>NC_080684.1:78343002-88343002 GCF_030445035.2 Dasypus novemcinctus | reverse complement strand
GCTACTCTACACACTAGTTTATGTGTGATCTATTTAATGGATCTTGAATGTCTCATTCCTTTTTATCCAGTCCTGTATTTGATATGCATTCAGTTGTTTTCCCTTTTTTGGTATTACAATCAGTGCTGCAGGGTATGCTTTAATGTACACAGCTTTTCATATTTGTACAAGTTATCTGGTGGATAAATTTTTAGTCAGTGAAATGTTGAGGGCAAAAGAGTGTATGAACTTAAATGTTCATTGATATTTACAAATTGCCCTACCAAAAAGGCTAAACCATTTTATATGCCCATCTCAAGCACTGCCCCTCTCCCCTTTTTTTTCGGTTTAGGGAATTTGAGGTCCAGAGAAATTGAATGAGTTCCCAGAGTTAGGTAGTGGCAGAACAGACTAGAGTTCAAAATTAAAAAAAAAAAAAAATTTCCTAGTGTTCTAGCCATCATATGTGTCTTTCTTTTCTTTTTTTTTTTTAGGAGGTAGCACCCATTCAACCATTGAGCTACATCTGCTCCATGCCAACGTATGCTTCTTGACTACCTTGTTTGAAAAAATTTGAAAGGCTTTTTCTTAAGAAATGATTTTTTTAAATGATTTCAAAAGTAACAAATATTTATTGTTGAAAATTTGGAAATTTTAAAAAGGTCTAGGAAGAAAATAAACATAATTCATATGCCTTCATTCAGATATATCACTATTAATATCTTGGTGTCTTTATAACTATCTAGCATATATTTTTTAAGGTAAAATTGGTATTTCACAGTAATACTGTTTTTAAAATTTTTTTAAATTTATTTTTTCATAATACTGTTTTGTAACTTTTTTACTTGCCAATATATGGCAAACATTTTCCCATGTAGATATTTTTACATGAGATCTTGTAATGGCTGTACGATATTTTATGTTATGAATATGTTATACTTTACTTGCCTAATTTATTATTTTTACTTGTTATATAGAATTATGTACAGAATTAGAAAAGCAGTATTACAACAAGTTATGGAAAAAATATCATGTCGAATCCAAATGCTGAATCTTATATAACCTCAGTCCCCTTAAGGGCAATTTACTATAATGGAATTCTTCCTGAATATTAATGGAAGATTCAAGGATGCCAGAGGTGAGGATGATTGTGGATCTCTAGCAGACCTATCTAATTTATTATTGTTAGACCTTTAGTTTGTCACCAATTTTTAAAAACCATTACAAATACTGCTGCAATGAAAGTCCTTATAGATGTGCTGAGTAAATTCCTAGCATTAGAATGCTTGCTAAAATTTATGCACTTTTATTTTAAGGCTTTTGATACACACTCACAAATTGCCCTCTAGGAAAGTCATATCAATTTATATTCCCCCCCAATTTACATTTTAAACATAAGAAGATTTAAAAAACATATAGCCTTATGGGCTTCATGGGTAAAATTACTAAAGTGAAATGGCTCTGGTTGTAGGAGGGAAGGAGGATAGGGGAAAGTGATATGAATACAGAAGTTTCTAAGCCTTAAAATGTTGACATTTCTATAAAAGGTCAGAGGAACTTTTGACCAATTAATAGATATTCTCATAACTTTCAGTCATAAAGAGCAGTGATAAATATAGTGATACAATTCAGCTGCTTTATCATAAAATATGAAGCCAAACATTTGAGGTAGAGGTAATCTAGAGATAACAATAGCAATAATAGGAATAGCAAACTTTTACTGAGGGCATAGTTTTAAAACATAAATTAAACAGGGATAATTTTGATTAAGAAATCTATTGGGAAGTGTATTAGTCAGCCAAAGAGGTGCTGATGCAAAATACCAGAAATTGTTTGGTATTTATAAAGGATATTTATTTGGGGTAGGAGCTTACAGATACCAGGCCATAAAGCATAAGTTACTTCCCTCACCAAAGTCTATTTTCACATTTTGGAGCAAGATGGCTACCAACATCTGCGGGGGTTCAGGCTACCTGGGTTGCTCCCTTCCTGGGGCTTGATTCTCTTTCCTCTGTCAGTTTACTTCCTGGGGCGCCAGCTTAAGGCTTCAGAATCAACTCCAGCATCAAAAACCCTCAACTCTTTCCTTTGTCATGTCTTTTTTTCTGTGAGTCCCCACCCACCAAGGGGCGGGGACTCAACACCCCACTGGCACAAAAAGTTTACTTGATTACTTAATCAAGTAAACCTCTGAATCCAATATAATCTAATATGGCCAGAGGAAAAGATCAGTTTACAAACATAATCCAATATTTCTTTTTGGAATTCATCAAACGGCTACAAGAAGAATGTTTCTTTATGAGAAATCCACCTTAGCAGTGTCAAAAGAAAACAAAATTAAAAACATTTTATGAGGTGCTTATTATGCAAGGCCTCATTTAATCCTACCACATGGTATAATGATATTCCACATTAAAGCTGCATAAAATAGTGTGAGAGTCAAATACTGAGGCAGAAATGATATGACTCCAAGGCCTATCCTCTTAACCCAAAACTGTGGGAGTGCTGTGATGGTACCACTTGCTGGTCAAGAATATGTGTACTATGTTCTATGTTCTATGTGTACCTTAAGAATATGTGTACTATGTTCTTTGTTCTACATGTACCTAAAGAATCTATATTCTGCGCTTGTTGGGTGCAACGTTCCCAACATGTTGTTTGATAGTATTTTTCAGGTCTTCTGTATCTTTGCTGATTTTCTGTTTACTTGTGCTGTTGATTACATAGAGAGGAATTTTGAAATCTCTAACTGTATTGTGAATTTGTCTATTTTTCCTTTCATTTCTATCAATTCTATTTCATGTATTTTGAAAATCTGTTCTTAGGCTCATACTCCCTTAGAATTCTTATATTCCTTGGAGGATTGGCGCATTCCTAGCTATATATTCCTTGTCCTAAGCTTACTTTTTCAAATAATATAGACCCTCTAGTTTACTTTTGAATAGTATTTGCATGGTATTCTTTCCCAGTCTTTTACTTTTAAATCTCTCTTTATATTTAGAGTACATTTCTTCTAGGCAACCTACAGTTAAGAGGTACTGGGTATCAACTCAGGACCTTGTACATGGGAAGCAGGTGATCAACCACTTAAGCTCTATCTACTGCGTGAATCTTGCTTTTTTAATCCTGACAATCCTTTCCTTTAAATTAAGGTGTTTAGCCCATTCACATCTAATTTAATTATTGATCTTATTGGATTTAAATCTGTCTTCTTACTATTTGTTTTCTATTGGTGCCATTTGTTTTTTGTTAATTTTTCTCTTTTTCTGTCTTTTGCACTAACTGAATATTTTTAATGATTCTGATTTATCTCTACTCTTGGCTTATTACTTATATCTCCTTATAAAGATTTTATAAAGATTACCCTAGGGTTTACAGTATACATCCTTAATTTTTTACATCCTATCTTCAAATATTATACCACTTTACATATAGTGTAAGAACATTATAAAAATATGCTTCCAATTTCTTCCTTTATCCTTTCTTCTGTTGTTACCGTACACTTTACTTTTACATGTGTAATAAACCACATAGTACATCGTTCCTTTATTTACTTATTTATTTATTTACTTTTACTTTTTTTTAGTTTTATTTTTTATTTATTTCTCTTCCCTTCCACTCCCCCACCCCCCGATTCTTGATTGTCTGTTCTCTGTGTCTATTTGCTGCATCTTCTTTGTCCGCTTCTGTTGTTGTCAGCAGCACGGGAATCTGTATTTCTTTTTGTTGCATCATCTTGTTGTGTCAGCTCTCCATGGGTGCAGCGTAATTCCTGGGCAGGCTGCACTTTCGTGCTGGGTGACTCTCCTTACGGGGCACACTTCTTGCGCGTGGGGCTCCCCTACGCGGGTACACCCCTGTGTGGGAGGGCACTCCTTGCGTGCATTAGCACTGCGCATGGGCCAGCTCCACATGGGTCAAGGAGGCCTGGGGTTTGAACCGCGAACCTCCCCTGTGGTAGACGGATGCCCTAACCACTGGGCCAAGTCCGCCACCATACTTTTGCTTTTTTTAAAAAAGATTTATTTTTAATTTATTTCACTCCCCTTCCCTGCCCCCTCCCCCCCACCAGCTGTCTGCTCTCTGTGTCCATTCACTGTGTGTTCTGTGTCTGTTCGTATTCTTGTCAGTGGCACTGGTAATCTGTGTCTCTTTTTGTTGTGTCATCTTGCTGCGTCAACTCTCCGTGTGTGTGGCGCCACTCCTGGGCAGGCTGTACTTTGTTTCGTGTTGGATGACTCTCCTTACAGGGCCCACTCCTTGTGCGTGGGGCTCCTCTATGCAGGGGAAACCCCTGTATGGCACCCCTTGTACACATCAGCACTGCGTGTGGGCCAGCTCATCACACTGGTCAGGTGGCCCTGGGTTTGAACCATAGACCCCTCATGTTGCAGGCAGATGCTCTATCTGTTGAGCCAAATCCGCTTCCCTACTTTTGCTTTAGATAATGAGTCATTAATGTAAGAATAATATCTCATTTAATTTCATTTTTACTACTTCAGCCTACTTTATTTCTTGTGTAGATCTGAGTTTTTGTTTGTATGTCTCCTATTTCTGAATAACTTCCTTTGACATTTAAGCATGGATCTGCTGCCACTCAATTCCACTTAGCTTTTGTTTGTCTGAAAAAGCTTTCCTTCATTTCTGCTCCCCTCTTCAGCTTTTTGCTTGCTGTCTGCTCTCTATACCCATTTGCTGTGTGTTCTTCTGTGCCTGTATTTATTTTTATTTATTTATGCCCCCCCTGCTTCTGGCTTGCTTGTTGTCTGCTCTCTGTGTCCATTCGCCACACGTTCTTCTGTGTTTTTGCTTGTCTCCCTTTTTGTTGCTTTACCTTGCTGAGTTGGCTCTCCACAGTGCTTGCAGGCCGGCAGCATTCCGCGGCACTTGCAGGTGAGCCTGCCTTCACAAGGAGGCCCCTGGAGTGAACCCAGGGCCTCCCATGTAGTAGACAGGAGCCCAACTGATTGAGCCACAGCTGCTTCCCTTTTCTTCATTTTTGGAAGATATTTTCACTGGGTATAGAATTCTGTTTTTGTTTTTTTTTCCTTTAATACTTTAAGGAAATCATTCAACTATCTTTTGGCTTATATAGTTTCTGACAAGATAGCTGATGTGATTCTTTGTTCCTCTATATGATGAGTTTAGGTGGTTTCTTTCTTTCTTTCTCTTATTCCTTTTGCCCATCTATCCTCCTGTCCTCCCTCCCTCCCTCCCCTCCCCCCTTCCTTCCTTCCTTCCTTTTTGGTATTTATACTTTTGAGGTTTATCTGAAATTCTTGGATTTGTGATGTGATGTCTTTCATTATTTTAAAAAATTTGTAGCCACTTTCTCTTGAAATATTTCTTCTGATCCATCCTTTCACTCTTTTCTTCTGGTACTCCTATTACATATAGTTGGAATGGATCATATTGTTGCACAGCTCTTGGACACTTTGTGGGATTTTTTTTCTCTTTGTGTCTCAGTTGGATATTTTTATTGTCTTCAAGCTCGTGGATTACTTCACTGTATTTCGTCTTTGAAGTTGAATGAAAGGGTTCTTCATTTCAGGTATATTTTTATTCCAAGTTATTTCTATTTAATTTTTTTTCATAGCTGACATCTCTTTGCTGAAGTTGTACATCAGTATGTATTTTTCACCTTTCCACTGATTCTTTAACATGTTAATCATGGTCATTTAAAAATCCAGTCTAATAGTTCCAACATCTAGTTTTTTTGATTGACCCCTCTCTCTCTCTCTCTTTTTTTAACAACATTATACTGTTATTTAATATTAAGCAGACAACATTATTAAATCCCTGGAAATTCTATACAATCTTTAAATATTTATATGGATATTTTAGCCATGCAACTTTGATTTGCAGAACATCAGAAAATTCCTTTTAATTTTGTAACAGTTTCTAAATACTTTTCATTTAACTTTATAGCATATCAAATGAACTTAGCTATTTTATTATTTCACTTTTTTTCAAGGTGGAAGAGTAAATCTTTTGTAACAGTTTGAAGTAAAAAGGTATGTTCCAGTGTTTGAGAAAGCAAAATGTAAAAAGTTGTTAGGTTTGAACATTGTTTCCTTTTAAAAGTGAGAAGACTTGTTTTTTCCCCCTAAACTATCAAGGACACAATAAGGTTAAAGTGCAAGAAGCTATTTTAATAAATCAGACTCTGCTTTGTATACCAATTATTCAGGAGAAAAACTTTTTATAAACTTCTACTAAAACAGACTAATGATTTAAGAAAATTTGTCACTTTAACGGAGAGAGAACCGAATTTTAGTTTTGTGTCAGTATGTTATTTGATACTAAGACTTTTAAAACTTACTGAACTTTGATCACAAAAGTTCCTTTCTCATGAACCTTCTGTACTTTCTGTATCCATTCAGCTCTTCCACATTTTATTCTTTCTTAATAAACAGCCATTTTCTTGGGACAAAATGGTATATCTCTTCACAATGGATTCTTCTTCTTCCATTTTTGTGTACCTCAACTTTTAATTGAAATCCAGACATTGTATGTAGTTCATTTGAGGCAAAGATAAATAGTATTTACCCCTGGAAAATGGCACACTTCCTTTTCTGTCAGTCTGTTAGTGCAGGGGTTTAGTCAGAGTAGTCAGGATTTGAGCTGGGTTTTGTTATTGCTTTTACCTTCATTCTAACAAAGGCTTCAAATTCCACTAGTACTGGGCTGCTGTTGCCTTATTCGTAGAGTGGGAACTGGAGTCCCTGAAATTTTTTCTGGCTTTTTTTCATTGTTAAAGTGGTAGTGATAATCTTTTAAAATCACTATGTCCCGAGCAGGAGAGGAAACCCTCAGAGGCCTTTTGATAAAAAAAATTCCATTTCACTATTCTTCCAGTTATGTCCCAAATCATGGGAGACAAGAAGTCCTAGGGTATGGATGTGGGCCACTGGGAGGCAAACAGGGAAAGGAAGTGGCATATTATCTTGCTTTCCTGAGGAAACTCCAACTCAAGTCATCTCAGAAGGATGTTCCAGAGTTTTCAGGACTGAAGTTAAACCATATTCTCGTATTGGAATAGTAGGATGGGATGTTAAAAGTTTAACAAAGGAATATTATAAATACTATTGTGTTTACAAATTGGATAACTTAGATGAAATCAACAAATTCCGTAAAAGACATAATCTACCCAAACTCACACAAGGAGAAATAGAGAATCTCTATAATCTATTATCTACCTATTTAATAGATTTATTTATTACAGAAATGGAACCAACAATTAATAACCTTCCCAAACTGAAAGCATCTAGCCCAGATGGTTCCATTGGTGAATTCTACCAAATAATTAAGGAAGAAATGGTACCAATTTTCAACCATCTGTTCCAAAAAATAGAAGCAGTAACAATTCCTGTGATTTTATGAGATCAGCATTACCCTAATACCAAAATCACAGAAAGACATTACAAGAAAGGGAGATTACAGATCAATATCTTTTATGAACATAGAGACAAAAATCTTTAACAAAATATTAGCAAATAAAATTCAACAATGTATAAAAACAAGTGTACCCTGTGACCAAGTGGGATTTATTTCAGGTATGCAAGGATGGCTCAATATTTGAAAATCAATTAATGTAATCCATTATATCAACCAGCTAAAGAAGAAAAAGTATATGATCGTATCAATAGATGCAGGAAAAGCAGAGTGAAACTTGCCTTTTTCTTCACTTCTGACGCCAGAGAACTGTTACTATTATATGAAGTTGTAAGAGGTTTTCATTGCCAGCCTGGATTCATGGAGGTCCCTAGATGGCATGACTTGTCTGTGTAATGTGCTTTTTTCCCTCTTGCTGCTTTTAAGATTTTTTTTAGGAGGTACCAAGGACTTGAACCTGGGACCTCGTACATGGGAAGCAAGCGCTCAACCACTGAGTTACACCTGCTTCCTGCTTTTAAGATTTTAAATCATCATTTTCCAGCAATTTTATTATGATGTCCCTTTGTATGGCTTTCTTTATGTTTATTCTGCTTAGAGTTGAGCTTCTTGGATCTGTGGGTGAATAGTTTTAATCATAGTTAGAAAATGTTCAGCCATTATTTCTGCAAAGATTTTTTTTTTTTGGTTTCTTCTCTTTCTGCATCTACAGTGATATGCATGTTAAACTCTCTTGCTATCTCCCAGAGTTGCTGAGGTTCTGCTTAGTTTCTTTCAGTCCTTTTCTTTTTGTTCTTCAGTTTGCATAGTTTACATTGCTATGTTTCTAAGTTTACTGATCTTTTTTTTCTTCTGAAATATCTTACCTTCTTTTTGTGAGCCCATGCAGTGAATTTTTCATTTTATATTCCCATCTCTGGAAGTTCCAATTGGTTTTAAAAGTATTTTCCATTTCTTTGCTTATTATGCTCATGCTTTTCTTTAGACTTGTTGAGCATATTATATATATTTTTAACTGCTTGTCTGGTAATCTCTACATTTCCAGGTGTGTTCATATGGACTGACTTTTCTCTGGCTCTGTGTCACATTTTCCTGCCTCTCTGCATGCCTACCAAATGCCATGGGTGATCAATGAAGGATTTCCTCTTTAGCTGGTATGTGAAATTCTTTCTGCCCTCTGTGAGCACTTGTAATTGTTAAGTTTAGAGCTCCCTAGTTGTTATTTGCCAAACCTAATGGAGTTTCTCCCTATGCATGTGCAACTTTGTGTTCAGCCAAACTCAGGAGGATGCCTATGCAGATTTCTGGAATTTTTTTCCTGCATTGCTCCTTTCTTTCTGTCACTCTGCCCTACAGTTAGTTTATGGCCTCCCCAGCCTCCCTAAATTCTAATCTTTGTCTCCTCAATTTAGCAAGACCACTGTGCTCTGTTATGGCTTCTCCTTCTTACACCATTATCTGGGCTGTACCTCCATGATGAAAGATGATTGAAGGGCACATCTCACTTGTTTCCCTTTTCTCAGGGATCACAACTCCTGTGCTACCTGATGTTTAGTTTCTGAAAACAGTGGTCTCATATATTTTATTCAGTTTTCTATTTTCTTTTCTTTTTTCATTTTTGCAGAGGGAGAGTAATTCTAGTTTCATGTTTGGAAGCAGAAGTCCCATAGCCATACAATCTGCTATCAATGATTGTGCTTTTAATCCTCTTAGTTATTCCTTTAGTGAAGGCCATTTCATTTGCTTTTCTACTTTTCTTATTTTTTACTCTATCATAATCAATGCAATGAACATCTCAATAACTACAGTTTTCACTATTTGGATTATTTCCTTGGGATTAATTCCAAGAAAGTAGAACCACTGAAACAAATATTATAAATACTTTCATAGATGTTGAAATGTATTGCCAACTAGCTCTCCAAATTACTGGTTCACAATACTATAATCTATATATAAGGAATAAACTTCAGCAATACTTTGATAGCTATAATTAAAAATATATATCATTGCTTATTTTAAAATTCCTTTGCTATCTAGTAAGGTTGAATATTCTTTGATTGGTATTATTGTATTTTTTCTTTTTTGTCTATTTTATTTCTGTCTTCTGCTTATTTATCTACTAGGGGCCCAATATTTTTCTTAGAATAAGGATAAAATTATTTGTGGTAAATATTTTATATAGTCCATTGTTTTAAGATTAAAAAAAATGAAGTCACATGTATCCATCTTTTGTGATTTCTTCTACAGTTTATAAATTTTGGAAATCTCCTCCAGATCTGATAAATATTAATTATATTTTCCTTTCATTTAAAAATTATATTTAATTATTTTATTCAACAAATATTTACCTATTCTGAGCCAGGCTTTATGCTTAGTTTGGGGACATGGTGGTTAACAAGATAGAAATAGCCTTTCATCACATGGATAGAGAATAGGAGATGGACATTTGCAAGAGTTGATAATCTAGCCCTACCTTCTGTTGTGTCAGATGAGAAGTCTATTAATGAAAAACGCATGCTTTTTATTTCATTATCTCTTAGAATTTTTTCAGTAAAATGGTATGGCATTGGGGTTTATTTTGAATTTTTCTAAATTGCCACCTACTTATTACAATACTGTTTATTGAATAGTACTTCTCACCCATTAATTTATGGTATCTTCACAATGATATATTAGAGTTTATCACTATAACGTGGAGGCAGTATAATATATGTGTCTGGCTGACCTGTGTTCAGATCCTGGCTCCCCATTAGCTAAGCGTTTTGGGCAAATTGGTATCCTGTCTGAACCTTTGGTTCTTCATCTATAAAATAGGGTGGTACTAGTATAATATCTATCATAGGATTATTGTGACAATAAAATGCAAAAGGCTTAACATTTTTTAAAAAAGGTACTGCATATCATATTATTATATTGTTGTCAGGTGATCTTGATGAAAATCTGCCCTACACTGTATAACATGATATGCTTCTCCATAAATGAAAGTAACAAACATAACAAAAAAGTGACATTTGGTATGGAAGTGAGTTGCATCAAGAAAAACCTCATAAAATTAATACATTTTGATTTTAATTTTTTTTCTGAGCTTCTGCAAACATATCTACATTGTTGTTGGAGGGTCTGAGTTTCTCTATTACTTCAGTGGAAGTGAATGACCAGCATATGTAGGTGAATGGGATGTTGTAAGAGCCTGCACACTTTTAAGACTAAAAAAAAGTCACAGACCTCCCTCAGGCTCTTAGATCCAGACTTCTTGCCTTTCAGATGCCAGTGACATTCCTAGACTTGGGCCTTAGGAGATTTGTTTCTCCTGTCCTGACCTTGGCATCGTACTTATTTCCATTCTTGCTTCTGGTCACAGTCTTATGTCATCCTTGGCTTGTTCTGCCCCTAGAGGCATTTGGCTCCTTTTCTGGACTTGTTTTCCTTGTTTCACTATCAGCATTTCTGCTTGTATAATTTCAAAGTTCAGAGGGTCCAGAAGCAGCAATTGTCGGAAGGAACACTGGGAAGGTAGAATGGGAAGCTGGGGAAAAGAGGAGAGGCCGTGTTTTCCAGGGTCCACTCGCTTTATGATTCTCAGTTCTTCAGCCAAGGCTTTGGTGAAAATAAAGGAGATGTAATACTTCCTGTAATCCTAAAATGAATGTTTTTTCTTTTTTCAGTCCTAACTTAAACTAGATTGTTTTTCAACTCTGACCTGTCCATGGATTGGCATCTCTCACCTTCAAGTGTTGTTAAGAAAGAAACTAATTATTTCAGGGAAAGACTTTGATGTGTTCATAACAAACCTAATTAGGAGGAAGACTTAGAAGCAATGGAAGTCAATGGCTATGCCAGGATGAAAATTGTTACACTTTAAGCGTGTTTTCCTTTGTGAACTAAACCAAATGAGTCAGAAGGCAAATGAGGATATGGAAAGCTATGCCCAATTTATTTTAAAGCCCCAGAAACCCATTCAGCCTTACATATGCTCAACTCTGAATGATTTTGAAGAAGAGAGAGACTTTTTGGCAAATTATATCTTCCCTCAGCTTAACGAACTCTGTAATGCCCGGGGCACGTATTTCAAAGCTGTGGACATGAGGGGATCAGCGTTGAAGGCCCAGGAACCGTTACCCTCCCAACTGTTGAGACAGTACTCTTGTCTCCATTCCCAGCAGCTGAAGCTGTGTCTTGACTATGTGAACCGCTGCTTTCCGTTTTTCATCTGCATGCTGGGTCAGACATATGGAGACTTTCTCCCTAACTACTCACCTTTCATCTTCTCCCAAGCGAGGGACTTGGCCAGCTTATCCAAAGTAGAACAGAATCTGTATGTTGCTGCAAAAAACGGTTATCCGTGGGTCCTGAAGTATCCTAATTGCAGTCTAACAGAGCTGGAGATCATCCAAGCAGCATTTCTGAATGAGTCTCAATTCCAGTATTTTTACTTCAGGACTGAAACCACGCTGCTGAAGACTTTAGATGAGGACAAGGAGGCGATGCTGTCCTCAGGTTCTCTGAAGAACGAGGAAAAATTAATGATTGGAAAACTTAAGGCCAAGATCATTAGCAAAGGGCTCCCTGTAAGATTTTATAGAGATCTCCCTGAATTGGGAGAGCTGGTTTTCAAGGACTGGTTGCTTGTGATAGAAAAACTTTACCCAGACATCGTAATGATTGAAAATATAGGTCAGTAAATAGAGATAGCTGAGTCTATTATCAACAAAAGGTTAATGTTTTGTAAGTCTTCCTTGTAAAGGGAATTTTTAAATGATAAAATTATTACTATATTCCTAAGTCATGAATTTCTCCATTTTGAAGATTTTAAAAACTAAAAATGTGAGCAAATAAATGGGTCCTAGAAGACTATTTAGAAAGTTAAGGAGTTGGGAGACAACCTAGAATATCTGAGAGTTAACATGTAGATGTAGAGCAGTGGTTCTCAACCAGGGTCCATGTGCCCCTCAGAGGACATTGGGCCATGTCAGAAGACATTTTTGGTTGTTGCAATTGGGAGAGTGCTACTGGCACTCTCATTTAGTGGGCAGAGGCCAAGGATGTTGCTAAACATCCTGCAATGCAGAGGACAGCTCTTCCCTCCCCTGCCCAACAATAAATCATCCAGAATAAAATGTCAATAGTGCCCAGGTTGAGAAACCCTGATCTAAAGGAAAGAGAAAGGGAAGAGAACAAACCTTTATTGATTGCCTGGTGCTTTGTATATGTGGTCACATTTCATCTTCAAGGTTCAGCCCTGCAAGGTTGGAACTATGATGGTTCCTGTTTTACAGATGATCAGATGGGAAGTTGCTTTATGGCAGCTAACTGACTTACCCTATGTCACCTAAATAGTGAGGAACCAATCCAGAATTTGAACCCAGGTCCCTCTGACCCCAAAACCCAAAATCTTGCACCCTTATGATGCAGAATGTGGTCCATGGATCACTAACCAGTGTTATCTGGGAATTGTGGTATCTTGGGCCCTATTTCTGGTCGATTGAATCAGAATTTGCATTTTAACAAGATGGCCATGTGATTTACATGCACACTGAAGTTTGAGAAGCCCTGCCTGACATTGTATTGTCTCTAATGATATAAATGATTACCTTTACTTTTGAAAACAGTTTAAAAAGGGAAGAACAATATCATAGTATAACAGAGACTCTTCACTTAGATTTCAGAAGGAATCTGTGAAGCCTGTAAAATATGAGAAATGGAACATTTATATCCATATAAGTGTTTTGGGGTAGGAAGATGCTCTATGTCTTTGATCAGATTCTTAAAGGTTCTCTGACCCAATGAGGGTTATGAGTTGCTGATATAAGAGTTTAATTAATGTAGGAATGGAAAATGGTGGCCGGACCAGGGGCATTCTCAGGGTCTCAGGGACCAGTTAGGCAACAGGTAGCAGAAAGGTCTGTGGTGAACTGAGAATGTTGAGCCACCTAAAAGTATTGAAATACAGTGTTTAAGGACAGGGTAAAAACCCACCTGTGCTGGCCAGACAAAACTCTGCCTCCACGCCTAATCATTTTGGATGCCTGGAATAGAGTATTGACTCTTTATTAAAGAGCCATGACTCTTTAATAAAGTATACAGTGGCTGAAGCTGGCTTTAACAAAAAGGGAATTTATTTGCTTATATAACTGCAAATCCCAGGATTTGGGCTGGTTTGACTCAGGTGTCATCCAATGGTTCAAATGCTGTTACCGGGGTCTGGTCTTTCCTTCCAGTTTCTCAGCCTGGCTCTGCTGTCCTGATAATGTCTCAACTCCCTGGCTTCTCCACCATGGAAGGAAGATGACTGTGGTAGCTCCTGGTTTAAGCCCAGCAGAAATGGCTCAAAGTCCTAGCATTGAGGCTTTCTGTCTCTCACTGGCTTAACCTGGGTCATATACTTAAGACCGGTCCAATCACTGGTGTCAAGAGAATGTGATGCTCTGACTGGCTAATCCTGGGCCATGTCTGGAATTGGAGGTGGAATGAGACCCCCTGAAATAATACAAACTAGGAATTGAGGGAGAGTGGACCTCAAATGATAATCTAGGGTTGTTACTGAAACTTGGGTAGGATGAATGATGCTAGGGTAGGATGAATGTTTACTACAGGCTTGGAGTTTTATAATTTGAAAGACATGGCCTTAGATCCTAGACTTTTCACTTCCTGGCTGTGTGACATTGAGCAAATTACTTAATATTGGCAAGCTTTAGTTTCTTCTTCTATAGATGAACATTAACCACCTTAGAATAATAATGCATGTAAAGCACTTAAAAATGTGCTAGGCACATTTTAGTTCCAGAGTTTAAGTAGCAGCTGAGAATGAATAATAACAAATGGGTTCTAGATGGATAAATACATTTAGCTAAAGTCTGAAATGTGGTAAATATTGATATTCTCTGACTGATGGGATTCACCTCAATGTGAACCATATCTATTGATTAATATCTGTTGATTAATGTGTTGAAGAATCAAACCTTTCTGTGTATTTGTGTTAGGAGTAGATGATTTCTCCATAGTATTCTCCTTAATCATTGATTTTGGTTAATACTGAAAGATGTGGCTTGTTTTAGATTTTATTCTTGAATGTATGTATGTGGACTAAATGTCTGAATTAGAAAGTACAGCCTGGCTGGATTATAAAAGAGGCTTTAGAAAGATGTGCTAAATAATTTCTTTTATGTATCTTTGGTACAGTTTAATCACCCAGGTAGTTCGAAAATTTCATATTCCACAGCTGGGATAGCACTAGACTATTTGGGCAGCTGGTAGGTATTTTAAGGCTGTGTAGAGCCATCAGTTTATACTCTTGACCCTCTGACACACTTAGGCTCTTAGGGATACCGGTGATTAGTAAATAAGGTTCAAGATTAGCTCATGAGACCATTGGACTTTGTAGTTACCCCAAATTCTCTAAGATCTTGAGTCTTGAGATTGATCTTGGCCAGATTGTCCTTGGCCTTAACCTGAAATACAGGGCAGCCCAGTTAACTACAGGGGTACAAGGTGAGCATCTTGGGAACCTAGCCTGGTAGGTACTTGATATTTCTTTTCCTGCATATATTAATAACAGCTCTCCACCCACCAAAACAAACAAACCCCACAAAAACATTCTGGAGAACATGGAGGACTTTTCTGGTCATCCAGAACAGCCTAACTTGAATTAGGCAATGAATTTAGAGTCATGTTGGTCTGGCCCCAGTCCTCTTTCTCCAGAGAGTTTAAGAAACTTGCCCAGTGGCAGAGCTACCCACAATATTGAACTGGGTAACTTTGAACTGAGCTAACAATCTGAAAAGAAGAGAGAATATGTGTAGCAAGGCCAATTTTGTTTTGCCCTTGTCATTTTGAAGTCATGAAATAATTTAGAATCCTAAGTAGGCCTATATACATATAGCATTAGAAAGATTAAATTGTTTACTTGTAGTTTATGTATTAGAATATGGAAAGGGCTGTGAAATATGGCACCAACATAAAAAGAAGGTAATTTATGTACAGAGTGCAGATATTTCCCTGGGCATTTATAATAACCATGCATAATTGAAAATGTGAAACTACAAATCTGAGATATTAAAATTTATCTTTTTGATTATAAAGACTACAAGCACAGCTTTGAACGTTCCTATCATGAAGCGTTTACTGAGAAATCCAAGCAAGTGTTTGTTATTTCCAAGGAGTCAAACAGGACCTTTGAAATCTTGGAAAGATTTGCCTTAAAGGATGTGGAATTTGATTTTAACAATGCAGCAACAGGTTCCAGTTTAGACTCCGTTCTGAGGTAAGATGTCAAAAAATCCCAAACATTTTCATAGGACCCAAGCAAATACCTGACTTTGGTAAATGTGAGCCCCCAAATTTGGAATATCTTCCCTCCCTCTCCCCCCATCTCTATGCTCATCCTTTCCTGCCGAAGAAGCCCCCTAAAATCCATTTCTGGGTTAGAATTTCCTTATCAGATATCACGCTACATTTGCAAATGTTTTCCGGCCATTTCATGTACTTTCTTCCAGTCTCCTCAAGATTATAAATCCTGGAGGGCAGAGTGTGGTCTTCTTTTTCCTCCTATAGATCAAATTTTGTCTAATATGCAAGAATAGTTGAATAGCTTTAGGGAGAAGAAATTAGATTAGGAAATATGAATAGTGCATTTGTATAGTATTATATAATTTACAAAAAGCTTATGCATGTATCATCAGCTCATTACTAATTATGTTCAGATATTCAGCCAGCACTTCTGGAATGCCTACGATGGGCCATATCATTATTTGTGTTTGTATGTAAAGAATCAAGTTATCTTGCCCAATGCATGCACTTCTTAATTATTTATTCAGTGTCCTCTACAATAACCCTCCCCCCCCATACTTTTCCCAATCTTGGTGGTGACATAATCTGTCCACTACCCACAAACATTAAGAAAGTGAAATCTGTAGTAACAGAGCCAGGTTTGTTTTGTCACTTCCAATCTCATCCCTAGGAATAGGGAGGCTCTTGGCAAGTTTTATTTCTTCCATCCTCATCTTCCAGCTCAAGCACAGAGCTACCAACATTTTTATGATTCTAGGAATCCATGCCAAGAGGAAGACTAGTTATTTGATTAATACAATATGGTGCTCAGTCAATGTTTTCAAGACTACAAGAGTAACATAAAGGTCATGTGTTTAAAAACAAGTTTGAATAGGCAAATCCGTAGAGACAGAAAAAAGATTCATGGTTGCCACAGAATGGGTGTAGGGAAGAAATGGGGAGTGACTCCTAATCCATATGGGGTTTCTTTTGGGGATGCTAAAAGAGTTCTAGAATTAGATAGTTGTGCTGTTTGTACAATCTTATGGATATATTAATCCTAAAACACTGAATTTTACACTTTAAAATGGTGAATTTTTTTTTAAGATTTATTTTTTATTTATTTCTCTCCCCTTCTCTCCCCTCACCCCCCGTTGTCTCCTCTCTGTGTCCATTCACTGGGTATTCTTCTTTGTCCACTTGCATTCTTGTCAGCAGCACTGGGAATCTGTGTTTCTTTTTGTTGCATCGTCTTGCTGCGTCAGCTCTCCATGTGTGTGGCACTGCTCCGGGTCAGGCTGTGCTTTTTTCATGCAGGGGAGATCTCCTTGAGGAATGTACTCCTTCCGTGGGGGATGCCCCTGCATGGCATGGCACTCCTTGCACACATCAGCACTGCATGTAGGCCAGCTCACCGCAAAGGTCAGGAGGCCCTGGGTTTGAACCCTGGACCTCCTCTGTGGTAGACAGATGCTCTATCAGTTGAGCCAAATCCGCTTTCCTAAAATGGTGAATTTTATGGTAAATGAATTTGATCTCAAAAACAAAAAACAAAAAACAAATCAAGTTGTAATGTTAAGCATTTCAGAATGGTGAGAACTTTAATACATTTTATTGTAATTGAATAACTCAAATTGTTGTGCCCAGTAAAAAAACAGCAATTAAATAGATCCTTTTAGATTAGCTGTGTGGAAACACAAGGGCTTTGTTTGCTTTGCCTGCTTTGCCATTTGGAAACAATACTTTGTACTCTAAGTTCTTGAATAGTGTATATGAGTTAACAGAAAAGGAGTGTTCTTTTGACGTTTCAAGACGTTATCTTAATAACCAACCATGTAGAGCAGGGGTTCTTAAAGTTTTGTGTTCCACTGACCCCTTTGCCATTCAGGTGAAACTATGGACCCCTTACTAAGTTCATACTATACTGTGTATTACTTAAGAAATATATCACACCTACCCCAACAGGTCCCCACAAGAATAATTAAAAAAAAAAAAAATCTCAATAAGCTCATGGACCTCTTGTTAAGAACCCCTGATGTAGAGCAATAGCATTCTTTTTTCTCATTTTGCAAGGAGCCATGGATTGGTTTGCAAATTTTTCATTTTCTGTTTGTTCTTGGGAAGAAATCTAATTATATGAATTAGATTTCTTCTATTATATAGAAATCTAATTATATAAATGCCTGTATGTCTGTAGTATTCCTTCTTTAATTTCATCTGCTAGGTCCCAAGAACTGTTGAACAAAAGAGGCATACATCCTTGCCTCCATGGAACTTACATAAGAAAATAAACATAAATACATAAAATATGTAATGTGTTAGGTGCCCTTAAGTGCTAGAGAGCAAAATGAAACACTGTAAGAAGTAGGGCATGTGGTGGTGAGAGTAGGCCTCGCTGAGGAGGTGACATTTGAGGAACCACTGGAAGTAGGCCAGGTATCAGGCTATGCGAATATGGTTGAGAAGAGCATTCCAGAGAAAGAGACTAGCTAACACAAAAGCCCCTGAGGCTGGAGGAATGGCAAGGAAGCCAGTGAGCTGGAAGAAAGTCAGAGTTGGGCAGAGAGCGTGGCTGGTGAGGGGTGAGGTTGGGGATGTACTAGATGGGGGGAGGGCGTCATTCCTGTCATTGTAAGGACGGGGGCTTTCTCTCTGGGCTCTTCCAACTTGTGAGTGGAAAGTGGCCTAATCTGACCTATTTGTACAGGCTCACTCTGGCTGCTTGGTTGAAGACAGACTGAAAGAGGGCAAAAGTAGTAGAAGCCGGACACAACATGAAATCCTCGTTTTCAAATTCTGTGGTGAAATAAAGCAGTCAAGTCTTGTTTCCTAAGTTATATTGATGGAGATGGAATTCTCATGAAGCCACTACCATTTAATACTCTGCTTTAGGTTTTCTATTTTATGTATTTTTCAGACTGATCCTCTTGCTCTGCTGAACCTGAATGTCAGGTTTATTTTATTTCCTTCACTCAATTTATGATTAGGAGCTCTGCTAGCTGTGAAATATTGAATAGTGAATAAGATAAGCCCAGTAACTGCCCTCATGGAGTGTAGATCAATGAAAAATCAAGAGACACTTGTTTATGGAATGACAATTGTATAAAATGCACAGCTAGAGTCTGTGTGTTGAGATATTCAGGACTGGGAATCCTCTGCACACCCAGAAGCTTTTTACTAAAAATAATAAAGCAACAGGCCAAGCTATATCATGCTCATGGCAGTTTGAAAAAACCCATATGTCTACAGTACTATAAAGCTAAAACATCTTGGTAGAGGAGGACTCCTCAGTGAGTCACTAACAGTTTTGGTAATTTAGTTGAAATTCCAATTTTGTGGCCATCAGAATTGATAGGAATTCTTGGCTTCAATTTTTTATTCCCTCCCCATGTGATTTTACTTCTGGGATTAGTGTAGTGGTGGTAACCCAAGGGAGGAATGAATGGGGCAACTGTAAGAGCAGTGCTCTGATATGAGACAGCCTCCCTCCCTGGACCTGTCGGTGTGACCTGAGGTTCATACTGGACTACCCTGGGATCTGTGGAGATGCAGAGGCCTTCAGAGGTTACCTTCTCTCTACCATCCTAATTTTACTTAGGACAAAATAGAGCCCAGAGTGTGAATGACTTATTTGGGACCACTTGAGGCCAAAATGGGGATCAGAGCCTCATATCTCTTAGAAGTAATAAGTATGCAGGAAAATTCCCTGACTTTCTCCCTCTCTCCCTCCTTCCCTCCCTCCCTTCCTTTTTTGACAAATATTCTTGACTACATTTTACCCTTTTATTTTTCAGAATAAAGCCTCTTCCAACTTACAAGTCTATTTTGCTCTTGTCTGGAGAACGGGGCTGTGGGAAGTCCACTCTGATTGCCAACTGGGTAAACTATTTCAAAAAGAAACATCCAAATATATTGTTGATCCCGCATTTTGTTGGAAGCACCTGTGAAAGCAGTGATATCATGTCTGTGATTCATTACTTCATCACCGAATTACAGTACAAAAACTATGGTAATAGAATAAAACCTTTACATTCATTCAGAAAACATTTGGTGAATTAGAAATGAGTGTTCTCTCTTCTGTTCATGTGGATATTATTCTCTCATTCTAATCTAACCCTCTCATATTGTCACACCTATATATCTACTCACTTCTTCACCTCAGAGTTAAATTTTCATTCATTCATTCATTGACTCATTCACCAAATATTTATTGAATATCTCTATGTGTCAGGGCAGGATTCTAGGCAGTGGGGATAACAGTGAAGAAAATGGACAAAAATCTTTATCTTCATGTTATGGATGGGGGGAGAACAAAGAGTTAACTAAATAATACTAGATGATGGTGAGTTTTATAAAGAAAAATAAAGGAGTGAAAGAATTTAGGCAGTGTTTGTGACGAACTGGTAGGATTTTAAATAGTGTGGTCCACTAAAGGTTCCCTGAGAAAGGGGCATTTGAATAAACACTTGAAGGGGAGGGAGGGAGCTGTGCTATGCACCTATCTTAGGGAATAGCATTTCAATCACAGAAAGCCAGTGTAAGGTCCCTGAGGCAGGACTGAGCCTTTCAACTATGCTTCTTCTATTTAAATTCTGCAAATATTTATTGAGTGTTTGTTAGTTTGTTCATGTGTTTATTCATTCCAAAGTATTTATTGGTTGCCTCTTCTGTGCCAGGCCCTGTTCTGGATGCTGGG
This sequence comes from Dasypus novemcinctus, assembly GCF_030445035.2. Classification (NCBI taxonomy): domain Eukaryota; kingdom Metazoa; phylum Chordata; class Mammalia; order Cingulata; family Dasypodidae; genus Dasypus; species Dasypus novemcinctus. The sequence goes on along the minus strand of NC_080684.1, from coordinate 88,322,667 downwards.
GAGATAGGAGTGAAGCAGGTCAATAAAGTCCTGGGTCCCATGGATCTTATGTTCTAGTTGGGAGAGGCAGATCACAAACAAACAAGAAACCTATTAAATAATGACAAGGCCATGCAGAGTGGTGTGATAAGGGCTGTGTTAGGTTGTGTTAGTAACGTACTATATCTCTTAGTTAGAGTAACCCTAGCTGTGGTAGCAAATTCTTTTTTAGTGACTTCTCAAATGGCAGTTTAGTTCTCATGTAACAGTTCAACATGGGGTTCTTAGGTGACAATGGCTTTCCTCCATGAGGTGGTTTGGAGGCACAGGCTCTTTCCATCTTGAGGCCATGTCACCCTAGGGCCTCAGAGTCTTCTGCTTTTGGCTAGAAGACTGGACTCTAGGGTAGGAGGGCGGGGTTTGGTAAAGAGAGTGGAAAAGGAAGACCTGTTCCTTAAAAGTCTCACCCTGGAAGTGATACACATCACTTCCACTCCCCTTCTTTTGAGAAGAAATGGCTTCATGGCTACACTGGGAATCAAAGAGGGATAGACAGCTAACCCCTCCTTATGGAAGGGGAGCATGAAGTGTTATGGGCCAAGTAGCCATCTCACCACACTCTGGAGATATCTCATTGACAAGAAGGAGACGTGGAGATCAGAAGAAAGTGCATTCCAGCCAGAGGGAACAGCTAAGAGAAGACTGTTCTTAACCTGGAAAAAAAGTTGAGTGAGTTTGGAAGGGAAAGCAGACTAGTGTGTATGAACTGTGGTAGGCTGTAGGGGGATTGTAAGAGGTAAATGAAGTAGAAGGCGAAGGTGGGGCTGCTTCATATGTGGGCTTTGTAGGCCAGAATATTAGAATTTGAATTCTATTACGTGTAACAGGTGGCCAATGGATGTTTTTAAGCAGGTAGTGACATGATTTGATATATATTTTAAAAGATCAAAATCAGTCTAATGGGTGGAAAATGGATGTAGTGGAAAAAGCATGAAGGCAGGGACCCTTGTTAGAGGTTATTACAATAGTCTGAGCTCAGACACATCCCAAAGATATTTATATTCTGGCCAGGCTGATGATGTGAACATGATTGTACATGTACAGTTATGATTTTATTCCCAAAATGAATTGTTATTTTTAATGAGTGTGTTTTCAGATGCCGAGAGATCCTATTTAAAACAGTCCCTGTCTTTCAAACAAATTCTTAGGTTGTGAACAGTAGAATAAATACCAGAACAACCTGTGAAGACTTGACACCAGGTGACAGCTTCTGTCCCTGAAAGGACTCTATTCCTTGTTAATGGCAGGAAGACAAGAGAAAGGGCTGTGGTTCTAGACCTGATTCACCTCTATTTTCAGTGTTAGCTCTGCTACTTACTAGCTGGGTGATTTTGGCCTCTCTGTGCCTTGGTTTCATATCTGGAAAACAGAGATGGGATTACTAGTAGCCATCTCATAAAGCCGTGTTAGGATTAAGAGAGAATATATGTAAAGAATTCAAAATGTAGAGTCAGCATTTAATATTTTTAGTTGTAATATTATTATTATTCCTTACTGAGCTACAGAAAGCAGGGAGCAGGAGACTGCTGAGGGAAACAAGATACTCCTATTCATTAGCTGCGTTAAGGAGGGGAAGGACGGTAACCCAAGAGAGTTTTGCAGCTCTCCCCACTACCTCCTAGGAGGAAGTGGAGGGTGGGCATAGAAGGCTGGCCCCAGGATCATTTAAGCTGGCCGCCTTGGCCAGGAAGTTGAGGTTTCACCTGGGGTCAGATGGCTGGGGCTGGGGGTGCTGAGAACACAGCCAGGCCTGAGAGGTCAGGTGTTTGGAGAAGATTCAGCTTCTCTGCAGAGAGCATTTTCTTGTCACCCGACCCAGCTGTCTGCAGTGGCAGCTCCTGTGTAGGCTGTGAGCTGCCACCCTTCTTAGCAGGGATGCCAAAATGCCCCTATGTGAAGGTTACATTTCTGCTCTTCTGTCCTCAGCCGGGATCGAGGGACTTTGTGGACAAGAAGCGCCTGTAGCCAGCTCTCCCAACTCCCAGGCCCCCTGCTTGCCTCACAGGTAGCTGGTGTCCCTTCTGCAACATGCTTCTCAGAATGGCATAGCAGAGCCACAGTCTGTCCTGTTTACATGTTTGCCTGCCGTGTCACCCCATGTAACTGGGTAGCAGCCTGAATAACAATGAACTCCACTTATCACTGTGCCCAGGGCTTTCCCAGCATCCCGTTTAGTGCTCTCAATAATCCATGTAAAGCATTGTCATCCCAGATAAGGAGACTGAGACTCAGAATGGCTGTCACACAGCTACACAGGGGCTGAGCGGGGGTTTAAACTCAGGTCTCTATTCGAAGCCCCTCATCCTACTTACTGCACTCCTTGAGCCAACAGAGAGAATGTTTCACTCTTTAGTATGATTTCCATTAGGGTCCTCTTCCAGCACCGCATAGCTGGAGAGTCTGTATGCAAGGCAATGATGTGAGATTGTCAGGAGGTGTGTCTTTTTTTGAGGTTCACTCATATCCTTTTTGCCACTTAACCTCTGCACCAGCTTTATGAAAGAGATGGACGACCCATGTCTCTGTGGGGTCCTAAGCGTAACTGGTAGTAAACATTTAGGGAACTCTACAAGAAATGCTGACCATGTGCAGCTTGAAAACTCAAATGTATTACTCTTTAAATGATTATTTGCTGCTGTTTTTTTTTTTTTTTTTCTCCTCTAGGATCACTGGGATTTGATCCTAGGGACCTCTGATGTGGAGAGAGGTTCCCTGTCCATTGTGCCACCTCCGTTCCCAGTCTCTGCTGTGCTTCACTTTGACTCTCCCCTTCATCTCTCTCTCTCTTTTTTTTATCCCCTCCTTGCAGCTTTTTGTGTGCTGTCTGCTCTCTGTGTCCAGTCACTGTATGTTCTTCTATGTCTGTATTTTAATTTATTCTTATTTCCCTCCCCCTTTGCGGCTTGCTTGCTGTCTGCTCTCTGTGTCCATTCGCTGCAGGCTCTTCTGTGTTCTCACTTGTCTCCCATCTATTTGTTGTGTCACCTTGCTGAATTGGCTCTCCGTGGCATTTGCTGGTGAGCCTACCTTCACAAGAAGGCCCCGGGACGCAAACCCAGGGCCTCCCCTATGGTAGACGGGAGATCATCTGATTAAGCCACAGCTGCTTCCCTATTTGCTTCTGTTTGAAGAAAAACTATTAGGAAAATAAGTGTTTGAAAATCTCCCAATGATCTGTGTGCCTAAAAAAACTTTACCTCCTCAGGTCTGTTTCCTCATCTACAAATGAAGGGTTTGAACTGGATTTTCTCCAAGACCCTCTTCTGCTCCAAAATTCTATCATTTAAGATATGATATATCACCATTGCCAATGATTTTAAATATTTTTTAAAAAACCCAAAAGATAAAACTCTAAGATTAATTTTTTTCTCTTCCCAGTCTTGAAAAATATTTTTCATTGTGTGATACAGCTCAAACTCTATTTTTCATGTTCTTCTTTATGTGCCACATTCCTATATATATATTAAGTCTTACTGATTTTATAGTTATTTCCTGTTACAAAAAACTCCTTAAAAAACAATACAATCCTCTACTGTAATATAAAAAATGAAAGTAATATATTATAAAACAATGTGTGTTTCAATATATAAATGCTTAGATATGCTTCAAATAGAAAACATAATGAAGTAGTTGAGTGCTTACCTTTATGTGAAAAATCACAGTAATAGCTGTGAGTATAGATTGACATGGGTGTTTTATATTGGACTATTGTTATCGGGTGTGATTTTACGAAATGGTGAACAAATCTTGGTATTTCAGGCAAAACAATGTATAATTTTTAAAAGTCAATTTAATGATAGTTGCATATCTAGAAAATTCAATGTATTTTAAAACAGTGCGAAAATTATGTTTATATGTAAAATAGAGTTGGTTTCCAAGCTAGGTAATGATAAGGTTCCCCTTCCCTTATGGGGCTGTCTGATAGAATATTTGAAAGTCAAGTAGGACGAAGCTTCATTGTGCGTGACCATCCCTTGTTGTAAGGTCTCTAGAATCCCTGGAACACTCCTTTGAGAACCTCTGCTCTAAACAGCTTCTTGTTTTTTTTTTTTTGGTTGTTGTTCACTGTGCTTTCCTATCTCCAGGTCTTTCCTTATGCTTTTCCTTGCTTGGTGTACCCATCCCCTTTTCTCTGCCTATGCACTCGCCAAGGCTTGTCTCAAAGCCTTTCTTCATTGTGATGGCTTACATAAAGCCTTTCTTCATTGTGATGGTTCCACATCAAGCTCCAGTAGCCTTCATACCCATATTCTGCCTTGGATGTGGTTATTTGTATACAGAACTAATTTGACTTCTCTGTGCTCCTTGACTTTATATTACAGATCATTGTATCTTTTCTCAGCAATTAGCACAGAACCTTGCATAGGACGAGTAACCAAATATATTTGTTAAATATCATAACTCTTCAATGACTCTAATAGAACCTTCATGTATTTGACACTTCATCCTTTGAAATTCCTATGTGCAACTTGATTTCCTAGATCCTAATATACCTAAATTTCTGTGGAAAATATTTCTTTTGAAAACTAAAGCAAGAATTGTATGCAGGAGAATGCTTTTATAATATTTGGTAGCTGATTGCAATTTTGGATTGCTGTTATTATGTTACTTCACAGTCTGAAAGTTGGTCCTCTCAAATTACTCTAGTTCATAACTTAGTTCTCCCTGGTAATTTCCAGAATTCAAGGCCTGGGATCCAATATTTTGGGATTATAATAGGTTTAAGATGAGCAAAGACCACAGTGATGAGACAATGGGTGGGAGATGCTGTAGGTGTGAGTGCTGGAAGAACCCAGGACCCAGTGGCTTTGATCCCTGGATGGGCACCAGATGTTACGGAGCTGCAGAAACTTTAAAAATCACATCACCTGACTTTTCTTCCTTCTTGTCCAACTCTTTGTAATATGACCTATCCTGCATTTTGGAAAATAAAAGTCAGGCTTTGGATCCTACAAAAATGTCTTTTGTATAAAATCCTGAAATTTTACTGGAGATATCTGGTGGTAAATATCATTACCCGTTTCTGGGTTGAATATTTTGAGGATGCTAATCACACACATATGCATCTTCCTTTGTACAGCTTGCTGTTCCCAGTCCTTTAACATAATTTAGCAATGATGGAAACATTTTCACCTAATTTGAATAAATTTCTGTGCTGTAGGTACTCGGCTCGAAACCGATGTTCTTAATGAAGACTCCAATGTTTTAGTCTTTTCACTTCTTGTAGATGTGTTTATTGCTTCTATCAGTCTAAAACCATGTGTACTTGTACTGGACGGAATTGAAGAATTGATTGGCATTTATGGGATTTCAGGACAGAAGGTAATATTGTTTAAAAATAATGTTTTTTACTGCTATATTATAGAAAGAAAAGCCCATAATTTGAGATGTATATAACACGTTTCTGTTGTATTGCATATCTCTAGTTATAGCCAACATTGCTGATAGTTACTGCTTCGTATTTTATTGATCAATAGTTATGTCGCATGTCCTGTGGGCCAGGCACTATTATAGGAACTTAAAAATATGTACGAACTCATTTAATCCTCACAACTGCTATGTGAGGGAGATGCTGCAATCAGCATTCTTGTTTACATGGAGAGAGGTGAGCACAGAGATGTTAGGTGACTTATTTTAAGATAGTAAATGGTGGTGTGTGAATTCACGCATGGACAGGCTAGTTCCAGAAACTGTGGTCTTTACCCTTGCACAATTCTGCCTCCCTATTTTATATTTTGATCAGACATTTATTGAGTCCCTACTCTGGTGTTTATGTTTTATAGTTTGGTCTGCGTCATCCACACTGATTTTACATATTCCAGATACCATTCGTTGTTTGCCGTCTTTAGTTCTCTGGTTTGAAATGACATTGGGTCAATGGAACCTCTACTACCTCTTAGTGCCAGTCATTACTTTGTGAAGCCTTTTCTCTAAAAGTTAAAAATGTATTTTAAAATAAATTATGTAACTAATATTTGTTCCTTATAGAGAGTATGATAAAAACAGAGGAAAATAGAAAATGAAATATCACTCGCAGTCTCACCACTGTCAAAATCTTAGTGTTTAGCCTTCTTTTTTTTATGGAGGCCTATATGTACTTATGTATTTATGTAAATGAGACTATACATCATATTGCTTTGTAACCTGACTTTTTATTTAAATACATGGTGACCATCGTACATTTAACAAATGAGTACTGGCCACTTGTAATTGGTGAGGCACTGTGAGCAAAGACACACATGGTCCCTACAAAGACATGGAGCTTCTAAAGGGGAATGGGAGATATTAATAAAATCATTACATAAATAAGTATAAAACTGCAACCATGATGAGTACTGCCATGGTAGTGTCATGAGAGCCTCTACTGAAGGCATTTAACCTGTGGGGAAGTCTTACTGGAAGAAAAGCCTAATTGGAGCTCTGCAGGTGGAAGAGAAGGGACTGGCCAGGCAGTCTTCATACCTGAAACCATTTGTGCAGTGGTTAGGAGCCTGCCACTGGAGCCAGATCCTTGGTTTGAGTCCTAGCTCTGCTGCTAACTGTCAGGATAAGTTAGGTGAGGAGTTCAACCCCTTTGTGCTTCAGTTTCTTCCACTGCCTTGAAGATACACTCAACACCCTGGCAAAGTAAGCAGTCCAGTGAATGATAGTTGTTATTATTAGCAAAGAGGGCTGTTTAAATAGCTTTATTAGGTGTTCGTTATCTTATTCCAACATACAACCATTTAACTCTTGGTAGTGTTGCTGCTCTAAGGGACAATTCTTCAGCATGAAAAAATGTCTTTTTCTTTTGAATGGTTCAGTTGGTGCTCTCTTAGATTTCCTTTGGCTATCACTGTTAGGTCATTCTTCAAAAGAATGTGATTTCATCTAATTACTAGTTTGTAAGAACCTATTTTAAGTGTCCATGTTTGTACCAGAAAGTTCATTAAAGATAAGTGAGTCACAAATATGGTTCTATTGCGTGTTAATTTGTGTTTTCTTATCATCATGTTGCTTATTATAAAAAGCTACTATCAATAACTGTAACCCTAACCTTTACTGTATTTTTACTCCCTATATTTTACCTACTATAAGTTTGGAAACCATCTTCAGAGGAGTTTTAAAGTCTTTAAAATTTAAAATGTCTTTGAATCTCTAGAATAAGTAACTTTATAGAGACAGAAAGTAGAGTAGAGGTTTCCAGGAGCTGGAGTGGGGGTTGGAAGAGAATGAGGAATTAATTCTTAATGGGGGAAGCGGACTTGGCTCAATGGATAGAGTGGCCGCCTACCACATGGGAGGCCCAAGGTTCAAACCCAGGACCTCCTTGACCCATGTGGAGCTGGCGCACTCACAGTGCTGATGCACACAAGGAGTGCTGTGCCATGCAGGGGTGTCCCCTGCATAGGGGAGCCCCATGCGCATGGAATGTGCCCGTAAGGAGAGCTGCCCAGTGCGAAAGAAAGTCCAGCCTGCCCAGGAGTGGCGCTGCACACACAGAGAGCTGATGCAGCAAGATGACACAACAAAGAGACACAGATTCCCAGACCGCTGACAAGAAACAAGTGGACACAGAAGAACACACAGCAAATGGAAACAGAGCAGACAAACAGGGGAGGGGGCGGCAAAAAATTCTTAATGGGTGCAGTGTTTCTTTTTGGGGCAATGAAAAAGCTTTGGGAATGGATGGTGGTGATGATAGCACAACATTGTGAATGTTATTAATGCCACTGAATTGTACACTTAAAACTGGTTAAAACAGATATTTTGTTTTAGATGGATATGTTACCGCAATAAAAATTTTTCCAAAATGTCTTTGAATCTCTTCACCAGGCAAAAGATTTTTCATGGCTGCCGTGTTCACTCTCTCCTCATTGCAAATTTATCATGAGTACTGTTTCCTCCAGTCTGGCCTACAAATCACTGTCTGCCCGCTCAGATGTGAGGACGGTGGAGCTCATTAGCACAGTAGATGAAGAAGCAAAACTAAATATCTTTAGACAGCATCTCTCCATTCCCAGCAAAGACCCCTTCCTACAAAACAAACAAGTTTTAAGGAAAAAACCAAACCTGAATCCTTTAAAACTCACAATCATAGCCAATGAACTTGAAGAATGTAGAATCTACAGAAATGAGTTTCAGTGTATGAAGGAATACTTGGAGGTGGTCTCTATTCAGGAACTCTGGGGACTGATTCTGAAACGCTGGATTGAAGACTATAGTTGGACTTTTAAAAAACAAAAGGCAAATTCAGATACCGTGGCTTCTGGAGAAGGTAGGTCTGGGCCAGGTTGAAAAGTCAGAAAGATGTCAGAAAGATGTGTAGTGGACCCTGCCGAGGGGTGCAGGTGGAGGAGGGTCTAGGGATAGGGTTGCCAGGTAAAAATACAGGACTCCAAGTTAAATTTGCATTTCAGATAAACAACAAATAATCTTTAAAAAATGGGTTTATTTTAAATTTTTATCCTCCTCACCCCCCTGACTTCCTCAACTGTCTGCTCATCTTCCTCGGGAGGCACCGAGAACTGAACGTGGGTCCTCCCGTGTGGGAGGTGAGTGCCCAACTGCTTGAGTCACTTCCACTCATGGCTTGTTGCAGCTTGTTGTCTTTAGGAGGCACAGGAATGAACCGGGACCTCCATGCAGGAGGCAGGCACCCAGTTGCATGGGCCACATCCATTCTCCCAACAATCTTTTTTGATATGTCTCATATTACATGGACATACTAAAAATATTTTAATTACAGATAAACAACAAATACTTTTTAGTGTAACTGTGTCCCAAATATTGCAGGGGACATTTTATGCTAAAAATTATTACAGTCACATTTCTCAGCAGTCTTAAGAAATGGGCCTTTTTTAGTTCTATAACTCTATTTAATTTCTCTTTTGAGCTTACAATTCTCTCAAAGGCAGAAACCTAGTCAATTCAGGTTCATTCTGTCAGTTTAGTTTGTTTTCAGTCAATTCAAGATTTTTTCAATCAAGTGAGGATTTGTGTCTTTCCAATGTCATCAATGTCATCAGTCAAGATTCTAGGACCTGGGTGTCCTTGGCTGTCATCTGTCCCTGCTGTCTTCCACCAAGATGGATATAGCCCCAGATGTCCTCAGACATTGGCGTACCTCTGTTTTTGGTTCTCGTCATGGATGCCTATGATCCCGTCTGTTTTGGAGTTGTTTGATCAGTGTTGCTATCAGCTACCACATTTCCTCATCAGAACTGTGAGGAGGCCCCTCTCCTCAGCTGTCTTCTGCACTCTTCTGGAGCCTATGGTCTTCCTGTAGGTGCTGCACTTTCCTGTGGAGAATGTCAGCTGCTCACTGCACCACTTGGGGGCCTGTAGGTCTTGATACCCTTTGTAGTCATTTCTCCTGTTCCCCCTGGTGGCCTTGGGAAATCTGCAAGGCTGCTGCCTCCTAGGCTTTCAATGAGAAGCAGAGCTCAGGTCCTCTCTATTGCTGGGTCACCAGGTGCATCTCCCTGTTCAAAGCTAGGCTGGGTCCCGCAGAAGGCACAGGTTCCAAGTCTGAATTTCCTCCAAGAGGGCTTCTCCCTTGCCCTCCTTTCTGGCTCTTTCCTCCCTTTCTCAGTTCACCAAATATTCTTCCTTTCTGGGTAGAAAAAACTTCCTCATTAAACCATGCTGTAATTGTCTGAGTCTATTGTTTGTGGCAAAAAACTTATTCCATGAGTTGGTCAGCAATTTGCCTTGTGAAACTCAAGTCAGGCTTTTGAAATTCAAATTTTGCTCTCTCAAGCCATTGCCTGTGCTCTGCTCTTCAAAAGTCTGTTTTGAAACTTGAGTTTTTCTCTCTGCATTTCTGTTATAACAGCCTTTACTTAAGGGCAGTGAATTTAGAATGGAGCTCGGGTGTGGTGGGTAGGGATGGGGAGGAGAAGCAGGAAAGACTCAGAATGAAAGCCACATTGATTAGTACTTCAACATCACCCTGCCCCATTTTTTGCTCTAATGTATTTGTGTCTCTGCATAGAAAAGTGACTTCAAATTTACTGTGTCTTCCCTGTACCCTCCATCCCCCCCTACTAAGGAGGTGGAAACAGGGTCTCTCTCCCTGGAAGAGTCACTCAGACTAAGTGGCCCATGGCTATGCTATCCCACCTCTCCAGGTTGAGCAGAAAGCTCCTTTCCCAGGTGATTTTCCCTGCTCCCAGCACTGCCCACCTGACCCCATTCAGGTCCAGAGAGCCCAGCCATGGGGTAAATGTCAGAGGAGGCTTGTACAGCTGGGGTTGAACAACTGCCTTTACTTAAAGATTGCAGGTACTCTGGGCTTGTTCTCCAATCCTAGCATAGCAAATCAATTTGGAATAGTAAACAATGTTATTTCTCTCAGTAGTTTTCAGGGTCTCCTTATAGTTGGTTGAACAGAAAGCCAGTGGGAAATCCAAGTATGGTGGAAAAAAACTAAGGGCCAGGGGATAGATGAAGAGTTGGTTCAAGCAGTGTATATCCTCATGTGGCAGGAGAACAATCATCCAGCAAAAACCACTCACACCCATAAATGTAAATTTGGTGTTTGGAAACCTTAATGAAAACTGCTCTGCAGAAGTGCCTAGCATAATAATTGGCAAGCCTGTCCATTTGTAACCATATTTCTGGATGTATTGTGAAAATATAGTGAAACTTAATGCAATCAGTCTGTCTACATTCAAATCCCAGTTCTACACTTAGTAGTTATATGACTTTGGGTAAGTTATTTAACTTTTCTGTGCTTCATTTGCCTCATTTGTAAGATAGGAACAGTTATATTCTCTAGCTACAGGATTATTGGGAAAAAAATAAGTTGGTTAAAATGACAAAACATTTAGAATGACACCTGGCACGTGTTAGCTAAATTTTTATCACTATCATCCCAATGATTTCTTCATAGGTCTGGATGGCTGGGTGGCTGACGCTCTGTGCTTACTGAGCATCTCGCATTGTGGGTTAGCTGAGGACGAGATACTCCAGCTTTTGAACATGCTGGGCTACAGGAATCATTATCAAGTGACCACGTTGCACTGGGCTGCCTTCCGCAATGCCAGCAAACAGTGGGTCCAGGAGAAGCCCAATGGTCTACTGTACTTCCAGCACCAGTCCCTGCGAAATGCTGTGGAGCAAAAGCTTCTTGGTAAGGCTTGAATCTGTGAAAATACCTACTGATTAAAGGGAAGGGAAGAGTCACATGCAGGGAAAACTCATAACAGGGCTTTCTTAAGTAGAAATGAATCTATAAACATGTATGGAAATGGATGCTTAACTTAGGAATTACACAGAAATCTGACTTTAATGGCTTAACTCTCCAAGGTTTATTCTCTCATGCTACAAGCTTCTGGAGGCAGATAGTCCAGGGCTGCTCTGTTTGCTCCTTGAAGTCATTTGAGAACTAGCTTTTTCTGTGTCCCTGGTTTCCATCCTCAAGGTCACTTCATGCTCATGTCTTTTTTTTTTTTTAATATTTATTTATTTATTTATTTATTTTTCTCCCCTTCCCCTCCCACCCTGGTTGTCTGTTCTCTGTGTCTATTTGTGTGTCTTCTTTGTCTGCTTCTGTTGTCGTCAGCAGATTCCTGTCGTCACAGGAATCTGTGTTTCTTTTTGTTGCGTCATCTTGTTGTGTCAGCTCTCTGTGTGTGCGGTGCCATTCCTGGGCAGGCTGCACTTCCTTTTGCGCTGGGTGGCTCTCCTTACAGGGCGCACTCCTTGCACGTGGGGCTCCCCTACGCGGGGGTCCCCCACTGGCACGGCACTCCTTGCGCGCATCAGCACTGCGTATGGGCCAGCTCCACACAGGTCAAGGAGGCCCGGGGTTTGAACCGCGGACCTCCCATGTGGTAGGTGGACGCCCTAACCACTGGGCCAAGTCCGCTGCCCATGCTCATGTCTTTTGGAGCTCCATTGCATTTCAGGCAACAGAAAGGAAGGAGGGATGAAGAAGGTCTTGCCCCTTCCTTTCAAGGAGATTTTCCAGAAGTTTGGCACTAACATTTGCACTGATGACTTTTGACCCAAAACTTATATAGTCCTCAGTCTATTTTGAGATATATATCTTTTTTAAACTTTTAAAAATTGAAGTTTATCATTCATACATGAATACCCATAAACAGTAAGTGTATAGTGAAAGGTGTGAACTTACAAAACAAACATGCGTATTATCATACAAGGCTCCTATACATTACCCTACCACCATCACCTTGCATCGTTGTGAAACAAGTCTTACAAACTACGAAAGAGCATTGTCAAAACATTACTGTTAACTATAACCAATATCTTATATTAGGTGTATTTCCCGCCCAATCCACCCAGTTACTGACACCCCATATAAGTATTATATACTTGTTATTGTTCATGAGAGAATGTTCTCATGTTTGTTCTGTTAGCCACAGTCCATCTTCCACCACTTGATTCCCTGTGTTATACAGTTCCATGCTTTGTACAATCCATTCAAAGTATACACTAAGTAGCTCTTGTATTCATCACAGGGTTGTGCTGTCATCACCTCAGTCAATTTTAGAGCATTTTCATTACTCCAAAGGAAAAATCCCAACCCCTTTATGCCCCCCATTGTTGTCTCTTAGAATCGATATGATATTTAACAAGCTAACATTTTCCCTTTTAATCATATTCAGATAAATATTTCAGTTATTTCAGTGCTGTTAATTGTGTTCCCAGTGCTGTGCTACCATCCTGGATGCTGTCTTTTTTAGGCTTGCCCTTTCTAGTGGTTTCCATCTTTGTTGTTCCAAGATTTGGAACAACTGCAGTTTCTGGCGCCAGCCTGGAGTAAAATCAGGAGCTGGAGGGTTGAGCACAAGAGAGAAGGAGCAAGTCACCTTCATGGTGACAGTGTGGTCATGGAACAGGGGTGGTCTCCTTCCGCTCTGCCCTCACCTCACGCCCAGTTCTGCATGGTGTTTGGCAAACAGAGTCCACCACTCCTTATGAAAGTCACCTTGGCTTCTACCATAAACGATGTTTTTTTCAGGTGGGAGGCAGTGCAGTGTATTGATGAAGAGCAGTACTCTGGAGTCTGAAAGAACTGGTGTGACCTAGCTCAATGTGCTTAGCTCTCTAAGGTTCAGTTTCTCATCTGCAAAATGGGGATAATAACAGTACTTGCCTTGAGAGTATTAAAAACTTAATTCATGTGAGGTACTTAATACAGCATCTTGCACAATAAGCGCTTGTGTGGGTCATTAGAGCTGATTGCCAAATATTTCCTGTGCTCTTCCACACCATGAGATGCATTTCCTGGTGCCCTTGTTGAGTGGGCCTTGTGACTATTGACAGTTCTGTCCTGTAAGTTGTGAGTGGTGACCCACAACATACAAGATGGCGGCTGCTCTGTCAGTCAGCCTGGGTCCTGGATTGAGGAGGTCTGCATTGGAATTCTAGTCAACCTGTGAGGTACATAATAAACATTTGCTGTTTTAAACCACTGACATTTTGGGGTTTTCAGCATTGCATTCTCTAGCCCATCCTGAGTGGGTAACAGTGCTACCTAAGTTATCATGAAGTCTGCCAATGAGAACCACGCTGCACTTTGTGTGCTAGGATGATGCCGTGGTCAGCCATTCCTCACATACCCCAGGAGGAGCATGGGAATAAAGTCAGCAGGTTTGCATCCTGCTTCTCCCAGTTACTAGTCATGTTCTGACCAGGGGCAGTTCACCTGGTATCTCTGAATTTAAGTAGCCTCATTTGTCATACAGAGATATTCAGACCCTCCTTGCAAGATAAAATTAAATGTGGTGTTTGATATGAAATTATTTTATACATTTTAAGCACTGTGTTTAACACTCCAAATCTTGAATTCAGGGTAATATTTGTCCCAGGTCTCTTTCTCTCTCATTCCTGGCTCCCCTATCCCAATTTACTGCCCACAAAAATGCCTTTGCCACACACACAGTGGGCAAGGGGAGCTTTCTTTTGCTTCTGTGGGTCCTTGAGCACTGTGCATGTCATCAGGGCATAACTGCACATTCTAGACCAGCGAGCACAGCATCTCTCCAAATGGGTGGATGACAGGGAAATCGTTGCCACAGAAATGCAGAGTGGTCCCCTTTTGTTACAGTTCTTAAAAAGGCCTGGGCTTGAGGTGCTGTTCATGTTCTGGCAAGAGAAAGTGTCAAGCAGAAAATTAAAAATGCTTCTATTTTCATTTGCCAGGATAGACGTCACCAGGATTTAATGAAACAATCCCTCTGTCCCTCTTTTTTTTTTTTTTTTTTTTGAGAAGCATGTTTCTGGATACTATGATCTATTGGAGGTTGCAAAAGATTCATTTATCTTTGGAAATGAAGATATAGTAATCCTAGCTCCAACATCCAATTTGCCATTGATTTTTTTCAGAAACTTTGTTGTCTAGATGAGATCTAGGCAGCAGATTCACTTCTCCAAAATGCACCCTTTTAAATATTTAAAAGTGCTTTTAAAGTGGTAATATGCTATATATTTAAAATAGAAAAGTAGGTTATAGCTATTTCCTTGGGGTGAGGGGAAAGACTCAACATATATGAAAAACCACATACTCGGAAGCTTCTAAAATTTTAGGTCAGTGATCATAACTACAATGGACTCTTTGGCAAATGCAGATATTTTTAACACTAAAGTTTTTTGCAAGCTGCCTTGGCTTTTATTGAGCCTACTTACGGCCAAAGAGCTGTTATTTTTGCTATAGTGTTTTTGTATGCTAAAATGTCAGATACATTAAACTGTAATTGACTTTTAAATAGGGGTAATCACACCTGTCAGAGAAAGTAGTCCATGTACCTTTCAGAACCCAACAAATCACAAGAAAACACATTTTCACCAAGTCATGGTCAGATACTTCCAGCGGCAAACTGCTTTCTGGAGAGTATACCAAGAATTGCCGTGGCATATGAAAATGAGTGGCTGCTGGGAGGATTTATGCAGCTTTCTCTCAAGTCCTAGGTGAGTCTCACCATTTTTATTATAGTATTGTGCTTGCTTAGATTTGGCTTTTCTTTTGCTGGGGCTGCATTTAGATGCCCATAACTCCCTTGAGCAAGATGCAGTCATTTATTCTGTCAACCTCTGATTCATTCATTCCGATGGGACCATCATCTGACACCAACTTCTGTGGCTAATGGATGCCCATTCTATTTGTCTCTTTCTCCAGTGAGTCCCCACCCCTTTCACTGCATGTGCATCCCTCTCAAAGTTAAGTGGCATTCCAGAGAGAAGAGGACTTCTAGCTGGGCAAGGAAAGAGGATTGACCGTGTTCTCCTGCTAGACTCTCCTACCGTCTTCCCTTCCATTTGCTTCTTTCCCTTCCCTTGTCTCCCCTCCTCTCCCAGCCCTTCCTCTTCTTTCCCTTCCTCTTTTGAATTCATCCAACAAACAACTATTGATGACCTTCTGTCTCAGTACTGTGCTATGCCTGGGAATATAGCAGTGAATAAGATACTAGGTGCTTTTCACCTGGAAGGGAAGATATAGAGACAGAGAATTACTATACATGGTGAGAAATGCTTCAGAAGAGCATGACAAATGGCTGTGCAAGCAAAGAAGAGGGAGGGGTAGCCAGGGCATCTGCCTGAAGGAGGGCCTTCTGGGCAGGTGAGTACAACTGTCTTTGACTACAGAGTGAAAGGCTCATATCCATTTGGTGACCTATCAAAGTCATTCTGTTAAAGAAATTTAGGACTAGGCTAATGAAATGTGATATGAGTAGCAGAATAGCTTCCTTCTTTCAGAGCATGAAATACTAAAATGACTTATATTAATTTATTGTGTTACCAGCATCACAGACTTTATTTCAAAACTCAGAAGCCCGAGCTTCTGGACAAGGCTGCATCTCATTCACTACTGGAATGTTTTACTGGAAGTGGGATATGATGCCGGGAAGGCCTATTTACTCTCGGTGGCCAAGATTAAAGCAGATCAGTGCCATACAACCAGGAAGAGATGGAAGCTCTCAGGTACAGTGGACAACCGTCTTTCCAGTGGTCCATTTTGGATATAGAGTGGCCCAAATGACTCTTCTTCCCTTGCCTCACATAATTCTGATCAATCCAGCAGACTTCTCAGATGACTTCTCCCCAAAATTTTAGCCAAAAATTTCTGAGGACAAGAAATTTGGGAAAAGTCTAAATTTTAAAATGGCTCCTCTTTTTCTTGCTGTGGCTGTTTTCCAAGGATTTGCCCTTAGTGTTCATCTTCTCTCTACGGACTATCATGGCTTTAACCACACACCCAACACTTATTTCTTTATCTGTGTTTCCACCCTTGACCTTCTTTCCGAGTAACGGTTCATGCCCAATTTCCTGGAGCTACTAGTAATATTATTGCCTGATAAAAAGTTTTCCTGGGTGACCAGTTAATACTTCAAATAAAGCTGGTCAAATCCCAGATTGTCACAGGTCTTCACCCCCAAACTTGTTCTTCTTTCTCCATTTCCTCTTCCTAGTGTGGTACCACCAACTCTCTCTATCACTCAGTACTGCGGGCATGTGGTACTGTTTAGGGTAGCTTGAGTCAGAACAGGGACAACTACTGGTTGATTCCCTGTTTAAGTGTCTTGGGTTTGGGTTGTAACACTTGGTTAATATTTCTTCCCTTTGTTCTCCATAAGTAGGTCCCTCTATCATCCTGTATCTCTTGACTTGTTAGAGTAATAACCTTCATTCATTCTTTCAACAAATATTAACTGAGCACCTTCTCTGTGCCATGGACTCTCCTAGGTACTGTTTTTTTTTTTATTTTTTTTTTATTTTTTTTATTTATTTTTTTATTTATTTAATTCCCTCCCCTCCCCCGGTTGTCTCTTTTCTGTGTCTTTTTGCTGCGTCTTGTTTCTTGTTTCTTTGTCCGCTTCTGTTGTCGTCAGCGGCACGGGAAGTGTGGGCGGCGCCATTCCTGGGCAGGCTGCTCCCTCCTTCGCGCTGGGCGGCTCTCCTTATGGGTGCACTCCTTGCGCGTGGGGCTCCCCTACGCGGGGGACACTGCGTGGCGCGGCACTCCTTGCGCGCATCAGCACTGCGCATGGGCCAGCTCCACACGGGTCAAGGAGGCCCGGGGCTTGAACCGCGGGCCTCCCATGTGGTAGACGGACGCCCTAACCACTGGGCCAAAGTCCGTTTCCCTCTCCTAGGTACTGTTAAACGTAGCAATGAACAAGGCAAATGGAATCCCTACCCTCATAGAGTTTACAGTTTAGTGATTGTAATAAGACAGTTTTGAGCATTTGTTATGCACCAGTCTCTGAGTTAAGTACTTTATATGTGCTATCTTGCTTAATCTTCATAAAACTCCTATTATACTATTCATATCTTGATTAAGAAATTAAGGAAGCAGAAACTCAGGTGAAGTGAGTTGCCCCAAACCTCTCAGCTATTCAGGGACGGATTTTGGGCTGTCAGGATAGTCATCTGAGATCCTGTTGCTTAGTCTCCATGTTACTCTAGGAGCCAGGGCTTCTCAGCAGGGAGTCCTGGCCTCCATAAAGATTGCCTTTGACACCACCCTTCCCTGTGGATTTCACTTCCATCTCTCATCTCTACAGGGCCCTGATTTCCTGTCTTTATAAAGCACAGCACAGCTGTGATCAAGTCACTCTGTGCATCGCAGTTGGCCACGTGTGTGCTTACCTCCGTCATGGCTGGCTGAGGCAGGCTAGGGCCATTTGGACAACCTCCCTGAAGTCCCTCCAGGACTGTGTGGTTCACTATTCTCCCTTTTGGGTTGCCGAAAGTGAAAATTGCAAGGCCAAGTACTTGTCACCAATGCAATAGATTTGCTTAAAGCAAAGAGGTGTAACCTCATGTTGGGGAGCAGTGGAGACATCCCTGGAGACTGACATTTAATCTGAGACTTGGAGGATGAGCGAGAGCTAGTCAAACAAAGAGGCGAAAGAGAATTCAGCATGGCTGAAGAGAGAGTCAAGAGGGAAAGTGGTGAATCTGAAGAACTGCACAAGTCCAGCATGGCTATGAGAGAGGGTGGACGGAGGGCCCCCTAAAATCAAGGGATGGAAAACCATTGGGGATTTAAGCTAGATGGTGACAGATTTTTTTTTTAGGCGGTATCCAGGATTGAACCTGGACCCTCATACTTGCAGAGCAGGTGCTCAACCCCTGAGCTACACCTGCTCCACCAGACTGGGTTTTGAAATACTCTTGGCATCAGTGGAGATGATTGAGGGAAAAATCCTCAAATCCACTGTGGGATGAAGAGGCTTGAGGAGGGGAGGGCTAGGTCCTGCATTGGGTGGAGAAGAGCTTTCCAGGCAGACACGCTGTGAAAGCGTCCTCCCCACAACAGTGCCTCACCTCCCTCCCCGTGTGGAAAATGTTTAAGAATTCCCTTTTTTATTCTTATTCTTCATTATCCCTTCTTTGTTCTGATAAGAGGGTTACTTACACTCTCAACTCCTGTGTGCTTCTGGAAAGTTTTTTTTAAGTCACAGTTTCCCAAGGGTGCGGCAGTTCTATCACTTCGTTGGGGGGAGGTGAGGAGTGTCTGACATCTCCCAGCTCCACAGGGCTCGTGGATGGAATTCACCCCCGCCTCAATTCTTCCCTCCTGTCTGTGTAGTTTGGCTCCCTCTAGTGGCCCTAAGCCTAACTTAGGTTGACTGGAAAAGACACTCAAGGACAATGGGGTCTGGATGAAGTTTGGTACTTACTTCTCTTGTTGCCCTGCCTCATCCAGCCCCGGCTTGGGCTTTCTTTGCAGGAGGCATCTGGGAAAGCTGCATCTCTGATAGATGGCCAGTTGGGTGGCCTTTGAGCCCAGAAGACAGCCTCTATGCATGGCTAAGTTTTTATAGATTCTCCATGGCCTGATACTTTTGATTTTGGCTGGAGCTCTGGGTCACATCAAAGTGAAGAAAATTCACTTCTGGCTGAAGAATGCCCAGTTATTTAAACATATTATGAAGCTATAATAATTTAAAAAATAAAGGGACAGGGAAAAAGATAGCTCAGTGGAATAAAAGAGAAGGCCCAGATATAGACCCGGGTATAGTTATTAGAATTTAGTAAGTGATACTTTTAAATAAGATGGCTTATGGAATAGATGGTGCTGAGATAATGGTTGATATTTGCTAAAAATTAAGTTGGAACCATACCTAAAACATAACACCAAAATAAAATTCAGAAGGATTAGAGATAAATGTAAGAAAATGTAATTATAGGTGGTGGACTTGGTCCAGTGGTTAGGGCGTCCATCTACCACATGGGAGGTCCACGGCTCAAACCCTGGGCCTCCTTGGCCCGTGTGGAGCTGGCCCATGCGCAGTGCTGATGCGCGCAAGGAGTGCCCTGCCACGCAAGGGTGTCCCCCGCGTAGGGGAGCCCCATGCACAAGGAGTGAGCCCTGTAAGGAGAGCCGCCCAGCGTGAAAGAAAGTGCAATCTGCCCAGGAATTGTGCCGCACACATGGAGAGCTGATATACCAAGATGACCCAACAAGAAGAAACACAGATTCCCGTGCCACTGACGACAACAGAAGCGGACAAAGAAGACGCAGCAAATAGACACAGAGAGCAGACAACCGGGGTGGTGGGGGAGAGAAATAAATAAATAAATAAATCTTAAAAAAAAAAAAAGAAAATATAATTATAAAAACACCCCCAAAGTATAAGAATATGGTCTAGGCAAGAAAGCAAAAAGAATAATTTCTGAAGGAGAAAATAATTGATAAATCTGATGAAATAAACACATAAAATTACTGTATGTAAAAACAAAACAAAACAAAAAATTCTCTACAGAACAGAAATACAATGAAAAGGTAAGTAGCTAACTGGGAAGAATATTTGTTAACATACATGGCAACATAAGGGATTACTATTTCTCATATGTAAAATACTCTTAAAAATCAATAAGAAAATAATGAACACTTTAATGAAAACATATTGTTTATTTTAAGAATGTAAAGCAAATAGTGTCACTACCTAGGTTAGGGCCCTCCAGTGTCCCACCATTGTGTATATAGTCAAATCTACATTACTCAGTCTGTCTTATTACAGCCTACATAATCTGGCCCCTGTACAATGGGGTAGCATCATCTTCTAAGATTCTTCCTCTTGACCTCTAGAAGCCAGCCACACTTTCTGTCCTTCAAATACATTCTGTCTCAGTCTTTGGCACCAGCTCTTCCTCTGCCAAGAATGCTCTGCCTACTGATATTTGTCGTGCTAGCTCTTTCTTGTTATGGATCTCAGCCAAAGTATCACTTCCTCAGAGTGGCCTGCCAGATTTAATGTTATTGCCCAGTCATTCTATCGGGTTAATTGTGCTTTAAATCTTTTCATAGCTTTTACTGCTATCTGGTTTTGTCTTGTTTCCTTCCTTTCCATTTTTTAATTGACTGTCTCCACTCTCCCTGTCCCCACTCCCCAACCTCTCCATCCTCTCCGCCACTGGAGAGTAGGCCCTGTCTGTTTTGTTCATTGCTATATCCCTAGTGTATGGAGAAGTACGGGGCCTGGAGTGGGTGCTGAATGGCCCCTAACTACTTCTCCATCCTTAGCTTGAACCAAATACCCTTTCTCTCTCTGCTCTTTAGCCCCTTTCTTTCAGTTCCCTAAGCTCCACACTTTTTCCTGCCCTAGAACCTTGGCACATGCTCTTTTCTCTGTCCAGGATTATTTCCCACACTTTCCCACCCCCCACCCATTTTGTCCCAAGACCTTCTCTTCTTTTTTTAGCTTTCAGCTCAATGTCACTTCCATGGTGAAACTTTCCTCAGTTCCTTTCTCTGTCTCCTTCATGGCTCTTTGCATAGTTTTAATTTTATACTCATTTGTCAGGATTGTGACATGGTCTGTCTCCCCTAATATTTTTCCAGCTCAAAAGGCAGGCCCCTGGTCTGTGTGTACTCATCCTTTATCCGCTGCTCCCATGACAGTTCCTGGCCAGGGCAGGTGCTCTAGGTGCTTATTAAATGACTGCTGGACTGAGAAATATGTCTCTCTCATCTAGTCTAACTAAATGTTGGTGCTGAGTGAGCGAACATGAGGGTGTGTTCAGTGAGAGGCAGGGCTCACGAGGAAGGCTTCCCGAAGCACATGAGACTCTGGAGCCGAGTGTGAAATGCAGCGATGGACACCGTCCATGCTAAGCTGAGCCCTTGACAGGGTTCTCAATCCAAGGCTCCTGGAGGGTGAAACATGCCGCCCTGGGCAGGAGCCCATCCCTCCAGGGCCCATCTGACCAGCTGTTACGGTTCTTAGGTTCCCCTGTTGCTTGATTCTACCCCTCAGTTCTCACACCCAACTCAAGCCCCTTTTGGGACCTTCTGGACAAATGTTGTGGACTCCGGGCCTCAGTGTACTCTCTCCCTGGGCTCTGTTTTAGTTTCTGCTCTCTGATTCCACAGCTGTGCTTCGTACCTGGGCTCCGTGTGCTGCTGCATCCTGTCTGCCTGCTTGTGACTATTGTCCAGAGCCTCGAAGGCTGCCTGAAGTGGGGTGCTCAGGCAGCGTTTCCTCCAGGCTCAAGTGGCGTGCAGAGAGGCGGGCAGAAAGCAAGCAGGAGGGCAATCGAGGTTGGGGTGAACAGGAATGGGTGGAAGAACAGGACTATCTTTGTGTCAAACACATCAGATGTGATGATTTGAAATGTAATAAATGCACAAACACACTGGAACATCTGTGAAAAGAGATAATTTGAAAATGACTGCAGTAGCGTGTATTTAATTGGATCTTTAAGTTCTTAGACATCCATGTATTTTTATTTGAGTGTAATGTATACACATAAATATAAAATGAAATATATAAAATGAAAGCTAGATACCTTATTTTGTTCTTTTAACATTCTGTTCTTTCTGTTAAAGCCAGGAATTCAAGATAGTTGCAACAGAGGGCAGAATTGTACAAGAAATTTAAATACCTTTTTTTGTCCTGAAAATCATCTTAAAATTCAAATCACAGCAAAAACCTGAGTTCAACTATGTAAATACTCTATTTTGACCCTCTAGTTTTCCAAATTTATATCCAAGCTTATTTAAAAAGCATTACACTTATTTTTTATTTCAGAGTTTAAAACATTTGGTGATACATGTAAACCTTATTAACAGCAAAATGCTGATCTCTTGAGAGAGACCCTGAAATGGATATTGTATTTAAATCCTGTATTAAGATTAAGCAATGGGTAATCTTTGTCCCTTCTCAAATATGCTTTAGGATCATTTTCTTTTCTTTTCTTTTCATTCTAGTGCTGGAATGCAGGCTTTTTGAGATCACCAACATCGATAAGTGTCGATTGATATTTTTTATTGCAAGAGTTTTGAAGCTTATGGGCAAGACCAATGAAGCAGAAGAGTTGCTTTTGAGTATTGAGGAGATGTTAATGCAGGTGAAGTGAGAAATAATTTAAATCCCCTAAACTTCTTTCCTTTTGAACTAGATATTTTTCATATAGCATTTGCCTTTGTTTCTTTATGATTTAGACCACAAATAATTAGAGGAATCAGTTAATTGTGTTCATCAATGAGAAAGCCATGATTTTAACCCATGCCCCGAACCATACATTAATGACAATAAGCAGTAAATAAATAGGAGTCAACCTGGAATGAATAGTAACATTTTTTTTGGGAAAAGAATATTCATAAAACAAAAAGGGTAATAAAAGGGTGGATTGAAATGAAGTAATAAAAAAACTGGTCAAAGACTTTACTATAACTTTCATAAAGTTGTTGGGGAAGCTGATCAATTATCTTGTCCCTATGTTGATTTATTTTTCCTGACATAGAAACTTTTGAGTTTGTTAAATACAATGAAACCTTCACTCATAATATATAACTATAACTGTACTTAGGATGACATTTAATTGCCCTTTAAAAAAGCCAGAATTTTACTGATTTCAGTAGAGTTTGTGTAAGGCAAAGCTGTTTTTATTTTACAACAAGGACCTTCAGATTTTTAAAAATACTGTCCCACCCCCACCAATACACATCTTTATAGAAGGAATTCTATCTAAAGAGATTTATAAAAATCTATACTGCAAATCCTTTTATGGCAGAAGCCAACTATTTACCAAAATTTGTATTTTCCACAGCACTTTATAACTTGTAGGTACTTAATAAATAGTCAAACTGAATCAGGAACTGTTTGAATTTGAAAAAACCTTCATGTCCTTAGAGGTAGCATGGAGTAGTGAATAGAGCACTGTTTACAGACTGACCCTGATTTAAACCCCAGCTTTGCCATTTCCTGCTTCTGTGACTTTGGTAAGGATTTTAACTTATGACCCAGGGCATTCTCATTTTTGAGGGTTCTCCCATCTATCTCATGGGGCTGTTAAAAGGGCCAAGTAAGAAAGTGGATAAAGCACTTCACACAGTGTCTAGTACATAGTGAGAACTTGAGTACTGGTTGCTATTTGGTTATTCATGTCTTTGGGTATAAAGTAATGAGGTTTACGCTAGTAATAACATGAAGAGTTTGAGTGAAGTTATTTGGATCATTCTTCTATCTTACCGGGAGTAGAGTCCAGTGAGTCTCTGGTGTCCTATTATGCCCGTGGAATTTCTCCCTACACCAGATTATTTTTTCATGCGGTCTGTATGTTTTTTGACACTGGAAGTTTTCTATCTGGAATGTACCAATTATCTTATTAGGCAATCCCTGACTGCCTGATTGCAGGCATTCCCTCATCCATTCACCCAGCTGACATTCATGGAGGACCTGGCATAGACCGAGCGTTGTGCGGGGAGTTGGGGTGATGACAGTGAGTGGGACAGACCTGCTTCTCTTCGTGTGGTGCTCCCCGTCTAGCTGGCCATCACTGCCAGCCTCTCGAGCCCCTCAGTCATGAAGCGTAACCCGTGAAGTGCCCACGATGTGGTCACGCAGGGACAAGGCTGACCTCCTAGGCGGCATTCCACTGCTTCGATATTTAGAGAGAATTTCCCTCGTGAGAGTGTACTCCTCCCGGAGGCACTGCTCCTATGATTCTATTCTCAAATTTTTTTTGCCACAGGTCTTTTGGACTAGCCATCATGGAGTCTATTAAAGGAATTTTCTTTAGGCTCTGAAGGTGCTTCTACACGAGAAGTTCTAAAACTGTTTTGCCTAATGTTTTTGAAGAGAAAGATTTGTTCTTTGTGCTGCATACAGCTGGACTATATTACTTTTATAATTTCTTCAGATAAGGTGATTTTAAAAATTTTATGCACTGTTTTTCAGCCAGGGATGATTTTGTGCCCCAGAGGATCCTTGGCAATGCTGGAAACATTCTTGGTTGTCACAACTGGTGGGGGGAGGGGCGCATGCTCTTGGCATGTAGGGGGTTGGGGCTAGGGATGCTGCTAGACATCCCCCAACGAAGACTTAGCTGGACCAAAGTGACAATGGTGCTGAGATTGAGAAACCTTAATTTCAATGGTAAGGTTGTTAAAAAAAAAGCCTCATTCCTCTACCTCCCCCATCCCACCCTGTATTTCACCGTAGGTGCACTAGGCAACAGGAGAACCAAAGGACACATTTGTAAAGGAGCCCCTGTTCTTGCAGCAAACAGAGGCTCAATTGTTAAGAAATGTGCTGAAGAAATGAGCAATGCAGGCAGGCCTGGGTTGAACTTCCTTGCTTTGCCACTTCTTGGCCATGAGACCTGGGTACCTTATTTGCCCTCCCTTGCTTTCCCCACCTGTAATACTCAGTACTTCCTAGAGCTGCTGCGAGGATCCAGGGAGACCTTCCGTGGCAAGTTCTTAGCTTAGTCAGTGCTCACTAGGTCACGTTCAGTGTAGATCGTGACCTAAGAAGGAAACTATCTGAGTGTCACAATCACTGACAACATCAACAAATATTTATCGAATGCCCAAGCACAAAGCTCAATGCTTGGACTGTGGGGTTTCTGCCCTCAAGGAGTTGAGAGTCTAGGGTAGGAGCAAGGGAATAAAAGATGTATTCATAGCGAGAGAGCTCACAATCTATGACTGCCTTCAACGTGCCGATGGGTAGTTAGCTGTGGCAGAGGGATTTAGACATGGTGGTGGGATTGCTGTGCCTGCTGACAGCCTGAGGTGCTGTCAGACTCCCTCACAGGGGCTTCTTTCACATTCTCAGGCTGAATGGAAATGTGCGGATGACACAGCGAGCAATCAGGGAACCCACTGAGATTTTCGGTCTAGTTGACAGGAGGGGGCAAATATAGAGAGGAAGTTGTATTTGGAGACAAAAATTATGAATTTTAAACATTTTGAGTTTGTGGTTCAGGAAAAATCTTCAAGTGGATTATCCATCCACCTTGAGAAAACTGTAGATTGAGGAGAAGTCTACTTGCATGTGAATGCTGATACCACAGAAGCAAACAAAGTCTCTGAACAACAAGAGAGACTGGTTATTGGGGGGAAATTACTAATATTTAGGCAGAGAAAAGGGAAAGAAGAACTGATAAAGGAGGGAAAGATTGGAAAAGGCTCAGGATATCAAGTTGGGAGTGGCTAATAGCATCAAATGCTGCTTCAAGGTCTGCACAAAGAAGAAATGAAACAACGTCCTTAGGACTGGTGAGTGGGGTTCTAACAGACCCTGAGATTGCAGGAAGAGATTCAGGAGGTGTTGAACTGCAAGCCTTCAAGAGCTGAGTGTGTGCTAATGAAATGGAGGAGAAGCACAGATTGATACTTGTTTGAAAAGTTTGCCAGTTAGAGGACAAAGAAGAAAAGTCAGTGTTATGGACTGAATTGGGACCCCCCAAAAGAAACAGTCAAGTTTAACCCCTGGTCCTGTGAATGTGACCTTATTTGAAAAAATAGAGTCTTCAAAGATGTGATTAGTTAAGATGAGGCCAAAGTGGATTAGAGTGGGCCCTATATAATATGACAATGTCCTTCTAAGAAGTGGGAAGTTTGGGCACAGGCACAGACAGACCCAGAGAGGACAGCCATGGACAGTGGAGACAATAAAGAAGGCTACATGGAGTTGGAGGCAGAGATTGTAGCAAGGCACATAGGGGTCAAGGCATGCCAAGGATTGCCAGCAAACACCAGCAGCTAGCAAAGGCAAGGAAGGATTCTCCCCTACAGGTTTCAGTGGGAATATGGCCCTCCTAATGCCTTGATTTCAGACTTCCAGCCTCCAGAACATTGAGAAGATAAATCTGTATTGTCTTAAGTCACCTAGTTTGTGGTACCTTGTTATGGTAACCCTAAGGAGCAGAGAAAGGATAGTGTCAGGTTCAGGTCTGCTTGGATCCAGGATATGTGCATTCGTGTGGAGTAGGAAAGTGAACCAGTGGGAGGGAGAGACTGGAGATGCCGGAAGGGAGCCTGTGAGGAAGCAGCAGGGCATGACTGACAGCTCAGGCACAGGGGTAGGTCTTTGGGCAGGAGCTGGCCACTTTCCTCTGGCATAGGCAGAAGTGAGGAAAATGGGTAAAAACACAGTGTGGTGGTTTGGAGCTGTGTATCCCAGAAAAAACATGTTCTTAAACTTTATCCACTTCTTTGGGTGTGAACTCTTGCAAATTGGACCTTTTGAGGTAGTTACTTCAGTTGAGGTGTGGCCCTGCTGAATCAATATAGGTCTTAATCCTATTACTGAAGGCCTAATAGGGATGGCAACCCACAGGAAAAAAAAAGCCAGAGGGAGCAGCCGGAAGTTGAACGTCAATGGAACCTGGGAGAGAAAGAGAAAAAGCCAGGAGAGGTTGCCCTGTGCATTGAAAAAAGCCAAGGACCAAAAAGCCAAGGACCAAGGATCACCAGCAGCCAGCTCCAGAATGCCACATTCTTCTGGGAGACAGCACTGCCTTGATGATGCCTAGATTTTGGACATCTTCTGGCCTAAAAACAGTGAGCCAATAAAGTCCTGCTGCTTCAGCCAACTCATTGCATGGCATTTACTGTATCAACAAGGAAACTTAAACATGCAGCTAATTTGAAAATTAAGAGTATGAGGTTAGCAGGGAGTTCATAATTTCCTAAAAGCTATTCTTCCTTTCATTTGTAGTAAATAATTCCTCTCCCCAAATTCTTAGCTGAGCAAATGGCTATCTGGAAAGAAGACTACATTTCCCAGCCTCCATTGAAGCTAGATATGAGCATGTGTCTAGGTTTTAGCTGATGGGCTATAAATGGAAATGATATGGATAGCTTCTGAGATGTTTCTATGAAATGAAGCATGTGTCCTTTCCTTCTTTCTGCTGGCTGGATTGTGAATATGATGACTAGAAATGGAGTAGCCATTTTATCACAGGAGGTGTCCTTGGGAACGGGGGTCAGGCGAGGTAGAACCAAGTGAGAAGAGAAGCCTGAATTTCTGACACAGAGTAGCATCTGAAGCCCTGACTTTGACATGAGAGAGAAGTTACACCACCATTAAATTTGGGTTTTCTGTTACTTCCAGCCAGTCCTAATCCTGACTAATATTTGAGGGCTGTTCTTCAAGGTGGATTTGACCCTGGAAAAGTGAAAGTGGAGGTTGACTTTGAAGTGGATGATGATGAGCATGGATGGGATCTGGAATAGCTTCTTATAGAAGGGCACTTTTAAAAGATGAGTATGAGAACTGCATGTCCAGGGATGCCATACCACACTTGGCTCCCTCCAGGGCTGAGGAAACCAAGAGCTCGGAGTAGTTGTATCCTGTTTGTTGGACTTCTGTTGAAAACTCTGAGTCAACCCATAAACCCATAAAAGTCAACCCATAAAAGTCAGTTGAACGTAGAAGAGCACTTTTAGTTGATGCGTAGGAGTAGAAAAACTCTAAGTCTTTGAATTTACACCTGGGAGTCAGGCTCAGTCAATCCTTTCTTGGCTAACATAGCTGACATATGTGGAATAGCATAAAGTATTATGTAAGCAATGATAATAGTGCTGTCCATTTGTATATGCCTTATTAGTTACCAAACAGTCATACATTGTGGTAGGTTGAATTATGTACCCCAGGAAAACAAGTTCATAATCTTAATCCATTTCTGTGGGTGTTAACCCATGTAACTAAGACCTTTTGAAGATGTTATTTTTAGTTAAGTTATGGCCAGCTGTATCAGAATGGGTCTTAATCCTCTTACTGGAGGCCTTATGGAAAAGGCCACAGGGAGAAAGCCATTAGAGAAGCAAGAAGCTGGAAGTCAATGGAACCCAGAAGAGAAAGGAGAAGATGCTGCCACGTGCATGGCCATGTGACGGAAAAGCCAAGGACCAAGTATCCCTGGCAGCCAGCCCCAGAATACCACAGTTTTTAGGGAGAAAGCATTGTGTTGCTGACACCTCAATTTTGGACTTCTCCAAGGTTTAAAGTTGTGAGCCAATAAATTCCCCTTGTTTAAGCCAACCCATTTAGTGGTATTTGTGATCACAGTGGGTAACTAATATGTGTATACTTTTGTTAATATTAAGTTTTCCGAAATCATGTGTTAATTGTAAGGTGATTTATTCTCTGACTCATTTCTTACGCTGGGCATTTAAAAAATATCTAACCAGCGGCGATTTTTTTTAGGTACAGGGGCCAGGGATTGAACCTGGGACCTTACATGTGGAAAGTGGGTACTCAACCAGTGAACCACATTGGCTCCCCTGAGTTGGTTTTTTCCTTTGTTTGCTTGTGGTGGTTGTTTTTCAAGTTTGTTTTTAGGAGGCACTCGGAATTGAAACTGGGACCTCTCATGTGGGAAGCAGGCACTCGATTGTTTGAGCCACAGCTTCTCCCTCCAACCAGTGTTTTCTTGTGCATTGATATGATTCTGATAGAAGAATGATTTAAGGTACTGAAGTTTAAGTATCCCTGAAATAAATATGCTAGGGCAGCAAAGGGAATTTAAATTCAAGTCTCTAAGCAAAAATTTGCCAAGTGTGGAGGTAGCTGATCTCTTGTCACACTTCAATTCAAGGGTGACATTGGCAGTGTTTGCGGCTGTTTATTTGGATCCTAGCTACCACCTCCTCTAGAACCTTTGACATATGCCAGACATTATCATGTTATTGTTATTTCACATTTTAAAATGATCATTAGTACTTACTTCTCTATGGTAACTTCACTTTAGCCATTATTTGATAAATATTTAAACTTCCCCAAGAAATAATGCAAAGTGTATAATCTTTTGCAACTCTGTTATGAAATTAATCTTGGGCTATTCATATTTTAATGTGCGTTCCCTCAGGAGTGGTTTTCTTTTCATTTTATACAGAGTGAGTCCGTAACAGAAATGCTTCTGAAAGTACAGAATGCTATTGGAGAACTTTATCTTGAAATAGGGATGACTCAGGAAGGGTTCCAGTATTTCCAGAAAGCATGGTCAAATCTGATGTGTTTTTCATCCAGTAACTTAAAAGACAACCAGGACTTAGTAAAGCAAAAAGGTATGGTGCCATGTGATACACTACTTCATACTTATTAGACTGGCTATTACAAAAAAGAAAGGAAAAGAAATGTTGGTGAAGATGAGGAGTAATTGGAACCCTCATGCATTACTGGTGGGAATGTAAAATGGTGCAGCCACTGTGGAAAATAATTTGATATTTATTCAGAAAGTTGAACATAGAGTTATCATATGACCCAGAAATTCTACTCCTAGGGGAATACCCAAAAGAATTGAAAGCAAAGCCTCAAAGAGATATTGTATACCAATGTTCATAGTAGCATAATTCACAATAGCCAAAAGGTGGACACAACTCAAGTGTTCATCAACAGGTGAATGAATAAATGAATTGTGATATGAGTATACAATGGAATATTATTCAGCCATGAAAAAGAATGAAGTTCTGATATGTGCTACAACATGGATCAACCTTGAAAATACTATGCTAAGTGAAATACACCTGATATGAAAGGACAAATATTATGATTCCACTTAAATGAAATACCTACAATAGGTAGAGTCATAGAGACAGAAAGTAGAGTAGAGGTTACCAGGGGCAGGAGGGAGTGGGGAATGGGGAGTTAATGCTTAATGGGTGCAGAGTTCCTGTTTGGGGTATGGAAAATTTGGAAACAGATAGTGGTGATAGTTACATGAAACTGTGAATGTAATTAATGCCACTGAATTACACACTTAAAGTGGTTAAAATGGCAATTTTTATGTTATATTTATTTTACCACAATAAAGTTGAAAAGAAAGGAAGAGATAGAAATCACGAAAAAGAATATGGTGGACACGTGCAGAGGAAATAACCTCTTGTACTTTGTAGAGTCAGACTCCTCCTGGGCTCATCCCATCCCTGAGAGAAGGGAAAAGGGTGTGTGTACTTTGCTTGTTTGATTTTTTTGGAGGACTAGTGGGTGTGTGAGGGCTGACCATAATGTGCTCCTCATCTGACAAATCACTCTTTTAGAATGTCCAAGACTTTTAAGATGCACCTCTGTAAAGGAGGCTTTGAGCATTAAGAGTGGGCCATTCACAGCTCCACTCTGAAGCCAGTCTTTGTGGCTGGTGTCACTTATTATTAATAGCTCTGTGCCTTTACACAAGTTACTTACCCTTTCTGCATAGCACATCTGTAGCAGTTTGATATGGTTGTGAATTCTAAAAATAGATATTGGATTTTATTTGTAATCTGCTCTGTACCTGGGCATGATTGAGTTATGATTAGGGCTTTGATTGGGCCACATCATTAGGGCATTGAGTCCCTGCCCCTTGGTGGGTGGGACTCACAGATAAAAAGCATGGCAAAGGACAGAGTTAGGGGTTCTTAATGTTGAAGTTTTGATGTTGGAGTTTGATGCTGAAGTCTTAAGCTGGTGCCCTGGGAAGTAATCACACAGAGGGAAGAGAAGCAAGCCCCAGGAAGAAAGAAAACTTGAGCCCAGAGAGAAGCAAGACCCATGAAGGGAGAAACCCAGGAAGCCTGAACTCTGGCAGACGTCACCAGCCATCTTGCTTCAACATGTGAAAATAGACTTTGGTGAGGGAAGTAACTTATGCTTTCTGGCCTGGCATCTGTCAGCTCCTACCCCAAATAAATACCCTTTATAAAAACCAACCAATTTCTGGTATTTTGCATCAGCACCCTTTTAACTGACTAATACAATGTCCTTGTGAGGGCTTAAAGCATTAGGATGAGACTAGAAAGCAGAGCAATGCCTGCTGCTTAGTTAAGCGCTAACTCACCAGAGCTGCCCTGTATTTGATGCCTGAGGCAGCTGTAGTAATAATGATAAAGCAGAGGCAAAAGGTGTTTAGTGAATTAAGGTTTTAAGCATTTTTGACTCACTGATATACAGTCAGACTAAACTAAAGTTCTCTAGACTTGTGTCATACTTAAATGGCTGTATTAGTTAACACCTGCCTCACCCCCCAAAACAAACAAACAAACAAAAAAACACAAAACACATGGACTTAAAACAGTAACGATTTACTGTTGCCCCCAAGTCTATGGGTCAGCTGGGGGTTCCACTGGGTTGGGCTCAGCAGATTTGAGCTGGTCTCACTCAAGCATCTGAGATGGGCTGGCAGGGCAGATGGGCCTCATCTAGCAGGGCTCATTGACATGCCTTGTGATTGGCTGGCTGGGGTGATGGGGTGGCTGGGCCATGCATCGCTCGCATCTTGCAGGAGGATAGCCCAGGCCTGTTGACCTTGCAGGATTCCAAAAGGAGAGCCGAAGCCTAGGCCTAGGCACAAGGCCTACTTCCACTGTATTCAGTAGGTCGAAGCAAATCTCAAAGATTCATTCAAGGGGTGGAGAATGAGGCTTCCCCGCTTGGTGGGAGGAGGTGCAGAGTTGCATTGCAATAGGAAATGGGTACAGGGAGGTATGAAGAATTGGAGTCATTTTTGCAATCTTCTGTTATACTCTAAGATCAATTGTTACCTTGGGCAAGCTATGTAGCCTCTCTATATGTGTGAGTTTCACCCATAAAATGAGGAGTTTGAACTCCACGTTTATAATAATCGTTACCATTTGTTGAATACTTACTATGTACAAGGCACTTTATGTTCATTATCTCTTTTGTCCTCAAAAATAGCTCATGTTGCCTGATTATTGCTCCCATCTTACAGATGAGGAAGCTGAAGATCAGAGAAATGAAATAACTTAAACTATTTCAATTTCCACAGTTAAAAGTCTGTGCCAGGCCTTTCCAATCCTAAAGCCTGTTCTTGTAACTCCTTGTTATACAGAATCTCTTTTACCTCTGGCATCATGGAGCTATCATCTTCAATACATAGAGTCTAACTTCTAGTCATCCTAATGCAGGGGACCCTCGTGAGCAGGGGAAACCTGGGTGGGAACCAGGGACACTTCCATGGGTGTTGGGGTGGGCCCTGCAGGAGCAGCTGGTCAGTCTGGAGCACAAAGTTCCCAGGGATTGGGCATGCCTGACTTGGTAGACATGATTGTGTTTCTCCAAGGAGACAGACCAGCACGTGGGGTAGGGCCTGGTGTAGCAGCATCAGCTTTGGTGGGAACACACTGTGTGTAGCACACTGTGTGCTAACAAG
Organism: Dasypus novemcinctus; assembly: GCF_030445035.2. Lineage (NCBI taxonomy): Eukaryota > Metazoa > Chordata > Mammalia > Cingulata > Dasypodidae > Dasypus > Dasypus novemcinctus. The sequence continues at coordinate 88,290,288 of NC_080684.1, read as the reverse complement.
AGTCAGCTGACCATTCAGGGCCCAGGCAAGCAGATGAAGGGGGAGAGGGGAGTCAGCATTGCAGCCTGGCCAGCCTTCACACGTTCAAGAAATGCTTTCAAGTGCCTGCTGTGTACCAAGAGCTCTGCTGGGAGAGCACAGTGAACAAGGCAGAAACACCAATTCTGCCTTCTACAGGAGGAGACGTGCAAAAAAAGAGGGTGCCAACACATGAGATAATGACAGGTTGTAACAAATGCAATGCAGGAAACAAACAAGAGATGGAGTTAGAGCATAATGGGGGTGGACAGGGACCTACCCATGAAAGCCTGGTGGAGAAGCCTCTGGGGAGGGGTCATTGAAGCTGAGCCCTAATGGGCTGCAGGTAGTGAGGGAGGAGGGGCAGTGAAGGAGAGCACTTCAGAAGAGCCCTGAGAAAGGAAAAATTTGGCCTGTGCCAGCAATGGAAAGGATGCTCGGTGAGCAAAGGGCGGGAGGCAGCTGGGCCCAGAAGGCCCAGGGCCTAGAGCCATGGACAGGTATTTGAATTTTAGTCTCAGTGCAAGGGGAAGCCCTTTTCGGAAGTGGGGTGGAATGGCATCATCTGATTTCTGCTTTGGGTGTAGGGAGACCAGTCACCTGGCTGTCCCGGCCTCATTTCCAGGGGCAAGGCACGAGGCTCTGGATGCGTGTGTGTGTGCGCGCACGCTAAGGGCAGGCTGGTCTGGATGATTAAGTAAGTACTATCAATGATGGAAAGAGAGTTCTTGATGAGTTATAGCATAGCTGCTGTCTACTACCTAATATATATAATTTATAATGAAAACTGAATCCTGTAGCACGGCAAAGTAAATCTGCTTATCTTGATCTTGACTGTTAGCAATGCTCTAATAACACCTGGGAAAATTAGGTGTTTTTTTCTCTTCCCATAATGAAGTAGCCTTAGAAAACACTTCCAGTTTTTTTAGGAGTCTGCATTAATGGCAGGAGCCTAATTGTTGGACCCTTCCAGGGGGCACAGTCCCAAGGCAGCGTGTATCCAGGTTCATCCCATTATTTTTCCTTGGGTTCACAGAACTTATATGGTTTACAGGACTTATACATGTGCTTCTTAGTGTAAGGCTCTTCCATTTTATTACTTCTTATCACAGGGCAGTGCTGGCCACCGTCTGTAGATCCCAGTTACCATGGTGATGCCCGGCTTCCCTTCATCCATATTCTCACTCTATTTCTGATGTGTTAATTTGCAAAACAGACTCAGAATTCATTTTCAATCTATTGTCTTAGCTCTTTGGCCTTGTAACTGCTGTGCACATGCCAATCCATTGTATGAAAACCAACCCATGATTTATTAAGATAAAACCTGGCTATTGGGAATGAGGCAGAAATGGCATCAAGTGCTCTGCCTATTGACATCTTAATTCTTTTGTGAGAAAAAAAACTTAAGCAGTATATTCTTTGCCATTCCCTGCAGGCAAAGTGCTGCACAACCTGACAAAGTCAGGATCTGAAGAGTACTTAAAGGAAAATAAGATTTTGGAATACGCCATTGAAATTTCCAAGTTATTGGACAAAAACCCACATGATCAAGCTACCATGAAATATACTGAAGGCATTCTGATGTAAATACGTATTGTTTTATTTTCTTTTTGGAAACGTTGTTTTCCCCCTGTATTATCTTTTATTGTTAAGATTAATACACTTAACCCACATCTGTTAACCATTCCCATTTAACTGATGTGGTTAAGAAATGTTGAATTTCAGTATTTCCATCCTCTAGTCCTGTGGTTCTCAACCAGAGGCAATTTGACCCTGCAGGGAACATTTGGCAGTGTCCGGAGACATTTTGGGGGTTGCTTTTGGCATCTGATGGGGAGAAGCCAGAGTGGCTCTAAATATCGTACAGTGCACAGGAGGGTCCGCCACAGCAAAGAACTATCCAGCCCAAAATATCAATAGTGCTGAGGCTGAGATAGTGCTTTAGTTCTTTGTAAGATACACGCAATCTTATAAATCACCTTGAAGTTCTTGAATTGCTACTGTTATAAACTGCTCTGGAATAGATTTTTATATAAAATAGGAGATGCTGATGAGAATTACTTTTTATAGCACAGTGAATGTAGCCAACATTTATCATGCCTGGAAAATAACAAACATGTTTCATTTTCAGATTAGTTGCTGGAAACACTTGTCTTGCAAAAATGAAATGTCAAGAATGTTTGAATATCAGGAAAGGTTTGTTTGGTGAGAACAATATCCTAGTGGGAGAAATTATGGAATTTTTAGCAGATCTATTATTTTTCCCCCTCAATGGTGAAAGGTGAGTTTTTATGAATTGTTTGGAGTAATGTGTCTCCTTCCCCGCGACGTGGCAGGAAGGTGTGGGCTCACCCATCAGGGTTGTCTTCCTTCTTTGGCTCCAGCCGAGCTGGGAGACTTAGGGACTCACCCTGCCTGAGAGCTCTACCCCATCTATTTGTCAGGACGCTGACCATGTATATTCAGAAGGAGTTCTGCTGCTGCCGTATAGAGGTTTTGGCAGTCAGAGAAGGATTAAGGAGTCTGATGTTGTCATGGACATTTCTCAGCATCCCTCACAGGCCTCATGAGTGAAATGTACACAGTGGAGACACCCCATTGTCTGTGGTGCCACACCACACTGGTCTAAATCTCTTTTTGTAAGATCTTGGCCAACAATATCTCAGACCGTGCTTGCCTGCCACCCACCTTCCTCAGGGAGTCCTCTTGGTTCTCCTGTCATGTGTGGAGCTCTCCTCAGTTCCTCACACAAGGCCCCAGGATTTAAAACAGCCCAAATAAGGCAATATCTAAGGGTAAAATTACAGGTGCTCTATCATGGTGGCAAGATGATAGGCTCTGAGGTCTGATTCTTGGGTTCAAATTTTGTGTCTTTCACCTAGTGGCAGTGAAACCTTGGTCAATTTGTGCCATTCCTTTCCTCTCTGGAAAAATGAAAATAATGATAGTATCTTCCTGAAAGGATTTTTGAGGATTTAGACATCCTATATATAAAGTACTTAGCAGAATGCCTGGCACATACTAAAAGATTTCAACAAATTGCGTTATTAGGTTATTAGGATTGTTATTTTCTCACAGCTCACCAGCTGGTGATTTTTTTTTTAAGGGGGTACCAGAGATTGAACCCAGGACCTCGTGCATGGGAAGACGGTGCTCAAACCACTGAGCTACATCTGCTCCCCAGCTGGTGATTTTTGAGGCACTTGCCATCACATTGCCTCCTTTTACTCATCTTTAAAACAGCACTGTGAGCAGAGAACAGGACTTTCTTTAGAGAAGCAAAACAGCTCACCTATAGAACCACTTCCTCGTAAAAGAAAAATCTAAACACGCAGCTTACCAACTGAGTCACCTCTACTTCCCCACCATGAATCCAACCCCATCAGGGCATGAATCATGAGACACTGAATAATGCTGGGCCACCCTACAAGGTTGGCCTCTATGTCATAGGACCTGGCCATTCATGGATGCCTTTCTCCCTGCCTTCCTAATCAACAGTCAGTTGCCTGAGATAGTGGAAAAGGCTTTTTCCTTGTTGAAGTTTGTCTTTAGGTGACCACATTGATTTAGAGTGGGAGACATTTCGATGCTCACATTGACTCACCTCTCTCACTTGTGTAGCTCCTTTGCCCTGGTGGCCAAGGAACGTTGAGACAGCTCTCATGTACTATGGAAAGTGTCTGTGGATACAGATGGTCTTGTAGAATGTGGTTGGGTAGTTGGTGCTGGGTAAATGACATCAAATAAAAAAATTAAAAGTTAAATAAATAGGACAGATAGGAATGAAGAAAATGTTTTAAAAGGAATAGTGCCACAGAGATATAGATATCATCTACTCTTTCTCAACCTCCTGTCCTTTCATAGGCGCTATCCTCTTTTCAGTATGCTCTTGGCAGTCGAGTTTCTTTACTCCATCACTTCCCATTTGCTGTCATTTGACTTCTCCCCCAACCCAACTCCGTTTTGTCTTCTCCCGTGAAAATCATCAAGAACATCCTAAAAGTGAGCAGTCTGGTACTTTTTTATCTTATTGCGCTCTCCTGCTGAAGTATTTGTCAATGCTGATCACATATTTCCTGAAACTATGCCCCCCTTGTTTCTGAGATCTCCTCTGCCTTTTCAGTTTCTTTCTCTCCTTGCCTTTTGTCCAAATGTTGATGTTGTCCTGGGTTCAGTTCTTGGGCTCTATTCTTGTCTCAGTCTTAGCAACTCAACCTCATCTGTGCCCAGGGCTTTAGGCATCACTCCATGTAGGGATGGCTTCTCTCAATCTCCTTGCCAGAAGTCTATCATCAGCTCCATCTGTCTTTTGGATGTCTTCATCTGGGTATTCCTCTGACATTTCATAGTCAACATGTTCAAGGTTGAACACATCTACCCCCCCACACTCCCTCTTGACAAAATTCTTCTTATCCCATCTCCCTCAGCCCAGATGCCATGGCCTCATTTTAATAGCACATCTTAATGATATGTAATATCTGTCACTGTGCCAAACACATGACAGGCATTTTCTTGTTTGATCCTCATAATAATTCTATTATTCCCATTTTGAACATGAGAAAACTGGGGTTTAGAAAGTTAGGACTCTTGCCCAGATTTTAAGTGGTCGAGCCAGAATTAGGCCTCAGGAAGTCTGGTTGCAGATCCTTTGTGCCTAAGCACTGTGGCCCTCCACCAGGTCTGCCTGGCTTTAAACCTGACCTCTTTACCTCTTTACCACTACCACCACATTCGGTCTGATGCCAAACCTTAGCAAGTCTCTCTTCCCCACCATGGCCATTGTAGTCACTCAGACGTTCAGCATTTTCCTCTGGATTAACTGGTCTCCCTGCCTAGAGCATCACTTGACTCAATTTATCCTCCACACTTACACCCAGGCAAAATTTCTAAAGTGCACATTCGACCACATCATTTTCTTAATGAAAACCCTTCAATATGAAAGTCCCAAACCCTTAGGTTTGCATTCAAAGTCCTTCATGATGGAAATCTTTTCACTCTCCAGGCTCCCCCCTACCTTAGAAAGTTCCTTGAGGGCAAGGGTTAGTCGTACTCATCTTTGCACCCCAGCCTGAGCTCCAGCATTCAACGTATGCCTGCTGAATATATGAATGAAAGAATACCATGCTTCTTCGATGCAAAACTATAATTAACTTTGTCTTTTCTAGATTCCAAAGGAAGCAAGTAATTGAGTATTATAAACAAGTGATTAAAATAAAGGAATATGCAGCAGCTCTGGACAACTCCTTGCTTGTCAAGAAGCAGCTGAACATCAGCCTAAGCGATACCATGTGTAAATTAGGTAACTGCTCTAACTCATTTCTATCTTCAGCAGGTGACATTTCCCCCCTTTTAACCAATATATTTTGCTTATTGAAAAAAATGTCTTCAATTTCGAAGCAAATAACTCTTGCTCTGAATACTTCCAACTTTTTTTTTTCTTCCCTTCCTTAGGAAAAGCATCTTTAAAAAATCTTCTCCAAGTTTCTTTGAGCAAACTCTTGCTATTATTACTTGGGGATTACAGTGAAGGGTGAGTTTTTTCTTCACAGGTACAGGTTCAGTTAAGTGGAGTTTATTTATACTTCAAGGGCGATCTTCCAGGTTGCTGTTAAAGAACTTTTCAGAAGCCTCCTGGAAAAAAGATCCTATGGCAACTCTCCAGGCTCTGCTGTTGCCAGCGACCAGGGCCCACCACCTTATCTTTTACTGCCTCTGTGCTTTTTTGGCCCATTGACCCATTAGCTTGTTCTGCAGATAGTGGACACTCAATGGATTCTGGCATTTCCCAAGTGTTGCTGCCAAACTTGGGCATTGAGAAGAGTTGAATTGGAGGCTACAAACAATGCTTGGCCAGCTAGTTGCATACAGGCCTTAGCTGGAAGGGGGAGAAGAGCGAGCAGGAGGTAGTCAGGGCATGATTCCCATAGGGCCAAGCTTGTGAATCTGGAATAAGTATGTCACCAGAGTGCCAAACAGATCTCTCAGCCCTTGGGTGGCTGGGCAGCCATGGAGCATCTGGCATGTTCATCCTTTGGACATCTTTTTCTTTATTTATTCTAGCAGGCTAGCCAAGAATCTCATTTTCTATAAGTTCGATGATTAGGAAATTTTTGAAACACTGTCAGGGCCTCTGAAGTCTCATTGCCACAGGGCACAGCCTGAACCACTGGTTTTCAGGGGAGGTGATCTTGCCCCATTGGGGATATTTGGTCATGTCAGGAGACATTTGATTGTCATGACCGGGGTGGGGATGTTATTGGCACCTCATGGGTAGAGGTCAGCGATGCTACTAAACATTTCACAATGCTCAGAACAGTCCCCACGACAAAGAAATAGCCAGCCCACAATATCAGTAGTGCTGAGGTTGAAAAACTCTTTTCAAACAACCACTTCTCCCAGCGTGTATGTTTGCCATCCATTTCATAATAACACATGCTTGCTTTTAGCCTAGTCTCTTGCATGAAGAGGGGAAAGGTGAAATACCTGATATCGGGAAACGGACTTGGCCCAGTGGTTAGGGCGTCCGTCTACCACATGGGAGGTCCGCGGTTCTAAACCCCGGGCCTCCTTGACTTGTGTGGAGCTGGCCCATGCGGAGTGCCGTGCCAAACGCAGGGGTGTCCCCCGCGTAGGGGAGCCCCATGCGCAAGGAGTGCGCCCCATAAGGAGAGCCGCTCAGCACGAAAGAAAGTGCAGCCTGCCCAGGAATGGTGCCGCCCCCTCTTCCTGTGCCGCTGACACCAATAGAAGCGGACAGAGAAACAAGACACAGCAAATAGACACAGAGAACAGACAACTGGGGGAGGGGGGGAATTAAATAAATAAATAAATCTTAAAAAAAAAAACAAAACCTGATATCTGCAGGGAAAGAATATTTATTTTTAGGCTATAGATTTAGGTATATGTTTATGTATATGCATTTTTAAAATTTTGGTAGTGTTTCCCAGCTAGAAGATTTTTAAAAATCCACCCCACCCTTGCCCCAAGATGTCTCCTTTGTCTGTCTGCTTGTTTTCTGCTCGTTTTCTTTAGAAGGCACCAGGAACCAAACCTGGGACCACCCATGTAGGAGGCAAGTGCTCAACCATTTGAGCCATTTATGCTCCCTGGTGGTTGCATTGTCTGTTGGTTGCGGCATCTGCTCGTTGTGGCATCTGCTGGTTGCAGTGTCTGCTCATTGCAGCAGCTGCGGTGTCTGCTGGTTGTGGTGTCTGCTGGTTGCGGTGGTTGCTCATTGGAGCATCTGCTCATTGTGGTGGTTGTGGCGTCTGCTCGTTGTGGTGTCTGCTCATCTTCTTTAGGAGGCATCAGGATCCGAACCTGGGACCTCATGTGTGGGAGGCAGATGCCCAATTGCTTGAGCAAATCTGCTATTCCCGGCTAGAGGATTTTTATTTACAAACAGAAAATACAGATGCAAGTCTAGAGAAATTTATGGAAAAGGAACTAGTATGTCTGATTACTTCACATCACATTCTGTTACCAGTTTTGTAACAGATAAGAAGGCATCTATCTGTAAATGTAGCAATTGTAGTGTTTTTGTGACTTTTTAAATAAGTCCTTACAATATGTTTCAGTTTTGCTTTCAGAGTTGTGTGTGTGTGTGTGTGTGCCCTCCCATCAGATGGCTTGTGGTTTTTTTGCTCATTGTTTTTGCTTGTTGTCTCCTTGTTGTTTGCTTTTCTTCTTTAGGAGGCACTGGAAACTGAACCCGGGACCTCCCATGTAGGAGGCAGGCACTCAACTGCTTGAGCCATATCCACTACCCTGCTGTTGATTTTTAATGTACTTATGATCAAGGTATTTGTTGGAAGGGCCTCATTTCTTTCCATGATTTTTTTTGTTTTTATTGCCTGCTATTGATTGAATTTGATTGATTCATTTAACATAAGGTCTCCTTCTGGCTTATAAGAAAATTGTAGATGGTTAATTCAGCTATTTTTTTTTTATTTTTTTTTTTATTTTTAATTTTTTTATTTTTTATTGACTTTGTAATAATATTACATTAAAAATATATATGTGAGGTCCCATTCAACCCCACCCCCCCACCCCCCCCTCTCCCCACCCCCAACAACGCTCGTTCCCATCATCATGACACATCCATTGGATTTGGTAAGTACATCTTTGGGCACCTCTGCACCTCATATACATTGGTTCACATCATGGCCCATACTCTCCTCTATTCCATCAAGTGGGCCCTGTGAGGATTTACAATGTCCGGTGATTACCTCTGAAGCACCATCCAGGGCAGCTCCATGTCCCGAAGACGCCTCCACCTCTCATCTCTTCCTGCCTTTCCCCATACCCTTTGTCCATTATGTCCACTTTTCCCAATCCAATGCCACCTCTTCTATGTGGACATTGGATTGGTTGTGTCCATTGCACCTCTATGTCAAGAGGAGGCTCAGATTCCACCTGGATGCTGGATGCAATCCTCCCATTTTCAGTTGTAATCACTCTAGGCTCCATGGTGTGGTGGTTGTCCTTCTTCAACTCCATCTTAGCTGAGTGTGGTAAGTCCAATAAATCAGATTGTAGGTGCTGGAGTCTGTTGAGGCTCAGGATCTGGCTATCACATTGTCAGTCCAGAGATTCAAATCCCCTAAATATATCTTAAACCCCAACATTAACTGCACCTCCAGCACATTAGCATGAAAGTCTTATGTAATTCAGCTATTAATGTGGGATTTTTGTGCTTCAGTACTCAAGATGCAAGAGTGCTGGGAGGGAAAATATACTGTTTATCAACACATTTGAATCAGTTGTCCTTCAATATGTAAGAAGTATTTTTAGTTTTCCTGCCTTAAATGGAAATTGTAAGAAATATTTTTAGTTTTCCTACCTAAAATGGAAATTTTCTATCTAAGTGGAAATATACCTGAGTGGACTCCATAAAATAAGGAATAAATCAGAGTCATATACTGTTGGCACTCCTTATCATGAACCATTTTTAAAGAAGTCTTAAGTCCTCTATAGTAAGTCTTACCTAACATTAATCATTACCAAACCATTCCTTTTCAAAGTCAACTATCTGTTTTCCATCTAGGAAACAAATTATGGTATACAGATGATCACACTATTTTTATTTAACAAGTCTTTAAGTGTTTTATGCATTGTAATATATGGTAGAACTGTACGGGTATATTATCATATCTGACTAGTGTATTGACCTAGAATCATTAACTCTTTTTTTTTTTTAATTTCTCCCCCCCCCCCCAGTTGTCTGCTCTCTGTGTCCATTCACTGTGTGTTCTTCTGTGACCACTTCTATCCTTTTCAGCGGCACCGGGAATCTGTGTTTCTTTTTGGTGCGTCATCTTGTTGTGTCAACTCTCTGTGTTGCGGCGCCATTCCTGGGCAGGCTGCACTTTCTTTTGCGCTGGGCAACTCTCCTTATGGGGCGCACTCCTTGTGCGTGGGGCTCTCCTATGCGGGGGCACCCCTGCGTGGCACGGCACTCCTTGTGTGCATCAGCACTGCTCATGGGCCAGCTCCACACGGGTCAAGGAGGCCTGGGGTTTGAACCACGGACGTCGCATGTGGTAGGCAGACTCCCTATCCACTGAGCCAAGTCCACTTCCCCATTAACTCTTTTAAGAATAAACAAGCTTCTTCCCACCTACTTGGAGAATGTACCATGAAGCTGCCCATGTGAATGGCTGCCCAATTACAAATCACTGCTTGCAGTTCTTAGCATCTGCCTTTGTGACTTTGAATTTGCAGCTCATATGTGAAACTGCTATTTGTTTTCTTGTCTGCAACATATCTTCCTGTAGGGCATTCCTGTAATTTTTTAGTGCTCTGTAGGGGAGCTGCCTGTCACTTTGAAGTGGTCTCCCTAATCCCCCAAAGTAAAATAAAAAAAACCCAATTTTTTATTGTGGTAACATATATATAAACAAAATTTCCTGTTTTAACCACTTTTAAGTGCAGGGGTATTAATTCCATTTACAATGTTGTGTTATCATTACCACTCCAACTTGTCCTTACCTTAAACAGAAATTCTTTACCCATCCCCATCTACCACCATCACCACCCATGTAACATGTAATCTACTTTCTGTCTCTATGAATTTGCTTATTTTAGATTTTTTTTTTAAGTCAGATCATACAATATTTGTCCTTTTGTGTCTGGCTTATTTCACTCAACATGATGTTAAGATTTATCCACATTGTAGCATGAATCAATGAACTTCATTCCTTTTTACAACTGAATAATATTCCATCATGTATGTATCACATTTGTTTATCCATTCATCTGTTGATGGACACTGGGGTTGCTTACAAAATGAATATTATGAATGCCATATGGCCTGTATTTTAACTCACATTATCCCAAATATACCTTCTAAATTTCGTAAAAATTTGTCTTGGTCTTTTCTGGATGCAGTAACAGACAAATGGATGGAAACCAGGTACCCCGTGCTCGAAGAACTGAAGTATTCCGGGGAGATATATATCAACCAACCAACCAACCAGCCAACCAACCTACCAACCAACCAAAAAAATCCCCAAACTAATTTCTGCCCTCAAACAACTTATTGCTGTGTTAGGAAGCAAAACAAACCTCTAATTAAAAAAAATAACATATTGATGATTTAAAGCATAGCCTGGTTGTTGAGGACTGAACTGTGACTCAGGAGACCTGGGTTTTTAGTTCTTCCTCTCTGACCCACGTCTGTCTCTGGGCCCCACCTGTGAAAAAAAAAATACGAGTTCCTTAGGGTCCTAGTCTTAGTTTCCTAGGTGGCCATAACAAAGTACCCCACGCTGGGTGACTTCAAAACAATAGGAATTTATTGTCTCAGAGCTCTAGAAAGTAAAAGTCCAAAATTGAGGTTTCCTCAGGGCTACATCCCCTCCGAAACCTGTAGGGGAGAACCTTCCTCGTCTCTTCCTAGACCTGTGGCTTGCTGACAATCCCTGTCACTCCTTGGTTTGCAGCTGTCGCACTTCGATCTCTGCCTCCATCTTCAGATGGCCTTCTCCCCCGTGTCCCTGCCGTTTCTCCTCTCCTTTTAAGGACACCAGTTGCATTAGCCAAAGGGGTGCCAATGCAAAGTACCATAAATCTGTTGGCTTTTAGAATGGGGATTTACTTGGGGGTTAAAGCTGACAGTTCCAAGGCCACATCAAGGAATTAGCAGAGATGTTTTCTCGCCAAAGTCAGCTACCGCTGGTCCCGTGTGTTGCCACGATTTGAAGCAAGATGGCCGCTGACCTCTGCGAGGTTTCAGCCTTGCCTCTGGTTTCAGTCCTCCCTCAGCCCTGCTGCTCTGGTTCTTGATTTCAGCACAGGCTGGCATAGGGCTGTCTCTTTCGAGCCTCCTAGATCAGTCTTGGCGGTCCTGCTCTCTTTCCAAGGTCAGCTGTAAGCTATCAGGAAAATTGCTCCTCTCTCTCCAGGGCCTCAGCTGTTTGAGCCTTCTCCTTTCTATCATGTGGCAGAATCAAAAATGACAGAACTCTTTCTTCCTGCATGTCTTTGTAAGTGTCTGTTTATGTCAGATCCAGCAAGGGGGCAGGGACTCAACCGGAGGCATGCCTTACTGCATAGTCAAATAAAAAAATCCTAAATCAATCTTTTTTTCTTTTTAAAGATTTACTTTATTTATTTCTCTCTCTTCCTACCCGCCCCCCCCCCCCCCCCCCGCATCTGCCCCTGTTGTCTGTTCTCTGTGTCCATTCGCTGTGTGTTCTTCTGTGACCGCTTGCATTATCTGGTGGCATGGGAAACTGCATCCCTTTTTTGTTGCGTCATCTTGCTGCATCAGCTCTCTGTGTGTACAGTACCACTCCTGGGCGGGCTGCATTTTTTTTATGCAGGGCAGCTCTCCTTACAGGGCACACTCCTTGCATGTGGGGCTTCCCTATGCGGGGGACACATTTGCGTGGCACGGCAATCCTTGCGCATATCAGCACTGCGCATGGGCCAGTTCATCACATGGGTCAGGAGGCCCTGGGTTTGAACCCTGGACCTCCTCTATGGTAGGCAGACGCTCTATCCTTTAAGCCAAATCTGCTTCCCCTAAATCAGTCTTTTTTTTTTTTAAAAAAAGATTTATTTATTTATTTAATTCCCCCCCCCCACCCCTGGTTGTCTGTTCTTGGTGTCTATTTGCTGCGTCTTGTTTCTTTGTCCGCTTCTGTTGTCGTCAGTGGCAGGGGAAGTGTGGGCGGCACCATTCCTGGGCAGGCTGCACTTTCTTTTCACGCTGGGCGGCTTTCCTCACGGGCGCACTCCTTGCGCGTGGGGCTCCCCCATGCGGGGGACACCCCTGCGTGGCACGGCACTCCTTGCGCGTATCAGCACTGCGCATGGCCAGCTCCACACGGGTCAAGGAGGCCCGGGGTTTGAACCGCGGACCTCCCATATGGTAGACGGACGCCCTAACCACTGGGCCAAAGTCCGTTTCCCCCTAAATCAGTCTTAACAGGTAATCTAATCAAAGTCCTCTCAACTGAATTTAATACAATCAAAGTGTATCACACCCAAAGGAATAGTTTATAAACATCATCTTTCTCTTCTTGGGATGCATAAAATAATTTCAAACTGCCACACACCAGTCATATTGAATTTGGACCCACCAAATCTAATTTGGTTTCATCTTAATCACATCTTCAAAGATCCTATTTCTAAATAAGGTCCCATTCATGGGACCAGGGATTGGAACTTGAATAAAACTTTTTGGAAAACACAATTCAGCCCATAACAGTCCTCTATGGATTTAATATTCTATGCTTAAATATAAAGGAAGTTACTAATCTGTAGTAGGAAGGTTCTCAGGGAAAACCTCTTGGAATGTTCTTAAGAAAGTGATTGGCAGGGGGCAGTTCTGGCCAGGAAAATTGCATGAACAAAGGAAAGAATAAGCAAGATATGGAGGGGACAGTTGGAGCTATCAGGAGGGACTGTAATGAAGCCTCAGGACAGAGAAGTAGGAAAACAGGCAGTGATAGGGGAGCTGAGGCAGTGTGCTGATTTAAAAGAAACCCATCCTGTGGGCAAGGGCACACCTTCTGAAGAAGACTGAAGAAACCAATGATCCTCTAATGGGTTTGTTCTTCTATTTAAGAGATTGTTTTGGAAACTATTCAGAATTATATCTCCCTGAGATTGTGAAAAGTCTGTCTATAAGTGCACAGTGAAGAATTTCCTGGTTACCTCATATAAAATAGCCCCCAGCTCCTCTTACCCCCTCACTCTGTAGCCCCTTGCCCTGCTTTACTTGCCCTCATAGTACCTAACGCTACCTAAACTTATACATTTATTTGTTTATTAGTTTATACTTCCATCCGTCTCCCTCGCTAAACAGAAGGGACTTGGTTTATCTTCACCCTTGTAAACTCAGCTCTTAGAACAGCAGTTGGCACATAGTAAGTGCTCAGTAAACATTTGCCCAATCATTGAATGAAGGAAATGCTTTAACTAATTCAGGCTTACCCTTCCACTTTTGAAAAGCAAGTATTGACTCTTAAGGGCATTTTAGCTATTGCATTTTTATAATTCATTTAAGCATTCATTTGTTAATTCATTCCATAAATATTTACTGTACCCATTAGGTGACAAGCTCTAATTTAGTCCCTGGGGATATAGTGGTAAGCAGGACAGATACAGCACTGTCTTCACTGAGCTTACAGTAGGGGAGACAGCTGTTAGACAGTTAAATATACAATGACTTAACTATCATTGTGGAGAGTGCTACCATGAAAAAGTCCAAGCACTAGCCAGGGGACTTTGACCTATCAGACAGAGGGGGCATGGGCAGAGGGTGGCCTCTCAGGAGGTGATGCTGAAAATCTGCAGAATGAGAAGGTGCTTGCCAAGACAGGTGTGTAGAGAGGAAGAAGGAGAAGAGTCATCCAGGCAGCAGGAACAGAATGTGTGAGGGAGAAAGGAGCTAAAAAGGCAGTGTGGCTGGGTTGCAGAGAGCAACATGAGGGGCAGGGTACAACTGTAAGAAAGCTTCCTGTGTGGGATGTTACTATAAGAGCAATGGAAAGCCAGCAAAAGGTTTTTGCAAAGCCAGACAAGTATTAGGAACCTGTTTATATCAGCAGCAGCAGCGTTATAAGAGAGTTCTGAAATCATAGTCTAAAGATATGTTGTGACTCTAGAATCAAGAATGAGCTCAAGGGACCTTTTTATTGCTTTTTTTCTATTTCTTTCCAATCTGTGTCTTTTGACCTCTCAAACAGACAGCAAATTCAAAGAGGCAGGGACCTTGTCATTCATTCTTTTGTATCTTCAAAGCATCAGAAATAGAGCTGACTGCACATACGTGCACTGTCCTGTCAAGGCATGAAGGGTGAGGAAGGAAATAAACAAGTTCTTTTTGGATGTTTACACAGTTTGCCTTGGCTTATCCAATAGAAACAACGGCTCTGCTCCAGGCTAACAATATTGAAAGAAATGTCCCCCATTGTACTTTTCATTGTTTTGAAAGCAATGATCTTTAGTTGACTTTCCAAATTTCAATTTAGATTACAAGTTAATGGTGCTGACTGCTAGCTTGAATGTCTTAGCCACCATCCTTAGTCTTTTTTTTTTTTTTTGTTTTCATTTTTCATTTTATTTTTATAAAGTATGCAGTTACACATTGACTTCTTTCACTCAATTTATTAGTCAGCCAAACTGGTGCTGATGCAAAATACCAGAAATCAGTTGGTTTTTATAAAGGCTATTATTTGGGGTAGAAGCTTACAGTTACCAGGCCATAAAGCGTATGTTACTTCCCTCATCAAAGTCCATTGCCACGTGTTAGAGCAAGATGGCTGCTGACGTCTGCCAGGGTTCAGGCTTCCTCTTCCTTTTAAGGCTCTGTGGTCCCAACTTCTTCCAGTATCAACTGGGTTAAGTCTCAACTCTCTCCCGGGGCCCATTCCTCTTTGGGCTCAGCTGCTCTGCTCTCTCTACAAGGTCAGCTATAAACTATCAGGCAAACAGCTTGTCTCTCTTCCTGGGGCCTCTGCCATGTCTAATGGAGCCTTCTCTCTTTCCTCATGTGTCTGCTTCTCTGTGTATTTGCTTCCTGGGGCTCCAGCATTAAAACTCCAACTAACTCCTCTGCTGTGTAGTTTTTTCTGTGAGTCCCATGCCCCTATTGATGTGACCCAATCAAAGCCTTAATCATTATTTAATCAAGTGAAAGTGAAATTTAACACAGTCAAATATGCCCAGACATCCTTAGTCTTATGTTCCATCAACATGTAGAATATAGTATAATATTCCCAAGGGATGCAAAAATAGAGGGCTTTCAACAATTTTTGATAATTAAGATTTTAATTATAATAATAAATTTTTATGTGTGAGATTATAGTAAAACACATTAAGATGATGGATTGTGAGGCTATAAATCTTGAATTTTGTTTGATCTAATTACAGTTTAGCGAGGCACATATTCATACATGAAATCTTTTTCTGTTTAAGATATCCTTTAGAGCTCATCTCCTCTTAATTTTGATCCAGTTATGTGAAAACCTTCACCTAATAAATTTGTTAATTCTAGAGATTTGAGTACTATCTTGACTACAAAAAGATTTTTTTGTGTGTGATTTGTGTTCCAAGTTACCTCTGACACAGAGCAGTCTTGCTGTCTCCTTCTTTTATAAGTATTTTAAATTCATCAATTGAGAAACCATTCCAGTGGGAGAAAAGAACATAAATGTGGCTTTTCATATTCCATCATATCAAGTCGGGTGTTCTGAACTGAATTGTTTATTTTGGATGAAGTATGCTTGGTGAACATTATGTTGCTTTCTTCTCCCTGGGATTCTTTTAAAAAAGAAATGCCAACCATCTCAGTCAAATTTGGAAAGAAGAAAGCAAACAAAGGCTCTACTGGGCTCTCAGCAGGATGAATCAGTTCACTTCTTCTTGTTTGATTTTAAAATGCTCAGCTCAGCCAGAGCCTGCTTCTCCATAGCAGTTAGTCTCTTAGTCCAAAAGTCCAGTAAATGATCCGGAAAAACTTTACATTTTAATTTTAGCCTTAGCATATAAATGTACATTCTTTTCCCCAACTTTTTTCCTATGTAGAGTCAAAGTTTTTATTTTCATTGTAAATTATGGTCCTCTGATTGGAATTCCATGTTGTTTTTTTCCAAAATGCAACACTTGCGATTTCTACTTTTGGTTTCTTCAGGGTGAGAATTTAGATAATTGTGTTACAGTCTATGTGCAGCAGCCTTTTAAATTGCTTCTCCCCTCCCCCAGTCTTTTACAGTTGTCTTTTATAATTTGAAAGACAATTATTTCTAGCAGCTCATGTTATTCTTTCTAAAGCATTTGGCCTGGTTTTATGGTGAAATGAGGAAATAACTCATTTCACACTTAGGTTTTATTAGTTTATTTAATACTTAATACTTTAATATTTAATATTTAATACTTAGGCTAACAAACCCAATTGACTTTTTTTAAAGATATGTTTTTTATTTATTTCTCTCCCCTCCCCTTATCTCCCGTCCCCTCCCCTCATTTTCAATTATAACCCCTTAAAAAAATTATTAAACCTACACAATAAAGAGGAAGCTCTGTTAACAGATATAAAATGGCTTGCCATATTAACTAGGGGCTTCCATTCTCTCTGTAAAACATTTCTCAAGAATGATTTTCTCCTCTGTGTGTGAGTGAATGGGGTTAAAACACACAGGGCGGTAACATGCCTAGTTGCTTCCAAGTTGCTCCATGGATGAAACTGAGGCTTCATCCAGGCTCTTACGAATAACACTGGGTATCCCAGTCTGCATTTATTTCTCTCCTCTCCCCTCCCCTCCCCTCCCCTCCCCTCCCCTCCCCTCCCCTCCCCTCCCCTCCCCTCCCCTCCCCTCCCCTCCGCTCCCCTCATGTCCATTTGTTGTGTGTTCTTCTGTGTCCATTTGTATTCCTGTCAGCGGCACAGGGAATCTGTGTCTTTTTGTTGCATCATCTTAATGCGTCAGCTCTCCGTGTGTGCAGCGCCACTCCTGGTCAGGCTGTGCTTTTTT
Source organism: Dasypus novemcinctus (assembly GCF_030445035.2). NCBI lineage: Eukaryota > Metazoa > Chordata > Mammalia > Cingulata > Dasypodidae > Dasypus > Dasypus novemcinctus. Next base: position 88,273,285 of record NC_080684.1, on the reverse strand, counting down.
TGCGCTTTTTTCACACGGGGTGGGTGGCTCTTTTTGCACGTGGGGCTCTCCTACATGTGGATACCCCTGTGTGGCAGGGCACTCCTTACGCACATTAGCACTGAGCATGGGCCAGCTCATCACACAGGTCAGGAGGCCCTGGGTTTGAACCCTGCACCTCCCATATGGTAGGCGGACGCTCTATCAGTTGAGCCAAATCTGCTGCCCCCAACTGACTCTTTTTTTTAAAAAAAGATTTATTTATTTATTTATTTCTCTCCCTTTACCCGCCCCCACCCTGGTTGTCTGTTCTCTGTGTCTATTTGGTGCGTCGTCTTTGTCCGCTTCTGTTGTTGTCAGTGGCACGGGAAACTGTGTTTCTTTTTGTTGTGTCATCTTGTTATGTCACTTCTCCGTGTGGGCGCGGTGCCATTCCTGGGCAGGCTGCACTTTCTTTCGCGCTGGGTGGCTCTCCTTACAGGGCACACTCCTTGCTCATGGGGCTCCCCTACGCAGGTGACACCCCTACATGGGGGACACCCCTGTGTGGCACGGCACTCCTTGCGCGCATCAGCACTGCGCATGGGCCAGCTCCACACGGGTCAAGGAGGCCCGGGGTTTGAACTGCGGACCTCCCATGTGGTAGACGGATGCCCTAACCACTGGGCCAAGTCCACTGCTCCCCAACTGACTCTTGGTTGTGCTAGATAGAACCTAACTTTTGGGAGCAGAAGTATGTTGGCTAAGTAAGCAGGCACTTAGTTTGTCCTGGACGTAAGAGTATGATTTACAGAGAGAATGGAAGCCCCTAGTTAATATGGCAAGCCAGTTTATATCTGTTAACAGAGCTTCCTCTATTAGTTGTGTAGGTTTAATAGTTTTTTAATGGGTTATAATTGAAAATGCTGTCAGTTGCAGGAAAATATCAAATGGCCATTATAAGTTTATTTAGATCTGGAAGGGAGTCTAGAGATCATGTAGTTAATTTTAAAACTGAGGAAATAGCAGAAATGTCATATGACTTGCCACAGTACAATTGATCAGAGAATCTTTTGAATTAGATATTATAAACATTTCCATTTAAAAAATGAGGAAATCAATGCTCAGAAAGACCAAGTAACATTCCAAAATCCTGCAGCTAATAAGTGGTCAACTTAGGACTCAGAACCCAGTCCTCTGACTCCAAATCCCATGCCCTTCCCACCGCTCATGGACTCTCAGAGTTTCTGGTCTTGTTGAGGATACAGGCATAGGAAAGGAAGTGCAGTACAATGTGATATCTGCTGTGACAGACAGTGCTAGAGGGTATTGGGGAAGCACAGAAAAGAGGCATCAAGGAAGACTCCACAGAAATAATCAGGCTGTGAGTCCTGACAGATGTTAGCAGGTAAAGAAGGTAAGGAAGAAAAGTTCACGCAAAAGAGTCAGGATGAACAGTCAAGGCAGGTGAATCAGGGTGGGTGAAACCCTGGAATGGGGAGGGTTGGGAGATGATGCTGGAGGAATCAGCAGGGGTTCGGCCATGGAACTCTTGTCTCCCATGCTAAAGGATTTAGCAAGGGAGCTGTTGTAGAATTCCACCATGAAGGGGTGGTGGTGAATAGATTTATATTTTAGATATAATGCTTCCATGACCAACTATAATACGGACTAAGTCAAGCCAAGATCAGAGGGGTCTTCTCTATAAACTACGGCAGGGAAAGCAGAAATGGAGAGACAGGATGATTTGAGATTTTTGTAGGTAAAGCCGAAGGGCTCGATGGGATATGGGAGGTGAAGGAAAGGGAAAGTCAGGGCATTCTCCAGTTTCTGACTTTGCCGTAGTCCAGTGCTACTTGGTAGATGATGCATGTTTAATGTCAAAACATGGAGCACAAGTTGGGGGTGAGGTGGGGGCAATGATGAACTAATTTTGAGCATGTTGAATTTGAATTTCCTACCCAAGTGGACATAAGTAGACAGTGGAATATATGAGTCTGTTGCTCAGGAGCTTAGAACTGAGTTGGAGGAAAACTCTTGGGAGTCATTAGCATATATGTGGTGGCTCAGCTCAATGGAATGATGAAAGAACCAGGGAGAGCATAAGATGAAAAGATGGCAGGAGAGAGAACTTGGGCAAATGCCAGAATTTAAGGAGTGGGTAGAGGAAGAGGATGTAGCCCTAGAGATATGCTGAAAATCAGGAAAGTCCTGGAAGCCTAAAGAGGAGAGCATGCCAACAAACTGAGAACTGACCATTGTGATTAGCTATGTGGAGGTCACGGAAAACTTCAATTTTGGTAGAGTGGTAGGGATGAAAGCCTTCAAAGACCCAATCCTCTGAACTGGTGCAGTGAGTTCATGCCGTACTTGGGGGTAGACAGCAGAGCCTGCTGCTTGCTGCTTATATTGTTTTCTTTAGGGTAGAATTTTAAAGCCCATGGAGACACCCAATTGCAACCTTTCACTTTATTTGGAACAATAATAGACAGCTTTCTCCCTAATCTGTTTATAGACACACAAATTTGTTGAAAGAATGAACAACAAGCTGTTTCTCAAGCTGAAGGATTTCTGACAAAGAACTTTTAGAAACAGCATAATCACTAAATAAAGAGAAACTTTCAACAAAGAAACTTTAGATGCTATAGAAGCCTCCTTCCTCCTGACATACTTGTAGCCTGCCTTCTGGACAGAGAATACAGGCTGTGATTGTCTCTGCTTTCTAACCCCATTCACTCAGAGCATAGAGGAGAACATCATTGTTGGGTAATGTTGAAGAGTCTCCGTCTCTTCCAGGGGGACTCTCTGAAGTACTGCAACATCTGAGCTACCCATCTTTACCTGGTGACAACAACCCATAGCAGAGCTAACCACTATGTAATCCAGGTGGATTTAAACAGCTCTCTGACACTGCAAAACTCAACCTATTAGATGACAGCAAATATATAGAGCAAGAAAAATGGGCTTAAATTTCAGTGGAATAAAGATTAGAAAAAAATTGTACTTTGTGAGACTACTTAAAAGGACAGAGGACTGTCTTTGGATATCTAGGACAACTAGGACATTTACCATTTAAAATGTGAGAGCAGATTTTCACAGGAGTTAGTGGTACCCTCCCTGCCACCCCCCCCCCTTCAACTCAATTTACTTCTGTTGGGAATGGGGGCATGTGGCTGCATCCAGGGGTACAAAATGGAAAAGTTACTGATGATTCCCTCCTAGCAGTTATTTTATGGAAAATCTCCCACGGGGCCAATACAACAGGAAGAAGAAGGTTTTATTCCCACTTCTGGAAGTCTTTGGTATGGTTGTTAGGTGCTAGGGCCCTGGGTTTGAATCCTACTTCTGCAGTTTTCTGGGCATGTGAACATAACCTTTCTGAGTCTCAGTTTTCTCATCTGCCAAGTGGGATAATAATGCCTGCCTATAAGGTTATTTTGAAGATATAATAAGATCATGTATGGAAAACAACCAACAGATCATGCAATTATTTATTAGGTTCTCTCCCCCTCCAGAACAAAGGTTTGAAGTGGAAGGAGGTTCAGTGACCTCACTTCATTTTAAATTGATCCATTCTGGTCTTACCTCTTTCCTGGGTTGGCAGGACTGACTACCTGCATCATGCTGGACCAGATGGTACAGGACCCAAGGACGAAGGGAGTGGATTGTGGGTGGACCTAGTCAAGGATGCCCTACACTAGCAGCTACTTTGCTTGCTACCAGAAAGAAATAATCAGATTGTGTACAAAAGTCAAAACTATAGGTATAATTCAAACGTGGGTCCTGAGAGAAAGGGGCCTGAGAAGCCAAGGTATTTGGCCAAGAGGGAGTCTGGGGACCAAGAACCCAGAACAGTGGCTGGAAAGGGCACCAGAAACTGGTATGTGTGAATATCTCAATCTCAGAGCAAGCTAGGAGCTCTTAAAGGGCCTTGGGCAAAAGGGGTGGTCACGAACTCTTCTGGTTATTGGGATCTGGATTATTGGGTCCAGAGGATCTCCATGGATGTGTTCAGGCTTAGCCACCACGTGAGACCTTCTGCTTCTGTTTTCCTTCACTTTACCTTTTAAGGATAGTAAGACCAATGCAACTTTGGCCATGCTGAGCAGAGCGAGACTAAATTGTGAGTGCATATTGCTGAGCCAGATTGGGGCAACTTGAAACATCATATGGAGTCAGGAAAGTAATTGAAAAAGAAAAATACCCATAAAGTGATAAGCAGAGATTATGGCTGAAACCCTCTATCAGCTTTCCAGAAAAAGCAGTGCGCAATGTGAGATACAGGCCATGACCCAGAAAGCAGAGCTAGAGAGAGAGGACATCTCTGCAAAGAGAAGCCACAGTAGACAAACAGAAGAGCAATCCCTTTTTGGGGAGGAGGCAGCCTAGTGCAGCAAAGGGCATGGGCTTGGGGATGAGGCAGATGCAGGATTGTTCCATCATGAACTAGAGCAACTTACTTAACTCTTTCACTTTTCTCATCTTTGAAAGACAAGTAAAATGGATAAGCACCAAACATTCTCTGGAAGGACACTCTAGACACTAAAATCAGAGGCTACATTTTAAAAATAATTTTTTAAGTTAGAGAAGTGGTAGGTTTCCAGAAAACTATAAGAAAACACACCCTCCCCATATTATTAACACTTTGCATTAGCTCGGTGCCTTTGTCACAACTGATAAAAGATTTTTAATATAATTGTACTCTTAGTTATAGTCCATAGTTTCCATCAGGGTTCACTGTTGTTGTTATGCAGTTTTGTTTTTTTTTTAATTTTTAAATTTATTTCTCTCCCCCCGCCGCTGCCAGGTTGTCTGCTCCTTGTGTTGACTCGCTGTATGTTTTTCTGTGCCTGCTTATACCCTTGTTGGTACTGGGAAACTGCGTCTCTTTTTGTTGCGTCATCTTGCTGTGTCAGCTCTCCATGTATGCAGTACCACTCCTGGGCAGGCTGCACTTTTTTCACTCGGGGCGGCTCTCCTTGCGGGGTGCACTCCTTGTGCGTGGGGTACCCCCAGGTGGGGGTACCCCTGCATGGCACAGCACTCCTTGTGCACGGCAGCTCTGTGTGGGGGCCAGCTGATCACATGGGTCAGGAGGTCCTGGGACCGAACCCTGGACCCTCCCACATGGTAGGTGGACGCTCTATCAGCTGAGCCATGTCTGCTTTCCTTCTTCTATTTATTCTAATCACATATACACAACCTAAAAGTTCTCCTTTTAACCACATTCATATAGATAATTTAGGGGTATCAATTACATTCACAATGTTCTGCTACCATCATCACTATCTATTACCAAAACTTTTCCATCACCCCAAATGAAAATTCTGTACCAATAAGGCATTCATTCCCCATTCCCTACCCCCAGCCTGGCCTCTGATAACCTGTTTTCTAATTTTTGATTCTGTGAATTTGCATATTTGAATTAACTTGTATCAGTGAGGTTGTATAATATTTGTCTGTTGTGTCTGGCTTATTTTGCTCATCATGATGTCTTCAAGGTTTATCCATGTTGATGTATGTACCATAACTTCATTCTTTTTGGTTGTTATTTTCTGTTTGTTTGTTTTTTTCTTTTTCTTTTTAAAATAGTACCCATTCTGATGAGTGTGAATGGTATTTCATTGTGGTTTTAATTTGCATTTCCCTAATAGCTAATGATGTTGAGCATCTTTTCATGTTCTTTTGGGCATAAGTATAACTTCTTTGGAAAAATGTGTGGAAAAATGTCTTTTTAATTGGATTATTTGTCTTCTTATTGTTGAGTTGTATAATTTCTTTATGTATTCAGGATATTAAACCTTTATTGGATATCTGGTTTTCAAATATTTTCTCCCATTCTTTTTTTTTTTTAAGATTTATTTATTTATTTCTCCCCCCTCCCTCCATTGTCTGCTCTCTGTGTCCATTTGCTGCGTGTTCTTCTGTGTCTGCTTGTCTTTTCATTAGTCAGCTTCAGGAACCAGTCCTGTGATCTACTGGAGTGGGAGAGAGGCGATCATTCTCTTGTGCCACCTCAGCAACCTGTTCCACTACGTCTCTTATTGTCTGTCCTCTGTGTCTCTTTTTGTTGTGCCATCTTGCTGCACCAGCTCTCCACATTGGCTGACACTCCTGCACAGGGTGGCACTACTGCGTGGGGGACACTCCTGTGTGGGGAGGCAGTCCCACATGGGCTGGCACTCTGTGTGGGCCAGCTGGCATGTGGGCCAGCTTGCCTTCATCAGGAGACCCTGGGCATTGAACCCTGGACCTCCTATATGGTAGATGGGAGCCCAATTACTTGAGCCACATCTGTTTCTCTGTAGGTTGTCTTTTTACTTTCATGATAATGTCCTTTGATGCACAAAGTTTTTAGTTTTGATGGTCCTATTTAACTATTTTTTCTTTTGTTGCTCATGCTTTTGTTTACTAAAGTTGCTTCCCTATTTTTTCTTCTAGGAGTTTCATAGTTTTGGTTCTTTTTTTTTCTTTTAAAGATTTATTTTTAAAAATTAATTTTGCTCCCCTTTCCCTGTTTTCTGCTCTCCGTGTCCATTTGCTGTGTGTTCTTCTGTGTCCACTTGCATTCTTGTCAGCAGCACCGAGAATCTGTCTCTTTTTTGTTGCATCATCTTGCTGCATCAGATCTCCATGTGTGTGGTGCCATTCCTGGGCAGGCTGCATTTTTTTTGCGCAGGGCACCTCTTTTTATGGGGTATACTCCTTGCACGTGGGGCTCCCCTACACAGGGGACACCTCTGCGTGGCACGGCGCTCCTTGTGTGCATAAGTACTGCATGTGGGCCAGCTCACCACATAGTCAGGAGGCCCTGGGTTTGAACCCTGGACTTCCCATGTGGTACGTGGATGCTCTATCAGTTGAGCCAAATCCGCTTCCCTAGTTTTGGTTCTTATATCAAGGTCTCTGATCCAACACCATTATTTTTTTGTAAATGGATATCCAGTTTTCCCAGTACCATTTATTGAAAAGACTATTTCTTCCCTATTGAGTGGATTTATACCTTTATTAAAAATCATTTGGCCAAAGATGTGAGGGTTAATTTCTGACTCTCACTTTGAATCCATTGGTCTATATGTCTGTCCTTGTTCCACTACCATGCTGTTTTGATTACTCTGGCTTTGTAATAAGTTTTAAAAATGGGACGTGTCAGTTGTCCAACTTTGTTCTTCCTTTTCAAGATGGTTTTGGCTACTCAGGGTCCCTTACACTTCCATATATATTTGAGGATTGGCTTTTACATTTCTGCTATGAAGGCTGTTGTAATTTTCATTTGGATTGTGCTGAATTTATAAATTGCTTAGAGTAGAATTGACATCTTAACAATATTTAGTCTTCCAATTCATGAGCATGGAATGCACTTCCTTTATTTAGGTCTTCTTTGATTTCTCTTAATAATGTTTTGTAATTTTCCATGAATAAGTCCTTTACATCCTTAAAGTTAGTTATTCCTAGATATTTGATTTTTTTAGTTCTTATTGTAAATGGACTTTTTTTTTTCTTGATTTCCTCTTCAGATTGTTCATAACCAGTGTATGAAACACTAAAAATTTTTGGGTATTGATCTTGCACCACACCACTTTGCCAAAATCATTTATTAGGACTAGTAGCTTTATTGTGGATTTTTCAGGATTTTCTATGTATAGGATCATGTCATCTGTAAGGATTGATGTATAAATGTCTACTATTATTAACGTAGAACAGCCTGTTTCTCCTTTCAAATCTATCAATATTTGCTTCATATATTTTTGGCTCTGCTGTTAGGTGCATATATATTTATAATTGCTATGTTTCCTTGTTGAGTTGGCCCCTTTATGAGTATATAGTGACCTTCTTTGTCCCTTGTACCAGTTTTTATTAAAGTCTATTTTATCTGATATTAATACAGCTACTTTAGCTCTCTTTTGAATACTACTTGCATGGTATGTTTTCTCTATTTTTTTCACTTTCAACCTACATGTGTCTTTGAATTTAAGATGAGTGCCCAGCATATCATTGGGTCCTGCTTTTTTCATCTATTTTGACTGGAGTGTTTAATCAATTTACTTTTAAAATAACTACTGATAATGAAGAACTTTCTTCTGCTATTTTACTCTTTGGTCTTTCTATGTTATATATCTTTTTTTTTGTCCCTTAATTCTTTCACAAATGCCTACTTTCATATTCGTTTGATTTTTTTTTGTATTTTACCATTTTGAGTCCCTTCTCATTTCTTTCTGTATATATTTTCTTTATGGTTACTTTGGGACTTAACTTTAATATCCTAAATCTATAATAATCACATTTGATTTGATACCAATTTATTTTCAATAACTCTTACACTGTTCCTATAGCCCTCCCTCCACCCACCTTTTTGTACTTTTTAGAAATTGTATCTTTATACATATGTCTAAAACCATGATTTTATCATTACTTTTTGTACGTGTGCATTTTAGAACCTGTAAGAAGTGTAAAGTGGAGTTACATGCCAAAAAGCACAATACAATACTATTGGAATTTTTTTTTTCTAGGAAAATAAGACTTTAATTTGCCAAGGGCACATTATAGCAACCCCTTCCCACTCCAAACCCTAGTTCTCCTAGGACTGGGCAAGCAGGGCCTCCCTCTAAGTATTACATTTACCCGAGCTCTTTATTTTTTATGCCACTTGGAACCACTGTTTAGTGTTCTTTCCTTTCATTCTGAAGAACTCCGTTAGCATTGCCTGTAGGGCCAGTCTAGTGGTAATGAACCCCCTTAGCTTTTGTTTATCCAGGAATATCTTACTCTCTCATTAAAATATTTTTCTTCCTCATTTTTAAAAGACAGTCTTTCCAGACATAAAATTCTTGGTTAGGGATTGTTTTCTTTCTGCACTTTAAAAATTCTTTTTGTATTTTCTTTTTACTTTCATGGTTTCTAATAAGAAACTGGCACCTAATCTTATGGGATTCCCTTGTACACAACACATTACTTTTCTCTTGTAGCTTTCAGAACTCTCTCCTTTTCCTAGGGATTTGAAAATTTGATTACTATATGTCTGGTCTGGTTCTCTTTGAGTTTATCCTGTGTGGTGTTCATTGAATGTGCATATTCATATCTTTCCTTAAATTTGGGAAGTGTTCTGCCATTGTTTCTTTGAATATTCTTTCTGCCTCTTTCTCTCTTTCTTCTCCTTCTGAGAGTCCCATAATGCCTATACTGGTATGCTTGATGGTGTCCCCCAGTTTCCTCTTTTCTTAATCCTTTTATCTTTCTGTTCCTCAGTCTGAGTCATTTCAATTGTTTTGTCTTCTACTTTACTGATTCTTCCTTCTACCAGCTCTAATTTGCTGTTGAACCCCCCTAGAGAAATTTTCTTCAATTATTGTGGCCTTCAACTCCAATATTTATGTTTGTTTCCTTTTTAAAATTTCTTTCTATCAAGGTTATCATATTATTCAGGTTCATTGTTTTCCTGATATCATTTAGTTCTTTCTCTGTGTTTTCCTTTATCTCCTTGAGCATACTGAGGTTCATTTTTTAAAATTTAAAAATCTTTTTCAGTATGTCCAAATTCTGGTCTTCCTCACTGATGATTTCTGGATTTTCATTTTGTTCCTTTGTATGGACCATCATTTCTTGTTTCTTTGTTGCCTTGTAATCTTTTGTTGCACACTGTACTTTTTAATACTTTAACAGGTTAACTTTGGGATTTAGTGCCTGAGTTGTCTGTTCCTTAAGCTTGTTTCCAACTAGTGATATAACAGAGAATTCCTTGTGTTCCAGGAGCTAACAGAAATAGAGCAACACAAAAAACACCTTTTGCAATCTTTGCAAATGAACTCTGTCTTGGCTGGATCTCTTCTTCAGACTTTAGCCCTCCTATCAAGAAGATCAGCCTGAGGCAAATGTGAAGTAGAGGGTCCTCTCCATATTTTCTTAGCCCATGTCTTGACCTGAGCTTTTTCTTGCTTGTGGCCTTAGGAATTCTCCCATTACTCCCTGGGAAATAGACTTTCTCCCCTACTGGGTACACTATTGTATAACTTGAGACAGACTGATTTGACTTGTTTCTTATATTATGTTAGCTCTCTGCAATCTGCTTATACTTACAGGGCAAGTTCTGGGAGGGCATTTAGGATATGAGTTTCTTGGTTCAGACTTTCAAGCCTGACAGATTAGCACTGACATAGAGGCACCCCACTATGGCTACTAGGATTATTCTGAACCCTCCAAAATAGGGTCAGGGACCCACAATGGGAATGCAGGCTGGCTCTATACCATGCAGGGGAGAAGTTGGGGTAGGGGTCTGGGTGCCATGAGTTTCTCCTACCATTTTTAAAGCTGCATTTCTTGATTTGATACCTGTCCAGGAATCACAACCCTTTAATTCTTTTTCAGAGTGTTGAGGATAGTTTTGTCTGTTTTTGCTAATTGTTCAAAGATTCTGTGGGGGAATGGCACCCTGGAGCATCTTATGCTACCACCTTGGTCAACCAGATGCATAGTGGTTACATTTTAAGAGAAACTGGGCAGATGGGGAGAAGGATGGGAAAGATGCTTTTCACTTCTTATCTTTATAGTTTGATTTTGAACCATATGGATGCATGTCCAATTGAATGAAAAAGATAAGTGACGATAATTTATACCTTACATGATTACCCGTGACTGGCATTTAGAAATTACTCATATGTATTAGTTGTTATTATTGATAACACAGGGAACTGTCTGGGTCATCTTTTTCACTGCTTTCAGCCAGACAGGCCCAGTGATCTCTTTATCATGTATCCAGATTGATGCCCTATATAAACAATCATTACCTTTACATTTATAACCAGTGGTATAAATGTAGCCACTTAATATCAGCCTTGTAAATAGGTTAAATGAATAAATGAATTCCATTTTCAACTTGGATTTAAAAATGTATTTTTATTACTTTTAACAAAAATAAATTATGGAGAAAATAGTTGAGAAAAATTTTCTCAGTTTTTTGTTTTGAGAAATTTTAATCACCCAGAGAAGTTTCAAGAATAATATAATAAGCACTATGTACACTTTACCTATATTCATTAATATTTTGCCACATTTGTATTCTGTTTCTCTCTCACATACACACACATACATTTTTCTGAACTATCTGAAAGTTAGTTGCAGATATGACACCTTTATTTCTAAATACTTAGCTTGTCTCCCAAGTACAAGAACATTTCCCTATAGAATCACAATGCAATTACCAAGCCCAGGAAATTTAACCAAGATGTAGGACTATTATATAATATATAGTCCATATTGCAATTCCCCCATGTGTCCCATTAATGTCCTTGATAGACATTTGCTTTTTTAAAAAAATCGTACAATTTATCTAAGTGTAAGATCAATGGCATTTGATATAAACACAGAGTTGTGCATTTGACTCAGGATAATAGAGGATCTTGCATTGCATTTGGTTATAATGTGTCCTTTTGATGAGACTATTTACTCAGCTTTCTTTGTCTTTCATGACATTGACAGTTTTCAAGAGTCTAGGTCTGCCCTCTCTACCAACTCCCCTGAATACCCTTCATTTTATATGATGGCTTCCTTCTGATTAGACTCAAATTAAATGTTTTTGTAAGTTACATTTCAAAGGTGATGTTCCAATGCTACTTTTTGTGTTTTTTTTTTCTTCTTTCCATTTTATCCTTCTCTTTTAAATGTGTGAAGCCAGGAATAATTTTTAAAAATACTAATATTCTTATTTTCGAATATCCAGCAGGCCAATTATTGCTAAGTGACTCTTGCCATCATGTCATGATCGAGGCAGTGGGCTATTTGTATAGGTCACTTGATTTAAGGGCATCCTATCTGGGATCTTCTCATTCATCAGTCCATGGAATCCTGCAGTGAGTTTTTGTTTCATATCTCAAAAAGAAATATGCTTTTGGATATTCACGTTATTTATATGACCTCTTGATAACTTTTGCTCTTTCACAGCCTTCTGAGGGAAATTGAGCTGATCCGGGGCAGGAGGTGTTGGCCCCAAGTCATGAGCCAGCAATATTCTCAGGATCCTAGGAATAGCTCCTCATTATGGGAGAACCTTCTTAAAGTAAATTACCACAGTGCTCAGAGTTGTAATACAGTGAACTCTGCAATATTTACGAATGCAGACAAGCTTCTTTGGTCTAAAAGCAGGGACTTGGCACCTCCTACAATTTCAGATAAATCAAAATTTATTTCTGGAAAAAGGAAAAAGATCTTGAGGCCCACTATTTGCATTTCTTCTGAGGAAAAGACCAGACTGAAAATACAAAGCCATGTTGACATTTGGAGTGGCCCAGAAAAAGAGGCATCAAAAAACAAGAAAGACTATTCCTCTAAGATTTTAGCTTTTGGTAAAACGGATGGTTTAGTGAAGCTTTCAAGGCAAAGAATTATGTCAGCTGAAAGTAAGAGTGGAAAAGGTCAAATCACCACAATTTACCAGTATCCCCTGCTACCTCTTTGCACAAATAATCCCCAGGATTCCATATCTGAGCTCATATCAGAAAAGTGGCTTTTTCACAACTCAGATTACAGTTTATCTCCTCAAAAATGTTTTTCACAGAGAAGATCTCAGATTGAAACAAAATTGCTGAATACCCCAATTGATACTAATAAAGAATGAATATTATTATGGGTTCTTGTGTCTACAAGTTTTTCACATATTTATTTAGAACTCCTTGATTGGATATGATGATGATCAAGGTCTGAGGATTTTATTTTTAGTCCATTAAAATTTTGTGAACTGATTTTAGTGAAAAAGCAATTTTCATATGATTCACATTTGTGTGGTAGATAGAGCAATGTTGATCACACAAAATTCTGTATCTAAAAATGTATCAAAATAATGATTAAAGTTCTAGTTGTGTTACTTTCATATTGTTATCTATTTTGAATATATGAATTAATTTTCCATATAAACAAATTATTACAATTGCTATCACCAAGCTTTCTCAGAAACCTTAAGAAGAAATGATATAAACTGGGATATCCTTAAACCATAAAGTACATGTAAAGCCTGTATAGTTGATATTTCTGTTTTTAAACATTTTAATTGTCTCTCATTTTATAAATGATTTGTAAGACATAACCATTAACATTTAAAATTACTTACTGATTACTTTCTTCCCTATCCCCCACTAAATCCTATATCCTATATCCTATATTAGAAAACTAAATGGAAGATTAGCTGTGTGACCTTAAGACCATGCATAACCTCTCTCTTAGTCTCAATTTCATTATCTCTAATATGGGAGAAATTGTGGTGCCTACTTTTCAGGATTACTGAGAGGAATGCATTAGATAATACACATAGCAAACCTTCAAGAGATGGTAGTTACCATTATTTGTCTTGATCCAATCCAGGTAGTTACTATTAATCTACTACAGATGTCACCTTTTCCCATGAAACATCTCTTGACCCCTCCAGCGGGCAATTTTAAACATATACTAATGCCTCCAGTTATTTGTCTTAAATTGCGGCCCACTTGTTTCACATACGGCAGTATAGTCTCCCAAGCAGAGTGCAAGCCTTGAGACTTACTACCCCTGTTCACTCAGCACTCTGCTCGAGGGTCTCCACAGTGTAGCCTGCGAAGTCTTTGCAGTTCCATAATTTTCAGCTGTGTGTGTGTGTGTGCGTGTGTGTGCACGCGCGGCATCAGTCCTTACTGGAGGGGCTAGTCTGACTCCGTGCACTCCGAAGTGCTGTGGAACGGGCCTTGTTTATTTGGATTTGGTGGCCCCTCAAGGTACAGAATAGACCGTGGTAAGTGTAGGCCGTGGCAGCAGTCTGCCGGCCGTGTCCCAAGGGTCCCTCTGATGCCCTGCAAATTTATTTGGGACTGGGTACCCCAGCAGGCGCCAGGAGTACATGAATCATTTGCTGTATGTGCAATTCCTTGTTTAAGAATTTACCTCTGGACTTGAAGCTCCCTGAGGACCTGGCCATGTTCATTTTGTTCAGCCCCCCGTAGGGAGAGACTTTCAGTAAACGCGTTGAGGGAAAGACCGACCCTCCGCCCCGCACTACTTTCTTAACAGAAGCGGGGGCCACCGGCAGGGGGACTGGTTGTATCCAAGCCGGGGACTGGAGGCCGTCCCGGGCCGCCTCTGCGATCCAGGGAGGTCCAGACCGCAGAGGCCGTTAATGCCAAGAGAGATCACCACCCGAGCTGCGGCCAGCGGGGGCTCCCGCGCCACGCACGGCCACCTCTCTGCGCCTCCGGGTCAGGAAGTGAGCGCAGCGGCGCGCAGCCCGCGCCGGGTCCCCGCCCCCGTCCCTGCGATCGCCCCCTCCCGCGCCGTCCCGGCTGGGTTCCCGCTCGCGCCCCGCCCCGTCCCCGCCACGTGCTCCGACGCAGGAGCCACCCGCCGGCGGGGCCGAGCTGGGGCGGAGCCGAGCTGGGGCGGAGCGCGGGCGGGGAGGCGCCACTCGCGGCGCGGCAGCGGCGAGCATGGCCACGGCGGCGGCGGCGGCGCGGGGCGCCGGGGCGAGGGCGGCGGCGGCGGCCCTGCGGGGCGGCTGCGGGGCTGCGGCTCGCGGGCGGCGGCGCGCCGAGCCCGCACGGCCCCTGTGCACCGCAGCCGCGACCACCCCGGACCCGAAGCGCTCCCTGTGGGAGCGGTACCGGGAGGCGAAGAGAGGCACGGACGGTGAGTGCGGGGCGGCCCCGGCCCTCGGGGGCCCTCGGCTCGCGCCGGGGTGCGGGTCTCCCGGGCGGCCAGCCGGGCGGCCGGCGCTGCTGCTGGCCCTCAGGCCCGCCCGCCCGCGCGCGGCGGCATCTCTTCCGCAGAGCGACTCCGGGAGACGCGGAAAAGGTGTCCCCCAGAAACTTTTCAGCTCTTGCCTTTCTCCTGTCGGGAAAGCCGGTTTATACGTTCTTGGGGTTTTAGACAGAGATCTGCGTTGGGAGCGCGTCGTGCCGCTCCGGGGGGTCCCGCTGACCCGCGCTGGCGCGATCGCCCTCCACGCACCGTTAGGTATTGTTATTACCAGCAGTAACAGGAGCAGGGGTTGCCCTGGAGCGCGGCTGCTGGGCGGGTGGCGGGGTCCCGAGGCCGGTCTGTTCTTCATTTTGAGAGGTGGGGTGGGATTTGCTTGAAATAGGAGGGGTCCCCGTTGGGATTGTTCTGGGTTATTTCCTAACCTCAGAGAGGAGAGAATTGCAGGGAATGACTGCTTTGTGACCAAGCGAACAGACAGTCCGCCCGGCTGGGTTGTTACTCAGGGAAGCACGGAGAAATGGACGGGAACCAGCATTCGCTGAGTGCAGCCGAATGCCCGGACCTCTTGTCTCCCTGAATTCTTCTGAGAGCCCACGAGGGAGGTGCCACGTCCCCACTCTGTAGATGGCAAAGGCGAGACCCAAGGAACCTGGCCAAGGTCACACCTTCACCTCTGGCGTGGCTGTCCCAAACCCACTGTCCCTTCCCCCACGCTGCGCTGCCTTCCAGCAGCCGCTGACCCCTTGGGAACTGGTGTAAAAAGAGCCAGCGATAATCCATCCGTGCTGCTTTCAAGGAAGATTTACAAATCGAAATTATTATATTGAATTTTTAAAACTATTTTGGTGGAAGTGACACCTTGAGAATGGGAAAGAATGTTTGGTGGGAGAGAACATTTTTGTAGGATGACATTTTTTTTTCCTTTTGGCCAGAAGTCATTTTGATGAAAGAAACCAAAAGGCTTATGTTTTTCCATTGTGGTGATTTTCTGAGGAAACTAAAGTGGCTAGCAATGCAGAATTCTTTGAAAAAGTGCTTTATTTTCTTCGTTTCCCCTTGCTAAGAGTTTAAATTTGCTTGGTTTTTCAAGTAAGTTGTGTGGTGTGGTGGAAAGAAGACTGGCTTTGGATTTGTTGGTAATAGCAGATCTTAGAGATGAAGAAAACCTAGGTGATCATTTAGCTCAGCTATTGGGCAGGCAAGACATTTTTTTAGGAGCTTCCAGAGATTGAACTTAGGACCTAGTACCAGGGAAGCAGGCACTCAGGTACTTGAGCTTGAGCTACATCCGAATGAGAGTTGTTTTTTAATTTTAAAAATTATTATTTTTAGGAAGTACTGGGGATTGAACCTGGGACCTCGTACCAGGGAAGCAGGTGCTCAACCACTTGAGCTACATCCATTCCCCTGTGCAGGCAGGGTTTTTAATTGATATTTTTATAGAAATAATTGTAGATTTACATGCAGTTTTAAGAAATAATGCAGGGAAATCCCACATACACTTTATCCAGTTTCCCCCAATAGTAACATTGTACAGTATCACAACCAGTATACTAAAATCAGTACAATCCATGGAGCTAATTCAGATTCCCCCAGCTTTCCTTGTGGTGGGGTGTGTTTAGATCTATACGATTGTATCCAGGATAGGTACGTGTATCCTCCACAGTCAGTTCATCACCAGGAGAATCCCTCATATTATCTTTTTATAACCACAGCCACCTCCCTCCTAATGCCCTACTCCCCCGACCCTAGTCCCAGGGACATTTTCTCTTCTCCATTTCTAAAATTTTGTCATTTCAAAAATGTTACATAAATAGAATCATACAGCATGTAACCTTTTGGAATTGGCTTTTTACACTGAGCATAATTCCCTGGGGATTTATCCACGGTTTTGTGTCTCAGTAGTGCTGTCCTTTTTATTGTTGAGTGACAGTCCACAGGTTTTTATGTGTACCATTTTAACTGTTCATGGGTTCTTCTGGGTTGTTTCCAGTTTTTGGCTCTTACGAATAAAGCTGCTCTAAACCTTCCCATCCAGGTTTTTGAGTGAACAAAAGTTCGTTTCTCTGGGATAAATGCCCAAGAGTGCAATGGCTGGGTCATATGGTAATTGCTTGTTTAGTTTTATTAAGAAACTGTGGGCAAGACTTTTGCCATTTTGTGCTTATGGACGTGGTTTGTTGCTTGCTGGCTGTGAGCCCTCTAGAGAAGTCATGAAGCCTCAGTTTCTTCATCTGCAAAATGGGGTTGCTGGGAGTACCAACACCTTAGGCTTGCATTGAGGAGTAGGCATTAGTTATGAAAAGTGTTTAGTATGTGAGAAGCTGACATTGGATGGTGAAGATCATGGTGGACCAGAGTTTGGGCTCTGGGGTGTGAAACTCTGAGGGGGCTTTTGACAAGGCTTTTTAGCTCTGTGACTTGGCAGCTGGCAACTCTCCTTTCTGAGCTCAGTTTTCTCATCTGCAACATGGGGATAACATGAGGGTCTTTAGCACAGCCTTGGCACCTAGCAGATGCTCATTAGCTAGTAGCTGTTATCATTATTATTCAGTAACTCTGTAGTCTTAGACACACATTTGGTAAAAGATAGAGGTGGCTTATTGAGATGGAGAGTTTGGATCTCTTTCTGCTTTGGGCAGTTCCAGTAACCAGCCGTGTAGCCTTGAACAACTCACCTCATCTCTCTAGGCCTTGGTTTCCGCCAGACGGCACTGCATTAAGTCATATCTAAGTCTTTTCAAGTCTTGAAGAAAGTCTGTGTATTGCGTATTTGGCTTGCCCGTTTGCTCTGCACTGCCCCAGCACATATGCAGCTGTTCCTGTTTTATCCCTGAGAATGAGGGGCTTTAATTCGACTTTCCCAGCAGTGGGGTCCTTCCTAACTGACGGGGCTGCACCCTCCCTCCTCCCCTTTAGGTGAAGTCTGTGTAGGTATGTGAGCCCAGCTTGTTCTCATTCAGCTCGAGTTTACTGAGCACCAAGCAGGGGCCTTCACGGCGACTCATGCATGGGTGGATGAGTCTGCGAGGGAAGGGAGGGCTCACGGGGGCTAAACATGTGCCCTTGGCAGGTGCTGTTCCTGTGTTGCTTGTGTGGGGAGCCCAGTAAACAGGCCTGTGACAGTCCAGCTTGGGGGAGAGAAACAGCAGGCCTGAGGGCGCTGGTACCAGAGAGAGAACTGCTGGGGAGAGGGAAGAAGAGGTTTCCTTGGGCTGACACTTGAGGGGTGCCGTGGAGAAATGAGAGGTCAGAAGAAGCACTGATGTTCTTATCCCTGTAAAAGATCCCTTTTTAAAATTTTCCAGTTTATAAGAGGACAAAAGGATTTTGCTTCCTCACTTCCTGGTTATTTCTCTCTGGCTATTCGATCTCTTGCCTTAATCTAAACACTCTGTTCAGGTCTCTTCCCTTTGAAGGGACTCACAGAATGAAGCCTGCGTAGGGAAGAGACGATTTTTGTTTTACCCTTTGTCTCCTACCCTTCTTTTCTTAAAAATTTCATTTTATTATAAACTTTATTTTTTAGGACAGTTTTATTAGATTTACAGAACTATTGAGTATTTTCCATAAATCCTATAACCATTTCCCTCTGCTGTTAACCTAGTACGTGATGATACATTTGTCACAATTAATGAACCAATACTGACTATTATTAACTGAAGTCCATACTTTACTCAGATTTCCCCAGTATCCCCACACCTGTCCTTTTTCTGATCTAGGATCCCATCGAGGATACCACTCTACATTTTGTCTTTATGTCTCCTTAGACTCCTTTTGGCTGTGTTAGTTTATCTCAGATTGTCCTTGGTTTTGATGATCTTGGCAGTTTTGAGGAGCACTGGTCACATATTTTATAGAATGTCCCTCAATTGAGAATTTTTTTTTTAATTTGAGTTTTTAAAAAGTATAGTGTTTATGCATCTGGTATCAAACTCAGAGAAAAGATTCTTTATATTATTAGTAGGTAAAGAAATATAGGTTAACTGATGAATGTGATAATATCTCCTGTTCTAGATCATATGCAGAGGGATATTGAACATGTTAAAAGTCTTGGTAAACTTAATTCATTTTCTAAGTAGTTAATGAATGTGCCTGTAAGATAAAAGAATGGCTATCTTAAGTACTGCCTTTATTTTGCCTGCCATGTGCTTATCTTGTTGCCTTTATTGTCTTTGTGCATTTGTGTCTAGGGCAGTGCCTCTCCTCATCCCTCTCCTAGCTGTCCTAGGCATAACCACTGCAGTGGGAACTGGGGTTGGCAGTTTATACCAAACCCAGGAGGTCTTCCGCAATCTCCCCTTAGTGTTAACCAACAGCATAGAAGAAACTAGCTGTGCCTTAGAAGTCCTTAGACAACAAATAGACTCCCTTACCACCATGGTGCTGCAAAATTGCAGCGCCCTGAACATGCTAACAGGAGCACAGGGAGGAACTACCTGTTCCTCCAGGAGGAATACTGTTTCTCTGTAGATCACTCCAGTGGCATCTTTGGTGCTCCAGGACAGCCCTAGGCAGCATTTGAAACCTACGATATGAAGCCCATCAACTTTGGGAGGATGTAGCCTCTGGAGACACATGTCCTTTCTTGCTCTCATCATCCATTATGTCATGGCTGATCGATCACCTTTTTGGGGCTGCCTTCCACCATCTTCTTATCCTTTTAGTAGGACCAGGTATCTTCACAATTCTAAATAAGTTTATTTCTTCCAGAATCAACACCTTCCAGAACAAGGTATTAGTCATATGGGGATTTCATCCAGTCCCAGCCAGGGTGCGGGACCCATCTTCCCTCAGTCTCGCTAGAATAGCCAGAGAGTTTCACAGCCTGTCAGGCAGGGCCTACTGCTCTAACCAGCAGGAGGCAGCTAAAGAAGAATGACCATTGCTCTTCAGCGCCCCCTTAAGAATAAGGGTGTAAGCTCTTGGAGTGGGGAGTGGAGGGAAGTTAGTGTAGGAAACAGGAAAGGCCACTGACCCCACCTGGAAACCCCCTGAGGAAAGGCAGCTACTTGAGAACAAAGCCATAACCATTACAGCTGAAAAGCCTACCAGAGACTCTGGTTAACAGGTCTTGTTTGAAACTCGGGCTCAAAAGAAGCCCTGGTTAGCTCCAAGCAGAAAGACCTCCCCATTGGTTCCCTGAAAAGCTGACAGGTGAAGGTAGAAAGGACAGCAACCAACCAGGTCAGTGAATAGCTGAGATCCCTCCTTGATATGGGGAGAGGGGAGGAGGACAGAGGACAGGCCTTACAGCGGCTGGTCCCATGCATGCGTTTCACCCTGTAGCACAGCCCGCATCTATGTCTTGGGTGTATACTTTTTCTTTTTCTTGTTTCTTAGTAAACTGTTTACTCCCTTGCCTAAAAAATATGTATGTATATATATACATAAATAATCTCTAGCAAAAATGTTAGCCACTGCAGTTTCCACCTAGCACATTGGTTCTTGACAGGGACAGAAGAATATTTTGCACCCCCCCTCCCCTGCCCCAGGGCACATTTGGCAATGCGTGGAGGCAGTTTTGATTGTTATATCTGGGGGAGGGGGATGCTGTTGGCGTCTAGTGGGTAATAGCCAGGAATGCCGCTAGATACCCTACAATGTGTAGGATGTTCTCCACAACTACGAATTAGCCACCCCAAAATGTCAGTAGTTCCAAGGGTAGGAAATCCTGTCCTAGATGATGAATCCTCAGAAATCTTTGTGTTACGTAATTCAAAGAGATGGCTGTATTCGTGTGTGGTCTCTTATTTCTGTTGTACTGCATTTATGTGCATCTTCTTTGAGTTTAATTCCTGGCCTTCCGTGTATGCTTATCACATAATCAGCCTGTCCTGTTATATACTAAATGGAAACATTCCTACTTCTCCAAGAGGGGTTACTCCAGCTATATATTTGGATATCCTAGTGGAATTTTTTTTCTTTAGAAGTAATCTCAGCGCCTGGTCTGTTTAGGAGGTTTGGCTACGTGGCTGGGCTATGTGTATATTACATTGTAGAAAGAATTGTGGGGATTAGAGTGAAGTGCTAGAAGCTTTTATAGGATTTTGATGGATGTATTCAGAGCCCTAGGTTGAGAGCCTTTAATACTCAATCACAAATTATGTATTTAGTGAGGACTGAGTAGCACAATGTTGTAATCTTAGCGTGTGTTGTGGATTGATTGATGTCCATTACACAGACATGTTTACATCATCATCCCCTGTCTTGTGGCCGTGAACCCATTTGTAAATAGGATCTTCGGAGATCCCATTAAGATGAGGCCACACTGAATCAGGTGGTCCTTAATCCAATGTGAGTGGAGTCTTATAAACAGAGGAAATTGAACACAGTAGCTGTAGGCATGAGGAGGCATGAGGAGACATGGCCACGTGTCGGCAGACTTCGGAGAAAGCAGGGCCTGCTGACACCTTGATTTTGGGATTCTAACTTCCAAAACTTTAAGACAATAAATTATTCTTGGCTAAGCCAACCAGCCTGTGGTATTTGTTTTGGAAGCTCTGGCAAACTAAGACAGTATGTATAGAATAAGCAAAAGATGCAAACCCTTCCCTCAAGGAACTGTAACAGGTTAAAGAGATGCCTGTGGTATTTCAAAATTAGACCAGTGTTTCTTAGAGTGTGGCACAATCTTCTGAGAGATGTGGAGGGAAAAAAAAGAGGTTCTGTGGTTAAAAAATGTGGAAAATATCTGTTAAGGAAGCCTCTTTATAGATGGACTTTAAAATGCTAGTTACATCGTGAATCTCTAAGAGGAAGGATGTAGGTAGAGTGCCTTCCAAACAAATTTGATTGTGGAACACCTTTTTTTTTCTCTTCCCATTCCAAACTAAGTTTATTGTATCTTTTTAAAAGAGAAGTTGTGGGTTTACAAAAATCATGGAGAAAATAGTTACCATATATGCCCCCTCCCCCCTCCCCAGTCTCATACACTTTGCTTAGAGTGGTACCTTTGTTACATTTTTTTTTTTCAAGTTTAGGAACTTATTTATATTTAAAAATAAAAAAATATTTTTTATATTTTACATTACATAAAAAAAAAATAAGGGATTCCCATATGCCCTACTCCTCACACTTCCCACTTTTCCCACATTAACAACTTGTTTCATTAGTGTGGTACATTTATTGCAATTGATGAACACATTTTGGAACTTTGCCACTTAGCATGGATTATAGTTTACATTAGAGTTTACACTCTCTTCCACTCAATTCTGAAGGTTATAACTGTATACATGATGACTCATATCTGTCATTGCAGTGTCACTCAGGGCAGTTCCAAGTCCTGAAAATGCTGCCGTATTATACCTCTTTGCCACTCTCCCTGACTTCAGCACCTCCGGTGGCCACTGTCTCCACATCAATAATGTAATTTCTTCCATTGCTAGAATCACAATAAGTCTATACTGGAATACCAGTTGTCCACTCTAGTCCATATTTTATTCCCCAGTCCTGTGGATTCTGGGATGGTGATGCCCACTCCACTTCCCGTTGAGAGGGGGCTTTGATCCTGTGCAGCTGATGGATGGGACTCTCTTGCTTGCAGTTGTAGACATTCCAGTTCCTTGGTGTGGTGGTTGGTGGGAACACCTTTCTTGAGGTAATACCTCAAAATAGAGATTCTGAAGAATATATGTTGGGAAATTCTACTAGTATGGAATTGCCCAACATAGAGGCTCTAAAGACTATACTTTCAGAAATTATAATAGTGTGTAATAATAATGTATATTAATAATACTATAAGATGCTTAATTATATAGCCAGAAATATGTGCCATAATCTAGAATGACGGTGCTGTAATGACTGGTTTAAAACTGATTTTTGATGTTTTTAGAGTCAGGAAAAATTCTTTGAGAATCTGGAAAAAGCAGGAAAAAACCCACATTTGCACTACTGTACATTTAACACACACAGAGATAATTTTGCTTATGGTTTTGGGGGTGGGGTGGGGTGACTGCAGCACTCATTTAGCCCCCCTCTGCTGTCCTTGGGGGACCAAGATGTGATGGAATGCTTATGGAGGCAGAACTCAAAATGAAACTGTTTTCTAGATTAAAACTTGTACACAGTATCAAAAAGGCTGCCTGGAATAATGACAGTTTTGGCCTGACTTTCAGTGCTTAGTTAAAGTTTTCTGTAACTGCCATGGAGGTAGCTGGGTGACCCACCAGCAAAGATATTGCATGAGGAGTTGAAATCTAGAATATTTACCCCTTTCATTATGGCATCCTGGGTAGAGTGAATAGAAAGCCAAAGGAGATAAAATGTCAAAGATTAATTCATAATTTAGTTTCCAGCCTTTGAAGGTAAGTAGACGTCAAAAAAAGAATTATTTCAGTCTTTCTCACACTTGATGGTGCCTCAGCATCAACTGGAGAGCTCGTTTAATAGTAGAGATTCCTAGCATCTAATTCTGGAGATTCTGATTCATAACGGCAGGGCCGAGGAATCTAGTTTTACAGATTCTTACTACTAAAGCCTTTATTCAGGTTTTAAGAGGTGTGGAAATACAGATGCCCTCTTCTGTACTTCAGAAGCTCTTCTTTTAGACTTTGGCTTTCAACAGCAGGATAGTTGTTGAAAGGTAACCACTAGGTAGTCTTGAGGCAAAATAGAATAGGGACCTGGGGAGGGGCAGAAAATCCCAAGGCCAGTTCTCAGGATACAAACATCCTTATGGGAATGTAACTTGCAACATTTTCACCTAGCAAAAAGAAGGAAAAACAGGAAGGGCACCCACCAACACCTACTTTCATAGGCATCTCACAGAATCAACACACAACAGGGCTCATGGATGGTGGCCAGAGGCCAGTCACTGCTGGTGAGTGTGCCTGGCAGAGCTTGCGGACAGCAACCAAAAGCTGACCATCACCAAACTATACACCCCAGAAACCAAACCACCCAATGAGTTTCCTCCACCTTGTCAGCCCAGATGCTAACCCCCTATGATAACCAATAAAACCAGAAGTCCCTAGAGAAAGAGCGTGTGTCTCTACCTTGAGCATGTCCATACTCACATCCTTGCCTTGAGTATGTACTTTCTCCTCATTAAATTCTTTTCTAACTTTCTTTTGACTGGTGTGTCTCTGAATTCTTTCTTATGGCATGACCAAGAACCTGGAAATCAGCTCTGGCAATAGTCTAGAAAAGAATGTTTTTTGTACAGAATACTCGTATGTTGGGGAAAAAAAGTACAGAGAACATTCTTTTGAATGAACAGCTGAGCTCTAAGAAACTGAAGAGAAATCCCAGGATTAAAGATGAAGAGAAAATTCAAACTAGAAAGACCATCAGCCCTGAAGGTCTTACTGTCCTGGGAGCATTTGTTGGGCCATTTTAGCTTTGCCTGCTTAGGAGGGAAGACAGGGCCATAGGCAGGCAAAGTCTTGAACACATATGCTCTCTGGGGCTCTCCTGTACTCTCCAGTTGCCCAAAGCACTACAAAGTGCTACCTTCCGTGCAGAGAGACAGTAGGGAAACTTTGCTCTTTTGGCCTGTGCTCTAGATTTTTTTATGCCCTGTGACTCCTGGTAGAAGCAAATACAAACTCTCTGGATGAAAAGACTCCCAGCATCCTCAAGATTAGATCAGCCAGATAAGAGCCCATAGTCCAAAATTTTAAAAATGCACAATAAGCCGCCATGAGTGAATACCAGCAGAATCAACCAACAGTAGAATTAGAAACCACAAGGAATTCGTATATTAGATTAGAATAAATTAGGTAAAGAATATGTATTGGTATCTGATAATGTTTAAAAGCTTTGGAGAGATAAAGATGAAATTGAAAATGTAAGCAAGGGTTATTGATTTTTTAAATGAGTTTATTGAAGTATATCACTCATATATAAACATACATACACAATAAGTATATAATAGTTGTGAACTTACAAAACAAACAAATATAACATCATACAGGACTCTCATAACTCAACCTACCACCAATAACTTGCATTGTTGTTAAATCTTTTAAACGAATGATTAAAGAGCACTGTCAAAATATTACTAATATCCAAAGTATTTTTCCCCAACCAACCTTATTATTATTATCTGTATATCATTTACATATGAACACACATTAACAAATAAGTGTATAGTAAAAGTTGTGAACTTAAAAATCAAACATGGATAACATTATACAGGGGTTCCATACATCAACCCTCCAACAACACCTTGCATTGTTGTGAGAAGTTTGTTACAAATTATGAAAGAATATTGTCAAAATCTTACTACTAATCATAGTCCTTAACTTATATTTGGTGTGTTTCCCCCCCAGCCCACCCTATTATTATTTTTAAAATATATTTATTTATGACAGAAGTTGCAAACTTATAAAACAATCATGCACGTTGCAAACTTATAAAACAATCATGCACATATGGAGATTTCCCAAACAACATCCCTCCATCAACACACCGCACTGTGGTGCAACATTTACTACAGATAAGATAATATCATCTGAATGTTTCTATGTCCATAGTGTACATTTGGCTCACATTTCCATACTGCCTCATTATCAACACAGTACATCTTTGGCGTAGATGCAAGAATACTATATTATTACTACTAACCACAGTCCATAGGTCACTCCACCTGTATTTCTCCCATGCTTCTCCACATTCCCAATGCCCTGCAGTAGTAATGTACATTTGCTCTAGCTCACAAAGGACAGTCTTGCATCTGTACCATCAACCACAATTCTCATCTACCTCTTGGTGTACTGTGCTGTTCAGTTCCTAGATTATTCTCTAGCATTCTGTCAGTTGGCATTTACACACCTAGACTACCATTTTCAGCCACATTCCCATTTATGAACTAGTTGTTACTTAACTATGTGTTACCAACCACTCTATACATAATTTCCACACTTTTACAGTAAAGCTAATTAAAACGATTACATACATTAAACATCAGTAGTCCATCTCAGTCCTCTTCTTATTTCCTTTAAGAATCCACCACCTACCTCCAGGTTTGTTTTTTTTTAAAAAAGATTTATTTATTTATTTATTTCTCTCCCCTTCCCCCCGCACCCCAGTTGTCTATTCTCTGTGTCTATTTGCTGCGTCTTCTTCTTTGCCTGCTTCTGTTGTTGTCGGTGGCATGGGAATCTGTGTTTTTGTTGCGTCATCTTGTTGTGTCAGCTCTCTGTGTGTGCGGCGCCATTCCTGGGCAGGCTGCACTTTCTTTCATGCTGGGTGGCTCTCCTTACAGGGCACACTCCTTGTGCGTGGGGCTCCCCTACATGGGGGACACCCCTGCATGGCACGGCATTCCTTGCGCGCATTAGCACTGCGCGTGGGCCAACTGCACACGGGTCAAGGAGGCCCGGTGTTTGAACCACGGACCTCCCACGTGGTAGATGGACGCCCTAACCACTGGGCCAGGTCTGCTTCCCTACCACCAGGTTTTGAAGATATTTTCCTATAATTTCTTCCAGAAGTTTTATGGTTCTTGCTTTTATTTTTAGGTTTTTGATCCATTTTGAGTTAATTTTTGGATAAGATGTGAGATAGGGGTCCTCTTTACTTCTTTCGGCTATAGATATCCGATTCCAGCACCATTTGTTGAATGGACTGTTCTGCCCGAGCTGTGTGGGTTTGACAGGCTAGTCAAAAGTCTGTTTCTGAACCTTAAATTTGGTTCCATTGGTCTATGTGTCTGTCTTTATGCCAGTATTGTGCTGTTTTTACCACATGATTTAAAGTCTGGAGATGAGGGTTCACTTTGCCTTTTTATGATGTTTCTGGCTATTCAGGACTCCTTACCTTTCCAAATAAATTTGATAATCATGTTTTCAATATATTTTTTAATGTTGGTGGAATTATCAGGATTACCTTGTATCTGTATATTGATTTGGGTAGAATTGACATCTTAATGATATTTAGTCTTCCAATCCATGAGCATGGAATGTTCTTCCAGTTATTTAGGCCTTTTTTGATTTCTTTTAACATTGAGATGCAGTTTTGTGAATGCAAGTGATTTACATCATTGGTTAAGTTTATTTCTATTTGAATTTTACCTGTCATATTTTATTTTCACCACTCTTTTGAAACTTTTACTTTTATTGATATAATCTTCATATCTAGACTCTTCTCCAGGCCTCTCTCTTTTCAGGCTCTAGAACACCCTTTAGTATTCCCTGAAATTCTGGTCTCTCGCTTAGAAATTCTCTCAGTTTCTGTTTATCTGTGAATATTCAAATCTCTCCCTCATTCTTGAAAGACAGTCTTGCTGGATATAAGGTTCTTGGCTGGAAGTTTTTCTCTTGTAGTATCTTAAATATATCAAACCACTGTCTTCTTGCCTCCATGGTTTCTGGTGAGAAATCAGCACTTAATCTTATTGGGTATCCCTTATATATTATGCATTGCTTTTCTCTTGCTGCTCTCAGAATTCTCTCTTTGTCTTTGACATTCTGATGGGTATATGCCTCAGAGTTGGTCTATTCAGATTTTTTCGCATGTGAGTATGTTGTGCTTCTTGGACATGGATATCTATGTCCTTCAAAAGGGTTGGGAAATTTTCTACCATTATTTCTTTAAATATTCCTTCTGCCCCTTTTCCTTCTCTTTTTCTTCTGGGACATCTATGACACGTATGTTTGCACACATTTTGCTTTCATTTAGTTCCCTGAGACGTTGTTCAGTTTTTTCCATTCTTCATCTATTCTTTTGTATGTTCACTTTCAGAGGCCATTTCTTCAAGCTCACCAATCCTTTCTTCTGCCTCCTCAAATCTGCTATTACATGATTCCAGTGTTTTTAAAATTTCATTTATTGTACCTTTCATTCCCATAAGATCTGCTATTTTTCTGTGTATGCTTTCAAATTCTTCTTTGTGCTCATCCAGTATCTTCTTAATACCCTTAATCTCTTTAGACATCTCATTGAATTTATTAAGGAGATTTGTTTGAACTTCTATGATTAGTTGTCTCAGCTCCTTTATGTCATCTGTAGGCTTATCTTGTTCCTTCAGTTGGGCCATAGTTTCCTGTTTCTTGGTGTGGATTGTAATTTTTTGTTGCTGCCTTGGCACATGACTTACTAGAGTATTTATTCTGGGTACAGTTTTTCTCTTTAGTTTAGGGCTTCTTGCCCTTTCTTCCTCACTGGTTGTGTAGTAGAAGCCAAGGATGTACTTGGTGCTATAAGATGTTGAGACTCAAGCTGCCCTCACTGAGCCAGGGAGCAATGAAGCTTCTCCCAACTTTCTCCTTTGCCAGGGTTAGGGACAGTCACAGCTGTGTGGAATAATTCAGGTTGTGCAGTTCTAGACTGTAGTTGCCCAGAGAGACTGATGAAGCTTCATGCCACTTTCTCCCCTGCCTAGGTAGGGGATGGAGCTGCAGGTATGGGCAGCAATCTATGCAATGCAGGTCCAAGATGACTGCATTTGCCCCAGTAGACTACTGATTTTCAGTCTGTGCCAGCCAAAGATAGGCAGTTACCTGGATAGGCTGGTGTAGGGCTCGCCAGCCTCTTCCCTGCCAGAGGTGTGGCTGAAGCCTAGTCTAGAGCTGCAGGCTGATCTGGGTGAAAGAAACTGGTTCCTACTATCACTGTGATTTTTGGTCAGCCCGGCTTCCCCTCTGGCTGGAGGCAGAGTCAAAAGGGCAGACACCGGCCTCTTTCCAGCTTGGACAGATTCACACCCCAAGTGTTCCCAGGGTTATATCTTATCCAGGCTGAGTTTACCAGTTAGTAGCAAAAATCAGCAGCCAATCCTCTCCTCCTCCCCTGTTTTTGGGAAATGAAGCTTCCAATTCCAGCCACAGAATAGCTCCTGGGGCAACTCATGCTGCTGGAGTAGGACAATCACTGGCTTACGAGGCTTGGCTGGTAATTTCCTGGAGAGGCTGGTGCAGGTCCCTCCAGCTTCCTCCCTGCTGGAGGTGGGGCTGGGGCCTAGGCTAGAGCTGCAGTCTGACCTGGCTGGAAAGAAGCTGGTTCCCACCAGCACTGGGATATTCAGTCTGTCCTGCTTCCCCTCATGCCAGGTACAGAGTTAAGATGGCGGCTTCCAGCCTCTTTCTGACTTGGATAGGCTCAAACTTTAGCTGTTCTCAGGATTATACTTTAGCCCACTGAATTTACTCATCAGTAGCTGAAGTTGGTGCCCAACCATCTCTTCCTCCCTGTTTTTTGGAAGTGGAGCTTTCAGTTCCAGCTGCAGAACAGCTCCCAAGGTGGCTTGTGCCTCCAGTAGAGGATGGGCACCAGCCTCCATGGCGTGAAGCGCTCTACTTACGAGTCTTCTCTGCACATGGGCAGTCTCCTCCCTCTATTCCTTCAAGGATGTTGCAAGATGCTCTTCTGGTCTCCTGGAGCCCCCAAAGCAGGTGCTTTGGCTAGCTCCGAATAGCTCTGGGTATTTACTAACTGTCTTATAGCAGGAGCTGACTCTAGGAGCCCCTTACTCTGCCACCATCTTGCTGGTTCGCATGACCTGGCAGATTTTTAAAAGAACCAAATAGAAGATCTAGAGATGAAAATTTTAATCATTGAAATAAAAAATTCAATAGAATGATTTTAACCAGCAGATTAGACACAGCTGAAGAGAGAATTGATGCAGTGGGCTTCTAGAGGTCATAAGATCCAGTCCTCTGTGGAAAGGAATCCTTTTGCCATCACCTTTGTTAGTGACTATCTAGCATCTGCCTGGGTTTATAAAGGATCACAAGGCTGCCAATTTTATTTTGTCCATCTCAAAAAGGCAGGTCTAGCTGTGGTAGTGGTTTTCAAACTTTTTGCTTTCACCACTCTTTATGCACTTCAAATTATTAAGAACTCCAATGTTTTGGTTTATATAGGTTATATCAGTTGTGACTGTTGATAGGAAAAACTGATTTTTAAAATACTGAAGTACCGATTCATTAAAAATGACAATAATTAAGCTATAACCTGTTGATAACAATTTTTTAATGAAAAATAACTATTTTCCCAAATGAAGGAACCTTAGAAAAATGTCATGATATCACAATTTTGCAAATCTTTTAAATGTCTAGATTAATGCAAGACAGCTGGATTCTCAGATCTGATTCTGTATTGCATCTATTGCAATACTAGACATCATATAGCCTCTGGAGAACTCCACTGTGCATTGGTGAGAGAACAAGTGTGAAAAAGACAAAGTCTGAGCTAATTGATAGTAGTGTTGATTCTTGATAGTAGTCAAGTCTTGATAGTTTGTGTAGGATTTGGTTTTTGATGTGGCTAAATTGTCTTTTTTTTTTCCTTTTGCCCTCTAAGCAAAATACCTTTCTTTTGAGGAGTTACATTAAAAAAGTTAAATCACTTACCTTAAGATTAGGTTGTCATTAAACCATTACTGTAGGGAAGCGGACTTGGCCCAATGTATAGGGCGTCCACCTACCACATGGGAAGTCCGTGGTTCAAACCCCTGGCCTCCTTGACCTTGTGTGGAGCTGGCCCATGTGCAGTGCTGACGTGTGCAAAGAGTGCCCTGCCATGCAGGGATGTCCCCCGCGTAGGGTAGCCCCATGCGCAAGGAGTGCGCCCTGTAAGGAGAGCCTCCCAGCGCGAAAGAAAGTGTAGCCTGATCAAGAATGGCGCCGCACACTTGGAGAGCTGACACAACAAAAAGAAACACAGATTCCTGGTGCTGCTGATAAGGATAGAAGCAGTTACAGAAGAACATGCAGCAAAGGGACACAGAGAGCAGACAGCTGGGGGGGGGGGGCGGGGTAAGGGAGAGAAATAAATAAAAAATAAATCTTAAAAAAAAAAAACCCCAAAAACCCCCATTACTGTATAATCTTAATTTTGAATGTAGTTGCATGTAGTTTTATTTTTGGAACTTTAGGAAGTATGATAGTTTTCTAAGGAGTAGTCAGAATTACAGAGATTACTTACAGAATAATAACAGGTATAATTTTATCACCTGGTGGGAGTAGTATAAATGTCATATGCATTATTAATTATTCAGATGAGTAATTCTATTTGTCATGGATTGCTTTTCTCTGGAGATGGTACTAATGCAAAATATGTAAACTAATGGGAAAATTAAAGCTTTTTTTTAGATGAATAGATGCAATAAAAAAGACTTTTGAAATGTCTCCTTCTCTGGAGGCGTATCCAGCCCTTTGTCTAATTTTCTTGTTAAGTTCCTCTTATCTCCTCCCATCAAGTGTGATATTTGTTGGTCTCCCCCATCGACTGTGTTATTGCTTATTGCAGCGACTGTGTTTTATTAATCTCTTTTAACCCCAGTGCCCTATACAGCATTTGGCACATAGTGGGTATGCATTAGATCCTTATTAACAAAAGTTCCTGTGAGTTTAAGTAGGAAAACTGAAATAAATAAAACAAAAAGATTACATATTATATGGCCCCATTTTAATAAAAGTCTAGAAAATGCAAACTAATCAGATCTGCCTGGAGTGGGCAGAGGTGTGGAGGGAGGGAGAGGTGGGATTCAGAGCAGAGCAAGGAAATGCTGGGGGAGGATAGATGTGTTCAACATCTTTATTGTGATGATAGTTTTACAGGTGCGTACATGAGTCAAACCTTATCAAACTGTATAGTTTATATGTAGATCATTATGTATCAATTATACCTCAGTAAAGCTGTAAAATAAAAACAAAGAAATAAAGGGAAGCATTCTGATTCATCTGGCCTGAAGGCCAGGGTGAGTCAGTTGTACCTGGACCAACAATTGCTGCTGGAGGGGCGGGGCAGGGTCCCAGAAGAACATGGAATTCCTGCAACAGTCCTGTGTTTAGACGTGGGCAAAGGGCAGTTCTTGCTTAAGTTTGAGGTGTCCTGGAAGATAAAGAGGTGGGCAAAGGGCAGTTCTTGCTTAAGTTTGAGGTGTCCTGGAAGATAACCCCATAGAGGTTTACCTGAATTGTGAAAAGAAGGCCACCTTGGACGCTTATTTCGTCTTGGCCGTCTACCCCTTGTCCATTGTAAAAGTGAAAATAGTTTATGACTGGATGGTTATTGGAGAAGTCATTTCTGGCTAAAAATAGTTATCTGGCACAGATACAGCTTTGATTTAAATCTCTGAGGTCTAATATGATGCTGTAGTAGCACCCTCTTTCTGAATTGCCTCAATTTCATCCTAGGCCTTCAAAGTCACACTTTTTACTCAACTCTCTTTTACTGAGACAAGCAGAAAGGATATTAAGGGAGCACAACCATGTCAAACAACATTTGTTGGTGCTAAAACTATTAGAGGGTCAGCTCTGCTATTACATGGATATGTGTTCCTAAAATTCACCTTGCTATGAAAAAATGTGCAATAAAAGCCATAGGACTTAAAGGAAGAACAAAGGCGGGGAGAACAATTCTCAGAAACTTGGGCAGTGAGACATCAAAGAAAGAGCAACAGTTTTACATGTTCAGCGTTTTAGAACTAGATAGATGAGTTGGTAAACATGGCACTTTACCTTGCAAAAGGCCTGCAGTTTGCTTATGGAATTGGGCGCTGAAAGGGTTGTAGCTTGTCAGTGTTTGAAGTGGTAAAAAGAGGGTTATCTGAACTCAGAAGGAAAGCTGTAACCCCAGACGCAATGGGTGTGGCTCAGAACCCACATGGTGAACTGAGGAGGCTGGGAGGTACTGAGGGTGTATATGTGTGCGCGCACGCGCGCATTTGTGATTTGTATATTCTTGTAAACCTTGGTTCAGCTGGGTGGAGTTTTCTTAATCACATAGTGTTTCTTGTGGATGAAATTGCACTTAAATGTGAGATTTGTGTTTTGGTCCAGTTGTTCCTGAACTTATCAGTCACAGTGAAACGAATTCATGTTTTTAAAGCAAGCGTTAATAGCAGGACTGACTGTATTGCCTTTTGGCCCAGGTCTTGCTTGACAGAAAGGAAGTTGTGACATGGTAAAGTGGCTAAGAGAAAGTCATCTAAAATGAAACTGTCTTTTGCTTGTCATTTTCACTGGCAATCACAGATGAGAAATTGAAAAGTTTAAAAGTTGGATATAGGACCTTGCATTCACATGTAGTAGAGACTTGAGGGGAGAGTAAATATTGCTTCAATGTACCTATTCTTTCACATCTTTTCATTCTACATGTATATTTTTAAAAGAAATTTTGAAACCATGTTTTTTTTTCAATCTACTTATGAATTTTTGAAAGATAATTTGAAGCCATGTTAAAGAATTATGAAAGTGTGGTGGCAGTGAAACGTAAACAGAAATTGAGATTTGGTCAAATTAGGGAAAATTTGGGTCATATTAGGGTCAAATTTGTTCTAATTTTTGTTGGTTTATGAGGATAGAAATATATTACAAACAAAGAAATGCTACCTCGGGCCGGTGACTTGATCTCATCTCACCTTTCTTGTCCTCTGTAAAGTGAGGATAATAATTGTGCCTTACTGGTTGCCATGGTGAACATTTAGTGAGGTCCATGGAATGGTGCTTAGCTTCATAAACCTGTGCTGTCTTTTACCACTAGAATATCTTTTTTTAAAAAGATTTATTTTATATTTATTTCTCTCTCCCTCCCCCCCCAGTTGTCTACTCTCTGTGTCCCTTCACTGTGTGTTCTGTGTTTGTTTGTATTCTTGTCAGTGGCACTGGGAAACTGTGTCTCTTTTTTGTTGTGTCATGTTGCTGCGTCAGCTCTCTGTGTGTGCGGTGCTACTCCTGGGCAGGCACACTTTTTTCGTGCATGGCGGCTCTCCTTATGGGGTGCACTCCTTGCGTGTGGGGCTCCCCTGTGTGGAGTACACCTCTGTGTGGCACGGCACTCCTTACACACATCTGCATTGTGTGTGGCCCAGATTACCACACGGGTTAGGAGGCCCTGGGTTTGAACCCTGGACCTCCCATGTGGTAGGCGGATGCTCTATCAATTGAGCCAAATCTGCTTCCCTAGAATATCTTTTTGGTCTATTGAGCACTGGGAAGATTTACAGAAAGCTTAGTGGTATATGGGGGCAAAGGGAGGCTTTCCCTTGTTTTTTTGTAACCTCCAAAATTCCCAAGAAAATAGGTGTTTCTTTCTCCCCTCTAGTTTTTGTTTTCCTTATCTTTTTCCTGACTTTCAAACCTGTGTATTCCTTTTTCTAGGAGAATGGCTTGAGGTCTAGGGTATATATGGGGGGAAAAAAAAGAACAAAATTGATTGGATTAAATAAACAAAAATGTTATCTTAATTTCCTTGGGATTGTTGTTTGTGTTACCAAAAACAAAAACACACACAAAAAAAACAAACTTCAAGGGTTTTCAAGTGAGTTCCAGCTTTTCTGTTTGATCATATTCTTGCAAACACATTAGGTATCCTGAGTTCAGATATCTGAGGTTGATTATAAACCATTGCAAATACAGCTGTGTGTTTGTAGTTCCAAGTGGGGCACGTTCAGGAACAGAAAATTTTCCTTTGGTCTGGTTGGCTCAAGAAGTGTTCCCAGAAGGTTTTTGGGGAGAGGCATGATGACCCAGATGGAGGTTTTTCTTGGAGGGACAAGCGAGGCAAAAATCGCTGGTCTTGGCCATCCCTCCTCCCAGGTACCTGTGGTCAGGTGGCCTGGCCCTGACGTGTTGAGGAGGTTTGGTCTCCCAGTGAGTCTGAGTCCCACAAGTTGGGGAGACCAAAGCAGAAGTCTGCTTAGCCACAGGAAGTGCTTCATGAAGAGTCTGTCCAGGGACTTGAGCTTAGACTTGGTTCCTTGGGAATGACTTTGGAAAGTCCCATCTCCCAGGTTTTAGTATCCATACAAAAGGCTGGACCAGATATCAAATGACTCTGTTCCTTCATATATATATATATATTTTTAAAAGATTTATTTAATTAATTAATTAATTAATTTACCCCCCCCTCTTGTGGCTTTTTCCTTTTTCTTTTTGCTGTCTCTTCTCTGTGTCCATTTGCTGCACTTTTTTTTTTCTGTATCTGCTTGTCTCCATTTTGTTGCATCGTCTTGGTGTGCCAGCTCCCAGCAGTGCACTGGCTGTCAGCTCTCCGCGGCGCATGGGCCGTCAGCTCTCCGTGGCGCATGGGCCACCTTTGCCTTCACAAGGAGGCCCTGGGACACGAAGCCAGGGCCCCATATGGTAGACGGGAGCCCAACTGATTGAGCCACAGCTGCTTTCCAGCTCCTTCATATTTTTAACACTGGGTCATATTGAAGTTCTTCTTTATTTTCCACGTTAATCCTTATAACATCCTTATGTTGGGTCTGTATTCTTATTATTCCCATTTTCAAGTGTGGAAACAGCTTTGGTTATTTAAATATTCTTGTTAATTCCTTCTTTAGTTTTAAAGCCCAGGTCCCCACCAAACACTGAAGGGCTAAATTCCTTATTTTCCAAAATTGAAGACTTAGTGAAAAACTGGTTCTTAGGAAGCTAGTCTTGGAATGAATCAGGCAGTCAACAAAACCATGCTGGGTGGGGAAAACTTGTTACTGGATGTGTGTGTGTGTATGTGTCGTGTGATTTAGAGCATACTGACTAATTCTTAAAGAGCTTATAGTCTAGTTGTGATAACGAAACAAATACATGGCAAGAGGGGACCGACAGCATGTGGCAGTGTAAGGTAAGAACAAAATGGGGTTGCAGATAAGAACAAGAGAATTTCAGAGATGGGCTAACTCCCCACTGCAGGGGAGTCAGAGAGGTTCCTGACCCTGCCAGTTGGGTACCATCTAGGGCAAGGCACTTTAATTCCTTCCCTGGCTCGGTTTCCTCATCTGTGAACTGGGAATAATAGCAGACCAACTCACAGGGCTCTTCTGAGGAGTAAGTGAGACCATCCAGGTAAGGCACTTGGGAGAGAACTGGCACATACTAAGTCACTCTTTGTGGCCACAGGCCACTGTGCTGGTACCACAGACATGGCGGCCACTGCCCTCACAGAGCTTACAGTGGTGGGCAAGAAAAGCCGAAACTCTGGCACCCAGAGGTCACATTGTCAACATTTTGGCGTTT
This sequence comes from Dasypus novemcinctus, assembly GCF_030445035.2. Classification (NCBI taxonomy): domain Eukaryota; kingdom Metazoa; phylum Chordata; class Mammalia; order Cingulata; family Dasypodidae; genus Dasypus; species Dasypus novemcinctus. The sequence goes on along the minus strand of NC_080684.1, from coordinate 88,237,709 downwards.
CTGCCTTCCAGTCATCTCTCTGTCTAGATCTGTATGTCTATATACATACATACACACGTATACAGCTATATACATATGTGTTATGCACACACATATAAATATACAGGCATATGTACATATATCTAAGAAGTGAGGTAGTATATATTCAATTTTATATCTTGCTTACTTTTACCTGACATTCTATAGTATTTCCTGTATTGTTAAAATGTTTTGTAAGTATGCTTTTTAATGATTGTATAACACTTTATTAAAAGAATGTTCCCTGATTTGCCATTTCCTTATTACATTATAGCTGCTTTGAACAAATTTTTTCCTACTTTAAATACACTGTGATGATCACTTTTGAGTGTGAACTTTTTTTTTTGAGTGTTAACTTTTATTGATGATTATTAAAAAAATTTTTTTTAATTTTTAATTTTTTTATTGTATTTTTTGAAGATACATAGATCACAAAAAATATTACATTAAAAAATATAAGAGGTTCCCACATGCCCCACTTCCTACCCTCCCACTCCTACGAACCTCCTTCATCATTGCATCACATCCATTGCATGTGGTGAATACGTTTTGGAGCACTGCTGCACCGCATGGATTATAGTTTACATTGTAATTTACACTCTCCCCCAGTACATTCAGTGGGTTATGACAGGATATATAATGTCTAGCATCTGTCCCTGCAGTATCATTTAGGACAACTCCAAGTCCTGAAAATGCCCCACATCACATCTCTTCTTCCCTCTCCCTGCCCTCAGCAACTACCATGGCCACTTTCTACAATTTCTTCCATTACTAGTCACAATAGTCCTATAGTAGAATACCAGTAAGTCCACTCTAATCCGTATTTTATTCCTCTATCCTGTGGACCCTGGGATGTTGATGTCCACTCTACCTCTATATCAAGAGGAGGCTTAGGTCCCACCTGGTTAATGGATGTGATTCTCCTGCTTGGAGTTGTGGGTACTCGGTTCCCTGGTGTGGTGGTTGACCATCTTCACCTCCCTGTTAACTGACCTAGGTAAGTCCAATGAACCGGAGAGTAGGAGTTTGCAACTCTGCTGAGGCTCAGGGCCCAGCTGGCACATGGCCAGTCCAGAGATTCAAGTCTCCTGGGTATACACCAGCCCCAGCGCATTGACTGGATTCTTAGAAGTGAAATTATTGGGGCAGAAGCTGTGAACATTTTTCTTTTCCTTAAGTGTTTTAAAATGTTATTTTTTTCTGATTATAAAAGTAATACAAATACATATCCATGGGGGAGAGGAACTTAGGTAATATATAAAAGGAAAAAAAAAACCTCATGATTTTATAATCTAAAAAAAATACCTTGGGAAGTTGATGTGGCTCAAGCAATTGGGCTCCCGTCCACCATATAGGACATCCAGGGTTCAATACCCAAGGCCTCTTCATGAAGGCAAACTGGCCCGCACAGTGAGCTGGCTCACGCAGAGTGCCGGCCCACACAGGGGTGCTGCCCCATGCAGGAGTGCCGGCCAACGCAGAGAGCTGATGCAGCAAGATGACGCAACAAAAAGAGACACAGTGGAGAGACAATAAGAGACTTAGCAGACCAGGGAACTGAGGTGGCGTAAGAGAATGATGGCCTCTCTTCCACTCCAGAAGGTCTTAGGATTGGTTCCTGGAGCCGCCTAATGAGAATACAAGCAGGCACAGCAGAACACACAGTGAATGGACACAGCAGACAATGGAGGGAGGGGGATGAAATAAATAAATAAATCTTAAAAAAATGCCTTAACATTTTGCTGAATTTCCTTCTGTTTTAGAATCTATGTATATATTATTATATAATTTTATTTGTATGCATTGCACATGAATGGCATTTTAAAACCAAACTGGGATCTTTTTTTTTCTTATTTTCTTTTAAATGTTACATTCAAGAAATATGAGGTAGGATCCTTTTTTGTAAAAAATTTTATATCTTATTTTCATGCACTGTGAATATTTTTTCCTGTTTTAAAAATTATTTGCAAAAATCTTTTCCCATGTCTGGATAAGATTCCCTTTTATACCATAATATGTTAAATCATCCTCCCTGTTATTTGAAATTTATTTTTTCCCTCCAGTTTTTACTTTATTAATATCACTAACACAGTCTTCATGTGTAAATCTTTATTTATATCTCAAATATTTCCTTAGCTTAGATTCCTAGAAGGAGGATTACTGGGCCAAAGGGTATGGATATTTTTAAAAGGCTGCTTTCCAGAAAGTTGTACGGACTTCTCTCAAATAGCAAGGAGTGAGTCTGCCCATTCCCAGCACCAGCAGCAGTGCTGGGCTCTACCATTAAACAAAAACAATAGACCTGCTCCTCTACCCCCAAACACGCACACACACACATTTAATCTACAACAATAGCGACAAAAGCATTGCTGCAAATTTGATAGGAGGCAAGTGGCATCTTACTTTTGTTTCTTAGCTAAGTAACATGCTTATTACAGCAAAACACGTAAATGCAGTGAAGACAGTACAACTGTTTGTGATTCCATCTTTCAGAGAGAGCTACTGTTAATAATATCTAATTATTTTAATTTGCTTTTTAATTCCTGGAATGGTTGAGCATTTATGTTTGTTAGTCATTTAATTTCTTCTCTTGTGACACATATCCTTCACCTTTTAATTTATTGGAGTCTTATTTTTGTTAGGAGTTTGTATAGATTTTTTAAATTAAGGAAATTAGTCCTTTGCTGTTTGTCTTTCAGTTTTTTAATATAATAACCCATTGTTATTATTTTTTGATATTTTGACTATACAGAAGTTTAAGACTTTTATATTGTCCTGTTTATATTTTCCTTTGGGATTTGTTCTTTTGCTTTTCCATTTGGAAAGTCATGTTCTATTTGCAGATGACAAAAATCTATATATTTTTTCCTGCCTTTTCAAAGCTTTTTTCCCCCAAGTTAACTACCTTTTATTTTAACTCTTTGATTCACATGGCATTCGTTTTGCATCAAGTGTGAAGGAATTTTTTACCTGACATTTTTTTTGTGTAGCTAACCAGTGTTTATGCACAGAGGTTAGACAAAGAGACTGACTCTTCCAGGCAAATTTGACTCAAGTTGGTGCTTTAGCTACAGTATATGTTAGAGAATGGAGTAGTGGATCACTCATCTTGTTGAAAAGAGGGCATATGAATGGGAATTTAAGATTGGAAAGATGCCTTAAAAGTGTAAATAGGGAATGCCTTTGGTGTCTGGCTAAATAGTTAAAATGTGTTTTTAGGTAGGTCTCTTTCAGCTGCAAGCAATACAACACCTAACTGAAATTGATTTAGTCTAAGTGAAATATAAAAAATGAAAAAGAGCACATTTTATGGGCTCATGTAATTGAAAAATTCAGAGATAGTGCCGGCTTCAAGCATGAATTCCTTCAAGCATGACTTGATCCAGGGGTTCAGCTGCTGCCATTAGGTGGAATCTCTCTGTCTTGACACTGCTCTCTTTCCCCTTGGCATCTTTTTCAGATTCCTTGTAGTGGCCCCTGGAAGCTCCAAATTCATATTCATTTAGAGCCAAGTTTGGAAGAAAAGTGTTCTTTTTCCTTGAAGTTCCTTACAGGTGCTGATATTCATTGGTTAACTTTGGCTTCGGGAAAAGTATTGGGATGATTGGCTAGTGGGAGTCATGCCTGCCCCAAGCTCATCCCTGTTGTTAAGGGAATTCCCCGTGCTCCAATTGACTAAGCCTGGGTCACATGCTCTGCTCCTGGGGTTAGGGCTGGAACCCACCAGGATCATTTGGTCTGAATGTGGGGGAGGGGACATTTCCCAAAGAAGTGCAGAGTCCTGGAGGAATAGAAGATGTGTCAGGTTAGGCTAGGTTATACTGCAGTGATAAGCAGTGCCACTATCTCAGTGGTTTACTTCAGCAAAAGTTTATTTTTCATTCATGCAAAGTCTACTAGGGACTCATACAACCTCTAGGACCCTCCACGTGGTGGCTTAGCCTTGTAGGCTGCTTGCATCTTCTGGAGTCTCCATAGCATGTGACAGGCACAGTCGGGGAAGGGAGGGAGCTCTGGTCTAGAGCCCATAATCTATGGGCTGAGCTGGCCGGAGCTGGGTGGATAGGAGTTGGGTGGAGAGGGGATTGCATGTGTCCGGAGGGAGGGGTCAACTGGATGTGTGCGTGTGACGTGGTGCTGCCACACTGGGTGGGCAGAGACAACCAGGGGAGGGCTTAGGGCCCCTGTCTGTCAGACTCGCCCCTGACACCCCTGCTGTCTTTAGCTGACTGCTTCCCTGGGTTAATGCTGAGAGCAAGGAATGTATTTGGGAAACTTTTCGGGCTTTACAGTGCTGGGTACCCAGAGGGCTGAATGAAAGTCCCGTTGCCTTTCTGAAGACATTTGCAGTATTCCTTGACACAGCTCAGGGCGTGGATTTCTGCTCTGTGACCTCGGACTGTCTCAGCAAGCTGCTTGGCCCCAGCTAGTGCTGGGCCTGCTGGGCTCGAGGCCTTTGCTAAGGGAATTTGTTTACCTTTTTTTGAGCATTAAAGGGGATGGGGTACTTGGCCAAAATTGTATTTCCCAAGCTCAGATCTTTACACAGTTTTTAAATGTTTCCTTGAATGGGTGGAAAATGACTGACTTTTGTACCTAAGTTCTGACTTCATTCATATATTTATTCTCTCCCTCCCTTCTCCTCTCCTCACTGCCCCCCCCATCAGTAGTAAAAATAGAAATTTAGTCAAGGAATGGTATTCTTCCATCGTGATCTTTAAAAAGTAGCACAGAAAGCTTTTACACTTTTCCTATAGGTTGTTCACCACATTTCCCAGTGCTCCGTGGAATTTGCAGATGAAAACTTGGAAGCCTCTGAGTGTGCCAGTGGAGCCCTATTTTGCGGCCCTGTGGCTGAAGGGCGCCCACCTCCCAGCTCAGGGCGGCTGCGTCGGAACTTGGTTCTGGCCAGCACTTTGACTAGACGGGCAGAGCTGTCGTTCTCCCCCCGCCCCCCCACTAATTGTGTAGTCTCGCTGTCATCATCCATTATGTGCAAAAGGAATTCACTTTCTAAATTTGTATCCACTCTTGGGAAAGAACATTAAATGACTCGTGGAAGGGTGTTCAGTGTATACTTGAGAGCCTCACGTTGAGAGAGACTGCTGCTCTTTTTGTGAGGCGCTGGCATTCTCTCCTCTTGCCTTGTAATTACTCCTGTTGTTCTTAACGCTGCTGAAATATCGCATGGGGTGTTGAGATCACTTTGAAGCTTCTGGTGTTGCTCCTCATGTTTATTTTGAGGATGACAAATTAAACATCAGGCGTTCAGCCGATGGCGTCGTGTCGTTAATAAACCTTGGCTCTCACTCCAGCGGGGAATTACGGTGGAGCTTTCAGAGATGAGCTGACTTGTAGTGATTTTCCATCATAGTATTATTTTTCTCACCTTCCTTTCTACTAGCAGAGTAGGTTTCCTTCTCTGGTAGTAGAAAGGGAGCTAGAGTTCATCACCAACACCGTTTCTAAATATAAACTTCTAATTTAAACAGGCTTTTGGAACTTCCCTTGGAAAGGTCATTGGTGAAAGTGGAGCTTTGGTCACTCTGTAAGCGATCCCTCTTACTTCACGTGGACAATGCAGCCTGGTCATATTCAGAAAATAGCATCAGCTCCAGTGGCCCATCGATTACATAAGGCCAGAAGATCTTTGGCGTAAGGCACCAAAGAGCTTGGGATGGCTGGCTTCTCCCCCTTTGCAGGACCTAGTTCTTGTGGATTGTCTTCATGGTTCTTGAATGTCACCATCTGTTTACCAGCCTCAGCTCTTTTTTTTTTTTTTGCAAAAGGAAAATAAAAACCAAAGTTATTGTCTCAGGGAGTTTTGACAAAAGAAACTAATAAAGAAATGGAATTATGAGTGAATCTTGACTATCTGGGTTTTCTGTGGACTCAGTCACATCTAGGTTGTCTGTGGCAGTGAAGTTAATTTATTCATTCATACGTTTGCATTCACTGGCCTGGAAATTCTGTGTGGGGATAGATAGACTTGGTGTTAAAAGTACTGTAGGCACTTACCTGGGGCCATGGATAGACTTCAGGGGCCAAACCCCCCAAATTTTATGTAAAATCTATATCTGCATTTTTCTGGGACTAAAGGGATCATAGCTAATGTCAGATTTTTAAAGGGATCCTTGCCCCAAAGTTGTAAGGAACTTTCTGAGAAGGTGCTCCGAACCCCTCACTGCACCTGGTACCAAATCTTGTCCTCAGGCTGGAGTTCTCTGATGGAAGATGCCACTGGGTGAGAGGAATGCCACTTGAGTACCTCATCTGGCCCCTTAGGGTGGAAGCATATACTGTAGGCCATTTGTAGGCAGAAGGAAATGAGCAGAAGGGACAGGAAATAAAAAGGTAAACTCTATAGTACACTGAAATTATAGATTGACTACATTTGATCTTAGAAGAAAAATACATCTTTTCTCAAGTACTGTTTGATTCCCATCATCATGGGGGAAGGAGTTAATAGCTTAGACCCTGGAGGCAGACTTCTTGGGTTCAAATCCGAGCTCAGCCATTTAGTGGTTATATGTCCTTTGACAAATTATGCAACTTCTCTGTCACTCAAGTGTCCTTGTTTATAAAATTGGGATAATGGAGTATTTTCTCCAAGAGGTTGTTATGAGGATTAAATGAGATATATAAAGTCTTATGCATGTAGTACATGGTAAGTGCTTAATAAATATAAGCTGTTATAATGGGGCCAGGTGGTTGGTCTTTGTGGTATAGGAATAGTATAAGGACAGTTTGATTTTTGTGTGCACATGTTGGTTGTTTTGTTTCTCCCTCCAGAATGCCTTTTGCCTTTGCCATTTGTCTACTAATGAGCCATTTCAAGTAAATTTTGGGGAAAAAAATGTCATAAAAGGTGAAAGAATATGGTCCCATAGCCTTTTAAAAAAAAAATTTATTTATTTACTCCCCTCCTCCCCCGCAGATGGTTTTCTCATCTCTCTGCTCATTGTTTGCTCACCTTTTCCTAGAGGCACTGGGAGCTGAACTCCAGACCTCCCACATGGGAGGTGAGTGCCCAATGGTCTGAGCCACATCTGCTCCCCGTGGGCTGTGGCACCTGCTGGCTTGTGGCATCTGCTCATTTGTGTCTAGCTCATTGTGACAGGTGTGGCTTCTAGCTTGTTGCAGCGGGTATAGTGTCTGCTCATGTTCTTTAGGAGGCACTGGGAACTGAACCTGGGACCTCCTATGTGGTAGGTGGGCACCCAACTGTTGAGTCACATCCACTTCCCGTCACATAGCCTTTTAGCAAAAGAGGTCCACATTCTTGTTACAAAATATTGTGTGAAGAGCTTCTTTCTGTTAAATGACCAAATGTTAAATGACTGACTGAATGGGAATACCATATCTCCTTTTTGTCTTTATAAATATATTGTTCAGTCCTGAATTTCATCTAGGATATAGTCACTGAAGTCTCATATAATTGGAGATTTCACTTACACAATTAATTTCACCATCATCATGAGACTCTAACAGTTTAAAGTCATATTTTCAGAAAGTTGAATGATTTGGGAATACAGTCATGATAGGTAATATTAAATTTAGCACAATACAAAGTTATGTATACAGTATGAGGTTGACTATGTAAGATATATACATAGAAAAGTATTGGTAGCTGATATACAAAATATTTGCTTTTTCTGGGTGGTAAAATGCTGTGTAATATTTAAATTTTATTATTTATACTTTTTTTTAATCTGTAATCTCTGTAACTAGCATTTATTTTTTAAAGCAAAACATCTTTTTGTGATTTGGGAGCAAATAATTATTTTTTGTAATAGCTTTATTTAGATAGTTTACTGTATAATCCACCCTTTTAAAGGATATTATTCAATGGTTTTTATTATATTCACAGCTGTACAACCATTGCTACAATTGATCTTAGAACATTTCATCACATCAAAGAAGAAATCCCATCCCCATTAGTAGTCACTCCCCATTTCCCTTCCTTCTTACCGGTCCACTGTCACCCTAAACTGCCCCCCCTCCCCCAGTCCTAGGCACCCTCTAATCTACTTTTTGCCTCTATGGGTTACCTATTCTGGAAATTTTGTCTAAATGAAATCATACATGACCTGCTTCTTTCACTTACCACAGCGTTTTCAAGGTGAAGCAGATAACTTTGCACTTTAGTTTGCTAGTTTTATTTAGAAATCATACCAACCCTTTATCTAATATATGGTATAATATAGTTTTTCTTTACTCCTAGACTTGGTTCCTTCAATTATGAACAACTTGTTGAATCCAGATGCTATTTTCTCAAACAACGAAATGAGTCTGTCGGACATTGAAATCTATGGCTTTGATTATGATTACACCTTGGTGTTTTATTCCAAGGACCTCCACACGCTGATATTCAATGCTGCTCGGGACCTCCTCATCAACGAACACCGGGTAAGATCAGAGAACATTTCCGTCTCACCGTTTTCCCTCAGACATTTGAAGGATGGCTTTGCACTGACGAGGCCCCTGCCTGGCACATAGAAGTCATTCAGTGAGTTTTTGTTGCTGACTGAATGAGGAGATTTTGTTCCATTTCAAATGACTCTATCTGAAAGATAGGATTTTTAAAATTTATTATTATTTTTTAAATCTTTAGATACCTCTGTGGTAAAAGAATGCCCCAAGTTATGCTGTGATGGAGGTTCAACTACAGAATATGTCTCACAGAGCAGTGATGTCATTTTGCCCACAGCCTGGCCCTGTTGTAGCTTGTGGCTGGAAGGAATTCCTCAAATGATGGGCAGTGTTTTACGTTCAGCACTATGTTGAATTGATTTCTGATATAAAGAATATTTGAATGTTCTGTGAGACAGTGTTGTTGAACACCTGTTAGGAAGGGAAAAGACAGCCAACACCCAGCATTCTTTTCTCTGCTCTGATTTGAGTTCATATCACAGGAATCAGGACAAGAAACCTCCTTGAAAGGCATTTGAACCCCTGAAATCCCCTTTTGTGAATCCTCCCACAGCATAGCATCCCTGGGAGTGGAACTTGAATTTCCATCTCATCTTGGTGCACATTAAACCCCCTAGAGGCAGTTCTGATAATTGGGAAGTTCTTTCACAGGTTGAACTATTCTGCCTTCATGCAGCTTTCATCGTTGGTCCATTTTCTTTTTTCAGTCATTCCTTCATGCATTCCTTAAGCCTTTTTAAATGGCTCTTGTGCCAAAGCCCTGTAGTATAAGCAGGGAGGATAAAGATGAAGAGGACACAGTGTTGGCACTGCCTTTAGAGAACCAATGGGCTTGTGGAGGAGTCAGGCATGTGGGCAGATAAATTATTGAAGCCCCTGGTGGAGGACTCCTTAGATACTTGAAAAAAAAGAGCCAGTGATGAATAAAGGATGGTTGGAACAATTCACTCTGCTTGAGGGAGTTGGGGAAACAAGGAAGGCGATAGTTCTGCTGAGTCTTGAAGAAGTTTGCCAGCAGAGGTGGATGGGCATGTGTATTAGTCAGCCAAAGGGGTGCTGATGTAAAATACCAGAAATTGGTTGGTTTTTATAAAGGGTATTTATTTGGGGTAGGAGCTTACAGATACCAGGCCTTAAAGCCTAAGTTAATTCTCTCACCAAAGTCTATTTTCATGTATTGGAACAAGATGGCTGCTGACATCTCTGAGGGTTCAGGCTTCCTGGGTTCCTTCCTTCCAGGGTCTTCCTTCTCTCTGGGTTCAGGGTTTCTCTCTTCCCAGGGTTTACTTCTTCCTGGCCTCAGGGTTTCTCTCTTCCTGGGGCTTACTTCTGTTTCCTCTGTGAGTTTACTTCCTGGGGCTTCAGCCTAAGACTTCAGCATCAAACTCCAAAATCAAAACTCCAACATCAAAAACCCTTAATGCTGTCCTTTGCCACACCTTTTATCTGTGAGTCCCCACCCCTTAGTGGCTCAATGCCACTCAGTGCCTAATGACGTGGCCCAATCAAAGCCCTGATCATAACTTAATCATGCCTAGGTACAGACGAGATTACGAACATCGTCCAGTATCTATTTTTGGAATTCATAACCTTATCGAACTGTTACAGCATGAGTAACCTAGAAACCCAAACCATGAAAATTAATCTTTTTATATTTGACTGAGTACCAGAAATAAAACAGGCTGGGTGTTATATAGATCAGCCGTGTTATTTCCCAGGCTGATCATTCCTAGTCCTTTAACCATTCTCATTTGTCTTGTTTTCCATTCTCTTCATCATTCTGGTCACTGTCCTTTGTGTGTGCTCTGGCCTGTCCCTCTCAAATGTGAGGCCCTGAACTGAAGATGGTACTGTTGTTGGGGTCTGGATAATGTAGTCTAGAGGGAGACCATAACCTCCCTGGTTCTGGATGCTGTACTTTTCTTAATGCAATCAAAGCTTCCATTAGTTTTGAATTCTGGCCATTTGATCCAGTATATTTCCTGATCCCCTTAGGTTTTTGTTTTTCAATGATTTAATAAGCAGCCCCATTTTTTCCTCATCCAAAATGCATACATTTATGCATTTGCTGTAAATCGCCTCCCCTTTTGCCATTAATCCAACAGTCTGCTTTCTTTAGGTATGGTACTTTTTTAGATATAAAGCCACCTTGCCCCTTGCTATCCAGTCACAGTTCTCCATTTATTCAAGAGACTCTTCTCTTCCACCTTAGCTGTGGTCCTTGCCCTTGGCCATGAGGAGGGAGGAGAATAAAAACTAGGTGGTTATGCCCTTTTTCTTCTGTCCACCAGCTTATGCCTTCTGTTTTCCACCCATTGGGAGAGTGAGCTGACAGGGTATTCCATTGGTGTTGGCCTTCTAGTCCCAGGGCTTCTGACAGCAATTTTTGTGACTTTGACATCATTTATAAAAGAAAGGGTACTATACTAACAGTACCATCTAATGATTACCTATTAGGTGCTGAAGGCAGAGGCTTAAGAACTTGACTGTTGGGGTTCGATTCCTGACTTTCACCACTTAGTTCCTACAAAATCTTCAGTAACTCACTGACATTCTCTGGGTGTCCTCCTCTGTAAAATGGGCATAGGAATGATACTTTACTTATGGTATTATTGTGATCATTAAATGAGTTAATATATATAAAGTACCTGTCATATGAAAAGCACTCAGTAAGTGTTAGCAGTTACTATTACTCGCTTCTAAATCAGCGTGGCAGTCCTGCAAATAGATATTATCTCTGTTTTATAGTTGAGGAAACTGACTTAATTCTTTAACTCAAAGAATTAAGCCAGTAGTTCAAGGCCACGGGCCAGTAAGAAGCAGAACCAGGGTTTGTGCTCAGATCTGTCTGTTTCTGAGAAGTATTTGTTCTCTTCTCTACTCCGCGTTGGCCCTTGTAGAGATAATAGCACCTTTCCTTTCTACCTAATGAGTTTATTGTTAGGATGAAAATTAAAAATTTATGAAATTTGGGGGAAAAGAGATGAATGAGATGAAAAAAATAAAAGCGTCAAGCATTATGCTTAGAAAAGCTTCTAGATTTAAGATCATTGAAATTTCATTCCCATTATGACTGCTTGTTGCTTCGATAAAAGAAATAAATTATAACCAATTACATCAAGTATATTAATAGAGTCAATAATGCTTATGCAGATTTGTCTCTTGCTCTGATTAAACAAAATAATTCTTCCAAGATGCACTGAGTTTAGTACTATTTTTTCTGCCAAGACTAAATGCACTTTATGTACTTACAGAGATGGAATGGCATCTGCTTTTGAGATGCAGAGTGAATTTGCAACTTAGCATCTTGCCAAAAAGCAAATGTAAAAACTCCAGCTCTTTCATAATTACCTATTTTTAAAAAATAATAATTTTTTACAGAAATGGAACTCAATAATAGAGAGTAATAACTGTATTCATATTTTCACTTCATATGCCCACCAAGGAACAGAAATGAGGTTAGAAGAGTTCTTGATTCCATCTCCCAAATTTGCACCTTCACCAGCCTCCCCTGTCTCATTCCTTGGGACTGGGCTTCACGTGATAGCTCAACTCCTAAGCCTAACATCATCTGTGGTGCCTCACATTCTCCCATATCCCACATCCCATCTTTCAACAGGTACTGTGGGCACCCATTCTCTCCCTTTTGCATGCACGTGCTCTCTCTCTCTCTTTTAAATAAACTTTGGTTTGGAAGAGTTTTAGATTTACTCAACTGTGCAAAGGTATCATAGAGAGGTCTTTATACTCTGCCCCAGTTTTCTCTAGTGTTAGGGTTTTATGTTAGTATGGGTGCATTAATCACAATCAATGAAAACCAGTATCGATATATTATTATTACCTAAAACCCATACTTCATTCACATTTCCTAGTCCCCCCCGCCCCCCCCATGTCCTTTTTTTTATTCCAGGATCCATCCAAGGTACCACATTGTATTTCATCATCATGTCTCCTTAGGCTCCCCTTGGCTATGACTGTTTCCCAGACTTGACTTGTTTTTGATGACTTTGACAGTTTTGAGGAATATTGGTCAGGTATTTTATGGAATGTCCCTTAATTGGGATGTCTGATGTTTTTCTCCTGGTTAAACTGGAGTTAATGGGCTTTTGGGAGAAGACCCAGAGATAAATGCCATCCTCACCACCTCCTATCAGGGGCACATACTGCCAACGTGACTGTTCATTTTTGATATTGACCTGGATCACCTGGCTGTGGTAGTACTTGTTAGGTTTCTTCATTGTGAAGTTATTCCCTCTTCCTTTTCCATACTGTACGCTGGCAGGAAGTCACCATGTATAGCTCTGAGCTCTGGTTTCTCTCCTTCTAAAGGTATTTACCTTCATAATATGTCCTGACTCCGCCCACTGCTACCACCCTGTCCAGGCCACCACCCCTCACCAGACGGAGCAGTAGCCTCCTGACTGGTCTCCCTGCTTCTGCTCTTGCCCCTTTGTCTCTTCTCCATTAGGCAGTGAGAGCCAGCCCTGAACTGTTAATTATGCTCCTTCCATTACACCTGGGATTAAAAAGAAGCCTCTAGGGGAGTGGGTGTCACTCAGAGTGCCTGCTTTGCATAGTGTAGGTCCCGGGTTCAATCGTCAGTACCGCCTTTAAAAAGAAAGCCTCCAGTGCCCTCCAGCTTCCCCTTGGACCTCTCTGCTCCCACTTGCCCTCATCTGCTCCAACCACCCTGGCCTCCTTGCTGTGCCTTGAACCTGCCCAACCCGTTCTTTTCCCTTCGGGCCTTTGCGCTTTGGCACACGCTTCCCCCCAGGCTCCTTACTTTCAGAGCTGTGACCATTTCTAGTACATACTCTCCACGGTATTTATCACTCTAACTTATTATTATATGTGTTTATACGCTTACTTGTGGTCTACCTCCCCAGGCTAAAGTGGAAGCTTTGTAGCCAGAGACTTCGTTAGTTTTGTTCCCTGCCATGTTCTCAGGGCTGGCACAGGACCTGGCACAAAGTATGGGCTCAGTAAATACGTGCCAGTGAATTCCACAGTTAAGTGAGAGTGCTGCGCTCCGTGTGGAGTCACACTCGGATGTAAATCATCTTACCCTAGCTTCATGTTTTGTGCAGATTTTAGAGCACTTTGTTTTTAGACCCTTCTGCCCTGGGTGTAATTAAGCTTATAATTTAGGCTACATTAAACATCAAGCTGAGGCCTTTGGAAAATGGCTTTCTTTGCAGTCATTTGGACCTCAGGAACTCCCGGGCAGTGTTGCAATGTGGAGGTTACTTGCTGTATCCGGAGATCTGCAGTTAGCCAGGAAGGGGGCTCTTGGCCAAGCTGTGGGGTTGTGGAATTACACGTACATCGAATTCCTGGGTTCTCTGGAGCATTTTAGTATTAACTCTGCTTGATCCTGTAACTAAATTTCTATAGTATTTTCAGGAAACTCTTTGCTTCTTCTTTGTCAGCCTGCCTGACTTGTACCTGGAACCAGACTGGGGCTAAATAAGAATTTTAATAAAAATCCCAATAAGATTCTTTTATCTTTCACATTACTTACTATTGCTTTTAGGGACATCAGTGATCTTCAGTGCTTCTCACATTGTGTGGCTTTTGTGTTGAGACTGGTGGAAAGTTTCTGACTGTGGTCAGTTCAGAGAATCTAACCATGTGCCACTGGAAAGATGTGAGCAGCTCTACTTGCCTGGACTTGATGTCACTGCTAATGGTTATTCCCATGGATGCCGTGTGTGTGTGTGTGTGTGTGTGTGTGTGTGTGTGTGTGAAGCCAAGAACATCTCTGGAAAGGGCCCATCGTGAACACATTTTTCACTTGGCTGGTTGCATGGGAAATCACGCCATGGAGAGGCAGGGGTGGGGCACAGAGATGACCCCAGTGCAGTCATTTTAATGAACGGCTGAGGGAAGAGGCCCAGAGAGGTTAAAGTCCTATAGGGAAGTAGCAGAGCTAGTAGAGCGGGTCTGAAACCCCAGGCCTCTGAATTCCCGATGCAGTGAGGCAGCTCAGCCCTCGGGAACACTTGCTATGTGATGACTCAAGCGTGCCTTTTTAACCTAGTCCCCTCCACTTCTACCTCGGGGACGGGCCTCTGATCTTCCTTATGGATTTAACTTTGTAGATGAGAAAACCAAGGCTCAGGAAGACAGAGGGCCTCCAAGATCACGGAGGGCCTCCAAGGTCACACAGCCCACACACAGTAGGGCTGGGGTCAGGTGCCTGGTCTCAGCCCCAGAGTCCAGGTTCTCCGCCGCCACGTTGCTCTGTCGGGGCCCTTCTAGCTGCTTCTGTCATATTCTCAAGGTCATTTTCTGTAGTCTCTGGGCCATTTGAAAACATTGCCTATCCATCAGGGGTGGCTCCAAGAATAACGGAGAGCGTGAGAGGAACACGAGTACGTATGGCCAGCTCTCACTGTGACATCTGCGTCCTGCTGGGGAGCCCAGATAAGCCTCCTGCCCGGCGTTTCAGCAGTGTGTGCAGAGAGAGCATATGCTCCCTCTTCCTTCTGTGCCTTCTCAACTGAAGTAGCCATACCCCCTTCCCAACCTTCCTGCAAACTCCGGAGGTAGGCTCTGCGGGGGCGGAGAGGCGTGGCGTGGTGGATCAGGTGATTGTGTGGTGCTGGGGGTGGACTTGGGTCTGACGCACACCTGAGTTCAAATACTGGCTCGACTCTCCCCTGCCGTGCGGCCCTGGGCTGCTTCCTTGACTCGGATCTCAGATGACTCAAAAGTAAAATGGGCATGATAAGCCCTACCTCCTCTGTGCTGGGGTAGTGACGGGTAGAGAAAATAAAGTCGTGGAAATGTCCAGTACAGTGCCCGGTGTCTAGCAAATGTGCCATCAAAACATTTTAAATATATCTCTCCTTTCCTACCCCTTATTCATCACTCCCAGATCTGAAAGGCGATTCCAGAGCTGCTTGACCTTCTTTAGCCTCATTTCAGTCAACAGAGCTGTGCTACTGTATGTTGGGTTTTGTCTAGGCTGTCAGTGAAAATGAAGACCTATACACAGTGTTCAGAGTTCTTGGAAACACCTGTGAGTGGGAATATCAGTTTAGTGCTCGCTTGACACTTGTGGCAGGTGTTAGATAAATGTGCCCAAGTGTGACATGTGAGTCAGTGCTTCCTGCTGCCGACTTGAAAACTTGTGACATGTGGGTCAGCCTGGTGGTACCAGGAACTGTTCTCACACAAATGTGACCCTGGCTGTGAACAGTCCAGCACGCGGGCATGGGAGGAGGTTTCCTGTGAGTTTCTAGCTTTTTCTTTAAACAGTTTACATCGATTGGAGAGCTTAGAGACGCCGCCTCGCTGCACGAGGAGTTCTCTCCTGCAGGTCTGCACTCGGTGGCCGGGGGTGACAGGGGAGCATGGACCACGGCCTGAGCCTGCCTGTCTGTCCGTTTACCCCTGCCCAGCTGTGTGGCCCTTTTGCTGCCTCCCTGTAAAATGGGGGCGGTACTGCCACCCCAGTGCCGGCACATCGGTGCTCCCTCAGTGGCTGTCTTCATTTCCCAGGGCTGCTGTGACAAAGCACCCCAGTATAGTCACTTAAAACCCCAGAATTGTATTGGCTCACGGATCTGGACGTTGGAAGTCCAAATTGAGGTGCAAGGCCGTGTTGCCTCTGAAACCTGCAGGGTGATTCCTTCCTTGCCTCTTCGGAGCCACGCTGGCAGCCTTTGGCATTCCTTGGCTTGCGGCTGGCATCACTCCACTTTGTGTTCAAAGGGCCTTCTCCACTGTGGCTGTCTCTGTGTCCAGTCTCTTTTTGTATCAGGGCATCAGTCTTATTGGATTAGGGCCACCTTAACCCAGTTTGGCCTCATCTTAACGAGCCATTTTTTCAAAGACCCTGTTTCCAAATAGTGTCACATTCATGGGACCAGGGGTTAGGACATCTCTTGAACATATCTTCTTTGGGGACACAGTCCAACCCCTAACGCCTGGGTAGCCGGTGTCCTGAGATTTGGGGAGGCAGGTAGGACCTGGATGCCTGGTTCGGTGGGGAAGGAGGGGCTGGGAGTCTGACAGCATGAGGGCTGGTTTAATAACTAGGGAAATGCCAGGGGAGCTGGGCTGCCTCCAGAAGTCGTGCGTATTCTGAGACAGCCTTGGAGCTTTAGCCTCGTGCCTAGAAAGGTCCCGGCCGGGCCCAAGGTAGGGCGGGGGTGGGGGCAGGGAGGCCATACCGGCCGGCTGGGGGTCCCTCCTGCCTCAACAGTCCCGGGTTCTGCAGGAGAGCAGGGGCCAGCTGATAGAGACAATGAAAGCTCTGTGGAGGGGCCTGCCCTCTGAAAAGGTTAAACCTGGGCTCTCTTCCTGAGCCCTCGTAGTGGTCTCCTGGACACCTTCATGGAGGTGCCTAAGCAGGAGCTGAAGGGATAGGGGGAAAGTGGTGCTTCTGCACCAGAGGATACCAGTTCCTCCCCATCAGCAGCCTCCAAGCCAAGAGGTAGAAGTGACCTATCAGAGGTCGAAGCAGATGTGTTTCTTGGGTCTTAGGGACCTGGGAGTCAAGGGGCAGAGGGAGGGAAGAGGAGGGGAGAGTTAAGATGGGGGCGTGGGAACTAGGCCTGGCCTGTGAGCAGGGAGGGGAGGGCAGGTCAGGGGGCCTGGCAGGAGGTGGGGGTCTGGCAGGGGGTCCTGGCAGGAGGGCTCTGGCCAGGAGGCGCTTTCCTCCTGTGGCCTTGTGCAGCTCCTTCCCCCTGCCCCCAGGCAGCAGGGCTTGGTCCAGAAGCAGAAGGTCCAGCATATGGTCTGTGCCTTCTGACCCCACCTTCCCACTAAAGGACATCATCTTAGTCTTTGTACAAGGGTCAAATCTGGACAACCCACGTTGAGCTTAGAACATTAGTAGCTAAAATTGTTTCCTTTCTTCCTTCTTAGTATCCAGCGGAAATCAGGAAGTATGAGTATGACCCAAATTTTGCAATTCGTGGCCTTCATTATGATGTACAGCGGGTAGGTTTATTTCTCTTGGTGTCCTTTTTTTTTTTTTTTTTTAAAACAGTTTAATGTTATTTGAAAATAAAATGTTAGGACTTTTCTTTGCTGAATGTGTAAATTGGTTTTAAATATTTTTGGGAGGGAGCTGCAGAATTGAGTTATTGAAAACATCTTTGGATAAGGTGATTTTGAAGAGGCTATTATAGAAAAACATGAATTCGTTTAGTTATTTGGAAGGTGCTGTTGATTTCCATTAGTCGTTTTGGGTGTTTTGAGGGGGAGTCAGCAAGTGACCTTTCAGACACAGACAGTGTGCTTCCTTGTTAGGGCACTCTAATGCAGGTAGAATTTTTCATGACACCTGGATCTCTTCTCATTAAATATGCAAATTGTACATTATTTACTTGTGCATGTGTTTATGTTTTTAAAGGCAGTGTTGATGAAGATTGATGCTTTCCATTACATCCAGCTGGGAACTGTCTACAGGTAAGATTTAATTTCCCCACAAATCATCAAGTGGCTTTGGGTTCCCAGATCCAATGACTGTTTAGTGATGAGGGCTGTGGTGTGTGTATTTTCATTCATTCATTCACCCAGCCAGCCACCCCCTCACTCATTCAAGAACGTTCATTGAGACCTGCTACTGTGCTACGTGCGAGGGGTTTGGATTCCAAAGATGGGAACCTCACCATCCCTGCCCTCAGGGGCTCGAGTAGGGAGGGAAGCCAGGCCGCAGGCCAGAGTGACAAAATAAAGGTGATGAGAGAAATATGCACACACCAATAGGGAGCCGTGGGGGCGGGGACCCTTGTGGAGCCCTCCGAGTGGGTGGGCTGAGGCACGGTCCTTTTGAGGAGGCTTGACTCTGGGTGTGTGTTGGGGTGAGGGAATCTGTTCTTGTTCCTAGGTGGCGGCTGGGTGGTTTGGATATTAAGACCTCCCCCCACCCCCACCACTGTTAATTAGAATAAGTAGTACTTAGCTCAGTCAGAAATCTTTGTTACTTTAGAAATGAAGGCTTTCCCCCTGCTTTTCTAATTCTCAAATTTGGGAGGGGATTTAGGAGTGTGGTTTGTATTTAGATCGATGTCTTATACCTTGCAAGAGACATGTGCATATCTTAGTTTAGATTCTTCTGTCATAAACTCTTGTAAAACTTATTTTTTTTGTCAAAATCAAATATACACAGTTACAATCAAATAGTACCAACAGGGTCATAGCAAACAGTGGCAGTCCTCTGTTCTCCCCTCTCAACCCCTTTAAACTCTCCTAGATAGGTTTTCTGGAAATTTTCTTCCTGTTTCTTGATAATGTGCATATACTTCTATTTCGTGATTTATGAATTCTGGACTTTTTCCTGCTGTGATGAAGAGGATTTAGCCTTCTTGTACATGGGGCCCCTTCTCCAGCCTCATTCTTCCAGCCTCCTGAAGATTGAGTTAAAATTGCAGTGTTCACATTGTCTACTTGCTCACTCTTCCGCCAAGTGAGGCTGTGGTTGTTTGCTTTCTTGTGTAGCATTTGCTTTTTCTTAGAGTTAATATTAATCTCATTCTTTATTTGTTCAGTTTTCTGTGTAGGTATCCCTAGTTTTTTCCGAATGTTTTATCACAAATATCAAGCTTGTATTTATTTTCTAGCAAGTCAGATATTTTAGTTAATCTTAAAATAATCTAGCAGTGACTTTTTTTTTTTTTAAATCCCCTTGCGGCTTTAAAACCCTCTTGCGGCTTTTTTTTGCTTGCTCTCTGCTCTCAGTATCCTTCATTGTGTGTTCTTCTGTGTCTGTATTTATTTTTATTTATTTCCCCCCCTTGCGGCTTGCTTGCCTGCTTGTCTGCAGTCTGCTGTATCCGTTCGCTGCGCGCTCTTCTGCATTTTTGTTTGTCTCCCTTTTTGTTGCATCGCCTTGCTGAGCTGGCTCTCTGTGGTGCTTGCGGGCTGGTGGCACTCGGCAGTGCCTGGGCTGGTGGCTCTCCACAGCATGTGGGCGAGCCTGCCTTCACAAGGAGGCCCTGGGATGTGAACCCAGGGCCTCCCGTATGGTAGACGGGAGCCCAACTGATTGAACCATAGTCGCTTCCCAATCTAGCAGTGACTTTTTAATTTTTGTTAGTCAACCATTCCCTCCTGCTGTAATCTGACCTGGTTGTTCTTGAAGCAGTTTGCATGGTGCTCACCCTAGAACTTCTCTTTGCCACTTCTTTCTTCTTCCACTTTCTGACTTTAAGTCCTCATTTTGCTGGAGCACACCCCCCAGTAGCTTCTCGGTACTTCTTTGTGCTGAGTCGTTCTGGACATCTGTGGTGGTAAAGTGGTGCTTCTTGAAGGTGACTCCTTGCAGGCACCGGTCCTGTGTTGCTGGGGCAGGTACCTTCTTTTTATCTACCATTTGTATTCCAAAATAAGTTGAAGTTTCTTGTCTCCTCATGTCTTTTCTTCTGGGGTTATATTTTACTCTTTTACTCTCCTATTAGTGTTTTTTCAGAAATGAGAGGAGGTAGTGGTGATGGTGAGAATAACAATAATATTAGTTATAATAAGTAGTAGCTAACAAATATTGAGTGCTTGGTCTGTGATAGGCACTGTTACCAGGATTCTGTTGAACTAATTTGATCCCCATGATGATCTCCACAGTAGTTACTGTCATTATCTCCAGAGATGTTAAGTAACTTGTCCCAGGGCACAAAGCAAGTGTGTGCCTAGGCTAGAATTCAGACTGCCAGGTAGTCTGGTTCCAGGGTCTGTGCTCTTGACCACCTTGCCATGGGGTCCTTCTAAATGTGTGAGGGTTCACTGGAATTCCATCCCTGGATCAATGGCATCTGTCCTGCCATCTTTGTTTCAACCATCAGCTCACTGGTTCAGACAATTATCCATCCTTTCCTGGGCTTTTGCAGTTTTCTGCAATGCAGTCCATCCTAAACACTGTTGTCGGATTGAATTTCCTAAAGCATTACCCTGAACACCCACTTCCTTTCTCCTGAAGTCCTGGGTGGCTTCCCACTGTCTCCAGAATAAAGCCCAAGCCTCCTCCCTTTTCTCAGCCTTCTTAAAGCCATAGCTTTCTCTTCTTCCACAGACAACCCCTTTACTTATTGAATTGTTGAGGCTTTTGGTTGTAGATGACTGAAACCTAACTCAAACCTGCAAAATAAAAAACACACTATGGGGAAGCGGCTGTGGCTCAGTCCATTGGGCTCCCGCCTGCCATATGGGAGGCCCTGGGTTCCTGTCCCAAGGCCTCCTTGTTAAGGTGGCACCCATGGAGAGCTGGCGCATCAAGATGACCCAACAAAGGGAGACAGACAGACAAAGAACGCATGGCAAATGGACACAGAGAGCAGACAACAAGCAAGCCACAAGGGGGAGGGGGGAACTAAATAAATAAAAATAAATGTTTAAAAACAAAACAAAACACTCTGGGCTCACTAGTTGCACAGTCCGGGGACGGCGCTGGTTGAAAGTACAGCTGGTCTAGCACCTGATTGCTCTTGTCAGATTCGTTGTCCTCTGAAGGCTGGCTCACTCACAGGCAGACCCCTCCGTGAGCCCTGGCAACAAGGGGCTTGCTTCTCCCCAGCTCCCGGTCAGAGGAGAAAGGGAGCTTCTCTGCCCAGCACTTTCAGTCGTTGTTTCACCAGCTTGACTCGGGTCACGTGGCAGGTCCCGAACCACCAGGAGGAAGAGAAGTGGCTGCTGGGGAGGTAGAAGCAACCCACGCCTTCCCTTTCCTCCAGCTCCCTGGTGGCACTGCATGGCGCTTGCTTATGCTGGCACTTTTCCTTCCTCTCTGCCCCTTGAAATCCCACCCGTCCTTCACAGCCAGCCCCTGGTGAGGCCTCTTCTCACCCTTTCAGCCAGAAATGGCCTTTCTCTCCTTTCCTGTCATGCACACGACCCATATGGATCCTTAGTGTCTCTTTCTTCTAACGTGTATAGAGGCGGCAGGAAGAGTCAGCTGAGATGCTGAAGGGGAATGAAATAAAAGAGAGAAAAAAGAAATAAAAAAGTAGAAGAAGAAATAAAAGCAAAAAAGGGCATGAGCGTTGAGATTTGCCTTCTAGGGAATTCAGTGGTGTCAGGGCTGGTGTGTGTTGTGGTGAGATGAGGTGGAGGGAGCGGGGGCAGCAGAGGCGGGTGTGATCTGGAGTCACGCTCCTGGTGTGAACCCTGCTCGGCTGCTCACACACTTGTGGCCTTGATCTTGGTCTTGATCCTCTCTAAGTCTTAGTTTTTCTCTATAAAATGGGCATGATGCCCATGCCTGCCTCAGGGGCAGCTTGTCCTGAAGACTGAAGGGTGCTTGGAACGGGGCCCAGTGCATTTAGGCAAGCACACTTCTCAGAATGCTTTGCCTTCTCCCCACAAGCGGTGACCAGAGAACGGCTGGGAAGAATACTTCCACCTCAGCCTCACTGGTTTCTCAGGCCTGCTCTGGCTCCTCGTCGGGTGGGTTTTCTGTTGAGGGCTGTGGGCCTGAGCGCAGCCCGGCCGAGGAGGAGGGAGGCTGCTTTTCTGCTGTAGTTCCACTTTTGTGCTTGTGTTTTTAAGTTTTTCACGGGAACCTTGTGAAAAGCTAGAGTCGTTATTATCACAGTTACATGGGCCAGCTCACGCCGGGCTCACCGTGCACCAGGTGTCCTCCCTGGAACACCCAGTGGCACGCTTACTGCTCCCGTTTTGAAAATGAAGCCGTTGAGAGAGGTTAGTTACGTTAAGACCCCCGGTGATCAAGGGAGCTGGGCTCAGAACCCCGACAGACCTGCTCCTGGCTGCGCATTTCTCGGAGGCCGTGCAGGCTGGGCAAAGCAGTTCTCCTTGTCACCTGCAGCGTGGCGTAGGCTGTGGGCGTGTGTGGCCAGGCCGTCTGCCTGTGCCTGCCCCCACACTCCTGGGTGGTGCTGCACCTGCCGCAGCCGCCCGCTGGGGCAGGGAGCCGACCGAAGCAGATCGGAGCCACCGCTTGTGTGGAGCTGACAGCTGGGTCCTTGGACAGACACGTCTTAAGGGTGGCAGTGGCTTCTGAAGGACTGGGCCGGGCCTGAGTGTGGGCCGTGGCCGGAAGGCAACGCTCACTCTGCAAAATCCTCTCCCTCTTTCTATTTCCTGAGTGTCAGAACCGTAGCAGCCTGTCGGCCTGACTGCTGCTACTTGAGCTGGTCTTGCTTCCCAAGGTCGCTGGGACAGTGCCAATTTCTTATCTGATTTCTGGAGCGAACTTAAAGGGAGGTCCTGGGCCTCTTGTTTAAAGGCCCGCTGTAGTGACAGGTTAATCAAGATCAAAGGTGAAGTAAAGGAATACAGGAGATAGAAAAAGCAGGAAAGAGGTTGAAATATTTCCATTAAAATTATATATCAAAACATAAATTATATTTTATATGTATTTTGACATTGGATCAGCAACCCATTTGTGTTAGTAACTAAAATTCTTAATTTTTTACACTCCTCTTAGAACACAGCATGGCATTTCCTGTGCCAGGCCTTCTGTAGTCACCTAATAATTGGTGTCTGTTTCTCAAGTGCTTGCCCCTCTAGAGAAAGGATAGAGGAGCAGACATTTCACTTTGTAACACTTAGAGTGGGTGATCCTAGGTGAGGAGGTGGGAGGCCAGTAAGGCTCAGGTGACAGCTTCTGCCCACGTCACTGGCAGAGTGAGGCAGAGTTGAAATCCAGGCCATCAGACTCCAAAAAATTCTATTTTCTCCTCTGTACCGAGGAGCTGGATTCATTTGCAGATTCTTCTGCATCTCCCTGAGGCAGGTAAGTGGCAGGCGTAACCTTACTTTTGACATAAGGAAATTGCACATTTGGCATGTTGGAGTCTGTCTGTGGTGGAGGTGGGGTGCCCAGGCCTCGGGTGGCAGGGTCTAGCTCAGCAAAGCCACGCATTTGACCTGTTGCACCTCAGCGCACATGTGAGTGTGATCCGCGTGCCTGCTGCATGTCCTCGTGGGCCTGGCTGTCCTTCCCGAGGCAAGAGAATGTGTTTTTTAGAGCTGGAAATAGCCTTTCTCTGCCCATTTGTAGTAAAAAAAATTTTTTTTTAAATCACCAACATTAAGTCATCAGGATGCCTTGCGCCTGGTTGAGGGAGGCAAGGTGACTGGGTGGCTTTCGAGCGTGGACCCAGAGCCAGAAAGCCCGGCTTCCAGTCTGGCCTTGCTGCATTCTGTTTGTATCACCTTGGACAAGGTCCCCAATCTTTCTGTGCCTCGGTTGCCTCAGCTGGAGAATTTGGAGAATGATGGTGCCTCTCTCCTGGGATTGTGCCTTTGTCTAATTCACATCCAGCATATAATAAAAATAAAAAATAAATCTTAAAAAAATTAAATAAACTGCACTCCCTGTCCTTTTTCCAGAGGACTCAGTGTTGTCCCTGATGAAGAAGTCATTGAAATGTACGAGGGATCCCACGTGCCCTTGGAACAGATGAGTGACTTTTATGGCAAGGTAAAGATAAGTATTTTCCTTATTTAAAGCAGCCTGTCTTTTTCCTTCTCGAAACTTGGCCTTATAGGTATAGGAGCTTGAACTTCTAGACTCACCTGCTGTTCTTACAGAATTGACAAAGAAACTTGAGATTGTGTATTTAAAGAGACCCTAGATTTGAGACAGGAGATTAGATGCTAAAGAGGAGCCCCCCCACCCCCACCAGGTTCTTTCATGCTTCTTTCTTAAACCTTACCTGCCTACCTGGCTAATGTTCTTTGCACCTCCTTTCTACCTACACCTGCTTGCTGCCACATCTTCAGGTGTGTTCCCTCTTTCTGGGTTAAATTATTAGCAGCAAGTCAGTGCAGAAACTCTTGTCCCCTGTATTAGTCAGCCAAAGGGGTGCTTATGTGAAATACCAAAATCTATTGGCTTTTATAAAGAGTATTTATTTGGGGTAGGAGCTTACAGAGACCAGGCCTTAAAGCATAAGTTCCTTCCCTCACCAAAGTCTGTTGCCTTGTGTTGGAGCAAGATGGCTGCCAATGTCTGCCAAGGGTTCAGGCTTCCTAGGTTCCTCTCTTCCTAGGGCTTGCCTCTCTGGGCTCAGCTGCTCTGCTCTCTCCATAAGGTCAGCTGTAGACTATCAGGTGAATGTCTCGTCTCTCTTCCTGGGGCCTCTGCAGTGACTAATTGAGTATTCTCTCTGCTCCTCTGTGTGCCTACTTCCCCGGCTCCAGCATTAAAACTCCAGCATCAGAACGCCAACTAACTCCTCTGCTCTGCCGTGTAGAGGCAAGGGGGCAGCAACTCAACGTCCTACTGTCGTGGCCCAGTCAAAGCTTTAATCATTATTTAATCAAGTAAAAGTGAAACCTCTGAATCCAGAGGAAAAGACCAATTTACAGCCATAATCCAGTATCTATTTTTGGAATTGATAAATAATGCCAAACTGCTGCACCCTATCTTGAGGCACTTCTATAGAACAGTGTGATTGGAAGACCTAAGAAAAAGCTCTGCTTTTCTAATTCCTGTCTGAATTTTTTGCTTTCTGTCCTGTCAAATGCAGTCTTTCATTTACATTGTCAAAATGAAATGGAAGATGCCCAGTCAGCAGAAAAACTTGGTCTTACACTTGCAGGCATTTGGAGAAAGGCTCTTTTTCAATCTCAAATATGGGCTGTGTTGGCATGCTCAATTCAGGATACTTAGTGGCTTATTTTATGTATTATATGGGCAATAATCTCTTCTCGGTGTTTGATGAAAGAGTGAGCTGCAAGTTGGACAGAGCACAGGGAGAGTAGAAATGAAAGGGTGTTGTGACCCTTTTAGGGAAATCAGTCAGGGCTTTTCCTTGGATATCCCAGTTACGCCTAGAGAGAGAGGTCAGCTCTGCTGTGGGTGATAAGAATCAAGGGGAGCGGTTTTACTTTTTCACAGCGGAAATTTCCTTTTTTGGGGAAAAGGATCTAAATGTGGACGCCCAGAATCCTCCTCAGGAACTAGAAAGCCTTCTCGCTCTTCCTCAAGGTGGGGTGTGTCGTGGAGGTGTCAGCCTTGCGTTTCTAACAGGCCTCCCTCCGTGTCTGCAGAGTTCTCACGGATACACCATGAAGCAGTTCATGGACATCTTCTCCCTGCCCGAGATGATGCTCCTGTCCTGTGTGAATGAATACTTCCTGAAAAACAACATTGACTATGAACCTGTTCACCTGTACAAAGATGTCAAGGTTGTATCAACAGTGAGAGAGAAAATGCTTCGCTCTCTCTCAGCTCCTCAGTGGAAGGACAGGTTGTTAGCCTCCTTTTTAGGATAGGAGTTTTAAATAGGTTCTTGGCTGGGATCCTTGTATTTGTGGTTTAACCTTGGAAATGGTAAGAATGAAGTGGAAAAAAAACAAGCAAAACCAGTGTGCTCACATTGTTGTCTGCTGTAGGCCTCTGGCCTAAGGGGCAAGTGGGAGCTGAAGTCCAGCTGCTCCCAAGCTCACCACTGAGCCTGCCCACAGGAATGGGGTGTCTTTACTTCACATAAAGTGGTGACCCCCCCTCATTCCCAGGCTGTGTGCCTCTTGGACTGAAGTTGCCCATAGGGGGCGCCTTTTCTAGTTCATCCTCCCAGAAGGGGCACCTTTTTCTGATGCATATAAAGGTTCCTTATGGGCTCTCTTATGCCCTGCAAAAGCCAGAACAGAATCCAACTGGGAAGGAAAATATAAGAATATAGGTATTTGTAATCATGTGCTTATGTATGTTATTGATATAAGCATTTTATGTGTTTATAATGATTTATTTATATTCACATTCACCTTTATGTACTTGTGTACATTCTTTAAGCTTTCTAAATGTTTTTAAAAACTTAAAAAGTTTTTCTATATTACTTTAGAAATTTTAAGATATTTTAATAAGATATATGTTTACATACCAAAGTATTTTTATTGTATATTTATGACTAATTTTAAATTCTGACAACTCTGAATTCTGGGTCTTAGGAGGATAAAGATGATTTGCAGTTTTCCAGCACCACTCTGGTGTTATTGGAACCAAATTTAAATATTTAGTTTCTGTTCTCCTTTTTGTGCACACAAATACTTAATCTGGAAGACTCTTTAAGAATCACTTGCAATAACCCTTTCTACTCATGAGTAGAGCTATTGTTTTGAAGGTTCAGTTTTTACTACATGTATTCTGACTGCCACCAGCAAATGCTTAGGTAGAGTTTACCTGGCTCAGGACCTGTTCTTCTAAGCACTTTATACATATTATCTAGTTTAATCCCTAGAATGATGCCCTGAGACAGGGACTATTATTATCATTCCTATTTTACAGATAGGGAAATTGAGGCACAGAAAGGCTGAGTGTGGCCCCAGGCCACATAGCTATTAAATAGCAAAGGGTGGACTTTAAGACAGGCAGTCTGGCTCCGCAGTCCTTGTTCTTAACCACTGACCTCCGCTGCCTGTGTGAAGCTGAAACAGGCCTGGGCTGAAGGGTAAACAGGGTTGCATTTACCACCTTGACACGAATCTCCTCTTACTAATCTAAGGCATAAAGTACCGTTTTCCCTGTGCCCACGTCCCCGCTCCTGGCTCCAGGAAGTATCCGTACATCTCCAGGTGGGCCGCCTCTCTAGAGGCCCTGCCCAGTGCCTCCCGTGCATGGGTCTCTGCTGACACCTGCTGAGAGGCAGGCTTCTGCACCCCTGAGCCTACAGAGGGCTTAGCCCCTCTGCTCCCCGGCCCCCTGTCTGCCCCGGGGCTGCAGCTCTGAGCTACGATGCCCTGGACAGTTCCTTGCCCCATCTGTAGCCCTGAAAAGAGAAAGAGGACTCTATTGTCTTTTGCCTGCCTTTCGTTCTTTATCCCAGAATCTGCCGTTGGGGTCTAGGCACGGGGAAGGATGCGGAGATGGAGAGAGCAGTAATTCCCTTTGGATACTCTGGAAACCATTTGTTCATGGTACTGCATATAAATTACGGATTTTACTTTGGGTCCTTACTCTAAATTATTCACACAAATTACCTCCTCCAAGTGACCCATTTTGAAACTTGAATTGGAAACTGCCGCTATCACCATGGAAACTTCAGCTTTCCCCACGGGGCTGCCTGTGATCTATGGACCAGAATTTAGATTGTGTTAAGTGCTTGGATTGCCAAACTTCTAAAGATGGAAGTTGTAATGCCTTGTCACTTGTACTGCTACTCACGCTGTTTATCTCAGATGTGATTTTGCTGATCAAAATGTGTCTTTTGCCAGGATTCAATTCGAGACGTCCACATCAAGGGAATAATGTACAGAGCCATCGAAGCCGATATTGGTGCGTACTTGACATTATCACTGAAGATTGCTTCTGGCGTTCCCTCTGCCTTGCAACCGTGCAGGCATTTTCCTTTGCGTTTCAGGTGTAGGGCAGGTGCTGCAGGCATCTGCCTCTTCTGAGTACAGTGCAGTGGCCTCACCTCCTTTCATCTTAGACCTCATCGCTGCAGCCACGTGGACTTTTCCATGTGGATTGTGGTGGCAGGAGTTTTTGTCACTGATGCACTGGGTACCAGTGTACCTCCCCAAACCAAGCTCTGTAGGACTTTCTCTCCCCTAGAGTGCTGTGCTTGTAGGCCTCATTTAGTTACTACTTGCAGTGGACTCCTTTCCTGCTGACGAGTGGGTGAATTTTTCTCTTGCTTTTAGAAAAGTACATCTGCTACCCTGAGCAGACCCGGGCAGTCTTGGCCAAGCTGGCTGACCATGGCAAGAAGATGTTCCTCATCACCAACAGCCCCAGTAGCTTCGTGTAAGTTGGTGTGTGTTTTCTTGCCAGTGCGTGGCTCACTTCTCATACCCTATTTAACAGTTGGAAATTTGAATGAAGACATTGTAGAAATAGTGAATGCCTTCATTGTTAGACTAACCTGGCTGGCATGTTGTTCTAGGGACAAAGGGATGAGGTTTATTGTTGGAAAAGACTGGAGGGACCTGTTTGATGTGGTCATTGTTCAGGCCGAGAAGCCAAACTTCTTTAATGACAAGCGGAGGTGAGTGTGCGTCTTTCTAGGGACATAGATTTTACTCATTTGCTGCTGTGAACACATATGTTGCATGTCTTGGTGAAATCCATTTGCAAACTTGTAAGCGCCTAAGACGATGGCTTTTGATTTTTAACCCTTCTAGCAAGTAATTGCAAGAAGGGTGAGATTAGTACAAAGTAGCAAAATACACAAATTAAAATGGTTCTCAATTGGGCAGCTTCAACCCTATGAGTCATTCTTTAAGAAAGTGATGGACAATAAAACCAAACTTAATATCTCATAGTAAATTATGTCTTTTGATGCAGACATGTTGTTAATAAAACAAAAATGCAACAACACACCACCTGTAGAAGTTCTGTTTAAATGAGTTCTAGTTGGTGTATTTAAAATCACAAAGCTTCTCAGGGACACAGCCTTTGCATCAAGTGGAATATATCTCTACCAAGACTTATATAATGTCTTTGTGCCACAGGGGCTTAAGGATATGGAGGAGTGGGGAAGTTTTGGGTTGTGAAAGTGATGGGGGGGGGGGGTGTGCTCTTACTGGTTTAGTGAGTAGGGGCCAGGGATGCTAAAATGTCTTTTAATAGGTGGGACAGACCTGTCCACAAGGAGTTATCACACCCAAAGTGCCAAGAGTGTTGAGGAATACTGCGCAAGAACTATAAAAACCCCTCATACTTGCATACTAGTGCCCTGTTTTACCTTTATCCCCTTTACCTCTCCAGCAGTTGGTAAGCAGACAGCCGTAGCTCTCTGTGTGATTGGAAGTCCCCTAACATGGTGCCCTGTGGTTAGGGATGAATGGATTACATTTCTCTTTGATGCTAAAGTTCCAGTTTCCCGAGTGTCACAATGACTCCAGGAAGAAGAGCTGGACCCAGCAACCATGTGCAGAGACGAGGGAATGCAGCAGACGCTAGAGTGTTGATCTAAAACAGCCCTAGAGCGGCCCGCTGTGTCCACCTCGTTCCTTACTGTCTTCTGGTGTGTGGTCAGAAGGGCCTCCTCTCCCTTTGTCATGGTTGTACGGAGGCGTTGTCACGGTGCGCGGGGGCGTTGTCCTGCTTTCTTTTCCCTGGGGTCTCGGGCACAGCTCCTCCTCTCATTATGCACATTTATTCGGCCTTTGTTTATGATGCTTGGGAGCTGAGTAGTCTCCCACCCTCGTTCACCCTGTGCTACATGTGATAATGAAAGGTGAGGAGCAACATCAAAATCCACACTTGGTTTATTTGGAACATCCATATGATACTGGGTATGAATATAGCCATGAAAAAGGATGTATTTGGGAATAAAAGGGGTGAGCATTGCTCACAAAGAAGTGAAAAAATAGGATATGGATCAGCATATACCAAATGATCCTCATTTTATGTACATTACAAAGGAAAAAGGTAACATATATAAAGACTGAGAGAAGTACACCCAAATGTTGAATGTTTATACCTGGGTACTGAGGTGGGGAGTAATTTTTCTTTCATTCATGATTTTTTTTGCATCTTCCAGATTCTCTAAAGTGAGTTTATATTTTTTGCAATCAGAAAGACAATCTCAGCAAATGCTATATTTTGAAATAAAAAGGCAATTTCTGGTTCCCTTCAGCTAGCACACTCAGGGCGAGGAATGAGACCTCACCGCTGTTGACTATCTTCCCATCAGAAAATAGGACTCCTGACCCTCTTATTGGTTTTATACCTAGTGTGGCTAAATTTCAGATACAAAGCTGTACAAATACACAATGCAGTATTTCTTTAGGCTGTTTTTGTGAAACTGATTTTCTGCATGGTCAAATAAATTTAGGAAACTTGGGTTAAGGGAAGTTTTTAATATTTTTATTTATTTTTTAAGTTTTACAGCAGGGCTTTTCAAGGCCATCAGGCTAACTAACTTTCTAAGAGGGACATTTACTGCATCGTGGTTTCCAAATTTATTTGACCCTGGGATTCTTTTTTTGTTAAATCCCTTTGGGTAGCAGCACCTACAGATCACAGTATGGGATGTATTGCATTTGGACAGGAAATACAAAGGTAGAGTTTTGGTTTCAGGAGGTTTTTGAGCTGTAGAGCAACTTCCTGTTCCAATGTACTGTTTCATAGCAGACAACCTACCAAATGTAACGTTTCCCGTTTCTGTTATTAGACCTTTCCGAAAAGTGAATGCGAAAGGTGTCTTACTCTGGGATAAAATCCACAAGTTGCAGAAAGGCGAGATTTACAAGCAGGTATCTCATGGCCAGATCCTTCCTTTATGTTGCTTTGCTTTGTGGTCATTGGTAATGGTTAACAGCTAACATTCATCGAGGCTGACTGTGTGCCAGACACAATTCTGAGTGCTTCACTTAGCCGACTCTTTTTTCTTCTGAAAATACAATAGAAAAATATTGTTCACTGGTTTATTTTTCTAAATGAGCAATAGGCGATTGACAGATAAGCAGATCTTCAATGACATAAATTAAAATGACAATCCTATCATTGTTTTGAAAATCTAAATGAAAAAAAATTTTATTAAGGCACATTTGATCTGTGAGTTTTAAACAAACTTTCTGATGTAATGTCATTCATTTTACTTTTTGTCCCCCCAAACAAAGGAGCACCAAAATTGTCAAAGAACACTTTAATAATTAGTGAAAAAGGAAGGAAGGTAAAATTAAGGGGGGAGGTGTTTCAAAAGGAAATCTTTGGAGATTGGTTCACTGCAAATATTTAGGTTGGTGCAAAAGGAACTGCGGTTTTGGACCATGAATTTTAAATCATTATAAATAGGCTCAATCACGTCTTCATTAATCAAAATAGAAACTGTAACAGTTAGATATGGTTATGAATTCCAAAAATAGATATTGGATTATGTTTGTAAACTGTTCTGTACCTGGGCGTGATTAAATTATGATTAGGGCTTTGATTGGACCACATCATTAGGGCGCTGAGTCCCCACCCCTTGGTGGATGGAGACCCACAGAAAGAAGGCATGGCAAAGGACAGTGTTGGAGTTTTTGGTGCTCAAGTTTTGAGCTGGAGCTTAGGAAATAAACACACAGGAGAAGAACACGAAGGAATAGAGATGGCTTCTTACACATGGCAGAAGCCTGGGAAGAGAGACAGGGCCATTTGCCTGAGAGGCTGCAGCTGGCCTTGTGGAGTGAGCATAGCAGCTGAGCCCGGAGGGAAATGGAGCCCTGGGAAGAGAGGAACCCAAGAAGCCTGAACCCTGGCTGACCTAGGTAGCTATCTTGCCCCAACACGTGGTGTCGACTTTGATGAAGGAAGTAACTTATGCTTTATGGCCTGGTAACTGTAAGCTTCTACCCCAAATAAATACCCTTTATAAAAATCAACTGATTTCTGGTATTTTGCATCTGCACCCCTTTGCTGACTACTACAGGAACCATTATAATCAACACATTTTTGCCAATGAGAAGTAAGTTTTGTATTCCTGTAGCATAAAAATCCATGCTTTGGGATTTGACAAACTCTTGGAAAGCATTTTCTGCATCCTGCTGGCTGTGGAAGCGTTTTCCCTGCAAAAAGTTGTTGAGATGCTTGAAGGAGTGGTAGTCGGTTGGCTAGAGGTCAGCCTCTATGATGGATGAGGCCAAGCTTTATAGCCTAATGAATTAAACTTTTGAAGTGTTGGTTGGTTGTGTGACATGCAGTCAGGTGTTGTGGAGAAGAATTGGACCCTTTCTGTTGACCAGTGCTGGCTGCAGGTTTTGTAGTTTTTGGTGCATCTCATCGATTTGCTGAGCATACTTCTCAGATGTAATGGTTTTGCCAGGATTCAGAAAGCTGTAGTGGATCAGACTGCAGCAGACCATCAAACAGAGACCATGACATTGTTTTGGTGCAAGTTTGGCTTTGGGAAGTGCTTTGGAGATTCTTTTCGGTCCAGCCACTGAGCTAGTTGTCGCCAGTTGTCATATAAAATCCACTTTTCACCACACGTCACAATCTGATTGAGAAATGGTTAGTTGCTGCATAGAATAAGAGAAGATGACATTCGAAATGATGATTCTTTTGATTTTCAGTTAACTCATGAGGCACCCATTTACCGAGCTTTTTCACCTTTCCAATTTGCTTCAAATGCCGAATGACTAGAATGGTTGACATTGAGTTCTTCCAGCAACTTCTCATGTAGTTGTAAGAGGATCAGCGTCGATGATTGTTCTCAGTTGGTCATTTTCAACTTCCAATGGCTGACCACTTCGCTCCTTATCGTCAAGGCTCTCGTCTCCTTTGCAAACCTTCTTGAACCACCACTGCACTGTGTGTGTGTTAGCAGTTCCTGGCCAATGCACTGTTGATGTTGCAAGTTGTCTCTGTTGCCTTACGCTCTATTTTGAATTCAAATAAGAAAATCGCTCGAATTTGCCTTTTGTCTAACATTTCCATAGTCTAAAATAAATAAAGATAAAATAAATAGCAAGTAATAAGTCATTAGCAAAAAACAAAAAGCAAGAAATGCACATTAGGGAAGCGGACTTGGCCCAGTGGTTAGGGCGTCTGTCTACCACATGGGAGGTACGTGGTTCAAACCCTGGGCCTCCTTGACCTGTGTGGAGCTGGCCCATGCGCAGTGCTGATGTGTGCAAGAAGTGCTGTGCCATGCAGGGGTGTCCCCATGTAGGGGAGCCCCACACGCAAGAAGTGCCGCCCAGCGTGAAAGAAAGTGCAGCCTGCCCAGGAATGGCACTGCACACATGGAGAGCTGACACAAGATGACACAACAAAAAGAAACACAGATTCCCATGCCGCTGACAATAACAGAAGCGGACAAAGAAGTACATGTAGCAAATAGACACAGAGAACAGACAACTGGGGTGGAGGCGGGGAGGGGAGAGAAATTAAATAAATAAATCTTTGAAAAAAGAAATGCACATTAAAATGATGACCACATTTATTTAAGAATATATGCCAATATCAAAAGGCAAATTTCAACAATGCAAAACTGCAATTACTTTTGCACCAACCTAATAAAACATACTTATCAATGAGTACACACTCCTGATACACATAAATACTAATAACTAACAGGTGCTCCAGAAATGTCAGAGCTTGAAACAATGGATATTAAATAAATTGAAGGTACTTCAGATACAAAGGAGAAAACAAAACAGTAATTAAAGAATGAAATAACCATCTCCATCAACATAACACAGACAGAAAAAATGAAGTGAACACTCCAGGTACAAGTTTTCCCCAATGTTGTAATCAGGATTTTTTTTGTTTTTTTTCTTTTATGCTTGCATACATTAGATTACAATAATTCTTTTTTCCATTCTAAATATTAGTATTTTACCCTTTAAAGAGAAGGGTCAGGAAGACAGAAAATTCCAAAGCCTGTTTGAAATTTACTACCAGGTCCATTTAGAGCAGACCAGTGACAGATAGTCTGTAGGCCTAGAAGAGCCACTGACATTTGCTTTCCTCGCTCCTCTCGCTGAATGACCACAGGAAGCACAACTTGAGTCAACACTTTACAATTTAGTGTGTATAACGTGGTACAAAAATTTAGATTTCAATTAATGTAGTTTCAATATGGAGTGGATGTGGCTCAAGTGGTGAGCACCTGCTTCCCAATGGGAGGTCCAGGGTTTGGTTCCTGGTTCGTCCTAGAAGCAAAAGAAAACCCAAACAACAAGCAAACAATTAAAAAAAACAACTCCGGAGCCAGCGTGGCTTGGTGGTTGAGCACTGGCTTCTCACATACGAAGTCTTGGGTTCAATCTCCTGCCCTGGTACCTCAAAAAATAAAAAAGGTGCTTGTAGCATTAAAAAAATATATATAGTTTCAAAATGTTAGTATCTCAAAGAACTCAGAATTTAACAGGCATTAACTTCACAGTACATAAAATTTAAGATGCCAGTAATAAGTCTCGGAACCTTTTGTTTAGTCATCTGCTCTGTATTCTCCTAAATTAGAAATTTTTTTAAAAAATTTATTTTTATTTCTCTCCCTTCCCCATCCCCCCTGTTGTCTGCTCTCTGTGTCCATTCGCTGTGTGTTCTTCTGTGTATGCTTGTATTCTGATTAGGTGGCTCCAGGAACCGATTCTGGAACCTTCCGGAGTGGGAGAGAGGCGATTACTCTCTTGCGCCACCTCAGCTCCCTTGTTCTGCTACGTCTTCTTATTTTTTCTCCTCTGTGTCTCTTGTGTCATCTTGCCGCACCAGCTCTCCGTGTCGGCTGGCACTCCTGCGCAGGGTGGCTTTCCTGTGCGGGGTGGTATTCCCATGCAGGGCGGCACTCCTGCGTGGGGCTGCATTTCTGCATGGGCCGGCACTCTCTGTGGGCCACCTCGCCCCGTGGGCCAGCTTGCCCTTACCAGGAGGCCCTGGTCATTAAACCCTGGATCTCCCATACTGTAGACGGGAGCCCAATTGGTTGAACCACATCTGTTTCCCCTAAATTAGAAATTATTTCCAGATGAGATGTCCTTTATGTATCTTTACATATGTATGTTTTCGTATCAGAGAAGGCTCTCAAATGTTTTAATAAATAATTGAATTGTTGGCCATTATTATGTTATTGATACTTTAATATTTAAAATAAATTATTATAAAGCGTTTTTTTAGTTTTTAAAAATGGATATTTTGGTTCATGACTTAGATAGGTGTCTATATGATGTTATATTTATATTTTCCTCGTACTGCAGGGCAATTTATATGAATTTTTGAAGCTTACTGGATGGAGAGGATCCAAAGTATTATATTTTGGTGACCACATATACAGTGACTTGGCCGTGAGTGACTCTTTTCCTGTTTCTTTGTTGGTAAAATGGGACAGAAATGTTAGTTCCACTTAGGACATTTCTCTTTTGTTTAAGGTCATTTTTATGCCTTCATAAGAACTAGGAGTAGGCCACATTTAAAAAAAAAAATGTCTTTCTTTACAGAACAGGATGGTTCAGAGTTGTGAAAAAAATTGTTTGGAAGTGATGGAAATTAGTAACTTAATTGAAGAGTTTATCAGAAAAATCTTCCATTTAAATAATGATAAGAAATGTGTGCCAGTGTTCTCTCCCTTTCCTTTTATTATTGCATTAAAAAATAAAAACAACCTAAAATGCCACATTAAAAGTTCATGAGCATCACATCAGGGCTTCTTTTGCCAGTCAGTCTCTTCTAAACTGTCTCAGACTGGCATTACCATTGAAATTTTCATTTTCTATGAAAATGAGGCTTTTCATGTCTTTTGAAGGGAATGGAGAAGTTTCATAGGACTTGAGTTACAATCTAATCTATAACTGAAACAAGATTGAGTTAGTCATATTTATTCCCAAACTTGGGTCCTCGTCGAATGAATTTGTCTTTGTTAAGTGATCCCAAGCCAGGTCCCAGCGTGCATGTTTCCCAGAGCCTGAAGCCTGCCTGGCACGAGAGGCGTCAGTGAGCAGGGGTGGTCGTGGCTGCCCGCCCACCTCCACTGCTGATGTTCCTGAATACAGTGAATTGATCTTAAGTCCATGCATGCAAGTTTGTGGCCCTCTTATGCCTGCCCACTGAGGAAGCAGTCAGCATGAGCCTGGGCTGTGCATTAGGAGTATTTTCAGAGGGCATGCGCCTGGTCTGGGGAAGCAGGATTTCTGGTGGTGGAGGTAGAGCAGGGGGACTCCAGTACCCGTGTGCATTGAACAGTCTTCCTGGGTGACTCCAGCACACACCTGGCGTGAGCCTACCTGCCCAGGGGCTTGAGGTCCAGTGCAAAGACTCACAGGCTCAGAATTAGCAGCTTGAGGTATTCACCCGGCTCTGCTGTTTAACAATTCTGTAGCCTGTGCACATCCCTCAAGCCCTGATGTCCTCATTTGTAAAGAAGAGTAGAATAAGACAATATATAAAAGTACTTGTCAACCTTTATGTATAAAGTGCTACTAGCAGGCTGTTGACATTCCCAGCCAAGTGACCTGGCGTCATGGGAATTTGTCCCTTAACTAAGTGGGGACTGCACTTAGCAACCCCTGGCCCAGAAAACTCTGTGCTACCCTTGAGGCCCGTGGGCCCGTGGTCTTGTGAGGTGCCATGCACATATAGGAGTATGGGGTGTACCCACAAAGCAGCAGTTCTCAAAGTGTGATCCCGGAGGGAGCAGCATCAGCATCACCTGGGAACATGTTAGAAATGCACATTTTTGATCCTTTGACAGACTGATGAGTCAGAAACTCTGGGTCTGGGCCCAGCAATCTGTTTTAACATGTCCTCCCCATTAAAATTTGTAAACCACCGGTTATAAAGGGATAACCAACATGACAGAAATTATGTGGGCAGTGGACATTGCATCTGAAAGGAGTCACCTTGGGAATTTACTCCAATGTTGCTGCTCCTTCTAAAACACGTTTGAATATCCCGTTTGTGTTACCAGATTTTGTCTAGGTTCTTTGACTATACTGGAGAAATAAATTTCAAGAGTATGTCGGGTGAGTTAGGCCAGTAATTTATTCAGGTAGGGAGGGAAGATAATTGGGGGAAAATAACAGACCAGACAGAGGAAGGGGCTGAAAAGTGATAAAGAGGGCTGGTTTACAGAGTACAATTCCCCGTTATAGACTGTAAATCCCCAGGTTTATTTACGTGGCCACATGGCAGAGGAAAAGTGGTGAGAGCGGCACACAGAGGGCAGGAACTGATCCAGAGGCAAGAGAGCGGGGCATGAGCATGCTCAGGCCTCGAGGCCTGCTTTATAAACTATTAATTATTCCACCCTTTTGCTAATGGCAGGGGAGGGGTTCCAGCTGTTTGCTGTTTTCATTGATCACCCCACCCATCAATCCCCCAGTGAGGACCCAGTGATAAAGTCCTTGGGGAATATCCGGGACTTCTCCTGACTTCCAGAAGAAGTCTTTGTTCTGAATGGCAGAATCCTGTGGGCGGCGGTCTTCCAGCGGCCATCTTGGCATTATTGATGTCCACGTGGATTTCTTGCCAGGTTCCCGATCCATCTATTGATTCCCTCTCTTACTAGCCTGCTTCATTTGGGATAGATCTGAGCGCCAGTGAGAGGCACAGGAGAAATTTAGTTTTATGATTATTCTTCTATTACCATGTACTTTAGTCTCAGGAATATGTCAAATGACTTTTGCCTTATTTTCAGAAATCAAAGCTACCTTCAAAAGTTTACCAGCATTGGGAATATTGAAAAGATTGTGCTGTAGGTTTTCATGTACTACGTGAGAAAAATAGAAATATGGAAAGGTTTAAAGAAATTGAATCACTGAAGAAGGTAGGGTCCTTAGGACTTCCTTGGTGAAGATTCTAGCTTTGGGTGATTAGGCAGAGTAAACTGTTAAAACAGTAAACCAGGTACCACTTCTCTCCTTGAACATCCTAAGCCTTTCTTTCTCCTTCACAGTAAAAGTCCAGGTTCCTTTAGGCACTTCTAAGGCCTGAAGTCACCTCCTTCCACTTCCCCCTCTCCTACAGTGCGGTGCTCGGGTGTGAGGTGTGAGGTGCTGGAGACCCCATGCCTTGCTGCTCCCCGACCCACTTCCCACCACCCCCACCCCAGCATGTTCCTGCCTCAGGGCCTTTGCACTGGCTGTTTTTCTGTCCTGATTGCCTCCTCCCATATATTTGCATACTTCTTTCCTCTCTCCCTCCAGATCTCTGCTCAGAAGTCCCTTTGTTATTGTGGTCTTCCTAACCAACCTAAATGAAACGGTAACCTCCCTATCCCCTAGCCTTTCCCCCCTTATTCTTGATTTTTATGCGTTGTATTTATCCTCACCTGCCCTGGTATGTTTACTTGCTTATTTGTTGTCTGTATTTTCCTTGAAGGCAGAGGTTTTGTCAGTTTTTGGTTATTGCTTTATCCTCAGTGTCTAGAGCAAGTAGCAGTGCTTGAGAAATATTTATTGAATGAAAAAATGAATGACCATTTGGTATGGTGACTGTATAGCTTAGTTTTTCTGGGTTATATCTGCTAACAGCTATTCTGGCTTATTGTCAAATCATGGGGTTACAGTACTTGGGATGAAAAATGTAGTTGATGATCCTTCCCTAGCCTGGGGCTCCATTGTGTCCCTCATCCTGCTCGGGCACACAGTAGGTGCTCCCCCACGGTCTGTGGCTAAATTAATGAAGACCTTCACTAGAGTTTAGGTTGAGTCTCCTTCTGCTCCTGACCTAGTTGTTTCTTTCCAGACTGTAGTTAATGATTCCAGACCTGTGTTTCTGCAGGGACTGGGATTCAGAGCAATACTTTCGGGAACTGACTTTCTTGGGGTGAAATGGTCAAAGCCCGGGGCTAAATTAGTTTTAATTAAATGTAATTCATTCGGTTCAGCCTGGTTTATAACTAACCATTACAATAAAACGTTCTTAAATGAACACCTGTTGCATCTGGGAAAGGTAGTGAAGTGGTTTACTTTGTGTTACGATTTTTTTGGGTACACTTTTTAAATTAAAGTCAAGAGATCACAAAGAACACTACATTAAAAAATTTTTAAAAAACCATAAAAAACATAAAAGTTTCTCATATAACCCACTCCCCACCCCACCACATCATTTTTGTAAATTGTATTTTTTTTGAAGATATATATATATCACAAAAAAAAGTTACATTAAAAAAACACGAGGTTCCTGTATACTCCCCACCCCCTCACCCCACTCCTCCCACACCAACAACCTCCTGCGTCAGTGTGGCACACTCATCGCCCTCGGTGAACACATTCTGGAGCACTGCTGCACCACGTGGATAATAGTTTACCCTGTAGTTCACACTCTCCCCCCTCTGTTGCGATTAATGTTGCCTTTCTGTGATCTTTGTGATCAGGATTTGACCCTCAAGCATGGCTGGCGGACTGGTGCAATTATCCCGGAGTTAAGATCTGAGCTCAAAATCATGAACACTCAGCAGTACATTCAAACCGTGACCTGGCTGCAGACCTTGACCGGGCTGCTGGAGCAGATGCAGGTTTGGGTTTCTTTTTCCTCTCACTCTTTCTGTAGGAAGCCTAAAGTTAGTGCACTGGTCAGTTATATCTTCTGTTTAACTGTGGTTATAAAGTATGAGGCTTTTATGTTACTGTCATTAAGCTCCAGACTAGAACTCCTGGGGTTGCTTTTCCCCTGTAGACTATGCCCGGTACCCTGAAGGGTCCTTTGAAAATGCACAACAAAGCCATTTGGAGAAGGAGCCTTTGAGGGGCTTTGTAACTACAGGGGCTTGTGTAGGGTGCTTCGTGAAAATCCATTGTCCTCACTCCCACCTTAAATCCCTGTTGGGGGATGTTTTGTAGGGTAGTATCAGTCCAGAAACTCTGCTGACATTGGGTCTATCTAGCCGCCTTGGGACTGCCTTTAGCCTGTTCTGGGCTTTCGTTTCCTTGTTTGTAAACTTAAGGTTCCTATGAAGTAAACACTTTAGTGTAGACAGCACGGCTTACTGACAAGAGCCTTAAAGCAAGAGTCAAGTTCTCTGGGTCCAGCCTCAATTTGATTTTGAAGATATTACCTACAATTTGCTGACTCACTGGAGTTCAGTGGCAGTTTTGTCTTTCTAGAAGTTGTGTGACCAGTTTTGGACGGGTAGTGAGGAATGTCGCCTTTAATGATCATTTCCGAGCCTGGGGAAGCTGCCCCTGTCTTGCAGCTGCGGCCTCTTTCTCCCACTGCCCCCTCCTCCTTTCTCCATCTCATGAGGGGTATTGCCTTCTCACTTGGCTCAGCCTTCTGGACTCTCACCGTCTGGGCGTGGGCACCGACTCTCTTGGGCCAGGGGCATGGAAGCACGCTTTCTTGGCCGGCACACCCGGAGCCTCTCTCACCACGGTTTGTTGCTCAAGGCGTGCCAGGCCGCTGTGGAGATGGGCAGGTGGCCCACGCGGAGGCAGCTGGGAAGCGAGCCCCAGCTGAGCTGGGAGGAGTGGCAGGCCGGGTCCTCACCCAGGACACACGCATTCCAGAACGTGGGTCCCCGCACGTCCCCGGGACCGCGTGTCCTGCATTCTCTGGCTGCATAACTTCCTGGGGCTTCTGATGAGGGCTTGGTTCTATTTCTCTTACTGTGTCTGTCCATGAGATGATTTTCTAAAAATACAAGGCTTTCGTCTGGGTTAATGTAGCTTCAAGCCTGCATATGTAATGCAGTATAATACTCTTTTACACCAGACATTGTGCTTGCTCTACACACATTGTGTATTCAGTAGTCACAGCTGTCCTGGGTGGGTAGTGCTATTTTTTCCATTAACAATAAGGAAATTGGATTTTTGAGAGGTTAGGTAACAGGTGCAAAGTCATAAAATGGCCAAAGAGGAAGGTGAATCCAGACCTGCGAGATGCCTAACCCCTTGCTTTAGAATGTAAACTGTGCTTCCCCACGTTACCTGGTTCGGGGGTCCTGGGTGTGACCAAAGGGTTTCCTCACCTTAGGAACAGCCTCTCTCTGTGACCCTGGCAGCCAGTCAGATAAACAGGCACAGTTCGTGTGAGGATGGCGCCGATAAATTTTAGCCTTGGCGATGGCATTTTTGTTTCTCTCTCTCTGAGCTGCGTGAAAAACCTGATGACTAAGGAGTGTGTGTTTTAGAGAATGGAGGGGCTGGAACTATTTCCATGACTTAGAGAAGTAAGTATACAAGACGTCAGGCTGGGGAGGGAAGAGAAGAAATCAACATCCACATCACCACCTTATGCCCTGGTGGGAAAACTGAGGTAAGTCACTTTTCCAGAATCAGATGGTGAACGATAGAGTCACGCTGTTTAGAAATACAGTGGGGGGGAGACGGACTTGGCCCAGTGGTTAGGGCGTCCGTCTACCACATGGGAGGCCTGCGGTTCAAGCCCCGGGCCTCCTTGACCCGTGTGGAGCTGGCCCATGCGCAGTGCTGATGCGTGCAAGGAGTGCCCTGCCACGCAGGGGTGTCCCCCGCGTAGGGGAGCCCCACGCGCAAGGAGTGCACCCCGTAAGGAGAGCCGCCCAGCGCGAAAGGAAGTGCAGCCTGCCCAGGAATGGCGCCGCCCGCACTTCCCGTGCCGATGACGACAACAGAAGCGGACAAAGAAACAAGATGCAGCAAATAGACACAGAGAACAGACAACGGGGGGAGGGGGGGAATTAAATAAATAAATAAATCTTTAAAAAAAAAAAGAGAGAAATACAGTGGGGATTTCCTGAGCACCAGGCACTATGGGATTTAGCCACACTTCATTCTCTTGACAAACCTTTGAGGTAGGTACTGACATCACCCCCTTTTTACAGATGAAGAACCTGAAGCACAGAGGAGAGAATAACATGCTCAAGCAAGGGCAGCTCCTGGGCTCTGTGCCTGGGGAGTCGGCTCAAGAGTCTGCGCACCCGCGCTGCCCCTTCTCAGGCTCTGACACCTTTTACAGCCTCTGTCAGGGCGGATTCACTGGGAAGTAGAGCAGATGGCCAAAGAGTCTCATTCCTCCCTGGCCTTGCCCTTTTGCTTTCCCTGCCTCACCTGCGGTTCCAGAGATCCCGACCCAAGTGTCTCTAGAACCCTCCTTGGGGATTATTTTCAGGGCCAGCCACACATTATTTGAACTATTCTCTGAGGAGGAAATGTGTCCTCTGAGGTTGGATTGGATTTTTCTGGAGCCAGCAGAGTATCATTTGGAACCAAGTCTGCTGGATTAAATGGAAGTGTTTAATTTTTGGTTTTAAAAAAGTGACAATAAAGAATAAAGTTAATTTGTTTAGTAGCCTTGCAGTGCATTCCAAGATGATTTGCGGTTAATGGCAGAGTGGTGGAATCGATAAACTCTTCCCAGGTAACATGTCAAAGACCACATTGAGACTACCAGATAGTAAATATTTTAGGCTTTGCAGACCGTATGGTGTCTGTTGCAACTGCTCAACTCTGCACTTGCAGGGTAAAAGCAGCCTTAGACAATATGGAAACGAATGGCTGTAGCTGTGTTCTGGTAAAACTTTATTGGTTGACGCTGAAATAGGAAATTTTATTCAGTTTTCATGTCTCATGAAATATTTTATTCTTTTGATTTTCTTCCGCCAGTCATTTATAAGGGGAAAAATAAAACTGTTGTTAAGCTCAATAGGCTGTTACAGAAGCAGGGAGTGAGATGGATTTGGCCCACCCTGGTGCAGGGTGTCTGGCTGGGTAGATTGTGATATTCTGGTCACACAGCCTGGGCAGGGCCTGTACAGTATATGTGGCCAGTCTACATTTTTGCCAGTGAAAAGCTAATTAGGTTAATCAACAGTCATTGTAAATAGAGATGGCTGAAGTCAGTAGGATGAGCCCTTGGTGTGGGCTTCGGGTTAGTCTTCTCTGCTGTTAGTCACAGTTAATCTTTAAATTAGTGAACACACATTGTTGTTGAAGTATTTCAAAGTCAATTTCAGACCCTTAGACTGTTATTTTAAGGAATTTGGCCTGGGCCGATGGGAGAGACTTGGGCATGTTTAAATACTGATGGGAAGGGTCCAGGTATGGAAGCTGAACATATGGGAGAGGGTTTTAGTTTCCCAGGCCACGCAAGCAAATACCGGGAAGTGGGTTGGCTTAAACAATGGGAATTCATTTGCTCAGGGTCTGAGGCTGGGAAAAACTCTGAATCAGCGCATCATCAAGGCGATGGGTTCTTCCTGAAGACTGGTGTGTCGGGGCTGGCCGCTGGTGATCCTGGCTCCTGTGCCACGTGGCAAGGCACCCGAGGACGTACCCTGGCCTCTCCCTTCTCTCCAGGTTCCACCTAGTTCAGCTTCTTGATTCCTGTGACTTTCTCTCTCTGTCTGAATTTCTTTCTCTTATAAAGGATTCCAGGAATAGGATGAAGAGCCATCCTGACTGGGGTGTGTCACACCTTAACTGAAGTAACCTCAGCCGAAGGCCCTACTTACAGTGGGTCCATGCCCACAGCAGTGGTTTTTCTGGGGTCTGTTCATCTCCCATCTAACAGAGAGATAGTAATTGTCATGGAGAAGTTATGGGAGGGCAGGTGGAGGGCGCCTCAGCCAGGTGCCGGGCCGTCCTTGGAAGGGAACATTTGAGGATCGGCTGGGTTGAGGGGCTCACGCATTGAGCTGGGATGTCCCCTCCTCTGGGGATCCTTCCCTGGCCTCAGATTTCTGTGGCCTTCCTCCTTTGCACATCACTTCAGCCACCTTGGGGTCTGCTGGATGTGATCCGCCATCGCTGGCTGCCCTCTGAATTCGGGACCGACGGAGAAGCAGTCAGTGGCAGGGGCAGAGTGGGCTGCACCTGTGTGGTCTGTCACTGGTCAAGCTGGGCTGGATAACGGGCCTTGACCACGACCTCTCATGTCTGCAGGGCCTTCCTTGGCAGGGCACCCCCTGCGAAGCCGGAATGGAGAGAGAGAATTCATGTGGCTCCCCAAA
Organism: Dasypus novemcinctus; assembly: GCF_030445035.2. Lineage (NCBI taxonomy): Eukaryota > Metazoa > Chordata > Mammalia > Cingulata > Dasypodidae > Dasypus > Dasypus novemcinctus. Next base: position 88,194,042 of record NC_080684.1, on the reverse strand, counting down.
AAGAGAGCAAGTACATTGCCCGGGTAATCTTTATCCCAGTCACCAGTCAGAGAATTCTCCCATCCTGCAGGTATAGGATGGAGTAGGAAACTAAAAGCTTCTTCCTCAAATGCTAATTTGTAGGCCGGGAATGTTGGGGGACACGGGCAGGGGTTGCCTTCTGGAGACGACACCCCATGCTGTGTACCAGCGCATGTATCTGTCATGGTCACTCTGCTCAGCTGGTGTGTCCCCACTAGCGCCCTGCCTTGTCCACTTGTCAGCATTTAACATAATGCTTGGCACAGAGTGGTGCTAAATAAACATACAAATGAAGGAATATGTTAAAAGCTGGGGGCATCTGCAGATTTACCTTTTTTTTTCCCCAAGGAGGTATCAGAGATTGAATCCAGTACATGGAAAGCAGTTGCTCAACCACTGAGCTACATCTGCTTCCCAACGAGAGTTTTTTTGTTTTGTTTTTGTTTTGTTTTTTTTAGGAGGTACCCGGGATCAAACCTAGGACCTTGTAAATGGGAAGCAGGCGCTCACCCACTTGAGCTGCATCTGCTCCCCGTGAATTTGCCTTTTCCGTTCTAGTCATATGCTGTTGATAGTGTCTGAATTCTGTAGTGAGTAATTGGCTGATGGAAAAATGTGAAAGCTAAGGAGAAATACACTCACAGAATGACATCAGAACTCCCAGCTGTGCTGCAGCTCCAGGAATAGACAGTCAGTGGTAATCTAATGGTAGCTGCTTCCTGGTGGTATCGGTAGCGTTATTAGGCAAGAGATCCAAATTGGGCAGGCCCAGTTGACCTGGGCTTTGGTCTGAGTGATGGAGACCCTTAGCAGGTGCCTGTCAGTGTACTGCCAGGATGGTGAGCTGGGCAGATGTGACAAACAGAAGGGCCCTGGCTCCTACGTCAAAAGCACATGGCTTTCCCATTTGGCATTTTCCTCGGGCTTCTCTTCTAAGGTTACCCCTGTGGTCCTGAATTGTAGGGAGCCCCAGCTGTCCCTTGTGATCATGTGTGCTTCTGATTCTGGCTTGAGTGGTTCTATTTAGCCACAAGAACCTTGGCGAGAGACTTGTGAGATTCCATTTATGTTGTGGGCAATTGCCATTCTTTTGGCCTTTTGCACACGTCATCTTGCCAGAAAGCTGCTTTTCCTTTTAGCAGAGGTGTTCTGCCTTTTTGTCTTTTTCAAAATAATTATCTTTTTCCCCTTAGAACATTTTAAAAGATTATACAGTTGTAATTATAAGGAAAGAAAATTAAAATCATTTATAGTTCAACTGTCCTAGCACAAACTTAAAAAAATTTTCCACGTTAATTTCCAAATGTGTGCACATATTTTTATATGCTTTCAATTAGTGGATATATTGTCTCTATTTAACTGCCATTTGTATAGGACGTATGCATTACATGTTCATGTTTCTAATACGTCTGTAATACCTAGTATTTTACACACATGTATGTCATGTATGTGTTTTTTGTGGATACATATTCAATATGTTTATGCATAGCTTCTACTAAAACTTAATTGCTTCATAATATTCCATCTTGAGTTATAAAATCACATTTCTAGTGGTTTCTAACTTTTTTAGTGAAGAAGGCAGGATTTCAACTGGGAAGTCTGAAAATGTGTTTTTCATGCAAGTACCTGCCTCTTAGACTTGGACGAATAAAGTTCTTCTGGGAAAACCACCCCATTAAAAAATTCTCACCACTTAATGAGTTTATTTGAAACCAAACAACCTTAATAATTATTTTGCGTCCTGCAGGTTTACAGAGATGCTGAGTCACAGCAGATTTTGCAGGAGTGGAAAAAGGAACGAAAGGGGATGAGGTAAGAGCGGCCTGTGTAAGGCAGTGACCATCCCCCCCCCCAGCCCTGTGAGCGCCCCACAGGGCCAGCCCTGGGCATACTTTCACAGCATCCTTTTTCAGCTCCCAGGTATAATTGTGACTCCCTGGTACCCAGAATCAGCCATCTGCTGCTAGTGAAGTGTGACATTGCCTGGAGGCGAGCAGTGGCCGCTGTCATACCTCCTGGGCTTGCCGTGGACAAGGCGGGGAGAAGGGAGCTTTTCCTTCTCCTTCCTCCTCTGCCTCCTTGACTTTCCCATGTGCGTGGTGGCCCTGTGCGTTGGAAGTGCCGGCAGCACAGTGTGGCTACGGGGGCAGCGTTTGGAGGTGGACCCTGAACCTGTGATGAATTCTTAGGGCTCCTACAAACCACACGCTTCTTGGTAGCCAAGGATATTTCAGGAATGTGCACATGCTCAGTAATCAGAATGGTTTTTGCTGGTAAAGCACGCTCAGCTGTCACAACAGTTTGGCGGGTTTGCGTCTCAAGGGAACAGTTGTTCCCGAGGGGACTGGTTGCCGGTCCTGCTTCCCTGTGAAGGGTGTTTTAGAGATGGTGACATCTGCATGCACATTTTTACTCTTGTGCTTGGTCTTCTCTATTCTCCTGGGCACAGGCATCTCTGAGGGTTGGAAATAGTGGTAGCTGCCTGGGCCCCGGGCTCTGAGTGGGGGGCTGCCTGACCTGGAGCCTGGATGGGGGTGGGAGGGCACAGGCCAAGACCAGGCATCCATTCCTTGGGGCTGCAGAAGCCTAGTGAGGTTTTCATTCAGCCCTTCCCCGCCCCTCTCAGGATGCCTGCTGTCTTGGGGCTCCTTCTAACTCGATTTCCATTGAGATAGAAATGTTGGGTAAGAGGGTGAGGGGGGCAGGCATATAATACGATTTTTAAAAATTATTTATTTATTTCTCCCCACCCCCTCGTTGTTTTGCACTTGCTTTGTCTGTCTTCCTTGTTTCTTTGGGAGGCACCGGGAGCCAAACCCAGGACCTCTGATGTGGGAGGGACGCAGGTGCCTAATTGCTTGAACCACTTCTGCTCCCTCCCTTGTTGTGTCTCTCATTATGCTTTTCCTCCCCATGTCTCTTGTTGTATCATCTTGTCACGTCAACTTGCTACACCTGCCTGTCATGTTTTCTTGCTGTCTTTGTTAGGAGGCATCGAGAACCTCTGCTCCCTGCTTTGTTGTGTCTTTCATTATGTTTTTCTTCTTGTGTCTCTTGTCACATCATCTTGCTGCATCAGCTTGCCATGCCTGCCTGTCATGCCAGCTCGCTGTCTTCTTTAGGAGGCACTGGGAACTGAACCCGGACCTCCCGTGTGGTAGGCAGGAGCTCAGTCGCTTGAGCCCCATCTGCTTCCCACATAATGTGATCTGAGTTTGGGCCCCTTCCTTGGCCCCGAAGGCCAGACCTGGATCCAAACTCCTGGGATGGTTCGTCTCCAGGGAACTCGGATTATTAGAGAAAGGAAATGTTTCACCTATCAGAAATTTTGTTTTCAATTCTAGTCTCTAAACATCTTACTTCTTCATGAGCTTTTTCAGTCAAAGTTAGAAAACCAGTTATGTTGCTCCACCCATAGATCTATGCTCTCTAAATTGTCTACTTTTTGGCTGCTGCAACATGTCCTGTCTGTCACCAAATGAGAGACAACTACTTCCAACTGGTAGCTTTTGTCCCACCGTTGAGTGAATGACTACATTTCTTGCTGTGTTTGTAACAAACTGATCAGTATTCATATGAGATTCAGTTTGCTGGAATATACTGTGTGCAGGGCCCCAGCCCTGGTGTGGTTTTCACATCACGTGTGTGTTGGATGGTGTTCACTTGCTGAAGCGGGAAATAAGCAGAGTGACTTTTGGTGGATGAATGGGCAGACTTCTCTTAGTTAGAATTTGGGGTTATAGGTACAAGTCCTGTAACAAAAATACGTGATCTTGATTTTAGTAGTTGAAAAACAGACCTTTCTGAATCATTCTTCATTGCTTCTTCTTCAGGGAAATGACCAAAAATTTCTTCAATGCCCAGTTTGGAAGCTTGTTCCGCACAGACCAGAACCCAACCTACTTCCTGCGGCGCCTCTCTCGATTTGCCGACATCTACATGGCGTCTCTGAGCTGCCTCTTGAACTACGATGTCAGCCACACTTTCTACCCCAGGAGGACTCCTCTGCAGCACGAACTTCCCGCGTGGTCTGACAGCCCCTCCACCGTCAGACTCCCTGTCCTGCAGGAGATCCAGGCCAAGTAACCAAATGCCCCTCTGTGGAAAAAGCCAGAAACAGTGCCAGCCCCAGAATGGGCAGACGTGAGGGGGTTGACGTGTGGGGACGAGTGATGCTTTCTGAAAAGATACAGATATGCCTTTTGATATTTCTGTGGTACTTTTGGAGAATATTGCCCAGGTTGTTAAGACAGGAGCTAACAGCCCACCGGTCCGGGCTTTCTCTGCGCGGTCTCGGGCTGGAGGACGCGCTTCGTGTTGAAACTGTGTGTGACTTGGCCCCTCAGTTTACTGAGATCCTGTAACTGACGTCCCTTTTTCTGGGATAGGGGAGACCTCTGGATGTCATTTTGAAACTTCTTTATTGAAAACTTAGAGGCAATACCTTGGGACTCTGGGACATTGTGTCATGCAGAGATAAACTCAGGATTCAGTGAGCTCTACGATAGCTTGACACTCCAGTCAGTAGCTGGGATGAACCCTAAACAGCAGACAGAACCCCAAACCCCAAAATGTTTGGCACTGAGACTTTGGCACTTGGTGTGTCATTTCAAGGAAAACACAGCCTTCCTGGGAGGACGTGAGAATGAGTATGAGAAGTTCCCCCTCTTTTACATTTTGTCCTCAGTGGTCTGCTTCCCAGGTCCTACCCTTGGTCGGGGATGGACAAATGGTGTAGCAGGGGTGGGTGGGTCACTCTTTTTACTCTCTTTCCCAGGGGAGAGGGGGGCATGGAGACAAATGCTCTGACTAAATTGCTCTCTAGGTAGCAAAATCAGACTTGTAGAATAAGGCTGCAAGAAGCAAGCGTGTCAGGAGGGCCAGGACATTTGTGTAGGTCTCCCAGAGTCTGTTAAACCTGACCAAGCGACCCGACTGTTGGTTTAATGTGCTCCTTGGAGGAAGGAAGATGAAACAGTGCCGTGCCCTGGCACCCACTGAGCCGTGCTGGACTCTTGTTGGAGCATCCACATTACTAGATCACAGATCCTCGAAATTGTTCTCGTCTGGAAGGATCCGGACACCTGAGTCACCCAATGAGGAGGGTGCTTGGATTCAGTCGGGAGGAGGGAGGTGGCTGTCCCCTTAGCCCCCGCCAGCCCTTCCCTCCCCTCCAGCTTCTTCCTGCAGTGTTTGTGTGGCTGTTTGGGGAGTTGGGGTGCTTTTCTTTAGGAATTTGGTGTGTCTAAGGTGGGAGATGATAAAGGGCATTGTAGCTAAGCTAAAAATTAGAAATGACCTAGTTAACTTGAGCTTTCAGGGAAGTGCAAACAGCATGGTTTCTTAAATCCTGAAGAGGAAGAGGCGTGAAGGGGGCTTGCGGAGAGTGCATGCTTTTCCGGCATTTTTATCGTAATAAATGTCCTGTAACCAGCTAGTGACAAAGTGCTGGCTTGGCATTCCATTGGCTTCCTGCCAAAATGCAGAAATTTAAGTTACTTAGTTACGTAGCATCCTCTGTCAGGCCATTTGTCATAATGGGATTTAAGCTATTTTGCTGCATTTAACTATCTTGGTGGTGGCGACCCATAGGACCCAGTTGCGCTCCTTCTTTTTCCTTCCAAATTTTACTACAACCACAGGACCACCTGTCTTTGGAGCAGGAGAAGGCATGTTGTTTGTTGTTTGCTTGCTCCTAGGTGTTTTCAGCATCCAAGTGTATTAAGGTGTTGAACTGGTGCGGGGTGGGTGCCCAGAACAGCTCAGGTGTTACCAGGTGCTCTTGGCTTAGGATTCCTGCTTTGGAGAAGCAGACTGAGGGAGTGGCTATTATCTAAAATAAGATTCTTGGTTTTCATCTCATCAGGTTCATTGGGTGTCTACTAGGCCCCAGCTTCAGGGTGTTCGTTTGCTCAAGGGTGAAGTAGATGTATTTTTAACACCTGTTTCCATGGATGCCTAGGTTAGGTAACCTGAGAACGGGGGTGGGGGGGGGGGGTGGGGGTGGGGGAGAAATATATTTTCTGGACAATTTACCATTTACCACCATTTAGGAAGGTTTCAGTGTCTGGGCCATCGAGCTTGGCGGTGCGGAGATCTGCCGGTGGGCGGAAGTGTGCCGTCTGTCTCAGCAGGGCCCACTGAGCGTCCACCTGGCAGCCTGCAGACCCACGCACATGGCCAGCCCCCAGGCCGAGGGCAGGGGCGCTTTCCTACTCCTTTATTATCCGCCTCACTCACTCAAACTCTCAGCTGGGATTCTGATGCACAGAACGCGGCGGCATTTTGGTCTTAAACAGTTTTCTCTCTGAAAGCAGATGGGCACATGGGAGGTGAATGTGCTTTCTACCATTAAAAACAATCAGATTGGAAAGTGAACAAAATAAAGTGTACATAAAAAAATGACCATTTTTAGCATTGCTAGACTGATTTTCTAAGAATGATGTGAGCAGAAGTTCATAGGCAGGGCAGTCCATGCCAGCAGGGCTCATGATACCCAGAGCAGGTGGCCCTGGAAAGGACCTGCATGACTGATGTTTTCCAGAGTTGCTTTTATAGATGAAATTGCCATTTTTTTTTAAAAAAATTAGGCATTTGTGTTGGAGCTGCTCCTTTCCTTGAAACATATCCTTGGTGTTTTTATTTATTTACATATAATAAATAAATAAATTTTATTTATTTATAAATACATTTTTAATTCTCTTCAGCTCTACTTTCTACTGACACCATAATGCCATGCAACATAAACCACCTGTTACTGATGCAGGCACCTCTCAGACTAAATTACTAGTTGCTTCGAATGCATGGGCCCCGTTAATTATTGCAAAGGAGAAATGAAAAGTAATCTTTCCTCTTAGCTCGTTTAGATTTTGGGGAAATAAATGGCTTCTCCTCTCCTTCCCCGAAGGTCTTTTAAGCATCAGGGAGAGCGCTAACAATTGGAATTGAATTCCACAATGCCTAGTGCTTATTTGCTGCCAAGGAACCACTTGCGGGCACTTGACCTAGGATGCTCCAAGGTAAATTTTGCCCGAGGCAGGGTTCCTTGATTGCTTGATTCAAGGACTAGGGGGCCTGGATTTTGTTCTCTTAATATCAATTTCCCATTGTACTGTTTTCCCTTTTTTTTTTCTTGTCTTAGCATTTTGGAGGTTGGCTCAAAGTTCAGCTAACCTTTGCCACCACTTGCAAATTAAGGAAAGGAAAGACGTTTCTCTAATCCAGGGTTCTGTAAATTTTTCCTATAAAGGGCCAGATAGTATCTTTTGCGTTCTCTGTTGCCACTACTCGAGGAATGGGCGTGGCTGTGTTCCAAGAAAACTTTATTTACAAAAATAGGTGGCAGGGCTGGCTTTAGTTCTCAGGCCATGGTGTGCCAACCCTTGATCTAGTGGATTGTGTTGGTGGCAATGGCAAGATTACCTTGCTGAAAGAAAGCCTGCCTCGTAGCTTGGATGCAAATAGAGAAAGAAGTTCTGTAGTCATTGTATTCCCTTAAAATCTGCTTTCTGGGCATTTTATTCTTAAGCCAGGGATAAAATCCATGGTGTTCTAGCACATGGCATAATTGCTTCTTTTGGGGTTATTGGGCTGCCAGGCTCAGGTACCAGTTGCATTCGTTTGTACCTGGATGAGTAATGGATGCTGGACTGGGCTGCTCAAATCCTGCTTTAGTACAGAAGATTGCTTCTCCCAGTTGCTGGGCGAGCTCCTGGCTGCCTGTCCGCAGCTCTCAGCCCCCTTTGGGAGTTTCCTCTGCTGAAGAGCCTTGTTTCACCTGAGGCTATGCCACCTTCCCAGAGCAACCTGTAACCTCTGTCTGGTCAACGTGGGGGCACCAAGCCTGGGCTTCATACCCCAAATGGGACAAGTCCGAGTGGCCATCAGAGCTTTGGAGTACCCTGTCGGGTCAGCTGGGGATCATTGTGGATACTTTACAGCCCAACCCCTCCCTCGGCCAATCTTGCCCCTCCCCCTCTCCTTCCCCTCCCTTCCCCCTTCCCCTACAGACAGGCCTATGTTGATGGTCCACTTCCTGCATGCCAGTCTCCCTCTTAGTGTCTGCTTTCCCGGAACCTGGCGTGCAACCGTGCTTCTCTACTTTTCTAGTACTGCAGGTTTGAACCTGACTTAGGAAACAGTTTTCTAATTATTTAGTGGAATGACAAATTATGCCTGTATGATATCAGACGCAATAAATACACATTAGGTAGATTTACTATTTATTTTGAACATAAATTTGCTATTTATTCTAAATGTTGATTCTATTTATTACGTGACAGTGGACTTCCTGCCAAATAAAAGTTTGAATTGTATTGACTGGTTTATTGTAAGTTATCCATTTTGTGTGTCCAAGGCAATGGCAAAACTCTGTCATTTTCTGAGGGACCCACTGAAAGATCCCAGAGTTAGTTTTTTCTTACCACCCTCATCTCCCCTGACAACCTCATCCGCTTGTGTTCAGGGCTTGAAGACTTTGCACTTAAGCCACAGACATCAACTATGGTCTGAGCACAGCCTTCCCTGGGCAACAGACCACGTAGTGTTCTCCCCCAAGGCTGTTCCCGCCTTGAGAACGTGAAGATGCCCAGGTACCCACGTTTCTAATCACATTACCAGGAGAGATGGAAATTGGAAGCGGTGTTTCACAGTAAGAAAATACTGAGTTAGGAGTAAATGTTCGGAAGTCAATTCACTACTGGGTTTTGGATAAATTCATAACTATTTTGAAGGGCTTGTTTTTAAAATGTTAAATGTTTCAATGCCTTAATATCCTTGACCTCCCGTTGTGTCGATACCTTAACCTCATTCTCTCCCTCCATGGACGTCTTGCCGGTTTTCTTCCTCCCTGGTGAATCTGTCCCACATTCTTTTTTGGGCTATTTCCTGGAAAACATGGCATTTCTGACATCACAACATGTTCAAGATGGGTAGTAGGTTGCTCCTTTGCCTGGAACTGGGGCTTCTTTCCTTCCCTGGAGTTGGGATATAGCTGAGTGACTTCTAGAACTTTAGACTTGGCTCAGCAGAAACCCAGGTGATGTGCAACCAAGTTACTTGGGCCACGAGGGGGCTCTGGGGAGACCTGCCTAATTCCAGCCCAGCCTTTCATGCCTGCCCCAGCTGCGATTCTAACCTCGGGCAGTATTTCTCTGTAGGGGACAATATGGGGATGTGTGGGCTTGGAGTGGGTGTTGGCTTGTCGCAGTGACAGCACTTCAGGGAGGGACCTGGCGTGGGCAACGTCCTGGATGGCGCAGAAGCGCCTGGTGCAGTTTGCCCTGTTGCCTACACCACCATGAAGGTCTTGCCTGACGTCCATGGAGGTGGCAACCTGTTCATAGTTTTCTATAACTAGAACCTGTTTTACATGTAATCACAAAGAGTTTTTTGACGTGATTTCAATTTATACTGGATATTCCAGGAGTGCAGTTATGTTTAAATCAAAGGAAGATTTTTAGCTTTGATTTATTTGGAACTTCGTAAAGAATTGCTTGTCCAATGCCACTCTTGGTGTTTGAATTGCTAATCAAACACACACAGGTCAGTCTGTACTTGTAGTTGACATTTTTATGGAGATTCCGTTGATATATGTGTTTTAGTTTGCAAAAAGCTGCTGAAAGCAACATACCAGAAATGGGTTGGATTTTACAATGGAGGTTTTTTGACTTGCAAGCTTACAGTTGGGAGGCTGAGAAAAGCATCAAAATCGAAGCATCACCAGGCAGCGCATTCTCCCTGAAGACTGGCTGCTGGCGACTCCAGACTCCTCTGTCACGTGGGAAGGAGGCGCGTGGTGGCATCTGCCAGCTCTGCCTTCTCCTCGAGGCTCTTGCTTTCAGCTTCTGGCTGCTCCGTCTGTGGCTATCTCTCTCTCAGCTCCTGTCTTTTTCTCTCCATGTGTATCCCATTGATAACAACTCCAGTAAGAGGATTAGGACCCACCTTGGGCTACACCTTACTGAAGTAACCTAATCCAAAGGGCCCTTAACTGAAGGAATCTAATCAAAAGGCCCCACCTACAATATGTTCACACCCACTGGAATGGATTAGCTCTAGTGACATTTTCTGGGGTCCATCCAACACCAAATGATCACAGTATGCATATAAGAATGTACTTATTTAACAACCTTGTTTCAAAATGTCAATTTTAAAAAGTCCGTAATTAGTTGAATACTGTCTTCTCTTAAATTCAAACTTGTTTGAAGAAAACGTAATTATCTTCATTATTCTGCACCTTGGACAAGCCCTTTCCTCAAAGATAATTATAATAAGAAATGAACATTTTTGTAGTTAAGAGAAAAGGTTCAGAATTTCTTTGTAAGTAGCTGGATGAGAGTATTTTCCCTCCCTGTTCTCCTGGCTCCTAAGGACCAGAAGAGGTTTCAGGTGGAGGCTCGTAGTCTTCTCCCTCCCTTAACAGTGAGGCCTTCCGCCAAGCAGCCCTCGCCTGGTCACGTGCTCTCAGCTCCTGTCCAGGGTCCACAGGTGGGGAGTAACTATGCAGGCGTTACCCTCTCAGCAAAGACTCTTTATCTTGCGAGTATCAGGAGACCCAACTCTAACTTGGTTTAAACCGCAAGGGGATTTAAGGTTTCTGTAACCCGAAGGCCCAGACACGGGAGGCTTCAGAGTTGATTCCATGCAGTGGCTCAACAACGTCATCAAGAGTATTCCCAGAGTACTGGGAATCAGAGTATTCCCGGGCTCCACTGTGCCTTCGGAGGGGTTGGCCTCATCCTACAGCAGGGTAAACTCTTTTGCATCCTTTAATTGAAATAAGTCGTTTCCAGTTGGGGACTTTATTTCCTGAGGGTTTAGAGTAAAGGTGCTAAGGAAGCTTTAGGTTTCAGGGTTTTGTGTCCTGAGTTCCAACAAAACAATGCAAACTGAATTAGGGTCCCAGACTTTATGAACTCAGGCTGAACACTGGCACAAACCTGGTGAGGTTGCAAGGGATCTTCTGTTAGGGGAAGGGGGGAATTGACCGGCATTTTCAGACTATGTGGCATGTAGAGCCAAGATCCATGAGTGTGGCGACATGGACGTTGGGCCAGAGGCTGTGGGGAGGAAGAAGAGCCCTGGGCTGGGAGAGAGGGAACCTACATTCTTCCAGCCATACCCCATCTGGCAGCACCACCTGCCACTACTCCTCACAGTTATCTGGGCCTCTGCTCATCTGTCGGAGTGTGGTTGGATTGGTGGTTTTTAAACTACCCCCCCACCCCATCCCTGGACTCTCCACCCTAAATAGTCTCATGAAGAAGGCCATATATAAACAAACAAAAGCAGACCTGTTTCACTCGTAGGGGTGGGGAGGCCCGGGGCACCTCTGAAGCCTTAGGCTCCCCAGAGCGTGGCGATCTCTGCAAACTTTTAATTCTGATACCCCATGATTCTGAGAGATGAGTTTAAATGCTGCAGAGAAGCAAATACACAATGGGGTCAGTGGTCCCCAGAGGGCGCTGTACTGAGTTTCACTGTGGTGCCCTCAACAGTGAAGGGGAGGTGCTGGGTCCTGCGGCTGCGCAGCCCAGAGACCCTCCAGTCTTCAGGGTGGTTTTCCTTCGGCAGCCCGTGTTCTCCAAGGCCTGCCTTCTTTGCATTTCTCCATCCACTCTTCTCTCTGGTGCTGTCTGGCCCTGAGGCTGGCTTCTCTTAGGGGCAAAAAGGCTGCAGCAGGTGCAGGCTTGGTGGGAAAGCCTACTTGCGAGAGCATACTCTTCTGAAACTTTTAAATTGAATCGAACACTCGCAAAATGTTAATTTTAACTGCCTAATACCTGGTTGCTACTTGAGCAGGTGTTTCCGTTGCCCTCTGAAGCAAGGGGTTTTGGTATGTATCACTCTAGCAGTGTACTCAAGGTGGAAGGGGCATGTTCAACCTTCTCTGGCAGGTTGCTTGTGTTAAAAAGTCCCATACACCAGACCACTTATAATATTTGGAAAGATGATGGTGTTGATTCTAGTTATCAGATATTCTTAAAAAAAATTTTTTTTAATTGAGGTATAATTGACATGCCATAAATTCACCCCTTAAAGTCTACGATTCAGTGGTCTTTAAACTTGTTTACAAGGGGGTACAACTATTATTTACTATCAAATTCCAAAACATTTTTATCACCCCCAAAAGAAACCCTGTACCCATTAGCAGTCACGCTCCACTGCCCCTCCCCCCAGCCCCTGGCAACCACTAATCTGGTTTCTGTCTCTGTGGATCTGCCTGTTCTGGACACTTCATGTAAACGGAATCATACAATATGTGGCCTTTTGTGCCTGGCTTCCGTCACTTAGCATAACGTTTTCAAGGCTCACCCATGTTAAACGTATAATCGGCATTTTGTTCCTTTGTAGGGCTAACATTCCACTGCATGGACATCCCACCTTTGATTATCCACTCAATCGACTGAAGAACATTTGGCCTATTTGTGGTTATTCTGAATAATGCTTCTGTGAACATTTGTGTACAATTTTTTGTGTGGACATACATGTTCATTTCTCTTCGATACCTACCTAGGACTAGAATCGCTGGGGCATATTGGTAATTCTGTGTTAAAACTTTTTCAAGAACTGCCGAACTGTTTTTCAAAGTGGCTGCTCCGTTCCATTCCCACCAGTAATCTACAAGGGTTTCACTTGTCCTGTGTCCCGACCAGCACTTGTTATGGGCCGCCTGTGATTATAGCCATGGCAGTGGGTGTGAAGGGCCACCACACTGTGGTCATCATGTCTTTTTAAACAAACAAAACTGCATTGAGGAGGAATTTTATAAGGCAGACGTTGAATATTTAGGCCCTAATTAGTCCTAATAACTGGGTTTTTTTTTTTTTTTTTTTTTGGTAAGAGTTACCAGGGACTGAACCTGGGACCTTGTACAGGGAAAGCAGGTGCTCAACCACTGAGCTTCATCTGCTCTCCAATGATAGCTGGGTTTAAAAAATTTTTTTTAAATTTTTTTAGGAGGTACTGGGGATTGAACCCAGGACTTTGTACTTGGGAAGCAGGTGCTCAACCACTGGAACTACATCTGCTCCTTCTAATTAATGGATTTTGGCTTCCTTGTTTGCCTCTTCCCATGGCGAGCAATATTTTTGCTTCCCAAAAATGCTAGATTTGTTCTGTTTGACTTTATTTCTGTTCCAAAAACATTTATTGAGTACATTTCATGTGCCAGACACTGTGCTAGGTGCTAGGGTACAAAGATGATTGAGACCCAGTCCCTGCCTTCTGGAGCTTACAATCTAAGAGGGAAACAAGACAAGCCCGCAGAGACTGCCGAGGAGGGGAGAACGTAGCAAGTGCCATCTGAAAGGGACAGAGGAGGGCAGGGGAGGGCGGAGTCACCCTGGGTTGATGGGTGGCTGGGGCCCATGCTACTCCATGGTCCCTCACCCAGAGAAACAGAAGACACCCCCTACTCCAGATTAACCGAAGAGGTGAGGGGTGGCTTCTGAGCGCTCCTCCATACTCTAAAATGTCAGAGGACCTTCCCTTCCCAAAAGGCAACCGGTGCTGAGAAGTCACAGTTGACGGCCTTCGGAGGTGCCGATGGCTGAGGTCCGGGCCCTCAGAGCCCCCCCAGGGGGTCGTTGCTGTCAAGCTGCAGCTCCGTGGAGTCCTGGAAGAGAGAGGCCCGTCAAACACTCAGAAACGGGCTGCTCCGCTTGTCTAGTCCTTCCAGGTGCAGCTTTTCTTTGCGCCATCGGTCTGAGACCTAAAACGTGATTGTCCCCCACGCTCCCTGGGACCACCCGTGGGGCGGGCGCGTCCCTCCAGGCCTGCGGTATCCCGGGGTGGCGTTAAGGGCACTTCTGGGGCAGCCTCTGGGCTTGAAGCTCTGTGGCCCTGGACAACTCACCTGACCTCCGCTGCAGTTTCCTCATCGAGAAAGTGCCCTCATCCTATTTGCCACATAGGCGTGAGGGTTAAGTTAGATACTACATTTAGCAAGATGTGAGCACCCCTTAAGCCCATATGGTTATACAAAACGCCTTTCAGGCTGAAATTCTCCTGAACCAGGGAGAAAGCCTAAGCAGAAGTCAACACTCCAGAGGCAGCCAGCTGTCTTTACGTCTGATCAGCATGGAGGCTTTGTTAATTAGCATATGAGATGTCGGAAATGTTTTTTTTTTTTGTGGGTGGGACTAGTGGTATTCAAGACATCTGGATTGGCTACAAAAATTATCCCAGCACCCCAGACTTCAGTATATAAGGCGTGGGCTCTAATTGTTCTTTGGGATGGTACTCCAGGCTTAGGACTCTTGTTACTGGAAGATTCTTGTCACCTGGTTTGACTAGAACAGGGGTTCTTAATCAGGGGTCCATGGACCCCCAAGGGGTCTGTGCAAAGGTTTCAGGGGGTCCGTGAGTTTGAATTGAAAAAAAATCAACTTATTTATTTTCTCTGACCTCTAACTGAAATCTAATATTTCCTTCACTTATGAATGTGTGTGATAAATTACAGTGGTATTCATTTCATATCCCATTAAAGTTGTTGCATATCTCGAAGAATTGCTTGGAAATTACGGTGGTTGTTAGACCCGATGCTAGTTGAAAGTCATAAAGCTATCTGCTGCTGCATTCTGAGAAGGGGTCCGTGGTTTTCACTTGACTGGTAAAGCGGTCCGTAGAACAAAAAAGGTTAAGAACCCCTGGACTAGAAGGTTAGCTGACTTGGATTTTTAGGATACCACCTCGCCTGCCTCAGGTTAATCTTTCACGCATGGTGCTCAAGAGCCATTAGAAGAGGACAGGCTGTTGGGATTGCATGGAGCTCATTAATGGGATGTATGACTTACTTTTCCTACTTTTTTAAACAAGCAAAATAATTGATTCCAACATAATAATGCTCATAGAAAAAAAACATTAGTTAATAAATGCAGTTTAACTGCTCACCACCCTTGCAATTTGGACCACAAACATTTACATGGGGTTGATTAAAAAACAAAATAAGATTTGTGACCTGATTGTTTTTCAATCGATGAAATGAAATCAGCTACTTCTGGCACAAAGACGCATAAGATACTTACCTTCAGTTTCCTTCAGAAAAACAGGAGCATCCATTGTACCATACAAGCTTAAAAATGGCACAAGATAATAGTTCGGTGCTGTTTCTTTCCGTGCCTCTTCTAAAAATTCAATAACTAGTGTGCAGTCTTGTGGGGAAACAGCATCTGTTATTAATAAAGCAACTACAGCAGTGCTGGCTTCAGCTAATATTGCATGAGAAGTGTAGATCCTCACAAGCCAAGGGTCAAGTATTTCTTTGGACCTGAGGGATGCTGTCAGCTCAGAGTCTGCTGAGTTGACAAGGGCACGCAGCATACTGGCCATCAACTTTTCTCATTTTTATATACAAGGAAAAATTAAGTTGAATCCCTAGCTTCTCAATCTAGAACCGTAATAAACTGTGGGCAGGGCATAGCTTCCACATCCAGTGGGCATGGCACCCTCTGCCCCGGGGTCCCTGGCTTGAAGGGATCAGTGGGGTTCCCATCTAAGCTCAAGGACCATCAACTCTAGGAGAAATGGTCTCTTCTTGGAAGACCAGAGCAGAACATTCACCCATAGATACAAAAGGCCTCCTCAATGACAAATAGCTCTGACAACAAAGGAGAAAATTCCCGGAAAACAGTGTGAGTCTAAGTTCGAAGGACAGCTAGAGGAAAGAAACTTTTTCTAAGGCTGTCCTTTGCACCTGCTAGCTCATAAATGTGTGCATGGGCAGCAGAATTCAGTCTGAGACCTTATTCACGGTGACAGCTCACCTGGTCGTGCAGTTGGGATGGGGTGACCTGCAGCTCACCTCTTCCTCTACCTCCGGGAGGCTTCTGCCATCCACCAGAAAGAACCCAGGAATCCTGGCCCACCAAATTGGCTTCAGCCAGTGTGCCACACCAGCTTTTAGGCTGACTGCCCTGAGACGTGCTCTAGCAGTGAGCTTTCTTGGTGTCAAGCTGTCCACTGAGATTTGCTGAAAGACATCCTTCTCTCACACCCAGCCGAACCCATCCATAGATAGAAAGGCAAACTCACCATGAAGGGGTCATAGGAAGGTTCTGGGGGAGTCGAGGTTGTGCTCTCGTACATGGGGTTCGAGAGGTTCTCAGGTTGCTGCTTGCCGAGAGCCTCGACGTTGATATCCTCTTCTGACTGTTCAGAAAGACAAACACCAGGGCTGGAAGCCAGGCCTGTCTCTGAGGCAGGGGTGGCTCAGCCAAGTTGGCGGGTAAAGCAAGCTATGCCCCAGCCTCTGGCAGCTTTGAGGTTTAGAAGGTACCTGGGATTGAACCTGGGACCTTGTATATGGGGAGCGGATGCTCAACCACTGAGCTACACCTGCTCCCTGAGCTTTTCCTTTTTAACAGTACCTTATTGAGATGTGATTTCACACAATAAAATGCACTGATCTTAAGTGTCCAGTTTGATGACTTCTTACATATGTTGACCCCTGTGAGACACCACCAAGTTCAGGGAGTCGAGATACCCGTTCTTCTACTGTCAGGGTCTGTTCTAAACCCCTTCCATGAAATAATCATTTAAACATTATAAGATCCCAAAGAGCAGGGGCAATTATTATTGTTTCATTCTCATATGGGGAACTGAGGCACAGAGAGGTTAAGTCCGTGCTCAAGGTCACACAACCAGTGAGTGGTCAAGGTGGGCTTTGAGCCAGGATGGCTTGAGCGCTTCTGTTCTTACCCACTATGCTGTGGTGCTTCCCAGCAGCCTGCTGTGCCCTCCCGTCTCTCACATTTTTGGTGGAAAGTCAGAATACTAACCACTTTATATAGCAGGGACATTTATTAATTCATTTATTAACTCACAGTCCTCCCTAGAGCCCAGGGAGGCCGGCATTATGAGCCCCACATTGCAGATGAAAAATGTGGGAAAACTGGGACTCAGAGATGTTCTGGCACTTGGCCAACGTCACACAGCTACCAAGCTGAGGCTCCAGAACCAGAACTCAGTGCTCTCATGCCCCTTACCCCGTACCCCCTTCCACCCAGGAAGCCACTATTCTGATTTCTATCCCTCTGGAGTAATGTTGCCTGTCCTTGAACTTCGTATGAAAGGTCATACAGTGTGTTGACTTCCGGTAAACATGATGTTTTTGAGATTGCCCCGGGAGGTTGTAAATGTGCTAGTCATTTGCTAAAGGACGGCGAGCTGCTGCTCGGGGGCTCTCCAGACTCTTGACCCGGCGGGTCTTGCGGAGGCAGCAGCAGCAGGGAGAGGGCCGGGAAGGAGCAGAAGGCGCTGCAGGGAGAACGCTCAGCCGCCTTGCTGCTGCCGACCGCCTCCCAGGGTCCCGAGGAGCCAACGAGAGCGCCCTGCTGACCCGGATGCGGCTCGAGCGCCCTGCTGACCCGGATGCGGCTCGAGCGCCCTGCTGACCCGGATGCGGCTCACGTGCTCAAGGGGACTGAAATGGGCTGGGCTGGCAGCAGCGCGCCGCCTCCGGCTAAACCGGTCCCCGGCCGAGTCAGGCTTGACGCCCTAGCCTGTCGTGGCGGGTGCTTGTTAGCGAATTCTCCAAGGGCGAGCGTGGCTCCCGGGTCCCTGGCGACGTTGCCTTCTGTGGAGCTGGGTGCCAGAGGCCCGAGCCAAAGCACTGGCCTGGAAGCTCGGCGGGTCTGAGCCACCGGCCACCTCCCCCTCCCCGCCAAAGCCGGGTCTCAGCCCGGAAGAGGCGCCCGGGCTGCTCCTTGTGCTCCCCTCGGGCGCACGCCCCTCACTCAGGGCAGGAAGTGCCCGGGGGTGGGGGCGAGCCTGGGGCGGGGGTCCCTGCTGGCGGGCCAAGCATCCAAGCTGAAGCAGCCCAGAGCCGGGGCTGGGTTTCTGGGAGGGCCCCATCGCCATGCTCCTGTTTTTCTCTCTCTTACCTCAAAATGCTGGAAGCCTATTGTTCTGCGGTTCAGCCGGAAGTAAGAATACGCAGCCAAAGCGATCGCTCCAATGACCAGGACGACGGTGAAGAATATCCCGGTTCCCAAGCCGGTGTGGGCCGAAGCCTGAGCACGGAAAGGGGGTGGCGTCAACACTTAAAACGGATGGCGCCCCGGAAGAGGTGCCCATCCTGGGCCTACCCAGTTTTGCTGGCCCGAAGCAGCTCGGAGCCAGGTAAGATAAAAATAATAATACAGTTCATGCGTGTTGAGTCCTTACCACTGCCAGGGGCTGTTCTAAGCCCCTCCCACAAAATAACCCATTTAAACATTACAAGACCCCAAAGAGCAGGGACAATTATTACTGTTCCATTTTCATATGGGGAACTGAGGCACAGAGAGGTTAAGTCCTTGCCCAAGGTCACACAGCCAGTGAGTGATGGAGGTGGGCTTTGAGCCAGGATGTACCCACTATGCTGTGTTACTTCCCAGTAGCCTGATGTGCCAACCCCTCCCTCACACTTTTGGGGGAAGGTCAGAATACTGACCACCGCCGTCAACCCTTATCTAGCAGGTACCATGTGTCAGGGGCTGCTCTAAGAATTTTGCTTTTACTAACTCAAAGTCCTCCCAAGAGCCCAGGGAGGCCGGCAGCATGAGGCCCGAGTTGCACATGATAAAATGGGCTCAGAGATGTCCTGGCACTTGGCCAAGATCGAAAGCTATGAAGTGGAGGGGCCAGAAGCAGAACCCTGAGCTATTCACTCCCCTTCCAGTGGTACCTCCACTGGCCCATCCCGCCACTTTCATTTGGTAAATATTAATAGTGACAGGTGCTGTGTCAGAGTGAGGTGGGCAGGGTTTCTAGCAACAGTTTGCCTCCTGGGGAGTGGGAATTGGGGTACCTCCTGGCCCCTTGCCAGGGACCTTGGCTACTCACCACAGGGGCAGGAGGGGCTTTTAAAGGCCCCGAGATGACATGGAGGATTCCATTGGAGGCAAAGATATCCCACTGCAGAATGGCTCTTCCACTGACAAACCTGGTCTCCTTCTGAGGAAATGAGGAAAGGGTCAGTGGGGATCCGTATCCATCTGGGTTTTCTTTCCTCCGTGGAGGGAAGTTGTGCAGCCTCCCTGAGGCCTGGGAGCCTTGGTTTCTGGGCTGTCCTCCCTGAAAGGCAGCCCAGGACAGCTATCGGGCACCTACATAGCCCAGAATACAGCGGCGGCCCTTGTGCCAGGAAGCTGAGGAGTGAAACTGAATCTGAGAGTAACTTAGAGTCTAAGGGCTGCAAGAACCCAAACCTTCAGCGTCATGTTGCCAACCCACTGGCCTGACGGACTAGAGATCAGAGGCCCTGAGTAGGGGAATGGCTTGTCCAAGGTCACCCAGGTAGTAAGTGGCAAACCCCACACCTCTGGACCCCAGGTCCTCTGCTCTGAACATCACGCCACACCACACTATAAGGAAAAGGAAGGTGATCTAACCCCTTGCTACTCAAAAAGTGATCCTCGGCTTACAGCTAGGGCATCACCTGGGAGATCATTAGAAAGGCAGAACCTGGAGTCCCCCCCACCACACGCCGAACCACAATATGCAATTTTAACAAGATCCCAGATGGTTCCAGCGGTTGGTTTTCAATAATAGAAATCACCTATCAGGTAAAAACTTAAAAAATAATACTCAGTGAGTACCTGCTACATGTCAGGCACTCTTCTAAACACTACACAAGCCTTGGGTCACTGAATCGCCACAACAGTATGATTTAGACATCTTATCCTGGTCATTAGAGTCACCTCTGCCACCATCACCATCAATATCAGCAATGCCATAGTACCACTATCAACATCGCAATTGCCAACAGTATTGGCACTGTCACCATCATCATCAATTTTACCACCACCGCCACCGTCAATATCATCGCAATCATTATCATCACCAACATCAATATTATCACCATCGTCAACACTGTCATCATCAATATTATCGCCGCCACCCCCCCACCATCATCATCACCATTACTCTCATCACCCATATCATCACGATCACCAACAGCATCACTAATATCAGTAGCGTCACCATTATCATTTTTGTCAACATCAACGGCAGTGGCCGTCCTCCCTCTGTTGCAGGTGAGGTAACTGACACACAGAGAGGGTGCATAATGTGTCTAAATTCTTACAGCTAGCAAGTCACAGAACTGGCATTCAGACCCAGGCCACTGGACTCCAAAGCCTGGGACAGACTGACAGTCTGATAGAAGCAAAGGCAAGGGCTCAGAAGGCCTTAAAAATGCTTTCATTTATCACTCCTCATTACCAGCTTGGGCAGGGTCTAACAGTCAGTGTGCTATGATGTGCAGTTAATACCATTCCTGTTTTATGAGAATTGCAGGTTTAGAGTTTCCACATTACAATGGTTGTCATTTATTAAGCACCTGCAGTATGACCAGAGCTTTGCATGCATTATCTCCAGTTCTACCAACAAGTCTATGGAGCTGGCATGGGCACCCCTAATTTGTGCTTGGGCAAAAGAGGTCCCAGAAGGCTTTTCGTACTGTTTGGAGCTGGTCCTGACTGGAGGTGATGAGCAGCTTGCTTCCCAGCCTCGTCTGCAGGACAGTACCATTGACAAGGTCATTGTAAAAAAGGATGCTGACACTGGCAAGGTGGTGCTCGATGTCCCGCCCAGACAGGGTCTAGGAGGAAAGGAGAAATACAAGAATGGTATTCAAAGGCCAAGTAACAGATTTTTTGGTTTTCTTGCCTCTGCCAGAGGCCCACCTATGGCTAAGATGGATCATGGAAAGTCATCTTTATTGTCTGAAGTAGAGTTTCCCAATGTTTGGTGGAAAGTATGGTCGTCAGTGGGTTACAGGTGGCAGAGGTGTTGTCCTCTCAGCACTTGGGTGGCCCGACAGGGCCTGGGGCTGTCAGAACCTGCCGGCCACAGCTGTCCGCAGGTGGGTGGAATAAATATTCCCAATTCCTCTGGGTGCCATGACACACAGAAGGCGTGTGCCTCCTGCTCCGACTCTGGTCTCGGCCAAGTGGTCTGGGGGCCCAGCGGGCTGCTAACAGATGTGACCAGAGGCTGGAGAAACGCTGGCGGGACTGGGCTTGCTCTCGCTGCGTTTGCTCCCTGCCCTCGCCGTGGGCACAGGCCTGGGCGAGCCTGCTGGAAGAGGAGAGCCCCGTGGTGCCAAGCGCCGGGACAGGCCAGCCACCATCGACAGCCAGTCGACCTCAGACACGCACGTGTGTCTGGCCAAGACCGGAAGAACCGCCAGCTGATCTGCAGATGTCTGCGGATCTGACATCAATGGACGTGAAGCCACTAAGCTTTGGGGTGATTTTCCATACCATGTGACCATGGTAATAGATAACTGATACCGATGAGAAGCATTTTTTAAAGCCCTGGCTCCAGAGACCTGGCTCCAGGGCCCCAACTCACCTCATTTCCTCCCAGCCCGCTGTTCTCTGGCACGAAGAGGGTGCCACGGATTGACAGGTCAGTCAGGTGTTTCAGAAACGCCTGGCCTCTGGTTGAGCTGTTGGAGTAGGCCAGCACTTCCTGGGGAAAGGAAGGAAGTTGTCAGCTGGGCCAGCCGGCCCAGGGCCCAGTGCTCGAGGTCTCAGGGGGCTGGAGAGAGTCTCAAGTCCGTCACCCCTCTGGGAATATTCCTGTTCGTCTAGTTCCTCTGCTCTTCCTTCTAGGAGGCATTTTTTTTTTCTTCCCCTAATTCTATGGTCCTAAGGGGCCTGTGAGCTTGATTCGAAATTCAAAAAATGTTATTCTTGTGGGGATGTGTTGGTGTGGGTGTGATATATTTATTAAATATAGTGTGGACTTGGTAAGGGGTCCACAGTTTTCACCTGACTGGCAAAGGGGTCTGAGGGGCAAACAAGGTTAAGAACCCCTGTGTCATAGCCAAATATTCTCCATGCAGTCCTTTGAAACATGAAACATAAGTGAAGCCTCAAATCTCTTCTTATCAACACCCAGCAATGGCCCCCATGTAGCAGTTTGATGTGGTTATGAATTCCAAAAATAGATATTGGATTATGTTTGTAATCTGGTCTGTACCTGGGCGTGATTAAATTATGATTAGGGCTTTGATTGGGCCACATCATTAGATGAAAGGCAATGGCAAAGGACAGAGTTGAGGGTTTTTGATGTTGGAGTTTTGATGTTAGAGTCTGATGTTGAAGTCTTAAGCTGGAGCCCAGGGAAGTAAGCTCATAGAGGAAAGAGAAGCCAACCCCAGGAAGAGAGGAACCCTGAGCCCAGAGAGAAGCCAAACCCTGAAAGGAAGGAACCCAGGAAGCCTGCACCCTCACGGACGTCGGCAGCCATCTTGCTCCAAGATGTGAAAACAGACTTTGGTGAGGGAAGTAACTTACGCTTTCTGGCCTGGATTCTGTAAGCTCCTACCCCAAATAAATACCCTATATAAAAACCAACCAGTTTCTGGTATTTTGCATCAGCACCCCTTTGGCTAATACACCCCATTTCACTCAGAGGAAAAGTCGAGGTCTCATGTGGCTCCTTTCTCTCTCTCTCTCTCTCTCTCTCTCTCTCTCTCTCTCTCTCTCTCTCTCTCTCTCTCTCTCGCTCTCTCGCTCTCTCGCTCTCTCGCTCTCTCTCTCTCTCGCTCTCTCGCTCTCTCTCGCTCTCTCTCGCTCTTTGCCTGGCTGTTCCTTGCACCAGGAATGTTCTTCCTCCCAATATGCATGGCAAACTCCCCACTTCTGCTCATGCTTCGCTCAACTATCATGTCACCGAGGTCTTCCCTGGTCACTTGATACAAACTTGGCACCCTCTGGAGCCCCTTCCCCTCCTTATCCTATCTACCTGCTCTACGTTTTCTTTTCCAATAGGCTGTATCACCTTCTAGCATTCAATACTATTTACTTGTTTACCCTGTTTATTGTTTGTTTGCTATTTTGCCCACAGAACTATTGCAAGCACACAATAAATGCTCGATAAATCATTTTTGAAGAAATGAATTAATTTTAAGAAATTGAAATACCCAGTCCAAATTTGTTACTTTGCAGACAGGGCTATTGAGACCCAGAGAAGTAAATCTCACAGCCAGTGGGTTTCGACCTCACGCTGCCTTTTTCCTGAAATGCTGTCACTAAGCTCCCTCACGGTAGCAACGTCAGTTGGGTACTTATTATAAGTGTGTTTAGGATAACCCTGATATTTAGACCAGCTAGATGGATACTTTCAGGCTGTGGGCAGAGACTCAGAATTTTGGGGTCCTTGGTCTAACTCCTGCCCTGATCCTGACAGCCCAATACTCATGCTCAGGACCCTCTTCTCCCGAGGTCACGGATTGCCTGGTTCTGATGGGAACACTGGCTCCAGTCGCATGCTGCCCTTTGTCACCGTCATGGAGGAGAGGGATCTGGTGCCAGGCAGCCGGGGTTTGAGCCCACTTCTGGGTTTTTAGGCTGTATTGGCCCTGCTAAGCCTCAGTTTCATCATCTACAACATGGGGGTAGTAGAAGTGACTTCCAAGGTTTTGTGAGGATTTATTCCTTTCAGCAAGTATTTCTTGAACACATACTATGTGACAGCTGCAGTTTGAGGTGTCGGGGATTCAATGGTGATCAAGGCAGAGAAAACTCCTGACCCTGGAGGAGCTTACATTCTGAGGACTGAATGAAACAGGGCTCAATCAGATGCCCAGTGCAAAGTAAATACTCAGGAAGTATTAGTGGTTATTGTTTGTTTGTTTTAAATTTTATTAGCTCTTTACTCAGAAAACCCCAAATTCTCCAACTCGGTCTTTCTCTTCATTGCAAATAACTTGGAGAATACTGAAGTGACTTTAAATGCCTGTAAAGTGCACATTGGCTCTGTGTCGATAATTTGGCTCCCTGGGTGACCACTAGGCAGGCTTAGCTAACTGTGATCCACCCTGACTATTTCACTAGGAGGACAGCAGAGCGGCTCATCCCTGCAGACCAGATTTCCTAAAGTGCTTGAGGCACAAACAGATAATAATATTAGCTAAAGCCAAATGTAACATTTTCCATGTGGCATCCACAGGTCTTAGTGCTTCACAAATATTAACTCACTTAATTCTCACAACTGCCCTATGAGGTTGGAGCTATTGTCATCCATCTCCATTTTACAGGCAAGAAAACTGAGGCCCCGAGAGGGGAAGTCCCTCGTTTAAACTTATGCAGCATGAAAGCGGCAAAACCAAGCTTCGAAGTCAGGCAGTGCGGTCTAGCGCCATGCTCTTAACCACGCGTGGGAGCGCTTGCCTCCTTCCAGGACGCACCCTCTGGTTCCTGCCCTCTGCTAGTTGCTTTGCAGCAGGCCCTCCCTGAGCCCATCCCAGGCAGACTTGGCACCTACCGTCAGGAAGTTCGTGAGGGAAGGCGAGGACATCAGGACCTGCAGCATGTTCCCGCTGCACGAGAGGCCATCTCCCACGTAACCTTCCTTGCAGGTACAGTTCACATCTGGAGGGTGGGGGTGCAGAGTGAGGCAGGGGCCTGGGCTACCCTGGCTCGCCCCCGGGAAACTGACCGGCCGGGCTGTGCCTGCACGGCCTGCAACCTGCAGGGCAGCTAGGGCAGTTACCTTTCATCCGGTAGCAGAAAACGTCCCACGTTTCGCTCTTGTTGTTTCTCACTCCATAGTCTACTATCCCAACAAAGCCCGAGCCACAGCTCTGGGAGGCGTAGGCTGTGGGGTAGGCCACGTGCCCGCTCTCCAGCCAGCCGGCCGAACAGAGGTGGTACTTGGCCTGCGGAGACACACAGATGGGGCAACAGGGGGATCGTTTGGTTCACGTCTGATTCCCCTACCAGAGTGCATGGAGTCATGACTTGGTCTCGTTTTGCCTACCATTGTACTGCCTGTGCTTGGCACATAGTAGTTGCTCATTAAATTTTTGTTGCCTGAGCAACTGGATGAATGAAAGGGTTGCCCTCTCTTTCTTGTAGGAGTTTAAGTCCTGCACGCTCATTTCCCTTCCCTCTGGTCTAGGAAATGGACTTGTGACAGCCATTTACCCCCGGGTGCGGGCTCTTCTACTTAGGTATTGAAGAACTCTAAATCATCATCATCACCATCTTCATCATCGTCACCATCATAGTAACTGACCCTCATTGAGGGTTTCTTCTGGTTCAGGCTGATGCAAAGGCATTTCACGTGTCAGCACCTTTCACCCTCACATTAACCTTATGGGATAGGAACTACTTTTATTCCCACCAGATAATTGAGGGCACTGAAGCAAAGAGGAGTTGAGGAATTGCTCAAAGTCATACAGCCAGTAAGTGGTAGAGCTGGGATCCAAACCCAGGCAGTCTCACTCCAGAGCTCATCATCATCTTACAAATTGAGTTCCTACTGTGTGTCAGTCCCTGTTGATCAAGGCCACACAGTCACAAGTGGGAGCACAGAGATTCAGACTCTCCAGGATGCGGGGTCCTGGCATCAGATTTGTTCATTGGTTAAGACACGTCAAGTCTGAAGAAAGTGCAATGGAATGATAGAGGTAGTGATCACATTTGGGAGTGATGGAGGCTGGAGGAAGAGCCCTAAATTCACGCCATGTAGGCAGCCACCCTCCTCCAACCCCTCCTGACACCTGCCAGCATGTGCAATTGCCAGCAGGTGACTCCAAGGTGCCAGCCTTTCCAAATGGACATGCGGGCAGGTGGCTTCTGCATTTAGGAGCTCTGGCCAGAGAGTTCCATTTCCTACCTGGCTGTGGCTGTGAGCTGGGGCAATCCCCATTTCCTCTCTTCACGGCCCTGCAGCTGCAGGGAGTGCTAACAAGTCCAGGGAAACTGGACCGGCTTTGCAGGGCCAGAGAGATCCCTGTGGTTATTGAGCTTTTCCTGGTTTCCAGCTGTTAGGGATGCACTTCCCGCCTCTGCCTGCGCCATGGCAGTTGATGTCATGGTCAAGGACAGATCTTTGGAGTCAGAGCTGCCTTTGAACACTGGATCTGCCACCTCTTGGGTGGACGACTTTGGGCATGTGTCTCCTTTCGGAGCCTCGGATACTCTGTTAACTGGACTAGAGGCATCCCACCTCCCAGGGATGTTGTAAGGATGGACCACCATGTTAACAAGTGAAGTGGCTTGCAGGGTGCCTGACACATAAGAGGCACCCAGTAAACGAAGGCGACACTGTTACCATCATGCCAGGAGCTTCCTGCAGGCTCTTCGAGAAGGCAGCAGACTAAACGCCCTTAGCTTAAGAAGAGTCTGTGCCTTCTCGCCTACAAACCCTACCTGAAGCACACCCACTAACTGGGGACCCACCTTCTGGGCATAGGAGAGCTGGCTGTAGGTCGCTATGGTTGCGGCTTCATTGGCACAGGTCTCCTTGGCTTTGTCGAAGGTCAGCTTGTACTGGCCGAGCGGGGAGCGTAAGTGGAACACGCCAACGGTGGTATCTAGAGCAGGAAGGAGAAGAGTCGTCCAGGTCAGTGGGCCTGGCTGGTAGTGCTGGCAGCCTGGGCAGCCCAGCAAAGGACGTTGAAGGACTGTCAGAATGGAAGGGCACTGTATCTCAGGGAGAAGCCACTCCCACCTGGAGATATATTGAAGCACATCATTAAAAAAAAATACATTTCTTTTCTAATTATGAAAACAGCACAGGTTCATTGTAGAAATCTGGGCAATGAAGTAAAATGGAAATGAACAAAATCCCCTATAATCCTATTCTCCACAAATAATCATCACACCCTGGTTAACATTTTCCAGAATTTTTGGTAATTTTTTTTTTTAGGTGGCACTGGGGATTGAACCCAGGACCTTGTACGTGGGAGGCAGGTGTGTAACCCCTGCACAACTCCTGCTTCCATGGTAACTTTTAATTTTGCTATAATTTCATACTCTTCCATTCTTTTTTCTATCCATTTACATGTTATATATGTACTACGAATGTGGTAGCATACTATGTTTATAGTATTTAGAAATCTTTTTAAATGTGACATTAAATCATGATCATTTTCCAGTGACAATTTTTTTTTTGGCAACATGATTTTTCCACCGATACTTATAATTGAAAACTTTTTCTGAACTTTACAACTGTTAAAAAATACATTAGAGTGAGTTTCTGCCAAGGACTCTGTGTGTTTTCTGCTCATTAGTATGTATTAAAAATTTTTTTTCTGGTTATTTTCCAGCTATGATGCTGGAAGACTTTTGTAGTTTTTTTTCACAGCTGACATTTTTTTTCCTAGCCAGACAATTGAGTGCTGAGACCAGAAATAGTTCAAGAATCAAGTCACATTTTTATATTGGCAAGTCTAGTATAAAATGCCACTGAAAGGACATTTCATGCAGCAAAGAGGCTCAGTTCAAGTTTTTGTTGTTTGGCCATAACCTCACAGTACAGTCCATAGGTCGTGTGATCATGCTTGCCTTATCTAAAATGTAAACATTTGACACTGTAACAGGTGGGGAAAGTTGGCAAGATGTTTTTCCTTGTCTCCTTGCCAAGACAACAATTTTAAATAGTGCATTTGAGTGGATGTGTAGCAGGGTGTTTGATTATCTCTTTCTGTTAGATGTTGTGACAGTTTGGAGCTTTTTTGTGGATCCCAGAAAAGATCATGTTCTTGAAGCTAATCCATTCCTGTGGGTGTCGGGCCCTTTGACTGGACTGGATTCAGTTCGGGGGGCTTTGACTGGATGCTTCAGGGAGGCATGACCCAGGGTGGGTCTTGGTCCTCTCGCTGGAGTCCGTTATGGATGGACGGCTAAAAGCAGAGACACACAGGAAAGAACGGCAGAGAGAGAGAAGCCCTGAGAAGCTGAGAGGTCCTGGAGGCTGGAATCAGTGGAGCACAGAGGCTTGGAAAGAGGCCCCGGAGAGGCTCCAAGAGAGGAGGCCCTGTGCCTGATTGCCCACATCTGAGCTCGGAGAGAAAGCAAGCAAGGAGGGGAAGCCCCCCCCCTCTCCCCCCCCCCCCCCCCCCCCCCCCCGTTTGCCTCGGCAGGAGGCCAGGATCGCCAGCAGCCGGCCTTCGGTGGGACAGCATCTCTGATGATGCCTTGATTTGGAATTTTCACAGTCTCAGAACTCTAAGCTTTAACCTCATAAATTCCAATTATAAAAGCCTGGTATTTGTTCCCTGCAGCCTTTAGCAAACCAAACAGATGTATGCACTGTTTCTAATTTTTTGTGATGGTACGTACTGCTGGGATGGATATATTTTTAAAATCTTCATTCAATCCTTTAATTATCTCCACAGGATGAGTTCCTGGAAATGGAGCCTCTGAGACTTGGTATGAATATATATATATGTATGTATATGTATGTATGTATGAATATTTTTAAGGCTCTTAGCACATATTGAAAAATTGGTGGCCAAAAAGGCCTAGCCAGTTTGCCCTCCTCTGAACTGAGCGGCACTTCCTGCTGAAAGTGGGGTGGCTCTGTAACCTGCCCAAGGGAATGCTAGGGCGTTCATCCAGTGGTGCCCTTTTTTGCTCTAGTTTATATTAACCCCTGAGAAACAACAGGAGACAGGGCCAGTGTGATGCCCAGTTTCTTAGTATCATGACCAACATTTTCTTTGAATTCCTAAAAAAGCAGAAGGGAAAAATCCCCTGGAGAAGAGGAATGATGTTTCATGAGCTGAAGAGATTTCCAACCGTGAGGGAGCAGCGGGTGCAGACGGGACTGGCGGAATGAATCACGTAATGCAGGAAAACCATGCACTGAGGCAAACGACTTGTAAATCCACGTCCCAAGTCCCATCCTCTCATTTTTGCCCCCATCCTAAACAGCAACTGCCTATAGGATCCTCTGCTTGGAAGTCCCACCTCCACCTTGAGCACACAACGTCCTCCACCGACCTCTTTAAACTTCTCATCATGTTCCCTCCCCACCTGCTTTAACCCATTGGGCTGCTCTCCTGGGATAGAAATCTCACATAATCTAGGAGCCGTTCCCGGTCATCATTCTCTGTCAACCGTGTGTCCCTTTCTTCATAGTCCCATCGTCTTCCCAGTAGACACCCTGTTTCCTTGGGTCCACAGCCTTGATCTTCTTCTGCCTCCTCATTGCCTTGTCCTTCTCAGCCCACCCCTCGGCATTCTTCCCTCTGGCCAAGCCATCCCCCCCATGCCAGCTGCTCTGTGCTGAGCCCAATGCAAACATCTTTCAAGTCTCCACAATAGCCCCAGGACTCCATTAAAGTTCTCTGAAAACTCCCTCGCTCCCCTCACCTAGAGATCTTTCCCTTCTCTGAACTATTTCTACCCTTTGGTCTTAACTGCATTTATCATTTATGTGATAAATTATCGTCTTCCGACTTATTGCTTTCCTTTCCATGTCTTATTAATTTTAAAATGCTCCTCAGCTACACTGGGCATCTTCTTGCAAGAAGGGAAAATGTCTTATATATTCTCCATATTTTTCCCTACTTATATATCCTCTACTTCATCACCCGAAAGGATTTGAGGGGTCTCAAGACTTGGGTGTTAATTAAACAGTTGTTGAGATGTATAAAAACTGCCTCACTAAACGTATGCTGTCTGTAAGACCGCTGACAAAAACCCACCAGCTCTAGTGCTCCTTCAGAACCTCGGAAGTCCCTCCTTGCCCCGGCTCCTACGTCCTCCTTTTCGGCTTTCTTCCAACAGGCTTCAAAATGTGCCGTTCCTAAGTGCCTCCACACATACCACCTGTTTTGTTTTTGTTTTTTACCCATAGTGT
This sequence comes from Dasypus novemcinctus, assembly GCF_030445035.2. Lineage (NCBI taxonomy): Eukaryota > Metazoa > Chordata > Mammalia > Cingulata > Dasypodidae > Dasypus > Dasypus novemcinctus. Next base: position 88,164,426 of record NC_080684.1, on the reverse strand, counting down.
GTTATGATTCTTCATTTTATTACACCGCGGGTTTATCATATGCCATTCAAATCATTCCTGGAGGTGAGTAGGGGTATATGCCAAGCACTGGGCTAGCACTGATTCAGCTTCTGCGTGTGGCAGGCAGCTCCTCTTGGTTATTTAAATACCCTAAGCTGTGCGTCTTAGATTCAATTCCAGGCAACAGCTGCAAGGGTTACTAGGCAACTTGGGAAAGCCAAAGGCCAGGAAAATCCACCCGAACACCCTCGGGGCTGGCTCCGGCTCTGAAGGCTCCAGGTGCAATGCTGAGGTTTCCTTCCAGGCCCGCTGCCTCCGCTGGGTCCCGGACAATCTATGGGCTGTTTGGTCCCCGTTTCTTTCCATCTCTTGCCCGGGTCCCTTCCCAGGCCTGAAGACCACGGAGCCCGGGGCCAGGAGCCCCCAGCCACACTGACCCTGGAAGTGGAGGTCGGCACAGTCGGCGTCCGCGTGGCACTGCCCGTTGTCCTGTAGGCAGCGGTCAATGGGCAGCTGCTCCGGCTCACAGTCCAGCCCGTCGCCCACGTAGTGACTTTTGCACACACATCTGTGCTTGCCCTGTGGGGAAGGGGTGGGAAAGGGTGAAAAAAGCCCCTTCTCTAGGATCCCAGGACCCCAGGCCTCCACGTGCCCTGGGGACCACTGTCCGGCCTGGGGCGTTTTTGGAAGGACTAAGGGGATACACCTCTCCTGTCCAGTGGGAATCAAATGACCGTCACGACTTGCTTTCATGCAGGCTCAGGAAGAAAGTTTGTCGTCCTTTACCGCTCAGTTCAAACGGCACCTCCCCGGCCTCCTAAATAAAGTAGACCCTGCTCTCTCATTGGCCTGCTTTATGACCTCGTGGTTCTTCCCACTCTTCACAAGCATCTTGTGCCTTTGTTTCTCGTTTCTTGTACTGAGTACTGTCCCGCTCTCTCCACCTGTACAGGTACTCCAGGAGGCTGGGCCGTGCCTGGCTTTTTGATTGCTGTACCCTAGGCACCTACAGTAGACAGTAGGTACTCAATAACTATTTCCTGAATCAGAGAATGAGTTCAGTTTTTCCTCACAGTAACCCTGTGAGGTCTATGTTATTATAAGGCCCACTTTATAAACGAGGAAGCTAAAGCTCAGAGAGGTTAAGGAGTCAGCCCAAGGTCACACAGCCTGTAAATCCAGGAATTAGACCTAAAGTGAGTCTGACTCTAAGTCCATGCTCATAACTAGTAATGGATATGATCTCCCACAGTCTCTTCTCCACCAGATAAAAAGAACACAGATTCCATTTGAAAAGGATTTGAGCGATGGCCCAAAACCAGCACTTTGCATGCCACTTCCCACCAACTTTTTTGTTTCAATAAACTTTCCAGTTTGGAATAATTTCAGATTTAAGAAAAGTTGCAGAGATAGCACGGAGAGTTTCCATCTACTCTTCACCCCATTTTCCCTAATGTTAGGTTACATAATGACAACACATTTGTCAAAACCAAGAAATTAACATGGGTACAGCATGATGAACTAAACAATAAACTTTCTTCAGATTTCACGGTTTTCCACTAAGTTCCTTTTCCTGTCCGGGCTACCACTTTGCCTTTAGCCTGCCCACTTTTAACAAGAAATAGGCTGAGCTGGGAAGAAAGCGTTGGAAGAGGCTGACGGTAGTTACGGCCCAAGGCCGGTGGGGAAGTGAAACTGAGGCACAGGCGGCTGCCTCTGAATTTCCCATTGAAGAGCGACTTACCGGGCCGGTCATCTTGCAGGTGGCGTGCTCGTGGCACCCGCCATTGAGGCCGTCCGCGCAGGGGTCTACGGCTGTGCAGCTGCGGCCGTCCCCGTCGTAGCCCTTCGGGCAGCCACAGGAGACCACTGTGCCCTTCTGGGAGCACTTGGCCACCTTCGCACATCCCCCGTTGTTCTGTTTGCAGAAATTCACAACTGCAAGGGAAGGGGAGAGAAGGCTCAGTGTGCTACTATCGTGGTAGCCGGGCTTCTGAGCAGGGCTACGGGGCCCTCCAGCACCCCAATGTGTTGGTGCCTTCTCTCCCTATGCCCTAGTGCCTCCGTGCCAACATCTGCAAACACTCATATCCTTCTGGCGCCCTCACAGACCAGGCCTGCTGACTTCTGTCCATCTCCCTCTCCCCACCTTGCCACAAAACGTAGGCCTCTACCTTGGTGGCAGTTCCTGGACATAAGTTTGATTTTCAAAGTTAGGAAATAGATATGTGTGCGTGTGTGTATGTGTGTGCAGAATTAGCACATGTGAGTTGGATACCATTCCCCTAACTCTACAGGTGAATACACTGACAGTCAGATAGCTTAACTGACCTGACAAAGGCAAAACAGCCAGGTATGTAGTAGGCTAAGATTAAACCAGGGTAGTAAGGTTCCAAAGCCCATGCCTTTCCCACTGGGTGGGGCTGCTTCTTTTGACCTTCATTTTCATAATCCCCTCAATTTTAACCCAATAATAGATCAGCCCTAGCTTCAGGAGAAGCTGAAGAGCAACTTGCTTGCCTTTATGTCTAGAGTCATGGCAACCACTTGAGACCCTGAGATAAAGAACAGAAGGATAAAAAGTCTCAAGTCTAAAGATGGCAGCCGTTGTTGAGTGCTGATCCACTTCTGGACTGTCATGTACAAGTTACAAAACGGCAGGTCTAGCAAGATCTCATGTTTGTAAAGAAAGTATATAGGTCTCTTGATGAGTATTCATGAAAAAAGTTAGAAAGGACACGTAACTGAAACTGCTAGCTTTCTCCTAATACTTACTCTCTCCTTTGGCTATAGTAGTAGTTTCTGAGCTGGGCTCATGGTTGCATGGCTCAATACTATATTTTCCAGGCTCCCTTGCAGCTAGATGTGACCAGGGATGAAGTTCTGGCCAATGGGATGGGAACAGAAGTGATTTTTTAACTTCTAGCTCACGTCCTTAAAGGATGGCGATTTGCCAGTTTCCTCTTGTGCATCAGGCTGTCTGGGCTGTGCCTATGGTAGCAGCCATCTTGGAGAAGACAAGTGAGAGGATGGTAGAGCAACAAGATGGAAGGAGTCTGGGTCGCTGGGAGGCCTTTCAGAGAGAAACTCTGTGTTAGCCGTGGATGCCTCCCTCCAAATTGAGCCATGGGACATATTTAAACATGTGCCCTGTCTACACCACAGTTCCTTTGGGTCCTTGTGGAGCGGAAACTATATCCTAACTACTATAGAAAGACATTGCTATGTTCACAGTGGTTCTCACTGAGTAGTGAGAGTATGCGTAGGTTTTTTTTGTTGTTACATAAACAGTAAGTGTAAAATAAAAGTTGGGAACTTACAAACAAACAGGCATGTCATCATACAGAGCTCTCATACATCATACAGGGCTCTCATACATCTCCCCACCACCAAATGTTGCATTGTTGTGAAACATTTGTTACAAACTATGAAAGAACATTGTCAAAATATTGCTACTAATTATAGCCCATATCTTACATTTGGTGTATTTTCCCTCAACCTACCTGATTATTAACATCCTATATTATTAGCATGATATACTTGTTATAGTTCATGAGACAATGTTCTCATATTTGTCCTGCTAACAACAGTCCATGTTCCACCACAGGATTCCCTGTGCTTACAGCCCCATGCTTTGTACAGTCCATTCAAAGTGTACATTCAGTGGCTCTCATTTTCATTACAGAGTTGTGCCGTCATCACCACAGTCAATTTTAGATTGTTTTTATTTTGAGAGGATGAATAGTGTTTATTGTATTTTTATTATTTTTAACACTTAAAGCACTTTGAGTTTTTTGAAATAAGAATGCACTACATCTAGAGTTAGAAAAACACGATAAAAGGAAATGCATCATAGTTTACAAAGCAATTTTTTAAAAACTTTTTTTCCCTATGATCACTCTTTTTTAAACAAATGTTACATTAAAAAAATATAAGAAGTTCCCATATACCCCCACACCTCTCACCTCACTCCTCCCACATCAACAACTCCCCCTACCACCATCACGGCACACTCACTCCCCCCACCACCATCACGGCACACTCACTCCCCCCACCACCTCCACGGCACACTCATTGCTCTTGGCGAACACTCCCCGGAGCCCCGCTGCACCACGTGGATAACAGTCCACATTGTAGATTACACTTTCCCCAGTCCACCCAGTGGGTTATGGCAGGATATATAATGTCCAGCATCTGTCCCTTCAACATCATTCAGGACAACTCCAAGTCCCGAAAATGCCCGCATATCACACCTCTTCTTCCCTCTCCCTGCCCCCAGCAACTACCGTGGCCACTTTTGCCACATCAGTGCTAGAATTTCTTCCAAAGTAATTTTAAACCCATTTAAATTTTTGACCTGTGAGGTGGGTAGGTCAGGCACGAGGAAACCCATTTTTAGATAAGGAAACTGAGATACTGAAAGGTTAAGGTGTTGCTGATGTCGCCCGGGCAGGAATTAGAAGAGCTAGGATGGACTCCAGGTAGCTGACAAGCCCGCTCCAGCCCACATCAGACTGCTGTTCCCACATGCACAAAGGGGACCCACCTGTGCAGGTGAATCCATCACCTTCATAATTCAGGTTACACTCACACGTGTTGTTCTCCTTACAGACGGCATGGGTTGAACAAGGAGGAGTGCACACTGGGGTCAGCACTGCAAAGGAAAGGGCCACCATTCAGCCTGCTCCTGTGGTGTGAAGATTTGGGACCCACAGAAGGGTTTTCCCCAAGTCTCCCTAAGGTCTGCTACTGTGTTTTACAAGCACCCTCTTACAGTTGGAAAATGGAGGGATTTGCTAAAGTCCCTTCTGACCTAGAGATCCTGAGATTTGAGAATCACTCTTTTATATTAAGGCATTATCTCTGCCCCATTCTCCAGATTAAAATGCACATATGTTACCTGTAGGGGCAACCAGTTGAAATTTTACACCCCCAAACTCACTAGCAGGCATTATGCTGACTAGTGACTCTCTGACCCTAAGGGCATGGAGTTCCCGCCCGAAGTGGTTAAATTGGGGGAGAAAGTCTAAGACCTCTGGGAGCACAAATGGCGCTTTGGTGATTGGACTGGCAGGAAGGCTTGTGGGGGCTGGGGGTTCTCCTGCTGGGTTAACAGGCAGCCTGAGGCCACAGGAGGTGGGAGGTTAGGCAGAAAGGGGTGGGAGTGGGAGGAATTGAAGCTGACAGTGCTGTTGGAATTCTTGAAACCGCCGGTTGCATAGGGAGAGTTCAGTCATGCTTTTTGACTTCAGTAAGACTGAAATGACAGTGATGCAACAATGGAAAATTCAACTTTCACATCTCAGACACGTAGGGCTTTGGGTATGAGGAAGACCCCAGAAAACTTATTGCTTGGTAGCAATGAAGATTGTGAGGACTCTGATCAAGGAAAGGATAATGGCACCTACTGATTTGAATGCCCATATATATTCGGCACTTCAAAAACATGGTCTCAGACCCTCACAGCAATTCTGCAAAGTGTGTGGTATTTACTCCTTTTTAAGATGAGCAAATCAAGCCTCAGAGAGGCTAAGGCCATTCATTTAGTTGAGGAACAGAATCAAGGATCAGACCCTGGTCTTTGGGACTCCCAAAACTGCATTTTCCATTAAACCACTGGGCCCCTGCATGTGTAAACAACAAACATCCGGGTGCCACCCCTGCCTGATCCTGCGATTCTTCTCCCAAGGCAGGTCCTTTCACGGTTGCACAGGAGGACACACTGGTTTCTGGGTTGGAGTTAAATCTCTTCATCTAGTTTTCCTTAATGTCGCCAAACCTCTTGAGGCCCAGGGTCAAGTATCCAAATCATCTTTCCATGTGTTAATGGAAACACCTGCTTTGGGGCTTTTTTCAGGTGTCACTCAGCATTCTCTGTTGGGTGCCTTGGGTGCTGTCTGCCTCAACCCACTCCGATCACGCCCATGACAGACCTGCCTGAGTGTCACAGAAGTGGCCGGTCCAACCCGTTTCACAAAGGCACTGTCCGGAGCCTGTGATCCCATCATCACACTGTCCGTGGTCTGAGCAGCCACAGGCTGGAAAGTAAAATGGGGAGTCATCAATGCTTGGTGATCAGGGATCAAAATCAAACCAACAGGCCCATGAATCCCCTGTCCATTGTGTGTTTTCAGTGTGGGAGGCACGCGTTGAGTGCCACAGTCATTGGTTCATTTATCCATCCATTCAAGCCTTAAAAAAATAATGTGTTCAGGACATATCATGGGCCAGACACTACGGGCAGTGAAGTTACAGTGGACAAATAAGATCCAGATAAGGCCCCTGTTCTCATGGAGCTTACAGTCTAGGAGGCTACCGCTGTTGAACATGAACTTAGAAATGCAATGAGTGGTATAAATGCAGAGCAGAGGGTAGGTAAGGATAGGGTTTGTGATGGGGGAGATAGAGAAAAATCTGCGAACTTCTGACAAGTCTCCAATTTAACAGCCAAATCTTCACAGAAGACACTAATACTACCACTTCTGGACGCTTCTAGCACTACCACTGGAGCTCAAGGTGCCATTAACTCTTGCCTAGAGTGTTGAATTAGCTTCCCCCAAAGGTCACCCTGCATCTGCTCTTGTCCTACAGTGTATTCTCTTCCGGGCAGTTAGAGAGAGACTTTTAAATCTGCCCATGACATACCCAGTTTGCAATTCTCCAATGCCTCTGTCACATTTAGTATAGACTCTGAAGACCTTTTGCCTGGTCAAGAGGCTTCTACATGACCTGGTTCCTAGTGACCTGTGGATTTCATCTCCTTCCTCTCTTCTTTTTCCTAGCCCACTCCATCCAGCTATCCTGGCCTTCTTGCTGGGGTGTGCATGCTAAGCCTGTTTCTGCCTCAGGCCTTTGCATATACTCATAGCTGGGAAAGCCATTCCCCTGTGTGCGCTGCCCAGGACAGTAGCCTCTAGCCACAGGTCTCTACTTAAAAATTTAAACTAGTTAAAGTTCACAATTCAGTTCTTCAGCCAAACATTTTAAGTGCTCAGTGGTAGCTACCATTCAGACAATAGAGGTATGGGCCATTTCTAGCCTCGCTGAAAGTTTGATTGGACTGCACTGCTCTTCTTTAATTTTGTTGCTGTAGTGTTCATGTTTCCTCCCTTTGAATGTAAACTCCTTGTTTTTTCCCCCCTTACCACTGTATCCCTGGAACTTAGAACAATTCCTAGCTTTTAAGCAAGTCACTTAATCTCTTTGTGCCTTGATGTTCTCATCTGTTAAGTGATGATATTAATAGTACCTGTTTCAAAGGGTTGTGATGGAAATGATTCAAATAGGTAAACATATATGCCTGGCACATAGTAGGCACTCAATAATGTTAACTGTCAATATGAGGAAGAACTCAATAAATACCTGCTGTTTGAATTACCAAATGAATGCTGTTCAGCCACAGCTCGCCTTTGGGACAGCTGGGGATGTGAGTTTCACTTCTAGAGGCAAGGGCTCTTTCAGAGGATAGAAACTGGAAATACATGCACAAGGGGAGAGGCAAGTAGGGCAGACAGAGGGAGGTAGGAGGCCAGGAGAAAGGGGAAGGAGGATGCTTGCAGGTCAGGCAAATGGTGAGGATGAGGACAGGAGCACACGGCTAACACCCAGGGAAGGGGTCACATACGCTGACAATCAGGCCCGAATCTCCCGGGCCAGCACAGCTCACACGCCGTCCCGTTGAAGCCCATGTTGCATTTACACTCTCCTGTGGCCGCGTAGTCGTCGAGGCAGACGCCCCGGTTGCTACACGGGTTATCCGGTCCTCCAGGACAGGCTAGAAGAGATGAAACAGCCGTGACTCAGCAGTCTGCCCAGATCAGGAGCAGCTCAGTGTCTTTGTAAGTGGTGCTGCTAAGCCGCGCACAGCTGGGGATTCTGACAAGCTTTAGCCCAGGTGGACCACTGCCCAGGGGACACACCCATGCTGTGGCGCTGGGTGTTCAGGGCAAGCCAGTGGCCCATGGAATATGAGCTTAGATGTATCTGATATGATTCTACCTTGGCAGGATGATATACTGAACTGTGCATGGTATTTTGGGGTGGGGGTGGGGTGTTGGGAGACTTGGGAGACCTGGGTTTAAGTAGATCTGGACTAAATAATGAACTTGCTCTGGGTGTCAGTTTCTTAACTCTAAATAATAATAATAATAATAATAATAATAAAACAATAATTGTTACGGATTGAATTGGGTCTCCCATAAAGATATGGTCAACTCCTAACCCCTGTCCTGTGAATATGACCCTATTTGGAAATAGGGACCTTTGAGGATGTTATTAGTTAAGGTGAAGCCTGAATCCAGCATGACCGGTCCATTTAAGAGAGACAGAGGAGGAGATGGCCATGTGATGGAGGCAGGGATTGAATTACGCTGCTACAAGCCAAGGAATGCCATGAATTGCTGGCCACACCCAAGAAGCCAGGAAAGAGGCATAGAACAGATCCTCTCTCTTAAGAGTGACTTGCCAACACCTTGACTTCTAGCCTGCAGAACTGTGAGGCAATTCATTTCTGCTGTTTAAGCCAGTTTGTGGCACTTTGTTACAGCAGCCCTGATAAACTAAGATCATCATCGTCATCATCATCATCCCCCAAGACCTACACACAGAATTATTCTGAGGATCAAATGAGGTAATATAACTGAGCGCAATTTGAAAATGGAAAGTGCTGAGCAAATAGAAAGGATGGTACTGATGTTTTTGACTGGTCTGCATGTCAGTGATGGAGGGCGGAGGCAGGGTGATTGCATGGACTCCTAGACTCAAATTTTCTCCACTTGGCCACAATGAGTGGGGCACAAATGAATTTATATGGCTATGAGTCTCCAAAAAGAACTGGAAGGTTATCAGAGGGGTTGCCCTTATGCACACCTGAGCAGTGTCCCAGAGACAGATAAAGTAGATACAACCCCAGGTATTGGTTCTTCTGAGGGCAGGGCTACAGAGACCCACAGGTTCTATGGTCATGGCAGATGGAGTTCAGTGCCATGTCAGTTGGCCCTGCTTTGGAGTTTGTGTTTCTGTGTGATGGAGCTGGACTCAGATGTGATCTTTGTCCACAAGCCTCTCCTGTTACTTTTACCAGAACTGCAGTTGGTGCTGGGGTTTAATGTATACCCAGGGGACTTGAATCTCTGGACTGACCATGTGACATTCAGGCCCTGAGCCTCAACAGACTTGCAACTCCTACACTCTGATTTATTGGACTTACCCCACTCAGCTAACATGGAAGTGAAGAAGGTCAACCACCACACCAGGGAGCCAAGAGTGCTTACAACTGAAAGCAGGAGAATTGCATCCAGCATCCATGTGGAATCTAAGCCCCCTCTTGTTATAGATGTGGAGTGGACACAACCATTCTAAGGTCCACAGGATGGAGAAATAGAGTATGGATTAGAGTGGACTTACTGATATTTATGAACTGTTGTGATTAGTAATCGAAGAAAATGTGGCATTGGTGTGGAGAAAGTGGCCATGGTGGATGCTGGGGGTAGGGAGTGGGAGGAAGAGATGTGATGTGGGGGCATTTTCGGGACTTGGAGTTGTCCTGGGTGGTGCTGCAAGGACAGTTACCGGACATTGTATGTCCTCCCATGGCCTACTGGGTGGACTGTGTGAGAGTGTGGGCTATGATGTGGACCATTGACCATGAGGTGCAGCGGTGCTCAGAGATGTATTCACCAAATGCAATGAATGTCTCATGATGATGGAGGAGGTTGTTGTTATGGGGGGAGACGTTGGGTGAGGGGGGTGGGGGGTATATGGGGACCTCATATTTTTGGAATGTAACATTAAAAAAATAAAGACAAAAAACAAAAACAAATGCAAGGCACTTGGAGAGAGATGCAGGACTTTGGGCTTGCTTCTTATCCTCTCTGTGCCTCCATTTTCTCATCTATAAAATGGAGATAACAATGGAAACACTTTCTAGGGGTTGTTTGGAGCATTAAATGACTTGATAAATAAGTGATTTACATGGGAAGGAGACACTCAATGAAAGTGCCTAGTTAGAACAATGCATGTCCCGTGGGAAGTGCCACATAAGCATCTGTTTTGATGCTGGCACTGATGTTGAGGTATCACTGGTAGAAGTCACATCTAGGCACAGAAGTTTCAGGACGGGCCTAAACTTCATTTAGGAGAGGAATCCTTTTCCGGAGAGGTAATGGAGGCAGGGTGATGTCATACATCCCATAATGGGAACTTTCAAGAAATTTTAGTCCACATTTCTATCAGCATATTGCCCTGCCAAGGTAGAATCATATCAGGTGCATTTAAGCCCCTATGTTTATCAATATCATGGCTATTGCCAAGCAGGAAAAACAAAATATGTGTTGCTTTGGGTACCATGGGAAAATGTCTATGCTATTAAGATAAACAAAAAAGCAAAATCTACAATTACAGTATTCCAACGGTAGACACTCGACACCAAAATATGCCAAAAAAAAGAAAAGTTGAAGGAAAGGTAGAAAACTCTTCAGAGTCATTGCTTTTATAGGGAGTTATTAAGAGCAACACCCCCATCCATTTCCCCGCCTTTCATAATTGCAGAGGAGGGAAGAAGCGCCCTCACCCTGACAGTCTAGCCCAAAGTACCCCTTGCAGCACTTGGGGAGCTGCATCACCATGGTACACTGCTGCCGGCAGCCTTCCACTTTCCTCATGAAGGGCAGGCTGAAGAAACACTTTTGCTTCACACCCTAAAGGGCAGAAATAAACAAACCCTTAGATATCTGCTCCACAGACTTGGCCCAAGCCAGAAATGTGACTTTCAAAGGCCAAGAGCCCTTTATAAGTGAATTCTTTTCTTAGAGGAGTCAATAGGCAAATGGTAGAAGCAACTGGAAAGGGAGGGGACTCAGAGCAAGAGTCCACAGGAAGATTTCTGCCCAGTCATAAGAGGAAAGGATTTTCTGACCCTTGGAGGTACATGCAAATGGTGTGGTTGTGGGGTAAGGGTAGGGGCTGGGGTAGAGATTCTCATCAAGGAAGGGGTAGCAGTTTGTGGAACCCAGAAAATCATGTCCTTAGAGTGAATCCATTCCTGTTCATGTAAACCTATTGTAGGTGGGACATTTCGATTAAATTACTTCAGCTAAGGGCCTTTGATTAGATTGCATGATCCAGGGTAGGTTTTAATCCTCTTACTGAGTCCTTTATAAATGCAGGAATAAAATGCTGCAGACACTGGAAAAGCTGCAGAGACAGAGAGGAACCTAGACACTGAGAGAAAGCCCTGGGAGCCAGAAACTGAAATCAATAGAACACAGAGGCTGAGAGGAAGCCACTTTAGCCAAAGCTGAAAGCAGTGAGGCCTGAGGGAGAGGGGAGAGACTAGTAGATGCCACCATGTGCCCAACTGCTCACAGCCGCAGCTCAGGTAGACAGCATCTCCTGATGGTGCCTTGGTCTGGACACGTTCACAGCTGCAGAACTGTAAGCATGTAAGTTAATAAATGCCCGCTGTAAAACCCAACCCATTCCTGGTGTATTGCTTTGGCAGCCTTTAGCAAACTAAAACAGAAATGGTGTGTTCATGCGTGGCAAAGCCCCAAATCATCAGCAGGGAGTATAAGAGTTTCATTTTGTTGCATAGAGATGATTTTGTTAGATGTTTTACTTAGAGTGGAAAGGGCTTGGCTTTGGAACCAGTAATAATAGGTAATATTTAATGAGTGAATACTATATCACATTTTAAAATTACTTTTCCTAATAACCTATTACAGAATTGTTATTAGCTTCATTTTACAGAGCGAAAACTGATCAATTATGTGACTTGTCAAAGATTACCTACTGGAATTTGATTTCACACCTGGTAACTCTAAACCTCATTGCTCTAACCATTATTCTACATTGCCTTCTGGGTCTCGTCCTAGCTTTGTTCCTTACTACTGTGTAGCCCTTGGTTGATTGGTACCCTCTCTGAGACTCATTTTCTCATAAGTAAAGTGGAAGCAGTAATAGCTTCCTTCCAGTGTTACAATAAGGAAAAGGGATAATGTGTATAAAGGCCTACTACAAAGCCTGGGACAAGGACAACAGCCAAGAAAATGTAGCTGTTATTTTTGTAATTATCTTTGAACTCTCTTCAGCATCTATAATCCCATGATTTTTCTAGGCAGATCCTGAAAGGTGGGTAGAGCCCTGACAGGTTGCCCTGACTGAGAATGGCCATCTCTGACCCTGTTATCTTGGTGGAAAGAATGACATACAGTTATACAACACAACCACACACACACACACACACACACACACACACACACACACATACTGACACATACCAGAAGACTGGAGTCTGATAATGAAAAAAAACCTATTGCTCTCTAAACGTTATCATTGCATTCACAATTACCTGTGGTTTACTCCGTGCTGGGCATCTGGGAGTATTGACACAGCTCCCACAATCCCCCTAGTGTGCAAGAAAAGAAACACTTAAACATTTAGAATATTGAAAAATACAAGGAAATACCCCTGGTCAATACCTTGATGGGTTGATCTACAACTTATTAATCTTGATTAAGAATATGCTAGTTATCAAGACATAAAAACAGAACCCTCTAGACCTTTGCCATGGAGAATTCTGAAAGCCTGGCTTGGACCTCAGCTCCTTGGTTTAGTTCTTTGAGGGGAAAAGTTCCCTGTTATAAAGAGGCAGACCAGGGCAGTGGCATCCAGGCATACGTATAGTGGCAGTGAGAAATATGGATGCAATTGTCAGATAAATTAGCTCTGATAATTTTGGCCAATCACTTATGCTCTTTGGTCCTAGATTTCTGATCCATAAAATAGGGATAATAATCATCAAATGAAACAATATGTATGACTATACTTTGGAAATTATAAAGACCATTTCTCTTATAGCAGAAGGGACAATTGATTTCATCTCCTACTTAGGGTGACTGGTATCCTAAAAATTTGGGATATTTATTGAATGTCTACTAGGTGCCAGGTACTGGCATCAGCTGGTGACACACTTTTATATGTAAAGTCACTTCATGTCTCTGAGACTCAATTTCCAAATCCACAAAATAGAGTTGATGATAACTTCTTCCAACGATTACTGTGGGAGTAAGATGAGCACTGAACATCTGTCCCAAAGCTCACAAAATGGGAGCTGGATGGATGAGTGTGAAACGTGAAAATGCCTAGCACGGTGCCTAGACCCGGGTAGAGCTTCAGCCAATATTATTAAATGAATGAAGGGGTAAGTGTGTGGAGGTGTGGGTGGCATATAATATTATGACTGAACTATATGACATTGCCATTTTTGTAGGTGAAAAATTGTCAACGATGACAATTTCATATGGTTTAATGGGGCAGACAGTAAAAAACTGTTGAATGAATGAGTGAATGGCTGAATGGCTGGATAGATTTGTATGATGAGCGAATGAATGGGTGGGGAGGTTCATGGATAAGTGAGAGTGTGAGGTCTGGGTAGGGCTAAGGAGACTTTTGTTGGTTCTGAAGCTGAAGAACCACTGCATTGCTATTTGGCCCTGAAATCTCTCTGGTCCTGGGCTAGCTGAGGTCACAACAAACAGGGTCCATGCTGGATGGTGAGGACAGCTCCTTGGACCAAGGTTCACTTAATACAGTGTTTGGGGGACTGACCGAGACATTGAACGTTGTGAAAGTGTCACAGTGGCCCCCTAGGGTAGGGTCGATCAGCACACAGTCAATGCCATAGGCCACGCCCAGGTCAAACAGGAGCCCCCGCTGCACTATTCTGCACCTTTGATCGTTCAGGAAGAGCTCGCCCTGAAAGAGAGAGAGGGGAGAGTCAATGGTCCTTCCCAGACTTTTCTCCCCAAGACATATAATGTGACCAGCACCTGTGAGACTCAGAAAGAACCAAAACATAATGCTAGTGAACTCTACGTGCATGTGGGTTAAGTACCGTTTTAAGCGCTTGACTTAGGCCAATTCTTTTAATCCTCAAGACAACGCTACAGGTGTAGATACTCTTCTAAGTATCTCCATTTTACAGATGAGGAAGCTGAGGCAGTGAGGGGCTACGAAACTTGCCCAAGGTCATGCGGATAATGAGGGGAGGTGCAAGAGTTCACACCCAGTGGCCTCTGAGCACACAGTTTTTGCCACGGCAACCAAAGCTGAATCAGTGGCAGTGGGGGTGAGGGGATGGAGCAGGGACCGCCTGGCTGGGGTTCAGGATAAGCTTTGCTGATGTAGCTACTTCATTTGTAGTAACCGAGTTTTCTTATTTAGAAAAGAGAAAGGGTCTGGCATAACTGTCTTCCCAGGATATACAAGTTATGATGATAACTTCCTTTTGCATGTGCACTGTGCTTTTGGTACACTATTTCACTTAATGCTTGCAAAAGCCTGAGGCTTCCTTCCTGAAGTCACACAGTTAGTTATTTCATGGATTTGCCAAGATGTTAAATGCTTTTAGAAATTTCTGTAAGAAGAACAATAATAAATCTCAGCCTCTAAGGATGGGATGGCGATAGTGTGATTCAGTGGAAAGAACACCTGCTAACTGTGCTTAAAGTCCTACTTCTTCAACTTACTGTGTAACCGTGGGCAAGGCCTTGAACCTCTCTGAGATTTTTTTTTTTTAACCAGGTACATAGGGTTAATAATTCCTAAGGCACAGGATTGTTATAAAGATCAAACTAAATGTATCTTACAAAGAGCTTGGAAAGCTCTATCAGTATACAGAATGAGCAGTGGACATTCTTATTATATGTCTCCTCTGATAGGTTTCCATTTGGTCTATGTTGATAGCACAGCTGATCTCAAGAGTGTAAGTACATTGGGATAACTTTCCAGGGGTTGGAATGTAAAGATGTTAATTCTCCTTAAATTCAGCTGTAAATTCAATGCAGTTCTATTCCAAACCCAAAGAGATTCTGGTCAAAAGATGAAAGCAGGACTGAAAGCAGAGACTCGAATAGGTATTTGTACACCATTATTCATAATAGCCCAAAGGTGGAAGCAACCCAAGTGTCCATCAACAGATGAATGGGTAAACAAAATGTGGTATACAAATGATGGAACATTATTCAGCAGGAAAAAGGAATGAAGTACTGATATATGCAACAACATGGATAACCTTGAAGACATCATGTTGAGTGAAGTAAGCCAGGCACAGGGGGACAAATATTGTATGATTTCACTTATATGAAATAACTGGAATATGGAAATTCATAGCACCAGAAAGAGGATTACAGGTTACCAGGGGCAGGGGGAGGAGGAATGAGGAGTTATTACTTAATGGGTGCAGAGTTTCTGTTTGGGGTGATGGAAAAGATTTGGCAATAGATGGTGGCATATTTTGGCTGTGAATATTGCCACTGAATTATAAACATGTGAAAGTGGGTAAAATGGGAAATACAATGCTGTAAATGTACTACACAAAATTTTTTTAAAGTAAAAAAATAATTAAAGGAAAAAATAAGAGGAAATAAAAAAGAGATGAAAACTGAATATTTTATGGAACTTTTCAGAAGTCTCCTTAAAGAGAATTGACTCATCTGGGAGATGCATCCCTTTTGCCCTTTTTCATTCTTCCTTCCTGAAAATGAAAATAGTGACTGGAGCTCCAGCAGCCATGTTGGGCCTTGATGTGACTTGAGGCTGGAACCAGGTGCTGCAGAACAGAAAGTCAGAAGATCTGCCCAAGGTACTACCTGATGACCCCTGGGATGGTTACCACCAGATTTCTTTTACAAGAGAGAATAAATCCCTGTGTATTTAAATCACTGTCATTTTTGATTTTCCATTATAAGGAGTTGCACTAATCCTGTCAGATGCATTCATCATATGGAATTAAGGGAAAATACAATTGTTCAGGAACTAGCCAGGGAAGGAGAAGATTGCAAACTTGCTCTTTGTTGGCTGATCTAGGTAGATACAGCCCAGAGCTCGCTCTGACTGCCAAGAGAGAGGTCTTGGGGTGAGGCCACTGTGGGACTGGGAAGGAAGAGAAAAGAATGACAGTTCTCTTATTTGCTTCAGGGCAGAGTCTCACACTGGAAAAGAAATGCTTTACCAAAAAAAAAGTCAACTGAAAGCTGCTCTCCAGAAGTAAGGGAGATCTTGGCACCTACCATCAGGGCTTGGCAGGCCAGGATTTATGAGGGTTTCCATGGCCACTTACATACCCTCAGTGGACACACTCCTTTGTTGTCAATGGAGGGAAAGAGACGAACATCTCCTTAAAAGGGCAGTGGTTGTGGGAATGGTTTGTTGTTAAGGCGTTCCCAAACCCCACCTGGGTGAAGATACTCACGATGTCACTGCCAGCTCCGCACTTCACACTCAGATCTGAACCTTGCAGTGTTTTCCAGGCAGCAGATCTGGGGAGATCCACTGCCAAAACCTGTAGAAGCAAGGGTGCCACATTAATACCCCATATTCTGGGTAGAAAAAAGGTCCAAAGGAACTTTGCCAACAAACCAAATTCAGACGCAAGTTTTTCCAAGAGTCCTAATATTTCCAGTTTTAAAATGACAGTAGAGACACTCAATAGGAAGAATAATCATGGCATGGGCAGTCTAGGAGGTTTGGAAATGCCTTCTGTAGAGAAAGTCTCAGTCAGCTGGGCTGGTTTTAATTGTCCTTCCATTTCCCATCTATGCTGGGGAGTCCATGGATGATACTGTCTTGGTACATGACAGACCAGTAGGCCAGATGCTGGGAAATGGCATAGCAACTGTGAATGAATTGAAGCTAAGGCTTTCGACACTCTTGAATTTGACAGACTTACTCTTGAACAAATAGGGCCCTGGTTGAGGATCCAGGGTGATAGGTTTTTAGCAAGAGCCGCCATGTTTCCACATGACCTTATTTCCTTGATCACAATTGATTGACTCAGGGATAAAGGACTACTCTTAGCTGGATTAGTCAGTTCTCTGCCTAGAAATTTTGAAAGTTTATATCTAGAGAAATTTGGGAGCTGTTGTCAGTAGCCTTTTTCTATGTGAACTGGGAAAGAGAATAGGCTGAACTACAGTAAGAGGGAAGAGTGATGCTTTTGGGTATTGGCTAAAGTTAATAATAATAATAATAACAATAATAAAAAAAACACAATAATAATGGCAGACCCAAGAATCAGAATCATGCCTGGCATGTAGTAGGGCACCCAGAAGGTCTCTGATTTCCTCCTCCAGGTGGCCTGTAGAAGGCTGGATGGGCAGTACCACTTGTTCTGCCTTAAAGATACTAAGGAAAGCTTGGAGACGTCTCCATCTGCCCTAGGAACTTTCATTCCCAGCAGCATCTCCAAGAGTTGGTTACTCCTCTGCTTACTGCTTCCTCCTACCTCACTCAGGGATCTGGGATCCCTTTTCATACCAGCATCTTCCTCAATGATTCCACTGAAGATGGTGTCTTGAAGATCTCAAATGACCTGTTTGCCAAGTTCTTTCACCTTTTCATTGTATTCAGTTCTTGGATCTTTTTGAGATATTCCAGACTGCTGACAATCCCCTTTTTGAAACCATTTGCTACCCGGGCTTCGAAGGCATTGTTTATTTTCTGTCTACCTTTCTGACATTGCCAACAAGCCTTCCTTCTCCTCTCCTTTAAATGGGGGTCCCTGTTGCCCCTTTGTTCACAGTCTAGCTTGGTGATCTAATCTTTCCTTGGTTCAACTGTAGCATCACACATGTCCTACTCATCTATTTCTAGTGCTCCAGAGCAGTCTACTCAATGTGGTGCTTTGTGCTGAGTAGCCACTCAAAGATTTCTTGAATGAAGTTGGTGTCTAAAAGGGATCGGTTTACTATGGACAGTCAGAGAAGAACACAGTGGGGTGGGGATGCTCAGGCCTGTCTCCCATCAGGGAGGCGGAGATGCACTGACTGTTCCTGGCCTGAGCTGTCTCAGTTATTACTCCTGGGCCACCCCTGCCCTCACTGTCAGTCTGAAAACAAAATACCTTGGAATCTCGGATCACGTGGAACTTCAAGTACTCCTTCAGCTTGTCCTTGTTGTCTTGGCTGAACAGGAAATCCTGTTGTTGAGTGGGTAGGGCTTGGAAAGCTTGGTCCGTGGGCCAGAAGAGAGTGACTGGGGTGTGGATGGGATCTGTGATAACACTCAGCAAGCCTGCGTCCTGAAACACAGGGAGTCAGCTCTGCCTGGAGTATGTACTTGCAGCACAGCAAAGCCCAGCAATGTAGGCAGAGAGCCTCCCAGGTCAAGGAAGTCAGGGGGGTTCCCTACTCTATGTACCAACTTGTGGTTTATGGGTAACCCCTGTTGGTTCAGGGGTAACCCATTCAGAAGCTTGGCCTTTCTGCCTCACATTTTCTTAGAGAGCAAAATAAAATCAAATTCTGGGCTTTTGTTACTAGGAAAGTAAACTTTAGTGACTCCCTTTTCTTTGTTACTTCTCCTACCCAAATATTTTAATTCTAGATGACCAGGCTAGCATTTTTCTCCTATTTCATTTTTTAAAGGAAGTCCACAAAACTGAGATACTTCTGTATATTTATAAAGTTTCTAGATCATACATACTTGGAAAGAAATTGCCAGATGAATGAGGAAGAATTATTCTGAGAGCCTACTATATTGTCTGGATGCACCACATACATTAAAAAAAATATCTTTCCAATAACCCTATGAAGAAGGCCTTATCATCCCCTTTTATTGAGACCCAGAGGCCCATGCTAATCCCATGAAATCCAGACCCTGATGCACAGGTGTGGGGGTGACGATAAGGTTTTGGGGTTGGGTGGGCAGGTAAAGATTATTATCTGAAACATCCCTGGAGATTCTGAATACCCATTTTTATAAAGATCCCCCGGGAGTTGGAGACCCAGACCCTCTTAGGAGCTGCTGGTCTAATGCACAGGTTGACAGACTGTTGTGGGAAACCCCAGGGATCTTAGAGCCCTTCAGGGTGGGGGGTGGGCAGGGAGCCTCAGAAGGACCCTCAGCCTGTTTCTCCTTGATTCTCCTCTGCAATCTTTTGTTTGAACAAAAAGCTTCTCTACCCAGTTAGTGGGAACAGTCTCTGAAATCAGAAAGATATGATTTTGATTCCCATATCCAGCTGTCTCGTGGGCACACATTTCCTAGCCCTCCGCCTCAGCGTCACCATGTCTGCAATGGAGCTGGTGACGCCTACTTCCTAGGCTCGTGGGAAGGACCCGCTCCCAGATGTGAAGCACCCAGTACAGGCAGCGGTACAACCTAGTTCCTCTCCTCGCTCCCAACCTCAAATACTTTAATTTCTAACTCAGTCAGTGTACATTACATATCAGAACAAACCATACCATGATTTGAGAATAGAGTGGGAGAGAATGACGGTGCTTTCCAGAAAATGAGGGCTTCCCCACACAGATCCCACAACTGCTGGCCAGTGCCAAAATAAAACAAAACAACAAAAAGGCTGGTTATCCCCCCGGTCAACTTTCCCCCTCAGTTTTTACCTGTATTAAGCTGCTAAATTTGTTGTAGCCTTGGTTTAGTGCCACTGTCGTAAGATTTTGCTGCAAAGACAATAAGAATGGGAATCAGGTCTTTCCTCATATAATTCACAAGGCACTTTAACCAAAGGTCAACTGAATTAACAAAAGAAAATAATGCAGCCTTTATTATAGCTTGGCTCACTACCACACTCTCCAGCTCCATTCTACCCATGCCTTTTTGCATTATAGAGAAAGGAAAGCTAAGCACTGCATTTTCCCAGACTCCCTTGCAGCTTGGGTAAGGCATGTTGGTAAAAAGAAACAACAGGAGGTGGTAGCAGCTGCTAATAGGTAAAAAAGTTCTTCTGGCAAGCACAAGGGTGCCTGGTCTCTACTGTCCCAGGTGGTAAGACTAGAGACTGGAGGTAGTGGCAGAACTGTTACAACCACAACAGCCCTGTGGAGAGGTTAGGAGGGTTCTAACGGAGGGTATTTTCTCCTTGAACTGCTTTGTTCTCTGCTGTGAAGCATTTGGGTCAGGCTTTGGTCTTCCAAGAGATCTGGCGATGCACCAGATATCTCAAGAAACTCCTTTTTGTTTAAGCAAGGCATAGCGGATTCTGTTGTTGCAGTAAAGAACCCTGACCCAAACTAACAGATAACAATAAAAGTTAAAATGTCTTTTCCCTCAGTGGAGAAAGAACTTTACTCCAGATTTAGATTTAATGATCTCTTTTCTCTCAACACCCCTCTCTCCATCCACCAAATCTATGCAAGTCCACCAGCCCTTGTAGACGCTAAAAAAAAAAAAAAAATCCATTAATCTATTTAAAATAGGCCTTTACTTATATACTTCTTATCAAGAATAAAATTTACTAGGCTTTTAATGATAGCTTGAGATTGAAGCATCAAAATTAAAATGCTCCAAAATGAATCTTCAAAACCAGAATTGAGATAATGTATTATGTGTCACCCCATGTTGAGAATATGCCAGCTAGTTTACCCACCAGAATCCTTCCAGAGACATCTTTGGGGGTGATAATCAAGTTTTGGGGAGAGAGCAATTTGTCTATGATGTGGATGATTCCATTGGTACTGATGGTATCACTGAATATGATCTTTGCTTTGTTATTTAAATACACTGTGTCCTGAGATTGACCAAAAAAGAAAAAAAAAAAGGAATGAGCACAAAGAGAAATAGACACAAAATTGCTTCTTATAAAATGCCTCATCAACACGTAAAATCATCATGAAAGTGAAGGTTTAAGTAGAGCTGTGGGCAAAATCCAAAGATCCAAGTTACTTGAGTGTATTTTATTATGATTATAAAAAGAAAAACAGAGAAAAGAAGTAATTTTCACTTGATGAAATAGTAAATAATATATAATTGACTGAGACAGTCATTTCACTATGATTCTCAAATTTGAATTAAACAGATCAAAATTGGCTTCTCTTCTGCATATGTTCTCTATATCACCACCCCACACTTTTTTTTTCCCTTTGCCATGTATTCTACAGCCATCATTTGCTTCTCCATTGCTGGGAGGGATGGCACCGGCATAGCCAAATGGCTGTGATGGAAAGCTTTCATCCCTTTCCAGCTTCTAACCAATGTCACCAAAAGCAGTTCCATTGACTACCTGGGGCTGCCCTGACTCTGAATTTGAATTCCAGCCCTAGTGTTTACTAGTTGAGTGACCTTACACAAGTTACTTAACCCCTGTGAGCTCAGTTTCTTTATTTGTAAATTGGGGATAACAATGGTATCTATATTATGGGGATGTTCTGGGGATTAAATAAGTTGGCACATATCAGATGCGTAGAATAGTCATTGGCATATAGAAACCCCTCACATGTTGTTGTTGTCATTATTATTATTACTGGTATCACTGTAAGGAAGAGGAGGAGAGCGAGCCCAAGGAAAATGGGTACCTTCCTGAGGTGGCCTCGCTTACCTGAGAGACGGAGAGGACAATTGACTCCCCTTGCAGGGAAGTAACATTTGGGGTCTGCTTTAGGTTTTCCAGAAGCAGCTGGTGGCAGGCAACTATGTGATACCGAATAATCTGGGACATTAAGCCTTGTTCGTTCCACCCTACAATCTGCAACAGAAGATCAGGGAATCCCAGTCAGAGCTAGGACCCTTTTGTTCCAAACTCCTTTTTTGCTCTCCTCCCTTCTATCCTCTCCCTTGCCCTTCTCTCCCTTCCCAAATCCTGGTAAGTAGACAATCAGGTTTGGCTCATGGTCAGAGTTACAAGTAGAAGTGGCTCTCAGGAAAGAGGGAGAGAGTAGTCACAGTTCTTTTTCTTCCTCCATTGTAGAATCTCACTCAGAGTGGGAAGGAACTCAGAGTTGCTCTGGTTCAGCACTTGCCAACACATCTTCCAAAGACCACAAGTCCTGTGAGATACCACTTGGAGAAAGAGTTTCTTGTGAAATATGCTGGGAAACACTGCATGGTACATCCGCCTCTTAGAGAAGCAACAGAAGTACAGAAGGGCCAAAACTTATGATGCTTCTCCTTTTATAAATCAAAAATACAAACAACATTTACCATAACATTAAGTATACTAAAAAGTCCACAGAGTTCTCATTGTTTCACAATAACTCCTTTGATGCTTTTTTTGGTGAATATCATATATCAAAATATTTCATAATATATTTTTGTGCCTGTGGGAGCTTGAGTCTTTTGTGGACCCCAGAAAATCCGTTCTTAAAGATACTCCATATTTGTGCATGTAAACCTACTTGATTAAATTACTTTAGTTAAGGGCCTTTGATTAGATTGTATGATCCAGGGTAGGTCTTAATCCTCTTACTGGAGTTCTTTATGAATGGAAGAATAAAAAGTTACAGGCACAGAAAAAAGCTGCAGAGACAGAGAGTATCCCAGAAGCTGAGAGAGAAGGCCCCGGAAGCCAGAGCTGAAATTAACAGAACACAGAGGCTGAGTGGAAACCACTTTAGCCAGAAGCTGAAAGCAGCAAGGCCTGGAGGAGAGGGGAGAGATGAGTGGACACTGCCATGTGTCCCATCGCCTACAGCTGCAGCTCGGGGAGAACGCATCTCCTGATGATGCCTGATTTGGACACTTTCTTGGCCTCAGACCTGTAAGCTTATAAGTTAATAAATCGCCGTTGTAAAAGCCAGACCATTTCAGGCATATTGCTTTGGCAGCCTTTAGCAAACTAAAGCAGTACCCCTGCTTTGTGGCATCCAAAATGCCACAAAGAAGGGCAGTATGTGTAGTAGTTCAGATCACAGGTTCTGGGGCCAGATTTGAGTCCTAGGTCGTCCACTTCCTAGTCACGTGACCTTGGGAAAGTTACTCCCCTCAATGTCCTTGACTATAAAATTGTTCTAATAACCATTGGCTCACAGGGTTGTTGTGAGGACTGAGTGAGTTAATCTAGGTCAGGTACTTGGAACAGTGCCTAGAACACTCAATAAAGGCTAGCTATTATTTTATCATTATTAATGGATATCCAGCATGAAGTGTCCCAATAAATGTGGTAACAGTAAAGACCCTGAAAAGTCCTGCAGAAGAAAACCTACTTAAATCTTTTTAACCCAGGATTTTTATTTTTTAGTGAACCACTTAGGAATTATTGACCTTATCCAATCTCCTGCCCAGTTAGGAATGCCCTTTAGAATCTCAGGCCAGGGATTACCCAAATGCAAATGCTTCCTCCAACATGCAGAGCCTGCTCTGAAAGGCAGCCCCTTCCACTGCTGGTCATTTCCTCTTACCTTAAATCTCCTGCCCAGAAACATCCCGATGTTGGTTGAGAGTGAGGCTGAAAGATGGCGCACTATCCCCAAACCTCCTCTGCCTGTCCACCATCGTGTGCTTACCTGGGGCTCCTCATCAAAGGCTGCAGATAATGGGGCGAAGACCGTGAAGGGGCCTGGGCCAAGGAGGTCTCGTACAGAATGCTCCTATGGGAAGAAACATGGGTCCACATGCCACGTGCTTAATGTAAGTATAGGCAGAGGCTCAAAAAAATGGCAGAGAGAGTTGATAATGACTGGGTGGGAGATCTGATTTTTAGTCTTTAGATTTAAATTCAAACCCAGATTCTCTGTCATTGAAATAATGCTCCCTTCTTTTCTGGCTGTAAAATTAATGCACAATCATTATAGTAAAAACTTAAAAACAAAGCATAAAAAGAAAATAATAACTCCCCTTAATCTTACCACCTAGAAGTAACCCCTGTTGATTTCAGTATTCTTTTCCAGTGTTTCTTCCACATATAAATATTGTACATAATTGGAATAATAATACAAATGTAAATAGAAAGGTGATTTACTTAACTGTTGACACTGTCTTCTTGCCAGTTCTAAAATCATAGGGTTACCTATATTTTCTTCTAGTTATTTTTTTATGATTTTGTTCTTCTAGTTTTTATATTTTCTTCTTCAGTACAGCTGGAACTTAATTAAATATATGACTTGTGGAAAGATCTAACTTACTATTTTCACCCAAAGAATTGACCAATTGCCCCAGTAAAGCTTCTTTTTCCACTGGTACGCTGGGAGGCTTTTTATATACTACATTCTTATCTGTCCAGTGGGTCAGTGCAGCATTTGTTCCATATTTTTTATGTTGCCCACCTGAGGCTTGAGAGAGGAAGCCTATAAATGCCCAAAGACAGAGCCCACTCCAGAAAGCCAGGTCCCCAGATTTTCTTTTATCCCCATCAACTTCAGAGCTACAGGTTCATCCTGTATCTCGCTTGAGACCCAACTTTTATAGTTAAGACAGACACACACATTCTTACTTCCATCTCGAAGAAATACTGGGAAGTTTTGGGGTTCTTGGGAAGCTCCTGCAAACAAAGACAGAGTAGTTTCACTTAATACCCTTGAATTATGCAAAAGCACCACACAAGATTATCTCAGGATGATTTATCCAAGTCATGAGTCTCTGCCACTGCCCCCAGCTGGAAATCTGCAACAATGGACTCTTTCCAATCTCATCACTAAGCTCACAATGGATGTTCAGAATGACTATGTGGACTCACTGT
Source organism: Dasypus novemcinctus (assembly GCF_030445035.2). Classification (NCBI taxonomy): domain Eukaryota; kingdom Metazoa; phylum Chordata; class Mammalia; order Cingulata; family Dasypodidae; genus Dasypus; species Dasypus novemcinctus. The sequence continues at coordinate 88,140,017 of NC_080684.1, read as the reverse complement.
CAGTTCCAAAATCCTTCTGGAATTACCATCTGATTTAACAAAGAGAGGTCCAGCCATTTCCAGGAGCCTCTGAGCTTTAAGAACATTTTAAAAAGTCCAAATATTTTAAAAATCAATTATAGGTTTATAGCAGATTTGGTTGTTCTGATAACCAGATCAGTCAAAATGTTCTCATCCTTCTCTAAGTCAAATAACGAACACTTATTTTAAAATAAGTGGAAACATGTAAGTATTATACAGCCTCATTTTCTATGTTCAGTACAGGTATATGCCTGTACACACACACACACATTCTTTTTTTTTTAAGATTTAAAAAAAAATTTCCCTCCCCCTCCCTCTCCCCCTCCCCCCAGTTGTCTGTTCTCTGTGTGCATTCACTGTGTGTTCTTCTGTAACCGCTTCTATCCTTAGCAGCAGCACTGGGAATCTGTGTTTCTTTTTGTTGCGTCACCTTGTGTCAGCTCTCCGTGGGTGCGGCGCTATTCTTGGGGGGCAGGCTGCACTTTCTTTCATGTTGGGTGGCTCTCCTTATGGGGCGCACTCCTGTGTGTGGGGCTCCCCTATGCGGGGGAAACCCCTGCGTGGCAGGGCACTCCTTGCGCGCATCAGCACTGTGCATGGGCCAGGTCCATACGGGTCAAGGAGGCCCGGGGTTTGAACCGCGAACCTCCCATGTGGTAGGCAGACGCCCTATCCATTGGGCCAAGTCCGCTTACTGCACACACATTCTAATAGCAATCTATATCAAGGTAATGCCCTTGGTTTATTGTGTGTTCTGTGCATTCTACACACTCCATCTCATTTAATATTTATAACAGCCTAATGAGGTTGGTACCATAATTATCTTCTTCTACAGATTAGAAAAATTGATGTATGGGGAGGAGATGTAATATGCTTAGAGTCACAGGGTTACTAACTGGTACTGCTGAATTCAAACCCAGGGGTGCCTGCTCCAGAATCACATTCTTTCCCATATCAAATGAATTTCCATGGGTAGATAAAATTTCTTTTCACTGCCAATTTATGAAAAAATAATTTTTCATTTTTATAAAATTTTCCATGTTACAAAGCTTTTACAAGTTCCTTTACTATTTGGATTCTCAGCACAGTTAGGGAAGAAAGATTTTACTTTATGGAGACAAGTCTTATTTTACCTGATAAATGTTGCCACGGCAGGTAAATCCATCCCCAATGTAGTTTGGCTTGCAAGTACAGGTTCTTTCTTCTCCAGTGTGATTGCAGATAGCAAATGGACTACAGCCGCCATTTTTCTGGTGAAATTTCCAATGGGAGGTCAAACCAGTTAGTTTGCCAGCTCTACTAATATTTGCAAAGCAATTCTGCATTAAAAGCCATGTCTTGTCTCACTCTCTAATCTTGACTAGTTTACATTATTTGCCCTTTCCTGAATTTGCCTTCCCATTCCATTATGGTGACAGGGGCCATCTTATTCACTCAGCCGTACATCTCAAGATGGCAGGGCCATCTGAGCAGATCTCTATCATCCCAGGTAATTAATGGTAAAGGGCCACATGAAGCAGATGTCTGTGAGTGACTCTAACAATAAGGGCTATCATAAATCAGAAACCTGACTGTCTATGTGCTAGGATGGCCAGGGGGTGGTGTCTTAGTTTTCCAGAGCTGTTATGGCAAATACCATGCAATGGGTTCTTTAAACAACAGGAATTTATTGTGTCGTGATTTTGGAGGCTAGAAGTCCAAAATCAAGGTCTCAACAGGCCATACTTTCTCCCAGAGTCTGTAGTGTTCTAGTGCTGGCTTGCCACAATCCTTGGAGTTCCTTGGCTTACATCTCTGCCTCTGTCACATGCCATCTGCTTCATCCTCTGGCATCTTCTGACTTCTGGTTTCTATTGACTTTCGGCTTCTACCTCTGTGCCCAATTCCCTTTGCTTTAAGGACCCCAGTCATATGGATTAAAACCCACCCTGATTCAACTTAACTTTACCTAAATAGTATCTTTGAAAATCCTGTTCACAAATGAGTCCACTAATAATATCTTCATCCTATTTACAAATGAATTCAAACCCATAGGAACAGGAGTTAGCACCTGGACACATCTTTTTTGGGGAACATGATTCAGTCCCCAACTGACAGCTTCTCAGAGGAGGTTTAACTTGGCCTTGAACTATGGCAAGGACTTGTGTAGGTGGCCAAGAGGGAAGAATTTTCCAGTTTGAGAGGTGGAATGTGGCTTTCAAAGGTTCCAATGGTCAGAATCATAATAGTAATCATAAAATCTAATATTTATTGGAAAACTGGCAAACAAGACTTTATAAATATGAGCTCATTTTATCCCCATGATTCCTTGAGGCAGAGATCATGATTCTGTCCATTTGCTAGAGAAAGAAACTGAGGCACAGAGAGGCCAAGATGCTTTACTAAGGCCTCACATCCAGTAGGTAATTGAGCTGGAATTCCAGCAGGGCCTGGCTGGGTCCCTGGCCTAAACTCTTAACAACAGCAGAAGCTTCTGGGAACCAGTGTTAGGCAGCTGGACAGAGAGGCTGCAGTCAGGTAAATGGTCTTTGATGTTAGGCTAAAGGATTATCTCCTTGAAGCAAAGGGGAGCTGCTAAGGGTGGCCACTGGAGGTTCTGAGGAGAGGGAGGGGAAACAACAGGTGTAATATGGGGGCATTTTCAGAACATTGGAATTTACACTGCAATGATGGATACATATTTTGTCATAACTTACAAAATGCTGCAGGACAGAGTATAAACTACAATGCAAACTATAATCCATGCTTAATGGCAATGCTCCAATACGTGTTCATCAATTGTAATAAATGTGCCATACTAATAAAGGATGTTGTTAATGTGGGAAAGTGTGGGAGGGGTAGGGAGTAGGGCATATGGGAATCCCCTATATTTTTTATGTAACATTTATGTAATCTAAAGTAATTTTTTAAAATAAAAAAGTGAAAAAAAAGACCATCTTTAAAAAGAGAGAAAAAAAGTAAAGATTTGGAATAGAGGACTAACTCAGGGAAGGCCCATTTTTGATCTTTGTTGGTGAGAATCAAGCACATATCACAAATCCATGGGTCTTGGGCCAGTATTATTAATAGTTCCATGAGTATTTTGTTTGTTTAGCCCAGTGTTTAGAGGTTTTTTTTTTTAAGTTACCATAATGCAAAACTTGGGAAAATTTATATAAAAGTTTATAAAATTTCCATCTTCTCTTAAAAAAACCTGGAAGCACTGCCAACACCGGACTGGCATTTCCAAGGGCAACATTTTTGTTGAAGCTCTACAGAAGTTGGCTCCCTGGAGCAGGCATTTTGCTCTGGGTCTTCCCATTGGTGTGCCTGGCCTGGCCCCTGATGGCCTGTAATATCATGACCTTGGAATTGAGTTAATCCCTAAGGGTAGCTGCACTGGGTTAAATGGTGCTCCACGAAATGCATGTCCACCTGGAACCTCAGAATGTGACCTTATTTGGAAATAGAGTCTTTGCAGATGTGATCAGTTAGGCTAAGAGGAGGTCATACTGGATTAGGGTGAGCACTATATCCAATATGACCCTTGTCCTTATAAGAAGTGGAGATTTGGATATAGACACACAGACATAGAGGCAAGATGTAAAGACAGAAGCCAAATTTGGGGTTATGCTGCTACCAGCCAAGGAATGCCTGGGGCTACCAGAAGCAGGATGAGGCAAAGAAGGATCTTCCCCTCGAAGCTTCTGAAGGAGCACAGCCCTGCCAACACCTTGATTTCCGACTTGTAGTCCCCAGACTGTGAGAGAATAAATTTCTGTTGTTGCACACCACCCAGTTTGTGGGGCTTTGCTGTGGCAGCCCTAAGAAATGAATACAATATCAAAGAATCTCCAGAATCTCCCAGGTCAGTTGTACCAGGAGACTTTGATCAAGACAAGGTGGCTTTTGTTTTAAAAAACTAAAGTGGCCAATGGATGATCTTCTGTTAAAGTAAACCTGGCCAGCTGTGATAGTTCCAAATCCTACTCCCTCTCCTTTCTGCAGCTTCTTCCTTATTGTCCCTACACAGTCATTTCAGATAGGAGACACTGTTCTGAAAAGTTTGCCAGACCAACACATGGTGGCTTGGAGAGAAAGGGCATTAATTGCAGGGTGTTGGTGTTCTCATGATGACACTGGAGGCTTTCAGGTGGGCGGTGATATAAAACAAGTGAGGAAGGCGTGTGGACTCTGGCCTCCTGTGAGGACCACTGCCTCTAGGGAGGAGCGAGCATGGCAAGAAGTGGGCTAAGAGTGTCAGGCAGACATGGGTTCAAGTTCTGGCTGTGTCATTTGCCATCTCTGTAAACTTGGGCAAAGAACTTCACTCTTCTCAATCTGTAGTAGCAGGTTGAATTGTGGCCCCTGCAAAAGATATATCCAAGCCCTAACCCCTGGTAGTTGTAGATATGATGTTATTTGGAAAAAGGGTCTTTGCAGATGTAATAAAGTTAAGAACTTGAGATGTCCATCCTGGATTGAGTGGCCTCTGAATCCAATCATAAATGGCTTTATAAGAAAAGAAGATACAGACACAGAAGTGAAGGCCACACGAGGAAGTAGAGATTGGAATTATGCTGCCACAAGCCAAGGAACATCTGGAGCCTCCAGAAGCAGCAAGAGGCAAGGAAGCCTTCCTTTCTAGAGTCTTTGGAGGGAACACAGTGTTCCTGACACCTAGATTTCAGATTTCTAGCCTCCAGAACTTTGAAAAAATAAATTTCCATTGTTTAAGCCACCAAGTTTGTTGTAGCTTGTTATGGCAGCGAGAACACAGTCCGTCTGTTCATCTCTAAAGTGGAGAAAATGATCGTTCTTCTGTCATAGGCTGTCAGAGGAATTAACTAAGATAATGCACAGGAGGCCCCTAGCTGGACACCTGGAAAACCATAAACAGAATTGTCAAGCCAATGCAGGATTTTGGAAGCTTCACGGACTAAAGTACTCCAGATGTGACATGCAGGGAGAGCAGTCCTAAAGCACTTATCTTTTGGAGGTCCAAGGCCTGGCATAGCTAGGTTCTAAGCAGCAGTGATAACCTGCCCAATTTGAGAATTAATGGTCAATGACCGAGTTAGTCCCTCCCAGGTTTGCACACCATGGGGCTGGTCTAGTCAAGGGTTATGAGAGAATTGGAAGGCATGCTCCAGGGATACCTACCCACACCAGGACCCAACGTGAGAAAGTGACAAGAACTGTGTCAACAGCTTAATTCTGACTGGAGGGAGATAATAGGAGCCTAGAATACTCGAGTTGAAAGAGACCCCAAGAAAACTGAGGCCTAGAGAAGCAAATTAGCCCAAAGCCATAGAAGCATACAAATCAGGATGAGGAGGGGTTCAGTGGTTATCTAGGTTGATAACCCATCTATCTGTCACTTTATTCCCATGGTTAAGATCTCAAGTTATGGGATAAGTTCACTACCTACCAAAAGTACCTCTCTATCTCTAGACAGTTCTAAATTCACACTTGAGTTGAATGGAAATTTATTTTCTTGTAATTTCCATCCACTGACACTAGTCTTACTGCTTAAACTCATGTATAACGAGAACAACCCCCTGTCACGTGGCAATTCTTGAAATGTTGAAGGCAGCCTCCACCCCCCACCCCCCCATCCCTACTACTACTTGGAGGGAAAGGGAATTGGAGGCATTAATGATGTCTCATGGACAGGGAATGGGAAAGTGGTGCCTTCGCCCTGTGATACCTCCTGTTCAACGTGTGGGGCCTAAAACTGCACCTTCTCCTCTAGCACTGACTAACATGCAGAGTGGAGTTGGTGGAGGTGTGGGGGAGTCACTTGGTGGGGGTAGAATCATCTTCCTCACCTCTATTAAGACAGAACTAGTTTTTGGAATGCTACATCATATTGTTGACTCATCTGGAACACATAGTGGATTCCTACTTTCAATTATAGGAGAACAAGGTGTGCGCAGTTACTGTGAGGTTGATTCAAGAAGGCTCCCTTGAGGTGGTGAGTCTTGAGCTTTGTCTTCAATGGGAAAGACATGCTTGGTGGAGTGGGTGATTTCTCCAATTGGAATTAGTATTAAGGGGGACAAGCAAATGGACAAACTGGGCTTGAATGTGTGGCTGAGCCAAGAAAAGGTGGTTGATATTTATAGAGATCATGAAATTCATGCTACTGCATCCTGAGATTTCTCCCAGATTTCCACTGATGAAGGAAAGACACATTTCTGGCCTTTATAATGACCTTTTAAAAAAATTTAAGCTATTTTGGGTATTCCTCTTATATCACAGCAGATAGCTCAACCTGGAAAAAAAAATTGGAGTAATGCACACACACACTTTGCAAAGAAGATGGGAGAACTGAGTATTATGTAAAAATTAGTTTTAACTAACTAACTTAAACAAGACAAAACAAAAACCAGGTCACTGACATCAGTACTCTATCACCGTGGTTAGGGGACAAGATTTTGGACTGCGTATTAGAATCCATTTGTTGACTCACAAGTGTTATTTAGCAAGATCCCTCTTTGTTGCCATGCCTGCTTTTGAGAAGCTTCTAATCCAGCTGGGCTTGGGACGCTGGCCCAAAAACACACACCCGGGTCACCACCTCCAGCTCCTACAGCCAAGGCTGGGGGTATGAGACTGAGTCTTCTGTCCTTGTGCCCCGACTGGAACATGGGGGTGAAATTAGCCTCCCTGCCCAGAAGCAGGTCTGAGGCCTCCCAGGTGAGACCACCCAACTCCCCGTCCCTTAGGAGGTGGGTCTGAGGCCCCCAGGCTTGACCTCTGAGGTCTTAGCCCTAGAGCCATACTCACGGTTAAGCACATGTTGATGAATGTGCAGGTCTTTCCATCTCCTGTGTGTGTCGGCAAACAGTTACAGACGGCCTGTCCGGGAGGAGAGGCAGGTGGGGCTGTTTCAGAGACATGCTGTCCTGGCCACACGCACTGGCTCTCATACTCCCTAGTGCAAACTCTATCTGATATTCTATACTGGCAATTAGAATATTCTTTATTCGGTATTGGTCATATCCGTTCTAGAATGATAATTCTATTTTAGCACATTGGGCACACGTCACTCTTTAGCACTGGGATCTTACACACATTCTATCTTTGCTGCAGAGAGACTTTATTATTTTTTTTAACTTTCTTATCAAATGGGCACTGATCTCTTTTCTCTCTTCTATTGGTGAGAGTACAGTTAAGAGATGGCCCCCATTCACACTTGATTCTTGCTCATCCCTACACACTGCTCAGCCCAAAGGCACCAGGGCTGAGAGACAGGAGAAAGGGGCTTTGGAGTTAAATAAATGGCACTAATCAGAAAGGTCAATTATACTCATTGTTTGGCCAAAAGAGTCAATTGGGGGCTTGGAATCCATCCGGGGCTTCCTGTCTCGTCTGGTGCCTACTTGTGAGAAGTTGAACTAACTCATTGGCGGGGCCAGTCAGGGCCAAATGAGCAGGTTTTACACTATTCTTCCTTCACAATAGGCCGCGACCTCAGCTCAAATCTTTACCAAGAGGCCGACCAGCACCTGTCTTCAGCTCAGGTCCTTTCTCAGAGTCCAGCCCTGCATCCCTCTCACTGCCTACCTAGGCCTAGCGGAGGACGTTTTAGTGGCCCTAAGCACCAAACATCTCAGAGGTCCCCACCATATACAGTTTGAAATAAAAACTCTACCTGAAAATATGTATAAGGAAGCTTGACGTTTCTGGTTTTCCCTGTGACTATATTTATGAATGCACACACACACAATTTTTTCAAAACAACTGGTTTTTTCTTAATTTTGGGTGCTCTAGGCACTTGCTTGATCCACCCACTGGGAGACCTGCCACTGTAGTCTCTGAAGGGCTCAAGAAAGCTGGTAGATCATACTCTGGAGACCTAACTTTGACACCCATTGCTCATGTATTTAATTTCCTGCCTCGTCATTTTGGGTGATGACAATGTGACAGAGACTGAGAGAGGCAGAGCTCGGGTCTCTGAGCCTGCCCGCCTGTGTCTCCTCCCTCTGTAGACCTCTCTCATCTGAGGCTGGAGCTGTCACCTTTTTTCCCACCACCCCAAACCCACCCACTGGAGAGATGCTGCAAGGTCACTTGTGTGAAGGACTATGTGAAGAGAGAGAGCCTAGAATATCATCTTCTGCCGTGTCACATGCATGTCCGAACCCTAAGTCAAAGATAACATGGTGGGATTCCAGGCATCACAAAGCTGAAAGAGAGGGGAGCATTCTGGGGAACCTCCTAGGTGCTCCTGGAGTCAGGCAGTGTCAGCAGATCCCTGCTTGTTGGCCCCCCCGAGACAGCTCCATCTCCTTGTCCCCCATTTCCCCTCCTTCTGCTCTTTCAGAGTTTCCCTTCGAGCCTTTAGTTTCTTCTCTTATTCCCCAGCAGTCTGTTCTTAGCCCCTTTCGCTCAGGAGGAGATTCCGCCTCAAACACCTCCAGGGCCCACGGGAGGCAGGCTCACCTGGTTGGGTCCCGTCTGTGTGCACTCTGCGTTCTTGTCACAGCCACCGTTGTTCTCCAAACACGGATTGATTTCTTTGAAACAAAAAGCCAACAACTGGCATGAGGATCAAGCCTCACTCTCAGGAGAAGGAATCTAGAAGCACCAGTTGGTGCAATTTAGTTTGACGCCAGCTCTGAGGCAGAAATCACCCAAGGGGGATGGTGCCAGATACTGTTCCCAGAATCAATTCTTCTGGCAAATGCCAGCAGTGGAACAATGCATGCACATTAAAAATAATAATTTAGATATATATGCTTATTTTCAGGGAAAGTTATTCCTGTCATATGACTAAGCAAGGTAAATCATTTGTATCAGGAGATATTTTTGTTTTATTAAAAAATTGCATGTATGCATAGTAAAATAGGCTAACACAGCAATAGTAACAGCGAAATCTCTAGAATTTCCCCCTCAGCATGCTCTGATTTTTCTTCATTGAGAATATGCTACTTGTGTAAACAAGGAAGTAATAAGTTTACACATTTAGGCACCTCCATAATGTTGAATTGGAAATAGTTTTCCCCTTCCTTCCTCCAAAGTGACTTTTAGATATTACACACCTTTTCCTCCCAGGGGTCGTGTTTTCCACACCCTGGGACCTTTCTGCACCAAACTGAAAGAGGATCCCGACGGTTGCATGTCCCAAGGATAAGAGCCCACGTGCTGCCGGCATTGCACAGCACCTGACCCTCAAACCATTGCCAAGGATGGACGAGGGGCGGGACCCACCTAAGCACACGATGCCGTCACCCGTGTAGCCCGCTTTGCACACACACACCCGGCTTCCTGGGGTGGTTCTTTTACAGTCAGCCTTGGTAGAACATCCTCCGTTGCTGACCCTACAGGCGTCGATCGCTATGGAAAGGGGAGATGACAGCACAGAAGGGGGAAGAGAGGGGTAAAAGGGTTGCATTTTCACCTGGGTCATTGAGAAATGACCTAGGAAGCCAAACTTACTAGTTTTCCAAGTTCATAGGAGGCAGGCAGCCTTATGATCAGTCCCATTTTTGAAAGAGTAAATATTTAGGATACTTCCAAACTACACTGTCAGAATGTAGGTTAAATACAGCTAATTCAAAAGCATTAGATGGCTTCACTGGTGATTCTACCAAACATTCAAAGAAGAATCAATACCAATTCTTCACAAATTCTGCTGAAAAGTAGAAGAGGAGGGAATACTTCTCAACTCTTTCTATGAGGCCATGATACCAGAACCAGACAAATATGTCTCAAGAAAACTACAGACTATAAATACAGACATAAAACTTCTCACCAAAATAATAGCAAAAAAGATTATAGATCATGACCAAGTAGGATTTATCCTGGAATTCAAGGTGTTTTAACATTTGAAAATCAATGTAATATATCACATCAATAGAATAAAGGACAAAAAACCCCACATGATCATCTAGATAGACCCAGAAAAAGCATTTGATAAAATTTAACACCGCTTCATGATAAAACATTTGACAAAATCCAACATCTATTCCTAATAAATCTCTCAACAAACTAGGAATAGAAGAAAGACGTAAAATGATCACTCTTGGCAGATGACATGATCTTTCATGATATGGAGAATCCTAAGGAATACATCAATGCTATTAGAACTACAAAATGAGTTCAGCAAACTCGGAGGGAACAAGATCAGTAGACAAAAATCAATTGTGTGTCTATAGAGTAGCAACGAACAAACTGAAAAATTGAAGTTAAAATTTTATTTATGATAGGATCAGAAAGAATGAAATATGAATACCTTTAAGAAAGGAAGGACAAAATTTATATTCTGAAAACTACAAAATATTTTTGAAAGAAATGAAAGAACTGAAAAATGGAAAAGCTATTCCAGTTTCACAGATTGGAAGAATTAACGTTGCTAAAATGGCTATTCGCCATGTGATGGTTAATTTCATGTGTGCATTGGGCTAGGTTACAGTGTCCAGTTTGGTCAAGCAATGACTTGTTTGTTAACGTGAGGGTATTCTGAGGTGGGATTTGCATCTATAATCAGTTGCCTGCATCTAGGCTCAACAAAGAAGATTGCCATTAGCAGTGTGGGGAGTCTCTTCATCCAAACAGTTGGAGGTTTTATAAGCCAGAATTTAGGATGTCAGAGATTGGAAGAGGATTTGTACACAACTTCAGCACTGGCTCTTGCTAGGATTCCTTTCCCTGGGGAATTTGGACTAAGAACCTCAGCATCACCTTTACTGGAGTTTCCAGGTTGCAGCCTGCCTCTGTGGACATCGGACTTGGCAGCCCCCATGCTCTTGTGAGTCAAGTCTGCATAATAAATCTTATACATATTACTCACACACACACGTAGTTGGTTCTGTTTCTCTGGAGAACCCTGACTAATTCACTTCCCAAATTTATCTACAGATTTGATACAAACCCTATCAAAATCCCAGTGGGCTTAATTGTAAAAATTAACAAGCCAAGCCTAAAATTCATTTGGAAATTTGAGGGACCCAGAATAGCCACAGCAATATTGAAAAAGAAGAACAAGTTTGGAGGAGTCACACTTCCAGATTCAAAATTTACTACAAAGCGATAGTAATAATAAGTGTGTCCTGGCATCCAGTAGACAAAAGTCACTGGCATAGAATCGAGGGTCTGGAGTTAAAACCATACATCTACAGTCAATTGATTTTGGACAAGGGTGACAAGTCCATTCAATGGAGGAAAGAACAGTCTTTTCAACAATGGTGTTGAGACAACTAATCCACATGCAAAAGAATAAATTTGGACCCCTCTCTCACTTCATATACAAAACTTAACTCAAAATAGATGAGACCTAAATGTAAGAGCTAAAACTATTAAAATTTTGGAAAAAATTTAGATATTAATCTTTATCACCTTGGAGTAGGCAACAGTCTCATAGATATGACATCAAAAGTACAAGAAAAATAAAAATAAAAGATAGATAAACTGGACATTAAAATTATAAACTTTTTTTCACCAAAGGATACCATAAAGAAAAAAAAAATAGGGCAGTGGACTTGGCCCAGTGGTTAGGGCATCCGTCTACCACATGGGAGGTCCGCGGTTCAAACCCTGGGCCTCCTTGACCTGTGTGGAGCTGGCCCACACGCAGTGCTGATGCGCGCAAGGAGTGCTGTGTCATGCAGGGGTGTCCCCCTCGTAGGGGAGCCCCATGTGCAAGGAGTGTGCCCTGGAAGGAGAGCTGCCCAGCGCGAAAGAAAGTGCAGCCTGCCCAGGAATGGTGCTGCCCACACGGAGAGCTGATACAACAAGATGACGCAACAAAAAATGAAACACAGATTCCTGTGCTGCTGACAACAACAGAAGCGGACAAAGAAGACGCAGCAAAAATGGACACAGAGAACAGACAACTGGGGTGGGGGTGGGGGTGGGGGGGAGGGGAGAGAAATAAATAAATAAATCTTTAAAAAAAATAACCCACAAAGGGAGAAACTATTTGCAAATCATGTTTCTGGTAATGGACTTGAATTTTGAATATATAAAGAACTATTATGACTCAATGATAAAAAGACAAGTAACCCCATTAAAAATGGGCAAAGGGTCTGAATAATCAGTTCTACAAAGAAGATACACAAATGGTTAATAAGCAAATGATAAGATACTCAATATCACTAGCCAACACAGAAATACAAATCAAAACCACAATGAAATATCACTTTACACTCACTAGGTAGCTATAAAAAAAAAGACAGATAACAAAAAGTGTTGGCAAGAATATGAAGAAATTGGAACCCTCATACAATGCTGGTAGAGATGCAAAATGGTACAGCCTCTGACAATTCTTTAAAAAATTAAACAAAGAGTTACCATATGATCCAGCTATTCTACTCCTAGGTACACACTCAAGAAAATGAAAACATATCCATGCAAAAACTTGTACACAATGTCCAGATACTTTCAAGAATGTAGCAACATTATTCATAATATTCAAAAAGTAGAAACACCCAAATGTCTGTGGCAAATTCATGCAATGGAATATTATTCACCTATGAAAAAGAATGAAGCACTGATACATGCTACAACATGGGGGAAATTTGAAAGCATTATGCAAAGTGAAAGAAGCCAGTCACAAAGGACCACTTACATGAAATCCAGAATAGGCAAATCCATAGAGACAGAAAGTTAATTAGTGTTTGCTTAAGACTGCAGGTTAGAGGAGGGTTGGGTAGAGGGGTGGTGATGACTAAGAGGATGGGGTTTCTTTGGGGGGTAATGAAAATGTTGTAATAGTGATTATGGTTATGAATGTACAACTCAATATATGAGAAGCCCTGGACTAAACACTTTAAAAGAGTGAATTGTACGGTGGGTGAATTATAACTCAATAAAGTAAAAAAAAAAAGAACACTGAGCAAGATTCTTAAGGGGAGGATAAAACCATGTTATCTAGATGGCAAAAGAAATGACAAGAGTCAAGCAGGCTCCTCTCCTTGAGGTTGTAAATAAGGGGGGCCCATGTTCAACTGGGAAGGCAGGAATGAAAATACTTCTTGGGTGTGTTTAAGGTGAGTGGGGCTAGACCCGTCACTGGCGAAGCCTAGAACTGTGTTGCTGAAGGGAAAGTATTAAAAGAAGTGGGAATAGCATGATTTAAAGCAGGGTATTAACCTGGGGCTGTGAATAGGCCCAGGGAGTCCCTGAACTTCTAGGAATTACGTGCAAGATTCCACATTGTGAAGATGACTTATTCTGGGGAGAGGTGTCGAGGCTCTCAATGGATTCCCAGAGGGGTCCTTGAGCCCTAAAGGGATTTAAGGATCAGTGATTGTGGCACATAAGTGGAAAAGTAAATACCAGAATCCCCCATTCATCCAGCAAGTTTAGGGAACATGGTAGGGTATTCTGGTTTCTTGAGGGTTATTGTGAATACATCTTTCAATTTCCTTTATTTACTCAACGAAATGTAACTTAGATACTTAACATCTACCATTTTCAATTTTCAAAATACAAGATTGTAATACAAAATTTAAGCTAAACCTCCAGGGAATTTAATAAATTATTTTTTTCTTGGAGGATTATTGAGTAGTCATTTTAAGATTGAACAGTCCTCAGAGGGATAATTACACACTTGTGAGAGGGATGAGGATGACTTTGTGCTGGAAGCTAAGATTATAAGACTATTTTAAAACAAAATTTTCCAGAGAAATGTGGTACAAAAAGTCTAGGATCTGGAGTCCCAAGTGAGCCCTATGTTTGAGTCTGAGCTCAGGCTTGACTTATGGTGTGACCTTGAACAAGGGACTTAATGTGGACTTTGGGGTCCACCCAGATGGGCCAAGTCCTTGTTTATAGCTTTGAGGACTCACATCTGATCATGTATATGAAAATGTTATACAGATGTTGATTGCTCTTCTATTGGCCTGGGTCTTCTGGTTTTGCTCTTTCCCCCAAAAAATACATGGCAGGAAAGAAAGTCCTGTATTTTACCCTTTCCAGTTCTTTTCATTAGCCTCCTGCACATATCCTTCTGTAAGAAACTTCTGGGACCAGGGTCAGGGTACCCCTTATTCTGAGAAAATCCCCAGGGCAAGACAATCTAGAAAGGAGATTGCTGCAACCACCATCCAGCTCCACTGCAGTCTGGACCAGGGCTTCTGGGGACACAGTGCTCAAGAGAATATTCACACAAAGAGTTTCCATTTTTCTAGCACCAAATACACATTAGCACAGAAAGGGTCTTAGCTCACCTTTGCTGGCTGCTGGGTGCCAGGGCTGCTCTGAGCACATCACAGGTATTAGTCCAGGTGATTATCCAACCACCCAATGAGGAGTTTCTCTTATTATCCAATTTACAGGTGAAGAAATGATGCAAAGAGCAGTCAACAACTTTCCCAAATGTGATAGGCCAAAAAAGTGTCTCCCTAAAAGATATCCCTGCCAAATCCCTGTGATCTGTGAATGTGGCCTTATCATGAAAACAGGTCTTTGCAGATGTTGTTAAGGGTTTTGTGTGAGCTCATCTGTCCTGTGTGTGGGCCCTAGGAGCAAAGATGAGTGTCCACATAGGAGACAGAAGAGGAGAAGACACAGATAGGAGAGGAGAAGGCCATGTGAACATGGAGGCCACAAGCCAAGGAGGGCCTAGGGCCCGCCAAACCTGGAAGAGGCCAGGAAGGCTTCTCCCCTGGAGCATGAAAGGGCAGCCCTGCTGGGTTTTGGACTTCTGGCCAAAACCCAGAAGTCCAAGGGTTGTGCTCATTTGCTACAGCAGCCACCGGAAATTAATAGCCCAAGTCAACATGAGAGCTTGGATTCAAACGCAGGCAGTCTATGCTGAGGCTGAGTTTTGAGCAGGTGCATTATTCCACCACTGTGCACAGAGAGGACATTTAATCTCAAAACCACTCTACAAGGGAGATACTTTTCTGTTTACTTTACAAATGAGCTAACAAGGCTTGGAAGAGTTAAGAGACCAGCCCATGACCAACCAAGGCCTCAGGGTCAGGCAGAGGAAGAGCCAGGGTCCTTGCCTGTCCCATTTTAGGGTCCCGATGCCCAGGCCACACTGTAGGCCAATCAAGCCAGAATCTCCCAGATGAACTTCAGTAGGTATTAAAGCTCTCCAGGTGTTTCCAATTGAGGTCAAATCTGTGAACCATGGTACAGGTGCATTTCAAATCCACCCCTCCAGCTCCGTGGGAGAGCAGTTGGTCTCCTGTCCTGGGCACAGTCAGCGGCCCTCTTACATGCAATTCTCCATCAGTGTTGGCACTAGCTGCTGAGGCCCATTCCGTCTGCAGGAACACAGATCTCTCGGCAGCCCATGCAAACTGGCCCCTCCCACCCCCAGAAAATTCCTCTCCCCTTGCCTGTGCAGACGGTCCCATTCCCTTGGAATCCTGCTGCACACTTGCATGAGGCTGTGCCATTGGGACTGAGAAGGCAGCTGCAATGAGAAAGAACAAATGGTGTCTGTAGGAAAATACTCGACTTAACACCCTACCACGTGACTTGCAATGCTCTTTCAGCCTCATCTCCCCAGCATTCCAGCCCCTGCTTCCAGGGGTACATCCTAAGGGCTGTTTCTAGCACAACCCCTCTACCAGCCGCTAACACAGCCATCATTTATCAGGCAAGCTGCACAGTGTGTATTCTTTGGTGTCCACCAAGGAATTAGGAGGGTGGCTAGCAATCTTGAGAGAGCTTCCATGTGCTAGGAACTGTGCTTCATGCATTACTCAGTGTCACCTACACAAAACCCAATATCCCTAGGACATTATTATTAGTTCCATTTATAGATGAAGAAACTGTGGCTTAGGGGGATTTAATAGTTGACTCAAACTTGCCCAGTCAGTGAAAATGACAGAGGCTGAGTTTGAATTCAGGTCTAACTCCAGCTACTTGGGCTCTTAACCTATTAAACCCCTATGGCAAGGGTTCTTAACCTTTTCTGTTCCATAGACCCCTTTGCCATTTAGGTGAAAACCACGGACCCCTTACTAAGTCCATACTATACTGTGTGTTATTTAATAAATAGATCACACCTGTACCAACACGTCCCCACAAGAATTTTTTTTTTTTTTAATTTTCAGTTCAAGCTCATGGATCCCTGGACAAGAACCCCTGCCCTACGGGAGTTAGGAGCATGAACTGGGCTTGGCTGTGAGTGGGCAGCAAGGTTTCATGAAAGTGAGGCCCACTGTGGGCTCCATCTGAGTCCTGGAAAGAGCTCCATGGCTTGAACTAGGGGTAACAACTGGCATTTTTGCCAATGTGTCAGGTAACTCAGGGGGAAGCTTGCAGAAAAGGTTGGACCTGACAAGTTGATGTGGGCTCTTCTGAGATATTTTGAGTCTTGTACTTGAAAATTTATCCTAAAACCTCATAAACAGTAAGGATGGGGCTTGGGGTAGAAATTCCTGGGCAGGAATCTCCTCTGCATTGTCCTCAGAGGAGGTCCAGAGGGTACCTACTTGGCGCTGGTGTGGCATGTCCCTTTGCAGTTGTCTTCTGTGATCTCTGAAAAAGAGAACCAGTTGCTGCATCAACCCTCTTCTACTAAACCCCACTTGAGGACTTTCTTTAGTGCTTGGTGCTAGGAAAAGATTACACCAGGAATGTGTCCTGTGAACTATGTAACTGACCATATAAATCCTTCTTTACATTGGCTGCCGGGAAGCTCGGAGCCAAATTAAAGGTCAGCAGCTCAGGAACAACTGATGGAGTATCCACTGAGTATCCCTGTACTAGGCAATGAGGATGCAAAGATGAGTCAAGCACAGTGTCTTCCCTCACTTGGGGCTGAGGGCCCTGATGCTCTGGGTGTTGATGTACATCCTTTCCTGGGGCTTGATTTTCCACCTTTATTTTTGTTTTCCATGTTTCTTATTCTTTCTAGTTTTCAATCATTTTATTATGGAATGATATAAACAAGCAAACACATAGTTATAAATAATAATTTTTTTTTGCATGTGTAGAAATAACCCAGAGCATGGCACACAGCAGGTACTCAGTATCTATTAGTTGAATTAATTTCTAAATTTCCAGGACACATTATAGGTTCTTGGATGCTTGATTAATAGATATTTCCTGGCTGGGAAGTTCCAGGAAGAAATCATTAGAGTTGAGGAAAGAGTACTCTTTGGGCTGGGTGCTCCTGCCTTTGGGATAGAAATCATGGAAGCCCTGTCCAGATTGCAGAGAAGGTCCTGAAACAGAGAATTGGCTGCAAAAGTGGTCTGTTTTGTGTCAGAAGGAACATTTACAAGCTCAGATGGGCTGGAGTGGATGCAATATCCTTCATACCTTTATTTGTGCTACTCCTTGAGCCTAGAAATTCTTTTCTTTCTGTTCTCTGTCTAATGATATCCCAATCATCATTCATGTCTTCCTCTTGGAACCTGCTCTAAACCTTTAAGCCAACTTCAATTGACCAGCAGTGACTATAATACAAGGTGTGCTCTGTTGAGAAGGATTCTGTGCCCCTCTCTGGCCTCAGGGGGAAAGAGGCAATGTCTGATGAGTGACGTCTGCCACGGGCTGTCTTCCTTGCTCTAGTCTAGAGACTTTGTGCTGCACTCTACACCACTATTTTCCTTGTCTTCTATTGAGCATTTCTTTCCACTGGTCTTCCTTTGCAGATCTTTCACCCTTTCATTTCTTTTATTACTCTGGAAGCTCCTTGTGCACAGTGTGCACAAGGGACTAGAGATGAGGCTGGTATAAGGACCAGAGATGAGGCTAGAAAATGGGATGAGGGCCAGTTGGTGAATAACTTTATGCTCCACCCTGCTAAGGAGCTGAACTTTCTCCTGTAGGCAAGCTGTTTAGTCTGGGGAGGGGCTGGGAAAAAAACGCTCTTATCTATGTTTTGGCAGGTTCTCTCCAGAAGCAATGCTGAGTGTGGAGTGGGGGGTGTGGTGGTTCATTTTATGATCGTCTTTGTTGGTTATGGTGTCCAGTTAATTGTCAAATACTGGCCTAGCTGTTACTGTGGAGGGTATTTCAGAGATGGGATTAGCATCTACAATCAGTTCAACTTAAGTAAAGGAGATTATTCTCTATAATGTGTATAGGCCTCATCCAATCAGTTGGAAGTCTTAACAGCAAGAATTGAGGGTGCCAGAGGTCAGGGAATTTCAGTCTCAAGACTTCAACAATAACTCTTATTGGAATTTCCAGCTGGCCAGCTTCCCCTAAGGAATTCAGACTCAGACTGGAACATTTCCTTGACTGGAATTCCAGGCCATGGCCTGCCCTACAGAATTCAGACCTGCCGGTCCCCACAACTGCTTGAGCCTATTCCTCATAGTAAATCTCTCAATACCCTGTGGTTCTGCTTCTCTGAAGAACCCTGACTAATACTAAAGGAGACAGGACCAGAGGTAAAGAGAGTGGCCATGAGGCTACCAGGGGGGAAGGCGAGAGGAGGATGGGATGAATTCGAGGGACGTGGGGGAGATAGAATTACTTAGACTTGGTGAGAGAGAGTGGCATGGAGGGCTGACTAGGTGGTTTCTAGATGACCCCACCCCTTCATGGTATGAAGCGTACACACTCTAATTTGTTTTCTGATTCCTTAACATTTACATCTCCAGCTCTGATCTCATTCCTGAACTGTACACCCACAATTCTAGTTGCCTAATTTGCAGCAACTGTCTGGGAACCTGTCAGCATCTCCTACTACACTGTGAGCTCTTGAGGGTAGAGACCATATTGTTCTCAGTGTCCCTAGCATAGTGTCTGGCACATGGTAGGAGCTTGGCAATGAATGAATGAATGAATGAGTTAAAGTTCCCTGAGCTTCTCTTCTAGAATGTTCGCTGGTACCTCAAAACTCAATCCCT
The DNA here is from genome assembly GCF_030445035.2 of Dasypus novemcinctus. Classification (NCBI taxonomy): domain Eukaryota; kingdom Metazoa; phylum Chordata; class Mammalia; order Cingulata; family Dasypodidae; genus Dasypus; species Dasypus novemcinctus. The sequence goes on along the minus strand of NC_080684.1, from coordinate 88,121,238 downwards.
CACCCCCAAGCTGTGCCACCCCAACTGTCCTCTTTCTAAATTGCTCTATAAGCTATGCAGTTGCCCAATTCAAAATCTAGCTGTCATCCTTGACCAGCCCTCTTCTTTCCTCCAGCATCCAGTAAGGCGCCATGTGCTGTCCATTCTACCTCATTTAACAACCAAGTGTCCCCATTTTCACTGCCAAAGTCATGCTACTTAGTTCAGACTTCCATCAATCGTCTTTTGAAAACTTGCTTCAGTTTCCAGACTGTGCCCTACCCCTTCTCTTGACATGTAGTTGGTTTTCCTAGAAGAGCAAAGGTGACAGTCAGGGGCCACATCATCTATCCTCGGCATTCACCCAGGATATCTTCCTGTTTGCATGACCCCGTCGCTCCCTGCTCCCCTCTCCTGGGTTCTCTGAATCCTGTCTCTGTACCCCAGCATTAGATTCCCACTCTGGCCTGTCTTCTTGCTTGGTCCTATTCAGACTTTCCTACTTGAGCTTTTCAACCAGCTCTTAATCCCTCATTCCTTTAATTTCAGCATCACCTGGAGACTTAGGCAAAGGCACTCCCTCTGACAATTCCGTAACTCTAGAACCTCACTGGGCTGATGCACACCTGTGATCTCCTCCCCGGCCCCCATTCTGGAGAGGGGGTGGGGTCTATGATACCTGATTCCAGGGGTTTGCTCCCCAATCCAGTGTCAAAATGATCTTTCTAAAATGCGAATGTAATCATATTGCTCCCCTCTTTAAAGACCTTTAAAAGCTCCCTGTTGGCTTTAGGAGAAGGCCCAATCTCCTTCACCTCTCAATCTGGTTCCTGCCTACCACTCTTATCTCAGTCAGTGCTCCTACTTGTCCCTATAAATCTCTCATTCTGAAACCCTTTGGTTCTCTGTCAGGAGGTTTCTCACGTCTCTGTGCCATCCACGTGCTAATTTCTGCTTGAAATTCTCTTCCCACGCATCACTCTCACTTAAAGAACATTAAGAAACATTAGCACCATGTGGTGGGAGGTGGAGGGAAGTGGGCCTGTTCAGACCCTGATGGTCTGGAAAAGAAATTGCTCTAACCTCTAGAAGACAATTTGGGAATAAATAGCAAAACCTTCCTTTAAAGTGCCAACTTCTGCTAAGAAATTCCACCTTTAGGAATTTAACCAGGTGAAATAATAAGACAAATGCAAAAAGATGTATATATGAGATGTTCATTCAGCATTGTTTATTATAGAGGAAATTGCTTTTAAAAGTATGGTATAATCATAACAGAATATTTTGAAGAAATTAAAAATAATCATGATGTTTATCTAAATTTATTCACATGGATAGATATCCATGATAGACTATGATGTGGAAAAATTAGGTTACAAAATGATATAAAAAGTATGGTCCCATTCACATATATTTATATTTATAGGAAGAGGTTGGAAGGCTAGCATAAAATACTAATAGCAGTCATTTCCTATCTTGGGAGTATGAGTACTTCTCATTTTCTTCTTTTCTTTATTTTAAAGACTTTTGGTTTCAAGTAGGAATTACTTTTATGACCAGAAGAAGCAATTAAGGTGTTATTTCAATTTTAGAAAGAAAAATAATGCAACTGCTGAGAAGCGAGGGTAAGAACAGATCATAAATACCGAGGGTTCCTCTTACCACTGTCACAGGTCACTCCTCGCCAGCCAACGTCACATTCACAGGAGCCGTCACCCATGGGTCCTTGGTTGCATTTCCCATGGACACAAGAGCAGGCTAAATGAACAAATACCCACAAATTATAAGGTTTTGACTGTATTCAATAGTTTATTTATTATTTCCTGTTAAGGTTCATTTCTTTGCTCATACTTTCTCAACCTGACTCCTGGGAATCATTGTCTTTAATGGAGGGCTAGAGTCCCAGGAAGGGCAGGTGCACAGGAAGAGAGAATCTACCAGATTGGGGATAATTGGTGGACCAGGTCATGTTCCAACAAAGCAGTCAATTTGAGACTGGGTTTATTTAAGTCCTGTGTGGTACTGCATTATGAACATAGAAATACTGATTCCTTTGTTACACAGCAGGGTCATGAACCTCTTGGAGAAGAAAGCATCCTCCAGCTTTAGGGGTTTCATGGATCCATGAGGTTCATCCACATACCCCAGGTTAGGAACTCCTGTACAAGTGCAAGCAGATAATTCTTCCAAATAGCCTAGAACAAAATTGGCACTATAATAGGTCCAATTCAATATAAATTTTCTTTGGCTGGGACCAAACAAACTTGACAAGCAAGGTCAAGTTTATAGTTTTCAGTGGTAGATCGAACACGGATTGGAAACTCTTCTTCAGGTGTGTGTCCCTGGGCATAAGGAAGTCAGGGTAAGAGACACAGATGACTTGGACTACACATCTCTATTTTTGTAAAAACAATTCCAAGCAAGTGGCTTGCTGATGGTGAATCAATAGAGTTGTCTTCACACAAAGAACAGCATGATTTAAAAGCAAGGCTTTGCCCTCTTGATATAGATGTGGAGTGGACACAACCATTCTAAGGTCCACAGGATGGAGGAATAGAGTATGGATTAGAGTGGACTTACTGATATTTTATTCATGAACTATTGTGATTAGTAATCAAAGAAAATGTGACATTGGTGTGGAGAAAGTGGCCATGGTGGCTGCTGGGTGTGGGGAATGGGAGGAAGACATGAGATGTGGAGACGTTTTCGGGACTTGGAGCTGTCCTGGGTGGTGCTGCAGGGACAGTTACCGGACACTGTAGGTCCTCCCATGGCCCACTGGATGGAACGTGGGAGAGTGTGGGCTATGATGTGGACCACTGACCAGGAGGTGCAATGATGCTCAGAGATGTATTCACCAAATGCAATGAATGTGTCATGATGATGGAGGAGAATGTTGCTATGGGGGGAGGAGTGGGATGAGGGGGGTCGGGGGTATATGGGGACCTCATATTTTTTTAATGTAATAGTAAAAAAATGATATGAAAGATTAAGTGAGATGATGTACGTAAAACTGCCTTTCAAGCTATCAAGTCAAGTCCACAATTGAGAATGAAACCATAACAAATAGTGTGCAGAAAAATATGGTTGGGTTGGAGAATATCCATGAACAGATCACGGGGAGGGTCTGTGGGTTCAGGTTAGCCACTGAAAATGTTTGGAAACTGCCCTATGCAAATTACACAACACAATAATGAGCAATGATAGCAGCTGGGAATCCAGGCTGCCTGGGGAGACAGGCTGGTTAAGCAGCACGGGCCACCTCACTCCTTTCTCGAGCTTCCTGGTTGGTCTGGGAGCTCAGAAGCCTGCATGGAGTGGAAGGAGGGCGCCCACCTTGGTCACAGTGCATGCCGTATCTGCCCTCGGTGCAGGTCTCGCAGGCCGTGCCGCTGAAGCCCTTTCCACACTCACACACACCCGTGCCGTTGGCGCCATCCAAGCAGATCCCGTTTCCGAAGCAGACGTTCCCGGCTCTCCCAGGGCAGGGCTGGCACTGGGGACCGAAGAAGCCCGCACAGCATTCTCGCGTCTGAAAAGGAAGGACAGGGCTTGAGCACAGTTCCATCTTCTGGTTTTGTCCAGCATCAGATTAGAAACCCTGTTTGGGGGACTTTGTGTGAACCCTGTTTGGGGGACTTTGTGTGCACCCTGTTTCTTCGACCCTGCACGAAGGGGCTGTGGGGTGTGCGGTCCGAACTCCCTGAGGACCGGGTGAGGATAAGCAATTTCAGGGGTGCTGCAGATGGGACTGAGGCCTCTGCAGGTGGGAAAGACGTGAAGGAAAAGGCAAGTAAGAGAAAAGACTGGGAAGAATAACACACACACATACAACACACGCACAAACCAAGGAGGGAGGGGCTGTGGGAGCAAACTGCAGCAATAAGTAAGTAACATATAGGGGTGGGATGACCCAAGGGCGTTAGCCATTCCCAATCCGTGCCCCTCAGCATCTGCTATTTCATCCAGTACTGAAGGTTCAGAGGTCTCTGAGCACGAGGCGTTTGGCTTTTTTTTTTTAAGATTTATTTATTCCTTCCCCCTCCCTCCATTGTCTGCTCTCTCTGTCCATTTACTGTGTGTTCTTCTGTGTCTGCTTGTATTCTCATTAGGTGGCTCCAGGAACCAATCCTGGGACCTTCCGGAGTGGGAGAGAGGCCATCATTCTCTTGTGCCACCTCAGCTCCCTGATCTGCTGCGTCTCTTATTCTCTCTCCTCTGTGTCTCTTTTTGTTGTGTCATCTTGATGTGCCAGCTCGCCACATGGGCCAGCATGCCTTCACCAGGAGGCCCTGGACATCGAACCCTGGACCTCTGATACGGTAGACGGGAGCCCAATTGCTTGAGTCACATCTGCTTCCCTGTTTGGCATTTTATAAACAAATCTCTTGCAGCTCAGGGGAGACCTGTAGGATGGCTCTTTGGCTTGGCCCTGGCTTTATTTCTGAATGCATTAAAACCCAAAATCTCCCTAGCCCCAAGCTCTGCAGCTTAAGGGCCAAACCATCCCACCTTTTCTAGGAGAGGCAAAGGTTCTGTCTACTCCTCTGGTAAAGAAGCATGACCTGAAGTTATAAAGAATTGTCCTGCAGATTCCAAAGCAGTGGTCCAGAGGTACTTACTCTAGGCCCCGTTTTCTAAATAACCAGGTCTTTCTCCTCTTTCCTTAGAGTTTCCACCACTTCCTCTGTCCTGTTTATTTACAAGCATGCTAATAGGGCCACCCTGTTGTGAGAAGAGGAAGGTCCTACTAGCTTTCAAGTCCCTCAATTCCTTCATCATACAAATGGATAGTGTAGTTCCATAAAACTCGGATGTCCTGAGTTTTATTACTACCACTACTACATCAAATAATAATGATAATGAAGATAATGAGGAGGAAAATGCACTGGCAGAAACAATACCAGGGAAAGTGTAATGCTGATGAACTTTTATGCAATACTGCTGGAATAATGAGAAAGATGATTATATTATTATACTCACAATTACAGTTTTCACACATATTGACCGGCAACCCAAGAACACGGATCGCTTTCCCATGAAATAAAGGGTATAGATGCATTTCGTTATTTCATCCTATGAAATAGGAATGATTGTTAGTTTTTTAGGAAGAAAACATTTTCCAACTTCTAAAAGCAGGCAGGGGTGTGACGCATGGTTACGTCTCTGACTGAAATGTTCTGGGAGGGAGGTCGATGCCTTCTTGACGCTACTTCTTGAGCAAGAACACACGGAAACAGTGTTGGCTGCCAGAATGCCAGGGGGCAAGATCCAAATAAATACACCTTTAAGTTATATGCTGAAAGAAGAACTTTTCTCTAAAAGACAAACTCAGGTTAGGAAGAATCATAAAGTAAACCAGATAAAATTTCCTTCCAACATTATGAATTGATTGATCTGGGCCTTAGTTTCTATTTTTTTTTTTTCCTTTTAATTCGTATCCTGCCTTGGTCCAAGAAAGGATTTAAGGTTGCTCACAAAGACCTATGAAACACAAGATGAGATTAAATTTCAGGTAGGAGACAGCATTTATTATTGTCATCATAAGTTATTATTAGCATGCTATAGAAGAGGCAGGAATGTTTATTCTTTGAAATGGTTCCAGCATTATCAGAAGCAGTTTTTATGAAAAATAGCCCCAAGAAACATAGATAAGTGATTAATTAAAAAAATGTGTCTGAGCCACCCATGTCTGCAATCTATTTCCTTAAAGAAAGTTAATCATTGCTAGAACTAAAGAAGGAAATCAGGCAGGTAGAACTCCTCCAGGCATGGTTTGGGATATGGAGTCTGCCTTCTTGGATAAAATTTCTTGCTGCTATTCTCAATGGGCTACTGGAAAAGGAAAGATGCAGAAAGTGAAAAATCCCTTTCTGTACTGTGCGTTGATTTATAAGAGCCCAAGTTTCTATTTACTTATTACTTAAATTTTGCTTTGCTTCTCCCCAAATGGATTCAAGACTGTTTACAGAAATTCATACACTATAACAACGTAAAACTAAAAACAAAGTGAGGGCAGAAAGTAAGCGTTGGTGAGGTAGAGAAATAGGAACACTTGTACACTACTGCTGGGAATGTAAAATGGCCCAGCCACTGTGTTAAACAGTTTGGTTGTTCCTCAAAAAGTTAAACACAGAAGTACCATAAGACCCAACAATTCCTCTTCTAAATATATATTTAAACAAATGAAAACATGTGCCCATGTCTTTAGAGCGGCATTAATCATAATAGCCCAGAGTGGAAACCACCCAAATGTCCATCAACAGATGAATGGATAAATGAATTGTCATCTATACACACAATGGAATATTATTCAGCCATTAAAAGGAATGAAATACTGATACATGCTACAACTTGTATGAACCTGGGAAACGTTATGCTAATTGAAAGAATCCAGACACAAAATATCACATATTGTAGGGCTCCATTTATATGAAATGTGGCAGGCAAATACATTGAAGCAGATTAGTGGTTGCCAGGGAATAGGGCGAGAGAGCTAAAGGGGATGATAACTTAATGGTATGAGGTGCTCCTCTGGGGTGATGAAAAGGTTTTGAAATTAGAGAGGTGGTGGTTGTACAACATTATGAATGCACTAAATGCAACCGATTTGTATACTTCAAAATGGTTAATTGTATCTCTTATGTGAATTTCACATTAATAAAAAACCAAAAAAGTGAAGGAATTAAGGAAGTGAAAATGGAGTATACTTGAGATTCATTTTCTAATTTGGACTTCCCCGATATGGAAACTATTTTATCAAAGCAGACAAAATACTTACTGATGGTTTAGTTCCAGGTGGGCAGATAGGGATCTGGGGGCATCTTCCACACCTCCCCTTGATAAAACACAGAGGCAAAGAGGATTATTAATTTCAGTGCAAAATTAGATGGCAGATATTTTCCAGCCCTTGTTGCTGAAGGTTTTAGAACATAGAAATGAAAGTCAGAAAGCATTGGGAAGATCACCTGGTCAACTTCTTTAATGTTCTTTGCAGCAAGAACTTCAAATAACTGGGGTCTTGGATGTTTGAGCATTGCTTTCCTCTAGAATACACTTTAAATTGTGGAGGTTGTATCTCATTTAAATCCTAATTACAACACTCATTTATTGAAAACCCCCTCTTCAGGGAATTGGGCCAGATTCAGAAACAAGAAGATGTGTCAGACATAGTGCCCAGCTGAGGGTCACAGAGTGGAGATACCCCATAGCGATAATTGATAAGATTACAAAACAGAGGAGCTCAAGTTAAGAGTGATGGAAATACTTAAGTGCAACCTGTTCCCAGCCCTGGAGGAGGCCCATGTGTCCAGTTCTTAACTTGGCACCCACTAGACAGTAGAGCGTGGGTGTTCAGATTTCTAGTTCTGGGCTGGACTGCTTGTTTGAGCCCCTTGTTTGCCACTTGCTAACTGTGTGAACATGGGTGTTACTTAACCTTTCTGTGCCTCATTTTCCCCATTTGTAAAATGAGGAAAGAAAATAGTACCTATTCCATAGGGTGTTGTGAGGGTTATATCGGTTAATAAAACATGTAAAATGTTTAGAGCAGTTCTTAGAACACATTAAGTGCCCAGTAAATGTCTGTGCTTATTATTGTTGCCACAAGATCTTACCCCATTCCATGAGCAAAAGTGAAAAGCCTCACTGAAGGTCAGGTATGGCTTGTTAATTATTTTCTTGGTTACAAAGGCTATTGCTTTATCTTAGGACTGGTTAAAAATTCCTCTATTATTTCCTTCTGCAATTTTTCTACATGGAAAATGATACACTAGACATTAGCTTCTTTTGAACAATTTTTTTCCTATGTGTGAAATCTGCCATGTGACTCTCCCTTGCCAAAGTGATGCAATTCTAAGTCCAGGCATCACTGACCATACTGTCTAGCCTTTATTTTTGTATTAAATTTTCTTCCTCTTTGTTCTAAGTGGTTTAGTTTTGTTGGGATGGGAGTGGGGAAGAATGTATGGAGTGCAATTCATGTCAACCCCCTTAAGTCACATCACCCCGAAGAGGGGAGAGCAAGTTCCTTCTTGGAGCTCCTCAAGAGGGGGAGAAAAGCCAAACCACTCAGGGGACCCACTCACTTCCTGTCACTTTGGGTCTCTGCATGTTTGCTTATGTGTTTCCTTCTGCCTGACTCTTCCCTTCTTCCTTGTCTGGCTAAACCCCGCTCTTCCTTCATCACCACCCTGAGAGCCAGGCTGCTGAAGTCCTCCAGGCTGGGTGAAGCATTTCCCCTCTGTGGCTCCCTGCCAGGTAATAAATGTCCAGCACACATCAGTGGTTATTATTAATATTAAAGATCCTACACTGCTCCATGCACTGGAGTGAAAAGCCTCCGTTACTATATCCTACAGCACACTGAAACAATCCCGCTCAAAACTGACCAGGCTTGGGCAATACCTGCCCTAGGTGCCATTACATCCCCTGCTCTGTGCCTATGCTAGAAATAGCACGTTTTCCCTTAGAGGCAGGCTGTGGCATCAGAATTCTGCTCAATATGGCCCTCCAGGTGGTCGTTCCCAGACACTCAGTACAACCTATTACCCTCGACTGTAAGCCCATCTAGGGCAGTGGTCTTAGCTTATTTATCACTTTGGAGTCACAGCCTGGTATACTCCTTGGCAAATCAGAGATGCTCACTCAGTGTTTTTGAACCATTTTGAGATACCCTTATAAAAGAGTCTTATGCTTTAAAAAAATTATCAAAAATAAGTGAGCACTCCTTAGCTATAACTTACTTTTATAGTAGTAGTGTTGTTAGTATCACATCTATTCTTCTGAATTTCCAGAACTTTCCCCAAGCCATGGATCACACCCTTGTCAGTGGCCACATTGGTGTAGTTTATTGGAACCTCATTTACATAGAGCTGTGAACAACAGGGTAAAATGTGAATTTTTAAAAATGTTTTTAATGAAAGATCGAGAAGATGGAGAGTGGAGGCTATCAATATGACAATAACTTGGGGGGACATTCCAATATTCACCTGGAAGGTAGCAATGCAGTAGTGGAGAGAGCTCTGGCTTAGGAGAGAGGAGTCTGAGTACCAGTTCTGCCTCTAGCACCATCCGGCTATGTGCCCTTAGGCCAGTGTCTTCCCCTTTTTGAGCCTCAGTTTTTTGGTTTTGTAAAGGGAAGGGGTTGTTCAAGGTAATCTCCAAGGATTTTCTCCATCCCTAAAAGTAATTGGTTTATGATTCTTTGAAAACTACCAAATCATGGTGATCAGGACTATACCTATTTGCGAGATGGCTCTATGGACATGCTCAGGTGTGCTGTACAATGGTGGTCCCGGAAATGCTAATGCCTCCCCAAACCAGCAGAACGAGAATGAAACTCATTGTCCTTTTAGTGTGTGTCCACTTCATGGTACCTTCAGAAAGGCCAAGTGATGATTATATGAGAACGACAATGACTAGTATTTGTGGAGTGTTTCAGAGTTTGTGAAAAGTGTTTCATCAGATAGTATCCTTTCCTAGTGTAAGAAGATTGTCCAGGTGTCTCCATTGCCCTGTGTTTCCCTCTGGGCTTTGTTCAATAGGTGGTTTGTTTGTATCCCATCTTTGTTTAGTGAATCCATAGCATCTAAGACTTGGGGTTAAGTCAGTCTCTAACTGCTGCCAACTCAAATTCAACTTTGAGTTGTAATTTATTTTGGTTTGATTTTTGTACATTTTTTTAAAGGTGGAGACAATTTAATGATTGATTACTGCAAAATCAGTGAAGCTGTTAATCCATTCATTAATATAACTAGTATAAATAAAGTAATTTTAAAGAATTGAGATTGTGTGTAAATGTAGTAGGGCTGAGGTTGGGTGAGGAGGAAACTCATTATTGTATTAGGTAGATGTCAAATTAGTATCTAGTAGCGGTTTAAAATTTTTAACAGCTCCAACTCTCCCCACTGCAGCAATGACTTTACAAAGTACTTTAATCTGAACTTTCACTGAGTATTAAAGTCTCTTATGATTTGTTTGAAGTCAAGAAATTTCCTTTGGATGTTGGCATAAATCATGGCTGAGATCCATACATGCATTCTAGGATCTGTACAGATCTGGAAAACTTGCAGAAATCTTACTGGTAGTCTCTGTGGTGATTGTAATACAAATTTTCCAGAATTTTAAGATGCTGAGATACCAAATATAGAACTTATGATGCTATAATACTGTCGATCTGGCATTTTAAAAAATTGGAATAATTTTCATTGTGAGATGTACCCAGAGGATTAAGGGCTGCATTAAAATTTTGATTTGAATAACACCAAATATACACTATGGACTATAGATAGCAGTAATTCTGACAATGTCCTTTCATCATTTGTAACAAATGTGTCACAACAATGTAAGGTGTTGGCGGTAGGGTGATATATGGGAATTCTGTATGGTATGCACAATTGTTTTGTTAACTTACAACTTCTCAAATAAAAAAATAAAAAATAAAAAAATTTGATTTGAACATAGGTCTATTCATTTAGAGAACATTTTCCTACACCTCCATTTCCTCAGAGAAAGAAAATGAGTATGGACAAAAGCAAAACCTCTATTATAAGAATAATTCTTGCTCTAGATCAAAGTATTTCTGAACAAATGGAAAATGAACACAACAGTATTGAGATTGATTCAATTAACTCTCCATTGGAATAGTCATCTCTAGTGACAAAATAAGATAGATTTAAAAAAAAACTCTCTATCAAAGAAAATTCCCACTCCAGGAAAAAGAAGACAATGAATTTAAAAGGATTTTCTCAAACTTATAACACAACAGGGGTATTCTGTAGGAGGCAGATGAAAATATTTAGCACTAGCTTATTTTCCAGGTAATGGAGAGTCCAAAGACCATTTTTTTCTCCCAGGCAAGTAGTAAAAAATTTACACAAAAATTCACTTGTGATTCAATAATGACACCATTGAAGAAATTGTTTTTAAGACTGCACTTTTAAAAAAGGATCAAAAGTAGAACTGATTAAAAATTTCTGTGATTAAACTTTGTTCATTTTAATCCAGGGTTTAGTTTGTCTTAAATAATAATTTGTTTTTATTAATTTTCTTTGTGAAAGTTTATAATAGAATCACATGGTGCATTTCTGGTTGAATGTTCATAGATTGATCTTTCTACTTGCTAGTTTTGGTTTGGTGGTTAATTTGCTCCAGGACTGCAATCTCCGTGATCAAGCAACGCCTAATGTTAATTCATTTGGCTGCTGGATCCTTCATGTGCCATTAGGTTCCTTAAGCCCAGGAGCCAATGCCATTTCCTGGGAGTTAGGTAGGGTACTTCAAGCTCCTTTCCCTCTTGGGACTGTGCAGAAACTGTGCGCTTTCTTGTACCAGCGTAGTGGGTGCTCACTGACTATTGGGATTTAGATGTCATAATTCACAAGGCTATGCTGATTACCTGGAGGCTGGCAACAGGGAAGGTGAGTGGGAGTTGGACAATCCGGTTTAGTCATTACTTTAGAGTGAAAGAGCCGAGTGTCTTGTCTTGCTAAGGCTTAGGAAGCACTGGTGAGATTATTCCAATATAGAAATGATGAGCTAAGGCCCTCATTCCCAGGTTTTACATAAAGGCACTGCACCTGGTCATTGTGGAGAAAGAAGCCAAGGAAATAGGAGAAACCCAGCATGGTCTCCCGGTGCATGCCGTTGTGCAGGTCATTCTTCAGGAGTTTCTCCTTCAAGACCACGTGATACCGGAGTGTGCCCTCCTCCTAGATAACACACAGAACGGAAAGTCAACCAATAGGTAAGCCTGTCTCCATCACTTAGGGCTTCTCCAATGTGCCAGGTACTGTGCAGATTACTTGGAGGAGCAACAATTTGTTGTCCTGGAAAGTTTGGTCAAGACATCTAGACACAACAGAGATGAACTAGGTGTGAAACTGATCAGCTTGGAGACTTGCAAATTTTCCAGGTAGGATGGTCAAGAACTTGTTAGGTAACTCAAAAACCCAAATCGAACTATGAAAGTTTGGGGGAGGATATTTAAAGATGATTTCTTTGGGGGGAACTGCTGATGAAGAGAGAGTGCCCCCATACCCAAGCTTGTCTTTCCTCTCAGGGGTCATGAGAGCAGGTTCAATGGGATATTCCAAAGAGCTTGGTCTGTGGTCCCTGCAGATAGGTGGCATGTTGGGCTATGACTGACTCAGGCCTGAGAAGTCTCATAAGCCAGAGACTTCTGGCAGGCTACTCAACAGCAGAGCGAGGAGAGTTGTTATGGCACGGGGATAGACCTACATTCCCAGAGTTGGTTTGGAACAAGAGAGTGTGGGTGCTTCCTGTGGACCAGCTATATGGTCCTATATGAGAGAGCTGGTGCCTTAAGTCCTATCCAAAGTGGCGGTCTGGAAAGGTGGTCAGACTTCCCCAGAGGAAAAGCTGGAGATGGTCTTTGAATTCTGAGGGTCTAAGGAAGGAATAAGTAATGCAGGAATTGAGTGGATTCACACAGGTTGAGGGAACAGCAAGTTAGAGGCCACCAGTGATGAGCGGGATCTCCAAAGAACTCATGGGAGTGTCTGAGGAGAGCAAGAGCGAGAGTGAGAGCAAGAGTGCTTGACAGCCTGTGAGAGTGAGCACTTTAGGCCCAGAGCATGCAATGCCATCTCATAAAAGTACCAGTATCAAACCTAGTGAGTTGCAAACTGAATTTAATGAGACTGGGAAGGAGGAATGGGAGCATAATATTGGGGAAGGGAAAAAAGAAGGTTATTAAGTCATTGCCCCTCAGTTCCAAATCCTGCTTCTCTACTCTGCTCTGTGATGCTGGGGCTGGGACAGCAATCTACCTGTCTCCTTTTCCAGGGCTTTCCTGTGAGGCTTCTTTGGTGGGAAGTGCTAGAGGGAGACTGCGCGGCTGGAGGGGGAAGAAGATTGGCTCCTTTCTGTTTCTGTCAGCATCACCCCACCCTCACTTCTTCACCCTGGCAGTGGCAGCTGAGTCCAGATGGCAGTTCCCATCATTTGTAGAACCAGCTTTTTCATGCCCTTCCCACCCCTGAGACAACAGCAGCTGCCTGGCAATGACCTCTCCTAGAGAGGTGGGACTTAGAGCCACACGGACCTTCCTCCAAGCTCAGAGACATCAGCATCAGCTAAGCAGGGCTCCCTCCCAGCAATCTGCATAATTCTATCCCATTCTCTTTGCCCTCCAGGGGTGGATGATGCTTCTTGCTTCTTACTCTGGTGAGGTGATCTCTCTCCCCTGCCTGTTTTTTTTTTTTTTACTTTTCAGTTATCTTTATACAGCTTTATACTCCATTCTTAATATTAAACATTCTGTTTAAATAACTGATGGTTTCTGTCTCCTGATGGACGCTGCCTGATTTAAGGACTAAGCCCTCTTCTCTAGCTTCCTGTCAGCACATAAGCCCCAGTTTGGAGCAGTGAGGGAAGACGATTTAATTTTAAATCAAATACAAAATGTTGATTATTGTAAGGAGCTGGATTCTTTTTATTTACTTAAGTGAGACTAAAGTTTGTGACTTAAAGTGACTATAGGACTTTTCTAGGGGGAGGCAGAGAAAGGCTATGGAACTGTCTGAGTTTTCATCCAGGGGCAGGGAAAGAACACTCCCCACTGAGCAGGGGTAAGGAACAGAGGGAGACAGGAAAAGATGCTTTTGGATTCTATTCCACAAGCCCTGCTTGTTCAAGGTGTAAGACACCACCCCTGCCTTCACGGAGTTTATAATCTAGCTGGAGAGTTACGACCTAGCCCCTTGAGCATACAAGTCATTAGACCAGGTGGTATATGGTAAGTATTGAAGAGGGTACAAATGGCCTGAAATTAGAGGCAGGAGGAGAGCGTACCTGCAGCTCGGGTGACCAGAGCCACCTTCCCCAAGGCGGCGTGGGACTGGACTTGGGGGGGCATAGATGTGAGCACAAGCACCAAGAGGAAAATGCCTTTGGTGTGCTTAGGGTCTATGAGATGATCATTCTGGTCTGACTGTGTGGTCTCTGCAGAGGACTGGTGGGAGACTGCAGTCTCCCAAAGGGGGCTTCGAAGGGCTTTGAGTATGTGCCCCCATCCCATTAGCATCGTCATCTCAGCCACCCTAGATAACAGTATAAATGGAAACTGTCTGCTTGCCACGCAAACACGGCTTCAAACATGTCCTCTCCTTGTGGGGCTGGGGGCAGGCCCTATATGAAACTTCTGGAACCACTACCAACTATGTGTTGGGGCCAGTTTCTGGAGGCTGAGTTAGTTTGGACTTAGTCCTGCAAGAAATGGGGATCCTCTGAAGGGTTTCGAGCCAGGGAGGGGCACAATGAAAGCTTTTTAATATTTCGCAAAGTCCTGTGATGAATCTGGACTGCTTACCCACAATTGTTAGGAATCAGAGAAGATAGGGCAAGAAAGGAGGGAAAAAGAGATGATCCACTCTCTTCGGGTCCTCAGCTGCCTGGGACCAGGGAGAGCCCAGGGAGGGGAGGAAGGGTGGCCCATCATTCCAGGTTCCTGGGATGTCCACTTCCTTGTGCAAATGGCCCAAGTGTGTGCTTCCAGAGTACACACTAACGCTACAGCAGTCTCTAGCACGAGGTAGATTTGTGTACGAGAAAGTCTGTGCATGAGCTTATGTTAGATATATGCATATGGATGAGATTCTGATGAAAGAGTGGAATATTACACGCTTGGTAGGTTGAAAATCTTGAGCGTCTAAATTTCATAAAAGAATCTCCCCAGCCACATTCTTAAGACCTACTAGACTGGTGACCTTCTTTTCCCGGACGTAATTCTCAATGGCCTCATTGTTGGGAGCAAATACCGTGTAAGCATCTGCAGCCTCGATTGCATTCGCCAAATTATAATGCTGTGACGGAAAGAGACAAGAGTGTGTGAGCGACTTCCGTTCCCAAGTAACCTCAGCACGTTGTTTGGTCAGGCAGGGAATGTGGTACTTGCAATAATGTAGCCCCGGAAGATGGAATAGTCTGGCATCTGGTCCAGCCGGGCGAGCAGGTTTGGTAAGGAACTAGTTAGACCTCTTTGGGGAACCAGAACCTGGAAAAAGGAAAGCAAGAATCTTTCTTAGCACAATTCTGTAGGGCTGCTGCTTGCCAAGACATACAAAGTTTCTGTTAACCTCTTTAGGCAGTCCAAGGAATTGACACTGAAAATGTTTTTCGGATTACTCACAGAATGAAAACATTATGGAATGCAGAGTGACAGGGCTGGAAGGGGTTTGGAAATATGGTTAGTTCAGTTTTATATCTTGCCCTTAATCTCCCTGATTAGAGAAAATTTCTTCTTTCAGGAAAGACTTCATAGTTCTGTCTGAGTAACCCATTCAACTCCCTGCCGTCTACACTGGGAAGGCCCTGCAAATCTATTTTAAAACTTACAGGTTGCACCTTAAATCTCTTTTTGTTTGCTGTTGTTCATTTGTTTATTTTTTAGGTTCTCTCATTCCCTTTCTATTAAATTGAAAGTCTTGAACTGCAAACCAGTGGGTGGAATTTGGTTTGTAAAAATGTTTCTTTTGTTTCACAGGGTGTAATGAAAGTAGAGCATTTTCACATAAGAATCCAGATTTCTGATTTCCTTTTGAAAACATCAGTCTGTATTCCTGCAGGCAACATGTAGGTGCAGGGAGTAGGAGCTGTCCTTTTTGTTACAGTCTCCACCACTCCCTAATGCCTACCACCAGGCTGTCTGCACTCATTTTGTCAGCTATCTAACATAGGTAGGCATTTGACTTTGCAAGCCCTGCATGATTCATCTTCTGTCCGAGATAACTACTTCCATCTTGTTCTATGTAGAACCTTCTCAGACTGAAGAACCCCAAACTAGAATGTTTACTCAGTCAATCAGCCCTCAACTAATAGTGCTGAGTGCCTATTACAGGCCAGGCAGTGGATATGCAAATGTGGTTGAGGCCCAAGTCCTCCCCTCAAGGTGCATATGGCCTAGGAGAGGAAGGGTTGGCAAACTACAGACCATGGGCCAAATCCAGCCTGCTGCCAATATTTGAAAATAAAATTTTATTGGAACACAGCCACACCTATCCATTTATATTTATAAATGCTTTCACTCTGCTGTGGCAGAGTTGAATAGTTGTAACAGAGACCAGATATTCCACAAAGCCTAAAATATTTACAATTTGGCCCCTTACAGAAAAAATCTGCTGACCCCAGTATTAGAGGAAAACAGACACAGTTCTTAATTTTCAGAGCTGAAGGGGGAGGGGCCTGGGATGACTGGGGGGATCAGGCAGATTCAGGAGCTGTGAGGAGATGTCTGATAGAACTGACAGAGCTAACGAAAGCCTACACATCCATGTAATATAGCAGAGGCCGCTGCTAGTCTCCAGAGCACCCCTGCCAATTTAAAATGAAGCGCCCATTTCTCCTGGAGTTTGCATGCCCACACAGGGCGGCATAGCTTGGAGAGTGAAGGGTGGGCTAGCTTTAAGCCCCACTCACCCCCTGGCCAGGCACCTTTATGCAGGGCTCAGCCTGCACAACTGTACACGGCAGCCCAGGTGACCCCGATGCCCAGTGGACAGCTGTGGAAGGAGGTCTTCAGGCAACCAGGGCAACCTGGAGGTTAAGCAGAGAACTTGAAGCAGCAGACACACGTCCATGAATTTGGCGTGTTCACTTAACTTCTCCTCTACTTAACCATGTAGAGGCTCAGTGTTCTCATCTGTGAAAGGTTTACAATGACAACACCTACTTTCTTAGAGTTGAAAAAAACCAAATGAGGTAATTGGTGCATCCTACACGGCACAGTGCCTGGCAGAGAGTCAATTATACTGTGAGCAAGGCCGAGTGTCAGAGCTGATGAGGGATACGGAGAAGAGGGAGTCCCATCCCTCCAGGACTTGCCATCATATACGGGTTTGGGACCTATCCCAATAAGGAATAGCTATCAGTGTAAGAGAGCATAGTTACAACAAACGTGTTACACAGAAATCCCATGGGATTACATAGAAAGAGAGAGAATAAAAACAACTTTCATTGAGAGTCTACCGGGCAGCAGGCATTGAGATAGGCAGTGGTGCTTAATCATCACGAGAGAAGAAAAATAAGGCCCAGAGAGGTAATGTAACTTGCCGAAGGTCACACAGCTAGTGAAGTTATCTGCCTGACTCTAGGACTTACCCGCTTCACACTACACGGTGCTGGGTAAGTGGTATGGGATGCAGGGGTCAGGAAGGGCTCCACAGAGGAGGTGAGCCTTGAATGGCCCCCATGACAGTAATGTTCAGTATAGGAGATGGGTTGAGGTGTTGTTCTAGCTCATGAGGTGTTTCCATTAAACAAGGCACAATGGAGAGGTGATTTTATATTTTTACTTTTTAGGCTTATAGTTCTTTGGAAAGCTAAGACTGGAGAAGAAAAATATCCTCCATAAGTAATATTACTTTCAGTTATATGAAGTCACACACCCTGCATAGCTCTTTGCAAATAGTGAATCACTTGCTCAAAAATATTGTTTTTTAAAGCTTCTTGGTTGTAAGAAAAGAAGACAAGTTCTTTGCAAAACGATGTACCCACGAGTCTGACAAATAGTCGTCTTTTCTCAACTAAAATAGTTGACCTTTCCTTCAACTTAAAATCACAAAGATAGGTAGAGAAAGTACCACTTGAGAATCATTTTAGGCAAAAACACAATTAGTTAAGTGGTTTTTCCGAACTCCTACCTTCTGAAAGTTACAGATGTACCTTAAATTCCAACTTTAAATGAGACTCTAGTACAGCTAACTGAAAATTATAGAGTAACTTAAAACCCCATTTCCCCCAAATATTTTTTTTTCTATTTCATACGTTTGAATACTGTTGGATTGGGTCTTAGAAGAAAATTAAAATTTCACAAAAAATTTTCTACCTTTTCCATTTTTTTCTAGGGCCTCCCCCACCTCATCTTTTCAGTTATCAATAATGCAGAGAGGGAAGTAAAAAGTGATACATACTGCTTACTTTTCCCTTCCAGTTCTTGATTATATCAACTTGTACATATAGACATCCCGATACTAGGGCTTCTGGTGCCTTTTAAGATGTTTCCATAAATAAGAGAGAGGATATATGTGATCACACTTAGTGTAGGGCCTGTTGAAGAATATATGCTGAGCAAATGGTAATTGAGTCTGACTGAATGTATAGTACCTCTAAGTGGTTTTAAAATAAAAATAATGAAGCATAACACAACTTATATATTAAGGCTTAGTCGTGTTTTGTTTTGTTTTTGTATTTCAAAATGAATACAGGAGAATAAAGAACAAAGGAGAAGAGTTGGTGCATGTGTAGGATGACGGAGTTTTGTACCTTGTTGATGATGTGTATCACTCCATTTGTGGCCACGTTGTCTCCATCGACAATGGAAGCTCCTTCAATTGTGATATTCTATAAATACAAATCACAGCGTGAAAGTGAGTCTTTGTAAGTTATATCTGGGGATTGAAATTATTTCTGGATTTCCCATTTTTTGAGCAGCAGAGATCTTCACACTTTTTGGACAGTGACCCACAGTAAGAAATAACCATTAAATTATTACCTGTCACAACACACACACACACACACACACACAAGCAGCTGAAATGAAGTGGTACTTTTCACAGCTATGCACTCTGATCATTTCAATTCTATTCCCCTCCATCCTATTTCATTAAAAAAATTCTGGTTGAAGTTCACTAATTTGATCTCACAGTTTGAAAAAACACTTTGGCAGTAACTTGATCTTCTGACTTAGCTGGACAGAATCCAACCACATTTTAAAAATAAAATCAATTATATTACTTACACAGAGAGTGGAGCTAAGTGAAAATCAACCTACCTACCTACCAATGAACCATGATAGCAATTTGGCTTGACCTTCTCTGCCTTCCTCTCCTCTTCTCCCCAACATTATTCTTTATTTGAAATTCCTGCTGGGAACCTTGGGGGTAAAACAGGTCCCCTTATACAGCCCACAAGTCCATCTTCCACATGTATTTTGGTTAAGGGAGAAATTTATATCGGACTCAGAAATTTCCTCATTAAAGATGTCTTTGGTGGTTAGCTCCTGCAAGTCAGGGCTAATAGATGTGTCTTTGAATCCGCAGAGCCTGGGATCTGCCCTGCCTAGGGTGGGTATCAGGCAATGCCTGCTGAGACAGTCAAGATTTAAAACACTGATAGAAAATAACCCTAATGCCTGATATATATGCAGTGCACTGGAATTATATTAAGACGTAAAAAAAAAATCCATGGGATCATATGTAATTATTTTCTGCTCTCTAAGAGGAATTATCTGAGGAACTACATATATAGACCCTTTTCACAATGCTCGCAGTGATGAGTAGAAATGCTTTAGAACAATCATTTGCATACATTTTGGACTGTGGTCCATGGTCCACTGATGGAGTAGTTCACATTGTCTGGTTGAATCTACATTTTCATCATGCGTGATTCATAAAAAGAGCTTTAAAACTTGGCTGTGTTTAGCAGGGCAGCCAGACTTCCCAATGGAAGATCAAATCCATGTCCTGGAGACACATAACAAGTGCCAGAATGGGAACTTCTCCAGGGCTTGGCCCCCCTGGAGCACTGCTATGTCGCCGACACCCAGATCAGTGCCTGACACGTAGTAGCTGCTTAGTAAAGATTTGTTGATGGCCTGACCCTAACCTCCTATAAAATTTTAGTAATCTATGTGACTTGGTTGGTTACTAGTAACTGGCTCTTAGTTAACCACCCATAAAAAGAAAAGATTTGTAATTGCATGTTTCATGCCAAAGAACTGAAAGATTTGTCTTTCTGGATCCGTTTGTCATCTGTCTGTAGAAGCTTGTGGCCAACCAGTGGGCAGAAGGCCACATTTTATAGGATTACTGCTAGAGAGCAATGTGTGTGGATGTGTGTGCATATCAGTTTATGTAATGATGTTGAACCTCCTTGTGATGCCTACATTGATGTTCATTATGCTACACTGTTTTTGTTCATGTTTGAAAATTTCCATAACACAAAAATTTAAAAACGTTCAGTATGAACATATGCGACATGTTTCAACTAAACAGAGAAATGACAGAGCTCTCTTACCCCATCTACATTCTTGAGGTGAAGGAAGTTGCCCGGCAAGGATGTTTTCAGCATGTCAGAAGAAGACAGATTCCGCAGGTCTGCCATGCTGTATACGCCTATTAGCGTATGGTATCTAAAAAACCAACAACAGTCCATATGGTCATAATTAAATATCAGTGCACAAGGCAGTAGAACTGAGCATTGGCACCAGGTTGCCAGATTCAAATTCTACTTCTGCAATTATCATGGCACCTTGGGTTAGTTACTTTACTAGCCTGTGCTTCAGTTTCTCCAGCTGCACAATGGGGATAACTATAATGCTTATACCACAGAGTTGTTGAGGATTAGCTAGTTGTATATAGAGCACTTAGAACAATGCTTGGCATAGAGTTGCCTGCAATAGTTATTAACTACCACTATTTTGGGGAAAGAAGGAGAGGTAAGTTCTAGAACATGCTCATTTCCTTGGATTTGAAGGACCAGGTGGCTTCTCTACATTGAACTTCTAAAGTATGTTCACAGAGACAACTAAGCTATCATGAAGAATAAAATACATAATACCTACTTTGTTAGGGCTGGAATATTGCTCTTTGTCAACCAAAAGGTTTTCTCATTTTGGTCCATGTTCTCAACAGCTTGCTGGGAAGGTATGAGGAGAGTAAGGTTTGCGGTGGCTGATAGCATGGGCTGTAGAGAACCTTCCTGAATCACAGAAGGAAAGAAGAGTGTCCTGACTCATGGTGGGTGACAAGTAGGGCACAGTTAATGCTTGGCAGAGATAACAATTTCTCATGCCATGTAATTTCAGAGATAATGGGAAGGTCTGAAGGACCCCTTTCCAAAATCCACCCCACCCACTGACTGATGTCTCATAGGCCCTTCTAAGACTAATTCTTTTTATTTAAATATATGAGCCTTGTCAAAATGCAAACTTTCCTAATCAAGTAATACTTTGAGTCATTGTTAGTCATTTACACTTTAGCCTAAATGAAGAGCCAGAATATGATCTTGATAGGTTATGTGTATGTAAATGTACAGGGAACCTTGATGCCTTTGGAGTAACGATGATCAGAGGTTGCAGGAACAGTTTCAGTTTCTGATTCCTATGGTGGAACTACTCCCACCACTCCTGATTTCAAGCTACCAATATGAAGGCACTGAAAGCAGAGCTGGAAAATTATGAGCACAATCAGCTCTTGAGATAGTAAGGCCAGCCGGGGGGCAACTTCCGCATCTCGGTGAGCCCAAGCATGAGTAATCTACATGGCAACCAACACACTCAAGAGAGAGTTCTCAGCCCCTTCTCTTGCCTGTGATGGGGACTGTTGGGCCCCACAGAGAAGCAGCAGGGAGCTGTCTTGGAGTGGGTGCCATCTTGGCATGTATCTGCTTAAAGGTGATAAACCATTTGTTGTGAGGGCTGCTGGGTGGCCACCTTGGCCCATCAGTAAGAGGACAAAGATTCAGACATCTTAGCAGGGTCTGGACTCCTTATTAAAGTACTTTCAAGGGGTGAGGGATAAACTCTCCTGGGCATGTTGGGTGAAGCGCATATGACGCACCCTGGATTCCAAACATGAATCCCAAAGCTAACTTGGTGAATCTTAATCATGAATTTCATGAACTTTTAAAGAAGACATCTGCTGTGCGTGAAGCTGTGCATATATATTTGAACTGGTTAAAAAGTTGACCACCCAGCTAACCTAAAGAGTCTCAGACCTGGTTACATGTTAGAATCCCCTGTGAAACTTTACAAAATATGCTGATGCCCAGACCAAACCTCTGAGCGATTTAACCAGAATCTCTGGGGGTGGGGACCAAGGTGTGGACATTAAAAAAAAAATGGGTTCCCTGTGATTGCAAAGGGCAGGCAGGACTGAAAACACCACTCTAGACAATCCTCACCCACCCACCCCTTCATGCCAGCTGATTGTAGACACCCCCAGTTGCTAAAATTATATACATTTCCAATTCTAAATCCCAACATATGTACTCACATTTATCCACTGGTTAAATATAGCTGCTTTGGAGAGAATTGACAATTCCTTATTCATACCGTGCAAGGGAGGGAGGGAGAGGTGAGAGAGAACAAAAGAGAAGGAACAATGAGCAGCAAAATCATGGTGCATTTCTGGGTAACCTGCACTTAACCTTCCCGGCTGGCCTCGCTTTCTTTGCTAGCCTCACTGATGCTGATGAGACGAACGTCCCAGCTGGATCAGTTTCCATGTTGTCAGAGCTGCGCATTCCTTTCACACTTAAGTGGCATGATTATCCTTTATGTTAGAGGCAAAGAAGTCATTCTGGAGACTTCAATGAAGCAAGTAGCAATCTTAAGTTCTTCCAAATCAGAATTTTAGGGGGGGAGAAGATGGCCAGCCAGACAAGGAAGAGGGTCATAAAGTTTAGCAAGTACTCCACTTCAGGGTCAGGCATCAAGTCACTAGGGGAGCGTGGAGCCAGATGGCCTGGGTTTTCATTTTAGTTTGGCTACTGAGTATTTCCTTAGGCAAGCTACTGAAACTAGCCTTGGTTTTTCCATCTATAAAATGGGATAATAAAAGGTCCAACTCATAGGGCTGATGTGAGAATTAGAGGAGTTACTATTTTTAAAGTGCTTGGAACGGAGGCTGATATGCTGTAAATGCCAGGTAACCTTTAGCTACTCCAGGTTTTAATGATCACTACCATGAAATATGTTAATTAATGACCAGATAGATTCAGCCACCACAGTTAGCACTGAGATGGAGCGAAGGGCAGATATAACCTGTGAAAGGGGAAAGATGCTTTTGCTCGTATACACGTTGCAGTTGCTTTGGGGAGATAAAACTTGAAAAGATAACCAACCCTGCCACTAGACCAGTGACATTTGAAGTTGTCGTTGTGATAAAGTATCAAGCTCTGGATTTTGAGTTTGAAAAGACTGGATTCAATGCCTAGGTCTGCCATTTACCAGCTGTGTGGTCTTGGGCAAGTCCCTTAACCTCTCTGAAAACTCAAGAGCTTTATCTGAGAAGTGAATATGATGATGCTTTCCCCTTGAGGTCATGAAAATTAAATACATTAATTTATGGGAAAACTAAACTATTTTAGTTTATAACTATTTATAGTTATAAATAGTTTTTATTTATATATATATTTATTATATATATATTATATTTATTATATATATATTTATAGTTATAAATAGTAATAAACTTTATAGTTTCTAAACTATTAAGTATCATGAAAATATCAACAGCAATTATTATAGGCAGTGAATATCAGAGTTGTCTCAATCCTATTTTTGAAAGGAGGTGAGGGTAAATTAGTTAGCAAACAAATAAGAACAGGAGTTGAGATGCTTAAGTAATCCCTTGAAGGGGACTGTTTAAGGGAGAGGAGGGCACAAGTTGAGCCTGAACTGAGGGTGGAAAGGTCAGAGACTGAGCCCAGGGGGGAGAGAGGAACGAGAGCTGGGCATGGAGCTGGGAAAGTGAGAGCTAAGCTGGAGGGAGGTATTTGGAAAAAAGTGGGAGTTGCGCCTGTGTGGGAGATGGCCATGGACTGGGCTTCATCTAGCTTTCCTTGGAGGAGGGGGCAGTGTGGAAGCAGGGTCTGATGGCTTTAGGGTTTGACAGAATGTGGCCCACGGACGGAGGAGAGAAAGTGATGGGGTCCTCGGCTCCAGGATGTAGGGGTCAGGAGGCAGCTGCCTGGGAGGGGAAGGGTCTGAAGGACCAGGGGTAGGAACGGAGGCCCCGGCATCAGGTGCTGCAGGGCGCCCACCGCCAACACGGACTCAGGCCAGGCTTTTAGTCTGGGCGGGTTGTGAGGGCCTGGGGGATGGTTAAGGTTTCCTTTGAGAGAAGGGAGCAGAAATCAAAGGGCGGCGATTTGAACAAAAAGTAAATGATGAGAAAAATCCATCAAGTACTTTATTCCTTAATTCGATAAGTAGGTATAAGCACCTATGAGGCGCTGGGAGTGAAACAGGAAACAAGACAAAGGTCTCTGCCTTCAAGGAATGGGTGGGAAACACATAAATACAAAAGCAGTGTTGATCCAGTGTGACATGTGCTCTACTGAGAGACTACACTGGACAGTCACGGGCTGGATTCCTCACGCTAGAGCTGGAGGACCTCAGGCAAGTCCGCTTAGCCTCTCAGGTTCCTCATCTACAAAGTAGGCATAACAATAGTGTCAAACTCAGAGGGTTGTTGGGAAATTGAAATGGGGTGTAGCTGCATGTAAAGCATGGGGCTGAGTAAGATGACTGGTCCAAAAAAAGCATTCAAACATACACCCACATATGCTCATACATATACACATGTGCACAAATACTCTGGGTGCCCAGACCCAGACAAGAGCACCTGGAGAGCCCAGCTCAGGCCAGTTAGCTGCTGGTTTGGAATGGAAAGAGGTTGAGTAACAAGAAAGGGAAGTCAGGATGGAGTGGACTGTTCGGCATGGTAGGGGTTTAATAAAAGCCATCCCCTTCAGCCGGTAGAAGATTTTGACCCACAGAATAGGTACACCACCTGCAAAGAGCAGATTGCTCTGTATTGAATCTTTTTGAAGAAATGCTTCATAGAACACTCAAAAGCATTTAGCTAAGGGGGCTTAAAATGTTTGTCTTTATTATTCTGACCCGGACCTTGCCTCAGATGACTTACCTCGGCTGTATTTCCATAGCACAGAAGGCCATCTCCTTCATAGCCTTCTTGACAAACACAGCTCCAGATGCCAGAAGAAGTAAACTGACAGGTTGCCTGATAAAATCAAGATGAAAGAAATTGCTTGCTTTCCTAGCTGGAGTTAAATGTTGTACCAGTGAGATGACAGGCTCCACCCAAGGAGAGAATTGCAAATTTGAGGCTGAAAGATGGTGGGAACAACCTGCAGACCCATCCGTGTTGCAATGAAAGGCTCCTGTTTGCATGCACAGTGCTGAACTTATTTAATCACAATTAAATTCTTTTTTGTTTTTTTTCATTCCTGCCAAATTTCCTAATGAAAGTATAAGACATACAGTTAACTTTGAATTTCAGATAAACGATGGAATATTGGGACATAGTTGTGTTGGAAAATTATCCATTGTTTACCTGAAATTCAAATTTAATTTGGTATCCTGTATTTTATCTAACAACCATATGTTGGTTTCTCACTGAAAGTTGCAATAACCATCCACATTTAGAATATCAGGGCTTGCTGGTGCTTAAATTAAGCAAGAGTGTTGGAGCTCCTACAGCATTATCAAGTGCTCTTGTGATTCTTGGGTAACGGATACTTTGGGGACATCTCCCCACTCTTTCTTCTCTGAGAACAATCCCGCCCCCCATCCCCTCCACCCCCCCACACATACACTAAGGGTCGATCCTGGCAGCTGGGCTCATAATATATCACAATACCCCCTGTCCATAAATGATTGGCTTATATGTTGTAGCTGTTTGAGACTTTTTATGAATCCCCAAAAGAGAGAGATCATGTTTGTAAGCAAATCTGGGTGTGATACCCTTTGATTGTATTACATTCAAAGGATTAAGTTTACTTGATGTAGCAGTTTGATATTGTTTGTGAATTCCAAAAGTAGATACTCGATTGTGTTTGTAAACTGATGTTCCTCTGGATATATAAGATTGTATTAGATTCAGAGGTTTCACTTTTACTTTATTAAATCAAGATTAGGGCTTTCATTTGACCACATCATTAGGGTGTGCAGGGTTGAGTGGCCACCCCCTTCGTGGGGATAAAACAGACTCTCACACTGAAGTAAACGCATGGAGAAGGAGAACGCAGAGGAAGAGAGACAGCTCATCAGACAGGATCCTGCAGCCCCAGGAAGAGAGAGGAGCCTGAGAGCCTATAGCTGACTTTGTGAAGAGAACAGAGCAGCTGAGCCCGGAAAGAAATGAGCTCCAGGAAGAAAGATGAGCCTTATGCCAGCCCCCAGCAGAGATCAGAAGAAGCTGGGACCATGGGACTTATCTAGAAAAGAGAAAAGCTGAACCCTTGCAGACATCACCCACCGTCTTGCATCGACACGTGGCAATAGACTTTGGGTGAGGAAGTACCTCTTAAGTAACCTTGAGCTGGACTCTTTTGGGCCTTGTGACTGTAAGCTTCTACCCCAAATATATACTCTTGATAAAAGTCAGCAGGTTTCTGGTATGTTGCATCAGCACCCCTTTGGCTGACTAATACACTTGATAAAATTAATTTAGGGTTTCTAATTGGACTACATCAGTAGGCCATGACTCAGGTGGAGTCCCCACCCTCTTGGTAGGCTGATGTAAATGGACACTCACACAGGACGATACACAAGAAGAGAGCGAGCTCTGTCGTATTTGATCCTGGGACCCTGGAGAGAGATGAGCCATTTTCCTGACAGTTTGCGGGTGAAAAGAACAGAGCAGCTGAGCAGGCCCAGAAAGAAATGAACTCTATGCCAGAGACTGATACAGGAAGCCCTGAGAGACCAGGCAGAGATCAGCAACCATCTTGCTTCAACACGTGGCAACTGAGTTAGGTGAGAAAGCAGCCTGAGCTAGACTCTTCAGGGTCTTGTAGCCACAAGCTTCTACCCCACATAAATACTCTTTATAAAAGCCAGCAGACTCCTGGTACTTTGCCTCAGCATCCAGCTCTTGTGCATTGCCTCCGTGGCTCTCTGTGGTGCCCCCTGCCCGTGGCCACTCCTTGCCGGTCTCTACCCTGGAGCCCGTGGACTCCTAGCCACCCGGGGCAGTGCGGGATACCGGAGTCAAGCCCGTCTCTGAGTGCGTAGGTGCTGGGGGTGGAGCAACTCAGAAGATAAAATAACACCCCACTTTATTAAACGTGGTGGTGAAAACACTGACAACCAAAAGAAAAGTTGGTGACTCTGCTAGATGTCGTGGTTGAAATTAATCTAGATATTGTTGGCTTTGGTGCATGTGAGGGAACCTCAGCTTGCGCAACCTATCCCCTCATCTTTGAAGAGCGCACATTTGAGAAGGTACAAGCAATCACTGATGAGGAGAATGACACACTTGATCTGGCATATGGACTGACAGAGATATCAGGGTTGGGCTGCCAAATCTGTCTGACACTTGATGCTGCGGTTGATGCCAGACAATCCACTGATATGGGCAAGAACTCTTAAGCTAGAAAAAAGAGGAATATTTTCATGCCACTTTTACTTATTTTTATAATTATTTCTTAATGTAATTAAACAAGAACCTAGATGAATGCATTTATTATTATACTGAATTTTGTAGTTCTGAAAGTATGCAATCTTTATTTTGGTTAAATTATAAAAATGTCAACCAAATATGAGAAAATAGTTAATACAATAAAACCCAACATATTTTACCTTCTTACATTTGTTTAGTGACATGAGCAAAATCTTTTCATATAAATCTTATGTCTTCTTACCTATAAGGTGGATTGAAAGTTGTTATTATATCTGTTTGATCTAGGTGAGGGTGATCTAATATGGCTTGTCTAGGACCATACATCTAATTAGAAGACCTGGTATTAGAACCCGTGTCTTGTCACTACAAGTTAAACTTTTATAATTTCATAAAAATTATGACTATCTTAGAGTAGTAACTAAATATGAATTTGTATGGACAATAGTATTTAATTGCTCAGTGAACAATTTCAAAGATAGTTATTAACCTAATTTCAGATAATTATTAACCTTATAAAGAAACATTTCAAAATTTGAATCATTGAGAAGTAAAGTCTAAACACAGGCATTAAAATATGATATAAGAAGTTTGGGGAAGTTGATGTGGCCTAAGTGATTAAGCTCCCACATATCCACATGTGAGGTCCCAGGTTTGATTCCCTGTGCCTCCTGGAGAAAGTGATCTGGCACAATGGGTGCGGCAAGCTGATACAACAAGATGACACAACAAAGAGATACAAAGAAGAAAGCCAATGAGAGACAACAAAGTGGGGAGCTGAGGTGGCTCAAGTGATTGGGCACCTCTCTCCCACACGGGAAGTTCCAGGTTCGGTTCCTGTCACCTCCTAAAGAGAAGACAAGCAGACACAGAGAGACCACAGCAGATGGACAGAGAGAGCAGACAGCAAGTGGAAACAATGGGGGGGGGGCGGGGATAAATAAATAAAAAAAAAAAGAAGTTTGATCTCATTTGATCTCTGTTCTGACAATACTGGAGGAATAAACTAAACATTAGATGTCTTTATTCTTTCCTATTCTAAAAAAAAAATTGTAAGAAAAGAATGGGTAGCCATTTACCCCAAGATGCCAACAGGTGCACTGAAATCTGGGAGAGAAGACAGAGAGAGATAGAGAGAAAGTAAATACACAGAGAGAAGTAAAATGAAAGATCACATATCTCCAAGGATTGGGGAAAGAAGCTGCCTTGAACCTGGTGTCTTCAGGTCGTGGTTTGGGGCCCTGGGAAACTCTAGGAGCACTTTCTGCTGACGGATTCTGGGAGCTGTCCTGGAATATTCCCAGCTAATTCCCATTTTGCTTATAGTTGATTTGTGTGGATTCCGTTCTGTGCAAACAACAGAGCTGTCACTAAAGCATCTTTTTCACTGGTTCTGAAATTCGGGTGCTTAGTGATAGTCTTTTGAAAACATAAACCTGACCAACTTGAATATCTTTAGACACAAGGCACAACATACCCTTGAGTAGAGATTTTCACTAATAATTTGGGATAAAACTCTTATGGCATTCAAGATGGGAATCCATCTGTCTTTTAAATTGTTGGTTTAGAGTTGCCAGATTTAGCAAATGAAGACATAGGACATCCAGTTAAATTTGAATTTCAGATGAATGATGAATAGTTTTTCAGCACAGTATTTTCTGTGCGATATTTGGGACATATATCAGCACCAGATACTGGTGCTGAAATTATTATTTATTTATCTGAAATTCAAATTTTAACTGGACATCCTGTATTTTGGTTCTTCTTAGAAGAACCAAAGTTCTTCTAAGCTTTGGAATGGCATGAAAGTTCCAATGATCACTCACATTCTGTTGGGGACTCCTCCCCCCTGGGGGGTTACAAGAGATTTGCCTATTACTTGGCTCAGACAAGAAGTGATATAACCTATTTTCTATCTCAAACAATTTTTCATTCAGTGAGAAAACAAAACAAAAACAAAAACCACCAAGTAACTCACCCATGGATGACATTTCCCAGGGTGTTCCAAGCATGAACTTATTGGTTGACAGTCAATCCCATTGCCTCGGAATCCTTTTTTGCACTCACACTCGTTCTACAATTCCAAGAAGATAATCAAAGGGGGTTATTGAAAAAATTTGCATCTTCCCTCCCTTATTGGGTGCTGAAAAATGAACTATGCCCCCACAGCCAGCTGGCCCTCTCTGAGAACAGGGCCAATGGTTTTGGGTTGTTACACTTGAGATTTCAGAGCCCGTGGCCCCCACATTGCACATTATGTTTTCCAATCTGGTATGTTTTTTCTTTTCTGAATTCACTGCCAAAGAAGGACCATATGGAGATAGTCTCAGAGAGCACCAGGACTCTCATGAGCATCACATTGCAAACATTGGTCCTTCTGTCTAAGTGGGGGAGGCTAAAGGAACACAGTGTGTCCCCTCCGGGGAGAACCATACACAGAGCCACTGCTGGCTTATGCGGCACTTTGTGCAATCCTCTCTGAGCAGGTGAATTGAGTAAGTCACCGACTCCATGGACAACCTGTGAGTACATGGCTCGGTGGGTGGATGGCACCTTCATGCAATCAAAGAAACGCCCCTTCCTCTGGAAGATTGAGGTCTGCCCCTGGGTGTGTGCCTTGGTGAGCAGGGTCCAGGCTGGATTTCAGTCCCCACTCACTCCATCGGCTGGCCACTTAGTGCCAATCACAGGCTACACCACTGAAGCAGCGACAGCCCTGATCATGCAGCTAGTAAGCTTGATAATGATGGGAGGATGGGTTGTGTAATAAAGTGGAGGAAATGTTTGTGTTAAGTGCAGAGGAAACATCAAAACTGTATAGTTGATTGCAATACTGTAAAGGGGAGGGCGGGGAACCAAATGCGTGCATAAAAAAGTTCAGAAGGAAAAAATACACCAGCTCACAAATGGTGATTGTAGGGGCAATGTGAGAGCCATTTAAATTTTCCCTCCTTTCTACCCCCAGATTTCTTCCATTATCATGCATTATTTTGAACTTGAAATATAATTTAAGGTAGATGAACCTCTCCAATCAGTAGAAAAGCAGGTATGGATTGGCTGACTTAAGGAACCAGCAATAAGCCTTTAAGCTGCTTTCAATTTAGAGGAAGACAGAGCATAGATACGTAAAAATTAAGAAGGGCTCAATCTTAATACTGAGAAACAAGAGACATTATAAGTCATGTGGGTTAACCAACACATGTGATACTTAGGTAGGGAGGATTACAGCTGTTTAGAGGAGGGGGAAGGGCTGAGAATGTTCTGGGAGGTGGGACTTGGCTGGACCTTGAGAGAGGGCAAGGAGGAACGGGGAGGCCCTTCCAGCTGAGGAAATGTCAGGAGAATTTACAGAGGTGGGAAAGCAGATGCATTTGGGTCCATGCACCCCGGAGGTGACAGAGGGCAAGCCATTAGGTAGGGGGAAGAAATGAAGAACTTCAGTGAAGGTGTTTTTATCTTGAAAAGCATAAACATTATTTCCTATGTGTACTTTACAAGGTAAAGGCGTATCTCATATACAGGTATGGCCTACCATCTACAGAATCACAGTAAAAAAATATATATATGGGATTGTGTGCTTGACAATGTTCTACTGATAGGGGTGTGATCAAAAAAGCATGGAGGGCACAGCTTTAGGGATGCATAGGAGACAGAGGGAAGGGCTGCTTCTGTGTTTTCAGAGCACCTCATGAGCCCCACACCCCTCAATCTATTCCACCTGACAGAGTCTTAAAATAATTTGTTAATTTGTCTTTCTTCCCCATGAGCCTATGAGCCCTTGAAGGGGAGAGAGTACATCTTATTTTGCATTCCAGTGCCTTGCCTGGTACCTGTTTGTTGAATGAAAATATGAGAGGGTGGATGAGAAAGAAGAAACCTCTTCCCTTATTCAGCCCATGTGGGCTTAAAATATTGGCTTTTGGGAGCAGATGTGGCTCAGTGGTTGAGCACCTGCTTCTTATGTATGAGGTTCTGGGTTCAATCACCAGTACTGCCTGAAAAAAATACAAGGTCCAGTCAAGTCCTACTTCCCAGAACATTCCCAGCCCTTCCCCCTCCTCTGAACAACTGGAATCCTCATTATGTAAGTATCACATGGCCAGGTGAGGTTGACTTTGGTCATTCCAAAGGCTTAAGACTGACTGAGGGGCAAGGAGAGGATAACCAGGGCCCTGAATCCTTGCCACCTTGGGGAAGAATGCTCTTTTCAGCAACTGGAATACTTTATTTAAAATAAACATAGTGAGACAGCTATGTTACAGTAGTTTTATCATTTGAACATTATTTTACAGTATGTAACATATTCTCCTATCTGTCATCATCATTTGAAGCTGCCATCAGCCTTTGTACACAATTAGGGAGACTGTGGCTCATGGAGGTCAAGTGTCTCATCCAAGATCACAGTCTGTGCGTGGTAGAGCAGGGCCTTACGACCAAGGGTGTTTGATCTTCTCCACCTGCTATGGGGTTGACACCTCCCTGCACCCCAGACTGACAACCTCCTGGCATATTGACCCAAACATGGTGTGCCTTTTTAAAGAAATATTCATGGCAATTAGGGGGTGTCTATTTATAATGCCTGAAAAGTTTTCAAGCCAGCCCTAACAGCTGAGGGCAACCCCATATACAGCCTCTTCTACCTCTTATGCAATAGGCAGCGCTAAAAAGACCCTCCCCTTCCTCCATCTGCCCCAGCAGGATGATTTCATGTTTGTCCGCAGAAAGGAAGACACAGCAGAGAGAGGATGGATCCTACCTGGCAACTCACACACAACTACTATTCTAAGGTCCACAGGATGGAGGAATAGAGTACGGATTAGAGTAGACTTACCGATATTCTATTCATGAACTATTATGATTAATAATCGAAGAAAATGTGGCATTGGTGTGGAGAAAGTGGCCATGGTGGCTGCTGAGGGTAGGGAGTGGGAGGAAGAGATGTGATATAGGGGCGTTTTGGGGACTTGGAGTTGTCCCTGCAGGGACAGTTACCAGACATTGTATGTCCTCCCATGGCCCACTGGGTGGACTGTGGGAGAGTGTGGGCTATGGTTTGGACCATTGACCATGGGGTACAGCGGTGCTCAGAAATGTATTCACCAAGTGCAATGAATGTCTCATGATGATGGAGGAGATTGTTTTTATGGGGGGAGGAGTGGGGTGAGGGGATGGAGGGTATATGGGGACCTCATATTTTTTGAATGTAACATCGAAAAAAAAAAGACAAAAAAAAAAGAACTAATGCAATTATTTGTCAAATGCTTCATGAGACACGAGACTATGGCGAGCAAGTTTATGACCCGGGGGGT
This sequence comes from Dasypus novemcinctus, assembly GCF_030445035.2. Taxonomy (NCBI): domain Eukaryota; kingdom Metazoa; phylum Chordata; class Mammalia; order Cingulata; family Dasypodidae; genus Dasypus; species Dasypus novemcinctus. The sequence continues at coordinate 88,088,783 of NC_080684.1, read as the reverse complement.
CACAATTTGGAGCTAACTCACCGCAGGCCCACCAGCAGGCTCTGCTGTCAAGAGAAATCAGGAGGACAACAGGAAAGCAGCCCCCGGTGCTGTGAAGCAAGCCCACCTCGGGGCTCCTTGCCATGATGTCACAGCATGTGCTCGACGCCAGTGACCTATGTTTACTTGTCAGTGGTCTGTGGAAGACTGTTGCTGCTGGGCTGGCAGAGGCTGCTGGTCTTGGTGATCTCGTATTCCCCCCACCAAGGCCAGCGGCTGACCAGAGGAGGCCCCTGAGAAGTGTCGGGTGTGTGAGTGAATGAGTGAATACGTGCACGCCTGTTTTATTTTGTCTGCCCAGCATCTGTTCTCTCTCCTTCGGGAAACCTCATGTGGCTTTGGGGACACCGCCAGCCCCCTTTCCTAGCGCACCTGACGGAGCGTGGCTGATTCCTCCACCTTAGCACGGGGCGCAGGACTCAGGCCTGCGCTTTTCACGGTACTCCATGCCCTGGGCCGCAGAGCCCGACTCGGGGATGGACTTGGCCTCGGTGTGAGCCGTCGAAAGAGAACAAGTCCTAGGTCCGGGTGGCAGTCACCAGAAGACTTGCTCTAGTCTGCCTGAGGACGGCGATGCTGAAAGCCTGAAGCTGCTGGAGGCCACTCCTCACTCCAGGAGCTTGAGAAGAAACCGGGCACCAGACAGACCCTTATGCTGCTCTTTGGGCACCACGGCACACCTTACCTAAAGCCAAACCACACAGGCTTTTTGTTTTAAGCCAGGTTGAGTTGAGTTTTCTTTTATAATCAAAAAAGTTTTTCTCCGATGCAGATACCTTCCCTCCCTACCCCATTACCGACTCCCTGAGAGACACCTACGGTGTTAACCCCCAGTTGTATCTAAACCTACTTAAGCCCTGAGGCTCTTGGTGGGGGCGTTGCCTCCTTCTCTGATCAGTCGTCAGGGGTAAGATGTGGGCCGGGTGCTGTTGGGCCCTGGTCTCAGCCCGGCAGCCCCACACTGTCTGGCCCTCCCTCTAACTCGCCGTGGGATGGCCTTTGGAAGGTTTCCTTTGGTCGTTAAGAACCCCGAGAGGCTCCGCCATGCCCAGCGACCTAAGGCTGGACATCCTGCAGGTCTGTCTGAGTGCCCAGCCCCGCGATGGCCCCAGGGGACAGATGCTCGGTCATTTGTTCCTGAAGCAGTGGATGAAGGAACCAGTGTGACTGTTGTGTAGAGCTGAAGGGGGAGGCGCTGGGGACTTCATTCTCTGATATCTTTAAAACAGGCAAGATACCCATTTGTCTGTGCTAATTGGTCCCCAAAGGAAAGGAAGGCGTTAGCTGGACTCTCGAGTTTCTTTCAAGACCTGTGGCTCTCTGATTATGAATATTGCACAGAAATAAGAGGTCCAAGAACCAAAAGAGTTGGGATGGAGGCTGGGAAATAACGTGGGCGAGCATGGTTAGGCCATAATTGCAAACAGTGATTATCGCAAATAGGAAGAAATAAATTTCTTGGACAGCAGAAAAGAATTTGGTGGTTTTTCTTAAAAAAAAAAAAGAGCTCAGCCTTAAAACATAAAAGTGAGAAGTTGCGTTAAAATTCAAAAGAAAGGGGGCGATGCCAAATCTTGGTTCCTGTCTTCCACGGCTCTGACCTCCTTAGCCATGTTGGAATACACCCGTTTGTCCCACCTTTAGGAAGAGGTGGAAGCAGCTAGGGATGGGTGGGGAGTGGGGCCCTTATCAGAGTCCCCTTCCTTACACCCGCCGGCCACAGTCCTAGTCTAGCCTTAATCACCTCCCCTGGAGCTGAGTAATCCCTCACTTTCTGTGCTTACTCTCCATTTAATAAGGATTAAGTATTCATGAAAGTGATTGAAAAACTACAGAGTGCTCCAGAAATGCAAGTCCAGGGTGGTGACAAAGAGGGCAGTTCTGGAGTCGGACTGTCTGGGCATGCAACTCACACTATGATTTATATTCTGTGTGATTTGGACAAATTGCTTAGCCTTCCTATGCCTCTGTTTCCTCTTCTATAAGATGAGATAATGTTATAGTTTCCACATCATAGGTTTGTGGTGGCAATTAATCCATTCTCATTGCAATAAATCAGAAAAAAGCATCAGTAAGTTCTAGCCAAAGTGCTTCTGTGTCTAGGGGAAAACGAAAACCACTGCAGGAAGCCTGCTTCCTCTCTGCCCTCCACCATGTCAAACCTACCTGCCCTGGGCCTACATACAAGCAGGTTGCATTGCTGTGACAGCCGCCAGTGCTGGGCAGCAGGCAGTTGTTGATCTCTGAGCAGTCTCTTCCATTCCCTGTCCATCCCTGCTGGCACACACACGTGTGGTTCCCTGAGCCAGTTTTGATGCATTCTGCCTGTGGGGGGTAAAGAAAGAGCACGACCTCTGAAATCTCAGTTCAACCACATGATTCCAAAAGTAAAAGGGATATCCAGAGGTATATTTTTGAAACACAGGTTTGCATTGAGGGCATTGGAAATGATTGAAACATACTTGCATTAAGAGCAATAAAAAAGATCAGATGATTTTTAAAGAGAAGAAACTTCTTGGAGTTGGCCAGCTACTGACCACCACGCCTAATGTCCTCAGGCCATTTATTGAGCCAGGGACTATTCTTGATGTTTTGCAGGTGTAAATAATCATCCTGAGCGAGGTATAGGTGTTACCTCTAATAGGGGTTTTGTCCTTCCCCTCCCCGCCCCCGCCCCAGGACATATGTGGATAAGCAACAAGCAAAATTAAACTTTCTATTTGAAAGGGAAAAAAAGAAAAATGTACCAATATACTTTAGCCAAGGTATGGAATTTTCCGGAAAAAGGTAAAGGTCAGACGGCAGCAGCTTTAACCTTTAACAGTGTTTAGCAACATTGAAAGATATAATCTGCCATACGTGTTGCAGGGAACTTCCTTTCAAGAGGGGCATGGCTAACCTATCCCATGTGGTTAAACACGGCCAAATCTCAAGCTCGACAAGTCGTTTTAGAGATGAGCGAACAAGGCCACAGAAGTTAAGGCCCCTGCGTGTGGTGACGATTTATGGCAAAACAGGAACGGGCATTCTTATTTTCTAACGACCAGCCTGAACTGCTTTCCGCTACGCCACTCTCTCCTCCAGTGTCTTCTACTCCAGGACTTCAGCTTCCTGACTAAAAAACCCAGGCCACCAGACGCTCCCACGTTTCCAACCAAGAAGCGTTCAGCCGTGTCGGCCAACTGCTCCCTGGTGTTCTGAGAGGCTGGACAACAGCAGTCCAGATGGTAATACATGAACTATCTTCACCCTTGAAGCGGTGTATTAAGTCAACTCTCAGGTAAAATTCTTTTGTGTTTTCCAAACCTTCTGGCTATTCTGCCCTGCACAAACTCAGATTGTCCACCTCTTTTCTTCGAGGCTCTGAAGCCCCGAACTTTGTAACTGAATGGAGGTGAGTTCATAGGAAAATCTGAGCATGTGGGGATGTGGTGTTAAGAATGTTTGGGAAAGCAGCATGGGAATATCAAGCCTATTTGAATTGCTCAGGTTGAAATATCCAAATTAAGAGGAACATTGACAGGCGAGAAAAAAGCTGTGCACAATGGTTTAATTCACCTGCATGAGTCAATCCTATTTGGTAAGTGGGTGGAACTAGAGGTGAGGAAGCAAGATGAAGACTAAGAGGGAAAAGCCAACGATAACAGAGAAAGGGTCAGTTCAAAGCTCACACGGACTGAAGTGTCTCTATTTGCATTCCTGCAAAATAATTCAACCAGCGAGCTGCCAGGCGCGTGCTTGCTGCGCCACGCTGCCTCTGGCTTCCTTCTGACGAGGTAGGGCAGGGCCCAACATTTCAGTATTTTTCAGTGGTAAATTCAAGCTCTGTGTTCCAGCTCTTAGACAGTGGCACTCCGATTCTACTGTCTTGTCCTTCTCTTGCACTTTTCCTGCTTTTCCCTGCTTTTGGTGAATCTTTCTCCTTTTTGCTTTTATTCGGCATGGCTGGTGCGGGCTACTGTCCCACCACTGCAGGTCACTCGCAGCAGTGTCCCTGCCCAGGCTGCCCCCGCCACCAGGGGACTGAGTTACCGCTCGCCCTTGCTTCCCCTTTCCCAGCACCCACAGGCTACTGTAGATGAGGCTGCTGCAGGGCAGTGGCTTTATCTGTTTTACAGATAAGAAAACTCAGGCTCAGAGTAGCCAAGTAACTTGCCCAAGGCCACACAGCTTCAAAGAAGCATGAACCCAGGTCTATTTAATGCCAGGGCCCAAGCTCCTGACCCCTCTCCTAGCTCCAGGACCCTCTGAGGACAATCACAGCAGGAGGGGGAGAGACAGGTACAAAAGAAACTGTTCAGATGGGGCTGTCTGAGGTGGGTGGGCCTTACCTACCGGGCAGGGGGAAGGCAGGTAAGTCTAGATTTCAGCCAAGGGAGTTGCTGAAGGGGTTGGCGCATGGGGAAACATGACCTGCTTCACTTCAAGCCTCTCTGGCTGTAGTTTGGACAACGTACAGAGGGTAAGAGAGGAAGCAGGGAGACCAGTTAGTAAGTGCTAAAGGATGAAGGAGCCGAGGGGGGCTTGCTGCTGGTGGGATGGTGATATTCGAGGCAGGGGTGGGTTCTGGCGACCTCCCTAACAACAGAACTTCGGGCAAGTCCCTGAGCCTGTTTCCTAATGAGTAAGATGGGGATAAGAAGCTCTGCTTCCTTGGGCTGGTGGGAGGATTCTCAATATCTGATTCTCAGGCTGAGCTTTGAAGAACCCAGAGCTCCCTGCACATCTGGTCTTAGGGAGTGGAGGCTCACACAGGCCCCAGCAGCCAGCTTTAAAACGAGTCCCCTGGGCAAGAGTCACACACAAGAGCCTCAAGCACAGGAAAAGGGGTCAGCGCTGCCTCTCGGAACGCAGCTCCCCAGGATCTCCTCAGAAAAGACCAACACTCACATTGGGGCTGCAGACCCCTGGGGTTGAGCCCGTGCAAGGGTCCATCTCCGAGCAGAGGACTCCGTCTCCTTCATATCCTGCTTTGCAGATGCAGCTGTGAAGAAGAACGCACGGAATCAGCCACGGAATAGAAGCACCGGGAGCCCCGGAGAGGGCCAGGCCGGTAGGAGGAAGCCAGTCCACGGCCGGGGTCTCAGCTGGCTGAAGGGGGGCCAGGGCCCAGGCCCACCTCTCGGCAGCCCGCTGAGCGTGGGCACGTGCCTTAACTTCTGGGGGGCTTTGCCTCCTCCTCTAAGAACCCTCCCACCCAAAGCTACCTGAAAAGTGAATGTGCAAATGCACCTGGAGCATTTGGAGGGCACTAGGCGCCCCTACGGCTCAGACAGGGCGGCGCATCGGCCCTTGTTGGACTAGACTGCCTCCTGATAGCCTCTTGCTTATCGCTAGTTTCTGCTCCTGGTTGAGCAGGGAGCAGCCCTCCCCTCTCAGAGCTCCCGACAGCCCTGAAAATACTTGAAAATGGTGCTCAGGTGAGATCCTCGCCCCTTTCCGTTCGTTGGTCCCTCAGGTGTTCTCTTTTCCCGACAGAACACCTCTCAAGGGCCTCTTTCCTGCCCCGCGTGATTTCCTGACCCATCACCCTCCCGGACCCGCTCCCGATGAAATGATCTGTCCTGACACTGTGATGAGGAGATGCAGGACCATTCATTCATTCCTCTGTTCAACGCATTTTTAATTGACAGCCCCCCTGGTAGGTGCTTGGGACCCCATGGGGATTCATTGTAATAGCAGGTAAATTCAGGTGCGTGTGTTTCGCAAAAATGAAAACCATACTTTTTCATTGACCCAGGCTCCTATAGGAACCAAATACTCTACCTGGTGCCCAAATGAAGAAACAGGGTGATCTGTCAGTTTGGAACTGTCGGCTCTATAGTATATACAGACCCACATCTCTAGTCCTTTGTGGGTGATTTAAGAGTTTTTCAGGGTTATTTGCAATTTGGTGTATATGGGAGTTTTGCTTTATGAACTGAGATAGACCCTACCTCCACAGGAAGATATATTTCCATCGTCCAAGTGTGGAAAAAAACCCAAAACAGACATAGTCTCTGGCCTCACGCAGCCTATATTCTAGTGGGGGAGAGAGGTCATAAACAAGTAAACCACCACGTAAATACAAATTAAGTGATATGAAAACTGGGTCCAAGAATTCCAGATATGCTCTGCATCACCCAGGATGTTGCGGGTGATTATTGCCTTTGAGCCAGATATTCCCAGGGAGGAACATTTTATCACACCCGCCCCCCGCCCCCCGTCCCCCGCCCCCCGCCCCCCGTCCCCCATCCCCCATCCCCCAAACCCACAGCTTATGTTAGACTGTATTAAGGAAACAATGGTGATCCACTGACCACAGACCCAATTTCCCTTAACAGGGAGCTGCTGTTAACACCCTTTGGAAGTAAAGGCATTTGGAAAGTTGGTCAAAAAACCTTCATTTCCTTTATGTAAGTAATAGTAATTAATATATCTGTGACTAAAATTTTATTATGTTCTAGTCCCAGTGTTGGATGCTTTTCTATCACTTATTCTAATCTCCACAACTGCCAGGCAAGGTAGGTAACATCATCTTTCTTGTCCTGATGACGAAAGCAAGGTTCAGAGAAGTTAAGTAACTTGCCCATGGTCACACAGCTGGCAAGTTTCAAAGCAGAAATTGCTGCACTTTGACCCCAGCTCCGTTGGAGGTTTTTCCCTGCAAGAGCCACACTGCCAGCTGGTGAGAATAGGCCTTAGTTTACCAAGAGGTTAGATAGAGGTTTGGCTGCAGGCTGTTAAAGGCCGTGGCCCTCACAGGCCTACCTTGCTGTCCCATTGCTGTGTTCACACGTGGCGTGAATATGGCAGAACTGCATGTAGGGCCCACAGGCTGAGGTCTGCTTGTCGCAGAATTTTCCGGCAGAGCCCTCTCTGCAAGTGCCGGAGAGGCAGGCCCCGTCGCTGTCTATCCTGTTGTCACACGTCCCGTGAACACACGGACATTCTGAAAGAGAAGGGACATTCAGGCCTTAGAGGGCAAGCTGGGCAGTGGGACCACTTCCCCGGGTCCCGTCCTCACTCCAGTGTGAGCAGAACTGGGGCCAAGGCAGGGGGAGTTTCTGGCTGCTATTTCTAGGAGGCGAAGGGTGAGGGTGGGCAGGGAGGGTGTAAAAGAGGCCAAGGAACCCAATTTTCAATTACTTTTTGGCTAGAGGGTTTAGCCTGGAAATGCATCCCCTTTTGCAAGGCATTCAGCAACAATGATTTCTGCACGCCTACCCCGATATGTAGCTCGTATCTTTGTTTTTCACTCTTTGTTCCAGCAAACCAGTGAGAACTAGAGGCCAGGACCTGGGCACTGACTTTGTGCTAGGGACTGAGTCAGTCTCCAAGATGAGCTACTTTATTAATATCACCACAACCCCAGGAGGTAGGTACTTTTAATACCCCCCCCTTTTCCAGATGAGGAAACTGAGGCCCAGAGAGGTGAAGCAGTTGGCTGCTAAGTTTCAAAGCAGGGAGTTAAGCCCAGGCTTTCGAAGTCCATTTCTATTAGTGACTGTATGTAATTACAGTAGAAGATTATGAAACCAGCATATCCACATCCCTGTGATTACTTTAACATTAGCTGAGTCCTTTGCTTTTGATGATAGGTATTCTATTTTTTTTTTTTCCGATAGGTTTTCTAACATGAGCCAGCTCATCAGACTCAGGCTCCTCTGCCTGGGGGAGTGAAAAGATGGACACAGAGGATCATCAGAAGGGTGTCAAAGATTTGAAATGCAACCAGGCAAGAAGAAATCTGAAATTTTGCCCCAGAAGGGACTGATGAGTGAGGAATTAGTGTGGGTGCTTGGAGCCAATGTCCAGGAAAGAGAAGAGAAAGACAAGTGAGGGGAGTGAGAAAAAATCACAGCTTGATTTAAAACAAAAAAGACTTTAAAAAAACTTCAGTAATTCAGGTCTTAGTTTGCCAGGAATATGACCCAAGAAAGAAAAGAAGGCTCCTGTGTGAGATGGTGGGCAAAAAATACCAACATTGTCATCCCCTTTTCTCCCCCCAGAAGCCTTATTTGGTAAAAAAAAAAGAACATGGGAATAAGATTCAGGATCTCTAACTATGGTTTTCTGCCCATCTATGAAGATCAAACACAGTAACAGACGGAAGGGCTGGGCATTTTGTAATGAATGTGTGGCGTCAGTAATTATTAAGAATGGCTTCTTTTATCAACTCCTTGCCAGGTTTACTCAGTGCCAAAAGTGTTAATTTATGGTCTAATTTAATCCATAGGTTAACAAGCTATGACATAGGTACAATATTATCTCCATTTTATAGATGGGGAAGTAGAAGCTCAGTGCGAGACCTTTTCTGAGGTCACACAGCCAATAAATAGCAGAGTGGGGATTTAACTCCAAGCTGGTCTGACTCCACACAGCAAGCACTTACCCATTCATTTCACTCTATTGTTAAGTTCTAATGTTAAATTACAAATATATATATCTGAACATATACACATATATTTAAATATACGCATGTCATTTTAAGGGACATGAATTTTTGATGAATATATAATGGCATTTGTCAGTGTCTATTGTTGTGGAACTTTCTACATGTTCTACAAGCATCCTGACATTTTATGCCATTGAACTTAGAATAACCGTGATGACAATAATAAAATAATGGTAGCTAATGTTTGTAGTGCATAGCATATGCTGGGCATTTTTCTAAGACAAGTGCTTCCCATGGATGACTGTGCCAGTGCTATGAGCTAGTTACTATTATAAATGATATTTTACAGATGAATAAAGGCATGCTTGGAGATGTATGAGGTTGAGCATCTTGCAAATAGAGATGCTGACAGAAGGGGAGGGCTTGAAAGGTAGGGAGCAAGTCTGCTCCTTGATACAGAACCTACTAGAACCTACTATTGCTTCAGGTACGTGGCGAAACCTTAAGAGAGGGTTTCTCAAAGTGTGGGTCTCAGGACCAGCAGTATCAGCGTTACCCGGGAACTTGATAGAAATGCAAATTCTCCAAGCCTACTAAATGAGGATCTCTGCTGGCCGGGACCCAAGGTTTGAGAACCACTCTTTATGAATTGCCCGGGATGATGGTGGAGGGGTCCTCAGACACCAGGCCCGTCCCATCCCGTCCACTGTCCCAGGGCCAGAGGGATCACGGCTTAGGAGACTAAAGAAGTGCCACTTACTTTGGTTACACCGGGGTCCGTATTTTTGGGGATCAGAGCAGAACTGACACTGCGAGCCCTTGAAGCCGTCCGCACAAATGCAGGTCCCCTTGCCGCTGAGGCCGTCCATGCACTGGGAGCAAAGGCAGGCCCGCGGGCCGTTAGGACAACACATACCCACAGCGCAGTCCCCGGATGCTTTGGTGTCACCGCCTAACTCCAGTCCACTTGAAATAGCCCTTTGGGCCTTCTTTAGGAAGGGGAGGCATGTTGGCGTCATAGAGGACACTGAACTTCCAGGGAAGTCACTAGGGGAGGCTCAAGGGGAGGTACAAGGGTGAAACGGGCACCTCAAACAGTGCTTACGGGATGGCCTTCAGAATAAGGGCAGGGCTTTCTCCCCGGATTCTCGCTCGCTCAGCTCTGTGACTTCAAACGGAAAGGTTAGACTTGGCAAGATTGGGCCGCAGTCACCCTGCTCTCCTGGCCTATATGGGGTTTCCCACTTGGGTTGCATCAGCTTTACTTTCCCCTCCAAGGAGCCATGCTTGAGAGGTGGAGTTCTTAAATGCTAGCTCTGTAATTTCCCCATATGAATCACAGCTACTTTCACCTCCACGCCAGGTGAGTTCATTTGGACCTTACATTTCACTATGTTTTGCAGATGGGTTAAAAAAAAAAAGCAAGCACTGGGCTGTGCTAGGTTCAGATATATTTAAAGTATCATGAAGTCTCAGTCCTGGAAGGAAGCTTAGAGATCAATGTGGCTCAACCCTGTGATCTCCCACGGGAGGAAAGTGAGGTCCCAGCGGCCTTGCTGAGTTGCCCAAGGTCATGTGGTTGACACTAGAAAAGCAGAAACTAGAAGCAGCATCCCTGGGCCCCTTCCCTTCTGTGTAACCCTCTCCCAGCCCCCACCAGGCCAAGACTCCTTCTACTGCAGAGACCTCTGTTTTTTAAGTATCTGCTCTGTTTCTTTTATTGACTAGGAATAATGGCCAGCATTGTGTAATTTTTTTGTTGTTTACATGTTTCAAGAGTCATTTTTCAACTTGACCTAAGGGAGGTCAACCTTCAGCAGTCATAAAAAAGCGTGCAGGGGGACTGTCCTTATCACCTCTCCGTTTCCTGAGCATGGATTCGAGAAGCCTCCGGGACACGGATTGCAGTCGGGACCGAAGAAGCCTTTGCAGCACTTTGGTACCTGGGAAACAAAACACGTGTTGCTCCTTTAGACCCGAAACAGAGGATTCCCCAGAAGAGGTGCATTCTAATTTCCGTTAGTATCCTAAACAGTCTTGGCCCCTTCTTAGACGTCGTCTTTCGCTTTTGCAGGTGGGGTTGATGGGGCTGGAGCTCAGCCACCTGCTCACTACAAATCTACTGAGCACCTACCATGGGTGCCAGCCTGGTGCTAACACAGTGCCAAAAAGGCAGACGAAGGCCCTGCGCATCTGGAGCCGAATTTCAGGGTAGGAAATGCTGTGAAAACAAAGCTCTATAATAAAGTCTGTAGATGGGAGCAGAGGCGGCGGAGGAGAGTTGGGATTGGGTGGTTGGGGAAGGCTTCACTGAGGAGGTGACATTTAAATGGAGATTTGAGGGGCGGTGGACTTGGCCCAGTGGTTAGGGCGTCCGTCTACCACATGGGAGGTCCGCGGTTCAAACCCCGGGCCTCCTTGACCCGTGTGGAGCTGGCCCATGCGCAGCGCTGATGCGCGCAAGAAGTGCCCTGCCACGCAGGGGTGTCCCTGTGCTAGGGAGCCCCACAAGCAAGGAGTGCGCCCCGTAAGGAGAGCTGCCCAGTGCGAAAGAAAGAGCAGCCAGCCCAGGAATGGTGTCGCACACACGGAGAGCTGACACAACAAGATGATGCAACAAAAAGAAACACAGATTCCCGTGCTGCTGACAACAGAAGTGGACAAAGAAGATGCAGCAAATAGACACAGAGAACAGACAACTGGGGTGGGGTGGGTGGGAGGGAAGGGGAGAGAAATAAATAAAAATAAATAAATCTTAAAAAAAAAATAAATGGAGACTTGAAAGAAGAGTTCATCCCAAGAAAATTGGAAAACACATTCCTGAGGGAGGGACTAGCCAGACCGTATACCTGAGGTAGCAATGCTGGTAGAGACACATCCAAGACAGGCAGAGGGTCGGCCTTTTGCAGCAGGGTTAAGGGTATGGGCTACAAAACCACAATGAGATACTGCTCCATTCACAAGAATGGCTATTATCACAAAACAGCGAGGAGCAAGTGCTGGGAAGGAAGCCGAAAAATCCGAACCCTCCCACATTGCTGGTGGGAATGTAAAATGGTGCAGCCACTGTGGAAAAGCTTGGAGGTTCCCCAGAAAGTTGAACATAGAATTACCATATGACCCGGCAATTCTCCTCCTAGGTATATACACCAAACGAAGTGAACACGGGGACTCGGACGGATTCTTGTACAGCAGCGTTCATAGCAGCATTATTCACAATATCCCAAAGGTGGAGAGCAAACCAAGTGTCCATCAACAGATGAATGAATAAATAAATGCGCTCTCTCCATGCAATGGGATATTAGCCGCAAAAGGAATGAATAAAGTTCTGATACATGTTACAGCGCGGATGGACCTGGGCGACATCATGTTGAGTGAAAAAAGACAGCCACAACGGGAGAAATATTGTATGATTCCACTTAAATACCAGAATAAGCAAATGCACAGAAACAGAAGGCAGAGGACAGGTTACCAGGGGTGGGGAGGTGGGGAGGAATGGGGAGTTACTGCCTAATGGGTGCAGAGTTTCTGCTTGGATGATGGAAAATTTTGGGTCATGGGTGGCGGTGATATGGTGATGGTAGCACAACATTGTGAACGTAATTAAGACCACTGAAATGTATCCTTGAAAGGGATTAAAATGGGAATTTTTTTGAGTTGTAAATATGTTACCACAATGAAAAGTTAAAGGAAAAAAAAAAAGAGTGTAGGCTCTCTGTTAAGAGGGCCAGGGGACCACGGAGGGTTGGATGCGGGGGACAGGGGGACAGGGTCCCTTCCCAGAGGCTGTGCCCTTCAGTTTCCTGCAGGAGGACACTGCAGAGGCCCCGCAGCCGGGCCGTGACCACCCAGTCTGGGCCTCCGTGGCCTGGTGGGGAGCCCTGGGCCCCCGCAGCCTCACCTTCACGGTGGCGTTACAGAATTTGGCACAGCCCCTCCTCAGGCTCTTTGTCTTGGTGGTGTAGATACATTTGTGTGTGGACAGAACCTGGAAGAAAGCCCAAGAGAAGCCTTTGCGGTTGGCACGTCAAGGTCCTCTGGGTGCCAGCCCCCTGCTCTCTACAACAGACTTCCCCTTTTACCACTCGGGTCACGAACGGGCACCAGATGCACCCCAGCAAGTCAAAGCTTGTCACCCAATGTCCCTTTGAGTGAGCTGCTGCCCCTCGTAGGCCTCTGTCTCCCGTGTGGAGAACACAGGTCAGGGTTTGCAGCACACATGGTGGAACTTTCTGCCCTTCCCTTGCTGCGGCAGAACTTGTATTTTCGAGTTTTGTAACTGGTCAGGGGCTGCTTTCCTGTCCAACCAGCTCTTCCAGTCTATTGCCAGCTCTAAGCAAACCCTACACAGAAATTTTGGAGCGGGCAAAGAGTCTTCCTATAATGCACAGAAAGATGCCAAATAAAACAGCAATTGTCTGAGTTTTCTGTTAGGAATGGGGGCATACTTACAGGCATCCTTCCATTCTCTAACCCCTGGTGCCCCCCATAAACATCTATAATTTCCCATGATCTAGAACTCCCATTTATTGAGAATTTATCTGGGCCATTTGCATTGCACGTCTGAGTCCACCAATTCTCAGAACAACTCCATGTAGGTATTTTTCATCCTCCTTTTATAGAGGAGGAAACTGAGCCCCAGGCAGTATGAACCATTTTTTGAAGGAACACTGGTAAGTGGTGGGTCCAGGGACTGGACCTCACTCCCTTGAGGCTCTTAGGCAGGCGAGGTAGTCTCTGTGGCCCTTAGCTACCTCAACTGTAAAACGGGACAATAATGCCAACCTCAAGTTCTGCCATAAGAATTTAGTTCCTGGCTCAAACTGTATGTTAAATAAATGTTTAGGTCAAGCTTACCCTTTATTTTTAGGCTCTTACTAAAGAGGAGAGCAGCAAGAACTTCACAGGTTCTAAAACAATAAAATCTTAGACATAGAAAGGACTTCTGAAGTCACAGAGGCCAGCCATTTCCATCTTGACATGTTCCCATGATAAGTTAAAATTGGCCTTCTTCTAAGCTTCTACTAATTGGTGTTACTTTTATCCTCTGCAGGCTCAAATATGTACATCTCCTCTTCTCCCTTGAAAGCTCTTTACATATCTGATGCCAGTGGTGCCTGCCCTTGTGCTGTGGGAGAGAGGGGCAAAATCTGAGTCCTGAGGAAGAAAGTGGTACCTCCTGGGGCTGTGAGTGCTTGAGGGCAGGACATCTATTTAAGAACCTCCCCAATCTAGCAAGGTCTGTGCAAACTTTGAACCTTACTTATAAACATGGAGATTTAACTAGCAAAAAGGGAGTGTGTGCTCCCTCCTACAGGGAAGTAAAACAAGACAAAGTGAATTTGGAGTGGTTAAATGTGGTTTAATCACTAAATGAATCAATCTAGTGTTTTCAAATCAATAAGGTGCCAAATTTGCTGCTCTCAGCATACATGAATTTCTTGGGAGGAAGGGATCCAGAGGAACAACCATAAAGCAGGAAGATGTATTTTCAGGTTTTTCACTTTAAATATGGTAGCATACACACACACACGCAAAACAAAAAGCACAGTGTGTCTAAGCTGCTCTATATGATGAGGCCAGAAATGTGAAATTTCCTTCTATTTTTATCCTAGAGACAGAAGGTCAGGTGCTCATGGGTCAGGAGGTAGAATTATCAGACTGGAAGGAACATCCCAGCCCTCTCCTTGGGTCTCAGGATAATTAACCCAGGGCTGGCAGTTGAGTTTATTTTATGAATCCCCAAAAGAGAAAGATTATGTTTGCAAACTAATCTATTCCTCTGGGTGTGACACCCTTTGATTGCACTAAATTTAGTTGAGGGGTAAAGATTGCTTTAGGGCATCTGATTGGACTATGGCAGTGAGGTGTGCCTCAGGCTGAGTCCCCACTGCCTTCCTGGGTCTGATATAAACGGACCCAATCAGACAAGAATAAAGGGAACTACCATGCTTGATTCTGCCATGTGAGAGAAAAGACTCCAGCTTTGCCCAGAGCTGAGCTGCAAGGACAGAAGCCCTAAGGGACAAGCGCTATGCCAGGAGAGAGAGGACTACAGGATCCCTTAAACACGAAGCCCCAAGAACAGGGACTTTTAATCAGGGGCCCACAGAATTCCGGGGGGCCATGAGCTTGACTTGAACAAAATCAACTTATTACCTCTAACTGAAATCTAGCATTTCCTTCCCTTATGAACGCATGCGGTAAATAAATTACGTAATATTCATTTCACCTGACTGGCAAAGGGGTCCATGGAACATAAAGGTTAAGAATCCCTGCCCAAGAGCCTGGGCCCACTGAGCAGCTCAAGAGGAGACGGTGAGGCTGGAGCGGAAGGCTGAGCCCTGGCAGGGATGGGCGGCCATCTTGCTTCACCACATGGCAACATGTCAGGATCAACAGTGGCTGACTTGTGTGAGAAAGCATCTCTGCTGATGCCTTGGACATTTCATGGCCTTGGAACATAAGCTTTTACCCCAAATCAATCCCCATTATAAAAGCTGACAGCTTTCTGGTACTTGGCATCAGCAGCCCTTTGGCAAACTGAAATACCACACGTGGCCCAAGGGAGCCCCCGAAGGGGTAAGAGTGGGGACACTCTTGGCACTTGCCATGTGTCTCATTTCTCTTTCTTTCCTCTCCTCCTACTTCCAAGGCTGGAGTCAGACTGCCTCGAGCCAAATCATGGCTCTGCTGCATATAGCTGTGTGCCTGGTGCAAGGCATTTTAGGTTGCCTTGCCTTAGCCCCAATAGTTTCCCAAGTGATTATGGTTATAGCAGTGCCTGTCTCATAGGGCTGCTCCATAAAACTCTGAGAAGTGTTTGGCACCAAGCAATTAGGGGGATGCCATTTCCTCTTTCCCCTCCCTCTCCATATTCCCTGAATGATAGCCTCACGAAGGGCTCATGGGGATGGCAATTCCATTAAGCGACAGAAATAGCCAAGCACCTGGGCCTATTTTATTTAAATGTTTTGCTTTATTAAATACTTCCCAATAGGATTACATAAAGAAGTCCTCCTCTTCCTCAGTGATGCAGTGCTTACTGAATGTTCTGGTTGGGAAACTCTTTCCTATGCCTAACTTATAGCAGACATTTCTATCATCAATTTTGACTGAGAGCAGTTTGCTTTATAATGTCCTTGGCATATGAATTCTAAATAGTTGTACAACTCTCTGCTTTTCTTTTTAGAGTAAAGCTTCTCAAGGCAAAAACAAAACTGCTATCTCATTCAGAACCAGCTATTATGTCTAATATATAATCGATCCTTTACAAGTGTGTACTGAATTCAATCAAACTTGAAAAGTATTTTATGGTTGTAGTGTCATTATTTGTAATATTTCTTGTATTTCTGTCCAGGGCAATGCTTGGGAAGAGCAAATTACATACATTGGGTTTTTTTGAAGTGGAAAAGTAAAAAGGGAACATTTATTGAGCGGCTACTTGATTTAGGTAGTGTACTTGGGTTTTTAATCTAAGCTAATCTTATTTTTATTATTATTATCATTATAGATGAAGAAAATTAGAGTAAAAAGGCTGAGCAACTTGCCTTGGGCCAATGAGCAAGGGTTCAAACACAGGTCTGTGTATTCTTTTTCTACCATCCCTCAAATAGTTGGCTAAGAGCTAATCTTATATGACCCAGATTTTAATATCTTTTAAAGAGGATGATAGAAAGGATGGGAAACCACATGAGCTGGATCACTTGGATGATTTATGGTGTTACGAAGCTGTCGCACTCACTGTGGGCTCAGAGTTAGCAGGACAGATGCTCCAATGTACCCGGGAACAGCTCAAACAAGTGCCCTGGAAGGAAAGGCATCAGATCAGTACAGCTGTCTCTGTAGGAGGGAGTGGGTGACCCCTGGCAACCTCCCTGTGAAGGGGGCTTCCATAGTCCCACTTCTGGCCTCTTTCCCCAGGCCCCGCTGACGTCTTTCCAGAGAGAAGGAGTGAAGTGGTGATGAGGGGCTTGGGAGCAGGATCTGTGTCTGCTCAGAGCACCCCCTTCTCCCTCTTTCAGATGCAGCCTGCCCACAGGACACAGAGCTTCTGATAGACTCTCTACTGTGCAGAGAGGTCTAAGGCCCTGAAAGGGACACTGCAGTTGTCCAACTGTGCCAGGGACGAAGTATTAGCCTTGGCCACAGACTTCAAGTCATGCTCTCCATTTAGCAGTAATAAAGCTGAACATTTTATCCTCTGTCTTTCAGTCTCTTGCTTCTTCCTCAACTGGTTCTGAATTCGGAGGGAAAGAAATGCATGTGAGTCTCCAAATCTCTCCAGATCCACCTCTGACCTTCTCTCTCTTGCTCCATGCCCAGCTGGCAAACCGCAAGGGATGGTCTGCCTCTTGGGCTCCCTTGTCAGCTTCAACTGGTTTCGGCCAATGTGAGGGATCAGCAGGGTATTAGTGGTGGGAGGAGAGCAAGGTCAAGGTATTTCTTCCCTGCTCCCTGCAATGTCCCAACAGCTTGTGATGGCTGTCACCTCTTCTACCCCCTTCTACTCTGCTGGGTTCAGGCAATTCCATCCTTCTTCCTTGCTAACCTTCCTTCCTCCCCCTACCTCCTTCAGCCCTGGATCTTTGGTCTGGGAGTGGTAATCATTTCCTGCCATTGCTTCTTCCTGGGTGCCTTCTTCCAAACCCCCATAACATGTTTCCTTAGACCTGCCTACAGGTCTGCAATAGCATCTTCATTACAGTCACTTCATTTGAACCATCTGGAGTACATTCTGTTTCCTGCAGAGATCCTGTGATGGTTAGGCTATTGTGTCAACTCGGCCAGGTAATTGTGCCCAGTTGTTTGGTGAAGCAAGCACTGAGCTAACTGTAATACAAGGGCATTTATGGACTTTAATCACCATTGACTTTACTGCAGTGGTAAATCACAGATAGCTGGTTATAATTCCATCAATCAGAGAGATTGCCATGAGATTGCAATGAGTGATGCTTAACCCAATCAGCTGAATCCCTTAAAAGGGGAAGGATTCCAGCACTGAGAGAGAATTTACCAGCTTGTCTTTGGACAGCCAGCATCTCCCAGAACTCATCAAGAACCTTCACTGAACTTTCATTGCAGCCCCTGGTTGCCACCTGCCTGTGGAACCCAGATTTGTACATCCCCACGGCTGCATGACAGACTCTTATAGAATCACATACTATTGACAGACATGTCTTCTGATTCTGTTTCTCTAGAGAACCCTGACTAATACAGATCCCAACTAGTACAGAGAGTTATTTATGCAACCTCTATAGTCTGAACACGCATACCAAAAGGCAGCTACAGTTTCAGCCTGGTGACAACTGAGGACTTCTAAAGGGTACCAGCTGTTCCTATCCCCTGTCTGCCCTGAACATTCTCCAGATAATAAATTCAGATTTAACTAGACTCAATCAAAACATCCTAGACCAAGCAGAATAGATTTGACTTAAAACAACAACAACAAAAAACTAAAGAAATTAGCAAATGAAGACTCAATTTTAAAGAAACTATTGGGAAATCTTTTTCCATATTGAACCAAAATTTTTGAGTTGCAGCTCAAAGCCACATCTTAATTCCATCCTTCAGGGAGATGGAGAACAAGCATTTGAGCAACCTGAAATAAACAACCCTGCAGAAAGGCAGGCAGTTAGAGCTGTCCTTGTCCCTTCACATCTTTCCTTCCCTCATACTGAACGACAGCTGCTTGGGATGGGGAAGGTCTGAAGGACACGTCTAATTACTGACTCCAGGTCTCTTCCTCTTTTCTGCAGAGGCCCTGGTTTCCCAATGGCTTCATATTTGGGGTAGGAGATTTGGCTACTTTCATCTGACCTGATCTGATCCTCACCCCAGCCTCAGTCTGGTGATGCATATGTCACTACTGGTTTCCAAAAAATGAATCACACGTAAATTACAGCCAGGGACTGTCTGGAAGAGACTGTTTCTGCTGCTCTTAAAAGGGTGCTCAGAATTGAATCAAATATCTCGGGTGGTATCTGACAGGCAGGGAGGACTAGCGTCATTCACAGTCAGCTAAAATATAGCAGACTTATGACATTAATTAGGAATTCAAGAATCAAAGAAGTCAGCCACAATCGTGTGCCTGGTGCTTAACCAGCTATTAGAGCCCACATAACAAGAGGATGGATCTATAAAATAAAAATCTATAAAATGGGGCCAGTATTCCTTTGTTCAACCCTCATGTTCCAAGGATATTGCGAGAACAATTAAGGTCTTATTGAAGTGCCCTGAAAAGAGACTCAGACCAATTCTTGCTACAACTTTGGAGTTGTGGTTTCCATGGGAACTGAAAGATCATGTGTCCAACAATGATGAAATTTGGGGTGCTCTGATTAAAACGGGCAGAGCCAGAAAAGTTGCTTTGGAAACAGGAAAGGCCATTAATAGGCACCCAAGCTCATAGGAAAACACAAGATTTGGTATTTGAAAAGAACTACAGAAGGGTGACTGATTGACTAGCTAGAGCATCTGCCTGAGAAGAAACTTTTAAGTCCCTTGTAGAGAGAGTAAAGCTATGGGCATGGAGCAGGGTGGTCCCAAGTGACAGGGGTGGGGGCAGAAAGAGATAGAGCCCATGAAGGAAGAAACTCTCCACCTAGTCCTGGAGCTTGGGCAGCATCTATCACTGTGGAAATTTCCCAAGGAAACTTGGTTCACAGTTTTATGAGAAATGACCTCAGGCTCACTTGCCTCTTCATGAAGACAGAAATCCCTGAGGGGTGTGACTAAATTGTTGCCGGCCTCCTCAGAATGAATCGAGGGCAGTGAACTATTTTCTGCTCTGAGGGGCTTAGTTGCCCTTTATTTCCTTGTTTCCTTACCAGTTTAATTTCCATCTTGGTGGCGTCACATCGGTGAGGCAGGATTGGGACAATGGAGGGAGGAATGAGAACTCCAGCCAGGGTGTAGATCCGGCCGTTTTTGGCATTGACATCCACTTCCTTCATTGCCACATTATTTGCCAGAATCTGTCCCTGGAAAGAAGCAACAACATCTTTCATTCTGTCCTGCAGAAGTGCCAGCCAACTCGTGGCAGATCTGGTTAGATCTCTCATTAAAGAGGCCTTCATTTAATTTTTCATCACTGGCAGGTTGCTATTCGAAGGGTTTGGCTAACAGGGAAATATGAATCTTTTACATGGACTTTTTGTTTTTTTGAAAGATTTATATTTATTTATTTCTCTCTTACATGGACTCTTGACTGACACCAGGCTAGGATGTCCTTGCAAAAACGGTCCTTGCAGGCACTGGGCTGGGGGAACAGGTATAATTTTTCCGGGTCTGCAATATATTTGCTCTGTGACCTTGGGTCACAGATGAAAATTGTTTCATCTCTTTGAGGTGAAATGGGGATTCAATCATTCGAATATATTTATTGACCTTGAGTTATGCATTGCTTTAGTGTTGGGGATGCAACAGTGAACAAACACAGGCAAGTTCCTGCTTTCATCGTATTGGAGAGAGCAGAAAATGAACAAATTAGAAAGTAGTTCAGATCCCAACTTTCTCCCTAAATCTGCAGTATTAATGGCAACTCCATCCTGCAAAAGCTCAAGAGTTGTCCCTGGCTTCTTCTGTCTTCATACCACATATAAGCTACCAGCAAATTCTGTTGCATCTACCTTCAAAATATGTTCAGAATCCAACCAGGCCTTGCTACTTCCATGCTGCCATCCTGCTCTGAGTCATCCTCCTCCTCCTCTGGATCATTGCAATAGCCTAAAGTCTCCCTGAGACTGTCCTTTGCCATCCTCCCCTTTCCATCTTTTCTCCACACAGTAGCCAGAGCAACACTATGAAAATGTACATCTGATGATGTCACTCCACTGCTCAGAATCTTGCAGTTGTTTCTCATCTCTCTCGAAGAGCCTCTGTCCTTACCATGGCTTCCTAGCCCACATAGGACCCATCCCAATCTCTCCTCCTCTGCCTCGCAGCCTTGACCTCCTCTCCTGCTCTCGCTTTTGCTCATTCTGCTTCAGCCCAGACATTGCTACTCCTCGAACAGGCGTGCTCCATGCTCTGTGCCTTTGCGCTTGCTGCTCCTCTCTTTGGAGTGCTTGTTCCCTCATTGCCTTCAGGTCTTTGCCCAAAGGTTTTCTTCCCCATGAGGTTTCCTTGGGCACCTTATCTAAAATTTCCACCCACCCTTACGCTGATGCTTTCTATTCCTCTTCTTTGCTTTACTGTTTTTTCTCCTCAGCACTCTCTCACATAAGATGGGTTCTAATTATATAATTTGTTTATCATCTATTCACCTATTTACTACAACGAAAGCTTCATGGACACAGGGACTTAGTCTGTTTGTTCATTGGACTACTTCCAGCACCTAGGTATTTGTTGAACAGAAGAGTGACCATAATCATCATTGTTAAAAATGAATCAAACAGAGATTTAATCCACTGGCAGACTTTTGCTGATATTACAGATCCCAGGGTTTCCTTGCTGGATAACTCTGCCTTCTCTAAGTTTCTGAAATGAGTCATGTTCCCTCCCACCTCAGGGCCTTTGCACATGCTTTCTCTTCTGCCTGGAACTCTCTTTTACCCATTTCTGTCCAAGTTCATTCTATTTATCCTTCAAAACTTGGCCAAAGCATCACCTTCTCACAGAGCACTTCTTGACTCCCAGACTTGCTCAGACTCCTCCTGCTACATGTCCTCACAGCCCCCTGAATTTCCTCTTGGTGGTTATTATTATAAAGGTAATTAAATAATTAACTGATTATCCAAATTGTTGTTTAAAGTCTGTTTTCTACGCTGGGGTGTAAGCCTCTCTTTTTCTCTGCCTCATCCCTGGCATCTATTTCAGAATCTCATGCATGATAGTTGCTCAGCAAATATTTGCTGAAAGTATTAACAAATAAATGAAATAACCATAAATATTTTAAGACTGTGAGTTAGAGTAGAGGTAGGACATCTTGATGAAAGTTATAATCAGAGCGAAAATGCTTGGGACTAGTGGTGCCAGCAGTAGATTGTTCACTTACATTCTTGGTTATGTTAAAGTATATCATCTGGTTGGCCATGCTCCTTACTTGAAGGGTTGAAATGAGAGTGGCCACTTGAAGCTGAAACGATAAGAGAACACTAGACATACATTAGAGCAAAACACAGAAACCTGATTTCTTAAAGTTCTCACTGGAAAAAAATAGCCTTAATGATCATGAACTAAATAATGAGAACTTGGATGTCATGAATTTTTGTGGCTTGGAAGATTTGGTTTATAAGAGACTCAGTATTCATGTCCAAGGGTTCGCTCAAGCTCTAAAGAACAATAGGCATGCATCTTCTAGCACCAAAATATTGGAATTTAAGACTTGGTCAGATATATTGAAAGGAGGGGGTGGGGAATGGGGACCAGAAAAATGGGGCCAACCTTGATAGATGGGACAATGTGGTATCTGATGAGTTCCAGAAGCTTCCGGGATCCCTGCAAAGGAACCAAAATACTTATTCAGTCAAGAAGAAAGCGTAATACTCCCCCCTTTGTGAGAATCTCCTCCAATGACTTTGGACACTTAGTCAAGAAAATTAGCCTATATTCTCTTTCTTAGAAGATTTAGGGTGAGAAGATCCCATCCAAAAAATAGCTAACATTTACTGTTCTGAAAACATTACATATGCATCTCATTTAGTCCTCCCATCGGTCCTGTGAGGTAAGGACTATTACTGCTCTATTTCATTTATGACAATGTGATAGCTGAGCTCCAGGAGATGGTAGATTCTGTAAAGGAAGGCAAGGAAATCAATAGAAAATGGTACTATCTTGCTTTGCATTGTGGGAAGACCCCAGTATCATCAGCAGATATGTCCAAGGCCACAAAGTTGACTTAGGATTCAGGCCTAAGGATTAGTCCAAGCTCTCAGCCACTGTGCTCCATCGGTCCTCTGAATGGCAAAGGCTACATTCTAGATTTTCTAAGGAAGCCTTCATGACTCAGTCCCACTCTCCGCACAAATATCGGTCTATGTGTTGGACCACAGATGGAGACAAACAAATATGTGGTCTAGGACACTTTCCCCCTTCTGAGCTTCTCTGATACTGTGGTCACTCCTCCTCCAAAGCCCTTTCCGTGGGTTTCACCTGCTTCAGAAAACTGGAGCAGCAGTGGAGAATAAAGAGGGTTCTGGACCACATGGAAAGGACTCTAAACAGCATATGCACTCCCTGCAGGGCTGACCCCGGAGGAAGCCTCAGAGTTGAGGAGGAGGTACCAGTTTGGTGGGGACTACTCTCTTCCCCAGAACATTTCTGAATAGCTTTTTTGGGGGCAGTGGCAGTAGCAGTCTGCTGGAGTGTGACCGCTATCAGTCTGAGTCTGAACTGGGAGTTACAAGCATCAGAGCCCTCAAATTCTTTTACTTAAGTGGCACAGCCACAGTCACTCTGGTTTGCAAATGTGAAGGGTCTTAAATCAAGATCATAATAACTGCCAAGGGCCTGACCATTCTAGGACATGTGACAATAGCGTGACATCCCAGGCTGAAAAAAAGCCCTGCTGAACTGAGTTCCATATACCTAGTCAGCCTCCTCTCTCCATTTGACCTTGGTTCATGACCTATGTCAGGAGAGTTACCTGTAAGTAGGATGACCACATGCTCTGGTTTGTCTAGTACAACCCTAGTTTATGTCTCTTGTTCCGGAAGCTCTATTCACTCTCAGAAATGACTGGTTTGGGTGCTGACCTACATGGCCATCGTATCTAAAGGCCAGTAGTGTTATGTGCAGGGCAGGCTTGCCAACAAGGGTGTTGACCACCAGTTAGCCAGCCCTGGAAGTGATGCTTTCTGCAGGCCTGGGTATGTTAGTGTGTGACCTTGAGCAAGTCCCTCAGCCTCTGGTGCTCAACGTGCCCTTACAGCTGCTCCATGGTACTCTGGATTGGGGCTGTGCTGTTACAAACTCTGAATGTTCAGTGGTAGAAGGGGCGGGATAAGATGGGGACCACTGGGACTTGTCAGATCAAACTGGGCTGCAAACTCCCAGAAGGCAGGGCCAGGCCTTTCCTCAGACAGCAAAGTAAGCAGCAGACAGTAAGCTCTTCATAAGCATTTGCAGGAATAAATGGAAAGGGGCATGAGTGTGAGTTCTGGGAAGAACACTGAGCTAGACCTCAGGAATCTGAGTTGTAATCCCTGCTCTGCTTCCGTGAGACCTTGACCATGTCACTTAATCCTTCTGAATCTCAGTATCATCTGCAAAATTAAGGGCCTGGTATGGATACTTTCAGCTCTTTGATTTTAAAGGAAGGAATTTATCAAATGGAGAATCCAATTCTAAATTCTCAAGAATTAATCGGTGTTGGACCTTTTTTCTACCAGAAACAGAAGACTGAAAGGGGCAAAGGAATCAGTCAGCATCCCTCTCATTACCAGGCATGCTTGCCGCCTTGTCTAGCCAGGGGCCATCAGGACTATCATTAGGTTAGAATTCCCTCCGGTATGGTTCAGATTGACAGGATAAGCTTCTAGTGTTGTTGTTGAAACCTTTTGGTGTAGTGAAATGCACCCACATTCTTTCCTTTATGGGGACACTCACTTCCTCCTTGCCATTTTCGGGAAAAAAAAAACAAGGTCTTTGGTGCCAGAGGCAGAGGAAGAAAGTTTTTCCACCAAATCGTTAGTATGACCTTGAACTCTCTAAATTTCATTCCCTTCACCTTATTTTACTTGCAATGTATTTATGAATTGGCAAGGGCAAAGTCTCTTGCCACCTCTGCTTTTATTTCTATCAAGTTCAGTGATGAAGCCCTAAACTAGGGCTGGTCATCAGAAGCCAATATCTCTGCAATGATGGGATAGTTTAGGGACTGAAGTTTTGATCTAGGGAAAAGTAGAAAGAAACACTGGAAGGGAAATATGGCGCTCCAATATCAGGATTAGAAACCATTGCTGTAATGAAAACAGTTAATTTTCCATTTCATTGGCAGAGCCAATGCATACTTTACAATCTCCAGCTGAGGCTCTTCTCTGAGGACAAAGCTAACGGATTCTATTTTGACAAATGGAGAGAGAAGGAGCTTCCCATACATAGGGTGAGAAATTTTAACTCACATGGGCTCTGGACGTGAGAAAGAGGAAAAAATGATTGTTCTACTCTCACCTAAATGGTGAAACTGACTCAGATCAAAGAGGCCTGGAATTTTACATTATTTGCAGGCAGGAAGATACTGCCTTTGGGAGAAAGATGATTGTAAACCAGGAGCTGGGGTGGGCTGGTAAACTAGTTCTCTGAAGAAAACACAGAAGAGCCCTGATTTGTAGTGTTGGTCAATTTCCACGGTATAAATAAATACTCCCAGTAAGGTTTATTTCATGCTAATGATGCGGCCTTATACCAGGGCTGAGAGGAGATGCGTGTGAAATGTCCTTGAGAGCCAGTGTGAGCCGGCTCCAGCCTACATTGGAAGGAGGATATAAAAGAAGAGTTTTCTGAATACGAGTGCTCTAGTTAAAAGGTTTTATTTTAGTTTAAGTGCCCCTGATTAGCTACCCAAGAAATCCTTTATTATCATTTTTTAAAGTATCTGTATCAAATTAAAGGCTATGTACTCAAGGAGGTCAGTTGTAATCTCAGGATTTAAAAAATTTCTCTGGGAATCAATATTACTTTTTAAAGCTCACTTAATGTAAACTATAGTCCATGTGGTGCAGCAATGCTCCAGAATGTATTCACCAAATGCAATGAATGCACCACAATGATGACGGAGGTTGTTGATGTGGGAGGAGTTGGGGTGGGGTGGGGTATGGGGTATGTGGGAACCTCTTTTTTTTTAACGTAACATTTTTTGTGATCTATGTGTTTTTTAAAAAAAGAAGATAATTTAATTTTTAAAAAAACCCCAAAAAACCAAAACAAACAAACAAAAACAAAATTAATATGTGTGTGACTTCCAAAGAAGTATAACAGTGTTTCTGCAATAGTTAGTTTTCAGAAAACTTGAGTGTGAATCATGTTTAAAAAATAACATCCTACTTTAAAAACACTGGGAGATCTGGCTTTTTAAATGGAAATCTATAGGAAATCCTTAAATATATGAAGATCCATTCTCAATGTAAGAAATTATCTTCTGTTATATCTCCTTGATAATTTTTTCAGATCCAAGGTGTTTTGCAAGATATTCTTGTAGATAGTTGAAAGTATTATAGAAGGGTATGTATGCATGTAAAACCCTAAAACAAACAGGCAACAACAATTTCATGGTTCCAAAACAGTGCAGCCTGAGTTAGAAAGTTGGTGTTTTGTCAAAATTGTCTATTTCTGGGCCTCATTCCAGTCCACTATATCAGAATGCTTGAGAGGCACTGGAATCTTTTTAACAAGCACACTAACATTTGAGAATTGCTACTCTATGAAATTTGGACCCTTCATTCTGTATAATCAACCCTGATCTGCAGGAGGCCATAGTTTGTCTTGCTTCACCGGCAAGATGGCGGCATGATTTCAGGGCCCTGGAAGAAAGCTCTGGTTCTTCATATAATTCCACCTTTAGGCTTTTTAATGAACAAAATAATTCACTATCCTCCTCCTCAGTTTAAGGAAATACTTTAAATGGTTTCACCATTTACAATCTGGTGTGAAGGAGTCAAAATCTCCTTCCTAAAGGGGACTGAAAGAGAAGTGGAAACCCAGAGAATATTGGGAGAGAAGAGAGTTATCATGAAGGGAGAGGAAGGCAAGAGAAAGGAAAGATTGTAATATCTCAATAACATTTATTCTTTTTAAAATTTAACCCATGCTTGCTGCCAGATAGTTTAGTTTAGGCTTCAGTCTCTAACTGGTTTTAGATTCATGGGAAACTTAAAATAATGATTTTGCTATTCAGAAATCTAGAGCAGTTAGGACAAATCAAACCAATCATTTAGACCTGGGGTTGCAAATAGATTTAATTTCCTGTGCCAGGTATGATTGATTGGTTGCAGCTGCTTGGAGACCTATTCAGAAAGAGAATTGAAGTCATGTCCCAGCTTGGTTCCTAAGTACTGAGATTGAATAGTGATGTCTGCCTTGATTATGGGAGGGGAGATAGTTATACATGGGCTACTTATTTGTCATTCTTAGTTTAGAAGAAGGCTGACTGGACACTTGACTAAAGGCAGTGATGCTGACATGATGAAATCAGAGTAAGTATGACACAATACCTCTGGAGAAAGGAGATAATCGAGGGTGCCATTCTTCATGTTATCCAGTGCTTCATTACTTGGGACAAAAATGGTATATGGTCCACCAACCCCATCCTCATCTAAGGCACGTCCCACGTTGGTTTCCTGCATTTGGGAAATGAATTTTTTATCTGCAACTGACTTGAGACAAATATTTGAAGTAATTTCCTAGCAATAATTTTTAACTGACATCTCTGCTAATTTCACAAAGACTTGGTATGAAAGCTTTTTCAGAAATTCATGAAAAGTACATACCTTTAATAAGGATCTAAACTTGCTGTATCTTGGTTGTAGCATTGTCATTATGGTTTTCTAAAAAGAGACATTTTGCTTAGAAATTAGTTATAAGATGATTTAGGAAATAGAAACACAAACATTAAACAACTGATGACTGTATGTATAAGTGAGGAAATATATCAAAGGACCTGGTGAACTGCAGTGCAGTATACAAATGTTTGCTGTTACCATTATTTTAAAAGTAGCCCAGAACTCCGTGCTCTAAAGTAATCTTTATCCCTCTTCACATAGATCAGAGGGGATCAGATTTAATGCAGTGAGGACGGCCCACCTCCATAAAGCATGAGGGATAAATTTTCATGACAACTGGGCTGAGTTGGCAGATGTGTCCATAAAAGAGGTCAAAAAGCCAGAATTTCCCTACATCTACTATATGCCTTTCTCTCGGCAGAGGAGCCCAGAATTATACTGAAAACAGGTTGAAATTATCCCATCTTCGCTATGGTTGGGGTTCTAGTACAAATAAAGGAAAAACACATAATGCTGTGCTTTAGTTTCCTGGCTGCTAAAACAAACACCACACAATGGGAATTTATTGTCTCACTATTTCAGAGGCTAGAAGGCTTGCTTTGTCTGGGATTGAAACCAAGTATTGAGAATTAACAAATAACTCTAGTTGCTGAATTATTATATAGATGTTTTCTTTTAGTATAATGTAGAATGACTCACTGAACTGCTCATTAAGCTGTAATCATAGCCTTGATGTATGTTAACTTTAAAAGTAGCTAGAGACAAATATATGAAACTTATTTCTTTGATGCTAATACTGTGTTTTATAACAGCATGATCTTTACCTTGTAACTAGACAGTCATGGATTAACTTGTAACTGGCTCCTCCTGTATCCCTTATCACACCATACATGCCCCAGCTGGATTTTATCAATTCTTAACTGCCCTTAATGGTCCACTTTGTATAGCTTAATTCCTACTTGTTATTTAATGTTAATTAAGTGAATACATTATTTACAATAGTTAATTAAGGGATTAAGTGGTTTACAACTGTTTAGCTTAGCCTCCCACTCATCTTCTGTGGCCTGAACTATTTACAACTTTATGTTTACAACTTTACTATTACCCTAGCTGAACTTTATCAGTTCCCAGTGAATGTTAACTAATCAATTTACAACCCAGTTTGTAACCTACAACCTGATGTTTACCCCAGCCAGCTTTTATCAGTCCACAAAAGTAGCCTCTGGGCCCATGCTTATACTCTTGCAGTTATACAAATCAATCAATATCTCCTACCATCCCAAGGTCACTATCTCCATCTGCTTTTGTTGGAATTCATAAAAACCCAAAGTTCTCCCATTTGGGGAGAAAAGACCTGAGATATTTCTTCTATTCTCCTGCTTCGTGCACCTGCAACAAAAACTCTTTCAAATCCTGGTGTCTCAGGATTGGTCTTTAAGCACAATGGGCAGCTTACCCAGGTGTTTGGCAACAGGATCAGTGTCTTTTGACTGACCAGCGATCTTTGGGGTTCCTTGTTTTTTTCACTGCATGGTAATGTATATGGGGGCCTCTTTTCTCTTCCAGCTTCCATAGAATTCCAGTTTCTTTTTTATTTTTAATTTAATTTAATTTTTTAAATTCATTTTTTAAAGTATTACATTCAAAAAATATGAGGTCCCCATGTATCCCCCACCCCTCTCACCCCACTACTCCCCCTATAGTAACATTTTCCTCCATCATCATGACACATTCATTGCATTTGGTGAATACATCTCTGAGCATCGCTGCACCTCATGGTCAATGGTCCACACCATAGCCCACACTCTCCCACGTTCCATCCAGTGGGCCATGGGAGGATCTACAATGTCCAGTAATTGTCCCTGCAGCACCACCCAGGACAACTCCAAGTCCAGAAAACGCCTCCACATCTCATCTCTTCCTCCCATTCCCCACCCCCAGCAGCCACCATGGCCACTTTTTCCACACCAATGCCACATTTTCTTCGATTACTAACCACAATAGTTCATGAATAGAATATCAGTAAGTCTACTCTAATCCATATTCTATTCCTCCATCCTGTGGACCTTGGATTGGTTGTGTCCATTCCAAATCTATGTCAAGAGGGGGCTTAGATTCCACATGGATGCTGGATGCAATCCTCCTGCTTTCAGATGTAGGGACTCTTGGCTCCATGCTGTGGTGGTTGACCTTCTTCAACTCCATGTTAGCTGAGTGGGGTAAGTCTAATAAACCAGAGTGTAGGAGCTGAAGTCTGTTGAGGCTCAGGGCCTGGCTATCATATGGTCAGTCCAGAGATTCAGATCCCCTAGATATATCTTAAACCCCAGCACCAACTACAAGAATTCCAGTTTCTGACTGCCACTGTGGCTTTTTCTTCTGGGTCCAATTTCCTTTGTTTGTAAGGACTTCAGTCATATTGGATTAAGGCCCAACCTCATTCAATTTGGACACATCTTCAAAAGTCCTCTTTACAAATGGATTCACACCCACAGGACCAGGGGTTGGGACCTGAACATGCCCTTCAAATACAGTCCACCTTCTGGGATCCCTAAAGATATATACTTCCACATGGAAAATGCATTCTCTATAATAATATCTCAAAAGCCTTAAGCCATTTTAGAACAATACTAAGTACAGAGTCTCATGAAAAAAAGCTATGGGTGTGGTCCGTGCCAGGACAAAATCCCTTTGCCTAGTGGACCTGTGAAATCCAGAAAACAAGTTACCTGCTTCCAATATACAATGGAGGAACAGGCATAGGATAAACATTCCCATTCCAGAAGGGAGAAATTGGAAAGAAAACAGGGGCCGTGGGGCCCAAACAAGTCAAAACCCATCAGGACAAATTCCATCAGATTTAAAGGCCTAAAAGTCATCTATGGATTGATATTCTCTCCATGGGCCTGATGGAGCAGCAGCCTCATCCCTTCCAAGTGCTTGGATAGGCTATGCTCTCTAGAAAAACTGGGGTGAAGTCCCTACCATCTTGAGCATTGGGATGGTGGCAGGGCTCTTTGAAATTGCCAGGGCACAGGTTCCACCTCTTCTGAGCACTGGGGCACCGGCACTCTCTCTGAACAATGGGGCACAAGGCCTGCCCCCTCCAAGCAGATGCACAGTGGTGGACCCACCCTTTCCACGCATGTGTGTGTGTGGGGGCACACTCTCTTGGTCCAAGGGAAGTTTTTCCATTCAGAACTTTGTTTTCATAGTTCTGCCCTTGAAGTCATTCTTCCTGCAATTTGTCCCTTCTCTGTCCCTCTCTGAACTGGTTTGTAGTGATTCTGCTCATACAAATTTTGCAAAAACCTTGTCAGCTATGCTTGCATTTGAAGCAGGTCCAAACCATCAGACAATAGGACTAGCCACAGACCCTTTTTGGATAATCACATTTCCCATCCTGGCTTCCACTGAAACGGCTGACTGGATCCATGAATCATATGCCTTCTCTCCTTAGCAAAGGCCTTACTCAGCTAAACCTTTGCTTAAAGTCATGTTCTCTGGGGTCTCACTTCTCAGATGCTCAGGGAGGTCCCTGATAGAGCTGCTTCTGGCCCTTGTCTCAGAGCACACTATCTGGATAGGCTCAGACTTTTCTAAATCATCCGTTTCTGGTACCTTTGTGCTTAATACTCTAATTCTCAGCTATCCCTTTCCTTTATCATTTTACTATAACCTGCAAGGAGAAACCAGGCTGTACCTTCTATACTTACTTTGGAAATTACCCAAGTTCATTGCTTTCAAGTTCTGCCTTCCATCTGACATCAGGACACAAATTTGCCAAATTCTCTGCCACTTCATAATAAGGATTGTTTTTCCTCCAATTTCCAATAACTTTTATCATTTCCTTCTAAGGTTTCATCACAGGTACCTCTAATGTCCATAATTCTTCCCGTAGTTTCTTCAAAGCAGTCTAGGCATTTTCTATCAAGTGCCTCACAATTCTTCCAGCATCTGCCCATTACCCAACTCCAAAGTTGTTTCCACATTTTTAGGTATTTATCACTTTCCTGCACCAAAAACTCTTTTAGTTTCCCATAGCTAAAACAAATACCAAACATTGGGTTGACTTAACAGGAATTTTATAGGCTGAAGGTTGCAGAGACTAGAAGGCTTGCTTCCTCCTAGAGTTGGTATCCTATAGCTGGCTGACAATATTTGGGATTCTTGGCCTTTCTGTCAATACATATGGTGGCCTCTTCTTCTTTCTCTTCCAGTTTCCATTGACTTCCAGCTTCTCACTGCCCCTCATGGTTTCTCTTTCTGCATCCAATTTCCTCTGCTTTTAAGGACTTCATCCATATTGGATTAAGGCCCATCCTTGTTCAGTTTGGGCACACTGTAACTAATACAATTTTCTGAAGTACTATTTGCAAATAGATTCATACCCATAGGGCCAGGGTTTGGGACCTGACCTATCTTTTGTGGGGGACATGATTCAATCCCCAACATGCTGGCATACATTTTCTTCTTGCATGTGGCTTACCAGGGAACATGGGAAAATAAATTTGGGTTGACATCACTTTTACCTGAAATATCTCACCTGCATGTTGCTGTCAAATGTGGGTGCCATCTTGTCCAGGGCACTGTCGATGATGTGCAGAAGCCCATTGGAAGCAACTAGGTCCCCTTGTATAATTTTTACCTTCTTTTGGCCTCCATTGAGTTTAAGCTTAAGTTGATTGTCCTAAACACCAAAGGGAGTTGGGGGGGAGGGGAAGAGAAGAAATTTAATGTGGTATTCTGGATGGAGCACTGGTCTAGGAATCAGAAGTTCTGAGTCTTTGGGTCCTGCCATTTACTGGTCATGTACTCTTGGTTAAATCACTTAACCTAAAATGGGGATGAAAGTACCTGCTTTGTAGCCTTCACAGAGTTTTCATCAATGTCAAACGAGATAAAGTATGTGAAATCACGGGAGACAACCACATACTAAATGCAGATAAGACATCATAAAGATTTCCCTCACTAGACTGCGAGCTTCATAAAGGTCAGACTATTCAATTTATTCTAAGTCTTTCCACCTACTTTAGAGACTTTCACACAAGAAAAAATATTTGTTGAATGAATAAATGAAGTGAATTCCCTTTTCCTTTCCTGTGTCTCCTCCATGGTATAGCTTTAGTAAGTCCTAATCCTAGTACCTCAGAATTTGACTTTATTTGGCATTAGGATCATTGCAGATGGAATTGGTTAAACTGAGTAGATGAGGAGACGTGACAGGGAGAAGGGCATGTGGAAATGGAGGCAGAGAATGGAGTGAGTCATCTATAAGTCCAGGAACTCAGGGATTTCTGACAAGTACCAGAAACAGAAGTGAGGAAAGATTCTCCATTCCAGGTTTCAGAGGGAGCATGGCCCTGCCAAAACCTTGACACTTATATAACAAATACTTATCCTATGGCTTTGCACAGAATAAGTACCCAATAACCATAGCAACTATTGATATTTGGTGAAATGCAGTGGGGTAGGCCATAATCACACATGCAACATTCTGTGAATTAATCACTCGTCTTCTGCTCAGTAATGAGAGTATAGTCAGAAAAAGAGTTATTTGTGAAGGTGGGGTGGGTGGGCAGTTTTATTTTAAAAACAAAACAAAACAGAACTAATGGCATTAGGAGAGATGGAATGTTAAATTGGAGAGGATGGTTGAACTCCACCAATCTAAAACAAACATAATCCATTTCCTTTTCTAAGAGAAATGCTGAACTGGCTTTGTGCAGAGGATTCCAGGAAGCAGGTTTATAGTAAAGTCTCCTTCCTGCTGGCACTTGAGTGATGGCTGCCTTGAAAACTAAATCGGATGAGACCAGTATCCAATCCTTTATAACTCTCCCTTTACCTAACAGCCCACTCCCTTCTTCCTGACCCTTCCTTGTGTTTCTCTCCACTTCTTCCTACATAGAAAAGTGCTTTGACAAACGAGGAATAAGGAAATTCTTTGTAACTTTCACAAACCTCAAACACAAAGAGAGAGAAGGCTATGGGTTTTGATTCAGTTACTAATTTAGTTCTAGGAGTGAAAATCAGAGAAAGCCTTACCGCATCACGGTTGAAGATTTCCCCTGACATCCCAGTCAAGGTATAGAATATGTCTGTGTAATTTAAATGCTTAGTGGTACTCTGTCCAGCAATTATGTGGAGTTTTAGAAAGTACAGAGCAGCCTTGTTATCCGTCAGAAGCTCCTTTACCTAAGAAAAGAGAGCGGGTTCTCGGTTGTTGTTTGAAGGAGAAACAGGTTTGTGAATCATGCTATACCTTGTTCAGCATCAAAGACATGAAAGCAGCACCCACTAACTCGGCTTGGGGCTCTCTGAGACACACAAGTCTCTCCGGGGCACAGATCCTCCCAGGACCCCCGGGGCTAGGACTGGAAAAGGCAGGACACTGAGGAGTGGTAGTGAGTCACAGAATGCTTCCAACCCACGGGAACCCACGGAGTGAGGCCGGCAGGCCCCAAGGAATCGCTCCTGAGCCCACGGAGCAGATAGGAGTGAAATACGCAGTTCTGTTAAAAACATCAGCTAGACTGGACAGACAGTGCTTTTGAATAATGGGAAGATTTTTGAAATCTATTGGACCTAATAGACATTTTGTCGCTGTTATAAAATATAGTGAGCCATCAATCAACAGATATTTCTTTTTAACCCTGTGTAAACTGAATCTATATATTAAACAAGAGACCATAGGTTAAGTGCCTAACCTGGGGACATTCAATATTTGCTAGGTCTCCTCCCTAATAGGGGAGATGTGAGGGCATCTCTGAAGATTAACAATAGACAAATTAATCTCAGGTAGAGTAATAGCAGATTAGGTGAGCTTGGAATTTACTGGGTTTTCATTCAATGCAGCAAAAAAATTTTTTTTTAAAGATTTATTTATTCCTCCCCCCTCCCTCCATTGTCTGTTCTCTGTGTCCATTTGCTGTACATTCTTCTGTGTCTGCTTGTATTCTCATTCAGTGGCTCTGGGAACCGATCCTGGGACCTACTGGAGTGGGAGAGAGGCGATCATTCTTTTGCACCACCTCAGCTCCCTGATCTGCTGTGACTTTTATTATCTCTTCTCTGTGTCTCTTTGTGTTGCATCTTCTTGCTGCACCAGCTCTCTGCATGGGCCAGCACTCCTGCACAGGGTAGTACGTGGAGCAGGCCAGCACTCCATGCAGGCCAGAACTCCACGTGTGCCAGTTCACCACACTGTCCAGCTTGCCTTCACCAGGAGGCCCTGGGCATTGAACCCTGGACCTCCTATATGGTAGATGGGGGCCCAGTTGCTTGAGCTGCATCTGCTTCCCCAATGCAGCAACATTTATCACAACATATCCTGGATTGTGATAAACCAGTTTTATAGAAATCAATATGACTATTATTGACATTAAACCAATTATGACAATTTAATTGATCCCATCACAATAGGACACTTCCACCAGGCACTACAGTTTTCATTCCCACTGGATGTCATTATCTCAACCACAGCTGCTCACATTGATGTAAGACAAATTCAAAGGCTAAAATTTTCTTCTAGTTTCTTCTATCACTATGATGATTTTTAAGAAGCAAATGCCATAAGTAATATGTTATTTTGGCACTTCCTGTCAGAAGTGTGCAAGTACATTAAGTCAATGTTATTTATCTCATCACTATGGGCTAAGAACCCTTAGAGATTACCCTTGCAGGAGGCAGAGAGGCCCTCTAGAGCAGGAATTCTCAACCTTTTTAGTTCCAGAGACCCCTGTGCCAATCAGGTGAAAACCACGGACCCCTTACTAAGTCCACACTATACTGTATATTACTTGATCAATATATCACACCCAACACGTCCCCACAAGAATGTTTTTTTGAATTTCAATTCAGGCTCATGGGCCCCTGGTTAAGAACCCCTGCTCTGGAGAGCTGGTGGGGTCTTGAGGGACACACAGGTACGTTCACTTTATGAGAATGCATAGAGTGGTACCCTGACGATTTGTGTACTCTCGGTATGGACGTTATGTTTCCCTAAATGATGCTTACCTCCCAAATCACCATCCTTATTATCGCAGATTTAATTTTAGTGGAGGTTTTCACTTTCAGTAATATAGTGTACTGTGTACAAAGGTGTGTTGCATTTGCCCCTCAGTCTGGCTGGCCTCGTGAACCACAGTATTTTAAATACTTACATTGAATCCTTTCAGTCCCTCGTCTGTCGGCACCAGCACAGTGAATGGTCCCAGGTTACTTAATGGCCAGGCATAAGCTTTGTCTTAGAAGATGAAAACACCAGAGGGATGAGTGGCACGTGCAGAGTAAAATCAGGCAATGACCCTTGAGTCATAACTGGTCCACTGATGCCCATTGAATTAAGAGCTCCTCTGTTCTAGTAGGTATGTGAAGGCACTTTGTAAACTGGGGAAGCTCTCTCAGAGTGCCATGGCCCCAATAAGGTCCATATAACCCTGTGGGATTTTTTTTTTTTTCCAGCCACAGCCTCAGCTCCTAGGATACCCTGGGATGAGAGTTTCTGTGAGGGCTGTGTGACAAAACCCTCTGACAACCTCAGGAGGTCTCTGACTCTGTGCCCAACTTTTCAGACCTGTAGTTATCTAAGTGAAAAAAGACTCAGCCCAGGTTTTCATGCAGGGCTGGCTCAGAAGAGCATTGTGCTTGGTTGCATGCTCTGTTATCGCCATCTTGAAATTCTTAATTTTTGAACAAGGAACCCCACATTTCCATTTAGCACTGAGCCCCACAAATTATGCAGCCAGTCCAGTTTCCACCACCCTGGGGAGGTTGGGAAAGTGGAGGAGGCTCTGTGCTCTCATAATGCGGCAGTTAATGGAGAGGTGAAAGGTTGATGGGATTTTTAAAATTTTTAATTTTTTTTTATGGTACCGGGGCCGGGAATGCACCCTGGACCTCATATGTGGGAGGCCAGCACTTAACCACTGAGCTACATCGGCTCCCCTGAGTTGGTTTTTCCTTTGATTTGACTGTTATTTGTTTTCAGGAGGCACTGGGAACCAAACCCAGGGACCTCCCATGTGGGAAGCAGTCACTCAACCGCTTGAGCCACATGCTCCCGTTGGCAGGACTTTGTTAGTTAAATGTTTGAGGGCCCAGTCTGCCCCCCCGGGCTGTTCCATTGGCTATCCTAGCAGTTCCTGGAAGAAGGCTGTAGGGAACCTGGCAGATGGCCCCAGAGCCAATGCCTGCCAGTAATGCCCTACTCCCTGCAGGAGCCTTGACAAGAGCAGGACGTTCATGCAGGATTAGGAGAGATGGAATGTTAGGTCAGAGTGGATGGTTCAACTCCAGGTTTATGCCGAGAACACAGCATCGGACCATGGATGACACTCACTTTCCTGTGATCCTCCTGAGAAATCATTTTGGTAACTGGTAATTTAAGGCACCTGTTGTTTGGGCACGTCTGGGCTTTATTTTCTGTTGATTGGCCTAATCCATAATTTATTGAAATTCTTGTCCAGAGCTGTGGTGAGCTATAATAGTTCATTCTAGAGGAGGGGTGGAGGAATGACCCCGAGAGGGCATTTGGAAACGTGCAAGGGTGCTGTAGGCTGGCACACAGTCT
This sequence comes from Dasypus novemcinctus, assembly GCF_030445035.2. Classification (NCBI taxonomy): domain Eukaryota; kingdom Metazoa; phylum Chordata; class Mammalia; order Cingulata; family Dasypodidae; genus Dasypus; species Dasypus novemcinctus. The sequence goes on along the minus strand of NC_080684.1, from coordinate 88,052,353 downwards.
GGGGTCAGGGGAGGATGTGTCGCTGCAGGCAATGACTGACTCAGGGGTCACTGTGTGCAACCAACTGTATGCATGAATTCCCAAAATTCAATCAGCAGCCCCACTGAGGAACAGGGACACTGCCTCGGGCTCTCTACTCCCATGTTACCTGCCAAACATTGTTCACACCCGGAGGGCCCAAGAGGCGGAGGGAGAGGAGGGTGATGGTCTTGACCCTTACACTGGTAGCTGCAGACCTGTTGATCTCTGGTGACCCCAGGCCACTGTCCTTCACTCTCTGCTACTAATTCCTGCTTTGCTCCCAGCTGCAAGACCCTCCCTGGAAGGGCTGCTCCCCGGAGGTAAGCCTGGTCTCTCCTGCCCACCCCTTTTGGGATGATTTGTCTTGCCCAATCAAAGGAAGTCCTTTATGTGAAAATCCGCACCCTTAGCTACTTACCAAGGAGCGAGATGAAAGAAGTCAGCCTTCCTTGCCATTTTCCGCCAGGTTCAATGTTTAATTCTCTGAGTCGCATCATGATGTTTCCATAACACATTAAACCGTTGCCCACATAACCTTTCGGGCAAGTGCATCTACAGAGAGGGTGAAAGCACATTCTCAGCGGCTTGGAGCCACTCCCCCATTTTACAGATGGGGAAAAGGATGTCTAGAAAATAACAGGGAGTGGGCCAGGAAAGGAGGGGCACAAGCACAAATGAGCTTTCCTAGTACAACACCACACATATAGTAGACACTTGAGAAATACGAATATGCTTTATTTAATATGTATTGTTAAACATAACACATGATGTAATATCTATAAACACTAGGTAGATTTGGGTCTTCAGTATTTTTCTCAGTACTTTTTAGAATGTGACCAAGGAATCAGGTATATAAGGAATCACTTGGGGTGCTTACTATAAATGTAGATTCTAGGGCCTTACTGCAGAGTCACTGAATCAGAATTAACCCCTGAAGCCAGCCTCAAGCACAGTAAAGCTTCAGAACTGCTGATCTGCTTAGAAGGCTATTCCCACTCCTCTTTTCTTCTGAGAGTCTTCCTTGATTGCACAATGCACCAATCTCCCCCCTCAGGTCCCCCTTATTGTATGCTCTCAAGGGACCACGTAGCTCCTGTTTTATTATAGAAGTTGTAGGTTTATGGAAAAGTTGTTCAGAAGATAAAAAGTACCCATACACCCCCCATATTAACCCCTTGCATTAGTGTGGTACATTTGTTACAGTTGGTGAAAGAATATTATAATTGCACTATTATCTATAGTCCATGGCTTACATTAGGGTTCCCTGTTTGTGTTGTATAGTCCTATGATTTCTTTTAAAGTTTTTAATCTAGTAACATATCTATAGCCTAAAATTTACCCTTTAGACTTCACTGAAATGTATAATTCAGTGCTGTCAATTGCATTCACAATGTCGTGCTACCACCACCACCATCTGCTACCAAAACATGTATCTCTTCTCCAAGGCACCAATCACAGTTGTAACTTCATCCTAGTTTGTGTGGTTATTTGATTAGTATCTGCTTCCCATCTGTGATAGACTGAATTACAGACCCCCAAAACACTTGCTCTTGTTCTTAGTCTACATCATTGTGGAAGTAAGCCCATTGTAAATGGGATTCTTGAAGATGTTGTTTTAGGTAGGCTGTGGCCCCACTGAGTAAGGGTGGACCTAAATCTGATTACTGGAGTCCTTTACGAGCAGAAGAAATCCAGACATAGTGAGAGAGAAAGCCATGGGGAGGAGCCAGAAGCTGGATGTCAATGAAACCTGGAGGAGAAAGAAGATGATGTTGCCAAGGAACCCAAGGATTGCTGCCAGCCAGAATGCCACCAGCCCTGGAAGGAAACAAGCTCTTTTAGTTTTCTGGGCCACTCAAACAAATACCACAAAAAAGGTCTTTTATAGACAATGAGAACGTATTTGCTCATGGTGTTTGAGACTGGTAACCAGTCCAAATGAAAGCATCATCAAGGTGATGCTTTCTTCCTGAAGACTGGCATTCTGGGGCTGGCTGCTGTTGATCCTTGACTCCTTGGTCACATGGCAAGGCACATGGTGTCATCTCCTGGTCTTTCCCTTCTCTTCTGGGTTCCACTGATATCCAACCTGTTGCTTCCTGTGGTTTTTTTCTCTCTGCCTGAGTTTCATTCTGTTTACAAAGGACTCCAGGAAGAGGATTAAGGCCCATCCTGATTGGGTTGGTCACACCTTAACTTAAGTAGCTGCATCAAAAGGTCCTACTTAAAATGGGTTCACATCCATAGGAATGGATTAGATTTAAGAACATTTTTTTTCTGGGGTATATATAGCTTCAAACCATCACATGAGCCTTGTAGCCTCTGAAACTGGGAGCCAATAAATTCCTGTTTTTAAGTCAACCCATTTTATTGTATGGTATTTGTGACCACAGCCTGGTCAACTAAAGCACCATCTAATTTGAGAAAAGAGGGAGGTCTGGGGCTATAAGTACATTTGTTTACTGTTGTAACTGTAGGATTTAGGACAGGGCTTAGTTCATAGCAGGTACTTAATTAATAGTTGTACAAAAAGTAGTTACTGAATTAATATAAGTATATAAATGATGAAAACCACATAAATTGTATACAATAGTTTAGTTTTACAAAAGAGAAATAAGCAGAATTAAAGATGAAATGAAAAGGCACATTCATTCCAATTGGGAAAAAAACAGAAGACCAAAAATCACCCCTAGTTTCTAATAATTAAAACTGTAAGCAAAATTGAAAAAGATATGAAACAAGGACTTTCTTAGGAAAGTCTGTAGGATATTGGCAGACATTGTTATGATATCAGTGGGATTCTCTGCACTGTTCAGTGCGTTTACAAAATAAGTACCTCCTTTGCCCATTTTTCTTCACCCAGTTCAAGTCTTAACCCTCTGGTAAGTGTCCTCCACTTTCAAAATTCTTCATTCCCAACACTGTTTCTCAAACCCCTCAGCATTTATTTAGCATGTCATGTATTTTGGTACCTGCTCATCTCCCACCTGGATATATTAACTGCTTAAGGGAAGAGTCCATGTCGGATGGGCAAGGGTCTGGAACAATTGTTTAGATTGTGTGCTGAGTCGAGTTAAAGCACTATGTTCAATCCTGGACTTCCAGAGGAAAGTGCTTTCTGCTGTAACAAAGTAGTTCTCTAGAGGCTGTTCACCTTCTATGTGTGATTGCATCTGAAAATCCCACCCCACCTCCTCCAACCTCAGGAGAGTTATCCCTTTTGGTCTTTGAGGCACAATAAACACTATTTTAACAATAAAAGCACATGCTTACAAGTTCTTCCTCTGTGCCAGGCAGTGGTCTAGACATGCAACAGAGCAAAGAAATAAGCTCCAACCCTCATGGAGCTTGGTTTGATGATAAACGTGGAAGGCTCTTAGGCCTTGAAAAGACTCCTGTTGAATACAAATACCCACTGAGTTGGAGAATGTCTCTTACTATTTCAGCTACTACTCTACCTAGCAGTGCAGTACCAATAAATGTTTAACAACAAGTTCTCTGGTGGGATAGAAGTAGGGGGGCATCCCTGATTTGTAGCACTTGCCAATTTCAGTGGAAACCATGGATAATTTCAAATGATCAATACGATGAGAACCAGCTTGAAAAATTCCTGAAAAGGAGAAAATTGCCTGTGGATCAGTAAACTCTGTCTCCAGCAGACCACTGCTACCTAGCAAAGATTAGTTGACAGGTAGCCAAAATTGACAAGGTGCTTAGGTAAGTGACATTCCGTAAGATCCCGAAGTCAGGTGAGAAACCACACACAAAGAGGGGCTGAACAGTTCAGAGAGGAGAGGTACAGGGAGCCAGAGATGGGCTGTGGCTGCATCACAGTTTTGCTGAGCTCATACCATACCAAAAATATGACTCATGTTTAGGGGAGTATTCCAAAGAATGATTATATACTCATTAGAAGTTGTGCTTCTAAATATGGGCCCATGACAGATATATTTTCAACAAGTTTGTTCAACAAATGTTTCAGGGTCTCATCACACCTTGCCTGGGTTGCTGCAGTGACACTGCTCTTTCTGCCCCCCAAATCTAGCCTTTCAGAGTGATCACTCTAAAAGAAAAATCTGGCACCTGTGCACTTAACAATTTCAGTGACTCTTGGTCATCTAGAGGATAAGGCGCAAGTGCTTAGCAAGGCATGCCTGGTCTGAGAAGGTGGAAACAGCTTATGTGTCCAGTATGATCTCCCTATCCTTCCTGCCTTCCACAGCAAATTCCACTGTAAATTCCATGGCAAATTCCAGAAACTGGTTTTTCAGGTTATTATGCATTTCTCAGGCCATTTACCCTACCGGGAAAACCTGTCCCACTTCTAGCTCAGGTGCAACTGTTCTAGGCAGCCTTCTCTGACCTCCTGATTGTCCTTAGCTAGACTGAGCATTGCCATAGCATCCTGTCACTACCTTCATCGTAACCCTTTCATCAGAATTACCTCTGGAGGAGCTGTATCCTCTGCTGGATGGGGAGCTCTCTTGGAACAGGGAGCCTGCCTTGTTTCTCATTCTATCCCCAAACCTGGTATAGTGGCTGATTGCCGAACTGATTATTTACTAAGTACTTGCTTCACTCTAGGAAGCCTGCTAGATAAGAGAGCTATAAAGATAATGATAACAGATACTTTGTCCTTTCAGTCTCACATAATGGCCTTAGACCTGAAAACAAATAATTATAGCAATATTATAAGACAACTGAAGCTCCTCAAACCCCAGTTTCCTCACTTGTAATCTTGGTTTAATAATACCTGCAGGGTTGTTGATAAAAGAGATAATGCATGGAAAACAGCTAGCGCAATGTCACACATATAGGAAAAACTCAATATTCGGTAGATGATGATGGTGGTGGTGACAATAGCAACTATAATGTGAGAGGTGCTGGGTAAGTAGCAGGACAAGTACCTACACAGATAACATTCCATAGTAAGTGCCATGATGGAAGATTGAATAGAATGCTATGGGGAAAGAAGGGGGAACACTGCTGGGAGAAATAAGGGAAACCTTCTAGGAGAAAGTAACATTTCAATTTGTTTAAACAAATTCTAGAGGAATAGTGATGGGTTTTTATCCAGGGATAAAGGAGTGGGAAGTCAGTTAGTGGTTGAGTCTTCAGGGTTGTTATAAAGCAGTGTCCCTCAACTGGGGGTGATATTTTTTAGGAGGTACCAGGTATTGAACCCAGGACCTCATATGTGGGAGGCAAGTGCTCAACCACTGAGCTCCGTCTACTCCCAATTGGGGGTGATTTTGATAGCCCCTTCCCCCCACCAGGGAACATTTGATGATATCTGGAGACATTTTTGGCTGTCACAACTGGGTGGTTGGAGGGGGATGTTATTGGATATGTAGTGGGTGGAGGCTAGGGATACTGCTAAACAGCCTGCGATGATGAACAACCTCCCACAACAAACAATTATTCCAACAGTGCCAAGGTGGAGAAACCTTGTTATAAGGTATCCCCAAGATCCATATACCCATGAAACAACAGCCTATTCAATACAAGCAAATAATATCCGTTAATTTCCTACTTAAATGCCAACTTCCTCTGTAAATATTGTGCTGTGCTAACTTAGGTAGGCTAAAGAGAAGACTGGTAACTCTTGGAAGTGATACAATAGGCATCGGTGAAACTTAATCCTGCTATAAATTGTAGACATTTGAAGACAGTTTTTAACAGCAAAGACATGTAATTTACAACCCATTAAACACGGTTCTCTAAAAGTTCCTTAAGTTGTTATGAAGCCCACGGTCTGCTTTGTGTAAAGTGGTTTGAAGTGTTTTTCCTAAGGATTGCAGGAGAATTGTATTTTAATGGCCTCAGTGATGAATGGCATGTGAGAAACATAAATATTTTTCATTTTTATTTCAAATTTCCATCCAAAGTCTAAGACCACATGAGACCATTTGAATTCTTAAACAGTCTCAGCTGGGCTATGGCACATTTACAGCATTGCCTCCTTTATAAATTGGTTCTTTTTGGGAAGAAAAGATCTCATGCTTTCCTAAGGCTTGAAAAGACTCATAACCATTTGCATTTCATAAGTTATAGGATGGAATTAATTTACATTTGATGCTGATGAGATTTAGTTAAGCTACAGGCATCCTGAAAGTCCTAGTGCAGTTGTTGAACAAATTTCATTCTTTCACGGATTCATTTGTTCCTCCAAATTCTCATTCCTTTATTGTTTTTAACCAGTGACAGAAGTTACTGAAACAAAGATGAAGAAGACATGGACCATCAAGGACTTTAATGTCTGGTTGGGGATTGAGATTGATAATGCTACTAGCTAATAGTTATTGATAGCTCAAATGCCAGGCACTCTTCTAAGGGCCTTTTCAAGTTATCTTACTGATATAACAACCTTATGAGATGGGTTCTAGTATTACCCCATTTAGATGAGGACACTGAGGCACAGGGAGGCTCAGTATCTCACTGGGGATCTCATGGGCAGTAAGAGGCAGCACCGTTTTCATTACCACTGTCCTATGTACTCATCACAGCTCAGGCTAATAAATGGTATAATGGAAGCATTCTAGAGGGTTCTGGGGGCCCAGAAGGAGGGGCACCTAAGTGGACTGGGTGGATAGGGGAGGTTTTTCAGAGGGAAGATATTGGAGCTGAGCATTGAAGGATCAGCACTTTAGCCACTCAGGGCAGGTGGGAGGGGAGGCTGTTCTGAGCAGAGGCAACAGCATGTGCAAGGCATGGAGTCAGGAATATCACGGCACATTTGAAGAACAGTAAGTAGGTCAGTAGAACTAGAGCACAGGTGTGCTTGTGAGAGTGGTGGAGATAGTGTTGGAACCAGATCAAGAAGGGACTTGAATGTCATGCAGAGAAGGTTTAATTTCTATCCTTCAGCTATGCAGTTCCAGCAAAGGATGCAAAGCAAAGAAATGCTTGGTCAAATGTATGTTTAGAAAGATCACCCTGGAGGCCATGTGGATGAAGTTTCAAGGGAGGCAAAGAAGGTATCAGAGAGATGGGCTCTGAGGCTGTTTCAGTAGAACCAGGGAGCAGTGCTTGAGGGCCTGAACTGAGCAGTGGCTGGGGCCTGGCGAGGAGGGAATGGGGGGATAGAGGTATTGAGGAGGAAGATTCGACAGGATCGGGCCTGGGGCTGGGTGTGGGGTTGAGCACTAGGAAGGACTCCAGCACAATGCTCAGAGGAGTATCTCATTTCAACTTCAGCCCAACAAATGCTGTTACCCCATTTCACAGATGGTGAAGCTGAGGCTCAGAGAAGCAAATAACTCATCCAAGGAAACAGGCCTGCCCCTTAGATTTGCAGGGCCTGGACAAAGTCCAAACAGAGTTTCTCATGTCATGATGTCTAAATATTTTAAGAGTGTGTGTTAACATAACATACTGTTAGGTAAAATTTATTCTATCCTTCCACTTAACAAATTGACTAGATACCTATAAGTTTGGATTTAGAATTCTTGGACTCCCTGGTCCCTGTGCTAGAATGTGGTAGAGTTGGGACCTTGGTCTAGCATCCTTTCTTCCTGCACGCACGGGACCATTTCAGCCTGTTCATTTAAGCTCATCCAAGCCCACTGCAAACAGCCACCCCTTGCCCATACCTGGAAAGGATGGGCCCAAGAAGATCCTGTGCAGCACCTGGAAACTGGTTTGGAGCCAATTGGGCAGGGAAATTTGGGGTCCTGATTACCTAGAACATGGTGTAGAAGGGGAACCCAGCTCTGGGAGGGCATGGCCCCTTGGTCCTTCAGACGCCACACCCTGGTACAGCCAGAAGAGGGCCTCGATGGGGCCCTTAAAATACAGTGCCCATTATAGGGGTGCCATGCCACTCAGATTGAAGGGTTTTACTGCTAGAAACAGCTGGGATTTAAGCCTAGCTCCATCTGTCCATGTTGCCTTGGACAAGATTCTTGGGACAATGGTTTACGACAAGAAATATCTTTTTGGGAAGATTGTGCACATCAAGGACACCCTAATGTGTACAATTTTATGCAAACATTGAATATGAACGATGTCACTAATGTTCCCAGAGTCTCTAAATTTGTTTCCAGTGCATTTGTGCAGTTGGAATTGGAATGTGAACCACTCTGCTTTTCAATATGCCTGCTTAGTTGAGGCCACTCTCCTTTTCAACTGAATTGTATTAAAGAAGGAAGTGATTCAAGAAGAACAGGGCACCAATAAGTTATACATAAAAAGGTACAACTTTAACAGACATGAAGATATTTGTTCTTCTTAAGAATAATCAAAATGGAGCTAAGGGCTTTTAAAGCAGGTTTAAATACATGAACTTGTTAGCTCATCACAGGGAGGTAGTCTTGTTATCTAGCTAAGTCATTTGTTGAAGGTTACTCCAGTGGCCTGTGTAGAGCCCAGAGTTGAACCCATTCTTTATTGATAGTCTTCTGCAACTGACATAACCTGAGTTTTTAAGATTCTGCATAAACTACTTGCCATGTTGAGAAGGCTTACACAAAATAAATCTTTATCCCCAAAGTACCAAATCACTTGAGGATTGAAGGCTCCGTGTTTTATCAATGCATGTTAGTCTTTCAGCTAGGTCTTTTTTGCCAGCTGAAGACAGTCAAGGCATTTTTTTCAGGGGAGAGGGAATTTGTGGGAGATATACATACCCCTGAAATTCTTTGTTAGTTCCACTGACATTCTAAACACAAGTTTTAGTGCAGTTCACATTATTCTAAAGTTTCGGTTCCTTTTACAAATTTTATCTTCTCAAACACAAAGGAAGGAAATCATTTAAAGTATTCTACTCCAACTTTTTCAGGGCCTGATAACAAGTGTGTAATAGGGCTTGTTTGGTTATCATGATTACCAGGATTGGAGAGAACACGACTATATACATATGTGAGTTGTGTGCTGATGTGCATGTATGTGTGGATGTGTGTGTGTGTTTGTGTGTGCATTCACATGTATTGAGTGATTGCTACATGCTGGGTTCTGCTCAGGGCTTGACAAATACAATCTCATTATATCCTCAACACAGACCTGGTGGGAGGTGCAATTCTCCCCATGTTGCAACTGAAGAAACATCAGTTCAGAGATGTAAATGGCAGAGCAGGGATTGAAACCTGGTGTTCTGATACCAAAGCTCTTTCCATCCCACTCACAATGAGTACAGTCTTACTTATGTACCCAGAACATAATAATCATAAAACAAATTTGGGCAATTCGCACACTTGAAATCCTACTGTGAAGGAAATGAATTTCAAAGAAGATAGATGGGGAGTATGGAAGCATATAAACTGTCCCATAATTACCTGGCTCTATATCTATTATGGTTATGGACTCTCCCAAGGGCACTACAAATCTTTTGCAGATGCTGCTGCTGAAAGCTGACTGTCACATAAAGATAGAAGCCTCCCAGCTGGGAGTAAAAAGACTTGGGTTCTCAACTCAATTCTGCTACTAATAAACACGTAATACATCTGTACAGCAGTTTCCAAAGTGCTTTCAGAAATATCTTCTCATGTCATCCTCACAGCAGCCTTGTGAGGTAGATGTTATCGTGCTCATTTTATAGATGGAGAAACTGAGGCCAGAGAGCTAGATGGTGTGACTAACCCAAGGCCATTCATCTGGTTCGAATGTCCCAGTGATGGGACATTAACTTAGGTCCTTAAACTCCAAATACCATCCCCTTGCTACCATGGGAGTTGCCTCTGCCTCAGTCAAGAGTTTTCACACAAATGTTTTTACTCAGAGTAAATTCCTTCTTTTGAAACCTGGAGTCCAGGAAATACCACTAGTGTTTATACACTTGCTCTAGTCTTGTTTTGTACCACTAACAAGTAATATTTCACAGATGAGGAAACAGGCACATACATTAAAGGTCAAATCCCTGTCATCTCAACAGATATTTGTTTTCCCAGTGACCATGGTTTCCTTCTCCCACAGTCTGTCCAGTTGAAACCAAGTTATCAGGCCAGGTCAATATTCCAGAAGGCTCTAATGGTCACTACAAAGGAAATAATTGTTGAGTGATTCATTGATTAAACAAAGTTTTATCGAGTACCTATTATGTTCCTTCCATTGTGCTATGTGAGGGTTGGGGGTGGAGATGAGGCTAGAGGAACTTACAGCTTTGACTGACCACAGTAAATCACTAGAAGAAGATGGCAGTAGAATTGAAAACACTTACTCGGTTTCGCCTGGTGCGATGGTGGCACATTTTGCATTCTTATGACAGGGGTTATTTGACTTACAGATGTCAGTCATACTGCACCCCACTCCAGGTACAAAATTGTGGTAATGTTCTTTACACTCGCAGTGAGACTTCAGTAAACAAGGAGAAAAGAATAAATAGAGCTCTAGTTAGTCATTTAAGTAGACTCTCACCTTTAGTCCATATTTTATTCTGCCACAAAAAGATAACTCAGAATGGGTCTGAAATGTGGGATTATACTAAAAAATTGTCCAAGTGTCCAGAAATGGAAATCATGTTCGCGTTTTTCACCTGCTGGGGAGCACAAACACTTTGTTTTCAAAGTTTAGCTTTTCACTTTTCTTGTTTCCTATCTCCTGGCCTTCCTGACTCCACGTACCTCAGTTTTTGGTTGTCTACAGGAGAGCAGAGATTGAGGTTTGGATGGGAGATTTCTTGCTCTAGAACAGTTTATCCCCCAGGAGTCTCAACCCAGGGGACACTGGGCAGTGGTGGGAGACATTTTTGATGGTCACAACCAGAGGGGTGTGCAGCACAATCTGCACGTGTTGGGAAGAGGCCAGGGAGGCTTCTAAACACCCCACAGTGATGAGGACAGGCCCCACAACAAGGAATTACTGGGCCTAAAGTTCTCATGGGGCGGAGGTTGAGAAACCCTGCTCTGGAATAATGCAATGGACTGCTTCAGTGTGAACCATGGAGGCGTTCTACACCTTGAAATTCTGCCTTTGGACCCATTATTAAAGAGACAAAACATAATTTGAATCTCATCCTCAAGGTCCTGGCACTCAGGGTGCAACATGACCTTTTCCAAAAAAGGCCTTCATGTTGAGGCTGGGAATTCAGTCCCTTGAAATTCTCTGCGAACCCGCCTCGGGAACTGATCACGGAAATGCTAGGCGGGATATGCTTTCCTTAGAGGAGAGTTTGGGCTGATTCTCTGCCTAGGGCCATTCCCATCACGTGCCCATTAGACTCGGGGGGGGTGGGGGGGGTGGGGGGGGTGGGGGGGTTGGGGGGTGGGGGGGTGGGGAATGGCTGTGTTTGGGTTGGACCCTAAAGCCCTTCCTCCTCCCCATGTAGCAATACCCTTCAGTAAGGACAGACGCAGGCCCCTGAGGCCTGGATGTGCAGTGACGGCCTCGCTAAGCAGACACTGGCTATTCGATGGATGAAGGAGGCCTTAGGGAGGGGCTCTTTACGCTGGACTCTCAGCAGAGTCCCCCGACCAGGCTGGTTTTTCCCTGAGTGTAGAGGAGGCAGTCATGGTAACCATGTGAGTTAGAGGGGCATAACAGCCTCACTGCTTCCTACAACCTGTCAGTGCTGCTCGACATTTTATTAGTAATCCGTACTGGGTCAGGGTATAGTTGGCTCTAAGAATTCCCTCTAACAGTGAAAGGACATCAGAGAGAATGGAGGATTATGGGAGAAAGCTAATCACATTTTAACCCAAGATATAGTTAATAGCTAGCTTATTAACTAATTTTGAATTATTCGTAAATTTTGTCAATCACTGGATGAGACTGTGCTAGAAAGGGACATAGGGCAGTTAAGTTTTGGTTAGGGATTTCGGAAAGTATGACTTCACAGGATGGATCTGGGTATAAATGAATATATTTATGAATAATATAGATACATTCATTTATAATTTAAATATATTCATTTATAATTTATTTATGATTAAGATAATGGAGTCCTGTTCAACCTTTCAGGACCTCGATTTGGGAAAGTGTGAGTTCAGAGGGTGGACCCGGGTAGGGGCCAGGCCCTGATCACAGGGAAGACTCAGGGACTCTGGAGAGCACTGAAAGGGGGCAGTGGGAGGCCATAGAGACACATTGGCCTACCACTTTGTACCCACGGCACAACAGAGGCATATTGTACCTATGGCACCATTTGGGGGTTTGTCTACTTTTCTAGACACATCAGAACCAAGCATTATTAGCTCACCTGTCCAGGTCCATCGTATTTGCACACTGTAGTCTTTGTAGGGCAATTTCCAAAATTAACTTGGCAGGGGTCTATCGGTAAGCATACTTGGCCATCCCCGCTGTAGCCTTCTTGGCATGTACAACTGTGCCGATTTGGTCCCAAGTATGTGCAATGAGCATGGGGGTGGCATACTTTTTGTAAACACGGATTGATGGCTTGAGAGGCAATAATGAAAGAAGAGGCAGTTAGTACACTCAGGAATGGAGAAGGAAAACTGAACTGTGACGGGACTGTGAATCATAGCTCCTCAAAGCCACATATACATTACCTCTTACCTACATGACTACCCCTCCAAACAGATTTACATATGGTCATCAGACGTTATTTCTACATATATCATGTTGAAATATTAATATGCCATGTCATGTGTGGAATTATATATAAAATAGCATGAAAGAAGTCAGTAAGACTCATAGAATGCATAATCTGTACTGGGTCCTGTTCTCACCTTATGTTAAACTCATTTAATCCTTACAACAACCATTTAAGGTTAGTACCATTATCATCGCTATTTGATGGATAGGAAAATTGAGGCAGAGGGAGGTTAAATAATTAGTCCAAGGTCATATAATCAGTAATAGGCAGATCTGGGACTTGAGCCCAGGCAGTCTGTCTCTAGAATTCATGTTCTCAACCAATACCTAATACATCCCCTCACAAAGTGAACATGCATGAAAAGGGGGAAAAAAAAAACCACTAAATTTTATGTGAACGTGGATTAAGGTGCTATAAAAATGTGTAAAATTATGTATGTGTGCTTTGATAATAGAAGGAGAAATTGATATTTATTCAACAGCTATCACACAATTAGCATTTTGCTTGGTAATTTTTATATGTCTCACTCAACTACATGGAGAGGAATAGAAATCATCATTGTATGATAGTAGGAAGGCTGTGAGGTTTTTTTTTCTTGTTAGATAACCTAAACATCTTACTGATTAATACAAACAAGCAGGATCTATATTTTACTCACGCTCGCAGTATTTGCCATCGCCTTTGAAATTGGGAAGGCATCTGCATTCTAGTTTGGTTTCATTTTTGCTGGAAGGTGAGCATCTGGAATTTTCTGGGCAGAGTAAGGATGCACACTCAGGGATAGCTGCAAAGGGACATTGTTAAGGAAGCTGTATTAGTTGATAACAAGCTTCTAAACACCCCAGCAACTGTACTATTCCCTTTTATTACAAAAGTAATACAAACTCATTGTAACAATTCAAAATATGCAGAATGTATAAAGTGAAATTGACTGTCTTCTTATTTTTGCTCTTGAATTCTACTCCCAAAGTCACCAATAATAGCAACAAATATATTCATTTATAATTTCTTTATGATTAAAACAATGAATCCTGTTCAACCATTTAGCAACTTGATTTTTAAATTTTAACAATATGTTATGGAGATCTTTAAGGATCTAGCTTATCTCGAATAACTGCATATTTCCTCCTACAGGGGGTTGTCAAGAGCTGTGAAGAGCCTGAGATTTTACCCCATTTGCAAAGCTAAGGAAGTTAGGCTGGTACAACTTCATGGGTGCAGCTGTCTTAGTTTGCCAGTGCTGCTCAGACAAATACCGCACAATGGGTTAGCTTGAACAAAAGGAAGTATGGCCTCACTGTCCTGGAGGCAAGAAGTTCATCATCAAGGTCTGGGCAGCTTGCTTTCTCCAGGAGTCAGCAGCGTTCAGGCAGTCCTCTGTCACGTTGCCATCTCTCTCTCCTCTCCCCTCACGTCTGACTTCTGACTTTTCCTGACTGTGTCCAAATTTCCTTTGCTTATAAGGACTCCAGTTGTGTGGATTAAGGCCCTCTGATTCAATCTGGCCTCATCTAAATAAGATCCTTGACAATCTTATTCCTCAACAAGCCCATACCTTAACTAATAGTATTTTCAAAGGTCCTATTTACAAATGTCCCAACACAGGTAGAAGACAGGGGACTCCTGAGTCAGAGAGGAAGGACAGTTTATTACTCCCAGCAGGAGCAGGAGCAGGAGCCAGAGTATTGGTATTTTTGCTCCCAAGTGTACTGTGTGTGGTTCGGGCTGCCGTGGCTTTGAAAGGTGGGGTGGCCACGTCCTAGGTGGCTAGTCCTGCAGGGCTTTACCACACCTGGGGCTGCCGACAGGGTGCTGGGCTGGGGGCACTGGCCCGTGGTGTCGGGGCTCCTGGCAATGTTGCCACTGCGTGAGTCGAGCAATGGCAAAGCTCGCAGTGGCTGAATGCTATAGCAGCTGAGTCCTGCGGAGCCTAGCACTGGAGAAAAAGGCTCTTCTCCAGGAGTCTGGCTATAGGGGCCACCCCTTCTTTCTCCACTGTCCCTCTAGCTCTCTCTACTGACAAAGCTTTACATTGCTCCTGGCAAAGGAGAAATCTTTACAAAGATACTCAGTTATCACAGAGTAGGCAAAAAGGGAGATAAGAAGCAATATGTCAATATAACACCTGGCACAGGCAGTAAGCTTGCCTGCCCTTTGCTCCAGAGGGAAAAGCTATGTCTCTCTTCTTGGGCTGTTTGCTATATAAACAGCTTTGAAAGAATAGTCGGGAGAAAGGGCAGTCCCTGCCTTGCCCTCAAGATGTGTGGAAATATGAGAAGCCCATGGGGAGCTGTTTCCCACTCAGGGCTAGCTGAGCCACAAATTCACAGAGAACACCCTCCCCTAAGCCCTTCCATAAAGCACAACCATTGCTGCGAAGGGGCTGCCCCTCCAGAATTACACATTTTCACCCTTTTTCACATCTGGATGGGGTTATGTGGCTAGTTCCCATTGATGGAATATTGAATGGAAGTTTTATGTTTCCTTTTCAGACTTTAATAATCTCTTCATTCTCTTTTTCCCTCCTATGGTTGGAAGGAGAGCACTCAGAAATGCTGGAGAATGACAGAGTCACGAGATGGAAAGATTTGGGTTTCTAATCACCATGTGGCGGGAAGCTGGCACCAGCAAGGCACACCATTTTGGACTGTTACATCAGTGAAAACATACCCCAGCTGGGCTCAGCCAGAAGTTCCCAAGCTTTCTTGGGTCACGGTGTCCTAAGTGTCCCAATCATTTTTTCAGAGCATTCCTAATTTACATTGACTCTTGTCCAATCCCTTCATCTTACAGACCGGAAGGTAAAATCCAGAGGGTAAGCGGGGCCAGTTTCACAGGCAGAGCGACAAGCTCTTGATGTTTGTGACACTCAATTCCAAATTCCCCCTTCAGTCCTGCACACAGTCACGGACTGCACCCTAAGCATTTCCCTTTCAGTGAGAGGTGAAGCTCTGTCAGGAGAGGGGATGGGAGGACCCCTGCGGGAGGAAGGGGCTTCCTTCCGGTTCCAGAGTTGGAGCGCTGTGCTTCTGCTGCTTGCTCCCTGCTGTGACTCATGTGCAGTGGTGCGCGAGTGTGAGGCACCCAGGGATCCCCTGTCCGAAACGTGCACCCCAGTGCACAGTCCTCTCCAACCTCACATCCGTGGGCTGGACCCACTGACTGTTTTCCTGCAGAACCCTCCCCCCCAGCAGGGACGTTGCACACTCCAGGTCTTGCACCCAGTGCCCCTGATTCCTTCTGTGCACTTGCCCACAGCCTCGGCTCACCCATTTGCCCATGACAGGTTGACTCCGGTCTGGCAAACCAGAGAAGTGGGTTCCGTTACACCTTTCCAAAAGGTTTGAACCCCAGGGGTGGGGAGGCTCCCCCTTCCAATTTTGTCCTTCCTTAGGTGTGCTCCCTTGGGTCCCTTTAGAATTCTCTTGGCTTTTTTATACCTACTCTTCTGTCACAGACAAATAATTCTTTATATTAAACCTCCCTGTTGAAATCACTGTGCCGTTTCTATCTCCTGCTTAGACCCCTGTGTGATACATTGTTTAAAGACTTCCCCATGGGTTCCAGTGATTTGAATCCCCGTTTTGCCACTTAGCCTTAGTGAGTCCCCGTTTCCTCTCTTGGGGCTGTTAATGGGTTCTGCCTTTGGGACTTGTAATTGAGAACATGCCTTATCATTCTCACTAGGTGACTCTTTTTGCAATGGCCACAACTGGCTTCCCATTCCCCAATATCTCCCTCTCCATTTGAGCCTTCACATTGCCAACGGCCTAAACTTCCTAAAACACAGTTTGGCCGTGTCGCTACACTGCTCTCAAAAATTCTATGACTCCCCATTCTTTTACACGATCTCTCTCCCTTCTCTCCCTTCCCCTCAGTGCCCCTCTCACCTTCCCTCCTTTGGGTTTTCTTTCATCAAAGCATTCTATGGTAACTTGTCTCTGTAAAGCCCCATTAAATGAAAATAGAATTCAAATGTATACATCTTCACTTGTCAGATCTGGTGTGGCACTAAGGAAAATAGTGATACTTACGCTGGTCACAGTTGGGGCCAGTGTATGCAGAATAGCACTCACAGGTTCCATTGCCATTTATGCCACTGTTGCACACTCCATGGACACATTTGCACACTGCAGACAGAAAATGGGGAGTTTTCATCAACTGATACAGACTTCTTCAAATGATTCTGAAGGGGTCAATGTTCACAGGTAGTCTTTACTGAGAATCTGCAGGATGAGCTGGGAAACCGTGAGTTTGAAGTCAAAGAGACCCTGGTTTGAATCTTGGCTTTCATCTTCCTTTTATTAGCTTCAGCTTCCTTATGTATAAAATGTGGATAGTGGTGCCTACCTCATATGGTTTCTATTGTGTTAAATGAGATGATTCGTATGTAAAGTGTAGCTGGTGGATCATGTGCATTGGGAGTCCTTCTCCATCTTCTAAACTACTTACTTCATTTTTGATTCCTCAACAAGAGAGTTAACTTAATGCCTTACTTACACATGCCCAGACTGGGCTAAAATCAAGGTGTCAGTAAGGCTGTGTTTTTCTGGAGACTCTAGGGCAGGGGTTCTTAACCTATTTTGTTCCACGGACCCCTTTGCCAGTCAGGTGAAAACCACAGTCCCCTTGCTAATTTCACAGCATAAGGTGTATAATTTAATAAATATATCATAACTGCATCAACCTCTCCCCATAAGAGTAATGTTTTTTTAATTCCAATTGAAGCTCCAGGACTGCTTGTTAAGGACCCCTGCTCTAGGGACAATCTGTTTCCTTGCCTTCTCCAGCACCTACCTTTCTTGGCTCTGGGACCCACTCTTTCATCTTTGAAGTTGGTAAAAAGGCCAAATTCTTCTCACGCTGCCATCTCTCCTGGTTCTTTCTAATTTGCCTCCCTCTACCACTTATAAGGACCCCTTTGATTGCACTGGGGCCACCCAGATAATCTGGAATAGCCTCCCTTTTTAAATCAGGAGATTAGCAACCTTAATTCCCTCTGCAACCTTATTGCCTTTGCCATGTAACCTGCATTCAGAGGATTCAGGGATTTGGGCATGAACAGTTCTGAGGGGTGGCATTATTCAGCCAACCATATGCATGCTCAGTGCATATAAGCCCACTTAATGTTGGCTCAAGTGAAACAAAACACTGGCTTATAATCCCAACAAAACACTAAAAAAGAATTAATAAAAGTTTAAACATTCTCAGCAACCAATAAGCTGCCAAGTCCTCTGTACTTTCTGTCTGTTATGTCTCTCATCTCTGTCTCCTGCTTGTCATCTCACTGATGCTGTCTTTTTCAAGTCCTATCAGGTTTTACCTGGACCACTGTGGTAGTGTTTACCTAATCTTCCTGTCTCCATGTCTTTCTTCGCCATTCTATCCATTTCATTTGGTTATCACTAGGCATTACTGTGAACTTCCCCAAAATATCTCAGTAAATCCCAATTGCTAACTAATTACTAATCTAATGTTTTCACTTTGGCAAACGTGGTTCTCTTTAAAATGGCCCCAACCATTTTAATTTTTCATTTCGATCTTCCACTACTTTAATTTTATATGCCTTAGGTTCTGAGCACATGGGATGACTCACCGGTTCACAATCTTTCCTTCAAAACTCTTACTGAACATATACCACTGAACATATACCGAGGCACTGTACTCAGCATTGGTGACCAGAAGCTAAACAATACGAAGTTCCTGTCCAAAGGATGTCACAGACTAATGGCAGAAGAAAACAGCCAATCACAAATGCCATGTGATAAACGTTATAACAGGATGGACCAGTGGGAGTTGACCAGGAAGAGATGGGGTGGTGCTGGCCTAGGAAAGACCATTCCAGATGGAAGTAGAAGAGTATGCATCTTTCACTGCACTTCCATGCTTTTGCCTCTTGTGCTCCCTTTTGCATCCCAATTGAAATCCTCTTCATCTTTTATGGCCAGTCAAAGGTTCCCGCTAGTGTCATTTCAGAGGTCCCAAAGAAGAATCTGGACTTTTCTGGGCTCCAGTAGCACTTTATTGTGCCTTATCCACTATCGGATCCTACTGCAACTATTTATATTCTTGCTGTCTGCTAGCCAAAGACCACTGAAATGGTGAAGTCAGCTTACCATGTACTGCATCAAGGGTGAACTGTCATTGGGGAAGAGCTCTGGTCGCTCATGATAGCCAAGAGAGGTGGCTCTTGGGTTATTTTTATGGTTGTCCAGTGTATTTTTAAAAAATTCTGTTCAGACATGATTATGCAGCGGCCTAGTTTTTGTCTTGTACTACCATCGAAATAGAAAGCCTTTGTCTGGTGGTATATTCTGTGAAATTATTTATCTTTGGCAGGGAAACAACACAGCCTAGCTGGTAACAATGAGAACAGCTACTAGCTGGCAGCTGTGAGGTCCACTTTTTTTCTTTCTCAATCTGTATAGTTTCTTCCCCTATTCAATCCGGACCCCTTGGAAGTTCTCTCTCCTCCCTGTATTTCACCCCCCTGCATCTTTACAGTGCCTTAAAGCAATAACAACAGTTACACCTCTCAATTTTTAAAATAGGCTCTGACAAGCCTGGGTTTAGGGTGAGGAGACTGAGGCAGGGTAGTGCAAGTGTGGAGTTGAATCCTGCCTTTATTTAAAATTTGGATATTTTGGGGCATTTTCGGGGGTTGGAGTTGTCCTGGGTGGTGCTGCAGGGACAGTTACCAGACACTGTATGTCTTCCCATGGCCCACTGGATGGACTGTGGGAGAATATGGGCTATGGTGTGGACCATTGACCATGAGGTGCAGCAGTGCTCAGAGATGTATTCACCAAGTGCAATGAATGTCTCATGATGATGGAGGAGGTTGTTGTTATGGTGGGAGGAGTAGGGTGAGGGGGGTGGGGGGTATATGGGGACCTCATATTTTTTGAATGTAACATTAAAAAAAAAATAAAGAGAAAATAAATTTGGGTATTTGGTTCATCATGCAGTCAAGTTAGTATTTGTTGGGGACTGAATCATGTCCTGCACAAGATACGTTCAAATCCTAATCCCTGGTCCTGTGGGTATGAACTCATTTGTCCAGGGGATCTTGGAAGATCCTGTTAAGATAAGGCCAAATTGAATCAGAGTGGACCTTATAACTCCAATACCACTGGAATCCCTATAAGAAGAGGAAACTCAGACATGGAAGAAGAAGACAGAGGAGGGGACAGATGGCCATGGGACAGAGGCTCAGATTGAGTCAGCACAGCACACTACAGACTTTGGAGAAAGCAGGGGCTGCCGAGACTTTGATCTTAGAATTCTAGCCTCCCAAATTGTGAGATAATAAATTCTTGTTGTTTGGGCCAACCAGTTGGTGGCATTTTCTTATAGCAGCCTTAGCAAACTAAGACATTATTCATCTTGGTTACTGAGTTTTTTTGATGCCTCCTTAAATTGAGTACTAAGGTAAATGCCATACTCCCCTTGCCCTAAACCTAGTCCTGTACTTCTGTTTGTTGACACTGACTATCTTTCAGGCGTGTTGCCAAGTGTTTTACGTGCATGATCTCATTTTATCCTCAGGACATCTGAGAAATGGGAAATAATGAACCCCAAACCTATCAAACAATCAAGGAATTAAACTGGATTTGCATTTCTCACCATCCCCTCAAAAGCTTATTTGCCATCATTTCTATTTTACCAAAATGCATCGATGTCCATCCATGGCTATAGCTTTTTGGAACAGGCAAGTACCAGAGAGAAGTCAAATTGGTTAGGGAGATAACTGGGATGAGGTGGGGGGGGGTGGCTACAGGGCTCAATAAAGAGAATTCAATTTCATTAGATTCAATTCAATTAATCTATCCACTCCTAATTAGTACCAGATACTGTTTTAGGCACTGGGTATACAAATATGAGTAATTCACAATATTTAAACTCATGGAGCTCTCAGTGTAGTGAGACATTAAGGGATAAAGTGACGACGGGGTCCTAAGTGCCCCCATGCAGTAATGAAGAGGGCCGAGGGAAACTGAACGGGGACTCAGGCCCTGCTTCCGCCCAGCAGGGAGAGAGCTCTCCCAACGCAGATGCTGTTGTGGACCTCTCAGAATTTGTAAGAGGCCAATTGTTAGGGATTGGATTGTGTCCTCAACAGGCTCTGTGCAAATCCTAACCGCGGTCCCATGACTGAGCTCCTATTTGGAGACAGGATCTTTGAAGAAGGTGTTAGTTAGGATAAAGCCAAACTGGATTAGGGTGGGCCCAATCCGATATGATTGGTGTCCCTCTAAGGAGAGGAAATCTGGACACAGATGGTCAGAAAGCCAGGGAGAGGAGACAACAATGACAGAGGCAGAGACTGGGCTATGGGTTGCCACAAGCCATCAGCAGGTCCTAGAGACTTCAGAGGAAGCATGGCTGTGCCGACACCTTGATTTGGACCAACAGCCTCAAAAACTGGGAGGCAATACATTTCTGTTGTTTTAGGCCACCCGGTTTGTGGTACGTTGTTAGGCAGCTCTGGGAGACTAAGCCTGGTGCTAACTGCACGTGTTATCCTTGCCGGGAGATTCCCCTTCTGGCTGCCTGGTGCGGGCTCTCCCTTTGGCCTGTCTTCCACACAGCCTCCCCGGGGCTATCGACTGATCTGGCACAAACAGCTCTCGAAGCCTCTGGCACTGATTGCAGGGCCGTCAGCTGCTGCCAAGGCAGTGTCCTTGAGAGCGAGAAGGGAATGGCAGGGGATTCCCACACGGCTATTTAAAGGGCCCTTTGGTACTTGGTGAACCAGCCTCAACAAAGCTCCAGAGGCATGTGCCACTTGGGTGTGTGACTTTAAAGTGGTCAAAGCCATGGCCATTCGGACAGGGAGGGATGGTCTGTGCCACCCTCCAGGACGTGCCGCCTTGGCAGGGTGACCTGCTTCCTCTCCTGTGTCCTGTAGCACCCCGGGCATGCTGGGCACACTGGGTCAGGATGGTTACCCACGGTTCCAGCTCCTTGAGGCTGGGGACCTCATCTCTTCCCTCCTTGCATCCTCATCACCTGTCAGGGGTCTAATGGATGGAAGAGGTTCTGGAGTCAGCCAGACCTGGGAATAAATCCCACCTCTGCCCCCATAATAGCTGCATGACCTTGGGCGTCTTCTCTGTCTCTTCAGGCATAAAATGAGGAATAAAGCTTGAAGAGTTACGGTGAGGATCCAAGAAATTATGCATATAAAAATCCTTTGCATACTTCCTAGCATACAGTAAGAGCGCAGCAAATGCTAGCCATTGTTAACTATATAAGGTTGTGGGATTGATTTGGGAGGTCGGGTTAGAGAAAAGGGGGAGGCTTTGCATTCCACCCTAACTGTGGAGCTTTTTACTGGGAATGAGGCACCATGCAGGCTAGGGCCTGTGGCAGGGGAAATGAAAATCCTTGGCTACTGCAGCTTTAAATCATCTCTAAACGAATAAACAGTCTGGCAGAAGAATGGTCCAATAGCAGGTGGATGTCGGTGTTAAAAATAAACTGCAACTAATAGAGCTGTCCTACTTTGAGGTAAAATTGCCATGTCCATGGGTCTGCCATCTCATTTGGATGAAACGATACTGGCACCTGGTGGATGCCAGGCTGAAAAAGTTTGCAAAGCCCTTGGTCCCTGTCCGTGGGCTACGAACAGCCATCTTCGTGCCATTTATCATTCATTCATTCCTAGGGGACTTGATTACTGTTGGATTGTTTTTCTCCTTGCTTAATACTTGCTTTCGTTGATCAAGTGCTTTCAATGTGCTGCTGAGAGCTTTGTTATTTATATGTTGTCAACCTTGAGAAGCAGACATTCTTATTATTCCTGTTTTATAAATAAGGAAGGCTTGGAGGCAGGTTTACTAGCTTCCTAGGCCACATGGCAAGAAACTAAAGTTGGTTTCCCACTCAGGCCAGTCTAATTTCAAAACTCGTTCACTTAATCCTTATGTTCTAGAGCTGTGCTATCTACTAGCTATAGGTGGATACCTAAACTTAAATTAAGTAACACTAAATAAAATGTAAAATTCAATTCCTCAGTTGTAGTGGTCACATTTCAAGTGCCTAGTAGGCATGTGTGGCTCCTGGCTACCGTGTTGGGCAGTGTGGGTTTAGAACTTTTCCACCATCACAGAAAGTTCTGTTGGCATCAGAACTTGGAGGTCTTTGTCCTAGGTCTCAGGTTAGATCTCCAATTTTATTACTTAAAAATTTAGGTTTTTAAACTCCCTTTTTTCTCCCTTTTTCTTGCTCAAAACCAAAGACTACTTAAATGCAGAAAGCATTCTCTTTTCAATTATTGAAGATTTGCTATCAACTTTTTTCCCCTTTTTTTTCCTCTGTAGATATGATTATATATAATCATTCAGTGTTTTTCTCTGGGGTCTTTTGTTGTATAAACCATGTTTACTTTCTAACCCTTTAAATGCATTGGTTACACAAAAGTCAGACATACATCTTGAACAGCTCGGTCCAAATAAATTGTCAGACATACCTCTTGAACAGTCCGGTCCAAATAAATTGTCATCAGCACAGGTTTCACAGGCTGTTCCACCAAATCCTTTCTGCAAAACATCCCAGGAGGATGATGTTAAACCAACAGTGATCCACATCACCCAAAAAACTCTTGGTCAGGTTTGGTTTTCAAATATATCTTCTCTCTGTGCCTTTCCTGAAGCTCCTGATTTCTGATTCTCCTTTTATTTTTCTCTGTTTTTGTGTTATATTGTGTAAATTAATCCCTATGTCACTTTTTTTTTAAGGAGGTACTTGGGATTGAACCCAGGACCTCGTACATGGGAGGCAGGTGCTCAGCCACTTGAGCTATATCTGCTTCCCCCACCCATGTCACTTTTTACTAAGAGTCTAGAGCTCTGCTGAGGAAAGCTGCTTTATCAGTCCAAAGATAGACAGCAAACACCAACAACCATATCGTAGGCTTCTCCAGGGGTGAAATGGAAACTGCTTTCAGTTTTGCAATTTATGAAGACAGTTGAGCTCAATTCCTTTTGGAAGGAATTTTGTTTTTATTTAAACCGTCTAAGGCTTGAAACTTGGAAAAAGTTGCCTTTATTGAGATAACAAAGAAATTCTTCAAGTGGCAAACCCAGTGGTTCACAGCAAGTGCTGAGGACAGCACCAAAGGCGCGTTGGCTGATAGCGGTGATTGTCAATAGTTAACAAAACAATGTCTGTAGTCCTGTATAGTTTCACAAAGTACTTTGACATATATGATCTCATGTCACATTTTTAACATGTTAGTGCAGAGGTATTATTGTCAGACAGACAGGTACACTTAAGGCTGAGCAGGTTGAGCAGTCAATTGACTAGTCCAAAGGTTGCCAGCCTCTAAGTGGTTGTGTACTTTTTTTACCAGTTTGCTGCTGCTTAGAGACCTCGCTGTGTGTGTGTGGACATGTGCACATGCATGTGTGTGTTTAAGAATGATAAGCAGGGAGGGAGCAGAGTTGGGGAGAGGGAGGACACACTTCTGAACGTACCTGGCAGGTGCATTTTCCGTTTCCTTCCATGTCTTCTGCACAGCGGCCCCTGCCGCTGCAGGGGAACACAGCTCCTCCCGGGCACTCTAGGGAATCAAACAGCTCAGATTCAATCTTTCATGAGTGCACATGGGCCTTCTGCGGGGAGGTATCGAGCACCTACTATGTGCAGATTAGTGTGCTCGTAGCCAGGCATACACAGGAAGTGAAGACCCTGTCGGTTTTATCTAGGTTTTATAGGACAGGCAGTCGTGTGAATCAGACACGTGAACCACAACGTAGTCAGGGGCTGTAATAGAAGGCATTTCTTGAGCATTTGCTAGAAACATTACAATTACTCAATATTATTCCCTCACAATCTTGGGGCAGTGATTGGTGCTAGGTAGCAGAGGGGGAGACTGAAGTTCAGACAGGTCCTGTAACTTGCCCCAAGTCTCACAGTTTATAAGTTGCAAAGCTGAGAATCCTTACTATGACTCCAGAGCCAGGCCTCTTAACCAGACTGCTCAACAGGGTCATGAGGGAGCCCAGGGAAGGGAGCTATTGTTGCCCTGGGAGGCATACCTATGAGGATCATTTAAGCTGGGTTTTGAAGGTTCTGTAGGAGTTGACCATGCCTAAAAGGGAAGGGAATTTCGGGAAGAGGGAACAGCGGATAGAACAACTCAGAGTTGTGAAAAAGCATGGACTATTCTGGGGGTCATAAAAAGAGTGGTGGGCTGAACACAGGAGGTAGGGTGTGGTAGTTGGTGTGTATAATAGGTTAGTCGGGGCCAATTAGTGGAGTGTTGTTTTTTTTTGAATGCAAAGGGATTTAGAATTTACTCAAAAATGGAGTTCAAATCAGTATGGAGAGAAATGGACTTGGCCCAGTGGTCAGGGCGTCCGTCTACCACATGGGAGGTCCGCGGTTCAAATCCCGAGACTCCTTGACTCATGTGGAGCTGGCCCATGCGCAGTGCTGATGTGCGCAAGGCGTGCCCTGCCACGCAGGGGTGTCCCCCGCGTAGGGGAGCCCCACGCGCAAGGAGTGCGCCCTGTAAGGAGAGCCGCCCAGCGCGAAAGAAAGTGCAGCCTGCCCAGGAATGGTACCGCCCACACGGAGAGCTGACACAACAAGATGACGCAACAAAAAGAAACACAGATTCCCGTGCAACTGACAACAACAGAAGTGGACAAAGAAACAAGATGCAGCAAATAGACACAGAGGTTGGGGTTGGGGGGGGGGGAGGGAAGAGAAATAAATAAATAAATCTTAAAAAAAAATCAGTATGGATTTAGCATTTCTGGGCTATGTTAGACTCGAGTTGGAATTTTCAGAGACATTTATTAGAGGATTTCACAGATATTCATATTCATTTAACACCCATAAGTACCTACCATTTGCCAAGCATTATTACATCCTAGGACAGAGGAACAATTAGCTAGAAAGCCAGATATCAACAAAGAAAGAAGTTTAAGGTACTATGGTGGTGAAAATGAAAAAAAAAATCTGTTATTTTTTCTTTGTTTGTTGACATTTTCAGCACTGAGTTGACATGGACTTGATGCCACAACATGGGTCTGACTGTTTAGATAAGGGATCTGGGCCTGCAGGCACCAAGCAGAAATCACACAATAGCCATGAAATGTGATTCTGTGAAGGAGGTGGGGCCAAATGCTTGCTGAAATTTAAGCCAGCAAGGCACGTGCCTTCCACAAAACAGCTAATGATCGGGAGTTCTAGGTAATAATAAAGGATGTGTGTATTCACTACTCACAATAATCCCCTGAAGTTAAGTCCTATTATCAGCCCCATTTTCCAGATGAGAAAATTGAGGCCCGGAGCGGTTTGCTGAAAATCATTCAGCTGGCAAGCGGTAATGAGAGACCCACCTCCCCCCTCCTCTGTGCCCACCTTTCTGTCCTTCCTTCCCTCCCACCCCCATCTCAAAAGACCTTTGTCCAAAGCACTCCCACGTACCTCCTGCTTGCTCTGCTTCCCATCTTCCCCATGTCATGTGAACTCAGCATCCTCAGAAAATGGAAAAGCAGTTTTTGGAAAAAGAGACTTCTAGCCACAGGGAGAAGCACTTCTCCGTAAGACACCTGAATGTTTACTGAGTTACTAGGCTGGTTTCACAGAAGGTCCCTGAAAGAGCATTCATAACTTGTAGCTACTATAAGGTAGCGAGAGAGTCGAGTTGTCTACCCATGGACGGTTCGCTCCGCTCCTTCCATTTCTTTCCTGCATGCAGAATATTAGTAAACCACAGGGTCTAGACGACATATGTTGAGTCCGTCGTCTTTCATTCCATAAAAGGCAGAGCCAGACTTCAAACTCAGGCAAGCCCTCTGTGGGTCACTACACTGTCCATCCCTGTCCATCCCTCTGCGGTCCATTTGCCAGCAGCTGCTGGATACCAGGACCACAGCACAAAGACGGAAATGCCTCTGAGGCCAGCAAAGGAGAAAACACACTCACTGTAACTCATATTGACAAATCACTTTGAAAAGCAAGACTTTGGTTGTGACTGCTCTCACCAACTAGGGCAGGGGCATTGTCAGGTGTGATGGTGTCATGGATTGAGCTGAGACTTTGCAATTAGAATGTTCTGGGACTGAATCCTAGCTCCACCCTTTGCTGATGTATCCCATTGGGAATGTCAGTGCAAGGCTCTGAGATCCAGTTCGAACCTTCTGTCTTTCTGGAAAGTTGTAGCAGGAACTGGAAATATTAGGTGCTCAATCCATGGTAGTTTCTGTTTTTCATAGTGGATAATTGCCTTCCTTTCCAGTTTTTGTGCTTTCAGATTGGGATTATAACAGATAATACTCAGCAAACAGGTGGCGGGGCCCCTCTTTGAGTCAGATACCATGTAAGGTCCTGCGTAGTCAAGGGAAAGCACCCAGATCTGGTCCCTATTCCCATGGTGCTCCTATTCGAATGGGAGAGAGAGTCAGGAGTTAGTAAACAACCAAGTAAATATTGGTTTAGAAACTGGGATCATGGTTATCAGAGGAAGAGCCCTGGAGCTCTCACCTCCCCACCTGGTGGAGGTACCAACATTGACCAAAAGTAACCAGATTCTGAATAGCCTGATGGGCTTAGATCTGATCTCACAGAGGGCAGCAGCAGGTCCTTAAGGAAGGGCCTTGTTAAAGATTGTGGGTCTTTATTTCAACTTCAAAAAATAAAATAATGGACAAAAGGTAGCTCAACAAATCATGGAAGCATAACCCCCCAAAATCCTGTCCAGGGACATCCGTCTCCTTCAATCCCCAAAACAAACTCAATTGTTTTTCCAGTGTTCAGAAAGATGAAAAAATGAGCACAGATAGGTAAAATGACACAACCAAGGTCTCTTTGTTATGAAGAAAATGAGCAACAGGTGGCGAGGATGAAGAAGAAGGAAGACGGCCTAACCCAGGAAGGACCAGCTCATCTGGACACCAGTTGAAACATCTGAGTTCACAGTGGTGAGCAAGGGGCGCTAAGAGCACTTTCATAGATGACTGGCTTCTGTTTCCATTTACAAAAGACCCTGCTTGGGCTGAGATGGTGGTCCAGAGCCAGGGCCAGCCCTGGGCAGGACTAGGAAGGCAGCTTTCCTGCTGTTTCTCTCTCTTGGTTGACCCCTGTGCCTCCCCTAGGTCTGGCCTGCAAGGTGCTCTCTGGATGAACCCAGCTTGCCTTCTGGGCTGGCTCAGGAGAACCAGGACCTCCTCCACGCTGAGACTGATGGACAGAGCAGTGCCGCCCTGCAGAAATGTCCACAAATCAGGGAGCGAAGCCTCGCAAGCATTTTCACTTTTGCTGACCACAGAGCCTTCATCTGAGACTCAGGCACTCATGTTCGTCTTCACGGGGCGCCAGCTCCCTCTTCCGCCCAGCTCCACCAGACAGCTCCCCACTCCCCACATGTGCTTTCCCTCCATTCCTTGCCCATGTTCTTCCCACCCTCAAAGACCCCACCTCTCAGGCAGATTTGATTTTCCGTCTGGTGCCTGTTCTACTCAGTCCATGCCGTGTTATAACACAAATGGCAGAAAATGGGGCAGTATCATCTAGGGGGGAAATCACCATCTTCTGGGCTATTCACTCCACCCAGAGGAACTGGGGAACTTCCCCCCATTCCAGCTCCAAGAGCATGGCTTTGTGCCCATTCCTGGGTCTTCTTTTTTTTTTTTTTAAAGGGATAGTTCAGAGGTCTTTTTAAAAAAAATTAGGCAGGTGGTCCTCCTAGGGTGGTCAACTGGACCAGCTGTTTAGAATCCCCTGGAAAGGCAGACTGCTACAAATGCAGATTCTCAGGGCCTTCCTCATCAGTCTGGTGGCCATGAAACTAAAAATGCACCTCTGGGATCTCCAACTGTGAAGATGCACACCTGAAGTCCATCACGTTGTTCAGGAGAACATACTTCCCACACCTGCTTCCAGCCAATCGCCGAGCACGGCAGGGCTGGCCGGTTTCTGTTAGATGTGGGGCTCTTCTGACTTTGGTGAAGGACTCCCCACAGTTTTACCAGACTTTCTTAGACCTCCACTGTAGTCCAAGCTTTCTGCACCCACCCTTACTGGATTCCCTGTCTCATTTACAAGGGCTGGCCCGGCATTGCTGTCTGCTGTTTCCCCTGCTTTCCTGGTGTTTCCTCTAATCCAGTCTTGGAATCTGCCTTTTGGAGAATCCAACTAATACACCAGGGCACAAAGAGACTTGGTGCAAAATATCCTTTGTGGACATATCTCCACAGACACAAGGATTGGCAAGCAGATTAAACTAAAATAAATCAGGAGGTGCCCTTTCCTTTGGGTGGACCAGGCCTGCCCCAGAGTGTATGGCTTGGCAAGCAGAGGACGAGCTGGAGTTCAGTCCACACTCACCCCTTGGGTCAATAATAATCTGTTACAGTTTTACGTAGGGTCTGGCACATCACACCCACGGAGGAGGGACCTCTGGATGTTAAGACTAGGAATCTGCATTTTTACAGGCTTCACAGATGATTCTACTGCCTGTTAATGTTTGAGAACCACTGGGTGTCCTGGAAGAATTAATGTGGACTGTACCAGAAAGAGATTAAAGTTTGCAAAGCGATCCTAAAGTGTTGATGGGCTTTTGCGTGGGATGGTTGTAGGGTGCATGGGCTGGGCACTAAGCAGGGTCCTGGGTGCCTAGCAAGGTTCTGCTGGGATGAGCCTGTAAGAAGGCTGTGCCTACCTGGACACTTGGCTGGACCAGGACTTGCTTCAGGGGACGCCACAGCGCTGGGCACCAGTGGAAGGCCAGAGCTGGTGGTCTGGAGTGCATGACCACGGTGAGACACTGTGGGCTGACTTAAGCCATTGACTAATAAGCAACTAGTCTGGTCATTTTGCCAAGTATTTGTTGCCTCGGGTGGGTAGAGGTCAATAGGAGACTTACCTCCAAAATGACACCAACTGCTACCAGGCATGTCACAATGAGAGAAAACTCTGCAAACTGCTTAGCCACCAGGCACAAGGGCCGTCACACTGTTTCTTCTTTTAATTCTCAGGAAGCCTCTCTCTCTCTGTCATCAGGCCCTCTGACCAATAAAGGAAATGATATTCCAACAAGGAGTCCTGGTAGCAGACGGACTGGGACCAGAGGGGCTCTGGCTTCAAGTCCTGCCCTGAAGGTGTCAGGCTGCTGAGTTCTCTGGATTCTTGGACTCTTTTCATGAAAGGGCAGAGGGGCTCAGGTAATCTTTCAATCCAAACACCTTTCTCAAACACCACTCATTTTTCCAGTGAAAACTTATTTCAAAATGGAGTTAGACTGTGAATTTCCTGAGGGCAGACCCTATGTCTTGTTTGGTTTTGTGTCCCCAGTGGTAACTGAAAAGCTATAATATAAGCTATAATGTAAGGGCACATATACTTTATTCAAAGAGGTATCAAATGTTGAGATCACTACCTGGCACATAGAAGGAACAATATTTGTCAGATGAATGAATAAATGAACAAAGAAATATGAAAGTGACTGACCATTAAAACTCGAACAGTAGAGATTCAGCCCTCAGAGGTAATTTAGGGGAGGGGTATTCGTCACTGTTTCCAAACCACAATCATATATGAGCCCGCTCAGGCAGAAGATAGCCCACAGAAGGATTGTATTCCTAGGTAGCAACTTGCATTGAAAGTAGCATAAACATCTATTAGCAAAGAACTTTCTTTTCTGGTCAAGATGGAGAACCAGGGACCTGATATATCTCTTATCTGAAAAAAGAGAAACATATGAAACACGACTTTCAGATATTAGGAAACAGGCAGCGCAGAACAGTGATTCATGAGAGAGGAAAAAGAATGAGGTGAGCTCTGAAAGTTCCCTAACTTACAATGCAGAGAATGGGAATCTAAGGACCCCAGTGGTGTCGCTGGGTTGAGGAGTGGAGCTGGGGATTAGAGGATGTCAAGGTGGCTAGAGTCTACAGGGCAGAAAACTGGGAATCCTCTATCTACTTTAGAAATTGAACTTGAAATTAAAATCCTTCCCTCAAAGGAAACTCCATGCCAAATGGAAGAAATAATACCAATTCTAGAAAAGCTCCTCCAGAAAATTGAAGAGAACATTTCCCAGGTCATTCCGTAAGGCAAGCATTATCCAGATGCCAAAACTAGGTAAATACATAACAACAATAGAAGACGTCAGCTTTTCAAGGAAAACACGGTCGTTGGAGCAGCTGTGCTTTGGCTCCCGTCTTCCTATTCAGCGCTGTTCACTCTTGCCAAGGAACAAGTCGGTCAGGAAGCCACACTGCAGCCAGGGCTTTTAAGGACATTGGAAAGACGCCTGTGGAACTAGAGGTGGCGATTCACTGCATTAGAATCACCCCGACCGGTTGCAATGTGAAGTCTCTGGAGAAGGAGTGTGCTGACTTGATTAGCGGCGCAAAGGAAAAGAACCTCAAAGTGAAGGGACCGGTTCGGATGCCTACCAAGACTCTAAGAGTCACTACAAGGAAAACTTCTGGTGAAGGTTTGAGGACTTGGGATCGTTTCCAGGTGAGGATCCACAAGCGGCTCATTGACCTGCACGGTCCTTCTGAGATTGTTAACCAGTTACAACTGTTAATCAGCAGTTAACAATATTGACTGTCACTTCTATCAGTATTGAGCCAGGAGGAGAGGATGAAGTCACCACTGCAGATGCTTAAGTCAACTATTTTAATAAATGTAGTTACTAAATTTCGTTGAGTTTTATTTCAGAATACCAACATATTTTGGAATGTAAAAAAAACCCCAAAACTTCAGACTACTATCCGTAATGAACATAGACACAAAAAACTCACCAAAATTATAGCCGACTGAATCTAAGAATATACAAAATAGATAATACAACATGGTCAGTGCAATAAGCTTGAAAAAGGCATATAGATTGAAAGGAAGAAGTAAAATTGTCTCTTCTTCAACAATATGATTGTCTACATGAAAAATGCTGAACCATCTCCAAAAAGTTATTAGAAATAATATGGAATTTAATAAGTTCTCAGGATACAAGGTTAAAATACACGTCTATAAACTAGCAATTAATAATTGGTAATTAAAGTAAACAAAAAAACCAATACAATTTAAAATGGCACCAAAAACACATGAAAAAGTTAGGTAGGAACCCAACAAAATATGTGTAAGATCTGTAAATTGAAACCTATAAAACACTGATGAACAAAATAAAAGAAGTCTTAAATACATAGAGAGATAAATACTGTGATCATGGATTAGAAGAGTCAATATTTTAAGATGTCAGTTCCTCCTAAACTGAGCTATAGATTGATTACAATCTCAATTAAAATTTTGGCATAATTTTTTGGTAGAACTTGACAAGTTTATATGTAAAGGCAAAGGAACTAGAATAACCAAAATAATTTTGAAAAAGAGCAAAGTTGGAGGATTTATACTGCCTAATTTCAAGACTTACTTAAACAAGATAATGTGGTATTGGCCAAAAATGGACATAGAGAACAACAGAACAGAATAGAGTCTAGAAATAGACCCACATGTAGACTGTCGATTTATTTTCTACAACAGTCCAAAGGTAATTCAATATGGAAAGGATAGTCTTTTCATGAAAATTTGCAGGAATATTGTTCCATACCTTACTTCACATACAAAAATTAACTTGAAATGGAAGATAGGCCTAAATGTAAAACCTAAATTTCTAGAAGAAAATAATAAAAGAAAATCATTGTTATCTTAGTTTAGGCAAAGATTCCTTAGATACAATACAAAAAGCACTAGCTGTAAAAGAAAAATTGGTATATTTGACCTCAAACTTTAGATGTTCACTCTTCAAAAGACACTGTTAAGGGAATGGGAAGACAAGCCATAGACTAAGAGGCAATATTTGAAAGTCACAGGTCTAATAAAGGACTTGTATCTCAAATATTTAAAGAACTATCAAGACTCAGTAAGGAAATAGACAACCCAAAAGATATATGGATGGCAAATGAGCACATGAAAAGATGCAAATCAAAATGGATTGCAAGAGTATTCCACCCTGCACTCATGAGAATGGTTAAAAAATCTGATTATCGTGTACTAACAAGACTGACAAATCACTGGAACTCTCATACATTGTTGGTAGGAATGAAACATTATACAGACATTTTGGAAAAATTTAACAATTCCTATAAAGTTAAACATACATCTATTCTATGATCTGGGACTTCCACTCCTCAGCATTTACCCAAGTGAAATGACAAGTTATGCTCACACCAAAACCTGTACATGAAAGGGTACGGTGGCTTTATTCTTAATTTCCCAAACTAGAAACAACCCAATTCATTCAGCTGGTAAATGGATAAACAACTGAGGTCCTGCCATGTGAGGGAATACGAGAGCGCCCTGCAAAGGAGTGAACCATTGATGCGAGCAACGGCATGGATGAATGACACAATGCTTTACGCTAAGTGAAAGAGGCAACCTCAAAAAGATACACACTCTATGATTCCAATTACATGGCATTGTCATAAATGCAAAATTATAGGCTGAAAGCAGATCAGAATTTGCCAAGGGTTGGAATTTGGGGGAAAGCTTGATCACAAAGGGGATTTGCTGTAACTTTTTCCATCTGTGCTGTGGTGGTTGTTACACAACTGTTTAGGTTTGTCAAAGCTTGCAGAGCTGTACATTAAATGGAATAAACTTTAAATGATTATACCTAAAAATAAATGAAAAAATCATTAGCAGCTCATGTGCTTCAAAACTAGGTTTGGAAAAGATTACTGGTGTTTCTGTAAATAATAAATTAAACTTTACTTCTTTTTAGATCTCAGAGGTGTCCTTTTCTACAGTTTACACCCACTGGAGAAGAAAATCAATTCAAACATTAAAATCAGAAAGGACTGCTTGTAAACATCCCATAAGTTATATGGTTTCCTTTCAATTTTAAACCTTTTCTTTTCAATTGAATGCTTTAGTGTAGTGGTGAGAAAATCAATGTTCAGGAAGCATTTCTTCAGGTTTCAAATATCCAGTTAGCAAACTATTGTTGAGCCCTTTCCATGGGCCAGATGTTGGCACTAAGGAGGTTTCTTGACATGTTTTTTGTTTCCTTTTTGTATCGTCTTTGCTATAATTATTACCAATAATCCAGACCCTCAGTTAAAATGCCAAGCACATCCTGTGCTTTATTTTAGTATATTTAATCCTCACCATAGCCCTACAAAGTGGTTATTTTCACCATTTTAGGTAAGGGGAAACTGAGGCTCAGAAAGTTTAAGTAACTTCACACAACTAACAACAATGAATAATATTGTAGTGTAAGTATGGCCTAAATATTGTATGCCTATTTATTATTTACATGGAATTCAGAATTACCTGGGCATCCAGTACTGCTGTTTGCTCAATCTGTCAACCTTACAGGGAGGATAAGTCAGTTGTTGCAGTGTCCCAGAACTAGGAAGTGAGGAAGCGGGATTTGAAGACAGGCAATCGGCTTTGAGAGTTTATGCTCAATGTTCACACCACACTGCCTCTCGGTTGTACGTTGGAACCAGAAGGGAGCTAGGGAGTCCTGGATCTAGTGCAGGCAGGGGTAGGCACCCGGCTAAAGGTGGAAGAAGGCCTTCGAGGGTGGTTAGTGGGAGGCAGGCAGGCTGCCTTCCCAGCAGTTGACCAGGCTTCATTAGCCTGAAACACGAGGTATTTTGGAGTAGGAGAGAGCAGTGGTTAGAGCTGGGGCTCTACAGCAAGACAGACTTCATTTCATAATCTGACTCTGCACTTACTAGCTGGCTTTTTTCGGGCGAGCTGCGAAACTCCTCAAAGACCCACTATCCTTACTTGGACTCAGTCACTTCATTCGATCGACTGTCCCTGACTGCTTCTGTGCCAATCTCCCTCTATAATCTGTGAGCTCCTTGGTGGGGAGGCGCCGGGTTCGTTTATGTGATTATGGGCAGATCTAGTATGTGCTCAGTACATGCTGGGTTTTCATAAGTTGGCCAACCCTGGAAGGAACTTGGAAGAAAGGTAGCAGGAGTCTGGGGGTATCTGAGGTCCTAATTTAGGGTCTAAATTGGATGCTTTAAGTTAAATAATTTATGAAAAGTACTTACTTAGTTTTTAAATAAAAATAGTACGGGAAGTATAAATTTCTTTCCTGCTTCTCAAATCATTTTCCATCACCTCGGGAGCCCATTAAGAAAAAAGATGGTAGAACTGATATTCTCAGCAACCACTGGAAAGAGATCTTGCAGAATTTGCAGTAAGGGCACATTTCTGAAGCATTGTGAGCCTTGTGTAGCTGATAAACCCATTGTAAGTCATTGTCACCACTTATCACTATTTCCTTTGGTTACCCCTACTCTGGTGGTCTCTTGCATTGTGACTTTCCTCATGCAGGAGGGTGAGCCATTATAAGCTGTCAGCAAATACGTGCACTATTCTGCTTCTTTAAAGGAAGACAATAAACTTCCTGCCCAGCAAGAGGCCCTGGCCTCCATGCAACTTTATCTCTCAAGGAACTAGAGGTGCCTATTCTATGTCACCACCTTTGTTTAAAAGCTTGGTTCACAGGGCTAGGCAGAGACTGTGTCCACTTTTAGCCCATAGAGTTGTCTGCCTGGGAAACTGATGTGAAATATAGTCTTAATGTGAACTTAGCATTATCTGTCACTCAGAACAAACAGGGACATAAGAGTCATGGCAAAAAAGTGGGTTCAAATCCAGATGGTCCTTTATTTGCAACCTGTGCAAAGTGACTAGGAATATGTAGTAGGAAAGAGAGACCTGAAAACACAAATAACCATATGCAAAAAATAAACGTGCATAGTGCTGACTCCTAAAAGAAAAATCAAGACCATTTCCCATTGAAATGATCAGACTGGGTTGACCATGATTGAGGTTGAATGCAATTCCTTCACACACATTCATTTTTCATTACTCTGAATTGTTGATGGTGAAATAAAAGGACCTGGGATGCTCCAATTAAAAAACTATTTCATCTCGAAGAGAATATGGTTTGTTCAAATGTAATCTAATTATTTAGGCTAAAAACATGTTCTTATGCAAATGAAAAAAGACTTCCATATGTAGAGCTGATTAAGCAGCACACGTTTATATTAGAGAGAAGCATGTTAAATCCTGTGGAAAAAATTTCCTTATGCCAGGATGTTTTTTTCCCCCAAATGAGAACTGGTGCCTTATTCTTAATTTTATAAGATGATGGGTAATCTTATTTATTGGGCTTTTCAGTATTTTTCAAGTTTTCAGTACTGATCATGCAGGTATTTTCTAATTTGAATAAGACACTATTAAAATAGTTTTACCAAGTAACGCAAAGGAGTTGTGTAAGGGAGTATTTGTCAAAGCATTGAAAAAAATGGATGCTGCACTTGCCTTAGAAATAAGGCCATTCCAGAGCTTGGGAATGTGCTTCCTCAAAAAGGGTGGGCATATGTCAGCAGCTCCAAAATGGCCTTATCGTTGCGGAAATGTAAAGTGATTGTTCACTTCCCACTTGCCATCCCCATCAAACGTGAGAGGGGAAATACACAGCCAAGTAGAGCAATTATCTTTTTCCTGAGCTAAAGGAAGGATGCCTTTCAAGATGTATGTTTGGAAGATGAAGATAAAGGGAAGTGCCTCTCAGGCCTCAGTTTTCCCATGGTTTGCTTCTCTGGCCTTGAGACCTATCAGAAGGAAGAGCCCAAACATTCACTGAAGGATTTTGGATTCATGGGTGTTTTGATGGTTGATGTGAACCTTGCCACACTGGCCTGCCCACAGCATGATGTGCTGGAATGACACCCGCTGAAGATTTCCATTCTTGTTTGCCTGCTCTTGTTTTACAAGCTACCCACCGTTTAATAAAGGCTCTGAGAAAGGGTCTCATTTTATCCTGCCTTTCATTATCAGAACTCCATTTTGACTGTTTCATTTATTCATTTACTCAGAAAACTTTTATTATTTGCCTTCTTTATGTAAGACACCTTGTCTGGGACTTCACCTATACTAATGTTTTTAAATCTCCACAGCAGATTTAAAGTAGGATTTTTTAACCCTTATCTGACAGAAGAGGAGTTGGAGGCATATGCAGGAAGTAACTTGTCCCAACCAGAAAGGGAAGGCACTAGCTTCAAGCGTAAGATTTTGGTAGCACATGCCATGCTCTTTGGCCGCCCTGGCTGTCGGCCAGCCTGCGTTAGGCTGGAGCTGCTGCTTTACATACTGCGTTTTGGACAAAGCCTTTTTGTGCCTAGGGTGTGTCTTATTTATTAATTTAGCATCAGATTAGTTTTTGTGGATTAGTAAAAACAAATCTAAAAGTTCTTTCTACTATATCAGGATGTCTATGAGACTTGGATGCTAGAAATGACCACATCGGTGCTAAATCAGTCCTGGAATAAACATTGAGTCCACATGACCACCTGAAAGTTGGGGTTAATCTATCTGAAAGACAACTCTATCTGTGTAGATGATTCTTCTGTGCTGAGCTATTAGTGTGATTATGGTGGAATGAAGTTGAGCACAGAGTAGTTAACAGGGAGAAGGGGCAGGATATCCTAAACACCAAACCTCAACCTTTCCAGGGCAAGGAGTATAATTCAGACATTGAGAGAGAAGGCTAGAAGCAACCAATCAAAAGAGAAATCCTGAGAATCTCGTTTTTGACAAGGTCTGCTCCAGGCAGTGGGATAGAACAGAAAGAGAGACGTCTTTGGTGCCAGGCAGCCCTGAACTTGGATATGCTTTTTACTTACCAGCTCAAGGGAACCTGGCAAAAGAGAATTGTTCTAAGTCTCCAATTCCTCATATGCAAAATGGGGCTAAAAATGTCTGACTCAAATATTTCTTCTAAGGAGTAAATCAGATAATCTAGGCCAAGTACCTCTCACAGTACCTCCTGTCAGTAGCATTGAGTAAATGGAAGCCTTTAGTTACTTAATCATCCATTCGCAAAAGAAGGAGACAACATGATACATGTACTATGGGCTCAACTATTCAAAAGCCATGCAGAAGAAATGATCAAGGAAATAGGCAAAAAATATTCAAGGTGTCCTATGTGTGAAAGAATGCAACTTAATATTTTTTCTTTCTTTATACCTTTTAAAACATTACAACTGTGTACAATTTATTTATATTACCTTAATCAGGAACAAGCAAAACAAAAGAGAACTTATCTCACTCCTTAAGTGGATCTTTAAGGGGATATTTTTCATTACATTTTATAAGATGGGGACAAATGTAAACTCAAATTAAAATGCTGGATTTTTGCCTACCAAAAAAGAAAGTTTTTTTAAAGCAGAACCTAATAAGACTTTATATGTGTATGTGTTTGTGTTTGCATATAAGTTAACTTTACAATTTTCTTTTTTCCCCACTGTATCTTGGTATCTAAAGCCCATCATCATAGAGTTAGAAATTTCGAGGATTTGATGATTATTTCGTTTGCCAGACAATAACCACAGTAGACGAGATGTTGCAATAAAACTTCTTTTCAAAGAAACTCATATTTGGGATCATAATAGCCTGGCATTCTTACTTCCTCGCTTTGGCCAGTGATCTTATTTTATAACAATGGATAGTCTTTTAATATCATCTTTTTCTGACTTGTAGAATAATTCTCTGAAACAGTGATCCCTGGTAGAAAGCAGATTTCCTTATAAACGCTGACTTGGCAAGAAAGTTTTCTGCATATAGATGTAAATGAAACTTTCTGGAAAAAGATGCCAAAATTCTCCTTTTATCGGATTTCCTTCATTTCAATATTCTGTGTAATGGGATAGCGAGAGGCAAATATCAATGTCCCAGGAAGGTGCTGTGCCACTTACCCATGCAGTCTGGGCCCCAGTGGCCCGGGCAGCAGTGAGGCTGGAGGTAGTCCTTCTTACAGATGTGGCGGCATCCAGGCAGAGAAAACGTGTATGTTTTGACCTGGAAGGTGTAGCTGGAAGGGTGAGGGCAGGAAGTTATCCCAGGATCAGAGCAATGCAGTTAATTTTAGACAGTGGGGTTGCCCTAATTTTTAATTTTATTTTATTCTTTACACTTAACTGTGTGTGTGTGTTTAACACATTTTGCTTTCTGAGTAGACTAAAACTTAGTCATGGGTTATTTTTAATTACAAGAAGTGGAAAAAAAATCAGGGCACAATGAAAATAGGGGTAAAATATCTATCTGAAGTGACGTTAGAAGCAAAGTTAGTAGATGAAATAAATGTTGTTAGGTGCCAGGCACATGTTACAAGTGACCTAAAACATGAGGCAGAGTATCCTAGCGGCGAATGCAAGAAAGGAAGGATCATGAGTGAAAACAGTGCACAGAATATATGGAATTAAAACAGCTTGATTGCTTGGGATCAGCACATTTATCACAGGTACTATAGATTTAGACATTTCTGTGTCAGATATTCCCTACAGCACCCTCTTGGGAGATACAATGATGAGTTTCTTGGAACAGTTCCTTGTACTGGTTGAGGGAGTTTTGCAAAAACAATTCTATGGAAGCTAAATATCAGAGTCTATTTATACAGATCTCTGTGGGGAAAGCTTATTCCAGGATTAGACTTTAGTGTATCTAGAGACAATCCTCCATGAATATTATTTCCTTAAATGGAGCTGTTGATAAGAATGGAATGACTGTGAGTTCAAGGTTGTACTTCCAAACCAATCCTGGAATGTGGTTGATTAATGGCAGAGCCATGTGATTTACAGGGAGCCAGGCTGGGGCTAGGGTTGGCATTTCCTCTGAAAGGTGGAGAATCCTGGCAGAGGCGTTGCTTCACAAAGGCAGGCAGAGGGAAAAGCCCAAGGACAGAGCCAAATGTTCCCTCATGAACCAATCTTGGGTCTGTGCCATCATAAGTGAACGACAGATCAAAGTCATCAATTCTAAAACACAGAACATGAGTTCTATAATCTTACCCTGTGTGTGTGTGTGTGTGTAGAAGGGTAGTGGAGGTGAGTGGGCTATAACCAAGTGTCCACCTTGGCGATGAAAAAAAAGTAGCCAGTATAAATATGTTCTCAGTAAAGTAGCCACATAATTTTAATCTTGAACTCTAAATCTTTCTGTATACTTTCTAAGAGAAACTGGTTCAATTATATATTCACTGAGAAGTCAAACACATATTAGCTTGCTAATTCTAGGCCAATGAAGGTTGGGATACTTCTATGAAAAATGATGATTTTGGTTTTAGAGTATAATACAGTCACATGAAATGAATATGAATTTAAAATAGTGTGATAAAACAATGTTAAATTCTCATTTTATACAAAATTAAAAAATACTACTCCTTCATCTCCCCAATTAAAAACAAACTTATCAAGTACTGTCTAATTTCAAAATTAATAGACTGAGTAAATAAAAAAACTGGGTTTGCACTTTGGTTGCATGGCTGCATCTGTTAGCTGGTGAGCAGAACTCTTTGCCATCATTTGCCAGGAGTAACCTGGAATTTTTGAAAATTTTAAATCATAAGAGTTCCTCAGGAATGAGTGCTCACATAAAACGCAACCACACAGTGGTCCATTTGTTCCCCTTTGAGTCCTACTTATTATCAGGATCGGTAGCTAGTCAGTGACATGACTATGAGACCCAAGGCTTTTAAAACTCTTTCCAAATGAAACAAAACAGATTTTCGAAATAAGAAGGGCAAGACGAAAGGAGAATGTTTATGTGCAGTGCAATATAGTCCATATTGTGTTAAAATGCAAGTCAGTACTAATATATGCTTTAGACTTGAGGTCTTAAATTGTTTTACCTAAGTTGGGGTTCAAAGTAGTCTTAGCATAAGAAAATCAAGGATGTGCTTTGCAGTTTGTGAGACAGGAAATTTGAATTTTGATTCCGAATCCCTTGAGTCCCAAGACTCGAGCACACATATGTTCTCATAAGGAATACCTGCAATCTCGAACCCCTAAAGAGATATCGGTAACCGTGATATAGCCATCGGGACATTTTTTTCCGAAGAGGAGGGAGCAGGATTGGCATTCAGTCCTCATTGTAAGAGTAGACTTCTTATCGCATCTTTTCGCCTGTGTAGATATGAAAAAAAAAAAAGAACTTCAATTTCCATTGTAATTCCTTTACAAGGATCTCTGGCTTGGCCAATTTTCTTTATTGGCTTCATTTAAATTGAATGACAGAGATGACTAAAAATTGATCAGTAATGACTGACCTGCTGATTTCAACCTCATCTGGAAAGTGCATTGGGGTCAACAAGCACTGTCTGCTTCTCTGCATTATCTTACTTGATCTTCACACCCAAAAGATAGGCAGGACATTCTCACCATCCTGATTTTAGGTGGGAGAAAACTGAGGCGAGGGGAGGGCCAGTGACTTGCTCAAGGTCCCACTGTAAATTAGTGGTCTCTGGAGGCCTCAATCAGCTCTTTCTCTTCCATGCATCCAAAGCGCCCACAGTAAAACAACATTTCTGTTTTTACTGCCAGCTTTCATTTGGTGATCATTATGAGCCAAAATAACACTGGAATGTCCTTTATGGAATAATAATAGAAAGACGCTTAAATAAACTGTCATGATAACACCTACATTTTTTGTAAGCAGCCTTTCTTTATATTAGTGTAAATTTACATAAGTATATGTGGTGTCATTTATTTGCCTTTTATTTCTTAGCAGGGCAGATTCAATACTCTCTTTTCAAGAAATTCCTTGACCTTCAAATTGTCTTTTTCAAACAGAATGGCTCATTTTACCTCTCATACATTATTTACAGTCTTGTTTCCTCTGAAAATTAAGCTCAGATTTAAAGACCAGTCAGGGTCTGATTTCTGCACTAAGCAAGCCTTCCATGAGGATGGTGATGAGGATGGAGATGAGGGTGGAGATGAGGGTGGAGATGAGGGTGGAGATGAGGGTGGAGATGAGGATGGAGATGAGGGTGGAGATGAGGGTGGAGATGAAGATGGAGATGAGGGTGGAGATGAGGGTGGAGATGAGGATGGAGATGAGGGTGGAGATGAGGATGGAGATGAGGATGGAGATGGTGCGGAGATTTACTACCATATGTGGAGCACTGATGGGGAGAAAATAAAAAGCTTAGAGAGATTAAGTAACTTGCTCAGTGTTGAACAGCTAGTAAGTTGTGGAGCACAGTGTCTGGTTCTCAGCAAATATTTGTTAAATGAACAAAGGAAAGTCACAATTGAAAGGGGAAATTTTAGGTTGTCTATATGTTACTAGAATAAAAATTTTAAAAACATCCATGGAACGATGGACTACATTTAATAGTACAATTATTAAAATGTGCTTTTATCAGTTGTAACAAATAAACTACACTAATGGAAAGTGTTAGGAGTAGGGAGTTTAAAATTTTTTTTCATTATTTTAGTGAGCCATCAAACAGATTTTACCCACATAAAATGATGTGAATCCATGTACCACATACAGAAAATCAATAGATTTTTAAAAATGCATGGCACTGTTGTGCTTTTTAATGAACGCTATTGATTTTTTTTTACTATAAGTTAAACATTTTTAATGCATTGAAATATCACTGTCTTATTCCACCTGTTGAAAGAGGTTAAATTTGGCTACATTGCTTTTTTTTTTTAAACCGTCTAAACCTACATTATTTTGACATCTCTCTCAGGAGTTGCCTTTTCACATGTTTAGGATTTGGGGGAGCAGGCTAGAATATAAACAGCTTCTTGGCAGGATTAACCTGGGGGGGGGGGGAAGTACTCTTTCATCTCTAAGTTAAGAGCTGGAGTACTTAACTCTTATGCCATCTTCCATTGTTTTTATGGAAAGCATTATCAGAGTAGAGCCAACTGGAACAAAACTGGTGTTGATAAATAGTTGCCTGATGCAGATGCAGAATCGTGGAAGTTTTGCTCTCAGCAGAGCAGAGATCCTGTCTTGCGAAATGCATCTTAAAATTAATCACCCTGGACTGCTCTCACACACCCATCACTCAGCTGGGCTCCCTTTAGATTTGATCCCCAGCCTCTTTCTGAAGCTGTGAGCCTGCTTCAGAGTCCTGCTTGCTAGTATCCCCTTCTCACAGGCTGCCTGGGAACCTTTCCTACAGCTGGGGGAAGGCAGGAGGGGGGATGCCTGAGGCACTTTGTAAAAATTTCTGACACTTGTGTTCCTCACCGACCCTGAAATTCACCCAGAACATCTCTCTATATCCATAATTATGTTCTACAGGGAATGGTTAATATCCATAGTGACAAGACTATTAAAACAAACAAAAAAAACAGGGTACCAAAATCCACAATGGAAAGAGGGATGTTAGCATTAGATTCAGAGATCCTAATAACGGTGGTTTCGCCTTTAGAAAGGTGGTTTAGCATCAGGATCCCATCCTCCACCACCTTATGAAGTCCAGATAAAACCCTTCTTCCACAAAGGAAAACAGGAGCTTTAAGACCATCACAGACCCATCAGGAAAATGAACAAATTAAAAATATATATATATATTAAAAAGTCTTGTCTTACCTGTCTTGTAGTTTCAGTTGGGGAACAGACACTTTGTACAGCCAATCCAAGAACCAAAATTAATAAGTTTTGCAGCATTATGAGGAAATATTGTTTCCTCTGTGCCAGGCACCTGCAAGAACTGTCAAACTATTTTCACTTAGTCTGATGAACTCCCAGTGAATTCTTTCTCATCTCCACCTCTGCTTTCAAATCCTTTCCCTTCCTTTTCCTGGACTGAACCAGCAGAAATGCAAGGCCTGCCTCTAGACAGGAAAAATGGCCAAATCCAGGGGTCTTGGTGAAATCGGTCACTCCTGGCTGATCCCCGTCCTAGTGCAATGACAGGATATCCTGAAGTCAGGGGCTGCGGCAGGGACACGACTTGGCATTTCTGTGCCCCGTGAACCTCCCCAGAACGGGCTCCTGCCTCCCACTGCCCCACCCGCCCACCTCGGGGCCTGCCTCCTCCTGGTCTCACCCTGCGGCATTGAGCAACCAAACCCCAGCAGCTGCCAGGCCTCGCCTTCTAAAGGCAAAAGCCCGCACTTGCCCTTGGTCAGCATCTGTGGGAGTGCCCATAAGCAGGCCACCCTAGGTCCCAAGTGAGTGTGGCAGAAGCCTGTGCCCCTGCCTTGGAGGTGGGGGGAGGCCTCACCTGTGCACCTGGCAAACCTCTACCGCAAAGGACGTTCGCCCTGCAGATGCCGACAGTCGGCTTTGGACTTCCTTTCTCCTCTCCAGGAGCAAGTGGCTGAACCTGCTGATCCGATCTTCTCCTTGAAGGCTGAGATCTCGTGCCACCTTCTTGGGGAAGCCTTCCTTTCTTGACCCTTCCGCGCCACCCTGGAGCTTCTCCCGGCATTTTGCACATAGTGCCATGAAGGCCCAGTCACATCTATCACAATTTGTCTGTCTGTCTCCTGTGCTGAATGGGGAACTCATGGTCTTCATCTTCTCTGTACCCCTCTCAGCCTACAGCAGAGGCTGGCACCTGCAAGTAATAAAAGCAACTAATAATCATAGCCAATAGTTTTTGAACACTCTCGATATGCCATTCACTATTCTAGACCTTGCTACAGATTAACTTCTTGAATCCTGACAATACCTGGTAAATGGGGATTATTATCCCCATTGTACAGTTGAGGAAACTGAGACAGAGAGATTAGATTATTTATCCAAAGCTAGTAGATGATAGGTCCAGTAATCAAAGAGTGTGGCTCCAGAGTCAGTACTTTTAACTACGACCCTTGACTGTCTATAGCAATTAATATGTAATAAATAAATAAGCAGCAGGTGTTCCACACCTACTGACAGGAGGGAAGAATGTCAGGGCCAGCACCAGCAAGGATAAAATCCAGACTTATTGACCTGACAGGCATTTGTGGCTGTATCTCATGATGCTGAATTGACTGGGAGGGTTATAGGTACTGTGTTGGTTAAAGAATCCTTCTTTCCCTGCAGGCACGCTCTCTCTCTCTCTCTCTCTCTCTCTCTCTCTCTCTCTCTCTCTCTCTCTCTCTCTCTCTCTCTCTCTCTCTCTCTCTCTCCCCCTCTCTCCCTCTCCCTCCCTCCCTCCCTCCCTCTCTCTCTCTCTCTCTCTCATCTCTCTTGCTCTCTCTCCCTCTATATCTCTTTGGAAAAAACTATTACATTGTTATTGACCAGTAATCTAAGAAATTTTCCAACACAGATGCTTCAGATAGCTGAATGGGAAGATGCCAGGTGACAGAGTGTTTCTTAATCCTGGCAGCACTTTAGAACCCTGGGGGAGATACTTTAAAAATCCCAATGTCCAGCCGTACCCCAGAAGAGTTTAATCCAAGTCACTAAGAATGGGGCACAGGCAGAGTGTTTTCCAAAGTTCCCTGATGGAGCTTGGACTGTTGCATTGGACTGCTACTTGAGGAAACATGACCTACTTTTGCATCAAGCCACTGAGATTTTGAGATTTATCTGGTACAGCAGCGGCGTTACTTGGACACATTAAGATAAAGAAGTTGAAATCTTCTTTCTGATTCTTTTCTTTC
Source organism: Dasypus novemcinctus (assembly GCF_030445035.2). Taxonomy (NCBI): domain Eukaryota; kingdom Metazoa; phylum Chordata; class Mammalia; order Cingulata; family Dasypodidae; genus Dasypus; species Dasypus novemcinctus. The sequence continues at coordinate 88,007,446 of NC_080684.1, read as the reverse complement.
TAAAGTATGTGGCTACATATCTGGCTCAGAATGGGTTAGATCTCAGAAGAAATAATAAAATGAACCCCATATGAACCTTTCCTACATAAGGTTTGGCTAAACACTAGTTCTGGGAGATTTGATGAGAATTCTCTCATCTAATAATTTGGGATTCCTTACTTCCCAAGCTCCTTTCTTACAAATGCAATGTTCACATTAACTAAATAGGGCTCTGAGAAGTCCTTAAACAAAGCAAAACAAAACAAAAACCAAAAAGTTTGACTTTGTTTAGGGCAGGATTTTCCAAACTTTTTTAGATGCTTTGCCAGTTACATTAGTAACTTCCAGATCTAGTTTTCCATTGTTCTCTCTTCGGGAGCTACTGCTCTAGACTTCAGCAGGTAGACTTTTCTATTTTTAATTTGCCAGGGAGTAGAAGTAACTGGTTGAGCTGCCAGTTAGGGCCTGTACATAGACTTTATCAATTTGGTGCATTTAAAAAATACTTATAACTCATATGGCATTGTTTAGAAACTGCCTGAATAAAGTTTTTAAAATTAATTTTGTTTTTGCTAGGCTCTTTTGATTGCTATGAACAGAGATTTTTTAAGTTAATTCAAATTCTGGGTGCCCACCCACACCCCCACCTTGAATTTGTTAAGTAAAGTGCTTGGAATGGTGCCTGGCATATAGTTGGTGCACAATCACTTTTAAATACTGTTATCATACAATTAAAATAGGCAACAGCTACACGAATTGATACTCTTAGCCCAATGTGGCTCTGGGGCAGATCTGAATTTCCTTTGTCCCAGGACAGTTCTGCTGATTTCTGCATTTCTCACTGGGTGGGAAGTCACTTTCTTTACCAGGATCCATATTCCTTTTTGCAGAATGAAACCCTTATCAGATCCATGATTTCCAAATATTTCCTCCCATTCTGCAGGCTGTCTTTTTGCTTTCTTGATCATGTGCTTTGATGCGGAAAAGTTTGATGATGTCCAATATATCTATATTTAGGTGTCATTATCTAAGAATCCATGGCCTAATGCAAGGTCCTGAAGACTTCCCCTATGTTTTTCCTAAGAGTTTTATGGTTTTAGCTCTAACATTTAGATCATTGATCCATATTGAGTTAAGTTTTGTATATGGTGTGAGATAGGGGTCCACCTTCATTGTTTTGCATATGGCTATCCAGTTTTCCTAGCAGCATTTTCAGAAGAGACTGTTATTTCCCCATTGAGTAACTTGGCATTCTTGTGGAAAACCAATTGGCCATAGATTTGTGGGTTTATTTACGAACTCTCAATTCTATTCCGTTGGCCTATTAGCCCATTCTTACGCCAGTACCAATATCAGTAGCTTTGTGAGACTAAAGAAAAAAGATCTCAGAAGGGCAGTCTAGGTACTGACTTTCTTGGATACATACAAGAAAATTGAAAAATAAGTTCAACAGATCCAACAGCTCCTAAAAGTTTTCCAAATGAAAATGGTGCTTAGGAAGTGATCATTTTAGGTAAGGGGAAACAAACAGTAAGTAACTGAAAACTACCAGTAGGAGAAATCAGTGGGAACAATTGGAAATACCTCCTCTTTGCACCCCCACCCCTACCCCACCCTCACCCCAGACCTAGTGTGATCATTGATAAAATACGATTTTGATCAAGCAGAGTAAACAGAACTAACAAAATAGGCTTTCAAAATCTTAGCTGACAATTTTAAGTAGTATTAAAGACAGTTTTCCAGTGGGAGAGGTGGATTTTTCTGCTCTGGCATATGGATTTCATGCTGAGGAGGCATTTTCAGCAGAATCTACTTTTATTATTTAAATAAGTTGGTGTTGGATTCAACTGGACCTTCTTTTGTCTACTCATTGGGCAGAATTCTTGGAACATGAAACATTTTGGCCACGGTACAAAGTGCTTCTCTTCTCTCCTTCACTGTTTGTTATAACATTGAAACAATCCAAAAATTATAGGTATTCCAAATATAGAAGTTACTAAAAGGGCATACACACTTTAAAAAAAAATCTCTTTCTTGAACTGAACTGCTCAGGAATATTTTATTTTATTTTTCTGCCATTCTCCCTCCCCTGCTTTGTGTAAGAATATCTTGTATTTTCTAGATAAAAGGACTTAACAAAACAAACTGAGAGTGCTCATCTATCATCTTGTGAAATAACCTCTAGTTTTAAAAAGTCTTCAAGTGAAAGTCTAAATAATATTTTCCTTGGCCTGATTTATATAGGTAGTTGTCCCAAATGGTCACCTTTACTTAGATTATGTAAATATAGGTCATGTTGAAAGCATGATTTTTTTTTGGATGTTATCATGCTGTCTTATCCATCCATCCATCCATCCATCCATCCAACAAACATTTATGGACTGCCAGGTACCATGCTGGGCGCTGGTGACAGAGAAATGGATAAGCCATATTCTGTTATACTTTGGAGCTTCCAGCATACTTTCACACACATATTATCTCACTTGAATTTCATTGCATCCTTATGAAATAGTCTGAGCAGGCAGTATTATCTTGATATGGTAGATGTGAAAATTGGAGCATGAGGGAATTGAGTGATTTATTAAAGGTCAATAAGTTAGTAAATTGTTGAACTAATAATAGATGCCAAATAATCATACTCTCCCTTCTATGGCCAACCACCAGTCTGATATCTGATACCCAAGCTAACAAATGGATTATCTATGATTCATCTAATTCACTCATTACAAAAGCTGAATTAGGGGATCAGATATGGCTCAAGTGATTGAGTGCCTCCTTCCCACATGGGAGATTCAGGGTTCGATGCCCCGTGCCTCATAAAAACAAAAGCAAACAACAAGCAAACAAATGAGACAGCCATCTCAGGGAAACCAATGTGGCTCAGTGGTTGAGTGCTGGTTTCCCACATAAGAGGTCCTGGCCTTGGTACTAAAAAAAAAAAGGAAAAAAGAAAAAAGCAGAATTAATTGAAAGCTGACACTTTACCACACTGAGACATAGTCATAGCCACAGACATCCTGACCAGTGAATGTGAAGAATATAATTGATATTCAACCATAGGCATGCTCAGATCAGAAGTGAAAGCTGTGAATCCCAGATTCTCACTGGTCCATTACATGGCCAACTGGTCTTTTTGTCCCAGGCATAGCATAACATGGGAAAATTAGGTTCATCAAGGCTTCCTTTTCCATGTTAAACAACTTAACCATGTTCTAGAAACTGGTACAACAGCAGAACTCCTGAGTACACACCCATCAGGCACATCTCTACCTTAGCAGCTTGCCTAGACCTGGCGCTCTTCCCTTAAATAGCCTTTATTACTCAGGGTTCTCTAGAGAAACACAACCAACAGGGTATATATTTAAATACATAAAGAGACTTATTTTAAAGAATTGGCTCACATGACTGTGGGGGCTGTCAAGTTCTGAAATCTGTAGGGTAGGCTGGCAGGCTGGAAACTCAGAGAAGAGTGGATGAGATAGTCTTGAGGGAAAATTTCTTCTTTTTCTGGAAACCTTAGTTCTTTGCTCTTAAGACCTCTAGTAGGTTGGCTGAGACCCTTACGCATTATCAGCGGTAATTGCCTTTATTTAAAGTCAGTTAATTGTGAATGCTAATCACACCTGAAAAATATTTCCACAGCAACATCTAGGACAGTGTTTGGTCAAACAACTGGACTCTATAACCTAGTCAAGTTGACACATAAAATTAAGTATCACACCACTTGACTAACTCCATTTCCTTCAAACCCTTGTTCAAATCCACCCTCTCAGTTAGATCCATTCAGACTAGTCTAAAACGGCAAGATGCACCTGTCCCATCCCAGTTACAGAGTCCTCTCATTCATGAGATCTTCTATTTATTTTTTCTCTTGGCACATATCACTTTGCAAGTTATCACACAATTCACTTATTTATTATGTTTATTGTTGTCTCTCCCCCAATTAGAATATATGCTCATTAAGGGCAGAGATTTTGTCTGTTAACTGATATATCCTAAATGTTTGCAAGAGTGCTTGGTATATAGTAAACGCTCAGTGCGAATGATTGAAGGAATAATGCATTAGGGTGATAATTTTGCAGCTATATGGATAAGCAGATGGGATAATTCAGATAAAAAAACACCACCCTCAAAAAACATCTATTAAAACATGCATTTTTTCCAAATTCCCTGAGCCACTTATAAATCATTTCTTACTACTCTTTTTTAAAAATTTTTTAAAATTTAATTGAATTTTTAAAATTTATTTCTCTCCCCTTCCCCAGTTGTCTGCTCTCTGTGTCCATTTGCTGTGTGTTCTTCTGTGTCCGCTTCTATTCTTGTCAGCGGCACTGGGAATCTGTGTTGTGTCTCTTCTTGTTGTTTCAGCTTTCTGTGTGTGTGGCTGCTGCTCCTGGGAAGGCTGAACTTTCTTTCATGCTGGGAGGCTCTCCTTATGGGGTGTACTCCTTGCGCGTGGGGCTCCCCTATGCGGGGGATACCTGTGTGTGGCACGTCACTCCTTATGCGCATCAGCACTGCGCATGGGCCAGCTCCATACGGGTCAGGAGGCCCTGGGTTTGAACCATGGACTTCCCGTGTAGTGGGCAGATGCTCTATCCATTGAGCCAAGTTTGCTTCCCTCTTACTGCTCTTGATGCGCTTCAGCTCTGCCACAGCATCCTCCTCCAAATGGATCACTGGTTTTCTGGTTTTCTTGGTGAATTTTTTCATACCTGAATCTATTGGATTATTATCATGCTATCTGGGAAATAAAAAATTTTTAACTTGTGTTAAACAATTTTTTATTCCTTACAAACTAAGTTATTTTCAACCATAAAGTCCCTCTTACTTTCCCATATAAATTATATGTTGATTCAGAAAAAAAAAACCCAGTTGATTCAATCTATGAAATATCTGGGTCCAGTTCTGCCTCAAACCACTAATTAACCTTGGGCAAGCTCCTTAGCCTCTACGATAAAACAAGGGGAGGGGGGTGGACTACATGATGTTTGTTAATTACTCTAGCCCTCCATGTTCTAGGATTGTAAATATTCTTTTCATCCATCTTGCTCCTTCCAGTTTCTGGAAATCTTGAACATATCCATGGTTGGCTTCAATGCTGGGTGCATATTAGGATTATGGGAAAATTATTTTCTCCCCAAATAATTTAAGATTTCTTCAATTCCTGAAAGTTATTTTTTCAACAGAAACATGGAAACATTCTAGGCTTTTGAGGAAGAAAGAATAGTGAGGAAATATTTAAGCTAAGATTTATTGCTGTAGTGCTGTTTTCTCAAATTATTCTTCTAGTTTGTAGAAGAGCTATCAGGTTGAACCTTATTAAATTGAGTCACTTTTGTAGGCAAAAAAGGACTAATTCCAGCAACTTCATGTGATTCAGCCTAACATACACCTGTTTAGCACTAGAACTGATAAGAAAACATTCCAAAGTTTTAATCTTCATAGAAAGCCACTCTTTTAGACCATTGACCTTTCTCTGGGACTGAGTTTTTTTTAGGAGGGTAATTCTTGTCAGTCCCAGGTACCATGGCTCAAGAGACTGGCAACCCTGGCTGAAATGTATGTGTCTCCATGTAGCATGTGCACGGGGGCACGGTGTTGCCTCTCTGTAGTCCTTCCCATCCTGCAGATAATAAACATCCATGCCTTCAACTGGCCCTGAGCACCCTGCCTTGTTCCTCCACACCACGCTCTGAAAGGGTAAATAAATGGACCTGATTGTTATTAACTGACAGGGCAAAAGGGTTTCCTGCACACTCATCAGATCCTGGACCTTTCTGGAGTCAGCTTTCCCAAGCGCGGGATGTGTCCAAACACATGTATCCCTGCCGTGTGTCCCTTTCCTCTTCCTTTGTTAGTTTAAATCTTTCTACACAGCAAACTTTCTCTTTTTTTTTTGATTTTGTTTTTCCATTCTGTGGAGACCAGTCAGCAGGTCCTGCCCCAGGCAAAACTGTCAAGTAGGCAAAGTTTCTCTTCACCTTCCCCTTCATTTCCTTGTCAGCATCTTCCTTCTCACCGCCCCCTCCCCCCACCCATCCCCCTCATGTAATTAACCAACATTTACCAGTGCTCACCAGTATTTGGAACACCTTTCTGGTTAAGATGTTATTAATTGTTTGGTATTTACATAGTCATAGTGAACATTTATCCACCCAATTGCACTTGAGTTATTCTTGTTTCTTCTCTTTTTCTCACCAACAACACCAGCAGGTCCTATCAATTCTACCTTCATCTCCCATCATGAATCCAACCACTTCTCTCCATCCCACTGCAGCCATCTTGGTTCAAGCCACCATCATCTCTTGCTTACGTTATTGCATCCAACTTGACCAGCATCCTACTTGACCAGCCTCCTTTTACCTTTGCCCTCTTCATATCCTTCTCACATAGCAAAGTGATCTTCTAAGCATATAAATAAGACCAAGTGTTCCTAGATGAAATGGCTTGCCATCACACTTGGAATAAAGCACCAACTCCTTGCCATGGCATTGGTTCCCACTTTATCTGGATTCCAGTCTTCTCTCTGGCCTCATTCCAAAGCACTCAATAATTCAGTTGACTGTACTCAGACTGGCTTTTATTCTGTGCCTCAAACACCCCACGTTTGTTCTTAGGATTTTCTTTAGAATTTTCACTAGCTGTTCCTTCTGCCAGAAATATACTTCCCTCTTACTTGGGCACGGCTGGTTCTTTCTTGCATCAGTTCTTATTTGAATGTCACTTTACAATGTAGCCCAGTCTGATTATCATAGCTAATGTGGTCATCTTGTCACTCTATCACTCCCCTTCATTTTAGTTCTCCACATAGCACTTATTCCATCTGATATCACCTCACTTGTTACCTTTTGTCTTCCCTTCACTTCATTGTAAGCTCCATGACAGCAACTTTTCCCAGCTGTCTCCATAGTGCCTTGAACAGGACCTGCTATGTAGCAAGTGTAAAAAGGAATAAAACAAAATAGAGTTACTATGGTTTAAAATGGAGTTGGGAGGTCATTCTGGAGGTTTCTTTTATGCGTGTCTCAGCCAGATATTAAAAATTGCCAAAGTACGTTAAGCCTCAATCAACAGTGTCCTTGAAACCCTAAGGACATCTGGACACCAGAAGCAAATCACCAGACAGGGAATTTAATAAACTCTCTAATGCAAAGGACATCTGAAGCACCCCAAATATCTACCAATCACAAACAATTTATGGAATCTTCTTTTTAAACCCTTGCCTGGAAGACCCAAGATGGGACACAATATGTGCTCCCTGAATTGCAATTCTAAGACCTCAGAAAAATGCCTTTGCTACCTTGCAGCTTAGTTTTTTATTTCTCAGTTGACACAGGCAATTGATGCATTGTCGTTGAATGAATTTGTAAGTATTTTTTATGTACCTGGGATTTTACATGTATTATCTCATTTCATCCTCACAAAAATCATATGAGGGGAACATGCTATTATTATTTTGTTATTATTATTATTATTTACAAATCAGAAAACTGAGACAAGTAGAGATTCCTGAGCAAGGACAGCCAAATAATTTCTGTGATCTCTTGAAAATATGGGGCCCCTTGTTAAAAAAAAAAAGAGATAAAAAAAAAGAGATAAAAAAAAAAAGTTCCCCATGTGCCAGCTGGGCCCTGAGCCTCAGCAGAGTTGAAACACCTACTCTCTGTCTGGTTCGTTGGACTTACCCAGGTCAGCTGACAGGGAGGTGAGAATGGTCAACCACCACACCAGGGAACCAAGAGTGTCTACAACTGCAAGCAGGAGAATTGCATCCATCAGACATGTGGGATCTAAGCTCCCTCTTGATTTAGAGATGGAGTGGACATCGCCATCCCAGAGTCCACAGGATGGAGGAATATAATACGGATTGGAGTGGACTTGTTGGTATTCCACTATAGAACTGTTGTGACTCTAGCAATGGAAGAAACTGTATCATTGATGTGGAGACAGTGGCCAAGGGAATTGCTGAGGGCAGGGAGAGGGAGAAAGAGGTGTGATATGGGGCATTTTTGGGACTTGGAGTTGTCCTGAATGATATTGCAGGAATAGATGCAGGACATTGTATATCTTGCCATAACCCACTAGATGGCCTGGGGAGAGTATGAACTACAATGTAAACTATGGTCCATGTGGTGTGGTAGTGCTCCTGGGTGTATTCACCAACTGCAATGAAAGTGCCTTACTGATGAAAGGGGATGTTGATGTAGGAGGAGTGGGAGTGGGGGGTGGGGGGGTGAGGGGAGGAGTGGAGTGGGGGTGGGGGGGTGAGGGAGGAGTGGGAACCTCTTATGTTTTTTAATGTAATGTTTTGTGTGATCTGTTTATCTTTAAAAAAATAAAGACAATAAAAAATTTGCTAAAAAAAAAGTTCCACTAAAGTTGTTTCTTAAAGAACAGGAAAAATTACATTGATTAAAACATTTCTGTTAATATGGCCAACAATTAAAGGAGCAAAAAAGCTAGAGGATCAAGAGGAGAAAAAGGGGGAGAAAATGAGAGAGGGAGCTAAAGCAGAAGAAGGTAGTTGAGAAAGCAAGGACTTGACTTACTCTTAAAATTTACACCCACTGCCAGCATTTGTTATAATATAGATTATATATATTAAATAAATATTTTAATAATTATGTAATCATTTAATAACTTTGTTAGCATGGAATTTATTGAAAAAATATTTTGAAGAATAAAGCTTACTACATGTTATGCGATATGGATTAGGTAAAAAACAAAAATTAAAGGAAAGCTCTAGTATCCTTGAGCAACGCCTCATTTTGTGGTCTTTTGAGGTATTACTCTTAAAAGCATATGGGCCACCTTCCCATAGCCCACAAATCCCAGGGGATTGTATGGTCTAAAAAGGGTATCAGTACAGCTTTCACAAAAATAAACACAAAATTTGCATTTTCTTTCTTGTCCTGTAGACTTAGTAAAATTAAGCCAAGGAATTGAAATCAGCAAAGGGCAAAGAATCCGTTGATGTGAGAGCACAAGATAATCTTGATGGGGTGGAGGGTCAGAAGCTGGACTGCACACACCTGTCTGTCTCTTTCCTTTGCTTACTTTCCCCCCTGCTCAAGGGGAGTTAGCAAGAGCCTGACTTCATCATGTAGCAGGATGAGCTGCTTGAATTAAATCTTGCGGTCTTCCTCTATCTGCAGTGACAGAGGTTCCTTGGTGGAATCCGCAGGGCCCTTTGGAGAAGCCTCCTCACCTTGGAGCCGCTGAGGATGGTCTCCTTCAGAAGGGCAGGAGGTTGTAATGTGGCTGCTTTTGAAGATGCTGAAGTTGCAGAGGAAAAAGCAGAAGGTGATTCTGTCGGTGAGGAGGCAGATGGTAGAAGTAATCCTAATTCAGTGAGTTTGGGGTTGGCTGATGCTCTGGGAGGACCTCTGGGAGCGCAGCAGGCACGCTTAGCCACACGGGGCACTAGGATCAACTTTCCTCAGAGAACCAGACTTGACAGTCTGCGCAGGGACTAGATCAGCAGGCGCCATGACAGCCGGGACCAGCACCATCGGTCTTCAACAGTGACCCCGTGTGGCAACAAGAGGTAACGACAATTCCAGAGACTCCCATTTTTAATCCTAGCCTGAGCATGGAAATTATTTGAAGCTCCTTTTTTGGACTGTACAATCCCCTGGAGGTTGGGGGCTATGGGGTGGGGAGTGGGAAGGGGAGGGCATAGCGAATGGAGCAGAGGGAATCTTCTAGAAAGAGATGTTGGGTTTCATTTCAAATAAGATTCAGGGGGCCTTGAGAGGTGATTTGAGAAAATAAAACAAACGTTTGCCCTCTGGTTTGTGGAGCAGTTCATGACGGTTATGTTGTAATTACAGTGAAAGTTGCATTTTGGGCTTTGCACCTGGGTCCCCTCCTGCAACCTTAGAAGAGAGTATTTTCGGCCCTGATAAATGGAAAAGGCAGCTTGGAGTCTTTGATAGTTTAGGGTTGTGTGTTTTGCTGGTTGCTAATATAGGACCCCTCTAGGGAGTACAACAAGCCGATTTCATCCAGGGTGAGCTTGCCAATCTGTTGGGTGGTGAAAGAATTGATGTTTCTCCCCCAGTTAAGTCCAGTTAAGGAGAGGAAGAAGGGTGGGTGTACAGAAGGGAGGGCTGAGGAAGAGAGAGAAAGAGCCAGAGGCTTGCTGAAGCTGGAAAGGGGGACTCTTCTTTGAGGTGGGGGCATGTGGGGCAGCACAGGTCTAGCACATCACCATAGGAATGATGGCGAGTATTTTTATAGTCTTATTACTCATTATGCACCTTTCTCAGCACTTACAAAAATTACCTCATGACTTCTTCAATTCCATTGAGTAGGTACAATTATTATTTCTATTTACCAATGAGGAAATGGAGGCACAGAGATATAATGTGCTCAAAGGCAAGTGGCAGAGTTTGGGGTTCAATTCAGGATAGTTTGGATCCAAAGCCTACATGCTCAGTCTCTTTTTATGCTGGCCTTTGCCCCCAGAGTTCATGGATGCCAACAATCATGGTATATTTAAACAGTTTTAGTAGCAAGTGAGAAAAAACTCAGGCAAACTGGCTTATCAGAAAGGGAATTTATTGGTTGACAGAAATGTGAAAACCAGAGATCATCCTGGCCAGGTCCGACTTATTTCAGGATTCAGATAATGACCCTGAGAGCCACGCCTTAGCTCTGCTTCTCTCAGGTTGGCTCTGTTCTCAAGGTGGGTGAAGCCCTCCATGGTTTCAGGCACCCTTTTCACCACATCCAGTCAATGAGGATATCCAGCAATTCCTCATGCATCATTGGCTTTGATTGATTTGAATGCCCCCCAGGGACAGAGGCTGACTCTTTGTTTACCAAATCCAGCTTCTCTTTATTCTGCTCAAACAGCGAGGCCCCGTTTTCCATCCTTCTTGGCAGTTAGATGTGGCAATGTGACAGAATTCTGGTTGATAAATGTGGGTAGAAATCACATGATCCTGGTTGTCTTTTCCCCCTTTCTGGTTGACTGCAGTGGAGATATAATCATCGGGGAGACATGGAAGTCACATGTTTAAGAAAGTGAATCTACCAGATAGAGGGAACCTGGACCCCTGAATCACAGCTTGGAGGCGGGTCACTCACCAACTAGAAATCCATTCATGTGAGCAAGAAACAAATTCCTATTACATTAAAGCCATTGAAGTTTTTGTGTTTTTCTTGTAGAACAGCTAGTCAATGAGGTTTGAGGGATGCAGTATAAGCACACCAATTAGGGTCCAGCTGACTAGAAAATGGATCATCAGGTAAACCCATGGCTGAGACTAGGGAAGAATAATTCCTTAGAGAAAATTGAGGTTAATGCTACTAGAAGGCAAGGCACATGCTGGGTAGCTAATGAAAAGTTATCATAGTAGTCAAGTTACGGAGCCCAGAGTCTAACTCTAGAGCTCTTGACCAAGGACATCATCAGATGTTGACCTTATTGCACAGTACTCTTCTAGGACAGCTGGTTCACCACTTATTTGAGGACTTGCTCTACTTGCTCATTCATTCCACATTGCTCAAGGCGCCCCTGTGCACAGGACAATGTGCTAAGGCCTGTGGATACACAGCTCAGTTATGAGCCTGGGACTACACAGAGTTTGCATTTTGATGGGAGAAAACAGGGCATTCACATTTTGGCCAGGAATTTTGACAGAAGTTTTAGGAGACAATTATGTCTAAATAATATTATCCAACTTGAGCTCTAACCAAATCAAAGCTGAAGTTTTATCTTGTTTTTGCTTTCAGAATGACTGTGCTCATTGAGTGATATCTCTGAAGATAGAAGTCTACTTCTTTTATTACATCCTGTAGAGTTAGCAGGATTGGGAATCAGATACATCCTTTTCCTTTTCTACAACTAGAGATAAAAATGCCATTTTAGAGTCCTTGACTTTGATCTGCCCCTTTTGCTTTCGAGTCTTTATATTATCTCAATATGAATTTCAGTGTATTTCCCGTTACTACCAGCTTCCTCCCTCCATATCCTGCTTGAATAAAGCAGAGCATGGAACACTTGAAGCCAACTGGCAGGAACCCAGTAGAGTTGCATCTGCCTTGCAAGTGATATTTATGCCCTATTCATTCCCAACAATGGCTCAAACAATTCCCCCCCGACAACAATAGAGCTGACACACCAATATGAAGTGGTAGTGACTTCATGAAGACCTTGATAGGTCAGGGCAAACAATGTATCAGCTGCTTCCTGCTAGTCATTTATTCACTTCATTTACTTTTTCAACAAATATTTATTGATGACCTACTATGTGTCAGATGCTGTTCCAGGTCTGTTCCCTTCTCTGTAGACAATGGGGCTGCAAACTTTCTCTGAAAATGGCCACAGAGTAAATATTTTAGACTTGGTAGGTCATAAGGTCTCTTTTGCACCTGCTGAGTCTGACATTGTAGTACGAAAACAGCCATGCACAATTTGTAAGCAAATGAGTACGGTTATGTTCCAATAAAACTTTATTTGCAAAAACAGACAACTGACTGAATTTGGCCTGTGGGTCCTAGTTTGCTGACCCCCAAGCTAGCCTAATTCTAACCAGACTCTGTCTCCAATCCTTTTAAGAGTTCATCTCCCCTTTTTTTCCCAAAATGGCAGGGCAGAGAAACCTATGTTAGTTCTATTTTGAGTTCTGTTTCCAAAGGTTCTGTAGTTTATTTCCTGTTCCATAATAATAATAATGTTAGCAACAACAACAATAATAGCTGGCAACTATAAGACACTTATGATTGTGCCGATCACTGCTCCAATCACATTAGCAATAGTAACTCACTTTTTCTGACTTGGGAGAGAAAGAGATTAAAATCCGGTAAAGGGGAGGGTTGGGCAATAGTGAGATTATACACACACATTCACACACACCTAATAGTTTTGGCAGTTGTTTTCCAGTACCACAAATATTTAGAGGTATATATTTAGGTTTAATAACACCAAAAATATGTTGAGCTCTTACAAGATGCCAGATGCCATGCTAAACATCATCCATGCATTATCTTACTCATCCTGCCAGTAGCCTTCTGAAGAAAGGATGGCTTTTATATCTACTTTATAACTGAGAAAATGGGAGCTCAAAGTCCCATTTAGCAAGTATGGAAAAAGGACTTGTTTGTGCCTCTGAAGCTTTTGCTCCTAAGTACTTGGACGTAATGACTTATTTGGACCAGAGAAGAATTAACAAAATCTACCAGACGGTAAGGTGGTTTTTACTACTATTGTTTAAATTTTTATGTAAAAAATGGTTTTTTCATTGTCTAAACTTCTCAGATGGCAGTACACAAGATGTCTGTGTCTCTGGTGCTTTGGCATTGTGATAACTGTCATTTACAAACACTGCCCAAGAGGGCTCATTAAATCAGGAGTACAATGGGATGCGTTAAAACGTAAGTGCAGCTGCTCTGCAGAGGAATGTCGCCTATGGGATGGAGCATGGCCTTTATCAGGCTAAGCCAGGGTGGCACTGGGCAGAGGGGCATGTTGCCATTCCATTGTGGAATGTGGCCATGTGAGTGACAGCTGACAGCTACCCTGCTTGTCTGGGAAGGGGTGGTCTTGCCCATAGATTAGGTCTTCAAAGCTGCCTCTTTTCGTGTCTTTATTTTGCAAGGCTCAAAAGAATCACTCAGCTGGTGGAATTACTGTCAACAAAAGGAAGCTCTATTTGAACATGGAGCAGGGCAGGCCTGCATCGGGGAGGTGTGCTGATCTAACTGGGCTTGTTATGGATGTTGAGGAGGTTCTGGATGTTGAGTATGAATCTGAGGGTGCAAATCCTCTTGGATTTTGCAAATAAGGGTTGTACTGGGTCATTTACATGCTTTGAGGAAATCTCTGGCCATCACAAAAGCAAATGGCCTTGTTAATGCGTCGCCTCTTTGTGGTGGAGCATACATTTTGTATCACATGGAATGGGACCAGCTGCAGTCTCTGAACTCAATTTAAGGTGCTCCAATCTGAAATCAGCTCGAATGACTTTTTTTCTAGATACTATAGCAGATATTGTCAGAGAAATAGTGGAAATGACAATGATTAGATTTTTAGAAAATCTGAATTACAGACTCAATTCTGTTCCAAAGAACTGTGTGACCTTGAGTTGGTCTTCTTTTTTTTCTTTTTTCCTAGTTATCCAATTGGGTCTCAGCATCTTTGTCTTTTCAGTAACAGGGTTGAAGGTGATGACTTCTGAATTACCTCTGGTTCTAAAACTTCATGACTACAGTAAGTTACTTTAGAAAATCTTCATTATTTCAAGTATTGCTACAGAAGTCAGAATGAGAGAGAAAAAAATGCAAAGCTTTCTATACCTGGCAAAATCTGTGCCTTGAAATGGCCATACATCTCAGGATTGAAGTAGGAGGGTAAAGCAGAACAAACCCACTTTTCTTTTGTAATGGACCTGTTTCATTTTTTTGTGGCCCAATGTGAATTCCCCTTCCTTCTGTTAACAGTATTATTAATATTATTATTTTTACCAGATTTAGTAAATAAAAATACAGGCACTCAGTTAAATTTGAATTTCAGATAAACAACAAATAATTTGTAATAGATATATGTCCCATTCAATATTTGGGATATATTTATACTAAAAAAAATTGTTGTTTATTTGAAATACGAATTTAGCTGAGTGCCCTGTATCTTTTCTGGAAATTCTCTCTCTGAAGAACCAAGCTTTTCCTCTTCTGAGTCCACGTGTTTTAGGTAGCAGGATTTCTACTAGATCTGGAGCTGTAAGGGATGGGCTTGGATCACCTTGAAGAGAACCCATGCCTGTGAAAAGCCAATGTGGAGAGAAGCAGAGTTGCGAGATTAAGAGGAAAGTGTAGGCCCTAATCATACTGGTTCTTCTCAGTGAAGATTTTTCAGTTGATGGATCTCGTAATTAAGTTTCTGGTTAAGCCACTTTGAGTCTTGTTTTTCATCTCTTGCAAATGAAATTGTTATTACTGATCTGCCCCTCCTATTCCTAAAATCTTTCCTGATCCTTCCTTGGAGGGAGGGAAAGGCAATGGGGAGAAGGGATCAAATGTTTATGGTATGTGCTGGGCATCTACTGAACATGGTCCCATTTAATATTCACAACGGTCTTTCAAATAGTTGATCTTATTCTAGCTTTGCAGATGAGGAGATTGAGGACCAGAAATGTGAAGTAGCTTGCCCCAAGGGAGCACAGATTTTAAATGAAAAAGTTGAGAAGCCAGCCAAGGATTATTTGACCCAAAGTCTATACTTTTTTGGACATACTGTATTAATTAAAAGAGAAAGAGGTAAGTGGATGATGGGGAAATCAAGAAGAGCTGCTGCCCAAGGTAACCACTTAGAAGGAAAAATGACATTGAAGACACCAAAGAAAGAGTTTTACCAAAAAGTATCTTATCTCTAAAGTGCCCCATTTTGTGTTTTCATATGTGTGGTTGTGGTAGAGATGATATGCAGGAGGGTCAGAGACAAAAACAATAGATGGAATATGGCACCCACCTAATAGGAGAAAGGAGTCTTGAGAAATGTAAGACGGTTTGATTTCCCATGTTGATTTGTTTAGCAAATTGCTTATCAAATCAAAACCCAAAGAATGAAACTCATGGGATGGACCTCATCCTCATGGAGAGCTGTGCAGAAACATGTGCTATAGAGCAGAGGCTGTCATTTGGCCCCTTATCTTTTATTTTATTTTTTTAAAATATTTTTTTCTTTTTGTTTGTCTTTGTTTTTTTCAATGTTACATTAAAAAAATATGAGGTCCCCATATACCCCCCACACTCCTCCCCCCACTCCTCCCCCCATAACAACAACGTCCTCCATCATCATGAGACATTCATTGCGTTTGGTGAATACATCTCTGAGCACCGCTGCACCTCATGGTCAATGGTCCACACCATAGCCCACACTCTCCCACAGTCCACCCAGTGGGCCATGGGAGAACATACAATGTCCGGTAACTGTCCCTGCAGCACCACCCAGGACAATTCCAAATCCCGAAAATGCCCCCCCCTCCCCTGCCTGCCATAATATCTCTTCCTCCCACTCCCTACCCCCAGCAGCCACCATGGCCACTTTCTCCATACCAATGCCACATTTTCTTTGATTACTAATCACAGTAGTTCATGAATAGAATATCAGTAAGTCCACTCTAATCCATACTCTATTCCTCCATCCTGTGGACTCTGGCATGGTTGTGTCCACTCCACATCTATATCAAGAGGGGGCTTAGATTCCACATGGATGCTAGATGCAATTCTCCTGCTTTCAGTTGTAGGCACTCTTGGCTCCCTGGTGGGGTGGTTTACCTTCTTCACCTCCATGTTAGCTGAGTGGGGGAAGTCCAATAAACCAGAGTGTAGAAGTTGCAAGTCTGTTGAGGCTCAGGGCCTGGCTATCACATGGTCAGTCCAGAGATTCAAGTCCCCTGGGTATACATTAAACTGCAGCACCAACTACAGTTCCAGTAAAAGTAACAGGAGAGGCTTATGGACAAAGATCACATCTGAGTCCAGCTCCATCACACAGAAACACAAACTCCAAAGCAGGGCCAACTGACATGGCACTGAACTCCATCTGCCATGACCATAGAACCTTTGGGTCTCTGTAGCCCTCAGAAGAACCATTATCTGAGGTTGTATCTACTTTATCTGTCTCTGGGACTCTGCTCAGCTGTGCATAAGGGCAACCCCTCTGATTACCTCCTGGCTCTTTTTGGAGACTCATAGCCATATAAACTCATTTGTCCTTTCCATTTCCCCCTTTTGTTCAGGTGAAAAAACATTTTTAACTCCTGGCATTATATGTAGACTGAGATATTCTGCTGGTCCGAGGTGCCCTTTTATTCAAGGTCATTTTCTAGTTACATCATCAGCTGGTACTTGGTAGTAATCCCTCGGTGTCAGGGAGGCTCATTCCCAGGAGTCATGTCCTATGCAGGGGGGAAGGCAACACATTTACATGCTGAGTTTGGCTTCGAGACTGGATTTGGCCCCTTATTGACCTTTCTTTATATCCATATATTTTGCCATGTAACTTTGCAGCACCCTTCCCACTTGACTCTGTGCTCAGGCAGGTGACTTGCTTTGGTCAATGGGATGTTACCAGATGTAACGCAAGCAGAGGCATGAAGTTACCTTGAGCACTGGAATTTGAGCTCTTGCTCCTTTGTCATGACCATGAGAACATGCCAGAGCTAGCCTGCTGGAGGATGACAAGTGGAGCAGAGCTGAGTCACTTCAATAGACTCAGCAGAAGCAAATCTAAATCAGTTGTCAGTCAAATGACTCTCAGATACATGAGTGAGCCTAGATGAGATAGCAGAACCACCAGGCCAAACTCAAGCTAACCTCAAATATTGAGCAATAAATGCATTTTGCTGTATGGCAATGACATTTTGTGGTTATTGTTAAGCAGTAAAAACCTACTGATATATGGATGCAGGGAATTTCATTTCTGTCCCAGCCCTTAAATACCAGACTTGTTCTTAGTGCAAATGGGATTCCCAAGGCAACTCTAGATCTTTTCTAAGGTAGACTTTAATTGACTATATAGTACTCTGGTAACTGACAAAGGTATCAGGAAATATTTAGGATTGGTCTAGGATATCATTTTTGGGGCTGGACCAGAACCAAACCAGGCAGGGGCTCCATAGATGCATTTATAGGTAATTCACTGCTTTGTTGAAAACAGGTATTTGTGAAGGTTTACTTGCTCAAGGGAATTTACTTACTAAAGAGAATAAGTATACATTAGGAGCACAGTCTTGGTGAGTGAGAAACCAGGGATGGACCGCCAACTCTTAATGAAGGAATTGTCAAAATAACCTGTTGATCAAGCAAATCCAAATACATTGCTTATTGAAGTAAAGGAGACTACTACATTGATACATCTCAAAAGGGGAGGTAGAATGTCAAAGGTGGACTATTAATAACATGTTAGGGTTCCATTTAAGGTGGGTCTTCCAATGCAGGGGCCTGGTTGACAATGGACATAGTTTGAAATAGAATGGTATAGGATTGATATACATAATGAGGTGGGGTTTGGAAGTGAGCTTTGATGGAGTAGCAGTGGTTTGATGAGCCCAGCTGAGTGTTCTGGGAAGGGGTCTATTGACCCTGATGTAGGCTAATTGAGTTGTCTGTTGTTTAGATAAGTGGATTTTAGGAAGTTACTGGAATAAATAATGAAGTTATTTGGATCTGCACTCTCCTGGAAAAGAAATTGCTGAAATAGGAAAGTTATGTGGGTGTCAAGTGAGAAACAGTGGAGTCATGTTAGGGTAGACAGTAAGCTGCATAGCAGTGGGTGATTTATATTCTCTACAAGTCAGCAGAACCTGACTTTGAAAACGTCCACTGTATTCTCACTGTGTGAATTGAGCAAGTTAAGCGACTTCTCTGAGTCTCTCTTTTTATCACTGGTAAAATCAGGATAATGATAGTTCCTCCAGCAAAGTGTTGCTGTGAAGATTGAAGAAGAATAAAACATGAGATGTGCTGACATAGCCATATACAGGAAATGCTCAATAAATGGGAGGTATTTCTGGATTTCACCTGCCAGAGAAGCAGTAAAAGCTTTAAGAACAAATGGATTGCATTGAATCTGTAGATCACTTGGGGGTGGTATTGATATCTTAACAATATCAAGTCTTATTATCTGTTAACATGGGATGTTTTCCATTTATTTACATCTTGTATAATTTCTTTCAGTTTTTTTTTTTAGTTTCCAATGTACAAATCTTCTACCTCCTTGGCTAAATTTATTCCTGGATATTTTATTCTTTTAGATGTTTTTGGGGATTGAATCATATCTGCTACAAAAGCCATGCTCAGATCCCAAACCCTGGTATTGTGGGTGCAAACCCATTTGTAAATAGGATCTTTGAAGATGGTATTAGTTAGGGTGGGTCCAAACTGAATAAAGGTGACCTCTAACCTAATATGGCCAAAGTCCTTAGAGGCAAAGGAAATTGGACACAAAATGAGGAAGACATGGAGAGCAGGCAGAACCTGGAAATCAATGGAATTTGTAAGAGAAAGAAGATGCTGCCATGTGCATTGTCATGGAAAAGCTGAGGAACCCCATAGACTACTAGCCAGCCAGAAGATCCCCATCCAAGGAGGAAGCAAGCATTCTAGCCTCTGAAACCATGAGCTGATAAATTCCTATTGTTTTTTTTTTTTTAAAGATTTATTTATTTATTTATTTAATTCCCCTCCCCTCCCCTGGTTGTCTGTTTTCTGTGTCTTTTTGCTGCGACTTGTTTTCTTTTGTCCGCTTCTGTTGTCGTCAGCAGCACGGGAAGTGTGGGCGGCGCCATTCCTCAGCAGGCTGCTCCCTCCTTCGCGCTGGGCGGCTCTCCTTATGGGTGCACTCCTTGCGCGTGGCTCTCCTACGTGGGGGACACCCCTGTGTAGCACGGCACTCCTTGCGCCCATCAGCGCTGCGCATGGGCCAGCTCCACACGGGTCAAGGAGGCCCGGGGCTTGAACCGCGGACCTCCCACGTGGTAGACGGACGCCCTAACCACTGGGCCAAAGTCTGTTTCCCAAATTCTTATTGTTAAGTCAACATATTGTATGGTATTTGTTTAGCAGCTAGGAAACTAAAGCAGATGCTATTGTAAATGGAATTGTTGCCTTGATTTCCTTTTCAGATTACTTATTATAGAAATACAACTGATAGTTGTGTGTTAACCTTGTACCCTGCAACTTTGCTGAATTTGCATATCAGATCAGTTCTATTGGTTTTCTTGTGGATTATTTTCATATAAAGGAAGTACCCCAAGTATCCATCTACAGATGAATTGTTTAAAAAATGTAGTGCTTATATACAATGGAATATTATTCAGCTGTAAAAAGGAATTAATTTATGATATATACTATAGCAAGGATGAATCTTGAAGACATCATACTGAGTGGAATAATCCAGACACACAAGGACAAATATTGTATGATTCCACTTATATGAAATACCTAGAATATGCAAATCCATAGAGACAGAAAGTAGATTAGAGGTTATCAGGGGAAAGGGGGAGAGAGGAATGGGGATATTGCTTAATGAGTACAGACGTTCTGTTTTGGGTGATGAAATGTTTTGATAATGGATGGTGGTGATGGTAGCACAACATTGTGAATGTAATTAATAACACCGAATTGTATACATAAAATGATTAAATGGGATGTTTTGTGTTATATATATGTTAATTATCACAATACAAATGCTTAACAATGGCTTTAGCAGAAATTTTGAGGAGTAAGATTTTGGTTAATCTATCTGCTGAAGTGAGAAAGGGAAGAAAATACAGCAGCCCTGACATGGAACGACAATTGAGGTTTTGGGTTTTTTGTTTTTTTTTCATATAAAGAATTTATTTTAAATGTTTTAAGGATAGGATAGAGTTACATCATAATTATAAAACTACTTGCAGAATTCTCAGGTTGATGTAAAAGGAATTGTGGTTTCAGACTGTGAATTTTAAATCATTATAACTAGGCTTAAACACCTCTTTCTTAATCAAAATGGGAACCATTACAATCAGCACGTTTTTGCCAATGAGAAATAAATTCATTTATTCCTATAGCATAAAAATATGTGCTCTGGATTCGACGAACTCTTGGAAAGCATTTTCTGCATCCTGCTGGTTGTGGAAGCATTTTCCCTGCAAAAAGTTGTTGAGATGCTTGAAGAAGTGGAGTCGATTGTCTAAAGTCAGGTGAATATGGTGGATGAGTTGAAACTTGTAGCCCAGTTCGTTCAACTTTTGAAGCGTTGGTTGTGCGACAAGAGGTCGGGCATTGTCATGGAGAAGAATTGTTGACCAATGTTGGCTGTAAGCTTTGCAGTTTTTGGTACATCTCATCGATTTGCTGAGCATACTTCTCAGATGTAATGGTTTCGCTGGGATTCAGTGACTGTAGTGGATCAGATCGACAGCAGACACCAAACAGTGACTATGACCTTTCGTTTGGTGCAAGTTTGGCATTGGGAAGTGCTTTGGAGCTTCTTCTCAGTCCACCCACTGAGCTGGTCATTGTATAAAACCCACTTTGCATCATATGTCACAATCCGATTGAGAAATGGTTTGTTGTTGTTGTGTAGAATAAGAGAAGAGGTGGCATTGGAATGGGAAAAGTGGACATAGTGGACGAAGGGTATGGGGAAAGGCAGGAAGAGATGAGAGGTGGAGGCGTCTTTGGGACATGGAGCTGCCCTGGATGGTACTTCAGAGGCAATCACCGGACATTGTAAATCCTCACAGGGCCCACTGGATGGAATGGAGGAGAGTATGGGCTATGATGTGAACCAATGTATATGAGGTGCAGAGGTGCCCAAAGATGTACTTACAAAATCCAATGGATGTGTCATGATGATGGGAACGAGTGTTGTTGGGGGGGGGGAGAGGGGGGGTGGGGGGATGGGGTTGAATGGGACCTCACATATATATTTTTAATGTAATATTATTACAAAGTCAATAAAAAATAAAAAAATTAAAAAAAAAAAAAAAGAGAGAAGATGACACTTCAAAAGGATGATTTCTTTGATTTTCGGTCAGCTCCTGAGGCACCCACTTATCGAGCTTTTTCACCTCTCCGATTTGCTTCAAATGCCAAACAACCATAGAATGGTCAACGTTGAGTTCTTCATCAACTTCTTGTGTAGTTTAAGAGGATCAGCTTTGATGATTGCCCTCAACTGGTCATTATCGACTTTCGATGGCTGGCCACTATCTCCTCATCTTCAAGCCTCTCCTCTGCTTTGCAAAACTTCTTGAACCACCGCTGCACTGTACATTTATTAGCAGTTCCTGGGCCAAATGTGTTGTTGATGTTGTGAGTTGTCTCTGCTGCTTTATGACCCATCTTGAAGTCAAATAGGAAAATTGTTCAAATTTGCTTGTGTAACATCATTTCCATAGTCTAAAATAAGTATAAAATAAACAGCAAGTAATAAGTCATTAGCAAAAAACATAAAGCAAGAAATGCATATTAAAACAATGTTTAAAACCACATTATGCCTATATCAAACAGCAAATTTCAACAATGCAAAACTACAATTACTTTTGTACCAATCTTAATAACAGATATCATTTATACTTCTAAATGCGTAGAATAGGAACTGTATATACATTGCATAAAATGAAATGAAATTAAAAATGAATTCCAGCTCTAAAGATGAGGTCATTTACCTAATTTTAAAATGTGAACACAAAGACCTCTGAACTATACATACTAATTCAAACTGCATCAATGGTATAAAACACAAAAAGTGCAGCATTTCCAAGGAACCACAAACATTTCAACCATAAACATTTTCTGTTATAATTGTTTCTGTTTTGTCTTTGGAGAACATTCACTTTTTAAGACAATCAGTTTAAGAATGTTTTTAGGCACTGCAATTTATGACAATCAAAACAGTCTTCTAATGGTTCTACAGCTTTTGAAAATTCAAGTAACAATGGAGTTTTAATGGCATGAAATATCTGAGTAGGTTGAAAAGTTGAAAATTTAAATAATATGCTTATAGCTCATGGAAAGTGTCTTTTATTGTAATCAATTCCTTTTGCAGAGTCTGACTCAGAGATCTCCTGTAGCAGACATCTAATAATTCCTTCATAAATTATCATAGGGTAATGTCAATGAAATAAAAGTGTTTCCTAGATTCATTCTTTATCAAATATGCTTCATCTGGTTTCCCCTAAAATAAAGTTTGAAGTTAGATTAAATTTTAAAATAAAAAACTGTAGGGATAATTTTTCTAGGTCAGCAGTTCTTAATTGTGACCTGGGGAATCCTAGATTACCTGAGATCCTTTCTGAAAGCCTGCCATTCTGCAGTCAAACCATATTCATGGTGATACTAAGATTTTATTTCTTTTCCACTCTCATTCTCTCATAAGTGTACAGTGGAGTTTTCCAGAGACTACATGACACATGATATCATAATGAACTGAATGTAAAAGCTTATGTGAGAATCCATTTGTATTATACTAAACCAGACATTGAAGAGATTTGCAAAAGGAAAATCATATGTCTCTTTTCACTAATTTTTTGGCAAGTATGGTTATTTTTCATAAAAATATATTATGGTAACATGTGATGGGTTTATTAAGTTTTTAAGTGATTATTATCTAAATATTCAAAAATTTTCTACATTAATCTCTAATGCAGTTAGTAGTACATATTTTAGAAAAAAGGAATCTTTTGAAAATATATGTAGTAATAATTTTAATTGTGAATATTTAATTTATACTTTTATAAAAATATAGCCAAAATTTGCATATTTTGAATATAATTACATCTAATTGTCCAGTCCTTCAGATCATTACTGTCAAAAGCAGAGTATATGAACATGTTAATTATAATAACATAGTTAATGATTTTCCTGAAATGAAAGCAAGGAAAATAAATTTTATGAATAAACACATGCCTATTATTTTTATGCATCTGAACATCAACAGTCCATCAGCAGGACACACAATTATATGTAATAACAATTAAATTAATAAATTAATTGTTTCATATTTTGCCATCTTATAGTCATTTAAAAAAGCATAAGTTTACACATATCTTTCCATTTTCTCCTATGAAAGCATTTTTGTGAAGGCAAGAGAATATGATATATTTTATTTAGCCATTTATTTAACTATTAATTTAAGCATTTAAATAATTTAAAGCCCAGATCCATTCATTCACTCATTTGTTTCTTATTTATTTATTTAGCAAAGGTTCTTTCAACATCTATGATGTACCAGGCACAATAATGGCTGGTGCTTGTGGTTATGGAGATACTGTTCAATGTGAAGAGAGAATAGGGTCAACTCAGATCACATTCCTCCTGGCTCTTCTACTTCTGCCTAATTAACCATTCTTAAGTCTCTCTGGCTATTGTGCTCAGGGTTGCCAAAGAGACTTTGGGATTTCTATTCTTTCTTCCTTGAAAACTCTTTTTGTTTCTGTGTTGAGAGTTCCCAAGAATACCCTCAGGCTCAGTAATTCCCTAGAAGGACTCAAAGGACACAGAAAATCTGTTATTCTCATTGAGACAGTTTGTTATAGGGAAAGGATACAGATTTAAATTGGTAAAGGGAAAAGGCACACGGAATGAAATCCAGGAGAAACCAGGCTCAAGCTCCAGGTGTTCTCTCCAGTGGAGTTGCACATAGTCTCAGCAGTGATGTGCAATAATATGTGCAATGTGTTGCTGCCCAGGAAAGCTCACCTCAGCCTTGGTTTCCAGGATTTTTATTGGGAATCAGTCACATAGGGATGCAGCACCCACATGACTGGCCTCAACTACTCAGAGCTAGAGCAGAGCATTCCAGGAAGAGGGAAGAGCTGGAACAAAAGCCCGGAGACTGGGAGAGGGTGGGTCCATTCTAGGAACAGAGAGGAAATGAAGATTCTTGGAGCATTGTGAGTGAGGGGACATGACCTAAAATGGAAACTTAGGAAGTCTTCTGGGCCACGGGAAGGAGTCGTGTAATGGTATGTGTAATGGTAAGCCATTAAAGGTTTCCATGAAGGAATTGTAACAAGCGGATTCATCTTTTCAAATGCTTTCTTCAGTTGTTCTAAGGAGAGGAGACTGGAAAGGTCCAGAGTGGAAGCAGGGATGGACCAGTCAGGAGGCTATTGTGGAAGTCTGGGAAGAAGATGACCAGTCTACCAGAGATGATGGTGGGCCAGACTAGGGGCGTCAGTGGGAATGGAAAGTAGTGGACTGATATGAGATTTATTTGGGAGTTTGAACTGACAGAATAAGCTGGAGGGATAGGTTTGGGGTTTAGAGAAAGAAAGGAATTATATAGCTCTGTGTGTACATCCTTGGAGTAAATGTGGCAGATATTGAAGTTTAACATTTTAGATCATTTTCTAATATTAAAATGAAATTGGCAGGGAGTTCGATAAGAATTCTTAAAGCAAAGGCATCATCTCATGTGTTAGTTTTGAACTGCCTCTCACTTAGTGCTTTTGCAATGTGTCTTAGCTTGGATTTAGTCAAGAAGCAGTCCATGAGAGAAAGATCCAAGGGGAAGTGGTTTATTTAGGAGGTGATACCTAGAAACACTGGTAGAAGAATGGGGAAAGGAGATGGGAAGGAAGGCTGCCAAAAAAGCGGACATTATCAAGCAGGTGAGTGCTCTGGGCAACTGGGGCTCAGACCTACCTGGGACCTCAATCATCCAAGCTCCCCCAGCCAAGAGGCAGGATTTCTGTAGCACTGAGCCTCAATGCTATCGACCACTGCTGGGGAAATAGGCTGAGATTACGATCGTCTCTTTGAACCTTCCATGCAGAGTATGGGGACAACCTCTCCTAAAGGCTGCAATTTTTCCTTGTAGATTTTGTTGCAGAGAGATTTTTCTTTGTTGTATGGAACCAGTGCTAGTCCACCATTTCCAAAGTGGAATGGGTTAGCAACCTGTAGTCCTACGCTTTCCTACATTAATGTTTCTCAAAGCTTTCATTTTAGTTGTCAGGAAGAGATGAGATAAGAATAGACTAGTGGTTCTCCACCAGGGACGATTTTGCTCCCCTGGGAACATTTGGCAGTATGTGGAAACACTTTTGTTTTTCACAACTAGGAGAAGGACTGCTACTGGCACCTAGTGGGCAGCAGCAGGGATCCTGCTAAACATCCTAAAATGCACAGAACAGCTCTCCAAAGCAAAGAATTATCTGGCCCAAAATGCCAGTAGTGCTGGGGTTGAAGAGCCCTGGATTAGACCCACGTGCTCACCAGCAACATTTTTGGAGGGTTTAAGTGGACCCAGTATTTGGACTAACTGCCCAATACTCCTACCTTGGGTTCTTTCTCATCCATGAAAACTTCCCAAATCTCATTTAGTCCCCATAGAGACTTTTCCTTCTCACACTTCTCCTGTAATAAAGACTTAACTCTTTTGTGGCACCAATCAACTCTATAGTAATTATTTATCTGTCTTTCTTTCCTACCAACTATATAAAGTCAGTGTTGATGAAAATTTGCTATTGTGGCTTATAACAAATGGATCTGACAGTTTCACCACGTTTATACTTAAACAGGCCTGTTGGGAGGAACTCAAGACAAAGAAATCTCTGACTAACAAGTGAAACAAAGCCACTTAGAGATTACAGAGCTAAGCTGGAGAGTTATACACAGATAGTGAGCTAGTCTTCACATTACCTATGTACACACCACAATTTAAATGCATGACCATAATTTCTTACAACATAATACAATCTTTTATAAAACCACAGAGTGAGTCAAGGCAATTTTCCTAGCAAAATACAAACAAGCAAACCTCAAGGCCAGGTTGCATTAAGAATAAGAATTTTAAGTTAAAAAACAACAACACAAAAACTGGAATGATTCTGGAAATAAACCAGCTAGGACTCAAATTCATGATAAGATTAAAAAGTAAGGACAAATCTCACTTCAAGGGATCATCATCCTAAACAGGCTAAGGCATTTATGATTATTATTATCACCACGTCTAAATTGTAAATATTCTCCACACTTTTTATGCTTATAATAAAGCACAATGGTTTGCCTGTTGCCTTGTATGCTCAAAGCAATTCAGTCAAGAGCCTCTTCACAGTCCATTTTCTCATAAACTCTTTTTATTTGTTTGTTGTCTTTAGTTTCAGTGCAATTATGATTTTAACCAAGGCTAAATTTAAGTGTTTGTGGCTTATTTTTAAAATTTTCTATTTGCATGGAATAATGTTTCTCATTCTTCTTTAAAACCCAGTGGTGTAATATTTCTGGACACGTCTGTTGAAAATGAATAATGCCTTTACAGTTATTAGTTCATATTAAATTTTTAGTCTATCTACATTTTAAGATAATTATTTTTTTCCAGGTGACTCAGAAGTAATTTTAGAATCTTGCTGTATTGGTCAGGGTTCAATTAGAGAGGCAGAACTAATAGGATATATGTATATGTATATATATACACACACACATATATAAAATACACACACTATATAAAGGGATTTGTTATAGGGAGTTGGCATATACAATTGTAATCATGGAGGCTGTAAAGCAGTCTCTGTAAGGCTGTCATCTCTGCATGATGATACTAGAACTTGAGTGACATCATTGAAGGATAGGCAGTCAGGAAGGGGAGACCATGAGCAGGCTGGAACCCACAAAAACACACTGGGACTCTGTATTAGTCAGCCAAAAGGGTGCTGATGCAAAATACCAGAAGTGGGTTGGTTTTTATAAAGGGTATTTATTTGGGGTAGGAGCTTACAGATACCAGGCCATAAAGCATAAGTTCCTTCCCTCACCAAAGTCTGTTTCCACGTGTTGGAGCAAGATGGCTGCCAACGGCTGCAAGAGTTCAGGCTTCCTGGATTCTTCCCTTCCAGGATCTTGCTTCTCTCTGGGTTCAAGGTTCCTTTCTTTCCAGGGCTTGCTTCTTCCTGGGGCTGGTTTCGCTTTCCTCTGTGAGCTGACTTACCAGGGCTCCAGCTTAAGACTTCAGCATCAAATTCCAACAGTGTAGCTGAGTGTGAGGGTTTCGTCCTCGCTCAGGCCCAAGAGTCGGGGGGGCTTGCTCCTGCCAGGCAGCCGGCGGGGGGTGCTCCAAGATGGAGCACCGGTTCTCCAGGCGTGGGGGACACGCGGTTGAGGAAAAACCACGGAGACCGCTTGAGCGCAAGAACAGGTCTGCTTTATTATGGAAGTACACTTAGCTATATAGGGTTGGGTAGAGGGAGGGGCGTGATGAAGGGAGGGTTGGCTAAGGGGCGGCTGTGGACAGGTTGAAGCTGATGGATAGACCTGAGGTAAGCAGTTACTGGGGAAGAGGGCAGATTGTGGGTTGGCAATATGGGCGGGACTGGCGGGAAGGACGGCGGGAGCTGGAAGGGGAGGAGGGGTGGAGAAAGGCGGCAACAATTGCTCCTTTTGTTTTTAAAAGGAAATAGAGGCAACAAGTTTTGGTGCGCACTGTGGGTGTGAATAACTCTGTGTGCGCAGCAACAAAAGACAAGGATTATGAGGAGGAGGAGGAAAAGGAGGTTATAAGGACGGGTACTGGAATAGGACGAGGGGTGGGGGGAGACCACGAGACCGGCTGGCCGTAAGCGGACGACATAGCATCTGGCCAGGACGCATGTGCCCGCCATTAGGGTCGGCGCACGCCGGCGCCTGGTGCGCGCCGAGCCTTGCCAGCGAAATGGGCCCGTGATGCCCCTGAATCCCTCGCCCGAGGGGGAGGAATAGTTGGGGAGAAGTGAGGGGAGGAAGACAAGAAGCTATAGGCGTGTGGTCTGGAGTAGGTGGCGCGGGCGGAAGGGGCGAGGTGGACGGCTGGCGGGGGACTCAGCGGTGGCGAGGCGTTGGTAGTGGACTTGTACAAAGGAGCTGAACACTGCATTGGCTTGATCTTTGGCAAGGTGGACTATCCTTCTGATGGCCCAGGGGCCCACAGTGAGGGCTAAGAGGATAATGATAAGGGGGCCTAGGAATGGGAGCAGGTACGGGAGGAGAGAGATAGGTAATATCTTGATCGACCGCTTGCCGGAGGGCAAGGGCGGCGATCCCCGTGCCTGCTCCAGCGAGACCTAAAAGGGTGGCGACGGGAGGGGGCTGGGGTACAGAGTAGGGGGTAAGCGAGGCTTGGGGTTGTGGGAGCTGAGGGAGGCAGTGGCGAGGGGGGTGCCGGGCGAAGGAGCGGGCGAGGTGGAGCGGGGCAGAGAAGGGGGCTGTGCCTTTGGAGGATTGAAAATCTGATTTGGGCCCACTGGGGTGGAACGTGTGGGAATTGGCTCCTTTTTTATAGTGATAATGGTGCCGTAATCGTAGCCTACTGCATACAGGTGGGCTCCCCACATGCGGCCTCGTAACCAGAGGTCGGAGTTGGGGTCTTTGACTGTGAGTGTGATGGTGTTCCATCGAGTAGCATTACGCTGGAGAGTGAGGTATGGGTCTTTGTTAGGGGCGCTGGACCATCCGTGGGCGATGGTTTCACACCCCCAGGAAGGACAGTAATAGTGCGTTGGGTCATGGCATCCTCTGGTGGAGGATGGGCACATGTAGAAACCTGTGGCAGCGGGGTTGTGTCCCCCCCACTCATAAGACGGAAGGTTCGTGCGTCCAGTGAGGTTGGCGACATCAGTAGTGAAAGAGGGGGCGGAGGCGGTTACGTTCGAGGCGAGGAGCCTTTTTTGTTGCCAGAGGGAGAGGGTTCAATTGAAGGGCTGGTGACTCGGGTTGGCAGCGGCTGGGAGAGCGAGGGAAGCCAGGACGAAGAGAACGGCTGCGAGGCTGTGTAGAGGCATCATCTGACGGTGCGGCATCTTGATGATGGCTGTTGCTGGATCCGGGTGAACGGGGCGACCTCTGGGCCGTATCCACTGTCAATGTTATCTCTCACCGAAGGCATAGGGTGCTGATCGTTCGGTGGAACTAGTGGGTCAGTGGCAGGCCGGATGCAGCGCCCAGGAATCCAGAGCGGCTGCGGCTCAGACTCTGGAAAGACACAAGCAAAGCCCCTCCCCTGTGCTAGGAGGGGAGCTGGATCTTGCCAACGATTTGTGGCAGGGTCTTTCCAATGGACAAGGGGAACTTGCGAGGGCTGCCACATGGGTCCCCAGTGCTTATGGGTGGGGGAGAGTCCATGGTTATCGAAGGTTAGGAGATTGTGATGAATGAGGCAGGCAGTCACAACGTCGGCGGGGGCCTTGTGGGGAGAGGAGGCCCTTTCTTTTTGAATGAGTAGCTTGAGCTGTTGGTGAGTGCGCTCGACGATTCCTTGCCCCTGTGGATTGTATGGAATGCCAAAATGATGCGTGATGTGATACATTTGCATGAAGCTGGCAAAAGAGGCACTGCGATACGCTCGTCCGTTGTCTGTTTTGAGATTCCATGGAATTCCCATGAACAAAATAGCTTGGCGAAGCGCCTGGACGCAGTGTTTAGCACTTTCTCCCGCAAGAGGGACTGCATAGCACAGATGCGAAAAGGTGTCAATTGCTACATGAAGATATTTGAGGCGGCCAAAGGTGCTGACATGAGTGACATCTAATTGCCACCTTGAGTTGGGGTGGAGGCCGCGGGGGTTAACACCCTGAGGCTGCAAAGGCCCAAGTGGCAACAATGGCGCGCAAGTCCGGCACGCGCGCACAAGGTGTTTGCAAGTCTCAATGGGTATGTCTGGAAAGAGCTTTCAGATGGACCGCGCAGAGAAATGAAATTGGGAATGTAAGAGCTTAGCTTGATTGACAAAGTCTCCAAGTCGCGGCCCGTCGGCAGGGCTTTCATGGAGGAGGACTGGGTTTACCTGGTGGCTTGACACAGAAGCATCAGCGAGGTCATTCCCTTGAGCCAGCGGTCCTGGTAGGCCAGAGTGGCTTCTGATATGAGCAATGAACCAGGGCTGCTGCCTCGCCTCAAGCAGTCGCTGTACGAAGGCGAGCGCCCGATTGATGTTTGAGTCACCTGGTAGGAAAGTAGCAAGCGGGAGGCTGCGACACACCTGAAGAGTGTATAGGCTGTCAGTAAAGATGTTGAGAGGCTGGTCTGGGTGGAGATTGAGGACTGCAGCGACAGCTAGAAGCTCGCCCACTTGAACAGAAGAGTCATTTGCGAACAGCAGTTGCCGTGGCTCAGGATTCTCAGGAGTGTATATGATGGCAGCAAACGCCGTTTTTGAGGCATCTGTGAAGGCAGTGATAGCAGAAGGGATCGGGTTCCGTGCGGGCAATGGACGGAACGGGTTGGAAAACGCCAATTGAGACATTCCCTGCAGCAATCGGTGATGAGGATAGTGGTTGTCAAAGGAGCCGCGAAAGAGCTCTACCAGGCTCTGCATTTGGGCATTGTTCATGATGAGGGAGGTAACTTCCTTGGCATCTAAAGGCCAAACAATAGTGTGTGGCGGGATGCCATATGTTTGTATGGAGAGAAGTACTAAGTCAGTGGCCAACGTGATCCAGGCCCTTATAAAAGGGCAGATTTTCGGGAGTTTGCTCTTTGACGTATGCAGAAAAAGGAGAGGGCCATCTTGCCACAAGAGACCTGTGGGAGTGATTGGCGTTGGCAGAAC
Organism: Dasypus novemcinctus; assembly: GCF_030445035.2. NCBI lineage: Eukaryota > Metazoa > Chordata > Mammalia > Cingulata > Dasypodidae > Dasypus > Dasypus novemcinctus. Next base: position 87,976,443 of record NC_080684.1, on the reverse strand, counting down.
TAAAGCCAAGATTGGAAGGGTGGGGGAGAACCGCTCCAGGCGACACTGTTGCAGGGCGGCGCTGACTTGTTGGACGGCTTCTCGAGCCTCTGGAGTGATGATGATGCTGCGAGTGGTCGCCGTTGGAGGGCTGTCCCTTGTCTGCGAAAGCTCGAAGAGAGGCTGCATTTGCGCTGTTGTGATGGGAAGCGCCGAGCGAAGCCAATTGATTTGCCCGCAGAGCTGTTGGAGCTCAGTTAATGTCATCTTCGGAGAGAGGTGGATTTTTGGGCTTGTGGACTGGATAAACCAATGAAAATGAAAGCCTAAAATTGGAAAGGAGGCTGGAGGTTTATTTTGTCAGACTGCACAGTAAGCCCGAGGCTGGAGAGGTTTGTTATTATTGCCGAGAGCAGATCATTGAGGAGCGCACTGGAGCTCGCTGCTAAAAGGAGATCGTCCATGTAGTGGAGGATGTATGTGTGCTCCGGATTGAACTTGGAGCGCAGCGGCTCAACAGCATGGTTGACATACAGTTGGCACATAGTTGGGCTGTTGCACATGCCTTGAGGCAATACTCGCTACTGAAATCGCTGAGCTGCGCCTTGGTTGTTGATGCGCGGAACTGTGAACGCGAATCGTGGACAGTCCTGGGGGTGAAGAGGAATAGAGAAAAAGCAGTCCTTAATGTCAATGGTTGCCGCGTGAAAATGCTGGGGGACTGCGGTGGGATGCGGGCATCCTGGCTGAGGTGATCCCATAGGCTTAATATGTTTGTTGATCTCACGGAGGTCGTGGAGAAGGCGGTATTTGCCGGTGTTCTTTTTGCTAATGACAAAGACTGGTGAATTGTAGGGACTAGTGGATGACTCTATATGCCCTGCTTGTAGCTGCTCTTCAATGAGGGCAGAGAGAGCTTGTAGCTTGTGAGCTGGCAAGGGCCACTGCTCGACCCAGATGGGCTCCTCTGTGTCCCATTCCAGAGGGATAGGGTCAGATTTTGAGATGGGAGCAGTGGCCCCTAGAAGGGGGGGGCAGCGCAGCTGAGAAGGCTTCTGTGGTGATTCGGGCCTTTAGCTGGCTGAGGACATCTCTCCCCCATAAGATGGTTTGGACAGACGAAAGGACGAGTGGGCGAATTTGGCCTTCGTGGCCTTCTCGGTCACTCCAATGCAGAGGTTGGGATGTTTTCCAGGAGGTAGCAGCTCCCGTGGCGCCAATGACTTGAGGGCCGGTCTCTAGGGGCCAGTGATTGAACGCAGCGACTTCGAAGGGAACACAGGAGACTTCAGCGCCAGAATCTAGAAGTCCATCGAGCCATTGCCCATTGATTTTGAGCTCCAGTGAAGGTTTTTGGCGGCGTGTGATGGGCATTGTCCACATTATGGCTTGGGAATTTTCCTGAGGGCCTCTTGGGGGTGGGGCTGAGGCCTGCCCCGCTGGGAGTTTAAAGGCTGCTGGGAACCTTGGGCGGAACGGCAGTTGCGGGCCCAGTGATAACCTTTCCCACAACGCGGACACGGTGTAGAAGGGCCCCTTGGCCGTCGCATCGGCGGGTCTGAGCGAGGCGCTGGGCCTGGCTGAGAGCACTCGCAGACGAAGTGGCCGGGCTGGCCGCACCGAAAGCAGACAGGAGTGGGGGCGGATGAAACAGCCATGGCAGAGGCAAAGGCAGCGGTGAGTGTCTTGACTTGTGGGTCGACGTCACGGCAAGCAAGGACCCACTCGTGCAGAGCTTTGTCGCGTATGGGAAGGACTACGGCCCGGAATGGTGCAAGGCACCCATCTATGATAAGTTCTTTGGCCAGCGCAAACTGGGCATCCTCGTTAGAAATTTTTCGCTGACAATCTTCAAGGACGCGGGCGACAAATGCTGGGAAAGTCTCATTAGAGTCTTGAAGCAGTTGTGCGAGTTTGGTGGGCTGCTTGGTGGAGACTAGAGAGAAAGACCGCTGGACGAGGACTTTTACCCGGTGCCAAAACCCTGGGTCAATTTGGAGATAAGAACGAGGGTCTGCATAATTGTTGGTCCCCATATATGCATCGGAGGGATCGAGGACGCCAGCTTGGGCATTTTCCACAATTTGCCGGTCAACAGCCGCTTGGTAATGGGCGCGCCATTCAATAAATTGACCCGGCGTCAGGATGGCACGGGCTAGCGCAATCCAGTCATATGGGAGAATGAGTTGGGTCCCTAACTCCTCAAGTAGTTGCTGCGCATAAGGGCTGCCAATCCCGTCTTCCTTTACAGCTTTGCGGAGGGTTCTGACCTCTTCCGCTGTAAAGGGTAGCCAAGTTTGGGGTCGCTGTGGTGTGGGCTGCAGATTCAGCGGATACAGCTGAGGGGTTTGAGGAGGCGTGGCACCGGGGGCTGATGGAGCAGCCAAGGCAGGTGAAGGGCTATTGCCGTACGGCGGCGGCAAGGGATAAGCAGAACACGGGTGAGAAAATGGCGGTTTAGCGGCTTCCGGGCGACAACAAAATGGCGGCAGGACCCTTCTGGGCGCCGGCCAAGATGGCGGAGCAGCTACATCCGGCGGCGGACAAAATGGCGCGGGGTACGCTTCCGGTTTAGCGGAAGATGGCGACCCTGCAGTTTCCGGGCCCAAACCGGATGCTGACTGGGCAGGAAGAGACGGGTAGAGGCGGGAGGAGGAGGATACTGGCAGAGAAGAAGCCGGATGCACGCCATCTTGGGCAGAAGTGGGGGAAGAAGGCGGAAGTCCGCCATCTTGGGGAGCGGCAGGAGTGGTTTCTGTCTGCTGCGGGGAGCTCGGGCGGGGAGGTTCGCGCTCGAGAGCAACAGCAAGTTGGTTAGACAGAGAGTCAGTGTCGGCGGACTCGTCAGGATCACAGTCTAGAGGCCGTTTGGGAGAAGCTTCATAAACGGCCTCGGTCGGAGCGCCGAGGAGACAAGCGCGAATGGCAACGAGAACGGGTAAGAGGCCTGCTGGGAAGGTGCGTATCTCGTGCTCCATAGCGGAGGTGACTCGATCTATGAGTCGCGAGTATGTGTCCGGGCTCCAGAGTTGGCAGGTGGCGAGCCACGGATTAAAAGGGAGCAAGAGATCCCAGTACTTTTGGAGCTGCCGCAAGGAGACACGGACTCCATTGGCATCGAGCAGGGCAGCGAGGGCTCTGACTTGCGGCGCCTGACACAATGACAAAGAGGCGCCCATGACGGGATAGGGACGGGACGACGGCGAGGGGTCCCTTGGGGCTCGTCCGGGCGAGGGGTCCCTACCTGGAGAGGAGGACGATCACAGCAGCAGCAGCAGCAGAGAGGGGCCGGGGGAGGAGCTGCCACGTTGGGCACCAGTTGTAGCTGAGTGTGAGGGTTTCGTCCTCGCTCAGGCCCAAGAGTCGGGGGGGCTTGCTCCTGCCAGGCAGCCGGCGGGGGGTGCTCCAAGATGGAGCACCGGTTCTCCAGGCGTGGGGGACGCGCGGTTGAGGAAAAGCCACGGAGACCGCTTGAGCGCAAGAACAGGTCTGCTTTATTACAGAAGTACACTTAGCTATATAGGGTTGGGTAGAGGGAGGGGCGTGATGAAGGGAGGGTTGGCTAAGGGGCGGCTGTGGACAGGCTGAAGCTGATGGATAGACCTGAGGTAAGCAGTTACTGGGGAAGAGGGCAGATTGTGGGTTGGCAATATGGGCGGGACTGGCGGGAAGGACGGCGGGAGCTGGAAGGGGAGGAGGGGTGGAGAAAGGCGGCAACACAACAGCAAAACTCCAACATCAAAAACCCTCAACTCTGTTCTTTCCCATGCCTTTTATTTAGGAAATCAAACTCAGTCATGCCCAGGTACAGATCAGATTACAAGCATAATCCAATATCTATTTTTGGAATTCATAACCATATCAAACTGCTACAGACTCCATGAGGACAGATTGAAAGCCATGCCCATTCTCGTTACCTCTGACTTTGGTGACAAGCGAATCCTAAAGAAGCTGGGGCCTTTTGTCATACACTCGCTCCAGGTGTCAGAGGCTGAAGGAGGATCTACAGGGATGTAGAGCAATTGTAGACCCAGCTAATGGCTCACACCAACAGTAGACATCATTACATCAGCCACAATGCGTGAGAGCCGCAAAATGGCTTCTCCTTCCCTTCCACCCTCCAAATCTCCCAAGAATCTTCCTCGTGTCCTACTATAATTGGAGACTGTCAAGAGAGTAGATTCTGGGGAATCTAGCTCAGCCTAGTCAAGTGGACACATCATACCTGTAGATCTCAAGTTGATAACGACATGTACTTATGTGCCCTGCACTATGCTGAAACTAGCATGGGCATCATCTCACTCGGTATAAAGTAATATTTTACTAATAGAGCAAGCAAAGGGCCAAACTCAGTCTAACATTACCTGATAAATTAAACCGGAGGCTGATATATGAACTTGAACTTACCTTCTGGATATGAAAGGAAGAACTGACCAATATTAAAAAGACTGACTTCATGTGAGTGGATGGTAAGCACACTCTACCCACCCTGTCTATTGGGTAATCTTTTTCTATTAGAAGATAGGTATGTAAAAAAAACAACAACAAAGACTGAGTTTATGAAAAAATTTAGTGACCCAAGGGGAAAGGAATGTTTCTTTAATGACTTTCAAGTAAACTCTAGCTCTCACAATTACTTTCTGGGGAAAAAAATGAAGAAAATATTTAAGACATTTAGGTGACCTCAAAAAGTGCTAGATTTGGTGTCGCAGTGTGGGCTTGCCCGGAGGGCCGCTGCAGGGGCGGTGTGGGCTCGGGCGGAGGGCTGCAACACACAGAGGGGCCTTCCGAGAAGGCGCTCCGGGGCCGGCAAGGTGCAGAGGATGCGCGGTAGGAAGAAGACTACCGAGGAGACCAGGATCTGTGTGCAAGTCTGATTTATTCAGGAAGTACAGCGGTTAATATAGGGCGAAGATGGGGGAGGGGCAGGGGGCGTGGCCAGGGGGTGGCAGATGGCTGATAGGTTCGTGCAGGGGTGCATCACTGGTTGCAGGCAGAAGACGGGGTAGCCAGGGTTCTCGGCGGCAGCGAGGCGGGGCTGTCATGGCGCGGCCGTGGCCCTCGGGGGAGAGGCGGGGTTGGGCCACCGAGGGGGAAGCGGGTGCAGCTGGGCAGAGGGGCGGGCAGTACGCCCGAACCCCAAGCGGAGGGCCTTAACGCCTGTTCCCACCACCCGGGTCCGACTTGCACCGGCGCCTGGAGACGAGCCGACTCTTGCTGTCGCCGCGCTCCCACACGGTGCCACCCTACAATTTGGCCTTGCTGAGATAGAAACCAATATGTGTTGTAAGATTTCAAAGATTTAAAATAAACTGAAGGCAGTTTATTTTATGAAATGAAATGAAGGCGGTGATGTAAAATGATGTGCTTGAAATAAAAAAGAAAAAAATTGGAAAAGACTTCTAAATTCAAGAGCAGAATTAAATTACTTTGGAGGCAATAAAGAGGAGAAATTGTGCTACTGAAAATATTTCAGTGATATGAAGGATAACTTTTAAAATCATATTCCAGAATATAGAATAAAAGTATACCTATGAAAAACAATGGTGTGAGGATGATAGATATATATAATATGAGATGGAAAGCCAAGCTACAAACTAGATATTTTAAAAAAGACAAAAGAATAATAGGAATAGAAGCAATAACCATTCATGTACTATGGGGAAAGAAACTTTCCTGAGTTGAAAAAAGTACTTAGTCTATACATGAAAAAAAACCAAAGATAATTAACTTTTAAAAAGTGAGGCTATGTAAATAAAAAAATAAAATGAGAAAGAGAACATGGAAGATGTATAGAAAAATGTAAAAATATAGGAGAATAATTTATTAATTATTAGTTTAAAATTCAGGCTGAAATGTACTATTTTCTGAAAATAATATAAATTATAAAAATTATTATTATAAAAAATCTGGACATACCGTTAACTGGAAGAAAAAGGAAAAGCTTATACAAGAAAAGTTTAAAAAAATAAACTGGGTCCAAATGATTTCATGGTCATGTTCTCTGACACTTTTAAAAAAGAGATGATTGCCATATTATCTGTTAATGAATGTAAGGAAGAGAAGAATGTTTTCCAATGCAAACTACAAAGGGATTTTTAAAAAAAAGTTTATAAGATGATTCTAAATTTACTTGGAAGAATAAACTTGTGAATATCATATATATTTATATTATATTATATTATATTATAGTATAGTATAGTATATTATATATTTATTATTATTATTGAAAATGAAGAGTAATGAAACATTTGCCGGCTACATGCTAAAATATATTATAGATACATGATTATTAAAATGTAATGGAGGGAAGCGGACTTGGCCCACTGGTTAGGGCGTCTGTCTACCACATGGGAGGTCCACGGTTCAAACCCCGGGCCTCCTTGACCTGTGTGGAGCTGGCCCATGTGCAGTGCTGATGCGCGCAAGGAGTTCCCTGCCACGCAGGGGTGTCCCCCGTGTAGGGGAGACCCACGTGCAAGGAGTGCACCCTGTAAGGAGAGCTGCCCAGCGCGAAAGAAAGTGCAGCCTGCCCAGGAATGGCGCTGCACACATGGAGAGCTGACACAACAAGATGATGCAGCAAAAAGAAACACAGATTCCCGTGCCACTGAGAACAATAGAAGCGGACAAAGAAGACGCAGCAAATAGACACAGAGAACAGACAACTGGGGTGGGGGGGAAGGGGAGAGAAATAAATAAATAAATAAATCTTTTAAAAAAATGTAATGGAAATCAGAATAAACAAATAGTCTTAATTTATTATAGGGAAAGCAAAACAAAAAAATAAGGGATATAGGGAGCAAATGTAGCTCAGTGGTTGAGAGCCTGTGTCCCATGTACAAGGTTCTGGGTTCAATCTCTAGTACCTCATAATAATAATAATAATAATAATAATGGGGATAATAAACAAGGGATTGATCCCTAAATTTTGAGAGGAGGAGCTATTCTGGGAAAAAAATGAAGCTATGGCAGCTCACCTCATATATAATCAAATTAAATTCCAAAGGGTTAAAATTTCAATATAAAAATAAAGTTATAAATGACAGAAAAATACATAAATATTTAACTGATTATAGAAAATGGATTCCTAAGAATAAGTAGAAGAAATAAAGAAAACTGCAGGTAGATAACATCATAGATATGATCAAGAGCAAAAATTGGAAAAATATTGCAGAAAACATAATAAGGATTAATATCTATAATATATAAATGAATATGACATTAATAAGAAAGCACTAACACAGAAAAATTGGACAAAGAACAGATAATTTACAAATATAATACCATGTTATTTAATAAATATGGTGTTTGTGACTAACACATAACTGGTTAACATTATTAGCTGTCATAGAAATAAAAATAAAAACAAGGAAATACAATTTTACAACTATAAAATTTGGGGTCAAAATTCAAAAAGTGATTATTTTACTGGAGAGATAGTAATGAATGTATTTGTATTTGGCATAAATGTAAATTGGAACTCCCTTTTTAGAATATACTTAATCAATATATAGGTATGCACCAAGATTCAATAAATGAACAAACTTTGCTCCAAGAAGCATACAAACATGTTCATCCCAGGTTTACTAATAATAGCAAATAAAAGGGGATGTTAAACATCCAAAAATACTGAAATGATGAAATATCTTAGCAGTATAAATCAGAATGATGGATTACTCTACAAATCTTGGAAGAATATTTCATGATCTGAGGCAATACCTTCAAGACAAGGTGTTTGTGTTTGTACAGTTAGATGAACACTGGTAGAGAGGACTAGAAGGAACCCTTCAAAATTTTAATAGTGTGCCATCAGTGGATGGAATTATGGGTGATTTTAGTTTGTTTTCTTCATATGTATTTGTTCCTTTTGTTTATTATCAGCACATGTTTATTACATTTATAGGCAATAACAAGAGTAGCTTGTTCTGATATCACAGAAACAGCATTACTAGAGTATCATTGCTGGAAGAGACAGTCGCTGTTTTTCAGATAGAAAAAATGAGTTTCAGAGAGTGGGGTCTTTGCCTAAACTAAAACATGACTTAAGCAGCACTTTTAGATATAGGAAAAAAAAGTGTATGGCAAACCTCCTCAGCTACCTCAATAGCAGCTGAGAATGGCAAGAGATTCTATAATTTGCATGGATGCTAAAGTTACATTTTGAAGATTGACATATTGAACAATCTATTGGAGAGAAAATTGAAATTTTAAAAAGTTGAAAAATTAAAAAAAAAAAAAAGACTAATTCTGAGTGAAAAGCTGAGTTTTAACATAGATCCAACATTTTATCTCAGCAAATCCACTTAAGAACTACCCATTTACCTGTTTTTTTTTGGTAATAACAAACTTTATTTTTGGAGAACTTTTAGATTACAGAAAAGTTACATAAAAAATATAGGGAATTCCCATGTACCCCCTCCCCCTCACATTTTCCTCTGTTTTTAACTTCTTACATTAGTGTGGCTTATTTGTTAAAATTGATGAACCAATATCGAAGCACTGCTACTAACCAAGGTATGTAGCTTAAATTGTGGTTTATACTTTGTGCTGTACAGCTTTATAGGCTTCAACAAATGTGTAATGTCATGTATTTGTCATTATGAGATCATACAGGGAAATTCCAATGCCCTAAAAATGCCCTGTGTTTCACCTATTTATCTCCCCCCCTCCCAAATCTCTGATAACCACTATCTTTATATTAATGTTACGAGTTCTTCCATTATCATATGATAACTATAATAACAATAAATCTACTTTGGTCCATGGTTGTATTCCTCCCCTTCATTCCTTAGGAATTTGGGATGATGTCCACTCTGACTGCTTCATACTGAGGGGAGGTTAGCTATTGTCGAGCAGATGGGAGGAACTGTTTTGCTCGCAGTTGTAGATGCTTGTTTTTTTTTATGGGACTTTTTAATCGTCATCATTTTGTTAGTTTTCCTGGGTGGGTTCGAAGAACTGGAGAGTAGGTGTTGGCCACAACTCTGTTGAGATTCAGGGCTCAAGTGGCATATGAACAGTCTGAAGATTTAAGACTCGGAGACATATATTTAATGGGTATAGTGTTAATTATAGGCTCAAATAAAAGGGGTAGAAGAATCATGAGTAGGGAAATTATAAATAAGTCTAACTCTGTTATATTGAGGAAATAGATTATCATATATTCTCAAATAGGGCCTGCCAAGGGGGTGTTGATTTCATGTGGCTGTGTGGTTTGCCTATAGTGCCCGGATAGCTCTAGAGGCCTTGGGATCACTTTTGTTTGAGGCTTTGTTTACTGTGGCAGTTTGTTAAATCTGCCTGAGACCTGCATAAGCATAACCTCCAGAGTGACCTCCTGACTAACTTTGAAATTTCTTAGCTGCGAAAACTCTTTTTTATTTAATGTTTTCACTTTTTGGTCAAGGTCTTTCCCCAAATGCATCACTGGTTGGTACTTGGTAATAATCCCTCGGTGCCAGGAAGGCTCACCCCCTGGAGTCATGTTCCACATTGGGGGGAGGGTAGTGAGTTTATTTTATGAGTTTGGCTTAAAGAGAAGCCACATTTGAGTAACAAGGAAATTTTCATGAAGTAACTCTTAGGCATTAATTATAATTAGGCTAAGCTTCATTTTTACAGGAATAAGATTCATAAGTATAAGCATTAAGACCAAGGGGTTGGCATATTGCCCTGTTTTCTTTTATTAGACACTGCCCTATATAGTCCAGAGATTTTTGCCATTTTATTTGAGACAGTAGCAGGACTCCCCAATATGGTAATTTAATATTTTGTTGGCTACTTTGTGGGCCTCTATCTGTTGAGAAAATATACCGTGACAACACTAATACATTCATATCCCATAGAAGTATGCTTTAGTTTCAGTTTCCCCCCTGTGTCACCCCATTGTTGACACTATCGATACTCTGTACTAGTGACATACTTTGTCCCAGATCCTGATAGAACAGACTTGTAACAATATTCTTAACCACAATCCTTGGCCACCCCAGAGTTTGCTGAGTTGTATAGTCACCGTTTTATTCTCTAGCTTTTCTTCTAGCATCATGGACAGGTTGAAAACCTTTCCTTTTCAACCCGTTCACATACTTCAGCTCCATTCATTACACTAATATTTCTGTGCCTCTATCACCTCTATCCATTGCCAACCCATTACCATCAACCTTATTATAAATTCTGCCCAGGTTAAGCATTGGCTCACCAATTTCTACTCCTCTACTATCTCCTGATAAGCACTACTTTTATTCAATAATCTGCTATAGTTAGTAGATTGTTTTCATTGGTTTTATTGATTGACAGGAGTCCCTTCTTCTCTTCCCCCTCTTTCTTCTTCTTTTCTTTCTTCCTCCCTGCCTTCCCTTATCAACTTATAGGGAAAATCATTTATATGCCAGGCACTATTCTAGGAGCCATCCAATCTAAAATGACAGAATACATGAAACAACCCAACCTACATACACCCACACACCTCCTACACCACAGGAGTGCATGTAAAACTTGTGAAATCTGAATATACCGTGGATTGCACTAATGTCAATTTCCTGGTTTTGATAGTGTACTACAGTTATACAAGACGCTATCATTGGGGGACACTAAGAGGGATGTACCAGATATCCCTGTACATTTTTTGGAACTTCCTGTGAATCTACAATTATTTAAAAAATTAAAAGTTAAAAACGAAAACAGCCTAATCAGTATTTTAAGAGATGTACAGACAATGTGATAGAAACAGAGAAGGTGGGACTAACTATGAGATTTTACAGCTCTTTATGGAATAAGGAATTAAAATAAATAAAAGGTATGAAAGCTAGTAAAGTATGAAAAGTGACACTTGATTGCTATGAAAGACATTTTAGAACCGTAGGTGATTTTAGAGTTCAACAACTGAAAAGTGCCAACCAACATTTTGCAGATGAAGAAATAGTGGTAGTGTGTCCCCAAAGTGAAACTGCTTCCAGTTGTGAAATATTCTAGGTGTTGTGGTAGTTAGTGATACTGCCATGAGAACTCAGATTCTTTTTGGGGGGCTGTAAGATCCTTAGAAGTTTCGAGTTCACTGGTCCAAACTGGACCACTCAGGCATGGTCGTGATATGCTTGCCACAAGATGGCAGCAGAACATAAACCATCACCATCAGAGTGCTTGCTATGGACCTGCAATTAGAGATCATGGAGTGGTTTCTACAAACTTTTAATTATGTGCTTAAATCAGGACTGGTGTACTAATGTATATGCATATTAGAAAATATGCCCCAAAATAAAAATATTAAAAGATGATGCAAATATAAGCAAGTCTGTTAAGGTGTCTTCATTCTCATTAGCTAATATCTTAAGGCAGAGTATATAGTTATGGTGAAGTTCATAGTTAGGGACTATGGACCTATATCCACATTTCAAATGGTCTTGATAATTTCATCTGGTTTGGGATAACTTCCTGTAAAGTCTTATTAGATGGTTATTATTTTTTGTATTATAATTTAACTGACAACTTTCTGGCACTCAAAGTAGTGCTATATCCTTATTGTTTGTGAGCATTAGTTTGAAATGTATTAAACAGCTATTTTTGTATGTAACAATTGAAGCACATATTGGAAATTTCAAGTGGTTTAACCTATAACTGCATTGTTTGCATTATCTTCAATCTGTATTTTTCTTTGGTAGAATATTTTTTTAAACCTTTTGTCCATTTTGGAAGAATGGGTTGGCTAATTATTAGCATGATATATTCATCTACTATATTGGTCAACCAAAAGGGGTGCTGATGCACAGTACCAGAAATCTGTTGGCATTTATAAAGGGTTTTTATTTAGGGTGGGAGCTTACAGTTACAAGGCCCTAAAGAGCACAACTCAAGTACTTCCTTACCCAAAGTCTGTGGCCACCTGTTGAAACAAGATGGTGGGCGATGCTTGTGAGAGTTCAGCCTTCCTCTTCTTTTTAAGTCTCCATGAGCCCAACTTCTTCCATTCTCAGTTGTAGGTCAGAGGATTCATCTCTCTTCCCATGGCTCATATCTTTCTGGGCTCAACTGCTCTATTTTCTTCACAAGGTCAGATGAATGTCTCATCTCTCTTCAGGGCTCCAACATCAAAACTAAGTTCTCTCCTCTGACCTATCACTTTCTGTGTTCCCCTGTGTATCTACTTCTCTGTGTAAGTGTCTACTCAGCAAGGGGGTGGGGACTCAATGCCTTACTGATGTGGCCAAATTAAAGCCCTAATTTTAATTCAATAAAGTAAACATAACCTTTGAATTTAATACAGTCAAAGGGTATCATGCCCAGAGGAATCTACCAGTTTACAAACATAATTACTTTCTCCTTTTGGAATCATAAATAATATTAAACTGCCACATCTACTAAACTGGGCCCACAACATATGTCACACAATACAGACAGACTTTGTCTTATGTGACCACAGACCCCTGACACAGGCTCAAGTGAGGGCTTAGGGTGAATCCAGATTATAAACACCTCATTTCTTTCTTACGTTTTCAGGTAAAAATAGATATAAGTTGTTTGAACATGATCTTTATTTCACCATCCAACTTGCTATTTCAAAAATGAGGAAAAAGGTTAAAACAGGCCTACTTAAATTCCTTCCTTTGAGAAATGTAAAAATGTAGTTTCCCACAACATCATACCATATTGTGCAGTTTGGTATTGCACAAAAATGCTCCATCTCATATTCAAAATGGGGCAGGGGAGAAGGCTTTAAAAATCCCAACCTTGCATTTTCTATTGGAGACCTTTTTGTGTCCCAGTGTGAAAATCTTGTTTCATTATCCACAATATTTCAGAAACCTTCAGTACAATGCCAAATTGGAAAAGTAGAATGGGGTATCTTTAATAATTCTGGCTTTGGAAAAAGTTATGTTTAAGGGAAAATTTCTTGAGTTACTCCAGCCTTGAAGTCGGTCACACATCTTTATCCCACTCTAGATGACAAACTTCTAGAAGGCAGTGGCCATACCTAATTCATTTTTATATTCACCTTTGTGATTGGTTCAGTGCCTTGAAAGTAGAAGGTGTTTACTGAGTAGAAGTATTTACTGAGGTGGATGGAATTTCCGTGTAAGACATTTAGACTTTGACAATCACAACCTGCATTGCAGCACTGTATATATAAATGTATGATATGACACCAGAGAGGCTTTTTCCTTCTGGGTTATGGTTCTCAACTCAATCCAATAAAGCTTTCTATAAGAAGTTTTATGTCTGAGCTGTCCAGTGCAGTAGTTACTAGCTACAAGTGGCCATTGAGCACTTGAAATATGACAAGTGAGATTGAGGAACCCAATTTTTATTTTTTGTAGCTAGTTACTACCACATTGGACAGCACAGAAAATCTTAATTATAAATTATTAAATAGTAGCATTTTCAAACTTCAGCATCCTTTATTTCTTCTACAATGATCTCCATCAAAACACCTCATCTTTTGTACCACCTCACCATGAGTTCTCCTTTCTACCATTCCCCAATACCCCTTATGAGCACCAGAAAATATTCTTTCTCCTCAAGGTTGAAAATACTTACTCCATTATCTAAGCAACAAAATCACATAGAACCTAAAAGCCACCAGCAAAAGAATGATAATTGAAAAATAAAATTGGTCCTATTCTTTCCTTAGGGAAGGTGTATTCCGAGTTGTTCCAGAGGGAGCAGTGGCAGGACAATTTCACTGGCACCTCAAGCTCAATAAGGCCCCCAATATTGGCTTTTGTTTCAGGGACAAATTTATAACTTTTAAAAAACGACCTAATTTCCTTTTCCACTTAAAATGTTTCCATTATACACTGAGATTCCTGGATTTAATTCCTTGGACACACAGTCATTAGTTTAACTCTACTCATTGTTTAGTTTTTAGCTTCTTCATCATTTCATTAGGACAGCTAACCTCCCCTATTACCCATATCTCCCTTGGATGCTTTCTTTCAACATGGGACCTCTCTAAGGTTGTTGTAAAAACAAATGAAATGATGTGCAGCACACATCCACTTTGTGTCCGAAACATAATAAGTGCTCAACAATTATTAGTTCTCTTTATTCTTATACTAGAGGCACCCTGTCCAGATGGAGAATCTGAACCATAGAGAAGTTAATCAATATTAAGCATTGGAGTTAAGAATCAAGGCAAAATCATAAACTGAGGAAAGAATTCCAAGATCAAAAGCAGGCCAAAGAAGTTACCATGTGGAAGTGGAATATAGAATGAGGCAAAGGAAGTAGTTCAGGACTGGAAAAGAGAGGAGAGTCCTGTGTGTCCACTGTAATCCAAGGTGAAAATGGCAAATTAAAGGACCTGTGTAGGATCATCTGGCCAATCCATTATTGTTGGACAAGGTAATACCTAAATCATCAACCCATTTGCTCACTTTACCTTCTAGTGCTTGTCCTTTGACTTATTACAATTATTTTGAGGAATTTTTTTTACTGACTTGAATATTTTCCTTCTTTTTTCTTTTTTTCTCTTATCTTACCTTTATTAGCCATTCTGTAGTAACCAAATAAACAATTGGGTATATAGTTTTTTATTGCTTTTTCTATGCTCATGTACATATGCAAATAACTGTACATATAAAGGATTTCTTGTATTTATTTTTATAAAAATTGGGTTATACTATATAAATTTATTTGAAACTTGTTTTATCTTACATCATATATACCGGACATCTGCTCCAATTGCTCATAAAAGACATGGGATATGTGCTAGAGTTAGTGTCTATTCTTCATCTCAATTTAAAGAAAATCATGCATCCATTTCTGGAAGCATGGCTTACCCTTTCAATGAAGTCCTATGAAATCCTCAAATGCAGAATAAAATGTAAAAAGTCCTAAAATGCATTAATGAGCAAACAGAAAGAGAAGGAAGCCAAAGATTACTAAAGCAGTCTCAGGGCATTTGCTGGAACCCTAGTGAAGCTGAGTATGGGTTTTGTAACCTCTTAGAGATGTGAGAAAGGATAAAAACTAGACTCCATCCAAAGCTGGAAGTACAGGGAAAACACCAAATATAGCTGGAACCTAAAGAGTCACGCATACCACATGTATAATGGTAAACTAGAAATGAAACTGCTCATTTTCCCAGGAGCAACAATAAGGAAAATTGCCTGCCTTGGAACTTGGTACTAGATGAAGAGAGAAAAATAATCTAACATTAAGAAACAAAACAATACACCTCTACTTCACTAATAGCCATAAATGAGTTCTTATATGATTTGAAAGCTAACATTCACTATCTGAGAGGTCTTAAAAACATCAAGCAGAAAACTTAACTTAAAGCAGACTGTTTTACTGTAGGTGCCTAGTCACAGGAAACACAAATCAACTTTAATTAGATCTAAGGCTTTCCCACAGATAAACATCCAAGGAATATGAAGTCACAGTCAAAGTCAGAAAAAGAGATTCAAATTTCCCTGAACATTAACCATTATTAATTACATATATCAGAGACAGAGGGACAAGTTTTCTGAGACTGGAATTATTGGACACTGACCATAGAGCTCCATATATTTAATTAGCTAAAAAGTGAAAGAGAGAATGGAAATATGACTAAAGAGAAAGATATTAAAAAATAGCCTACCAGGCTTGAGAAAGAATCAAATAGAATTTCTAGAAATAAAAATGACTATGAAAATTTTAAGTCCGTAAATGGTTTTAATAGTAAATTAGAATAGTGGGAGAGAGAATTTACTTATTGAAATATAGATCTGAAAGAAAGTATCTAGTATGAAGCACAAAGAGACAAAGAGATGAAAAATATTAAAGAAAGTTTACAAGACACGAGGATAGAGTGAGATGGAATCCTTTGGTATTCTAGAAGAAGAGGAGAGAGATAAAAGGGAGAGGGAATGCTTGAAGGAATTATGGCTAAGTATTTTCCAGGATTGAAGAAAAACAATCTTCTTCTTTAGAAGTAAAATCAATTCAAATCAGGATAAATAAAAAAAAAAATACATACCTAGAAACATCACAGCCAAACTTCAGAATCCCTCTCCCCCAAAAAGAATACCTTTAAAATGTCCAGAGAAAAGAGAATAATTATATACAAAGAACAGCATTTAGGATATAATTACTTCTCAACTGCAACAATGAGAACTGGAAAACATCTTCTAATAGTCAAGGTAAAAGACATTTTTAGGAAAACAAAAAGTGAGAAAGTTTGCCACCAATAGATGCTTACCACGGTGAATTTTATAAGGATATACTTGAGGAATAATGAAGGTGTTCCCAGATGGAAAATTCTGAGATGCAAGAAGGAATGATTAGTGGAAAGAGTTGCAAATGTATGTATAAGTCTAAAACAAAGATCAGTTGTATGAAACATTTATAGTGATAAGTCAAAATAGAATTAAATACGCAGAACAAATGCAGTGAATGTCTCATGATGATGGAGGAAGTTGTTGTCATGGGGGGAGGAGTGGGGGGAGGGGGGTGGGGGGTATATGAGGACCTCGTATTTTTTGAATGTAACATTAAAAAAATAAATAAAGACCAAAAAAAAAAAAGGAGGAGGATAAACTGGGAAAATTTTAGGAAATTTCTCAAAAAAACCCCACATAGACTTGTACAACATGGAGTGAACCTTAACATAAACTATGGGCTATAGTTAAACTGCTATAATTACAATAATATTGTTTTATCAATTGTACAAAGATACAACACTTATATAAAATGTTAATAAATGAAAAGGGTATTGTGTGGGCGGGGTATATGGGAACTCTGTACTTTCTGCATGATTTTTCTGTAAACCTACAACTGCTCTAATTAAAAAAAAATACACAGAACAACAATAGTACACAAACTGGGAAGAAGATGATTGGATTAAAATGTTTTTTAATTATGATAAGATACACGTCATATAAAATTTGCCATTTAACTATTTTAAATTGTGCAAATCAGTGGCATTGAGTATATCCACATAGTTGTTCAACCATTATGACTGGTTCTAGAACATTTTCCTTAATCCAAAAGGAAACCCTGTACCCATTAAGTAATCACTCCCCATTCCCCCTTCACTCCAGCTTTATGTATCTGCCTATTCTGGATATTTTCAGTCTTTATGTATGTGTCTATTCTGGATATTTCATATAAACTAGGGGTTCTTAACCTTTTTTGTTCTACGAACCCCTTTGCCAGTCAGGTGAAAACCGTGGACCCCTTACTAAGTCCACACTATACTGTGTATTATTTAATAAATACATCACATAAGCACCAACACATCCTCACAAGAATAATTTTTTTTGAATTTCAATACAAACTCACGGACCCCTTGCTAAGAACCTCTGAAAATATGTGGGTTTTTTTTTGTGCCTAGCTTTTGTCACTTACCACAATGTTTTCAAGATTCACCCATGTCATTGCATCTATGTTGTAGCCTCCATGTTGTACTTCATTCCTTTTTATGGATAAATAATATCCAGTTGTATGGCTATCCCACTTTTTGTTTATGCACTCATCAGTTGATGGATATTTGGGTTGTTTCCACCTTTTGGCTATGGTGAATAATGCTGCTATGAATATTCATGTACAAGCTTTTCTTTGAAAACTTGTCCTCAATTCTTTTAGGTATATATCTAGGAGTATATACTGGTTCATATGATAATTCTATGTTTAACTTATTGAGAGACTGCCACACTATTTTCCACAGTAACTACATCATTTTACACTGCTACCAGCAATATATGAGGATTCCAATTCCTTCATATTCTTGTCAACACTTGCTATTTTCTGATTATAGTCATCCTGGTGAGTGTGAAGTGGTATCTCTTTGTTATTTTGATTGGCAGTCCCCTGATGATCAAAGATGTTGAACAGGGAAGTGGACTTGGCCCAGTGGTTAGGGTGTCCGTCTACCACATGGGAGGTCCGCAGTTCAAACCCCGGGCCTCCTTGACCCGTGTGGAGCTGGTCCATGTGCAGTGCTGATGCGTGCAAGGAGTGCCCTGCCACACAGGGGTGTCCCCGCGTAGGGGAGCCCCACGTGCAAGGAGTGCACCCTGTAAGGAGAGCCGCCCAGCACGAAAGAAGGTGCAGCCTGCCCAGGAATGGCACTGCACACACGGAGACCTGACACAACAAGATGAGCAACAAAAAGAAACACAGATTCCCATGCTGCTGACAACAACAGAAGCGAACAAAGAAGACGACACAGCAAACAGACACAGAGAACAGACAACTGGGGTGGGGGGTGGGGAAAGGGAGAGAAATAAATAAGTAAATAAATCTTAAAAAAAAAAGATGTTGAACATCTTTTCATGTGCTTTATGGTCATTTGTGTATCTTCTCTGGAAAGTCCTTTTCTCATTTTTTAACTGAGTTGTTTGTCTTTTGTTATAGTCTTTAATAGTTTTTTATATAATCTGGATACTAGAACCGTATTAGATATATGATATGCAAATATTTTCTCCCATTCTGTGGCTTGTCTTTTTACTTTCTAAATAGTGTGCTTTGAAGCACAAAAGTTTTAAATTTTGATGAAGTCCAGTTTATCGATTTGTTGTTGTTGTTGCTTATGCTTTCGGTATCATGTCAAAGAAATTGTTGGCAAATCCAAGGTCATAAAAATATACTTCAATGTTTTATTCTAAGAGTTTTATAATTTTTTCTCTTATATTTAGGTTCTTGATCCAGTGTTTTAAGTGCATAGGAAAAAGATAAATATATTGATTAATTTTAGGCTTTGACAACTTAAATATGCATGTTAAAATTTATACGGGAACCTTTAAAATAATAAAAATAATAGGTGTGGCTTCTACATCTTTAGAGGAAAAGGGAGAATAAGAAAAAATATTGAAGAAATCCAAGGTAAAGCAAAAGAGGAGAGAAAAATAAAAGAGTTGGGACAAATAGAAAATACAAAATAAGTTGGTAGAAGTAACCCAAATATATCAGTCATTGCAAGAAACTATATAAAAGGCAAATGTTCCAGACAAAAGACAGAGATTATCAGACCAGATTTTAAAAAATACAGCCATATGCTGTTTAAAAGAGACAATTTTAAAAACATTAGGAGACAGAAAAGTTGAATGTAAAAGAGTAGAAAATGAAATCCAAGCAAATACTAGTCGTAAGAAAGCTGTATAGCAATATTAACAACAGTCAAAAGAGGTTTTAATGCAGAGAAAGCTATGAGAGATAATAAAAGTTACTATAAATGAGAAAATGTTCAATTCATGAGAAAAATATAAAATTCTAAAGGTGCACTTGCCTATTAACATACCTTCAAAATGCATAAAACAAGAATTAACATAACAAAAGAAGAAATTGATAACTGTGCCATCATATCAGGGAAATTTTAAGGTGACTTTCTCAGTAATTAACTGATAAATTAGACAAAAGTATCAGCAATAATATAGAAGAATTAAAATTGCAATTAATAAACATGATCTCTTTCCCTATATGGAACCTACTATACATTTTTTCCAAACTCACATGAAACATTTAAAATATTAACTATATATGGGATCAAAAGCTAGTCTTAATAAATTTACCATACAGATTACGTTTTCTGACTGCAGTGAAGTTAAGTTAGAAATCAGTGAGGAAAAGTTATCTAAAAAAATACACAAATATTTGGACATAAATTAACACACTTCTCAAGAAGTCATGGATCAAAGAGGATAAATTAAAGGAAATTAGAAAATACCTCTAATGTTAGTAAAAACATTACTCCTCTAACAGATAAGAGGCATCTCAAACTTGGATGGAACTCTACAACCATGAACATTTATAATGAAGACAAAGAAAGGCTGAAAATCAATGATCTCTGTGTCCAAGTTAAGAAGTTAGGAAAAGCACAATAAAATAAACCCAAAGAAAGCAAAAGAAGGAAGAAGTTAAAATAAGAGCAGAAATGAATGAAATATAAAACTAACATAAACCAAAGAGGATCAAAAAGACAAATGGATAAGACCAATAAAATTGACTAACTTGTTGACTGATAAAGAAAGAGAAGACAGATCCAACAAAAAGTAAGAAGAAAGGGTGAGAGTAATAAAGTTTATTACCAACTTTGATGAAATGGGCAATTTCTAGGGAAACAAATTACCAATCAAATTATCTCATGAAAAGGTAAAAAACTGAAATATGACCCTGATACAAGCAGCATTCTTTTGATCAGCAAATATTGATTTGCTCTTGCCCTCCCCATGTGGATGCAGTACAATCCCCCATCCCACTGATGTTTGGTATGGCCACCTGACCTGCTTCGGCCAATGGAATGTCAGCAGACACGATAAACAGATGCCTCGCATGCATCCAGTTCACCTTCTGGACTCCTGTAATCTGTGTCAGGAAACTACTACCACTTCAACTTGGGCCCCAGAAGGAATGCAGCTCTGGAGAGCAGATCTGAATCAGCACTGAACCCAGTTCAGCTGACCCGTAGCTTGCCCATTGTCTCTAAGATTTCTTACTGAAATTTCACATGGCATTTACTAGGGATGGTACCACTACAAATAAATGGTCTCCTGTCTCAACAAAGCTCTTGAAGGAGACTGGCAATCTATCTCCCAGACTATTACAGACTTTTTCTACTCTTCTACAAATTTTGTTAACACCCCCTCACCCTTTACTCTTGATAGATAATTCCATCCCCTTACTAAGACAGTGTAAAGAAGTGGTTCAGGAAAAGGTTAAAAACATTCATAGACATTATTACCCAGCAACCTCACTCCTACGTTTCCCAGGTGGAACTTACAAACACTTGTGCCAGGAGACACATCCACTAATTTGCACAGAGGCTCTACTTGTAATGGTAAAGCCTGGAAACATCTCAAATTAATTGGAGAGCAAATAAGGAAATTGCAGTATATTCACACAAGGAATGTTGCACAACAATCAAAACACTTGAACAACATCTATACACAAGAATGAATCTTAATAAGATATAGCAAAAAATTAAGTCCCAGAAGATGACATACAGCATGTTACCTTTATTAAAATAAGAGTAATTAAAATTAAACATATAAATTTTAGGAATTCACAAATATGCCATAAAACTATATTTCAAAGGTAATGGTATGATGAAGACAAGATTAAGTATTGTGTTTATGTCAGGTGGGAGAGCTATAGGAACAGTATTGGAGAACTACACACGTAGATGCAAGTTGCTATCAATATTCCAGTTCATATATGGAAAGTAGGTGTTACTTTTCTTATTAAAATAATAAATTAATAAGGACTGAGGATAATATTAACCCCATTCTGTGTGTCTGTGCAACAGGTTGCATATATCGTATGTGTGTGTATATATATATATATATGTATATATCTGGACTGTCAAGTTCAAATTCTGACTCTGCAGTTTGCTAACTCTAGACTTCGAGCAAATACTTGATTTCTCTCGACCTTAGTTCCTTTCTCTTATATGGCAGTGGTAATAAATGTACTTACTACATTGTAGCGAACATTAAATGAGCTAGTATATGTAAAGTGTTTAGATCATTGTTTACTGTGTCTTAGGAGATCAAGAAATGTTAGCAATAATCACTTCTGAGAAAGAAAAGGACCTTTAAATGTCCTGACCCTTCCCTCCACTTTGATTTATTTGGAATCATCCTTGCTCCCCTTTCTTCTGTGGCAATTAAAGTATTCCTCCACTCCTTAAGTCCTACCTGTTCACTCAAATTCTAAATCCCATCCATTTCCATGATTTCAGTGTCCTCATTCTGTAAACTATCCTGCTCTCTTGTTTCTACAGTCTCACTGTATCAACAAGGATTTGGCCAGGAAAACAGAAAAAACTCCAGGTATTTTAAGTAGGATGGGATGTTATCTAATTTATGTTAATCTCCCCCCCAAAATAGAACTACTCACCTACTCTTCTGAGGGATGATAAATTTAGAGGTTTTCTGGAATATTCTGTTCCTTCCTCATTTGTGCTATAGATGGAAACTGACCTTGATGAAGAGAGGATAAATAAATAAACACCAAGTTTGGTTTGTAGTGAATGAGATAACATATTCTTCAAAGTCATTCATTCATTCATTCATTCAACAAATATTAATTGAGCATGTAGTATTGGCTAGGCCCTATACAAAACACTGGTTTCAAGAAGTTTTTGTCATAATGGAAGGAGTCAGTCAAACAACACATTAAAAAGTAAAAGATACAGTATATTAGATGGTGATAAACATACAAAAAAAATAAAACAACAAAGGGGAATAAGGACATATGGGGATATGGGAATTTTAATAGAGTGGTAAATTGGCATTTATCAGGATGGGAGTTTAGGGGATGAAGGGTCATCTGGAAACCCTGGGCTCCTTGCAGAGAGTAATATGAAGAGGGAGAAGGAACATAACGGAGTTGGTCCTTATGCCTTAAAGCTGGTGTGGTGGTCAGGGTGTGAATGTTGGAGAGGGTTTCTTGCCAAGAGCATATAGAATTCTCTTGTTTCACCCCTGATACTGGAAATGTGGAGGTTGGGGGAGGGATGGGGCAACTCTTTACTCCTATTTGTGTTCATCTTCAAGTGCCGTTCTCCAACGTTTCATCCTTGACACTGCATCTTTTCATTCCATATACTTTCCATTACTGGCCTTATTTTTGGACGTTGTTCCATTGCCATCTGTCTTAGTTCCCTAGATGCTGAGACAAATACCATACAATGGATTGACTTAAAAACAGGAATTTATTGGCTCATGGATTCAGAGGCTAGAAGGCTTGCCTCCTCCCAGGATTAGTATCTTTTGGTAGGCTGGCAACCCTTGGTGCTCCAAGGCTTTTCTATCACATGACAAATGTCCTCTCCTTTTCAGTTCCATTGTCTTCTGGCTTCCTCTTCTCCACATGACTTTCTCTCCATAAACCTTCCACTAATATAATTAAGATCCAACTTATTTCATTTGGGCCACACCTTAACAAAAAACAACATCTTCCAAAGGTCTTATTTATAATGAGTTTGCACCCACAGGAATGGTTTAATATTAAGAATATTTTTTTTTCTTTTCTGGGGTATATAATGCAACTTATCGCACTATCTATATGTTAAAGTTTCCTAAGTCTAAATCTCAGTCTGGTACTGACACCCATATATTCCCTGTATCTCAGATATCACCACTTAGAGACGCACAGACATATCATACTCAATATCTACAGACCTGAACTCATCTTCCTAAACCATATGAATGGTTATTGTGTTCCCTTGCTCAGAGATGGTTCCATCATCCACTTAGTTGCTCAGGTTAGAAGGTGGGTCACTCTTGACTCCCCCATCCCTGAACTCTCACCCCTATAACCAACCAACCACCAAGGCCTGTTGAGTCTATGTCCTGATTATCTCTTTGCCACGATTAGACACCCAACATCTCATGCCTGGATTACTGCTATGATTTCCTGTAGTCTCTCACCCACTCACCCCTCCAGTCTTGCTTTTCTCCAACGCATTCTCTAAGATGCAGCTATTTTTATTTTTTTTTGAAAAAATAAATCTGATCATATTATTTCCCTACTAAAATCTTCAATGCTTCTCTATTGCTCTTGGGGTAACATCTAAGTACCTTAGATGGGCACACACGGTGTCATGGTCTGCTTATTTCTTTAGTCTCATTCTTCTACCCTCATGCTCCTTGAACAACTCACAGTTTTGTGAATGGACCAGCTATGCCCAGTATTGTCACTAGGCAATTGCTGATTCCCTTCCTACTATCTAGAGCTATTTTTCTTCCCCTTGTATAGGCAAATGTTATCAGGATTTGGTTTATCAATCCCTAAATCTGAGATGGTTTTTTTTTAAATGTTAGCCTGATGCAGTCTCATAAATGCTAACAGAAGACAAAAGACTCTTAGGTCAGAGATAAAGGAAAGGTTATTACTAATAGAAATAGCAGTTGCCAGAATATTTTTATTTTCTTGCACTGGTTCCTGGAGTCTTAATTTCCATAGTGAGAGATGGCAAGAGTCATGTGACACTTGCACATGCAGTGGGTTGTGTCCACAAGAGGAACCCTGAGCCTAGAGAACCTAAATCTTATAAATGGGCTGCAGGTAAACCTTCCTGACCTGTATCCCAGGGAGAGATATTATCTTTATTATACTGGACAGTAAATAAACTTGCCCTTTCCTCTGGAGGGTGACAACATTTCTATCTTACCAGGCTGTTTGCCATATAGACGTTGCTGAAAAGACAGTCTGGAGCAAAAGGGCAGTTAGTGCTTCTGCTCACAAGACATGCAGAAATTCCAGAGACTATAATTTCTTATCCATTTGACATTTTCTCCAACTGTACTAGGAGTTCCTCAAGGGCAGGAGCAGTGTCTTTCCTGAGCACAGGGACTGCCCATAGTAAATGTGAAGTAAACTTTGTTGGAATGAATTAATGAATAAACATCCTCTGTTCTGCTTGTGATACAGGGTTGGGATTGATGCTCTATGTCCAGCTCTTTCTGCCCAAGGCTAGAGCAGACCAGGGAAGGAATGCTGGGAATTTTAATGGGTTATGGAGTCTATGGGTGATGCTTGGGCAGGTATTTGAGAGCATAAATACAAGTACAGGAAGATGATGGCAATTATGAGACACCAGGCATTATCCCTCTCCCATTTCCCTCTTCCAAAGCATGTAAGCTGATGTACTGAAGTTCAGAGTAATTGCTGTGATATTTATTTGAATTGTAACTTTACCTATTAGCTGGTGGCTGGCAGGCATTTTTGGTTCAAAAAGATATTTTAAAAAACTAGAAAGTAAGCTATGATGGTGGGTATTTTTGAAGCTAATTGGTCCTTTATACATTTTTGTTGATTGAATAAAAGAGCTAAATTTATTAAGCACTCACTAAGTACTCATGCATGGGGTAAGTAATTAATGTACTTTACCTCATCTGATTTGTACAGCAACCCCATGAATTAGGTACTGTAGTATCCCATTTTGCAGATGAAGAAACTAAGGCTTAAGGAAATTAAGACTTGTCAAGATCATGCTGTTAGTAAGTAGTTCATTTTTAAACTTAGTAACTCCAGTCCACATCAGAAAGCATTTCTCTGCCCAACACAGTAGTGTGTTGGAAGGTTGTCATTTATTGAGATGGTAGAATATTAATCTAAATTATGCATTTTCAGTGGATCATTATCTAGCTCTGTTATTTGAAAATGTAGAGTTTGACAAGTGTTGTGTGATTGAACAAAATCACACTGGTGGGGGAATGCAACTATGTATCAAAGTAAACATTATTCTGGTAATGGAAGATACGTAACACTGATATAAAGACAGTGGTCACCAGAGATTCTGGGGGGGGGGGGGGTGGGGGGGAGAAGAAAGAAAATAGATGTAATATCAGGGTATTTTTGGGACATTGGAATTGTTCTGTATGATATTGTAATGACGGATACAGGCCATTATACATTTTGTCAAAACCCATAAAATTATGCAGTGCAAAGTGTAAACCATAATGCAAACTATAGACCATGTAGTAGCAATGCTTCAATATTTGTTCACCAATTGTAACAAATGTACTACACTAATGAAAGATGTTATTGATGGTGAAAATGTGAGAGGGATGGGGTAGGGTATATGGGAATCCCCTATGTTTTTGATGTAAATTTTATGTAATCTAAAACTTCTTTAATAACAGAAAAAAGGGAAAAAATCAAATTGGTGATATCTGAAACTCCTTGACCCACATAAATGTCAATTTCATAGATATCAATCTAAAATATGTGCCATGAACATCATTTCTGAAAATGCTGCTTTCAAAAACTAGTTTCAGAAACATTAATCATCCCAAGTACAGTGTGTACTTTGATTGCCCAGACCATGCCTGGCACCATAGTTTTGCTGTTTATATAGGGCCCGAGGTCATCCAGGGAACTTTTTTCCTTCAATGAGAATCAGGGAGAGGGTGTTTTTAACTAAGGCCGATGAAGACAAAAAAATACAATGGAAAAGAGCAACAATAATAGACAAGAGTAGCTATTGAAGACTCTGAACTAGTGAAAATCAGATTAGCCAAAGGTCTTCTAGGGTATTATAAATATTAAACTTTATACTGTCAGAATGAATTCCTGGATGGAAATCTGAAGGGATAATTTAAGAAAATTCGACTTCCCCGAAAGCTAATTTGCTGTTTTCAGCAATGACAAATCGCCATAGTATTCAATAAGTATAGTAATTACTGAGTTAGAGGACATTACCACCATTGTTGCTTAAAGCGAATATTCTAGGCTAAATATTAATTTGCATCATTAGTGTTATGAAATGCGGCCAGAAAATGTTCAGGAACTCACTCTGTTGATCGAGTCAGACTGAAAGGAATCACATCCTGTCACGGCTGAACTTTTGTTCCACTGGCATTGGTTCCAGTCATGCCAGCAGAAACATAATTCCCTGTTGTCTGTGATCCGTCTTCACATTGCCTGTGGGGCCAGAGTACTTGGATGTAAACTCTTTCAAGGCTCAACTCTGTGCCTAACCCCTGTTGTTAGGGGAAGCTGGCAGACCCAGATACTACTGCAATTGTTATGGCAGTTGTCCTCATTTTTCTGTATTCTGTCACATAGTAGGTCATACATACTAATGATAATTTAATAAGCATATCTTTCAAATGGCAGATGACAATCTTTGATTTTGCCATGGCGGCTGTAGATCTGAAAGCCAAAAAGGTCCTATGCAATTATGTCAAGTGTTTGTACAGGATTAAACAAAATAGACCTCTTTTCTTATTAAATAATCTTTAATTTAGAGCATTATTTCTGATAAGCACTGCCAATTGAATACATTATTATTTTCTGATGAGAAAAATACTGTTTTAAGAGTTTATTACAGAAATTTTTAAGCACAAAATAAGCACAGAAAAGAAAGCAAATATTTTATCATTCAGCAACTACCACCATTAAAATTTTTATACGATTAATATAGGTATGTAAATAAATTCTCTTATGAAACAAATTGGCATCATGCTATAGACACTTTTATCTGGATTTTTCCCATTTAATATGTTGTAAACATTTCCCCATCTTAACACCTATTCTTCTCTTACGTGGTGTATTGTGGCTTCATGGTACTCCATCATATGGATGGGTGTGGAAATGGATGGAGCTTTTCCTATACAGGGTGTAGAGGAAAAGCACTGGGCATTAGAGTTGGCATACGTGGCTTTAAACCTCATCTCTTTGAGAGCCACAGTTTCCTCAGCTATAAAATGGGGATAATATTATCTGCCTGACTATGTTGGAGTATTGCCACAAAAGTTAAGCGAGTCTCTGTGAAGCATAGAGAGGATAAGAGAGGAAAGGATTCTTGTTTAAAGGTGAGTTCATGTGATGTGTGGTTAAAACTTCATAGTGCTGGAGTCTGTCTTAAAAACAGAAAAACAAAAACCAAACATGCCAACCCATGATATCTATACACTTCAATCACACAATGTCCCAAAAAGCAGCTTTTAAAGGTTAGGCTAAATTAAAACTGTTATAGAACCAGGAAGCCCTCTTAGGCATCTGTCTTCTCAACACAGAACCTGTGAGCCTGACAGAAGCTCAGACTTGTAAATCCAGAGAGGGCTTTGGTCTTTCAACAAAATCACCCATGAGCTCCAATATTGGGTGGATATTGAGGGGAGTCTCCCAGATTCCAGCAACTAATATGTTTTGATGAATGTTAATTTTAAAAATAGTTCTCAGGTTCTTTTTACCTGGATTGTAGTAAAGGGACTTCCCACTTAAACCACTGAAATCTAAAGCCTGGGAGAAATCCAGCTCCGAAACCAAAATCTTTGCTTTCCTTTGACAATAGAAAACCCCATTTAGACAAACTGCTCCTGGGGGTATGGCCCTGGACTACGTCCTGCTGCGCTAGACGGTCCTCGTGAGTTAGCCTAATGTTCCGACTGGAGGGTAGGCTGGCAGGAAGTGGTGCGCTTCTTTCTGGAGTACGCAAAAAGGATCCAGGTTTAGTCACCTAGGCAGTGGCAGAGTTTAAAAAAAGAAAAACAAAACAAAACAAGGCTTAAACTCATCACATTGCTGCCAAGCCTAAAAGTTAGCAAATCCACCATCTTTAATCTTAGCAAAAAAACTCTCCTGTAGAAAACAAGCACACACTAATCTTCACAGCAGAGAAAGAGGATTTTAGTGATAGTTTACAAATCCTTCATTTTGGAGGAGATGAGCTTGACGGATTCTGCTTCCTTATTCTTACAGAGACGTCTCCCCTTTTCTTTCTGAAATGCATCCTCTGGAATTGTTGGGCAATGTGGGAAAATATTGTGACAAACACGCCTGTTTACGTCTGCAGTTGGGGGCGCCTGTTTTGTTTGCATCGCGTGTTGCCTCTGCCCCTCCTTTTCATGGTTGGCGGTTCCCTGACAGCTCAGATTCCTCCACTGACATCTGTTATAATGAGCGCTCCGACGGGAATAGATTTGCAAAATGATGGGCTCACAATAGGACGGGAGCTGTTCCCCAAACTTTCCTTGAAATAAGCAGATGGGGTCTGAAAATAGAACATTTGAACCGATTAGCTCTAAGTGAACGCATTTATTCAGTGCACACTGAAGCGCTAGTCTGCCCCTATTCCACCCCAACTTTTTCCCCTACCCCCTACACCCCTCTCCCCTACCACTTAGAAATAGAAGGGTTTCCAATGGTTTCTTCTCCACACCCCACCCCCACCCCGGCCCCCAATACTTGCCTGGAGACAGGCCCTTCCAGTCCTAAAGCAGAAGCATGCTGGGTACTTGCCCTGTGCCAACTGTCTCAACAACAGAGAAAAACCACCCCTCATGCCTCATAAAGAGAAGCTGGGGCAACACATGGGGCTTTCCCACTCATCACAAATGATGGCTGTTGTGCTCATTAACCTTTCCAAGCCTGGGTCAGTTCCTGCTGAGAGGCAGAGAGTGAAAGGCTGGCAGACCCCAGAGTCTCCAGCATGCCTTGGCCCCCCAACATACGCCATCTCCTCTGCAGAATATCAAAAGCTCCGCATCACGTGCTTCATAAGTCAGCCGGGCTCCATGTGCTAGTGACAGTTGGGATTCCAGAAGAGAGATGTCTCTAGGAAAACTCTGCAAAGACTTTCGGATAACTTTTCTTTCCTGGCATGGAATCTCTGAAAACCGATGAAATTGAAATGTTTCCTCCCAGGCTTTGCCGTGGTCATCATCTCCACTAGCTGGGTAAAGACAAGTGTTCTTTGTACTTTCAAAGTCTGAAGTCAAGTCAGTAGGGCACATTTTAA
This sequence comes from Dasypus novemcinctus, assembly GCF_030445035.2. Classification (NCBI taxonomy): domain Eukaryota; kingdom Metazoa; phylum Chordata; class Mammalia; order Cingulata; family Dasypodidae; genus Dasypus; species Dasypus novemcinctus. The sequence continues at coordinate 87,947,294 of NC_080684.1, read as the reverse complement.
TAACTTGTGCCCTAAGCATGTTGACTGAAGCAAGGCTAAGGGCGACTGTAAGAAACACCTCCCTAAGACCCACTGCATGAGCCTCCGAGGGGAATGTTGACAGTGTGAGGCGGGTAGTGCCAGCTAATTAAACATGAAGACAAGGGCAACTGGAAAGGTAAATTTGGGAAGTCGATTTTCAGAGGGGAAAAAAATCAGAAGTGTACAAATGATGCGAACCCAATACCCAAGTGAGGGTGACCTTGCCTCACCATTGAAACAGGCAAACATCATAAAAGGAATCAGATTTCTGTAAATTGCCAGTTGAAATATCAGTGGAAATGCATTTATTGCACCTGCCAGCATTCTGACAAGCAGAGCCCATGCCCTCTAATACACTCCAGAGAAACCTGAACAGTCTTTAGGGCTCAAATTCTCAAATCCCCCTGCCTAGACTATCTCCTGCTGCCAGCCCAGACCCTTGGATTACTGGGCTAATTCAGCACAATCTGTTTACAAGATGCTTTGCTCAGAAAGTGGTGTTTATGTGCCAGGAGATATCTTGAGAATGAGGAGGAGCCCAGGCACAGCTGAAGTAGTCCATTAACCACAAAAGCAGTTAGCTGTGAGAGGCTCGGTGTTGAGCACACCACAGCGTTTCATGAATAAACTCAAACATGCCAGCTATTATATTCTTAGGAAATTCACCTTTGCATTATGTCCTTGTTTATTAAAAGAAATCACATTGGAGCCCCCAGAATATTTGTGGTTCTCAATAGTGGTAAGAGAAGATTGAAAGAAGTCAACAAAAAGGTTGGAATTTTAGGTATTTTTCTTTGGGGTTATTTGAGAATAGATACATTGGAGGGGATGGAAATTGTTAAAATTCCATGTCTATTTTTAGGTCATGTCCTTCATATAAGCTTTCAGGTACTTGGAAGATAGATACTCATAAGATCATGGGATAAAACATTACATTTGATTTGCATTAGATGCTCTTCTGTAAAGATAGTAACTCTCTTACTCTTTGGAAATATCTAATTGTAAAAAGTGAATTTTGGCTTCAGAAATTTTGAATCTCACGTTTACCATTCAAACTGCTGTGTGACTTTAAACATGTTTTTAACTTCTCTGAGCCTTGGTTTCCTACTGTCTAAAATGTGGGCTGACAATATCCAACCCAAACAGTTATTGGAAGCTTAAATATGATAATGTATATAAAAACATACAAGGTAGCACTTGACAATGAATTTAGTTCTCCCCTGAACATAGACAGGTTCTTTAAGCTAATTCGTAGCTCACATAATACTTAATAAGTTACGATACTGTTGATACTTAATCTTGCTTTCTCCATTTTTTTTTTTTTTTTGTCTTCACACCTGTGTCTGCTCTTCCTGGTTTCTTGCATGAGTAGTATGTGTATGTGGCATTGTGCTTAGCACATGTGAAATATCCTTTTTCTTCTGTCATTCATTCATTCATTTATTAATTCATTTGATGAAAATCTGTTGTGTGCCTACAATAATCCCCTGTTGCACAAGAAGTATATTATAAAGTCTGTGTCCTCAGGGAGAAGACAATTTGGTTGGGGAGAGAAGGTAAAATAGCTTTCAAAAGTCTGAATGGCCATTGTGAGAAATATGAGCAACTACTGGGGCAAGGGCCACATCTTATCCCTACTGTCTCACCCATAGCTTAGTCCAGAAAAACCTTTGCTGAATAAATTGTTAATGCACAGATATGATATTTGCTCAAGGGGTAGAAGTAGGGCCAGTTGGTAGCAAACACAGGAAGGTGGAATTCGGAGGGGACATGGGCTCCCTTGAGAGGCGATGAAATCGTAGTCTCGGATGGTTTCAGGTTCTGGCCAAGTAGCCCCTTGAAAAGGAGGGGGGAGGCCATAAGCCCAACTGGAAGTTCGTGGTCTCTTCTGAGATATCTGCGTGGCTGTGTGTTTGTGGGCTAGAAATAGCGATTTTATCAGTCAAGGTGCCTTCCACAGCAGGTATCAGAAAACTACTCAAACGAGCTTGAGTGATAAGAGGATTTATTAGATCATTAACAAGAAGTCAGAAAGGGGAAACTCCAAGGCAGTTTATTCTGAGGCGCTACAATGTCGAGGGACCCAGGTTCCTTCCATCTTATCGCTCTGTGGTCTCCAGCTTATTCTCTTCAGGGTAACCCCCTCATTCTCCCAAGATGGCTGCCACAGGTCCAGTGCTCAAGTGTAGGCATGATCATGTAAAACAACAGAAGAGGAACTGTTTCCTCCTGAGTAAGGAAATCTTTTCCAGAGCCTTTCACTTGACTTGTCCTCACATCTCATTGCTTAATTTGTAACAAATGCTAAGCTTAACCAGTCATTGACAAGGAGAAAAGAACTGGCATACAAGTTACCAGAACCTAACTGGGGTTCTGTGAGCAAGGAAGGAGAGGAATGGTGGTTCCCATTGGAGGGAATCAATGGTGTTGAATACAGACTGCTTGATGTAGTGAAGAAAGCATGGGTTTGGGTTGTGCTCTACCATTTGATAGCTGTGTCACATTAAATTACTTAACCTCTCTAAAGCTCTCATTCCTACCTCTACAAATGGGAGCAATTATACATATCTCCCAGGGTTCTCATGGGGATGAAATGAGATGACATATGTTATCAAACTTGTCAAAAAGCTTTGAGTTATGCTATTTTACATTTTGCTCTTCTCACACCATCAACTACAATTAGAGAACTCTTAGATAACTCTTGTAATTATAGAGTCTCCCAAAGATTGAATGGCTTTCTCAGTGTGTATTGATTTCTGAAAGCCAGAGAAGCTCAAATATGCTGAAAAATAAAAACAAATCATGATTTCTTTTGATGAGGATTATGATGTCATTTCTTCTCAAAGGTAGCTTGGTAATTTAATTACAAGAATATTATTATGGCTTCGCTAGCACTCTCTTTAAGGACTAAATGATGTAAAATTAAAAGCAAGTTCTATAGAGTTGAAAGATAAACATGCCACCAGAAGGACTGGTTTTTTGCATAGTAGCTAAGAGAGAAGCCTCTTATGATAGATTGCCAGTTCTTCCCCTTACTGGTTGCATACTATTGACTATTTATTTAAAACTCCTTTATGTTTTAATTTCCATATTCGTAAATGGTAATGAAAAAAGTACTGGCAGTGTTTCCTGAGAATTGTCGGTTGTGCGGTGGCATTCCTGGGCCCCGTGGTCCCCGGATGCGTGGTCCCCAGGTTAGTGTCCCTTGAGCCCCTATAGCCTGTGTTCTATGGACCTACATGCCCTGGGTCTGCAGAGTCCTGGACTTCCCTTTCCCAAGTCCAGCACTCCTGGAGTTCCGGGATTGCCTTAGCCCTCCGGTTTTGGACTGACTCTGTGGGTTGGAGGGATTCGGTGGGGGTTGCAGAAGGGGGGCCTGGCTAGTGTGGGTTCGATTTTCTGGTGTTTCCCCCCCTTTTTCCTTTTCTTTTTTTCTTTTCTTGCACTTGGAGGAGCATACCGGCTGGCTTGGGGAGAGTCTGGGAAGAGAGGAGTGGTGAATCTGCTGAGAAAGCCTGATTCACCTAAATACCCTGGGATAGGAAACTTGGCCTGGGAGAAGGTGGAGTCGGAAAATCAACAAGCCCTCTCATAGCACACCTAAAGGAGAGGGACTGTAGGAGGTGCTTTCCAAGCCTCCAGTAGCATACTTGGGGTTTCTGGTGAGGTGTGGGTACTCTCTCTCTGGAAATTAAGAGTCATTGTTTTCTATGTGGAGCTGATTCAACAAGGACCCACTCGAATTTCCTACCAGACCTCTCAGGCAGCTTTTCTGCTGCCTGGGAGAGAGGGAAGTGAGGAAGGGAAAAAAGGGGGAACGTTAGATCCCTAAGTGTTTTATTTAACTACAAACAGGATTCCTTGCTTGAAACTTTCCATAGTATTTGGTTGGTTTTTCCTTCCTCTTTATCCCCTCAAGGCCCTTTTTTCTTTCTTTCTCTTTTTCTTTTTCCTGCTTACTTTCCCACTCCCTTTTTCTCTTTCTTTCTTTCTTTCTCTGCTTTCTTATTCTTCTTACATTAGATGCTGCAGGGAGAGCTTCACATTTGCTGTATTTCCTTATCCTGTATTTACGCTTTTCAGTGTGTATTGATTTTGGCCACCAACACTATTTCCTTTCCTCTATATCTTTCTATCCTTCATCATTGATTGTTTCTCTTACATTACACCTCTCTTTGTTTGTCCCCCCCTTTTTTTTGACTTTTTATTACTAATACCTTTGTTCTGTTTTCTGCCTTATATTCACTCTTTATATTATTGTCCTCTCTTTTCTCTTTCCCTCTCTCCTGAACACATAGGCCTTTTAATTCACACTGTGTTCCTCCCCATATTCAGATTTTTACTACTCTACTTTTCTTACTGTTGTAACTCTACATACCTTACATGAGTCTAGTATCCATTCTCCTAGATCTCACATGGTTCCTCTGTTAATATTTACTATCAATACTACTATTATTCATTTTCTTTTCTTACTCCTTTTGCTTTCTCTGGCCCTAATATTTTTGTTCAGGTGAACTTAGCCAACAACAAGGAAATAGAATAAGAAGAACAAAGTGACAAAGAGAAGACTTAACATGCACACAACAACAACAACTAATTAAACTCCAAACTAGACAAAGAAGCTAAGCAACCAACTAAACCTGTCAAGATAAAATGATGACCAGACAGCAACAAAGAACTACAAACCAAACCAATAATCAGAAAAACATGCCCCAATCCAATGAACAAACTAAAAACCAGGAAGAGGAGCAGAACACTGAACAAGTAATTAAAGATCTCAAAACGTATATTAGGGACCAATTTGATGCAATGAAGGAAGAGATTAAGAATATGAAGAAAACAATTGGAGAGAATACAGAAGAAATTGCAATCATACACAAAAATATAACAGATATGATGGTGATAAACAGCACAATTCAAGAAATCAAAAATACACTCTCAGCAAATAACAGCAGACTCAATGAGGCAGAGGAGAAATTAAGTGATTGATGTGGAAGACAGTACATCTGAAATCAAACAGATAGTAGAACTGGTTGATAAAAAGATAGAAAAAATTCAGCAGGGGCTTAGGGACCTGAATGACAATGCAAAACGAGCAAACATACGTATAGCAGGCATCCCAGAAGGAGAAGAGAAGGGAAAGGGGATAGAAGGAGTGTTGGAGGAAATAATGGCTGAAAACTTCCCAAACCTATTGAGGGAGACAGATATACATGTCCAGGAAGCACAAGATACCTCAAACAACATTAATCTCACCAGGCCTACCCCAAGACATATACTTTTCAAATTATCCAATGCTCAAGACAAAGAGAAAATACTAAAAGGAGCAAGAGAAAAGAGAACCATCACATACAAAGGAGGCTCCATAAGATTAAGTGCTGATTTCTCATCTGAAACCATGGAGGCAAGAAGACAGTGGTATGACATAGTCAAGGTACTAAAAGAAAAAAATTTCCAACCAAGAATACTCTATTTAGCAAAGTTAGCATTCAAAAATGATGGAGAGTTCAAAATATTCACAGATAAACAGAAACTAAGAGAGTATGCCAACAAGAATTCTGCCCTTTAAGAAATACTAAAAGGAATTCTGCAGGAAGAAAGAAAAAAACAAGAGAGACAAAGTTGAGGAGAGTGTAAGAGCAACTAAAAAGATGAAAACAGAAAAAGAAAATCAAACAGAATATGACAAACACAAATCCAAAGAAAATATGGCTAATATAAATAATTCCTTAAAAGTAATAACACTGAATGTCAATGGATAAAACTCACCTGTCAAGAGACTCAGACTGAAAGATTGGATAAGAAAATATGACCCATCTATATGCTGTCTGCAAGAAACACATCTTAGACCAGGGATTCAAGGAGGTTGAAAGTGAATGGCTGGAAAATAATCTTACAAGCAAATAAGAACCAAAAAAGGGCAGGAGAAGCTATATTAATATCAGACAAAATAGACTTTAAATGCAAAACAATTATGAGAGACAAAGATTGATACTACATGTTAGTGGAAGGGATAATCTTTCAAGAAGAAAGGACAGTCATAAACATATATGCTCCTAATAAGGGTGCCTCCAAATATGTGAGGCAAACACTGGAAAAACTAAGTGAAGGAATAGATGCCTCTACAATATAGTGGGGGACTTTAATACACCACTATCAACTTTGGATAGAACATCTCAAAAGAGAATCAATAAAGAAACAAAGACTTTGAACAATATATTAGAGGAGTGGGACATAATAGACATATACAGAACATTACACCCAAATACAGCAGGATATACATTCTTCTCAAGTGCACACGGATCATTCTCCAAGATAGATCACATGCTTGGCCACAGAAAAAGTCTCAATGAATTCAGGAAGATAGAAATCATACAAAATAATTTCTCTGACAATAGTGGAATGAAGCTGGATATCTGCAAGGGCCAGAGGCCCAGATTAGGCACAAAGATTTGGAAGTTAAACAACACACTCTTAGAAAAACAATGGGTCAAGAAGAAAATCTCAAAAGAAATTAACAAATACCTTGAAACTAAAGAAAATGATAACATAATATATCCCAAACTTATGGGATACAGCAAAAACAGTGCTGAGAGGGAAATTTATAGCAATAAATCCATACATCAAAAAAGAAAAAAGAGCTGAAGTTGAAGAACTAAATGCACACTTGGAGGAATTAGTCAAAAAACAACAAACAAACCCCAAAGGAAGAAGGAAGAAAGAAATAACAAAGATCAGAGCAGAACTAAATGAAATAGAAAATAAGAAAGCACTTGAAAAAACAAACAAAACCAAGAGCTGGTTCTTTGAGAAGATCAATAAAATTACAAACCCTTAGCTAGATTAACAAAGAAAAAAGAGAGAAGATGCAAATATGCAAAACAAGAAATGTGAAAGGAGATATCACCACTGATCCCACAGAAATAAAGACTATCATAAGAGGATACTTTGAAAAACTATATTCCAACAAAAATGACAATTCAGAGGAAATGGACAAATTCCTAGAAACACATAAGCAGCCTCTATTGATGAAAGAAGAAATTGACGATCTCAACAAACCAATCACAAGTAAAGAGATAGAACTGGTCATTAAAAACCTCCCAACTAAAAAGAGCCCTGGGCCAGACAGCTTCACAGATGAATTCTACAAAACATTCTAGAAAGAACTAACACCAATCTTGCTTAAACTCTTCTAAAAAATTGAAACAGAAGGAACATTGCCTAACACATTCTATGACGCCAACATTACTCTAGTACCAAAGCCAAACAAAGACACCACAAGAAAGGAAAATTATGGACCAATCTCTCTAATGAACCTTGACGCGAAAATCCTCAACAAAATACTCGCTAATCATATTCAACAACACATTAAACAAATTATATACCATGACCAAGTGGGGTTCATTCCTGGTATGCAAGGATGGTTCAACATAAGAAAATCAATTAATGTAATACACCACATAAACAGATTGAAGGAAAAAAATCACACGATCATATCTATAGATGCAGAAAAAGCATTTGACAAAATACAGCACCCTTTCTTGATAAAAACACTGCAAAGATTGGAATAGAAGGAAACTTTCTGAACATGATAAAAAGTATATATGAAAAACCCACAGCTGACATCATTTACAATGGTGAAATCCTAAAATCTTTCTCTCTAAGATCAGGAACAAGACAAGGATGCCGACTGTCACCCCTCCTATTTAACATAGTCTTAGAAGTACTTGCTCGAGCACTGAGGCAAGAGCCAGACATTAAAAGGCATCCAAATTGGAAATTGGAAAGGAAGAATTGGAAAGGAAGAAGTCAAAATTTCACTATTTGCAGATGATATGATTCTATACATAGAAAACCCTGAGACGTCTACAACAAAGCTTCTAGAACTTATACATGAATTCAGTAATGTTGCAGGTTACAAGATAAATGCACAAAAATCAGTAGCATTTCTGTACACCGCTAATGAGCAATCTGAGGAGGAAATCAGGAATCCAATACCATTTACAATAGTAAATAAAAAAATCAAATACCTAGGAATAAATTTAACTAAAGACATAAAAGACTTATACAAAGAAAAAACTACATAACACTGTTCAAGGAAATCAAAGAAGACCTAAATAGAGGGAGGAATATTTCCTGTTCATGGATAGGAAGACTAAATATTATTAAGATGTCTATCCTACCAAAACTGATCTACAGATTCAATGCAATCCCAATAAAAATCAACACATCATTCTTTAATGAACTAGAGAAACTATGAAATTTATTTGGAAAGGAAAGAGGTCCTGAATAGCCAAAGACATATTGAAAAAGAAAAATGAAATTGGAGGAATCACACTACCTGACTTCAAAACATACTACAAAGCTACAGTAGTGAAAACAGCATGGTATTGGCACAAGGATAGACACATTGACCAATGGAACCGAATTGAGAGTTCTGATACAGTCCTCATATATACAGCCATATGGTATTTGATAAGGCCACCAAACCCTCTCAACTGGGAGAAAATGGCCTCTTCAACAAATGGTGCCTGAAGAACTGGATATCCATATATAAAAGAGTGAAAGAGGATTACCAACTTACATCTTATACAAAAATCAACAGGACCCTGTAATAGGAAACAGCTTCATGAACTTCACACCAAAAGCATGAGCAGCAAAAGAACAAATAGATAAATGGGACTTCCTCAAAATTAAAGCCTTCTGCCCCTCAAAGGAGTTTGTCAAGAAAGTGAAAAGAGAGCCTACACAATGGGAGAAAATATTTGGTAACCATATATATGATAGGAGACTTATATCTTGCATATATAAGGAACTCCTATATCTTGAAAATAAAAAGACAAACAGCCCATTTTAAAAATGGGAAAAAGATTTGAACAGAAACTTTTCCAAAGATGAAATACAAAAGGCTAAAAAACACATGAAAAAAAATGCTCAAAATCCCTATTAGGGATTAGGGAAATACAAATCGAAACAATGAGATACCATCTTGCTCCATAAGACTGGCAACAATCAAAAAATCAGAAGACTACAATTGTTGGAGACGATGTGGAGGACTGGGAACAATCATCCACCACTGGTGGGAATGCAGAAGGATCCAGCCATTCTGGAGGACAGTTTGGCAGTTTCTCAAAAAACTAGCTATAGATCTGCTATATGACCCAGCAATTCCACTGCTGAGTACATACCCAGAATATCTGAAAACAAGGACACAAACTGATATATGCACACCAATGTTCATAGCAGCACTATTCACTATTGCCAAGAGTTGGAATCAACCCAAATGCCCATCAACAGATGAATGGATAAATTAAAATGTGGTATATACATACTATGGACTACTACTCAGCTATAAGAACAAATATAGTACAAACAAATGTGATAACATGGATGAATCTTGAGAACCTTATGTTGAGTGAAGCAACCCAGGCATTGAAGGACAAATACTACATGACCTCTCTGATATGAAATAAGTAAACCAAGCTGTCTCAGAGAGCTTGAGCCTGGATGATAAACTTTAAGGTGGTTGGAGGGTAGAGGAAGTTTGTGAGCTGACAGCTACTTGGGTGAAATCTATGATAAGCTGGAGGTAAGTATTTGTACAAGGAAGGGATTAAATGGGGGCATAGGGATAACTTTGGGTGGGGCTGTGTGGGATTTAGGGGTGCTAGAGATGGGAGGATGGGTCAGATTGCCCAAGAAATTGGGGCGAGTGTGAGGGGAACATTTGATCATGGGAGATTGTCAGGTATGTGGTTGAAATTGTGGTTCAGAGAAAACTCTTTAGAGAATGTAAAATGGAAGGTTGCATGTTTGGGATGCTTAAGGGGGGGGGGTGGAGGAAACTGACACAGGGCAAGCTTCTGGGGAGTGTGTGAGTGTTCTTTTTGTCATAGTGGATTATATCATTGGGTGGAGACCCATACAATGAGAGTGAAATTATACCTGCATCCTGGGGAGGACTGATGTTCTCAAACAGAGGGAATTGTATCTCTTGAGAGAATCAGTGGCTCCCGGTGGGTTAGGGCAGTCAAGTATGTTAAGCCCTCAACATTTTTGCAAGTATCTCTGATTATGGTCCCTCAAGTAATGAAGATTGATTGTCATGGTGGGCCCCGAGGGGAGGGGAAAAGAGGTGTTGAATACATGGAATCAAGGTAACTGTGGGGCAATGGAAGTGTTCCACAAGATCATGCCATGATGGATATAGGTCATGTTAAATTACACCAAAAATGTATAAAAGTCTATAGGCTAAAATGTAAACAATATTGTAAAATATAAGATAACTAAAAATTTAGAAAATTGTATAGTCTAAAATATAAACCATGATGTAAACCCAAATGGAACCATGTTTGAAAGCTATCGTTTCAATATCTGTACATTAGCTGCAGCAAATATAATACGAACATGTAAAAAGATCACTGTTGGGGAAGGGACAAAGGGTTTGATGTTGGATATGTGGGAGTACCATATATTGTATATGTGAATTACTGTGACCTAAAACTTATGTCAAGAGAAACTTAATAATCAGGGGGAAAAAAGAAAGAAAGAAAGGAGGTAGACACTGAGGAAGAAATGGAAGAAATTGCCTTGCCACTGTACATACAGGGCAACACTGTAGCAGTGATGAAAGGCAAAATGTCAAAGACAAAGCTTTTTCATTTTTTCATTTCTTTGATACCCCAATTTATTTTTCTTTATTTAATTTTTCTAAATTTCCATGTATTCTATATCTAACCTTTAAACCCATCACTATATTCCATTTTTCTATTAATGGAACCTGGCAATATATTGGGCTTCCTTTTTGAAGAAGTTTTGGACTACAGAGAGGTTCAACTATGGTGGGGGAGGAGCACTTGTGTGGGGTGTCATTAGTGGGAGGCACACAATTGGGAGGGAGTTCTCCAGGTCATGTATACAGGGTACATAGAAAGGTTTGGATATTTTCATAGTGGTTTCAGTTGGAAATGACAGATAAGAGAGTGCTGAATTCCTGACCACGGGAGCTCTATCACATTCCCCAATGGAACAACAACAATCCCCCAAGTGCAATGGCAAAGACCAATAAAGATGGATGGTCCAACGATGAGCCCTTGATAATGGTGGCTCCGATTATGAGCCTGTGTGCCTGAAATATGAACTAGGCCTATAGCTGTGAGGTGCTTAAGAGTTACCTCCTGAGAGCCTCCATGTTGCTCAAATGTGGCCACTCTCTAAGCCAAACTCAGCATGTAGATGCATTGCATTCCCCCCAGTGTGGGACATGATTCCCGGGGATGAGCCTCCCTGGCACTGATGGATTACTACCAAGCACTAGCTGATGATGTAACTACAAAAAGACCATGAAAAAAGAGGTCAACTCAGACTGGCAGAATATCTCAGCCTACATGTAATATCAGGCGTTACAAACTGCTTTTTGACTTTGGATAAAAAGGGGGAAATGGAAAGCACAAGTGAGTTGATATGGCTAAGAGTCTCCAAAAAGAGTCAGGAGGTCATCAGGGGGTGATGCTTATGCATGCCTCAGCAGGGCACCAGAGACTGCCAAGGTAGATTGAAACCCAAGTGCTGGTTCTCCTGAGGGCTGCAGTGACCCACAGGTTCTATGGTCAAGGCAGATGGCTCTGGAGTTCAGGGCCATGTCAGTTGGCCCTACTTTGGAGTTTGTGTTCCTGAGGGTGATGGAGTTGGACTCAGATATAACTGTTCTACACATGCCTCTTCTGTTACTTTTACCAGACCTGTGTTTGGCGTTTGGGTTGGTGTGTACTAGGAGACCTGAATCTCTGAACTGTCCATGTGATGGCCAGGCCCTGGGCCTCAGCAGACTTGTAGCTTCTACCCTCTGGTTTCTTGGACTTACCCTGGCCAGCTGACAGGGAGGTGAGGAGGGTCAACCACCACATCAGGGAGCCAAGAGTGCCTATAGCTGCAAGCAGGAGAGTTGCATCCATCATCCATGTGGAATCTAAACCCCCTCTTGATGTAGAGGGGGACTGGACATGGCCATCCCAGGCCCACAGGATGGAGGAATGGAGTGTGGATTGGAGTGGACTTGCTGGTGTTCTGCTGGGGAAATATTGTGATTAGTAAGGGAAGGGGTTGTGGTGGTGATGTGGGGAGGGTGGCCACGGTGGCTGCTGATGGTCGGGAGAGGAAGGAAGAGATGTGGTGTGGGGGCATTTTCAGGATTTGGAGTTGTCCTAGATGGTGCTGCAGGGATGGATGCTGGACTTTGTGTGTCCTGTCGTGGCCCACTGGGTGGTTTGGGGGAGAGTGTGGACTACAATGTGGACCACTGTCCATGTGCTGCAGCAGTTCTCCACAGTGTATTCACCAGGTGCAGTGAATGTGGCACAATGATGGAAGAGTTTGTTGATGTGGGAGGGTGGCATGGGTAGGGTGGGGGGTATATGAGGACCTCATGTTTTTTGAATGTAACATTTAAAAGAAAATAAAGAAGTAAAAAAAAGAGAAAAAAGTACTTACTTCATGGGGTTGGTTTGAAGGCAAAGTGAGTTAAAAATGCATGCTGTGGGTAGATGAATGCCAAGCTTGATTTATTGTTATTACCCTCATTATTATTATATTTATAATTCTGTGCTGAACAGTCCCACAACCAAATATTTGCATGCATCCTGGATTCTTTCTTGAAGATGAATTCCTAGGGGACCTAAATTGTTGGGTTGAAGGATATTTGCCACACTGCTTCTCTACAACTAAAAAACTTCATTTACTAGAGCAGTTACTTTAGTAGCCGGAGCAGGTGTAATTTACTACGTGCATCCCTTGGACTTAAGAAAAGGCGACCGTGATCAACAACAAATGTAGAGGGAAACGGACTTTGGCCCAGTGGTTAGGGCGTCCGTCTACCATATGGGAGGTCCGCGGTTCAAACCCTGGGCCTCCTTGACCCGTGTGGAGCTGGCCAGGCGCAGTGCTGATGCGTGCAAGGAGTGCCGTGCCACGCAAGGGTGTCCCCTGTGTGGGGGAGCCCCATGCGCAAGGAGTGCACCCATAAGGAGAGCCGCCCAGCGTGAAAAGAAAGAGCAGCCTACCCAGAAATGGCGCCGCCCACACTTCCCGTGCCGCCCACACTTCCCGTGCCGCTGACGACAACGGAAGCGGACAAACGGAAGCGGACAAAGAAACAAGATGCAGCAAATAGACACCAAGAACAGACAACCAGGGGAGGGGGGGAAATTAAGTAAATAAATAAATCTTTAAAAAAAAAAAACAACAGATGTAGATATCGTGATAGTGAACTTCCTTTGACATTTTGGCCTCCTGGGTGCCCTGGGAAATCTTTGCTGGGTTTCCGGGCTGGAGTCTCCTGTAACTGGCTTGGCATGTCTGTTTACCCACAGTCCTATGGAGCGATGCATCTGTGCGGCGGCTTTCTCGGTCGGTGGCAGTGGGGTCTGGCTGCGGACGAGGGGTCCGTCCAGCTTTGGACGAGGGGTCGGTCCGGCTTGGGACGAGGGGTCGGTCCGGCAGCAGACGAGGGGTCGGTCTCACAGGGGTTGCGCGGTTCGGCTGACGGGGTCGCCCGGCGAAGCCGGTGACGAAGGGGTCGCCAGGAGAAGCAGGCGACGAACTGGGGACAAGGGAGGCCAGACCCTTGTCGGGGGCTCTCAGGACTGGAGGGCGCACGGCAGAAGAACTACCGCGGAGACGAGGTAAACACGCAGGTCCAACTTTATTGGCGAAGTGGCTACAGTTTTATAGGGGCTGGGGAAGGCTGATTGGTCAAAGTTATGCCGTGTTCTGATTGGCTGCCGCAAGCAGTTACTGGGGAGAAAGGTCGGTGGGAGGTACTGGAAGGGGGAGGGGTGGTTAGGGATTGGCTGTTGCTGTTGCTGGGGGAAGTGGCAGGGTTTAGGGATTGGTGGCTGCTGTTGCTGGGGGAAGTGGCAGGGTTTAGGGATTGGTGGCTGCTGTTGCTGGGGTGGAGGGCAGACTTGAGTTTCCCGCCTTGTGCCTGGCTGTTGCTGCTGGGGGGGGGGGGGAAAGGCAGACTGGAATTTTCCGCCCTGCGCCTGCGCAGGGAGAAAGAAGAAGAAGGGTGTTGCCTCATAAGGCATCGTGTGGCGCTATCCGGGAGGAGGGGCGGCCGCGGAAGCATGGCTGCTGAGAAGGGGAGACCCGAGGGCACTCTGCGCCCATGCCAAGCTCCCTTCAGGGGTGGCGGTGAGTCAGACCAGCCACCCTATTATGGGGGCAGCGGCATTAGGCCTACCGCGGCTGCTCCCCTGCCAGGCCAGCAAACCACACTTCAGCCCGAGGGGTGGCCGCACATCTGGGAACATCACTTCCATTCCTTCTGCCCCTTTAGAAGCCATTCATCACGAGGCACCCTGCCAGGCCCCGGCTCTGCCTTGTAAATTTACTTAGTGAATTGCACTTTTCAAGTAAATCAGAGTTGATCTGGCCCAGCTTTTCTGTGTCTCTGGACTGACAGGCACTCTGATAAGTGACAGGGCTGCCTGGGTTTGCAGGGTTTGTTTGCTAGGAGCATTTTAAAGGGCAGGCTTGCCCAGGGTTGGACGTCTCTCTGTGCGAATGAGGGAGTGGGGAAGGAACCTGGCAGGTGAGGGAAGCATATCTGCCTGGTTTCAGAACACAAAAGCTCCCTTGGAAAATGTGACCACTCATTTCCCTCTTGCCAACACTCTCATTGTGCCTTGGGGAAGAACGGCTTGGAAACCATAGAACTCTGTTCCTGCTGACATTTTCACTTCTCTCTGGAGGTCAAAGCACTCTTCCCTGGCAAAAGGAAGGGATAGTGGGGGCTGCAGAGACTCAAGTGACTGAGCTTGTGTCCCTTTCATCTTTCTTTGTAGGTGAACTAAAGGCCAGAAAACATGAAAAAGAGCAAGAAATCCTTGTAAAAAGTAGATAGAATGGGTCTTAGGGACTGCAAAAAGAAGCTAACAGAGAAGGCCAGATTCTGTTACACCTTAAATCTTTGTAAGTTGAGCAGAAAGACAGAATAATTGAATTAAATTGGCAGAAGGAAAAGTTTTCAAGGAGCAGAGCTTGGGTAATGACTATGTCTTACCCAAAGTATATAGCCCACAGCATGCCCCCCCAAACAAGCCTGTTCAGTGAATGAATGAATGAATGAATGAATGATGATAACTGGAAGGTCTCACCAGCCTGGTTTTTTTTCATCTTGGTTCTGTCACTAATTATCTCTTTGGTCTTGGCACCTTCCTTCCACATTCTGAATCTCAGTTTCCTTATCTTTAAAATGGTAGTAATGCTACCTTCTTGCAGGTTGTTGAGAGGTTTAAGATAATATATGTAGACTCTTAATACATAGTAGCTATTATTAGGCAATTGTTTTATTTTAATGTCATTTAGAACAGGAGTGGTCCCACGTTTAAGATATGGACTTCCCTTTATAATGTTAAAGTAACCTCTATTTATGGAAAAAATGCATACTGGTCAAAAGCTATACAAAATTCCTGCAACAGTTTAGAATGAATGTCTACTTGATTAATCACAGCAACATCTACATACATAGGCGTTCAGGTGAGATATGTGTTTATTCTTTCTGCAGACAAGGCCCGGTGCTCCTATGAACGTCAAGGGCTCTTGCACGTAGACCACAGAGCCCAGGTGGCTGGGAGCCGTGGTCTGAAGGACAGAACTCTAGCTCTAGGTGGATGAACTTACCTTAGCTCTCCATACGGGCACATCTAAGTCAGACGTAGGAGGTGTTCTTGCCACACAAAAAGGACTCCTCAGAACTGTTGTCTTACAAACTAAGCATGAATTTGGGATGTTGTGCCTCTTGGGAATGATAGTTTTAGACTTCTCTAGTCACAAGAGCATGCTAGAAACTGTCTCCTTTCCTAACCCTTGTGAACAATGGGACTTGTTTTCAAGCTGGTATGTTGAGACTAAAAAAGTAGTCCTTAACTGTGGAGGTGTTATCCCCTGCGTGACTGGGTTCACAGTTACAACTCCACAATCAAAACCACTGTGAACTAGTGTTTTAGCAGGGCCTGAGACAAGAGGTTTTTTGCAGGCAGTTTATTTCAGAAGTAATTTCAAGGTGGAGGAGGGAGGTTGGCTAAGCAGAATGTAACTGGGAAGGAGTGAAAGCCAGGCCCGCAGAGCATTAGTAGCTGATAACTGCTAAGGGCTACAGGAACACAATCCTGTTGGGGACCCCCTGGAGAGCCATATCAATGCACCTCAGAGTTGCCCCCAAGAGGAAAAAGGAGGGTTTTACCCACCAGCTCCCATCTTCCAGTGGTCAAGTGTTGCCCCATGGGTAGTTAAGACCCTTTTTCTTCCAAGTTTGCACATGTATCGAGATAGCTGAATGGGATTCCTGCAGGCATCTTAGACTGTGATGGCAAAATGTGGTAGGGTGGTGTGGCTGAGGTGCAGGACTGTCTGATAATGCCTGCACACAGCGGGTGCCTCAGCAAGTGCTGGATAAAAAAGATGAGCCAAGAAAATGGGAGGTGGTACACAAGAGGTACTCAAATAGGAAGACAAAGCACAACCAAGGGACAAACAGAACCAGGGCCAGGGCCAGTCACTCAGACAACAGTTGCTGGGCATCTCCGCTGTGCCATGCATTTCGTTAGCTGCTGGAGGTGGAAAGTTGGAACACCTCTGTCCTTCTGGAATGGAGCACATTCCACACTGCAGCCTAAAGCCTATAGTATATAGAGAAGTGTGTCTTGAAAAATCAGAGGTTACTGACTAGTAGGGGAGACAGGTAAGCAAGTACTGTAGCAGATGACTGGGGAGGGAGTGACTAATTCCTTCTGGAGTAGTGGGGGAAGGCAATATTTAAGGAAGCTGGGTCTTGAAGGATGAATAGGAGTTCATGAGGTAGTGTCAAAGAGGGAGGGCTTTCAGAAAAGAGAGAGAGACCGATGAAAGAGCATGTCCACTCTCGGCATGCCCATGAAGACTTCACATGTCCATTCTCCCTGTCTTTCTATCTCTTTCTGTCTCTGTCTCTGTCTTTCTCTACTGTCTTAGAAAGAGCATGTAGGCATGTCAGGATTATAGGTTTTCAGTCTTCTAATTCTAGGAACTAATGAAATAGCCAGATATGTATACAAACTTGTATGTATGATTGTTCTCTATAAGGTTAGAGTATGAGCATCCCTTTATAATGTTAAAAAAAAAAAGGTGAAGAAAAAGTTAAAAATCTATTAAGGGTATAATGGACATTTGCTCTTTTGTGCTGCTCAGCAATGGTACCACTGGTACCCTGAATCCCTGGTCATGGGACTCCAATTGATGTTCGGGTGTCTACTTTCATGCCAGGCTGCTTGCATGTTTCAGAATTAGTACATTCTTCTACCAACAGCTCCAAGGTGGCCCTGGCTGTCCTAAGTCATTCATCATAGCAGTCACAATACTTCGTGTAGGAGGGAGCACATCACCTCACTGGGATCAGTGAGATGCCAGGAGATGCTTGCCAGGGCTTCTGATAAAGCAGCTTTCCCATCTTCAGAGGGAATGGGCTGCTGCCCATTACCTCCAGATAATGGGGAATAAGAACTATTTCTCCAATTTCTGATATCATTACAGGTGATCAGAAGAAACAGAAGGACAGAGATAAGAGAATCCCAGAGAAACTGAGTCAGAACCCTAAACTTCTGGATGAAACCTTGCCTGAAGCCATCAAACTCTTAGGCTACTGGGTCATATGAGATTCCCAAATACCCTTTCTGGCTTAAGCCAGGTTATTTGGATTTCTGTTGTTTATTTCACAAAGAGTCCTGATGAAAGGGGATTGATTAAATAGATTATCCTATATTCATATCATAACATTTTGTGGATATCAAAATAATCCTTTAGGGAAACGGACTTTGGCCCAGTGGTTAGGGCGTCCGTCTACCACATGGGAGGTCCGTGGTTCAAGCCCCGGGCCTCCTTGACCCGCGTGGAGCTGGCCCATGCGCAGTGCTGATGTGCGCAAGGAGTGCCGTGCTACACAGGGGTGTCCCCCGCGTAGGGGAGCCCCACGCACAAGGAGTGCACCCATAAGGACAGCTGCCCAGCGCGAAGGAGGGAGCAGCCTGCCCAGGAATGGCGCCGCCCACACTTCCCGTGCCGCTGACAACAGAAGGGGACAAAGAAACAAGACTCAGCAAAAAGACACAGAAAACAGACAACCGGGGGAGGGGAGGGGAATTAAATAAATAAAAATAAATCTTAAAAAAAAAATCCTTTAGAAGAATATTTAATGATGCAGTTAAATATTAGAGGAAATTTTTCTGAGACGGAGGTTATAAAGCCAATCAAACAAATAAACTGTATCGTGTGACTAAGAAGCTGTGCCAAATGCTAGGGGTAGGAGGTTGAAATCAGAGAAACATATGAAACATATAATCCAATTTGGGAGAAAAGACAAATTTCAAAAGCCCCCCTTCCCCCCACAAAAAAAGAAAAATTCAAACAGAAATCAAGGCACTGTGTTTCACAAAGGCCATTTTCACAGGTCTTTCCTTTGCCTTGAACAGATTCCTCTCCTCTGCTTGGCCTACCTATTCCTTCTTCAGCTTCTATTCACTTTCTCTAGGAAGCCTTTCTGCCTGCCCTTTGACTCCTAGACTTGTCATGACACATTATCACATGACACTACAATTGTGATTCAGCGGGTGTCTCCCACCAAGCTGAAAGTTCTGTGAGGGTGAGTACTGTGACTCTTCACCTTTTTATCTCTGGCACATATTTGGTACTTAACTTGTAGTGTACTGTCTGATCCAAAATAGTCCCTCAACAAAGTCTTGTTGAATGGACCAATGAGTGATATCCTCAATATGAACAAGACAAAGTAAGAGAGAGTCTTCATGGATGAAATGAGCTTGCATGAGGCTTTGAAAGATGGTGGTTCAGTTATTTATTGTTGTAATACAAACACCCTAAAAGTGACTGTGGCTTAAAATCACAATCTTTTTATTTGCCTAAGAATCCACGGGTCAGCAATTTGGGCTGAGCAGCAGGTCTCACCTGGCTTCACTCACCTGGTTGCAGATTTCTGGATACTTGACTGGGACTCATGACTCCTCATCTATCACGGTTGACTGGTATAAGCATCCTCAAGGAGGTTCAGCTGGGCTTCCTTTTTTTTTTTTAAGATTTATTTTATTTACCCCTCCACCCACCTCACCCCCCTTCCCCCATTGTCTACTGTCTTTGTCTGTTCTCTGTGTGTTCTTCTGTGTCTGCTTGTATTCTCATTAGGCAGCTCTGGGAACTGATCCCGGGACCTTTGGAGTGGAAGAGAGGCGATTACTCTCTTGTGCCACCTCAGCTCCCTGCTCTGCTACGTCTTCTTATTTTCTCTCCTCTGTGTCTCTTGTTGTGTCATCTTGCTGTGCCAGGCCTCCATGTCGGCTGGCACTCCTGAGTGGGGTGGCATTCCCGTGTGGGCTGGCACTCCGCATGGGCCAGCTTGCTGCATGGGCCAGCGTGTCTCACCAGGAGGCCCTGGGCATTGAACCCTGGGCCTTCTATATGGTAGATGGGAGACCAATTGTTTGTGTCACATCTGTTTCCCTCAGCTGGGCTTCTTGACATGGAGGTCTCAGGGCTCCAAAAGAGCAAGAGAAGAAGCAGCAAGGCCTCTTGAGGCTTAGCCTTGGAACTTCCACAATCTCAACTCTGCTGCATTGATTGGTTAGAGAAAGTTAGAGGACCCACTCAGATTCAGGGGGGCGGAGAAATAGAATTTCCCTCTTATTGGGACTAGCGACAAAAGCTATTGTAAAGGGGTGTGTATAAGGGCTGGGAGGAAGTTGTGGCTTTTTTGGCAATCTGCTGTGGATGGGCAGAATTCAGATGTGTGGAGACAGACTGGGAAGGCATTATAGGCAAGGGAAATGGTACAATCAAAGATGGAAAGTAGGATGTAAAGAAAAAAATAAAGAGACCAACCTGCCTGGAATGGAAGGTTTAGGTACAAGGATTATGAATGAAAAAAGGTAGACTGGGATTTATGGTGGACTTTTGTCATTTGTGGCTGCCTGCCATCTTTGCAACTTCTCTGTACATTTAGATAGCACCTCACCTTGTAAGAACTTTACAAAGTAAAAACTCATATCCTTGTACTCTCTTGCACCTAGGGTGCAGGTGTGTGACTTAGTTTCTGCCAATGGGATGCAACCATATGAGACTCATTTTAGAAGAAAGCAAAGTAAAGAGCTGGTCTTGTGGTAGAGGTGGGACAATGGTGTCCACTTTTTCTGGGGCAGGAGAGGAAGAGGTTCTGGTACCTGGTCCAAAGCAGGACTGGTGCTGAGCAGTGGTGGCTTCAGGTTCTGACTTGTTGTCTCTCTCAGGGATTCTGTGATTTTCCTAATACGTTAAATAAATCCCTGTTCTGCCCAAGTCAGCCAAAGTAGATTCTATTTTTTGCAACCAAGAACTCTGACTGATATAGCATTAGACTGTGGCAGGCTTGTGGGCCAGTTTATGGTGTGGAGTTTAAAGTAACATCTGGGTATCTTTCTCATAAGCCACAATTTCTTCCTTATATCCTGATAGAAGGGTTTTAATGAGACTGTATTATTTCAGATGGGCCTTCAATGGCATTGAAGCCTTGCCACCACCTTTTGAATATTGCTCAAGTTTTTTTCACACTTTCTTATGATGAAAAAAGAAAGGAAAAAAAGATGGAGGTATGATCTGCAAATGTACCATTAATTTACAAATACCTCTCCTTCAGAAGAAAATATTTTAAACTGTTATTTGTAATGAATTTTCTTTCAAATCAAATGTCTCTATGAATCTTTATAGTTTTCTTCTTCCTTCTGAGACTGTCTTATTAAGATAGTCTTTAAAGTCAGTCTTGTGGTATCTGTTAACCAGAACATAACAGGAAAGAAGTTTTAGTTCATCTGACTCTCCAACCTGAAGTGATCTAATTTGATTTGTGGTTCCTTGATCAGATGGATTATACCACTCTTGAAGCAGCTGACTTTATTTCATGTTTGGCTTCCCAAAGGCCTCCTTACCACCCTGTTCTTGAAGCTATCTATGGCCTTGGCTTATTCTTCCACCAAAACTTCTTGGGTGATCGTTAGGGCAGGAGTGCCATCCAGGCAGGCTCTGAGCTTCCCAGCCATGGTTTTGTCCATGCAGGTGTGTTGACTTACAGAGCAGGCGAGACCATGAGACATATAGTTTGACCAGAGTCAGCAGGAGAAGCAACTTGCCTGCCCCACCAAGAAAGTTCTCAAGCAGACAGGCTTGGAGATATATATATCCTTGGTTCTGTCTTACTGGATCATCAACCTGGTTTGCTCAAACTTCTTCTTTACTTCTGTTATCATGTCATCATAGTCAGGGAGTGGTTTCACTCCTGTCCAGCCAGTGCTTTCTCAGTGGTCCTCTTACCCTGAGGCTGGTTGGTTTCTTCCAAGGGTTTGTTGCACTATGGCATGTACCTGTGGTCAAAGCTATGCAAGAACCTGCATTCTCTGTTATGTCTGGTAGAGGCCAGTAGGCATTAAATTGATAAGTATCTTTTTTTCACCTCTTTTGTCATTTGTGCGCCTTCCTATTGTAGAGCCCTGCTTTTCTTCACACTTAAGTGAATCTGTTTATTAAATATTATTTGTGCTTAACCTTATATTATATTATCTATTTTGTTTCCCATCAGGCTTACCTCCTACATTCTTTGCATGTAGAATTCTTGTTTTAGTTCCTTTTTGAGAAAATATCAATTTATATAGAAACAAAAAACAAATTACTCTTTCATCTAACTTTCTGTTTGCTTGTTTCTAAACATCAAGATTAAACATCAAATGATAGTGGCTTCTTTGCATGTCTGCCTATCCACAAGTCTATTATGTTATTTATGTTCTTTAATCATTTTGATAAAATATTAAATAGCTTGTGTTATGAATTTCTTGTGTTTGCAAGTCACTTTTTTACAGTTTTGTTGCAGTAATTTGTTTAAAGATTCCTCAATATTTGTCAAGGACTGCCTATAGTATATTGTATTTCCACAACTAAGCAAAAAAGCTCTCACACATCTTTATTATGTGTGATATCAGCTAGAGTGCAAATATAAAATATTATTTAGTTTTTCTTCAAGACTGGTAAACTACAATACCAGAATGCATTCCCACATAAAATGTGGTGGTGAATAGCTCTTCTTTCTTTCTTTATTTATTATCATTTCTTTCTTTCTTTCTTTATTATCATTTCAGTGAGCAAAAACCATCACACAAAATGTCACGTATGATAGCTTGCTTTCTTGTTCCAATGAAACTTTAAAAAAAAATCAAATACAATTTGCATTTACAATTCAGCATATCATTAGAAAGTAGGCAGTTTGAAAACATAGTATTTGCAGTTCACATTTTTTTTTGGAAACCCCCGTCTTCTATAGTAGTTAAAGGCCTTAATTTGCACTTCACTGATGAGGGGCCAGAATACTGGGGGATTTAGCTTTTCAAGTTCAGATTCAACTCCAATGTGCTGGAATGGAATACAAAGTACAGTTCTGCATTCATTATCACTTAGTTATACAACTAGTTGTGTTTTCAGAGGCATTTTCCTCCCTGAAGCAAAATTTGTGCCAGGTACTTTTGTTTGCTTGGAATGACATTTTCATATTAAACTTTAAAAAAAAGTCTTCCTGTTACAAATTCAAGAACATTTTTACATCACTTTTTTCCTAATGTTCCCTGCTTTCATTTGAGATTGTAGGTCACTAAGCCTGTAATTTTTAATAAGTTGTTCTTAGATGCAAAACAACAACTATAAGTTTTGCCTTTCAAATAGTTAGCCAAAGAGGAAGAAGATAAACTAAGTTTGTGCTTTTCTGCTTTCATATTTATTACAATTTTAAGAGTCACTGACACAAAAACTGACAACAACGGGTCTTTACATTCATCTTTTTTTTTTTTAGGTACTGGGGCCAAGGATCCAGGGATTGAACCTGGGACCTCACATGTGGGAAGCTGGCGCTCAACCACCGAGCCACACTGGCTCCCCTGAGTTGTTATTTTTTGTCTGTTTGCTTATTGTTTGTCTTTGTTTTTTAGGAGGCACCAGGAACCAAACCCGGGACCTCCCATGTGGGAAGCAGGTGCTCAACTGTTTCAGCTACATCTCTCCCCAGCATTAGTCTTCATTAGAGCTTCTTAACTGCAACATTATTGACATTTGGGGCTGGATTATTCTTTGTGGTGGGGAGCTGTCCTGTGCGTTACAGGATGTTTAGTAGCACCCCTGGCCTCTAGCCACTAGATGCCAGTAGCATTCTCTACTCACCCCCACAAGTTGTGACAACCAAAACTGTCTCCAGACATAGTCAAATGTCACCTGATGGGCAAAATGCCCTCCCACTCCAACTGAGAATTGCTGATCTAGAACTATGAGGGACTAAAATGATAACTTATTCAGTCGCTACAGAATTGAGCTCTTTCTCTACAAGTATATTTGGGAATTGTTTTTCAGTGCACAGTTGTTCATTTTAAAGAATAATGTAGACTTCAGATTACTTGGAGCTAGAGGTGTTGATGCTATTTCCATGAAGAACTTTGTTTGTAAGCCTAGGGGTGGCAGCTGCAATGGCCTCCTAACAGTTCTCTCAGCTTCTAGCCTTGCCGCTGACCCCGGGCCCCACCAGTTTATTTTCTACATAGCAGCTGGAAGGATCCCTTTAATGAAGTCAGATCATATCTCTCCTCTTTTCAAAACCGTCCAAGGCCCCCTGCTCTCTCAGAATACAAGTCATAGTTCTTATGATGCTTTTTTAAGATTTGGCCTCCTTCCTAACTCTGAATTTATCTCCCATGATGCCTTCTTGTTTGGCCCCAGCCATCTGAGCTTCCTGGCTGTCCGCACTCCCATCTCAGAGCCTCCCTCTGCCAGGAACACCTTTCCCTTGAAGAGCTACCTGCACTTCTTGCACTCTGTTCTGGTTTGCTCATAGGTCACCTGTTCAGAGAGGCTTTCCTTATCAACCCATCTGCCCTACTCCCTTTCCCCCCCACCGTACCCTGCTTTATTTTCTGTGAAATCTTGTCGCCACCTGGCATAGTATATATTTGTTTATTTTTGTTTTCCTCACTGGAGTGTAAGCATCACGTGGCTGAGGCTGTCTCTTGTTCCTGATTGCCTTCTGGTGCCTGGACATGGCATGCATTACTTAGTGCTCAGTAAGTGCTTGTTAAAGGATTCAATAGTCTTTATTGTTCATTAACTTTTTTTAATTTTTAATTTTATTTTTTTAATATATATTTTTAAATTCATTTTTAAAAAATATTACATTAAAAAAATATGAGGTCCCCATTCACCCCCACCACCCCCACCCCACCACTCCCCCCACAGCAACACTCTCCCCCATCATCATGACACTTCCATTGCATTTGGTGAGTACATCTCTGGGCATTGCTGCACCTCATGGTCAATGGTCCACATCATAGCCCACACTCCCCCACGTTCCATCCAGTGGGCCATGGGAGGATCTACAATGTCTGGTAATTGTCCCTGCAGCACCACCCAGGACAACTCCAAGTCCCGAAAATGCCTCCACATCTCATCTCTTCCTCCCATTCCCCGTACCCAACAGCCACCATGGCCACTTTTTCCACACCAATGCCACATTTTCTCGATTACTAACCACAATAGTTCATGAATAGAATATCAGTAAGTCCACTCTAATCCTTACTGTATTCCTCCTTCCTGTGGACCTTGGATTGGTTGTGTCCATTCCACATCTATGTCAAGAGGGGGCTTAGATTCCACATGGATGCTGGATGCAATTCTCCTGCTTTCAGTTGTAGGCACTCTTGGCTCCATGGTGTGGTGGTTGACATTCTTCAACTCCATGTTAGCTGAGTGGGGTAAGTCCAATAAACCAGAGTGTAGGAGCTGAAATCTGTTGAGGCTCAGGGCCTGGCTATCATATGGTCAGTCCAGGGATTCAGATCCCCTGGGTATATATTAAACCCCAGCACCAACTACAATTCCAGTAAAGTAACAGGAAAGGCTTGTGAAAAGAGATCACATCTGAGTCCAGCTCCATCACGCAGAAACACCAACTCCAAAGAAGGGCCAACTGACATGGTAGTGAACTCCATCTGCCATGACCATAAAACCTGTGGGTCTCTTTAGCCCTCAGAAGAACCAATACCTGGGGTTGTATCTACATTATCTGTCCATAAACTTTTTAAAAATGAGCTACTAACATTTTGGTTCTCACTCTTAGTTTTCTCCCCAAATCAGAGTTTTCTGGGTCCAGAGATGAACTGCAATTAATCCTCAGAGAAAGATGCCATTTCCAAATTTCGGTCAAATCCATTTTAAAAAAATTTTGATTGAAGGAAAGGCTAATTTCAGAGCCTGGTTTTATTAATCAGGACTTTTTCCAGTTGCAAGGGACAGAAAACCCTATTCAGATGGGCTAAAGTAAAGACAGGGATTTATTTATTTGCTCATGGAACTGAAACCCAGGGGCACATCTGGCTTTAGGCATAGCTGGATCCATATTTAAGACACATACTCAGGAATCTTTTTCTCTCTTGGCTTTACTTCCCTCCTAGTGGCTTCCTTCTCTTTTTACACAGTGGCAAAAATGGCCAAATAGAGTTACAGGGTTTCCTTCTACTAGTTTAGCAAACCCAGGGAAAGAGAAATTCCTTTTCCTTGGGATTCATAGAAATATTCTGGCTCTCCTTGGCCTGGCTTGGGTCACATGTCCTTCTCTGAACCCATCCTTGTCCCAGTTCTGGGGTTCTCACTTACTGGAGCCACATGAGCTGAGAGCAGAGGAGGGGAATGAATGTGCAGACAAAGCAGTAGGTGTCTACCTCTACTCCAAACAGCACCAATCCTTACAAATTCCCAAAGACTCACTGAAGGGCAGTCAACCTGGCTGTTTTCCAGAAATTCCATAAAAGGTATGGAATATATATCACCGAAAATATGAAAGAAAGAGAAAATAGAATTCACCCGAACAGGCGAACACGAGGAATATTGGAAAGGAAATATGGATAATCCACTTGGGGGTGGGCCAAGACCCCCAAGGAGCAAGCTCAGCTGTTAACACTCCTATTTCCCAAACTAGTATCCAAGAAGGGTGAGTCAGGTTACCTTCAGTGTTGTAGATAGATTAAGCACTCTTAAGATTTGCGGCAAGAGCTTTATTTTCCAATACACAGAAGTCAAGCTAGGGTCATACTCCTTGTCTCCCCATCACAGTGTCCAGTGCTCCCAGGGAAAAAAACCTTTAAGTTTAAACATTACATTTATATACTTAAAGACTTAGTGTTATTAAAAGTGTGAACATGTGTTAAATACTTGAACAATATTAATTTGAAGAAGCAGCAAGTCATTACCTTCCTAGTGATATTAGCCAACTTGGAGGCCAAAGAACATGTCTGTATCTCTCCCTGCTCCTATGTATGCTAACGTTTTGAAGGTACATCTACAAGTCAGTCGCTCTTTCACACAATTAAATGCATTCATCTATGTCTATAGAGAGCATGAGGGTGGGGTTAGGAAAGAGAGGAGAAAGGAAAGTTGAGCAATGGAGTGAGCTGACTTGGAATGCCTTAAACCCTCAACTGGTGGTTTACAAACATTTTTATAGTGTGACAATCTTTATTATACATAAATTATATATATGTATATAATACATATGTTTATGTATATGCATGTGTATATGTACGTGTATGCGTATCTATATGTGTATGCAAATGTCTATGCCTATGTATGTGTGTGTACACACACACGCACACATAGTTTGGGTTCTCTTTTACTTTAGCTTACCTTGGGATCCAATTTAAGGTAAAAACGAGACTAGCAACTTGGATGAATGAAAAGTTTCATCTCTTCTCAGAGGTGTTTGTTTCTCCCCTCCAGTATCCCTCCCCTTCCCCCAATTCCTTCTTTGGTTTTTTTTTTTTTAAATCAGAGCTCATCTTGTAAAGCTCCTCAGAGTCAGAATGGTTGACTATTCCCTGGCCTCGTGGAAAGAGGATAGAATGGGTAGCTTCTGACAACTCTTCAATATGGCCTGACTATTTCTCATACTTACTAGCTTGGAAACCTACAGTCTTTCATTTGAAGAGGGGCTGGAACTGATGTGCATGGATGGGTTACACAAGAGGACAGTAATGTGTGCAAGTAGGATTATTGATTTTACATTGAGGTTTTCTGTTCTCTAATGACTATGATCTGGTCTCTCTGGAGCCCACCACACAAAGGAAAGGAGTCCAGGGTGAAAGTGTGATATTGTAATTTTATCACTGAATTCAGGGAAATGATTGCTCTTCGGGGTTTAAAGAAAATTATATCTTTGTGCCAAAACTCCCTGAGTTCAGAAGGTTTAAAGGTCCAAGGTGAAACTGGGATGTGGAATAAAAGAGAAAGCCTCTCTGTTAGAGTTTATTATATCCCATACATGGGAATGACCTTTGAAAGCTAGCTGGGGTTACGTGCTCAAAAAGGGAATTTGGAATAATAATGGTAGTTGGTTAGGGGCGGTATAGACATGCATAATATCTACTACCTTCTCTGCTTGGAACAGAAACTTGGTTCGGACTTAGAAACCTACTATGATTTGCCACTTTTTCGCTTTGGAAGTATTGTCTGTGTATACACAGACATTTTGGTTGTTGTTTAAATTGCATTTTCAAGGCTGTCTATAGGTGTTCAAGTTTGGCTCAGGGGCTTTGAAAATGGTAGATTTGGAAAATTTCCAGGAAAATGATTTTTCCTTGGGGCTCTCAATTTGGTGGTCATTAACTTCAGAGAGAGTGAGACACGTTGCCTCATTATGCTTGTCTCTCTATTTTCTTGATTTTTCAGCAACAAACATTGTGTGATTGAAGAATAAGGTAGTTTAGGGTTAATACTTGTGGAATGATACAGATGGAAGGGATGGGAGGAAATTCTGGTGTGGAGAGGTCACTCTGGGCAGGCAACTGCTGTGCTGAGCACTCGATAGATATCATCTCATTCTGGTACCAGAGGGTCTGAGTTTGAATCCGGTATCATCACCTCTTAGGTATGTGACCTTGAGTAAGTTACTTTACATCCTTATGCCTCAGTTGCCTTATCTGTAAAATGGGAAAATAATAGTAGCCACCTCAAAGGGTTCTTGGGAAGACTGAAGAATATATTACATGTAAAGCACTTCGAACGCTCAGTATCTGGCATGTAAGCCCTCATAAATACTAGTGAAATTATTATTGTTTTTAAAAAATGATTGCCACTTTTTAATGGATGAAGACACTGACATTACAAGCAAATAATTTGCATGGTCATGCAGTTGCCTGGGCATCTCTGCTTCCAAGCTTTATATTCTTGACACCTCTGTTATATAGCCCTAAAAGAACTTAGAGTGTAGAAGGGAAGATACACCTATTCATAAGTAGCTATAATGCAAATGTGCAAATAAAAGATGATAGGAAAGATTCTTTCTAGATGGGGAGATGAGGGAAGGGTCAGAGAGGAGTGGCATTTCCTCTTAGCAGTATTGTGGACAATTGCGATTCTTTCAGGCTTATCTCCACTAACTGAGTCTCCCTTACTCTGGTGGCAAAAGAAGTGGGGGATATGAAACGTGCTTGCCATCTGTGCCCATTTTTCCACCAAAGGAAGGAAGCTGATCTATAGGGGCAAAGGCAGAAGCAGTGGTTTGGGATGAGAGAGAACACGAGTGGGACCTCGTAAAGTTGAAATCCTTGATTTTGGTTGCTCCCCGGCCCAGGTGCTCCTTGTTTTTGCCACGACTTTGCTCACACCTTCCTATGATTATGTGAAATAGCTATATTCAGCAGAAAGGGAAGCCAGTTCAAGTCGAGTTTCCATGACATGCAGCCAGAAGAAGAGGCAGATGGCATGCTTTTGAAGAACCAAAAAAGTAAGCACATGTTTGGGGCCTTGAAACAAACAAACCAAAATGAAACAAAAGCCAGTAGTCAAACCAGAAAGAAAAAGTTAATCAAATCCAGTTCATCAAGTATTAATTGAGTGCCTCACACATTAGGTGCTGGACACTGTGCTAGATCCTGGGGGCTCAGTAATGCAAATAAGACACAAAGCTGGACTTTAAGGACACTCCAGGCTGGTACGAGAGGCAATTCAATGTGCAATTACAAACAGTGTGATCAACTCTATGATAGGAAAAATATAGGAGCTAGGGGAATGGATAAAGAGGGATGGTCAGGCTGATGGGAGGGAATTCAGTGTTAATTTAGGTGCTTAGCAGGCATCTTCTCTGTGCAATAGTCTAGGTGCTAGGGAGGTAATCATACATTAAAGAGTATGAAAGTGCAAAATAAGAGTTTCTTACTCTCATGGAGCTTACCTTCTAGTGAAAAGAGACAGAGTAAAAAAAATAAACAAGATGCTATTTGATAGGGTCAAGAGAAAATAAAATAAAGGGATGGGATCGAGAGCAATTGGAGGGAAGCTGGTAGGGCAGAGGGCTGCTACTTTATATGGACGGCCAGGGAGTGCCTCAGTGAAGAAGTGCAGTTGACTTGCACTGAGGCCTGAATGATGAGACGGTGGAAGCTCTGTGAAAGCCGGGGAAAGAGCATTCCAGGCTGAAGGAAAAGCGAGCGCAAAGGCCCATGGCAAGGTGGTATGTTTGCAAAGGAGAAAGGAAAAAGGGCGAGCCTGGAGAAGGGGGACTGCCCAAATCAGCTAGCTCTTAAGGGATCATTTTGAGGAGTTTGCATCTCATTATAACTGTGCTGTGCCATGGTCTGATTTACATTTTTAACAGATCACTCCGGCTATTTTACGGAGAATGGCCTGAGGGTGGGCAGGGAGACCAGGGTGGCGGCTATTTGGGCATGTCCTTGAGAGCTGATGGCGGAGAAAATGTCTAAGCTGGAATAAGCAGCTTAGCCCAGTGAAGGACTGGAGATCGGAGTGTTTCAGGAAGACACATGGCAAGGGCAAAGCCCCGAGATGGAGCAACTGAGAAGGCGAGGGAGAAGCTGCAGAGGAAGATGGAGTCCAGATGACAAGGGTAAAATGTGAGTGGAAACCATCAGCCAGGGTGGACTGCCCTGTTCCACATGTGACTGCTTTACGTGCCACGCTACCTGCTCTGATTTTTCTAAGAGAATCTAGAAATTAGGATTTTTATGTCCTGATTTTTAGATGTGGGCGGGCTAATTAAAAAAACTAGATAAGAGATTTTTTTTTTAACTCAGTGTGAGCTACAGAAAAACATGTCTGTGGGCTAGATTTGGCTTATGACTGCCAGTTTGTGGTCTATGAGCAGCACAAACAACCCAAATGGTGCCCTTGTACAAATTAGGAATAGTTCTCTCTACACTTCACAGCCAGCTGAAGGAAAATTGTCACATTACATATATGTTCAGTGATCATTATGAGGAGAATGGCACCCCTGGAATTGTGTAATGCATAGTCTGTACTTCTTTGCAGCCTTATCTTCGAACGAGAATACAAAGTGGGAAGAAGTGATAGGAAAATATGAAATAGACAAGAGCAGTGATGGAGCCAACTTGCACTCTTGACTTGTCAGAGCTGATTGTGTCCATATTTTCCCCAAGTCTTCCCTCACCTATGACACATCGATAGCTTGATAGCATTCATGATGGGAATATTACACCAGGGAAATTGGCAAATGGGACAAATCAAGACTTTATCCCTCCTCATCTCCGTAGAGCTGGTTGTTAAGCATTTGCCAGAACATCACTGGACAAAACATATTATTATGGATGCCTTGAATAATATTTAAGGATTTGCACTTTAGAGGGTAGGCATGATAAAGCCAAGAGAATTGATCTTGGCTGGAACTCCTCTACATTCCCTGCCTCTTCATTCAAAGTTCTGTCCACTGCGTGGACCCAACTCAAACTTCTTTTTCCTGTGAAGAGATGACTTCTTTTGCACCCTCCTGGAGTGGAGGCTCTTTATCTCCCCTCGCCCCTACTAGGTCCAGGCACAGAGTTAGAGAGAGGAGGACAGGATCCTTTTGTTACTCTTTGCCTTTGCAACCATTACTTCTGTGATCTTTGATAATCCCCGCTCATGGTATATTGCTTGGACACCCTTTTCCTGACCACTGAATAGTTTTACTGCTGATTTACCCACATGAGAGGTTTGGGGTCTCCCTCCCAGCCTTCCCAGACTTTTCAAGACCCATTAGATTCCTGAGAAAATCTCTGCTCACATGGATGATCCATTAAGCATTCCGATTGCATGCTCTTGTACCTTATGGACTCCAGGGACATTTTACATCTGATCCACTTCAGATATGCTCACCCACAGCCACACCATGCTCTGCAAAGCCAAATTTGGAATTACTGCATCTTTGAAATGTGGCTATGATGATTCCTTTTCTCTATGTTTGAGGTAAGGATTAAATGACATAATGTGTAGAAAGCGCCTAGCAAGAGCCTGGCATATAATAGGTGCCCAACAAATGTTCTTTTCCTTTCCTTTTCTTTTATCTTAAAAACAGGATCATAATTCTAAAGCCCCCCCCCCCTTAAGTATCATTTGAATTTGACATAAAGGGCTGATAGATACTGAAGTAGTGAAATTTCTGTTTAAGTGATGTCCTTAGGAGTTGGTGTTTTCTCCAGCACTCAGAAGCTGCTGGCACCCAATAGTATTGGTGACAATTGTGCTAACATGAACAACACAATACCCACCCTTTTAATTACAGAATATTCTTGCAGTAAAGTGACACTGATTTTCATCTGATTAATATTTATAGTTTTCACTTTTGGCTAAATGCCAGGTATCTTCATCATGTGAGTTTTCCCTGCTTTCCAGCTCCCTTTTGCTGCCTCTCTTCCATTAGCTTATTTGCATGAGTATATCTTTATTTTATCCAGTCCAGAACTGTCATGGATTCCTTAAATCACAAGCTCTCGACCCATGAGGGGTGCTTAATGGGTAATTATATCTAATTGTAAGTGGGTAATGATGAATCTTATGTGACGTTTAATAAAAACACTCAAAAGCTTACATTTGGGGGAGGGCAGAGAAGGGCCACAGTAAGTTTGACCATTGCCTGAAAATTGGCCAGTAAATGAAAGTAGTAACAGACATCATCTGCACCCTTCTTTTTTATCTTTCTATAGCTTCCATTTACTCATCATAGGATCCTAAAATCTAGATTCTGACATAAGAGCCATCTCCTAAGCATAATGGTAAAGGAATTTGTATTTTTTCATGAATTTTTCCAAGTGTTTTGGAATGTGTTGGTGAAACTAACAGTAAATATGCTGCAGTTTGTTATATGTTATCATTTTAAAATATCCAAATTTAGATGAACTTGAGGTGAATATTTTTTTCACTGGAAACAGAAAGACCAAATATAAGAATTTTAGCTTTAAAATTTCTTTAGCTTCCATTTTCACCACCAATGTCACTGATCTAACTTGGGTCTTAATTATTTCTTGTTTGGACTATTTCAGTAGCATCTAACACTTTTCCTGCTTTGTTTTCATCCACTTTTGCATTCTCCTGTCATTAACATTCAGTGACTCCCCATTGCCTATGACAATGATTTTCAGTTAGTGTTCTGGGGACAAACTAGAGTTCCCTATCAGTGCCTAGATGGGGAGGTCGTGACCAGGGGCTGGGGGCCAGGCTTTACCCTGGCTTCAATCAGGGTTGCTCTACTTTGGTCAGTTTTATTAGATTTGGATTTCTTTGCAGGATCTGTTTAAAATAAGTGTTCTAGACTTCAGCTCCTACACTCTGATTTATTGGACTTACCCCACTCAGCTAACATGGAGTTGAAGAAGGTCAACCACCACACCATGGAGCCTAGAGTGTCTACAACTGAAAGCAGGAGGAGTGCATCCAGTATCCATGTGGAATCTAAGCCCCCTCTTGACATAGATGTGCAATGGACACAACCAATCCAATGTCCACAGAGAAAATGTGGCATTGGTGTGGGAAGGGTGGCCATGGTGGCTGCTGGGTGCGGGGAATGGGAGGAAGAGATGAGATGGGGAGGCGTTTTTGGGACGTGGAGTTGTCCTGGGTGGTGCTTCACGGACAATTACGGGACATTGTAGATCCCCCCAGGGCCCACTGGATGGAACGTGGGAGAGTGTGGGCTATGATGTGGACCATTGACTATGGGGTGCAGTGATGCTCAGAGATGTACTTACCAGTGCAATGGATGTGTCATGATGATGGGAGAGAGTGTTGCTGTGGGGGGAGTGGGGGGTGGGGGCGGTGGGGTTGAATGGGACCTCATATTTTTTGAATGTAATATTTAAAAAAAAATAAAAAAAAACAATAAAAGGAGAAACAAACCAATTTAAAAAATAAATAAATAAGTGTTCTGCTGTTGAAAAACTATTGGTCCTCAAGGCCAATAGTTCACCTTCTTATCATGGTATTCAAATTCCTTCCCAAAAACATACCTCCAAAACAGCAAGCTGCTTTCCTCTTTCCTTTCTCTTGTATTATTTTGCTCACTCATTATTCCTTAGCCACAATTGTTCCTGAGTCTTTAATCGTACTGTGATACCTTTGCCTGTGACACCTTTCTCCTTTTGTCTCCATGGAAAAATAGACATTCATTCATTCAACAATTATTTATTGAGCATCTACTCAGTGCCATGCACTGTTTTGGATACTGGGGCAGCTATTAGTTCTTCATGGCCCACTTAATGACACCTTTTCTGTGTTATTATCTCAGGTAAAATTACCTGCTACCTCCTTTGTACTTCCATGATGCTGTCAAACTGATTTTTTGCAAATGTTTTTCTTTTTAAGAAAACATAATTTTTACATAAATAAAAAGGATCTTATTTTTACCAGATACATTTTTTTTCTCTTACCATAGTAATTAAGTTAGCAATACATGTGTCTTGGATAAATGAAGAGTTTTAAAAATCTCTTTACCCCACTAAATGGTGTGTTCCCTGAGGTCAGAGAGCTTTGTTCATTTTTCTTGGCCTATGGCATTTGCTCAGTGATTATTTGTTGAGTTAATGAAGAGTTCTCATCTCTGCTGTGAAGGCAGCAGGTATAAGAGTGGTAACCTGGTAACAGAATGGACAAAGTCATCCTGGGTGTTCGCGGCATCTCTGGGAGTGGTGGGCATGAGAAAGCACTGAGCTTCTGCTGCCACTGACTGTAGCATCTTGGGCAAGTCACTTATCAGCTCTAGGCTTCTGTAACCTTGTCTATAAGTAGATTGGTTGGACACAAACTCATTTCTTTTCTTAGGGGAATGATGCCACGAATTAAGCATTTGAAAGCACTCTGTGAATCAAAGGGCGTGCCTTCTCAGAAATACTCAACTTTAATTTATCAAAGTCACAATTAAAAGCAGTCTTTGGGTAGGTAGAATTCTCTATCTTTTTGGCAAGTTTATACCGGCACACTTGTTCTCTTCCTTTCTTTGATTATGTCAAAGCACATGGGTATTTTGATAATTGCTTGTTTTCTCTTGCATAGGATAGGAAGAAAACAACAAGTTAGTAGGACTGTCATTTGCTGCCTGGTAATGAAAATTTTAAAAATTGCACTTTAATAATAAAATTAGTTTAATTTATGGTATTCTTATCTGGAAATTATAAAAGAATGGGAGACATTTTATTTGATGGTCATGAGATTTTAGTGGGAGTAGATGAATCTGGGGGTCAATGTCACAAACTTGTATTTGGTATGACATTCAAGAAAGGTTTGGTTAGAAGAAAGAAAAATGCCTGGAATAAAAGACGGGAGACAATATGAGGTTAATGGACAATTTCATAATTTCTTCAGCACAAATGGTTAATTTGGAAAGAGGCCAAGGTATCTGCTTTTTCAGAAAGCAGAACTACAGGAAATGGGTTTGAGCTGCTAAGAATTAGTCAAAGAAAAGACTGATGGTCCCTCAGGAGCTGCCAGGCCCTGGAATGAGATCTAACAAGGTGTGGGCCGTTCTTGACTCAAAGACCTTTACGAGCAAGCTGGAATTTTACCTGACTGGAAATTTTTAGGTGCGGGTCTGGGGTCCAGCCTGGGTCTCGGTTGCAGAGGGGCGGTGAGTCGCAACTTCCGGTAGGCCAATCTGCATCAACTGTGTCTCAAAGGATTTACCGCCCCGACCTAAAGCCTAGCTCTGCCCCCTGCTGTTGGCTGCATTTCTCCTCGCACCCTCTAGTATTCAAGATTATTTGGAGGAAGAGTAGGGGGAAAGGGTGTTTCAGGAAGTCCACGTCCAGAACTTCTCCCTACACGGAACAGCAACCAGTTTCTAACATCGGCGCCCCCAGAACGTTTTGTCACGCAGATTCCCCAGTCTTGGCGTTAGGCTGAGGGTGAGAATGTCAAGAGAGGTGTGGAAGTTGTCTGCTACTTTGGTGGCTGGAGCCGAGAAGGTTCTAACCGGGAGGCTCCCCACTGTGGTTGCCCAGCGACCGCGGGGCGAAGGGTCCGCCGTGCGGTGCCCCCAGGGCCCGGGCAGGGCTGGCCAGCTCCGGCGGACGCGAGGCTGCGGCGCGCCTGGGACGCGGCGCGGGCAGCTCCAGGTAGACGCCGCGGGGCAGGCGGGGCCGGGCCGTTGGCGCTCAGCGTCTCCTCGGCGCGCCAGCCAAGTCCCCGAGCGCCGGCGGCTCGGCCGCCTTTGCCAAGCCGGAGGGGCAGCGGCGAGCCGCGGGCCCGCCCCGACGGCCAGCGGCCCCCTCCTCCCCGCCGACCTGTGCCCGGGCCGGCGGCGACCGAGGAGCCCGCCGCCCCCGCCGCCCCCGCCGCCGCGGCCCCGACCGCGACGCACACGCTCCTTAATCCCCCGCCCCCCGTTGTCCAGGCAACGGCCCAGACGAGCAGGTGATGCATTGACAGCGAGCAGATGGTCCCCCGCGGAGGCGAGCGCGGCCCACAAAGCGCCCAGCGCGGCGATCCCCCGCCCGCCCGCCCGGCCCCTCTGCGGCCCGCATGCTAATACCCGCGGCGGGGCGGGGGGACTGGGCGACGGGGGCCGCGGGGGCGGCGCCACGCGGGAGGCGGAGGGCACGCCCGGCCTTGCTCTTTGCAGCACGGCTCACCTAGTTTGTCTGAATGCCCTCCTCAAATCCCCGCACCAGGGAGTTCCTCTCTTTAAATACACAGAGAGATACGCCCTCTGCTCCCCCAGGCCTGCTCCAGCTCGCTCCAGATTCTCCCCAAGTGGTTAATTTCCATTGAGATAAATGCTTAACCCCCTCCTTCCGTTGTCCCTTATCCCCATTCTGCAGCCCCTACCCACGTCTGCTCCCCGCTGGCATTTAATATTCAGTCGTTGAAGAGCGGAGGAATGGATTTAACACCGTACCCCCTCCCCCCTGGCCCCATCCTTGCCTCTAGAGTTGGCGCTGACATTTGCTAAATGTGTACAGACATATTATTTACACCCCACCCCTTTCCCCCAACCCGCTTCAGGATCTTTAGACAACTTCTCTTGGCCTTTCTTTCTGGAATTTCAAAAATAAATCACTCTTCTCCCGTGACTACTCTGCTGCCCCCTCCCGGGAAACCCTCCCATTCACATACCCTCCTCCTCCCATTCATCTCCCCCCCCACCCCCGCCCTTGTTCTTTACCCTATTCACTGCTGTGTGGCAAATTGAGGCGATCTTATAGTGAGGGCATGAAAACCGCTAGGCACTATTCACAATTTTAATACTAACTTCATAGCTGTCACATAAATTCATGGCCCAGCCTACTCTATAATGGCCAAGAAGGAACTTTAAGGGAAGAAAAAAAAAAATCTGAAGACACTGCCGTGGTGTCTGCCTTTGATTTGCAGGTGTTTTTTGAAACCATTACTACAGTAACTGCAGATAGCTTTTTCTAGCTGCCACATAGCGTGCTTTAAAACAACAACAACATACTGCTCCTTTTTATTTTACAGTAGATAAAAAATGCAATAAAGGCTTAAAAAAGGAATGGAGAGAGAAAGAGAAAAGAGGCTAGTGAATAAAGTTGGAACAATACGGGGTTACTGAGCTGTCGAAACTAATGTCATAGTGCGGCTGTTGGGCAGGCTTACAGAGAACTTCTTGTGTCTTGATTTTTATGGAGATTTGGTCTAAGGCATGGAGCACTCTGAACAGGTTTAGAACAAGTGGCTAAGAAAGAACTCTTCACAATTAACTCCCTTTTGATGGGCTTTATGCCTGCAAACACCTGTGATTTACAAACAGGAGTTGCAGGGGACAAAGGGAAGGGAGAGGGCCTGGCTATTGTGGGGAAATGATGCCTCATGTACCCATGGCCATAAGAGAGGGTTGTTTTAGTTTAAAACTTGTCTTAGATCCTTGCTATACAAACTTTCAATGAGGGGGAAAAAAGCATTAGATTCTTCTAGTGGTTCGTAATGACTTTTTCAAATGCTTCCAACTCATTTCGAGCCTTCATAGTGATGGATTCTCAAATGGGAGAATGTTGTAGTCACTGGAATTCAAAGAAAATCGATGTATATCAATTCCAAAGGTAGGGAAGTTAGAAATCATTACCTAAGACATAGCAGTAAGTGGTCAGTTTCCAAAAATTTTAGGAGACGGGCAAGCATATGAAAACATAATGCAACACAATAAAGACTTACAAGTTGGGGGAAACTTCCTTTGGATGGGTTGGTCAAGAAAGGTCTCTTTGAAGAGATCACATTTCAGCCAGAACCTAAAACATGAGAAGTGGCAGTGAGAAGACTAAACGAACAGAGCTATGCGTAGAGACCCTAAAGCGAAAAACAGCTTCCAAGGTCCTGTGCTTGAAAGAAGACCTTCTGGCTGGAATATTGTGAGGATGTGAGAACACTGAGAGATGATTTTGGAGAGATTAACCAGGGGACAAGCAATGATTTAAAAATCATAATCAACATGAACTCAAAACATGGGAAAAGACCGGATTGTATTCTAGAAGAAAAAGGGAGCTACTGAAGGATTTTAAGTAAGAGTGCTACATGATCGAATTTACATTTTAAGAAGTTGTTGCTGATGCTGTGTGGGCTATAGATTGAATGAGGGAAAGAACTGAAGTGGGGAGACCAGTTAGAAGTAATCCAGTCAAGAACTAATGGTGGCCTGGATTAAAGTAGTATTAGTGGAAATGAATGGATGGGTTTTAGGTCTATTTTAGAGAAAGAACTGATGGGACTTGAATTAGAGTGTGTGAGTGGGGGCAATGAGAGACAGGGAGGCATCAAGGACAATGTCTAGACCTGAACAACTCCGTAGAGGGTGGTGCATATTACCAGGTTGGGCGGCTTGAGTGAGAGTGTAGATCAACAATTTTGTTTTGACATGTTAATTGTGAGCTGCTATTGAGGAGGTCAAGTAGAAATGATGGGTTTCTGGGCAGACACTTGACCAAGAGCAGTCATTCCTTATGCTTCCCAGGATCTGTGATTTGGCTTGGCATGTAGGGATGAACTAGGCTAAGATTCCTTCGTGTGTGAATCTAAACTGGGGACAACCTGGCAGTTACATTCAAAGGAGAAGCTAAAAAGTCGTGAGCTAGAGAAGGTTCTTTTAAGAACATGATCAAGTAGATGCCATGAATAAGCAGAGGCTACAAAACAGAGTCTAGGGGGCGGGATTATCTGTTAAAAGGAAGAGAAGCTGATGGAGGGAAGCAACTTTATGTAAAGGAATTGTGCCTTGTGAATGAAGGAACATTCAAGTGAAGCTCGAAAAATGTATGCAGCTGAGGTGTTTACAGATGCTTTTGATCCAGATTGAAACTCCTATTTTAGACTGTAAAACATTACGGAGCCATTTGTTGGGGAGTAGTTTGATCTACATTAATAAAACTGATACGTTGATTCAAAATAGGCC
Source organism: Dasypus novemcinctus (assembly GCF_030445035.2). Taxonomy (NCBI): domain Eukaryota; kingdom Metazoa; phylum Chordata; class Mammalia; order Cingulata; family Dasypodidae; genus Dasypus; species Dasypus novemcinctus. The sequence goes on along the minus strand of NC_080684.1, from coordinate 87,908,509 downwards.
TTGATTTATTCTGTGAGCCAGGAATCTGAAGGGGAGAAGGAATTATTGACTCCTCAAGCTTAGCCCCTAACTTATTAGTGATCCCATTTCATTCTTAATTTTAGGTGCTTGTGGTTTTGTGGTAATAACTTTAAACTTTCATGTAGCTAGTTATAAATCCTCAAAATTAGTAAAACAAATTTGACAGAATTACAGGAAAAAAATGGACAAACCCAATACAATAGTGCAATATTTTAATGTAACCCTCTCAGTAATTAACAGGTTCAGCCAAAATAAAAAATCAGGGATATAGATGATTTTAACAGCAAGAATAATAGATTTGATCTAAGGAACAAATGAAGATTATACCCATTAATTGGAGAATATCAAATCTAAGTACACATGGAATATTTCTAAAAATCGACTGCATGGAGATTATGAAACTCTCCTCCATAAAAATTTCAGATAATTGTTATCAAATAGGTCTTACTTTAGGAGCAAAACACAATAAATTTAGAAATTAATAGCAAAAAAATAACTGAGAAACACTTGATTTATGGGTTAAAAGTCAAAATGAGTAAAAGAGCATTTAGAAATGAGTGATAATGAGAACACTACATATCAAAACATGTGGGAGAAGTGTAAAGTAGGTATTTAGAAAAAAAACATATAGATTTAAATGCTTATGTTAGGAGATTAAACATTAGTGAGTTAAGAACATAAGAAAAACAGAAATAAACCCCCCAAATGTATAAGAGAGACAATAATGGGGGACAAAATCAGAACAGAATCAAATGAATAAGAAAATAGCATATAATAGAAACAATCAGCAAAGGTGAAAGTTGAAAAGATTAGTAAAATTCACAAGCCTCCAGCAATATTTGTTAAGAAAGAAAAGAGGATTGAATATATACGTAATATTAAGAATTACAAAAGGAACATATGCTTAGGGATAGATTAAAATATAAGTGGATATTATATACATTTCAATGTCAATAAATTTGGAAACCTAGAAAAGGAAAGAATAAATTTCTAGAAAAATATAATTTACCAAAATTGACTGAAAAAGAAAAAGAGAACATAAATTATCTTATAACCATTAAATAAATTGAATCAGTAGTTAAAAATGTTCCCACAAAGAAAGCATCATATTAAGATGGCTTCGCCAATACAGTCAACCAAATTTTTAAGGGAAAAGTAATTGTAATCTTACACAGCCTCTATCAGCAATTAGAAAAAGGGAATATTCCTCAAGTTATTTTGTGATGCTAGCATAGCTTCTATACCAAAACAAGGCAAGAGCATTCTAAGGGGAAAGAAAAACAATTTTACTCATGATCATTGGCAGAAAAAAGCTAAACAAAATATTAACAAACAAAATTCAGCAATAGACCACAAAGAAAATACATTTTTATCAAATTGTTTTCACCCCATGAATGTCATATTGGTTTAATATTGGAAATTTGATTAATGTAGTATCACTTTATCAGTTTAAAAGAAAAAATCTGATCATATTAATAGATGCAGAAAAGGCATTCAATATAATTCAGCATCTGTTACTAAATAAAAAATGAAAATCTTTGCCAAATTGGAATAGAAGGGAGCTTGCTTAATCTGCTAACGTTATAAAAAAAAAAAAAAAAAGCGCCACAACAAATATTGTACTTGATTGGAAAATATATGAAGTCCTCATCACAACAGGAACAAGCAAGTATATCCAAGTTTTGTGAAGACTAAAACATATGCTATTTTGGGGGCTTCATTCCATAAGTGGTCACCTTCTGATTTGTTGGTATCACTGTCCTTTATTTTTTGCAACCCCACGTGTCTTCTTTTATCTTTACTTTCCTAACTCTTTATACCTCTGTAACCCTTCTGAGAGCCTCCATGTTGCTCAAATGTGGCCATTCTCTAAGCCAAATTCAGCATGTAAATGCATTACCTTCCCCCCGGCATGGGACATGACTCCTGGGGATGAGCCTCCCTGGCACTGAGGGATTACTACCAACCACTACCTGGTGAAGCAACTAGAAAGAGACCTTGAATAAAAGGGTCAATTCAGACCAGCAGAATATCTCAGCCTACATGTTAGATCTAGTGTTAAAAATTGCTTTTTGACCTTGAATAAAAGGGCGAAATGGCAAAGACTAATGAGTTTATATGGCTAAGAGTCAGGAGGTCATCAGAGGGGTCATGCTTACTCACACCTCAGTAGGACCCCAGAAAAAGCCAAAGTAGTTACAACCCTAGGTACTGGTTCTCCTGAAGGCTATGGAGATCAACAGGGTATATGGTCATGGCAGATGGATTTGGAGTTCTGTGCCATGGCAGAGGGCCCTATATTGAAATTTTGTGATGGAGCTGGACTCAGATGTGACCTTTCTACACATGTCTCTTCTGTCACTTTTACTGAACCTGTGGTTGGTACTAGGGATGGTCCATACTCAGGAGACTTGAATCTCTGGACTGCCCATGTGCCAGCTGGGCTCTGAGCCTCAGCAGTGTGGCAACTCCTACTCTCTGGCTTGTTGGTCTTACCCAGGTCAGCTAACAGGGAGGTGAAGATGGTCAACCACCACACCAGGGAATCAAGAGTGCCTACAACTACAAGCAGAGGAATTGCACCCATCATCTGTGTAGAATCTAAGCCCCCTCTTGATCTAGAGGTAGAGAGGACATCACCATCCCAGGGTCCACAGAATGAAGGAATAAAATATGGACTAGAGTGGACTTACTGATATTCTACTATAAAACTATTGTGATGAGTCACAGAAGAAATTTTAGCATCAAGGTGGAGAACGTGGCCACCGTATTTGCTGAGGGTGGGGAAAGGGAAGTAGAGATGTGATGTGGGGGCATTTTTGGGATATTGAGTTGTTCTAAATGATATTTCTGGGTCAGATGCTGAACTTTATATATCCTGCTATAACCCACTGAATATACTGGGGGAGAGTGTGAACTACAGGGTAAACTATTATCTATGTAGTGCATCAGTGCCCCAAAAGTGTTCACCAAGTGCAATGAGTGTACCACAATGATGGGGGAGGTTGTTGGTGTGGGAGGAGTGGGGTGGGGGGGTGAGGGGTAAATGGTTACCTCTTATATTTTTTAATGTAACATTTCTTTTGTGATGTATATGTCTTCAAAAAATACTATTTACAAAAATGACATGGTGGGGGGTGGGGAGTGGGTTATATGGGAACCTCTTATTTTTTTAAATGTTTTTTAATGTAACGTTCCTTGTGATCTATTAACTTTAAGAAAAAAAACCTACAGGAAAAACAAAACAAAACAAAAAAAGAAAAAAAGCACATAAAACAATAGCTAAACATATAACCAAAGACTGATCAAAAGTAAAATAGATGGCTTGGAAAAAATTGTCAGTGAAGATGACAAAATGTATTTGTAACTCAAAGTAATTAGCACACAATAATATCACAAAATCTAAGAATAGAACATTTACCTAATAGGAAATATTTTAAATATACAAACATCAGAAGATGGTCAACATTGTTAATAATGAATAAAGTTACATAAAAAAAAAATAAACACAAGCTGCTTCTGATTTTTCTTACTGATTGGAATGGAAAAAAATTACCTGCCAGATTAATAGCTGCATACTAGGTGTCAAGGGCTATGTTGATTTGCTCCAATTAAGTTATCATAAATGGAAAAAAAAATTCCTCTGTAACCAATCCCCTATCTTAACTTTCCTTTGATTGAAATATATCAACACTCAAACCTCAAAACTATAAATAGAAAATTATATATCAAGTGAATGAGGGAAAGTCAAATTAGTATTTGAGAATTAAAGATTTAGGTCACTTTATTATGAGACATTAAAAAAATCGACTTATCAGAAATGCTTCCCAATTTCAGTAAACATTCCCTCTCTATCTAGAATACTCTGCAAATCCTAATAACTCTCAGAACTCACAGGAGCCTGTGCAAGTGAGAGTAATGAAGTCTAGGATTTATATGCATCACAATAAGTCTGTTTTTGGGAAAATATGGATTCCCACTACCACCATAGTTGTTCAACACTGTTTTAGAGATTCAAGCCAGTGTAATAAGACAAGAAATTTAAAGCATAAAAAATTTGAAAGGAAGAAACAAAGTTGTGATTATTAGCAGCTGATATAATTGTTTATATTAAAAAATCTCCAATAATATACAGATGTATTTTTCAGAATTAATATAGGGGTTAAGCTGGCTCACTGTTTTAAAATCAATATATGAAAGTCAATTGCATTTCTATACCTTGGAAATGATTAATAAACTTTAATTTAAAATATATCATTTATAATGCAAAAAAAAAAAAATTTACCTAGAACTAAATCTTACACATTACAGTCAAGAACTTTGAAGAAGAAGTATAAAATTTTATTGAAAGTCACTGACTTAATGGAAACAGATACATTCATAGATAGGATGATCCAGTATCTTAAAGATGCCAATTTTCCCCACCATTTTATCTTTATTAGTCAGCTCTTTATCTTCCATCCATTGTTTACAGAAAGATGAAGCTACCAAATAGATATCTAAAGTGGCATTTTTATGGAGTAAGAAAAAAAGAAGTATTCCCACTGACTAAAGAATCAGAACCTTTTCAAACAGGATGCAGGTAGTGTGCTAGGGAAAATTCATCTTCTTACATCATTTTAGACCTGTAGTTTGCTCAATTGATCATCCACTCAGATTTGTTGGTCTTAGAGTTTGGAACAACTTCTTAGCTTCTGACATGGTGGTCTAACTGCTTTCGTTTTTTATATTATTTTGACTTCTTATTCCCACCCCCTTTATCTATATGTGTTTTGTTGAAAAGTTGGGAGAATCTGAGTCAGTGATTGCTATCAAAACCAAATTTTAAACTGGAAAATCCCACTCCCTTTGCTTGGAAAAATCCAATTTATTTTGTGGTCAGTGCAGAGACAAAATAGAAGCTGGCTTGTCCAGTAATTCACAGTACCTTTAAACTACCTCCTAACAAACATCATATCAAAACAGGCCAAACCCTTGTGGCACATCTAGCTTTAGTCCAATGCCTCTTCCCTTGTACTGTTCCATATTCTGGATGGTCCAAATTGCTCCTAACACCTGCTCTGTCCTAATTCTGAGCTGGTGTATTTTGCAGAATTTAGTAGAGGAAACAGAAATTGTTCTAAATACTTTAAGAAGGAAGAGATTTAATTCAAGGCATAGGAATTTGCAAAATTATTAGAAAGACCGGAAGAATGGATTCTAGAATGAGCTTCCAGGAATTACTTTCAAAACCCTACTTAACTGACCATCCAGAGGAACTACTATATCCTAGGTGATCATGGAAATATTGATCTCAAGTAAAACAATGTGGCACCAATTCAGGGATCAAGAAGCCAGAATCACGATCTTGTCATCGTTGATGCTTCTGCTCTACCAGCCTGACATGTGGTCAGCTTGGAGCCTGTGTACTAACTAGGTGACCTCTGGCAAGTTGTTAATCTCTCTGAGACATATTTTGTTATCTGTCAAATGGAGAAAAAAGACTGTATACTGTACATATCAGGACTTTCTGATTCCTGTCCCTGTTTTTATTTTTGTGTCAGCCTCATTTTCCCCCCAGACTGCTAGGCAACTCTGGACTCATATTCTTGCAGTTTTGGATCCAAAGGGAAAGCAACCCTCTCTTCCCAGCTTGAGTTCCAAAAATTGAGAGGAAGAAGTCTGATTGGCTCTGCTTTGGTCATGTGTCCACCACTGTACTCCCACGTTGGGTACTCTAGTCTGGGTCAAATATCCATGCCTATAGCCAGGAGAGCAAGGTGCTGTGCTGGGCTATCTCCAGGACCATTTGGTTGCAGTAGGGAAGAGCAATTAGCCCAACGAAGTGTTGGGTGGGGGAGAATACTTTTCTGAGGTAAACAAAAAAATAAATGCACGCTCTATGACTCTATGGAATGAGAAGATGAAATAAGGTAATACATGTGAATGACTCAGTAACTGGCACACAGTAAGTCAGGAGATTGTAGGTTGGATACTTCATTCTACTGCAGAAAACCCTGACATGTCTAAAGTTTTGCTTGACAGGAAAGAGCAGGCGAAAGGTCAGAAAAATGCCCTCCAGTTTACTTTAAAATCTCACACAAGTGCATCTGATTGGCAGAATTTAATTCACATCCAGAAACCTAGCAGCAAAGGAGTCTGGGAATATACTTACATAGAACTGGGTATGTTCCAGGCAGTGTTTCATCACTGTGCGAATAAAAACTTATAAAATCCTTATCCACGTATGCACATGAATAAATTGAGGAAGAGAAAGGTTAAGTAACCAACCTAAAGTCACACAGCTAGGTAGTGGCAAAGCCAGGATTCAAACCTAGTTTGTGTGGTGTCAAAGTCTGTGCATGTAACCCCCGCCTTATACTTACTCTCTTTTTAACAGTTTGGTCTCTGCAGTACAAGAACTCACCTTAGAAGGAGGGTGGTATGTGCGCCAGTTCACGGCATGCAGCAAACCGGGTACTTATTCATATATGGCTTTGCTTCTTGACTCCTATGTCTTTTACTGTTTTGTGCTTTCCTCTAATGGGATTCAGACTCTTGGTATGTTGTTCAGGGAATTTGGAGTTTTATGGGGTGTGGAGAATGGCACTAGCTGAGCGCACACTTTATCTAGTCCATGAGCTTAGGAACTGGAAGCTATCTGGGAAATGAGAAGAATGAACGAACAATGTGGGCTGCAGTGGTTTGAAATTCTAGAAACCGTCACTGTCATCTGTGAGTTTCATCTTTGGTCTCTCGGCCTCTCAGGTCCTTCCCATCCCTATTGGGCCTTCTCCCGCCAGTGCTCTCAATCCCCTGCCTCCCTGCACCTGCCAGGCGAACTCAGTCTTCAGGCCTGTTCATTCTCTGTGCCCTCTCCCTGGAATACTTTCTCCCATTTTCTATCTGACTCCTTTGATCCTTTTGTTCAGGTCTCTGCTCACAGGCTTTCCCTAACTACCTTACCCACTGCCCTGTGATAACGTTCAAGAATTTTATGATGATTAATGCTTTAGTAATTGAGATGCCCGGAAGCCTTGGGAGAACAGTATCTGTGCATTTGTAACCATTTTGCTTTTCAAAGGGGGACTGCTGAACTTCATAGTGTCTCACCTCTTTCGTTATTCCTGGCTCCCGGCAACCTCTCTGACCTCCCTTTCTGCCTCCTTCCCACTGCTTACTCTGCTCCGGCCACATTGTCATCCTCCAGACTCAGGGCTTACTTGCCACATTCTTGGCATGGAATGCAGTGTTTCCCCCAGCTCTGCTTCCTCAATTTGCTCAATCTCTACCCAGGTGACCCTTCTGAAAATCTCCCCTGTATATCTAACACCCACCCTGCACTTTCTAACCGCTTGCCATCCTTCATTTATATTTCCAGAATACTTTTCACTACTCTCTAACTCTCCTTTTATAAAGTAAGCTTCCCAAGGGCAGGGTCTTGGTCAGTTTTGCTCCCAGCTATAGCGCCCAGATTCTAGCCTAGTGATGTAGCGACTAGTGTATAAGAGTTCAAATAAATATATGAGTGAATCAGTTTCTTAATTTCATCCCTTAGCATAACATTTTACTCAGTAAGCTGGATCAAAATGAAATCTCTACCACTTGAGCTATGAGCTGCGTTTAAAGTAAGAAGGGTATAGCTACCGCATTTAGTTACTATGCTGGAAGTGCTATTTGAGTTTATAATCCAAGTACCCAGATTTGAAACTGATATCAATAATTGAAGTATTCAATGTGAAATAGTGAATATTCTTTTGTGAATAGTCCTACTATTGGTTGTTGATTGATAATAATCACAATAATAATAATTAACATTATCATTGCAACCCTTTATGGAATACTTATTATGTCCCATGACTAAGTCCTTTACATATGCTATCTTAATTTTCTCACTCCATGAGGTCACAGAGCACATTTACTGTGTTGTTTACCCCAGAAAATATTTGCCCCACCTAACACTTCTTTTGGCAAACTGCTCCTCCTTACTCCCAACAAATGATTTTGGAGACAGCCCAGCACAGTAACTTGGCCTCTTGACTACAGGTGTGGGCATGTGACACAGTCTGGACCAATCAGAGTTCCCAAAGTGGGAGTCCAATGGTTGGCACAATGCTAAAGCAGAGCCAATCAGACTTCTTCTTCTCAATTTTTTGAACTCAAGTTGAGGGGAGAGAGGGTTCCTTTTCCTTTGGATCCAAAACTGTGAGAATTTGAGCTTAGAGCTGTCTACGGTTGATGAAGTAGAAATGGTATAAGGTGATGGAACTGACGCTAAAATAGAAGTAGGGACAGAAGTCAGAATGTCCTGACTTGTACACACACAGTCTTATTTTCTCCATTTGACAGTTGATGAAAGGTTTTTCACAGAGATTAAATAACTTGCCAGAGGTCACATAATTAGTAAATAGCTAGTAAATGTGGGAATTTGACCCCAAGTCAGCCTGACATCAAAATCCATATTTTCTTTCACTTTGTTGTGATATACCCTGGCATCCCAGATATATAAATAACTACCTACTCTTCCATTCTGCTTGGTTTCCAAAAACTTGTAGCAGGGAAATGCACATTCTATGTTACTAGCTAGGATATGTCTTGGATAGTTGTTGGTCATCTATACAACTTCTATTCTGATGGATTCGTTCACTTGAGATACCAGGGCTAGAATGACAAGTAGTTTCCACCTTTGTGCTAATCCCAGGGGCTACCTAGAACTTTGTGTTGAGAAGGATTCTGAGACTCCATCTGGGTTAGCAGGAAAGGAGAGAAGTGGAGTGAGGAAATATGCTATTAAATTCACTCAAAATGTTTGATAATCCTGATTGCATTTTGGAATTATGGAGCTATACATTTTGACATTCAGAGACTGAACCAAGGATGTTGTTTTTCAGTTCAAAGTACTTGTCATTGGTTAGCTAAGGTCTCACCTGTGTAGCTAACAAAATTCTTGAGTAGTCTCTTCACTAAAAGAATGATGGTATCGCATAACAAACATCTTCCTCCATAAAATACGCTGGCAGTCCTATCTCACAATAATAGGATAAACAACATGACCTGAATGTAGATTCTGGCACTGAATACCATTTATTGGCACGACTCTTCTCTGGTGAGAAAGAGGCTAAATCACAGCCACCCTGAAAAATTGTCATGCACTGGTATTGTTGAACATTTCTAACCATCAAGTTGGGCCTCACATTTTGTTGGTTGGAAGTTCCATTTCTTCATCTTTGGCCCAAGTTACTTAGCAATGGCCAATCAAACTATGTGCCCACCATATTGTTTTGCATGTTTCACTAGAACATTGACAGATTAATAGGAAGGGTAAATAGCAGTGCACAACTGCAGGGGCCCTGTGTGGGACAGTAGGATTGACTGCTCAGGACTTTGTTGTGTTTGCTCAGAGGAAGCCGCAGCAAAAGCCTGCTGGGCTGAGGTGACCTGGGTCATGGGCATTTGTTTCTTGTCTCTATAGAAAACAATTGTCTTCTCAATGGAAGATGGCTTTTTCTGAATCTACATGGTTCCACTGACGGGAAAGCTTTTGCCATTCCAGGGGGCTTGCTAATATACACACATACAAATAAAAAGGCCACAAAAAAAGTCCAAATTTACTGTATTCCCTACAGAATTCTTTGACTTAGGTTAAGCAAGACAGAAGACCAGCTTTGGAAAGTTTACCTTTAGGATTGCTGAACATTCATTTCTTATTGCTAACTCCTCAATTAGAATTTTAGGAAATTTCAGAATGAACCAGCCACCCTCCTTTCCCCCCAATTCATGAGGGCAGAACCCGTTAACATTTAGCAGTATTGACTTTATAAACTCTGACTCTGGTAGAAAGCTGTTTTCTTCTCAAAATTTCTCTACTCTGTATTGATATGAATGAAATATATATATATATATTCAAGTGGGTAATTTTATTTTGTGAAATTGTATAGAAGAGAAAGTCATTGTTAAATTGAAAAAGGTTTCATGGAAAAAATGAATTTGGAATCAAATTTCTATCCTACAGTTCTTTCTTCAGTTCTTAATGAAATATTTTTAAAATGAAGAAAAATCTACCTTGGATAAGCTTTAGGAAGCCAGAAGTGGTGGCTTTATTTAAAAACCAGAACCATGTTTCTGACTGAGAGGTTTCTGTGAGCATGGCTAATTTTACATTTACAAAATAAGCATAGTTCTTCTGAATAAGGTTTGTGTCTAATAAAAGACCTGAAGTGGTTCTATACCGATTTGGACTAATTATTCTCTCTCTCATTCTTTCTCTCTGCCTATCTATATCTGTCTATGTTTTTTCTCAATGTCTGTCTATCTATCTATCTATCTATCTATCTATCTATCTATCTATCTATCTATCTATCTATCTATCTATCTACCTACCTATCTACCTGCCTACCTAACTACTTATCTACTTTTTTAATAAGGAAGGCACTTTTTTTTTTTTCTGATGGGAAAGAGTTGGAGGAAGGGTGGCACATTATAATTTTTCATTTTGCCTGTTTTATTTTTTCTTTGCTGTGTCTGAAAGGGTGTGAACTGCTTAATAACATCACTGTACTTTCCCTTCCTTTTCTTCCTTTTCTACCCCATTACTTAGCTGTTTCTTCTATTTCCCATCTTTCTAGAGCTCAGGGTTTAAGAAATTCACAGAAATGTGTTATTGGTGGTGGGAAACATTTTTGTTCCTGCCTATTTACTTCAGGTCTTGCTAAGCTTTATGCAGTTCTTAAACTGGAAAACCAACATATAGAAAAACCACAGCAACAAACCAGCAAAATAAAACATAAGCTAACCAATCCAATGACCAAAAGCTAGAACACCCAACATCTGAAGAATAATAGTGACCTTGAACAAAGGTAATTTATTGGCTTACGGTTTTGAAGCTAGGAGGAGTCCAAAATCGAGGCATCAGCAAGGCGATACTTTCTCTTGGAAGACTCTGGCATTCCAGGGATGAGTGCCAGCCTTCCTTGGTAATGGCTTTCCTATCACATGACAGTGCACATGGTAGTGACTTCTCCTTTCTGTTCCCAGGTCCCTTTGACTCCCAGCTTCTTGTTGCTCCCCATTATTTCTCTCTGTCTGACATTCACTCTGCTTATAAAGGACTCCAGTAATCTGGATTAAAATCCAATTAGTATGTCAACTAAGACCAAGAACATGGCCAAACTGTGGTACATAGTTCAACCTATATAACCCCGTGAGGCTGTTGACATACACAGATGGGGTGCCAACTCAATTATTTGTCCTGGTTCTAAAAGAACCTCATGAAGGACCATTCTCATGTTTTAGAATATTAAGGTATTAAACTATGCCTTTTCATTGACTAAAACAGTAAGTTATAATCCACATAAAAACTGATTCTACATAATCATCTCCAAAGAGGGGATAGTAATAGTATCTGCCTCACATTTTTGTTGTGGAGATTAAATAAGTAAACACATGTAAAATTCTAATGTTAGTACCTCTCACATTATAAATGCTCAGTTGATTGTATGTGATCCTTATGACAGTACAATCACACAGACAGATGATGTGATTCATTGTTATAGCTTAGGCTTTTTTTTTTTTTGTAATGATAAATTTATTTTTAGAGCAGTTTTACGTTACAGAAAAGTTACATTGAGAGTATAGGGATTCCCATAGAACCAACTCATTCCTACATCCACATTTTCCGCTATGAATAACATTTTACATTAGTGTGATACATTTGTCACAATTGATGAACACATATTGACTTACTGCTACTAACCAAGATCTATAGTTTACATTATGGTTTACTCTTTGCCCTTCACAGTTCTATAGGTTTTGACAAACGTATAATGACTTGTATCCTACACCTTAAGTTTAATCTCATTTGTAGGACATAAACCAACAGTAACATTCTATTTGATGCCTAAATTATAGAAATGTGATAAGACTTGGGGAAAAACGGCATTAGACTCTAAGTTTTGTAGAGGTAAAACTTGCGTTTGTCTCATTTCCTGTGCTTTGTGTGAGCCTGGTGCTCTATGAATATCTGTGGCATGGATGGATGGATGACAATGAGCTCAAAGATCTTAGTTAACACTTACTATAGCTGTACAACCTTTAGCATGACCTGGAATCTCTCTGCTTATTTCTTTCTTCACCTATCAAATGGCTTTACAGTATTTATGCACATGATTATACTGTCATGAGTTTCAAATACTATGAACTGAGCATTCACAATATGAGAGGTACTAAAAAGAAGTTTACATGTGTTTACTTAATCAACAACAAAAATTTGAGGTAGGTACTATTACTATCCCCTCTTTAGAAATGATTATGTAGAATCAGGTTTTTTTTTGTGTGGATTAATAAATTACTGTTTTAGTCAATGAAAAAGCATGGTTTAATACCTTAATATTCTAAAACATGAGAATGGTTTCGGTGAAGCTCTGTCTCTTGCCTGTGACTCTGTGTCTTTCTCTGGGATATTGCCTTTCTCTGAGTTTATCATTGTGAGAAATTGTGGGGCATCTATTTGAATTAAGGACCTTTGGATTACAAAGAACTAAAAGCCCTTCAACTCTCCCACGGAAAGAAAAGTATATTATTATTTTGAGTACATGTGTTACTGGAATGGAACCAGAAAGCCACCAGGGGCTGCTGCCGCGTGAGGGACCAGCTTCTCTTTGAGTTGCTCTCTTTCTGACGGGGGCCCAGCTGCCCTCTCTGAGTCGCTCTAAACATCCACTCTGTTCTCCTCTCCCCTCCGGATGGCTTCTTCAGTGTCTCCATCCTTGTGCTTTGCCTGTGGCTATCATGGTCTCTCCAGCCCCTAGCTGCCTTGGGAGTTTCCAGCTTCTACTCTCACAACTCCACTGTTTCCCCTTCATTCCTATTCTAATTTCTGAGATTGGTCCAGCTCATTTTCTCATGCTACCCTGTATCAGGATTCTCTGGGTAGCTGATGGTTGTCTTCCTTATGCAGATATCTGGGGCAGGGTGGCACGAGCAGTGTCATGGGCCGCGAAGCCTGATGGGGCTGCGGCGGGGTGGCTCTCCGGGAAAGGTATTGGGCAGGAAGATGGACAGTTCTCCTATATTGCCTACACATGCCTAATAACCACGTAACGTATAATTGAAGTATCAGTCTTTTGTGGATAACAGAATTTCTCATCCTAATCTTTTTAAAGTCTACATTTCAGTGGAATCAATTGCAATTGCCATATTATGCTATCATCACCACCATCCATTAACAAGACTTCTTCATGTCCTAAACGGAAACTCTGCACCTATTAAGCAATCATTCCCCATTCCCTACTCCTCTGGTCCCTGGTAATGAGGTATCTTTTTTATTGCACTAAGTTAACAAATAGGGCTTTTTGATAAAAATTCTGACATTAAAAAAATAAATACAAAGAGATGGAGAGAACTTTTAAGTCTTGTTTCCAATTCAAAAATTAAGTTGCATTAACACTTTTTGCTTTTAACTCTATGGTAGTGACCTTCAGTTAAAAGAGGAAAAGGGTTTCAGGGTAATCATCTTCCTAGATTTAAGCCAATTACAGAAGTTACTTAGCGGGATTTCTTTTTTAGTGTCTATGTTGTGATCAATTAGCAAAAGGTATTGCTGTCAATTTGATGGGTTATGATCTACCTGTTAAAAAAGAAATAGACTGGAAAGGAAAGAGAATATCAGCATGCTGTGTACCTGGTAAGGTAAGGTCTGCTTCCTAACACTTTCATTTCACCTCTTTTACGTGAGTGCTTGTTCTTCATGATGTAAAACACATTTCTCATCATGGGATGTGGTCACACTTAAGACCTGGTCTTTGGAGTCCTACCACTCTGCCTTCAAATCCCAGCACCATCACTTAGGAGTTGTGTTAACTTCACCGCTCTGTTGCAGTTTTCTCTTCAGTTATCCTTTAAAAATATTTGCCAAGATCATTAAGATCCTGAGATAAAATGGGTAAAGCCCTTAACACAGCACCCAACAAATGGTAGCTTATTTTATTGTTTTTTTCACATATTACCTGTTTGTTTATACATTATTCCATTAATTACTGCTATGCATGTACACATGAACAATGTGTAATAGATATGGCACAACATCTATTGTGTAGTACATCTTTAAATTAACATTCAAAGTTATTTTCTGATTCACCACAGTCATTACTATTAAGTTTGTTTTGCATAAAAATTTAGAAATGGAAATGCATAATAGAAAATTCAGCAACAGTTTCTTTCTTCACATGTATTTTCAAGTACTAATCTATTTGTTTAATATCCTTTCCCACTGCTTCTTACAAAATTTGGCATTGAACATTTCCAGATCACTTCACAATCCTACATTCTTATCTTTAGGATGGGTATTTCTTCCATATGAGAGCTTCCATGCCAGTGAAGGAATCTGAAATCACTAAAGACTTTCCTTCATTCACTACACTGAAAGTGTTTTATACAATGTGAGACCTCACATATTTTACAAATGCTGCTCTATGAGTAAAGGAAGTTTTCATGTTAATTTCATTGAATATCCTCTCCAGAAAAAATCTGTTGTTTTTCTAGAGTGTTTTCCACCTGTTAAAGATTATACTGTTTAATTCTCTATTTTAGGATCTATCACTACTTTTCATTTTTCCTTTGTGCCCCTTGGCTGAAGCTCAGCTGAAATGTCCTCCAGGACACTAAAGACATAAGGTTCTTCCAAGTGTAGTTCAATCATGTTGTTTAAGGATAAATCACAAATGAAGGTATTTCTGCATTGATTACCTAGACATAGAACTACATTCCTGTGCTGGTTTTCTCCTATGTCCAAATGTTAGAGCTATGGCTGAAGACTCTTCTCCATCCATTACACTTATACTGTGAGTTGTCTCCTATTGCCTAAGACTACACATATTTTATTGTTTTAGGAGAAATTGACATCTAATAACCATTAATTGGTTGAGGATGGAATTTTCTGGAAGTTCTTCATAGCTGAGATGTGAGTGGGCATCAGGAACTGAGATGGGGAATGGATAACCAATAATAAAGAGAGAGAAAACATCTGACATTTTAATTCCAATAGGAAAAGTCCACTTCTAGAACCTCTAATGTGCTCTAGGTGATGTCCAAGTCTCTTTTCCAGTGGAAGTATCAAAAATACTAAATATTTTGAATGGTGCTGATCCATGTTTTTTTTTGAAGGAGAGATGAGGGGACTGGTAGCTCTTGGATTATGCAACAATAATTTTATTATACTCATTAATTTTGTGAATCAGGAATTCAGACCACACATGGCAGGTGTGGTTTGATTTTACTTCACGATGTCTAGGACATTGGTTGGGAAGACATGAAGGCTGAGGGTGACTTGAATGGCTGGGGGCTGTTTGGCTCTTGGGTTGGGACGACTTGAAGGATGGGTTCAGCTGAAACTGTCAACCTGAGCATACACCCATGACCTCTCCATGTGTTTTGGACTTCCTTGAGGTATGGTGACCCCAGGGTAGTTGGACTTTTTATATGGTGGCTCATGGCTCCAAGAACATGTGTTTCCAGCAGACAAGGAAGAAGCTACACCACCTTCTAAGACTGAAACTTGTAAGCTACAGAGCATCACTTCCTTTATCCTCTATTTGTGGAAGGCAAGAAGAGAAGACATAGACCCCTCCCCTTAATGGGAAGAGTATAGAGGAATTTGTAGCCAAGTTCTAAAACCACAACAGGGTCTGGAGGAGAAGAGATTTGAATACGAAAATTACAAGAGGTTTTTGATATGAAAAGTGATAGCAAGGAAAGTCTTCAGTCATTGCCTTCCCCTTTGTGTTCTTCTCACCAAAAATGAGTAACAGACAACCCAAGAGTAAACACAGAAAGGTAGTGAGGAGGAGGTTCCTCATTCATTTATATTTGATTTGAAATTGTCTCTTGAAAGTTCTTCAAAATGGACTGAGCTCCCTAATGATGCTTTGCTTTGGTTAATTCTCAAATTTGCATATGTGACCCTTCCCCAAAGGACTTGTGCCCAAAGAGGCAGAAAGTAATGGTTGAAGAATTTTGGGTGGCAGGAGTTGCCACCTAGGACAATGTTATAAAGACCTTGAAATTTTAGTGGGGGAAAAACATTCACCAAAAAACATTTAAATGTCTCCTTTACCTCTCTATTCTTCCTAAACCTGTGAACTGGTTTTATTTTACTAAACATTTCTACTTAAGAACATGTGGATGAACATTATAAGAGCCGTCAGGTTTTAGACCCAAGTTCATCACCAAAAAGACACATGACCATGGGCAAACCACCTTACTTTCTGTACATTATAACCTCTTTGAGGTCAATTTCAATTTTCAATGACTCATTTTATGGCCCTTGAAATGGGCCAAATGTGTTAATTTTATGAACAAACCAAGCTATATATAATGCACTTCATATTCACAAACTAAAAAGTAACTTTTGATCTGTAATTTTGCCTGTCAAATGAGCTCAGATTAAAAACTCAGGGGAGCGGATGTGGCTTAAGTAGTTAAGTACCCACCTCCCACATGGGAGGTCCTGGGTTTGGTTCCTGATACCTCCTAAAGAAGACAACAGGTAGACAAGAGGCAGACATGGAGAAAAAACAAAACAAAACAATGAGCAGACAGACAAGGGAGCCATCTTGGGGGAGGGGACAAAAACCCCCCAAAACAAACAAACAAAAACCCTTAATGTTCCTGAAAGTGTATTAGTACAGAACTCTCCTACTCTGCTCAGCAAACTGTCTAATAGCTACAGCTTTTTCTGGAAAGCAATTTGACTTGATTTTATGTATCAGGTTGAAATGTCTTATCTGTTGATACCACTCACCTTTTTGAGGATCTAGGTTATGAAAATAAGCAGAGTGTGAGACCAGAATTTTTGTACAGGGACGCTTACTGCAATGTTATTAATAGTTACTTGACAATGGAAACAACCTATATTGTCCAATAATAGAAATATTATATAACATACAGTACATATAGACAATGATATGTGGTGATAAAAATAATATTTTCAAAAATCATTCATTTACAATAAAGTTGCGTAAATCAAAAAATATGCATAGAGAACAACTGGAAGGTACTGCACCAAGATATGTAGATAGAATTGTTGATGGTTTTGTCTTATTTTGGGGTTCCTTCTGTTTTTCAAATTCTCTAATGAGCATATAATTCCTTTATAATCAGAAAAGAAAAATGAATGGTTTTGATAAATGTCTTTTTACAATTTTTTCTTGTTGATAGCCTTTCCATAGAAAGAGCTTACAGGCTAATGATTGCCTTAGTTTGCCAGGGCTGCTGTGTTAGAGTACCTCAGGCTAGTTGATGATAACAGGAATTTATCATCTCACAATCCTGGATGCTAGAAGTCAGAAATCAAGGCGCCGGCAGGGCTGAGCTCCTTCTCAAGTTGTAGCCTTGCTGGCTTCCTGGTGATCCGTAACTCCATCCCTACCTCCTTGACGTAGCTGCTCTCTCTCTGTGTCTGCCGCAATCATCTTTCTGTTCAAATTTCCTCTCCTCCTTAGGACACTGGTGGTATTGGATAATAGCCCACTTTGATCCAGGATGACCCCATCTTAACTACTAACACCTTCAAAGATCTTGTTTACAAGCAAATTTGCATTCATGAGACTGGGGGTTAGGGCTTGAACTTGTCTTTTGTGGGACACTATTCAATCCACAGCCATATCTCACCCCCACCCCCAGACTCCCTGCTCCTTCTGTCCCCAGTCAGTCCTTCCTGGCTAGTCCCTGGCTTTGAGATTGTGGGGCAGTGTGGGGCCGAGAAAGGCAAAGCTGACCAGGTGTCTCCAGCGTGTAGGAACAGAGTTTGCTGTCAGATCTTTGGGTGGCAATGGGAGTCATGCTGGCACTAAACAACCGGAAAGCCTGTTTGCAGCCTCTGTGGAGGAGGTGTCAAATCTATAAGGTTATTTGCAGGATTTTACTGGAGTAAATTACCCTTGCTTTGCAAAAACGTTAACAAATTCCCATGAAAATGCTGTCATCACTAGCAAGAGTGTCACTTGTGCTCACTTCAGTGGGATATTTTCCTGACTCATAAGATTCACTTATTAATAGTTCCATGCAAAGGGGAGAATAAATCTCAAGGTAATTTGTACTTTGGGGGAATTCATCAAATCTGTTTTTTCCCTTGGGATTTGTTGTGTATCCAGGCTTATGCACAACTCTTGCAAATGGCACTAGCAGTTTGTAGGCACTTGAAGTGGGAGAGAAATCCAAAGTTGTTGCCTCCTATTAAATGCCAAGAACCAAGGATGTTGTCTCTTAGTCAAAGGTAAAAGAGGTCTGAATTAAGAACAATGAGAATTTTTCCTTTAAAAGTCTGATCTGAGAAACAACTGCAGTTTACAATCTGCATGTAGTATGCATTTCTGCATTCTACTCTTCTGATTAACAAAATTACATAAGCGTTCTATGAATGTAACTACCACATGTATTATGTTAGCAATTTTCTGGACCATAAACACTTTCCTCAACTCAGTGAATCCTAAGAACCTGTGTAGAGGCTAAGTCTGGGATTCAGAAAGACAAGGGACCTCATTTATGAAGATGAAAACTATTCTTTATACAACAACCCCTCTGTGACTGCTAGAGGTTTGTATTTGTCTGAACACTACATCTAATTAAAATTTAAAAGCAGGCTGAATAAAATCAGGAGGGTGATTAATACGTTTATTAAATAATAATATTCAATATAAATATTTATAGGGTGAACTTCTATTACCAATTAGAATTTTGTCTTCTAATGCAACACAGTCAGAAATAAGTTATCTTCCAAGGTGTCTTATATGAAACTTTACATATGTCATTTATTAATTAGTTTGCTGTTGATATAGATTGTTTGCTGCTTGAAATGGATGCACCTGGTTAGGTTAGTCACAGGCCCAGGTAGAAAAAAATAAAAGTAAGGCTTCGCAAGCTATGTTTTCACAAGCCTGTATTTTTTTCTATTGCTGTGTGACCAATGGTCCCTAAACTTAGTGGCTTCAAGCAACGACCATTATTTTACAGTTTCTGAAGGTTGGTGTAGCAGTTTGATATAGTTATGAATTCCAAAAATAGATAATGGATTATGTTTGTAGTCTGGCCTATTACTGGGCATGATTGAGTTATGATTAGGCTTTGATTGGGTCATGTCATTAGGGTGTGGCGACTCACAGATAAAAGGCATGGTGAGGGACAGAGTTGGAGCTTTTGATGTGAGGGTTCTTGATGTTGGAGTTTGATGCTGAAGTCTTAAGCTGGAGCCCCAGGGAAAGAGACAGAATTATTCACCTGATAGTCTACAGCTGACCTGGTGGAGAAAACAAAGGAGCTGAGCCCAGAGGAACCCAGGAAGCCTGCCATCGCAGACATTGGCAACCACCTTGCTCCAACAACGGGAATATGGACTTCGGTGAAGGAAGTAACTTATGCTTTATGGCCTGCTATTTGTAAGCTCTTATCCCAAATAAATACCCTTTATAAAAGCCAACCAATTTCTGGTATTTTGCGTTAGTACCCCTTTGGCTGACTAGTACATTCGGGAATGTGGAAACATTAATGGTGCCTCTGACTCAAGATCTTCCAAGGGACAACAGTCAAGCTATGGGGCAGGAGGAGAGAGAGAGAGATGGAAGCCTCAGTCTTTTTATAGCCCAATTAGTAACTGATACACCATTGTTTCTGCTGCATTCTATCTATTAGAAGCATGAGAAGAGTTGCTACTTTCTGCTCACACCCAAGGGACTTACATAGGGTGAGAATAACCTTCTAGAAGCTGCCTACCACAAAGCCTCCCATTCCAAGTAATTTTGATGAAAGCTAAAGTTTGAGAACTACTGAGTTACAGTAAGAAGATAAGGGGGATGATCAGAAAAGAGTTTGACAATATGGGGGATTTTGGTCACAATAGACTCTGGATTCCAGGGTACAAATGGAAGGGTTTTGGGTTGGTTGTAGCTTTGAAGCATTTTGATAGCATTGCACATTAGGAAATACATCTCATCCTGTCTCAGCAACACATATAGAACAAAATTGAACAGAGCAATATTAATCTCATTACATGTGACATACTTGGATATTATATTTTCTATTCTCTTTTCTGTTCTGCCCATTTTTGTTCCATTCCATTTCATTCTACTCTAGTTTAAAACTGCTGGTTGTGTCCCACCAAATTACTTCATGATATACTAATGTGTCACAACTAGCAGTTACAAAATACCTACTTAAGGAGTTAAGTAGAATTCAAAGATGGGGTCAGAACATGAGACAGAAAACTTAATCTCTCAATGAGTCTTAATAATCCCGGTTGATAGAGTAGCTATAATAGCTTTTTTACTAAATACTATGTGCCAGGCACTGTGCTAAACATTTATGAACACATATTATTTCCAATCTAATTTTCAGAATGGCTCCATTATTTATTATTCTCCCTTTTAGTTGAAAGCTGAAAAATGGTTTCTTCAGTATAAAAGAAAGGAGGCCCAAAGAATTTAATAAACTTGCCTAATTTCACAGAAATTGCAAGTGACAGAAGTGAGATTCAGATCTCCAGCAGCAACTCCAAAGGCTTAGAGTTGTTCTAAACCATTACCAAATTCTTGTTCAGGACACTGCCTAGACCATGGTGAAGCAAGGACAAAAAAGGGGTGAGTGCACTTCTTTTTAGGATGAACTTTAATAAGTAATCAGAGCACGGATACCTACAATCTCTTCTTTAATATTTTAGCCACCACACTGACAGAGCTTTAACTGATATGCAAATAACCAAGGTGTTCTTCAAATCTGTAGATGCTTGGGTTTTCTACGTCTTTTCTGTTTTTACCCTTGGGGTGAAATAGGTCTGGCTGTCTCATGGCAAATTATGCATTTTTACAATGGTACTAAGGCTCTCCTTTCCCTCAGCTCACTGTACCAGGGATTTTATCTTTGTGGTTTTTTCTTTTTTTCTTTTAGTGAGGTACCAGGACCAGGTATTGAACCCTGGACCTTGTATGTGGGAAGCTGGTGCTCAATCACTGAGCCACATCGGTTCCCTGTGTGCTTATGTTGTGTGTATGGCTTTTAGGGGTCATTCTGATTTGGGCCGCTAAAGCAGGCAGACTCCAGCAACAACCAATGGTGCATTGTGATAGTTCAAGGATTCTTCACTTTCTGAATGTAAACAATGTTCCTTTGTCTGAGTTTAAGCTATCTTCTACAGCTTGTCACAAATTGAAAAAATTCAGTTTTCTAAATGATCGTTATGAAGTCAGCATCCTTTAGTCTTAAACCCCACCCTATTTATCCTTGGATCTTGACTAAGTAGATATGCAAAAGAGTTGGATGTTAAAAATGGCATTATTTTTCTTGAAATATCTTACCTTTGCATAGTGCTTTGAAATTTCCAAAGGTCTTTGGCATAGATTATTTCTTTTGATCCTTGAATCAATCCAGGGATGAAATTAGATAGGTGGTCTTTAAAACGGTTTTCTAGTTGTGGGAATAAAAGGTCTGAAATGTTTAAGATGTCACCTGGAATGATAGATATGCTGTAAGTCATTTCATCCAATCTCAGTTTTACAAAGGAGGGAACCAAAGCCCAAAGAATTTGGGTGACTCGCTCGAGGTTACACAGCTAATACATGCAGAGCTAAATTCTGATGGCAGATATAATACCATTTATATTCACATGTCTGTAAGTGTTATAGAAATATTTTACAAATGTAACATGCACCGGATGGCCATCTTATGCATATTTCTCTAGTCAGGAATGTGCTACTTTACTTCTTAGCAGATGTAAAATTTCCTGACTTTAGCTTCTAAACTCATGGTATGCGTCTGTCCTCTTAAATGGCCAATGCCATGTCGTGTTATATTCTTAGGGGATTATGAAGAGCTACCTGTCATCTTCTAAAGTAAGAGGAAGTTCTGGTGCAGCTTTTCTTTTTTTTTTTTTCAAAGATACCGTTGTTTATTGCTGTTAACACTGAGTTAAGTGGTTAGAATGCCAGCAGCCTTTTGCATTTTCTCAAAGCGTATGCTTGAAATGGCACATATGCAGATGGGTAAGCATATAAAATAAAGTTTCACCATGACTAACTAAATGGGGTGCAAAAGGCATTATTCTCATAAAATGTAGGGCTGCTTCATTGGAAGCTAATGGAAGATGGTGATTTTATTTTTTAATTTGTGCTGTCATAAAACCCACAGAAGTAAAGATCAGTTTGATGGTGTTTAGAACAGACTCCACAGCACATTGAGAAAATCCTAAATGACCACAGCTAATGACTTCCTGACATGCCTGGGTCCCATCTGCCCCTGACAATAAGAATTTAAGCTTGTCCCTGTTTAAAGACTCAGGACAGGTGCCAATCTCCAATTACCTTGTGTCCAAATTCACACCATCTCAAGGTTTTGTGAAATATAACATATGCACTTATGCTTACACATATATATTCAAGTCCCAACTTACAGATGGAATTTTTACTTAAGTCTGCGTATAAATAGGTTGTTTCTAACTCACAACACTTTTTTTTTTTTGGTAGAAATTTTCAAACTAAAAATGTTTGCTAAATGCTCCAAGCTGAGCCCTCAAGCAGCTTACCATCTTGTGGTTAGGTTTGAAGTCAAACTTAGAAATCTTTTGAAGCAAAGCTGCCTCTCCCATTGCACAAATAGAAGCTCAGTGTTAGCTTGAGATCTCAGACCTCAGGACACAGCACTGGACTCTTTTCTGGCAGAGACAGCTATGTGCTAACCAAATCTGTTTATCTTTCTCCTGAACTACACTTCCAAGTCTCCCTTGCATGTTGATGGTGCCATGGAATGTGTTTTTGCCAATATGCATGGAAGTGATGGGCACCATGTCCAGACCTGGTCCACTGCCCACAGGAATCCCACTCGCTTCTTTTCTGTCCACTGGCTAGAAGAGATTGACCCCAGCCCACAGGGGTTGACTAAGCCTAAATTTCTGAAACATTGTGCCAAAGGCTGCCCACTGCATATTTTCATGGACAGTTGAATATACAGAAAATAAACAAAGAAACAAAAACCGAAACAAACAAAAAAATCACATCTACTTCTGTTACGTTATGTTGATCCCTGAGATTTTGGTATTTCTATCATAGCAGCAAATGTTAACTAATCCTCTTATAAGTCCTGTGCCCTTGAAGTTAAGCCACCTTGCACTGAGCTTTTCAGAAAGATGGGTATGGCAACAAGGGGGAAAAAACCTGGGAAGAGGCCCAGGGGATAGGGCAGCTCCCAAGGTAGCTGAGAAGGAAGGATCCTTGCCTTAGAAATATAAAGAAGGGCAGGAGTAGAGGGGTCTTCAGTAGCAGGTAATCGTTTGTTCAGGAAAGAGTGTCCTCTAGCTGTGGCAAGGTCCAGGCAGAGCAAATGCAATTTACTAGTTCTTCTCTGTGCAGAGTTTGCTTCATATAAGGACCACATTAATTGTGGGATTGGCTTTATATATCCAAGTGCTCATTTTTTAAAATATCTTAGTTGTAATTTAAGGTTGTGTCTACAGCTGGAGAAAATGTGAAACCTAATTAGGAAGCTGTGGCAGCCATGAGAATCTTCCTCTCAGATCTGCAGTGAGGCCATGCTTCCCCAGGGCTGCTCTCAAGCAGTGACTGAGTGTGGCAGGGATACTGAGGCCCATTCCTGGGAGACATGGCACTTCTCTGATGTCTCCTCAGGCTGGAGGACCGTGAAGACCTTGCTGAACTCACGTGGGCTGCCTGGCAGTCCAGGACACTTCCACCCTTTCTTCCTTCCTTCTCTTCTTTCCTTGAGGTCAGATTTGTCTTCACCATTTTCTCCCACAGATGTTTCCCCCAATAAATTTTTTTGCACATATAATTCTAGCTTGATGTCTGCTTCTCAGAGGATCTGGACTAACCCAGAAGTCATTCTAATCTTTCTGTTTGGAAGTACAAAAGGAACTGATTCTCTTAAAATATGAGGAACCTGTGGTTATGTGGTCTAGTTCCCTGACCAGGTGAGATTCCACTGTTGACCATACGTGATTGTCCTTGAGCAGTTTGCAGCTTCCCTAGTTAAGGTATGGTTACACCCCTGTCTTCTACTCTTAGGCACACAAGTTGTTAGAGTCATGAAGAAGGAGAAATTCTTGATTTTATTTTTTATTATTTATTAATTATTATTATTTATTTCTCTCCCCTGCCCCCTTCCCCTGCCCCAGTTGTCGGTTCCCTGTGTCCATTTGCTGTGTATTCTTATGTGTCCGCTTCTATTCTTGTCCAGCGGCACTGGGAATCTGTGTCTCTCTTGGTTGCATCATTCTGCTGCATCAGCTCTCCGTGTGTGCGGCGCCACTCCTGGGCAGACTGAACTTTCTTTCGCACTAGGCAGCTCTCCTTATGGGGCGCACTCCTCGAGCGTGGGGCTCCCCTATGCCAGGGACACCCCTGCGTGGCATGGCACTCCTTGCGTGCATCAGCACTGTGCATGGGCCACCTCAACACGGGTCAAGGAGGCCCGGGGTTTGACACCATGGGCCTCCCATGTGGTAGGCAGACATCCTATCCGTTGGGCCAAGTCTGCTTCCTTTCTTCTTGATTTTTAAACTCAGGAATTCCTGATGGTGACGGGAAAACAGAAAAGAATAAACATTTACTGAGACTTTACTGAGCTGGGTGTTTTTCACATGGGATATCCTTTAATTATTAAATGCAAATCCCTTTGTGATAGATATATTTATCTCAAATTAAGGGTGAGGCTCACAGAGAGTAAGTAATGTGCACAAAGTCACATATCTGATAAAAGGCAGATCTGGTATTTGACCCCAGGTCTTTCCTAGTCCACAGCCCATCATGCTCTTTCCCCTTTTGCCACATGCCTTTTCAGAGCACAGTTTTACAGTGAATTCTTGGACAACTACTGTCTGTAGTCTTTCTTACAACCTGGTGCCTACAAACCTGCCAGTGTCAGAATATGTGGAGAGGACAAGTGCTCCTCCTGTGACTTGTGGGATTCTCCCCAGCCCCCCACATCTTCTTTATGTGAAATGTCTCATTATTAAGGAGTACAGATTCTACACAGACACAGAGGCTTTTCAGTTTAGGCTACATGTTCCAAAGTGGTTATTATGCATGGATGTGCTTGGAGAATTAGATTTCTGTGGTCTTGACTTTAATTGCCCCGTCTAGATATGTGATTAAGCTTTTGTTCTTTGTTTCAAGATGACCAGTCAATGGGGTTGTGTAGTTTTAATTTTATCTGAAGTGTAGTAAAACAGGCATCAAAGCCTAATGCTTTTCCACCCTCTCCTTCTCGGTACCATGACTGTTATTTCAATTTTTAAAGTACTTATTAAGCACCAAAACTAATATGAAATAGTGTTACGTCATGGCCAAATTTTTGAGTGCAAAGTGAGATTTTATATTTTTTAGAAAGCGTTAATACAAGGGGGAAAGAAGATTGAATATTACTTGTGCCTTTGCTCCTAAAGGACAGAGCAAATAAATGTGAAGCTTGTGGGAAGCTGTGGAAAACATGGTTTAATATGAAATTGTAGGTCCCTGTCTTTGAACATCTGTTACCATGGCAACTTGTTTAAAAGCTTAAAAGACCAAGCTATTTAGGTAACTTAACTAGATATTTTTGAATGTATGGGAACTAAAAATATTTTAAAAACAGACACACACAGATACTCATTCAGCTGACCTGGCTGACATGGTATAAACATGGATAAGAGAAAAATGAATTTCCTAAGAGAAATACAGTACTCACCCTGCCAGTGCCTTCTTTTACCAAGTGTATTTAAAATGGGATTTTTTTGGGGAAAGTGATACAAATCTATATGCTCTTATTTACATGCTTTGTTGGAATTACAAACTTCCAGAATTATCTCCTTGTTATCAAATGCTTTAGGTTGAAAGTAGAAAATGAAATTTTCAGTCTTCAATCAACAAGTTTGTCTTAAAGCAACAAGGTTGAAGTTCTATGAACATAGAATTCTTCAGTACACATTGGTGAGCAAATTATTTGAGGAAAGACTACAAAAAGAGAGGGCACATTGGGCTTAGGTGTTCTTGCCTCTCCGTGCGAATGGGCTATTTGGGCTTCTTAGAAACAACATTTGCAGCACAGTAGTTGAACCAACTAATCTTACTCTTCAAGAACTGTATATTCATCATCCTAATGACATTTCCAAAGCAGATTATATTATTTTAAAATAGAGATAAATAAAACATAAATAACGAATGATTGCATAATAGATTTGCCTAGGTTGTTAATTTATTTTAAAAAGTAATGAGTAAGAAATGCCCTTGCATCTGTGAGAAATTTCTAAAGAAAAGAATGCAGGTGTGTTAAGATTGAAGAAGGAAAGTTCTGCTTATATACATGAACCTTGATAATAAATAATAAATTTATTTTCATGGAAATGTACCCAGTACCATGCATCTAGGCAGATATCTGAGGAAATATCTAAATTTAATTTCAAAAAAAATTTCATGCTTTGTTATTTGTTCTTTTTTCATGTGTACTGCTATATTTCTGTAGTTTGTATAACAAGAATAGTAATAATGAATGAAAAGTCTCCTTTTCTTGGTAGAGTGGACATGGCAGTTCTAAAGCTGTGGAGGTCTGAGCCCAAACATTAGTACAGTAAGATAGGGATGGAAGGTCCATGTCTTTATACTGACCTTTGACAAGTTTTGAGAAACCTAGTAGCTAAGCCATTTCTTCTCCATTTGTTTCACTTCCAGAAAAAGTCTTATTAATGTCAAAAGCTTTCATATTCTAAAGTGTTCTGTTCTAAGGATATCAGTGGCAGCCATGATTGAGTAGACAAGGAAGAATCTATAGGTCAGAGATTTTTAATAAGGGAAGGTTAGCCTGGATAAAGAAAAAAAGAATATTGTACAAGTGCATGTTTTCTGTAGAAAATAAGATCTTTTTAAAGCTCTATTTACCTCATAAACACTTATTCTAAGTTTGACAGGATAACAATTAACATGGAGGGTTCACATCTTTCTTCTACTCCTCCTTAAGGAGAGAAAGGAAAAAAAGTTGCAAGGGTTCAGTCAAGAAAAAAGCAATGATAATTGAAGAACAACCTTGCACCCTGAGGGGACTTTGTAGTTGAGAGGTAAACTTGTTGGACAATGTTAAGAGGGGCAGAGAAGAAATGGTGGACCAAGATGAGAGTTGGTATGAGGCAAAAGAACAGAAGACTACTAGGACCAGATCTTATAATTCTCCCTAGAAGATGTGATGAACTCTAGCCTCTAGGTCATGAAGAGACTACTGCTATGAGCCTAGGGACCATGTAAATTCTATTTGGTAAGAACACATCAAAATTTCTGGAGAAACATTTTTTATCTCTTCCTGTATTCAAAATAAATTGTCTTCTGTGTTATGTAAAAAAAAAAAAAAGACTATTAGGAGATTAGAGAGGATATGAACTTTTTAATAAATGGTGCTTTGTACCATGTTTTTGGACATCCTTAAAACTTGGAGAGGGTAATAATGGTAGAAATTTCTGCCTATGTCACCTTTCTTCAAAAAAAAATTTCTCTCCAGGCCTAGAATACAAGAACCATTGCTTTGTGAACTTTACACAAGAAATTCAGATAAATTAATACAACAAATATGTTTAGGTGTCAGAGACTACAACATGTACTCAGCCCACCATCTTGAAACAGAAGTCTCCACTTTTATTTTTCCTGTTATGCTGTTTCTCTACAAAGTCACTTTGCTATATTTTAGAAGGATACAAAGATGAGAGAGACAAAGTCCTTTCCTCTGAGAGCTGCTAATGCAGTAGAAGAAAGAATAACATACTAATAAGTATGCTACAACTACTTCTACTAATAACAATTACATTCAGTTGCTGTTCTAATTGCTTCACATGTGTTAACTCATGTAATCCTCAAAAAAGACCTATAAGGTAATACTAACTTTATTCCCTTTATGGATGAGAAACTGAGGCACTAGAAGGCTAAGGCACATGCTAAAACTCAATTAGCTAGTAAGTGGAATGCTGGGATATGTAATATAAAAGAATACAAGATAAGCGATGCTCATAGTCTCAAGAAAGTGCTGTAAACAAGAGGAAAAGTAACTAATCCTAATTAGTGGGTGGGAATGGCCAATAAAAACGAAGATGCAATGACTAAAAAAAGGAGCTGATAATTTTGGCAATTGGGAAATTGTCAATGATATTTAAGACAAGTTCCTGCATGACAATAAAAGCAGAAACCAACATGTAGTGGGTTAAAAAGTGCATTGTGATGTGGGAAAATATTGTCAGTGTCTCTCACCCATGCTAATGAAATCTGATGGTGATAGGAAGGAAAGAGCTGGGAACAGTAATTGTGGAAAAAGTGGATAAGGCCTTTTTAAGATATAAAGATGAATATATTTTTGATTGATAGGAACAGGAAAAATGGAACTATTAGAAATAAAGGGAGAAATAGAATACCTTCTATAATGTATTGCATAGTTCTCTGTATCTCAGCAGAATATAACAAAGATTTAAATAATTTTTCTTGATGCCTTAAGATGATCATTATAAATATTGCTCTTTTGTGCTGTAATGAAATATTCTTAATACCTATTGAGATGCTGTGCACTCTGGTTTAGTGCAATTAATGATTCCGGAATTCTTATATAAGCTATGGGGACTTGAATTTCAAGATGGTGAACTGAGCACAAGCTGTGGACTCCTCTTCCTGAAAAAAAATCCCTAAAAATTAAAGACTCAACATTAATATTAATATAAATACAAATACGTAACTATGTTACATAACAATAAGGTGAATAAATTTCAGAGGAGTAGAAACAAGGTGGAATTCTAGAAAGAAGGAAAGCAAATGGGATCAGATTAAAAACTATAAATCAGGGCCTTGTATATTGGAATACAGTTGTAGATGTTGGAAGCATGATGGATCCTAGTGTAATTAGATGAGATACCATAATAGTAGCATCCAAGTTGTTTAAACTTGATGTATTCCCCTCCTTATTGTGGCAAGCAGCAGTGATGGGAGTGTTTCCTTCTCTGTAAGGCCAGTGTGCAAGGGAACTTTTGTTAGAGAGACATGTGGTAACTAAGGTAGGAGAAAGAATTCATGTGCTCAAAAGACAAGATATTGAGTGGAACAGGTACAGAGATAGTTTAATAGAGAGTCTGAATACTAAGAGGAGTAGAAAAATCAAAAGTGACCCAACACTTGAAGAAAGTTGCCATCAAGAAGAGGAGTTAATAAATTTTGGAAGAATTTACATCCAAGGAAACTGCTAACAATGCAATCAGAGCAGGACTTTACAATGCATTTAATTAATGGAAGATAATAACAATGCAAGATAATTCTTAGGGAGAAATAACAATGACAAAAGCAGAAATTAATGATGAAAGACTAAGGATCACCAAATCAAAAGTTAGATTTTTGAAAGATTAAGACAATTGTAAAACCTTTGCCAAGATTGATCAGAAATTGAAGTAGAGAATGAATGAATATGAAAAAATATGATTTTAGGAATGAAAACTGGGACATAACTACCGTTACAGTGATCAGAACGATAATGAGATAATATAAACAACTTCAAGTCAATAAATTTGAAAACAGGCAAAATGAATAAATTCCTAGAAAAATAGCATATATAAACCTTTTATATAAATATAACTTATATCAAACTTTGTATAAAAATATAAAAGAATGATCCCAGAAGAAATAGAAAACCTGCATAGTTGTTAGAGAAACTAAATCAGTAGTTAAAACTTCCTAAAAAGAATACACCAAGCCTAGATAGTTCTACAGGTAAATTATACCATACATTCCAGGAATAGATTGATCTACAAACTACTCCAGAGAACAGAAGATTTGGAATATTTCCTGTATCAAATTGATTGCCAAAAATATTGCCATATTTCAAATTTTTCATTCCTCTCTATATCCATACCTTTTGCAATATGACTTCATATTCTCCCAACAAGAGGCAGACTCTATATCCTTACTTCTTGAGTCTGGGCTGCTTTGTGATTTGCTTTGGCCATTAGGATGTGGCAGAAGCGATGGTGAGCTAATTGTCAGCCTATGCCTCAAGAGGTTCTGCTTACTTGTGCTCTTTTAGAATTCTGCACCATCATGTGAACAAGGGCAGGCTAGTTTGTTGGATATGAAAGACACATGACATAGTCATTCCTGTCATTTTAGCCCATGGTCTAAAAATTGCCAGGCAGGGAATAAGGATATCCTAGATTAACCATTCTCCAGCAGTTCTGTCAGCTGTCCACAGACCTCTGAGTGAACTTAACCAAGGTTAGCCAATTTGGCTCAAATCAATAGAAATGCCCAGCTGACCATGCACTCATAAGCAAGAATAAACCCTTATTATTTTAAACCATTGAGCTTTGGAGTTCCTTTTTACACAGAAATAGTTAACTGACAGAAAAATTGATACCTACCTAGAAACTGAGTGCTGTCATAAAAAAATCTAGAGTATTTGGGATTGGTTTTGGAACTGGGTGGCAAGCAGAGGATGCATAAATGGAAAGCAAAATGGTAGCAAAGACTAGAAAAAAGGAGGTAAACTTCTTATTGGAATTGGAAAATGATATATATAAGATAACTGGCAACACTTATGGCTTGTATTAATTTGGAGGAGGGAAAATTGACCTAATTAACTTTAGGATTTGGCTAAATTTATCTCC
Organism: Dasypus novemcinctus; assembly: GCF_030445035.2. Taxonomy (NCBI): domain Eukaryota; kingdom Metazoa; phylum Chordata; class Mammalia; order Cingulata; family Dasypodidae; genus Dasypus; species Dasypus novemcinctus. The sequence continues at coordinate 87,877,866 of NC_080684.1, read as the reverse complement.
AGGAGAATGTGAAGTGTCAGCTTATTGCTGACACTAGCTGGGGATGATACAGTATGGCAATAGAGAGATGAATTTCAGAAAGAACTTGCCAGTGTGCTAGCATAATTTAGGTGGCCTACAAAGAGGCCAAAATTTTTGGGTTGGAAAATAAAACTCTTTCTCATCTTTAGTCTTTCCATTTGGCAAAAGATTTTCAAAGTAAAATGCAGTCTGAAAGCGTAGATAAATTCAAAGGTGTGGTTGTAAGGCTATTTGTAAGACTTTTGAAAGAATTTAGATGATGTCTAGTAGACCCTTTAATGTAGACAAAAGGGATTTTAGGAATCTTAAGGAAATTGTTCCAATCAGGTTGATCCACCCAAAATCGAGAGTAGATATTGGTCAGGTAGAGGAGGGTGATAGACGTGTCTTGAAAACAACTGATGATATGGTTTTTGGCAAGAGAATCTGAACAGAATCAGATTTATGGAAAATCACAAAATTCTTAAGTGAATTGTTCTAAAGAGGCTCCACCAATATGGAGTAAAAGGGACTTTTACATTTGTATTTTGTTCAAAATACAAAAAGACCTCTACGGAGAGGAAGCAGGCTGAGAAAGTTCCTCAGCTGCCAATATAGTCTATTTGTATTCAGAACCAACACAGGGAGGAGATGGAAAAGGAATACCATCTCCAGGGGCAGAGCCAGATTTCACTGGGCGGAGCCAACAGCTATGAGGAACAGTGGGCTGGGAGGCCACTTCCACAGAGTAAAACTGGACCCTACTCAAAGACGCCTTCTCTGTGGCAGGGGGTGTGTTTGTCTGGAAACATTTTCTCAGTGATATTTCAAACTCGATGTGGATCAATACTACAGATGCAGCAATAGCTAACTGCTATACTTCCTCCTCCTCCCAAATCATTTATGGGGCTAGAATAATCTTGATATCAAAACTAGTCAAAGACAAGACACCAAAGAAACATTATAGATCGCTTTCACGAACATTGATGCAAAACCTTGATCTAAAATACTAGTAAACTGAATCCAGATCACTGAATTTATCCCAGGAATGTCAGGGTGGCTTAATATTGAAAAATATAAAAAAATTTAAAGGGCATTACAGTAAAGGAATGTGAGAGGCCACTCCTACTCATGAACATTGATGCAAAAATCCTTAACAAACTAGCAAACTGGGGAAGCGGATGTGACTCAAGCAGTTGGGTGCCTGCCTCCCACATGGGAGGTCCCAGATTCAGTTTCTGATGCTTCCTAAAAGAAGATGAGAGACAACAAATGGACACAACAAGCAGAAACAATGAGCAGACCCAGTGAGCAGACACAAAGAGCAGAGACAACGAGCAGACACAATGAGCTGACATATGAGGGAGCCATCATGTGGCAGGACAAAAAAACTAGTAAACTAATTCTACCATGCTAAATTTGTTTCAGGAATGTAAGAGCAATTAACATGAGGAAGTCAATTAATTCACTACACTAAGAGATTAAAGTAGAAAAATGATATGAGCATTTCAACAGATGTAAAAACAGCTTTTGATGAAATGTAACACTGTCATGATAAAAACTCCTAAAGAAATCATGTATAAAGGGAACTTCCTTAATCTTATTTTTAAAAACCTGCAGCAAACATTACACTTAATGGTTTAATGTTGAAAGCATTTCCTTTAAGAGCAATGTGAAGACATTTTACATTGCACTGGAGGTCTAAGCTACCTCAGAGAAAACACACACACACACACAAGCACGCACATATACAACAGGCATTAGTATCTGAAATAAACACTGTCATTATTCACAGATTGAGTGTCTGTGCTGTAAACTCAAAATTATCTGTAAATTATTAGAAATAGTAGATACTAAATCTACAACCATTTTAATGCATATAATCCATTATAGTTCTACATATCATTAACAAACAGGAATTTTAATAACATAAGATTTTATATAAAAAGGCATTACAAAAATAAAAAAGATGGGATAAATCTCTAATGGAGAAAATTTAAAAACATTATTGAAACACATTAGGTAAAGCCTAAAAAACAGAAAATTAAAATATGTTCATTTTGGAAGATTTATTATTATAAAGATGGCCATTCTCCCCTCTAATTTTATAATGAATGCTTTCCATGTGAAGGTGAACTTTTTTAAAAAAAATGGAGCTAGAAAAGTATTCTGAAATTTAGATGGAAGTACAAATAGCCAGAAATGGATTAAAAAACAATAATTATTATTACTCTCTAGAAATTTTTTTTTTAGTCTTTAGAACCTTTTTTTTCTTTATTTATTTTTTAATATTACATTAATTTATTTTTTTAATATTACATTAAAAAAATATGAGGTCCCCATATACCCTCCACACCCCTCACCCCACTCCTACCCCCATAACAACAACCTCCTCCATCATCATGAGACATTCATTGCATTTGGTGAATACATCTCTGAGCACCGCTGCGCCTCATGGTCAGTGGTCCACATCATAGCCCACATGCTCCCACAGTCCACCCAGTGGGCCATGGGAGGACATACAGTGTCCAGTAACTGTCCCTGCAGCACCACCCAGGACAACTCCAAGTCCCCAAAACGCCCCCACATCACATCTCTTCCTCCCACTCCCTACCCCCAGCAGCCACCATGGCTACTTTCTCCACACCAATGCCACATTTTCTTCAATTACTAATCACCATAGTTCATGAATAGAATATCAGTAAGTCCACTCTAATCCATACTCTATACCTCCATCCTGTGAACCCAAGAATGGTTGTGTCCACTCCATATCTATATCAAGAGGGGGCTTAGATACCACTTGGATGCTGGATGCAATTCTCCTGCTTTCAGTTGTAGGCACTCTTGGTTCCCTAGTGTGGTGGTTGGCCTTCTTCACCTCCATGTTAGCTGAGTGGGGTAAGTCCAATAAACCAGAGTGTAGGAGTTGCAAGTCTGTTGAGGCTCAGGGCCTGGCTATCACATTGTCAGTCCAGAGATTAAGGTCCCCTGTGTATATGTTAAACCCCAGCACCAACTACAGTTCTGGTAAAAGTAACAGGAGAGACTTGTGGACAAAGATCACATCTGAGACTAGCTCCATCACACAGAAACACAAACTCCAAAGTAGGGCCAACTGACATGGCACTGAACTCCATCTGCCATGACCATAGAACCTGTGGGTCTCTGTAGCCTTCAGAAGAACCAATACCTGGGTTTGTATCTACTTTATCTGTCTCTGGGACTCTGCTCAGCTGTGCATAAGGGCAATCCCTCTGATAACCTCCCGGCTCTTTTTGGAGACTCATAGCCAAATAAACTCATTTGTCCTTTCCATTTCCCCCTTTTAGTCAGGTCAAAAAGCATTTTTAACTCCTGGTATTATATGTAGACTGAGATATTCTGTTGGTCCGAGTTGACCCTTTTATTCAAGGTCATTTTCTAGTTACATCATCAGCTGGTACTTGGTAGTAATCCCTCGGCGCCAGGGAGGCTCATCCCCAGGAGTCATATCCCACGCTGGGGGCAAGGCAAAGCATTTACATGCTGAGTTTGGCTTTGAGACTGGCCACATTTGAGCAACACAGAGGCTCTCAGAAGGTAACTCTTAGGCACCCTGCAGCTCTAGGCCTTGTTTGTATTTCAGGTGCACAGGTTCATAAGCATAGTCATTTCTCTCTAGACATTAAAGTATAGTTTTATTGGATCCAAACAGAGCAATGTAATGGAAGAGAGTGCTACATAAAAATGGAACTGGTTTCTGACAGAGCTGATAATGTGCTGCAAAAATTTATAGAGCTGGCATTACATGTAAACCATGTAGAACACTGGGTGACATATATTAAGCACTGTATGGAAGTTAGCTGCTATTTTTATTATTATTATTATTATCATCATCATCACTAATACTGCAGATTGGTGATGAAACAATGGACAATTCTGGGACAATTGATTAGCCCTATAGAATAATGGCATTTGAATTTTATCTCATGCCATATGCAAAAGTCAGTTCAGGATGGATTAGAGACATACATAAAAAACCAATCAATAAAACTTTTTAAAAGACAATAAAGAAAACATTTTCATGGCCTTGAGTTAGGGGAGACTTTCATTAGAAAGACCCAAAGAATACTAGTCATAAAAGAAAATCTGGATAAGTATACAACATTAAAAATTTCATGAAGAAAATGAAATGATAATCTGCAAAATGGGAGATGATATTTACAACACATATAACCTGGAAAGTAGTAATATCCAAGTTATGCAAATAGCTTTTCATAACTGTTTTTAAAAGCAAGCATCATGAAAGAAAATTGAGCAAAGGACTTGCACAAGCATTTTAAGAATAACACATAACAGTGCCTAATAAATATCAGAAAATGTTCATTTTCATTAGCAAATCAAAGAAATACAAATTAAATTCAGAATGAGATAGCAGTAGGTAGGCAGAAAGAAAAGATTAAATGGAATGTTGTTTAGGATGTGGAGCAATCAGAACCAGTGCAAATCTGAAAAACAATTTGGTGTGATCTGGTATGTTTGAATACATGTATACTTTATGACCCATAAATTCCACTCCCAAATATATACTCTAGACAAGGAACTCTTTCCCATACCGACAAGGAGATTATGTTCAAGGCATGGCAGCATTGTTTGTAACAGCCAAAATGAACAAAAACAATTGGAAAGAACCTATATATGCACTACAAGTGAATGCATAAACAATTGTAAAATAGTCACGCAAGTGAAATATCATGCAGCAGGCAAAATGAATTAATTACAGTAACAAGTCACAACATTGAATGGATCTTAGAAATACAATGTTAAATGAAATAAAAGAAAAACAAGACATGGGAAAGAACACAAATTCTTAGTTCATTTATATAAAGTTCAAAATGCAGTGGAACTGGCAGTGAATGTGGCTCAAGGAGTTGAGTGCCCACCTCCCACATGAGAGGTCCGGGGTTCCATTCCTGGTGCCTCCTAAAGAAAAAACAAACAGACAACAAGCAAAACGATGAGCAGACAATGAGCAACACGATAACAAGCAAAAACAATGAGCAGGCAACTAGCAAAAACAACGAGCAGACAATGAGCAACATGAGCTAACTGCCAAAAATGGGGAAAAAAAAAAAGTGGATCCAGATAATATATATTGTAAGGAGTACAGATATATTTGGTAAAACTTTTCCTTTTGTTCTTCTAAAGCAAAGGAATGTTAAAAACCACATTCACTGAGTGTTTACCCTGAGGTGATTGGTATGGGGAATTCATAAGGATTGGCAGGAACATGCAGGAAACTTCAATATTATTGGCAATATTCTTTATAATCTGAATTATGGGTTCATGTGTGCTTATATTTATGCCTCAAACTTCTGTATTTCTCTATATATTCTTTTATATGTCTCATATTTTATATTTAAAATTTCAAAAAATAATATATTTAAGGGGTAGAAAAGAATAGACCAGGGGATATAACAGAGAAATCATGTGTACCAATATTAATTTCAGACAATATAGATTTCAATGCAAAATACATTTAATGGGACAAAGAGAGGACATTCTGATACTGGTGAAGGGATCAATCACTTAAGAAAGCATGGCAGTTAACTTAAGTGTGTATATTTAAATATCAAAAACTGATAGAGAAGAAATGAACTTGCTTATTTGTGCAATTGAAACATCCATGAGGAGAAACTGAACAATCCAAAAACCTAGTTGAGTCTTTAAGGCAGCTCTTTCAGAAGTAAATAGATCAAGCAGACAATGAGTATGGCCAGAGAGAATTTAAGTAACACAATTGACATGTATATACACACATGTCTGTGTGCACATATAAATACAAATGGAAAATGAGCATCATTTAAACATTTATTTGAAACATTTACAAAATCAGCCCACGTTAAGCACACAGATTTTTAAAAATTGATGTCATATAGTCCATATTGACTGATAACAAAGAGTTATACAATAAAATTTTAAAAAATACTTATTTTGCTCTAGATTTTATTTGGAAGTTACAAACTAATAACTAAATGATACACACACACAAACATGTATGTATAAAGGGAGCTGATATGTCTCAGTGGTTGAGTGCCAGCTTCCCACATAGAAGGTCCTAGGTTCAATCCTTGGCCCTGATACCTCAAAAAAAAAAAATATATATATATATATATGTGTATATATGTATATATATGTATGAATAAATGAAAGCTCTTCATATTAAAACCTATGGGTAATTGTGCAGGTGGAGCCCAGGGAAAAATGTATACCTCTAAATGTATTTTATCAAAAAACCACACACACTGAAAAAATGGATCAAGCTTTCAACTTAAGAGACTAAAAAAGGAATAACAAGGCCACCCTAATAATTGTAATTAATTAAAAGCAGAAATTATTGACATGGGAGATAAACAAGACTAATGAAGTTGATCCATATAACCAAAAGTTGAATCTTTGTAAAGGACAGTAAAATAAACTTTTGGCATATATGATGAAGTAAAAAGAGAAATGGCACAGATTAAGGATTTTTGTCAAATTTGATGATAAGAAGATATATACAGATATAGAAGTATTAAAATGCTAAAAAGAAAATGTACAGCATTAAGTCTGGAAATAGGTAAATAAAATTTTACTTTCAAACTTCAAGGACTTAGTCACATGCATCCAATTTAATATTATCTACGAAGTGCCTAGTCTCTTTCTTCACATTCTGCAGCACTTAAGAAAGTAGGCTGAGGAGGTATCCCAACTCATCACCCTTCTCGGGCCTTCTTGTAGCAGCCTATAGCAATGTAGCAATGACACTTGTAGGTCCACCATGTTACTTTGGGTAACCTCAGCTAAACAAACACTGGAGAGCAGAGAGCTCAAGTGCATGGTTTCAAATGGATGGTTGGCATTTGACTGCAGAGGAGTTTCTTTTCCACATAGTACTTTTAAAATTTTTGGATTATTGACCAATAATAATTTTAAAAAAGGTATAAGAAATTTCATGTAAAAATCCTGATTTCTGCTAAGGTAAAATTAAGTGATGCTGAACCTTATGTGGGGCTTGTACTTTCCCACTGGACCTGCTCTGGAGTGAGAGAGTCCCGAGTTTTAATTCCAACTCTGCCATCTTCTAGCAGGATTATTGTGGGAAAGTAATCTCAACTCCCCCAGTTTTCTGCATCTGAGGATGGAGAAACATTAGGTTTAAAAGCGATTATGAAGATTAAAGGATACTAGTTATGATAATGAAGCACCCGATTGGAGGCTCCGTAAGTGTCCGATTTCTCTTCTGTCCTTTCTGGTTCCCCTTCTCCTCCTCCACCTCCTCCAATTCCTCCATTGTTATCTAAAATTGCTGATACCCATTATTTAGTCATAGAAATGAAACTAGCAATAAAATTATCTTGACTAAATTATCTGTTTGGGTGTTTGAAAAATGAATTGTATGCTGCTGATTTGACTTTATTGGAATGTACAGAGGTTGCTAGCTGCTCATCTTCTAATAACTTGCAAGCTCGAGACTTTAGTTTCTTATTCTATCTCCTCCCCACCTTCCACTTGACAATTCCTTCCATTAGATTGTAAACTCTAATGAAGTCAGCACCCTGCCCCGTTTACTACCGTGTTCTCAACATCTAGGCAAACCCTGGTACCTAATAGGCATTATGTCAAAATTTGTTGAATGAATGATTACATGATAGAGACAGATAATGTTATGCATATGAGAGTGAGAGAGAAAGAGTGCATGTATAGTTTCCAATTTAAAAGGATAAGAAAATTCTTTTTCTTTACTCTTTAGAATACTTCTTATTCTTCGATTCATTACTCTTTCATTTTCTTTTTTTTTAAAATGCAGTGTCTGGCACAGAGAAGTTGCTTAATTTATTTGTTTATCCAAGAAACTCATCTATATTGTTGTAATCACAAAGAAGTGCGATTTGCTGATTTGTTAAAAAATAAAAATGCAGGGTGTTTTAGGGTATGGACCAGAAAATACAGGGAATTGGCAGAATAGAGGGCTGATGCAGACTTCAGCAGGAAGGAGCTGTGATAGGATAGTCTAGGGCTCCATTTGTCAGATTGCAAAGTCAACAATAGGGCTTTCCAGGGAACACCACCTTGTCTTCAGCCTGCTGAAGGTCTTGGGCACCCAAGCCAGCAATCTGTTGCTTGCAAATGTTGCTGCTCACAGGATTGTCCCCTCCCCGTGTGACTGTGAGACTGGAAAAGCAGATGTGAGATCATCAGTCACGTCTCCCCTTGCCTTCATGAAGAAATGGCAGCCCATGTGGGCAAATTTGTCACACTTAGTGACTGGCAGACATCTCCCAAAACTCTGATTATAAAAATCTAGGGAAATGTGCGTATCAGATCTTATAATGTGAAATTTTATAATAATAAAAGTGATGTTAGAAAATATTAAAATTGAGAGAGATATAAGGAAAGTTGTAGAAGTGAAGGAAGATGAGCATGTTGTGAAAATTTAGTGAGCATTTTAAAGGTTAGATATAGATTTCTGATTTTAAGAGAGAAGACTCTATCTTTAATGAATGAGTTTTCCTGTAAATTGGAATGGTCTTTTCTCCCGTTCTCAAGAGGAGGTTCTGATTTGCTTTTCTTTGTCATTTCCAAACACATTTCCTATTTCACAATTGCTCATCTACAAACGGTACAGAATCTGAAAGTGAAAAGTTACTGTGAGGCACATCCTGAAGCTGAGGTTTGCTTTACGTGTTTCTCAGCCCTTAGTCCACCCTGTTAGTTTCTAAGACTCTTCTGGATGAACTTTAACCATTCAACCCTGATTTATGCTCCAGTAGGGGCTGCTCGCAGCATCAGAAGCTGTTGCTCCTATGTGGCAGATCCTGTAAGATGTCTTGGGTCAGAAATGTTTTTAAAAAGGGGCCATATGGAGTATAGGAGAGGTTGTAATTTTTGGTTATGTGTGGAAAGCATTTCCTAAAATAGCTCAGTTTGAAATTGCTATCCCACTTTGCCCCATTTTTAATGACAAAGTTTCAGTTTGAACGCTTCACATATGAAGAAAAAAATTCACACATTTCCTCTAAAATTTGACCAAAAGCCTTGAGCTTTATATTTCACTGGCATTAAAGTGTGAGGCCATCTTGCAAAGTGGAAATTTCCTCCCCCTTTTGTGTCTACTATTTTAGGTAATAAACTCTCCAATGAGCTTGGATTGGAGAATAGATGCTTAAAGACCTCATGGAATCTTTGGAAAGTATCATTCTTAGGAGTCCAAATACTGGGACAGAAACAATATTGATTTTTTAAGAGAAAAAAATGTTGTTTGCCAATTGAAAATGATCCACTTATATACAGTCAACTATTTTCTTCCTAAATAAATGATTTTATTTCTTTCCATAATAGTTACAATATGCATTAATATCCCTGAATTCAAATACGTCAGATGTGTAGCTAGATTTCACCCACCATTAACATGGAATAGTGGAACGTTTCTTGATATGTACTCTGTGGGTACACTTGAGCTTATTAGATGTTAAGTGTAAAAAATGGTTCTATGGTCAAAATCTTAGAAACGATGGCTAAAGGAAGTTAAAGACATTTTGTTACTGTAGAGCTTGGACTGTGCTAATGTGCACTCTGACTTTCCAAAGGACACATATACTGCACATTTATTTGCTGAACTTGCAAAGGACCTGCATTCCTTAGAAGACATGGAGCCAGACATAGCTGGACTTGAATCTTGGGCCACACCGGGCAAATCACATGAGATCTTTGAGTTCCACTTCAACCGTAAAATGAGGCTAACACCTCAGGAGTTTGTGGTGAGAATCAAATGAGATAATGTATGAAAAGCATTCAGCAATGTTATTTGCATAATAATAAATATTGATTTTTAAATGTCTGTTGCTATCCCCATTTATTAGAGTTAAGGATCTACTGTGAAATAGAGTTGTGCGCTGAACTAGGAGTTAAAAGAAGTAAACCCTACCACTTAGTTGACTAAGTGGTAAACCCTACCACTAGGTGACTGACACTTGGCAACCCAAGAAAACTGGGTTCCTTATGTCTTCAACTTAAAAATATATAAAATCTACCCTATTTCATACAGAAAATATGAGGATCAAGTTAGTTTTTAAGGCTATCAAACATTCCCAAGTATCATGTCATTTTATTGATAAATTCTTCAGTATGCATCTTTAATTGAAAAAGATTTCCGTATCTGCATCTCTCTATTTTTTGCATACCTGCCATACTATTATTATACCTAACAAAATTAACAGTAATTCATTAAGACAATTTAATATTGAGTCCATATTTCTTTTTTGTAGATGATCTCAAGAATATCTTTTTACATTTGGTAGGATTGAATCAAGATGCAAACAATTACCATATTCCAGCATTTGTTATGTTTCTTAAGTTCACTTTTTCAAAAAATCCATCCACACCCTGAGATGACTCTTTTGGCCGTTTGTTCATTGTTTTTACTTGTTGTTTGCACTCATTTTCTGCTCATTGTTTTTGGCTTGTTGTCTGCTCATTGTCTTTTCTTTAGGAAACATGGGGAACTGAACCCAGGACTTCCCATGTGGGAGGCGGGCACTCAATTGCTTGAACTACTTCCGTTCCACTCACTTTTTTTTTTAATCTACCCCTTGCAGCTTGCTTGCTGTCTGTTCTCTGTGTCCATTCCCTGTGCACTCTTCTGTGTGTCCGTATTTACTTTTTAAATTTATTTCTGCCCCCTCATGGCTTGCTTGTTGTCTGCTCTCTGTGTCCATTTGCTGCGCACTCTTCTGTGTTTTTACTTGTCTCCCTTTTTGTTGTGTCATCTTGCTGAGTCGGCTCTCTGTGGTGCTTGCAGGCCAGTGGCTCTCCCCAGTGTGCGGGAGATCCTACCTTCACATGCAGGCTCGCCCATGTGGTAGACAGGAGCCCAACGATTGAGCCACAGCTGTTTCCTCCTTTCTCTCTTTCCTCCAACCTATACCATTGTTCTGTTATAGAAATGAGTGGTTTGTTTGTACAATTTCTCATATTCCAGATTTTGCTGATCTCTACTTTGGAGTTACTTTTCATTTGTTCTTCTATCTGTAAATAGGTAATTATATCTAGAGGCTTAATTAGATACTGGCACTTTTTTTTTAGACAGATACTTAAAAGGGGGTTTTATGTATTTTTTTAAGTTATTAGACAAGCTGTAGGTTTACAGAAAACTCATGCAGAGGCTACAGAGTTCTCTTATACCCTGTCACATGTGCAATTTTCCAACAGTCTGCATTAGTTTGGTACATTTGTTACAGTTGATGCAGCAATATTACTATAATTATACTAATAACTGTAGGTCATAGTTTATGTTAGGGTTCACTGTCAGTTTTGTACAAGCCTATGGTTTTAAAAATTTTTTTTCTAATCATACATACACATACACACACACACACACATATTCTAAATTTTCCCCTTTGACAAAAGTCAAATATAATTCAGTGGAGTTAATTACATTCACGATGCTCTACTGTCTTAACCGTCACCCATTACCAAGACTTCTCCATCATCCCAAAGAGTTCATATCAGTGAGACCATGAATGTTTGTCATTTTGTACCTGGCTTACTTCATGCAACATGATGTCTTCAAGATTCATCCATGTTGCCACATGTATCAGAACTTGATTTCTTCTTACGGCTGAATAATATTTTCTTATATGCATGCGCCACAGTTGTTTGTCATGACATCAGTTGATGGACATTTGAGATGCTTCCATCTTTTGACAATTGTGAATAATGCCACTGTCAACATTGGTGTACAAATGCCTGTTTAAGTCCCTGCTTTCAATTTTTTGGAAGTGGGATTGCCGGATCACGTGGTAATTCTATAATTAACTTGCTGAGGAACCACTAAAATATTTTCCACAGAGGATACATTCCTACCATCAATGAATGAGTGTTCCTATTTCTCCATATCTTGTCCAACACTTGTTATTTTCCATTTTTTAATAGTAGTCATTCTGAAATGATATCTCATGGTTTTGATTTGCATTTCTCTAATGGCTAGTGATGTTGAGGATCTTTTCATGTGCTCATTAGCCATTTGAATAACTTCTTTGGAGAACTGTCTATTCAAGTCTTTTGCCCTTTTTAAAATTGGGTTGTTTGTCTAGTTGATTTATGGTATTTCTTTATATATTCGTGTGGTACTTTGAGGCTGTATATACCCAAGATAAAAATGTTCTTAAATTTAATCCATTCCTGTGGATTTAAACCAATTGTAAATAGGACCTTTTGATGACATACCTGAAGTATCAGTTAAGGTATGACCAATCCCATTTAGGATGGGTCTTAATCCTATTTCTGGAGTCATTTATAAAAGGTATGAAGACAGAGAGAGAAACCATAGAAGCAAAAACCTGAAATCAATGAAACTGGGAAGAAAAGGGAGAGACCAGCATATGTCACCATGTGCCTTGCCATGTGGAAGGGTAGTCAAGGATCTCTAGCAGCCAGTCTTTGGGAAGAAAGCATCACCTTGATGATACTCTGATTTGGACATTTTCTCAGACTCAAAACTGTAGGCTAATAAATTCTCATTGTTCAAGCCAAATCATTTCATGGTAATTGCTTTAAGTAGTCTAGGAGACTAGAACAATTGGGTATTAAATCCTTATCAGTTTTGTGATTTCCAAATATTTTCTCCAATTCTGTACCTTGTCTTTTTATTTTCATGGTGAAGTCCTTTGATGTATAAACATCTTAAATTTTGATGAAGTCCCATTTATTTTTTCTTCCATTGCTTTTGCTTTGGGTATAAATTCTAAGAAACCACTGCTTAATACAAGGTCCTGAAGATGCTGCCCTATATTTTCTTCTAGGAGTTGTGTAGTTTTGGTTCTTATATTTAAGCCTTTGGTCTATTTTTGGTTTTTGTGTGTATGGTATGAGGCAGGAGCCCTCCTTAATTCTTTTGTGTATGGATATCCAGTTTTTCCTACATCATTCTTCAAAGAGACTAATGTTTCCCTATTGAGTAAACTAGGCAAATTTGTTTAATATTAATTGACACATGATCAATTATTATTGACAATAAACCCAATGTGTGGGTTTATTATCAATAATGTCAATGTATGGGTTTATTTCTAAACACTTAATTCCATTCCATTGGTCTACATATTTGTTCTTCTGCCATTACCATGCTGTTTTGAATCCTCTAACTTTGTAATACATTTTAAAATTAAATAGTGTGAGTCCTCGAACTTTTGTTTTTTTCAAGATGCTTTTGGCTATTTGGGTCCTTTACCTTTCCATGTGAATTTGATGATTGGTCTTTTCATTTCTGCAAAGAATGCTGTTAGAATTTTAATTTGATTGCATTCAATCTGTAAATTGCTTTGGGAAGAATTGATATCTTAATAATATTTAGTCTTCCAATCCATGAATACAAAATATCTTCCCATTTATTTAGGCCTTCTTTGATTTCTTTTAGCAGTGTTTTGTAGTTTTCCATGTATAGGTCCTTTACCTCCTTGGTTAAATTTATTCTCAATTATTTGATTTTTTTAGTTGCTATTGTAAATTAATATTTTTGCTGGTTTCCTCTTCAGATTGTTCATTACTAGTGTATAGAATCAATACTGATTTTTGCATGTTGTAAAGGTTTGAATTTTGTGAATTCCAGAAAAGATTAATTGAACTCATCCATTCCTGTGGATGTGGGACTGTTTAAATTCAGTTAACAGCTCTTCGATTTGATCACTTGATTAGAATGCTTTAGAGCTTTTGATTGGACTATGTCAATGAGGCAAGACACAGGTTGGGTCTCTGCCCTCTTGTTGTGTCTTATATAAACTGAAAACACAGAAAGAAGAGAGACACAGAAAAAAGAGAGCCACTGCCATCTTTACCCTGCCACGTAAGAGAGATTACTCAAGGTTCATCTTCAGCTGCAGAAAGACAGAGAAACTTGAAGAGGCTCAAGGAAATGAGGCTCAGGAACAGATTCCTGATTGCCTACAGCTCAGCTCTTAGAGAAAGTAGAGAGAGACCGGCAGACTGCCATCTTGCCTTATCATGTGGCAGACTCCAGGATCGGTCAGCAAATGACCTTTGGTGAGAAAACATCTCTGATGGTGCATAAATTTGGACATTTCATGGCCTCAGATCGGTAAGCTTTCACTCCTAGTAAATCCCCATTATAAGAGGCAACACATTTCTGGTAATTTTGCATTGGCTGCCTTTGGCAAACTAAGACACATGTTGATTTTGTATCTCTCTACTTTGGTGAATTTGTTTATTATTAGCTGTCTTAGTTTGCCAAGGGCTGCTAACACAAAATACCAAAAATAGGTTGGCTTTTATAATGGAATTTATTAGGGTAAAATATTACAGTCCCAAAGCTGTGGAAATGTCCAAATCCAGGCATCCTCAGAGATATTGTCTCAGCAAACGTCAGCTGCTGGCAATCCTGGACTCCTGCCACATGCAAAGGCCAAATGATGGCTGGTCTCTGCCTTTTCCTCCAGACTCACTTTCTCCCTGAGCTCAGTTTTCCCTGAGCTCAGCCGTGGGCCATCAGGCATATGGCCTGATCTCTGGGCTGCTCCACTGAATCCAGCCTCTGGCCGCTCTCTCAGCATCTCTGGGTTTGTTTTTCTGCAGCTGCAGGCAATCCTGGAGTTCTCTCTCACATGGTAGGGTACATGGTGGCTCTCTTTCTCTGTGTCTCTCTGCATGTTTATCCCATTTATATGACTCCAGCAAGAGGGCTGAGACCCACCCTGGGTCACACCTCACTGAAGTACTCCAATCAAAGGTCCCCAGGTGAATCCAATCCAATCAACAGTAATCTAGTCAAAAGATTCCTTAACTGAATCTAACCAAAAGATCTCATATACAATATGTTTGTAAGCACAGGAATGTGTTACCTTAAGAACACAATTTTCTTTTGTCCACAAAAGAAAAAGCACATTAGCTCTAGTAATTTTGTTATGGATTTTTCAGGAATTTGAATATATGGGATCATGTCATTTGCAAATAGGAGAAATTTTACTTCTTCCTTTCCAATTTAGATGCCTTTTTCCTTTTTCTTGTATAATTTCTCTAGCTAGAAATTCCAGTAAATTTTGAATAACAGTGGTGACATTGGACATCCTTGTCTTGTTTCCTGATCTAAAAGGGAAAATTTTCAGTGTTTTACCATTGAGTATGATTTTAGCTATAAGTTTTTCAGTTATATACTTTGAAGTAGTTTCTTTCTGTTCCTCATTATCTGAATGTTTTTATCTAGAATGTATGCTAGATTTTGTCACATTCTTTATCTTCATTGATTGTGATAATACGCTTTTTTCCCCTTCATTTTATTGATGTGGTGTTTTACATTAATTGATTTTCTTATGTTGAACCAACCTTGCATAACTCGGATAAATCCCACTTGATCATGGAGTATAATCTTTTAATATGCTGTTGGATTTGGTTTTCTATTATTATGTTGAGAATTTTGCATCTATGTTCATAAGGGTTATTGGTCTGTAGCTCTCTTTTCTTGTGGTACCTTTAACTGACCTTGGTATTAAACTGATATTGGCCTTATAGAATGAGTCAGGGGTTGTTTCTCCATGTTCAAAATTTTTGGAAGAGTTTGATCAGTATTGGTATTAATTCTTGAAATATGTGGTAACATACACCAGTGAAATCTTGTGGTCCTGGGCCTTTCTTTGTTGAGAGGTTTTTTATTACTGATCCAATCTCTTTACTTGTTATTAGCCTGTTGAGATGTTCTGTTTTCTTGAGTCAGTGTAGGTAGTTTGTGTGTTTCTAGGAATTTGTCCTTTTTATCTATGTTATCTAATTTGTTGGTATATAGTTGTTCATATAATCCTTTTATAAATCTTTTTTTTTTAAAATTTCTGTGGGGTTGATAGAAATGTTGCCCGTTTTATTTCCGAGTTTTTAAAAATTTGTGTCCTCTTGCTCTTTTTGTCAGTCTTACTAAAGGTTTATCGGTTTTATTGATCTGTTTAAAGAACTAACTTTTAAACATTTTTCTCTATTCTTTCATTCTTTATTCATTTATCTTCACTTTAATCTTCCTTATTTCCTTCCTTCTGCTTGTCTTTTGTTCAGTTTGCTCTTCTTTTTCTACATCCCACAATAGTGAGACTAGATCTCAGATTTGAGATTTTTCCTTTTTTTAAAAAAAATGTACAGTAGATAAAGCTATAAATTTCCCTCTTGGCACTGCCTTGGCTGCATCCTATAAGATTTGGCTTATTGTATTTACATTTTCACTTTCCTCAAGATAATTCCTAATTTCTCTTGTGATTTCTTCCTTGACCCATTGGTTGTTTAGTATTTAATTTCCATGTTTGTGAATTTTCCAATTCTCCCTTCCTATTCACCTCTAGCTTCACTCCACCATTGTAGTTGGACAAAATGCATTGTGTGATTTGAATATGTTTAAATTTATTGAGACTTATTTTTCAACCTAACACATGGTCTATCTTATAGAATGATCCATATGCTTTAGAGAAGAATGCATATTCTGCTGCTGTTGTTTAAAGTATTCTATATATGTGTTAGGTTAGTTGGTTTATAATATGATTCATGTCTTCTGTATCCTTATTGAGCTTCTGTTTAAATACTCTATCCATTGTTGAAAGTTGTATATTGAAATTTCCTACCAATAATATGGAACCATCTATTTCTACCTTCAAATAAATCATTGTTTCATATATTTTGGGGCTCTGATGCTGGTGCATATATAGTTACAAGTATTACGTCTTCTTATTGAATTGAACCCTTTCTCAGTATAAGTGACCTTTGTCACTCAACAGTTTTTTACTTAGTCTCTTTTATCAGCTCTCTTTTGGTTATTGTTTGCATTTAATTTTTCCTCTCCTTTCACTTTCAACCTACTTGTGTCTTTTAATTTAAGATGTCTCTTTTAAGGAGCATATAGCTGGGTCATGCCTTTTTATTCATTCTGCCAATCTCTGCCTTATTACTGGAGAGTTTATTTTAATTACATTTAAAGTAACTACTGACAATGGAAGAATTTCTTTGGCTATATTGCTATTTGGTCTTTGTAAGTCTTCTACACTTTCTGCTCCTGAATTCTTCTGTTAATGCCTACATTAATATTTATTTGACTTTTTTGGACTGCACCATTTTGATTCCCTTCTAATTTCCTTCTGCCTACATTTTTTGTATGTTTCTTGTGGTTGCCATGGGGCTTAAATGTAATATACTAAATTTTAAGAATTAACATTTAATTTGATACCAACTTTACTTCAATAGCATACATATACACTATTCCTATACTTGCATGCCCCCATATTTTTGTTATACTTGTTAAAAATTATATTTTTATATGTTACATCTTCCAGAGATTTATCATACCTTTTTATGCATTAACATTTTAGAACCTATAAGATGTAAAAAGTGGAGTTACATACCTCAAAAAAATTCAACAAAATTATAATATAATAGTACTGGCATTTATAATTGTTCATATTGTTACATTTAATGGTGATCTTCATTTTCTTATGTTCCTTTGATCTAGTATCTAATGCCCTTTCCTTTCAGTCTGGAGAACTTCCTTTAACATTGCTTGTAGGGCAGCTCTATTGGTGACAAAAGCCCTCAGCCTTTGTTTGTATGGGATTGTCAATCTCTCCCTCATTTATGAGAGACAACCTCACCAGATGAAAAATTCTTGTTTGACAATTTTTTTCATCTTGGCAATTTTTTTTTCTTTCAGCACGTTAAATATTTTGTCCCAGTGCCTTCTTGCCTCCCTTGTGTCCAGTGGGAAATCAGCCTTTAATCTTATTTGTTGTCTCTTGTACATACATGTTGCTTTTCTCTGTTATCTTTCAGAACTCTCTCCTCCTTGACATTTGACTATTTGATGACTGTGTCTGGGTATGATTCTCTTCAAGTTTATCCTGTTTGGAGTTTGTTGGGATTCTTAAATTGTGCATATTTACGTCTTACATTAAATTTGAGAAGTTATTTGCCATTACCTCTTTGAGTATTCCATTTGCCCCTTTATCTCTTCCTTCTCTTCTGAGACTCCCATAATACTTACATTTGTATGCTTGATGGTATCCCACAGATATCCTAATCTCTGTTCACTTTTTTGTCATTCTTTTTTTCCTGCTCTTCAGCCTGAATAATTTCAGTTGTCTTGTCTTCAAGCTGATTCTTCTGCCAGCTCCAATACGTTGTTCAAACTCTCTAGGGAAGATTTTCTTTTCAATGATTGTGGCTTTCAACCCATTGTATCTGTTTGGTTCCCTTTTAAAATATTTGTCTTTTTATCGAGATTCTCATATTATTCACTCATTTATGCCCTGATATCCTTAGTTCTTTCTCTGTGTTTCCTTTTATCTGCCTGAATATATGGAGGATCATTTTTTTCAACGTCTTTACCCAGTATATCCAAAGTTTGGTCTTCTTTTTTTCCTGAAATTTTGTATTTTTTCTTTGGAGGGGCCATCAGTTTCTGTTTCTTTGTTTGTCTTATAATCTTATGTTGCACAATGCACATTTTATTATTTTAAAGGGTTAACTCTGGGATTTAGTACCTGAGCTCTTTGTTCTTTAAGTTTATATCCATCTAATGATATAACAGAGATTTCTTAGATCCTGGGTGGTAAAAAACCAACCAGCCAATGCAAAAAACACCTTTCACAGATTTTGAAAATTAACGCTGCATTGGCAGATGCTTGTCTTCAGAGGTTAGCCCTCTTAACAAGATGATAAGCCTGAGGCAAAAATGAAGTGTAGGGTCCTCTCCATCTTTTCTGAGCCTTTGTCTTTCCAGGGCTGTGCTTGCTCCTGGCCTTAGGAATTCCCCCACTCATAGGAATTGAAATGCTCCATTTACTCCTTATGAAATTGACTTCCCCAGCCTCCTGGGTGTTCTATTGTATTTCTTAAATCTAGTGATCTTTTGTACCTGGTTATTTTGACTTAATTATTTCTCATACTGCTTTGCTCTCTGAAAGCTGCCTCAGTAGGCAGGGTAAGTTGTTGGAGGGGGGGCCAGAGATGAGTTTTCTGGTTCAGTCTTTCAGTCTGCCACCTGATAGATTGGCACTGATGAACAGGCACTCCAGTATGTGCACTGGGGATACACTTCTTTTTCCAGATCAGGGCTGGGGGCCAACAATGAGAATGCAACCTGGCTCCATTCTGCACCATTGAGGTGTTGGGGATAAGCCAGCAAGGACACCATGAGCTTCTTCTGCCACTTAAAAAAAATCAATTTTATTTATATTTGTTAATAAAACACACAAGGCTACATATTCTTGATTCAGCTCTTGCCTAGGTACTGCAATCATTTGACTTTTCTGGAGTTTTGAGGAAGACAGCTCTCCCTGATTTCACTAGTTGTTCAAAGACTCTGTGGGGGAACAGAAGCCTGTAGTATCTTGCTTTGCCATCTTGGTTAGCTGAAAGTCCAGTCACCCATATGCACTTCTTTTTGTATCACATTCTGAGCCACATAATCTTTAATCATCCCCCATTTAAAGATCCTAAGATTGACCAGTAGGTCACATGGCATCAAATCTGATCTTTCCATTTTACACCCCCTGTCAAGCATTTGCTTATGATTTTAACATACATTTATAATCATTGGCTAGGTCCACTTGTACATTAGGGATTAAAAATGGCAATTGCCTACTTTTATCATTTCTTCTGTACTTATTACCTATAATATTTTTTTATAAAGAACTTTCTTTCCTCAACTGTTTGGTTACCCTGAAACACAAGAGAGGAAGAATAAAGCATTTCTCATGGTTTATTCACTTAATGAATATCTGCTGTGCACCAGGAACGGTGTTAGGTATTTGAGAAACAACAGCAAATATATATGTACCCTACCATCAGAGAGCTTACGATCTGGGTAATACAGGTAAGTAAATAGGTAATTACCATATAGTGTGGTATATTATAAAGAAAGCACACAGTTCTATGGGAGCTCTTCTGAGGGAGAAAGTTATTTGTTCCTTTGTGACTGCTTCCTTTAATCTGTTTTGAGTAATAAAGTTGAGTATTTATATATCATATCCTTTGCTAGACTCATGTTTCCTTAGGGAGCAGGAAACTTCTTATATAGTGTTTTATAAGTGGCAAACCTCTATAAGAGGTTAGATATTTACGTGGTTTGGTTGAAATAACGTGGACTCTAGAGTCAAAGGGATTCTTTTAAATTTACAACTTCATCACTTCTAGTTGTGTGGTCTTGGGCAAGCATCCTGATTTTTCTGAGCCACAGTCTAGAAAATGGAAATAATGATATTGACCTTGCAAGATTGTTGTGAGCATTTAAAGACTGTGTATGGAGGGTGTATAACAATGTCTGAGCAATTAGATGGTAACTAGTGTTACTGTCTCTTCACAGTTCCTCAGCATGTTTTTGTTTGTACCCAATGCTTTTGTCATTAGATGCTAGGGAGTTACTAAAAAGGAATGCAAAACAGGGGGGAAATGTAACATTACAGCTGATCCCGGAGACACAGGTCCAGTTTGTAGACTGATTAGTCCATTCCTACAACATACATTGGGTGCCCATGGTGTGTGACTCCCTGGGAGACGCACCGTCTGTAGGGTAGACGTGACTCACACATGGTGCCTGCCCTCAAAGGGCTTCACCCCTTCATGCTGTTTGGTGTGGATGTGTTTCCAATAAGTTAAATCATAATACTTTTCATCCAGTCATTTGCCAAAGTGGTCCCAAAATCATGCAATATATGAAATTTAAAAAAAAATGTAAACAGAACAAGCCCAGGATCATGCACCTCATTTTAAATCCATCTTCACATAATGGAACTGAATGAATTTTTACATTAAACAAGAAAACAACTTTGTAATGGGCATACATAAGTTTCAGTAGAATTTCCCAAGGGCATAATTCTCAACTCGTTATCTTTAAAGGGGATGCTGAGAGCTTCGAGTTCATTTGGAATGTTAAATTGCCATAATTATTTTGGAAACTCATTAAATTTTAACTAGATGCACGCTCTTCCTGCTCAACTTGGGGGAAAAACATATTTTCAGTACCTGTCAAGTCCGTCATCATTACTCATAGAAATGTGCCTAATTTTATGCCTCAAAATGCCGACCTGCTTGAAGAAATGCCACAAATGTCACCCAGTGAAAATGTAATCGAAACACATAAACAAATTGTAGTGCACAAAATCTCAGAAGTTTCCTGGTGCGTTAATACTAGAAAGCCTGGGTTGAAAATTTCCCATTGAACTCTCCTAAAGAGTTGGGGGTGGGGTGGGGAGAGAAAACCCACTTATCTTAAAGATTCATGATTCAAGCGCCTGATAGAATCTGCAGTTTCCATAGTGCTGGGCCCTAGATTTCCCTTTAATGTAATTAAGCCTCAAGATTTATGAATACAACAGGCCAGAACTTGATCCGTGTTCATTTTCAATTACTGCAGTGAAAGGGCTCTATCCAGATGTCTCTATTTACAGCATTCAAGCGGGCTGGACCAGGGACCGAGAGGGGAGGGCCCACAAATTGTCACACTTGTTAATTCTTCACAGAGGATACTCAGCCAGGTCCTGGCTTTGACCCTGTGACAAAAGGCTGGGGGCCCCTGGGGCAAGGGCATCAATGCTTCCAGGGACAACACGGTGACCCACTGGGTCACTCCCTCTGCTTTGTAGGTATTTGTGTAATAATGGGGTCCATTCCTTATTTTTATTTTTGTTACAGTTCTGGGGGCATCGGAGGAAAAAGACTGGCTCTGATGTGAAAGACAAACATATATAATGAGAGCATCAAGTTTCCCCTGGCAACAGTAACCACGATAAAATGCTACAGGGGACATACACAATATGCAGTGACCCACATAATCGGGCCTATTTTGGGAGCATTGTTTTATTTTTCTTTTGAAGGTTTTTTAAAAAAATGTTCCCAGGTCTGCAATTTAGTTTTGTTGGGATTATTTGAACACACAGTCTTTTCTCTTGCTACAGTTACACTCCTGCTTATTTGGGAGCAGGTTTTGAACCACCAGATACCCACCTGCTAGGGCAGCCTGAAATATTCCATTTTATTCCCTTTATTTTTGCTTTAAAAATTTCTGTGCTTTCCATAGCCATTCTACAGGTTTCTTAGGCATGTGCTAAATGTTTTCTTATACTAATGTGAACGTTTGCATTGAGGTATCATTTTAAAAGGAAAACCCCACACAAAAGGCTTAGAAATAAGAGCCCAGCAGGACACTCAGAACCACTAATGAAATGTACCGCATCCAGTAAAAAGCCCCAAATCCTACCCCATACTTTTCCTCTGTGGCGTGTGTCTAGTCCATCATTTTATTTTCTCAACCCGTAGACCAGAGTCCTTACATTGTGAAAAAAAAAAAAGAATCAGGATATTGCTTTTGTCGAGCGATAATTGGCTGTTACATTAACATGTGGCTCCGTAAAATGGAATTGTTGGCCAATTCTCTTCCATTGCAGAAGGTGGTTTCTTGAAAGTACTGTGAATCTCTTCCTTGATTAGCCCCTTTCAATCAATTTGGGGTTTTCCTTTTTTGAGTTATGACCTTTACTGGACTCAAATTCATTTCAGTGAATTTAAAGGGATTTGAATAGAGCAAGGAATTGTTCACAAATAGAGTTTCATCCAGATTTATTCTATTTTTTGTCCTTCAGAGCG
The DNA here is from genome assembly GCF_030445035.2 of Dasypus novemcinctus. Classification (NCBI taxonomy): domain Eukaryota; kingdom Metazoa; phylum Chordata; class Mammalia; order Cingulata; family Dasypodidae; genus Dasypus; species Dasypus novemcinctus. The sequence continues at coordinate 87,855,231 of NC_080684.1, read as the reverse complement.
AAACTCTTTTTTATTTCAGAAATGATTTAATAATTCAATACCAAATCTAATCAAGTTCAATACTTCATTATACATAAATTCATCCCTCTGGCTCCAATGAATATATTTTAGATATGACGGCATAATTTCTGATCATCTTATTTCCTTTTGAGAAGGTCGAAGGTACCAGGTTTACAGGGCAGGGGAATAAGACTAAAGCATTTTGAGATTAGTCATCCCTGGAGGCCTTTATTAGCAGAAGCAATTCAGGCATAGTCAGAGAAGGCCAGAGGGAGAAGCTGGAAGTCAGCAGGACCCCAGAAGAGACAGGAGAGGACAAGACCATGTGACGGAGAGCCAAGCAACCTTAGGTTTACCAGCCAGCCAGACTGCTAATGACCCTGGGAGGAAGCAAGCCTTCTAGCCTCTGACACTGTGAACCCAAAAATTCCTGTTGTTTAAGTTAACCCATTGTGCGGTATTTGTCACAGCAGCTTGGAAACTAAGACACCTTCCATAATATCCCAAGACTGGGTTAGATGACTCTCCTATAGCATAGCTGCTTGGGACTAACCTGTTTGCTTCTTTTCTCCCTGATGGATTCAGATACCAGAAGCACCAGTGAAAAGAATCCCAGAATTTTGTCGACAGTAGAGACAATACAAACAAACATATACTATGGCTACCAAAAAATTCATGATATCCTCGCATATAGAAAACAAGAGTCTTAAAACAGTTTTAAAATAGTTGTTCCCCCCCTTGCTTAGCTGTTGGCTATACATTGTTAGTTTTTGCTTGTGTAAATACACTAGCCTCTGCCAGTGCTGCTTCTTGTATCAAAGTAGCTGCTCATGGTCTGCTGCTGGTGCAGATCAGATGATCTTGGCAGCATTGTGTGCTATATAAGAGTCAGTAGGCTCTGAGTGAGGACTGTACATTCTAAGAGCAGTATGTGCCTACTAGCATCAGGCTTTTCTGGACCTTGTTTTAGATGCTCGGAGATCTGTGGTTAAAAGTTCCAAAGATGCTCCAGAGAACTGACTTTTTCAGATATAATGATTACTGTAATCAAGAAAACAAATTATTTTCCCAGTCAGTGAAAGGATAGTAGGGTTAGGCAGGAATTTAGAAATTGATCTGGGGTGAGATTAATTTAAATTCCATTCTCATACTAGCTATAGGAATAACCAGCTGTAATAGCTCTTAGCCATAGGGCATAGAAGCAAAGTTATCTTTTAAAAATGTCTTTGCGAATACAGCTGGATTAGACCAGAACTAGAGAGTTCCATTGATGTCCTTTTCCAGAATTTTTTCAAAGTCAATTGACTTTGTAAGTTGTAGTTTCTGTTACTTGAATCCTGTGTAATAAAATTCACACTTCATTCTCTCATTCATTGAATCATCCATCCATGTATCCATTCATTTCATCCATCCATTCACCTGTCTCCCCAAAAATCTAATCATCATCCATCTTCCTGTGCATCCCTGCATCCATCCAATTATCTATCCAGTAAATCTTGTTTAAGCATCTACTCAATATAATGCATTATTAGTTGCTAAGAGGATAAAAATTAAGCAAAAAAGACAGTTACTCCTTTCAAAGTGCTTAAAGGTTAATAACATTTCTTCTGTCATTAAGATTGAGGCCGGGATGCAGATAAGGGGAGAAGAGAGTCTAAGGCAGAAGAAGGAGTTGTGAATGCTGTCATGCAGCTGGAGAGTGTGACGCATGATGGGAAGAGTGAGCATGTGTAACTGGGAGCTGACAGTGAGTGGAGAGGAAAAGGCTGGGGAGGTGGTTTGGACAAAGTTGGCAGAAGATCTTGAAGGACAACAAAAGAATTTGGAGAAACTTTGGTGGTGTCTGAGCAGGGAAAACACCATGAATGTCAACTATTTTTTTTAAGGAAGCTCAATCCAGGTAAATATGAGATGGATTGGAGGAGAGAGATTAGAGACACAAGGTGGTGAGATCGTCAATAATTAGATTTACCCTTATTTGGATAACACTACACAGACGGTGCCACAGTTCAAGGTATGGACTTTCCCATGAAAAATACTTAAGTTTTGGTCATATTTCAGAGATAGAAGAGAGAAGTCATATTATACCACATTAGTCTTTTTTGGTTTGTGTTTAATGTAGATTTTCTCCTGAATACTGAAGGATATATATTTTAAAAATCTGTTCTTGGAGCATTCATGCAGCTTTTTTTTTTTTTTTTTTTTTTTTTCCTACTGGCATATGAGTATTTGGAGGGAAGATACAATGATCAAAGTCCCAGGGTGGGAATGGAGGACGGAGAGGCCCTTTCTCTTAATAAAATAACATTTACATTTAGAAACTAATCCATTGTTCTTGAGCATACTGGCTTTAATATCTTTTGTGCAACTACTGTGAAAACAAATATTTAACTCATTAATGATGTAACTTGCTGTGAAACACAGGATATAGAAAGCTATAGCAGGCGGAGAGTTCTAATTCAATTCTCACGGTCACCAATTTCAAAGAAAAATATAAAAATCATGCTAAGTGTGGATAGCAGGTCCTTTTTACCAGTGTGAATAGAGTGTTTGTAAAGTTGTTGCTTTATCAGTCTCTGCCCTCCTGGAAGCAAGCTCTGTTTGAACTTCGGGTGTGGAATACTAAATGTAGCAACGACATAGGAATAAACTCACTCCTTTCTTGGGTGTGGGGTACACTGAGGCTTTCTTGAGGCTTAAAAGAATATTCCATCCCTACAAATTCATTACGTGCAGATAGCCTTAGTGAAAATAACCAACCTAAGACCTCACTGCAGAAATACTCCCTGGCTGTCATTGGATTTCCCACCCTCCTCCTTTAAGAAAATGTATTTTCCCTATATTTTGAACTCTATCCAGGGTTGCATGCCACCCCTCCCCATCTCTATTAAAGCACAAAATCTTTCGGTTTGTAGAATGCGCCCTAAGATTCTCAGGATTTCATCAAATCTTCAGATCAACTGAAAAAACTCCGGGAGTCAAAATTCTTTTTCTACATCACTTTTATGTTGCCTTCTGTATTATTTTATATAAATGTAATTTCCTTTTCTAAATAGCATAGATTTTAATTCTAATAAAAATAAACAACCACAATGACACCCCACCACACACATGCACACACACGCAGTTGTAAAAAGGCCATAACACTTTGAAACAAAGATAAAGGTGCTTCTTTAATCACCTCTACTAAATCATGTGGATCATCTGAGAAGAATGAGGAAACCTTCAGGAGATGGCAGAGGCTTTTCTCTTCCTGTAAACAAGAAAAAAAAAAAAGAGAATAAAATTTGGCACTTTCTCTGCATGGCAGCTGTGCCTGTCTCCAAAAGAAAACATCGTCAAGCAATTCATGAATTCCTGTTAAATAATTGCTCTTCGTGTAAGGTGACTATTGCATTCTGTCCCTCATTATGAATATCTTGCGGTCTGATTTTCAGCACATTTAATCATGTTCAAAAGCAAATTAAATTCTGAAAGCATATGTTACTGTAAAGCATGAGTCACAGACTGTCAAGATATTTTGCAGAAGATTATTCAGCAGCTGTCTTTAAAATACAAGGCAAGAAGCTATATCCACTAAACACGCATATGCCTGAGGCTATATTAACTGATTAGGGACCAACGTTAGGGCAATGCAGTGGGAGAGGCATGCACTTTGGATTTGAGGGGTCTGAGATTAGAGCCTGTGGCATTGCCTCTTACCAGATGTGAGAACTGTCCTATAGTGGGACCTGCTTCCTTGCCTAGAGAATGCAGGCAATGGCTCCTTTGACTGATGCTCCTCTGGGCAGACCCAACTTTCCTGGATGGTGCTAGGAGAAGGGAACCCATCAACCAACAGACTTGCTACATGGCTCTGATTTTTCAGTTCATGGTTTTCTCCCAGCAGCAGGGATGACTGGTTTGAGGGACAAAGGGAGACCATGTGAATGTGTAGTTATAGAATGTATTACTTTCATTGACTTGACCAAAATCTGCCAGAAAAGAAAAGGGTCTCTTAACACCCAGGAGTTTTCAGACATGTGAGCTTGAATTTACTATTTAAACAAATTTACTTTCCCCTAAATATTTATTTTCTTTTTCACCTCTTTTGACTCTCCTGAGTTGCCCACCCCCCTTCCAGGGCTGTCTTACAGGGATATCAATTTCTTTCACCAAAGCAGGAATATTTATCACCACCTTCATAACCGTATCATCATGTTGCCCTTGGCCATCTTCACTGCTAGCCTTGCAACACGCTCTTGGCAGTAACCAAGTACATACAGCTCTACTAGGCTTCCGTTTAAGTCATGCAAGCATCATTTGCTTAAATCTGTTGCATCGTATGGGGCTGTTTGGTGTTAAACTGATCTTCACAGTTTTCCACTGTCCTTGTTTATTTCCTTCTGGAGTTTGGTGAAGTTGGCTTTTTCTCAGATTGTTAAGATGGTTCCTTTGTAAATAAAACTTTAACTTGATCAGATTTAAATTTATCATTGTAAGCACTACTTAACACATTAATTCTCTTGTATGGACTGTCATCAGACAGTGATTAAAAAGACCTAACATATGTAAAATGCCTGGCACAACATAGGTGTTCAATAAATGGTTGCTTTTATTAGCATTTACTGAAGGTCACAGGGAGGAAGAAACAACCGCAGCATGGCCAGGCTCCAGAGCAGACGGCACAGCCTCCATGCCCAAAGGAAAACCAAGTTAGCTCTTTGATATGGGGCATTAGTCACTCTCGAATTTTATTCCAGTTTATCTGATAAACGCTATCAATTGTGTTTGTTTCACAGTACTATTTTATTTGGCTCTTACTTTTTATCTGAGGCAAAATAATCTTAGCTCTTAATCGAAAAGCTGTCCAATATAAAAGGACTTGGTGTTTGAAGTATTTCTTATTTTGATTCTGAACTAAGTCTTTTTATTGGTGTTGATTCAAAGGTTACAAATTTGGGCTCAATTAAAACGTTAGTCTGCAGAGAGTTTCAGAACATGTGCTTTGCGCTGGGGTGTCAGATGGTGTTTTGCTGCCTTGGTCACCAGTCCAGATGTGGTACCTGGTCTTGTGTGTAGTCTACTTAATTATGGCCCACAAATCCAGAGCAGTGTGGTTAGTTGCAGGTGCTCATTGCAATGGTCACTCAGCCCGTTACCAGGAGAAACAATATTGGTCTCCTTTATCACTCTAGATTCAGGTGGAAGTGGGGTGTGGAGTTTAAATAATCAGTTATTAAATCTCTTCCTCTCTCTTTGTCTCTCTCTCTAATTGTCCATATCATACATTTACTGTCTGTAATTTTACTTTTGGATAATAACTGCCTTGCATATTTTGTAATACTTGATTCTATATCAAATGGAAGAAAGTAGAAAGTTCTGGAAAGAATGTATTAGTATAGTTTTGCATAATACATTGGTCATTATTTTTTTAAAAGCTATTGCATTAAGGAAAGATTGATAGGTTAAAATATAATCCTATTAGAATAGCATTATTGCTAAGAGAGATTGATCTATTTTAGATATGTAGCAAATTAATAAGTTGCATATTAGGCTGATATAATGGATAAAGCAGGCAAAAGAATCTGCATGTGTGCTATGCTCTTCAGAATGGACAGGGAAGGACAGAAACAACTGCTAGCATAGCCTTTTTTGGACTTCTTTCTTGAAGGCAATTTAATACAATAGTAAACATTCTTAAAAGCATATTTTGAGTTATTTTGGGGCTAGATCTTAGTTTAAATCCCTCTTATTTAGAAGCTGAGTATCAGTATCCTTGGAACTGTCATCTAACCTTTGAGCTGGTTTTCTTATCTGGAGAGTAGAGAGACCCATACAGTTGTTGAGATGTGCTCAGTAACTGTTTAGACCCCTCTCCCCTTCTCTCATGGTTGGCTTTCAAGAACGTGAACAAATATGAATTTATAGTGTCTTCTACTTTCAGCCTGATTTGCTGATCTGATCCCTAAGATTAGAACCACTCTGGAAATAATCTCCATGCTCCTGCCTTCCCCGATTTCCTAGTCATCCCTTGCTAGAACAGAAGTTCATTTCCAGGTGTCCTCCCTGTGACTCTTTTCTAGGCATTGCCTGGAACAAAGGCAATAAATACGTGTGTGTGTTCCCCATTTCATCCCTGGACTTGCTTGTGCCCTTGATAATAATTACCAGTCGGTCATAGTGCTCTTTCCAGGGAACACTGGAAGAGCCTCAGAGTCCTCCTTAACGTGGTACTCGAGGCAAACACACCATCTGATCTGAGTTTGTGCTCAAAGTGAAGACAATTTGCTGTCCTGATCTAACAGCCCTCCAGGAAAACCAGCACAAAATTTGAACACAAAGATATTGACTCAGAGATAGTCACTCAAATATCCTTACCTTCTTTTTCACTCAAGCACAGAGAGATCAAGTAACGTAACTCAAGATCCTAAATTGGTTGCAGAACCAGGATTCAAGTTTGGAGCTCTGGATCTCAAAATTAAAGCTGTTTTTGGTCTAGGTTTTCACTTTTTGCTTATGAAAGGATCGTCTTCCTGGAAATGGGAGGCCACAGGAAACAGTCACCATAGACTTGATGAGCCTGGGGTGGAGCCATTACAGAGAATCCAAACATCTGCTGGGTTGCGTTCTGGGCCCAAGTCTATGATTCTCCTTATGTAACTTAAGAATGCAATTTCCTAAACATGAAATGTTTCAGGAAATAACGCCTGGGACTCATTTTTTAAAAAACATATATTTTAAAGTATATCATTCATACATGACTATGCACAAACCACAAGTATATAGTAAAGGTTATGAATTTACAAAACAAACATATATAACATCATACAGGGGTCTCATACATTTCCCCTCCACTAACACCTTGCATTGTTGTGAAACATTTGTTACAAACTATGCAAGAGCATCGACAAAATATCACTACTAACTATAGCTGGGACTCATTTTTAATTAAACTTCCAAGATCCTAAATAATATTTGGGTTAATTAATTTTTGTCTGGTTTCATGAAACACGTTTAGTATTTTGGGCCATGTGAAAAAATTGTGCTTATTATAAGATTATTATTGGATTTGTGAAAATTACAAAATTTTGAAAACAAGGATCACTGAATAAATGCTTAATATTTTCTAGTCAAGGAGCTGCTAAATGCATCACCAAATACCACAATTATTTTTGGGTACAGAAGAATTCTTATTGGTCTGAATACTTCCCATTAAAAAGAATCTACAAGAAAGTTGATAATTTGAGAAAATTCTAGAATACCAAATTTCAGTAGGGCCCATCTGTCCATTTTTGACAACAATGAATGCTAAATAGATTTTCAAGTTTCTTTATGGGTATCAAAGTGATGTTCTTATTGAACCTTAAAAGCCATAGTGAACTCCCTGTCTCCTACCTTCCCCCTTGCTGCGCCATAAATCTAACTTCTGCCCATCCTATTGTTCAGAAAAAAGCAGCCATATTGTGCTGATTGCTATTAAATTAAAGCAGAAAGGGAGAGACACAAATGTGGAAGACCTTCTTACCAGCGGGGATACCACTATCTTTTATTTTGCATTTTGGGAGGGTCAGAAAGTCAGGGCAGGCATCTGACCCCTGATAACCTCTCCAGTGCCTCTGGGTGCAGTTTTTTTTTTTTGGGGGGGAAGAACTTAATTAAATACAATTGAATTTCCCTGCTAACATTGCTACTGAAAGGACTCCTTTTAGCTAACTTGGTGTTTGCTGGTGAGGAACAAACAAAGATGCTTCTTTTGTTCCTCAAAGAAAAGTTAGCATATGTTAGTTAAGGATTTGTGATTTCTTTTGACTAGACTGGCAGGTCCCTAAAAAATCAATGGGTCTTCTGAAATAGTAGGCACAATGAAAGATAAACTATGTAGTTGACTAAAATGCTAACTCTTCTTCTTTATAACTGTTGCTAAACAATATTTTAAAGAGTTTACTGTGTTTATTTATACTCAATTTATGTTATGAGCATTGATTTATAAAGATGTTGCTAGTATTTGGCCGCACAAAGTATCACTGGATTCCTTACATAACAGAAGAAGAAAAGAATAGCCAGCAGATATTTTTTAGTATTTTTTTTTTGCCAGAGAACTATTAAAGTAGGACTTGACAAAGATATACAGTTTTTGATAATGAACAATTTATTATCTGTATTTTAACTATTGAACAAAATCTTTTCAAGTTACACTTTAATTTAAAAAAGCAATAATCGTATAGATGTGTGGGTTAAAATCCATTTTGCCATTGCTCTTATTGGGCTTTTAAATCAGTGGCTGGCAATTAGAAACTGAAGAAGCAATTTTATAATCATCACATGCACAGACAGTAAGTTGTTAAGATACCTTATTCAAATGTGAGTCTTAGTACTTATTTTGAGAGGAGTCAAGTTTGCAACTTCTTAAGAGTCCAAGAATCTTTTAACCCTAGATGATTTTGTTTTCTTTGAAGAAAGGATTAGAATTAGGAATGGATGCTGTTGAATTTAAAGTTGACTATTGTGTGTGTTAAGCCTTCTTCCTCACCTCCACACCCCTTCCTCTGTTTCTAAGCTTTCCCAAATTGCTCTAATTATTGGGGGAGGGGGAGAGGGAGTAGAAAAAGTCAACACTTGACCCCACTGCCCTGCCTGGGCGTCTGGCCCATCTCTTGTTCTACAGTCATGGGTAAACTCCCAAAAGTAATGGGTGCTGCACCAGCAGCCTTTGTTTCTACTTCACTGTCTTTCCGGAATCTAGTTTCTGTATTCACCCCCAGACTGGAAATACCCCAGCTGAAGTCACCAACAATTCAGGCCACCACATAAGGTTGAAAGGTTGTGTGCCCCTCTGGCTGAGACAGTAAGTGGAGGCTGAAATCCAGGTGCATCTGCTGACCAAGTGGAGCTTTGCTTTAGGGCCGGATCTGCCCGGAGAGGGCGCTTTTGTTTTTAGTACTTTGCTAGAAGTCTCTGGAGAATCATCGGAGGCTTTGTCTACATTCTCCTTGGTCTAATCCCAGCCTTTTCTGTCTGATCTTATTATACAAACTGGGCACTCTTTGAAAGGTGGTAAATAAGCATGTGAGATCGTCGGTTATTTCTAGGGTCCAAAATTCTTTGGCAACAGGAGGTCTGTCCAATTCTATGAAAATCGTAAATCACTAGCGGCTTGGGATGGATCATTTTTCTATTCGAGCAAACTACTAGTTTAGGGCAGTAAAAACAAAGACTGAAGCCCTTATGTAAAATGCAGTGTCAATCTCTTATCTTATTATTCTTTCCCTCACACCCCATGCTGAAATACTTTTGGTAGATACCAGAATATAGTAAAAAAGAACCAAGATTTTAGAACCAGACATACCCAGGCTGTGACCTCAATCCACCACTTCTCAGTGGTGTTGCCTTGGACTGGCCACTGAACTCGCTAGGCTTCACAGATCTCATCTGTAAAATAATAATAAAAATCCTCACCTTGCAATAGTTCTTTTGTAACCGGATTTTGTCCAGGTTCTTGACTATGTTGCAGAAATGAATTTCAAGAGCAAGTCAGGTTAGTTAGACCAGTAATTTATTAAGGGAGGGAGGGAAGAAAAATAAAAGAAAATAACAGATCATGGGTCCCAGGTAGACAGGAAGTGGCTAAAGTGGGCTGATTTACAGATTACAATTCCCCATTATAGATTATAAATGCCCAGGTTTTACTTGCGTGGTAATCGTGACAGGGGAAAAATGGCAAGAGTAGGGCACAGAGGGCAGGAATAGGCACACGGATAGGCACTGGGACAGGGTGAAGGCAAGAGAGAGCAAAAAGTCTTCATGCTTGCTTTTTTAAAAAAAATTTATTGAAATATATCAGTCATACATAAACATGCATAAACAACAAGTGTATAATAGTTGTGAACCTACAAACCAAACATATATAACATCAAACAAACATATATAACATCTCACCCTACCACCAATAAATTGCACTGTTTTCAAACTCTTTAAACTAATTGATTAAAGAACATTGTCAAAATATTATTACTAAACAAAGTAGTTTTCCCCTAACCAATCCTGTTGTTATTATCTTTATATCATTTATATGTGCTTGCTTTTTAAACTATTAATTAGTCCACCCCTTTGCTAATGGTGCGGGAGGAGTCCCGGCTGTTTGCTGTTTTGATTCATTACCCCACCCATCAATCCCACAGGAGGACCCAATGATGAGGCCCCTGGAGAATATCTGGGGCTTCTTCTAGCTTCTGGAGGAAATCTCATTTCAGGGACTGTCTTGGAGGTATGGAAAGACATGTGACCTTCTTTCCAGGGTCCAGATGTGTCTAATTCCCTACCTTACTAGCCTGCTTCACTTTGGTGGAGGACAAAAGAAGCGCTTGCAGGGACACTGCTGGTACTTTGCCTGGCACAAGTTGTCGCTAACACTGGTGTCCTCAGTTTCCTCCAGTCTTGAATTTTTTCCTGCTAAAGACATTCTTCCTTTTCTTCAACCAGATAATTTTGGTTCAGCTGACATCTCTTCTAAACAGTTTCTTGATACCTCGCCCCTCTGTAAGCCTTCTTCTCTGTAGGTCTGGTTGGGGTGTTTGCCTGTTCACCTTTGGATCCTTTTTTCATAGCCTGAATCCTTGTGTACTGTAATTGTACTGAGGAAGCATTAGGGGGGACTATGCTTCTTTTATTTTATTTTGTGTCCTTAGTGCTTAAGGACAGGGAATCCCCTGTCCCTCTCTTTTATCCCGCCATGTTATGTTGGAACAGGCTGCCTCCTGATAACGCAGCCCTTGGGTGTGTGTGTGCTGTGAGCTACAGGGTGTACACCTGTAAGAGCCTGATTGTGTGTTAGCAGATGTTGCCTCAGCCTGTGTCCATTTATCACAAGGTAACCCGCAAATTCGCTTATGTACTCCTACCTGCCCCTCACCAGCCTCCCTATATAAGCCTTTGAAAACCGCAGCAGGGGGCCCAGAATTTGGAGATTGAACTCTCCTCTGGGTCCATGCGCATAATTACACTTAGTTCCTCCATCTCTCCGAGTGTCACTTGGGCTTCTCGGCTAGACCTAGACCTCTTCTACAACATTTGGTTCCCTGACCGGGAAACCCACCTGAGCAGTCCCGTTGCGCCTCCTGCTTGGGAGACCGCGGGTGTGGCCTCTGGACGAACGAGGTGGGTGCCACCTGTCCACTTGACGGGACCTCCTTCCAAGGAGTTTTGTGCAGGGCTGCGTCCCTGGGACCCGGCCTGACTCAGTGGAGAGAGGGACTGAACGACACCGGAAGACTTTGGAAGAGGTAAGGCCGCGGGAGCTGAGTCAAGGTCCAGTCAGGCCCATCTCTGGACAGAAGAGGAGACTGATTACCTCCTAATTTCTTTGTTAACGAGATTACAGAACAGGGCAGACCTGGAGGAGGTCATGTTTAAACTCTGAGCAAATGTGTGAATGAATGAGGATGGCAGGGTCTTGAGCCAGTACCAGTCTGTGGCTCACGACTTGTGCTATGGAGTCCAAGTGGGCCCCAACCTGCATTCCACGGCTACGTCATACGGCAAAACGGCTAATCCGGACTCTACATGGACGCCTTAGCTAAGACGAGCCTAAGTTCTTGCGAGAGACGTGGATAGGCAGGTACCTGAGAGGCCTCACAAGAGGTGCCCCAATCCTTTGTCTGTCTCACGCCACCAACACTGGGATGGGTTTGTCACAATCCTAACCCACCGTTTTGACCTGCATGCTCAGGAATTTTAAAAAGGGCTTTTCTGGAGATTATGGCATCAGGATGAATCCGGAAAACTCCAAACGCTCTGCGCGTTGGAGTGGCCAACTTTCAGTGTCAACTGGCCTTCAGAGGGGACCCTGGACGTACCCAGGGTTCATGCAGTATGGTTAGTGGTCACTGGAGATCCAGGTCACCCTGATCAGTTCCCCTATGTCAACTCCTGGTTAGAGATTGCCCAAACGCTTCCCCCATGGGTTCGATTATGCACTGGGAAAAAGGGACAGAGTAGATTCTAGTAACTCAGGAGGCGAGGCTTTGAAAGCTGGTCATTCACCAAGGACTGGCAGAGGAAGACCCCCTGCCTCCACCACCACCGTACACCCCTACTGCACTGGCCCTTCCCCCGAACCCTGCATTACCAGGCCTCCCAGAGAGCCCCCTCCTTCGGTTTCTCCTCGGGGCCTGGAACCACGGGCAGACCCTCCTGCTGTGCCACCTCCACCGGCAACCGTCTCGGACCATAGGACCACTTGGGGGGGAGACCCAGGGACTCTGATGGCCAGGAGGCTCCGGTCGGCTCAGCCAGCCCTTCAAATGCCCCTCCGGGAGACACAGGGCCCACCCTGTCTAGACGAAAGTGGGACCTTCCAACCTGGTCGGCCTATCCTCTACTATCAGCCCTTTACAACCACAGACCTCCTGAACTGGAAACACCACATTCCCTCTTACTCTGAAAAGCCCCAGGCCCTCATCGAGCTCATGGAATCCATTTTTCAGACCCATCGTCCCACCTGGGACGACTGTCACCAACTCCTCCTAACTCTGTTCAATATGGAGGAGAGGCGACGAGTCCTGACCAAGGCCTGGAAGTGGCTGCAGGAGCACGCCCCACCTGGTGTCCTGGATCCAGAAGAATGGGCTGGAGTGACAGCCCAGGACACCCAGTCCGACTGGGATTTCAACTCCGAGCAAGGGCAGGCCGCGCTCCAACAGTATGGAGAGGCACTCTTTTGAGGGGTCTGAGAGGGTGCCAAGAGACTCACGAACATGACAAAAAGGACCTCGGTTGTTCAGAAGCCCGACGAATCTCCAGGGGATTATTACGAATGGCTCTGCAAGGCCTTCCGGGTCTACACTCACTTTGTTCCAGAAGCTCCGGAAAATCAGAGGATGGTGAATGCTGCCTTTGTCGCTCAGACAGCCGCAGACATCAAGAGGAAACTGCAAAAACTCGATGACTTCGCGGGCATGAATATCAACCAGCTGCTAGAGGTCGCAAATAAGGTCTTTGTCAATCAGGATGAGGTCGTGAACAGGAAGCCCAGAAGTTAAAGCATGAGGCCTCCCTACTAGCAGCAGCCCTGGGGAAACCTAACCCTGCTGGAGGAGAAGGGCCGCCCCAGAAAGGGAGGACCAATGTCAAGAGTCCCGCTGGCCAGAGACCAATGCGTCTATTGCAAGAAGAGCGGGCACTGGAAGAATGAGTGCCCCCAGAGGACCAGATGCATGGAGGGGACACCCTGAAAGGGAAATACTGACCTGAGCCCCAAGACCACCTGATCGGACTGGCAAACCTGGGCACTGAATAGAGGCGACCAGGCTCATTGGAACTTGGCTCCTACAAGCTCTTGGTCAGGTTACAAATTGGGGGCCAGACAGCAACCTTTATGGTGGACACCAGTGCAGAGCAATCTGTGGTCACCACCCCTGTTGCCCCCTTCAGCGGGAAAACTGTTAACATCATAGGAGTGACAGGGGACCAGTTGGACACGTGGCCATTCTGCCCATCAAGGACCTGTCAGCTTGGTGGCCACGAGGTGACCCATGAATTCCTGTACCTGCGCTAATGCCTGATCCCCCTACTTGGAAGGGGCCTTTTGACCAAACTGCTCGGATCACCTTCCAACCCGGGGGACCCGCAACCCTAAGCCTTGAGACCAGTCTCACTCCCCTAGTCACCGTTCCCTGGGACGAGGAATGGAGACTACACTCAGGGGAGAGCTCGATCCAGAACCCAGAAGAGTTACTAGAACTATTTCCCAAGGTGTGGGCTGAGAGGAACCCCCCGGGAATGGCATGGAATCATGCACCGGTTGTTGTCAACTTGAAATCTGGGGCACTCCTGACCCGACAGACAGTACCCAACCCCGCTTGAAACACAGTTGGGCATGATTGAGCATATCGACTACCTAAAGAAGGAGGGGATCGTAGTTGAGTGTCAGTCACCCTGGAACACCCCTCTACTACCTGTAAAGAAGCCAGACGGGACTGGATATTGACCAGTACAAGACCTGAGGGCCATCAACAACGCCACCCTCACCCTGCACCAAGTTGTCCCCAACCCTTACACTCTACTGGGACAGCTGCCACCAGAGGCTGCCTGGTTTACCTGTCTGCCTCTGAAGGATGCTTTCTTTTGTCTATGACTGGCCCCTGTGAGTCAACCTCTGTTCTCATTTGAGTGGGAAGATCCCAATACTAAAAAGAGAATGTGACTGACCTGGACCTGGCTCCCACAAGGCTTAAAAAACTCCCCTACTCATTTCAGAGAGGCGCTGGTGGCAGACCTGGCAACCTACCCCTGGGAGGACCACAGGTGCACCCTCCTACCGTATGCGGATGATCTCCTGCTCACCAGGAGAATGAAGCAAGATTGTTGGAAGGGAACTCTGGCCCTCCTCCAGCTCCTGATACAAACTGGGTACAAGGTGTCCTGGAGGAAAGCCCAGATCTGCCAACAATGAGTCAGGTACCTGGGATTCAATATCACACAGGGGCACTGAACCCTTGGACCCAAGCGGAAGAAGGTGATCTGCACCATCCCCACCGCACAACGAAGAGGCGGCTCCGTGAGTTCCTTGGGGCGGCGGGCTTTTGCCACATCTGGATTCTTGGATAAGCAGTAATAGCCAAGCCTCTCTACAAAGCTTTAGTGGGCCCAGAGAGGGACCCCTGCCCCCTTCTGGGGAGAGGCCCAACAAAGAGCCTTTCAGGAAATTAAAGAACACCTTGGACGAGCCCCGGCCCTAGGGCTCCCAGCCGTAACTTGGGAATTCAACCTGGTCATGCATGAGAAAAACTAGGTAGCCCTGGAGGTCCTCACACAGATGGTCAGGCCTTGGCAAAGGCCCATCACTTACCTCTCCAAGCAGTTGGACTCGGTGGCTGCTGGATGGCCACCCTGCTGTCACTGCCTTGATGAACTCACATGGACACTGGTGGGTATCCAACCCCCAGCTTGTGCACTACCAGGTTGTGCTCTGTGAGAATCCCAGGATAACCATAGAAACTGTGTGCAACCTGAATCCCATGACGTTTTTACCTGAAGAAGATAGAACTCCTGAATACAACTGTGTAGAAGTGATGGAAGAGGTCTATGCCAGGTGCCCTGACCTCCAAGAAACTCTACTCCCTTCCCTGGAGAAAACACTATTCACTGATGGGAGTAGCTTCATCGAGGGTGGGAAGAGATGTGCAGGGTATGCGGTTACTACCATTGAGGAGGTAGTAGAAGTGGCGCCCCTACCACAAGGATGGTCAGCGCAGCGGGTGGAGCTCTGGGTGCTGGTCCAAGTGCTGTGTTGGCCAAAGGACAAACGGTCAACATCTGCACTGACTTCTGAGTATACGTTCGCGACCATCCATATCCATGGGGCCATTTATTAAAAAAGGGGCCTCTTAACTGCTGGGGTAAAGAGAATCAAGAACAAGGAGGAAATTCCTCAGCTGCTAGAGGCAATCTGGGAGCCAGCTAAGGTCGCTGTCATCCACAGCCAGGGGCATCAGAAGGGCGAGGACATGGTCGCCCAAGGAAACAGGTTCGCTGACGAGGCTGCAAAACGAGGGGCAGGAGAAGGCTACAAAAGGCTGGCCCCGGAAGTAGTCCCACAGCTGTCCCTCTTAGAACAAGGGGCTGACCCGCTGATCTACACCAAAAAAGAACAGAACTGGATTGAGGGAGAGGGAGGAAGTCGAACCTCCGAAGGAACCTAAATATTCCCAGATAATCAGTTCTTCATGCCCAAGGGAGCCACCCATGCCCTTGTCCAACTGTACCATCAGCTCACTCACCTGGGAAAAACTATGCTGGAGACCCTACTGGGCAGATACTACTACATAGCACAACTGGCCTCCCTCTGTGCCACCATCAGCAACCTATGCCAGGTTTGCACTAAAAACAACTCTGTGCAAGGCCCCGCATTCAGACAGGGGTCCAACACACAGACACGGCCCCCTTTGAAGACATTGCAGCAGACTTTATGGAAGTGAAACCACCCGGGGGTATAAATGCCTATTGCTAATGGCATATACTTTCTCGGGTTGGGTTGAAGCATTACCCACCCACACTGAGAAGGCGAGAGAACTAACTAAGGACTTACTCGGGGAAATTGTCCCATGCCATGGGTTGCCGATGTCAATAGGAAGCGACAACGGCCCAGCTTTCATGGCAACGATAGTCCAGGAACTGGTAAAAATGTTAGGAATCAAGTGGAAACTCCATACCACCTACAGGCCCCAGAGCCCAGGGAAAGTTGAACATATGAATCAAACCCTCAAACCCACCCTAGCCAAGTTCTGCCAAGAAACTGGTCTCCCTTGGGTGGACTTGCTTCCCTTGGCCCTCCTCTGGGTAAGGTGTACCCCGGAACCCACTGGTTATTCACCCTTCAAGATCTTATTCAGACAGCCACCCCTGATTGTTCAGGCATTTAAGGGAAATTCTAGACTTCTAGGAGAGGCTAACCAGAATTCCCTCCTCCAGTAGCTATGGGGGGGGGGGGGGGGGGAGGGGTCCTAGCCGAGATACACAAAAATGTTTTGTCCCAGAACCTCATTCTCCTGGGACACCCAGTGCACCCCTACCTACCAGGAGACCAAGTCTGGGTTAAAGACTGGAAGAAGGAACCCCTCCAGCCCTCCTGGGCAGGGCCACACACAGTGATCCTAGTAACCCCCACTGCTCTTAAGGTTGCAGGCATTGTCCGTTGTGTCCATCATTCCAGAGTCAAGAAGGCACACATGGGTGAGGAGCCAGATGACTGGGCAACCCAACCTGTACCTGACCATCCTCCCAGGGTGTGGATCACTTGGAAACCTCAGGTACTGGTCACCCGAAGCAACAGCTGAATGGATCCCTGTTCCTCGTGGAGTCTATCCTTATACTGCCTAATCGTCATGATATTTGGAGTTGGGCTTGCTGCTGTGCCCCCCACAGACTGGACTACTGGGAATAGGGTCCTAATTGCAATCACTTACTGGGGTGTAGTAGGATGCTTCTGTGCCTTAAGTTGCTTCTGCTTCCCCTCCTAACCTGGTCCCTTAAGACTGAATCCCCAGCTCAGTGGAAGTTATAGGCTAGTAAAGTCTGGGGAAATCAGGAAGTCCTAAATGCCTCGACCCCTTTTCTGGCAGGAGCCACCTCTGCCTCCATTGTGTTTGACGTATGTTAGGCAATAAGGAGGGAGGCTGCCATAGTCCCAGGTGAAGGCTGTTGAGGATGCTCTGTCTATTGCACCTACAAAAATGTCTGTGCAAAGGATCAGATGGGGAACACTTCTGCCATCATTGGTCCTACCTGGTAGGAGCTACCGTGGCCTGGGGGCCATCATGGGTTCCCAGCAACTCTCACTACCTGCTAAAATGGATCCCCAATTCAGCTCACAATCTGGTAAATCTTACCCTTCTAAATCAATCCGACACCTTTCAAAAGGCTCAGGCAGGGGAATGGATTGGCAAGGGAATATATGTCCCAGCATCTGAAGACCTGGGTGATTTCATACTAGTTCAGCTAGTCAAGAGGCCCTCTCAGCTCAGGAAGCCCTCTTCCTTGGACAGGTCATATAAAAAAATCTTAGCAAAGCCACTCAAAGGCTTGGGGCTAGGCTCAGGAGGATACCCCGAAATATACTCCTGAGCCAAGTCCAAAATTTCCATCAGCTCCTGAATAAGACCCTGCCT
This sequence comes from Dasypus novemcinctus, assembly GCF_030445035.2. Classification (NCBI taxonomy): domain Eukaryota; kingdom Metazoa; phylum Chordata; class Mammalia; order Cingulata; family Dasypodidae; genus Dasypus; species Dasypus novemcinctus. Next base: position 87,837,586 of record NC_080684.1, on the reverse strand, counting down.
AGTGTTGCAACCTCCTGCTGGCTATGCCCTTCTCCCAGCCTGACCATTTTTCCTGTGCCCATCTCTGAGAACATAACCTCATACCTCAGGAGTGGCTCAGAGACAAACAATAAACCCCTCCCCATTCACATAACTGGGTCCCCAGGTACCTGTATGAACGTGACCCTGGGACCTGGCCTCACACCCACACCCACACCAGCTGCTTTCCCCCTTGGGGAAACTAACTGCCACACCACTTACCTGTTTAATGGAACCAGATGATGTGCCAAGAACTCCACCCTCTGGATTTGTGGTACTCAAGGATACCAATGCTTGCCCCCAGTAAGCCAAGGCATTTGCTACCTAGCTTGACCCGTGCCATCATTCTTGGTATATGGAAATGAGCTGCCTAGAGAACTCTCCCAAACCAAATGAACAGTGCAGGCAATCCCTATACTCCTGGGACTAGGGATGGTCGCAAGTGCAGCAGCAGCTGGGGCCTCTCTTGCGGTAGGTCAACAGGACTTGCAAAACCTGGCATGAAACATCAAAGGACCTTAAGGAGATAATAGGGGCCCTCAGTGGGATTCAAAGCCAAATAGACTCACTTGCAGAGGCAGTACTACAGAATAGGTGAGGACTAGACTTGCTAATTGCCAGTGCAGGGGGAATTTGTCAGATTTTGGGAGAAGAGTGTTGCTTTAATGCCAGTTCCTCAGGTATAGTCAGGGACAAGATAGCTGTGCTAAAAGAAAGAGCTAAAACCTGCTTAAATCAAGCTTACCAGGCAGCCGTCAGCAGAAGTCACTTCCAATATCTCCTCTCCTGGATATTACCATTCATGCTTGCAATAGCCATGGTTTTCTTCCTTATAACCTTTGGGCCATGCATTCTGCAATGCCTAATGCAATACGTCACTTCCTACTTAAACGACCTAAAGTACCAAGTGATGCCTCAGGTGAAATATCAACTGCTAGGTGCAATGGAACAGTATTCTGTGTCAAAAGGTGATGCCCCATAGAAATTATTAGGGCATCAAAGGGGGGAATATTGAGGGAATCTCCTGTCCCTCCCTTTTATGCTGCCATGTTATGTTAGTACAGGCTGCCTCCAGATAACACAGCCCTTGGGGGTGTGTGTGCTGTGAGCTACAGGGTGTACACCTGTAAGAGCCTGATTGTGTGAGTCAGCAGGCCAATCTGGGTTAGCAGACATTGCCTCAGCCTGTGTCCATTTATTGCAAGGTAACCAGCAAATTCACTTTTGTACTCCTGCCTGCCTCCCCCCAGCCTCCCTATATAAGCCTCTGAAAACTGCAGCAGGGGGCCCAGAATTTGGAGATTAAACTCTCCTCTGGGTCCATGTGCATAATAAAACTTTGCTCCTCCATCTCTCCGAGTGTCACTTGGGTTTCTCAGCTAGACCTAGACCTCTTCTGCAACAAACACAGTGACTGACATACCAATAATTATTCAATAAGCTGAATTATCTTGGTTTCACATAGACAAAAAATGTAAAGTATACAGCTTATTAGGGAACAGTGTTGACTAAACCATTTTCCTTATATATTTCATTTGTGGTAGGCATTCCTTGATTGTTTAATTTCTGCTCATTACATTGTCCAAGTTTCTTCTTGGGGGATGGGGGTAAGGTCTACGATCTATTTCTAAGGCTTCAATTACCTCCAGTCCTGATGTTACAACCTTTTCAAACCAGTGTCTATATGGATTATTAAATCAGTATCTTGCTGTCCAGGGACCAAAATCACCTGGGAGCTTGTTCTAAAAGCAGAACCTCAGGCTCTACCTTAGACCTATTCAATCTGAATCTGTATTTAAACTAGCTCCCAAGGATCTGAATGCACAGTAAAATATAAGGAGCACTGGCTTAGTAGCGGTTGCCTTCAAGAAGAGTGAATTCCTTGAAATTCCTCGTATCTAAATGTATTTACCTATGAAGACTCAGTAAAGGTTACCAGGACCACTGCAAACAGAATGGTGTTGAATTGATGTGGTCTTGGTCAAAATCGGGAAGTAATTTTCTGACCAAGAAAACCTCAAGTGAAACATTTTGTATTAGATTAGAACTAAGTTGACAATTTAAATATTTAAAATGGTTTCAAATGTGTTTTTCAGCCTGTCTTGATCCTCTTGCAAAGAAAATGTTTTTCTTCTCAAAGAGAAACCACATCTTTCAAAAGAAATGCACCAACCCCATTTTGGCAAACACATTTTTTTATTTGGTAGCAGTTAAATGACCTAAGAGAAGATTTCAAAATCTGTCTCCTGGTTTCCGTTTTCTGTTCCCATCCCAGAGGCAAAGTAAGTATTTGCTTTTAGCTGAGTTGACACCCAAGCACTTTGCAAATGTTTCCACAAAGGCAGCTGCCCTTTATACATCCCCCTGGGAGCCTCTTTTTTGGTTACCAACTCTCAAGTGCCTACAGTTCCCTATTTGTAAAGGTATTTGCCCAGATAGGAAGGGTTCATGAATCTTCAGATCTTTTTTTTTCTTTTTAAAATTATTTTTAATTGTTTTTTAAAGAGATACATAGATCACAAATAATGTTACGTTAAAAAATATAAGAGGTTCCCATATATCCCACACCTCAACCCACCCCACCACACTCCTCCCACATCATCAACCTCTTTCATCATTGTGGCACATTCATTGCATTTGAAGAATACATTTTTTTTTTTTTTTGGGGGGTGAAGAATACATTTTGTAGCACTGCTACACCACATGGATTGATAGTTTATGTCAGAGTTTACACTCTCCCCCAGTTCTTCAGATCTTTTTGAGGAGGGTGATCAAGAAACTTACACTTGAAACAATTTACTCCTTTCCCCAGACTTTTGGGCTCATCTGAAAGACTATCTCCTCCAGCCCTCCTATCATAACCCTATGAAAAGCAACAACACTCTACTATTACTTGGCTAAATATTGTAGGATTGAAATTTCTGAAAACTTCATTCTGCATCTTGAAAGCTTCAGTAGATTTAAATGCATTTTCGGCGTGAAAGTTTCTGTTTAGGAATTGTGTGGCCACATGTTTGGCATTTACTTCCTTTGCTCCATCACCATTCCATTAATAATTTTTCCCTGAGTATCTCTTTTCTCTTCCCCAGGACCTTGCTCTCTTCCCCCTTTTTGTAAAGGAGTCCATGAATATGTTTAGTTACTGACATTTAATGCCATCCGGTAAATTGAATAAAAGGCTGTGGTCAAACATGCATGGGAAGAATCATGTTCCAGAATTCAGTGATAAAGACTTGGTAACTATAATACTAAAATGTAGTGGCCTGCCAATAATTTGATTGTGGATTCAGTGTTTGCTCTGCACACACCCAATAGGTGGTTCACACATGTAGACTCGTGTGTATGTGTGTGAGCACGTGTGTGAGCATGCCCACACACAAGTATCTGTCTGTTAAGAACCCAGACTTGAACCCTCTAGCACATACCACCTGTTTTCACATTACTGTTTTCACAAAAGGCTTTTTTTTTTAATTAGCTGAGCTGTTCTATTTTTTGTTAACTAGCCTCTTTTCTAATGTATGGGCTGTAACCATAAGTCTTTTTATTAGAACTGGGCCTTGTTTGTCATTTATACCATACTTTTGCCTTTCTCTTTTTCTTTCAGAAGAAATAGAGGTTTTCTATTATTTTAGAGCAAAACACCTCTGGTTTATGAGGCAACTCTTATGGCTTTCCAAATGCACTTGATTTAGCTTTCAATGTGTAATTACTGCCAAACAAGTTAATTGCTTTATAAGTGTCCAAAATTCCCTGGTTTAATTTTGCTTTCATTTACCAATCTTCATTATACATCCACTGTTCAACATAAACACAAATGATTGTTAATGAATGCCTAATGCCATATTCATTAGAAAATCAGGTTAATGACTAGCAATGAATATCCCAGCTACTTCATTCTTTCAAGGTTTTTTTTTTTTCTGGTTTGTTGATTACAATAGCTCTTTTGTTTACAAAGAAATTCTACCTGCATTCTAGGCTTGCTTAAAAATTCAAGATAAATCTTTTCCACTGAATTAAATAATCTCAATCCCTGCTTCTTCTTTTCTCTTACCTATGCCTTTACCCTTTATAAAGAGTTTCCCATTAAAATGAAATAATCAGAATGCACATGATTTCCTTGGACTTTTGACTACCCCAAAGCCTCACTGTTTGTACAGCAGACATCTCAGCACTGTTGTGAACAGATGTTCAGGTGGTGCACTGAACAACTTTAGGAGGCATTGTTTGCACAATAATCTCTGTGAATGGTACCACCAATTGTGCTCTTTGCAATCTGTACAGCTTTGAGGAATGGCAGTGAGAAATTTCCATGGAAATCAAGTTTGTCAGAATGGTGTGGTATGGGACAATTGTCAGTTCTTGGGGTTGACCACCTTGAGTGGGGTTAGGTACCCAGAAGACACCATATGTGCAAAGGTACATGGTTTGAGTGAGCCTATTATATGTATTGTATGTTTGTATCAGTCAGATTTCTGCTATAATGATAATTACCAGCTCCCAAACTCAGTAACTTTTAACAAGTAGCATTCATTTCTTGGTCATGTTCATAGGTCTATGAGTTGGCTATGGTTCTGCTGGACTCACCTAGGATTGATTGCAGTCTCTGGGTTAGATTTGAGTCTATTGGCATTTGTCTCCTTATTCTGGAACCAGGGGCTACACATTGTCTCTTTGCTAAACGCAGGAACACAAGAGGCCAAGCCAAACCTTGCGTGTACATTTAAAGCCTCAACTCTTGTTGTGTCTGCTAACATTCCATTGGCCAGAGCAAGTCATGTGGTCAAGTTCAGTATCAATGGGACAAGGAAGTACACTCCATCTCCTCAAATGGGAGGCACTTCAGAGTCACATGGCAAAAAGTATAAATGTTTAATTCTATTTTATCCTAATAAACCTCAGTGCTCTTAAACTACTTTATCGGGAAACGGACTTGGCCCAGTGGTTAGGGCGTCCGTCTACCGCATGGGAGGTCCGGGGTTCAAACCCTGAGCTCCTTGACCGTTTCGAGCTGGCTCATGCACAGTGCTGATGCGCGCAAGGAGTGCCCTGCCACGCAGGGGTGTCCCCCATGTAGGGGAGCCCCACGTACAAGGAGTGCGCCCCATAAGGAGAGCCGCCCAGCGCAAAAGAAAGTGCAACCTGCCCAGGAATGGCGCTGCCCACACTTCCTGTGCCGCTGACAACAACAGAAGCGGACAAAGAAACAAGACGCAGCAAATAGACACAGAGGACAGACAACCAGGGGAGAGGAGGGAATTAAATAAATAAATAAATCTTAAAAAAAAAAAACTACTTTATCTTTCTCCTTCATAACGTTTAATGCAGTTGAAATCTTACATTTATTTGTGTGATTGTTTGGTTACTTGCTGTGTCTCCTTCTGAATTCTGGAGAGCAGGAACTGTATCTGTTTGGGCTCACCATTTCTGCCTAGCATGTAGGCCAATGTTCTTGACAATATCAGGTCCTCACTGAATGAACACTCATCCTTGGAGTGAATTAGCTTCTGCTCTGCTTAAAAGTCATCTCAGGGACAGAAATTTATCTTTGAGAGAACCATTTAAGTGGTACTAAGTGCCTTGTTTTAAACCTTCAGGACTCTCCTTGCTGTATTTCCATTGTGCGCAGTGCAACCTTGTGGGAGAGAAGCATATCCCATGCAAACGTGAATAAGCAGTGTGGTGCTGTGCAGGATTATTTCACTACTGCCATACTCTTGGGCTCATTGCCTTGATACATAAGAAAATTTGTCCCTTTACTTTATTGAGTTTATAAATGGCAAAGATTTATCTTTTACATTTCAAAATAAGAAAATGACAAAAAAACATTTCCTGTAGAACTTTGGATCCCAGTTTGAGGATCACTGATGTAGACCATTACTGCTTTATCCTTTACACACAGATATATACATCAAGGAAAAAAGGTATCATTTATCTGATATTGCAAAATAGAAATCACAGTGCATCAGGTGTGCTTGCAGTGTCTATATATGGCAAAATAAATTGTAATTAGGACAACAATCTCATCTTACTATAATGAATAAAAAGAACTGAGTTCAGCAAGTAAAACCCTGACCTGTTAGTAGCATCCTTCCTCCCACCAACTTTCCTTCTTTGGTTGCTAATGCTCTCTTCTTGCTGAGAGCCAAAGCGAATGTTTTCCTCACAATGAGCTTATGCCTCTATATAAATGACAGCGACGTGCACACGGAGATGGTCGCCATGGTAGGCCTCCCAGATTTAGTCCCACCAGAGCTTTGTTTAAATAAGCAGGATTGAGGGGGGAAGAAAAAGAACCTTTTTAGCCACCAATGAAGTTTACATCTTAAGGCCTCTAATTGCCTTTAATTTCTTCCTATTTACCTTGAAGGGATTGGCAATATGCCCTCGAGGTAACCACGGAGCTGGGTGACATGGATGAAACCAGAAAGTCCTGAATACATTCCAGTTAAGGGGCATGATTCAAAGGTAGATAGTTTTATCTCCTATGGTCTCCCCCTTCCAAAATCTGTGAGCTGGATTTACCCTCAAATTACTGCTTGCTGAAAGGTAGCATAAAGTGAATCCAGTAGAATGCAAGAGTAGAAATCAATAGAAGTAGAAAATCACAATTTAAGATGAATGCAAAAGGCCAACTACAGGAAAGATAAAACCTGATCTTGTTTTCTAACTTCTCTTACTCCACTAAAGCTCAGGAATATTATATCTAAATGAGGTATCTGTAATATTTGTGTCATTAAGTATTTTCCCTTTTGGACCCCAAGTATTTGAACTCTTAGGTATCCTTGCAACTATGACTCTTTGACTCCAAGTATAGATTGTGTTAGGGAGAAAAAAACCCAGAACAGTCCCCTTGTGGCTACCATTTCATCATTAGTGCATCAGGGTGCTTAATAGTCAAAGCTTCAAAAAGGAGAACAATGGGTTGTTCACTCTGCAAGGTGTGAACAGGTGACAGTGGGAACCTGGCATTGTTGATTGGCTTAAACTACAGCAGCATAGTGCCTGTCAAGCCTCTGGTCACAGCATTTGCAACAATTGATCAAAGTATAACCTTGTTTTATGTGAGTTACTGTTTAAAGATACCTTATGTAATATATTTTGTTGATTCATTAACATTGAATTCATGGCCAACAGCTCTATAACTCATGCCTGAATGAAGCTTATCTAACTCTTGAATTTTCTCCATAAGGCACATCACAACCTTCTTCCTGTACTTAGAAACACTAGACAACCCTTAAACACTGCACGTGGGGGTCTTTTAAACAGTGAAATCACCAAAAAAAGAAGCACAAGAAAAACCTGGCACTAAATATACTGCAAAAAGACCCTTGTTTACAGTGTGAGAGCTGAAAGAAGGCAGAATATTGCCTTGTCCCACCTTAGCTGGGAACATGTTCTTCGGGTGACTCAGATTTTATGCCACTCCATCCAGGTCCACAAATGACTATGAAAGTGCAGCAAGCATTGATTTTAAGGTTCCAAATGCATTTTAGTGAGTGAAAAATTTGCAAATATGGGCTCTGTGACTAATGAAGATTGATGGTGTATCTATATATCTATAAATTCCAATATTACACATTATAAATTATATTTACTGATCATCTGCCATGGGCAAGAAACTGTTCTAAAAGCAATAGCAAAGAAAAATTATTTTAGGAGCCAATAGTATAGTGAGGAATTGGAAAGTAGCAAAGAAATAAATAAGGTAATTCCAGGTAATGCGAACTGTAGTGCTATGGGTCAAGTCAAGGGTAATGGAGGCTGAGAGTGACTTGAGGTGGCAGGGAGGTTGCTGCTTTAGCTACGGTAGGGTGCTTAGGAAAGACCTTTCTGAGGAGTGATATTTAATTCTAGTCCAAAACTCTGAGAAAGAGGGAACCAGGTAATGTGTGGGAGGTTGAATGTTCCAAGCAGGAACAACAGCCAGCTTGAGAGACGATGAGCTTAGCATGCTGAAGAACAGCAAGAATGTCAACGTGGCTGAAAGTGGTGAGCAAAGGAGTGGATGGAGGAGTGGACAGGGCCCAGATGATGCAGAGACCTGTGGGCCAATGAAAGGAGTTTTTCTTTTCTTCTCATTGCAGGACGAAAATGCGATGAGAGTTTATTTTGCATCAGGGGATGAAATGATCCGATTTACACTGGAAGGCCACTTGCTGGGAAACAAGAGACCTTGAGTTCTCTTATGAAGTTACTAGAATATTCCAGTGAGGGATGAGGGGGCATGGTGGCCAGGACTACTGCCTTAGCAGTTGTATCAGTGGGAAGTGGTAAGATTTAAGAAATATTTTGGAGGCAGAGCTGATAGGAGGACATTGTGATGGATTGATTATGGGATGTAAAACAAAGGATAACCAAGAGAGACTTCTTGGTTTTCAGCCTAAAATTATGGGATGGATGGTGTGGTGGTGGTAAGGATTTAGAGAATAGATTTTTGGTGGAAATCATCAGTAGTTCTGTTTGGAGATTGTTGAGATGTCTAATACTTGCATCTCGTTGATCAGGATGTAGCCATATGGTAAGACGTAGTTGTAAGAGAGGAAAGGAAAATGTCCTCCTTTAACTGGAAACATTGCTGCCCCCAACCCAGGATTCTGTTAGAAAGGATGTTTGGTAGGGTAGATGCCTAGCAGTATCTACCACTGAGATCAATAATAACAGTATTACTAAAAAATATGGTTGTCCCCTAAAAGCTTCTAAATGACTCATGAGTCTGAGAATAATGATGAAAAGGAGAAAATGCTTAGAATTAAATGATAATAATAAAATAATAATAATTTTAAAATAATGCAGAATGTGCCTAAATTGGCTCTTAAAGGTGAATTTATCCCTTAAATCTCAGATTGGAGAAAAACAAAGGTTGAAAATTAGCAGACTAAGCATTCAAATAAAGATATTAATAATAAATACAAAGTAGCAAGAAGGAACTAATAAAGGTAAGAGCAGATATTACCAAATGAGAAAAAATTACAGTTAAAGATTATCAACAAATTCAAAAGCTTTTTCTTGGAAGGAGCAAATAAAATAGATAAACCTAGCAAGACTGATCAAGAAATACAAAAGGAAAAACAATATTATGAATGAAAAGAGAGACATAAGTACAGATACAGTGGAGATTTAGAAAATAATACTATGAATAAATACATCCACAAATTAAAATTACTATTGAATTAATATTCAAATTTTGGGTCCTCTTACAGATAGTATGCCTAGAGTTTTATGGCTGAGTTTTATTAAAACTTCATATGTCAGACAATCCTTATTTAGAGAAAGAGAAAGAGACACCCGATTCAGTTTCTGAGTAAAATTTTGAAAACAAAACAGGACAAAGTATGGATAAATCTAAATTATGAAAAATATTTAAGGAAGGATTAGAAAATAAAATTCAGCAGTCTATGCAATAAAATACATCATAACCAAGTAGGGTTTATGCTAGCGACACAAGAATAGTTTAACATTAGAACATCATTTCATGAAATATACATTAGTAAATAAAGAGAGGAAAACAATAATATCATCCCAATGGACATGGATTTCAATATTAATTCATGGGAAGGAAAAACCTATTAGAAAACTGGCATGACATGGAGATTTCCTTAGCCTGATTAAAAAAAAAACAACTATAAAAGGTCTACAGAAAAATAATCAGGCTTAACTTCGGGCCTTTAGAAGAATTTCCATTAAAATAAGGGAAAACAAGAGTGGCTAGTATCATTACTTTTATTCCAGAGTGTACTTGGGGTCCAAAGCAATGAAAACAAGAAAAAAACAGGCACAAGAATTGGAAAAAAAACAGATGATATTGATTATAAATATATAATATTGTTGAAAATCTAAAATGATCTTTAAATTATTAATTTATAAATTATTAAAACTAAAACTATAAAGTACTGTGGAATAAACCTAACAAAAAAATTGTAAGACATTTATGGAGAAGAGTACAGCATGTTATTTAAAGATATAAAGAGGACCTAAACAAATGAAGTGTTATACTCTTCTAATGAATAAGACCATTCCGTCATAGTAAAATTAAAGAGCTAATCCCACAAGTCATGTGGAAGATCAAAGAGTAAGAAGTGATAAAAACAGTTACAAAGAACAAAATGTGGGAAATTATCCCACAGATAACAAGAGTTTTTATGAAGTTGTAGTAATAAGACATTCTACTCTTGGTCCAAGGATAGATCAATAGAATAGAATAAAATATATGCATCTGATGTAAGAGATGGGTCTATACTAATGGGGAAAGGAAGGACTATTTAATAAATGGTGCTGGGGCCATTCATGCCCACAGAAAAAAAGCGAATGATAAGACTACTTCTCATTACCAGGCAAAAATAAATTTTTGATGGGTTTATGACCTAAATGTGAAAAAAATAACTTTTAGAAGAAATATAGAATATTTTTATGACTGTGGGGGTAAAGAAGGGTTTCCTACACAAAGCGTAAAAATCCCAAACTTCAAAGATATACTGATAAATTTTACTACCTTAAAATAAAAAAATTTTGTTCACTAAGACATAACAAAAGTGAAAAGACAATTTACAAGTAGTGATAGATATTTGCAAAGTGAATACTAATGAGGAATTAGTATCTAGCATTTACAGGGCATTCCTTTCAATTAGTAAGATAGCTAACCAGGTAGAAAAATGTATAAAGGATATAAATAAATTGGCAATTCACAGAGGAAACCAGAATGTCCAATAAATGTATGAAAAGATATTTAAGCTTACTAGTTTTCAGGGAAATGCAGACAAAAACCATAATGAAGGATCATTTCATATCCATCTGTTAACATAATTAAAAGGTCTAAGAATAACAAAGTTTGGCAAAGATGTAGGGAAATATGAATCTTGTATACACTCCTTCGGGGATTAAATTGGTAGAATTATTTTGAAGAAAATTTTGCAATTATCAACACAACTGTATAATGCTTGTGCATTGACCTAAAAATTTCTCCTCTAAGTAGGAATTCTAGAGATTCTATGTACCCAAGAACATGCATAGAAGAATGTTTTTTGTTGCTTTGTTTGTGATAATGACAAATCAAAAACACATGCATATACATTAATAGGTGAATGGATAAATAATTTGTGGTATATTCATACACAGATTATTACAAACAGTTTAAAGGAATTAACTAAAACTACCCGTACCATCAAGGATCAATCTCCATAACTTGATGCTGAGTGGAAAAATCAAGTAATAGAATTAATTATATGTTTAGTGTGAAAGACGTCATTTAGGGGATAGATTTGTATGTTTGCTTCTCCTCCCAGTTTAGAGTCACTGAGACATACATAAAACAGACAGAGAATGGTAAAAATATATTCTAGGTCACAGCTGGATTGAAGGATCTAGAATTGTTTCCAAAAATACAATCCGATAATATCATGCTTCTGCTCACAATCCAGAGGGCTTCCATTTCACTCCCAACAAAAACCAAAGTTGTTGCCATGGCTCCAAGGACCCCTGCAATCTGGCTCCCTAGCCCTCTGGCCTCATCTCCCATCCCTTTCTCTCCAGCCCATACTCTATCCCAACCCTCCCAGCACACTTCCTCCGGAGCACTTTGTACTTCTTGTTTTGTCTGCCTGGAAGGTTCCTTGCTCCCTCCCTTCTTTCAAGTCTCAGACCTGCTTTGCTCAGAACCAGTGGGATGGATCCTGATTTTGTGGGATATCCAGGGTTAGAACTCCCCTAGCAACTCAGTTTGTAATGTCTCACCATCTAGCCTGTGCCCAAGGACCACTAAAGCAGTGGTGTCTACATTTTGATTGCAAACTCAAAGCAACAACAGCAAAAAATTAAGTGCTCATCTCCAATCTGTTCATATTTATTTACTGTTATATAAATGGACTACTCCATTCATTAGAATGTTATAAATTATGTTTATAATATAAATACATTATAAAAAATACATTCCATCAAATTTAAAAATAAATGAGATAAAGTTGAAGTAAATATCAATTTTTCTTCCTGTCTAATCATGGTGATTTCACACTATCTTTAATATGTAAAAAAACATGATCTATATTATGGTGATTATTAATAAGAATGAATATAAAAACACATTTTCACTGGTCTTCATGTTAAATTTCAGATATCTTGGCCAACTTTTTGACAACTCACTTGATATCCTCATTCTTTTCACCTTGTAATGTGGCCAATGAAGATAGAGATAAGAGAGGTGTTGGCTCAGCCATTTTCACTAACTGATAATTCAATGAATATTTATTCAGTGCCTGCTATGCGTTAGAGCATAAGCTCCATGAGAGGAGGGCCTAGTCTAACTTTGGTTGTATATCCAGCTCCCAGAAGGATGCCTTGCACATAGTAGGCACTCAATTGGTATTTGTTGAATACATGATGAATGAGCTGGGCACTTTGACAAGTCCTGGAGAGACCCTGATGAGCCTCTGTCCCTGCTTTTCTACTGCCGTGTTTAGTTGCTGTTCTGGAATCATCTTCCTTTGCTGTGGAAACTTCTATAGTTGTACACAGCTCTTCTCCTCTTTCCCCAGCATGGAACCCCACACTGGGTGGGATTTGCCCTGCCTGGATTTTAGGTCAGCCTCAGTTGCGGGGCCCCTCCTCAGGGAATGAGGATGGGAGGGGAGCTTAGTCTGTGCCTTTCAGAAAGCTTCACACTAACTCCATCTCCTCCAGTGCTTGGTTTCCCTTTGTTCTTTTGTGACAGTCGTGTTGGGAAACAACTGTCAGTATTAATGGAAAAAAGAGTTCATTTCCTTCTGGAAAGTTTGCTTTGAGTAGTTCCACGTTTCAAATACATAGCTAAATAACTGATCTTATGCTAAACATACATTTTAAGATTACAAGTTATTCATGGCGTGTATACAAGCTGCTGTGGTTTAGCATGGGGAAAGACAGAACAAGTTGGTCATAAACTGGTTAGTAACGTTGGAATGCATCATTTCCACAGCCAGTATTAAGAGATAATATTTAATAATGACCCAGGAAGCAGCTGTGCTATGAGCAATCTTAGGACTGAAAGAAACAAGGCAAACACAGGGCAGGTCACGGAACTTGTAGCCATTTTCTCAGCAGGTGTAAGTGAGTTAGATCCGGACAGGAAGGCATTTTAAGATCTTTTATAAGGGTAATTTGAGAAGTACAGTGTCTTCATCTCAGCGGGTCATGGCAGGAGCTCATTCCATAGCTCCTGTTATTTTATCAGGAGATTAATGCTTGCTGTGGCTGAGATGGTCTGGGGTACCATTTATATTCAATGAAGTGCTTCTGCAGGCATTTGTGTTTGGCTTAAAGGTTTTTAGATGTTTGGATTTTCTAACATCAAATATGAAAATTCTGAAAGAAAAAAATGGGAACGTCCATTCCATTCACCCTTGGCAAACAACAACTAATGGGCCCAGATGATAATCTGGAAGTTAAGTTTTACAGAGATCAGAGATGATACAAGGGGCATATCCACATATCTGGGGGGGGGGGGGAGATGTGGGGGGTCCCAGAGGGACTTCTCTGATCTCAGGGAATTTGCTCCATCTAGAATCATAGACTCTGAGAGCTGGGAGGGGTTGCTTTTCAGAGGTGGTATCCTAGGCAAAGAGCTGTGGTTAAACATCATAGGTTTTGGTTGCTAGCAGACCTAGGTTATTGTCAGGGTAAAGAGTTAACATGCATTAGGTGTTTTCTTCATTCAACTAATTGTATTAAGTACAATAAAAACTTTGTGTTAGCCCTGGGGGACAAAGCAGTGAACCAAGGAAAAGGCCCTCATGTCATGGAGCTTCTATTTCAGTCCTGAAACCAGACAATAAACAGTTCAGATGATGATAAGTTCTATAGACAAAAAGCAGGGTAAGAGAATGGGGCATGCATCTTTGCAGATAGTATATAAGATTCCTATTTGCAAGCAACAGAAGCAGTCTCTATTGATTGATCAGAAAAGGATTGAGCAAAATAACATTGACTATTTCACAAGATCATTGGGAGGGCTAGGGGACCAGAACTAGGGTGAGGCTCCCAGAAAGTGTCCCAAAGGACATGGCAGAATGGATCTGATTCCTGCAACCACCACCACCTCTGAGAACGAGATGCCACAGCTTGCCCTACTGCCACTTCTGTGCCAGGGACTCAAATTAGCAGTTTCTGCTACTGTCCTGCTGGCAGAAAGATAAGAGATCTTCATGTCCTTTCCTCACATCTTACTAGTTCCTGAATCTGACCAGTGCCTGAGCCCTAGATTCAAGGGATGCTGGGAAAATGATAGAAATATTCAGCACTTTCAGCAAATATAGGGATGTGACCCACAATGGAGACTCACAAAGTAGGGAATTCCCTGGAAAGTGAAGGGGGTTCTATATTGAATGAATAAAATGAATGATAAAGATACATTGGAGATAAAGTGGTTAGGGAATTGTGCATGGTGGATTTTTGAATTTCCAGCACATGGCACATTTTCTGGAAAGCACTAGATACTCAATAAATATTTGTTCAACGAAAAAAATGCACATGGAGCCTGGAATAATCATCTGCCTTGCCAGAAAATACTAAAATAATCTTTGAAGACAGAGATGAGTATTCCAGGAAGAATTTATAAACTTTGTCAACCATATGGACAAATACATGAAAAGGAATGTGGCATATTCAAGGGACAATAAGTAGTATTGGGAAAACAGGAGCATAGGATGATGAGGGTGGATATGTGGCGAATGAAAACATTGGGGAGGAGGTTTGAGTCAAATTTCAAAGGGTCTTAACACCATTGCATATTAATCAGGAAAGGAGTATCTACATTTTAGTGACAAATTCCATAATCTCAGTGAGCTCATCAATAAAGGATTATCTCTTCATTAAATCATAGTCTGATGTGCTTGGGTGATTCTCTTAAGACTAAATGGTGACTCAGGGTCCTGAGCCTTCCATCATGTCTCAGGAACAGAGGCCTTCAATTCTAGCTGAGTGGAGGAAAGTGACCACTCTGGCCCAGAATTGACACATGGGACATCCACTCACTTTTCAGTAGTGGATCAGTCACAGAGAACCGTAGTCTTCCTGTGCATTCTGGAAGAGGAAATGGCATCATAGGCATTTAGTTAGTGTCTGCCACAACCTTGCCAAGGGGTTTGGACTTTTTCCACAGAAAAATTCTTTTGAGCATAAAACACAGAAGGATATGACGAGAACTTGAGAAGAGAAGCATATCAGACAGAGCTGAATTCAGAGCAAATATCTTTGGTAGTTGTCTCAGAAGCCCCTTTTCAGTGCCTGTCTTATATCTCGTGCCTCCCCACAACATGTTCCCCAGTCCAGAATGGTCCATACTTCTATTTCATCTTCACTTTTAGTCAGAGGTGACACTGGAAAATATAGTTAGAATTTATTCGAATGAGTAATAATAATGTCAACTTTTATTAAGAAATTAGTAAGTTCCAAGGACTGATTTCAGGCTCTGACAAGTATTATCTCATTTAATTCTCACAATAGTCCTATTAGCAAGGTCTGCTATTTTCTCTATATTACAAATGAGGAAACCAAGTATGCCAGTTTTCTATTATTATTATTATGCCACCTAACACACCACCTCAACTTAGTAGCTTAAAAGAATAAGCTTTTATTATTTCTCAAAAGTCTACAGGGTGTTGACATTTCTGTTGATCCGCCCTGGGCTAGGCTGGTCTCATCTGGGTTTGCTTATATGCATATAGTCAGCTGGCGGAACTGCTGGGGCTGGCAACTCTGAGATGGATGCACTAGGAAAACGCATCTCTGCTCCACATGGTCTCACAACTGCCAAAAGGCTCCTCTTCATGGCAGCTAGCAGAATTCCAGGAAAGAGAACATAAGTGCACAGGACCTCTTGGGGTCTGGACTCTGAACCAGCACAGCCTCACCTCTACTGTGTTCTAGAGGCCAAAGCAACTCAGATTCCAGGGTTAGGCAAAGAGACTCCTCCTCTTGGTGGAAGAGGCTGTAGTCACATTGCAAAGGCATGGAAAGGGGGAGGCCATGAATTGATGCCATCCATGCAAGCTTTAGGACACACTGAGACACGGAATGCTTCATAAACCTACCTGGATCCATGTCGGTGGTTAATTAGGGAGGCAGAATGCAACCTGAGTCAGTCAGGCTCATGAGTATGCACGCTTCATCTGCTAATAGCTTCATGTGTCATTCTTCAAAGGGGAATTTAAACTTAACAAAAGCTTACTGCCTTAACTCAAATAATGAGGTAGTAGTGGTAGACTTCCAGCCTTTAGGACTGTGTTTTGAAGCACACTAATCCTATGAGGTGTTCTTGAAAACAGGAGAGTTGTCGAAATTTGGGGAACAGTTGCTCACTGTCACTTTCAGAGAATCACAATAAATATTGGCATATTAGGAAAACTAAAAGATATGCCAGGAGAGAAACTGTTAATATGCCTGAGTAGCAGATACTCAACAAATATTTGTGGGACTAAACTTGGTTTAACCCAGTGCCTCCCAAATTTATTGGCTTGTAGGACCCCTTTGTGAAATAATGATTGACAAGTTTTATGCATTTAGCACTGAGAAATATTGGGAATCTTGGATTTCATACAGTGGGCATCAAAGATTTGTATTTATTCAATGATGATTTTCCTTTGGTGATTTCCTCCTTCTACTACCACCCCCCCCCCCCCCATACACATTTAACTGTTGAAAATTCATCAAGAGCTATAAATTTGTAGGCTACTTTTTCTTAACCCAGGACTTGAAGGGATGGCTGCTCCCTTCAGTTTTCTTTAATTTGCTTAGGTATTATGTTGCACTGGCTTTTATAATTTTGTGTTTTAGGAAATCATCCACTTAATATCCTCAGAGTCCTTAGTGAAAAACCCTTAAATAAAAAACTAGAGAGTGAAATAGCAGCAAAGAATGACTGATCTACTTTATCCTTGTTCTTGATGGACATTAGGTGGCTTTGAACTCTGGCATGTTAGAGAACATTATTTAATTATTTGATGTATTATAATACTTCATATTTTAGGACAGGGATATATTATTTAGTTGACCATGATCATATATCCCTTTTGTACTAAAAAAGGAATATACAGTTATTCAGCTATAAAAATCCTCACCGTTTTCATTTATATTTGATGTCATGCCTCTCAATTTTTCACCCAAATCTTTGCTACCTGTGTATTAGCTGTTCTATGCCCAGAGAAACTTGAGGTTCACTCTTGTACAGAAACCTGGGAATTCATTAACATTAATATTTTTGATAAAGAGGGGCAGTAATTTCTAGCAGTCTCTGGTTTAATCATCCAGACATGCTGCTTTCAGCTTGTTCTGCCTGGGTGATGGGGCTCCATCCTCTTTTTTTTTTCTTTTTTTGCCTCACAATAAATTCTTTTATTTTGATTACATAAAATTCTACAGTTGGAGGTTAATTTCTCTGTTAAACTATCCACTCCTTTTGAAGCCAAATGTCCCTGGGAAGCTTCGCATATCATGCTGTTATCAGTTACAACATGAGTGTATGTCAATCAAATCTTTTTTTTTAACTTTTTAAAGTGAAGTTTATCATTCATACACGAACATACATAAACAATAGTTGTATAGTAAAATTTGTGAACTTACACAACAAACATGCTTATCATCATACAGGGCTCCCATATATCACCCTACCACCAACACCTTGCATTGTTGCGAAACAATTGTTACAAACTATGAAAGGGCATTGTAAAAATATTACTACTAACTATTGCCAGTATCTTACATTTGGTGTATTTTCCCCCAACCCACCTGGTTATTAACTAATAATATTAGTATTATATACTTGTTATAGTTCATGAGAGATTGCTCTCATATTTGTTCTGTTAATCACAGTCCATTTTCCACCATAGGATTCATTATATTATACAGTCCCATGGTTTGCACAATCTATTCAATGTACACTTAGTGGCTCTCATATTCAGAGTTGTTCTGTCATCACCTCAATTTTAGAACATTTTCATTACTCCAAAAGAAAAAACCCCTTACTCACTTATACTCCCCTCTTCTTGTCCTTTAGAATCGGTATATCTTCTTTGCCATTGCTGCAAAAATATTATAATATTAATTATCATCCATAATTTAAATTAGTTGTAATTTTCCAGAGTATCACCATATTCTTAGCATTTTGTAAAAAGAACATTGTTACACTATTAACCATGATCTTCATCCACCTCTGAAATCACATGTTATTCAGCCCCTAGATTATTCTTTAGCTTCCTTTCAATTGAAATATTGTATACACAGACTACCCCTTTCAGCCACAATCACATTTATAAATCAGTGGCATTAGTATACTCACCATAATATATTACCATCAACTCTGTTTATTTCCACACATTTATGATAAACCTTATTAAAAATTCTAGGGGAGTGGATGTGGCTCAAGCCGTTGAGTGCCCAGTTCCCACATGGAGGTTTCAGGTTCAGTTCCTGGTGCCTTCTAAAGAAGACAAACAAACAACGAGCAGACAAGGAACACAAACAATGAGCAAAAACGACAAGCAGAGAGTCAAGGGAGCCATCTTGGGGTGGGGACTGGGAATTCGACATACATAAAGCATCAGCTCCCATTCTCAACCCACATTCTATTTCCTCCTAGTAACCTATACTCTAGAGCTTTCCTCTGTGAGTTTAATCATTGTATTAATATTTAGTTCATATTAGTGAGACCAAACAATATTTGTCCTTTTGTGTCTGACTTATTATAATGTCCTCAAAGTTCATCCATGTTGTCATATGCATCCTGATTTCATTATTTCTTACAGCTGAATAGTATTCCATTGTATGTAAATACCACGTTTGGTTTATCTACTCATTGATTGATGGATACTTGGTGGTTTCCATATTTTAGCAATTGTGAATAATGCTGCTATGAACATTAGTATGCAAATATCAGTTCGTGTCCTTGCTTTCATTTCTTCTGAATATATTCCTAGTAATGGGATTGTTGGATCACATGGCAGTTCTATTTTTAGTTTCTTGAGGAACTGCTAAACTGTCTTCCACAAAGGCTGCAGCATTCTGCATTGCCACCAACAGTGAAGGAGTGTTCCTATTTCTCCACATCCTCTCCAGATGTGTAGTTTCTGTTTTTTTTTTTTAATTTTTGTTTTAATAATGGCCATTCTTTAAGGTATGAAATGATATCAGTGCAGTTTTGATCTGCATTTCACTAATAGGTAATAATGTTGAACATTTTTTCATGTGCTTTTGGCCATTTGTATTTCTTTGTTAGAGAAATGAAAAATCACATGATCACCTCGATTGACACAGAAAAGGCATGTGACAAAATCAAATATCCTTACTTGATGAAAACTTTCCAAAAGATGGGAATAGAAGAAAACTTTCTCAATATGATAACAATACAATACACTCAAGGAAGAAAGACTGAAAGCTTTCCTGGTGAGATTGGAAATAAGACATGATGTCCACTATTACCACTTAATCAATATTGTGCTGTAAGTTCTAGCTAGAGTAATTAGGCAGGAAAGAGAAATAAAAGGTGTCTAAATAGGAAAGGAAGTATAACTTTCACTATTTGCTGATGACATGATTCTGTATCTAGAAAATCCTGAAAAATCTACAACAAAGCCACTTAAACTAATAGACAAGTTCAGTGAAGTGGTGGGATACAATATTGATATGTAAAATTTCTATACACAATTAACGAGCTATCTGAGGAGGAAGTCAGAAAAAAAATCCCATTTACAATAGAGACTAAAAGAATCAAATACTCAGGAATATACTTAACTCAGGACAAAAATGACTTATATTTAGAAAACTACAAAACATTACTCAAAGAAACCAAAGAAGACCTAAATAAATGGAAGGACTTTCCATGTTCATGGATTGGAAGACTAAATATTGTTAAGATGTCAGTTCCACCCAAATTTATTTAAAGATTCAATGAAATACCAATAAATTTCCAACAGTCTTTTTTTAAAAAACGACCAGTTATCAAATTTATTTGGGAAGGTAAGAGGTCTGGAATAACCAAAAATGTCTTTAAAAAAAGAAGGAACTTGGAGGATTTACATTTCCTGAATTTAAAGCATATTACTTAGCTACAGTGGTAAAAACAGCATGGTACTGGCATAAAGACCAATGGAGTAGAACTGACAGTTCAGTAATAGATCCGCAAACTTATGGCAAAGTGATTTTCGACAAGGCTGTCAAGCCTACTCAACTGGGCAGAGCAGTCTATTCAACCAACAGTGCTGGGAGAACTGGATAGCCATAACCAAAAGAAGGAAAAAGGGCCCCTATCTCACTCCTTATACAAAAATTAACTCAAAATGAATCAAGAACCTAAATATAAAAGTTACAACCATAAAAGTCCTAGAAGAAAATGTAATGAAACATCTTTAAGATCTTTTGGTAGCTGGGGTGTCTTAAACCTTATTCCCAAAGCACGAGCAACAAAAGAAAATATAGGTAAATATAGTGACCTTCTCAAACTTAAACACTTTTTTCTTTGTGCTTCAAAGGACTGTGTCAAGAAGGTAAAAAAGCAGCCTACTCAATGGGAGAGAATATTTGGAAACCACATATCCAATAAGGGTCTAATATCCATGTTATATAAGCAGATCTTACAACCAAATGACTAAAAAGACAAGCAATCCATCCTCTTTTATGTGCTCAGATTCATGAGTAGCAACATAGGATGATGACAAAATCACAGGCTTTGAAATCGGAATTTCTGAGCTCAAGTCCTAGTTTTAACTTACACTTTCTGTTTTCAAAGTCTCAGTTTTCTCATCCATAAAATGGGAATAATCATAACATCGAATATACACAATTGTATGGATCACATGAGATAATGGAAGTAAATGTGCTCTGTTGAGGGCAAAATCATGTGAGAAGGACATATATGTCCACTTGATAACTGGTTGATATCACTGCTGCTCTCTGTCCCTAAGACATACTGTTTTCCCATGATACCTGAACCCTCTCACCCTGTTGGCTGATGAATTTGTGCCCCCACTAGTTGAATTGTTCCCGTCATTTTTATATGTCCATACACTAGAGAGTTTTATAGGAGTTCTGCCTCCTGCCTCCTTTACAGTTGGCCTTGGGCATCTCAGTTCAGCTGTTGTCTGCTGCAGTGACCCTGGTGTCCAACCATTTCTCACAAAGACCACCATAGCATGCTGACCCTCTACCAAATGTGCCATGTGCAGATACTACTACATTTCCTTGATTTGAAATTTATCAGTGTATCTGGAACTTTTGAACTTCTGTGGAGATATGCAATTACTTACACCTACAATTGCATAAGTCATTTGTTTGTGTACCTTCCACTTTGGAAGCCAATGGTTTTACTATTTTTTTACTTCGTCTTCTACTTTGGTCTTCCACTGAAGTGACAATTGCCTCAGAAGTTTTACTCTTTGGAAGAGTAAACCAGCACCAGCCTCCGACATAAATGAATGAAGAACTGGGCTACTCTAACCCAGTTTTTGAGGGAAAAATAAAAACCAAACATTTCAGCCTGGTTTTACCATCTTCACTATAGAATCAGAGAATCGAGTTTGAAGAGATTTCAGAAGTGCACCAGTCCACTGTCCCATCCAGACCAGGATGTGCTCTTGAGGTCAGGGTGTTCACTACTCACCAAAGTTGATCTTGCATCGGCTTTTCAGCGTTGACATAAACTCTTATCGTGTAGGACAACTCAAGGTCCGCCTCTTTTAACTTTCGGTTTTTAATTTCTCTAGACTGGGGTCTCATGGGCCATATCTAGCCCATATGATATTTTAGAAGTTCAAATTCGAATGCCTTTAGACAGGGCTTATGATCTCCACTTAACTATAGTCTCCACCAAAGCCTACCGTTTTACACTTAGGTCACATCATGTCTTTATATTACTTGTTGGGTGTCTTGCAGGAATTTAAATTTGCAACTTTCACTCCATGACACAGCAATTTCCAAACTTTGGAAAGCCAGAGTATCCTTTACTCAAACAAAATATTGTGTGGAAGCAGATGAAAGAAGAATTTCTCTAAGGATGGAAAGTCAGCGGTCAGGGCTTCAGATTCCTCGGACTTCTTCCCTTGACCCTAATACACCACGGAGGTTGATTTCAAAATCATCTGCCTAGAGCAACATAGGGCAGCAATGAAAACATTCAAAGACAACCTGTTTATTTGAAGACCTACTCCCATATCCTTGGTGTTCCTTGCATATACTATGCTTGACTATTGTACATGTGACTGTTCCCTGCCTGCTTGCTGAACCCTGTTTCTTCTTCAAAATCCTGTTTAGTCTGCCTTGTCTGTGAAGTCTAACCTTGAACCTCTCCCCCTTCAGATTCAATCAATTCTCCCTCATCATAATTTCCATATGCTTCCATTACCATATAAATAAATAACTGTTCTGTATTTATTTATTAAAAGTCCAAGTCTGTTATTTACATACATACATATATATATATACACACACATATACACAAACACATACTACTAGTTAAGAATGATATCTAATTTATATTTGAATCATCAGTGGCATAATGAAGGCTTGCTTATATGTTTGAAGTTTTCCTTCTTAAATTTTAGCTCCCTGAAATATTCATTCAGTCCATATCTATGAGTGCCGACTATACGTCAAGCTCTGTGACAGACACTGAGTAATCAGTGGTGAACAAAATAATCAAGACTTCTGTGTTCGTGGAACTTATACACTACTGGTAGTGACAGGCATAAAACAAACACACAGATGTAAAATTACAGATTGTGATAAGAGCAATGATGTAAAAGAGAAAATAACAGGTAGGGACCCAATTAATATCAGACTGATCCAGTCACAGAGAAATCAGTAGGTTATTTTACAGGATGGTGGTTGTATTTGTTGAATACTGCTGCTGTCACAAATTCCTACCAACTTAATCACATACAACAACAAATTTATTATCTTATAGTTTAGGGGGTCAGAAGTCCTAAAATCAAGGTTGGCAGGACTATACTGAAGCCTCTAAGGAAGTAGCCATTCTCTTGCCTTTTTCAGCTTCTGGAGACATCTCCTTTGACTCTTACCCTCTTGCCTTTCTCTTATAAGAACACCTGTGATTACATTGGGCCCACCTGCATAATCTAGGATAGTCTCCCCATCTCAAGGTCCTTAACTCAATTACCCTTTTGCCATGGAAGGTAATTTATTCACAGGTTTTGGGGATTAGGAGATGGACGTCTTTGGGTGGCTGCTGTAGTGGTTTACATGCTAGAATGTGGCCCCAGGAAAATCTCTTGCAAATCACAGCTTGACCATGAACTAGGTAAGCAACTAAGTGACCTAGCTAAGTAAATCTCCCTAAGCCTCTTTCTCCTTTGTAGTGTGGGGCTGTTGATTATAGTACTTCCTTCCTAGGGCCATCACAAAGTCTTAAATGTAGAATGTGATGCTTGTGTACATAGGTAACACTCACTGTTACTATTACTATTTTTTAATAACTTTTTCCTTTGGAATTCTAGACATGATTATATTTCTCTAGAATGGTAATAGTTTTTCAGTTTTCTATGTTTTTGACTTATATTAAGCTTATTGTTAATTAAACTCCTTTCCTTTTCTATCTATGGATAGAAGATCTGTTGTTTGGGCAGTTTTCTGAACACAGACCTTTACATTTATTCTGGTCAGAGTTCAGTTTTCCAGTGTTTTAGTTTCTGTCAAGATTTTGAATGTTGAAGGTATTGCTGTTTTTATTTATTTTTTATTATGCCCAACTTATTGTCTTTGGGAAAGCTTACCTATTTAAAAATTATTTATTATTGAGCACAGACATGGTGCAAGGTAGTGTTCTCAGAGCTGGCGATACTGCAGTGACTAAGATGGGGAAGACACCTGCTGTCATGGAACTTATATTAGATGTATTAACAGTTACATAAACAAGATAATTGCAAATGTGTTAACATAAATAAAGGGCATGTAGAGGGTGATAAAGAGTGCTTTAGACTGGGAGAGGCTAGCATGTGAGCAAAGTTCTGAACAATAAATTGGGAATGGGGCATTTAAGCCATTCTTGGTAAATACTTGTCTATGTCTTCTCGAAGTTACAGAGGACAGAGTTGACTAGGAATGGCAAATAGTAGCATTGCATGGCATTCTTGGGCATTTTCTCCAGAATGACTTGACATCATTGCAGGACTGTGGCTGACCATGGCAGAGACAGCCAGAAAGGACACCTGTGGAACAGTTTGGGGTCTTCGGGCAGAGCAATCTTGAGCTGCCCCATGGCCTGTAGGGGTAGGGATGGGGATTCTAAGCAGGGGCATGTGGTTTCTCTGAGTTCTAACAATGCAACTGGGGTCAGAGTTTGGGATTCTGCTCCTTGATGAAGCAAGTGGGGTCATGTTCAGTGATCCAAACAAAGATAGGGCCACAAGATGGCAGTGTGGTTGGATGAGAAGGTCAAGGCCCCTTGACCAGTTGTTCATTCAGACATTTTTAGTGACTACTTGTTATGTGGGGACTGATATTGTAAGGCAATGGCAGTTGAAGAGAATAGCTTTGAGGTTGGAGTGCCTTGATTCAAATCCTGTAGCTACCAATTATTAGCTGTGTGACTTTGGAAAGTCTTAATGGCGTGTCCAGGCTCCTGTTTTCCTTATCCATAAAACAGAGGATTGGTAGTTCTGAAGAAAGAGCGCTTGTCAGTTAAGATCTGTACCAGTGCTATCAGCTGGGCCTTGGAATTCTCCCATTGAATCGAAACAATTTCACAGAATACCAATATTAGACAAGGTCACTCTGTGAACTTTGTTCATTCTCTTGCCTTTTTGATAAGACAAAAAGAAGACAACTTCACAATCATGTATGAACACAGACTCAAACAATAACATCCAAATCCCAAAAATAACCAAACATGCCCTAGCTACTGTGAATAACTCTGGCTTCTTTATCAATTTGCTTCATTCTCTTGCTTTCTTGATAAGAATTAAAATATTCAGCTATTGAATTATCCTTGCTTCTTGAAAGTGTCCAATTCAGAGCAAAACCTCACTTTATCAAACCCTCTCCAAATCACCTAATATAAATCAAAGCTTATAAAAGATCCTTTTATATCACCTTCTTACTAAAATGCCCCTTGATTCCTCATGGTGCATGGTCTCTTTTTTTGAAATGAAGCAATAAGCCCAACATTGTTTGACTGAAGGTGTGCTCTTGGTGGTCTTTGGGTGGGGGGCATTGATGGTGTCCACCTCACAGATACTTTTACGATTAAATGAGTGATATTAAAAGTGCATAGACATTGCCCAAAAGTGGGGGGAGGGAGGGGTAGCATACGAACACAGGAGAGGGTCAGGTGTTGGTGGAGAGTAAAATGCTGAGAAAATCATATCAAAATATAATAAAGAGGGTTACCTGTTTAGAAGGCTCGGAGGGGAGGGTCTGATGCAGGACGGGCTCCTGGGGAATGTCTAAATAAATGCTCACTCTGCCAGAGTGGGTGACACCATGGGGTAGAAACCCAAGTAGTGAGAGTGGGGGTGGACCCACATTCTGGGGAGGACTAATGCCATCAAATAGAGGGAACTGTATCCCTCGAGAGAAAGGGTGGCTTCCAGGGCATTGGGGTAGTTGAGCAAGTTAGGCCCTGAACACTATTCCATCTATCTCTGGAAGTGGCTCCTCGGGAAACGGAGGTTGGCTGTCACTGTGGGCACCAAGGTGGAAGGGAAAATGGACGTTAAATATGTGTAACCAAGGTAAATGGGGGGTAAGAGAGGAGTTTCGTGAGAGTACACAAGGATGGATATAAAACATGTAATATTACACCATAACATATAGGAGATGACAGACTGATAATGTAAACCATAATGTAAAACATAGGATAACTAAGAATGTAAAAAACTGTGTATCCTGAAGTATGCACCACAATGTAAGCACAGATGTCACCTTGTTTGAAAGCTATTGTCTCAGACTCTGTACATCACGTTAAGTAAATATGATGTGAATAGGGTGTAAGAGTATCGCTGTGGAAGGGAAAAGGTTTTGTGGTGGATGTATGGGAGTGCTGTATACTATATATATGCACTGCTGTGGTCTAGGGCTCCTGTGAAGAGAAGCTCATTAATTAGGGGGGAAAAAAAAAAAGATAGGATGTAGAATTTTTTCCAAGTCAACACGTATTCTTTATCTAACCTTTAAACCCATCGCTATATGCCATTTCCTAGTAAGGGACCCTGACAATATATTGGGCTTCAAATTTCAGGGAGTTCTGGATCACAGAGTGGTTCAACAATGGCAATGGAGGAATACTGGTATAGGATACCATTGACAGGGGATATATGGCTGACAGGGAGCTGTACAGAACATATGTCCAGGGTGCATGGTAATGTTTGGATATACTCATAGTGGCAACAATTAAAAACCACAGCGGGGGGGGGGGGTACTGGGTTCCTGGCCAGTGGTGCTCTGTCGTGGTCCCTAGGGGAGCAGCTAAAGTCTCCCAGATGCAGCAGCGGGGACCGGGAGGGAGTGAGGGTTCAACAGTGAGCCCCTGACGCTAATGACTATGCTTGTGAGCTGATAAGCCTAAAATAAGAACAAGGCCTAGAGCAGCATTGTGCCTGGGAATTTCCTCCTGTCAGCCTTCATGTTACTCAAATGTGGC
The DNA here is from genome assembly GCF_030445035.2 of Dasypus novemcinctus. Lineage (NCBI taxonomy): Eukaryota > Metazoa > Chordata > Mammalia > Cingulata > Dasypodidae > Dasypus > Dasypus novemcinctus. The sequence goes on along the minus strand of NC_080684.1, from coordinate 87,810,960 downwards.
CAGTCTTGAAGCCAAACTCAGCATGTAAATGCAATGCCTTCCCCCCAGCGTGGGACATGACACCTGGGGATGAGCCTCCCTGGCACTGAGGGACCACTATCAACTACCAACTGATGATGCAACTGGAAAATGACCTTATACGGAAGGTTCAGCGCGGATCAGCAGAATATCCCTGTCTACATAAAATAACATGACTTTAAAATGCTGTTTGACCTAATGTAAGGGGGAAATGGAAAGGAGAAATGAGTTTATATGGCTACGAGTCTCTAAAAAAGAGTCTGGAGGCTGTCAGAAGGATTGCCCTTATGCACAACTGAGCAGAGTCTGAGAAACAGATAAAGCAGATACAACCCCCAGGTATTGGTTCCTTTGAGGGCTAAAGAGACCCATGGGAGTTATGGTCATGGCCGATGGGGTTAGCTACCAGGTCGGATGGCCCCTCTTTGGAACTGGTGTTTATGTGTGATGAATCTGGACTCAGATGGGATCTCTCTTCATAAGACTTTCATGCTAATGTGCTGGAGGTGCAGTTAGTGTTGGGGTTTAAGATAGATTTAGGGGATTTGAATCTCTGGACTGACAATGTGATAGCCAGGTCTTGAGCCTCAACAGACTCCAGCACCTACAATCTGACTTATTGGGCTCACCACACTCAGCTAAGATGGAGTTGAAGAAGGACAACCACCACACCATGGAGCCTAGAGTGATTACAACTGAAAGTGGGAGGATTGCATCCAACATCCATGTGGAATCTGAGCCTCCTCTTGACATAGAGGTGCAATGGACACAACCAATCCAATGTCCAAATAGAAAAGGTGGCATTGGATTGGGAAAAGTGGACATGATGGCTGATGGGTATGGGGAAAGGCAGGAAGAGATGAGAGGTGGAGGCGTCTTTGGGACATGGAGCTGCCCTGGATGGTGCTTCAGGGGCAATCACCGGACATTGTAAATCCTCACAGGGCCCACTGGATGGAATGGGGGAGAGTATGGGCCATGATGTGGACCATTGACCATGAGGTGCAGAGGTGCCCAAAGATGTACTTGCCAAATGCAATGGATGTGTCATGATGATGGGAAGGAGTGTTGCTGGGGGGGGGGGGGAGAGGTGGGGTGAGGGTGGTGGGGTTGAATGGGACCTCATATATATATTTTTTTAATGTAATATTATTACAAAGTCAATAAAAAAAAGAAAAAAAAAGTGCATAGAACTATGCCTGGAACATAATAAGTGCATAGTAAATGCTAGCTATTATTATTCTATGTCAAGTACTGGGAATGCAAGAGTGACTAAGAGACCAGAGAGAAGAGATAGATCCAATATATCAGATGAAGGAATGAACGTTTAGACAGTGCAATTTTCAGAAGCAATGATGGAGGCCAGAAGATAGTGAACTAACATCTTTACTGTGTGGTGAGAAAACAACAATCTAGTATTGTGTACTGTATTAATGCATCAAAGGGTGCTGATACAAAGTATGAGAAATTTGTTAGCTTTTATAATATAAAGGGTATTTATTTGGGATAGTAGCTTACAAGGCCCTAAAGAGTCCAGCTAAGGGTGCTTTCTCACTAAAGGCAGTTGCCACATGTTGAAGCAAGATGGCGGGTGATCTCTGTGAGGGTTCAGCCTTCTTCTTTCTTAGCTATAGGCTGGCATAGGGCCTGTTTCTTTCTGGGCTTTCTCAGCTGCAATCTCTCCGGTGAAGAGGTCATCTCTCTTCCCTGAGCTGCAGAATCAAATTTCTTTCCTCTGCTGTGTCTTTGGAGTTCGCTCTCTCTTCCTGTGTGTTTTCTTGAGTGACTTCCACGCCCTACTGACATGGTTGAATCAAAACCCTAATCTTTCATCAAGTAAACTTAAAACCTTTGAATTTAATACACTCAAAGGGTATCACACCCAGAGGAACAGACCAGTTTATAATCATAATTTTTCTCTTTCTGGGGATTCATAAATAATATCAAATTACCACCTGTACCTAGAGAAATTACCTTTCACAAATTGGGATGAAATAAACATGTTCTATGATGAACAAAAACTGAGAGATTTCACCATCAATAGACTCTGATGAAAGAAGCTTCTAAAGATTTTGATTCAAGAAGGAGCAAAATGTCCCCAGAGAGATGAGAGATTCAAGAAAATATGGAAGCAGCTAGAGCAACTAGGAGTGTAGCTGCAGTCAACACAGGCTGCTCGGTTTCAGACTGAGCTTCATGTCCTCCCTGGGCTCCAGATCCTCAGAGACAATGGAGAACTCCCTGCCTCTGTACTTTCTGTCTTGAGCAGAAACTCTTCTGTTGCCCAAGATCATTTTCTAATTGGGCATTTTGTTGAAAGAATACACTCGCCTTGGGTAGAAAGAAGAGGGGCACATAGGGAAGGGTATATGTTTTTCATTCCTTGGAAAGGATGCAACTTGTAAAGAGCACCCTGAACAATCAAGTTAAGCAAGAAGTAACAGAAGAAAGACACCAAATGCTTCCAGGCCCTCCAAAAGGAATATATAGGAAAGAGAATATAAAGCTGAAATTCATCTGGGACTTGACTTTTAGAAAGGAAAGATCCATTTGGGTTCTATTCTCATTTGGGTTCACATCTCAGAAGTGGGCAGGTCCTGAGAAGATACATCTTATTTTAAACCTACAGTGTTTATTCATATTTCCATCCAATCTGTTTCTGGAGCTGTAGGGACTCAAAGCATAGTTGCTAAAAAAGGGTTGTGCCAGAGTAGAACGATTTTTGAAGACAAATAAAAGGGATTATTTTCATCAAAATCTCACTGTGTGTGATGAAGGGAAACTAATATTTGTTGGATTTTTACAATGTATTAGCCTTCTGGGCTTCTGACATATGAGTTCCTCATTAAGAAGATATATCTTGATATAGAGAACAGAGTCATGATGGCGTTAACTCACCTTGCATATAGCCAAACCCCCACCTTCCACTCCCTAATACAGAGGGAAAAGAAAATCTGCAGCAGCTTCTCAAGTCCCCTTCTTACCTCTGTACTGTCCTGCACTGTTCAGGACTGTGGCATTGCTGTATGGACATGGGAAGGTAAGCACATTCCCCTCTGGACAGAGATCCTTCTCCCACCATCCCCTCTTAGGGGTCCCCATATGCTGTAGCGAGAGGGATTTGGGAAAGATGAAGCATTGCCCATGGGATGGGTCAGGTTTCCAGACTGAACTACCCAGGAGAACTGTCATATTTCTCCCTTTGGACCAGGGGCTGACCTTACCCATTGTATATGTGTGTGTGTACATATATGTGTATAGGGGGGTCTCCTTTAACATATAGTGGTCACGGGAGGCTAATAATATTTAGCAAAGAGGTAAAGGAGATGAAGGATCAAGCCATGAGATATTTTGGAGGTAAGTGTTCCAGGGAGAGGGGACAGCAAATGTAAAATTCCTGAGACAGTAGCCTGGCATGGTCAAGGGACAGCAAAGGAGGTTGGAATTGAGTGAATAGGGAGGCAGAGAGTAGAAGATGAAGTAACAGAGGTAATAGGGACAGTCCAGGTTTATAATTGATGTTCCAAAATAAGTAGCATAGGATCTCCTTTTTCTCTTAAAAATGTCCCTAATTGGTCAAAGTAGTTATGGGGGTCCCAGATCCTGTTTGCTCCAGTTGGATGTCATAGAGAATTTTACTCTGGGTTGTGGAACCACTGGAGGGATCAAAGCGGCAGGACACGAGGTAGGCTTAACTGGACAGTTAAGAGCCAGCCAATATGGCTAGCACCCAGGAGATCGGGGTCCTGCAAGCGTAGTGCCTGGGCAGCCAGGCAGGTTCCCAGGTGGTGTTCCCTGGTCTGACACATGGAGCCTCAGTCAACAATCCAGAGTGCGTGTGTGGTTGTTCAGCCCTCTTCAAAGCTGGTTTACTTCATGAAGGCAAGAACGGAATCAGCTGCAGAAAGGGAGCGTGGCTTCAGGGTACTTCAAATCTTTTTTAAAAATCCCATACTTGCTATATTTTGGATTATGCTGACCCTCTGGTTCATAAGCTCTTCAGTGGCAAATTTACCATGGCCAGGAATTATGCCTGACATCAAAGGATCACCTTAAAAATGATTTCAGGGAGACTCTGAGTGCAGTTTGAGCACTTAACTGGTGTTCCATTAACCTCTTTCCCCGTGGCCAGTGTGACACTGATCAGATGAGTTTTAGGGTTTAGAGTCTTTGGAGAGGAGGGCTAAGTTGCCATCAACAAGTCAGAGATAACCTGGAATCAGGGAAGATAGATTTCCAGAAGGGCAGTTCAGTTCCAGAGTGGAATTTAGAATTACCAGCGAGTACTTGCCCTAATTCAGGTTATTTAGAATTGTGAGGCTGAGGTGGCTGATACTTGCTTGAGTGGGTGACATGCTAAATAAGTAGTGGGGGATAGTGGTTACACAGACAGACATTGGGCTCAGATGACCTGAGTTCAAATCTTGGTTTTGCTACTTTTTGTCCTGTCCTTTGGGGCACGGCGGTGTTAAATATAAAGTACCTAGAATGGTGCCTGGCATAGGTGGGAATACCACCATGCCTGTTGGCTGTTATCATTATTTCTCTTGACTGATTTATTTTTAAATTTAAAAATATTTGATTAGTATACATCTATTTGACAGCTTCTAATGTAGAATGCTTAGAATCAACATGAAAAAGAGACCTACTATTCAATGACAGATCTGAAATGGGGGGATTACTCTAACAGGATTATATCAACATCTTATGCAAATTATATCTATATCTTGTAGAGTGAAAAAAATGTTGATTTACACAGCTCTATAATTACAGTTTTTTTTAAACACCCCATTTTGTAGTCTCAGAATACTTTTCAATTAAACTGATCTGGATGTTTAAAGATGAAAAATAAGAAATTTGCATTTTAAGTAGTGGATAATATCTAATGAATTCAGATTTCTTTCATTAGTATAAGCCAGGAACAATTTAGAGTAAGCACAAAAACTGTCCACATTAAAAGGGGAAAACTTAGGTTGTATATATATTACTAGAATAAAAATTAAAAGACAAACATAGGATTATACAGCACAGTGAGCCCTATCGTAAACAATGGACTATAGTTAATAATACAATTATAAAAATGTTCTTTCATTAATTGTGACAAATGTACCACAGTAAGCTGTTCATAACAGAATGGTATATGGGAGCTCTATTTTATGCATGTGTGATGGTTTGAAGCTGGATGGATACCAGAAAAGTCTATTCTTAGAGTTAATCCATTCCTGTGGGTGTAAACCTATTGTGGGATGTTTTGACTATGTTACTTCAGTAATGCATGGCCCAGGGTGGGTCTTAATCCTTTTATTGGAGACCTTTATAAATGGGATGAAGAGAGAGAGAACCATGGAAAAAGCCACAGAAGGAGAGAAAAAGCCGGAGGAAGCCAGAGCTGAAGGAACGAAACCCGGAAAAGAAGAGAGAGACCAGAAGATGCTGTCATGGGAAGTGGACTTGGCCCAGTGGATAGGGCGTCCGTCTACCACATGGGAGGTCCACGGTTCAAACCCTGGGCCTCCTTGACTCATGTGGAGCTGGCCCATGTGCAGTGCTGATGTGCTCAGGGAGTACTGTGCCACGCAGGGGTGTCCCCACATAGGGGAGCCCCACGCGCAAGGAGTGCGCCCCGTAAGGAGAGTCGCCCAGTGCAAAAGAAAGTTCAGCCTGCCCAGGAATGGTGCCGCACACACGGAGAGCTGACACAAGATGACGCAACAAAAAGAAATACAGATTCTCATGCTGCTGACAACAACAGAAGCAGACAAAGAAGCACACTAAGCAAATGAACACAGAAAGCAGACAAGGGCGGGGGGTTGGGAGGGGGAAGGGGAGAGAAATAAATAAAAAATAAATCTTAAAAAAAAAAAGAAGAAGATGCTGTCATGTGCCTTGCCATATGACAGAGGAGTCCAGGATCACTGGCAACCACTCTTTGGGGACAAAGCATTGCCTGATTATGCCTTGATCTGGATATTTTTCATGGCCTCAGAATGCTAAGCTTTTAAGCTAGTAAATTCCCATTGTAAGAGCTAACCCATTTCTGATATATATTATGGCAGCCTAGCAAACTGAAACAGCGCGATTACAACTTCTCTGGTTTAGTAACAATAACAGTTCACATTTTCACTGAGCACTTTCTATGAGCCAGGCCCTGTGCTAAAGGTCTGAACATGCAATTTCTCATTTAATTACCTTAGTGGGGAGTGTCACAGGTTCACTTGTTTTTCACAGCTGTTGGTGATGTCTCAGTGGCAGGTCTCACTGAGCATGTGCTTCCAAACATTTACCTGGTGTTTTAGCCAGAATTATGCTCTTGTATTGTTGCGGCAGCTCACAGGGCTCACCCGCACAATTATTTATTTATTTATCTATCTATCTATCTATCTATCTATTTATTTATTTATTTATTCTTTCTTTATTTTCTTTTAAATATTACATTCAAAAAATGTGAGGTCCCCATATACCCTTCACCCCACCCACGCCACCCCTCCCACATCAACAAACTCTTCCATCATCGTGGCACATCCACTGCACCTGGCGAATACATTCTGGAGCACTGCTGCACCACATGGACAGTGGTCCACACTGTAGTCCACGCCACCCCCCACCCAGTCCACCCAGTGGGCCACGACAGGACACAACGTCCAGCATCCGTCCCTGCAGCACCACCTAGGACAACTCCAAATCCTGAAAATGCCCCCACACCATGTCTCTTCTTCCCTCTCCTGACCATCAGCAGCCACCATGGCTACCCTCTCCACATCACTACTACAATTTCTTCCCTTACTAATCACAATAGTTCCCCAGCAGAACAGCAGTAAGTCCACTCCAATCCACACTCCATTCCTCCATCCTGTGGACCTGGGATGGCCGTGTGCAGTCCCCCTCTACATCAAGAGGGGGTTTAGATTCCACATGGATGATGGATGCAATTCTCCTGCTGGCAGCTATAGGCACTCTAGGCTCCCTGGTGTGGTGGTTGACCCTCCTCACCTCCCTGTCAGCTGGCCAGGGTAAGTCCAAGAAACCAAAGGGTAGGAGCTGCAAGTCTGCTGAGACCCAGGGCCTGGCCGTCACATGGACAGTTCAGAGATTCAACACCTGCACAATTTTAAGAATGTTTCACAACATTTGCAAATGTGACCCCCTCCACACTCCAGCCCTGCACTGTGCCAAAAATAAAGAAAACAAAACCCAGACAAGGTCTGAGTCTTTACTAATCAGACAATGGAGCAGCTGTGATTTAGGACTTCACTAAAGCCCCCTTTTCCTAGGACTCAGAAGTGGCCCTCCAGGCCTTACTGCAGGAGGGCAGCCTCAGCCTTCTCCCTCTTGGCTTATACAGAGGAGCTCCAGCTGCCTTCCAAGGGCCCCACTGTGGTGGGCCCCAGCGATGACTTGCTCCAGGCGCACCTCCTTCTCCCCACCTTCTGCATCAGAGGCTCCAGACGAATGACATAAGCAGGTAACTTGTCTCCTGCATTCTGATAAGTGTTCAGAAATCTAACTGATGTATCCCTAGAGCTCTCCATGCTCCCCAACACCTGCTCAAGAGGCTTCAGACATTCGGAGGTGGTTATGCAGGGCCGTTGGTCTTGAGGATGCCAACGACACCAGAGAGGCAGGGCCTCTAAGACTCTCAGTCAGCCACCTCCTCTCTTCTACAAAGAACACTGCCACTCCTCCATGACCTCATTGGCCTGCTCCAGCTGGGGAGCAAGTCTCCTTCCCAGGGCCTGGGGTGTCCCTCCCACAGAACAGCACCAGATGCTTGTACGATATGGACTCAACAAGAGGCTGAATAGCATTTTTATCCAAAATATAATTTAGAACTTCTGCTGGCATTTCTGGGCCTGAGACTGGAGTGGGGATCTGAAGCCAGGCAACATCGTGCATAGTCCACCCCTCTCTTGCTTCATAAAATGTCAACATTGGAAGTTGCCAAATGTCCTGCACAGCTTATATTTGATCTTTCTCAGCAAGGGCAATACAACAGTGCAGCAAAAAGGTGAATTCATGGAAAGACTCTTGAAAGGTGACCATGGAAAGACCCTTCTATGGTCTTGCTGCTCACTTCTCCCTTTCCCATACTCTTCCCAAATAAGGAAAGATCTGACTTTGTTTGTATTTTGATGACTATTTTCACATGAGCAAGTTTGCTAGCATGGCCAGCAAGCCTAGCCTTTTATCTCCTAATGAGAAAAAAAGATTTTTATATGACTAACAGACATTTCAATATTAGGAATTGTTAAAAATTATGAAAATCCCTCAACAGCTCCCCAATGCCATCCACTCTTTCAGTCAGTCATTTTTATTCTGGTAATGTATTCACAACCTAAAATTATCCATTTTATCCACCAGTCAGTCATTGAGCAATCACTTTTTGTGCTCCTGTTATGTGCCAGGAATTGTGCAGTTGGTATGGAGACACTAGTTATCACAGAGATTATGATCTACTTGTGAACTGCGCTGGGATAGAATCCAAACCTTTATGTGGTTTGACCAGCCCTTCAGCTCCTACCTAGAACTTCATGTTCCACTTGTCCCCACCTTTCAATGCACCACACCTTTCACCTTTAGGCCTTCGCACACGCTACTTTCAGTCCTGAACTTCTCCCCGCTCTCCATCATACGGCTAATTCATATGCATCTTTCAGTGTCAACTTAGTTTTAGCTTCCAGAAGTCTCCCTAAACTCCAACTTGTTTTAAGTCTTCCTCTTTTCCACTTCTTTTTTTTTTTTTAAAGATTTATTTATTTATTTATTCCCCCTGCCCCCTCCCCCGGTTGTCTATTCTCTGTGTCTATTTGCTGCAACTTGTTTCTTTGTCCGCTTCTGTTGTTGTCAGCGGCACGGGAAGTGTGGGCGGCGCCATTCCTGAGCAGGCTCCACTTTCTTTCGCGCTGGTTGGCTCTCCTTACAGGGTGCACTCCTTGTGCGTGGGGCTCCCCTACGCAGGGGACACCCCTGCGTGGCTCGGCACTCCTTGCGCGCATCAGCGCTGCGCATGGGCCAGCTCTACACGGGTCAAGGAGGCCCGGGGTTTGAACCACGGACCTCCCATGTGGTAGACGGACGCCTTAACCACTGGGCCAAGTCCGTTTCCCTGTTTTTCACTTCTTGACTGTCCTTTTATACTCATTTTGATCCTTATCACTGTATCACGATTGCCTGTTTATTCTCCATGTTAGACTTGAAACTTGGTCAAATCAGGGATTATAACTGTTTTGTTCATATTTGAATTCTTTTTAAAATTTATTTATTTCTCCCCTGCCCCAGTTTTCTGCTCTCTGTGTCCATTCACTATGTGTTCTTCTGTGACCACTTCTATCTTTATCAGTGGCACCAGGAATTTATGTTTCTTCTTGTTGTGTAATCTGGTTGTGTCAGCTCTCAGAGTGTGCCATGCCATTCTTGGGCAGGTTGCACTTTCTTTCGCACTGGGTGGCTTTCCTTACGGGGTGCACTCCTTGCGCGTGGGGCTCCCCTATGCGGGGGACACCCCTGTGTGGCAGGGCACTCCTTGTGTGCATCAGCACTGCACATGGGCCAGCTCCACATGGGTCAAGGTGGCCCAGGGTTTGAACTGCGGACCTCCCATGTGGTAGGCGGATGCCCTATCCATTGGGCCAAGTCCACTTCCCAATATTTGAATTCTGAAAGCAGAATACCTGGCAAAAGGAAAAAAAAGGATCATGGGGCCCATTCTATTTTAGCTCACTGTAATCAGAATGCTGCAGACTTTCTGATTTGGGAACTAGGTGAATTATTTCCTCCGATGTTCCCTCTAAATCCATTAGCAGATGTTGTGAGTTTCAAACAAAGTGTGTGGTGGCCTCTGAAGCAAGCTTAGCCTTTATCTCAAATTTTCATTTTTGTTTCAAGTATGAAAAAAATAAAAATGAACTTGGTCAAATTTCAAAGTAAATCATTTTTAGAAAAGATTTATATTTGATTAGGCAAGTGAACTCTAGAAGTCTGGTAAATAAAAATGATGAAATGGATCATCCTCTGAAAAATAAGGTGAGACTTGTCTCATATAGAAGATGACATCATTACAGTTTATTATAATCGTTTAAAAACTTTATTGAGTATCACATGGGTGTATTTATGAATCCCATTTTACCTGAGTAGCTTTCATATTCTATTAATGGGTTACTTATAACACAAAATGAGTACATCTCAAGGAAGAATATATTTGGACTCATTACTCATCATAATTATTGTTTAACAATATTATGAAGGGCTGGTGATGAGGTGCAGGTGTTTAAACATGCAGTGCCAATAGATTTGACACGGTATTCAGTTCTAGGCGTATACATTTTTAAAGGCGTCTATTCACCAGGGGGGACAAAAAAGGCCCCACACAATGGTAAGTGTGTTTGCTAAAAACATGAAGTGACTGGTTAATTGTAGTCTTTAGATTTTAAAATGGGATTTTTATTTTCAATGATAAATGTTTCTAACTTACTAGTCCATATATTATATTTTAGAGCAAAAAATACAAAAGGGTTATATTGGTAAAGTTAACTTACCTGTTTCAGAACATCTCTGGAAGAAGCTGCACTGCAGTTCAATTTCAGACTGAGCAAATAAATGACAAAGCAGAAGCCTGAGGCTTTGACATGTATTTTCACCTGGAATTATTGGTTTCTTAAGGAGGATATCGTCCAGGCCTCTAGCTTCCCATGAAGCTACAGAAAATAGTGATTTGCTCAAGAAACGTGGATGGCAGACCAATGTTTACTAAATACTGATATGCTATTTACATGTGGTACCTTTATATGAAGCACATGAACTTGGTATTGTGCCCTAGACAAAGAGAAGCTAAAGCATTTGATAAGGTTAAGTATCTTTCCAGTATCAGTGCTGGAGACTGGTTCACCCACAGATCAAAATAGTGCCCATCTCCCATTCCCTCCTCCCCCGTACTATTCAAATTGTGTTGAATGAATGAATGCTGACTTTCAGTTCAGATCTTTATAGCATCAAAGTCCTTTCCACTATATATGTTGTCCTTTTGTACCTCTTGGTGTTAGGAACACACTGGTTTTCTTTGAATAACATCTAGCAAAATTCTGCATGAAAGTAATTGTTTGAAAAACCCCTTATCTAAGATGGTGTATAAACTCCTCTAGGCTTAGAGATCTTACATACCTGCCATTGTAGTTTTTTTAAGAACAAAGAAATTATGTAAAGTGAATTTTTGAAGATCAAGGCAAATAATAATAATGCCTTTGGTAGTGCAGTAAATACCATCTAAAAGGCACCCGTTAGGGTTTGAAACAGCCCTATTCTCATTGTAGCTCTCAAACACTCCTGGAGACTTCACTCTTCCAAGAAGTCTTCGGAGGACCCAACACCCACTTCTTTAAATGATTTATATGGATGCTTATTTTAGTTCAATGATAAGAGCTTACATTGCTCTGGATGAGGTATCTTATTGTTGTTATATCAGATTTTTAAATATTTCAATCCTCATAGTTTTCTTTGAAGTAGTTCCCCATTTTACAGGTGAATTCAAGAAGAGTTAAGTAGAGGTTAAGCCTTGTAGCACAGGTCAACTGCTGTCATTTATATTGGGCTTGGTCTATGGTCACACTCTCAGTTATTTGCTCAATTCCTCAGCAATTAGTTAATTAAATAATTAATTAATTGGACCATTGAAAATTAGTTGTTTATATAAAGGTGATCCAGACAAACACAAAGCAATGTTTGCCAAAAGTGTATTTACATTTCTTTACATGGGAAGAGGTAGGCAAAAAAAGTTTATGCATTGTAGCATTCTTTGTGACAACAATAGTAGAATACGAGTGATACTAGAAAACCTAGAAAACAGCCTATATATTAACAGTAGGGGACTACTTTGCATTTTTAATGCCATAGAATACTATGTCCTTTTAAAAAGAATGAGGCAGAATGTTATATGCTGATGAGCAAATGTGTTTGCGATGCATTTATAAGTAGAAGAAGCAAGCTGTAGACATTAAGTATCAGGTTGAGACAAGTACAAGGTACAGGTGAATATTCATAACTTTGACCCCTTCCCCAATCTTCCAAGAGAAAAGTATCTTTGTTGCCATGCCTGGCCTTTTGTTGTGTTAATCCAGTAATGAGAGTAGAGAAGGACTGAAAGAATCCCAGAAAGGTTAGGAATTTTAGAATGGAGAGAAGTTAAGCAACTAAGGGGAAAAGAATATACAGATGAGGCAGGGAGAAGGGGGATGAGACAAGAACTAGAAAAGGACTGGGTTTTCTTTTCTCTTCTTTTTTGGAGTAATGAAGATGTTCTAATATTGATTGAAGTGATGAATGCACAACTTTGTGGTTATACAGATGCCATTGATGGTAAATTTTAGATGGATCATATCATTTAGGATTGAGTTTAGAGGAGACAGTTTTGTGGAAGGAAAGAAGGAGAGGGAGAGAAAGGGGGAAGGGGAAAGAGAGAGAAAGAGACAGTTTGGAGTATCCGTGCATGCTATGAAGAGTGGGGCCTTAGGGAGGCAGGGAAGAGGTGAGGGGGATTTTCAGGATGCATTGTTGTTTGCCATGCAAGATAATGCTACTTTTATTTTTGAATGGCTGTAGGAAAGATTTCAATTGTTTTCCAGCTATGTCTTAGATGTAGGCATGCTTTCGAATGCGGTATCGATCCTGAGGTGGGCTATGAGGATACAGCTTTATCTTGGTTACGTTGTGATCTCATTTGTGTAAAAAGTAATGTGTGTGTGTATCTGTGTACAATAGCAATATACAAGCATCAAAGCTGTCTGAAAGCAGCCTAAGACATTTTTTACGTTAACATCTCTTGAGAGATAATGATGAAATCTGTATACTCTTCTATAATGTTTAAGATGTTTAGAGTGAGCATTTCTTATCTTTATAATTAACAATAAATATATGTTACTGATACAGTTGGTATTTCTCATAATTTCTCATCAGTGGAATAATAGTAAGATTCTTCTTAAGTGGAAGAGCTGTGCCTAAACAACAGGTATGTTTTTGCTTTAAAAGTCTTTAAAATGTAAGATTTTAGGGAAAACTCCTTCAGATACCTAAGTTTCAATAATAGCAATAAAACACAAACTTAAGACAGAACCTAACTAAATCCTTGAGTGGTTTAATTCTTCCCAATATCTTTGAGGAGTATGTCAGAGAAGACTTTTACATTTTGAAATTCCAGAAGGGATATTAGCGCCCTGTGAGCCTAAGAGGGCTGACCTTGGAAAGCAGAAAATATTGAAAGCACCTATATAGGGTAAAAAAAAAAAGGACATTTACTTGACACCAGGGATTGGGGAGAAGATGGAAGGTCTGGCTTCTTTAATTTCTACTGGGCTCTGCCTTTCCCATCCCCATCCCCAGAATTTATCCAATGGGGAACTTCTTCCCCACAAAGCAAAGAAGGTTGGATGTCAAAAGACCAAAAAAAAAAAAAAAAAAAACCCGAAAACCAAAAAACAGAAGCAGCTGTGTGTTCCTATTGAAGCTTATGTGGTCAATATACAACACTCTTCTTTTCTTTGCATGAATTTTGAACCAGTGAGAGAGACAGAATTGGCTGATGGAGCGAAAATATCAGATAGGTTAGCAATATGATTTAGGTGTCTGGCAAAAATGGCCTTTTTATTCAGATTTTCAGAATGGCAGATTTGCCCAAACAGCCATGGAAGTATCTGGAAGCTGCAGGACTCCCCTGTGGGTGACAGGCTCTTGACCCAAAATGTTTACACTCTTGCTGAGAGCAGACTGGAACTATTCTTGCTTTCTGTTGATCCCAAAGTTAAAGAAGAGGAGACAGAGCTAAGTCAAGCATGCTTAGGACTTTCTCCCAAATTCCCCCTTCAAGTAGTCACTCCACCTCCAGAGGTGGATGAGAAGGCCAAGAGTAATTTGCAGGCAGAATGTCCTCTCCAGGACAAAACTGGAGAGTATTTTTCCCAAGACAGCGAAGAGCTTCAGGGGTGGGGAGGGATAAGGACTTGTAGGATGGGGGTTGTTGCCTTCGATTGAAGTGCATGCATTCTGGCATTTGGAAGGCCTGAGCCAGCCCACCCTCACACCTGAAGTGAAGCCAGTCAATTCGCATTGTCTGAGCACCTTTATTAAACCTAAGGTCCCTGGGGAGAAGTCCTGAAGTCTCTAATAAGAGAATCACACCTGCACAAAAAGAGAAGAAACGCACCAACTAGCCTTCTCTTCATAATATCAGAATTTAAGAAACATCAGTGACACAAAAGAGAGGGACAAAGAACATCAAATAGAAAAACTGGCATTGGAGGAAACAGACATAATACAGAAACCAGAAAAAACATTTCACTCTAAAAAGGCTTCTAATTAGTATCATCTGGTGGATTCTGAGAAAATCCATAAAATAAGAAAGGGCATTTCCTTGCAATAGTAGCAACCAGTGAGCAGAAAGAATCCCTGGAATCCAATCTATGATTGCTGAAATTAAAAAAAAAATTCATAAAAAGATTTCAAGAAAAAGTTGTGAAAAATCTCCTAAAGTATAAACAAAAAGGCAAAAATAAAAAAATGCAAGAAGAAAGTTAAGGCATGGAGACCCAATCAAAAAGTAAATCAAACATAGAAGACAAGAAGAGAACTGCAGGGTAAGTTGGTCTGAAGCACAGTCTCCTTACCAGTGCACCAGTGAAGCTCCAAGCAGCAGCTTGTAGGGTTCGTCACACCCGCAGGCTGGTCCTGGTCCTCTGCTTTGTTCATCACTGAGTTCTATGCCATCCTCTCATCTGCTTTTCTATTCTCCACACAGCCAAGGAATACTCCATTTTGGACAGCATGCTCTGATTTTATGGAAGGTGATGTAACATTAGCAGAAAATCCCGAGGCTGGATCTTCACCCAGCTCAGTGCCACTCCTGTTACATGTGCTCTTCCTCCTCCTGTATCTTATTTGCATCCAGGCAGGAGCAGAAGGGCTGAGACCAGAGATTTCAGGACTCAAAATTCACTGCTCAGTTGCTCCTTTTTTTCTGCTGCTTTGTTCTACTCTTGATGGAGTGTTTTTGTCCTCTGTTATTGTTGCCCCTAGTGCCTCCATAAACCTAACCCCCAGGAAACCACAAAGTCCCAGTGACCCTTACCCATAGTCTGATATGGTTCTACAATGCCTGAGAGGACATTTTGTTACTAAGACATAAAAGTGATCAGAAATAGATGAGATTAACTACATAAAATTGTGAAAGACAAGTTCCTATTCTAATTGTTTGGCCAAAATGTAAAACACTCATTTCTCATCAGTGTAAAAAATGGAAACAAACAAAAGCCATGCTTCCAGTTTATAACCTGCTAGTACAATGGACAAGGAATCGATGCTATCTACCAAGAATTTATTTATACTGCTTCTCTCAGGTCTCAGATGTATGTATATAGTGGTGACTCTCTCCCAAGCTGCCCCAAATTCTCTATGAATATTGTCAGTTAATTCTCATAGCTACCCTATGATGTATGGACTATTGCTATCCCTGATTTATACATGAGGAACTTGAGAGAAAGAAAGGTAAAGGAATTTTCCAAAGCAGTAGAGCCAGGAT
This sequence comes from Dasypus novemcinctus, assembly GCF_030445035.2. Classification (NCBI taxonomy): domain Eukaryota; kingdom Metazoa; phylum Chordata; class Mammalia; order Cingulata; family Dasypodidae; genus Dasypus; species Dasypus novemcinctus. Next base: position 87,795,386 of record NC_080684.1, on the reverse strand, counting down.
CCAGCTTTGGCAATCTAGCTCCAGATCTGCCTGTCTCTACTGTGAGTGCACCTATTTATTATTATTGTTGTCACTGTCATTGTTGTCATTATTCTGACTGTTCTCTCCATCTTTTCCCCCTCTGTGGTAGTTTGTATGTACCTGAAGAAAAACATGTTCTTGAATTTAATCCATTCCTGTGGGTGTGAACCCATTGTAGGTAGGATCTTTTGATGAGGTTGCTTCAGTGGAGGTGTGGCCCAGGATGGGTCTTAATCCTATTACTGGAGTTATTAATAGCAGAAAGATATTCAGGCACAGAGAGAGAAAGCTACAGGAAGCAAAAAGCTGAACGTCAACAGAATCTGAAAGAGACGAGAGGTCAGAAGAGGCTGCCATATGCATTGCCATGTGACAGAGGAACCCAGGACAAAGAATCACCAACAGCCAGTACCAGAACACTAGTCTTTGGGAAGAAAGCATTCCTTTGATGACACCTTGATTTGAACTTTTTCCTAGCCTCAAAACCAAGAGCTGATAAATTCCTATTGTTTACATCAACCCATGGCATGGCATTTGCTTGAACAGCCTAGGACACTAAGCATCCTCCCTCCAATAAGCCTGAACTGAAAGTAAGAGCTCAGGAGCAGGGTCAGGGGATGTAGACACAGACTCCACGAGCTTTGGCCTTGATCCTTTTCACCTTCTGGTTCCAACCATTCCCAGCTGCATTGTCCTCTCAATGTACTCACTTCTGTATAGAACTTCATGCTTCTCAAAACTCTTTTGGATTCCCCATAATGTCTCAAGAACCCTGGAGAGTAGGAAGGGAAGGGAATTTTATTCCTGTGTGACTAATATACATCAGCGAGTTTAGTGATTTGCCTAAGATGAGGGAGCTGATTAAAGTGCTGGAGCCCGCAGTGGACCCCTCTGAGGAGCTCTGAGGTGCCATTTCCTCTGGCTTTAGGATGGTGTCAGAATAAGCACAGCTGTAATGCAAGTAGCCTGTGTGTATGTGCGTGTGTGCATATAAATTCTGGGAATCCTGAGAAGAGAAATGATTCGAATTAGGGATTAGAAGTTCTAGATATAACACCAAATTAATTATGAAGTATATAAAATTAAATATATACGTATAAAGTTTGGAGTGGAGGGAGCCAATGAACAAGGTATTTAACCTCTTAGTTTCCTCATCTGTAAAATGGGCATAATAGAGTACTCATTTCGAAGGATTGTTATGCGGATTTGATGAGTTAACATGCATAAAGTATTTAAAACAATACCTGCAGTGTGGTAGGTAGCCAACAAACCATTCATTGCTATTGGTAAATACTGAGCAGATACACAGTAAAGTTTACTTTTAAAAACATAAAAATATACAGGGAAGGGCAGTTATGCTATGCTTCTTTTCCCAAAGCAGTTGCTTCTTTATAATTTAATGGATCTCAGCAAACTGTAAATTTCGCAACTTCATATCTGTCTTTGCCAAGGGCTTCTCAAGTTTCAGATATTTTGTGTTGTTTAGTAGGAAGCACTGCATTCATTATCAACCACACAGGATTGAGAAATAACACTTTATGGAAGAAGAAAATATATCACTACAGAAACTTAACACCTGTTTCTTGCAATGACCTCAATAGGTAACTGTCAGTCCCCTTTGGTAAATTTCCTGTTAAAATTCTGGCTGGCCTACTTCTTATTTGTTAGAAAAAAACTTTCATTGGAGGAAATCAGGCAGAAAACCTTGCCAGCATATTTAACTTCTTGTCCTTTAAGAAATTATACTTTGATATTAGGGCTTCGACTTTGCTGGATAATGAAATTATCATGGTGGAACAACCCATAGAAATAATAAATACAGTAATTCTTCTTTGCCTATTGTGAGCTTTTGCTATTCATAAATTTTAGGGCCTTAGATATTAGATACACTTACGTAAGGCCTCACGTACGGTAATTATCTTTTGGCCAAAGATAAAGCCCAAACGAATGTTAAGCTGCATTATCGCTTGGCTTCTGACATGAGCTGATAATCAGATTTTCTTGCTTAAATCCATGGTGCTCGAACAATGCTACCCACTGTCTGTGCTTCCCGATATTGCCCTTAATTAGAAAGAACAGAAACACAAATCTGAATTATTTCAAAATCTGGTTTCCATGGTCAGTGGTTTGGAGAGCTTAACTTTATTATAAATAAACCTGGCTTTATTGGCTAACAAAATCTGAAATGTGAAGCCTGAGACAGAAGGGAGTGTAATACTCTGTTGCTTACATGTCAAAATATCTAATGTGGGCAAAGTGTTTTGTCCTAAATCATTGGATAATTGAATTATGAGTCCTTTATCCAAGTATCACCCTGGAAGGAACTTGAGTTTGGGTTTTCTTGAGAAGCAGCATCTTTAAGTTGAATAAACTATGTATCAATAGCTGTCAAGGAGTTGTAGACCTAATTTGCATTTCCCCTCACTTTGGTCATTTTGTTTCTGTGATTCACTGGGGTACCACACTTAGAAGTGTGTGATGGTCTAGCCATGCATAAATATACATCCCTCATGGCTCATTCTCCTTCATTCACTTTGGACTCTGCATTCTAGAGTAATATGTGGGTGAGACCTCTGTCTGAGTGATGATGAGATGGGAGATCAGTTGTATTTTTATTTATGGTCTTGTAAAAAGAGGGCTGACTACAGGTGAAGGTACCTGAACCCATCTTAAGAGTTAGTTAGTAACTAAGTGGAAATGGTAACTTTGTTCTTTTCTCGGAAAACATCGGAAAGCTAAGGCCTAGAACTGCTATCACATATATGGACCTTAGGTGGTATTAATAATTATGATTATATTGTGATATAGAATATGTAATTACATTTAAATACACACATGTCCACACATACATATTATCCATCTCTATGTGGATGATGAGCCTGAGTGTCTTTGTGTGTTCAAACGTGTATCCCTTTTTATTCTCTATTTAATATCTTCCTCTAAGACCCCATTCTTTTTTTCTTTGCAAGCACCATCTTTCATTGTCAACCTCTTGCCAATATTTTCTTTCCACTCTTTCCCTTGCCATTTTGTGCCAGGCATTTTGCCATTGCTTTCTCACTTAAACAACCACAACAGCCAGAATTACTCTTCCTGCCCTATTTTCCAGATGAGGATGTTAAGCTTACAGAGGTTGGATAATTTTTCTAGGATCCAGTAATGGTGGAGGCAGGATTCCAACTCAGGGATGATTGATTCCAAATCCCATGACACAGTCTTGACACTGTGTCATGCTGCCCTGCCAAACTGTGCTTTAGCTTCTTTTGGATCATTTGCTGTGTCTTCATAGCATCTCTGATTCATAGGTGGGAGCAGACTCTCCTGTGTCTTATATGTTGGGGCAGGACATTTGTCTTGGGTGGGAGTAGCATTGAGAGAAACCTCACCTTTACATCCTCCAGGGAGAATGATTCTGGAGAAGGAGTGGGTGCTATGGTATTCAGGTAAAGCTTATCAAGTAAATTCCATGGATGGATAATCACCAGATGGATGTCCACAGGGAAAAAAGAATCATCTAACCTGGAGAGTGTAGAAGAATGAGCAGTGAGGGGTATCTTGCTAAACATAATGGAGGACCACATCTATTTACCTCTTTTCCCTCTCTCCAAATCCCACCAAGATGATATTAGAGCAAGCTTTCCAAATTGTATGCTGCAATAATTATCCATTTAGCCCTCTTGGTGGCCTTGTGGGGCTTGGGGCAGCGAGGCCAGGCCAGGTCAGTTGCTCTTAGCCTTGAGAGATTTCATCCATTTATCCCAGTGTTATCTACAAATATTATGAAGTTTTTATGTCCCATATTGAAAAAGACTGGGAAGCATTCACCAACAAGGATATGTATAAAGGGAAGAGCAATTTCAAAAATGTTTTTAAACTTTAAATTTGCTTGAAAAGTGGCAACAGAGTTAAGAAAATGGAGTGAGTTCCAATACAAGTTTACACTGGGGGCTTACAAGGAGAAGAGATTCAATTTACTCTTCCCCCAAGAATCCGTGAACTTGAAGGTTCTGTATATCTTCTAAAGCAGGGGTTTGGCATAGGGTTTGAAACAGGAGGCTATTGAGCATCTGGATACAGAGCTCCATTTCCCCTTGACGCACCCTGCAGTCAGAACAAGGATTTATTCTATGGCAAAATTAAGTTAGAGAGGCTCCCAAATCAGGCTCAGAGGTGAAGTGGGGGCTCTAAACAGGGAATTATTTGTCATTTTATATAGTAGCCTGTGGAACCCTCTGCCCCTTTATTCTGCTCTGTCCCCACCCCAGAGCCAGATAAATAATCTCTGGGCTAGTATTTGGAGGGTTCTTCTGTGGGGAAACCAGATAAAAGACCCCCACATTCTGACATTGAAGTTTCTATCACTGGAAAGGGGAGGCTTGCTAGCTCATCACGCTACAGTGAAGCCCTTTAGTTCACAAGTTCTGCCCACGTAAATCTCCAGTTTGCAGTCTGCTTTTTAGTGCCTGTGGTGGTTTGAAGCTGTATGTACCCCAGGAAAACATGCTCTTAAATCGAATCCATTCCTGAGAGTGTGAACCTATTGTAAGTAGGACCTTTTGATGAGGTTACCTCAGTTAAGAAGGTATGGCCCATCTCAATCAGGATGGCTCTTAATCCTATTATTGGAGACCTTTATGAACAGAGTGAATTCAGAGAGCGAGAAAGCCACAGAGGAAGCAGCCAGAAGCTGAAATCAACTGGAACTGGGAGAGAAGGGAGACACCAGAAGATGCTGCCACTTGCCTGGCTATGTGACAAGCTAAAGACCAAAAGACTGCCAGCAGCCAGCTCCAGAAACCAGTCTTTGAGGAGAAAACATTGTTTTGACATCTTAACTTAGACTTTCTTTTTACCCTTAAAGTCACTTAAAAATAAAATTTTTATCACTTTTTATGTTTAAAAAAACGGATCTGTCAATTAGCTGATTAATTCATTATTTTATTCATTTATTTCATACATATTTATTGACCAATTGTGGCTAGGGAAACAGTAGTGAACAAAACAGACAGAAATCCCTGCCCTACATACCTTACATTTTGGAGGAGGGGAACTAGGGCCTCTGTGTATGGTTGAGTTGGTCGTGCCCAGCCCAAGTGTATCAGCTAAAAGGGTGGTAGTGGAGCCAAATTACAGAGAAATAGGAGATAAGACAAGCGAGGTAAGCATGTATCACGATGGCCTTGCAGGCTCTGTTAATGACTACTGTCTTCCTGAATGAGTTGGGCGCCATTAGAGAGTTGTAAGAGGAGCAGCATCATCAGACTTACTTTTAGAGGTACTGTCTGATTGGTGTATGGAGAGCAGTTTGTAGGGATGGCAAGAGCAGAAGTAGGGAGAACAGTTAGGAGGCTGTGGACAGCCAGGTGACAGAAGTTGATTGTTTGGCCATGATGGTACAGATACAAAAATCATGGCTCAGGCCTTAGAATTTAGAACCCAGTTCGACTTCTCATTCTTCCTCTAACTTGCACTGTATTTTTGTACAATTCCCTTTACCTCTTTGAACAAGGCTGCGGATGTCTGTAAAACTGGCTCTGACACTTATTTCAGTAGAGGTTGTCATATTAGCTAACAAGTCATTTTGGTCAAGTGGCTGCTTTGTTCCCTTAAAGGAAAAAGTTTTTCCATTCATTTTATAAACATTTATTGAGTATCCATAAGTTTCAGACCTTAATCCTAGACTGAATACATATGTCTCAAGGTTAAAACCTCAACTCTCCAGAAGCTTTCTTTCTAGAGGAAAATTAGATGAGTGAACAAGGACAAAAAAAGTGAAGAGTGTGTTAAGTGCAGTGATAAGGTCAGAACAGGGTGCATATTTGTAGGTCTTTTCTATCTATCATCTATCCATCTGTCTGTCTATCTGTATATCTATGTATCATCTATCATCTCTAATTACTTACTTACTTTCCTAGGAATGCCTTTAAAAGGGAATTGCAATCTCAGGTTTGCTGCAGCCCTGTTACTGACTTCCACTTCCATTATTTGCTTGATGTTGCGTGGTCTTTCTAGGTATTTGAGTTTGCTAACTATGGTAGAGATACACCTCAGCTTCTTCACTTGAAAAGTAAGGAAAAGTAAGGCTGGGTGCTGGAATTAGATTAAGGTAGCATGTGCCAAGGCTGAAAATAAACAAGATGCAACATGGGAAAGCAATTTCTAAATTGCATTTCTAGACATTTCAGCTTGGTGACACATTGCATGTATCACAGATTGTAGGGCAGGAGAGCTTGACCACTCTAAAAGTGTGGGTATGATGATGGCAGAAAGAAAGAGAAATGTCACACATTTGCTTCACTATCGTCATCACCTCCGTCACCATCATCATTAATCATTTATTAGACTACAAAATTCTCGAAAATATGTATGCATTATAGAGATATTTTGTCTAACTTGAGACAGTGTATGGCCAATTGAAGACACTCAATAGATGATAGATATTATTTTCTTTCAAAGTGGCAGGAAGTGATCTTTGAAGACAGAAGAAGGGACATTTCCAAATGACAAAGGGAAATGCAGATTTCACTTATTTGACTAATAAATTTTGACCTTGCCCATTTGACTGTGAGTGTTTAAACACTGGCATAAAAAATTCTATAAGTACAATCAGCACCAGCTACATAATTTGCGAGACATAGTGCAAAATAAAAATGTAAGGCCCCTTGTCCAAAATGCAGGGAGAAAGAACAGTTTTTAGCTAATGGTACTACAATATGAAGCTTTCTCCTTTAAAATATTTTATTATTTATAAAGGATAATAGGGGTGATCTCAATACATGAGTAACAATATGAACTTAAAATCTGCAAAAATTAATATTTTGGAGTCATATTTTACATATAATACAATGGATATTAATGTGATGGCTTGATCATAAGGTTTTTTTTTCTGGCTTATTTTATAAAAATTCATTATTATGCCATCACAACTTGTTCTTCTATCTTCATTTTTCAAGCTTACAAGTAATTTTTGATAAGTTTTAATTTTGAAAAGAATCTCTGTTGATGCAACTGCTAATAGAGCTGTTCCGAGTATTATTTTATAGACTGACAACATTGGAATACATTACTGACAAATTATTTTGAATGATAAATTTTAGTACATACAGATCTGATGATTCATGCAGACAGTTTTTCCTAAAAATTTATACAAACCAGCTTGAGGTAAATTTGAATTTTATTTTAAGTGTAAATTTATACAATGGCATTTTAATGTTTCCCTGATATATTCTGTAATTTTTAGAGGTTGTGCAAGAAACCAAACATGTCTTCTCAATTTGTATGTGATTCAAATATCTGTTAGGCAATTCCCTGGGGATCTTCCTAATCCAGCTCCCCATTCCATGGTTTACCACATAAATTGACAACAGAATATCTCTTTATTTAAAGTGTGTTTGTAGCAAATATCTCTTTCACTTTTGGGATTAGTAAATTATCTAGGATTTTTTTCCCCTCAGTTTATTGGGGAATGAGTCATCCTTTTGAGAACCGATCAGTTTTGCCCAGAGTGAAATAAGCAGTTCCTGACTACAGACTGCATTTCAAATCCTCATGTCACAAAAGCCATGCTTCTGGGGATCAAGTAAGAGAGTGTGGTTCACGTAGCTCATCCTGTAATTTCAGGAAAGGAAATCAAAGCCAACAGACAGTCATCTTGTGCTAGTGACGTGGCTGTGGCTGCCCAGGACTCTGCAGTCTCTCATAGTCAAACCTCATTCCCAGAAGTCCCCATAAAATCTCATTATACCCTGTTGGCTCTAAACTCTCATCAGGGTGGTTAACAGAATATGTCATACACATGTGCTCAGCTCTAGAATTGTAGGGGAGGCGGTTCCTCACACAAACTGCACGGATCAAGGAAGGGAGAAGCACCGATCTCCAAACGCTTCTTTTGGAAATTAGAATAAAAGTATATGGGACAGTGAAAAGGAACAAATGTTCTTCCCAGTGGTAGTGATAATGTACAATTCTCCCTGTAAATTAGAAGTCAGCTTAGCTTAGAGTAAGAGAATGGGCTAAAGCTTTACACACAGATAGCTTGTCCCTAAATCCAGTCTGACCATTAGCATTGATGGGAGACAACAATTGGCAACAGTCCATTTGAAGCTGTATTAGCACAGCTCAGAGCAAAGTGGTTAGAAACATGATTAAGATCATGGAGGGCATGATTGTCCTGCATCAAATGGGTGATGCTTCCTGCCGAAGAAATGATAGATTTATTCAATATTTACATTTAAATCTTTGGATAAGTATTCTAAGGGATCAAGCTCAATCACAATATTAACTTACATTTGCTGAAATCCTATTCTCATTTCTTATCACCTATCTTAATGTTCAGTTAAAGATTCGTTCTAGATTTCAGCAAAACATAAGTTCAAAAACTTTCTGCTAAATAATAACACTGTTGAGGAAATCCAGACTGATTTTTGGTCTGTAATACCATAAAATGAGCTGGCATTCAACAGTGGGAATTTATTAGCTTACAAGCTTACAGTTTTGAGGCTGAGAAAAATGTCCAAATCAAGCCATCATCAAGGCAATGCTTTCTTTTAAAGACCAGCTGCCAGTGGTCCTGGACTCCCCACTCACATGGCAAGAAACACGGCAGCATCTGCTGGTCTCTCCCCTCTACTCTGGGCTTCCTTGGTTCCAGCTTCTTGCTTCCATGGCTTTCTCTCTCTCTCTGTCTGAATTTCATTCACTTAAAAAAGACTCTAGAAAAAGGATTAAGACCTGCCCTGAATGAAGTGGGTCACATCTTAAATTATGATCCTACTCACCAAAAGATCCTACATAAGATGAGTCCACCCCCACAGGAACAGATTAACTTCAAGAACATAATTTTTGGGGGCACATACAGCTTCAAACCATCACATGCTGTTACTTTTTAAATACTGGGACAAGTAATCAGGAAAAGGAACTCCAATCCCTTTTTCTCTCTCCCCATGTCCTCTAATTACAGTTGCAGTTAAGTGACCCGGGCCTGAGGCTTCCCTTACACATTGCCAAGAGAGAACCAGAATATCTTTTCATTGACTACTGTACTTTTAGAATGGTTCTGAACACCAAACAAGAAAACCACAGTGATCTTGGCAAACAAACAATTGAAAAGTACAGGTGCTGGGAGTATGCACAGGCCCAAAATCAACATGACTTGGGAGGAGAGGGGTCTGGTTAACAAAGAAAGGTGCTTTGCATTCAGAGAAATTTATTTCTTTTAAATATTTGCAATCTGCAGCCAATGGCACATGCGACCACTCGGCATTATTTCCTGACAAAGGAGAGGGCCGGGTAGCAATGAGCAGATGCTTGAGTGGTCTGTGGCGTGAGGTGCACCATCCATCAAGAAGATCAATATTTACTGTTCTTGTATCTTTGTGGTGAAAGTTTGTTCTCCTTTAAAAAAATTACGTGGGGGCTGTGCTTTCTGATTAATACATGGAGAATAGGGTTGACTTCAGGTAGTGAATCAACTGAAGCAGCAAGGTCATCACAAAGTGGAATAAGTGTACCCCTCCCCTGCCCAATAATGAAAAATTCAGTGTTTTAAGGAGTGAAATGCATCTGGCTCACGACATTGACAGACTTCTCCATTCATTCTTTTTTATTCCAATTAATCAGACCTTGATGAAAAGTACAATGTGCATATAATGTTGTACCCAAAGTATGCTTTAAAAGATCATTTAATTAAGTTCAATTAGACTCAATATGTATCCATGAAGTGGTGTGTCTGTGCTGGTTACTGGAGTGACAAAGATGAAGAAGAGAGGGTTTGGTGCTTTGCCTGTTCAGGGCCTCAGTTTCCCCAGTTTGGCCTACTTAGCTTGCAGAGGAGAGAGTGCTATGAGGTAGATGCTGGACCATGACTAGCCTCCTCTACCACGGAAAGGGTTTTGTACTGTATCCTTTAGGTCAAAGTGGGGTCAACATCTTTAATGTGCACAGGCCTCAGCTGGGGATGTTGCTAAACTGCAGAGCCTTACTCTGCAGGTCTAGGACTGGGCCAGAGAATTCCATTTCCAAGCCCCTAGATGATGCATTATTGGTCTGCAGACCACACTTTGAGCAATAAGAATCTACTTATTACTTATAACACTCACTTGTGATGCTTGTTAAAAATGCATATTCTTGAACCCTGCCTCTGACCTTTTGAACCAGAATATGCATATTCAGTTTTTCCAGGTGATTATTATGCATAATAAAGTTTGAGAAGTTTTGCTTAAATGATGGGAAGCCAATCAACACAGTTAAGAATGCCAGTGAATGCGAAAAGAGGATCCAATTGGGATGATCTGCAAGCAGGGAAACTGGGGAAAAAGCTAAGGCTGGAGCTGGGAAGGGGGAAGTGGGCCTGGAATTCAGAAGGTGGGATTAACAGGATTGGGTCATCAGGGAAAATGGGGGCTGAGTGGGTAGGACAAGGCCAGTGAGCGTTTTCCAGGTCCTGGATTGTTAGTTTTGCCAACACTAAAGTGGGGAAGCAGTATGGCGAAGGGTTTAAGGACGTGGGGTTTGGAGGAGGAAAGAGTGGGTCTGAGGTCTGCCCGTAATACTTACTAGTTATATGGTCTTGGTAATTTGCTTAGATTTTCCTCATAAAATGGGGATAATAATAGTTGTTGTTAGGTAGCATTATCTCATTTTGCAAAGGGGGAAACTGTGGGATAGGGAGGGTAAGGCACCCCACCTTGAACAGAGAGAAGATTTGGACATGGATGATCATGGTTTCACAGTTCCTGCTCTTGACATTACCTTCCAGCTTTGTTCATGGATAGAGGCCTCTAGGAGGACACTGGAGGCAACAGAGCAAATATTTACCCTCGCATTTCATTTTTTCCCAAGGTTTCTCACTCTATCACTACTGCTCCTGAGGTGCTCCTCTCCTTTTAAACTTGTAGAAACCTGCTTCCTTTCAATTCTTAGCTCACCTAAGATAAGAAAAAAAAAAAAAAAAGACTTAATACTACATGAATATGGACATAAAGAAAATGCTGGCTGCAAAAAAGCAGTGAGGCTTATAAGGTTCATGTTTTGAACACTTCCTCAGTTAATTGACCATAAAATGTCACTGACAGTTTACCTGGGTCACTCATTTCCCAATTCCCTTCCTGCCTTTAAGAGGTGTGTGCTTTCTTAAGCCTCTCCCTCCTGTTTTGTCCCAGCTTGCTTTGCCTCCTTGGTGTGTGGTCATGGCGAAGGCAGAGTTCCTGCTCAGGTACTGCTCAGGTACTGCTCATTCATCTACACGTCTCTGGTTTGAGACACAAGTTTTTTCTCAAGGAACGTGTGGGGCTGCAGTAAGTGAAATGGTTTTGGGGAGTGACACAATGAAAACCTCACTCTTTAGGTAAGATCCTTTCCTCAGTCAGGGTGGCTTGGTCTCTTACAGACCCTGCAGGCTAACAATAACCTAAGCACATAGTATTCATCCGTAACCAAACAATAAAAATTACACACATGTGCTAATGGACAGGTGGTGCTGAGTATATGTTGGTTGAGTTGTTTTTTCATTGAAATAGAATCAGATTGTCCTTCTTGATGGCCTTAATTCATAATAACTAGTCATCCAGTGTTTTAGTATCTCTTTCCCCTTGTCATGTTCTCTGTTGGTTCTTTCAAGGTAACAAAGCTCAACTTTAGATGTTCCCTTAACTGCATCTTCTGACGACCTTGCCCATGCCACGGCTCTACCCTCAGACACACTGATCTCCGGGCTGGGAAAGACCCTCACACAAGAAGTCCTATGACCTCTTCCTTCTCTGCCTTGGAGTCTCTGCTCTAATCAGCCTGTCTGAGGAACCACCTCTTCTTTCTGCATATAAATTGGTATACTATCTCATCATTTTTCCATCCTCCCTTACTGCCTTGCCTTTTTATTTTTTTGTAATCCTACTTTTCAAAAATTTTTTATTTTTTTAAAGATACTTAGATTACATAAATGTTAGATAAAAAATATAGGGGATTCCCACATGCCCTGCTCCCCACATCTCCCAAACTTTCCCACATTAACAACATCCCTAATTAGTATGGTATATTCACTGCAATTGATGAACACATTTTGAAGCATTGCCACTAAGCATGGATTGCAGTTTACATTGTAGTTTACACTCTCTCCCATCCAATTCTGTAGGTTATGGCAAGATATATAATAGCTTGCATTGTCATTGCAATGTCATTCAGGACAATTCCCAAGTCCGAAAATACCCCTGAACTACAACTGTTTTTCCCTCTCCCTGCCCTCAGAACCTCCAGTGGCCCCTGCCTCCACATCAATGATATAATTTCTTCTATTGCTAGAATCACAATAAGTCTATAGTAGAGTATCAGTAAGTCTACTTTGGTCCATAGTTCATTCCCCAATCTTGAGGATTCTGGGATAGTGATGTCCCCTCCAACTCTAATTGAGAGGGGTCTTTAATCCTACAAGGCCCATGGATGGGAGTCTCTTGCTTGCAGTTGGGGACTCTCTCCATTCCTTGGTGTGGTGATTGTCCATCATCACCTCTTTGTTAGTTGTTCTGGGTGAGAATGAACTGAAGAGTAGGTGTTGCAACTCTGTTGAGGCTCAGGGTCCAGCTAGCACATGGACAGCCCAAAGATTTAAGTCTCTTGGATGTATACTTACTAATTCTAGTACTAAATATAGGTTCAAACAGAAGGACAGATGAGCCATGTTTAGAGAAACCATGACCTGGTCTAATTCTGTCATATGGGGGAGCATAAATTCCAAAGTAGGGCCCACTGGCAAGGCATCTAACTCCTGAGCTATCTCCCCTGACTATAGTGTCTGGATGTGTACAGAGCCCTCAGGATCCCCGCTATTTGAGGTAGTATCTACTTTGGCAGTCAATGAGATCCTGCTGAGACTTGCATAAGTGTAACTTCTAGGATGACCTCCTATCTCACTTTGAAGTTGCTTAGCCATATAAACTCATTTGTCTTTACATTTTCCCCCCTTTGGTCAAGGTCTTTTTCCATTGCTAGTTGGTGCTTGGTAGTAATCCCTTGGTGCCAGGGAGGCTTATCCCTGAGAGTCATGGGGGGAAGGTAATGTATATATGTACTGAGTTTGACTTTGAGAGAGGCCATATTTGAGCAACAAGGAAGCTCTCAGGAGGTAACTCTTAGGCATCTATGATACTAGGCTAAATTTCAGTTTCAAGAGTAAAGATTCATAAGCACAGTCATTAATATCAAGGGCCCATCAATGGACCATCCTCCTTCACTAATCATTGCCCCTGACTCAGGGGATTCTTGCTGTTGCATTAGAGAAAGTGACAGAGCTCCCCAGGATGGGAATGTGATATTCTTTTGGTTATTGTGTGAATCTCTAACCACCATGAAATGCTCCATGAAGATTTGAACATATTTATATGCCTTACATGTATGCCCAGGTGAGTTTCCTCCCATGTATCCCCATCACTGAATCCCTGCACCAATGATCCTCCCCTGCTACCATTGTAACCCTTTTGTGATCTAAAACATGTTCAAAAATTAAGCCAATAAAATGGCCAAATACAAATAAGAAAAAGAAATAATAATGATCGTTTTAAAAATAAGAAAAAAATATAAAATATGAAAAAAAGATTAAAATTGAAAAGAAATTTTTTAGGATAATAAAATATAATGAAAAAATATTTTAGGGAAGTGGATTTGGCCCAGTGGTTAGGGCGTCCGCCCTACCACATGGGAGGTCTGTGGTTCAAACCCTGGGCTTCCTTGACCTGTGTGGCGCTGGCCCATGCACAGTGCTGATGCACGCAAGGAGTGCCCTGCCACTCAGGGGTGTCCCCTGCCCCTCAGGGGTGTCCCCCACGTAGAGGAGCCCCACAGGCAAGGAGTGTGCCCCATAAGGAGAGCCGCCCAGTGCGAAAGAAAGTGCAGCCTGCCCAGGAATGGTGCCGCACACACGGAGAGCAGACACAGCAAGATGACGCAACAAAAAGAAACACAGATTCCTAGTGCTGCTGATAAGGATAGAAGCGGTCACAGAAGAACACACAGTGAATGGACACAGAGAGCAGACAACTGGGGTTGAGGGGCGGAAGGGGAGAGAAATAAATAAATAAATAAATCTTTAAAAAACAAAAAAAATTTTTTGACATCTTAACTTTCATCACTGTAAGATCTGCTGTCCTGTATGTACAAGGACATTTTCTTCTATTTATTCCTCCAGTGTCTTACATTTTTCATTTTGTCTTCAAAGAAGTTTTAGGTTACAGAAAATCATGTACCAAATACATGTGACTCCCATATACCCAACATCCTCCCCACTTTTCCCCCTTCCCCTATTAATAGCATTGTATATGTGGATGGTATGTTTGTTGCAACTGATGTACATATATTGGAACATAGCTACTAACTATGGGCAATGGTTTACATTATGGTTTACATTTTGGGCCATGTACTTTTATAAATTTTGATGAAATTTAACATGGCCTGTATCTATCATAGCAAGATTGTATACAACATTTCCATCACTGCCAAAATGCCCCCAGTTCCCTCTATTCCACTCCTCCCTTTCCCACCTCTCGGGATCCACAGCAACCAGCAGGCTTCGCTCCTTGAAGGACAAGATTCATAGTTATTTGCGACAACACCGAGGGCTTAACAAACTGGTCTGTCTTCTCCTATTAGGCACCACCCATGCTCTTGAAAGACTCCTGACCCTCTATTTGAGAACAGAGAGGGCCTTACCAGGATGGGAGTCCACCACCTCCCTGCTCATTATGTGGGTCTCCACCCATTGATGTAGCACACCATAACAAGATGAGCACTCACACTCCTAGAAGTGGTGTACCCTGTCCCGAATGTCCCCACATCCAATATCCTAAACCCTCACTTGCTATATTGCCAAGACAGCATTCCCCACATTGTAGTTTCAACCATGTACCCACCAATCCCCAGTGTTCCCAGTTCCATGAACCACCCAACCCCCATGACAAACCAGTACTGCCCAATCCAAGAGTATCACTGTACTACCCTGTCATGCCCCTCCACTACCCAATTACGTACTTCCACCTTAGCATAGATTTTTCCCATATGGGCAATTGGCTCACAATCTTCTTCTTCTCCTTTTCTATTTCTTATAAACCTGTCTTCCAGACTCCAGCTCTGTGAATCTGTTCAATTTGCTTAATTCATATCAGTGAAGTCATGTAATATTTGTCCTTCAGTTTCTGGCTTGCATCACTCAACATGAGTCCTCAATATTCGTCCATGTTATCCTGTGTGTTAATACTGTATTCCTTCTTGGCAGCTGAGTAATATTCCATTGTATGTATATACCACAGTTCATTTATTCATTTACCTGTTGAAGGTTGTTTGGATTGGTTCCAACTTTTGGCAATAGTGAATAATGCCTCTATGAACTTTGGTGTGCATATATGTGTTCGTGTCCTTGCTTTCAGTTCATCTGGGTATATACACAGCAGTGGAATTGCTGGATCATATGGTAGTTCTATAGTTAGTTTTCTGAGGAACCGCCTTACTGTTCTCCACAACAGCTGCATCATTCTACATTCCCACCAGGAGTGGATGAGGGTTCCCATTCCTCCACATCGTCTACAACACCTGTAGTCCTCTGCTTTTTTATTTTTTATTTTTTTTAAAGATTTATTTTTATTTATTTAATTCCCCTCCCCTCTCCCGGTTGTCTGTTTTCTGTGTCTTTTTGCTGCGTCTTGTTTCTTTGTCCGCTTCTGTTGTCTCAGCGGCTCAGGAAGTGTGGGCGGCGCCATTCCTGGGCAGGCTGCACTTTCCTTCGCGCTTGGTGGCTCTCCTTACGGGTGCACTCCTTGCGCGTGGGGTTCCCCTACGCGGGGGACACCCCTGTGTGGCACAGCACTCCTTGCGCGCATCAGCACTGCGCATGAGCCAGCTCCACACGGGTCAAGGAGGCCCGGGGTTTGAACCGCGGACCTCCCATGTGGTAGACGGACGCCCTAACCACTGGGCCAAAGTCCGCTTCCCCTCTGCTTTTTTAATAGCCACCAGTCTAATGGGTGTGAGATGATATCTCACTGTAGTTTTGATTTGCATTTCCCTAATAGCTAGTGATGTTGAACATCTTTTCATGTGGTTTTTAGCCATTTGTATTTTTTCTTTGGAGAAGGGTCTATTCAAATCACTTACCCATTTTTTAAAAGGATTTTTTGCCTTTTTATTTTTGAGGTATAGGATTTTTAAAATACATGCTGGATATTAGGCCCCTATCAGATATATGGTTACCAAATATTTTCTCCCATTGAATAGGCTGCCTTTTCGCTTTCTTGACAAACTCTTGTGGGGTGCAAAAAGTTTTAATTTTGAGGAGGTCTTTTATTGCTTGTGCTTTGGGTGTAAAGTTCATGAAACTATTTCCTAATAGAAGGTCCCATAGATGCTTCCCTACATTATCATCCAAGGTCATTATGGTCTTGGCTCATATTTAGATCTTTGATCCATCTTGAGTTAATTTTTGTATAAGGTGTGAGATGGTTTTCCTCTCTCATTCTTTTGGATATAGATATCTAGTTCTCCAAGCACTATTTGTTGAAGAGGCCATTCTCACCCAGTTTAATGGGCTTGGTGGCCTTGTTGAATATCAGTTAACTGTATATGTGAGGATCTACGTCAGAATTCTCAACTTGGTTCCAATGATCAGTACATCTATCCTTGTGCCAATATCATGCAGTTTTGACCATTGTAGCTTTGTAGTATATTTGAAAGTCAGGGTAGTGTGGTTCTTTTTATTTAATTTTTCTTTACCAATATGTCTTTAGCTATTCAGGGCCTCTTGCCCTAACAAATAAATTTTATAGTTATTTTTTCCAATTCAGTAAAAAATGCTATGGTGATTTTTATTAGAATTGAATTAAATCTGTAGATCAGTTTGTGTAGGATAGACATCTTGATGATGTTTAGTCTTCCTATCCATGAACAAGGAATATTCTTCCATTTATTTGTCTTCTTTGATTTCCTTTAACAGTGTTGTATAGTTTTCTCCATACAAGACATTTACATTTTCAGTTAAATTTATTCCTAGGTGTTTGATTCTTTTAGTTGCTATTGTAAATGGAATTTTTTCTTGATTTCCTCCTCAGATTGCTCATTATTGGTTTACAGAAATGCTACTGATTTTTGTACATTGATCTTATAACCTGTGACTTTACTGAACTTATTTATGAGCTCAGAAGTTTTGTTGTAGATTTCTCAGGGCTTTCTATGTATTGGAGCATGTCATCTGCAAATAGTGAAATTTTTACTTCTTCCTTTCCAATTTGGATGCTTTTTATATCTTTTTCTTGCCTAACTGCTCAAGCAAGTACTTCTAACACCAATAGAAGCAGTGAAAGTGGGCATCCTTGTCTTGTTCCCAATCTTAGTGGGAAAGCTTTTAGAATTTCGCCATTGAATATGACGCTATCTGTGGGTTTTTTATATATACCCTTTATCATGTTGAGGAAGTTTCCTTCTATTCCTACCTTTTGTAGTGTTTTTATCAGGAAAGGTTTCTGTATTTTGTCAAATGCTTTTTCTGCATCTGTAGAGATGATCATGTGTTTTTTTTCTTTTGATCTGTTTATGTGGTGAATTACATAGATTGATTTTCTTATGTTGAACCATCCTTGCATACCAGGGATGGACCCCATTTTGTCATAGTGTATAATTCATTTGATGTGTTATTGAATATGATTAGCAAGTATTTTATTGAGGATTTTAGCATCTAGCTTCATTAGAGGTTGGTCTACTTTTTTGCTTTCTTGTGGAATCTTTGCTTGACTTTGGTATTAGGATGATTTTTGCATCATAGAATGAGTCAGGCAATGTGCCCTCCAGTTCTATGTTTTGGAAAAGTTTAATTGGGATTGGTGTTAGTTCTTTCTGGAATATTTGATAAAATTCACCTGTGAATTCATGGCCCCTTCTTAATTGGGTTTTTTTTATTACATATCTATCTTATTACTTGTGATTGATTTGGTGAGTTCATCAATTTCTTCTTTCATCAATGTAGGCTGCTTGTGTGTTTCTAGGAATTTGTCCATTTCATCTAAATTATCCTTCTTGTTGGCATTTAATTTTTCTAAGTGTTCTCTTATGATGCTCTTATTTCTGTGAGGTCAGTGGTGATATCCCCTTCCTTGTTTCTTATTTTTTTGTATTTTCATCTTCTCTCTTTTTTCCTTTGTCAGTATAGCTAAGGGTTTGTCAGTTTTATTAATCTTCTTGAAGAATCAATATTTGGTTTTGTTTATTTTTTCTAGTGTTTCTTATATTCAATTTCATTTAGTTCTGCTCTAATCTCTTTCTTTCTTTCTTTCTTTCTTTCTTTCTTTCTTTCTTTCTTTCTTTCTTTCTTTCTTTCTTTCTTTCTTTCTTTCTTTCACTTCCCTTGGGGTTTGCTTGCTGTTCTTTTTCTAATTCCTCCATTTGTTTTTAGGGCTTTGATTTAGCACTTCTTTTTTAATATAGATGTTTTATGGCTATGAATTTCCCTCTCAGTACAGCTTTTGCTGCATCCCATAGGTTTTGATATGATGTGTTGTAATTTTCATTCATTTCAAGGTAGTAACTGCTTTCATTTCAGATTTCCTTCTTGACCCACAGCTTGTGTAAGAGTGTGTTGTTTATCTTCCATATCTTTGTGCCTAATTTGGTTCTCTGGTTCTTACTGATCTCCAGCATCATCCACTGTGGTCAGATAAATTATTTGTATAATTTCATTCTTTCTGAATTCATTGAGAGCTATTCTGTGGCTTAGCATGTGATCTATCCTGTAGAATGATCCATGGGACTTGTGAAGAATATATATCCTACTGTATTTGGGTGTAATGTTCTGTATGTGTCTATTAGATCTAGATCCTCTAGTGTATTATTCAAAGTCTTTGTTTCTTTACTGATTCTCTGTTGAGATGTTTTGTCTAATGGTGGTAATGGTGTACTGAAATCACCCCATATAATTGTAGAGGCATCTATTTCTCTACTTAGTTTTTCTAGTGTTTGCTTCTATATTTTGAGGCACCCTCCTTAGGTGTATAAATGTTTATGATTGTTCTTTCTTCTTGATAGATTACCCTTTTTATTAATATATAGTGTCTTTCTTTGTCTCTTACAATAGTTTTGCATTTAAAGTTTATTTTGTCTGATATTAGTATAGTGACTCCTGCCCTTTTTTTGTTATTGTTTGCTTATAAAAATTTTTTTCCAACCATTCACTTTCAGCCTCTTTGCATCCCTGGGCTTAAGGTATGTTTCTTGTAGACAGCATATAGATATGTCATATTTCCTTATGCTTTCTGCCAATCTGTTTCTCTTGACTGGTGAGTTTAATCCATTAACATTCAATGTTATTATTGTCAAGGAATTACATTAGCCATATTTTCTTTAGGTTCATGTATGTAATTTGTTGTTTTTATTTCTTTTTTTAAAATCTTTTTAGTTGTTCTTATGCTCTCCTCCAACCTCTCTCTCTCCCGTTATTTCCTCTCAACCTGCAGAATTCCATTTAGTACTTCTTGAAGGGCAGATTTCCTATTGATATACTCTCTTGATTTCTGTTTATCTGTGAATATTTTGAACTCTCCCTCATTTTTGAGTGCCAGATTTGCTGGATAGAGAATTCTTGGCTGGAAGTTTTTTCTTTTAGCACCTTAACCATGTCATACCACTGCCTTCTTGGCTCCATGGTTTCAGATGAGAAATCAGCACTTAATCTTATTGAGTTTCTGTTGTATGTGATGCATCTTTTTACTCTTGCTGCTTTCAATATGCTCTTTCTTTCTTCAGCATTGGAAAATTTTCCAAGTATATGTCTTGAATTAGGCCTGTGTGGATTTATACTGTTTAGGGTGTGCTGCACTTTCTGGACATGTATGTCCATGTCCTTCAATTGAGTTGTGTAATTTTCAACCATTATTTCTTCAAACACTCCTTCTGTCTCATTTCCCTCCTCTTTTCCCTCTGGGATGCCTATAATGTGCACGTTTCTGCATTTTGTGTTGTCATTCAAATCCCTAAGTCCCTGCTGGATTTTTTATATCTTTTTCTCTCTCTGTTCTACTGTATGTTGGATTTCAGATGTACTGTTTTACTCATTGATGATTCTTTCCACTGCCTGTTCAAATCTGCTGTCATGTGATTCTAGTGTATTTTTGATTTCTTGAATTGTGTCATTCATCACCATCATATCCGTTATCTTTTTACATATGTTTACAATTTCTTCAGTATATTCTCCTAGTGTCTTTTTAATATCCTTAATCTCTTCCTTCACTTCATTAAGTTGATTCATGATATTTGTTTGGACATCTCTGATTAGTTGTTGAATGTTCTGTATCTTCTCCTGGTTTTCAGTGTATTTGTTGGACTGAGCCATGTCTTCCTATTTCTTAGTATGGCTTGTAAGTTTTTGTTGGTGTCTAAGCATCTGTTTATCTTGATGGGTTTATTCAGTTGATCAGCTACTCTCTTTATTTTATAGTTTTATTTTGTTGTTGTTTTTGTGTGTGTGGTAGGGTTTCACTTTGACAGTTCATTCCTCTTATTCTATTTCTTTGTTGTTGTCTATGTCCCCTTGGAAAAAAAATTAGAACCAGAGAAAAGGAAGGAGGTAAGAAAAGAAAAAGAATAATAGTAATAATAATAGTAAAAGGTAGGAGAGGAACTGTATGAGACCTAGGAAATTAAAAAATTAGCATGAGTAAGAAACACAGATAACATTCAAATAGAAGAATAGTGAGAATGAAACAAGAAACAGAAAAATATACAGAATGAATTACAAGGCCAGAATGATGAGAAGAGGGGGAAAAAAGAAAAGAGAAAAAGAAAAAGGAAAGAAAACAGAGAAAAAAGGAAAGCAATAGATATAAAAACCAGAAAAATTGAAGACCAAACAAAAAGAGATGGAATGAAAGAATAACAGAAAACAGAAGATATAAAGATGAAGCAGAGAAAAGAAATAGCACAGGTAGAGAAAATAGTGGGGTATCATTATAGGGTATGCATTGGTGGGAGGGAGTTCTCAAGGGCATGCATGTAGGGTATATAGAAATGTTCAGATATTTGTTGGGTATTGATATAGAGGGTAGAGTATCTTATGACAACTGAGGGAGTGCTGAGTTCCCATTAAGAGAAACTCTGTTGCACTCCCCAAAGGAGAAGCAACAATCCCCCAAGCACAAGGGCAAAGACCAGAGAAGAAGGATAGTTCAGTGATGGGCCCTTGATACTGATAAGCCTGTGTGCTTGAAATTTCAACTAGGCCTAGAGCTGCAGGGTACCTAAGAGTTACCTCCTGAGAACTTCCATGTTGCTCAAATGTGGCCACTCTCTAAGACTAACTCAGCATGTAAATGCGTTACCTTCCCCCCAGCATGGGACATGACTCCCAGGGATGAGCCTCACTTATTCCAAGGGATTACCGCAGAGCACCAGCTGGTGATGTAACTAGAAAAACACCTTGAATAAAGGGGGAAATAGTAAAGACAAATGAGTTTATATAGTTAAGAGACTTCAAAGAATTGGGAGGTCATCAGAGGGGTCGCACTTAAGCACATCTTAGCAGGATCTCAGAGACAGACAAAGTAGATACTACCCCAGGTGGTGGTACTCCTGAGGGCTACAGAGATACCCAGGTCCTACGGTCATGACAGATGGTTCTGGAATTTGGTGCCTTTCCAGTTGGTCCTAGTTTGGAATTTGTGCTCCTGAGTGTGATGGAGTTGGACTCAGATGTGACCTCTCTACACATGACTCTTCTGTCACTTTTACTGAACCTGTGGTTGGCACTGGGGTTGGTGTGTGCTCAGGAGACTTGAATCTCTGGACTGTCCATGTGCCAGCTGGGCCCTGAGTCTCAGCAGAGTTGCAAAACCTACTCTCTGGTTTGTGGGACTTACCCAGGTCAGCTAACAGGGAGGTGATGATGGTCAACCACCACACCAGGGAACTGAGAGAATCTACAGCTGCAGTAGAATTCCATCCATTAACCATGTGGTATCTAAGCCCCCTCTTGATTTAGAGGTGGAGTGGACATTGCCATCCCAGGGTCCTCAAGGTGAAGGAATAAAATATGGATTAGAATGGACTTACTGATATTTTAATATAGAATTATTATGACTCTAGCAATGGAAGAAATTATATTATTGATGTGGAGACAGGGGACACAGGAGTTGCTGAAGGCAGAGAAAGGGAAAAAGATGTGTGATATTGGGGCATTTTTGGGAATTGGCGTTGTCCTGAATGATATTGCAGGGACAGATGCAGGACATTATATATCCTGCCATAACTGGGAGAGAGTATAAACTAAAACATAAACTATAGTCCATTCTGTGTCGCAGTGCTCCAAAATGTATTCATCAAATACAGTGAATGTATCACACTAATGGAAGAAGTTGTCCATGTGGGAGGAGTGGTGGGTGTAGGGACTGGCTTATATTGGAACCTCTTATATTTTTCATTGTAACATTTTGTGTGATTTATGTGTCTTAAAAAAAAAGATAGTAAAAAAGACAAAATAAATAAAGAAAAAATAGTCAAACAGAGAAACAAAGCAAGGGGAAGCACGACGAACTAGAAGCTAGACAGCAACAACTCATTTAAAAAGAAGAGAAAGGGGGAATAAAGATTAAAAAAAACAAAAATAAACATGGAAAAACATTGTCTCTTAGACTCCTAAGGACCTTCTCAGGCTGCCGGTGTTCATCAATCAGTCACCCTGTAGCCTGCCCTCTGCTGATTTTGAACCGGGTTTCAGTAAGTAAAGTAAGGAAAATAATAAAGGAACCTTTTTTTTAAAAAATAGGCTATACAAGAAAAGCTAAAGCAAAGAAAATGTCTATATATTCCCTGTCATAAGGTTTCAACTGATGCCTGATAACCCAGTAGAAGAGCGGGCAATCAAACCAAGGACCTCCTATATGCTAGGCAGGAATTCTTCCACTGAGCTAATCTGGCTCCTTAGGTTAATTTGCCTTCTCGAGGCTAAACGCCCCTTTTCCCTGGGGCAGGTTAGATTCCCTGCAGTCCTCCGGAGTCCTGCCGATCTGTCCCCTGTCTCTGCTTTCTGTCTGATGTAATTCCTCTCTGCCTGGGCAGAGATGCCCCTCTCCTCTCCCTGTTGAATCAGGGTCCTTTCTGATATTCAAGCGAGACCCAGCTGGGTAAACTCACTGCAAAGAAACCACCCTCCACTGTCCCACCCACTTCCTCCCAGGGAATCTGCCCTCACACTCTTCGGAGATGGGACCCAGCGGCTCCACGAGGCTGTGCACTCAGGGCGGGGTGTCTGTGCCCCTCCTGGCCGCAGGGGCGCACAACCCAAGATTTCCCCTGGCTTCCCTATCTGTCCAGCACCTCCTAGATGACTCAGAGCACCTTCCAGTTCTATATATATCCCAAGGAGGGGGCAGGGAGGAAGACACCCACTCTCCTCTCAGT
This sequence comes from Dasypus novemcinctus, assembly GCF_030445035.2. NCBI lineage: Eukaryota > Metazoa > Chordata > Mammalia > Cingulata > Dasypodidae > Dasypus > Dasypus novemcinctus. The sequence continues at coordinate 87,771,953 of NC_080684.1, read as the reverse complement.
GAGGTTCAGGTCCCAGGAGTTTTACCCTAACTTGTTATCCTGGGGGTGGGTAAGGGGAGCCCTTCCCGGCGGCCAGGACGTCTAGTAAGTCACAACCCATTTTTAGGCTGCTGCTTCTCTTCTTCCTTCCATCTCCTGGTAGCTGTGAAGCAGTGTGCCGGTCCACTATACCCCAAAAGCCTCCGACTCCCTCGCTGTGTTTTAGCGAGAGCTGTGCCCTATCTGCCTAAACCATCGGTCATGTTTCATAATCCCTTGTCTTGAAATAGAAAAATTGCTATTTGGTTTAGTATAGGTGTAATTTTTTTTTTCTGTGACCCTCCAGTAAAATGTCAGTTTCATAAAAATAGAGACCTAATCTCTTGTGACCCCAGTGTATAGAACAATGTCTGGGACCGTCTAACTCAATAAAAATTTGTCAAATGAACACGTAAATTAATTTCAATGAAACACATGAGAAGGATGAGCCTGTGTAGGTAACTAAAGTTAGTTGCATTTAGAAAAATCAAAACAAAACTAATTTAAAAATATACCAATTATCTGGGGAAGTAAGAGTGATAGGTGGATTGGGTTACTTTTGGAGCCATCAACATAATTTTATTTTGTGCATTTCCCCCCTTCTACCCTATAACACAGCCCTCATCATGAGAAAACTGCTTTGCCCTGCACCAGATTCACTGTTCACATGAAGAATTTCTATGAAACTCCTAATGAACTTCACTTTCTGCAATTTCCAGGTAAAGTAAAAAATAATCCCCCCAAATGACCTTTGTTTTCAAAGAAACTCTGAAATATGTACAGATGAAAACCATAAAGACATTATTGAAGAGAATCTGAACTGTTTTTCAAAATGGTAAAAGAAGAGGTAATTGTTTGCTTATGAAATTTGTAGATCTGAAGTGTGGGCTGGATTAAGATATAGCTGTCTCCAGGGTTCACAGATATCACTGATATCATGAGTCTTCCCCCCCCCCCCCCCCCCCCCCCCCCCGGCCAGTCTCTATGTTGATTCCATTCTCTTGTTGGTCTCGTTTCAGGATGGATGGAAATAATGAGAAGGTAGCTACAGGTGCACGTGTTTCCTCGAGCGGTGATCTCAAAAGTAAAGACAACCCCTTTCCTTTCTTTCTTTCTTTTTTTTTTTGAAGTACCAGGGATTGAACTTGGGACCTTGTACATGGGAAGCCCTTGGACACCCCCTTTTGCCTAGCGCCTACAACAGTCCCTACCTCCTATCCAATGACTGATTGGCCAGGTTTGGGTCACATGTTCACCTCTGGGATGGTGTGTCTGGGGAATGGAGCAATCCAGTCAACTTTTGTTATCCCTGAGGCAGGGGAGGCAGACTCCTTGATTGACAGGTGCACTAAAATTACACAAAATATTTGCATGTGAGAAAGAAAGAGAAAGAGAGAAAGTTAGAGGGATGGTTCTTCAAAATAAATTGATGCGATACAAACATGAGAATATCATGATGTATTATTGTTGTGTTAGCTTTATTATAAATAACTGTCATCTTGGACCGCTATGAGGATGACCTGGAACAACCCATATTCTACTTTGAGGACTATTTCACCAATATGCCCAATTTAGTACCTAAGAGAAAACAAAAATATCAGAATTGATGAAGCAGGTGTTAAAAGAAAAACTTGTCATGCAATTTAGGATCTCACAGCTTTATTGAGCTATTCAAGAATCAGGCAGCATCACATCCAGTTAATAGAGGCAAGCTCCACCAAGAGGAAGAAAAGGCATACCATCTAAACTGGAGTTGGTGGACTATGATTAGTTGGCTTAAACAGCAGCTGGCGGACTATGGTTGGTTGGCTTTGGGTTTTGGGTTCCCTTTTTAACCACATTCAAGTATATGATTCAGTAGTATTATCTACATTCCCAATAATGTGCTAACATCACTCAGAATAATATTTTTAAAGGATGTTTGTTAATTTATTTAGCCAGCTTTCTTTGATGAACACTAGTGATTCCTCAATAAGGCCCCCCAAAGTAATATGGATTTCATCATTTAGAACTTGGATAGCACATTTTAAAAATGGGTTTTCATCTAGACTACTTTTGTTAGTTTTATATAAAGAATAATTTAGGATTAATTCCAGCCAATTGATGCAATTCAGTAAGAGTAAATGCCAACCTTTTAATTCTTATCAAAATACTGGAGAAAGGGGAGTGGATGTGGCTTGAGCAGTTGAGTGACTGCTTCCCTCATGGTAGGTCCCAGGTTTGGTCCCTGGTACTTCCTAAAAAACAAACAAACAAAACAACAAGCAAACAAAAAGAAACCAACTCAGGGGAGCTGATGTGGCTCAGTGGTTGAGTGCTGGGTTCAATCCCCAGCCCTGGTACCAAAAGAGAAAAAAAAAAAAATACAGGGAGGCACAAAGGAACAAAGAATGTAATTGCAACTATCACTATCGGAAAAAATATTTGGCTTCAAGATTCAATATACCAGTAATTAATTTGCAAGGGCTGCTATAACAAATACCACAGACTGGTTGGCTTAAACAACAGGAATTATTGTCTCACAGTTTAGGAGGTGACAAGTCCATCATCAAGGTATGAGCAAGCCATGGTTTCTCTGAAGTCTGTAGCATTCTGACTTGTTGGTCAATCCATAACTCAATCTCTGCTTCCATCGCATAGTCATCTGTCTCCGTCTGTCTCCTCCTCATCCTACTACCATGTTTAAATTGCCTTTTTTATAAGGAAGCCAGTCATATTGGATAAGTCCTACCCTGATTCAGTTTGTCTTCATCTTAATAGGATCTTTGAAGATCCTGTTTACAAATGAGTTCACACCCACAGGACCAGGATTCAGGAATTGAACATACTTTTGCGTGGACTAGATTCAATCCTTAACAATCAGGATCTTGAGATTTGAGATTATGGATCTAATATTGAGAAATGCCATGGCTTATAATTAGATAGCTTGCTCCAATAGTTCTAACTTCCTTGTCATTTTGAACTTTATCTTGAATTTGGGGCCCTCAAGTGTTGGGCATGCTTGGATCACGGGGCATGTGAGTGGGAATAGAAAGGCAGTGGATTCTCTAGAGACGAAGGACTCACTTGGCAGTAGGTAGGCTTCGTGTTTGGAACAGATGAACAGCAGCATTTTGGTTCTGGGAGCCATATGTGGACAAGAAGCAGAACTCCTGAGAGCTGCCAGTAGGATGGAGGGGCAGAGTCAGGCACCAGTGAGCAGAGATGAGCCGTAGCTAGGTTTGGTTGCTAAGCAAGGGGAAACCATTACTCCCTGCCCCCCCACCCCCCCCAAAACAAGGGAGTAATGTAATTCAATTTGTATATATCAGGAGTTTGAGAACAGTGACTAGGGGACAGTTTTGTTTAAGGCTGTTTCAGTAAACTAAGTGAGAACTATAAGGGCATGAACATGGCATTGAAGTTGGACGAAAGGGGATGGGTAGGAGAGGTATTTAGGAGGTGACATCAGTAGGATTTGATCATGGATTAAAGATGAGCACTCAGGGAGAAGACCCATTTGAGGGAGGGTTTCCTGCCATCTGTGAAGTGATTGGCATCATGCAAGGTTCAGGAACGCAGAAGTGGACAAGGCAAGTTTCTGCCCTCTTAGAATCTGCCTTTTGTGGGGAGGGAGTCAATTAATAAGTAAACAAATAGATAAACAAGATTATTGCAGATTGTTATAAAAGCTCTGAAGAAAATAGGTCGATGAGTTGCATCACATTCCTTCAAAGCCACCCCCGCCCTTCAACCCCAGCCTCTGACCAACACTGCTCTGTTTTATGTCCCTATACTTTTGCTTTTTCCAGGATATCAAATAAATTGAATCACAGTCTGCAATTTTTGAAGTCTAACCTCTTTCACTTAGCAAAAATTATTTGAGTTTTTCATCCTTGGTATTGTACATAGTGGTGGTTTATTTCTTTTTATTGTTGAATGGTATTCTGTTGTATGGCTTTAGCAGTGTGTTTATATATTTACAATTTGAAGGACATTTGGGTTTTCAGTTGTGGGATAATTCTTTGATAAACGTTTTTGGGTGATGGAAATATTCTATATAGTGATTACGGTAGTGATCAGTATGTGTTTGTCAAAAGTTAGAATTGCTCAGTAAAGAGTATGAATTTTGCTCTATAAATTATACTTCAATAAACTTGACTTTTAAAAAGGCTTATTTAATAACAACAATAACAACAACAAAAAAAAGGTAAAGGAGAGGAAACAGATTAATGAATGAGAGTAACTAAGCGGTTGTCAAGGGATTGGGGACTATTTAAGATACAGTGGTTGGGGAAGACCTCCCTAAGGGGTTAACATTCAGCCTGAGATATATGTATTTGTTGTGTTCAGAAAAGAGAAAGGAAACCAGAGGGGCCAGCATATTGTCAATAAAGAGGAGAGTGATATGAACTGAAGTTAAGAGGCAAGTGGGTCCAGATTCTGAAGAATCTTTTAAATCACAGTGAGAGCTTTTGGATTTTATCCTAAACAAAATTAAAGACATTTGAAGATTTTTGGTGGAAATTTGCCATCTTCTGATTCACTTCGTAAAATGGTCACACTGTTGTCAGGAAACTGTGAGACTAATTAATAGACTACAGCAAAAGCCCAAGTGAAAGATGAAGGCAAACTGCGTATTGGTAATTGCAATGAAGACGGAAATTAGTGGGCAGGGGTTAGAAACAATTTGCAGATGAATAAAACCGGTAAGACTTGTTGATGGTTAGCCTATGCAGGTAGGATAGAGGTATACATCAAGTTGGAATTCTAATTTTTTTGCTTGAACAAATTGGGCGATAATACTGCCATTTACTGGGGTGGGGATTTTGTGTGAGGATCAGTTTTAGAAAGGAAAATAGAGAGTATGATATAATCTCCTTTCCCCTCTGGGCTCAGTCATAGACTGGGGACTTTTGGAGGTGGCTATTTGATCAGTCTGGATTAATAGCTTTCATCACTGGAATGACTCCTCCCAAATGATGCCTCTTTACCCACTATTTTTTGACTAATTCTTGAAATCTCACATCCCTGGGACTTCTTCAGTTTCTATTCTGTTTAGAATTTAACTAGACAAAATGCCACAAAATTACAAAACATGGTGACAATCACTCACTGTACTCTACAATGTATAGCACAGTGAGACATGCTTTCCTATTCCCCCCACCAAGAACATAAGTTTCGTTCTCCACCCCTTGAATCTGGGGTTGGGCATATGACCCATTTTGGCCAATGGGACATTAGGAACTATGACATGAATAAAGAATTGAAAAGTACTTGCACATTATTTTCTCTCATTGCTATGAATCCTCTCATTCTACAAAGGAGCCCATGCTATCTTATTGAGTGATGAGAAATATATAGGCTTGTAATCCCAGATGACAAGCATACATGTGAGTGATGCTCTCTCTAAACTAAACAGTCTCCTCTTTGTCAGACATGTGAGTGTGGTCATCCTAAACTCTTCAGCCAGAGCCATGCTGCCTCCAACCAGAACTGCCAAGTCAACCACAGAACCGTAGGAAATAATACATTTGTAAGCCAGAAAGTTTTGGAATGGTTTACTCTGCAGCAAAAACATAACCATGAAGAGTTTCAGGGGTGGTAACCATTCTCAGACTTACTGCTGCCTGAGTTTACCCCATAACTGACTTTATTCACTTGGTTTTACTTGCAAATGAATGGTGGAACAAATATAATACCTAGCCAAACTGGACAACAAAAGGGACTGAAACTGATCCACAACAGAAACTTATTGGAGATTTTGGTCAAGGTTGGCTTCATGTCACCTCACTAGTGGAGCATCCTAGCTATGATGATGAGGCCACAAGCCAGACTCAGGGTGACTGCAATGGTCAAAGAAGAAGTGGATGGAATCCCAACTGTCCTGCTTGGATCGTGCCTTCATCAGACAGGTGGAATATTCTTCTCGTAACATACCTAACACTTCAGTTAAAAGCAAAAAATATTCATTTATTCAAAATAACAGATAGATATTAGATTGCTATTTTTGCTTTAAATAAACCAAATCCAAGTGGCACAAAGAGAAGGAAAATGGAATATTAGAAATCTAAATCTAATTTCTTATCATCTGGATAGCAAGGTAGCAAAGAGACCATTCTAACAGAGATATCTCTTAACAGCTGAACAGACACAGACATTCAAATGGGCAAGTTTATAGATGTTATATTTGTGTGTGACTTAGAATAAAGGTCTGAGATGGAGAAAAAATATGAAATTATCTTCTTATATGTGAAAATGAAGTCTTGGGAGTGGATGAAATTCTCAAGATGGGGAGAAGAGACGAGGGCTGAGAATGGAACTCAAAGGAATAATACTTATGGGTGTGGAGAAATGAAAGGGAGAGAACCTGAGAAAGCTATGGACTAGAGATGTGGGAAAGAATCAGGAGCTACCAAGAAGCATGGTGGTTAGGAAAATCCAATCTGACAGTAAACTTTTTTGAGTTTGAATGCCAAATTAGCCATTAACTAATTGAGCAGTCTTGTGTATGCTTAACCTCGCTGCACTTTAGTTTTCCTAGGTTAAAGTGGCAATAGTAATATTTGTAATTCCTAGGGTTATATGTCACAATTTATTTAATGGTCTTGGAACATTGCCTGGCACATAGTAAATGTCCAATAAACATTAACCATTATTTGTTACAACAGTCACAGGAGGTCACTGGTTTTAAGAGAAGGGAAAGGCTCGTTAGCATGAAATACTAAGGAAAGTGAAATATGAAACATGATAAGAATGCTCATTTGATATAACAACAAGTATATAATGGTAACATTGGCAAGAACAGTTTTTGTGGCATCATAGAGCTTAAATCAGGCTTCTGAGACTTGAGGAGTGAAGAGGAGGTAGAGACTACATGTGTTCCAACCCTATCTCTGTGTGAATAATGCTAGCTGTTTAACCTCTCCGAGTCAGTCTCCTTCTCTATTAAGTAAAGGGAGGAGGAGACTGGGTGATCTGCTATCCACTGCTTTTAAACGTTCTTCAATAAACCAATAAGAACTTGGATGGGCAGTGTCTTAGCTTGCCAAAGGGCTGCTGATGCAAAGTACCAGAAATCTGTTGGATTTTATAATGGGGATTTTTTGGGGTAAAAGGTTACAGTTCCAAGACTGTGAAAAGTCCAAATGAAGGCACTATAAGAGGTGTTTTCTTACTAAAGTCAGCTGCCATGTGTTCAAGCAAGATGGCAGGTGATCTCTGCCTGGTGTCTCCTTCCCTGTTCTCTCAGGCCCAGCTGCTCTGCTTTCTTCCCGATTTCAGCTGCAAGCTGGCATAGGGCTTGTCTCTTAGGGCTACCTATATCAGTCTTGGCTTCCTGTCTCTTCCCAATTTCAGTGTAAGCTATCAGGCAAATGGCTTATCTCTCCCCGGGGCCTCAGCTCTTTGAGCCTTCTCATTTTCATCACAAGGCAGGATCAAAAAATGACAGAGCTCTCTCTTCTTGTGTCTGTCTGTGTGAATTCATCTATATCAGACCCAGCAAGGGAGAGGGGACTCAACGTGAGTCATGCCTTACTGACTGTCCAATAAAAAGCCCCACAGCAGGGGTTCCTAAACTTTTTGGTTCCACAGACCCCTTTGCTAGTCAGGTAAAAACCATGGACCCCTTACTAAATCCACACTATACTATATATATTATTTAATAAAACATCAGCACCAACGTGTCCCTGCCAGAATAATGGTTTTTTTAGATTTCAATTCAAGCTCATGGACCCCTTGTTAACAACCCCTGCCTTACAGCAATCTTAACAGGTAGTCTAATTAAAGTTCCCTCAGCTGAATTTAATGCAATCAAAGGCTATCATACCTTGATAAATAGATTAGATTACAAATAAACTTTCTCTTTTTGGGATTCAAAAATAATCTCAAACTGCCACAGGCAGTCAGTAGAATGTTGTAGAAATGAGTTTTTCCCCAGGTGGTGGTGGGGGCTTTCTACGGTCATCCAAAATTTGTGGCTTCCCCACTTATCATGTATGTTAGTGCTGTTCCTTTTAGAGCAAGAAACACATAGCAATACAGCTGTGGATGCAGGCGAGAATGCATGTGTGCTCACACACACACACGCACACACACATACATGCACATACACACAAACCATGTTCTCCAGAGACCAATATGACAAACAACAAGACTGCACATATGCAGATTATACCACTGATTCAACCAACATTTATTACAGCCTTTATGTTCATGGTGTTCTGCTATTTGTTGGTGGCACGCAGATAAATACAACAGGGCGATTTTTCTTGTAATCTGATGGGGAGGTTAGAAATTTACCTAAAGGGTGAGGTGGCTGATAATGAAGTGATTTGATACATTCAACCAATATTTATTAAATGCTGACTCTGTGACAAGCACTGGTGCTAGGTACTGTGGGCAACCGTAAGTGAAGAACGGATGTAGTCTTACATGGTTAAGGGGAGTTGTAAAATTACTTCTAACAGACTCAGAAGCTTTCAGCTTTCCTATGAACCACATTGACTGATATCAGCTAGGTGACATCAGACTGCCACCTGGGAGGTCTTTCTGCTACTGGCCTCAATTGTTCCCTTAGGATAAGGAATTATAGCCTAAGAAAAAGGGGAGATGGGAGAGCAGGAATGGAAGAGAGACTAGCTCAATTTCCCTTGGAAGCCACCATTCTCTCTTCCAAAACTAAAAGTCAAGGGGTTCCCATGCCCCTAAATGTGCTTTGGAAAGATTTCTGTGGTTACTATCCCACACCACTAGTCCACTGACACTTTTCACAGCTTCAAGCCCACCTCTCCTTTGAGAAGTCTTAGGAAGAGTAGAGAACCGTCCACACTAGCCCCCACCTATCCCCACCCCCACCCCCACCCCCAGTTTTATAGTCTACTGAGGTCTCCTGGAGAAGACTCATTTTTGTTCTTTGCAAGTAGAATACCAGAAGATAACTGGCTTAACTGTCTTAATTAGTCCAGAAGTACTTCACCCCAGGTTTCAGAATCCATTATAGTGAAATGAAAGCAAATGAAGCCCATCCCTTTCCAGGAAAATTCCATCTCAGTTTCCCTGAAGCGTTTTGCTTTTCTTTGGCATTTCTGTTCCTCATACTAAAGCTTGTGAGAAAACTCTTGGATTCTGACAGCACTCCTTGCTGGATTACTTACCCTTGTGAAAAAAATGGTGGGTTTCACTGGAAACTTGATGACTTCAATACCATTATTGCCACTTTCTTGCAAAAAGCTTGGGATGGCATTTGCTACTCTCCTGCCCATTAGTGAAAACCATGAGAAATCTACATGTGGGAAGCACTTTATAGTTGTTTGGCTTTGGGGGGAAAGCAATGCACATATAAACCCAGGACTCAGTTCTTGGGAAATTCAGGAAGCATCTCCCAGAAGGGAAGGAGGAGAAGGACATTTGTCAAAATCCCTATGCTGTTAGTCCATACAAATGCTTCTTTTCCTTTGTTCCTGTAGAACTCCGAAAAAGAAAACCCAAGCACAAAGCAAAGAAGGCACTGGCAAAGTGAATGAAACAGTGTTTCCCTAATCCATGCGGATCAAAATCACAGAAGTTTTGATTCTGTAAAGAATCTTCCTTACCATGCTGGATTAATCACATGGATTAATAAAACACAGCCACACTCACACACTGGTGCCTCTTTGCTTTTGTACTTGCCACCCTTTCCCCCTTTTTTATTCTATGGAACTCTGTGGAACAAAAGGAGCAGTATTTGGTTCTCCTGATTAACTCTGGTCTATTGGTCCAGCTCCTCTGGAAGGTAAACTCCCTGAATTTCTCAGTGTGCGAAACTTTTGTTTGTGCCTTTACGGTAACATGTATGCTTTGAGAAAAATTTGGAGTATCTCGTGGACCAAAAATTTTGCATAGGTTTGCTATGATTAAAAGATAGCACCTTGTGGTTCTTTACCTGTAAATAAGAGTCAAGACTAAATTAAAGGTATATGGTGCAAGGTGAGGGAAATTAGGTAATGACCTTAGTGAGATTAGTATATATTTGTCTAGTTGACTGAGAAATAAACTGAGCTACAAGGCAAGAAAGGCATTTATTTAGGGTCTTAGAATTGCAATTCAGGGAGCACAGATTCAGTTAGCAACCCAAACTGTGTCCCATCTTGGTGTTTCCAGGCAAGCGATTTTAAAGAAAAAGAAGAAACTATAAGTTGTTTGTGATTGGTGGGTATTGGGGGTGTTCCAAATGTCCTTTAAATGAGATAATCTACTGAGTTCTTTATCCTGTGATTTATTTATGATGTCCATGTGTCCTTAGCGTTTTCAGGAACATTGTTGCTTGAGGCTTTGAACATTTAGGCACTTTGTGATATCTGGTTGAGATTTGCATAAAAGTAATCTTGTATGGTCTCCAGATTTGTTTTAAATCTCTTAGCCATGGTAACTCTGTTTTATTTTATTTCTTTTCATAGCCTTAACTCTTTTGATTCTGTTTATCTTTCATAAACACATATATCCCTGTTTCTGGAATAAGACCAATTGGCCTTTAAGAAAATAACAATAGCTAATGTGTATTGAACTTGACTATGTACAAGCATTGTTTAAACACCTTAAGTATTGATTTGATCTTCATAGAAATCCTTGCTTAAGTAATTCTTTTTGACTGACCATTTATTGGTCACAATCAAATTCCATAAGAAGGCTTATACCATTCTTGATCTTTAGCATGCTTTTCTTCTACGAAAAGGAAGCACTGATAAGCTTACTTTGTTGATTACTGAAAGCAACATCCTATGTCTTAAGATTCCATAGGAAGTTAAGTAGCTACTGTGTCTGAGTCTGGACTTGTACATTACATTAAACCTAAACCACTCTTCTTTGACGCAATGTATTATGCCTGAAGGTCATGAACTAGTGCTTACTCAAGAAATGCTGTGTGGCCTTGAAGCATGAGTTCCTTATTACTCGAGACCAATGTCAAATGGAATAACCTAAATAATAACCCTTTGATAGTATCCCGAGTCTTAAAGTTCCACAGCTTCCTCTTTTAAATGTTTAAAAGAAAGTCTTTTCTAGTAATAGTCCTTGTGTATGAGACCTGAAGTCCTTTGCTTGATACCTGGCTGATCATTGGGAGAGACGCCATTGAATATTGCTTTGCTTTGCCATTTGCCACTTTTAATATCAAATATGCCCTACTATCTCCCTTGGAAGTTAATAGATATTAGAAGACCTCTAAGAGCTATCTCTTTACAAATTAATCTGATAGAATCTGAGACTGATTGTATTTAAAACTGGATCTGGTGGGGAATTCTAAGGAACATGGAGAAGGGGAGAGAAGGAAAGGGTTGCGACTAGTTCAGAAATAGCCATTTCTGCTATTATATGATTTATGGGTTTCTTAGGAACCCCATATTCTGAAATATCATGTACAAAATTTGGAATGGTAAAGTTGGGGCTGATTACTCATAACATGCAACTTTGAAATGCTAAGAAAACTAGTAACAATCCTAACAAAAGTATTGACAAAAAGACATGTTGCATTCCTAATAAATAATGACTATAGTAGTAAATATAGTTCTTTCTCTTAAGGTAGGTTAATGTAAGAAAATGTAAGGAAGGTTTTAAGGTAAGGGCAAATGAATGAAGATTTGCACAATTTGCTTTACTGGGCAGAGCCCATAGACAAATGGATCAAGAAGAACTTGATGGTGACTGATCATCTTGTACAACTTTATTCCTCTGCACCTATATTAGTCAGCTGAAGGAGCACTGATGTAAAATACCAGAAATTGGTTGGTTTTTATAAAGGGTATTTATTTGGGGTAGGAGCTTACAGATACCAGGCCATAAAGCGTAAGTTACTTTCCTCACCAAAGTCTATTTTCACGTTTTGGAGGAAGATGGTTGCCAATGTCTGTGAGGGTTCAGACTTCCTGGGTTCCTCTCTTCCAAGGGCTCCAGTTTAAGGCTTCAGTATCAAACCCCATCATCAAAACTCCAACATCAAAAGCCCCCAATTCTGTTTTTTGCCATGTCTTTTTTATCTGTGAGTACCCACCCACCAAAGGATGGGGACTCAATGCCCTTCTGGCACAAGAGGTTTACATAATTGCTTAATCAAGTAAACCTATGAATCCAATATAATCTAATTTGCCCAGAGGAAAAGATCAGTTTACAAACATGATCCAATATTTCTTTTTGGAATTCATCAATAATATCAAACTGCTACAGCACCTTTTTGAGTTTAGTTGTATTATAGCAATTTGCTTCATCTGCTTTACTGGTTTTCAAGCATTAACAACTGGAAAAAATTAAATATGGAAAATGTGATTTTCAAACTATTGCACTGTATTGACATTATTTCTTTTTTGTTTTTATTTATTTTTTAAAATTTATTCCCCTCACCCCCATTGTCTGCTCTCTGTGTCCATTCACTGTGTGTTCTTCTGTGTCTGCTTGTATTTTCATTAGGCATCTCCAGGAACCGATCCTGGGACCTTCCACAGTGGGAGAGAGGCAATTGCTCTCTTGCACCACCTCAACTCCCCTGTTCTGCTAGTCTTCTTATTTTCTCTCCTCTGTGTCTCTTATTGTGTCATCTTGCTGTGCCAGCTCTCCGTGTTGGCCAGCACTCCTGCGCAGGGTGGCTTTTCCCATGTGAGGTGGCCTCCCATGCAGGGCGGCTCTCCTGCATGGGGCTGCATTCCCGCATGGGTCGGCACTCCACGTGGGCCAGCTTGCCATGTGGGCCAGCTTGCTTTCACCAGGAAGCCCTGGGCATTGAACCCTGCACCTCTTATATGGTAGACCGGAGCCCAATTAGTTGAGCCACATCCGTTTCCCCATAATTTGTTATTTATCAAATGCAAATGAGCTAAATTTGGCTTATAGAAACATACATTGTAACAGGTTATATGTGAAAACTTCAAATGATATTGAAATGTTTACAATGATCCATCTGCTCATAGATTACACTTTTTAGGGAGAAATTAATTTGTTATTTCACAAGGTATTAATAGCAGAAGACTGTTATTACACTATTTTGCCAACCTACATATTTGCGAATTGTTACATGAAAGCAGTGGCTATCAGCTACATCTGGTGAGCTATGATATGTCAATATTTTAAAAATTAGAAAGAAGCAATATAATTAGGGGTCACATTTTTGATCGTTTAATAATGTCATTAACTCAGCTCAGCTTTTTGCATGTGTCACCTTATTGTGGTGGTTAGAAGCTCTATGTACCTCAGAAAAACATCTTTTTAAATCTAATTCATTCCTGTGGGTGTGAATCCACTTTAAGTGGGACATTTTAATGAGGTTACTTCAGTTAAGGTATGATCCACCTCAATCAGGATGGGTCTTAATCCTATTACTGGAGTCCTTTCTAAGTGGAATGAAATTCAGACAGAGAAAGAGAAAGTCACAAAACAAGAAGCTGAACATCAACAGAACCTGGAAGAAAAGGGAGAGACCAGGAGACGGCATCATATGCATTACCACGTGACTAGTTGTGGACCAAGGATCACTGGCAGCCAACCCCAAAATGCCAGTCCTAGGGAAGAAAGCCTTGCTGACTACTTGATTTGGACTTCTTTTAGCCTCAAAACCATGAGCAAATAAATTCCCATTGTTTAAGCCAAACCATTGTGTGGTATTTGCTTGAAGAGCCCAGAAAACGAAATCACTCACTTAACATATACTTAGTCTATTGCAGAGCTAAAATGTAGCACTCCAAGTTTGAACCCAGAAATTTTTCTTAACCAACCATCACAGTATCTTCAGCAAGTGTAGCATAAGATGTACTAGAAGATAACCGATAAGACACTTAACTTTTCAGAGGGATTTCACAAGAAGCCTTTGTTCATAATATATTTTGGTTTTGTTTTCATGCATGGGAAGTCTTCCCCATCTTGAGATCAGTGACAAATTTACCTGTGTTTTCTTCTATGGGAAAATATTTTTAATTACTTTGTATCTTGTCCTCCACTATAATGTGGGAATATTGGTTCATTTGGAGATACATGAGCTAATACATGGGAAGTGGTTAGAACAGTGTTTGCATTGTCAGTTCTCATTAGCTATTATTGATTGGCTTGAAGTATTTCTAGTCCCACCACAGCCCACTCAAAATAATCACAACATGAAATTATTATACTCAGATATTTTCAAATACCAATTTTATGATGTTCAAATTAATTATCTATGCTAATTTTAGAAAGTTTAGAAGATAGAGGAAAGAGTAAAAATCAACCTTATCACACCACCCAGATATAACCACTGTTAATATTTTTTGACATGCCTGTCCAATACATTTGTGTGTATATGTATGTGGGTAAGATATGTCTATATTATATTTATGTATTTCTACTCCCAGAATTATATATTGTTTGAAGATGTGTATTGATTTTTAAAAACATTATTACATTTTGATTATTTGGGAATATTTTTTTCTTTTTTTAGCAGCTTTTTTGTTCAGAATTTTTATTTTTATCATGATGGATGTTGAATATTGTCAGGTTTGTCAGGTAAGTGTTTTTTGTATCATTAAATTGAGCATAAGACTTTCTTTTCTCATTTGTCAATAACATGAATTACACTGATTGATTTTTTGAATGTTAAACCAACCTTGCATTCCTGAGATAAACTCTACTTGATCATAAATTTTTTAATGTATTGATAGGTCCATTGGCTAAAGTCTTGTCTAGAATTTTTGTACCAATGTGCATGAGAGCTATTGGTGTGTAGTTTTCTTGCCTTTTGTTGCCTTTTAAAAATATTTGTAACAGGGTAATGTTGGCCTCATAGAATGAGATGAGGAGTATTCTTTCCTCTTCAATTTTCTGAAAGAGTTTTTATAGAATCAGTATTATTTCTGCCTTATGTATTTGGTAGAATTTAACAGTGAATTCATTTGGCCTGGAGTTGCTTTATGTGAAGATTTTAATACCACATTTAATTTATTTAAAAGATACAAAACCATCCAAATACTTATTTTATCTTGCACAAGTTCTAGCAGTTATTCTTTCAAGAAATCTCTCCATTCCTTCTAGGTAATCATTTTTTTGGTAAAAGGTTTTAATAATATTGCCTTATTTTTTCAATACCTGTAGAATCTATAATGATGGCACTGCTTTTGAGTCTTCTGTCTTTCTTGGTCAGTCCTGCACATGATTTATTAATTTTATAGATTTTTCTGCTTTTGGTTTCATTGATTTTTTTCCTATTGTTTTTCTGTTTTCTATTTCATTAATTTCTGCTCTGATTTTTTAATTCACTTTTTGTTTTAGGAGGTCCCAGGTATTGAACCCAGGACCTTGTACATGCAAAGTAGGCCCTCAACCACTGAGCTACACTGCTCCCCTCTGCTCTGATTTTTATTATTTCCTTTCTTCCGCTTATTTGGGGTTTAAATTTTTTTTCTATTTTCTTAAAGTGAAAGCTGAGGTCTTTGATTTGAGACTTTTTTTCATATCTAATACAGGTTTTGAGTGCCCTAAATTTCCTCGCAAGTGACATCTGCAAAATTTGATAGGTTGTGTTTTCATTTTCACTTAGATCCCTTTTGATTTCTTTTTTGATGCATATGTGCTTTAGAAGTGTGTTATTTGGTTTTCATATATTTGAAGATTTTTCTAGCGATTTTTCTGTTATTGTCAGTTTAATTCCATTGTAATTAGAGAATATATGTTGATATGTTGTATGATTTATTTCCTTTTAGATTTATCAAGATTATTATGGCCCAGAATATGATTATCTTTGCATAGATTTGGAAGAGCTCTCTCTATATAACAAATATTAGTCACTGTCATAACTTTCTGTAAAATTTAATTAATTAAAATTTTTTTCATGTGTAGAAATTTTTAAATACATGAAAATTAAAAAGAAATTGCATACTATCATTCTTGTATGATTTCTTATTTAAACTTGGGTAAACTCTTGAATATCTAAATAGTTTTTTTCCCATTTATTTTATGGTCTTTACATCCAATTTTTTAATACCTCTGGAATTTGCTCTATAGTATAAGCCAATTGTCTACTAATTTTTCATTTTAAAACCAATTCTCCTACCACTCTCTGTTAGATAATCCATGCTTTCTCCAGGGTTGTGATAGTTCCTATCTGTTTTAATGTACCTAATCTTTTCCATTGATCTGGTTATCAATTCTTATTTATTCACACATTTTTCATAATGATTGCTTTGTCATACTTTTAATATCTGATAGAGAAAGTTATTATTCTTCTTTTGAAAGAGAGTTCCAGGAATTCTTACCTTTTTATTCTTCTAGATAATCTTTGGAAGTATTTTGTTATATTTCAATAATAAGCATATAATACAACAAATATATGTTTTGAATATTATTGAATTAAATTCATAAATTATTGTGGAAAAATTGCTATCTTTATATTTTTCAGAGTTCCATTTCAATTCACTCTTCATCTTTTCAAACTTCCTCTGCAGCTATTAATGAAGTTTTGTGCTTTTCTTCTTATAGGATCATCTTTCTTGTTACGGTTTTGTGTATACCTGTGTGGTTTTATGTAATTTTTATACTATTATGATTAGGTCTTTGTCACGTTTACTTTCAAACTGGATAATGATAAATTTAGGATTTTTGGGAGGGCTATATCTTCTCAATCTACCACAATATTTACCCCCCTTATTAATTATTCTAAATTATTGAATGATTTTTTTAGCTTATAGATTGATAACCATATTCTTCAAGTAATGTTAATTTTCTCTTCCTTTCTCAACAATTTTGTCTCTAATTGTTATTTCCTCTTCTATTTTATTGGGAAGAATTCGTAGATAATTGTCAAGCAATAAGGTGATTGGGAGCATCCTTATTGTACAACAGATTTAAATGGAACTACTTGTAGGTACTGTTAAATATAGTGTGAGATGCTTGTATTTTCTAAGGTTTTAAGTTGATGTGTTGAATTTACTGTTGTTCTGCTTTCTAATCCATTACTTCATGTTGTTATCTTGAATTGTTTGTTGTTCTCTTTCCAACTACTTGAGTTTTCATATTTAAAATTTTTATTTAATACTAGTAACAATTTAAGGCTATGAGTTTATCTTTCAGGGCAGCTTCTACTGCATCTCAAAAGGTTCCTTACTCTATAGAATCTGTAAGAGTAGATTTGAGATTTGTGGGTTTTTTTGGGAAATCATTCATACATATGAGAATGTAAGTTTCAAATGATTTGGTCTGTTTAAAATGTCTTCTTTTAAAAAATAACTACTAGACTATTTTTGTAGTTAATTAAAGAAAGTGCACTGCACATTTTTATAATCAGTTTTCTCATTCATCCAGTTTTTGTGAATGTTTTGTTTGAGAGAAAAAGAGCTGTAGGGTTATAAAGCTTGGTGTATGTATATTCAACTTATAATTAAATTTCTCTACTTTTAAATTTATTTTTACCCATTTGGCATCACAGAAGCTGAAAGAAATGATTAAAATTTCATTGCAAATAGCTTTTCTATCACTTTATATTTCCAACAATTTTTCTTTGTGTGCTTTGGTGCTTTTTAATTATGTACAAATGCTTAACATTGTATTTTCATTGTGAGTTATCCTATTTGTAAATATATAATGATTTTATTTGTCCCATTAAATCTTTTTGCCATGATTTTAATTTTTTTGAAATTATTTTGACCTTATAATTTTGTTTGTGTTTATCTAATGTGTTTTTGTCTTTGCTACTCTTCCATTTCAAACTTTCTGTACTATCATTGGTAGAAAAGTCTTTTGTATGTCATATAGAAAAAATGATTGAACACTTCACCTTGAGGTTTGTTCTGTCATTAATAGTTTTAACCTTTTTAATGGTTTATATACTATGTTTTATAAGATATTATTATCTTCAGTTATTTAGAAAGAATATATGTTATTTCTAATTATCATAGTGCTACCCTTAATACTTTCAAAATATTCTTCAATCTATGTTTCTATGATTGTCAAAGTTAAGAAAAAAGATAGTTTGATTTCTTTGTAAAACAAGATATTTAATGAACTACACTTTTCCCCAATGCCACCTAACTTCCCAATCTTGTTCATGCAATTTAGAATTTAGAATACATATTATTTTTATGAAATCTTTAATTTTCCTATTATATATATCTTCTCTCATATGTTTGAATCTCTTTCTGTAGATCAGTTTCCTCTGCTTTATTTGCATATTGATTATCATGGGCAACCCCCAAAAGTGCCCTCCATCCCTGGGTCTACTAGACTTTCTTTTTTTGTTTTTATTTTTTTAAACACTTTTTAAAAATTAAAGTTAATAGCTTACATAGAACGTTACATTAAAAAAACATCAGAGGTTCCCATATAACCCACTCCTCACCCCCCCACCCCCATCATTCTTATAAACTGTATTTTTTTGAAGATACATACATCACAAAAAAGGTTACATTATAAAAAGCGTAAGAGGTTCGGGTATACCCCACACTCCCCCACCCCACTCCTCCTACCTCAACAACCTCCCCCATCATTGTGGCACACTCATCGCACTCAGCGAACACATTTTGGAGCACTGCTGCACCACGTGGATAATGGTTTACCCCGTAGTTCACACTCTCCCCCAGTACATTCAGTGGGTTATGGAAGGATATAATGTCCAGCATCTGACCCTGCAATATCATTTAGGACAACTCCAAGTCCCCAAAATGCCCTGTCATCATATCTCTTCTTCCTTCTCCCTGCCCTCAGTAACTACTGTGACCACTTTCTCCATGTCAATGATAAAATTTCTTCTATTACTAGTCACGATAGTTATATAGTAGAATATCAGTTGATTTAGTTCACGTGCCTCGATTTAAGATTGCTGAGACCAGAGATGATGAAATCATTCAATTTGGTGCAGGGTTATCCATTTCCCTCTTTGGGGGAGTTAGTGTGGGGCACAGAGTACAAGGTTATGGGTAGGTCTGTTTCTCTAAGAAGGGGATATGGGCAGCAAAGCAGAGACTGATAGAAAATAGGAGAAAGGGGCTGTGTTGTTCTTGCTACCTGCTGGGTCCTTCACTGATTAGCCTGTGTGCACAGTTCTCTTGTATAATTTTGGTATGGAAGGGTTCCATGTTCAGTGGGTACCCCTCTGCCATCATCATGGCCCATTTCAGCTGCTGTGACCTTTGGGCCATGAAGGCACAGCTCTGGGAAGTTTGAATTCAATTAATTTTCATCTTTGCATAGGATGTGGGGGTGACTTTATCTTGATCCAGGATCCAGTTGCCTTAAGCTCTTCACTGTATGATGAAGTTGAAAAATGGCTGAAATGGCTTCATTGTATACAATGAAAATGAGGGCCGTCAGATGCATGGCCTTTCCCTGATTTGGTCACATCTGATAATAAGCCCCTGCTCGGCTACTACTTGTTGCCTGGATTCAAAGATGAAAAAGATAATAAAAAGCTTTCCTTTTCAGTGTGTCTGTTCATGGCATATGGACACACTAGTTAGTAGTGCTTAGTATGGTGCTGAATTTGTAACCTTAAAACTTGAGCAGCCCCAGAGAAAAATGTTAGACTTTCTCCCAGTCTTCTAATTCAGACATTATTAAAAATGCTGATGGCCCTGATGCCATTAAAATGCATGTCAGCAAGGATCCCTTGGCTGTCTGTACTGCTTCTTTTAAGATGGCCCAACCACATAATGACTTTTATAAATATTCTTTTTGAAATGGAAAAATTTGCCCATAGTCTGATAAAAAATCATTGATAACAGCTTATTTCCCTTTGTAAACTGATTTTTAATTTTGCTATACAGAATCAAATTGAATTGATTTTGTGACTCAAATGCGTATTAGAAAAAATGAAAAGAAGATAGTAAATATCTCCATTTCTTGTGGGAAGATACTTGGGTAGAATCATTTTGTGGGGTTCTTGGATATAGAAGAGGTTTGCTTCTGTTTGTGAACATTACAATTTTTGTTGTTGTTGTAAGTCACATTGACAGCAAATACTGATACTTTGAAAATGATTGATTTTGCTTGGGTTTGTACTGAAATTCTAATGCTTGTGTGCCTTCTCTTTATTTTTTATGTTAAACAATGTCCTATGGATCTTTAGAACTTCCGTGTCCTGGATGTGGAGTATAAATTGTAAACAGGGTAAGAGGGAAATGGTTCTCAAACAGCATCCTAGAAACTGCCCCCAGCGCTTGCCTGGTTATTTTCTTTTTGACATGTGGGAGGGCATCAGAGATGATGGTGACAGGACAATGAAGTTTTCCTATCAATGCTGACCCTTGGAGGCTGACGTAATCTTTCTAATGCAGTCCAGCCGTCTCTGCATTTTGTGGCTTCTATCATGGAGTGTTGTTTGAGAGTATGCTTGTTTTTTAACAAGGAAGAGGAAAAATCTATATATAGTTTTTGAAATCTGGATTTCTATGTTTTTGGTCAACTGAAGAGAGCCAGGATGTTCTGATTTACAAATATGTATGAGTTAATTCATTTTGTTTAAGCTGATCTTACAGTCTGTATTTGGGGTAATTACATTCCCTTGGGCAGATGTGAGGACTAGATGAGATTGTATATATAGAAGACCTAGACAGTGCCCAGTGCATAGTAGGTGCAAAATGCATGTTCTTCTCCATCCTTCCCTTCATGGGATCCAATAAGGCATTACTACTTCCATTGATTTCTGTAACAGTAAAATGACATAGCTCAGACAAAACAAGATGAGACATGGGGTCTGACACTGTCTCCTGATATCTTTTTTTTTTTTTAAGATTTATTTATTTCTGTCCCCCTCCCCCCCGCCGCCCACCCCAGTTGTCTGTTCTCTGTGTCTATTTGCTGCAGCTTCTTTGTCCGCTTCTTTTGTTGTCAGTGGCACAGGAATCTGTGTTTCTTTTTTGTTGCATCATCTTGTTGTGTCAGCTCTGCATGTGTGTTGCGCCATTCCTGGGCAGGCTGCACTTTCGCACTGGGCAGCTCTCCTTACGGGGTGCACTCCTTGCACGTGGGGCTCCCCTACACGGGGACACCCCTGCGTGGCAGGGCACTCTTTGCATGCATCAGCACTGCACATGGGCCAGCTCCACACGGGTCAAGGAGGCCCGGGGTTTGAACCGCGGACCTCCCATGTGGTAGACGGACACCTTAACCACTGGGCCAAGCCCACCGCCTCTCTTGATATCTTTACATTCCTTTAGGTCTAAGAAAATTGGTTCTTTGGGTAAAAGTCAAATGTCGGGAAGTTCCATCCAGTCTTTTCAGTGTCTGCTGGGTCCTCAAAGTTAATTATATACTAGAGGTATCCAAGCCAGTACTTTTCTATAGGGAAGATCCATTGAAAGGCAGCTATGCCTACAAATCAATCAGTGTGGTGAAGACCTTTATTTATTTTTATATTTACCTATCTATCCATCTATTTGTTTATTTAGGAATTATGACTATACAGTATAGCCAATGGATGCATGGCAGATGGAGAATATTATAGGACAGGGAGAAACTAAGAGATGACAGGCTGCTAGCCACAAGGTACTTTTGCTCTAATCCAAGTAGGGGTGGTTCCTTCCCTTCCCTTCTGTTCCCTTGTCATTGCTTTCCTTTCCTTCCTTCTTTTTCTAAAAAATTTTTTAGAGAAATTGTAGGGTTACAGAACAATCATGCAGAAAATACAGTGTTCCCATATACTCCCCCTTACACAGAGTTTTCCCTATTGTTAACACTTTGCATTAATATGGAACATTTTTTACAATGGATGAAAGAATATTATTATAATTTTATATAGTTCATTGTTTCCACTAGGGTTCACTTCATGTGTTGTACATTCCTATGGTTTAAAAAATTTTATTATAGTAATATGTATATGTAATATGTAACTTAAATTTCTCCTTTTAACCACATTCTAATACTTAATTCATTGGTATTAATTACATTCATATTTTGTGCTAACATCACCACCATCCATAACTAGAACTTGTCCATTGCCACAAACAGAAATTCTATACCAATTAAGCATTAACCTCCTCCCCCACCCCCCATTTCTTATTCCCATCCTAGGTCCCGATAACCTGCATTCTAGTTTCTGAGCCTATGAACTTTATTATTCTAATTACTTCTTATTGATGAGATCATACAATATTTGTCCTTTTGTGCTTGGTGTATTTCATTAAACATGATGTTCTGAGGTTCATCCATGTTCTTGCATATCTCTGAACTCATTGCTTTTTATAATAATGTGCCACAACATGTACACACGCCATTTTATTTAACCATTCCTCTTTTGATAGATACTTGAGTTGCCTCCATCTTCTGGCAATTGTGAATATTGCTGCTAAGTATATCAGTGTGTAAATATCTGTTCAAATCTCTGCTTTCAATTCTTTTATTTATGTACCCAGAGGTGGGATTGCTGGGTCATGTGGTAATTCTAGACTTAACATTTTGAGGAACTGACAAATTGTTTTCCCCAGCAGCTGCAGCACCATTTTATTTCAACAAACAATGGATAAGGTTCTTATTTCCCCACAGCCTCTCTAACATTTGTTATTTCCAGTTTGTTTTTTTTTTTAACACTAGCCATTCTTGTGGGTGGGAAATGGTATCTCGTGGTTTTGATTTCCATATCCCTAATGGCTAATGATGAAAAAAAACCTTGTAATTTCCTTGTGAAATGTCTTTTAAAGTCTTTCCCCATGTTTTAAATATGGTTTTTATTTGTCTTTTTGTTGCTAAGTTGTAGAATTTCTTTTATATAATAAAGAATAAACCTTATCAGATATGTGGTTTCCAAATTTTTCTCCAAGTCTGTAGGATTTTTTACTTTCATGATGAAGTTCTTTGGTGCATAAAGGTTTTTAATTGTGATGAATTCCCATTTATTAATATTTTCTTTTATTGCTTGTGCTTTGAGTATAAAGTTTAAGATACTACTGCCTAACACAAGGTCCTGAAGATGCATCTTGAGGTGTTCTTCTAGGAGTTTTAAGGGTTTGGTTCCTATATTTTGGATTTTGATACATTTGTGGTTAATTTTTGTATATGGTGTGAGGTAGGAGTTCTCCTGCACTCTCTTGCATACAGATATCTAGTTTTCCTGGCACTATTTGTTAAAGAAACTTTCCACAATTGAGGGAACTAGGCACCCTTGTCAAAAATCAATTGACCATAGAAGTAAGGGTTTATTTCTGAACTCTAAATTGAATTCTATTAGTCTGTATCTCTGTCCTTGTGTCAGAAACATGCTGTTTTGATTATTATTGCTTTGTAATAAGTTTTAAATTTGAAAGCGTGAGTCAGCTAACTTCATTCTTTTTTAAGATGGTTTTGACCATCTTATTCTGCCATTTAAATGTGAGTGGTTTTTCCATTTCTGCAAAGAAGGAATTTTTGGTATTTTTTTGGAATTTTGATTGAGATTGTATTGAATCTATAAATCATGTTGAATCTATAAATCATATAAATCTATAAACTTGATCATGATGGATACTTTTTAAAAGATGCTGTTGAGTTCAGTTTGCTAGTAATTTTTTGAGTATATTTCCATTCTATATTCACACAGAATATTGGTCATTAATTTTCTTTTTTGTGGTATCTTTATTTGGTTTTGGTATTAGGGTGATATTGACCTCATAGAATGAATCAGGGAGTGTTCCCTCAATTTCAATTTTTTGGAAGAGTTTGAGCAGGATTGATGTTAATTCTCCTGGAATATTTGGCAGAATTCACTCTTGAAGCCATCTGGTCCTGGGCTTTTCTTTGTGGAGAGGTTTTGATTAATGATTGTGGTGGTTTGAAGCTGTCTACATTTTAAAGTTAATCCATTCCCATGGGTGAGGACCTATTATAAATAGGATCTTTTGGTGAGTAGGATCTTAACTTAAGATGTGACCCACTTTATTCAGGGTGAAATCCTTTATAAGAGAATGAAATTCAGACAAAGAGAGAGAAAACCATGGAAGCAAGAAGCTGAAAGCAAGGAAACCTGGAAAGAAGGGGGAGGACAGCAGGCACCATCATGTGCCACTATGGACAGAGGAGTCCAGGATGACTAGCAGCCAGTCTTTGGGAAGAAAGCATCACCTTGATTATGCCTTGATTTGGACATTTTTGCAGCCTTAACACTGTATGCTAATAAGCTAATATATTCCCATGGTTAAAAGTCAACCCATTTTACGGTATCTGTTTTTGGCAACTTAGCAGAACAAAACCCTGATTAATATCTGTACTTGATATTGGTGTGTTGAGGTATTCTATTTCTTCTTGAGTCAGTGTAGGTAGTTTGTGTATTTCTAGGAATTTGACCATTTCATCTAGATTATCTAATTCATTGGCAGACAATTGTTCATAGTATCCTCTTATAATTCTTTTCATTTTGTGGTGTTTGTACTAATGTACCACCATTCATTTCCAATTTTAGTTATTTCTGTCTTTTCATGTTTTTTCTTTGTCATCCTAGCTAAAAGTTTATCGATTTTATTGATCATTTGAAAGAATCCATTTTTGGTTTTGTTGTTTCTCTTAATTATTTTTACGTTTCCTACTTCATTTATGTCCATTCTAATCTTTGTTATTTGATTTTTTTGATTGCTTTGTGTTTAGTTTACCCTTCTTTCTCTAGATCCTCCATTTGTGAGGTTAGTTCTCTGATTTGAAGTCTTTCTTCTTTTTTTAATGCACGAATTTAGAGCTACAAATTTCCCTCTCAGCACTGCCTTTGCTCCATCCCATAAATTTTGGTATATTGTGTTTTTGTTTTCAATCACTTCAATATATTTTATAATTTTGCTTGTGATTTCTTTTTGACTCATTGGTTGTGAAAGAGTGCATTGTTTAATTTCCACATATTTATGGATCTTCCAGTTTCATTTTGTTGTGATCACAGAAAAGAGATTGTATGATTTCCATATTTTTTAATTTATTGAGATTTGTTTTGTGATACAACATTCTCCAGGATAATGATCCATGTGTACTAGAATAGAATGTGTATCCTGCCTGTTTCTGAGTGAAATGTTTTATATCTATATATCTATATCTATATCTATATCTATAACCATATATATCTAGTTGGTTTATAGTATCATTCAAGTCTTTCATTTCCTTACTGATCTTCTGTCTAGATGTTGTATCCGTTATTGAAAGTGGTGTATTGATGTTTCCTACTATTGATATAGAACCCTTTCTCTCTTCAAATAAGTCAATATTTGTTCCATATATTTTGTGATTGTGCATTAGGTGTATGAATTGTTATGCCTTCTGGTTGAATTGGTCCCTTAATCAGTAGATAGTTACCTTCTTTGTCCCTTATAATAATTTTGACCTAAAGTCTCTTTTATTTGACATTAGTATAGCTACCTCAGTTCTATTGTGTGGTATATTTTTTCTATTCTTTCATTTTCAACATACTTATGTCTTTGAATTTAAGGTGAGTTTCATATAAACAGCATATCCTTGGGTCATGCTTTTTTTATCCATTCTGACAATTTCTGCTCTTTGAATGGAGAGTTTAAAATCCATTTATAGTTAAAGTAACTACTGATAATGTGGGACTTTTTTTCTTCCAGTTTGCTATTTGGTCTTTTTAAATCTTATGCCTTTTATATCCCTCAATTCTCCATTTATGCCTACTTTCATATTTATTTGATTTTTGTATTGTATTGAGTCCCTTTTCATTTCTGTCCATAAATGTTTCTCATATATATTCTTTGTGGTTACCATGGGGCTAAAATTTAATATCCTAAATCTATAAAAATCACTTTTGATTGACACCAACTTACCTTCAAAGACACACATAACATTGTTGCTATACCCTTCTTCCACCTTTTTGTTGTAGTTGTCACAAATTATATTTTTTACATTGTATGTTGAAAAACAGATTTATCATTACACTTTATGCATTTGTATTTTAGAACCTCTAAGATGTAAAAAGTGGAGTTACATATCAAAAAAAAAAACACATAATACAATAGTACTGGCACTTGTAGTTATCCATATGGTTACCTTCACTAGAGGTCTTTATTTTTCCTTATACTACTTCATAACACTATCTAAGGCTCTTTCCTTTCAGTCTGAAGAACTCCCTTTAGCATTGTTTGTAAGACAGGTCTAGTAATGATGAACTCTCTCAGCTTTGTTTATCTGGGAATGTCTTTATCTTGCTGTTTTTTTTTTTTAAACAGTCTTTCCACATTTAAAAATCTTGGTTGCCCATTATTTTCTATCAGCTTTAAATATTTTGTTCCACTGCTTCTTGCGTCCATGGGTTTTGATTAGAATTCAGCACTTAATCTTATTGGGACCCTCTTGAATTAACATATAACATGTTACTTTGCACTTGCAGTTTCTGAACTCTTCTTGTCTTTGGCATTTGACAATTCTACCACTATGTGTCTATACATGGTTCTCTTTGAATTTATCCTGTTTAGAGTTTGTTGGGATTCTTGAATGTGCATATTCATGTCTTTCATTACATTTGGGAAGTTTTCTACCAATATTTCTTTTAATATTCTTTTTGCACCTTTCTATTCTTCTGAGATTCCCCTAATGCATATATTGGTAAGCTTGATGGTTTTCTACAGGTCTCTCAGGCTCTGTTTGTTTTTTAAAAAAATTCTTTTTTTGGGAAGCGGAGGTGGCTCAAGTGATTGGGCTTCTGCCTATCATATGGGAGGACCCAGGTTTGATCGCTGGGGACTCTTGGTAAAAAAAAAAAAAGCATGCCTGCATGGTGAGCCAGTGCCTGTGCAGCAACCCATGTGGCAAACAAATGCTCATGTGGTAAGCCAAGTGCCCACGTGGCAAGCCAGAACCTGCATGGTGAGCTAAGTGCCCATGTGACCAGCCTGTGCCTGTGTGTTGAGCTGCATGGTGAGCCAGTGCCTGTGCGACGACCCATGCAGCAAGATGATGAAACAACAAAAAGAGAGACAAAGAGGAAAGCCAAGGTGAGGCACAACAGAAACCAGGAACTGAGGTAATGCAAGTGACAATGAACATTTCTCCACATTGGAGGTCCCCAGGATTGAATCCTGGTGAATCCTAGAGGAGAAAATAAAGAGAAGACAAAAAAGAGAAACAGACACAGAAGATCACACAGTGAATGGACACAGACAGCAAAAACTGCAGGGGAGGGGGAGAGAAGAGAAGGAAAAAAAGTATTTTTTCCTTTCTGGTCCTTAGTATGAATCCAATAATTTTCAAATGTCCTGTCTTTGAGTTCATTGATTCTTTCTTCTGCTAGTTCCAATCTTCTATTGAAACCTGTATTTATCAGGGTTCTCTAGGAAAACAACCGGCAGAAGATATATCTGTAAATATAATGAGATTTTATAAAATTGTCTCACATGTCTGTGGGGATTCATCAGTCTAAATTCTATAGGGCAGACTGTAAGCCAGGGATGCTGATGAAGGTCTTTGATGAGTTCCCCAGGAGAAGCTGGCTGTTTGAATTAGAGATGGGAATTCTCTCTTATGACTGCTGAAATCACTTCTCCTTTTAAGGTCTTCAACTGATTGGATGAGATGTCTCTCATTGCTGAAGGCAATCTCCTCAGTTGATTGTAGATGTAATCAGCCATGTAAATGCATTTGTGCAATCAACTCACTGATGATTTAAGTCCACAAAATGCCCTCACAGTACAATTAGGCCAGTGCTTTCTTGACCAAACAACTGGGCACCATTACCTAGTCAAGCTGACATAGGAGCCTAACCATCAAAAAACCACCTAGGGAATTTTTTCATTTCTGTTATTGCTGTCTTTCAACTCCAATATTTCTGTTTGGTTCCTTTAAAAATTTCTGTCTCTCTATTGACATTATCATATTGTTCACTGCCCCCCCCCCCCCCAGTATCCTTTAGTTCTTTCTATGTTTTCCTTTATCTCCTTGAGACTCTAGAGGGTCAGTTTTTAAAGTTCTTTTTCCATTATGTCCAAATCCTGGTCTTATTCATTGATATTTTCTGGATTTTCATGTTATTCCTCTGGTTGGGCCATCGTTTCCTGTTTCTTGGTTTGTCTTGTAATATTTTGTTGCATAATGTACATTTTAATATTTTTAAAGTGTTAACTCTGTGATTTAGTTAGTCCCTGTGCTGTCTGTTCCTTAAGTTTGTATTTAGCTAGTGATATGACATAGATTTTCTTGAGTGTCAGGAGCTGACAAAAACAAACCAATGCAAACAATACCTTCCATTCTTTGTAAATTGGGTTTGTGTTGACTGGTGCTCTCCTTCAGAGTTTAGCACTCTTATCACGAAAAATAGTCTGAAGCAAATGTGAGTTGTTGTAGCTATCAGTATTTTGTGTGTGTGCTGCCTTGGCATCCATCTTACTTTGCCTAAACTACTTGTGGCAATATTGACCTTTGGCTTAGTTAATAAGCCGCTTTCCAGCATGGGATATAAATTCCCTCAAACCAGCAACTTTGGCCACCATCCACACCATCCACACACCTTTCCCCAAATCCACATTTTAACCAAAGCGATAAACTAACCATCCCCATGCTTCTTGACCCCTAGTCCCTTTCCCTTTTGCACTCAATTGCTTTAAAAGAATCAATCCTTGACTCCCACAGGAAATCTACTAACCTCCACCCCTGGACCTCAATAGAGGCACAGACCTATGGGTCCCTTTTGCTCTGCCAATCATGCTTCCATTTGACCCATCATGGGACCCTCTCTCTTTGGGACCTGTAAGTAACGAGCTGTCTTTTTTTCACACATTTTGGTCTCAGTTTCCCATTGTGTTGTACTGACTCCACCTAAATTTAAAATCCAACTTAACTAATTCAGAAGTACAATGTCCTCTTGATCTTTACTGAGCCTGCTTCTTGTCCTGGACTTGTGCTTGTTTGTGGTCTTAGGAATTCCCCCATTTACAGGAATTTGAATACCCCCTCTGCTCACTATGAAATAGATATTTTCCCCCTTTCCAGGTCTGCTATTATATGATGTAAAGAAGGTAATCTTTTGCATTGGGTCACTCTAACGTCATTAATTTTTATGTTCCTTTTACTGTCAGCAAGCTGCTTCTGCCTGCAGGGCAAATACTGGGAGGGCAAGCCAGAGGTGAGTTTCCTAGTTAAGACTTTCAGGCTGCCACCTGGTAGACTGGCACCCACCTACAGGCCCTACACTCTATGCACATGGCTTACTCTGCTACCTCTGGATCATGACCAGGAACCCACAGTGGGAATGCAATTTGGCCCCACACTGTGTCAGGAAGGGACTGAAGGAGGGACCAGCAATTGCATCATGAGTTTCTACCATTTTTACAGGTACAATTTCTTGATTCCTATTGCAGTTACTGTAACCCTTTCACTATTTCCAGAGTTTTCAAGGAGATGGCTCTGCCAGTTTCTGCTAGTTGTTCAAAGATTCTGTAGTAGAATAGTACCTTGGAGCACCGTACATCCCCATCTTAGTTGACTGGCTTCCTTTCTTTCTTCAAAATGTAAAATAGACTTAAGTTAGGTGACATTTTAATTACGGTATAAATGGTATAAAATAAACTGTACATATTTATAGTGCACAAATGTGGTTGGTTTATGTACACGTCTATGAAACCATCACCACAATCATGATAGAGAACTTGACCACACACACACACATACACACACAAATTTTCTCATGTCCATCCCTGTCCCCATCCCCAGAACACCTTTGCTTTCTTTTGTCTGTTTGCATGTTCTTGAATTTTATAAAAATAGAATCATAAAGTGTGTACTCTTTTTTTGTTGTTATGGCTTCTTTCAGCATAACTGAGATTCATCCATGCTGTTGCATATACCAATACTTGTTTCCTTATTATTCCTTTGTAGTATTTCGTTGTATGATATGCCCTAGTTTGTTCAGCCATTCATCTGTTGAAGGGGACTTGATTTGTTTCCAGTTTTTAGCTGGAACAATAAACTGATACAAACATTTGTGTTCAAGTCTTTTTATGGGGATATGTTTTCATTTCTTTTGTGTGAATAACTTGAAGGGGAAAGTCTAGGTCATGTGCTAGATGTATGTTTAACTTTCTAAGAGACAGTCAAACTGTTTCCCAATGTGGTTGCACTGTTTACCACCAGCAGTGAATGAAAGTTCTGAACTCTCCACAATCTCACGAATATTTTGTATGGTCATATGTTTTAATTTTAGCCAGACTAATAGATATGAAGTGTAATTTATTTGCATATTAATTACTAACATTGTTGAGCATCTTTTCATGTGATTATGTGCTACCTATTTATCTGCTTTGGTGAAGTATTTATTCTTTTTGCCCTTTTTTTTCTGCTATGGTGTTGTTTTCTTACTATTGGTTTGATAGTTCTTTATATATTTTTTAATAAAGAACTTCATATACATTGTATATGAATATTTTCTCCCTTTCTATGGCTTGTCTTTTTATTCTCTTAGTGTCTTTTTAAATTTTATTTTTTAAATTAACATCTGGTAAAGTTGACTATTTTGGGTGTATAGTGAAGTGAATTTTAACACATGGATAAATCCATGTATCTACCACTGTAGTCAGGATAGGGAAGAGTTCCATGAAAAAATATCTCCCACATACTTTTAATTTTTGTTACACTATTTTCTGTTTCCTAACCCCTGGCAACTACCAATCTCTTCTCTGTCATTATAGATTTGTTTTTTCTGATAATGTCATATAAATGCAATCATGGAGTAGATAAGCATTTGAGACCAGCTTCTTTCACTCAGTATAACACTTTTGAGATTTATCCAAATAGTTGCCCATATCAATAGTTCATTCTTTTTTATTTTGTCTGAGTAGTGTTTCATTATATGAAGGCATCACAGTCTGTTTACCTATTAATTCTTTAATGGAAAACTGAGTTGTCACCTCTTTTGTATCTTCTCTTTATTATTTTCCCCCTGGTCATTCTGGCTAGAGTTTTATCAATTTTATTGATTTTCTCATAAAAATCAGTTTTTGGTTTAATTGATTTCCTTCATTGTTTTGCTCTTTTCTATTTCATTGATTTCTACTCTGATGTTAATTTTTTTCCTGCTTACTTAAGGTTAAACTTTCTTTTTTCCCTAGTTTCATAAGGTGGAAACTGAGGTCATTGATTAGATGCCCTTCATAATTTTTCATAAAGGCATTTAGTGCTATGAATTTCCTTCTAAGTACTGCTTTAGTGGCCTCCTACAAATTTCAATATGTTGGATTTTCTTTATACTCAATCTAAAATCTTTTCCAATTTTCTTTTGATTTCTCTTTTGATTCATGGGGTTTACTAAGTTGAGGATTCTCCAGAGTTATTTATTTATTTTTATTTAATTTTACTCAAATAAATATATTTTGTGTTGCTTGAACCCCTTTTATATTGAATGCCAGATGCTTTATATATCAGAATATTGTCTGTTTAGGTAAAAGTTCTGAAAGGAATATACTTGAAAGGAATATACATTCTACTTTTGTTGCATGAAAGGTTCTATAAATATCAATTATGTCAACTTGGTTGATATTGTTGCTGTTGATTTTATATCCTTATGGACTTTCTGCCTACTTATTCTATCAGTTATTGAGAGACAGGCTTTGAAATCTCTGACAGTAATTTTGAATTTGCTTCTCTCTCCTTGAGTTTCTTTCAGTTTTCTTTCCTGTATTTTGAAACTCCTTTATTAGGGGCATTTTGTTTTAGTATTGTTATATCCTTTTAACGAATTGATCCCTTTATCATTGTAAAATAACCTTCTTTGTCCCCAATAATATTTGATCCTTTGAAATCAAGTTTTATTTTAATATAGCTACTCGATCTTTCTTTTGATTAGTGTCAGCATGCTATGTTTTTGGCTTTTTACTTCAATCCTATTTATGTCATTATATTCAAAGTACATTTCTTGTATTTGTCATTTAGTTGGGTCTTATTTTTTATTCAATCTGACAACATCTGACTAATTGACAATTTATATGTGATTATTGTTATGTTTAGGTTTAAGGCTATCATCTTATTATCTGCTTTCTATTTTGTAAGATATATTCTCTGTTCCTATTTCCCTCTTTTTCTGACTTCTTTTAAAATTAATTGATATTTTCTGTAGTTTTATTTTATTTTCACTATTGGCTGATTACCTACAATTCTTTGCTTTATTAATTTAGTGGTTGCTTTAGGATTTATAATATATTTCACAGTCAACCATTAAGTGGTATTATACCACCTCATGAGTAGCCTAAGAACCTTAAAATAGTAGAGGTGAATATGGCCCCTCCCAACCTTTATGCTTTTGTCATACATTGTATTGTTCAGATTTTGTTTAAGTAGCCAATTATATTCTAAACAGATTTAAATAATGAAACGGATATATTTACCCAGGTACCTATGATTTCCAGTGCTTTTTATTCTTTTGTGCTGATCCATGTTTTCCATTTGATACTATTTTCCTTCTGCTTGAAGGATTTGATTTAACATTTCCCATAGTGCTGATCTGCTGGTGATGAATTCTTTCAACTTTTGTATGTCTGAAAATGACTTTATTTCACCTTCATTTTTGAAAGATATTATTACCGGGTATAGAATTCTATGTTGAGAGGTTTTTTCTTTCTGTACTGTAGAGAGGATATGCCACTGTTTCCTGACTTGCATTGTTTCCAGTGAGAAATGTGCTATTACATTTCTGTACAAAATGTATCTTTTCTTTGTCTGCTTTTAAGATTTTTCTCTTTATTGCTAGTTTTTAGCAATTCGATTAAGATATGTCTTGGTGCAGCTTTCTCTACCAAGTTTTTTTTTGTGCTTGCATTTGTTGAGGTTCTTGAATCACTGCTTAGAGCTTCCATTAATTTTTGGAATTATTTCTTCAACTAATTTTCTACCTCCTCTTTGGACACTGCAATTATACATGTATTAAACTTCTTGATGTTATCACTAAGGCTTCACATTAAAAAAAATTTTTTTTGCTCTATGGGTTTCATTTTTGATAGTTTCTGTTGCTACATATTCAGATTAATTCATTATTTTCCTGCAATGTCAAACCTACCATTACCCCATCCAGCATATTTTTTATCAAACATTCTAGTTTTCATACTCAGTTTGGGTCTTTTAAAATATATTCTTGTTCCTACTTAACTGCTTGAATTTATGGAATACAGTTAAAACTGCTTTAATATATTCGTCTGCTAATTCTAATATGTGTGTCATTTCTGGGTTGGTTTTGATTAATTGATTTTTCTCTTTATTATGTGTTGTATTTTTATGCTTCATTGCTTTCCTGGTAATATTTGTTTGGATGCTCAGGCATTGTGATTTTACCTTTTTGGGTGTTGAATATTTTTGTCCTCCTATAAATATTTTTGTGCTTACTTCTCTGACACAGTTATGTAATTTGGTAACATTCTGATTCTTTTGGATCTTGCTTTTTAAGATTTGTCAGGCAGAATGTGAGCCCCATTTAGTCTTGGGCTAATTCTCTACTGCTGAGGCAATATCTTTTTGAGCACTGTATACAATGTTCCATGAATTATGATGTTTTCTGGTTTCTCTGGTGACAACAAGCACTATTCATGGCCCTATGAGTGCTGGGTTCTTTTCTCTGTAATCCTTTCAGCTGCTTGTTTCTCCAGCTAAAGTAATTTTCTCACTGGCATGCATTGATAAATACTTTGCTTACTGCTTGAAGAGGACCCTCTGCATGTTTCCAGAAAGTTATCTCTTTTCAGCGCTCACCTCCCTGGTACTTTTCCCTGTGAAATCTAGCCCCTCTATTCTTCTAAACTTGATATCCTAACTCAAGATGTCCATGAAGCCATGCTAGGAAACTATTTCTTCCTGTGCTATAGCCTAGAAACTCTTTCAAGGCAGTAATCTAAACAATCTTAGGAACCACCTCATTTTCCTGTATTCACCAGCCTTTTTTATTTATGTTAAAATTTTTTTCTAGAAGCTTTCAAAAAATATTCGCACTTTCTAAGAAAAAATGGCTAACTGCATTATGTATAGTATGCCAGTAATTTATTTTATTGAAATTATGTGTGAATTATTTGGGTCCAGATGATCTTCTGAGAGTTACTTAAATTTCTAAAAAACTATGACCTTGCTAAAATACCAGCAGTGCATAAATCAGGGGTTCTCAACCTTTTTAGTTTCACAAACCCTTTTGCCAGACAGGTGAAAGCCACGGACCCCCATCTCAGAATGTAGTGGCAGATAGTTTTATGACCCTCAACTAGCGTCAGGTCTAACAACTACTATATTTTTGAAATATGGTTTTCAAAATTTGCAACAACTGTAATGAGATATGAAATGAATACTTCTATAATTTATTGTATGCATTCATAAGTGAAGGAAATGCTAGATTTCAGTAAGAGGTCAGAGAAAATAAAGATAATAAGTTGATCTTTTTCAATTCAAGCTTATAGATACCCTGAAATCTTTCCACAGACAGCATAAGAACTGCTGGCATAAATGAAATATAAATTTCATTTAAATTTATATATAAATTTCAAATGCTTATTTGCATTTACTCAATAAGATATGTATCTTAATATGTCATTCTGCCTTAGAGACCTAAACTGCAATTATATTTATGTCTTAAATTGTTTTTATTATGAAGGTTTTTGAAAAGGCAAACTCTTCTAATATATTTGTAGTTTAAAAATCAGTAAAATGAGGAAATGCTGCCAATTACCAATGTTAATGTGAATGAGTATTCCAGCCTGTTTTATAAAATGTATCCTTGTCATGAGAGAGAGAAACATCTGTGACTAGAGGTTAGGTGGCTGTGTTTTATAATTGGATTTGGCTAATAATTTGGTTAACTGTTGAAAATCAGTCAAAATAGTTCTTTTCTTCCTCCTCCTTTACCAGCTCCCACCTTGCTGAACTGCTTCCCCCTCCTTAAGCCCTTTCTGCAAATGCACTCATCTTCAGCCTCTGTGAGCCTGGTGACCTGCCATAGAAGCCTTAGAGCATTTGTCTTAATTTGCAAGTGTCAGGGACCCAGGAACTGGAGCGACAAGATCAAGTTGTAGTCTGAAAACTGAAAGGGGTAAAAGGGCTGGACAAGAATAAAAAACACTTTGGAAAGTGGAGGGGACATATAAATAAATATAATTTGGGAAGAGAGAATTGGAAAGACTTAAATGCAATAGAGGAATTGCACATGGTCAGGAAACAATTCTTCAGGGTCCCCTTAGAAGAGTTTGTTGGACAGAAGCCAGATGCTGCTCTGAGCTTTTCCAGGATGACATCAGGTTCAAGTGTATGATGTAAAGCAGTAAAGAATCTGAAATGTTGGGTTCCAGGTATTGGGTAAGAAAGCTGGTGTAGATTTTCAAAAGGAAGTAAGAAATATGATCTTGTTCCTTAACCCTGTTAATGAGATTTGGCTGATCTCTGCCCAGAGATGGACAAAGCTATGGCAGAGGGTGAACTCCTGAAAGAGGGTGTATAAGGAAGGAGAAAAACTTCCTGGCTATGCTGTTTAATACAGTAGTCATTAATCACATGTGGTAATTTACATTTAAATTAATTAAAGTTAAATAAAATTTAAAAAATCAGTTCTTCAGATCACATTAACCAGATTTCAAATGCTTGTTAGGTATATCAAGCTCATGGATACTGCATTAGTGTAGATATCTGGCTAGTGGATACTGCGTTTGCAGAACGTTCTATTGGACAGCACTGATTTGGGGGATGCTTGTATTTCAGGTGGTCGGGGCAATGGTTGGGCAGAGGGAGAGGGAGAACCAGTAGGTAAAAAATGAGAAAGTCAGAGATACATGTGGGGAACTGGAGAGTGCAGTGTCCGAGGAGGCAAGGACAGTTATAAAATAGGGAAATGCTGCATAATGGAAGAAGGAAGAGGATAAAGAAATGGTTACTGGATTACGCGAGTAAGGTGATAGTGACCCTCCATGGGGAGAAGAAGTTTCAGTAAACGGAGGCAGAATTGAGATATGGGCATTAAAGAATGAGTTGAGGATGAGGCATTCAGAGACGGGGAACGATGCCCCACCCACTTCCCTGAGAGAAGTTCGAGTAAAGGGAAAGAATGAGAGCAGAGGCAAAAGACTGGAGCCACCTATCGGTACAGAAGAAGAGATGAAAAATTCCAGTGGCAAAATGGACAATGAACACAAGGAGGTCCTGAGAGAGGTGGGAGGGGATGAAACCAAAGGTCAGGTAGAGGCTTGCATCTCAGCAAGGAAAAGAAGATAGAAAAAGCGGGACTGGAAAGAGAAACAAAGAGGAAGGGTATGAATGGGTTCATTCTGGATATCTCAGTCCTCCGTGTTGTAAGGGTCAGGGTGAGAATGAGGTCTGGGATGGAGGGCAATGTTTGGTGCATGGGTGCCACGGTGTGTGGCTTATGAGAGGATACCCAGCTAGAGGGCTATGGTCTGATTGCTATTAAAACTCCCTGCCCCTCCCCATATTTCCGTCTGCTCCTCCTTGCAGTCAAAGGCCCTTGCCCCCAGACCTTTAACTGGGACTTAAAATCTGCCAGATAGGAACAGATGTTTTCATCTGTGCACAAAAAGGCAGATAGTACCTGGGCCAGACTTTTCTGTAGGCAGTTACTTCCTCATTTACAGCGGACTTTGTGCTTTGGCTTCTCCTTGAATACCTCTCTTAGCTATAGACTAGTTAGAACAGCTGCTTTTAAAAAAGATTCCAAACAACTCACCATGATTCAGCTTCAAAGCTACAGGATGCATTTTTGGACAGCCAGCAAAAGTAGTTTCTTTCAGAGCAATTTCACTGGTGACCCATCACCATGTTCTTTAAATTAGTGACTTTAGTGTCAAGTGCCCATTCTCGCCTCACGGGCTGTACCTAGAACCAGGTTGGAGGTCTGCCAACAGGATGAAGGTGGGAAGTCAGAGAACCGAGAATCCTTCCATCAACCGGGTTATTGTTATTTCCTTCAGGGGGAAGCAAAAGGAAGCGTGGGTGTCTAATGTAATTTGACCCATGAACAGCCACTTCAAGCTGTTGTTCTCAGTGATGCATTTTTAATGTTTTATGAGTTTTTATGTACGGGGGAAAAGGTTTTGTTGAAAATAAGAGGTTAAACACTTAATCAACTCCCCTCATTTTCCAAGTCAGTATTTTTCAATGGTTTTCGTCAAACCTAAAGCTTTTATGGTCCCTGGGATTAAGTAGATTTGATGCTTGGAGGATATATTCATTGATTGTAATAAAAAAAATAGCCATGCTTTATAGATGCTCTATTATGCACCATATTGGGCAGTTTGCACAACTTGCTTTTTGATCCATAAATACAAAGGAGGTATTCTTTTCTCCTTCCCCTCTACCCCACCGACCTTTTTGTAAACAGATGAGAAAACTGAGGCACAGAGAGTGATGAGAGAGCTAGTTGTTGGATGGCTGGGAGTATGTGATTGCCCCTAAGTTTTCTGGCTAACAGGGTGTGGAGAACACCAGAGCTGCTCTGTAACCAAAAGTGGAGCATGTTTTCACTGCCATGAGAATTTAGAGCAGAAAGACATAAAGACCATAATTACGGGCCAGTGGTGGTCAGGGTGACAGTCCTAATTAGATGTTGATACTCCTGGATGTTCTGTTCAAGATCACTTTCCATTGCCCACTGGCAAAAGTTCTCAAACTGTGATCGATAAGGTACCCATGGTTCCTAGAATTCTCCCATGTAATATTCAAGGTTGTTTAAAGTGTTTACTCAACAAATACTTGTTGTAAGCTTATTTGCTGTACCCCACACACCCAGCCAGTAATGAGCCTAGCCCTGAGGGTATAGTGGTGAGCAAAACAGAGCAATCCCTGTGTTCCATAAGTTTATAGTCTAGAGGAAGATACAAGTATTAGACTGATTGCAAATATAAAAAGATGACATTCATTATTGTGCACAAATCTGCAATTTGCTTCTGAGATTCCTCATGGCTGGCTCATTAAAGCAGCATGCCTCTGCTCATTTATTCTTGTGAGACATTTCTTTTTTCAGCCACAAATAAGAGGGAGGATCTTCAGGGACTTCTGCCATGGTACGATGGTCTGCAAACTGAAGATATTTGAGAACCACTGACCTATAGCGAGACTCTTTGAGAACTGCATTAGAGAACATTTCAATTCCCTGTTTCCTTTTCTCAGGGTGTGGATGTCTGCGTGCAGTGAATGTGAAGGCCAAGGTCAAAAAGCAGTTTTCTTCAAAACTTCTGAGGGACAAATCAGTGTTGCCTTGCCCCAGATAATGCAAAAATGGATGCAAACTTACATACTTCTTTTCTTGTACTGCATATGTTAAATGTTTCTTTTCTGACAGTGCAAAGATCTTTCCCTCTTGAGAGAAATTATCTACCTTTAATGCTTCTATTTGGTACAGTGAACTTGAAATCTTTGCAGGGTTCTTAAATCTTCAGGCTAAAAGCATTATAATCATTTTCCATTGGGATGAGGAGGTAAGTGTTTATTTAAAGAGGCTAAAAAGTGCATCCTTCTTGAGTCAGAACACTAAAGGCACTCACTGTAAATTTGTGCTTACCTCTCATGTATCAATGGCAGAGAGCTGTTACTTGGCTCTGATGTTCCAATCTTCATGTGGACTGAATTCATCATTTTGAGAGAAGGAAGATTAAAGGCATTTTATTAAAAGGGAGATGTTTGGCTGTGGAAACTGGGCCTCTCCCAGTGGCTTTTACCGGTTATGAAAAGAAAAATACAGTTTGTTCCCAAATGTTATGGACTTCAGACCATCATCTACTTGAAAGGGTGCAAAGCAAAGGGAACAGAGCTTGAAGCTGGAAAAGGAAAAAAAAAAAGACCCAACTTTTGTTAATGTATAGGCATTCAACTCCCACTGTTCATTAACACACGTATTGCTAATGCTTGGCAATGAAGCGGACATTTTTCTTGAGTGGGGTCGAAAAACTAATTATTCGCCATATGGTGGTTGGCTCAGCAACAATTGCTGAAGCCGTGGAAGCAAAGGGAAGTTGGCCGAGTGATTTCTTTGGGCAGTTTGCACAGCTCTGACTCTCTTGACACATGCCATTCATGTGGTCTCTGGATAACAGATGGGCCAGGGCTGGGAACAGAGGGGAAATCATGGCTGGATCTGGTGGCAGCCCAGTCCCTTTATCCTTCAGAATGACTTTGAGTCACATGGTATGTGAAAATAACAAGTAGGGAATTGTACTCTGAGGATTTCCCTGCCTGCTTTTATAAAGCCACAAGCGTAATTTTGACTGCCTTTTCGTATTTTGTTTATTAAAGGGATCAAGGTTTTAGATGAAAGAGATTACTTGGTTGTGGGTAGGGTCTGGCCTATGCCAATGACACTTGCTCATTGTCAGTGGGAAAAATGCTGGCAGTTTGATAAGGGATAAGAAAATAGAGGGTTTTTTAAATTAAAATTTAAATTACTCCTTATTTGTTCTCTTCCCATTTGTAAATCTCACATAGGCAAGTTAAGATAAGAGCTGGTTTAGATTCAGGATACTCAAACCTCCTGAAATGAGTTAGTGTGTTTTTTCTTTCTCCCTCTCCAGAGGATCTGATGAGAGCAATATGGACAATGGTGCAGGCACAACTTGGGTGCTTTCTGGATTTTAATTATCCAAAAGAAACAAAACAGAAGAAGGAGGTGAAAGCTGCCAATTACAGATCAACCGGGCATTTATAAGCACAAAAACACAGATTAAGCTAAAATCGCTCCCACTCAGCAACTTAAATTTTAATTAAGTAGATTGTGGCTGTTAGGCAGCCCAAGTTAGAATCTTGGGCAGGTACATAGGCTGCTGTTCTTACTTCTCAATTATAGCACTTGTCCTCCTAATAAATATGAGACATTTTTCTTGGTCTTAATTCTGGAGCTTGACTTCCAAAGCTGACTCCCTACGGAAGAGGACACCTGAAATGCTAACTAGAGTGACTTGCATTTAGCGAGCTTTTAAAAAAAGCAAGGTCACTTGGTCATTTTGAAATTGAAGAAATAGAGCACGTTTCTCCTTTCAACATTTTGAAAATCTCTCATTGAAAACTTCGTTTCAGTTCAACAAGATAATATTGAAAGAGGTCCCTGGGAGTTTTACAAATTGTCGTGGATGTGATATTCTTAGTTTTTAAAGCCAGGTCATGGTTTACCTGCTCTAGCTAAAAAGGAAAAGCATTCTTCTTTATGTTTCTTCCCTGCTTCTGAAATGTGTTTTTACCTTTCTACCTTGTTTTGAAAAGAGTGACTTTTCCAAAGAGTGAATTTTATAGTTCCTTGTTTATAATAATGGATGATGTTTGCTGAGTGCTTACTATGTGACAAACACTTTATAAGAACTTCACACAGCTTAGATTAGGAATCATCAAACTACCTTATGAGTACACAGTTGGAGACTAAGGCTCAGAGAGGGTAAGTAATTTGTCTGGGGTCACAAAGCCAATAACAGGTAAAAAAGCAATTCAAACTCAGGTTAGCCTGATTCCAGAGTCCAGCCTCTCAATCACTGTATCATATTGTCTCCTTTCTAAGGAAAAAATGTGGTGACATTAGGGTTTATGGTAAAGACATGCAAAACCTATTCAGGGTGTTATTAGGCATAGGTCTATTACTCTGTTCTCAAATGTGTAGTTTTACTTTATAGCCTGATGAGATTTTACATTTTACATTTTACATATCCATTTCTGACTATCTGAAACTCCTCTCTTTGTGTACCAAGACTTCTGCTTGTATGCTATGCAGTTTGGAGTAGCTTCCTAAATGTTTGATTCTCAAAACAGACAGGCAAACCTTTTTATGTAGAGTTGGTAACGTTTTCCGTAAAGGACAAGATTGTGAGTATTTTATGCAGGACATAGGTGGGCCAGATTTTGTCTGTGGACGATAGTTTGCTGTTCTGTGCGGCATTGTTGGGCAAGTTTTTCTCTCAAACAAGTATTAACATTATTTCCAGCCCAGTTGTTTTTAATTTCAGCCTCTTTGGGTTATGCTAAATCCATCATGGAGCTGGCCCACATGCAGAACTGCTGTGCACAAGGAGTGCTGTGCCACGCAGGGGCGCCCCTGCATGGGTGTGCCCCGTGCACAAGAAGTGCGCCCTGCAAGGAGACCTGCCCTGCGAGAAAAAAGAGCAGCCCGCCAGGAGTGGCATGGTACACACGAAGAGCTGACGCAGCAAGATGACATAACAAAAAAAAGAGATGCAGTTTCCCAGTGCCACTGAGGGTGCAAGTGGACACAGAACACACAGCGAGTGGACACAGAAAACGGACAACGGGGGCATGGGAGGGGGGAGGAAGGGGAGAGAAAAAAAAAGTGAATGAACGAACGGGGACCTAAAGTAAACACTATTATTATTGTAATGGAAGAACAAGTAACATTGATACAAAGACAGTGGTGGTTATCAGAAGTTCTGAAGGGAAAGAAGGGAATAATAGATGGAACATAGGGCATTTTTAGGGCATTGGAATTGTTCTGATGGATACAGGCTGTTATACATTTTGTCAGAACCTATAAAATTGTAAGGTGCAAAGTGTAAACCAAAGGTAAACTACAGACCTTGGGTAGTAGCAAAGCTTCAATATTTATTCATCAGTTGTAATAAATGTACCACACTGTTGTAAGATGTTATTAATAGGGGAAATTATGGGAGAGGGAAGAGGTGGGGTATATGGGAATCCTTTATACTTTCAACGTAACTTTTCTGTAATCTAAAACCTCTTTTCAAGTAGTTCTTTGAATGAATAAAGTGAATGTTCTCTTGGTGAGAATGTAAAATGGTGCAGCTGCTGTGGAAAAAAACAGTTTGGCGCTTCCTCAAAAAGTGAAATATAGAATTACCTTCTGATCCAGCAGTTCCACTCATAGGAGTTGAAAGCAGGGATTCGAACAGACAATTGTATACTGATGTTCATAATGGCATTATTCACAATTTCTGAAAGACGGGAGGAGCCCAAATGTTCATCAACAGGTGAATGGATAAACAAATGTGGTATATCCATACAGTGGAATATTACTCATTAATCAAAAGGAATGAAATGCTGATACATCCTACAACATAGATGAACCTTGAAAACATAATGCTGACTGAAATAAGCTAGACACAAAGGCAAGTATTGCATGATTCCACTTATCTGAATTATCTAGAAAGCAAATTCATAGAGACATAAAGTAGATTACAGGTTATCAGGGATGGTAGAGAAAGGGAAATGGGACGTTATTGCTTAATGGGTACCAAGTTTGTTTTGCATGATGAAATGGTAAACTATTATATTATACACAAGTTACCACAATAATTTTTTTTAAAAGCTAGTGTTCTCCAGCCTCTCACTTGGCAGCGTGGTCTGAGGGCCAGCAGCACGAGTATCATCTAGGAGCTTGTTAGAATCACACAGACCTCCTGAATAAACACCTGTATTTTAAATGGGAAGCACAGGACCAGACCATAGAACTATATCAGAGATGTCAAATAACTAGCCCAAGTCACACAGCAAATAAGGGACGGAGCCATCATTTCCCCCTAGGCCTGTCTCACTAGGTGCCTTGCTCTTAACCCATCTGGTATACTGCCTATAGGTCTAGAACTCTAGAATTTAAGGATCACATGAACCTTCCCAGGTTGCAGTGAATTCTTTTAAGGATGAGTTTTCTACTCACCAGATGGAAACTCAGACTGGGTCATTCCTTAATAAGAAATCCTGAGGATTCCAATGCATTCTCTTATATCTGTTCTTTCCCCCATTCCCAATTGCAATTCTCACTTGTTTAAACCTTTATCATCTCACAATTCATTCATTTAAAGAATATTTGTTGAATGCCCAGCATGGAGCAGGCCTTATTCCAGATGCCGAGGATACAGTGGCAAACAGGTTAGACATAGTCCCTGATTTTAAGACAAGCACATCAAATATTTTCAGATAGGATAAGTGCTATTTAGCAAAATCAAACAGTAGTGGTATAGAGACCGAGGTGGGTTAGAGCTAGGGAAATTGCTTAAGGACTCTTAAATGGCTATGCCAGCAAGCTCCAGTGCTGTTCTCAGTCTCCTACTTCTAATTCACCACATCATTGTCAATTTGCCCGAAATTCACCACCCTAACCGATTATTGCCTCTGGAATAAACTGGTATAGCCAGTGAGAAAGGGAATCCATACTTACTTTTTGACATTTGAGTAAGATTCTTGAGAAGGAAATGCCAGTTTTGTTATTAGTGAAG
The DNA here is from genome assembly GCF_030445035.2 of Dasypus novemcinctus. NCBI lineage: Eukaryota > Metazoa > Chordata > Mammalia > Cingulata > Dasypodidae > Dasypus > Dasypus novemcinctus. Next base: position 87,728,895 of record NC_080684.1, on the reverse strand, counting down.
CAACTACTCTGAAGATTAATGGAACTAATATGTGTAAAGTGCCGAGCCTTGATTCTGGTACACAGGCTCCCCTTTAGAGATCACGCTACACTGGGGGTGGGTGCACCCTGCTTTTTCATTTTCTTCTTCTAGTCCTCCTTTCCTTATACTTCTTTTTATACAAATGACTCTCATTGCCTTTCCCTTAATTCCTGCATCTATATCTTTCCTAGAATTCCTTTCTCTCCCTATTTGTTTTAATCAAAATTCTTTCCATTTTTCAGAACCCACCTCAAAACTGTGTATTCTCCTTGATTGTCCCACTATAGTAGGTACAGTAGAACCCTTCTTTGTTCTAACTGTATAGAAGACATCATACCTCCCAGCCTAGACTGCCTTAAACTGTGTCCTTACATGCCTTCACTTGTGGGCACAGATTACCCACATCCTGCTCATCTATTTAATTCCATGTGTCTAGGCTGCTGCCATGGCTTAGACCTGCTTGCCTCTACAGCCTCCTTGTTCTCCACGTTGCCCTCCCTTGCTGGGCTCCACTCACACAGTCCTTCTTCAATCCAGCCTCATCTCTCTTGCTTCCAAGCTTTCATAGTGCATTCCCTCTGCATTGTGGCTCTTTCCACCCCTTTTCATCAGCCCACTGGTCAACACACTTCTCCTAGATCTCCTTTAGCTCCCTGGACTTACCTTCACACTTCTATGTTGTGTGAGAGTTGGCTCCTCTTCACTGTACATAAGCTCAATGGGAACAGAGCATTTCACAGTCCTTACCACATAATAGTTGATCAAATATTTGATGAAATAATGAAAGTGTATAGTTCCTTGCAGTTGAAAGAGTGTATAGGGACGAATCATGAAGTACTGTCTTTTAGATAGAGGATTTACTTGTCTTAAGGAAGGGCCACAAGTGAGCAGGTGTGTGACTTGAATATCATTCCAGGTTCCTTAATTATTTTTGACCATATCCCATATATTTATAATATAAATAGATTATTTGATAATGGACTTCAATTCTATTTACATCATCAGGTATTTTCCAGGTGTTAGAACTGTGCTTGAAGCAGTAGGTTGGATATTTTGTAATATTCTCTTTCCCAAAGACATCTATGTTCTATTGCAGTAGTTCTGCCAGCCAAATCTAGTTACCAGATATATCTGGTTTACCCTAGACAGCAGTTTAAAAAAGAAATGTAACTAGGTGGACATGGCAGTTTGAAATCATTTTATGATTCTGCAAAACAGAAAGACTATTTTTGTGAAAATAATTTATTCCTGTGGGTGTGAGACCCTTTCAATTGGACTATGTCAGTGAGGCATGACTCAGGTTGAGTGTCTGCCCTCTTGCTGGGTCTATATCAATGGAGACACACAGGAAAAGGACGCTCCACCATATTTAATCCTGCCATGTGAGAGAAAGGACTCCAGTTTCGCTGACAGCTGAGCGCAAAGAGAGAAGCCCCGGAGAGGCTCAAGGAGCTGAGGCCCAGGGAGAGATAAGCCATATGTCTGATAGCTTGCAGTTGAACTCAGGAAGAAAACTGAGCAGTTGACACTGAGAGAGAAGATCTGGCAAGAGACAAACGCTATGCCAGGTTTGCCTACAGCTGCAGAAATGAGAGACCTCGGCAGAGATTGGCAACCATCTTGCTTCACTATGTAGCAGCTGACTTTGGTGAGAAAGTACCTCTTATGGTACCTTGACTTGAACTTCTTACAGTCTTGGAATTGTAAGCTTTTACCCCATGTAAATCCCCATTATAAAAGCCAACCCATTTCTGGTACTTTGCATCAGTAGCCCTTTTGTAAACTATAACAGTGGGTATTAGGATTTTTTATTTTTTGTTTTTGTTTTCATAACATGCAACTTCCATATTTATGCTTGTGTTATCTGCTTGGCCCCATAGATATTAGCATTTACAACCCATGGTCTATAAGTAGGGGCAATTGCATATGAAGCAATCTGTGAGAACAAGAGCAATGGTTCCATTGTTTACAAGGAACTGCCTTATACATTGTCACTTGACTCTCATGGCAAGTTCTTGATAGATGGGAATAATTATTCTTGCTTTGCAGGTAATATAACTAACAATCAGAGCATTTTATTTCAGTTCATGGTAGTAGATGAGCTAATAGTCATTCCCAGGTCTTCTGTCTCCTTACTTAATTGCATTTCTATAATCAGGAATAGAGATAGTGGGCTGTTGCTGTTCAAAATATTTCATACCTTATCAATAGAATGATTATACTTTTCCACCTCATTGACATCATGCTTGACTATGCAACTTTTATTTGTACAATGAAGTGTGAGCAGAAGTGTGCCACTTATGCACAGAAACTGTAAGAGCATCATGTAATTCTGCCTTGTTTTCTTTCCTCTCTGTTATGGGTCCAGCAATGTCCCATACAGAGACTGCTATGTCCATGTGAGGACCGGAATGAAGATGACATGGAACAATGCTGCAGCTGAACTGCAGATGAACATGAATTGTGAGTGAGAACAATTCTTTGTTTTTGTTAACCACTGAAATTTGGAAATTGTTTGTTGTTGCAGCATAACTTAGCCTTATGCTGACAGATAAATATAGCTTGAAATCAGAAACTGAGTGGTTTCCCATCAGCTTTATGAGTTGTAAGAGTGGTTCAGAGAATTATAAGATCTATGTGGGCTGAAGTGGTCTGACATAATCCTGAGGCAGTACTGGATGCCTGCTGGCTCCCCTTCCATTCTAGGATAAATAAGGTCTTATGATTCTATAGAGGCATAATGCTGTAGTGGAAATACAATGGCCCAGATTCCTCTCTGTTTCTATCTAACTTCCTGAGTCTTACATCGCTAGGCAACTCAGCTTTTCAGAGCCTCAGCTATCTCATCTGTAAAACGGAGCTATTATTGTCTGCTGACTCTACATCACAGGACTATCATGAAATGCTCCAATCCCACCCCATGCAGGCTTTTATGACAGCTCTTTTTACAGTGGTGTGTGGTGATTACCTGTTTACCTATCTTGCTATCCACTAGACTGGAGCTTTTAGAAGGAAGAGATTGCACATCATTTATTCATTGCTGTAACACCAATGTTTAACACAGTGCCTTGCACATAGTAGTTACTATAAATGAATTGTTGAGTGAACTTTGTTATAAATCTTCTCTGAGAGAGATTGATGCATGGAGCAGATGTCTTTCCAGGGAGCAGAGGGCATGTCTGGTGGCAGGAATTTAATCCCACTCTCAGTGCAGCACACCCAGCTATTTGTGCCTTTGTACCTGAGCAGTGGTTCTTGCATCAAGCACTTGGTGGAAATTGGAGTGCCAGAGGTTTGGAGGGAGCCTTCAACACCCTCCTCCCCTCCATCTAACTGAAAGCAGACACAGGAACCTGAATGGGATCGAAGTTTTGGTTTTACTGAGGAATGGTAAATTTTGATGGGATAATGTGGTTTTGCCTGGTACGTTTACAGCATTGAGACTGGAAGAACCAGGTGAGTCTGTCATGTTCAAGTCTAGGCATATAGGAAAATAGGAAAGCAACAGAGGGAATAAATTCTATTTTCCTGCTTTGGGGTTCAATGATCTCTGTAGCTGACAGTCTGGCCAGTCTTATCCTGATGAAAGGAGTAATTATGGGGTGGGAGGGAGGACTGGTGAAAGACTGATATTAGACACATCGAAATGAAATAAATGGGGAAGACACAGATAATCCTTTCCAACAAGAAAGTCAGGTAAGGACACAAATGATTATAATTCAGATGTTATAAGTGGTGAAGAATGAAGCCATATGGGGAGTTGGAACAGAGAGACACAGAAAACTAACACAAGAGCAAACCAGAAGATACTACTAAAGAACAGTAGTGATATTGGACAAATGGCCTTCATTCTTCTCCATGGAGTCCTGCTTGTCTTCACCAGTTATCTAAACTAAATTCATACCTCTTTAGTGCCATTATGTTCTGGGTCTGAGCAACCAATGACTTCAGTTGAAAGTTAATGCTTATAGATTATCCAGACTTCATTTTGCACCAAGGGATTTATTGAGACTAATGTGTCTAATCCTATTAGAACTCCCTGTGTACTCCTGGGAGCAATTCCTTTACCTCCAATGGAACTTTTTCATTCTTGAATTAAAAAATAAGATAAAACAATCTGAAAATCATTATTGGTACATAATATAGGTATGTGTTCTTTATTTTAATACAGTCTATAAAATCAAGAACCACATCAGGAGTTGGATTGGCTTATTAAATTCTTGTAATTAGAGTATTAAAACCAGCTGATAATCATCCCAATCCAGCACTCCAAATTTAGTAAAGAATGCTTTGCCATGGGTATGGATGTGAAGAAAGATACTATAAAATCACATGAGAGTTATTTGTTAATAATAGCTAAATTACTTCTATACTTTGAAAGATAAAGGAGTCAATGAAATCCAATAACATTTTTATATCCTTTGAAGTTTACGGCACTTTAATTTTCTTAAATTTTGCCAGAGTTGTAAACGTCAGACTGTGTTGAAGCTTAACAACTTAGCCTGCCAAAATGAATTGTTTTACTTGACAATTTCTTTATATTGCTTCTGTCAAAAAGTAGGACTGTCCAAAAAGAGATGTGATAATATTGTACATGTAATGCAATATTATAGAGCCACAAAATGTCTTTATAGGTGATTTATTGGATTGGGAAATGTCTGATGATGAAGGTTAAACAAATAAAAAAGTAAAGTCATTTGTATAGGTATAATATGCATGTGTACATACATACAAATGCATTATGCATATATGTTATATATTATAATTATCTGTATATCTGTAGAGAGGGAGAGAAGAAAAGACTGGAAAGAAGATAGCATGAAATGCTAATAGCCATTGTGTAGCTTTTTCCTTTTTCCATGTCTTTATTTGCCAAATTTTATACAATGAATATCTAAGCTTTTTTATATGCTTTTATTTTTAGAAGATTAAAAGACTTTGTTTTTGGTAAAGAGCAATGACATTGTTTAACTTAGTCTCTCTTTTTTTTTGTCTTTATTTTTTAATATTACATTCAAAAAATCTGAGGTCCGCATATATCCCCCACCCCCCTCACCCCACTCCTCCCCCCATAAAAACAATCTCCTCCGTCATCATGAGACATTCACTGCATTTGGTGAATACATCTCTGAGCACTGCTGCACCTCATGGTCAATGGTCCACATCATAGCCCACACTCTCCCACATTCCACCCAGTGGGCCATGGGAGGACATACAATGTCCAGTAATTGTCCGTGCAGCACCACCCAGGACAACTCCAAGTCCCGACAACGCCCCCACATCTCATCTCTTCCTCCCACTCCCTACCCCCAGCAGCCCCATGGCCACTTTCTCCATACCATTGCCACATTTTCTTCGGTTACTACTCACAATAGTTCATGAATAGATTATCAGTAAGTCCATTGTAATCCATACTCTATTTCTGCATCCTGTGGACCTTAGAATGGTTGTGTCCACACCACATCTATATCAAGAGGGGGCTTAGATTCCAGATGGATGCTGGATGCAATTCTCCTGCTTTCAGTTGCAGGCAGTCTTGGCTCCCTGGTGTGGTGGTTGACCTTCTTCACCTCCATGTTAGATGAATGGGGTAAGTCCAGAGACAGATAAAGTAGATACAATCCCAGGTATTGGTTCTGCTGAGGGCTACAGAGACCCACAAGTTCTATGGTCATGGCAGATGGAGTTCAGTGCCATCTCAGTTGGCCCTACTTTGGTGCGATGGAGCTGGACTTAGATGTGATCTTTGTCCACAAGTCTCTCCTTTTCTTTTACTGGAACTGTAGTTGGTGCTGGGGTTTAATGTATACCCAAGGGACCTGAATCTCTGGACTGACCATGTGATAGCCAGGCCCTAAGCCTCAACAGACTTGCAACTCCTACACTCTGGTTTATTGGACTTACCCCACTCATCTAACTTAGTCTCTTTTGAAATATCTTAGTAACTATCAAAAGAGCAGGGTGACAAACCAAAAGATGGTAAAAATTTTTACCCTCAAACCTGTGGTCACTGCATTATGACAAGGCACAAATAAGAGCCCTCTGTGTGCCCTGCTTTATGAGTTAAGTCCACCTCCTTGAGTTGACATAGCCCTGAAAGCGTATTAGCCTCACTACACTTAGCATATCATGTCACAATCGCCTCGATGTTTGCTTTCTCTGTAGGTCAGGATCTTCTGAAGGGCAGAAGGTTATCTTTGTATTCCCAGTATTTCACAGAGTACCTATTACCTAGGAGGCACTCAATAAATTTTGAACTCAGTAGAACTGAACAGTGGGGAAAGGATTGGGTCTTGAGGGTGTGGGTAAGTAATGCATCTTCTTATTGTGAAGGAAGAACTTGCTGAAGAAATTTTTAAAATGTGTGTTTGCATGTATAATGCTACTTAATGTAGCTGACATTAATTTAGAATGTAGAATTATCTGGTGTTTTATCTGCCCAGCGTCCAATCTCTCTTTTTCTGGAAACATCATTTTCCTCCCCCTCTCAACCCAAATAACTTGGCTGGGGCTGACCCAAGGCTAAATTCTAAGGATGAGCACATGAATCAAAGGAATCCCATCAGAACATTTAATTCTCCTGACTACTGTGATAGTGGTTCAGGGTTGGCATCAAACCCAAGGCAGTACAGAAGATGTTATACTTGCATTTGTGCTGGAACTATTGAGAACTGCTTTTCCCCTGTTGAAATTCTAACCTGCTAAGATGTCAGCTTGGGACCCTGGTGACTTCTATCACCTGAAGGAAGAGTCTACCTGAGAAAAAGGCTACACAGGGGCAAAATCGTGCCAAGAGAAGGTGTTGAATCCCGATGGCATCATTTCTACATAACTGAATTTAGCCTGGCCTGAATTTTTCAGTGAACCATAATAAACTCGGTGTTTTCATTAAGGTCATTCCATTTGGGTTTTGGTCACTTGCAATGAATGGAGTTCCATCTGGTGCTTAGGCAGTCTGTCTCAACACTCCGAAGTTCCTGAATCCTTAGTGTTGGAAGTCTTTAGAGTTTACCTAGTTCTCCCTTCACCCCAGAACAGACTCCCCTCCTCAACGTTCATTCAGTTCTTCCAGTAATAAAGTGTTCATGTTCCTAGAGGTGGAAAACCACTGCTCTGAGAGGTAACCACTTCACTGTTGCTCACCTACATTTATTAGAAAGGTTATATTTATAATGAATCAAAGTATGTCATCTGGTCACTTCAGTGTCTGGTCTTCTACCTTCTAGAGTAACAGAAACCAGAGGCCCTGTCTCTTCAGATATTTGAATATAAATATAAATCCCTGTCCCTTTCTTAATCAATCTTATTCTCTTCAGGCCAAATGTTACCTCTCCATTTAATACGGGATTGCTCTAATACAGATACATGGATAGTATTGTCAGATGAAATACAGGACACCCAGTTTACCCTTCAGATAATTTTTTAATATAAACATATCCCATGCAATATATGTACTTCTCCTAAAAAATCACTGCTTACTTGCAGTTCAACTCTAACTGGGACTCTTATAGTTTTACTTGCTAAATCTGGAAACCCTATCCACAGACCATCTGGATCAAAATCAGCTGGAGGCTCCTCATCCCAGAGGTCATGAACCAGAAGCTGTGCTCTTGATTATCAGAAGTTTAAGAACCACTCTTTAATTATTTCACAGGCACCTACCTACTTGTTCTACATTAGTTTTACTCTTGTTAGTTAATGTGAAATTAAAAAAAAAATAAAGCTATCTCAAGGCTCTTGTTATTTTGTAAAATTTATTAAGTGATTTTTATATGCCAGACACTGGTCTAGTCCGTAAAAAATATTATGAGGGCCTTGCCTTATAGAGTGTTCATCCCAGTGGGGAAGTCAGACAGTAAACAAGTAAATGAACAAATATACAATGACATAATTCCAGGCCTTGATAAATCCTATAGCAAAAAATAAATTAGGATAAGGAAAGAGCGATGAGGTTGAGAGGTGCCATTTCAGAGAAGATGACCAAGGAAGGCTTCTTCAAGGATGTGAGATTTGAGCTGAGTCTGAAGGACAAGAGGGATGGAGTCCATGCCAGGGTCTGGGGAAATAGCATTTCAGAGCAAAGGCGAGGATCCTGGGTGGGACTCAAGGAGCAGGAAGAAGACCACTGTCAGCGTGGAGGGGAAAGGGTGGAGTGGGGAGGTGGGAAGGTAGATCGAGTGAGAGAAAGGGGCTATATTATGTAAGACCTTGTGACCATGATAAGGAATTCTTATTTTTCCTTAGGAGCCGTGGGAAGCCACAGGAAGGGTTAAGCAGGGCAGTAACAGGATTTGATTTCACTTTTAAAAGGATCCCTCTGGTGGATCTATAGAGAATAGACAAGGGACCCCAGCTGTGAGGCCACTGGGGAAGTCCTTGTTCCCATCTTTCCCCGCCTATTCTTGCCCTGCTGAGCATCTTCTGGGTCTTTCAGGAGCATCATAGCATAATGATGAATGGGTGCAAGCTCTGAAGCCAAAGAATCCGGGTTTGAATCCTGATTCTGCCAATGACTATTTCTGGTATTTTTGGTGAGAGTTTTAAATACCCTGGGCCTTGTTTCCTTAATTTGAAAAAGGAGGGAATTATTTGTATCTACCTCTTTAGGGTTATTGTAGGCAATTGAATTAGTTAATACAGGTAACTCCTGGCATATCACAAGTGCCCAGTAAAGGTAAGGTATTATTATTGAAGGTAACATGCTCTTGTTGCCATAGGACCCTACTCTACATCCCCCCTCTCCTCAGTCATTAGGCTACTTTCTGCTCATCCTGTGAGTTTTAATTTAAGTTGTCCTAGGAAACCATCCCTGTTCACAAACCCTTGCTCTTCTTCCCCAGTACATGGAACTTCCTGTAGAAGATCTTTTATTGTTATATTGTGGTGGCTAATTGGTTATTTGTTAGGGTTTATATCTTATTTACTGCTATGTCCCCAGCTTCTAGAACAGTGCCTAAGTTCAGTGCATAACATATTATTTCCAATCTATAAATGCTGGATGAATGAACAATAAACCCCAGATAGGCTAATGCTGGATTAATAGAGAAAAGCATGGCATAGAGTGGATAATCCTTCTTTTTTCTTTTTTCATTCTTTTAGATAATAAGGGGATATGAGATTTTCATGGGTTAGGAAATTCATGTACATGAGTCAAGTGCCATATCAGTTAGCTATTGCAGCATAACAAACTTCACCAAAACTCAGTGGTGAAGTAATTTTTTGTTTTTTTTTCATATTTCATATAGGATTTATTAGTTATCAAACTAGTCCATGTAAATAATGTAATTGTTTACATATCACTGGAATATTATAGTCTTCTGAAATTGCCAAGAGAAAGTTTGTTTTATATGTGTTCTTTTTTGTTTCAGGAAGAGTAGACAATAAGTTTCTAGGGTTAGATAATTCTTAGAGATTTTTATAACAAAATGCCCCTAATTCTATTGAAAGCTTATCTTTAAAGACTTTCTTAAGTTTCATGTTGCCATTTTTAAATTAATGTAGGGAACAAAATATCACTGAAATGCTTATCTCCTTCTGATCACATAACATGAAATCTTTAATTTTAATTTTTTTTTATTTTTAAAAGTTTTATTGAGATATATTCACATGCCATACAATAGCCCAAAAAATTAAACTCCCATCCTGGAGAGTCCTGATATGTTTTCAAATAGAGTGGCAAAAATCTCTAAGTCATAGGCAGTGCAAAATAAAAGAAAACAGATCAATATGCCCAGCGCTGGCAGAAGAAAAAATCGGTGATCTCAAAGACAAGACAATTGAAATTATGCAGGCAGAGAAGCATTAAGAAAAAAGAATTACAAAAAGCAAACAGAGCCTAAGAGACCTGTGGTTTACCATCAAGCAACCAAAATACACACTATGGGAGTCCCAGAAGGAGAAGAATGAGAAAGTGACAGAATATCCAAAGAAATAATGGCAGAAAATTCAACAAATTTAACAAAAAACATGAATATGTACTTTCAAGAAGCCCAGTGAACCTTAAACAGAAAAACTCAAAGAGAACCACCCCACAAGCACAGTAGCCTAACAGTCATTCTGAAAGCTGAAAGAGAAAAACAATGTGTTGTGTACAAGGGAGTCCCAATAAAATTAAGTACTGATTGCTCATCAGAAACCAAGGAAGCCAAAAAGCAGTGGGACAAAATATTTAGAATGCTAAAAGACAACAACTGCCAACCAAGAATTATATATCTGGTGGGATTGTCTTTCAAATATGAGGGAGAGATTTAAGACATTCCCAGATAAACAAAAGCTGAGGGAGTTCATCACCACTAGACATGCCCTACAGCCATTGCTTAAAAGGAGTATTTCAGGATGTGGAGAGATAGAAACCCTCCTTCACTGTTGGTAGGAGTGTAAAATGGTGCAGCCTCTGTGGAAGACAGTTTGGCAATTCCTCAGACAGCTAAATACAGTACTGCCATATGATCCAGCAATTCCTCTATTAGGAATATATCCAGAAGAACTAAAAACTATGACACGAACAGACATCTGCACACCAATGTTCACAGATGGAAACAACCCAAGTGTCCATTCACCAATGAATGGATAAACAAAATGTGGCATATACGTACAATGGAATACTATGCTGCAATAAGAAGAAATGAAATTGGGACATATGTGGTAACATGGATGAGTCTTGAAGACATTATACTAAGCAAAGTAAACCAGACACAAAAGGACAAATATTGCACGGTCTCATTAATATGAACTAAATACAAATAATAAACACATGGAATTAAAACCTAGAGTATAGGTTATAAAGAGATAAGAGGAGGGATGAGAAGAACTATGGATGCTTTTATGTACATAGAAGTTTTAATTAACTTGACTGTAAAAGTGTGGAGATGGATAGAGTTGATTGTAACACATTATAGTGAGTAATAACTGGTTTATAAATGGGACTGTGACTGAAAAAGATAGCCTGGGGAAGTAAATGTCAATAGAAAGAAAGCTAAAGAATATTTGGGACTGAATAACAGTGAACCCAGAGGCGGTTGAGAATTGTGGTTAAGGGTACAAATACTAGAAAGTCCTTCTGTGAGCTGAGAAGATGTACATCACTATTGCAGGGTGATGGGAATATGGAGAAACAAGGGAAAACTACAACTGGTGTGACCTATAGACTGTGCATTAATGCCAAGCTATACTGTGTTCATAATAGAGGATAAAGTGTGCCAAATGTATTCAATGGACCATGATTGGTGGTAATAATCTGATGATATTATCTCATAATCTGTAACAAATGTTCCACCAAGGTGTGGAGTTGTATGGGAAATCTACACATCTGTACGAATGGTTTGCAAGTTCACAATATCTGTAACAAAAATACAGTTAAAAAAATAGTATGTGTTGGGGGAAAAATACACCAAATGTAAGATATGGAATATAGTTGGTAGTAATATTTTGACAATGCGCTTGCATAGTTTGTAACAAATGTTTCACACCAATGTAAAGAGTTGGTGGAGGGGTGATGTATGAGACGCCTGTGTGATGTGATGTATATTTATTTTGTAAGTTCGCAATATTTACACTTATTGTTTATGTGTGTTCATGTATGAATGCTATACTTCAATTAAAAGAAAAAATAAAAATAAAAAAGGAGTATTTCAGAGTGAAAAGACAAGTGGATGTGGCTCAAGTGAATAGGCACCTCTCTCCCACATGGGAGGCCCCGGGTTTGGTTCCTAGTGCCTCCTAAAAAGGAAGATGACAGCTTATCACATGAGCCAGGAGACCCTGGGTATTGAATGCTTGGGCCTCCTGTATGGTAGGTGGACACTCTATTTGTTGAGCCACATCCACTTCCTAGTAAACATTATTTTATTCTAACCCTTAAAAGATTGGTAAACCTTATATAGCATATTGGGTGGTTCTCTGGTAACTTGAATACCCAAGTGTATTAATTTGAATGCTCTATACCCTAACAATGCTAGGTAACAAAACTTTATGCTAAAATAAGAATCAGCCCATCAAGTAGATTTTGAGACACAATTAGGTGGTATGTGGTGTGTGTTTGGAGGGGAGTTAAGAGAGAGGAGGAATGAGGAAGAAAGAGAAAGGGAAGGTGGCACTGAGCTGTTGTAATAATGTGTGCAAATTAACAGGTTTTGAATTCTCAACAGAAGTTTGGGGGTCTGTTGACTCAGCCACTGAATTTTAAGACTTTGTGCAAGTCACTGAATTTCTTCTGTTAAAGGAGAGATTAGGTGATATGCCATGCCTTTATGACACACTGACATGCTTATGTTCCATGGATCAAAAGAGCTCCTTTGCATGGGAAAAATACAATTAATATAACTTATAGACTATAGTTAACAGCAATAATGAAAACTTTTTGCATCAATACCAAAGATGTACTGTGTTAATAATAGGGGGGGATATGGAAAAATATACCAAATGTATGCTATAGACCATAGTTAGTGGTAATATTCTGATGATATTATTTTGTAATCTGTAACAAATGTTCCACCACAGTGTGGAGTGTTGGTGGAGGGGTGTTGTATGGGAATTATACACATGTGCATGATTGTTTTGTAAGTTCACAACTCTATAATAAAAATATTTTTAGAAAAGAGAAAAAAAAAAAATAAAAAGGAAGATGAGCCCACAAAGAACAGACACAATTAACTATAGTCAATAGCATACATTAGGGTTCACTCCGTGTTGTATAGTTCTATGAATTTTTAAAATATTTTTATTCTGGTAACACATATACAACCTAAAATTTCCCATTTTATCCACTTTCTTGTACAATTCAGTGGTGTTGATTACATTTACAATGTTGTGCCACTGTCACCATCATCCATCACCAAAACATGTCTATCACCCCAAACAGAAACTCCACACCAATTAAGGATTAACTCCCCACTTGCCACCCCCATTTGGTCCCTAGTAATCTGTATTCTAATTTCTGTATTTATGAATTTTCATATTCTACTTATTTCTTGAAAGTAAGATCATACAGAGTTCATCCTTTTGTGCCTGGCTTATGTCAGCATAATGTCTTCAAGGCTCATCCATGTTGTCATATACATCAGGACTACATTCCTTTTTACAGCTGAATAATATTCCATTCTGTATATATACCACATTTTGTATACCCATTTGTCAGTTGATGGACACTTGGGTTGCTTCCATCCTTTGGCAATTGTGAATAATGCTGCTACAAGCATTGTTATGCAAATATCTGTTTGAATTCCTGCTTACAATTCCTTTCTTTTACTTTTTTTTCTATTCAATGTATTATAATCTATTACTGACATCTTTTAATTTTGAAAGCAACACAAATTTGTCCAATGCAAGCCCCTTTAGACTCTCTTTAGTATCATTAAAGTTTTTTTTTTTAATTTTTCCTCAGTTTTTTAATTAGAGAAGTTGTAGTTTTACAGAAAAGTCATTTTCTTTGTCATTACCATGGGGCTTAAATTTAACATCCTAAATCTATAACAAACACATTTGATTTGATACCAACTTAACTTTAATAGTATACACATAAACTGTTCCTATATCTCTCCATCTCCCCACCTTTTTTTTGTACTTGTCACACAAAATCTTATCTCCTCTATTCAGGAAAAACATTTTCTAAAAGTTGATGGCAAATAATAGCTACCTGTATCACCTTAAGAGCAAACAACACGAAGAGCTATAGAAATATACAAATTTGTTACTCATAACACTCTTCTTTTTTTTTTTTTTTGTAATAATAAACTTTATTTTTAGAGAAGTTTTAGATTATGGAAAAGTTAGATCTAAAGTATAGGGGATTCCCATATACCTCTCTCCCCGCCCTCACATTTCCCCTATTAATAACATCTTACATTAGTCTGGTATATTTGTTACAATTGATGAACCAATATTGAAGCATGGCTACTAACCAAGGCCTATAGTTTACATTATGATTTATGCTTTGTGCTGTCCTGTTTTGAAAAATGTATAATGACATGTATTCTGCATTGCAGTATCATACAGAACAATTCCAATGCCCTAAAAATGCCCTGTGCTCCACCCATTCTTCCCTTACCCTCTTTTTAGAAACTCTAGTAACCTCTATATTTATATTAATGCTACGAGTTCTTCCATTACTCCATGCTAATTACTAGAATAACAATAAATCTACTCTGGTCCATGGTTGTACTCTCCCCTTTACGTTCGTTCATGCCTCAATCTTGAGGCATTTGGGATGATATTTGTTCTTCTTCATATTGAGAAGGGGCTTAAATATGATGGAACATATGGGAGGAATTGTTTTGCTTTCAGTTGTAGATACTCTTTGTTTTTTTGGGATGGGCTTGTCCATCATTATCACTTTATTAGTTGTCCTGGTTGAGTCTGAAGAACTGGAGAGGAACTGTTAACTGCAACACTGCTGAGATTCAGGCCCCTTTCCCCCAGCCAATGAACAGACCAAAATTTAAGTCTCTGGGACATATATTTAATGAGTATGGTGATAATTATAGGTTCAAATAAGAGGGATAGAAGAATCATGAGAAGGGAAATTATAAATGAGTCTAACTCTGTTATAGTGGGGAAATATTTTCCAAAATAAATGTCTTCTGACAGCATGCTGATTTCATGGGGTTGTATGCCTTGCCTATATTATCTGGTCATCCCTACAGCCCCAGGTTGCAATCTGTCTGAGACCTACATAAGGATAATCTCTGGAGTGACTGCCCAGCTCATGTTGAAATCTCTTAGCCATAAGAACTCTTTTGCGCTTAATATTTCCTCTTTTTGGTCAAGGTCTTTTTCCAAATCCATTGCTGATTGGTGCTTGGTAGTAATCCCTCAGTGGCAGGGAGGCTTATCCCAGGGAGTCATATCCCACACTGGGGGGAAGGTAGTGAACTTATTTGTTGAGTTTGGCTTAGAGAGAGGCCACATTTGAGCAACATGGAGGTTTTCAGGAAGTAACTCTTAGACAGTTATTATAAGGTTGTTTCAATTTTACAGAAATAAGGTTCTTAAATAAAAGCATTAATATTGAAGGCTTTGGAATATTGGCCTGTTTTCTTTTATTAGGCATTGTCTGTATACTCCAGATATTTTTGCCACTCTATTTGAGAAAGTAGCAGGGCTCCCCAGGACAGGAGTTAAATATTTTGTTCACTAGTGTGTGGATCTTCACCCACTGAGAAAACACACCTTATAACAACACAAACACATTCATATCCCATAGAGGCATGGCCCCAGATGCATCTCTCCCCACACATCCCCCTACCAGTGATACCTTGCAGCAGTGATGCTCTTCTGCCATAGATCCAAAAAGAATCCCCCACAATTGTATTCTCAACCACATCCTCAGCCTCTTACCTGTTCCATCCTCCACCCCTTTCCCCAGCACCATGGATGGCCCCAACCCCTCCTCCCCCAACTCTGTTCATACTCACATTCCAGTCCCATCAACCCCACTCCCATCGCTGTACCTGTCCACTGCCAAACTGTTACCATCCCCCTATCATAGACTCATCCTAAATTGATCATTGCCTCACTACTCTCTACTCCCTTTCTATCCCCTGGTAAACTATGTTCAAGACTTTACCTCCATGAGTGTGCTCAATATTCTTAGTCCATATCAGTGAGTTCATACAATATTTGCCCTTTAGTGACTGGCTTACTTCACTCAACATGAAGTCCTTGAGGTTCATTCATGTTGCATGTGTCAGTACTTCATTCATTCTTTTTTTAAAATAAAAATAATTATTTTTAAAGATGCTTTAGATTACATAAATGTTATATCAAAAATAGAGGGGATTCCCATATTCACAACCCACATTTCCCCAATTAGCAGTATCTTTCATTAGTGTGGTACATTTGTTATAACTGATGTACACCTATTGAAGCATTGCTATTAACCATGGTCGATAGTTTACATTATGGTTTACACTTTGCATCACACAATTTAAAGGTTTTGGCAAAATGTATAATGGCCTATATCCATTATTGCAATATCATACAGAACAATTTCAATGTCCCAAAACTGCCCCATGTTACACCTATTCTTCCTTCTCCCTCCCTTCAGAACCTCTGGTGGCCACTGTCTTTATATCAATGTTAAAAGTTCTTCCATTACTAGAATAATAATAAGTCTAGTTTAGTCCATAATTGCATTCCCCCTTGTTTGTTTGTTTCTCAGTCTTGAGGATTTGGGGATGGAATGTCCACTCTGCTTCCAATTGAGAAGGGACCTAGATTCCTTGGGGCAGATGGATGGGTCTATCTTGCTTGCAGTTGTAGATACTCTCAGTTTTTAGGGATAGGTGTTTTCCATCATTACGCAGGATGAGTCCAAACTACTGGAGAGTAATGTTGGCTGCAACTCTGCTGAGATTCATGGCGCAACTAGCATAAGAACAGGCAGAAGATTTAAGTCTCTGGGACATATATTTAATGGGTATAGTGCTAATTATAAGCTCAAATAAAAGGGGCAGAAGAACCACGTGTAGGAAAATTATAAATGAGTCTAACTTTGATACAATGGGGAGACAGGTTATGCATTCCAAGATAAGGCCCATCACTGGCCCAGCATTGGGGTGCTGATTTTCTGGGGTTGTCTGCTCTGCTATAATTATAGAGTTCTGCTTGAGGCACTGTTTACTGTGGCAGTCAGTGAGATCCTCCTGAGAACGTGAATAAGTGTAACCTCTGAAATGACCTCCTGACTCACTTTGAAATCTATTAGCCATGAAAACTCATTTGTATTTAATATTTACCCCTTTTGGTCAAGGTCTTTTTTTCCAAATGCATCATTAGTTGGTACTTGGTAGTAATTCTTCAGTACTAGGGAGGTAGATCCCTGGGAGACATGTTCCACGCTGCAGGTAAAGTAGTGCGTTTATATACTGAGTTTGACTTAGAGGCTACATTTGTGTAACAAGGAGGCTTTCAGGAAGTTACTCTTAGGCAATATATACTATTAGGCTAAGTTTCAGTTTCACAAGAACAAGGTTCGTAAGAACAAGCATCTATATCAAGGGCCTGTTTTATTGGTCTGTCCTTCACTAGGCACTGCCCATGTACTCTAGAGATTCTTGCCAACCTATTAGAGAATGAAGCAGGACTCCCCAGGATGGGAATTCAGTATTCTGTTGTTTATTGTGTGGGTATTCGCTCACTGAGACAACACCCAGGACCACGTGAACACATTTATATTCCAAAGAGGCAATTTCATTTCTTCTTACAGCTGAATAATATTCCATCATATGTATATACCACATTTTGTTTATCCATTCATCAGTTGATGGACACTTGGATTGCTTTCAGCTTTTGGCAATTGTGAATAATGCCATGATGAACATTTGTGTGTATATATCTGTTCATGTCCCTGCTTTCAATTCTTCTGAGTATACTGCAAGTAGTGGTATTGTTGAATCATATTAGCTTCCCAAGGAACTGTCAAACCGTCCTCCACAGTGGCTGCACCATTCTACATTTCCACCAGCAGTGAATGAGTATTCCAATTCCTCCACATCCTCTCCAATGCTTAGAGTTTAGTTTCTTTCTAAATAGCAGCCATTGTAGTAGGTATAAAATGGTATCTCATTACAGTTTTGATTTACATTTCTCTAACAGCAATGATTTTGAGCATCTTTACATGTGCTTTTTAGCCATTTGTATTTCTTCTTTGGAAAAATGTCTGTTCAAGTCTCTTGCCCATTTTTTTTTTTAAGATTTATTTATTTATTTATTTCTCTCCCCTTCCCCACCCTGGTGGTCTGTTCTCTGTGTCTATTTGCTGCGTCTTCTTCTTTGTCCACTTCTGTTGTCAGCGGCACGGGAATCTGTGTTTCTTTTTGTTGCGTCATCTTGTTGTGTCAGCTCTCCCTGTGGGCGGCACCGTTCCTGGGCAGGCTGCATTTTCTTTTGCGCTGGGTGGCTCTCCTTACAGGGTACACTCCTTGCGTGTGGGGCTCCCCTACGCAGGGCACACCTCTGTGTGGCTCGGCACTCCTTGCGTGCATCAGCACTGCACATGGGCCAGCTCCACATGGGTCAAGGAGGCCCGGGGTTTGAACCGGGGACCTCCCATGTGGTAGGCAGACACCCTAGCCACTGGGCCAAGTCTGCTGCCATCTTGCCCATTTTTTAAAATGAGTTTTTTGTCTTTTCATTACTGAGATGTAAGATTTCTTCCTAAATGCTGGATATTAGACCCTTTTTGGATAGGTGGTTCCCAAATATTTTCTCCCATTAAGTAGGTTGCCTTTTCACTTTCTTGAGAAACTCTTTAGCACAAAAGCTTTTTGAGGAGGTCCCATTTATCAAATTTTTCTTTCACTGTTCACACTTGGGTGTAAAGTTTATGAAACCATTTCCTATTACAAGATCCTTTTAGATGATTCCCTACATCATCTTCTAGGAACTTTCTGGCCTTGGCTCCTATATTTAGGTCTTTGATCTATCTTGAATTAATTTTTGTATAGGATATGAGGTGGTGATCCTCTTTCATTCTTTTGGATGTGGATATCCAGTTCTCCCAGAACCATTTGTTGAAGAAATTATTCTGTCCTAGTTGAGTGGGCTTGGTGGCCTTGTCAAATATCTGTTGGTCATCTACGCAAGGATCTATATCTGAACTAGCAATTTGTTTCCATTGTTAAGTATGTCTATCCTTATACAATTACCATGTAGTTTTGATCACCGTAGCTTTGTATTATGTTTTAAAGTCATGTAATGTGAGTCCTCCAATTTCCATTTTCTTTTTCAAGATGTTTTTGGCTATTCAAGGCCCCTCACCCTTCTACAATAATTTGATTGACTATTATATTTCTATTAAAAATGCTTTTGGAACTTTTATTGGTATTGCATTGAATCTGCATATCAATTTGGGTTGAATTGACATCTTAATACTATTTAGTCTTCCAATCCATGAACATGGAATAGTCTTCCACTTATTTAGGTCTTATTTCATTTCTTTTAGCAATGTTATGTAATTTTTTGTGTATAATTCCTTTACATCCTTAGTTAAGTTTATTCCTAGATATTTGATTATTTTTGTAGTTGCTATTGTAAATGAAAATTTTTTCTTAATTTCCTCCTCAGATTGCTCATCATTAGTGTGCAGAAATGCTGCTGATTTTTATGTATTGATCTTATTCCACCACTTTACTAAACTTGTTTATCAGCTCCAGTAGCTTTCTTGTAGATTTTTGGAACTTTCTTCATAAAGGATAATGTCATCTGCAAATAGTGAAAGTTTTACTTCTTCCTTTCCAATTTTGATGACTTTGATTTCTTTTTCTTGCCTAAGTGCTCAAGCAAAAACTTCTAGTATAACATTCAATAAGAGTAATGACAGTAGGCATTCTTTCTTGTTCTAAATATTAGAGGGAAAGCCTTTAGCTTTTAACCATTGAGTATGATGTTAGCTGTGGGTTTTTCTTATGTGCCCTTTATCATGTTGAAGAAGTTTTCTTGTATTTCTATCTTTTGAAATATTTTTATAAAGAAAGGATGATGTATTTTGTTTAATGCCTTTTCTGTGTTGATAGAGATGATCATGTGATTTTTCTCTTTCAATCTGCTAATGTGGTGTATTACATTAATTGATTTTCATATGTTGAACCATCCTTGCATACCTGGGATAAAACCCACTTGATTATGGTGCATAATTTGTCTGATGTGTTGTTGGATTCAATAAGTAATTATTTTGCTGAGGATTTTTGCATCTAAGTTCATTAGAGGGATTGGTAGCATCTTCATGTGACTTTGGTATTAGGGTGATGCTGTCATCATAGAATGAGTTTGGTGATGTTCCTTCCTCTTCAGTTTTTTAAAAGAGTTTGTGTAAGACTGGTATTAGTTCTTTCCAGAACGATTGGTAGAATTTACCTGTGAAGTGGTCTGGGCCTGTGCATTTCTTGGTTGCGAAGTTTTTGATGATAAATTCAATCTTGCTACGTGTGATTGGTCTGTTGAGTTCTTCTATTTCTTCTTTCATCAGTGTAAGTTACTTGTGTATTTCTAGAAATTTTTCCATTTCATCTAAATTGTCCAACTTGTTGGCATATCATTTTCCAAAGTATCTTCTTACGATACTCTTTTTTTCTGGGGGTAAGTGGTAATGTCCCCTCTCTCATTTCTAATTTTTAAAATTTGCATCTTCTCTGTTTTTCTTTGTTAGTCTAGCTAAGTATTTGTCAATTTTATTAATCTTCCCAGAAAAACAGTTTTTGGTTTTGTTACTCTTTCTAATGTTTCTCTTTTATTCTCAATTTCATTTAATTCTGCTCTAATCTCTGTTATTTTTTTCCTTCTGTTGGTTTGGGATTAATTTGTTCTTTTTCTAGTTCCTCAGGTGTGCAGTTAGGGTCTTTGATGTTAGCTTTTCCTTCTTTTTAAAAATAGGCATTTAAGGCTATATATTTATCTCTCAGCACTGCTTTTGCTGCATCCCATGTTTTGATATGTTGTATTCTCATTTTCATTTGCTCTGAGTTAGTTACTGGTTTCTCAAGCAATTTACTCCTGGACCTACTGATTGTTTAAGAATGTATTATTTAGCTTCCCTATATTCGTGCCTATTCTGGTTCTCTGCTTCATTCTACTGTGATCAGAAAAATTGCTTTGTATAATTTCAATATTTCCAAATTCACTGAGACTTGTTCTACGATGAGCATGTGGTCTTTCTTGGAAAATGATCCCTGAGCATTGAGAAGAATGTATGCCTTGCAGTTTTGGGGTGCAATGTTCTATATATGTCCGTTAGGTCTAGTTCTTCAAATGTATTATTCAAGATTTCCATTTCTTTATTGACCCTCTGATGAGATGTTCTGTTGAATGGTGATAGTGGTTGTATTGAGTCCTCCACTATGATTGTAGAGGCATCAACTTCTCCCCTTAGTTTTGCAAGTATTTGCCCCATGTATTTTAGGGCAACCTGGTTAGGTGCATAAATATTTATGATTATTCTTTTTTCTTGGTATATCACCCCTTTTATTAATATGCAGTGTCCTTCTTTGTCTCTTATAACAGTTTTGCATTTAAAGTCTATTTTGTCTGATATTAATATAGCTACCCCTGCCCTTTTCTTGGCTACACTTTGCGTGTACAATTATTTTCCAATTTTTCACTTGCAGTCTATTTATGTCCCTGGGTCTAAGGTGAATTTCTTGTAGACAGCATATAGAGGAGTCATATTTCCTTATCCATTCTGCCAGTCTGTGTTCTTTGATTCAAGAGTTTAATCTATTAACATTTGATGTTATTACTGTAAAGGCAGTAGTTGCTTTAGCCATTTTTTTCTTTAGGCTTATATATGTTATATTTTATTTTTATTTCCCTTTTTATCCTTTTAGTTACTCTTACCAATAATCTTCCTTTCTACACTCTACTCCAACCCTCTTTTCCTGTGTTTTCCTTTCAACCTGCAGAACTCACTTTAGTATTTCTTGAAGGGTAGGACTCTTATTGACAAGATCTCTCAATTTCTGTTTATCTGTGAATATTTTGATCTCTCCCTCATTTTTGAATGATAATTTTGCTGGATTTAGAATTCTTGGCTGTGAATTTTTTTCTTTCAGCATCTTAACTATTTCATACCACTGCCTTCCTGTTCCATGGTTTTAGATGAGAAATCAGCACTTTATCTTATTGAGCTTCTCTTATATATGATGGATCTCTTGTCTCTTATTGCTTTCAGGATTCTCTCTTTGACTTGCCTGTTTGACAATCTGATTAGTATGTGTCTTGGGGTAGGTCTGGTAGGATTTATTCTGTTTGAAGTACACTGTGCTTCCTGGACATGTATACCCATGTCCTTCATGAGAGTTGGGAAATTTTCAGCCATTATTTCCTAACACTCCTTCTATCCCCTTCCCTTCTCTTCTCTCTTGGAGACACCTGTAATGCGTATGTTTGCCTGCCTGTTCTACTATCTGTGTGATTTCAGGTGTCTTATCTTCAACATTACCAATTCTTTCAACTGCCTGTTAAAATCTGTTTTGTGATTCTAGCATATTTTAAATTTCATTCATTGTGTCTTTCGTTACCATAAGATCTGCTATCTTTCTGTGTATGTTTAAAATTTCTTCTGTAACTTTCCCCCAGTGTCTTCTTAATATCCTTTATCTCTTCCCCCAACTCACTGAGTTGATTAAGAATTTTTTGGGGGCATCTTTGATTAATTGTTATATGTTTTGCATCCCTTCCTGCTTTTTAGTTTGTTCATGAGATTAGGCCATGCCTTCCTGTTTGTTAGTGTGGCTTGTGATTTTTTGCTGATATCTAGGCATCTGTTTATCTTGATGGACTTATTCAGTTGGTTAATTTCTCTTTTTAGTCTAGGATTTTATTTTTGCTTGTCCTGTGTTAAGGTCCTTCTTGAAAATTTGTTCCACTTATTCTATATCTTTGTAATTGCTCGTGTTAACTGAAAAAAATATTAGATCTACAAATAAAAGGGGGAAAAAAAAAGGAAGGAAAAAGAACAAAAAAAAAAAGGAAAAAGGAAAATGAGGGAAAAAATAAAAAGGAATAAAAAGAGAAACAAAAAATAAAAGATCAGAAAAATGAGAGAAGAAAGAAATGAAGACAAAATGGAAGACAGTGGAAGAAAAAAGTAAAATGAAGAAAAAGAAAGAAAAAGAAATAAAGCAAATAAAAAGAGAAAGAAAAAAGTATAAAAAAGAAAACCAGACCTCTCTCTCAGGCCACCAGCAATGGACTAGACTCCAGTTACTTGTGCCTGCCAGTCAATCACCCTTGGCCATCTCTCCGCAGGTACCCAGATGAAGAAGGGAAAAATAAATAAATAAAAACACCTCTGTCTAGGTTCCCCTTAACGGGCCTGCTTGCCCCATAGCTCCCCTTCCTCTGGAAGATGGCTGGGCAGTGGCATGCATACCCATGCATACCTGATTGCCAGGTAGCTCTCCTTTTCCTCAGAACTGGCTGGCCACTGGTCTACCTGTCCATTCACATTCCCCTGCTCCCCTCTCCCCTTGAGCCAGCTGGGTCCCACCTCTCCCTCATGCCTGACAAGCCTTTGCATTCCTTCCCACAGTTTCTGTAGGAGGACTGCAGCCTGCTCTTCCCTACTCTACCATCTTGGACCACCTCCATGTGCTTTTGATAATGTGTTTGTGGATCTGTAGGCAGCTGAAGATCAGGAAGTTCTCCTGGTCTTGGATGGACTTTCTTGCATGTTTAGAGGCTAAATGCCTATAGAGTAGTCTGGAATAACCACAGAGCAGCTGAGACAACAAGGCTTTCTTTCATAGGTTTCTGATAGTCCATCAGGTTAACCTGTACTTTTTCTCATGATAGTAGCAGTATTTCAAAAGAAAGAAAGAATGGAGGTGTAAGAGGCCTCTTAGGCCTAGCCTCAGACAGGCATGTTATCACTTCTGCTGCATTCTGTTGGGAAAAGAAGTCACACAATTCCAGCCAAGATTAAGAGATGGGGAAATAGACTCTCTCTTGAAATGTGGCAAAGTCACATTGCAAAAAAGTGGTGTAGAGACAGGAAGGAGTGGAGAACTGAAACCATCTTGGCATTCTACCACCCCAGATGTCAAAAGAACCATTTCCAGAGAACTATTGTCAAATTCTTGCTAATGAACACTCTTTCATCATTAAAGTACCCACAGGATCCTATCCTAAGACAGGTGCAGTATCATGTCATGACCTTCAACCTTGGCATTGCCAAACCCAGCCTTTTTGTCATCCAAAATACTGGATGTTCTGTGGCCATATCCGCTATCTTCTAGATGCAAACATTGCTAAAATGAGCCTGGGCTGATATGTGGGATGAGGGGTGAGAGGGAATTGAGCTTGGGAAGACATATGCACTTTGTGGCAACTAAATATATCTCAGTGGAGAGAGCTGCAGTTGAATGATCTCAGCAGCATGGGGCCACAGGGCTTGAGTCTGTAAGCATCAGATACATTTAATGCTTCTTGCTTTGCCACAAGAGTGTCACTCAGAACAGGAGCCCCTCCCTCTGCCTATGAATAAGGCTTGCCTGCCAACACCAATTCCAGCTGTGAACATGCAATCATCTCTTCTATAACCCCAAAAGGGTAGTCCCAGAGGCCTAAATTTAATTTTCATGCATCTTTGTCTTCTCCCTCTACTTTATGCAAACACCACTTTGTTGCCAACACAGGAGCCAACTGTTTTGTTTGGATAATTGCTCCAAGTCAACCCCAAATGTCAGGGAGCTCCCTTTTCCAGAAAGTGCAGTTTGGTTAATTTTTGGTGAGCTGAATTCTGTCTTCCTTCAGCACTTTCTTCAGGGTTTCGACGATGATTTCTGTAAACATTTTATTCATTTTAAAGCAGCTTAACACCAATGTCAGTCTTATTATCCTCCACACTAGGTTGGTTGGAATGAGCAAAGAAAACAGGAGCTCTCCAGCCCCACAGATCATCTGCTGCTGCTGTTTTTCTTCCAAATAATTCGCTATTCATCTTGCCACACTCAGCTGGTCCTAGAGTAGCTGTAATAAACCCAATAGAGGTTTGTGGCCATAATAGGGTTGAGGGGACAGGGAAAAATGAACGCTTGTAAAACAAAGATCTTATTTTAATGGAAATGAATAGAAACTCTGAAGTAAGGATGAGACATATGGAAAAGCATAAAATATGAACAGAACGTTTTAAAATAAAAGGTCCTCAGAAATGCTCCATATGGCCCAGCAGTATTTAAGGTAACAGAAAACAGTCCATGTTGCAGCTGCAAGCGTTCCTTCCTGGGGCTCAGGACTCGGTTCAAAAACTACTTTCCAACTTATCTTGAAGAATGCTTCTTTTGTCTAACTCCATGTCTATTCTTTTAGAGTTAGGGGAGAATTAAATTAATCAGTTATTAATTAAGATCAGAAGCTTCAATTAAATGTATTTCAAATGTATGACAAATGACTCAGAAGTTCTCATCGTCTCTCCTCCTCCCCTACTGAGTCAATAGTTAGGAAAACTTAAAAAGTTTTAAAGCCTATTTAGAATTTATGGGCTGTAAGTATTACAGTTTAGTAATACTGTGGTGCTTGAAACTGAAACATCAATTCAAAAAAGACACAGGCCATTAAAATGACCCCTTCTAAAAATACAGTTCACATATACATCTAATGCTCATTAGTGACTACTGTATAAAGTGTCAGCCCAAAACTGACAAATTTTAAAGAGGATTTTCTGATTTTTGCCATGGCTTTGATAAGGACTTGAGAAAATTCAGTGAGCACACTGAACTATGACTGGTCTGTTATTTAGAGCTCTGTTTGGATAAAGTGCATTTCAGTATACTTTTTTGCTCTTTCAACAGTGAAGATACTATTAAATCACCATGTTGGATGGCTACATCTTGTTATGTGGCTGGTATCCAAGGCAAATGCTGCTTTTTAATATCCTGGGCTAGGGATATAATTCAGCTTTTTGGATATTGGTTTTGTTTTTCTTCATTTTCATCTTAAATTTGAATTCTGAAAATGAATTAGAAATGTTAGAGGAAAAAGAGAAATATATATTCCACAAAAATTAATGGCTCTCTTCTTGTATATTCAATAGGACTCTGCTTTTCTAAATGATGGTGTGTCCTAAGCTCTAAAAATTTATCTCAAACAGGGTTCCCTCTTGTGTTCTTAAGTTGGGCATCTTGTGTCTTCCACTTAACTTCAAAAACAGAAATTTCATTCTTTTGAGGTCTAGGGGAATGTATTTCAGATATTATAAATCTAAACACATTTTTAACATGATACATTTTTCATTTCTTTTAACAATAATTTATATAAAAGTTACAAAAGTCTTGGGCTGTTTTAATATTTGTTTTGCTCTTACAGTGATATATTTGACTTGCTTTGTAAATATCTGGATTTTTTAGATAATTAAAGTCAAATCATTTAAAGCGTCTCATTCTAGATCTGCAACTCTATCTTCATGGAAATCGTTAAGGTGATGAAAACAAAAATTCAGCAACCTCCTACTAAAAATCCTCTAAAAACAATAATTCTTAATCTTTGGGCTCATGGGTGGATTTCAAGGGCTTTGAAAACACCCTGGAATTCATTTCATATGAATGTGCATAATGTGAAAATTTCCAGACGTTCTTAAGGGAGTTTATAACCTAATTCAGAAAGCTGGAAAATAGCAGGATGGGGTAATGGAAAGTGTCAAGCCTCTTGTTCCTATTTGCCTAAAAGATAAAGATAAGCGCCATGATCTTCACCATGGAGCAAAGGCCCTCCAAGGCATGGACACAAATTTATATATTTTTCAAATGGCATTTTCCCTTTTTTTCTGACAGTGACCATCAAAAGTCTCACACTCACTTACTCTCTCCTTTAAGTTTGTAAACTCTGCCAGGGATTATATTGACATTCCTTTCTTCATTTTATTTTGTCCGCACAGTCCTGACCAACTAATTTCATTTTTCAGTCACTAAACTTTTTTTTTTCTTGCCTGAATTGACTGGATGTTTTGGCTTTGTGTAGACACAGCTGCACTGTAAGTTGGCCCCCTAATTCAATAATTCACCATGAAGACTGGTTTTCATCCTCAGTATGTTGAACAGGCATCTAATCAACCATTAATTTCCTTTTTGTTGGATGAACATAATAACTATTTCTTTCTGTCTGATGGGAAACAGAGGCAGAGTGGTTTATGGGCCACCCTTAGTTAGAAAAGGAGGTTTATAAAGGTGGAATTCACCTTCAGGGGTTCCTAAAACATTCGAGAGTGATGTAGCAGAAAAAATCCCAGAATTTGTGAAAAGAAAAGAGGAGGATAGTCAATAGATACATGCATCTACAGTGTGTCAGACATTGTGTTGACACTTTATGTTTGTTTTCTCACAATCAAGCCTAGAAGTTTGGACTGTAATATTACTTTTACCAGTGAAGAGTTGGGCAAACGTGGACAAGCCCCTGAACTTTTCTAAGCCTATCTCTACATCATCGATCAGTGGAACAAATAGAGTGGAACTGAGCAATATTTTACAAACCAGCAGGAGATGTGAAACTATGCATCTTATTTCCTGGGTTTTAGTCATTATCACTCTTGTATTTTGCATGCATTGAATTATGTGATGAAAACTGTCTTCAAAACATACCCTATGGCTCTTTTTCATAAGCATTCCATTTATTTCCAGGAAATAGCAGATGAGCCTAGTAACATTTGCATGAATTCAGACATTTGTGGTGGCGAGAAAACTAGTATAAACTTGTAAAGAAGTATAGTTGCAGTAAATGTATATACCTTCATGGCAGCTAGTTTAACAAAGGCACTTTTGATTAGACATCATAGAAATTAATCTGATTAAATTGATCAAATGGGGAAGAATGGCTTATATATACAAATTACAGAGAATCCGAGGTGAGCTGAACTGCAGAGAAGATCTAGGACTCTTCATCTTGTACATCTCGTTCTTCCTGCACGTCATCTTCATTTCCTCAGAATAGCCTCTTTAATGAAGGCTGCAAACATGACCCCCCAATAGCTACCAGCTGGTACCTCATGGCACCTGCTGTCATAAAGAAACTGAAATGTTTTCTCTTAGATGCCAAGAGCAAAAATCCATTGGACGGAGTCAGATTGTCCAAGCTTGGGTAAGTTGCACAAACCTGGAACCATCAACATTGGACAGAAAATGAGTTACCATCTTGGATGATTTACCCACTGTAGCTAAGGAAGGGAAGAATCCAAGAATAAGGAAGCTTTCATTTAAATCACTTAGACTCATAGGCTCATTGGCCAGGAAAAATTTATGTGTAGGTGTACGTGTGTGTGTTTTAGTGTTTGAGCAGATAGAATTGAACATGATTACCATATAAGTTTACTGATGCATTACCAACAAGAGATTCTTTAAGAACTTGTTATAATACTGGGAATGGTTATCTTTTGTATGTTAATGCATTTAACAAATATTTATTGAACACTGACTGAGGGCAACCTAAAGGGCAATGGGCTGGATTTAAAAAGTATAACTATGAAGATTCTTCTCTCAAAAAATCTGCAAGCTTCCTTCTTCCCTCTTTCCCCCCTTCCTTCCTTCTTTCCTTTACAGAAAAGGAGTTACTCATCTAAGATATTAAATTACAATACATAAGGGTCCAGTGAGGATATGGGAAGCCTAGAACCCTTCAAAGGTCAGGGAGATTGGTGAGCATGAGCAGCAGGGGACGTCTTCCCCAAGGGAGTAATATTTACTTGGGCCTTGAAGGCCACTAGAATGTGGACAGGTGGAGAACATTCTAGGAGGACATCCTTAATGGAAGGCTGAGACTGAGTAAATGTATAGAGGTGAAAAGGAAGACAATGCTGAGAGAAGTGATGAGGTGCTTGGAAACATCATTATTTTGAATAATTTTGTCCCTGATTTATTGTTTACCCAATTAATTTGCATAGCAAATGCTCTTTCCAAGGACAGTTTATCTGATTATGCCTTGGTCTGGAAATAGTAGAGTACACATTAGTGAGACTGTACTTGGTCTTCTTTCTATAGTACAATGATGGCAAATTGCTCCAAGAGTGAAACTTTCCTTCACGTGCATAAGAATATCTTTAACTTAACAGAGATTTATAATACATCAAGATATGATGAAGTCAGAATCAAATCCTGTTTTATTATCAAAAGTTCCTCTTTCTGTACAAATATTTATGATGAAACACCTCTAATGGTGAAATTGATGTATCTGTTACTCTCCTCATGAGTTTTAGAGTATTTTTGAAGGCAAGGTAATTCAATAAGCACTTTTAAATTTGAGTACAATGATAAAGCAAGTCCAGGGAGCCACAAGAATATACAGCAGAACTGATGGGGGAGTGGAAATTGGTCAGGATCGAGACACTGTGGAAAATATCCAGATAGAAAGAAAACTTCTTAATGTCAGGGGAGAGAATGAGGTATCCAAAGAACTGAAAATAAATTTATCTTTCTCTCTTTTCTGGGATGTCATCAACCTGAGCCTCTGTGTTCTCTTATACCAATTGTGTTAATGATCTAAGTCTTATTGAGAGATTTTTCATGGGCTTGTTGGTCATTGCCATTAGGAAGATCATTCAAGATTGAGATGTTAAAATAAGTGATTTCCCTTTTCACTGTAGGAGGCTAGGCCTGTTAGAAGGAGATATCATGTGTCTATTGATCATATGTTTTTAAATTAATATTTTAATTGGGCTGCCTGGTTATTCTAACCTGCCAAGTCCTCAAGGTATATTCCCGAAACTCCAACCCCTCACCAAAATGGCTTCAGTTGCTTCAAAGAACTTGAAAGGAGATTTGTTTGAAGAGGAGATCATCACTCAAGATCATTTGCCTTGTTGGTGTCAGCTGACAGCCTAGTATATTTATTTGGACAACAGTAGGTTCTGACAGAACTTATAAAGTTTTCTTTCTCAGTGGTGAAATATGATGGATGTGCCAAACCAGCGACCCTTAACAAGGCCACATGTTAATATTCAGGACCTCCCTATTGTTGGCCTTGAACAATGGCTGTCATTACGAGAGCTTGGTTTGCCAATATGCCCTCTGTTAGGATGCTGGACCACTCCTGATTGGTCACCAGGAAGTATCATGTGCCTTTGATGGAAATGACATGGAAGATGTATGGTCAAAGTGCTGTGCTCAGCACCACTGCTGTGCAGAGGAGAAAACCACTATGACCCAAATAGCCCTGCACTCAAACAATGTCGCACCAACCAAAGACAACATATTGGGAAGAAAAATGCTTGTAAACGGTGTGTGTTAGAAGATGTATTAGCCAGACGGCCATAGGGCAATCTTTGAACTATTGAAATCTTTAGAAATATTGTTTGGTTCTGAAACAATACTTACAAACCTAATTAATCAACCATAGATGGTTTATTTTCAGGCTTTCCACAGTGTGTTGCTTTAATGCAAGAATAGGGACTGTCTGGTTCTTTTTGCTGTTTCACAGAGGCATGCAAAAACCCAGCATGAGTATTCATGTTCATACAAGTTGAAACTCTAAATTTAAAAATAATATCTACATAGATCTCTGGTGATCTCTTTGACAAAGGCTAGGGTTGGAGGTAACCTAGATTCCTTTTTCAATTGTTTCCTATTCTATGTGTGAATTTTGTTTCTGCCCTTCTCCTTAATATTATTCCTCGGTTCACAGAATCATTTTAGAAAGAGCATCATTTCTGTTGAATTCTCTCTAGCTTAAGGGAAAAACACTTTTGCTTTTTTTCATATAGAATATAGTGAAGAGTTGCTTTCCAAAATATGTGCTATTGAATGACGTGATTTAAAATGCTCATGAGTATGGCTTTGTTTTCCAATTTTAACATCACATTTTAAAAGGGTCATTGAAAAACTGAACATCCTGGATGGGAGGGTGAGAGACTTGGAAATCATTTCACATTAGAAAGCTACGGTGCCACCTGGAGTGGTAACATAGGCAAGTACCACAAGCCTTTTCATGACTCAAGCAAGCTGTGGTTGAAATGAGCTAATTATTCAGATGAAAAAAATCATCCAAGGACTTAATTGCATGCAAAATAATGCTTGACCAGAGTTTTAGCAAGACATGAAATATTACACTGGGTCATGGCAGTTGAATTGTGTGAGTACAATCCCCGAAGGTCAACTCTTGGTTATTCATTTAGAGACAGATTATCGACTTTGTGGATTATCCAAGTGCTCCCCACTGTGTCCTCCAGGGCTATGCCTCTATTCACCACCTGGTTAGAATGTGCAGGGCAGAAGAAAGGAAAGGAGCTGCAAACAAGCCACAGTTAGATTACTTGTAAGCAATTCAGATTAAAGTTCTAGTGGGAGGAGAGAGATGCTCAAACTCATTGAGTATTAAGAAATAGAATTAAAACCACAATGCAGTACCATTTTAAACACATGAGAATGGCAAAAATCAGGAAAAAATAATCACACAATAACAAGTGTTACAAGCAGTAGAATGACAGGAAGGCTTATTCACTGCTGGAGAGAGTGTAACTTAGTCCCAACACTTGGAAAATAGTGAATATTACAATGAATATTATAGAATACGGTAGAAGATATGCATATGTTGGGACTCAGCAGTCTACACCTATAGAAACTAGGGCACATGAACACCAGAAGACACGTACAAAAATGTTCAGAGGCACTTTGCTTGTAATATGTAAGCAACAACAACTGGGCTTCGCCAATATCTATCCATCAATAAAAGAATGGATGAATAAATTGTAGTTATGCATATAATGAAATTGGGTGAGTCCATGGCTATTTGTTTTCCCTAAACTATATGTATATATGTTGAATATTCTTTTGTATCTATGATATTAATTTGCTATGGACACTACATGTTCATTTACGGGGGGTGGGGAAAGATTGAGCAATCTCAGGAGAAGGAACTCTTTGCCCTCACAAAAGGCAGGGACAGGTACCCTCCTATTTAGCAGAGTGCCTGAGGCAGGGCAAGTGTGTCCCCATCTTGTGGCCACTTCATTCTCCCACATCCATGGTAAACAGCAATAATTGCCCCCAGGAACCTAGACATAGTGCTGGATCGCATCTTAGCACAGTACCTCAGGCAGCTACAATCCATTTTGAGGGACTGGTGTTTCTGATGAAACGTGTTTGCCATCCCTGGCAGGGGCAGGGCGCTATTCCTAGGATTGGGGTAGGGGATCATGGTGAACTGAGGGTTGCTGGTAATATGGGCCAATCCCTGAGGAAAAAGAAGTGAAGTGGTTTACCCCAAAACAACTGCAGAACAGGGGATGGAGTGTGATGAGGAAGGGAAGGATGATGGGATAGTTCTGAAATAAACTATTCAGCATTTATTAATTCTTTCTGAGATGATAATATTCTGTCTACTATGGGCCAGACACTATTTTTAGGTATGTAAGATACTGTGGGAAACAATTCAGAGAGGGTCCTTGACCTCAGAGTTTACATTTTAGGGAAGCAGATGGGCATGAAACTTGTAAACAATTAAATTTATAATGTATTATTATATTTCAGTGAATAAAACAAAACCAGGGAAAGGAGACTTGGAGGACAGAAGGGGCTATTTTGGAGTGAAGTGGGGACATGAATATTTGGAGAGGGATATTCCAAGCAGAGAGAGTAGCAAGAGCAAAGACCTCAATGTGGGAGGGTTCTTGGTCAGTTCAGGGAACAGATAAAATGCCAGAGTGGGCAAAGAGCAGTGAGTATAAGAAAGGGTGGCCCAGGGTAACTTTTTTTTTAAGGAGGTACCACGGATTGTACTGGGACCTTGCACATGTGAAGCAGGCGTCAACTACTGGGCTGCACCTGCTCCTCCCAAGTTGACTGTTGAGAGGAAGTCATGGTCTAGATCCCTAACATTGATCAAGACTCTGGACTTCACAGTAAGACTCATCCATGGAAACCTTTGGAGGCATTGTATAGAGGAGAGAAAAGGCCTGATTTAACAGCCTGTCTCTCTGATTGCTGTGTGGAGAATAAGTCTATAAAGGGAGGGAGAAGAAAGAAGTTATGTGGCAATTATATAATCTAGATAAGTGATAATGGTGATTATAGAGGCTTGAAACAGAGTAGGTAATGACAGAACTGGTGAGAAGCCAGATTCAGAAGAAAGAGATTTCATTCACCCCTGAAATTGTCTTAAAATGGTTAAAACTTTCAGGGATTGTCCTTCCCACTACCAGAGTGGAGAAAAAGATAACCCCTTAAGAACCTCCACTCTTTCCCTGGGGAACAAGGCAATATTACTTTCCAGTAGCATGACAGATACAGCAACGAACTCCAGCGAACAGGGTCTGCAGCCGGAGCTTCAGGAGAGTGGGGAATGGATGTGGTGGCAGAAAGCCCTGCTTGGTTAGGCTTCACTGTGATAAAGCGTCTTTTTTCTTTCCTGGACTTCTCCACATCAGTAAATGCCTCCAGCAACTCAACCCAAAAATTGGGGGATCATCCTTGATTCCCTCATCTTCCTTTCTTCCTCCAGCAATTTATCAGCATGTCTAAGACACATTGCAAATTCTTCAACTTCTTTTGACAGCCTCTAGCCTAATATGAGCAAACATGTAGGACATACTTTGTGCCAGGCACTAAACTAAGTGCTTTGCATGTTACAATCTTTATTATTTATTTATGCCTTTATTTACTTATTTTTTTAAGATTTATTTTTTAATTTATTTCTCTCCCCTTCCCCCCCCCCAGGTTTTCTGCTCTCTGTGTCCATTTGCTGTGTGTTCTTCTGTGACCGCTTCTATCCTTATCAGTGACACCAGGAATCTGTGTTTCTTTTTGTTGCATCATCTTGCTGTGGCAGCTCTCCATGTGTGTGGTGCCATTCCTGGGCAGGCTGCACTTTCTTTCACGCTGGGCAGCTCTCCTTATGGGATGCACTCCTTCCACGTGGGGCTCCCCTATGCGGGGGACACCCCTGCGTGGCACAGCACTCCTTGCATGCATCAGCACTGCACATGGGCCATCTCCACACGGGTCAAGGAAGCCCCGGGTTTGAACCGCAGACCTCCCATGTGGTAGGAGGATGCCCTATCCATTGGGCCAAGTCCGCTTCCCTTTATTTACTTTTAAATAAACTTTTAAAAAACAAACAGTTTTAGGTTTACAGAAAATTTTTGACGATAGTCCAGAGTTCCCATATCCTGCATAGTTTCCCCTATTATTAACAAATTACATTAGTATGATGTACTTGTTGTATCTAATGAGCCAATATTGATACGTTATTATCAACTAAAGTTCATACTTTATTCTACTTTCCTTAGTTTTTACTTAAGGATCTGATTTTTTTTCTGTTCCAGGATCCCATTGAGGATACTGCATTATAACTGTCTTGTCCCCTTAGGTTCCCCTTGGCTGTGACAGCTTCTTAGGCTTCCCTTGTTTGTAATGTCATTAACAGTTTTGAGGAGAAGTATTCAAATACTATTCAAGTACTCCTCTGATATTTTGTAGAAGGTCCCTCTCACAAATAGACTAGGGTTATTCGTTTTGAGGACGAGCACAGAGGCAAAGTGCATTCTCCTCGTATCAGCATTACTTATCACTGTTGACATTGACTTTGATCCCCTGGCTGAGGTAGTATGTGTCATTTTTCTCCATGGTAGAGTTAGTCTCTTTTTTTTTTTTATTTTTTTAATATATTTTTTATTGACTTTGTAATAATATTACATTAAAAATATATATATATGAGGTCCCATTGAACCCTACCACCTCCACCCCACCTCTCCCCCCCCCCAGCAACACTCCTTCCCATCATCATGACACATCCATTGCATTTGGCAAGTACATCTTTGGGCACCTCTGCACCTCATGGTCAATGGTCCACATCATGGCCCATACTCTCCCCCATTCCATCCAGTGGGCCCTGTGAGGATTTACAATGTCCAGTGATTGCCCCTGAAATACCATCCAGGGCAGCTCCATGTCCCAAAGATGCCTCCACCTCTCATCTCTTCCTACTTTTCCCCATACCCATCAACCATCATGTCCACTTTTCTCATTCCAATGCCACCTTTTCTATGTGGACATTGGATTGGTTGTGTCCATTGCACCTCTATGTCAAGAGGAGGCTCAGATTCCACATGGATGCTGGATGCAATCCTCCCACTTTCAGTTGTAATCACTGTAGGCTCCATGGTGTGGTGGTTGTCCTTCTTCAACTCCATCTTAGCTGAGTGTGGTGAGCCCAATAAGTCAGATTGTAGGTGCTGGAGTCTGTTGAGGCTCAGGACCTGGCTATCACATTGTCAGTCCAGAGATTTAAATCCCCTAAATATATCTTAAACCCCGACAGAGTTAGTCTCTTTTTATCCTCCTTTTCCATACTGTATTCTGGGAAGAAGTCACTATCCACAGCCCAAACTGAAAAAGTGGGGAGTTTTATTCTACCTCTTTGTAGCCAAAATATCTACATAAACGATTTGGAATTCTTCCACACAAGAAATTTTTTGTCCTCTCTTCCATTTATTATTATTGTTGTTATTTTAACTATTTCAACTACAAAAAAGAAAATAATATTTTACTTTTATTTATTATAGATATAAAAATATAGAATAAACATATTCACATAATAAATATATTATTAACTAATTTTAATATTTATTTTTATCAGTATGAACTTAATGTATATTTATTTTGTGCTTTGGGTTTTGATGCAATGATGTTCTGTTTATTTCGTTGCTCAAATTGTTCCAGTTTTAGCCATTGGGATCTTTTTCAGTTGATTCCTGTGTCCTTAGGACATACCCCCACTGGTACAAGTGTGTATGTGTGTGTGAGTGTGAGTGTGTGTGTGTGTTTGAGCAATTCCTTACTTGCTGGCACTACATGATGCTCCATGCTCTTCTTATACATTTCCTGCCCCAGTCTTAGAATCAGTCATTTCTCCAATGAATCCTGATTCCTTTTATTGGAAAACTGCATTAGAAAGCAAGAGCTGGCATGAGGTGTGATACTAAGGTGACAATGCACGGAAATTTGTGAATGTATACTGACCCGTGTATCTATATATCTGCAGTTATTTCCATATATAACCATCTGTATCTGTGTTAAGCAAAACAAGTTCATTCTGATGTCTCTAACTCAAATCCATCACCACATGGATTATTCTAGTCTCCTCCCCTTATCTGTAGCCTTCCATTCCCACAGTGAAATGCCTGACTCCCACTATCTGTCATCCATTTGCTTAACTGTTTAATTTTAGAATACATGTAGAAAAACATCAGAATGGTTAACATGTACCCTCCCCAGGTTGGAAACAACTTCATCAATTAGAGCACAGTGTTTACATGCAGTTGTGTGTGTTGACCTCAGTCTTACAGACTCTGAGTATTTTCAAAGTTACTTAAGTTAGTACCTCCCCGCCCCCCAGGGAAGTTGTGTGTTTCCTAGGCTACTCAAGTAAATATCATGAAATGGGTCTACTTAAACAATGGGAATGTATTAGCTTATGGTTTTGAGGCTAAAAGAAAGTCCAAATCAAGGTTTTGTCAAGGCAGTGCCTCTTCTTGAAGACCTTAGCATTCTGGGGCTGGCTGCCAGTGATCCCTGGTCCTCAGTTTGTTGCATGACAAGACACATGGTGGTGTCTCCTGGCCTCTCCCTTCTTTTGCAGGTTCCACTGATTTCAGCTTCTGGCTGCTTCCTCTGTGGCTTTCTGTGTTTGAATTTCATTCTTTTATAAAGGACTCCAGTAGTAGGATTAAGACCCATTCCGGGTTACACCTTAACTGAAGTAATGTTGTCAAAAGGTCCTACTTACAATGGGCTCACACCCACAGGAATGGATTAAATTTAAGAACACATTTTTCTGGGGTACACCCATCTTCAAACCACCACAGCTTGTTTTGTATATTTGTCATAGAATTAGATTGTTTTGTCAAATTCTGGGGTTTCCTGAACTTCTAATTTTAAAAAAATAGTATATGTATATATATATTAAGGTCCACTCTTTGTGCTGTAAAGTTCTATGTGTTTTGAAAGACACACATAAAGATTAGTTTCACCAACTTAAAACTACCCTGTGCTTTTTTCCTATTCAACCTTCCCACCCCCCTGCACACCTGCCAATCACTGATCCTTTTACTATCTCAATAGTTCTGATTTTTCCAGAATGCCATCTGATTGGAATCATACAATGTGTCATGTCTTCAGACCTCTTCTTCTGGCTTCTATCTCTTTTCACTAGCCTTTTCACATTGGCCTTTTTCACAGGAGGCAATGTGCATTTAAGATTCATCTATGAGTTTTCAAGGCTTGATAGCTCATTTCTTTTTATTGCTGAATAATAGCCTATTGTATGGTTGTACAAAATTTGTTTATCCACTCACCTACTAAAGGATATCTTGGTTGCTTCTAGTTTTTGGCAATTGTGAATAAAGTTGTTATAAACATCCATGTGATTATTTTTGTGTGGACATAAGTTTTCAAATCAGCTGATGAAATACCTAGGCACACAGTTGTTAAATTATATGGTATGGCTATGTGTAGTTTTGTAAGAAACTGCCAAACTGTCTTCCAAAATGACTGTACCATTTTGCATTTCCACCAGAAATGAGTAAGAGTTCCTTTTGCTCCACATAATTGTCAACATTTGGTGGTGTTAGTGTTTTGGATTCTAGTCATCCTAATTTATGTATAGTGGTGTATTGTTTTTAATGTGCAATTCCCTTGTAACAAATGATGTTGAGCGTTTTTCCATATATTTATTTGACATGTGTATATCTTCTTTGGTGACATGCTTATTCAGATCTTTTGCTATTTCTTAATTTTTAAAATTTTCTTATTGTTGAGGTTTAAAAGTCCTTTGTATATTTTGGAAACAAGTTATTTATCAGATATGTGTTTTGCAAATATTTTCTCTCATTCTGTGATTTGTATTTTCATTCTATTAAGAATATATTTGACAGAGCAGAAGTTTTACATTTTAATAAAGTCCAACTTATTTTTTTTTCTTTCATGAATCATGTTTTTGGTGTTGTGCCTAAAAACTTATCACCAAACCTGAGGTCATATGGTTTTTTTCCTATGTTTTCTTCTAGCTGTCTTATGGTTTTGCATTTTGCATTTAGACCTAGGATCCACTTTGAATTAAATTTTGTGAATGATGTAAGGTAGGTTTTATTTAGGGTTATTTATTTATTTTTTTGCCTATATATGTGCAGTTGCTCACCATCATTTGTCAAAAAATTAATCTTTCTCCATTGAATTCCCTTTGTTTCTTTGTCAAAGATGAGTTGAGTATATATGTGTGATTCTGTTTCTGGGCTCTCTATTCTGTTGCTCTATGTGTATCCTCTTTTCAGCAATGTTGTCCTGATTACTATAACTTTATACTAAGTATTGAAATGGGGTAATTTGAGTCCTGTAATTTTATTCATCTTCAGTATTGTATTGGCTATTGGTCTTTTGACTTTCTATAGAAAGTGTAGATTCAATTTGTTAATATCAACAAAATAGCTTACAGGGGTTTTGATTAGGATTGCATAACTCTAAATCAAGGTGGGAAGAATTGACATCTTTAAAAATATTGAGTCTTACCATCTATAAACATAGAATATCCCTCCATTTCCTTAGGTCATCTTTGATTTATTTCATCAGAGTTTTATAGTTTTCCACATAGCAATCTTGTATATATTTCGTTAACTTTATGTCTAAATATTTCTTTTTTGAGTGTGCTATTGGAAATGGTTTTGTTTCTTCTTATATTTCAAATTCCAATTTTGCATTGCAGGTGTAAAGGAACACAACTAACATTTGTATACTGATTTTGTACCCTATAACCTTACTATACTTGCTTTATTAGTTCCAGGCATTTTTGTTGTTGTTGCTGTTGGTTTTGTTGATTATTTTGGATTTTCTATGAAGCCATTCATGACATCTGAAAACAGAGAGTTTTATTTTTTCCTTCCCAATCTGTGTACCTTTTCTTTTCTTATATTATTGCACCAACTAGGATTTCTAGTATGATGCTGAGTGAGATTGATAAGAGAAATGTTCTTAATCTTGGGGGGAAAACATTCAGTTCTCTCCATTAAGTATGAGGTTAGGAGTAGGTTTTTTGTAGATGTTTTTTATTAAGTTGAGAAAGGTCTATTTGATTCTTAGTTTGCTGAAAGTTTTTATTTTATATCATAAATGGGTATTGGATTTTGTCACATGCTTTTTCTGCATCTATTGATATGATCATATGTCTTTTCTTCTTTAGCCTGTTGATGTGATATATTGCATTGCAGAATTTTCAAAATTTAAACTAGTCTTGCACACAAGGAGCACTTGATTGTAGTCTATGAATCTTTTTATACATTGTTGCATTCAATTTAAACATTTTGTTTAGGACTTTTGCATCCATGTTAAAGAGAGATATAGGTCTGTAGTTTCCTTCTCTTGTCATGTCTTTATTAATTTTGCTATTAAGGTAATGATGGCCTCATAGAATAAGTTAGGAAATGGTCCCTCTGCTTCTATTTTCTGCAAGAGAATGTAGGAAATTGGTATCATTTCTACTTGAAATATATGGTAGAACTTACCAGTGAAATCATCTGGGTATGGTGCTTTCATTCCTGGAACGTAAATATTTCAAATCATGTAAGAATTATAGGCTTATTCTTTGATCTATTTTTCCTTGTGTGAGTTTTATAGTTTGTGTCTTTCAAGGAATTGGTCCCCTCCACCCAAATAATAAAATTTGGGGACATGGAGTTGTTCATAGGATTCCTTTATTAGTCTTTGTATGTCCATGGACTCAGAAGTGATGACTTTCCTGTCATAATTTTATAATTGCCTCTTCTCTTTTTTATCTTGGCTAGCCTGGCTAGGGGGGTTATCTATTTTACTGAACTTTTCAAAGAACAAGCTTTTGGTTTCATTGATTTTTCTCTTATCATTTCCCTATTTTTAATTTCATTATTTTGCTCTAATTTTTTATTGTTTTTTTCTTCTTTATTTTCTTTTAAATGTTATATTAAAGAAAATATGAGGTTCCCGTATACCCCCCACCCTTCCCACATCAACAACCTCTTCCATCATTGTGGCACATCCACTGCACCTGGCGAATACATTCTGGAGAACCGCTGCAGCACATGGACAGTGGTCCACATTGTAGTCCACACTCTCCCCCAGTCCACCCAGTAGGCCATGACAGGACACACAACGTCCAGCATCCGCCCCTGCAGCACCACCTAGGACAACTCCAATTCCTTATCTCTTCTTCCCACACCATATCTCTTCTTCCCTCTCCTGACCATCAGCAGACACCATGGCCACCCTCTCCACATCACTACTACAATTTTTTCCCTTACTAATCACAATAGTTCCCCAGCAGAACACCAGTAAGTACACTCTAATCCATACTCTATTCCTCCATCTTGTGGACCTGGGATGGCTATGTCCAGTGCCCCTCTACATCAAGAGAGGGTTTAGATTCCACATGGATGATGGATGCAATTCTCCTGCTTGTAGCTGTAGGCACTCTTGGCTCCCTAGTGTGGTGGTTGACTTTCTTCACCTCACTCTAATTTTAATTATTTCTTTTAATCTTCATTTTGTCATTACATTTGTACTTTTTGTCTTCCTAAGCCCTCTTTTTCTGCCTTCTCTGGTTTCAGTTGAGGTTATGATTGCATTTTCTCTTCCTAGTATACACATAACCCTTTAAAAAAAAAAGGTTTTAGTGGTTTCCCTAGAGTTTGCAATATACATTTACAACTTATCTGAATCTACCTTCAATTTCTTCAAATAGTGCAAGTGTTTTGTAATGGAGTATTTACAATTCCTGCCTCCCACATCTTATGACATTGCTGCCATTCATTTCACTTATCCATAAAAATTATTGCAAGATACATGGTTACAATTATTGCTTTAAACAGTTATTTAGATTGATTAAAAATAAGAAATATAAAATATTTTATTTTATTTTTATTTATTCCTCCTCCAAACCATTCCTTTATGTTGATCCAAGTTTATGACCTGTATTTTCTTTTGCCACAAGAACTTCTTTTAACATTTCTTGCAAGGCAGGTATGCTGGTGATGAATTTTCTTGTGTTTTTTTTTTTTTTTTCTTTTTTGGTCTAAGATAGTCTTCTTTTCTCCTTACATTTTGAAGGATAACTTCATTGGATATAGAATTATAGGTTGGTGGATTTTTCTTTCAACACTTTAAATATTTCACTCCATTATCTTTGCTTGCATGGTTTCTGATGAAGTCTGTTGTAATTCTTATCCTTGTTCTATAAGGAAAGTATTTTCTTTATTCTAGCTTCTTCCAAGAATTTTTCTTTGTCTTTGATTTTCTGCATTTTGAATATGATAGGTGGCGTAAGTGTTTTTTCTTTTGCATATTTGTGGGGTTTTGTGGGTTTTTTTCCCCTTTTATGCTGCTAGCTGTTCTTTAAGCTTTATGAATCTGTGGTTTGGGGCTTGATGATCTTTATAATTTTGTAAAGTTCTAAGCTGGAGTTACTTCAAATATTTCTTCTATTCCATTTTCTCCTTCTTTTGGTATTCCAATTATGTTTCTGTTACACCTTTAAAAATTATTCCACACTCCTTGGATATTCTGTTCTTCTTAATTTATTTCAATTTTTATTCATTTTTCTCTTTTCATTTTCATTTGGGAAGTTTCTATTGACTTATTTTTAAGGTCACTGATTCTTTCTTGGCCATGTCTAATCTACTGATAAGCTCATCAAAAGCATTCTTCATTTCTGTTACATTGCTTTTGATTTCTAGGGTTTCCTCTGTTTCTTTCTTAGAGTTTCATCACTCTGCTTATATGGTAGGCAGAGTTACAGAACATCCATCTGTATCTGTTTTCTGCTTTTTCCATTAGAGACCTTTACCATTTCAACCACAGCTATTTTAAATTTCCTCTCTGATAATGCAATAATCTGTGCCTTATCTGAGTCAGGTTCTTATGTGTGGTTTTCTCTTCAGACTGTGTTGTTTCTTTGTTTTTTGGCATGCCTCATAATTTTTGTTGAAAGCAAATATGATGTTTCTGGTAATAGGAACTGAGGTAAATTGATCTCTAATGAAAGGTTTTATGTTAATCTGGCTAGGAGTTGGGAATTGTTTAATATTAGCTATAGTTTAGGTGCTAGAGGCTTCATGTTTCTCCTCACTTTCATGAACCCTCTTTACTTTGGCTTTCCTAAGTGCTCTTCATCAGAGAAAGCCTGTGTCTTGCAACCATTTCAGTGAAAATCTACTGTTATTATACTGGAGTCCTGTTGGTGTAATGGTAAAGTGTATAGGAAGGGAAGCATTCTCTAGTCTTATGATTAAATCTCAGTCTTTTAGTGGGCCTGTGCCCCTGGGAAGAGATCTTCACAAATGTTTCTTAGCTTTTTTTTTTTTTTTTCTTTTTTCTCTCCCTTAAATGAAACAGGAAGAGTAGACAGGTCTAGGGTAGGAAAAATGCCCTGCTTTCAGTTGAGATAAGGTTCTGGTGCATCCTTTCGCACTGGCTTTGTTATGGCAAATGCTCTGGACATATTTAAAATGATTACTCTTCTCCTTCTCTTGTTAGAACCCTGAAGGGGTCTTTCTCAGAACTTCTTGAGAACTTGGTAGAATTCTTTGAGTTACAACTAAAGTGTGGGGTCCCCCTAAAACTGTAGACCCAGTAGTTTCTCATTCTTAAACTACTACACACTCAGCTACAGCAATGTATTTGTATCAGTTGATGGCCCCAGAGACTTCTGCTCCAGGTGAGCAGATCTTGATATAAATCTCTGGATTCACTTGTCTTTCCAGATTTATGGGTGAAGTTTTGCCCTGTAAACTCAGTTCTCTAATGGGTCCAAGAAAAATGTTGATTTTTGTCTGTTCATCTTTTTCTTGCTGTAACTATAGGGATGTTATTTTCCAAGTAGTGTAGATGTTGAAACGGAAATCAGAAGTCCACCCCATTTATTTCTCACATTATTCTAATTTTACAGATGAAGACAATCAAACCTATACTTCTCAGCTGTCAGCCACTATGCAAAACTACTACTCAAGTCTAAGTTGCTGTCATTTCTCACATGGATGACTGCCAGCTGCCTTCTAACCAGCTTCGATTCTTGTCCCCACTTGATCATCTTTAGAGGGCTTCTTCAAGGGTAAATGCTGCTCCCATCGCTTGCCTATATGCCATCTTTAGTGGCTTTTCACAGCACATTGGATAACCTACAGCTGCCTCCCCTGTCCCTTTCTTTTCTTCTCACTGCCCTTCAACCACAGAAGCTGCTGTCTGTTCTGGGAACACATCTCAGCTCTTAGCCAGGCTGCAATCTCTTTCTCCCTACTCCTTAAATGATCAAACCCTTTTCAGCCTTCATGTTGGTCTCAAATTAAATGTTCCTTGCCTTTATAGGTTTCCATCTATATTTCTCTGTCTCAGCCCCTAGTTTTTTTCCTTAATATCATTCACTACAACTTCTAACCTCTTAGTTGTGAACCTATTTTTGTAATCTTCCCCAGTAAATATCATGAGGGCAGGGATCACACTTGCTTATTCTTTTGTATCCAGCACCAAGCACTGGTCAAGGTGCACAGTAGGCATTCAATACATATTTTTGAATGCAGGAATGAATAAGATGAGGCAAACTCTGGAAGATAGATGGAAAATATCTCTTTTTCCATTTGGGTCCTTACCACTGAAAGAGGCCATTTCAGAGGTATAGAAGAAGATAGGAAGGAGCTTTCAGTAACAAGAAAAACAGCAACAACAATAATAATAGCAGTAACAACTAAGGCTTTCTGAGCTCTTCCTATGTACCAGATATTATTCTCAGCCCTTGTTTATTAACTCATTTAATCCACACCCCAACCTCACATCGTGAGTACTATATTCTAGTTTTGTAATGGGGAAACTGAGGCACAATGCACTTAAATCACTTGTCTTAGGTAACATAGCGAGGAAAAGTAAAGCATAGACTTCATCCAAGCAGTCTGGCCTTAGAGTTTGTGTACTTGGCCACTAAGCTCTACCACCTCTCAGCACTTGAAACATCCCAGATTCCTCCCCCAGACTTAACCTCCTTAGTTTAAAAATGATTCTCATGCCACAGCTAGGGGAAAAAAAGGTGAGTGTCAGGTTGCAGACTCAATTCAATCCCATAGAGTGTCTGCGAATATTTTTAAAAAGAGTGACATTGGAGTTTGGGGTATTAATCAAAGACCTACTTAAAGTTTATGTTTGTTTTTGGATAAATAGGAGATGAAATCAGTTAGTTTTAGCTAGGGGCAAAATGAGTTTGGAGGCTTGTCTTGTGTGCCCCATTCTCCCTCTATAACAGTTGCCGTTGGTCTTTGTTAACATGAATATACTGAAGTTAGAAGTCAAAAGGAAAGAAGAGACAGAATGGAGACTCATATGCACAAGAAGTTAGCTCTTGAGCGGCACCTGTGGGGAGGGGGTGTGACAGTTCTGCGTCACCCTAGGTCAGTATCTCGGTGGGTAATGGGCCAGAGTTACCAGGTTTGTCTTTTGCTATTTAATAGGAAAGGAAGAAACCAGCATCTGTCATGATTTTTTTAGCTATTTTGCACCTCAGAGGTAAAGAAAAATTGCTTCTGGAAAATACATTCATATCTGAAGTTTCCTTTATTCTACCTTGAAATTGCCTGCCTGCCACAATATTATTTTAAACAAAACTAGCAACAGATGGAAAGACCGCTGATGGAAATAAGAGGCAGAGTTGTCTACCTATTAAAAGAACTTGAACATTGGGAAGAAATTTTTAACAAACAGCAAGACAAAAACAAGTGGATTTAT
Organism: Dasypus novemcinctus; assembly: GCF_030445035.2. Classification (NCBI taxonomy): domain Eukaryota; kingdom Metazoa; phylum Chordata; class Mammalia; order Cingulata; family Dasypodidae; genus Dasypus; species Dasypus novemcinctus. Next base: position 87,684,679 of record NC_080684.1, on the reverse strand, counting down.
AATGAAGTACCTCAGTAATTGGGGAACATTGGACCCTTACATCAGTAAGCACTTGGAGAGATGGCCTGAGGATGCTGTTAAGAAAGTGGACTTTGGTAGTAACTGGTCTGTAGGTTCAAATCCCAGCTTTGCTATATTTAGTCACTGGGCCTTGGGCAGGGCACACAACCTATGATGGCATTTCCCCATCATACGTACATTTGAAATAATGTTGACAGCATTTACTGCATGGCACTGCTTTGAGGAATAATCGAGTTAAGACACACTCAGACTGCCTGGGCAGGGGTCAGTGAACAATACTTGTTAGCTGTTATCTTTGTAGAAGTTTGCCTCCTTGCTTTATCAACCTCAGTTCACAGCCTTCACACCTTTCCTCCATCACCACTGGCTTTGATTGTGTAACAGGAAAACAAAACCCCCTCAATTATCCAGTTATTTTAAGACCTGGGTGCCAATCCCAGCTTCTTCAATACTTGACTAATGCAATGGACAAGAGGCTTACACTCTCTGAGCCTTGACACTCTTCAGAAAATTAAGTAACCTGAAAGCTGTGTGTGATCCCTCACAGGGATTATTGGTATGAAAACTAATAAGATGTGAAGGAATCTGTAAGTTGTAGAGTGGCATCTCATGCTGATTTCTGAATTGACAGCTCTCTGTAGAGAGTCACCCTGAGAAGGACATCATTGGCTTCACGGCTCTACCACTTTCTTGAGTATGTGACTGAATACAATTTATAACAGGACCTGAGGTCTCTAATGAATGAATTAGACCAGTGGTTCTCTACCCTGATTACACATTATAATCTCCTCCTTAAGATTACAGCCCCCCAGGTCCCACTAGCACTGATTGTTCAGAGGCAGAGCCAGGCAACTGTACTTTTTAAAGTGTTCCAGGTGCTGTCTAATGTGCAGACAGAGTTGGGAAATACTGAATTAGATTCAAGAGATCTGGAACCTAACAAAGAGCACTGGACTTTTAAGTTACGAACTATGGATGTTGGCACAAGCTCTATTGCTATGTGGGTAGGTAAATTTTACAAAATAAAAAAAAAATCAGATAGCCACTGGAGATGGCAAAAGACCTTTCCATTTCCAATAGTCTCTGTTTGGGAATGTTTAATGACAAAACAGCTGGTTATTCCATTCAAGTCAGACAACCTGGTAATTGTAGCTTAGAAGGAACCTGAAATGCATTCAAGGGTCTGTGAAACTGAGTGCTGATCTGCTGTACTGATGTCTATTTTGCTATTAATCAGCTGGTCACTTTAGTCTCAAATGGTTGATTCTATTCACCTGGATAACCTTTCATCATTGGGGTAGTACCTGTTCTAACGCAAATGAGGAAGAAATATTAGTTGAATAACTAAATAAATAAACATGGTCATGCTTGTCCCTACATATGTGGTTGCTCTGATAATTATTACCCAGAGAAATAAACATATATATATATTCCCATGTAAACCTTATTTTGATACATAATAATAAAAATATTCCTCAATATCTATTAAATATTTTCTATGTGCTAGGTACCATTCTAAGCAATTTATATGTATTACCTATTTTATTTCTTATAATACCCCAGTGAGGAAGTTACATCCCTATTTTATGATTGAGAAACTGAGGCAGGGAAAACCTAAGGAAATTTTTCTAAGCTTCACAGCTATGGTTGGCAGAATCAGGAGTGAAATCCTGATCACGGTGTTCCAGAGCTTGCACTCACACCGCAGTCATGATACCTTATCTTAGAACTGAGTCATAATTCATTTTTTATTTACATTGAAAAGAGAATCTCAGAAAGAATTGGATTTGGTAACAAGATAAAAGCAAATGAATCTTAAATCTTCTTGTCGCCTTCATAGCATCCTACTTCCCCAAGAAAGATGGCCACCTTTTCAAGTTCCAAATTTACAAACACACACACGCACATATTTATATCATCTATCAAATGTTACAATCCAGATAATGATTCTTCTCTGTTTTGGTAATCACCCCCCCATAACCAAACCAGTAATATTTGGCTAATAAGCCTGTTTTTCTTCTTAGATACCTTGTTAAACTATCTTTTACTCTCCTTTTCCTCTGGCCACCATCTGAGACAGGGAAACCTGGCATTGTGCCGCTTTGTTCAATTTCTTTGTTGGGGATCTTCTCTTATGTACTTTCTACCAAGGAGTTAGTGATGTAGATATGAATGGTCACAGTAGCTGTCAGTCTCTCAATGAAGTTGAGGATTACATAAAGGAACCCACATCGACTATTTGACAAGGATCAAAGTGGAATGTCCCCCTTTTCTCTGGGATTCTGACCACATTCAGGCACCTTTGTTAAGCTCCGGAGATTGTTTCCTACCTCATGACACTGCATCAAGGGGAATATCTTGAGCAGTTAAGACTGAGTTGTGGGATTGAGAAACCTGAACTCAGGTTTCAGCTCTGCTACTTAATATTTGTGTGACCTTGGAAAAGTTACCTGATCTAAGACTCAAACTAGCTATGAGTCTGTAAAACGGAACAGATCCTGTAAAATGGAACCTGCTAGATATGATTCTTTTGAGAACTGAAGGATGTGATGTGTTGAGTACCTCAACATGGCTTGCACTCAAATGCATTGTCAGCCTTTTGCCCCCTTTCCTCTCCTGTCGCCTCCACTTCCTCTCCCACTCAGGTACCCAGAGCTCTCCTGCTGCCTTTTTCCTTTCTGTTTGCTCAGGGTAGAAATATGAAACAGACAAACAATCCACATATCATCAACAAACAAACTATCAGGATGGATGCCTGATTCCATCCTTCATGCCCTTAATTTTGTGGGTGCTCTTGAAGTACATTCTTGCAAACTAATATGTTTACCTTTTAGAGTATATCCGGAAAAGACTCAGGAGCCACTGACACAGAAGAGACTTCTTTGTACCAGCCAGTACTTGTTCTCCAGTTATCCTGCTGTAAGCACAGTTTCTTCTGAAAAAGAAAACTGTGTTGAAGGCAACCCCTCCTTGACTCCACCCAGTCAAAAGGGCGAGACCTCCCTGATCTCAGTTGGCAGAAGAGAAGTGAAGAAGAGGGTCAGAGGAGGGCCCAGTTTCTCATCTGTAAACTAGCAATTATTACTACTTGGAAGAGGTCTTGTTGTTAGAGCAGTGATAAAAATAAAGTGCTTGAACATGGTGGGACTGAGCGATGTTGTTGATGATTGTAGCACTGGTGGAGTTTATGGTACTGACATTTAGACTGGAGAAGAGAAAATGTAAAGAAACAATACAGAGCTCTGAGTATTCTAGGAGCCAATATGTCGAAGAAGGATTACACTGATCTTTTATGCTGCACTTTTTTAAAAAAGGGAACTCTTTGGGTAGATTTTGCTCTAAATATTTGTACAGTTTGTTGGAATTGACCAATAGAAAAGAGAGAATTTTCCCTCACTACAAAGAACCTTCTTTGAACTAGGGGTGCCAAAACAGGGTGGGAGGCCTTCTACCAGAGACGCTGTGTCAGAGACTCCTTCCTTTTGGGGAGGGTGGTCCTGAAGGTTGGATGCTGATGGTACTGGAGGTTAAGGTGTTCTGGGTCCTCCTGTGTACAAGGCACATGCTACATACAATCTGAACATACATCTTCAGTGGTGATCCATACCATCCCCCTCTGAGATAGGAGCTGTTATTTTTCCTATCGTTTATTCAGATGCAAACCTTAGGAGGTTCTGTGACTTTAGGGCTGGAGTCAGGATTCCAGCTCCCTATTCTGATACCAGGCATTCCTACTTGAAGACTAAATATAACAATAATAGATCTTGGCTATTGATGCATTTACTGTGTGCTAGATGCTTTAAATGTCATCATGTGCTTCCCTCAGATATCCAAATAGTTTGATTTCTTCACTTCCTTCAGGTATTTCTTGATATGTCACCTACCCAGGGATATGTGCATTCATTTGCTTATTTATTAGTCTGTCTCTTCCTTCCTGTCCCCTGTTCCCAACTAGAATGTAAGCTCTGTAAGTACAGGGATATTTCCTGTTTTTATTCTCTTCTGTATCCCCAGTATCTAGAATACTGCAAAGCACATAATAGGTGCTCAATAAACATTAATGAATGAAAGAATGAATAAACTTTATCCTATTAGCAACCCTGAGAAATAGGTCATTCAATACCAGTTTCAGATAAGGACAAAGAGGTTTAGGTCTAGTGATGTGTCAGGATTTGAATCTATGATGATCTGACCCCAATTAACCTATTACAACACACTGTCTCTCGAAAACAGTTTTTGTTGTAAAATGCATCATTACCAAATTGCATTTGGTGAAGGAATTCCTATTCTTTGACTCAATACAGAGATAAGTGTATTCTACCTAGGTGAAATTCTATTGCTCCAAATTCCAGAGCCATATCCATGTTCTCTGGTGGAATCTACTTGCATTGAATCTTGATTATAATGAATGGGTCATCTGTTAAGACTAGAAATCCAAATCAACAAATAGCTATTAAGCATCTAGTTTTCATAAAGCAAAGTGCTTGGCTCTGTGAAAGCTTTTATTTACCTGGAAATATTGAAGTGCCATTCCACCGGCATTTCCAGGAAATAATTCTCATATTGGAGAATGTGATTTGCTAAAAATATTCCATTGCTTGACTTGAGTATGTTCTGTTTGTGGTGGGAGATGCCAAGCACAGACCTGGTTGAGAAATGGGACAGTGTGGGCTGAATGGAACTGAGTTGTTTTGAGATAGGTTGTCTCCTCCTCCCCTGTTTTATATTCACCTTTAGTAAGGTACTGTGTGTTTTAACTTTTCTATGTGTTTTTAAATTTGCCAATGGCCCCGTGGGATGTTCCAAACATTTTAGACATCAAATTGCCACTCAAAGCTTTTTAAAAGCTTGTAGAAATTTATAGCACATAAATTTTCTGAATTCGCAACTAAAGAATTTAATTTATGTATGTCAATGGGCAGAATTCCTCAGGTAAGAATTTCAAGATGACCTTTTACATGAAAAAAAAACACCAGATTTGGTTGTGCAGAAAAAGGAAATCAATCAAACCTACCATTATTATTATTGTTACTATATGTGCCTATGTGTGTGTGTGTGTTGAGTAGACCACAAGTCAGGTTAATTCATTGTTTGTTTTAATTTGCAGATGGTTTGCAAATTCTAATAACGTCCATAAAGTAATATTCAGATTTTTAAAGTATCAGTTGTGAGTCTAAATAGACTGTAGATCTGATTGCTTTGGTATGATCTCTAACCCCAATCAATACATATCTATCACAAAGTTTCCCCAAATATTTTGAAGAGGAGGCCCGGTTTTAGCTACCAGAGTTTCTGTTTTCCTCTTCAGAAACTTTGTGATATCAGTTTTCCTTACACTAAGCCTTATGAGGATTCTGTAAAAAAAATTTCGTGAGGAGGAGATTTCAATTAGCAGTAGCATTTTTATTTTCTTAAAGAAGCGCGGTGAAGCATGCGAGGCTCTTTTCAGCTGATGCTTGGCTGAGTATGCTACAAACGCTGACTTCTCAAACATCCGTTTCGCCAGTCCCGGCTGGCAAATTTCACACACTCCGCCCCGCCGCCACCCAGCTCCACCCACCCCCACCCTTCTGTGCCTTCCAGGTCCAGCGTGAGACCTTTTAGTGCCATCGGCCCCTGCAAGGGAAGCCGAGCCCCTCCGCCCAGCACAGCGATTTGGGGAGTTTCTCGAAAGCCGGGCTGGAGGAGAGGGTGGCAGCCGCCTAGGCGCTCTGGCGCACCCAGCTTCCCAGAGCTGGCTCCTAGGCACGCCCGGAAATCCCGTCGGATGAGGCGCAGTAACCATGGCACCGGGGATGCTCCCCAAGCAGCCTCATCCGCCGGGGAAAGGGGGCGCTGGGCACACACCTCCCTCCACAGCAATCTGGCCGCAGCGCCCTTTCCTGTGCTTGCCCGTGCTTCCACCCATCTCCCCCAAAGACTTGATAAAGGCTGGCTCCTCTCCCCCCTCGCGCCCACCCCCGCGTTTCCATACGGCTTGTTCACAGGCCCCTCCTTGGCCGGGGGTGAATGCTCACTTGCATTGACCGCTGCGAGGGAATTGTTCCGCGAGTGCTGCCCATCTTCAAATCAATGCCTGCCCAGAACAACAGAGAGGGCCTCAGATGTACTGGTTTCCACAGGACCATTGTTAGGCTTTTGTGAGGCATTTTTGAACCTAATAAATAATGTCAAAAGTCTCTATCGCAGCCAAAAATGTTCCTTTTGAAGCATTTCTAATAGTATTTTTGTTCTGCGGTGTCTCCCAGTGTTGCAAAGAATTTGTGCCTCACAATAGGGATGGGGTACCTCGCGTGCCACTTCGCAACGTGCCCCCTGCGGTTGGGAGCACTCCTCTTTGTCTGGCTCTCACAGGTAAACGTTTCACTTGCCAACTTCGGCTCTCCTTTAAGGATGTTTTCTAAGGCCCTTTAGAATTTCTAAACAGGTTTGCAAAAATATAATTGAATGTCTGTAATGTAATAGTTAACATGAAATTTGATTACTCCCGTTGTGCCCAGGGGAATTCTTGAGGCCACATGAAGATTTTCATGTCAGAAACCTGAACCTGGATCCTAGTTTGGGGCCCTGCAGAACTTGGAACTAGGTTTAAAGTAAAAGAGATACTGAATTTCCTGATTTGTTTTAGAAAATACTGAAGCTACTTAGGGGACTATTGGTCAAACTGGTCATTCCAGGCAATATTCTTGTTTTGGCTTAACCTAAATTAAACGGAGTGCTTTTCATGATGATGCAATGCAGATTGAATTTGTCCAGTGATTTTATGAGGTTAGTATATTTTTTTAATGTAATTTTTTTTTTACCAGAGGGGAAATACGAATCAGTGTATTTGTATACTGCAATACATCCAAATATATCCAAATGCAGTTTTACACCCAAGTTCCCTAAAGTTTTCCCACAGATTTGGATCCAGAGTTTGATACATGGAGATTGCAAAAACTTACTGCATATTTTTTTTTGTTGTTTAATTCAAATTAATCTTTAGTACCCCTACATTTAATATTTGCCATCATGTCTAAAGTCCAAATTTAAGTCTCAAAGTTTCAGTAGAAATGGAATACTATACTCAATAACTGCTTAACATTTAGCAGTCTGTTTAGTCCTTTTAAGGATGATTTGACTTCTTTGAATATTAACATTCCCTAGGAGTATTGCATTTTGAAGAAAAAAAGGTAGAGCTTTCTAGGTTACAGATTAATATGATTTTAGCGTACATATACTTTTATCATATTTAATAACATGAGCCTATTATAAGAGAATGCACAGATTATCAGTGGTGATTGCTATGGTCCCTGAGGATACAATGGTCTCTACTCACCAGGGGTCACTCAACATAAGTTCAACTTCATGCCATTTAGTTGAGAAGAACATGAACAAATGAGGGTTTCATGTGTAATTTTTTATTCTGGGTTATTTTATTTTACTATTTAATTAAAAATTAGCACAATTTGTTTTCCTGTTCAGAATATCATTACTATCAGTGATTCTAAATTAATTAAACAAAGATTTGTAATGGTCAATTCCAGGAATGGAAATGTATTGACAGAGTAGATGGATTCCCTTAGATCCAGAAGTACAAAATAGTGAATTTACTACAATATGCAGTATCGAAGAAGCAATTGAGAAAAGGGTTGTGCAGAATTGAGAAACAATTACAAGTTTAGGATGTAAAATATGTGATATGCCATATTCTAAATCAACATTTCCCAAAGTGTGTCCCATGGAACAATTGTTCTAGAAAGTGCTTTGTGAGATGGGGAGTCTGTAGATAAATATATCTGAGAAATGTGCCTACCATACACCCTCCTAGAGAGTCATAGCAACATATTAAGGGCCCTGAGACATTCCACGTTAAAGAAATCTGATAAAGTCTGTTTAACTCAGTGTTTTTCAAATTCGTTTGACCCAGGAACCTATCTATCTATCTATCTATCTATCTATCTATCTATCTATCTATCTATCTATCTGTCTGTCTGTCTGTCTGTCTGTCTGTCTGTCTGTCTGTCTGTCTGTGTATCATCTGCCTGTATTTTAAAGAACACCTGTCAATATTTTGCAGCACTGGTGTCCTGTGGAAAACCCTTGAGATCACTTTGTTTGAAACTCTCTTCAAAATATACCCGATTCTGTGGAGACTGGTAGGGTTCAAAGTAATGATTTCTTTTCAAAGATGTAAGGTAAGAATTGGAGCTAAGAGAGCTGCCCTTCCCAAATACTTCCAGGAAGCCATTCTTCCTTGGAGAAATGTTACAAGCTGTCTTGGATTCCATTGCCTCGTTTTGTATGCACATGGTTGGGAGATATTTGGTTCAGCCTGACCATGTTTGGATAGTGAGGGATAAAGAGCATTTCCAACTATGACTGTCATAGTCATTGGCTGCAGGGGTTGAATCCTTCTGAATTACAGAAACCTCTGTACTAGAACTCAGCTGCAAATGCGATATGTGGATGCAGTGAGCTCTTTCCCAATGCCTACCATTATGAAAGCAATGCTGAGTTAATTGAGTTATAATTGAGGACGAATCTATTTTAGAGAATAAATAATATTTATTTATGTATAGCACTGACGTTGGGGAATGGAAAAAGGGCCTATGGCATAAAATAATTGTAACATAGTTTCTGAATTATAGCTTGCTTTTATTTTTCTTTGGGGGTATGTGATTGACTTATGTTACATTTATCTAAGGAACATAATATACCACTTTATGGGGGAAAAAATTCTTCTGACAGTTGTATTGGAAAACAGAAAATGGTAACTTTTAAAAAAATTGCTGCATTGAAGAAATGAAATGTTTAAGACAGTTTCTAGTGAACAATGTTTTAAAGTGAGGAATCCTTTTGTAACATAAATAATACACAATAATTTGAATGATAGATAACATTTATTAAGTGTGTATTAATCACTAGGGACTATTTAAAGTGCCTAATATGAATTAATTCATTAGTCCTCACAACAGTTTCATAAGGTGGTTATTATCTCTATTATCTCTATCACTATTAATATTAGCCTATTACAAAGAAGCTTTATTTCTAAAGATAATAATAATAAAAGTACATATGTTTGTATTAGCCAAAGGAGTGCTGATGCAAAATACCAGAAATTAGTTGGTTTTTATTAAAGGGTACTTATTTGGGGTAGGAGCCTACAGATACCAGGCCATAAAGCATAAGTTTCTTCCCTCACCAAAGTCTATTTTCACGTGTTGGAGCAAGATGGCTGCCGATGTCTGCCAGGGTTCAGGCTTCCTGGGTTCCTCTCTTCCAGGGTCTTGCTTCTTTTTCCTCTGTGGGCTTACTTCTTGGGGCTCCAGCTTAAGGCTCAGCATCAAACTCCAACATCAAAACTCCAACATCAAAAACCCCCAACTCTGTCCTTTGCCATGCCTTTATCTGTGAGTCCCCACCCACCAAAGGGTGGGTGCCCTACTGGCACAAGAGGTTTACATAATTACTTAACCAAGTAAACCTATGAATCCAATATAATCTAATATGCCCAGAGGAAAAGGTCAGTTTACAAACATAATCCAATATTCTTTTTGGAATTCATCAATACTATCAAACTACTACAATGCTCTAAGAACAATATTCTATATTATGAAATTTTATTTTTTATTTTATATTTTTTCAGTGTAATTTTTTTAGAGAAGTTATGGTTTACAGAAAAATTATTCATAAAGTACAGGATTCCCATGTGAAATGTTTTTTTATATATAAAGCTATAATATTATATATAATTAAAAGATAGCATAATCATGCATGAATATATGTAAATGTGTGGGTATTCTACTTATAGAGATAATACCTATTAATCATTTCTTACCACACTCTTGTGTGCAGAAGGGAGGTAAGTATAGGCACGCCACATATACCCCCTTTCCTTCTGATAGCATGGCAGAAAGTAGGTTGACTGCATATAAAAATGCTCGAACTCTTTGAAGAGTAAAGCTGGTAAGGGGTTATTATCACAAAGTTCTTTCCATCTGAAACAACATCATCCCTGTGAACGAAGGCTCAGGAAATAATAGAAGGGAAGATGGTCTTGAGGCTTGTCAAAGATGGCAGCACTTTTCAAGATTGTTGGAGCTGACTAACTTCAGACTTGTTAAGGGGATGGGATGATACAAGGGGAGCATTAAGGAAAAGCTGAGTTATGGAAACTGGCATGGATCTGAAGAGCCAAGAGTGAATTCCTGTAGATGTGACCTGAACTTGGCATCAGTCCTGTCACTGGGCCAGAGTTTCTTCACTGTTAAATTGGGATAATGTATCTTGTTTACTGCAAAGGATAATTTGAGGATCAAATTTGCTATCAAATCACAGTATTCTGGAAAGAAAGAGCACTGTGGAAATGCAGGCCATTATATTATGCCTAATATCAACAATCATTAGTATAAATATTGTCATTGGTTATGCCAGGCTAATTTAAGGGCTTGTAGATCCAAATGCCCTCTACTGGCACTGACCACGCTTTCTGGTGATCATAATGATCATGCTTTCTCTGGGCTGTTCTTATATATTCCATTCCTGACCTTCATCATGGTACTGGGAGGTAAGTACTATCCCATTCACTGATGGGGGAAGTGAGACAGAGATGAAGCAATTTGTCCAAGCCCTGACCAGGGGCGCCCGGTTCATGCCTGCAGTGCCCATGCTAACAAACATTACACTGAAATAGCTCATAAGCAAATGCTATGTTTAAGAAAAACAGTGTATGTAATTGGTAAATTAACAAAACTAGTGTACTGAGAACTCCAAAACTCCAACTTAGGAACGTTCACTTTAATGTACTGAGTGACAGCTGACTCTACATACCACAAAATGCGGAGGGGTTTGGGAAAAGGATTTTGGAACTATATGGTCAAGTTGTAAAGTGATTAAGTGCAGTGGAAACTTAGAGAATGAAAAAGTCAGTTTGAGTTGGAGTAATCATAGAAAGCGTCCCATGGCAGGATTCAAGCCCGATGTTGGAGACTGGGGGATTTGAAGGGCAAAGTAGTGAGTAGAGAGCATCTGACTTAGGCAGCACAGAAGCCATGGTCAGATCCACTTCCGAGGGGACTGAAGCTTATCCATTTTGGGGGACCTCTAATTACAAATATAGGGCCTTTCAAGGGGTCATTACAATGAGGGGCACTGAAACTTAAGTGTCATTAGCTTCTTGGTAAATCTTCCTTGAGCATGGCCAGATCCATGAATAATTTATTTTATGAAGTGAAATATACTTGCAGAACTATAAATAAACTCATATGTTGATACTTGGGTTGGGGCGGTATGAGGAGGAGAGAAGAGTTGGGTTTCTTTGGGGAGGTGACTCATTCATTTTATCCTTTGGATTGTTTGTCTGAGAAATTGAAAATGGATAATCAAAACAAGTAATCTTTATATCTAGGGAAATATTCCAAATATTTTAAAAGAATGAAGCCAATCATGAATGTATTTCAGAGTGATTGGCTTACAATTGGCCCCAGTTCAGTTTTCTCATGTTTGATTCTATAGTCCCTTGCTAAATACTTTAATATAATTAAATGGCATACTTTTTAAAGAAGAGAAAAAGAGGCATTTCATTTTGAAATTTACCTTTTTAATTGACTATTTAAGGGTACATTGTCTTTAGACTTCAGGGAATAAGCTTGAATTTACAAATATCTTCAAAGGTTAATCTTTGGAAATTTCCATCTTACTATTAGTCAAGATAAATAGCAATATTTTTCTCTGGAGCAGTGTATTGCTATACAAGATGATTTGTTCTAGGCACTGTTCCAGTCCTTAGCTGCAATATCTCCTTCAATCCTCCTAACACCCCTGTGCTGTGTTGTTGTCATCCTCTTTCACACAGGTGGAAACTGAGACAGAGAGGTTAAGTTACCTCACCAAAGTCACACAGCTTGTGAATGGCAGAAATGGGTGATAAACCCAGGCGCACACTGACTTTGGTTCGCCACACTCGTCCGTATACCAGCTTTTCTCAGATGCTGTCTAGGCTTTCGTTTTTCAGGTTATTTAGGAAATTGCACAAAAACAGGAACTACTGTTTAAATATCCTCCAGCCCCCTCCACTTACCTATCATCTGAGTAAATGACACTTGTATTTCCCAAAGTATATTCTTACAAATATAATAGCCCACCCAAAGTCAGTACTACTTACATAGATGATGTCACAAAAAAACCCCATGTTCTTCCTCCTGCCTCCCTATTTGTGCTCCTCTTTCTAAATCACAGTGCAGGTGGATGTTTGGAAAGGCAAAAACTATGCCCAAGCTGTCTATTAATTAATCCTCTTGGAGTAGGAGCCTTGCCCCCTTAATTCTTCTTTGGATGAGAGCAATATTGCCTGCTAGCTCCTTCCTTCCCACACCTCCTCTAGGTTAAAGTTGAATTCTTTGAGATCAAGATTTTTTTTTGTGACTTTAACAATGTTCTGTTCACATGTCCTTGCATAGGCCCAACAATTGCTTGTTGACCCATTTTAACCTCTTTTGAGCGTCATCTTCAAAGTGGTAACTGTCCTTGACAATGAAAGAGACCTTCCTATTGTCTGGTCCTTCCAGGCAATCTTTAGCATGGAGTTAAATGGCTTTCAGATGGAGGAGTTGGCTAGAGGAAGGAGACAAAGTAAGCTGTTGTTCCTGAGTGACTTTGCTAAAGTTTCCCTTTTCTCTCTTCGAATGGTGCATTTCTATAGAAGATGACAGACGTTTTGACAGGTGCAATATGCTTTGAACTGTTGTGCCCGATAATTCTTTTGTCTTGGGTTTTCCCAGCAGAGTGGTACATCTCCTTAGGATGCTGATACGCATACTGTTTGCTTTTCATTTAATGTGGTGAAGCCTTACTTCCCGCTTTCCCTCCACCTCTCTCTTTAGGCCCTGTGCATGCATGTCGCTAACCCAGATGGTAAGGCAGGCGTCAGCGCAAGGACCTCTCCTCTTCCCCTCCCCCTTCTTCCCTCAAAATGGAAATCACTTCTTTTATAGCTTTCTCATTATAGTTGAAAAAGAAAGAAGAAAAGAAAAAGAAATTATCAAACAATGTTAAGAATAAGTGGTACATATTTATGGCCTCACAACTGAAGACAACCACTGTTTACATTTTGGAGCATATCCTTTCATACATTTTTCTTAGCATATTCACGTACAGATCTTCTTAGCAAAAGCAAGGGCATACTACCCACATTCTTTCAAAACCTGATTTTTTGCCTATCTCAACAAACTGTGGACATTTTTGCAATATCAGTAAAGCAGTGATCTTTATTACTATTTTAAATCTCTGTGGAGATTTTCATTGTCCCAATGTACTATAACTTAATTAACCAATCCACTTCTCTTGGACATTTTAGTTACTTCCAGATTTCATAATTGTCAATATTTTTGTGATGAATGTATTTTATATACATTTGTTGTGTATTTGGCCAGATATTTTAATAATGTAAATTCCTAAGGGTGAAATTGATTGCAAAATTTAACAGTTGATACCTTTTGCCTTTGTCCAGAAAATAACCCTAGGCATTTCATTTGGCATGCTCTCTGACTTCCATAACTTTAAAAAAAAGTGGTGATATTGTTAGAAAATATTTAGCCTAAACCAAAAAGAGACACCCAGAGAGTCTTAATTAAATCAGCTTGCCTTTTCACCTTGACCATAGTGAATTAGATATACACAGATTTCTGTGCTTTGGTATAAATGTGTGAATTTTTTTTTTGGCAAATTGGATGGCTTCTGTTATTTCAAAAACAAAAACTGGAGGCTTCCAGTGTATAGTGGGATAGCACTAACTGTTGCATATCTATTTGGAAATACAACCTCAGCTGTACCCCATTAATTTCTCTGTATGACCTTTTGTGTATTTCTATAAACATGTTGTTGTCCAGAACCTTATTCTAAGTAGACAAAAAAGAAGGTCTGAACCAAGAGAGGAGAGAGTTATTTATCAAATTAAATAAAAATTGCCATGCTACTTGTATTAAGTGATTGTACTTTTTGTGTTTTAATGTAGTACTGAGAAAATACTAGAATCTGAGGAAGACTGATCTAACAGAGAGGGAGTTTGAGATAGATAAAGAACATTTTGAGTTATTTATTTATGTATCTGTCAGAAGCCCCTGAAGATATTCTTAACTTGCTAATAGTCACTTTGTGATGTAGAATCTACTGTGCCTTACATGTATATGTAACATCAAATTGAAGTCAATGAAGAACAAAATGTCCAAGTCTGATATAATGGCATCTGGTTTACAGAACATCTGAAAAATTGAAATAGCTGTCCTCTGTGGAAAATGATGAACTATGACATCTATGGTTTGGATTGCAAAAAAGAACAAAATTAAATTTAAATGTGCATTGAAAATTGCCAGTGAAAGTACTTGCCATTTTCAAATAAGAGCTCATTAAATGAAACTTGGTAAGGTGCTAAATGTAATTTTATTTCCAATTTTGTTCTTTCTTGTAAACATTCAGTTCTTTCTTGTAAACTGAAAGGCCACCTTATCCTTGATGCCTTCCCACCACTCCTTTACCTCCCCTTCACCTGTCCCCAGCTTTTCTATTTTGTTTTACTGAGTGACTCTCTATAGTCTGAATTGAACCCTTGGTATGAAAAATCAACTTTGGCTGTGAATTCTGCTACCGGGTAATAGTTACAAAGTCACTCATGCTTTAGTTTAAACAGCAGGATGCTCAGCGTTTGGAGGGCTGTGGGTCATAAGATCTGTTGACCTCTATTGGGGTTCCGTGACTCTGCCTAGTAACAATTGATTAATGGTGTATGGTAACTTTCAGAGCAGATCTCATCAGTTCCCCTGAGTTTGAAGACTTCCTCATTATCTTAGGCCTTTCACTGCTGCCCTTAGGAAATTTTACTCACAAATTAGGTTGAACAAAGTCTTCTCAAAGAAAATTATTTTCGGTGTTTGGTCATCGGGGAGCAGAAGGCTTGATGGTCATTTACTGCATTGAAAAAGGGCATGGGAGGCAAGTGGCGATTAGAGAGGCGAACACCGTTCAGCCCCCTCCTCTTTGCTCCAGGGCCGGGGTTTTCAGAAGGACTTTAACAAAAACGATCACTCGGGTGAAAAGTTGGCCTCAAACTTTTTTTTTCTTTTGGTAGTTTCTGCTTTTGGTGCTCTGCTAAAGGTTATTAACATATTTATTTATTGAGCTTTAGGATCCAATAGCCATCTGGGTTCTGTGACAGGAGCTGTTGGTTGCCTACCCAATAGCCATTCTCCTCTTCTTACAAACAGAACCAATGTGCAAGGTTAAAAATATTCTCACCTCCATTCTCCCCTCTGGCTGGTATAGCAGTGTTAACCTGCTCTGGTCAACCAGTTGTAAGCAGCACTCAACAGGAAAGGCTCCCATTTTCCTGGCAAGCAGTATGGATTCAGCCAGCATGTCCTCTGCCCTTTGCTTTGCCCTTCTCCCTGCCTGCAGGACAGGTGCAATGCCTGCAGGTGGAGTGACCCTTTCCTGACTGTGAAGAAGGAGCCACGTGCTAAGGAAGGTGCCGCTGGAAGCTAGAAGTAACCAAGTCTTTGATGACTTCCTGGGCTGCTGAACCAACCTGCATTGTCTACTTCTGGATTTTTATTCCATAAGTGACAATTAAGCTCTTATTTGGTTAAGTCATTATAGTCTGATTTCTCTTACATATGATTGAATGCAACCCTGATCCATCTAAATCCTGGTTCTATCATTTTCTATGTAGGTGATGCTCTAAACCCCAAGTGGAGTTGACAATAGCTGTCCCTACCTCACAGAGTTGTTGTGAGCCTTAAATGCAATTGATAATGGCATGTCAAGGTCTTAGCATAATATCTGGCACATTGGAAGTCTCACTGTCTTTTAGGAAGTATTACTGTTTGGGTTTTAATTCTGCTGTCATTGCCCCCAGTCTTCTGCTACGTCTTGTACCCCTCTGATACGCATGTGCCTCACAGCTTTTTGGGTGTGTTTTCCAGGCCCTGGGATACAAAAGATGATATCTGTTTATGCATTTAGGTTGAGATAGTATTTAACACATCATTTCTTTCCCTTCTATTGCATGTGTACCCAGTCCATGGAAAAATTGTTAAACCATTATAAAGTGTTAAATATCAATGGATTGTGGTCTGTGAGGCTGTTTGTATTTCTAGAGGTAAAAAGAAACTGGACTTTTTCTAGGGGAAACAAACCATGATTTGAAACCAGATCACCTATCTGAGTGTTAAATTAAAGACACCCCTTTGTCATCAGGGGCAAGTTTCAGCTTGTGACTGAACATGTTACTCAGGCTTTTGAAAATGAGGTATTTCCATCAGGGTTTTGTAGTATTCAGATAAAAGGCCCAGGAAACTTTGGAATTCTCTGTTGTCAGAAAACTTGTATTTATTAACTCTTTTTATGCCAGAATGGAGGGGGAAAAATATGGTGGGTGGACAGCAGTGGACTACACAAGTAATCGAAGGCTATTTTAAGTGTTAATTTTTACATTGCCCTTAGATACAGTTTTGTAATAACAAAGAAAACCTGGCATAGGCTTTAGAAGTTCTGGGTTCTAACTGAAATAAGGTATTTAAGTTACTATTGTTACCTTAAATAAGTTATTTAACTTCTCTGGTCCCTGGCTTCCTCATTTGAATAATGAAAAAGACTTCCTAAGCTGATAATCTATGATTCTATGCTTTCTTCAACTTTCCCAACTTCTCTTTACCCATCTCATATTTGTTTTATCTACTTCCCTTTATTCATGACCATCCTTCCTTCTTGCTATTATTCCCTGGGTCCATTTATTATTCATCTTTATGTCAGATCTTAGAAAAGAGGGACACCCAGAACCAAATGTTGAAAAATGTCTTGATTGTAAGGAGAAGCTGCATAAGCTTTATTATAAGCTCTATTGCAAGATATGATAATTAAAATCATCATCATCATTGTCACAAAGTATTTTATACATACTTTACAGTGAGTCTCTGAGTTGGTACTATGGTATTCACTATTTTATTTATGAAGAAACAAAAACTTGGAGGACCTAAATATAATTTATGAAATCCTTAAAAATAAAAAATAGCAAAGTTGGGACTAGACTCCAGGGGTGTCTGTCTCCAAAAACGGTGCACAAAACTCCTTGCTGTACTGCCTCCTACTTTGTAAAAAACTCTGTCTCTGTTCATTCATTCATTTACTCATTCAACAAATATTATTGATCATCTGCTATGCACTTAGCACCGTTCTAGGCACTGGAGATTCAGGATTAAGTAAAATATGCAAAAATCCCTACCTCTCTCGGAGTTACGTTTTTAGTTATAGATGAATATATTGAACTCTCCTTCCATATTTGTAAAAATAATTGTATATCTTAAAGCATTTTTTCCCTATCAATATACTACAATAAACAACAATGCAATGTTCAGCTACATGGAGTTGCTTTCATCTTGGTGTCAGATTTTACACATTTTATAATACTCAACCAATTTGATCTTACAACCTTTCCAATGATTTGTCAGAAGCCCAGTCTGTGTAGATTTGCTTTGAGATCTCTTCTTTTCAAATAACCTCACTTTTGATAACTATGGGATTAAATGCTTACTCCTTACATTAAGAAGCTATTAGTATTCTAGTATATTTATCTTTGAATGGCAAAATGACATAGTGAAAAGAATACGAGCTTTGGAGCTAGAGTGTGATGGATTCCAAACCCATTTGTGCCTTCCTTGTGATCTTGGACTATACTTAACTTCATTAAGCCTTAGTTCTAAATCTGTGAAATGGAGTAAATTATTCTTACCTTGCTGGGTTCTCAAAAAGATAATGGTGATATACAAATTGCATCTAGTTCAATTCCTAGAACAGAGAAAATTCTTGTGAATGCAATTTTTTCTGCTTGTTTTTGATAATTCAGGTTTTTGTGAGCCATAATCTGTGTTTAATTGCCTAGAATATGAACAGAAAATCTTATGTACACACTAGATGTTTTCAAACTAGATGACAACTGGAGACCTGAGGATTCCCCAGGAGGCTCTTCCACACGGTCGGATTTTCATCTGTGTGGTGAGATTTTCTCCTGCCTTTGGTGTGCTCTCTACCTGGAAGCTGGGTCTTTGTTACTAGAACTGCTGAACGTGGGCAGCCATCCTAGACAGGGAAATAATTTGCATAGGGTCCAATGGGAAAGCCAGGGCCGATTTATCCACAGTAGGCACAGAGCCTAGGACCCACAATATTTTAAATTTCTTTTAAAATAAGAAGAAAAATGGAATATAATACAGCTCGAACTCTTTTAGTGTTTATACCAATTAAGTTATAAAATAATAAAATATAATTTTTAGTATATTTTTATGAAGGTAGGGCCCACAAGGGCATAAGCACCTATGGCCTATGAATGTCACTGTGGCCCCAGGGAAAGCCAGGAGTTTTTAAATAGTTGCCTTTCCAATGGTCTCTGAGGTGACTGGATATACATTTATGCATCCGTTCAAAAAATATAGATTGGGAGCCCCTTATCTGCTAGACACTGCTCTTGGTGTTAGGATGTACCTCTGATCTTGTCTCAGAGAGGATGTCTCCAATACCCTGAATTCTTAAAATTAAGAACAACTTTAGAATAATCACCCTATGGCATGGCAACCGATAGGCTACTGATCTTACTCTTCACTGTTTTTCTGTGGTTTGTGTTTAAATGGGCCACACCAAGTCATAGAAAGAAGAATTGATTTTGGCCTCCTTTTTAGCCTGATTATTGCTCTAAGATAGAACTTCACACATTTTCATACTGTCACCACTCTTAATAATCACAGGAATAGTCAGCTCTATCTCAAGATACTCTTAGTTACCTAACTGATAGCTACTCGCCCTGCTTTAACCTTGCTGACAGAGCCCAGCTTTTTTCTAAGGGTGGTGACCCCAGCCTTAGAGAAGGCAAAAGGGTTGATCTACAATGGTCACAACTCCATTCTGGCCAGTGGAGTGTAAAAGCAAGTCTGTTGAGCTTTTTGGAAGTAATATTCCCACCCTGTTAGAGAGAAATGCTTAAGAAGTATCTGCTCAGGGCAGTGTGAGCATTTTTACACCATGAAGGCTGGTCAAGAGAAGCCTGGAGATGCCATATCAAATCTCTGTTACTGCTAAACAGCTGAATGACCCACGCACCTGTAGACTTCTTGTTAAGGGAATAATACACGTTTGTGTTACCTAAGTCACTACTCGTCAGGTTTACTACCCTGTGAAAAGCAATCAAACTGATGTAAATTTTTCTGTGCCAGGCACTGTGCTAAGTGCTTTACAGTCATTATCTCACTGAATCATCCTCACTTAGCAATCCTAAAAAGATACATATTGTCATTTTCCTAATTTTTGCAGATGTGGAAACAGGTTTACCCAAATCACAGATGATTAATGACTGTCTGACAATGATGTCTTCCTGACTTGGGAAGACTGGAGTTTTAGTTTGCTAAAGAGTTGGCTTTTATGGAGGGTATTTATTTGGGGTAAAAGCTTACAGTTCCAAGGCCGTGAAAAGTCCAACTCAAGGTACCCTAACAAGTGCTTGCTTCACCAAAGTCAGCTGCCACTTTGTGGTAAAGCAAGAAGGCCACTGATCTCTGCTGAGGTCTCTGCCTTCCCCTCCAGAATCTATTGTCATCTCCTGGAGTTCAGCTGTGGGCAACTAAGCATAGGGCTTGTCTCTTTCTGGGCCTCTATCAGTCTTGGCTGCTCCGCTTTCTTTCTGAGTTCTGCTGCAAGCTATCAGACATCTCTCCCTGGGCCTCAGCTCTTTGAACCTCTCAGGGGTTTTTCTCCTTGTAGCTCAGCTGTGGGTGAAAATGGAATCCTTTCCCTCACATGGCAGGATCACATATGGTGGCTCCCTTTTCCTGTGTGTCTTTGTTTATATCAGACCCAGCAAGAGGGCAGAGACTCAACCTGAGTCACTCCTCACTGACTAGTCCAATCGAAAGGGTCTCATACCCACAGGAATGGATTAGTTCACAAGCACATGCTTTCTCTTTTTGGGATTCAAGGAAATATTTCAAACTGCCACTTTAGGGAATATTGGTCACCCAGCCTTGTACCTCTATTCCCAGCACAGTGCCAGGTGACAGGTGGATGTCCCTTAGGTCAATAGAAAGGTTATTGAATGAAGGTTTTGTGCTTCATTTCCTCCTCATTCAACTACTTTTTCATCATTTTGTCTCAAGCAAATACAAGCATCAACAAGGGATGACACTTTCTAATGAAACATTATTTTTCCCTGTGTTTCAAATAGAAACAACATAGTACGAAATGAAAACGTCAAATAGGCATTTATAGTTATAAAAGTTCTGAAATTTCAGGCAGATAAGGGGCTCTTGCCATTCCATCTAATGTTCTTGGGAACTGGGGACAGTTCTGATAAGGAGTGCTCTGGTGTCAAGACTCATATGAAATTCATAAATTCTATCACAAGTCCTTGATGAGATTCCACCCTCAAATGTTCTTTCTCATCTCAAAAGTTACCTAGGGGGAAGCGGCTGTGGCTCAATCAGTTGGGCTCCCATCTACCATATGGGAGGCCCTGGGTTCAGGTCCCAGGGCCTTCTTGTGAAGGCAGGCTTGCCTGCATTCCACAGAGAACTGCCGGCCCCCAAGTGTCGCGGAGAGCCGACTCAGCAAGGTGACACAACAAAAAGGGAGACAAGTAAAATCATAGAAGAGCATGCAGTAAATGGACACAGAGAGTATACAACAAGCAAACTGCAAGGGGGGAGGAGGAATAAAGAAAAATAAATACAGACACACAGAAGAATGCTCAGCGAATGGACACAGAGAGCAGAGAACAAGCAAGCCCGGGGTTGGGTAGGGGGAGGGGAGGGGAGTGGGGAGTAAAATAAAAATAAAATAAAGTTACTTAGGTATCTTAGGTGAATCTGACACAAAACTTTCAGGTTATTCTTCTTGTCTCTTCAGAAAACTGAATGTTTTTTTAAACAAAATAAACATTGTGTCTGCTCTGAAAATTGCTTCAAGTTACTTATTATCTCTCAGCCTCAGGTGCCCTGATCTGAAAAGACAAGTTATTCACCAGCTCATTCATTCAATCAATCAGTCACTCACAAAACATTTCTTGAGCAGTTACTATGTGTCAAGAGAGATGCTAGGCATCAGAAACGGAGTGGTGCTCGAAGCAGACATTGTCCTCCTTAAGAAACTTCTGTCCCTCCGAAGGGAGATCTGTGAGTCTATGTGACTGAATAGTGGGAGAAAATGGACTTACATGGGGGTATTAAAGGAAAGGAAGAACAAGGAGAAGAATATTTCAAGTAAAAGAACTGGCTGGTGCAAAGACCCTGGAGAGGAAACAAGACCAGCCTGTTTGAAGCTGGTGTGTCTGGAGCCCAGAGAATGAGAGGATTGTGATAAGAGATGAGGTTGGAAGGTGGAAGCCAGCCACAAGGGCCTTGAAGTCTTGCGAAGGACTTTGTTTTCATCCTATAGCAATGAAAAGGCACTAAAGAATTGTAAGTAGTTAGATGTATTCTGTATACAGTGTGTGCAGTGTGGAGAGTTGATTAGGGTGGAAGTAGGCAGTCCAGCTTCTCGGCCATGCAACAGTGGTCTGGGGAAAAGATGGTGATAACTTGGATGAAAATGGCTGCTTGGTGTTCTCTGTTACTGCCTGTGATGGTTAGGCTAATGTGTCAGCTCAGCCAGGTAATTGTGCCCAGTTGTTTGAGTCAAGTAAGCACCGGGACTAATTGTAATACAAGGACAATTATGGGCTTTAGTCATCAGTGAGTTTACTGCATAGATGGATAATTACATCTATACCCACCAGGGAGATTGCCATCAGCAATGAGTGACACTTTATCTAATCAGTTGAATGCTTGAAAAGGGGAAGTGATTTCAGCATTCAGAGAGAATTTCCCAGTTTGTCTTTGGACAGCCAACTTCTCCTGGAAACTCATCAAGGACCTTCACTGGACTTTTCATCAGAGCCCCTGGTTTGCAGGCTCCCTATGGAATCTGGACTTGTGCATTCCCTTGGTCCATGTGAGAGAATCTTATAAATCTCATACTATTTACAGATATCTCCTGCTGATTCTGTTTCACAAAAGAATGCTGACTAATACGCTGCCCCACTTGGTGCCCACACAGTAGGCTGATGGCATGCAAAGGCACGGGGTAAAATGCTTAAGAATGTTTTTCAATTTGAGATGGTAATTTAAAACATCATTTTATATTAAATAAAATAGAATATGGAATAGAATGAAACATTCATATGACTTTTTAAAAATAAAACAGATTTCAAAGGCTTTTTCTGCTTGGGCTAGAATACTTCAGGCTATGCCTCCTGGTTTCCCTGTATGTGTGTGTGTGCACATGTAATTTTCTCTACAATAGAGGTACTTTTGTGAAATACTTTGAAAAATATTGTGTTCAGGTGTTATCACAACACCTGCCCCCAGGGTGGTTATTGTCTTTCGATAAATGAATCTTGAAACACCCAAAGGCTTTTGAAATATAAAGTACATCGCTAATTGGAGAATGCAAAAAATTGGGACAGGGGCCTTAATGGTGGTGCTCAAATTACATTGCATTGGCAGCTGTCCACCTTAAAGACAAATTAAAGTTGATCCCCTGCTTCAAATACTTTAAGGAGGGGTTTCATCTCTCCCTTTCATTGGATAAGTAACCATGATAACAGTTTGTTCAAGGTATTTCTGAGTTCACCCTCCCATCCCATCTTACTCTATATATTTTGGAACAAGCTCTTTATTTCTTTTTCCTATTATCTAAATTTGTTCTCATTTTTGAAGCTAATGTTTAATGTCAGTTCAATTGAATTTAATTCAATTTATGGAACCATAGAATCCTTAATGATCATTACATCATTTAGGACTCATGATTTTAAGTGACCAGAATTGCTATTCCAATTAATGGAAGCAGCAAAGAAAGTTTATACGCTGATGTAACTGAAAAACACCAAAAGCTTAAAAGATGTCATCGGATTTCAGGTTCTTTCTCTTTAATTTTCCTCAAGAAGGTCACAGTTTATTGGAAGTGGTCCAATTTTTAAAAATTGTGCTAAAACACACACTAAAAAATCACATCATTCCCATCTTTATGGACTTTATATAGGAAAACAAGGGGTATGAGAGGTGGGCTGGTTAAGAATCATTTGCAATCTTTGTTTAATCTCTCTCATATCCAGATACAAGTTCACTCCTTTCCCAGACATTAAGGTTCTTGCAATTTTGGGTAAAGGATATCATAAATGTACAATGCCTTTTCAGTAAACATTGTCCTAGCAAAAGATTACCTGGTTGGGAAATCATACAGAGTCACTCCCAGTGTGAAGTCTCAGTTTTTTATGATAATGTGGATTTCAACTCTCAATGTAGATGTCACGTCCTCTACAAAGCTTCCTGACCCCACCTGCCTCCTACCCCTAACAAGGATGACCTAGTAGCCCTCCCATGTAGCAAAGTGGTTAAGCTTGGACTTGGAGACAATGATCAGTGTTGGAATTCCAGACTTTTCCTTTCCCTGACTGGGTGTCCTTCCACAAGTCCCTTGCCCTCCCAGAGGGTCAGTTCCTCCTCCGTAAATTAAGGTGAACAACTCCACCCATAGGTTCATGTGGCAATAATAATTATTGTTATTGTTGTTAAATTTCTAGTGCCTTTATCAGTGTCCAGTAAGCACTAGGCAGTCAATAAATGTTCCCTCATCAATGAATGGAGGTTTTATGCATTTTCCCTGTGACATACTTATACTTCCAGTCTCAGCCCTCTACTTTCTGTCTCCCTTCCCTAGTAGCCTAAACAAAGCACCATAAAAAATAGAAAGTCTGTTCTCCAAGAATCATGATTTATTTCTGGATTACCTGCTACCTTGAACTTTGGAGCTGTGGCTTCTTTCTTTCAGTGCAAGAAAGGCAAAGCTGGCCCTCTTAAGCTGGCCCTCTTAAGAGGCAAGAGTTTTAAAATTTTCAAGTTAGCATTTCAAGAGTAAATTCATTTTCAATAAAACTCATAGTCATTATGCTAGCATCTTACTCACTTTCTTAGTGACACATTTTTCTTTGTTAGTGGCTTCTGATGGGACCAGTTAACCACAATGGGTGGAAGGTAGGTTCTTTTTTTTTTTTTTAAAGATTTATTTTATTATTTATTTATTTCTCTCCCACCCCCGTTGTCTGCTCTCTGTCCCCGTTTGCTGTGTGTTCTTCTTTGTCCTCTCGCATTCTTGTCAGTGGTACCAGGAATCTGTGTCTCTTTTAGTTGCATCATCTTGCTATGTCAGCTCTCCTTGTGTGCAGTGTCACTCCTGGGCAGGCTGCACTTTTATCGTGCAGGGCGCACTCTTTGTGCTTAGGCCCCCCGCTACAGGGGGACACCCCTGCGTGGCATGGCACTCCTTATGAGCATCAGCACGGCGTGTGGGCCAGCTCACCACACAGGTCAGGAGGTCCATGGATTTGAGCCCTGGACCTCCCACATGGTAGGTGGATGCTCTATCAGTTGAGCCAGATCCACTTCCCTGGAAGGTGAGTTCTTGGTGAAACTAATTTGGTTAGCAGTTGCCCTGTCAGTCATTGCTTCCAAACTAGCTTTGTCTATTTATCAAACCTTAGCTGTCAGGTGCACTCATAGTTGTGGGAGTGAGAGAGGGCATTAGATTCTTTTGGAGGTATCGGACTGAAACACTGAGTAGGTTTTGCCTTGCAGAGTCTCTGTGAAGTTTACAGGTTACTATGGTAACCAGCCAGAGATGGGTGTGTGCCATTCATCTCTCTTGCCTGCTGTTTCGTATCAGCACATGCCAAGGCGTGATGAGGCAGCTCAGCCACATGCAAACTGCCAGTGCCGTGTGCCAGCCAGACCCAGTGTGTGAGCAGAGGCTGGCCATCCATATCTTATCTCAGCCTGGCTCCCCAGTACACTCCTTCTAGAACTCCCTCCGTTTCCTCTCCCCGTGACTGCATGGGCCCCACATTTATATATCACATCATGCTTGGTCTGCAGTATTATGTTCTTGGGTTTGTATGTGTGGGTGTCTTTTTTCTGTCTTAGTTGAGGAAAAAAACATGATTTTTAAAAGCATATTTTTATCCTAGTGGATGATAAAACAAGATTTCTAAAAGCATATTTTGAAATGAAAAATATTACTTTTTAAAAAAGTAAATGTTTTGTTTACTTTTATAGTAAGGAAAGGCTCAATCAATACTCACAAATGCTCCTGAGCGTTCCCATAGAAAATATTTTCCATTTTTGTATTTGGTAAAAATAAGCATCTTAAATGATAATTCATGGTGCTACATTTATAGACTTTTGATTCTTTAAGGCATTTTCTGGAATCTATATGGTAATACTTTTGAAAATAATGAACTAATGAATCAGATATTCCTAAGATGGCAGAATGTTGTATGTGACAATAATAAATGAGAATAGCAGATATGATTTTATAAAAGATGAGCAGTAAAATCCTTAAGATTTAAGTTTCTATCTCAGAATAGATGCACAATATATGTTTATTGAATGAGTCATCATCATGTACATCAAGCTGTCACAAGTATAAACTTTCATCAATAAAACAGTCTTTTAGAAACTACTGAACAAGGCAAGATCCTTTTCATAGTTCACTAATTGTCTTGCAAGCTTCCCAATCTTTTTTACTGTCCTTGCCCCCCACTCTCCCTCCAACGGTGAAAACTTGGGCAGAACAGCTACTGGCAGCAGTGTGAGCCAATCAACAAAAATCCTGGGGTCAACCATTATTTAGTTTTTATTGAGCCATTGTTCAGTCATATAATTATTGGTGTTGCTGTTGTAATTACATTGTTACCATTCCTTATTAACCTCTTTGCTTTGCCAGAAGGTGAATTCTGATAACTGGAGAATTCCTTGCTAGCTGAGCACCTAGGTATGAATTTAAAAATCTATGGGAAAACACAGCTCACAGCTCACTAGTTTAAGATAGGGGCATGAAGACTGGACAAGATGCTGGGCAAAAGAATGCAGAATGTCTGCTTGACAGAGCAGGTGGAACTCCTAGAAAAGAATATAAGTCATACTGAGTTTATGAAGTTATATTCTATTGTGGAATATATAAGATAATGTCTTTTACTATTGTTCGTAGTAACCTGGACTAAAATCTACACCAACCACCCATGCTTTGGGTGAAGCGGATTCTGTCTGAATGTGAAGAGTCATTGAGATCTCTATTTAGCTAGGGACAGGATCAAGACAGCACACATGGATATCTGGGTTTCACAGAGATAACCAACATCTGATCTGATGGCTTTCTCATTAAAGGAGAACCATGGTCAACTCAAATCTGTGTAAAAATGAAAAAAGTACAATGAAATTTGTTTAGCTGAACTTTCAATATTCTCTTATATTTGCCAAAATTCTCTTTTGGCAAATATAAAATAAAATTGTAGTTATGAACACTATTGATATGATTAAAAGTTGAGGTTTGCTCATGAAAAGGGTGTCTCACATCTTTGGTGCCTCTATCAACAAGTACTAGCTTAAATATGTTAAGTGAATTAGTTGATGCAGCATTTTAGGATGCCTGGTCAAAGCTAATACTGAATTCTAGGTCCGATTCTTGGACAAGTTGGCTACCACCAAGCTACCATCATGCTTTCCAGTGGGTCAAGTCTATCAGGTGACCCAAGGATTTCCAGACAGATTTTTTTTATAAGGGAGAAATCATACCTCTCCTGGGAATAGCACAGGGTACTTAATGTTTTTAGTTTATTCTTTTATATAAAGACTTATCATCTGGAAAAATGCTGGCATTCTGGTGAAAGGAATGAGAGACCTGAGAAGTAAACTCAAAACCTCAAACCTAACCTGCCTCTTGGTTACCTGCAGGAGTCCAGTCTAGCTGAACCCCACCAAGGTCAGCCAAGCCCAGCAGACCTGAGACCCAATCTGGAGACCTGAGAGTGTAAAACAAACGTTCATTGTTGCGAAGAACTGTGATTTGGGGGTTGTTTGTTATATAACATTATCACAACAAAATCTGACTAATGAATATGGTGAAAGTGGTTTATGTTTTAAGATATTGTGATATCTGGTAGAGAGCCCATTTTCTTGACTCTCTTCTCCCACCCCCAGTTGGTTATTTGTCTACCTTTATTCCAACTTATTCATTTTCAAGTCAGCTTTTCAAGTTCTCCAGCAACAACAAAAAATCATGCTGGGTTTTGATTGCAGTGTTGTTGAATACATTGAAATTCTATCCATGAACATGATTCATTATCCATTTTTGTATCCTTTAATAATTAAAAATTATCCAGCAGACCTGAGACAGACACATTCCTGTATCAGAGGTTCTCAAAGTGTGATCCAGAAACTCCTGGGGATCCCTGATACACTTTCAGGGACTCTGCAATGTCAAACAATTTTTTATAAGTATTTGTCTTTTTCATTTTTATTTTTCAGAAGCTGAATGTGATATAATAGACTGAATGCAAATGCAGATGTGTGAATTTAGTCAAACATTAAAGAGATTTCCAAAAAATGTAAAACAATGCCACTCTTCTCACTAATCTTTTTGTTATTTTTCATTTAAATACTGTATTACATATGTTAACATCTAGTAATTTCTTATGATTTTAAAATTAATTTATATAAAATTTTTAAATCAGTTTTAATATTAAATAAGGTAACTGCTGACTAATGCAACTCACCACAAAAGCTCCTGGGGCCCTGGGTAATTAGGCGTGTAAAGGGGTTCTGAAACTGAAAAGTTGAAGAGCCTCTGTCCTATTATAGTTTTCTTGCTACTGTAGGCAGTATTTTATTTTGTCTTACATTTGCTAGTTGATTACTGCTAATGTATTTTAATAAATTTTTAGTTTTAGATTTCCAGAAAAGTTGAGAAGATAGTACAGAGAGTTCCCACACCCCTGTTGTTAACATCTTAACATTAGTATGGTACATTTGTCATAACTAATGAGCCAGTATTGATCGTTACTATTACCTAAAGCTAGACTTTAATTTGATTTCCTTAGTTTACCTTAAATGGCTTTCTTCTGTTCCAGTATCCCATCTAGGGTATCCCATTACGTTTAGTCATCATGGACACTCTGGAGTGTGATAGACTTTCCTTGTTTTTGATGACCATGACAGTTGTGAGGTATACTGTACAGGTATTTTGTAGAATGTTCTTCAATTGGGGTTTGTCTAATGTTTTTCTCATGACTGGACTGGGGTTATGGGTTTGGGGGAAGAAGCCCACCAAGGTAAAGTTCCACTCTCATCATGTCATATCAAGGTACATACTATCAAGATGTCTTATCACTATAGAGATTAACTATGATCACCTGGTTGAGGTGGTGGTGATCAGCTTTCTCCACAGTTAATTTACTCTTTTTCCCCCTTTCCATACTGTACTCTTTGGAAGAAAGTCACTATGCACAGTCCACACTTGGAGTGAATATTGCTTGTATACTTTATACTAGTGTAAGTTATTGGCTTTTTTTTAGTTGATGTTGTATTTAGCAACTTCCTTGAACTTTATTAATTCTAGGATTTGGTGTGTTGCTTGGATTTTTATTGTCAGTCATTTTATCTTTTAATTATGAAAAATTTACCACTGCTCCTTTGGTTCTTACATTTGTTTATTTTTTTTTTCGTCTTCACCACTGGGTGTCTTTATTTTTATTTTTTTTTTAATTTAAAATTTCTTTTCTTCTTTTTTTTCTTTTAAATGTTACCTTCAAAAAATATGAGGTCCCCATATACCCCACACCCCACCCATGCCACCCCTCCCACATCAACAAATTCTTCCATAATTGTGGCACAGCCACTGTACCCAGTGAATACATTCTGGAGAACTGCTGCAGCACATGGACAGTGGTCCACATTGTAGTCCACACTCTCCCCCAGTCCACCCAGTGGGCCATGACAGGACTCACAATGTCCAGCATCCACCCCTGCAGCACCACCTAGGACAACTCCAAATCCTGAAAATGCCCCCACACCGTATCTCTTCTTCCCTCTCCCGACCATCAGCAGCCATCGTGGCCACCCTTTCCACATCACTACTACAATTTCTTCCCTTACTAATCACAATAGTTCCCCAGAAGAACACCAGTAAGTCCACTCTAATCCATACTCTATTCCTCCATCTTGTGGACCTGGGATGGCTATGTCCAGTCCCCCTCTACATCAAGAGAGGGTTTAGATTCCACATGGATGATGGATGCAATTCTCCTGCTTGCAGCTGTAGGCACTCTTGGCTCCCTGGTGTGGTGGTTGACCCTCTTCACCTCCCTGTCAGCTGGCCAGGGTAAGTCCAAGAAACCAGAGGGTAGGAGCTGCAAGTCTACTGAGGCCCAGGGCCTGGCCGTCACATGGACAGTTCAGAGATTTAGGTCTCCTGAGTATATACCAACCCAAACACCAACCACAGGTCCATTAAAAATAACAGAAGAGGCATGTGTAGAAAGGTTTTATCTGAGTCCAACTCCATCTCCTTCAGGAACACAAACTCCAAATAGGGCCAACTGATGTGACCCTGAACTCCAGAGCCATCTGCCTTGACCATAGAACCTGTGGTTCACTGCAGCCCTCAGGAGAACCAGCACCTGGGTTTCCATCTACCTTGGCTGTTTCTGGTACCCTGCTGAGGCATGCATAAGCATCACCGCCTGATGACCTCCCAACTCTTTTTTGGAGACTCTTACCCATATAAACTCACTTGTCCTTTCCATTTCCCCCTTTTTATCCAAAGTCAAAAAGCAGTTTTTAACACCTGATATTACATGTAGGCTGAGATATTCTGCCAGTCTGAGTTGACCTCTTTTTTCATGGTCTTTCTGTAGTTACATCATCAGCTGGTGCTTGGTAGTAATCCCTCAGTGCCAGAGAGGCTCTCCCCGGGAGTCATGTCCCATGCTGGGGAGAAGACAATGCATCTACATGCTGAGTTTGGCTTAGAGAATGGCCACATATGAGCAACATGGAGGCTCTCAGGAGGTAACTTTTAGGCACCCCACAGCTAAAGGCTTAGTTCATATTTTAGGCACAGAGGCTCATTTGGAGCCATCAGTACCAATGGCTCATCATTGTGGTCCTTACATTTAATTTTTAAATCTTTGTGTGTGTGTGTGTGTGTTGGAAAGAATCTTCAGGACTGTATTGGTCAGCTATTATTAAGTTATAATGTGATAAGATACAAGCCCAAACGTGGTGGTTTACAAAAGGATGGTAATAATAATGATAAGATCAGTCATCTTTGTCCTTTTCTAAACTTAAAGGAAATGAGTAAGGAGTTTTTTTCATTAAGTACAAGTCTCACTGTAGGTTTTTTACTAGTAAATAGCTTGTTATTCTGTCATGGAAAGTTCTCTTGTATTTGTAGATTCTACTTTTTAAAAAAAAATCTTACTTTGGTTTTGAACCTTAATACATGAATTTCCTTTCCTATTTCTGCTGAGGAGATCATGTAAATTTTCTCCTTTAGTTCATAACATGAGTTAAATGGGTGTTTTATGTCTATCCATCTTTTCTTTTCCAGAAAGAAAAGCCTATTTGATCATGATGTATTTTTTAAAAATTCTATTGGATTCAGGTAGCTAATACTTTATTTAGGATTTTGATGTGTACTTTAAGTGAAATTGACCTACAGTTTTTCTCTTCTTGTATGTATTTGTCTAGATTTTGGAATAACCTCATAGCCTTGTAAAATTATTTGGGCTGCTTTCCTTATTTTCCTGTGTGCTAGAGGAATTTGTTTAAGACCAGGATTATTCTTTCCTTTGGAGTCTGGTGTAAAACTATCTGAACCTAGGACTTTGTTTGGGGGTGGGGTGGGGGCCAGAGAGAATATCTTGCAGACAATTTTATTGTCCTTAATAGTTTGGTGCATTCCAATTTCCTGTTTATTCTTGTGTCAGTTGCCCACCCCTCCCCAAATTAATGCATTTAACACAGGTTTCAGAATTACTGGTATATAGTTGTTCATGATTATCTTTTATAGTTTTAAAAATATCTGTTATATCCTTTTCCCTAATTTCTATCAACATGTTTCCTTCACTATTTTGTCAGATTTTTCAACAAAATCATTATCTCTGAATTTTGAAGAAGATTTTCATTTTTGGTTTATCATCAGCACAGAAAAATGGAGATATAGGACTTGCCCATGAACATATAAAGATGTATTTGGGCATTGACATTCAACTGAACTTAATAGAGGCACTTATTATATATCTTTTAATGAAAATATTGATGAGAAAAAGAGCTGTGATTTTTTTCTCTGAAGACCACCTTTTTTTCTCATAAAAGAAAACCCTAAGATGTGCTAAATATGATAGACAAAAGCAGTTAAAATATCAGGAGGGAAGAGAGCTCAATCTTGGCATATCAATTAGGAGGTTGGAAAACTAAAGGAAACCAATTTCAAATTGAGAATTAAGTGATTGACCAGATCGAAAGAATAGCAGCTGGAAACTTTGGCTTATCAAATTTGGACAAGCTGTATCTGTTTTTCTCAGACAGTAAATGCTAAACCTTGAGAAGAATTCATTTATCCAGTGCATATAACAATATGGTTTAAAACAAGCACACACATACACAAACACAGACACATCCATGGGCACACAAATGACAGAAAAACAAAACACTTTTATTGTGTCCAGATGAACCAACTGATGATAAATCAGGTTCCCAAAGCAGCCACAATGAGAAAGGGCAGCAGATAAGGAATGACTGCCCCCAAAAAAGAATTATAACTCTGCAACCTGAAAATTGGAGAGAGAGAAAAAATGACTAAACTGCTTATACAGACCAAGAATTGTACATATGTTACCTCATTTAATACTACAACTCAGGGAGGTAGCTTTTATTGTTTCCAGTTTAAAGATGAGGCTGAGTTTTAAAATGTCCCCAAGGTAACACATCTCGTGTGAAAAGGGCACAGGGATCTCTGAGTCCAGACAGTCAAGTACGTAGTTAAGAACCAGATGTTGCAGCTGCATTGTCTGGATTTGAATCCGGCTCTGCTGCTTAACAGCTGTATGGCACTGGTTATATTATGTGACCTCTCTGTGCCTTAAATTCCTTATCTGTAAAATGGCTACTAACAGTGCCTACTTCCTAGGGTTATGGTGACTAAACGAATGAAGACATAATGAAGCAGAACTGTTCCTGGACCTGAGTAAGCCCTCTGTATCTTGTGACACTAGAAAGGAGAGAAGAACTAGGAAAGCAGGGGAAGGTGCAGTGATGTCCTGAGGAGGATCTGACTTGCCCCTGGAGAATGCACTGAATACCTCACCATGGGGACGTAAAAAATAGTAATTCTGTCTGTTCTCTGTTCTCAGGCTTCAACTTTCCACCTAAACTATCCTCTGTCAGGAGACCTTCAAGTGTGCCAGCTTGGCTACAGATACATTATGCTGTCTCAGCCCCCTGGCATAATCAAGAACCTGGGGCTCCACCTCTCCCTCCTCTCCTTCTGTTTTCTTCTCCTCTTCCTCCTCCTTGTTCTCTCCCCCCCCCCCCTTCCTCCTCATTCTCCTCCTCACTCTTCTTTGCTCTAATTTCTGGTTTCTTAGAGTACTATAATCATGCTATTTCCATCCCACCTCCTTACTTTCACCACTAAACCTTTAGACTCAGCATCCTGTGTATTCCTAAACCTGATAGAAAAACAATCATGAAATTAGAGTCCAAATATTTTACTTCATAGATGAGAAAATATGCCAGGAGGGCTAAATGATGCACCCAAGATTACTGAGGTGATGAAGGAGCTAAAATGGTATGGTTAGAACATGTCCTCTAGCAGGTAGGGTGGGATGCTCTCCATTATCGTAGGGTACAGTCAATATTCAGGACTCTGATTTTTAAAAAATAATTATTAGAAACAATCATTATGTCCCTTTGAATTTTATTTATATTTTTTATTATAAAGCATGTTATATGCGCTCCTTGCATTCTTCTTACTATTATCATTATTTTCACTTTGTTGACCCTAAGTGGAAAAAGGGGACAAGGTTCCTTCCCTTATAAAGCTGAAGCTGGGCAAAGCTTCCCAGGGAGCATCACCCAATGGATGACTTGTGGAATTAGGCTGGAAACTTGGAATCCAGCTACTAGATGGTCCTAGACAAAGTCATGTGAGCATAGAAAGAATGACTAATATCCTAGCAGCTAAACATCATCAGGTGTTGACGACGTGGGCACACAGAAAGCAGGGAGGAAAACAACTGTGTTAAAAATGTTCTTCCACTCCCTCCTAATGAGGACCATACACGTAGTATAAAAGTAAACTGGAAAAATGAGCAAAGTAGACTTTGTGTGGGAAAATAATGAACTTGTCATTTAGTGGGGGAATACTGAGAAGAAAACAAGGTCAGGTGACAACAGGAGATGGAGACGGGTAGTCACCCGTTCCTCAAGAGCCTGCACTCTCCTCCCTGGGGCCTCCAACAAGCTCTGTGTCCTATGGACCTTGTTTCTTACCCTCCCTGGGCCTCGGTTTTCTTCTCTGTATAAGGAAGGATTTGGACTCCCTTGTCTCTAAATTCTCTTTTAGAGAAAGATGGTTTCAATGATTCAAAGCCTATAATTCTATCTAGTCTTGATCTTGCATTATTTTCTACAGGAAAAAGGAACCACTACAATCTGTGTGCCAGATGTCAGAGGTAGGGGGTTAGACAATAAGGGCACTCTTTATTGGGAAAGTATTTAACAAATCATGTTTTCAAAACAATTTCTCCTGACAGACAGGTCAACCCAATGGTTAGGTGCACAGGCCAGGGAGTCAGATGGCTACCATCAGCATGGATTAATTGCATGATCTTTATCCAGGTGTGAAATTGCTCTGGGGGTATCTGTATGTCCACCAAGGCTGCTGGAGGATGACACAGTCTAGCACAGAGGAAGCACTGTGTTAACGATCATGCCGTTACTTGGTCCAAAAGTCAACTGTGCTGTCTGCCCAAGTATTGCCTTTAATGCAAACATGGTTATGATGCTCGAGAACTGGCAAGAACACTGCATTGGCCAGGGTTTAACCCCAGGAGAAGGTGTTCCTCTTCCTACACTGCATTTATTCCACAGCACAGTCAAAAGCAGGGGTGCTTAAGAGGTCAGTGAGCTTGACCTGAAATTCAAACAAAATATTCTGGTAGGTATATGTTGTGTGGGTGTGATATATTTTTATTAAACAATACACAGTATAGTGTAGACTTAGTAAGGAGTCTGTGGTGTTCATCTGGCTGGCAAAGGGGCCCATGGAACAAAGAAGGTTAAGAGCCCCTGGTCTAAGGCGATGCTGCCGTCTCTATGGTTATCAAGGTGGAAGCAAATCAGAGCATTTAAACGCGTATCCTGGAGATGGTACAGGTTGCTGCGTTTGCGTGAGAACTGGCAGGACCCATATCACTGACCCAGTGGTTTGTGTCCCTTTCCTTCTTCTTCATGGACACAGCACCCCAGCCTCACCACCACACCCCTAGTGCTTACACTTTTGTAGCACTTTCTAAGCACCAGTAACAGTGTTAAGTGCTTCTGTTTTACTCCACATCATTGTCCCCATTTTACAAATGAGTAAACTAAGGATAAATGACAGTGTCTTGCTGGGGTCCCAGCGGTGGTGAGCTGTAGAGCCAGGATCACATTTGATGGGTCTCACTCTTCACCCTTGCCCTTTTCTGACTTTCCTCCTATATCCCAGCCACCCTCTGGTGGGTGCCCTTCAGACAAAGCCATAAAAAGAAATGCAGAGAATACATTCA
Organism: Dasypus novemcinctus; assembly: GCF_030445035.2. Classification (NCBI taxonomy): domain Eukaryota; kingdom Metazoa; phylum Chordata; class Mammalia; order Cingulata; family Dasypodidae; genus Dasypus; species Dasypus novemcinctus. Next base: position 87,649,944 of record NC_080684.1, on the reverse strand, counting down.
TCTTCCTTCTATGTAAGCTGCTGTATTAGTCAGCCAAAATGTGCTGATGCAAAATACCAGAAATCCTTTAGTTTTCATAAAGGGTATTTATTTGGGGTAGAAGTTGGCAGTTACTAGGCTATAAAGCATAAATTACTTCCCTGACCAAAGTCTTTTGCCATGTGTTGGAGCAAGATGGCTGCTGATGTCTGCCAGGGTTCAGGCTTCTTGAGTTCCTTTCTTCCTGGGGTTCATTTCTCTCTGGGCTCAGTGCCTTTTTTTTTCTCCGCAAGGCCAGCTGTAGACTATTAGGCAAATGGTTGTTTCTCTTCCCAGGGCCTTCTTTCTTTCATTACCACCACACTTCTCTGTGTGCTTACTTCCCTTGGCTCCAGCTCAAGACTCCAGCATCAAAAATCCCAGCATCAAAACTCCAACATCAAAACTCCAACTAAGTCCTCTGGTGCCATGGGTGGGGACTCAACAGCCTACTTGACATGGTCCAATCAAAACCCTAATCATAATTTAATCATGCCCAGGTACAGACCAGTTGACAAACATAATCCAATATCTATTTTTGGAGTTCATAAACCATCTCAAACTGCTAAAGTAGCATATCAATATTGTATCTTACTGAAGACAACAATTCCAAGGAGGTTTTATTTGTCTTCTTGTGTTAAGTTAATGTTGTATTTGATGTGTGGCTACAAATGGTTATTAACTCCCAATGCAAATAACATGTGCGTGTGCTAAACTACAAGTGGAGGGAATTCCTCTTAATACTCCACTTTACAGAGAAAGCCACAGAGGCCTGGAGAAGCTGTGACTTTCAAAAGTTACAATGCTGTTTCACAAGATTCCATCTTACTATTTTATAACTGAGGGGAAAAAAAAAAACAACATTCCCGAATTACTGCTTTGTTCCTGGCAAATAATACAATTCATATACCTGGGTTCTTACTTCTGTCTTATGGATCATTATTCTTTCCTACCTTACTCTGGAAACCTGGTCAAAATTATCCCACTCATATTGGAATAACTAAAGAAAGGTAATAATTTAATTATGATAAAGTGAGAAGTGGCTACAAGCCCTTAATTTATTTATCAGTCTGGCATGTTTTGGACTTTTTTTTTTTCATTTTTAAGACCTAGATGTTAATAAATGATTAAAAACATAGAAAATCAATAAGCAGAGTCTACACTGATTTTTTTCTCTAGTTTTTCACAGTTCCATTGAAGTGTTTCTTTTTCTTTTCCTTCCTCCCTCTCTCCATCCCTCCCTTCCACCTGCCTTCCTTTCTTCCTTCCCTTCTTTCTGCCTTCCTGCTTCCTGCCTTTCTCCCTCCCTCCCTCTCTTCCTCCCTTCTTCCTTCCCTGCTCTCTATTTTCTCTCTCTTTCTCTCATTTCTTTTGTATACTCTAGTAGAAATGCTCTCCATTCCTTTTGCATCTGGTGAGCTCCTACTAATACCCTAAAACCCATCTCAAGTGTCAACTCCTCTGGGAAGCATGGCCCTACCTCTCCCTGTTACCAGAGCAAATAGCTCCTTCTCTGCATTTGCATAGTCCTTGGCTCCTGTTCCTACGACAGTGCCCACCATGTTGCATTGTAAATATTTGATGCAAGATGCTGATCTGATCACCTGACTTCACTGCTCAAAATCCTTTAAGGACTTCTCTTTACTTTCAGAAGAAATCCTAAACCCTTACCCTGAGATCCACATTCGTTGTGGTATAAACCCTCATAACCTCCAGTTTCATATCTGACCATCCATACTTGCATCCTGAATTCTAGATACAATGTTTGGAATGCAGGAAAGGCCTCTGCTTCCTCACCTCTGCATCTCCAGCCCCTGTTTTAATGATGCCTTGACCTCCTCCAACCTTTGCCAGTTCAGAGCTCACCACTTCCAGGACCCCTTTCCTACACCCTCCTGACTCCTGAGGGGCCCCTTCCTGCTCTCCCAGGACACTTCTTGTACCATCACCAACAGCACTGGGCACATGGCATGGGATTTATCTACCCAACCCTCTTCCCCCAAGATCATGAGCTCTCTGAGTGGAAGGTCTGCACCTTCTTTGTCTATAGCCCCAGCCCCTAGATGAGTGCCAGGCACATTTTAGGTGCTCAACAAATTCTTGTTGATTTTCATAAATCAAGAGCAGCCATTGCCCATGATGATTCTGATAGAGCATTGCATGGAAATTGAATATTAAAAAGTGATTTTAATAACCTGTAATAGGAAGGTGTTTCACAAGAGTGCAAGGTATTGGTGAAAGGGAGATAGATGTTTGATGATAAGTGTGTTTGTTTTGTGAATTCACAACTTTTACTATATACTTATTTTTTATGTATGTTCATGTATGAATGATAGACTTGGATGAAATTTTATTAAATAAAAAAACCTATAATAGCAAACTAGAGAAGATAATCTTTTGGCACGAGATGCTGATGCGGTGGAACAATTCCAAAGCCAATTACTATTGTTGTTATTGCAGTTATTGTTATTTTCATTCTTCTGAGAGTTAGGGGGTAAAACACAATGTAAGCGTCCCCCCATTAAATACAGTAATTTGGGGCAGAGAGCTTGCTTGGAATTCACCCTAGGTGCTCCCTCTCACTGAAGCTGCAACCACACTCCACCTTGGCTTTACCACTCCGTTTGTCCTCTTAGGTCATTTATTTGCCCCACTGGCCAGCTCTCTCTCTCTCAACTATAATTTTTATTTGACCTCAGCAGGTGTAATGCAATATTTTGAGGTACTGCATGATTGTTCTAAAACAGTGCTTCGTTTTGTTCGTTACAAAACTAACAGAGTCCCTTCACATGCCACAGAGATAATGAAGAGAAAAAGTGAACACCTCGAAAATTATTGTCAGAGGTCATTTCCCTCCTGTTTCTGGTTACTCACCCCCTTAATTCCTGGCAGCCCTGCGTTCGTAGAGCTCTGGTCGCCAGCACCAAATGGTAATTTATCATCTTTCTTGGCAGGCTTCCTGCTTCATCCTGCACCTGCCTTCTTGAAAGAAAACAAGACATCAGATACTTATTCAAATAATGGAATAGCTGATCAACTGAGTATCAGAACAATAGTGACTTATCCATGATAAAAGAACAACTTTTTCATGCCTCATATGTGACATATGCATCCTTTCTCTTAAGATTTATGAACTCATGACTATTGGTATTGTTAATATAATCAAACCTTTTACAGCCTCACTCCAAAGCTTAAACTTATTATCAGTTGGCTGCTAGAGGGGAGTCAATCAATTTCATAAATGCTTAAACACCTGCACTCACTTTGAATCGGGAGGAGAAAATCAATACCAAGTCCTCGTTTTTCTCCAAGTATAGTACGACCAAATCTTGCTTACAAGTTCAGGAGGACTTGTAACTCAGGCAATTATGATGAATTAAAGACATCATAAACTTGATCCTGAACGGTGTTGGTATTTTTAGGAAATCACCCTTCCTTTTTTTGTTCCTGAGTGCTAATGAGGGCAAGGAGAGAAGGCGGCAGGGAGAGAATAAAGAAACAGGTTCTGCTAATGCCATTTGGGATTAAGTGCCCTGTTTGTGGTGTATGTGTTGCAATACACATTTATGTATCTATTAGCCAGGCATAGTGTCAGTCCCTAAATATGCAAGTGTGTCTAAGCCAGGGTCCCTGACTTCTGGCTGCTTGCTATCTATTAATGGAAGAAGACATACAAACAATGTGCTCTAATTAAAACATGAAATAGAATAATTTAGAATATGGGAGAAAGGGAAGGGAAAGGGAAAGGAAAGGAAAAAGAAAGGACAGTTTATCAGATGCTTGTTGCTATGGCCTTGCTAGAAACTTTGCTTCTATGATCACATTTGATTTCTGCAATGTATTGTGAAAATATGGAGGGAGACATCAGTTTTCTCAGCATGCTTTTAATTACTCTTTTGGTTGTATTTTTTTTCTTCTTTGTTACTTTGAAAATATTTTTTAAACAGAAAAGCTGAGACTAGTAGAGGAAGAACTGTTTATCCATCACAAAGAATTAATAGAAGTTAACCTTTTGCCCTTGCTGTTTCAGATTTTATTTAAATAAAATAAATGAATGTTACAGATAAAACTGAAGTCCCTTTGTCCCTTTCTCTATTCCATATCCCTCCCTTTCTCCTTTCTGAGAGACAACCACTCTCCTGAATTTGGTGTGTATCCTTTCAGTTCATGTGTTAATAAGTTTACTCCACTTGCTTACTCCCTGGCATTGTAAAATAAAGAAGGTGTCCTTTTTATCTCAAGGGGATTTTTTTGTGCATCATAAGATACTGATGTGGGCGGCTGACTTGGCCCAGTGGTTAGAGCGTCCATCTACCATATAGGAGGTCCACGGTTCAAATCCCACACCTCCTTGACCCGTGTGGAGCTGGCCCATGAGCAGTGCTGATGTGCACAAGGAGTGCCGAGCCATGCAGGGGTGTCCCCGCGTAGGGGAGCCCCATGTGCAAGGAGTGCACCCCGTAAGAAGAGCCGCCCAGTGTGAAAGAAAGTGCAGCCTGCCCAGGAATGGTGCCACACACACGGAGAGCTGACACAACAAGATGACGCAACAAAAAGAAACACAGATTCCCGTGCTGCTGACAACAACAGAAGCAGACAAAGAAGACACAGTAAATAGACACAGAGAACAGACAACCGGGGTGGGGGGGGGGGGGAAGGGGAGATAAATAAATAAATCTTAAAAAAAAAAAGATACTGATATGAAAGTGCTTGTAAATTACTATTTACTAGTTGTAAATGACTTTTGAAATGTCATTTATTACATAATTCAAATTCTGTTCATAGATAAATATGGTACGGTACTGCTTGTATATTTATATAATTTACATAACTGCTCAGATACACACACATATACATATTTAGGCACACACACACACATATGTGGAGCCGGCCGCCCTTCCTCCCACACACATACATTGCAACTTTTCCCTCAATATTGGACTTTGACATCTACCCATATTAATGTGGGTTCCAATAATAATCAGAATAGTGCCTGGTCCACAGTGGGCACTCAAGCAGTGTTTGTTGAATGGATGGCGTCTTCCTTTCCATTAGCCCTCAGCTCCTTGGGGACACTCGCTTTTCCTTGCAGTTGATCCCTTAGTGCCTGGTATGGGGTCTGGTGCCCTGTCAGTGAACAAAATATTGACTGAATTGCCTTGAGCCAGAGAATGCCTCCTGAAAGGGATGACATCTTACCTGAGTCCAGAAGGATTTGAAGCATTTCCGCAGGGGCGTCAAGGATGGAAGAACTCCATAGGCTCAAAGCAGGGTGGCTCCCAGACAGGCACTGGTGGTTTTGTTCTGCTCCCTGGACACTTCTTCCTGGATTAATACATCTTTTTAATCGTCATATTGTCTTTACAGAAGCATTGAAAGACAAGGTGACCACTAGGGGCTGGGAACACCACTGTCTGGCCTTTCTCAGAATTTTCCCCAGGTCCCCTAAAAGGTTATTTTTCCACTTTTTACACCTGGTGTGCTGTTTGATAGTGTGATACCTGGTGATTGGAATTTTCTAGCTTTCCACCTGCTCACAAATATGTTATTTCTTTAATCTAAAAATACTCTACTGTTTAAAAAAGCTGTAGAAAAGAAAAGAACCAAATAAAAAAGTTTAAATAGTCAAATTAAGCAAGAAACAGTCAAGGTTAGCTGGGGCTCCGTCTGACTGCTGTTAGTTTGTGTACACTCCTAGATGGAGGGAGGAAGTAGAAGAGATGGCTCCACTTTTACAAATGCTTGTCTTGACAGAGGTGATATTCCCTTCGCTTAGCTTTTTGTTATTTCTTTTAATTTCTTCAGAATTTAAAACTACAAAGGGGGTACAAACATGGCCACCTGAACTGTTGAGAAACAAAATGTTGCAAAGGGGGCTGATCAAACCAGATAATCTAATAGTCATTTTCCATCCCTGATTTCTTGGGTAACATAGGGCACGCACGTTCTCCTCAATGAGAACCATCAACTGGACAGTCTAGAAATGAAACATCTGCCTTATAACATACAGATATAGACTCAATAACGCCAACTCTGCAAATTCTGTTCTTATGTGACTTCCTTCTATTTTGGACCCCTAGCTTTTAGAACTTCAGTATCATTTCCAAATAAAAAAAAAATTTTTTTTTTAAATTTAATTAGTGATTTATAGAAGATGGAGGATTAAACAGGTGGAGGGATCACGTCACTCCCAGAAAAAATAGCTAGCGCTCAGGCAGAGATGGTCTGGAGGGCTGTTTTGGGGCTCAGGACACCAGGAAAAGGTGAGACACTACCCAAAAGAGAGAGGGATGAAGGAAAGGAGTCTCAGCTGGCTGAAAAGCTGAAAAATCCCATGAGTAGAGCTGCAAAAGCAGCAGCGGGTGTCTTCCAACCCCCTAACCCCCCTATGGAGCAAATAGCAGTCTGCAGACTTCAGTGGCTGTGGACTGCAGTGGCTACAGACTGAGGGGGTTGCAGAGGTCCTTTTCCCCAAGAAAAGGAAGAGGGAGGGACACAACCTACAGCAAATTCAGATTTTGGCCAGCGAACTTGGTCTGCTGCATTGGAGGAGTTCCAAGCTTCCAGGTAGGAAGGGACCATGACATTGCTTGCAGTGCAAGCCCTCAGGGAACTTAAGATAATTTGCCTTTCAAACACCCTTCGCATTGCCCAGGCTGGTAACTGAAGAGGCAGAGGGTGTGGCCGGTCAAGGGTGGAGAACATCCTCTGAGAAAGTTTGTGAGGCTTGGCCAGCCCTAAGGACATTGCTTCTGCACTGCCTACCTGCCCGAGGAGTTACCCGGAATGCATTCCCCCTTAGCACCTGTGGTCTGAGCTGAGAGGTCTGCCAAAGAGTGCCATCTGCTGGCCAGACCAGAAAAGTGCACGAAAAAGCAAAAAATATTTAAAAGGCAAGCAGATGCCTTTACTGACACCCTCTCCAAGGCCCTTGGAAACTTGCCTGAACCCCATTACTGGGTCCTTAGCAGTTAAACATGGGTAATACTATCCACTTGTAATATCTTCTACAAGTTGGCACAAAGCCACTTAACAGTAAATCCCTAGGCAAGAAAGAGAAACTAAACATCAGAGTAAACACAGAATCAGAAGCAGATGCCCAGATATCAGCAAAAAATTACAAGCCATACAAAGAAAAAAGAAGATATGACAAAGGAACAAATCAAAGCACCAGATGAGACACAGGACTTGAAACAACTAATCAGTATGGTTATTACAAGGATCCTAAATCAAATCATGGAGTTGAAGAACAACATGGCTAAAGGTATAGAAGACATTAAGAAGACATGAGTAAGCACAATGAAAAATTAGAACTCTGAATAGAAAAATAGTATAGCTTATGGGAATGAAAGACACAATAAGTGAAATTGAAAATACAGTAAAGACATAATAGCAGATTTGAAATCATGGAAGAATCAAGGATGTAGAGGAAAGAACAATTGAAATTGAATAGAAGAACAGAAAGAGAAAAGAATGGAAAAAATGATACACTAAGCACACCAACATACATGTTATAGGAGTTCCAGAAGGAGATGAGAAGGGAAAAGGGAAAGAAAGTATTTGAGGAAAAAAATGACCATAAAAACTCCCAATTCTCATGAAAGACATGAATATACATGTTCAGGAAGCAAAGTGTACTCCAATTAGAATAAATCCAAATAGACCTACCCCAAGGCACATAATATGCAGAATGCCAGATGCCAAAGATAAAGAGAAAATTCTGAAAGCAGTAAGGGAAAAATGGAACATCATATAAAGAATGTCCAATAAGAGTTAGTGCAGATTTCTCTTCAGAAACCATGGAGGCAAGAAGGCAGTGGTATGACATAATTATAGTACTGAAAGAGAAAAATTGCCATCAAGAATTCTTTATCTGGCAAAATTGTCCTTAAAATATGACTGTAAGCATAAAATATTCACAGATAAACAGAAACTAAGAGAGTTCATGAACAAGAATCCAGTTCTGCAGGAAACACTAAAGGGAGTTCTGCAGCCAGAAAAGTAAAGAGAAGAGAGAGGGGCTTGGAAGGGAATATAGAAGTGAAAACTGTCAAAGAGAGTAACCAAAAAGGTAAAAAGATGGACAAAAATAAGATATGACATATGAAAGGATAAAATGGCTGAAGTAATGCCTTTACAGTAATAACATTGAATGTTAATGGATTAAACCCCCAAATCAAAAGACATAGACTGATAGAATTGATAAGAAAACATAAACCATCCATATGCTATCTGCCAAAGACTCAACTTAGACCCAAGGATCCAAACAAACTGCAAGTGAAAGTTTGGAAAAAGGATATTTCATGCAAATAGTAACCAAAAGAGAACACGAGTAGCTATAATGGTGTCAGACAAAACAGACATTAAATGCAAACAAAGTGATGAGATGCAGAAGGTTACTATATATTAGTAAAAGGGTAATCCACCTGGAAGGAGTAATAGTCATAAATATCTATGACTCTAACCACCGTGCCCCAAAATTCATGAGGCAAACTTTGACAAAACTGAAAGGTGGAATAAACATCTCTACAGTATTAGTTGGAGCCTTGAACATGCCACTCACATCAATGGTTAAACAACTAGACAGAATGTCAACAAAGAAACAGAACTTGAATGATAAACAATCTGGACATGACAGATATATAAGAACATTATACCCCAAATCAGCAAGTTATACATTCTTCTCAAATGCCCATGGATCTTTCTCTAGAACAGACCACATTTTGGGCTACAACATAACTATCGATAAATTTAAGAAGATTGAAATGATACAAAGCACCTTCTCTGATCACAATGGAATGAAGCTGGAATCAATAATAGGTGGGAAAAGGGAAAATTCGCAAATGTGTGGAGGCTAAACAACACCCAATTAAGCAATCAGTGGGTCAAAGAAGAAATTGCAACCAAAATTAGTAGATACCTCAAGACGAATGATAAAGAATGTAACATATCAAAAACTTATGGGATACTGCAAAATTAGTGCTGAGAGGGAAATTTATAGCCCTAAATACCTGTATTAAAAAAGAGCTAAAATCAAAGAGCTTACTGAACAACTAGAGAAAGAAGAAAAGGAACAGCAAATCAATCCCAAAGCAAGGAGAAAGAAAGAAATAACAAAGATAAGAGCAGAAATAAATGAAATTGAGAACAAAAAAAAATAGAGAAATTCAACAAAACGAAAAGTTGGTTCATTAAAATGAACAAACCCTTAATAAGACTAACAAAGAAAAAAATAAAGATGGCAATAAAATTAGGAATGTGGAAAATACAATTAACTCCACAGAAATAAGAAGGATCGTAGGATATTATCAGAAACTGTAGGCCAACAAATTGGACAACCTAGATGAAATGAACAAATTCCTAGAAATGCACAAACAACCTGCATTGACTGTGCAAGAAATACAGCAACTCAACAAATGAATCACATGCAAAAAGACTGAATCAGTTATCAAAAATCTTCCAACAAAGAAAAGTCCAGAACCAGGTGGCTTCACAGGTGAATTCTACCAAACATTTCAAAAAGAATGATTACAAATTCTGTTTAAACTCTTCCAAAATATTGAAAAGGGGACAAAATTACCCAACACATTTTATAAAGCCAACATCACTCTAATACCAAAACCAGATAAAGATACAAGAAAAGAAAATGACAGACTAATGTCTCTAATGAACATAGATGCAAAAATTCTCAACAAATACTTGTAAATCAAATTCAACAGCATATAAAAACAATTACATATCATGATCAAATGGATTTTATTCCTGGTATGGAAGGGTGATTCAACATAAGAAAATAAATTTAACATAACACACTGCATTAACAGATTGAAGGATACATTGATTAATGCAGAAAAGGCATTTAGCAAAATCTAGCATCTTTCTTGGTAAAAATGCTGCAAAAGATAGGAATAGAAGGAAAGTTCCTCAACATAATAAAGGGCACATAAGAAAATCCCATAGCCAACATTGCACTCAGTGGGGAGAGGTTGAAAGTTTTCCCTCTAAGATCAGGAAGAAGACAAAGATTCCTACTGCCACCACTGTTATTCAACACTGTGCTAGAAGGTCTAGCTAGAGCAATTAGGCAAAAAAAAAAAAGGTAAAAGGCATCCAACTTGAAAAGAGGAAGTAAAACTCTCACTATTCACAGATGACATAATCCTGTATTTATAAAATCCAAAAATATCTACAACAAAGCTATTGAGCTAATAAATGAGTTCAGCAAAGTGGCAGGATACAAGACCAACATGCAAAAATCAGTGGCATTTTTGTACATTAGTAATGAACAAGCTGAGGAGGAAATCAAGAAAAAAATCCATTTACAATAGCAAAAATACAACTCAAATACGTAGGAATTAATTTAGTCGTAAATGTAAAGGATCTGTATTCAGAATACTACAAAACACTGCTAAAAGAAATCAAGGAAGCCCTAACCAAATGGAAGAACATTCTGTGTTAATGGACTGAAAGAGTAAACATCATGAAGTTGTCAGTTCTACCCAACTTGATTTATAGATTCAATGCAATACAAATCAAAACTCAAGCAACATACATCACAGAAATAGAAAAGTCAATCATCAAATTTATTTGGAAGGCAAAAGGGTCCTGAATAACCAAAAATATTCTAAAAAAGAAGTGCAAAGTCAGAGGACTCATACTCCTTGAACTTGCAGTGAATTATAAAGCTACAGTGGTCAAAACACCATGGTACTGGCATAAATATAGACACATTGATCAATGGAATAAAATTTAGAGTTCAGAAGTAGACCCTCGCCTCTATGGTCAACTAATTTTCAATAAGCATATCAAGCTCACTTTTGTGGGGCAGAACAATCTCTTCAACAAATGGTGCTGAGAGAACTGGATATCCATAACCAAAAGAATGAAAGAGGACCCCTATCTCACTCCCTATATAAGGATCAACTCAAAATGGATCAAAGACCTAAACATAAAAGCTAGGACCATAAAACTCCTAGAAGATATAGTAGGGAAACATCTGGAAGACCATGTATTAAGTGGGGGTTTCTTAAACCTTACATCCAAAGCACAAGCAACAAAAGAAAAAATAAATGAGACCTCTTCAAAATTAAACACTTCTGCACATCAAAGAAGTTTGTGAAGAGGGTAAAAAGGCAGCCTACTCAGTGGGAGAAAATATTTGGAAATCACACATCCAACAAGGGTCTAAAATCCAGAAAATATAAAGAAAAACTACAACTCAACAATAAAAAGACAAATGACCTAATTAAAAAATGAGCAAAAGACCTAAGCAGACATTTTTCTAAAGAAGAAATATAAATGGTGAAAAAACAGATGAAAAAATGTTCAACATCACTGGCTATTAGGGAAATGCAGATTGAAACTATTATATAATAAGATATCAGTTCAAACTTATTAGAATGGCCACTATTAACAAAAGAAAACTGAAAGTGTTGGAGAGGATGTAGAGAGGTAGGAATGATTATTCACTGCTGGTGGGAATGTGGAATGGCGCAGCCACTGTGCAAGGCTGTTTGGTGGTTCCTAAGGAAGTTAGACACGTATCTACTATGTGACCCAGCAATACCGCTACTCTATGTGTATGCAGAAGAACTGAGAGCAGTGACATGAACAGATAACTGCACAATGATGTTCATGGTGACATTATTCACAATTGTCAAGGAATGGAAACAACCCAGGTGTCCATCAACTGGTGAATGGATATACAACCTGTGGTTATAAACACATGATGGAGTGTTTCATCTGTAAGAAAAAATGAAGGCATGAAGCAAATGACAACATGGATGAACCTGGAAGATGTTATGTTGAGTGAAGCAAGCCAGGCACAAAAGGACAAATATTGCATGACTTTGCTATTATGAACTAAATATCATGGAATTAATGGCTAGAATAAAAGTCACCAGAAAAGAGTGTGGTTAGAGGAATGTAGAGCTGAGGTTTAATCTGTGCAGAATTGGAAAAAAGTTAGTTGTTTGTAAATATTTGGAAATGAACAGAGAAGGTGAGAACACATCATAGGATTTGTAATTAGTAGCACTAAAATATGGGTATGATAGTGTTTTTTTTTAAGTAATGAAAATGCTATTTTATTGATTGAAGTGATGAGTGCACAACTTGGTGATTATACCAAATGCCATTGATTTCACATTTTAGATAAAATACATGGTTTATGAACAAAAAATAATAGGATGGATTGGGGAAAAATACACCATTAGTGTATTTTTTATTAGACTATAGTTAGTAGTAATAATTTGATGGTGCTCTTTCATAATTTGTTACAAAAGTTTCACAACAATGCAAGGTATTTGTGGTGGGGTCATGTATGGGAACACTGTATGATTTTATGCATGGTTGTTTTGTAAGTTCACAACTTTTACTATATACTTATTGTTTATATATATTCATTTATGAATATATACTTCATTAAATTGTTTTTAAAGTAAAACAAATTTAATTAGCACAATTTTAAAGTGACTTCTTCAGTAATACACTTGTTTAATGCATTTAGAAGCTTTAGTAGAACTTAAAGGAAAAACTAGAGGCTGTCCTCAGAGAATGTAAACCCCACGGAAGATGATATTGCTAAACCCATCTGGGCAAAGACCATGTCCTCTGCTTGCAACTCTGTCCAGTCCCAATCATAAATTACACTGTGAGAGAGGCCTTCTCCCCTGCATTAGGGAGAAGAATATCTCTTTAAGATGAAAATCAAGGCTGGCCTTGATCAATGGACTCTCAGGCCAAAGCAGCAATCATGGCAGTGAATAGAGTTATTGCCACAGAATGTATCCTATGAGAGCAAAAAGCAGCAAAAGAAATTTCCAGTGCACAGTGATGGGCAGTGTGCATGGACTATATTTTCTCCCCCATATGCTAACTCTTGTCTTCTTCTCCTCTAGCAATTTCCCAGGCCCCCCACGCTATGCAAGTCTCAGTTTGGACATACCCTTGGAATGACCCCTGCTAATGTCATTATATCCAGAGTCTTAGCTTTGTCTTCTGTAAAAAGACAATTAAAACTAGTTTCTTTTCCTATCTTGTGGGTCTTTTTTGAGCATCAAATAAGGTACTAGATGTAAAACAGTTTTGTAAATTTCTATCAAAATATTATGCCATTATTTTATTATATAATTCTAATTCTTTTAGAATAGGACAGAATGAAATAGAATTTAAAAAATATGTAAAGCACTGATCTACCACTTCAGTTGGTGGTGAACAGGGCAGGGACATTTTCACTCCTAGTTTTGTTGCATCCCTTCCATCTAGCACAGTACCTGGTACACAGAAGGCCCTTAATAAATACTTGCTGCAATGAATTCTGCAAAGAATGAATGAAATTGTTCTTTAAGACCTTAAGCATTAGTAGCAAGATAAATAACAGAGAGTAGGAAAAGCTAGAAGAGATGGAAATGATCATCTGACCAAATAAAAGCACCATGTGTCCAGAAGGTATGTAGCTTAGAGTGACTTCAATGTTGGTGTTTATATAAATGAAACTGTTTTTTAACCTTTACATTCATTTCATTTCTATTTTTTCAGTGGGAAAAAAACTACAAATGCCAGTCTCTAAGAAATCCAGTCAAACCGAAGGATAAAATAACATGCTAGTTTGGGGATTGTTGAATGGGAAATGTCAGGCTGCAGGAATTTGCAAGCTAAACTTATTTGGAACGTGTGGCACAGCATTAAAATCCATGCATCAGTCAGCTAGCAAATACAGAGGGCTTAGGCATGCCGTGGTCTCTGCTGGGCACCGTGGGTGCCAAGGCCCACCACTCTCTCCAGATATCTTCTTTTGGCTCACCAGAAGCTGTACTGCTTGGATGGTGACCCATTTCCTTTCTCAGTGCTCCATGAGCAAAGCAGTCAAATGGGCAGTGCTTCTGAATTAAACCCTTCTTCTTCCAGTGGTTTCAGCAGTGTCTATAGGTGAAACTCTGTTTCATTTTGCAACAGATACCAATGCCAGGATTCATTTTATGTGCTACAGCACATCTATGACCTAAAACCAAGTGAACCTTTCAAATGGTACTTTAGCTGTATGTTTCAGAAATATCTTCACTCTCTCAGGTGTGATGTCAGCCATCAAAGGGCATGCAATAAACATGTTTCCAAGATAGGATGTGTTGTGCTGGCATGAACTTCACAGGAACTGCTTTTGTGTTTGTTTGTTTGTTTGTTTTCTTTCTTTCTTTTTTAAAGGAGGGGCAGGACAATGTTTTTCAAGCCATAGTGAAAAACACGGAGGACATATAACCCACCTTCAATCCCCTGGACTACGGGAGGAACAATTCACCCTAAGCAGTGCATCAAGACAGCCAGCTTCCATTAAAGGATAAGGTGAAGAGGATGAATGTTTGGAGAAGAGCTGACGATGCAGGGCGTTTTACTGCTAACCAAGCAGCCTTGCAGAAATTGCAGATTAGGGGACGTTCAGAGGTATATGGGGATGAGAGTCTGCAGTATATGGGATAGCCTGAGATCAAAAATTGGGATGGAAGGGCATAATGGGGTGAGCCTAGGGTTTCAAAGGGCGATGAGGCCCAGGGTGCGGGTGGGAGGAGGGGAGCTCCTGGTCAGGAATGCGTGGAGCTGCGAGCATGTGGCAGTGGCCAGGCTGCCGGGGGCGGCGTCTCCTTTGAGCCTAGGACTCAGAGGATGTCCCCCAAAGGCAGTCTAGTTAAGGAGGATGACATTATGGCAGGCTAGTAGTGAAGGGACCATGAAAAGGGTTAAAACAGGGAGGTTTTATGGCTTCTATCAAATCACCTTTTCTTCTGTGGTGACCATTCTGCTTGGGCACATGTGGGGCCTACTTCGAATTAAAGGTGTTCTTTTTAATATAATGCTGCTTTTTGCCCCCCTTATTATACATAGTTTCTTTTAAAAATAAAATTGAATATGCAGAAAAATAAAAGGAAGAGAATTAAGAGCACTGGTAATCATATTACTCAGAAATAACCACCATTATTATTCTGGTCTAGGGTCTTCAGACTATAATCACTAGTACACACATCTAATATTATTTACAAAACTGGAATTAGATTGTCTGGAGTGTAACTTTTTAAAACTTAACATAATATTGAGAACATTTTGCTACATCCTTTGAAACTGCATAATGTTTTCTACCATATAGGTAGGTCATAATTTATACTTCAGTTTTTTAATTAAAAGCCTGGAGAAATAGACTTGCACATGAATTTCTATGTGCATTGCTCATTGTTTCCCTAGGACAAATCATAAAAGGAGAATTACTGGATCAAAGAATACAGATAAATTTAGATTAGTTTTTTGGCTTAGATCATAAACATTCTTATCACAGATCTCTTTCTCTTCTATTAACATAGGGTCATTGTGACAAGCAGTGACCAGTAACCATTTCCAGTGGATGAACTGCATGTGCTAATGATGTTCTCCTACATAAACATGTTTAAAATTTTTAAAAGTACCTTATGACAGGAGAAAGTCTGGGCATAAAATCCAGAGATCTGGGTATTAATTCCCATTCTGGCACCAACCTATTATTTTCTCTTTGGCCTGGTACTGACTCCTATAAATTCAATTTCCATATCTTCTCCAAATTAAGTATGCTGGACTAGTAATTCTCAAGGCTTCCTCCACTTGTGAAATTCTATGATTCTATACTTGGTAATTTTATGAAAAAATTTTTTTCAGAGATGTGGATACTAATGTGTTTCTAGCACACAACATTAAGTCAATAAATACTTGTTGAAAGAGGGGAAGGTGAAAGTTATAAAATTTGGTAAGTAAAGTGGAGTTAAACCATACAAAATAAAATAAAATAAAATTCTAGTCAAAGAATAATTTGGGTGTCTACTTTGGGTAATAATTTATGTTAAGTTTTATTGGAAGACAGGAATATAAAGGGAACAGTTCCCTTCCAGCAGAACATTGATATGAAAAGTCATAAATAATTTTCATGGGGAAAATCTACAAATAAATAGCCATTATAACAATTGCCCTTAAGGTGCTTATAATATTGTAAATAGAGAAATTTGTAGACCCAGGTAAAGTGGCTCAAATACACCAGTAAGAAAAATGTAAAAATGTAAATGATACAAGTAAGACATTTTGTAAGACAGTGTTGTTTATCCCAAGTGCAGTGCCCTTAGACTTCTTGAACAAAAATACTAGAACAATATAATATTTTGGTTTGAAGAAAACTGCCTTCCAATTTGTTGAGGCAGTAACAGCTCAAGGGATCACTAAAAGGGAATAAATATTGCCAGTCTTTGCCACTATTCATGAGACTTCACATTGAAGTGGCAAAACTCACATTTCAGACTTCTTGGAAATGGTTTCTGAAAAATCTATGCAAAAACAGATATGCATTTGCATGCTATACCGAATTGCCAGTTTCACATTTTGGCAAGGCTCTGAAAATGTCTTTGTCTATTTTCAGCAAATTCTAATTATTCTCCTGGGTATTTGTCTTTGGGCTCTTGTGGTCTATTATTATTACTAGTTTTTAATTTGCTAGGTCACCTTGTACTCTCTGCCACAGTTTAGCATATCCTAATTTTCCCTAGAAACAAGAGGGGTACAAAACCACTTACTTAAGACCTAGCTTTAATGCCCATGACTTAGAAAGCTCACTTGGAATTCAAAGAGCAGAACTAATATACAAAGCTGGGTGCATCTGGTTGCCCGGGCTAGTCGACTTTCCCTGCACATGTGAAGATATTAAATTCCTATCCAGTTAATTAAAAAGAGCTTCTTCATGTGTCAACATAAGACCTACTCCATAAATGGGGTATTAGGAATTTACTCTTGTTTCAGGAAACAGCATCGTCTCCAAGTTTCTCACACATTTACTTGTTTTTCAGAAGCACCCACTGATCACCTCATCAGCAGACTAAAAACAATGTCTTAAAAATAAAGCTGATTGGGTTTTATAAAAGTGTTTCCAGGAGAGATAATTGGTCAGTTTCCATTAATTCAGATTGTATGATTTTTCCTCTACTCTTATTTTCAGACTGAAAATGTATGTGCTCATTTTTAAACAGAGCAATGACATTATTTTATAGAAAGGCAGTGTGGTGCAGTGACTTAGAGCCCAGGCCCTGCTGTTTGACAGATAACATCCCCAGCTCCATCACCTACTATCTAATTGACCTTAGAAAAGTTATTTATCTCCTCTAAACCTCGATTTTCCCAACCGTAAGATGACGATGATAATTGCACCTGCCTTGTAAGGTTGCTTTGAGGATTAACTCCCCATAATTCACATAAAGTGTGTTGTGCAGTGTCTGGCCCATGGTAAAGCTTCAACAGCTATTACCATTATTGCTTTTGGCCATGAGGCAGAGGGGTACTTGAGAATTTTTAAGTGCTTTTGTGAACATTATTGTATTTTATCTTCAAATGAGGAAAGAGGGGTTGAGCAACTTGCCTGGAGTCACTCAACCATGATGAGCCTTTGGCAAAAGACAACACTGCATTTCATGTTTCCTGCCTGCAACGCCAGTGCTTTCCCACTATACTCACTGGTTGCCTAAACAAAGACCTGTATAAAAATTGAACATATTGAAATTTAAAATCACTTTCTATATAGCAAGTGATGATAATAAATTGACTCCAGAGGAACAGATCTTGTTGCAATCCAATTCCAGTTTGGAGTCTCAGAATAGTAATACCTGAGCCCCAACAAAATACTACACTCCAGACTCTAAACCGGAATCAACTAAAATTATGGCTCAGAGTTCAATTTTTTAATTTGTTTGTTTCTGTTTTTCTGTCCTCTTTAACTGATCTTTTTGTCTATCCCTCTGCCAAGAGATACCTAGACCACACTATTTTAATTACTACAACTTTCTAATGAATCATGAAGTTTGG
Organism: Dasypus novemcinctus; assembly: GCF_030445035.2. Taxonomy (NCBI): domain Eukaryota; kingdom Metazoa; phylum Chordata; class Mammalia; order Cingulata; family Dasypodidae; genus Dasypus; species Dasypus novemcinctus. The sequence continues at coordinate 87,632,070 of NC_080684.1, read as the reverse complement.
TAGACGTATTTTCAAAAATGCTTGGTCATTTGCTTTCTCATGTTAATTCTAAGAACAGCTTGTTGAGTTGGGATTTTAATTGAAATTACATTAAATTCAATTAATTTGAGGAAAATTGATTACGATATTGATTCTTCCCATCCCTGAACATAGTATAATTCTCCATTTATTAGATAAACTTTAAGGTCTTTGAATAAAGTTTTTTTATTTTTTTACACATTAATTTCTTGTACATCTTCACTTAGATTTGTTCCTTGGTATACTTTTAAAAATACATATTCTAATTGTTGGTATATGGAAGCATTAATTTTTGTACATTCACCTTTTTTGTTTGTTTGCTTGGGCCAAACTTTTTTTTTTAGTACTCTGTAGTTGTTTAACACACATTATTTCAGTGGTCTTATTGGGGGAGGGGTAAATAGGGCGGTTATTGCAGATTCCTAAAGAAATGTCAGAAAGGCAAGATAAGGCCAGCATTATCCATTTGCTTTTTTGTGTTTACTGGGTGAATTTCACTTCCTTACATGAGCATCTAATTTCAGTTTTTCATGCTGAAAACATTGAGATTTCAATTTGAAGACATCCTGAAATCCAAAGAGTAGTATTACTCTGTCCACTCTCTAATATCTAGCTTGTATAGGTAGAAAGATTTATCTCTCCACTTTAGAGGGCTAGATGTTTGTGTAAGCTCTTAGGAATGTTTGCCGCATTTACTGGGAAAAATCGGATGGGAAGTGGCCTTTAGGGACATTAAAACACTAGTACACAAGTCAACTCTTACACATTTAACATTTACTTGTTGAAAGCAATATCATAAATCAAATAAAATTAAACATGTTTTACTTTTTCCTCTCAAGAAAATAAAAATTATGGAGGAGAACTTAACAGGAAATTTTAAAAAGGTAACAAAATTTTTCCTCCTAGTAGTCCTTGGGTAGTTATAATGACAGTTTCCACATTCGTTTGAACAGGAGTTTTGGTCCATAGTTTTGTTTTTTAGTATCTGCTTCTGCCTCCTCCCCTCTCCACCCTCCATCCCCCCTCACCCCCAATCAGAACAGCTTTTTCTGCAGCCATCAGTTCTTAGTGCTCTGTGGCTTGAACTTCTGTAGGAATCACATGGAAGAGGGGACCCCCTTTCCATAGAAGGGAGAAGCCCTTTTTCTTGTCTGCCAACCCGATCATGACCACTTGAGTAGAGATCACTTTGGCTGCTTGAGTAACTATCTCAACTTTCACCATATCCTTCACATGAGCTGCTGCAATCATCATAGGAACTGCTTCTACCAAAAGATAGTGGGGCCCTCATCCAGGTGGAGCACTATGGGAGTTACCATGACTCTCAAACGAATCTCTGTAGGAACCTCCACTTGGATGATCTGAATAGTCTTGATCATGACTATAGATATCTCTGTCACTATAGTGACAGATGGTCACCACATGAACTGGAATGACCATAATCATGGTGTGTTTAATCTCTTGGTAGTGCATATTCTCTTGTATCACAGAACTTGGGTAACCTCTGCTTGAGTAGCTGTCTTTAGTAGAATACCCATCATCTCTTGGGGACAAATGAACATCTTTATAAGAGGGCAAGGGTTCTCTTCATGGTTAGCCTCCATAACTGTCTCTTTCAGGTGATACAGGAGCTCTCCAGCCACATTCATTGCTGCTGCAAACTGGTCCCGAGAGGGCAGAGGGGGACCTCCACTTCATGTGGTGGTCCTCTTTTTACTGAAAGTGGTTCCCTTGGAAGAACTCATGCTAAAATCCATGAAATAGCTACCACCATCCTTGTGCCCTCCACGTAAGGGAGGTCCCTGGTTCCTCGACTTCCTCTGCTGCCTCCTCTAAGACCTCTAGGAGGGCCTCTGCTTCTTGGAGGTGGAGGTTGTCCACGCCTACCACATTCAAATGATGGTTTAGTAGTTTGCTCCACCTTGATGGCTTTTGCATCTAAGGACTTTGCATTCATGTGTCAGGCTACATCCTTAGCATCTGCCCAGCTTTCAAAGGTGACAAAAGCAAAACCTCTTGATATTTTGGTTTCACAATCTTTCATCAAGAGTACTCCCACTCTTCCTTACATTTGCCAAGGGCTTCAAGGGCTGTCTCATTTGTTTCTGTATTGAGCCCTCCAACAAAGAGCTTCCCTGGATGATCTGCTTCAACTATCTTTTTTCCCAAGTCAGAGAGGTGAGGACAATTTCAAGCTTCCAGGAGCAGGCTGACAGGTGCTTCCTAGTGGCTCAGCAGGCATGAGGGTTGCCGGGTTGGAGGACAAGAGGGGGATGCCCCTAGCACTACCACAAAAGAAGCTGTACACTGATCTTTAATAAAGTAACATTGAACCTTTTATTAAATAACATTAATTCGAATAGTTTATATAGTCTTTTAGACTATCATGTCTGAATTATTACATACACATTGAAAAAAATTTTTCACAATTGTTCTGGCTTGTAGCACTGGTTCAATGTTGAATAGAAGTGGTAGTGGACCATCTTTGACTTATTTGTAACTTCAAATTGAAGGCTTCATCATTAAATATCACATTTTCTGTAGCTTTTCAGTATATGACATATGCTTTTTCCATCCTCATCTAATTTAAAAGGTAGTTTATATCATCTACATTGTCAGAGAATTCATCTATTACATACTATCCCCTTCTTAGCTCTTGTTATTCTTGGTTCTTTAGTCATTTAGACTGAAAATTATTCTCTAATAAAGTCCTCAGGAAGGGTTCATGGGAATAAATTCTGAATTCTTGCAAGTTGATAATAGTTTGTCTGTATCTAATATACTTTAAAATTTAATTTTATTGCGTATGAAAACCATGGCTCACTTTCCTTAAATATTTTGAATATACTACTCTATTTTCTCTTGGAATAAAGTGTTGATGTTGAAAAGTCTGGTAGAAACTGAATTTTATTTCCCTTTTAAGTCACATGGTATTCTTTTTTCTAGATACCCAAAGGATTTTTTTTTCTTTTCCTTTAAATTTCAGTGATTTTATTAGAGTTTTTCTCAGTGTTGGTTATTGTGGGGTGATAGTCTCAGATTCTAAGTATGCTCTTTCAATATAGTTTTTTTTTTTTTTTAATTTTGGGAAAGTCTCCTTGAATTTTAATTTTCACATTTGTCTTGTTCCCTTGTTTTGGTTTTCTTGCTCCAGGACTCTTGATATTTATATTTTGGATATTCTTTGCCTGTCTTTGCATTTGCCACTTTTGCTTGAACTCTTTCTATTGCTTTGTCTTAGATTTTTAAAAATGTTCCTCTTTTTCACTTTCTGTTTTCCTTCATATGTTATGTGGGTTTTGTTTCTTCTTCTTTTGTTCTGATTTTATCTATTTCTCTCCCCTCTCCCCTCCCCCACCCCTTTGTCTGCTCTCTGTGTCCATTCACTGTGAGTTTTTTTGCATCCATTTGTGTTATCAGGTGGCACTGGGAAACTGTGTCTCTTTTTTGTTGCATCACCTTGCTGCATCAGCTCTCTGTGTGTGGTGCCACTCCTGGGTGGGCTGTGCTTTTCTCATGAGGGATGGCTCTCCTTGCATGTAGTGCTCCCCTATGTGGGGGACACCCTTCGTGGCACAGCACTCCTTGCACACAGCAGCACTGCATGTGGACTAGCTCACCACATGGTCAGGAGGTCCTGGGTATAGAACCCTGGACCCTCCATATGGTAGGAGGATGCTCTATCAGTTGAGCCACATCGGCTTCCCATGTGTTTTATTTTTGTAGTTGAATATTTCTAGTTTTGGTTTTTTTCTGAACTGATATTTTATTTTATGTCTAATTTTTTCATGAGCTCTGTTACTTCATTTCTCAGCTTTAAAAGTTCTGATTTATGCTGTTTTTCATGTCTTGTATAATTTTCTTACTTTTCAAGCTTATTTTGAAATAGTAAGTTGTATTTTTGGTTTGTTTTATAGGCATGCCTTTCTGGCTTGCTTTTATCATCTCTAGGAATGTTATTCTGCTTCTCTTATCTCTTCTTTACTTACAAATTTGTATGGTATTTGCCTTGATACTTTCCGTTGCTCATTTTTGCATGAATTTAGTTGTCCTGAATTTTAGTATGAGGCAGGATTTAGTATGAGGACTTTCTAATATCACAACCTGTCCTCTTTTGTTGTTTTTAGATAGTGTTTGAAAATATAGTCACCTGCTTCCTGATATTTCCTGACTCTTTTCCTCACCCCACTTTCATCCACATTTTCTCTTTTCTTGTCCTTGTCTCTAACCTCCTCAATTTTCATTCTACTGCCTGAAGTTTATCCATAGTGCTGTTCCTGTTCTGGGACCATTTCAGTTTTGAGAGTTCATACGAGTTAAGCTATTCCAACCCCTTCAGTCTTTACGTTATGCTCTTTGAATTCACCTGGTAGTAGAGAGGGACAATCCTTTCCACGTTTTATCACTGTGCTTCCAAGAGAATACAGGTTGGCTCTTTGGAGTTCTGCTAGCCACCAGACACTGCCCATTTGTTTTGCTCTTTTTCTCCTGCCCAGACTCCAAGACCAGGTAGCTCTTGTGGGTTTTGGTGGTTTTCCCCTACTTCCTTGTATTTAAGGGTTTATGGAGATACTGTGTCATCTAATTTTATTGTAAGTATTGTCAATGAATATTTAAATGCTCTGCTTGCTTATGTGTGGGAATTTGAAGAGATCAAAAAACTATGCTGATGCTATTGCCAATTTCCTCCAGAAGCTCTAGATTGGGCTTAAAAAGCAAAAGCTACAACTATAAGTAGCATTCAGTTGTATAGTCATTATAATAAATACACATAAGGCATATTTACACAGAAAATTTTGAAGTCATAGAAAAAGGTAAAATGTTCAATTATTAATCAAAATATAATTGGCATAACAATATTAATTTCAGACTAAATAGACCTTAGAAAGCATTATTAGTTTTAGAAAAGACTATCATTGCACAGGAAATAATTCATTAGGAGTATATAATCATGAACCTGTACTCTCTTAAGAAAATAGCCATTAAAAATATTGAGAGCAAAAACTGAGATAATTGAAAGCTTAAAATACAATGATCAAAGCTGAGATCATTAATATTGTAGTCTTCTGTATAAAATAACTACAGAATACATATTTTTCAAGGATAAAGTGGGCACTTATACAATTTGAGTCTTTAGAAGGCCATAAATGAGAACTCAATAAATACCACAGTTGATATCACACAAACTACATTCTCTGACCACAGTGAAAAACAATTATACCAAAAAATTATCCCTCTCTGAAAATCCACATGCTTGGGAAACTAGAAAACATCCATAATAATTATTAGTTAAATAATACTGAAAGTTAGAAATATTTAGCATTTGACAAACAAAACACTAATAGCAAAACACTAATAGTTAGAGTCTTAAATGTGTATATCCAAAAGAAAGATTGAAAATTAGTGAGCCAAGTGCTCAACTCAAGAAGTTAGAAAAAGAGCAGAATCAACTCTAGGAGGAACAAAAGAATAACATTTTGAGAAGAACACAAATTAACAAAATAGAAAAAAAAGACTATGTTTTAAAAAGGTAAAAGTTGGCTCTTGGAGAAGATATATCATGTGGACAAAACTCGAGCAAGGCTGTCATTCTTGTAGAATGCATATAACCCTGGTGAGCCTTTAAAAATTTTTTAAAAATTAAAAAAAAATGGATCTGGCTACAAGAATTTAGAAAAGTTCATGGCACTTTGTTGAGATCTTTTGACATTTTACTTCCCGTAAGGCTGCATTTCTTTTGCACAGAGATTACCTCACATGATTTTACCTCTTTATTATTATCAGGAAAGTAAATACCAAGTGCACAAAGCATGACAATTTTTAAGAAGAACAACCAAACACAACATGGGATAATCCAGCTTCTAATGTATAGTACAATTTTCTCTGAAGTGTTCTTTGTTCTACAAAAGCATTTACAATTTAATTCCTTTAAGTAGTAAGTTTCCCTAGTGTTTTTGAACAATGATTTAAATTTTTTTTACCACTTTTTAAGAATATGGCTTGTCTATAAAATGAATTATTCTTATGTAAACTATATACCCAACAATAATCCAAATACTGAAATGGGATTTGAATTAGCTTTTCTCCCTAAACCATGGATACATGCACTTGTCTGATTCCTTAAATCAACTGTTTCCTTAAATTTGTGCCGTATGTACCTCACTCTCTTCACCCTAGTATTGGCCCTAGATATTTGTTCCTCTTTTCTAAAGCTACTTTTAATCCATATTATAGTTAGTCAGGGAACAGAAGAAGTAATTGTATCCCCTGAGCACAGTCTGGAAGATGATACCTTTTCAACCATTTTTCCCATCTTTCAGATGAGGAAATGGAAACATGGAAAGTTAGTTAACTGGTTCAAGGTCACACAGTCACTACGTGGCCAAGCCAGGACTGACAGCAGACAGCAGTGCTCTCAACCCCAGTAGTCCAAGGGCACAATCTTAAAGCAGGATTTACACTACAATATACTGTTCAGTACTGTGCTTTAGTCTCTTTAGAGGTAGATTGTTGGGGTTGGGTATAAAATTTGGGGTCTGTAAAATCTTTCTTAGACATTTATTTCCTAGTTTTTGGAAATGGTTGTATTAGATGTTCTCTATCATTCAATAATATACTCATGGACTCAAAGATTTAGTTGCTATATAAAATCAGCCAATTACATTAAACTAGCATATCTGCCTTTATTGTGTTTGCCATTAGCCTGAATTTAGAAAGGCCTTTACATTTTTTTTAGAAAGCATTTGAATGTGTTTTGTTTGGTATTGTATTTATTCAATAAACTATTTAAGTGTGAACTGGACCCTGTTGCTAAGCCCCAGCAAGCAATCATATCCTATTTTTTATGCATATCTGTCCTGCCCTATTCAGACAGCCCAGGATCATGAATACTTGTCTTCTCAGCAGTGATGAAAATAACTCATTTTTTTCTCAGGCATTTTGCAATGCTCTGTGTCACCAGAGGCCAGTACAATGCTGGCACCAAGTAGACCTCAATAAAGGTCTTCAGATTAATGAAGGAATGAATCAACTGGGCAAAAACATGCTAGACACTGTGCTTGTGGTAGCTCTAAAGATCATCAAGAATATGACACTTGCCATGTCTTTCAAGAGCACATATTCTAGTGAGGAGCTATTGAAAGATCAACATTCTCTCCAAATGGTTCAGAATATGGATTTTTAAATCAGACAGACCAGATTCACCTTATGGCTATGTGATCTTAGGCAAGTTACTTTATGCCCTTCATTCTATTTACTCCTCTGTGGAATCTCTATGAAATCGTCCTTGGTATGTCATGAGGATTAAATGAAATAACAATTGGAAGACCTCAGCGCAATGCCTGGCGTACAGGAAGCACCTAATACAGGTGGCCGTTGTTGTTGTTGACATAATTATGGGTGTCAAAGGATCACCCAACCTGGGATAGTGTATGTGGTGGACACTTGTGTGTGATGCTCTACTTGACAAGTTCAGTGGGTGCTCCAGCCAAAGCATTCCCATGCTGGTTCTTGTGGATTTTCAGCAATGGTAAGACAAGAGGCAGCCCTGTTCCATTATTCTCATAAACTGAGGTTTGTCTGTGCCTCTCTTCCAGGCCCTCCATTGGTGGCCAAGGCTCTGCTGAAAAAGGCAGTAGACCCAGACCCACCAGATGTCTCTTCCTGTGACAACTCCTACTTTATGGAAATATTTCTCATACTTCTCCCTAGCAAACCTGCAATCTGGTCAGCTCAACAACACTGCTTTTTAGGCACCACCTCCAGAAAGACACCCCAGCATGAATGCCCCAGCTACAGGGAAGGTAGTGTGTTGCCATAACTCCCTTAGACTCCTTTGCAAGGAAGCACAACTGTGTGACCCACAGGGCCACACTCCTTACTCTTGACTCTGTTCTGACATGGGCAGCAGGTTCATTAACTCCCTCTTAGCTCAGGAGAGCTCTCCCCCAGCCTAAGGTGCCCTGAGGGGTCTGGTCAAAGGAGAGGATGTGGGGTCAAGGATGTCTGGAGCGGACGACAAGCCTCACCACTGTGTGACCAAAGCCATCTTGGGTCAAGTCAGACAAACTTGTGTCCAACTCCCTGCCCTAGCATTTAATAGCTCTGTGATCTTAAGTTACCAAACCCATCGCAGTCTCGATTTCATGGGGATCTAACCATCCAAATTCTAAATCCCTCCCAAAGAGTTATGTGACTCCCTAAGAGGTTTATGTATTAGTCAACCAAAGGGGTGCTGATGCTAAGTACCTAAAATCTGTTGGCTTTCATAAAGGGTATTTATTTGGGGTAGAAGCTTATAGTCACAAGGCCTTAAAAAGTCCAATTCAAGGTACTGTAAGAGGTACTTTCTCACCCAAAGTCATTTGCTATGTGTTGAAACAAGGTGGTGGGCAATGTCTGCAAGGGTTCAGCCATCCTTCTTCCTCTTAAAGCTCTTTGGTCCCAGCTTCTTCTGATCCCAGCTGTAGGTTGGCATAAGGCTTGTCTCTGGGCTTCTCAGCTGCTCTGTTCTTTTCAGCTACAGACTATCTGGCTCATCTCTTCCCAGGGCCTCTGCCATGTCTATGGAGTTGTCTCTCTTCCTCTGTGTTCTATTTCTCTGTGTATCTACTTCAGTGTTCTTAATTGAGCATCCATCTATATAGCCCATCAAGGGGGTGGTAACTCAATCCTGCATGCCCTGTTGACATGGTTGAATCAAAGCCCTAATCTTGATTTAATCAAGTCAATGCAAAACCTTTGAATTTAACACAATCAAAGGGTATCACACTTTGGGAAACAGACCAGTTTACAAACATATTCAGTATCTCTTTTTGGAAATCATAAATAATATCAAACTGCCACAGCTTACATTCCTATCACTGAAGGATCCTTGAACAACACAGTTGCTCTCCTCCCTACCATGCCTTCCCACCTTTTTCCACCATTTTCCCAAACAGGAGAGCTTGACCAGTTTCCTCTATTTTGCTTGAGTTCCTGCTGACAGCCAAGCCCTAAGGTTGCCAACCTCTAGTGCAGGTTGTTTATCAAGATTTTGTTTCTCAAGATTTCGTCAACATTTTTCAATGACCTAAAAGGTGTTTTGGTAGCCACTATAAAGAAAAAATATATTTTTAATTTCATTACTTGTGAAAAGGGATTAATAATACCCATTGTGAGAATCGGATAGGTTAATAAGCAAAGTGTTGGTGCAGTGAAGAGCAACAAGCAATCACTTCTAGCAGATGTGAAGATTAACTGATACATGTGAAAACATTTTAAAAACTATAACACACTGTAAATATGAAAAGTTATTTTTATCATTACTGGTAGCTTCAGTACTAGTAGATGACATACTATGCAGGCCATCCTCAAAATGAGTGGAGGTAATGAGACTCCATGGCCATGTTCCTGTATTTTTATCTGAGCACTCTCCTCTCCTGTCTATAAGATGGTGGAGTAGAAGCTGTAAAGAAATTCTAAAATGAAATCCCTGGGTGACAAACCCAGTAGAAAACACATATATCAGCCATGGTTCACTTAGGGAAGCAGAACATTATGAATAATACAGATTAAGAAACTATTTTATGGGAACTAGGCTTTACTTCATCACAGGAAGAGCTGGGGATGAAAGCCCTGTAAAGAGAAACTGGAAGATCATAGAAGAGCCACTAGCCAGTCACCCAAACCACTAGTTCCAGACAGGTTGGAGATTGCTGAGAACTCTGGGAGCTAAGCACATTCAGCTGCTGGAGTGGGGGTAGGTGCAGACATCTGTGGAAGGCTGTTGTTCCTTCTTTGTGGGCATGCAGCCAAGCATCTTATATGGGCTTGTTTTAGGCCAGAAAGGTAGGCAGTCTGGAAAAAGAGCTGGACACAGAGCAGGTAAGAGAGGGACCAAACTGGAATTTGCTGGTACCTCTGCAATCTCTCACAAATTTCTTTTTGGCCAATTCTAAGCCAGAATCATGCAGAGAGGGGGATCCTGGGAAATGTAGTTCCAGCTTAGCCAGGTTGCTTGAACACAAATCCACCACCATAGTGCATCTGGAGATGTGTTTCTGGCATGGTGACCTGGCATGTTCCAAGCACTGTGTTTATGCCTACAGAATACAAAACAAAAACAAAAACAAACCCATGGTCTATGATGTTGAATAGTTTATTACCTTTTAATAATATATTTCCATTAAAGGAATACATGCAAAGGGTCATGGAGGTGGAGAGGGCTAAACTGTGAAAGTGACTCCAAGCATTAGGGACAGCATGTTGAAAGAGCATGTCAATACAAGAAATTTAAAGGTCACTGTGGCTGCAGTATAGCACACAGAGAGGGATAATGACAGGAGATATGCATGAAATAAAGTTGCTTGGACCTAATGACCAGGAGGAAAGGAAGGAGATCTGAGAGCTTAGGTGGTTGGTGTTTCATTAATTGTGACACAGAATATAGAAGATGATTTTGGGGAGGTAGTGAATTTGGATTTATACATGTTGTTTGAGGTATTACAAGCGAAGTAGAGTCATTCAGGGTAGACTGTTGGTCTCTAGACACATACAACAAATTGTTCTCTTTACATAGTATTAATCACATTTGCAATCACTGTTCAATGCCTACCTTCATATCAGAATGTCTACTCCATGTAGGCAGAAACCATATCTTGCTTTTGTTTGGCTGTTACCCTGTTAAATAGTGAAAGTCATATAGCAGATAAATATTTGTTGAATGAATGAATGAGTGAATATATCTAAGACAGGGATTCTCTTTGGAAGCATCAAAGAGAGTTCTGAATTCAAGATATGGATTTCAATAGTATTTGAAGTCATGGAAGTAGAAGGACTTATTCTGTAATGTATACAAAATAATATATTTTTAAAAGCCCCAGAACAGAAGCTTGCAGGTATCCCCATATTCAAGGGGCAAGCTGAAAAGAAAGTAAAAAAGACAGCTGGTGATGAGGTCTGAGAAGAAGTGATTAATGGGAGAGGAGGACCAAAAGAAACTGGAATTTGAGAAAGCAGGAATTATGTCATTTTAAAATAAAGCTTGCTATTGAAGCAGTGTGACTATCTACTTTAATTCTGTGTATATAGTGATGATGACCCTCTGCTCCACCTAACATGCCATGAAGATCAGTGTGCTTTGTTTTATTTCAGTCCCTTCTCTCCTTTCAGGAACTCCTCACCACATTTCATGAGCAAGTGTACTGCACATTCATTGTTTGCTTCTGCCTTCCTGGAGTTATCAAAAGGCTGCAATTCTGCGGCCACTGGATTTGTTCCTTCAGGCTGGGCAAGGCTGATGCTACACCAATTGGATTGTTTCTCAGAACTGAATATAAGTGTTACTGGGAAAAAGGATCCTGGGATATAAAAGTGAGAGAAGGAGGTCTGGGGCTGCTAAAGCCATCTTGCAACCACGAGAGGAGAAAAGAGTCAACATGGGGAAGAGAACTGAGAGATGGAGGAAAACTAGGGCCCCGTGACATCATTTAAGCTGCCAGTTAAGCCATGCCTGAAGCAAGCCGTCTCCCAGTTATATGAGCTGATAAACCTCTTTGCATTTTTATCTCAAGTCTTAACTGACATTCTAAGAAATAATGTATATTAGAGTCCTTTACAAAATTGAACACACACATGTAGATACATTTGATTACTCAAAAGAAGAAAAATTTCTTTTTCATTTATGTCAGCTATGTAAAAACTGATGTTCTCTAAGTACTATTGTCATAGCTTGAACAAAAACCTTAGCAGAGAGTAGCATGACTTTCCATCTGAATAGTAACTAGCTCTGCTGAGTCAATGTTGACATATGTAACTCTTTCCTGGAAGGCTAGAAAATCTGAGGGTTGACTGGTTTGCTCACTCACCCTGGCTTTTGTTCTCTAATGAATGGGTAATATTAGTCTTTCAGCATGATAACATAAAGCAGACTGATTTGCCTCACTTGGTATTATCAGCCCTGTGGATTTGAGTTTGTTCTCTTACTTAACATGAGCTGTACTGAAACTGGGTAGTCCCTGTTTGTTCAGCAGCCTCGTTGGAGTGCCTCCCTTCCCTCCTGGATTGGACTGGAGCAGTGAAAAGAGAGATGTGGAAAATGAGAGAAGAGGTATACTTAGCAAAAACACCCATTCCCAAACTTCACTGTGCCAAGGACTTCCATCAGGAACTTGGGTATTATTGGACATCCAGTAACTCCCAGACTGAGAATAGAGTTGATTTCCCATTTGGGCCCAGCTGGTCTTCGTTCACTATGCTCTTTTGCAGTGTTTCTGAATCATGGTAGCATAATACTGTGATCTTTAATTACTTTCTAGTATTCATACTTGTAGAAATTGATAAACTCTCTCTAGATCCTGCTGTTTCATCTGAAAAGTGGAGATAGTTATATGTAACTTTCAAGGTTATTAGGAGGTTTAAATGAGAAAACAAGGTTATTAGGAGATTTAAGTGAGAAAAGAATACCACTCGCAATCTCCTGAGTTTCGCAGGCCTGGATTGTCCCCTCTAAGTCCACTCCTGTCTGCTGTGTGGAAGGCACATCCCCTCCGTGGCCCTCCCCAGAGCCCCCACTCCGCCCTGACGCCTCCTGCCACTCAGCTCATTTCTGCGGCGGCACAGGGTAAGCTGGACAGAGTTGCTGGTTTTCTCATCATTCTTCCCCACCGAACTGTGAGCTGTTTGGAACAGGAATTCCACCTCAATCTCCATGTTTCCAGGGACTGAACCATGTCTGGAACATTAATAGGCACTCCATAAATGTATGCGAAATGTTAAAAAGAAAAGGGAATTATTTTTTTAAGTCAACTATATACCAGGCACTGAGAAAGCACGTTCGCATACATCATTACCCTTAATCCATTCAATAAAGCGTTTTTACAGATGAACAAATTGAGAGACAAAAAGAGGTTAAGTGACTTGTGAAGGATCCACAGTTGGAGGGTATTAGAGGAGGATTCCGTTCCATTCCTATTTGACTCTGAAGTAACTGCCTAAAAGGCAAATAAAAATTCACCTCCTTCGAGATTTCCTTAACTTTGGAATTTTCTAGTTCATTTTCATGTCTGTTTAGTTTCTCAAAAGAACCATAAAATCTTTTTAATTATATGTATATATATATATACACATATATAACCATTTGAGTGAAAGACAACTTAATTTGCAAATGAAAATGTTTTGTTCATATAGAAATTTTACGTGAATAATTGTCTTCATATAACTGGATTACTTGAATTATTGTTTAGCTTTGCAGACAGTGCCAGAAAGAGTTTAAATCAAATTATTTGAATATTTCATTATTGGCCTACTGTAATATCATATCATGATATTTCAATTGTGAGAGTTAAACATGATCACGGTGATTTCCATAGATGTAAATGAATAATGGTAGTGTATGATGACAATTTGTTATAGCATAGCTAAATATATGCCAAGAAAAATTCATTCACTATTTTGAAAAGAAAATGAAGTTTTTTCTTCTTCTTGTAAATTATGTATTTAAGTTTCAAATGAGTTTTATGTCTTAAGCACAGAAAAGGATCTGAAAGAAAGGAAATGTACCTGAGTGGTTAAGAGAACAGGGTTTGAAGTAATAAAGACCTGGATAAAAGTGCTCTCTCTCTCATTTACAGTGTGACCTTGAGTAGATTACTTATCTCTTTCAAGCCTCAGTTTTCTCACCTGTAAAATGGGAGTAATAGTGCATAACTGCTAAGCTTGTTAGGAGGATGGAATGAGAACCTGTGTAAAAGGACTGAGTCCAGTGCCTGGCATCAGTGAATACTGAAGCGCTCTTAATCTATTGACTCTCCTCATAACTAAATCTTCATTACTGAAATTTTAGGTACATGCTCATTTTAATACAAGCTTGGTACCAGTAGAGCTAAGTCCAACTGCTAGAGATTTATACAGAGTAGGCAGGAAGCTTGGCCCAGCTGGAGCAGGGGCAATCAGGGAGCCTCTCCTGGCGAAGGTGATGTGCAAGGTGAGTCTTAAAAGGAGGAGTTATAGGAAAGGAAGAAAACTGGGGTAATAGTGGGAAGACAAACCGACCTGTGAATATTCATGGGAACTAGAAGGGCAGAGCTGCACTTCTGCTTTCTTGTTTCAACCTTGCAGCATTTAAAATTTTATCCCTGAAAGGAAAGATGAATAATTTTTAAAATTTTAATTTTACAAGAAATGATGACGTTATAAACAATATGCTCAATATGTTCACTGACATATAAAAACTTCTTTGACATAAAATGAGCAAAATATTGGATGGATTTCTTCACCAAGGATAAAATTATTTTGTGGTGCCTAGAACAGATTAAAGGCTTGTTTTTGCTCTATTTTATATGTAGGTATGAGTCAAAGAAACTGCAAAGCACTTTGCTGGCTTATGTTGTGCTATAATACTTAGATTTCTAGCACATTTTATCTATGTCATTTTTGATTAAATATTAACTGAAAATATTAATACTATGAGACTATTAATTAACAATATTTTGGAGAAAATGGTACTTGTTACAGGAAGGAAAAGGCCTTAATTTGACCAAGTTAAAAATTCATAGACTTGAAATTTCTTATTAATATTGATTTTTCAGTTGGTTCTTTTTTAAAGATGATAAACTTTGTAGTTTCTTGCAAAACATAGCTTTATAAAGATAAAATATTAAAGTAGCTAAAATAATTTTCAAATGATTGAAAATAGAGAAAAACAACATATAATAATCTAAGTTAATTTGGTTTTTACAAAATTAACTATTTATATTAAAAATAAGTCATCCCTACTGATAAATAATCCAGGTTGAGAAATTTCAGGCCCAGGGTATTTTAATGTTTTCTTATCCATATATTAATGAGACAAATTTCACACTGAGTAGAGAAGAAGGTTTTTTAAAACATAGTCATTTTAAGCTCTGCATTTTCATTCCTCTCTGCTTTCACTTCCCCAGATTCAAAGCCTCCATCTGTTGGACCCAAAATTGGATTGTTTACTCTGACCATATGAACAGATAATCCCTTTTTCCCAGGTCTGTGTCTTTAAAACAATATTAAATCATTGCATGGTTGAACTACTTTTATGACTTCATTTCCAATATTCAGAATGTTTAGGTTCCAAGGGTTATATCTACACTGTAGGCAAACAGTGACATCTTTTTATTTTTTTTAATCAGTTTAATTAAGTTTGATCACATATGGTACAGAGTCAGATGGCATAGGATCATTTGAATACATTCTGGTATTCTTCCAAATCCTTTAAATCCAGCTCTTTGAAAATAGAGTTAATTGCTAAAGAGGTAAACTAATGAATGGTAAATGTTTATCCAGTGAAACTTCCCCCAGTAAAATTCCCTTTGATTTCCAGTAAGGTTCTATTAAAAGAAATCGGCTAAACAATTTCATTGCCTTATTGACTAATTTTCATCTGTCCCACCTGGATGCCCTTGACTCACATTTCAGCCTGCCCATTTCCTTAAAGTTCCAGCTCAAGGGTGAGCTCTTCTCTTCAGTCTTTTGTGTTGCTGCAACTGGAAATCCTTCTCTTCTAGTGACTTAGAGCTCTTGTTTTGGGCAGGTCATAGGCACTTAGTAGCCAACATACTGCTTGGTCCAATAGATACTTGGATATATGTTCTTTATCTTCTTCTAAACTATCACTGATTGAAGGGAAAGTAATGCTGTATATGTTTATTTTTTAAAAGTTTCTCCACAATGACTTCTATACGTTAAGGCTCAATACACATTTAGAGAACAAACTAAAACGTGAACAAACCAAGAGACCACTATTTTTTTCAACCACAGTTGCTAATCTCTGCATTAGCTTCCACTTTTATGAGATATAATGCAAAAAAGCAATTATAAAATGGTTAGAGTGTTCCTGACATTTAACTAAGCATGTTATTCATGCTATCTCATTAATCCTCAATAAGTCTATACATTAGGGATGACTTTCACTCTTCTTCACATGGAAAATGTAATGCCCAGAAAGAAAAAGTAGCTTGCCCATCATTGTTTAGCTGGTTGTTAAAAGAAGTGGGATTCAATCACACAGCTTTTTGGCTCCATAGAATGTGCTCCTTCTGTTAAGCAATCATGTCCCTCAAAAAATATTGCCATTTTACAGGTAAGAAAATTGGAGATAAGAGAGCTTAATAATCTTGCCTAGGGTTCTATAGTAAATAAGCACTGCTGAAGTTAGGGGTCATCTTTCTTTGCCAGATCAGTTTTTCAATGTCTGTTTCCACTTAATTTGTTTTACCTAGAGATAATAGTGTTAGATACTTTTCATACTATTGGAGTGGGGATTGAGTTTTTAAAATATGCTCTTATTATCAGTCCTCTGGGATCCCTGTAAATGATCATATTCATTTTAGACAGTTATTGATTAATGGTTAGTGAAAATAAGATAATACAATAATATCCTCTTTCCTTTCATTTTCTTTGCTTCTATTTACTGTTTATCAATAATATGTTTTTTAAGAGATGAAATAATATGTTTGCTTCTGAAATCACCTCAAATAAACATCCTTAGAGAAGTTCATGAAATTTTGGATCAACTTCTGTTAGTTAGTTAGTAAGCAGGAGTGTTAATTAGAGATGGTATATCCATGACACACTGGATACATTGCCACAAAGGAAGAGAATATTAATGTCATGGAAGTGGAATAGGGAGTGAAGTGAGAAAAGAAAGTGAAAAGTGAAATATTTCCTAGTAAAAATAAGGCAGTTCTGTGGTCTAAGAGTCAAGATAATAAAGAAGAGATATTTTATATGTATATGGTTATTTTGTAGTATAATTTTACATGTCCATAGCACCTTTGCAGATCAGAATTCTGCCTTGACACCATTTAGGGGTTTGGGGCCTCTATTTTCTTCTCTCATAGTATGCCAGGCATTGCTTAGGTGAAGAGGTATACTTAGAATTGACAGACAACGTCGGTAGCAGCTGAGGCTGAACGTATGGGAAGATTCCTGTAGTGTGTGGAGGGAATTCCAACACTGCCCTTGTGTAAGCAGCCATCCATGAGCCAACCTACAAATGGATCCACCCACCTTGAACAGATGGCCTCAGAGGGACTTGGTCTTCCGTAAGGCATCAGCCCTTCGTGGGAGGAGCCTTCTTTAGGTTGATATCAACCCAAGCTCCCAGGAGGCTGGCATTGGGGCCTTTGCCTTGTATGGGCAGGGGCTTTCAAATCTGAAAGAGACAGGTGACTAAATATTTTCTTTGGTAATGACAGAAACGTTGAAGGTAGTTAGAGATCCCTGCCCTAGAACCTAATTCTCGACCTCAATGCATACTGGAATCATTCTGGGAGGTTTTAGAAATACTGATGCCTGGGCCTCACCCCTAGAGATTCTGATTTAATTGGAATGGGGTGTAGCTTGTGGAACAGGATTTTTAAAAGCTCCCCTGGCCATCCTAGTGTGAGGCCAATGTCGAGAGCCAGGGCCCTCAAGTACCTCTTTCTTCTCGATAAAACACACATTTATTTTGCTTTCCTCTTCTTCTGGCCCTGCCATGGGTAGCATCTATTTTTCTACTGAAACATAAACTACTTTACCTTGTCTTTTACAGCTGGGAAAAGGAGACAAACTAAAGCATTTTTAGAAAATTAAATCCAGTGGCTAAGAATAATTACCAGTACATTGTTAAGCTTATTGTGAATAGAGTTTTACTAACAAAAGGAAACATTTTCGACTTATGAGAAGGGCATGATAAATTGTTAAGTGTGTAATTATAATATTAATATGCCTTTCAGGCAGATTTTTAAAAATGTAAATGGCAAGGCACTGAGTAAAACAGGACCTTATTTTCTGAATATCTAATTGAAATTATTTTACTGATTACAAAAAGGATATTGTGAATGATTTAGTGGAGGTTGGGGCATGTGCAGCATGAAGACATTTATCAACTACTTGTCTTTTTTGAATTTTCTTTTCATCTTCACTTGATTTCAAATATATTACACAGCAAGATTTTTCATAAATTTCAGATACTAAATAATTTCATGTAGAAACCCAGAAAGTTAATTATGATTGTATAATTATAAGAAGCAAGTGGTAAAGTAAGAATGATGGTCATGATGATAATACTGGAGATAGATTTCCATAATAGACAAGTGACCCCATGCTGGATTTAAATAGAATTTATGTTAATCAACTTCATTTCAATATATTGGGAAAACTTAATATCAAATATAATTTTAATGAGTCTTTTTATAAAGTGAATCATCACAAATATATTCTTTGCACACATTTGGATTTCAAGCTATTGTTTCCAAAGTAGCAAATAGTATATTGTTTTTTCTTTTCTTTAACAAGATGTTTAATCACCTAGCCCAACTTGATTGCCATTTATTTCTATTCCAAATGTTAGCATTGCAAGATCTTGGAGTACACAGCTGATGCTTATTTTACTGCAGATGGTTAGTGGGATAAAACGATTTCTCAGAAGTTAGAATTTCAGTGTTCAGTGAATTTTTAAGTTTTTCTTTAACAGAAAAAAAAAGAAGAAATTTGGAAACTGTCATAAATAACTTTCTTAGACAGTCATAAGTATGACAATATATTAAAATAATATTTCACAGGCTATTTGATGAACTTCTGTGCAAACTACTACTACAAAAAAAGGATTATTGCCATGGTTGTATCTGTGTAGAAAATGCAATTTAACTCTCATCCAAGAGTTTCTGTTTTGTAAATTAAGATGGAAATGAAGTCTGAGGAAATGCTTCATACCACATCTGAAAGAAAATAAATTTAAGCACAAATGTGATCTAATATGTCCTTATCTTCACCCATCTCAGCACAGGTGGGTCTCAGAGCCGGGCTCCAGTGCTGAATTTGGAAAACTGGGGAGCAGAAGGTTAACAATTAGTTGGCTTATGGAAGGCAAGAGGTTCTTAAGTCTGTGTGATTCATGGTCTAAGATGTGAAGTAGTAGTTGACCTCTGTGAACCAAGAGAAGGAAAATGGAGAGAAAGAAAAGGATGCACCTACTGTGGGAAAACATCCCCATCAGGCAGTTTTCATTTTAAATTGTTCCTGGAAGAGCTTTCCAAATGCCATAGGATTCAGCAAAGAGTTTCACTAAATCAATGTATAGGCACTAAATCTGCAGGGCTTAATCAAAATAACACTTTAAAAAGGATTTATCATGTATGCTAAATGGATTTGGAATTAGCACACGTTTTCAGGCTCATCTTTAATCATATGTTGGCTCTCCTGTTAGTCTTAAGCTCCAAGAGGGCAGAAGCCTTGTGGTCTGCAAGTCTGTATCTCCCACAATGCCTTGCAGAATACCTCATTCAGAGTGGTTCTTGAGTGAACATTTGTTAAATGAATGAATATAGAATTTTATTGCTTGAAAAATCCTTCAGTGATAATTTGGCCTAACCCATTTATTTTAAAAGACCAGGAAAGTGAGAACCAGAGAGCAAAGAGACCAGCCAAAGGCCATACACTCTTAAGATCAAAGCTCTGGCTGCGACTTAGATTCTGACTCATGTTCCAGTGCTCTTTCTACTCCACCTTCGGAAGGTAAACAGTGAAGCTGGCCAGAGATTTTTCAAATTGTCCATGGAGAGTGGTCTGAATGGCAGGTGCAACCACTGAATGTGGTTACTCGGTCTATTCAGTTATATTTACTTTTAATATGTTTGCTTTCTGAACAAGAGAGACCAGCTCCATTAGGTAAATGACTAATCCACTAAAATGGAATCTAAATAAATGAAGTGGCATTTTAGGGCTGCATACTGTTATGGGATGGAGGAAGGGGGAGACAGGGGTTGGAGGAAGAGATCTCCAAAAAACAAATGTACTAAAATATTTTTAATACCAAACAGCTATATTTTTCATGGATATTTTAAAACAACATCATTGTATATTTAGAGACCAATTGGTTAAATAATCTTCTTTGTCAATAAACTTGTCCTCTTTCTCCAAATATGTGTGTTAATAAAATGTTATTATTTACATTTTTAGAGTGACTGTCTCTTTGCAGTGATTGAAAGATATAAGAACATAGCCTTCTATTATAAGTAATTTGTAGACCAGCCATCCATTCATTCTTTTATGTTCAGCAACATGTGCAGGACATCTACTATGTTTCAAATGTACTATTACGTACCCCAGATAGAGTCAAAAGCTATAGTCCCTGCCCTCCAAGAGTTTGCAGTCTTCTTGGGGAAATGTATATACACATAATTTCAACTCAATATGAGATGTGCTTTGTTAGAGGAATGTACGAAATGCTGCTGGGTACCCAGGAAGACATGACTCTAATTTTGTATATGGGGCTGGGAGGAAACCATTGAAAAAGGTTTCAAGGAAGGTGTAATAATTGGGGTGTATCTTAAAGCAGGAATCAATTAGCACAGGCCTGTTTGTCCTGGCACGTGGAAACAATGATCCTGGCATTAAATAAAGACTCCAGGATTAGGTCTCTATATATTCTGACTAATGTTATACTTGGCTGGTGCATCAACACTTCAGAACAAGTGTCATTATTCCAAGCTGTAACTCTGGAAGGCGAAGATGTGAGAACTCTGGAATCAGAGGGCCTGACTCCAAATGCCCAGCATCATGCATGCTAGGCATGTGATCATCAACCTTGTCTTTCCTTCTGTGTTTTAGCTTCCTCATTTGCAAAACAGTGATAATAAAAGCTGCACCTAAAGCTTATGTTGAACCCATGTGCCTAGTATAGACTTACTGGTTGTTTCTTGTTTGCTCCTGTTCATACTGCTTGGTCTTAGAGACTCCCCTACTTGACTCATAGATTTGCTGTGAGGTCTAAATGAGATAATGCATGCTAAGGACTTACCTTAGTGCCTAGATACTTTTAAAATAATAAGTAATAGCTTAAATAGCAAATGCTGATGGTATTCAATAATTCTGAATGTGAAATATCTCAGTAAGGGTCTTTTGTACATGATGGACATTCCATAACTCCTTGTTAGTTGAATGTCTAATTTTCAGAGTTGTACTTACTGGTAATACAGCCTCTTCTCCTGCTTTCTTTTCCCAGTTCCTCCATGGTGAATCCCTAACCAGTCTCCAGCTGGAAGTTCAGACTCACAATAAAGCAGACTGACAATAAAGCAATAGGTTTTGCTACCTGCAGCTTCAGGGTCCCCTTCTCCATCACCCAGACTCCCATGAATTAGAAGAGTTCTGAGTAAACTAAGTCCCAATATCTGTCCATGCACATCCCCTTCCAAGAGAAACCACCCACCCTGTCCGAGCCACAGCTGATTGGAAAAGATGGATGGCTACCTCCTCCAAGAGGAGCCAATCATAGGCCATCTAGTTAACCACTTATGGCCTAATGCAGAAAGGTAAGCAGGGCCAATCAGATGCTCTCTTGTGATAAGAAACATAAAGAGACTGGTTTTCTGTGTGGCTGAAGGGAAAAGGAGTGACTCTTAACCAAAGTTACATGAGACCAAAAACACAAGGAGTAGAAGCAAAGGAAGCTGGTGTGGGGAAAGAGACAGGCATCCTAAGAGAGGTGCAGAGAGAAGAGACAGGCAAGAGATGGAGCAGAGTATGAGAGAGGCAAGAACAGTAGCTTAGGGCAAGAGATACCTGGAACCCTGAAGACTTTTTGGTTCCTGTTTTAATAACAAAGTTGATGATAGAACAGAGGATAAGGGGGAGGTAAGATAATTACAGGTAACATTTTTTGAGAGTTTTCTAAGTTTTACGCAGTTTGTTAAATCTTTTATAAGGATTAACCCAATTAACACAAGAAATCTACATGGCAAGTTTTACTTTGGCCCCATTTTGTGGAGTGCCCATTTGTAGTCTTATAAAAACCTCCCCATATGTGCTCACTCTCTCCCACTTATTCTTAAGGGAAAAATAAAAGACCAAAGAGACAGCCAGAGCAGGGGCTCATTGCACTCCCAGGTTCAGACACAGTGGCCCAGTTTCAGTTCTAGGTCTCTGTTCTAGGCATCTGTGTTGCCCCATGAGCCTTGTCAGCTGCCAGCCAAACCCAAGTCTGCAGTTCTAGGGGTGAGCTCTGAGTTGCCCACTTCCCTCATCCTTACCCAGTTTACAGAATTGGTTTCTACTGCCTCCATTCAGACCATGTTCCTAGGTATTCCCCAGTCCTTCCATCCGTGGTCCCTCAGTCCTGACAAGCCGATTTCTCTGGGCCTCCATATCTTGCCTAGTTCTCAACCGTCTGTGCTTATGGGCCTGCATCCCCTTATGTATCCCTGGATCAAAGTATGCTCTCTAACTCTTAACAAAGACAGACCATGCTCTTAGAACCAGCTCAGCAGCCTGCCTGACTCCCTAATAAACATCAGGTGCTGAGACTTCCAACTGGAGCCTATATTTTAAAAAATTATTGCAGAGACCCTTTCACTCCCCAGATTTATGCCCAAACAGTCTAGCTCTTCTTGCTAGTCCAGCACTGCTCAAGCTTTAATGTGCCTCACCTGGGGCATCGGTTAAAGTATAGACTCTGACACAGTAGATACGAGATTCTGTATTTTCAACAAGTAATTAGGTGATACCAAAGTTGCTGGTACAAAGGGCTTGGCAAACTTTTCCAGAAAGAGCCTGAAAGTAAATATTTTAGGCTTTGCAGGCCATATTATCTGTATTGCAGGGACTCAACTTTGCTGTTGTAGTACAAAAGCAGCCCTAGGTAATATGCAAACTAATGGGTGTGGCTGTGTTACAATAAAATTTTATTTAAAAAAATAGGCACTGAGCCAGATTTAGCCCACAGGCTGTATTTGCCACTTCCTGCTTTAGAGTGAGCAAGTCAATTTGTCCCTTCCCCTCTATAGCTATAGCAAAGATCCATCTCAAGCCTCCTGTGGTATATTGATTGCACAGATGACCACAATTAATGGCCTCCCCAGGTCCCCACCCTTTGCGGTGTGCCTTTGTAGATCTTGCCTTCAAGGGGAGGACTCTACTTCCTCATACTTTGGATCTGGGCTTGCTTTGTGACTTGTTTTTACCGATAAAATATGGCAGAAGCAGTTATGAGCCCAATCCTGAAGAGGCCTTGCACACTTCTGCTTTCTCTTAGTGCTCCACCTCCTTCAAATGACAAGTTTGGACTAACTCATGGAGCTGATTAAACCACGTGGAGGAGAGCCAAAAACACCTAGACAGCCACAGAAGCAGAGCAGCCTGGATGACCAGCTGACTGAAGATACATGGGGGAATCTGGCCAAGACCAGAGCTACCCACTGATCCCAGTTTGAATTATCAAATCTCAGAATCATGAACTAACTAATGTTTTATTTTAAGCCACAGGATTTGGTTGGATGTTTTTGCAGTAATAGCTAACTGATACCCCTACTCTGAGCTAAACACGTACATTATCAAGAATCGTCCCAGCCATTCTGAGACTTTGGTATTGTTATGCCCGTTTTGAAGAACTAAGGTTTAGTTAGTGAGCCTGTCCAAGGTAACCCAGTAGGTAAATGGCAAAACTGGGATTTGACTGACTCCAGCACCTGGGTTTTTGTTGCCATACCAACCTTATCTGTCATCTTGGTTTGGTTTGGTGTAACTGATAGGTCGAATTAGGTACCCAACAAATACATGTCTTTAATCTTAACCCAAATTCCTGTGAGGAGCAGCACTGTAAATAGGACCTCTTA
Source organism: Dasypus novemcinctus (assembly GCF_030445035.2). Classification (NCBI taxonomy): domain Eukaryota; kingdom Metazoa; phylum Chordata; class Mammalia; order Cingulata; family Dasypodidae; genus Dasypus; species Dasypus novemcinctus. The sequence continues at coordinate 87,608,446 of NC_080684.1, read as the reverse complement.
GAATGGTTATTTTTAATTAAGGTGTGCCGACAAAAGCAGGTTAAGCCTTAGTCCATATTAATGGAGGCCTTACAAAGAAAAGCTGGAAGTCACAGACACCAGAAGGAAGAGGAATCGCCCTGTAACAGGAGGCAGATATGCAAGCCAAGACCCCACAAGACTTGTCCGCAGCTAGCACCAGAACGCTCCACTCCAGGAGAAAGCAGGCCTTGCCGGTATCTTGATTTTGAACTTTTTCTAGCCTCAAAACTGTGAACCAATAATAAGCCAACCCATTGCGTGGTAATTGTCATAGCAGCTGGCAAACTAAGACACCCCTGCCTCCTCTTCCTCCCTGCACACATGCAGAATTGCAGAGGACTTGACACTTGGAGTTCAAGCCCACTGAGGAAGCCACAGCTAACTTTATCACTGAGGGAATTTTGTAATAACGTCCCTGTAGCCTTTGTTATTTCTCTCAGGCTAAGCTGCCTTGGTTACATTTCAGAGTTTACATGATTTAGCCTCACACATATCTGAATCCACATGCTAAAAAGGTATTGAAAGAATGTTGACATCAGTGTGCCTGTTTAAAACTTTTAAAATACGTATCATGCTTTCTTCCGAGGAATATTAATGCACCTCTTGCCAAGTGTGGGCATTATGCAAGGATGCAATGCTTCTTTGGACACTTTCCCTGTGAAACACTGCTGGATCTGCCAGGGCTCTCATCCTTTTTGTAAGCATGATTTTTGGTCTCACAGATTTAATGAAAGATTGATTTTTTTTTCCTTTCTAGACAAGAATAAGCCTCATGAAATGGTGATTTCATTCACAACACAAAAGCATGAAAGCCCTCCTTAAAATTAAAAGAAGTCTTCACAAAAAAAGCAGGTTCATTCACAGTAATAGACCACTTTACTTTTTTTTTTTTAAGGCAATAGAACTTTGCTAATTCTCACTAATGACAGAGGAGACTCATTGTAGAAGAACCAATTTTACTGATTACTGAATCGTATAAAATATTCTGAGAAAGAAATGAAATCTTGGTCATTCAAGACCCTGTTGCAGTTCCATGTGTCTTGCTGAGACATCATCAGCCACTGCTGTTTTAATTGAGAGAATAATCAGGTTTGCAGTTTAGTGAACTGAGATAATCACAGATACCATCCTTAGGCAAACCTACATTTCAGCCATTATTAAGGAAGACACTTCCAGGTGATAAAATAGAGCAGATCCCATGGGACAAATCAACAACTCACAAAGTTCATGCTAAATGCTTTAGAGTTGTGTTTAATTTTTCAAGCCATTGGGGGAACAAGGGCCAGTTATTCTAAAAGAGTACTCATTTGGCAAAATCTGGCCCAGTAATTTTTCATCTCAATGTACACTTAGAATCCCAGTATTAAAATAACATTTTGACATGAAAGGTTAAAACCAAATGTGGACTTAGAATCTATACTAGACTCACAAAGTACATAATGGATGATTATGATTCTGAAAAGTGATTTAAAATATTTAAATCAAATGCCTTTGCTCAAAGAATAAAGAAAAACAAAACTCTTGGAAAACACAGGCATGCCTGTGTTTAACTCAGCATAATCTCAAGAGTGGGGACCCATGGTGGATGCTAGTGAAATAGTATTGCATTTGATTGCAAATAGTGTCATATAATTTGCACAAGAGCCTATGGCTAGTAAGCAATATTAGAATACAGATCTGGAGGTGTGGTTCCAGTCTGTACCCAGACCCATACTACCTTGATAAGAGTATAAGATGCACCTGTCCATCTTTGGGGGAAAATTGTCATGAACATTATTTTATCTGAAAGACCATCTTAATCATTAATATTTCCATGACAACTCCTTCTAAAATAACAAGGAGATGAGATAGGAAAAGTTCAAATTGGAACAAAACTTCTAAAATGATCAGTAGCTTATTGTTTACTTGACCTTCACTGTTGAACCTCTCTTGGCGTCTCTATCTTTAGCAAGGTCAAGTTATCATATTGAAGATAATGGGAACAAATCCAGTTAAATGGGAAATGTGATCTGACTTGTCACAAAGCCTGCCATGGGTGTGAACTGAGCTGCCAAATTGATTCAAGTTGTTTTAGTACAACAACTCTGGAACATCTGGGTTTTGAATTACACAACAATTAGTGTAAAAATGTCAGTAGTATTTATGGAAGTCTATTCATATCCTATAATTAGTTTGCTCTAACCCAGAACATTTTATAACGTTCAGGCAGACAGATTCTTTCAAAATGGTTTTTAATTAGCAGAGTCATAACCATGGACATTTCTGCATTTGAACATGGAAATTCACATATTCTTTCAGCATTTATATATTGAGTCCTTCCTAAGGGGGGTTGAAGGCACAAAGATGACCAAGATTAAGTTACAGACTTCCAGGTCTTTCATAATACAAATGGAGAAAGAATAGATGTTTTCACAAATAAATATCATGCAATGGAAAAAGGACAATTCATAACTGATAAGTAAGTGCTATTAAGGTTTAGAGGAAGAAGGAGTCTGAGAAGGCTCATAACACACATGGAGGGTTTGATATGTGGATTGGGGGAAGGATATTCTGGAAGACAGAGCTGTAGGAACAAAGGCAAGGCACAGCAAGATACCAAAGCAAGTCCAGTGGTCCAGTATGTCAGCAATATTAAACACATGGGACAGTTTTGGAAAATAATCCAAGGAAGTAAATTTAAATAAATGTAAGATTGTTGTGAGACCTGCAGCTTCCAGCACACTGAGCAGAGTGGGATGTGCTCTGCACCAAAGGAGTGGGCCTGGGCAGGGTCAGGGGTGTCTGGCACTGCACTAACCCCCATGGATTTTTTAGAGAATGTGACCATATCCCTAAGCACTCTTCCCCTGGTCCTACTACTTTCTCTTAAGTCACAATTCACAGAGCATCACCATGACCAAGTCAAGTGGAGTGCCTTGCAGACAGAGCCAGTTTCCTCACTGTTCACTGATCCTATTAGGAGAATTGGGTCAAGATTCATCTGTTCTTCCCCACCCATTCTTCAAAATGCAATTGAAATGGCTTTGCTAGAAGTCCAGTGGGGCAAGGAAAAGGTATTTACCAAACTTGTTCGTTGTTTTGTGCAGGCAAAATTGATAGAATATACTGAGAATCCCAAATGTGATTAAAGAGCATCCAAAGGATTTGACTAGAGAAAGAATGTCAATATTAAATCTGCAGGATGTTCATTTTCAAGACTAAAGAGAAATGCACCACCCACAATTAAATAAATATGTAAATTCATTAAATGTGACTTAGGAAGGATGAACACCTAAAACTCTACTTGGATATAAAGAGAATAGTTTTCCCCATTGATTTAGAAAAAAATTAAAAAGATGGGGCATAGAATGGAGAGTGTGCTCTTACTTTGGATTCATTAAACCTATATGGCCATTAAAATGATCAGGTAATATAAAAAGTGTTTATGTTCCTATTTATATGTATAGTGAAAATACTTCCAGATATTACTGTAAATGCTCTCTGTATTGTTTTAGCAGTACTAAATGTCAACATGCATTATGTAAAATGTTACATTAGGCTTTCACTGTTTTCTTGGGAACTGAACTGTTGAATTAGGGGCTTAGCTTTTGATGTTATATTTGAACTTTTCTGTAGTAATCAATATGTTCTGTGTCTACTAGGGATTGAAATCTATCCCAAATTCAAGTATATTTAGTCTACCTTCCTTGCATGTACATAAAGTCCAAAGGTTGTCATTTCCCTTCATGCATTTGAATTCAACAGGACTGTCAGAGACATTTAGCTGCTATACTTAATCTGATGCCAAAGATTATAAATTATAAGACCTACTTTTAGGCAAATTATCTCATCATGATTTTGTCAACTCAAAGGAATAATAGTATTTTTACAGTGGAAAAATCCACCAAGATTAACCAAGTGATCAAGGTAAATCTCACCATGAGCTATATCAACATCATTAACTCTTGATATGGTGAACTGGGAAAAACACATTATTATTGTGCCTTTCTTCCCAAAAATGCATAATCTTCCTCCAGTCAGGAGAAAACATTGGACAAACTCATACTGATTACACAGTCTATAAAATAACTGATCAAAATAACTTGATATTTTAAAAGTATTAAGGTCATGAAAGACAAGCAAAAACTGAGAAACTGTTGCAGACTGGAAGAGATTAAAGAGAAATAACAGCTAAAGGCAATGTAAGATCCTGGATATGGTCCTAGAAAAGAAATATTAGTGGAAAAATTGGTGAAATTTGAACAAGGTCTGTATTTTAGTTAACAATATTGTACCAATGTTAATTTCCTATTCTTGATCATTGTGCTATGGTTATGCAAGATGCTAACATCAGGAGAAATGGGGTGAAAGATATACAGGAACACTATACCATTTTTGTAACTTTTCTGTATATCTAAAATTGGTTCAAAATAAAAAGTTAATAAATGAAGCATATGATCTTGATAATATTAAAATATTTATATTAATTTCTGCTTATGTTGAATAATCTTACAATTTAAAATATGTTTTGAAGGTATATTTTAAAAATTAAGAGGTAAACACATGCAATAGTCAAAAGTAAGGAAAATTGGGAATTTAGGGAAGAAAAATTGGAAGCTCGTCTTCATTAAATTTATGAAACTTTTATATTCTGTAGATGCTTTGTGTACCTGTTGAATCAAGATGGCTACATTTGGGACATGAAACTTTAGTAGGCAGAAGTCTTTTTAGGAATATACATTCCAGAAATTCTTTGGTTTCCATGGTCACATACTGATGCTTTGATGTTCCAGAATCCAATATGTTCATGATAGTTACCACAGTCTACCCTATGTACCCCTAAAAAAACATGTTCTTCCCATACGCAAAATACATTCATTCCATCACCACATCTCAAAAACCTTAAGTCATTTCATTGACGATGCTAAGTACAAAGTCTCATCAAAATCAGTTATGGGCATGATCTGCCCTGGGGCAAAATTCCCATCATCTGATGGACCTGTGAAATCCAGCAAACAAGTTATTTGCTTCCAATATATAATAATCAGAAAGGCATAGGATAAACATTCCCATTAAAAGGGAAAAACTGGAAGGAAAAAAGGGGTCACAGTTTCCAGGCAAGTCCAAAACACAGCAGGACAAACGCCGTTAGATTTCAAGATCTGAGAACCATCTCCAGATAAATGCTTTGTCTGTGCCTGCAGCAGCTGCAGCCCTATCTGCTTCCAAGCACTTGCGCAGTGACCATTCTCTACCTGAACACTCAGGTGTAGGCCTACTCTTTCTGAGCATCTAAAGGGTGGCTAAATGCTCCATGAATGCCAGGGGACAAAACCCATCATCTCCAAAGCATTTGGATGCCAGTCAGTCTCTCCATGAATCCTGGGGCACAGGCCCACCATCTCTGAGCATTGATTATTCTCCCTGAACATCAGGGCAAAAGGCCTGCCCCTCAAAGTAAAGGTTGGACTTTCCATTTCCACACTTACAAGTGGGTCTGCTTTCCTGGCCCAAGGACCTCTATTTGGTCCAGATCTCTCTTTCCATGGTTCTGTCCTTGAAGTTATTCTTCCATCAGTTTGTCCCTTCTCTGTAGCTTTCAGTCCCAGCTTGCATTAGTTCTGCTCTTAGAAATTTCACAAAAAAAGTATTGACTTTGCATACAATTCAGGGGAGTCCAAACCATGTATCCACCGATAGATGGACTTTCCACCAATCCTTTCTGGATAACTGCATTTCCAACACTGACCTCCACTGAAATGGATCCATGTTCAGCCACATCCTCTTTAACAAAGAATTGTTCAGCTGAACTCTCACAAGGAGCATTATCCTCTGGGGACTCACTTCCAGAAAGCTCAAGGAGGTCCCTGATAGAGCTACTTCTTTCCTTCATCTCAGAGTACACTATCTGGAGAGGCTGAGAATTTTCTAAGCCATCAGTTTTTGGTTTCTTTGCGCATAAGGATTCAATCCTCACTTTATCTCTTTCCTTTCTCATTTTACTAAAAATTGTAAGGAAGGACCAGGCTGTGCCTTCCATACTTAGCTTGGAATTCTCCTCAGCTAAATATACAAGTTCATCCCTTGCAAGTTTTGCTTTCCATCCAACATCAGAATACAACTTAACTTGGTTTTCTGTCACTTTATAAGGATCACCTTTCTTCCAGTTTCCAATAACAATCTCATTGTTTTTTCCAAAAGCTCACTGGCAGTACCTTTAATGTTCACATTTCTACTCATAGTTTCCTCAAAGCAATCTAGGCTTTTTCTATCAAGCACTTCACAATCTTCCCAGCCTCTCCACATTACCCAATTCCAAAGCTGTTTCCAAATGTTTAAGTATTTGTAAGAGCAGCACCCCACTTTCAATAACAAAATCTGAGTTTCCTAACTGTGTTCATAATACCACAAAATGGGTAGTTTTAAGCAATAGGATTTTATTAGCTCACAGTTTTGAGGGAAGCCCCAATTGAGGTACCAGCAAGATGATGCTTCTTCCTTAAGACTGAGATGCTCTGGGGCTGCCTGCCATGATCCTCGGGACCTTGGCTTTTCAGTCACATGGGAATGCATGAGGAGATGTCCCTCCTTTTTCCTCTGGTTTCCATTGACTTCTAGCTTCTGGGCTTTTTCCTTAGCTTTCTCTCTATATGTCTGAATTCCATTCTGCTTATGAAGGACTCCAGAATTCTGGATTAAAGCCTGATCTGATTCTGCTGGCCACACTTTAACTAAAAATAACATCTTCAAAAGGTCCTATATACAATGTAGTCACACCCACAGGAATGGATTAATAATAAGAACATGTTTTCCCTCTGGGGTACATAATTCAATTTACCATAATAGTCTCAGTAACAAAAGTAATTGTGTGTGAATGACTTTTTTTTTTTTTTGCTTATGTCTCTATTCTGTTGGTTATTACTTCTTTCATAGAATTTCTCACATTATGGAATTGATTTGCAATGAACACAAACTGTAATTTAAAATAAATAAATGGCCAAAATAGCTAGAGAGTGAAAGAGTGAGAAAGAGAGAAGACTATGGTAGACCTAAAGTGCATGCTAAGAAGCTTGAGATTTATTCTGCAGATGATGGAGATTCTTTGAACTTAGGGAGGTAGAGAGGAAAATAAAAATCAATAAACCTGAGTTGGGAGTCAGACCGGGGACTGTGCCATCTATCAATACTGTGATCCTGGCTTAAGTCACTTAACTTTTATGCGACTATACTTCTTCATCTGTGAAGTAGGAAGAGGAGATGATAAGGGACAGTTCTTTTTTTTTTTTAAGATTTATTTATTTATTTATTTCTCTCGCCCCCACCCCCGACCCCAGTTGTCTGTTCTCTGTGTCTATTTGCTGCGTCTTCTTTGTCCCGTTCTGTTGTTGTCAGTGGCACGGGAATCTGTGTTTCTTTTTGTTGCATCATCTTGTTGTGTCAGTTCTCCGTGTGTGCAGCACCATTCCTGGGCAGGCTGCACTTTCTTTCGCACTGGGCGGCTCTCCTTACAGGGCATACTCCTTGTGCGTGGGGCTCCCCTACGCGGGGACACCCCTGTGTGGCAGGGCACTCCTTGCACGCATCAGCACTGCGCATGGGCCAGCTCCACACGGGTCAAGGAGGCCCAGGGTTTGAACCGGGGACCTCCCATGTGGTAGGTGGACTGCCCTAACCACTGGGCCAAGTCCGCCAAAGGGACAGTTCTTTTAATGACCGTGAATCGTGTGGCATAAAATATAATCCCTTGCCAATCAATGTCTCAAAGATGTTAGAATCCAAAGAGAAAATGTTAGAAATTTTATTCCTTAATTTTAATCTCAACTTGTAAATTTTTAAATATTTTGCATATGACATAATGGGAAGATTTTCTCAGAATTAGACTCTGAAATGAAAGCGTGAGTGATTTCTTAAACAGAAATCCATGAGAGAGTGAGAGACAGGGAAGAAGAATCCAAGTAGAGGTGAGATTTTAGGTGAAGTCAAACCACATCCTGATCCTGTGAGGAGCACCTTGAAGCATGGAAGCTGGCATTTCTGCTTCTGCCCCAGGTAAGTACTGGCTAAGGGCCCTTGGGTCCTAAACTCCCAGGCACTTCCAGTTTTCTATTCAGAGGCACACCAGCAACCTAAGGGCAATCTTCTTAAGATGACAGAGCTGTTAGCAAAACACACAGAAGTGGGAAAAATGGAGCATGGAATCAGTAATGAATTTTAAGAAGTCTGGGTGGGTACCCAGAACAGCAGCTGCAGTGCCACTTAAAGTTTGGCCTTCAAACTGGCTCACCAGAAAGCTGTTAGAAATGCAAATTCTCTGGCTCCACACCTAGGGAATCGGACCTACAGAGTCAGAAGCTCTAGGGGTGGAACCCAGGGTTGCTTTTTAACAAGCACTGAAGGTAACTCTGATGGATGCTCATGTTTGAAAATATTGCACTCAATACTAGTATAATAAATAGTTCAGGTAGAACATTGATGAACAGTGAATTACACATACATGGAGGTGTGTTCAATTTTGTTGTTGTTTAACTGACAGGATGTGAAGTCAAAAAGGTAAGAGGCGGTGCTGTGCTTAGCTGTCAGAATGATCTAAATGCAAATGCGGTCACATCATTCCTCACTGAAACAGGCAGAGGCACCATATCTCTTAGTGTCATCTTAGAACAAGGTCACAGGTCTCAGCACAGAAGGGTGTTGTCTTTTGTGGCCCTTGTAATGCCTCAGCCTCCTCCTCTACCATTTCCCACTAGATTCTGTATGTTCTGCTACACTTAGTACATGGCAAACCTGACACCTGCCATACAGCTCCACATGTCTGTGTACCTGCTGTTTCCACAGCTCTGAATGTCTTTTCTCCCATACTCTACCTATTTAATTCCTCCCGACCATGGAGGCTCAGGTATGCAGTCACTCCATTTCCTCCCACCAGGTTGAGTTGGGGGCATCCTCTCTGCTCCCATAGTGCCCTGTCACTCAGGGCTCTCCTTCTAAATCACAAGTGTGGATTCTCTTACCTGTTTCCTTTACTACACTGTAAATGTGTTGAGAACAACAACTGTTTCATTCCTATGCCTATGAAGGCTGGCACATAGCAAGCACAAAATAAACAGTTTCTGAGTGAACAGGAAAATAAGTAAATCACCCCGCACATTTTTCCCAGAGAATTTCTTTGGCCGAAACTTGTGAAGTGGATTAGGGGGAAGTGGACAGACTAATGAGGTGAGCATTGCCACGGTTACCAAGAAAGAAGAAATAGGACTTGCAGAAGATTGTAGAGGAGAAACAAAGGTGGAGGTGTTCCTTATTCAGGAGTCTAGATATGGATATAACAGAAACATAACTAACTTAAGTTAATGAGAAAAAGTGGAGGGGTGCTGATTTTTGCCTCAGAGAACTCAAGAGGAGGTATGCAATGGAGGTGTTCCTTGATATGTTAATAGAAACTGGAAGAAACAATGTCCACTCCATAACTCCTGTACTTTCATGTTTCAGGTTAGGCTATGTGAATAGAGAAAGTCCCAGTACCAAAAATATTTCTAGGGAAAGAAAGACCCTGCAACCAAGGGTCACGTTATATAAAATGCATGCTTTTTCTGGTGACTCCAAAGAAGTGGGCCAGAAGATGACATTAAAAGCACCTGGCATTTTAATCTCAGGAGAGCCAAGGGAGATGAAGAAGCCAATTAGTTGACAATCTCAGGTACACTGGGAGGATGGGGATGTGAAAATAATAGAAATGGGGAAATCAGCGGAAATCACTAGTTAGATAATTAATTATATTGTGGGTGTACTGAATTTGAGAGTCTAGAGAAATATCTAAGGGGAATGTCTAACAGGTAGTAGGAATCTCAGAGAGCAATCAGTGCTAAAAACTAGACCTATAGAAGTAGTATTTTAAGAAAACAAGTTTTCCCAAAAACTTTTCCAAAGGAAAAAAGACATAAGAATTGGATGTGACAGTTTGAAGGTTTTGCTTTTTTTTGGTAAATCCCAGATAAATTCATGCTGCTAAAACTAATCCAATCCTGTGGGCGAGAGACCCTTTGAGTGCACTATATTCAGTTAAGGCAACTTTAATTAGACTGTTTTAGGGCTTTTGATTGGACTATATCAGTGAGGTAAGATTCAGATTGGGTCTCCACCCTCTTGCTGGGTCTTAAATAGACTGAGAACATACATGGAGAAAGAAGAGACACACACAAAAGGAGCTCTGCCATTTTGAACCTGCCATGTGAGAGAGAGGACTCCAAGTTTGCCTACAGCTGTAGAAAGACAGGGAAGTAATGAGCAGCTCAAGCAGATGAGGCTCAGGAGAGATGCTTGGGTCCACAGCTGAGCTAGAGGAGAAAGTAGAGAGAGACTGGCAGATCTGCCATCTTTCCTGATAATGTGGCAGGATTACACGATCTGCTAGCAGCAGAACTTTGGTGAGAAAGTATCTCTGATGATGCCTTGATTTGAAGATTTTCATAGCTCCAGAGTTGTAAGATTGCCCTCTAATAAAATTCCCATTATAAAGGCCAATGTATTTCTGGTATATTGCATTGGCAGTTTCTGGCAAACTAAGATATTGGGAGTCAAGAGAACTGACTTTGTTCTAGACTGAGCGACTTTGGCCATTTGATCCATTCCCTTTTTTCCTTTTTCCTTCCCAAATATAACTACTACCTTGCCATTGGTATGTTTAAGTAACTGGGAAAGTTTTTGAAAAATGTGATCAGATTTCTAACCATACTCTGCCTGGAAATTGTGCTATCACTGGACTTCTTGTTGTGTGAAAGAACGTATTTCCTCAGTATGAGAGGTGCTGAAACCATCAACTGACAGAGAAAGGCCAGGAATGTACTCCTCTGATACCAAAATGAAGAGACAGAAGTAAGTCAAATGTGTGGAATTTATGATGAGAAGACTTTGAAGACATTCTTGTTGATTGACTTTGATCCCATTGGGAAGGAAATAGAGGATATCTGCTGAACGTGATGAAGACCAATGGTCTTGAGGGTGATGGTTAGTCATTTTTATAGATTGTTTATAGAAGAAACAATTAAAATGAAGGAATGAAAAAATGAGTGGAAGAGATGTGCTCATGTGTTTAGACTGAGTGGAAGAAGCCTGTGGAGAGGGAGAGACTGAGGGTGCTTCAGAAAAGGGGAGGAATGAAGACCCAAGATCCTTGAGTGACAAGTGGGAGGGGTCAGCCTTCTGGGTTTTCTTCTAGTTCCCTCCCTGTGTCCCATATAAGGCAAGTTCATCGTTGCATTATTGATTTGAGGTGGAACATCCAGGAGAAGACAGCATTAGGAGAAGTTCTCTTGCAGACAAAATATACTCAGTTGTCCCCGTCTCCTTCCCGCCCAGTATTGGCAGCCGGCGCTGCCCCTCCTTCTCCCCTTCTCCGACTTCCGCCTAGCCATTATCTAGACAGCCCACACTTTCCCCTTCCCCTCCCTTGCTCCTAACCTCTTAGCCAGCTTACTGTCCAGTAACCGCCTACTGTCCAGTAACTGCCTACGCAAGCAACAGCACCCGCCGGCACCAATCAAGTCCCTTTACGTATCCCTAGACCCTATAAAACCATGTCCCCTTCAACAATAAAGTAGACTTGTGCCTAGACCTTGTCTCCGTGGTGTTCTTGCTTGCACCGCGCGTCCCCCGTGCCTGAGCGGAGAGAGCGAGGGCCCAACGGCTTCGTGCCGAACCCCCTCCTCTCCTTCGACCGCGAGGCAGCCCCCGTCCGGAGAGCCCACCCAGCCAACCGCCGACCCTCCTGGAGGCCCGCCGCTGCCCACACTCAGTAGAACTGGAATAAGTAAAATTTCATTTTCATAGCTAATATCTCGAGATATGCCAAGGCTGCAGCCTTCCCATTAACCCAGTCCATTTCCAATGTATACTCTTATCTGGAAGCACCTAATTAAAGTATCTTCTCCTATCTGCAAGCCCCATGGACACTTGTGGCAGCTGGAGGCCTGGAAAATAGCCATGTAAAATGTTGGATTTGAGGGAGAGTGTTGCTTCTCTGCTCTAGGTCTTTGCTATGACAGGAGACCCAGAACTGCCTTTAAGCCTACTGGGGCTACTTTCTCCTCTGCTTTTCAGATGCTTGGCTTGAGTTCCTTTCAAATGAATAGATCTTCATGGCAAGGTACTATGTTGACTGTAGGAATTCAATGATGAGACAGATAAACCCTACTCTGAAAGTGTTTAAGATTAGGGAAGGGTCCCTAATCCTTATTATTCAGTCTACTTCTTGCCTCCAAGATCAACCAAGCATAGATGTTTGGAATTGGAAAGTACTATGGAGAGAGAATCACCTTATGTGATAAATGCAGAAAGTGGAAGACCCACTGATTAAGGGATTTGTCCATAGCCACAAAACGAGTTAGACATGGAACCAAATCCCCTAACTCCCAACCAGTGCCTTTCCTTCTACCACAATTCTTAAAAGGAACAGACATCTTGAGCAGCTACCATGGGGGAAAATAATGTGAAGTTCAGGACTGGGTGATACAAAGTAAAATCATTGTGCTTACCCTTCAGGGACTTACAAGTAACACAAGCAGAATTCCAGGTAATGATATTGTTGGTTTCCTTTTTTCAAAAAATGATTAAATGTTGAAACAAATATATAAGTGAAGGGCAATAGAAGACTCTTAAAAATTGAGACTGGGTTTTATTTATCTATCTTCTAGCATAGTACCCAGTATATAGTATGCATTTAGTAAATGAATATTATAGGGATTTTGTATCACAAAAGTTTTAGTGTGTTTTGGGTACACATTTCATAGAGTCTGGGATTTAAAACCACATTGTTTTATAGGGTTTTCTTTGGGAGAGGGTTTGGTAGGAACATAACCGTCTTCAAAATGATGGCTGCATAAAAAAAGAATCAAAATACAAATGTTGATATTGTTTTCAATGTGTACATTTTAAACTCTATCTCTCTGGACTGTTCCATAATCTGCTCTGTGTATGATTTATTTCACTCATTCATATGGCTTTGGTCAAAATAAGACAAGCATTTCCTGAATCGTTTGACATTCAGCTGTTGCTGAAGATGTTAAAACTACAAACAAACCTGCTAATCGTTGGCAACAAAGCAGCTTAATCCTGGCTGACCAGCGATTTGTTTTGGAGTCTTTGGAGCAACAGAGATTCAAGTTTATAAAAAGAGGTAAGTAGTCAGAGATTAAAAGCAAAAAAAGGAAAAGACTTCTTTCCCCCAGACCACACACTGATAGGGAATCTTCCCTGAGCAATTGTTTGAAGATGTTTCATGTTTCTTTCCCCTCCCCTCCTCTAAGTTTCTTCCCTGCCCACTCCTCCCCCTTTCTCAGCCCCAAAGGCTTGATTGGCACTTGTCAACACTGATAGAGAGAGGAAGATGCTTCAGGAAAAAAGGAGGGGTAGAGGCTAAGCAGCCTCGTCAAAAGCAGCGGTCGTCAAAAGATGATTCCTTTTTTCGGCCTGTGTTTTGTCTCTCTCTAAATTATTCAAATCTGGGTGGCATTGAGGATAACTGGCATTTTGACACAGCTTAAAGGATTGTCTCACTAACACTATTGAACTGAAACTGCCACTCTTAAAAAAATGTATAAAGAGAGATTTTTGGCATAATCTGATATGTCTACAAATGAAAGGCAGTTTCACATTAAAGGCCTTAAATATTTTTGAACAATTATATTCATTTTTGACTTATTGTTTTGTTCCACCCATCTGTAAGAATAATCTTTATTGGCTTAAAAACAGAGAGAAAAGCTCTTACTGGGGTTTCTTCAAAGAATATGCATAATAGCTTGGTGCCTGTTGGTTGGTTATAAAGTTGAGGCAGCTGGTTAAGGAGGGTATGAAATTTTTCAGGCCAGAAAAATTTTATCTTTGTCAGAAATATCTTTAATGTGAGGGTATAGAAGGAGCATTGGTCTGGGAATTAGGGCGATCTGGTACTAGTCCCAGATATGGCAATGCCAACGGTGGGGTCATAGATGACCAAATCATTCCATACTTTCCTCCTCTGGGAAATGAGGCAGAACACAGGTGGTACCACTTCCAATTTTAGAGTCATGTAATTTTTGAGTTATTTTTTCATTTATTCTTTTCAGTAACATGTCACCCTTCACGGTCCTTTTGGAGAGGGATACTTAGTGGAATTTTAAAACGTTAGTTCAACTCAACAACAATGTATTGGTGTCTCTGTGCCAGGTGGTAGTGAGGCAATGGGGCATAGATACCAAGACGAGAGACTCCTGATTCTTGTTCTCAAGGACTTCATGGGTCCTTCTTCCTCTCATTGGCTTACTTTCTTATTTCTTGTTGATAAGTCAGTTCAAATGAAGGGCTGCTAGGTGAAGCAAAGAAAAGTACAGGAAGCTAAGTTAAATTTGAATGATAGACCCATAGCAAATAGTGTTTATGCAATATTTGGACATACTTATACTAAAAAGTACTCATTTTCTGAAATTGACATTTAACTGGTTGTCTTCTGTTTTATCTAGCAACCCTCTCTAAAATCATCTCTGAATTCTTCCTGATGCCAGGAAAGTCCTGCTCTTACCAGAATTTATTAGGCCTAGAGCAAAATTGAGTCAGGGGCAATGTATAGATACAGTTGATTGTCTCAGCCGTGATAGTTATGATCTAGGGAAAATATGGGTTTAGGTTCCTGTGAGCTACTGGTCACATTTTCATCAACTCATCAGTACGTGGCCTGGTTTTTTGATTGTTTCTTTGTTTGTTTGCTTCATTAAAAAAAAAAATTATCTTTTTTTTTAAACATACATAGATGACACAAAATGTTACATTAAAAATATGAGGCTCCCACATATCCCATACCCCACATCCCTTACTCCTCCCACATCGACAACTTCTTAGCCTGGTTTTATGTGTGTTTCTTTTTAATACATATTTTTGATTTATTAACATTGAACTCACAGCCAACAGCTCTGTAACTCAGGCCTGAGCAAGGCTTATCTAACACGTGTATTTCCTCCTTAGGGCATATCACAGCCTTCTTGTACTCAGGCACACTGGACAGCACTTCAGCACTATGCTTGAGGACCATTTGAAACAGCAAAATCACCAACAGAAAGCACAAAAGTATGAAAAACTGGCACTAAAATTACTGCAACAAGGATACTTGTTTACGATAAGGGAGCTAAAACCAAAAGGCAGACCTGGGAATGTGTATGTTAGAGGATTCAACATTTTTGTTACCCTGTGCATGTCTGCAAATGACTGTGAAATTTCCACAAGCATTGATCTTATGATTACCAATAAATTTTGGTGAGTAAGCAAATTTGCAAATACAGAATCCACGAATACTGCAGATTGCCGGCTTGTGTTTTATCTAGTAGGATTCATTTAATCATTTATTTAACAAATCAATTTATTGAGGGCCTACTATCTACTGGGAACTAGGCTCTATACTGAGCATTCAAGCTGAACAAGAAGGGCACAGGTTCATGTTCTCATGATCTTTATAGTCTAGCAGGAAGGAAACAGACCTTTAAAAATCACGTTTAAAAAGTATTTAATTCCAGTTATCATAAGGTCTATGAAAGAAAATACAGGGTGCAATAAAAAAGTTTAACAGAGAAGCCAAATCTTTTATTAGGGGCATCCTTTAGGAAGTGACATTTAACCTGAGACTGCTGGATGCTCAAGTGCCCTGGACAGAGAAACCACTAAGGCAGCTTTGTGGCACTTCTGAAGGTACAAGTCCAAGTTCAAGAGAAATTAGATATTTATCTCTTTTAGTATACACACAAGGGCAGGAAAAAAAAAAAGGAAAGTATCATACAATGACTTAATATTTTCTCCAGAAGATTTATGACATTAAAAGAATTCCTGTAGAAATAAATGGGTATTTCTTTAGTGGTACTAAAAAATCATGAACTTTTTTTCTATGTATGACTTATTTGTAAAATACAATTCTGTGATTGTGTCTTCTGCTGGTTGATCTAGTTCTGTATTGAATGTCATGCCTTTAATATCAAGAAAAGTATGAAGGCCAAGTTCCATTAATGTTTTTAAATGGAAATAGAGGGACTGGTCTCCCTTCTCAACAAAGCCTAGAACTAAAGAAATAGATAAAATGTTGTATACCTTAACACTCTGACATTTTAAAATCTAATAGACTGCTTTATTATTTGCTGAGAAGTCAGGCTACATGTGAAAAATAGGCATTGTTTTTAAATTTCCCAAGATATTAGAGATAGTAAGGACAAACAATAGAGAATCAGTATTTTTAGGTGTTTGGAATAAGAGCTTGCAATCTGGGGCTGGAGACACCTGAATTCAATTCTATGCTCCATCACTTACTAGCTATGTGACCATGTATAAGTTACTTAATAATCATAATTATGAATAATAATGAAAATTTATTTGGCCCTTATATGTCAAATACCGTTCTAAGCAATTTACTCATATTGTCACTAAATCTCAACTTCTCTGTGTCTCAGCTTTCTCATCTAAAATATAGTGATAATAATATAATCTACTTTGTAGAGTTGTGATGAAAATTATATAAGATGAAATTATATCACCTCAATAAATGCTAGCTATAGTTAATAATATAACAGTGATAGCCCAACTTCTTTTTTAAACCATCTGCTTTGTGCCTTACCCATTAATATTTTTTTAAATCTTGTAGCAACTTAACTTTCTATCCAGTGTTCAGAGGCTGCAACTGATTGAGGTAGTGACTCAAGTTTAAGATGGCACTTGAACAAGAATCCCTATAAGAATTTTTCTAAGTGTATAGATGGGAAAGGTCAATCTACTACAGAAGTGGCCATAAAAATAGCTTTTCTTATTATCTTTTTATTCTTCCCCTTCACTAACAGAGCATTTAACAGAGAGATGGCTGCATGTTGTCTGCTTTTGAGCTAAAAGTTGTGCCACCTGTTACAGTCACAGCCTGGACTCTGTAATCTAAATATAGGGTAAATTGTCTCTTCATATACCTTCTGTTGCTGGGTAGTAGCAGAATTGTCTCTTCATATACCTTCTGTTGCTGGATAGTAGCAGAATTATCTAAGAGAAACTAAAGAGTCTAATGAAGCTTTTCACAAAATACTGAGGCCTTGGAACTTGCCTGTGGTACATTTTCCACCTCCCAATTGCACTCCATGTGTTTAATATTTGGCAAGTCCAGCCGCATGCTTAAGTTTTATAAATTTCCAGAGGCCATCATCATTAACTTCAAACAATCTCTTTGAGTGCCAGAATTGGGCAGCCAACATCTGTGGATTAAAAAAAAAACAAAAAAGCTATATCTTATTATGTCTGACCTCAAGAAGATTATATTCGAGTGTGGAAAAGATATGCAAAGGGACAAATGAGTGGTACAGACAAGAAGTATATGAGGATTTCAGTGGAGAAGTGAATTTACCAGGAGCTACGATCCTCAGGGAAGCTGTACCAAGGGCACAGTTCTTACAGGAACAGGAAGAGCTAGATTTTTGGGTAGGATGGTGCTAGTTGGACATTCCAAGTAAGGAAATGCTCTGAG
Source organism: Dasypus novemcinctus (assembly GCF_030445035.2). Lineage (NCBI taxonomy): Eukaryota > Metazoa > Chordata > Mammalia > Cingulata > Dasypodidae > Dasypus > Dasypus novemcinctus. Next base: position 87,590,937 of record NC_080684.1, on the reverse strand, counting down.
AAAGGGAAACAGGAATAATCCTTTCTCCAGGAAAAATATTTGGGATTATACTCTTCTCTGCCTTCCATTTGAGGACATTGTGAATATAAATTTAAAAACTCTAATAGAAGTATTTTTTCTTACCAGAGGAAATACTGGGTCTGAATTTCACTTTCAAAAGTATAAAAGGATATAATAGGACACAGAATACTATTATAGCCTTGGCCCCAAACATGCAAAGAAGCCAAGCCTCAGTCCTTATAGCTGTTACTCCAGGAAAATAATCACATTCCCAGAATCTACCAAAGACTTGAATCAGCAACAAGGAGGGCAGGGGACAGAGAGAAAATTGTCTTGGCTGCTTTTCCAAGAAGCCAGGGAGTCCATGCTAGCTATCCAGAGCCCATGACCAGTGAACTTCAACTCAGGAGAATTCTCCCATCAAGAGATGAATTTAGCACCACTTTTACCATTTTTATATGGTGGTATGGGGTGGTAGCTCCAACCCTCCTTAATATCTCTTCTCTCAAGGGAGGCATTTGAAGTATTTCTGCCTCTTACAAAATTTAGAAATTTACAGCAGTGGCAGTCCCCTTTTCAGGTTTTTCTTTCCCATCCAGCATGTTCAAAACCTTTCAATTTCCATTTTCCATTTGAATCCTGTGTTCCAGGGCTTGCATATTTTCATCCTGCTCCAAGTGGATATCAAAACATTGACTTTATTACAGATAAAGTTAGGTCAGAGGGTGTGCTTAGCTAGACAGTTGAGTGGGCTTGCTTGCTCTCTGCACCACCAATCCTCAAATCCAGGCATTTAGGCAGGACCTGAAGGACCTTTGGTTCTATAGAGGACATTCCTATGCAGGATTATTGCCTTCTGCATGCAGTGTCTTGGGCAGAAAGAGATAAAAAGAGAATAAATCTTCAGGAATTAGATCCTTTTAACTGATCAGTGGCTGTTACCCAGGCTTTAAGTTACTCATTGCTTCTTGATGGAGAGGGACGAGTAAGAAGGGAGGCAAGAGGCCAGGAGCACTACTCTAGTGGAAATCCCTTCATGTAGGGAAAAACCTGAGAAATGTTTTATTAGTACAAGTATTTATATAAATATTAGTATTAGTATTGGCAATGGATATAGCACTAGTTTGGGTATTAACATTGGTATTAATCTTAGTATTTGTATTATTAGTATTAGCATTAGTATTGGTATCAGTATTATTATCAGTGTCAGTATTAATGTTAGTATTGGCATTGGTTTTAGTATTAAATATTCCAAAGCATCTAGAACAATGTTTAGGCACAAATAGGAGTTCAAGAAATGTATGTTCCCTTCCTCTTCATTCTTCTCTTTACTGAAATTTCTCCTTTTGTTTTGGGGAAAGCTTTATCCTTTCTCATCTGTGCACTAAATATTTATTTAGAATCATTTTTACTAAAAGAAATGAACTGCTCTCATTAAGTATTGTCTTTAATATAAAGAGAAGTGTCTTGGTTAAGAGAGACTTAGAATGCTTGATTCATTCCATGGTGGAACCCCTGCAGAGAAGGAAGGCATTTTTTTTGACAGTTTCAGTGAAGTTTCTTCTGGGAGAAACAGGTAGAGAGGTCAGAGGGTGGTGGGTGGCACAAACAAGAATTCCTCCTTCATAGTGGCTGGCCTTGGAGAGACACATCAGAAAGAGTGGATGAACGATCCAGAGAGTCATCTATTGAAGTGAAAGCGAATCTCTTGGGATTTTCAATGGTGCCCCATTATGATGACAATCATTTCTGTACAACAAATTACAGCAGTTTCATCTCCACATGTCTGGTCTAAGGAGTACCTGCTCATCTGTAGGTTTGATATTGGGATATTTTTACATCTGCAATTTTATTACCCTGGAGAAATTTTTTAAGTAACTGCTTGTCAGCCTAGGTTGTTAAATATAGAATGTCCCTTGCTAGGTAAGCCAGACCTTGTGTGGGATGAACTGATCTGTTAACTCAGAAATGAAGCAGAACCCTGTCAGTATTTGTCAGTATTTTGAAAAAGAAGCTATTCAGACCATTGTTCTATGCTTCAGAGAAGCTTGGAGCTATGTACCCCAGGAAAACATATTCTCAATCTTACTCCATTTCTATGGGTGTGAACCCATTGTCCATAGGGTCTTTTGATGAGGTTACTTCAGTTAAGGTGTGGCCCAACTGAATAGCATGGGTCTTAATCCTATTACTGGAGTCCTTTATAAGCAGAATGAAATTTAAACACATAGAGAGAAAGTCACTGGAAGAAGCTGAAAGTCCATGGATGCCAGAGAAACCAGGAGAGGCCGCCATGTACATTGCCATGGGACAGAAAAGCCAAGAAGCAGGATCACTGGCAGCCAGCACCAGAGTGCCACAGTCTTCTGGGAGAAAACCTTGCCTTGATGATGCCTTGATTTTGGACTTCTCTTAAGCCTCAAAACTATGGGCCAATAAATTCCTGTTTTTAAGCCAACCCATTGCATGGTATTTATTATAGAAGCCAGGAAACTAAAACACTTGGTTTCTCCCTTACAAAGCTGGATATCATTCAACAAGCCTTTATGAAGCATCTTCAATCATTCCTGACTCATCACTACAAGACAAAAATAAAAAGAGAAAGAGAAGCCACAAATTAGAGAATAGACCATATTTTGTGTTTTTTCTATTTATGTGTTGTGATACAAGGAGAACTGATATCTATAGACCAAGAATCCAGTTAAGGAAGCTCTGATTCATTGTTCAGAGTGCAGGTTTCTAAACAAAACTGCATGACACGGGTTTAAACTCAAGTATGATCATTTACCAGTTGTGTGATCTGAGTTACCTGAATATGAAACAAGGTATTATATATAGGGCTTAGAATGGTGCCAGGTCCTGTCGAGAAAGTTATAATGAGTATTATTATTGTTGTTGCTCTCATGATCATCATCCTTTCTTCTCATCCTTGGCTAATGGACAAGACTGAAAAACAAGCTAGTCCATTTTTTCCTGACTCATTTGTTGTATTGTTGTAAATTAATTCGTGGAAGTCAGACTCATGAAATTTTGTGTTATAGTATGTGGTTACCATGGGCCTGTTGACAATCCCTGCCTGAATCAGCTCCAAGGGAGAGAACTTAGCTCTTCAATACAAATTATATGGAACTCATATTACATTGTCAAAAATGAATCGATAGAACTGCTTCTTTCTGAAACTTTCTGGTGAGTTTTTCTCAGCTCTCCAGGTTATCCCCTTTCTTGACTTTCATTTTCAATCCAGTGTGTCAAGGCACCTGGAGAAATCTGTAAAGATAGCATGAACACATAGAGACCCAAGGGAGACAAAGGATCTCTGACCAGTCTTCTGTGATGACTTCCATTTTGCAGATACTGAGACTATCCGGCCTGCTATATTACAGCATATATCCTTTCGACAGCCAAACTTCCCTTTGCACTTATGAATGCATTTTCCCAAATTAATTCAAGTCCTTGATTTGGAACAAGTTGATTAACCTTTCTTCAGTAAAGATGCTTTTTAAAAAAAATTATAAGCAGAGCTAATGCCTAGTCTTCAGTGGGCTCTGGATTTAGACCCACTTAGGCTCTAATCTTGGTTCTACTACTTAACTGAACTTGGGGATGTAATTCTATATGCATAAATTGCCTTTATTTCTGAAATGAGAGTAATGGTAGCGTTGTACCATTGTTGAGAGGATCAGATATGGTCTCTTATATAAGGCACTTTATATAATGCTTGGCAAATAGTAAGCCTAAGGGTACTTCAATTTTGTGAGCAGCACTGCTTAGATTATGACCAAAAATCTTTTTTTCCCTTACATTTAAGGAAATTTGGTGAAAGCATGAAAAGTTTGGATAGACTTTCAAATATTATATCTTTAATCATATCATCATTTTTTTTAAACAAAGCTTGTAGATTGGTTTACATTTATTTATTGTCTCTATACAGTTGACTATAGAATGGTAGGTTAACAGAGACCTACAAATATATCTGGGGCCAAATGTTTACTGTTAAAATCAGGAAGCTATATGCACAACTGTACCTTAGAGTACCAAATAGATGGTAAAGACATATTTTCCTTTGTAGAAGTATACCAACTAATAAATGAAGATGGACTAATAGAAAGAATACTTTACAATTTTGCATCCTCTAATGATTTCATGGATCTAGACAATAACTGTAGGTGGCTGCTAGCATCACTAAAAAGAGAGACAACCAGATATTGTGTATCTTCTGTATGAAACACTACCTATGAAATAGTCTTGCCCCTGCCACCCAGTTAGTTGAGCCTGATTCTAGTCAACCAATTTCTAAAGGAGACTAAGAAACACATTCAATAATATCAAAGGGATGCAATCAGCAAAATTCAAACTATTTGAGACATTACAGAACAAATAACTTGTTTCTTTAATAAAATAGAAACATTGAAAGAAAAAAGATAAAAGAGGGAGATGTGAATTTAAAAAGAGTCTAAGAAATCTATCAACAAACTGTATTGTTAGACTTCATTCCATTATCAACTTGAAAAAAGTAAACTGCAAAAATAAAAACACATAAAACAATCAAATGTGAACACTAGGCAGATATTTGATGGTATTATGGAATTATTGCCAATTTTTTCAGTTGTAATAATATTGAAGTTATGTTAAAAATGGTCGGTCAAAAAGTTTTAAAAAATAAATATGCTTAAAATGATAAACCATTTTAAAGGAAATTGAAGAACTTTCAAAATGGAGGTAGAGTATGTTCATGGATTGGAAGACCCAATATTATTAAGGAGGCAATGCTCTACAAATTGACATAGATTAAATTCAATCTTAATCATAATCCTAATAGAATTTTAAAAAATAAATTGATAGGGGCCCAGGCCATGGATGTGAGGGGTCTGAAGGTGAACAAACTTCACCTGGAGCTGCAGCACTGTGGCATGGACCCTCACTGCCTCAAGGCTGAGCTAGCAGAGTGGCTACAGGTGGCGCTGGAGGTTGAGAAGCCTGAAGACTAGCAACTTGGGCACAACAATGAGGAGATTCCATGGGCAATATTATCAGGTAGAACCCATTCTATGATACCCAGGTCATCAAGCAAGAGGCTCCAAGAGGAGACGGCTGGAAATGGAGCAGCAGCGGCAGGTCTATTGCCCAGAAATGAAGACAGATGAAGCAAGAAGCACCAGCTTCCTTTTCCCCCAACACAACTCAACCCAGAGGGGCAGCTCTCCTAAGCCTCCTGCTGAAGAGGATGAAGATGACTTTGAGGACACACTCATTGCCATTGACATGGATAGCTGCGATCTCTGCTTCAAGGTTGCTTGAGACCAGAGTAGTGGCCAACCCCACTCACAATCAAGGGCTTTGCATATCTGTGGTCAAGAACCCATGTGTGCTTCGAGATGAGGCTCAATGAGAAAATCTCTGTGAAGCACCTTCCATCCATGGAGCCTTACCCCCACATGGTCCACATTGGCTTCTCTGGACTTCTGCAGCTCCCAGATAGAGGAAGAACCTTTCTCCTATGGCTATGGAGTACCTGGGAAGAAGTCCACGAATAGCCAGTTTAAAAACTACAGAGACAAGTTTACAGAGAATGATGTGATTAACTCTTTCGGACTTTGAATGTGGGAATGACGTGGAGCTTATCTTTACTAAGAATGGGAGGTGAATGGGCATTGCCTTCTGAATCCAGAAGGAAGCCTTGGGTGGGTTAGGCCCTCCACCCTCATGCCCTGGTGAAGAATTGTGCTGTGGAATTCAACTTTGGGCAGAGGGTAGAGCCCTTTTGTTCTGTCCTCCCAGGCCTCACCTTCATCCAGCATCTTCCCCTTAATGAGTGGATCTGGGGCACCATTCGACCAAAGAGGAAGGCAGAGTTTGAGATTCTGATAATGGTAGGCCTATCTGCTGCTGGCAAGACCATGTGGACCATCAAACATGCAGCCTCCAAGAAGTAAAGCATCCTGGGTACCAATGCCATCATGGATGAGATGCAGGCAATGGGCCTACGCTGGCTACTGGGATGTCCTGCTCCAGCAGGCCAAATAGTGCCTCAACCATCTCTTCCAGATCACTGCCTGCAACTATATCCTAGAGTAGGCAATTACTATGGTTCAGTCCAGAGACAAAAAATGAGACCATTTGAAGGCTTCCAGTACAAAGCCATTTTAATTTGTCCCACCAACAAAGACCTGAAAGACCTAACAGTAAAGTGAATCAACATGGAAGGGAAGGATGTCCCAGATACTGCAGTCTTGAAAATGAAAGCCAATATCATATTGCCAGATGTCAGGGACTCCCTGGATGAGCTTCTGTTCATTGAACTGCAGCAGGAGGAAGTGTGAGGCTGCAAGGCTGGGCTGCCACCTGAAAAGCACTTTGACACCCAAGTCAGTGGTGGCTTTCAGAGTTGTAGAGGTGGCCATAATTTCCTATCCTATGCAACCATGGGGGCCAACTGAGGAGGTTTTCAGATCAAAGGGGAGGCAGCAGTGGATGAAGCAATTATAGAGGAGGTAGCAGTGGGGGTGGTAGCCACAGCCAAAACCACTGGGGTAACAACTCTCCCAGCTGAGGCAGCTACAACCTGACCCACCTGTAGCAGTAGCCACCACAGCAGTCACTGCTGCCAGCCAGCTACCGCCCTGCTTCGAATGTGTCCTAGAGCCAGCATCTACAATAAGAACAGCAATATCCCTGACTTGAGGCAAGTACCAGCACCCCCACTGCCAGCAGCCATAGCCCCCCACAGCCCAGTTACCACTGAGAAGCTTACAGCCAGGTGTACACAGCCCCACCACCTCTACCTCTGCCACTACATGCACTATGGGAGCTACAGTGGCTACAGCCTGGTCCTTATACCTGCCCACCTCAGCCCACCACACAGACCTGCCCTCAGCCGAGCTATAACCAGATCAGCAGTATGCCCAGCAGTGGAATCAGGACTATCAGAACCAGGGCCAGTGGTCGCCATACTATGACTACAGGAGGTACTCTGGGAGAATATAGGGTGGCATGAGCACACAGCAGCCAAGGTGCCCTAGAGGCCCCAGGAAAATCCCACCGGCTTCTTCTACCAGCACCCACCTCAGCTCCCAAGGTGCTGGGAGACAGGGTCATCCCAGGACTGCCTCCTTGCCCAGTCTCCTTCTAGCCCTCAGCCTCTCTTCCAAGGAACTGTTTCTTCCCACACAAGGGCAGGCATTTCTCTTCAGATGCAAACAGTCAGCAATGACCTTGTATTTTCTGTTTGTACCCTGCCCCCCACACCTCCTACTTCCTTCTCCCTTTCCTCCCTTCTTCCTTTTTGACTAAAGAAACCCTCCCTCTCCCTTGGTCACATGGTGAGGCTACAGTGACTGAGAAGAGGAGTCTTTCCTGTCCATCTCCACCCAGAATAATTGATTGAATTAGTCATCCAAAACCTCCCAAAAAAGTCAAGCTCAGTACCAAATGGCTTCACTGGTGAATTTTACCAAAAATTCCAAGAAAAATAAACACAAATCATGTTCAAAATCTTCCAAAAAATTGAAGAGGGAGAAACAGTCCTTAATTCATATTATAAAATCAACATCATTATAATACAAAGCCAGATAATAGAGGCAACACAAGAAAAGAAATTACAGATCAGTATCCCATGGACTATAGATGCAAAAATCCTCAACAAAATGCTAACAAACAGAATCCAAGAGCATATTAAAAGAATTATACATCATAATTAGGTGGAATTTATTCCAGGTAGGCAAGCCTGGTTCAACATAAGAAAATCAATTAACTTAATATACCACCTCAACAGTACAAAGTAAAAAAAAAGGCATTTGACAAAATCTAGCACCACATCTTGCTGGAAACACCTAGAAAACTAGGAGTAGAAGGACACTTCTTCACATGATAAAGGACATAAAGAACCCACAGTTAACATCATACTCAAGATGAAAGACTACAAGTTTTTATTCTAAGATTAGGAACATGACAAGGATGCCCACTGTCACACCGTTATTCAGCATTGTACTGGAAGTTCTTGTCAGAGCAATCAGGCAAGAAAAAGAAATAAAAAGCATACAAATTGGAAAGTGTGGCAGTTTAATATTATTTATGAATTACAAAAAGAGATACTGTGTTTTTAAACTGGTCAGTTCCTTAGGTTATGATACCCTTTGATTGTATTAAATTCAGAGGTTTCGCTTTCACTTTATTAAATCAAGAATTAGGGCTTTGTTTCAACTTCTTCATTGGAGTGCAGCTCAGCATTGAGTCCTGCCCTCCTTGGTGGACTGATAAAACAGTCTCTTACACAGAAGCAGACACACAGAGAAGAACCCAGAGTAAGTGAGACAGTTCATTAGAAATGGCAGAGGCTCTGTAGAATTATCTATAGCTGACATTGTGAAGAGAACAGGGCAGCTGAGCCTGGAGATAAGACAAGAGAGCCAAGCCTTACGCCAGCCTACAGCTGAGGTTGGATGAAGCTGGGACCATGGAGCCTTAAGAGGAAGAAGAAAGTCTGAATCTTTACAGAAGTTGCCACCATCTTGCATTAACACTGGCAACAGACTTTGGGTGAGAAAGTACCCCTTATGGTACCTTGAGTTTGTACTCTTTAGGACCTTGTGACTGTAAGCTTCTACCCCCAGATAAATACCTTTATAATAAAGACTACAGAGTCCTACTACTTTGTATCAGCATTCCTTTTGGCTAATACAGAAAGAAGAAATAAAACTTTCCTTATTAGCAGATGACATGATTATATATATAATAAAACCTGAAAAATCCATAATAATGTTGCTAGAGTTAGTAAATGAATTCAGCAAAGTGATAGGGTACAAGGTCAATATGTAAAAATCAGTGGTGTTCCTAAAGAATAGTAATGAACAATCTGAACAGAACATCAAGGGAAAAATCTCTTTGCAATAGCAACTAAAGGAATCAGGTATCTAATAATAAATCTAACCAAGGTTATAAAAGATTTGTACATGTAAAATTAAAAAACATTGCTAAAAGAAATCAAAGAATACCTAAATAAACGGAACAGCATTCTATATTCATGGATTAGAAGACTTGTGAAGGTGTCAATTGGACCCAAAGCATCTTACATATTCAACACAATCCCAATATATAAGAAGTAGGACTATAAAATTCCTAGAAGGAAACAGAGAAACATCTTCAGGATCTTGTGAAAGGAAACAGTTTCTTAGACTTTACATGCAAACACAAGCAATAAAAGAAAAAATAGATAAATGGGCCTTCAACAAAATTAAAATCTTCTGTCATCAAAGGACTTTATCATAAAAGTGAAAAGACAACCTACCCAATAAGAGAAAATATTTGGAAACCACATATCTGATAAGGATTTAATATCCAGAATATATAAAGAAAGCCTACAATTCAACAATAAAAAGACAAACAACCCAATTAAAAAATGGGCAAAAGACTTGAAAAGAACTTTCTGCATGGAAGGTACAGAAATAGCCAAAAGCACAGGAAAGTATGCTTAACTTCATTAGCCATTAGGGAAATGCAAATCAAATCCACAATGAGATACCATTTCATACCTACTAGAATGACTACGATTTTTTTTAAATGGGAAATCATTAGTGGGAAAATAGAAACATTCATTTTTGGTGGGAATGTAAAATGGTGCAACTTCTGTGGAAGACAGTTTGGTGGTTAAGTGGAGATTTGCCAAATGATCCTGCAATCCCATGTCTATACATATATACCCAAAAGAATTGAAAGCAGGGACTTGAACAGATATTAGCACACCAGGGCTCATAGTGGCAGTATACACATTTGTCAAAAGATGGAAGCAATCCAAGTGACCATTTACAGATGAATGAACAAACAAAATGTGCTATGTCTACACTACAGAATATTATTCCGTCATGAAATGGAATGTAATTCTGATACATGCAACAGCATAGCTGCACCTTAGAGACATCACATTGAGTGAAATAAGCCAGACACAGAAGAACAAATATTGTGTGATCTCACTGACTTAAATAATTAGATTAAGCAAATTCATGACTTAGATACTGCAATACAGATTCCCAAGGACTGGAATAGGGGTAGGAAATAGGGAGTTAATGCTTAGCTGGTACAGAATTTCTGCTTTGGGTGATGGAAAAGTTTTGGCAATGGATGGTGGTGATGATAGCAGTACACTGTGAATGTAATAAATTCCTCTGAATTATATATTTGAATGTGTCTAATGGTGGAAATTTTAGATGGAATATGTGTCTCTAGAGCAGAAAGCTTAGAAAAAAACCATAGGACTGTACAATCAAAGAGAGAACCCTAATGTAAACTATGGACTATAGATACTAGTACAATTATAATAATACTCTTTCATCAATTGTAACAAATATAATGCAAAGTGTTAATAATGGGTGGAAGCAGTATATGGGAATTCTATTTTCTGTAGAATTTTTCTGTAAAGACTACAACTTTTCAGATAAATAGATGAATAAATAGTTTGAACTGATGCATCACAAAAGAAGACATCCCAATGACCAATAAGCACTTGAAAAGTGTTCAGTCATCTATCTGCTCACTGATGTTCATAGTAGCATTATTCATGATTGTCAAAAGTTGGAAACAACCCGGATGTTCATCAACTGAAGAATGGATAAACAAATTGTGGTGTATACACTTGATGGAATAGTCTGCAGTAGGGTTAAAAGAAATGAAGTAATGAAGTACATGACAGCATGGATGAACCTGGAGCAGATTATGAATGAAGCAAGCCAAATGCAAAAGGACAAATACTGTATGGTTGTACTATTATGAACCAAATATATTGTGTAAATTCATGAGTTAATTATTAGAATATAGGTCACTGGAAAATAAAATGTGGGTAGAGAATGGAAAGCTGAGTTAATATGTACAGAATTGGTAAAAAGGTTTTTGTAACTCTTTGGAAATGGATAGAAATGGTGAAGGCACATCATAGTGTATGTAACTAGCAGAACGATTATACGGGTATGACCCAATGGTAAAAGGGTAAGTCTAAGGTCCTATATAATTCTAGAAGGAAAGTCAAAAAATATAACATGGGACTGTCTGACATAGGGAAACCTCATGTAAAATAGAAATATGAGTGATATTGCATATATGACTGTTTTTACAAAATATAAATACAAATATACTAGAGAGAAGGAAACAGAATAGCAGCTATGTATGGCAGGGGAGGCATAGAGCTATTGAAAGGTGAGGAGTTGTTTTTATCCTATTATTATTATTTTGATTGGAATAATGAAAATGCTCTAAAAATGATTGAAATGTTGAATGCACAACTATGTGATCATACTGAAAACTACTTTGGATGATTTATGCTTTATCAATATGTATCCATAAAATTGATTAGTTAAAAAAATGCTTGGTACTCAGGAAAATGTTAAATGAAATGCCAAGTAATGCTAATTAAAATGCTAAAACAAGGAGATACTACTACATCCACACTAGACATTTTAGAGTAAAAAGACTGACAATATCAAATATTGGTGAGAAAAATAAAACTGTCATACATTTCTGGTAGGAATACAAAATGATACAGTAACTTTGATAAGTAGTTTGCCAATTTTCTTATAAAGTTAAACATACAATTTCAATATAACCCAGCAATTCCATTCCTAAATATTACCCAAGAGATATGAAAATACATGCCTGTACAATGACTGCATACAAATATAAAGAAAAACAATTTTCATAAAAGTAAAAAACAGGAAATAACCAAATGCCCACCAGTTGGTGAATGGACAAATAATCTGTGGCATACACATACTGTTCAACAATAAAAAGACTAAATTATCAATACATAAAAGAACATGGATGAATCTAAAATGCGGTGTGCAAAGTGAAAGAAGTGAAACACAGAAGTCTTTATATTATATGATACTATTGATACACAATTCTAGAAAAGGAAAAACTATTGTTACAGTAAGCAGATTATTATCTTGGACCAAAAGTTAAGAAAGATGATAGTCTATAAAGGGATATGAGGGCCTTGGTGAGATGACAGAAACAGTTTTATCTTTATTGGTATACAGGTTGCACAGTTTTATTTAATTACCAAGATTAGAACATTAAAAAGTGAATGAATTTTATTCTATTTAAATTTTACCTCAATAGAGTTATTAACAAAGAGCTATCTTTTATAGGCATATTCAAATACTTACAGATGAAATGGTATGTTTCAAATTTGCTTCACTTGGTAAGTGTTGAATCCAGATGATAAGTACATGGAGTTTCATCATCTATTTTCTCTATTTTTATTTTGTTTAAAAGTTTCTGTAATAAAAAATAAATAAAAACAAAAGAAAACCAAATGTCAGGTGTTGTGTTTCACTTATTCAGAACCATTGTCACTCTCTAGGAAGTCCCAGAATCATCCACCCTGAACAAGGAATAAGGTCAAAGTGTACTTGTATTAGAGTTGGAACAAAGGGACTCTAAAAAATAGTTCCCACCAGACAGAAGTCGATTTCTCTTCATCAGCTCATCCAGAGCTAAGTGGGCACTCCAGGAGGAGTAAATCTGCCCTGGAAGGTCATCCAAGGACTCGGGTTCCTTCTAGCTTGCTCCTTTGCCTCCCCCAGGGTGTTATTTTTAAGGCTGAAATAGAACTGTGAATACATTCCAGCCACTGAAAGAGTGAAAGGCAAACAATATTCTTTTCCCGCATCGCTTCCACTCACATTTCGTTGACAAGAACTTAATCATGTGGCTCCACTTCAAGGGCAGCTGAGAAGCATAGTCTGTGGGTGGATATCTCTGTGCCTACTAAAGCTCAGGGGTGGCAGATATGGGGAAGTGTCTACTGCAAAATGGAAAAAGAGGAGCATGGATATATACAATTTACTTTTTCTCTCAGAGCTCCTGCACTTCTTTTGGATTCAGAAGCCCTATTTTGACTGATTAGGGCAAATGTATAATTAGAAGTAGGCTAAAGACTTTGCCAGCTACCTCCACACTAAGGTGTGGGTCCTTTAAATCTCCTAGAAGCCACCAATTTTCATGTATCACATTTTCCAAGAGGTCTTCCTGGTGTCTCCTAGACTGAGATAAATGTGGCCTTTCCTTTGTGTTTCCATAGCAGGTACACTTGACTCCATTCCAGCATGTACAATTTCCTTTTTTTTTTTTTAATATATTTTTGATTTTTTTAAAAAGATACTTAGATTACACAAAATGCTACACACACAAAAATAAGGGATTCTCAAATGCCCCACTCCCTACACCTCCCACCCTTCCCCACATTAACTACTTCTTTCATTAGTGTGGTACATTCATTGCAACTGATGAACACATTTGAAGCATTGCCATTAAGGATAGTATTAGCCAAAGGGGTGCTGATGCAAAATACCAGAAATTGGTGGTTTTTTATAAAAGGTATTTATTTAGGGTAGGAGATTACAGATACCAGGCCATGAAGCATAAGTTACCTCCCTCACCAAAGTCTATTTCCATGTGTTGGAGCAAGATGGCTGCCAATGTCTTCCAGGGTTCTGGTTTCCAGGGTTCCTTTCTTCCCAGGTCCTGTTTCTCTCTGAGCTCAGGTCCTCTAGTTTCTCCATGAGGTCAGCTGTAGACTATGAGGCACTCTAGGTTTTGCCTCACTCCACAAGGTCAGCTGTAGACTATCAGGCAAATGGCTTTGTCTCTTTCCCTGGGGCTTCTGCCATGCCTAAGAAGCCGTCTCTGTTCCTCTGTTTTCTTCTCCTGGCTCCAGATTAAGGCTTCAGCATCAAACTCCAACATCAAAACTCCAACTTCAAAAAACCGTCAACTCTGTCCTTTGCCTTGCCTTTTATCTGAGAGTTCCCAAGAGGTGGGGACTCAATGCCCTAATGTCGTGGCCCAATCAAAGCCCTAACCATAATCTGCCCAGGTACAGACCAGATTACAAACATAACACAATATCTATTTTTGGAATTCATGACCATATCAAACTGCTACACATGGCTTATACTTTATATTGCATTTTGCACTCTCTTCCACTCAATTCTGTAGGTTATGGAAGGATAGTAATGGCCTGTATCTGTTGTTGCAATGGCATTCAGGACAATTCCAAGTCCTGAAAATGCCCCCATATGACACATCTTTTTCCCTCTCCCTGCCTTCAGCATCTCCTGTGGCCACATCAATGATATAATTTCTTCCATTGCTGGGATGACAATAAGTCTATATTAGATTACCAGTAAGTTCACTCTAGTCCATATTTTATTCCCTTGTCCTGAGGATTCTGGGATGGTGATGCCCACTCCACTTCTAATTGGTAGGGGGCCTTGATCCCTTATGGCTGATGGTTGGGATTCTCTAAAATGCCCTGTTTTCTTATCTCTTGGCTTCAACAGTCTGGGAAGGGATTGTGTCATTTTTATCTTTTTTCCCTGAGAATTTAGCAGAGTACACATAGCATATAGCAGATTCTGAGTAAATGTTTGAGTCATCCATTGAAAAACATTCATTGAGAACCTACTATGTGACAGGAAGTGCCAATGATAAACCAAAGTCCCTGCATTCATGGAGCTTAATTTATAGTGGGGGAGACAGACAACAAACATGTTAATGCATACATGTGCAGTAGACTATGAAGAAAAATAAAGTAGAGGAAACAGAATGGAAGGAAAGGAGGAGAGAAGGGATGGAGGGAAGGGGGTAAAGAGATCGGGAGACTAAGAAAATTATACCTCACCCCTCTTTCCATAGCCTAGTACTTTTAGCAAGGTGTTAGTTGAGTTTAAAAAAAATTACACCTGGAAAGGACTTGAGGAAAAAATGTCACCAAGAGCTTAATGTGACTATCCAACAATATCCAGAGAAGTATGTAAGGAGTAAAAGGAAGAAGGAAGAGACTGTCTCATCAAATGATGGATCTCAGCTCTAGTATTACTTCCTTAGGTAAAATTTCCTCAGCACACCCCTCCCAGGCTTGGTCAGAATTACCTAACATGTTTGTATAACCTCCTTGGACTTTTATAGCACATGTTGAAGTTTGTTGTGAGATATTGCTGGGATTAATTAGTTGGCTCTTCTCCACTTAACTGTAAACTAATTGAAGACAAGACTCTTTCTTTTTCACCCTTACATCTGCATAGCATTCCATAAACATTTTTGAGTGAAAATATCCAATAGTTGAGTAATATTGCTATCATGACAACAGTCTTAATATTCATTTTGAGTGCCTTCCATGAACCAGTTACTACTACATAGAGATTCCTTAATGCTCAAAATTACACAAAGGAGGTTTTGTTATCCTTATTTTTCAAGCATGGGAACACTGTCACAGAGAAACAAAATAACTTGCTCAGGATTACCGCTGAAAGTAAATGGCAGAGCAGGTCTGCCTAACATTCTATCCATAACACTGGTTTCTACTAGACTGGTCTGTTCATATGAACCAGCAGGCAAATCAGAATTGTCAGGAGAATGGCCTGAGAACCTGTATTTTAACTCCAGGGAGATTCTTCTGATCTACCCTCTAAGGACTCTCCCAATGGGGGTGGATTAACTGTCTGTATATGGGCTTACCTGAGTCCAGAGCTGGTTCCTTGAGTCAGCTCCAGGTAAGTCCTCATTTAAACAAAACTGTGATATTCTGTATTTGAGGAATTGCCTAACACCAGGGACAACTCTGGTATTTGATTAAAACTTCTGGACTCAAGAACACTTTGATGGGGAGCGGACTTGGCCCAGTGGTTAGGGCATCCGTCTACCACATGGGAGGTCCACGGTTCAAACCCCAGGCCTCCTTGACCCATATGGAGCTGGCCCACATGCAGTGCTGATGCGCGCAAGGAGTTCCATGCCACGCAGGGGTGTCCCCCACGTAGGAGAGCTCCATGTGCAAGGAGTGTGCCCCATAAGGAGATCCGCCCAGCGCGAAGGAAAGTGCAGCCTGCCCAGGAATGGCGCCACACACACAGAGAGCTGACACAGCAAGAAGACGCAACAAAAAGAAACACAGATTCCCATGCCGCTGACAATAACAGAAGTGGACAAAGAAGAAGATACAGCAAATAGACACAGAGAACAGACAACTGGGGGGATGGTGAAGGGGAGAGAGAAAAAAAAAGAACACTTTGATGATCTCATTCTATGAACTACTTACCATACTCCATCTTATTTCCAGACTCTGGGAGACTTTGATAAATTTAGCATTAATCAATTATAGAAAGAAGGGCAGATGGGTATAATGAAAGGGTAAGAAGTGGGATTTTAATGTTGAGCCTACCACCATACTGTGTTAGGCAAGAAGATTAACTTCTCCAGTACTTGGTTCTTTCAACTGTTTGATGGCATACTGCATTACCCTCTACTCTGAGTTCTTGTGGGAATGAGATTAGATAAAATCTGTAATATTGCCTAGCCCAGCCCTTGACACAAAATGGGTGCTCAGTAAAAGCTTTCTATACTTCTGCTTCATAGCACTTACTACAAATGCAGTCAATTTATTTAATGCATTCATTTGTTTATGTTTGACTATCCTGATAGAATACAATTCCCGGGTGGCAAACTTGGCCCAGTGGTTAGGGCGTTCGCCTACCACATGGGAGGTCTGTGGTTCAAACCCCGGGCCTCCTTGACCCGTGTGGAGCTGGCCCATGCGCAGTGCTGATGCGCGCAAGGAGTGCCCTGCCACGCAGGGGTGTCCCCCGTGTAGGAGAGACCCACACGCAAGGAGTGCACCCCGTAAGGAGATCCGCCCAGCGTGAAAGAAAATGCAGCCTGCCCAGGAATGGCGCCACCCACATGGAGACCTGACAGAACAAGATGATGCAGCAAAAAGAAACACAGATTCCTGTGCCGCTGACAACAACAGAAGCGGACAAAGAAACATGACTCAGCAAATAGACAGAGAGAAGGGACAACCGGGGGGGTGGGTGGGAAGGGGAGAGAAATAAATAAATAAAATAAAATAAAATAAAATAAAATAAAATAACATCACTGAATTGCATATTTGAAAGTAAGCAAATGGAAAATTACAAAAAAAAAAAAAAAAGAATACAATTCCCAATATTTCAGATGCTAGGAACTATAAACAAGATCTCAATTAACATTAGATGACTCAGTTCTAAACTTACCCCTTATTTTACATTGTGAAATCCAAGTCAAGAAAAAGAATGTGTATATTCTTACACAAATCATCCAGCAGCTAGGTTTCCTTCAATAAAGTAGTATTCTACATCCTAAAGGCATTTTTACTTTTAAATTTCATATATAAAGTGAATTCTGAAGATAAACATTAATTTGTAGCCCTTGGATACCTTTTAATAAAATTCCACATTATTATTTTCCACTATGCTATCAGTTTATCTAATATAACTGATTTTATTCTTTGGAAATGTACTTGGAAATAACTGCTTTCTTCATAATATCATAGAGGGTAAAATCAGCAGACTCCCAACCAATGTTGCAGTATTTTTAAAAGTACCACCGATTTCAACAGAAGTACCAATTTCTTGCACTGTTTGAGGAAATAGTTGGATAAATAATTTTGGGGAGTCCAAAGGCCATTTTCTTTAATATTCTATTTATAAGTTCATTATGCCACATCCCAAAAGAAGAAAATTTTTCCTGCACTCATTGAAAGCATATCTTCCACTGATCAGAGTAAAGTTACAAGACATGTAATTTAGACTGTAAGCATTTGGAGCTTCAAAAAGAATAGAAAGCAAGATGCTATGATGTGAGAGACTACAGATCCAAATGGGATATTACCACAGTGCATGGGTGATTTAGAGTAGACATTGGCAATGGAATCTGAAATAAGTTTGCACCCATCTGAAGGAAACACTAAGCAGTCTTCCAAAATGACTTTCATTTAGTCATTGCCATCGAGCTGCACATGAGACCTGGATCCATAGTGTTGGTGCTCTCAATGTGCTATGTGCATCAATAATAATAAAAACAACAATATTTGCCATTTATTATATGCTTATGGCATATCATACAGTATACCAAGTGTTTTATATATATTATCTCATCAGTCCCTACAACAATAACATGATGCTTCATTGTTAAATATGATTGGACAGTCAACATTCACCAGATATTTGAGCAAAATTTCAACTTAACAGAAATCAATATAAAAAGAGAAAAGAGTAATTCAGAGAAGTCCAAGACAATTCAAGAAACAGAAGTAAATGAACTAAAATAACATTTAATATTCTCAGAGTGATAAGAGAAGATATTGCATCATCAAATAATTAGAGAAAAATAAAGAACTATAGTAAATATTTAAAAAGATATATTAATAGTATCCTTTTTAAGTTAAAAATAAACACTTGAAAGATTTAGTCAAAGAAATTCCAGAAAGTTAACCATGCTAACACAAGTAGAGAAAGAAGCATCCACATGATGGAACATTATCTTGATAGTTCAAACACCTGGGAAAAAGAGAAGGTCTTACATTCTTTCAGCAGAAAAACAAAAACAAAACAGGCCAGAGAGTCAAGATACAGAATTCATTGATTTTTAACAGCATCCTGGAAACTAAAATGTGAACCACAAATGTGGAAAATTTATTTTCAACCTAGAATTCTATACCTAGCCAAACTACACATCAAGTTTGAAAGCAGAAGAAAGACACTTTCAGATAAACAAAATCTCCAAAGGGGGTGAAAAAGCCTCTTGTGCAGCTTTCTTTAGGAAAAAGGATGAATTTCACCAAGATGAGGATATAAACAATGATAGAGGAAAAATAGAATCTATGTAATGGGATATACCACCTGAAAGAGGCAATAGCAATGAAGAGTCTCAGCATAATGCCTCTACAAATTGAAAGAAGTAAGAGTTTCCAGGGGCAATAATTGGAGGTGATAGAATACCTAAGTATCTGAGTGTGTGGAAAAGAAACTCAGCATATAAATGCATCACCTTTCCCCCAGCTTGGGACATGACTCCTGGGGATGAGCCTCCCTGGCACTGAGGGATTACCACCAAGCAGCAACTGGTGATGCAACTGGAAAAACGCCTTGAATAAAAGGGGGAAATGGTAAAGACAAGTGGGTTTATATGGCTAAGAAACTTCAAAATGAACCAGGAAGTCATCAGAGAGGTAACACTTAAATGCATGTTTCAGCAGGATGTCATAGACAGCCAAAGTAGGTACTACTCCAAATAGTGGGGCTCCTGAAGACTCTGGAGACACCCAGGTCATACAGCCATGGCAGATTGCTCTGGTGCCCTGCCAGTGGGCCCTACTTTGAAGTTTGTGCTCCTGAGTGTGACAGAGTTGGACTCAGATGTGACTTCTCTACACGTGCCTTTTCTGTCCCTTTAATTGAACCTATAGTTAGCACTGGAGTTGGTAGGTATATTCCAAGAGACTTGAATCTCTATGCTGTCCATGAGCCAGCTGGGCCCTAAGCCTCAGCAGAGTAGTAATACCTACTCTCAAGTTCATTGGACTCATCCAGGACAATTAACAAGACAACCGCCATACCAAGGAATTGAGAGAATCTATAACTGCAAGCAAGAGAGTCCCATCAATCAGCCATATTGGATCGAAGCTCCCTCTAAATTAAAGGTGGAGTGGCATCACCATTCCAGAATCCTCAGGATTGGGGAATAAAATATGGACTAGAGTGGACTTACTGATATTCTACTATAGACTTATTTTGATTCTAGCAGTAGAAAAAATTATATCACTGATTTGAGACAGTGGCCACTGGAGTTGCTGAAGGCAGGAGAGAGAAAAAGAGGCATAATATGGCTGCATTTTTGGGACTTGGAATTGTCCTGAATGATATTGCAAAGACAGATACAGGCTATTATATATCCTGCCATAACCTGCAGAATGGAGTGGGAGAGAATATAAACTGCAATATAAACTATAATCCATGCTGTGTGGCAATGTTCCAGAATGTGTTCATCAATTACAATGAATGTACCACACTAATGAAAGAAGTTGTTAATATGGGAAAAATGGGAGGAGTGGGGAGTGGAGCATATGGGAATCCCCTGTATTTTTTATTTAACATTTTATGTAATCTATGTATCTTTAAAAAAAAATTTTTTAAAAGACAAGTGATTTACAAGTTCAATTGGTAAGTCTGAGAAGAATCACAAATACAGAATTGTAGACAATTATGTAAATGAGGCAACCAAAGCAAGGTAAAAATTGGGCAAAATGGAAAATATAATTATAGTTCATGACTTGACTCACCAAAGAACAATATTTTCCAAGGTACTACAATATTCAATATTGATTTAACAAAAGTATGAAATATCTATAATTTCCAATAATGAGAAAGGGAAATAGGCAGGAGGAACATAAAAGTGATAAATTGCCATCTTTCAAAACAGGAAGACAATAAATAATGCCTAAAACTGGCACAGCAGTAAAAGCATGTTATTTGGAAATATGGATGAAACAGTTCAGAGACATGAAAGTGGTTGCATCTGAAGAGTGGGCCTGAGAATGCTCTCTTTTGTTTAAACCTATTGTTTTTTCTGTTTATCTCATCAAATAGGTGTGTGCAATTCTTTGATAAAAATAAAATTTAATTTCACTAGGAAATACATGGGTGAACAGTTTGGAGGTTAAAAAACTAAAAACCAAAACAGAGGAAACCTTTTGTCCCACTCCATTTACAGAAGTGTGGTTACTGAATCAAAAGTTCAAGCCAGACCTGGAGGGTTGATTGGCCATCCAAGACAGGAAAGCACGATGCAGGCAGATCATCAGGGAAGAACTCCAAGCTGGAGACCCTCATATCTGCTCAGAAGTAATTTTAGGAATGAGAGCTTCTCCAGTGATTGCCCTCTGAGCTCTTTGAAAAACAGCCCTGATCCTGTGACTCGATGCTGACCCTTATATGGGTTTGAGTCAGTTTCAGGGTATTTTAAGAATGGATGTCACTGGTAGATTTTAATTGGCTTGCAAATTATCTTCTGTTAATCTTATCCTAAGAATCCCATGACATAAGCTAACAAATGGAGATCAGAGAAAGAAATTTTGCTAGAGTTGCTTACAGATACTACTTTCTAATTACATATATATAAAGGCAAATAAGGAGCTCTTTTTTCCCACCAGAACTTGTTGCAATTAAGACATATATTTTCTTAAATAATGGAAGAACTGAATTGGAAACTATTGAAATTTTAGGGTGTTTTTGTATTTGTGTGTGAGCTTAACAGCCTGCCTGTTCAAAGATATATTATTACACATTATTAAAAGACATCATTGCATAATATACAGATGTCATGAGCACATTTCTGAAAAAAGTTTATTTTTGAAGTTGAGATTCCATGTTCTGTCAGGAGCCCCTAGTCCTCAAACCAGATAGAGAATTGTATTAATGAGCCTCACATTTGGTTATCGGTTTCACTCTGCTTTTCACCTAACTTAAGGAAAAGCACTGTGGAAAGGAATTGGAAAGAACAGTCCATCTTGACTACATCAGTTTGAAGCATTAACAGTCAACTGGGACTCAGATAAAAGAAATTCTCTTTGTTTCTATGCAAATGAGAGGTTAGAAAAAGGAAGAAACTCTGTCCATGAGGATAATTCTTTTTCACTTTAAAAGCTGACGACGTTTATAACAAAAAACACATTGCACAGAATACACCATTGCCACCTGCTTAGAGGGGAAGCAAACTGAGCAAAAATAACAAAAATGAATGCAAGAAGTTATCCCCATACGGGCCTGCTCAAAGATTAAAATGGGAAAATGAAAACATTTTCTTGTGCAAAATTACAGGTGAAGAGTGAAATTGCTCTTGTTCTGAATGTTTTCCTAAATCAAGTCTGACTGGAGTCCAAGGTAAATGTGGCTAAGATAAGGCCAAAAATTACCTTTTCTGGCTAAAAATCAGTCTTAATTCCTCTTGTCATAATTTAGTGCTTTCCTCTGTTACTTTTTTCTTTGGTCGACAATGTGAAAAAAATTTATTACAGATCTGAAAATTGTTTTTCTGGGGTGTAAAAACACTCTGTGGTTTATATAAATGTAGTAATTCTCCAGATTATCATTTCATGGTACACTGCACACCAAAGGAAGCAACCTGTGTCTTTTTACGTAAAAGTGCGGGTTGGTGGAGGAGGGCTGGAGGGGGATGTGGGGAGCCATCAGCCCCAGAATGTAATCAGATAAAGCTAGTGGCTTGGTATTAGTATGTTAGCTTTGTCTAAGTCCTAGCATCTTCAATGGGCCAGCCCTCTCTTCATTTGTCACCCCAGCGCACCTTTTGTGCAAATAATTTCCCATTGGTATTACCGAAAGCTTGGAGTCGATAGCTGACTAGCCTCTTTGCTTGCACCATTATTTCCACCAAGCTTGCTACATCTGCAATAAATCCTGGAGGATTTGTGGGTGGACTGAGGAAGTATGAGTGACAGAATGAGGTGATAAGGCCTTGATCCAATTGAAACAAAAGCTTTTCCATTCTGGCTTGGCGTGGCAGAGTCACAGCATCTGAAGATTTGATTTGATCAGGTTTTCGCCAGCTGTCCTGGGTGGCTGTGTTGTTAAATGTGATGCCGATGTGCATTTCTCTTACACTCTACTAAATCTCTTTACTCAGTCTTTTTATGTTGTGGTAGTATGGTTAATACTGGATAATGGAGGAGGTGGGTCAGATTTGCCAAGGGACTGTTTTAAGCGATAGACCCAAATGAAAAGGCAGACTCTAGCTTTCAAGAGAAGTCACAGACATTTTGGGGATGTGGTATCAAGAAATTTGGCTTAATTGAAATTTCTCAGCTTAATAGCTAAGGGACCAAGGTGAGCTCTTCAAAGCAGAGTTATTTTTTAAGCAAGATCAAATCTTTGACTGTCATTTCATATAATTTTTTTTCCCCCTTGGCTTTTATTTTTTCTTTCATCCAAAAAAGCTTAACTTGGAAGTAGCATCTGTTTATCAACACTGCTGCATTATGTGCATGTGTCTGTGCATTTCATCATATAAATAAAGGGAGGCAATGTAACTTCTGAAAAGCATCTTTTAGTAGGCTCTGTGCAGTTCAGATATTTTTACAAAGTGCTAGGCAATTCAGGATCCCTTGCTAAGATTCTGTATCAGTCAGAATATTCTGAGTTATGTCTTAATAACAAATAGCCCCCAAATTTCAGTGGCATAAAATAACAGAAGTCTATTTGCTGGTCATGTTAGGTGTCCATGTGGGTCAGCTATGCTCTGTGCTTATTGCCTTCACTCTGGGACCCAGCAATGTCTATCTGGACTTTGCTTATCTCATGGTAGAGAGAAAAGGGAGCATGAAGAACCATGCAGTGACTCTTAAAACCTCTGCTCACAAGAGATACATACCATTTCCACTCATATTTCCTTGGCCAAAGCATGTCAATGGGATGGTGTCTTAGTTTCCCAGCTGCTAAGACAAATGCCATATATTGGGTTGGCTTAACAAGAATTTATTGGGTCATGGTTTCAAGGTTAAGAAAAGTTCAAAACCAAGGCATCAGCAGCAAAGTGATGATTTCTTCTTGAAAACTGTGGCATTCTGGGGCTGACTGCCAGTGATCCTTGAGTCCTTGGCTTTTCTGTCATATGGCAATGCACTTGACTGTGTCTTTTTCTTTCTCTTCCAAGTCCCACTGACTTCCAACTTCTTCTCCTCCACATGGCTTTCTCTTCATAAAGCCTCCAATAATATGGTTAAGGCCCAAACTCACTCAGTTGGGCCAATGTTAAGGAAAGATAACATGTTCAAAAGGTTCTATTTATAATGGGCTTACAACCACAGGAGTGGATTAAGATTAAGAACATGTTTTTATTTGTTTTGTTTTGTTTTGTTTTCCGGGGTATGTAATTCAACCAACCACAGGTGGAGAAATATAAATTCCACTGGGAGGGAAATAGGATGGCTTAGAAGCACAGTGATACAGATTCTATCAGCCCTCAGTTTCCCTATCTGTAATATGAAGGAATCAGATGGCTCTGATTCAGTTTGTGGCACTGTGAAGCAGAGATTCTGACAACAGAACCTGATGGAGTTGCTCCAGTGCAGAGAAAGCTCCAGGACTGTCATCTCATGGCTAATGGAAATGGAGTTCCAACTTGATTGGCTGGAAGATGTGTTTCAGCAGAGTGATGTTTGTGGGAAAAGGGGAAGGGTGAAAAGTACCTAGGAAAATCTATGTTTTCAAATATTATACCTAATTTAAATTTAAAAATTTTCTCTCCCTCTGTGTGGAAAGAGTGTCTTTTTATTAATTCCACGTTTTTTGTTGTTGAATATAACACACGGGTAAAACAAATACTGAAAAGATGAATGTACAGCCTAATGAGCTACTAAAGAGAGAAAAATCTATGTAACTAAAACTAAAAGATAGAATACTGCCAGGACCCTAGAAGTCCCCAAGTGTCCCTTCTGAATCACAGTTCCATGCTTTTTCTCAAAGATAGCTAATAAAGTTTTCTATAGATAGAATTTCCTGTAAACAGATTTGGAGATTGAAAATTTCAGGCAGAAAGTTTACTGGGGAGTGCTCTTGGGAGATATACCTGTAAGGAAGTGAGGAAGGCAAAATGAGCAGAGGGAGAATCTAACCCACAAACAGGCTTCTGTTGACAGGAGGCTATAGCCAATCTACAGGGATCTTCTGAGATGAGATAGCACTTCACAGTTGTCCTGAATTGAGGAAGTGGAACTAAGCCTTTATAATGCCACATAGGCCAGTCATGGACTACAAACTACCCCCTGAAGCAATTCATCTGTGAGCCATCAGCAGTGTATATTCTCAGTGGCTGAGGATGGTATGTAACACCTGAAGAGGGGATCCCAGTGGAACACCATAGAATCCACAACACTATCTTTTTATGGTAACTGCATCTTATTCATACTTCGCAATTTTACCACTTATGCATGCACCTTAAAACTGCAGAGTTTGGTTTTTAGTGTTTTGGGACTTTACATAAAAGAAATTATACAATATGTGTTTTTAAAAATATCAAGCTCCTTTTGCCCAACATTTGAGTTTTTAAGATTCAGCAGAGTTGCCTGTAGTGTAATTCCTTCATTCTCATGACTATATTGTATTCTATTTTATGATTATATCCCAATTTATTCAAACATCCAACTGTAGAGAGACACTGAGTTGGTTATATGACTGATGCTACTATGAATATTATTGCAATTGCCCCCTGGAGCACATAGTTACATGTGTCTCTAAGCTAGACCCCCAGGGGTAGGTAGCACTGGTGTGATCTGGTCTATCCGTACTTTCAACTCTTCTAGATATTGCCCGAAAGTGTTTTGAAGTGGTACTAATTTTCTTTGCTATCAACTGCATTTACTGTCTCATTGTTCCACATTTTCACCAACACTTAGTACTATTAACTGGCTTCTGTTTGTTTATTTTTAAAGTAGTCATTCTTGTGGGTATCTAGCTGTGCCTTATCCTGGCTATATTTTCCCTTTCCCTGATGACTCTTCAATTTGAGCACATTTTCCTATACTTGTTATCCACTTAGATTTTCTCTTTTGGGAGGAAATGTTTTTTATCTTTTTATTCTATTGAGTTATCTTTCTTTTTCTTATTGAACTAAATATGATCCTCCCACATTTTGAGAATACTGCAATTAGAAAAATATTGCAAATATATTGTCCCTTACTCTATGGGTTGTTTTTCACTCTCAAAAATAAGACATAATTAAGAGAGTGAAAAGTAACCCATAAAGTAGGAGAGGGAAGAAGATATGTGATATGGGGGCATTTTTGGGACTTGGAGTTGTCCTGAATGATATTGCAGGGACAGATGCAGAACATTATATATCCTGCCATAACCTACTGGATGGACTGGGAGAGAATGTAAACTACAATGTAAACTGTAATCTATGTGGTGTAGCAGTGCTCCAAAATGTATTAAACAAATGCAATGAATGTGCCACAATGATGAAAGAGGTTGTTATGGAGGAGGAGTGGGGATCTTGGAGAGTGGGGTATATGGTAACCTCATAATTTTTAATATTGCATTTTGTGTGATCTATGTATCTTTAAAAAAAAGAATAAAAATAGGATTTAAAAAGTTCTTAATTTTAAAGTAATCAAATTTATTATTATTTTTCCTTTTGGTTAGTGCCTTTTGTGCTTTATGAAATATTTCTACCTTAAGCTGGCATAAGTAATTTAGATTCAGGTACCTTGTGAAATAAACTGTCAGTCTTGTGACAAGTAGAGCTCTTGTGCTATTCTTTATTAGAAGAGCATTTTGAGCATTTAGAAAAAAACGTTTCCTTTACAAGCGATCAATTTACCTTCATTTTAGCTTCAGATTCTTTTAGTTTTGACCATTGAATCACAAGTGAATGGAGTCACTGACTTAAACAGAACAGAGAAATCCACCAGCAAATATGTACAAATACCATTCAAATTCAACTAAATTTTCAAAGTTGACATCTCTTTTGGGGAGTCATGAGCACTGGAACAGATAAAAGGGAAAAAAAAATAACTCTTAGCAGGAAGGAAGCAACAAAGCAAACCTGTAAAGTACAAGCTAGAAAATGGATAGGTCCAAAAAAGTTGAGACGAGTTTATAGATTAATGGTTTTATGATTGGATTATTTAAAGAAGTTGAGAGTTTTGGGGTCTATCCATAACCTTTGAAGAGCTGTGTCATTTACTCCAGTGACTCCTAGCAGTTCCATAAAGCCATCTCATTGGATGTTAGCAAGGCTGTTTCTCCCTTACATACTCCAGTTGCTAATTCCCCTTTCCTCTATACATCTCCCAGGGCCAAGAACATAAGCATGATCTAAGATGGTGGAGGCTGAGAGTGTGCCTGCAGAGCTGGAGTTGGACTTTCTGTGCCAACTGAAGAAGTGATTTCATCATGACTGATTCTGTGGCTTGTAGGGTAAGGTGAGCTGGTGCTAAGGCTGGGCTATTTCCCCAAGTAATGCCCTTCCTACCAAAAGGAAGTTCCTACTCTTCCCTTAAACCCTTTGCCACTTTCTGTGACCAAAAGTTGGGTGTTCATCTTTCCTAGGGATATATTTCAATGGTTTTTTAAAAAAATTTCTTTATTTTATTCTCTGCCACCCCCCGTTGCTTCTGCTGTCTGTATCCATTCGTTGTGTCATCTTCTGTGTCTTTTTTTCTCTTTTTGGTCTTCTCATTTTTTCTCCTTTAGGATTCACCAGGATTCAATCCTGGGGACCTCTGATATGGAGAGAGGTTCTCTGTTAGCTGCACCACCTCAGTTCCTGGCTTCTGCTGCACTTCGCTTTGACTCTCCCCTTCGTCTCTCTCATGTTGCATCATCTTCCTGTGTGACTCACTTGCACACTGGCACAGGCACTGGCTCACCACACAGGCATGCTTTCTCTTCTTTTTTTTTTTTTCACCCCAGGGATCGAACCAGGGTCCTTCCATATGAGCTCACTTGAGACACATCTGCTTCCCTTCAATATTCCAATAGACATTTGGTTACACTTTGTATGTGTTTTAACCCAAGGTTAAGAATCAGTGATATTAAGCCACTGTGCCTTTCTTTTATCACTAGCCACTTACTTGGTTCTGCATTTGACTTGCCACATCACAGGAATTTCTAAGCTTTTATGTTTGGGAAACACAGTTTGTCATTTCATTGTCCTGCTCTATGGCTATTGGTGGTTTCTCATCTATGTGTCCTTGTCCTGGGGAGGAGTTCATCTGCAAACTTAAATTTCCATTTTGGCTTCAGAAAAGAAAATGAACAAACCATGGCTTCCAGTTAATTAAACCAGAGAGGAAGTCCTTTTAAAGTAATTATGAGCTTTAACTGCTCAGGTCTCCACAAGTTTGGGTAAGACTATCTTGCTTGGCTTCAATCACACCTAAAAAAAACATTTTCTTAATAACCTTTGTAGGGGCCTGATTTTTAAAAAAACATTATCATTGCTTGGGTTTGAAACAAAATTGAGAAAATAAAAGAGTAAGGGAACTATAGTAAAAATCCTGTAGTGATATGCCCTGTGATAATTCAGATTAAGAAAAACCTTGATTGGAGTTTGGTTGCAGTTGTCTGTCCAGCCCCTGTTCTCAAGTTGCAGGGGAAGGGACAATGCAAAGCCAGGTAAGGACCCTTCAGACAATCCCATCCTGAAAAATGAGGAGGTAAAAGGTAGGTCTCCAGTCATAGTATCCTCCTGGTCCAGTATCCCTGAGTCAAGAAACAAAAGAGGAACTAAATTTCTGGAGGAATCCAGAGTTGCTGCCACCATGTGGAAGTCTTAGCGACACACAAAATTAGAATCGCTAATCCTCATTGAGGTGGTACCAGACAGATTTAGATCAGACACTGATCTTAGAACCCAAGAACTGCCAGCCAGCTAGATATTCAGACTCACTTGGTCATCTATCAATCTCTTAATAAGGTGCATATTCTGTGATTGAATTGTTTGGCCCCTACTTATGTTAGGGCAGGGCTGTTGTTGTTGTTGTTGGTTTTTTGTTTTGTTTTTTTTGACCATCTATGCTTCATTACTGATGAAGGTTAAGTTGGAGGAAGTTCTTCAGTGTGAGACAACTAAGCCCACTGCTTGAATCCCAAGAAAAAACAGATTTACCCAACAGTCATGGGTGAATGCCACCACATTGGAGCTAGGGGAAGGGCAGCCTAAGTAAGGCTTATGGCATGGAAGAGCACTGTGGGCCGCCCTTTCTGAAGAGGAAAAAGGGAAGAGCTGAACCAAGCATGTTCATTCTTCCCAGACCAATGGCACTCAGTTCAGCTGCCTGTTAAAACCCTTGGGACTGCTCTTAACTAGACTTATGCTAACTGCTGGCCAGGTATCTTCAGGATGCACGATCTCCACTCTATTGAAATGAAACAGTACTCGTATGAGCCATCTGAAGAATGGCTGTTCCATTTGTTTCTCTAGGTCAGGGGTTCTCAAAGGGATTTTGTTTGTTTGTTTAAAGATCTTTGGAAATAAAAACCATTTTTTGAAAGTCCAGTATGTGAAAACATTAAAGCAAAGCTATGTTAGCTGATGTAGGACTAGAGGACACAGATGTCTCTTCACTTGTCCCTGCTTCTATCCAGCTCCAGGAAGGGCCCTTGGGTTCACTGGGACCTCCCAGGGCTTGATAGGAAATCTCTAATCTAGAGGAACAACCAAAAAATGTCCTTGGATTAATCCAAGACAGCAGAACACTGGATTCCCAGACTCTGGTTTTAGACCCCTGTAGAGTTACTTTTACTAAATTTGGTTTGGTTGTCTCTCTTTGACTTGTATTAGGGAGATTATTTAAAAATCAAACAGGCATACAAAACTAATTTATTAATTATAAGGATATTATTGAGGATGTTGTTTACCACATCAAATAATGTCCTCTTTATGAAGTCCCTGGGGGAAATTTCTCTTAGGTTCTTGTTTCAAGGAATAGTTGCTGTTTTTCTAAGTGTCTGGTTCATTTTAATCTAAAGACACTATGAAGCTTGAAATCGAAATTTGACATTTCTCTCTTTCTACTGACCGTTAAAAAGCTTCGACCCAAACTGGTAGCCCACGAAGTAAGTGGATGCATTTTATTTATCCCTAACCTTATCTTCATGATATTCTTTCCTGTTTTGACTATTTACCCTTTGCCTCAGTTAGGAGTTGTTTGTGTTTTTTTTTTTTTAAGTGACAGAAAACCCAGCTAAATCTAACTTAATCAGTCAATCAAGTAATCAAACAGAAAAACCCAGGAGTAATTCTCAGATGCTAAAATGATTTCAGTACACTCAGTTTCCTTGCATCCTTCAGATCTGTTTTCTTCCACGAGGCAGTTATATTTTCAGTCTAGCTTCTCTCATGGTGGGAAAACAACTGCTGTGGCTCCAAACCTCAGGTCAAATTACCACTCAATCAACTCAAAGAAAGGAAGATTCTCTCTCCCTAAGACCACAAAAATATCTTTTTTGTCTCACTGAATCTGTTTGGGTTACTCCTTCCTGAACCAATCCAGTGGAAAAACTGGTTGGCTTAAGCCAGTCAGGACATACCTCTGGAGTTGAAGCTGAGATTAATCCCACCTAAATCACATGGATGAGAGCGATGGATTTCCAAAGGAAAATCAGGGTATTGTTACTAGGAGAAAAATGGAGGCACCATGAAACATATATTCACTATTTTTTATTTTCCCTATTTACCTACTTTTAGAGTATGGATTAGAACGGACTTATTGATATTCTATTCGTGAACTATTGTGATTAGTAATCGAAGAAAATGTGGCATTGGTGTAGAGAAAGTGGCCATGGTGGCTGCTAGGGGTAGGGAGTGGGAGGAAGAGATGTGATGTGGGGGCGTTTGCGGGACTTGGAGTTGTCCTGGGTGGTGCTACAGGGACTGTGGGAGAGTGTGGGCTATGATGTGGACCATTGGCCATGAGGTGCAGCAGTGCTCAGAGATGTATTCACCAAATGCAATGAATGTTTCATGATGATGGAAGAGGTTGTCATGGGGGGATGAGTGGGGTGAGGGAGGTGGGGGGTATATGGGGACATATAAAATAAAGACAAAAAAAAACTTGCTAGAATTGTATGTAGTTATAGAAGCCTTTAAAAAATTTTTTATTTAGTCAGAACACACTCGAACAAATTTTAAAAAGATGTAGTAAAAGTGCCATCTAAATTATAGTTAGCAAGTATAAGAATAAGAGGAAGCACGATTGTCTTACCGTAAATTTCATTCCAGGGCAATACTTGACACAGGGGGCAGCTCAATAAAAAAGGTGAGACAATTCTAGCCTGCTTCTTACCCTAGGACATTATTTACTTCTTAGTATAGAAAACATAGATATTTAAATGTAAATTATTTATCTGCATCCCTCCAGGTTTTTTCCTCCCATCACCTTTGATATAAAAAAACTATAAGATGGCAAAGCCAAGTAAATTTTAAAGAGGCAAAGGAATTTTTACTTACCACAGTCATGTCTTTTTCTGCAATTGTTTCTTAAGAAAAAAGTCTACAGTGTGATGATTGTTCCAGTGGTTGTTTTAGTTAGGGTTATCCAGAGAAACAGAACTAATAAGAAATTAAGAGCTATAATATAGCAATTGGCTCACACAAATGTGGGGGCCTAGATACCCACAGTGGAAAGCCTCTCATGAATGCAATCTATGTTGCCTTTTCTCCCTACTCAGCTCATTTACCCAACTTCTTACTCATGTTTTCTGAAATCACCTTTGCTCAAATCTTTGAGTAAGGGAAACCTAACCTAAGAGAGAAAGCAAGTGTCAATTCATGACAGGACTTTCTTTTTCATATATAATGTAACATATATCCTTTCTCTGCTCTCATCCATATTTCTCAGCGCAGAGCCCCTTTCCCCAATTCCCTTATTCCAAATTTTGCTCTATCATTCAAAAGGGGGGTTGATGTTATGCAATTTTGTTTTGCAAGTTCACAACTTTTACTACACATTTATTGTTTATGTATGTTCATGTATGAATGATATACTTCAACAAAATATTTTTTAACGGAAAAGGGGAGTTGACAATTTTATGCTGTTTATAAGAAACATGATGGATGCAATTCTCCTGCTTGCAATTGTAGGCACTCTCATCCATGTGGAATCTAAGCCCCCTCTCGATACAGAGGTGGAGTGGACATCACCATTCCAGGGCCCACAGAATAGAGGAATAAAATATGGATTAGAGTGTACTTACTGATATTCTACTATAAAACTTTTGTGACTACTAATAAAAGAAATTGCATCATTGACAGGGAGAAAGTGGCCACAGTAGTTGCTGAGGGCAGGGAGTGGGAAGAAGAGATACAATGAGGGGTCACTTTTGGGACTTTAGAGTTGTCCCAAATGATATTGCAGGGTCAGATGCTGAACATTATATATCCTGTCATAACCCACTGAACGTACTGGGGGAGAGTGTGAACTACAGAGTAAACTATTATCTGTGTAGTGCAGCAGTGCTCCAAAATGTGTTCACCTAGTGCAATGAGTGTGCCACAATGATGAGGGAGGTTGTTGGTGTGGAAGGAGTGGGGTGGGGGGATGAGGGGTGTACAGGAAACTCTTACGTTTTTTATAATGTAATCTTTTTTGTGATGTATGTATCTTTAAAAAATACAATTTACAAAAATGATTGGGATGGGGGAGTGGGGTGTGGTTTTATGGGAACCTCTTATGTTTTTTTAATGTAACATTCTAATTAAAAAAATAAAATAAAATAAAAGGAAACTCACTTCAAAGTCAGTGACATAAGTAGGTTGAAAGTAAAAGGATAAAAAAGTTACCCCATGCAATCATTAATTTTTTAAAAAGCAGAAGTTTCTATATTAATATCTGGTAAAACACACATCAGACCAAAAGTTACTAATGATAAAAAAGGGCTTTAAATAATTAAACAGCATCAGTCCATAATAAGGAAGACAGAATGATCTTCAATGTTTATGCACCAACCAACAGAGAATGAAAATATGTGAAGCAAATACTGATAGCACTGAAGGGAGAAACAGACGAATCCTCAATTATAGTTGAGAACTTCAATAACCTCCTATCAATACTGATCAAATTAATAGAAAATCACCAAAGATATAGAATATCTGAACCACATAATTAAACAACAGGACACGCATATATAAAAACACTCTAACCAACAACTTCAGAATACACAGTCTCGTTAAGCATCCATCTCCCATTTAACATTCACCAAG
Organism: Dasypus novemcinctus; assembly: GCF_030445035.2. Lineage (NCBI taxonomy): Eukaryota > Metazoa > Chordata > Mammalia > Cingulata > Dasypodidae > Dasypus > Dasypus novemcinctus. Next base: position 87,558,354 of record NC_080684.1, on the reverse strand, counting down.
ACAGATCATACACTGGACCATAAAACAAACCTCAAAAAATTTAAAGTAATTGATATCATACAGAGCATGTTCTCCGACAATAATGGAATGATATCAAACTAAAAATCAGTAACACAAAGATAGCAGGAAAGTTTCTGAACATGTGATAATTAAATATTACACTTTTAAATAATCCATTATCGGAGGTGGGGCAAAATGGCATCTGAGTAAGTACACCATCATCATCTCTCTTACCAAAGACCAGCCGTGTGGTGACAGAGTTCTACTGGAGCAGGCTGTTTCGGAAACCGGCAGGGTGGGAGGTGTCTGGACATCGATCTGGTGAGATTGCCGCAGAATTGGTGTTTGCTCAAGGTAGAACTGCGGGTTTCTAACACTGAATGTGGAAACCGTGGGAAGGTAAATCCCTTTTCCCCTAGGATTAAGAACTGAGGTGTTCACTGAGAACTGCCAATGGTGGGGCGGAGTTTCCAAGCCCCCGAGTCCCCCAAATGCGTGAACCCCAAGCCTGTGTCCCCTGAAGCCCTACGGCCCATGTTTCACAGACCTACATACCCCAAGTCCACATTCTCCCAGGCCTCTATTTCCTGAGCCCAGCACTCCCGGAAATCTGGCATTGCCCTACCCCTCCAGTTGCAGACTAACTCTGGGAGTGGGAGAGTTTAGGTGGGAGGTGCAGAGAGGCCCAAGGGGTACAGGTTCAATTTTCTGGTCACCCCTTTCATTGAGTTTGGAGGAGCATATTAGCTGACTTGGGGAGAACCTAGGAAGAGAGAAGAGGCAAATCTGGTGACAGAGTCCAATTTTCCTAAATGTCCTGGGATAGGAGACTTGGTCTGAGAGAAGGTAGAGTCAGAAAATTAACCAGCCCCCTTGTAGCACACCTAAGGGAGAGGAACAGTAGGATGTGCTTTACAGGCTTCCAATAGCATATTTAGGGTTCTTGGCAAGCTGTGAGTGCTCTCTCAAGAAATTAAGAGTCATTAGTTTCTCAGGTGAGTTGGTTCACCAGGGACTCATTTGAATTTCCTACAGGAGCCCTCACACAACCTTCCTGCTGCCTTAGGAGAGAAGGAAGTGAGGAAGGGAGGAAAAGCGAAGGTCAGACTCCTAAGCAGTTTATTCAATTGCAAAGAGGGTTCTTTGCCTGGGGCCTTGTCTGGTATTTTTTGTTGATTTGTTTTCTTGTTTTTTCTTCCTCTTTATCCCCCCACAGTCCTTTTTTTTCTTTTTCTTTTTTCTCCCCTCTCTTTTTCTTGCTCTGCTTTTTGTTCCTTCTCTCTTTCTCCTTTTTTCTTTCTTTTTTCATTTTTTATATTAGTCCTGCAGGCAACACTTCTTATTTGCTGTGCTTCTTCATCCTCAATTTTCTCTTTTCTGTGTGTACTGATTTTGGCTACCAATGATATCCCTTTTCCTTTACACCATTCTCTCCTCCATCATTTATTGTTTCTCTTACACTCCACCTCTCTGTTTAGCCCCCAATATTTCTGGCTTTTTATCTCTAATACCTCTAATCTGTTTTCTATCATTTATTCACTCTTTATGTTATTGTCCTCTCTTTTCTTTTTCCCTCTCTCCTGACCACACTGACCTTTTAATTCATAGTATATTCCTCCCCATATTCAATTTAATATCTCATTATAGGCACTCCACTTTTTTACAGTTATAACTATACACAGATTCCATGAGGTCTATATCCATTCTCCTAGATCTCACATGGTTCTTCTGCTAACTATCAATACTACTATTATATTTTTCTTTTCTTACCCCTTTTACTTTCTCTGGACCTAATATTTTCCTTCAAGGAAACTTAGCCGACAACAAGGACTAGAATAAGAAGAGCTAAGTGACATAGAGAAGACTTAACATAGACACAAAAACAACAACTAATTAAACCCAAGACTAGAATAAGAAGATAATCAACAGAATAAACCCAACAAGATAAAATGATGACCAGACAGCAACAAAAAACTACAGACCATGCCAATAATCAGGAAAACATGGTCCAATACAATGAACAAACTAAAAACCAGGAAGAGAAGTGGAACATCTAACAAGTAATTAAAGCTCTCAAAACATGTATCATGGACCAATTCAATGAAGTGAAGGAAGAGATTAAGTATATGAAGAAAACACTTGGAGAGTATACAGAAGAAATTGTGATCATGCTCAAAAAGATCACGGAGATGATGGGGATCAATAGCACAATCCAAGAAATAAAAAATACACTCTTAGCAAATAACAGCAGATTTGAAGAGGCAGAGGAAAGAATTAGTGATGCAGAAGACAGTACATCTGAAATCAAACATAGTAAAATTAATTGATAAAAAGGTAGAAAAAATCCAGCAGGGACTTAGGGACCTGAATGAGAATGCAAAATGCACAAACATATGCATTATAGGCATCCTAGAAGGAGAGGAGAAGGGAAAGGGGACCAAAGGGTCGTTGGAGAAAATAATGGCTGAAAACTTCCCAAACCTATTGAGGGAGATGGATGTAGATGTCCAGGAAGCACAATGCACCCCAAACAGCATAAATCCCAACAGGCCTACCTTAAGACATACACCTGTCAAATTATCCAATGCACAAGACAAAGAGAAAATACTAAAAGCAACAAGAGAAAAGAGAACCATCACATACAAGCGAGGCTCCATAAGATTAAGTGCTGATCTCTCATCTGAAACCATGGAGGCAAGAAGGCAGTGGTATGACATAGTCAAGGTACTAAAAAAGAAAAGAATTTCCAACCAAGAATACTCTGTCAAGCAAAACTAGCATCCAAAAATGACGGAGAGTTCAAAATATTCACAGATAAACAGAAACTAAGAGAGTATGCCAAGAAGAAACCTGCCCTTCAAGAAATACTAAAGGGAGTTCTGCAGGAGGAAAGAAAAAAACAGGAGTGACAGAATTGGAGGAGAGTGTAAGAACAACTAAAACTACAAAAAGATAAAAAAAATCAAACAACATAAGACAAACATAAATCCAAAGAAAATATGGCTAAAATAAGTAATTCCTTGAAAGTAATAGCACTTAATATCAATGGATTAAACTCACCTGTTAAAAGACACAGATTGGAAGATTGGATAAGAAAATATGACCCATCTATATGCTGTCTACAAGAAACTCATCTTAGACCCAGGGATTCAAGGAGATTGAAAGTGAATGGCTGGAAAACAATCTTACAGGCAAACAATAACAAAAAAAAAAAAGGCAGGTATAGCTATATCAATATCAGACAAAATAGACTTTAAATGCAAAACTCTTGTGAGAGACAAAGATGGACACTACATATTAGTGAAAGGGATAATCTTGCAAGAAGAAAGAACAATTATAAACATTTATGCCCCTAACAAGGGTGCCTCCAAATACATGAGGCAAACACTGGAGAAACTAAGTGAAGGAATAGATGCCTCTACAGTTACAGTGGGGGACTTTAACACAGCACTATCACCATTGGACAGAACATTTCAAACGAGAATCAATAAAGAAACAAAGACTTTGAACAATGTATTAGAGGATCTGGACCTAATAGACATATACAGAACATTACACCCAAATACAGCAGGATATACATTTTTCTCAAGTGCACATGGATCATTCTCCAAGATAGACCATATGCTAGGACACAAAGAAAGTCTCAGTGAGTTCAGAAAGATCAAAATCCTACAAAATAATTTCTCTGACCACAGTGGAGTGAAGCTGGAAATCTGCAAAGGCCAGAGGCCCAGATTTGGCACTGAGATATGGAGGTTAAACAATACACTCTTAGAAAAACTGTGGATCAAAGAGGAAATCTCAAAAGAAATCAGTAACTACCTGGAAACTAATGAATATGATAACACAACATATCAAAACTTATGGGAGGCAACAAAACTGTACTGAGAGGGAAATTCATAGCCATAAATTCATACATCAAAGAAAAGAAGAAAGAGCTAAAATTGAAGAACTCATTGAACAATTGGAGGAATTAGTAAAAAAAAAAAACTAATCCCAAAGAAAGAAGGAAGAAAGAAATAACATATCAGAGCAGAACTAAATGAAATAGAAAATAGGAAAGCACTTGAAAAATTTAACAAAACCAAGAGCTGGTTCTTTGAGAAGATCAATAAAATTGACAAACCCTTAGCTACACTAACAAAGAAAAAGAAAGAGAAGATGTAAATACACAAAATAAGAAATGAGAAGGGTGATATCACCACTGAAATAAAGACTATCATAAGAGGATACTTTTAAAAACTATATTCCAGCAAGAAGGACAATTTAGAGGAAATGGACAAATTCCTAGAAACACATAAGCAGGCTACACTGATGAAAGAAGAAATCAATGATATCAACAAACCAATCACAAGTAAAGATATAGAATCAGTCATTAAAAACCTCCCAACTAGGAAGAGCCCTGGGCCAGAGGGCTTCACAGGTCAATTCTACCAAACATCCCATAAAGAAATAACACTAATTTTGCTTAAACTCTTCCAAAAAAATTGAAATTGAAGGGACATTTCCTAATTCATTTTATGATGCCAACATTACCCTAATACCAAAGCCAAACAAAGACACCGCAAGAAAGGAAAATTAAAGACCAATCTTTCTAATGAACCTACATGTCAAAATCCTCAACAAAATACTTGCTATTCATATTCAACAACACATTAAACAAATTATACACCACAACCAAGTGGGCTTCATTCCTGGTATGCAAGAATGGTTCAATATAAGGAAATCAATTAATGTAATACACCACATAAACAGATCGAAGGAAAAAAATCACATGATCATAGCTATAGATGCAGAAAAAGCATGTGACAAAATACAGCACTCTTTCTTGATAAAAACACTACAAAAGATCAGAATAGAAGGAAATTTTCTGAGCATGATAAAGAGTATATATGAAAAATCCACAGCTAACATCATTTACAGTGGTGAAATACTATAATCTTTCCCTCTAAGATCAGGAACAAGACAAGGATGCCCACTATCAACCCTTCTATTTAACATTGTGTTAGAAGTACTAGCTTGAGCACTGAAGCAAGACCTAGATATAAAAGGAATCCAAATAGGAAAGGAAGCAGTCAAAATTTCACTATGTGCAGATGACATGATCCTCTACATAAAAAGCCTAGGGAAATCTACAACAAAGCTTCTAGAACTTATAAATGAGTTCAGTAAAGTCACAGGCTATAAGATCAATGCACAAAAATCAGTAGCATTTCTGTATACTGATGATGAGCAATCTGAGGACAAAATCAAGAAACAAATATCATTTACAATAGTAAATTAAAAAATCAAATATTTAGGAATAAATTTAACTACAGATGTAAAAGACTTACATGCAGAAAACTACACAAAACTTTTCAAGGAAATCAAAGAAGTCCTAAACAAATGGAAGAATATTCCCTGTTCTTGGATAGGAAGACTAAATATTAAGATGTCTATCCTACCAAAACTGATTACAGATTCAATGCAATCCCAATAAAAATCAACACAAAAATTTTTAATGTACTAAGAAACTAACTATGAAATTTATTTGGAAAGGAAAGAGGCCCTGAATAGCCAAAGACATATTGAAAAAGAAAAATGAAACTGGAGGAAACCACTACCAGTCTTCAAAACATACTACAAAGTTACAGTAGTGAAAACTGCATGGTATTGGCACAAGGATAGACACACTGACCAATGGAACAGAATTGAGAGTTCTGATATAAATCCTCATATATCCAGTTATCTGATATTCAACAAGGCCACCAAGCCCACTCAACTGGAAGAGAATGGCCTCTTCAACAAATGGTGTCTAAAGAATTGGATATCAATATGCAAAAGAAGGAAAGAGGATTACCATCTCACACCTTATACAAAAATCAATTCAAGATGGATCAAAGACATAAATGTAAGAGCCAAGACCATAAAGACCTTGGAAAACAATGTAGGGAAGCATCTACAGGACCTTGTAATAGGAAATGGCTTCATGAACTTCATACCCAAAGCACAAGCAGCAAAAGAACAAATAGATAAATAGAACTTCGTCAAAATTAAAGCCTTTTGCAACCTCAAATGAGTTTGTCATGGAAGAGAAAAGAGAGCCTACACAATGGGAGAAAATATTTGGTAACCATATATCTGATAGGAGACTTATATCCTGCAATATAAAAAGAACTCCTATATCTTGAAAATAAAAAGGCAAACAACCCATTTAAAAATGGGAAAAAGATTTGAACAGATGTTTTTCTAAAGAAGAAATACAAATGGCTAGAGAGCACATGAAAAAATGTTCAAAATCACTAGCTATTAGGGAAATGCAAATCAAAACTACAATGAGATACCATCTTACTCCCATAAGACTGGCAGCTATCCAAAAACCCAGAAGACTACATGTGCTGGAGAGGATGTGGAGGAATGGGAACACTCATCCACTGCTGGTGGGAATGCAGAAGGATTCAGCCATTCTGGAGGACTGTTAGGTGCTTTCTTAAAAAGTTAGCTGTAGATTTGCCATATGACCCAGCAATTCCACTGCTGGGTATATACCCAGAAGATCTGAAAATAAGGATACAAACTGATATATGTATACCAATGTTCATAGCATTATACGCTATTGCCAAAAGTTGGAATCAACACAAATGCCCATCAATAGATGAATGGATAAATAAAATGTGGTATATACATACAATGGAATATTACTCAGCTATAAGAATGAATACAGTACAAACACATGTGATAACATGGATGAAACTTGAGGACCTTATGTTGAGTGAAGCAAGCCAGGCATTGAAGGACAAATACTACATGACCTCTCTGATATGAAACAAGCAAACTGAGCTGTCTCAGAGAGCTAGAGACTGGATGACAGGTTTAAAGGAAGTTGCAGGGTAGAGGAAGGTTGCAAGCTGATGCCTATATGGGTGAAGTCTATGACAAGTTGGAGTTAAGTATTTGTACAGGAAAGGGATAAGGTGGGGGCACAGGGATACCTTTGGGTGGAGTTTTGTGGGCTTGAGGGGGGCTAGGGTTGGTAGGATGGGTTAGATGACCCAAGGAATTGGGGGGAGGGCTGGGGGAAACCATTGAATATGGGAGAATGTCAGGTATATGTTTGAAACTATACTGTTGAGAAAATTCTTTAGAAAATATAATAAGGAAGGATCACATGTTTAAGGTGCCTAAGCAGGGAGCATCTGGTACAGGGGCAAGCTTCTAGGAGGTATGTGACTGCTCATTTTGTCATAGTGTGTTATATCATTGGGTGGAGACCCATACAATGAGTGTGAAGGTGTGCCCACATCCTGGGGAGACCTGATGTTCCCAAAGAGAGGGAATTGTGTCTCTTGAGAGGATCGCTGGCTCCCAATTAGTTAGGGCAGTCTAGTATGTCAAGCCCTCAGCATTGTTGCAGTATCTGTAAATCTGGTTCCTCAAGTAGTGAAGACTAAGTGTGACGTTGTGCCCTGAGGGTAGGGGGAGAGAGGTATAGCGTGGATGGAAGCAGGGAACTGGGGGCAATGGAAGTGCTTCACAAGATCATGCAATGATGGACATGTCAACTTACATCTAAAGTGTATAAAAGTCTAGAAACCAAAATGTAAACTATAATGTAAAACATAAGGAAACTAAAAATTTAGAAATTTGTACGGTCTGAAATATAAACAATTATGTAAACCAAAATGGAGCCATGTTCGATAGCTATGTTTCAAAATTTGTACATCAGCTGCAGCAAATATAACATGAACATATAGAGATCATTGCTGGGGAAAGGGGAAAAGGGTTTGATGTTGGATATCTGGGAGTCCCCTATATTTTGTATGTGAATTACTGTGATCTAAAACTTTTTTGAAGACAAAATTAAAAATTAGAAAAAAAAAAAAAAGGATGTAGACACTGAGGAAGAAATGTAAGTGCCTTGCCACTGTACATACAGAGCACCACCTATTACAGTGATGAAAGGTTAGAAACAAAGTTTTATAATATTTTTCATTTTATTAACACACCATTTTATTTTTACTTTATTTTAGCATTTCTAAATTACTATGTATTCTATTTCTAAGCTTTAAACCCATCACTGTATTTCAATTTCCTATTAATTGAATTTGGCAATATATTAGGATTCATTGTTGAATAAGTTTTGGACCACAGAGAGGTTCAACAATGGCAGGGGAGGAACTCTGGTGTGAGGTGTTATTGATGGGGGGCACCTGGGTGGGGGGAGGAAGTTCTCCAGGGCATGTATATAGGGAACATAAATATGTTATGATATATGTTGGGTATTTTTATAGTAGTTACATTTACAAACATCAACTGAGGGAGTGCTGAGGTCCCACCCAGGGGAGTTCTATCACATTCCCCAATGGAACAACAATAATCTCCCAAGTGCAATGGCAAAAATCAACATGGAAGGAAGGTCCAATAATGAGCCCTTGATACTGATAACTATACTTAGGAGCCTGTGTACCTGAAATATGAACTAGATCTAGAGCTGTAGGGTGCCTAAGAGTTACCTCCTGAGAGCTTCCATGTTGCTCAAATGTGGCCACTCTCTAAGCCAAACTCAGTATGTAAATGCATTGCCTTCCCCCTAACATGGGGCATGACTCCTGGGGATGAGCCTCCCTACCACCAAGGGATTACTACCAATCACTAACTGGAGAAGCAACTGGAAAGAGACCTCGAATAAAAGGGTCAACTCAGACCAGCAGAATATCTCAGCCTACATGTTGGATCAAGTGTTAAAAACTGCTCTTTGACGTTGAATAAAAGGGGAAATGGCAAAGACAAATGAGTTGATATAGCTAAGAGTCTTCCAAAAAGAGTCAGGAGATCATCAGAGTGGTCGTGTTACACACACCTCAGCAGGACCCCAGAAAAAGCCAAAGTAGATACAACTCTAGGTACCAGTTCTCCTGAAGGCCACAGAGATCCACAGGGTATATAGTCATGGTATGTGGATTTGGAGCTCTGTGCCATGTAAGAGGACCCTACTTTGGAATTTGTGCTCCTGAGTGTGATGGAGCTGGACTCAGATGTGACTTCTACACACGACTCTTCTGTCACTTTTACTGAACCTGTGGTTGGTGCTAGGGATGGCCCATACTAAGGGGACTTGACTCTCTGGACTGCCCATGTGCCAGCTGGGCTCTGAGCCTCAGCAAAGTGGCGACTCCTACTCTCTGGTTTGTTGGTCTTACCTAGGTCAGCTAACAGGGAGGTGAAGATGGTTAACCACTACACCAGGGAATCAAGATTGCCTACAACTGTAAGCAGAGGAATTGCATCCATCATCCATGTGGAATCTAATCCCACTCTTGATCTAGAGGTGGAGGGGACATTGCCATCCCAGGGTCCACAGAATGGAGGACTAAAATATGGACTAGAGTGGACTTACTGCTATTCTACTATAAAATTATTGTGACAAGAAATCGAAGAAATTTTAGCATCGAGGTGGAAAAAGTAGTTGCTGAGGACAGGAAGAGGGTAGAAGAGATGTGATGTGGGGGCATTTTTGGAATTTTGAGTTGTCCTTAATGATATTGCAGGGTCAGATGCTGGACCTTGTATATCCTGCCATAACCCACTGAATGTACTGGGGGGTAAACTATTATCTAAGTAATGCAGCAGTGCCCCAAAATGTGTTCACCAAGTGCGATGAGTGGGCCACAGTGATGAGGGAGGTTGTTGGTGTGGGAGGAGTGGGGTGGGGGGGGTGAGGGGTGTACAGGAACTTCTTATAATTTTTTTAGTGTAACTTTTTTTGTGTGATGTATATATCTTCAAAAAAATACAATTTACAAAAATGATGTGGTGGGGGTGGGGAGTGGGTTATATGGGAACCTCTTATGTTTCTTGTTTTTTTATGTTTTTTAATGTAACATTCCTTGTGATCTATTAACTTTAATTTCAAAAAATTAAAATAAAATAAAATAAAGACCAGACATAATTTTGCTAAAAAAAATTAAATAATCCATTTTCCATTGGTAAAAAATAGTCTCAAAAGAAATTTTAAAAATAAATTGAAATAAATGAAAACATAAATACAACATACCAAAATATGTGAGACACAGCTAAAGCATTGCTCAGAGGGAAATTTATAGTACTAAATATTTATATTCGAAAAGAGGAAGGTCTCAAATCAATAATCACATTTCCCCCATTAAAAAAAACTAGACAGTTAAGGGAAAAAGACAAATAAAGCATAGAGAATTAAATAAGAAAAATAAGAGTAAAAAACAGTGAATTTGAGAGCAGGAACATGATAGAGAAAATAAATGAAAGAAGAAAACTGGTTCTTCAAAAAATAAAAATAAAATTGATAAATATTAGCAAGACTGACAAAAATAAAAATAAAGAAGTCACAGATAACCAGTATAAGGAAAAAAATAGGGGATCTCACTACAGGCTCATTAAAAAGATAAAAAGGGGAAATGGACTTTGGCCCAGTGGTTAGGGCGTGCGTCTACCACTTGGGAGGCCCGCGGTTCAAGCCCCAGGCCTCCTTGACCCGTGTGGAGCTGGCCCATGCGCAGTGCTGATGCGCGCAAGGAGTGCCGTGCCACGCAGGAGTGTCTCCCACGTAGGGGAGCCCCACGCGCAAGGAGTGCACCCATAAGGAGAGCCGCCCAGCGTGAAGGAGGGAGCAGCCTGCCGAGGAATGGCACCGCCCACACTTCCCGTGCCGCTGACGACAACAGAAGTGGACAAAGAAACAAGATGAAGCAAAAAGACACAGAAAACAGACAACTGGGGGAGGGAAGGGGAATTAAATAAATAAAAATAAATCTTAAAAAAGAAAGATAAAAAGGGAACAATATAAGCAACTCCACACTCATTACTTTGACAAAACAGAAGAAATGGACCAAATACTCAAAAGCAAAAAATTACCAACTCTCCATGTAAATGGAATAGATAATCCAAATAGTCCTATATCCCTTAAGGAAATTGAATTTGTAATTTAAATGCTCCCCAAAAAAGAAATTGATGGGGTCAGATGATTTTACTGGGAAATTCTAGCAAATATTTAAAAAAGAATTAACCCCAATTTTACACTATCACTTCCAAGAAAATAAAAGGGGAGAAAACGCTGCCATTCTTTTTATGAAGCCAGTATTACCCTCATATAAAAACCAAAGACAGTAGCCAAAAAAGAGTACAGGCTATTGTTTATCATGAGCTTAAACAGATAAATCCTTAAAAAATATTAGTAAAAGGAATCCAAAAATGTATAAAAAGAATTGTACAGGATGTCATCAACATGGCAATGTAAGACATTCCCTAGAAAAGATTCTCCTCAAAATTTAATAACAGGACAAATCTCACTTGTTTGGAACTCTGGAGTATGATAGAGACTGGGAAAGGACTCCATAAGCACTAAATTGAAGGAAAAGAAAAGAAAACACCAGAATCAGTTAAGAGATTTACATCCTGCCCTGCCTGTCTAGACCATACCTTCTCAGTTGGTCCTCTGCAGCTTAAGAGTCAGAGACAGCACAGCCTGGGTCCCTACTTCTGAGGATGCAGAATACAGAGCCACTCTCAGCAGTGAGTTAGAAGTCCACATATATACAAGCACAGGGACCTAAGTTTGCAGAGACCCATGGTGGAACACAAGTGGCTAAGGAGTGCCTCATACAAAGGTGTCTCCAGGGAAAAAGAGATGGTAAAAAGTGCACATTCTCAATCCAGTATGTATTTCCTGAACCACCTAAATGTAAAACAGACATTTCTGGATTAAACCCATTTGATTCTCCAGGGTTGGACACTATTACAGGGAAGACACCAGAGGAAGAAAAGTCTCATAGGAAAATAATAAGGGGGAGGGAGTGAACTGCTGTAAGACAGGATGGATTGTAGAACTAAAAAGTGTAATGAAAAAGGACCATTGAGTGAGGGAGTGAATTTAATCAAATCATAGGAGCTAGGGACAAAATTCTGTGTGCATGGACACACACACAAAAAGAACAGATAAGATTCCTGGAGAAGGAACAGAGGAAAGGAAGTTTTCTCTTGTATGTGAAACAATTGCATACAAAATAGCAATCTTAAAACTTTACTGCATAGCCAGGACAAGTATCAGATTTATAAGAGCTGAGAAATCTGAATAAACATTCAGAGTAAACATGTAGAGTAGCCCATGTTACCCTAATGGTCCAGAAGAAGTTGGACCAAGCATTAAAGAAGAGCCTTAGCACAAATATAATCAACAATAAAACCTTACTTAAGAGGGAGAAAATGACCTTTAGAGTTAACACATCAAAGCAATCAAATTGGGAAGCAGATGTGGCTCAAGAGATAGGGCTTCCACCTACCATATGGGAAGACCTGGGTTCAATCCCTGGGGCCTCTTGGTAAAAAAGAAAAAGAGGAAGCATGCCTGTGTGGCGAGCCAGTGCCTGTATGGTGAGCAGAGTGCCTGTGTGGTGAGCCAGTGCCCATGCAGCGAGCCAAGTGCCCATGTGGTGAGTCAGTGTCTGCACAAGTCAGTCATGCAGCAAGATGATGATGCAACAAAGGAGAGACAAAGGAGAGAGTCAAGGCAAGGTGCAACAGAAACCAGGAACTGAGGTGGTGCAAGTGACAGAGAACCTCTCTCCACATTAAAAGTCCCCAGGATCAAAACCTGGTGAATCCTAGAGGAGAAAAACAAGAAGAGAAATACATACAGAAGATCACAAAGTGAATGGACACTGCAAAAACAGCATGGCAAGGAGAGAGGGAGGAGAAGGAGGAAGGGAATGGGAAAAATAATAAAATTGTCAGATATCAGCAGAAAATTATAAGCCACACTAAGAAACAGAAGGATATGACCCCAGTCCAGGGAACAAATTAAAACTTCAGAGGAGACACAGAATTTGGAACAACTATCAAAGAAGTTCAAACAAAAATCTCCTAATCAATTCAAGACATGTGAAGGAAAATATGGATAAAAATAATCTAATATTTTTTGAGAAGACAATTTGTAAGCATAGAGAATAATTCAAAAGTTAAAAAGAATTGTGACAGAAATTATGGAATGAAAGGCACAAAAATAGAGATTAAAAATAAGCTAGAGGAATATAATGGTGGATTTGAACAGGAATAAGAAAGAGTGAACTACAAGACTGGGTAATCAAATCACACAGTCAGAAGAAGAGATAAGAAAAGAATAGAAAAATTGAGCAATGTCTCAGGGAGTTGAGTGACAGCATGAAGCATGTGAACATATACATCATGGGTGTCCCATGAGGAGAAGAGAAAGGAAAAGGGACAGAAAATATATTTGAGGAATAATGGCCCAAAATTTCCCAACTCTTAAGAAAGATATAAATATACATGACCCAGAAGTTCAATGTACTCCAAACAGAAAAAAACCTAAGAGACCTACTCCAAGACACATACATAATTATCAGAGTGTAAAAAGTCAAAAACAAAGAGATAATTCTGAAAGCAATAAGAGAAAAGTGAAATATCATATACAAGTGCTCCTCAATAAAATTAAGTGCCTATTACTCATCAAAAATAAAGGAGGCAAAAAGTCAGGGATATGATATATCTAAGGTACCAAAAGAGAAATATTGCCAACCCCAAATTCTTATCTGGCAAAACTGTTCTTCAAAAATGAGGAAGAGGGTGGCAGATATAGCTCAGTGGTTGATAGAGAGTTTAAAATATTGACAGATAAAACAGAAACTGAGAGGGTTCATCAACAAAAGAAATTCCCTGTAAGAATTACTAAAGGGAACTCTTCAGGTTGAAAGGAAAAGACAGGAGAGAGTGGCTTGACGTAGTGTGAAGAAGTCAAGATCTTCAGTATATATAACTAAAAGGTTAAATGCAAAACCCAATAGTACTGTACCCTCAGTATATAACTCTTCTTTTTTATTTCCTTTAAGGTCAAAATACAATTGAAGAAAAAGTCATACTTCATGATAATGGAAATGCAAAATATAAAGAGATAATGTGGCATAAAAACAACATAAAGAGGGGAAACAGAGGGATAAGGGAGCAGAGAACATGTAAGCTAAGTTGGTATATTTTCAAATTTGTAAATTATAGAAGTAGGCTGTGTAATACAAATCTCAGGGTAACCACAAAGAAAGTATTTTTAAAATAAACAGTTTCTGGGAAAATGGTGCCAAGTTGAGTGGGCAGTCTGACCCTCTCATGGAAAAGGGAGCTGAATGAAGGCAGAGACCTCTCTAGAGGAGCTGCTTTGGATATATATAGAAGGGGAAGGTGCTCTGAGTCATCTAGGAGAGTACTGGAAAGATAAAGAAGTCAAAGGAAAACCATAAGTTTGCTCACTCTGGTGGCTGGAAAAGGCACATAATTCATCTTCAGGACAAATAGCCTGGGTGGAGCCCCAGGTTTGCTGCTCTGATCTGAGTGTGAGGGGGCATACCCTGGGAGGAAGAGGGTGGAGAGTAATTTCTTTCTGGTGAGTTTGGTCAGCTGAGCCCCCTTTGAATCTCAGAAGGGACCCCAATCTGATGGGGAGAGGGGAGGGAGGAATCTCCCCAGGCAAGCTGTCATGCCCAGCCACCTGGGTAAATAGTGGAATTAGATTAGATGGGTCAGAGACAGGCAGATGTCTAATCAGCAGGGAGCTGGCAAACTATTAGGAATCTAACCTGTCTGAGGGAAAGGGGGCAGCTAGCTTTCTGAAAGGCTGGCTGACCTAAGGAGAAAGTTTAGCTCAATAGAGGAATTCCTGACTTGCATATATGAGGTCCCTGGTTTGATTCCCTGCTTTTTTTTAGAGAATTGATCCACTAGGTTATCAAGTATCCAGATGGTACTATATAACAGGGAACTTCTTTTTATATTAGCTTTTCTTTAATCTCTTATTTTTAAAATAGGTTCTTTTTTTTCTTCATATTTTACTCACTAAAACCCAGTTCAAAACCTACAGAGGGCAGGCTGCAGGGTGATTGATTGATGAACTCTGGCAGCCTGAGTAGCTCCTTAGGGCCTAAGAGGAAGGCTGTTTTATGTGTTGCTGTTTTCTTTTCTTTTCTTTTTTTCCCCTCTCTCTTTGAATTTCTTTTATTTGCTGCCATCTTGTTTCTTGCTTGTGATTTCCCTTTCTTTCTCTTTTTTTCTTATACTGATTTTTTTCTACCTATGCTATTTCTTTTCTTTCCTTCATTCTTCTGTCTTCTGTTTTCTGTTGTTCTTTCATTCCACCTCTTTTTGTTTGGCCTTCAATTTTTCTGGTTTTTATTTCTATCTATCTTTTTTCTCTTTTCTTTCTTTTTTCTGTTTTCTTTTTCTTTTTTCTCTCTTCTCATCATTCTAACCTTTTAATTCATTCTATATATTTTCTCTATTTTTGCTTCTAATGTCATTGTTTACATTCCACCATTTTATTCTTATTCCTCTATACTTCTTACTCATGTTAATTATTTCTTTCCCTAGATCTTGTACACGTCCTCTTCTACCTTTTATTTCTGTTATTACTATTATTCTTTTTCTCTTATCTCTTTCCTTTTCCCTGGTCCTAATTTTGTTTTCCAAGGGAACATAGACAACAGCAAGGAAATAGAATAAGAGGAATTAAGGATCAAAGTGAAACCTTATCACACACAAAACTGACAATAAATTAAACCCTGCAGTAGAAAGAGAAGGTAATCAACTGAATGAACCTATCAAGATAAACAGATGCCTAGAAATCAACAAATATTTACAAACCATACTAAGAAACAGGAAGACATGGCCCAGTCCAGAAAACAAACTAAAAAACAAGAGATGCAGAGCATGGAATAACTAATCAGAGATATCCAAACAAATATCATGACTTGATTTAATGAAGTGAAGAAAGAAATTAAGGGTATGAAGAGGACACTGGGAGAACTTACTGAAGAAATTATAAACATAGATAATGGATATCATGGTGATGAATGGCACAATGCAAGAAATAAAAAATACATTGGAAGCACATAACAGCAGATTTGAACACGCAAAGGAAAGAATCAGTGATGTGGAAGACAGTACAGCTGAAATCAGACAGGTAGTAGATTGAATAGATAAAAAGATAGAAAAAATCCATCAGAGACTTAGGGATTTGAATGACAATACAAAATGCACAAACATGCATTATAGGTATCCCAGATGGAGAAGAGAAGGGAAAAGGGACTGAAGGAGTGTTTGAGGAAATAATAGCTGAAAATTACACAATTCTATTGACAAACATAGACATACATGTTCAGAAAGTGCAGTGCACCCCAAACAGTATAAATCTGAACAGACCTAATTCAAGACATATTTTTGGCAATTGTCCAATGCTCAAGAAAAAGAGCATACTGAAAGCAGTAAGAGAAAAGAGATCCATCACATACAACAGAAGCTCGATAAGATTAAGTGCTGATTTCCCATCTGAAACCATGGAGGCAAGAAGGCAGTTGTATAATATAGTTAAGGTGCTAAAAGAAAAAAACTTCCAGTCAAGAATTCTCTATCCAGCAAAGCTGGCATTCAAAAAGAGGGGGAGTTTAAAATATTCACAGATAAACAGAACTTAAGAGAGTTTGTCAATAAGAAACTTTCCCTTCAAGAAATGATAAAGGGAATTCTGCAAGTTGAAAGGAAAAAAAAAGAGAATGAGTTGGATGAAAGTGTAGGAACACCTAAAAAGATAAAAATAGAAATGAAAACAACAACAAAATATGGCATGCATAAAACTAAAGAAAATATGACTAATGTAAATAATTCCTTGATAGTAACAACATTGAATGTTAATAGATTAAACTCTCCAGTCAAGAGACACAGATTGGCAGAATGGATAAGGAAGTATGACCCATCTATATGCTGTCTACAAAAAACTCACCTTAGATTCAGGGATGCAGGGAGGCTGAAAGTGAATGGTTGGAAAACAATTTTATATGCAAACGATAACCAAAAAAAGACTAAGAGAAACTATACTAATATTGGACAAAATAGACTTTAAATGCAAAACTATTGTAAGAGACAAAGAAGGCCAATATATGTTAATAAAAGGGGTAATCTGTCAAGAAGAAAGAACAATCATAAACATTTATGCACCTAACCAGGTCACATCATAATACATAAGGCAAACATTGAAAATACTAAGTAAGGAAATAGTTGTCTCTACAATTATAATGGGGACTTTAATACATCATTAGACAGAACATCTCAACAGAGAATCAATAAAGAAACAAAGAACTTGAATAATACACTAAAGGGTCTGGACCTAATAGACAAATACAGAACATTATTCCCAAATTCAATGGATATACATTCTTCGTGAGTGCACATGGATCATTCTCCAGGATAGACCACATGCTAGGCCACAGAACAACTCTCAATGAATTCAGAAAGATTGAAACTATACAAAGTAATTTCTCTGACCACAATGGAATGAAGCTAGCAATCTTAAGGGCCAGAGAAACAGGTTAGGCACAAAAATATGGAAGTTAAACAACACACTCTTAGACAAACAGTGGGACAAAGATCAAATTGCAAAATAAATCAGTAAGTACCTTGAAACGAATGAAACACAATGTATCAAAACCTATGGGATGCAGCAAAATCTGTACTTACAGGGAAATTCATAGCCATAAATGCCTATATTAAAAAAGAAGAAAGAATTAACATCAAAGACCTAACTGCACCTGGAGGAATTAGGAAAAGAACAACTAACCTCAAAACAAGCCGAATTAAGGAAATAACAAAGATTAGAGCACAGCTAAATAAAATTGAAAATAAGAATGCATGAGAAAAAATAAAACCAAAAGTGATCAAAGAAGAAATAGATGAACTCAACCGACCAGTCACAAATAATGAGATTGAATGAATCATCAAAAACCTCCCAACTAAGAAGAACACAGTACCAGATGGCTTCACAGGTGAATTTTACCAAACATTATGGAAAGAAGAAACAACATTCCTGATTAAACTCTTCCAAAAAATAGAAGTGGAGGGAACATTGCCCACTCATTCTATGATGCCATCATCACCTTAATACCAAAGCCAAGCAAAGATGCCATAGACCAGTCTTTCTAATGAAACTTGATGCTAATATCCTCAACAAAAGACTTGCTAATCATATTCAACAACACATCAAATGAATTATATACTATGACCAAGTGGATTTCATCCCTGGTATGCAGGGATGGTTGAACATAAGAAAATCAATCCATGTAATACACCACATACACAGATAAAAAGAAAAAAAATCACATGATCATCTTTGTAGATGCAGAAAAAGCATTCAACAAAATACAGCACCCTTTCCTGACAAAAACACATCAAAAGATAAAAATAGAAGGAATCTTCCTCAACATGATAAAAGGTATATATGAAAAACCCACAGCTAACATACTATTTAATGGTGAAATCTTAAAAGCTTTCCCTCTAAGATCTGGAAAAAGACAAGGATGCCCACTTTCAGCATTTCTATTTAACATGGTGTTAGAAGTACTTGCTTGAGCACTTAAGCAAGAAAAAGATATAAAAGGCATCCAGATTGGAAAGGAAGAAGTAAAAATTTCACTATTTGCAGATGACATGATTCTATACCTCATAAGCTACGAGAAATCTACAACAAAGCTTCTAGAACTTATAAATTAGTTCAGTAAAGTGGCAGGTTATAAGATCAATGTGCAAAAATCAGTACCATTTCTATGCATCAATAAAAAACAACCTGAGGAGGAAATCAAGAAAAAAATCCCATTTTCAATAGCAACTAAAAGAATCAAATATCTAGGAATAAATGTAATGAAAGATATAAATGACTTATATGCAGAAAACTATACAACACTGTTAAAGGAAATCAAAAAGATATAAGCAAATGGAAGAATATTCCCTGTTCATGGATAGGAAGATCATTAAGATGCCTATCCTACCCAAACTGATCTACAGATTTAATGCAACCCCAATAAAATTTACCACATTTTTTACTTAATTGGAAAAGCTGACAATGAAATTTATTTGGAAGAGCAAGGGTCTCCAAATAACCAAAGACATATTGAAAATGAAAAATGAAATTGGAGGAATCACCCTACTTGACTTTTAAACATACTACAAAGCTACAGTGGTCAAAACTGCATGGTATTGGCACAAGGATAGACATATTGACCAATGGAACCAAACAGAGAGTTCTGATATAGAGCCTCACATGTAAAGTCAACTGATATTCGACAAGGCCACCAAGTCCGTTCAGCTGGGAGAGAATGCCTTCTTCAACAAATGGTGCTTGGAGAACTGGATACCCATATCCAAAAGAATGAGAGAGGGAAACCCTTTCACATCTTATATAAAAATTAACTCAAGATGAATCAAAGATCTAAATATAAGAGCCTAGACCATAAAGATATTGGAAGAAAATGTAGGGAAGCATCTTCAAGATATTGTATTAGGAAATGGTTTCATGAACTTTATATCCAGAGCACAAGCAATGAAAGAGAAAGGGGATAAATGGGATTGCCTCAAAATTAAAAACTTTTGCACCTCAAAGGAGTTTGTCAAGAAAGTGAAAAGGCAGCCTACTCACTGGGAGAAAATATTTGGTAACCATATATCTGATAGGGGTCTGATACCCAGCATATATAAAGAAATCCTACACCTCAAAAACAAAATGAGAACCCATTGAAAAAGTGAGCAAATGTTTTGAACAGACATTTCTCCAAAGAAGAAATACAAATGGCTAAAAAGCACATGAAAAGATG
Organism: Dasypus novemcinctus; assembly: GCF_030445035.2. Classification (NCBI taxonomy): domain Eukaryota; kingdom Metazoa; phylum Chordata; class Mammalia; order Cingulata; family Dasypodidae; genus Dasypus; species Dasypus novemcinctus. The sequence continues at coordinate 87,538,705 of NC_080684.1, read as the reverse complement.
CTCAGCATTGCTAGCTATTAAGGAAATGCAAATCAAAACTACAGTGAGATATCATCTTATACCCATTAGACTGGTGACTATTAAAAAAAAGGATTACAAGTGTTGGAGAGAATGTAGAGGAATGGGAATCCTTATCCACTGCTGGTGGGAATATAGAATGGTGCATCCATTGTGGAGGACAGTTTGGCAGTTCCTCAGGAAGCTAACTATAGAACTGCCATATGATCCAGCAATCCCACTGCTGCATATATACCCAGAAGAATTGAAAGCAGGGACACGAACAGATATAGGCACACCAGTGTTCATAGTGGCATTATTCACTATTGCCAAAAGGTGGAAACAGCCTAAATGTCCATCAACAGATGAATGGATAAACAAGTTGTGGTATATACATACAAAGGAATTTTACTCAGCTTTAAGAAGAAATGCAGTATTAATACATAAGATAATATGGATGAATCTTGAAGACCTTATTTTGAGTAAAGCAAGCCAGGCACAGAAGGACAAATATTACGTAACTTCATGATACAAATTAAGCAAAATCACAGAACTAGAGTCTGGAAGATAGTTTTACAGGTGACAGAAAGGGAAAAGAAGGTTGTGAGTCAATGCCAATATGGCCAAAATCTATGATAAGGCAGAAAAGTGTAGTTGTGCAGTGGATGGACATGACAGTGGTGCAGTGATGCTATTGGGTTGGGGGTCTGGTTTGTGAGGGAGGGTGGGTTGGACTGTCCATGGAACTGAGGGCAGGGTTGGGGGAGGGAGTAGGTAAACTATGGGGATTTCTGGGTATGTGGCTGATGCTTCAACGTTGGGAATTTTCTTTTGGCAAATATTGCAGGGTAGTGTTACTGGATTAGGGTGTTGGATGTGGGGGGCATGCAGGACAGGGCTTACCTGGTGCAGGCTTCTAGTGAGTGTGTGAGTGGTCATCTTGTCATCGTGTGTTATATCAGTGAGTGGACACCCACATAACGAGTGGGAAGGTGTTGGACTCCCATCCTGGGGAGTCCTTCTGTGTTCACATAGAGAGGCGGGAGTCTCTCTAGAGCATGGGCAGTGCCTAAGAGAGGAGGACTGGCCACCTTGTCAAGCCCTCAATGTTGTGGCAAGTAACTATGAATCTTGTTCTTCAAGGAGTGAAGTGTGGTGGTTGCCGTGGGTCTCAAGGGCAGGGGAAGGGAGGAATAGTATAGATGGAACATGATGCATTTTGGGGGTTCTACATGATCTTGCAATGATGGGTACAGGCCTTGTTAAATTTCATCAAACTTCTTAAAAGTGTATGGTCCAAAATGTAAACTATAATATAAATCATTGACCGTGGTTAGTAGTAATGTTTCAATATTTGTACATCAACTGTAACAAATGTACCATCCACATGTAAAATTTTATTAATAAGGGAAAGTGGAAAGGGGGGAGGATGTTAGGTATATGGGAATCTCCTATATTCTGTACACCAGTTTTCTATAACCTAAAACTTCTTTGAAGACAAAATGAAAAAATTAAGACACTGGGGGAATAAACAGAAGAAAATGTCACTGTACCATACAAGACAACAGATTTTACAGTGATGAAAGACATGTCAAAATGTTATTTAATTTAATATTTTTAAAATTTTTATTATTCCAATTTAAAAATTTTTGTATTTTATTTGTTATTTTTAAAACTGTCATTATTTCATTTTCTTATTAATTGTGTTTGGTTATTTTTGTTAGCTTCAGTTTTGAAGAAGTTTTGGATCACAGAAGGGTTACAACTATTGCAGATGAGGATCGTTGGTGTGAGGTATCAGTGATGGGGAATGCATGGGAGGAGGTTCACCTGGGGCTTACCTAAAAGACATATAACTGTGTTCAAGTGTTCATGGGGCATTGTCACGGTGGGTGGAGATTCACACAATAACTGAAAGAATTCCCATCCTGAGGATCTCTGCCACATTCTCTAATGGGACAGCAAGAATTCCTTGAGTACTGGGGCAGGGACTACTGAAGGAGGATGGACCATTGATGGGCACTTGATATTGATGACTGTGCTTATGAACCTTTTTTTTGAAATTGAAATTTAGCCTGGTATTATAAAGTACCTAAGTTACTTCCTGAGAGCCTCCTTGTTGCTCAAATGTGGCCTCTCTCTAAGTTGAACTCAGCATATAAATGCATTACCTCCCCCCCCCAGCATGGGACTTGACCCCCAGGGATGAGCTTTCCTGGCACTGAGGGATTACTACTTAGCACCAACTAGCAACGCAACTGGAAAAAGATCCCGACCAAAACGGGGGAAGGGTAAAGACAAATGGGTTTAAATGGCTAAGAGACTTCAAAGTGAGTCCGGAGGTTATTCCAGAGGTTACACTTATTCACATTTCAACAGGAAATTAACATTTCAACATTTCATTAACTGCCAAAGTAAATATTTTCTCAAATAGTGGGGCTCCTGGGGACTCTGGAGATATCCAAACACTATAGGCAGGGTGGAGAGCTCAGGACTTTGGTGCCCTTCCAGTGGACACAACTTGGGAATTTACACTCCCTGGTGTGACAGAGTTGGACTCAGTTGTGGTTTCCCTATCCATGGCACTTCTGCCCCTTCTATTTGAGGCTATAGTTAGTAATAGAGTTGATAGGTGTATGTCCAAGAGACTTAAACCTTTGGGCTATCCGTGTTCCAGCTTGGCCATGAATCTCAACAGAGGTGCACCACGTACTCTCCAGTTCATTGTACTCACCCAGGACAACTAGCAAGGAGATAATGATGGACAATGACCATACCAAGGTACAGAGAAAGTTTGCAATGGCAAGCAAGATAGTAACATCCATCTGCCCCATGAGATCTAAGCCCATTCTCAATTGGATGTGGAGCAGGCATCACTATCCTCAAATCCTCAAAATTGGGGAATGAACAATGGACTAGACTTACTGGTATTCTACTATAGACTTATTGTGATTCTAGCAGTGGAAGAACTTTCTATGCCTGATGTGGAGGCAGTGGCCACTGGAAGTTCTGAAGGGAGGAAGAGGAAAAACAGGTGTCATATGGGGGCATTTTCAGGACTTGGGTATTGTTCTAAATGACACTGCAATGACAGATACAGGCCATTATATATCTTGTCATAACTTACAAATTGTGCGGAAAAGGGTATAAACTACAATGTAAACTATAATTCACTTAATGGCAATGTTCCAAAATGTGTTCATCAATTCTAATAAATATACCACTCTAACGAAGGAGGTTGTTATTGTGGGAAAATGCTGGAGGGGTAGGGAACAGGGCATATGGGAATCCCCTATATTTTTTTATGTAACATTTATGTACTCTAAGTACTTTTTAAAAAAAAATAAAAAACTATGTTCAAAAATAAATAAAAATATACAGAAACAGAAATGAGAAAGGTATCAGTCAGATACATAACAAAAGGATCAACTATAAAGAAAAAGAATTTGCAATAAAGGAAAAGAGAGACAAAAAGATATGAAAATAAAATCCAAGGAACAAAATATCTGAAGTAAGTACTGCCTTTACAGTAATAACACTGATTATGTTATGTTAATGGATTAAACTGCCAAATCAAAAGACACAGTTTGGCAAAATGGATAAAAAAAAAACAAACCTTACGCAACTATATGTTGTTTACAAGAGACTCAGCTTATATCCAAAGACACAAATCAACTGAAAATAAGGAATGTCAAAAGATATTCTATGCAAATTGTAAGCAAAAAAGAACTGGGTAACTACACTAATATCAGACAAAATAGACCTTAAGACAAATCCTGTTAAAAGAAACAAATTAGTACACTATATATTAATGAAAGTGTCAAGATCACCAAAAAGAAAAAAATAATCATAAATATTTATGCACGTAAACACAGTGCCCTAAAATATATGAGGGAAACACTGGCAAAACTGAAGGGAGAAATACATTCCTCTACCATAAGAGTTGGAGACTTCAATACAACACTCTCGTCAATAAATAGAATATCTAGACAGAAGATCAATAAGGAAACAGAGAACTTGAATAATATGATAAATAAACTAGGCTGAAAAGTCATATAGAGAACATTACACCCTAAAATATCAGAATAAACATTCTTCTAAAAAGCATGGATTGTTCTCCAAGATAGACCACAATTTGGGTCACAAAACAAGTCTCAATAAATTTAAAAAGATTGAAATTATATAAATCATCTTCTCTAACCATAATGGAATGAAGCTAAAAATCAACAACTTCAGAGAACAGGAAAATTCACAAATATATTCAAGTTAAATAATGTAATCTTAAACAACCAATGGGACAAAGAAGAAATTACAAAGTATATAAGTTTATATCTTGAGATGAATCAAAATGAGAACACAACATATCAAAATTTATGGGGTGCAAAAAAGGCAGTGCTGAAAGGAAAATTTACAATCTTAAATTCTTACATTAAAAAAAGAAGAAAGACCTAAAATCAAAGACCTGTCTACCTGGAGGGCTAGAAAAAGAACAGTAAACTAAACCCAAAGTGAGCAGAAGGAAGGAAACAACAAGGATTGAGCAGAAATAAATGAAATAGAGAATTTTTAAAAAATAGCATGAAAGAAACCAAATGTTTTTTTTAAAAGATCAATAAATTAAAAAACATTATTACTGACCACACAGAAGTAAAAAATGATTGAAAGAGGATACTATGAACAACTGAATGACAACAAATTAGACAACCTAGATAGAATGGAAAAAGTCCTAGAAATACATGAATACCTTACACCGACTCTACAGGAAATTGAAAATCTCAACAGAACAATTACAAGTAAAAAGATTAAATCAGTCATAAAAAAATTTCTGACAAAAAAAGCCCAGGAGCAGATGGCTTCACAGGTGAATTCTACCAAACATTCTAAGAAGAATTAATACCAATTCTACTCAAACTCTTCCAAAAAAATTGAACAGGAGGGAACACTATCTAACTCATTCTGTAAGGCCAATGTTACCTAATACCAAAGCCAGACAAAGATACTAAAAGAAAAAATAATTACAGACCAATTTCTCTATGAATATAGATGCAAAAAGTCCTCAAAAATACTACTAAATCATATCCAACAGCACATTAAAAGAACTATACAACATGTTCAAGTGGGATTTATCCCAGGTATACAAGGGTAGTTCAACATGAGAAAATTAGTTAATGTAATACAGTACCTTAACAAACCAAGAGGAAAAAAATGCATGATCATCTCAATTGATGCAGGAAAGGCATGTGACAAAATCCAGCATCATTTCTTCTTAAAAAACAATTAGAAAACTAGGGATAAAAGGAAACTTCTTCAACATGAAAGGGAGCATATATTAAAAACCTACTCCTAACATCATACTCAATGGTGAAAGACCAAATTTTTCCCTTACAAGACTTAGAAGAAGAAAGGATGCCCACTGCATCCTTTCACTCAGTTATTTAACATTGTACTGGAATTCTAACTGGAACATTTAATCAAGAAAAAGAAACAAAAGCATCCAAACTGGAAACGAAGAAGTAATACTTTCGCTAGTTGCAGATGACATGACCCCATATATAGAAATTACTGAAAAATGTACAACAAAGCTAGTAGAGCTAATAAATGAGTTTAGTAACATGGCAGGATACAAGATCAATGTGCAAAAATCAGTAGCATTTCTGTACACTAGTAATGGGCAATCTGAGGTGGAAATCAAGAAAAAAATTCCATTTACAAGAACAATTAAAAGAATCAAATATATAGGATTAACTCTAACCAAGGATGTAAAGGACTTATCATGGAAAATTATAACACTTCGCTAAAATAAATCAAAGAAGATCTAAATAAATGGAAGGATATTCCATACTCATGGATTGGAAGACTAAGTATTGTCAAGATGTTGGTTCTACCCAAAATGATTTACAGATTTAATACAACCTAATCAAAATTCTAACAGCCTCCTTTGGAGAAATGGAAAAGCCAATCATCAAATTTATTTGGGATCCTGAAGAGCCAAAACCATCTTGAAAAAGTAGAACAAAGTTGAAGGATTCATGCTTCCTGACTTTAAAACTCATCACATTGATATAAAGGCAGTGATCATCAGAGCCATTTTCAGGACACTGGAATTGTCCTTCAGGACATGACAATGATGGATACAGGCCATCATATATTTTGTCATAACTTACAAAATTGCACGGGACAGAGTGCAAACTATAATGTAAACTATAATCCATGGTTAGTGAAAATGCTTCAATATGTGTTCGTCAATTGTAACAAATTACCACACTAATGAAGGATGTTGTTAATGTGGGAAAGTGTGGGAGGCAGAGGGAGTGGAGCATAAGGGAATCCCCTATAATTTTATCTAACATTTATGTAATCTAAACTTTCTTTAAAATTAATTAATTCTTTTAAAAAATTTATTACAAAGCTACAGTGGCCAAAACAGCATGATATTGACACAAGGACAGATATATAAGCCAATGAAATCTAACTTACAGTTCAGAAATAGACCCTTATATCTATGGCCAACTGATTTTTTTTCCTTTACTGTATTTTTTTTAATTTAAAAAATTTTTAATTGTCTGTTTTGAAAAAGATATATAGGTCACAAAAAATGTTACATTAAAAAATATAAGAAATTTCAGGCACACAGGCTCATAAGCATAGTCATCAGTATCAAGGGCTCATCATTGGACCATTTTCTTCACTGGTCTTGGCCCTTGTACTTGGGGTATTGTTGCTGTTCCATTGGGGAATGTGACAGAGCTCCCTTGGCTTGGAACTCAGCACTCCTTCAGTTTTGTTTGTAACTGTAACTAACTATAAAAATACCCAATGGCTATCCGAACATTTTTATATACCCTATATACATGCCCTGGAGAACTCCCTCCCAACCATGTGTCTCCCATCAATAACACTCCACACCAGTGTTCCTCGCTTGCTATAGTTGAACCCCTCTGTGATCCAAAACTTCTTCAAAAATGAAGCCTAATATATTGCCAAATTCAATTAGTAGGAAAATGAAAGGATGGAGGAATAAATATGGATTAGAGTGGGCTTACTGGTAGTCTACTATAGAACTATTGTGACTAGTAATGGAAGAAATTGTAGCATTGATGTGGAGAAAGTAGCCACAGTAGTTGCTGAGGGCAGGGAGAGGGAAGAAGAGATGTGATGTGGGGGCGTTTTTGGGACTTGGAGTTGCCCTAAATGATACTGCAAGGACAAATGCTGGACATTTTATATCCTGCCATAACCCCCTGAATGTACTGGGGGAGAGTGTAAACTGCATTGTAAACTATTATCCATGCAGTGCTGTAGTGCTCCAAAATGTATTCACCAAATGCAATGAATGTACCACAAAGTTGATGTGGGAGGAATGGGGTGGGGTGTGGTGTGGGGTATATGGGAACCTCTTATATTTTTTAGTGTAACATTTTTTGTGATCTATGTATCTTTAAAATAATACAATTTAAATATATATATATATGAGGTTCTCATGTAGGAGGGAGGTAGATGTGGTTATAAAAAAATAACATAAGGGGCCCTTGTGGTAACTGAACAGTGTAAATTGTGGCAGTGGATACATGAATCTACACATGTGAAAAAATTATATAGAACTAAATATGCACTGAGAAACAAGTACAAGAAAACTAGGTAAAATTTGAATAAGATCAGTGGATTGTATCAATGTCAATATTCTGGTTGTGATATTGTCTTATAGCTTCACAAAATGTTAACATTGGGGGAAATAGAATAAAGGCTACCGGGAAACTTTATTATTCCATAAAACATCATGAAAATCCATGGATGTCTCAATAAAAATTTCTATTTGAAAAAGGGGGTGGGGGAACAAAAGGAGGAGTTTGGGGGCAAGTAGTACTAAAAACCCTAGAGGTTAGAATGTGCCACTATCAAAACGCTTTTATTTTCTGACCCCAATCCCACACTTGGGCACCCCCTCCTGAACCCAGCATCTACCTGGTGCTACATGATTTGCCACCCTCCCTGGAAGCCTCCAAACATCAGCATTCATTTCAAAGGCAGAGTATTGGGGTGCAAGTCAGCACCTCTACGCTCGCCTTTGGTCCCATGACCCTCCCCACTTACTATAGAATTTACCTATTTATATCTGTTTCCTTGCAGCTTTGCCCTGAGCTAGGATGAGTCAAGCAGATAACTAATCCCTGTTCAGCTGCTAACTTCCAGATAACATAATGCCTTAACCTCATTTACAAGTTCCTTAAAGACCCATAAATGCAGGGCCCCTGGCTTAGTTTTCATTTAGGGACCTGAAATGGGAAGGACAAGGCTAATAAAAACACACAGAGTATTGTTTCTCTTCCACTTGTTCTTGGTGGTGAGCAATTCTGGCTTTTACAGATTTGCTATGTAATTCAGTATCCAGGGGATTAAAATGAGGTAAACAGTGGGAGAGGAACCCTCCTATTAATGTTACTAAGAGCGTAACTATAACTGCCTCAACAGTGTCCTGGGAAGTATAACCAAAAGTCAACAGCATCCTCATAATTGACATGACGTCTTACTTCATAGGAAAGTTCAATTTAAGCATCAGGCATGTTGCAATTTTGCCAAGTCAGGTAAGAGTTTTATTCAATGTGGGATGAGGGTAGGGCTGGAATAGAAGGTATGATGTTGAGCTTCAACCAGGAGATCGATTGCATATCCTTTAGTCACTCTCCATGAACACTATTTTTTTTTTTTGAAACTATTTCAAATTCAAAAAATAAAATAACATGCAAAACACAGTTTAACAAGTTATGGAATCATTACTCAAAAACATTCTGTTCAGAATTCTTATCCCATCAGGGGCTTTTAACCAGCTTCTTCTCTTCTCAAATTTGTATCCACCATTAAGATACTACTTCCTAATCCAGCCCCAGATCCCTGCATTTTTTAATTAATTAGGACAAGTTATAAAACAAATTAGTCAATTTATTTAAAATGCAGATTCCAAGGCTCTACTCATATGGAATTCTGATTCCATATCAAGGGAGGTGGGGGTCCCAGAATCTGCATTTCAATGAGCAAGTTGGTGATCTTGACACAAGATAACTCTGCTAAACAAGGTCCAGGGGCTTTTTCTCCAAACTCCATTTTAGTCAATGAATTCAACTCCCTTTTAGCTTCTAACATTCTATAATAAAAACTATAGCTTAAATCAGTGTTTCTAAATCTTTATTTCATTATCTCCCTTATATTAGTCAGTCAAAGGGGTGCTGATGCAAAATATCAGAAATGGGCTGCTTTTATAAAGAGTATTTTTGGGGTAGGAGCTTACAAACACCAGGCCATAAAGCATAAGTCATTTCCCTCACCAAAGTCTATTTTCACGTGTCAGAGCAAGATGGCTGCCTACATCTGTGAGGGTCAGGGTTCCTCCAGGCTCAGCTCCTCTGTTTTCTCCACAAGGTCAGCTGTAGACTATCAGGTGAACGTCTCTGTCTCTCTCCCTGGGGTTTCTGCTGTGTCTAAGTAGCTGTCTCTTTTTCTCTGTCTTCTTCTCCTGGCTCAGGTCCTTTCTTCCTGGGGCTTGCTTCTGTTTTCTCTGTGTGCTGACTTCCTGGGGCTTCAGCTTAAGATTTCAGCATCAAACTCCAACATCAAAACTTCAACATCAGAAAACTCTCACATCAATAGCTCCAACTCTGTACTTTGCCATGCCTTTTATCTGTGAGTCCTAATGACGTGGCCCAATCAAAGCCTTAATCATAACTCACTCGTGCCCAGTAATAGACCAGATTACAAACATAAGCCAATATCTATTTTTGGAATTCATAACTATATCAAACGGCTACTTCCCTCTCAAGGAGATTTTTAGATGGTTTTTCCTACTTGCCACCCACCCATCCAACTCCACTTGACATTTTAATACCACAGATATACTGCATATCTATCTACTGTGGCCCCTTTGGAGGGCCACAGAATATTGTAATATATTATTTTTTTGCCCCCCAACAAGAATCTATTTTTACTTCCTTGGGTATGATATTGCTCTCTTGGGAATGCCTGATTAAATCCAAGGTTTTAAGCAGTTCATCTCGTGTTCCAAGCCTGACTGACCTTCCCACCTACTTTTCTCATGGGTACCAGAAGACAATGTGCTCTCTGTTCACTTCATCTCCTTCCTTCACCTTCAGGCCATCATTCCTGGGATTCCTCTATCAGTCAATGGCACTGCTGCCATCCTGTTGTCTAAGGAGAACCCTAAAAATTATCCTACACCAAGTTCTTCCTTCTCCCCATCCTGCCAACTTTACCTTCCATATACTTTACAAACCATGAATCTTCTTCCTCAACCCAACTACAAAATCCCTTTTTCTGAATTTCCCTGTTTTCTCTCTGAATGACTGCAGTAGTCTGCTAACCAATCTCCCATCTCAAGTCTCCAAATCCGTCTACTCCAGGATCCAACTGTATTCAGATCTGATCACATGATACCTCTGCTTTAAGCCATTCAGTGGCTCCCTGTTGCCTTGGTGGATAGACCCTCCCAAATCTATGCTCTCTCCACTTCCCCCTTTCTCTGTACTCATTGAACTGCTAATCCTATTTTGTGTCCCTTTGCTTCTCCTCATATTATTCCTTTCCCCTGGAGTTCCCTCCTCACTCTGTTAACTGGCTTATCCCTCCATATTCTTCAAAACTCTACCCAGTCTTCAGTTCCTTGAAGAGTCCTTTCTGAGAGCCCTGGACTGTGCTAAAGTCTCCTCCCCAGTACTTCCAGACCACTCTGGCTTTCTTTTCATGATATTGCTTTGAAACCCCATCTGCCTAGCCCATTAAATCCAAAATTTCTTGAAGGCAGCAATTACATCTCTTTATCTTTGTATCTCCAGAAGCTAGTGGAGTGCTTGGCACATGAAAAATATCCACTAAAATGTTTGTTGAACGAAACTGAACTGCCCTTCCCAAGGTTGGGATGCTAATTAGTATTAAAATAGACAAAAAAGCAGGTGCCCAGGAAGGAAATAGAAAGAAAGCACAAGCCTTGATAATCCACCAATGGAGTAATTACTTCTAAATAATTCAGATTTAATCAGAGTCATTTCTGAAAGATGCCAAAACAACTGGTCAGTTCATTTGATAAAGTCAGCCAGTTGGCAACATGGAGACCAAAATACTCAGCCAGTCGTTTTGCTGGAGTTGTGACTTTTCAGCAGGTGTCCACACAGTTGTGATAGACATAGTTACCAATCATTTTCTGTTTATTTCTACTTTCTTCTTCCCTACTCTCCCACACATCCCATGGCCTATGTTGGTGTTTTAGCCCCTGTGTGAAAATACAAGCATTTTGAAACAGTCATATTTGAGAAAATTCCCCAACTAGCTGGAGAGCAAATACTATCCAGAAAAATCCTACATATGAAAGGGTGAGTTTAACCAACTTGCTCTAAAGCATTAGCCCCTTTCAGGTTTTGGACACGTGGCCTCTCCTGCTGAATGGACAGAAAGCCTGAATGTGTAAGACCAGCTAAAAACAACAACAACTCAAACAAGACAGCCATTCTCACTCCTCTCAGACCCTGCTCGGAGAGGCTTGCTCCACAACGGGCTCTCCATGCTAAATACCTCCTATTCTTAGTTCATGTTGACTTGATGGCTCGAGCCAGGTGAAAAGACAATTGACTCAAACAGCCAAACTGAACTCAACATTTCACTAACGACGTGGATGATATTCTAATCCCAGCCAGCACTGTAGGGCACCGAGTGAGTACCACTCCCCAAAAATAAGTCTGTTATGGAAAAGGAAAAATTATTAAATGAAGGTGGGGGTAGACAGAAAAGGAGTCCTTTTGACGGATTGTTTTATATTTTTTGTTTTGTTGTGTTGTATGCTTTCTTGCAGGCGACTTTTTGGCAAATACCGCATCTTCAGCCAGAAGTTGGCTGAGTACAAAAGGGCTTTTGAAGCGGTGAGTGTAAATTCAGACTCCTTTTCTTTCTTTCTTCCTTCCTTTCTTTGCCCTTCTCTTCCCCTGTGTCTGGAGACCACTAAGCAGAAATAATAAGCACCACTGCTTGCAGTACACGTCCCATGAATTACTCAAACATCAAATGTAACTTTAGAATGGAAGCATGCTTTATTCTTTGCTGCAAAAGTTTCCCTATCCATTCTTTATTTACATGTTGTGAGATTAAGCCAAGTACAGCCAGTCAGAACACACACACATAGAGATGCACACATGCACACACACACACAGAAGAGGCCATTAAACAAATTAAAAGGGATGGAGATGACTAATACAGTACTCTTGGAATCCTCAATTTGATTAGTTTGAGTTTAATACACAAAAGCAGTGCTGGCAAAGGGGGAAAGGCGAACTGCTCTTTAATAACCAGTACAATTAAATTATGGTGATGAATTTAACTATTTTGTGCCTCTTAAAAGGGTCTTATTATCTGATTACTTGTAAAAGAAAGTAGATTTTTCAGAAGGGTTTCTGTGCATGCCCCTAGATGGCCCACTGTGGCTGTTCTGTTTTAACAACTATTTCTTTTCTCCTCCTTGCGTGTTCCCCTGTTTTGTAAGCTTTGTCTCCAACATGATTCACTTTTAGTTCCTAGGGGATTCTTACCTTTCTTCAGCTCTTTGGAAACCTGGAATCAGAAAGGATAATGCAGAGTCTAGGGACTGGTTTTCCCTTGGCAGTTGTAGGTTGACGTTTTGGGGTGACTTTTAGGTCAAAGACCCTAACAAGCTTCAGACTGTGGCGATGGCTCCTTTCTTCGTGGAAGTCCATTTTATCTCAATAATTGAGGCATCTCACTGAAAATTGTTTCAGAAGCTGAGATGGTGTGGCTTGATTTCTAGGTACCAAGTGTCCGTATTTGTTTCTTTCCTGGGAGTCATCATTCTATTATGAAGCTGCATGTTTATGACTATCCGTCAGTTATCTATTGTTTTTCATTTGCCTTTACTTAAAAGTTTCAGTTCAGGCTGATGCTGCCCTAACATATGGGCACCTTCCCTCAAACAATTGAATAATGAGCTGAAATGAAGGAAGAGGCATGAACAGAAAGGCCGGGAAGAATTTTTTACTGCTGACTCCAAATATAGCTTCCACTGAACCCTAGCTGATACTAGAAAAGCAAGCCTAACTGTTGCCACCCTAAGTGTAAGTAGTGAATAGTAATTATTCATGGTGATATTTTTAGATACAAATGGTAGCAATGCCCTATTGGCACCTAAGCTCTAGGAATGTTACATATAATCTTCCCAAATGGTCACCAGATTGGACTTTGTTTTGACATAGTACAAAATGAGGGTTAAGTGTCCATGTCCTGGAGACACACAGCCTGGCTTCAAATCTTGAACCTGTCACTGTCAAGACCTTATGTGTATTGTATGACTTTTTAATGCCTCCATTTCTTCATTGCAAAATGAGGATAGTAATGATACTGTAAAACATCATTATAAGTGTTAAGTGATACCCATAAAGTCATGGAATGTGGCCAGAGATGTGAATTGGGGCTTCATCAATTCCTGAGCGTTTACTGTGTGCTAGGTTCTCTGCTACATGCTCATGTACATTATTATCTCATTTACACAACAGGCTTAAATTGTACTTCTCATTTTCTTAATTTTTTAGTTGAAAATTTAAGCTTAGAGACTTAGCAACTCACCCAAGGTCACAGGCACAAAAAGTGGTAAATCTCAGAGGTAGAAGATGAGTGGGTAGGCATGGATACAGTGATTCTAAAGCACATGTACTTAGCCACTTATTTTTTTTTAAGATTTATTTATTTTTTATTTATTTCTCTCCCCTTCTTCCCTCCCCACCCCTGTTGTCTGCTCTCTAGTGTCCATTCACTGTGTGTTCTTCTGTGTCCGCTTGCATTCGTGGCACTGGGAAACTGTGTCTCTTTTAGTTGCATCATCTTGCTGTGTCAGCTCTCCATGTATGAGGTGCCACTCCTGGGCAGGTTGCACTTTATTTGCGTGGGGCGACTCTCCTTGCAGGGCACACTCCTTGCGCGTGGGGGTCCCCTACACAGGGGACACCCCTGTGTGGCATGGCACTCCTTGTGCGCATGAGCACTGTGCACATGGGCCAGCTCACCACATGGGTCAGGAGGCCCTGGGTTTGAACCCTGGACCTCCTATATGGTACTTCTAATTTTATGTGTATTTGAAAATATTTTCCTGCTTCTGAAGATTATACAATACACTTAGGGAGAACATAGCAAAACAATAAGCCAGCACTTCCAAATGGATGGTACTGAAGGAGGTAGGAAATGGTATGGTATGGGCAATAAATATTCTAGAATTGGGAGTGGAGGGGGTGCTCCAGTGGTTGAGGAAGATGCAGGACATCTGAGCTCTGGTCCATATGGAAAGGTGGGAAATAGAGGATCAGTGTCCAGTCTGCTGACCCCATGTAGCCAAAATGCAAAATGATGGGAAAATTTGTTAGCTGCACTTATCCTGGCTACCTGATCCTGCCTGAAGTTTGTACTTATTAACTAGCTGATTTAATCATCTACTTGTCTTGGGTCATGGTGTCCGGTCATCTTGCCAGAGGTCAGCACTGAAGAGAGATATTTGGAGCAGACTCATTGATAAACACTGCCTCTCTCTTGTTATCTTACATTCAATATGCTTTGATGGGTTGTGTAATGATCTATTAGATTGCTCACTATTCTCCTGATCCATCTGAGGAGGATGAATATTTGAGTTTTGTTCCACCAAACAAAAATGGAGGCCACAGACAGACCATTTATAGAATTATAGGCACATCATGGCATGGTCTGCCATTTCATTTTTAAATGAACAAGTTCAAGAATCGCATGCCATATTAGATATATAGATATAGACGTAGATGTAGATATAGATATAGATGATATAGCTATAGATATTTTGGTATACTGATACAGATATATAGATATAGAGATAGAGATAGAGATAGAGATAGAGATAGAGATAGAGATAGAGATAGAGATAGAGATAGATATAGGAGTATTACTCCAGAACTGAGATCAAAATGTATATTCAGGAAGTGCATTAGATTACCTATTAACAAAAAATCTCTCAATAACACAGAATATCCTTGTATTTTGAACATATACAAAATGTAATCCATCTAAATTGGTTAGCTATAAGTAATTACCATTTCTATTTGTGCTGTTGATTTACTTGTTTGGTAAATAATATGTAGAAGAATTTAATACATAAAAGCACGTGTGGCTACTCACAATGACATTTACTTTTCTTTGGTTATATGAAGCAACTATAAGTAAAAACCACATATGTTATGTTGGCTCATTTGGAGAAAATCTTCTTTACTGGGTGTTTACTAGGCTGCTCAAGCAAACGAGGTGAAGTGGGTTGGATTAAATAAAAAGAATTTATTCACTCATGGTTTGAGGCTGAGAAAAAATCCATATCAAGACATCAAGGCAATGCTTTCTTCCCAAAGACTGGGCATTCTGGGGCTGGCTGCTAACAGTCTTTGGTCCTTAGCTTGCCACATAACAAGGAGCATGGAAGCCTCTCCGGCCTCTCTGTTCTCTTCCAGGTCCACTTGAATTTCAGCTTCTTGCTTTGGTGGTTCTTTCTCTGCCTGTCTGAATTTCACTCTGCTTATGAAAGGAATCTAATAACAGCATTAAGACCCATCCTGATTGAGATGGGCCACACCTTAACTGAAGAACCTTATCAAAAGATCTAAGATACAATGGGTGTACACCCCCAGGAAAGGATTAAATTTAAGAACATACTTTACTAGGGTACATACATCTTCAAACCACAACATTTGGTTTCTGCTTGACATCACTTGGTAAGATCTTACAACACTTTCTTACCACTAATCACTGTGTTTTACTAATATCCTTTACAACAGACAATAATTTGAAAATAAATTAGATCTACCTTCTTGTTCCAAGGTGGAAAGAGGAACTTTACTTTAGTTGTTTGCCACGTGAAGAGCTTAACTAAAAATGGATTTAGAGCGAACGTAGATTAATGGTTAGGAATCAGGTTTGGGACCAGACCCTGGGGTTTGAATCCTGGCTGCATAACCTGATGTATGATCTGGGGTATGATACTTAACCTCTCTTCATTTGTATCCTCATCTGTGAAGTGGGGACATTTGTGTTAGTACTTACTTCATGGACAGGTTTGAGGATTATATGACTTAACATATATAAAATACTGAGACCAGTCCTTGGCACATGACTCAATAAGTGTGAGCTCGCAAGTTAATCCTAACACATTGTTCCTTTGGTACAGTTTGACCCACACTGGTCCTTTAATTCAAACTTGCAGTAAATACTTCTGATATATAGTCTTTAGGAATATCGAGTCCGCTGTCTCTGAATCCAAGTATAGGCTTCACTGTTGGTTGTGTGATCTTTAGTAAGGTGCTCAATTTTGGAATTTCCTCATCTATGAAATGGGAATAATAATTACAGTTACCTTATAAGACTGTCATGGTAGCAAAATCAGATGTTAATAAAGCAGTGGGAATAATGCCTAAGACACAGTAAATGCTCAACCCATAACTGTGGCTTTTATTAGCCAAAAGAAGTAATGATGTTTAAAGAAATAAAGAGCAATCTGTAAGTCTGCAGAGCTGGCATCTAGTCTGGATTCATATTCTCATTGATGTGGGGCAAATGGATTAAATTCCTGGCCCTTCATATTTGGAAATGCAGATAGAATATTCCCCTTACCTCGAATCTACAATCTTTTCTGATTTGCTTCCTAAAACTGTGAATAGGAGCAATAAGAGCAAAAAGAGGGAACACTTAGGAAGTTCTTGCAGTGAACTGAACAGGTACGACAAAGATGAGAAAAAATTGAGTGTGAAGGTAAAGGAGAAGGAGCCGCACCAGAAATCAGGAGGCAGAAGAGGGAAGCATGTGCTGCCTACCCATGACTGCCTTTTCCTGGCACAAGAAGGAAGGATTTTAAAGAGGGAATGGAACACTTGTTTAATGGTAGGCACTGATACAAGAAAAGGTAAAAGATGTTCAGTGCTGATGCGTGCAAGGAGTGCCGTGTCACGCAGGGGTGTCTCCCTTGTAGGGGAGCCCCACGCGCAAGGAGTGCGCCCGGAAGGAGAGCCGCACAGCGCGAAAGAAAGCGCAGCCTGCCCAGGAATGGCGCCGCCCACACTTCCCGTGCTGCTGATGACAACAGAAGTGGACAAAGAAACAAGACGCAGCAAATAGACACAGAGAACAGACACGGGGGGGGGGGGGGGGGGGGGGGATTAAGTAAACAAATAAATCTTAAAAAAAAAAGGTAAAAGGAATGGAAGTCTAGTGAAAGTTACTGGGTCTTTTATAGCTTTCTAGATAAAGGTATAAAATACAATGAAAAGGCAAAAGTCATCTTGTCACACTATAAGATACTCAAACATGCCTGAGAAAATGGTAAAGGCAATGTCAGGACTCAGTAGGCTCTCAGGCAGAGGCGTCCAAATTCCAAAGGTACTACCAGAAATCCTGACCTGGATCTTGGCTCTTCTATTAATTCCCCATGTGAATTCAGACTGTTCACTTAGCCTCTGTGAACCTCTGTTTTCTCATTTTTAAAATGAGGAAGTTATACCAGGTGATGCCTGAGCAATTATAGGTCATGATTTTATAGAGAGAGCATATAGATGCCATTAAAAATGAATAACATGTAGATTTCACAAGGTGCTTTAACAGTTCAGAGACCTTGAGCAAATCACTAAACTCTTTGATACTTTGGTTTGAGTCTGTAACTGTGGGGCCTGGACTGTATTATCTCTAAGAGCTACTGTCATGCTAAATTCCCAAATAGGTCCTGGAGAGAAGAAGACACATATTTTAAGCTTTGTTTGGGGAATGCTGTGTCCCTGGAGGTCAATTCTTGGGCAGTACAAACTAACACATCCATGAAGGTTATGGAATGAGAACTTTCATTATTAATTAATAGAAAATGAGTTCAAGAGATACATTTGATGAAATTCACATTCTAAGCACAAATGAAGCTTGATGTCAGTTTTAGAACTGAGTTATTAGACCATGTTTTTTATTGCTGTTTAGCTATAATTCTAGGTGGAAAAATCCAAAAGTGTTGGAAAGAATCTGTGAGGATATCCTTGAAAACCTTGACATGGTTTATTAGGAAACAAAATGGTATAGCAAGGACTTTGTGGATTTGTTGCATGATCTTGCAGTGAAATGTCTCACCTCCAATTTAGCATTTGGGGATGGCAGACCTGTAGATTAGGGTGCAGGTTTGGCACAAAAAATGTTGTGACCTGAGTCAGGAGGGTTATATTAGATTATGCTAATACCGGTGAATTTAGGCCAAATCCTTTTCCTTCTCTGAGTCTCCATAGCCTCATCTGTAAACAAGGAGGAAATATTACATACCTCATATAATGTTGCATAGAATAAATGAGATATGTTAGTAGGTGGAAAAGGTAAGCAGGCAAAAGGAAACTGAGAACTCTTGTAAAATATTACAGTTGTTAATATCATCATGATCATCCTTATAGTTATGGGCTGCTCAACTTTCTGACCCCATCTAGTCACTTAGTTACTTCACCACTTATTCGTTAGATGGAATTGCTTAGTTCTATTGCTTCTATTCACTCTACACCCCTACTTTCCTTTATTCATATTACTCTCTTCTGTTTCCCCTACTCTCACAGGCCAAGAAATCCTTAAAGATAGGAGACCTGTCTTATTTATGAATTTAATTAGCCTTCTTCTTGCCTAAAATTTAAGAGGCTCCCAGAAAAAATGAATCAATGAATGAAGCCCAGTCTCAGAAATATACTGGTTTTGTCCTCTGGACTCTTCATTCTGCCCTATCTTGTGCACTTGCATGATAATTTTTCCCGATGGCCCAAATAAGCCCTATCCTTTTTTCATGGCCCTCCAATGTCATCACAGAGACACTAACATTTCAGATTTCTTCCCTGAGGTTTTCCCCACCAGTTTAATCTTTCTGTGTCCCTCATTCTGGGTCCCCTCTGTCAGCCCTGGCCCACCCATCTGACTCGACTGCAATCAGGTGCATTCCCAGGGCCCAAGATACCAACTGCAGAGAAGAAGAAAGGAAGCCCTGCCACTTCCTCCCAACCCTAGTCAGGGGTGGGACTTGAGGCTTAGTCTTCGACTTCTTGCTCTACTCGCGCTTTCTTTTCCCAACCTGAAATCTTATCAAGGTCTGTGCTTCAACATCATTGTCTCTCGAGCAACTTTCTATCATCTCTTATTTTTTATCTCCCAACTCCTATAACCAAAATCTTGGTGTCATCTTTGATTCCTCCTTTACCGTTGACCTCTCAGGTTGAATCAATCACTAAATGAATAAAGTACTCATTCCTTCAAAAAGTTTTTCACTGCTATCTCATTCTTTCTTTATGCTTCTTAAAATTTACTTCTCATGTCCATCCACCTGTTCATTTATCCACTCATCCAGTCTTTCACTCAACAAATATTTACCGAGTACCTTTTGGTAAACAAAGCAGCCAAAGTATTCACCCTCATGGAACTTACTTTCTAGTGGGGTGGAGATAGATAATAAACAAATGAATAAGCATGTGCATATAATATCAGGTAGTAAAGAGTGCTAGGGAAAAAATAATGCAGGTTAAGCACATAGAGGTTTTGAAAGAACCGCTATTTTAGTAGCCCTTTTGAGTAGGTAATATTTGAGCAGAAACCTCAGTGAAGTGGGAATGAGCCAAGTGGGTCTCTGGGATAAAAGTCATCTAGAAAAGATCTGGGAAAGAATGTGCTTGGCGTATTTTAGGAAGAATACAGAGATGTGTGCAGCAGGAGCATGCTGAATGATGGAAAGGAGTTGGAGATGAGGACATAGAGTTAAAGGGGTCTAGATATGCAGGACCTTGTTGAGAGTCATGATAAGGTTTGGATATTATTAGGATAGACAACCAATGGAGAATTTTGAGAAGGGCAATGGCATGATTTGACTTTCTTTTGAAAGTATTCTTCTGACTACTATGTGGAGAACAGACTGTATGTGGGTGGAGAAGGAAGCATTGGAGAGGTGAGTGAGGAAAAGTGAAAGGCTGATGGGGGCTTGAACTAGAGTATTAGAGGAATAGTACAAAGTGGTCAAATTTAAGTTTTGTTTTGAAGATAGAGCCTATTTTCTGATAAAGGGCATGTAAAAGAGACACTGAATGAACAAGGGAGGAGCAAGTTTGGGGGTGTGGTGGTTGAAGCTGTATGTATCCCAGAAAACCATGGTCTTAAATCTAATCCATTCCTGTGGGTGTAAACCCATTGCAACTAGGACTTTTGATGAGGCTACTTCAGTTAAGTGTGACCCATCTGATTCATAATGTGTCTTAATCTTATTACTGGAGTCCTTTATAAACTGAATGAATTCAGACATGTGAGTGAGAATGCCACAGAAGCAAGAAGTTGAAATCAAAGTTAACACAGAAAAGAAGGGAGAGACCAGATGATGCTCCCTTGTGATAGAAGAGCCAAGGACCACTGGCAGTCAGGCTTTGGGAAAAAAGCATTGCCTTGATGATGCCTTGATTTGGACATTTGATTTGGACAGAATGTCTTTGATCATCTGGCTATACATAAACCTAGATATCCTTAGATATGCCCTAGATATCCAAGTTAAAATATGAAGTATGCAGTTGGGAACCATCAGCATATGGACTGTATTTAAAGCTATGGTGTAAGAGCATCCATGTAAATAGAGAAGAGTATAGGTTTAAAATTGGAAATCTGGGGTGTTCCAAAATTTAAGGCTCAAGAAGATGAAAGTTACTGTTTTAGTTTCCTAAGGTGGTCAAGCAAATACCATTTAGTAGGTCAGCTTAAACAATGGGAATTTATTTGCCCACAGTTTTGAGGAAAAGAGAAAGCCCAGATCAAGGCATTATGAAGGCAATGCTTTCTGCCCAAGCACTGTGGTATTATGGGGCTGGCTTCTGGTGATTTTTGGTTCCTAGCTTGTCACATGGAAAAGTATATGGCAGTTTTTCCTGGCCTCTCTCTTCTCTTCTGGGATCATTTGAAGTTCAGCTTCTGGCTGCTTTCTCTGGCTTTCTCTTTCTCTGTCTTTGAAATTCATTCTCCTCTAAAGGCCTCCAGATTAAGATTCATCATCAGTGGGCTGGGCCACACCTGAACTAAAGTAACTTCATCCAAAGGTCCTACTTAAAATGGGTTCACATATGCAGGAAAGGATTAGATTTAAGAACATGTTTTTCTGGGGTATGCATAACTTCAAACTCTCACAGGTACCCAGCATAGGAGACTAAAGGACTTGTCCAGTAGGTTGGAAAAAAGCAGAGTTTTGCCACCCAAGCATGGACGATTACATCGATGTCTTTCATTTAAACCTTTTGACTTATCTTCCTGATGTGTTTGCTACCAATTTCATCTATTTATAAAATAAAAAATACTTTTTAATGTCAATCTTCTTTTCTAATACATTGAATGATGCCTCTTTAGTGCAGCATCACAGATCCCTTGTAATTTGCCTTTCCAATCATACTTCTTACACTTCTCAGCATAAATCACTGCTCTAGATGGGTTGGTGTATTTCCCATAACCTAGAAATGTTTTACCCATTCACCTCGTTACGCATTTATTTATGCTATGTCTCATCACCTCAACAAGAGTTAGTTATTTGAGTACCAGAAGCCAATTCATATTTATATCCTCCACAGTTCACAGAGCAGTAGTACACATTGCATTGAATTGACAACATTGAGTATGAATAGATGGATGGATTAATGGTTTGTTGTGATCCTAAGGAAAGTGGGAGGTATCTTATCTAGATGATAAACCTGGGCCTTGAATCTTCTTAATCTACATCAACTGTGTGCTTAAAGACACCCATTGTAGATAATAAATGCCTGAAGTATCCACAACAGAAAGTTTTCTCTTTCTCGCCTCATTCCTCTAGAAAGACATGCATACACATGTTAGCATAAACACACTCAAACCATGGAAATTATTCAGAATTCAATTTTAAGAGAGAGCTGTTTATAAGCAATCACAGTATTCACATCCACAAACACACCTGTGTGTGAGCACATGTGCACATACCCCAGCACCCCCAAAGGCATCTGTTTGTTTCTAAGGCATTTTCTTCACACTTACATTTGTAAACTTTTTTTTTTTCATTTACTGCTGGTTCGGCCCAACACTCAGAAAGAAAGCTCCTCAAGAACAGGTTTAATTTATTTTTGTGCTACCCATGCCATTCAGTGTAAAGTCCAGAGCATAGTACAGAGATGATACTTACTAAATGGTTATTGAAATGAAATTTAGAAGTTTCATCTGGTGGGTAGAAGAAACGCAAGAAGAGAGTTTAGTTAGTGGTGGTCAAGCAGCATATTTCTTCCAGAGGAATTCACTGGATTGAAGCAGGAACCCAACCAATGGCTAGGGCTCCAGATTGAGGGGTCTGCAAGAGGTAGGAATGTATCAGGGCTCCACTGGACTCAAGATAGCACTCAGCTTCCAGAGATGACAAGTGTAACAAATCAGGGACTAGAGAAGTCCAAGCACATAAGTCCAAGAAAATATTATAAACAGAAGCATGAAGAAAAGTATCATAAAGATGTAATGATGAGAGAAGGCTCAATTTAATGGATCATTAAATTGTCCAGTGATTGCCCAGACACACCATGACTCATGCTAAGGGAAGTAAGGATAAATAGAAGCATGATTTACTGGTAGAAATGGAGCTGCTAATCTCTGACAGATTTGGTTCCTTTTGGAAAGGGGCCTGGGTGAGGCTGATTTGAGCCTAAAGGTTATTAGTACCTGGAGTTGGGCCACATTGGAACAGGCTACAGCATATGCCCAGGGAGAGCAGGGCATAGAGAAGACCATGATTGCTCAACCAGTGACACCATCAGGGTCAGAGAGACCTTCCAAATCAGAGATGTAATGAGTCACAGGCCATATATACTCGTGGGTACAGCAGCTAATTTCAAAAGCAATGCTATTTGGAGAGCTGCTAGGGGAAATCGATTTTAGAACTAGAACTAACAAGGTGTTTTTAGGAAAGAGAAAGTCTAATAATAATAATATTAATAACAATCTCCTGAGTCCTCAGTATGTGCCATGCTCTGTTCTGAGTTTTTCATTTGCAGAACAATTTTTTAAAATATTAAATATGTGAAACTTTGCCCCCAGAATTTATTTGGCATATTGAGAAGGGAAAAAGTGCCAATCATCAACATAAAACTAAATGAAATAGGTATGACGAAAGAGAGCAGAGACAGTGTAAGAAGAAAGAAAAGACTAAAAAAAAATGAAACATGTCTACCCATCCCAAGAGACAATATGAAAATAGATCAGCTGTGAATGATTTCTTAAATCAAGATTCAGAATTTGGAAGAGCATGCCTTTTAGAAACAAAAGACAAAATCCTGACTCCATTTTTCAAGTAACCATAATTAAGTTATTTTACTTTCTCTGAATCTTGGTATTTTCTTCCATAAAGCGGGAATTTTTATGGATTGGGTTATACTTTCCCCCCAAAACATGTTGAAGTCTGAATCCCCAGGATCCCAGAATGTGACCTTATTTGGAAATAAGGTTGTTACCCATAGAATTAGCAAGTTAAAATGAGGGCTCACTGGAGTAGGCCAGGCCGCTAATCCAAAATGACTGATGTTCTTATAAGAAGAATTTTGGGTACAGGCAGAGAGACAGAGGGGAGAACACCATGTTACATGTCACAACTGAGGCAGAGAGCATCATGGACTGCTGGTAAACCACTGGAAGCTAGAGGAAGCATGAGACAGTCTTCCCTACAGACTTCAAAGGAATCATGGCCATGCTGACACCTGATTTCAGACTTCTCACCTCCTGAACTGTAAGACAATATGTTTATGCTGCTTTAAGCCACCTAGATTATGGTGTTTTGTTAAGAAAGCCTTAGAAAACTATCCTGGAGGTAATAATACCTACCTCATTGGTTTGTTGTGAGAGGTCAGTGGAATGAGCTAAAACACACAAAACGCTTCTTAAAGTGTCTAATTCTTGAAGCTAACCATATCACCTTTTCTTATTTTCTTAACTTTTTTTGAGTTAATATTTTATTTTTAAAGAAGCTTTAGATTACATGAATGTTGCATCAAAATGCCTTTCTTTAATAACAATAATAGCTAACATTTATTAAGCTTTTATCATTTGACAGGAATGTCACTAAATTCTTCCAATTTAATAAATCCTTAAGTCTTCCCAACAACCTTATTGAACAGATCCTTCTTTCTCCACTGTGTAGATGAGGAAACTGAGGCCCAGAGAGATTCAATCCTTACAGAAGGGCTCAGGGTCAGCTTGCTGCTGAACCAGGGCTCAAATCCAGCAAAGCTAACTTCAGGGCACGTGCTCCTCGTCACAGTGCCATGTGGTTGTTTTACGCGCTGCCTCTCTGATTTCCTTAGATTGTAAGCTCCTTAAAGGCAGTGCTTTTGTTCGGCTTTCTCACTGCTATATCCACAGCCCTTTGTATAGTGCCAAGTGCATAATAGGCTACAAGATTAACCTTCTCACTATGTAATTTTTTTCATGGTCTTTATTAAAAACTGGAGAGGAAATACACCAGTAGTTGGTTAAATAATATGAGTTTATGACTCTACCTACTGTTGTTTCTACATGCCTCTTTTAGATCATTCAGACCTATTATCTTTGAACATACTTGCAACACTCTCCTTCAAAGACAGGCAGAGAGGAGTTTGGGTAACCCTGCCATGGCCTCATACCTTAGACCATATACATGGACCACTGGTGTCTAAGGAGGACACCACTAAGTCCGTCCAAGGGAGAGCAAAGTCAAGATGTTGGCTTCAGAGCCCAGTAGAGGGTCACTTCTATCTCAGGTTTCAAATGGGGTGAAAGTGTCTCAATATTTTGCCTCCTGGATATGCCTGAAAAACATCACTCCACTGTTCAAAAAAGATTTCCAAGAAAACAGTCACAAGGTAATGTTTCTTTA
Source organism: Dasypus novemcinctus (assembly GCF_030445035.2). NCBI lineage: Eukaryota > Metazoa > Chordata > Mammalia > Cingulata > Dasypodidae > Dasypus > Dasypus novemcinctus. The sequence goes on along the minus strand of NC_080684.1, from coordinate 87,513,765 downwards.
AAGCTGTTCTAACTCTTTGTTTCTTCTGTTGTCTTTGTTTCTACATTGGTATCACGTTTAAAAATTTTTCTGTTTTAGTGGAAACTTGTGATTTATTTCATTCCTTTTGGGTAATATAAGATTCATGAAGGAAAAATGTCCTTTAAAATGTTAAACTTGTCTACTTGCCTATCAATGAAGTAGAAGACAATCATTGTGTTTAATTTCAGATTCAGTATCCAGATCAATTTGGTAAATTCAGTCAATCTGGGGTAAGGAATTTTTACTCATGTAATATTTGTCTTTATTCTTTTGAAAATTTCAAAGTTGTGAACTAGGGTGGTGTGTGTATGTGTGTGTGTATGTGTAAGTGTGTATCTACACTTACATGGGAGATATGAGAAAAAATACTAAAAGAAAACAAACCTGTATCTTTATTTAGGGGAATTTTTGGTTGTTTCATGTTTCTTCAGTGCTTTCTTGGGAAGAAGACCAAGAGAGTAACTTTAAACAACTTAAGACTCCTGAATTTTAAGAACACATTCCCTTTTCATATAATTTTTATTATCTTTCTTAAGGAAGATGACTTCTCCAGCATAGTCTACTTCCAAATGTAATTTTAACATTCTTGGCCTACTGATCATATGCATTTCTCCTTGATTCTGCTATTAAAGCAGTCATGGTGCATAAGTTCCATTTTCGTTGACTTTATTATCATAAGCTCTTAGATAGAATGTAGAGCAGCAAGTTATCTTAGAGAGGGAAACTAAAACTTAAGGAGCTGTGAGACATTTCTGTGATTACATTAAAAAGAGGTGAAATCAGAGCAAGAATCCAAATCTCTTGATCCCAAGTCTGTGGTTCCATCTCAGTAAACTGTTGAGAATTACAGGTGAATTTCAGCATGAAGAAAATGAACCTGATTGTATTTCTGTGGTGGTAGACCTTACTGTCTTTGTCTGAAGATACTTGTTCTATCTAGGTAGAAGAGGTCACCTTACCACACATTCCCTCAACTCTGAGCATGCGCACCCTTAATAAATCCTAATAGTCTACCTTTAGGAGTAGTTTTAAGAGGCATCTATTAACAGCCAATTTGTTTGATCTCTCCTACTGAATCAGTAATTCAATTCAGCTGACAAATTCGAGCCTATTCCCATGCAGGGTGTTGTGGGGCACAGATAAAGAAGCATTCACCATGGTTCCCACTCTCCAAGAGCTTAAAATCTGAATGAAAGTAGGTTTACAAACATGACCCAAAAAGCAGTATAAGCCTGAAAATATTAATATGAGAAAGAGTATACTGAAAGTATTCACTCATTTATTCATTCGTTCTTTCATTCAACATCTGCTTGCTCAGAACTTATCATGTTTCCAGCACTATGCCAGGTTCAAGGAAATTTAAATATGATCTCTCCACAAGATTTGCTTTCTAAGAGCTGCTGCCCAGAAGAAAAGAAAGACATATAAATTGGATAATTTCTATGACATAGGGGATGTGATTCTAGAGGTATCTACAAACAGCTGTGGAGTCAGAGAGAAAGAAGTAGCTACTAAAAGGTTCCCAAGCGGCTTAAGAATGAGGTGAGCTTGATTAACATTATCTGGCATACAGCAGCTGCTAATATAAGTTAGTTATTATTATTGACAGAATGAGCATATAAGTCAAGACCGCTATGTTTAAATGAAACACTTACTAGATATATAACCCCAAATAAGACAAATAATATTTTGGAGATGCTTGCAGTACAAAATGATGATGAGGATGACAACTACAATATCTGTTCTACTTAAAAATATTCACTTAAATTGTTATTGATTTTATGCCTCTGAAAAATATTGAGATATATCCAACTGTCAGGTAGTTTGCTCTCCTTAGCCTCCCACCCACTGAAAGCTGAGGACTTGATACACTCTGAGTTATATGTGTATTTATTCATGAGAAAGGTCAAGACTCCTTCACTGGGTGGACCTTGAGTGTTTCTAAGCACAATGCATGCATTATCCAACTTGAGTGCTGCTTACTTATTTTTCTGGTCTGAACCACCCATACTGTCTTCTCCCTGATTGGGTAAATTTTCATCCCAAAAGTCGTCTGCCCAGAAAGGCTAAAAAAGTCATCTGGGCTACAAGCTTAGCATCTCCTGGAAACTTTTACAACCCTGTCTACCTGCCAGTCTAGACTGTTCCTAAGGAGCTGGACCTTGAAGCCCACCACCGCACTGTTATGGCAACCCATGGGCAAGCAGGAATTCAGGTGTGCGGGCCTCAGGAAACCTACTATGGTGAAAGGAAGATACGTATGTGAGGCAGCATGCTTGCTTTGTGCAGGGTGTTTGGAGGGAGAACGAGGGAGAGGTCATGAGAAAAATGGTGGATTTAAGCCCTGATTCTTGTATTTTCCATTAGTTGGTGCTTTGCTGGTGGTGACTGGTAATGATGATGGTAATGGTAGTAATTTTAGTAGCTACTATGTATTAAATGGTTATTACATTCTAAGTACTGGGCTGTGTGGGTTTTATATTATTTTTCTTTTATCCTCAAAAGCAAAGGAAAACAGAACAAAAAAAAAAGCAATTTATAAAACTTGTGAGAGAAATAGAATTATCCCTGTATGCATGAGTCGTAACACTTGAATTTATAATCTGAAAAGAAAGATGTGATAAAATATTAATGTAAATGCATAAGAAAATGTAAAGTCAAAACAAGTACATAAGTTGATTTCCTCATTGATGCATGCAGTAATGTTTTAAAACATATATATATTTTATTTTTTAGAGAAACTGAGATTACATAAATGTTACACAAAATATAGGGGATTTCCATATGCCCTGCTCCCTAGCCCTCCCACATTTTTCCACATCAACTACATCCTTCATTAGTGTGGTGTATTTGCCACAATTGAGGAACACACCTTGGAGCATGGCCACTAAGGGATGATTATAGTTTACATTGTAGTTTACACTCTCTTCTGCACATTTTTGCAAGTTATTATGAGATATACAATGGCCTGTATCTGCCATTGCAATGTCATTCAGGATAATTCCCAAGTCCTGAAAATGCCCCCAAATTACACCTATTTTTCCCTTTCACTCCCCTCAGAACCTCCAGTGGCCACTCACTCTACATTCATGACAAAAGTTCTTCCACTGCTAGGATCACAAGTCTACAGTAGAACAACTCTAAGTCTACTCTAATCCATTGACCATTCCCCAGTCTTGAGGATTCTGTGATGGTGATGCCCACTCCACCTCTAATTGAGAGGGACTTAGATCCCATGGGAGAGATGGATGGGACTTTCTTGCTTGCAGTTGCAGACTCTCTCTGTTCCTTGATATGGTTGTTGTGAGTCATCATCTCCTTGTTAGTTGTCCTGGGAGTGTCCAACGAACTGGGAAGTAGGTATTGCATGTCTGTTGAGATTCAGGGCCCAACTAGCACATGGACAGCCCAAAGATTTAAGTCTCTTGGACATATAACTATCAACTCTAGTACTAACAGTAGGTTCAAATACAGGGGCAGCAGAGCCATGTGTAAGAAAAACTCAATGGAGTCCAACTCTATTGCACTGGGGAGCTTAAATTCCAAAGTAGGGCCCACTGGCAGGGCGCCAAACTCCTGAGCTGTCTGCCCTGCCTATACTGTATGGATGTCTCCAGAGCCCTCAGGAACCCCACAATTTGAGGTAATATTTACTTTGGAGTCAATGAGTTCCTACTGAGACTTGCATAAGCATAACCTCTAAAATGACCTCCCAACTCACTTTGAAGTCTCTTAGCCATATACACTAATTTGTCTTTATCCTTTCCCCCTTTTGATCAAGGTCTTTTTCCAGTTGCATTGCTAGTTGGTTCTTAGCAATAATCCCTCAGTGCCAGGAAAGTTCATCCCTGGGAGTCATATCCCAGGCTGGGGGCAGGTAATGCATTTATATGCTGAGTTTTGGCTTAGAGTGAGGCCACATTTGAGGAGCAAGGGGACTCTCTGGAGGTAATGCTTAGGCACCCTATAATACTATGCTCAGTTTCAATTGCAAAAGTAAAGGTTCACAAGTACAGTCATCACAATCAAGGGCCCCTCAATGGTCTATCCTCCTTCAGTGGTCCCTGCCCCTGTACTCAGGGAATTCTTGCTGTCCAATTAGAGAATGTGGCAGAGATCCCCAGGATGGGAATTTGATGTTTCTTTGGTTATTGTGTGGATCTCTACCCACTGTGACAATGCCCCATGGACACTTAAACACATTCATATGCCTTATAGGTTTGCCCCAGGTGAACCTCCTCACATGTATCCCCCATCTCTGACACCCCACACCAATGACCCTCCCCTACCATGGTTGTAACCTTTCTGTGATCCAAAACTTCTTCAAAATTGAAGCCAACAAAATAACCGAATACAATTAATAGGAAAATAACATAATAATGATGGTTTTAAAAAATAATGAATAAAATAAGAAAAAAAACTTTTGAAGTCTTGAGTGTGAAAGTGACCTGATGATTTACTGACTGAGAGTGAATGATCCATCCACATCTTTCAAACACTCCCTTTTGAGGTAAATGACATACATCTAAAAAAAATTTATTTTTACCACCGTTATTATGATTGTTGATAGTGAAAGAACGCTAAATTAATATAGCCATTATACTTTTCAAACATTTTCATATTAATAATTTTACTTGACTTTCCTAACATGCAGGTAAGTAAATATAATTTATACCTATTATATCGGTTATTATCTATACTCAACCAATTGTATATTTAGTTCCAGCACAAGGAAAATGCTAGTCCAGGTGTTGGGCATAATCTAGTTGGGAATTTGGAACCAGGAGGTTAAGTAATTTTCAAGGCCACATAACAAAGTTGACGCGTGAGGCCCAAGTCCGGGGCACATCCTGCCTCATCACCACTCTCCCTGGGACTGTGGAGTCAACAAAGCCAAGTGGACCAGAAACATGGCAATGACCTCACTTGCATCATGCATTAATGAATTGAACTGGCCACATGGAAGATAACCAATGGATGAGGACAGAGAATGGAGGAAATCTCATGGCTTAACAGAGAAGATGTAAAAGGTGACTTGGAGGCAGAAATGTGTGAGTCCTTGAGGAATGAAGCTTGGGTTGCTTAGCAAGGGAAAAGCATGAGAAGAAGAGAGGGTACGGTGTCATCAGATCAGCTGGGCAGCAAGGCTCTGCTGATGACAGGGTCTTAATTGCTGTGATTAGAGATTCTTAGGGAGAACTGGAGCCACCTGAAAGGAGTGTACCCTGGCATGGGATGGTTAATTAATGTACTGTCATCTGCAACTCTTGGGGGACAGAGTGTAGAGAAGATTGAAAAAAATATATTTGAAAATATAATCAGCAGACTTGTGAGAGTGAGGTGGGGGGAGGGAAAAAGGGGATAGAAGGTGACTCCAAGGTTTTGAGATTGGTTTATTGGGGTTGTATCAAGATAGGAATAGGATTGTTGCCATTTGTTAGGATTGCTCTCTTTGGGGACTCTTATTTTGTAACGATGAGCTCAAAACTTTAGTGTCTATTGATTTGACTCCTTTTTGAGAGGAGAAATGATGGGTTAAATTTCTTTTGTGTTTCTTTACATATTTCAGCACAGGGCTGGGAATATAATTATTGCTTTTAATAATTGCAACATGATAGGTAGAAAGTTCACAGACTTTGGTATCTGGTAAAATATGACTTAGATCCCCTAAAACTCTATAACTTATCAACAGTGAAGCCAGGAACAAGGCTACCTCTCTGAGCTTCTTTCTTCATCTGTAAAATGGGAATGATAGTAACAGCTGTATGAAGTGCTTTTCTGAGGATTATTGCATTTAATTCTATGCACAACCATATGAAGTTTCACTATCCCAGTTTTACAGATGATAAATTGAAGTTCAGGGAGCTTAAGAGACTTGTCCTTTATCACACAGTTAATAGCTGGGAGCCAGGATTCATATTCAGGCAAAGCTATTCTACTTTGTAGCTGACTTTCCAGTTCTGTGGCATGAAAAATAATTTTGTACCGCACTAGCCCAGTGCCCAGAACATAGAAGTAACTCTTTGCTATTGTTAATCAATTGGTGATGGGGGGTGGGGCAAACATAGACTTGAAAGGCTGAAGACAGAACAAAAGTCACAACATCCAGATCACGTTTCTCTTTCTCTTCCTTTCTATCCCTCAGTTCAGAAGAAAGGGCAGACCTGGAGCACACAATTCAAGAGCCTCAGTTTCTAGGGGATAAAAATAACCACCATGAAACGGAGGTGTTTGTGCTCCTTGAAGCTTGACTCCTATCCCAGAAATAGTGGGATGCCTGATTCCTTCCCCTCATTTCAGATCACACTTCAATCTGCCATTTATTGGACCTAGATGAAGCACCCTTTCTATGGAGCAGGATCAATTTAGCCGATTTGTTTGATTTAGATGCTGCTGAGATCAGTTCCTTGAAGCCCAGGATTGGCAAAGGGCAGACTTCTTTGTGAATCAGTATTTAATTAAACTGCTCCTTGTTCAATTAGCAAAATTCTACCCCTGGTTGTCACACAGTGATGTGAGCAGAAAGGGACCTCTAAAGTTGGACAAGTTTTGTTCAAATGGCATAGCAGGGCAAAAAACATAGCTGCCAAGGAAGAAAGAGATTTTTTTCCCCCTTCAATAGAAATGGATTTCAAATATAATTTCTGTTTCTTCCTGGTGAAAGGGCATCTCTCCCCATGAACCCATGGGATGCTGAGATGTTCACCATTTCTTTCGAGAAGTTCATGTTTCCAAATTAACTTGTTCAGATGCTAAGCAGAGACGCAGCCGTGCCGTTAGGAAGAGCAATTACTTTCCCTGGGTTGGCTCCATGCTGGTTCGTTCAGCTGGCTTTATGTTCCAAACCTTGGCTGGGTCTCGAATGGTGATTCAGTACTGTGGGGTCTCTGGGTTTACATTTTGGCCAGACTGGTGGCACAATAGGAGAGCCTGGTGAGAATCTTGTAAAGTGCCAGGTTTGTGCAACCTGTCTTCAGAGTCACTGGGGTGGTCTCCCAAGAGGAAAACTAAGAAACGCAGAGCAGCTTTTGACTGGCTTTCCCCTCCTTAAGAGAACATGTGCATGTACATGTGCACAAACATGCACACACACAAAAACACATGCACACACATACACACACCCAGCTCATGCAGCTCAACATCTCTGTAGCCTCAGAATTGTCATTGAAGGAGGCTTTGAATGAAAGCCCATCTCGGCTGTAGCTACAGCCTTGCCCTGGTCAGCATTGCCAAGCCAGCCTGACAGGAGGATTTGACCAGAGCACCCTTTCCAGGGCATTGTGTGGCGAAGCAGCAGCCCACCCTGGTGGGCACTGAGCTCCAGGTAGAAGCTGACAGTCCCTGCGGGTGGTGGCATGGCCCCCCTCACGCCTTGCTCCATGCTGTTGCTGTCACTTCTGACTGCCTGAAAGGTGCTACCACTGCACCAAGTGCTGCCAATGCCAGTTCCCTCTCGGGGCACAGGGGACAAAGGCACACACAGGATCTTCACATTTGAGAAAGATGATAATCAATCTTGCTCCATGTATATAACAGAGCTAATGCGGGGAAGAGCAATAAACCCCACCAGCTGCTCTGGGACACTGGAAGGGAAGGAGAAGGGGGGCTTGGAGATTGGAGGCTTTTTTTCTTCTTTAAACCTGTGGGAACAGATTCTATAGTAGATTACTCCACAAAGAGAGAGTGAGTGGGGATATATAATTGTGCAGAATGGAGATAAATGATAGATTTTCTAAGGAAGACATTTCACTTCTGAAAAATCAAACTAAAGCTCTCTGTGCTTAATAAGTGCATAAAGTTTTCACACACACACCCACACAAAGAGCATCACGTAGACATGAAGAGCCTTGTAATCATGCCAGAGTCAGCAAGACCTCGTTTATTTGGCCAGGCCAGATCATTTTGCGAAAGGAGGCTGTAACTCCAGCCAATATTAACAAAAGAGCAATTTTTAAAGTGTTTTCGGTGAATGTGGCAAAATGGGACTTTGGTTGTTTCCAGTAGCATCATTTATTGTTGTTCTTGACATCTCCCTCAATCTCCAATATGCTTTCCTAAAAACACAAATTCAACGATATTAACAGACAAAAGTGTCTGCGGTAAAATAACAGGTAGAAATACTATGTGAGGTGAGGTCAAAAGGGTTTCTTTACTGCACGATTTTTTTCAGAGCTTTGAATATACCAATGTAAAGGAGAATATCCAAGAGAGGGAGATGGCAGACAGCACTTTAAAAGTGGATTTGACCACACCAGGCTTTTCCTGATAAGCACCTCACAGAACCAATGTAAAGCAGAACATATTTTGGAACATTCCGGTGTAAAGGCTGTCCCCTGGTTTTAAAAGGACACATCCACCAAACCAGCCTTTACAATGTTTAAATATTTGGAGTCGTGAAATCCCTCTTCTAGGTTGGGATTCAGGGTTAAGTAGTGGAGACATTTCACAAGGCTCAGGGACCTTCTTGAGGACAAAGACAAGGGTAGGTCATCTGCCCCACCTTGGAAGGTGACAACATCCATTACACACTGAGTCTGAGACCAGTAGAGTGAGACAAATAATAAATGACCAAGCACTCAAGTGTGCCAGATGTTATGCTAAAAGCTTCACAAACATTCTAAGTTAGTCTTCAAAAGAGCTCAGTGACTACCTACCTCAACTTTGCAGCTGAGGAAACTGAAGTCGAGGGAGGTTAAGCAAATTACCACACAATGTAGTTGTGTGGTGAGTGGTGGAGGAGGAATTCAAACACAGATAGTGTGTCTAGAACAAAGTGAGGCAATCGGACTTTTAGCCAGTAGGCTATGTTGACATATCTAGATCCTGCCTCATTCAAGGTCACAGTTTAGCTGAGACCCAGGATTTTATTCTCCCATGGGAATGAGGAGTCCTCTGGGATATTAAGAATAGCTTTGTAGGAGTCTAACTGTCTTGGAGAGGGTGTGGGCTTCTATTCAGTGAGGACTTGGGTGCTTAGCTCTCTAATGTCTACCTAACAAGGGATCTTATAACCAAATATGGAGAATTTGTATTTGCAGTTGCCTTGGGGATTCATCACTGATGCAGGGATCCACCCCTATTCTTGCAAATAGTGATCTCAAGTCCCACTACTGCTATTCTTTGCTGTGCTAGGAGAAAAATTGTATTTGAGGAAAATTAAGGATTAACCTGTCCCATAGATTAATTCCTCATAAGCCTTTTCCAGTGGCCTGTAAGGTAACTGGACACCTTTGTGTTAAAGAAGGAGGGAGGATGAAGTAGAATTGGCCAGTTTTGCTCATAAGAATTTTACCCATTTCCCTGTGGTTATAGGAACTAATCCACTCTACTTTGTTGTAAAATCTTAGAAAACTTTAGCATCAAGACTGATTCTAGGAAAAAACAAAAAATACATTTTTATTTAATGCCCTCTGGGTACTTTTTCTTACTGAACTAAATTTAATAAAGAAAGCTTAGTCCTAATTATTAGTCAACCCTGGCAAACTCTTGACATCCAATTACAAGTTGAATACCATAAGATCAACACTCCATAGAACAGTATTTTGATGGTTCGTCTCAGTTGACCTTATTGCAGAGAAACACTTCTGGATCAGCTACTCTAGTTTGTAATACAGGGTGTTCTAAGAATGCACAAACTAGAACATTGTCCTTGCCCTCAAAGAGCCAGTGATCTAGTTGGGGAAATGACAGGTGTGTACATGCATCCTTCTAGGTTATACTTAGAAGGCACCATGAACAAAGCATAAGGACACATGGGACAGCAGAAAAGAAAGTTTGAACACAAGCAATAGAGGGGGGTAGTTGAATGGAGTAATAAACAGTCTTATGTTGCAGGAAGCAGATGGTTTGAGAAATAAAGGAACAGCAGAGGAGGGCTGAGGTGGCTGAGTTTCAGTTGGCCTGATCCAAGTATAATGAGTGGTTCTGGGAGTCATCTACAGATTCAACTCAGTTCCGAGATGCTTTTGGTGGCAATGGATCTCAAACCCATTAGCTACTAGACTGGAAGCTTCTTGAGGGCAGGAAGAAATGTCCAATTAACCATTCTGTTCTCAGTATTCAATACATAATACATGTTCAATTTATGGCAGGCACTCAGTGAATTTTTCATGAAGGACAAAATTAATTCCAGGCTTATTCCTAGCATCAGACTAGGAATTTCCTCTATAAATATGCACCTTTGGGCTCAGGTAGAACTGGTGTGGCTGTAATGGAGAAGAGTTAAGGTGAAAGAAGAGATGAGAAGAGAGACGCTTGCTGATAAAGCAATTGTATTAGCTTAATTTGGGTCTTTATTTCTATTTTTCCTTAAAAACCCAATATAAGTAGCTTTATGTCTTCATTTTCTTGAAAGAATATCAATAAAACATCCTCTTTTTCCTCCTCCAGGAAGACTTAAAAGATTCATGAAGGATTCCTGATAGGAGTCAAAATGGAATCTAAGCTTACTGTTTTGTACCTTGACTGGAGATAATTTTTTTCTCATAATTTAGCAGATAAAATCTTACTATCCAGAATCAAGATGGCAGAGTGAGACACTTCAGAGCTATGTTACCACACTAAAGCTTTGAACAACCAGCAGGAACATCTTTCCCAAAGTTCCAGATAATAGTTAAGTGATTGAAGTAAAATGGAGAGCTCTGAATCAAGAAAAATCCTACTTAAAAATGTTATGATCTCCTCGTGCCCTGGCAGGTCTCTCCTGCACACTCTCACTAGCTGAGTGTGGAGCTGGCCCATGATTCCTTTGCAGATCCTTGGTCCTAGTTCCAGAGGAAGCAGCGTAACCCTCATGCATTTATTGGGGGCATTTATGTCTGGTCCAGTTTCTCTGGTAGAGGCCAGAGGGACTGAACCAGGATACTTAGCACAAGCTTGCAATGTCAAAATTTGCCTGGCTTATGTAAGACCACTCAATGAGCTCTCCTACAAAGCATTGTAGAAGAGCAGTCAAGACATTGCTGGGAAGCAGACATGGCTCAACTGATAGAGCATCCACCTACCATATGGGAGGGCCCAGGGTTTGATATCCAGGATCTCCTGACCCATGTGGTGAGCTGGCCCATGCACAGAGCTGCTGCATGCAAGTAGTGCTGTGCAACACAGGGGCGCCCCCATGAGGGGCTGCCCCACGCGCAAAGAGTGTGCCCTGCAAGGATAGCCGCCCCACGTGAAAAAAGCACAGCCTGCCCAGGAGTGGCACCCCACACACAGAGAGCTGATGCAGCAAGATGATGCAACAAAAAAGAGACACAGTTTCCTGGTGCCGCTGAGGGTGCAAGTGGACACAGAGAAGTGCACGGTGAATGGACATAGAGAGCAGACAACAGGGGAGGGAAGGGGAGATAGATAGATAGATAGATAGATAGATAGATAGATAGATAGATAGATAAATAAATCTATCTTAGGGGGAAAAAAAGACAATATTGCTGGGACAAGGGATTGTTAGCAGTAGTACACTGAATGCCTGGGACTGTGAGAAGACCATTTCCTCAGGGAGAGGGCAATTTGTATCCATGTAAGCATGGCAATTCCTAGGGCCATACACAGATGCTCAAGAAAAGACATATGCTTGCAAAACTTTAGCCTGTAGCTATTCTTTAAACTCATTGTATTTATATGCTCTAAAGGAGACCACTCTCACAAGTCAATCTGCAAAGGTGTCTTTTTTGTTGTTGTAGATAGCTCCTGGCATTCAAGGAAAGCTCTGTTATAACAGATTCCAGCTTAAGGAACAGATACCTCAGCATCCAAATTCCAGCAATAACACATTAAAATAACCAAATGTCCAGGTTTCCACAAAAGATTACAAAACAAAAGAGATACAGGAAGTGATGGCCCAGGCACAGGAGAAGATTAAAGTACTAGAAACCATCAATGAGGAGGACCAGACCTGGGACTTACCAGACAAAGACTTTTTAAAAAATGGTCCCAAATATACTCAAAGAGCTAAAGGAAAACATGAACAAAAAACTATAAAGAATTAGGAAACAATAGTTGAACACAAAGAGAATATCAATGGAGAGATGGGGAAACAAGTAAAACTGAAGACCACGGTAATCTAAATTAAAACTTCCAGAGAGGGCTTAAACAACAGATTGGAGCTGACAGAAGAAACAATCAGAGAACTTAAAATAAGACAATTGAAATAATCTAGTCTGAGGGAAAAAAAAAAAGAATGAAGAAAAGTGAACAGAGCCTAAGGAACATGTGGGAAACCATTAAGCATACTAGTATATGCATTGTGAGGGTCCCAGAAGGAGATGTATGTAATGTATGTAATGAAAGATATGAATATGTACATCTAAGATACTCAGTGAACTCCAAACAGGATAAACTCAAATAGACCCATACTTGCCATGTTATAATTGAACTGTTAAATGCCAAAGGGAGACTTCTGAAAGCTACAAGAGAGAAACATGTACAAGGGAGATTCAATAAGATTAGAGACCAATTTCTCAATAGAAGCCATAGAGGTAAGAAGGCAGTGGAATGACATGTTTAAAGGCCTAGAAGAAAAAAAAAAAAAAACCAACCAAGAATTCTATATCCAGCAAAACTGTCTTTCAAAAACAATGAGGGCAATGTTAAGACATTACCAGATAAACAAAAACCAGGGGAGTTTGTCATCACTAGAAAGGCCCCACAAGAGATGCTAAAGAGAGTTCTGCAGGTTGAAAGGAAAGGACACTAACAATAGATTGAAGCCTTATGAAGAAATGAAGATCTCCAGTAAGGGAAATAAATTCAGTAAATACAAATGCCAGAACTATTGTATTTCCAGTTTGTAACTCCATTTTTTACTTCCAACAACATCTAAAAGGCAAATGCAGGGAAACAAATATGGCTCAACTGATAGAGCATCCACCTCCCATATGGAGGTCCAGGGCTCAAACCCAGGGCCTCCTGGCCTGTGTGGTGCGCTGGCCCACCTGCAGTGCTGCCATGTGCAAGGAGTGCTATGCCATGCAGGGGTGTCCCCCACATAGGGGAGCCCCACTCACAAGAAGTGTGCCCTGCATTGAGCCACCTGGCACAAAAAGAGCACAGCCTGCCCAGGAGTGGTACCGCACACATGAAGAGTTGACGCAGTGAGATGACATAACAAAGAGAGACACAGATTCCTGGTGTCACCAAGAATGCAAGCGGACACAGAAGAACACACAGCAAATGGACACAGAGAGCAGACAACCGGGGGGTAGGGGGGAAGGAGAGAGAAATAAAAAAAAATCTTAAAAAATAAAATAAAATAAAAGACAAATGCATAAAACGTTATAGTAAATTAGTGATTTTTGACTCAATATGTATAAACATGTAATTTGTTACAATAACTACATAAAATTGGGGGGACAGGGGGGTATAAAAACTTGGTTTGTATATCCTATTGAAGCTATATAGGAATCAAACCAAATGATATCGTTAAATATTTAGGATATTAAAATTTAGCTCCATGGTAACTACAAAGAAAATATCAGAGAATATGCAAATTCATAGAGACAGAAAGTCGAGTGCAGGTTATCAGGGGTATGGAACAGGAACAACGAAGAGTTAATGCATGGTGGGTGTAGGGTTTCTGGGAAAAGGGAGATGGGAAAGATTTAGTACCAGAAGGTGATAAGGGTACTGCAAAACTTGTGAATGTACTTAATCCCACTGAATGATATGTTTGGGAGTGGTTGAGACGGGAAAGTTTATCCTCTCTGTTCCTACAATTAAAAAAGGAAAGAAAGCAAATGCAGTTAAAGATGCAATGACAATTGAATGCAATATACATAATCCTGGTTGGGATCTAATAAAGGAGGAGCAAAGGCTTAAAAGAACATTATTGGGACACATGAAAAGTTGGAATATAGACTGAAAGCTTTATATCAATTTTCAATTTCTTGAATATGATAACTATATTTAAGTGGCTACATAAATGAATATCCTGGTTCTTAGGAAATACACATGGTTATTAATCGGTCAAGCAGCATGATGTATACAACTTACACTCAAGTGTTCATAAAATGGATTGATAAATAGATAGCTATACAGACAGACTAATGGATGGATAGGTAGAATGGTATAGAAAATGTGGCAAAATGTTAAGAATGGTGAATCTGATTATCTGGGCGTGGGGATGGGGAGAGTGGTGGTAAGGGTCTGCCTTTGTTCTCTGTATGGTGTTGCTATTATTTTTGTAACTGTCCTGTCAGTTTGAAAGTATTTCAAAATGAAAAGTTAAAAATAAACCTATTATCCACACACATCCCCCAACTCCTGTCTCATTTTATTTGCTGGATAAAGCATCAGCTTTAGGGTGTCTAGACCATCAATGATGTTTTTTTAAAGAGGACCATATTTCCATCAATGGATTTCGATTTTTAAAAGTCAAAACCTGAAATTAAAACACCAGCACAGTTTCACATTGTCATGGAGGACCAAGGTCTACTTAAGCAGGAGGGACATTGACTTAGGAAGAGGAAGTCCTCAGGCTAAGGAAGTAATGACTAGCAAATGGAAGTGGAGGCAAATGCATCTCCAGTCCCCAGGCTTCAGCGCAGTGTTTGGCAGATAAACTGTTTCTAAGCCTCTTTTGGTGAATGCGCATTGCCCTGAAAACGGGCAATTGGACAACGGGGTACAAAAAGAACGGATTTGGAAATAAAACAAATTTAAGTTACAATCTGTGTGGCCTTGGGAAATTATTTAATGCCTCTGAGTCTCAGTTATCCCTTTCACAAAAGGGAAGAACAAAACTTTCAGCAGCTATTGGGAATATTAGAAACAACCTGTACAAAACTTGTGGGATATACCAGTAGCTGCTCTTATGATTGACATCCCACCACCAGAATAAAAAGGGTTTTTTCCTTGTATCTTCATATTCTTTTTGGAATATATACAAGTGGAAATTTTAAAAAATAAAATACATAATCAAGCAAACATTTCTTAGTGAAACTGATACAGTGATGAATCAGAAAACTTTTATAGTGGAAGTAACCTGAAATTTTATAACATCACAATTTCTAAATTTCCACACCATTTAATATGTACAATGTCTTTTATGTAAATCATTTATTGAACAAAGACTTGAACAAATTGTCTTTTTCTTTTACTTTTTATTGGGTTATAATGTTTATACAGAGAAATGAACATAAAAGCACACAGCTTGGTGAATTTTTACAGTCAGAACCCACCATGTAATCAGCCCTCACAAGGAGAAAGAATGTTACAGCCCTCCAGCACGGCGCCGCACCCCCTCCATGTGCTTTTCCCCAAACAGGCATGATCCCCACACTGGCTTATAACACCGGAGATTGGCTAGGCCTGATTTCATTCTTATACAAATAGAACCATACAGTGGCATGCTCTTCATCTGGCTTGAACAGTTATATATTTTAAATGTCAAAAGAACATTGTGATTATACTAAAAGCTAGAAACAACAGCGATGTACAGTGGGGAAAGCATACAGAGATTGAGAGGTGAGGAATTTCCTTGTTTGTCTGTATTTTGTTTGTTATTATTATTGAAATAATGAAAATGCTCTAAGAATGATTGAACTGATGAACTTACAACGATGTGAGTATAGCAAATACCAATGATTGTACACTTTGGATGAATTCTATGCTTTATTCATATGTATCAATAAAACTGATTTGTTAAAAAAAAAAAAAAGAAAAGAAACTGTGTGACTGGGCCATCAAAACATAGACACACATCGGGAAACTATGATTTTGCAGATTTGACCTGACCAGTAAACACTAGTCTAATTATAATTATTATACCAGTTATAATACCAATTATAATTATTTATAATAATATAAATATCACCCTGTTTAATTGGTTAATTATTGTTAAAACAATATTGTTAATAAGTAATATTAATGATAAATTATGATATATCTCTATATATGATATATCTCTTCTAAAGTAATGAAAAATTAAAGCATTCTCATTCTTTGGAAGGGGAAGAGGCCACCAGACAAGAAACTGCAGCTCTAATGTGCACTAACTCTTTTTCTGCAACACAGACCCATACTCTTTGTTCACAAAATCTGTTCACCATTTCTGCTTAGTTCTAAGTGATTTGAATAGCCTTTGCTATTATAGTGCCCTGATGGCTCCTGTGAAAGATACAGCTGAAGGTCCAAATCAACATTTGTCGCCAGGCCTTACCTTGCCCATTGAATAGCTACAAAATGTGACATTCCCCACGACTTGAGGCCTTGGTCCAATTGAACAAGCTTGCCACCTACTCCTGAACCCACCCACTTAAATTTATTTCCTACTTAGCCCTGTGGTTTGCTGATACCACTGGAGGAAGAAGAAACTACTGGTAAGAAAATAATTTCAGAGGTCAATGTCCGAGCAAGATCTCAAAGGACCTGAATTCAGACTGATGCAATAAGAACCAAGAGATACTCATTTCAAATATATTTCCGGCTAACTTTCTGGTTCCATGTTAATTTCTGGAGTAGAATGCATAGGTCTTTATACTGATTAAGGACAATGAAGGAAGGGAGAGATGGTGTTTTTCAGCTTGGCAGCAAAAGTTCAATGATAGAATACAAGACTAGGCATTTTTCATAGTATAATGCAGAGTGGGGTGGTATGGTGAGTCCTATTCAAAAAGCGAAATTTAAAGTACAGCCAAAAGGCAGTGGACAATGGCAAATATATTTTATCTTAAATTCAATTCATTTAAAAATGGAGAGTATTATTTTTAGTCAAGCAAAAATTCTTAGTCAAACAACTTTCTCTCTTTGTGCTGTGTGGACAAATTGTTATTGTTTTCTGGAAAAAAAATTTCCTCCTTTTACTTTCATAAAAATAACTTATCCTCTTATAGAAAATTTGGAAGATTAGAAATGAGTTGAAAGAGGAAAGAATAAAGCACCTACCATCCTATAGCTGTATTAGCCAAATGGGGTCTGATATCAAAATACCAGAATCTGTTGACTTTTAAAAAAAGTATTTATTTGGGGTAGAAGCTTACAGTCACCAGGCCATAAAGTATAAGTTACTTCTCTCACCAGAGTCTATTGCCACGTGTTGGAGCAAGATGGCGGCAAGGTCTGCGAGGGTTCAGGCTTCCTGGGTTCCTCAGGGCTCAGCTACTCTGCCCTCTCCATAAGGTCAGCTGTAGACTATCAGGTTCTCTCTCTTCCCAGGGCCTCTACCATTTCTATGGAGCTGTCTCTATTCCTCTGTGTTCTCCTGTGTATTTTCTTCCCAGGGCTCTAGCGTTAAATCTCCCACCTCCTTTCTCCAGTACAGTTTTTTCTGGGAGTCTCTGCCGACCGAGGAGGTGGGGACTAAACATCCTACAGATTGGCCCAATCAAAACCTTAATCATTATTTAATCAAGTAAAAGAGGAACCTCTGAATCCAATATAATCTAATATGTCCCGAGGAAAAGACCAGTTCACAAGCATAATCCAGTATCAATTTGGAATTCATAAACAATATCAAACTGCTACACTTGCTATTATTATTTTTATGTATTTTCTCTCATTCAACATTGTATCATTAAGATACTTCCATGTTATTTTGAAGTCCTGCAAAATTTTTAATGGCTGCCTAATATTTTATTGAATAGATAAGAGTATCAGGATTTACTTAACTATTGACTATTTTAGTTTGCCAATGGCCTACCAATGCAATATACCAGAAATAGGTTGGCTTTTATAAAGGGAATTTATTTGGGGCAAAATTTTACCATTCTGAGGTTTTGGAAATGTCCAAATCAAGACACATCAGAGATGCTTTCTCATCAAAAGTCAGCTGTTAGCACATCCTGGAGTCCTGCAATGTGGCAGTCATAAGGGTTTCCTGTATTTCATATTATTTCCTTGTGTAAATTCCCAGAAGAATTACTTGATCAAAGAAAAAATTGTAGACTCCTACTAATATCACCAAAAAGCTTTCCATATGGGGTTAAATCCATTTATACCCTAACCTATGTGTGTGAGTCCACCTTTCGTGGGCCCCTCACCAACACTGACTATCACCTTGAAAAACAGGACCACCAGCACCAACAATAAAAAGAACTTTCCAGTTGGGTAGATTGAAATAATGTTTCCTCTTTTAACTTGTATTTCTATGACTATTGATTAGGTTGAGACCTTTTTCATGTGTTTTGCGTCTCTGCAAATAATTTTCTATAACATTTAAAAGGATGGCTCTTATCACTAGGCACTGTTAATGAGGTGTCTCCTTCTGCTGTAAACCATCTTCCCAGAACAATTGTGATGTTGATGGATGCCTGGACTGTATGCAAGACTTTGGGATTTTTTTTCTTTGGCTGGTTTTGATATTTACTTTTTACTGAAGTATAATATTCCTACAGAAAAGTGCACATAAACGCACAGCTTGATGAATTTTTACAAACAGAACCAGGCTGAATAACCAGCACCCAGATTAAGAAACAGAACTTAACCCACACCCCAGAAACCCCTCCTCCAACTTCACGCTCCATTCTCATCACTTTCCCCCACAAAGACATCCTCTATCTTGACACATTTTATATAAATAGAATTATATTGCATGAACTCATGTGTCTGACTTCTTTTACCAACATTCTTTTTCTGAGATTCATCCACACTCTTTGTTGTACTTATAGATTGTCACTGCTGTGTACTATTCCATTGTGTGAATATACCACAATTTATTTATCCCTTCCACTGTTGATGGAGATTTTCGCAGTTTCCAGTTCTTTCCTGTTATGAATAGTAGTGCTATGAAATACTCCAGAAGGTACTTATTTTTTGGTGAGCGTATGTCTGAATTTCTGTTGGACACACACCTAGAAATACAATGGATGGGACGGATGATATGCATATATTCAGACTTTATAGAAAATCCCAGTTTCCCAAAAAGACTGCACCAGTGTACTCTCCTTCCCTTTGTGTGTTAAGAGTTCCAGTTGATCCAGATCCTTGCCAATACTTGGCTGTTTCTGTCTTTTTCATATTTGTCAGTCTAGTGTGTATGTGTTGGTTTTCATTTTAATTTCTCTGAGGACAAAGAACTTTGTACACCTTTTTAAATGCTTTTTGGCCATCTGACTATCCTTTTTTTGTGTGAAATAGCTGTTCAAGATCTTTGTTCATTTTTCTATTGGTTGTCTGTCTTTTTCTAATTGATTTTAGGATATGAGTCCTTTATTGAATATATGCATTGCAGATATTGTCTCTTATTCTATAGTTGACTTTTAATTCTCTTATTTATGTCTTTTGAAAACCACATATTTTAAATTATAAAACAGTTCATTTTAATAATTTTTTTTCTTCTATACCTGAGTCTTTTGAGTCCTGGTTAAAAATTCTTTGCCTGCACCAGAGTCAGGAAGATGTTCTTATGTTAAATGAATGAATTATTATTTTAGCCTTTACAATTAGGTTTGCAATCTATCTAAACATGAGTTTTTTCATAATATTTGGTGGGATTTAGATACATTTTTCCACAATGATATCCAATTGACATAGCACCATTTTTTGAAAGACTATTTTCTCTCCACCTACCTCAAGTGCCACAGCACCTTGTCTTGGCTTTTTTTGGACCTTTGCATTTCCATATGAATTTTAGAACAACTTGTTGATTTCAACCAGGAAAAACACCTGCTAGATTTTCTTTAAGTGTGCATTAGATATATAGATTAATTTGTGAGGATTTGATATCTTTACAATATTGATTCATGAGCATGGTACATCCTTCCGTTTGTTTAGATCTCCTTTATTTTTTCTCAGTAATATTTTCGTAGCTTTCAGTATAAAAGCCCTACACATTTTAATTATATTTTTCCTTATGTATTTGATTTTTGATGCTACTGTAAATGCTAATTTTAAAAATTTTATTTTTCATCTTTTGTTGCTAACTTGCAACAAAACAGTTATTACATAAGAATACAATTATTGTCCCATATTGTCCTTATATCTAGAAACTTCACTACATTCTATTCTAAAAGGTTTTTGGTAACTTTTTCTGGGATATTCTAGGTGCACAATTATGTCATGTGTGAATTATGACACTTTTATTCCTTCCTTTTCAATCATTATGCCTCATTTCTTTTCATTGTTCTGTTGCACTGGCTAGGACTGTCGGTATAATATTGAATAAAAGTGGTAAAATTGGGTATTCCTGATTTCAGGGCAAATTTTTCAAAATTTGTCATTGAGTATGATGTTTTGTTTTTTTTTTTAAAGATTTATTTATTTATTTATTTCTCTCCCCTCCCCCACTCTGGTTGTCTGTTCTCTGTGTCTATTTGCTGCGTGTTCTTCTTTGTCTGCTTCTTGGTTCTTTGTCAGCAGCATGGGAATCTGTGTTTCTTTTTGTTGCGTCATCTTGTTGTGTCAGCTCTCCGTGTGTCCGGCATCATTCCTGGGCAGGCTGCACTTTCTTCCGCGCTGGGTGGCTCTCCTTACGGGGCGTACTCCTTGCGTGTGGGGCTCCCCTACGTGGGGGACACCCCTGTGTGGCACGGCACTCCTTGCGCGCATCAGCACTGCATGTGGGCCAGCTCCACACGGGTCAAGGAGGCCTGGGGTTTGAGCCGCAGACTTCCCATGTGGTAGACGGATGCCCTAACCACTGGGCCAAGTCCGCCACCAGGTTTTTTTTTTAAGGAGGTATGAGAGATTGAACCCAAGACCTCATACATGGGAGGCAGGTGTTCAACCATTGAGCTACATCTACTCCTCTATAGATTTTTAAAATAAATGTTTGTGCTAGTTTTCTATTGTTAAACAACTAATTGCCACAAATTTAGCAACTTAAAACAACACAAATTATTTCACAGCTTGGTAGGTCAGAAGTTTAGGTAAGGGTGAACTGAATTCTCTGCTCAGTATCTCACAAGGCTAAATGGAGTGTTGGCTAGAGCTAGGTTCTTATCTGGAGCTTTGGGTCCTCCTCTAAGCTCATTCAGGTTGTTGGCAGAATTATTTTCCCTATGTATGATTGAGGTGCCCATTTTCTTCCTGGCTCTCGGTCAGGGATTTCTCTTAGCTCCTACAGGCCATTCTCAAGTCCTGGCCTTGTGTCCACCTCCATCCTCAAAGGTAGCAGTGGAGAATATCCTTCACATTAACTCTCTCTAACTTCAAGGAGGGCACTGTCCCTTTTAAGGGCCCACCTGATTAGGTTGGACCCACTGAATAACCTGTTTTTTGATTGACTCAAAATCAGTGCTGTCAGGAAAGTGGCATTCCATCATATCTACAGGCTCTTCCCACCCTCAAGGAGAGGGAATGAATTGTACAGGGCATGCACACCAAGAAGTGGGAATCTTAGGAATCATAAAATTCTGTTTACCACAATATTCTTTATTGAATAATAAGCCTATTCCTAGTTTTCTAAGAATTGTCATAAATATATGCTGAATCTTGTCAAATGCTTTTTCTGCATTTATCAAGAAGACTATATAATTATCTCTTTTGTGTTTGTGAGTTGTATTGATTGATGTTTCCAAAACTCTACCTGTCCACTAGAGATGGATCACTGTATCCAAATTGCAAACATTATGTTGAACCGTACAAAATGGCTAATATTTGACCATATTTGACTGACAAATAGAAATTTATGTGGTTCAAACTAGTCTTTTTTAAATAATTTGTTTGTCTTTTTATGAGAGAGATTGGTCTGTAATTTTTCTTTCTTGAAATGTTCTTGTAGGGCTTTGAAATCAAGGTTATTCTGGCTTTCTAAAGTGTTGGTAAGTATTCCATCTTTTTTTCTTCTCTGGAAGAGTTTGTACAGAATTGGTACTCTTTCATTGTTCCATGTTTCATTGTTCCATGTGTGAAGCTATCTGGATGCCTGCCAGTTTCGATCACTTTGAAAGACACTCTCCCTTCAAATATTCTAGCTGATACTGAGGAAATCTGTTTATACAGATTAATTTTCTGGGCTGTCATTGATGATGATTTTCACAAGCAAGGCAGTGATGATGGAAAAAATATATGGAACAGTCCAGGGAAGAAAAGTTCAGATGTCAAAGAGGTATTACTTGAATAATATTCTGACTCTTCCATTATTTTTACCTGAGAGACAGGTGCTCTGCTATTGATGATGATGCCTTAGGGAATCTACTCTTAGGAAAAAAATCAAGTCGCTTTGACTCAATCCTATGTCCTAGTTTCTTTGATTCATAGAAGGCATCAGCTGGGCCACCTGTCAGTAGAGGTGTGTTCTTGGGCAAGGAATTTTGCCTTGTTGTTCCTCAGTTTCTTCACCTGCACAAATTGCAATACAGCATTACCTACATCATACAATCAAGAGATTTCATTTATATTACGGAGCTAAATTAAATTAAATTAACCTGACAAATTAGCACATGAATAGCTGATAAAGAGTGAGCACTTAATAAAAGTTAACTTTAAACATGTTTATCTAATCGCTTCAGTTTTCTGGAAAATGTAGTCTCAGCAGTAGCAACAATTATGTTGGTGACATTTCTGAGGTATAATAGCAATTTTCTTGTTCTTAACCCTGTTAGCTTTTGCCTATTTGACTGAAGATTCTTGAATAAGGCATTACTTTATTCATAGTTTTATCTCCAGTCCCTGATGTGGACCAGGTGCCAAATAATCTCAATTGAGTAAATGAAGAGACTAACCCAAAATATTAGTGACATGTATTTACTAAATTATGCCATAACCTTACATTTTAAGAGCATGTAATTTCCTGAAAGACTTGGTTTAATAATTCTCTCCCCATGATTTTTTCATATAAATTCTAGATTTAGGTTAACTTGAAAATTTAAATATAGATGCAAAAATAAATTAATTTATAGAGACAGTCACTTTATAAAGGTCATGAGCAATATTTTAAAAATATACCTAGGGCAGACAAAATACAGAGCCAAATTTATCCATCTCAACCTTAAAAAGCACTTCTTCACTTAAGAAACTTAGACAACACAAAGTAAACACAAAATGAAAATTTCACTTCTAAAGTGGTTCTCAGAAATTTTCAGTAGGTATATAGCATGAAATATATCTTTTGAACTAAAGGATGATTAGTTGTTTATCTGAAAGGCACGTTCTACTGCTTGTCCTACATTTTTATTAGATAAATCTGGCATCCTTAATTATGACTTTTAATAAGGGAAGCTCTTGAGTCAACCTATGTCATACACGGCGGCGGACTTGGCCCAGTGGTTAGGGCATCAGTCTGCCACATGGGAGGTCCGCGGTTCAAACCCCGGGCCTCCTTGACCCATATGCAGCTGGCCTGTGTGCAGTGCTGATGTGTGCAAGGAGTGCCGTGTAACGCAGGGATGTTCCCTGCGTAGGGGAGACCCACGAGCAAGGAGTGTGCCCTGTGGGGAGAGCCGCCCAGCACGAAAGAAAGTACAGCCTGCCCAGGAATGGCGCTGCACACATGGAAAGCTGCCACAGCAAGATGACGCAACAAAAAGAAACACAGATTCCCATGCCGCTGACAACAACAGAAGTGGGCAAAGAAGAAGACACAGCAAATAGACACAGAGAACAGACAACTGGGATGGGGGGGGAGGGGAGAGAAATAAATAAATAAATCTTTAAAAAAATAAAATTAAATTTAAAAAAAAACCTATGTCATACAGTTTTCTGTGGAAGCATGGTTTAAGAATCTCTACTTTTGGTGCCAAATTCAGAATGAAAATAACTGTTGCCGTATTCAAAGGAAACTAATTCTAAGCAAGGTTTATCTTTTAAAAAGCTTTGAAAGGAGGATACAATTTAACCCCCATCTTTGTAAATGCTTTTACTTTAATTCTACTTCAAAAACTAAATTTTGAAGAAAAGTAAACATTTAGATAGCAAATAGTTAGGTATTTCAGCTCCCTGACTCACAGCAAAGTAAAACTGCCTTTCAGGATAAATGAGAATACAGGAGGCTGCACCTACTATTCCCAGTGCACAGCTTTGAAGTCCATATAAACTTGTATATTGAAAAGCTATGATATACTAATTCCTTCCTGAGTGAAAATTAACCTGGTAAATGATATTTCTCCAGATGCACAAAGATCTTAGGTAGCTTGCTTGTCCTGTAGTTTCCCTACCCCTGATTTTAATCAGGCACAAGATAGAGCATTGGTCTGTGTTTCATTTCCCACATGGAGAGTGAAACTATTATCTACTCCCACCAACACATGAAAAAAATAATAATAAAGAGATAATATGAAACACATACCAGTGTATTTCTTGATTATTCCAGGATCCCTCATTTTATTAAAATGAACACAAGTGTTTGTGTATCTCCTAGCAAATCCCAGTGGCTAGGACAAGCCTTGTTTAGCATCTGCTACATACATGGTCCTGTGGAACAGTATGTAGAGCTAAAAGAATAAATTGGAAAAAGCCTTTATGATGGAACTCTAACCATTGAGAAAGAAGGTACTCACTTCAACACTCTTCAAAAATGCTCTAATGCTCGTATTTCAAACGAGGATGGTAAATTAAGAAGTACATGGGAAACAAAAAGCCTTAAGCTCTAAATAAAGTAGGATTTGCAGAGAATTTCCAACTAAGTGTTCCTGTTATCACAGTATAGGATAACAAATAAGGTGATAACTAGGCCTTTTCCAACAGCAAAGAATTAGAACCATGGAAGCAGCTTGGATTAAAATGAAATAAATTTTGGTCTGAGACTGGTAATACTGAAGTCATGTTCAAGAACTTAATTCTTCAATTCAGACAAATGGTGATAAAGATAACAACTTACTTTATTAATTAGCAAGGTCCTTTAATTGTAAGCACCCAGACCTACACATAAACCTGCCCATGACCCTGGTATACCACAGGGAGGATTTAATTCTATAAACCCGCATCCTTTGCTTTGATTAAATCGAGTGAAGTCATTTTTCCATCTGTCTTTGGCATTGTCCTCTAGTCATTAATATGTAGAAAAAGAGGTGATTCTACCTTCCATGCTTGTCCTTTTAAAATTGAATGGTCATCTTTTGTACATGTACCAAAATGGGGGGGGGAGGGGGAGAGGGAGGAGTGCTACCAACATTTATTTCTTCCATTGTCCCTCATGAGCTTTGTCCTGTGGTTTCTACTTTATGGAAAGTTAAACCACAAAGTTGGTCAGCCTATTTTGGCAGCTGATCCATGCGCTTTGGGTAAACAGACTTTCTCTGCACTCTTTATTCTCCATTTTGCTCTGCATTTTGTTCTCTCTTGTAACAGCAGAACAAGGTTTTTCAAAGCCAAGACAGAAAAGGGAGCCAGGGACCCAAACAAGATGACATGTACTGTACCAACACTCCAAGCGAACACCAGCCTTGCACAATAGCAGCTTTACAGAACACACTTTGTGTAGCAGTTACTGTTGTGTGTTGCCCAAAAGGGAGGCGACCAGCAGCAGAGACCGGTGGGTCGCCTTCAATACTGAGACACAAAGACAACTGGCAGGAAGAAAGAGAGAGAAAGAAAAAAAGAAAAAAAGAAAAAGAAAGAAAAAAAACCCCCACAAAACAAAAACCAAAAAAACCCCAACCCTGGGTCAGGTCATAGCCACGGATTCCTATATAAAAAATGGTTCATTCATCAGAAAGGCTCAAACTTTATTTTGACATAATGCTAGTTTTTCATTTTACAAAGTGCCTTTCATCATATTGACCTGAAGTTTCTTACTGGGCATCTGAATTAGAAAATAATTATTTAGAAAATGGAAAGCTAGATGCTGCAGTAGAGGGAAAAAAGTAAGTCAAATTGTTTTCCTCCTTTGAGACTTAATTTCAACACAGCAGAGGGAAACACATTGGTGCTTGCTTTCCTGCATCTTTTATGAGCCTCCTTGATCACAGAAATCACTATTAAGGCTTAATTTAAATAAAGAGTCTATAAAATTCATCCTGAGTCGCTCTAGATAAGTGTGTCTTTTGCATTCTTAGGGCTCCCTGAAGTATGCACTGTGAGCCAGTCTTAGACTTCTAGATATAAAGGTCTGGGCCATTTTGCTCATTGCTGCATCTTTTGATCTTACATCTAGGCTGAATGGAGACACTTACTGGCATTTAGACTGAAGCATTCTGGGTGTCTTAGTGGGCTTTTTGTTTATTTGGCAAAATGCAGAAACTTTCTAATCTCCTACTCATGGGAAAGGAAGCTCAGTTTCTCCTCCTACACTATGGCTTATGCAAGTGGCTTATGCAAACCATAATTAGATAATTTTTGGAAAAAAGCCTTAGCCTCATGATGTGAACAAAGGCATAAGGAAGAATATTCTTCTCTATGTCATGAACATATAGGGATGTTTTCAACTTGTGCAAAAAGGCATTTTTCCTTGAAAAACACAATTTACATCAAGTACATTTTCTGAAATGGAATCTGTGATATTGGTCTTCTCTCTGCATGCTCATTTATGAAAAAAATATATAAATAACTTTCATTAGTTTTAATTATATATGTAATACATAAAAACAAAAAAGCAAAAAGCAAATACAAATAGAAACATAAAAATCACCCATAATCCCATCATGTGAGATTATCTTTATTAACTTTTTTTTATGATAATAATATTCAAACTTTATTCAAAATTACCATAATCTAGGCATACTATTAGGAACTTTACACAGGTTATCTAATTTTATCTTTTTTAAAAAACTTTTTTATGTATTTTATTTTGAAATACTTTCAAACTTAGAGGATAGCTGCAAAAAAAATACAAACCCCATACACCAATCCCCCACCCCAGATACCCAGATTCACCGACTTTAACATTTTGCCCCCTTTGCAATATCATTCTTTCTACATCTATCATCTATCTGTCATCTGTATATCTGCCTGCCTGCCTGCCTGCCTGGCTGTCTGTCTATCTACTCTTCTGAACATTTGAGTACAGAATGCACACATCACACTCCTTGAACATATTTCCATACACATCTATGAACAAGGATATTCACTTATGTAATCACCTTTAATGCAGTTATCAAGTTCAAGAAATTTAACATTGGTGTAAACCTTACGTTCTATATTTAATTTTTCTTATGTCCCAGTAATAATAATGTCCTTTCGAGCCTTTTCTCCTCCATTCTTAGATCCCATCCAGTATTATATATTGCATTTATTTATTTATTTTAATAAAACATGAGCGGGAAGAAGAGATGTGATGAGGGGGCATTTTTGGGACTTTGGAGTTGTCTTAAATGATATTGCAGGGTTGGATACCGGACATTATATATCCTGCCATAAGCCACTGAATGTACCAGGGGAGAGTGTGAACTACAGAGTAAACTATTGTCCACGTGGTGCAGCAGTGCTCATTATTAACATTTTGATGTACAACTCCCCAGACATTTCCTCAAAATTTATATATATATGAATTCACCAAAAAGAAAAGCAAACTGCATTTGCATTTTAAAAATCAAAATGTCTCTGTTACTCATATACTTTTTTGGAAAGCTGTTTTTTTAATCAATGTATCACAAATAACTTTAAATGCCAACAAGTCCATAACATCTTTTAATGACTGCAAAGTATTACTTTATATAGTCATACCATAGTTTAATCAAACAACCCATGTTTGTTGAATATTTTTATTGTTTCTAAATTTTCACAATTATATATACCATTGTATTAAAACATGTTCATAACAACTTTATATTTACACTAATTTTTCCTTTAAGATCAATTTCCAGATATGGAATTACTACGTTAGAGGATGTAGACATTTTTAAAGCCTTTGATACTTAATGCCAGACTGGCCTCCAGATGGGTTGCACCAATTTAATCTCCTACCAGCAGCATATGAAAGTAAGTGGTTTGCTATACCCTCATCATCTCTGGATACAATATTCCATTTTCATGTTGGTCAATCTGATAGACAAAAAATAATTTTAGCCCATCCTTTTCAAAGCAAAGAGGTGAGCCTGGGATGGTAAAATCTCTGTTAATGACCATGATCATCTCTGTTTTTTCTCACAAGGACTCTAGGAATCTTGGAGATTGATAAAGATTCATAGCTTACCAAATTGAAACTAGAAAAGTCAGAACTCTAAGAATACCTTTTTAGAGTAAAAATAAGAGTTCTTTAAAGGTGTGAGTATAACTGTGGTAAGAAATAACAGAGTGTCATCCTAACTATTTTGGAAGGTTTTGAGAAGAACAGTGTAGAGATACCTTCTTTGGTTGTCCATTACTACTCCCTCATAGCATCTTGACTGTTTTTCTGGACAATCCCTATTCTGTGTAGTTTTGGGAGGAGATGGTCCCCACTCCTAGTCCCAGAGCTGAAGAGGACATTGCATCAGCATATTCTCAACATAGGAAAGGATAAGTCACCTGACTTAGCCTTGGCCAATCAGACATTCTCACTTAGGACTCTGATCTTGAGGGAAGGTCACAATGATGTGGAGATAGTTGTCAACCATGCATCTTCAGCAATGGTGTGCTTCTTACAGTTTAGCCCCCCTCCCAGAGTCCTCATGATTCTTGATTATTCTAAAGCCCCCATATCCTTAAAAAAAAAATTCCCTTCTTATGTTGCCAAAGTCAGTTTCTGTTGCCTGGAGCCAGGAACTCTACCTGCACGCAAATAGATAATATGATAGTTTCTTTTAAAAGTTGTGAAGGTTAAATAATTTTTCCTTCACCTTCCAAAGTTATATCACATCATGAAGAATGTATGTTAAAACTCAGCCCTCAAATGTAGTAAATCTGCTTTGTGGCTTTTCTCATTGCCTTGCTATGATGAAAGCTGATACCAAGATTTACTTGTTCAGCCCATTGCAAAATCCAAAGCCTCTTCTACTTCTATGATATCTCAGTTTTCATTAAGGGACTTACCTTATACACATTGAATATTGCTTTAGAATGGAAAAATACCATGGGGCTTTCCTCAATCATGCTAAGTTGACTGCAAGAAGCCACAAATCTCTAGAGAGATAAAAGGTTTTATATTCAAATCCACCCTTTTTGCTTTTCTCCTCCTCTTTTCTTCCTCATCCTCTGACATCTTT
Organism: Dasypus novemcinctus; assembly: GCF_030445035.2. Taxonomy (NCBI): domain Eukaryota; kingdom Metazoa; phylum Chordata; class Mammalia; order Cingulata; family Dasypodidae; genus Dasypus; species Dasypus novemcinctus. The sequence continues at coordinate 87,484,810 of NC_080684.1, read as the reverse complement.
TTTCTCTCAACAGGCTAAAGTCAAAGTAGCTTATTAAAAAGCACCCCAAACCAAACTGCAAAAATATATGCCCAAGATTCTTTAGTCGAAGAGTCCCCCAATAAATATGTATTACTCAAGTTTATGTTTTTTTCTCACTGGAAAGATAATAATAATGAACACAGGAACAGTCATTAAGCACTTCATACTGTGAAGAACTTTGGTAAGCACTATATTTGGATCATCTATTCGATCCTTCACAATAACCCTGTGGTGGTGGTAATAATAATAATAATAATGGTAATAAAAATACATTTATTTTTATTAAAATACATTTTATTAAAAATACATCTATTGTTATTGTCCCCTATTACAGATATGAAAGGTGATACTGGAGATATAAGAAAACTAGCTCAATGTACACAAGTAGAAAATGGCAGAGCAGGATTTGCATTCAAGCCATCTGACATTAACCACTTTTTGTTATGTTGGTGTTTCAGAAATCACAATTGCTGCAAAATTTCACCACACCACCCCCACTCAGCCCAAACACTTCTGTTATTTCATCAGATGGATTCTTCAAAGACCTTTTCTCCTGTTTAAGAAAGACTTTGTATACAGCACTTGGAACTGCAAACCTTTGGGGGATGCTTTGATGGAAATATGACGTGAACTTTGACTCCTCTCATATAAATTGGGTGGCGTTTTGCAAGTCACATTAAGTCTGTAGAAACAATCCGGCAGCTAGGGGTAAGCTTCTGCCACTCCTCAGCGTTTTCTGGGTTCTGTGTCTCAGGTGGTACCCCTCTCTCTCCTTGGGTCTGGGATGTCGCCAAGCAAGGGCGATGGAGAGACAGAGGCCAGGCACCATGGAGGACAGGGTACGGGGCTTCCTCCACACTCTGCCTTATTTTGCTCTTATAAATTGCATCTGCTTCAAGCCAGTAATTTTCCAACACTGGATTCCAAGCCAACCATTCGGCGCGCATCAAACCACCAGCGTCTCCTTTCGTGGGTCAGGGCCCTTGAAGACGCCGTTGCTGGCTTGGAAGAGGCCACCCCACAGGCCTACTAGTCTTCATTTGCTTGTTGAAAGGCAGAAAGTTGCTCAAATTCTTCCACAATTTTTCCTCTCTTTTTTTTCATCCCCTGGAGTGAAAGCTTGCAGACAGGAACCTTTCCGACTGCCCTGTTCCAGTATAAAATGTGCTGCTTGCAGACAGATATTCTTGAACCAACTCAAGCCTCTCACTTTGCTCCCTTCTGTGTTTTCATGTTCTGAACTGCGAGGCTACCCCACAAAACAGTTTATATATGCCCATGACACAAAAAGACAAACAAACACGAAGGTTTTGGGGGCAACTGCCATCCCTGCATTCCCATTCCCTTTCTGTTTCCTCTCATCACTGAATCAAGATAGTTGTTTCATAGTTTAGTCCAAAGACATGGGAAAAATGGAGTTTTTAGAAGAAAAAGTTTTGTTACACAGTCTTAAATTGCAGCCAATCCCTCAATTCAAAATTAAATCTACCAAATTTAGTTAATCAGACTCAGTGAAGGCTTGCAAAAAAATCCCCAGATACAATGACCTTGACTGGGATGAAATTTGCCAAAAGCATTCAAATATCTTGAAATATCTGAGGTTTAAAAACCATATGTTTTAAGTGAATGTCAGAAGAAGTAGCTTATGACAAGGCATAAATAATTTGTATTGTTCACTTCAAAGACAGTCTATTTGTGAGAAAGTGACAGAAATGTCAATTTTGGGCAAATCGTGTTTCAAATTATCTTTTTTATCAATTTCAGAGGTTTCAGTCTATCAAAAACAACAACAGTAAAATAACAGTAATGAAATAAGCCAGGACAATTGGTCACTGGCACAGTGTAAGCCCATTCTTTAAGTTGTTTCTTCCCTTTCTACTTTAAGTTACATATTTAGAAACATTGTCATGTGAAAGGAAAATAACAATTAAAGGGATACTTAATTAGACATTTTTACATACTGTTTATACTTTAGTGTTGGCTCTACTTTAATTTTTGGAATCACAATGTTCATTTTTTTTTTTCCCAACATTTTATTATGGAATTTTTCCAAGTACAGACACTTTGAAAGAATTGTACAGTTCATACTCATATACCCGCTCCTTAGATTCTACAACTAGCAAATACTCTATTCGCTTTATTACCTATCTATCAGTTCATCCATCCTTCTCTCTACCCATCAAACAATCTGTCTTAATTTTTGATGCATTTCAAAGGTTCAGGGTACATCAGTACCCTTCCCCCTGAACACTTTACACCGCCTATCATTAACCAGAGTTTAATATCTGTGTGCCAATTTGTTGCTTTTCAATGTGTTTTATTTCACTTTCTATTTGGGGGCTTTCTACAGATCTCAAGACTTTTCTAGAATTTCTTATCTTTTTTTCCCAAATTTCCTCATTCTTTTTTGTTGTTGCTGCTCTTTGTTACTTCAAGGTTCACTTTTCTCTGTAGAAGGAGTATTTCTCAGTTTAAGGGCAGGAGTCTGACTTGTGTGTCATGAAGATTACAATATTCACAGGCAGCGAAATCAGGGAACTTGAGTGTCTGCTGGGCAAATCGGAGGCCTGTGCTTTCTTGCAGCAGTCAAGCAGTCAAGTATTTCACCCCATAGTGAAGGTGGTTTGCTTGGGACATGATGAGGTAAAGTGCCTTTTCCAGGTCTCCAAGGTTTTGAGATTCTGCAGGCTTGTATTTAACTTTGAATCCCAAAGTACTTTTTTAGTGGTATCTTTCATACGTCGCTGACGTGCGTGCATCTGTGTGGGAGTGCATACGTTGTGTGTTGTTTGCGTGTGCATCTCCCCTGTGAATTACAATTCAACATGGGGCTTCTCACCAAGCCTCTTTAGACTGTCAGCTTTATTGGTGCAATTTTTTAAAAGTTTTTTTGTTCCCTATGCTAATAAAGCTTGTCTCTGCTTCAATCAAAGCATATTATCTCTCCCCCTCCCTTTTTTTTCCCTGTAAGCAAGGCAGCAATCTGTTCTGTTTAAATGCTTCATCATCTCTGCTCTCCCCATTCCTGCTTCCCCAGATTTTAGAGATTGTTGACTATTATGTAACAGATGGCCTGACAGCCCTCCGACTCTTTGCGGGGTTGGCCAGCAGCTTGGCTTGGAAAATAGCAGCACTGGAGTGAGTATTCCCAGGCATGGGACGCTCATGAATTTTAACTCCTCCGTAACAAAGGAATTCAAAGGGGTAAGAGCCAATCTATCAGGAGCCGAGGCAATTAAAAGACTTAGGTTGGCATTCTGCTGCAGAGGATTCCCTTCTCGGGTTCTGAATATTTAGACTAGATTAGGTCAGCCTGGCTCCTATTCATCTCTGCCCTGCCACAAGGCATCAAAACAATGAAATGACTCAAAAACAGAAACCAGTAGGGCTTTAGCCTTTAATGACCAAGTGTTCGCATTGTTGTCTAAGAATACCAGGCGGGAAAGGACAGAGGAGCCCTAAACCACGTCTCACCTGATCTTCCGAAAGGAAACCTCAGCGACGGCCAGGCAAAGGCTGGCCTCTCTAGTTTAGATTTGCCTTTCAAGGCCCTGACATTCAGTATTTTAGCCACTTGAGGTTTGGACTTAGACCTCCTCAGGATGCTCGCTCTTGGCAGTTATTTCAGGGCATGAAGATAGGCTTATAGCTTAATGCAATGAGGAAACAGAGTGGTAGTTGACTGTGTTTTAACTTAAAAAGCACAGAAATGGACTAAGAAGAAAATAGCTAGTGCTCATAGTCCCACCCTTACAAAACATTTAAGCCTATTTGCTTCCTGTCCTTTCTCCGCCTATATTTATATATTTGAAATTACACAAATAACATGTGGCTGCACTGTTTCTTTTAAGAAGTAGAGTATTACAGGTAAAACTTCTGAGTTCCATTTCCAACCTTCTGTGGCCCTCAAAGCCTATATGCACATCTGGCATCCTTTTCTGCATGCTGTTGTTTTTCTTTCTCTCTCTCTTTCTCCCTCTCTCTCTTCCTTCCTTCTTTTCTTCCATCCTTCCTTCCTTGCTTCCTTCTTTCTTTCTCTCTTCCTTTCTTCCTTTCTCCCTTCTTTCCTTTCTTTCTTTCATTAAAGATACACACCAAAAATTTTTGATCATGGAAATTTCCCTTTGTTGTTTTTGAGCTCAACATTTTAAAATTAATATTTTTAAATACTATCTTCTAAGATTTCTTTGAGTGGAAGAGGAGAATGGTGATGTTTCTGCATTTGCTCAAACCACCATCTGGAACACACAGAACAAGAACTCAAGTTACTTTTTAACCTGTAATAACCAATGCAAAAATTACATTTCCAATTCATGGCATCATATAATTTTAAAATGTGAAGGGACTCTGTATATCATCTATATGCCTGGAAAATAGTAAGTTCTGAGTAATTATTATTATTACTATTATCATCTAGTTCCTTTAGGTACTTTATTGATGAAGTAACTGATAGCCAGAGAAGTGAGGTGAAGACCTAAGATCATGCAACGGATTAGGGGTTGAGTTGAGCTTATTCCCTGTTTAGTGTTCTTTCTTTATACTTTGCATTAAAGTGTGGTATTCAGTCAAATATCAACTGAGGGCTGGACAATATGGGGAATACAAGGACAGTACAAGACATGCTCTTGTAGAACTGAAAATCTAGCTGTGGAGACCAGATGAACTCACATGGCACTGATGAAGAATACAACAAATGCATGATTGTGCTAAATTGTCTGGTCTTTATGGAAAAGAAATAAGAATTCTAAGAAGGGAGAGGATTAGCCCAATAGAAGAATTTATATTTGAACTGAATCGTGAAGGATGGAATTGAAAAAAGAATGCCAGGGGTGGGTTGATGCAAGAGGGTGAGCAAAGGCAAAGTAGAGCGTGACCTGGCAGGTAAGAGTCAGAGGCAGAAGGTTGTCTGACTGGCACCAGCCAAAATGAAACTGAGTTGATAGGGAGATGATGACCTTGTTTCTTAGAAAGCACAGGAAATGCTCTTTCCTAACTAGTTTTCTTCTGAAAAAATGTGCAGTCTCCTGGGAAAAAAATTTGAGTGAGCTTTTCCGAAAAGTGTTTTATTCAGTATTATCCACCCCCATTCTGGTCCAAATTTGGGGGAAGTGGGGCAAGAAACAAATAAATCTATTTCATATTTAGTTCCGCTTGACAGGTGGTCTGAATTGTTACTTTTTTAAATTTTTTTATTGATTTTGTAAAATTATTACATTAAAAAAAATATGAGGTCCCATTCAACCCCACCACACCCACCCCACCACTCCCCCCCCAGCAACATTCACTCCCATCATCATGACACATCCATTGCATTTGGTAAATACATCTCTGGGCATCTCTGCACCTCATGGTCACTGGTCCACATCATGTTACTTTTTCATTATAACTCCTCACTACCATCACCACCTCTACCACCACCAACAAATACAACAGTGTCACGCCCCGAGTAGCAGTTTCACACCCACCACTACCATCCTACAAAAACATCACTACATCCCCCCCCAAAAAATCACTTTCCAGCACTGCCACTAGCAACATCATCATGCCGCTACCACCACCACTACCACAGCCATCACCATCAACATCACACTTCCACCACCATCACCCCCAGCACCTCCAGCACCACCAGCACTAGCCCACCACCTCAATAAAACATCAATGTCCCTCACCACCATCACCTGCTCCAACTACCACCACCACCACCACCCACCGCCACTCTACCTGATGACTACAACTGTCGAATACTCTGAGAAAAATCTTTCCTGGAAAATCTTTCTGTAGATTTCCACAGAGAAAACAAGATTACAATGAGCAGACAGTTCAAAGAAAAATGGAAATTCAAAGCAATATGGGTTTTCACTAAACCACAGGTGATTTGTTTTAAACCATCAAAGAGACAATCTGACAAGCTATACTATCTGAAGATATGCAAAAATGGATACTTCCCTGATTATGACTTTTGTATTGGAATGCAGTTTAGGGCTACAAGAGCAAGAGATTTAAAAACAACTTTAATTATAGAAAAATAGTAAAGGTATAATTTTTAACAAGTCAAAAGCTAAAACTGAGCATATTCATTCAACAGATTCTGTATCTATTCCCAGAGAACTCAAAATCCTTCTTCTTTGAGTTTCCAAGGACATTGAATAACTGATCAGTGTCTCACAATTGTTTTAGTTCAGTTTATTCAGTTGATTTTATTCTTCTCTAGCCAAAGACAGAATAATATGGCATAAGTTCCACTTTCACCAATTTTGTTATGTTATGTGCTCTAACCATAATGCTTACCAGCATACCCATCAGAATTTACTCTGGGTGCCCACATAGGCACCTAAAAGTATTGAAGTAACAGTACAAATTCTTGGCTTTTGACTTAGTTTCAAAATCAACCAAGAATTTTCTCTTTAGAGGGTCAGGTGGTACGTGGGAAAGGGGGCCTGTGTAGGCATCTGAGAACCAGAGTCCTATTCTGACTTCTCAGTAGACTAGTAGGTAGCTGCAAGGGACAATGCAAGACAACACATAACCCCCTTCACTGCTAGCCCCTCCAGGGCAGTTTTGCACAAGGTCATGTAGCTTTCTGGGGGCAGACTACATTCAATGCCCGGTCACTGTGAGAGGACCAGGCCAGCCCCCTTGCTCCTTCTAAGGCCATTTTACCTCCAGAGCTCCTCAGGCCTGGCCAAGGTTACATCTAGGGCTCCACTAAGTTGACTTCTGCCTCTTCCCAACCCTACTTTTCTCCCCTTCTAGGCCTGGGTATTGATCCCCAAGCCACTCCCTAACAAATATAATACACTAAACTCTTCTTTACATTTTGTTCCCTGGAAGACTCAACCCATAAAAGTAACACCCACCTTCTTTCTCATCTTGTTTCCTTCTTCTAATCATAAGGCTGGTGTGAGGATCCAATAAAATAGTTTAGTGAAATGACTTTGAAACCATAATGTAAATTTTGTTTTCCTTTTATAAGAATGATGATTAGAAATAGATCCTCAGTTGAGCCATCTCATTTGGAATTCAAGAGTACAGACCATGAAAGCAGACAAACTTGGCTTAGAATCCCTGCTTCACCACCTATAGCAACATGATCTTGGGAAAGTTACTTTCCCTTACTTGCTCTCTCCCATCTGTAAAGTGGAGACAAAAATAATAATGCCTATCTCAACAAATTGTCTGGTTAATTAGATGGGACATATTATTTAAAGGACTTGGCACAAAGGTTAACTTGAAGACATGCTATGTTGGCTGCATCTGGTGGAAGCAATTATAAAATGTCAGATTTCCCATGTATTTCCAGGAATGAATAGTATACATAACCATGTGGTAGGCACTTTTCCCATGGAAAAGTGACAAGGAAAAGTTCAGGATTCAAGGTAGTTGGCATCCTCAGTATTTGCCTGGGACTTGCGTGGGTCCCAGGGCAGAACAGGGAGAAGGCCACACACAGGTCTCCAGCATGTGGGCCACGGAGCTGTTTAGTTTGAAAGTCACCTTGTGCCCAGAGGCTCGATTATGGGACTAAAAGATGAAAATAATTCATCTCTCTGTATTATGGAGGATGGAGAAGACTGGGCTAGAACATCCTCCCATATTGCCTAGAAAGGTGTGGGTAGAGAAATCTGCCATAAAGGCGGGAAAGAAATAATAAAAAATGAGAAGCTTGAATTCATGAGTGAGGTTACCTAAAGGCATCAAACACAATATTTGCTCAGGATGGGTCAGATTGATATGTAGTAGTTACTAAAGAAATACTTGAACTGATCATTTTATTGACTGGGAAAAGTGGCAGAGGTGAGTGAAATAAACCAATGCAGTCTTTCCAAAGAAACCCCACCCCATCCGCTTGGGTGTCTCTTATCCAAACTTCCCGTCTTTCATCCCACCTGACTTTGCTCTGGAGAAGTTCCAGGGTCAACGTGCCCTGATGCCAGTCTGTTTCATGTAGTTTGGCAAGCTGGAATCATGTGCAAAGTCCGAAAAGTCAGGAGTCAGTCCTCCCACACCTGTTCATGGTCTCTTTGCCTACTGTCCTAAGCAGGCGTTCTCCTGGGCTTTGGAACAGAAGTTTCTCCCACCCCATACTCCTACCTTTTGGTCTATTATTCTACCATTGGTCTTCAAGGATACCTTCTGGGAAAATATTATGCAGTCTCTGTGGGGTTAAAGTTGGAATGAGGATAGAAGCCCCCTCTCAATTAGAGGTTACGTGGGCATCACCATCCCAAAATCCTCAGGATTGGGGAGTAAAATATGGACTAGAGTAGACTTGCTGGTATTCTACTATAGACTTATGGTGATTCTAGCAATGGAAGAAATTATATCATTGATGTGGAGACAGTGGCCCCTGAAGGTGCTGAAATCAGGGAGAAGGAAAAAGAGGTATAAGATGGGGGCATTTTCAGGAGTTAAAATTGACCAGAATCACATTGCAATGACAGATACAGGCCATTCTATATCTTTCCATAACCCACAGAATTGAGTGGGAGAGAGTGCAAACTATGATATAAACTATAATACATGCTTAGTGGCAATGTACCAAAATGAGTTCATCAATTGCAATGAATGTACCACACTAATGAAAGAAATTATTAATGTGGGGAAAGGTGGAAGATGTGGGGAGGGGGGCATATGGGAATTCCTTATATTTTTTAATGTAACATTTTATGTAATCTAAGTACCTTTTAAAAATAAACAAAAAATATATTAAAAAATAAATAAAGTTGGAATGGTTGAGGTAGACTGCCAAGAATACCACTAACTAATGCCTAGAAAGACCATCCCACCGGTCCCTGGGGTTGAGTCAGCCAATGTGACAGGTCTCCCTCTCCCCTGACCACATATGTGTGTCCTGTTCCAAGCCCTATGGTCGGTCAGCCAGCGCAGCCTTCCCAAGTGGAAGGGGACACTTCTCCCGTCAAGAGTGTGTGACAGGCTCTGTTACCTTCTACCAAGCTAGTAATTCATTTCTAGAAATGGTTTCAAGATATATTTTAAATCTTCTGGTCTATTAGGCCAACTAATGATTAATCATCTAAAAAGACTTTATTGAAAGAGGATAATGATGATGACAATGGTGATCAGTCCAGTTATTGAGCATCTACCAGGCATCAGACCCTGTCCCTAGCGCTTTACCTACATGATCACACAGCTTTGCAATGCCCCTGTGAGGGGTGATCACCCATTTTAGAGATGAAGAGTCAATAATTATTTCCAAAACGTTTATAACAGTCCTTGGCTGATAGAAAGCACTGTGGGTTTGCTAAATAATAAAGAAATAAAAATGGTAAATTACAGGATCAAAATTTGCACCCACCTCTCTAGTACCAAAGTGCTCTTTCTACTGCCCCACACTGCTCCCAACCCATGCTGTGCTGCCCCGGCCCAGGTGCAGGGGCAGAGAGAGGCAGGGGACAGTGTGAAGAGCAATTATCTAGTGCCCTGTTCTTTTCTTCTACCTCCCTCCCTTCCTCTTTCCTTCTTCTACTACTCCCTTTTATCAACAGGTCCCAAACACTTCCCATGTGTCAGACTGTGGGATAGGTACCTGGGAAACATGACCCCTCCCCTCAAGCTGTCCATCATTCCTAACCTCAAAACGTTTATGGTTTCATTGGAATTGAGACTAAGGTGCAAAAAACTACCAAAATAAAACCAAATGGACGGTAATTGTCTTAAGTGATATGATACCAACTTGAAGTGTCCTAGTGGGGGATTAAAAAACAAGTGGAATGTAACACTTTAAGGGCATTTTGACACCAAAATTAGATATCGCTGTGTTGCTTCTTCGACTCTAAAAATAATCTAGGTTCATTGTCAAAAATGTTTAGACCACAGAATATAAAGAGGCAACAAAAAAATCACATTTAATCCCATAAATACTATAAATATAAATATATTCAAGTTTTCTCAACTTCGGCATTATTAACATTTTGGGTCAAATAATTATTTGCTCTGAGGCTGTCCTGTGCATTATACTATTTAGCAGCATCCTTGGATCTTTGGCCTTCCCCACTAGATGCTGGTATTATCCTAAACTATCCCACCCTACTCCCACCTCCAGTTTTGACAATCAAAAAATACCTCTTGACTTTGTCAGATATCCCTGGGGATGGACATGGGAAATTGCCCCTTGTTGAACTCTCTTTCTCTTTCTCTCTTCATATACATATATATTTTTTCATACTCAACAACATACTAATCCCATGCATTTTGCAATGCAAACAACATGCAGAATATAAAAACTTAGATCATGCTATACACATTGTTTTGTAACCCATTTTTTTTGTTTGGGTAATAAATCCTAGACATCTTGTGTGACTATTGCATTTTATGCCTCGTATTGCAGAACACTGTCTTTTATTCTTATACCGTAGTTTCCTAACCAGTACCCTACTTTTGCCCATTTAGGTTATTTTCAAACATTTTCCCAGTATAAGAAACACTGCAATGAATGTCCCTTTGCATAAGTCTTAGTGACATTTCCTGATAAACTCTTCCAAGTGGAATTTCTAGGCTGGTCATTTTTGTAGTTTTGCTAATTGTTCTATGGAGAGGTTATAGCAGCAAGTTAAGCTCCTTCCAGCCATGTATCACTGCTTATTTCTCCACAGCATCCTCAACTGTTGGTACTAGCAATATTGTAAATCTCTGCCACTCTGACAGGTAAAACAAATGTTGTCATATTGCTTATTTGAATTTTTTAATATTAGAGAAGTTGCACTTCTGTTTTCCTGTCCTGGCTATTTGCATTTCTTCTTTCTGGAATTGTATTTGATGTTCTTTGTTTATTTTAATTCGGTGCTTGCTTTTCTAAAGATTGATTTATAAGAATCCTTTATTTTGTTAACTATAATAACCCTGAATCATCATATATGTTGCAAATAATTTCCCTGTTTGATATTTGTCTTTTAAATTTAGTTATAAATTTTTGTTATTGTACAAGAACTTTTTAAAATGATCTTTAAAATCATTTAATAAAATCATTAGTAATCCTGTTGGGATTTTCAGTAAAATTACTGTCTTAGTAGGTAAAAAATGGTTGAATGTTGCCTGTTTTAACACTCTACAATCTAACACTTTAAGTTTACTGTTAATTTTGGGAAAGTTTGTATTTTTATCATTTTTATACAAAGACTACTGTATACCTTTCCATATAGTCATGTCTCCTTTGATGTCCCTGAACAGTTTTATAGCATTATTTTTTTCATTGTAATGATTTCTTGTAATTTTTGAATATTGATTAATTACCTTTGCTTCCATTCTTGATACATTGTCTTCCTTTCATGGTGGTGGGGGTAGGCTGGGATCCTTAGGCAAATAATCTCTGAACCTTCACTTCTTCAAGTAAAACCAATATAAATTGACATTTAGCTTGAAGAATTGCATGGCCTGATGTTGTGAACATGATCTTCATATTCTGTAGCAGTTCTGTCCAACAGAAATATAACATGAGCCACAAATGTGAGCCACAAATGTGAGCCATATGTGTAACTTCACATTTTTTAGTAGCCATATTTAAAAGCGTGAAAAGACTCAGGGTGAATGCAAAAGGTAACTGTGCAAAGACATCAGGGACATGATACTTCTTGCTTCTCCGGATGCAAGTTTCTGTATGTTAATGACTTGTCAGGCAACTCTTAAGTTACTAGAATTGATAAACAAATGTGTACTTTTGCAATGAAATTGATTATGAGTTGATCCAAGTATTTAACCATTGGTGCTAAGTCTGACCATACATTACCATGCTAGAAAGTGGGTTTTTTTCAAGGGTGAAGAAGCAAATCTTAACTACAGTGTAATTTACAGCTTCCAAAAAAATTAAAAGTACAAAAGGTAAATCTGGCAGCTACAGAGCATACTATACACTATGTGCATTTATAAGGGCTATTTTATATGTTGTAGTGCTGACATTTTAAAATTAAAAGGAATACACTCAAAAAATAAATAAATAAATAAAAGAGTGAAAAGAAGTAGTTTATTTAATGAAAGTTTATTTTATTAAAAGTTTATTTAAATCAAGGATTCTTAGCCTTTTTTGTTCCATGGGCCCCTTTGCCAGTCAGGTGAAAACCACGGACCCCTTACTAAGTCCCACACTAAATTGTGTATTATTTAATAAATATGTCACACCTGCACCAATACATCTCCAGAAGAATAATGTTTTTCTTTGAATTTCAATTCAAGTTCATGGACCTCTTATTAAGAACTCCTGATTTAAACCAATATATTACCATTTCAGCATGTATCCAATGTGAAATTTATTCTAGTGATATTTTACTTTCCTACTTTCATACTCTTTGAAATCCAGAATGCACTTTATGTTCACAGCACATCACAATTCAGACTAGCCATTTTTCAAGTGCTCAATAGCCACAAGTGGCTAATAGCTACTATATTGGACAATGCAACCCTAGAGCATTAAATATAAGTTATCTAATTCTGGGGGGTCATGCATTAATTCTTTCTGGCCTAGCTCCCTAAATAGTCCTTTGTGATTGGGTTGGGTGGCACACCTTGATCATTCTCATTCATCATAGCATGTCTCTGCTCTAGACCTTCAAATCAGATGCCTTCTCTAATCCAGTACTGAGATGATCCTGGGAACTGGCTTCTTGACCCCTGCTAAAGTTGGGGATTTTTTTTTAGGTGGTCCTGGGGATTGAACCAGGGACCTCATATATGCAAAGCATGTGCTCAACCACTGAGCTACACCCACTCCACCCCCTGCTAAAGTTGGCAGTGTGCTTTTTGGCCCAGTAAATTTGAGGATCTAAGAGAATTAAAGCCTTCTGTACTTCCTGCTTGCAATTACTTGTCTGTAAGCCTCTGTCAACTGTCTGAACTTTTCTCCAACAACCTCTCACATCTAGGTTGCACTAGCATCACAGAATGGTTGCTGGGCCCATGCAAGCTGTGACAAAGTCCTGGAATTTCCACAAGTTTTAAATCACTAGCTTCCCCTGAAATGTATGTCTTTATAGAAGCCCCTGGAAACACCATTTCCAGTGAAACATGCCCAGAATTTAACCACTTCTCGCTACATGACAAAAAGCCTGATCCAGTCCACCATTATCTCTTACCTGGATTATTGCAGTAGCCTCTTCCAGGTCCTCCTGCTTCTGCCCTGGCCCTTCTTCAATATATCCACAGCAATCAGAAGGCTCCCGTTAAGATGCAATGCAGCCCACGCCGGTCCCCTGCACGTACCCTCCAATGGCTTCCTTTCTTGTTCATAGGTTAAAAAAAAAGCCAAAGTCCTCATATTGACCTTCAAGACCATTCGTGATCTGGCTTGTCACTCACTCTCTGACCCACTTAGTACCCATCTTCCCCCATTCTTTGCTCTGTTATGGACCTCCTTGCTGCTTCTTAACCACAATAGGCAGACTCCCAACTCAGGGCCTTTGCACTTGTGTTTTCCCTGCCAGGAATCCTCATTCCCTGACAGCCACATGACTTGTTCCCAACCTTCTCTAGGTCTTCTTCAAATGTTGATTTATCGATGAGCGCTTTCCTGATAATCCCATGAAAACCTGTCACCCTGTCCCAACACTCTTTATCTCCCTTCCCTGTTTCATTTCTTTTTCATAAAACTTACCACCATCTGACATTCTATGTTTTACTTACATATTTTTTCCTTGTCTGTTCGGTTTTCTCCTATAGTCCCAGTGACCTTGTCTGTCTGGTTAACCCCTGAATTCCAAGAAACTGCGTAATGCCCGGCACATGGTAGGTGCTCAGTAAATGTTTCTTGAATGAATGAATAAGTGAGTGAGTAAATAAAAATAATGGGTGAAATGTTAGCTAAGTTGCCCTCCCAGATCACAAATGAAAGCAAAAGCCCTGATGGATGCAGAAAGCCTAGTGCCCTAGACGTCATGAACGGTGCCCTACTTCCTTATGGACTCTGAAATGGATTTGCTATGAACTCCTCCACAAATCATTGCTTTTCCTTTATAACATGGGTATAGTGGAGGTAATTGGCAGACACAGATGGAAATAGAAGAGCTAACAGCATAAAAAAACAAAACTGTTTGTGTTTCCTTGACTCACCCCCTCAAGAGTTCAAAGCATTTCAAGCTGTGGCTGTACCTTTTCCTCCTTTCACAGAATTTCACAGAAAAAAAAAAAACAACAAAAACGATGGCCACCTGGAACAGAAGCAAGGACATACATACAAAATGAAGTAAAGGCTTAAGACCATTTTCACATAAGAAAAATCAAATTCCATCATCCAGATGGTTTGTTCCACCTGAATAATTTCTAAAATTACCTCACTTCTCCACTTTACTCTGAGACCACACCTTTGTCCCAAATTCACATATTTTCTCAAAAATAAAGACTTCCATACTACTGCCATTAAGTAAGGTAAATTCCACTTAAATTTCCCCATAAAAATGTTTAAGAGCTTTGTTATAGTCTTTCCTGCTGAGTTGAAATACAAATGACTTTGGACAACAAAATGTAAGAGTATGCTTACTAAAGTCACAAAAACTAGCAGGAGCTAATCTTTTTTATTTTATTTCATTTATTTTTTTAATTAAATTGTCTTTTTTTAAAAAGATACATAGGTCACAAAAAAATGTTACATTAAGTTGGACTCAGAGTTGCTAATCTTTTCATCTCCTCTAAGTCAAACCTCGTGAACCCTTGAGAAAAGTAACTCTTGAACCCCGGGGTCATCTGGGTGACACTTCACACCTGAGAGAAGTACCTGAGGGTGACTGAGTGCAGGATTGTATTTCTGTTGGATGCATGAAACAATGACAGCGTGTTGCTGGGGACAGCCTGCCAGCCTTGGCCCACTGAGTCAGCTCACAAAGCCGGCTCTTTCTCCTTCCTGCCTGCTGACCCAGGTCATCTGTTCTTCCCTAGCCACACGGTAGAAAAGTCCTGAAATCCGAGGACATTTCAATATGATATATCTCCATGTTCCTGGATTTCATGGAAACTCCTGTGAAACAGAATTCCTTTGCGTGTTGCATTTCCCAAGCCATTGCTGCTGCATTCCCAAGCCACAAGGGAAGGTTTTCATTCAGATTGCTGGCAAGGACTTAGCCAACTCTTCGGTCCTTCTCTTCAGTTAACTTGCTTTCCTCTTTTTGATAATGCACTATCTCCAACCATTTTTAAAAATTAGGAATAACTTTATTTGCAAAATGAAATTCAGGAATAGATTATTTTGAAGATTAAGGAATTATGATCTCCACCTAAATATAGAAGACAACAAATTCGATTTTCACAATTTTGGTGTTCATGTGCCTTTACCCTGGTTTTAAACTTCCACTTGGCACAGATAGACAATCTTGGAAATTATTCTAAAGTAGGAAATTATTTGAAACTCTGAGTCTCTACCTACTTATTTTAACAGATTTAGAAATTTTGCCAGTCAGGTTGTACCCAGGACCCCATGCTTTTGATCACAGCTCGAAGGATTTAATCCACTAACTTCTCAAGTATTTATGTTGGCTGAGACTTATGATATAAAATATTTATACTAGAAATTCTCATCCCTTCTCTCTATAAATCCATGAACATTGTCCTACCTTCCTCAAATCCAGACTTTACCTAAGAAGCAATTTAATAATAATAATAATAATAATAATAATAATAATATAAGAGCAGTGCCATTTATCTTAATTCTCACAACTGACCTACATATTGATGGTTTTTTTTGTCTCCAGTTTTTTAAAGAGAAAATTGAAGCATGAAAAATGAAATTATATAACACTGGTATATTAAGGCACTGGGACTCCATCCCACCCTTGCCTCTGATGATTCAAATATTCTTACATCCAGAATATTCTTGACCACTTTTTACACTGCTAACATTACTCATCATGAATTCTTTACGTATGCATGTGTTCTTTCTGCATATTCATCCCATAAATTCACTCTTTTTTAAAAATATATTTTTATTTATTTTAAAAAGGTACATAGATGACACAAAATGTTACATTAAAAAAATACAGGAGATTTGCATATGCCCCACTCCCTACAATTCCCACTTTTCCCGCATCAACAACTTCTTTCATTAGTGTGGTACATTCATTGCATTTGTTTTTTGTTTAATATTTACTCTTTTTTCTAAAAGATTTTATTTATTTATTTATTTCTCTCCCCTCCCCACCCCAGTTGTCTGTTCTCTGTGTCTATTTGCTGCGTCTTCTTCTTCGTCCACTTCTGTTGTTGTCAGCGGCACGGGAATCTGTTTCTTTTTGCTGCATCATCTTGTTGTGTCAGCTCACTGTGTGTGCGGTGCCATTCCTGGGCAGGCTGAACTTTCTTTCATGCTGGGCAGCTCTCCTTACGGGGCTCACTCCTTGTACGTGGGGCACCCCTACGAGTGGCAGGGCACTCCTTGCGCGCATCAGCACTGTGCATGGGCCAGCTCCACACGGGTCAAGGAGGCCTGGGGTTTGAACTGCAGACCTCCCATGTGGTAGGCGGACGCCCTAACCACTGGGCCAAGTCTGCCACCTGAACCATCTTTCTTCACTGGTCATTGTCCCTGCAGTTGAAGGATTGTTGCTGTTCCATTGGAGAATGCAACAGAGCTCCCCAGAATGGGAACCCAGCACTCTCTCAGTTGTTGCGTGAATCTCTACTCACTGTGGCAACACCCAACGAACATCCAAACATATCTATATACCTATAAGCGTGCCCAGGTGAACTCCCTCCTATGCATCCCCCATCAATGACACCCCACAACAATGCTCCCCTGCCATAGTTGAACGCCTCTGTGGTCCAAAACTTCTTCAAAAATGGAGCCAAATATATTGCCAAATTCAATTAATAGGAAAATGAGGTAGTAATGATAAGTTTAAACATAAGAAACAAAATACATAATAATTTAGAAAAACTAAAATAAAGCAAAAAATTGGGGTATTAAAAATGAAAAATGTTAAACAAATTTTTTTGATGTTTTGCCTTTCATCACTGTAATAGCTATTGTGCTATATGTATACTGGAAATTTCTTCCATTTCTTCCTCAGTGTCTTACTTTTTTTTTTCATTGTGTCTTCAAAGAAATTTTAGGTCACAGTAAAATCACATACAGAATTTAGGGGACTACCATATACCCAACATCCTCCCCTTTTTCCCCTTCCCTATTAGTGATCTTTTTACATATGGATGATATGTTTCTTACAACTGATGTACAAATATTGATATGTGATATGTAGCTACTAACCATGGTCAGTAGTTTACATTATGGTTTACATTTTAGACCATACACTTTTATAAATTTTTGGTGAAATTTGACATGGCTTGCATTCATCATTGAAAGATCTTGCAGAACACTTCCATTGACTACCATTACCCCCTCTTCTATCTATTTTATTCCTCCCTCCACAGCCCCCTCCAGGCCCACAACAACCACCAGGCTTCATTGCTTGAAGGACAAGATTCATAGATACTTGCAACAATGCTGAGGACTTGACACACTAGTCTGTCCTCCCTGATTAGGAGCCACCCATGCTTTCAAGAGACACCCTCCCCTCTTTTTAAGAATATATTGGGCCACCCCAGGATGGGAGTACAACACCTTCTGGCTCATTGTATGTGTCTCCTACCCACTGATATAACACACTATGACAAGATGAACACTCACACACTCTCTAGAAGCCTGCTGTAGGTGTGCCCTGTGCCGAATACCCACCCATTCAACACCCTAAACCAGTAACCCTTCCTTGTCATATTGTCAAAGAGTTTTCCCAACATTGTAGTTTCAACCACATACCCACCAATTCCATACATTCACCTCCTCTCTCACCCAACCCTCCCCCCAGTTCCATGGACCATCCAACCCATCCTCCCCACCCTAGTCCCCTGTCAAGCTTGTACCACCCAACCCAATAGTATCCCTTCACCCCGTTATATCCCTTCTGTGCACAACTACTCACTTCCACCTTATCACTCTTTTTTTTAAATTTATTTTTACTTATTTCTCTCCCCTTCCTCCCACCCCTGCCAGTTGTCTCTCTCTGTGTCCATTCACTGTATGTTCTTTCTGTGTCCACTTGTATTCTTGTCAGTGGCACTGAGAAACTGTGTCTCTTTGTTTTTGTTGCATCATCTTGCTGCGTCAGCTCTCCATGTGTGCTGCACCACTCCTGGGCAGGCTGCACATTTTTTTGCATAGGGCAGCTTTCCTTACGGGGCTCTCTCCTTGCGTGTGGGGCTCCCCTACATGGGGGATACTCCTGTGTGGCAGGGCACTCCTTGTGCACATCAGCACTGCGCATGGGCCAGCTCCACATGGGTCGGGAGGCCCTGGGCTTGAACCCTGGACCTCCCATGTGGTAGGTGGACACTCTATCAGGTGACCCAAATCTGCTTCCCCACCCTATCACTCTTTAAGACCCAATTCAAGTGTCTCCTCCTCCAGGAAGCCGCTCATAATGCTCACATACAAAATTAATCATCTCCTCTTCCATATTCCTATTATGTCTTTTATGGTCACTGTCCCAGGAATATGTTCCTTGTTTGTTCTTTGAACTCGTTTTTCAGCAAGGACCGTCTTACTCACGTTTGTGTCTTACTCACATTGTGAGCATATAGTAGGTGCGCCTTCCCTTGTCTTATCTCATTTCTTTATCACAACTACTACTGGGGTAGAAGCTATTATTAACTCTGATTTAATAATAGTAAATATTATTGACTTTTAGAGAGGTAAAGTAACTTGCCCAAGATTACACAACTAATAAATGAAGGGGATGTAATTAAAATCCAGACTGTGAGACTCCAAAGCCAAGGCCCTTAACCATTTAACTATACTGCTTCTCTATTATAGTTCACGATATTTTGTTTTCTTAGTGGGAACAAAGGAATCTAGTAAATCACATCATGTCAATTTATCTTTATAATTAGGGTGACTATATCATGAATTGCCCAAAACAGAACACTTTTCAGAATGAAAAGGGAACTCTTAGAAATTACTGTGGGACAGCAGACATAAAATCTACTTCTTAGACAAATTGGAGCATCTGGTCACCCATTTTATAGTGAATCCCAGGGATGAGCTTTCTGGAATGTGAACATTTAAATCACAGGAGAAGCATAAAATATTAAATACTTTGGTTCCTTAGATTCATAAACCTTAGGCATAAACCTACAGTAGTATAAAAGCTAATATGTTCCAGGTACTGAAAGAGAGCTAATGCTTTGAGGGAAAAGTAACTTAGAAAACATACAAAAGGCTCACACGATCCTTTTGGTTCCTCTTGGATGAACTCTGATTGCTAATAGTGTTCATGCAGTGAGTTAGGAGTGGGACCCAATGGTGACCTACAGTGCTTGATGTTC
This sequence comes from Dasypus novemcinctus, assembly GCF_030445035.2. Lineage (NCBI taxonomy): Eukaryota > Metazoa > Chordata > Mammalia > Cingulata > Dasypodidae > Dasypus > Dasypus novemcinctus. Next base: position 87,465,481 of record NC_080684.1, on the reverse strand, counting down.
TCTTCGCGTTCCCTCCTTCATTCGTTCATTCACTCTTTCATTCATTCATTCTTCAAAACATTTATTGTGTCTCCTTTGTGCCAGGCACTGAGAATACAAAAGGTCATGTTGCCTGTCTTCCAGGTTTTCAGAGTTAAGGGAGGGAAACAAACATAAATAATAACCACTATGGCACATTAAATGTTAACATCTCTCTCTAAGTATGAGATCCTGCTAAGTGTCTGGAACTATGGAAACACTAGCTTTTTACAATCATAAGTTTATGCCCCCAAATGACAAATTTAAAGATACCAAAGTGTTCATTGCCTTATTTTCTCCTGTGATTTACAATGTATAAAGCATTTGTACATAAATGATCCCATGTAATCCTTATGATAATCATGGAAGGGAGGTGTGATTAGCTTCATTTGACAGATGAGGAAACATCAAGTTTTCCAAGGCCACAGGACTAATTAGCTGGACAGTCAAGAACTGAAACTTCAAGGCTTTTACTTACAAATCAGTCTTTTAGCTAGACCCAGATTAACTTCTTAGATTATATCAGAAGGAAATACACACAAATCCAGAATTTTTCAATAAATAGGTTCCTGCTGAAGTTAAGTTAGACCCTTTTGACTTTTGTATTTTCTCTTCCATCCATTTGGGAATTATTTTTAAATATTAAAACAATTATTATCAATTGCATATGTATATAAACCTATTCTCTGGTTGAAGACCAAATAATCCTAGGTCAACATGAGTTGGCCAATCTTAGCAGAAAAATGACTGCTGTGCTAGAGGAGCAAGCTGCCTGTCTGAAATTCATGCACCACCTACAGCCACACTATCGCATCACTCACATGGGGAACCCATGCCACTGTTGCTGGGACGGCTCAAAGTAGAAGACAAATCCAGTGTGTAAAGTCTGAGAATGAGGTTTGAATTCCAACATTTCCACACTACCATGGGACTCTTTCTTTCCTCACCTGTAGATGGGGATAATAGAGAACAAGTGCCTCATTGGATTGTTGTGGGGGTGAAACAAGAAAATGTAGGCAAAGAATTGACAGCATTTGGCACATAATAAATAGCCTGTAAATAGCAGCCACTGTTCCAACTCTGGGGCAAGGTTTTAAAAATAAAATTATGTACAAAGAGTTCTTGTGGATCTACAACTGTGCTCCATTGAAAGAGTGCCATCTCATGATGGAAAGGGCTAAACAGTAAAGACTGTTGAAGACAGCATGGCATTGTGAAAATAAGATGGGATGTAGAGGTAGACACACCTAGATTTGAATTCTGGTTTTGCCATGTATTCTCAGTGTGACCTTAGGCAAATTACTTAACCTCTCTGAGCCTCAAGGAAGATATTATCTCCATTTTCATCATTTTCATCATTGAAAATGGAGATAATATCTTCCTTGTGGTGTAGACTAATAACAAACCTAACGTGGGGAACTCAGTGAGGACAGGGACTGATTTTGGTCATACATATTAATTTCCAGCATGCAGCCCAGTGCCTCCACGCAGCAAATGTTCATTAGCTGAATTAATGAGAGAATTTTGCTGGCACAGGGTGAATGCTCAATGCAGCATCACTGTTTATGCTAACAATGCTTGCTGAGTTGGGGCCGAGGCCGGGGAGGGCACATCCCAACGCCCAGGAACAATGAGGCTTGACCTGCAGCTCCCTGACATACTGACCAAGGCAGACATCTTTTGGCTCCAAAGGGAAATGTTGCTGGGAGGCTAAAGGACAGGTCTGTCAGCACCTCATTTTGGCAGTAGAAATCTGCTCAGTTTGACTCTCCTTATCAGCAGGTGCATTGATATGCTCACATATTGATCCACTGTTCCACAAATGTTCTTTTATAACCCCAACAACAAGTCCAGAGCACCCCAGGGCTGAAATCCTGTTCATGTCATGACCTACATGGGTATCCAGCCAAAATTCTGGATTTTATAGCTTTAAAAGCTATAGTTAAGTAAAATCAGTCACTGTACTCATGAATTCTACAAATGAATCCAGTCTCACTTACCAAGAAAGCCACAAGCTGTGGGTAGAATTGGGAGAGACCCATATATGTTCATGAAAGCAACCTTCAGTCCCCGGATGGAATTTTGGAGCTACATATGCATGCTCTTAAACGAGCACTTACTATATGCCAACCACTGCATTAAATTCTTTATATATATTAAATATCTTATTAAATTCTCAAAAAACAGTTCCATGAGGTGGGTAATATGATTCCACTTTTCCAGATTGGTACCCAAACCAGAACCAGCTGTGAAAAAGTGACTATTACATACTCTAAGTAAAAATAATATTTATTACAACGATTTTACATTGGAGCCTGTACAATTTTCCAAGGTGTTCTCTGACTTTATGTGATGAGGGAAATAAAATATTTTAAAATGCTTTAACCTCCAGTAAATAGAAGTTTTGCTAATCTGTACCTGGGGTGGACAAGGGGTAAATGCTCTCATAGTATTGCATTAGAACCTCAATTAGAATACAAAAAGATCCAATTATTTTATAGCCATAATAAAAAATAATCTGGTGACTAGTTGGGAATCCAGTTGAGATTCCACAATGTGGGTTATTTTGAGACCATTTGCCCATATAGCAGCCTAGCAAAGAAGAAAGAAATAAGAATGAGAGAGATTAATTTAGAAATGATTAATTTATAGATTAATAAATATTTCATTCCCTTTTTGCAAGATGGTGGGTGATGAACCAGAACCAAATGCCATTTCCACAGTGTGTTTTTAGTTCTCAGACTTTATCAGTGAGACTGAAGTTCAGTGTACAATTCGTTATCACCACGGACCGAGTACACTGGATGTAAACACTCGTTAGATAGTTTTGGGCTATCTTTTCTGCATGGTTTGCAAGTTTTCTTGCTTACCCTGGTAAATATTGAGTCATTTCCGCAAACCGTCTATCTGATTGATAAATAGCCTAAGCCATTCATCCCAGCGATAGACGTTTCTGCTTTGGGGATAACAGACGTAAACAGTCAAACACGTATTTGTAAGTGAAGCCAGGCTTCTGTCCTCCACAGGATTGCCCCTGAGTCTGATTTTACAAAGTACCTTTACAGCCAAAACTCCTTTTGTTTTCATCCAGGGAGGCAAATAAATAGGAAACTGAGGGTCAGACAAAGTAACTGTCTTGCCTATGTGATATAAGTAAGATGTCAAAGAGCTTACATTGTGGTACCGACACTTGAGTGTGCAACAGAATCACTGGGGGAGGTGGGCGCTTGTTTCCTGGGCCCCCCTCCCAAAGTTTCTGCTTTAGCAGGTCTGGGGTGGGGCCCACATACTTATATTTCTAATAAGTTCTCAAGTGAAGCCACTGCATTGATGCTGATGCTACTCCAGGGACCACACTTTGGGGACCCCCAGACTAAGAAGCAGGCTTACTGAGTCCCAACCCAAGTCTCTTCTCACTAGACCACATATGCTGCTCACTGCAATGACAGCAACTCCAGTCAGTTTTCTCCCCCAACAGATTAAATGTATCTTTCTTTAAAATATAAACATTTTAAATCTTTACAGCTGAATGTCTTCCACCACATTTAAACATTTTAACAAAAAATGGAAATTTTTTTTCTACTGGTAGAAAAATAGGAAAGAAAAACTATGACTTAACAAGAAAATTTAAATTACTATGTATATTGTAGCATTCATATAAATGACCTCATTTGCTGAAAAGAGACTTGTAGTACATAAAATAAACGCCCAGTCTGGTTGGAATTGCTATTTCTGTGCCTAAGGAACTGATCACTAAATGGGGAATCTGAGACATAAAGAGTATTTGAAGAACTTCACAGTATGTAGGAAAAACCAATTCTTTTCATTTAAAAAGGAATTAGCCAACTTCAAATCTCCCACATTAAAATTTATTCACTTTAACCCAGGGTTTCTCAACCTTGGGACTATTGACATCTTGGTCTGGATTTTGTTTGTCGTGGCAGGTGTTCTGGGCATTTTAGGATGCTTAGCAACATCCCTGACCTCTGCCTACTAGATGCCAGTACCACGCCCCCTCTCCAGTTGTGCTCTAACCTCAAATTCAGGAGCTTAGGAGAAGAAAACTCAGATGGAGGCCAATGCGCATGCAAGATCATTGAGTTGTTTAATTTAATGTGGGTTGAGGGATGCTGGGGACATGTCAACCCCCAAACACCTTCTCTTCTTGGTTGCTATACCTGCAACCCACAAAATATTTCTTTTTCTTTGGGCTCAATGCTGCCTGTTTGTTTCTGTGAAGTTCTTTAAAGATGCAGGGATTCTGGAAGTAGTCACACGTTATTACTTGCACCTCAATATGACTTCAGTTTAGGGACACTATATAACAGCCAAGGAGGCCAGGACAGAGAGGTCCAATATCAGGGAAGAAGAACAGATTTAAAGTATTGCTCCTACAAGTTTTCTCTTCTAACAAAAATGACAGGTTGAGTGCTGAGTTCTCCAAGTGTCACTATCTGATTATGCCAGCTGGTTGCAAACTGCCATTTTATAGCCTCAGAACCTGTAGAGTCCTGCAGGTTCAAAACTCTCTTCCATGTCATTTACTAATTCAGCCATTCAGTCATTGAGCAAGATCATGGGACTAGTAAATGACAAAGCAAGCAGAAGTAAGCCAGCAGCAGCAATAGCCCTGAGTGGTGAGTACTAGGATAGACATGTGCTATAGATGTTATAGGAAAACAAAAGAAGTATCAACCCCGACTGATACATCGGGGGAGGCTTCCTGAAGGGTGATTGCTGGGCCTGGTCTTATAAGATAGGTGATAATTAGCCAGTTGAGGATTTTACAAGCAGAGAGACCATTGAAGAGCTTGTCATATCAGGAAATACACAGTTGGAGCCATAGTGACCACATCATAAGTCCTTGGTGAGCAAGTTAAGGATATAGTTCGTATGTCATCCCAAGGGTTATAGGGAGCAATGAAGTATTTCAGTCTGGAGGTGGACTGAGCATCAGTCCAAAGAAGGAGGTTAAAGGTAAAAGAAACGATGGCCTGTTGTGTTCTCCACTAAGTTTAATTCATCTGAGTGTTCTTAATGCTTTCTTCTACGCCCTAAGACTGCGTCCTCCAAAAGTACCTTGTGCTGGCCTCCTGCCTGCCTCTCACCTCTGCCATCACCACAGCCTAGAAAACAACTCTCGTTTCTGTGCGTGACCGTCTGGACACTGCTGAGTAATGGATAATGAAAATTTAAGCTGGGTGTTAATTATAAGGAAATGGTTATAAGGCTTCCTTTGAGTGATTTGATTGGTAGTTAAGGCCATGGTCTAAATCTCACTATCAAAAGCCAGAGCAACCCTGAAATTGCCAAAGCTTTCCATGAAATGTCAGATAGAAATAGAATAATAGACTGTACTTGTTCATGTCATTGTAGGTTTTCTGGCTCTATAACAATATATCAGAACAAATGGAAATCTTTTTAGTTACTGTAATGGTTTGGAACTATGTGCTCCAGAGAAACATGTCCTTAACCTTAATCCATTCCTGTGGGTGTGAACTCTTGTAGATAAAAATTTGGGTGAGGTTACTTCATTTAAGACATGGGTTCTTAACCTTTTTTGTTCCACAACCCCTTTGCCATTCAGGTGAAAACCATGGACCCCTTCCTAAGTCCACACTATACTGTATATTATTTTATAAATATACCACACCTGCATCAATATGTCCCCACAAGAATAATGTGTTTTTGAATTTCAATTTAAGCTCATGGACCCCTTGTTAAGAACCCCTAAAGAAGGTGTGGCCCATCTGAATTGGAATGGGTCTTAATCTTATTACTGAAGGCCTTATAGGGAAGAACATCAAAAGAGATGGCAGAGGGAACAGCCAGAAGCAGAAAATCAATGAAGCCCAGAAGAAAAAGAGAAACCAGGAGAGGCTGTCATCTGCATTCCCATTTGACAGAAACGCCAAGGACCAAAGATCACCCAGCTAGCCCCAGCACACCACAGTCTTCTAGGAGAAAGCAACAGTCTTGATGACCCTTGATTTAAGACTTCTCCTAGCCTCAAAACCATGATCCAATAAATTTCCATCATTTAAGCTAACCAATTGCATAATTTGCAATTTGTTTTGGCAGCTAGGATACTAAAACAAATGCTTGCTCATCATGTTCTCTTTCCCTACTCTTGAGATAAGGTAGGTAAACTTTGTAATTGCTCACACTAATGGGGTCATAACTCTTAAAATTCTTTGTGAACTCTCAGCCTGATTAGAGTGTGCTTCTAAAGGGTGCTTCAAGATGGCATCAGGGAATGATAGACGATCAGAGAAACCAGCAGGCATTAAACATGAGTTCCCCTGATGTCTTCTCCTCTGTATGCCCCCAAACTTGACTACCAGGAACTGCCCTTAGATAATAAAAATGATTGTAATGTTTTTTAATCTGTTTGCCATTTCTCAAGACAAATATTTACATGGCATTATCACTTTTCTTAAAGAAATCATGTTTCTAGTAACTCAACTTTTTGGCATGTGGCATGAATATCTATAGTAGGCACTGTTGAAAGAATGATTTAATGAAAGGTAATATGGGACAAGCTTTCACATAAGAACAAAATAGAAAAGATCAAGGAGGTTATTGTTGGATCAAATCAGTTTGTGAAATTCCAATTATATTTGTGCAGAAGTAAGATTTACAGTCATTCACTCCATAAATTGAAAGTCATCCAAGACAGGAGAAAACAGAAATCACAAGAATAGCTTTAAAAGACATAAGTGAGTATTCACATAGAATCAAAGTGAACGTTGACTTATTTACTTTTAATGGCTTATTTTTGTTTTGAATTACTTTTGGAGGTAGTTTGAAATAAAGGACAGTAAAACTGCTGAAAGGGATATCAAAGACAAAAAAAAAACAAGTAGAAGATGGAATAAATGAATAAATCTCCAAACCAGGTTACACTGGCTGCTAAGACTGAAATTCAGTGATCTCCGAGTTTCCTGGTAGCCAAAGTAAATAGAGTTTTAATAAAAAGTAGGAGGTGTCAGTATTGCCTGGCCCTTTCAGTCAATACCCATATTGAGGACACTGGGAACATGACATTTAACAATGGCAAAATAGCACATCAGAAGTCACCCATTTAAAATCTACTTGCTTATGTGCAATGAAGAACTAACAATTAGTGCTTCCTGACTATGAGCACTGTTTGTAAATAAGATCCTTGCCAATTTACTCCTTCCAAATGCACAAATGTAACAGGTTGCCCTTTTCCTATACTCCGGAAAGATTTAGAAAATAGGTAATAAAGCAGCAGATCAATTTATTTATTTGTATTATAATTACAAGTTTTAGGTAATTTTACTGAATGCTTGCATTAGCCAGAAACCTTATATGACTTAATGTAAACTTTAATTATGATCTATTTCAAACATGAAAAAAATGCTCAGAGATTAATATATTCGATATCCTTATACCCACTTAGATTTAACAAAATGCTTCACCATAATTGCTTCAGAGCTTTTGTTTTCTATAAAATGGATTTGAAGGTAGCTCTCTGGTGGCTTGGAGCTATGTACCCCAGAAAAACATCCTCTTAATTTTAATTCATTTCTGTGGGTGTGAACCCATTGTAAACAGGACATTTTTTTCCCTTATGGCCATCTTTTTTTGTTTGTTGGTTTGTTTTTTAATATATTGTTATTTATTTTTAAAAGATACATAGATCACACAAAATGTTACTCTAAAAAACAGAAGGCTCCCATATGTCCTACCTCCCACACCCCCCACTTTTCCCACATCAACAACTTCCTCCATTAGTGTGGTACATTCACTGCCCTTGATGGACACACCTTAGAGCATGGCTTCACAGCATGGACTATAGTACACATTGCATTTTACACTCTCTCCCTGTCCACTCAGTGGGCCATGGCAGGGTACAGAACACATGGGATAACATGGATGAATCTTGAGGACCTTATGTTGAGTGAAGCAAGCCAGGCATTGAAGGACAGATACTACAGGACTTCTGATTAAGTCCTGATTAAGCAAATCAAGCTGTCTCAGAGAGCTAGAGACTGGAAGATGGGCTTACAGGAAATACCAGGGAGAGGAAGGTTCCTAAACAGGACATTTTGATGAGATTGCTTCAGTTAAGGTGTGGCCCGGCTGAATAAATATGGGTCTTAATCCTTTTACTGAAGGCTTTATAAGATAGGCCACAGACAGAGGAACACAGGAATAAACCACAAGTCAACAGAACTCAGAGAAGCCAGGAGAGGCCGCCATGCGCATTGCCATGAGTATTAGTCAGCCAAAGGGGTGCTGACACAAAGTACCAGAAATCTTGTTGGCTTTTATAAAGGGTATTTATTTAGGATAGAAGCTTATAGTCACAAGCCCTAAAGAGTACAACTCAAGGTACCATAAGAGGTACTTTCTCACCCAAAGTCTTTTGCTACATGTTGAAGCAAGATGGCAGGTGATGTCTGCAAGGGTTCAGACTTCCTTCTTCCTCTTAAGTTTCTGTGGGGTCCCAGCTTCTTCTGATCTGATCTATAGGCTGGCATAAGGCTCATCTTTCTCTTCAAGGCTCATTTCTTTCCAGGCACTGCTGCTCTCATCTCTTCACAAGATCAGCTGTAGACTATCAGGCTCATCTCTCTTTCTGGGGCCTCTGCCATCTCTAAATGAGTTGTCTCTCTTCCTCTGCCATGTCTTTTTATCTGTGTGAGTGTCTACCCACCAAGACGGTAGGGACTCAATGCCATAATGAAGTGGCAGAATCAAAGTCCTAATCTTACTATAATTTAATCAAAGGCATCTCAGCTGAATCTAATACAATCAAAGGGTATCATGCCCACAGGAACAGATCAGTTTGCAAACATAATATCTCTTCTGGAATTCATAAGTAATATCAAACTGCCACACCATGTGACAGCAAATCCATGGACCGAGGGTCACATGCAGCCAGCTCCAAGATGGCACAGTCTTTGAGGAAACAATCTTGCTTTGATGACTCCTTGATTTTGGATTTCTCCTCACCCATTGCATGGTATTTGTTTTAGCAGCCAGGAAACTAAAGCACCTTCCTATCTATTCCTCTTTCCTCACTCCCAGAGATAACTCTTAGTCTGACATTGCTGTGTCCTTCTTGAACTTTTAACACACATTTACATTTCCATAAACAATATATAATCCTGTTTTACATGTTTTGAGATTTATGAAAAGGGTACCATATTCAAGGCCCAATTTTGATAATTGTTTTATCAATAAAGTTTTTTTCTAGTTTTAACCATGCAGATAATTATAAATATATTTCATTGATTTCTCTGCCCTGTAATATTTCATTGTATAATATATTGTTATCCCCAATTAATGGGCATGTTGCTTATTACTCACAGAAGAGGTGGTACCAGGAGTGTATGGGACATCTTGATTCCAGCATCAAAACTCGACACTGCACAGAATCAGACATCTGATATCAGACTTGTTGGTTTTAACAAGTTGTGGTGCTTCCACTAAGTCATTGTTCTTTTACTGAATTTTTGACTACCTTTGATGCTATTTTTGGGACTTTGACTTCCTCTCTATGAATTGTTGATTCATAATCTTTTTTCGTTGCCAGGCAGGGATAAGATGTGGTTGTTTGTCATTTTACTTAACATAATAGAAGTTGTTTATACATTTTGGATGCTAATAACTTGTATTTCATCTTTTTTTTTAAAGACTTATTTTATTAATTTCTCTCCCCTTCCCCCCCCCACCCCAGTTGTCTGCTATCTGTGTCCATTTGCTGCGTCTTCTTCTTTTTGTCCACTTCTGTTTTTGTCAGCGGCAAGGGAATCTGTGTTTCTTTTGGTTGTTGTTGTTGTGTCATCTTGCTGCATCAGCTCTCCCTGTGTGTGGCGCCATTCTTGGGCAGGCTGCACTTTCTTTCGTGCTGGGTGGCTCTCCTTACAGGGCACACTCCTTGTGTGTGAGGCTCCCCTACGTGGGGGACACCCCTGCGTGGCACGGCACTCCTTGTGCGCATCAGCACTGCGCGTGGGCCAGCTGCATATGGGTCAAGGAGGCCCGGGGTTTGAACCGTGGACCTCCCATGTGGTAGATGGATGCCCTATCCACTGGGCCAAGTCTGCTCCCCTAATCTTTTAATTTGCATTTTAAAAAATATGTGGCTTATCTTATTTGTTTATGGTGCCTCTTTTTATATAGCTATTTAAAATTTAATGTAGTGCCATTTATACCCAGTCTTTTCTTTTGCAGTTAATGTTTTTTGCATCTTATTTATGATATTATCCTTTATCCAGACATTAAAAAGTATTCTATTTCTTTTTTCTAAAAGTATTAAAGATTTGCATTTCCATTTAGAGCTTTAATCCATCTAGAATTGCTTTTTGTGAAAGGTATAAGATGAGTATCTATGATACTGTTTTTTTCATAGACTAGCTTTACAAACACACATGCATACATGCAAATATAGGCTCTCTACTCTGTTTTCGCTTGTCTATTTGTCTACACCTATATCAGTGTCACACTACTTTTAATGATCTAGCTTTATAATAACTCTTTATATCTGATGACCAAGCAAATTTCCCCTCCTAATTCTTCTTCAGAATTGTCCTGATTATTCTTTGCCCTTATTCTTCCATATAAATTTTAGGATTAATTTTCTGTCAAGTCCAGGAAAAATTCTATCAGAATTGTGATGAGTTGTATTAAACTGGTAATTTATTACTGAGAACTGACATGTCTAAGATATTATCTTCCTATAATGACATATATCTCTCCAAATATTAACAAACCCTCTTATGCACTTTAAAAGATTTTTACAATTTTCTCCATAAAGTCTTGTACATGTTTTCTTAGAATATACTCCTCGGTTAACTTTAGCTATTGCTGCTATTTTAAATAGAATCTTTTCTATGACTAACATTTCCTACTTAGTTGCCTCTTGCTATTTTTTTTAAATTGAGCTAATATCCAGAAGTCTTGCTATATTCTTTTATTGATTATAATAGTTGCCTATAAATTCTCTTGGATTAGTGATGAAGACAATCATATTGTTTGTGAGTATTGATCATTTTGTTTCTTCTCAATCTTCAATTCTAATTTTTTAAAAATCAGCTTTATTGATAAATTTCTCCAATTTTAACAAATGAATTCATTTGTCAATGAATTTTGACAAATGTAACCACTATCACAATTGTGTTATAGAGCATTTCTATCACTCCAAAAATTTTCCTCCTGCTTATTTGGAGGCAATCTGCACCTCCTCCCACCACTAACCCCATTCCCGGGCAATCACTGATCTGCTTTCTGTAACCACACTTTTCCTTTTCTGAAATTCATATAAATGGAATCATACATGCATACACCATGGTGGTTTTGAGATTCAGCCATGATGTTTGTACTAGCATTTTGTTCCTTTCTATCATTGGGTAGTACTCCTTTGTATGGATATACCACAATTTGTTTAACCATTCAGTCTCTAGCTGATGAACATTTGGGTTCTTTCTAGTTTGGGACTACTATGAATAAAATTCCTAGGAATCTTTGAATACAAGACTTTTCGTGAATATAAATTTTAATTTTTCTGAGTGCATGCCTAGAAGTGGATTGCTGGCTTGGATGGTAAGTACATGCTAATTTTATAACTTTATAAGCCAATCAGCTTCCAAAGTATATGTACCATTTACATCCCACCACCACTGTATGAGTCTTGCAACTGTTCTCTGACCCTTGGTATTGTCAGCCTTTTTTGTGGTACCTCATTGTGGTTTTATTTTGCATTTTCCGAAGGACTAATAATGAGCATCTTTTCATGTGCTTATTTTCCATTTGTATTTATTTAATGAAGTGTCTATTCAAACCTACTGCCCATGTTTTTAAATTGGATTGTTTGTCTTCTTAGCATTGTGTTATTTTAAAATAACTACTTATGTGTTCTGGATACAAGTTTTTTTTTATCAGATCTTTGTTTTGCAAATATTTTCTCTCTCCATATGGCTAAGCGACATTTCTTTGATTTGTAACCCCCAAGGTTAGGACAGTCTGTATTATGTTGAATAGCAGGGGTTAATAACCGGCATCCTTGTTTTGTTGCTGATTTTAAGGAGAATGCACCTATCAATAATTAACATGTTTGCTTTTAGTTTGTGGTAGATTCTCTTTGTCAGATTAATGAAGATGCTTTCAATTCCCAATTGATTAGAAGTTTTTAATAACGACAGGATTGTATTTTCTATATTTTTGAATTATATTTTTCTCCTTTAATTAGTTCATATGGTGAATGACATTAACAAATATTTTTTATATAATTTTAAAAAATTTTTGAAGATACTTAGGTTACGTAAATGTTACACCAAAAATATGGGGATTCCCATATGCCCCACTCTCCATACCTCCCACACCCTCCCACATAAAAAACATCCTTCATTAGTGTTGCACATTCATTGCAATTGATAAATGCATCCTCGAATATTGCCACTGAGCATGGACCATAGTTCACTTTGTAGCTTACATTCTCTCCCACACAATTCTGCTTGTAATGGGAAAATATAAAATGACATATATCTGTTATTGCAATGCCATTCAGGACAATTTCCAAGTCCCCAAAAAGTCCCTTTATAACTTCTGTTTTTCCCTCTCCCTGTTCCCAGAGCCTCCAGTGGCCTCTACTTCCACATCAGTGTTGTAATTTCTTCCACTGCTAGAATCACAATAAGTCTATAGTAGAATACCAGTAAGTCCACTCTAGTCCATAATTCATTCCCCAGTCCTGAGGATTCTGGGGATGGTGATGTCCACTCCACCACTAATTGTGAGGGGGTACAATCCCCTATAGCTGATAGATGGAATTCTCTTGCTTGTAATTGTAGTCTCTCTCACTTTCTTGGTTTAGTGGTTGTCAAACCTCACCTCCTTGTTAGTTGTCTGGGTGAGTCCAATGAACTGGAGCATAGGTGTTGCAACTCTACTGAGGCTCCAGGCCCAGCTGGCACATGGACAGCCCAAAAATTCCAGTCTCTTCGATGTACACCTACAAACTCTAGCACCGACCATAGGCTCAAATAGAAAGGACAGATGAGTCATGTGTAGGGAAGCCATAATTGAGTCCAACTCTGTCACTCTCAGGAGCACAAACACCAAAGCAGTGCCCACCCACTGGCAGGGCACCAACCTCTGGAGCTATCTGCCCTGACCATAGGGCCTGGGTGTCCCCAGAGCCCTCAGGAACCCCACTATTTGGGATAGTATTCACTTTGGCAGTCTATGAGATCCTGCTGAGATATGCATAAGTGTTACCTCTGGGATGACCTCCTGACTCACTTTGTAGTCTCTTAGCCATATATACTCATTTGTCTTTACTTTTCCATCTTTTGTCCAAAGTATTTTTCCAGTTGCATTGCTAGCTGGAGCTTTGTAGTAATCCCTGGATCAGGGAGGCTCATCCCCGGGGGTTCATGTCCCATGCTGGGGGGAAGGTAATGCATTTATATACTGAGTTTGGCTTAGAGAGAGGCCACATTTGAGTAACAATGAGGCTTTCAGGAGGCAATACTTAGGCACCCCACAACACTAAGCTAAGTTTCAATTTCAAGAGCAAAAGGCTCATAAGTATAGTTGTCAATATCAAGGGCGCATCAATGCACCATCCTCCTTTGCCAGTCATTGCCCATGTACTTGGGGGACTGTTGCTGTTCCATTAGAGAACGTGGCAGAGCTCTCCAGGATAGAAATTCTATAGTCTCTTAGTTATTGTGTGAGTCTCCAACCACTGTGACAATGCCCCATGAATTTGAACACATTTATATACCTTATGTGTATGCCCAGGTGAACCTTCCCTCATGTACCCCCCATCACTGACACCCCACACCAATGATCCTTCCTTGCTCCAGTTGTAACCCTTCCATGATCCAAAGCTTCTTCAAAAATGAAGCTAATGTCCCATGATGATGGAGGAGGTTGTTGTTACGGGAGGAGTGGTGTGAGGGGGGTGGGGGTATATGGGGACCTCATATTTTTTTTATGTAACATTAAAGAAAAAAGACAAAAAAATAACCAAATACAATTAACAGGAAAATGAAATAATGATGATACGTTTAACTATAAGAAATAAAATGCATAGAAATTTTTAAATACTAAAAATAAAAAGATTGGGATATTAAAAAATAATGAAAAATATTAAAATTTTTTTTTTTACATTTTGCCTTTCATCACTGTAGTATCTGTCCTCCTATATGTAGAGTGACATTTTCTTCCATTTATTTCCCAGTGTCTTACTTTTTTCATTTTGTTTTCAGAGTTTTGGTCACAGTAGTCACATAGAGAATACAGGGGACTCCCATATACCCAACATCCTTCCCCTGTGCCCCCTTCCTGCATTAATACCTTTTGATATGTAGATGGTACCTTTGTTACAGCTGTCACACAAATAGTGAAACAAAGCTACTAACCATGGTCAATGGTTTAATTATATTTTACCTTTTAGACCATACACTTCTATAAATTTCAATATTTAACATGGCCTGTGTCCATCACTGCAAGATCATGTAAGGCACTTCCAAAACCCACTAATACTCTCTGTTCCATCTAATCTAGTCTCCCTCTCCCTCCCCTCAAGGCCCATGGTGACCCCCCAGCTTCACTTGTGGATGACAAGATTCATAGTTACTTGCACCAACACTGAGGTCTTGACACACTGGTTTGTCCTCCCCTATTAGGAACCACCCATGCTCTTGAGAGACTCCTGCTCTTCTGTCTGTGAACATATCAGTCCTCCCCAGAATGTGTGTCCAACTCCTTCCTGTGCATTATGTATTTTGAGGTGCCCTGATTGGGTGCATTAATGTTTATGATTATTCTTTGTTCTTGAAAGATAACCCCATTTACTAATATATAGTGTCCATATTAGTCTCTTAATAATAATTTTGCCTATAAAGTCTAATTTGTCTGATATTAGTGTAGCTACTCCTGCCCTTTTTTTGTTTTTTTGTTTGTTTGTTTTTTTGGTTATTGTTTGCTTATACGATTGTTTTCCAGCCATTTACTTTGAGCTTCCTTTCATCCCTGGGTCTAAGGTGGGTTTCTTATAGACAACATATAGATGGGTAATATTTCCTTATCCATTCTGCCAATCTGTGTCTCTTGACTGGTGACTTTAATCCATTAACATTCAGTGTTATTGCTCTCAAGGAATTACTTACATTAGCCATATTTTCTTTGGGTTTATGTATGTCATATGTTATTTTTAATTTTTTTTTTTTTTGTCTTTTATTTGTTCTTACACTCTCTTCCAACTCTTTCTCTCCCTCCTGTTTTTTCCTTTCAACCTAGGAAGCTCCCTTTAGTATTTCTTGAAGGGCAGGTTTCTTGTTGGCATACTCTCTTAATTTCTACTTATCTGTGAATATTTTGAACTCTCTATCATTTTTGTCTCTTTTTGGTATCAAGATTTGATGAGCATCATGAAATTATCTGTAGAACAGTCCCTCTACTGCTGTTATCTGTAATAGTTTATACAACACAATAGTTGCTTGTTCCTGGAAGGTTTAAGAGGTATCTCCAGTAATATTATCTTGACCTGGTTCTTTTTTATAACAAGGATATTTCAGATGATAGTCCAAATTTATAAAATAATTATAAATAAATCTGCTTATGTCTTAGAGTTTTTATTTAGTCAGTTAGAGTAATTTATATTTTCTAGACTATTTCTTTTTTAATTTTACTGCAAAAAATGTTCAAAATATAACTTAATATTTTAAAATATGTTCTATATGCCCTTTTGAAGTTCCTAATATTGTTTATTTATTTCTCCTTTCTTTTTTCTTAATCAGTTTTGCTACAGGATGCTTTTATTAGTCTTTCCAGTGGAACTGACTCTGGTTTAGTGGTTCTTTATATTTCATTTTTCATTAATATTTTCTTTCTTTATTGTTTTCTTCCTTCTACTTACTTTAGGTTGGTAATGTTCTTTTCCTAGCTTCTTTTCGTTGTTGTTTTTCTTTTTTTAATTAAAATAAATTTTATACTTAAAGAAGCTTTAGATTACATAAATGTTACATAAAAAATATTGGGGATTCCCATCTACTCCACCCCCCTACCCCATTTCCCCCCATTAACAGCATCTTTCATTAGTATGTTACATTTGTTACAATTGATGAACACATATTGAAGCATTGTTACTAACCATGGACTGTTTTACATTATAATTCATACTTTGTCCTGTACAATTGTAAAGTTTTGACAAAATGTATAATGGCCTGTATTTGTCAATGCAATGTCATGTGGGACAATTCCAATGTTTCCAAAATGCCCCCATGTTATACCTATTCTTCCCTTTCTCTCCCCTTGAATGTCTGGTGGCCACTGCCTTTATATCAATGATACAAATTCTTCTATTGCTAGAATAATAATGTCTGCTTCAGTCTATAGTTGCATTCACCTCTTCTGTTTGTTCAGGATTTGGGGATGGTGATGCCCACTCTGTTTCTGACTGAGAGAGGGTTTAGATAACATGGGGCAGATGGATGAAACTGTCTTGCTTGTAGTTGTAGATACTCTCTGGTTTTTTTTGGAATGTATGTTGTCCATCATCATCCTTTCTTTAGTTATCCTGGGTGATTCCTCCTTTTCTAATTCATGTTTTAAAAGTCATAAAATGTCTCTAGGTATGAACTTCATCTCATAATCTTCAATATATTTATACTGCTTACATTGTCATTTGGCTTTAAATATTTTGTAACTTCAATAGTATATTTTATCCAATGAATGAGTTTAAAACATATGTTGTTAATTTCCCAGCCTACGGGAAGTTTCTAAATATAATGTTCTCATTTTTTATACCTAGTTGTCTCACGGAGAGAAAAACAGATCTGTATGTTATTTCTTTGGCACTTTTTGTGGGTGATCAATTTTATAAATGTTCCCTGTGTGCTTGAAAAGAATACTATTCTCCAAGTTTGGGGTGCAAGTTTCCAGTATGCAATATTGTATTCAAGAGTGGGGTCTTTAAAACAATTTTTTGTGTGTGATTTTCCTAATTGTTCTGTGTGCTGATCCATCAATTTCTAAAAGGGATATGTTAACATTGCTTTATATGGATGGTACTGAGAGGTTGAGATTCCTATAGTTTTCTGGTAAATTATTACTTTTTATCATTATCCCTAATAATGCTTTTTCCCTTAAGGTCTAATTCGTCTACTATTGATTCTGCTACACATGCTTTCTTTGGATTACACTATTATCCCAGTATATACTTTTCCTTCTGATTACTTTCAGTCTTTCATTGTCATAATATTTAGTAATTGTTTCTGCAAAACAGGCAGACTATGGTTTTATATTTTTGTTGAATCTGAGAATATCTGTTTTTGACTACGGAGTTTAATAAATTCATCTTTATTTTGGCTATTCATATATATGATTTGTTTTCATCATTTAATTTTTACTTGATTTTACCATGCTTTTTCTTTGGTGCTTCTTTTTTTACCTTTCTTTTCTTGCCTTCTTAATTAATTGACTTTTCTTTATTCTCTCTTTTCCACCATGATGCTTTAGAAGTCATTTATATTATTTTCATACTTTAATGGGTACCCATAATTTTGAACTCTGTATCCACAAAGCTAAAGTTTAACAATATTTCTACATTCCTTCTGAACTGTAGGAAACATTATTCATCCCATGTTTTAGTTTTTTCCTAAAATTATAATTCCCTGTTCTTTCCTTTTTGAAAACCTCCTCAAAGTGTTCTTTAAAAAATCTGTGTGTGTTCATGTTTACCCACATGTTTAGTATTTTATTTTTCACCATTGTTTTGTTGTTGTTGTTGTTGATGTTATTTGTTTCTTTGTTTGTTTTGGCATTTAAAGTGGATTTATTTTTCCACAAGTTAATCTAAACTGGGTCAGGAAGAAGAATTTCAGGATTTTTGCCTGAGAATAAGGCAGAGTAGAGGGAAAAGGCCTTATTAGGAAAATAGCTAACATTAGCTGAATGATTTCTATGTGCTAAATGCTTTAAGTGCATTAAATACTTTGGTCTACAGTTGCACAGTTTAAAATGGTAGTACTAGCTACATACCACTATTGACCACTTGACATGTAGCTAATCCAAATTAAGGTGTTCTGTAAGTATGAAATATATATCAGATTTCAATAACTTAGTACAAATTAAAAATATGGAAAATATTTCTTTAATAATTTTATGTCATACATTGAAATTACATTTTGATAACATATTGGGTTAAATAGAATACATTATTCTATGTATTTCCTATTAGTGGATTTGTACAATATTTGTCCTTTTGTGTCAAGCTTATTTCACTCAGCAAAATGATTTCATGTTTCATCTATGTTGTAGCATGTATCAGAATTTCATTCCTTTTTATGGCTGAAAAATATTCCATTATGTCATTATACCACATTTTGTTTATTCATTCATTTGCCAATGGATACTTGGGTTGATTCCACCTTTTAGCTACTGTGAATAATGCTGCTATGAACAGTGGTGTGCATGTAGCTGTTTGGGTCCCTGTTCTCTCTTATTTGGGGTATATACCTAGGAGTGGAATTGCTGTTTCATGTAATTATGAGTTTAATTTATTGAGGAAGAACAAAACTGCTTTTCACAGAAGATTCAACATTTACCATTACCACCAGCAATGAATGAGAGTTCCAATTTCTCTACATCCTCAACAACACTTGTTATTTTCCTTAAAAAAAAAAAAAAAGTAAATCTGGTGGATGTGTCACCATTGATTTGTGCATCCCATTTCCTTCAGTTTCTTCTTCCTTCTTACTCAAGTATATCCTTTAGTAATCTTTTCTTCAGTAAGTGTCTGTGACTGATAACACTGTCTCAAACCTTGCACATCTGAAATATCTTTATTTTACTTTCACTTTTGAACTTTAATTGAGCTGGACTTTATTAATTCCTTCTAACTTCTATTTTTGTTGCAAGGAAGTCTTTCATCACTCTAATTACTATTCCTTAGTAGGGAATATATTTTCCTTACAGTTACATTAAAATACGTTTTCTCTGCAGTTTCACTATGATGTATCAGAAGTACATTTTCTCTTAGTTACCCTAAACTTGGTACGAAAGTACTTCTTCAATATATGGATTCATGCTTCTTATAAACATTTTCTCCTACCCATTCTCTAACCTCTTCTTCTGAAATTTCTATTAAATTTTTATATCACCATATTTTATAATCATATCACCATATTACATCACCACATGTTACTATATCATCTTCTGTCACTAACATCCCTTTCAGATTTCAAATGTTCTGTCTTTTCATCCCTTCGAGCAGCATTCTGGATAATTTCCTTTTACTTAGTCCCAGCTTACTACATTTTTTCTTCTTGGATTTGATCTATTATTAATTTGTTAATAACTTTTACTTAAATAAGATTTATTACATTTTAAGCAGTTTTACTTAGTTTTTCTTCAAATTTGCCTGTTTTCTTTGTTTAGTCCATTTATAAAAAATTAAGATTCTTATTTCTTACTTTATAACCCCTTCAGATGTGATATGTGGAGAGGCTTATCCTCCTCTTTATTGTGTCTGCTGACTCTCCCTTATGGTGGATCATTCTGTCATATGATTTGTAATTTTTGCCTGTGAAGTCATATTTATCTGTATTTCCTTTATTTGGGGTCCCACAGGCTAGTATAAAAGTCTTTACATATGTTGTACAATGGGTTAATTTGATTCTGGTGGATGTCCCCAGGAATTTCATCTAAGATAAACCTTGATCTGTGTTTCTTTCCTTAGAATACCAACACAGTGTAGAAAAGCACAAAGACCACATCTGCAGAGAGTGCAGGTTTGAATTTTGATAATTCTTGAAGAATATGGTGTTCTTTCTGTACTGTCTAGAGTCCCAAGCAGAGACAAATATTCTTTCTTCTTTCATGGCCTCGTGGGTGGCACTTTTCTCTTCCCCTTTACATGACAACGCAGCACCACCAGGATTAGAACCTTATGCAAATGATTAGGCTCCAACTGAGTCATCTAGGGCAGAACCAAGGCCACATCTCTGTCTTCTCTCCCTCTGTGAACATAAAAAAACCCAGCCCCTAGGCATGCCTCTAAGACTTATGAATATGCCTGAGTGTTCGTGGGACATTGTCTTGGTGGGTGGAGATCCACACAGTAACCAAAACAATATTGAATTCCCATCCTGAGGAGTTCTCCTACATTCTCGGATAGGACAGCAAGAATCCCCCAAGTGCAAGGGCAATGTCTAGTGAGGGAAGACAGACCATTACGCTAGGCCATTGATATTAATGATTGTACTTATGAAACTTTTCTTGTGAAATTGAAACTTAGCCCAGTATTATATACTGCCTAAGAGTTACCTCTGGAAAATCTCCTTGTTACTGAAATGTGGCCTCTCTCTAAGCCAAACTCAGCATATAGATGCCCTACCTTCCCCCTGGTGTGGGACATGACTTCCAGGTATAAGCCTCCCTGACACCAAGGAATGATTACCAAGTACCAACTAGCAACGCTTCTGAAAAAAGACCTTGTCCAAAAAGGAGAAATTGTAAATACAAATGGTTAAGAGATTTCAAAGTGAGTCAGGAGGTCATTCCAGAGTTTATGCTTATGCAAGTCTCCGCAGGATCTCTTTGACTGCCACAGCAAATGGTGCTCAAATAGCAGGGCTCCTGAGGGCTCTAGAGATATTGAGAATCTATAAGAATGTCAGACAGCTCAGGAATTCAGCAGTGGGCCTTACTATGGAATTTATGTTCTCCATTGTAACAGAGTTATACTCCTTTATCAGTTCTCTACACGTGGCTCTTCTGCCCCTTTGATTTGAATCCATAATTAGCACTGTACTTGATAAATATATGTCCCAGAGACTTAAATCTTTGGTCTGTCCACGTGCCAGTTGAACCTTGAATTTTAGCAGAGTTGCTAACCTGCTCTCCAGTTTACTGGACTCACTCAGGACAATTAACAAGGAGATGATGATGGACAACACCTATCCCAAGGAACAGAGAGGGTCTGTATCTGCAAGCAAGATAACTCTATCCATCTGCCCCATGGGATATAAGCCCTCTCTCAATTAGAAGCAGAGTTCACCATTCCCAAATTCTCAAGATTGGGGAATGTACAGTGAATAAAAGTAGACTTATTATTATTCTACTATAGACTTATTATTATTCTAGCAATGGAAGAACTCTTATAATTGCTGTAAAGGCAGTGGTCACCAGAGGTTCTGAGAGACAGGAGAAGGAAGAAGAAGTGTAATATGGGAGCATTTTGGGGACATTGGATTTGTCCTACATGACATTGCAGGTCATTGTATATTTTGTCATAACCTACAAAAATGTACAAGACTGAGTGTAAACTATAATGTAAGCTGTAGTCCATGGTTAGTAACAATGTTTCAATATAGGCTCATCAGTTGTAACAAATGTGCCACACTAATGAAGGATACTGTTAATATGGGATAGTGTGGGAGGGGGAGGTAGTAGGGCATATGGGAATCCCTTATATTTTTCATGTAACATTTATGTAATCTAAAACTTGTTTAAAAGTTAAAAAATTTTTTTTTACTTAAGTCTAAAAAACAAAATAAAACAAAACCAAAAAACCAACCCCTAGCTATGGGGATATGTGTCAGAATCTGACATCACCCTGTATTGTTGCATTCATTTGTTGACTGTTCACTTTGGCTGTTCATATGGGTAACTGAGAATTCCTCTCTTAATTTTTAACTCATCTCTGTTAAATAGAACTTGTTATTTTTTATCCAGTATTTGTGTATTCAGTCCAGGAAGGGGCTCTGTACTGGATCTATCTACTATGGTGCTGGAGCTGGAACCTCTCTTACACAAATGTTTGAATCTCATTTTTCCCACTTATTAGCTGTATTCTATTTAACTTCCTTCTGCCTCAGTTTTCTCATCAAAAAAAAAAAAAAAAGGTAGTCATTCGTACTGTTTTAGTTTTTTAGCTGTTAAAGCAAATACCATACAATGGATTGGCTTAAGCAATGGGATTTTATTGGCTCACAGTTTTGAGGCTCAGAGAAGTCCAAAATTGAAGCATCTGTTTTTTCCCCAAAGACTGAGGTGTGTTGGGGTTGGCTGCTGGTGAAGCTTGGCCCTTGACTTTTCTGTCACATGACAATGCACATGGTGGCATCCTCTCCTTTCTCTTCAGGATTCTGTTGACTTCCAGCTTCTGTCTGCTCCCTGTGGCTTCTTTTTCTGTCTCCAGTTTCTTTTCCTTATAAGGACGTCAGCTGTATTAGATTAAGTCCCACCCTCATTCCATATGGTAACACTAATATTATCTTTCCCAAAGTCCTATTTACGAATGGGTTTACAAGGGGATGGGAACAGAACATACCTTTTGTGGGAGACATGATTGAATCCCCAATACAGACTTACCTCAGTTGAATGTCATAAAGATTAAATGAAATGATGTATATAAACTAAGCACAGCACCTGACATATGGTAGCATACAATAAATCTGCACTATTGATTAAGTAGGATTGAGAACTGTTGACAAACTTTTGTTTTGGTGTTATATATATATAATTGTACATATTTTAGAAATTATTGTCATCATCTTCATCTATTTATTTGTTCTTACTTTATTAATTTTTGTTTACAAACATTCTATAGCCATCACTTACATTTGTATGTAGTATACTTACACTTTATTCTCCAGAATCTTAAAGGAAAAAATGGTCCATTTGGCCCACAATATCTTCTTTCTAGTGTTTTTTTAGTGCCCATGTGGTCCCTGATCAAATAAGGCCAAAAAAACCAAAAAAAACAAAAACAAAAAAGGTATATTTTGAGCCCAAATAGATCATTTATAAGGCTTCCCCTCATCCCTAAGCTGCCCACTTCTCTGCTTTGATGTGCTGCATACAAAAGTCAAAGCCTTTTCCCTGTGTCCTGGCTTATATGAGAAATATTTTCAAGGAAAGATCTTTAGCCTATAAGCAATAGGGATCCACAAAAGGATTAAAAGCAGCAGAATGACATGCTCCAATTTGTATTCTGAAGAGATGGCTACTTTTAGAAGATAGAATGGAGGAGAAGGTAGTCAACAGAATTCTAAAAAATGCCCAAGATTCTCAGTCCTTGGTGTATACGACTTGTATAATCCTCTACCCTTGAATGTGGAGAGAACCTGTGAATATAATGAGCTTATTACTCCTTGATTAAGTTATAGTATATGGCAAATGATGATGGGTAGTTGCTCCTGTGGTTAAGTTATAATTATGTAAAAGTCTGTCTTAACAGACTGGGGTTGAGGGAGAGGAGGATGAAAGTCAGTAAGATATGGTCCTACTGGCTTAGAAGAAAGCCAATGCTTTGCTGTGGAGAGGGTCTTATGGTAGAGAATGGCAGAAGGCCTCTAGGAGCAGAGAAAGGTCACTAGTTAACAGTCAACAAGAAAACAGGGACCTCACAGGCCAACAGCCCTGTGAGCTTGGTAATGGGCCCTAAGCTCCAGAAAAGAATGCAGTCTGGTCAACATCTTGATTGTAGCCTGTGAGACTCCCTGAGAAGAACATCCAGCTAACCTGTACCTGAACTTCTGACTTACAGAAACTGTGAGGTAATAAATAGGTATTGTTTTAAGCAGGTAAATTTGTGGTAATTTGTTACACAGCAATAAAATAAATTTAATGCCGGGAAGCAGATGTGGCTCAAGTGATAAGGCTTCTGCCTACCATATGGGAGGACCCAGGTTCAATCCCTGGGACCTCCTGGTGAAAAAGAAGAAAAAGTATGCCTCTGTAGTGAGCCAGTGCCTGTGTGGTGAACCAATGCCCATGCAGCAAGCCAGTGCCCACATGATGAGCTGAGTGCCCATGTAAGCGAGTCACGCAAGATGATGGTACAGTGAAAGAGAGATGAAGGGGAGAGTCAAGGTAAAGCACAGTAGAGACCAGGAACTGAGGTGGTACAGCTAACAGGGAAACTCTCTCCATATCGGAGGTCCCCAGGATTGAATCCCGGTGAATCCTAGAGGAGAAAAAATAAGAAGAAGACAACCAAAAGAAAAAATAGATACAGAAGAACACACAGAGAATGGGTACAGACATCAAAAACAACAACAACAACAACAACAACAACAAAAACAGCAGGGAGGGGGAGGGAGAATAAATAAATAAATCTTTAAAAAATAATAATAATGATACAGATGGTAATACTTGAGACAGAGAAACCAACTGGGTTATCATAATGATTTGGGCTGAAATGAAAAGAAGTTAAAATAATGCTGAATCTTCTGGAATGTGGGTGATGAG
This sequence comes from Dasypus novemcinctus, assembly GCF_030445035.2. Lineage (NCBI taxonomy): Eukaryota > Metazoa > Chordata > Mammalia > Cingulata > Dasypodidae > Dasypus > Dasypus novemcinctus. The sequence continues at coordinate 87,441,223 of NC_080684.1, read as the reverse complement.
AGCCCTGAATTAAGACCTATTAAGAGTATAGATATAGTAGTACCTCAGTACTCATCATTAATTGGTTCCAGGAGGCATGATGAGTACCAAAAATGATGAGTACCAAACAACTTTATCCCAAAAGGAAAAATGTAAATAAATTTAATGTATTCCCAAACCAAAGACAATGCACATTTTTAAGGCAAAATGTAAAAAGATAGGGGGGTATATCATTACTTTACATGAGAAATAAACCTAAAAATTAATAAATACTTAGATAAAATAAAATAAAAACTTCACTTTACCTGTACTGAGAAGAGTCTATGTCCTATTGGGATAGTGGGAGGAGAGTGGTAAGGAGGAGTGTTTACATGGAGTGTTGCTTGAAAGGAGAATTCCCCTCCAATAGAACATTGGGCACTTGCACTTTGGGTGTTCTTTCTCTTTTTTACCTTTTTCAATTTCCACCACAAGCTCTGACACACTCTTTGTCACCTTCACTAAAAACTTATCCAGTGAGGACTGCTTCTGTCTTCTTTTCAGAATTCCTTGAAAGTGTGAAATTGTTTGGTCATTCAATAAATTCACATTTCTGCTTGTCAGAGCAGAGTTTGATAAGGTTATGAATTCAGAAAATAGACATTGGATTATATTTGTAATCTGGTCTGTACCTGGGCATGATTGAGTTATGATTAGGGCTTTGATTGGGCCGTGTCATTAGGGCATTGAATCTCACAGATGAAAGGCATGGCAAAGGACAGAGTTGAGGAGTTTTTTTTGATGCTGGAATTTTGATGTTTGAGTTTGATGCTGAAGTCTTAAGCTGGTGCCCCAGGAAGTAAGCACACAGTGGAAACAGATGCAAGCCCAAGGAAGAGAGGAACCTTGAGACCAGGAAGAAGCAAGCCCTGGGAAGAGGAACCCTGAATCCAGAGAGAAGCAAGACCCTGGAAGAGAGGAACTCAGGAAGCCTGAAACCTCACAGACGCTGGCAGCCATCTTGCTCCAACACATGAAAATGCCTTTGGTGAGAGAAGTAACTTATGCTTATGGCTTGGTATCTGTAAGCTCCTACCCCAAATAAATACCTTTTATAAAAACCAACCAATTTCTGGTATTTTGCATCAGCACTATTTTGACTGACTAATACGGTCAGGATGGTACTTTTCCACAAAATTTTGAACTTCTGTCCATTTGCACACATTTCTTTTATCAAGTAACTGGGGATCTCCTCCCTTATCTCTTCCTTACCTGAGGAAATCTCTTCAGCATCTCTTGTTGCTGCTCCTTCTGTAGTTCATGTAGTTCCTGCAGCTCCTCAGTGCTGAGCTCTTCATGATGCTCCTCCACTATCTCCTCAACATCAGCAGCATCAAGCTCCAGACCCATGGATTGGCCCAAAGATACAATATTCTATACTCTCTGTTCTTGCAGGCTTGGGGTCAGCCTCAAAGCCTTCAAAGTCTCTCTGAGCCACAGCTTCTGGCCACAAATTCTGGCCTGGTAATGCCCTCTCCTCTTTTGTGATATAGATCCTACTCAGCATTTTTTCCCCAAAAAACTCTGGTCTCATCACAGTTAAAAACTTGGTGGGGAATAAAACCCTCAGCCTATGGTCTTGAAAATCACTGAAAAATTCATCAGCAGCCTTTTTATTAGCCCTCACTACCTTGCCATGCCTCACAACACTATGGATGCCAGTCCTCTTTTTAAAAATATCAAACCAGCCATGGCTGGCCTTAAAAACATCAACATTGTCATCACTCAGTTCCGGTTTCTTTCTCAAAAGTTCAGCATTCAACATTTTTGCTTTTTCACCTATCACGGCTTCCGAAACACTGTTGTCCACTAACTCACTAACTTCTTCTCTTTTACCCAAATTAATAACAGCTTTTCGACCTCCTCAAGTGTTTGGGAATGCTGCTTTTTTTTTTACTGCTTTAATTCCTTTCACAACAGCCATTTTTATTGCTTCTTTATTCTTCAGGATGGTGGATACTGTTGTTCTAGGCATACCATATTCCCTATCAAGATCAGTAATGCAAATACTGCTCTCATATTTACCTTTTATTTCTTTCTTTTTTTTTTTTTTTGCTATGGTGGTGCAAAACAATTTTCTTTTCTGCTCAGAGCTATCACTGCTCATTTTCTTAGGACACATGATGAGAAAAAATATGCAAAAATAAACAAAATGACCATAGAAGCTAAGATAAGACCACAATGGAATGTGCACAGGGTAAGAACTACCACGTAACTAATGCATGACCTTTTGCGTTGGCTGAAAAGGGTAGCAAGTCACAAAGCAATTGACACCAACAAGTTCTAGCTTGCACATCAAGTACCAAATAAATGATGTGTATCAGAACAAAATTTTCATATCAAAATGCATCAAATATCAAATTCAGTGATTTTCAAAGCATTCAAGTACCAAGGTATGACTGCATAAGAGTTTGTCACCCACTACGTGCCAGCATAGAAGTCCCAGAATGACCATAAGGATTTGGGCTGGTTCTTCATGCCTTTAACTAAATTAGGGGAAAACAGGGATAAGAACAAGTTTCATGTTGAGTTCAGATTTGGACATTTTGGAATTGTTTGCTAAAATGACTACAGTTGTTTCTCTTCCTATATCCACCCTCCTTTGCAATGAGACTTTGCTGTTCTTCCAACAAAGGGAATTTATTCTACCTTTTCTCTTCCACCCCATGAATCTGGGCTGGTCTTGACACTTGCACTAGCCAATAGAATGCAGAGGAAGTAATGGTGTGTAAGTTCTAAGCCTAGGTTTCAAGAGGTCTTGAAATTTTCTGCTCTTGATTTTGGAACCATACAAACCTAGGCTAACCTACTGTAGGAATGGTTCCAGTATTCCTGTACTGAAATACTCTATGCAGCAGAGACAAGTCATCCTGGCTGAGACCATCCTGGTACACCTTACCAGGCAGCTGACTACAAACATATGAGTGTATCTAGCCAAGATCAGAAGAACCCATCTGAGCCCAGTCCAAACTGCAAACCCACAAAATCATGAGATAAATGAAGCAGTTATTGTTTTTAGCCCCTAAACGTTAGGGTAGTTTATTATTCAGCACAACCCAACTTTTACAGGCATTTTGAGCTTGAAGAGCCTGTGAAATATTCGTTTAAGTATGCTCAGTAACAAGTTTGGATTATGAAACTGGATCTCAGGAGAGCAGATGAAGCACCAGGCAGTGATTTGGCATGGTCCGTGTTTCAGTTTGCCAAAGGGCTGCTGATGCAGATGTAAAACACCAGAAATGGGTTGGCTTTTATAAAGGGGATTTATATGTAGTAAAGCATACAGTTCTGAAGCTATGAAATGTCTGAATCAAGGCACCATCAGAGGTGCTTTCCCACCAAAGTCAGCTACTATTGATCCTGTTGTCCAGCCACATGGCGAATCAAGATGACCATTGATCTCTGCCAAAGTCTCTGCCTTCCCCTGGGCTTCTCTGTTTTCCTGCAATCCTCTCTCTTACATGGCCAGATCAAATATGGCAGAGCTCTCTTTTTCTGTGTCCTGTCTGTGTCTTCATTTATATCAGACCCAGCAAAAGGGCAGCAACTCACCCTGAGTCAAGCCTCACTGATGGAGTCCAATCCAAAGGATCTCACACCCACAGGATTGGATTAGTTCAAAAGCATAATCTTTATCTTTTTGAGATTACCAAATTCAAGCTATCATAGCCAGCATATGGATGGCCACTGATGTCAGGGATGCAAATGGGAATAGTTCTTATTTTCTAAACAAGGTGTTGATTTTCTGATCATAATCACTATTGTCAAATATTATTCTTCATTCAGCTCTACTGCCATTATTTCTGAGGAGCAACTATCTTGAGACTAAAAATTAGAAAAAAAAAGTGTCTCTAAAAAAGTAATCGATTTTCCTCTTGAGCTAATCTGAGGTATTATGCAGGCTGAATCATTCCTTTCCAATGAAATTTTTGGAAAGCGAAGTTAATTTTTTACATTTATATTTTTAAGTAGATCACCCTATCAATCTATATATCATATCCATGCATAATGTGTATAGCTCAAAAGTGACAGAGAACCACCATCTGTCTAATTCAATTTAACTTACCAGGTTCTCCCTCAGGTGATCTTTGCAATAATCCTGTGAAATTGGCATTATATCTTTCCCCAATTTTTACAGATGGAGAAACAAAGTCTCCTGATTAAATAGGCTACCCAGAGTCATTCAACAAGAACATTTAAGTGTCAGGATTCAAACCTGAGTTATCTAAGTCGAGGTCTTACGCATTTCCCACCATGCTACCACATTCCAGAGTATTTACACATATATAATCAAATTCAGTTTTCATCGCTACCTTTTAAGGCATTACTAATCATCTAAAAATCTCCTATGTTTTATAAAGCTTTCTTGTAGTCTTCCCCAATACGCTTTTCTAAAGATTGTTTTACTCTGTCTAAAATCCCATAGATGCCCTTCCACATGGCCCTAAAAATAGGGTAAGGCCACCAGACTGGGCTATGCTCCCGAATGAGTCACACAAACCTATCTTGTCATTAGGAATGGCTCTAAGGCTTTATCTGCCTACAAACTCTAATTAATGATCATTTAACTGTACTGTCAACTCTGTTTAAATTTGAGTGATACCAGTTGTTTCTTCCTTGGGCCAACCAATAGCAATAGGGGAAGTCATTCGTGCATGCCATTCTCCGGGTGGCTCTGGGCCTATAGCAGCGCAGTTTAATGGGCATTCAGAGCTCATTAGTGAGGAAACACATCGGGAGTGACCGCTCCAGTGCCACACGTTGCAACTAATAGCCCCACCGAACAGAATCATTTCTGTTTCTGCTCAGTTGTTGTAAAATCCTTTCAATGTCAACAAGTGGTCGTGTCGGCAGGAGCCGCCATCCTGCCCACCAGTTTTATCCGTTGCTCTCCTGAGCCGGGCTTGTGTCCTTCTGCATTGTCTGGCCCCACAAAGGAGCCTGAGCAATCACAAAGCCTTCACAGCCATTCATCATCAGCTCACCAGTTCTGTGGGCAAGATTACCCGCCAAAGTTTAGATCAGTCCTGTGGGCATGGCATGTATGGATCTGGAGGCAAAATACCAGGTCTAGGTCTATGCTGCCTGCCTTTGGGTTTGCAACAGCACAGATATACAAAGGTTGATTTCCTTATCCCAGAGAAAACCGAAATTACAAAAATGGAATTGGGCCAAGAACATACTTTGAGCACAGTAGGAAATTTGCAGGAGTGGCAAGATTGGGTAAGTCATTTCATCAGGCAAAATTATTCCATAGTTTGGGAAAGAGAGGAAACTTTCTCATCAAAGGGGAGAAGTGTACCAAGAATCAGTAATAAGTTTACCCATTAAAGAGATACATCTTCTTTTATTCCTGAACAACTTGGTGTGATTGCCCAGTAGATAGAAATGAAAGTTGTCTACAAACTGTCATGCAACTTCCAAGCTATTTTGGATTTTAGAAAGGAAGTGATATGCCTGTTCATGCAATATTTTATAATTGCTTGAAATACAGACATACTAAAATTAGGTCTCCAAATACAGTATTTTATAACCATAGGAAAAACACCTAATATTTTAACCAAGAGAACAAAATTCCTTCTTTTTGGATACAAAACTTTCTTTATTCTTTCAGAGCTTTCTGAAGGAAGTGTGTGTTGTAATTTATTTTGCATTTGGCAAAACGGGCAATAGTAGAAGTGATAAAGATCCTGAACTCCTATGGCTCATACTCCAAGCACCAGGCCTAGCCTCTGTGTGTCCTCTATGCTTTATATGTTCTTCTTTTCTGGCTCTGACCCCACTGGATTTTTAATTATTGGTTTGTGCATCCTGCATTCATTACTAGTCTGAGAGATCCTAAAAAACTATTTCTGCTTCTTGTTCATTTGGTTGACTCAACACATATAGATGAGTTGCTGCCCTATAATTGTGTATTAAATTGAATTACTGTCACAAAGTTGTCGAAAAGTGAACCTATGCTTTTGCGTTTTCAACCTGGTGGTTTCACAAATTCCTTACAAGTTTTAGGATTAATAGAAAAAATAATTTCCTGATCAAAATATCTACATTATAATGTACAAATTTGTAACATCCGTGTCCTAACCGACAAATAGTGTCACTGAACTTTTTGTGTTTTCCTCTCAAAATGTGGCTTCTCTTCTACGATATCTGTTATCATAGTCATCATAATCATAGCTTCCAATAACTGAGCACTATTGTGTGCCAGAAACAATCAATGACTCCAAGTTTTTGTTTTTTCACCTCTGCCTAGCTGGTTTTATAATTCCATGAATATGCAGGAGTGCTTGAAGTGTTTGCAATCTCTTCTTGCATTTTTATGGCTGCAGCCCCTTACAAAAGCTATATATTTATGAAATAGTCTGAAACACCTTTATGGGAGTCTTGTTTCACATACTAAAAAGACAGGAAAGGAGAAGGAAATTATGTTTTCTAATGGGCCTCTCTGGTTTTGTTTTTGGTGCCTCTCTCATACAGCATTTTCAAGAGATCACTGACTCACCCCTCAGTTTTAAGGTCTGTTTTAAACTCTTTTTTAGGGTATATTGACTTCCTGAGGTAAGTTCCCAGATGATGACTAAACCTCAGACTTTGAAATATTTCATCAATCATCAAGAAAAACAAAATATGAGCCATTTGTATTTTGATTTTTAAAAATGTTTCTTTGGTTCCCATAGTAGGTTAGCACAGATCTTAAGTGTGGCTTGTTTATTAAATGAAGTATCTTACTTAATCCTTATGAGAATTATCTCCATTTTGCACATGAAAAAAAAAATGAGGCTTAAGGAGGCTAACCAATTTTCCCAAAGGTAGGGAGCAAGAGAACCATGGAGCTAGTGTTTGAACCTCCTTCTGTCTGGTTCTAGGACCTATATACTTACTAGAGTATGTGTCCATTGGTTCCCAGTCTGAGGCACCTGAAGTTTAAATTTACCTTGCAGTCTTTCACAACTGCAGACTAAAATTTCTTTAAATGCATCTCTTATAATGCAGAGATTGCTTTGGCAATTTTGGCCTGGCAGGAAGCAAGATGTCAGCTGGGAAAGCTGCCTCCTGTCCTTTAAGCCATACAAGAATATCTCCGCACCATCTGACCACTTCTAATATTTCATAGTAGGACACACTTTGGTTTTTGTCTTGCAACCCCCATAACATGTCACAGAGAAACTGATATAGAACCATTATTACAGCAGCTTTTGAGTCCAGTCCACATGGGTGGGAAATGGAGAGCTTTAGAGCACATTTCTTTGGGGGACTTTAGAAAGGGTAATTGAATTGTTTAAATCAAATTTGGGGCCCCCTGTCACAAATCATTACCTTGTCTTTGCTCTATCTATCTCCTTGTTCTTCAAATTAATGGCAAATACCACACACTGACCTCCATTAGCTTAATTTGGTTCAGACATTTTCCAGCCCATCTCATCAAAATGAGAGAGAAAACGATGTTGGCCAGGGACCATCTGTGGAGTGGAAAATGTTTAAAGAAGCAGCTGTTTTTATTCATTTTATCATTCTTTTATAACAACTTTATATACAACACTGGATACTTACGGTGAGTAATTCATCACAATTCTCAAATCACTGACTTGGATTTGATGAATGCAACTACTATTTCTATCGTCTAGGATAAAATTTGAAATATTTTTATCCTCAAATTCTAACACATGAGTTACATAAAAAAGATAAAGTCTTGACTTCTTAATCAGAAATTTCTCTTAATCAGGACTGTTCTATATAGCTCTCCAGTGTTATATTCTCTCTATCATTTCACAAGAGGTGCTGTGAAATAAAGTTATCTCCTAATACACCTGCTCAATACACTCAACTCTCAATGCTTTGGCACTCTAACCAACGCTGATTCCTTTGTTCTGTAAACTAAGTGGTTTTCCTAACTTCCCTGTTTTGTTAGTTGTCATCAACACATATATAAGATTGAGAAAGATGATATATAGATTAAATGACTGCTATTTAATTCAATTTAGGATGCAATTTTTAAATATGACCTAACAATTATTCCAGACACAAAGGACACAGGATTAAGAGGAACGTACTCTCGTTATTAAAGAACAGGTACACAGTGATCTTTTGCTTTATCAAATTCTACTTTAAAAACCCCTCTTCAGACTGCTTACAGACATAAGGAGGAAGCCTGATGAACTATGCTGGGAAAAGGCCAAGAAATTAGATGCTGAGCCTGGTTCCTCCTTAACCAGCCATGAAAAACTGTGATCTTGTCTCTCCACCTCACCAGTCTCAGGCAAGGGCTAAGGTTCCCTATCCATCCCTCAAGAAGGACCCTTTAAATATCTTTCCCTCATGTTCCTTATGTTTTGAAAGACTTAGTCTATCAACAAACATTTATTAATGATTAGCGTTGGTGGTATAGTGGTGAGCATAGCTGCCTTCCAAACATTTATTAATGATTAATTTGCTATTGGCAATAAGGTTTTATTTTCTATGAAAAATCTCTATAATATTGCCAATCAGCCCTTTTCACTACCACAAGACTCCTGAGGTTAACACTCTGATTTCATGTGATTATAACTGAAATCAATAAAATAACATTTTAGTAAGTCTAGGCCCCAGGAGCTCAAACTTTCTCAGTTCTTGGCATCCTTAGTGTCTCAAAATTGTCTTCATAGTGCCCCAAGTCCAAAAGAAATAAATAATAATTCTGTTTATTAAGTACTTAGTATCAAACAACTTATAGGTATTTATGACCTAATACTTGAGTAGTCATTTGGAAAAATAATACACCTAAATAGAAGAAGAAATTTAATTCATTCTTATAAAACAATAATTATTTATTAACAGGGTACATGTGTCAAACCTTGAAATCATATTAAATGGAGTTGCCCTCATTTCATGTTCCATATTGACTTTCATAAGGTACTTTGTTGTTTTTTATTACAGCAAATACTGAAAATACAGTTTCACAAAAATAAGATGCTTTCAAAAGAAAAGTAGCACAATCTAATGTTGAAACTGAACTATCCTGAGACTGGTACCTAACAAATTTGGAGTATTGCTGTGCCTTCCAGAAATTAAAGTGTCCTGCAGTGTCTCTGTGAGTGGACACTGCATCCCCAGGACTCCTCTGCACATTGTTTGGGAACTACAGGATTAGGCAATTGCATCATGGCTAAACTTTTAATTTTCACTAGGTTCTCTGAAACTTCTGGAAAGAGCTAGGAGACACCATTGTGACTCTGAGATCCCACGTCAAGAACCACTACAACAGGGGATTGCCAGAGTCCTCCCTTTTGACTTAAATATTGTACCCTTAATTCACTCAATGTTTATTAATTGGGACTTGACCTAAGCTCTTAGTGTACATCATTGAACAAAACAGACAAAAATCTCTGCTTTAGTGGAACTTACATTCTAGTAGAGGAAGACAGCAAATAAAATAAATATAACAGATAAGCAAATTATATAATATGATGGAAGGTGGTAAGTTGGGGAGAATATAGGGTAGGGGGAACTACAATTTTAAGCAGGGACATTGGGAATAGACCATATTGGGAAAGTGACACCTAAGCAGAGAGTTGAAGGATGTCAGGAATCAATCCTACACAAATCTGGGAGAAGATTATTTCAGGCACTGGGAAGAGTTGGACATAGGTTCTAAGGCAGAAGAATATCTAGTGTGTTCAAGAATCAGCAAGATCAGCATGAATGGATATGAGCCATCAAGAAGTTGAGTGGTAGGAAAAGCGGCCACTGGGGAAGCAGGGCTGCAGGTAGAACTCGTAGGACTTTAAACACCATTGTTAGGACACTGGGTTTTATTTGAATGAGACAGGGAACATCTCTAGGTTTTGAGGGTGTGAGTGACATGATCTGGCATATTTTACAGAATTATTTTCATTGCTGTCTTGAGACTAGACTATGGAGAAGGAGTAGCAAGAAGACCAATCCAAGTAATAGTTGATGGCAGTTTAAACTGGAGTGGTAGTACTAGAAATGGTAAGAAAGGTTGGGATTCTGAACATATTCTGAAGGTTAAGCCAGCCAGATTTTCTGATGCATTCTGGAACAGGAGATAGAGGAGGCAAAATGATTCTAAGATTGGGACCCAAGGGAAAATATTAAATGCTTCAACTTTTAAATTATTTTGCAAATTGTTATTACTCAATCAATTGGATAATGAAATTAACCTTGATATTTGATATTAGTGTTTCTGTTTTTGCACTATTTATTCTCAGTGTTTCTTATTAGTCAGGGTTCTCTAGAGAAACAGAATCAACAAGACATATCTGTCAATAGTATGTGATTCTGTAAGGGTCTCTCATGCAGCCGTGGGGATGCACAAGTCCAGGTTCTGCAGGCAGGCCACAACCAGGGGCTATAATGAAACTCCAATGAAGATTCTTGATGAATTCTGGGAGATGTTGGCTGTCCAACAATGAGCTTGGAAATTCTCTCTCAATGCTGGAATCACTTCCCCTTTTAAGGCATTCAACTGATTGGGTTAAGCATTACTCATTGCTGATGGCAATCTCCCTGATTGATGTAATTATAACCAGCTATCTTTGATTTACCACTGCAGTAAAGTCAATGGTGACTAAAGTCCATAAATGCCCTTGTATTACAGTTAGACCAGTGCTTGTTTGACCAAACAACTGGGCACAATTACCTGGCTGAGTTGACACAATAGCCTAACCATCACAGCTACTAAGTAATTTCACAAGGATATTACTTAAGAACACATTGACAACATTATCAACCCAATCAGATGCATATACAAACTACAGATATTTGATGAAAAATAATATTTTTGTTTGACAAATACACATCTTGAATTTTATGTGGCAAGCAAGGTCTAGGCTTTTTGGATTATTTAGAGATGAGTCAGACTTTGCTCTTGCCCTTGAGAGAAATACAATTTAGAAGGGGAAATAATATTCAAACGTATGAAGTACTTAATGATTAAAAGGGCCAGAAATGTGGTATCATGGAAAATGAGAGGAGGAAGAGATGCTTTGGGCATCAGGGAAGAAGACTTGTGATGTAGATTTACCATTAAGAATGGATGGAATTTAATCCTATCTAGATAAGAAGGAAAAGTAGCCTCTGCAGTCCCAGAATCAGTGGTTCTCTTTGGAAACTTTGAGAAGTATGATAAGAAAGTTGGTTTTGAGTCTGATGCTATGAATGGAGAGCCATGAAAGCTGTTTCAACAGGAAACTAACATGAGGGGACCCAGGCTTTAGGAAGATATGCCTAGCAACAATTTGCAAGATGGATAGGAGGGATAAAAAAACAATGGCATCATGGCAAAGGTAAGAAGATTATAAAGAAGGTAATAAAGATATAGGGTAGTAACAGGGAAAACAAGATCACAGATAAGAGATTGTAGAGGTTTACAAAGTCAGTGAAAGGAGGTTGCCCATACAGGGTAAGTGGATGAGGCTGAGCAAAATCAAAGCATATAGAGGGGTGTCATCTGCGGGCTACTATCCATAGATGAGCACCATATGTCCTCATGAAGGATCATTAATGGAGCTACCCAACATGACCATGTGCATTTCTCACTAAAATGAAGTTTCTATGAACAGTGGGCACTGCCTCAGAATTCCCTGGTTACTGCCCTGGCTAAGGGGAATGCCCATAGGAGATTGTGCAAGCCCTGAATGTGGCTAGTCCTGGTCCCTGAGTCTTGGAGTCCTCCAACTTTTCTCCTTATTCCAAGTTCTTTATGCTCCTCTGATCCTTCCTTCTAATCCAGGATATCCTCATCTACCAGATGTGGATAAGGGAGCTTGAACCGACCACAAATTTCTCCAAATAGAGTGTTTACATGCTGAGTTCTTTTGGAGTCTTGTTTTTTGTTGTTATTGTTGTTGTTTTAACTCAAAAGCCAAGAGTTATTTTTTTCCATGGCATCCCTTCTGTAATGGTTAGGCAAATATGTCAACTTAGCCAGGTAATATTTCCTGGTTGTTTGGTGAAGCAAGCACTGTACTAATTGTGATACAAGGGCATTTCATGGACTTTAATCAGTGAGTTTATTGCATGATGGTTGGTTACATTGAGAACAAATGGAGAAGATTGACATCAGCAACAAGTGACATCTCATTCAATAAGTTGAAGGCCTTAAAAGGAGAGTGATTTTAGCATTCAGAGAGAGAATTTCCATCTCTACTTAAGACAGCCAGCATCTCCTGGGAGTCTCATTAAGGACCTTCACTGGAGTTCCAGGCTTGCAGCCTGCCCTACAGAATTTGGATTTGTGCATCCCACAGAAGTGTGAGCCAATTTTATAAAATCTCATACTATTTACAGATATTTCCTGTCTGTTCTGTTTCCCTAGAGAACTGTGTCTAATATTCCTTCACTGCCACCAGAATGGTAGGCATGGGAAGACAGGATGTATGTGTAAATGCATTGGGTTGAAGGTGGGCACACTATCCCATTTATCAAAATAATATCCTGCTATGGAGACTTGAATCTCTGGACTGGCCATGTGACAACTGGGCCCTGAGCCTCAGCAGAGTTGCAACTCCTACTCTCCAGTTTGTTGGACCAATCCAGATCAGCTAACAGGGAGGTAAAGATGGTCAACCACCACACCAGGGAACCAAGAGTGCCTACAACTGCAAGCAGGAGAATTGCATCCATCAACCATGTGGGATCTAAGCCCCCTCTTGATATAGTGGTGGAGTGGACATCACCATCCCAAGCTCCACAGGATGGAGGAATAAAATATGGATTAGAGTGGACTTATAAGTATTCTACATAGAACTATTGTGACTAGTAATGGAAGAAATTGTAGCACTAATGTGGAGAAAGTAGCCATGATAGTTGCTGAGGGGAGGGAGAGGGAAGAAGAGATGTGATGAGGGGGCATTTTCAGAACTTGGAGTTGTCCTAAATGATATTACAGGGACAGATGCTGGACATTATATATCCTGCCATAACCCACTGAATGTACTCAGGGAGAGTGTAAACTACAATGTAAACTATTATCCATGTGGTGCAGCAGTGCTCCAAAATGTATTCACCAAATGCAATGAATGTGCCACAATGATGAAAGAAGTTGTTGATGTGGGAGGAGTGGGGGTGTGGGGTGTGGAGTATGCAGGAACCTCTTATATTTGTTAATGTAACATTTTTTGTGATCTATGTATCTTCAAAAAAATACAATAAAAAATAATAATAAATAAGTCCTGCTGTAAGATACTGAATCGATAATTGAATCAATAATCCTTGGGCAACTAAATGGACAGGGAAAATGTTTCAGAATAGGAGCAGCTTTAACAACTGTCTCAGATGTGGTAGAGCTAAGTTGGATGCTCATGAGACATTCTTGGGGATATAAGAAATCAGGTTTCAGAAATGATAAACTGCAGCACTCTTGGCTTGAAGCCAAGATTCAAGAGTTCAAGAACCTTTATAGAAGAAATGTTAGGGATTGTGGGAGAACACAGGATTCAGAACGGGAAAAAGAGAAGTGATTCAATACTCATGAAAAGCAGAGCCTTAGGGAAGATGGGAGAGAAAAAAAATATGTCCAAGATGGAAACCTTGGAAGGTAGACATGTGGGGACAAGAATTAGTGTGAGGAGTCAAAAGAAGGAGTGGGCAGGGACATAGGAGGAGACTCGGGACAGTGGCACATCACAGAGGTGACAAGATGAGAAGTTTAGGACAGAGAGGCAAAGAGTTATGTGTGCTGCAGCAAGGCAAAGGGATTTGAGGACTGTGAAAGGGTTTGACCACTCAGAGGTCTTTCCTGGTAATAGTCTTGGCTGCAAAGTAATCAATCATCTCAATGTCTAATTATCCCACAATACAGCCCCTTTTTAAAAAAATCTACAACCAAGTCTTCAGAGTTATTCAGCTGGTACTTCATGATGTTCAATCCATACTGGCTGGATGGTGAGGGGTAGTTTAGGTTGTGAGGGAAATGGGAGAATACATGGCACTGAAATCATTAGATAAATAAACAGCCATTCTCAGACATTCTCAGAAACAATGTCTCAGATGAGCTGTGAATTGTTGTAAAAGATTCACCATTATCGTTGCAGTAATAGAAGCAGCAGCTCGGCATAATTAAGATATTCGTTAACTTAGATATAATGCTGAATATTTTTACCTGTAATATCGAAGGGTCTGGAAGTCCAAGACCACTTTCAGCTCCATTGGTGTCACAAAATTCCAAATTCGAATAATGAATTTGAGATTATTTCTAACAGCCCTATGCCCCTTCAAAGCACATCCAGGGGTGGGGGTGGGGGTATTCTCCCAATGTTAGGAACAGCCCATGTGCTTCCTGCTCTACTCTCTGTTGACTGAGACTTGTGGCTGACAGGGAACAGAAATCTCTTCAGCCTGATAGCTAGTGTAGGAAACTAACATCTTTTTTGGGACTCCCAAGAAATGCTAGGCATCAGAGAAAGCTAGTGTCTAACAAACAAAAACAAACCAAACGAAAAACTCTGCTTTTCTTCGTTCGTTGACCCTTCTCCCCAAGTGCTCAGACCAGTTACCACCAATGTGTCTCTCCTGAGCACTATTGAGGACATCCAACTTCCCAGCGTCCCCTCCCACAGATACGCTTTGATATTAGGGAATTGGACAGATCAGTAGATGAAATGGTTTAAAAGAACCTTTCCTCCCTGTGGCGCCAGGATTCTTCATGTAAGGGAACAATGTTGTGCGGTCAGTGGTATGGGGTATCTTGGGAAAGAAGTTATTTCAAATGAAACTCATTATTGTTTTGTTTTGTTTTTCTGTTTCAACCTTAAATTTATTGTTTTATGTGTCTTAATGGCAGAAGACGGATGAAAACTCAGTGTCTTTTAGATGAAGGACAACAAATCTCTAGTCGTGGCAAGTGATGTGTTAGTAACAAGAATCTATCCCTTGATCACATTACGTGTGGATGACAATGGAATAATCCCAGTTTCCAGATTAATTATAGATTTGCATTTCTTTGACTAACATCTGAATTTTTTTAGATGAGAATTTACATTTCTTCTGTTTCTTTCTCCAGTCTATATCAGAAACTAAAGAAAGGATAGTTCTGGTATCATATTGCTGTCCCAGATACCAAAACATAAAATGAGGAGATATAATAAAGTACAAGTGTTCCATGTACCCAAGAGACTGTTTGTTCTTGTATCTTTTTTTTATTTAAGACAGAAAAAAAAAAAAACTTCACAGAAAAGTAAACCTGAGACACTGATTCAAGAGCCAGAGAGTTGAATGAACAGGATAATCGGGGTAGTTTTTGACAGGTGCGGCTGCCTGCCTATAGCTGGCATATAATCATTACCATTTTAATAAGGCTCTAATAGGGGGGCTGATCATTCAATGGGGTGTGAGGATCCTAATTCAGCTCCCAATCCCACATGAATGTGCTAGAATTTGCAGGCTTTGTTTTCCTCCTTTGTACCCCTGAATGCCAATAATTACTGGCTATAGATTCAAAAATTCTTAGAACTGGAAGCTAAATTAGCTCTCCTAATACTGCACAAGAATGTCAATACTCATAAAAAAAGGAAGCAAGTGGTTTTTTTGTATTCTTTTTTTTATTACACTTGTAGGCATTGTGAGGACCAGCAGTTGAAGTAGGGCTGGTTTACAGCGTGAATAATGACACGACTGTCTCTCACATAGAGAGCCCTCCCCCTTCCAGAAACAAAAAGTTATCCATTGGTCTGAAAGAAATAAGTCTGCTAAAACCGATGCATTGCTTTTTAGTTTACTGCTTTTCTTGTTGTGAAATAATTCATGTCTTCCCTCCGGTCTGGTGTAGAGGTGGGATTTTAAAATATTCTGTAACTCCCAATTGAAATGTAGTTGTCTCCCTGGGGAGTGGGAGTGGGGGAGATTTAACCTCTCCAAAGCCTGTCTCCAGTGAGAATATGCATAGTGAAATTACCAAACCAGAGATGAAAATATAATAATTATCACGATGGCATTGGATCTTATTGTTTAGATGGCACAATGTCCTGGATATTCTGCTTAAGGCTTTATGTGGATTATTACATTTAATATTTCAACTCCCCTATGAGGTGGCTATTATTTTTTAGCCCCAAAGCTACACATTCAGTAAGTAGAGGAGTAAGGACTCCCAGCTCCTATATAGCACATTTCAGTTGTGTTTCTTATAGGTGGCCCTTTTCTTATCTGAAGCTCCTCGGAGGCTTATACATTTAATTCAGTGGTAGTTGTGCCTCACCCCAATTTCCACCCAAGTTCACAGCCACTCACTTCCCCAGATTTGGCAGAAATATTTACATAGTGGAGATAAGGAATCTGGCTGAGAACATGCCCTGGCTACTGCCAGGAATATACTTTCTGGTAAGCTTAAATCGCCCTCTTTCATGTATCAGGCACACTCTCTTCCAAACGAGTTGTGGAAAATGAAACCTTAGGAGAAAAATTGAGGTGTTGATAGCTAAACTTCAAAATGTGGTTTGTCTCCACTTAAGACTTGTTATATCACCGTCTCTTGGGATTCATGCCAGGAGATGCCCTGCTAGCTTCTAACATGGTGTTTGGGGTTAGGGATGACATCCCACGGAGGCTCACCTTAAAACAAAATCTCTTCTGTGTTAGCCTGTGACCTGCTAAGATTCCTTGTATTCATCTTTAGAATCCGAGAATACTGATACTGACGGGCTTTATGTATAAGAACTTTACCTCAGGCAGTGGACTTGGCCCAGTGGTTAGGGCGTCCGTCTACCACGTGGGAGGTCCACGGTTCAAACCCCGGGTCTCCTTGACCCATGTGGAGCTGGCCTATGTGCAGTGCTGATGCGTGCAAGGAGTGCCCTCCCACGCAGGGGTGTCCCTGTGTAGGGGAGCCCCATGCACAAGGAGTGCGCCCTGTAAGGAGAGCCGCCCAGCACGAAAGAAAGTGCAGCCTGCCCAGGAATGGTGCCGCACACACGGAGAGCTGACACAACAAGATGGTGCAACAAAAAGAAACACAGTTTCCCGTGCCGCTGACAACAACAGAAGTGGACAAAGAAGAAGACACAGCAAATAGACAGAGAACAGACAACCGGGAGCGGGGGGAAGGGGAAGGGGAGAGAAATTTTAAAAAAATTTAAAAAACTTTATCTAAAACGTAATTTCAGTTTACAAATAAACAAACTGAGATTTAGAGAGCTGACATGTCCTGACCAAAGACACAGAGCAGACCTGACACCAGAGTGCAATTTTCATGTTTCATAATTATTCTTACCACAAATTAAGGTAAGTGGGAGCCTTTAAATGCACACATACACACACACATATATGTGCATACATACATACATGCAAATGCACACATACACACGAATACACACACACACAATTAATGAAACCTCCATAAGTTTCACCCTGGCCATGTGAAGCAGCTCTTAAAAATGATATTGTTAGGCCTACTTCTTATAAGAATGATTAGTGTCTCACTGACCGCTATCTAATGGAACAATATGAGTAGGAAGAAGATATGCAATATAAAGATATGCCTATTGCTATTACATATTTATTATCTTAAGTGTTTAAGCCTGACTGTGTCACTCAATATAATTCTGTATTAGCTATTATGGCTGTGAAACCAGTTATCCCACAGATTAGCAGCTGAAGGAAACAGTAACCAGTTTTGAGCCCACAGGTTTTGTGAGGCTTAGGAGCAGCTGAGGAGAGTAGTTCTGGCTCAAGGTCTCTCATGAAGTTGCTGTCAAGATGTCAGTTGAGGCTGTAGTAAACTGAAGGCTTGCCTGGGGCAGCAAGATCTGTTCTGAAGAAAGATCACTCATGGCTGTTCAGCTGATCTTTCAGCATCCCTTCACAAGACTGCTTGAGTGTCCTTACAACATGGCGATTGCTTCCCCTAAAGCAAATGATCCAACAGAGAGCAAGTAGAAGTCACATGGTTTTTAAAGACCTGAGCTTAGAAAGAAAATTTTTATCAAATATCCTATTCGTGGCATAGGTCAGCCCCATTCTCTGTGGGGTGGGACTGCACAGAGGCATAAATGCCAGGAAGACGGATCACCAGGGGCCATCTTAGACCTGGCTACCAAAAACTCCATGGCAGAGCTCTTGGCTTTAGCACTGTTTGTGGTAGAAAAAGGAAAGAGGTAATTCCCACTCAACTAACAGATTAAAGTCGATATATGTCTATGCAAAATCAGAGACCTCAAGGGGCAAACACTGTACACTAAACCCTAAATGGTTTTATTCATGTCCACCTCAAAGCTACATAGTATATAAGACCCCTTTTTCTTATTTATTCATTAATTCACCTTTTCATTCAACAAAATTTTGCTGTGGACTTGTGACCTGCCAGGCTCTGTATAGGTGTTGGGTAAAAACAATGAAAACAGTATCTAGAATGTACCCTCTCTGGAATTCTAGCTGCCATCTTCACAGAAGTATACCTCTACACAGTGCTCTCTCATGGAAAACTATCCTAACAGTCTAGGGTTGGGAGGGACTTAACTTTATTCTTAGGGGAAACCAGAATTGTTTGGGAGTCCTATCCCAACTCCCACTCACCCTGAACTTAGAATCAAAAACTACCAGCTCCAGGAAAATGTTAGACATTGCACAACCAGGAAAGAACATTTTGGTAAAGGTCAACTGGACTAGTGTATAATGATGAAACGTGCCACTCAGTGTTTAATTCTGTGATAGCAGTGGTAACGCCTTGTCTTTGGGTCATAGTATCCAACTCATAACATGGCTTAAAGTGTTCTATGGGCACTTTCTCGGCTATTCATATAATTGAACATTTTAATCATGTCCTGTTGGAATTTGCACATATATAATAGATGACCAAAACAGCACAAGCTACCAGATCTGAACTGTTGAACTTTGGTTTACTCATAGGAAAAAATTGGAATAAAAGTAATAGTACCTATTTCATAGATACTATGAAATAGAACCTATTTCATAATACCTATTTCATAGGATTATGTGAGAATTAAATGAAATAACTTATATATGGCACTTACAGTGACTGGTCCATGAAAAATGGTCAATAAATGTGATTATTATATGTCAGGATGTTATTATAAAATACAGGTAACTGGTTTTACTTTGATGCTTCTCAATTATTATCACTCTCAGAGAATTTCAGTGATGAGGCATGAATCCAGATTTCAAACCTTAAACTTTTCTCCTGAATGCATTAAAATTCCCTAGGGTTAATGGGCTATATATGATCCAAAATAGATGTGTCTTCTCCTGTCTTTTACTAATTTTGTATGACTCAGGAGCAGAAATGTGTTGCTGATAAGTTTAATGAATGAAGACTGTCACTTTGTACTGAAACAAGAGTCACTTATTCTGTGACAGAAATTTTCATCTATAAAATAGGATGAAAATATTTACTTGTCTTCTGCCTCCCAAGGTCACTTAATATATGACAGAATCTTACAAAGGAGAAATGAACATTTTGATGAAATACTAACTGAAACAGTCAATGAAATTAGCCTATATTTTCTTCTTTTTGGCAACATCCTCGAATATTTCATTTGTCAGGTTTTTCAGATGTCTAGTGCTGTGACAGAGGAGACAACATATCTTGCCAACTTCCAAACTTCTGCAGATTTTGTGAGTGTGGCCTTTAGAACCAAACTTAAATCTCCTCTGCTTCCAAATCTGCTGAACATGAAGAAAACATGATTTCTTGGAGCAAAATAAAAGGCTTAGAAAGAAGGCTGAGAAGCCTTCTTAGATATCAAATAGCTCTTATGAAACACCGTTTTGATGAAGCAGTGTAAACGAATAAGAAACATATGTATTAAATTTCCATTGAATTATTTGGGATTTCAAAATCAAGGGATTAAAAAAAGTGACAGGGGTTGCCCTTCAGTTTCAGAGCACCCTCTGAAACCCCCAAGAAAAATTATGGGGGAGAAATGATTTACTCAATCCCTCAAAACTTGAAGATTTTCCCCAACTGACCAGAAAGTACCCAGAACTCACAAACTTGTCTCTTTTTGCCAGATGTCCAGTCCATTTCCAGAACAAAGAAATAGAGTTAAGTACCGAGATTCTGGGAGACTTATCTGTACTGAAGTAATGATCCTTTCCTTAGTTTGCCACGAATTAGAAATAAGCCTCTCTCTTTTCCATCTTAAACCAGTAAAGAAATTTCAAACATATTTTTCTTAACTGAGATCCAATTCCTAATATAGTCACCCTCAGAAAAAAAATTGTTAAATTAAGAATGTGACTAGCTCACTTTTCATCTAGATTAATTAGGTAAAGTGACTCTTTAGTGTGAAAAGCCTCTATTCGCTCTCTTTCTTCTTTTTTTGGCTGCTGGAGAGTGTCAACAGTTGTCTCAAAAGGATGTTGAGGAATGCACAAAAATTCTCCAATTCTTTTGTGAAACTATATTTTAAGAAGTAAATGGAATCCTAATGTCACTATTCAAAAGGGGTGAAGGTGAGTGAAGGAGTAAGGTGTCCAGTAAACTAACAACAAAAGGTCTGCTTTAAGATATTGCAGTTCCATGTGCTGAACAAGTTCAGATTAAATTTAAATCTAGCAAGATTTGGAGACCATTCTCTTTGGAGTTTGGTGAGATTGGCAAATCAGCTATTAAAAAATAGAACTGAAGTGTTTTATCTGTGTTGTCCTTTGTAATTAGGCTGCTGAATAACAGAAGTATTATCACACCAGGGTTGGTGCCAGAGGATTACCCAAAGTTTTACAAATGGGATGCTAAAGTGGCCCCAACAGGTGCACACACAAAGACGAAGGGAGGGGGAAAGTAAGAGAATGAAAGCTGAGGCCTACTACTTTCAGCCACATAGTAAAATTAATGGTTTCTGTAAATGAATGGCACGGTTAGATTACCATTGAACTTGTAAAATTAGAGGAAGGAGTCAGAGTCTTCATTACACTCCTTTTTTTCTTTTTTAATTTGAGCGGAGGAGGTCGACCTTAATTGTCGTTTTACCTCAAAGAAAAAATCTTTTCATTCGAATAATTTTGCAGCAGGCACAGTGACTCCTCAAAAGAACTGTGCTTTCTGAAATCTTTTTTTTTTTACTGGTCTACTCATGTGACCTGTTTGCTAGAGAGAAAAGTGAGTTAGATTTGAATGAACTCATATTTGAGAAATTGGTGTATTTAAAAATATGAAGAAAACAGCTACTACCCTTCAAAACAATTATGAAAATGGAAAGGTAAATGGGCTTCATGAACACAAAATAAGGATTAAATTTTTTTGAAAAGAAGTCTTGCTTAGAATTAGAAACAAATGTGTAGAAACTCATGAATTCCAAACATCTTCAGTTGGACTTTACTGTATAATTTGCCAAAAAAAGTATCTATTTTCCAATGTAAGGGAAGTTCTATTCACTGAGTAACTTTCCTTGTAATAACAAGTTACTCGCAACAACAACTACCACCACCACTCTAGATTATTTAGCTTTGGAAATGTAAATGCTCAGGGACTGCTATAAACAGATGGTTCATTTCCATTAATTGTTTCTTGAGTAATGATGATGCACTTCTGCTAGCTCTTCTATGTTCTCTCTCTTAACCAATGCTTCTGGAGATAAGTAGCATACATTTATTGTTTGACACAACCCCTACTTTACTTGAGTAGTTTGAGAGTCCAAGAAACTGAAAATGCTAGTTTCCAGGTCTCTCAGGGGTACCACAACTATATTGTTCTTTCAGCCTGTGTAACATATGTAAAGTACTAGAATTAGTGCCAAGCAAATGATAGTGGCTCAATACATGTTCAGCTGGTTTTTTCCATTGTTGTTTTTGTTATCATTATGCTAACACATCCCCAAACACATCCCATCAAAATAAAATGGCTACCAAAGTGTTTTACTTACAGCTAGGGAAGGAAGTTTGTAAGTATAACTGTGGCCATGAAACCGAGTCATTGACAGGCCCTTCTAAGAACTCAACATACAGACTGAATTTCATCATGCACTGATCACATGACCTTGTCAGCCATGTTGAGATAATTATTGATATAACTATTTAAGGAAAGTATCAAGCATGTGCATACATTTACAACTGAGTCATAAAATAGTTTGCCTGTTTATATAAAAAATTGAGCAATAAAAATGCAATTATCATCTATTAAGTACTTACTACATTAAGCACTCTGCTAAGCACTTTATGTACAACATTACATTAGATTCTCCAACAAGCCCTTGATGTAGGTGTTATTTTTTTCCTTGTCTATGGTTGAAGGACTCAGGGATCAGACAGTTAAGAACTTTTCCAAATGACACAGCAAATGGTAAAGTTGGGAGACTCACCCAGGATTGTTTAGTAACTAAAGAGCTAGTTCACATTACTATTATGTCTTTTTCCAGTGCAATATATTTATTGATCAAAATCAAAAGATTCTGTTCACATGATCCCTAAAAGTCTCAGAATACTGGATACTGGCATATAGGCATTTAAATCTTGGCTTTTTATATATGAAACTATCAACTGCAATTTTGTCCATCCAAAGAATATTTTTAAATCAATATCTGACATAAAAAAAATTGTATCAAACAACTGGTAGCAATGACTCAAGAATCTACCTAGGATTTTCACTAAATTTCCAGCAAACAGATGAACTGTCGTGGCTTGGCCTCACACATTTCCTATAAAATAAAGTTCTAATGTGTATGATTATTGATCAAAGCAGAAAACTCTACCTTGAAAAATGACCCTGGACATCAAACTGGACACAGTACTTTGAAGCTGTTTTTTAACGTTGTGTTGTATTATGTTGTCTATTTCATACTTTGGGCTTCGATGTATGTCTCAAGCCTTGCTTAGCATGCTCCTTGAACTTCCTGTAAAGATGTGTCGGTTTCTGAAACTCCCACCAAACAAGTATGCCAAGGCCTTTGCAGCAACCTGCTTAGCCACCTACTCTTTTTGCTGGCTGACATTCATACTGGATGTCACTGAATTAGCCTGTTTGTCAGTATGCTACCAAAGAGTGTCAAAATGGACCTACTTATTTACTTTCTAAATAAAATATGGTGGTGTCATCTTCTTCCATATTTTTCTAGTATTTTTTTTGGCTTAATATGCATGAGACATTTTAAATCTAAGGTAACAATCTTGAAAAGCATAAGGATGATTATGAAGATCAGATGTCAATGTAGATGTTCAATAAGTATTTATTGAATGAATGAATAGGTGAATGAATGAAAAAGATATGGGAAAAGGCACTACCATAGAGAGACTGGATGTTAGTGAAGTTAGCAAGAAATGGAGGAGTACGTAAGAAAACATAGGAGAGCTGAATTCTAGGACTAGTTGGTCACATATTAATAGGTTAATCTTATTTCTCTGTTTGCTTAGAATGGTCCAGCTCTACCTGGCTTATACATGTCATTCTGCTATAATTATTATCTGCTTTCACTTTCAGAAGTACCTTAGTTCAAATGACATATGGTCACTCAGCATATTAACATCAACATTAGGCAAATCATTTAAAATCTACCAGTTTATTTTTTCCCCTCTAAAATAAAGAGATTGAACCAGACGGACTCTATCTCACCTCTGTCATTAGTATTGGCTACTTCCTGTTCCTAGAATGTCTTCACCCATTCCTTCCCTATCTCCCTGCCAATCTGTCCCCAGTTTCCAAGGAAGGAAGAAAAATGGAGATAACATTATAATAGCTTCTGTACAAACATATTAGATTCATGGGAGTAGAAATATACCAATACATTTACATTAGCAGTAAGAGTGAAGAAGTTTCATATTTGAACCATAATGGAAAATGTATCTAAGCTATGATTAAATTATAGGCCAGAAATAAAAATTTTACAAATATGCAGCAGTATCCACAGTAGACTTTACCAAATTATCATTACCAAACTAAATTAATAATAATGAAAATTATTTTATTATTTGTCTAGTTCCTGATTTGCTTACTATATTAGATAAAGAATCACAAACAAACTACTCAACAGCAGAACTGAAAACTTAAAGAACATGGAGTAATGCCTTCAGAATTAGGAGGGAAATTATTTCAAACCTAGAATTCTATACGCAGCCAAAATATCAGTTGTGTACCTGTAGAATAAATACACATTCAGAAGTGAAATATTTCAAAAAAGTACCTTCCATGAACTCTTTCTCAGGAAGCTAATGGAGGATGTGTCTTACCAAAGCAAAATATGAAACAAGAAGATGGAAGATATGGCATCCTAGAAATAGATGATCCAACATAAGAGAGTGGTAAAGGGAACCTCTATGACAATCTTTCCATGAAGAGAGATTCCAAACAGCAGTACTGTATCACACCTAAAGAATAACCTGTTCAGATTAAAATAGCTCAGGGGAGTTACTCCATCTTGAAGAAGCTAAAATTGATAGAATATTTAAAATGTTTTAATGTATTGAGAGGAGGTTTACACAAATTGGGGATATTTTGATGTTAAATTACTGATACATCTGTGAATAACATTTGCGTATATCTAATAATTACTAAATATTTCTCTAGCCTATGGAAGATGGAGGATATGAAGTGTGCCTGTGAGTCATGGGGAAAAGAGGTTTTCATCAAATGGAAAGTCAATAGATAAAAGTTTAAAAGCAGATAATTAAACTATAAATGTATAAGTACATATAGTAGTACAGTATAACATAGTAGTTAAATAGGCAGATTCTGTAGTTAGACACTCTGGGTTCAAGTCCCAGTACCACCACTTGTTAGTCATGTGACCTTGAGCAAGTTGATTAACTTTTCTGCATCTCAGATTTCTCACCTGTAAATCAGACAAATGGCTACCTCATAAAATTGCTACATGGATTAAATTTCTAAGTTCCTATATCAGTACTTGGCACATAGTAAACACTGAAGAAGTGCTGAGTAGCAAAATGCTATTAGACATAGGGAGGTAAATATCAAAAGAAACTTAAAAAGTAGAAATTGGCTTATAGGGGAGGGAAATGATGTAGTGGGAAGAACACTGCTGTTTTCATGCCTTGAGAAAGTTGAACCTTTTATTTTGGGTCATGGTTAACTTTATTTTTCACATAATAATATTTATTTTTAGAAAAGTTTTTTGAATACAGAAAAGTTACATCAAAAGTATAGGAGAATCCCATATACCCTATTCCATCCCCACAACCACATTTTCCTCTATTAATATCTTACATTAGTGTGGTACTTTTGCTACAATTGATGAAAAAATATTGAAGCTTTGCTACTAACCAAGGTCTACACTTTACATCATGGTTTACAGTTTACACTGTACTATTTTATAGGTTTAAACTAGATGTATAATGGCCTGTATGTGTCATTGTACTATCATGCAGAACAATTCCAATGCCCTAAAAATGTCCTATGTTCCATCTTTTTTGCCTCCCTCCCCACCATTCAGAACCTCTTTTAACTACAGTCTTTATATCAATGTTACAAATTCTTCTATTACTACAATGATAATAAGTCTACTTTGGTCTGTGGTTGCATTCCACCCTTATGTTTGTTCATTTCTCAATCTTGAGGACAAGGTGGTGATGACCGCTCATCTTCAGACTGATGGGGCATATAGAAGGAACTGTTTTGCTTGCAGTTGTAGATATTCTCTGTTTGAGGTGATGGGGGTTGTCCATCATTATCATTTTGTTAGTTGCTCTGACTGATTCCAATGAAATGGAGAGTAGGTATTGCCTGCAACTCTGCTGAGATTCAGGATTCAACTGGCATATGAACAAACTAAGGATTTAAGTCTCTGGGACATATATTTAATGGGTATAGTGCTAATTATAGATTCAAATAAAAGGAGTAGGGAAATTATAAGTAAGTCTAACTCTGTTACATTGGGGAAATAGATTATCATATATTCCAAGGTGAGGCCCACTTGTGGGATGCTGATTTAATGTGGTTATGTGCTGTGTCTATAGTGACCAGATGTCTCTGGAGACCTTGAGAGCCCCCCTGTTTGAATCCTTATTTACTATGGCAGTTGGTGAGTTCTGCCTGAGACATGTATAAATGAAACCTCTGGAATAACCTCCCAACTCACTTTGAAATCTCTGAGCTGTACAAATTCTTTTATATTTAATGTTTTCCCTTTTTGGTCAAGATCTTTTTCCAAATGCATTACTGGTTGTACTTGGTAGTAATCTCTCAGTGCCAGAGAGGCTCATCCCCAGGAGAATGTCCCATGCCAGGAGAAAGGTAATGAGCTTATTTGCTGAGTTTGGCTTATAGAACAACAAGGAGGTTTTCAGGGGGTAACTTTTAGCAATATTTATTAAGTAGGTTTCAACTTTACAAGAAAAAAATTCATAAGTCCAAGCATTAATATAAAAGGCTTGGCATATTGGCCTATTTTCTTTTATTAGACATTGCCTATGTACTCTTGATATTCTAGATATTCTTGCCACTCTATCTGAGAATGTACAAGGACTCCCCAGGATGGGAGTTTAATATTTTGTTGGTTACTGTATGGGTTGCTACCCACTGGGATAACACCCTAAGACAAGATGAACACATTCATATTCCACAGAGGCATGCCCCAGGCACCTTTCCCCACAAATCCTCCCACCCCTGACACTTTGTACCAAAGCCCTGCCATAGATACTGAAATAAAACTCTCACAATTGTATTTTCAACCACAGTCCTTAACCTCCCCAACCCTTACCCCAGAACCATGGGTGGCCCAACCCACCTTCCTAACCCCTACTCACACTCACATTCCAGCACCATAATCCCACTCACATTGCTGTACCACCATCAGCCCCGTCCACTGCCAAACCACCAACCACCCAGACTGAGTACCAGAAAAAAAACAACTAAAACTAAAGTTAAAGTGGCAAGAATTATATTCTTCCATTATTCTTCCATTTAGCCAATTGCTAGATAAATTGGCTTTTGTTTAGATATTTGAAAATATGATACGTAGGCAAGAGGAGTGCCCATTATTTAAGCCATTTGAATTACTCATAATTCTTAGATGTAAGCAACAGAAACTGATTAAGTTTATTTAAATGCAGAAGTAACTAATTGAAAAGATGTTAGTCAGTTCACAGAACTACTTAGAATGCTGGAGACTTAGATTTTAAAATGCACACATGTGAAGGGGAGCTACCCAGCCAAAACTACATCCTGAATCACACCACATGCCATCAAGTCAGGATTCCACATCCACCTCTGCTGGACTTTGAATACCCTGATTTCCACATGTGTTACTAGATGCTATCACTGAAAATCAGATGGTGATTTCTCCCTACCCATGTTGCTTTACATCACCAGCCTCATTTAAAATCTAACTACAGTGCATATGATTAAGGTATGGATTCTGGGAAGATAAATTGTCTAGTGTTTATAATTTCTATAGTAGGAGGCAGACTCTGCCTCCCTTCAAGACTGAGATAGGGAATTTCACAATCACAGAACATGAAGTAAACTACTATTGGTCACTGATAATCACTCTCCCTCCCTATCTGTGAAGTACATTTATTTACCCCCATTGACTCAGGCTTTGTAATGTGACTAACTTTGGCCAATGAAATATAAGTAACTATGGCATATGTCACTTCTGGATAGAAGCACTAAGAGCTAGTATATGGTTCAACCCTATCTATTTTCCCTATTCCTACAAATGTGGAAGCATGAGATAATGCCTCTGTAGTCCTTAACTGACTATGATGAGCATAGCCTCCTTGCCAACCTATAGTGGACAGGTACTGTGAGAAAAAAAGAAACATCATTGTTTAAAGCCATGTTGATTCAAGAGCCATTTGTTACAGCAGCTTAACCTTGCCTATCCTGATTTATAGAGGTGCTGGGCAGTGAACAGCATGACAAATGCCTACCATAGCACATGTTACATATTGTCTATATACTAACCATCTTTGAACTTGCCCAACAATACCCAAACCCCATTATCAGCTAATAACTATAAGTAGCTGTTTTATGTCACTCCAGAAATCTATTCTTGACTGCTCCTTATTTTTCCTTGGTCCATATTCTCTCAGAGCCTATGTCTGTCTAGTTACTACCCCTTATTTCTGTTTTCCACTTCTTCCCTGTTATGCTTGGCCCTTATGCTTGGTCTCCCCAAACTCTGACTCTGAGTTCTTCCATAAATTTTGCCTTAGTCTCCTCTTAGAGTTCTTCCCATTTGGGATTAGCTAGAATAGAACACTCAACTCCTATTGACTCCTTGGGATCTATTTCTGACACTCTGGTCCACATATATTATATAACATAATTTTTAAAAATTATTTATTTCTGTTCCCCCCTTTCCCTCCTCCCACCCTGCTGTTTTTGCTGGCTGTGTTGTCTTCTCTTCTCATTTTCTCTCCTCTAGGATTCACCAGGATTCAATTCTAGAGACCACTGATGTGGAGAGAGGTTCCCTGCCAATTGTGCCACCTCAGTTCCTGGTTTCTGCTGTGTTTCACCTTGACTCTCCCCTTGTCTCTCTTTTGATGAGTCATCATCTTGCTGCATGACTCACTTGCACAGGTATAGGCTCACCACATGGGCACTCATGCAGACACTGGCTCACCACACAGGCAATTGTGCTCACCATGCCGGCACTCATGTGGGCACTGGCTTGCCATGCAGGCATTCTTTCTCTTCTTCTTTTTCACCAGGAGGGCCCAGGGATAGAACCCAGGTCCTCCCATATGGTAGGCAGAAGCTTTATCACTTGAGCCACATCTGTTTCCCTAAGGTAATTTAAAAACTTCATAATATCTACAGATTCATTCATTCAATGACTATTTACTGGAGCTTACTATATGCCAGACACTGGGGTTAGAGCAATGAACAAAAATAGATAAAGATTGTAGCCCTTGGGGGCTGACAGCCTAGTGGGAAGAAAAGGGTATTGGAATAGGTAGTAAATACTCTAGGAGAAATTAATCAAGTTAAGGGAAATAGAGAATTCCGGTGTGGGATTTAGCTTCGATTTTAAGCAGGGCTGCTCAGGGTAGCCATCATTGAGAAGGTGACATTTAAGCACAGACTTGAAGGAGTTAATAAGTGAGCCATGTGGCCATCTGAAATAAAAATATTCTAAGCAGAGGGAAGAGCATTCCTGGGGTTTTCGAGGAACACCGAAGAGATCTTTATGAGAACATCTAGTTACTAGTATGCAAAGGTGCCCACTTTCTTTGCTATAATCCCTTCACTTTTTTTTTTCTAATTCGTAACTGTGCATTTCGGGCTTTTGCTTCTGTTTTTTGGTAATATTGCTCATAGATTGTTTGTACCCTTGTATGAGAGAAATGTCTTTTTATCTTAGTTTTACATTGATAAATTGACCATAATTATTCTAGAGATTGGTGTGAAGCAACTTTTCCTCAGTAGATTACAAATTAGTCTAATGATCCATCCCACTCACATTCTTATTTTAAAGTTGTCATGTCCATTTTTGGCTTTTGTTACTAATACCCAAAATAACCACCACTGAGATGGTAATCTCTCAGTGTAATGGAAGATGTCTAAGTGTTTGGTATCTGGTGGTCATTTTATAGAAATGAAAGAAGACAAAACTAATGAGAAGATGTGTTCACAGATGTCTTCAACTCCTCTGGGAGCAATATGAGGAAGCACACTGGAGCTGACCTCAGTTTTCAAACCAGATATACATTCCTATACCTGAGTTGTTTGAAGTTCACCCCGTGTGGTTTAGTGTGCAGTATAAGATGTCAAGTAAAGCACAGTATAGGATGTCAGTGTCCTTTTGGACAAAGCAACTTCTGAATTTTCAGCAAGGACAAAATTACATTCATAAGGGTGGAAAATACCCACAGCTGAAAACTGGTCCCTTTTTATCTTTAGACCAAGTCTTTTCAAATATTTCAAGATTAAAATAGATTATGAAAACAATACCTATAATCAAATTTTCTCCCCCAATACCTGTTACTCCCGAGACATAAGTTAACTACTAAGGGAAAGCCTTCAGGGTTTTCCCCTTAAGACCCACTCTATGAACCACAGTACATGCAGCCATCATACAGAAAATTTGCTAGTGAAAATAAAGCTACTTTTCCATTGTATTTGACCAATAAATCAGAATACAAGGAGAACTCTTAAGAGATAAAGATAAGATGACATGGTGTTTACCTAGGGGGTGACAATGGCATTTACAGAACAGCAACCACACCAACCATATCTCTGTATGCACCTCTACAATTCTGGAATTTTGGGTTTACAGTGAGGAAATGGAGGTGAAGTGCAAGAAAATATAAACTTTGATACCTTTAATCCTGGTAGTTGAGAGACTTTAAGCTAATTCTTAACGTCTCTAATCCTTGGTTTCCTCAACCTTAAAAATGGGCTTAATAATATGTAAAACTGTGAGGATTAAATGAGTCAATGTATGTGAAGTAATTATAACAGTGCCTGATACGTAGAAGACAATCGAAAACTGTTAGTTCCTTCTCCCCTAATTTTATAGATGATTAAAGGAAGACCCAGGTAGTGTCAGAAAATTGTCCAAAGCCATGCTAGTGAATGGCACAGCTAAGGCATATGCTTGACTCCTAATCTAGTGCTCCTTTAAGATTTTGTAAATTATTATCATCAACTTTTTCTTGACCTTTTATTTTTTACTAAATTAAATTTTAATTATCTTCACTGTTTGAAGATGAAAACGGGACTGATTCAATACAAGTTATGACTGCTCAAAAATGAATATCAATGATGGAGGGAACTAGTCCAGATTCTAAATCCAGAATTTAGAATCCTAATATGATATAGGGGATTAAGGTGAAAATGCTCAGTTGGATTCCTACGCATGATGCCCTTCAGTGGGAGGGAAATGCCAGTGACACCATGGAACCTCACTGTCACCCCTTACCAGATTTTAGTGGGTTACAAGTGTGAACAGCTTTTCCTTTATATCTTAAAGTGACCACCCGGCACCAGATCTCTCCAGAAATTCCCTTGGCTTCCTGTAGGACTCCTACCAGAGAGCATAGAATCATGGCTGCCAAACACTCTCCCACCTCATCACCAACTGCTCTATACAGCTGATGTGGCTCAGTGCTGTAGAGCACAAGATATGGAGTCGACTGCCTGAGTCAAGCCCTTTTCCATTTACTTGTTGCATGACCTTGGGCAAGTTACTTAATTTTCTATATACTTTGGTTTATTCCTATCAATTGGATAATGAATGTATCTATCTCAGAGGGTAATTGTGAGGCTAACTTAACCCCTACATGTAAAGAATAGTGCCTGGAACACAGTAAAGTGGACTGACTGCTGTTTCTTTTTTTTTTTTTTATTGTCCTTTTTTTCTTTTAGAGATACATAGATCACAAAAAAATGTTACATTAAAAAGTATAAGAGTCTCCCATACACCTCACACCCCACCCCACCCCTCTCCTCCCACACCAACAACCTCTCTCATCATCCTGGCACATTCATTGCATTTGGTGAATACATCTTGGAGCAGGGCTACACCGTGACTGCTGTTTCGAATGTCATCAGGCATCCTCCAAAGTGTGGGTCTATCCTGACTTGATAATCGCCAATCCCAAAATATGTGGACCTTTCTTTTCTCTTTGGCTGGTGCTCTACAATGCTTAACGGATGTTTTCCACATTAGGTACTACAACTAGCAGTTTAAATTCAAAGCCTCCAGATTTGTAGAGCCGGTTAATTACTTCCTTGATTATTTGGGGGGAAAGGGAGGACATGAATAGACTTCATTCTTTCACATAAATCCTAATAATTGGATATTAAATTGAACATATTTAAGGCCAATGGGTCTAGAGCAAAGTGCCACATATATACAATTTATATACAGGTACAATTGTATCTTTTCAAAACTAAAAGCTTGCTATGAGTTCATTGATTGAATAATATGAATGGTAGCATGGGCTCTGGGGTCAGATTGATAGAGTTTGAATCCCAACCCCACTACTTACTCTCTGTATTACCTTGGAAATTTTACTTAACCTCTCTGTACCTTAGTTTCCTTATCTATAAAAGGTGTATAACAATTATCCCTATTGATAGGGTTGATATAAGGATTAGCTGGTACAAACATTAAGTGCAACACTTAGAACAGAGCCTGCTTCATTGTGAATGCTATATGCACATTGTTTAATTACATAAACAATGTGAGGATATCGTTAGGAAGGCACAGGATGACTAGCATAGAATAGAACAATGTCAATTAATTCTCACTGAAATTTTCTCTACCTTATCTGTCAGGACTTTACCCACTCACTAGAGTCAAGAGTCACTGTGTAAGTACCTCATTTGAATTTGTAGAAATTCATATAAGAGTCACCGTGTAAGTACCTCATTTGAATTTATAGACATGGCCTGGGCCTGGTTCTAGCGTGAACCTGTGAAAGACTTTTCTGGACCTAGAAAAGCCACACATTACCTTGTCCCATAATCCTAGAAGTGCAGAATGGGTTTGGGTGGTCCATTTAACAGG
Organism: Dasypus novemcinctus; assembly: GCF_030445035.2. Lineage (NCBI taxonomy): Eukaryota > Metazoa > Chordata > Mammalia > Cingulata > Dasypodidae > Dasypus > Dasypus novemcinctus. The sequence goes on along the minus strand of NC_080684.1, from coordinate 87,408,845 downwards.
AGAACCCATATTTCTCTGCCTTTTGCCCTCACCTGATCACATAGAACAATAACCCCCCATAAAGTACCCAACAGATATTCCAATATAAGGCCTCACTGGTATTTGAGGACACATTCACTATCTGCCATTCTCTTGGAGCAACACTGCTCTATCAGCGTTACCTCTGCTTCTCTGGCTCTTTTGTGGTACAGAGCAATGATAAAGGGTAGTTGGTGGCTACAGGAGATAGAATGTCTCCTATTTTTTGCCACAGTCTCTAAGGAGTTTTTCCTAACTTTGGATTTGGAAACTTACATAGTTGATTTTCAGTCTATCTTTACAGGCATACATATTAATGGCTATAAATTTCACTGTAAGCATGGTCTTAGTTGCATATTATAACTTATGCTATATATTTATTATCATTTTGTTCATATTTTTTAATTTCTAGTATGATTTATTCTTTGACCCATGATTTGTATAGAAATGTAGGTTGTCTAATTTCTAAACATTCAGAGGTTTTTACTTTTCTTTTAAACTTTATGTATTCTTATATTCAGGGTGTTTTCTTGTACTCAGCATGTAGTTTTTTGTTTGTTATAATTCGATCTGACCATTTTTGTCTTTTAATTTGAGTATTTAGTCTTTTATCATTAATGTAACTATTTTTGTACTTAGGTTTTAAAATACCATCTTACTATTTGTTTCCTAATTGTCTCAATGTTCTATTGCTTTCCTTCCTTAGCCTTCCTTGGATTATTTTTTGTTGTTCAAATTTCCTCTCTATTAGCTTGTTAGCTATATATGATTTTACCATTCTTTTGGTGATTACCCTAAAGATTATAACACTCTTGATTCACTAAAGTAAAACATAAATTAGTATTTAACTATGTCTTAGAAATAAAAATATCTTAAAACATTTTTTTTTTCCATTTATCACCAGTGCTCTCTTTCTGTGCCATTGTTGTCATATGTAGCTCAACTCAATCAGGATGGGCCTTCATTCTATTACTGGAGTCTTTTATAAGCAGAGTGAAATTCAGCAGCAATGTGAGAAAGCCACGGGAAGCAAGGAGCGGAACATCAACAGAACTCAAAAGAGAAAGGAGAGACCAGGAGATGTCACCATATGTATTACCATATGACAAGCTAAGGACCAAGGATCACCAGAAGCTAACTCCAGAATACCACCATCCTCGCCTTTATGATGTCTTGATTTGGATTTTTTTCTCAAACTCAAACAAAGAGCAAATAAATTCCTATTGTTTAACCTGACCCATTTCATGGTATTTGCTTGAGCAGCCAAGGAAACAAAAACAATAGTCCATTATCTTCCAATTTCCTTCAATTCTGTATGACCAATCACTTGCCAATCTTATCATTGCTTCTTTGAAGGTAATGTTTTTTCTCCAACCTCTTTTTCTCCTTTATTAGAGAAGTTGTGGATTTATAGAACAATCATGCATAAAATACAGGATTCCCATACAACACCCTATTATTATCACCTTTCATTGATGTGAAACATTCATTACAATTGATGAAAGCACATTTTTTATAATTTTACTACTAACTATAGTCTATGGCTTATCTTTGGTTTCATTGTTTGTAAGTCCATGGATTTTTTTTTTTAAGATTTATTTATTTATTTATTTCTCTCCCCTCTCCCCGCCAGCTGTGTGTTCTCTGTGTCTATTTGCTGCTTGTTCTTCTTTGTCCGCTTCTGTTGTTGTCAGCAGCACAGGAATCTGTGTTTCTTTTTGTTGCATCATCTTGTGTCAGCTCTCCGTGTGTGCGGCGCCATTCCTGGGCAGGCTGCACTTTCTTTCACGCTGGGCGACTCTCCTTACAGGGCACACTCCTTGCACATGGGGCTCCCCTACGCGGGGGACACTCCTGCATGGCAGGGGATTCCTTGCGTGCATCAGGAGTGTGGGCCAGCTCCACACTGGTCAAGGAGGCCCAGGGTTTGAACCGTGGACCTCCCATGCGGTAGATGGATGCCCTATCCACTGGGCCAAGTCTGCTTCCCAGTTGATGGATTTTTTAAATTTTAAAATTTTTATTCTCTTATCCTATATACAATCTAACATTTCCCTTTTTTAACCACATGCATATATAAATAGATGATAGAAAGATAGATAGATAGATAGATAGATTTCAGTACTGTTAATTATGTTCACAATTGTCCAGTCTCTTTTTATAAGATAGTCTCTTTGTCTTCTCTTTCTGCAGTGTTTCATGAAGTGCCTAGGTGTAATTTTCTTTGTATATTCTGTTTAGGATTTCTTGAATTTCTTGACTCAGATAATGCTTCATCCATTTTTATCTCTGATTTAATGCTGGGGCTTTAAATATACTTATGGTAGATCTTTTCATTGAATACCGTCTACTTTTTTAACATTCATAACTATATTTTCTGATATTTTTCTCTTCATGCTTCAGTCTGGCTAATTTCTTCTCACCTATCTTCCAGTAGCTAACCATCTTTTCACTGTGTCTAAATTGATATTAAATCCATCTATTGTCTTCTCAATTTTGTCTTGGAAGTTTCACTTTAAAAAATATTTTCTAATTCTTTACAGAAATTTCCTATTTTGTCATATAATTTCTTAAAATATTAATCACATTCATTTTAAAGTTCATTTCTGATCATTCCAAATATTTGGATATCTTGTGAATCTTGTTTTATATCTGGCAAAGTGCTCCCTCATGCCCAGACTCTACTGGCATTGTGGAAATAATGAACTAGTACTAAAATTTCTTATTTCAGGAGATTATATGCATGGAAACACTTATTTTGTGGGTTTTTTTTTTTGGTTTGGTTGAAAGAAAAGAGACTAGAGAGTTTTTCTTTTTTATAGGAGTATCCAGGAAGTCTCCAGGAGAATGGATGAGATGGGATGGATTTGTTTTTCCATCAGTGTAGAGGTACTTATTTTAAAGCGAAATAGAAAAAGATGTTAGGGAAGAAGTTGTTTATGAATTAAACCATACCCAAATAATAGTAACTTAAACAAGATAGAAATATATTTTCCTCATTACACTTGCTAGGTGAGATGATCCTTAAGTTGCACAAAAGTGATAAAGGCTTACTTGGAGAGTCATACTCTCAGTCTTGGCTGCTCCACTTTCTTCCCAAGTTTGGCTGTGAGCTATCTGGCATGTGGTTCATCTCGTCAGCCTGGGCTTGTCTCCTCAACCTTGAGCTGCTCCATGGGCCCAGCTTCTTGGGGGCTTCATGTTTAAGCTTGGTTGCTAGGGATCCTCAAGTCCTCTCCCACATTGCAGGGTCCAAAATGATGCCTTCCTTTTCCTCTGTGTGTCTGTCTCTCTCTATGTCTCCCTCTATATCAGACCCAACAAGAGGGCAGAGACCCAAGTTGGCTCACATCTCATTGACTAGTCCAATCAAAAGGCCCCACAGCAACAGGAATGGGTTAGTTCAAAAATTGAAACTCAGAGAAGAGGCGAGAATCAAAGATTTGCTTTTCCTCTTATTTGGGAGGCTCTAGATGTTAGCAGGGGCCAGTGGATGCAATGCTATGTGGACCTCCATGCTCTACACAGTGTCTGTACCCAAGAAAGAAGGGGAGACATACAGCTGAGATGGACCATAACATATTTTTGTGGTAATGTTTCTTCTGTCTGTTTATCAAAGGAAAGCCCTAATTATCCTATTTGTGGTCTGGGTGAAAACCACAAGTCGCTGCTGACATCAGGGGTGCTCGTTGGTGGTAAGTATATTTTCAGCCCCTCTGTCAGAAGTAGGAGGTATTGACAATTCTTCCATGTGCAAGGGGTACAAAATAGAGAGCAGGTCTCTTTTGAGTCTTTTCCTTCATAAGGGATTTTTCTGTCTTTAGCCACTTAGAACCATCTTTTTAAATATTTTGTGGAATTCTGCAGGAAGGAAAACAGTGGAGAGAGGTTTAGGATATAGTTTCAAATTTCTGGGTAAACACAGAAAAAAAGAAAAGGCTCCTCGAGAGGAAATAAATTGTAATTTTGAAGGCAAGAGATTCAAGGGCAAATTACTAATTTTTACCTTGGATATCCATGGAGCTATTTCTTCCCATATCTGTTTCTTAAAAGGTGAGCAGGAATCAGGAAATGCAGCCCTGCTTGTATTTCACTTCAGCCTGATGTGATCATAACCATCAAAGCAAATACAGTCAGATACATCTTGAACATTTTACTTCTTGAAAAATAAAATCATGGTAGATTTCTAAAATATTATTCATGATCCTGTTCAGTAAACAGTTTTATTTCTTGAATAGATATTCTCAATATCACATCTTGACTCTACCCTTCATAAAATACTTGAGAGGATACCTATATTAATAAAATTAACTAATAGCAGAAATGGATGGAGACAGAAACTAGTTAGTCTACTACCTTCCTTGACCACCCAATTACAACTATATCCTTTCTCTTCTCTACCTGAAAAAAATTGCTCTCATAGAACCTTGTTCTCTTCCTTCTTTGTACATACTACAATTTGTAATTACATGAGTGTATGTTTTTATATTTATAATATTTTTTACTATATTTTCTGACACTCCTACTAAATCAGTGAGCTCAAGAGACCATGAATGCTTTATTCCCATCTTAAGGGCCAGCACCTGATACAAGGTTCTTCACATGGTCCACATGGAGTAAGAATTTGCTGGAAATGAGATGAACTATTGCAATAGGAGAGGTGAGAGTTGATGATACCTTGAACTGTGTAAACTGAGAAAGGAACAGAGAAAAGAAAGATGAAATAAATATTTTAGAAATCAAATTGTCAGAACTTCTCAAGCTATGATGGTGTAGCAACACAGTATGCCAATCCCAATGCTACAAATAATTAGAAAATCTGGGGAAACGGACTTTGGCCCAGTGGTTAGGGCGTCCGTCTACCACACGGGAGGTCCACGGTTCAAGCCCCGGGCCTCCTTGACCCGTGTGGAGCTGGCCAATGCGCAGTGCTGATGCACGCAAGGAGTGCCCTGCCACACAGGGGTGTCCCCCACGTAGGGGAGCCCCACGCGCAAGGAGTGCACCCATAAGGAGAGCCGCCCAGCGCTAAGGAGGGAGCAGCCATTGCCGAGGAATGGCGCCGCCCACACTTCCCGTGCCGCTGTCAACAACAGAAGCGGACAAAGAAACAAGACGCAGCAAAAAGACACAGAAAACAGACAACCGGGGGAGGGGAGGGGAATTAAATAAATAAAAATAAATCTTAAAAAAAAAAAAAAAAGAAAATCTGGAATATATATTTTATGTTTGTGTATATATAGATACATATGTATATGTATGTATTCATATTGTATATGTATTTATATGCAAATATTTGTGTGTATGTGTATAGATGTAGGTGTGTGTGTTTGTGTGTTTGGATGTTTGAAGGCATCAGAAAGCTGCTAACACAACTAGGATTTGAATACCAAGATCCTGGATAAAATGGAATTGGGGAAAGGTGAGTCAACATTCTGCAGGCTGCTCTTCTCCTTGACAAATCTTGGCACTGGGGTTTGAGGTACTGAGAAACTTATCTGAAGGCCATAGCAAAAAGGCAGAGAATCCAGAAAAGTTTCTGCTAAACTCGTAGTGCTAGAAACACAACTATTTGATTATCAGACTGCCAAAGAAGCTGCAACTTGAGAGTGTAAGACCCTGGAGATGAGAGCCAAAGAGAAGTCAGTCTGTCACTCTGTACTTTTCCACTTCAAAATATATGCCAAATTCTCTTGCCCAGGACAAGAGTAGAGAAAGCTCAGAAGTACCATGTAAAGCAGCACAGGATTTGGGTAGTCTTATGGTGATAAAGCAAAAATCAGAGTTCAGTACCCACCAAGGAGAAGATACATTAGTAAACACCCCAGGCTATCTGCTAGGATTTCAGAAGAACTAACCCTAGGATAAAGGAGTGGACCAATAAGACTGAGTCTTGGGCGGCGGACTTGGCCCAGTGGTTAGGGCATCTGTCTACCACATGGAAGGTCCACGGTTCAAACCCCAGGCCTCCTTGACCCATGTGGAGCTGGCCCATGTGCATGGCTGATGCGCACAAGGAGTGCCCTGCCATGCAGGGGTGCCCCTGCGTAGGGGAGCCCCACGGGCAAGGAGTGCGCCCTGTAAGGAGAGCCACCCAGTGCCAAAGAAAGTGCAGCCTGCCCAGGAATGGTGCCGCACACATGGAGAGTTGTCACAACAAGATGATGCAAGAAAAAGAAACACAGAGTCCTGTGCTGCTGACAACGACAGAAGCGGACAAAGAAGATGTAGCAAATAGACACAGAGAACAGACAACCGAGGTTGGGGCGGGGAAGGGGAGAGAAATAAATAAATAAATAAATAAATAAATCTTAAAAAAAAAAACAAAAAAACTGAGTCTTACCAAAACTGCAACTTAGCCTTGAGTCTAATCAGTCTCTGACTGTTAAGGGGATCTGTCCCTGTTTGGTCTATAATCAGAGAATAAGGTGAAACCTCTCTGGAGTAGGAGTACTTCATTCACAACTTCTACAGTTATTCATATGTATTACTCAGCAATTCATATAAATTTGCCTAGAATGCCAACAACTAGAACCAAGAGAAAAATAGAGACCATAGAAACAGACCCACATAGGCTTATTATAGAAGATATCAAATATGAATGTTAAAATAATTGTGGTTAAAATACCCAAGAAAATATATTGAAAGATGGAGAATTTCACAAAAGAACCAAAAAATACTAAAAAAATATTCAAATGGAAATTCTAGAATTTAAAAACACAACTTTGATGTTAAGGATGCAATTGATGGGTTTAACAGCATAATTAAAGAAAAAGAAAAAGGATTAGTAGCATGGAAGATAATCAGTAGAAAACACCTAGACTGAGTCATAGAGAACAAAAAGAACTCTTAAAAATTTCAGAAAAGAGGGTAAGAGACACATGGGAAATGGAGAAATATCTAAACATATTGTGGTTCAAGTAACAGAAGAGAATGAAGCAGACATGATAGTAGAAGAGGAAATTGTTAAAAAAAAAAAGTTTTTCCAAAACTGTTGAAAGACCTCAAGCCACAGATTTAAAGAGCACTAAAAACCCAAGCAGGATTAGAATCAAAGAAAAACAAATCTAGTCTCAGTATAGTAAAACTTCTGAAAACAAAATTCAAACAAAAATTTTAAAAGCAGCCAAAGAGAAAAAGTTGAATTAAACTTAAAGGAGCAGAATTAAGATTGACAGTTGACTTATCAACAGGAATGAAAGAAGCCAGAGAACAAAGTACTATATTTTAAATTCTGAAAGCTAATAATTGCCAGCATAGAATTCAATATCAAACAAAAACATTCAAAAGTTAAGGCGAATGGGAAATGGATATGGCTCAACCAAATGGGCTCCCATCTACTACATAGGAGGTCCAGGGTTTGATGCCCAGGGCCCTGGTAAGGGCATACTAGCCCATGTGGTGAGCTGACCCATGCAGAATACCGGCCCACGTGGGAACGCCACCCCACGCAGGAGTGCCGGTCGATGCAGAGAGCTGGCCCAGCAAGATGATGCAACAAGAGACACAGAGGAGAGAAAATAAGAAGCCTTAGCAGAACAAGGACTTGAGGTGGTGCAGGAAAGTAAGCACCTCTCTCCCACTCCAGAAGATCTCAGGATTGGTTCCCAGAGCTGCCTAATGAGAATACAAGCAGACACAGAAGAGCACACAGAGAATGGACACAGAGAGCAGACAATGGCGGGAATGGGGGAATGGGGGTGGGGGGCGGTGGGGAATAAAATAAACCTTAAAAAAAAAAAAGGTTAAGGTGAAATAAAGACATTTCCAGAAAAACAAAAACTAAGATAATTTGGAAAAACAGTGTTAAAAAGCTACAAATGGGTGTTCTTTAAGCAGAAGGAAAATATATACTACAGAGAAACACACAGAACTGAAGAAAGGAATATATAGCAAGGGAAAGAATAAATATGTGAATATATATAAATAAAATGACTGTGTAAAACAATAGTGATAAAGTTCACGCACTCTAAATTATATGTAGAATTAAAATGCATGATAAAATAATACAAAAATTGGGAGAGGTTAAACGGAATTTTTAAGATCACTGCACTGGATTTATCTTAAGCTATAAGTCAAGGATACATATTAAAGTAGTAATTTATAGGCAATCAATTAATAGAATAGATGGAAGGGGGGTAACTGGGGGGCAATGGTGTTCCACAAGATCATGCAGTGATGGATATAGTTCATGTTTAATTTCACCAAGAATTTATAAAAGTGTATAGTCTAAAATGTAAACCATAATGTAAACTATAATGGAACTAAAAATTTAGAAAATTGTACAGTCTTAAATATAAACCATAATGTAAACCAAAATGGAACCATGAAGAAAAAAAAAAAGAAAACTAAACTAATGCATAGCTAGCAAGCAAGTGGGAGAAATTAATAATAAAAATGCTTGCCTAATCAAAAGAAAGTAAGATTAAGGGAAATGAATATAAATTAGGAGAAAAAATAATAGATGGTGTGCATACAATCTACAAGATAAGTAATTAAATGAAATAAACGTGAACTAAACACTTCAATTTAAAGAACAGATTTAAAAAACATAACTATATATACTCTTTATAAGAGATACCCTTTTAACATAAGGTCACTTGAGAGTAAAAGGTTGGAAAATGATGCACATGCAAACAGTAATCAAAGAAAGCTGGTATAGCTATACTAATATCAAACAAATGCTTTATGGTGAAGAGAATTAGTAGAGATAAAGGTATTTCATAATTATAAAAGGGTCAATCCACCATTTAGATATAAACATTCCAAATGTGTATACGCCCAATAAAATAGATTTAAATATAGATAAAGAAAAAAAACTGAATCAAAGAAATATATAAATCTAGTCATGGTAGGAGAATTTAGCACACCTTAGTAACTGTTAGAACAAGGAGGAAAACATCAATAAGTATATAGAAGACCTGAACAACACAGTTAATCCATTTGACCTAATTGACATATATAGAACACTAGACCAATAACACAAGATTCTTTTCACAGACTCGTGAGGTACTTAGCAAAATTGATCACATGTGTAACCATGCAAGTATTTACAAGTTTCAAAGGACTATAATCATTCTGAGTATTCCTTCCAACCTCAGTAGATCTAAGATAGAAATTAGTAGCAAAACAATCATTAGAAAAAAACAAATGTTTATAAATTAGATAATGTGTCTAAATTATACCTGGTTCAAAAAAGAAATCAAAATGAAAACCAGAAAATAATTTTAACTGAATCATAACAAAAATCCAATATTTCCAAATTTATGGGATGCTAAATAAAGCCATGCTTAGAGAGAAATTTATAACATTTAATTAAGAAGCCAACTTTCATAAACTGCTGATGGAAATGTAAAATGGTAAAGCCCCTTGGAAAATTGTTTTTGCAGTATTTATAAGCGGATAATGTACATACTCAGAAAATTTGCCCCTATGTATATGCACAACAGAAATATACATATATGTAAACCAAAAATATATATACAATATTCACAGCAAAGTTATTTTTACTACCTAATATGGCAAACAGACAAGCCCATCAAGAGTAAAATGGACAAATTGTAAAATGTTCATAAATAAAGTGATGAATTTCATGTACAAAATATTGAGGGTAAGAGTCAGTCATGAACGAATTATTTATATTATAAAATTCCATTTAGTAAAGTTCAGAAACAGGCAAAACCAAAGCCATGTTTGGTAATTATGTGATGACTGAGAGGAAGCACGTAACAGAGTTCCGAGGTACTACATTATCTTCTATCTTGATCTGAGTATGGCTACAAAGGTGTGTTCACATTTTTTAATTCATTGATTTGTTCACTTCAGAACTGGGCAGTTTTCTGCGTGTACTTTATACGTTAAGAAAATGTTTCAGGGAATCGTCAAGAGTTGGCAATTTGTTAAGAATAGCCAATATAAGTGGAGTAACATCTAGGTCTCTAGCTTGAATGACTGGGTGGATGGTGGAGCTGTCCAATGTGGCACAGATACTGAAAGGCGATTTGCTTAGTGATTCATTGCATGGGCAAGAATGCCTGGGTTAGAATTCCAGTCCTGTTACTAATTCTGTGAGTTTTGGCAAGTGAGGCAACCTCTTGTGCCTCAGTTTCTGCAACTGGAGAGAGTCAGAGGGAATTTTCTTTGTTTGTTGCTTTTCTCAGGATGACAGAGACGTGAGCATCCCTTTAGAGACTGTCAGAGGCTGAAGAGACGAGAGATTAAAGGAGACTAATGAAGCCAGCTCACAGGAGGGACAGAAAGAAATGGGTTCAGAGGCTTACATTCCCTGAAACCCTTCTCACAGATTAGTGGGTACACAGATCTGACACCCAAATCAGGAAGCCGGTGCAATCACACTAAATGTCGATGGCATTTTATGATGCTTAGGGCTGTCCTCTTTTGATGCTTGAACATAAATATCCCTAAAAGAACAATAGTTATGCTTTATGTGGCAATAGTGGGTCCAAAAAGGGAAATTATAGATTTGAAAAAAATAGAACAAGCCTTGTATTTCCGGATCTCTGGGGACAGATTGCAGTAATGGTCGTCATTACCTCTCCTGAGGTAATCTCTCCAGAGGAACTCAGCCTGTCTTGAGCTAATGAGAAAAAAAGAGAATGTTGGTCCTTATTCCCTGAAGGGTCATAAACTCTCCTTCCAAGTCCTGAACCCTAATCTAACCAATGGGAGAGGCACTCGTGTACTGGAAATATGTCATCTGACCACCACCTCCTCAGAGGCTATACGAACAAGAAGTATGGTTGATGTCAAACATATTTCCTTTTAATTCATTGGATGGTTATCTGGCTGCCTCTAGCATAAACTTGCTATACTTTTATTTTACTCAGATTTGCTTGCCTTATCACTGGTCACTACAGGACACTTTCGATGTTATCTTCTTTCCAGAAAATCACCCTTCATGAAACTCTGAAGGAAAACCATTTTTAAAATATCAAATGGACATTCAGAAGAGCACAGAAAATATTTGACTTTTAGTGAAGAACACAGAACTGGATAGAGGGAAAGGCAGTGGTAAAGAAAACAAGCCAGGTTTTGGGCCTTTCATTTCCTTGCATTTCTAAGACTATATGTAGTATATAAATAATACCGATGGCTCTGAGCACCATTTTTGGAAGATGAAGAAATCCACACAAATTAATTTTCTCGAGGTTTGAAGCTTATTCTTAAAAGAGTCAAAAGTTATTTTTATATACTTTTCATCATTTGGTATGGAAATGTCCCTAAAATATACATTTCTCTGCATTGATACCAAGTATACCTGGTTATCCAGATCTCTATGGTGATACCCCTGAGGCTGGTGAGGTGCCTAGGGCTGCCTGCCCTGGCACTGTATGGTTTCGGGTATTTTTTGTGCCCTGATGGCTATTATATGTAGGATTTATCAATTACATCCCATGAGAACACAATAAAGATATTTACTCTTAGTTTAAACAATCATAATTGCCTAGTCATCTGAATTTCTAGCCCACAACAGATGAGAAGCATTCAGGTCTCTTTCTAGCAGTGATCTCATCCAAAACTCTGCTCAGTATCTTCAATGGCTAAGTAAAAGCTACTGTGATAAATAAAGGTAGCAGCGCCTTGGAATTGTGTAGCATTTTATAGAAATATATAATGTTTCCTCATTTATTATACCATTTGAACCTCACAAAACCCCATGAAAAATGAAAATAGCATTTATTGGACAGCTGCTGTGTGCCAGGCAGAGAGCTAAGCTTGCCATATTATTTCATTTATTTACTCATTTTTTAAAATTAAATGGCTACTCTCTGCCAGGTACTCTTCTAAGCCCAAGGAATACTGCAGGGAACAAAGCAATAAAAGTCTTCCCTTTCATGTAGCTCATATTTTGGTGGGATGAAAGATGAAAACCAATTAAACAAATAAGTAAACACATGGAACATCAGATGGAGGAAGTGCTTTGGAGAAAAATTAAGCAGGAAAGAAAGTAGGGAGTTCCAGAGGTCAGGGGTAGGAGCCATTTTTAAGGAGGGTAGGTTGGAGAAGGACTCACTAAGAATGGGACACCCAAGCAAAAAACTGAAGAAAATTAGGTAATCACCCAAACAGATTATCTGGGGAAAAACCATTCTTGTCAGAGGAAATAGCAAGTGCACAGGTCCTGAGGTGTACCCCAAGAGGAGCAAAAAGTCAGTGTGACTAAACTAGAGTGAGCAAGAAAAGAATAGTGTTTTAGTTTGCCAAAGGGGCACTGAGGCAAAGTACCAGAAAGCTGTTGGGATTTATTTGGGGTAAAAGGGGATTTATTGGGGGCAAAAGCTTACAGTTCCAAGGTCATGAAAAGTCCAAACCGAGGCACCATCAGAAATGCTTTCTCATCAATGTCAGCTACTGTTGATCCTGGCATGTTGACACATGGTGAAGCAAGATAGCTGCCATCTCTGCAGAAGTTTCAGCCTTCCCCTGCAGAATCTGCCATCTCTTGGTGCTCAGCTTTGAGCAACCAGGCATAGGGCTTGTCTCTTTCCGGGCCTCCTATATCAGTCTCAGCTGCTCTGCTCTCTCCCCAAGTTCAGCTGTAAGCTATCAGGTATATAGCGGTGTTGGTCTCCTCTCTTGGAGGCTTTGTACTTAAAAGATCCTCTGTCTTACGCTGTAAGAACAAACATGGTGGATTCCTTTTTCCTGTTTGTCTGTCCATGTAAGTTCATTTTTATCAGACCCAGTAAGGGAGCAGGAACTCAACCTGAGTTATGCCTCACTGAACTAGTCAAAAGCCTCAAAGCAACCCTATCAAGTAATACAATCAAAGGCCCCTCAACTGAATCAAAGGATATCATACCCAGAGAAATAGATTAGTTTACAAACATAATCTCTCTCTTTTGGGGATTCATAAAATAATCTCAAGCTGCCACAAGTAGTAAAAGATTAGGCCATAGATTTTAAAGGGCCTTGCTTTGGCTTTTATTCTGAAAAAGAAAGGGACATATTTGGAAGGTTTTGTTTTTTTTTTATCCTCCTGCCCACCTTTGCGGCTTACTTGCCATCTGCTCTCTGTGTCCATTTACTGTGCATTCTTCTGCATGTCTGTATGTTATTATTTTTATTTATTTCCCCCCTCTTGCGGCTTGCTTGTTGTTTGCACTCTGTGTCCATTTGCTGCGTGCTCTTCTGTTTTTTTACTTGTCTCCCTTTTTGTTGCATCACCTTGCTGAGTCAGCTCTCCACTGCGCTTCTGAGCCGGCGGCTCTCCACGGTGCGGTGCATGGGCAAGCCTGCCTTCACAAGGAGGCCCCAGTGCTAACCCAGGGCCTCCCGTATGGTAGATGGGAGCTGAACTGCTTGAGCCACAGCCGCTTCCCCTATTTGGAAGGTCTTTGAGCAATGGTGTGGTAAGACCTGACATTTAAATGGGATTGCTGGGATGAGAACAGATGTAGGGAGGATGGATGGAAGAAGGGAGAATAGTCAGGGGGCCATTAAACTAATCCAGGTAAGAGATGATGGTCACTGGGATTAACAGGGTGGTGGTAGATTTGAGAAGCATGTTGGGTTCAGATGTATTTTGAAGAGAGTCCAGAGGATTGGCTGATGGATCAGATATGGGGTTTGAGAGAAAAAGAGGAGTCAAGGATCACTTCAAGGCTTGTAGTTTGATCAGTTGAAAGAATGGTAAAGGGCAAAGGTAATGGGAGGAGCAAGTTTGGGGGAAAAAGGTAAGATATTGGTTTGGGGCATGCTATATTTGAGATACCTTTCAAATGGACAGACCAAGTAGGCAGTTGGATATATGCATCTGGAGTTCATAAAAGAGGACTGAGCTGTAGATACATATTTTAGGGTCATGAACATAAAGATTGTATCTAAAACCACAAGCTGGAGGTGATCAACAAGAGAGTCAGTACATGTAGAAAGAGAAAAGGCCCAGGACTAAGCTTGCACTATCTAGTGTGTTTGTCACTAGTCACTTGTGGCAACTGAGTGCTGGAATGTGGCTACTGTGAGGAAGGGACTTTAAGTGAGAAGAGGAGATGTACAGGACCACATGGACTGAGAGGTCAAGGGATGAGATGTACCCTGGGATTTCTGGGCTTCTTGAGATGACTGAGAGAAACAGGGATAAAGGTATAATGAAATCAGCCCTGATGTTCCTAAGACTGAAAGAGATGTTTCAAGGCTGTTAGCATTATGGGGAAAGCCAGAAGCGTGTAGAATTCTGAGACCAATGTGTGACTCCTGCCTAGAAGTGTGGAGCCAAAGGATGGGTGATCTTATCTGGAGCCCACAGAGTTCTGCAGCTCCCTTTTTCAGTGCCCCCTCCCCAAAGTTACTTAGAGGTTGTTGGTATTATTCCCATTCTAAAGGTAAGAAAACTGAGGCTCAGAGATATAATTGATTTGCTTAAGCTCACCAGTTTATAAAAACTAGAGCCAGGCTCCAGGTCCAGCTCTTTTCACTGTTGGTCTGGTGCCCCGGAACGTAATCTGTGGTGCGTATATCTGTTTATAGGTGTGTGTACTGAGTCCTTCCTGTGTGTAACATCCTTTATGTAATTCATCTATAACCTCACAACAAGCCCTGTTATCTGATGTTTTCATTCCCAATTTATAGATGAAGAAAGTAAGCCCTTGAGGTGTTGATTCTTTCAGTCACAGCATGTTTGCCATTAGAGGCTGCTGGTTTTATCCTCTTCCTCTCCCACTCCACCATTTCAATGAAACTTCTGTTCTTTCTGCCCTATGGCCCCTTACCACCCTCATGGCTACAGCCTTCATCTTCCAGGGCTCAAATGGCCTCATTGCCTTCCTATCTAGCTTACAGCTCACGGTCGTTCACGTCAGTGAATAATGGTAGTAGATTGTTTGAGAAATTTCCAATTATTCCCTTCCCTGTGTCCAGGCCCCTTTACCATGTGACTTTGAAGCTCCTCCCATCAAGAGATGAAACTGCTCCATCCCCTAAATCTGGGCTGGCCTTGTGATGTTCTTTGGCCATTACAATGTGGCAGAAGTGACATTATGCCAGTTCTCAGCTTAGGACTCCAGATGTCTCGCCAGCATCCACTGTCTAAGAACCTTACCCCAGTGAACGAGCTGGGCTGAGGGATTGAAGACCCTGGGAAAATGAACCAGCCCAGTAAAGACCATCCTAGGTTAAGTGGCCTCCAGCTGACCCAGCAGCTGACTCTTAGGCATAAATAAGCCTGGCCAAGTTCAGCTGTCCTGGCCTGCGTCAGGAGGACCACACAATCAACCCCCAGACATATAAGCCAAATAAATGGCTGTTGTTTTAAGCCACTAAGTTTTGGGGTGCTTTGTTAGCCACAATAGCTATTGAATATAGTTTCCTTGTTTTAGTCTTATCTTGCTACCATCAACTGTCTTCCCACTTCATTCTTTTAAAGCCTTGACTTTGCATTAAAAATTAATCAGCAAATGGGGTTTATGCTTCATTTAGATCTCTGCAGCTGCTCAGAATTTGTCCTCTTAAAATATTTCTCAGAGTGCCTATTGCAAATTATGACAAGTACACTGTAAGGGAAGGGGGAGTTTTTTATTTTTTGAAATGAGGAGATAGATGCAAGGGAAATGGATCAAGGATAGGAGGGGAGAAGTTAGCTTTGGAGAAGGAACATTTCTTTTCTTTTAGATGCCTGTTCAGTAGAGAGAATAATGAAGTAGAAAAGAATCTGAGCAAACTCATCCCTAACCTCCAACTTTTCAATGAAATATAAGGAGTCAAAAAATACTATATCCTTTCCAGCAGATTTTGCAAATGTGTAGTAAGAGTGCAATCACCCTCCTTTCTAGTTCCCATGGCCGACATCATTAATCAACCAGAGAGCTGTCTTTCCTGGAAATCTTAGATGCAATTTCACAATAATTTTCAACCTAGCAGAACTTCTCAGTCCAATTCATCATCATCAGTTCAGGCATGAAAAGAACCAGTTGCCAAACCTGTTCAAAGGCGAGCTTGAGGTTTCCTCCACCACTCCATCCTGAAAAAGCAGACACTCTGATAATAATCAAGTACAAAATGGAGTCATCATGGACACACAACTAGGTTTGCTTAACAAGGAACAACAGTTTCAGTGGGACGACACAAAATGTTGTGATTAGAACAGCATAGCAACCCTTTTCCTTTATTTCTTCATGCTCTGATCTCTCAATTGGGAAAGCCCTTTTCTGAAATTTTACGTAGATTCACTTTAAGAGGTGTTTGATCTGTGCCTCTTATCCTTGGGCATATAAAAATATCTACATATAAAAACTAGCAGTTAGAATTCTTCTGGGGTGGTCAAATGGGGCTTCCCAGGGAGAGCACATTTGAAGCATTCATTTGCTGGGTGGCCAAATAAGAATGGGAAATGGGAGACAGGCAAGACACATGCAGAAGCAAGTGGGCCATGAGGTATGTTCTGTGGGGAGAGAACAGAGGGTAAAAACAAAATGAAAGATCTGCTAGGATCAGATTTTTAAAAAATAATCTGATTTGGTTTACAACAGGATGCTATGACTTTTTTAAAGTTGAAAAGTAACAAAA
This sequence comes from Dasypus novemcinctus, assembly GCF_030445035.2. Classification (NCBI taxonomy): domain Eukaryota; kingdom Metazoa; phylum Chordata; class Mammalia; order Cingulata; family Dasypodidae; genus Dasypus; species Dasypus novemcinctus. Next base: position 87,392,303 of record NC_080684.1, on the reverse strand, counting down.
ATATGTTTTATTTTCTCATAATCAAAATAGCCACTATTTTGATTTATAGACTTACTATAAATAATAAGTGCTTCCCTAAATGTGCATTTAATCCCACAATAATCCTATGAGATAGGTAGATAATCTCCCCCTTTTACAGCTGAGGAAACAGGCACTAAAAGATTAACTGAGCCAGCTGGTAAATGATCAAGTTTGGATGTGGAACTGGGTCATGTGACTCTCTAAATTCCTTGGGGATAAGAGTCGCGTAGGATTTATTATTTTTTAATATCCCCAACCAAAAACCCTATCACGGTACCTTGTATATACCAGGTACAGGACACCATTTTATGATGGAGATTAGTGATGACAATTCTAGCAAATGTTCACTGAAGTTAACTATGTTTTAGGCACAGCGTTAATCTCTTGATGTGCGTTGACACATTGTCATCACAGCAACCCTAGGAAGTAGCCCCCATCTATGGCTGAGACTCAGAAGGGTTGAGTAACTCACCCAGAGTCACACAGTAATCGCAGGGGCTGGGATCTCCGTCTCCAGCTCTCAGTCCTCACAGCTCCCCGCACTGCCCCCACCTTCTCCTGGCAGTGATGTGCCTGGCTTCGCAGGCCGCCATGACCGCTGGTTTCCTGATGGGTTCCCCACGGCGGAGGATGGATTTGCTAGGCTCTGGCTGGGGTGTTTTGTGCAGTGACCAAGGGCACACATTTTGTTAGACATTCGGCCTGAATAAGGGGCCCGGGCCTTTAGTCTGTGACTGTGGAACAGAGAAAAGCCAACTGACCCAGAAGGGGATTGAACTTGTGACCTAGGCTTCAGAACGCCAGGCTCTAACCGCCCGTTGCAGACACAGCACCTCCAGAGGGCCGTTTTAGGAGAAACTTGCCTTGCATTTTAAATATTGTGTCGAGGCGTTTCTCCCCCACGTCCCCTCCCCATTGCTGAAGATTAAGAAACTGAGGTTCACGGAAGGGCAGAATGAGAAGAAAATAAATCGTGATTTAAATTCATGCCTCTGGAGGCGTTGCTTAGCCCACTGAACCCCTCTCCGCTTCATCTCCGCCAACCCCATTCTGTGATTTATTTCGGGCGATGGCCCTCAGTGTATGTGTAAAAATCCCCCTGAATGCTTTCCCCTGAGGGCAGTCAATGGGTCCCTCTGAAGTTTAGCGCCGATGCTGATGTGTGCAAAGGGATGAAAAACGTACATTTTCAAGTCTCCCCAAAGCTTGGAGCCAAAAGAAAAAAAAAAAAAGAAAAGAAAAAAGTTGTCCATTCCCCTTTTTCAGCCCTCACACTTCAAATGCTAATGAAAAGTGTGTTGTCTTGGGCCTTGAATAGGTCTAAACTGCTCTGGTTTGGAAGTATTTGCATACCCTCCTGAATAGGGAGGCAGCCAGCAGACGGGATTAGGGCTACACATCAACTCCCCCCGAAAAGAGCTGACAGGGCTGAAGAAAATTGAGTGCTGGCAAAAGTCTGATGGGGGGGAAGGAGTATCTTCTCCAGATCCTCATCATTTCCTTCTTTCACCTTAGCAAACTGTTTTCAAGAAAAAAATCATTGATAAGGTGAATTAAACCAAGTAAAGGTATTTGCAAAAAGGGAGGTGGGGAATGGGGGCGGGTAACTTAATCCAGCACTCAAAAATAACTTCTATATTTTTTATTTTGCAAATCACCACATTCATGTGGTTTTAAAATAGCTGGAATTGTATTTTTGATATCCATTTAACACTATATAGTTATTCTTTCAAAATCCTGTGTAGTGTTGAAAAATATTCTTTTATTGACTATTTAATCTTCCTTTTTCCCCCCACAAGTTTCTCTTCTTTAATTACTGTACATGTTTTCATGCTTTTAGCTTTTTGATTCTGTTGAGTTGTTTCCTTAGGAAAACATCCCTCCATGAACTTTCAGGACTGGATGGTATGGATATCTTTGTAGATTTTTCTAACTTTTATTAATTTATTAATTACTAACTTGACAAGAAGAATGTGAGTTTTACAATTTCCCTTCAAATGTGCAGTTTGGATGTAATGAACTTTTAAGGTCCTAAATTCTTAATGTTTTTCACATAATTTGGCATTTCTGAATTAATGTCTTTCTATTATCAATTTCTCTAATATGCAATTCTTTGATCACTAGCAAGAATTAAAATTTTTTCTTGTGTTTATTTCTTGTTTATAATTATTCTCAGGTGAAGTACTTATTCATACCTGTTTTTGCCCAAGTATCCATCAAGTATGGATTTCTTATATAAGCTTGAATGAATCTTTGCAAATTGTAACATGAAAACTTTGGATACAAATACATTGTTCCAGTCTGTTGCTGCATCATTGTAGTTTTGTTTTTTACATTGCATAAGCACATTTGGATCTTTGTATTTTCCAACCACTCTGTTTTGTTCCTTGTGACTGTAGCAGATATTTTTTTTATGGGACATCGAGCTGCCAGTCAAACACATGACAGTAAATCAAACTTATCCCAAAGCGCAAAGTAGAGAAATTAGTGGAAGGCATGAAGCAGCCATCAGGGAAGGATTAAACTGAGCACATTACCAAATTTGCTTTCCTGGATTCATTGATATATTGGCCCCTCTTTGTCCTGTTGTATAACTCAATAATTTAAAAAACAAACCTGGCCCTTCACCCTGAGAAACACTGAGATGGCGCATACACATGTACGGATATACCCATGGCTAAGCATCCTTTTCATAGACATATTCAGAAACACACTAGCGTGAATGTGGAAGAGCATCATGGTAGCCTGAATTAGGTACCCCCCAAAAGCGTGCACTTACTATGAATCTGCTTATGTGACTGCGAACCCATTGTAAAAAGGACCTCTTGGAGATGTTATTTTTAGTTAAGGTGTGGCCAAATGAATCAGGGTGGGTCTTAATTTCAATAGGAGGCTTATTAGAGAATGGAGGCCTTATAAGAAGGGGAGAAAGCCACTGTCAATGAAAGAAAAAGATGATGCCAAGTGCATTGCCATGTGACAGAAATGCCGAGGACCCAAGGATTGCAAGCAGCCAGCCCTGCAATGCCACAGTCTTCTGGGAGAAAGCATTACCTTCTTGATATCTTGGTTTCGGACTTCCCCTAGCCTCAAAACCATAAGTCAATAAATTCCGATTGTTTAAGCCAAGTCATTTTGTGGTATTTGTGATCACAACCAGGAAACTAAGACCATCATACAGATGCATTCTCCTTATTCTCAATTTTAGAAAAGGAAGATCTGCCTTTGAAAACCCTACCTCTTCTGCCTCTCTTGGAAGAAATCTTTTACCTTTATGTTTTTAGAAACTGTCTTGTACAGAGTCTTGGGGATTTAATATCAAAGAGCAGAATGCACATTTTCTGCTGAAACACAAATATTTTACCAAATTATTAATGAAAGAAAAGCTAAAATGATGCACACAATTTAAAATATATACTGCCAAAGTCTGTTTTAGCATTTTTTAAAAGTTACTGGGAATAGAAATGACTCAAAGGACAAATGCCCATTTTCATATTTGTATGGCAAACTTCACATAAAGCTAAGGAAAATGGTTAATATTATCCAAAATTTATATATATAAGTATATTATAAATTTATTTTATTATGCATATATGGTACAATTTATAATATTTAATTAAATTATATGTTTTGAAATATAATTAAATAATTATATGGTTTTATTGACTATTAATATTGATCTGAATATAGATTGATGGAATCTTGGAATTGAAAGACACCTTAGATGTTCTGCTAGGCATTTTGCAAAATGTAATACATAGAAATATTGGTATTGGTTATATAGAAAATGCTTAAAGAAGTTTGGATAGCTTTGAGTTAAATAAAGCTACTACTGTTAGAATACTCAAAAACTTTATTTATAGATACAAAATATATACTTATATATATTTATATATATTATATATATATATATATATATATACACACACACACACACACACATTTTAGCAAGCAGTATCCACATTTTCATTCTGAACTAACCCCTGGAAATTATGTAGCCAGTCCTGCTGGGAAGACTTAACTGTGAAGTTAACTTTTGCACAAAGAAACGGAAGGAGTTAAGAGGGAAACTATAAGGAAATCTGGGGATAGAGCATTCTAGGCAGAGTGAAAAGCAAGAGCAGTCACTGAAATGAAAGCATGTCCAGGGTATTCCTGCCACAAGGAGGACTAAAGTGGAGAGAGCAAGGCAGGGAGGAAAAGCAGTGGAAGTCAGGGTGGTAGGATGTAGGGGTGGGTAGAGAGTAGGGCCCTGCAGGCATCATAAAGCTTTTTAACCTTTCTCAGAGTAAGATGGAAATCCATACGGTGAAGGTTTTAAGTACAAGAATGACATGATCTGACACACCTGTGAACAGGCTCACCTTTGCTACCGGATTAAGAATAGATTCTAGCAGTAGGTAAGGGTGAGTAACTGGCAAAGAGAACTTTAGGGCCAAAGCAGGAAGAACATTTAGGAGGTCCTAGGTGGTAACAGTGGGAATAGTCATAGATTTCTGATTCTAGATACATTTTGAAAAAAGCACAAACGATGTTTGCAGAGAGATTAGCCATAGGATGTGAGTCAAGATGACTGCAAGATTTTTGGCTTGAACAGCTGGAAGAATTGAAATTGCCATGAAGTTTGACAGGGAAAACAGTGGAAGGAATAGATTTTAGGGAAAAGGTCAAGTATTCCATTTTGGACATGTGAAGTTCAAAAATACTGATTAAACACTAGGGTATGAGAATCTAAGGCTCAGGGGAGATACCGTGGCTGAAAAGTATAAATTTGAAAGTAGTTACTTTATAGATAGTATTTAAAGCTGTGGGACTGGATGCAATCCCCCAAATGAGGGGGAATTGATAGAGAAGAGGCAGGAAACAGAGTCTGGGGTATTCTGACTAAGAGTTCACAGGAATACCAAGAATTGGTACCTTTTCAATCATCATCATCTCCTTCGGATACTCACATATTAATACTTGCCTTGTAAAGATTTCATGGCATGATATAGATACTTAAAACAATCTCTGGCCTATAGGAAGAATTCAATAAGTTGTAGCTATTTATTTTTACTAATACTTAAAAGATTGTGCTCTTTTCATCAGTGAAGAATGTGAGGTTTCATAACTTTCAGAACTCTTTTTAGCTAATAACTAATAAAACCAGAATCACAACCAAGTCCTTCCATGTCCAAAAAAAATCCGTATTTCCCCATTATTTATCCTATATTACTTTTGCTTCCAAATAGTTTTACTTAAGCCAACCAACAACCAGAAAATAAGTTTTAAAATCCATTGTCACGAAGTGCTTATTGAGTACATTAATGTCCAAGACACAGATTGGAATGGGAAATAGTAGCCTCTATCATTTATTGAGAACTTAATATGTGGTGAGACTTGTGTTATCTCATTTAATACTCAAAACAGATCTACAAAAAAAGAATTATTATAATTTCCTTTTTACAAATAAAGAACAGGAGTCTTAGAACAGTGAATGTAGATGGGGATATGTGAGCTTAGACTATAGAAGAAAATAATTATTAGAGGAGCATGGGTGGGTTCTTTCAGTTGTACAGTTTCATTTGGATCTTGGTGATACTCAGCATTGATATTTAGTATTCACCAGACCACCTGGAGACATAAGCTGTTTGAAAAACTGCTTAAGGAAGATGCACCTACCTAGAGATAGCTTAAATATCTGAATTCTATGAAGAATTTTCCCTGGAATTTTTCTTTCTTCTGTCCCTCCCTCCTTTCCTTCCCTCCTCTCCATCTTTCTTTTCTTTCTTCCTATCTTGCAGAGAGATGTTCTGAATGGAGATCCAAGTCAGCTTTGTGCAGCATTAGGGAGAACTGCAAGGTGACTCACCTCAGATTTACACAAGCAAGCAGAAATTACTCCATCAAAAGTCACAGGACTGTGGATTTTCAGTTCCTTTTTAGTCCACCTTCCATATGAATATTGCAAGGTATCTTCACCTCCATGTCCCTATAAACTTCTGGTATAACACATATTATATTATATTGCAGCTTTTCTATTTATGTGGCCACTTGCCCTATACTGTATTCACCTTAAGAATTGGAACTAGGTCTTTCAATAATTAAAAGCATACTGTAGGCAGCAAATGAGGCTCAAGCAATGGAGCTCCCATCTACCATATAGAAGGTCTAGGGTTCAATGCCCAGGGCCTCCTGGTGAAGGTAAGCCGACCCATGTGGTGAGGTGGCCCACAAGGAGTGCTGGTCTACATGGAGTACGTGCAGGAGTACTGCCCCACTCAGGAGTGCTGACCCACGTGGAGAGCTGGAGCAGCAAGATGACACAACAAAAAGAGACCACAGGAAAGATAATAAGAAATGAAGCAAACCAGGGAGCTGAGGAGGCACAAGAGAATGATTGCCTCTCTTCCACTCTGGAAGGACACAAGATCAGTTCCCAGAGCCACCTAATGGGAATACAGACATAGAAGTACACACAGATAATGGACACAGAGAGCAGACAATGGAGGGAGAGGGAAGAAATAAATAAATAAATGATTTTTTAAAAAGCATACTGTAGGGAGCAGATGTGATTCAAGGAGTTCAGTGCCCACCTCCTATATGGGAGGTCCCAGGTTCAGTTCCTGGTGCCTCCTAGGGAGAATGGGCTGATGCAATGAGCAGGCACAGTGAGCAGATGCAGCAAACTAACACAGTGAACTGACATGATGAGCTGGCACAACAAGCTGACAAATAAGCAGACACAACATGTGGGGAACATATGTAGTTCAAGATATTGGGCACACTCTTCCACATGGGAGAGCCCAGGTTCCATTCTCAGTGCCTCCTAAAGTAGATGAGAAGACAATGAACAGAGACAATGAGCAGATACAATGAGTGAAGACAATGAGCAGACAGACAAGGGAGCCATTTCAGGGTGGGGAAGCAGATTATACAAGGAAAAAGCATACTGTATATTTATTGTCTGAATGAATGATCATGAATCCAGTAGACAAATGATACAGAAGAGTAGTTAAGAGGGTGGGCTCTGAAAATAGAATGTCTACGATTAAAACTTGACTTTGTCACAAGCTACAGACAAATTGTATAACTTACCTGAGTCTCAGTTTCCATATCTGTAAAATATGGAAGATAGAACCTCTTTTGTGAAGTTCTTAAGACAATTAAATGTGCAGCCCTTAGGATATGTAGGAAATACTGTTGATCCTGGAACACTCTTCCCCCAGAAAGCTGCAATGCAAATTCCCTCATCTCCTCCAAGAATTTTCTTGGAAATCATCTTTTCAATGAAGCTAATCTTAATCACCCTATTTAAAATTTCAACACCTTCCTACTACTAACCTGGCCTCCCAACCCCTCCTACTCAGTTCTGATTTTACTTTTTCGTAGTACTTATCTTTTCTAATGTACTATGTAATTTACTTATTTGTTATGTGTTACTTGCTAAGCTAGAAATTCGATATTTGGAACTTTAAGAAATTCCAGTATAAAATAGATTGCATCTGATTACCTGTTTCACCATTTACTCAACATGGCTTCATTTGAAATAAGCCCCTGAATATAAACTACCTTAATATTTGTTCCTAAAAGCCAAAAGAATACTTCCCAAGAGGTTTGCCTGCAGAGTTATTTGCAAATGTTAGTGACAACCATTCCAGCTAGCCTGCCACTTCTGGTCATGTCTGTGTAGCTCCTATCCAACTAACACTCCTGAAAAGAGCAACCATAAATTCTGGACAGAATGTAAGAAACAACTACCCAAAAGCATGGGAAAGCCACGTAACACAGGCAAATTCTAGAGGAGGGTTGATACTTGGAAAAGGAGAATGGTGCTGGATGAGTTTCCTGTTTATATGGCTTTTAGCATGGGAAAGGACCTTGGTATACATCATGGGGACAGCTTACACTTAGTTAGAAACCCACAGTCTTCCTGGCTTGAAAAGTAAGAGGACAGACTTCTGAGCAATTACAGGAACTGAAAATAAGGGGAAGAATTCCTGAGAAGAAGAGAGCAGAGAGAGAACCCCAAATTCTGGGTACAAATTCTGTCTATATTTCTGTCTGACCTCTGAACAGCATATGTGTGAGGCAAACTCCAAGCAGTACATCAAAGGCTAATATACATAAACTGTACTTTCAGTTGCTATCCACTGTCGTGGAGAGACAAGTGTTTTCAGTTTGATTTCAGACTAGTTAACTGTCCAAAAAAACAAATGAACAAAAATCAATACTCCCCAGAGGAGTATAATAGAATCCAACATACTGGAATAGACAATGTATCATTAACAATTTCTAGGACACAATGCAAAATTACTAGACAGTCAAAGAAATAGCAAATCTGATCCATAGTGAAAACAGCAGATAATCAGTGGAAACTGACTCTGAGAGCACCCAGATTTTGGAATTATTTGACAATGATTTTCAAGCAGTTCTTATGCTTATGATGAAATCTCAACATAGAAATGGAAACTACAAAATTTCACATGGAAATTTTATAACTAAAAATAGTTTTTTTTTTTAGTCCAAATAAAATTCACCAAATAGGTTTAACATTAGATTGGAGACAATACTCAGTTAATTTAAAGATTACTTAATCAATAGAAATTTTCCAAGTGAAGAACAAAAAAAATAGGTTTTAAAAAGAGACCAGTAAGGTAATAGCAAAAAATAGCAAAAAGGTTTAACATATGTGCAATTAAAGCACCAAAGAAAAGAGATAGAATGGGGCATATGAATATTTAAAAAAATAATGGTCAATGTTTTTCTAAATTTGGTGAAACATAGATTTACAGAATCAAGAAATGCAGCAAGCATCAAGCAGATTTTTTTTTAAAAATCATATCTAAGGACATCATAGTCAAACTGACAAAAATGGAAAATAAGGAGAAAATCTTAAAGAAGTCATACCAAAATGATGCAACAAAAAGAGACACAGAGGAGAGACAATAAGAGACACAACAGATCAGGGAACTGAGGTGGCACAAAAGATTGAGTGCCTCTCTCCCACCCTGGAATGTCCCAGGATTGGTTCCCAGTGCCACCTAAAGAGAAGACAAGCAGACACAGAAGAACACACAGTGAGTGGACGCAGAAAGCAGACAGCAAGCACAAAATGAGGGAGGGAGAAGGGGAGAAATAAATAAATAAATCTTAAAAAAAAAAAACCTACGCATTATATACAGAGGAACAGTGATTTGGATAACCAATGACTTCTCATCAGGAATAATGGAAGCCAGAAGAGAGTTGAACACATTTAAAGTGTTGACAAAATGTCAGTTCAGAATTTTATGTCCACCAGAAACACCCTTCCAGAATAAAGGCAAAATCAAGACATTTTCAGATAAGAGAAGACCAGGAGAAAGTACCACTGGCACACATGTACTACAAGAAATGCTAAAGAAATTCTTTAGGCTAATGGAAAATGATACCAGATAGAAACATGGGATTTCAGAAAATAATGAATAGGACTGAAAATGGTAAATATGGAGGCAAATATAAAACACTATTTTTTCCTTTTGATTTATTTAAGAATACATGTGACTAACCCCATATTATAACATTGTATTATGGAGTTAGTAACATGTATGGATATAATACATATCATAACTATTACATAAATAATTAAAGGAGGGATAAATGAATCTTTATTGTTGTGTATATTTTGTAAAAAGATATAGCATTAGCATATATAGTAGATTTTTGAAAAGTTAAGGATATATATTACAATTCCTAGCAACCACTAAAATGTTATGCAAAGAGGCATTGGATATAAACCAATCAATAGATTAAAATGAGATTTTCAAATTGCAATTAATTCAAAAGAAAGCAAGAAAGGAGTAACGAGTTTCAAGAAAGGACAAAGAAAAATAGTAAAATGGTAGGTCTAAATCTAATCATATCAATAATTACATTAAATATTAATGAACTAAACTCTCCAATTAGAAGATAGGAAGGGGAGCTTGTGTTTAGTGGATATGGAATGTTTATAATTAAATTAATAAAAATATAGGGATAGTCAAAATATATTTAAAAAGCAAGGCCCGCCTATATACCGTCTGTAAAAGATGGATTTTAGATATAAAGGCACACATATATTGAAAATAAAAAGATGGAAATAGATAAACCATACCAATAGTAAGTTTGAGAAGTCTGGAGGGGTAAAGGAAACACTCAGACTAGAAAGGCCTTACACATTCTGGAACCAGCCTGAAATTGCAACCTTGGTTGTCTGATAAACCTTTTCTATGGTAATGAATATCTTCATTGTTTTCAGGAGTCTTGGAATCACCAGGTAGAAATATTTGCATAATTCCAAAGTCTGGTGGCAGTGTAAAAGAAAGGGATTTTGCAGCCAGGTGATCCTGAGCTTAAATTCTGGCTCTGGGACTTCAGTCAAGATTATAAAGCTCACTGTGACTCATTAGGTTTATCTGTAGAAAGAAGATAGAAACATCTTTGAGTTGTGTAGTTGTTTAAAAGACTGAAATATGTAAAGCACCTAACACGATGTCTGGTACATGAAAGACATTTAATAAATATTTGTTCCTTTCCCTCCTCATTTTCCATTTTGGATAGTTTTCAAAGGCCAAGCATATTATCTTTTGGTTTTTATTTGCCTTATTCAGGGACCAATTCATCATAAACTAATAAAAGCCAGTTTTTGTTAGCTCAGGTGAAAACAAAAGTGGGGAAAATTAAGGGGTGTCATAGTGTTGAGGCACTCTCCCATACTTTTAAAAGGAAGGAACTAGGAACTGGATTCTGCATCTGTAGGTATGTACCCCACTGATGTCTCTATGGAGTCCCTTCCCCTTGTTTTTACTTCTCATCGCTAATGCTCCTCCATAAATTCACATCTAGCTTTAGCTCATCACAGGACTGATTCTACCTCCAATCTAGCCTGATCTTAGTTCTCCCTGAGTGAGATTGTGGCTGGTTGTAGGCCAGCCAATAGTAGTTCTCTTTTTGATTCTAGTTGACCACTGCCCCATCTCACTCTCCACCCCATAAGTAGCATCTATTTTCTTTAAAATTTAAAGGGATTAGTACTCCTCCATCTCCAGAAGACTTTTCCCTCTCTTTATAATTCCCCCAGAGAAGAAAATTCTGTTCTCCCAAAAGAAACCATATTTTAATTCCTCCTGTCGAAGTAACCTCGGTTTATTGACCTATTTAATAAGACATCTTTAAAAATGATTAAACTGACAAGTCTCCCAAGAGATAGAGCCTTGTCTGGTTACTTTCTTACTTGACTGCTGTGCCACTTAATTTAATTATGTCATCTTGTCATTGCTACACACAATTTCAGGGAGCCCTGGGAGATTGGTCCAGGCTGAGTGCTTTGCGTTTTAAGTAGCTCATTCTCTTCTCATCAAATCATGACTCTCTAGGCCCCAATGCTGGTTAAACAAAGTAACCATCCCAAAATGGTTATGGCCACATAATAAAGTGAAATGGAGATTTAAGAGATTATCTGGTTAATTTGATCAATTCAGGCAACCAGTCCAGATCATAAGGACAAGAATACAAACTCTCTTTTTCTCAAGGGTTTGTCTTTGTTCTAAATTGTTCATGCCCCAGCTTTTTATATTCTCTTTACTGTATAGAATCAGCCTCTTTATTTTTAAGCCACAGGGCTTATTCATTTATTAGCGGGACAATTTAGTAATTTTTCAGGTTTAGTCACTATTTTTGCTGAGAAGAAAATTTCCGTGGGTAAAATTATTCATTCCAGAATATACATGGCCAAAATTGAACCTGGCATTTTACTGTATAAGACCAAAGGTTAAGTGGAAAAGATCTACATACATGCAAATGTATTTTTATTTTCCTGTGGAGCTTTCATAAAGCTTGGCTTACTTAAGTAGTGTGCTTGGGTTTGAGGTGAGTTAATTCAATCAAAGCTCTGCTTTCTTTTCTGAAGGCATTTGAAGAGCTAACTCAGAGTGGCCAGATTTTGATGTGTTATTGACACTGCCATAGGTCAGTGTAATCTGACTCATTTATCAGTCTTTATTCAGGAGGACCTGGAGCTGAGATAATTTAGAGACTGAATTATCTCCTGCTCTCAGAGCCAGATGTCAAATTTCTGTGAAGGTTGGGAAGATTGCTTCCAGTCGTTATTGCTAAGTTATCTCCACACCTGCCAAGGCCCATGGAACAGGTAGATAAAAAAAAAAAAAAAAAAAAAAGAACATGCTACATTCTTCCCACCAACCAGGCCCAAAACTCTTCACAGCCAAAATGAAATTCAGCATGAAATGTGGAAGTTATTGCCACCTTTGCTTACAAGTGCCATTTGACCCGTACTCCTTCAAATTCTAACTTCATATTTTGAAAAAGAAAAATTGGGTTAACTATCGCTTTCCATCCAGGTGCTTAGGTAAGTCTTTTCTTCTTGTTGTTGTTATGAAACGGCATGGTCAAAGACAGAGAAGAATGGGAAAACACTCATGTGTAGGTTTACCAGAGTATTATTAAAGAAAAGGAATTACTTTGCTTCAAAGGTGGAGATTTACAATACCTGTATAATGTTTCTAAAAGGGATAATGAAAGGTTTGGCTAGAGTTCTACTTGTTGCACTGATGGGATTTTTTGACTTGCATGCGTAGATAAAGCACACACACATACACACACATCCTAATATACCTGTTATTTGTGGATTCTATATATCCTGACTGCCTCTAGGGGTTATTAAAAGAGTAATTCATTCATGTTCTCATATACTAACTATGTTTGGTTGAAGGGATACAAAAATGGAAGATACATGGTCTTTTTCCTAAGGAATCCTAGGAGAAAGCATTAAATCATAAATGATACACATAGTACTTCATATGATTTAAGAAAATTGTCATTGGGTTAATATGCATCATAATTCTTAGCCCTTTCCTTTTTGGTCAGAAATGCTAAATATAGGCACCTTGGTAATTCTTGGAGTAGAATGGTTGATAGAGAAGACATACATTGGCTTGGCATTTTTCATATTTCTGTCTTCTCATTTTTAGCAAGAGTGTTTCACATCAGTTTCTTTTGGCTCTATTAAATTATTAAGAAAAATATACTAGAGGTTTGAGGTTCAGAACCTGGAGGTGACTTTTGGTTCCATTAATGACCCTTTGGGTGACCTTGGCAAGTTAGGTAATCTCTGGCCTTCATTGTCCTCATTTGTTGAATGAGACTAACAAACCCTAATTCTCAAACTTTGTTGTAAAGATTTTATAAGATGTTGCATTTGAAAAGCACCTAAGAGAGCAAATAGTTTTATAAATTGCAGAGATGAGTGGTGATCAGGTATTGCCCCTGTAAGAACCTGGTCATTATCAGACAGAAAATCAACTGAAGGCCTCAGATAAATTGACAACTTTCTAAGCTCCACTCCAGATGATCATCTCAAACAGGTTTTAAAATAAAAAGGCCATATATGAATGTACAAGGTTTTATTCCATCTTAAATAAATAAATCGAAACAAAAAGTCATTTATATGATTGTTCTCACTCTATCAGGGGAAAAAAAGTGTTAAATCCAACAAGGGATAAGGACTTCAGGCTGCTATTTTTTCTCCCTTCCAAGTGGGATAGCTCTTAATCAGAGTGCATTCTCCATTCAAAATAATTTGTGAAGACTGGCATGAAAATGCAGATTCATAATTGAACAAAGACAATTATTTTCAGATTGAAGTACAGTGGTGAATAGCTCTGTGCTCCAATTATCGTCAGACTTTTATTTCAAATGGGAGGCTGAAATCACAGACGAGTTATCCTTAATTGGAAGAAATGGCTGAAACTGTACTTTTAATACCCGAGTGTAACATCATAAATATGTAGGTCATTTTTTTCATGTATAGATGACAGTGTGCTGCTATATGTAGTCCCTTGTGCACTCCAAAGTGTAATGGTGGGAGGCACAGTTTTCCTCAAACAAAAACAAAAACATCCAGGAGTTAATCAGAGCCGTAAAACTGTACAGCCTTTAAATAAAGGAATTATTTACGATAGCTTTATGCTAAATCTTAGATTAAAATGGAAACCTAACTCAAGGTAGTCTGAAGTCAAGCACGGTTTTCCTTGATCCTAACAAATCCTTCATAGTACATCTGTTAAAAATTATTTCAGGAGATCACCCAACCATGAATACATGGGCCAAATGTATTAGGGTAGGCCTGGCAGATTAAGAAAAGAAGACTAAAGCTATTTAAGGACTGTCAAGGATATGCGAAGTCTGTGCTTCTGAACCAACCAACAACAGTAGAGGAGTGCTTGCTGGCTGGAAGTCCAGGTACTGGCATCCGAGGCAGAGTTGAGTCAGGAGACAGGAGGGTACAGAGACCTGCTTAGTCATGTGTCTGTTCTCAGGTCCTTCTTTCAGTGCCCCTTTGAAGGTTACATTCTATTAGGAGAGAGACAATACCCCAAATAAATAAAAACTATTGTATGTGTTATAGAAGTACATGATATAGGGGAAAACAAAGCAGGAAAAGGTGCCAAGAAGTTGCCAGATTCAAGTGGTCCCTTGGAAGCCTCACTAAAAGGTGACAATTGAGCAAAGACCCGTGCAGGTAAGGGACTGAACCCTGCAGTATCTTAGGGGAGGGCGTTTCAGGCAGAGGGTGCAGCAAGTCATCCTGAGGAGGGTGCTTGCCTGGCTTGTTTAAGGAATAGCAAATAAACTAACCAATGTTGCTGGAACTGGGGCTAATAAGAGAGGAGGTCTGAGGGTAATGAAAGGTCAAACAGGGCCAGGCATTCAGGCCAGCACAAGGATCTTCTGAGTGAAATGGAAGCTCTTCAGGGGTTACCTGACTTACACATTGAAACTATCACTCTGGATGCAGTGTTGAGAATAACTGAACAAGGATTTAGAACAGAAGCTGAAAAACCATTTAGGAGGTTAAAAAAAGTATCGATTCTTCTGAGGGCTACAGAGACCTACAGGTTCTATGATCATGGCAGATGGAGTTCAGTGCCATGTCAGTTGGCCCTACTTTGGAGTTTGTGTTCCTGAGTGTGATGGAGTTGGACTCAGATGTGATCTTTGTTCACAAACCTGTCCTGTTACTTTTACCAGACCTGTGGTTGGCGCTGGGTTTAGTGTATACTCAGGAGACCTGAATCTCGGACTGTCCATGTGATAGCCAGGCCCTGAGCCTCAACAGACTTGCAACTCTTACCCTCTGGTTTAATGAACTTACTCCAGCCAGCTAACATGGAGGTGAAGAAGGTCAACCACCACACCAGGGAGCCGAGAGTGCCTACAACTGCAAGCAGGAGAACTGCATCCTTCATCCAAGTGGAATTTAAGCCCCTCTCTCGATACAGAGGTGGAGTGGACATAACCATCCCAGGGTCCACAGAATGGAGGAATAGAGTATGGATTCAAGTGCAGAGACAGTTACTGGACATTGTATGTCCTCCCATGGCCCACTGGATGGACTGGGGGAAAGTATAAACTATAATGTGGACCATTGACCATGAGGTGCAGCAGTGCTCAGAGATGTATTCACCAAATGCAAGGAATGTCCCATGATAATGGAGGAGGTTGTTGTTATGGGAGGAGTGGGGTGAGGGGGCTGGGGTGTATAGGGGACCTCATATTTTTTTAATGTAACATTAAAAATAAATAAATAAATAATAAATAAATAAAGCAATAATAAATAAAATGAAAATTGGCAAACGATGATAATGGCTTCGGTTAGGGAAATGAAGGGAAGAGAGCGGAAGGATGAGAAAGAGGACTGGTTCTGCCTCTGTTGCTGCCTATTTATGTTGCCAAGTTGTCAAGGATCTTGGAAACATCCATCAGGAAAGGGCCTTCCCAGGAAATTGCTCCTAGGCATGGCGTGCAGCCATAGAAGTGCCTTGCTCAGATGACCTTTCAAAGAACTGCAAGCAAGAGAATCACATCCATCAGCCATGTGGGATCTAAGCCCCTTCTCGATTTAGAGGTGGAGTAGACATCACTAACCCAGGGTCCACAGGTTGGAGGAATAAAATATGGATTAGAGTGGACTTACTGGTATTCTACTATAGAACTAGTGTATCACTAAAATACTACTGTAATTGTATCATTGATGTAGAGACAGTGGCCATGGGAGTTGCTAAGGGCAGGGAGAGAGAAGAAGAAATGTGATGTGGGGGCATTTTCAGGATTTGGAGTTGTCCTGAATGATATTGCAGGGACAGATACAAGACATTATATATTCTGCCATAATCCACTGAATGGACTGGGGGAGAGTATAAACTAAAATGTAAACTATTATCCATGTGGTGTAGCACTACTTCAAAATGTGTTCACCAAATTCAATGAATGTGCCACAATGATGAAAGAGGTTGTTGATGTGGGAGAAGTGAAGCGTGGTGGGGAGTGGGGTGTACGGGAACCTCTTATATTTTTTAATGTAACATTTTGTGTGATCTATGAATCTTTGAGAAAAAGACAATTTAAAAAATTTGTTTAAAAAATAAAGAAGGGGAGAGGGGGCAAGATGGCGGCTGAGTGAACATCCCTGTTAGAGTCTTCTGCAGGGAATCGGCTGGGCGGCGTTGGAGACTCTTTGGGACCGGATTGTTTCGGGATTTTTGCTGGTCCGGAGGTGTCTGGACATCGATTTGGAGGGAAGGTAACAGAGAGGATTCGTCTGTGAAATATACACGGAGATCCCAGCTACCTGTAGAGGATTCCCTTCTTGGGTAGGCGGAGACGAGGCATCTAGCCCCGCTCGGTGGGGCTGAGCCAGGCCGGGCCGCAGCGGGGGACGCTGCGCCGGCGGTGAGCGGGGCCGGGCGGGGCCGAGCCAGGCCGAGCCGGGCCGCGGTAGCGTTTGGAGCCGGGCGGGGCCGGTGCAGGCCCCGGCTGCGGGCCGCGGTAGCGCTTGGAGCCGGGCGGGGCCGGTGCAGGCCCCGGCTGCGGGCCGCGGTAGCGCTTGGAGCCGGGCGGGGCCGGTGCAGGCCCCGGCTGCGGGCCGCGGTAGCGTTTGAAGCCGGGCGGGCCCGGGTCAGGCCGCGGCGGGTACGGAGCCGGGCAGGGCCGGTCCAGGCCGCGGTGGCGGGAGGTGGACGCCGGAGCCGGCTGGGCCGCTGTAGCGAGCGGAGCTGGGCGGAGCCAGGCCAGGCCAAGGCAGCGTGAGGAGCCAGGCAGAGCCGGTCCAAGCCTCCGCGGAGGGCGGAGCCGGGCCTGCGGAGGGGTTTCTGTTTTTTTTGTTTTGTTTTGTTTGTTTGTTTGTTTGTTTGTTTTTTGTTTTTTTTTTTTCTTAATTTTACTTAATTTTTTTTTTTTTTTTTTTTTTTTTTGATCATCTGCAGTACTGGGGAGTTCGTGGGCCCTGGGCGGCCTATTGGGGGTTTGTGGGAAGGGAGGTGCTTGCAGACCCATTTGGGCAGACAGACGGGGGGGTTTTAGGGCAAAGCGGGGGGAAGTTGTTGTTTTAGATAGTGTTGCAATTGTGACACGTGTGTACCTGTATCTCTCTTCTCCCTATCCGTTCCCCACCGTTTGCCCATCCTCTTTTTCTTTCTTCCTTTCTTCTTGCCTTTCTTTTTTCTTTATTATAATTAGTTTGGTTTTTTTTTTTTTTTTTCGGTTTTCTCTTTCCCTCTTGTCCCTCATCTTCCACTTATTTTTACTTTAATTCAAGTATACAATAGGTGCTACAGGGAACACCTCACATTTGCTGGGTTTTCCCATCCTCCACTGCCTCATTTCTGTGTGAACTGATTTAGGCTACCTACACTATCCCCCTTCCCCTGCATCTTGATATCCACTATCATCTACTGTCTCTCCTATATTCCACCCCCCACCTCCCGTTCTTTGATCCACAAAGTGTCTAACTCTTAATTTCTAATACCTTTGTTCTGTTTTCTTTCTGTTATCCACTCTTGAAACTATTACCTTTCTTTTCTTTTTCCCTCTCTCATGAAAACAATAGCTGTGTAGTTCATACCATATTCCTCCCAAATTCAGTCATCAACTTCATAAAAGGTACTCTACCTACAGCTATAACTCTATACAATCTACATGAATCTAACCTCCATCCTTCCAGATCTCATATTCCTGCTTTATTAACATACATCACCAATACAACTTTACACTTTTCCCTTGCTTACACAATTGCCTTTCCCCAACACTAATACTTTCCTCTAAAGTGAACTTAACCAACAACAAGTAACTAGAATAAGAAGAAAAAAGTGACAAAGAGAAGATATAACACCTGTGCAAAAATAACAACTAATTAACCTCCAAGAGCAGACAAAGAAGCTAAGGAACTGATTAAATTCGTCAAAATAAAGAGATGACCAGAAAGCAACAAAAATCTACGAACCAAACCAATAATCAGGAAAACATGGCTGAATCCAATCAACAAACCAATAATCACGAAGGGGAGCAAAACTTGGCACAAGCAATGAAAGATCTCAGAACATTTATCACCGACAAATTTGATGCAGTAATGAAAGAGGTTAACAACATGAAGACATCACTTGGAGGGGAAATTGCAGACATACGCAAAAACATAACAGATATGATGGGAATGAACACCACAGTTCAAGAAATCAAAAATACACTTGCAGCAAATATCAGCAGACTAGAAGAGACAGAGCAGAGAATTAGTGATGTGGAAGACAGTACATCAGAAATCAAACAGATAGTAGAAGGGGTCAATAAGAAGATAGAAAAAATCCAATTAGGATTTAGGGACCTGAATGACAATGCAAAACGCTCAAACATACGTATTATAGGCATTCCAGAAGGTGAAGAGAAGGGAAAGGGGTCAGAAAGAGTGTTGCAGGAAATAATGGCTGAAAACTTCCCAAATCTACTGAAAGAGACAGATGTACATATCCAAGAAGCACAGCGCACTCCACAAGTCATAAACCCCAACAGGCCCACCCCAAGACATATACTTGTCAAATTATCCAATGCTCAAGACAAAGAGAAAATCCTAAAAGCAGCAAGAGAAAAGAAAACCATCACATACAAGGGAAGCTCAATTAGATTAAGTGCTGATTTCTCTTCTGAAACCATGGAGGCAAGAAGACAGTGGTATGATATAGTCAAGGTACTAAAGGAAAAAAATTTCCAACCAAGAATACTCTATCCAGCTAAACTAGCATTCAAACATGATGGAGAGTTCAAAATATTCGCAGACAAACAGAAACTGAAAGAGTATACCAACAAGAAACCTCCCCTTCAAGAAATTCTAAAGGGAGTGCTGCAGGAAGAAAGGAAAAAACAGGAAAGGCAAAGTTGGAGGAGAGTATAAGACCAACAACAACAACAAAAAAGACAAAAAAAAATATACAAACAAAATATGACAAACACAAATCCAATCAAAGTATGGCTAACACAAATAATTCCTTGATAGTAATAACACTGAATGTCAACGGATTAAACTCACCTATCAAAAGATTCAGACTGGGACATTGGATAAGGAAATATGACCCATCCATATGCTGTCTACAAGAGACACATCTTAGACCCAGAGACGCATGGAGATTGAAAGTGAAAGGCTGGAAAACAATCATACAAGCTAACAATAACCAAAAAAAGGCAGGAGTAGCTATATTAATATCAGACAAAATAGACTTTAAATGTGAAACAATTGTGAGAGACAAAGAAGGATACTACATTTTAGTCAAAGGGAAAATCTGTCAAGAAGATCGAACAATCATAAATATCTATGCCCCTAACAAGGGTGCCTCTAAATACGTCAGGCAAACGCTGGAAAAACTAAGTGAAAGAATAGATACATCTACAATTATAGTGGGGGATTTTAATACACCACTATCAACTCTGGACAGAACATCTCAAAAGAGAATCACCAAAGAAACAAAACATCTGAATAGTATATTAGAGGAGCTCGATCTAATAGACATATATAGATCACTACACCCAAACACAGCAGGATATACATTTTTCTCAAGCGCACATGGATCATTCTCCAAGATAGATCATATGCTAGGCCACAAAGAAAGGCTGAACGAATTCAGAAAGATTGAAATCATACAAAACATTATCTCTGACCACAGTGGAGTCAAGCTGGAGATTTGCAAGGGAAAGAAACCCAGATTTCACACCACGATTTGGAAATTAAACAACACACTCTTAGAAAAACAGTGGGTCAAAGAGGAAATCTCAAAAGAAATCAATGACTACCTTGAAACAAATGATAATGATAACACAACATACCAAAATTTATGGGATGCAGCAAAAGCAGTACTGAGAGGGAAGTTTATAGCCATAAATTCATATATCAAAAAAGAAGAAAGAGCAAAAATTGAAGAACTAACTGCACATTTGAAGGAATTAGAAAAACAACAACAAAGTAACCCAACAGGAAGAAGAAGGAAGGAAATAACAAAGATAAGAGCAGAACTAAATGAAATAGAAAATAAGAAAGCACTTGAACAGATAAACAAGACCAAGAGCTGGTTTTTTGAGAAGATTAACAAAATTGACAAACCTTTAGCAACACTAACAAAGAAAAAAAGAGAGAAGATGCAAATACACAAAATAAGAAATGAGAAAGGCGATATCACCACTGACCCCACAGAAATAAAGACTATCATAAGAGGATATTTTGAAAAACTATATTCCAACAAAAATGACAATCTAGAGGAAATGGACAAATTCCTAGAAACACATAAACAGCCCATATTGACAAAAGAAGAAATTGATGATCTTAACAAACCAATCACAAGCAGAGAGATAGAATCAGTTATTAAAAATCTCCCAACTAAGAAGAGCCCAGGGCCAGATGGCTTCACAGGTGAATTCTATAAAACATTCCGGAAAGAACTGACACCAATCCTGCTGAAACTATTCCAAACCATCGAAACAGAAAGAACATTACCCAACTCCTTCTATGATGCCAACATTACCCTAGTACCAAAGCCAAACAAAGACATCACAAGAAAGGAAAATTACAGACCAATTTCTCTAATGAACCTAGACGCAAAAATACTTAACAAAATACTTGCTAATCGTATTCAACAACACATTAAACGAATTATACACCACGACCAAGTGGGATTCATCCCAGGTATGCAAGGATGGTTCAACATAAGAAAATCAATCAACGTAATACACCATATAAACAGATTGAAGGAAAAAAATCACATGATTATATCTATTGATGCAGAAAAAGCATTCGACAAAATACAGCACCCTTTCTTGATAAAAACACTCCAAATGATTGGAATACAAGGAAATTTTTTGAACATGATAAAGAGTATATATGAAAAACCTAAAGCCAATATTGTTTACAATGGAGAAATCCTAGACTCCTTCCCTCTAAACTCAGGAACAAGACAAGGATGCCCACTGTCGCCACTCCTATTTAACATTGTCTTAGAAGTACTTGCTCGAGCACTGAGGCAAGAACCAGAAATAAAAGGCATTCAAATTGGAAAGGAAGAAGTCAAAATTTCATTATTTGCAGATGACATGATCCTATACATAGAAAACCCTGAGAGATCTACAACGAAGATTCTAGAACTCATAAATGAGTTTAGTAAAGTCGCAGGTTATAAGATCAATGCGCAAAAATCAGTAGCATTTCTGTACACCAATAATGAGCAAGATCAGGAGGAAATCAAGAAACAAATACCATTCACAATAGTAAATAAAAAAATCAAATACTTAGGAATAAATTTAACTAAAGAGGTAAAGAACTTATACACTGAGAACTATACAAGATTGTTCAAGGAAATCAAAGAAGACCTAAATAAATGGAAGACTATTCCTTGTTCATGGATAGGAAGACTGAACATTATTAAGATGTCTATCCTACCAAAATTGATCTACACATTCAATGCAATCCCAATAAAAATCAATGCAGCCTTCTTTAAGGAACTAGAAAAACTAACTATGAAATTTATTTGGAAAAGAAAGAGACCCCGAATAGCCAAAGACATACTGAAAAAGAAAAACGAAATTGGAGGAATCACACTACCTGACTTCAAAACATACTATAAAGCTACGGTGGTGAAAACAGCATGGTATTGGCATAAGGAGAGACATATAGACCAATGGAATCGAATTGAAAGCTCTGATATAGAACCTCACATATACAACCACATAATATTCGATAAAGCCACCAAACCCTCTCAACTGGGAGAGAGTGGCCTATTCAACAAATGGTGTCTGGAGAACTGGATAGCCATATGTAGAAGAATGAAAGAGGATTACCATCTCACACCTTATACAAAGATCAACTCAAGATGGATCAAAGACCTAAATATAAGAGCCAAGACCATAAAAACCTTAGAAAGCAGTGTAGGGAAACATCTACAGGACCTCGTAATAGGTAATGGATTTATGAATATCTCACCAAAAGCACGAGCAGCAAAAGAACTAATAGATAAATGGGACTTCCTCAAAATTAAAGCCTTCTGCACCTCAAAGGAGTTTGTCAAGAAAGTAAAAAGGGAGCCCACACAGTGGGAGAAAATATTTGGCAATCATATATCTGATAAGAAACTTATAACTTGCATATATAAAGAACTCCTACATCTTGAAAATAAAAAGATAAACAATCCATTTAAAAAATGGGAAAAAGACTTAAACAGACACTTCTCCGAAGAAGAAATACAAATGGCAAGAAAGCACATGAAAAAATGTTCCAAATCTCTAGCTATCAGGGAAATGCAAATCAGAACCACAATGAGATACCATCTTACACCCATAAGATTGGCAGCTATGAAAAAAACAGAAGAATACAAGTGCTGGAGAGGATGTGAAGGAAGGGGAACACTCATCCACTGCTGGTGGGAATGCAGAATGATCCAACCATTCTGGAGAACAGTATGGCGGTTTCTCAAAAAACTAGCCATAGATTTGCCATATGACCCAGCAATACCACTGCTGGGAATATACCCAGCAGAACTGAAAACAAGAACACAAACCAATATATGTACACCAATGTTCATAGCAGCATTGTTCACTATTGCCAAAAGTTGGAATCAACCCAAATGCCCATCAACAGACGAGTGGATCAATAAAATGTGGTATATACACACAATGGAATACTACTCGGCTGTAAGAACAAACACACTACAAACACATGTGATAACATGGATGAATCTTGAGAACCTTATGTTGAGTGAAGCAACCCAGACATTGAAGGACAAATACTACATGACCTCAATGATATGAAATAAACAAGCTGCCCTAGATAGCAAGAGACTGAACGATAGGCTTGCAGGAAATCGGAGGGTGGAGGAAGGATATGAGCCGATGTCTGCAGGGGTGGAATTTAAGACGAGATGGTGGTAAGTATGAACACAAAGAAGAGATAAAAGGGGGGCAAGGGGTTGCCTTTGCTTGGGGCTTTGCGGGTTTGAGGGTGGCTGGGGAGGGACGGGTGGGTAACGTTGCCCAAAAGTGGGGGGAGGGAGGGATAGCATACGAACCAGGAGAGGGTCAGGTGTTGGTGGAGAGTAAAATGCCGAGAAAATCATATCAAAATATAATAAAGAGGGTTACCTGTTTAGAATGCTCGGAGGGGAGGGTCTGATGCAGGACGGGCTCCTGGGGAATGTCTAAATGCTCATTCTGCCAGAGTGGGTGACACCATGGGGTAGAAACCCAAGTAGTGAGAGTGGGGGTGGACCCACATCCTGGGGAGGACTAATGCCATCCAATAGAGGGAACTGTATCCCTCGAGAGAAAGGGTGGCTCCCAGGGCATTGGGGCAGTTGAGCAAGTTAGGCCCTGAACACTATTCCATCTATCTCTGGAAGTGGCTCCTCAGGAAACGGAGGTTGGCTATCACTGAGGGCACCAAGGTGGAAGGGAAAATGGACGTTAAATGTGTGGAACCAAAGTAAATGGGGGGTAAGAGAGGAGTTTCTTGAGAGTACACAAGGATGGATATAAAACATGTAATATTACACCATAACATATAGGAGATGACAGACTGATAATGTAAACCATAATGTAAAACATAGGATAACTAAAAATGTAAAGAACTGTGTATCCTAAAGTATGCACCATAATGTAAACACAGATGTCACCTTGTTAGAAAGCTAATGTCTCAGACTCTGTACATCACTTTAAGTAAATATGATATGAATAGGGTGTAAGAGTATCACTGTGGAAGGGAAAAGGTTTTCTGGTGGATGTGTGGGAGTGCTGTATATTATATATATACATTGCTGTGGTCTAGGACTCCTGTGAAGAAAAGCTGAATAATTAGGGGGGGGGGAAAAAAAAAAAAAAAAAGAAAAAAATAGGATGTGGAATTTTTTCAAGTCAACATTCTTTATCTAAGTTCTCTATCTAACTTTATCCAAGTTCTTTATCTATCCTTTAAACTCATCGCTATATGCCATTCCCTAGTAAGGGACCATGACATTATATTGGGCTTCAAATTTCGGGGAGTTCTGGATCACAGAGTGTTTCAACAATGGCAATGGAGGGATACTGGTATGGGATACCAATGACAGGTGATATATGACTGACAGGGAGCTGTACAG
Source organism: Dasypus novemcinctus (assembly GCF_030445035.2). Taxonomy (NCBI): domain Eukaryota; kingdom Metazoa; phylum Chordata; class Mammalia; order Cingulata; family Dasypodidae; genus Dasypus; species Dasypus novemcinctus. The sequence continues at coordinate 87,367,833 of NC_080684.1, read as the reverse complement.
AACATATGTCCAGGGTGCATGGTAATGATTGGATATACTCATAGTGGCAACAATTAAAAACCACAGTAGGGGGGGTACTGGGTTCCTGGCCAGTGGTGCTCTGTCGTGGTCCCTAGGGGAGCAGCGACAGTCTCCCAGGTACAGTGGTGGGGACCGGGAGGGAGTGAGGGTTCAACAGTGAGCCCCTGATACTAATGACTATGCTTGTGAGCTGATAAACCCAAAATAATAACAAGGCCTAGAGCAACTTTGTGCCTGGGAATTTCCTTCTGTCAGCCTTCATGTTACTCAAATGTGGCCAGTCTCGAAGCCAAACTCAGCATGTAAATGCAATGCCTTCCCCCCAGCGTGGGACATGACACCCGGGGATGAGCCTCCCTGGCAACGAGGGAACACTATCAACTACCAACTGATGATGCAACTGGAAAATGACCTTATACGGAAGGTTCAATGCGGATCAGCAGAATATCCATGTCTACATAAAATACCATGACTTTAAAATGCTGTTTGACCTAAAGTAAGGGGGAAATGGAAAGGAGAAATGAGTTTATATGGCTACGAGTTTCTAAAAAAGAGTCTGGAGGCTGGCAGAAGGTTTGCCCTCATGCACAACTGAGCAGAGTCAGAGAGACAGATAAAGCAGATACAACCCCCAGATATTGGTTCCTTTGAGGGCTAAAGAGACCCATGGGAGTTATGGTCATGGCCGATGGGGTTAACTACCAGGGCAGATGGCCCCTCTTTGGAAATGGTGTTTATGTGTGATGAATCTGGACTCAGATGGGATCTCCCTTCATAAGACTTTCATGCTAATGTGCTGGAGGTGCAGTTAATGTTGGGGTTTAAGATATATTTAGGGGATTTGAATCTCTGGACTGACAATGTGATAGCCAGATCCTGAGCCTCAACAGACTCCAGCACCTACAATCTGATTTATTGGACTTACCACACTCAGCTAAGATGGAGGTGAAGAAGGACAACCACCACACCATGGAGCCTAGAGTGATTACAACTGAAAATGGGAGGATTGCATCCAGCATCCAGGTGGAATCTGAGCCTCCTCTTGACATAAAGGTGCAATGGACACAACCAAACCAGTGTCCACATAGAAGAGGTGGCATTGGATTGGGAAAAGTGGACATAATGGACAAAGGGTATGGGGAAAGGCAGGAAGAGATGAGAGGTGGAGGCGTCTTCGGGACATGGAGCTGCCCTGGATGGTGCTTCAGAGGTAATCACCGGACATTGTAAATCCTCACAGGGCCTACATGATGGAATAGAGGAGAGTATGGGCCATGATGTGAACCAATGTATATGAGGTGCAGAGGTGCCCAAAGATGTACTTACCAAATCCAATGGATGTGTCAGGATGATGGGAACGAGTGTTGTTGGGGGGGGGGAGAGGGGGGGTGGGGGGGTGGGGTTGAATGGGACCTCACATATATATTTTTAATGTAATATTATTACAAAGTCAATAAAAAATAAAAAAAATTAAAAAATAAAAAAAAATAAAAAAAAAAAATAAAAAAAAAAAATAAAGAAAAAGAACCTGATGCAGGAGTGGAGTTACCTGACAGCCTCCAGTTACCGCCCTTGCATCGTCGCTCTCATTGAGGCTGGCGTCCCCCACGCTATCTCAGGGCAGTGACCAAGCCCAGCCTGAGTACTGGAGCCGGATTGTTTCCAATACAGAACTCTTCCAACAAGCCATCTTTACTCTGACTGAGACTTCCTCAGGGCTGTGATACATGAGGAGGCACTTCCTACCCAGTCCTCCTTTATCCCCACTCTCCCTTCACAAATGTCACATCTGCATTGTGTTCTCACCTCTTTCTGTTCCCTTTTCCCTTTATCCTTTGTAGACATTTCTCCCCAATAAATCTCTTGCACTTCCAATTATTCCATTTTGGTGTCTTCTTAGGGGACCCAAACTGACACATTTCCTCTCTCATCAGCCTTAAGCTTCGATTGTTCTTTCTTTCTCTCCACTGAATTTCTTGGAACCCAATCCATGACTTTGACATTCCTATTGTTTACTTTTGCCATTCAATAGCAAATATAAAAATAATAACAAATATAAAATAATAACAAAGTTATACTGCAAAGGACATGGTTATAGAGAAAGCTGAATATTGGGGACATTAATGCAATCAAATCTACCATTAATATGTATTATAATTCTTCAATTTGAGAGTGTATTAATCAGCCAAAGGGATGCTAATGCCAAGTACCAGAAATCTGTTGGCTTTTATAAAGGATATGTATTTGGGGTAGAAACTTACAGTCACAAGGCCATAAAGAGTAAATTGTTTCCCTCACCAAAGTCTGTTGCCACATGTTGGAGCAAGATGGCCACCAGTGTCTGCAAGGGTCAGCCTTCTTCTTCTTAAGGCTCCACGGTCCCAGATTCTTCTGATCTTTACTGTAGGTTGTCATAAGGCTTGTCTCTCTTCCTGGGGCTCATCTCTTCCTGGTCTTAGCTGCTCTGCTCTCTCCATAAGGTCAGCTGTAAACTCTCAGGTGAATGGCTTGGCTCTCTCCCTGGGGCTCCAGCATCAAAACTCAGCCCTCTCCTATGCCATGTCATTCTCTGTGTGAGTGTCTGCCCAACAAGGGGGCGGGGACTCACTGTCCTACTGAATCAAAGCCCTAAACTTAATTTAATCAAGTAAAAGTGAAACCTCTGAATTTAATATAATCCAAGGGCATTACACCCAGAGTAACAGATAAATTTACAAACATAATAAATGTTTATTTTTGGAATTCATCAATAATATCAAACTGGCACAGAGAGGTGCAAAACTATTAAAAACTATGAAGTTAACTCGTATACATTATATATGTATCATATGTAAAGGGCTTTACAAACATACATCTATATTTTAAGAAGAGAAACACAAAAATCTGTTTTCATCACACTCTGGGCTTGGAGAGTGTGGTGCTGGGAAACCATCCTATCCTTTACCAAGAGAAGGCTTTCTGGGTTGAAATCACTTCCTGTAACTAATGATTAAATCAAAAGAGCAGGAACTATTTTGACCGAAAGAGAAAGTAGATCTAATGTAAAGACATCAGTTGTTTTCACCAGCCTATCATCCATTTTCTCTTTGGTTTCTTTGAGAAAAGTCCCTTCCTTGGTCCACGTGGTTCTTCTGATTCTATCCATAGCTCCAGGAGTTAATACATGACCCAGGCCTAACTAATCAGTATCTCATCCCCTACAGTGACTGGTTAAAGAAAGCGGATCCTGGACTTTTGCCAAAATATTTCCCAGGAGTTGCTGTGCTGATTGGAAATGGGCCTAGAGCTAATGTTGGACACCTTGCTAGCATGAGGGGAGAACTGGACTGGGAGTGAAGCTAGTGAAGGAAAAATCTAAGCTGAGGTATGGGGAGAAACAGTCCTGATGATATGTAATTTGAGAATCTAGATACACCTCTTCCTGAATCTGTATACACTTATGTTTTTCCAAATATGATCAACAAATTTTCTTTTATCACTCACAGGGGTTTGACCTGCATTTCTTTCACTAGCAACTGAAGCTGTTTTTGTTAAATGATATAGCTAATTTTACCTACCTACATCCTACTTTCTCCATCTATGTTTCATTTTCCTTCTTAACTCTGTTCTGAATGCTTGAGCTGAGAACTCCTCCCTCACTGAACCTGTGAAGAAACTTCAGTAGTGGTAGGAATCTATTAGATTTTATTATCCTATTCTCCAACTTGGTCTATTTAGAACTTTAAAAAAAAAAATAATTCTAATATGATCTTTTGCAGTCATCCTCTTCTTTACATCTCCCTTTTAAGCACACATCCAGCCTTGTTAAAGCAAGTTTTGAAGGAAAATCAAGATCTTAGTTAATTTTGTCATTCATTATGGAATAATATTGAGTAATTAAAAATGAGAGAAAAAACAAAAATGAATAAAGATGGACAAAAATAAAGACCTAGTGTTCCTAGCTATGCCTTTGCAAACTTGAAAATGAAGATTGTATAAATTGAATGCATATGTAATTTTACTTTTCACCATGAAATAAAATAAATTGGACAATAGATGGAAGTAACTAAAATATGCTGAGCTGTCTCTGGTCCTGAAAATTCTATCTTTAAATATATGGATACTTTTTATTACTCACTTTCATCACAATAATGACAAGAAATTTTTCCATAAAGTCAGAACTATTATTAAGAGAATTCTAGCATCTCACCCTGTAGCACACCCATACCCAGGTCTCAGGTTGTGTACTTATCTCATTCTAGTTTTCTTGTTTCTTAATAAACTCTTTACTCCTTTGCCTACCCTAATGGCATGTCCTTAAATTCTTTTATGCAACAGCCTAGAACCTAGAAGCCCAGAACCCAGAGACTTCCACTAACATATTTAGCTAGCCAAGCCAGAAGACAAGGAGACAAGTAATGTTCCCTAATCCCTGGCAAGGACTGGTGGGTCTAAACTTTTAATTGGAGCCTGCCTGTGCCCTGTTTTGTTTTATTAGTGAAGCCCCAAAACTATCACCCTGGACTGTGCCCAGAGGTTTGATCCTTACTCAGCCCCTGGGAAACCCTGTGATTCCTGTTAATTCATTACCTCTGGGGCCTCTGAGGCTGTTTGCCTCTAAGCCACAGATCAGTCCTTGCTTTTTAACATGCATTTTAACATCCAGTTTAACTGCAAACTTGGTCACTGGCAGTGGCCTCTACCATGGCTGCTTTCTAAGACCTCTTCAAGAGAAGACCGAAAGAAAGGTTTCAAGCCAGTCCCTTTTCTAGGGAGAAAATCCAACTTGGTAGCTTCGGTGCATAACCTAGGTCAGGATGTCTCCCAATCCTGCCCCAGGGATGCCTGGTGGCATGGTTTCTGTGTTTTGGGGATGCTGAGAACCAGAGCAGAAACTACAAATGTCCTCCAAGACTTAAGTAACTCAGGCGCTTCAGTTTGGAGATTAGCTCCAAATGTCCCCCAAAACTTAAGCAACTTGGTAATTCTAAACTGAGTTTGCCTTTGCTTATGGTTATTTCAAGTCTGGCCTCACCATTGTAGTAGCAACTACTTTATTCTCCCCTATTTGTAGCCAGGGCAACTTCTACTCCACCTTTGAGAGAGGGCAAATTTGAGACACCCCTGTCTCTGATCCTTCCACTGTATTAATAGCCTTGCTTTCTTTCATGATTATCCAGGTGTGGACTCCAGTTTACCCACTCTGGACAAGAGACCCATGGGACCCCACAGCCCTTGAGGAAATCACTGCATGGTGGGAATCCTTGGCCCTTGGGGCTGGACATCCACTCTTCCAGTCCAGTGACCACCAGAGTCCTATTATCTCTGAGGACTGGGGAGTGAGGGACCTCCCACCTTGAAGAATCTGAAAACATCAGGTCATGAGAAAAAAAAAAAACCAAGTTTTCCTTGAGACTTCAATGACCTCAGTGAGTATATACTAGAACTGGTGTTATTCATCCAAGGCCTGTAAAAGTCAAAATGGGAAATAAGCAGAGCTTTGAAGTAAAGGAAAATATAAATTGTATTTTAAAGCATCAGAAACAATTTGGTTTTAAGCCATTAACTGAAGAAGAAAATTCTTACACAAAACTGCATGGTCACAGTGCAGATTAATTAGGAATAGTCTTCAAAGAGATTTTTTAAATATAATGTTATTTTACACTTAAGCCTATCTCGTAAGAGAATGAAATTTTAAGTAACATTAGTGAGTTGTGTGTTTTTGTGTCTAACTCTATTTGTGTCTGCCTGTTTGCTCAGTGTATATTTTCATACAACAGGATGGTAACATCAAATTAACAAATAAAAATTCTTAAAAGAGCTCCAATCAAATTGTTAAAAATTAAATAAGTGCTTATATAAGTAAATGCTTATATAACCAAATTAGAAAAGCTAAGCAGGATGGAAAGGTCATATAGAAATATGAATGTAGAAACTATTGGGAAAGGAAAAAGATTTTCCTAAGCTCCTGGACCTGCCCAGCCCGCCTCCAGGGCTTCTTTCTCTTTGAGAAAACTATGGGGATGGGCTAGATATGACAAGATGGGGAAATGTAAATTTAGCTTAAATTTTATCTACCAGGCCAGGGAATGGAGAATCATAGTTTATCCTATAATTCCCCAAATTAAACATTTTAACAGCCTTAAAATGAGCGTAATTAATGATCCAACTGTCAAATTTCAGTAAGTAAAGAAAAAGTCCTTGAAACCTATGGAAAGTTCTTTTCTAAATTATGATTGAAGTAAATTAAACAAGTATAATATATTCCAAAACCTGGCAATCTGTATATTTAAAAGGTTATTCACAATTTTAGAATTTTATTAAAGGAATAAAAGAGATATTAGCCTCCCATGAAGGAAGGAAAAAGAACATTTCTTGCATAAGCTATAATGGTTTTGATTTTATTTAGATTGGGTGTTATCTCCCTAGGTTTATAGAATAAAAACAATTAAATAAACTTTCATTACATGTATTAAATCTTTACGATGATGAAAATAATAACTTTATGTTTAATGAAGTATGTATCTGTCCTAAAGTGAAATGACTAGTTTTCACAGAACAGAGTAAGAAAAGACTTTTAAATGGACAAAATAAAATTTCATCAGTTGCTAATCATAATTTAATAAGCTTATCTAAAGGTAACAGTGACTATCCATATGGTTATGGTTGGTAATAGGAAGTTTTCAAAAACATTTTCTAAACTGAAGTATATAAATGGCTAATTCTAGGAAGGCATTATTAAATAGAAACCTAAACTAATCTTGATAACAAAAAGTAGATTTATAACAGAGAAACCTGTCAGAGACCACCTCAATCTGCATGTTAAGATGGTGGTAAAGGAAAGAAAATCTTGTTTCCATTGGGAATCTTAGGTTTTCATAAAATAATGGAGAAAATAATTTTTTTGTACTGCTAAAGTAAAATGCCTTTTTACTTTCGAAGTACAGAAAAATTTAATTCACAATTATGGTAAAGGTATAAAAACAGTAAAGTACTAAAATAGTTAAGTTATACATTGCATTGGAAATATTTATAAAGTGTATGAAAATTAAAAGAGAGAGACTTCAGTATTGTCAAACTCTATTGTGCATCCAAACCAGTCCTTCAGCACCCTGCATGATGTCTCTCCATCTGTGTTTTTGGCAAGTTCAGTCACTACAACCCCTAAAACTATAAAGGTACCTATCACATCTAGGCATGCTCCTGAAATGGATAGAGAGTATGTTGCGGTTTCCGACTCCTGCAGCAGCCAGCAATGGCTTGATATGGCCAGATGAACAATGGGCATTGCCTCCAGATTGGTTCTGTTCCACAGTGCTGAAGGGTGCTATGCACTAGGCTGGTGAAGCACTGAAGCCTCCCTTCCCAGCTTCTCTCTAGGATCAAAAATGCTGTGGCAAAAGGGACAAAATGGGGTCAAGGGGTTGCCTTCGGATGGGGCTTTGTGGGTTGGAGGGGGGCTGGGGATGGGCAGAGGGGTAATATTATCCAAAAAATGGGGGGAGGGAGGTGCAACATACGAACATGGGAGAGTGTCAGGTGTTTGTTGAGAACAAAATGTTGAGAAACTCGTATCAAAGTATAAGTAGGAGGGTTACCTGTTTAGGATGCTCAGGGGGTACGGTCTGATGTGGGACGGACTCCGGGGGAATAGCTGAAGGCTCATTATGCCAAGGTGGGTAGTACCATTGGGAAGAGACCCAAGAAGTGAGAGTTGGGGTGGACCCACATCATGGAGAAGACCAATGCCGTCAAATAGAGAGAACTGTATCTCTCGTGAGAAAGGATGGCTCCCAGGGCAACAGGGCAGTTGAGAAATTCAGGCCCTGAATACTGCTGCAAGTATCTCTGGACATGGCTTCTTGGGAAATGGAGATTGGCTGGTGTTGTGGGCCCCAAGGGGAGGGGAAAATGGATGTGGAATGGATGGAACCAAGGTAAATATGGGGGCAAGAGAGGAGTTTTGTGAGAGTACACGAGGATGAATATAAAACATATAATATTACACCAAAAACATATAGGGGATGACAGCCTAATAATGTAAACCATAAGGCAAAACATAGGATAACTAAAAAATTTAGAAAACTGTACAACCTAAAGTATGGACCACATAGTAAGTACAGATGTCACCTTTTTTGAAAGCTATTGTCTCGGAATCTCTACATCAGTTTCAGGAAATATGATATGAATAAGTTAAAAGATTATCGCTGTGGAAGGGAAAAGGTTTTATGGTGGATCTGGGGAAGTGCTGTATATTGTATATATGAATTTCGGTGATCTAAGACTCTTGTGAAGCTGATAATTTGTTGGGATTCACTTTACAGGAAGTTTTGGATCACAGAGTGGTTCAACAATGGCAACGGAGGAATACTGATATAGGATGTTATTGACAGGATATATAGGGTTGACAGGGAGTTATACAGGGCATATGCCCAGGGTATATAGTAATGTCTAGATATACTCATAGTGGAAACAATTAAAAACAACAGCTGGGGGGTACTGGGCCCCTGGCCGGGGGGTCACTGTTGTGGACCCTGGAGGAGCAGCGGCAGTCCCCCAGGTGCAACGGCAAGAACCAGGAAGGAAGGAGGGCCCAACAGTGGGCTCCTGATACTAATGGCTATGCTTTTGAGCCTGTACACCTGCAATAAGAACAAGGCCTAGAGTAGCACTGTGCCTGGGAGTTTCCTCCTGACAGCCTTCATGTTACTCAAATGTGGCCACTCTCACAGCCAAATTCAGCATGTAGATTCAGTGCATTCCCCCCAGCGAGGGACATGACACCCGGGGATGAGCCTCCCTGGCACCGAGGGACCACTACCACACACCAGCTGAAGATACAACTAGAAAATGACCTTGAATTAAAGGTTCAATACGGATCAGCAGAATATCCCTGTCTACATATAATAACATGACTTCAAAATGCTGATTGACCTAATGTAAGGGGGAAATGGAAAGGAGAAATGAGATTATAAGGCTATGAGTCTCTAAAAAAGAGTCTGGAGGTTGTCAGAAGGAATGCCCTTATGCACAACTGAGCAGAGTCTGAGAGACAGATAAAGTAGATACAACCCCAGGTATTGGTTCTTTTGAGGGATAAAGCGACCCACGGGTTCTATGGTCATGGCAGATGGGGTTCACTGCCAGGGCAGATGGCCCTTCTTTGGAGCCTGTGTTTCTGCGTGATGGAATTGGACTCAGAGGGGATCTCTTTTCACAAGACTTCCATGCTACTTTATTGGAATTGTAATAGGTGCTGGGGTTTAAGATATATTTAGGGGATTTGAATCTCTGGACTGATAATATGACACCCAGGCCCAGAGCCTCAACAGACTTCAGCTCCTACACTTTGATTTATTGGACTTACCCCACTCAGCTAACATGGAGTTGAAGAAGGTCAACCACCACACCATGGAGCCTAGAGTGTTTACAACTGAAAGCAGAAGGAGTGCATCCAGTATCCATATGGAATCTAAGCCCCCACTTGACATAGATGTGCAATGGACATAACTAATCCAATGTCCACAGAGAAAATGTGGAATGGGTGTGGGAAGGGTAGCCATGGTGGCTGCTGGGTTTGGGGAATGGGAGGAAGAGATGAGATGTGGAGCCGGTTTCGGGACGTTGAGTTGTCCTGGGTGGTGTTTCACGGACAATTACGGGACATTGTAGATCCCCCCAGGGCCCACTGGATGGAACGTGGGAGAGTGTGGGCTATGATGTGGATCATTGACTATGGGGTGCAGTGATGCTCAGAGATGTTCTTACCAGGTGCAATGGATGTGTCATGAGGATGGGAGCAAGTGTTGCTGTGGGGGGAGTGGGGGGTGGGGGCGGTAGGGTTAAATGGGACCTCATATTTTTTTAATGTAATTTTTAAAAATAAATAAATAATTAAAAATAAATAAATAAAAAACAAAACAAAACAAAACCAAAAAAAAAAAAATGCTGTGGCATGCTGACTGTGTGAAGAACATACTAAGTGGAACAACAATTATCAGAGCAATGTGAGTAGAATTTAAGCAAATATAATTGGCATGATGGCATGCTGCCTTGGAGAGACAACATGTATGGTATTGCAAACCTAGGGCTTAGATATAGTAAATACAGCTCAAAGAAGAACTTGTGCATTACTAAGTATTAAGTGCTGTACCATATACTTGATGAATATGATATCTCTTCTATTCTAGATTGCAAGCAGAGGGAGAGTGAACATATTAAAATTCCTGGTAAATTTAATTAACTTTCTAAGTATTTAATGAAAATGCCTATAAGATTAAGGAATGGTTCTCTTAAGTTCTGTCTTTATTTTGCTTGCCATATGCTTGTCTTGTTGTTGCCTATACTGTCTTTGTGAGTTTCTGTCTAGGGCAGTGCCTCTCTTCACAGCTCTCCTAGCTGTCCTAGGCATAACCACCACTGAGAGAACTGGGGTTGGCAGTTTATACCAAACCCAGCAGATCTACCACAATCTCTCCCTAGAGTTAACCAACAGCATAAAAGGACTCAGGAAAGAATGCGGTTTCCCATCAACTTTGGGAAGATGCAGTCTTTGAAGGCATCTGGCCTTTCTCACTCTCATGGCCGATATGTCACGACTTGCCCCCTTTTTGGGCCCACTTACCACCATCATCTTCATCCTTGTGGTAGGACCATTTATCTTAAATTCTAATTAAGTTTATTTCTTTCAGAATCAATGCCTTCCAGAACAAGCTATTAGTCACGTAGGGATTTCATCCAGCTCCAACCACAGTGCTGGATCCATCTTCCCTCAACCCCAATAGAATAACCAGAGAGTTTTACATCCTGTCAAGCAGTGACTACTCCCCCTACTCAGCAGGAAGCAGCTACAGAAGAATGACCTTTACCCTTCAGTTTAAGAATCAGGGGATAAACTCTCTGAGGGGGGAGTTGAAGCAGGTTACTATAGGGAAAGAGTGAAGGCAGCTGGGACCTGGCAGAGAACATGGTCAAGAGACCCCATCCAGAAACCCTCTGCTACTGAAAACAAAGCTGGAAAGAGCTCACCTGGCCATGAGATCCCATCTGGAACACTTTACAGGGTCAATGGGGAGCCCCAGAGAATTCCAAACAACAGGCCTCCCCATTGGCCCCTGAGAGCTAACATGTGGGGTAACCAATCATAACAGCAAGCAGTTGGGGGCCCTCCCCAACATTAGGAAAGGGGAGGAGGAAAGGCTTTAAAAAGACCTAGCCTGGGGCCCCATGTGCACATCTCACCCTGTAGAAACCCTACACCCATGTCTCAGGTTGCGTACTTATCTCATTTCTAGTTTTCTTGTTTCTTAAACTTTTTACTCTCTTGCCTATCGGAAAAAAAAAAAAAAAAGAATTCTGAATGCAAGCAGAGAATTTAATCTCATCTTCCTTGACTCTAATTACTACTGAGCAGATAAATTAATGGAGCAGATTGCTTTCCTCATTCTGCCAGAGAGCTTTAAATTACAATGATATACAAAGCTACAAAGTAGTAATAAATACAAACAGGAAAAATCACTAAACAGAAAGTGGACTGTCTATAATTTTCTTGCCCTTAATTACAGTTTTCTTGCAAAGAAAATAACCAACTCTCTTATCAAAGCTTAAATATTATCTCATAATTTCTGTTAGATTTTTCTTTCTAATATTTATGAACAGGAGTCTTCACAATCACGTCACTTCTCTATTATGAACACTTCAATACATAAATGTAATTCTATATTCTTGACACTCTTTGCAGCACATTTTAGGCTTTTTTACTGTTAAAGTGAAAAGAAAAAGAAATATTTCTACAATGTGGTTGTCCACAACGGTCAGGGAGCTTTCTTTAACATAGCTTTCCCTAGGGTAGAAGTTGTGCCTGTGAAGAAGGTATTACCATTCATATTATAGATGAAGAAAACTGATTTCACACCACTTAGGTTTGCACAATACATAAGTTGCAGAATCCAAGCTTAAGTCTATCTAACTTAGTATCTAGTATTATCCTTCCTCAAACAGTCTTCCTGGAAACTAACCAGTGTAGCATGCCCTTGCCTACCATTTTGTTGTTATCCTCCATCTTTGCCAAGGGGGATGTTCTAGCTCTGAACCAGCTTGCAAGATTCTAAGACCTGAACTCAAGCTTCATCTTTTTTGATAGAAAAAAAATCACGTGACTTGTGGTTGCAAGCACGAACTTTGCAGTCAGACTTGGACTGCTAGACAGCTCTGATCCTCAGTTTCCTCATTTGTAAAATGTGGTTAACTGTACCTGTCTTATATAATATATTACGTGCAAAGAGTTTAGAAAGATATATGAAGCATCATAATGCTAAATATGTTTTAGTTATTATGTGTGTTATTTGTGTGGTATAGATTGCTAGATAAATAGCTAATTAGAATGAAAGATAGATAGAGATAATAGTTAAATAGGTAGATGTAGTGATGGATACATACCACAATACTTGAGTTCTTGGTAACCAATTAAGATGTGATTTATTGGTCAATGTGGAAGGCATATTATGTGATAACATAAATGTTAAATTAACATCAAACGCCTTTACTGAATGCAAGGAATGTTAAACTCTGAAGATAAAAGGAAATGTAATACAATAATTTTCCTAGAGTTCTTTAGAGACTCAGTAGGTTTTTGTTATTCTCAACTCAATTGTTGGTTTCCTTCCTTCTATACTTCTCTTTCCCTCATTCTGCACTCTGTCTCTTGACAATTTCTCTTGTTTCTGTGCTTCAAAATATATTTCTAGTTGCATTTGTAAATTCAAATACATAGGTACATAAGCTCTGGACCTATATATCTAATTGCCTAATGACTTTTATATACCCTTAAAGTCAGCATGTTACAAACTGAGCTCATTATGTCCTTTACTCCCCTTCATGCTTTCACTTCCTCTCCATTCCACATCCCAGCAAATTAGACTCCTGTTGATGCACCAGAAACCTAGATTCCTTCTTGCTTATATTCAGTCAGTCCTCAATGCTGTTAATTTTACCTTCAAAATATGCCTCCATGACATCCCCTCTTTCTCCATTCAAACACTCTGCTGCCACTGCTTTCTTAGTTAACGTTTTCATCATCTCTTTCCTCCTAACTGGTCTCTCTACCTTCTCTAATTCATCCTCCACCCAACTGCCAAAGGGACATTTTTAACACAAAATATCTTAGCATACCATTTCCCTGCTTACACTCCTTCAAAGGGCCCCTCTTTCTTCCAGGATAGATTCTAACCTCTTTAGTGTGAATTGACATTTAAGGAGCTTAGAAAATAGTATCCTTCTTTTTTACTCTGCTGAGAGAAGTCAAATACAGATAGATATCAAAATGTCAGCTTTAGGGAAGTGGATGTGGCTCAAGTGATAAGGCTTCTGCCTATCATATGGGAGGACCAAGGTTCAATCCTTGGCACCTCCTGGTGAAAAAGAAGAGAACGTATGCCTGTGCAGTAAGCCAGTGCCTGTGTGGTGAGCTGAGTGCCTATGCGGTGAGCCGAGTGTCCATGCAGTGAGCCAAGTGCCCACATGGGTGCCCGCACAGTGAGCTGAGTGCCTGCGTAGCAAGCCAAGTGCTGCCGTAGTGAGCTAAGTGCCTGCGCAAGAGCCCATGCGGTAAGCCAGCATCTACATGGCAAGCCGAGTGCCCACGCAGTGAACCAGTGTCTGTGCAAGTGAGTCATGCACCAAGATGATGATGCAACAAAAGAGAGGTGAAGGGGAGAGTCAAGGTGAAGCACAGCAGAGACCAGGAACTGAAGTGGCACAATTGACAAGGAACCTCTCTGCACATCAGAGGTCCCCAGAATCAAATCCTGGTGAATCTTAGAGGAGAAAGACAAGAAGACCAAAAGACAAATAGATACAGAAGATCACACTACGAAAGGACACAGATAGCATAAACACCAGGGTGGGGGAGGGGAAGAAAAAAAAATAAGGGTTTAAAAAAAAAAGTCAGCTTTAATGAAATGTGGTCTGAAAACCTGGCTTAGATTTGGGGAAACAATAGGTTTCCTAATACTGCACCCCAAAAATTAGACTACCTCACATCTCTTTACTTGAGGATAGATCTTGCCATTTGGAAAGAGCAGACTCCTTTAATGACAAAGCCAGCAGCAGACAAGAAGAGTTGCTCTGTGCAAGATAGAGGAGAAACTGAGGCTGAACTCCCCACTCTCAGGGAGGAACAAGTGGGAAATCAAAGAGAAATAGGGAGAGTATTGTTAATAGAGATCCCCCACATGAAAGCAGGAAGCCAGCAGAAATGAGATTCCTGCCCCTCACCCCACCTCAACAGTAGACATATCAGCGAAACCTTCGTGGTATTGACGCTGACCTACAACACTCCATCTCCCAACTGTCCCTTCTGGGACTTCTTTGTCCCAAAGCCAGCCAAAGCACAAAGTCTTCTCTTGTTTTCATGCCTTAGTGCATGCCTCTTTCCTCTGCCCAGAATCTCCCTCTCAACATCTCTGCCAAGGAAAATTTTCTCTGTTACTCATCCTTCAAAACCTAGCTGCCTCCTTGTGAAGCCTCTTTTGCTTCACTCTGGCAGAGACCTTCTCCATGCTCCCATTGTACATTGTACAAACACCCATCCCAGTTACCATTGAGTATAGTTGTTGGTTATCTCCCACCTCAAGGTTAGAAGCTTTTTGAACATAGCCATGTCATCTTTGAATTCCCAGGACCTAGGACAGTGCTTGGCACACAGAGTACATTCTGATAAATATGAAGTGGTTGAATGAATGTATAGTGGACCTTCATTATTTTGCCTCTTTAGCATCCCATTTTCCCTTCTTATATAAACAGCATCTTGGTTTTCTTTTAAAGAGCTAATGTCCTTTCCCCGTGCCCTATATAGGGGCCAACCTGACCCAATTTGAATCTTGAGCACAGGGAGCACAAGGACAGGTTTATTAATTCTGATGGTGCCTAAACACACCATTTTGGTAATGAATGGTGAATGTTTGTTGAGGAAAAGAAGTGAGAGAGAGGGAGGGAAGAGGGGAAGAAAGGAAGAAGAGAGGAATGAATGAAGAGAAGAAGAGAAGAAATGGAAAGAATTGGTTGAGAGTGGCCCTCCTGTCAGCTTTGCAAGGACAGCCAGAAAGAATCTAGAAAGAATCAGTCTGGCTAAGCTACAGACAACTCTGGGGTCTGCCTGCCTCATACCTTCTTCTCCACTAAACAGCTCTTTTGAATGGCTGTTTCCTTGCCTGCACTATTTTGGTACATCTATTATTGGATCCCATTTAGTGTCTGTTTATTTAAATCTGCTTTCAACTGGAACATAATTCTCTTGATTATTGGTTGATGCTGTGACACAGTAGGAATACAGATAATTGTCACTGTGCACATTCTGCTAGAAATGTAAAATTATTATCTTTAGAGCCATTGAGTAGGGTGTTTGAGCTTGAATGTTACGCAGAGCTGGCACGTGGAATTCGTAGAGTGCTAATTTGTTGGCATCTTTGCCTTCCGCCTCTTGCTGTCATTTGAGCCTCCCCGGGAACTCGGGCAGACACCCAGCTCCCAGAAGCATTCTGCCATTTACTCAGCTGAGAAGACAGTGCTCTCTACACTCACTCAGAGGGTTGGGACTTCCATCGTGTTATCATAGACCAAAAGGGCTGGAGGGACAACGTGGACCACTATCTCTGGCCCCACTGTTTTAAGGGGCTGTCTTAACCAGGGGGCAAGATCCAAGAGGACAGGACAGCTGCAGGGTGCAAGTAGAGAAGAGCCTGAAGGTTTGGGTCTGCAGTTCCTGACTTCCCATCCCTCCACTCCTCACCTACCCTCCTTCTCCTCATCCACTCCCCACTTCTGCCCATACTCCTCACCTACTCCCATCTCCCCTCTGTCCTGCCCTTTCAAACACTGCACACATACCTCCAGCCCTCAGCTCTCCACCCCAACCAAGCTGCCTCTTCATTTACCAGCAGCATCACTAATTGCTTTTTAGGGTCTGTTTCTGCTCTCTGTTCAAAATTCACAGGGCGTTCCCCAGCCCCTTTTATGCTACTTTTCTGAACCCTTTCAGCCTCTTTTACAAACTTAGCACTTTCTGTGCCTCTTTTGGTCTCTCTGAGAAGAAAAAGACTTGTGAGTTATTTTTTTTTCTCTTGGCAGTAAAGCTCCTTCTCCATACAGCCCCCTCCCCTGCTTCGCCTCTCCCCCACCCTCCAAAAAAAGCACATGCATTGGCCCTCCTCCCACTGAATGGGGCTTTGTGCAGGGAATTTCCGGAACATAGCCCAGTGCCCAGGCTTCTGTGTGAGGAGAGGAGGGGCTCAGCCGGGCAAGGAGACCCTTAAGCCCACCCCATTACCACGGTCACTGTTTGCCCTGGATTCTCTAAAAGGCCTATTGTTGCTGGTTGCCAGGTATTCCTTAGCAACACTTAAGCCAAGCTGCCTACCCCATTTAGGCCCAAAACTTTTCAATGGTCTCCAAAACCCGTGCTTGTCAGTGCTGCAGACCTGTCCCTCAAACAGCCTCAGAGGGGAGGGGGAAGCCAAGCCATTCCCCAGCCGCCTCTGCTTTTCAAATATCTGTGTTTGAGGCTGCTTGTGGGCTTCTTGTCATTTGCCTAGGATCAGCAGGCCAAACAATTGCAATGAAAATTTCTCTCTCCCCACCCCTGCCATCTCTCTCCTCTCTCCAGCCCCCCATCCCAGATGCAGACCCCTCTCTAACTTAATATTCCGCTGGGGCTGGATTTCATCATATCTGCAAGGGCCTCCCGGCTTTTCTTCCTGGCATTTCAAAGGAAATTGCTTCATTATTTTAGGACAATTTTGATACCCTTGCATGCAGGAGTTTATACTCCTCCCCATCTCAGGCAGGAGGAAACTAATAGAATCACAGTCTGTGATCTCTAAGGAATCTTGATGAGGGTCCCCAAATGAGGGTCTGGAGGCCCAGATCCAGGAATGGGCTGCCTTAGGTCACGTAGTTATTCAGCAACTGCTAGGGCCCCAGAGCCCAAGACCCCTGACAACCTGTCCTGTGTTTTTCTCCACTAACAGGAGAAGGGGATTGTCTGAGTGAGAAAAACACAGTCCCTGCACCTCAAAAAATCAAAAGAGAAAGGAAGAAAGGTTCTGATGCCAGAGGAAAAGATCCACATACCCCAGCCCCAAGTGCCAACGTAGCCGTCACAGGTTAGAAGTCCCTTCGGAGCAGAAGTGTGAACATATCCCAGCATTTGATGAGCCTCTGTGGAGGTTTATGAGTTTTATTTGCTGCCTTACTTTCCTCAATGCACATAGTCTATGCATCTCTCACAGGTCCTATGTTAGATGAGGGCTATTCGGCTACTCCATCCCCACTACCCCACACACGTCATTGTACGGAAATGGAGTAACTTGCCCAAAGTCACTTAATACTTAGAAAACAATCCAACTCCGTGCCATGGCCCGCATGGCCCTGTGTGATCTGGTCCCTGCCAACCTCCCACCTCATCTTCAACCTCTCTTCCTATTACTCAGTCATTCCTGCCATAGCTCACTCCTGCTCATTTCTGCCTCGGGACCCCAACCATTGCTATTCTCCTGTCTGGGAATCTCTGCCTCCAGATCTTCGAGGGGGACTGGATTCTTCTCACCATTTGAGACTCAGTTCATAAGTCACTGCTTCAGAGAAGCTATCTCTTTTTCCACTCTAAAAGCTTTTTTTTCCTATTGTCCTTTTGAAATTAGTTTATAACATTTATTATATTTAAAAGTAATTATCCATTGTTTACTGTAAACATTTATTATTTTATTATTATTATTTTTTATTACAAACATTTAGGATTTGTTTATTATCTGCCCCATTCCCAAATATAAATTCTATAAGACCAGAAGCTTTGGTTTGCCCAACATTCTACTTCCAGAGGATAGCAGTCTCTGGCACATAGAAGGTACTCAGCATATATTTGATGAATGAATAAGTGCATGAATGTACAGATATGAAAATTAGAACTCCTTGAAGTACTCTGAGGATGAGAAAAGGAAAGGTAATTGTTGTGTATTTAAGTAACTCCTTATAATTCAGTGTTTCTGAAAACTTATTTTTAAAAACTTATTTTTTTAAATTAAACCTCTTTAAAAAATCATTATTCTTTTTATTATTATTAGGATCCCCTAAGGAGCTTTTTTAGACATTTTTGTCCTAATTGGTCCCCATGAAATTAGCACAGGAATACAGTGTGTCTATTTATTCACTGTGGCCCTTTGAAAGGCAGAAGTCTTTGTAATATCTAAGATTTCTCACTCAAGAACTAATTTTCTCCCCTTAGGAGTGATATCACTTCCCTTGAGAATGTATGTTATTAACCAATGGATCATTCACAAAGAACATGTACAGATTTCCAATGGTGCTGTAACACCAGGGGATGAATTCTGTCCCAGATGAAAGAGAAAGAAGTTGTCCAGAGCTCAAGTGTGGAAAAACTCTGACCACAGAGAATAAGAATGGGCAGAAAGGATGGTGCATGTGTTAGCTTTGGGCATCAGGCCCAACCCTCATATTACATACTTCACAAAGGTTTTTAAGGCTCTAAGGAAAAATCCTTTCATCTTAGGTAAATGTGGTATCAAACCATTAATTGTTTACCCCTTGCCTCTCCTTATTCAATTCTTAATCAGATTATACAAGAATTTTCAGATGTTGATGGTTTCCAAAGCCAGTGTGTGAGGATGAGGTAGGGTTTCTACAATGTCGGCTTGCAAGTTTAAAATTTAAACTTTTACTACAGGAATAGATCCAAAAATAAAGTCTTCATTAAAAAAAAAATCAACAATGCAATATTTGCAACACTGTAGTGAAAGTACCTCTATGCTATGGACTGATATATTTATATTGTTATGTTCATTCATGCATGAACATGACCACTTTTTATTGAGTCCTTCCTATGGGCCAGGCACTGTGCTGTAGTTTACAAAGATATGTTGTTTTCATAGCATTTATATATGAGTACCTTGTACTTGGGGATGGAATCTACTCTTTGGAGGCTGCATAATTAATGGTATAATCTTATTTAGCCTCTTGATATAGATTGCCTATACATAGAGTTTTTGATAATGCTGCAGAAATTCTGTCATCTCCCTAGTAGAAAAGTTAGAAATATAATCCTAATGTAATGGGCATCTGCTTTATTGCCAGTCCAGCATCCCTCTCTTTCTTCATTTATTTATAGCAACATCTATTCCTTATGGGAACTAAGCTCCTTTATTTCATGGGTTCTGGATTTATCAAAATTCCCCCACTCTAAACGTGGTAGGCAGACAGATGACCCAGACACAGCCAATTCCTGGAACTAGTGTTTGCCCTAGGGATGAGCTCATTGCCCCAAAGTGACCAAGAAGAACTTGTCCTTGTAAACATAGAAAAGTCCCACCTGATGCCTTCCGAGCCCCAGCTTCCACTTCTTCAAGGGAACTAGGAGAGGAAGTGATCAATTCTAGAAACAAAAATCCCTACTCAATGCTACTCAACGCTACCATAGTGAAAGGCAACAGAAACCAGAGAACAAGTCCGGGTGAATTCTGAAAAGGGAGGTCAAGGACCACATTACTGAATATCAAGTCTGGATTTAGACCTGGGAGTTGAGCCAGGAGTCTAGAGTTGATTAGGACAGACCTGGAGAGCAAATAAATCAGTAGCAATCAAATAAGCCTGAATTGTCACTTCAAATGTCATTTAATGTTTTTGTTGACTTCATGGGCCATCAGTAAGGTAAACCTTGGTAATTGGCAGGCTCACATGGCCAGATGCAGGAAAGATTCTTGGAGGGGCATAATCCATGTTTATACTTTCTTCTTTTAGGAATTTCTTCATCCATTGACTTCCAAGAAACATTTATTGTCCAGGCATTTTTCTTTTATTTCTCAATATTCATGTGCCTAGGATAGCGGTCTTTCCTTAGTCAACCTACACACTTTTCCCATCTACTCCTGTGGTTGGCTAAATAACAGTGTCGCAAAGATGGCCACACCCTAATCTCTGGAACCTACGATTATATTATCTAACACAGAAAAAGGGGTTTTGCAGGTATGGTTAAGTTAAGGATCTTGAGATGAGGAAATTACCTTGGATTATCTGAATGTGTGGGAGAGTCAAAAGTAGAGCAGATGTATGACAGAAGCAGAGGTTGGAATACTGCACTTAGAAATTGGAGGGAGGAACCACTAGCCAGAAAGGCAGGCAGCCTCTAGAAACCTGGAAAGAGGAAGCAAATAAAAGCTCCTCCTAGAGCCTGAAGAAGAAATGCCTTGATTTTAGTCCCATAAGACACTTTTTCATTGCCTCATCTGTTTCTCCCCATGAAAGGGAAACTCCTTCATGACAAGGACTGTGGTCTTATTTCATCTCTCTACTCTTGGCACCTGAATCCTGATTTGCTCCATAACCTAGACCTGTTCCTGTGAGAGGCCAAAGGCAGGAAATGGACAAGCAATGAGCATATTTCTTATTCTTGGAAGAAAGAAAGGGACATAATTCAGTAGCAATGGGAATAAGGAGTGAGACAAAGGAAATAAACTTCTTTGCATAACAATGTGATTTTCTAACATCATGGCAAGACATACCATGCAAGTTATAAGACCATTGGGTAAACATTTTATTCCTCATTATGAGTTTATACTTTTACAACACTGAGAGTTAATGCTTGTCCTCTGGAGTTACGTTTATATGCTTGATCAGACAGGTAAATGTGTATTAACTGCAAAATATTCAGAAAAATAAATAGATGTGACTATAATTTACACTCATGTAGTGCTCTCTAAGGAGACCATATCTGGAAGATGTGGCTCAGGAATTTTCTGAGACTAAGAACCCCAAACCTACCTTAACTCAGCCTCCTCTTTGGAATCTGGCATGTCAAAGTTCACCACTGTAAGTTCTAAAAAGCACTATCTCCCACATACCTCACCTAGAGTATGATTGAGATGGAATGATACCAAATTGAAGAAAAGGATTATTGAAGGTGGGAAAATCAGGGGCATGATTTCTTCTGGAGACCAGGAAGTTAAAATTCCCATTAGAGAGCTTAGAAAAATAGGTGAACAGGGTGGAGTGAGTCAATTCAGTCCTCTATCCAACCACACCAGCTTTGAAGAACCAGCAGGAAATGGCAGAAACATCTTCCTCAAAACTCCAAAAAACAGATCAAGGACTACAGTAACAAGGCAAGTACTTAACCAAGAAAGAACTTACTTACATGGTATGATTTCATAGTGCCCTGCTAGCCTCTCCACTAACTCCCACCAGCTTTACAGAGAGCATATATGGTTATCGTTACATGCAAGATCAAATAGATGATAGTAAGCTGGGGCTGTGTTTATTGATCTCTGAGACTCTCTGCTCTTGGTTCAAACATCAGGGAGACATAGAAAGATTCATTCCAAAACACAGAGAAATTCAGCAGGCTCTAGTTGATGCTGGTGACAAATCAACATTTATCAGATACAGCAATGTATTGGACCTATTGAGGTATAGCTGGTACTAAACCAATTGATTGACATAACTTCAAAAATACAGTCTGTCAGCCAAGGTTCTGAAATGGACTCTCAAGGACAAGAACTGGCTAATTATTTCCAGAATGAAAGAAATCTAGTAATGATCGGGGGAGGAGTTTTGGCCCACACAATCCAGGAGTTGCATGGAATGAGATTACAGGACAGATAAAATTTCTGATTCTAGATCCACATTATACAAGATCTGAAGATCTCCAGGTTATTTTGGAAAAGAAGTGGTGTGTATGTAAGGGTCCAGACTTTTAGAACAAGGATGCTAACTATAACTTAGGTCTTCCTCAGCAACCAGAGATTTTAAAAAATATCTGGGACTCAAAGACTACAGTAAAGTTGTATTATAAATGTTATTAAAGTATAAGTTTAATTTCAAATTTTAAAAAAATCATGGTTCCCAATTCCAGAAGGAGCAGGATAGGTGTGACTGTCATTTTTGTATCTTAAAAATGACCCCCTATTGTGGCTGCCCCTTGCTAGTTTCCAATGGTGGAAACCTCTGTTCAGCACTGCTGGGCAAAGATACTCCATCTCCAGGCCTCCTGGAGCATCCTCATTCATTCCTTAAAATTTAGTCCTTCTGATCTTAAAGGGGTCTGTATACTATTCTTTGCTTATTTTTCACTCCCTCCTTCCTCAGCATCTTTGATCATAGTATTTGTCCCTCCCAGACATATTCCCACTTTCTTTTTTGTAATTCTCACAGAATTTCAGACTTGAAAGGGGTCACAGAAATCATCTAATCGATCTTTGTTCAATTCATAAATTCCATTTTTTTTAAATGAAGGAGAAAGTAAGAAATTCTCAGATAAGCAAAAGCTGAGGGAGTTTGTCACCACTAGACTATCCCTACAAGAGATGCTCAAGAGAGTTCTTCAGGCTGGAAGAAAGAACAATAGACAATAAGTTAAAGCCACATAATGAAACAGAGATCTCCAGTGAGGATAACAACCTGGATAAATATAAATACCTGTACTATTGTATTTTGTTTTGCAACTTCACTTTTTACTTGTGACAGGATCTAAAAGACAAATGCATAAAATGTAATGATAACTCAGTAGTTTTGAACTCATAACATAGAACACATAATTCATGACAAGAACAACATAAAGATGGGGAATGGAGGGATACAGGAACTTAGTTTGTGTATATCATTGATTAAATTGATATAAAAATATGCTAGTTACAGATTTAGGATGTTAAATTTAAGTTCTATGGTAATGACAAAGAAAATATTGGAGAATATATGGGCTCATAGAAACAGAAATTAGCATACAAGATGCCAAGAGAAGGGGGAAGCAGGAATGGGGAGTTAATGCATAATGGGTATAGAGGTTTTGTTTAGGGAGATTGGAAAGTTTAGGAAGTGATAGTGTGAATATAATTAGTCCCATTGAATGGTATGTTTAGTAGTAGTTGGGATGGAAAAGTTTATGTTGTATATATATTCCCACAGTTAAAAATGAAAGAAAAAAAGTCCAACCAAAGAGACAATGACTGTACATGATCCCAGATGGGATCTGACAAGGAAGGAGAAAAGGCTCAAAGGGACAATATTGATACATATGAAAACACTGGAAATACGCTATATGCTTTAGATCAGTGTTAAATTTCTTGAACTTGATAATTACACTTAAGATGGTAACATAAGTAAAAATCCTTGTTCTTAGGAAATGTACATGGTGGTTGTAGCAGTTTGATTTTATTGATAAATTCCAAAAAGAAATATTGATTATATTTGTAAACTGGTCTGTTCCTCTGGGTATAATACCCTTTAATTGTATTAAATTCAGAAGTTTCACTTTTACTTGATGAAATTAAGATTAGGACTTTGATTTGGCCATATCAGTAGGACATAGAGTCCCCACCCCCTTGGTGGGCAGACACTCAGAAAATGACACTGCAGAGGGGAGAACTGAGTTTTGACGCTGGAGCCCCATGGAGAGAACTGAACCATTCTCCTGATAGTTTATAGCTGACCTTGTGAAAAAAACAGAGCAGCTGACCCCAGAAAGAAATGAGCCCCAGGAATAGAGATGAGCCCTATGCCAGCCTACAGCCAAGATGGAAAGAACCTGGGACCATAGAGTCTTTAAAGGAAAGAGGAAGGCTGAACCCTCACAGATATCACCTGCCATCTTGCATCAACACATGGCAACAGACTTTGGGTGAGAAAGTACATCTTATGGCACCTTGAGTTGGGCTCTTTAGGGTCTTGTAACTGTAAGCTTCTACCCCAAATAAATACCCTTTATATAAGCCAACTGATTTCTGTTACTTTGCATCGGTACCCCTTTGGCTGACTAATTCAGCAGTATTAAATGTTCAAAGAGCATAATGTATACAACCTACACTGAAGTGTTCAGAAAATGGATGGATGGATGAATGAATGGGTGGAAGGATAGATAGATAGATAGATAGATAGATAGATAGATAGATAGATAGATAGTATTTTTTAAGTTAAAAAATAAAAAACAAGGGCAGGTTAGCCAAGTTCGAACCTTAGGATGGGTTCACCTTTGAAATGAACTAGCACAATGTCAAGTACATGGTAAATGTTAAAGAAATCATTCTTGTATTCTAAAAAAATAGAGAGCTTTAGCATTTTATTTGCTTTCCCTTGGGCTCTGGAAAAGTCATAATTATCATGCAGCTTTTCTATTTTCCCTTCCAACATTGTAATTTTCTCTAATTACTTCTCAATTATTCATTAAGGGAAGCCATCATCACTCCTGCAGTTTTGTGTGGTGTGGTGCTGGGGAGGTCAAA
Organism: Dasypus novemcinctus; assembly: GCF_030445035.2. Taxonomy (NCBI): domain Eukaryota; kingdom Metazoa; phylum Chordata; class Mammalia; order Cingulata; family Dasypodidae; genus Dasypus; species Dasypus novemcinctus. Next base: position 87,343,555 of record NC_080684.1, on the reverse strand, counting down.
GGGGCAGGACAGTTAGAGAGAGTGGCCCACTCCTTATCCATTTCTCTGTGGAGTCTCACATTATATTGAGTGGTGACCCACCATAGAACTGGGAGTGAGAGAAAATACATGATACTGAGAAGCAGCTTCCAAGGTGCAGTCCAAAGAAACATTAGATTAAAATTCCAATTTTTCTAACTACATAGTAGTAGAGGAAGCTAATAAACCTAGAAAAGTGGGCTGGGGAAGCAGGATATGAAACACAGTGGGTGCTGGGGTCAGTTTATATCTAACTGAGAAAGTCAATTGCTAAATTTTCAAAAAATCTGTGAGCCAGTTGTTAAATACAGCTATTATTTAAAATTAAATGATATAAACACAAAATAAATTTTGATAAAAACAAGGTAATGAATATCTAATTATTTCCTAATTATTTTTCTACTTTTTCTTATGTATGCTCGAGGTTATTTATATCTATTGTATCTGTATGGTGAAAATACTGTGTAATAGTGTGCTACTATTCACCTTTCTCCAACTCTATATTCAGTGATATAACATTGATTTCTTGATATCAACTATTGGATATTGATAAATGCTAGAAATCAGGGCTTTTCCCCCCTAGATAGCCTTTTGTTAAATACTTTGCAGTACACCACCAGTGATTCCTCACTCTAGAGCTATAAAAATATTTTCTGGAATACCTATTGTGCATAGAGGAAAATATCGATCATATTTATTAAACCCATAGTTTGTAAAATACAGTAGAATAGACTTTAGATAAATTATAACATTTATTCATCCTCACAATAACCTCATAATATTATCTCATTTCATAGACATGGAAATTGAGGCTCAGAGGAGTTAAAAAATTTCCAAAGTCACTCAGCCACCTACTGCTTTTAGTTGCAAGAAAAAAACACAAAGAAATTATATTTAGTCCCTGATCTATAAGAACTTAAAACTTAAATACTTAGTAAGGAGTCAGGTCACATAAAAAGAAGAAAAAGTTTATTAATCTTTGGTTACAAAAGATTGACTTTAGACTGGTTAAATCAATAAGGAAATGCGTTGGCTCATATAACTGATTGAGGTAGATAGAGATTTGATTAGTTATAATTCAATCCAGTGTCTGTTTTTTCTGTGATTCTATTAGCTCCATTCTCCCCTGACTTCACTATAGGAGTTCCAGGCCTCACTTCTGCTCACAACTGCATCCAGAGGAAGACACAGCACCATTTTCATTTGTGCTCTCTTAAGAATGAGAAAACTCATGATAATTACCCCCCCCTCCCAGAAAATTTCCTCATGTCTTATATGTCAAAGCTAAGGTTTATGTCCATTCCTGAGATAATCTCTGTGTTTCGGATGATACAGAGTACTTATTGACTCGATTTCTGAGTTCAAGGAGGCAATACTTAGATCATCCAAGCTCATCCCTGGAGGATAAGATGAACTTCCTCAGATGAATAATCTCTGGGTTATCAGGGCACAGAGAAAAATACGTGAATGAAAAACAAGGAGCTTAAAAAGACAAATTAAAAAAAAAAAAAAGAAAAACAAGGAGCTTGACTTCAGAATCCAATAAGATGGAATAACAGAGACTAGGTACACCCTCCTGCCTAAAACAACTTTAAAAACTTAAGAAAATAGGACAATCAGCAAATGGTGGCAGATTAAGGAGCTCCTAGAGTTAGCTCGTGCTACAGGCAGTTAGTAATCACCCGGATCGATCTAAAGCACCAACTTGGGGGCCCAAGGAGACCAGAAGAGCATCCTGCAACATCCATGAAAGAATAGAAGGGGGAAACTGTCCATCTGTAGAGAAGATTCCTAAGTAGAGCACTCCTTGCCCTGGAGGCCAGTGCCCATCCTCCACTGGTGGCATAAGCCACCTTGGGAGCTATTCTGTAGCTGGAATTGAAAGCTCCACTTCCCAAAAATGGGGGAGGAATAGATGGTTGGGCACCAACTTCAGCTACTGATAAGTAAATTTAGGAGGTTGAAGTATAATCCTAAGAACAGCTGAAGTTTGAAACTGTCCAAGTCAAAAAGAGGCTGGTAGCCACAATTTTAACTCTGCCCCTGGCACAAGGGGAAGCGGGGTGGACTGAAAATCACAGTGCTTGTAGGTATGGCTTCTTTCCATCCAGATCAGACTGCAGCTCTAACATAAGCCCCAGGCCCACCTCTGGCAAGGAGGAAGTTGGGGGGACCTGGGTCAGCCTCTCTGGGAAAATACAAGCCACGCTGCAGAGGCCAGTGATCATCCTACTCGGGCAGTGCAAGCCGCCTCAAGAGTTATTTTATGGATGGAGCAGGAAGCTCCATTTCCCAAAAACAGGGGAGGAAGAGAGTGTTAACCACCGATTTCAGCTCTGATTAGTAAATTCAGCTGACTAAAGCATAACTCTAATAACAGCTAAAGTTGGAACCTGTCCAAGTTGAAAAGAGGACTGTAGCCACCATTATGACTCTATCCCCAACATGACGGGAAGCCAGGCTGACTGAAAATCTCAGTGATGGTAGAGACTGGTTTCTTTTCTTTTTCTTTTTTTCAAAAAGATTTATTTTTAATTTATCTTCCCCCTCCTACAGATGGTTCAGTCGTCTGTCTGCTCATTGTTTGCTCACCTTCTCCAGGAGGCACAGGGAACTGAACCTGGGACCTTCCACTTGGGAGGCAAGTGCCCAATGGCCTGAGCCACCTCCACTTCCCGAGACTGGTTTCTTTCACCCAGATCAGCCTACAGCCCTAGCCTAGGCTTCAGCAGCCCCTCTAGCAGGAAGGAAGCAGGCGAGTCCTGTACCAGCCTCTCCAGATAACTGCACTTATATTCAGCTGGCATAGACTGAATAGTCAGAAGTCTACTGGGGCAATTGCAGTCATTTTGGACCCATAGGATATAGATTACTACTCACACCTATTGAAATACATCATCCAATATTTCAATGAAGTGTATCCCAAATCACACCCACAGTTCCATCCCCACCCCAGGCAGGGGAGAAAGGGGCATGAAGCTTCATCAGTCTCTCTGGGCAAATACAGGCAAGGCCTGCACAACTTGGATTCTTGCACAAGGCTGTGGCTCTGTCCTGACCCCTGGCAAAGTAGAAAGTGGGGAGAAGCTTCATTGGTCCATGAAGCAATGAGGGCAGCTTGAGACTTCACAGCTTACAGCACCAGCTACATCTTTGACTCCCATTACACAAACAGCAAGGGAGAAAGGGCAACAAAGCCCTAAACTAAAGAGAGAAACTGCACCCAGAATAAATACTTTAGTAAGGCACTAAAAGTGTCAAAAGTATGGTGAAAATAAAACATGAAAGAAAAAACTAAATATTCAAAAATAAACAATCAATGATGTAAAGAACTTGTATTCAGAAAACTACACTCATTTTTCAAAGAAATATAAAAAGACCTAAATAAATTGAAGAACATTCCATGCTCGTAGATTGGAAGACTAAATATCATCAAGATGTCCATTCTACTCATATTGATATACAAATTCAATGCAATCCCAATAAAAATTCCACCAGCATTTTTCAAATAAATGGAAAACATGATTATCAAACTTATTTGGAAAGGTAAGGGGTCCTGAATAGCCAGAAACATCTTAAAAAGGAAAAGCAAAGTTGAAGGGTTCTCATTTCTGGACTTTAAATCATATTACCTAGCTACAGTGATAAAAGCAGCATGGTACTGGCATAAAGACAGACACATAGACCAATGGAAGTGAATTGATGGTTCAGAAACAGACCCTCACATCTATGATCAAGTGATTTTTGACTAGCCTGTCAAACGCACCCAGCTCAGGCATAATAGTCCACTCAACAAATGGTGCTGAAAGAACTGGATATTTATACCCAAAAGAAGGAAAGAGGACCCCTATCTCACATCTTACTAAAAAAATTAACTCAAAATGGATCAAAAACCCAAATATAAAAGCAAAGAACTATAAAGCTTCTAGAAGAAAATGTAGGAAAATATTTTCAAGACCTGGTGGTAGGTAATGGATTCTTAAAGAAGTTAAGAGGAGGACTGAGATGGACTTCTGATGTTTAATGTATGTAGAAGTTCTAATTAACTTTACTGTAAAAGTGGGGAAATGTATAGAGTTGATGGTAACATAGTATAGTGAGTAATAGCTGGTTTATAAATGGGAATGTGGCTGAAGATGGTAGTCTAGGGATGTGATTACCAATTGACAGAAAGCTAGAGAATAACCTAGAAACTGAATAGCACAGTAAACCCAGAGGTGGATGAGAATTGTGGTTAATGGTATAGATGCAAGAGTGTCCTTTGTGAGCTACAGCAGATGTACATCACTATTGCAGAGTGGTGGGAATGTGGAGAAGTATGGGAAAAATACAACTGGAGTGACCTATGGACTGTGGTTAACAATAATAATGTCATATTCATGCATCTAAGCCAAAGATATACTGTGTTGATAATGGGGGAGTATGGAAAAAGTGTGCCAAATGTACACTGTGGGCCTGGTAATAATCTCAGGATATTATCTCATAATCTGTAACAAATGTTCCATCACAGTGTGGTTGGCTCATAGAGGGGTGTTGTTCAGGAATTCTGCACATGTGCATAATTGTTCTGTAAGTTTACAACTTCTGTCATAAAAATATCTTTTAAAAATAATAATAGGGTGGGTTGGGGGGAAAATACACCAAATATGAGGTAAGGACTATAGTTAGTAGTAAGATTTTGACAATATTCTTTCATAATTTGTAACAAATGTCTCAATGCAAGGTGTTGGTCATGGGTTGATGTATGGGATCCCTTTAAGATGTTATGCATGTTTGCTTTGTAAGTTCACATAGTTGAACTATACACTTATTTTTTATATACGTTCTTGTAAAAATGATATAAAAATAATAATAACGTGGTGAGTTGGGGGAAGAATACTTTGGTTAGTAGTAATTTTGAGGATGCTCTTAAATCATTAGTTAAAAATGTTTCACAACAATAAAATGTATTTATGGTAGGGTTAGGTATGAGAGCCCTGTATGACGTTATGTATGTTTGTTTTGTAAGTTCACAACTATTATTATATGTTTTCTTCAATAATTTTTAAAAAAATTTTTAACTTAAAAAATATATAACAGTGGCTTTTAAGGAAGAACAGTGATCCAACTAAGATGGGGAACCATAAAGATAAGCCTTATAATTGTCCCAACTTAGTGCCTGAAGAAAATTTCCTGGCTGCACTGTGGAGGAGGAGAGGGATAAGGAGGATCCAGGCAGAGTGTGGAAGTTTCTCTGAGTTGAGGACAAGGAACTGGGAGCCTGGGGAAGAGGTCCCAGAGAAATGTGCTACAGAGGGAAAAACTACACAAAGAAAACTCTGGAATTCAGCAGAGGGTCTGTCAAGTATTCAGTAGAATACTGAACAGTACATCTGTTGGATAAAACCACTCAAGGCCAAGGCAAGAACAGCCTGAAAGAATTAGAGGGACTAATAACTGAAAATCACACAAGGCCAGTAATAGTGCCTGTTCTGTACCACCAGATTAGAAAACCTCCTAATCTTCAGGACATCAGTTAGAGTACTAAAAGTACCAACAAGGGTATTGTCTGATCAGTGGGTGAGTTAACACTAGACTAAAGGCTGCTCTGGTCCCAAAAAAAAAGTCTAAAAGCAAGCTTCAAAAAAAGCAAACTGTTTTCAAGTAACTCAACCATGTCCCAGAAGAGAATCCAAGAATACTTTTAGGAACACAAAAATATCTAGCACCCAACAAAGAAAAGTTTGTCCTACCCATGTCTGACATCCAAGAAAATATTACCAGGCATACAAAGAAGCAGGAAAACATCCTTAATGATAAGAAAAATTTACTGAGCATGTTAGTTATCTATTGCTGCATGACGAATTGCTTGAAATGATAAAGGCTTAAAACAATAAATATTTATTATCTCAGTGTTTCTGTGGCTCATAAGTTCATGCTTGGCTTAACTGGATCTCTAACTCAGGGTCTCTAATAAGAATGCAGTCAAGATGCCAAGACAGCAGTCAATGGGGGCATGATTTGCTTTCTAGCTCTCTCAGTGGGTGTTGGCAGGATTCAGTTCTTCATGGGCTGTTGAAATTAAGACTGCAGTTCCTCCCTGACTTTGGGCCAGAGAACTCCCTCAGTTCCTTGCCACATGAACCTCTCTATAACATGGCAAGATGGCTTCATCAGAGGAGGCAAGTAAGACAGCTAGAAAAGGCAAGCAAGACATAAGCCAGAGCTTTCTGCAATAAATCTCAGAAGTGATACATCACTTTTGCCATATGCCACTCACTAGAAACAAATGACTAGCTCCAGCTGACACTCAAGAACATGAATATTAGAAGGCAGGGATCCCTGGGAGCATAACATACCGAGAAAGACCATATTTGTGACCCTGAAACAAGTCTTGATAAATATAACATGATTTAATATCATTGATGTGGAGACAGTGGCCATGGTAGTTGCTGAGGGCAGGGAGAGGGAAGAAGAGATGTGATGTGGGAGCATTTTTGGGACTTGGAGTTGTCTTGAATGATATTTCAGGGACAGATGCAGGGCATTATATATCCTGCCATAATCTACTGAATGGACTGTGGGAGAGTGTAAACTACAATGTAAACTATAATCCATGCAGTGCAGCAGTGCTCCAAAATGTATTCACTAAATGCAATGAATGTGCCACAATGATGAAAGAGGTTGTTGATGTGGGAGGAGTGGGGTGGGGTGTGGGGTATATGGGAACCTCTTATGTTTTTTAATGTAACATTTTTTATGATCTACATATCTTTTTTAAAAAAAGGCAATTAACCAAAAACATTTTAAAAAATTAAAATTAAAAAAAATCATAGAGTCTTGTTTGAATACAATGGAAACAAATTAGAAAACAGTAAAAGATCGCTGGATAATCCCAAAATTTGGGAATTTAAATAGCATACTTCTAAACATGGGGAAAAGAAGAAATCAAGTGGGAGATTAGAAAGAGTTTTAAATTTAATGAAAATGAAGTAGCAATATATCAAAATCTGTGGAATGCTGTTAGAGCAGTAGTCAAAGGAAAATTCACAGCACTAAAATGCCTATATTACAAAAGAGGATAGGTCTCAAATCAATTACCTCAGCTTCCAACTTAAGAAAATAGGCAAAGAAGAGCAAATAAAAGCCAAAGTAAGAAGAGTGGAAATAAGGAGAAAACAGGGGGAAAAAGTTTTAAATAAATGAAACCAAAGGCTGGCTCTTTGAAATGAAGTTGATGAATCCCAAGTCAGATTAATCAGGAAACAAAAGAAAGAAATTGCAAATTACCAATTTAAGGAATAAGAGAAGTGACATCACTAAAGATTTCACAGATATTAAGAGGAAAACAAAGGCTATCATGAACAACCTTATGCCAATAAGTTCAACAATACAGATGAAATGGACAATTTTCTTGAAATACATAAACTACCAAAACTCAAGTAAATGAGAAAATCTAAATAGGCCTTGGGTTAATTACACATTCATCACAAGAGGTTGTATTAGTTTGCCAAAAGTGGTGGCCAATGCAAAGTACTAGAAACCTGTCGACTTTTATAAAGAGGATTCATTTCAGGTAAAAGCTTACAGTTTCAAGGCCATGAAAAGTCCAACTCAAGGCACCATAAAAGATGCTTTCTCACCAAAGGCAGCTACTGTTGATCCTGGCATTTTGCCATTTGATGAAACAAGATGGCTGCCAATCTCTGTCCAGTTTTCTCCTTCCACTCTAGGCTTCCTTTCTCAGCTCAGCTGCTCTGATTTCTTCCCAATTTTTGCTGCAAGCTGGCATAGGGCTTGTCTCTTAAGACTTCCTGTATCAGTCTTGGCTGTTCCAATTCTCTTCCCAAAGTCAGCTGTAACTTATCAGGCAAATAGCTCAGTTCTCCCAAGGGCCACAGCTGTTTGAGCCTTCTCCTTTTGTCACATGGCAGGATCAAAAATGACAGAGCTCTCTCTTTCTGTGTCTAAGTGTCCATTTATATCAGATCCAACAAGGGGGCTGGAACTCAGCCTGAGTCCTGGCTCATTGACATACTCCAATAAAAACCTTACAGCAATCTTAACAGGTAATCTAATCAAAGGTCCTCAGATGGATTTGATGCAATCAAAGGGTAGCACACCCTGAGGAATGGATTCGTTTACAAACATAATGTTTCTCTTTTTGGGATTCATAAAATAATTTCAAACTGCCACAGAGGTGACAGCTGGAAGGTATACAAGATTCAAACAGTTTATACTTACAGAGCAGCTTTTTTTTACAGACAAAGGAAACACAGCACACCAATAGCAGAATAAAGGCATTAAAAGTGGTCCAAAATGTTAAGTCCAGGTTTCTTGGTCTTTTCATATGCAGACCCATATTTACTAAAGAAGTTGAAGTATATTTGTAGTTTAAAAACTTTTCCCCTTTGAGAACTCTGGGCCCAGATGGTTTGACTGGAGAATCCTACCAAATACTTAAGGAGGAAATAATACTACCCAGTGTCTTTGAGAAAATAGGAAATTGAAGTGAAGGGAATGCTTTCCAACTCACTCTTTGAGGCAAGCATTACTTTGATACCAAACTAAACAACACTACCAGAAAATAACATTGCAGGTATCAATATTTAAAGATAATAATACAACAATATGACATGGTCAAGTGGGATTTATCCAAGGAATGCAAGATTGATTTAATTTATAAAAATGAATCTAATTCACCTTATTATTAGACCAAAACAGAAAAAAGGATATGATAACCTCAATAGATGCACAAAAAGTATTTGGCAAAATTTGAAATTCATTCCTGATTATTAAAAAAAATAATAATTCTGAAAAAGCCTAGGAGGAGAAGGAACTTCCTAAACCTGATAAATGGCACCTAAGAAAAAACAAACAAACAATAGCTAACATTCTACTTAATGGTGAAAGACTTAATGTTTTCCCACAAAAGTCAGTAAAAAGACATTTTATCCAACATTGTATTGGAAGTCATAACCAAAGCAGGAAGGCAAGAAAAAAGAAATAAAAGACACTCAGATTGAAAAAAGTTCAAATAAAGTTACTTTTTAAGTCTACTTTAAGCCTACCATTTTATTGCAGATGATAGAATCACCTATGTCAAAAATCTGCAACATAGAATCTACAACAAATCAACTAGAACTAATAAGTGAACTTAGCAATAAATCTAACAAAGATTGAGAAAAACCTGCACACTGAACACTACAAATATTGCTGACATAAATTAAAGAAGACCTAAATAAAAGGAGAGATATTCTATGTTTGTTGAACAGAAGTCTCAATATTGTAAAATATTTCTCCTCCAAATTAATCTCTATATTCAATACAATGCCAGTCAAAATCCCAGCATGTTTTTTTGTGTGCGTGAAAACTGGATTATTCATCCAAAGGGGTGCTGATGCAAAGTACCAGAAGTCTGTTGGGTTTTATAAAAGATATTTATTTGGGGTAGAAGTTCACAGCTGCCAGACTGTATAGAGTCCAACTCAAGGTACCATAAGAGGTACTTTCTCACCCAAAGTCATTTGCCATCTATTGAGCAAGATGGTGGGCAATGCCTGCAGGGGTTCAACCTTCTTCTTCCTCTTAAGTCTCCATGGTTCCAGCTTCTTCTGATCTCAGCTACATAGAACTAAATGAAATTGAAAATAAGAAAGCACTAGAAAAAATAAACAAAACCAAAAGCTCATTCTTCAAGAAGAAACCTAGGTGAACAAAGGAAAAAAGAGAGAATATACAAATACATAAATTAAGAAATGAGGAAGGGGATATTGCCACTGACCCCACAGAAATAAAGAGTATCATAAGAGGGTAATTTGAAAAATAATATTCTAATAAGATGGATAATTTAGAAGAAATTGACAAATTCCTAGAAACACACAAGCAGCTTACATCGTCAACAGGAGAAATTGATGAACTCAACAGACCAGTCACAAGTAATGAGAGAATTAGTCATTAATAGCCTGGCAGCTAAGAAGAGCCCTGGACCAGAGAGTTTCCCAGGTGAATTTTACCAAACATTCTGGAAAGACTTAATACCAATCCTGCTTAAACTCTTCCAAAAAAATAGAAGTGGAGGGAACATTGCCTAGCTCATTTTATGATACCAACATCACCCTAATTCCAAAGCTTTGGCTTTGTTTGCAAAGAGACCACAAGAAAGGAAAACTGTAGACCAATCTCTCTAATGAACCTAGATGCTAAAAACCTCAACAAATACTTGCTAACCATATTCAACAATACATCAAACAAACTGTACACCATGACCAAGCTGGTTTCATGCCTGGTATACAAGGATGGTTCAACATAAGAAAATCAATCAATGTAATACACCACACAAACAGATCGAAAGAAAAAACCACATGATCATCTCAGTAAATGCAGAAAAAGCATTTGACAAAATACAGCACCCTTTCCTGATAAAAACACTACAAAAAATAGGACTAGAAGGGAACAACCTCAACATAATAAAGGATGTTGGAACACACACAGCTAACATCATATTCAGTGGTGAAATCCTAGAAGATTTCCCTTTAAGATAGGGAACAAGACAAGGATGCCCACTTTCACCACTTCTGTTTCACATGGTGTTAGAAGCACTCACTCACACACTTAGGCAAGAAAAAGACATGAAAGATTCAGGACAGCTCCAATTCCTGAAAGTGCCCCCACATTATACCTTTTTTCCCTCTCCCTGTCTTCAGCAGCTCTGGTTGCCTGTCTTCACATCAATGATGTGGTTTCTTCCATTGCTAGAATCACAGTGAGTCTGTGGTGGAGTGCCAGTGGGTCGGCTCTGGTTCATATTTTGTTCCCCAGTCTTGTGAACTCTGGGATGGTGATACCCACTCCACCTCTTGATTGAGAGGGGGTTTCGATCCCACATCTGCCATTCATTTTTAACATATCCATTCTTCATGTAAATATAAGGTCAATTCTGCAATCTAGTTTTTAGTGTGTGTGTGATTTCTCCGTATCCTATCTTTCCAACATTCCAATTCCATGTAACCAACCAAATTCTGAATTGACTATTCCATTGTTTACCATATAGTTTAACTTTAATTTATCAATATGTATATGATAATTGTATGCCTGCACAATTTAGAAGTGTTTGCATATTTTTGTTTATATGGTTAGTTATCAGCATGGTTTGTTTACTTTGGATTTTTCTTTTGGTGTGTTTTGCTAAGATTGATGTGTTCTGTGTGTTCTGTTTTGGTTCTATTTGCTTTTCAGAAATTTATTTTATTATTTTCAAATATTTATTAAATTTATTATTTTTAATGAAAAAAAAAAGATGTAAAAGGCATCCATGTTGGAAAAGACATAAAAAATTGATTATTTGCAGGCCCTTGATCGTATACATAGAAGGCCCTGAGAAATCTACAACAAAGCCTCTACAGCTTATAAATAAGTTCAGTAAAGTCACAGGTTATAAGATCAACATGCAAAAATCAGTAGCATTTCTGTACCCCAATAATGAGCAATCTGAAGAGGAAATCAAGAAAAAAATCCCATTTACGATAGCAAGTAAAAGAGTCAAACACCTAGGAATAAATTTAACTAAAGCTGTAGCTGACATATGCAGAAAACTACACAGCACTGTCAAAGGAAATCAAAGAAGACTTAAATAAATGGAAGAATATTCCCTGTTTATGGAGAGGAAGACTAAACATCATTAAGATATCTATCCTACTTAAACTGATTTATGTATTTAAAGCAATATCAATAAAAATCACCACAGCATCTTTTAATGAATTGGAAAAACTAACTATGAACTTTATTTGGAAGGGCAAGAGGCCCTGAATAGCCAAAGATATATTGAAAGAGAAAGATGAAATTGGAAGAATCACACCACCTGACTTGAAAACATACTACAAAACTACAGTGATCAAAACTGCATGGTATTGGCACAAGGATAGACATACCAACCAATGGAACCAAATTGAGAGTTCTAATATAGATCCTTGCATATACAGTCAACTGATAGTTGAAACAACCACCAAGCCCATTCAACTAGGAGAGAATGGCCTCTTCAACAAATAGTGCTTGGAGAACTGGATATCCATATCCAAAAGAATGAGAGAGGAACACCATACTTACATAAAATTTATCTCAAGATGGATCAAAGATCTAAATATAAGACCCAAGACCATAAAGACCTTGGAAGATATTGTAGGGAAGCATCTACAGGATCTTGTAGTGGGAAATGGTTTCATGAACTTTATATCCAAATCATAAGCAATGAAAGAAAAAACAGATAACTGGAACCTCCTCAAAATTAAAAAATTTGCAACTCAAAGGAGTTTGTCAAGATGTGAAAAGGCAGCTTACTGAATGGGAGAAAATATTCAGGAACCATATATTTAATAGGAGCCTAATATCCAGTCTATATAAAGAAATCTTAAAACTTCAAAAACATAAAGACGAACAACCCATTTTAAAAACTGGGCTAGTGGTATGAATAGACACTTCTCCAAAGAAGAAATACAAGTGGCTAAAAAGCACATGAAAAGATGCTCAACATCACTAGCTATTAGGGAAATGCAAATCAAAACTACAGTGAGATATCATCTTACACCCATTAGACTGGTGGGTATTAAAAAAACAGAGGACTACATCAGTAGTCCATTAAGTCCTCTTATCTCCTTTAAAAATCCACCATCTACCACCAGGTCTTGAAGATATTTTCCAATAATTTCTTCTAGAAGTTTTATGGTTCTTACTTTTAGTTTTAGTTTTTTGACCCATTTTGAGTCAACTTTTGGATAAGGTGTGAGATAGGGGTCCTCTTTCCTTCTTTCAGCTTTGGATGTCCAAATTTTTCACACCATTTGTTGAGTGGTATTCTACCTGAGCTGGGTGGGTTTGACAGGCTAATCAAAAATCACTTGATCATAAATGTGAAGGTCTGTTTCTGAACCATAAATCTGGTTTCATTGGTCTATTGTGTCTGTCTTTAGGCCAGTACCATGCTGTTTTTATCACTCTAGGTAGGTATTATGATTTAAAATCTGGAGATGAGGGTTCCCTTTTCCTTTTTATGATGTTTCTGACTATTCGGGACTCCTTACCCTTCCAAATAAATTTAATGATCATGTTTTCAATTTTTTTCTTTAATGCTGGTGGAATTTTTATTGGGATTGCATTAAATCTATATATCAATTTGAGTAGAATTGACATCTTAATGATATTTAGTCTTCTAATCCATGAGCATGGAATGTTCTTCCAATTATTTAGGGATTTTTTTATTTGTTTTAACATTGAGTTGCAGTTTTCTGAATACAAGTGCTTTACATCCTTGGTTAAGTTTATTCTTGACTTTTTGAGTTTTATCTGTTATATTTTATTTTCACCACTCTTTTGACACTTTTAGTTACTTTTATTGATATAATCTTCATTTCTAGACTCTCTTCCAGGCCTCTCTCTCCTGTCTTCTTTTCAGGCTCTAGCACACCCTTTAGTATTTCCTGAAATTCTGGTCTCTTGCTTAGAAATTCTCTCAGTTTCTGTTTATCTGTGAATATTCTAGTTTCACCCTCATTTTTTAAAGACAGTCTTGCTGGATATAAGATTCTTGGCTGGAAGTTTTTCTCTTGTAGTATCTTAAATATATCAGATCACTGTCTTCTTGCCTCCATAGTTTCTGGTGAGAAATCAGCACATAATCTTATTGGATATCCCTTATATGTTATGCATTGCTTTTCTCTTGCTGCTCTCAGAATTCTCTCTGTTGTTTGCCTTTGACATTCTGATGAGTATGTGTCTTGGAGTTGGTCTGTTTGGATTTTTTCAGATGGCAGTATGTTGTGCTTCTTGGATAGGGATATCTATGTCCTTCAATAGGGTTGGGAAATTTTCTACCAATTGTTGGAGAGGATGTGGAGGAATGGGAACACTTATCCACTGCTGGTAGGAATATAGAATGGTGAAGCCACTGTGGAGGACAGTTTGATGGTTCCTCAGAAAAGTAACTATAGAACTGCCATTTGATCCAGGAATTCTACTGCTGTGTATATACCCAGAAGAACTGAAAACAAGGATGAACAGATATATGCACACCAATGTTCATAGCAGTATTATTCACTATTGCAGAAAGTTGGAATCAACCCAAATGCCCTTCAACAGATGAGTGGATAAACAAATTGTGGTATTTACATACAATGGAATATTACTTAGCTGTAAGAAGGAATACAGCATTAACACATGGGATAACATGGATGAATCTTGAGTACTTTATGTTGAGTGAAGCAAGGCAGGCACTGAAGGACAAATCTTATGTGACCTCACTGATCTGAATTAAGCAGACTCACAGAACTAGAGTCTGGAAGATAGGTTTACAGGAAATAGAAAGGGAGAAGGTTTTGAGCAAATACCCATATGGGCAAAATCTATGATAAGGTGGAAGAGTGTAGGTGTGCAGTGGAGGGGCATGACAGTGGTGTAATGATACTTTTGGGTTGGGTGGTGCAGATCTGTCAGGTGGGTAGGGTGGGAAGTGTGGGTTGGACTGTCCATAGAACTGGCAGGAGAGTTGGGGAAGGGAGCAGGCGAACACTGGGGATTGGCAAGTACATAGTTGAAATTATAATGTTGGGAATGCTATTCTGGCAATATAGCAAGTGAGGGTTGCTGGTTTGAGGTATTGGATGTGGGGGGGCATTCAGAACGGGATGCATCTGGGACAGGCTTCTAGGGAATGGGTTTGTTCATCTTGCCATAGTATATTACTACCAAGCACCAAATGGAATACAACTGGGAAAAGCAATGTGACAATTGCTGTGGAACAGGAAGTAGTGGTGAATTGGGAATAATGCAGTCTACCAGCAATTGAGTACTATTGCAGGATGCGTAAGACTTGCAAAATCAGAAAAGTGTGAGGTAGGCTCAGGTGCCCTCAGGTGATGGGAGATTAAACAGAAAAATTAAAGCATGAGAATCAGTGTCAGCAGCCACACAGTCAGACCTCAGAGGAAAAGTTGACTGTTCCCTTGGCAACATCAGTATCCCAGCCTCAATATTAATAAGAGAAGCTTAGTTTTTGTCCAACAAGATTTCGTACAATTCTCTAACCAAGGGGCAGTCCTAGGAGTGGGCATTCAGACTCTCTCAGTGATTTTCACTTTTGAGTGGAGTGAAATTGGAGTTGGACTTCATTCATTAGAGTGGCAGAATTCTAAGAAGGTTCTTGTTTCCTGAATCCCCAGAAATGGCTGCTTTCTGCTCTTTTCCAAGCCTCTTTTCAACTACTCTTTGATTCTAAGAATGATCCTATATCTCTTCTGTTTACTTCCTTATTCCTCAAGTTACTAGAGTTAATTTTTGTTGCTCTCCATCTACTAACTAAATAATATAATTGAAACTATTATTTGGGCTACATCAGAAACTCAAGTTGTCTGAGTTAAATCTCAGATGACCCAACATCCACAGTAACAGTTCCCTCAGCTGGTCCGTTAGCCACACCGTACTTAGGACTCATTCTCTTTCTGTCTGCTTCGACTCTACTTCTCTCTAGACAGGCCTCCCCTCTGTCTCCCAGTTTCTGCTTCCTAATGGTTTCTGCTTACCATATTCCCTCAGGAATATGGCTCCTTCTCCTTCAATATTCTCCCTTTATGGGTGTCTCTAGTCTAACCTCTTCCAGAGAGAATTACCAGGTGCTGTGATCACTGTAAGACATAGAGTCCCCTTGCTGGTTAGACAGCGTAAGTCGTACTACCTTTTAGACAGCCTGGAGATAACTTCCTTTGGGACAGATACTGGCTCCTGGTCCAAACAAATGTGACCAAATTCATGTGGGTGGACAGCATCAAGATTTATATATAAACTGACTTTCCTCAGTAGGAGCTATAGGTAGGGCAGGTGCCTTGAACACCACACACATACCAGCCTTTGTCTGATTGTAAAAGAAATAAGGGTAGGATATGGAGAAGGGATGGGAATGGAGGCTAAAAGGTTAAGTCTACAAATGAGCGCTCCCCAGGAGGTTTGCTGGGGATAGAAAGGCAAATGTTTTCAAGATTTATTAGAGCACCCTGGTGAATACTTTGATAGACGTTTTGTCATGTCCTGAGTCGCTCACGCTGAAATGGGTCTAGGGAAGACAGCCACAAGATGACTTGGAACAGCCACAGAGTGATGTGAGCTGCACAGGTCACAGAGTGTGCAAACAAGGATGAGCTAATGAGGGACTCATCAGGGACCCTGTGACCTCATACAGCCTACAATGGGCTGACAGCACTTCCTCTTCCCCTGTAGTAGAGTGTCTAGGGAATTCTGTGGCAGGAGCTTTCATCCTCCTATGTGCGAAAGCTCCAGCCTAGGGAGTAACTCTGCCTTTAGAATTGTCCAGAAATCTGTGTTACAACCAAGGTCAAACCTGTTGTTCAGTTAGAAAAAGCCTAGAGAAACTATCCTGGTTGCAGGGAGTATATGACTAGATCAAACCCAAATAAAATACATTTATAAAAATTGTCATTAATTAGAACTTTGCACTTTAGAACTTTGTACCTTAGAAAATGCTTTGAAATACCTAATTTTAGAGCATTTTTGAGGGCTTACTATGGCCAGATACTGTGCTAAGTATATTACACAATTATCTTATATAATCCTTACAATAGGCTTTAAGAATAGAAAATATTATTGTCCCCTTTGTTTATAGATAAAGATAGTGAAGATTATAAAAGTTATTTAATATAATAGTTTTGTTTTGTTTTTTTTAGGAGGTACTAGGGATTGAACCTGGGATCTTGTACACAGGAAGCAGCCACTCAACCAAAATGTACATCACTATTACAAAGTGCTAAAACTATGGAGATGCATGGGAAAGATACAATTAATGTAACCTATAGACTATAGTTAATAGCAATATTGTAAAACTCTTGCATCAATTTCAAAGAAGTACTGTGTTAATAATATGATGGTATGGAAAAATATACCAAATGTATGCTGTAGACCATAATTGGTGGCAATAGTCTGATGATGTTATCTCATAATCTGTAACGAATGTTCCATAACAATGTATCTTTTTTCTTTTTTTTTCCATAACAATGTAATGTGTTGGTAGAGGGGATGGTTTTTTAATGGGAATTCTGCACATTTGCATGATTGTTTTGTAAGTACAACTTCTCTGATAATATGTATATAGTATATAATGCATATAATATATATAATATATCTATAAATTAAATGACGTGCTCAGAGTCATATAGTTTGAGCCAAGGCTACAATTTAAGACTGTCTAACCCCAAAATCCAGCCCTAGCAACCACATTCTAAATCATCTCTTAGATACACATACAAAACCCATGAGAATGACATATATTAGTTCCATTTTAAAGACAAGGGGTTTCAGCAAAATTAAGAGATTAAGAGATCTATTCCAGGTCACACAAGTTAGTGGAAAATGAACCAGCACTAGAATCCAGATCTTCTGACACGGAAAGATGCACCAGGTATACTAGAAGATCATGTCTTTGAAATCAGATGGACTTGCTTTCAAATCCCCGCTGCTTTAGATATTCATGGCATGACTTAGACAAATGTCTGAACCTCTCTAAGGTGCTAAATAGGGATTTATTATACATACCCTAAAGAAGAGTTGGAAGGATTCAATGAGATAACTTGCATACGTATGCTTTTTCCTCTTCAAAGTCTCTGTTCTTTCCACTAAGCCAGATAAAATTACAGAATCACAGCTCTAACCACAGATATAGACATAAAGAGAGGCATTCCAATTTACCAATGGATGGTGTTTCAAAGTTGCCTTTAGTAATTATTTGGAACCTGGGATGAATTTTCCAATACAAATAATCCTCCTGTGTGTTAAACTTCATGACAGCTTTAGCTGCCTAGAAATAAAACCACCACAAAACTGAGTAGATTAAAACAATAGCCATTTATTTTGTTCATGACTATGTGGGTCAGCGATTTGGGCTGGGCTCAGCTGAGCAGTCCTTCTGGTCTTGGTTGGGTTCACGCATGCATCTATAATCAGCTATTTGGTCAGCTGGGGAATAGCTCTCTGGTGACCACAGCTGGGATGGCTGGCCACTGTGCTCCTGGGTCTCTAATTCGACAGCTTGATGGGAGCAGGCAGAGTTCTCGGATGGAACAGGAGCACACAAAGCCTTTTGGGACTAGATTTAGAAGGGGCATATCACTTTTGCCACATTCTATTGGACAAACAAGTCACAAGACCAGCCCAGATTTAAGAAGTGGGGAAGTAAACTCTACCTCTTGATGGGAAGAGCTGCAAAGTCATGTTGCAGAGACCTTGACACAGGAAAGGGAATAATGGTGGCCATTTTTATCAACAATCCACCTCAAAGCCTACAGAAAGCCACTGTCCCTGCTCAAGTGAGTTCTGTTGAGTCCCTTTTACCCACCCTCACCCCTACCCCAATTACACAATTAGAGGGCTAGGAGCTCTTCCTCCTCTCCCACCACAACTCTGCTGGGTGACCAAGGCCCCGCCCTTCTTCTCTTGGATTTACAAATGTCCTGGGACAATTAGGGAGAAAGTTGCCCTTATGGGGTAACACACACAGGGAAGGAGAAAAGTCTTGGGGCACACTGTACTTGTCAGAAGGCCAGGTGGAAGAGTAGCTGTCACAGTCCCAGAGCACATGGGTAGTGGATCATCCTCACTCACATGGGGGATTGGCAGCCTACAGGTAACTCAGTTTCTGGACACTCCAAAAAATCTTTGTGTGGAGAAGCTTTAGCCAGACATCCCACAGTCCCTCAGGTCTGTCCCCCTTCCTCAGGTCCCACTGACCCATTTGATATTTCTCCCAATCATTTCATTTTACCCAGAGTTCACTTCATTCCTTAGTAGTGCAGGTAATGGAAATGAGTAGACTGGCCCAGAGGGAGGTTGTAGTCAACTTGGGACCTTGAACCTTCCAAAAGATATTGTCACTACCTTCTCCAACCAACTGCTGCCATTTGGAGGGTAAACCCCTGCTCCCAGTCTTTGCAACTTTTCAAAAGAGTCCAGAAATGTGAGTTTTTATGTGAAGGTCTAGAATTTTTAAGTGTGTCAACTAAAATTCTGAGCACTGTGCGAATTAATCAGAACACATCTTCAAACTAGGTTCAAATCCCAGTCCCCAAATATGAACCATTTAACTTTGTGCCATGTGACCATAACATAACTTCTTTGATCCTATTTCCTTATTTGTAAAACTAGAAGAACTTCCTCCACCAGATTCTGCTAGTGGTGTCAGGCACTTGGTAGGTTCTCAATAAATTTGAGTTTCATTCTTTCCTTATGAAATTCTTTGGAATTATAAGATCCTTCTCTCCTAACTTAGATGTTTCAGATTTAACAAGTTGCCTGAAAGGAATAATGACATAAACACTAAAATTATCCTATCCTCTGATCTACACTTAAGGTATCTCAGACTAGATCTTCATCCAGTGATGGGTGATTCCCAAGAAAAGGCAATTAATGTGTTATTGATCATCTGAAGTAATTGAGTGTGTTCCCTCAAAATGTCACTCATCCTCATGATTTCTCTGTCAGCTGAGCTCCTCTAAGGCTACCTGTCTCCATCTGCAATCTTTCCTCTTTGTGTAGCTTTTACTAACCAGTTTTTATAATACTTCTGCATCCCAAAATGAAAGAGTTCCACTTCTCTCAAAATAGCGTCTTCTCCTGCAGAATGTAGAATTTGGGACAATAGGTGTATGCACCATTAATGACAGAAGGAGGCTTTTTAATTAGCTACTGACAATGGATATTCACAGTGTGCTTTTCTGAGCTGTCCATTACGTTGATTTCTTGAGTTTCTCCCCTCCTGGTTTCTCTTAATGACCTGAAAACCCTAGAAGAAGGGGGAGAAGGAGGAAGAGAAGGAAAAGGAAGGGGGGAGGGGGAGGAGGAGAAGGAGAGGAGAAGGAGAAGGAGAAGGAGGAGAAGGAGGAGAAGGGCGAGGAGAAGGACGAGAAAGGAAAAAGGAATTTTAGAAACATATTTAACAAATGTGAATATCAGTACCATTTTAGACAAATATTCACAATCCAATTTTAAAGATGGGAGTAATGAAAGCTAAATATTTAGGCTGGTCCAATCCAGAATCTTATCTTTCAAATAGAACTAGTTTTCCTCTTCAGAATAAAATGTAAATTATTAGTTAGAAAAAACGAGAAGCAGTCAATCAACCCGGCATCTTGTGCTATTTGAGCTTTAAACATCATTGAATCTCTCTGCAGAGTGGCAGTGAAGCTGTCTCACCTTTTTAGCCTGTGTGCCCCACAAAAGTCAGGAGGCATTCCCATGAGAGGAATAGGCCCCAGATCTTGCTTGGTTCAGCATGCTAGCCCTCATATCCCTTCAAAGCTCAGAGAAATAACCCCATCTTCTCCTTCTGGGCTCCCAGTCTCCCTAAGCCTTTAAGAGCACATACAACTGGTGGTTAAAATTGAAACCATTGAGATCTGAGTTCAGTTCAGTCCTAGCATTGCAAGGAAAAATATCCAAAAGGATCACCATAGTCCTTGTGTTTCCTGCTCTGGTGAAAGCAGTTTCTCTTTTATATCAAGAGAGATGGGATATGTGAAAGTGCTTTGTTAGCAGCAGAGCCCCATTAAAATGGTAGTTCTTTCCCTGAGGCTCCTCGACACAATGCAGGAGGTGTTTGCTTACATTTTTATAGTTAGGTTTCTCCCGTATCTCCTTTATCCTGTTTTCACTCTGGATTCAGGGATATACCATTTCTTAAAAGACATAAAAAACATGTAGCTAATTGTTCACAGTTTAAAAAGCACTTTAAGTACAGTCTAAAATGTAATGGCAGAGTCACAACAACCTCAGTTTAGATGTGTTAACTAAAATATAGGCTGCTTAGGATCCCACAACTAAGTAAGTGTTGATTTGCACTGGAACATTGGTCCCTGCCTTGGGGCTGGGGACAAAAAAATAACAGGAAAAACAGATTTTGGGACGTTTTTTCTTCTGCCTCTAGAAACCTGTGAGGGTTCACCACATGCAAAAAAGAGGACTCTTCTAAGTCTACTAATGGTTTAAGGACCAGTAAGCCCTGATGATTTGGCATATATGGAAAGATAAACTTTATCGAGGAATTTACTTGCCTTTAAAACACTTAAATGCTTTTAAAGTGGTAGGCACTTTTATAGGCCTTTAATCTTATTAAAATTAATACTTAATGAACAGAATGAAAGATGTCTTAATCAAGAGAACCAGAAAGTGACTACTAGGTAAAGGGTCAGAATATTTAAGGTCTTTAGTGGAAAGAGCACTGAATTCATCGTCAGAAGGGCCTTTCCAGGTTCTAGTTCCCCTCCTCACTAGCTTTTCTAGTTTTGGCCTTTGATTGGTCACTTAAGTTTTCTTAGCCTCAATCTGTAAAATGAGGATAATACCTTTCCTTATCTAATCCACAGAATTATGTGAGAGTGAAATGTTAACAGCATGTAAGAAAATGCTTTTTGAAATATAAATGACCCTAGAAATATAATTTGTCATTCTGTCTGTTGTTGAGATACCATGCAATGGCCCTTTAAACAGAGGTAGCAGAGATTGCAGTTGTCTGCTAATATCTGTTCTCACCTTTTCTTTCATAGTAATGGAACCACTAATGTTTTAGTTGGATGCATGGCCATACAAAAGATGGCATTTCCTAGACTCTTTTGCAGATGGATGTGGCCATGTGACTACATTCAGGGTATGAACTTCTGGGTGTGCCCTCTTCTTCTTTCTGTCTGCAAAGTGGTCCATCTTGGACCAGATGGAAAAAGACAACGCCCTAAGGAAAGTAGAACAATACCAGCCCTGAACTTATTACACTTCAACAACTGTGAGAGAGAATTAATTTTCTAAACTTATTTTAGCATGAACTTCTTTGGACTGCAAAAAAAGAGTGGGAGCAAATCTATCCCCCACCACAGGCAGTGAGAAGATTTCAATGAATGCACCACCTGCAAACTCTGAAACACATGCAAGACCCAACAAAGAAATGGTACGCAATCCTAGGCATAGTGTAAGTTAGTTATGCTATTTTGGAGGATAATTTGGCAGTGTATATTAATGTTAAAATGCTCATGCCTTATAACTCAGTAACTTCACTTTTTAGGATTTACCCTCGAGAAAGACTCATATATGTATCACAAGGTGATATGCATTTACATAGTCAGGCAACATTGCTTGTTATAGAAAAATGAATGTCTCTAGGACATATATACATACTTTGAAACTTTGTGCAGCTGTTTTTCTAATAAGATAGATTCATTTGTACTGACCCAGAAGTATCTCCAAGACAAAGGGATCTATGTGAAAAAACAGTTACAGAATAAGATGTAAAGAATGACATCATACATCCTTATGTAAAACAGATGTTTCTAAAGCTTCATATATGCAGATACAGTAAAAAGAAACAATGTCCACAAGGTTCAATTCCAAGCTGTTAACAGCAACTCCCTCTGGAGTGAAAACTATTATTGGAAAAAATTGTTATTATCTGCAGTACCTGAATATTTTAAGATAGGAATTAATTTATTTGTTAATAGCTGGTTAAAAATAGAAATACTTTTTTTCTTAGAATCACTAGTACCATGTATCTATTTATTCCAAAGATGTATGGCTGCCTCCTAATTAGAATAGGCAAGGAAGGAAGAGAGACTCTCTTATGTACATACATACATATATATATGAAAAACATGGAAGTTTGCCTCTGCCTATAGCCAAACCCTAATTTGGAAAATTAAAAAGGTTTACATGTTTTTCTTTTAAAGGTAAGCTTTTCAGTAAGGTACAACTATCAAACCAAAGCAACCATCTGCATGTTTCTTCTAAACATACTAAAGTGCATGACTTAGGCTTGGGTGAGTTCACAAGACATGACCTTGGCTTCATAACACAATGCTTTGATACAAAAAGGGAAAAGAGGAGTCTGGCCACACGGTCAAAAGCCAACGATTCTTGATGTTTGGGAATTCCAAAGAAAAATCTATCTGCTAATCATCCAAATGGTCTAAAACCGATTAATGGGTTGCAAAGTTACAAAGCTTATCCCAACCACTTAACTTTGGCTCTCCTTTGTCCAACATCAACCATTTTCTTATGTAAATAGAATAAAAGCCATGAGTCTGCTCATATTCAAAGATTCTCTTTTTCCTTTCTTATCAACACCTCATGTCATCCAGTTATATTTCCAAAAGTATAGTTCACCTTTTTCTAGTAATCTATAAAATGATTTTAGATGGCATAATGATGAACATGTTATTTTCACACTTATGCATTGATTATATATATATAAATAATTAGCATATTGAACAATTTTACAGAGATTATTGATTAGGACAATGGCAAAGTAAGAATTTAGATAAAAGACACGAGTCAATTTTGCATGACAAGGAGTTATGGCAAGGATAATGAAGGTCATATTCAAGTCGGTTATATTTAGGAGAAACTGATCTTTAGCATCTCACATGTTTTAGTGCCCTGTACCAACTTCAGTGTCTGAAGGTTAGTCTGCTCATGTCTGTCTTCTCCATATTCTGTGAAGTCCCCAATGGCACATACCATCTTGCTCTCCTTTTTGTGACAAGGGCTGCAGAGAAAGCCTGGCACATAATGGTTCTTGATAAGTTAATGCCTGTGGACACAGTGATGGTTAACTTAGCTTGACAATGTGAATCGTAAGATCATTTCCCTCTGTGACAAAGAGCTCCTGGAAAGGTTATAGTGGGGTTGACCCACTTATTTAGATCTATGGCTCTCAACATTGACTGCATGCTAGAATCACCTGGATTGCTTTCAGAAATCACCACATCAATCAAATCAGAATTTCTGGAAGGCGAACCCACTCTTCTGAATTTTTATAGTTGCTTCAGTGGTTTCAACATGCATCCAAGGTTGAGAACCACTGAGATGGAGGATGAGGTGGCCACCAACTAGCTTAGTTACTGGAAGCTGGTCAATCCCCCCAAAATGTCAGCAGCAATAGATTCATTGAATGTTCGTCTCTCTGCCAGAATACTTTTGCCCCAGATATCTGCCTGGCTGACTCCCTCATCTCCTTCAGATCTTTGCCAAATTCACCTTCTCACTGAAGCCGCCCTGGCCATGGTGTTGAATACTGCCATGTGCCCCCATAGCCCTCTACCCACCCACCCATAGCACTCCTGTTCCCCCTTACTCTGTTCAACTTTTCCTTTTTTCATAGCACTTATCACCTTGAAACATTTCATATAATTTACTTACTAATTATCTTTATTGCTAATGATTCCACACCCTTCCTCAAATGTAAGCTTCTTAAGCACAGAATTTCTTCCCAAGAGCCTGAAAGAGTACTAAATATGGCAGGTACTCAGTAAATATCTGTTAAATGAATGACAACTGAAGCCAGAAGAGACCTGTTCAATTGTGTGTTAAGTCCAATCTCCTCTTTGAGCAGATGCAAAAACTGCAGCTCAGAGAAGAAAAGAAATGCATCCATGGTCACAGAGCGAATCAGTCACGGAATTGCGACTAGAACCCAGCCCCTTGACTGCCTAGCTCAATACCCTTTTACTCGAAAAAGCAGATTTGCTATTTAGAGGCATGTGTATAGACAGTTCCAAACCTTGAACAGTAGCCTTTTTGTCTTTGCCTAGGGTTTTTAAAAATTCATTTTCTGCTTTTAGAAGGCGATATTAGCATTAGGACTTCGCGAATCCGATTCACGATTTGAGAGCACTGCTGTATGCTGTCTTTGGAATCACTAGGAGACCATGTAGAGTTTTTGCCAGGTTTTTTTTTTTTTCTTTTTTTGGTGGAGGAGGATTTTTGTTTGTTTTTTTGTTTTCCCTAATCTGGGCTGAAATAAAGAAGCGGCGCAATCTGGGCTTTGAATTCTGTAAATGAGCCCGCTGCTCATCACACTTTGCAGCAAGATAAGGCCCAAATGGCATTTGCAGAAATGCTCCACTATCTCTTGAGCAATCCAGCTCCTGTTCTGGCCCCTTGGTAACAGCTTGGCAAATCCGCAAAAGGAATGCGACCATATAGTTTGTGTGTGGACTGCGGAGTTATTATGGCTTCCAAATTGCCTAGCAGGTCATTAATCATAGGCCAAGATGGGCAATCGCAGCAGCAGTGGAGTGAAAGCGCCCAGCATAATATGCCAGCGAAATCATGTTTAACATGCAGTCCTTGCCGGCACAGATATGGAAGGGGGAGAGGCAAGGAAAAAAATCATTCCCTTTTTAGGAAAGAAAACTTCTACTTATCTTTGATTTGCATTCAGTCCTCCCTCAATAGTCCTTAAGCCTGTTATTTAATTCATTTTGGTGCCAGGGTCCATCACAAAGCAAAAACCCTAAGCGAGACCTATGCAGTCTGTGACCTCCAAACCCCCTGTCTTTTCTTGTCAGTTCTATGTCATTTGTGCAGTTGAACTCCACCAATTTGAAATGCTGACCTCTTCCATACACAACCTTATTCTCCTCCATGAAAGAAAGGCCCAGGGCCGACAAACCACTCAAGCGGGAGATGGCAAGAAAAGAGAAAAGTGGTTGACTCGTAAATCAATTTCCACAGCCCACCCAAAACCCACACATACATTGAGTTTGTATAAATTAAAAAAAAAAAATGTTGAATGGGTTTATAAAGAAGAGGGCTCCAAGAACAAAATAAAAAATTGTGAATCGGTGCCAGAAAGAATGGAAGTTGAAACCCTCCTCCCAAGTGGGCCAGAAGAGCACTGAGGGTCTCCTCTCTTCTTTTACACCTGGGATGCCCTGAGGTTGTTTGAAAAGAAAAGAGTTGAAAATAAAATGCAGGAATAAAGTTCCATGTCACTGGCAAAGGCAACAAAGGAGAAGGGGGATGGGGAAACTACCAGAAAAACAGGTCTTCAGTTATGGAGCCTAACAGTTACAAGGCACAAAGCTTGGGGTGCGTATATGACCCATTTGTATTGTGCTATATGTCTGAACATAGACTGTAGGTTTCCTCAGTGCTGGGTTTAGGTCCCACCTGCCCCCAAATACAGAATTCAATAATGCTCTGTGACCTGTTGTTTCATATAGCCAACTTTTTTTTTTCTTGTCGTAGTATAGCACCTCTTTTAGATTTGGATCCTTTCCCATCAAAACCGGTCATCAAATACATATTGTTTTCATATCTATTTCATTAAAATCTAAAAGAGTATTGAGCACCTACTGTGTTACTGCACTAAACATTGAGAATATAAAGCACATCCCCTTTCCCAAATACCTAATAATCCGGTGTGAAACATATAAACACACTCTTTCAGGAAAAAATAAATAAAATAGAAAAATGAGTTTCTCCTCTAATGCATGAATCTATTTTTCTTAGATTTTCTCTCTGTGTCCTGATTCTCTAGCTACCTGGATTTTTTAGGCTGAGAAGAAAATTACCACATTAATTTGCATTTTTCTATATACTGTTCTTTCAGTTCTAGACGTCTGATACTTAAGGAGTAAAGTAGTTAAGTTCTCTCCTTGTAGCCTGAAAATGGAGGGTTTCTCTCTATTATAAAGCATAATAGAGAGAACATACTAATGACCTCTTTTTTTTTTAGTTAATTTTAAGATTTGTGGAAAATTGTTAGAAAATGAATGATGATTCACAAATTGTTGTAGTTCAGTTAGATGAAACACCATGGAGTTAAGCTCCTCTTCTTAAAAGACACTGTTCTGGGAAGCAGCTGTGGCTCAAGCAATTGAGCTCCTGTTTACCATATGAGGGACCAGGATTCAATCCCTGGGACCTCCTGGTGAAAAAAAAAAAAAAAAAGGAAAAAGAAAGGCATCTCAGACCTGCGAGGTGGGGTGCAGGCCCCCACACCCCCACACAGCAAAGCAATGCACCAAAAAGATGCAACCAGATAGGGAAAACGAAAAAAAGAGCTATTGTTCTCAGAACTTCAGAAAGTAATTGCTGGTGGTCAATATGAAAAATTTCATCATTCTCAACTTAATATGGCAGAGTCTGATTAATAAAAGTGATTCTGGCAGTTTTCTGAATTCTAAACAGTGTAATGTCCTTTTGCTTTGATCATTTCTTTATGAAGAAAAGCAGGACTGGATATATATGTTAAAAAGTATTTTGATATGGGCTACCAAAAAACAAAAAGAATATGTAAAACTTCCAGAGAAAGAGTGGTTAGTCTATGGAGGATGGGGTCAAGAAAGACGTCCTGAAGACCAAGCTGGGTTTTGAAAGACAAATTAGTACACCAAACCAATAAAGAGGGAACAAGCACACGCAAAGCTACCGAGAGGAGGCAAAGCAGGATATGGGAAGAAGATTCTAAGCGGTTTGGTGTTGCTGGATGGGCAAAACAGGAATGGTTGTAGATCTGGATGGGGCTACAGATATAAGGTAAGTCATCAAAACTTTATCAGCCATTCATTAGAATGGAAACCCCATGAAAGCAGTCACCATGCTTGTCTTATTCAGTGCTACATCAGCATTGCCTACCACAATACCTAGCATATAGTAAGAGTTTGATAAATATCTGTAGAATGAAGCAATTAGCTTTCATCGACAATGGGGAAACCAAAGAGGTGTTTTAATCAAGAGCGATTTATGATCACACTTTAGAAAGATCACTTCGGTGGCAATAGTTTGGTCTACATTTTTCCCAGGTGGCCACAATGTAGCGAATGGATTGGGAGGACAAGAACAAGAGACTACTCAAGAGGCAGAGGTCCAAGGGAGAAACTGTAGGTCCTGAATAAAGGCAGAAGCAATGGCGTTGACAACATAGCTCCTGAATGTGAGAAACACAGGGTACCTAGAAAGTCTAGAAACAGAGAAAATTTTAATTACATTTTCAAATAACATGATCATTTGCCTTCAACCTTCAGACTCCTTTACAGACAAAGTATCTCTAAATTTAAAGTCTAATGTGTCTAGTCATTGATCTGGAGAAATAGTTCAATAAATAATTTCAATATTTTCCTATTTATCTAGACTTTCAAGGGATCATATAGAATCTGTTGGATTTAGTGATGCTAACAGTTGAAGAAGACAAGGGTGGAAGAAAGAGAGGAATAGAAATGACTCTGGTTGGAATTATAGGGCAAGTAGAAATACCAAGTTGAAAAAGACAAATTTGACATGTTCTTTCAACAAACATTTATTCAGAGCCTACTATTCACCTAATGAGGGCTGGATTAAGTCTCCTGTTGATCTAGGAATGGAAAAAATAGAAAAGGCTAAAAATGTAATTCAATTGCCAAAGCCAGTGCTATGGGCTTAAATGTACATCCCAGCACCCTTCAGTAATTAGAAAAGATTTTGCCTGGTCTCAATTTAAAATTCTTGCCATCTCGAAATATAATTGTGGAAATAATCTTTAGAAAGAACATGTCCAGAATTCTCTCCATGGGTTCTAGTCTTGAATATCCCACTTAGTAGCCATGTGACCTTGGGAAAGTCATTTAACATCTCTGGACCTTTGTTTCATCATCTGTAGCTCAGGGGATTGAAGAAGACCTCTAAGTCATTTCCACATATAAACATTTAGTGACTCAATAAATGGAACTGATGACACTATGTTATGAAATCTGACCCCACTTTCCAACTTGAAAGTACAGACAAATAATGAAAACTGAAAGGACTGAGAACAGATGTCAGCTTATGGGTACAACCCATTGTATTAGTCAGCCAAAGGAGTGGTAATGCAAAGTACCAGAAATCTTTTGGGTTTTATAAAGGATATTTATTTGAGGTAGAAGCTTAAAGCAACCAGGCCTTAAAGAGTCCAATTTAAGGTACCATAAAAGGTACTTTCTGCCCAAAGTTATTGGTCACATGTTGACCAAAATGGCAGGCAATGTGTGCAAGGGTCCAGTCTTTCTGTTCTTTCTAAGACTCTGTGGTCTCAGCTTCTCCTGTTATCAGCTGTAGGCTGGGACAAGTCTTATCTCTCTCCTGGTGCTCATTTCTCTCGAGTCTCAGCTTCAGTTGTAGGCTATCAAGCTCATTCTCTTCCCGGGGCCTCTGCTATGTCTATGAGTGTCTTTATTCCTCTGTGTTCTTCTCCCTTGTATTTACTTCAGCATCAAAATTCAAAAACTCTCTCCTCTGCCATGTCATTTTCTCTGTGAGTCCCCACCCACCAAAGAGTTGGGAACTCAATGTCCTACTGTGGTGGCCAAATCAAAGCCCTAATCATAATTTAATCAACTAAAAGTGAAACCTCTGAATTTAATACAATCTAGTATGCCCAGAGGAAAAGACCAGTTTACAAACACAATCCAATATCTATTTTTGGAACTCATAAGTAGTACCAAACTGTCACACTCATTAACTGGGAGAAAGTGGTTCCTAGGATAAAATCGACTATAGAGGGAACTTTGAGTCCCCTCGCGTAGTTGTCTTACATGGTTGATTATTGACTCAATACCCATTTTCCCCTTCTTCCTTACTAACAGAATCCAACTTGTGTTTGAAAACAATGACATTCCTAGCTTAAAAACTCAATGTCCAGGAAGGATCCATGATGGTATCAGAGTAGCTCAAGCAGGGCACAACTCTCTTACAAAATAGGAAAGAAGGCATAGAGGTCATCCAAGAGAGCTGTTTTAGGGAACCCTGGAGGCCAAAAGAGTGACACAGGCATCATGCAGAGGGACTGGAGATGGAGAGACAGACGGGAGAGGCCAAAGGGAACTCCACAGCTGGGAATGCTGCTCATCCCCCACCCCCAAAGGGGACCATGTGAGGTTGAGTGGCCAATGTAGAGGGGAAAAGAGAGATTCCTCCCTGGGAAGAGAGAGGGTATGGTGGAGGGCTGAATGTAGTTTTTCATCAACAAATATAACTACCAAAAAAGCTAGTGGAAATTGAAGGATTCATCTCTGTGGAAGGGTTAACAGAGGAGTGCCATTTGCTGGCCAGCTGGAAAAGGGAAGGAAGACAGGCTGGACTCTCCTGAGTCTGTCCCAGGCAGTCAGTCCCTATTAGTAGTTCCTTGCCCCTGTTTTGTCTACTTAAACAGGACAGTATTAAAGTTTTAGAAAAAAATATTAAACTAAAAATCAAAGAAGAGTTGTGAAATAAAACCACTAGGCAAGAGAGAGAAATCGATCAATAGAACAAGATCACCAACATAAACAGATGCATAGTTATCAAGAAAAGATAACCCACACTAAGAAACAGGACAGTATGGCACAGTCAGAAGAATAAACCAGGAATCTAGATAAGGCTCAGAATTTAAGACAATTAATAAACAAATAATGTTCACAAAAGCCTCTTTAATCAACTTAAGGAGATGAAGGAAAATATGACTAAAGAGATAAAGTATATTTAGATTATATGCATGGGCATAAAGAACAATTTGAAAGCCTGCACACAAAAAGTAACAGAGTTTATGGGAATGAAAGACACAATGGATGAGATTAAAAATACATTAAATGTGGCACAAGTGACAGGGAACCTCTCTCCCACACAGGAGTTCCCCAAAATCAAATCTCAGTGAAACCTACAGGAGAAAACGAGAAGACAAGATGGAAAAAAAAAAAAAAACAGACACAGAAGATCACAGAGTGAATGGCCACAGAAAGCAAAAACAATGTGGTGTGTGTGTGTGAATCTTACTTTTAAAAGAAGATGTAAAAAAATGCATTAAAAGCATTTAACAGCAGATTTGAAATGTTCAAAGAATGAATAAGTGAATACAAAGACAGAACATTTGAACTTGAAAAGATAGAAGAGAGAGAAAAGAGAATGCAGAAAAAATTGAACAGGGTCTCAGGGAATTGAATGATAATGGGCAATGCACAAATATACACAGTATAGGTATCCCAGAAGGAGAAGAGAATGGAAAAGAGGTAGAAAGAACATTTGAGGAAGTACTGATTAAAAATATTACAAACCTTATGGAAGACATGGCTATTAATATTCAAGAAGGACAATGTACCTCAAACAATAAATCTGAATAGACCTACTCAGAGACATGTACAATTCAGATTGTCAAAGGACAAAGATAAAGAGAGGATTTAGAGAGCAGCAAGAGAAAAGTAATTTATTACTTACAAGGGAGCCTCAATAAGGCCACATGCCTATCTCTCATCAGAAACCATGGAGGTGAGAAGGCAAAGATATGATATTTTTAAGGTACTGAGAGAGGGTTAAAAGACAAACAATAGTAAGATATGATAACAGAAAGCCAAGGGATAAAATGGATGAAGTAAGTAATGCCTTTATTGTAGTAACACTGAATATAAATGGATTGAACCCCCCAATTAAAAGACATAGACTGATAAAATGGATTTTTTAAAATGAGCCGTCTATTTGTTGTCTACAAGAGACTCACCTTAGATGCAAGGACACAATCAGACTGAAAGGGAAAGGCTGGAAAAAGATGTTCCACACTAACGGCAGTTTAAAGAAGAGCAGGTGTAGCAACTAATATCAGATAAAATAGATTTTAAATGCAAAACTGTTATAAGAGTTGAAGAAGGTTACTATACATTAATAAAAGGGACAATTCATCAATAGGAAATAATAATAATAAATATTTATTCACCTAACATAAATGCCCCAAAATACATAAGACACACACTGGCAAAACTGAAGGGAGAAATAGATGTCTCTACAATAATAGTTGAAGATGTCAACATTCCACTTTCAGCATTAGATGGACCATCTGGACAAAGGATAAATAAGGAAACTGAGAGCTTGAATAATATGTTAAATGAGCTAAACCTAATAGACATTTATACAGCATTACACCCCCAAACAGCAGGATATACATTCTTCTCAAGTGCTCATGGAATTTTCACCAGGATAGACCATATGTTCGGACATAAGTCAGATCTCAATAAATTTAAAACATTGAAGTTATACAAAACACTTTCTCTGATCATAATTGGAAATGTTGGAAATTATAATAATAGAAAAAGGGAAAATTCACAAATAAATGGAGATTAAACAATACATTATCAAGTAAATTTTTCTTTTGCAATTAAAAAAAAATTGCAAGAGAAATCAGTAAACACCTCAAGACAAGTAAAAATGAGAACACAACATATGAAACCTTATGGGATACAGCAAAAGCAGTTCTGAGAGGGAAGTTTATAACCCTTAATGCTTATATTTAAAAAGAAGAAAGAACTAAAATCAAAGACCTAATTGTACACCTGGAGGAATTAGAAAAAGAAGAGCAAGCCAATCCCAAAGCAAGAAGAAGGAAAGAAATAATAAAGATTAGAGCAGAAATAAATGAAATGGAGAATAAAGAAGACAATAGAGAAAACTGTTGGTTCTTTGAGAAGATTTAAAAATAAATCAATAAGCCCTTACTGGATTAACAAAAAAAAGGAAAGAAAACACAAATAAATAAAATCAGAAATGAGAAGGGTGACATTACAACTGCCCCAGCAGAAATAAAAAAGATCATAAGAGGATATTATGAAAAACTGTATGCCAACAAACTAGACAATGTTGATGAAATGAACAATTTCTGGGAACACTTGAACACACCTCACTGACCCTAGAAGACATAAAAGACCTCAACGAACCAATTACAATTAAAGAAATTGAAACAGTCATGAAAAAACCTCCCCAAAATGAAAAGTCCGGGACCAGATGGCTTCACAGGGGAATTCCACCAGCCATTTAAAGATCTAATACCAATCTTATTCAAACTCTTCCAAAAACTTGAACAGGAATGAACGCTCCCAAACTTATTCTATGAAGCTAATATCACCTTAATACCAAAGTCAAATAAAGATATTACCAAAAAGGAAAATTACAGACCAATTTCTTTAGTGAATATAGATGAAAAAATCCCCAACAAAATACTTGCTGACCAAATCCAAAAACATTAAAAAATTATACATCATGATCAAGTAGGCTTTATTCCAGGTATGAAAAAGTGGCTCAACATAAGAAAATCACTGTATCAGTCATAATATACCAAATTAATAAAATGAAGAAGAAAAATCACATGATTATTTCAATAGATGCAGAAAAGGCATTTGACAAAATATAACACCCTTTCTTGATTTTAAAAAAAAAGTTTAAAAGATAGGAAATGGAGGAAACTTTCTAGACAAATATATGAAAAACCCACAGCTAGCCTTGTACTCAATGGAGAAAGAATGAAAGCTCTCCCAATGAGATCAAGAACAAGACAAGGATGTCCACCCTCCCCATTGTTACTCAATATGGTGCTACAAGTTCTACCTAGAGCAACTAGGTAAGAAGAAGAAATAATAGGCACCCAGATAGGAAAGGAAGAAATAAAACTTTCATTTTTTTGCAGAAGATATGATCTTATACTTAGAAAATCCCAAAAATTCCACAACAAAATTTTTAGAATGTATAGATAATTTCAGCAAAGTGGCAGGATACAAGATCAATATACAAAAATCAATAGCATTGCTATACACTGCTAATGAGCAATCTGAAGATGAAGTCAGAAAAAAAATCCCCTTTAGAGTAGCAACCAAAAGAATCAAATATTTAGGAATATGAAACCAAGGACATAAAGGACCTATATTCAGAAAATTACAAAACATTGCTAAAAGAAACAAAAGATGATCTAAATAAATAGAAGGATAGTCCATGTTCATGGGTTAGAAGACTATATATCATTAAGATGTCAATTCTACTAAATGGATCTATAGATTTAATGCAATCCTGTTAAAAATTCTAATATTCTTCTTTGTAGAATTGAAAAAGCCAATTATCAAATTTATACGGAAGGGTAAAGATTTTAAAATATCATTAAAAAGAAGAACAAAGTTGGAGAACTCTCATTTCCAGACTTTAAAGCATATTATCTAGCTACAGTGGTAAAAAACAGCATGGTACTTGTATAAAGATAGATTGACCAATGGAATCTAATCGAGTTTGGAAATAGACCCTCACAGTATGGTAAAGTGATTTTTGACAAAGATGTCAAACTCACTCATGTTGCATCATAACCTGAAATCTGCCCACTTCCCTAGCAACAGCTAACAGCACAAAACCACAAGTCCGCCCACAAGTTTCTGCCAATCCCCAGCCGCCCCGTAGCCCTCACTCCTCCTGCTCTACCCCGCCCTCCTCATTCTCTATATAACCCACTGCACTTCCTTAATAAACCGGACTTGCGTACCAGACCTGGTCTCCGCGGCATTCTTTCTCCCCTCACCGCGCGTCCTCCACGCCTGAGAGCCCCTCTGAGGCTGTCTGCTGCAGCCTCAGACGCCTTTGCAGCCAGCTGACCCCTCCAAACCCCCCCGTCAGCGTCGGGGTGCAAGCCGCCCCAGCCGCAACTGGCGCCCCAATGTGGTGGCAGTTCAAGTCCGGTCCGACGTGACCACTGCCTCACCCCCGTGGGACCTCGCTCCCACCCCTTCGCCGCGCTCTCAAGGTAAGGACCCCCGTTATCGGCCCCCGGCAGAAAAATGGGCGGGCGTCTATCTTCCCGCCAAGCGCCGCAAGTCAGAGCGCTTGCTGGCCTCCTAGACACTAATGGCGTTAGGGTTTCCCTCCGCCACCTGCAAAAGTACTGGGATCTCCTCCTGCCTTTCAATCCGTGGCTGGCCACCTGCCACCTTTGGAGCCCAGACACTTACTCGCGTCTCATTGACCGCGTCACCTCCTCTATGGAGCATGAGGGCAGGTCGTTTCCCCCTGGCCTCCTGCCCACGCTTGTGGCCATCCGCGCCTGCCTCCTTGGTGCGCCTGCCCCGAAAGACGCTTACCAGGTTTCCGCCGGGGCTGCTGCGCGGCCGCTCGACTGCGACCCTGATAAGGGGGACACTCCCGACTCAGATACCGAGTCCTTATCTAGTCAGCTCAATGCCGACCTTGAGCTCCATCCTCTTCGGGACGACCATTATCAGGATGGCGAGCCTCCTCTTTCCTCCCCGCCTGAGGGGGGGAGGTCCCTGCCTGGTCGCCAGGATGGCGAACTTCCTCCTTCTTCTTCGCTTGAAAGGGGGAAGTTCCCACCTGGCCACCAAGATGGCACACTTCCTCCTTCTTCTTCGCCTGAAGGGAGGAAGTATGGGCCCTCAGGCGGAAATCCCGCCTCTCTTTACCCGCCTCTTCCGGTCACTCCGCCATCTTGGCGCAGACCGGAAGGAGAGCGTCCGCCATCTTGGCGCAGACCGGAAGGAGAGCGTCCGCCATCTTGGCGCAAACCTGAAGGGGAGCCTCCGCCATCTTGGTGCGGGGCGGAAGGAGAGCCTCCGCCATCTTGGCGCAAACTGGAAGGAGAGCCTCCGCCATCTTGGCGCAGGGCGGAAGGAGAGCCTCCGCCATCTTATAAATCACCGGAAGCCTTGCCGCGGACATTTTGTCCGCCGGAAACTGCTCCGCAGCCATCTTGTTTGCAACCGGAAACTCCTCTGCGTCCATCTTGTCCCCCCTCTCAGACAACATGGCCGCCACCTCCTCCTCCATTGGCCGCTCCGCCGGCACCAGCGTCCAGGCCTTGGACCAGTTCAGACACATGGCTGGGCCACTCCGGCCCACCCATGACAGGGGCCATCCCTCACCTCTTCCCTTTGAACGCGGCGCCCTCTCAAGCGCGCCCCCAGCAATGGCTCCCTTTCACCACTGATGAAATTAAAAACCTTAGACGCGCAGTTAAGGAGGATGGCATCGGGAGTCCGTACGCCCAACAGCTGCTCGAGGAACTTGGGGCACAACTTGTTCTCCCCTATGATTGGATTTCACTTGCCCGGGCCATTCTGGCCCCAGGACAGTTCGTGGAATGGAGATGCCACTTCCAGGCAGAGGCTGAGAGGCGCATCGCCGAGAATGCCAGTGCGGGTATCCAGGACCCCCCAGAGGCGTACACAGGCATTGGTACTTTCACCGATCCTGTGCAGTACCGCAATGCGCCCCCCGGTTTTTGGCTCCGGCTTAGAGAACTAGCCCTGCGATCCTTCCGCAATGTCTCCGCCACGAGACCTCAAAAGCTCGCCCAGATGACCCAGGGCAAAGACGAAGATTTCGCTACCTTTGTCGCCCGTGTCATCGAGGCCTGCCAGCGTAAGGTCCGCGGAGAGGAGGCCCAGGTCGCTCTCGCCAAAGATCTCATCGTTGAAGGATGCCTCGATGCTTGCCGGCAGATTATCCTCACCATGCGGGATAAGGGCGTCCATGACTGGGTCTTGGCTTGCCGCAACCTTGACCCGCAGGCCACTAGCCTCGCCAAAGCCATCGCCACGGCCCTAGCCGTTTCTTCCGGATGCTTCAGATGCGGTGAGACGGGCCACTTCGCCCGAGACTGCCCGCAATTGCAGACCGAGAGACCACCCCTCCCAGCATCCGGCAGCCGCCCGAGAGGGCCTTCCACCCCATGCCCTCGATGCAGAAAAGGATATCATTGGGCCCGCGACTGCCGCTCCGCTCAAAGCCCTCGCCAACCTTTAAACTCCCAGCGGGGCAAGCCTCAGCCCCGCCCCAAAGAGGCCACCCACCAGAGAGCCCCCAAGCCTTGATGTGGACGGTTCCCATCAGAAGCTCCTCCAAGCCTGTCATGGAGCTCAAAATCGAAGGGCAATGGTTAGAGGGACTGCTCGACTCCGGTGCAGAGGTCTCCTGCATCCCGTTTGAAATCGCCGCCTTCAACCACTGGGCTCTTGAGCAGGGGCCTCAGGTAATTGGGGCCACAGGCTCCGCCGAGTCCTGGAGATGCGCCACTCCTATCAAACGGGAGGACCGAGAGGGCCGGCACGGTCGCTTCTGCCCCCTCATCCTCTCCACCGTTGGTGGTATTCTCTGGGGAAGAGATAACCTCAGCCAAACGGGAGCCATCCTCACTACTGAGGCCCTCTCGCTCAGCCTGCCCCCCCCCTAGCGGGGGCCACTGCTCCCATCACAACGCCTGACCCTATCCCTCTGGAATGGGACACAGAGGAGCCCATCTGGGTCGAGCAGTGGCCCTTGCCATCTTACAAACTGCAAGCCCTCTCCACTCTCGTCGAAGAGCAGTTACGGGCAGGACACATTGAACCTTCCACTAGTCCCTACAATTCACCTGTCTTTGTTATTACCAAGAAAAGCAGTGGCAAATATCACCTTCTCCATGACCTACGTGAGGTCAACAAGCACATCAAGCCAATGGGATCGCCGCAGCCAGGGTGCCCGCACCCCACCGCTGTCCCTCAGCACATGCACGCGGCCATCATCGACATCAAGGACTGCTTCTTCTCCATGCCTCTCCATCCACGAGACTGCCCACGGTTCGCCTTCACGGTGCCTCAAACAAACCATCGAGGTGCAGCCCAGCGTTACCAATGGAGAGTCCTCCCTCAAGGAATGCGCAACAGCCCGGCCATCTGCCAACTCTTTGTCGATCGCGCAGTCGATCCACTCCGCAAGAAGGCCCACAGGCGCGCCCACATCATCCACTACATGGACGATCTGCTCATTGCCGCTAAGGATCCTCGTGAGCTGGAAACTCTCGTCTCGGAGCTTCTCCACAATCTCTCACAGATCGGACTTACTGTTCAGCCTGACAAGATTCGCCTTCAATCCCCCTTTCAATTTCTGGGGTTTCACTTTCACCACCATGTTAAGCCAGTAGCACCAAAGCTACAGGTGTCGCCCAAGATGTCTCTAACAGAGCTACAGCAGCTCTGCGGCCAAATCAATTGGCTTCGGTCAGCGCTCCCCATCACCACGGCTCAACTTCAGCCTCTTTTCGAGCTCCTCCAGACTAAGGATCTTCCAGCCGACGCAGTCACCCGCCCCATCGTCATCACTCCAGCAGCCCGAGCGGCTGTGCAGGATGTCAACGAGGCCCTTCAGGCCTGCCGCCTCGAGCGCTACGCCCCAGGACTGCCAATCCTCGCACTGGTTCTTCCCACGCCAGTAACGCCCACTGGACTCCTCTGGCAAGACGGGCCACTGCTCTGGCTACACACTTCCAAGAGTAAGCTCCCAAAAATCTGCCCCTTCACAAGGGCATGGATCGCCCTCGCCTCCGACCTTGTAGGGCTATGTGTGCATACCTACGGAGTTCCTCCTTCCACAATCGTCTGGCCCTTTGACGCCAAGGCTACTACCAACCTGCTCATCCACGACGTGGACATGCAAGTGCTCGCTGAAACTTTCAGAGGCTCTTTCGACAACCACTATCCTCATCACCGACTTCTCCAAGGCCTCTCGCGACTCACATTCTCCACTCCGTTCCATCCATTGCCGGCCAGGAAACCTCTTCCACACGCAGTAACGGCCTTTACAGATGCCTCAAAGACCTCCTATGCTGCAGTCATCTATTCACCTGGTTCCCCAACGCCACGAACCCTTGTGTTTTCAAACGCGTTCTCCGTCCAAGTCGGAGAACTGCTCGCAGTCGCTGTTGCTCTGCACACCTGCCCCAACCAGCCGCTCAATATCTTCACAGACAGTTTGTACACCCTGCAGGTGTGCCATGCCTTGCCTCTTGCCACCTTCTTCCCTACGGATACAGCCATCGATAGGGCGCTTCAGTTCCTCCAGCACCAATTAGAAGTCAGAGACCACCCTTGGTTCATCACTCACATCAGAAGTCACAGCGGCCTCCCTGGCCCGCTAACCGCTGGAAATCAAGCCGCCGACCGTGCTGTCCAGCCATCACCAGCTCAGGCGTCACCAGCACAGCACGCTGCGCTCGCCTGCCACAGCATGCCTTGCACATGCCAACCACGGCACACCGCACTTGCCAACCACAGCGTGCCCTGGCCGCTTTATCTTGGGGACGTTGTCAACCAGGCCAAGCTACTGCATGCGCAGTTCCACTTCTCAGAGCGCTCAATTCATAAGCTCTTTCCCAATCTGCCCATGGAAACCTGTAAGCACCTCGTGCGCTCTTGCCGCACCTGCGCGCCTCTCTTACCCCTCGGCCCATTACAGCCACAGGGCGTCAACCCGCGAGGTCTTCGCCCAAACTCCCGATGGCAAATGGACGTTACTCATGTCAACTCTTTTGGAAGACTCAAGTTCCTGCATGTTGCCGTCGACACCTTCTCGCACATGTGCTACGCCCTGCCCCTTCCAGGAGAAACAGCCAAACACGCCATCCGTGCGCTACGCCAAGCCATCCTTTTTATGGGCGTTCCATGGGACCTCAAAACAGACAATGGCCCCGCTTATCGGAGCTCGGCCTTTGCTGCCTTCCTACAAATGTACAAGATCACACATCATTTCGGGGTTCCCTACAACCCACAAGGACAAGGCATCGTCGAGCGCATTAACCAACAGCTCAAGCTCCTTATTCACAAAGAGCAAAACGAAGCTCCTCTAAAGCCACCAGGAGACGTTGTTACCGCCTGCTTAATTCACTTGAACTTGCTCACATTTGACAAGAAAGGCCTTTCTCCCACCCACAAGCATTGGGGCCCCATGTGGCGTCCCACCCAAGCCCCTCTTGTCCATTGGAAAGACCCCCAAACTAACCGCTGGCAACGACCAGCCCCCCTCCTTGCCCAAGGGCGAGGTTTTGCTTGTGTCTTTCCAGATTCTGAGCCGCAGCCCCTGTGGATCCCAGCTCGTCTGATCCGTCCTGCCACAGTACCTGCAACGGACCACACCCCTTCACCCGACGATCTGGCACCCTTTACCGCCATCCGACGCACGCCGGTGCCAGCACCTCCAGAGAACGTTGCGCCTGTGCCATCAAGCAACGGTCCACCACCGAGCACCCCCTCTTCGTTCGCCCCCCGAGACGACTACGCCAATGGAGCAGAGGACTGAAGCTCGTCTGTACCCAGTCCTTCTCCTCCTCCTTCCTCTTCTCCCGCCTATCTTCTCCAACCCCTCACACCAACCCTTCAACTGGACGCTCACCCTTTGGCAGCAGGAAAAGCTCCTCGCTGCAAATGTCACTGCAAGCGCTCCTTCCTTCACCGTGCACATCTGTAATCTCACCAACCTAGCTTACACGTCCAGTTATAGCAGTGCCTTCGTTAGCTGCTCCCTTCATTGCTATACTTCACCCCCATCGCGCCGCAGCAGGCGTACCCCTGCAGCCACGTACGGTGCGGGCCTCCCCAAAGAGTGCCGTGGCCCCAATGATAACCATTTCTCAGGTTTCTACATCTGTCCATCCACCGCCAGAGGATGCCATGACCCTGCACACTATTACTGCCCTTCCTGGGGGTGCGAGACCATCGCCTACGGATGGTCCGGTGCCCCTAACAAAGACCCCTATATTAAGCTCATCCACAGCGGCGCAAACTGGCGCTCCGTCACCCTACGAGTCAAAAATCCCCTAGATCCAGTCTGGCTGTCTGGCTGCACGTGGGGAGTCCGCCTGTATGCAACCGGCTACGACTACGGTGCCTTTATCATTATAAAAAAAGAGCCGATTCCCACACGTTCCATCCCAGTGGGCCCAAATCAGGTTCTCAATCCTCCACAGGCACAGCCTCCCTCTCCCCCCCACTCCGCCTCACCCTCTCCCTCGCCCAGCACCCCCCTCGCTACTGCCCCCCTTACCTCCCACAACCCCAAGTCTCGCTTACCCCCTACTCAGTATTCTAGCCCTCTCATTAACCTAATTAGAGCCGCCTACATCTCTCTGAATATCTCCCACCCCAACCTAACTGCAAACTGCTGGCTTTGTCTCTCTCCCTCTCTTCCTCTATATGAGCCCGTTGCCACTAACCTCGCCTTCACTGAATCCTCTGAACATAATCCTGCTGAATGCAATTGGAACGCCTCTTCTATCCCCTTAACCTTTCAATCTGTTTCCTCCACAGGGCGCTGTGTTCATTCTCGCCAAGGTCCCCATCCCCTCCTAAATGCCTGCTCCAACTACTCCTCTCCCAACATTTCCGCCAAATTCTTAATCCCCCTTAACACCTCCCAATGGCTTTGCACCTCCACCGGACTAACCCCCTGCCTCAATGTCGCCACCCTCAACGCTACCAATGAAACCTGTCTACTCATTCTCCTAGCCCCTCGAGTCCTTTTCCACAGTGACGAAGAGTTCTTCTCCGCCCTCCAGAGTCACAAACTCCCTGCTCACCTCCAGAAGAGAGAACCCTTCACCATCCTCACAGTTGCTACCCTTCTAGGTCTCGCCGGGGCCGGCACGGGAATCGCTGCTCTTACCACACAATCCTCTTCCCTTTCCTCCCTCAGGCAAGCTGTCGACAGTGATATCTCCCACCTCCAAGTCGCTATCTCCCATCTTAAAAACTCTCTCAATTCCCTTTCTGAGGTAGTTCTCCAAAACCGCCGGGGCCTTGACCTTCTCCTCCTCAAGGAGGGAGGCCTTTGTGCCGCCCTTGGAGAAGAGTGCTGTATATACGCCAATTCTACTGGCCTTGCCGAGGACAGCCTAAGAAAGGTCCGAGAAGGACTAGAGCGGCGCCAAAAAGAGCGTGAAGCCGCTAACTATTTTTCCGGAGTCTTCCATACCCTCCTCCCATACCTCCTCCCTCTCCTAGGCCCGCTAATAATAATTCTCCTAGCTCTTACCATAGGGCCCTGGGCTGTCAAGAAGATCATCCAGCTCGCCAAGGACCAAACCAACGCAATCCTCACGTCCTTCGTGCGCATCCAGTACCATCAGCTCGCCACTGAAGACAGCCCCCCCAACGAGCCCTGCTCAGCCCGCCCCAAGAAGAAATCAAGAACAACCCAACACCTAAAAACCCCGCAACACATCCCATTGCTCCCCCAGCCCGCACGTTCCCCACCTTAACAGCCAACTTCACTCCCCTCCCCAGCTGCCACCACCCTAGAACTGCTTGACAATCAATAGGGAGCAGGGGGCGGGGCGGGCCCGAGTCTGAATGGCAAGCGTAGCCGCACCTAGTGGGGGAAGTGCGCAGCCCACCACTCACGTGTAGCACAGCTGGTCTGTTCTGCTTGCCTGCCACTCTTTGGACCTGCCACTCACCCCCTGTTAGCGGCCAACATAGCCAGCACACGTCCATAAGTACACACCCAAGCAAATCTCTCACCTATACCCCCCCCCAATAAAAAAGAGAAAAAGGGGCAAATGTTGCATCATAACCTGAAATCTGCCCACTTCCCTAGCAACAGCTAACAGCACAAAACCACAAGTCCGCCCACAAGTTTCTGCCAATCCCCAGCCGCCCCGTAGCCCTCACTCCTCCTGCTCTACCCCGCCCTCCTCATTCTCTATATAACCCACTGCACTTCCTTAATAAACCGGACTTGCGTACCAGACCTGGTCTCCGCGGCATTCTTTCTCCCCTCGCCGCGCGTCCTCCACGCCTGAGAGCCCCTCTGAGGCTGTCTGCCGCAGCCTCAGACGCCTTTGCAGCCAGCTGACCCCTCCAAACCCCCCCGTCAGCGTCGGGGTGCAAGCCGCCCCAGCCGCACACTCAGCTGGGTCAGAACAGACTATTCAACAAACGGTGCCTGGAAAACTGGATATCCATATCTAAAAGAAAGAAAGAGGGCCCTTATCTTACACTTTATACAAAAATTAATTAAAAATGGATAAGGACCTTAATGTAAAAGCTAGAACCATAAAACTCCTAGAAGAATGTGCAGGGAAACATTTTCAAGATCCTGTGATTGGTAGTAGTTTCTTGGACATTACACCCAAAGCATGAGCAATGAAAGAAAAAATAGGCAACTGGGACTGCCTCAAAATTAAACCCTTTTGTATTTCAAACGATTTTGTGAAAAAGGTGAAAAGACAGACATCTCAATTGGAAAAATCTCCAGAAACTATATATCTGATAAGGGATTGATCTCCATGTATATAAAGAGCTCGCACAACTTAACAACAAAATGACAAGCAACACAATTTAAAACTTGGCAAAAAAATTGAATAGACATTTTTCCAAAATGGAAATACAGATGGTCAAAAGACACAGGAAGGGAAGCAGATGTGGCTCAAGTGAAAAGGCCTCCACCTACCACATGGGCGGACCTGGGTTCTATCCCTGGGGCCTCCTGGTGAAAAAGAAGATGAGAAAGTGTGCCTGTATGGCGAGCCTGTGCCCATATGGTGAGTTGAGTGCCCATGTGGGTGTCTGCATGGTGAGGTGAGGGCCTGCGTGGTGAGCAGAATGCCCATGTTGTGAGCTAAGTGCCTGTGTGAGTGCCCATGTGGTGAGCCAATGCCCACATGATGAGCCAGTGCCTGTGTGGCAAGCTGAGTGCCTGCACAGCAAGACGAGTGCCTGCATGGTGAGCCAGTGTCCGCAAAGGTGAGTCACGAAGCAAGATGATAATGCAACAAAAGGGAGACAAAGGGGAGAGTCAAGGTGAAGCACAGAAGAGACCAGGAACTAAGGTGACACAATTGACAAGGAACCTCTCTCAACATCAGAGGTCCCCAGGATCGAATCCTGGTGAATCATAAAGCAGAAAGACAAGAAGACAAAAAAGAGAAATAGATACAGAAGATCACAAAGGGAATGGACACAGACAGAAAAAGCAGCAGGAAGGGGGGGAGGAGAGGGAGAGAGAAATGGAGGGGAGAGGGAGGGGAAAGGAGAGAAAAAAGATAAATGAAAAGATGCTCAACATCACTAGCTATTAGGGAAATGTAGATCAAAACTAGAATGAGATATCATCTCACATCATACAGAACAGCCATTATTTAAAATAAAAAAATAAAACAAGTGCTAAAGAGAATGTGGTGAAATAGGAACACTCTTTCACTTTTGGTGGGAGTGTAAAATGGTGCAGCCTCTATGGAAGATAATTTGGAGGTTCCTCGGGAAACTAGATATAGAACTGCCATATGGTCCAGCATTCCCGCTACTAGGAATATAATCAGAAGAACTGACAGCAAGGATGCAATCAGATATTTGTGCACTAATGATCACAGTGGCATTATTCACAATTGCTAAAAGATGGAAACAACCTAAGTGTTCACCTACCAATAAATAAACAAGATGGGATATATTCATGTGATAGAATATTATGCAACTGTAAGAAGAAATCAATTGGGGAAGCACATGACAACATGGAGGAAACTTGAAGATGTTTTAGTGAGTAAAATAAGCCAGACCTAAAAGGACAACTATTGTATGGTTACACTGATATGAACTAAATACAATGAGTAGACTTACGGAGTTGGACTATGAAGTATAGGTTGGTGAAAGATGGAGTTGGAATGAGAAGAGATAACTGATGCTGAATGTATATAGGTAGAATTTTTAATAAGGTCAAAAGTAAATATGGGGAAGTGGACTTGGCCCAGTGGATAGGGCATCTGTCTACTGCATGGGAGGTCTGCTGTTCAAACCCCAGGCCTCCTTGACCCATGTGGAGCTGGCCCATGCGCAGTGCTGATGCATGCAAGGAGTGCTGTGCCATGCAGGGGTGTCCCCGCGTGGGGGAGCCCCACGTGCAGGGAGTGCGCCCTGTAAGGAGAGCCGCCCCACACGAAAGAAAGTTCAGCCTGCCCAGGAATGGCGTTTCACATACATAGAGCTGACACAACAAGATGACAACAACAAAGAGCAACACAGATTCCCATGCCACTGACAACAACAGAAGCGGACAAAGAACATGCAGCAAATAGACACAGAGAACAGACAGCTGGGGT
Source organism: Dasypus novemcinctus (assembly GCF_030445035.2). NCBI lineage: Eukaryota > Metazoa > Chordata > Mammalia > Cingulata > Dasypodidae > Dasypus > Dasypus novemcinctus. Next base: position 87,299,100 of record NC_080684.1, on the reverse strand, counting down.
GGGGAGGGGAGGGGAGAGAAATAAATAAAATAAATAAATCTTTTTTAAAAATGTAAATATGTTGTGATGATTGGACTTGATGATAACACACTATCATGAATAGAACAAACACTGTTGATTTATGGATGTAATTGTGGCTGAACCAAGTAGTTTAGGGAGATTAATGTTAGTTGGAGTGCAGCTGGAAGATAATACAGAGAATATATAACAATGATTTGGGCACTAGGTGAGGATTTTGGTTAAAAATATAAATACAGGAGTGTATTTCTATAAGGTGTTAAGAATGTGGTGATGCATAGGAAAAATATAACTAAAGTAATTTATAGACATAGTTAACAACAGCATTGTAATATTTTTGTAGCAAAAGCAAAGTTGGTACTATATTAAAGTTAAAGGTCAAAAAAAGAATATGGGGTTTGGTTTTGTGAGATATGAATTTGATTAAGCATTTTTTTCTCTTCACTTTTTGTCATTAATAAGGAGACCTTGACTATGTTATTTAATTAATCTGTGTTTATCTGTGTATCTTTCTGAACACTAGAGGAACAACTGAGTTACTAGTTGGAATTAGATGAGATAAAAGTGCCTGGGCAGAACTGTTTAGGAGTTATGCTTCCATAACTTATTGAGCTCCTTTTTTCTTTTCTTTTTCTGAAATAGTTATTTAAAAATAACTCAATGCCCAGCCTCTTTTGCCCCTTGCAGTAGCCATTTGACACAGTTCTGACCAAGGAATGTAATTGGGGGTCACTGAAGGTACTTACAGGAAAGCATTTTAGAAGAGAACAGACTCAGCTTGCACAAATGTTTTGCTCCTCATCCTTCCCTTTCTTCTTGCCCAGAAATTAGACATGATATTGGAGATGGAGCAGTCATCCAGTGACTACAAGACAACAAGCCTCATGCTAGGGATGGCTGAGTAGAATGTTAGTTAAGCATCTGTGTCCCACATAGAATTACACCAATCCAAACACTTACATCCAGACTTCTTGCTCAGATTGGGCGGGTGGGGGGGGGGGGGCAGGGAGAGAGAGAGAGAAATTATAGATAAATAGATGATAGATATAAACCCTTATTTGGTGTTGCCACTATAAGCTGAGTTTTCTGCACATGCCATCGAAATTATTTCTAACCTAATAAAGTGATGACTGACTCCCTCCCCATAAAGTGATGAATTAACCCATTTCTCCACAACATGTAGTAGGTTTGGGAACAACAGATATAATAAATGACTGCTTCCAGTAAAAAAAAAAAAAAAGGTTACTTATAAATATTAATAACACTAATTGAGCATCCTTCAGGGTCAAGATCACAAGACCACATTTTATTCATCTTTGTAGCCCCAGCACCCAGCATAGACATGGCATACTTCAAAAAGACAATTTCTATGGGTTGAATGAATGGTGGAAAGAAGGAAACAATCTTTTTCCATCAAGGGGTTATTTTGCCTGAAAAATAGCAAACATGTATATCTGATGACTAGTTATTAAGTCCATTGGATTGACTCTCCTCCCTCCCCAGGTCATATAAATCAACCTGTGGGAATGTCATATAGAAATCACAGGAAGTCATTGATGAATTCCACAACTGTGGTTGACATGCTCTTAAGAAGAGACTAATACCAGGCTCCCGGGGTAGACCAAGTGCCCTCTGGTACCATCCACCACAGGCATTGATGAAACTTATCCTAAAAGATGTAATAATAGTACAACATGGATGAGGACAGGAGCACCTAGGAGACCTAAGGTGCTGGGAGACCCCAGAATCACCTGGGGTGATTCTGAAGGAGGGCAAAAGATGGGGGAAGTCGCCTCCTCTGTTTCCTCTCCTCTGCCACACTCCCTACCTGGAGGGGGCTTCAACTAATGCTCAAAGAGCTGAGCTTAAACTCTATTTGAATGGAAGTATTTTACATGTTATTAACCTCCTCACTGGGAACAGTTTTCACAGTGAAACCAGCAATTACCAGGTCAAGATAACTGAATGAGGGGAGATAACTTCCCAGAGCATAATTTAAGGAATTGCTACTACCTCCATTTATATCCATTTTCAGCCAGAAATCAAAGGACAGTTTCTAAAGTTTGCCTAGTTGGCAAACTTTATCCTAAAGCAGGGATTGGCAAACTTTGACCAGTGGACGAAATCTGGCTTTTGTGAATAAAGTTTTATTGGAGTATAGACAGGCTCATTTGTTTATTCATTGTCCACGACTGCTCTGGCACTACAATAGCAGAACAGAGAAGATGCTTGTAAAGCTGAAAATATTTACTATATGGTCCTTTACAGAAATAGTTTGCTGACCTCTGCTTTAAAAGATATCTGTTTGATTGTTGTTTGTTTGCTGTTTTGGTTCTGTTTTATTTTGATTTGTCTACCTAGCATTCGAACATCCTTCCCTCTGAGAACCCATCTTAAGCATTTTGGTAGAAAACAGAGCCCATCTCCTAGGATAAAAGCCGACTAAGTCAGATAGTCACTTTCCCAGCCTCCTTTGCATCTATGCCTCAGCCAATCAGAAGCTCCCATCCCAGGCATGGCCTCAACGGCACAAAGAAGCAGGGAAAGAAAGTGCTTTTTGTCTTTCTTTGGGGCTTTGACTACAGGATACCAGGGTAAGTGACACCATCGGAATCAACAGGGGCATCCAGTGTCCAGTGCTAGTGATGGTGGCAGTACAGACTGGGGTCCAGAGATCAGTTGGCAGTAGTGACAGTGGCTTCATCCATATATTCTTGGGTTTGGGGGAAGATGGATTTTGGCCATGGCTTTGGCTGCTGCCCAGCCTTACTTTTGTGGAGCCCATTCTCTAAGCCTGATGTCAATTTTCCTAGTAATTCTACAAACTACCCCCAAACTCTTCCAATAAGTTTTTTTTTTTCAGTTTAAATCAGACGGTTTATTTCTATTGCTTGAACTGAGAGCTCCGAGAGAGAGTGAAACCATCACTTTTTTTTAACTTTTCTACAGCAGTAGCAGTTTACTATCACTTTCATATAACCTGCTTTATTCTTACAATGACCCTGCGAAGTGTGCTTTTACACTCATTTGACAGATGAAGAAACTGTGGCTAAATGAGTTTAAATCATCTGGAACCTATTTTCAGGAACCAGGGAACCAAGTAGGCAGAACTCTTATAACATCATGCACATGTCCTTTGGTTTTACTGATAAATTAAACAAATCCCATCTTTTCTTCAAAGCCGAAGAGAGCCCAGAGCTCTGTTACTACTTCCCAGCAGTCTTGCTATCTTTTCGTCTGTTTACTCCCAATCAGGTGGCTTTATTTTTTATTTGAAAATGTCATCACCACGTCATTAGCAGTGCACTGTTACCTGAGAGTGGAAAGAAGTGTCCCCAAGCCATATGGCTGAATTTAATCTACGTGGTCACGGTGTAATCCCTGTTGAAATGGCTTCTCTCTGCAATCAAAACCGCATTTCACACTTTACCAAGATGGGGGACAGCTCTGGTCCTCCCTGGAGTGATATAGATCTCCCCAGACAGGCAAGGTCAGTGGAAGAAGCTTTTTTCTCCAGGCCAGCAGCAGGTGGGGGGCAGGGCCAGGAAATCAACATGAATTGGGAAAAGGCTGGAAAGGACAGGCAGAAATGCTAGGGGAATCAGTGTCAAAAGTTAATCCTCTGCGTTCACCTCCTAGAGCTTACCATTGGGGATATTCAACCTCTGTAATATAGGAAAAGTAAATCTAAAGATACGTCACCTTTATGGGATTGGTGGTTTTATCATGCCTACGATCGTGGTTTCTAAAGTTGGTTATCTGGCTTGCTTCTCCAGAAGGACTAAAATTATTTATCACTATCTACAAATTGGTCTTACATTAGAGTGACATAAGTAGTCATAATTTCCAGGAATATGTATTTTAAGCAAACCTATCCAATTTATTATAATGTAGCGCATCTTGGTCCAGTGTGTGAAAATCACTGGTATAAATAAATATGGAAAGGATATTGACTGTAAAACAAGCAGAATGAAAGAATCAGATATAACTTTTTTCTTAATTTACAAATTGGTGAAGTCATTTGTTTAAAATATTAAATACCCAGTGTTTGTGAGACTGCAAGGAAGTTGGTACTCACATGAACTTCTGGTAGAATAGTAACTAATTCAAACTTTCTGAATGTGACCTGGTAATATGAATCTAAAAGCCTTCAAAAAATGCATTCCCTTTGACAGAGAAGCTCTCCTTCTGCAGATCTGTTCTAAGGACATAACCATAATGCAATTGTTTGGTTATAAGGTTTTCATGCCAGAGTTTACTTGCGAGTAGTGGGGGAAAAAAAATAAGAAAAGAAAAAGAAACCACTGTGTAAAATAGGAAGTTGGTTAAGATGTTGCTGTATACTTAATCAACATTTAAAATTATGTTGTAGAATACTATTTAATGATTCAGAAATCTGTAACTACTAGATTTTTGAATGTTATCTTTCCTCATACACTGCAATGGCTGGGATCATATTAATATTTTCTCTACATTATCCTGAGGGCCTGGAACAGGACCTGGGGAAAATGAGGCACTTTGAAAATATTTGTTGAATTAATAACTAAATTGATTAATGTTTATATTTTAAGCATAAAAATGAATTGCATGATGCTGTTTCATCAAAAATATAAAAATAAGTGGATGTTTACTGTGGTTTTCTCTAGTTGGTGGAATTCTGGTGATGGCTATTCTCTTCACTTATGTATAATACATCACAGCTGTATTTCCTCGTTAATAAACATAATCTACATCACAGTTCAAAACTGCACATAATGCACCATTAAATGCCTGCCAATATTTATTTGAACCAATATTCCAATGTTAACGTTTCAGATTGCTTTAGATTTTTCAATTTTATATATATATTTTAAAAACCTACAACAAACATTCTTGGCTGTGTATCTTTTGAGCTTGTCTGTTTTTTCCATTAGAAAAAGTATCTAGAAATTGAATTAGAATTTCTATTTTCCTCTGTAGAGGGTCTTTAGCAGCAAATGAGCTGTTCTTTGAAATGTATACCCTATTTAGATGCCACAAAATAAATCCCCCTCATCTCTATGTCTTGGTGAAGCAGGGTAATATTCCTGAGTGGGAAGATAGATTAGAGCAAGTTTTTCCTGGTTGCTCCAACAGAAAGAAACCCTTTAGAGAATATACATGCCCAGAGCAGGTGCTACGATCCCTGCCAAGTTCCAACTGCCCAGGACTTGGGGACATGATAAACTGTGTTCCCAGTGGGGACTGACCCAGCCTGATCCTCCTCCTCAGGCTGCAATATTTGGTCATTCTCTTGTCTCATGGATGGCATTTCCAGGAAGAATTTACCATTCAGTTTCATAAACCAACACTGGCTACATCACTGTACTTACACAAACCCTATAGATTTCATTTTAGCATCAGATACTATGCATGGGTGGGAAGAGAAGGTCTGCTTGTAAGATTTGCCTATGACAATATCATATTTTCATAAAATATCCCCAAAGTAAAAGACCCTTTGTTTACATCCCTCCATGCTTTTTGGCTAGCAATCCCTGAGGTAATGATTAAATATACCAAGTACCAAATCTGTGCAAAAGAGTCCTCTGTCTTCTGGAAGATGAAGGTTTCCCAGAGAAGAAGGAAAAAGAGAAAATGTAGGAGAGACAAAGAAGGACATGCTGAAGTTCATCCCTGCTTGTTGAAAGCAAGCCATTCACATGACCAATCAGTGAAGGAAACAATGGTGCAGTAGCCGGCCGTCTTCTGGAGAATTATTCAACAGTCCTGGCATTATAAACTATAACAATTATAACCTTTTTTTTTTTTTTTTTTGTCCTTCCTTCCCTCCCTCCCTGCCTCCCTCCCTTCCTTTTCTTTTGCTCCTGGAATGGCTAATTGGTAGTCGGAGTCCAGGAGAGGTGGTGACAGCAATCCTGGAGGTTTGAGACTTTTTGCAAATATAAGAAATCTCACCAGTGTCTGAGGCAATGGAAATGATGGCCTACCCTTGTATTTCTACTAATGGATTTCCAAAAAAAAAGAAAAAATCTCTTCTGATGCCTGGGGAAGGGGCCAAGTTCTGCATCAAATCAGAGCTCTGAGAGGACAAGACTCCTGGAGTGGGAGCACAGTGACCAATCCTAACTTCCAATACTTACTTTCTGCCTGCAAAACACTCAGTTCTTTTCTGCAAAATGGACTGATGATTTCCTACCTGCCTCACCTGAGAGGAGTAAGTAACAGCCAAGGCATTCTGCTCTTCCTGGAAGATGACAGTTCACTTCTTAGAGGCCTTTAATACTTCCACACCACTACAGTCTCCCTAGGACCCATGAACAGAGTTTTCGCTTTACCGTGGTCCCTCCTGATGATATGCATTCTATGGAACAATGGCATACAAAATTTCCTGATGACTCAGCTACAGTACAGCATTTTTCCCCATAGTTGTGATTGCATATGTGACTTATATTTTCCTGATACACAAAAATAAAAGATTGAATCCTATTTGATTTTTAACTGAAATTTCCTGAACACCTACTCTGTGCTATGTGCTATGCTTGGAACTTTTGCTTAGTTTATCTCACTACATCCTCACAATTACCTTGGCAGGAAGGTATTGTTATCTCTGTTTATGCAGATGAGGAAACAAAGATGTTTGATAGTGTTTCCAGAATTCCAACCAGATCCCCTGGCCCAAATCCTAATATCTTCCAGAACAAAATTCTGTTCAGAGAAAACCAAAAGGACCTTTCTAAGGAATCCCTCCCCTTCTTTTCTTCCTTCCCTCCCTCTTTCTTTCCTCCACAAGTACTTATTAAGAGTCAAACGTGTCAGATACTATTCTAGAAGCAGGGAATATTCTTGGCAATATAAGGAAGAAGGCAAAAAACATAGTGGAATATCGGTAATACTTCCAGAACAAAAAAATCATAGAGGTGATCTCTGGATTTTATTGGAGAAACTGCAGGTGAAATTATGGTGGAAAGTGCATGGATTTTGGAGTAATTAAAATCCTGAATTAAAATCCTGGCTCTGCCACTACCTAGCCGTGTGACCATGGACAAGTCACATAACCTTTCTGAGCCCCTCAGATTTTTCATCTCTACGGTAAATATAATAACACACCACCTTATGGGATTGCCTGACATAAAGCAAAATAAAATCTCTGACTCTTGGAAAATGCTCAGTATACACATGATGATGATATAGCCATGTATAGCTATTTTAACCATTTCCATTGCAGGAAAAGGTCCTTCTACACTGCCTTGGTCTGGGAAGCTTGTCCATCTGCCCATCTGCAGCGCTAGCTCCCATGACCTCTCCCAGACATCCTGTGCTGAGTCGCGGAAGTTCAGAGTATCTCTGTGCATCCTGACACTGCAGAAACAGCACTTCTGTAAGATCCATCTCCTTTGGCTTGCAAATCTGTGCTCCTTTGGCTGGCGGGTGCTTCACGGGGTGGAGGGCCAATTCGCCATGGCAGTTTGTATCTGCAGCAGGCCTGACAGGCTGGGAGAGGAAGGCGTTAATGTTTTCTGACAGGCGACCCCTAATTGTGGGAGCTTTTCTTCTGGGCCTTTCTGTGAAATTCTGACTTAGGCGAGCAGCATAACAAAGTGGCAAGGCATTGAGTGTGGCTTGCACTACACTGAGCTGGGGGGCTGAGGTGGGGGTGGGCTCACCCAGCATTATTCATGAAGACTTTCAGCTGTTTTTGTCTTTTAACTAACCTTTGAGTTTGATCAGAGGGCTGGCTGGCCTCCCTTTCGCCAAAGGCCCTGCTGGCACCTGGACAATGGAGACAGACTGTTTTTCCTAGTAAAGAGAGATAGCAAGGGAGGCCAAGGGTGGGGGGGTAGGGGGGTGAGACTAGAGGGACACTGGTCTGGTTTCACTTCTGTCTTCTTGGGGAGAGGGGATAGAATGTCAAACTCCCCCAACACAAGCTGCCCCTCTGACTGCTGAATTTCCAGGCACGAGGACTTTATCCAGGGCACTGCACATTGTGGGCTGGTTTTCCCGTTTGTTTTTCAAATGCCACACTGCCTTTCCCACTGATATCCTTTCTCCTGGTCTTTCCCACCACCCGTCTCCCTCCTTCCAAAGGGCCCCTTGGCTGGACCAGGGCTCCAATCTAAAGGTGTTTGTTTGTTTGTTTGTTTTTCAGTCTTAAAAGATGAGGAGGAAAAGAAGGGAGAGCAAATGAGGAAGGAAAGGAGAGGGAAAGGAAGAAGAAAAGGAAGAACGAGTACTGAGTAAAATGAAAGGAGAGAGAGACAGTGATGAAGAGAGAGATCCACAGAGCAAGACGGACAGAAGTCCTTTGGTCCAGAAACGATTCAGGGGGACGGGTCTCAGCTGCGGGGGAGCCCAGAGACCGGGGTGCTGGGCAGCGCTCAGTTGTGGGGGGTGGGGGGAGGGGGGAGCCCGCGCGACATCGAGGAGGTGGGTGAGGGGGAGGTGCTCCCTGAGTGCTCTGGCTTCGGGCAGGTGCGGAGCTTTTGTCCCCTGCATCCACTTCCGGCCAGTCAGCCAGCACCCAGGGCCCAGTCCTCTCCAACGCACTTTGCAGAAAGTGACTCCCTTCATGGAGTGGGGGTTGGCGGCCTCCCACCCGCACCCCGCGCTTCCCCCAAAATAGCCAGGGTAGCTACAGCATCAAAGGCCGCTTTGTGAGCCGCCTGCCCGCGGGCTGTCTGGTGGGGGGGCGCACGCGGACCTTCTGGGAGTCCCACTCCGCGCTCAGCTTTTCCTCCCCCTTTCTACTCCTCCCGCCAAGCTCTCTATTCTCTTCCATTCATTCTTACCCTCTCTTTTCCTTCACTCTACTTTTCTTCTCCCGCTTGTTTTTCTCTTTCTCTTTCCATCTCTCCCCTCCTCCTCCTTCTTCCCATTCTTCTCTCCTACCTCCCTCCCGCCCCCTCTCCTCTCTTTCTTTCTTCTCTCTGGTTCTCTCCCTCCTTTGGCTTTCCCTCTCTCGTCTCTTCTCCCTCTCCCTGCTTCATTTCTCCCTTCCTACTACCTCCTACCTCTTCCTCCTTCTCACTCCCTCTCGCCCCTCCTGGCCTGTCCGCAAGCCTCCTGGCCCCCTCCACTTCTCAGGTCCCGCGGCCCCAACCCGCTGTCAGGTGAGCGGGCGAGTCCCCGGCGCGCGCAGCTGACAGCGGACGCATGCCTGCGGCCAATCAGCGCGCGGGTGCGCTGCAGCTTGAATAAATCATTAAGCCCGACACGCGCTCGCGGCGCGCACTCGGCGCTGCAACTCCTTCCTGCCATTAACCTACACACCCTCTTTTGTAACAACCTAATCTTGCATACAAAGGGAGAAGGAATATAACTTGGACCTGCCTTGTAGACAAACCCTTACCCTTAGCACCGGGGAAAAGATCTGTAGCGTCCGCGAATCTGTTTCCCTCCACGCCTTCGACACGGGATAACCTGGAGTTTGAGGGGGACCTTCGAAAATGATCCTTTCTTGGCCCAGGAGTTGAGGGAAGGAGAAGGAAATTCAGAGCCTTCTCAGCGACAGAAAAAGGGAAATAGGCTTGCGGGCGCTTAGTGTTTTAAAGACAGGTTGTAGTAAAACATACTTCTGCAGAACTCATTCCAGAAGATAGAGTTAAGTCCTAGAATTGTTGACTAACTTTAGCCGTTTGTCCCTCCCTTTTCTGAACGAGTTCATAAACGGGCGGGTGTGTGCGTGGACGGATGAACGGATGGCTAGCAGAGGCGCAATGTCTTCGCGCTGCCTCCGTGGCAAGTCCCTACCACCCCCTCTCTGCCTGGGTCAGAAGCGGTTATCTGTAGCGTTGGTAGTCATTGACAGTTTCTATTCACCTGGTGGTGTATGCGAAAGAAGATGTCCCCATTCTCAGAGGAGAAAACTATGATTGACTTCTTTTGCAAACTTTCAACTAGGCCATTCCTGGCTCAAACAGGGGAAGTTTTCCAGAGCTAGATGTTGATCAGAACCAGGGCACCTGCTGCCAACGCCAGTGCCTAAGGGGCTTTCTTGCCAATAGACCTATGGATCCCTAAAGCGTGCACAAAACGTGTGCGTCCAGGAGATGCTATGGGAGAGTGGCCAGCACATCCTTCAGGAGCAGCAGGAAAAGACAGCACACTTAAAAGGCTAAGTGAGAAGAATTTAATGGAAAGGTGAAGATGGGGGGAGGAGGGGAAGGGGAGTGGGGTAAGAAACCAAAGTGTTTCAGCACCCAGGGATGAGCCATCAAGGGGAGCCAGGAGAGGGAGCTATTACTGACCACAGCAAGAGCTGTAGCTGTGAAGTTTCCTGAAAAGAGCTATGGCCTTAGTCTGAGGAGCAGAACCACTGCCAAAGCAACTGAGGCCAGGCAGTGCGGAAGCAGGGAAATGAAAACCTCAGGGTTGTCTTCCCTCCTATCTTCAGGTCACCTGCTGGTGCATCCCACCAGCCAAACCCAACAGGAAGTCAAAGGGCAAGTAATAAATTCCATAAAGATCAGACTCCTTTTTGAGACACAGGGCAGAGCAGAGAAAGGTGGAGATGGATCTGAAGGAGAAATGGAAGAATAACACAGCTATCAATGGAACAAAGCAGACAATGCTTTCACCCAACAAATGCCTATTTCCCCAGGGATTGGGGATACAGCAGTAAAGGAGACAGGAGAGTTCCCTGATCTTGTGGAGTTTACCATCTAGTAAGGGATAATTATGTAAACAAACAAAAGATAGGTATTTTGAGATAAAGGTAAGTGTCAGGAAGGAAAAACAGGATAACAGAGTGACTGTGGAGAGTGGAGCGATGCTAAACAAGGTGGTCAGAGATGGTGTCTCCAATGAAGTGATATTTAAGATAAATCAACCTGAACTTCCCTGGAGAACCTACCCTGACTCCACAGATACCCCCAGACTTCTTTTGATAGGGGTCGTGGGGAACCCTGCAATCTAGGCTGTGATTTGGATGCAGCAGCTAACCAGTTCCCATGAAAATGAGAGACAGGACTGACAGATCCTAACAACAGCCACCAACATTTACACATGGCTTGCAGTCTCTTCAGGAGGCCATTTACTAACTCCTTTACAGACATTGTCTCATCTAGCCTAGGTGATACCATCAGCCTCACTTGACACAAAACAAGGTCAAAGCTTGGAAGGACTTGGGTTGTTGGGTTCTGCGTTCCAGCATTCCCAGCTCTGCGAGAATAGTGACGTGCAAATGCACACTTCACTCTCTTTCCTCCTATATGTCAGTCGGACTCCTACGGCAGCTCACTTTAAGCAGAGAACAGAATGGTTTCTTCTGTCTTCCTCGGTGGGCCCCAGGTCTGAAGGTCAGATCGATTCTTTTCCGCACGCATCCCTCACTCCCAACTGAAAAATGATAGTGAAAATGACTGTGTCAGGGAGGTGAAACAAGGGTGCAGAAGTTCCATCCCTAGCCTCTCATACTCACTGCATTCAACAGTTTTTTTTTCTTTTTCTCTCGCAAACTCCGCCCCTCCTCGTCAATTTCAGCTGGTCTCCAAGCCTCAACTCGGTGGTCTCCAGGCCAGTTTTCAATCGGTAAGATTTTTTAGTCAATAAAGTCAGCACAGTTCTGGTCTCTCTTCCCCACCCCACCCCACCCCTGGCAAAAGTGGGGAGGGGGCTAGGACTGGCCAGAGGCCGCGATTGCCAGCGGCTGGGGTCTACATTTTGTATTTCGCTGACAGCCCTGGGCTGCTCCAAAGCCCGCCGCGCAGCCAATGGGCAGCGGTGATTTATGGAGCTGACTAATGCTGGCTGAATACGGCCTGTCAGGGCGCTGTGAATGGCTTCCCCGCGCCGCACAAGCCCGGGCTTTGTGTTGCTAAGCGATTAGAGCAGATGTAATGAGATTTTGCCCAATCCCCGCTTTGCCCTTTCCTAGCTTCGGCAAAATTGTGTGTGTTTTTGTGAATTTTCCGAGTTTGCCTTCACATTGTGGCAAACAACGGCTAACTTTGCCTCGAGTTTAACGAGACTGGATTTTTCCCATTCAGAAGTGAGTAAAAGAACACCTGTCCTCACAAGGAGAAGGGGGAAAAATTCCCTTTGGGGGGGGGGGGCGGGGGCTAAAACGTTATCCTAATGTTATATTCATAGCTATAAATGACTTGCTACGCTTTCTTTGCATACCTTATCTGGAAACTTGCGAAGGAGCTAAATTAAAAGGAAAAGAAATGCGGAGGGAGGCCAGCTCAGCGCCTTCAATGAGAAGATAAAAAATAAAGGCAGACATCACAAAAGCATTACTTCCCTCAAGTAAGCTCTAAATTGGCCCACTGCTGGAGGAAAAGTCCGATTATTTATGGCGATGAGGAATTTACTAATTTTTTTTTCCTTAATTACGCTCATCTCTTTGAAAGGGACTAAGCCTCCATGTGCATTCTATAGAGGGTCATTTAGCAAACTGACATCAGACGCTGTGGCGTGCTCCGCGCATCGCGGCTTTAAAAAATGATTATTCTGTGCCACTAAATGGTATAGATGTACCAACACAGACTAGATTTTTAACTCTGGAAGACGTGCTGGCTCCCGGCTCTTTGTTGGGTTTTGTAAGATGCATTTTGCGCTCGGCTTTCCGCTTGGCTGGAGACACGCAAACTGAATCTGCAAGTAAAGCAGGCGGCGAGCGAGGAACCCGCGAGAGGCGGAGTAGGATTCTGATCACGTCCTTCCTAACTGACAAGAAGCAAGCCAGCCAAAAACCCACCAATTTCTTTTTGAATCTTGGTAATTGGGTACTTTTACAGGCAGCTCACGCTATTCGGATAGAGTCACCGCTTAGATACGCCAGTGTCTCAAAGCGACCACACATTTCTAATGCATTCGTTTCTTTAAATGTAACTCCTTCTGCAAGGAATTCGTAGCAGACGTGCCTTTTACTTCAAATCAGTATGGAACGTGTGTATATGGGGGGGTGGGCGAAGGCCTGGAAAATGTGACCCTGGAATACACCCACCACAGGGGGCTTGTATCTCCAGTGAGGATTCCCCCCCCCCCCCCCAACACACCTCCTGCACCAACATCCTTCCACCCACCACGGAGTCTTCGTTATTTCATCCAGCATTCGCTAGTGGCACAATGAGAAACTCGGAATAGGGGCAGCGTTGGAAAGCAGGGCAGAGGCCCTGGCTTTCCAGTTCACTCTTTTGGGAATTTTTTTTTTTTTTTTTTTTTAAATGCTGCAGTGGTTTCATCAAAGGATGATGCAGCCATTGATCATTGCCTATTCTCTAGTGTGTGTGTACACATGTGCAGTGCAGAAAGGGAAGAAAACAGTTCTTGCCTATATATCTTTTCCCTCTACATTCATCATAGAGACCCCACTGAACATAGCCCTTATCTTTGTCATTTCTGCCACGCAGCTTGTTTTGAACCTTCGCTTCCCTCCCCCCCTCCCCCCTCCCCTTGGCATTTTGATAATAACTTGGCCAGGGGCAGCCAAGTCGAAGAAGGCTTGGAGGCAGCTGATTATTTTCATTTGTAAAAAAAAAAAAAAAGGAAAAAAAACACAGGTTTTATTATGAAACTAGTTTGTATAAAACAAGGTTATACATTTTTTTTGTAAGTTTGTAATAAAACAGTAAGAAAAAAAGAGGCAGTGATGGAAATTTCCCAAAAGGCAACCTATCAAAACCACCTGGCTGCCACTTTGTGTTTGGACAGTAGCTGCATAAACTTAGTTCTTCTTGAACAGTATTTAATAACAGCATTAATACATTAACAAAGTTTCTATAAAGTAAGACACATTGGTGCTGAAGTACATCTGGTGGCCTTTTGACCTCACCTATGAGGAGAGTTCTTTACAAAACCACATGGAAAATGGCAGTTGTAAGGTGAACTACATGTCTAAAGTACGCAGAGGTAATAGCATTACATGTTAAGATATCAAGATATACACGTTTTAAACCATTTGTACAAAACTTCTATAAATTTTTTTTCTCTCTCTTATGTACAAAAATATTTTAATATATCCCCAAACTGGTTAGGATAGATACAAATAGATTTTTCTTATAATAAAAAAATTCACAAAAGATCGGAAGCATTCTATGATGAAACGGTAGAAAAGACGAATGAGGGAGGGTGTGGGGGCTTGGGGAAGGGAACCCCGAGGAGAGAATTTCAAAGGACTGAGTATAGCATAGTTTCACTGCAGACAAATGTCCACAGATTATGGGGATGGGTGGGAGGGGGGACTGAGACTAAAGACACCAGCCCATTTCTGGGGTGCTGAGAATTGCGCTTTGAGAAGGGTCAGGGAGGTGGAGGTACCCCAGCAGACGCTTTCAAGCTCTGCCTGTTACTGGTGGGTGGGAGTTGGTACAAGGGCGTGTGCTGCTCCCTTCCGCCAGAAGCCCACTTGCTTTTGCACACAAGCTGCATTTTGGCGTTGCCTCAGATCCTAGTCTCTCTTCACAGCTCCGTGAATGGCTGGAGTGCAAAGATACTGTTCCGAGCGCATCCCTGTTCTCTGGGAGTCTTGCAGCGCCAGCATGCGTTGCTCAGTTCACATTGTGGTTGGTCGTCTGGATATTTTCTCCTTCTTCTCTTCTTCTTTATTTTTATTTTTTCTGTATGTTTTGTTCCCCCCCCCCCCCCCCTTTCTCTTCCTCCCAACGTCGCTGAAGAGAAAAACACTAAAGGTGCAGGTTGGCAGTGACCCTATAACAGAAGGAGAAAAACGGGAGAGGTTAGTGTGAACTTGCAGGCTGATGATGGCGGAAGATGGGGATTTGAGGGAGGGTCTGTCAGGTACAGGGCCTCTTTGGACACACACCAGCCCCTGGTTCATCAGCATCTTCCCCCCCTCACTCCTACCCTATACTCCTTGGAGACCTGGACAAAGTTCACTCTCTCCGAGGCCAGTGCTGAAACTAACAAAGTAGGATTTGAAATTGACAAACTTGAAAAGAAACTCTAAACCAAACTCGCCCCGCAACCTTCTCAGGGAAGACAGTGCCCCTCCCACTGACACGCGGAGGGAGGAAAAGGATGAAGGTAAGAAGAACCCCCTACCCCGCACCCCCCCCCAAGGGCCACCTACCTGCTTCCAAAGTCCACCCGCACCATGGCCTGACCAGGCCGAGCCCCTCAGAACCAGTTGGTGAAGTCGAGCAGCTCTTGCTCCTCGGGACTGAGCGGGTCGTAAGACCCCTCGTCGGACGAGTAGGACGAGACCGGCGAGCCGGCCATGGAGTTCATATCATTGGAGTAGTTGGGGGAGATGGTGGGCGACAGGACGCCAGCCTGGAAGGCGGCGCTCACAGCGTCGTGCTCGTCCAGCAGCTGCTGCAGCGCTCGGATGTACTCGACTGCGGAGCGCAGCGTCTCCACCTTGCTCATCTTCTTGTTGGCCGCGCCGTTGGGGACGTGCTCCCGAAGGGTGGCAAAGCCCAGGTTGACCAGCTTGACGCGGTTGCGCTCGCGCTCGTTGCGGCGCGCCACGGCGGCCGGCTGCTGCTGCGGCAGGCTGTAGCCGAAGCCGCTGAAGTTGAGCCGGCGTTTGCAGCGCATCAGTTCGGGCGAGGACGAGCGCTGTCGCTTCACTTGCTTGGGCGCTGACTTATGACCGCCCCCTGAGGGCTGGCCTTCGGCCGCCGGGCTCAGCTGCGGCGCCGGCTGCTGCTGCTGCGCGTTCTGCGCTGCCGCGGCCGCCGCCGCCGCCGCCGCGGCTGCCGCGGCCGTGGCGAAGAAGCAGGCTGCGGGCTGCAAGAAGGACTGCTGGGGCTGCGGCTGGGGCTGCTGGCCGGCGCCGCCACTCTCCATCTTGGCAGAGCTCTCCATGGGCCGCGGCGGCCAAGCAGTCGCGGAATCGGAGGGAGTGGGGAAGCGGGGCGCAGCGGGGCGAGGTGGGAGCACAGACAGGACTTGGGTGCACGCACAGGGAGGGAAAGAAGGGGAGAGGTGAAGAGGGAAACCGAAAAGAAGTTACAAAAAATACAAAATCCCAGGGAGACTTCTTTGGGTGGGAGCAAAGAAGGTGCCAACGCTTTTTCCTCCTCCCTCCACTCCTCCTCCCTCCCCTCCTCCCTTCGCGGGTTGGCTTCGGGAGCCTCGCGTGGCGCTCGCGTGTGCGGCTGCAGCTAGCGCCTTGTTTAAAAAAAAAAAAAAAAGGCAGAAGAAGCAGGGAACGTCGGTTCCGAGCGCGCTCTGCTGAGTCTCCCGCTCTCTCTCGCTTTGGCTGCGCTCTCTTGCGCCGGGTCGCGGTCTCTCCAGCCGTGGCTCAGGCTGTTTTTATTATTTTGTTAACCCTCTTTCTTGTTTCCTTCTTTCAGTCGCCCTCCCTGGCCGGCTCCCTGTCGCTGCGCCTTCCACGTTCCCTGGCCAGAAGCGAGAGAGTGCTGGGCGGCCGGAGTACGGCCGCCTTTTCAATGGGACACCCAGCCCCACGCGCTGCCCTGGCCCCGCCTCGCCCCCCACTCCCCGCTGCTGCTGCGAGCGGCTGCAGCCCCCACTCCCCCTCCTCTTACCTCCTCCTCCCACCCACTCCCTAAACTACCCCCTCCTCACCCCCTCCCCCCACCCGGTGCCTGCGCCGGCTCCTTGCAAACTCTCCATTCAGCTGGGTTTGTTGTTGCAGTGCGTGCGCCTGGCGCGTGCCGGACTCCGGGCTGAATAAACAGGCGGCGCGCTCGGGGCGGGCTGCAGCCGGGGGTGGCTCTAGAAAGGAGGGGGCGCATCTCAGGAGGAGAGAATGGCTCTGTGAATTGGGGTGTTTGGGTGGAAAGGTTTGGGGGTGAAGTGCCTTGAGATTATCCTGAGACCTTGGAGCAAAGTGAAGGGAAGGGTTGGGTAGAGAAAGTGGCACAAGGGCCAAGGCCGTGCGTAGGTTATGGAGCAGTGGGGCTCCATGTTTCCAGTTTTCTTCCCCGCCCGTCCCTCCACCCCTGTCATTCTTTTAGAAGTCTTCGCTGTCCTTAGAAGCTAAAACAAATTTGAAGAATTGGAGTTCAGAAATATAGGAGCTCAGTGCAGTGCAGTGGAAGAAGTACTGGATTAAGTTAAGGCTTGGGTTCTAGGTGCAACGTGCTTTCTCACTAACTGTGGCCCTTGGTAAGCGATATCCTCCCTGGCCTCAGTTTCCTCATCTGTAGCAAAAGGTTAGATTAGATGGTCCCTAATGTCCCTCCTAGCTCTAAAAACTAGATGTGCTCCTCACAAGGAACAAGGAGGGGGGGGCGGGGTGTTGCGGGAAGCCAGGAGAAGGGAGTTGAGCGCACTGAGGGTGGTTGCTGTCAGCACTAAAGGTAGGTGTCTACGGCAGGGACGCCCGGCCACCCCCACCAAGGCTTACAACCAGCCTCTAGCATTGCCCACCCCCCTCCGCCCCGAGCCAGGGGATTATTTTCGCGTAGGCTGGGGGCATAGAGTGGAGCGCCCTGGGATATTCCTGGGTGGATCTGGGGTGGGGGTGGGGGGGAGCTAGGACCAGGGCGAGGGGAGCTGGAGGAGCCCTCCTAGGTGGTTCAGCGGCGCCGCAGACACTTTGGCGGCCTTGGCGCAGCCTCCATCCCGCCCCAGGCGTGTGCCCGGCGGGCCGGTGGCAGGCGACTGGGAGCTGAGCCCGGCGGGGCCGCGTGCTGGCGCCGCGAGGGAGGGGGAGGTGTTTGCAGCCGTCGCTCGGCCACTTGGACAGCGACCGCCCAGGCACTGTCCCTGGGCCCTCGGCCCTGGCTCTCGCGGTCCAGCTTCGGGGCGCCTGGGGACACGATGCTGTGAGGAAAGTGCACCAAGCCACGCCAGACATCTCTGTCCCTCTCGCGTGCGGAGTCTGCGAGTGCGTCTGAGGACGCGTTTACATAGGCAGAACGATGCGGAGGGCAATCATCTGATTAATTTGTCCAATAGAAAAAAGGCGGTTTTGATCAGAGACCTGGGTGCAGGGATGTTTATGGTGAATCCTCGGGACAACTGCGTCTGATTGACCTTCCCTTTGTGGGGGTGACCCAGGGAGCCATGCTGGAGTTTTCAGAACGGTGGGGGTCAGGACGGGTGACTCCCGGAGGTGGAATACCCCTTTTCTATGCCTCAGTTTCTTTGTAGATCGGGTAGACTTGGGGGGAGGATAGCACGTAATTGTTCCAACAGAGGTTTGCTCTGTAAACCTCCTCACCCATGCAGCCCCTTCTCACCCCAGAGTAACCTGTGGCCTGCGGCCCTCTCACAAGCCTTTGCAGAACCCGGGTGTATCAAGACCTTTCCCCCCAACTCCCGCAGAGGAGCTGAGAGGTCTCCAGGATCGTGTCTTGTCTTCTCTTCCTTGAAGCATAAAGGACCATCAGGTCTAAGGTCGAGTACGGTCACTGGGCCTAGGCGTTCTGGACTTTCCAACCCAAGGAAGTCTCAGGTGACCTGGCAAAATAGAATTATTAAGACACACCTCTACACACACACACCTCTACACACACACACACACACCACGTGCCCCGGCTGTGAGCTCAGCGTGCAAGCAGCTTGGAGGCCTCTAGGAAAGCTTCCTACTGCCGGATTCACTTCCCTGTAAGCTTAACCATGTGCCCTGAGGGCCCTTCCAATGCAGACATTCCACGCTTGACAAAGGTCCAGAGTCCACGTTCGGCCATTAGTTTTGCGTTGTAGCGTTGAACAAGTCCCTCCTCCTACACCGGCCTCGATTTCTGGATCTGTCCAGGGAGGGTGAACACTAGCTGATTTCGAAACTCTAAGAGCTGCATAATATTTTCTGGGAGCAGCATGTGCTCTCAGCTTCCCTCTCCGGCACAGAGATGCTAAATACCAGGCATTTCAAGGCCACAGCCGACCCACCACAACCAGGCAACAGCGCGCGCGCGCCACAAGAAATGGGCGCGCAACAGAAGCGCCAACCTGCAAAGCCGCGCATCGTGGCGGCTGTTCGCCTTTGCCTCAACCCAGCAGAAAAATAGGGGCGCTGGGATCCTTCCGGTCAAAGGCACCCGGACATTTGAACATTTGTCCCTATTCTCCCAGCTCCAGCTCCAGCCCCAAACCCTCCCCACCCCTCATATCCCAAGTCTACTTCCTTCCAAACTTTGCAGCGCTCTCCAAAAACCCAGGCTTGGGAGCCCACTCCCTCTCAATTCGAGTAAAGAAGAAAATGCCCACCGCCGCCACTACCATCACACTCCTTGCCAAACTCTGTGATCTCCACCTTCTTCAACGCTACGATTCTAAACTTTTTGTTTACCCCCTGCCCTTCCCGGATTTCTCACCGCCAGGGGTAGTTTTCTGCTGAAATTGGTTTCTTGGTTGCTTTCATCCAATTGAAGCAAAGGACTGAGACTCAAGAGCCAGAATTAGAATCCTGCCTCTGCTCTAGAGTAAGATCACCACCCTGCCCCCACTCCCTAACCTTAGAGCTCCACAACGGGAAGCTTCCAGGATGGGGTCTAACTAAATAGGAGATTAAGGAGCACAGCTGTTCTAAAACAATAAGGGAGTCACCATCAACAAGGCCCACCCGGGAAGCAGTGGCTGTGAGAAGAGGAGCCTTGGCTTCCTCCTGGAACCACTCCTGGTCAAGGGAAACCCAAATGCCACAGTGTCCCATTCCCCCAGCTCCAGGGAGTGGTAGCACTTCCAAATCTAAGTGAGAGAGGAACCAACCAAGGTTTTAACAGACAGAAGCAAGTGAGATCAAGCCGTGCTCCTTGGTCTCCACCTGGGAGGGTTTCAGCAGAGCTTCTGGCCCTGACTTCTACACCAGCTTCCTGTGGTGCCTGAACCTACTCTAAATCCAAGGGGCTTACTTCACCAAAGACACTCAAGATATGGTTCCATTTCTCTGTACGTGGAAAAAGAAAACAACTTGCAAGGAGATGGTTTGACGCTTTCATCCGAAATAAGTTAGTGCTGCCTATCTGCTATGAGAACTAGATCAAGACGATGTTGGTGAGCTTGATTTGCAAATCCCAAATGTCTTTTCCTTCCTTCAAGTTAGCAGCAGGAGAGCAACATTCTGTCTTACAATGGGGAAGGCAAGGCACGTAGCCCTTTGGGTGTGTATTACCCAGAATAAGGGCATTCCAGAAAATAGGAAGCTTGCTCTTTCTCCTCCAGTTCAATGAGGGCCTCAAGTTGTGCAACATAAGGTCACTCTCTTATGTCCGAGAATCCTGGAGTCGGACCATACCTCGGTTTGGACATTCAACACCATTATCTATCCTGGTGCCACACAGAGCTGCTACCCACTGAAGCCCTGGTGACCTGAATCTCCTGCCACCTTCACTTCTACTCACAGCTGAAGGCCAGGCCAGAACTAACTTTGTTCCCACAGTATCCTCAAGCTCGAGAATTGTGCCCTGCCTCTGCAAAAAAGAGATATGCCTTGACTCTTTTAAAAAGCTCCTTTTTTGGAAGGGGGTGGGGGATGGGGAGGCGGCGCTGACAAAATTGAAATTGGGGTTTTCGTTGAACAAATCATTTAATAATGTTACATTTAGTTTGGCTCTGGAATGAAGGGCAGGGAAAGTACAAAGATGAGCCTGGGCTTTAGTATTCTTGATTTGATCACAAGATTTTTTTTTTTTTTAGTGCAACCCTCTATTTGGCCTAAAACTGAGCCACAGAAGCCATGCATGTTTTGCGAAGTGAGGGTGCAAGGCATTCGTAGCCAATACTTGGTTTCCAGTAGTTACAACACAGGGTCTCTGTCCTGGGCTGTATGATGCTCTAAGAAAGATCGTCTCTGCACAATTTACTGTGTTAGTGGACACTTGCATTCAGCCTCCAAGCACACCCTTCCCAAGGTGACTGAGAAAAGTTTGCCATCCAGCCTGAGCTGGGTCTGTGCCAGCCTAGAAGGCATGTTCTGGGGAGAGTAGTACAAACCATTTATTTGGCTTGGTTGGACTTCTTGGTCACAGTAGCTAGGCTTGCACCTGCATTAAAGGAATCTGGGCTTCTAACAAATCTATCCGCTTTTTCAATATGCCTTTAAAAGGGGGGAAAAAGCAGAAAACACAAAACAGAAAAGGCACCAACTATTATTTTATTGTGGCTTTTTTGTTGGGGAGGGAGGTGGAGCGGTGGGGGAGGGGGTAATTTGCAGCCACCCTTACAAGTCCTTTTGAAGTTCTCCAAATAAGAAGTAAAGCTAAGGCTTTATTTTTTTCTGAAGTCCCATTTACATTATGATTAAATACCTTTCTGGGATAAGCATAAAGAAAGTCGTTAATCTATATAGCTCTCCAAAGAATCAATACATTCTAAACTTTTGTAGGATTTGTTACACTCTATTTTGTTACAGTAGGCCAGCTCCTCACCTTCTAGGCACACAGCTCTCCTTCCTTCCCCCTCCCCACCTCCTCCAAGAATGAAAATAAAGTAAAGGTCTTTCATGGTAAACAAAACCAGCTGATTCTTCACAGAGAACCCATGAATAGCTGGAGAAATAAAAAAAAAAAACTTACAATAAATGGTGCATTTTTTTTCTCTGCTGGGTATAGTATTCAAGGATCAGGGCAGTATTCAAACAGAGGTCCATTTTTTGCTCAGCAAGAGAGTTTAGAAAAGAAGCGTGGGGTCCATTCAGTGCTTTCCCCCCTTCACAATCGCAGGGCTCTATGAAACCTATCTTCCATGCCTTGTCAGAGTATTTCTGGGGACCAATTAGTGCTTTGTTGCACGGCTTCTTTGCTGAATCTTTGAGCAGCAAGAAAAAGCGCTCTTGAGTCTCCCCTTATTTTGACCATTTCAGTCATTACTCAGTGTAATAATTAATATGACAACTGGACGCTCGAGTTTGTATAGAAACACCTCAGCTACAGGAGCGAGCGTGCAGTGGGTGGCAACCAGCCGCACATCAGCCCCAGAAGCCACACACACAAAAAAGGAATGAATGGCGAGAGAGAAAAAGAAGGAATAAAGATAAAATAGTTGGCACAACGCAGAGGAACATAAAACAGACTCAGAAGGGGAGAGGGAGGGGGAAGGGGGACAATTAGAAGGGGAGAAAGAAAAAAAAAACCCTTACAGAGGTTAACTTATTTTGAAACTGTTTTCTGAATAGAACCGTGGACGAACGAGAGTGGCCGGCTTTCAGCTCAACGCGTTTTTCCCCAACTTTACTGACCCACGTCAAAAAAAAAGGGGAAGAGGGGGGAGAAAGAAAAGAAAAAAGGAGGCCTTGTCAGTCCAGTTTGCTCCTGCAATCTTTAGGTTCTCCCCAGAGTCCTTCTGGAAGATACACCCAACCAAGCTCCCATTTTTACCAAAAGTTCTCTCGCTCCAACTTCGGTCTTTGGAGTTGGCAATCTACACGTCCGGACTCAAGTGTCCGAGTTCGGTACCACACCCCCAGGGATGGATTTTGGGAAAAGGCGTTCCCTATTCCCCAGCTCCCCCCCCCCCCCCCCCCCTCTCAATCAGCTCGGGCGATGCTGGGAGGGAACGGCGCCCTGCGGGCCTCCTGAGCCGAGAGGGGTCTCTCCCCGGTAGCGCACAGCCAGACTCCAGCGTGGAAGTCAGGCCCCGGCTCTATCCGCCCCCGCAAGTGCGCCCCGGAGTGGCGACCCGCTCGGTGACGGCACATTAAATAATTAGCGGGTTTAAGCTCTTTAGCCACAGCTCATGCTAATGAGCCAGATAAGGGCTCCCGCTAACCCGATGTGACAGTTTGCATACAGGAGGGGGGAAAAGCCCTGCTATTTTGTCCCCCCAACTTGATTGCTTCTTCTCAATTCCCCAGTCCCCTTTCTCCATTCCTCTGATTTCTCTCTCTTCAAATCCTCCTCCCCACCCTCTGCCACACCCAACACACAAAGTCCCCCCCCCCCTTTTTTTTTTTTACCCTTCCAAGGTCTTTCACCCCACCCGATTGCATTGGGAGGTCCCAACCCCCCCTGCCCCCTATGCCGTGCCTATCTGATCCGCCGGGAGGTTCACTCCCAGCGAAGTCCGGGCCCCTCTCAACCCCAAGTGAAGAGGGTTTCCCCGCCTTTCTGTGTCCTGTTGCAAGCACTAAGGCTCCCATTCCCCCGGGAGGGGCTTGAAGGGTCAGAGGCCTCTGAGAGTTCCCAGGGGTCTGCGTACCCTGGGGTGCTCGTCTGCGCTCCGCAGGGTGAGCGGAGCTGCCGGCTGGGGAGGGGAAAGCCGGCGCGCGGAGCCTTCGCGCTCCTGAAACGCTCCTGCCGCCTCCCGGGAGGGAGCAGGGACAGTTTGCCGAAGGGACTGAGGTCAGTCGTGTGTCCTCATTGTGTGGCCACGTGTCCTGTGTCCATCATCACCTCCCCAAAGTCCGAGCGCAGCCCGACTCCTTGCGGCGCGGCCTGGCAATGCTCAGCCCTATAAATCAGCCTGGTGGTCGCCAGCCGGCTTCACCTCGGAGCTGGGACGCTGGCCCCGAGGCCCGAGGGGAAAGTTAACCCGGGGGTTTACCTGGGAAACTGCGTGCCCCAGGTCTGCTCTTTAACCCTTTCATCCCACCAACAAATTTTCCCTAGGCCTAGTATTTGCACTGATCAGTAACTGATTTTCAGTCTTTTTCTTTTCTCCGGGGATGGGGTGGGGGGTGAGGAATAGAAGAAGAGGGTCATTACAATAAGTGGGTATTCACTGATAAGGAACCTTAAAGAAACACAACAAAGACAAGATTAAATGAGTTAATATATGTAAAGTGCCTAGAACAGTGGTTGGCACAAAGTGAACCTTTTATACACGTTTATTAAATAGGTAAGCACAGGCATATGGAAATACATCGAAGGAGGTTTATGCTATTCATTGAAGATGGTAGAAAATCCCATTTGGATCTAAAAATAAGATCAAGGTCGATCTGCTCATTGATTCATCAAACATCACTGAACTTAATGAGATAAATAGGACAATCATTGCCTTCAATAAATTTTTAGTTTACTGGATGGAAAGGGAGATGTACAAGAAAAGAAGGTCCATTAAAACTGGCAGAAGGGGCACCAATGGAGAATCCCTCCCCCCATTGTCCATGAGTCTTTGGACCCTATCCTCTGCCATCACCAGGCTACACCCAAATAAATACACAATCTAGGTAAAAACGGTGGACCTGTTATGCAAACACATCCTGAAGTCAGCCTTTCCCAGTAACTAGATGGCTCCCCCCTTAATTCTCCTATATGCCAGTTCATGAGCAGACACTAACGAACCACACACACACACTTCAGCCCATTTTAGACACAGTGAAAAGGCAAGTTACTTAAAGTCAAGAAACAGACTTCAGATGCTGGAACTTCCTAGCCCTGTGACCTCCGGCAAGTTGCTAAACTTCTCTGAGCTGTTTTCCAGCTACAAAAAGAGGAGCTGAGTAGGATGGCATGCCTCCAGCTCTTTATAGGTAATACAGGCACGACCACATGACCCCAGAGTGACAACCGTTCCCCTCTTTGAGCAAACATCTTTTGCTGTCGTTTTCAGCAAGGACCTTCAGAGGAGCAATTGAAATCAGCCTCAGCCTGCATGACATAAGATCAGCCTTTGCTTTAACGATCGTGTCTCTTCGTGACCGGAAGGCGGCGTCTTGGGTTCAGTGGGACTCTGGCCCAGATTTGGGGAACTTAGCAAGAGGTGGGCCATGGGCGCATGGGGATTCACGTGCAAAGGAATGCAACTCATCACTATCACCGTAAGCCTTGCTTGAGGAAATAGAATTGCCTGCTACTGTCTGGGCAGGTTTTGGTTTTGAGGTTTGCTGGCTAAGGAAGGTCGAAGCACTCTTTTGCGGGTTGTGCGAGTCGCGCGCCACCTGCGGGTCGTTTCTCGCACTGCAGTGGGGGCTGTCCGAAAATCCTGCAATTTCTTTCATTCAGTTAGCTCAGTACAATTCTCTCCATTCTATTCCGTAGAATTCAGTTCAACCCCAGAGCGCTGTGCTGTCTCTATCGCGTCCTCCAAAATATCTATATCAGCAATATTTGAGTTTCCTGTTAGTATTCAGATTCTGAAGCTTCGACCCAGAAACTGGTCCATCTGTGTAGCTAACAAGCTACACGGTAGTCCTTCTGTACACTGAACTATTTCTCTAGAGATATTCTGGGTGATAAGAGTCTCCACTACTTGACCTCTAAGGATCTAATCTCTTCTGATAAATTACACTGTAAAAATACTTTCAATCCTCTTTTTCCATTTTTATTACTTTCCAGTCTGGTCTCTCCCTTACTCAGTATGGAGAGTTTGATAATTACTCCCTAAATCTGTAACTTATAAAAACTTTACCTTCCCATTCTGAAAAATAAAACTCACCCCTTGCCCCTTCACCCCCTTGGTCAAATTTCTTGGAAGTATAGTTTATGCCCACAGTTCCATGCTGACCTCCAACTCACTCTTCTAAGTCTCACCCTGTCACTGGAGTTCCTCTCAAGTAGACCAATTTCACTGGATGCAACAGATAACCCAACACATTTGGCACTGTTGACGACTTACCTCTCAGTATTGTTGATGTTCTCTCTCCTCCTTTGGCTACCATGATTCTTCTCTCTCTGATCATATTTTTCCTCAGTACTAAAATTTCTAGCTTTCTATCCCCAGAGAAAAGTCTCCTGACAACACACATAGTCTGTGGCAGTTTGATGCTATTTATGAATTCCAAAAAGGAGAGTGATTATGCTTGTAAACTGGTCTGTTTCTGTGGGCATGATACCCTTTGATTGGATTAGTTTCAGCTAAGATGTGTTATTAAATTATGTTAAGATTAGGGCTTTGATTAAACCCCACTATTAGAGTATGACTCAGTGTTGAGTCCTAGCCCCCTTGGTGGGGATAAAACAGACTGTCACATGAAATTAGACACACAGGAGAAGAACACAGAGAAATAGAATAGAGACAGTTCATTAGACATGGCAGAGGCCCTGGGAAGAGAGATGAGCCTAGTAGTCTACAGCTGACCTTGTGAAGAGAACAGAGCAGCTGAGCCCAGAAAGAAACAAGCTCCAGGGAGGCTTTATGCCAGCCTACAGCTGAGATCAGAAGAAGCTGGGACCATGGAGCCTTAAGAGGAAGAAGGAAGGCTGAACCCTCCCAGACGTCGCCCGCCATCTTGCTTCAACACGTGGCCAATAACTTTGGATGAGGAAGTACCTCCTATGATACCTTGAGTTGGGCTCTTCAGGGCCTTGTGACTGTAAAATTTTACCTGAAATACATACCCTTTATAAAAAGCCACCAGATTTCTGGTACTTTGTGTCAGCACCACTCAGGCTGTCTAACACACTGTCCTTGGGTTTTAGCTTCTAGCACTTTTGCTGAAGACTCCCTTAAATTCTGATTTCTAGCCTGCATTTCTCCCAGGAGTTTACACTTGTATGACCAGCACTGCTACTGAAATGCCCCACTGATGTATCAAATGCATCATGACATTTATACATATACACAGATGTTATGGATTGAGTCATGTTCCCTACAAAGACACGTTCAAGTCCTTACCCTCCAGTCCTGAACTCATATGTAAATAAGATTTGCAAATCCTAAACAACCCCCGGTCCTGTGGGCATCAACTCTTGTAAATGGGAACTTCGAAGATCTTAATATGATGAAGCCAAACTGAACCAGGGTAGGCCTTAATCCAATATGACTGGATCTTTATAAACTGGGGAAATTTGAACAGAGTAGGGGGAGTGAGTAGGAGACAGATGGCCATGTGATGGAGGCAGAGATTGAGTAGCCACCACCAGGATGCTACAGAGTTTGATGAAAGTATGGTCGCTGATACCTCAATTTTTGGATTTCTAGCCTCCCAAACTGTGAGACAATAAATGCCTATTGCTTAAGCCAACTAGCCTGCAGTATTTGTTATAGCAGACCTGGCAAACTAAGACAACTCACACACACACACACAATTTAAAAGTATATATGTATTTGAATCATTCCCTCCATTCTATCCCTACTGGCATTGCCCTATTTCAATATTCACCCAACTTGTCTTCCTACATCCAGTTTCATCTCAATACACTTTTCTCACTGCCACCAGAATGATCTAACTGAGTAGACAAATGTATGAAAAAGCATCAAAGTGTAAATAAAAGGTACTTCATACACATCTCGGGCAAAGTGATCTTTCCAAAGTATAAATTGTGTAACTCTCTATTGCTTCTCTACTCAAAAGCTTGCAATAGCTTCCCGTTGCTCTTAGGATATGAGCCAAGCCCACCGTCATTTAAGCTGTGTAAGAGGAGGGACTAAGTCGGTTTTTTGTCTAACCCTTAGCATGGTGTCTGGCACAAGGCAGGTGCCAAATAAATGTCTTTTGAATGAAGGAATGGACTTGGTGGAACCAAAGCTGTTTAGATGGTATGAAATGTACATACCTGTGATACAGAAAGTGTCATTCAAAACACCTTTGAAACCTATAAAATTGTGTGGTGCAAAGTGTGAACCACGGTTAGCAGCAATGTTTCAATATGTGTTCATCAGTGGTAACAAATGCACCACGCTAATGAAGGGTGTTGTTAATCAGGGAGAGTGTGTGTGTATATGGGAATCCCCTATATTTTCAATGTAATATTTGTGCAATCTAAAGCTTCTTTATTTTATTTTATTTTTTAAATTTATTTCTCTCCCCTTCCCCCCGCCCCCCCACCCCGGTTGTCTGTTCTCTGTGTCTATTTGCTGCGTCTTCTTTGTCCACTTCTGTTGTTGTCAGCGGCACGGGAATCTGTGTTTCTTTTTGTTGCATCATCTTGTTGTGTCAGCTCTCTGTGTGTGGGGCACCATTCCTGGGCAGGCTGCACTTTCTTTCACGCTGGGCAGCTCTCCTTACGGGGTGCACTCCTTGTGCGTGGGGCTCCCCTATGCAGGGGACACCCTGCGTGGCACGGCACTGCACATGGGCCGGCTCCACACGGGTCAAGGAGGCCTGGGGTTTGAACCGTGGACCTCCCATGTGGTAGACGGATGCCCTAACCACTGGGCCAAATCCGCTGCCTAAAGCTTCTTTAAAAAAATAAAGAAAAAAACACATTTGAATAATAATTGAATGGACCCAAGATAAACTGCCCTCCCTTCTAAAATGTCTGTATTCTCATTTTCCACTTGGCATAAACTCCCTAGGATCACCAGTGATCTTTTTATGTAACTATCTTCCAATCTTCAAGCAAAGCAATTGGATCTTCTCTCCAAAGTACACCCAGAGCCTGGCACACAGCAGGCATGTAATAAATATTTACTGGTTTTAGTCTTGATGGTATCATATAATCTGGGTTCTTAACCTTTCAGAACTCTTCTGTATATATTTCTACAAATGTGTGAGCAGGTACACAGTGGCGTGAGCAGGGCCATGTGTTGATGAGTATTAAAGGTTTGGATTGTGGGGGTATTTTCAGGACTTGGAGTTGCCCTGGGTACTGCAGGGACAGATGCTGGACATTGTATGCTCTACCATGGCCCACTGGGTGGACTGGGGCAGAGTGTAAACTACAATGTAAACCATTGTCCATGTGGTGCAGCAGTGTTCCAAAATGTATTCACCAAATACAATGAATGTGCCACAATGATGAAAGAGGTTGTTGATGTGGGAGGAGTGGGGTGAGGGGGGTGGAGGGAATATGGGGACCTCATATTTTTTTAATGTAACATTTAAAAGAAAATAAAGAAAAAAAATACATGGTTTTTAGAAATACAACACATAAAGGAAGGTCTAGTTTCTCCTCCTTTAACTTAAAATGCCAGGGCTACAAGGACAGTCTCTTCTCAATGGTTTAGCCTGAAGAATCCAAATCAAATTAATGTCTTTGATTCTCCAAGAGCTGGGACAGGGCCATCTCTGAGAATACACCATCTCTGTCTGGTCAGCAACCCCAGAGGTATCTCTGAACTGTTCCTCGCCCTTGCCCCTCATATCTAAACCAAATCTTTTTCAACCTTCTAAATTTTTTCCTATCCACCCTTCTTTTTTTCCACCACCAGCACTACTGAGGTCCAAGGTACCATGGTCATTCCTCACTTGGACAATTGCACTTGCCTCTTAACTGCCTTTACCCCACTTCCGCTCCATTGTCCACAATGAGCTAGGGTGATCTTTCTAAAACACAAATCTAATAGAGCCACCCTTTGATTGCACACATCCAGACCTTTCCAATGCTTTTAGGATAAAGATTAAACACCTTAAAGTGTTCTACAAGGCCCTGTGAGGCCAGGCTCCTCCCCAGCTTTCCAATCGTATCTTCAACCAAGTCCCCTTTTGTGCCTACCACTGGGGTATGCACGTGTTGCTCCTTCTATCTGGAAAGGTCTTCCCTTCGCCTTTCATCTCGACATTTTGTACTTTATATCCTCAGGTCAAGGTTTCCTGGAGCATCATGTACTTCTCCTTCATGGCACTTGTTACAGTTCTAAATTCCAATATTCCTGTGATTGGACAAATGGCCATCTCCTATAAAGAGCATAAATTCAGGGAGGCAGTTGGATCCCTAGAACTAGCAACAGTGTTTGTCTTGTAGTAAAAACCTAATAAAAATATTTTTAGATTGGGTGGCTGAATCTCACTCATTTCTGTCTCCTCCTTAACCTGTGTTGTGGTCCTGTCAGTGTCCTCTCCCACCCCCATAACCTCTGCTGCTGCTGTTGCTTCCTGCTTCCACTGCCTGACTGTGGTCACTGAGGACAGGGCCTTCATATTACTGCTGTGAGGCTCCTGGGATTGCTTCTACCACACTTCCTAGCACTATCTTTTACACAGACCCCACTGCTCTCTCCTGGAGGAGAGAGTGACTTTTTCTCTGTATTTATGCTATTAGCATAAGGAATACACCAACATAAGTTTCTGAGGAACCCACCTAGGAAGATGCTGCTCAGGTTGGGAAACATAGAAAACAAGATATCTTTAGTTTCTGGCCTACAACTGGAACCAGACAGAAGTTGGGAAATGGATTACGATAGGGCCTTTGATGGCATGAAAGGCTGCACATTACATATATGACTCACATTATATTTCTACGGTCTAGAGTTAGTCTAGGTTAGTCTCATCCTTTAGCTCTCAGCTCAGTCATCACTTCTTTGGGAAGGCATCTCCTGTCCTGACTAGAAAGGTCAAATCCTCTACTGGTTGTTTCCACAGCACTGCTCTCCTTTATCATAATTGCAATTTCACATGTATTTCCATGGCTTTTTGCTGAATGTCTACTTCCACCACTAGACTATAAACTGCACAAGGGCAAATGCTCACCTAGTTTTGTTACCCTTTGTGTCCCCACATGCTGTACAGTCCCTGGCACAGCATAAGCACTCAAAAAATATTCCTTGAATGAAAGTACAATTTCCCTTTCTTAGTCTGAACGATTAATACTCTCCTCCTGTAGGTGGAGACACTTGCTTTCTAAGCATGTTCTTAACCACAGAGGGAGGCAGATTATAACTTGGAAAAAGAAGATAAGTTCTGAACTAAGACTCTTACACATATTTCCAATATGAAAATACAGTTGTATTTCAAAGATTTAACTATTCTTGCAAAATATTGCAGGAAAGGAGTTTTGTGTAACAGTTTCACGGTAGACATGGTAATCACATCAAAATTCATATATTGCTCTTACATTCTACAAAGCACATTTGGGGGTGTCAGTGTCCGTTTTGGTGGGGTTTGGTTTGGGACTCTGAATGCTGCTATCTGGGCTTAGGCCATCATGGTTTTATCAAAGAATATGTTCTTTGATGTACTTACCAAACAATATGCTTAAGGCATCTTAACTATCAAGGAATGTTCAGGGGCTCTGAACACCTGCTGAGTCTTGTCTGTTGACTTGTATGGGGTCTAGGAGCTCTATGACAAAGAATTGAGCCCTGTGCTGGATTAGGGTCCTCATCTGGGATCAGCAGAGAGAGC
This sequence comes from Dasypus novemcinctus, assembly GCF_030445035.2. Taxonomy (NCBI): domain Eukaryota; kingdom Metazoa; phylum Chordata; class Mammalia; order Cingulata; family Dasypodidae; genus Dasypus; species Dasypus novemcinctus. The sequence continues at coordinate 87,268,337 of NC_080684.1, read as the reverse complement.
TGATCGGCCTTTGAGGAAAGGCTCCGCCAGGGTAGAAATAAAAGGCAAAGGGGACAGGCTGAGCTGACCTAGAGGTCAGAAGATGCATAGGATGGGAATCTCCTAATATGTTTTGGGTAACATTTTATGTAAACTAAGTATTTAAAATAATATAAAAGATGCAGAGGTTCTGGTTCAGGGTGAAGTGTGTCTCACCACTCTTCTAAGGAGAATGTGATAATAGCAGAGGAAAAACCTGGGTCACTAGGAGATCAGTGATTCTGAAAGGGAATCCATTTTCCTAATGACCAAAGAAAGTTAAAACTCCAGGGGTTCCAAAGAGGATAAGTAACTTTGTAAAAAATTAAATAAAACACACCTGCATAGACAAGAAGGGTGAGGCAGGCCCTTGAACCTGGGTCTTCATCTGTTTAACAGCTGCTGCACATGTGGGGTAGTTCACAAGATTAAGCAGCATGGCCCTTGGTTTGCTGAAGTGTGTGTATCTGAGCAAATGAGTGGAAAAACTTATTCTCTAAAGAAGAAAAATGCCACAAGTCAGCACCAAAATGCTCAAACTGCATGGATAAAGGACTCAGTGGGCGAAGATACCAGCAGAAATTCACAACGGGGTTCACCTATCTAGATGATAGCCAACAGGTGACACAGACAGTGGATGGATTAGAGGAGCCCATGCCCTAGATCATTTCTGTGCCTTACCAAGGAACTGAGCACCTGAGGTCAGGTGGGCTGTGTGCCTCTGTGGATGTGCTTCCCAAATTATTACTCAGTGACTAATAACTGCAGCCACCAAGACATTAGCTTTCAAGAGTTCAGACCTACTGAGGGAAGTCCTGAGGGGGGTCTGGGGTCTCCAGGTGGATAGAGAGAGCTCTTCCTTCACTCTGAAGCCAAGAGAGAAAGGCTAATAGGGACTTGTTTGAGCCCAATCATTGCAATCCAGCTCTTTTGCCACCGACACCACAAGATCAAAATACCCCAATTTCTTCATCCACGCAATTGGTAGAATAAAAACCTTTCTCATTGGATTACAGAAAAGATTACATAAGATATTTTGGCACTGAATAAATATTTAGATGCTGAATAAATATTTGTCCCTTTTTCTTCCCAGTGGGGATAAGAGGAAAAGAATAAAGCTGAGGCACATCTCATTTACATCTAACTAGAAATCCAATATGACTATAGGAAAATTCTCTTTACTTTGCAACTTTCCTTCTTTATACACATTTAAATGGAGAACACAAAGATGACAGAAAAAGTCACTCCTAACCCCACAATCTTTAGAAAATTTCTCTTTCTAATTCTTAACTTGTTTGTGCCTCCTGACATATTTAAATAATGGAGAGTACATGGTTTTATATCTTACTTTAATCAGTGTGCTTTTAAGATGTCATAAGTTTTCTACGATTTTTAAAGCAATTTTTGGCTGCATTGTGTTCTATTGAATGAATGAATTGTAATGTATTTAATTATTTCTCTTTGCTGAATATTTCATTTCTCCCCAAACTTTTCTTTGAGTAATATTGCTCTTTTGACATATTTTCTACATTTCTGATTAAATTAATTTGAATTGAGTATTTACTATGCATCAGGCACTGTGTTTAGTAGGGAGAACTTAGAAAGATAAAGATTTGATCTCTGGCCTGGGAGCGCTTAGTCAAGGTAGCAGAAATATAAGAGTAAAAACAAGACAACAAGAGAGTTTGTGAGTGTAACTAAAGAGAAAAATGTAAAATGCTATCTAAGCCAAGGAGGGGTAACCAACTCTGACTGGGTCCAGTGATTCAGAGAAGACTTTCTAGAAAAGGTGGTACTTGGGTTGACCAACTGAGTATCAATCCTTACTTCTTTGTTTCTCTGGCTTTAATCTTGGGAGTGTCTTCAAACCAACTCTCACCTGATTGCTTGGATGTGATACCTGATGCTCTGTTAACCAGTGGCTGAGCCCACTCTGCCCCAAAGTGTTTTTCAATTCCTGGGTGACCCTGGTATCCTCCTTTCGAGGCATTTGGCTTCAATTCAATTCTACTTATGGCTTTGCTGTATTCTTTTGTTAACTTGCTTCTTGTAATGGCTATTGCCAGTGGGTAGTGGTAAATGTTTAGCAACTATTTCTCCCCCACCCAATGAAAACCAAGACCAAAACAAGACAGAACTCGAGTTGGTATAATTTGCTGATTTCTGTGGTATAAGTGTCCTCAATATGATAGATTCTAAGGTTACCAAAATGAAGTCACTGAGCACAGAGTTGAAAAGAGATATGCAGTAGCATATCATTATGTAGTATTTCTACCATACCATTACAAGAGATGCAATTAACCTTAAGAACATATATGATAATAAAATATAGTAAAATAATGAGAAATTAATGAGCTTTGAGGATTTATTACCCTGATTTTTAATATAATTTTTAAATTTAATTTTAAGTTTACTTAATTTAATTTTTATTTATGGTTGTGTTTAGCAACAGGCTCACAAAATGCCTGAAAATTTAATAATTGGCTCTGGCAAGTCTGTATGAGCCACTTTAGCACATGACTTGTTACAGTGTACATCATCTGGTCCTGTCCATCTCTCCAAATTCATCTCACCTTTCTTCCCTTTGCTTTCCCTACCCACAACTGGCCTCGGTCTGTTCCTCACAAAAGCCCCACTTGCTCATATTTCAGAGATTTTTTTGTACAGGTGCCTCTTTTACTGGGAACATTTTTCACCCAAGATATTTGCATTTGATGCCATCTCATAATTCAGTTCTCAGCACAATTACCTTATTGTAGAACTTAAAAGAGTCTCTCTAAAGCAGTGAATCTCTTTTATAATAGCATTTTTAAAACTTTATTTTTTCTTGGTAATTTTCAGGACTAAGTTTATCTTGTCTTTTTTGTCTACTTGGTTACTGTTTATGTGAAACCAATGAGGGCAGGCAATCTTGAACCTGCTTATCAATGTCAAGGCGAGTGCCTGGCACATGGTTTATACTCACCAAATATGAAAGAGTATATGAGTGACTACATTCAGTGATCTCATTGTGATGATGCCAAGATGGGATGCTAATGGACTCCAGAGTCCTGAGATCATTTTTTTCCTCACTTAATAGTCCTTTGATCAAATACACTTGATTTACTGACTAATTTTATTATGACCCAACTTAATGTCTATGTTTTGCTAAGAATTCCTGGAATAGCCTGCTTTAAATCTTATTTTGATAAAACTATGACTTCATATTTTAATTGCATTTTGTTTGTGTGGACATTAGGTGATAGTGATCTTCAGATTTCTGGATTATCTGTGTAAGAAAAGTTAGACTAACAAGAAACATGCTACAGAAATGAGGTTCTGAAGAAGCTCATGAGCTGGGCTGACTTTGCAGAGTGAGAATTTCCTAAGCTTTTCCATTGTTCTCTAAATTCTGGCACAGGGAGAGTGATTCACAGACAGGTGAGTCCATCTCAAATATCTTCCTCATGTCTCCTCTACTGCCAGGATTCTATTTTACTGCGAGTGACAGCCAAAATAATGGTGGTTTAAACAAAATAGAAGTTAATTTTTCTCCTATATTAAAGTCTAAGTCTGTAGTCCAGGATTGCTGGAGTGGTGCTCCCTGGTATCTAGAATCAGGCTTCTTCTATCATGATCCTTCTATTTGCTCTGAACAGCATGGCTTCCACTCCTATGACTACCTTGTAATCCAATATGGCTTCTCCAGCTCCAGTCTGCATGTTACATTCCACTTTCAAGAAGGAGAAAATGGAAGAAGAAAGTTATGCCCCCTTTAAGGACACTTTTCAGATGTTGCAGAACCTACTTCTTGCATTTCTCTGGCCAGATATTAGGCCTGTAGCTATACTTAGCTGCAAGGGAATCTGGGAAATGTAGTTTTTCCTTCCTCTAGGAAGCTTTGGGCCTAGCTAATATTCAGTGCATCTGTCTTCACGAGAGAGAAGGCAAGAGAAGGGGGAAACTATCTATATGCCACAGCCCCCTTTCTACCAAGTGGTCAAGCAATCCCTAAACAGCAATATAACTACTAGACTGAGTTGCCATACCTACATAAATATGGCCAATAAAGTAACAATGAACCTAAATGGATTTAGACAAAACTACTCAGAGCACAACAGGGAACACAAGATTTGTGTTAACATGGGTTCCCCTTGTACCCAAAGTCCCATGAAAGGCAAAGTGCACTGGACCCAGATGGATTCTAAGCACACATATTTGTGTCATAGCTGAGGGAAAATGAGCTTAGGAAACTTTCATGTTATATAGGGACTGATGGCAATTTTCCCATCCTCCTATCCATTGAGAGGAATTTCCTTTACTCTGGAATGTAAGCAAATAATTCTCCTAAAATAAGATGGAATCTTCAGGGATGGAGAAATTCTCTGTCTTTATTATACTACTCAGGAAACAAATCTGTCCCCTGACCCTGAGGGATACAATATCTGAAACTTCCAGAGCTGTTCGTGTTTGTCTAATAGTATCTCAAGCTTTCAGAGCTGTTTGTCTTGATAGTCCATTATGGTCCTGGATTAGTCCTTGGATAGTCCAAGACATGTAGAAACGCCTCCTAATATTCTCCTAAATGCATTAATCTAGTTGACTATTAAAGAAATGTCTCGAGTTGGCTGTGCTGTCAGATCTGGGGTCAGCAGAGAGGATCGCTGGGAGGAACAGGAACACTGCACGCAGCAAAGAGCAGAAAGCAAGACTCACCAGCAGCACAGGGAATAGACAGAATAAAAATACTGACACCAAAGAACAAGTCTTATTCCTCTTCTTCCATGTTCTAGGAACCATAACAGCCCCCAAATTCTTGCAAGACATTGGGAAAGGACTCTCCTAAACATGACTGGGGTTAATTTTTCCACATTCTATTAAATGGGCTCAGAGGCATAGTTTGAGTCAGTAAAGAAAGTGACCTTTCTTGCACATTAAAAAAAAAAACCCAAAAAACAAAAAACAAAAAAAACCAAAGGTCTAATTACTATTCTAAATTTATGTTATCTATGACTGGTTTTTAGTGTAGTTTTGGAGTCTGAGACCTTCTATGTTTTGCTACACTTAACTATCCCCTCACTTTAAGGATTCATAAAGGGATATTGGGAGGCTAAAATGAATGACTAGAAAGAGCATTTTGTTAGAGATTCTCTTTTATTTCCATTGAATAGGGAGAGAGCTTCTTCCTCTTTGCCTTATGGTTTAGTCAGCCAAAGTGGTGCTGATGCAAAATACCAGAAACTGGCTGGTTTTTATAAAGGGTATTTATTTGGGGTAGGAGCTTACAGATACCAGGTCATGAAGCATAAGTTACTTCCCTCACCAAAGTCTATTTTCACGTGTTGGAGCAAGATGGCTGCTGAAGTCTGTGAGGGTTAAGGCTGCCTGGGTTCCTCTCTTCCCAGGGCTTGCTTCTCTTTCCTCTGCGTGCTTACTTCCTGGGGCATCAGCTTAAGGCTTCAGCATCAAACTCCAACATCAAAACTCCAACATCATAAACCCTCAACTCTGTCCTTTGCCATGTCTTTTATATGTCTTTTATTGGGCCCTAATGATGTGACCCAATCAAAGCCTTAATCATTACTTAATCATGTCTAGGTACAGACCAGATTACAAACATAATCCAATATCTATTTTTGGAATTCATAACCATACCTTCTGAATTTCAAAAAAACATTATGATATTCAAAAAAAACCTTAAATCAGTAACAATGCAAGTATTAAATCATATCACAATCAATTTAAAGAAATATAGTTTGTCTTGGGGCAAAGTCGTGTCTGCTATAGACCTCTGAAAATTAGAAAACAATTTATTATCTGTTTCCAATACATGAATGGACAGGCAAAGGATAAATATTTTCATTACAATAAGGAGAAACTGGGAGGGAAACATGAGTCACGGGTCCTCTACAGTTCAGTAACCCTGCAGGGCATCCTCCATTTGATTTCAGTCTGATAATCATTCTTTAAGATGATGGTTTCTTCTCTTTGGTGCCTTATGGGAAACCACCCTTTCCACATGCTTGCCCAATGGCTATTTTCTTGGTTCCACCCTCATCAAGCATCTGGGTGTTGACCAAGCTCCAGACTTCCCCTCCAAGAGTGTTGGGGTGATTGCCACATCTTACCCAAGTCTTAACCCCTCTAGTACAGTGATGTGAAGACAACATTCCCCCTAACCTTTGGCAAACAGGCTCAACCCACTCAGAGTAATGAGTTGACCACCTGGCCTTCCCTAAACTTTGGCATGCAGGCTCAACCCTCTCAGAGCAACGGATTGACCATCTGGCCTTCCTTAATCCATGGGTGACAGGCCCACCCCTCTCAGTCCTGTGGGATGCTGACCTTAACTGCCATAATCCTTGGGGAATGTGCTCCACTCTCTGTTCCCTGGGCTGACAAAACTCTCCCAGAACATCGGGTGGGAATATCTGCCCTCTTGAACTCCTGGTGCAAACTCACCCTTTCTGTATACATGGGTGGGGTTCCTCTCTTGGCTCAAGGTGATATCTTAATTCTAGATCTCAGCTTCCATGGCTTTCCTCTTAAGTCAATTTCTCCTTCAACCTCTCTTTTCCATGTCCCTTTTTGTCCAGGCTGGCAGTGGTTTTGTTTAATCAGTTCTCTCAAAAACCTTGTTGGTTTAATATGCAAGAAGCAGGGGTCCAAGCCATCAGACAGTAAGGCTTTCCACAAGTCTTTGCAAGATAACTGCATTTTCAATCCTGATTTACAAGTTCAAGTTTAGTTAAGTCCTCCAATGGGGCATTTCATTTGTGAGCTTGATTTCCAGAGATTTGGAATTTCCAGAATTAGTTTCTGTTTTCTTTGGGCCTGACAGTTCAGTCCTCAGTATATTGCTCTCATCTAGCATTTTGCTATAAGCTGCAGAAGCCAAGCTGCATTCTCTGGGTTTACTTTGGAAAGCTCTTGAGCTAAATGCCCAGGCTTGCTATTTTCAAATTCTGCCTTCCATAAAACACCAGGACTTAATCTTGCTGAGTTCTCTGCAACTTTAAAACATGGGTCACCTTTCCTCCAGTTTCCAATAATAGTTTCATCATTTACTTCTAAGGCATCATAAAAAGCTCTCTTTAGCATCCATATTTCTATCAACAGTCTCTTCAAAGCAGTGTAGGTCTTTTCTTCCAAGTATTTCCCAATTCCTCCAAAAAATATCCCTTACCCATTTATAAAAAACCATTCCAGCAATTTGGTAATTGCAAAAGCACTTCCCCACTCCTCCATACCAAATTCTGTATTAGTCAGCCAAAGGGGTACTGATGCAAAATACCAGAAAGTGTCTAGTTTTATAAAGGGTATTTATTTGGGGTAGGAGCTTACAGATACCAGGTCATAAAGCGTAAGTTACTTCCCTTATCAATGTCTATTTTCACATGTTGGAGCAAGATGGCTGCCAATGTCTGCAAGGGTTCAAGCTTCCCGGATTCCTCTCTTCCTAGGGCTTGCTTATTCCTGGGCTCAGGGTTCCTCTCTTCCTGAGGCTTGCTTCTCTTTCCTCTGTGTGCTTACTTTCCAGGGTGTCAGCTTAAGGCTTCAGCATCAAACTCCAACATCAAAACTCCAACATCAAAAACCCTCAGCTCTTTGCCATGCCTTTTATCTGTGAGTCCCTACCCACCAAGGGATGGAGACTCAATGCCCTAATGACATGGACCAATCAAAGCCCTAATTGTAACTTAATCATGCCTAGGTACAAACCATATTACAGACATAATCTAATATCTATTTTTAGAATTCATAACTATACAAAACTGCTACACCTTATGCAAAGTTTTAGGGAGGTTAAAAGAACCTACCAAAGAATTTAGCTTATGTCCTTTGGAATTTGTGAGATGTAAGGACTGTACCTAACTCATGTAAAAAGGCCAGAAACTGCCCAGATTCTTTGAATATTTAGCATGGACAAGTGACCACAGTGAGAATAATCTGGTCATATAGCATATAAATCTAAAGGTAGTATTATTGTATAGTATTTGGACTATGCTTTGATAAGTTATGGTTTATACCTAAGATTAGAATTCTGAGCATGTTTTTGACGTATGAATTGAATTTAATCCAAATATATGGATGGATACATTTTAAAGAAACAACTTGAAAAGTAAATTCTGAATAGAAAATAACTTGGTCAGTGTTATTAAAATGTTGATTCTTTGACTTTTGCTTTTATGGTAAAGGAAATAAGTGATTGCTTTCTCTCCTAGAAATATACTGCTGTTACTATTCAGCTACCTATGGCCCATGCTTTGGACCATGTACATTTCTCATTTTCTTGTTTATTCTTTACTCTTTACTCCCTTGTATACTCTATGGTGTGTCTTTAAATTCTTTTGTGCAGCATAAGCCAAAAACCTAGAAGCCCAGAAACCAGAACCATCCAGTAACATTGTTTGGCAATACACAAAAAATTATTTGGAATACAAAAAGGCAAGTAATGCTTCCTGACCCCCATGGAGACTGGTGAGTTTTAATTAAAGCCTGTCTGTGCCTTCTTTTGTTTTATTAGCAAGGCCCTGAGATTACCTCCTGGGCCCTGAGTCTGTTTGTCTTTAAGGGAGGTTATCAGAGGGGTTGCCCTTATGCACACCTCAGCAGAGTCCCAGAGACAGATAAAGTAGATACAACCCCAGGTATTGGTTCTTCTGAGGGCTACAGAGACCCACAGGTTCTATGGTCATGGCAGATGGAGTTCAATGCCATGTCAGTTGGCCCTTCTTTGGAGTTTGTGTTTCTGTGTGATGGAGCTGGACTCAGATGTGATCTTTTTTCACAAGCCTCTACTGTTAGGTTTACCAGAACTGTAGTTGGTGCTGGGGTTTAATATATACCCAGATGATCTGAATCTTTGGACTGACCATATGATAGCCAGGCCCTGAGCCTCAACAGACTTCAGCTCCTACACTCTGGTTTATTGGATTTACCCCACTCAGCCAACATGGAGTTGAAGAAAGTCAACCACCACACCATGGAGCCAAGAGTGGCTACAACTGAAAGCAGGAGGATTGCATCCAGCATCCAGGTGGAATCTAAGCCTCCTCTTGATATAGATGTGGAGTGGACACAACCAATCCAAGGTCCACAGGATGGAGGAATAGAATATGGATTAGAGTGGACGTACTGATATTCTATTCATGAACTATTGTGATTAGTAATCGAAGAAAATATGGCATTGGTGTGGAGAAAGTGGCCATGGTGGCTGCTGGGTGTGGGGAATGGGAGGAAGAGATGACATGTAGAGGCATTTTCGGGACTTGGAGTTGTCCTGGGTGGTGCTGCAGGGACAGTTACCGGACATTGTATGTCCTCCCATGGCCCACTGGATGGAACGTGGGAGAGTGTGGGCTATGATGTGGACCATTGACCATGAGGTGCAGCGGTGCTCAGAGATGTATTCACCAAATGCAATGAATGTCTCATGATGATGGAGGAGATTGTTGCTATGGGGGGAGTAGTAGGGTGAGGGGGTGGGGGGTATATGGGGACCTCATATTTTCTGAATGTAATAAAAAAATAAATAATTTTTTTAAAAAAAGGTACAGAACAGTCTCTGCTTTTCTCATGCATCTCTTCTGTCAGGTTTAACTGCAGAACTTGGTCCCTGGGAATGGCCATGAGATAAGCTCACACATGACTATCTCCTAAGACCTCTGCAAAGTAGGCAATAAAAAGGTCCCTAGCCAGTCCCTTTCCTAGTGGGAAATCCTGGTTTGGATGCCATCTGGACCCAGATATCTCCAAGACCTCTACCGTTCTAGGGATCTCCAGAATGCGGTGACAGTGAGCAGGGTTTGCTCCAACAGGATGTTGGCTCAGCAAGCAATCCATTCAATCGGGTCTAGTGGTGGGACGCTACCCTGACTGACAAAAGTGTTTATCCTCCCCTACAATAATGGGCAGCTTCTAATTGGGACAACCTGCCTACTGATAGTCTAACAAGGAAGAGGCTAATCTTTTCCTGCCATACCACATGGCCATGGTATGGCTGAACATGGTCTCTGCATTGGATCCTGAATTCCAGTTAAACCTGCGTAAAGGAGAAGAAGAGAAAAAGACAGATCTGAGGTCCAGAGACCATGTGGTCATGTCTCCTTAAAGGGATGAAGAAATGCACTACCAAACCAGTCAATTTAAAATAAGCTCGGGTAAGTTACTCAGAGGCAGAACCTAGAAACTGAGCCTTATATTTTAAAAAGCTCGTAGAGACAATAAAATACCCTCTTGATAGATCCTAACTCTAGAGAAGGGCAGATCCTTCTAAGAGCTCCAGTCTGCCTGAGATATCTGTAGAAAGCTGCAGAAACTTTCTCTGGGCCCCAAAACTTTAATTAACTCCCTTTTAGAAACAGCTTTCTCAGTTTTCAACTACCGAGGCCATGCTGCCAAGATGGAAAAGGTAAGGAGTCATGGGCACAGGCTCATCTTCTAACCACTGCCGTTAGAGGCATAGTCAGCTCAGGGTTACCTGCATCTAGGCTCCACGTCGGCAGGAACCTGGCTCCACGCTGCCTCTCCACATGGACCGGCTGGAGCCTTGCCCCAGGAAAGGAAGGAAGGGGCCTGAAGCCATGCGTGAACCATCAATCTGAGGAGCCCCAAGTGACCCTTGTTGTGGCAGGTAAGATTGTTAATTTCTTAATTAACATGGGAGCCAATTACTCAGTCCAAATCAGTCCTCCAGAAATCTCCAACCTTGGTTGGGCCTAATGAGGGGAGGGAATGGGAAATCATGATCTAGGCTATTTACTAAACCTCTCCCCTATAGAATAAGGACCCTCCTTATATGCCATCAATTAAGATTAAAAAGTTTGTGGCTATTCCTAGCTCCCTTCCTATTCCCTTGTAACATCATGATGGTAATATCAAATTAAAAAATAAAAATTTTTAAAAGAGCTCCCCAAATTATTAAAAATTAAATATATGGTTATATATGAATGAATATTCCTGGATCCCAAATTAGAATAAGTAGGATGGAAAGGTCACATAGAAATTTGAGTATAGAAACTACTCAGAAAGAGAAGATTTTCCTGAGCTCTTGGACCTGCCCAATCCTCTGTATGATCTATGAGGGAAGGGCTAGGTGTGGCAGATTAAAACTCTATCTTCTAGGTCTGGGGATTAAGAATCATATTATAGCTTATCCTGTAGTTCCCCAATTTAAGTCTTTTAACAGCCTTAAAATAAGGGTGGTTAATAATCCTATTACTAAATTTCAATAAAGGAAAGGTCCTTGAAAGTGATGAAAAGCTCTGTTCTAAATTATAATTAAAACCAATTAAACAACTATGATATATTCCAGAACCTAGCAGTCAGTATGCTTTAAAGATTATTCAGTTTCAATTTTATTTAGTTTGGATACTATCTCCCTAGGTTTATAATTAACAATTAAATAAATTAGCATTATATATATTAATCTTTAAGGTTACCCAACTCATCTAACATGGAGGTGAAGAAGGCCAACCACCTCACCAGGGAACCAAGAGTGCCTACAACTGAAAGCAGGAGAATTGCATCCAGCATGCATGTGGAATCTAAGCCCCCTCTTAATATATATGTGGAGTGGACACAACCATTCTAAGGCCCACAGGATGGAGGAATACAGTATGGATTACAGTGGACTTACTGATATTCTATTCATGAACTATTGTGATTAGTAATCGAAGAAAATGTGGCATTGGTGCGGAGAAAGTGGCCATGGTGGCTGCTGGGGGTAGGGAGTGGGAGGAAGAGATGTGATGTGGGGGCATTTTCGGGGGTTGGAGTTGTCCTGGGTGGTGTTGCAGGGACAGTTACCGGACATTGTATGTCTTCCCATGGCCCACTGGGTGGACTGTGGGAGAGTGTGGGCTATTGACCATGAGGTGCAGTGGTGCTCAGAGATGTATTCACCAAATGCAATGAATGTTTCATGATGATGGAGGAGGTTGTTGTTATGGGAGGAGGAGTGGGGTGAGGGGGTGGGGGGTAGATGGGGACCTCATTTTTTTAATGTAACATTAAAAAAACAAATAAAGACAAAAAAATTTTTTAAAAAAAGAAGACAAGCAGACACAGAAGAATGCACAGCAAATGGTCACAGAGAATAGGCAGCAAGGGGGTGGGGGAATAATTTTAAAAAGATAAAAATAAATCTTAAAAAAAAGAGATAGCCTTATGATATTTGAAACACTTTTGTTTGTTTATAAAAATCTAAAATAAGTGGAAGAACTTGAAAATAAAGATGTTTCAGAATTTGTCTCTAAAAAAAATCTTTAAGGCATTGAAAATTTTAAGTTCATGTTTAATGAAATTAAGATAAAGGTATGCAACTAGAAAAAGACCTTGACCAAAAGGTGGAAAGGGTAAAGACAAATGAATTTATATGGCTAAAAGACTTCAAAGTGAGTTGGGAGGTCATTCCAGAGGTTACACTTATGCAAGTCTCAGCAGGATCTCATTGACCGCTATGGTAAATATTGCCTCAAATAGCAGGGCTCCAAAGCCCTCTGGAGATATCTAGACACTACAGGCAGGGCTGACAGCTCAGGAGTTTGGTGCCTCTCCAGTGGGCCTTATTTTGGAAGTTATGCAGCCAGTGTGACAGAATTGGATTCAGTTGTGGTTTCCTTACACATGGCTCTTCTGCTCCTTCCATTTTTTCCTATAGTTAGTACTAGAGTTGATAGGTTTTTGTCCAAGAGACTTAAATCTTTGGGTTTTCCATATCCATTTGGGCCCTGAATCTCAAAAGAGTTGCAACATGTACTCTCCACTTCATTGGATTCACGCAGGACAATGAACAAGGAAATGATGATGGACAACAACCATCCCAAGGAACAGAGAGAGTCTGCAACTGCAAGCAAGATAGTCCCATCCATCTGCCTTATAGGATCTAAAACCCTCTCAAACAGAGGCAAAGTAGGCATCACCATCCCAGAATCCTCAGGATTGGGAGATGAACAATGGACTAGAGTAGACTTACTGCTATTCTATTATAGACTTATTGCTATTCTAGCAATGGAAGGACTTTTATCATTGATTTGAAGGCAGGGGCCACCAGAGGTTTTGATGAGAGGGAGAGGGAAAAATAAGTGTAATATGGGGGCATTTTTGGGACATTGGAATTGTCCTGAATGACATTGCAATGACAGATATAGGCCATTATATATCTTGTCATAACTTACAAAATTGTGCAGGAAAGAGATTAAACTATAATGCAAACTATAATCCACACTTAGTGGCAATGCTTTGATATGTGTTCATCAATTGTAACAAATGCACCACACTATCAAGGATGTTGTTAGTATGGAAATGTGTGGGAGGGGTAGGAAGTAGGGCATATAGGAATTTCCTATATTTTTTACGTAATTTTTATGTAATCTAAGTATCTTTAAAATTAAAAAATGAATAAAAAAAGATAAAGGTAAATTTCATTGGTTGCTAACTGTAATTCAATAAGCTTATTTAAAGATAAAATAACTAGTCTATGTGCTTATGGCTAATTATAAGAAGTTTGTAAACACATTGTCTAAAATGAGCATTTAAATGGCTAAATCCAGGAAGTCATTATTCATATAGAAACCTAAATTGATATTTATAACAAAAAATAACTTCATAACAGGGAAAACTGTCAGAGGCCACCTCAATCTGCGTATTAAAGTGGTGGTCAGGAAAGATAATCTTGATTCCATTGGGAATCTTAGATTTTCATAAAATAATTGAGAAAGTAGTTTTTCCTGTACTGTTAAAGTAAAATACCTTTTAATTAATGTAATCATGTTAAAGGTATAGAAGTAAAAAGCAAAGTACTAAAATAATTAAGTTCATTTGATATGTTATATTTTGAATTATATAAAAAGTAAGAGGTAGACTTTAGTATTGTACAACTCTCTTGTGCATTAAAACCAGGCATTCAGTATACCATGTGGTACCTTTCCATTTGAGTTATTGGCTAGGCTGATCCTTAAGACCCCTAAAACAATAAAAGTATCTTCTACATCTCTGGGCATGCTCCTGAAGTGGATGGAAAATATGCTGCAGTTTCAGACTCTTGCAGCAGCCAGCAATGGTTCAATTTGGCCAGATATACAATGGACATTGCCTCTAGACTGGTTCTGTTTCATAGTGCTGAAGGGTACTATGCACCAGGCTGGGAATACTGGTGCCTACCTTCCTAGCTTCTCTCTAAGATCAACTGTGCTGCAACATGCTGGCTGTGTGAAGGACATACCAAGTGGAGCATTAATTACCAGAGTAATGTGAGTAAAACTTAAACACATGCTCCCATGGAGAGATAACATGTATAGTATTGCAAACCTAGAGCGTAGATCTATTAGCTACAGCTCAGAGAGGAACTTATGCATTGATTAATGCATTAAATAGTATTAAGTACTGTACCTATATTCTGATGAATATAATAATATTTCTTATATTCTAGATCATATGCAGAAGAATGTCAAACATGCTAGAAGTCCTGGTAAATATTATTCATTTTCTAAATAGTTAATGAATGTGCCTATAAGACAAAGGAATGGCTCTCTTAAGTACTGTCTTTATTTTGTTTGCCATATGCTTGTCTAATTGTTGTCTATACTGTCTTTGTGGCACTACAGGCAACTATAAGACTTTTCTCTTAGCTGTCCTGAACAAAACCACCACTGTGGATACTGGGGTTGGCAATTTATACCAAACTTTGAAGGTCTACCACAGTCTCTTCCTGGAGTTAACCAATAACATAAAAGAACTCAAGGAAGAACACTGTTTCCCATCAACTGTGAGAGGATGCAGCTTCTGAAGGTACCTGGCTTTTCTCAGTCTTGTGGCCCAGTATGTCATGGCCAGCCCCCTTTTTGGGCCTACTTACCACCATATTCTTTATCCTTTTAGTGGGACAATGTATCTTAAATTCTAATTAAGTTTATTTCTTATGGAAGCAATGCCTCATAAGTTATGCAGTGATTTCATACAGTCCAATCAGGGTGCCAGACCTGTCTTCCCTCAACTACAATAGGATAGCCAGAGGATTTTATACCTTGCCAGGAAGGGCTAGTTCTCCTAACCAGCAGGAAGTAGCTACAGAAGAATTACCATCACCCTTCAGTGTCACCTTAAAAATAAGGATGTAAACTCTCTGAAGGGAGAGTTGAGGCAAGTTAGTGTAGGGACAGGGAAGACTTGGGTCACAGCAGAAGACTTGGCAGACAAATGGCCAACAGACCACATGGCTCTGAGAAACTTCCTGGAAACCTGAGAGGAAGGCTACTGGAAACATCCTGTGAGTCCTTGGCCATGAGAATCTCATTTGGAATGAGAATCTCATTTGGAATGAGACTCCTGTTTGGAGTCAAGGGAAAAACCCAGATACCTTCAAAAGGCCTCACCATTAGCCTCCTGAAAACGGATAGGTGGGGTAACCAATCAGCACAGTCAACAGCTGAGGCCCCTCCCCAAAATTATGAAGGGGGAAGAGGAAAGACTTAAAAAGTCCTGACCTGGGGCCCCACATGTGTGTCTCATTCTGTAGCACACCCATGGTCCATGCCTGAGACCATGTACTTTTCTCATTTTCTTGTTTCTTAATAACACTTTCCTCCCTTGTGTACCCTATGACATGTCCTTAAATTCTTTTATGTGACATAAACCAAGAACCTAGAAACCCAGAAACCAGAGTTATCTGGTAACACATCTAAAATTAATTGAGATTGCCACTCATCCAATCAATTAAAGGCCTTTAAAGGAGAAATGATTTCAGCATTCAGAGAGAGAATTCCCATCTCTAATTCATACAGCCCATGTCTTCTGGAGAACCTATGGAAGACCTTCATTGGAGTCCCTGGCTTGCAGCCTGTCCTACAGAATTTGGACTTACACATCCCCATGGTTGCATGACACACTTTTATAAAATTTCATACTATTTACAATATCTCCTGTCACTTCTGTTTCCCCAGAAAACCCTGAATAATACCAGCTTCATACTGAGATTTTAGTTTGCTAAAGGGCTGCTGATGCAAAGTATCAGAAATGGACTGGCTTTTATAAAGCGGATTTATTTGGGGTAAAAGCTTATAGTTCCAAGACTGTGAAAGGCCAAACCAAGGTACCATAAGAAGTGCTTTCTCACAAAAATCAGCTACTATTGATTCTGTTGTCCAGTCACATGGCAAAGCAAAATAGCTGCTGACCTCTGCCAAGATCTCAGCCTTCCCCTCTGGGTCACCATTTGCTCTTGAGCTGCTCTGTGGACCTGACCTCTTGGGGGCTTCATACTTAAGCCATCCTCTAGTCTGCTCTCATGTGACAGGATCAAATATGGCACCTTCCTTTACCTGTGTATGTGTCACCATTTTTATCAGACCCAGCAAGAGGTCAGAGACTCAACCTGAGTCAAGCCACATTGACAAAGTCCAATTAAAAGCCCTAAATCGATCTTATCAAGTAATCTAATCAAAGGACCCTCAACCGAATTTAATGCAAAGAGTATCACACCCACAGGAATAGATTAGTTTAAAAACATACTCTTTCTCTTTTTGGGATTCATAAAATAATTTCAACGCGCCAGAGTAGGCTAATTTGCAAGTAGAGAATCCATGAATAATAATAATCAACTGTATATATAGGTAAGAGGAATGATAAGAGATAAAAAATATATAGCCATCATAAACATATATACACCTAATAAGATAGTTTCAAATAGATAATATAAAATTGACAGAATTGTGGGGAGACATAAAATAATAGTCGCTGGATATTTTAACATACCTGTTTCAGAAATTAATAGATCAAGCAGACAAAAAAGATACAGAACATAAACAGTAAATTCAAACATTTATATATATTATAAATATGTATATATGCATATATGTATATATATGCAGAAAAGGCATTTGGTAAATTCAATAGTTTCTAATTTAAAAAAAGAATAAACACCCCAGAAGACTAGGGACAAAAGGAGATTTTTTTTTTACTTGATTATAACTTCAAAAATCTACATTAGGTATAATGCTAATGGAAAAACCATGGCTATATTCATAATAAGATTAGGATCTAGCATGAATGCCTACAACTACCACTACTGTTTGAAACAAGTGTCCCAGAAGTAACCAATAAATTCAAACTATTCCAATAAAAATTTCAGCTATAATATGGAAGAATAAATGTGCATTAATAGATAAACAAATTTTGGGAAAAATAAGAGCAAGAAGGGAAGGCTTACTATCCAGATATTAAGACATTCTACCAAACCATACTGTAGTAATAAGAGGAATATGATACTGACACAATAAAAGAAATAAAACCAATAGAATTAAATTAAACCTTATAGATAGACTCAGGTATAAATGGGGACTTCATAAACAGTATATGTGGTGCCAAAAGTTAAAGAGGTGTCTCTTGGTATGCATCTCTGAGATGGAATTCTTTCATCTCATCACAAACCAAAAAAACGCTGAAATGAAAAAGTCAATGGGAAAAGTCTTTGATACATACTGTTGGAAAAACTAGCTCATGATATGGAGAGAGAAGAAGAAGAAAAAACTGGGTTTTTAGCATATCCCATATATAAAAGAGATAATAGATAAAGACCTAAATGTAAGAGAAAATGATAATGAACACAGAAGAAGAGGAGAATATCTTTGTAATTTAGGGATGGGGAAGGATTATTAAATAAGACCCCAAAAGTATACACCATAAAATTTTTTAAAAGATGCATTTTTGTTATAATAGAATTAGAGTATTTTGCTCAAGGGAGGATATCAGTTGACAGTAACTGATAGATTGGGAGATGGTATCTTCACTGACTGAAAAAGATACAAAACTAATGACTCGGCCTTACAAATTATTCCTGCCTATAACAAGGAAAGATAGGAATACCAGTAGAATAATAGGCAAAAAAAACATGATGATGAGCTATTCCCAGAAGGGGAAATCGAGTGGCTTAAGTGTATAAAGAGCCACTCAAACTTAGTTATCAGAGAAAAAGCAATGAGATGTGGCTTCACTCTGATCAGAATGGCAAAACTTTGACATATGGGGAACACCAAGCATTGGGGATCACAGCAACAGAAATTTTTGTCCTGCTAGTGGGATTATTTACTGGTACAAGCCACTCCAAAGTGCAGCTTGGGAGTACTTTGAGAAATTAAAATTGCATGTTCCCTGCAATTAAGCAAACACTTGTCTATGCTGGAAAAATTCTTACAGAAGTTTGTAAGGGGACAAGGGTGAGGATATTTAACACAGCTTTGTTTGTGGTAGTGGAGAGTGAGATATAAGCTACATGTCCAGAGAAGTTGACTCTGGCAGAGGGGATTGGACTGGGGTTGTAGGTTTTGATGAAGTGCCTTGACCCCATGGATTATGATTAACTCAGCCCTCTGCACATGAGGGTAAGTAAAAAGGAGTTGATAACATTCAGTGATTGGAAAATATTCAATTTACAAATCAGTGAAAGTCAGCTCTAAGTTTACCAGGTACGCTGCACATCTTGTGCATGATGCCCACCTCTGCGCAGCTCTACAGACTAAATTCTTGGATGCTCCTTCTAGACAGGCCCTCTCTTTCTCTTTATTTCCCTGAGCTCCCAGCACCACCCTTGTTAGTAACACATCGCTACTGAACAAAACAGTTCAACATGGTCTTCTATGTTCAGTGACATTGACCTTCCAGCTTACCATAGTGAACAAAAAAAGAGTTTAAAAATCATCTATGAAATTCATGTCACAAACTATTCCATATCAGGTAGGTTTTTTATTTAGCTCATAGACAAATTTTCCTTTGTGCCAGAAAAAAAAATTATTTGTTTTTGTAAAAAAAAGCTATTTGTATTTTTCTCTGAGCTAGCATACCATTAAATGTGCTCTCTCCCAACCCAGATGTGGGGGATTTTTATGTGAGGTAGGATTAAGAATTTCATTTTTAGCCACGGAAGGGAAAAAAGAGAAGTGCTGCTGTTTTGTGTCCTAAAAATCACTGCAGTCCTCATTTCAGAAAGGAAAGGGAATTTAAGAGCACATGCCCTGGAGTCTGGTGAAAGGTAGTTTAGCTATGGGCTTCTTATTTAAACTGCCTCAGTTTCCTCATCTATAAGATGGGGGTGTTGAGAGGACACAGTGAGATCACATATGTGGAGAGCTTAGCACAGGACCTAACATGCAGTAAGCATATAAATAAATCAGCTTTTATTTATTGAATGGTTGTTACGTTTCAGGTGCTGACCTAGGCATTGCTTTCCTTAAGCACACCAGTAGCACCAAGGATGAAATGATACCTGCAAAGTGATCCTGGGGCTGAGGAAACCATCGCATTTAAAGCCTACCACACTAGAGAAATACTGGAGTCAGATAAAGGAAACAGATTGCCTTGAGGGTAGAAGTTAAGAACTTGAGCTTCTGTTTAGCAACATTGGGCTTCCAGCTTACCATAGGAAATATTAATTGCAGACCTAAGAACTCCTTTGGGGCTGAAATTATACCTTAATCATATCTGTATTCCTAGCAGCCAGTAGGACGCCTGGTGCATGACAGGTGCTCAGGGAATGCTAAACAAACCCTTAAAATCCTCGGTTTTAAACATAAAGAAACTGAAGCATAGGATGGCCTTATATAACTTGACCGAAGCTACACAGCTAAACAGCAGTGGAACCAGGAGTTTATCCATTTGTGTTAAATCCAAAATCAGTGGTGGTGTTCTGTTTTGCTTTATTTGCTGCTTCTTGGCCCTGTGGTCCAAGAGGTGTGGAAGGGGAGGGGAAGGGTGGATTTCCAGCCATCCTTATCATTGGTTTTTCTCCCAGCCTGTCAGCAGCACTTGGGTAAATATCAGGCGGACTCTCAAGGCCTTTCTGCCTGATTTTCCACATCCTTTCTGAACCACTAATGTCACAGCATTTTTTCCCCCCTAATGCTTCACCTTAGTTTTCTCATCTGAAAAACGGGCTTAATGAACCCTTCCGGCCTACTTCAAGGAGGCCACCCAAGCTAAGGGTGCCCTCCCATCCCAAGGCACATAGAGCACTCCTGTCACATCCCCTGCCTGAAGAAACTTATTTATTTGTTTTTGTTTTTGTTTTTGCATCCACAGTAGAACGGTGGCATGGAGGGGGAGGGGAGGCTGTCTATTTTGTTCACTGCTATACCCTCCCCCACCCCATGCCTAGAATGTTACCCGACACACAATATTCCACAGTAGTCATCATGTAATACTTCTCTGTCAGATTTATGTGGACCTACTTTCAAACAGTTGCATCCATTTATTGAGTGTTTTTTTGGCCGGAACTATATCAGATGTTGAATTCATTACTTCACCTTTCAAATTCTTCAAGCTTCCTGGCACGGTGGTTCATGTCATGGGGCTGGATTCCAGCTCAGATTTTTGGCAGCTGTGCTCAGCATTCAGAATGCCACCTAGAGTTCTCGGAAGTCAAAGTACAGGAAGGTAGTTCGCTTAGTGGTTAAAGAGAAAGCCCCCCCCCCCCCCACCCCAACCCCAACACACACACGCAAATGATGGGCATTAGGATTCTGGCCCTGCTTCTATCGCGGGGAGTGGGGCTGTGGAGAGGAAAGGAATGATCAGTATCACAGTCCTCTGCAGGTTGACTCCAATTGCAGAAGACCCGCTGTGCAAACTCCTGAGAGTCCCGGAGGTGCTAAAGCTGACGGATCGCCAGGGCCCAGGTGCCTGTGCACTCCCTCGGCTTCTCCCCTCCATCCAGGGCAGGCAGCCAAGTCCTGCCTCCTGCCTCCTGCACCTGCCACACTGACGCCTGCCTCGCTCAGCCCCGCCTCTCCAGGCGACCCACAGGTCGCCCAGTGGCCAGAGCAGGACGCCGGCTGCTCTAGGCCCCTGCGTCAGGACAACGCCCACTGGAGGAGGAGGGCGTTGCTCTGCCGGGGTAGGGGGCAGGAGACCCACTTCAAGACCTCTCCTCCCTAACACCGGGTTAAAAACCTCAGCACCACTTGCCACTGGCAAACCTCCCTGCGCCTGACCCCAGAGTTAGAGACTTCACTTGCAGAAGCCAGGATGGCAGCGGTGGCCCTGGAGAGCCGAGGCATGGGCAGGAAACTCTCGGATTTTGGACTGGTGAGCTAGGGCAGGTGTCAGCGTTGCAGGTAGGGGAGTTTGGCCCGGGGAAAGGGGTCCGAGGAGATGTTGCTGTGTCCCAGTTCCATAAGCTCACCAAGAAGTCTGGATTCATTTGAGGATGACGAAAATGTCCAAAAAGTCAGCAACTAAGATATTATGGCCCCAACAATTGTTTCCAAGCTAGGGAACTTTTGTCCTGTGTGCCTTTCGGGGCCAAGAGTGGATAGTTTTAGGAGTTGGAGATCCAGCTTCCAGAGCTGACCTCACTAGCTGTGTGTCTCTGGGCAAGGCGCTGCCCCTCTCTGCTTTCTCATCTGTAATGGAAGGCAATGGTCCTTGATGATGCAGGGTGGGGAGGGGGGACCTTTTAAAGCAGATCTTTGTGATGTTTTTTTAAAGTGCTCTCATGCATGTATGGAAATGGCAAAACTGGGAGAAGTTGTACCCTATCACCTCTGTGAGAAAATAAGGTATGAATATGACTCAGAGGCTTATTCTGATCTGAAGAGGAAGAAAAAACTAATCTGAGAGGAAAAGGAAAAAGATTTGGTGCCCCAGTGCAAGGTTATTGGAACTTAGACGGTGATGGAATCCTAAATGTGACTAGGGGTTAATTCCTAGGGTGTTATTAAATTACATCGACTTGTTGTCATTCCCTTGAGGCAAACAGTTGTAGACCAGTTCTTTAATTGGCATATACTTACCCAAGGCAGGGGCTCGCCCTCCTGGCCTGTGGGACCGACTTAAAGCCCACACCTGGCAGATGATGAAAGCCTGTGGGCACCTGTCACATGTAGCATTCGTGAGAACTCCCTTCTGAAGAGAACAGGAAGGCCAGAGCTGAGAGGATATTGCTGGTAAATCTAGCGTAATGAAAGAGACTGCAGAACTCTGGACTGCCTTTGTTTTGGTCCTGAGAATGGTTTCATTTGAAAATGGTGTGCCGTGCATGCACACCGGCAGAAGAACTTAGTTTTGGAAAGAGGAACAGCTTGGGAATCAGACAGATGCCTGAACGGATCGTGGTTCTGTCCACCATTGCTGGCGGTGGGCCCCACAACCATGGGAGGGGGGTCAGGGCAGTGATCTGTTTAGGGCGGCAGGGGGCTGACCCTTTGCTCATCAAGCCCTTACAAGACAGAGAATCCACAAAATTGTCACTGTCATTGACTTGGAGTGCTACTGATGATGAGGTTTAATGCACACCCCCGGTACCTCCTCTGCATCTAGAGCAGGGTATTTAACTTTGCAGACCCTCAGTCTTATTCATTTGAAAAACAGGAATTAAAAAAAAACCCTACTTCCTAGGGTTGGTGTGCAAATTAAACGAGATAATGTCTGTAAAGATCTTAGTACAGTTCCTGGACCATAGGCAAGTGCCAGTGTTTAAAAGTGGCAGGAAGGACAAGTGCTGAATCAAACATTGACTGGTACAGCCTAGTCATAGGAAAACTACTGGACATGGAGTCAGGAGCCTGGGGTTCACATCCTTCAGCTTAAAGTTTGAGGTCATTTAATTAGGGTGATGAGGCTTGGTTTGGTATCCGTAAAACAGGGAAGGATTGGACTGGAACGATCTTTAAGATTCCTTCCAGGTCTGACATTTTGGAAACAAACAAACAGAAATCACATAGTTTGTTTTCTTGAAGCTCCTGACCCAGTTAAATACCATGAATTTGGATATAATTCTGATCTAAGGCAGACTGTGAGAAGAACCCATCATTTGTTGAGGGGATATGATGTGTCACATTCTTTACACAACCAACATGCCCAAGAATCCTGCAAGACAGCTGTGGCTCATTCAGTCATCCAATGAAGAGTTCTTGAGCATCTCTTAGTGCTGGGCACAGCAGAAAATATATCTGAGTTTCTGCCCTGGTGAAGTTTACATTCTAATGGAGGAGACAGACAATAAAAAATTAACCAAATGAACATATACTATAATTTTTTGTGGAGATAAGTACTGAGAAAAAAAAATAGACCAGGGTAATGGGATAGAAGATGAGGAGAACTCAGAAATCACAGGTATATATAGTGGTGCCAACATTCAAACCCAGATCTGACTCTAATATCTGTGCTCACTCCCCTTGCTGCTTCCTCTGTAGATAAATCCTGGAATACAGAAGTATGGAATGTCCATTGGAGGGTCTACTGCTTGCTCTTTGTAGTCTTGCACTGTAGTTGTGTTTGTGCAAACATACAGGCAAATGCTCTCCCAAAGCAATAAGCTTGAAATTCAGTGCCCCTGGAATATGTTTGTCAAAGGGTATTGTTCTTAATTTTGAAAGCTGCTCTTTTGCAAATATAACAATGCATTTGTTAGACATAATCAATGAGGATAAATATCTATTGTTAAATGTATTGCTCAATGATCAAAATTCTTTCCTTCATCGTTCCTAGAAAAGTTCTTTCTCCCTCTTCTATTTTTTCCTATGTAGTTTCTGGGCTCCTTTTCTAAACATTTTACCAGTTCTGAGTATGCATATGTTTGTAAGTCAACTCACATGTTGATGCAAACAAATAAGGTATAGATTATGAGCCAATAAAAACATATTCTAGAAGAACGTTGCCCAAGAGCCTCTAACTAGCTGAATTAACACAGTAGTGTGTGGCATAACTGGAATCTACCCCAAACCCTACCGTTTGACAAACTACCATTAGTTCCCTCTTATTTAAAACTCAGGCTTTGAAAATGCAGAGTTACTACCTCAGCTGGAGGCAAAATAGAGGCTTTGGAATTGTTGGACCTGGGTTCAAGTCCAGATTCTGCCACTCATTAGCTGTGTATCCTTGGGCAAGCCAATTAACCTTCCTGGGTCTATTTCCTCATTTACTAAGAGGAGGAATAACAGCATCTGCCTCATGAGGTTAATGTGAGGACTAAATGAGTTATTACATTAAAATTTTAGAACAGTGATAGTTGTTGCCAGCAATGACGTTTATTAACTAAGAAAAGTACAAACTGTGGTTCCTGGCACATAGTGGGTACTCAGTAAATGACGGACTTTATTATTAATATTAACACCAACAAAGAACACTGTCTTATCATTTGGTAAATGTGCATTTGTAGACATGTTTGGGAAAAGTTATAATTTTAAAAATAGGCTGTATATTTATCAGTGGTTCTCAAAATTTTCTATGGTTAAGTATTATCTGGGATGCTTATGAAAATACATATTATAAGGTCCCATCTTCATTTTAACAAGGAATCTAGGCAATTTTGGAGTGGAGAGCCAAGGAACACTCTTTGAGAAGCACTGACTTAGAAAGTGTGTGGGGATTAGAATGGACTTACTGGTATTCTACTACAGAACTATTGTGACTCTAGCAATGGAAGAAATTTTATCATTGATGTGAAGACAGTGGCCATGGGAGTTGCTGAGGGCATGGAGTGGGAAGAAGAGGTATGATATGGGGGCATTTTTGAGACTTGGAGTTGTCCTGAATGATATCGCAGGGACAGATGCAGGACATTATATATCCTGCCATAACCCACTGATTGTACTGGGGGAGAGTATAAACCACAATGTAAACTATTATCCATGTGGTGCAGCAGTGCTCCAAAATGTGTTCACCAAATGCAATGACTGTGCCACAATGATGAAAGAGGTTGTTGATGTAGAAAGAATGGGGGGGGGGGGCTGGGAGTGGGGTATATGGGAAGCTTTTATATTTTTTAATGTAACGTGTTGTGTGATCTGTGCATCTTTTAAAAAAAAGACAATAAAAAATTTGCTAAAAAAAATAGGAGTGGGGAGAGTGGAGAACTGGAAAGCACATTAGTAAAATGTAGGGTGTTAAAGGTGGTACTGAGCAACTAATGATTGAACCAGAATAAATCCCCTACTTTGAAAGAAACAGAGGCCTTAATTCCCATATTATGTCCATAGCAGAGGGAATTGTTATGGACAATATTTAAAAGCCTGAGTTCTGACCTGCTATCCAATACCTGTTGACCTCAGGAGTTATTCTCTCTCTTCGGCCTTAGTTTCCCAATCTGTAAAATGAGGAGGCTGATCTCTAAGGACATGTCTATCTCTGTGTATCAATGATTGTCAAGTCCTATGTGGGCAGCGGAAGCCAAATGGAATGAATAGATACAGGATTGATTATCTGTCTAGACTAGGGAATATGAAGGTTTTCTGAGAGATTGGAGACCCAAGAAGGCCTTTGAGGAAGGGTAAAGGTATTTGGAAAGGGGAATGCAGAATATTTTACTCTATTGGGGAATTGAAAAGATAAGGAAGAAACCAGTTTGGCTGAAGGGGAGGCTCCTGCAGGTGGATCATGGAAGGTGAGGTAACAAGGAGACCCTTGAATACCAGCAAGAGGTATTTTATCCTGATGACCATGGAGAACCTTCACAGCATTTTGAGTTGAAGACTGACATGAGCAAAACTCTTTTAGTGCTGGATCAATACAGATCACTGAGCTGGAATTGAGGTTGGCAATGAGAACATAAGAAAGGCAAGAGGGAAGAGGACTTGGCCCAATGGATAGAGCATCCGCCTACCACATGCGAGTCCGCGGTTCAAATCCCGGGCCTCCTTGACCCGTGTGGAGCTGGCCCATGCGCAGTGCTGATGCGCGCAAGGAGTGCCCTGCCATGCAGGGGTGTCCCTTGCATAGGGGAGCCCCACGCACAAGGAGTGTGCCCTGCAAGGAGAGGAGCCACCCAGCGTGAAAGAAAGTGCAGCCTGCCCAAGAATGGTGCCACACACTCGGAGAGCTGACACAACAAGATGAAGCAACAAAAAGAAACACAGATTCCCAGTGCCACTGATAAGGATAGAAGTGGTCACAGAAGAACACGCAGCGAATGGACACAGAGAACAGACAACTGGGCGGGGGTGGGGGGGTGGTGGTAAATAAATAGATAAATCTTTAAAAAAAAAAGAAAGAAAGGCAAGAGTCATTTTTGGAGAAGATTAAATTAGACTTGGTGATTGATTGGATAGGCATAGGGGTGGGAAGGTGACTGAATGTCAAGCACTGGTGCATTCAAGTCTGAACTGACCCAGCCACAGGTGGCATCTGTTGAGGTGTATCAGGAATATGTTGCTTTTCTTGGAGGCCAACAGAATGAGAAAATGTTGCCAAGTAAACTAGAAACAAAGAAATCCTTTTCCATGTCAAGGAAACCACAATAGACTAAGGGCTCAGATTTTTCTGGCAGGAAGATGTGACCCATACATCTCTGGCCGGGTTTAGGAGAGGAAAAAGGTGGGTGGGATCTGCAGTAGGTTGTGATTCGTAGACAGAATGGCTGAGTGTATAGGAATAGTTGCTGTGGTCAAATGGCATGGGCTCTGATCCTGGCTCCACTGCTAACGGGTAACTTTGGGCCAGTTACTTAACCTCTCTAAATCTTCTTAATAGAATTGTCATAGAAATTAAACAAGTCCAAATCAAGTGTTTATTATAGTGCTTTGGAGATAATAGGCTCTTAATAAATGGTAGACTTAATTTTTTTTAAAAGAAAAATTACAAAATGACTCAAATAGGGATATGTAACAGTTCAGTTTTCCACTTTATTTGGGGATCCCTGGAATCACACTTGCTGATAATTTTGATTCTTTCCCCACAATCCTATTTCCGGTAAGGTTCTGGGAAAATCTGTATTTTCTGAATTCAAAGAATTTTGTCCTAAGGGTCATTAGTTTTCATGTTGGATTTATTATGTTGAGCCACTGATAGATACTGCCCAACAGAGCCTTCTGTCACTGAGATGACGTCACATCCATTCCACTAATTTCATTAACTTGCTTACAAGAGAGCAATTGTTCTGGGCATTTTTTTCTTTCCAGTTTTTGGCACATACTGTTTATTTGTGGGCATATGTAGAGTTTTATGTAGTACTTGAAAAGTTTGGCAGATGTTGTAGCAAACTCTTCCTGGAATGCCAAACCTAATCCCATCTTAGATTTTTGGGCCATCCCTGTAGTAAGTGTTAGATCTTTTATATTCTTGCTGTTTGGTTTAAGGCACCCATCTTCTGGTAAGTTATTTGTGTGTTTTTATATATTGTGTGGTTCTTTTCCAACAAATGACCATCTTAGATCCTAGCATATGGGAGGAAATTAATCCTCTGAGAGCTTTGCCAAAGGCCAATAAATCATTCTTATATATTTATTTCCATCATTTCTATCCACTTCTTTTGATTTTTTTCATTTAAAATATTTTTATCCTTTCTTTTTTTCATCATCTGATTTCTGTTTTGATAGAGCTTATTATTAGGTTTATTTTACAGAGGAGGAAACTTAGAAAGCTAAGTGATTTGCCCAAAGTGAACCAGCTAGTAAAGGAAGTAACAAGTATTCAACCAGGTCTTTCGATTCAAAAGCCTGCGCGCATTCTATGTTTAGTACTTTCATACTGTATTTCTCAAGGCTTTCCCAGGACACTTTTTGAACTACATTATGGCCCTGGTGAAGATTTTTGTTTACACAATTTGTTTTGTATGTAACTATTAAGCCAGATCGTGAGTTCTTAAGAGCATTGTCTTATTCATGTTTGTACCTCTCAGAGTTCTAATAGTGCCTGGCATTTGACAGGTGCTAATTAAAAGTTATTGAATTTAAAGGGTTGACTGGCAATATACAGGAGTAATTTCAGTTTTTAAAAATTGAAATCTGACCTAGGAGCATCACTGATAACTCTAATGCCCTTGGCTCATTTATTTTCCATCAACACTATATACTTCTGGATTTAATATATGTAGTTCATGGTATTGCAAGCCTTACTTGGGAGGTTAACTCTTCCTTGGCAATCTCAGAGGTATAACTTGCTAAGCTGCAAAAACATTTTAACTAAATCCATTTATTTAATTTTGTAGGAAACTAGCTATATTGAAGACAATTCCAATGAAAATGGTGCCATATCCCTCATCTTCTCACTCAAGGAAGAAGTTGGTGCACTGGCAAAAGTTTTGCGCTTATTTGAGGTAAGAACTTTTTTCATTTTTGCATCGGATAATGGCATAGAAAACCTCTGTGCTATTTTCTAGCCAGATGCAGTGAAAAGAATGTGGGATCTAGAATTATAAGACTTGGTTTTTCAGCTCAGGCTCTTACATTAACCAGCCGTGTGAACTTAATTAAGTCTCTCAGTCTCCCTGAGATGGGTTTCTGCATTTGAAAATGGAATGGATTATTCCTGCCTTGCCAACTTTAAGAGGATTTTTCTGATGACAACATATGCTTTGTAAATCAGTAAGTGTCTATACATGTGTTACATGTGATCAAAGTATAAAAGGTAGATAATGATTGAAAACACCGTTAATTCTTTCAGTCACCAAATTTATTTTGATTATCTTCTATAGTCTCTTCATAAAATAATAGGCACAGTCCCATACTTCAAGCAGCTTAACTCCAAACTATGATGTAGAAAACAGCTAATGTTCTTCAAGCCATCCGTAGATCTCTTAGCATTAAAGGGGCCGCGATCAAACAACTTTGGGAAACCCAAGATTATATCATGGTATCTGATTTCTTTATTGTAGGTCTTCTCAGATCCTATAAAAGTCTAATGTGCACTAGTCTATTCTAAATGGGAAATGTAGTATGTAGTAGTTTCCAAACTTATTTGACTTTGGATCCCTTCTAATTACAAGAACTTCTATTAATATCTTGAAGACAATTTAGGAAATGCTGGTTTAGATTTTAGCTGGGTATCATACCACCACATAATTCCAAAGAGGTTTCCTAATCCAGAGCTCTCCCCAGTACTTTGCTAATGTTTTGGCTGGAACTCACTGTTGGACCTGATGGTGCATCGCTTTGTGATCATGTTTCTTAAGCCTCTCTCAGCTGTTTGGAAGCCAGGGGTAGCACATTCGTCAGGGCTGTGCACAATTGGAGCTCAATGTATTTTTGGTCATACATTCAACATGACCTTTTAGGATATGGGCTGGATATAATGAGATATCCCTTGAAAATCTAGGACTTCTCAGTACTGTGCGAGGGGCAGGTAAGACTGGAGGATACCTAGGGATTGTAAAGACAAGAAACCACCTGGTTTAGGACCTAGCAGGGGAAGTGAATGTTCTGAGAAGGCATGTGCCTCCGGTGGAGCAGGGATGGAGGGCGAGGACGTCTCTCAGTGACAGAGGCTCCCCAGGTGGGGTCTTATTTAGCCTTATAATAATACCATGAGGTAAAGGCTACTTCTATCCCTTTTTTTTTTTTTTTTTTTCTGAGACAGAATTAGACTTAGAGAGGTTAAGTAACTTGCCCAAGGTCACACAGCTGGTAAATGCTGGAGATGTTATTTGAACCAAGGCATTCTGATTCCAGAACCTACAGTCTTAAAACTGCCTCAGACAGGACCAGCTACAGAATTTGGGGGGTTCAGTGCAAAATGAATATATGGGAACTTTTGTTCAAAAGGCGGGAAAAAATTGCTGTTAAGGGTACTACATGGCAAACTTTTCCCTTCTTCTATGATCTCTCTCTCGACTTGCCTCGTGTTTTTCATTTGCTTTTTAATGTTGTACTCCTTCCCTTGGGCACTGCAACCCTCCAACTGCCAGGTTTTCCATCCTGCCAGCCACTGGACCAACACACCACACCTGTGCCGGAGGAGGGACAGTCCATCTCCCCTTCCCACGGTCCCACCACATCAACCCACTGGATGGGTGACCCCCAGGGGGTTGCTGGGACACAATCAGTACCGGATGGGGGATGGGAGAGAGGGACTTGTTCTAGCCTAGTCTCTTACCAAATCACCTGCCCAACTACCAGCAGAACATGGGTCTCTCCCCTACCCCATGAAAACTTGGGCACAGCCCTGGGAGCAGGTCTGCAGTGGTGGTGAGGTGAAGTCAGGGAGGGGGAGGCTAGGCAGGGCCCAGGGCCCCAGGGAGCTGGGAGCAAGCCCCCAAGGACCCGTCCCAGAAATATGGGGAGGTAGTAGGAGACAGGATCACACATGAGCCAAGACTCTGAGGCCTTGGTGCATGCTTCCTTAGTCCATTGGACTTCTCTCACAAAACAGATTCAAAGACAGAATTATTGGGAATTTCAAGAGAGCTACAGAAGCACATTAAACCCCAAGTGTGCGGCCCATCTGAGCATGAGGCCCTGAGTGTCTGCACTTGTTACACACCCACAAAGTTGGCCCTGGCCTCAAACCTCTTTTATCAAGGCTTCCTTGAATTGATTGCTAACTTCTCAGGTTTCCCAGAGCAAGCTTTACTTTTCATTGCAGCACTTGTTTACCTTGTTAAGTGTATACATTTCTGTCTGTCACTAGGGACGGACCAATGATGTCTCAATTATCTTTAAGTCCTTGACACTCCTAGAGTTTTATATATATATGAAATTCTGGGAGTGTCAAGGACTTAAATATATATATATATATATATATGGACATATATATATATGTTCAATTAAGGATGAAAGTAAATTTAAATATGAGCAAAAGAACTTAGAATCTTTTTGCTCTCCTCTCCTGGATTTAAAAAAGAAGAATTATGCCTGAACCAATGAATTTTTGCTCTGGCCTTTTTAAATAAAATTAAGCCTGGTTATCCAAAGGGAAAAAGTTCTCCCTGAGTTAAAGCAAGCAATCTGTACGGAGATGAGAAAGAAAATATCTGTAAAATGCTCTTATGCAATTTTTTTTTTAGCCTTTCCATTAGATACTTTCTCCTTGAGAGGTTGCCCAATCATGGTTAATAGATTAAATAATAGTAAATTAACAGGATGTTTACAACCTAATAATAAATAAACCACCAGGAACTAAATTACCAGACACGATGAGATGCACCCAAAAAGGGGGGGTGAATGTGTGTATGCACATATGCCAAGAAAATTTTGAAAGCATTATCCAAAATCTCTACCATCCCAGTGCATAAGTGGTATTGCTATAACCTTTTCATGGAGGAATGAACAAAGGGCCTGGTATTGGCAGATGGTTGTTTTTAGTGTGTGTTGATATTTTTTCCAACATGTTTCAGAAGTTGCCCTAGAAATTATATAGGCCAGCATACCTTCTGCCCTGTGAGAAATGTGGAAAAATGCAGAGTCAAGTTTTCCCAAATCGAGGCACCCCTGCACATCTGAATCACCTGCGTGGGGTTTCTAAAAGATGACAATAACCTGACTCCCTTCCAGGCCTTCTAAATCAGATTCTGTGGGAGGGGCACCTGTCATCAGAAATTATTCATTCAAGTGGAAAAAAAAATGAAGCAAAGTAGAAGGAAAATAACTAGCCTTATTCCCACCATTCAGAATCAACCACTAATAGCATTTTGGCCTAGTTACTTTCATTGTTCTCATGTATGAGTATGTTTGGTTTTCTAAAATTAGAACAGTAAAAGTAAAGCCATGGTCCTATCTGATGTCCCCTCCTCATTCCTCATAATCCCATATATTTCCTGACTTAAGCAACATCATTATGAGTTTAATATATTTCCTGCCAAGACTTTTTAAAAAATATTGATATGGACGAGTATCATGCCGTGCACACAGTTCGACATACTCCGAGTCAGTGCCGAGGAGCGGGAGACAGGCTAGAATCTGACTCTGCCACCTAGCAGGGCTGTAGCTCTGTGCAACTCACTTGACTTCTCTGTGCTTCAGTTCCCCCATCTCTAAAACGGGGATAAGAACAGTGCCTGCCTCACAGGTTGTTCTGAGGATTAAATGATTGACTGTTTGTATAATGGTTACATATTAAACACTTAGTGAAAATTTCTGTAGTTTTTCCTCTAAAGTCAATGTTTTGAGAAAGATACATGGTGATCATTAAAGGTCAAGTTCATAACTTTTAACTTCTGAACAGTAGTCCTTAATGTGTGTGCACCATATTTTATTCATCCATTCCTCCTACTTTTGGCCTCTATGTTGTTTTCTGTTTTCTGCAGGCATGGAACATTCTGCAGTACATATCTTTGTTCTTTTTTATGTAATATGCAAGTGTTTCTGTAGGGTAGACACCTAGAAATAGAATTGATGGTCCTAAGGTATGGGCATTTTCAGTTTTAGCAGAAATGATTAAATTATTCTTCAAATGTCATATAAACTCATAGTTCCACTGGTTCAGTGGGAACATTCATTTCCCTATACTCACTTTTTAAAATGTATTCCCCTATACTCTTAAGAACATTTGCTTATTCTTGCTTTTTAATCTTTGACAATCCAATGGCTGAAATATGGTAATTTATTGTTTTAATTTTCATTTACCTGATTATTGGTGGGATGCGGTTTCTTTTCGTATTTCATGACATTGGAACTTTTTTATTTTGTAAATTGTCTATTCAGATTCTTTAAGCTTTTTTATTGCATCCCTTGTCTTCTTATTCATTTCTTAACTTTTTATATAATCTGAATGCTGTTATGCATGTAGCAACTCTTTCCCTCTGAACTGATTTGTTTTACTTAGGGTTTTGGTTATCTGTCATACTGAAAATTTAAACTCTGATATAGTCAACATTTTCAGCTATTTTTTTAATGGGTTTTGGATTATTGTTTATTCTTGAATTTGGGGGCCATCTCTTTTTTATTTTTTAAATTTCATACTTAAATTTAATAATTGAAAATACAAACAATAATTAAAAAGAAAAAGAAAAGACAGTCGAATAAAAACCTACATTCATTTCTCAATTAAATGTACTGGATTCATATAATTTTTAAAAAATCATACAATATGTTACACAATATATTGAGTTCATATTAATGGCCATCTCTTTAAAAACATTCCACTGGTGACTCTGATGCCCAGTCAGGAATGAGAACCATTGGTGGAGCTCCTACTGCGCACAGAGTCTGTGCTCTCCACTTTAGGAGAATTAGACCATATTTAACCCCCAGCACAGTCATGGGTGGGAAAGGGTGCTACACCCATTTTTTTAAATTTATTTATTTATTTATTTTTTAATTTTTTTATTGACTTTGTAATAACATTACACCAAAAACATATATGTGAGGTCCCATTCAACCCCACCCCCCCACCCCCCCCTCTCCCCCCCCAACAACACTCGTTCCCATCATCATGACACATCCATTGGATTTGGTAAGTACATCTTTGGGCACCTCTGCACCTCATATACAATGGTCCACATCATGGCCCATACTCTCCTCCATTCCATCCAGTGGGCCCTGTGAGGATCCACGATGTCCGGTGATTACCCCCGAGGTGCCATCCAGGGCAGCTCCACGTCCCAAATACGCCCCCACCTCTCATCTCTTCCTGCCCTTCCCCATACCCATCGTCCACCATGTCCACTTTTCCCAATCCAATGCCACCTCTTCTATGTGGACATTGGATTGGTTGTGTCCATTGCACCTCTATGTCAAGAGGAGGCTCAGATTCCACATGGATGCTGGCTGCCATCCTCCCATTTTCAGTTGTAATCACTCTAGGCTCCATGGTGTGGTGATTGTCCTTCTTCAACTCCATCTTAGCTGAGTGTGGTAAGTCCAATAAATCAGATTGTAGGTGCTGGAGTCTGTTGAGGCTCAGGACCTGGCTATCACATTATCAGTCCAGAGATTCAAATCCCCTAACTATATCTTAAACCCCAACGTTAACTGCACCTCCAGCAGATTAGTATGAAAGTCTTATGAAGGGAGATCCCATCTGAGTCCAGATTCATCACACATAAACACCATTTCCAGAGAGGGGCCATCTGCCCTGGTAGTAAACCCCATCAGCCATGACCATAACTCTCATGGGTCTCTTTAGCCTTCATAGGAACCAATATCTGGGGGTTGTATCTGCTTTATCTGTCTCTCTGACTCTGCTCAGTTGTGCATGAGGGCAATCCTTCTGCCAGCCTCCAGACTCTTTTTTAGAAACTCGTAGCCATATAAACTCATTTCTCCTTTCCATTTCCCCCTTACTTTAGGTCAAACAGCATTTTAAAGTCATGTTGTTTTATGTAGACATGGATATTCTGCTGATCCCCATTGAACCTTCCATATAAGGTCCTTTTCCAGTTGCATCATCAGTTGGTATTTGATAGTGGTCCCTCGTTGCCAGGGAGGCTTATCCCCGGGTGTCATGTCCCACGCTGGAGGGAAGGCATTGCATTTACATGCTGAGTTTGGCTTCGAGCCTGGCCACATTTGAGTAACATGAAGGCTGACAGGAGGAAATTCCCAGGCACAATGTTGCTCTAGGCCTTGTTCTTATTTTAGGTTTATCAGCTCACAAGCATAGTCATTAGCATCAGGGGCTCACTGTTGAACCCTCACTCCCTCCCGGTCCCCGCCGCTGTACCTGGGAGACTATCGCTGCTCCCCTAGGGACCACGACAGAGCACCACTGGCCAGGAACCCAGTACCCCCCCTGCTGGGTTTTTAATTGTTGCCACTATGAGTATATCCAATCATTACCATGCACCCTGGACATATGTTCTGTACAGCTCCCTGTCAGCCATATATCACCTGTCATTGGTATCCCATACCAGTATCCCTCCATTGCCATTGTTGAAACACTCTGTGATCCAGAACTCCCCGAAATTTGAAGCCCAATATAATGTCATGGTCCCTTACTAGGGAATGGCATATAGCGATGGGTTTAAAGGATAGATAAAGAACTTGGATAAAGTTAGATAAAGAACTTAGATAAAGAATGTTGACTTGAAAAAATTCCACATCCTATCCTTTCCCCCCCCCCCTAATTATTCAGCGTTTCTTCGTAGGAGTCCTAGACCACAGCAATGCATATATATAATATACAGCACTCCCATACATCCACCACGACACCTTTTTCCTTCCACAGCAATACTCTTACACCCTATTCACATCATATTTACTTAAGGTGATGTACAGAGTCTGAGATATTAGCTTTCTAACATGGTAATATCTGTGCTTACATTATGGTGCATACTTTAGGATACACAGTTCTTTACATTTTTAGTTCTCCTATGTTTTACATTATGGTTTACATTATCAGTCTGTCGTCTCCTATATGTTATGGTGTAATATTACATGTTTTATATCCATCCTTGTGTACTCTCAAGAAACTCCTCCCTTGCCCCCCATTTACTTTGGTTCCTCACATTTAACGTCCATTTTCCCTTCCACCTTGGTGCCCACAGTGACAGTCAACCTCTGTTTCCTGAGGAGCCACTTCCAGAGATAGATGGAATAGTGTTTAGGGCCTAACTTGCTCATCTGCCCCAATGCCCTGGGAGCCACCCTTTCTCTCGAGGGATAGAGTTCCCTCTATTTGGTGGCATTAGTCCTCCCCAGGATGTGGGTCCACCCCCACTCTCACTACTTGGGATTCTACCCCATGGTGTCACCCACTCTGGCAGAATGAGCATTTAGACATTCCCCAGGAGCCCGTCCTGCATCAGACCCTCCCCTCCGAGCATTCTAAACAGGTAACCCTCTTTATTATATTTTGATATTATTTTCTCGGCATTTTACTCTCCACCAACACCTGACCCTCTCCTGTGTTCGTATGCTACCCCTCCCTCCCCCCACTTTTGGGCAACATTACCCAACCGTCCCTCCCCAGCCACCCTCAAACCCGTAAAGCCCCAACCAAAGGCAACCCCTTGCCCCCATTTTATCTCTTCTTTGTGTTCATACTTACCACCATCTCGTCTTAAGTTCCACCCCTGCAGACATCGGCTCATATCCTTCCTCCACCCTCCGATTTCCTGTAAGCCTATCGTTCAGTCTCTTGCTATCTAGGGCAGCTTGTTTATTTCATATCATTGAGGTCATGTAGTATTTGTCCTCCAATGTCTGGGTTGCTTCACTCAACATAAGGTTCTCAAGATTCATCCATGTTATCACATGTGTTTGTAGTGTGTTTGTTCTTACAGCAGAGTAGTATTCCATTGTGCTACACCCATTTTAGAGATGAGGAATAGAAAATTCAGATTGCTC
This sequence comes from Dasypus novemcinctus, assembly GCF_030445035.2. NCBI lineage: Eukaryota > Metazoa > Chordata > Mammalia > Cingulata > Dasypodidae > Dasypus > Dasypus novemcinctus. The sequence goes on along the minus strand of NC_080684.1, from coordinate 87,232,410 downwards.
AGTAGTTTACCTAAGTCGGACAATGTGCTTGAACCTCAGAAATGGACTCAGCTCTGTGATTCCATAACTCTTGGGCTTATAATTTTTATTGGAGAGAAACCAATTGTTTATGAGAAAGCAGAACAACCCAACAGTCATTTGGCAAGTCTCTGTTTTTAATGAGAATGATCTTCAAACTGGAAATGTCAGAACAAGATACTGAGAACCACGGAAAGCTTGACTGGGTGCTGGTGCTAGCCTGGGTCTCAGGGCTTCACGTCCTTGGACAGATCCCTTCAATCCATGCCCGTCTGTTACCTCGAGGCATGAATTAGATGCCCTACTGAGGAGCTAGCTGGGGCCCAGTTTTTATGAGGTGTGAGGAGGTCACTCATATGCCTTTAGGTGGGTTCATACCTTTTATTTCAAATGAACCAGTACATATAAAGAATATAAGGAACACAGGTTTCGTACTAGGAGTCTGAACCCTGGATCTGTCACTAACAAGCTCACTGATCTTGGCAGGTCATTTAACAAATGTGTGCCTTTGGTTCCTCCTTGGTAAAATGGGGCTAATGATTCATATCCGCATGGGGCCATGAGATGCTTATGTGCTGTGTAAAAATGCAAGGCATGACTCAGTTCAGAGAAGATACTCATAAAATATTGATTCATTTACCCCTCCCATATGAACCCCAGTCAGAAATTTGAGAAAGGATAGAAATGAGAGAGGTGTAGAAGACTGGAGACAGTCAAAAGACTAGGTTTTTAAAAAATGTTTTTCCAAAAAAGTTTAAAACCCAGAATGAGTTGCTTTAACACAGTTCATGAACACTTACAGACAGATGATCATGGCCAAGAATCAGGGTGAGACTGTTAAAAAGAGCCCAAGTAGCTTGGCAGAAGATGGAATTAGGGTAGCCATAGTGCATTGGTATATTTACATCTTTCATGATTTTTGTGTATGAGGTAGAGAAGTCAGTGTTAGATGAAAATACAGGGAAAACCATTAAATTGTGTATTTCACATTAAACTTTTCTGGACCATATGAAATGAAGTCAAGGGAAATACATGGTAAAAGGAGGGAGGGAAGAAGGGAGGAAGAAAGGAAGGAAGGAAAAAAGGAAGGAAGGAAGGAAGGAATCTAAACTATGCTTTGAGTCAGTGTTTCCTAAATACTATTCTTTCACATTCTACATATTAGTAGGTATTTATTATAAGATAGTTCCAAGGGTAAATATGTTTGGAAAATTCTATTTTTAGACTTTGCACATGGATATATTAAAGACTCTGGAAAGTACTGTAGAAAGGAAGATTATTCAATTTTATCTCATTCAGCATTTCCCAAATGTATTGACCACGGAACCTACTAAAATTTTGCAGGGCAGTAGTGTTTCACTAGAACTATACTGTTCTAGAGTTAAGAGCTCTGTGTTAACAGTTATAACCTAGGTTTGGGGCACTGAAAAGTAAAAAGCTTTGGGGATAAGAGTATTCAATCTAGAGCCAAACTGTCAGAATTAAAATCCTAGTTGCCCACCTACAAGCTAAATGACCTTGGGAAAGTTTTTTAACTTCTCTTTGACTTAGTTTCCTCATTTTAAAAATGAAAAAAAATAATAGCCTGTATTGTGAGGCTGTTGTGTTTTAAAGTTATATGAAACAATACAGATAAAGTGTTAAGAATAGCATCTGGCACATAGTTAAGAGCTCAATAAATGTTTGTTCACACTATTTCTCTGTACCATACCGTTAGAGGGTTATGGAGCACCAAAAACTCTTAAATTCTTGGCTATGTGAAAATTAACTACAGGACTGGAATTATTTGGCTTTCAAAATAAAAGGCTTGGGAAGCAGCTGTGGCTCGATCAGTTGGGCTCCCATCTACCATATGGGAGGCCCTGGGTTCATGTCCCAGGGCCTCTTTGTGAAGGCAGGCTCGCCCACACACTGCAGAGAGCTGCCCGGCCTGCAAGCGCCACCACGGAGGGCCACCTGGCCTGCAGGCGCTGCAGAGAGCCACCTGGCTGTGGAGAGCCGACTCAGCAAGGTGACGCAACAAAAAATGGAGACAAGCAAAAAAACACAGAGAAGCACGCAGTGAATGGACACAGCGACCTGAAAGCAAGCAAGCTGCAAGGGGGAAGGGGAAATAAAGTAAATAAATACAGACACAGAAGAACACACAGTGAATGGACACAGAGCAGAGAGCATGCCAAAAAAAAAAAAAAAAAAAAAAAAAGCCACAAGGAGGTGGATAAAAAAAAAGGCTTGCAGTGGAGAATGCAACAGATTCAAAATAAAAAACTTGCTGTAGGGAACAAAATAGATTCATTCAAATATTTAAAGGGTTTTCCTGGAAGAAGAATCTTACTTATTTTCTATAACTTCCGAAGCAAAAGGACAATGGGTAGAAATTACAAGGAGGCATATTTCAAATCACTTAAAGGCAACATCTCCCCTGTAGAAGAGTGCTGGAAGGCATTAGCCCCGCGCCCCGACATTACTGCTGTCAAAACCACCAGCCAAAGGCAGGTCAGAATCAAAGCAAAAAATGGTAGTATAAATAAGCTTCTTTTTCCTTAACAGAGACAAAGATAAAAATAAATCTTGCTTCTCTAAGGTGGTAAGAGAGGGAGGAACACTCCATGTGGGGAGAATCACCTGTACCCTGTGAATCCCGTGCTAAGTACCACGAGGACCTTCAATCCCCTGTGGCATAGCGGAGACAAAACTGGGACGTTCAACCAACCCTTACTCAATGCTGAGAGTAATAAATAGCAATAGTGTATACCTTGACCCCCTAGGCACCCGGGCCTGACTCCACGTAGTGGAAACTTCCTTAGCCCCCAAGCCACCAGAAGCAAATACCAGGACACCCCAGCTCCTCCAAGAAAAGGGAGGTCTGCAGAGTGTGGGGCAGGCTTACTGCAGCTTGGCCAGGTTTGAATCTGTGTTCATCTTTCCTTTGGATGATTGGAACCAAAGTCACTATCCAGTTAAGGGACACTACTGCCTGTCTGTAGGATTGTGACTATGCAGAGCTCAGGTGGTAACTGCAACAGAATGCAATGCAGTAGGTTGGTTATTCATAAAAGAGATACAGGTGACTGTGTTTGTGTGTAGGTGGTGGTGGTGGTGGTAGTGGGGATGAAGTCAATGTTCCAGCGAAGTGGGACCAAATGATTAGGAATATCCCCCACTCCCTACCTGCTAACCTGCAAACATCCCTCTATCTCAGCAGATTGTTCTACCTCTTACTTCTTTACTCATTTATGTAAACATCTTCTGAGCGCTCTATAATTTTAGCCTCTACTAATTAATGTCCTGTGCTTCTTAAGAAACTAGTCTCCTGAGAGTCTTTATCACAAGCAGCATAGTAATGGGTATAAAATTAGAAGCAAGCTCCAGGGGGAAGTAACAAAGAAGAGATCTCCCTTCCTCTGCCTACACTCCACTAATCACCTTACTATATTTTCTCTAGGGAAAGGAGCAAGCAAACAGGCAGATACAAAGAGCTCTGAGCGTGCCCTGATGCTGTCTCTTTGGTACTTGGGCATCTCAGTTAGAATAATCTAATTGATGGAGACACAGGTTCCAATTAAACACGCTGTCAAGGCTTAACTTCTCAGCTAAAAATTGCTTCAGGGCTCACCCTCCATTTTCACAGTAGCCTGTTCTTTTGGAAATAAATGGAAAAGGTAGGGTTTACCCTTGTCACTTCCTTTCCTGTGCCCTTCCTTTGCCTGGAGGACCGACTCCTTCCACTCCTACTATCTCATTTATGCACTCAATTAATACTGTTACCAGACTCTCTATTAGGTGCTGGGGACGCTGCGGAGAGCCAGAAGTCAGTCTCTGCCCTCACAGAGCTTAGAGACTCTACCTAAACAGACAAATACACTAGCATATGACACGTGCTGGGAGGAGCTCAAGGTTGAATGAGCTCTTAACACAGGCTTGAAGCAAAGGAGATCAGGAGAGGTTTCTTGGAGACATGTTCAAGCTGAAACTTGAAAGGGTTGACCAGAAGGAGGGAGAAGAAGGGGAAAGTGAATTCCAGAATGAAGGAACAGATGACCTCAGGTGAGAGAGTAAAAGCGAGTGGTCAGGTCACGGAATTCTCACATCCTTTACCATCTGCCAACCCCAGCGGTCGTGTGGTCAGGTAGCAAAGGAGACATGTAGGAAGATACAAGCTGTTTATCACACTGAGATTTGGACTTGTGACCCCTGGATCTGGTCAGCAGGACTGGATCAAAAGTGAATCACGAGGGCTGCTTTTACTCCCCTGGCATTAGGTCCACAGCACTGGCTAACAGAAATATGTTTACAGGGAACATTTCTTCTTTACTTAGAAGAGGAAGAGTTTTGAGTTTCACTGGGGGAAAACAAAATCTTCTTAAAATCCAGATGACTTTTCCGTTTTTTTTAAACACCCCCAAAAATATAGATGATAATATGAAGAACACCCATGTAACTCACGCTCTTTTTAAGAAACATTGCAAAAAACTAAGGCCCCTGGGTATCCCTTCTCCATGCATCTGCCTCCTCAGAGGTAACGATTAATCTGAATTTGATATTTATTACTCCCATGCATATTTTTATTCTTTTTCTTTGTAGATTTATCAATTTTTGATATATGGTATAGTTTCACAGGCTTTTAAGCATCATAAATTTAGAATCATAGTGTAACCATCATTCTACTGTTGTCTTATTTGTGAGAAGACTGGTTAACACGGTTTTTGAGAATTATCCATGTTGATATATATAGTTTGCTCATTCATTTCCCCCTCTCTATATTCCATTATGTGAATATCCTATACCTCATATGTTTTCCTGTTGGTGCACATTTAGGGTGTTTCCCTTTTTTGTCCTTACAATCAGTGCTGCACTCAACATTTTTCATAGGTCTGATGATCTATTTATTTAGTAGAAAAATCTCAAATGGAAAACTGCCACTGGTTTTAGCTACTGGACAGTGCATAGCTGGGCATTTTTGAAAAAAGCAACACAGACTTTACTTCTTAAGCTTTCATTTTGAAATCAGATCTCATATTACAATAGCTTAGGTACAGAGCTGTGGACATTGATGGCCCTTGAGTTAATGATTGTTCATCAGTAGACTAGAATGAAACAGGCCACGGGAACTTTGTGACACTCAATACCTTATTTCTCTAGTGTCAAGAAAAGGTCTGCAAAGAGGAACACAAAGGGAAGAAAGTGTTGTTTTCTCAAGGCTTGAATAGAGCCTTTATAAGCTGCTACCCTCAGCTCTTCCCAGAAAGGGGTCCCCTCCAATTTGAGGGCAACCCCAGCACTACATGGAGGGAAAGGTGGGGGAGAAACAATCCACTAAGGTGGGAGAAGACCAAGAGAAGAGAAGGCCAAGAGCTCATAGAAGGGGGACCCCAAAGACAGTCTCCAAAGTGTGACTCCTACTGAAAGTCCAGCTTGCACCTGTCCAAGAAGTCCTCCCGCCGAGTAAAGTGGGGTAAAATCTCAGACTCCCTCTATTTGACTTAGTTTAATTGTGCTGCTCAGACCTTCCTGAATTATTTTGCTTTCCTGTTAATCCAAGTGTGTGAATTTCCAAATCTAGGGCCAACCAGGGCTGTTGCAGTTCCTTTAACAAGAGAAGATCAGTGACAATTGTTTAAGTCCCACCTCTACCTCCACAAGATGTCTTCTCAAATCGTGGCTACCATCATCTCTCACCCAAAACACTGCAGTTTTTCTCCAGATCAATGCTACAGTTTCTTCCAATACTAGTCACAATAGTTCTGTAGTAGAATATCAGTTAAGTTCACTCTAATCCATTACCCTCCATAGTGTGTCTGCCTTTGCCCACTACAGGCTATTCTCAGTGCTTCTTTTAAAACTGGAGGCAAAGGATGCCTCTCCTCTGGTCAATTATCTCCTACAGCTTGTCTTATCACTCAGAGTGAAAACTAAATTTCAGGTAATGGCCTTACATGGCATTACACAGTCTATTCCTCGGTACTTCTCTGCCTCATGTCCTATTACCTCCTATCTGATTTGCTCTTGCCCTGTCACTGGCCTCCTCGATGATACTCAGTCATACTGTGCACTTTTGTACCCCAGGACCCTTGCACTTGTTATTTGCTCATGGACTTCTCCATCATCAACATCAGGTCTTCGTTTAAAGGTCACCTGTTTATTTCTTGAGGACTTCTTGACCATACTTAAAAAAATAGCACCTCCATTGCACTCCTGACATACCTAATCCCTCTTTTTTGCATTATTTTTCTCCATTACTGTGTTCTGCAGCTAATACTCTCTATCTTACATATTTATAACAGTTGTTATTTGTCTCCCACTTCTAGAATGTAAGCTCCATTAAAGGAAGGTATTTTTCTGCTCTTGTCACTTTTCCATTCCAGTGTCCAAAATAATGTGTTTGGAATATGGAAGATGATCAGTCGGATAAAGTATTGAATGTTCCTGTCTGTTCATTTGAGACCAATGATTTGAGACATTGCTTATGAAAGTTTTTGTTTGGTCCTCAGAAAGCTCTGAAATAGACCAGGACATAACTTCATTTAAGATTATTCCCCTCTTATCTTTTTTTAATGTAACATTTTGTATGATCTATGTATCTTTAAAAATTGTTCAAAATCACATTAAAAAAGATTATTCCAAGGCAATAGCATACAGTGGTATAAGTCTACCTGTCTGGTCTAAACTTGTCTCAAAATATGCTCAGCCTTTCCTTCTCCTTTTAAAAACATATTCTCAGGAAAAGAGCTAAGAAAAAATTAGGGTAAAATAAGTGTAATAGGGAAAAGTGACTCATAAAGCTTAATTATTACACCTCCCAGGGCACTGCATATTTATATCAAGTTGTGGGAGGCAGCATATAATGAGAACTCACAGAGTACCTATTAATAAGGCTGAAATTGTGCTAGGTACTTTTTCTCATTTAAGTTCTCATAAGGCTGCCAGGTAACATCATAATCCTTATTTTAAACATATATTTAAAATATTCTTATTTTAAACATGAACAAGCAAAAGTTCAGAATAACCAATTAATGCATCCAAAGGTAATGTGTAGAATGTGAACTCAAGATGGGTTCCAAAACCCACCCTCTTTTTTTCTGTACCATTCTCCTTTCCTCAAGGAATGAAATGAAGGAGGGGGAGAGAGGACCCTGTGTTTGAGGTCAAGAAAATATCCAGAAAAACAAGACAATTTTTCACCATTGTGAATTCTATGTATCTATAGTTTTCTTCACTTGTAATCAATCCCCCTTTAGAAAAATTTTCCTCAAAGATAAGAACAAAAAGGGGCCTGGTCAATCCCAGGTTAAACAGATCATTCATTTAACTTTGCCTGATTTTCTCTGATGCCCAAACTCTCTGCTCTAGAGTCCTGATTCATCAATGTTTTACTCTGCTGTCTTTTATACATAAATTAACTATTGGAGAAATCATGGAACTGTTTCTGAAAGTTTTAGCTCTAAACCTTTCTTGCCTTTTCCCAGATAATCACTTGGTTAACAGAAAGAGTTCTTCTTTCTTTACTTCCCATGATGTGGTGAGTGTGGGTGAATCAATTTGTAAGTTGCATAAAAGACCTGTTTAAAAAGAAAATTTCATTTGCTAAAAGTTGACCATGATCCTAATCAGGGTGGGAGGTTAATTTCTAAAGCTTCATTTAGCAATCAAAATTATTGGTATCTAAGGTTCCGCACTGATAAGCTGGAAATAAACAAATAAAAGAAATGCCATGCTTAACTAAAGGGCTAAATAACAACTTGATTCAAATGGGAAAGAAATCTTCCAAAAATTTAGCTGGATGTTCAGTATATATTTATCCCAAAACTTCTTTACTTCTCTCACATTTAAAAAAATTATTAAAATGTGAGAGAAATAGAGAACCATATTAAAAAGCATTTTGTCAAATAAACTGATGTTACACTTAATTTCTCATAACAATTCATTTCGATGCATTTAATTCTAGTCTTTTATTTTTGGAGGAGAGGGTCCAGGGCATAATCTCTGAAATACATTTATGTTTAGTGCATACCTCTATCTTTGAAAGGTATTTCCCCAAGTAGTTATCCTTTTAACCATTTAAGAAATAAAGTTAATTTTTCATTATGAAAGTAATATATGTTGTCTCCAGAAAAGTTGAATGATCCTAAAAAAAAAAAAGAAAAGAAAGAAAATACAGAGAAAGAAAGAAAATTACCCTAGGTGCATCATCTAGAGACAGGAACTTGGAGTGATTACTGAAATTCTTTGTTCTATGCACATTATTGTTGCTTTTTAATGGTTGCATAGTCTTCTATTGAGTGATTACACTACAATCCAATTAATCATTCCCCTATTGTTGGCTATTTAGGTAGCTTACCACTTATACTGAAAAGCTTTGAGAATTTTCCCCAGAGGTTAGAATTCTAAAATTAGAACTAGGTCTTAAGGCATAAGCTGTTTTGTGGCTACTTCGGGGGAAGGGGGGTTGGGATGTGGCGGTGAACTCTATTAGCCTATACGCTGCTCTTCAATCCTGGCGCACCCCGCCCCGCCCCACCCCTCCCTCCGGCCTCCCAAATGGTTCAATGATAGTGCGCCAGGTGCGCGTCTGTTCTTGGTTCTTGGCTTTGCGGTCCGTTGTTTGCTGCTCTGTGCAAAGTTGGGATTGGCTACCTCTTCTTATGAAGATACAACTTAGGTAAACAGCAGGGGGAGCTACACTTGCTCTTTCTTCTTGAGCCAAGAAGGATGACACTGCTCTTTGTTTTCTTTCGGAAATAAGTTCTGTTTGCCAAAGAAGGTTTCAGAGGACCCGCTATCTCTCTGGCCTCCCCCGCCTGCACATTCTCTCTTTCCAGAGGCCTTTGCCCTGGGTTACCTGGCCACAGCTCTCAGGGACACGTGCCCTGCAGCTGAGGCCTGCACTCTTGAGGATTAAGAGGAATCACCTGCAGCAAGGGAGCCTGCTTGGGGTCACTGCATGATTTTTATTGGACCCAAAGGTTTTCCTTTCCCTGTTTGGTCTAGCAGTAATAATAATGATAGTTGACATGGGTGGAGTGGAAAGCTGATGACTCTGAGATTAGAGAAAATGGGTTTCCCCTTCCTACTGCTGAGGACAATGCACCTTCATCTCTGATTTTGTTTTATTTTACATCTTCCTTAACCTCAAAGGATTGTCATGAAAGTCAGAATGCTTTTTGTCCATTTAAATGTTTGAGATAGTCCCTATTATCTTTAATTTTTTCTTAATAAAGTGTGGAGAATAGTTCTTGGGTTTCTCCACATGAGCAGTACTGTCAATGAAATGACAGATTGAATAATAGCAGATGACTTGTCGAGCATTGAAATTTGGCGACCAGTTTAACTAAATTACCTTTTTTTTTTCGGTAATAAGACCCAGAGAAGCTTGAAGATCACCAGCTAAAGACACTGAAATTGAGTAATTACGGCAAATAATTGTTGATTTTACATTTTTTTCTGAATTTAACAAAATCGGCTTCTGAGTTCTTTGCATAGATGTGGGCATAGGATGTTTAAAAGTGTAGCGTGAGTGGAAGTGGACTTGGCCCAGTGGTTGGGGCGTCCGTCTACCACATGGGAGGTCCACGGTTCAATTGCGGGCCTCCTTGACCCGTGTGGAGCTGGCCCACATGCAGTGCTGATGCACGCAAGGAGTGGGGTGCCATGCAGGGGTGTCCCCCGCGTAGGGGAGCCCCACGTGCAAGGAGTGCGCCCCATAAGGAGAGCCGCCCAGCACAAAAGAAAATGTAGCCTGCCCAGGAATGGTGCCGCACACACGGAGAGCTGACACAACAAGATGACACAACAAAAAGAAACACAGATTCCCGTGCCGCTGACAACAGAAGCAGACAAAGAAGAACAGCAGCAAATAGACACAGAGAACAGACAACCGGGGTGGGGGGAAAGGGGAGAGAAATAAATAAATCTTTAAAAAAAAAAGTGTAGCATGAGCTTATCACTGATGATTCCAGGGGGGCTTCTTTATGTTGGCCATTCAGTGTGCTTCACCAAACTTTGCCAAGTTCTGCTGAGAAACATTTATTATTATTTTTTAAAACCCATTTCTCTTTCTGAACTGGATAAAAGTATCCAGGTTCTACGAGATGACTGTGACATTTTCTTAGAGATGGACCCCAGTTCCACCACCTCATTTCTCTTTCTCTGAGAGGGACAGAATCTTGAATCAGCAGCCTTATTTTTTTAGGGAATACATTTGGAGAAGATTATGCAAGTAGCTTTGTGTTCCTGGTTTATGTGAAGTCTGCTGAGCTTGGTTCTAAAATTTGAGAATACTTCGACATATCAGAGAAACCCTGCTACTAAAGCAGTGGTGAGGAAGATGTCACTGCCTTTTCCAAAAACATACTGTAGCTACAGTCCTTAAAATCTGGAGGACTCTTTAGATTTGGTTATTTTTATACATTTGTGAAGCCATTTACAAAATATTATAGCATAAAGATGTCTAAAAATAATCAAGGATAAATGTTAATTTGGAAATATATATATATATATATATAAACAGAGTTAACATCAATATATAAAAATATTACTAGCTGTCAAAAAAATCTGTAATAGGAAAATGACATGAATAATTCACAAAAGAAGAAATACAAATCGCCACCTAACCTAGGAAAAATGTTTGACCTCACCAGCAATTTTTAAAAAAATTAAGCAAGGGTATTAATTATTTTTACCTACCACATCAAGAATATTAAAAATCTTCAAAGTTGGTACAGTTGAGAAGTATGGTTCTGTTATAGAAGGGTACATGAGTAGAGACTTTCCGAAGGGTAGTGGGACTGTATTATATATATATATAACCTTTAAAGGTTAAATACTTTTTGATTCAGCAATTTGACCCCTAGGCATTTATCCTGAGAAAACAATTAGGCAAGTAGGCAAAAGTCTCTGTATAATGATGTTCTTTGTTTATAATGGCAAAAAAATAAGAAACAACTCACAGGTCCATCATAGAGTTTAGTTACATAAGTTATAGCACATCCATACACTAGACCAATAGGCCACCATTAAAAATGATCTAGTAGGGGGTTGGGGTGGCTAATGTCAAAGAAGGCATAGCTTATTCATCTTTGCTTTGCTGTAGTACCTATCTTGGCCCACAATATTTGATTTAAAGAAGAGATTCTCCAGGGAGAGATGATGGCTTTATTCTGCTCTCTCCCTCCCCTTGGATTTCTGAGCACTTCCTTTCCCAGCCACATAGTGAGTCAAAGTCATGACAAATTTGAAGATGGTGTGAAATATAATGGCTTTTTTCCCCGTTTTCTTAGCTGCAAACTATTCTCATGTCCTTTTAAAATCTTCATCCCATTGAAAAATTTTACCAGGTATCCAGAATAGAACCACTTCTCATTACCTCCACATCCTCTTTCACCACCGTGGTCTAAGCTTCCATCACGTGTTTCACTTGGATTTCAGCCATGGCCTCCTTACAGGTCTTGATGTTTCTATATGACCCTCCAAAGTTTATTCCCAAATTAGAAGCCAGATCCTTTTTAAAACCTAAGTGAGATCACATAATTTCTCTGCTCAAAACCTTGCCAGAGCTCCTCATTAACCTTCAGAATAAATGCTCCGATCTTTAAAGCATTCATCTGCAAGGCCGGTCTCTGATCTCCTACACCCCCCCGCCACGAACTCACTCACTTTGGCTCCCCTGCCTTCACTGCTGCCCCCTCCAGAGGCCAGGCATGTGGCCATCTCAGGGCCTTCAACTCCCTCAGCTCCTTGAGGCCTGTACCTCACTCTAACCTTCTCAAAGAGGCCGCACATAACCATCCTATTCAATGCTGCAATCTGACCCCACCCCTCCCCAGAAATACCCGTGCCCTTTGCCCTGATCTGCCTTGTATTTTTTCCACATCGCTAATCCTTAGAAAATAATATATAAATTAGTTATTAGGTTTGTGGATTGTACTTTCCACTTGAATGTAAGCTTTATAAAGGAAAGTATCCTTCTCTTTTGTTCACTGATGTATCCCCAGAGTGACTGGCTCATGGGAGGGGCTACACACACAAACATATATGTATATATATATTTTTAAATAAATTGAACTAACAATAATTATATAAAATATTAATGGTAATTATACTAGATGATTTTTATTGCACGTTTCCCTTGTCCCTGGAAATGCATATGTATGATCTCATCCAATGCTTTCATTAAACTTAGAAAGCAGGTATCTTTAAGACCCCTAAATTATAGATGGAAAACTGAGGATTAGAAACATTGAAGTAAGTTGTCTAAGGTCTCAGAGCAAGCATAATTTAGAACACATATTTAAATCCAAGAAGCCTGACGACTGTGACTGTGGATCCTGTTCACGCAGAACAATGTTGCTTTTATATGATTTATTTATTGATATTTACAGGGTTTCAACTGGGAAAGAGGGAGTTCCCTACAATAAAGATTTCTGCATCTCTGTCCTGGACACTTGAACAAAACCAAAGACTTATGGCTGCAATTCTAGGCCTTTAGCATATTTCCAGAGGATTAATTTCTGTGACATTTGAACTATTTCCTCTACCTCTTGCAATTTGTTATTTGGTTTCACAGAAATCAAAGTGAACAACTTTTTATTAAGGATTTACTTCAACTCAGTAAAAAAATCTTCAACTCTCTCCATTTCATTTTGGGTGTTTTGCCCTGTTTTGTGTGTGTGCATGTGTGCATGTATGTGTCGTTAGCCTTTGGAAATCCTCATGGCTATTGTCATCACACCCTTTCACACTATCGTTCTTTCTGTTAGGAGAATGATATAAACCTGACCCACATCGAATCCAGACCTTCGCGCTTAAAGAAGGATGAATATGAATTCTTCACTTTTCTGGATAAACACAGTATACCTGCTCTGGAAAACATCATCAAGATCTTGAGGCAAGACATTGGAGCCACTGTTCATGAGCTTTCCCGAGATAAGAAGAAAGACACAGGTAAGAATTAGAGGAGTGTTGTGATACAAGTGACTCTGCCTTCTCGTCACAAAATAAAATGGCAAAACTAATGCCTGCCCTGGAGGACTGTTGGAGGATCTAAGCAGCTTGAAGGTGTAGGTAAGGCACCTACACTGGTGCCTAATATACTGAAAAATTGATAAACCAGTGCCTAGGCAATTGATCAATTTAAGGTTTTTTTTCCTCCTTCAGAAAACTTTTTTTTTTTTTTTAAAGAATAGCTATTTCTTATATTGGTATCTTTCTTTCTGTTGCTGCAAGTTTTACATATTTTTTGTGCCTGGGCTATCATGCCTTCAGTCTTCTATCTCCAGAGGTATGATGATTAGGGGACCAGGATGCTTTCTGTGCAAACGCAAGTTTAGAATAAGTTCCCTAGTTATCTGACCAGATAACTCCACCCAAGTCCTTCTTATAACATGCCAATTCTAGAGCTCGGTCTGCCCCCACTCCTTGTTTCTAGGTCTTTCACCGTAATTGTCTGTCTCTATCTTGTCCCTTTTAGTAGATTACTAGCTTCTTGCTGGCAGGCAGAGCCTCTTACCTACATTTATATTTTCAAATTTTACCATAGTGCTTTGTACACAGATACTCAGCAAATACTTGTCAGTTGAGTGAATAAATAAATAGACAAGATGGCAAGACTTGCTTTGCCCTCTTATCGACTTCCTGAAATGCAGCTCATTGCTGTTCACTGGAAAGTCATAGGGAAGCGGAGTACAGGGATTACAAATATGGACTTGGGGTTGGACAGATTTCTGTTCACATTCTACCTCTGCTACTTATTAGATATGAGACCCCTAATGAGTTCCTTTAACCTCATGGACCTCAATCTTTCATAGGGTTTTTCTGTGAGAAGTAAGTGAGATCATATATGAATAGTGCTTATGACAGTGCCTGGCACATCTCAGGGCTGAAGAGATGATAGTATATGGTTGTTGTTACGATTATGATTAGCCTAGACAATACTCCAGAAGAAAGGGTGATTGCTTTTTAGAGTCCAGAGCATAGTCACATGAACTTTTTTTTCCCTAAATAATCGGGGTATTTTTCTTTCTGTTGTGCAACTAAAAGTTTCCTGGCCAAACTCTGAAGATTTTGAAGGTCAAGAGGCTTTCAGTCTCGATAACTGAAAATCACACTTGAATAGGAAGAGATGCCTTAAAAGAAGACAAGAGCCACCTCCTAACACAGGCCATTGAAATGTTTTCTAAAAAGTAGCTCCAAGGCCGATCTGGGAGACTTCTCTTCTTCTCCTCCCCTCGCCACCCTGAGCCTCTAAGAGAGGCAAGGAAGCTCTGCCCAGGGCTCAGCCTTTACCAAGGGTGGACAGCCATGCCTTTGGGCACAGGTCCCTGTGGGGAGGGGACATCACCTCGGGTCAGCCCTCTTTGCCTTCTTCTCTTGCTCCATCCTCTGAGCAGCTTCCCTGATGACTGCCCTCTCCTGTTTTTCCAACCAGCTGCTCCCAATAGCAGCTGCAGGCCCTCCAGGACAGGGACCCGGATGTATCCTGGGGCCAGCTCTGCCTTGGGCTGGAGTAGGTGGAGGCCAGGCTAGCTGAACTCTGGGGAAGGAAATCAAAGCGACTGACAGGCAGGCAGGCAGGAAGCCTCTCCGGGAGCTAGAGAGGGTGTATGTAGGTCAGCTGAAAGGCTGCCAGCCCGAAATGGAGGCTCAGAAAGGAGATTCTTAGCAAGGATAGTCTATAGGACAGAAGAGTTAGAAGCCCAGACTCCAGAACCAGACTGCTCCATACTTGGTGTGACCTGCGGTAAATTACTGCCTCTCCCAGTCTCCCACTGCATAAGTGGGAATAATAAGAGACTGTGTCTTAAAGATTAGTGAAATAACATAAGTATGGAGAACAGAGTTTTAAGGGTTTACCAGATGTTCTCTATTCTTTATCATTATTGTTACTGCAAATAATGGCATGAGCACTGGAGCCCCCAAAAAGCCAATGCATACACAGCTGCTTTTTCAGAGATTCTGAGTACTCCATTGTAAAATGAAATCTGAGACTTGCCTTAAGGCATGGAGTGAATTCTGTGCATTTGTGGGCAGGTGTGTGCTGAGCCCTATACTGTATCAGGCACTGTGGTAGGAGCTAGAAAGAAGTCAAAACTGCCTGCTCTTAGGGAGCTCATAGTCTGGCAAGGGACATGAAGTTCTGGTGAATACAGTTGAGTGACATAATGGAATTAGATTTGATGGAATTTGTCTTCTTCCCCACTTTTGAACTCTGAACACCCACCAAAAGTGAAAGTCAAAAAGCTGATGCTGTCACATAAAAATATCCAGTCATCACTGTTGGGCTCATCAGAGCTGGACATAGCATAGGTTTCATTTGACAAGGCTCCTCACCTGATAGCTCAAAATGGCAGTGAGTTTCTGTTTGAAGTTGGGTTGACATTTTACCTGGTGAAGCAAAAACTGCTATTGCTAACCCTTTACAAAAACCCATGTTTTGTGACCCTTATTTCTTCGAATGGTTGGTTACCCCATTCCATTATGGCAGTCCCCACCTGATACAGTTCCTACCTTAAGGAACATGTAACTGAACAGCTGCTAGGGTACAAATGGTGAAATGGCATGACCTTCCACCTGCGGAGAGAGATGGACTCTTTGGTTTGCTGTGGTCATTTTCATGAAGGGGAGTCTGGGCCCAGAAACAGATCTTTTGAGGGGAAACAAACATCCTTTTGCAGAGTTGCTCTTTCTGTGGAACTCAGTAGGGGGATGATTAGGGGGAAAAGCTTCATAGTAGATTTGAACCTTTGATTCTTTCTCTGGACAAAATACCCTTTATATTGAGGTGCTCAGATCTCAGAGGCAAGTCTGACAGCAGCTTCAAGTGGGAAATCTGAACCCCTCAAATCAATTAGGCTAAACCACTTTCCATTCTAGTCTCTAAACCATTCAAAAGGCCATGTGGATGATAGAAAATGAAAGTTTTCAGTTTCTTAATTGCTTAAGTTCCCCACCCAAAACAGCTTAAGGGAAGGTTAATTACGGTGACATGTTAAAGAAACTCCAACCTTCTAAAATGCCTCCTGGAGAAGCCAATGTAGTTTAATAGGATTTTAATCCAGAGAGTCTATTGAATACTTGAGGTCTATTCTCCTGCTACCCTCTCTCCTGATGACCTCAAATCCTTCCTCGACCCAACATGAAAGAGCATTAATATCTTCCATCGATCAATCTACTAATCCTTTTACCTTTCCCTTTGAATCTTGTGCATGGCATTACATTTAGTGGGGGATGGGAAATGCCTTCATGGAGACAGATTGCAGCCAGGAGGAGCAGATGGGCAAAGAGGTACATAGAGATATAGGAACATCATCTTTTGAGATATTTATGTTTGGATAAAAACAGAAATTTATCTGTTTGAATAAAATCTGTTATTTTCTGAGAATAAATGAATATTTTTGGGATTTTGTTCAAATTTTGGTGATTTTAAGAGTCCTGGTAGGGAATTAAAGTGAGTTCAGACTGCCTGTCCAACTGTGGGCTTTTTTTTGGGGGGGGTTAAGTAGAAAGATTTTATTTATTTATTTATTTAGCCTGGGAACACTATGGTTTTATTTGTCTATTTAAGTTGGATCAATTTCTGAAGCAATGGCTTAAGGGAAAAATTACTGAAAGAAGACCAAAATATTATCATTACATGCATCCCTTCCTTCTTCTATGCTCCCTGCACCCACTCAGCCCCCTTGAGTTCTCGTTTTTACCAATATTACTGCCTTGAGAGCAGTGCTCTGAGAGGACTGAGGTATCAGCTCCTAGGGGGAAGTTAAGATTCCTTAACAGGGTCCAAAAAGCCTCTGGAATTGTGGGCAAAATGGTACACATGTATATTTTTTGAGGAGAGATTTTCAAAGGGGTCAAGGTTCCCAAAGAGTTAAGAACCTCTAGAGAAAAGCTGCTTCCAGCTGGAGGGAACATTGAGATCTTTCCGAGCTTGCCCCTGTGCCTGTGTTCCTCTCTTTCTTCTGCTCATCTGTTCTGTTTCTACCTTTTATTTCCCCCCTTTCACTTCTAAGCCTCCTCCCATGTCTTTCATTTTGCCTCACACGTGCCTCTTGGAGCTAAAAAATACTTCTGGCCCTGGGTCTGCAGGAGACCAAGGATCAAAATATTTGCAAAAAGGCACAGGATTGATTATCTTTTTCAGCCTTTACCTGGATGCTTGCTGGATGTGTTGATGTAGCTGCAACTGAGGACATGATTTTGTTTTAACAGATTTTGTTGTTGAGTCTAGCAGATCCACAGCTGAAAGGATAATCCCATTCAGGGGTTGGTGACAGCAACCCTGGAGCTGGACGCAGAACCCCTTGGGGTTGGTATGGAGCTTGCTCTCTGCAATCTGTCAGGAGCAGCTCTATTCACTGGCAAGCAAAGATCCTGAGCAAATGCTATGTCCATAGTCCTGTCAGTTAGCCAGATCACAGGGCTTTGAGCTAAGGAAGATCATAAAATCAAAAGCAAATTCTCATTCAAAGAGGAATCCCTCATTTGCATGCCAAGTCCAGTGTTTCTAAAATTCTTTCCTATCCAGTTGTCTCATGTAAGCTTAGATTAGCTAGAGCAAGCAGATAATATTATTCTCATTTTCAGTAATTGGAAATGAGGCAGAGACATAAAGCTGGGAGGAGGCAGCATGGATTTTGGAGTCTGATCCCAGTTCAATTCCTGGGCTGTAGCTTTTTGGCCAACTTGCTTTCCATCTGTAGGCCTCTCCTTTTTTCATCAGGAAAAGATGGAGATATCTATGCACCAATGCGGTTGTGTAAATCACAATATATAATTTGTGTAAAGTTCTTGGCATGTAGAATTTGTGCAAGATGTGTTAATAAGCCTATCCCTGACTCTTTCCCAATGAATCTTATGGCTGATGTAAGGTCAGAATCCCCAAATCCTGATTTTTTATAAGCAAAGGCCACCATGGCATGCTCTTTGAGTCAATGCAAAAGATTGTGAACATTAGAAGGAGAAAGAACAAGAGTACCTTTTCTATATGTGGCAGGGGCATTCCTCTCCATGGAATGAGGCAATAAATGAGGAAGGCATCACAGTGACTCATGAATAGCAATGAATTTAGAATCAGGAAACCAGGATTTGGATCTTCCTTCCACATACTGCCAGGTAGGTTTGAATTCCATCTGAATACATACTCAGCATCCTCTTCTTACTCATCTGTGAGATGGAGTTAAGACCCACCCTGCCACCTCCTAGGGCTCATGGATGGACCATGGGAGACAGCAAGATACTCTGAAGGTTAGGGTGTTTTGATGGATTGAGTTATAGGTGTTTAAGTTGAACAGACTGTTGGTCTTAGACATCCTTAGGCATCAGTAGGGAAATATCTCTATGGTATCTAACCCCTGACCAATAACAGGCCTATCTAGATTGAACTGTCTAGATTCATGGGAATGGAAACTGATCAAACTCACCCAGTGGCCAGGGAGGCAACTTCATGCATGGATGATATGAGGGGCCCAGGGAATGATGTTTCATTTCCAAATATTACTTCCTTCTCCCCCTCCTTCCTTCTTCCCTCTCCCTTTCCCTATTTCCTTCCTTGGATATTTACTGAGCACCTTCTCTGTGCCCCGCCCTGTTTGAGGCACAGACTAGGTCTAACACTTCCATTCTAGTTGGGGGGAAAAGACAGTAAGAAAGCAAACAAATAAATATGCAAGATGATTTCATATAAATAGTACATGCTCTGAAGAAATTAAACAGAGTGAGATGATAGGAAGAGAAGGGGCCATGGGAGCCAGGACCTAAGTGATGAGAAGGGGCCAGTTACATGGTCTTGGGTAGGTCCTTGTACCTTCCTGGGTCTCAGGCTTTTTTTCTTGGTAAAATGATGGTCTTTAGCTATTGTCTTCTATTACTGTATTAGATCGAATGTGCCCAATCAGTGATCTTCATTATGTAAAAAGAAATACCCCACCTCGGATTAAAAACAAAACAAAATAAAGCAAACAAACAAACAAACAAAAACATCTTCCCTTGGATTCTTATATCCTTCCTATCAACTCCAAGCTCTGGGAAAGATTAAGCCAACTACCTTCCATACTTCCATGTTCTGAAAACCTATATGCTCTGACTGAAAACATTCTCATTTCCAGCCTCACCACTCAGTGAGTCTGTTCTCAAAGATTCCTGGAGTAAGAGAGATATTATATCAAAGAAGCATTACATGTATTCTGTTTGATCCAGTATGGACTGACCAGGTGTAAGTAGCAGGCAACCAAATCTCTGTGCAAAGTGAACTCTCAGAAGACAAAATTATGTATTTTAGGAAGCAGTGGGCAATATACCAATATATATATTCAAGAGATACATGACATCTTAAAAGGGATATTGGGAGGGTAATGCCAGTTTAGGTCAGTGGTTGGAATAAATAACCCTGCATATGATTATTTCATTTATTCATTATTGTACTCATATCCATTTATTCACTCCATCTATTTATTCATTTCAACACATCTTTATTCTTTATTTCATGTGCTAGGGCCGTTTTATTCATCTGGTTCCAGGTATTCCATTTTAACATGTGAGCAGAGAGGTCAAGTGCTTTGCCCATCATGTCGATGATAAAAGTGGCTTTGAACCCACTACTCCTGACAGCTGCTCTGTCCAGGAGGACAGGGTCAGGGCTTAGCACCACCAGGCAGCTCTTGGCTCACCCACTCTTACCAAGAACTTCCAGAGGATAGTCGAAGCTTCTTAAAAGAGGAAAATAAGACCCTTAAAAGTCTTCATCCCACAGGATGGTGGCAAGCCATCCAGCCTCCCTTCTGGAGAGGTGTTAGGATCAGCACAAGTATTGCTTCGATGCAGAGCTGGAGACCATTGCCTCCGAGGAGACATCCAGGAGCCTGAGAAGAGAGGGTGAAAATTCCCTTCTATTTTGGGTCAAAGAAATGAAGGATTTATAGCTTTTCCTGAGACTGGGGGCAGAAGTCTGGGGCAGGCCTGGGTGCCTTGTTGGCTAACCCCTGGGGCTGGAGGGGGCCTGATATAGGGAGGGGGTTGTTAGAAGGGACTTAGCCTGCAACTTGGACTGCTATAAATCTAATGGGCCTGCTCCTGACCCGCTGACCAGGAATCAGGCTCCAGCCCGGCCTGTGGGGCCCTGGTGCTCAGGAGCATCCTGAACCAGCCGCCTGTCAGCGTCCTGGTTGAGCAGTTGACCCCAACTTAATGGGCCTGCGACGTGGGTGTCCAGGGCCAGCTCTCCAGCGGCCTGCTTCCCTTGGAGTCAAATCAATATTTATTAATGATCTGTCCCCCCTGGGTTCCTCTGGCTTCACAGAGGACCTCTGTTGCACCAGGCTGCCCACGTCATTCATTAACCGGCAAGCTCAGCAGCCTGAGAGGCTCTGGAGGGGCTCGCAGAGGCCAGCCCACCGGGGAGGTATTTTGAAAGGTCATTAATGAGCTAATCTGATTTAGCTTTTCAAAACCGAGGCCGGGGTCACAGGGGTCAGTCTCCATTCCTAGCATTGTGAATGTGTCCGGGGTGAGGGAAGAGGTCTGTGACCTTCACTGGAGAGGAGAAAGGAAATCTGCTTGAGGAACGGTGAAGCTAGGTGCTCAAAGCTTGCTACCTTCAACCCAGGGAGGCTGGGGTTGGAAGGTGAGGGAGGAACTGGGGCTGTCCTAGGGATATCTTCTAAGCTTGTTAGCCTTTTTAAGCTCCTATTTTAGCCTGTCATATCTTTTCCCTTTTTATGTGGGATAACAGGAATCTAAAATAATCCACCCTCCCAACGTACCCTGCTTTATTTCAAGCCAGCATAGCAGAGTTCAAATCTCTGTTCTGCTACTCACTAGCTCAGTGATCTTGAGCAAGTCACTTCATCTCTTTGAGCTTAGGTTGCTTATTAGTAAAACAGAAAGATTATGTCTACTCATAGGAATACTTTGAGAACTAAAAGAGGCAATGGAAGTAAACCACGTGGTACAATATTTGGCATGTGGTAAGCTCTCGAAAAACGTAACTTCAAAGGAAAAAGAGGTAGCTATAACTTTTGAGCTGGGGAAAATTGAGAGTGTAAATGTTGGGGTGTAGATATTGTAGATGTTGGGGATACAAGTACGAATCCTGGCATTGCTACCAGTGGTCCATGTGGCCTTATTTACTTCAATATTTACCTGAATTTGTTTTGAGGTTCAAGAGCAATGATGACCAAGAACAACTTTGTTTCAGTTTGCAAGCTGCTGAAAACAATACACCAGAAATGGGTTGGCTTTTACAATGGGAATTTACTAGGCTGCAAGTGTACAGTTTTGAGGCCATGAAAATGTCCAGATTAAGGCATCAGGTGATACTCTCTACCCAAAGACCAGTTGCTGGTGATCCTGGACTCCTCTGTTAAATAGTAAGGCACATAGATGGCAGCTCTACCTTCTTCTCTGGGTCTCATTGCCATCAACCTCCTGGTCTTCATGGCTTCCTCTCTCAGCTTCTGGGGACTTCTCTCTGTGTCTCTCTCCATATTTATACATTTATAGAGGTCTCCAGTAAGAGGATTAAGATCTACCCCAAGTCACGCCCTACTAAAGTAATCTAATCAAAATTTATCTAATCTAAAATAGTTTCACCCCCACAAGAAAGAACTTGATTTTCTGGAGTCTACCCAAATTCAAACTGTCTTAGGGTAGCTTAGTTACTCACCACTACTCCCATCCTAGGAAGCAGGTGAGATATTTATTGCCTTGCCCATGTCAAACATGACAAGCCAAAGATTCAGAAACAAAGTAACTTGCTCAAGGTAAGTAGGAGAGATGAACTTGACCTCAGACCGGCTGGCTTCAAGTCCAACCTGTGCACCCCTTTGAGCAGTATAAAGGGTAAGTACAAATGTAAAGGCTTAGTACTGATTTTGTCTTGAGGTTTTCTGCAGTCTCTCTACCCTGGTCTCTGGTGTCCTCATACTATTTCCTTCACAAACCTGCTTAAATTAGCCTCTTCCCCAGGAAGTGAGCCATGTCAAGACATTGTTCCCCCCTCACACAGAACTTGCCTCTCCTGAGTCTCATTTCCTTAAGCCATGCCTCTGATCTCCAAGGTGACAGCTGGTGAACTCCATCTCTAAGTTGTTCAGCCTGGTGTGGGACCTCCTTCCAGCCCAGATTATATGCAGGCTTTTTGCAAGGGCTTCTGGGAGACAAAGTCTTAACCTCTGCCTGGGGAGAGGGTGGAGAAACAGATTCAAAAGTAGGGCTGGGCTGCTGCTCGCAGGAGGTATGTACCAAGCCTGCCACCCTTTAGTACTTACTTAGCCTGCTATAATATTGATGAAGATGATAAATACCTGTGAAGCACTTTCTATGCGCCAAGCACTTTTGTAAGCACAATATATGTATTAGCTCATTTCAGTGCTCACATCAGTCCTCTGAAGTATTCACTGTTATTATAGCCATTTAACAGATGGAAAAATTGGGGAACAAAGGGATTAAGTAATTTTCACAAAGTTACTAAACAGCAGAGGTAAGATTTGGACCCAAGCAATCTGACTCCCGCATGGCTATGTTCTGGGCCTTTTCTGGATGATGATAGGGCACTGGAGCCACCGGAAGCTCCTAGATTCAGGTGAGTGCCTCCCAGCCTGGCAGTTGAGCCCTTCGAGCTTCCTTGGGACCCCTCAAAGCCACTGTAACAAGGAGCCTCTGTTTCCTCTTTCCCAAGACTTGAATTTTTTGGTCAATGCAACCCTTTTAACTTCTCCAGACTTTTTTTTTTTCTTTTTTCACTAAGCAGTCTGAAAATGTACTCAGCTGCACAGCCCAGTTAGTGTTTTCCCTTTGGAGGAGGGTTAAAAAAAAGGTCACCTAGAGCTGGAATATGGTGGTTCTGCTGCCCTCTGGTGTTTGGTTGGGAGATGACAGCATGCACAGCTCTGAATCAAGGTGAGGGGAAAAGGCTTCAATCTGTGGAATATAACGTTGTTTCTTTGGTGAGAGAAGAAAAGGAAATGGTAGAGGGTAATGAATTTGGGGAGCTGAAACAAATATAGAGTCTTTACTACCGGAAAGCAAGTGAGGTTGACCCATGGATTGAACTGGAAGGTCCTTTCAGTTGTGCTTGGGCCAACCTCAGCCCTTCCCAGGTGTTTCACAGGTTCTTAGAATGTAAAAGCCCAAAGGCCCAAAGAATGTAAAAGCAACGAGTGGGTCAAACACCCCTCATTTTATGGAGGAGAAGTGGAGGTCCAAGATTAGAAAGCCTGTTAATATCAGAGCTGGACCAAGAAACACTTTCTTGACTTGTCTCCATTATGTCCTCAACTCATCACCATCCTCATCACAATCAATCGTCACCAATATCAAGCTTGGTCATCCCAATGCCTAATGCTGATTGAGAATTTTCTGTGGGCTAGTTCCTATGCTAAGGTGTGTCACATTTGCTATAACATTTAATTCACCCAATAATATGGAAGGATCATTTTTATCCATTTTATAGATAAGGAAACAAAGGCTTTGAGAGATGAAATACTTCCTCGAAATTACACACACACAAAAATAAGTATCAGACTTTCTAGCCTTGCTGGAAAACTTGTATTCTTTCTACTCTGCATTGTGTTGAACTAAAGGCAGTGTGAAACAACAACAACAACAAAAATAGTCCTCCAGAGTTTAGCACAGAAGAAAAATAGTTTTTACTATGTGTCAGGTATGGTTGTCACCAAATCACAAATAATTAGATCATTTAACCTCAGATTGATTCTATAAAGCAGTAGTACTATTATCACCATTTTACAGATAGAAAGACTGAAGTTCAAAGAGGTTTAAAAACTTGTTCTGGGTCCCACAGCTAGTAAGTACAGAGAAAGGATTCAAACCCAGGTTGTGGTGGCTTGAAGTTATGTATCCTTAACCTAATCCATTCCCGTGGGTGTGAAACCGTTGAAAACAGGGCCTTTTGATGAGGTTACTTCAGTTAAGGTGTGGCCCGGCTGAATCTGGATGAGGGTCTTCGTCCTCTTACTGGAGACCTGCTAGAGAAAGCCTCAGGGAGGAAGCCACGGGAACAGCCAGGAGCTGGAAGTCAGTGGGCCCAGGAGAGAAAGGAGAAGATGCTGCCATGTGCACTGTCATGTGTCAGAAAAGCCAAGGAACCCTAAAGACTGTCAGACAGATGGAAGATCACGACCCCAGGAGGAAGTGCCTTCTAGCCTCTGAAAGTGTGAGCCAGTAAATTCCTGCTGTTAAGCCAAGCCATCATATGGCATTTGTTTTAGGAGCTGGGAAACAAACAGATTTTGGTACCAAAAAGTGAGGTGCTGCAAGGACTAATACTGAAAAATGTGGAAATGGCTTTTGAAATGGGTTATGGGTAGAGGCTGGAAGAATTGTGAGGGTTCAAAAATGAGTGAGAGATACAGAGAAAGTTTGAACTGTCTTAGAGAATACATAATTCATCATGAATAGAATGTTGGTAGAAGTATGGGCCTTAATGTCACTTCCAGTAAGAACTTAGAAAGAAATTACGGATGGTCACTGGAAATTGGCAGAACGGTGACCCTTGTTATAGCAGAAAACTTGATGAAATTGAGTTCTAATGCTGGGTGGAAGGCAGCAGTTGCAAGTGAAGGACTTCTATCTTTAGGTGAGGAGATTTCCATGCAAAATATGAAAGTTGCAACCTGGTTCTTCCTTGCAACTTATATTAAAATGAGAAAGAAAGATGTAGACTGGGGATTGAACTTGTAAGTATGAAGAAATCAGAAATTGATGGTTTGGGAAATTCTGAGCCTATCCTTTGTTCTCTGAGACTAGAGGCAGAAGCATCTCTATCAAGATCTCCCTGAGCTTTCAGGAAGTGAGACCCCAGAAGACAGGGCTCCATGTGAGGCTTTCACTGAACAATCCTTTGCTAAAGAAGGTGTGGCTGAACCTGGATATAGCTAGCCATACCAGTGGAAGCCAAGATTAGAAATTCAGTCATCCAGGAAGGATCTGTGGAAAGTTCTATCATCTGATAGTTTGGACCCACTTTAACTGCACTCAGTATTAACAAGTTTTCTGTGAAATGCGTATGAAAAGAGTCCTTGCCAGTCTGGACTGAAAGGGACAGAAAAAGAACAAATTGAAAGATGAATGACTTTAAGGACAGAACCAAAGAAACAGAGGCCTGGACCAAAAAAGGTCTCCTTGGGACAAGAGAGCAGACCAACCCATGGGTGTAGAAGGGGCAGGTTCACCCCTGCAGGCCTTGTGCCCTGATGGTGAGGGAGAGTACCTGATGCTCAGAGATGGTGGGGCTTATACCCAGCATTCATGGAGAGTCTGATTGCCATTCTGATGCTCAGAGAGAATGAGGCCCACACCCCAGTGTTTGGGGAGAGTATGGCCACTGCACAAGTGCCTGAAGGGGTGGGGTTGCTACTTCTTCAAGTTCAGAGGAAAAAACATCCATCCACAGATGACTCTCAGACCTAGAAATCTTATGTAGTTTGCCCTGTAGGGTTTTGGACTTGTTTGGAACTCCATGCTTTCCTGACAATTTCTGCCTTCTGGTATAGGAATGTTTATCCTATTTGTGTCCTACCTTTGTATATTGCAAGCAGATACTTGTTTTCTAGTTTCACAGGTCCGTTAAACAGAAGAATTTGCCCCAGGATGGACCACAGCCATAAATGATGATAAATAGGCTTTGTTCTTAGAATTGTTCTCTAATGGCTTAAGGCTTTTGGGATGTTGTGATGGAATTAATACATTTTGCATGTAGGAAGAACTTGTCTTTGTTGGAGTGCAGAGGGTGAACCAGGTGACTTGCAGCTATGTACCCCACAAAAATATGCTCTAAAATTAATCCATTCTTGTGGGTGAGAACCTATTGTAAATAGGACACTTTGATGAGGTCATATCAATTAATGTGTGACCCAACTCAATCAGAATGAGTCTTAATTTCTATTACTGAAGGCTTTATAAGAAGGACACAGAGAGTAAGCCTCAGAGAGTGGTAGCAGCTAGCGGTTAGAAGTCTATGGATCCTGGAAGAGAAAGGAGAAGATGCTGCCATGGGCATTGCCATGAGATGGAAAAACCAAGAAACACTTTGATTGCCTGCCAGCCAAAAGATACTGACTCAGGACAGAAGCAAGCCTTCTAGCCTCTGAAACCATGAGCCAATAAATTTCTGTTGTTAGGCCAACTCATTGTATGGTCTTTGTTTAGCGGCTTGGAAACTAAAACACAGGTTGTTTGGCTCTGTTTTCCAGGCCTTTAACCATTGCTAGACTGACTTTTCCTGAAACAAATAGGAATCAAGTAGGAAACCAGGGATAGACCCAGGCTATCTGGAGCATCCTGGATGGAGGGTGTTTTGCAGGAGGCAGTTTTATGCAGCAGTATCAAGTGACCTGACCCTTCACCCTGGGTTCTGGAGCCATAGGATGTCATATAAAATAGCATCCCCATCTCTCTTCTTCATTTACCCTGTTTTATTTTTCTTCGAGAACTCCCTGGCATTGTTATTTATTTAAATTTCATTTATTCTTTATTTCCTATCCCCATAACTATAATGTAAGCACCACAGGGTGAAGACTCCATTGTGTTCATCCCTCTGTGCCCATTGCCTGGCACATAGTAGGTGCTCAACACACATTTGTGGATTCTTCTTTGGCGAGTCTGCAGGTGGTATAGCAAGAGAGGGCTGACCTGCCCTATCTCTGGGGGAAGCACATCATTGCTTCTGGAATGATGGATGATTTCCGGGTAAACAAAACGTGATGAGTGAGTGGGTATTCTGATGCCTTGGAAGCGAAGTAATGGGGTTATCAAGGGTGCTTAGCCCAAAAGATAGGGACAATCTCTCTGTTCAGGTGGGTGCCACTGAGTGAAGCCCCTTTGTGGCAATGTTCTAGAGAAAACGGGAATGGTCTTGTAGGAGACACTGTGCCTACAATGGGGTCTCCATTCTCACACTCCTCTAAACTTGGGTGGGTAATAAGCCCTATTTCCAGTGCTGACAACAGAGGTTCATTGTGCAAGGCAAAGCCCTGAACACAAGAAGAGAGGGAAGTTAGCATAGAAGTTAGGAGATGAAGTGGGAAGCCAGGTTTCATGCTAGGTGAGTAGAGTGTGGTGATGTATCATTTGATGCCCCAAAGTCTAGGCAGTTCAGATCAAAGAGATCTATCCAAGAGACTTACTTCCCTGTCCCTCAGTTTCCTCACCTTAAAAGGGGGATCATAACAATACCTACCTCACTTGGCTGTTGTGAAGAGTAAATGAAGTTTTGTATATAAAGTGTTTAGACACATAGCAAGTGTTATATAAGCTTTAGCTGGAATTACTATGACAATGTCAACTTCTGTTATTGCTTTGTAAAGGAGGCCAATCTTGAGAAGTGGGTTGGGTTTTAGGGCCATGGAAACCTCCCAATGGGGAACTGAAAGAGCCAATCAGAAGGGCATGCTCCATGGCCAACCCCCAGAGCCATATGCTCTGCTGCTTTCCCACAAGTGGCAGGATAGATTCGTGGTCAAGACCACAGAGTCATGGAAGCAGACGCGGCTCAAGCAACTGGGCTCCTGCCATCTACCATATGGGGGGGGGGGGGCACCTGGGTTCAGTTCCCAGGGCCTCCTGGTGAAGGTGAAGCTGGCCTGCACCACGGATGGCTGGCCTGTGCTGCAGAGAGCTGCCCTGCACTGCAAGCTGACACAACAAGAATGATACAACAAAAAAGAGACACAGAGGAAAGACAATGAGAGACACAAAAAACCAAGACACTGAGTGGCTCAAGAGATTGAGTGCCTCTCTCCCGTGTCAGAGGTCCCAGGATCGGTTCCCAGTACCTCCTAAAGAGAAGACAAGAAGAGAAGACAAGGAGACATAGAAGAACACACAGCAAATGGACACAGAGGGCAGACAATGAGCGCAGGTGGCAAGGGGGGCGGGAGGGGAATAAGTAAAAAAATTAAATCTTAAAAAAAAAAGAAAGACCGCAGAGTCAGCTGCACCTGAGTTTGAATCCAGATTAAGCTGTTTACTAGCAGTATATATTTGGTGTGTCACTTAACCTCTCTGTGTCTCAGTTTCTTCATCTGTTATAAGGGAAAACTACCCATCTCATAGAGTACTTAGAACAGGAGAGACTCGGTGGTCACTTTTATTATTAATATGGGCAGTAAAGAGTTAAACTCCTCAAATCTATGGAAACAAGGCTCTAAACTCTTTTATTTACCTTTTTTTTTTTTTAAATTCCTTGTTGCTTTTTTGGAATAATTATGCAGTTGCTTCCTGTCCTGAGGCTCATCTGCTTACATCATGAGTGTCATTTCTCAAGTTTGGCCACGAGATGGCATGCATGTCCTTTCCTGCCCCATCAAAGCAGGCCACAGTCAGAACTAACAAGGATAAAATAGTGAGCTTCCATCTATGTGCTAGACACAGGATGCACTCTTTGCCTTCATTCTCCTTTGATTCTCATGGCAATCCTCAGATTAAAGGAGAAAGCCATCAAAAATCCTAAGCACAGTATCTGGCACGTGGTGAGCCCCCAGAAAATGTTCTCTGTTCTTCCTCTTGTTATTCCCATTTTTACAGAGGGGGATACTTAGGCACAGAGAGGGTGTATAGACAGATGTTGGAGGTTAGATTCTAAGACAGACCTGATTAGCTGCAAGCTCAGTAACTTTCCCCAAAAAATTCATTTCAGGGGAAACTTTGGATGCCAGGGGCTCACTTTATGGTTTTCTAACCATGTCTACTTTGCTCTTTGATTTCTTTCTCGATCAACCATTTCCTACTCTTGTGTGATCTTAGGCTACTTCTTTAGCCTTTCAGAGTTTCTGTTTCTCATTTGCACATTAGTGGTTATAATAAATTCTGATTTTGGAGATATTGCAGAAACAGCAACCAGACCCTAGTAGCTACTCTGTGAATGAATGGTGGCTACTGCTGGCATACTAGAGTTCATGCCTTCTTGCTTCCTTGCTTTCTCTCTCTTCTCTCCTTCCTTTCATTTATCGTCTTCCTTCTTTCCTTATTTGCTCCTTCCTTCCTCCCTCCTTCCCTTCCTTCCTTCCTTCTTTCCTTCTTTCCTGCCCTCCCTCCTTCCTTCCTTGCTTCCTTCCTTCCATGGGCCTGGAACTATAATGTACTCATGGTCTCTGCCCTCATGGAAATGTCAGTCCAAACTTTCCTAGTTTCTGCTCATCTTGGGACAATTCCATAGCCCGTCTGTCTTCTTTAAGCCATGGTGATTAGGGTTCTACTGTCTACTCCTCCCTAGGGTCCCTCCTTCTGCGAGATCCAGTCATGATAGGTTACACAACCCAGACCCCCATCTTCCCCACAGTGCTGCTTTAAAAGCAAGGCCATACATTCTTGGGGTATCAGAAGGCATCCTCAAGTCCCAAACAATCTGACTCCATACATTCCACTTCAACAGTGATTTTCAAACTGGCTCTAGGATGAAAGGGTTTTGCAGAGTGTCTGGGGGCCTTTGAGGAAGGAAACACATAATGGGAAGAAGAGGAGGGATGGTCTCATGTTTTCCAAAAAACAGCTTTGGTTTTATCTGTTTATATTTTGGGGTTACACATAGTACTCTGCTTCCAAAGAAAAACCATTCCACCATACCACGATGAGTGGGAGATTAATTTTGAGATATTTCAAAGAAAATCTCCAGGAAAAGTAGTATGTTTAGGGGATATGGTTCTAAATTAGTTTCCAAGGCAAATGGAATATAACTGGAATTCTTAAAATTTGGAGGTTATGTGGAACCCACCTTGTCACCATTGACTTAATTCATTGGTACTGATTCCTTGCTTCTGACCTTGGTGAGGCCTTTGACTATTCCCTGCCAACCTGACCCTCAGGACTTTGCCCTTCTCTGTTGCAGTGCCCTGGTTCCCAAGAACCATTCAAGAACTCGACAGATTTGCCAATCAGATTCTCACCTATGGAGCCGAACTGGATGCAGACCACCCTGTAAGTCCATGTCCCTCTGGACGAGATTCTTTCCATTCCTTCGCCCTCTCTCATTGTACTCCCACCCCCAGCTTGGGCAATATATCCCTATTCATTTGTTCAGCATTTATTGAGTGCCTACTTATGCTAGAGTTGGGGAAGCAAAGATTAATAAGACATAGTCATTGTAACAAATATGAATCACAACCCAGAAACTAGTGTGTGTGTGTCTGTGTGTATCATCTTGATTTCTGGCTTTGCCTTTGTACAATTACCAATCACAGAGGTTTAAATTAAGTACTTGGAAAACAGTAACTGTACTAATAAGTCTGATGGGGCAATGTGGGATAGGGATTGATGACATTGGACCTGGATCTTAAAAAATGAGTACAAGTTTATAGCCAAATAAGGAAAAAGGGGATCACTAGG
The DNA here is from genome assembly GCF_030445035.2 of Dasypus novemcinctus. Lineage (NCBI taxonomy): Eukaryota > Metazoa > Chordata > Mammalia > Cingulata > Dasypodidae > Dasypus > Dasypus novemcinctus. The sequence continues at coordinate 87,202,062 of NC_080684.1, read as the reverse complement.
CTGAGAGAACAGTAGAGCAAAGGTTCGGGTTCTGAAAGGGTCTGAAATATTTCCAGAATGGCTGGTTTGTGCATTTGGTGTGAAGGCAGGAATGTTGGGCGATGAGGCTGGGGCAGTGGGTTGGAGTCTGATCTAAGAAGGTCTGATGTGCAAGGCAAAGGAGCTAGGAGTGTGCCCTGTTTCCCGTGGGCAGGGGAGGAGGTCCTTCAACAGTTTCTAAGTAGAGAACTGGGATGGGAGGACCTTTCCTCTGGGGGAGGGGTCCTGGGGAGGACAGCCAAGCTGGGGGTCAACGCCGGTTCTGACAGCCTCCTTGGTCGTGGAGTGAGAGGAAGTGCCGTCCTCCTCCACCAACACTCGGCCGGCCCTGTGTTCTCTGCCAGGCAAACTGCTCCTTAATCTTTGCGTGACTTGGAAGCTGTTTCCACTCGTCAGGATTTAGTGGAACCAACGGGAGCGTCTGCGTTTTATCTGCTGTTTCTTCTCACATCCACGTGGGTCTTTACAGTGGACAAGGAACCCTCATGATAGTATTTGCACTTCACGTTGGCACTTTTTGGTAAGCAAAAAAGTGTCACATTTTACAGAGACATTAAGGCCTCATGAGGGTAAATGGCTTTTCAAAGATCCCATGCTAAACCTTGGGTCCTTAGGCTCTTAGTTCAGCGCTCTCTAGTGCCTGGAGGAAAGGCCCAGCTCATGCCAGAATTCCAGAATTTCATAGAAACAAAAGGAGAGCTATTTCAGGCAACCTTTTTAAATATAAGCAATTTCTGCTTCTTTTGTTTCTAATTCAAATAGTTGAACTCCTAATAGTGAACTTGAAAACATCGAAGGCATGATGAAAATGAAGACCACCTTGCCCTTATTTTTCTTTCTGCACTAAATTTTTACAATGGAAAAATATTTTGTCAACAGAAACAAAAGTGAATCCCCTCTTTTGCCAGAATTTGAAATAGGAAAAAAAATCACTTATTATCACTGTCTTCAGAAATAATCAGTCTTAACATTTGATATGCTTCCTTCCTCTCCTCCTCTCTTTATATATACATGTATTTTTTTTTCAGGCCAGTGCCATAAATTGCTAACCAATTCCCAATGACAAGCATGTGGGAGGTTGCCAGCTTTTCACTATTACAACTGTAGTGAAAAGCCTTGCCCGTTTTTTATGTGAACTTCCAATTGCTTCCTTGAATCTTAGTCTTGAAATTACTGAGTGCCAGGATAAAAATTGTATTTAAGGCTCCCAACATATATTACTCAAATACCCACTCCCAAAAGAAAGGAGAAAGGTGGGGAATTTTGATCTCCCTTCCATCTTCCTGTGTGTAGTGCAGCCTCATCCTGTGGCGCCCAGGGTAGCACACAGCTGCAGGTGAGCAGAGCATCTCCAGATCTAGCATTTCTCAGAGAAGCTGCCTGGCCCCTGGTAACCTTGCCCAGGGGATCTCTCCTTTTGCCAGCCTCCCCTCCTCCACCCCCACCCACCAGGACTCAAGCTGGCCTCACTCCCTGCTCCTTTGGGGTAGTGGGGGAAGAGGCCAGCCCAGAAATACTGACATTTCCCTCCCTGTATACTCATATCCCCTTGCAAGCAGACAGTGCTAGCTTTAAAACACTCTGGAATTCATTTCTCTTTACAAACCCAACCCACATCTTTGGCTCCCTGGCCTCTTGGCATCATGAACTTTATCATAAAAATACAATTTATCAGGTACACGGTCCTCCTGAAGAGAAGACGCCAGGCTCTCTGTGTTCCTGTGGTTTCCCAACAGGTCCCGGGGACATGGGCCAAGGACAAAGCAGACCCACCAGGGTGCCTGCCCCCATCCTCCTGGCCCCCGCATGCCATGGCCTCCATATATGAACTGCAAACAGACGCCAGCCCAAGGAGCTCATGGGTGTTCTTTCTGAAAGGACCCCCTGTTCTGCTCTGTCCCCTTGGATTCAGCATGATCTCTTCTTCTATTGACCTTCTGACCTTGGCAGTACGCACTGACGTTTGACCCAATATCTCACATAAGGGCCTCCAAAACAATCATTTTGAAAAATGAGGCCAAGTATGGATTGTTCCCGAAATAGACAGCAAAGGGCATCTGCATTCCAGCTTAACTAAGTGGGAAAATGAAATAGGAGGACTGTACTGCACTCTGTCCATCATGCCTCCCTCACTACCTCCTTCCTTTCTTCCTTCTATGAACATTAAATAAGATAAAGATATTCATAGCTAACATTTTTTGAATGTGGACTGTGTGCCAGGCACTGTGATAAATGCTTCATGAATTTTTAATTTAAACTTCAAGTCAAATGAGGAATCTTAGACAGAGAGGGCTGAGCAGTCTCATGTGTATGTGAACTATTTCCTAGACCATGTAAAGGAAAGGGGTTGAAATGATAAATTAAACATGAGCCCTGACTTCCAGGGGCCTCCAATAATGTGATAGAGGAGAAGGGGTGTCTGCCCTTTCTAAAAGGATGCCAGAGGAACCTGGCATAGCAATTGTACATTTGGCAGGCAGAACCCAAGTGGTTTCTTTTTAATTCCCAATTTTAAAATTGATTCCCCTTTTTCTGACAATTTTCCAGTCTCTATGCTCTTAATTATGTTGTTTCCTTCACCTGGGATGCTTCATTCTGTCATTCCACCTGTTCTTCCCCTGTTGGAAAATCTCTATTCATCTTTTAAGACCCAAGTCATAAATTACAGCCTCCCTAAAACCTTCCTGCTAGCCCTTCCCTAGGCTAGGCTTTTCATGCAGTTACTGTAGAACAGTGTGCTTGTCTCAGTGATGGTATTCCTCATGTTGTGTTTGATATTTTAAGCATAGAGCATAAAACCAAAATAAAGTCCTTTCTTCCTTGTCTTATAACCTCACAGGAGATATGTATATATATAGATATATATAGATATATATAGATATATATAGATATATATAGATATATGAAAGAGTTATATACACACTTGCCAAATTGTTGTCTTTTTAAAAACTGTTTGATCAAAGAGAAAAGCTCTGTATTCTAGAATCCCTTTTTGGGCATATATAAGTCCTTTTATATCCTAGAGGCTTTGAAAAGTTCTACAAAAGTGAAACCCATTCAACCTGGTGCTTCTAAAACTTATTTACCCATGGAGCCTTTTTTTAATAGAATGCCTGTAAACATTATTTTAAATGGTAGCATTCCATGGAACACAGATTGGTTCTATTCTTAAGTCATAACTCAAAATAGCACATAATTAGACACTAGATTTGATGAGCCACATAGATTCTGCTAACAATTCTAAGGGAGGACTCAAATGATTAGGGAGGGCTTTCTGAGAAAGCTAGCAAGGGAGGTTAACTGCTTATCAAACAACCCCACATTTCCATGGCTTAACCCAATAAAATTTTATTTCCAGTTTGGGTCAGTAGGGAAACTCTGTTCCACACAGTCTTTCAGGTATCAGTGCTCTTCCTCATGCCTCACTCTTCTCCAAATCCTTGGAGCTAACTCCATCCTTCCAGCACATGGGAAAAAGAGAGTGAATGCTCCTAGGAGGTCTCTATAGGCCCGACCTGGAGTTGACTCCCTGCCTTCACTCAGATTCCCTTGGTCAGAGATCAGTCACACATGGCCACTACTAACTGCAAAGGAGAGTAGAGGACATAGTTTAGCCAGGTCTCCTGGAAGAAGAGGCGAGGACAGGTCTTGTGGAACACCAGCAGCCTCTGCCTCACATACCCTAGCCCTAGAGTTTACTGTTCCAGTTTACCAGGCACCTGTGCCTGTGACCAAGGTGAAGATCTATACTGAGGGACCTTTCTGTTAAGGACAGTATCAGTCAGCACAACTGGCCTTCTGTGTTTATTTCCATTGCTTGATCCAAGTCTCTCCATCTGCATTTCCACCTTTCAAGATGTGGATATCAAGTTTCCCAACTGTCTTATTTTGCCAGGGCTACTATGACAAATATCACACAATGGCTGGCTTGACAACAGGAATTTACTGGCTCACAGTTTAAGAGGCTAACAGTCCAAAATCAGGATGTCAACAAGCCATAATTTCTTCCCAAAGTCTATGACATTCTGGTGCTGGCTTCCTGCAGTCCGTGGTGGTCCTTGGCTTGCCTCGCTGCTCCCATCATATGGCAAGCTGATCTTCTGGTTTCCTCTGACTTCTGCCTCCTTCCTGGGGCTTTCTCTGACTGTATCTGAATATCCCCTCTTAATAAGATCTTCCATGTGGATTAAGGCCCACCATGATTCAATTTGTCCTCCTATCTAAATAGGATCTCATTCACAAATGAGTCCACACTTAAGTAATAACAAACTGGTTCATACCCACAGAAATGCAGAGTAAGACTTGAACATGACTCCAATCACCAACAACTACTCCCCATCACTTTCCTCATGAATAGGGCTATATTATCCAATACTTCTCTCCTTTCTACTTCCTTTCTCTCACTCAACCTTCTCCACCTCTGGGCCCTTTCAGAGACTATTCCAAAGGTCTACCTGTTGACTCATCAAACACTTGTTTCATTCTTACCAAGCTGCTCTGTCCAAGCATAATTTTCTAAACATTAAATGCAACTTTCATACAGTTATACAGGGAATACCTGTCAAAGATCCATTTGACTCAATGAGGGAACAAGGAGGATGACAAAAGTGCCTCAAAAGAAAATACAAAAGACCAAAATATGTATAGTCAGTGAAAGATGGGATGCTGAAGTAAGATTGCAAATATGAATATACAAATGATTAATATCCTACAAGGCAATAAAACCATACCAGACAGAAATCACTTGTTATATTATCAGGAAAAAAAAAGGGTTTGGCAACTAATTGATCTTCTAAAAGTCAGCATCTAGCATTTCAGAGTCTAGTTACACCTCAAATAAGTATACTTCCCCCTACAGCATCCAGAGGGCATGCTAGACAATGATTTCAAAAAGACACACAGTAAATTTTTGCCTTTCCACCCCTGTTTTTGGATAATTTTCTTAAAACTTCCTACTCAGGAATATGTTAGGAAAACAGACAAAGAGTTCCTGAATTTAGTAATTATTAGCAAGTATAATGACTATCTGGATGGAGAAACACCCAGGTTGCTAAGAGAACAGATCAGAGAGGAAAACCAATATGTTTTGGGAAATCAAGGAAAATCTCTTAAGTGCACCATAAACTAAGACCAAAAGAACTAGTAAGAGATTATCAACCTAAGAGAGTGGGGAAAAGCATGTGTAAAGATCTTCAGATGTAAAAAAGAGTGTGATGTGCTTAAGGAGATAAAATAAGGCCAGTACTCTTTGCAGCGTATTATGAGGGAGGGCAACAGAGACTTGGAAATATTGGCAAAGGTCAAATCACATATAGCCTTATAGACAGTATTAAGGGTTTTGGACTCAAAAATAGGGGAAAGCCACTGCAGGTTTTTAAAGAGGGGAGTGACCTTATCAGATCTGCATTTTATAAGCCCACTTTGGCTTTAGTGGAGGAGGAAAAGGGGGCAAAGAAAGACCAATTGGAAAATAGTTACAGTATTCCTGGCAAGAAATGATGGTGGCTTGACTTAAGGTGTTAGGTGTGAATAAAATAAAAATGATAGACAATATATTTGGAAGATAGAACAGATAGAAATTGATTACTGAATGTGAAGGAAGAGATGAAGGGAGAAGTAAAACAATGGTTCCAGGTATCAGAAGCCATTCCAGAACAACCTTCTCGGACTTACTAGTGGTGATCATGGCCAGCAACTCAGAGTGGAAGAGGGAAGGAGCTTTTTTCAGCATTACCCATTATACTGCAAGCCTTTTTGGTTTGCAAGTCCTCTTTAGCCAGCACCTATAGGATGGAATGGCAGGTTCTTAACAAAACCAGTTTAAACCTCTTGTTGCCTGTATAGCATCCTTCCCCTGAGTCTTAGTTTACCTGAGCTGCCATCACAAACACCACTCAAGAGGTTGGCTTTACAACAGGAATCTATTGGCTCACGGTTTCAGCAGGTAGAAAGACAAAATGAAAATACTGTCAAGGCCATGATTTCTCCCCCAGTTCTGGTGCTGGCTGTGGCAATCCTTTGGTTCCTTGGCTTGAATCCCTGCTTCCCATCATGGCGACATCCTCTCCTTTCTCTTCCTGATTCCCACTGACTTCCAGATTCTCCCTGTGATCTTGTCCTTATAAGATCTCCAGCAATCTTATTCTAACTGAATGAGACCAATCCTTATTCAGTGGAGCCACATCTTAAAATAATATCTTCAGGAGAAGATATCACATTATCTATTTACATAAGATAATCCATTTACAATGGATTCACTCCCACAGGAAAGCAGATTAAGAACATGTTATTTTTTTCCCTCCCCTAGAGTATATCACGCAATCTAGCAACCATTTGGCATACGACTTAAGGAATGTAAAAAGCCTCTCATTTATTGGTTTAGATAAAATATAAATTCCAAATTAAAAATTCTGCCAATGTTGGTTAAAGAACCCAAGGGAGGGTGGTGCTACTCAGCGATCCATGCCAGAGTACATCATTTTTCTGTTCTGAGCCAGACTTCTCTGCTTTTGGGTATCCCACTGTTTTGCACAAATACAGCATTTTTTTCAAGTGCCCACTGCATGCTCAGACTTTTTCTTAGTGCCTATCTTAGTTTTCCAGGCTGCTATGATAATACCACACAATGGCTTCAACAGTGAAAATTTATTGACTCAAGATTTTGAGGCTAGAAGAAGTCCAGAATCAAGGTATTGGCAACGCTCGTTTTCCCCTGAAAATTTTTTATGTTCTGGCACTGGCTGCCGGCATTTCTTGGGGTTCCTTGGCTTGTATTTTCTGCTTCCCATCACAAAGGAATGTTTTCTCCTTTTTAGCTGTTATTTTGGGTTCTGCTGATTTCTGGCTTCCCCATGTGGCCTTCTCTAATTCTGGCTTCCAGTTTCTTCTTTTTATAAGGCCTCAAGTAATATGGAATAAGACCTCCATCCCACCCCATTCAATTGTGCCACACCTTAACTGAAAATAACATGTTCAGGAAATCCTCTTTACAATGAGTTCACACCCACAGGAATACAGATTAAGATTAAGAACATGTCTAAATTGTGGAGCATAATTTAGTCTACCACAGTGCCCTTCCTGTATTACCTGACCTATTTCTCATAACACCGTGAAGTGGTAACTTCTACCTGTCTCATTTTACTGATGAGACTAAGAGGTAAACTGATGGGATCCCAGGCCACGGTCCTAGTGAGTGAGTAGATTAGAGTTCCAATCCAGCCTGTCTGACTCTAAAATCCAGGCATTTCTGATATTTAACTTCAACCATGATGTCAAGAAATGACCAAATAAATATCTTGGTCTAGAAGAATACTCAGAACTCTTTTCCATATAGTTACACTTTCCTGCAAACTTCCATAGAAATAAAATCACAACCCTCAACGCCCCAACAATTGTCCAAATAAAGAAACTTCTGCAGTTAAGAAAAGTGATTGCATGTAGACTTCAGGTCATGTTGTAACTTTGTATCCTGCAGAAATCTCCCCACTTTCTCCTATCTACTCCTCCTCTCCCTCCCTTCTACCACTCCTTCACCAACAATATATTTTCCTGTCAAAACATACTTGGTTACATGCAGTGCAACCAAAATTGCTGCTATTAGTTTAATTGAGACAGGGCGATTATAAATAAATTACATGCAGTGCTACCGAAATTGCTGCTATTAGTCCAAATTGAGACAGGGCGATTAGTCATTCACCAACTGTAGCGTAATTTAAAATGCATTCCGTGTGTCCGCAGAGTCCCTGTGGTCATCCAGCAGCCCAAAGGATAGTAGGCCAAATCCCCAAGAGACTGGACCTCAAGGCCACAGCTCTCTTTGGCTCCTGGTAACTAGGAGAGCAAAAGTCCTTGCAATCTGGTTCGTGGGGTATCTTTGCAGGCTAATAGTGAACATCTTAAAAACTAAGAGCTGAAAAGAGTTATGGTTAGGAGCCTTTCCATATGGAAAACCTGTGTAGTATATTATGTATGCGTGTGTTTATGCATGTCAGTGTGTAAATGTTCTGCCCTTTCCCCAAAATTATGTGAGTAGATTTTTCACAGTAAAAAACTTTAAAAACTAGTGTAAAAGAATAAAACAACTCAACCATTTTTCTACTACCTAGAGATGGTGCTTGTTACAGTTTGGTGTATTTCTTTTCTATCGTTTGATTTATATGTATGTATGTGTGTGCATTCCCTCTGACATAGTTGATAGCCCACTGAATATACAATTCTGTGTTAAGCTCTTTTTCCTCAATAGAAAAACTCTTTAAACTACCTAGACAAGTCATAGTAGAAATAAAAGATAAAGAACCAAATGGAGAAGTTGTCATGGACATTCCATATTTGGAGGCAAGGCAAGAAGTAGAAATCCACTAAGTAAGGGCAATTCTTTTCTTTTCTTCCCTGGTTTCTAACTCCACCATTCAACCTCAACTCTGTAGGATAAGAAAACCCGAATGGAGGCACAGTCAAGGCCCCTTAGGCAATTAAGCATATGGGCTTCATTTCTCTTATTTCTGGATCAAAATAGCAAAGTAGATGTTCTCCTACAGGTCTTGCAGGTACAAAAGTCTATATTTTATACTTTTGAACTGCAGAAAGTCATTTACTGCTGAGTGTTAAAAAAAAAAAAAGATGGGTAAGTGAGGATGACTATAACAATCAAGTCTTAACTATTGACATATTGACAGACAAATTTATTTTTGAGCCCTAAGTATGGAGTTATGTACAGATAAGAGTTCCTGATTTAGGCCAGTCGACATGCTCTTTAAAAATATATATATATATATATGGGTAAGTGAGGATGGCTGTAACAATTAAGTCTTAACTATTGACAGACAAATTTATTTTTGAGCCCTAAGTATGGGCTCAAAACAAGATTTCCTGATTTAGGCCAGTCAACATGCTCTTAAAAGGTTGTGGTAGTGTTGCTTGGAAATCAGGCCATGTGTGCCCAGATTTCTTACTACATCATTCCAAAGTAACTTTGGGGCCCAACAGTAGTTTTCACTTCTCAGATTCCCAGGCAATCCTACCTGTACTACATGATTTAAAATCATTCAGAGCTCTAGGAAAAACAATTGTATTACATTTTGTAGTAACCACGTCATGAAACATTTTCTAAACTGCATTGGCACTTAATTTATCTGGAATTTAATTCTGGAATTTAAAAAAGTTGTATGGAAACTTTACTTTTCCAGTTTGCAACATTTGTATTTCTCTGTTTCTCAAAATGTAACTTAGGAAATAAACTAACTTATTCTTCTCCCTCCCTCCCCTTTTCCCTCCCTCATTTTCCTCCTTCTTTCAAAAAGTGTTTTGTAGTTCTTTCTGTATACCAGACTCTGTACTATAGATTCTCAGAAGAAATTAAATTATATACATTGACTCCTGCTTCTTTGGAATTAGAGGAAGGCCCTGATGTTAAAAACAAAAAGCCAAGCAACCAACCAATCAAGCAGATAAACAAAAAGCAATATCTGAAAATCAGGGAGTTCGTATTTTAAAAAAAGAAAGAAAAAGGAAAGAAACTGCTTAGATATTAAGCTCCATAATACAATCCTTTATTTCCCAAATCATTAACAATTTGGATCAGAGGAATGGTGGATGGAGAAAATTCAAGCTAAAATGACAGATGCCATGGCCAGGAACACTTACTGGGAAATGTTTGGAGGGAACAAATGGAAGTTCTATAGTGATCACAGCAGTTTCTTGTCTTACCAAAATTTGGAATACAACGAACATTTAAAGAGAAAGTCCTTTGTATCAGTTTCAACTCAGGAATGTGCTGCCCCAACGCGAAAGCACATTTGTCCTTTTTCACTCCGAAACTGTGGTACATTAAGAATTGTTGGGGAAAAGGCTGCCTGCAAGTCAATCTCAGAGAAGAAATGATTTTCATCCTTTTTATGTACTGAGCTAGATTTCTCAGTTCGTCGGGCCCCTGCCAAGATGTGCAGGTTGACAATTATGGAGGAATAGAGAAATGAACATGGGAATGGCCCCACCTTTGCTGTGACTCCACTGTTTATTCTTCTAGGGATAAAAGGAGGGTAATTATACTGGTCTTCCTTGCAAGTTTGCGGAGAGATTTGTGGGGAAAAATACTTTTTTAAAGCACAAGCTGCCAGTGTAGGCACTCAATAAATGGTATTTTTAAAAAATGTGATCAGTAGTAAGTATATACCTGTTTGCTTATTTACGTACACACATACCAAAGGCAAAGTGAATTGAAATTGAACAAGTTAGGAGACAGTGTTAAACACATGCTATTAGCCAGAGATTTAATGGATATTGTTTACCTTTACATAGGTTTTTATTTTCCCAACTGTCTAATTTAGCATGTTTATAAATTAGACTTCTTTAAAAATCAGGGTACTCCTGTACTCTGTTTGCACTTTGGAATCTTGTGGCCAGGAGGCTCTCCCTGCACTGAAGATATTGCTAATAATGTATCACTTTTAACTCCTGGGAAAGCTCAGCCTCAGCTAAACTGCGGCTTTACTTTCCGAGACTAGTCCAGGGAAGGAGAGAGGCATCGCCAGATCTCAAGGGCCCCGTTGAAAGCGTTCCTAGATATGCTGGGCCTCTCCCTCCAAAAGCCTTGAAAAATCGTGTTTCTTTTCTCCTAGGGTTTTAAAGATCCCGTGTACCGAGCAAGGCGGAAGCAGTTTGCTGACATTGCCTACAGCTACAGACAGTAAGTCTGGCGGACTTTTTAGGGGATGAGAGGAGACCACACCCCTAGCCTACCACTCCCTTCCCAAATTTGGAAAAGACCTGTGTGAAAAGTCTTGCCTTCTGTGTGTGTGTGTGTGTGTGTTTCAACCCTCTCATGAATAACACGGTTTTGTTTTTTTAAGATTGCCTCTAGACAAAACAGAATTACCCACTGCACTGATGCCAGGCTTTCTCCCAAGTTTTGGTGTCTCATTATGCAGAGGGGTCTGAAGTAATTACAAAAGGCTTCAGTCCTGAATAAAACAGCCTCTGGCATTCTCCACATGAAACAGGGAAAAAGGAAAAAGAGAATCATTTACATTAAAGAAATCACTGGCTGCTTTACTGAAATAATGAATCATTGGAGGTTTCAGGCGAGCCAAGCTTCAGCCTTCTACTTTTATCTGGTGTGACCCAGCTGCCAAGGGCAATTTTAGGATGGGTCTGCTTTTTTCTGTTTGTAATACTGTGCTCCTCCTCCAGCCTTTTTTTTAGCTCAAAGAGAATGCAAATAGCAAATATATTATTTGGGAGGAGGCCTGTTGTACGGGTTTGCTTAGCAGGAACTAGAAAAATACTACGGCGGGAATTAAAGTTTGGAACTGATTGCCATTCCTGAATGAAAAGGCATGAAAAAAGACATGCACAAGAAGAAATAGGTCTTAAAAGTTGACCAGTACTGAAGAAATAGTATTTTAAATGAACAGCTTTGATATAATGTCAGAGAATAAAGGAGATAATAGGACTTAATATACTGAATCCATAGTTGCCTTTAAAATGAGAGAACCTCCAGAGAAAATGAGGCAGTGTCCTTCTGTGAATGATTCCTGGTGGTAGGTGGATCCAGAACTTTGTTGCTTGACCTTGGTCAAAATCTTCCAGCCCCCCCCCTCCTAAGTTTTGGCTTGTGCTATGCAGAAATCAAAGAACGATAGTGACCTCTCGCTCCACTGTCCCCCTCATGGTTAGATGACACCATCCAAAGAGTTCTTCTTCAGATAATCAATAATAATAGATCATATTTATTATCTACTTGCTATGAGTCTGGGGCTTTGCTAAATGCTTAGTGTACGTTATTCACCTAGTCTTACTCTCCATATTTCAGATGGGGAAACTAAAAGTTTAGCAACTTGTCAAGGACATATAACTAATAAGTGCATGATAGGTTCTGAACCCAAGTTTGTCTAACTCCAAAGTCATTCTACACCACCTCCCTGAGTTTGTGGAGACCCACTCTCTCATGGTCAGGGGACCAACTTCTCCTTATAATCAAAGAAGAGCTGCTTGGGAGGTATATTCACTCACTTCTTAGCTGTTGGGGTTTGAGAGGAGAAACTAATTGTCTTCAAACTCCTTTCCCTAAAAAAGTAAAACCTATTGAGAAAAAAGGTTAGGCTAAGTGGAATTGATTGCATTCCTTGCAAACCTGGATGCTAACCAAATAAGTTAAATTGATTATTGAAAATTGTGCGTAGAAAATTCGGCTCTTAGAGGAACGTTAGACATACGGTACTTAATTTCCCACTGTCTGGCTGTGAACCTACAGAATAGGTTCTGTCAAAGTTTGGTGGGCATTTAAGACTGAAAAAGGAAGCAGGCCACTCCAAATAGCAAAGTAGCAACAGTTCATTAGGAAACTTAAATCTGGGAGCTGGTCTGGGTGACCACAGGAAGTTCAGAGTAGCATTCTGTGCCACCCAGGGGTCTGCAGGCGGTTTATATTAGACAAGGACAAAGAAGGCGCAGAGCCAGCAGAGCCACGTGGGGATTTGCAAGATCATAAACATGTCTCTTTGAAGTTACTTATACGTAGCAGGAGTAGTTTAGTACAGATGGCTCTCGTGCTTAGGAATGTGCCTGTGTGGTTTAAGATATACCTACAGGGAACGGTTTCTTTGTTTGTTTTTTTTTTGCCTAGGAATTTATGGCCTCTCTTCTCACACCCACCATTTTTAGAAGAATGCAGATGGTTAAAATGATGTGCCCAAGGTCCTGTGGCTCATTAGAGGCTGAACTTTTAAAATTCAAAGCGTATTTCAGATTTGATTCTTATCTCATTTCTTTTAAGCTTCTGATACTGTTTACCTTCCCCTCCTTCTTTGAAATAGTCTCTTACCTCGGTTCTTGGCATTCTACTTTCTGTCTTTCTGAGAGCATTTTCTCTGTCTCTGCTGACCTCTTCTTCCCACCTCAGAAATTGTAGCATCTTTCAGGATTCAGCTTTGACCCTCGTCCTTGGCTTCAGCCACCATCCATGACAATAGCCCCCAGCTCCTAAGGGAGCTCCCAATAATCCTGACCTCTATCCTGAGCGCCACATGAATGTTTAGCCCTGTATCTCCCACAACCTCTTAAACTCAACCGATTTAAAATGAACTCATGGTCATGTTATTATTCTGCTTAAAACCTTCCATTGGGCTCCAACTCTTTGATGGTAACTCGTGGTGAACTCACGAATGTTCTTGAGAATCCATTTAAAACTGTGAGTCCCTCTTCTCCACCAAAAAAAAAAAAAGCAAAAAATATATATATATTTATATATAATACAGAAAAATGAATGCACAGTAACACCTAACATGTATTGAATGTTTACTATGTCCCAGGCATTGTACTAAGATTTCTCTATATTTATTCTTATGTTTATTAATATTATATTCATCTCATTTATTCCTGTGATAATCTTATGATGTTATTCTTACTGATGCCATTTGATAGATGAAGAAATTGAAGCTCTGATCCTATGCAGGATGAAATTCTATGATCTTTTAAATACTTTTAGAGGCTTCATGGATGCCCCTTCATAGTTTAAAATCCACTCTCCATTGTATGGCTTAAGAGCCCTTCGCCATCTGTCCTCTGCCAATAGCTCCAATACCTTCTTCCAACACTTATCCAATCCATATTAGGCAAAATGAACTAGTCAGAATGTAGCAGGTGACTTTTCATACCTCTGTGCCTTTATTTTTTATTATTTTATTATATTATTATTTTAAAGATACTTAGATTATACAAATTTCATGTAAAAAATGTAGGGGATTACCATATGCCCACTCCCCCCCGCCTCTCCTCCCACATTTTCCCACGTTAACAACATCCTTTATTACTGAGGTACATTCATTGCAATTGATGAACACATTTTGGAACATTGCCACTAAGTGTGGATTAAAGTTTACATTGTAGTTTATATTCTATCCCACATAATTCTGTAGGTTATGGCAAAATTCATAATGGCCTGTATCTGTTGTTGCATTGTCATTCAGGACAATTCCCAAGTCCCAAAAATGCCCCTCTATTACACCTGTTTTTCCCTCTCTCTGCCCTCAGAACCTCCAGTGGCCACTGCCTTCATATCAGTGATATAATTTCTTCCATTGCTAGAATCACAATAATTCTATAGTATAATACCAGTAAGTCTATTTTAGTCCATAGTTCATTCCCCAATCTGAGGATTCTGGGATGGTGATGTCCACTCCACCTCTAACTGATAAGGAGCTGTGATTCCATGGAGCCAATGGATGGACTCTCTTGCTTGCAGTTGTAGACTCTCCCTGTGCCTTATGATGGTAGTTGTCCATCATCACTTCCTTGTTAGTTGTCCTGGGTGAGACCAATGAACTAGAGAGTAGGTGTTGCAACTCCTTTGCAATTCAGGGCCCAACTGGCCCTCTGTGCCTTTAGACATTCTCTTTTCTCTGTCTGGAATGCTCTCTCCCTCTCTTGTCTGCCTCTAAAGCTTCTACTTCTCCTTTACGACTAACTCAAATGCCACCTTCCTCAAAGTCTTCACTGAATCCATCACTCTCCTTCTATGCCCCAGAGTGCTTTGCTCACTCCTTGGGAATTATAATTATTTGACTGCTAGTTTCTTCCCTTGCAGACTGCTAACTCCTTGAAATCAGTGCTCACATCTTTTATCAATCAGCCCTGAAATTATAGTGCATTCTGAGGCATGAGCTTAGCTGAGGCTTTCTTCACAGTCGCTGCAGGCCTCCACAGGACCATCTGAGGTTGTCTTGCTTTCACTTCTTAAGCAAAACTCTGACTTTTTTTCCTAATTCCTGGCCATCATTATCTAGAAAATATTGGTGACTTTGCTTTAATGTACTTGGATGAGCAACAACTCTGAAAGGGCAGGCAGGACCTAGTTTGGAGCTTGGTGATGATTCATAATTCTGAGGTAAACAGGCTTGCCTTGTCCCAGACACTATGTACCCTGTTATGGAACTAGGCCTGAATCCCAGGGAATGATCCCTGGTCTTTGAAGTCCAGCTTTGTTTGGTTTCCATTTGTTTTTGTTGTTCAGAATACAGGTCGTTCTTTGGTATTTTTCAAAAGGATCTCAAACTAAACACTCTCAAATTATAAAGTGCGTCAGAATCCATATACCTGGGTCTTCTCCTCACCTACTGAATTGGAATCTATGTGGCAGGGTCTGCATTTGTACTTTAATGAGCTCCCTATAGCTCTGCTATGTCATAGCAGAAGATGCTAGGTAATTGTATCTTACACCTAGCATGCATTTAAATGCCTTTATAACATCCCAGGGGCAAAAATGTCAAATCCAGCAAGTAAATGCTCCACTAAGCAAAGGGTCATTTACTCATGATTCACGTAGTAAACCCAGCTTAGCCCATAGACGTAATGGCTTTGGTTAATATAACATAAAACTCTGTTGCTTTCATTGAACTTGGATAACTTTGTTTAGAAAGAGGGTGCATTCTTTAGTTCATCTCAGCCTCCATCCTTGCCTTACACCTGCTATTTTACACTTTTATATGACCTGCCTGGCCCCTGAAGGTAAGTGAATTTCTACCCCTGGGTAAATAGTTGGAGAGGTAGGAGAACAGAAAGACTAAGTGGTTCCCAAACTGATACAGCAAATCCTCAGTGCAGCTGCTGAGGTGAGAACTTATATTGTTGCTTAAATCAAGTCACTCTTTTGGTTGGGAAATGGAAACATGACTGTTTCCCATAACAAGAAGTGGAATTCCCTTTTTAAAATAGCTTTTGAGTGCACGATAGTGGGACTCACAGACTGGCCCTGGCTCCTGCTAACTTTACCTTTGTCCTCTGCTCCGTGCCTGCCACGCCAGAGATACATGTTTTGTGTCTGTCTTCCAGTGGGCAGCCCATCCCTCAAGTGGAATACACAGAGGAAGAAAAGAAGACATGGGGGACAGTGTTCAGGACCCTGAAGTCCTTATATAAAACCCATGCTTGCTACGAGCACAACCACATTTTCCCACTTCTGGAAAAGTACTGCGGCTTCCGTGAGGATAACATTCCCCAGCTGGAGGAGGTTTCTCAATTTCTCCAGAGTAAGTCCATGTCAGGGCCAAAGGCCCAGCAGGAAGTGCTGGCAGAGGGCTGGGGAACAGAAAGAGAAGGGAAGAGGGGAGAGAAGTGAAGCGAGAAGTGTGTGAGTTCGTGTGTTGGTGGTGATGCGTGCAGGTTGATTTTCCCAGGAAAAACTGAATTTCATTCTGTGTCCCCCTTCCCATCACCCATCCAGCCTCCACCATTCATCTCTTGCCATTCAGGAAGAGGCATCAACCCCTACACATGACCGTGAAAAGTATTTTCTTTCATAGTCAAAGCCCTGGGGCTATCAAGTTTCTCCCTGCAATTCCTGCCATGTTAAGAGATGGCAGCAGTGTTTGTGTGTGTGTGTGTGTGTGTGTGTGTGTGTATTTGTGGGGTAGTACCTGAGCTCTGAGCTCTGAGTCTATGCATTTGGTAGGAAAGCTGCCTTTGACCTTTTCTAGCTGGATGAACCCGCTTCAGTCTGGTCACCTGTAAGATGGAGACTGTGTCGGCCCTTTAGCCTTTCTCACAGGGAAATTATGAGAATGAAATGAGACCTTGCTCATGAAAGCATACAGCACAAGGCTGCAGCTAAGTAGGTGCTCTGTGAATTTGTGGTGAATAGGTATCTGGATAATTCCATAGTATATACATTACCTGGAGGCCTGGCATCTGGGCATCATTTCCAAGAGAGACAGATGCTTTCTTTTCTACCAGGAGGGTGTTAATTCAGCAAAAATAAAGCAATACTGATAAATGCTATTCAGAGAATGTGGTAGAGATGTGCAGCCAAAATGGACTTCCTAACATTTTACTCCTAGATTACATAATCTTACCTGCCATTGCTCTGGCACAGTACATGGTCTATTGCATGGTCAAGAGAAACTAGAACACACTCTTCTGTATGCCCTCAGGAGAGAAGGAGCAATTCAGAAAAGGTCAAATTGAAAATACTCATTTTCTCCTCCCAAATGCTCCAATCAGAGAAGTTACAGCTTCTTATGGGGTGGACGGTCTATGCGATGTGCTGTAGAGAAGTAAGAAATGCTCCTTTCATCATTTTCCTTTCTGACAGAAGCAGTGAAAATTCTATTTCAACTCTGCAAATCCCAGAAATAGGGAATTTGTATTCCACTCTAATCAACAATATCGGAAGCTGAATTAATTCAGTGCTTCCTATGTGCTAGGCTCTGGGTAAGACCAATGAACTGGAGAGTAGGTGTTGCATCTCCATTGAGATTCAGAGCTCAACTGGTTCTGTGCTAAGTACTTTATATTCATTAGCTTTCATATTTTTATTTTTTTATTTTTTATTTTTAAAGATATCAATTTTATGATATGTATTAATAAAGCATACAATTTATCCAAAGTATACGATGAATGGTATTTGGTACAATTACATAGTTTGTGTTCATCATGTCAGTCATTATTAAAGCATTTTCATTATTTCAATAACAACAAACAAAAGACGTATAAACAAACAAACAAAAAAATTCCTCACCTCTCAATCTATTTCCCTAATGTACATAGCTGCTATTATGGCTATTCTTGCACAATTATTTATTTGTTTATTAAGCAGTTTTATTGAGATATATTCACATACCATAGGATCTATTCAAAGTGTGTAAGTAATGGCTTTTTTTTTAGCTGTTAAAAAATCCTTTATTGTCAAATTGTAAATAAATAGAAAAATAGATTGAAAGAAATTACAAATTTTAAAAGAGAGTGCAAGGCCATATTAGATTTTAATATAATCGATTATAAAAAATATATAGCATAGCAACACTTATAAATGTAAATAATTCAAATATAATAAAAATTAATTATAAAGCAATTCTAATTTTTATATTACAGCTCTGACCATTAGACATAATAACCTCTAAGAATGAAACAAATTACTGGTTTGCATATTTAATTTACATTTAGGCCATAATTCTTTCTAGATAATCAAATTCTTATTTGGGAATTCTTCACATCTTATGGAATGAATTACAGCGGATTTGCCAATTCATAATTTTATTAAGCAGAAAAATTCAAAATCTTGTTCAACAGTAGTCATGCTAAATCACTGATCCAGATAGATTATTTTAATTAAAGAGTATGAATAAAAACAGTTAAAGAAAAATGAAGTATCCAAAACTTTATCTCTTTCCAGCCCTCCTCAATTAAAAGCAAGTGTCTTTTTGTATGAAAAAAAAATTACAGAATAGTGATCACAGGAACAATTTGCCAGTTGCACTGAGTAATTATTGTTCATATATTATAATGCTGCTATTTTACACTTATCTCGTCTACTCCAGCTCCTTTTTGGTTGCTATTTGCATGGAATACCTTTTTCCAACCTTTTCACTTTTAACCTGGTTGTGTCCTTTCATTCGAGGTAGGTCTCTTGTAGACAACATATAGATGGCTCATATTTTTTAATCCATTCTATCAGTCTGTGTCATTTGATTGGGGAGTTCAATCCATTAACATTTAGTGTTATTACTGTAAAGGCATTACTTACTTCTTCCATTTTGCCCTTTGGCTTTCTGTTATATATGAGCTCTGATATTGTCTTTCTTCTTATCCTTTAATTTACCTTCCCTTATAATCTTCATTTCTAAACTCTTCTCCAAATCTCTCACCTTGTTTTTTATTTCCTTTCGGGCTGCAGCACCCCCTTTAGTATCACTTGCAAACCTGGTCTTTTGGTAACATAATCTATCAGTTTTTGTTTGTCTGTGAAGACTTTGAACTCACTCTCATTTTTTAATATTTTATTTTTTTAATTGTATTTTTTGAAGATAAATAAATCACACACAAAAAATGTTACATTAAAAAATATAAGAGGTTCCCATAAGAACCAGAGAGTAGGAGTTAAACTCTGCTGAGGCTCAGGCCCAGCTGGCAGATAGCCAGTCCAGAGATTCAAGTCTTCTGAGTATACACCAACCCCAGAACCAACCACAGGTTCAGTAAAAATGACAGAAGAGGCATGCATAGAAAGGTCACATCTGAGTCCAATTCCATCACACTCAGGAACACAAATTCCAAAGTAGGGCCCACTGACAAAACACTGAACTCCAGAGCCATCTGCCATGACCATTGAACCTGTGTGCCTCCATAGCCCTCAGGAACACCAATACCTGGGGTTGTATCTACTTTGACTGTCTCTGGGATCCTGCTGAAGCATGCATAAGTGCAACCCCTCAGATGACCTCCTGACTCTTTTCTGAAGACTCTTAGCCATATAAACTCATTTGTCTTTACCATTTCCTCCTTTCATCCAAGGTCTTTTTCTGGTTGCATCACCAGTTAGTGATTAGTATTAATCCTTCAGCACCAGGGAGGCTCATCCCTGGGAGTCATGTCCCACACTGGGGGGAAGGTAATGCATTTACATGCTGAGTTTGGCTTAGAGAGTGGCCACATTTGAGCAACATAGAGGCTCTCAGGAGGTAACTCTTAGGCATTCTGCAGCTCTAGGCCTACTTGAAATTTCAGGCACATAGGCTCATAAGCATAGTCATCAGTATGAAGGGCTCATCATTGGACCATCCTTCTTCACTGGTCTTTGCCCTTGCACTTGGGGAATTGTTGCTGTTCCATTGGGGAATGTGATAGAGCTCCCATGATTAGGAACTCAGCACTTCCTCAGTTTTCATTTGTAGGGAGTTCTACAGGGCATATATGTAGGGTATATAAAAATGATCAGATATTTGTTGAGTATTTTCACAGTAGTCACCCTCATTTCTGAAGTACAGCTTTGCCAGATACAGAATTCTTGGCTGGCAGTTTTTCTCTTTCATTATCTTAAATACATCATACCACTTTCTTCTCTTCTTCATGGTTTCTGATGAGAGGTTGGCACTTAATCTTATCAAGTTTCCCTTGTATGTGATGCTTTGCTTTTTTCTTGCTGCTTTCAGAATCCTCTCTTTATCTCTGACATTTGTCATTCTGAATAGTAGGTGTCTCGGGGTAGGTCTATTTGGATTTATTGTGTTTGGGGTGCATTGTCCTTCTTGGATATTGATATTTATGTCTTCCATAAGGGTTGGGAAGTTTTTAGTCATTATTTCCTCAAATATTCTTTTTGCTCCTTTTCCATTCTTTTCTCCTTCTGGGACACTGAAAGAGTCCACACAAGTTTGTGTATTTCACATTGTCATTCAATTCCATGAGACTCTGCTCGATTTTTTCCATTCTCTTCTCTTTCTGATCTCCTGTCTTTTCCAGTTCAGATGTTCAGTCTTCAAAATCACTACTTCTGTCTTTGAGCAATTCACATCTGCTCTTATGTGTCTCTAATGTATTTTTAATCTCATCCATTGCAGCTTTTATTTACATATGATCTGTTACTTTTATTTGCAGCATTTCAAATTGTTCTTTATGCTCTCCCAGTATCTTCTTAATATCCTTTGTTTCTTTAGTTATATTTTCTTTAAATTCTTTGAAGTGATTTAGGAGAGTTGTGTGCTTATCACTGATTAATTGTCTTAAATCCTATATCTCTTCAGGATATTTGGCCATTTCCATTGGCTTGGCCATCTCTTCCTATTTCCTAGTGTGGCTTGTAATTTTTTTGCTGATGTCTAAGCATCTGAGTATGTTGGTGAATTTACTCTGATGGCCAATTTCTCTCTCTTGCCTATTGTTTTGTTTGTTTGTTTATTTGTTTATTTATTTCTCTCCCCTTCCCCCCCCCCCAGCTGTCTGTTCTCTCTGTCTATTTGCTGCGTCTTCTTCTCTGTCCGCTTCTGTTGTTGTCAGCGGCACAGGAACCTATGTTTCTTTTTGTTGCATCATCTTGTTGTGTCAGCTCTCCGTGTGTGTGGCACCATTCCTGGGCAGGCTGCACTTTCTTTCGCCCTGGGCGGCTCTCCTTATGGGGCGCACTCCTTGCGTGTGGGGCTCCCCTACATGGGGAACACCCCTACATGGCAGGGCACTCCTTGCACACATCAGCACTGCACATGGGCCAGCTCCACACAGGTCAAGGAGGCCTGGGATTTGAACCACGGACCTCCCATGTAGTAGACGGATGCCCTAACCACTGGGCCAAGTCCGCTGCCCCTATTGTTTTTATTTTCACAGCTCTTCTTTGATATTCGGTTCAACTTATTCTCAGTCCTTAAAATTTCCCAGCTTAAGTTTTTAAAATTAGGCCAGGGACTCAGTAACAGGGCACAGATTTTCTCCCAGGTTTGGATGCAGAGACTGTGAATAATTTTTGTCCATGCAATTTCCAGACCAACCAGGAGATGGCACTAGCCAGTACACCTTTCCAAGGAAGTGGTTCAGTCTGGACTTTTCCTGTGTTGAATCTCCAGATCAGAGATTCAAAGCAGGTTCTGCTGGCCAAATTCATTGAAGAAAAGCACTCCGGCCTCCCCTCCCTTTTCCCTTGAAACAGTCATTAGCTTTTTTGATTATCAGAATAACTCTAAGAAGTACCTACCCCCGTTTTGTGGTCAGAGAATCGGTGAACTTGACCCATGTCACCCCACTAGAAAGTAGTGAGGCAGAGATTTGAAGCCAAGTGTACCTGTCATCAAAGCCCTTGCTCCTAGACAGCGTGGTGTGCTGCTCTACCTAAAGGTCTTCCAGGTTCCTCTGGCTCCATTGTGATGAGCTTGGTTTTTCTTCCTCCTTTGCCTTTCCCAGCTTGTACTGGTTTCCGCCTCCGACCTGTGGCTGGCCTACTTTCCTCTCGAGATTTCTTGGGTGGCCTGGCCTTCCGAGTCTTCCACTGCACCCAGTACATCAGACATGGATCCAAGCCCATGTATACACCAGAACCGTGAGTAGTGCCTGCCAGCAGCCAGTCTCCAGCCACACTAAGCATCTTCTTTCCCTGTGCCAGGAATGAGATTGGGTTAGTTGTGGGTGGGTACACAGGAAGAGTTGTCTGGATTGTTTGACAGTAGTACTAAGAGAAAACTCATCCACTCTAGGGATTTTCTCTGTCACAGAGACTGGACGGATTGGATATTTAGGGATCCCATGAACCAAGGATTCAGAGAACCCCACACCTGGCAGTGGGAATGAGAGGTCATCTTCAAGTTCCTAAGGGATTAGAAGTCAGAGCTATAAAGTTCCAAATGGCAACAGGAACAAGTGATGGCCAACCTATCTCAACTCCTTCTGGATA
Organism: Dasypus novemcinctus; assembly: GCF_030445035.2. Lineage (NCBI taxonomy): Eukaryota > Metazoa > Chordata > Mammalia > Cingulata > Dasypodidae > Dasypus > Dasypus novemcinctus. The sequence goes on along the minus strand of NC_080684.1, from coordinate 87,179,879 downwards.
CATGTCTAGATAAATCTGATCTTTCTTTGCCTAGATTGTGTCTTAGATGGAGGAAGAGACGGGCTAGCACTATGCTTCTTAATTTTGCGTGTATCCATGTTCTTAGTCATAATTTATACAAAGAAGTCAGCAGGATATCAAAAATTATTTTTCCTGTCTACCAAATTTATTGCTACAAGTCAATAAAGACCTGTTCCTAATGGGCCTGGCATATAAAATGCTAAATAAATATAGATTTTCTTCCCTAACTACTGCCTCCTTCCATTCAAAGAAAGGAGCAGCATTAATTTCTCTAGTTCCCATTGGAAATAACAGAGCATATTGTATCTTCCCAGAGATGTCAATACCAAGTAGAAGGCTGGGATGGAAAGTGCTCACAACTCATAAGTATATGGGAGCATGTCCACAGGAATATTGGCTCTTCTGTTCTGCTGCCCACTGGGCACATTCCTAAGACCCCCTGCCTGCTGTGCCCTGGTCTGTTCCTTGCTTTCCTCCCCACTTCTTCCTTTTCTCTTATAACTTGCCTCATCTGACCCCAAAGTCTGCGCACTACTTATTCATGAGAGTGAGGCCATAAGCCCAAATGAGTTACATCCTTTCTTCTCATCCATTCCTTCTGTAGAAGGAGCGAGTCTGACTTGAATTGTAGCCTTTCTCTCTGACCTCAGTGCTTTCTTTCTTTCAGTGACATCTGTCATGAGCTGTTGGGACATGTGCCCTTGTTTTCAGACCGAAGTTTTGCACAGTTTTCCCAGGTAAGGAACAGATTGATTTAATTTAACAATTATAGGGATGGGGCCTAAATTGCTCAAATGAATTGATTCCATGGAGATACCCCAGTGCTCTCTGCAGTGCAGAAACCAGGTGAAAATCTATGGTACCACTTGAGATGAATCTGTGATTCCATGGAGCAGGCTAAATATTCATCCCAGGGATCTAGTATGTGGCTGGTGAATCGGTCCTCATCTGAATTATATATGTGCTTTTGTCCTACTAGGTATAGTTTAAGAGACCTTTCATCCCTGAAGCTCTCTCTGGTTCCTAGACAGAAGTAACTCACCTCCTTCCAGCTTCTCTTAACAATTTTTTCCTCCTCTTTTAGGACTTTACCACTACCATCTTGTCAGGAGGTCATGATTATATGCCCTAATTGTATGGGATGATATTTGCCAAGAATACAATACCAATAGCCTGCTTCATAGTTGACAAAAGTTAATGAGCCACATGTCTCATCATCACCATCAAAGCAACAGCCTAGACCTCGATTCACCTTCACTTTAGTTCACAGTGGTGAGCAGTTTTGAATTAGTGAGAGAATTCTACCCATTCTCTCCATGAACTGAGAGGCAGTTAAGATCAAAGCTGGGCAGCTGGGGCCATGGGAGAGGTCAGCTATGGCTCTGATGCACCCACAGGCCCCACCCCTGCCACCAACCAGCTGTGTGGTCTGGGGCAATTTGCTAGACTACCCTGTGCCTCAGACTCCATACATGCACGTTGGGGGAAAAAACCTTCCTTGTCTGTCCTCTTCCTCATATGGAAGAAGAAGGTAAAATGGAATGACCTACGAGTAAATGCCAAAGTAATATTCTTACCAAAGTGTTAATTTTGAATTTTATAAGCATTTCCAAGTAGCTGGAAGAAATAAAATATTTCCACTGTTGAATGAAGAGGCTACCACTTAATATTTGAAACAAACGAAAACACTGCATCTGTTGCTCGCTAAGTAAGGGAGTAAAGATAAAACTGCTGCTTAATGTGGGTTTGGAGAATTATGGAGTTCAAAGATTGTTGGACTTTTTTAAGTGGGAGTGTTTAGGGTTTAAACTTTAACTGTGGAAGTGTCATGACTGGAGTGAAGTTGTTGCTGACTTCCCGACTTTTAGAAGTATGATAGCTGCTGCCAAGATGTCATTAATTGGTTGGGATGGATTTTTAACCAGTACTTGTTACTAGAGCCAAAGAACAAGCAGTTTTTTCCTAAGATTATAGGAACTTTTCATTCTCACCACTAGAAGCTATTCTGGCCAGCCAAAGGCTAAGTGGCTATTCTCCTTCAGCAATTTCCACTTTGAGAAGGCCTCACAGAGGAGTTACTCGAGTCAACAGACAGAAATTTCTGGCCAGGGTCAGATGGTTCCAAGTTTGATCTTGACAGTCCCAAGGCAGGGAGGTCATTTTGAAAGTTCACTGAGCTTATGTGCTTTTAATCTAAAGGCAGGAATTGCTTATCGTTACAGTGCAGGAGGGAATGAGGTTAGAGCACAGGGAAATCTTGGTGCCCTTGTTTTATGCATGTTGTAGGCATACAGAATGGTGACTTGAAGAACAGGATACCATTTTGATCTTGCCTTTATGGAAGAAGTCTGTTAGGCTCAGGATTGTAGCATGTCTGTGCAGGGTGGATGGAGCAGAAATGGGGAAGTGTAAGACAGTAGATCCAGGCTTAAGACAGTGTCTCATCTCAGTTCACTTTAAATCAGCATTTTCTAAGCATGTAATCTGGGTCAGGCATTGTGCTTGGCCCAGAAAGGGACACAGGGATGAAGATCATGTAGCCTCTTGCTTAAAAGTTGGTCCTCCTTTCTGTCTGCACTCAATCCCTTGGTGATCTCATTCAATCTCATGACTTAAATATCATCTTTACTCTGTTGATGAACACATTTTTATATCCATCCCAGACTTCTACATAAAAACTCAAACTTACCTACACAGGTACCTACTCAACATCTCCACTTGGGCATCCCTATTCGTCCTGTCCAAAACTAAATTCTCAATCTTCCTGCTCAGAACTTCTCTACCCACAGCCCTCCCCACATCAGTTCATGGCAACTATATCCGTCCAGTTTCACAAAACTGACAACACATGGAGACATCATTGACTCCTTTTTTTTTTTTTTCACATCCCACAACCAACCTTTCAGGAAATTCTTTCTGATCCACCTTCAAATTTTGTGTAGAATCTGACGGTTCCCATCACATCCTCTGCTACCAACCTGGTCTCAGCTACTATAGTTTCTAACTGGGGTGACTGCAGTATCTTTCTAACTGGGTTCCCTGTCTCTACCTTTGACTCTCTGCAGTTTATTCTCACACAGAACCCAGTCAGATCATTTCACTTCTCTGCTCCAAACTCTGTCATGTCTTCCCATTTCACTAGGAGAAAGCCCAAGCCCTAAAGTGACTGTAGAGGTCCTATTTGACCTGGTCTCCAAATATTTCTTTGATATCATCTACCTTGCCTCTCCTGCCCCTTACTTACTCTGCTTCAGCCACACTGGTCCCTCACTGCTCCTTGAACCTAACAAGATTTCCCTACCTTAGGGATGCTTTACACTGGCTATACACTTGGCCCACAGTGCCCCTCTCAGATGTCAGTAGAGCCAACAGCTTCAACTCCTTCAAGTCTTTCCTCAAATATGACCTTCTCAATGATGCTTACTTTGGAACCCTATTTAAAGTCTCTCTTCGCTCCTCTGGCACTTCCATTTCCATTTGCTCTCTTCTAAACATTTGTTCCCCCTTTCCCAAGAACTTATCACCTTCTGACATACCAATTTGTATGCATATGGTTTATTGTCTTATGTCCACCTACTCAAATGTAAACACCAATAAGACAAGGATATTTGTCAACTTTATACACTGCCAGTCATATAGAAAGCATTCAATAAATATTTTTTGGAATGAGTGAATGCATATAGTAGGAAAACAGATATATATGAATAAACAACTCTGTCAGATGCAAGGCAAGCTGGAGTGAATGCTGCAAAAGAGAACAGTAGAGGAATTATACAGTTGGAGCCATAATGAGAAGTTGATTGTGATAGTTCAGACTCTCCGGCTATGTGTACATCTTGATGGCTGTCAACAACTTATCTGCATTTCTCCTGTTGTGTTTCTCCTCCTGTGTACATCATTAAGACTCATCCACATACTCCAGGAATGTTCCAATTGTGCCGTGGGGGAGTAATCACTGGCCAGGGGTCAAGAGGCAAGGTTTAGATACTAATTTACTGTGTGATCTTGAGAAGTCACTTCCCTTCTCTGAACCTCAGTTTTCTCATTTGTAAAGTTAATACAAAGGACCTAGAGAGGATGAAAAGTTTAACTTGCTCTAGAGACCTGTGAATCTACAGTGTATGGCCAGGAAAAGCTTGACTGAACAATCAGGGTCAGTCTGGGTTCTTCTGAAGTTATCTAGCTACTCATTGTCTTCCTGTGGTCAAGTACCAGGTTGGTACTGGGGGTAAAGGATGAAGATGGGCAGATCCCAGCCATCCAGTAACTCTTTTTCTCCACAATTACAGGAAATTGGCCTTGCTTCTCTGGGTGCACCTGATGAATATGTTGAGAAACTTGCAACGGTAATCTAGAATACTTTTTGTCTACTTTTGTGCTGAAGCCAGCATTAGGGTCATTCCTTTCCCAGACACAAGGTGGATGGGAGTGAGCTTTTCCCTATTTACTGAGCACTTCCTTTTCCTGAGGGAATCCTGTGATACTCATCCATTGAAGGGACAGAAGCAGCAACTCTGCGGAGTGGGTGATTTCCTTCCTTCAGACTCCTATTTGAACATGTCCCTCCCCAGTCTTTAGGCCACATTTATTATGCTGTGAAAGTCTTCTACGCTAGAAGATGAAAAATAAAATTTTATAATGGCATTTGAGGTCATAAATGAATGCAAATCCATCCTTAAAATGGATCAGCTTGGGAGTTTACAAATTTGTATATCAGAAGACCTGAATATCAGAGGTTCTTTTTTACTGACAGCCACTCTGAGACCCAGTGCAAGTGACTTCTGTTACCTCATGGCCAAAAAGAAATAGAATAGTCGATATCCTGCCCATCTCAAAAGGCTATCATGAGGGTCTAAATTGTTAAATTTATGTGAACATGATTTGTAAAATGCCAGATGTTGTTCAGATGCTAGAAGCTGTTTTCAGAGAAGCTTCAGAATGGGTACAATCTGTCACTTGTAAGAAGAAAATAAAATTGGAACTTGGAGTATCATATTACCTGCCACAACAATGATAAAAGCTCCCATCACCTGCTTTCAAAGGCATGGATCCCACCAGTCTTACTTCTCAAAAAAAAAAAAAAAAAAGTTATCTTTTTCTTGATATACTAGGCTCAGAATACTCCTGGGCCCTTTCTCTTCTCTTAGTTAGCTGTGTAACCATATGAACATTGCTTCACCTCCCTGGGCTGAAGACTGATCTGCATTTGAGGAGGTCAGAACAACTAAGCTCTGTCAACCTTCCAGGTTTAACATTCTCTAGTCCAACGGTGAGCGGGGTGGGGGGTATATGGGGACCTCATATTTTTTTAATGTAATATTAAAAAAAAAAATAAAGACCAGAAAAATAGAATAGGATGATATAAATAAAGAAAAAAACAGAAAAAAAATTTTAACTAGTAACCCACCCCCAGTTCTCTGAGACTGTGACTCTTGGCCCCATTCAGCAAGGTTATGCCAGGACCCCAGGACCATCTTCCCCAGAGCAGGCATCTAAGATGTGTTGGACTGGGTACATTTGGAAGAAAAAGACTGTTATTTGAAGAGGATTAGTGCAGTGTTTGACAGGGAGCTTTTCAGAAACATCCTGCTTTATCATGAGTGACAGGATTCCCTTCTCCCTAATTCTATTACTACCCAATACTCTTACCTCCCACTCCTGAACCCAATGGGAATACTGGATAAGTATGATTATCCTAAGGGAACATCTCACTCCAGTTGATAAACTAGAAAAAAGCAAAAACTAAAAAAGCAAAAATGGTTGAGGGGTTCCTGTTAGGGAGAAAGGAACTGGTTGGGAGTGTGCTTTTAAAGGTCTGTCTTTTGGGACCTCCTCAATACCTCACACTGTCTCTCATCACATTCAACAAACTTGATTCAAAAGATGACTGAGCCCAGGTCACACTGATTCAGAGAAAATACCTATACATACTCTCACCTGGATGGACCTATCTTTGGACATGAGGCATCTGCTGCATTCCCATCCTTGGGGGTCTGTTCTCAACTTAATTTTCCATTCCAGATTTACTGGTTTACTGTGGAATTTGGGCTCTGCAAACAAGGAGACTCCATAAAGGCATATGGTGCTGGGCTCCTGTCATCCTTTGGTGAATTACAGGTATGACCCTAACAGGAACCAATGATGGAGAGGAGTCATTCTTCTTTCCTTTGTGCTGCTAAGACCCCGTTTTCATTCACTTTGAGATGCAACCTGAGAGCTTATCCACCAATGATTGGTACCTTGACAGCTCTGATTTGGCCATGACTCCATGTGCTAGAGATAACATTTAAAATGCAAGTACACAGCTCTCCAGGGCAGAAGGGCCTCCTTGATACCAAGGTTGGAACATGTGTACCAGTGTTTTCAAACATATATCATAAAATGTAGTTGGCCCTCACATAGATTGGTCAGCCTAATTGACCAATAGATGAGAGGAATTGAATTATTCCCTTCTGTCTTGGTTATAGGTTTTAGGTGACTTTGAAATGCATGCAAAAATCAAGGATATGCAAAATAATTTAGTTTTCTGCATTTTGGCTGGAGTGCAGAATGAATCAGGGTAAGATGGGAGGAGGTACACAAAAGGCCTATAGGATTATCAGGAACCCCTGGGCTTGATTTAACTCTGAAAACTTTCACTTGTGGCCTATAGTACTGTTTATCGGACAAGCCAAAGCTCCTTCCCCTGGAGTTGGAGAAGACAGCAGTCCAGGAGTACACTATCACAGAGTTCCAGCCTCTGTATTACGTGGCTGAGAGTTTTAATGATGCCAAGGAGAAAGTGAGGTAAGTCAGCTACCAAGGTGAGTCAGCAGTTCTGTGGACTTGTGGGCTGGATTTGATGCCACTAATTTATGAGTGGTTGGCCAGGAGAGTGAACTCAAGTGCCTGCAGCAACATTGTGGAACAGAGTTTATCTCCCAGGCATCCCTCACCCCACCCTTGTCTCTTTCCACTCTGCTAGAAGATGCTCCTTAGTCAGACCTTACTTCACAGCCAATTGGCCTGGAAATGCTGACTCCTCCAGTTGCCTCAATGTAACCAACACATTTAGTACCAAAGCTCCTGTGTACAAAGTGGGCACAAAAGGTCCCTGTCCCCAATTCAGTGTTAGAAGTCATTTAACCAGGGAAATTTCCTTGCTCATTTTATCCTCTCAGACACCAGCAAAACTGTTCCCTCACCTCCTTCAAATCATTGCCCAAACTTCTCTATGAGGCTTTCTCTGGCTAACTTATTTAAAATGGCTATCCACCCCTTCCCAACAACACTTCTTACACTCTTATATGATTTATTTATTTTCCATAGTACTTCACTTCTAATATATTTCATAACTTAAGCTTCATAAGGGCAGGGAGTTTTGTCTTTTCTGTGTTCTGCTCTTCCGCCAGTTCCTGGAATAATGCCTGACACATAATAAGCACTCAGTAAGTAACTGTTGAATGTGTATGTTCTAGAGACAATTCAGCAGGAGGCTGACAGAGCAATAAAAGGACTCTGAGACTCTTAGCCTTCTGAAGCTGATAGCCCTGCCTATAACATGCTTGGGTAGCCATCCAATCAGACTCTCCATGGCTGGGTCCCCATGAGGCCCCTCCAAGCAGGAGACAGACCAGGCAGGGGCTCTACCTGGCCATTGCTATCCTGATAGTCACTATCACCACTTTTGTTATGTCTTAACAGTGATAGAATGACAGACTGTGATAGAATGTAGACTTCTGGAATCCAAAGAAGTTGAGTTGTCAACTTCTCATGTGTTGGACTTTAGGTATCTAAAAGTAAACTGCTGGCCCCAAAAGGCCACTCAGTTTGGCCTAAAATGACCCCCTTCCTCCTCCTCTCTCTAGGGTCCTAAAGTCTTTCTTGCCTCTCTTTCCTAGTTCTGTCCTAAACCCCCACCTCTGACTGGGAAATTAGCCTTCCTCCAAGCCCCTGAAGCCTCTACTCTGCCCATTCCCAGTATCTCTTCAGGGTTATGGACCTCCATGGGTTAATGTACTATCACAATTGGGTAATAATAATAATAATAATAAATAATACATCCCTAGCACTATTATGTGCCAAACACTGTTCTAAGTGCTTTACATCTCTTGAGTCCTTGAATCCTCAGATGAGACTACAAGGTTTATAGATGGGGGCACAGTAGCATACAAGGGTTAAGTAACTCACCCAGGGTCATATACTAGTAAGTGGCAGGCCAAGCAAGGAGGTGGACCTAGGCAGTGGAGCTCAGAGCCAAGGTCCACAACCACCTTGTACTAAGATTGCATTTGGAAGGGCTCTTCTGGAGACAACTTCCTGACCCAGGAAGTGGTCAGTTCCAGGTCAACAGTAGAAAGATTGGCTTGACATAGGCCTCTCGGACCTTTGAAATCCCACCTACTTTGTCAGTCCTTAGGGCCCAGGGGAAATACCTACCAGAGCTCCAATTCTGCTATGAGGTGGCTCACAGAAAAAATACGGAAGAAAGAGGCTAAAAGAGGGAGATCTGGGCTTCTCTAGAGATCCTCTCAGAACATAATGGCTAAGAGAAACTGATTCCAGCCATCTTCAGTTTCAAGATTCAAGTTCCATTCAAAGACTTGATGGACTGAACTTTGATTATGTGCCCACCTCCTGACCAGCCTAGGTCCTTCATCACTGATAAAAATAACAGCTATCACTCACATAGCATTTACTTTATTATAACACATACTATAACTCTCAGGTAGGTACAATTATTGGCCCAATTTTACAGATGAGGGGATTGAGAAGTGGAGCTGCTTGCCTGTGATCACAAGGGCTATACTCGGAGGGGCAGAATTTGAGCCTAGGCAGTCTGCCTCTGGAGCTTGAGTTTCCAGCCACTGTGCTCCACCGTTCTTGCAAAACTAGGACCGCCCCACTAGACTCCCTTAGATTGTCTTCTCAGAACATCAACTTTCACTTAATCCAGGGGCTAACTCAAGAAATACTGTTTGAGATGTCTTTGCATCTTGCAAGCCCTTTTGGAATAACTTGTTAGTTATTTTGCTCAGTGTCCTTTGTAACAGCCCTCATGGATTCCTCTCAGACCCAGGAGTACTGCATTGGTCTGGCAGGGAACCTAAGAGCATAAGCCAGAGTCAGGCTGCCTGAGTCCCTTCCCAGAATTACATAGCTTTTCTAAGCCTCAGTTTCCTCATTCATAAAATATGGATAGCAATAGTATCTTTCTCATAAGGTCATTATGAAGGAAAAAAAAAGAATGAGATTTGTAAAGAGTATAGAAGAGTTAGAACTTAGCAAAGTTTCTGATACGTAAGTGGCATTCAATCCATGCTAAATTTTATTAACATAGTGGGGTTTTGTTTTGTTTTTTTCAGTTCTCCTGGGCTGTGTTTTCCTCTTTGCATTGACTGTTAGGCATCTGGGAGCTTATTTTTTCAATTCCTTTCTTTGGTTAGATTTTACTCTTTCTTTTGATTTTATTTAGTGGCAGGAATTTTTGGATCTCTTGTAATCTATGCTTTTATTGTTAGCTACCTCTGTCCTTTTGCAAATGTATGAATAAATAAATCTTAATGTAGGTGTGTTCATGTATACACGTAGATGTATACACAGAGCACACAAAAATTCTGAAGTCCCTGCTCAAGTGAGGTTTCAGCGTTACCCATAGCAAGGTGAAATTCCACCAGGACATTCTTCAGAATTAATTTTTCCCAAATGAGGCCTTCATTCAGATTTGTTTTTGGTCTCAGGAACTTTGCTGCCACAATCCCACGGCCCTTCTCAGTTCGTTATGACCCATATACCCAAAGGATTGAGGTCTTGGACAATACCCAACAGCTCAAGATTTTGGCTGACTCCATCAACAGTAAGTAACTTACAACTTCTAAGGCCACCCTATTTCTCAGGAATATAGAGTTGTATTTCTTTCCTTTGCCAGGGAACAAAAAGAAATTTATTAAATATTGACTTAAGGAAAAAGGCATCACACAGTAAGCCATATATTCACTGAGGCAGAAAAACTTAGTGAAAAGGGCAAGGTGGCCTTGAGTGTCCGTTCCCCTTTGACCTTCCTGGATTTCCACCCCACTCCCTACATCCATTACCACTTTTACACCCCAGACTTGCCATTTCCATGTCCTTCTTTCTCTTTTCCCTCTCCATCCCTTTTCCTCTAAGTGCCCAATTGATCTTACTCTGTCTGGAATCTCATACTCTAAGAAGACAGGTTCTATCTACATCCTTAGCATTCAAGTAACTCATCTATGCTGATAAGAAAGAACTATTGGTCTTTCCTTCTTTCTGACCAAGAATATTTTAGTAGTTGCTCTCAAAAATCACAAGAAATTGCCTTGTTCATTGCCTGATTCTCTCTTCAGTCCTACACATTCTCCTCCAGCTACTTCGTTTGGCTTTCCATTCTTGTGCTCTCTCTTGGCTTCTAGCTCTTGCCCATGCAGTTCATTATGTTTAAAATGTTCTCCTTGCCATTTAGAGATGTCCAACTCCACTTCATCCTTTAAGTCTTCCATAGATACCTCTTCTGTTGAAAGACTTCCCTGAACTTCACTCCTCCTCTCCTCATCCATGACTGGTTTGGGTGTCCCTACCACATCTCTGCACTCCTACAGACCCCTCTCTTGGAGCATTTGTCATTATATTGTTTTGTATTTATCTGTTTATTTGTCTGTCTCCCAATTAGACCTGGGTAGGGAGCCATGTCCAGTTCATTGTTAAATCCCCAACACCACTTTAGCTCTTTACCTAAAAACAATATTAGGTGCTCAATAACTGTTGAATAAGTAGATGACCCCACCAAAGCGTGAGCCTAAATGGAGAAGTTCTAGGCCATGTGGGGGTACCTGCCTTATGTAATTTTGATGAAGGCCAAAAGGGCAGTTAGACTTTAAGTGTCCTACAGACATTGTCTGCAGACGCCTCTGATGCATACAGCTGGTCCTGGCTAGTATAGGCATTCCTTTTTAGGAATGATCACCCCTGACCAGTCATTTTGAACAAGTCCAAGGCTGATTCATCTTCATACATTCCATCTTTTTTTCTTTTTTTTTTAAGAAATAGACCCTCACCTCTTCAGCCAAATGATTTTTTAAAAGATATATTTTATTTATTTCTCCCCTCACCTTGTTGATTGCACTTGCTGTCTGCTTTCTGTGTCTGTTTGTTTTGTGCTCTCTGTGTCTGCTTGTCTCCTTTTTAGGAGGCATTAAGAACTGAACTCAGAAGGCACCCAATCACTTGAGCCACCTCCACTCCTTGCTTGTTGTGTCTCCTCAGTGTGTCCTCTTGATGTGTCAGCTCATTGCACCAAACCCTCACATCAGCTCGGTCTTGCTCGTCTTCTTTAGGAGGAACTGGGAATTGAACCCAGGACCTCCCATGTGGTAGGTGGGTGCCCAACTGCTTGAGCCACATCTGCTTCCCTACATTCCATCTTGGACACTCAGCTGAGAAGACTTGTCTACGGAAGAGACCAACAAAATGCTGCAGAGGTTGGAATGTAAAGCAGAAAGATCAAGCCACAGTCTCTCTCTCTCTTCCTCCCTCCCTCTCTTTCTCTCTCTCTTTTTCTCCCATTCTCTTTGAAAAGGCAAATGTAACTCCATAGGCCACTGCTAATAAGAGAGTTTTCAGAACCACAGAATAACGAATTTAGGAACTGAAAATCTTCTTAGAGCTATGTGACTTTATATAAGGTCCTATTGACTCTCTACATGTTTCCTCATGAACGAGGGAGCTGGTTTGTTCATTTCCAAGGCCCCTTCCACTTCTGTGAAAAGTCTATGTCCTTGTGGCCTGTTGGCAGCAGAAGAACATGGGATGAATGAGAACCACTCCATTGTACCTTAGTCCAGTGGCCTAGCTATCTAGATGGAGTTATCTACTTAGACCATGTATTCACAAACTTCAATGTTCATCAGAATAGCTTGGGGAGCTCATTAAACATCAACAGTTTTGGGCCATAGCCCCAGACCAAATTTACTAATTCTGAGGTAAATTTTGGGAATTTGTATTTGTAATGATGCCTTACATTGTTTTGAGAAAAAGGCTTGTATGAGCCATACGTTTATATACAATTACTTAGCTACTTGCAAGCTTCTGCGGATAGTCATGTAAAGGAGAAACAGAGCAGATAGTGATTTCCCTGGGGAGAAATCTATTAGCTCTTTCTCTGGAGAAAGGCTTATGGAAAGAGAAAATTAATTACATTAACAGCTGCAGCACTTCTTAAAATATATAAGTTCCTATACCCTAGCTAGCTAAATTTTATCTCTAAAACTAAGCTGTAAGTATTTGAAGATTGGGGAAGCACCTAGTGTTTTGCACATTGTGGACACTTGAAGGGTGTTTGGTTATTATACAAGTAGCCCATGGAGATGTTTTTCTTTCATACAGATGTTTTTCTTTGTAGGTGAAGTTGGAATCCTTTGCAGTGCCTTCCAGAAAATAAAGTGAAGTCATGGGCAGTACCTGGTCTGTCAACTGATGAATATTTTGATGGAACCCCAGCTACTTCTTTTTTTTCATCTGAAAATATCTGCAAAGGAAAACTTCAATCTGAAATAATAGTCTTAAATTCTTTTTGAAATAAGGTGGAGGATAAATAAATAAATCAGAATAATGTGAAATTACTACACATTACTGTATACACAAAAAAATAATGGTTCATCTTTTGGGGTTATCTTTGATTTAGAGATAATAATTCCATATGTTCAATTGGGTTAAAATCAATAATCTGTCACCTTCATTAAGATTAATTGAAATTTTGGATCCACTTTACTCAAACTTCATATATACTTTTGTTATTTGCCATAAAGAATCCCTAAAAGAGTGTATAAGGGGTAAATGTAAAACACAAGATTGTCATTAGAATTGCATTTTCAGATTTAATATAAATCTTAACTCCCAAAGTTCATTTTCTCTATGAGCTAACTATAATTTTAATTATTTCCTTGTTATTTTTCCTGTGTAGACTTCCTTTAATTCAGGAGTCCATGAAAATGATTACAAACCTTAAATTTCTATAGTGGGATATAAAAAACATTTCTGTAGGTCTTATTGTAATCATAAATAATTCTGTGGAAAGTAATGAAAGTCCCCGCCTGACCAACTGTATAATTTTTCAATTAATTCTCAATTGTTTTGGGAGACATATTGAAGTCATTTATGATGCAAAATGATGTTGTAATACAGGGACTGGCTGGAGCCATTTGGTAAATATTCATTTGATGAATAAGTGAGTACATTATGGAATAATAAATCTACAGCAAAAGTGAGATTTTAATTATAATAAACATCTTAAGTAGTTACAAAATTTTTCAGTTTTGAATGTTGCTTGAAATGAAATATGATTTTGGAGTATATTCTTTTATTGTCTCAGAAATGTATTAGCCGGATAATCTTCTGTCCTATAAGGATTAGAAGTTCAAATTTCCAGCCCATTGCAAGGGCTCAATGTGATTATGAAAGTCATGTCTGAATAGACAACAGGTTTTGACTCTTATGGTTGTACATTTTACATGAGTCCATGAATATATGAGAGGTTAGGGGTCTCTAAAGACCTTTAAAGGCATGTTTTCAAATCCTCACACCACTTGAACATTTTTATTTCAGAAAAAACTTAAAAGGATTTGCATAGTATTTCTTCAACTATAGTTCTTAGATCAGCTGTATCATCATCAACAGGAAATTGAATAAAATGCAGATTCTTGGGTACCACCCCATCTCTACTCAATTAGCATCTACCGAATAGGGCCCCAAAACCTATGTTTTTAAGTACCCTAGATTATATTTTAATATACACAACCAAGTCCACCAGTTGAATTTGAGAAACCCTAACTTCTGGTGGTCAATTCCACCACTTGCCAATTGCATCACTTTGGAGAAGTCACTTCCCTTTTTTGGGCCTCAGTTTTACTTGGTAACTATGAGGGAGTTAGTCTGGATGTGGTGGTTCAGAGTTATGTACCCCAGAAAACAAGTCCTTAATCTAAATCCATTATAGGGGGTGTGAACTTGTTGTAAATAGGACCTTTTGAAGTGGTTACTTCAGTTAAAGTGTGTCCCACCTCATTCAGGTTGGGTCTTAATACTACTATTGGAGGTGAAAGAGAATGGCAAAGGGTAGCAGCCAGAAGCTGGAAGGCCACAGAACCAAGGAAAGAAAAGAGAAGATGCTGTCATGTACAATGTCATGTGACAGAGAAGCCAAAGAACCCCAAAGCTTGCAGTCCAGACAGAAAATACTGACTCCAGGAGGAAGTAAGCCTTCTAGCCTCTGAAACCATGATCCAACAAATTCTTCTTATTAAGTCAACACATGATATGGCATTTAAAATTTTTTAATTTATTTTTTGTTTTATTTTTATTTATTTTCATTTTTCTATTATTATCTTTTTTTTTAAAGATACATAGATCACACAAAATGTTACATTAAAAATAAGAGTTTCCCATATGCCCCACTCCTTACACCCCCCACTCCTCCCACATTGACAACTTCTTTCATTAGTGTGGTACATTAATTGCATTTGATGAGTACATTTTGGAGCACTGCTATACAGCATGGATTATAGTATGTTGTAATTAACACTCTCTCCCTGACCATTCAGTGGGTTATGGCAGGATGTATAATGTCCTGCATCTGTCCCTGTAACATCATTGAGGACAACTCCACATCCTGAAAGTGCTCCCATATCACAACTCCTTTTCCCTCTCGTGCTGTCAGCAATTCCTGTGGCCACTCTCTCCACATCAATGATATAATTTCTTCCATTGCTAGAATCACGATAATTCTATAGTAGAATACCAGTAAGTCCTCTCTAATCCTGACTCATTTTGAAGTCTCTTAGCCATATAAACTCATTTGTCTTTAACATTTCCCCCTTTAATTCAAGGTTTTTTTCTAGTTGCATCATGAACTGGTGTTTAGTAGTAATCCCTCGGAACCAGGGATGCTCATCCCCATGAGTCATGTCTCATGCTAAGGGGAAGGTAATGCATTTATATGCTGAGTTTGGCTCAGGGAGTGGCCACACTTGAGCAATATGGAGGCTCTCAGGAGGTAACTCTTAGGCACCCTACAACACTAGACCAACTTGAAATTTCAATGCAAAAAGCTCATAAGCATAGTTGTTAGTATCAAGGGCTCATTGTTAGATCATCCT
This sequence comes from Dasypus novemcinctus, assembly GCF_030445035.2. Classification (NCBI taxonomy): domain Eukaryota; kingdom Metazoa; phylum Chordata; class Mammalia; order Cingulata; family Dasypodidae; genus Dasypus; species Dasypus novemcinctus. The sequence continues at coordinate 87,164,709 of NC_080684.1, read as the reverse complement.
TCTTCACTGGTCTTTGCCCTTGCACTTGGGGGATTGTTGCTGTTCTATTGGGGAATGTGACAGAGCTCCCTCAGTTATCATGTGAAACTCTACCCACTATATCAATACCCAATGAACATCCAAACATACATATATATATATACACACACACACACAACACTGGATAAGCCAAGATCCCTTCCAGCCTTGAGATATGACTCAAATGCTCACATGTGTCTTTAAACTGCTCTCCCTGATGCACTAGTGTGGCGTAGTAATACTTGCGTAAGCATGTGAGCTGAGAGTAAAGAACAATTTGTTCTGAATGAGTTTCATTCATTCCTCTGAAGTTGGTATTGTGTTGCCTATATCAATTTTCTTATGTCTTTGCAGAACCTAATGACAGACATTGATTTTCACTAAAGTGGAAATGAATATTTTCTCTGATATTCCCCTAGATATTAAATATTTGTAATGGGACTATTTTGATAAATGTTTCTTTACTTCACATTAGAGAATCTATTGACTTTGGAACTTACATATTGTAGTATTTTGGGCTAAATATTTCATTGAATAGTGAGTTTTGGTCCTGAAAATGTTTTAATGTGTTTTAAGTTAGGTTTAGATTGTGATTTTTACAGGAAGAAATAACATACTGACTGTAAGGTAATCTTTGAAGTTTAACTCTTTTTATCTGGATATGAAAGATCAATCTATGGCAATGAGATTCAGTAAATTTCCAAAATGTTAGTATTATTATCTGTCGTATATCAACTTAGTGGACAGTCTTTTAGAAACAAGAGTAACAAGAGTAACATTTTACTGCTATATCCAAACAAAAGAAATACTTAAGAATTTAAGAACATTACAAATCTGTAAGCATTAGCATTTAATAAGTTTCTGAAAAGAGAAATCTAACTTTATTTCCAGTTTTCTAAGTTGTATATTTTAGTTTTTCTTCAAAGAATATGTGACTAAAACATTAACTTCATAAAAACAAGGACCTCAACTATCTTCTTTGTTTCTGAAACTTTTAGCATCTAGCACATAGTAGGCACTCAAAAATGAAACAAACTTTCTGAGCAAGTTGAACCAAGAGAAAAAAGAATCAAAATTGTATCTCACAAATAAGCTATTTTACAACAAAATTTTGATGAACAACTAAGTTTTCAATTTCCCGTTTCTTCTAAAAACTATTGAAAAAAAACTGCTTCCTAGTCTAAGCTATGATTTTTAAAAGAAAGATATTACCCTTTGGGTAGTACCTGGTTTTTACTACATTATGGCTGGTTTGTATTTACACTGCTTGTATAATAACTGACAGATGGGAAATGGTTAATACAATTTTATTAATGGATAAGGAAACAAAATTGCATCACTGAAATGTCACCATTGTCCATAGTGGGGCTAAAATGGTCAGAAATAAATAACTGACTTGATTAACAATTGCAGAAATCACAGAGGAGACAACATAGGAACATCCATAAAAATGCAAAGGAAAGAGAGAAAAATGTGATCAATGTTTCCTCTTACCATTGAAATGTGCAGCCACACGCACAAAACTGAACACACCCATGTGGGCATCACCTTTTAATAGATTTCCTGTGCAGTTTCAAAAGCTATAAACATTTGTAGATTTTCTATGTACTAGAAATTGCTCTAATAGCTGTGAATTTTCATCTCATTTATAATCTTACTTTCAACTCTCCCAGCTTCAAGGCACCATTTACCTTCTCTGCAATATGCACATTTGCTTTGAAGAAAGAGCTCAAAGTAATAAGAAATTGAAGAGAAAATTGACTCTGGCCTCCCAGAGTATAGCTCTGTTCTATAACATTATTCATAACTATTCAGAGTCACTCTTTAACAACATTTGCTTTATGTTTCGTGCACATTGCTTGTATTATAACAACAATCTTTAAATAATGAAAAATTTACAGAAAAATCCCAAAAGATGTGCCTTTCTGAAAGCTGGATTTTTTACATCCCCAAGCAGAAAAAGTTATTGCAGAAAGCACAAAAAACCTGTTTAATTTCTAATTTGCCTAAATAGATAAAGGATGAATGGCAACTACCTTGAATTCCCATCCTTAAATTTCCTGACATCATTCTTATGAGATATACACAGAAAGTATGTGGATAAGCATTCTTCACTGAAGTTATTAAGTTGACACATACTTTGGGTACCTACAGTTTATTATTCCTGGAAGTTTAAGTAAATTAAGAAATGTCTATTAAAGAAGAAATAAAAATCTGTTTTCTGAGAGCCCTATATGCATGTTTTTTCAATGAAATGCCAACTGAATACTGCCCCTTTTTGCAATCACATCGCAAATGGAGAGGATAGTGACAAAGGGTTGATGTCCCTGCTTCCTTACGAGGAGTCCAGGAAGCATGGAGTTTGAATTTAGAAAGGGAACTTTGAGGAATGAACCTCCCTTTGTGTCTTTGAGTTTCTCCTGCCCATCTCTTTTATCAAAAGTTTGGTCCTTAGATTTCTTTGGAAGGTCACTAATCCCATCACCCATCCTTTCTTTCCTCTAACCTCTCAGATGTCACAAGAGGAGTCTGAGTCTAGAAAATCATGAGCAGAGACACAGAGCCACTGGCCCCGCCCATGAACCCCCCACTACCACCACGTACATTGGGGGTACATTTTAAAACCACTCCTTAGAGAGCTTCCAGGTAGCTGCACCACCTAGCAACTGAGAATTGGCCTGCACATGCCTTGCAAGGAGTAACTGTTGGCCTAGGAAAGCTTCTAGAGCCCATATACTCCTCGCTGCCAAATACTCCTCAATGGGCAGAGTTTCCATGGCCTTACAAAATAAATCAAATTTGGATGTGGGGGAGGAGGAAGCAGAACTTTTTCAAAATTCTCCATTCCCAGAATGTTGCTGAGTTCTTGGGGAAAATAGGGAGATAGGAGACTCCCCTCATAGTCGCTCTTGAAAAAGAATTCGTTTCCCAGCGCAAAGGATAACCTAAGATTACAAAATAGCCGTTTTATTTAAATGTAGCATGTCCTGAGAGAGAGACCTTAGTTTGGGGCAGAGGGAGAGAGGACAGCACAACTCGCGCCTACAAGCACTCTCAGCACCGCGGACAGCGCTCACGCACGGCGCCAGTAAGACCAGCAAGGAAAGGATTTGGTAAACCGCAACCCTATCATTTAACCCAGGAAGAGTCAGAAGGTGGGAAGAGGTAAGAGCATATGAGTGGAAAGACTGGAAAACAAGACTTTGGAGATTTTGGCCGTGTGAATGAAAGATGGTGAAAAGCGTAACATTTATTTCCTTGATGGCAATGCAATGGTGTATTAGGCTCTTTATAGAGACCAACCAGGAATCAGGTTTTCTTTTTTTTTTTTTAAAGTACACTCCCCACGTGTTACTATTTCATATGGGAGGATGTAGCATCTGCCAAAGCCCTGCTCTAGTGATCCCTATTCAAATGCTGCTTTTCTTTTCTTTTTTCTTTTCCTTTCCTATCAAGCTGAACCTAGTTGGGCTCAGTCTCCTTGAGTCTCAATTTCCCATTCCTTTGTAAAATGGGAAAGATGTGTACCTAACTAATAAGATTGCCACAAAGATCAAAAACATTGCATATATACAAGCCTCTCACTCATTTTCAGTCAATCTAACAACAGTGGATGTTTATTATTCCGATATAAAGCACAAATAGGCTCCAGTAAGAATTGGTTGCTTATTCCAGTCATCTTGATTCCGCAACATGAACTCAATTGACCCTTCTTTTCTGCATAAGAACTCTCTGGCTTCCATCTGAGACAAGAGTTTTGACTGAGGCAAAATTTAAACCTTTCAACACAGTCTATATGTATCAGATACATATAAATTAATGTTGTGAATAATGAAATAATGGAATCTGCATAAATTTGAAGCTAAGCTGTATCTTGAAAAAGGCGACTTTAGAGATTCAAAGTGAAAGGTATCCTTTGAAGCTATAGGTAATAGGCTCTCACTTCTCCAACCCCAGTTCTGACATTCACTAACCATTTTGTATTTTCCTTTTCCATCAGGAACTATGGCACTGCCAGTGTTTTTAACCATGTCTTCCAAAAAGCCAGTTTTCATTCTGTTGTAAATGACACTTCTTTCATCTGAGACTATTGAGTGGTACAGGTTTATAAAATGACTTATATAAAGTAAATTAATTAAAATATGAATCGATGCTCAGATATACTGTTTTACTGAGGAACCAACATAAGAAAATATGGCTTCACATTGTTGCTCAACTTTAAGCTCACTTCAAAAGGGGAAGTCTGGAAGGCTTTTTGCTTTTCCAGGGGTGGGAAATTGAGAAAAATTAAAAAAAAAAGAAAGTCGATGGTACTGTGGTAAAGTCATTTCCACCTCTAACATCTTGCTCAAATGTCAGCCTTTAAAAGAAGTCAATTTCGGAGGCTTAGTGGAATCACTGACTCTTGCAAAGTGGAATAGAATAAATCAGTCCATCAAATAAGCAGAAAAGCCCCTATTCCTAGAAGAGTATTGCTCCCTCTGGCTCACTAAGTAATTGTAGACTAAAGGCCACCGAAATCTGCCATCAACTGTGTAATTTGACTGAAGGAAAGATAATTAATTAATGTACAATGTTTAAAAATGTGATTTATTGCACTTACTTTTCTGTTTAATTCAAGAAGTATTTATTTGAGCATCTACTTTGTGCTAAGTACTGGACCAGATACATGAAAATGATGACTTCAAGGGCCATGTGTAGTTGCACCTGTTACCTCATCTCACGGAGCTGATTTTGTTGTGGCAGAGAGAAGTCAGGCGAATGCTGTACTGAAAGCCAGAACGTGAGAATCTGAAAAGGAAGATTTATTAACAGCCGGCCAGGCTCAGAGGACTCCTGTCCTAATGAAAACTGAGCCCAAGATAGAATTTTTGGGTCCCTTTTATACAGAGGAAGTAGGAGTGGGGAGTCAAGGGGTGCTTTTATGCAAAAGGACTTTCTTTGTTGGTTTCTTAGAGTTTTAAGGGTTTTATGTAAGTACCAGATAAGTCTTGAATTAACACATATCCCCCACATTCCAGGTAAGCTTGAATTAACATATTTAGTCCGCATCCTCCCTGAATATCCAAAGCCTATAGAGCCTATATCACTTAATTGGTTTTCCAAGAGCTAGGCATACTTGGATATAGAATAAGTTTGAATTTATGCACAGGCCATATTAATTTAGCCTATCTTCTATGTCCGCTTTCCTTGACTTTCTTTTTCCCCCTTCCCCAGCAGTGGTCCAAACCAAAGGAAGAGAGCACTTTCTGGGATAGAGAATGCGCGGTGCTTATCAGCTCAGACGAACTGGTCAGACCCTCCGTTTTAAAAGGCTCAGGCTTCACCATTCTTGAGAATAGCTTGTGTTTGACGAACCTAAAGCAGGACCCCTCAACGTCCAGGCTAGGGCAGAGGGCTTTAGCTTAATTGTAGCCTCAGCCTGCCCCGGAATAACCAGGAATGGCCTGACTGCAATGGGACCAGGAGCAAAACTGGAAGGGCTCCTCCCAGGGACCACAGGGTCACTCTGGCTGCACCTTGCGCTTTTTCTGCGCAGTTCCAGGGCTAGGGAGGAGGGATTCTCAGAAGAGAAGGAGAACGGGAAGGTAGGAAGTATCAAAACAGCCCAAGTCTTTAAACCTTTAAACGAGAATGGCGCTGAGGGACACCCGGTAAAGAAGCTCAACTGCACAGAAATACAGCTTTCAGATCCTTCCTGATTCCAGTTAATTAACATCAATTCCAGCTTCGCTGCCTGTGTCTTCCCTATTTAGTGGAAAGTGCTCCTGGCCTTAAATGCCCACGCGTCCACCTCGGACAGAACCCGATACAGTCCCCGGGCTTCTGCGCTGCCCGGGCAGAGCTGTCTCCAGTGGCGCATGGGTGAATTGGAAGTGTAGCAGCGGTCGGCCTCGTCTTGCACTGCTCCCTCGCCACACGTTCTCCTTGGTGTCTTCGGGGCTGCAGAAGTTCAGTCTCCAGCGAAATGCCCCTCGCAGGGCATGGCCAGGGAGTCCAAAAAGAAGCGCCCCTGGTGTTCCAGGTCTGCTGCTCACTGGGAGCTGAGCTTCCCTGCCCGAGGGAAGCGCCCAGGGAAATAACAGCAGAGAAAACATGGTGGGCCCCCAATACCACAGAGCAGAAGTGACCTCACTTTTCTTCCTAAGGGAGACTGGCTTGTGCAAGGCAGTCAACGTCCTCGAGGTCCTGCTTCTCTCTGAGTCAGTATTTGCTTTCAAGTGAGGGAAAGGAGAGAGGGAAGTGTCAGGGTCCTCTCTGCACCGGGGGTGAAGTTGAGATTTCCCAGGATGACAAGCGCATTCACTCTCCATTTTTCCCTCCCACCCCATCTCCACCCTCTTTCTAGCCCAGTTTTTTGGGGGCTTGGCCAGATGTTGAAATCCCTCACTTATCCTGTCTTCTCAATGTCCAAATTTCACCCACTGGGAGGTCTCTACATTCCCTCACCGCCCCTCTTTTCAGATCCACCTATCCCAGCACCTTTGGAAAGAGGGAAGGAAGGAGTGAAAGTTGAAGAGTCTGGTAACCAGAGTTTGGGTGGGGTCAGCAGGGGTGAGGGTTTCTCTTCTGTTAGAAGGGGGCAGGAAGTGTAAGATTCTTCTATTAAGGGTCGGTCTTCTCTGCTGGCTTTCGTTCTGCATGTAGGGACATGATTCAAGGAGAAAAAAGTCGTTTCCCCAAGACTGAAGAAGCTTTTCACAGATACATCCTTTAAGGGTGGACCTTTCTTTAGGTGTGGTGCTGGAGAGGCAGAGAGCACATTTGAATTCATCTAGGTAACAGCTCCCAGGGTTTTGATATTTGTGAATCAAGAAGAACTCAGCTCTGGCCCTGGAGACTATGGTCAGGGTGGAAGGCTGGGCCTGGGGGGTGGGGGGTGGGGGTGATGGGGCAGGTGAAGCTGGAGGAGGGAGAAGGAGAGAAACTGGCTAGGTATTCTTTTTGGGTGTGTATTAGAAAGGAAATGCCATTGTTGTGCTGGAAATAAAACAAACTTTAAAAAGAGGTGCAGAGCCAGTTTATTGAGCTAAAGCTGCATTAATGCAGGAGCAGCACCTGAAGAGGCTTCTGCTCAAAAGGCTGAGCTGGAGGAGCAGCTTATAGGGTTACTTGAGACAAAGGGAAGGTGGGAGGAGGAAATGAGGAGGAGTGAGGATGATGGGGTACCTGAGCTATGTGAACTAAGGGATGGGGGTGGTGTAGGATTCTGGCAAGATGCCCCAGTTTGTTAATTAGCAACCAGGATGTTGATGTTAGATTATAGTCTGTTGGTGAAGACCAAAAGACTTTGCTGGTGTTAGCTTGGATTTTTATTATAATTCTTCCTCCCAGGCTGGTGCAGAGTTTTTTGTTTTGTTTTGTTTTGTTTTTGCTTTTTCACCAGCACCATAAAGGATTATTTGTATGTTAGCCTCCTTCCATTAACTTCTGTCTCTTCTTTATAATTCCCTAGATAAAATGGAAGTTCAGGCAAATCAAGTTGGTTAGTAAATTCATTTATTGTTCAAATCTCACCATATTCAGTAATAGAAAACAGATGCTATTTCACTTAAGGATTCAGAATTTAAATCATTTGCTATTGCTTGTGGTCATCCAAACTAGAGTCAGAAGCAGAAGGTATTTACTGAAGGAAATCAGAAAACTAAATAGTCAGGCCTTAACCTAGATAGTTTGAAAAATACCTGCCATCTGATCCTCAGGGAAGTGCTGAATGCTTTTAAAGACACCAATTAGAGAGTGGAAAAAGATATATCAAAAACCACAGTAGGGGGGGTACTGGGTTCCCGGCCAGTGGTGCTCTGTCGTGGTCCCTAGGGGAGCAGCGACAGTCTCCCAGGTACAGTGGTGGGGACCGGGAGGGAGTGAGGGTTCAACAGTGAGCCCCTGATACTAATGACTATGCTTGTGAGCTGATAAACCCAAAATAATAACAAGGCCTAGAGCAACTTTGTGCCTGGGAATTTCCTTCTGTCAGCCTTCATGTTACTCAAATGTGGCCAGTCTCGAAGCCAAACTCAGCATGTAAATGCAATGCCTTCCCCCCAGCGTGGGACATGACACCCGGGGATGAGCCTCCCTGGCAACGAGGGACCACTATCAACTACCAACTGATGATGCAACTGGAAAATGACCTTATACGGAAGGTTCAATGCGGATCAGCAGAATATCCATGTCTACATAAAATACCATGACTTTAAAATGCTGTTTGACCTAAAGTAAGGGGGAAATGGAAAGGAGAAATGAGTTTATATGGCTACGAGTTTCTAAAAAAGAGTCTGGAGGCTGGCAGAAGCTTTGCCCTCATGCACAACTGAGCAGAGTCAGAGAGACAGATAAAGCAGATACAACCCCCAGATATTGGTTCCTTTGAGGGCTAAAGAGACCCATGGGAGTTATGGTCATGGCTGATGGGGTTAACTACCAGGGCAGATGGCCCCTCTTTGGAAATGGTGTTTATGTGTGATGAATCTGGACTCAGATGGGATCTCCCTTCATAAGACTTTCATGCTAATGTGCTGGAGGTGCAGTTAATGTTGGGGTTTAAGATATATTTAGGGGATTTGAATCTCTGGACTGACAATGTGATAGCCAGATCCTGAGCCTCAACAGACTCCAGCACCTACAATCTGATTTATTGGACTTACCACACTCAGCTAAGATGGAGGTGAAGAAGGACAACCACCACACCATGGAGCCTAGAGTGATTACAACTGAAAATGGGAGGATTGCATCCAGCATCCAGGTGGAATCTGAGCCTCCTCTTGACATAAAGGTGCAATGGACACAACCAATCCAGTGTCCACATAGAAGAGGTGGCATTGGATTGGGAAAAGTGGACATAATGGACAAAGGGTATGGGGAAAGGCAGGAAGAGATGAGAGGTGGAGGCATCTTCGGGACATGGAGCTGCCCTGGATGGTGCTTCAGAGGTAATCACCGGACATTGTAAATCCTCACAGGGCCTACATGATGGAATAGAGGAGAGTATGGGACATGATGTGAACCAATGTATATGAGGTGCAGAGGTGCCCAAAGATGTACTTACCAAATCCAATGGATGTGTCATGATGATGGGAACGAGTGTTGTTGGGGGGGGGGAGAGGGGGGGTGGGGGGGTGGGGTTGAATGGGACCTCACATATATATTTTTAATGTAATATTATTACAAAGTCAATAAAAAAAAATTAAAAAAAAAAATGATCTTTGTAGCACTTTTTGAATTAGTAAATGTTTAGAAAAATCCCAAATGTGCATTGCAAAAGATTTTTAGATTAATTGTAATCTCTACAATGTATATTTGTACAGAAGCTAAGAAATAAAGTGAAGTAAATCTATATAAACTGACTGTCATGGAAATCTGTGAGGTATTGTTAGGTGAAAAAAGTACTATCACATTTACATTTTTTAAAAAGATCTGTTCATTTATTTATTTCTCTCCCCTTCCACCCCCACCCCGGTTGTCTGTTCTCTGTGTCTATTTGCTGCGTCTTCTTTGTCCGCTTCTGTTCTTGTCAGCGGCACGATAATCTGTGTTTCTTTTTGTTGCGTCATCTTGTTGTGTCAGCTCTCTGTGTGTGCGGCACCATTCCTGGGCAGGCTGCACTTTCTTTCACGCTGGGCAGCTCTCCTTACAGGGCGCAGTCCTTGAGCATGGGGCTTCCCTACGCGGGGGACACCTCTGCGTGGCAGGGCATTCCTTGCGTGCACCAGCACTGCGCATGGGCCAGCTCCACATGGGTCAAGGAGGCCCGGGGTTTGAACCGCGGACCTCCCATGTGGTAGACGGACGCCCTAACCACTGGGCCAAGTTCACCGCCTGCATCTTTTTTTTTTAAAGTTGTTTATGTTGTATATTGTTAAATACAATGAAATGGCTGCCAGCCTTGGCATTGGTGGCAGGGACTGTTCTCCCAGGAGCGATGGGATTTTCTAAAGTGTAAAACTAAAAGCAGAGGCTTTCCAAGAAGATGGAGCATAACCTGTAAAAGTTACAGTTTAAACAACATTTGGGAATAAGCTGGTTTCAGACCACTAGAAATAACGTCAGAAATAGACCAGTATGTCGTGATAGCCAAAGTATAATCATTCCCCACTTTGTAAGACCCTCCTTTGTAATAAGGAAACTAAATGTCAGCCAATTATTGTACCCATTTAAAAAAATGTCCAAATTACCTTTATAAACCTTTGAAATGAATTAACTAGTTGGAACTCTTGGTCCATTTTAGATCTCTCTGTTTTGTTCAAACAGTTTTACTTTCCATAAATTCAAGACATTGATTATATTGGTAACTTTGCTTCTTTTGACAATATGTATATACATGGCATATATACATATTTATATGATTACTGAGAAATAAAGACTAGAAAGATAGGTACCATAATGTTGACAGTGATTATTACAGGAGATAGAAAGGGGATGCAGGAGCTGCTTTCACTCTGTACCTTATCTACTTTTTAAAGAGCAGAAAAAATGCTGTTAATAAGGGTAATGTTAACTTTCATTTTGTTGTTTTTGTTGTTTTCCTTTTCTTTATTCCAATATTTTCTGTAATAAACAAATAGCATTGAAATCAGAAAAAAATAAGTACATGAAGATGTCAATTACCAATCCATCACTCCCTTTCAGTCCTTAAAGCAAAGATCCGCCATATAGAATCAGACCAAGGCCAAAAGTGCTTTACACCACTTAGAATTTTACATGAAATTTGATATTCCTAGGTCCAGTGTCAGACTGTTTATCAATGCATTAAAGCAGGAGTTTACAAATACGTATGTACACTCAGAAGAAAGAGATATATCATTGCATTTCCATGTTTAAACTTTCTGAACCAAAGCTGAGAAGAGTGATGAAGTTCTTCTATTCCTCTGGATTGCGTATGACCACTCACCTTGTCTCCTTTTAAAGACAGTTCCTCCTGACTAAGGAAACAACAGAGAATAGTGATTAAACAAGGGAGTGTGAAGATGGACAGAGACAGTTTTCCCATTCCTTGAATATATGGCCTCCAGCAAGTTATTTACCACTTTGTGCTTCTGTTTCTTTACTTTTAACCTGGATATAATCTACCACACAGGGTTGATGAGAATATTAAGTAAGATAAACCTTGCAAGTTATTTGGAGAATGCTAAGTATCACCAGTTATTATCACTAATCCTGCCTAGAAAAACGTAAATCAAGGGGTAGTGCAAACCTGTTGTTGGTAGAAGTATCTTGAAGATTTTCCCAATAAAAATATCCTGATAAAAAATATCCCTAATACAGGTGGTCAAGTGGGATAGAGCAGATGAAAACTGGAGAAACGGGAATAGAGTAAAAGGCTGAAGCCACAGTCTGCATACTTACAAAGCAGGCTAGTAAGATAGGGAACTAATGTATGGATCTGGAATCTGCAGAGTCCACGTGGACATCTGTAACCCCCAAGATGGCTGCTGGAAGACCCCCACCCCCAAAATTCTGCTATCCAGAACAAAGACTTCTTCTTCAGGATTCAAGGAAAAGTCCTGGATATTCCCTAAGAATTTTATTATTGTATCCTCACTGGGGAATTGATGGGTGGGGTGATCAATCAAAACAGCAAACAGCTGCAACCCCTCCCCTACCATTAGCAAAGGGGTGGAATAATTAATAGTTTAAAAAGCAGACCACGAGGCCTGAGTGTTCTCATGCTCTATTCTCTTGCCTCTGGACCCATTCCTGCCCTCTGTGTACCATTCTCACCATTTTCCCACTGCCACGTGGCCACACAAGTAAAACCTGGGCATGTACAACCTATAATGGAGAATTTTAGTCTGTAAATCATCCCTCTTTATCACTTTTCAGCCCCTTCCTCTCTTCCTGGGACCCCTGACCTGTTATTTTCTCCCATTTCTCTTCCCTCCCTACCTGAATAAATTACTGGCCTAACTCATTGACATGCTCTTGAAATTCATTTCTCCAGGATAGTCAAAGAACCTAAATGAAATCCGATGACACTTAGATGGACTAGCATGATGAGCTTTAGAGTCAGACGACCTGGGTTCAACTCTTGGTTCTGCAATTTATCAGCTGTTGAATATAAGCAATTATGTTACTCTCTCTACTTTTTATTAACTACCAAAATGTCAATAATAATAGGACCCTCTTTATAAAATGGCTTTGAGAATTAAATGAATTCCAAGCACTCAAAAATTGTTAGCTATTATTTGTCATGCTATTTGTCACTTATCCTCTAAAGCAGAGTTGCTTTTAGACCCTTTTAGACCCATCCGTATTCTTTTGCCCTTTCTATTTCCTTGTAGGATGACTGACTTCCAACCGCCAGTGATGTAGGCTATGGCGGGGGAGAGGGGGGTTCATCTCTTCATAGATAACCTAAGCTGTATGTGTCCTGAGCTGTGCATGTGGGACAGTGAGAACTACAGTCCTACCCTTGGTAACCATGACGGCAACTCCAATCCCAGAAAAACAGTTTAGCAATGCAAACTCCATAAACTTTAAATATTCAGGAAAAATGCAAACCAAATGTGCTAAAAGCTTACCTAGAATGTATGAAGTCCATGCTAAAAGCTTACTTAGGATGTGAGAGATATGTGTTAATTCCAACTTATTGAGCACTGAAACAAAAAACCATTTAACTCTTCCTCTGTATAAAAGGAACTTGAAAATCTTGTTCAGGGCTTGGGTTTTGAACAGAAAGCTCCCGAGTCCAGCTGACCACAAATAAATTCCTTTTTCCTTCCCAAAATTATGAGTCCTGGCCTTTTCATACACAAGTAATTGAACCTCTCTCGACATCTGCAACATTGGGGGATTCATCTGGGATTTGCAAATGAAGGCCAGAGAAGGTAGCATTTCGCTACCCCTTCTGAATCCCTGAGGAAGCAGGAGGACCAGGTGAATCCCAAATCTGGGTGTCCCTGGACTAAATTTAGTCCAGAAAAGATGTGGGCTCCACCAGAATCTTTCCAATGAAAATTGAGGGCAATGGAAGGTCTGGAAAAAAATTCTGGGAATGAAAAAGACTCCAAACATGGAAAAAGGTAAGACTCCCCAGGGAGCATAGTGTCAGGAAAAACCCTAGCTCTAATTGCTAGGAAGGTAGCCCAATCACTTTCCAGGAGACCCCATTACCTCCAGAAATTCTGGGGGAAGCTGTCTCCTCCAGGTCTGAAAAGAAAGGGGAAAGAAAGGGCAAAAGTCTGGTGTTTGGGTTTGTCTAACTGCATGTTAGCATTTGGTTCTGGTCTTGTCTCCACTGAGGTAGTGAAGGCTTGATTATAATAAGAAAGGATGTTTATAGGTTTGAGTCCTAATGTCCTGGAAATTGGTCTGGATTTTGAGAAACTTAGTTACAGGAAAATGAATTGGCTTTCTAGTGAAGCTTGGTCTGGGTGTAAAATTAAACAGTTAAAAGGTCTAGCCAGAATCTTTTGTTATGGTGCTGAATTGCAGATGAATTCGCTTTACAGACAGCAAGTGTAAGCAGGAGATCCTGTCCAGATGTTAATGTTAAGTGTTCTCTCTTTCTAAAGTTTGTAATGGCTGTGGGGCAGCTGTGCTGAAGAAAATATATATAAAAATTGTGAGTCATATTGATAAGTTTTGTGCTTCTGTCTGTTAAATGCTGGTATTAAGATTGTGTAATTATGTAAAGTGATAAAATTTGGTTAAGTTGGAACCCTCCCTTGCCATTGGCAAAGGAGTGAATTGATTGTAGTTTATAAAGCAAAACTGAGTGTGTGTGCACATGCTCTGCTGTCTTGCCTCTCTGGTTCCACTCCATTTGCTGGAACTCAGGGGTTGTCTGTGTCTGTGTCTATGCCATGCACCCAAATTTATTAAAACTGGCCCAGTCAGGGTAGCTGATGGAGCCAGTAACTTAAATCATAGCCCTGCCAGGACACGGTGTCTCCAGGAAAGGTGAAAAGTTCTTTCAAGCCATTTTAGCAGCCTGGAACTTGCTATCACCACCCTCTCTCCCCTCCTCCCTTTAGGAAGATGCATAACAAAAGTAGAGAGCTTGGACAGGGGAGTGGCTTGCCCCTTTCCAGTGAGTCCATGCCTTCTATTCGTAAGCCACATTCCATCTAATCCCTGATGTACCTGGGGGGAGGTAAAGGAGACACAGGATCAGAATCAGGATAAATGCAATAAAATTCCCTCCCTAAAGTGTCAAAGGCCAAAAACATATTTCTATAATTGACTCCTGCCCAGGTTCTGAATCTCTCTTTTCTGAATCTCTCTCTTTATAAGTCTATGTAAAAAAATGCTTTGGAATGTTTTAAAGCTGTAAATTGGTAAAATACCTTAGTCTAAAGGAAGGAGGCTATTGCATGTAAACAATAAGCCTCTAATCACTTGATAACCCTTTTAATGATCTGGCTGGGAACAGTCAGCAGTAAGGGTTGTAAAAACAGCAGGAAAAAAACACATATAAATCTGAAACTCAGAGACTTCATGTCATGTCTCCTTAGAAACAAACAAACAAAAAAAAAACACCTCAAACTTCTCAGTTTAAACTCAATTGTGCCTTTTTAAAAGATGTAAATAGTAATTGAAATAAGACCTTATGTGCCATCAATTAGGGTCAGAGGCTTCCTTAAAATGCTAAGATATGGAATTCTTCTGTTTTAATCTGTGCTTAACTTTGTGTTCAACTTTAAAATCTGTGTATTGGCTTTGTCAGTTTACTTACACCTAAGGAATCATGGTAAAGGGTAACTTAAAAATGAATCTTTAAATACCAATACTGTCTTGCTGATGAATTAAATGCATAACCCACACATGAAATTTGTTCAGTTACTAGAAAAAATAGGAAAGCTTTTCAGGGTTGCTACTAACAAGTTCCTTGTAACTTAATTAATGAAGGTATCCAGTTCATCTTAAAGTAAAACATATTAAAAACTATAACTAAGAATTAAAATCATTGTATAAGTACCTTTATATATATATATATATATAAATTTATAACTAAAGCTTTATATTTGTTTATTTTTAAACATTTTTAATGCAACACATCATATATCAAATGACTGTTTATTTTATATATATATATAAATTTATAATTAAAACAGAGTAACAGAGTAAATGTGGCCTGGATTTTGGCTATTGTCATAGTAATATTAAATTAATTTGCCTCTATTTATGGCTACTTCAAGTTTATCTAATGCTATCAAGTTTATCTAGTGGTGGTTATTACTCAATCTTATCCTATAGTTATTTTGTAACTAATTTCACCCCTGGTCTTCAACTATTGTGATGGTAATTATAAACTATGTTTGCATTTGCCTTTACTTACTGTTCCTGCAGGTCTGGCCCACCCCTTAATAAACCAACATAATAACTAAACTTTAAAACTTATAGTTAAATTTTAAAAGGGAGGGGGGTGTATACATATCACTTTTGTGCTATTCTAAATATTTTTAGTCTTCTCATTTCTTCTTTACCCTTTTAAAGGAAAAACTGCCTTTTTCCTTAACCTGTAAAATAATATAAATTAATTCTGATTGGCCAGTTCCACCGGAAATCAGAAATAACTGTTGCCAGGTTTTCCAGGAGTAAACAATACTCTTCCTAGTGTATCAGGCCTAAGCAACCTCCCCCCCCCCCCCCCGCATTGTTCAGACTGTCTCAGAGAAAAAAATGAGTAAAACCTACCCAGTTTCTTTCCAGTCTAAACAGAAGCCCAAATTCTTACCAGGTTCCCTCCAAATAGCAATGTAACTAGGAAAGTCAGTGAGGGAACTATATTTCAAATTAACCAGCAAAGAAAAGGTTTTAAATGATGTTTCTGTATAAAACCACTTATGTCTGCCTATTTGCTAAAGTTAAATATGCCGCTATATGTAATATATATTTCTAAAACCTATATATATATTTCGATAACCTATATATATAAAAAACAGTATAAAAGGTCATGTAAAAAACTCTGAATACAGAACTGTTAAAAAGCTATGAAATCCTGATTACATTATAATTAAAACAGGTTAAATAATTGCTTTATATTCCAGAGCCTAAAAGTTAGTAGGCTTTTGAAATTATTCACAGTTTAAAAATTATCCAAAACAAAAGTTTTAAGCCCTTATAAAAAAGGAAAGCAATATTCTTTGTTTAATCCATAACAATTTCAACTTGTTTAGCTTAAGTATTATCTCTTGGGTTTATGATTACCAGGTTAATAAGTTAACATTGTACGTGTTGAATATTTAAAATAATGGAAACTGTAAGCATGTGTTTAATGAAATTAAGTGTAAAACTGCTCTCTCTTAAAGTATGAGGTAGATTCCATTGGTTGCCAATTGTAATCTGGAGTAAATTTGCCAGTATATAATTGTGGTCAATTTTTAAAAGTTTGTAAAAAGATGTCTCCCAAACTGAAACATTTAAATAGCTCTAGTTCTAGAAGCCATTGTTAACTAAAAACATGGATTAGTATTGATGGCAAAGAATAACTTCATGATAACAAAACCTGTCTGAAGGTCACCACAGGTGCATATATAAGTAAATGATAATGAAAATGTACCTTGATCCATTGGGAATCTTCCGTTTTCATTTTAAAAATGAAAAATAGTTTTTTCCCCCCTCTATTACTAAAGTAAAATGCCTGCTAATATCTTCATGGTAAAAATGTAGAAAATAAAGTCATTTGATATATGATGTGTTGCATTAAAAATGTTAAAAAAATAAATAAAAACAGGGGATAAACTTTAACATTGTCAAACTCTCTTGTACGTTCAAACCAGGCCTTGAATACATTACAGGTTGCCTCTCCATATGAGTTATTGGCTAGGTTGGTCACTGATCCCACAAATAAAAATATCTACGACATCACTCCTCTGGTTGTGCTCCTGAAGTCAACAGAAACTATGTTGCAGCTTCAAGCTCCTGCAGCAGCCAATGATGGCTTGGTACAGCCAGACATACAATGCATATCGCCTCCAGTGTGGCACTGTTCCATTGTGGCAGAGAGCACTATGCACCAGGCCAATGAAATACTGGAAACTACCTTCTTAGCTTCTCTCTAGGATCGACGATGCCATGACTTGCTCACTGTGTGAAGAACATACCAAATGGAGCCATAATCACCAGAGTATCGTAAGTAAAACTTAAATATAAATTGGCATTATTGTCAGCTCCCATGGAGAAATAACATGTAAAGTATTACAAACCTGAAACTTAAAACTATTAATTTCAACTCAGAATCCTTATCATTAAGTAACATTAAGTGCTGTGCCTTTATCCTGTTCTAAATATATGCCTAATAATTATAATGTTCTCTTTTCTAAATCAGGTACAAAAGTACATTAGACATGTTAACAAAACCTGTCATGTTAAATTCCTGGTAAACTTCATTTTCTAAATAGTTAATGAACATGTCTATTAATTAAAATAGTCATCTTAGCTAAAAACGATGGGGCCACCAGTGGCTTGCAGGTAGCCAGTTAATTGGTGTGGTACCAGGCTCAGCCACCCTACTACTCTACTGTATTCTACTGTGTAGCAAAATGAGGCTTACTTGCTAGCAATGGGTCACCTGCTGAACAGTCAAAATTACCAGGAATTGTACAATTAAAACCAAAATGTAAAAAAACTTTATTTTGTAGTTCTGATCACTCACACAGCTAAAAACTAAGAGAATTTCCAACTTGGTGCACTAATTCTGAATGAAACCAACTGCCCAAAAGGTACCAGTTCACCAGAAGCACCTGAGAAAGCACATGAGTGCCAATCGTTAAACAGCCTGGAATTCATCTTCAAAACAAAATTAAGTATCTAATACTGTTATCTATTATAATTTCTCTCTGAAAATAAATTACTTAATATATCTTTCTCTATATATATATACTGTTCCCCACCAACTTTTTAAAAGGTGCCATCTTCACAGGCACCTAACCTTGTCTACCTCTGTAATACAATGTCCCCTTTTAAAAAAACGTATTCCAAAATTTTAATTAAGTTTGTTTCTTTCAGAATGAACATCCTATTAACCAAATAAAAACTTCATCCAGCTTCATACAGAAAGCCAGATCCATCTTCCTCCAGTCAAAATAAAATAACAAAGTTTTTACACCTTCTTAGGTAAAGACTACAACCCATGGCCAGCAGGAAGTAGTGACAGAAAAGAGATCATCTCCCTTCAGCACCCCTTTAAGATTAAAGGTGTAAACTCTCTAAGGGCAAAATAAAATTAATAGATGGATCTGGAGACTGGCAGAAATCCACATAAGCACCAATAACCTCCAGGATGACTGCTGGGGTCCCCACCCCCAGGATTCTACTGTCCAGGATGAGAACTTCTTCTGAAAACAGGATAAACCCCGGATGTTACTCAGGAACTTTGAATTTAGGCTCTCACTGGGAAATTGATAAGTAGGATAATCAATCGAAACAATAAACAGCCACCCACCTCATAATCCCAACAATAATTATTCCAAAGCTTAGCGAGTTAAGCTGGCATAAAGGGAGGAAATGATGTAGGCTATGGGTGGTGGGCTGTTCATCTCTTCATAGATAACTGGAGCTGTATATGTCCTGAGTTGTGTATGTGGGACAGTGAGAACTGCAACCCTGCCCTTGGTAACCATGACGACAATTCCAGTCCCAGAAAACCAGTTCAGCAATGCAAACTCTAAACTTTAAATATTCAGGGAAAATGTAAACCAAATGTGCTAAAAGCTTACCTAGAATGTATGAAGTCCATGCTAAAAGCTTACCTAGAATGTATGAAATCCATGCTAAAAGCTTACCTAGGTTGTGGGAGATATGTGTTAATTCAAATGTATTGAGCACTGAAACAGAAGACCATTTAACTCTTCCTCTGTATAAAAGGAACTTGAAAATCTTGTTTGGGGCTCAAGTTTTGAACAGAAAGCTCTCAAGTCCAGCTGACCATAAATAAATTCCCCTTTCTTTCCCCAAATTATTATGAGTCCTGGCCTTTTCATACACAAATAATTGGACCTCTCTCGACGTCTACAACACCAGCTCCTGCATTTCTCATCCTGAGAGTTTTCTCTGCTCTGAAACCACTTTAACTGTACTTCTTGTAGACCAAAAGTGCCTGGAAATTAATACCCTTCACCTCCATCAGTCCTCTACCAATGACCAGAAAGAATAGGTATATAAAGGACCCAGCTCCCTTGACCCCAGGGTGGGATAATTCTGAGGCTTTTTTAAACTGTCCCCCAGAATTTCCTCAGTGGGATCAACCTCAGTTGCTCACTTTAATAGTGCTTGATAATGTCCCCTTTAATAACATCCTTTTTTTCCCATTTTCTATCTTCAATTCTCAAATTATTTCTACTAGAATCCTTTCTCAGTGAAAAGATTGGGAGAACCCAAACTTAGTTTGAGAGAACCCAAACTAAGACAGAGGTAAATAGTGTTTTGATGATGATGATGATTGTAATGGTGATGATGATAGGATGCCATGCATTGCTCATACAAGTTCTGCATTATATCCTTCCAAGCAGCCATTCATGATGATAGCTAGAAAATGTGCTTATTTAAAATTTCTTAGGCAGCTCTGAAAAATTCAAATATATTCCCCAGATCTAGTTGAACTGCTTTTCTATTAACCTAATCTCAGACATTTACTCTTTGTTCTTAGTTCTTAGAAAGACAATAACCAGAACTTCCCAGGTCTACTCCCAGGAATACCAGGAATAAGATAACATCTCCAGTAAATCTGTAACTTCCATCAGGGATAAAAGACTGTGAATGGGGACAATAAGCAGGAGTTTGGCATACTGGAGATAACACAGGAAAACTTCCCACATCCCTCTCAGAAGGCCCTGAGAAAAGATCCCAGTCATCACCTACATTGCAAGAATGCATCACACAATTGATCCCTACTATCTCTATAAAAATGTTAGGCCCCATTATCACTTTGAACTGGTTTTGGGGGTAGATTCCCCTCAGTTCCTTCCTTGTGCACTTGCTATAAATTACCTTCTCACCAAGAGATGTGTTTCTCCTTTGTAGTGCCTAATAATAGGGAAGGCCTTTCTATTGGAAATGGCCATGCTTATGGTAACAATGAGCCCTTAGTCTCCAAAATGATTAATTTTAATGTTTTTTTAGCTTTTAACTCAGATAATTTCACTCCTTTTTCATAGTTTCCTGATTTCCAAGGAAAATAAACATCTTGTTCAGTGTTTTCATTTGGTAACCAGGTATGAACCCAATTTGGACCCCTATCACCCTGTGAATAAAATGCCCTTGTTTGCCTGAGTTCCATTCCATAACTTACTGTTCATACTCTCCAACCTTCTGAAAGAGGATTCCAGGCAGGCTTTTCATCTGCACTGAAAATAAATACAATTGCTGTCATTACCACGTTGCCAGCAGCTGGGGTTCTAGGTTCTTGGCTGGGTTATAAGAAAGAATTCAAAGACAATGATATAAGGCAAGTAAAAGAGTTTATTGAGAAATGAGAGAAGAGAGTGTTAGAGAAAAATTCCTCACTGGGACACAGAGACTGCGATTACAGGCAGAAAGTTTATTGAGAAGAGCTCCCAAAGGAGGGCATCTGAAGAATAGACTTCAGCATCCCTGCCAGCATAGCAGGGGTCTGAAGAGAGACTTCAGCCCACCCCTGGCAGAGATGGTTATGAATATATAAAGTACATCTATAGGCAGGAAAATGCTTAGTCAATGGGAGGGGCTTAGGGCTTGGGTAAGACCTGAGGGCCGATAGGGAACTGTAAAGGCAAATTTTTTCCCTTGTATGGCTAGGGAGCGGTGGGCTCTAACATTCTTAACTCTTTGCTTACGTGTGTGTGTGTGTGTGTGTGTGTGTGTGTATGGTAAGGAAAGTAGGGGTTTAAGGTTCTGGGCTGGATGGAAGGGTGAGGGGGCTTGGGGTGTTGATTCCATGTAGGTACTTCCTGCTGTTATGGGGTGGCAAGGGGCTCCCTTCCATTCTGCTCCATGGGTTCTGATTTCTGGTTCTGAAGAGGCTGGTATTGGAGTTTATGCAGAAGAAAGATGCAGTTCACATATTTTTAAGTTGTTGATTGTATGATTCAGCATATGAATTGGATGAGGAGCTGTAAGAGATGAGGACTAAAGAGAAGAAGCAGCAATAATATCAGTACTGGTACTATGAGGGGTAAAAGGATTGATTTCAGGGGTGAGGAGAAATAATGAAGAAATGATGATCATCATGACTGAGTGGGTTTTAGGCTTTGTTGGGCACTGATGGAAAGGGGATATGGAGGAATGAATATTTGTGAAAGAGGAGTTTTTTTAAGATTATTACTGAAGGGGAACTAGTGTTCCAGACTTGGGGATGTACTTCTGTTTGCAAAATGGGAGGGATGTCAGAAGAAAGTGGGGAAGGTATGGGTGTAGTGGACAAAAAGAGAAGGAAGTTGGTTTGAGAGGATGGGAGAGTAAAGGAGATGGAGGAGTGGAGTTTGGACAATAGGTCATAGCCTAGAAGATGTGAAGGGCAAGTAGGGATTACAGGGAACTGATGAAAAAATGTGAAATTCTCTAATGAGCATATAAAGTAATACCTGATTTGATTAAAAGAAAAGAGGGGATACCATTAATCCCCACGATAGAGACTGAGGAAGTGGATAAATGTTCTGACTATTTTAGGAGGACTGAATATGTGGTTCCAGAGGTGACCAGAGAGAAGAAGGGGGGTTAGGTTTCTGAGAATTGGACTTAAGGGCAGCAGCAAGGAGGGAGGCTTTAGCCTGATCCCATTTGTGTTTTTCTAATTTGGCTTCCTCTTCTCTATTGTTAAAGACTTAAAAACTTTAATCAGGTCTTTCTGAGGGTTTTGAGGGCCATCTTTTCATCACTGTAGCTTTTCTAACGTCTGGATAAGATTGTGTGATAAAGTGGGTATGTAGCTGTAGCTTACCAGAGTCTGACTCAGGATCTAAATTAGTGTATTTAAGGAGGGGCTCTGTAAACCTATTCATAAAAGTGGCTGGATTTTCATCAAGCCTTTATGAAATCTCTTTAGTTTTATCATAATTAATGGCCTTAAGGGCAGTCTTTTTCATGCCTTCTATTATACAGGTTAAAAAGTAGACCATGTCAAAAAGTAAGGAAGGTCAGCAGACTCTGGCTGATAGTCCCAGGGTAGATTAGTGGTTGGAACTGCGGAGGGGCCTGCCTGGTGTCTATTGGGGTTTTGAGTGTGCATGGAATCTGCAAAAGTGGTAGCAGCCACTCAAATGTGGTTTTTCTTCAGGAGTAGTTGAAGAGGTAAGGATAACATAGGTGTTCTGATACGTGAGATCTTAAGAGTGGGTGAAATGTTGGAATTTTTTGATAAATGTGGAAAGATTTTCAGAGAATGAGCCTAACCAGTTTCATATCTGACTTAAATCTGAAAGTGAGAAGGGAACATGCACCTTAACTATTCCTTCAACTTCTGCTATTTCTCTGAGAGATAAGACGGGTGTTGATATTTGTGTAGAATTAAGAGGTGAAGAGGAATTAACTTTTGTGCTGGCAGAGGTGGAAGAGGATGGTGAGGAGGAGGGAGGACATAGTCCTTGTGAATGAGTAGGAGCCGGGGAGAAAGGAGAGGCAGAAGATGGCATGACAGAGCTGAGGGGCAGAAGGTGGGGGTAAGGGTGAGGATAGAGATAAAGTTGGAGGCACATAGGGAGTGGGTGCAGGAGGAGCTTGGTTTGCTGGATCAAAGTTGAGATTTTCAGGAGACTTGGGAGGAGGGTGAGAGGGAGATGAGAGTTTTTGAGGTGGTTTCTTGTGTAAATGTAGAATTTGGTAAGAAGAACAGGACTGGCAGAGGGAGGGACAATTTGTTCACTGGGATTGCAGTCAGAAATGAAGGGAAAAGAAACCCTGAATGTAAGGAACCTCAGACTACCTGCCACTGTGCTGGATGTAGTTTTCTAAGTTTTGGACAATTTGGAAATTGAAAGTGCTATGTTCCAGCCGTTGACTTTCATTGTTTGGCTACACTGAGGTTGAATAGAAAAACAAGGTTTTTAGTTCTGATGTCTCCTTACAGGTACAGAGTTTTAAGGTTATGAAGGAGACAGTCCAGAGGCATGGTTTTTTGGGGGGCTGAAATTGAATTCTTCATTTTAGATGGTTTGGGTGAGATTAAGGATCTCTAGAAAGGAAAGAACAGGGGAGATTCTGAGTGAGACAGGCCCCCCAAATCAGTTAGAAATCTCCAAGGAAACAGGAAACCATGCTTGGAGCCAAATGTCTCCAGAGCCAAGGGGTTTCTTCCCATGAGGATGCAGGCCTTCTGCCTGCCATGACCCTCAGGGGACAGTGAGAATCACTGACCTAGTGCTAGGTTTTCCAGCAGGTTGTCCTGGACAACAGGAAAAGGAAAGAGAGAGAGAGAGAAACAGACAGACAGACAGACAGACAGAGACAGAGACAGAGACAGAGGCAGAGAGACACAGAGAGAGAGAGAGAGAGAGAGAGAGAGAGAACAGAATGTTCCAATGGAGAGATCTTTAACTCACCCATCCAAGATTTGATGTCTGGTGTTGGATGGGCATTAGGCCATGGCAGGGGAGATTCCTCACCACTCAGTGTCAACATGACCTCAGTCCTGGGTTTCGGCACCAAAGGTTAGAGAAAAATGGACACAGAGACTGACAATTGCAGGCAGAAAGTTTAGTGGGAAGCTCTTCCAACAGAAGGGGTCTGAAGAATAGACTTCAGCCCTACCTCCACCGACACAGCAGGGGTCTGAAGAGAGACTTCAGCTGGCCCCTGGCTGAGATGGTTATGAATTTATACAGGACATCAATAGGTGAGAAAATGCTTAGTTGATGAGAGAGGTTTGGGGCTTGGGTAAGACCCAAGGGCCAATGAGAACTGTAGAGGTAAATTTTTTCCCTTATATGGCTAGGTGGTGGGGGTCTAGGGGCCCTAAAAGAGAGAAAGTACACACTGGAGATGAGTGTGGGAGTCCTCCAGGAAAAGAGACATACCTGGGGCCCTGGGGTAAGCTTTATTAAGGTAGTTCTTTCCTCCTCCCCCTTCCCCATGTTGGGAAGGGATCCTAGCTATTTGCTGTTCTGATTGGTTGCATTTCTATCATCACCTGTTAGGTTTCAGGGAACCAATGAAGAGGTCTTTCTGTTTGGAGTTATTTGGGGCTTCTTTTGAGCCTGTGAGTTTCGCATTGCCAGGGTCTTGGTAAACTTTTCAGCTGTAATAGTCACAGCTTTGTTTTCAAGCAGCTGCCTCCCCTCTGGGGTTTCTGGGCCAGTTCTTGTAGCCATGTTCTTTGCATGGTCTCAGCTGTGATGGTTATAGCTTTGTTCTGACCAGCCACCTTCCCTTGTTTCCTATACTAAACTGTCTCAACCCCCCCTGCAGAGTGCTTACAACCTTATTCTTAAGGGGGAGCTGAAGGGTGATGGTCATTCCTCTGTAACTGCTTCCCACTGGTTAGGAACAGTAGTCCCTGCCTGATGGGATGTGAAACTCTAGCTTTTCTATTTAAGTTGAAGGAAAGGTGAGTCCAGCACTTTAGTTGGAACTGGATGAAATCCCCCTGTGACTAATACCTTGTTCTGGAGGGTGTTTATTCTGGAAGAAATAAACTGAGAATTTTGAGGATACACAGTCCGACTAAAGGAGAAGTAAGATGGTGGTAAGTGGCTCCAAAAAGGGGGCCAGCCACGATATCCTGGACGATGAGAGCGAGAAAGACCAGGTGCCTCTAGAGGCTGCATCATCCCAAAGTTGATGACCTTGTAGATTTCCACTGCTGTCTAGGACTGTTGCAGAGTGATTTACATAGAAACAGCATTCCTCCTTAAGGAACAAGGAGGTTTCTTCTTGTGCCATTGTTAGCATGTTTAGGGCTCTGTGATTTTGTAGCACCACAGTGGCACAGGAGTCTATTTGCTGTTTAAGCTTTCTAAGGTATGGTTAGTTTCTTCTATGCTGTTGGTTAACTCTAAGAAGAGATTGTGCTAGACCTGCTAGTTTGGTATAAACTGTCAACCCCAGTTCCCACAGTGGTGGTGATGCCTAGCACAGCTAGGAGAGGGATGAGGAGAAGCACTGATCTTTTAGTTATTGTATGGTAAGAAAACACAAGAAATGGGAGGGTGAGGTTTTCAGGACCATAGTATACAGAGGAGGTGATGCAGGCTAGTGAGCATAAGTCTGTCCAAAGGGAAGCAAGGAGAGGTAGACCTTATTTCTGCAAAGAAAATTCCATCTTGATAGTTTAAAGTAGCAGCAAATGTGAGATTGGTTCTTGGTGAGCTAGAGCCCTCTTCATTGGTTCTTGGTGAGCTAGAGCCCTCTTCAAACTTACAGTTACCAGCTTACTGGTTAACCTGCTAGTAGATAATACCAACATACATCTGTTTGGTTCTGATTCTTGAAACAGGATGCTTCTCTGAGTGTCCCAGACAAGACTGGTGTATCTCACCAGGTCATAGGAATCTGGTTTATGACACACCCTTGGCATCTTTGGTCAGGTGTTTTGGTTGGCATAAGTTGTATTTAGAAGTATAGAGTCACAAGAGCTATCAGGGTGTCTCCATCAGTACTGAGTAGTGTTTGAGTCCCCTACTATTCCTCCCAGTCTGCCAAGCCTTGAGTGGATCTTTGGTGCTGATAAGCATTGTGGTGTTGATGGGGATACTAGGCTAAGTAGACATCTTGTCCACAAACTTGGGGAAAAGTGGTAAGCATATCTAAGTATTTGATTGCCTGATGGACCATCCAGAAGGTATTGTTACAGGAGGAAAAATTAAATTAGCCCAAGAAAGGAGGGGAAGAGGTGTATTGGGAGACACTGGAGTAGATACAGATGGCGAAGGTAGTGTTAGGTATGTGAACTGAGGTGTATAGAGGTCCTAAAAGGGAAAGACAGTTAGGTTCTAAGGGGCTGGTGCTAGCTTGGAATGTTGTGAGAAGCTGGCTGATGGATTGTAGGTATTCTGTCCCTGAACTAGATGATCTTGTGGCAATGGGGCAAACTGTGAGATTGGCATTTGTCCAGTGCTTGGGAGCAGCTGGCCAGGCTATGGGTATTTCTGGTTGGAACACATAGAGCCAACATTTATTTGCTAAGTTGGCAGCTTTTTGGATGAGATTTTTAAGGGGTTTGGTTTTCCCTCTTCCTAGCAATAGCATGATGTAGGCTACATGAAGCTTCATTGGGGCTAGCATTAGAGGAAATAGCACACAATTTATGTACTGGCTTTGACACACATTACTTAACTTTCTTTCTTTAAGAGGTATTTCAGTCCTTCCAATGTCTAGAACTCGAACATCTCCTCAGGTGGTTCCGGCAAGTTGACACTTCCTTGGACAGCTGGCTTCACTCAGCATAAGTACACCCAGCTGGCAATTCCTTTAACTTTAATAGCTGTGGGAGTGACCAGAACCACAGTGTAAGGTCCCTTCCATTTTGGCTCTAATTGGAAGTGAGGCCTGTTCTTCTGCCAGGTTTTTCTCAGAACCTAGTCTCCAGGTTTAGGTAGAGATAACTCCTAGTTGGGGCCAGGGAGGATTTTGTTCCTGAGCTCATGGATGATTTGTTGTGTTTTTCCTATGTTTAAAAATATTTGTTGAGTTCCTGGGTGAAGAAAGGTCACCCACAGACCATCTCGAAGGGGCTAAACTGTATTGGATTTTTCGGAGCTATACACAGCCTCAGTAAAGCAAGATTGGTACCCGAGGTGATGTAGTTTCTTGGCAAAGTTTGGCCAGAATTTGTTTCAGAATTCAGTTGGCTCTTTCTACTTTCCCTGAGGGGAGATTTCAGGCACTATAAAGATGATATTTAATCCCGAGGGCAGCCAGCAGACCTTGGGTTATTTTGCTAGTAAAGGCTGGCCTTTTGTTACTTTGGAAGGACTTCGACAATTTCCTTTAGGAGGGTCTTTGCCACCTAATTTGCTCTTTCCCTCCTAGTGGGAAAGACTTCCACCCATCCAATAAAAGTATCTACAGTAATAAGAAGTACTTATATCCTTGGCAGGATGGCATATGGATGAAGTCTATTGGCGAGTCCTCCGTAGGGTTTGATTCCTGCAGTTGGAAAGGGGAGTTTAAGGGAGGGGGTTTGTTAAGCCTCTCATCGTTTGTGTCATTGATTGCACATAAGGAGCAACTTTAGGTGACCTCTTTGATTGTTTTTGCCAGGCTCCAGCACTCAAAAACCTATTTGGCTAAGCAGGTCAGGTCATCCCTCCCTAGATAAATGGCTTGGTGGAGTCCACGAATGCACTTGCACTGCACTGCTCTGGCAGATTGACAAGCCAACCACTGCTTCCAGGGTGAACCCTAGCTAGCCACTTCCATTTGCTCATCCTGGGTGTATTCTGGAGCCTTAGGTAGTGGGACAGGTTCTGTGATGATAGCTAGGAGGGAGGCTTGGGTTTGCACAACATCTCTAGCTGCTTTGTCTGCTTCGGTGTTTCCTCTAGATACAGCAGTGTCTGTTCCAGTTTCTGAACAATTACTCTCGAAGGGACTCCTTTTTTCTCAATTATGAACAGAAAGAAAGGTTTGTTTAGCCTCCTAAGGTCCAGCTAATTAAGGCCTGCTTTAAGACATGGAAGGCAGTTTCCTGGTCCCTCCCCCATTCTAAGGGTTGGTTATTGGTCATTACAGTAGCACTGTACAGGGGCCATGCTATTTCACCAAACCTATGTATCCACAGTCAACAGTAACCGTAATTGTTTCTTTGGGGCTGGGGGAACACTAGTGATGGCTTGAATTCTTTCTGGGGAGAGGGCCTTTTCCCCTGGCATGAGGAGAAACCTTAAATAGGAGACTTTCTGCTGAGAGATTTGTGCCTTGGATGCCAATACTCTATAGCCTTCCTACTAGGAAGTTAAGGACTAAAATGGTGTTGGCATTGGAAACTTCTTTTGTTGGACTACAAAGCAACAGATCATCCATATTTTGTAGGAGTGAGCTCCGAGACAAGTGGAGATCAGCCAATCCTGTGCTCTCCAAAAACAATACAGGGGCTATCCTGGAAGCCTTGTGGCAGCACAGTTCACATAAGCTGGACTGGAGTTTTAAGGTTCGACTCCTGCCATTCAAAGGCAAAAAGGAACTTGGAGTGGAATGCAGAAAAAGGCATCCTTTAAGTCATGAATAGTGAATAAGACCATGTTTTCGGGGACCTTGTTTAGCAGAGTGTAAGTGTTGGGTATGACCAGAAGGATCGGTAAAACAAAGTTATTAATTGCTCTTAAACCTTGAACCAGCTGGTAAGTGCTTATTGGGCTCTTTTATGGGAAGAATTAGAGTACTGCAAGGAAAATGGCAGAGAATTAGATGGCCATTCTCCAGGAACTTTAAAATCATGGGCTGGATGTTTTTAACAGCTTCCTCCATGAGGGAGTACTGCTTTCTATGGGGTAGGGTTGATTGGTATTATAAGCAATGGAGACTAGGGGAAACTGGAGAGCCTGACTTGGAATTTTTGTATCCCATATCAAGGGATTTATTTAGTTGGCCATTTCTTGGGAGATGCACTTGTTTAGGTCCCTGAGTCTAATGCTAACACTGCAACCAAATAATTTCAAATCCAGGCTCACTAACTCTCATTTCCAAGGCATTATACACTTGAGGGTTCAGGCTGGGATCTACTAATCAAATCCTGGCCCCCAGGGAATGGAGGGGCCTCATCCCAGTAATGGAACCAGGCATTCTAGAATAACTAGGAATTGATGGCTTATGAGGAGGTTTCCTATTTTATGGAAGAGGTTTAGTAAACAGCCTAGATCTTGATTTTCCATCAGCTCATACTATAGAGTTCCTCCCGGTTGATGGTCCATTGTGTCATCCAGGGAGCCATGTCTGGCCTCAGACCCCTTCAATCCTCCTTGGTTGTGGTGAGCAGGGCTCATGGGTAAGCCCCACTCTCTCTTGGGAGCTGTGCATTCCCGGACCCAGATCCCACCCTTTCCACACTTGGGCCAAATGTCCTCATCTCCTTGGCAGCGTGGTCTCAGTTGTTGAAGGCTAAGAAGGCTGTTTCCAAAAGGAAGTTTATGGAAGTTTGGGGACCTAAAGAAAGCTTTTTCAGCTTCCTATGGATATCTGGAACAGACTGGCTAATGAAGTGAATTGCTATGAGGACCTGTCCTTCTTTAGAGTCAGGATCTACCACAGTGTGTTTTTTCATTGTCTCTACCAGCCTTCTTTGAAATAAGGCTGGGTTTCCATCCTGCTCATGAGTAATTTCCCTGAGTTTATTATAATTGGCCAGTTTGGTACTGTAATTCTTCATCCCTTCAAGGAGACAAGGGAGCATATGGTCTGTAGACCTCAGATCTGCCTGTCTCCTCTGATAGATCCACCTAAGGGCTGTATTACGGATTGCTTCTGCCCCTACCACAAACTGGTCAGACTGTTGGGAGGCCAGTCTATTGGCATGCTCTTGTGCCTATGTCCAGATGTGGTGCTTTCCCTCCAGAGTGTAGCAAGTTGAAAGAATAATGTGCATAACACCCCATGTTAATTCAAAGACCAGTGTGAGTCTCAGGAAATTTGGAAAAGTCCTCAGAGAATTGATCTGTTGCCTTCATTGTGCCAGATTGGCCATAGAGAAGGTGACATGCACTCTAATGGTTCCTGTGTCCTCATTAGCCACTTCTCTTATAGGGTAGACACCCTCAGACTTCCTGGCTAGGTGGAACAATGCTCCACTTGAGTATGACCTGCTGGACTAGACCCTGAACCACATGGCGGAGGTGCTAAAGCCCCTGCTGGAGATGAGTCTAAAGGGACTTCGAATCTGGGGTGGGGCCATAATGAGGTAAGCTACTAAGAAGGGGGTCAGTCATCTAAGATATCTTTTTCCTGTTTTGGAGTGGGCTTACTCTGTTTCCTGTTTGAGAGGGAGCTTACTCTGCACTCTGGGGTTTCCTTCTGTATAGCACAATCAACAGGAACCCCTCAGGTTCTTGTTCTGACACAGAGCCATAAAAATGTCCACATTTGCAGAGGTCTTAGGAAGTGATTGTGAGTGAGAACTCATTTTTTGGCCACTGACAGGGACCAAATTTTGCAGGTAAACTGGATATTAAGAAGCCAGAGACTGATTGTTCTGCGACTTGCTGGCAAACTGACTCAGGGGCCACAGAAGTATTGAATCATCAGGAATCTTAGGGTCTCTTGGGGACTGAAGAATGGACAAACCACTTGGCACTATCAAAGGTGGGAGTCTCAGGGCCCTGGTTGACAAATACATTTTCTGTTTCTAAGGCATTCATGGAGCCAACAATGAGAAGGACAGCAGTAGCTGGAAGAATTAAGGTGCTCTAATTAAAAGGGTTAACTAGTGGCCTGAGGAAATGTTATAATAAGTAGTAGTCATATTCTGAGTGATGGAAAAAAAAAAAAAAAAGATAAGGAAATCACAGAGAGGACCAGGGAAGGAGCAAAGGAAGGATAGTTAAGGATATGAGAATATGGATAGTCATGGGACCTCTCCTTTGGGCTCCTACATGACTCAGGTCACATGCCTAATCAGGCCTCTGGGGCAAGTTTCACTGGCCACCCAGAGCTTCCTTGGATCTTTGCAGCACAGGGACTTTCCCCTACCACCTCCAAAGGGGGAGTCAGAAGACTCTGAATAGACTGAGATTAGCCTTGCAGAGTTTGGTCTTAAGACTCAAGTGTCAGAACCTATAGGCTCAGAAAAGGGAAGGAACCAGAGAAATGACAAAGATTTGAGTGCCTTGTAAACTCCTAGCAGACTCCTACATGACTTGGAGAATATTCCCAGTCAAGCCTCAAGGATGGTTTCACTCGCCACCCAGAGCTTCCTTGGATCTGTATGGTGTGGGAGCTTGCCCCTACCACCTCCAACGAGGGAGATGGAATGCTCAGAGTAGACCAAGATTATGTCCTATGGGTGATCAGTTTCAAGACTCAAATGGTAGAGCTTACAGGCTTAGAGAAGGGAGGGTGCTGGAGCTAAGGTAGAAAGTTGAGAGCCTGGTAGACTCCTGGGGGCCTCCTACATGACTCAGATCATGGGCCTAGTCAGGCCTCAGGGACAATTTCACCCACCACCCAAAGCTTCCTTGTATCTGCTTGGCATGGGGACTTGCCCCAAAGAGGGAGTCAAATGCCTTGAGAGCCTATCCAGGAACCCATTTGAAATGGCAGGAGGAGATGATGGAAGAACAAAAGAGGGCACAGACAGGCTCTAATTAAAAAGCCTAGATTTATCAGTCTTCATCGGGTATTGGGGAGTCTTACTTGCCTCCTTGACTCCTGGCTGACTCACCAAAGATGTTGCCAGCAGCTGGGGTCTTAGGTTCTTGGCTACATTGGGAGAAAGAAGTCAAAGTCATGTCAGGTTGATGAGGCAAGTACAACGGTTTATTGAGAAACAAGAAAAGAGAGAAAGTACACACTCCAGATGTGAGTGTGGGCATCCTCCAGACAAAGAGACACCCTTGGGACCCCAGAGTAGGCTTTATTGGGCCATTCTTTCCTCCTTTCCTTCACCCATGTTGGTGAGGGACCCTAGCTATTTGCTGGTCTGATTGGTTGCCTTTCTACCTTTACCTGTTAGTCTTCAGGGAACCAATGGGAAGACCTTTCTGTTTAGAATTATCTGGGGCTTTGTATGAGCTCGGGAGTTTCAAACAGGACCTTGTGACCAGGGTCTTGGCAGGCTTTTCAGCTGTAATGGTCACAGCTTTGTTTTTGAGCAGCTGCCTCCCCTCGTGGGGGTGAGTTCTGGGCTGGGTCTTGTAGCCATGTTCTTTGCAGGGTCTCAGCTGTGATGGTTACAGCTTTATTATGACCAGTCATCTTCCCTCATTTTCTATATTAACCTGCCCCACCCATATAGGAATCTGACAGGTTAGTCCCTATCTTTCCTGAAAATATGACTGGATGGAAACTTACACATGGATTTAGACCAATGGACATGTTGTATTGCAAAGACTCCAACCCTACATATATAGAAAAAGGTAACTAGAACTCTCTTCTTCAAGAATAAATTGAAAGAAGCAATTCTGTATAATACAGTGAGGGATCCATGGCTGGGTACCCATCCTGGCACCTCCATTACTAGCTGTATAACTGCAGGAAATTTATTTAACCTCTTTAAGCTCTGGTTTCCTCATCTATAAATTGGGAATAATAATGCATACATACCTCACAGGTTTTTTTTTTTATGGATTAAATATTATTACGTGCTTAATGACAGTATATCATAAGTACCCAATAAATGTTAGCTATTATTACTACTATCGCTAATAATAATAATAACAATGATATTTCATATAGGAACCATAGGAGGTGCATAGAATATACTGAATTTATAAAATCTGAAAGCTGAAAAGAGCCATAGATATCTGCAGCACAGCAACTCCCTAACTGAGGCCAGGTGAGGTGACATTCTTAGCAAGCTCATGTAGTAATTATTTGCTACATATTGGATTTGATTATTGGTATTGGTGTTGTTACTATAGGTAATACAAACAAAGAGTAGAACTGGTTGTTGAGAGACATGAAGACTATAGGTTAGTCTATAGCCGTTTGCTTTAACCTAGCAGATGAAAACAGATAACATCTAACACCAGCTGAAAATAGGATACATTGTTTCTTCTCCACTCAAGAATATGGATAGGAACCTGTCTACTTGGAAATGGTAGGTGGGACTTACTGGGTATAATTTGCCAGAGGGAAAAGTAGGTTTAATTAGTATGGCACTGGGATGGGATGGATAGAGAAGGTAGTATAACCTCTGTCTAGAATAGCTTCCCTAATCAGTATGGGAATGTTGTAAAGATAATATTGAAAAACATATATAGAACCCCAATATACCCCTTCACAAAGATACCCAAATTTATCAACTTTTAGCATTTTGAAAAATATTATATGATTTATCTGTCTGTCTATCTATCTATCTATCCATCCATCTATCCATCCACCCATCCACCCATCCATCAATCATCATCTATCTGTTGTCTAAACATCTGAAAGTATGTTGCATAAATCATGTTTCTTTAATGCTTAAAATTCCAGGTACATTTCCTGAGAACAAGGATACTCACTATATAACCATCTCAAGTACAGCTATCAAGTTCAAAAATTTTAACATTAATATAAAACAACAATCCATATTCCAAATTTTCCAGTTGTTCCGATGTCTTTTCCATCACCGTCAATAGAAATTCTTTACCAAAAAACTTTAACTCCCTATTTCATGCCTTCTCCCTGGCCCCTGGTTGCCTATATTCTAGGTTCTGACTCTGAATTTGCTTATTCTAATTATCTCATATCGATGAGATTGTGAAATATTTGCGCTTTTATGTCTGGTTGATTTCACTCAACCTGATGTTTTCAAGGTTCATCCATGTTGTCATGTATACCAGAACTTTGTTCCTTTTCATGGCTGCATATCATTACACTGTATGTATACAACAGATTTTGTTTATCCATTCTTCTATTGATGGACACTTGGGTTGCATCCATCTTTTGGAAATTGTGAATAATCTGTTATGAATATCAGTGTGCAAATATCTGTTAGAGTCTCAGCTTTCAATTCTTTTGAGTATATACCTAAAAGTGAGATTGCTGGATCATATAATTCTATACTTTCTGAAAAATCACCAAACTTTTCCACAGTGACTGTGCCAATTTACAATTCTACCAACAATGAATGAGTTTTCCTGTTTCTCCATATACTCTCCAATACTTGTTATTTTTTGTTTTTTTAATAGTAGCCATTCTAGTGGGTATGAAATGATATCTCTTTGCAGTTTTGATTTGCAATTCCCTAATGGCTAATGATTTTGAGCATCTTTTCTTGTGCTGTTTAGCAATTTGTATTTCTTCTTTTGAGATATGTCTATTCAAGTCCTTTATCCATATTTTGATTGGGTATTTATTTTTTTGTTGTTGTTGAGTTGAAGGATTTCTTTATAAATTCTGGATATTAAACTTTTTTTTTCTTTTTTAGGAGGTACTGGGGATTGAACCCAAGACCTCATACATGTAAAGCAGGCACTCAACCACTGAGCTACATCCACTCCCCAGGATATGAAACTCTTAACAGATATGTGGTTGCCAAATATTTTCTCCCATTCTGTAGTTTGTCTTTTTTACTTTCATGATGAAGTTCTTTGATCCACACAAGTTTTAAATTTTGATGACGTCCCATTTATTTATTTTTTTTCTTTTGTTTCCTGTGCTTTTGATATAATGTGTAAGAAACCATTAGACAAGGTTTTGAAGATGTTCCCCTACATTTTATCCTAGGAGTTTTATTTTTATTTTCCTAAAACCTTTTATTTATTTTTATTTATTTCTCTCCCCTTCCCCACCCCCCTCTCCCAGTTGTCTGCTCTCTGTGTCCATTTGCTGTGTGTTCTTCTGTGACCGCTTCTATCCTTTTCAGCGGCACCGAGAATCTGTGTTTCTTTTTGTTGTGTCATCTTGTTGTGTCAGCTCTCCCTCTGTGTGGCGCCATTCTTGGGCAGGCTGCACTTTCTTTCACACTGGGTGGCTCTCCTTATGGGGTGCACTCCTTGCATATGGGGCTCCCCTATGTGGGGGACACCCCTGCGTGGCATGGCACTCCTTGTGCGCATCAGCACCGTGCATGGGCCAGCTCCACACGGGTCAAGGAGACCCAGGGTTTGAACCGTGGACCTCCCATGTGGTAGGTGGATGCCCTATCCATTGGACCAAGTCCGCTTCCCTCTAGGAATTTTATAATCCCAGTTCTTTTATTTGAGTCTGTGATCCATTTTGAGTTCATTTTTTCTATGGTGTGAGATAGGGGTTCCCCTTCAATTCTTTCACATATGAATACCCAGTTTTCCAAACAACATTTGTTGAATAAACTATTCTTTCCCAATTGAGTGGACTTCATATCCTTGTCAAAAAGCAATTGGTCAGGACAGTGAATGTAGCTCAGGTGGTTGAGCAAATGCTTCCCATGTACAAGGTTCTGGGTTTGATCCCTGGTACCTCTTAAAAACAAATAAACAAATAAACAAATGAAAAAACCAATCTTCATTGGGGAGTTGCTATAGATCAGTGATTGGGCATCTGCTTCCCATGTACAAAGTCCTGGGTTCAATTCCCAGTACCTCCTTAAAAAAATCATTTAGCCATAGTTATGAGGGTCTATTTCTGAACTCTTAATTCAATTTAGTTGATCTATATATCTGTTCTTGTGCCAGTATCATACTATTTTGACCACTGTACCTTTGTAATAAGCTTTAAAATCTGGACATGAGAGTCCTCTGACTTTATTCGTTATTAAGATGGTTTTGGTTATTTGGGGACCCTTACCCTTCCAAATAAATTTAATGATTGACTTTTCCATTTCTGCAAAGAAGGCTGTGGGAATTTAGATTGATACTGTGTTTAATCTGTAAAATGCTTTGCATAGAATTGACATCTTGACAATAGTTAGTCTTCTGATCCATGAGCATGGAATATTATTCCATTTATTTAGGCCTTCTTTGATTTCTTTTAGCAATGTTTTGTAGTTTTCCATATATAAGTACATCCTTGGTTAACCTTACTAGAGATTTGATTTTATTAGTTTCTATTGTAAATGTGAATTCTTTCTTAATTTCCTCTTCAGAGTGTTAATTACTAGTGTATAGAAACAATACTGATTTTTGCATATTGATCTTGTACCCTGCCACTTTGCTGTCTTTGTTTATTAGCTCTAGTAGCTTTGTTGTACATTTTTCAGGATTTTATATAAGATCATATCATCTACAAATATTGAAATTTTTACTTCTTTCCAATTTGGATGCCTATTACTTCTTTTTCTTGCCTAATTCATCTGGCTAGAACTTCCAGTACAATGTTGAGTAACAGTGGTAACAATGGTCATCCTTGTCTTGTTCCAGATCTTAGATGGAAAGTTTCAGTCTTTCGCCATTGGGTATGATGTTAGCATTAGTCGTAAATATATTCCCTTCATGATTTTGAGGAAGTTTCTTTCTATTCCTAGTATTCAAAGTGTTTATATCAAGCAGGGGAATTGGATTTTGTCAAATGTCTCTTCTGCATCAATTGAGATGATCATATGTTTTTCCCTTTGTTCTGTTAACGTGATGCATTACATTAATTTTTTTTTACACTGAACCATCCTTGCATACCCAGAATAAATACAACTTGATCATGGTGTGTAATTATTTTAAGGTGCTGATGGATTTGGTATACTAGTACTTTGTTGAGGATTTTGCATCTTTATTCACAGGGGACATTGGTCTGTAATTTTCTTTTCTTATTCTTTATCTGGTATTAGGGTAATGTTGACCTCATAGAATGAGTTAGAAAGTTTCCTCCTCTTCATTTTTGAAAGAGTTTGAGCAGGAATGTGTTAACTTAGCTTGGAAAATGTGTAGAAATCACCTGTGAAGCCATCTGGTCCTAGGCTTTTCTTTGTTGGGAGGTTTTTATTAACCAATTCAATCTCTTGTAATAGGTCTATTGAGGTCTTTATTTCTTCTAGAGTCATTGTAGGTTGATTGTGCCTTTCTAGGAATGTGTCCATTTCATTTAGTTTGTCTAATTTGTTGACATATAGTTGTTCATAATATCCTCTTATCATCCTTTTTATTTCTGTGACATTAGTAGTAATGTCCCCCTTTCATTTCTGATTTTATTTGCCTTTTTATCCTTTTTTTCTTTGTCAGTCTACTTAAATGTTAATTTTGTTGATATTTCCAAAGAACCAGTTTTGGTTTCATTAATTCTCTCTATTATATCTTTATTCTTTATTTTATTTATTTCTGCTCTAATCTTTGTTTTTCCTTCCTTTTGCTGTCTTTAGGTTTTGTTTGCTGTTTTTTTCCCCCTAGTTCCTCCAGGTGTGCAGTTAGTTCTCTGATTTGAGCACTTTATTTTTTTTAATGCAAGCATTTAGGGCTAAAAATTTCTCTCTGAGTACTGCTTTATCTGTGTCCCATTACTTTTGTTATGTTCTCAATTCCATTTGCTTCAAGATTTTTCCTTATATCCCTCGTGATTTCTTCTTTGACTAATTGATAGTTTAAGGGTGTACTGTTTAATGCACATGTATTTGTGGATTGTCCAGTTTTCCATCTATTATTAATTTCTAGCTTCATTCCATTGTGGGCAGAGAAGCTGCATTGCATATTTTCAATCTTTTAAATTTATTGAGACTTGTTTTTTGACCTAACTTGTGGTCTATTCTGGAGTATGATCCATACATACTTGAAAAGAATATCATCCTACTCTTTTTGGGTGCTCTGTATATGTTGGTTAGATCTCATTCATTTATCATATTAATCAAGTTTTCTGTTGTCTTCTTGATCTTTTTTATTTTTGTTTTTAAAGAAGCTTTAGATTCCATAAATGGTTCACCAAGAATATAGGGGATTCACATATATCTCACCCCTCCACCTCCCACAATTTCCCCCATTAATATCTTTCATTAGTGTGGTGCATTTTTTACGGTTGATGAACACATATTGAAGCATTGCTACTAACCATAGACTATAGCTTACGTTATAATTTACACTTTGCCCAACACAATTTTATAGGTTTTTACAAAATTTGTAATGGTGTATTAGTCAGGCAAAGGGTACTGATGTAAAGTACCAGAAATTTGTTCGCATTTATAAATATTTATTTTTGGGTAGAAGCTTATAGTCACAAGGCCTTAAAGTGTAAGTTACTTCCCTCACCAAAGTCTGTTGCCATGCGTTGGAGCAAGATGGCTGCTGTTCTCTGTGAGGGTTCAGCCTTCCTCTTCTTTCTAAGGCTCCACGGTCCCAGCTCCTTCCTTTCTCAGCTGTAGGTTAGCATAAGGCTTGTCTCTCTCCCTGGGGCTCAATTTTCTCTGGACTGAGCTGCTCTGCTCTCTTCACAAGGTCAGCTATAGACTATCAGGCTCATTCTCCTCCAGGGGCCTCTGCCATGCCCAATGGAGCCTTCTCTCTTTTCTCATGTATCTACTTCTCTATGTATTTACTTTCTGGGTCTCCAGCATCAAAACTCCAACTCTCTCCTCTGCTGTGTCATTTTCTCTGTGAGTTCCTGCCCACCAAAAGGGTGGAGACTTAATGTCCTACCGAGGTGGCTGAATCAAAGCCTTGACCACAATTCAATCAAGTAAAAGTGAAAGCTCTGAATCTAATACAATCTAATATGCCCAGTTTACAAACATAATCCAATATCTATTTTTGTAATTCATAAATAATATCAAACTGCTACAAATGGATTGTACCTGTCATTTTAATGTCATGCAGGACAATTCTAGTATCCCCAAAATGCCCCGTGTTAGACCTATTCTTCCCTCTCCCCTCCCTCATAACCTCTGGTGGCCACTATCTTTATATCAATGATTAAAGTTCTTCCATTGCTAGAATAATCATGTCTACTTTAGTCCATAGTTGCATTTGCCCCTTATGTTTCTTCATTCCTCAATCTTGAGGATTTGGGGATAGTAATGCCCACTCTCTTTCTGATTGAGATGGGGCTTAGATCCCATGGGACAGATAAGTGGACCGGTCTTGCTTGCAGTTGCAGATACTCTGTTTGTTTTGTTTGTTTGTTTGTTTGTTTGTTTGTTTTTTGAATGGGCATTATCCATCATCATCCTTTCATTAGTTGTCCTGACTGATTCCAATGAACTGGAGAGTAGGTGTTGGAAAGTAGGCATCATCTTTGTTGATCTTCTGTTTATATTTTCTATCTATTGATGAAAGTGGTGTATTGAAGTCTCCAACTATTATTGTAGAAATATCTATTTTTCCCTTCAGTTTTGCCAGTGTCTGTCTCATGTATTTTGGGGCACTGTGGTTAGATGCATAAAAATTTATGATTGTTATTTCTTCTTAATGGACTGAGCCTTTTATTAATATACAGTGTCCTTCTTGTAACAGATTTGACTTAAAGTTTATTTTTTCCAGTATTGGTATAGCTACTCCTGCTCTTTTTTGGTTACTATTTATATAGAATATCTTTTTCTGTCCTTTCAATTTCAACTTATTTATAACTTTGAATTAAAGATTAATTTACAAATATAGTATTTCTCTTTTTGGGATTCACAAAATAATTTCAAACTGCCACAATCAGTTTCTCCTTCTTGCCTAGGTTTTTATTATAGATTGCCTGTATGTTAAGTCTCTTTTGCAATGCTTGGTACACTTATACTGCAGCCCATGCTTAACTGTCATGCAGCCCATGTTTAACTGTTCAGATTTTCTCAGATATTCTGTACCTACTTTTTACCTTGAACATGTGGTGCAACTTCTAAGATTGCTTTCTTATGTGCAATTGTTTTACCTCCAGGAGATGATTCCCTTTCTTCTATTTCTTCTCTGTGATTCCTGAACTATTCTTTTATTTTTTTGTGTAGATCTTCCTCCCAGTGGTTATGACTTGCTCATCTGCTTTCTTGTGCTCAGTGTCCCCTTTCCATTACAGTTTTCAGTTATGTGGCCCTCCCTGCCTTACAGCAGTTCAGTTTTCCCTTTCTTGATGAGATTTTTTTTTTTCCCCTCTCTGGTAGCTTTTATATTAGGTATCCCACCCAGGAAGCCAGATGGGATCAGTGTTCAAAAACAGTTATTCTGGCAATTAGAGAGCAGGTTGGGTGTGTGCATCACTTGCCAACCATTCTGTAGTGAGTCTCTTGTTTCCTGGAGGCCCTTTTGTATGCATGTGCTCCTTGACTGCTTGGGTTCTACCCTGGGTTTGTGTGACCTTGGGTCCCCATGACTGAATGTGCAAGGGGTTCTAACTCACTCTTGTGCATGGCTCTGTGGTCTGTGACCACGGCAGTAGGTGCCCTGGTCAGAGTGCTCCTACTGTGTGACTCTTAAGCTATGTAGATCCAGGTGAGGGGGAGGGATCCAGACTAGCAGGTCAGAATCACAGATCTACCTTCTTTATTGTTTTTGTTTTTTTCTTTTCTTCAATTCAGCATTATGGAATCTTTCTCTGGTCTCTATCATCCTCCAAAGTTCTATGCAAATGAGATTTGCCCTTTTATTAGTTGTTTCTAAGGACAAACTTTTCCAGGGATGTCTTACACTGCCATCTTGATGATATCTGGGTTGGACATCGTGATTAGCCATTTGATTAGTTCCAAAAATAGATTATCCATAGCGTGCAGATCACATTGCTTCTGGGGAACCTACAGTGACATTTTCCCTAGAAATTTCAGCAGTTTTCCCCCAAACTACCATATTGGTGGACCTATCCAGAAAGAACCATTAGAATTCTTTCAGAAGTTTTAACCTGAATAAAGCTTGGCTGCTTTGTGGCTTATCTCATTACCGTATTGCTTTCTAAAAGAACATTGCTCTAATGTCAAAGAAACATTATTGAGCAATTTAAATCTTTACCGGAGTTTTGGAAAGGGCATCTGTGGGAAATTCCATTTCTTGCCCTTCAACAAAATGCCTGATGGTTCACTCATTTAACAACCTAAAGGCATCAGTTCAGCTGCTCACACTTTTTCTTCTTTCTCATCCCTGAAATTTCTATCTCCCTCAAACCATCATCTCAAGCAGCTTGCCTGTCTTCCTTCCTTCCTTCCTTTTTCTTTCCTTCCTTCCCTCCTTCCTCTCTCTCATTTCCTTTCCTATATCCCTCTAACTTTCTGGCTTTATAAATAACATTGTTTTGGTGTTCAGAACATAGCCTCTGGAACCAAAACAACTAGCTTTGAACCCTGGTGTTGCCACTGTCTTTTTATGGTCTTGGAAAAACTACTTAATAATATTACCTGACATGTATTGACAAGCATCGTACCAGACAGGTGTTAAATAACTTGTCATATAGCAGGTTTCTGATAGAGCCAGTATTTGAGTTCAGGCACTTGACCCTGAAGCCCACACTCTTGAAGATTCTAATATTCTTCCATATTATGTCTGTTTTCTCACTTTAAAGTGGTGATAATAATATACCTCTTCACTTCAGGAAGGCTAGTGTACAAAACTTGTGGTAAGGCTGTAGATGTACTATTTCCCCCCGACATCAAATGTTCTCAATGGCTCCATTTTCCTGAGTTAACTGAATTTCAGAGGAATTAAATTCTTTCCCATAGTCACACTAGTAAGTTGTTGGACCTGGCTGAACTCAATACCTATGTTGTTTCTGGACTAGGGATCCAAACCCAAACTTAGCCATCTGCTACTGATGTGATATTCTGCATGTTTCTTTACCACCTTTGGCTTCAATTTCCTCACCACTAAATTATTAGATGATAATATCTGTCCTGCCCACATCATAACATTGGTGTAAGAATAAAAGTAAAATATATAAATGCAATTTGTAGATCTTTGAATGGTATGGAGATGTAAGTGTGGTATGGTTGAGGTATGATCTTCTAGGAGTGTTACCTTAAAAGACACACAGATGCAGAAAGAACAAAGTTTGATGGAACCAGCAGACATACCAAAATAGCCCAAGGACATCACAGATAGACATTCAGTACTGAGGGATCTATCAAGAAAGCAAACTGAGGATAAGACAGAGGGGTGCTGCCCAAGTACCTTAAGCCAGAGGTACAGGAGAATTGGGGTATTGTTTTGGCTGCACATTTGGAGATGGGGGAGTTGCTTTATTCTACTGAAAACACAAAGAAACTATCCATAGGGAAGAAGGAGGCTGCAATAGCTGAGCTCATGGAGAACCCAATCTCCTACATATCCAAACTTCCTTTAGCCCCTGTCCCAACAGAATCACTGGGGTTGCTTTCCCTTTGGTTTACAGATTGCCTCAGACATTTCTTCAAGTATTTATTAAGCACTTACTATGTGCCAGACACTATTCCAAAGAATGCAGGCAAGATTCTTTTGTAGAGTCTGCATATTGATTTATGGGTGGCAGAGGCAGGAGAGGAACACATAAAATAAAAAGAAATAAAGAATATAATTATTTTGTGTGATAAAGGCTAGGAAGAAAATGAGACCTGATTGCTCATTAAAAATAATTTTTTATGATAGATTACTATGCACTTTTGGCAAATAATCTGAAGACATTCAAAAATTGAGTGACTTTATTATAATATACCTTATATTCTCATTTATTTGTTTCTGTCAATAAGATTTCTCAGTCCCTAAAACTTTTCATAAAAAATGAAAAAAAAAAAAGACTCAATACTGATTCCTGTGTCATTCTAGCAAAATAAGAATAAAAAATTCTATCTAATTAATAAATGCATTTTTGGTAAAAGTGTATTTTTGTGGTTAATAGTTATTTATAAAAACTTGTAATACAGAATATTGTACTAATAATTTTGTAAAGATTATTGAATCCAAAAGAAATATTTTAACCTGTAGGACCTTATGGTGAAAGAAAATTAGTAAAGCTGATTTCCTTTTAATTTATATGGATATTTTTATTGCAAATTTCAATAAAATGCTTTTAGGAATAAAATACATCACATAGGCATAACATTCTGTGTATAATGTGGAATGGAAATAGGATTTCAGGAAAAAATGAAAGATGTAAAATTTTTCACAATTACTATGGAGTGTATTCATATATATTTTTTACTGGATGATGGTGAATATTAAATTGCAATGGAATTTATATTTCTTTGGTCACCAGAGAAGAATTATCAGTTTTATTTTAAATATCAATATTTTAATACACCAGGAATTGTCCTTTTTGAAACATGGTAAAGCTTTTTAGATGACAACTTAAAATATGTGAGAGAATATATAGTTTTGCAAATTTATTTTAAGTTGTTTATGAGGTATAAGTTTGAATACCGTTAAGTTTAATCCGAAGGCTGCACTATATTTAGTGGCCCCTAGAGGGAGTCTCTTCTCACACCTTGCCCTAGCCTCACTTCAAAGTGAAGGAATGGAGAATTCTCATTTGCATTGATATCTCTACAAATTATTAGGAAGCTCATTGGAACAAAACTGTGACATAGGGTAAACAGCACTAGATTTAATAAGTTCTGATTCTTTTCCTAACTAGATTTTTGGCATTCTGAACCTTAGTTTCCCTATTTGAAATATGAGCATAAGAAACCTGCCTCCCTAAATCCCAGGGTGGTAGTTACAGCGGTAAAGAACAAAAGCTCTGGGATGTGAATGCTTGGGTTTAAATTCCAGCTTTGCCACTTACAAGCTGGATGACTTGACAAGTTTTTGACTTTCTGTGCCACCATTCCTGCGTCTGCTGATAAGCATAAAAGAAGTAATAATAGTACCTACAGAATAGGGTTCTTGTGAGGATTAACCACATTTATAGAGGGCTTTGAATAGTGTCTGGCTCATAATCCCTATTACTTATCGTTTAGCTATTATTATTATCATTTACATGGCTATAAAGGAAAGCAAATGCTCAATGAATGGAAAATGCGTTAACCTTTTGGCTGCTACACAAATAAAAGATATGCTAATAAAATTATATTCGTTGTGTTTTCAGCAGCAAATTCAAAAAAGAAAAAAAG
Organism: Dasypus novemcinctus; assembly: GCF_030445035.2. Classification (NCBI taxonomy): domain Eukaryota; kingdom Metazoa; phylum Chordata; class Mammalia; order Cingulata; family Dasypodidae; genus Dasypus; species Dasypus novemcinctus. The sequence goes on along the minus strand of NC_080684.1, from coordinate 87,121,322 downwards.
GAAAAGAATAACTAAGACTGGCTTAACCTATAAGGAGATTTATTATTTCCCATAACAGGAAGTCCATAAATGGGGTAATCAGGGTTCAGTGCTATTACTCTGGACTCTGCTTTACAAGTAACACTGTTGTCTTTGTCTTCACAGTGGCTTCCCTCATGCTCACAAGATGACTGCTTGCCATCTGAGGCCAGGGGCTTCCTTTCTATCCAACTTAAGTCAGATGCTTACCTTGGGATCAAAACATTTCTTAAGGAAATGCCATGAGCTGATTGTCTTAACCCTAGGTTTCTGAACTGATTACTGGCAAATGGGATATGGTGATTAGATTAATCTAATTAGAACTCAATCTCTGAAACTGAGGGTATGACTCACCTGACAACTTAGTCAGGGTCCCACCAGGAGGCAGATGGCATATTAAAACCAGCTAATTGTGGAAAATTTAATATAGTGATTATAAAGTTATGGCCAAAGTTTAGGGAATGTAACAGCGGATGGTGCAGTTTCCAGGGGCTATCTACCATAGGGAGCCATTATTACTCCTTGGCCTGGCAGGCAAGGGAGAGAGCTGTTCTTAGAACACACATAGAGAACCATATGGAGAAGACTGTCCAGGAGGATTTTTGTCCATCCATAGAGGGATGCTGTCAACCTGAAGCTACCTTGTAAAGTTGGAAGCCAAAGGAAGAAATACTCCAACCTCACTCTTTTACCATTTTCTAATTTTTTGCTGAAGGCCACAATGCAAGGGAGCTATTGATACTGTCAGTGCACACCTATAACCAGGTCTGAGGTCAGAGTGGAGAAGGATGAAAAAGGATTTAAAAGGCCAGATGGAAGATATTGGGCACACATGGGCTGCACAGGGAGGGGAGAAAATAACTGAAAAAATCATATCCTGGTAGGAAAGAGGAAGGAGAATAATGTACAGACATCTAACAGGATTTCCTATAAATATCCTTGTTCAAAGTAAAATTGTTTTACTTCTTTTTCAAAGATAAGGTATCTAAAACTGCAAACATTTTTTATTTGTAACTAAAATTCATCCTCAAGGGAACTGCACAAGAAGATAACAAAAAGCTGAGCTTCTACTACTTGGTGAGGGATTCAGGAGAAAGGACATCTTGGCCTTTCAGGGAAGATGAAGAAATCCATTCCAAGGAAGGATTGCAACAGGGAGTGGCTGTTTCCTTGATAAAGCCAAAGAGGGCAAGCCTAATGAGGCCTAAGCCAATTACATAGTGTAATTTACTGAATGGTGTTGGCTGCCTTTTCCACGATTCCAGGCAATTTTTTGCAATACATGATGAGTAGAAACAAGATATTTGCTTGCTATCATTTTCCAAAAGAGACTTGTCTACACTAGTAATACAAATTTTCTCCTTGCAAAATCTCATGCTTCTACGCAAAGTCGTGTCTCCAGTCAGAATTTACACAATTATAGTTTATGAAGGTCAGCTAATTGGTGATCAACTAAATGTCAAGATAAACAAACCCAATCCCTAAAGGACTCTAAGGAGCTCTATTACCAAGTAGTACCATCAAAGGTGAGGAGAGTCTACATCAATAGTTTTCAATACTGTCTCTACATTAGAACTCCTTGGGGGAGCTTCAAAATCTTCCTATGCCTAGGCTCCATCCCAGAGTAATTAAATACGAATGAGCTTCAGGCATTGATAGTTTTGAAAACCTCCCTAAGTGAATCAGTTTTGCCATGGCTGAGAACCTCTGGCCCATAGAATATCTACACATCCAACAGATGCAGCATGTCCAAATCTGTCCAATGAGTTGCTTTGCTGATTAACTCATCAGTTCAATTCAAATAGCTAACTTGATATGTGGAACTTGTGGCTCTATTTTGCTGCATCTTTCAGCTAGATATTTAGGCAATACAATAGAAAGGTAAAGAATGAGTGCTCTGAAGTCAGACTGCCTGGGTCAAAATCTGACTCCATTCATAGGTTATGTGGCTTCAGGCAAGCTTAAGCCTTACTTTCATCACCTATGAAATGGGGATAACTGTAAGAGCTACAGCAGAGGATTGTTTTAACATTAAATTAGAAATGTTTCTGAAGGTCTTAATTTAGTTCCTGGCACAGTGACCCCTCTGTAAATACAAACTATCATTATGTGTCTAGTTTTAAGCCAACTGGAAGTATCCTTACATTCTGTCTTATATATGTTCATTGGCATGTGGGTGTTGAAGCAGATGTATCTTTTGACTCCCTTCTGTGAGATGCTTTGGAGTCTATCCATGACAATCAAGAACATTAGCAAAACTATGACTCCTACTGACAGTAACAGTCACTATTTATTGAGTATGCCAGGCACTGTTTTAGGCACTCCATATCTTTTCTCAATTCCCACAAGAACCATACAAATATTGGGAGTATCCCCCTACTTTACTGCAAGGTTTCTTTAGCCTAGTGAGAGAGAGTAACTTTCCAAAAGCCATGCAGTTAATAATTGACCCACTTGAGATTCAAACCAAAGTGTCTATGGCTCCAGAACTCATGCTTAAGTCAACCAGGCACTGCCACCTCTTTAAGTGACACTTCTCGGCTTCAGGACTGCTGTAACATCTTCTCTTGGGGAACAAATGAACAAACAAAAAAAGTCGATGAACAAATAGGGCCATGTCCCAGGATGGATCCTTCTCAGCAAGTCTCTTCCTTTCCATGAATTGGCTTTGAGCTACAGAGAGTAAGTAAGGCATTCAGGTACTATTCCTGGGTTCAAGGCTCTCCCCATGGAAATATACTGAATCCTGCAAGATGCGGCAGAAGTTAATGCTGTTGCATGAGGGACAGAGAGGCCATATCCGTCTTCAGTGTTCCTCTCAGGACCTGCTCTCATATTCAGTGATGGAAGACCTGCTTATAGTCCTTCCGTAACCATGAAGAACTATCACTGTGCAGGGAACTAGAGCATTATGATTCAACTTTTCCCAGGACACTTGATCACACAGTAATTTTTCCTGAGTTTGGAGAGTGCTTTCATGAAAACTCTTATGAATATAAAAGTTTCATCCCATTTACTTTTCTATATATTTTAATAACCTCATTTCAAAGACAAAATGATCAGCCCAGCTTTACTGAGGGTTTTCCATGGACCAAGTTTTCCATGTATTTACCCATGTTAGCATCAACATAACCCTATCAGATATTAACCTTATCTTTCAGCTGAGGAAACTGAAGCCCAGAGGAGTTGAATAATTGTCTGATGGATTCTGTCTTAGAGCTCTTGTATCTATCAGAGTCCCAGCAAGAAGTAGAAAGGACATTCAAATTGGGTAAATTGGGTAGGATTTAATACTGGAACTAGTGACATGGGATGGACCTGATTGAAGGAAATCCAGGCCTAAAAGTGGAGGCCTCTGACAGGAGCTATGGTCTTGAATGAAGGGATATAGCCCGGACACATGGCCGAGCAGAAAGGGAGCTGAAGGAATAAATACCTCCAGCCACTCCTCTTTCCCCCTCGTATTTCCTATAACGCTCTCCATTGGCTGAACCGAATGGGAAGCCAGAGGGAAAGACAAATTGATTCAGAGCATGCAGGTTGGCTTCCCTGGGATACAAAGTGGGGGAAGGGGAATGAAGGGAAAGAGTGGATTTGGAGAAGCAAATAAAACATTCAGTGCACCTATGACCTCAGTTGAGTTAAGCTCCTCTCCATATATTATTTGAGATTTGAAATATTAGAAACTGAATTCCCTATACTTTCAGTGTAATTTTTCTGTAAATCTAAAATGTCTCTAAAAATAAAGTTTATTATTACTAAAAAAATAAATACTACTAATGCTTCATGACAGAAAGTCCATGAATTTCTGCTCCTGATGTACCTTGAGCTTTTCTGCTTCCATTCCTTCCTGTACTTTGGTGCTAAGTTCTCTGAGACCTTTCTAACAAATTCCTTACTGTTGCTTAATAAAATTATAGTCACATGTTGCTTGTAAACCCAAATAACCTTAAACAAACAATGTCCAAGATTTCTCTCAGTCACGCTAGACTTCTCTATGACTAGTATTTAGATCACTGCCTTTTCTTGCCTATATTCCCAACTGCATTCAACCAAAGAGCTCATATTTAATGATGAAGATGATGATGATGATATGATGAAGATTAGAATTAAAATAGTAAGAAGGAGGAGGAGGAGGAGGCAGAGGAGGAGGAAGGAAGGAAAGAAAGAAAGACTGAGGAGGAATAAGAGGAGAAGGAGAACAAGAAAGAGAATGAGAACTATTTTATATAATTTCTAATAGTATATATAATAATAATAGAACCAAATCCTGTTGTGGATCCTAGAAAATTATGTTCTTAAATTGGTCCATTACTGTGGGTGTGGGGCTCTTTGATTGGATTGAATTCAGTTGGAGTACTTCAATTAGCTGTGACCCAGGGTGGGTCTCAGCTCTCTTGCTGGAGTCCTTTATAAACAGGAGAAATGTGTATAAACACACAGAGAAAGAGAGTTGCCATTTTACCCTGTCATGTGAGAGAGTACTCCGGGATTGCCTACAGCCACAGAAAGATAGAAAAACCCAGAAAGGCTGGGAGAGAGGCTGGAGGCTGGAATCAGTGGAGCAGCTGAAGATGAAGCAGTTACCCTGGCAGGGGGAAATGAGCCTGATCATTCAGAACTGAGTCGGGGAGAAAGCATCTGGGAGAAGAAGACAGAGACCAGACATAATTTTGCCTTGCCATGTAGCAGGAGTCCAGGAACACCAGCAGCCAGCTTTTGGTGATACAGCATCTCTGATGTTGCTTTGATCTGGACATTTTTATACTCTCAGAACTGAACCTCTTACCCTAATAAAATCCCGTTATGAAAGCCAACCCATTTCTGGTATTTTGCTTTGGAAGCCTGGGGCAAACTAAAATAAGAAGTTAAGACAATGAGTGCTCAAAGCATCAAATGCCCAGTAACATCTATATTATGAAACAAGGTGCATTGGAAAGATATTTGAAAGATATTTTCACAGATTGCATTTGAGGAAGATTTTTTAAAATTTTAGGCAAAGGGCTTGCTATACTATACATGTTCAGGTTCTTTTAATTTTTAGGCAAGTATTCTGTTAATGTATGGACTAAAATTAATTTAGTCTATGCAACATTTCAACAACCCCAGGAATTTTTTTCAGTAAGTGTTCCTGCAAATACTTTGTGGCAGCTTCCATTTGTTACTCAGTTATTGCAAAACTCTTTACTGATGTTCTTTGTTTGTTCATGTGGATTTGAATTACCATCTGTGATCACTTGCTTTTACCCTGAAGAACTTCTTTTAGCATTTCTTATAAGGGGGTTATGCTAGCAAAAATTTCTCTCAGTTTTAGTTTATTTGGGAAAGTCTTTATTTCATCTTCATTTTTGAGAGATCCTTTACTGGATATAGCATTCTTGGTTGGCAGGCTTATTTTTTTTCTTTAAGTGCTTTGAACATGCTTCCCACTGCCTTCTGACCCTCATTGTTTCTGCTGAGAAGTTGCCTATTAATCTTATTGGGATTTTCTTGTAAGTGATGTGCTATTTTTATATTGCTTCTTCCAAGATTTTCTCTTTGTCTTTGACTTTCAGAATCTTGACTGTGATGTGTCTGCTTCTGAGTCTCTTTGCATTTCTCCTACTTGGATTCATTTGAGCTTTTGGATATGTAGGTTAATTTCACTTAATTTGGGGAGTTTTCAGCCAGTACCTCTTTGAATATTTTTTCCTCTTTTCTCTTTCTACTCTCCTTCTGGTGCTCCCATTATACGAGCATTGGTGCACTTAATGGCCTTCCAATGAATAAAGAGAATGGTTCTGTTCATTTTTCTTCCTTCTATTTTCTCTCTGATTTTCAGCTTGCATAATCTCTATCCATCTATCTTCAAGCTTATTAATTCTTTCTTCTACTAATCAAAATCTACTGTTGAGCCTCTCTAGAGAATTTTTGTTTCAGTTATTGTAGTTTTCAATGCCAGACTTCCCATTTGTCTCATTCAAATTTTTTCTATCTCTTTAGTGATGTTTTATATTTGATGTGACTTTGTCATCATACCTTATTTTACTTCTTAATTATGCTCTCCTTTAGTTCTGTAAACATCTTTATAATAACTACTTTGAAACTTTTTTCTGTTAAATCAGACATATAGTCACTCTCACACGTAATGTTTTTGCTTTCTTTTTTCTGAAGTATAATTTTTTTTTTTTTTTTTGGAAAATGGTCATTTAAATAACATATTGTAGGAACTCTGAGTATTAACCCCATAGGCTTATTATTGTTAATTTCTTATTTATTTGTTTAGTGACTGGTTTATTTCAGTGAAATCTAACCCTTCATCCTGAGTATTACAACTTCAATTTTGCTTCTCAGCTTAGGCAGATTGGGTATTCCCACAGTCACCCTGAGATGACAATGGTACTGCCAGATCTGTCTTCCACTCTTTCCCTGACCACACCCAGTTGTAAAACTCCACTAATTGTTAGCACTTGTGCTATTGTATTCAACAATGCCCTAGATCATGAATCTCTCCACAAACTAATCCAATTAAATTGTAGCTCTGAAGCCGGCTAGTAAGATAGGGATTCAATAGATGGATCTGGAACCTGGCAGGAAGTCCATGTGGGCATCAATAACTCCAGATGGCTGCTGGAAGACCCTCCCCAAGATTCTGCCACTCAGAAGAAGACTTCCTCTGGAAGCCAGGAGAAGCCCCAGATATTCTTCAAGGACTTTATCATTGGGCCTTCCTGGGAGATTGATGGGAGAAATAAGCAAACAAAATGGTAAACATCTGGAACTCTCCCCTGCCATTAGCAAAGGGGTGGGATACTCAACAGTTCAAAAAGGCAGACACCAGGCCTGAGCTCCCTCTTGCATGCTTTCTTGCCTATGGACCCGTTCCTGTGCACCACTCTCACAATTTTTCCTCTGTCATGTGGCACACAAGTAAACTTGGGCATTTATAATCTATAATGGGGAATTAAGCTTGTAAATCAGTACTCTTTACCACTTTTCACCCCCTTCCTCTCTACCTGGGACCCCTGATCTGTTATTTTCTTCCATTTCTCTTCCCTCCCTACCTGAATAAATTACCAGCTTAACTCTCCTGACGTGCTCTTGAAATTCATTTCTGCAGCATAGTCAAAGAACCTAGATAAAACCCGGTAACAGTTCCTTCAAGGAAAATTTCTGGAGTCAGTGTTTGGTATTTGTTCTGAACCCAGGAAGACTCCTCCTAGCTATCTTATTCTTCAGTTCTCTCCTGAAAACAAGCCACTTAACATTCTAAGCTATAACTTTATTAGATCCTCAAACCTCCTCCCAATTGCCTTTCACCACAACCCCTCCCTCCCCCTCCCCCTCCCCCGTTCTGATAGTGCCTTTAAGCTTAAAATTCTCCAAGCTCTACAGTAAATAAAATCAATTATTTTGGGAAGCTATTAAGAGCTACCTGCTATATAGTCTCCTCTTCTCCCCAGGCAACATCTCTGAGAGTTCTAGAGCAGGGGATGAAGACAATGGCAAGCTTCTCTCTGACTGACACCCTATTTTAGGAGCTAAGCATACCTTTGGATTTTAATTCTAGTTGACACTTTGGCTAAACTATTATTAGTCTACTTTCCTCCTTTAGTAAGTAATAAATTATCCAGGAGAAAAATCTCCAAGTCTAGAATTTTGTGAAAATTTCCTGCAGTTCCTGGACCCAAAAGAATCAATTGGAGAGGCATCATTTGCTTCTGCCCCTCCTTGTAGAGTAATCAGCCAGTTATTTACTCTACAAATATTTGTTGATAATCTGTGGTGTGCTTGCCAGGGGCAGAGCTCCAAGTAAGAGATACAAAAATGAAAAGAATTTTCATGGGGAGCAACTTAAAATCTTAGCTCTTGCTGTTCCCTCTGCCTGCTAATATCTACTTTTAAGCTTAGTATTTTTTTTGTGTGTGTGTACAGCACATTTTATTTTATTTTATTTTCTTCTTCTTCTTCTTTTTTTAATTGACTTTGTAATAATATTACATTAAAAATATATATGTGAGGTCCCATTCAACCCCACCCCCCCACCCCCCTTTCCCCCCCACAACAACACTCGTTCCCATCATCATTACACATCCATTGGATTTGGTAAGTACATCTTTGGGCACCTCTGCACCTCATAAGCTTAGTATTTTTAATAAAGAGCTCTTGGGAAATGGACTTGGCCCAATGGATGGGGCATCCGCCTACCACATGGGAGGTCCGTGGTTCAAACCCCGGGTCTCCTTGACCCATGTGGAGCTGGCCCATGTGCAGTGCTGATGCATGCAAGGAGTGCCACGCCACGCAGGAGTTGTCTCCTGCATAGGGGAGCCCCACACACAAGGAGAAAGCTCTGTAAGGAGAGCCACCCAGTGCGAAAGAAAGTGCAGCCTGCCCAAGAATGGCACCGCACACGTGGAGAACTGACACAGCAAGATGCTGCTGCTGATAAGGATAGAAGCAGTCATAGAAAAACACATAGTGAATGGACACAAAGAGCAGACAATGGGGGGAAGAGGGGAGAGAAATAAATAAAAATAAATAAATCTTAAAAAAAAATAAAGGGCTCTTTTTCAAATTATTTTAAAACACATCTTAGAAAAAATGCTTGTTTATTTCACTTTCTCTTAACTACACCTTTGGAGAGCTTTGCCTTTCAAACTTGACATTTCTCTCCACCTGAGGGCAGTATATCCTTACAAAGAAAAGTACCTCATAGGAAACAACCATCTTTCTGTGCTCCCAGCTTCCAAACACAAAACTTCAGAGTAGTATTTCCCAAATGATTTACTCCTTAAATACTCGCTTTGAAGAATTATACCCAGGAGCAGATGTGGCTCAAGTGTTTGGGTACTCACCTCCCATGTGGGAAGTTCTGGATTCAGTTCCCAATGAAAAAGACAAACAATAAACAAACAACAAGAAAAGTAACATTGAGCAGACAATGAGCAAAATCAACGAGCAAAAACAACAAGCAGGCAAGCAGGAAAAACAACAACAAGCAAGGCAATGAGCAAAAAAAAATAAAAAACAAGTCGACATGAGCAAAAACAAAATCAGCAGGAAGCAGATGAGGCTCAAGCAGATGGGTGCCTGCCTCCCACATGGGAGGTCCTGGGTTTGGTTCCAGTGCTTCCTAAAGAGAAAACGAGCAGACAATAAGCTCAAACAACAAGCAAAAACAATAAGCAAATAGACAGTGGAGCCATCTTGGGGGGTGGGGATAATTATATCTGAAGAAAGAGTTCCACAGTTAAATAAGTTTGGAAAACTCTGGTTTAAAGAAAGTTAAATGGGTGTCTTTGTTGCAGGACTTCTCAGAACCTTTAACATGCTTTTGTAGTATAAAATAAACCCTATAGCATGCTCATTCTGTATCTGGTACTGTGCAAAATGCTTTACTCACATTAATTTATTTAATCCTCACAATAGCTCTATGATGCAGACACTACTATAATTGCTCATTTTACAATGAGGAAACAGAGTTACAGAGCTCATAAGTGGTAGATAAGTTTTAAATCTGGACCATCTAGCTACACAATGTGTATGCTTAAACATTACACCATAATGCTTTGCAATGGGAGACTCCAAGGGAGGAAATTTAATAGTCAGTGTTGCCCAAACTATTGAGCTTTGGACTCTTTTATTCCTCCTTGTAAAAACAGAAGATTACTGCTCAGTAAAACAGACTTTGACATATGACATGCTTCCATAAAGTGATGACTGTCATCCTTCTTTAAAATACAATAGAAAATATAAGTCCACAGGCCCATTATATAATTAAACAGTTAACATTCATTTGCATTCTTATTTGATGGGAAGGCTCCTACCGGGTTCATCTCTGTTCTTGAAATTGATGCCACTGAACCAACACTACTCATGGTATTTAAAATATGCTGAATACCAGTCAGAACTGGCCTTTTCTTAGAAAGAAAAAAAAAAATACAATAGAGACGTTAAGACAAGAAAGCCATGAACCTCAACAGGGCAGTACCTACATGGTAGAATGTGCCAGGAAAGTGCAGAAAAGCTTACCTCCTCATGAGAGCTAAAAATAAAATGAAAATTCTAAATAATGTTGGAGGATTTGACCTGGAACAGACATGGCACTGCTGACCAACAGAGTAAAGTTAAAGGCAATAGCCCTGCTATGGGGCACTCTACCAGGAGGTTGGATGCCAGACAAGCCTGTTGGTTACTTTAAATGTATTTTCTAAACATCCAGTCATGAATATTCTAACGTCACGATTTTTTTTTTCCTATCAGGATACCACTATTATTATTTATCTAGTATTTTCTTTAAATTCTCTTATGCCTTTACCTAAATTTATTTTTAAAATGTTTAATACTCTAAAATTCAAGATTTTGAAGGAATAACCACATATTTTTCTAGTATGTAAATTTAACAATATAAGAAAAAATATTGTCTGTATTCATCTAAAGAGGTGTGTGTACAATTCTCTGGAAAAACTTTCCTAAAAGATAAAACCCTGCCAAAGTTGTGGGGGAAGAAAGAGATAAATGGGACTGGGTTAAAAAGAAGGTAAATGTAAAGTTGACTGATAGGACTAAAGGTGAGAGATGAAATTTATCTCTACTGTGAGGCAAAATAGGAAATTCTTTTCATAGGCTGTCCAAAATACATAAATTATTCTTTGGTTTGTATTTTAATCAATGATTGACTAAACAGATCATCCAATTTCATAAAAAGATTATTTCTAAGTTCTGTTTGATAGCTGCAATAAAAATACCAAATATAGTTGATATATATTGTCAATAAAAGATTGTTCATTTTATGGGATTTTTTAATGACATTCAATATTACAACTTTGAGTTAACATTAGCTTGCTTGGCTTTTTAAAAATCAAAGATATATTAACATGCTGCAAAGTTCACTTCATCACATAACACTTCATCAATCCATAGATTACCCATGGTATGAAGCATTCTTCCACAGAAATTAAAACATGGATAATTAAACCTGTTACAACAAATTACGAATCAGCAGAGTATTTGATAAAGCAAGAGACATTCCCTAAAGCAATATTTTTTAATAGTATTTTCTATGATAATGGAAATATTACATATATCTGCACTGTTCAATTCAATCGCTACTGGCTACATGTGGACATTAAGTACTTGAAATGTGGTTAATGCAATTAGGGAACTGAATTTTTAATTTAATTTAAGTTTAAATGGATGCACAACAAAGCCCTGAAGAGTAGTAAACATGATGCAGAGGACACTGCCCTTCTTATAAAGAGAATTTGGAGAAAAGTTTTCATTCACATTTGATTCCCTTTCTTTGCAGTGGAAATCACAATTATTCTTGCTTGTATTTTAATAAAATGGTTTGTATATTCTTCTTTAATAATGTGTCTCATAATTAACTGTGCTCAAAGAACTCAACTACAATATGGTAAAAATTTTAAAAGAAATTACAATTTCAGCTATCTGATGTTCTTTGTTCATATATATCAGAGGTAAACTTATTGATTTATACAAATTGGCAAATGTTCTTACTCAATGGAACTACAACTTTCCCAGCACTATGGAAGGGCCATCTGTCTTCAGAGAGTTTTACACCAATCAACCAATTGGAATAGAGCCATGAGCAATGATAGTCACACATAAATCACAACATAATAGGATAAGCAAATATTTACCTGAATAACCCAAAATGTGTCATTATTTCTCAGTCTGGATCTCAGATAGATAAAACAAATGCCAACCTGATTTGGTTAGAAGCACATATTGATATCTCTTGGTAATGCTATTTTCAGAATAACTAGTAAGCTTCAATTATGACTTTATTTTCTTTGTTGTTTCTTGATAACAACGTAAAATTTGCAAATACAAATGGAGTCCATTCATTTGATAAACATTAATTGCAAGCCTTCTTTTGACAAGGACCTGGTGGTGCAGTACTAAACAAGACAGATATGGTTCCTGCCTTCATGAAACTAGGTTCTAGACGGGTGAGGCTGGTTAGTATTATAAATCTTCACTGGACAGGCAGCAGCTTCCTGAGAGCACTTTACAGCTACCTAAGCCAGGAACTAAAGTACACAAGACTCTTTAAACATGCACACTTAACTTTAGTACCTGTGTGGGAGGAAACTAATCTAAACCATAAAGTGGAAATCTGCTTACAAAATGTTTTTGTGTCTTCTTTTGTATTCTACTACTTTCCAAGTGGTGAACCCTTGCCAAGATACACCTCAGGAGATATTAACTTAATAAGTGCATTTTATTTTTACTTATTTTATTTGTTTTTTTATTTATTTATAGTGATTGTTTCTAAAATCATCATGAATATATTCTTTTTTTTTTTAAAGATTTACCTTTTATTTATTTCTCTCCCCTTCCCACCCACCCCCAGTTTTCTGCTCTGTGTGTCTCTTCGCTGTATGTTCTTCTGTGATGGTTTCTATCCTTATCAGCAGCACTGGGAATGGGAATCTATGTTTCTTTTTGTTGCGTCATCTTGTGTCAGCTCTCCGTTTGTGCGACACCATTCTTGGGCAGGCTGCATTTTCTTTCTCGCTGGGCGGCTCTCCTTACGAGGCGCACTCCTTGTGCCTCAGCACTGCGCATGGGCCAGCTCCACATGGGTCAAGGAGGCCCAGAGTTTGAATTGTGGACCTCCCATGTGGTAGGCAGACTTTCTATCCATTGAGCCAAGTCCACTTCCCATGAATATATTCTTTGTGTCTTTTTGCTAATGGCTCTCCCATGCAGGCTTAGGGAATTCCTTGCTCTATGTGTCATACCTCCTGGAATCATTAAGCAGATGCATAGAGATGATAAGGCGTGGATCTAATCAAGTGTTTACTCTCTATAACAAATGGATAATCTTTAAAGATCAATTAGCATCAATTTTATACCTTAGATATAGCAGCTAATTTGATGTACCAGGAATATTTTTTGAGTGCAGGGAAATTATAATTTATAAAATAATAAGGGTTGAGTTTGAAGGTATCTTAATATTATTTTCCTGATAGAGAATGGCTATGATGGTTTGAATTTTGTGAATCCCAGGAAAGATTATGTTCTTGAACTAATCCATTCCTGTGGGTGTGGGGCCCTTTGTTGCATTAGAATCAATTAAGGGACTCTTTCGTTAGATCACTTTTAATTGGATCATAAACTGAGAACACACAGAAAGAAAGAGACACAGAGAAAAGGAGCTGTGCTATTCTGACTCTGCTGTGTGAGAGAGGGGACTCCAGGTTTGCCTACAGTTGCAGAAAGGCAGAGAAGGCCAGAGAGGCTCAAGGAGGCAAGTCCAGGGAGACTTGCCTGATCAGCCATAGCTGAGAAAATAGAGAGAGACTGGCAGACCCACCATCTTGCCTCATCACATGACAGGACTACAGGATCTGCTCACAGCCTGTCTTTGGTGAGAAAGCATCTCTGATGATGTCTTGATTTGGACACTTTCACAGTCTTGGAACTGTAATCTTTTACTCCAAATAAAATCCCTTTATAAACGCCAACCCATTTCTGGTATTTTCACATTGGCAGCCTTTGGCAAACGGAGACGATGGATAACAACTCCAAGGCCCAGCAGGTAATACAAATGCATGAAATGGATGGACTGTAAGACTTTGGAGGCTACATTGCTGTAACTCTTATCAAGCTAACTCATAGTTAGTTTCATTGCCTGTTAAAATACTCTGTTGGCCAAATAAAACTTTATCTATTAAGTACTAAAGACATAGTACCTAAAGCCTAAGATTTTTTAGAGCTTATAATAACGCTTAAGACCTGGAAAAAACAATGTTTGGGCTCTGTTTTAGTTTGCCAAAGGGTTGCCAATGCAAAATACCAGAAATGGGTAGGTTTTTATAAAGGGGATTTGCTTGGGGTAAAAGCTTACAGTTCGAGGAGTCCAAATCAGGGCACCATAAGAGGTGCTTTGTCTCCAAAGTCAGATACCACATGCCAAAGCAAGATAGCCGCCAATCTCTGCCAAGGTCTCTGTTTTTCTGCAGCTGTAGGCAAACCTGGCATAATGCCTATATTTTCCAGGCATCCTCTCTCAGACTTGGCGCCTCTGCTTTCTTCCCAAATTCAGCTGTAAACTAGCAGGCATATGGCTCATCTCTCCCTGGGCCTCAGCTCTTTGAGCATCTCAGCAGTTTCTCTCTTTGCAGCTCAGATGTGAGCAAAACCTCTCTCACATGGCAGGATCATATATGGCAGCTTTCTTTTCCTCTGTCTGTCTGTCTGTCTCTGTGTCTCAACTTGTTTCAGTCCCAGTAAGGTGGTAGAGACTCAAGCTGAGTCACACCTCACTGATACAGTCCAATCAAAACCCTATATTGAACTTTTCAAGTAATCTAATCCAAGAACCTTCAACCAAATTTTAATGCCACCAAAGAGTATCACACCCACAAGATTAGGTTAGTTTAAAATCATAGTCTTTCTTTTTTTGGGATTCATAAAATAATTGCACATTGTCACATACTCCAAACATAAATGGACAAATATAAAGTCAAAATTAATAAATACTATGTACATCACTATTACAGGGTAGTGGAATGTGAAGAAGCACAGAAAAAATGCAATTAATGTACCCTATGGACTATAGATGGACTATATTTAACAACAATACTGTAATAGCCCTCCATCAATGCCAAAGATGTATGGTATTAATAATAGGGGGGTATGGGAAAAAATCCCAAATGTATGCTATCAACCACAGTTAGTGGTAATAGTCTGATGATATTATCTCATAATCTGTAACAAATATTCCAAAGCAAATGTGTTGGTGAAGGGGTGTTGTATGGGAATTCTATATATGTGCATGATTGTTTTGTAAGTTCACCGTATCTGTAATAAAAATATACTTTAAAAAGTAATAAATACTTAATTAGATGCCCATAAAATGTAACAGACCAACTAATCAGTTGTGATTCAACTATTTTCTAGTTAATTTAAATTATATTTAATTTGTCATGTGGGTGGCTTTCACATGCTTGATAAATTTGATGGGGTCTGTAAGAATAAGAGTGCCTAGACCCTGGTCAAAATGGCAATCCAAACCTTTCTGGATTCCACACTGAATTGCCACACTGCCAGCTTGCAAGTCCTGAATTTTGTGCCCACTTTCTAGATAAGAAAGTCATGCCCAGGGAGATCAAGTGAGTTGAACAAGTTCCCATAGATACTCAGAGGCACACCCTTGACTAGAACCTTCATCTCATGACTCCTACATGAGGGCTTTTTGTGCCCAATGTTGCCCAAAGGACCTTTGGATTACCTGTATTCATCAGGATTCTTGTTAAAATGCAGATTCATAGGATACCCTATTAAATTAGACTATCTGGAATTGGAGTCCAGGAATCTGAACTTTACCCCACATAATGGTGCCTATAGTTTTACCTCTTTTCAGTTCAGCCAGCTAATTTATTTCTAAGAAATTGATAAGTTGGATTCATTTAATCTGTTAGTCTACACGTGATTTCTCTTTTATAAAAAGACCCTGGAATGTACAAATATCAATACTCAGATTCTTTCATCAACAGTATCATTGGGTCAAGAATTTCAAGGCTCTCTGGGAGTAAGAACCTTGTATCTGCTGGTCAGTGTGCCAGGAGACAACTGGGATGAAGAACTGTGAGCAAAGGTGACATGGTCATTTGGTGAAGGTTCAGGGATAACCAAGACAGTTACCCAACTTATTGGCCTCTCTGCCTTGTTGGCTTTTTCCCCCTAAATACATTAGCTCAAAACGGAGGATGAATGGATGAAAGTTTCCAAATATGTAAATGCCAGGCCCTGTCCTAGGTGCTGAGGAACCTATGATGAGCAAATTAGACAGAATCCTTGCCTTAAATTTGCTTACAGAGTGGGTGGGGCTACTATCTATATCAATAATTCATTGGATCTGGGTACCTCTGTTTTCCTACCCATCAGCTCTCATTTATTGGGAGCTAGGCTGTGCCACACGAAGAAAAGGCTGTCTTCTCCATGCGACTCCACCGAAGGATCCCTGAGGTCAATTACATCAGTCTTTTCTACAATTTCCTCTTCACATCAGCTCTCATGTCCTCTGGCTATGTGAGAGGGGTCACATCCATTACCTCATGTATGTGATGGCTCCAGCAAAACCCTTGTGGAGCTGTGCAATGCCCAGTACTTTTTTTTTTTAGATTTTCAAAATAAAATTTTATTGAAGTATCTCATTCACACATAAATGTAAATAAATAATAAATGTATAGTAAAATTTGTGAATTTAGAAAACACACATGCACGTTATCATGCAAGGCTCCCATACATTGCTCCCTCCTTTCACTGATGCAAAACATTTATACAAACTATGAAAGAGCATTGTCAAAGTATTACCAGCAACTATAGCCCACATCTTACATTTGCTGCAGTTTCCCCAACCTACCCAATTATTAACACCTATATTATATATTGTTATATTATATATTATATATTGTTATCATCCAGGAGAAAACATTTTCTATTTGTCCCGTTACCACAGGATGATGGTAACGGGACAAGATGCAGTGTATAACACACTGCATCTGTGTTACACAGTCCCATGCTTGGTACAATTTTCATTCAAAGTGGAGGAGAATGGAAGACAGACTTTAAAAATACAGTCCAATTTTCATCATCAGCACTTTCTGAGGAGAGGAGGTACAGTTCTCCTCTGCAGTGCCACAGATCCATAAAATGGAAAAAATAGTCCTAGAGTCTAAAGATTCACTTCCAAAACAGCACCAGGATAAGACAAATTATGGTGGAGAAATGGATGGAAGAAGAAGATAGAATGGTACTCACAGGAAAAAAAAGGAGACCTCTAGCAATGACATCTGTGGATATCAAGGGCAAGTATGCATTCTTCCAATCACAAGCCTAACCAAGTCTGGTAAATTATGGTCAGGGTATATTTTTGGGTTTAATCTGGGTTTCCCAATGACTAAATTCATCTAGAAAACATTCTAAATTACATAGAAAGCATAATAGTAATACATAATCATTGGCAATTTAACTAATATATATTGAGCACCTACTATGTTCTTGCCATCATTATGGGCATTGAGATACAATGATGAACAAAACCAAGCCAGTCTCTTCCTTCATGATACATACACGCTAGGGGGAGACAGAAAATAGTATCAAACTAACAGATAAATAGCCATAGTTTATGATAAAAAAATATGAAGAAAAATAAAACAAGAAAGAGGATCAAGAATAAATAGAGAAAAGTCTGCTCTTTGAGATGAGGACAGAGGAGACAGCTTGACTGAGTGGCACTTTAGCAGAAACTTAAATGAAAGCAGTGGATGAGCCCAGACGATATCTGAGAAAAGAACATTCAATACAGAAGAAATAGTCTGAGTGGGCTGCTCTGTATTTTACACATATTATGAATATTTTCTGATTAGTTAATAAATTAAAGGCAATACTAAATCAGTGCTCTTCATTCCTGTGACTTATTGAAGATAAGACCAAGCACTCCTAAACCCCACTTGAATCTGATACTGTTTCTCCCACTTGAGGAGCACTCACCAATGATCCCAAACTTCTACCAGCTCTGAGTTATGGATTTTGGTGCAAATCCATAGGGACAGCACTTGGGAGTGGTGCCTGCCTCCTATAAGAAGTTAGATGAGGAGCCCCTGACACCAACCTGAGTTATGTGTCCAAAGTTTCTGGTTCTGACAGCCCTTGGAGGCATTGGTAGAACTTGTCTGTCTGCATGTTTCCTACTTCTACTGTGGAAAAGTCCTGTCTCTCTCAGAAACTCAGTTAGGCTTTTGATTCGATGAACTAACTCCATTTCTTTCTTTCTGGGGAGAACTGAGTGTGGAGGGGGGTGTTAGTTACACCCGCCCTGAATAAGTAAATGTGCAGAATGGAAAGACAGCCATTACCCTAGATTGGCCATCACCTCCTTAGCAACAATAGCCATGTACACATTCACACACAAACACTGCACCAAAACAAGTAAAGGTCACTCTCTTCAGGCACTTCCAAGAATGATCTCAATTTTTCATAAAACAATGTTTATAAATTAGATGGAACCCCAGAGCAGTTCGGGAATAGAAATAATCATTTTTATGAGGCTTCCTGCCGTTATATTATTGCTTGTTTGCTTTGAATTAGCAAATACAGTGTGCAGCCGACCCCTTCTAAAGCCAAGCACAGCCCTCTTTACAAAGCCTCTGGCCATATGAGTCTGACTGGGGAGGTATCTTTGTACTAGTAGTTTTTTTATTGAAAGCATCTTAGAGGTAGGGACTGAGCCCTATTCATCTCTCCATCCCAGTACCTAGCAGAGTACTAACATGGCATAAGCATTTAAGAAATGATTTCGATCGTTGAATGAGTATATGATTGACTGACTGAATGAATGAACAATCTGATCCTGAGGGGGATGAAAACACCCAATAAAAGCTACAAACACTTTTTTTCAAAGGAGGCACCAGGGATTGAACCTGGGATCTCGTACGTAGGAAGGCAGCTGAGCTACACCTGCTCCCCTACGAACACTTTTGAGCCCTTGTTACATGCCAGGCTCTGTGCTCAGAGGTTCTTACATGATGCCATTGAAGAAGCCTCCATGTTCTTCAACCTGCTTTCAATTATTACTGGCTTTTCCTCAGTTCCCTGGTCCTTCCATGCTGCTTGCATTGATACCATTCATTACGCTAACCCTTCTTGAGTGAAATGTCTGATCACATCTACCACAAATTACTCTCCTAGAGGTGTCTGATTTTCTAAAGAAGAGCTTGGGTGGGACAATACCTTAATCAACAGGAATGCCTCACTTACACAAATTAGAAGATAAACAATTTGGTGGTTGAAGGAGACAAATGAGTCCCTCATCATACATGGAAGAAGGATGAGCTTTTTGGGGGGATTCTAGGTGAGGGTAGGTCCACTCCAGGAAAAGGAATGATAATACAACAAATATTCTTCTAGGAGCAAAGTCTAACAGAAACCTAGTAGCCTCTGTCCAACCCAGGCCTGTAAGAAGTACCTGGATACTTTCCAGCTACTGGAAATTCTGTGGCTACTCAGATGACCATATCCATCAGCTTCAGGATGTATGCATCTTTTTAAAAGGCAAGCCAACCTTCCCTTCACTCCCTTGCTGCACATAAACCTATGAGAGGGAACTTACAGTTTCATGGAATTTTACTGAGTGTTAAAATTAGAATGAAACTTATAGGCCATCTCTTGAAACCTGCCATTTTGTAGAGTAGGAGCTGAGGCCCAGAGTAGAGAAATAACCTGCCCCAAATCACAAATGGTTACTGTCAGGCTGGTTTTACAGGAAGGATTCAGTCAGTAAAAGGAAAAATCTCTGTAGGTGTGTCAAACAAAAAGGGATTTAGCATGGGGAACTAAGCACTTAAAAAATTACTGAAAAAGTTAAAGGGGCAAAAGTCAGGAAATTATCCTTAGCTTTTAGCCATGGTTCTGAGAGCCATAGAATCCTGAAGCTGTCCAGAATTGGAAAACCAGTTCCTTCCACATATTTGAGCCAGGCAAATTGCAGGAGACACTGAAAATCTCACATGTGCATGACCATCACATCTGCTACACCTTATGGCAGAAAATGATGGCCTTGGTCTTTCTTCTGTTGTCCACATCTTATA
Organism: Dasypus novemcinctus; assembly: GCF_030445035.2. Lineage (NCBI taxonomy): Eukaryota > Metazoa > Chordata > Mammalia > Cingulata > Dasypodidae > Dasypus > Dasypus novemcinctus. The sequence goes on along the minus strand of NC_080684.1, from coordinate 87,101,697 downwards.
CTAGTGCACCTCACTGGCAGACTATAAATCATATTCAGACAACCCTGAAGGCAAAGGAGTCTGGGAAATGTAGTGCTCAAGCTTCTAGTCCCTGAGATTCATTGGAAAGAATAAAATGGGTAGAAATGAATGCTGATTATCCTGAACAAAGCACAATAATGTCTACCACTGTGATAGTGAGCCCCAGTTTGTACGCATAGGTGCAAATCTGGATAGTAGAGGGGATCTCTGCTCAGTGGTAGTTACTTCTACCAAAGAATGAGTGGGGAAGAGGGGCAAGGAAAACCACCAACCCAGGCCAGAATTCTGTACCTGTTCTCAGATTTGGCAGTAGTTCTAGAAGACCTGAAATGGGAATATAGTCAACACCATCATTTAATACATTATGTCAATTGTCTGTATTATTATCACCCACCCTGCACTGGTCAGTCTATAATGTTGCATCAGGGTGCGCAGTGACAAACCTCAGAGAAACCTTGGGAGTCCTCAGGGCCTGTGGTGACTACAAGTGGAGCAGATGTAGATGGGCATCCATAAACCCCCATTGGTGGAGTCTCCAGATGTTCATGAAGAACTCTTGTTAGTGCCTCACTGGTGTACAGACATTTGGAGTAACTTAGCTTTTCACTCAAGTGCTGCACATCTTTGGGCAAGTCCTTTACTTTACTCATCTCTGAAGTGAGTGCTGTTGGGCTACATTACCTGTGTTTCTTCTCAGTTTTGACATCAAAGCGTCTTGTTTTAATTGTGAGGCTGCAACATTGCACTGAATCCCAAAATGTGGATCATGTTTCACTGGAATCTGGGATTTTCTATCTGAAGGGGAAATTGTGTCCTGGTCCTCTCACCTTTAAGGCCAATAGGTCACTCTAGCATTTAGTTCACAAACAAATGAGGCCTTACAACTGTCATGCACAGCATAAATTGTGGTTTATCCATCAGAATCTACCCTAGGTCCCTGAATCCTATGTTCAGAGCAATCCTTGTGCCAATTTTGAGACACAGATTTGGAGATAAGACCTTTACTTCCTTTAAGGCACCCATGCCTTCCTTTGCTCCTCTGTTTAAACTCTTCTAGTATGAGGCAGCTCATGTTTATAGCCTCTGTCTTGCTAATCAAAACTTACCAAGTATCTCTCCTTCTTAGGATATTGCTCTCTATACTGCAGTGTGGGTAGCATTAGTCAGCTAATCAAATCCCCCTTATTTATTAATGAAATAATGTATTATCTTGTGTAACTTGTAGAACATTTGAAACAACTTGAAATGTGGCATTCATGGTGGGTTTATTAGTTGTATTGTTATAGTTGGAACTGCTAAAATTAAAACAATAATATTATTTATTTTTGTTGATGGCACTTTACCTTGGCAGAGAGTTCTGTGGTTTTCAAATTATTTTTGTGATTGATTTTCTTTTCTTTTCTTTTTTTCGATGATTGATTTTCTAAAGAAGGAATAAAGACTCAGCTTGGATAAGGAATTTTCCCAAGATCACCCAACTTATTAGTGGTAGAGCTGAAAATAAAACTCAAGTCTCTTGGCTTCTAGTCCATGTCCTTTTCATTGCTTACCTCACTATTGGAAAGAAAAGCCTACAGAAATCCCAGGGAGGTAAGGATGATGGAAGAGGATGGATGAACCAAGTAAAAGTATGTCCCACAATGGCAATAGAAAATCTGCAGTCCTACCCAGCAATACCCCTCAAAATACCCATCCAAGAATAAGACCACGTAGTTGGTTCACAGGATAGTCTGATTTCTGAGTTTTAGAGTTAAACATTAGTTTCTAAATATAGCAGCCTATTGTTCTGCCTTAGAATGCACAGCCAAGCAGCCGTCTTTGTGTAGTTGGATACTGCACAGCCCTGGGGAGTCCCATTCACAGGAGAGGCACTATAGATTTATATAGTTATTATTACAATTTTTTGGAAGATGATGGTAAAATGTCTTGTTCTATCAAAACAAGTGTACTATGATAATTTTCTGAGAGATGGAAGTTAAGTGTCTTGAGGAAGGGAGCTCCTTTTTCTAATTCACACAAAGCCAGGTGGGCACGTATGTCTCAGACACAGTCAAGGGTCCAGACAGATGGGAGACATAGAAGGGAAATTTGGCTCTCATCCATTTATGCTTTGATTAATTCATACATTGGTTCATTTGTGCATGCATTAGTTCATGCATCATACATTCATTTAAAAATAGACTTTGAGCAGTATTCTGTGCTAGACATTGTGCCAGACCCTGGGGCCAAATTCCTCCTTTCAGGAAGCTCAGTCTATCAGGGTAATCAGACAAGTAGATAAAATGTATTATAGTAGCAGTGGGTTTCATGGTAACCCAGAGGCTGGAAACATAACCCAGCCTCAAACGAGACCAGATAGGATGCGAGAGTCACTTTCCTACCATGGAGGCACAAGGACGTTGCAGGCTGAAAGTGCAGCACATGCAAAGTTGGAGGTAACAGCACTTGACATGTATTAACTCATTTAAACCCCATAGCAACCTATGAGGTGGGTATTGTCATTATTCCCATTTAATAGATGAGAAAACTGAGATGCAAAGAGATTAGGTAACTTGCTCAAGGTTACACAGCTAGTGAAGAACAGATCTAGCATTTGAACCCAGAGAATCTGGCTTTGGAGTCACACTATACCCCCTGCCTCTCAAAAGAGAGCATGGGTACTTTTGGGGAACCCTGAGGAGTTCAGTTCAGCATTGAGGTTGGAGGATAGGAGATACCAGGATGAAGAAGTTCAAGGATGTGAGTAAGCAGATCCTTAGTGCCTGGGGGTGGTTTGATTCAGGGCTGGTTGTAAGAATACTAGCCTTGTGTTGTCTTCTTTAGTTCCAGCTAGTGACTCCACCTTTTCCTCTGGCTGCTTCTCGGAATCTGATGCCCAGTCCCCTAAGGGGCATATACCTAACAAACTGTGGGGACCTGAGGAAATTACTCATCTCCCCCAGTTCATGTCTGTACTAACTCCAGAGACATTTTCCAGAAGTTGCTTTGTCAATTTTAAACTAAATTTCCATCCACTTGTTTTGTTGCTATGTGGCTCTTTTCCCTAAATGTTGAGTGATGGGAAGAATGGCCCAAAAGCTGAATTCCAGTTATTTAAGGACTCTAGTTTAGATCAGTTACAGTTAGTTGTGAGTTTATTCTATTGCGTTATTGTATTGTTCATGTTCCAAAAAAGCTGAAAGGAATGCATAAATATCAGAAGATCTGTTATTTGCTCTCTTGGAGCTTTTGGTCTACTTAGTCAAAGTCAAAATTTATCCTTAAGAGAGTATTGGAAAATATTAAATTAAAACTTAGCTCCTCAAAAACATTTTTTTGTGCATGCGATAAATACAATGGCCCATCAATCACCACCCAGTTGGGACTTAGAGTTGCCCTGGATGGTGCTTCAGGGGCAATCACCGGACATTGTAAATCCTCCCAGGGCCCACTGGATGGAATGTGGGAGAGTATGGGCCATGATGTAGACCATTGACCATGGGGTGCAGAGATGCCCAGAGATGTACTTACCAAATGCAATGGATGTATCATGATGATGGGAGTGAGTGTTACTGGGGGGGGAGTGGTGGGGTGGGGGTGGTAGGGTTGAATGGGACCTCATATTTTTTTAATGTAATATTTTTACAAAATCAATTAAAAAAAAAATCACCACCCAGATTTTTGCCACTTTTCACAGAATTTTATCTAAAAAGCAGAAAACACTTTTATTTTAGCTATTTCTTGGTTCAATGATTATTTAGTCATGAGATATAAAACATAGCCATTAAAATACCAGTTCAATATCTTACATTTGATGTGTTTTCCCCAATCCACCCAGTTATTGACACCTTGTATTAGTATTATATACTTATTACAGCTCAGGAGAGAATGTTCTCTTATTTGTCTGGTTAACCACAGCCCATTTCCACCAAAGGATTCATTGTATTATGCAGTCTTATGCTTTGTACGATCCACTCAAAGTGTACATTCAGTGGTTCTCATTTTCATCAGAGTTGTGCTGTCATTACCTCAGTCAATTTTAGAACATTTTCGTTACTCCAAAAGGAAAAATGCCATACCCTCTTATATCCCCCTATTGTTGTGCCTTAGAATTGATATAATATCTTTGCCATTGCTGCAAAAATATTGCAATATTGCTATCAACTGTTTCCAAGTACAGAAAAAAAAAATAAAAGCTCATTGGACATGCAAATTACAAAATCTACTTCAGCAAACACTAGAGTACTTCTGTGCAACACATAGCAAAAAGGTCATAATAAACTGTCCCTTATGGCTGTGGCCAAGTCCCGTGTCAGTCAAAGATGGCTGCTACCATGTGAGACAAGCAGAGGGTGCTGTGAGCCCTGGCACAGCCACAGGACCTCTGCAACCTCGACTGAGAGAAGGGGAGCATAAGGCTCAAGGTGGAAAACCAAGAACAAGATCATACTGTCAAGGAAAACTTAACAGCTTTCAGTATCATTACCAGAAATAGAAGAGTGGTTTGAATTGTGAGACCCTTACTGTAGCACAAGGTGGCCTGGTAGGTCTTGGCTTCGGGGGTCTGTCCCCTGCCTTCTTGGCCATTCCCATGAAAGACAGCTCAGAAGCCAGCTATGTCTCAGCTGTGCCATCAGAGAGAGGAAATGTCTTAATTCACTGCAGGGGTTCTTGACCTTTTCTGTTCCATGGACCCCTTTGCTGGCCAGGTGAAAAACCACACACCCCTTACTAAGTCCACACTATACTGTGTATTATTTAATAAATACATCACACCCACACTAACACGTCCCCACAAGAATAATGTTTTTCTGAATTTCAATTCAAGCTCATGGACCCCTTGTCAAGAACCCCTGACTTACTGAATCAGAATCTCTGAACCTGTCTTTAGAAATGTATTATTTCCCATTTTGCTCTAGACTGTGTTTGCAGCATACCTTGATCTAAATAATATATACTACTCATAAAAGTCCTTCAGTCACCTGAATCTGGCCTCGAAATTCACTGATTTTTAAGCAAAGATGTATGCACAAAACAAGGTTTTTTAAAAAAAAATCCCTTCTAAAAACCAGTTCAGTGTGGGTATTTTTCTTTTGTTCCTAGAAAGCAAAAACCTATCGTTTTGGTTTATTTGCTGTGTGGCTTAGCTTCCTTTTTTGAGAGGCAGCCTATTTGGTAGAAAGGGTACTGGCCTAGGAGTCAGGGGGACTCAATTATAAGCCCAGCTCTACCACTACCTAACCCTGGACAAGTCACTTTAGTTTGTAAACCTCAATTTCTTATCTGAAATAAATTGGACTCTTGGAACTCTGAAGACACTTATTATTCCAACTCTATAGATAGGCAAACCATCAGACAACCTTGTGGGAGCCTGCAAACTTTTCTATAAAAGGCCAGATGGTTCATATTTTAGGTTTTGTTGGCCATATGCTGTCAGTTGCAACTACTCGGCCTACCATTGTAGCGCAAAAGCAGCGACAGACAAGGCAAAATCAAATAGTCTCGACTATGTTCCAATGATACTTGATTTACAAAAACAGGCAAGAGGCAATGGTCAGGATTAGGCCAGAGGGCTCTAATTTACTGACCCCCAATTTAGATAATGACTACATTGCAGAAAGTTGGGGGTGGTAGCTGTGGGGACAGAGTCTTGCCCAGCTCAGGGACCTGATGGGACCACCTTGAAGGGAGGCCACACGAGCCTATGCCATACCCACCACGCCAAGGCCACCAGAGCCACTCAACCCATTCCACTCCCAAAGAACCCAAGCAGAGGCTCGGGTGTGTTTCTCCCTCAGGGATGAAATAGTTAAGGAGGCAGGGACAGACACAGTTGTTTCTTTCTAGGGAAACTATTTGAACTTGGGGATTTGCTCTGCCACACAGCTGGAACTCATTACTGCCGAAGTTTTTTAAGTTAAAAAGTTTTACTTCGGCCCCTGCAAAGGGTTTCTTAGGCCAAGAGTGAAACCTTGGGCTCACACTGCATTCTCCCCAGCCAAGGCCTGTCCGAAGGCCATCATCCTCTCTGTGCACAGGCTTCCCCTTCTCCCCCCCCCCCCCCCCCACTCACCTTGTGCCACCTTGCCTCTCTCCTTCTTTCCTCCTTCTAGCCTCTTTCATCAAATATCAATCCACATAAATCCTCTCTGGCAAGCAGTATGGGCTGTTTCAGCAATAAGGAAAACTGCATGACTGAACAAAAGGAACGTTCACCTTTTTGTTAGATGGGACCCAAAATGCTAATGTTTTAGGTGAAGTCTGGAATCTCATACTCGAGTTTTGGGGACAGACACAGTGGGTGTTATCGACATACCCTCCAAATCAGGTCAACACGCACATTGAAAATCCAGTGGGAAAACATAGGCTCTTGTCCCTCTTTCCTATGGCTTCAGCCTCTTTCCTATGGCTTCAGACAAAGGCTGAAAAGGGGGATTTTCCTGGAGTGAGTGATGTCAACCTCTTAAAGAACTAAATCCAACCAACAATAATAGCCCTTAGTTAAGTAGACATTGTTTTTCCTTTTTCCTTCACTTTTAGGCTAAAGAAATGGGTTAAGGAATCAGCAGGTATTGGAGCTTGATAAACAGAAGTAAAGGTCAACCCCCAGACTCAGTGTCTCTGGAATCCAGACTCCAGGCCAGCCATAGTGACGATTTGCTAGAATGCTAATAAATTGAGGTTCAGATGAACCATCTTCTGCACTGCAAGTTTCAGAATCATCACAATTTAATTACTCTCCCCACTTTGTGCTCCACCAAAGCAGGGGAGTATGCTCAGACCTGCTAACGGGATTGCCACTAAGATCCCGAATCTTTGGATTCAGCAGAAGACTGCAAAAGGAGCAGCCCTTTCTCCAAGCACCGTGCTAAACACCTACTAACTTTAGGTAACTGTAAGCTAGATTTGGGTAACCTAGGTCAAGTCAGCTGTCCTTCCAGAAGTTCCATGGTTAAGCTACTTGTAGCTGGAGTAGAAATAGGGTACAGGTGACCAAGAGGCAAAGACTTGGGACTGAACCCTCACTCAATAGATTCAGGGTTCAGTGTACAAATTTGTACAATGCCAACCAAATATTCCAGAGTTAAGAAGGAATAGATAATAAAAGTGTCTTATTAGTGATAACATTTGGTGAGAGCTTACAATGTGCTAGGCATTTCTAAGCATTATGTGAGGAAGATATGACTGTTCCCATTTTACAGATCACTATCTGAGGCTCAGAGAGATGAAGCAGCTTGCTCAGTGACACATGGTTATCACACAACAGAACCAACAAGTGCCCAAAATCTGGCTGATTGTGAAGCCATGCTCTTAGTCTCCATGCTGTGGGGGTGGACAGGAGAAAGGCCATCTGAACTGGAGCTGGAGACCTGGATTCTAGCTGAAGTTCTGCCACCCCATAGCTACATATACATTACCCTTTCTCTTCCCTGGGACTCAAATCCAACCATACAGTGAGGGGTTTTCCAGGAAGATCTGGGGGTACAGTGTGGCTGGGGATTCCATCGGTAAGCTCTCAGAGGTCTAGCTCTTCCTCTTTTCCATGTGCAGAGTGAATGGGCTTCCAGCTGAGACCTGCAGCAGGATGGCTGACAGATGGATATTTTCTCACCAGTCTTGCTTTTTAGTCATCCCTGAGGCATTCTACCCAAACTCTAAGTGGAGGGGGGTGGCCCCTTTCCCCCTGCTTTGAGCTTTACTGATTGTAGTTGCTTGTGCTGTGCATCCTTCCAGGGCTGGGTGCCATATGCTGAGTCTGTGAACCTCTCACTAGGAAGGGCTACTTCCCTAAAAGGGTCCCTGGCAGGGCTGTGACTCAGCCAAGAGCCAGGATAGAGATGGAGTGGTTGTTAAAATAGTACCCCCTATACCCCAGCACCACCCTGGTGGCCCCTGGGCCATCTTAAAATCCGGCATCTGAAGTTGATGCCTGGCCCAGTGATCTACTCGCATACTGCTGACATCAGAACGTACCGGTATTGGCTACCATACCAGATGTTAAATATTTTGAATATAATTTCTGGCCCAAGCCCCTTGCCTTATCCCTAAGCAGAGCAGATGGTCCTCTCTGAGAAGATTTTTGAGGGACATCAGCAAAGCTCCTTTCTCCTGATATTTGCTCTATCCACTCAGCACTATTTTTCTTATTAAAATTAGAAAAAGAGCTTTAATATTCATTCATTTCATTCATTCATTCATTCATTCATTCATTCTTCACCAGATATCTGACCACTCCTAATATGTGCCAGATCAGGTGCTGAAAATACAGAGTGCAACGTAAGGAGTTCATTGTGTATGTGTGTGCGTATGTATCTGTGACATGTGATACAACAGGACAAACACTTGAGTAATACATGAGATTCAGTCATTAAACAATAGGTATTAGCCCTTAGAATGTACTAGGCTCTGTTCTAGGTGCCAGGAAACTACAGAGAATGAGATAAGGTCCCTCCTCTTCTGGAGCTTCTTTTCTTGTGGGGAGAGACAGATAATAAGTATGAAAAAAATATGTAACTTCAAGAACTGCAGAGAGTAGTGCATGTTATGAAGAAATTAAAATAGCGTCAGGGCATAACAGGGGAAGGGGAGCTCCAAGTTCAGACTGTTCAGGGAAGGCCTCTGAGGAGGTGAGATGTGGAATAATGAGGACTCTTTAGAAGGATTCAGCCAGGCAACAGTCTGAGAGGAGGCAGGGGACAGAAACAGGGGATCGTGGCACATCCTGACTCTTGTCAGAGCCAGTGGAGGAGCAAATAACTCTGCTGGGGCTGGGACCACAAAAGGCTGCCCAGGAAAGGAGGCATCTACCTGGGCTTTGTCTTAAAAGATGGATTAAGTTCAACAGGAAGAGGGTGTGAGGAGATTGGGGGCTTGGTGAAGGGCAGCAGGAGTGACGTTTCAGGCAAAGGAAACAATATTAACAGGCACAGAAGCCCAGAGGCCTATCATTACATAGGGCAGGTGTGGCTTAGGTGGGGACCCAAACGCCCCCATAGAAGTGGTAATATTTGGCCTACATTCACACCACGGCATGAGTTACTGATATACACCTACTTAATTCTTAAGTGAAAGCACTTTTTGATCAGGAAAGCAACTTGAGTATTTTGTGATGTTTATGGGAGGTAGAAGGGAGGGGAGGAAAGGAGAAGTTAGAGACAAAAGGGGAAGCCAGAGGCAACAAAACCAAGCAATCTTCCTCTCACCCCATGGTCTTGAAGCCAGTGCGGTTCTTCTCGGGGGGGGGGGGGGGGGGGGGGGGGGGGGTCCCTGCTGCAGGCAGAAGGCCATCCCACACAGCTCACCAGCCCCCAAGTACCCTAGACTAGTATACTTGGAGGCTGATGAGGACGCTCCACCTTGTGTCCTGAGGCATTGAAGAATTCACGAATCTTCCGGATGGAAGGCCCCTCACAATTCATCTTCAACCCTCCTTCCACAGGAGGCAGAACTGAAGCAGAGAAGTGAAGCCAAGACTTCCAGTCCAGGTTTACTTTCCTTACCACCACCAGACACAATGACCCTCCCAAGTACTTATTATCCAAACTATGGGTTCATTGTTTAAGGCAGTTATTCCTATCCTTTTCTCTGCCAAAACATTTACATTTTTGACAGATGCCCTGAATCATGTCAAGGTCAAACACTGTGAGAGAAATGAGATCCATTGTAGGTTGTGTATAACTCATGACTGAGAGGCAAACTCTGCCCCTACTTACTCCAGGGAAAATGGAATTTAGTTATTTTATCTATAATAAATTCTGATCCCAGCTAGCTTAAAACTTTCGTCAGACCTGATCGTTAAAATAGTAGCTTTAGATAGTGTTCAGTGTCTCAGAATTTTCAGTTTTCTGATCACCTCCCTGATTCTTTTGCAAGATGGTATCCAGATATAGAGAGGGAAGAGGTTGGCTACATCTATGTGAGCTCAGGGAAAAAGAATAGAGTCAGAGGTCCTCGAGGTGGTCTCTGACTTTCTTGATCTTCAAGGTGATGTTTCTTTTTTTCCTTTATTCAAAAAGTTGTGCATTTTCAGAAAAATCATGGTTTATTCCACTCAACATGATGGTTTCAAGGGTCACTCATGCTGCTGCACATATCAGGACTTCATTCCTTTTTACTGCTGAATAATATTTCACTGTATGTATATACTACATTTTATTCATCCATTCATTGGTTGCTTCCATCGTTTGGCTATTGTGAATAATGCCACTATGGACATGAGTGTACAAATATCTGTTCAAGCCCCTACCTTCGATTCTTTGGGGTATATTCTGAGTAGTGGGATTGCCAGGTCATAAGGTAGTTCTACATTTAGCTTTCTGAGGAACTGCCAAACTCATCCACAGGGGTGGTACCATTTTACATTGCCACCAGCAATGAATGAGTGTTCCTATTTTTCTACATCCTCTTCAACATTTGTTATTTTCATTTTTTAAATAGCAATCATTCTAATGGGCATGAGATGGTGTCTCATTGTGGTTTTGATTTGCATTTCCCTGATGGCTAATTAGGTTAACTATCTTTACACATGCTTTCTGGTCATTTGCATATTTGCTTCCGAGAGATGTCTATTCAAGTCTTTTGCCCATTTTTAAATTGCCTTACTTATCTTTTTGTTGTTAAGTTGAAGGATTTCTTTATGTATTCTGGATAGTAAAACTTTATAGGATATGTGGTTTCCAGGTATTTTCTAAGATGATGTTTCTTATCACCTGGGCAGGCTGCTGGCTTCTAATGCTGACCATTCTTTGACCCCGGCAATTGTCCATTCCCTCTCTGATTTGGCTTGCTCTTACCCCTGAGCCAAAGGCCTACCTCAGCTCTACTACAGGATTATTTTGCCCACACAGCCATAGAAAAGACCCTACCACAGGCCAGATCCACATACACCCCACATGGGAAGAGAAGGTAACTCGAACAATCTAAACTCAGTGCCTCCTTAGGCCTGATCATGTTGCCCCATCAAGCCTACTTTAACGGGAGAAGAGAATGTAAAAATACCCAAATTTACCTGCTTTGCTTTCTGTCTCCACTTTTTCTTTTTCCTAAGATTGGTGTCTGGGTATATGGGAAGACAGATCTGAATTTCTTTTATACCTTTTATATTATATTCTACTACCCTGACTCAGCAAGCTCCTTTCACATACAGATAAGGTATCCTTACCACCCTCCAGGAGAAATCATAGAGCCAGCTCTTTCAGGAATGACCCATGCTAAAAGAAAGACAAAAGGGATTAGAAACCGTTTTTCAAAACAAAAGTTTCGGTTTTGCAACTTCTTTCTTGTTTTGAAGTATTATTTTGTACGTCAAAAAATGAACATTAATCTTTAACTTTGGACTCCTTCTATAACATCTCTGATCCAGGGCAGATGGATGACCAGTCAACTAAAGTGAAGGTCAAATATTTAGAAAGAAAAAAGAAGAAAAGCATATCAATTAAAAAATATATCATCTGCTTTGTGTTGTTATAAAGGTTACCTTGTGGCCACCCTCAAAATGTTAGCAGTTCAAATGGACACAGAGAGCAGACAACTGGTGGAGGGGGGGATGGAGAGAGAAATAAATAAAAAATAAAATAAAAATATATACTAATATTTAAAAATATATATTTTAGCTGTTATTAGTAGAAAACTATTTGTTAATTGATTATGTCTATAAAACAGTTGAACTTGTTACAGTAATTTTGTAGTTTAATTTTGCAAAAGCTCATAAGCTTTCAAGTTATCCCAAGAGATGATGCAAAATTTTCAACAATAAATTGTTTATTAACTAGCTTTTTTTATCTTTTTAAAATCTTTTTTAAAAGTATTTTTAAATTTATTATAAAAAGATAGATAACACAAAATGTTTCTTTAAAAAATATAGGTGCTTCCCATATACCCCACTTCCCACACCCTCCACTTTTCCCACATCAACAACTTCTTTATTAGTGTGTGTAGCAGTTTGATATTAGATTATGTTTGTAATCTGGTCTGAACCTGGGCATGAAAAAGTTATGATTAGGGCTTTGATTGGCCCATGTGATTAGAGCATTGAGTCCCCGCCCACCAAGGGGTGGGCGGGGACTCCCAGATAAAAGGCATGGCAAAGGACAGAGTTGAGGGGTTTTGACATTGGAGTTTGATGCTGAAGCCTTAAGCTGGAGCCCCAGGAAGTAAGCACACAGAGGAAACAGAAGCAAGCCCTAGGAAGACAGGAATCCTGAATCCAGAGAGAAACAAGAACCTGGAAGAAAGGAACCCAGGAAGCCGAACCCTCAAAGACGTCAGAGTCATCTTACTCCAACATGTGAAAATAGACTTTGGTGAGGGAAGTAACTTATGCTTTTTGGCCTGATATCTGTAAACTCCTATCCCAAATAAATATACTTTATAAAAACCAACCAATTTCTAGTATTTTACATCAGCACCCCTTTGGCTGACTAATACAATGTGGTACATTCATTTCATTGGTGAATACATTTTAGAGCATGGCTACACAGCATGGATTATAGTTTATATTGTATTCTACACTCTCTTCCAGTCCACTCAGTGGGCTATGGCAGGATATATAATGTCCTGCATCTGTTCCTGCAATATCATTCAGGACAACTCCTAGTCCCCAAATGCCCCCATATCACACCTCCTCTTCCCTCTCCCTGCCTTCAGCAAATCCAGTGGCCACTGTCTCCACATCAATGATATATAATTTCTTCCATTGCTAGAGTCACAATAATTCTATAGTAGAATACTAATAAGTCCACTCTAGTCTATATTTTATTCCTCTATTCTGAGGATCCTGGGATGGCAATGTCCACTATACTTTTAAATCAAGAGGGGGCATAGATCCCACATAGCTGATGGATGGAATTCTCTTGCTTGCAGCTGTAGGGTCTCTTGGTTCCCTGGTGTGGTGGTTGTCCATCTTCACTTCCCCATTAGCTGACGTGGCTAAGTCCAACAAACCAGCGAGTAGGTGTTACAACTCTGCTGAGGTTCAGGGCCCAGCTGGCACATAGACAGTCCAGAGATTCAAATCTTCTGAGCATACACCAACACCAGTGCCAACCACAGGTTCAGTAAAAGTGACAGAAGAGGCATGCATAGAGAGGCCACATCTGAGTCCCACCCATCATACTCAGGAGCACAAATTCCAAAGTAGGGCCCACTGACGAGGCACTGAACTCCAGAGCTATCTGCCATGACTGTAGGACTTGGGGATCTTTATAACCCTTAGGAGCACTTCTGCCTGGGGTTGTATCTACTTTGGCTGTCTCTGAGATCCTGCTGAGATGTGTGTAAGTGCGACCCTTCTGATGACCTCCTGACTAATTTTGAAGTCTCTTAGCCATACAAACTCATTTGTCTTTACCATTTCCCCCTTTTATTCAAGGTCTTTTTCTAGTTGCATCACCAGCTGGTACTTGGTAGTAATCCCTTGGCACCAGGGAAGCTCATCCCCAGAGTCATGTCCCATGCTGGGGGGTGGGGGGTGGGGGAATAATGCACTTACATGCTGAGTTTGGCTTAGAGAGTGACCACATTTGAGCAACATGGAGGGTCTCAGGAGGTAACTTTTAGGCACCCTACAGCTCTAGGCCTAGTTGAAATTTCAAGCACAGAGGCTCATAAGCACAGTTATCAATATCAAGGGCTCATCATTGAACCATTCTTCTTCACTTGTCTTTGCCCTTGTACTTGGGGGATTGTTGCTGCTTCATTAGGGAGTGTGACAGAGTTTCCTGAAATGGGAACTCAGCACTCCCTCAGTTGTTGTCTGAAACTCTACCCTCTATGTCAATACCCAATGAACATTCAAATATGTGTGTGTGTGTGTGTATCCTATATGCTCCTATATGCATGCCCTGGAAAGCTTCCTCCCACTCATGCATTCCCCATCAATGACACCCCACCTCAGTGCTCCTCCCCTGCCATATTTGAACTTCTCTGTGATCCAAAACTTCTTAAAAAATGAAGTCTAATATATTGCCAAATTCAATTAATAGGAAAATGAAATAGCAATGATAGGTTTAAAGATTAGAAATAGAATACATATTAATTTGGAAAAACTAAAATAAAGTAAAAAAATAAAATGGGGTATTAAAAAATGAAAAATACCATGAATTTTTTTTTTTTTACGTTTTCCTCTCATCACTGTAATAGGTGTTGTTGCCCTGTATGTCCAGTGGCAAGACAATCTCTTCCATTTCTTCCTCAGTGTCTACATCCTTTTTTTTTTTTATGTCTTCAAAAAAGTTTTAAGTCAAAGTAAAGTGATGTAAAGCTACATAGACTTAAACATACACAGATCACACAAAATGTTTATTAACTTTCAACAATGCATAAGGAGTTGGTAAGTAAATGAATCTTTGATGCCTTCAAACATTATTTTGAGCCTCAGTTGCTATTTATCAATTATAGCTGGGCACTGAAAGGACCAAAGACTGGACTGAAAGGATGTTTAACCCTGGATAACTCCTTGAAAGTAGTCCTTTCCCCTTTATTGTATTATACCACAGGCTTTCTTATAATTTCAATTATTGTTTTAAATTATACAATAAAAAGCATCTGTCTATTTGAAAGGTTTAGTTACTTTGGTTTTACTAAAGTTGTGTTATAATTCAAACATAAGCAATCTCCTTTTTCCAAAATTTGAAGCAAACCTCTGTCCTCTTCTAATAAAACTCTTTAGGACTGTCTTAGTTTGCCATAGGGCTGCTGATGCAAAGTACCAGAAATAGGCTGACTTTTATAATGGGAATTTTATTTGGGATAAAAGCTTATAGTTCCATGGCTGTGAAATGCCCCAAACAAGGCTCCATCAAAGATGCTTTCTCACTAAAGTAAGCTGCCATGCAGTGAAGTAGGACTACAGGCAATCTCTGCCTAGGTCTCTGCCTTTCCCTCCAGGCTCACCATCTCTCAGAGCCCGCTTCTGGAGCTCATCTGTGAGCAACCAGGCATAAGGCTTGCCTCTTTCCCATCTCCTTTCTCAGTCTCAGCTCATCTGCTTGCTTCCCAAGTCCAGCTGTGAGCTATCAGGTCTATGGCCCGGTTCATTTCCTGAACTTTGAGCTACTCCATAGGCCCAGCCTCTTGGGGGTTTCAAGCTTAAATTTGGGCTACTAGAGATCCTCAAGTCCTCCTACTACACGGTAGGGTCAAAAATGGCATAGCTCCCTTTTCCTGTGTCTCTGTGTTTCCATTTATATAAGATCCAGCAAGAGGGTGAAGACTCAACCCAGGTCGTGCCTCACTGACATAGTCCAATCAAAAGTCATCTAATCAAGTGATCTAAAGTAAATCTAATGCAATCAAAGGGCACCACACCCACAGGCATAGATTATTTTAAGAACATAGTCTTTTGGGGGCAATTCACCAAATTCAAATGGCCATAAGGACTATTATTTAAAATCTGGCCAGCCATAGAGAAGGCTATAATAAAACTATCCCAAGACCAGCTCCAGGGGATATTAGGCAGAAGCCTCATTGTCATCCTTAAGTCTTAATATTCAGAATGCTCAATTCAGTACCCTTCTTAATGTTGTCCCTGCCAAAGAGCCCCCAATTCAGTTGAAAATCTTACTCTTTCTGCCTCTGTCTGGTTATCAAGACCTGGATTGAGAGAGGAGAATGAGGAAGAGGGATAGTTTGATGCTCCTGACTACTAATTTTGTTTTATGTATCTCCATTAAAAAGAGACTTCAAATGCCTGGATTTCCAAAGCAGACTTCCTGTTCAAACAGCATTTTCTGCCATGTCTCTGGGAAATTGGACAGGTAGACTATAGATAGATATGCCTCCAATAGCTGTTTGGGACTGAACTGGAATTCTTTCTTTTTATAAATATTCTTAGGTTACAGGTAAAGGACTCTGTTGGGCAAGGCAAGACCTGTAAGCATTCCTTTTAAGCTAACAGACTCCTTGCATTTTAAAAATACCTGAGATTTTGACTGACTGTGGGAAACAGAGGTTTCTTTTCAAGACCATCAAACTTGGGATGGGCTCCTTTTCTTGACAACTACCTACTGGAGCCACTGGGGATGTGTACTCATTTACTCAGGTGGATACAATGTCCTATTTTTGGAGCGTACAGAGAAATCCAACTGGGAGTCTATTTTATTAACCATCTAGTTCCTTTTATAAATATTGGAATTATTCAATGAATAGTTTTTGAATGCCAAGTCTTTGCCAGTATTTACTCTAGGCCAATGGTTCCCAAAATGGGAAACCTTTCCACTCTAAAAATTCATTCAGTTCCCCAAAGGGTTTTTGTTTTTGTATATTATATCCTTCAATATTTGCTGGTTGACTTAATGGAAGGCACCTGGATTCTCATATTTGCTCCTGCATTCAATCAGTTGTGTTACATGTTTTGATTGAAGCATATAAAGAAAATATGGCTTCATATAGATATGTCATTGGAAAAGAGAAAATATTTTAATAGTCTTTTTAGATAACTGTACATAATCTTCTTTGATACAAACTCTAATTCATTAGCATTAATTTCTTAAAAGTTAGTTGCAAAAAGGAACTTGAAATCAAATCAATAAACTTTTCATACTCTGTTATAATAGAATCCATTGGTCCATCCTGCATTTGTAATTGATCTTTAACTATGCATGATTTTGTAACCATTTATATTGTTCATTTTGGAAATTATTGGTTCACTGAGTTATTCAGATGGTTCAAATGTTGACATTCATTAATATCATCAATTTTATCAGAGAAGTCTATAAGTATTGGAAAGTGGTCGAGCTCAGGGTGGCAAATAGAAGTTTTCCAAACTTCTAATTTTCACTTGAAAGTTCAAAATTTTTCATGGGCAACATCTCCTCTCAACCCTTGGAGTATCGTTTCCATTCAGAAATGTATGCCAGATACCCAAGTCTAAATAACCACAGATTGACTGTTGATCATTCCTTCAAGTAACAATGGTGTTCCATGAAAAACGCAGCTAGGTCAACTTGCAAGTCAAACAATTACAGAAGTGCTTTTCTGCAAGATAACCATTTTACTTCATTATGCAGGGTAAGTACTTTGTGTGCTTCCTTTTTCATCACACACTCAAGGGTCACAATTTAAAAAGTAAAAATTTTTACTACTCCATCAAGGACATTCTTAAGTGAAACTGGCTTTTCTTTTTCCCTGTGAGGGCATGACAGTGAAGAATAATGTGATGGTTAAGTTCACACGTCAACTTGGTTAGGTTATGGTGTCCAGTTGTTTGATCATGCAAACTGGGCCTGATTGTTAAACTGTGAGGATATTTTGTGGATTTAAATCGTCAGTTGATTGCATCTATATCTGGTTATATCTACAATCAACAAATGAGATTGTCTTCAACAATAAGAAAAGTTTTATCCAATCAGTTGAAGTCCTTAAAGGGAGAAATGATTATTTCAGGAGTCAGAAGGGAGAACTTCCATCTCTACTTGAACCAGTCAGTTTCTCCGGGGAAATCATCAAAACCCTTCATCTGAGTTCCCAGCTGGTAGCCTACCCTACAAAATTCAGACTTGCCTATCCCCACAGTCTCATGAGCCAGTTCCTATAATAAATTTCATAATATTTACATTGTATATTATATATTTCCTGGAGAACACTAATACAAATATAATAGCTATTAGTACAGTTTGTTGCCACTTCTTGATTCCTGCTAAGGAGCCAGCAGTTTTATCTACCATTGGGTCCACACAATCATTGGAAATGTCAGCACAGTGAAAAATGCACATAATATCTTAGTATTATTCTGAAAATAGTTTTGCTCAGGGTCCATGGACCACACTTTGAGAACTACTGTTCAAGACACTGAGAATACTGACAGACAAGGCCCCTGCTCGCATGGGTCTTGTATTACTCTGGAAGTGAGGCAATGATATAGAAGAAATAGGCAAACAAGTAAGTGAATAAGCTAATGTCAGAGTAGTAAATATCATGATGAATATACAGCAAAGAGTATGCTAGAGTAGGAAGTCTAGAATCAAGGGATTACTTTAGATTAGATGGTCAGGGAAGGTGTCTTTGAGGAGGTAACAGTGGAGCCCTGAAAGTTGAGAAAGAGAGTCCTGTAATTATCTCAAGGAAGAATTTTTCAAACAGAGAGATGAGGTAGAGCAGAACCTTGGGACGGTTTGGGCTTGGCATGTTCGAGAAAGGCAAAGGAGGCCAGTGTGACTGAAGCTGGCATATGAGGTGCATAACGGTGGAGATATGGTTGTGGAGGTCAAATCCATTCATAGGCTCCCCTGCTGAGTTGCTGATGGTGTGACGATCAGCACATGGAATTTGCATTCAAGTCTTGGTTCTGCCATTTGCCAGCTGGGTGATTTTGATCAAGTCATTTAGAGTTATTAGGTTAAAGTCCTCAGATAACAGGCCCTGAGGCAGAGACTTGCATGCAGAGTATTTACTGAGGCGGTCTTGGGGATCCACATCTATGAGAAAGTGGGGTCGGTAGGACTGGGAAGAGGCAAAAGGTGAACTGTGGTGAAGCTTAAACCCACCAAGAACTCTGAACCTGGGAAGGCCATTCAGAGATGCCTGGATCAAAGCAAGGGAATACTCTTTTATTAACAAGTCTCTCTCTCTCCCTTTCTATATATATGTATATCACAGGAAGTGATAAATATGATTTACAGTCACATGGGAAAAGTTACATGAAAGGGTATCTATCTAGCTAGCTAGCTACAAAAAATATATATAGGCTTCCCTGGGAAGGGGACATAACCTTGGGTAAGGCAACCTCCTTCAACAGAGGGCAATTCCAGAGGAGGGATTGGGCTGTGAACTATCAGCAGTCTACAATCTTGGCTGAAGGATGAGGAGCTTCAATCTTAAGGGGAATCTGGGTAGCATACAATAGCATCCACTACACTTAGCCTCTAGGAGTTTTTGTTTCCTCATCTACTAAACTGGAGATAAAAATCAGCACTTCAAATGTGATAATGTATAAGAAAGTTCTTTATAAACTGCACAGCTTTGTAAGTGGCATTTGCTGATATTATATGACTTAAGTGCTTCTGCTATGAATTCTTTATGATATTTGAAACTATTTGTACAAATGTGATAACATTTGTTGCATATAGAAATTTGCCTTCAGAATAGCTGGGCTTACTGAGACTGCATTATATTAATGAGCTACTTTGAAATCATTTTCTGACTGTCAAAACATGAATTATGTTTAGCTTTTTCTGTTGATACCCTTTCATACAACTTTTCCTATGTGACATAAATGATATTTATCACTTCTTGTTTTTCTCCTCTAGAGGCTATTATATGAAGTACTGGGTCCTGTTCCTATGTTAGCAGACAAGGAATTTGCCCAGTTCTCACAGGTAATTATTCTTTTGTTTTCCACTCACTAATGTCTTGTTGATAAATTTAGAATAACTAGACCAGATATTTATTGCAGAAAAAGTAGCTATTTTCTGATCATATGATTAGAGAAAAGCTGTTTAAGCTAAGTTAAATATGTTCACCTACTGCAGGACTTCTTGGAGCCTTTAATAAGATATTGTACATTGTGATCTCTAAGTACTGCACAGAGTACAAGACATAAAATCATAAGCATTGCGAAAATTCATAGAC
Source organism: Dasypus novemcinctus (assembly GCF_030445035.2). Lineage (NCBI taxonomy): Eukaryota > Metazoa > Chordata > Mammalia > Cingulata > Dasypodidae > Dasypus > Dasypus novemcinctus. The sequence goes on along the minus strand of NC_080684.1, from coordinate 87,082,131 downwards.
TTTTTCTTTAATGCCTAGAATTTTGTAAAGCTGCCTTTGAGAAATTATGGTTAGAGTTAACATGATTATAGAGCTTCAATGTATCTGAAAAGCCATCCTGTCACCCACCTACCTATCTACCCTTATGCTATTGATATACAAACTGAAGCAGAACCAAGAGTACAGTGAGGCCATTAAGTTTCCAGATGATAACTTCTGAAGAAACGTATCTTGAGTTCTATCATAATCACTGGGTTAGTCGGGGTTCTCTAGAGAAACAGAATCAACGAGAGATATCTGTCAATCGTATGAGATTTTATCAGAGTCTCATTTGACCGTGGGGATGAACAAGTCCAGGTTCCACAGTCAGTCTGCAACCAGGGGCTCGGATGAAAGTTCAATGAAGGTTCTTGAAGAGTCCTAGGAGATGATGATTGCCCAAAGATGACCTGGGAAATTCTCACTCAATGCTGGAATCACTTCCCCTTTTTAGGCATTCAACTGATTGGATAAAGCTTCACTCATTGCTGATGGCACTCTCCCTGACTGATGTAATTGTAACCAGCTATCTATGATTTACTACTACAGTAAAGTCAATGGTGACCGAAGTCCATAAGTGCCTTTGTATTACAGTTCGCCCAGTACTTGCTTGACCAAACAACTGGGCAAAAATACCTGGCCAAGTTGACCCATTAGCCTAACCATCACAATCACAATCTAGCAGTCAACCCCATCATACTCTCAGGCCCATCATTATCCCTTCAGTTCTGGCAAATCACACTCCCATTTGGTTCCTAGACAATATGGGCATACAATAATTTCACTATCAATTTATTATTAGGCTTCTCTGACCAGAACAAGTAGAAATTGAAATTTAATTTTAAGCTGTAAACTGTAAGATCAGATTTTGTTGCAATCTGTGCCTAATCAATTCAGGTTTCTTGAGAAAATGCTTTGACTGCTGACTGGCCAGGGCTTGGTTACAAGGCTCAGATATGTCATGGACAAGGCTGGCATTAAGATCTTGTGATGTGAAAAATGGCTGAGGGGAAGAAGTGGGATCTTAAGGGAAAAGAAGAGCAAATGTGAAAGAAAAGAAGGTATTATTGATTTCAGGCTACTGGAAAGGCAAGTGTAGATGCTTGTGTTAACAATGTTTGTTTCTCTCTTTTGCTCACTAGAATATTGGACTTGCTTCTCTTGGATCCTCTGATGCTGATATTAGAAAATTGGCAATGATAAGTGTGCATTTCATGCTTAGGATTTATAAGGAGATTGGGAAACAGATATATTTTTGGTTTTATGATCAATAAAATTAATCATGGCTGGTGAAGGTGACACAGTGGAAATGCCAGACTAGGAGTCAGAGACCCTGCTGGTATCTTCTTCGGTCCCAGATAAAGGCTGAACTAGATGAAGGCCATACTTCCAGCTCTGACATTCCAGGTTTCTATGACTCCATGCAATTCTTCTGTACTTAAACATTTAGCTCTACCCCATTTCTTGTAGGATGGAGGCCAAAATTCTTCAACTATTTTCAAGGCCTTCTCGTGTCTGGCCCCATACTTCCTTTCCAGCCTCACTTCCCAATCAATATAAGAAATAAATTAGTGAACCTGGTAGAAAACTTTGAAGAAAAAGGAGAAGATATTGAACAACTATCCCCAAGAATGGGAAAGCAAACTTACTAGGAAGTGTAGTAGGTAAGTGTGATTGTAATCTTGGACCACAGAATTTCTGCTTGTTAAAGGGGAAAATGAGGACATGAGGGTATGACAGCTCTGCTTGGTGGATTGTGGGGACTCTCATATGAGATTGAGGAATAGTTAGGGCCTACATGTAGTAAGCAAGCTGAAGAAGGAGAAGGTTGTAGTTAGAGGAGACAATGTTTGAAACAGATTTGTGGAGTGCAGGTTTTACTAGGATATGTGACTATGGCGATGGGGTGCCTAAGTTGGAGTGAAAGACAGGGTTATCATTGATGAAGAATTTAAAGAACTGAGAAGACAGAGTATTACATGGATCAACCTTATAGATATTAAATATTACCATGAGGGAAAAATATTTTTTAAATTAAAATAAAATAAAATAATTTAAAAATAAAATCACCAAGAAGGATGACAAAGATAGAGATGTAGAAGAAGGTAGTTCATACTAAAGCCCTCAATGAATGGAACTGGTCATTAAGTGGTCAGTAAATGTTGATAAAGGGAGACACAGAAGGCCACAAGAGCTTTAAAGAAACTGCGTTTTTGAAACAGGAAGATGAGAAATCATTTAGAATTAGCAATGCCAAGCAGATAGAATGCCTACCCCATCTTTAGGTTCACAAGGAATCGGGGGGGGGGGGGAGGGGGATGGGGAGAAGCTTCCATTTGAGAAATTTACAGACAAACTGGTGTCTTTGACAGACATTTGACATTTGCTCTTGCAAGAATGTTTTGGGCAGGGAGATAGGGAAGGGCATAATAGAAGTTGCTCTTCAGAAGAGCATGAATTTCTCAATGCATTCTGTGGACATCTTCTAAGTACATCCTGATGTTCATGTGCATCACGGCATACTGAGCAGCTGTGGAAACGGACTTCCCTTGCCGTTTTGGGGGGATAGATATCGAGCACCAAATGCCAACTCTCATAGCCCAGATTCAGAAAATACTCTAACCCTTCTAGCCACTGTCAAAGACGGGTTAATGGCTTCAGAGACATCCATTCAAGTAGAAACAGGTTCATTTCACTGGATAGGGAGGCCACACCCAAATGGATGCCCATCCACACCTTTCTCTCATTGGGGTCGCTGCAAGGCCTTCTGTATGTTTCAGTAATCAAGCAGATTCCATTAAGGTCAAATCAGATTTCAGATTCTTTGGGGCACTGGGGTGCCACTGACTTCATTGATATAATTCATGCTGGAAAGTCCCAGCCTCATCTCTCTTGGGAACATAGTTACTGTACCACAAGAAGAAACAATGTATGTAAGACAGTTTCCACTGTAATGAAATTCTCCTTAGTTACATGCATATTGGCTACTCTGTATTTAGAAGTAGGTGAAAAAAATTTTAATTAAACTATTATTTAAAAATGTTTCAGATTACCTTAAACAAGTATTGGTTGATGACTGGCTTCTTCCTCCGGAGTCCAGCCATCTGGAACCGAGTCAATTCCATGCTTTCAGCTGGACATACCTTGTATGAGGTCTTCGACATGGCAGCTCTGTAAATGGTTTTGCCAACCTCAGTAGAAAAGCCAGGAGAGCTTACCACGCATTGCCTTGATGAAGCACTTCATTTAAGGATTTGGTGAGCCATGTAGCCTGCCCCAGGTTATCCCAAACCTAGCAACCCAAAACCATGCAAAAACACAGAAGCTCCCAAGAGGCTTTCTGTAATAGCTCCCTGGCCAAGTGCATTTTTGGCACCTGGAAATATAGCCCTCCACTGGAAAAGTTTGCTTGCTACTCATCCTCTAAGGGCTCTGAGATAGGGCCAGGGCTGCAAAGAGGCTGTACCTATTAAAAAAGCAGCCTTCTCAGCTCTCAGTGAATATCCAGGAACTAAAGTCTACATGGCACAGCCTCCTGTCTGCCCTTCCTGTGGGAGTCATTGGTCTCCTACATCACTTTGGAATGGTCCCCAGGTTGATCGGCCCTCTCTAGTCTCTATAGGATGGGATGAAGAATTCAGCTCCATTTTAAAAAAAGCACCCCTAAGGGAGAGGTGCTGGAATGCTTGTGTGGTCTGTGAACTGAAGTGTGGGCAGGAGAAGTTCAGTGGTTAGAGAGATGGCATTCTTGCCTTATCCATAGAAGCAAGATGGTGAGAGCTACAGTGATAGCAGCTGAAGGAACAGAGGAAGACAAATCTAGGCAACATTTATTTCTTCTTCTTATGGAATTGTGCCACAATTCAAGACTACACTTAAGTTAATTTTAAATTCTGGTTTCTGGTTTAGCACAGAAAGCTTCAGAAGTATTATCTTGTATAAAACTAAAGTGTGCACAACCTCTGCTCAGAGTGCCCACACTGATACTCCTCTTAAGGTCAGAGAATCCCTCATCTTCACTTCTATATGAGCCTTTCTTCTGTGCAGATTATGTGATTATGATTTGCAATTTTTCTAAATCAAAAGCCTCAGCATGGGACTTTATACTTTTCTGGGATAACAGTTACATTAGCTTTGCAAATGCAGACACTCTGCCCAGCAAACTCGACAGCAGACATGCCCAAGAGTACAAACCCATTTTCCCTTCTGAGTTTACCATCTTAGAACAAAAAGTGGATGTGCTTTGGTGTCAGCAAGACCTGGGTTTGAATTTCAGCTTCTCTATCTTCTAGTTGGGTTAACTTAATTGATTTTATAGTCTTTCAGAAAGTCCTCCCCTGTATTCTGAAGACAGTGATACCTACCATTATAAATTGATTTTATTAAAGTTCTTAGTATATGCCAAGTATTTGGTACAATGAATGGTTAAGAAGGTATTCAATAAATCTTTTTTAACTTTCAAAGAAGAGTGATCATTAAAGAATTCTTCAGTAATATTACAAAAATCATAAGTGTCCATATGGAGCAGTATTTAATATATCAAAAGTAATCACCAGAGTGTTACATGGGCCATATTTAGTGACAAAAGTCTCTAAAGGATGAATAATGAAAAAACATGGATTGCAATATAGAAATGAGAGCCTAAAGCAAGATGATTGATAGATCAAGGTTTCTAGACGTTTTCTAGAGCCAGATACCTACCTGCCAATGATTCATAGGAAGATATAGAATGCATGTTTATCAAATCTATTGATGACAAGAGGCTAAGAGACAGAATTAATACTTTAAGTAACAGATTCCAAATCAATAAGCACCATTACAGGCTAAATTGGTAGACCAAGAAGAAATGTAGTTAGGATCAATGCAAGTTCTTGAGTTGGTTTCAAAAAAATTAGTAAGATGGGGAAGGAATGTTTAAAATTATTGCAGGTGAAAAAATAAAAAGAGGCTTAAGGATGCTAAGGGCCAGTGAACTCTGTAGATACACTTACATTGATCTGCCAAGAAAGCTAATTAAAACACAGTTTGCATTAATAAAACAAGAGCATATATAATAAGGTAATTGTATTTGAGACTGGACCCCAAACCTAAATGGGCATGTAGACAAATTGGAGGCAAATTACCAGGATAGTAAGTTAATTTATATGATTGTTATGATTAAAGTACTAGGGGTGTTTGTCCCAGAGAAAAGAAAACTCACTGAAGACTATGGTGGTTGTTTTTCAAATACCATTTATGGAGAAGGTGTATGTATGGTGTTTCCAAAAAAATAGGTAGCCAGATCACCACTGATACACATTTTAATAATAATATAATTAATATGCATTAGAAATACATAAAATAACATATCAAACCTACGATTTCACAGATACAGCTTAGTTTGAGATTAAAATAGGCACTTAAGCTAAAAAATGAGTTGAAATAGAAAACATTAAGTATATGACAGTATAAGTGTTTAAGTGTGTAGATACAGCAAGTATCAGAAGAGCAATATGGAAGTACTACTCATGTGGGTGGTAGATCAGATTTCTAAGTGGCCCCAAGGGAGGAAACTAAAACCAATGGAAAAAGGAACCTGAGGCTTTAACTCAATATTTAGCAGGATTTCCAGTCAGCTCATTCCTAAGATATATCAATACTCCAAGCTAGAATGACTTCTCAGAGCACAGGCTAGGGGGCACTTGGTGGGAAGGAGTAGACAGTTATGCATCAAGCAAGCAGGTGGACTAGGTAAATTTCAGGTCTCTGGCCTATTGTCGTGCAGCTGAATTCTGCAACAAGGCTCACTTAGCACAAGGATTCCCAGCCTTTTGATGTCAAGAAAATCTGAATGTCTTTCTTCATTTAGAAGATGTTGGGAGGAAATCAGGTCTGCATGATCAGAGATGCCCTGGGTTCCCGTTAGACTGGGGTTGGCAATGATACCCATTTCTAACTGGGCCACATGAGGTAGTACTCATTGCCTCATCCATCCTCATTTAGTTCAACCTGGAAAAGAAGATTGTTTTCCCCAATAACAAGAGTGGGATCTGGGGAAAGAACAAAACTTTTCCCTTAAAGAAGAAGGAAATGGTCAGTATATGCTCTCTGGCCACTAGGTAAATTATTAATCTTTCTGAACTTCAATTTTCTCACCTTTAAATGGGAATATTAACATTAAAAGCCATGATTACTGGGAGGACAATGATCATAAAATACACAACGTCATATTTATCACCAAACAGGAGCTCATTAATACATATTCTTAGTATTACATATTAATACACATCTTTCATTATAATTATTATTTGCATCACAAATGGAATTTCAGTGTTAATACTTCTAATTCATTCCTCTACTCATATATTCACAGAGCAGACATTTCTGAGGATGCCCATTGTATTGGTCAGCCAAAAGGGGTGCTGATGCAAAGTACCAGATATCTGTTGACTTTCATAAAGTATATATTTGGGTTAAAAGCTTATAGTTATAAGGCCCTAAAGAGAACAACTCAAGGTTACTTCCTCACCCATAGTCAGTTGCCACATGTTGAAGCAAGATGGCAGGCGATATCTCCAAGAGTTCAGTCTTCCTCTTTCCTTTTAAGCATCCATGGGCCCAGCTTCTTCCAGTCTCAGTTGTAGGCTGGCATAGGGCTCAGCTACTCTGTTCTCTTCAGTTGCAAACTATCAGGTGAATGGCTCATCTCTCACTAGGGCCCCAGCATCAAGTTCTCTCCTCTTCCATGTCTATGGAGCTCTCTCTATTCCTTGTATCTTCTCCTGTGTATCAGTTTCTGTGTTCTCCTTGAGTGAGTGTCCATTTACATAACACACCAAGTGGTGCGGACTCAACCTGGCACACGGTAATAACGTGATCAAGTCAAAGCCCTAATCTTAACATAAACAAGTAAACATAAGACCTTCGAACTTAATACAATCAAAGGATATCATGTCCAGAGGAACAGACTAATTTACAAGCATAATCAATATCTCTTTTTGGAATTCATAAATAATACCAAATTGCTACACCCATGATACCAGGCACAGTGCCAGATAGGCAGGACAGTATTCCCTCTTCCTCCTGGAGACCAAGCTTGAATATATTAGTGCTGGTGGGTCAGTACATTATAATAATACTCTATATATGCCCAGTCCTACATGTCACAAACTACATTCACTTCACATGACCTCATTTCATCTTATCCAGAATATTAGGATACAGCAAGTTCCAGCAGGGACTGTATCTGTATTCTTTATTATTATCTACCCAGTCCCTAGCACAGAGTTTGGCACATAATAGAGACTTTATAAATAGGTGAATTAAGGAATGAAGGAATTGATGAATCATTGAGATCTGCCCAAAACATAGTTATCGGTAGCATTGTTTCATAGGTGGAGAAAGAGAGGAACATTGGTGTTGGTATGCACCAGTCATTGAGTAGTGGAGTAATTTCACTGACTAAACCATTTGCTGGGGAGATGGCACTGTACTATTACATTTGCTTGTACAGTAATGCAGAATGAGAGCAAAGTAATGCAAAATTAATGTCCTATATAAGAGCAGTCGCAGTAATAATGTTGATAAAAACTAACGTAGAGTGCTTACCATCTGCCAGGCAGTGTGTCCTGAGAACTTCACATGATCAAGGTGAGCGCCCTGTTGAATGTGTTCCACAAGGCAATGTATTCACAACTTACTATTTTTTCATCCACTCAGGTATTCCTTAGAACTGAGCCTGCATTGTCCCCTTTTCCCATTCTCCTCCAGTGATAGAAATTGTGAGCTCCCCAAGGGCAGTTTCATTTGTCTTTTTCATATTTGATCCCCAACACTATGTAGTTCATGATACTGTTTAATAATTTTTGATGAATAAATGAAAGGATGAATGAATCAACGGTCAGAAAAGGAAATGCTAGTAGGATCTAAAGTGATGAGAAAATCTGAAGGAGACACTTGAACTAAGCCTCAAATGTAGTTAACCTTTGACAGAAAACAGAGGCCAGTTGGATGGACTCATGACACTAAGGAGAACTTTAGGAAGGTTGTGTAATCAGACTGAAGACAACAGGATGTGTGGTGGGCGGAGCTGGATGATCTCTCAGCCCAACGTGGGATCTTCCAGTCCTTGGCACTGCTGACCAGATACTTAGTTTTGATCATCACTGTGTTTTTTGCTTTGTGGTGTCTTGGACGACTCTACTGGCTTACTATGGAGTTTGGTCTCTGCAAGTAAAATGGAGCTGTCAAAGCCTAAAGGGCAGAACTTCTTTCATCCTACAAGGAGATTAAGATAAGAACTTCATTTGTATTTTCCCACTAGCATTGTCCAAAGCGTGTTCCCAGAACATTTGTCCCAGACATACTATGAGAAAAAAAGAAAAAGGCTTGGTGGTGAAATGCATGTTGGAAATGGAGTTCCATCACCACTTTACTTCCCAGAGTCTTTACTATGTGAACCATAAAATACTCTGAATCTGTAAGGGGGAGCTCGGGGAGGGGTGGTGGTGATATGCATAGGATTCCCTACTTTATTTAACCACGGAGCCCTTTGAAGGAGTGTATGAACGGAATATTATGTGGGACAAGAGATTTACAGAACATTAAATTCTACCAGAAGCACCATCCTAGACCTTCTTAGTAGAGACATATTTTGCTACTTGGATATTTATTAATTCATAGACCTGCTGCAAATACAAGAATGTTTCCTTACTCTCGGCCTCTCCAGCTTTCTTCCATTCGCTTTGTCCTGAATGCTCGCTGAGCCCCATGTCTGCCCATTTTGTACACCAGAGGGTAGTGTTGAGCCTGCTTAGAATTTCTTGCCCTTGGAACTGAGAAAAAGAATGATGAATTTGCCCTTCCTTTTTACATAAATTAAGGAAGACTAAGTACGCAGAAGCTGCTTCTCTTACTGTAAAACTATTGTGAGAGGCAGGATATTGTTCATGATCCCTAAACTCAGTTCTTGAAAACCACAGGCCAATTCCACTCAGAAATTTCTATGTGTGTTCTCCCGTGACTGGGAGGATCATCCAGGTTCTCTCGGAGGTTGTGAGTAGGTGCAAAATGATGATGGTGTGTACAAATTTTTTTCTTATTGTTCCTGTCTTGTCCTGTTCAGAATATTACAACAGTTGAAATGATGTTGAAACATTCAACAAACATCAGTCATGAGGCATTTCAACATAAACAATCTTTTCCCCCCTCCCCCTCTCCCTCTCCCCCTGCTGGGTTTTTTTTTTTTTTGCTGTCTGTATCCACTCGCTGTGTGATCTTCTGTATCTATCTCTCTTTTTGTCTTCTCGTTTTTCTCCTCTAGGATTCACCGGAACTCGATCCTGAGGGACTCCAATGTGAATAGAAGTTCCCTGTGACTTGTGCCACCTCAGTTCCTGGTCTCTGCTGCACCTGCCTTGACTCTCCCCTTCATCTCTCCTTCGTTGCATCATCATCTTGCTCTGTGACTCACTTGCGCGGGCACTGGCTCGTCGCGAGGGCACACTTTTCTTTTTTACCAGGATGCCTCAGGGATTGAACCCAGGCCTTCCCAGATGGTTGGCAGAAGCCCAATCACTTGAACCACATCTGCTTCCCTGCATAAACAATCTTGATCTTTCTTTAGCTATCCCCAGTTCCAGCCTTCCTATCTACCCAGTGTTCAAGACTCAGTCAAGCCCCAGGCCCTTAACAAGTCAAAACCTGAGGGAGTCACCTCACTGAACTCACACGTTCAACCCTGGATTATCAAATCTTAATATGATTTTTAAAGAGTCTTATTTATGTTCCTTTCCCCCTATCAACTATATTTCGAAACTTCAAGAATAAGTGCTATATATTGCACTTGTCCCCATTCCCTGGTAGGGGTTCAAGAAGCTTGGCTGAAGGAATCAGACATCCGTTGAGTTCATACTATGATCAGGGTTCTTTCACCCACTAGTTCAGGAAAGCTGAAATTGGAACCTAGCTCAGACCAGTACAAAATCTGTGCCCTTTTCACAAAACCGTGGCTCACGTAAAGAGTGCATTTGAAATGACAGTATACATCAGGTGAACTTATGTCCTGGTTTGCCTAGGACTGTCCTGGTTTACAGCTGTTGTCCTGGCATAAAATTATTAATAGTGTCTCTTTCACTCTTACAATATCCCAGTTTGGCCTGAGACATATATGATAACCAAGCTCTGGAGCCAGACAACTTGGATTTGAATCCTGGCCTTGTCCCTCACTATCTGTGTGACCTCTAACAAGTCACTTAACCTCTCTGAGCTCCAATTCAGAATTTGGAGAATGATAGTATCATGCCAATAAGGTCGTTATGAAGGTTAAAGTTAATCAATGTTTAGACAAGTGGCTGACACATGTTAAATGCTCAGAAATGACTGTTACTACTTAAAATGGATTCTTAATCATGGGCAATCCCGGAAGGCTCAAAATGACTTCTGTCTGAATGAGTGGGAAGTTAAGAATTGAGGCCAGTTCTAAGGTTAAAGAAGAGTAGCATAAGGAAGTGGATTTGGCTCAACTGATAGAGCGTCCACCTACCACATGGGAGGTCCAAGGTTCAAACCCAGGGCTGCCTGGTCCCTGTGGTGAGCTGGTCCATGCGCAGTGCTGATGCGCTCAGGGGGTGCCATGCCATGCAGGGGTGTCCCCCGCATAGGGGAGCCCCGCATGCAAGGCATACGCCCCAAGGAGAGCTGCCCTGCGCAAAAAAAGCACAGCCTGCCCAGGAGGGGCACCGCATACATGGAGAGCTGATGCAGCAAGATGGCGCAACAAAAAGAGACACAGATTCCTGGTGCCACCTGACAAGAATGCAAGTGGACACAGAAGAACACATAGAGAACAGGCACAGAGAACAGGCATTGGGGGGCGGGGGGAGGACAGCAAGAAAGGGAAGCAAAAAAAATCTTTAAAAAAAATGTTTAGCGTAGTGGTCCTCAAAGTTCATGCCTGGGACCAAGAGCATTAGCAATCTCACTGCTTAGAACCTTGTTAGAAATGCAATTCTTAGGCCTGCCCCAGATCTTCTGAATCAGAAACTTTGGGGGTGGGCCCCAGCAATCTATTTGACCAAGGCTTCCAGGTGATGTGGATGCACGCTAAGGTTTGAGCACCCTGGCCTAAAGTCTGTCAGCAATCAGGTCCCCATTTACTGGAACTGTGGGGTAGCCCAAATATTTTGGTTTTGTTTTTTTCAGGAAAAGAGTGGACACAGCAGAGATGCTCTAACCAGCATCAGAACAATTTGTTGAGCCAAGGACATTCAAAAGTAACTCTATCTCAGCACCCTCTTGCTGAAAGCATCCTTGGAGTTCTAGTGCAGAGGTTGCTTATGTGGACTCAACAGCATGAATGCCTCATGCATGCACTGAAAAATCAGAAAAAGTTACATGAAAATCCAGATTTCCGACTTCCCTGAAAATTTCAAATTTGGCCTCACCCGGGGTTGTATTCCCACCCAGCCTTCATCGACTGCAATGGAGCATTGGATACCAGCTTAATCAGAGCTTGCAGCCTTCATCTTCCCCTAATTCCTGCCAGGACAGTTTCACTCATGAATAATAATTACCTGCCCCATTCCTGTTCCTATTCATGACTTAGGTGTCATCTCCTCGTTTAAGAGGAGAAAACTTAGGGCTGGAGAGTTTACGTGATTTGTGTAAGGTACATCACCCAGGCTTGGCATTACACTGTATGGGTTGGGGAAGGGGGAAGGTCTCTAATTTTTTTGAACAGGGTCTTGAAAAAGAAAGTATGTGGGGATCCTGGAAGGCTGGTCTTGCTGAACTTCTCAAACTTTACTAAGTATTAGAATCATCTGGGCCAAAATATCACTTTCCAAGTCTCCTCCCCCCCAAGAGAGTTGGGATTAATAAGTTTGGTTGGGTTTAAGGCCCAGGAGTCTACAGAATGAAAATTCCTCCTTCCCCCTCCTTCCTTCACCTGCTCCCCCATGCATTTCTCCCCATGATTCTGAAGCGATTGGTCCAGAGAATACATTTAGGGAAATAATGAGCTTTGTGGAAAATACTCCAGGTGTGGGCAACACCTTGGATGGGAGTGGGGGTGTGGGAAGACAGAATGAGGCTTTGAGCAGAGAAGAGAGCCAATGGCCTGGGGGAAACTGGGTAAGAGATTTACGTGTGACCGGGTCAGATTAAGCAGAGTCCTAACAGTCTGAGTGGTTATAACCCATGATAACTAAAGCACCTGAGCCAGCCATAGGTTACAGCCGAGGCCGTGCCAGAAAGCAAGGGGGCAACGGTGGCAGGAAGACATAGCATGAGATTTCACAGTGACAGAAGGCAGTTGCTATCAGGGTTCACTTGGAGGGTTTAAGGGGAGTATTAAGTGAGTAAAGTTTGAAGGACATTTGACCATCCTTGAGTATAAAGAACCCAAAATAAGAGAAGAACCAAAAACAAGGGCGAGCCCTAGCCTGTGGCTCGCCTTCCCCGCATTTTTGTCTGACCCCCCTCTCCTTTCCCTGCTACTGTTCTCCTTCCACCCCTTTCCTTCTACTTATGATTTTGTTTCTTTTTTCTTCCTCCCTCTTGTTTCTCTCTCTTCATCTTTGTCTGTCTCTCTGTTTCTCTCTTTTTTCCTCCCTCTTCTCTCTGTCTGTTCCTATCTCACTCCTGACCTCTTTTCCTTCTCCCCTATATGAAGCACACAAACCACACACAGCATCACAATGTCAAAAAATGTTCAGGAAAAAAAATCCATCATCATGCAAGGAGAATCCAGGGGAAGAAACCAAACCTCTGAAAACAGTTTCTAAAGTAATACATCCTTGTCAAATTCCAACCAGCCTGGCCCTCCAAATCGAGCAGCAGAGGCGTTTCTCTCCTGTTCCAAAGGCATGAGCAACGGCCCACAGAGGCTCTTCCGTTCCCACTGTGATTTTTCCTCTGGCCGTTGCTGTCAAATGCGCTTTATCATGTCATTTTAGCACCAGGCCTGGCACATTTCTCTGTATAGTAAAAGCTAATGAACCGTATGGCTTTTGGCAGCACTGGGCAATATACATGCTCCATTTGGAGTGGAGTAAGTCCTTGGAGTCTATAGCTGTGTGAGCAACTCTGGGCTGTCTCCTGTGCTTCATGGGTCTGGAAATATCATAGCTGTGGTCACTGCTGCAGGATTATTAATATTCCAGAGGCCTTCTTTGACCCTACCCCCTACAAAGCAGGCTTTAGGAACATACAGCTTCACATTGGAGCCCACCCAATTGGAATTTATGACTGGAAGTGGCAGAAGGCCCACATTTTAGCAATGCCTCCCCGTGAACCACCCCACAACTTGGGTCCTAAGGACATCCTGGTATTTATTCAACTCAAGCCCCATTAATTGTGCTCCTCATGCATGCTTGCCACTCGATTTTGATGCAAGGGATGGAGAGATGAAAAAGACCCAATTCCTGTCCTGAATGAAGTGATCTGGTAAGGGGAAAAGGACATGTAAATAAGGTCCTGTATGCTAATAGCATTCAGGTAAAGGCCCTGGCAACTTTTAGGGAAAGGCTACTCATTCTTTTATTTGGGTTCCCTGAACATTTGCTGCTTAAAGTATGATCCTCAGACCAGCAGGACCATCCCCTGGGAGCTTGCTAGAAATGCAGAATTTCAAGCCCAACCCCAGACCCACTGAGCAAGAATCTGCATTTTAACAAGATCCTCAGGTGATCTATATGCTAATTAATAATCAATGTGGAGGGGTGTCCAGTGTCCAGCCCTGAGGGATCTGTGGAAGATCAGATGCTTAGGATGTTCTTCAGGAAGGTCTCATAGTTGATACAGCTGTTGCTCTCCTCATGTCCTGCCAGAACCGCCTCCACCTCCTCCTCAGTCATCTTCTCTCCCAGGGTAGTAAGGACATGTCTGAGCTCTGCTCCCAGGACTTTGCTGTTTCCCTCCTTGTCAAACACCCAAAGCCCCTCCAAGTAGTCCTCATATGTGCCTTGGTCCCGATTCTTGGGCACTGCCTGGAGCATGGGCAGATAAGTGTCGAAGTCCACACGCCGGCATTTCAGCTCATCACTTTTAGGGTTCCCCAGGACCTTGAGCACCTTGGCGTTGGTGGGGTTCTGGCCCAGGGTCCTCATCACGTCCCCACACTGGCTATACAGGATCTTGCCATCACCTACTTGGTCAAACAGCTCGAAGGCCTCCTTGAACTCCTCCAGCTGATCATTGCTAAACTTGATCACCACTTTGGAGAGGTCGATGGGGGGGTTCCTGGGTTTTTTGAGGGGCAGGAGGGGCAGCTGGCTCAGCCTTGGGCTTGGCTGGAGGGGCCCCTGCTGCTGACTTGGCAGCAGGTTTGGGGACAGAGAGCCCCACAAGTTTCTTCACGGGAACATCCTTCTTGGGAGGCATGATGTCTGGTGCCCAAAGGACAGTGTGTCAAGGGGGGCATCCATCTCCTGCAGGGTCTGGGGAAGGGGCGGGGGCCCTTCCAGGTACTTTTGAGACAGTTGATCTGTAAACTAAAATTTGGGAAGGAGTCTTGAAACCAGTGGTTCCCAAACTTGGCTGCACATTAGAATCACCTGGGAAGCTTTAAAAGTTCTCAGTGCCCAGCCTGTATTCTGAGCAATTAAATTAGAAACTCTGGGGGTAGAACTGAGGCATTAAGTTTTAAAGCCCCTCCAGGTGATTTAAGTGTGCAGCTAAGGTTGGGAACCATTGCTCTAAACCAGGCCTGCAGAACTTTTAATGTGCGTGAGAATCACCCAATTTGAACTTCCAGGTACCACATCCATAGATTCTGATTCTGTAGGTCTGGGATCCTAATTTGAATAGCACGCACGAGAACCCTGGTGATTCCTAATTGAGAAGGAGGTAGAGGTAGGGCAAAATATAACTTTCCTGATTGCTACCCAGAGTTCTTTCCACCTGCAAAACTTCCAGGCATTATAATGAGGGCTACCTTGAAACTGCCTGTGTCCCTAGTATGGGGCAACTGAGAAATCCCAGACTCACAGTTTAATAGTCTTAGTCCTTATGGGCTTACCTTGGACCCATGTTTCAATGGTTCATTTCCTTTCTTCTCCATATAGCCTTCCCATAGCCTTAGGTCTTCTAAGACAAGTATTTTTCTCACCACACTGGGCTCTAGACTTTTAGACACTTATTTTATTTCATTTTCCTAAATGCATCTTTTCCCCTTCTGCCTCAGAGCCTTTGCACAAACTGTTCCCTCTGCCAGGAATGCTCTCCTTTCCTCTCTCCAGATACTATTTCTTCAACAAAGCCTTTCCTGACCTCCCAAACTAGATCATATTCCCCTAATGTGTACTTGTATAGCAACTGATACCTTTTCTTTATCACACCTGTCATAGTTTTAAAGTTATGTATTATATTAACATTTAAGTGATTGCTCTAAACAAATGCCAGTGAATACATACACAGCATCTCTTTTGCTCACAGCTGTACCCGAGCCACTTGCCTTGTGCCTAGAACATGGCAGCAAGTCAGTTAATACATGCATAATATGAACCACTCTTCCCAGGCATCGGAGGTCCCCTGATCCTTACATAACCTCCCCATCCAAAATGATCACTCATTTTCTTCATTTAGCACCATTCTCAACTCCTCTGCCAAGACACCCACTTTATCCCTTGCCAAGGAATTTGGGCATATGTTACCACCTTCTTTTATTACTGCTCACTCCCAAAGTCTAGATGCTGAGCTCTGTCTGTCTATCTGAGAACCTTCAGAACTTCCTGTCTGGTATTAACCTTCCCCCTTCCCCCTTCCCAGATGCCTGAGCCTCCATGAACACTACTGCTCAGTGTCATTCTGGCATTGGCCTGACTGAGCCCCCAGGGGTTCTCTTAAAAGTCTTCAGCCCAGTTTTAAGCAGACAATATTATCAATAAAATTTTAAAAGTATCTTATAAGCCCCATGTACAAAGTAGTACCTACCTCAAAGGGTTGATGGATAGTTAAATGAGATAATCTGTATCCATAGTACACAATTCAGTCAATAACTATTTAGAATTTTTATTACTAATAATAACTTTAAAAACCCACATAATGGTATCAGTGCTGCTGTTTGTACTTGTGAGTAAACTGATGGAAAGTTAATATGAATTCAGTAATAATTTTAAATGAGCTCCTACTTTATTAATTATAACAGTATCCACAAATAGTATATATAGGAATCAAGAATTATGCTTATTTCCATTTTCAGACAATGTGTAACATGTCTAAGGATTTAAGGATCTCTCGCAACAATTCCGTGCCCCAGTACTTCTGCACTGGATCCTCAGGCTTTGGGATGGGAAACACAGCTTGAGGCTGTAAGCAGGAAAGGTTCTACTTGCAGTCTCTTCCCTCTTATTTGATTTTTCTTTGAACTACACTCTGTCAAACAAGCTGGAATATAAGCCTTTTGAAATGAAGTTGCTGTTCTTCAGCCATTTGAAGAGCGCGACTTTGAGCTTGTCTGTTTTGTGACAGAGAACTTGGAAGAGGTCAAAACTGAGCTACAGTAAGTAGGGGGTAGAGGAAGAGAATGCAGTGTGGCATCAAACCCAACAGAAGGTGTGAGCAGACAGGACAAGAAAGTAGCACATGCATCCATTCTTTTGTTCAACAAGTCTTTATTGAATACCTACTATTAACCAGACATTCAGTTTGGCACTGAGGACTTCCTAGCAGTTCGACCAAAATAAATTAATTAATTTTTCGAAATCTCAGATTGCTTACCTTTAAAATGGAGATAAGAGTGGGACTGTAATGAGGAGAGTAACTAGGATAATATATGCACAAGGACAGCCACATTGTGGGTGTTAATTTTTTCTGCTGTTGTTGCTGACATTGAACACTGTGGGTGCAATGTTGCATCATTAAATTCTGAGTCAAATGGGACATAGAGAAAAGTACACTGGAAATAATGGTGACATTTGGTAGGAGGAGTGGAGGTCGTGCTGTGGCACCCAATTCAGGATTCCTAGAGGAAAGGAAAGATTTAACTGAAGACATTAGGGGTGAGTAGCAGTTACCTGGAAGTAGAGGGAGAAAAGCAGAAAGAAGTCCAGGCAGAAGAATGACCTCATCGGAAAGGCTCAAGGCAAATAGAAGCACATTTACTCTTCCCCCTCAAAGAAGACCCCAAGAGAGGGATTAATCTTTACTATACCTTGAAATCTCCCAGGTATCTTTAAAAAAATACTGATGCCTAGGTTCCAGTCCCAGGGATTCTGAATCCATTGGTCTGGTAAGAACCTGGGCACTGAAATTTTTAAAAACTCCCCAGATAATCCAATTATATAGCCAGAGGTGTGAACCAGAGTCTTTTCACAGCTGGATGGATCCCTTTCAACAGCTTCCCTCTCATTCAGTCCTAACCAGATGTACCCTAATTGTAAGCTCTTTCAGGTAGACAATGACATCCATAAGCAAAGATGGTGTCCATGCTTCTCAGAATTTAAAGTGCATAGGAATCCTGTGGTCATCTTGTTAAAATGCAGATTCTTATTCAGTGGGTCTCTCCCCAGATAGTCTGCAGTAAGAAGCTTCCAGGTAGTGCTAATGCTACTGGACCTCAGACTGAGCAGCAAGGACCTACATTTAAAGTTTTTCTAGTATTTCCAAATTTGAAATAATACTTTTTGTAGTGATTATATAGAAAAGTGTAATTGAGACAGGAAATTCCTTCTGAGTGCTAGAAATACAAGGACAACAGAATATGGTTTGCCTATCTCTGTTCAGATGATATTTGTTCCTAACCAGAGGCTAGTTTGCATGAAGTAGGCTATGAAATGAATAGTGTGCAACCAACTGCATTTGGACCATTGATTTTCATTAAAAATATGGAGATATATATTCTCATGGGACAGCTTCCCATGGAATGTCCTGAAAACTTCAAAGGAGGAAGAGATTACAGATAAAGCCGCAGAGAGACCAGTATTACAGAATTATTACACGTTTGGTCTCTGGATTCAGAACTCCCTGGGTTTATAACCTTCTTCTACCATTTTCTAGTATCCTTGCACTAGGTAGGACACCTATCTGTGTTTCACTTTCCTCACTTGTGACATAAAGATAATAACCTATTTCTTTGTGATATTGTGAAGATTAAATGAGATAGATTTTGGAAAGAGTTGAGAACAGTGTGTCTCTGGTACATAACGTGCAAGCAGTGAACATTAACCATGATTACCTGGCTTACCTTGTGTTATAGTTCACTTTTTGGTAAGCCAGCATCCTGTGACTTTTTTTTTTTTAGAAAGTACCGGGGATAGAACCCAGGATCTTGTACATGGGAAGCAGGAACCCAACCACTTGACCTACATCTGCTCCTCACATCCTGAGACTTTTATGATTTCACCTGCTGGTTCATCCAATCTTTGAGAAAGCACTTTCCCCAAATTCCCCTGTGTTGTGACTGCTTCCCTAACTTGTCTATGCCTGGGTTCTCTGACTATGCTCCATAGCTCCTCATGCAGTCATTGATGAAGTCCTATCATGTGCTGAAAGCTATGCTAGGTACCAGGCTACAAAGATACATCTTTTGCCCTCAAGAAGTTCACAGGAAGGAAGGTAAAACACTTGCAAATAAAATAACAAGAATAACCATGATGATTACTTGAGATTCATATGGTTTGTCAAAACTATGCAACTCTACCGTTGTAGTACAAAAGCAGTCACAGAGATGCATAAACAATTGGGCATGGCTGTGTTCCAATAAAGTTTTATTTACAAAAGCAAATGGCTGACCCAAGTCTTAGTTTGCTGACTCCAGATCTAAGTGTTCATTTTCACTTGACACTTTCTTCACTCAAAAGTTGAAGACAAAATGGTATTGAGCCTTCAAAGATAAATGATTTCACTGTCTCATTTGCATTTGTTATTTTCTTTCATTCAAGAATGCTCGTTTACATGCAATTTATGATATGCCTTATCTAAAAAACAGTGTCTATCATTATTTTTAAAATAATACCATACTTTCCTCTAAAATTTAGGGCTGTTTCCTATAGTGACCAGAAAAACTTCAAAGGGAACATGACCTGAGAGTCAAGACCTGGCTCCACTGCCTACTAGCTCATGACCTTGGGCACATGTCTTAATAATTCAGTGCCTCAATTCCTCATCTATAAAATGGGGATATTAATAGTCCTTATTTTGTAGGTTATAGTGAAGATAAAATCAGATAACTTGTGTAATATGATTAGCATAATAAGCTATATTATAATAAGCACACAACAAATGTAACTATTGATTTTGCTCTTTTAACTTCTGCATATGTAAAGCAACCTTACCTTGTGCTTGCTTTTTTCTGCCAGGAAATAGCCTCTGAAGATCAAGAGTTGCTTCTTGGCATGCTGCAATCCCATAAACCTGCAGCATAGATGTGTTGGACTTATCTCAGAAAGATGGTCCTCAACCAAATGAGTGAACCTCCAACACATTCTTGAGCAAGTTTCTTAAGCTTCAGCTACACCTCCTGGAGTATTTTGCATCTACCCTGGGATTTTCCCAAAGCAGTTAAATGAAATACAGAGAAGGATCATAAGTATGTCAACACAAGACCATTAGACTCCCCAAGTCATGTTTAAAGCAAGAGCATTCAATGGCTATTTTACAGGGTTTCTTTCTTTCAACTCTCATTGTTCTTTTTACTGAGATACAATACTTTGTAGTTGGAGTCAAGACTGCTCCTTGTGTATTCAAGACAGCGTCCTGCATATGCATTTGGTGATGTTTTCTCATAAAAGGCTCAGAAATCCATTCTTTTGTACACTCTCCAATGTTCTTGCAATCACAATGCGTTATAGACTTGAGCCAGGTTAGAACACCATGTAGAGAGGCAAATTTTGTCCAGAAGACTGTCAAGAGGTATTCCAACTTTGCTGGATAGATAGCCCTTTAATCAGATACTATGTGCTAAAGCTCTTTGTAAACTATGGAACAGGAGGCAACAATCTTGTATAAAGTATCTACTTTGTGTCTGGCATCATTTTAGGATAGTGCTGTCCAAATAGAACTTTTGGCAATGATGGAAATGTCCCATATCTGTGCTGCTCAATAAGTTGTCCATGAGCCACACATGGCTACTGAGCACCTGAAATGCGGCTGGTATGACTGAGGAAGTACAACATTAATTTTATTTTATTTAATTAAGTGTAATGGACCACAGTGCAGTTTTCGGGTATGTTTCATACGTTACCTAATTGTTACAACAATCTTGTGAAGCAAGTAGTATATCCTGGCTCCCCTTTTTGAAAGGGGAAAATCTCAGAGAAGTTAAGAGGCTTTCCTAGAATTCTGAGCTAACAGAAGCATTTTGGTCGGAAGGATTTATACTCACCTCTCTCTGATACCATCTCCAATGAGTTTTCTTCAACACAAGAGCCCTGTGTTGAAGTATTTTATGTTACTATTGTTCTCTTGACATCTATCCCTGCATCCTATCTATAAGCAAGTAGAATCACTCTAACCCATTCTCACCAGCTAAGGTTAGCTAACATGATTCAAGCCTGTGGAGAGAATTTGTAACTGCTTTCTGATAAATGGGTATTCCCTTTCCTTTTAAGACCGTCTAAGTAAGTTTTAGCATTGTTTTTCCATCCTCACCACTGATTGAGACAATAGACGATGACCTCAATAGAATAGTCAGATATCACAGCAACCTGGTAGATTGGGGCCAGCCATCCATTCTTTCCAGCAAACTTACACTGAATTTATTTCCCAACAAATGTTTATAGATGTGTTCTCCTGAGCTCCACACACAGAGAACCATTTCCCTTTTGAACAGCTTGTCTGGTTACATATTGTAGTAATTTATCTGTGTGCTTCCTGCCAACTGGTTCGTAGGGAAAACATGTTTGATGCATAACAATAGATCATTTGGGGATAAATCAAACACTTAATGAAGTCCTGCTTCTCTTCAGCCAGGCATTTCACTCAGAAGAGCCCCTCTTGGGCTCTAGTGACTTCAAAAAAAAGGGAGTGTGGGTGCCTCAATCTGCGACAGATCTAGGCACATAGAAAACTGGTTTTCTCCAAGACAAGACTAACAACACAGCATCCCTGGGGTCTCTTTTCATGGAGTCCAACTGAAACCACTGAAGTTGGATTGAAGACTAGAGCCTGGAGACAGTTCAGATTAGACCTATGTTTGGAAGAAATGAGAGATCTATTTTGCCCAAAGCCTCACACTTTCCTTGAAAAGATGCCATGACCGCCCTTGTCTTTCCCAGTTCTTGTAGGGAGAAAGTTACAAGGATATAGAAAGAAAAAAGAAAAGGGGAAAGGGAAAATAGAGAGAAGTTGGATGAAACAGAAGATTTGAGAAAAAAAGGAGGAATGAAATGAAGAAACAGGAACAGACAGGATGAGAGAAAGAAAGAAAAGACATACACCCAAAGTTTTTTCTTAAAAACATACACAACATACTCATTGTTACTAACAAATTCTAGTTAAGTACCTGCCAGGTACTAGACACCATATGCCAGACACTGTGCTAGATGTTTTCACATAATGCTAAGTACCAAAAAGGACTTAGGAGACTTGAAGTGGCAGTAGTTCAATTCCTGGAAAGTCCTTTACCTGAGTAGCACACAGGTACTAACAAGTATATGATCTGCCTCATAACCATTTAACTTTGAACATCCAGAAATGGAGGAGTTGGAGGTTGAACAATGGAGGGAAAAGTCATGATGAGAGAAAAGTCAGAGTAGAGATATAAAATTTTAATCATATCAATCTGTCCTCATTTGAGGACATGCATCCCCCATAGACCCACTTAAATGCCAAGTAAAATACATCTTGCGCTTTGAGTCTGAACTCATGAACTCCTCCAGGGAGCTTTGCTGGGACTGGTATATGCTTTTCACTGAGTTGGGGGTACATTTAAAGCTAAATTCTCCGCTTGTTTTCTAAGGAGAAAAATGAGCTGTGCTGGTGCTTTTTGTAGTGAATGAGGAACTCTTTCATCAAGTCACCCCTTTCCTCAGTCTTCTCTGGCTCCCACTGCCTCCAGGATCAAGTCCAAACCCTTTGTCCTGAAATCCAAGGCCTTCCACAGATTGGCTCCAGTCTGACTTTATCAGCAGTGTTTTTCCACCACTCTCCACTAGGAACTATCAACTCCTGTAAGTCTGATCTGCTCACTCCCCTTCCCTGTACCCCCTACACACTACCTCTGAAAGCTCAGCATCTTCACCTTCTTATGTCTTTGCTCCCATGATTCCTTTCACATGGAATGCTCTTGCACCTCTCATTTCCCCTAAGCCCTATATAAACCTCAAAGTCCCAGTGAAGGCCAGTCTCCTTAGGAAGGATTTCCTGATCAAAACCTCTTCCTCCTCTAACCCTTCATGATACTCAGTGTTTGCACTACTGTGATGGCAACAAAGTGTTGGCATTCAATGATGAGCTCAGGTGCCCCTGAAGGAAACATTACTCTCTGCGTCCTGCCGTGCTTCTAGTTCTAATGCTTGTGTTGTATTCTTTTTCTACCTTCTCCCACTGTGTGCATCAATCCTGTCCTGTTGTCAGTGCCTCCATGTAATATCTCTCCATCTATCATCTGCCCAGTCATTTGCTAGGAAGCCAATTTACCAAGCTGCCCCTACCCCTAATTAGAAAAAATCACTTTCTCCCTTCTCTTCCCTGCAGACTCTGAGGATCTGCAAGTATTTATCATAGGTTTTTTCATTCTCTTGTATCTTCTAGCTATCATGTTCATTTTCTGTCTTCTCCATTAGACTGTAAGCTTCTTGAGGGTAGGAATTTTAATCATCTTTGTATCCCTCTTGGGGGGTTGTGTAGATGATACTCACAAAATGCTTATGAAATGCATTTACATGGTTGCTATTGTCTTTCTCAATAGTGCCTTAAATATCAGTAAATAAGTTGCACGAAGATCTAGAGCACGGTCTTATGAATAAAATCATAAGATATAGAGAAATAGAAAACATGTGAAATATTTAAGGTCCTTCCTCCCCAGTACACAGGCTTCATTCTCAGATGGGCTTTTGTCTCATAGTAGATTTGTTCCTTTAAGGAAACTCAACAAATTATTTCCATAACAAGATGATTTGATATAGGACTACTGGGTTAAATTTCCCCTAACTCATAGACAATTAAGGGTTGGAAGTGAAATATATCAGGTCTCACCAGAACTAGAATTGAGAACAAAATCAAGTAGACAAAGCTGTGTTCTCTGCCTTTCAGCGCTACCTGGTTTCTTATTGCTGCCCCTTTGGGGCTGCAGTTCCATTGTCTTCTTTTCATGGGCTTTTTTCACCACACAGCTCAGCTTGCACCGGGCTTTGGCTTCCTACGACATTAAGTGCATTTCACAATCTCTCTAATATGTAACCCCACCAGCTGGCAACAGTTGCTTTGTTTTCTCATTCCAAAATTCTGAGTGAAGAATATGATTACACTTGCTTGCTTTTTCTTGCCAGGCCAGAAGTCCCTGGCGAGCTTCAGGATGGGCCACCTTTGAATCAGGTGCTGTGCCAGGTGCAGTCAGCCATGGCTAAGAAGAAGAGGGGAAGAGTGAGGGGCAACATCATAAAAGGATGGGTGTCTAAGCCTGACCCAAAGCTAGTGGACAATACAATTCCCGTCAGTAGGAACTGTCTGTGAAGACTCTTTTAGAAAGGTTAGAGAACACAAATTCCTACAGGGGACAGGCAATCCATATAAATTCATGAGACAGGTCTGGAGAAAGGTGGTCCCAGCAAATTGTTAAAGTGTGAGAATTTTGTCAGATCTTTCCATGTTTTAAGAGATGCCATAAGTATGGGTTTTAGCGCGAAATTTCTGAGTTTTAAAACAGAGCCAAACTACACCTATCTGTGGACTGTATTAGACCTGCAGGCAGGCTGTCAGTTTGCAAGCCCTACTTTAACAACTGATAAACAGGGGCAGATCCCCTGAAAGTATAGTAAATGACACATGAGCAACTGAGCTATTACTGCACTTCATTTCCTTCCACTATAGTTATTGCATATTAATCTCTCAATAGGTGTCTCTTGACTAAATTATAAAAATAAGTTTTTTGGCTTCAGATTGTTTTGTAGATCAGTCTTTGTATTTGCATCATTTCAGAACCCCTCCAACTTCTTGCCTAAGCTCACATGATATTCTTTTCATCTAGGAGAAGGCAAGGCTCCAGTGGGATTTTAGCTTGAGGCTTTATAAAAGATCAGTCTGAGGAGATGATCCCTTGTTAATGAGCTTCTCCTCAGGTTTCTCGAAGACCACCCAGGCCTCTGGCTTGAAGATGAAGCCAGGACAAGGGGCCAGCAGACTGATCAGGAAAAATCAAACCTCAGGCTTTGGGAGCAGTAGATGAAAAAAATCCAGGACAATAGGCATGTACATATACTTGGGGAAAAGAGGGTTAGAGAAATGGAGCGTGGAAACATGTGATGACTGACTTCACCAAGTTGCTCACAGGATTGATCATGCTTTCCTAAGGAATCTCTGTGATGCCTAACGGTTAAGGCAAGTTTCCAGAGGCGATGAGTATTAGCTATTGCTCCCAAGAACCAGTTTGGATGATGTTTAAATATCTCTCCAGGAGGAAGATGGATGGGGGCCATGGATTCCTATAGAAATACCTGGTTTGAAGAAATCCAGTGTCATATTCATTTGCTGGACATTATTTCTACGTCATATAATTGAAGAATATGGAGGTCCTGAGTGTCAGTAGAATGTCATATCCCCGAGATGAGTTTGAGAAATGGAGACAGTGTTTTTCTGTTTATTGTTCCTGATTTATGCAAACTTAGGCTAGAGCAGACTTGTGAGTCTGTTCTTCTCTCTTGTTTTTAAAACCCTTTAGTGTGTGCAAGTGTCTTCTTGAAATGTAGCATTCATATGGAAAAGAGCACACATGTGTTCAGTGTACTTCTGAATAAATGTTCACAAAATGAACAGATGCATATAACCACCACCAAGGCTAAGAAACAGAATACTGCCAGTACTTCAGAAGGCCTCTACCATGCTCTCTTCTAGGCATTCACTCCCTCCTACATCCCCAGAGACTGCCTTATTCTGACTTCTGATATCATAGGCTAGTTTTGCTTGTTTTTGAACATCATATAAAAGAAATCATATTGTACATTTTTAGGATCTGTGTGATGCAATACTTGCTTCACTTCATTGCTGTGTAATATTCCATTGGTTTTCCATTCTACTATTGAAGAAAATTTGATTTCTTTCCAGTTGGAACCATTACAAACAATGCTGCTATGAACACAGTTGGTCAAATTTTAAGTGTGTTTCAGCATGGGTAGACACCACCAAAAATTATCCAAAGTGGCTGTACCAATTTATGCCAGTGTATGAGAATTCCTATTGCTTTACATCTTCGCCAGCTCTTGGTATTGTCAGCCTTCTTAGCTTTAGCTGTAAGATTGTGTTTTTTATCTGGCAATTGGGAACCCAGCAGTTTTTTAAGGTTTATCATATTATGCAAACTTCTGCTGCATGTAGAATCAAAATTAGTCTTATTTTTATTATAACATTCTTAGATCACCCAAGTAAAACATGTTCTCACAGCATTTCAAAGAAAATCCAAAAGCCTACTCCTGAATCTGGCAAAATGCAGAATCAATTTTTATACCCTTGCTCACCCATCCCTCCTCCCCGTCCTCTTCCCCCACCTGGCTGGTCCTCTTCTCACTGTCTTTTAACCTATTAAAAACCCTACTAATCTTCAAGCCTGAACTCTATCTCCAACTTTCCCAAACCTTCCTTTATTACACCACCCCTCATTTATTGCCTGCTCTTTGCAGTTTCTATAGCACTTCCTGTGTTTTTCAAACTTCTCTGATAAATGCGTACAGTGCTAGTTAAAATGATAAATTCTGGGCCTCATTCCATACTCATGGACTCTTTGGTAGAGGAGCCTCAAATGATTCTGATCATCAAGAGAATTTGGAGAACCTCTGAAGCCATAGAATTTAAGAGTATTAGATAAAAGTTGTCTCAAGTTACCTACTCCAATTAGAAGCAGTATCTAAATATGACTGGTCACTTACTCAGCCAACTCCCTCCCCAACATCCACTCCCACATCACTCACCCTGCTATCCCCACTGGACAAGAATTTCAGAAGATGCAGAGCCTAGAACCTTTCCCTGTTAACCAAACAATTGAACAACCATTTACAACTTTGCTTCTCAAAGTGTGGTCCCCAGACTGGCAGCATCTGCATCACCTGGGAGCTTGTTACCTTGGGACCTCCCCAGACTTACTGAACATACATTTGAATTTTATCAGGATTCCCGGGGTGATTCATATCCACATTAAAATTTGAGATGCACTACTTTATTATATGTGTGTGTAGGGGCTGTCTCAGGTGGTCTGGAGGTCTCCATCACCTCAGCAATATAGAAATGGTATGTGCTTTGGAACTATGTCTTTAGTTTGAGTACCAGCTGTGTGATCTACAGGGAAGTTTCTTAATTTCCACATCTTCAAATGTCATCTATAAAATGGGCCAATAATCCCTACCAGGTAGGGCTGTTATGAGAATTAATGAGGTATCCTAAGTAAAGGGCCCGCTTCACAGTAGGTGCTCACCCCTTGCTGGCAATTTGCTTTTTGCTTTTTGCTTTTTCCCAGTGCCTGGCACATAACAGATGCTCCAAATGCTCTGTTACTGCTGCTGCTCTTGGATGAGTTGGTTTAGATAACATTATTATTAGCCTCAAGAGGCTTGTAATAGAGGGAAAGGAGACAAGATAAACACATCAAAAGTTGAATGAAAATGAAAGATTATTATTTCTAAAACATACTTCCCCAAGGTTAGGTATCTAAGAATGTGGCATTAAATATATTTCAGGGCAGAGTAACTAATAAATCTAAGCACTTAGTATAAGTCAGGCATGGTGTTAAGTGCTTTACATCACTCTTATTCCATATATCGAAGTATTAAGCCATTATGATAATTACTCCCATTTAAAAAAAAAACAAATGAAACAATTGAGTCTTGCAAGGTTAAGTAACTTTTGCAAGGTCACCCAACTACTACACAGTGGAACCAAGATTTAGACCTCTGGTTCCAGAGCACACACTCTTAATATTAGTAGTTCTGAATAATTTTCTCCTAAGTGACTTACATTTTAAGTCTTCAGAGTCTTCAAATATGGGAAGAAAAATCACTGTGGCTGGAGTGAGTTGGGCAGTTTCACAGAGGAGACTATGATTCATCCAGAGCTTGAAAGCCTGAGTAGAATTTGACAGAGGTATTCAAGGAAAACACATATTCATTATACTGGCAATGGTCTTGCATACATGAATATGTCAGAGCTCACACATATCCATACAGGGCTACTAAGATGGACTGTAAGTTGTCACTATCTCTAAGATCTTAATATCTATGGCTTCCAGTTTAGTCTTGAGACTACTGAATGAGGCTGGTGTTGTCTCCATTTTGCAGGTAAGGAAACATTTATTCAGAGAATTTGTGTGGCTTGTACAGTAGGGATAGTAGGAGGTGATGCTGAAACTTGAACTCAGATCTTCTGAGTCAAGTCTCAGGCAACTTTATCATTTGCCCCTTTAGGGAGAAACAGAGACTAAGGAAACCAATTGTCATGGTTTGCTCAAAACAGTGGCATTTCTCAGCACCCGGGACTTAAATTGCTACAAGCAGAAAAGATCTGGGCTACCCCAGGATGAGCCAGTCACGCTAACAGAAGCCTAAGCACGAAGTTGATGCTTGCAGTGAGAAATGCCCTTTGGCTGAAGTGAAGGCCTTACTGTGTTTAAGGTAGGAAGGGCTGTGGTGCCCATCAGGGATCCGGTACCCCACACGGTGCCAGAACCCGCTCTCTTTAACCCCAGTGACACGATGGCTGCAGGAAAAGGCCTTCCTTCTCTGGACCATAACTATGTGCCAGGTGTTTCTCGCTCTACCCCTTCTTCCATCTGAACCTGCTGCAGTGTGTGTGTTTCTTTGTTGTGTAGACTTGTACTTCACAAATGACAATGTATGCAGGAATTACCTGGGGCTTAAAAGGCAGATTCTGATTCATAAGGTCTAAGATGAAGCCCAAGATCCTGTATTTCCAATAATATTACTCCCTGATGTAAATCGTGCTGGTCCCTGAAACATACTCTGTAGAGGAAAGTGCATCCATTTTGAAATAGAGAGCGGGAGCCCTCAGTCTTACATACAATATAATTGGTTGTTTCCAAGTTGACAGCTGATTTCACTTTTCTCTGAAACCTTCATCTGGCATCTCACAAGTACAAACTCAGTCTCAGACAAATCTGGATTCAAACCTACCACTCACTAATTGGATTAACTTAAGCAAGTTAATTTCTCTGAGCTTCAGGCCCCTCACTGGTCAAGTGAGGTTGTTATCCCTCTTACAGTCTTCTGAAGAGTAAAAATCTTTCCTAGTAAGTACATACAATATACTCAAGCAAACACACATTGCCCTTATGCTTCACAATATGATTTGCTTTGGGTTACCGTTAAAACTTTTCCTGGGTCAGAAAGGGTGAAATAAACTTCTGAATCCACAAGATTCTGAGTTGGGAAAGCTGAATATATTATCTAATGCTCAGAGATATTTGCCTCAAAGCTCTGATGAATCCCCCCCAAATAAATCTACAAACGGCACCATTTGTGGCTTCTGTTGTCCATCCATTCAACAATCGTTTATTAGGGCATGTGCTGGGCAAATACAGTGATGAACAGGACAGGCAAGTTTCCTGCTTCCTTTGACCTTACCTTTAGGCAGGGCTTTAAAAATGCATTGGGGAGAGACTCTGGGAAAGAGAGAGACCCCTCAAATCACATTTCAAAGGCTCCTGACACCCCAGAAATGAATCAGAGTTCTACTATCACAGGCTGGCTCTGCATAAAAGGCACCCATCTTAGCCTCATCGCCCGATTACAATATTTCAATATAATAGTCAAGGGACTGACCTTTGCTTTCACAATAGATCATAACAAATGTGAGGCCAACATTGTACCTTTTTTTTTTAAAAAGATCTATTTATTTATTTAATTCCCCCCCCCCTCCCCCGGTTGTCTGTTCTCTGTGTCTATTTGCTGCATCTTGTTTCTTTGTCCGCTTCTGTTGTCGTCAGCAGCACGGGAAGTATGGGCGGCGCCATTCCTGGGCAGGCTGCACTTTCTTTCACGCTGGGTGGCTCTCCTTGCGCGTGGGGCTCCCCTATGCGGGGGACACCCCTGCGTGGGGCATCAGCACTGCGCATGGGCCAACTCCACACGGGTCAAGGAGGCCCGGGGTTTGAACCGCGGACCTCCCTTGTGGTAGACGAACGCCCTAACCACTGGGCCAAGTCCGTTTCCCTCCAACATTGTATCTTAACAGCATTGAGAAAGAGCCACTTCTAGTGAATATGTTTGGGGAGCAAATTGTTATATGCATATTAGCTTGTCAGCCTCTTGATGGACATGTTCTCACACAGCAAATGGCAGGCAAAACTAGTTTTTGCAGTAAATGGGCAGGTAAATGGTGGCAGGGTGGGGATAGGGTGGCGAAAATTCCTCTGCAAGGAGGTCAAGCTTTCCTGGTTCCTCTGCCTACCTAGGAGTCTTGGGCTTATAAATGAGTCCTACAAGGTCTTTATGGACGAGGATTAAATGACCAAATTCACACATCACTGGCAGCAGCATTAGGGTGCAAACAAAGAACTCATCCCTGGTCAAGTTCAATGACTGACTGAGGCTTGGCATTCCTGAAAAATTTATACCAGCTGATTATAATTAATGTGAGACTGGCATGTGTGCATGCACGTGTGTATCCACAGGTTAAAGAAAATGCACTTAATAAGCAGGAGAGCTCCACTTTATCTTCCTTTCGTTGAACTGCTGTCTTCCAGGAAGAATAATCGATCAAATGTCAAAAAAAGATTATAACTCCAGGCAGTCTGGGGAAATGAGGTAGGTAGCTGGCTTTTGCCTGAGGGAATTAAGAAGATTATCAGAACACCTAATTTGAAGAGATTTTGTTAAACTCTTCCTGCCAACTTTCCTGTAGATGATGGTTGAGCCATGGGGCCCCGTCCTGGACCGTGAGCGAAGCAGTAAGACATAGCCTCCTCTCGGCATGACACACCCTTCAAGTTAGTGGAATCTAAGTAAACAACTGATTTTACTCATCTCAGAGGCCTCTGGTGTCTTATGAGAATATGCTTCCTCTCAGCCTTTGCCTCTTCTCCATGGCTCCCTTATGAAAAGCGATGCTAGCTGTAGAGTTGGAAGGACAAAGGAACTGAGTGAGTGTAATTTATTATCTGGGATTATTTTTAACCTTTTATACACATTTTTCTTTCGGCTTTGGCAGACCTGGATTTATGAGACTGGGCTGTTTTTTTGGTCACTAACGGGCCCCAAATATTCCTGAAGGGATGTGTTACTGGCCATTAGTAACTTGCCTATGGCATTAGCTCTGTTGAATGTCGTTAATTAAATGAGAAAACTAATACTGACTCTTGCTTCCCCTCACTGTCTGCCCTTCTGTCCCTCCCTTCCTGCCCTCACCTACACCAAGACATTTCACTTAGGACACCAGAAGCCTGCCAGACCAATGGGGATGAAAGCCCAGACTGGGTTGGAGTTCTCCCCTCTAAATTTGTTTGTTTTCACCTGCTTGGGAGAAAATAATTAGGCTTGTAAAAGACAGAAAGCCTGCCTTTTTAAAGTCAGTCAGGGCAGAAAGAAATGGGATGGAGTACAGGGACCCTGGCTTATTGTCCCAGATTGGATGCTAGTTTGATATTTGACTTTGAACAAGGAATTTAGTCTCTGTGTATTTCAGATTCCTGATTCGAAATAGGGTGAAAGGGGCTGATACCCACTTCATGTATTGGGTTGGTAGTGGATCAGGGGCTCATTTCTTCATCCCATCCATTTACTCCAGGATTTAGAGTTGTGCCTCATTCTTCCCCCTCAGAGTTCCACTCATCCCTTCTCAGAGCTTTAGGTTTGGCATCTATACAGGTCACCACAATCTACATCACTAGCTTCAACTTCTCTCCCAAGTTCCAACATGTGTTGTATCCATGTCTCTGTGCATAAAAATCACCCAAGAGAAAAATAACTAATTTTTAAATTAGAAACATATCTAATAGACTAATATCTCTTGGTATCAGAACACAATGTAAATCTAACCCTCGCAATACCTTCCAAAGCCTGTATGTTCAATACTAGATGACCAGAAGCAATGATTTCATTTTAGAGAAAAAGGAAAACTGGAGAGGCAGGAGTCAAAGGTGAAGGTTTGAAGGAGATCCAGTTCTCAGCTATTTGTGATCTAAAAATTTCCTAGTAAGCTCCCATTTCTTTGCTTTGAACTTTGCACAGTTCTTTGAAAGATATTTTAGGGCCACAGTCCAAAAATTCGCTGACGGTCATGGGGCATCCAGGATGAGATACATGTTGACTAATACAAAGGATGGTAAGTAGTTTCGAGTATATTTCAGTGTTATTTATATTTTGTCCACAAGATGGTAGCGTACACTTGCCTTTTAATGTAAAGCTGGCCTATGACCTTAATTTCCCGTCAAGTTGGGAATGATTGGTGTTGAATCAAGGCCAGCCACTTTGGATATAACTTGGTATTTTATTTATTATGATGAACTGTTGATTTGGAGTATATTTAGCACTGCTGTAGCAAGGTGGGGATTCATCTGAAATAAAGAAAACCCAGAAACATATTACATTCCAGCTTCTTAAAGAGAATTTGAGAAGTGGGAATAGTATGGACATCTAAAAACCACATACCATGGATCAGATACTTGACGTTTTTCAAAAACATTGCCTTCATACATCCCGCAAAAGACATTTAGAATGTCAAGTTCAATTATTTTGGGGTGAAATTTTGCATAGTAACAAAGGTCCTTCCATGAAACTAGATCAAGAGGGCTATCAATGGTTTCCCCCAAATCCAGGGAGAAAGTCAGATCTTAGACACTATGTGAAATTCCATGAGCCAAAGGAGAGGGCAACATCAGCAAGTTGGCCTGCTTTTCTACTGTGCGCCGCCCTCCCTTATCTAGTGCCAGTGCCAGAGGGGTAGGATGGACAAGACACAGATGGGAAAAATATCTGGCTTCTGCCTCCACCAACCAGGAGATCTTAGAGGTTCAGGACTCAGGCTCACTTCATTTTCTGAACTCTTTTTAGAAAGCAGCTCAAATAGGATTTCCTTTCATCTTACTGTATTATTTTCAAGTTAAATTAAGTCTAATGCCCTGTGTCAGAGCCATAAAAGCAAGGCTCTGGGGCATGTAGGTGACTTTCCTCTGTTGTCCAGAACAGCTGGGCTCCCCATGTAGAAAGGGGAGAGAGATGAGCCAAGAGCAGAAGTTGGGATATGGTAATGGTAGAGGAGCAGGAGGGATGCCCCTCCTGCCTCAACTCAAGAGTAGCCTCTCCAATGGACTGCAGAGCCAAGTCAAGAATCCTTGGCCCTCCACAGTCTAGCCCCATCCTAGCTATGCATTTTATACCCTGCTTTCCCAGAAGCATCCCCTGATCCAACTTAGAGACTCCTCTTTGTGTCCTTGAGTCTTAATGCCTTCATTCTTAGACCTGTCTTTCAAATTCTTTTTGCCTCCAGTAACTCTGGCTCAAATTAGAAATCCCATGCCTCCAACTTGCACAGGAGAGTTCATACACTAAGCTTTTTCTCTAAGAAGTAATGTAAATGGTGAGTGTGTTGAATGTATTTTTCAGAAGATAAAAGAGTTTAGAGTGATCAGAAAAAAGGAGAGAAAAGGGTGCTTTAAGGCCTAGAAATAAGCAACTTTGAAGACGAGCCCTGATTATGATTGGATAACTTTTCTCTTCTCCATAAACGCTGGATATCTTCTCTTTTAGATCAAGACCTTTCATGATGATGTTTGCTTAATTATATGGCAAATTCATTACTGCCAGATGGGGTTTCCTGTCCCCTTCACCCCTTCAGGAAACCATTTACTATAAATTATACCTTAAATTATACATGATGGGCAAAATATTAGCAAAATAGTTTTATATCTCCAATGTTCTACTTAACCTCTGATAGTACTATGCCTATTCTTGTGGATGATTATAAGGATCTTTTAATGCCAAGGAAGAACTGGGATTCTGCAGAAATGTACAAAGTGACAGAAAAGTACATGGAGACAGAGGGTGTTTTAGTTTCCTAGCTGTTGAAACAAATACCATACAATGGGTTGGTTTAACAACAGAAATTTATTGACTCTAGTTCAGAGACTAGAAGGCTTGCTGCCTTCTAGAGTGGATATCTTCCAGCTAGCTGGAAATCTTTGGGGTTTGTTGGCTTTTCTGTCACCTGGCAATGCACAGGATGGTGTCTTCTCCTTTTCCTTCTGGATTCTGTTGACTTCCATCTTCTAGCTGTTGCTGGGACTTCTCTCTCCATCTGTCTTTCAGTCTGCTTATGAAGCACTCCTGTCATCCATATTAAAACCCAACCTGATTCAGGTGGACCACACCTTAATAAAAGTAACATCTTGAAGTGATCTTATTTACAGTGGGCCCAAACCTATCAGACTGTGGGCCAAGGTCAAGAACTTGTACAAACCAGGATGCACAATTCAATCCATCACAGACAGGAAGCAAAGAGGGAAGGAAATTAGAAGAAGACTCAGCGAGTCAGTGAATGACTGGGAGGAAACTTTAGTGGTGCACCTGCCCCTGAATTCTTTACATTTTTGTGTTTGAGTAATAATAAGATTGTCTTCCTTCTAGAAGTGCATCTATCTATTTGTCTTTCTAGATAGTGTAAGAGGGGTATAGAGACATTGTTCCTCAGAGTGAAATTGTTTTGAAGAGCTCTTTAGTGTTTTGAAGCACTCGTCATTCCTCATGCTCACTCTGTTTATCTATATACCTGAATTGTAATAGACATATTGCCCTATAATCTGCTCCTTTCACTTAATGGTTTATCATACATTTATTCTCAGATCATTCAATACTTCCTTTTTCTAAAATATGACCTTTAGTAGCTACCGAATAGAGGCAAAATTATTTTTTAGCCATCCCTTCATAGTTGGTCATCCAGGTCACTTAGCAGCAACTTCATTTGAGTGAAGTTACCTGAAGATGGAGAGGGCAATCTCAGTACATTAGGGAAACATAGGTTTGACCACACATTAAAGAGGAGCACTATCCCCAGATGGCTGATGAGGCCTCACAGTTTGACTCTGAGAGTCTGCAATTCCAGTGATTAAATGGACTTCTAGTCACCCAGGCTGGAGCTGTGCAGAAGGAAAAAAGCAAGCAAGCTCACAATTGTGAGCTCTTCAAGCCTTTTTAAATTAGACTCTTCCCCATTAGAAAGAGGGTTTGACTATATGCTTGAAAGGACAACACATGCTTGGCCTCAAAGTCACCTGACCTGTATAGTGGAAATGAAGAAAATGTTCTGTCCTTAACAAAGAGTCTAGATGGAGCTCCACAAGAGGAGCTCAAAGAAAGCCTGTGGATCTGAGAGGTGGGTCAGTGCCTGGACAAAATCACTTGTACAAGGGAATGAGAGGACACATATGAGTCTCTTTGTGCTACTTGGAAATGGGGCAGATTCTAAATCCTATTACTATTGTTGAAAACCCTCACTTCCTCTTCCATCTGAAACTTTGTTTTTTTTCAAATAAAAAGTAAATTTTTGTGTTCTAGAGTTTTGGGTGAGGCTTGAAACCAGGAACCAGGTCTAACTATGCTTTTCCTCCATCCTTTATATGGAGGGGGGAAGGAAAAACAATGTAAAAGGGACAGGTGGGCTTAAGAAGCTGTTTGCTCTCACCTAAGAACAGGGAGGGCTAGATTAAAGTCCCAAGAAGAATGAATCAGAATGTGACTCCTGGCCTCCACCCCCATTTTTAAAAAAATGAGCTCCAAGTCAAACAGATATTTACTAAGCACCAACTCTATGCCAGGGACTGAACAAAGGAGAAAACATCGAGATGCATTCATTTATTTATTCACTTTACAAATACTTACTGACTGCCTACAGTATGCTAGGCACTATAATGGGCTTTGGGAAAACAGTGGTGAAACATAGATATAGGATCTCTGCTTTCATGTGCCTTCCAGTCTAGCAGGAAATACTGATATTACATGAAAAATAATTTTAGCATTTTAAGAAACCAAGTCATACCACTCACTTTCTTACCCATGTTATGAATCACCTGAAAGAGACACTGGAGTTAGACTGAAGGGAAATGCCTGCTTTATTATTAATAAAGCATTTGGAGCATGTGGCTTACCTAGCCTAGTGGGTTTTCTAATATGTCTCTGAACTGAAATTTCTCCACCAAACTGCAGGCTAAAAAATTAGTCACAGGGGATCAATTTAATCATTTGATTAAGTCTCTGCAGGAAGACAGAGCCCAAAATCATTAAGTCCCTCTGCCAATTGGATCCATTTTCAAACAATTTATGACCACCTTCACCTTCAGACCAACAGCTACCTCAGGATGACCCGATCAGATAGCTGGTCTCCTCCTCTTAGGGGGACAGCCACACCCCTGGCTAAGCCTAGTTGGCTAAGAGAACAAAAAGTTGGGATAGAAGGAGAGCAAGATTGATACTCTAGTGGATAGCTCTTCACAAAGAGCCTCAGAAGTGAGGGCTAAACATACACACTCCTTAGGAATCTCAGCTTGTCATCAGAGAGAGTATAGCATGGGAACCTAATTTATTCTGGAGGTGGGTGTCTGAAGAAGACATGCTACCTGTTCTCAAGTAATTTGAAAGGTTCACTAACAGAGAGTTATCATAAAACAGTGAGCATAAGTTTTGTGCTAGCATCATAAATTAAGTACAAAAGAAACATGGAGGGAGAAGCAATTGATGTTTGGTTGCCATCGTTTACTATTATTTTAAGTACATCCCTTACCCCTGTTCTTTATATTAAGAGATTCTGTTACGCAAAGACTGTCTTCTACATTTCGATATAAGAATTAATCAAATATAAGGCAAAGATTTCATTGATATTGAGAACAAATCCAAGTTTGTGTTTTGGAGATTTGTTTGTTTTGGTTTGTATTTTATTATTAAAGCTGTTGGTTGTCTAAGAAAATACCAAATCAATTGAGCTTTATGATATTATGTAAACATGATCCTAAATCCATCCAAAGTGCAAACACATCTGAGAATACTTTTAAAAGTCAGCTTTTTATTATTAAAATAGTGCATATTTCTTAAATCTTTTTTAAAATGCAGAAAAATCCCACCATTCAAACTCAGCTGTGGTTATTGCTTTGATGTACCACTTCCTTTGCTCTTCCCCCTTTCCCTCCACATACCATTTATTTTCTTAGTGGCTTTGTTTTGTAAGCATAACCAAATAGTTATCTGCAGAGGATTAAGTAATTTATGGATTGACCATCAATAAATCTAAGACAAATAAGCTGTGAAAAAATAATAAAACTATCATAAATCAGTGAAAATTGTCATTTGTTCAATAGATATCTCTGTGTGTTAAGCACTGTTCTCTGAGTCGGGGAATCAGAAGCAACATGTCAAAAAGACAAGATCAGAGAAATTGTGGGAAGATGGTGTTGGATTAGGCAGGCAGGGCTCAACTCTCTCAGAAAAACAATGGAGAAGGAGCCAAAAGTTGTCTGAGGGGACAAGCTTTGGGGGTCAGCAGTCCAAGACAGTGTTTCACAAATCCCATGATGGTGAGGGACTGAGATATACAGGACCTGAAACAACAAATGTCTGTGATCAAGTCCCTGAGGCAGCTGAGAAAGGCTCCCTTCCCCCACTCCCATAATATTAAGCTGGGGTAGAACCCTGGCTCACTGCAGTTGACTGAGAGGGGAACAGACATCTTCCTTCCTGTCAGATGTTTCAAGGGAAAAGGGATGGGAAGATGGGGGACTTTTCATCAGTAAATTCGGCCAGCAGAACCCAGTTTGAATCTCAGTTGTGGCCAGAACAAATCATTGGAAAAGAGAAATTGAAATATCTCCTGGAAAGTGTTGTCAACAAGCGCAATCTGCTGGCTGGTCTGGAAATTGCATGGACAAAAACTGCATTTTGGTCCTCTCTGTACTCTAACTCCTGGGAGAAAATATGTGCCCAATTAGTAAGTCCTGGGCATGATATTGATAACTTAAGCTGGGCAATTTTAAAAAATCAGGATAAGTAGAAGAGCTGTGAAAAAATAACAATAGGCAAGAGAGAGAAATTGGCCATGAGATTAAATTCAGATGCCTAGATAGCAGCAAAAAATTATAAACCATATTAGGAAACAGGAAGAGATAGCCCAGTCAAAGGAACAAACCAAATATCCTGAAGAGATACAGAGGATTTAAGACAATTAATGATAATCATACAACTGTTATAAATCAATTTAAAGAATTGAAAAAATATATAATAAAGAGATAAAGCATATTAAGAAGATACCAGGTGAGCATAAAGAACAATTTGAAAGCCTGTAAAGAAAAGTAATCAACCTTATAGGAATAAATGACGTGATGGATGAGATTAAAAATACATTAAAGGCACATGAGAGATTTGAATTGCTCAAAGACAGAATTAGTGATTTCAAAGACAGAACATCTGAACTGGAAAAGACAGGAGAATAGAAAAATAAGAGAAGGGAAAAAATGGAACAGAGTTTCAGGGATTGAATAGCAAAATGCACAAACATTCATGTTATTAGTGTCCTAGAAGGAGAAGAGAGTAGAAAAGGGGCAGAAAGAATATTTGAGAAAATAATGACAAGACATAAATATCAATCCAAGAAGGATAATGCACCCCAAACAGAATAAATTCAAATAGACCTACCCCAAGACACCTACTATTCAGAATGACAAATATCAGAGATAAAGACAGAATTCTAAAAGCAGCAAGAGAAAAACAAAGCACCACATGCCTGGGAAACGCAATAAGATTAAATGCCGACCTCTCATTAGAAACCAAGGAGGTGAGAAGAAAGCAGTAAGATGTATTTAAGGCACTGAAAGAGAAAAACTGTCAAGAAGAATCATATCTAGCAAAACTGCCCTTCAAAAATGAAAGAGAATTCAAAATCTTCATAGACAAACAAAAATCTGATAGAATATAGAATTGATAATTAGAATATAGGTCACCAGAAAATAGCATGAGGGTAGAAAACAGAAGGTGAGGGCTAGTCTGTGCAGAATTGGTTGAAAGGTTGTTTGTAAATCTTTGGAAATGAATGGAAATGATGAGAAAGCACATCATGCTGTTTATGACTAGCAAAGCTATTACAGAGGTATGATAGGGGTTGAAAGGGAGAGTCTAAGGACATATTACTAAAAGGAAATCTAACATGGTACTGTATAATATAGTGAAACCTCATGTAAAATACAAATATGGGTGTTATTGCATGTATGACTTTTTACAAAATATAAATACAAATAAACTAGAGAAGAAAACACAATAGCTGCTAAGTACAGTAGGGAAGCATAGAGAGATTGAGAGGTGATGAGTTTTGTTTGTTTGGTTTTTGTTTATCATTATTTTTATTATTATTACTGGAATAATGAAAGTGTTCTGGGAATGATTGGGGTGATGAATGCACAACTATTTGATTACACCAAATAACATTGACTGTACACTTTGGGTGGATTTGTGCTTTATTAATATGTATCAATAAAATTTTTTTGTTTAAAAAAGAAGATATGACTCCCATTTCCACATAGTTTACCTTTGTCATCTACTAATTAGAAGATGTCTATTGTTCATAAGTGTATCTGGATTAACTGCAACATGCAGCTGATCTCCCTCTGCCCACCCCCCACATTGTGGGGGGGGCACAGCAAAGGCAGTACTTGTGACAGCTTTGAATTTTGTAAAGTTCAAGCTAGAAAGCTGGAGGCATTAGGTGAGACAGAAAGTACACCTCCATCGTATTCCAATATTTGAAGAAAGTCAAAGAATAAATAATAGTTAATGTTTTGACCATTTCCCCCATACAATTATTATGACATGATTTTTAAACTATTTTAAACTTTTTTGGAATTTCACATATCTATGGAATGGTAACAGGGTTGCTAAACATGGAATGTAATTTTAGCAAAACAAGTTTATATTAAATCCATTTCCTATTCCTTGTTCTAGTATCGTTTTCACCATGACATGGGGGTTCTCTGTGAACTACTTTATTTTTTATTTTTATTTTTTTAAAGATTTATTTATTTAATTCCCCCCCTTCCCCTGGTTGTCTGTTCTCTGTGTCTATTTGTTTTTTTTTTTTTTAAGATTTATTTTTTATTTATTTAATTCCCCTCCCCTCCCCCGGTTGTCTGTTTTCTATGTCTTTTTGCTGCGTCTTGTTTCTTTGTCCGCTTCTGTTGTCCTGTCAGCGGCACGGGAAGTGTGGGCGGCGCCATTCCTCGGCAGGCTGCTCCCTCCTTCGCGCTGGGCGACTCTCCTTATGGGTGCACTCCTTGCGTGTGGGGCTCCCCTACGCGGGGGACACCCCTGTGTGGCAGGGCACTCCTTGCGCGCATCAGCACTGCGCATGGCCAGCTCCACACGGGTCAAGGAGGCCCGGGGTTTGAACCGCGGACCTCCCATGTGATAGACGGATGCCCTAACCACTGGGCCAAGTCCATTTCCCATCTGTGATCTACTTTAGTCCTCAGAGATGATGTTCACTGGGAGTTGCAATCATTGGAACAGACAATTGTTTTAAATCACTTTACATTCTTGTAACTATTTTAAGATATTACTAAGGTTTCTTCCCAAATAATTAAAAAACTATTATTAACTTCATTTCTTGTTCAAAGGTAATGCAGGTTCATTTACGGTAACTTTGTAAATAGAAATAGCAGTGTACCCAGTGAGATGGCAGATAATTTTTTAACAATTCGATTCTTACATGTCTCCAAGAAGGGATTATAGTACATGTATACATATACACATATTTATTTTTCATTACATTTTTTGGTTATTATGTATATACAGGAATTTTAAATATTTTTGTTGTACCTACCTTGTAAGAGTGCTAACAGTTTTTCAGTTGATTCTTTTATGTTTTTTTAGATAAAGTATCAAATCATCTATAAATAATTATAAATAATGATAATATTCTTTCTTCCTTT
Source organism: Dasypus novemcinctus (assembly GCF_030445035.2). Taxonomy (NCBI): domain Eukaryota; kingdom Metazoa; phylum Chordata; class Mammalia; order Cingulata; family Dasypodidae; genus Dasypus; species Dasypus novemcinctus. The sequence goes on along the minus strand of NC_080684.1, from coordinate 87,042,080 downwards.
CCAATGGTTTTACCTTTCTTTTTCTGTTCCATGTCTATTGCCTGACTAGAATTCCCAGGGTATAATAATGGTAATGGTAGGGACATGCTTCCTTTGAGCTGAGATTTAATGAAATACCTCTGGTATTTTAAATGTTATGTTTAGTCAGTTATTCTTTATATGTTAAGGAAATTGCCTTCTGGTATCAATATTTATGTTTTTAACAGAATGCACATTACAATTTATTAAATGCCTTTTGAGAGTTTATTTAATGATCATGTTTTCTTTATTGATCTAATCTATAAATGGAATTCACAATTGTAAATGATTCTTGCATTCTTTTGGTATAAAGACTATTTAGTCAAATATCATAGATAAAATTAATTCAACTGACACTCTGTATATAACATTTACTTCCATATTTATAAGTAATTTGGTTTATAGTTTTCTTTCATTGCAGTATTTTGTCAAGTTTGGGTATCATGTTTATGAAACTTTGCAGATCAATTAGCAGACTTTCCACTTTTTTCTATGCATATGACATTCTTTAAAATAGCATAGGCATTATATTTTCTTCAAAACTTTGAAATAACTAACCAATAAAATCATTTGACCCTTCAGCCTTTAATAGCAACTCTTTAACAACTTTTAAAAATTTTCATAGATATTAATCTTTTTATGCTTTCTATATCTTCTTGAATCAATTTTGTTAGTTGACATTTTAAGAGAAAAAGTAGCCTATAATCTATAATCCATTCAGATATTCCAAATAATTAGACATTGTATTTATTTTAATTGTATTTTAAATATCTGTCTAATAAACTCACTATTTAATTGGACTCAATTCTTAACTCCAGTGTTTTCTCTTGATTGGATTTTTAATTTTGACTCTTCTCTCAATCATTTGGGATTTTATTTACTTATTTTTAAAGAAGAGCATATAAATGGCGTATTTTCTAAACTCTTACCTACTGGAAATAACTTGTGTTGCTTTTCATATGAATTATAACCTCACTATGTGTCAAAGTATGGATTAATTTCATTTCTCTTAAAAATTTAGAGACATTGGCACACTGACTATTGTTATTTCACATCAAAAAGCAGAAGTCAATTTGTTGATTTATAGGTGTATCAGACTTTGCCAGTTGCTGACTCGACACCCATTCTCCTCTTCTTTCTTACTAAGTAAAATCTGACTTATTTAGGTGCAGAAATAGTCCTAGCTAAAACTACATTTCCTTACATTCCTTGCAGATGGTATCCATGTAACATGATTCTGACCAATGAGTTAATTATAGATGAAAGTCATCAAATGGAACTTCTCAGAAAGGAGAAAGAATCAGCAGACATGTGTCCTTTTTGCCTCTTTTTGTCTTCCTGCCTGGATACCAACCATGTCTGGAATCCAGGCAGCCATTTTTGTGAGGGTCACCTAGAATATGGTAGATGGAAAAGCTAGAAAGAGCCTGGGTCCTTAAATGACATCATGGTCTACCTTTCCAGATCTGAACTATCTCCAGATTCCTTTTTTTTTTTTTAAAGCAATTTTATTGAGACATATTGATAAGCTTTCTATGTATTATTCTCATTGTTTTACAGTTAAGAAAAGTATGGTTAAAAGATGTGATTTGTCTGAGATATCGGAATAGGTAAGTAGCAACTTAAACAGAAAGGAGAGTCTGTAACTTGCAAAATACAGTCTCCTAACCTCAATCCAATTCTCTTTCAGCCTTCCATGTTACCTGTTCTAACATTCTTATGTTACAGATGAAGAATCTGATACCCAGAAGGTTAGAAACTTGTCAAAGGCCACACAGTTCAACAATGGAGTAGAGCCTAATTCTGCAACACTTTAAGAAAATACTACTGAATTAAGGATCAATTTTTCAAAGAAAAACTTTAGGAATAATCTGAATAAACTGTTCAAAGATAATATGTTGAAACATTGTATATTATTATTAAGTAATTATTATGTTTATGATTTTATAGCCCCTACTGGAGTTTCTACCACCTTCTTCTAGTGCATTTCTCTAGACATAACATCATGGAGCTTGAATCCATCTCCAGCCTAAATCCAAAGATCAAGATAGGGACAATTAAGAAAACATATTTCATTGACAAATGAATGCTCAGAAGGAGATTCTTTTCCCTTGCTCCATGTGAGGGGCCATTTGCACAGCTTTCCCAGTGAAAATCTGCTCTTGGAACATTCTTTCATACAAAAAATAAGACTGACTTTTCCAACTTCTATCAAAAATTTATTTATTTGTCATTTTTATATGGCTATGAGGCAAGTCTCAACTCATTTCTCCTGTTATCCTCTTACTCTCTCTTCTGTGTGGGCCACATTCTCCTTTGGAAAATAAAGCTCCTGTTGTAATGAATGGCAAGCAATTCTGGAGGGGGAGTTTTCATAGTTTCCCAATTATAAAATATAACTTTGCCATGAAAGCATCTTTACAAAGACATAAATTAAGTGGCCAATGTCATGATGACCAGATCCACCCCCACTGCACTCTGCATCCATACATGGTTAAAGATGACATTAAAGTACCATTGTAAAAAAAATAGTGAGTCAGCCTGAAAGCTGCAGCATTTCTGATGAAGGCTACAATAAGTTGGAAAGGGAATTCCCACTTCATAGTTAGAAGTTTCTTTTTTGCTTTTTGTTTTTTCTCTCTCTAGGACTCACCCACCACTAGCCCAACTTACTCCTTCTATCCTCCTACACACCAGATGCTTCAGTAATATAAAACAAATAAATGATTCCCAAACTTTCTTACTTTCCTGCCTCCTCACTTTTGATCATACTGAATTCTCTGCTGAAAGATCTTTTTCCTTTCTACTGCACAAACTCTTACACATTGTCTCAACTTAAATTAAACCTCATCTTGAAAGCCTTGTGAACAACTCTTACAGAAAGAACTAATCATTTCCTCTTTTTGTGATTTTGTTCTTTTGGTTCACACAATTGGTAGAAGACCTTCCATTCTACTGGGCTGCTGGTTTCTATCCATCCCTCACCCTAGTTTCTGTAAACTCTTTGAGAGTTGGCAAAATGATCTACGCATCTTTGTAGCCTGAGCAACAAGGACAGGGGTTGGGAAACTTTTTCTGTAAAAAGCCAATAGTAAATATTGAAGGTTTTGTGGCCATCTAGTCTCTGTTGCAACTATTCAGTTCTGCTGTTATAGTGCAAAAGCAGCCAAATACCATATGTAAACAAATGGGCATCATGTGTTCCAATAGAAGTATATCTTCAAAAACTATATCTGCAGGCATATTTGGCCCTTGGGCCATATTTGCCATCTTCTGATCTAGTCCAATGTCTGATGCATACAGGCAGAAAAGAAAGCTCAATAAATGTTTTTTAAATTGAGTAGCCACATTTATTAATAATAATCACAGTAGATATGGCAACCAAATCTCATACCAAAAAGTCATCATGAAAAATACATTTACCATGGACTTATTAAATGATAGATTCATAATATTTAGGGGCAGCCTGGGAAATGAAACCAACTTATGTTCATCCTTCTTCACAGTTTGAGTTATAAACTAATCTAGCTAATCCAAAAATGGTTTATAAAAATTAATTTGCAAATGACATTTCTATCAGGGTTGCAATTATAAAATAGGTCATTTGAAAGTTAGTAAGAACAAAGCTTTGGGGCTGTGGTAACCAGCAACCACTCCTGCTGGAGTTGAGGGAAGGTCATGAAGCCACTGATACGGGGAAGTAGTGGAGCAAGACCCATGTGTTAGTCAGCCAAAGGGTTGCTGATGCAAAATACCAGAAATCTATTAGCTTTTATAAAGGGTAATTATTTGGGGTAGAAGTTTACTGTCACCAGGCCGTAAAGCATACACTACTTTCCTCACCAAAGTCTGTTACCATGTGTCTGAGCAAGATGGCTGCCAACTCTGCAAGGGTTCAGGCTTCCTGGATTCCTCTCTTCCCTGGGCTCATTTCTCTCTGGGTTCAGCTATTCTGCTCTTGCCACAAGGCCAGTGATAGACTATCAGGTAAACTGCACTTCTCTCTTCCCAGGGCGTCTGCCATGTCTAATGGAGCCTTCTCTACTTCCTCATGTATCTGCTTCTCTGTGTGTGTACTTCCTGGACTTCAGGATCAAAACTCTGAACTTCCTTCTCTGCAGTGCAGTTTCTCTGTGAGTCCCCACCCCCTTGGTGGCATCCTACTGATATGGCCCAATCAAAGCCTTAATCATCATTTGGTCAAGTAAAAGTGAAAACTCTGATATGGTTTCCTACTGATCTGACCCACTGATATGACCCAATCAAAGCCTTAATCATCATTTGGTCAAGTAAAAGTGAAACCTCTGAATCCAATCCAATCTCATATACCCAGAGGAAACAGACCAGTTCACAAACATAATCTAGTATCTATTTTTGGAATTCATAAACAATATCAAACTGCTACAACCCCCAAATACAGAGAGATGGAAGTGACAGCAAGGGAAGCAGTTCTCACATCACTGAAAAACAATAATGATGATAAAATGATTATCAGCGAGCTAACACTTATTTAATGCTTGCTATGTGCCAGGCACTGTTCAAAGCACTTTACATGTATTGATCCATTTCTTCCTTAAAGAATCTTTTGAAGGGAGTATTACTTGTATCTCAATTTTACAGATGAAACTGAGGCCCATTTACAAAAGAAACTGAGGTTAAGTAAATTATCCAGGGTGCTATAGCTAGCAAGTGCATTTGCTGGTAATATAAAGTTGAAGGACAGATGCATAGAATAATCTGGTTCTTAAATGCAGATTCATGGCCTTGCTGTATAAGAATCACAGCTCACTATGTAGAACTAATACACATACTTAGGCCTTGTCCTTAGATGCGGAATCAGAACACTTGGAGTGAGATCTAGGAACCACTTTTTTCTTAAAGACCTTCCCCATGATGCTGATGGGTACTCTAGTAGATTGAGTGGTGGCCCCCTAAAAAGATATGCCCATGTCCTAATCCCAGGAACCTGTGAATATGACCATATTGGGTAAAAGGGTTTTTGGTAATGTAATTAAGCTAAGGATCTTGAGATGAGAAGATCACCCTGAACTATCTGAGTGGGCCCAAAATCTAATGGCTAGTATCCTTATTAGATATGCTGAAAGTAGATAGAAAACAGGAGAAGGCAATGTGACCATTGAGACAGTGATTGGAGTGATGCAGCTACAAGTCAAGGAATGACTGAGCCACCAGAAGCTAGCAGAGGGAAGAAATATGCTCCTAACATGTTCTTGGCCTATCCTTACTGCAAAGGATGCCAGAATTAGGAGATTCATTGTTGGGAAAGCATGCTTAAGAGAGCAGGCCAAGGGTGTGACTAGACAAACTTTTGCTGAAGAGATTGGATGTGTGACTCATGGATCTACTCAACCATCTCAACAGAAGGCAGAAAGAGAGATGGGGTTATCCAGGAAAGATCTGTGCAAACCTTGTCTAATGGCATGACTCTCCATGGAATACCCTGAGATCTACAAGGTTTTTGAAAATGGGATACAGCAGAAACTCTGCCAGGCTGGCCTGAAAGATAAAGGCTGTCACTTCCAATATTCTTCAGGCATTAAACAGGAACAAGGGCAAAAGAGGGTAGAGCTGCAGGTGCAGAGGCAAGGTGTGATGGAGCCCAGGCCCAGAAGTGGTGGAACCAGAGAACAGAGCCACGAGCACAGAGGGAGGAGCTACAGGTAAGAAGGAAGAGCATCAAGCCACAGAAGATTATTCTCAAGCTTGAAATCTAATGCAATTTGCCCTGCTGGGTTTTGAGCATGCTTGGGACCAGTGACCCCTTTGTTCCTTCTACTTTCTCCTTTTTGGAATGGGAATGTCTATTATTGTTAGCCCACCATCTTGGGAGCAAATAAGTTATTTTCTAGATTCATAGGTCCAAGATAGAGAGGAATTTGGCCTTAGGATAGATTGTCACCAATACTTAATTTAGGTGATTTCTCTGGTGAAATTAGGGACTTTTGAGTGGAAGATATTTCAGTGAGATTTCAGACTTGAGTTGAAGCTATAATGGTTGAGACACTTGGCAATGCTGGGATGGGGTAAAAGTATTTTGTCCCTTGGATGGATATGAATTTTGGGGTCCAAAAGGCAGACTATAGTTGAATGGTAGCCCCCAAAAGATATGCCCACATCCTAATCCCCAGAACCTGTGACTGTTACCTGATTTTGGAAAAAAATCTTTGAAGATGTAATTACGTTAAGGAACTTGAGATGAGAAGAACATCCTGGACTATCTGGGTGGACCCTAAATCCAATAAGTAAGCTTATAAGAGAAAGAGAGAGAGAGAGATTTGAGACAGATAGAGAAGGAGAAGACAAAAATACCTAGAGGATAAGATGATGTGAAGATGGAGGTAGAGATTGGAATGATGCAGCCACAAGCCAAGGAATGCTGACAACCACCAGGTGCTAAAAGAGGCAAAGAATAGGATCCCTTATCCCCCAGAACCTCCAAAGGGAGCAGAGGCCTGCCAACACCTTGATTTTGTACTTCAGAACTAAGAGAATACATTTCTGTTGTTTTAAGACACCTGATTTATGGTTATTTGTTACATCAGCCAAAGGAGACTAATACAGTAGCCAAGTTGAAGTATCTCTAGCCAGGATATGTCAATTACTTACCCATGCATCAATGTATTCATTAACCAAGTAATTATTTATTGAGCACTCATGGTATGATAAGCATTATTTAAGTGGTTGGAGATACAAAGATAAATAAAACATTATCTCTATCTTCAAGAAACTAACACTATCTAAAACACAAGATTTCTTAGATTACTTAGGTATAATTACATATATTGTTATTCCAGAAATATTTGCATTTATTTCTTCTATCTTGTTTTGTACTTTCTCTGTTTTGTGCTCTGCTCCTGGGTGTTAGAAGACTATGACAAGACCAGTTAAAATCATGAGCCTGAATCCATTGCTGCATATCTTTTCCTATGAAATGAGGTCCTTGATCCGACACAATGCTGTGCAGAATGTTTTGATAGTGGATAAGGCATTCTATTAGTCCATTGGTGTACAATATCTGGTATTAGGAGAAACATTATGGGCATGGAGGGTAAATCCATATCCAGAATATGTGCTTATTCCAGTGAAGATGGCTCTTTGGCCACTCCATGATGGAAGAGGTCCAATGTTATCAATCTGCCATCAGGTAGCTAACTGGTTACCCTGAGAATTTTGCCATATCAGGGATTCAACGTTGGTCTCTAATGATAGCAAATTGGCTCAGCCGAAGTGCTATCCAGGTCATCCTCAATAAGGAAAATCCATGTTATCTAGCCCATGCACAGCTTCCAATCCTGCCTCTAACCATTTTGTTCACGGGTCCAATGAAGAAGCTCTAGGATTGCTGAAAAAAGAGTCTGGCAACTTCCCCAGAACAAATAATTTTGTCCACCTGATTATTAAGCATCTCCTCTGCAGTAAAAACCTTTAGTGGATATTCAAATGGGACACAAATATCTTCACACTTTGTGCCCATTCAAAGGAGTCCGTCCACATACTTATTCCCCAAACTAATATTCCAATCTGTTCCTTCTAAGTCCCCAATGATCCTGCAAAATAATTAGCAACTACCCATGAATCAATACCAGTCCATATTTCTGACCATCTCTCACCCTAGGTACTGTAGACAACCAAACATACAGTTCAAAGATCTTCCAACTAAGGAAACTTCACCATTGTCCTAGCATAGGAAGTGTGGATTATCTGTTGGTGGTAATGGGGAGCCATGGAGGATTTAAACAAGGAAGTGACCAAACCAATTACAACATGGCAACAAAGGATGCTCCCATTCAAAACTGGATTTTTTCAAGACTGATTTCTGTAAAAAGATTTTTTACCCTTTTTATTTGTTTTTGTCTTTTTCTGAACACCAGACACCTGATTCTAATATCTAGCAAAATCTATTTAGGTTAAAAGTCTGTAAAACAATACCTAAAATATTATTTATCTGAGAAACTGAGGAAAGGATAATATGTTGTGTATGTCTAAACCCATAATAAGCAATAATAACTCTTATACAATGATATATATAAATTTTTTTATGCACTATAAATATTCTTATGTCACTGTCCAGTTCTTTTTTAAAGCAATTGATGAAAGTGTTTAGCTATAGTGGCTAAGGAGCTAGTTTTCAAAGATTGATGCCCCTATACTTGATGTTCTTGCTTAAGTGCCAGCTTATAGTTTTAGGTTCTTTGTATTAATTTCCTATTACTGCTATAAAAATCACCAAAAACTTAGTGGCTTAAAATAGTAAAAGTTTATTATCATAGATATCTGCAGGTTAATATCATTGGGCTAAAGTAAACATGTCTATAGGGCTAATTCCTTCTGGAGGCTCTAGGGAAAAATATTTCCTTTCCTTTTCCAGCTTCTAAAGGCCATCTGCTTTCCTTGGCTCATGAAACATTCCTCCTTCTTCAAAGCCAGCAGTGTAGCATCTTCAAATCTCTCTCTGACTCTTTCACCTCTGCTTTCATCATCACATTGCTTCTGATTCAGATCCTCTTGCTTCCCTCTCGTAAGGATTCTTGTGATTACATTGGACCCACCTGGATAGTCCAGGATACTCTCCCATCTCAGGATTTTAACTTAACTGTATCTGCAAGGTTCTTTTTGCTATGCAAGGTAATATATTCATAAGTTCTAGGGATTAGGAATGAATATCCTAACGTTCTTAACTACTTACTAGGAGGAGTTCTTTTTGCTAATGCATTGCTTGAAATCCCATTTTTATTGTCAGTTGATTCCTGCAGAAGATGTTGCTGGCTGCTAACTTTATTAAGGTGAGAGTCTGTGTGAGGCTGTAGGTCTCTGTCTTTCTCAGGGCTACTCTCTATCCAAGTTCTCTTGGATGGTTGTGCTTATTTATGGAAAAGGTCCTTTTCATGGAGACATGTCTGGGTTGTACATTTTAGAATCGATCAGGCAGAAAGAGCACCTTTCTCCTTAGAGTTGGAGCTGGAAACAGATTCCCCTTTGTACAAAAACAGGAATACTTTTAAGTTTTCTGTGAAAACACTGTTAAATACTTCCTATCCACACACAAGGTTTCTATAGCTACAGAGGTCCAATACAGAACACATTTCTTCCCTGCCCAAATTCAGAACCAATGAAGAGATAAGACTAGTGGATAAGGCAGAAGAAAGAACAAAATATCACCTTTACTTGCCCTGATCAAGATTGTGGGTAACCTATATTCAGGGCTCCATCCCCCACATAAGCTTTGAACAGCCAGCAAGAACTGGCAGAAACATCTTTTCCACAGCTCCAGAAAACTGTTAAAGGTTGCAGTAACAGGTGGGTATAGATTTAGAAACAAGAAAATGCATCTTTAAAAAATATTATTAGAGAAGTTGTGGGTTTATAGAACAATATGCATAAAATACAGGACCCCCATATGCCACCCTACCACCAACAAGTTTCACTGGTGAAACATTTGCTATAAATTATTGTGGCACTTTTCAATAATTGTTCTTTTTTTGGATAGAAGTAGCCAACATTTATTTGAGAGATTCTATGTTCTAGGCACCTGGTGAAGCAGTTTATATGGATTACCTCAAACAAAACACCCAATACACAGGACTATGAAATATGTCCTATTATATTTTTTATTTTTGTTAATTAGAGAAGTTGTAGGTTTACAAAAAATTATGTAAAAAATGCAGCATTCCCATATACCCCCTATTGTTGGCACTTTGCATTAGTAGGGTACCTTTGTTACAATTGATGAAAGATTATTAAAACAGTACTATTAACTACCATTCATAGTTTACGTTAGGTGAATTTTTTCCCATATGCAACCCTATTATTAACACCTTGTATTAGTGTTGTACATTTATTATAATTCATGAAAGAACATTCTTACACTTGTAGTATTATAAGATGTATATAAGATGTACTATTGCTATTCATCTATAATAGGGTTTGCTGTGTCATACAGTCCTGTTTTATCTTTTAATTTTTATAATAGAACATATATGACCTAAAGTTTCCCCCTTTTAACCACACTCACATACATAATTCAGTGCTGTTAATTATATACTCACAGTAATGTGCTGCCATCACCACTATCCATTTCCTCTAAAATCAACCTAACTAGAAATTCCATACAAATTTGAGCATCAACTCCCCATTCTCTACCCCAAATCTATCCTCTGATAAGCTATATTCCAGATTCTAACTGTAGAATTTTGCTTATTATAATTAGTTCATATCAGTGAGCTCATACACTGTTTGTCCTTTTATGTCTGACTTATTTCACTCAGCATAATGACCTTAGGGTTCATCCACGTTGCTGTATGCATCAGGACTTCATTCTTTTTTATGGCTAGATAATATTCTATAGGGTGTATATACCACATTTTATCCATTTGTCAGTTGATGGACACTTGGGTTCCTTCCATCTTTTGCCAATTGTGAATAATGCCTTTATGAACATTAGTGCAATATCTGGTTGAGTCCCTGCTTTCAATTCTTCTGGGTATATACATAGTAGCAGATTGGTGGTCATATGTAATTCCAGGAAAGGTGAAAGAGTCTTGAGGTACTTCCTCAACATGGTAAAGGGCATATATATATATAAAAAAACAGCCAACATCATGATACTCAATGGTGAAAGACTGCAAGCTTTCCCCTCTAAGGCTGGGAACAAGACAAAGATGCCCACTGTCACTCCTGTTATTCAATATTGTACTGGAAGTTCTAGCTACAGAAGTTAGGCAATAAAAAGAAATAAAAGTCATCCAAATTGTAAAAGGAAGATGTAAAACTTTCACTATTTACAGATGACATGCTCCTATATACAGAAAGTCCTGAAAAATCTAAAATAAAGCTACTAGAGCTAATAAATTAATCTAGCAAAATGGCAGGGTACAAGACCAACACACTAAAATCAGTAGGGTTTCTATACATTAGTAATGAGCAATCTGAGGAGAAAATCAAGGGGAAAAAAAGATTTTGTAACTGTCTTGTAAGTTTGATAGTATTTCAAAATAAAAAGTTTTAAACAATCACTTTAATGTTATATTTGATAATTTTGACTGAAACACTAAGAAAATAAGATTCCTGATACTGAACACCAGATTTAGACTGATTTACCCTTCCTATGACAAGCGGTACTGGATACCATGGGCCTCCACACGTGGAGGCTTACCCTGGGAAAAACTTCTGCGTGGATGCCCAGAGCAGAACATATTTTTCCTGCAGGCAGTCTGCATTCAAGAGAGATTAAATAGACCAAGTATATCCAGTTCCTCTCCAAAATTCACCGTAGAATTATTTATCCCATTTCCAAAGGAAGAAGAAATGGGACAAGAATGTCTCTCTAGTGGAGCTCCCCCACTATGGAAGGAAACTTCATCTAGGTTGGAAGATGCATCCACCACTCATGATTTCCCACTGTGACCAAAAAGGTGGCAGTAGCTAAGGAGTAGCACAGGTGCATTGCCATTTAATCATGTGACCAACAACAGCATTGTCAGGAATTCCTCAAACATTGTGAAATGCTATTTCTTTTATAATTATTAATTTTGAAAAAAGCTAGGACATGAGAGGAAATGTTAGTTATATAAAGATGCAATCAAAAAGAATTAAGTCATCATAAGAACATGCTCCTATTTTAATTTGTACATGTAATTGCTTAATAGTAAATATAACTCACTCTTAAGTTTGCTTTAAAAAAGCATGTGTTACATAAAAATATTCAAAATTAAGAGCTTTTGTAAGAATACAAAGAAGAGTTCATTGACACATTTTTACCCAGTCTCCCTGACCCCAGTCTTTTTCCTTAATGATGTTCCTACCAGAGTAATTTACCTGAAACACAGTCAGATCACATCATCCATCTGCACTATTTCCTGTGGGATAAAATGCAAATTCCTTAACTTGGAATTCAAAGCCTCAGTCTGTCCCCAGCCTTATTTCTTCCTATTTTCTTCCCAAACCTTTAGCCTTAAACTATACTTCTCGTTGTCTATATGCTGCCAGCCAATTCCTATCCCTTTACAACTTGTCCCAGTTCTTTCTTTCTTTCAAAGGCCTCCCCTTGCATCCTTATTTCCATCTGTCCGTATCCTACATCCATCTTAACACCTGTGGCTGATATTATTTATGGATTCCAAAAAGAAATATAGAGAGTGTTTATAAACTGGTCTGTTCCTCTGGTGTGATAACCCTTTGGTTGTATTAGATTCAGCTGAGAAGCCTGATTAAATTATGTTACTATTAGGGCTTGATCCAACCACATCATTAGAGTGTGACTCAGCATCAAGTCCCAGCCCCCTTGGGCTGATAAAACAGACTCTCACACAGAAGTAACACAGAAGCAGATTTCCAGGAAGAGAGAGTGCTCCAAAGACATGGCCCCGGCATGAGAATGAGACTGATAGTGTACAGCTGACCTTGTGGAGAGAGCAGAGCAGCTGAACCTAGAAAGAAATGACTCCCAGGGAGAGAGGCAAGCCTTATGCCAGCACACAGCTGAGATCAGAAGAAGCTGGGACCATGAAACCTGAAGAGGAAGGAGGAAGGCTGAACCCATGCACACATCACCTGCCATCTTGAGAAAGCACCTCTTATGGTACCTTGAGTTAGACTTTTTAGGGCCTGATAACTATAAGCTTCTATCCCAAATAAATACCCTTTACAAAAGCAATGGGAGGAAGAGATGAGATGTGGAGGCATTTTCGGGACTTGGAGTTGTCCTGGGTGGTGCAGCAGGGACAATTACCGGACATTGTAGATCCTCTCAGGGCCCCCTGGATGGAACGTGGGAGAGTGTGGGCTATGATGTGGACCATTGACCATGAGGTGCAGCGATGCCCAGAGATATACTTACCAAATGCAATGGATATGTCATGATGATGGGAGTGAGTGTTGCTGGGGGGGGAGTGGTGGACTGGGGGTGGTGGGGTTGAACGGGACCTCATATTTTGAATGTAATATTTTTACAAAATGAATAAAAAAATTTAAAAAAAAGCCAACAGATTTTGATACTTTGCTTCAGCACCCCTTTGGCTGACTATTACTATACCCATCCAAGATGTCCAACTCCCCAGAAGAAAGGAATCTTTCACTCCTCCCAACTACTCTCAAAGCTCTAGATTCTAAGTTTCTTGAGGGCAGAAACAACATCTTATTATATCTTTGTGTCCCTGACAGCAGGGCTGCCATGGGCAGTTGTACAAGTTGCATATGGTGACCCTGCCCTGCAATAACCTAGCACACTGCCTTTCACATAGAAGAACTTGATAAATAATCCTTGATAAATGAATATTGACTCTGAATTAAATGATATTGGCATTATCCTGTGTTAATAATGCAATGAACTCAGCTCTTTAGACAGCAAAAGGGAGAAGTCAGAACTTAAGAGGAAAAATAAAGAGAGACAACATGTCAGATGAACTCTGGAGTCTGGGCTCCATTTTAAAAAAGAGTCTCCTGAGAGCATACGTCCATCAATCCTCCCGACACACACACACTCATATATGCACACACACATTCACACACAACACACTAACCCACACATACTCACACATACTCATATGACACACACAAATATGCACATGAGACACAGTGTGTCTTCCCTACCAGGGCCACTGTAGTTTTGATAGTTGTGCCTGGCCCCTCAGACATGCTGCCCTCTACCACATACCATCTGAGAATCCCTTTAGTGTGTGTAGATGTTACTACTCAGTTTCTGCTACTATAAACAACACCCAATGCCAACACCATGATTTCTTTTCATGGGAACCCATCTGGCTTTGTGAAGAAACAGTAGAACGTATCACAACAGCAAGAATCCTGGGAGTTTCTATTGCCAAGAGATCAGATTCTGAATAGATTGACTGTTCTTGGGCTGATGGCTGCCTCGAAACACAGTTTGCTTATTCAACAGAAATTTGCCCATGAATAAGTATCCCACTCAGTGGAGGGGGAAAACCTAGGAAGAGTGCAGCTCCAGTGCTCTCCAAATAAACTAGGCCCATGATCACTTTTGTTACACTTTCAGCCAACCGAGATGAGAAAATAAACCAAGGAGTTCTGAGAGGGTGTGGGTGCCACTTAATATCTAGATGACCTGAGCATTTAGTGCATCACCTTGCTGTTTTCTAACTGACCTCAGTGTCAGAATTTGGAATGCATCCACCTGTGCAGAGGGGTTACACACCACAAAGGACAAAAACCACTATTGTTTAGCATCTTAGAATACAGGTTTTACAGCTTACAGATTTGGGTGTGAATTCTGATCCATTGCTCACAGGGAAAGTTAACTTTCACTCCTTCAGACACTGCCATTTGGTGATGTGTAGTCTCTTGCAGTGGCAGGGACTGAGCAAATTTCCTTTGCATCCACAGGAAGACATAGGTTACAAATAGAGATTGCGGAGATGGTCAGGCCCAGTTTCTAATCCCTGCCCTGTCACTCACTACTTAATTTTGCTAAAATTTAGTTTCCTCAACTGCACAATGGGGTTACACATAATAGCACTGAATTCAGAGTTTGCTTGCGAGGATAAAATAAAATAATCTTGGTAAAGTATTTGGTACACAGTAAGTCCTCAATAAATACTATGAAGGCAAAAAAATGGAATGCAATTAAATGAACCTTTCCTTCTAAATGCTACCAAATTAGAATCTAAACTGATTTTTTTTTCTTTTACCCTTTCAGTTAGTTGTTTGATTGTCTTTACCAAAATTCCTTTTTAATTCACATGTTTTAAGTATGTACCATAAGCCTGGCCATGTGAAACATTTGACACATGGAATCTCCCATAATCTTTACTATGGTTTTTATCTGTGGGGAAACTGAGGCTCAGGGACACTATATCAATTAACAGATGGATTTAGCAGATGCATTTGAATCCAGGGGTCCTAATTCCTATTGAAATTTCTTGGGAGCCTAAGACTATCTCATGCTCCAAAAGCCAAATAGGAACAAAAACATCGTTTTTTCCCATGACCCAATAAAGTAAAAATAGAGGATGTAGCAGTTTGATATGGCTATGAATTCCAAATAGATAGTGGATTATGTTTGTAATCTGGTCTGTACCTGGGCATGATTAAGTTACGATTAGGGTTTTGATTGGGTCACGTCATTAGGGTGTTGAGTCCCCACCGCTTGGTGAATGGGGACTCACAGGTGAAAGACATGGCAAAGGACAGAGTTTGAGGGTTTTTGATGTTGGAGTTGATGCTGAAGCCTTAAGCTGGAGCCCAGGAAGAAGCAAGCCCTGGGAAGAGAGGAACCTGAACCCAGAGAGAAACAAGAACCTGGAAAAGAGGAACCCAGGAAACCTGAACCCTCTTAGGCTGCAAGATGGCAGCCATCTTGCTTCAACATGTGAAAATAGACTTTGGTGAGGGAAGTAACTTATGCTTTATGCCCTGGTACCTGTAAGCTCCTACCCCAAATAAATACCCTCTATAACAGCCAGCATATTTCTGGTATTTTGCATCAGCACCCCTTTGACTGACTAATAGTGGGGGTATTTAGTAAACTGCATTTGAGAACACAAAATGGAACTTCCTACTCCCTCTCTAAATTCAGATCTTGGATGTCAGCTGTAGTGAGTCCTGAGTTTCCAGGTAGCCTCTAAGTTTATACATCCAGGCAGGCACAAGCCTTCTTCACACTCCTAGCCAACCCCAGAAGCAAAAAGTCAGAAGAGGCTGGTTATCACCCTAGCTCACTGTGCTCTCCACCTGGAGATTAGAAACAAGAGTCAGAGGCTGGGGATTGTTGCTATAAAATCAATAAGAAACAACCTGATCAAGGACCTTTGACAGTGAGTTCATCTACTAGCAAAAAAGATGACCTAGGTTCTCATTGACCAAATTAGCCACTCCTCTCCAAGAGTGTAAGAGGTGAGTGAGTCAGCAAGAGCAGAAAGCAACTGTGCAAGTTTAACCAACACTCACCATTTCCATGGAAACCTATTGGGGTAGCCAGGAGAGGTGAATAAGGATTTTTCTAATCATTTCAATTCCAAACTTCATTTCATGTCATTAAATCTGCCTATCATAGAGATGTTTGTATCCTTTTCAATCGATGGATACACTATTTCTCTATTTTAATTTGTAAAGTTTTCAGTGCCACTGTCAAAGAAAATAGTGCCCATGCTTGATCAAACCACCCCATGGGAATGCTATCAGACTCTTGAATAAATTTCCAAAGAGAAGGAAGGGAAAGGATTACTTAGAAACACATGCAAAAGTGATTTTATTTCACTGATTCACCAGTTGGGAGTCCAGGTGTCTTGGAAACTTGGAAGCTAGATTCCTCACCACAAATTACACCTTTCAGTATGGTTGAAGAATATGGACTTTGGTGTTAGAGAAATCTGTGTTTGAATTCTGACTCTGCCATTTTGCTGTGCAGTCACTCTTTTTAAATAGTGGCTAGAATTTGAAATTCCATCCAGTGTTTGGAAAATCCCCTTCCTTATATGGGTCTTCATGGGAGGTAAGGCCTGCATCCAACTATGGAAACCAGATTCCATCTCTCCAGGCTGCCTTGCAGCTGAACTGTGACCAGCAGGTCTGAGATCTGCCAAGAAGATAAGCCCAGACAAAATGCAAAATAGAGAGCTACTGACACTAAGAAGCATCACTAGTAGTGATGGTTAGTGCAGCAAGATCGAGTCTCCAGTGCTTAGTGGCAGTGTGCAGGGTCTGGTATCAGTGGTCTGGGAGTTGGTGGTGTCAGGGTTAAAGTAATGGAATCTTGATCCAGCAGACAAAAGGGCATGATTGCAGACCTTGATTCTGGCTATACAGCCCTTGAGCTTGGTACTCCAAACCTTCCAACAATTTTGTCAGTTACCTAATATCCTCTAACTACATTTTTTCCAGTTTCTGTTGCTTGCATCCAAGAACCTTGAATGATACGTTGTTTAATCTTGGATAAATTACCTTTCTAAGCCTTAGGATCTTCCTCTATATACCAAATAAAGTAGTGTCTATATCTTAAGGATGATACCTGCATTAATTGATTAGCTGAGATACCATATATGAAGAGATTAGCATGATGCCAGGCACATAAATACCAATATATATTCGCTATGTAGGGATGTTCCTTTAAAGTACAGCTTAAAGAATACCATTTCAGTGAAATGTAGGCAGTATATAATTTTAGCAGCAATCCTTCACTAGGGAGAGATTACCAGGTTGATATTCAAGAAGACATGGTTATTTGCCCAATGTCATATGGAATGAGCCTTTTGTTTTGTAATCATGGGGAAATTTTAAAAGCTTTCATTTTAATCCTGCTAGGTACCAGGAATATGTTTCTTACCAGTAGTATATACACATACATACATATTAATTTTTATAAGGTATTCCAATTTTACACAAACTTTTCCATATGGGTAAAAATAGTGCATTAACTAAATTACTTTCTGCTGCATGCAACAGTAAACAGTGGCTTCAACCACAAGCATTTGATTTTTTCACAGATAAAGAAGTCAGAAGGAAGACTGTCTAGGGTGGCACATTTGTCCAACAGCATTGTCAGGGATTTAACATCTTTTATCCTCTACTTCACTGTCCCTAAAGTCCTTGCCTTAGGATCACAATATGGCTGCTGCATCAGCAGAAATCAAATTTATCTGCATTTTGGGTGGTAGGTAGAAGGTGGAAAGAACTAAATGCCAAAGAACCCTCTTTTCTGGGTAGCGTTCTTTTACAAGCTTCCCCTGAGGACCTATCCAAATACTTTCACTTAGAGCTCACTGAATCACATGTGCATACTGATCAAATCTTTGAAAGCACATGGGGAAATGAGTTGTGGATAGGGACTCATCCCACAACCCTATAGTATGTGCCATGGATAGTAATATGGTCAAAGCTGAACAGTATGAACATTCAAATATGGCTTAAGGAGAGTAGACTTGGGCCCCCGCTTATAACAAAGAAGGCTGATGACCATGTGTGAGGGACCTTAATAAGAATGACAAAATAATAGTTGGTCATAACTAATATTATTGGAACTTAACTTACATACTAGACATTGTTCAAATAACTTACATTACTTCATTTTATCCTTACAACAACCTTATGATGTAGGTACTATTATTACCCCTGTTTTATCTATGAGAAACCAAGGCAAAAAGAAATTACACTACTTGCTGAAGCTCCCTCAGTGAATAAATGCTCAAGATGTAGTTCAAACACAGGGAGCAGAAAGTCTAATCCAGAAGGGTCTACTGAGACCATCTGAAAGGAGGGATCATTTGCTTCTTTTATCTTTTCTTTATAGTAAAGTTTTTCTCTGCAAGCCAAAAAAATATTTAGCCAGTGTGTGTCTGTGTCTTAAATGTACAAACTCATGTAACCAAAAATATCAGAACAAGACTCTTAATCTGTCCATTATTCAGCATAGAACTCATCTAAATTTGGATTAGTTATCCTAAACGGTGGTCCAGGGGAACTGTGCATTTTCCTTGAATGTAGATGTACTACTACTACTCTTTAGTAATGTTCTACCTGTAGACCTTCTACACATACAGGCATCAGAGCATCTTAGAGCATACCAGATACCGAGATGTGGCCAAAAGTAGAGGCGTCATCTCTTCACTACCATAAGAAACAGTCGACATGCCTCAGGGATCCAAAACTCCCATGAAACACCATCAGCTTCAGCGAACCTGGATATAAGTTCACCTCTCATTCATTTAAAGCAATGATTCTCAACTTTTTAAAAAAAATTTTGCCCCATTGGAGACTTTTTATTTTTTATTTTTTTATTTTTTTTTATTGACTTTGTAATAATATTACATTAAAAATATATATGTGAGGTCCCATTCAACCCCACCCCCCCACCCCCCCCCCACCCCCCCAACAACACTCGTTCCCATCATCATGACACATCCATTGGATTTGGTAAGTACATCTTTGGGCACCTCTGCACCTCATAGACAATGGTTCACATCATGGCCCATACTCTCCTCCATTCCATCCAGTGGGCCCTGTGAGGATTTACAATGTCCGGTGATTACCTCTGAAGCACCATCCAGGGCAGCTCCATGTCCCAAAGACGCCAATTGGAGACTTTTTAGATATTTTTTTCTTACTGCCCTGCCATGACATTTTAATTCCACAAACTATATATCTCTGTATGTACTGTGGACCTTTGGAGGGCCACATCAATGAAATATCTCAAAATTTTTCCTCCCCCAAAACTGGCTTTTTGTCCCATTGGAGTGGTATCACCCTTGTTGAGAATGTGGATTTTAAAGTGATTGATTTATGATTTTAAAAGTCATTATAACCAAGGGGGTCACCACTTGGCTACACCAAAACCCTAGTAATGGTCAAGGTCTCCTAAAAATAAAAATAATAGATTAAAGCCTTGCTGCACTCAATTTAGTTTCCATTATTGCTATCAAGGAGCACATGGTAAGATTGCACAACCCCCAGCCCATATGGTTTGGTAAGGGCCATGCGACTTGTTCAAATCCAATAAGTTGTGAATCAAAGGGTCAAAATCTTCTAGGACAGAATTTTCTATTGCTGGTCTAAAACTTAGAGATCCCTTTTGTTCAATCAAGAGATAAGCAGCATTCAAGATGGTGACTGTTTTTGTCAGCCTTGGTTCCAGAGAAGGAAGATCTGAAGCAGAGTTCCCAGCTAAACTGCAATAGGCAAGAAATAAACTACTAGGATTTGAGGGTTCTTGAAACTACAGCACAACCTATACTACCCTGGCTGATACACTGGGTCTTTCAATTATTCATTTAAATGAATGAGAACCCACTATGTGCTAGGCATTGGCCTAAACACTCATGATATAGCAGGAAACTAGGAAAATTCATACCCTCATTGAACTTATGGTCTAATGGAGGAATCTAGAGGAATCAAATCCAGCAACTCCACAGCCCAGAAAGGATGGAACATACTGTGGAAATTAATTTTTCTCCCTGAAGACACAACCAAAATTAGGAAATTCCACGCTATGAATTATTCGCAACTCTTTTTCTCTAAAAGGAGGCCAAGTTGAGAAGACATTGGTGCCTCTACCCCTCTCTCAGGACACTAAAGGAAAGTTCACAGTCCTAACCTTTGAATTTTGAGGATAAATGATTCGAGAAGATTACAGGAGGGAATCCTTGGAGGAAGAGAAGGATTTAGCAAAGTGTGAAGGTGTGGGGCCTTCCAGTTTGTAGGAACTTAAACAAAGCTGTGAAAGTGCAGATACTTTTCGCACAAACCAAATGGACCACAGAGATACCACATTCATAGTATAAACAGATTCCCTAGAACATCTCCTTGGGCTCCTAAAAAAGTGATATTGTGTGGCCGGAGACCCCATATTACTCACAGAGAGATGTCCATTTCCCACAGGATGAAGGTCATTCTTCCTTGAGAGGAATCCTGAGCAGATACACAAATAATTAAACTGAAATAGACCATTTTAACCCCCCACTGCAGTTCAAACACCCCAGTCATCAAAGCTGGCCAGCCAAAACCAGCTGCTTAAGATCATCCTTTGAGGTTCAGTGAACTAGGTCTTTGTTTCACCAGGAGTTAAAAAAGATTTCAAAGACAAGAGCTTTCCTTGGGAAATGATTTCCTGATGACCTCTTCGAATTACATGCTTGTTTCTCATAATGTAGTTAGCCCCTAATCCTCAGTCCCTCCAGTGTGAGTCTCTCCTGAACCTCTCAGCCAAACACGGTTTGACAAAAATGATGGCCACATCTCCCCCACTCCTAACAGAGTTTTGCTAATTAACATTGGGCTGTGTAATAGAAAATGAACAAGAGACAACTTTTTCTCCAATTCTGGCTCCGTAAGTTCTATATAGCTTTCTTCTGTGTCTTTATATAATGCTTTAATTTCAAACACAAAAGGATGCCAGATTTCAAGCCTTATGATTATATCACTTTCAGATACCAGCCTCGCCACCACTGTCTATTTTAATGGTACCATCTACAACTATTTCTGAAGTTTTTTTTTTTAAGGTACCAGCCAGGTATTGAACCCAGGACCTTGTATGTGGGAAGCCGGTGCTCAACCACTGAGCTTACCCCAGCTCTCCTGAGTTGTTTATTGGTTGTTTTGTTCTGTTTTTTTAGGAGGTAATGGGGATTGAAAATGGGGCCTCATAGGTGCTCAACCACTGGAGGTACATCTGCTCCCTTCTGAAGATTTTTAATACTTTTGTAATTCTGTTTGGATTTTTCATCTAAAAACAACACATGTATTTGTTATTTTAAATATTATGTGTTGCTTTTTTTTCCTGTAAAGTTTTGTAAGATCATAAAAATTTTTTTAAAAAAACATGCTTACCATAAATTCAGATGTCAGGTTTTGAACTAACATTATTGCTTAAAATTTTATAAGAAGGCATTCTACTCTAAAGAATTAATATCATAATGTCAGAAGAAAAAGGAGTAGGAAATAAATATGAATTTACCTTCTAGAAGCAAGCACACTACTTAAATATCAACTATTTTCTGAGTGCTCATAATAAACCAGTGTTTTTTAAAAAATAAGTCTTATCTAAAAAAGCAGATTGGGAGTAAGAATTCTGTTTTATGATATTAGCTAGTTGGATGACCTTTATAAATAGCTTGGCACAGTTATTGTCCACCAATTATTGTAAGAAGCATTTTCCATCAATTAACTCATTTATTGTCCAGGTCACAACCTTTGAGGTAAGTATTATTATTATTCCCATTGGAGAGATAAATAATCTGGTGCATAGAGAAGTTAAATACCTTGCCCAAGATCACAAGTTTCCAAAGTTAGTTCTTGTCCTTCACTCTTGCCACACTAGATATAGGTTTTGCATTAGAAACTTCCAAAATCTTTAGTTTTAAAGCTTCGTTTTTAAAATTATATCTTCATTCTAGCAATGACTTTATATTTTATGTTTTGTTTTCTTTTGAGAGCGCTTTTTTTTTACGATTTCAATCTAATCAAATGAAATCTTTGGCTTGGATTAAATTTTTCAGGGAAGATTAAAGACGAGGAAGGAAGAAAATGCTGATGCTTATTTCTTGAGTATGAGGCCATAAAAGAGTAACTTTTTGCCCTATGCAATGTCTTACTGACTTTTTTCAAGGGAATTGGGGCATCATCAATCTAGTGAAAAAAGCCTGAAGAGATGAAAACCAACGGGAATACGTTGTCACACTAGTATTTATTCTTCACTTTGTATTATTTTTATTTTCACATAACTCCATCTAACCAAGAATGATCTGGGACTCAACACATTTCACTTCCATATTAAAACTTTCAAGCCAGAAACCCAGCATGACAGGATGGCTCAGTCCTTGAATGCTGAAGGTAGATGCCTGGTTTAAGATCTGCCTCTGCTACTTTTCACTAAGTGTGAGAGCGTTACTTAACTTCTCTGCACCTCACTGTACTTATGTAGAAAGCGGAGATAATGGCACCTTCCTCCCAGGATTGTTTTCAGATTAGCAACCCAATGGATACCTAGCAAGCAATGCATAATGGCTATTATTCTAGTTATTTAATTATTGTGGAAACCCATTTAAAGGCTCAGATGGCAACTTAATTACAAACTTCTTTCAGTCAATCTTTTCTTTCATTAACTCTACACACTCAAAAAACTAATGAAGAACTATTTTTGGTTATTTTTCAAGAACCAGGCACTATTCCAAGTGCCTCACAAGGATTAGATCTGTCAATCCTCCTTCCAGCCTCATCAGATAGGTACTTTTATTAGAACCATTTTTATGACTGAGGCAGAAGGAGGTTAAGAAATCTACTCAAGGTCACTATGCTAGTTAGTGACAGAGCTGGGATCTAAATACAAGCCCTTGGTTCCAGAGTCCAAGGTCCACCCCTCTTTGCTCTACCCACTCTCAGCTAGCTCTTGGGGGATCATTGTGCATGAGGAAGACATTGCCTGGCATGGGGACTCACACACTCACACACACACATACACACACACACACACACAGAAATGCTGTCTGTCCAGTCCAGTGGGCAATGCTGCCCCGCCCTCAGGACTCACCTCTTAAACCATCTCCTCTTCTCAAGTGCTCACGCAGCAGGTCACTCTTTTGCCAGAGTCCCCTCCTGGTCTGTGACCTCCATGAGGGCAAGAGCTGGGCCTTATTTTTCTTGGTGCCAATCACCACAGTACTGGGGGCTCAGAGTAGATGCCTGATAAACATGGAGGATACAGAACTCATTTACTCAGCTCTTCACTGAGCACCTGTTAGGCATCCAGCCTTGTGCTAAGTCTAGGACTACATTGGTAAACAAGACACAGACAGAATATTAGGGATAGAAGTTTAGTGAAGTGGTTAAGACTATGGATTTTAAAGCCATAATTCCTTAGGCTGAAATCCAAGCATTGCCACTTATTAGTTTTTTGAGCTTGGGTAAGTTATTTGACTTCTCCATTCCTCCATTTCCTTAATTATAAAATGGGGCTATGCAATTAAAAATATCTACCTTATAGGGTTACTTTGAGGGCTGAAAGAGTTAACTCATGTAAAGTACTTAGGCCAGGCCTCTAGTAAATGCTCAGAAGGAAGGTCAACTCCTATTATGGCTAACTGTCCTGGAGCTTATAGTGTGGGAGTAGGGTGGAGAGGATACAGATACATACTGTCTCCAACTAAAATACAATGGACTAAGGAGATTTTGGTTAAATGATATAAAATCACCATTTTAAAAAAATATATTTATTTATTTATTTATCCCCTCTAATCCCCGCCCCAGTTGTCTGTTCTCTGTGTCTATTTGCTGCTTCTGTTGTCAGCAGCAGGCACAGGGAATCTGTGTTTCTTTTTGTTGCGTCATCCTGTTGTGTCAGCTCTCCTTGTGTGCAGCACCATTCCTGGGCAGGCTGCACTTTCTTTTGTGCTGGGCAGCTTTCCTTACCAGACGCACTCCTTGCGCATGGGGCTCCCCTACGTGGGGACACCCCTTGCATGGCACCGCACTCCTTGCATAAAATCACCATTTTTGAAGGTTAAAAAGAAAAGGTTAAAAGAGGCCATGCTATGTGGCTCAAATTAAAATACTCAGAGAGCATAGAGAAGGGAGCTACTAATTTTGCTTAGAGAAATAAGTACAAGTTTTGCAAAGACGCTGGACACCATTTAATGGAGACCTGCAGGGTAAGTAGGCAGTCCCTGGGCAGAGAAAGGGGGAAATGATATTTGAAGCAGAACAACAGCAATGAGAAAGGGCGGGGCGACATGAGAAAGCATGACCAAAAGACTCTACGGTCAGAACGCAGAATCCCTGGCAGGGATACCAGAATTAAGACTAGAAGGGTACAGGATCCAGATTATAGCTATCATACTATATTAGTTCACATTTTGACCTCAGTGTTATAAAAGATATTGGTAATCTTTAAAAAGGTAAAAAGTATTATGGCATAAGGAAAAGAGTACACATGGGTTTTGGTGCCAGGTAGATAGGGTTTGAATCCCAACTCCAGTGTTTATTGAGTGAGGAAACTTGGCCAAATAACAATCTCCACGAACTTAAATTTCCTTATCTGTAAAGTGGTTTCAGTAGGACTTACCACAATTTCCTTATCTGTAAAATGGATTCAATAGGACTTCCCTTACAGGATGATTGTAAAGATTGGAGATGATGTTCATAAAGCACTTAGCTGATTACCTGGCACATTTGTTGTTTTTGATCAAGAGTGGCCCTTATTAATATTATTATTAATGTCATTGAGGACTCAATTATTAATAGGAATAGATTCACTGGCAATAGGCAGGGACTAGTAACACTAATTATAAAAAATCCAAACAATTAAAGGCAAATACTATGATTCTTCAACCAGAATACTTTTAAAAGATTAAGGATCAAAAATAACTGCATCAACCAATATTTGTGTAGCAAGTCTCCATTTTTGAAGCACTTTCATATGGATTAACCCATCTGCTCTTCACAGCAACTTTATGAGAGGAGTTGATACTATTGTCCCTATTTTGGGGAAGATAGAATTCAGAGAGGAACTTGCTCAAGGTCCCATTCATGGCAAGGGGTAGAATTGGGAGACTTGATAGGATTGAAAATGTAGATCATGTCTTTAAATTATCCCTTAAGAAAACAAAAACAGATTTGTTTTGAAGTCTTACAACATTGCTACATGATGGTTTCAGTGAAGAATGATAATACAAGAAGAGATATACAATAAAACATTTTTAGTGTGTAATTGCCTCATTTTTTTACAATAAAGAAAATTTAGAAAAGATGAATTAAACAATTTTCCTGCAGTCATTTTGAAAATTCATGGCCATGCTTCTAGTTAAAGATGTTGGCGTTAACGTATGCTTTACATTACTACCCCATCCCCAAAACCCACTGAAAAGACAGTAATGGGATTGCTTTTAAAAGCATTAACCCATAAAGACAAAAAGAATCAGGAAGAAAACAACAACATTGTGGAAGATAGAAAGCAGATGGTTGAGGGGCAACTCGCCTAGCAGACTCAGAAAGGCTGATATTTACGTTGACAGTAGGGGAAGCCCAGAAGCAGCCTGATTTGCAATGCAAAACTCCAGAAAGGCTCAGAAATTGGCAACAAGAAAGTTCCTCTGAAAGTGGGATGCAGCGAGGCTGAGCTAGGATTCAATAAGGTCTGTTTAAGAAGCAGTACCCCACCCTCCTGGCAGAAGCCTGAAGCCTTACTCAACAGAAAGGCTCTAGACAGAGGGACAACAGGCACCAGTGAAGGCAGGTATACCTTACTGAAAGCAGGGAGATTTGCTTAAGTACAGATTCTGAATGTGAGATTCCCAATCCCCTGCCCCACCTTGACTCCTAGAACACTAGCTGCCAAACCAAGACCCCCTAGGCTGAAGATTTAAAGATTCTCCTCTGAGGACTCTGTCCAGCTCAAGAATAAAAACCTAAAACTATTGATAGCTAGAGGATATTGATATCCTCTAACCAAACATCCTAGCAAGATCACGTTAGTGATACCCTGTAGTGAGCAAGTCCTGTCCATACACACAGAACTTTCTGCAGTTGCTTTGTGCTCCTCTTTTAGGGTTGCCAGATATAACAAATAAAATTACAGTGTATGGGATGTTTTTATCCTAAGAAATATTCCTTATCTGAAACTCAAATTATTGGTATATCAGCATCTTATTTGGCAATCCTCTCCTCTCTTAAATAAAAATGGGTGCCCAAAATTCACCAAACATTTGAAAAAAGCCTTAACCTGAAGACAGTGACTAAAACATACTATTGAAGATAAGAGAACTTAGAATAAAGACAGAAAATGCAAAGGAAAGGTAATTTCAAAAATAGTATCACTTATTTTTCAAAGTGTTTTGGAAGGATATTGTACCTGTGAAGCAAGAACTGTTTGTTTTTGAAACAAGTATTTAAAGAACAGAAAAGAGTTTCTGGCAATTAAAGTTATAGTAGATGAAATGAAAATTTCAATAGAAGAGTTGGAAGAGAAGGCAGAGTTACAGAAAAAGAAAACCCAGAAAATGGAGGGAAGGAAATGATAAAGAAATAATTCAAGAAAATTTCCAAGAACTGAAGGGCATGAATTTCCAGATTGAAAGAACCCTCTGGGAATAATGGGTAACAAAAAACCTTCTATAAGGGAAAAGTAAAACTGAAGGAAGGAAGGGAGGAAGAGAGGAAAAAAGGGAAGGAGGGAAGAAGAGGTCAAGCTGAAATACATGGCTATTTTATTTCTAGGAGCCCAGAATGGAAGAGTATTGATAAATATTAAGGAATTTTTTATGGTCACTCTAGTCTATAATTAATGCAGGTGTTTAGCAATCCTATGAAGCCTTAAGAAATGAGATCTTATGATAATGATATACATGAATATGCATGATGTAGAGGGAAGAACTCTAGATCAGAGTCAGAGACTCACATTTAAGTCCTGTTTCTGCCACTGTATGACCTTAGACACAGCACTTCACATATCTGGATTTCTCAATTTCCACCTCAGTTTTTTAATCTGTAAACTGACAGTTTAAATTATAATGTGATATTAACAGAGTTGAGCATATAATTAATTTTAAAAACAATATTCCAATAACATTTGTCAAATACACCAACCACATCTTTCTCAAGCTCCTTTTTTTCTTTTTCTTAGATATTACCTTTTATTTTTATTTTTATATTATAAATTTACATTTCTATAGCATTTCACAAGTTTCATTCATTCATTCACTCCCCAAATTCTGATGCTATTCACATATCTTAGGAATAAAGCAGTGAGCTATGCAGTTATGATACCTGCCCTCATGGAGTTTTCATTCTAGTGGGGAAGACAGTAAAGAAATTTTAAAAAAACACACAAATACTTTCTATCTGTGATAAGTTCTATAAAGAGAAATAATAGTGTTCAATGAAAGAAAACAATAAAGGGAGCCAATTTTTGAGTTGGCAGTTAGCAAAGGCATTTCCAAGAAAGTGGCCTTCGTATAATGAGGATAAATAAGAGCTAAATAGGTAAAGTATAGGACAAAGAACTTCCCAGGGAGATGAGAAAATACATGGAAAGACCTTGAGGGGGAAATCATGATTTCAAGGAAATGAAAGTTGGCGTGTATGGAGATATAATTCATGGTGTAGGGGCAGCGGACTTGGCCCAGTGGTTAGGGCGTCCGTCTACCACATGGGAGGTCCGGGGTTCAAACCCCGGGTCTCCTTGACCCATGTGGAGCTGGCCCATGCGCAGTGTTCATGCGTGCAAGAAGTGCCGAGCCACGCAGGGGTGTCCCCCGCATAGGGGAGCCCCACGCGCAAGGAGTGTGCCCCGTAAGGAGAACAGCCCAGCGCTAAAGAAAGTGCAGCCTGCCCAGGAATGTTATCGCTCACAGGGAGAGCTGACGCAGCAAGATGACGAAACAAAAAGAGACACAGATTCCCGTGCAGCTGACAGCAACAGAAGCGGATGAAAAAGAAGAGGCAGCAAATGGACACAGAGAACAGATGGGGGGGCGGGGGCGGCGCAAGGGAGAGAAATAAATAAATAAATCTTTTTTTAAAAAAAAGATTCATGGTGTGAGATGAGGTTGACAAGGAGCAGGGACTTAGGTTATGCAGGATATTTGAATTTATGGAAAAAGTTTGAGTTTTATTTTATGGTAATGGGAAGGCATCAAACGATGTTAAGCATTGAAGTGACCTCATCTAATTTACATTATGTGGTTATCATTATGGCTGTTATTTTCCTTTTTTTTAAATTTTTAGATCCCAATACTATACTTTGAGACAAGCAGTACAGATATAATATACTTCATTGTTAAGGAAACAAAGCACAGATAGGTTAAATGGCTGCCTATTCAGTAGGTCGAATGGTTGGTTAGTAAGTAGAAGACCCAGAGAAAGATCTTGAGTTTTCCAACCCCAATTGCTTAGAACATTGCCTGGCATACATTCAGGGCCCAATAAATATTTGTTAAATGATCACTCTAGGACATTTTAGCTTTTGAGATTCATGGATGGGCTCTTTTGGTAAAGAGAAAAGGCTATGTGTTAAGTTAGCCACCAGGGGGAGTGCATACTTTCCCCTGTGTAATAGAAACATTGACCTTGGCAAAGACAACTGGCAGAAAAAAAAAAAAAGAACTTTGAGCATAAGGGCTTTCTCCAGTTTATACCAAAAGATTTCATGAAATGGAATTGGCAACATCACAACAGACCTTTTGTTATGTGTGTGAGCCGGCCATCTGTCCATGAGAATCAGCTACGGACAGCCTCCTGATTTAGGTTCTCTTGACTTTGTTTTTTAAAAAAAAAGTGATTCCTCCAAAGTAAAGTGTAATGAAATGGAAGTAGCAATATTTCCTGACACGATTCAAACTGTACATGCTGAACAAAAGACTTCTTATTTTTTCCACCCAACCCTGCTGTTTTGAATTTTCTGGAACTTACTTCAAAATAAAGTTGAGAAGACGAAAACTTTGCCTGTGGCACAAAAGTGAGCCAAGATGGCTAGAGAGTTCTACCTGTTGAAGAGGGATCCAATCGCCCCAGGTGAGATAGGACTGCTTGTTTCCATGCTGCAGCCAGGGCAAGAGTACACACAAATGTGCCTGGAAAAAAAAATAAAATGAAACACACACTCCATTAAAAAAAATTTTTTTTAAGGACTTGGATCCTACCTGCCAACCACTTTTTCCCCCACTTAACAAAGGTTGAATTATTTCAACAACTAATTGTTCGATGAAGTTTTGTGGGGTTACTTCTCAACCAACACAGATCTAGACACAGGTTTGGTCTACATATGGTGTAAACTTTCACCAGAGTTGAGAG
This sequence comes from Dasypus novemcinctus, assembly GCF_030445035.2. NCBI lineage: Eukaryota > Metazoa > Chordata > Mammalia > Cingulata > Dasypodidae > Dasypus > Dasypus novemcinctus. The sequence goes on along the minus strand of NC_080684.1, from coordinate 87,012,800 downwards.
ATCAAGGAATGTTTACAGAAAGTGTCCCATCTGTGTATATCAGTTATCTATAATCAATCAATGTGGGCTGATTGATCATTCAATACGTACTCAGAACTGGTTTTAATCCTGTGGGAGGAACAAACAAGGTATTGATACATGGTCCCTATACTCTTATTAGATATTGAATGCATTTTCCAAATACTTCATTTTTTTTATTTGAAGAACCAGAGTAGTTGGCCACATTTTTAATGTTTTTATCTGGATGTATAGAGTTATGAAAAACCATGCCCAGGACCAGTAAGGGACATTCCTAAGGTTCTGTGGCCGGGTTTATCACCTTTTGTTACTTGTCTTTCCCTAAATCTTCTTACATGCAGAATGTAGGGAAATGCAGTGGGGAGTGGGTACCCTGAAATCTTTGGACATTGTGCCCAGTATTTTGGATGTCTCACTACTACAAGACTTCATGTAATTTTTTAGAAGAAACACCAATTCCATAACACCATGGCTCAAAAGTTTCTGATGCATTACACTCATATATTTGTTTCCTATTTTCACTAAATCATTTAAATAGGAAGGGATAGCCACTCTTGAACTGTTGGTGCAGAAATGTATTTTCCTGGCAGTGTTTATATAAAGTGAAGAGTTACCAATCCTTTCCAGTCATTACCTAAAATAAAAAATGAAAATTCAAAAGCCCATGCAAAACACAATACAGAAAAGAAGTTTTAAAGTTTCTAAAGACATAATGATTTTTTAAATTCAATATTCAACAAATATATATTGGGATTTACCATGTAGAAGATACCATGCCAGGTGTCAGGCAAGCTTCTAAAGAGGCCTCCACTCTACTCCCACCCCTCAAAGGTCTTACAAAATGGAGGAGAGAGAAGTCAAGCTCTCAAAATAAACAATATTAGGCAGACAATGGTGAGAGTCACAAAAGGGAAGATCAAACTGGGTTTTTCAGAGGTTCTGAGCAGGAATAGATTCTACTGTATTTTAACAAAAACAGTTAAGCAGAGAAAGAATGGATAAGCAGAGAAAGGGGCAGACATTGGAAATCATTAAGCATGACTGAGATGTTCTGAGTCACCTTATTTGACTAGAAAACAGGTTAACTATAGTGCAATGTTGAGAGTTAAGCAAAAAAGGTCATTTAGGGCTAACATGTAGAAAGCCTTGCAAATAGGAGTCTGAAATTAACTGAGAGGTAAAACCTGTAAAAAACTTTGATCTAAAGTGGGCTTTAAAAAGATTAACTTGTCTAAGCTTTGTAAGAACGTGGGAAAAGGAGAAAACCAAAACCCAGGAAACAACCACTTGACAGGCAAGAGTACAGGCAAGAAGAAGAGAAAGTACATTTAGGATGATAACAATTGCAATAGAAAGGAGACAGAGAAGCCAAGAGACAATTTAGAAAACAAACAAACAAACAAAAGTTATGAGTTTATAAAATAAAGGTGATGGAGAGCAAAGAGTCAACTGTGTTTAGTTTGCATGAGCAGAGTAGTACTTGCACCATTTACAAAAATATAGGGACCAAAAGGCTGAGTAGGTTTCTAGGAGAAGAGAATTAATTTTATAAAAAAAGCTCTGTGTTGCGATGCCAGCAGTGCAAGTCAGAGGAGAAGTCCATAAGGTAGTTGAAATTATGAGTCTGGAATCCAGGAGGCCAGAAGTTTTGGAGGAAAAGATTTGGAGTCACTGAAGCAATGGCAATGGATGAAGCTGTTGAGAGAGATGAGAGAAGAGAGGCAAGGAGAAGAAGGGTGGGGGAAGGGAGCAGAGAAATCTTGGGAAGTTTTTTTTAAGCCAGTGGAACAGAGAAGGGAGCTGCCATTTAGGGAACTGGAGAAAAACGATTTATTTTGGTAAAAGAAGAATTAACACTACTGTTACTACTGTTACTTGGAGTATTTCAGAAAGAAAGGGGCTGCTAATGGGGTCGGGGGAGCAATAAGACTGAGAAAGAAAAAAACAAGCCATTCATCTTGATGATTTGAGAGTCAATGGTGAATTATCTATTTTGCCAATTATTTTTAAATTTTTTTTATTTTTATAAAAGCCTTAGATTACATAAAAGTTACATCAAAATATAGGGGATTCTCACATGCCCCACTCTACCCTGCCTACACTTTCCCACATTAACAACATCTTTCATTGGGTGGTACATTTGTTACAGTTGATGAATGTGTACTAAAGCATTGTACTAACAAGGGACTATAGTTTACATTATAGTTTACACTTTGCCCCACACAATTTTTTAGGTTTTGATAATGACCCGTATCTGTCATTGCAATGTCATGCAGGACAATTTCAATGTCCCAAAATTTCCCGTATGTTACACCTATTCTTCCCTCTCCCTCCTCTCAGAACCTCTGGTGGCCACTGCATTTATAACAATGACACAATTTCTTCCATTACTGGAATAATAAGTCTACTTTTATCTATAGTTGCTTTCCCCCTTTATGTTTGTTCATTCATCAGTCTTGAGGATTTGGGGGTTATTTTACCAATTACTAAGATTTTTTTTCAGTTTTTAAAATATTTTTATTTATTTATTTTTTAGTTGTCCTTTTTTTAAAGATACATAGATCACAAAAAAAAGTTACATTAAAAAATATAAGAGATTCCCATATACCCCACATCCCAACCCCCCTTTCCTCCCACATCATCAACCTCTTTCATCATTGTGACATACTAGTTGCATTTGGTGAATATATCTTGGAGCACTGCTGCACTGCATGGATTATAGTTAACATTGTAGTTTACACTCTCCATTCAGTGGGTTGTGGCAGGATATATAACAAGACAGTTTTAATAATGTCACTTGAGCAAAAGACAATGTGCAAGAGCAAAAAGAGTGAGAGGTACTGAGAAGGTGGAGCCAGTCAGTGCAGGCAACAAATTCAACAGTTCTAATAAGGAAGGAAAGGAGAGAAGTGATATGCTAGCTTGAGGGCATTAAGGGTTATTTGTGTTAATTTTAGAGGCTAGGAAGGACTGAGGGTCACTTTCTCCTTTAGGAAAGGGGAAAGAATTTTTATGAAAAGTGGAAAGGAGGTGTTGGAAGGGATGAGAATGAAAGTACTAAAGCAAAGAATCATTTGGGGATATTTGATCTTCAGTCTAAGTGGGGGTATTTAATTTGGAATGAAGGGCAAGGCAAGGAAGAGAGAGTGGATGAGGACAAAGGGATGATTTGTGGTGAAGAGGAACAGTGAGTGAAAGAAGATGAATTAATCACATGGTAAGACAGTGGAGTTTTCTGAGAGTGGGGGGGGCGGCGGTCTGAGGGTCTAGGAATTATAGAGAAGCTTTAAAGTAAGCCCTAGGGTGGGGTCAAGGGGCAGAAAGGGAATAATATGTGAGGCGTTAAAGGACTGATAAGCAGCCAGAGTTCTTCCTCTTTGGGTTTCTGAATCTGCAGGGTCCTGCGGGCCTCTATTATAAGACCTCTGACTACCTACAGTGGTTCCTTCAAAATCACACATTTCCAGCTCCAGATTTGGTCATTCCAGGCATCAAGACCGTGCTGCTTCAGACTGCTGTGAGAGGTTTTTCCTAGGCCTTTCGTGAGGAAAAGAAAAGCCTGGGAACAAGGCAAAGAAATACCACTGAAGAAGAAGATTGGAGTGGAGCCATCCTTTTTACTACTTGCTGTACTGAAATGTCAGAATCAGAGTAAATACTTGACCTAGTTTCTTGGGAAGAGTAAGGGGCATATCAAAAATACGAATCCTGAAAAGCTCATTGTGGAGGGCAGAATCCTAATAATTCGTATTTTGATCCCTTTTAAATATTTCTAAAGTGGTTTCTGGGGGTAAGGTAAATAGCCCCATTTTGTAAGGTATTTGATTACATTCAAGTGTATCAAAGTTCCGGGGTATGCCTGGTGACTCTGATACCTCTCCACAGGTTTGCCAAGAAAGTGCGAATGTGAGGAGAGCCCAGTGAAACAAGGAGGCCATTCTCACAGCAGTAGCCTGCAGGACTGTGCAAGAGAGAAATGCTCCCCAGCAAAAGGAGATTAGAATGGAATAAATTAGCAACATGGGCAAGGGCTGTTACTATAGAACAATAACACTTTGTGCTGCCTTCAAGGAACTCCAAGCCCTTTGACAAGTCCTGGGCTCTTGCTTTCTCTTTGGACTCCAAGAAGGCACTTGCTAAGCACATCTGAGGTCCAGAGAGAAAGATGAGCATGTATCCCACCCACGTACTCTATTCACAGTCCCTGCTCCTTCTAAACCAACTTCTTGCCTTCCTTTCCTCTTAGCTCACTTCTGCCCATCCTCTACCACTAAGAGAGTTGCTTTTGCCAAGGAGGAAAGACAACCAGATTGAGAACTTATGGTTGGTGTTAGAGACATTTGCTTATTGAGGTCACAGAAAGGTGGGTTGAATTACGTACCCCAGCACACACATGCTTTTAATCTTAATGCACATCGCTGTAGGTGTGAGTCCATTGCATACAGGTCATTTTGAAGATGTTATTATTAGTTAAGGCATGACCTTTATCTGAGGCCTTATAAAGAGAAAACCAGAGAAGGGAGCCAGAAGCTGTAAGTCAGCAAAAACCGGAAGATCAGGGAATAAAGGAGAGGACACTGACATGTGACATGACGCAGAGATGCAAGCCAAGAAGCCCAAGGATTGTGGTAAGCCAGCACCAGAATGCCACAGACCTGGGAAGAAACAAGCCTTCTAGTTTCTGAATCCATGGGACAATAAATTCCTGTTGTTTAAGCCAATCCCTTTCTCTCATTTCTCTTTCATAGCTAGGAATAGACATAAATACATGTCTATTTAATTGTATTCCCTGTCTAAATATAAATGCCTTCATATCAATAGAGATAAGTGCCTGGTACAGAGCCTGTTACCTGAGAAGTGCTCAAAAGTATTTTTTGAAAAATTGGATGAATCTAAACGGCTTAAGGGCATGTCTAGAGTGACAGACAACTAGCAGGAGAGAACTACACTAGGAAGGGAACACAGGCAAAGAGAGGAGCCTCATTCCTCTGAGGCTTGCTTTCTCTAAGACTGACATCTCCTTCAGCCTGGTGGCAAAGGGGGAAGCTGTGTTGGGAGGAGAAATTTACTGGGATTCAATGAATAACATTTTAGTATATTGCTTCCTTTTTTAACATTTTAATTGATAGTTTGAATAATAAGGGGGCAATTAGCTTGAAAAAACAGATTCAGAAGGGAGTCTAGCTGCTCCTTATTGCTCTGATTTTCCAACCACCAAGTGAATTTTCCTTATTCTTGAAGACCCCACTCGGCTCCCCTCTACACTTCATTTGTGTTGGAAGGTGCATATTGTGAAGAGTTGGGTATTAGGCTTTATGGAGGGCCGGGAAAAAGGGAGGCTTTCTCAGTAAGCTTGGCTCTGTGGTTTGGCAGTCACACAATAAAATGACTTTATCCCCAAACCAGATGTTCAAGTTGTTTTAATAATATCTTATGATCCCTCCTCTAAATAAAACAAAAATTCACTCTATTAGAATGTTCTACAGAATTAGAAATTTGGTGTCTGCTATCTGGTTTTACCCACCAGAGGGTAGCACTAAGGCGAATTTGGAATAAATCCCTGGCAAAACATGGAGCTTGAGTTTGGATAATTAGTCTTGGGTTCTGTGTAGAAGCACCTGAGGCCATCCAGATAAATCCTTAAGTGCCTCATAAAGTTTCTAGGGAGACCCTCATCTCCATTTGTTTCAAGCAATAGTGTTGGGACAGTGAGTAAATACTCATAACTTATGACTGAATGGCATTCTCCTTGCACAAGCAGTTTACCTGGAATCTTAATGTCGGCTTTTCCAGTGTATGTAAAGTCAGATTTAATTGTTGAGGCCTCCTTAGCTCAATGATACTAACACTTTTGGTGAGAATTACTTATGTCCAGACTTGCCCAAATTTGCCTCCAACTGGCCCACTATAACCAGTGACTATTGATTCAGGGCATACCCTTTAGAGTCAAAGTGTGACCCATTTAACCCTTTGGCAAGACTAGAGATTTTTCTTGGGGACATAGGGATTGTTTTGTTCAACTTTATATGTTCCCATTACACCTTATACTTTTCTCCAATACCACTATACCAGTTAATAATTCAACTCTGTCTGACCCCTAACAGTAGACTGAAATCTTCTTATGAACAGAAACCTTCTAAGTTTTTTGACCATGGTATCCCTAATCCCCAGAAGAATGCTTAGAATAGAGTAGGTCCTCAGTAAATATCTGCTGAGTGAATGAATTAATCAATCAGTAGATGAAATAATGAATGAATATATACATCAATAAGCATTCTTTTATGATAAGGCTCTTGGGAGGTTGAAAATAAATGATATTTTTTCTTAATTAATTGAATAACTATTTCTTGAGCACTAGGTTCTGGGCACAGAGAGAGGAAATTTTCTGGGGCAATATTTGGCTGAGTCTAGAAGAGATTAGGAATGATTTCTGGGAGCAGGTAATACCCAGTCTTAAAGGGTAAGTAAGGGAAAATCAGTTCAAAGAATGTCTCTAACAAATCAACACTAGAGGTAAACCATGTTTATCTCTGTAGGTGCATAAATCTCCTATAAGGTCAATAGCCACAAGAAGAGACAAAATAGCAGAGATGTTACAAGTACAGTCCCTGGAAGCAAACCACCAGGCAGGACTCCTGAGTCTACCCCACCCAATGAACTGTGTGACCTTAAACAAGTTACTTATCCTTTTTATGCTGATTTTGTTATTTCAGTATGAGCATTATAACAGTACTGACCTCATGGAATTGTATGAGGAGTAAATGAAATAAAACATCCATAGCACTTGGAACAGTTCTTGACATATGAAAGGACTCTATCAATATTAGTTTGTATTATTATTGTCATTACAATTGAGTACTACTGATATGTGACATACTGAGGGCATGGTCTGAAGACAATGGGAGAGTTAGGGAAGAACCAAACAAACTTTTAAAAAGTGTATCAACTTTGTCTAAATAATGACCACTAATTTTGGCCTACCTGTCGCTTCCCCATGGGATGAACATGGTTGATTGTCTGGAGAATCAAATTGTAAATCTATGGGTCTTACCACATCACTTTCAAAATGGTCTCCTCAGTTCTTGGTAGAGGTTGAGAAATTAAATCATCATCATCACTTTTGTAAATATGTGAAAACCAGTCTACTTTTCCAAACTAAGAGCTAATTGTCAAATAGATTTGATTAACCTTTACTGAGCACCTTCAGTAAGTGAGGGAATCAAGGATGACTGTGTCATGATCCTTGCCTACAGAGTTCAGAGCCTTTGAAGCAGGCAGAAGCACACAGAAAATTGGAATACAATAAATATGATGAAAGTGGGAGAAGTCTGTACAAAGTGCTGCTGAAGCAAAAAGAAGGAAGCAATATGTCTGCCCAGGAGTCAGGAAAGTCTTCAGAGAAGATAGGTAGGATTATGGCAACCAAAAATGGGAAAGTCAAGCACTCTCTGATTCACATGGATATACCCACTTAGCCTAGGAAAGTCCTTGTACACAAAGGTGCTCAATAAATGACTATAAAATGAATGAATGAATGAATGAATGAATAAGTAAAGAGACTAGTTTTCCCCACTGATGCACTCTTTTCTATCCCCTCTTTCCAAATGCATCTTCCCACACACTGTCTTCAACCCTAGGGGCAACCTCCATCTGATTACTCATCCCTTTCATTGCTTGGTCCTTTGTAAGCCTCTCAAAGGCTCCCTCTATGACTACTCAACAAACACAGGTGTGCTGGGTGAAGCATACAGCATTTAAATCATGAGGAAAGACTGCAACTAATGAGCATTTCCCACTAATTTTCCACTGGAGAATGTGAATTACTGAATCTGGGGAAGTACAGTGTGTATCGTGTTGTCATTGTAAACCTCCATGCCATGTTCTACCTGGCCTTTTCCCCAGAATATCCCAGCAGAGAAGAGTGTCAGATTTGTTGGTTCTCACATTCACAGACTCAAAACACGTGCTCTCCAGTACACCAAGAAGGCCGTACTCGACATGCCCTTTGTCTCTTCACCACCTCATCAGAAAGAATGAAGACCTACAGGAATCCAGCTAGGGAAATGGGGCCCCAAACCATCCCACAGCTGCAAGCAATGTAACATTTCAGTCAGGGCCAGACCCTGCATCCTGGCCAAGCCACCCTTCCACTCCACATCAGCCCCATCCCATCTCTCTCCTTTCTGCACCCAGATTTTATTCTCAGCACTAGACAGCCAACCTTCTAAAAGGTCTTCCAAACAAAATCACATTTCCTTCTCATGCTCTGGCTTACTTCTCTTCTCATCCCCAGAGCATAGTGTGTCCAAACCACGTGGCAACTTCGCTCCTCATAAATCAATTGTTTAATTGACAGAAGAGGGGATTTTGTTTACAGGATCACAGAACTCAAAACTTCATATGACCCATCTCTTCCAAATGCCCTGAAGACTTTGATGGTCTATTGTTTTCCCAGGAACTTTGCAGCTCCCACAGTCTGGAGAGGGGTCAGCAGCCTGCTCTCCTCTTCTCTTCCCATTTCCCTAGTCTAAGAAGTCAGAAGATCATCTGGGATTTGTGGTAAAGTAGAATTTGTGTGGCTTCTTTACACAAGGATGAGAATGAATGTTTGGATGGAGAGTTTTTTCCTCATCCACATATGGTCCACAATGCTATACAGAGAACTCTCCAAGTTTCGGATTAAAAAAAAAAAAAAGGAGTTATCAAATATTTGAAGAAGGAATTTAGATGTGCTAAAGGATATAGAAAGGGTAAGAAGATTACTGAGAGAAAGAAATGGAGGGAGAAATTTCAATTTTCTTCCTCTATTTCTTTCTTTCTATAATTTCAGAAGGAAAAGGAGGAAGATGAGAACGAGAAGAAGCCCATATCCAGAATCTGAGCAAACTCTCATTTAAATGGAATTCTAACTTCAGAGTGCAGGTAGTCAAAATCTGTGCACTGATTTCTGTAAGGCCTATCAGAGTATCACTGAGTAAGCAGCCATCTAAGAAGAGAGACACAACAGGAGAAAGAGCCCTGCTTTATAATCAGGAAATGTGGGCAGTAGCTTCAGTTCTGCTGATAAGGCATGGGATCTCGGGCAAGGTTTTACCTCTCTGGCCTCAGTTACATGTCTTGTAGCCAAATCCAACCTCTTATTGCCTCCACTGCAGCCACTGTGGTCCCCACCACCATAATCTTTCTCCTGGAGAATTGCAACAGTATCAGAAAGAATGGAAAGAGCATCTAATCCAGTGGTTCCCAACCCTGGGCATGCATTAGACTCACATGGGCAGGTTTAAAAGCTGAATGTCTTGGCCCTCTTCCATCCTTCTTCCCTGGGAATCTCTGGAGGGTGAGCTACAAGGTATCAGGAATTGTGCTGGGCATTTAGCAGCAAACATGCCAAAATCCAATGCCCTTTTTTACATTTAAACTGAGGGAGGGAGATAATACATAACTAAATAAACCACCTAGTTCCAGATAGTGATATGTGCTATCTGAAATACAAAGAATGAAAGACAGGGTGATGCAATAGAAAGTAACTTAGATGGGTGCAAGATTGGTCAAAGAAGGGTGCTCTAAGGATATGACCTTTGGGCTGTGAACTAAATGACAAGAGCATCCATTTGGACAATCTGGGGGAAGAGCATTCCCTGGCAGAAGAGCATCAAGTGCAAAGACCCTGGGGTGCTTGGTGAAAGGACTGAAAGACCAGCACAGCTGAAGCATACTCAGTCGGTTGTCACCAGGGATGGTGACACTTGCCCCCACATTGTTACACTATTACGTTGCAAAGATGCAAGAAGTGTTAGAAGCATTTGGAAAAGAAAAGCCCAAAATAATATAAAGTGTGCATTGTTTCATTGTGACCACACCTTCCTAATTCACATTAATGGTTCAGAAACCAGATGCCCACCCCTGTGACATCTCACTGACTTAGTTGTACAACCCGTTCATGGCACCATGATGCAATTGCTGAATCCTGGCCTGCACTTTTTTTTAAAGAAGGTTTCAGGGATTGAACCCAGGACCTAGTACACGGGAAGCAGGCACTTAACCTCTGAGCTACATCCACTTCCCTAAAGAGACTTGGTGTTTTCACTTGTTTGTGAACATGGGACCTCGTACATGAGAAGCAGGTGCTCAACCACTTGAGCTACAGTCATTCCCCTGGGTATATTTTTGCAGAGATACCTTAGAAAGGAATCCAAGGCCTTGCTGATGGATTAAATTGAGGGATGAAGGAGTGTTAAAAGAAGACAGGATGGTACCCAGGTGGCCGTATGGCCAAAGAAACTGGGCAGAGGTGTGTTTGAGATGGACAAGGCTGAGGGGGCTTCAAATGACTTGACATTTAACTTGCATCTTCCCTCATTTAGAAAGTAGCTTTTGCAGTGGCTAACAAGCTGTCCAGTGGCATACTGCATTCCCTTCAGAGATTTTTCATTAATTACATTTATTAATAACTCATACATGTACAGTGAATCCTCATCATTCAGAAGTTCCATATTTGTGAACAGGCCTACCTGCCAAAATATATTTGTAACCCCAAAGTCAGTACCTGAGGTGCTTTTGCAGTCATTAGTGGAATGCTCTGAGCAACAACAAATTTGAACCCCCAAGAAGTAACTCCCAGCTGAGGTGGAACAAGGTGAAACTCTGCCTTCTTGTTTCAATTCTCATCCTGTCAACAAGTACCCTTTTCATGGTATATTTAGTGGCATGTGGTTTCACATTTTTGTACTTTTTTGTTGCTGTTTAAAATGGTCCCCAAGTACAGTGCTGAAGTGCTGGCTAGTGTTCCTAAACACAAAATGTTGTGATGTGCCTTTCAGAGAAAATATGCGTTACATAAGCTTTGCTTAGGCATGAGGCTGTTGGCCATGAATTCTTAATGAATCAATAATGCATATTAAATAAGGTGTCTTCAAACATAAGCACACATAAAACAAGGTTTTGTACTGATTGATTGACAAAAATATTGTGACCAGAGGATTACAGGACCCTAACTCTTTATTTCGCCTAGGAACAAATGTTCAGTATTCAAATATTCAGTGTTCATTGCTTTATAGACCATAACTACTGCAAATAATGTTTCAAAATTTTAAAAGGTATAATAAGCCTTATTGAGATGATGTATCTACACTGAGAAGTCTAGCTGCTACCTTTGTCCCCGTATACCCTTTTACCCACCCATCTCATTCCTGTTTTTTTTTTAAGATTTATTTTATTTTTTCTGCCCCCTTTGCCACTTGCTTGCTGTCTGCTCTCTGTGTCCATTTGCTACTTGTCTCCCTTTGTTGTGTCATCTTGCTGCGCCAACTCTCTGTGGGCACTGTCAGCTCTCCTCGGGTGTGGTGTCAGCTCTCCGCGGGTGTGGGCTAACTTGTCTCCCATATGGTAGATGGGAGCCCAACTGGTTGAGCCACATCCAGTTCCCCATCTCATTACTTTTTATAATAGGTATTTACTTGTATCAGCTCTTGTGCAAGAAACTTAGTGGCTTAAAAAAACCACCATTTATTTAGGTCATGATTCTGTGGTGGGCTCAACAGTTCTGGATTGAGCTAATTTGGCCAATTTCTGCTGCACTTTGGGTCACCTGGGCCACTTGACTGAGGCTGGATGATCTGGGTGGTTTGGCAGTTATACTGCATTAACTTAGCTTAACTACAAGTACATCTCCCAGAATTCCCTTCCCCATATATTTCTGGGTTAGGGTAGACAGCACATGGTATTTGCATTATTTGGAGGGCCAGTCATTATTCTTAGAATGTTGGTGCAGGGCCCTAGGTACTGTTGCAGTTCATGCATATTGTCATTGATCTGCCAGCCCACCTCTCTATCATGGGGCAGCAGCAAGACCCACAACTCTTTTAGTTCCCATGGATCTCCTCCTTTAGCTTCCCCAAGACCTGACCATAGCAAAGAGTCCAGATGCAAAGAAATTCAGACATGGGTTCCAGTTCATTCTCATGGATTTCAGTTTGTCCTTGATCTCCTTTGCTTTGTGTCTAGATTTTCTTCTTGACTACCTGCCCTACTGAATTTCAGTGATTTTTACAGTACCAGAAGCAAAAGCAACTTCTATTGCAAGTCTATTGCAAAAGCAATAGACTTCTTCACCAGCTCTCCTTTGTGGTCTCTGGCTAATAATTTTCAATTATGTAAGATCTAAGCCTTAAAATAAATCCCTTATTCTGTATCATCCTGGTGTTAATAGCTTGGTTATGGGGGGTGGGAGATAGGGTGGACAGCTGGGTCATGAATCTGTCATCATCCATCAGTTTAGCCTGGGCCTCTTCACATGACAACCAGAAAGCTCCAAGGGCAGCAAGAGAAGGAAATTCCCAATGTACAAGTACTTTTCAAGTTTTGCTTTCTTCTCATTGGCTAAAGCAAACTACATGGCCAAGTCAGAGTCAGTGTGGCAGGACACTACCAAAGAGAGTGGTTAAAGAGAGGTTTGACATACTAGACCTTTACTGAAAACAACATGCCACACCAATTTTGTTGGTTCCTTTTGTACCCCTTCAGCATTTTTATGGGAACACAAGCAAATATGAACATATGTTTTGCATTCTCCCTTTACTCATGCAAAAGATAACCCTCTATATATATATGGCTCAAAACATTCCTTTATTACTTAGCAATATATCTTAGCTGTATATAGTTTTCTCACTCTTCTATATCACTTCATAGCATTGCTTTGTGGGGCCATACCATAGTTCAGTCATTACTCTATATGTAGACACTTGGATTTTTCCAGGATTTAGCTATTTTGGTAATACTGCAAAGATTCAGCTTGTGCATGTGTCATTTTTATTCATGATGTTCCTCTTAAAATTTAGAATATTCTATTGTTCCTGCCACCAATTGTTTTATAGGGTTGAGATTTCTCTTTCTCTCCATATTTGTTATATGGGTGTCACACAGCCTAGGTACCCAGCTTATTTGTTAAAACTTGATATTGGGAAGGACACATGTAGCTCTAGGTATTGTCCTTAGTGTAGCCAGTCTCAAATATGGGAAGCTAAATAAATATTCAGATTGCCAGGTCACAGTCCCTAGGTCCTCTGAACAAGTGGTTCTGAGATACAGCCAGAAATCTACATTTTGAACAAGCATCTAAAATCATTATGAAACAAATTATCTGCAGACATACACAGAAGGAAGCTTTTTAATATTGGTTTCCTGGAGCTGTAGAATCGTTGGATACAAGGGCTCGCAAAAGGAAACTACACTGGAAAAAAGAAAGCCTAAAATTTAAGGTAAATGTTACATTTGTTGGATCATTCATCCTCTCTTTCCTAATAATGCCCCTCATTCTCTATGTATTAGGGGTGGGAGTCATTATGGTAATGGGGTAGGGTGCAGAATTAGAAGGTGATTGTGGGCACCCAGGTCCCCCTCTAAGTCCTTAGCACATAGCTGCCTATGTGACCTAGGCCTAAGTTCAATGTAGCCAACTCTCCCCAAGGGGAAGAGAATGTCTTAAACCAGTCTCCTCTGAGTGGTAGAACTTCCTTCCTGAGATAACATCACCAAATGTGCACCTGTTTGTGCACCTCGTGTAACTTTTGCAGAAACTCAGTGGAATGCCTTTGTCCTGGACCCTTTATATTCCCCCTCCTTTCCTGCTTCTTTGCGGGGCACTACCTTCCTACTTTGATCAGCTGCCATTGAGGTTCTCTTGTTTATAAATCCCAAAAAAGCTTATGCCGACTAAAAGCCAGGTGTGTTCTTTGGTCTTGTGGCCTCACCAGCTCGAGCCCTTTAGGAGTTGGGTTGGAACAACTGGTGGGCCAGGAGCCAGGAGACTGAAGTGAAGCTGGCTAGTAAGATAGGGAATCAATGGATGGATCTGGAACCTGGCAAGAAGTCCACGTGGGCATCAATACCCCCAGGATGGCTGCTGGAAGAGCCCCCCCTCACAAGATACTGCCATTCAGAACAAGATTTTCTAGAGAAGCCAGGAGAAGCCCCGGATATTCCCCAAGGACTTTATTATTGGGTCCTCATGGGGGATTGATGGTGGGGGTGGTAATCAACCAAAACAGCAAACAGCTGGGACGCCTCCCCTGCCATTAGCAAAGGTGCAGAATAATTAACGGTTTAAAAAGCAAGCATGAAGACCTCTTGCTCTCTTGCCTTTTTCCTGTCCTGGTGCCAGTTCCAGTGCTGGTCCTGCCCTGTTCCTGCCTTCTGTGCCATGGTCTCTCTGTGTACCCCTGCATGGGTCAATACGCAAGTAAAACCTGGGCATTTATAAAACAGGAAATTGTAGTCTATAAGTCAGCCTGCTTTATCACTATTCAGCCCCTTCCTCTCTACCTGGGACCCATAATCTGTTATTTTCTCCCATTTCTCTCCCCTCCCTACCTTAATAAATTACTGGCTAACTCACCCAAAGTGCTCTTGAATTTCATTTCTGCAACATAGTCAAGAACCTAGACAAAATACAGTTACAGAAGGACCACCAGCAGTAGTGGGCATGAGCTCATGGAAAGGAGAATCTGCACGGGGAAATCCTGGGTTGGCTTATAATGTCCACACGGGGAGAGGTGGCTGCCCTCCTGGATGAGTGGGGACCACTGAGAGAATATGGGGTCACCTACTTGCTTGACTGTTGTGGAACTCCACATGAGTACCAGGACACTCCAAAAATGCTGATGGGAGAAGCAGTTAACTAAGATAAGGAAGACGTTCCAGCTGCAACTCTGCAAACCCACTGTTGCCTGGATGGTGTGACTGCAGGCTAGTGAGGGCTGATAGAATTAGTCCAGCTGCTGGAGAAGTAGAAAACTTTAGCAACATTAATGTTCTCTGTGTTGTTTCAATTTTAATTTTAATTAGATCTGGATAGCCATATTGACAAAATTGGTGCTGTTAAAGTTTCGTAACTTTGAACCACACAACTCTATGAAAAAAAATGCTAGCAATTTTTGTAAGCCCGCAATTAAAAAATATATTTCAAAATATATATTATGAAAGCTCATAAAACATGTGTAAACTCAGGAAGAGTATAAATGAGATGTTATTTTGAGGCAATGTTTTAAATTTTAGTCACATTTTATTTTGATCAGAATTTTTAAAAAGGTATTAAAACCAACTTTCAGTTTTGATTCAATAGCTTACTCCTGAACTTTGAGTCTAAGCATACTCCTGAAAAGTAATCAGAATATATAAGTGTTATATGTCTGTCTAAACTAATATATTAGTGCTTAACTGCATTTATATTGTTCAGGTATTCCTAATTGGGTGCTGGTTACTAATAACAGTGTTTCCAAGAATGAGCTTGCATGTTATAGGCAGCACTGATTCCAGAGGAGATCTTTTTTTTTTTTAATTTTTTTATTTCTCTCCCCTTCCCCCCCACCCCAGTTGTCTGCTCTGTGTCCATTCGCTGTATCTTCTTCTGGGATCGCTTCTATCCTTATCAGGGGCACAGGAATCTGTGTTTCTTTTTGTTGCATCATCTTGCTGTGTCAGCTCTCAATGTGTGCGACGCCATTCCTGGGCAGGCTGCACTTTCTTTCGTGCTGGGTGGCTCTCCTTACAGGGTGCACTCCTTGCGTGTGGGGCTCCCCTATGCAGCGGGGGGGGGGCGGGGGGCAACCCTGTGTGGCAGGGCACTCCTTGTGCGCATCAGCACTGCGCATGGACCTGCTCCACACGGGTCAAGGAGGCCTGCGGTTTGAACCCCGACTTCCCATGTGGTAGGCGGACACCCTATCCACTGGGCCAAGTCCACTTCCCAGAGGAGATCTTAAAAGCAGTAAAAATCAGAGATGTGAAATGATGGCAAGCTTGGAGACAGCCATACCAAAGGAGTAAAAATTATGAGTCAAATTAGTGAGCTCTATGTCTGTTGGTGTGTCTTAACTCTTTTTGTGTGTCTCTGTTTGTTGAGTGTATATTTTCATACCTCAGGATGGTAATATTAAATTGACAAATGAGAATTCTTAAAAGAACTCTATTCAAATCGCCAAAATTTAAATAAGCACTTACATTGGTAAATGAAAATTCCTGGAGTCCAAATTAGAAAAGCCAAACAGGATAAAAAATCACATATCTGAATAAAGGAACTATTTAAAGGGAAGAAACTAAAAATTTATCCTGAATTCTTCCATAATCTTTCTAAAGCCTTATTATATCTCCAGAGTCTTCAAACCTAGACTGAATTCCAGTAAAACCAGTTGAGGAAACTAAGGGGATGAGCAGGGTGTGGAAAGATAGGGGAGATGTAACTTTAGCCTCGAATTTTGTCTACTAGGCCTGGAAATTAAATTGATATCTTTGGGTGGGGCTTTGTGGGCTTGAGGGGGGCTAGGGAGGGGAGGATGGGTAATATGGCCCAAGAAATTGGGGGGAGGGTGGGGGAACATATGAACATAGGAGATTGTCAGGTATGTGGTTGAGAGTATAATGTTGAGAAAACTTTCAAAAATGTAATAAGGAAGGCTACCTGTTTAAGATGCTTAAAGGGGAGAATCTGACACAGGACAGGCTTCTAGGGAGTATGTGAGTGCTCATTTTGTCATAATGAGTTATGTCATTGGATGGAGACCCATGCAATGAGAGCGAAGGTATACCCACACCCTGGGGAGGACTGTATCAGGGGAGGAGTTGTATCTCTCAAGAGAAATGGTGGCTCCCAATGCATTAGAGCAGTTGAGCCCTCAACATTCTTGCAAGTATTTCTGAACATGGCCCTTCAAGCAATGAAGAGTGATTGTCGTTGTGGGCCCTGAGGGGAGGGGGAAAAAGGTATTGAATAGGTGGAATCAGTGTAACTGGGGGGCAATGGAAGTGTTCCACAAAATTATGCAAGGATGGATATAGGACATGTTAAATTACACCAAAAATGTACAGGGGCTTATAGGCTAAAATGTAAATCATAATGTAAAACATAAGATAACTAAAAATTTAGAAAGTTGTATAGTCTAAAATATAAACCATAATGTAAACCGAAGTGTAACCTTGTTTGAAAGCTATTGTCTCAATATCTGTACATCAGTTGCAGTAAATATAGTATGAACATGTAAAAAGATTATTGCTGGGGAAGGGACAAAGTGTCTGATGTTGAATATGTGGGAGTACTGTATATTGTATGTATAAATTACTGTGGTCTAAAACTTTTGTGAAGACAAGTTTAATAATTAGAAAAAAAAGAAAAAAGAAAGAACATAGACACTGAGGAAGAAATGGAAGAAGTTGCCTTGCCAATGTGCATACAGGGCAACACTTATTGCAGTGATGGAAGCAAAACATCAAAAGCAAAGCTTTTTCATTTTTTAATTTTTGATGCCCCAATTTGTTTTTACTTTAATTTTTCTAAATTAGTATATATTCTATATCTAACCTTTAAACCTATCACTATATTCCATTTTACTATTAATGGAACCTGGCAATATATTGGGCTTCATTTTCAGGGAGGTTTTGGGCCACAGAGGGATTCGATGGTGGCGGGAGAGGAATACTGGTGTGAGGGGTTATTGGTGGGGTGCGCATGGTTGGGAGGGAGTTCTCCAGGGCCTATGTGTGGGGTGCATACAAATGTTTGGATATTTTCATAGTGGTTACAGTTGGGAACGACGGCTGAGGGAGTGCTGAGTTCCTGGCCAGTGGAGCTCTGTTGCATTCCCTAATGGAACAGCAATAATCCCCTGAGTGCAATAACTAAGACCAATAAGGAAGGATGGTCCAACAATGAGCTCTTGATGCTAATGACTATGCTTGTGAGCCTGTGTGCTTGAAATAAGAACTAGGCCTAGAGCTGCAGGGTGCCTAAGAGTTACCTTCTGAGAGCCTCCATGTTGTTCAAATGTGGCCAGTCTCAAAGCCAAATTCAGCATATAAATGCATTGCCTTCCCCCCAGTGTGGGACATGACTCTCAGGGATGAGCCTCCCTGGCACCGAGGGATTACTACCAAGTACCAGCTGATGATGTGGCTGGAGAATGACCTTGAATAAAAGGATTAACTCAGACCAGCAGAATATTTCAGCCTACATGTAATATCAGGAGCTAAAAATGCTTTTTGGCCTTGAATAAAAGGGGGAAATGGAAAGGACAAATGAGTTTATATGGCTATGAGTCTCCAAAAAAGAGCCAGGAGGTCATCTGAGGGGTTGCCCTTATGTACACCTCAACAGAGTCTCAGAGACAGATAAAGTAGATACAACCCCAGGTATGGATTCTTGTGAGGGCTACAGAGACCCACAGGTTCTATGGTCATGGCAGATGGAGTTCAGTGCCATGTCAGTTGGCCCTACTTTGGAGTTTGTATTCCTGAGTGTGATGGAGTTGGACTCAGATGTGATCTCTGTTCACAAGCCTCTCCTGTCACTTTTACCAGACTCGTGGTTGGCGCTGGGGTTTAGTGTATACTCAGGGGACCTGAATCTCTGGACTGTCCATGTGATAGCCAGGCCCTGAGCCTCAACAGACTTGCAACTCCTACTCTCTGGTTTATTGGACTTACCCCAGCCAGCTAACAGGGAGGTAAAGAAGGTCAACCACGACACCAGGGAGCCAAGAGTGCCTACAATTGCAAACAGGAGAACTGCACCCATCATCCAAATGGAATCTAAGCACCCTCTTGATACAGAGGTAGAGTGGACATAGCCATCCCAGGGTGGAGGAGGAATAGAGTATGGATCGGAGTGGACTTGCTGATGCTTTATTCTGGAATTGTTGTGATTAACGATGGAAGTAAATGTGGCATTGATGTGGAGAAAGTGGCCAGGATGGCTGCTGGGGGTAGGGAGTGGGAAGAAGAGATGTGATGTGGGGGCATTTTCAGGACTTGGAGTTGT
This sequence comes from Dasypus novemcinctus, assembly GCF_030445035.2. Classification (NCBI taxonomy): domain Eukaryota; kingdom Metazoa; phylum Chordata; class Mammalia; order Cingulata; family Dasypodidae; genus Dasypus; species Dasypus novemcinctus. The sequence continues at coordinate 86,993,977 of NC_080684.1, read as the reverse complement.
CCTGGGAGGTACTGTGGGGACAGTTACTGGACATTGTGTGTCCTCCCATGGCCCGCTGGGTGGACTGGGGGAGACTGTAAACTTAAATGTGGACCATTGACTATGTGGTGCAGCAGTGCTCAGAGATGTGTTCACTGAATGCAGTGTGTCCCATGATGTTGGAGGAGGTTGTTGTTGTGGGAGGAGTGGGGTGAGGGGGGTGGGAGGGTATATGGGGACTTCATATTTTTTTAATGTAACATTAAAAAATAAATAAATAAAGACAAAATAAAGAACAGAGGAAATATTACAGAATAAATCTTGTTTTATATAGTCTGTCTTGTACTTCTCCAAATATATGTTAACAGCTTTTGAGAAAACAGTGATAATCCAATGTCCAAATTTCAGTAAGTAAAGAAAAAGTCCTTGGAAACTATGGAATGATTTTTCTAAATTATGATTAAACAAATTAAACAATTATAGTTATTTCAGAATCTGGCAGTCCATATGCTTTTAAGGTTATTCACAATCTTATAATTTTATTAAAGAAAAAGAGGTTTTAGCTTCCTGTGGATGAAGGAAGAAAAAAGAACATCTTTTACATAAACTATATTTGTTCCAGTTTTATTTAGCTTGGGTGTAATCTCCCTAGGTTTATAGGATATTAATGAAACAGAGTAGCATTATATGTATTAAATCTTTAAGATGATGAAAACTGTAAGCTTTTGGCTAATGAAATCATTACAAACCTCTTTTTTTGAAACTTGTTTTTGCCTTAATTGAAACAGTTTTTTTTCTTCACAGAATAAAATGGGGGCTATGAGACTTAAATTAATACAAAAAAGAACTAAAAGTTTTGTGAAGGTGAATTCATAGTCAATGCTGACTAAAATTTGATGTTTGTTTAAAGGAATGTGATTTGTCCTAAGATAAAATGCCTGGTTTTCGTAAAATTAGGGTGGAAATATATAAGACAAGGCTTGAATAAATATAGAAAGTTGTAGATGGTATTGTAGAAGGTATTAAAGGAATGTGTTTTGTAAAGGTGAAATTTGTCTTGAGACAAAGTCCATGTAGTGATGGATAGTTATGGGAAGTTTGTAAAAACATTTTCTAAACTGAAATATTTAAATGGCTAATTCCAGGAAGCAATTATTACATAGAAACCTGAACTGATTTTGATAGCAAAAAGTAAATTCATAACAGGGAAACCTGTCAGACGCCACCTCAGCCTGCATATCAAAGTGGTAGTAGGGTGAAGATAATCTTAATTCCATTGGGAACCTTAGATTTTCATAAGATAATGGAGAAAGTGTTTTTTTCTGTATTGCTAAAATAAAATACCTGTTAATGTAATCATGGCAAAGGTATAAAAGTAAAAAGTAAAGAACTAAAATAGTTAAGTTAATTTGATATGTTATAAGCTGCACTGGAAGTATTTAGAAAGTGTATGAAAATTAAAAGAGATAGACTTCAGTATTGCCAAACTCTTGTGTGTTGAAACCAGGCCCCTAGTATCCTTGCACAGTGTCTCTCCATTTGAGTTATTGGCTAGGATTGTCACTAAAACCCCCAAAATAATAAAGGATCTACCACATCTCTGGACATGCCCCTGAAGTGCATGGAAAGTATGTTGCAGTTTTGGACTCCCATAGCAGCTGGTCATGGCTTGATATGGCCAGATTTACATTGCCTCCAGACAGGTTCTGTTTCATAATGCCAAAGGGGACTATGCACCAGGCCAGTGAAACACTGGAGCTTCTCTCTAGGGCCAATGATGCTGCAGCATCCTGACTATGTAAGGACATGCCAAGTGGACTAATTACCAGAGTATGTGAATAGAACCTAAATAGACACAATTAGTATTATGGCACGCTTCCTTGGAGAAACACCATGTATGGTATTGCAAACCAGGAGCTTAGATCTATTAACTGCAGCTCAAAGAGGAATTGTGCATTGATAAGTGCATTGAGTAGTATTAAGTACTATATCTATAAACCTGATAAATATAATATCTCTTCTCTTCTAAATCATATGTAGAAGGATATTGAATATGTTAAAAGTCTTTGTAAATTTAATTCGTTTTTTAAGTAATTAATGAACATGCCTATAAAAGAATGGCTCTCCTTTTAAAATATACTTTTTAATTTTAATTATTAAAAAGGAACTTAGATTATATGAGTGATACACAAAAAAATATAGGGGATTCCTATATGCCCTGCTTTCTAGCCCTCACACATTTTCCCATATTAACAACATCCTTCATTAGTGTGGTAACGGAGCTTGAGAACAGGGATTCAGCAGAGAACCCAATGTGAATGGAAGTTCATCATCTGCACCTTTCTATATTTTTGATATTGCTGAAGAGTCAAAATATTCATCAGCAATTTCCTCAGAACCATTTCCTTTGTAAATATACAAATGGAAATTTGGTACCTCTTTTTGGAATTTCCCATCCATTGTGTTTTGGGACCTGTTCATAACATCAATTTTAACATTGTGTTACAACCTGTACTACCTTTGTTTCATTTCATGATTTGCAGCTTCTTTGTTCATTGGACCACTAAATTGATGAGCTGCAAAGAAGGGAGCTATCTTTTAAAATGTTAGATATTTTATGTTCAATGTAGCTCACTCTTCCTCTAATATTTGCTTATTTTTAATTCCTTCTGAAGGAACAAAATTTCACTGAAATACCTTTGCTCAATGGATGAGCCTATATAAATAAAAAATTAATTGGTTTATTCCTTTATTCTATCAGCCATTGAATACATATTGAACAATTCTTTTGTACAAAGCACTATGCTAGGCACAAAAAAAAAAAATCAACAGAAGAGAGGTATAAAGAGAAGTGTGTGAAATATTCTACATCCATTTCCCACCTCCTCAATCCTTTTTTTTTTTCCTATACTCTTCACAAAACCCAGAGAAGCTAAAACCAGACTGTGGGGAGGGTACTGTAAAGATACACATTAACGCTCTCCCTCAATGTAATCTGAAACCTTATGTAGATTGATTGGATCTGAGAGCTCAGCTTTCACCTTCCCCAAAAAGAGTTAAATCATTTAGCAGTTTTGGTTCAACATCTTATAGGCACTAGATTTCAATGCAGTAGCCTTTCTGCCCAAGAGTGGGCTGTACATCTCACCACCATGAATTTTCCTTTCTCCTTGACACCTGAACCTTCTCCTCAATTTCCCACCTGGATTCTCATTTGGAAATGGCTAATTTTTTTTGAAATTGGGCCCTTCATTTGCATTATTTGATAGTATTTTCACAGCTTCTATTGCTCAGACAAGTCGGTGACTAATTCCCAATTCCTAGAAAAAGGACTTTTTCTAGCGTGGGCTTGGGGTTTGGCAAGTATCCTTCTCATGAGCCCTGAAAGAAGACAGAATCCTTTTCCTGAAGTGTTAACTTCCTCAATCAAGCAAGCACTGCCGAGAGTTGGCTCTCTAGCCAAAGCTCTTTGCTTTAGATGGGGGAATGGGGAGTGGGGAATAAGGAAATTGCTTTCCTGGAACCCAGGAGAATATGGAGTGACCTTAAATGTCTCCTCCACAGACTTCTGGGAAGATGTTGCAGCTGCCATTTTAGTATTCTTACAGACAGTATCCTGTGTCTTTTTTTTTTTAATTTAGGGTTTCAAGGAGTAAAATCAAATATATCTTCTTTATGACCATGCCAGGTTCTACATTTTGCTAAGCACGAAATATTTCTTAGGTCTTAAAACAAGTGTCAAGGGTTTTAATTCTACAAAATAGAAAGAACTAGATGTTCCAAAGGCAGACCACACGGTCATGTCTTAAAAGTGGAAGTTTATAGCAAATGGCCGAAACTTTCTAGTAACACTGAGATGATTTTGTATAAGTGTTCTGTTTCCAAATATTTTTCAGGATTCATTTGGGAATGATTAAGCTAATGTTACATCTTTTCAGAGTTATGAAAAAGATGACTTTCAATCAGAAAGAGGCTTAAACTCATCACTAAGGAAATGACCCTGGTCCTCTTCTCCCCTTGGTATGTGGAAGAAATGAGCTTTTGTTATTAGGGCACCTCAGGATACTCTGGATGTGTTCTATGTATCCAAAAGAATGAAGAGCATGCACCTTCTGGAAATCCCTGGGGTGTTTAGGGCTAATTTTTAGCTAGAGCAGGGTATTTTTATCATACCCATGACCATCGTGGAATTCTCAGAAGGCATGCCACAAAATTACTCTGTAGTTCCAGCAAGATGTGCTTCATTGCGCTATACAAATATACAAATGAAATGAAAAGGACCAGTCAGAAGCATCTGTGAATAGGTCAAGAGAGGAATCCAGTCTATCCAGCCAACTGCTGAATGGGTGTTATAAGGACAATGTCTCTACTGGGGGGACCCCTGTATGCAATTGGACAATCCTGTGCTGGCAAGGAGGTCTCCTGAATGTTTTATGAACTGGCTGCAGTCCCCTGAATGCTTGCCTCAAGTCACTGATACATCACGGAGAGAGACATAGTTCACCCAAGATAGGATCTAAGAGAAGAAAACGCAAAGCAGATGCAGATAAAAGATGATTTACAAGTCTCGGGGTTGGTTCCCCTTTGGTTCAAGAAGGTGAGGGATGGACTGGAGATGAAGATCCAAGATGGCTAGAAGACATTTATAGACTAGTCTTATTGACTGTATTAATCCAAGTACAACTTAATATGGCCTTATAAATTCTAAGGAACTGCTACTTTATGGATTCATATAAAATGTGTGTGTACTTGTGTGTGTGTGTTGAAGAAGGGGAGAGAGGGTTACTGCATTTGGTGGTAGGGAATGTAGGCACAATGGATGAGATTATGGCCTTCTGGAGGTAAGAACACTGAAGTCAAAATGGGTTCAAATCTGGATGCTGCCTTTTTACAATTGTGAAACTTTGAGCAGCTCAACCCTATACATTTATAAATCTCCATGCCTCAGTTTCCCCCAGAGGGTTGTTGTGTGTATTGAATTAATTAATCCTTGTAAAGCACTCAGAATGTACCTTGTACATAATAAGTGCTCAAAAAAATATTGTCTCTTCTTCTAATTATTATTATCACTGTCATCATTATAAACACGAGTCTTTTAAAATCTGGAAACACCAAGGTAACTCACCTTAGAGCTATGGGAAATGAGCAGCTGTGGCTTATAATAAACATTCTTCATTCAAGAAGCTAAGAACCACCTCAATATATGCCCTTATCAAGGGAACAAGTTCTGGAATCAAATGGGCATGAGATCCAATGCCAGCTCTACCACTTGCTAGCTGTGTGGCCTTGGGCAAGGTATTCCCACCTGTTTAAGCCTCAGTTTCTAGATCTACAAAGTGGACTAATGAGAGTACCTAAGTCATAGAATTATTATCAGGATTTGAAGAGAAAATTATTGATTGTGACAAGCTCACCACAGTTGCGCCACAAAGTAAGCTTATCTTCCTTGGAGACCAGACAGCCCAGAAAACAGCCATAATTAGAACTTATGACATGCCTTCTCCATCAGAAACATGTCCATCACAACTCACATTCTTGTTTACTTGAGACAATATCAGAGGTCCAAAAACTAAGCTTCATAACCTGGAATTTGATTCCCACATGGCTCCATAATTCCCCGAATCTAACTCAATCTCTCATCTCTCCCCAGCTTGGAAACTCAGTCGGTTATAAGCAAAATCCTCAGCTCCTTCTTGGAGCCTTTCCTTCCCCTTCTTGCTTTAGCTGAGGATGGCTTGTTTCCCAGCTCTGTTTTCTTTCCACACCCCTCATACCATGGATCCTCCTGAGATAGGGTAGGTATCCTTTTTTCCTGAGTCCCTTGCTTCCTTGAAAAGAAACCCCACTAAGCACAGTCCATCCAACTCTACCTCTTATTACCCCCTCCTTTTACAACCAGTTCCCTCATTCAGTGACTGTTTAAGCATCTACCTCACAGTTTCTCTCTCCACCATTACACCTGCCATCTTTTCAATACCTTCAACATTATTGGAGATGATCTATTATTCAGCATCAACACCCTGGCTTCTCACTTCCTTGATTCCCACTCCTCTAACAATCTTGCCTTCTATTCCAACTCAACTTTCCATGCTCTTACTTTAGACATTTTCACCCCCACCAACATCTTGATTTCAACTACTTCACTCTGAACACTACATGCCATTTTTCCAGTTCACTTTCTCTAGTTCCCCAACTCAAGCAATTTTTCAAGCAATACTCCTTTGTGTCCTTACTTCCTGCTTTAAACAATTTAGATTGCACAGTCTACAATTATAATTCCCCCAAACTTCCCTGCATATACTCTCAATAAACTCACCCTTCTTTTCTGAGATTTTATCCACCTGGGAAAAGCCCAAACTGAGTTAACACCAATTCTCTGCTTTCCCTGGGTCTGTGCCTGGACAGTTAAAACTGACGAGGAGGAAAAAACAAAATTCTGCTGGCTGGTTTCACTTTAGATTTATGGCCACCAAGTTCAAGTCAGTCCTCAGAGTTTTGCCTGGCAATACTATTGCATTTCACTAGTCAATTCACTCCCTCATTCTCAAGTGGTTATTTGCCTCCACTCCTCTACATCTTCCTTCATCTCCAGCATCCTCCTTATCCTCCACACTCAGCTGATGGCTTTGGTTCTTGTTACATGGAGAAAATAAAAGCAATCAAAAGAGAAACATCAGATCTTACCATCATTAAATATACTCTTTCTGCATATATACCCATTTACCCTACAGAGTATTTTTGGTAAGAGTATGGACTCTGCAACCAGACTGCCTAGGTTTAGATGCTATGACTGTTTTTTCCTAGGTCTTGGGCAAGTGCCCTAAAGGTTCTGTGCTGAAAAAATTAGAGATAATACTTGTATGAATGAAGGTTGTGATGAAGATCAGATGAGTTGATCCATGTAGAGCACAGAACAGAGTGCCTGGAACAAAACACATACGCAGAAAATGTTAGCTTCCTTACTTTCAGTGGATGAACTGTTCAGTCCAAGGCCAATCTCTACCCTTGTGCAGGAGGTCCATGTCCCTCTCACCTCTCTCAGGACACTGCTTTTACCATTCTCTCCTCTCTTTCCAGTATCAACATTTTTTCCCTCCTTACTAAATCACTCCAATCAACATAAAACATGCAGTAGTAGCTCCCAACAGAAAAACAAAAAACAGGAACAACTAACTAAACTCTTTAAAAGAGCTATCCATCTCTCCATTCCCATTCCTTCACTTCCCACAGTTTCTTTAACCTTTTCCAGTCAGATTTTCACTTCTACCACTGTACCAAAAGATATCTTTTCAAGATTACCAGCATCTTCTGTCTTGCTAACTTTGTAGAAAATCCTGTCTTCATTTTTGTTGACATCTGAAGCAGAACTCAATGCAAGTGATCCTTTCTTCATTTAGAAAACTTCTTTCCTTCACTGAGCCTCTGACAGTCACAAATTCCTAGCTCCTCTCCAACTTCTCCAGTTTCTCCTTTTCAGTCCCCTTTACAGGTTTCTCCTTTTGCTTTCTTCTCTCTTGGATCACCTCAGAATTAGTCCTCATTCTTTTTTCCTTTGGCTTTAAGTACTATCTATATGCTGGTGGGTATCAACGTTCAATCTTTGACACCATCCTCTCTGAACTCCAGATCTGTGTCCCTGTCTAACTGACATCTATTTGGGTATCTAGTTGATTCCATACCGCCATTCATCCCCAACCCCCAAATCCCTGCTACTCCTCTGGTCTTCCTCCACTTTGTAAATGGCACCATCATCTACTCAGGTGCTCAGACCAAAGACCTGGGAGTCATTTATGATTTTCCCTCACATCAAATCCTTTAATAAATTCTGTTGGCCCTGTTGGTCCTGTTTCCAAAGTTCATCTGAACAATTCTTACCCCTTCCACCCACTACCACCCTCTCTCCTAAACCACTACAGACCTTTCTTATTGGTCTCCTGCTTCCACTCTTGACTCTCTATAGTCTTTTATCAGCAACAGCAGGAGTGATACTGTTAAATATATGTCAAGTTATGTCAAGACCCTGCTCAAAACACTTATGTGCCTACCTCTCATATTTAAAGTCAAGTCTAAGGTTGTTCCACTGAATTATGAAGCCCTACATGATCAGGCCCTAGTTATTACCCTAACTTCACTTCTTCCACATTCTCCCTGCTCACTGGGCTTCACACACATTGGTCTGCTGGCTGTTTCCCCAATAAGCCAAGTTCATTTCTGCTTTCAGAGTCCTTCCCTCAGATATTTGTACAACTTATTTGTCCATTAAATTGGAGACTCAGCTCAGCTATCACACCCCTAGAGAGGCCTTCCCTGGCAATCTTATGTAAAAACATACCCCTCCCCTGTGCTACTCTCTGTCCCCTTACCTTAATTTTGCACTCTGCAATTATGCTTCTTTTATGTATTTATAGATATATTTAGTTAGTGTTTATTTTTATTTGTCTTTTGCTTATGTTTTGAAGCCTCAGTAAGAGTGGGCATGTCCATTCATTCATTCATCAATTATCTACTGAGCATCTACTTTTGTCATACACTGTATTTCACGTTGGGCAAACACTAGTGAACAAATTCCGTACCATTCTTGCCCCCAACTTTCTCAAAGTTAGCAGTTTGATGTGAGAAATAAATAGATAATCACAGACAGTGGCAAAAATTCTATGAAGGAGAAGCATATGGGAATAAGAAAACACATATCCAGAATTTGACTTACATGGAAGAATTAGAGTAAGTTTCCCACGTTAATGATGCCCAGCAATTTCAATTTCCAATCTATATTCTTCCATCATCATTTTTAATTTTGATCATATAACTCTTTGGTTAAAGTCTAGCCATATAGAATCTTCTTAATTTTTTTCTATTTCTTGGAGGATATTGCCCTCCCATTGCCATATATAGTGCCATGCAATAAGCTTTAAATTAGGCATCCACAAACCTACGAATCCCAATTCTACCACTTGCAGAGCTGTGTGGTCCTGAGCAACCATTTAAACTCTCTGAGTTTTAATTACCTTATTTATAAATTAACATGGTTGTTATCCATATTGACAAATTTATAAGTTTGATTTCTGCATAAAGTGCCAAACACCCAACTTTTGAGCTTTATATGAGTTAAATGTTTGTGCAATCACTATTCAGATGTAACACACTACATATTTTCTATTCCCTTTCTCTTTTTGAGGTCTCACTCCCTACTAACTATATATAATATATCAAATGTGGATCCAACCATTTTATACAAAGGACACATGGTATTTTTGGAAAACAATAACAAAAAAAGTTCTCCAGCCCACATTTGCACTTGGCAATCTTATCACTGGCCAAGGCAGGATGTGAGAAAAAATAAAATTAGCATTAACTCAGCTGTAGTACTCTCAGGCCACTGTTTTTTCCCCTTTTGTTAATCAATGCACATTTATCCCTAGCCAACACACACAACCCAGGGTTCACAGCTTTTCCCTCCTCTCCACCCAGTCCCCTGGCTCAGACACACAATGGGGCTAAAAAGAGCTTTCAGGTAGAGCTCTGGTCCCAGTAGCTCACTTGATGGCAAATGCAGGGGAAAGTGTTTGGGATGGCAGGTTTTCCAACCCTTGGGGCATCAAAATCCAGACAGACACCTCAAATGCAGCCAAGCATTCTTTGGTAGGGATGGTTCCAGCAGGCAGCTACTTAGCTTGGTAATTTCTCATGCACCATACTGGGCAACTCTGGCTGAGCTGGGAATCCCTAGTTATAGCTGTACCCTGATCTTCTCCAGTCTAGACAGATGGATCAGACAGTGCTCCCTTGGTGTACTCCAGGAATGCAAGTACTCATAGACAGACACCAAGCACAGGCAGAGATTTTTACTTTTTTGTGCCCTTTGGCATTCTGGTAAAGCCCATGGACGCGTCCTCAGAATGTTTTTAAATGCTTAAGATAAAGTAAATAAGATGACAAAGAAAGTCAGTTATATTAAAAATAGTTTTCTAATATTTAAAAAATCAAATTTATTGTGTAGCAATATATATGTTTTTAAAATAATTCAGTAAGTAACAGGATCCCCCTCCTTTCTTTCTTTATGCCAGGATTAAACTTCAAGATCATGAAAAAATCTCACAAAGCATAATTACATTTAGCATTGATTTGCCTGGTGATAAAGTATTAAGGATTTTATGCCAATAATGTAGTTTTTTCCTTCCATTAAGATCACTTCTGATCAAAGGTCAGAAAACGATGCCTGCTGGCCAAAGCTGGCCACAAACATTCATTTGTCTATAGGCTGGGTCTGCTTTCACACTACATCAGCAGAGTTGAACAGTTGTGTTTAAGGCTGTATGGCCCACAAAGTCAAAAATATTTACTCTGTCCCTTTATAGAAAAGCTCTGCCAATCCTTAAACTAGGTTTGACTCTTTACTCCCAGGAGAAAAAAGATATAAATAAATTTTAATACAATATATTAAATGGGCCAACTAAAATATGTCTAAGGCATAGAAATTACTAAGAGAAGAATGAAGGGAGAGGAGAAGGCATAAACAACATTGTGTTTTCTGGAAATTATAAGCACATGTGGCTAGTGGCTATTATATTGGGCAATTTTAGGTGATGGAAGTTGAATTAAAAATTGAAGTAGACAAATAAGATATCAAACCTCTTGTTTGATAATTTATCAAAATTATTCTGGTTGTGGATGAATTGGAAGAAAACAAGACAGGGCGACCAGTTAGAAAACTATTCGATAGTTCTGGACTGAGAAGATAAAGTTCTGATCTAAAGCGTTAGTTTTGATCGAAGTTTGGGATAGGGAAGAGGGTAGTTTTGAGCCATATTAAGAAATAGAACTGACGGGTCTTGGAGATCAATTAAAAATGTTTTGAGGATCATGAAGAAGGAGCTAAAAATGCCTCATTGGTTTCTGAGTGGCAACTGGGCAGGGGAATGGGTGCTAAGATAGGAATAATGGATAAAGAGTAGGCTTGGGGAAGCAGGAGGTGTTAGGTGGAAATGAGTTGAGCCTAACTTGTTTGTGGGCTGTAGGAACATGGGTAGCCAGGTCTGGTTAGAGGTCTGGTTTGAAAATATAGATTAAGCATATTAGTTGGTGTCATGAGGAGAACAGTATCATGTAAGGCAAGAAAATTAACTTATAGTTTTAGTTTCTGCCATCAACTACCTGGATGAATTTGGCCATGCCATTTCTTTCTGGCCTCAGTGTGTTAGTTAGGGTTTTCAGAGAAACAGTACCAACAGAGCCAATATTGGCTCACAGAGGCTTGGCAAACATGGAGGTCAGTATGTCCAAACACCGTATGGCAAGTGGCAAGCCGGAAACTCTGACAAAGCTCCTCAGGGACACTACCCATCTCTTCTCCCTAACAGCAGCCTGTAACCTGAACTCTTACATTTGAATTTCAGATACTCCTTTGGTGTCTGGCTTTTGTACAACATTATGTTTTTGAGATCCATCCATGATGTTGCACATAGCAGTTTATTTTAATTTCTTGTCAAATATTCTATTATATGTATAAGACCAAATTTGATTATCCATTCTATTATTGATATGAATTTGGATTGTTTTCCATTTGGGGCCACTGTGGATAGTGCTATGAAAAGATCTGGACCTGCCTTTTGATATACAACTGTACGCATTTCTGTTAGAAATGGAATTGCTGGGTCATAGTCGCATTTGTATTTCAGCCTTTCAAATATTGCCAAACAGTTTTACAAAGATGCCATACAAGTTTATACTGCATCAAACAATATATGAAAGATCTAGTTATTCCACGTTGTCACTATACTTAGTATGTCAGTCTTTTTAAATTTAGCCATTCTGGTGGGTATATAGGGATATTTCATTGTAATTTTATTCTCATTTTCCTGATGATGAATGAGGTTGAGCATCTTTCTATGAGGGTTTTTTTTTTCCACTTGGATTCCCTCTTCTGCACATTCTGTCCTTTGCCTGTCATAGAGTGTTCTTCATATATGCTGTATATAAGTACTTTATCCAATATACAAACTGCAAATATCTTCTTCCATTCTTTGGCTTGCCTTTTCATTCTCTTAATTGGTATCTTTTCATAATAAAAATGCCTACCTTTAATATATCCAATATATAAATATTTTATTTTCCTTTATGATTAGTACTTTTTCTATCCAGTTTAAGAAATTTTCACCTACTCCAAGGTCATAAAAATATACTTCTATGTTGCCTTCTAGAAGTTTCATTATCATATTCTTCACAATTAGATCTATATTGCACCTGGAACTGATTTTTGTTTTAGGTGTGAGGTGGAGAGGTCAAGATTTATTTTTTAATATAGATAGCCGATTGACCTAAAAATATTTATTAAAAAGACTATCTTTTTGTCACAACATGCAATGTTACATTTGTCATATGTTGTGACAATATATGTGTGGATCTTTTTCTGCTGTCTCTGTTTTGCTCCACTTGTCTAGTTGCCTATTCATGAACATAGTATATCCCCCTACTTAGTTAGATCTTCTTTAGATTGTTCTCAAAAATATTTTGTAATTTTCTCTATAGAGGTTTTGCACATCTTTTGTTAGAATTATCTTGATGGTACTGTAAATGGCATCTTCTGAAAGTTTTCATTTTCTAAGTGGTTTGTTTCTGGGGAAAAGTGCAATTAATTCTTAGATATTGACTTTATTTCCAGCAACCTACCTGAATTCAGTTCCTAATTTTGACCTTAATAATTTTTAAAGCAGGATTTTTTCTTCTCCACAAGGAGTTTTATAGCCGCAATATATTAAGAAAGAAAAAATATTTTCTATGGGAGGCAAAGATATGAACAAATTCTTGATTTTAATTTTCTTCCTGTCACATCAGTACAATATCTTGGCATTTGAATGAACCCCAGCTGGATTTCAAGGATCCATCCAGTCCTTAGATATGATATTCTCAATGTCACACATTTAGTGTCAGGAATTGTGACAACTAGCTGAATAATAAAACAGCTCTAATTCAAGATTAGCATGACCTCAAATTATTAGTAAATATATCTGTGACTGCAGGTATACCTCATTTCAGGAAAAAGCATTACTTTGCCGAATCACAGTCTGTAGTGACCAATAAAGCAAAGAATGAATGGTTTTTTTAATACTTGTTAAAGAATTTCCTCAGTGGATAAAATTATCAAGTAAATGGTAATAACTATGGGTGAAATTTCATTCGGCTGGCAAACTCTTGATGTTGGCTAGATATTGTAATAATAAAAGAAGACAGTTTTAAGACAAAAGATGCTCTAGAGATAATCAATTCCAAAAAACGTCTTTTTACAAGTGAAGAAATAAACCTAAATTATAGTGATTTGTTCAATTTCAGAACCAATAGAGCCAGGACTACAAACCAGGTGTCTCAATTTCTAGCCCATTTCTTTCCATTAAAGCACACTATCTCCCATGCTCAAGATGAAGTACAAATGAGGACTCATGGAATTCTCAAGTATAGGGATAGTTTTCCATGATGTGAAGTGGTGGGAGCAGAGCAGGAAGGCTAACATTAATTTTATTTTCCACATGCCAAGCAGTCATCAGGGTATTTTACATGTATAATATCACTTAAGCTTCTCAGAAATATATTAAGTAGACTTTGTTTTTCTCACTTTACAGATGATGAAATGAGTCTCAGAGATGTAAAGTATTTTGGCAAGATCGCATGTCCAGAGAACTAAAACTGTAACCCAGAACAGATTAACTCCAAACCTTGTGCTCTTTCCCTGCTCGGAAGAGGAGGTGGTAGTTTATACTAAAACATGTTTTATTTTTTAAATACTGTCATACATGTCATGTCATACAACATGTCATGAAATTGACTACATCCCTATTTTTAAAAATGATTTGGTTGTTGGCGACATTGAAAAGATTTTTGAGAATTTCTGGGCTTGAATATCACCTGCTTCTATCACTGGACATTCTATTCACCTGAGAGTCCACACCATGGAACTGTGTCGTGGAACGTATGTCAGTCCTCCAAAGTGACTGATAGCAATGTGAAAGCACCTACTTAGATGTTCTGCTTTATTTATAACTTTATAGTTATGCCATAAATCAGGGATTCAAGATTCCTATTGCCAAATGGTCCCTCCTTCAAATTGTATGTTTAGAAAACATAAATACCCATCTACTTCCATAAACCACTTTGTCATTCTGCATGAATTAAATTAATTAATTAATAAAAAGACTTTTTTCAAGATCAGGGATAATCTGCAAAGTATATGGATTAAAAAAATCTAGTTACAGACTCACACATGTAGAATACTGAGCATAGTGTCACTTTATTTATTTGCACATTTATTACTCCAAGACATTTATTCAGCACTTTTTAGGAATCAGGCCTGTGACTAAATGCTGATGGATAAGACATGATCTCTGTTTATAATTTGTAAATTTATGTGGAGATATGCAAGCAAACATAAGTTCCCAAGAAAGGCATGTACCAAGTGCTATGGGAACACTGAGGAAGGACTGGTTATATTATATCTGTTTGTGCAGAGGAAGAGACAGCATCAGGCAAGGTTTAATTGAGGAAGTCATCTTTAAATTGGACATTGAAGAGTAAGAATGATCTTGCCGATCATCTTATACCTAGAGAACTGCAACTGCCCCTCCAATGTCCTCCCTGACCCTACCTTTGCCACCCCCGACCCTAATCACATGGCAGCAATGTTCTCTTCGTAAAACAAACCAGATCAAGCTCACCAATGGATCCCCAGTGAAATGAAAGTCAAATCCAAATTCCTTCTATACTCTTCAAGACTACATGATCTAGCTCTTGGCGGCATCTTTCCTCATTCACTGCAAAGCCACCTCCTCCAAAGCCCATTACTGCACTCCAGCTACTCAGGTTTTCTTTCTACTTATGTATGTGTTCTTTCTGAATATCACATTCATAGAAAAATAATCTTTAGGTCTTCAAAATATTTATGTTGAAAAAGGATACACCACCATAAAATTAAATGTCAAGGAATGCTTTCCTACATCTTGTACATCTTGTCTCAGGGCCTTTGTCCTTGTTCCTTCTATTTGGACTCTGTCCCCAGAGCTCTGCAAATTGTGCCCTTCTATTCATTACAGTTTCCATTCCTGAGAATTCTTTCCTAATCATCTTAGCTAAAACATACCCCAAGTGCCACACACATACACAGAAGCTTACTCTCTATTTCACTATCCTATTTCATCTTCTTCATTGTCTTACTGAATACCAGAATCATTTTATTTATATTTTCTATACCCTCTTATCCTTGCAATTAGAACTATAAGCTGCTTGAAGTTGAAACTATTTCACTTTGCTATTTGCTCAGTGGCCAAAACAATATTTGGCAAATAATAAATGTTCAGCAATAAATTATAAAGTAGAGAAGTAGTGGAGAGTGACAATAGGAGTTCTTAAAGGCTCTGCTCTTATTCTCTAATTATATAATAAATTTGTTTTGTTGGTAACAAAAGTTTTAGGGAGAAAAGAGCTAAAAATATACAAACTGTTATATAGCAACCTCTCAAGCCTTTCTTTGTTCAGATGACATCAGCTTACTGGAATGATTAAGGATACAGGGAACACATTTTCCCTATGTGGATCAGTAAAAATCTCAAAATAAATCTTGGCTTTTTTAATTGTTTTCATTGAAATTCTTTGATTTTAACAGCCAACTGCCCACCCTTCCTGTAAAGCATTTTAGGACATGGGTATGATATATTTAGGGAACTGTCAAAATGTAAATTGATGTTGTCATAAGGTTTTAGCAGTCAGTCCCTATGAAGTAGTAAAAGCTGTGTTCATGGCTTAGCTGTCAGAAACTCCCAATGATACTTTGCTGTGTGCCTTTTAAACCTTACAAGGCCTGTCACCAGCTTTAAACATGACCTGATGGTCTCATAATGCTCCAATATGATTTCCAAAGAAATCATAAACATGGTGAGTTCAGCTCCATCTGCTAGGATTATCACAGAGCTCTCCTCAGCACAGGTCCTCATAAGGTTCCCAGAGCTATTTATTGTTCTCTTATGCCCCCATCTACAGTTGGAGGAAGGATTGGAGATCATCCACAATGTGGGCAAGAGACTTCTCCAGATTTGGAACAATGGGTAACAACTTGTAAAATGAATTTTGGTTTGAAGAAACCCTCCCAGTTTGGAGGCAAAGAGGAATCAATAGACAAAGCAGTTCATGAGAAGATTAAATGCATTAAGCTATAGAAAGTGGTCAGCAGAATACCTGGCAAAGTCAGAATAAGCACTCAACAAATGGACATAGTTAGCAGTAACTGTGTTAGCTCTCTATTGTGCCACTTAATCCATGGTGTTAAAATCTAATTAAGTGAATGTCTTCCCACCAGATAGGAAGTTTGAGGTCAGGGGACTAATTTTTGCAGCACCAGAAATTATCAAAGTGCCTGAAATATATTAGTCACTCCGTTTATACTTCCTGACCCAACCTGGTTCAGAGGACAGAGCACTGACTTCTGGGTCCCACTCTATCACTAATTAGCTGTGAAACATTGGGCAACTTTGCTTAACACTACCGGGCCTCACTGTTCTCACTTGTAAGAGGAAGAGGTTGGGTTTTATGGTCTCTAAGGCCCTTTCCAGTTCTAACATTCCATGGCTCTTTGCTGTTAAATTAAGTTAAGGAAGATTTAGGAAATGTGGGAGCCAAATTCCATTTCTCTTTGACTGTTCTGGCCATGTCCTTTATAATGATGAATTATTCAAGCTGATTACTATGCAATCCAAGTGATGTCTGGCCATTATTAGATTCTACCCTAAACTCTCAGAGTTTATGCCAATGCAGAAAACATGGTGGAAGATGGAGATGGCTATGAAACAAATGTTACCTTGGCCCCTTTGTCTGACTTTACTTCCTACCAGGCTATGTATGAATCATGAAGGCCCAGGGCCTCAGTTTAGCAAATAATTGTTTAATTCTAGTTCAGCAAATAATTCTGTATGCCAGAGACTGGTTAGATTGTATAGATATAAAGGAGAAAAATTAAAACTTATTATGATTGAATAATGCTATTAGCAAAACTGAAACTTATTCACAGGCAAGTTAAATACTGTTTTCCAGATAAAGACAACTAGATGCAGAGATCCAAGACCAAACCAGTTAAGTCCTAAAATGAGTGAAACACAAGAAATACAGGTCTCTTGGGTTCCAGATGGTGACATATATAAATAATTAGCACAGAGCCTAGAACTCAATAAAGCTATTTTCCTTCTCCACCTTGTTCAAATTGATACCTCGAAGTTATCTGGAGTCTTCCGTCTCACTCTTCCATAAGTTGTCAAGTCTGACTTAATAATTTTCCTGGAATATAGCCACTTCTCTACATTCTAACCTAAAACAAACTTCAAGCTTCTATTATCTCTCTCTTTGCATTGATTTTTCTAAAGCTTGGATTTTGTCATTCTTATTTCTACTGCTTTAAACCAGAGATGGTGAGGAAGGAACAGATTATAGAGATAATAAGATACAGCAATCAGTAATTGGTTACTGAATGCATCTAGGAGGGGTAAAAATGATGTAAAAGGATATTTAAAATGACATTGAATGTATGGGTGGTGGGGCCACCAAAAGGAAAAGAATGCAGAAGGAGGAGCAAGTTTGGCAGGGATGATCATATAGTGAATGTTAGGGCACATTGCCCAGGATATAGGCTCTCATTCATTCCCGTAGCTTCTGGGAGTGTGGCTGCTGATGTTTCACAATTGATACCCTTCCCAGGCATTGTCTTCAACATTGCCCCAGTGCATTTCCCTCAGCTCACACAAGTGCCTGCTAGTGAACTTCTTTTGACCAGGTGATGGAGGAAGAAAAATACCAAGTAAGGTTTATGGAGAGGTCAACTTGTCATTTAAGTTCCAACCCAAAATGGTTGCAAATGAATTATAGCCCTATTCAGACATGGCCTTAAAAGTCAGGGGTGAAGGAAAGTTCCCCCAGTGGGAAGAACTTCAGGTAATCCATTTGATCATTCACCTTATGTAGGAAAAAAAAAGTGGCCTGGAGAATAGGTTATGTAAGGATTCATGGGCAGTGTTAAATGATTTATCTGGTTGGTCCAATATCTGGAAGGAGAAAAACTGGAAGATCAAGGAAAAGGAGGTCTGGAGAGAGGTATATGGATTGACCTATAAGAGTAAACACATCGGGAATAATTTTGCATCGTAGGTTAATATCCACCAGAGAACCCACAATAAAAGATACTAAACAACCAAGTAGCAGAATGATTCATCCAATTGACGTAAGTCATTGACTACTCCAGTGATAGCACAATAAACAAATGAACAGAGTATCCATGGCAACGTATAGTAGCTATTCATAGGCCAGCAATGTGGGCTCCCACACTTCCAGCCTGATCTAACTACCATGCCAACAGCAGAGAACAACATGAAAACCCCAATATGACTCCATTCCCTAAGGAAAACAGCCAGCCATTTGGTGGCAAGTCAACTTCATTGGACTCTTTCACCCTGGAAGGGACAGAAATTCATTTTGACCAGAATTGACATATACTCCAGGTATGGGTTTACCTTTACTACCCACAATGCCTCTGCTAGCATAACTATCAGAGGATTTAAGAGTGTTTCATCAACCAACCCAGGATCTTCATAATATCGTCTTGGACCAAAAGACCCATTTTACAGTAGAGGAGGTATTGCAGTGAACACATGACTACAGGATCCACTCGTTCTGCCACATATTCCACCACTCAGAACCTACCAGCCAGATAAAGTGATGAAAAACCTTTTGAAGATAGAGCAGAGGTACTAGCCTGGAGATGACCATGTGAGGATGGATCACCA
This sequence comes from Dasypus novemcinctus, assembly GCF_030445035.2. Lineage (NCBI taxonomy): Eukaryota > Metazoa > Chordata > Mammalia > Cingulata > Dasypodidae > Dasypus > Dasypus novemcinctus. Next base: position 86,975,192 of record NC_080684.1, on the reverse strand, counting down.
TCCTCTAGTACAGTGTCCACCCTAAATAAAAATCAATTATATGGTGCTGTGTTTCCAATAGGTAGAATATATGGATGTAGGAGCCAAGAGGTGGAAAGAGTGATTCTGCTTACCAATTTCCCAGTGACCTGTATCAGGAATTTGTGCTTTCCAACCCTCCAATTTAAAGTTCTACAGGTCTAGAAGTGTTTGTTCCTAGAGGTGGAAAGCTCCCACCAGGGATGTGATAGTTTGAAGTTTTATAAATCCCAGAAAAGATCATGTTCTTAGAACCATTCCATTCCTGTGAGTGTGGGATTCTTTGATGGCATTAGATTCAATTAAAGGACCTTCTGATTACATCACTTCTTTAGATCATTTAAGGGGCTTTGATTGGACTTATAAGTGAAGTGTATCCTGGGTTGGGTTTCTGCCTTCTTGCTGGAGGCTTATATAAGTGGAGAATTAAAAGCAGAAACATACAGAGAGAAAGACAGTGCCATTTTACCCTGTCATGTGAAAGAGGACTCTGAGATCAGCTACAGCTGAGAGACTGGAGGCTAGATTTGGCATAGCACAGAGGAAAGAGGTCTCTGAGAGGCCAGACATATGGAGCAGCTTCAAGCTGACCTGAGGAGCCCTGTCATGTGCTTGATCACTCACAGCTGAGCTTGGGGAGAAAGTGGCTTAGAGGAAAAGACAAAGACCTGGATGGAGAGCCACCATTTTGCCTTACCAGGGGGCAGGAGTCCAGGATCTGCCAGCAGCTAATCTTTGGTAAGAAAGTATTTCTGATGATGTCTTAATATAGAGATTCTTACAGCTTCAGAACTTTAAGCTTTTACTCTATTAAATTCTCTTCATAAAAGCTAACCCATTTCTCATATTTTGCATCAGCAGCCATAGCAAAGTAAAACAAGAAGAAAAAGCATGAATCCCATTAAAATGTAAATTTATGTTGCCTTCCAGTCACATTAGCCTCCTTGTGACAAGAGAACTGCAGTCCAGGTAAAGAGTCTAATATGTTCAAGGATAATTGATCCTGGTCATAAAGAGGAAGTAGAACTGAAGTTATACAATGGGGCAGGGAAGAATAGTTTGGCACTGAGCTGATACACTAGGGCCTTTCTTGGTATACCCCTACCCAATTTTGACATTAAATGGATAAGGAAAGCAGCCAAAGCCTGAGAAGAACACGGTAATGAGAGGATCCTATCCATCAGAGAAGATGGTCTGAATTATCTGCCCGGGTAAGCCACCTAGACCAACAAAAGTGCTAATTGAGGGGAATCTAGAATGGATAGTAGAGGAAGATGATTTGTATCAATTGAAGCACTAGGACAATCTGCAGTAGTGATGTTAATAATTCCATCCCACTAACCTTCCTCTTGGAGGTTTCTCCAGGAAAAGAAGTCAACCATAATGCAGAATTCTTATATGAAGTGGGGAGAACTTCATATGAGAATTGAGAGGTTATATAGTGTCTTAAGCGGTGGACTGTATAGAGAGTTACCAGATCCCCCTTCAGTATGGAGTGACTCATTCTCTCAGCTGCCAAGAGTGTTATCTGCTACTCAGAGATTAGTCTCTCACAAGGAATAGCCCTCAGCTGAAGGGAGCTGCCTCAGCTCTCTTTATTCTTCTGTAGAGGCAGCCTGCCTCCGATGACTGATCAATGCAAAGATACACTTTGCACCCATCCTACTTCCCTTAATTTAAGACAACTCTAAAGGTTTATCCAGAGCCCTCAATGGGATCAGCCTTCATTGCAAATTTATTTTAGTTCAAACTATGCTTCTGCCTAATCCTGCTTCTCTCACTCCACAAGGCAGCTGCTGCCAAGTGCACTTCCCAGTAAATTTCCTGCATGCAAATCTTCATCTAAGAATCTGTTTGTTAGGGACTCCAATTGCAGATAGATGAATTCAGTTTAGATTAAGGTGACTGTAGGATGCTAAAATGGAGATTTTTAGCAGGAATCCGGATATTTCCTATTGAAACCCAAAGATCTTTGGAACGAAAGAAATAAATCTGGGAGTTACCTGCATAGAAATGATGCTTGAAACTATGCAAGTAGACAAGATTACTCAGTGAGACTGTGTAGAAAGTCTCAGAATCTGAGGAAAATCCCAAGGAGGAGGTAAAGAAGATAAGAAGAATCAAGAGAGGGTCAAATGCAACAGAAAACCCCAGCAAGAAAAAGGCTGAGAGATGAGACAAATTGGAGGTTATTGAAGATCTTAGCAAGAGCAATTGCAGTAAGATTTTGGGGCTAGAAACAAAAGTTTCATCTTGGGATGAATGAACAGAAAGAAGGTAGAAACACTGAGTAAAGATTGTGGCTCAAAGATTCAAATACCCGCAGTGAATAGGTAAGCATGGTAAACAGGTGAACTTGTGTGGCTCATCCTATAATATGTATCCAGACCTACATGTATCAGGTACAGCAATAGACACTGAGGTTTACAGTAATGACGTGAGGGGATACAGGCCCCCCATAAAAGTAATAAGAAAGATCATTTCAAAATTCTTTAAAAATTAAAATTAAACGGGGAAATGGAGCCAAGGGTAAGTAATGAACTGATAAATTGATTGCTTGGGAAAGATTTTTCTGAGGAGATGGCCTTTGAACAAATCCCTGAATAAGACATAACCAAGGGAATATTTTTGGAAAGCATATTCCAGGCTGCATCAGGCAGGCATTCTCCAGAGAGAGAGAGAGACCAAACCAGTAGGAGATATTATATTTATGTTTATGTTTATATTATTTATATATGAGTTATCATAAGGAATTGGTTTATGTGATTGATTGTGGGAACTGGATTGACAAACCTGAAATCTGAAGGGCAGGCTGTCAGTAAAGGCAGACTGAAAACTTTTAGGCATATGCTGATACTGTAGTCCACAGGTGGAATTTCTTCTTCCTTAGGGAAACCTTAGTTTTGTTTTACATAATAGCATCACACAGGGTCCACAGGATGGAGGAATAGAGTATGGATTAGAGTGGACTTACTGATATTCTACTATGGAACTATTGTGATTAGTAATGGAAGAAATTGCAGTATTGATGTGGTAGAGAGTGGGAAGAAGAGATGTGATGAGGGGGCATTTTCAGGACTTGGAGTTATCCTGGGTGGTACTGCAGGGACAGTTACTGGACATTGTATGTCCTCCCATGACCCACTGGGTGGCCTAGGGGAGAGTGTAAACTATAATGTGGACCATCAACCATGGGGTGCAGCAGTGCTCAGAGATGTATTCACCCAGTGCAATGAACGTCCCATGATGATGGAGGAGGTTGTTTTAATGGGGGGAGTGGGGTGAGGGGGGTGGGTGTATATGGGGACCTCATATTTTTTTAATAAAATAAATAAATAAAGACAAAAAAATAGCATCACAGCAACACCTAGTAGTGTTTCCATAATTAGGTACTATAGCCTAACCAAGCTGACCTATCACTAACCTTCACAAAGGGAAAGGCAAAATAGCAAGTGCAAAGAGCCTGAGGCAGGAAAGATTTGGCATATTTGAGTAACAATCTATGTCATCTACTCAGATTGGTGTGGGTCTCCCAATTTTCCAATGTCAAGAATAGTACATTATCAGTCAGGGTTCTCCAGAGAAACACAACCAGTAAGAGTGTGTATATATATGCACACACTTATATATATATATATAAAGAGAGTTACTTCAAGAAATTGATTAATGTGATTACGGCACATTATGGCAAGCCTGAAATCTGTAGAGCAGGCCAGCTGGAAACTCTTGTGCAGTTGCTGATGCTGCAGTCTTGAGGCAGAATTTGTTCTTCTGAAGGGAAACCTCAGTTTTGCTCTAGAGGTCTTTCAGTTGATTGGATGAGTTCTACACACATTATTGAGAATAATCTCCCACATCTACAAAAGACCTTCACAGCACACCTAGATGAGCATTTAAACATCTGGGTACTATAATCTAGCCAAGTTCATAAAACTTACCATCACAAGGAGAAATCTGGACTCTTGAATGAAATCTCCCAAATTCTAAATGATGTAATTGAATTCCGATCTTATTTTAAAAACAATGTGTTACAAAATTATGTTGGTCAAACAACATATCTGAGAGCCAGGCTTAGCCTACAGTTCTCCAATTTGCAACTCCTAGATCTTAAGACTGTTCTTCCCAAGTTAGATGAAAAGGGAAGACAGAGGAGGAGGAGGTTTTATTTAGAATGAGACATACTTGAGAAAGTTTCCATGCTAAGGAGAAGGTGGTAGTGAAGATGGCAGGGAGGAATGGGACAGAAAGGGCCTCGCAGATTTAGTGAGAATTTGGAAGGAGCAAGAAGGGAGAGTCATAGGACAGAGTGGGAGGTTGGTCTTGAACATGAGGAGAAATCATCTACCCTCTAGAACAGGGGTCAAGAAACTACTGCCTGTGGGTCAAATCCAATCCATTGCCTGATTTTGTGTGACTCAAAAGCTAAGAATGGGCTTTATCATTTAATGGTTGAAACATAATAATAAAAAAATTAATATTTTGTGACATATGAATAGGATATGAAATTCAAGTTCTGGTATCCATAAATAAAGTTTTATGGAAACACAGGCACATCCATTCATTACATTTCATCTACGGCTGCCCTCCTGCTGCAGCAGAATAGAGTATAATTGACCACCAAGCCTAAAAGACTTGCTGTCTAGCTCTTTACAAAAGAAGTTTGCTAACCCCTGCTGAAGAACAAAAGAAAGTAGCTCAGGAAGGGTGTGGTCACAAACATGTTGATAGTGAGTAATGTGTGTGTGAAATGGAGTCTAATCCCACTGGATAGGTTGCAGTGGCTGAGCCCGCTGAAAGTTTGGTAAGGAAAGCAGTGAGTCTCCCATTAGACAGCAATGAAGACCTCATACTGGAGAAGGATGTGGGGTGGGGTTTGTTAATCAGTGATGGGGGCCCAGATGAAGCATAAATATGCTTACATGCTTTTTCTCAGAAAGAAGTCTCAAAAAACATAAGTTAAATTCACAAGCACTCTCTTTAGTTTTTAGTTGTTTGTATATCATATAAGGAAAAAAGAAAAAAAGAAAAATCTATGATCTATACTTGATCTTAGCCAAAAGGCCGAGAAGTGATATCTGTGATTATGATGGGTTCATGTGTCAAATTGGCCAGGTAATTGTGCCTAGTTGTTGGGTCAAGCAAGCACTGGGCTAATTGTAATACAAGGACAATTATGAGCTCTAGTCATCAGTGACTTTACTGCATAGATAGCTGATTACATCTACATCAACCAGAGAGATTGCCATCAGCAATGAGTAATGCTTTATTCAATCAGTTGAGTGCCTTAAAAGGGGAAGTGATTTCAGCATTCAGAGAGCATTTCCCAGCTTGTATTTGGACAGCCAACTTCTCCCAGAAACTCATCAAGGACCTTCACTGGACTTACTGGACTTTCATCGGAGCCCCGGTGTGCAGCCTGCCTGTGGAACCTGGACTTGTGCATCCCCACGGTCACATGAGAGACTTATAAAATCTCATACTATTGACAGATCTCTTCTGTTGATTCTGTTTCCCTAGAGAACTCTGACTAATACAGTGATCTAATCTCACGATCTGGACATCCTAAAGCACAGTGTTTATGAAAGTGTTGCATGATGACTATAGACATCAGAGCAACTCAGGGATGCATATTTAAAATGCCGATTCCTAGCCCTTAGAGTACACTGAATTAGAACTTCTGGGACAGGGAACAGGAATATCCATTTTTGATGAGTGTCCTGGGTGATTTGATGTACATTAAAATGTGAGGTTTACTCATAGACCAATTTGTAAGGAAAGGGCCGAGTTTAGTTTTCACATGAAGGTGAAGCCAAAGCCAGCTCTGCAGTTTGAAAAGAGAGGGAAAGGGTTTCTAGTGGCTTTGGCACCAAAATTTGAAAGTGGCGCCAAAATGAGGGTGGGGCCAATGGTGAAAAGCAGGGCCAAATTTGAAAAGTGGCACCAGGAGTGAAAGCAGCACTGAGCCACTGGAATGTACAGATCTGGGCGGCAACTCAGAGAGGGAACCCATATAAGTTGATTAGACCTCTCAGATGGGCTGTAACCCCTGAAGGACCCAATTAATGGGTTTCTTGCTGTTTTGTATGCCAGCCATTTTGTCCAGGTCACATGCCCATTCTTGCAAGATCATTAATAAAATTCTTCTCTTCTTCACAATCGGGTGAGCCTTTGTTCTCTTACAGGTGCAGCTTTCTTTCTAACACAAACAAAACAAACAATAGTGACATTCAATCTCAAAAAATAAAGTATAACTTTCTCCACATCAGTGCTACAGTTTCTTCCCATTACTAGTCACAATAGTTCTATAGTAGAATATCAGTAAGTCCACTCTAATCCATATTTTATTCCTCCAACCTGTGGACCCTGGGATGGTGATGTCCACTCTACCTCTATATTGACAGGGGGTTTAGATTCCACATGAATAATGGATGCAATTCCCCTGCTTATAGTTGTAGGCACTAACAGTTTCCTGGTGTGGTGATTGATCATCTTCACCTCCCTGTTAGCTGACCTGGGTAAATCCAATGAACCAGAGAGTAGGAGTTGCAACTCTGCTGAGGCTCTGGGCCCAGCTGGCACATGGACAGTCCAGAGATTGAAGTCTCCTGAGTATATACCAACCCTAGTGCCAACCACAGGTTCAGTAAAAGTGACAGAAGAGGCATGTGAGAAAGGTCACATCTGAGTACAACTCCATCATACTCAGGAACACAAATTCCACAGTTGCTGAGGGCAGGGAAAGGGAAGAGGAGGTGTAATGTGGGGGCATTTTTGGGACTTGGATTCTTCCTAAATGATGTTGCAGGGACAGATGCTGGACATTTTATATCCTGCCATAACCCACTGAATATACTGGGAGAGAATGTATAATGTAAACTATTATCCATGCAGTACAGCAGTGCTCCAAAACATATTCAGTGCAATGATGTGCCACAATGACGAAAGAGGTTGTTGAGGTGGGAGGAGTGGGGGTGGAGAGGTGGGGGGGGCGGTATATGGGAACCTCTTATATTTTTTAATGTAACATTTTTTGTGGTCTATGTATCTTCAAAAAATACAATTAAAAAATGATGGGGTGGAGGGGTGGGAGTGGAATGTATGGGAACCTCATGTTTTTAATGTAACATTTTGTGTGATCTATTAACTTTAAAAAAGATAATTAAAAATAAAATAAAATAAAAAATTATAATAAAGTCTATTTGAATGTATAAATACAAATTGAAAGGTAAACTTCCACCTGAAAACCCCACTGATTAGGGGATTATAGCAGCCTGTACTACCATTTTAAAAAGCCTAGTCTATTTGTGGACAATCACCACACAGTTTGATGAGGGTAGAAGTGAGTGAGAGTGGAACAGAAAAAGATGAGGTCTTCTGATCTGATTTAACTGGTTAAATTCATCAAAAGGATAACCAAGTCAGATATATAGGAACCAGCCAAAATGATAAAATGATTTTATTTCTTCATTGTGCATCCACCTAGATGTTTTTTTAAATTCTGAAAATCAACTCAAAACTCTTTCATATATTTTATCTGTAAAAAATTGAAAAGTTCCTCCCTCCCCAAAAGATTCATTCTGCATTGCCTACTAAATCTCCACACATGATAGAAATAACTTCCCAATTATTCCGTAATTACAATGATTCTTTGATGACAACTAGTGTGATGGGGAGGAAAAGAAATAAATGTGTTTTTTTTCCTACGACTGAGTAAATTGTTATTATTTTATCTAAGAAGTAAATTACAAGCTAACATTCCTTTAAGTTGCTTAAAATGACAGAATGATTTCAGGGTTGAATAAAGTCTTGCAGCCCACTGTATATCTTTCCGTCAGCGTGTGAAGTGTGTGTGAAATGTACAGTTAGGGCTTTGAGCACTTTGAAGGGGAAGATCAATGTAGAAGCAATACATTAATCTTCAACCTCCATGCAATTAACACTTTCTACTAAGTGAAGATTTGTTTTGCTGGATTAGGCAGACGGTTGTTTTTAGTGGATGATGCAGAATAGGAAGTGGTAGAAACCAGAGAATTGGCACACACACAAACAAAAATTGGGACAGGGAAACAGATTCTATAATAACACACTAAAAGAAATTAAAACTGTCCTGCCTAATTTGAAGAGCATGGATAAATAGGGCTTCTTAGTTGTGCAATACTTTTTAGATTTTGACCTTAACTGAACAGCAGTTCTCAGAAAATACTGTAGCAAAATCAATAGTTAAAAGTGCAAAGAAGGCAGGTGAGGTGGCCTGATATTACAAAGTAACAGTTAAAGGTTGGCTTGTTGGTAACCTTAGGATAGTCATGTTTACCTTGGTTATAATGGATCTCTCTTATAAAAAAAAAAAAGTAATAAGAAAAGGAGAAAAATTTGCCTTGTTGATGGCCATAAAATTAATAGATGATAACCGCAGGTAATCTCTGTAAGTGACTTGCTGCCTGCCAGACCCTGTGCTAAGACCATTACATGTGTTGCCTTGTTTATTTCTGCCACAATTCTACTTAGTACTCTGATTATATCTACCTTTTCAGATCAGGAATTAGAGGATTAGAGATTTCAAGAATCTTGCCCAAGATCATACTGGTTAATAATAGCAGAGCTAAACTTTAAACTCAGGTCTTTGTGACTCCAAAGTTTTTCCCCTAAATCAGGAGGTCAGGTAACCATTGGGATACCTTGGAAATGCTCTAAAGGCCCTTCAGTATTTCACTGGCTTGCTGAGAATTGCTGAGAGTTACCATGAATCTTTGGACCCTTAAACTGCCTCTTCCAATTTCTCACTCAATATCTATGGAAAATCTCATGTGCCCAATATTCTATCAGGCAGAACTCTATTGATTGGCTCCTCTGTGCACCTCTAGAAGGTCTTTATAGTCAGCACTGAGCATCCAACAAGTCTCTTGGGGAATATATAAGCAATCTATCTTCCTTAAGAATCTCATAAATTTATTATGAAGATTAATTACATAAGCAAAACAAAGTTTGTATGATCAGGAACTGAATTAATGTCATATATAGCTTAATTTATGCATTGACACAGTGCTTTGTTTCAAACACAGACATGCTAGTTGAAAAATAAGAGAAAACCAAAAAGGCAGCTGAACTCAAAAAACAATACAAACATTTCAGTGAAGTTGAAATGGAGCAGAAACACTAAGCAATAAATGGGCATCCTGGACTCTAGATCTAGAAACAACTAACAATCAGACATTTGTCATCTGTGGCCTAACAGAGGGAAAAAAGCTCCATGAGAGAATCTTCCACTCATAAGAATGGACTGAAAAAAATTGCTGGCAATTGTTGTCTTGTGCTCCAGCATATAGGATGCTGAGGTCCAGGGGAGGAAGGAGGAAATAGATACCACTTTACTACCAGAAATGAAACAAGCTGCCTAAGCTTGGTACTGGACTAGCAAAGACCTCGATAATACCTCATCATAGAAGTTGTGCACCATCGCCCGAAAGATGCTTCTTGAAATTGGGAGCTAGGGAACAGACTGAGGCCACTGATAGGAAGGCATGAACACAATGAAGAGAGACAGAGAAAGAAAAAAACACACCCCACTCAAAATGCACCTACAAATCAATATTTCAAATTACCTTAAGAAATCTAATGACACACACTGTCCAGTCTCTCTTGCCACTATGGAAGGCCATGTGACATGGTGTTGGACAATGAAATAAAAGCACAAGGCCCTGGGGAAGACCCAGAGTGGGTCTTAATCCTCTTACTCTGTAGTCCTTTATAAATGATGGAATAAAAGCCCACAGAAAGGAAAAAGCAGCAGAGACAGAAGTTGAAATCAACAAACCCGGGGCAGAGAAAAGGTATAGATGGGGCAGCCCCAAGCTGAAGCAATGAAGCAAGTGGACTCTGCCATATGCCTGATCACCCACAGCTGAACTCAGGGAGAAAGTGAGCCTGAAGAGTAGGCAGGGGCTGGAGGAACCACCATTGTGTCTTGCCACTTGGCAGGAGTCCAGGATTGCCAGTAGCCGACCTTTGAGGAGAGAACTTTGCTTAATGTCTTGATTTGGACATTTTTCCCAGTCTCGTAATTGTAAGCTTTTAACCTAATAAATCCCATCATAAGAGCCACCTCATTTCTGGCATATTGCATTGGCAACATTTAGCAAATTAAAATACTGCCCTTGCCCAAAGGACTCCAAGTATTCCATTATATTAATGACATTATGTTGGTGGGCCAGAGAGAGGCACAAGCTGTGCAGGGATTGCATATTGCTAACTGGACTTTGACATAAAAGTCAAAGGCATAAATTCCAAGATATAAAGCCCAGCCCAACAGGTCACCTTCATAGGCAGCACATGGGCTGGAGCCAACACCAGATCCCTAGTCTGATACAAGAAAAATTATTGTCCTTAAAGTCACCTACCTTCAAAAAGGAGGCCCAGAAATTAATTGGGCTATTTGTATATTGGTACCAACATATTCCTCATCTCAGAATCTTCCTGGCAACCCATCACTGAGTGATAGGAAAAGCAGGTACTTTTCATTGGGGAATGTAAGAAACATAAGCACTGTTTCAACTGCTCTGCCTTTAGGACCTTTAGAGCTTGGATCTTCATTCAAATTTCTGTTGCGTGGACCCCTGCTAACTGGAATGTCTGGCAGAAGGAGGGAGCAACAGGAATTTGCAGACTCCTGGGGTTTTGGACCTAGAAGTTTGCTGACACAGCCCAACACTACTCCCCTTCAAAAGGCAGCTTTTGGCATGCTATTGGGCTTTGGTAGAAATAAAGAATTACTGAGAACTCTAAGATCCTCCTAAAGCTAGAAATCTCCATCATGTCCTGGGCCCTGAGTAATCAGAACACTTACCCAGGCAGTGCCAAACAACAGAATATCATCAAATGGAGGTGGTACATTCAGGATCATGCTCGTCCAAGCTCACAGGGAATGACACACTTTGTATGAATGAATGGCAGAGGCCTCCTCCACAAGATCCAGATGACAGTCCTTCCCTTCTGTATTGTCATCTTTGGAACCCTGACTCAAGGATGCCCCACCAGATGCTCAGTTCTCTGATGGATTGGCCAACGTGAAGCCATCTAGTGTCCACTGGGCAGTAGCTCCTGTTTCCCATGCCTTGAGCAGACTATATATACCATCTCTGGTACTGGAAAAAGAGCCAGTGGGCCAAACTCCAAGTGGTTCTCTCAGCACCGGAACACTAGGGCTTAAGTACTCCTGTTACCTGTTCATTGACTCATGGACCATCACACTCATACTGAAGGTTAGTGGGCAATGTCTATCCCTGTTTGAGCCCCTTGGGAGTGGTCATGGAAAACCTGAAGGAGTCCCAACAACTCTCATCAATCTGAGAGGGGTGGAAGTAGGCTGGAAGATATGGATAAGGCACTCAGGTCAATGGCAAAGAGTGAGGTTATAGCTCAAGGCAAGGGGCTAACAGATTGAGTCACCATAGAGGGGAAAGATATTACTGCACATAGGCTAAGAAAATTTTTCTCCCACAGAAGATGGTTGCATGACCACCCTACTGGTACTGGTTGCTGCATTGTGCTTGTGTTACTGCAGATTTGGCCCATCAACAACCTGGAAGGAAAATACCTTTGACCAATTTACCTGGGTCATCACCATGGCAGGAAACATGACCAACTGCTGGATCTGCCATCTGACCCCTCGCTCCCTCTCCCCTTTTTGCCAAGTCCAGACTTGCCACCCAATGAGCTGACTTCCTCTGCCTCGCATTTGTACTAATGTCAGAAAGTCCTTCATTTATGCCTTGTGACAAAGATAATGGCATAGCCATTAGCTGTGCACCTTCATTACCCACATTCCTGGACAACTTGTTCAGAAGCAACAATTCCTGATATGAAATTGGCAAATCACTTAGTCATCTTTCCACTAGCATCCCTAAGATGACCAGTGACTTTCGAGGGATGGGCTGTGTATTAGTCAGTAAAAGGGGTGCTAATGAAAAATACCAGAAATTGGTTGGTTTCTATAAAGGGTATTTATCTGGGGTAGGAGCTTACAGATACCAGGTCATAAAGCATAAGTTACTTCCCGCACCAAAGTCTATTTTCATGTATTAGAGCAAGATGGCTGCCAATGGCTGTGAGGGTTCAGGCTTCCTGGGTTCCTCCCTTCCTAGGGCTGGCTTCTCTTTCCTCTGTGAGCTTATTTTCTGGGGCTCCAGCTTAAGGCTTCAGCATCAAACTCCAATCTCAAAAACCATTGCATCAAAAAAAGTCCCAACTCTGTCCTTTGCCATGCCTTTTATCTGTGAGCTCCCACCCACAAAGGGGTGGGGACTCAATTTCCTAATAACATGGCCCAATTAAAGCCCTAATCATAACTCATCAGGCCCAAGTACAGATCAGATTATTAACATAATTCAGTATCTATTTTTGGAATTCATAACTATATCAAACTGCATAGGCTGCATCCTTCCAGAGTTTCTCTTTGTGGAGGAAACAAAACCCTATCATGGGAAGAGGACTTGGCTCAATGGATAGAGCATCTGCCTACCACATGGGAGGTCCAGGGTTCAAACTCAGGGCCTCCTGACCTGTGTGGTGAGCTGGCCCACGCACAGTGCCAATGCACGCAAGGAGTGCTGTGCCATTCAAAGGTGTCCCCCACATAGGGGAGCCCCACGTGCAAAGAGTGCACCCCATAAGGAGAGCCGCCCCACATGAAAGAAAGTCCAACCTGCCCAGGAGTGGCACTGCACACATGGAGAGCTGACACACCAAGATAATGCAAGAAAAAGAAACACAGATTCCGGGTGCCTCTGACAAGAATAAAAGTGGACACAGAGAGCAGACAACTGGGGGGGGGGAGGGAAGGGGAGAGAAATAAATAAAAATTTAAAAAAATCTTTAAAAAAAAAAAGGGAAGCAGACTTGGCCCAATGGATAGGGTGCCTGCCTACCACAGGGGAGGTCCACAGTTCAAACCCCGGCCTCCTTGACCTGTGTGGAGCTGGCCTATGTGCAGTGCTGATGCAGGCAAGGAGTGCTGTGCCACGTAGGGGTGTCCCCCGCGTAGGGGAGCCCCACGCGTGAGGAGTGCACCCCATAAGGAGAGCCACCCAGTGTGAAAGAAAGCCCAAGAATGACACTGCACACACGGAGAGCTGACACAACAAGATGACGCAAGAAACACAGATTCCTGGTGCCACTGATAAAGATAGAAACAGTCACAGAAGAACACACAGCGAATGGACACAGAGAGCAGACAACTGGGGGGGCGGGGTAAGGGGAGAGAAATAAATAAATAAACAAACAAAGAAACAAACAAATAAATAAAAACCCTATGAGTTGGTCCACTCCTTGTATAGGTTGTTGGACAGATAGGACAATGCACCCTTGCAGTAAAAGGCACGAAAGGAGAGATGGAGATGCTCTAAAAAACTTCTAAAGGGAATTCTGTTATAATAGACTGGTGCAATAGAAGAAAATAAATATTTAAATGTTAATTGTTCTCCACTTTTAGAATTGAAAAAATAATGGATTTTCTAGCTCAAAAGTGCAGCATATAAATAAAATAACACCATACCTGGAAATATCATAGTAAAATGGAAAAACACTAAAGATAAAGGAAAACCATCTTATAAGATACCCAGGAATAAAATAGGTCATCCATAGAAGAACATGGATTAGACTGATAACAGACTTATCAGCAACAATGGTTGTAATGTAATACTATATTCAAAGTGCTGAGGAAAAAGAGCTATCAACCAAGAATTTGATACAAGGTAAATGATAATTCCAGAGTGATATGAAAAAGAAGACATTTTCTGACATACATAGAATGAGACCCTTCATAAACAGGTCCATTAAGGAATGCAAGTTATTTGTTTTTTATATTGATTACTTTTTTCCAGGAAAAGAAAAACAGCAAAATTAACTCAAAGGAAATATAAGAAAGAAAAAGCATACAGGCAGAATTTCCTAATGTTAGAAAATTTAAAATAGATAACATCAGCAAAATGAAAATCTAGTTATTTTTAAAAAGATTGACAAAGTAGAAAAACTGGTGAAATTAATGATAAATTGTGAGAAAGAAGTCATATGTAATGGAACAAAAAAGAGATAGAAATATTGATATAGTTAAGATTCGTAAAAGATTTATACCATTAAATATCAGAATTTAGATAAAATACATCATTTCTATAGCTCTTATGATGCATCAGACAATTTTCTAAGAAATTTACATGGACATTTACGGTAACTCTATGAGGTGGATACCATTATTAGCTCCCTTTTTTACATCTGGGGGAAAAAAGGCCCATCTATTCTCTTGAAATCTAGGTTCAGATGGCTTTTCAGACATTTTTTTCCTGAACTTTGAAGGAATGCATAATGTAAAAGAGACAAAGCTACCGTGGAAGCTTGAATTACAGACCCCAGAAAAAAACAAACAAAACATGTTCTTCATGTTGATCTAATTCCTGTGAGTGTGAAGTCATTTTAATAGGATCTCTTGAAGATGATACCTTTAGATAAGGAGTGGCCCAACTGAATGAGGTTGGTTTCTAATCCAGTTTACTGGAGTCCTTTACAAGCAGAAGAAATTCAGAAAGAATGAGAGAAAGTCACAGGGAAGAGCCAGAAGCTGGAAGTCAACAGAATCCAGAAGAGAAAAGAAAGGACACCATCATGTTATGGGAAAGCCAAAGAACCCAAGGATTGCCAGCCACCCAGAATGCTATCAACTCCAAAATGTTGACAATACATTCTCACTGCTAAGCCAACCCATTGTGTGGTATTTGTTATAGAAGCTGGGAAAATAAGATACTACCCAACTCATTTTATAAGGTTAATACTCAATCTGAACAGTACAAATATATAAAAGTATAGACTCAATATAATTTATGAATATCAATGAAAGAATTATAAAATAAAACATTAGCAAATCAAATCCATCTAATATAAAGAGTATGTATAAAACATGAATAAGTAGGACCCATGCCCAAAATTTAAGAATAGTTCCATATTAGAAAAGAATTACTGTAACACATCACAACATGAGTAAAATAGAAAAATTTGATTATCTCAATAGAGAAAAACATGATAAACTTCAACACTTATTCAAGATAAAAACTTAAGAAACAAGGAATAGAAGGAAACTTCCTTAAATTGATAAAGGATATATGACAACAACACAACACAAAAATATTTCCCAATGGTGAAACTTTAGAAGTATGTCTGTTGAAGTCAGGAATGAATAAAGAATATCTTCAAATGTATCCCAATTCAATAAGACAAGAAAAGAAAACAAGATCTCATATAGATTTTGGTACCTGGAAGTAGGTCCCTGTAACAAATACCTAAAAATGTGGAAGTTGCTTTGTAATTGGAAGATGGATAGAGACTGGAAAAATTTTGAGAAGCATGAAAGTAAAAGCATAGATTGCCTTGAATAGACTAGTGGTAAAAATATGGATGTTAAAGACAGTCAATGAGAGCTCAGAAGGAAGTGAGGAGCATGGTAGAGAAAATATATATTATCACAAAAGGAATGTTGGGAGAACTACGGATGTTCAAGGCACTTCTCGTAAAGGCTCAGAAAGAAATGAGGAACATGTTATTGGAAACTAGAGGAAAGATGATCCTTGTTATATAGTGCAGAAATCTTCACTGGTTCCTACAGTTGTGTGGAAAGCAGAAAACCTGTAAGCAATAAACTTGGATAACTGATGAGACTTGTAAGCAAAGTGTTGAAAGTACAGTCTGGTTTTTCCTTGTTACTTATAGTAAAACATGAGAGGAAAGAGATAAATTGAGGGAAGAACTTAAAAAAGAAACCATGATTTAATGATTTGGGAAATTTTTGGACTTTGTACACTGCAAGAGCTAAAACTAGGAAATTTCCTTTTTAAGAAATCATGCTCTGAAGAGAAAGCCAAGGGTATGACTGGACAACCATTGGCTGATACCTTGAAAGAATCAAAAGGCCAGAGTATTTCCTCACAGAGGGTTACCTGAAGAGATCAAGCATGTGACATGGATCCATGTAACTACATGCACAGAAACAAGGTAGTGAGATGGGATTATCTGGAAAGATCTGTGGAGGATCCTCTTGTCTAATGGTGTGAATACCCATAATACATAATGGAGACTCACAAGGTTTTTGAGGAGTTTTATCAGCAGAAACACTGCCAGTCTGGACTGAAAGGGTCACAGAGGACCAAACGAAGGAAAGCTGTTAGACTCGCAAATTTCTACAGACAGAAAAGAGGCTGATAAAACTACTTATCTGTGTTACCCTTATAAAAGAATGAAGGATCACTCTGAGGGCAGAGACTTAGTCCCAGAAGGCAGAGTCACACACACAGAGACAAATGCCCTGATCACTGGTGCAGAGCAGAAAGCTGCAGGCCCAGGTGAAGGCATGAACCACAGAGGATTATTCCCAGGCCTTGAAATCTAATGGAATTTGCCCTGCTGAAATTAGAAATTGCATGGGACTTACGACCCCTTTCTTTTTCCATTTCTTCCCTTTTGGACTGGGAATGTCTCTGTTATAATATACCTGTGCCACCATTATATTTTAGGAACAGATAATTTATTTTCTAGTTTCAAAGGTCCAGAGATGGAGAGGACTTTTTCCTAAGGGTGGATCATACCCAAAATCTCACACATAATTTATCTGTGACTTTTTATTAGCTTTGAGATTTCCTTTTTTCCTTAAACTCTGCGCCATTAGTTCTAACTTTAGATATATTCCCTTGCTACATACTGAAATGCATCATCACCATTTTTAGAGGGTAGCGGAGTGGTCTAGAGAGCAAACAAAATCACGCTAGGAGTGTGCGGTATTTGAAAAGTAGAAATGTTTGGTCAAAACATCAATATTTTCTTATTCAGTATTTTTAGTATTTTCACTCTTTGTTCTTATATAAGACACAGAAATCACAGACCATGAAAGACAAAATTGATAATCTGGATATTATCCAAATTTAAAATTACTGGTCTTCAAAGGACACCTTTAAGAAAAATGGAAATTCAAACCACAGATTGAAAAAAAAAATTGTAAATCACATACATGGCCAAAATGTGTTGAAAAAATATAAAGAACTCATAATTAAATAATAAGAAGCCCAATTAAATATGGGCAAAAGATTTTAAGGCACTTTACACAAGATGATAAATGAATTGCCAATAAGCAATAAAAATATGCTTAACATCATTTGTCAATAGGGAAATACAAGTTAAAACCATAATGAGATACCACTATGAATCCACCAGAAAAAAAAATTTTAAAAACTTACAAAAACTAATGTTGGCAAGGAAGTGAAGCAACTGGAACTTTCATAAATTGCTGGTGGGAATGCAAAATGGTACAGTCACTTTGGCAAACAGTTTGGCAGATTCTTATGAAGTTGTACTTACACTAACCATATGACCCACATTTCCATTTTAGATATGAATCTCAAAGTATAATGCTGTATGAAAGAAGTCAGACACAAAAGAGTGTATATTGTATGATTTTATCTTTATAAAACTCTAAAATGGGTCAGCAAACTTACTGCAAAATGATCAAATAGTAAATATTTTCAGCTTTATGAGCCATACAGTCTCTGTTACAACTCCTCAACTCTGCTAAGAAAGCACAAATGGAGCCTTCGATTGTATCTAATGAATGGGTATGGCTGGGTTTGACCTGTAGTGGGTCAGATTTGGCCCGTGGGTTGTAGTTTGCTGAACCCTGCTCTAAAAAAGTTAAATATATAGTGACAGAAAGCAGATTAGTGATTTTTGGGTGTGTGGTTTGGGATTGACTGTGAAAGAACATAAGAGGACTTTCTGGGGGTGATGGAAATTTTCTATTATTTGATTTTGGTGGTGGTTATATGAGTATATTCATTTGTCAAAACCCATAGACTGGGAGGAGGGTCTGGTGGCTCATGGAGCTCCATGTGGTTTCCCAAGTTCCGGCAGGGAAGGAGCAGCTCAGGGTCTGAGAGCCACCAGCTTCCCCGCATTCCCTTGTTCCTCCCCAGGGCATCATCTCGGATATCCACCACAGCATCCACTTCCTCCGCACTCCAGATAGCAATGAACCTTGCTAACAAAGCGGCACAAGAAGGAAAAGCTGGGAACCATGAGGAAGCCCTTCAACCCTGTCAACGTGCTGTATAGTATTTTCTTCACATAGTTAAGTGTGACGCACAGGGTGATAAAGCCACACAAAGTGTCAGGGCACAGTGTCCATATTATCCTAATAGAACAGGAAAACTAAAGGGGCACCTGAAAAAGAAAGAGAAAAGGCCGCAGAAGCCAGGAAAAGAGGGACAGCTGAGTTCAGCTGATGAGAGAGGGAAAGGGAAGTGATAGGGAAGGAGAATCTGATGCACCTGAAGAAAAAGAAACTACAGAATCAGCTTCAAGGTGCCGTTATTACAGAGAGCAACCAAACGTAAAACGAAGCAATGTGGCTGGTCTGGAGGGAGCCAAAGAAGCTCTTAAGGAAGCGGTGATAATGCCTGTTAAATTTCCTCATCTTTTCCTGGGTAGGAGAACACCTTGGAGGGGCATTCTGTTATTTGGGCCACCTGGAATAGGAAGAGCCTATTTAGGCAAAGCTGTAGCAACAGAAGCAAACATTCAACTTTTTTTTCCCCAATATTTTCCTCAGACCTTGTTTCCAAGTGGCTAACTGGAAGTGGAAAAGCTAAGAATTTATTTCAACTTGCCAGAGAGATCAAACCTTTCATTACCTTCACTGATTAAATTGTCTCTCTCTGTGATTCTAGAAGTGAAAATGAATGTGAAGCTGCTTGTAGAATAAAGACCGAGTCCTGGGTGGTGCTGCAGGGACAGTTACCGGACACTGTATGTCCTCCCATGGCCCACTGGGTGGACTGTGGGAGAGTGTGGGCTATGATGTGGACCATTGACCATGAGGTGCAGCGGTGCTCAGAGATGTGTTCACCAAATGCAGTGAGTGTCTCATGATGATGGAGGAGGTTGTTGTTATGGGGGGAGGAGTGGGGTGAAGGGGGTGGGGGGTATATGGGGACCTCATATTTTTTTAATGTAATATTAAAAAAATAAATAAAGACAAAAAAAAAAAAAAAAAAAAGACCGAGTTCCTAGTTCAAATGCAAGATGTTGGTGTGGACAATGAGGGAATTTTGGTTCTGGGAGTAACAAATATGCTCTGGATCCTAGATTCTGCCATTAGGCCAAGATTTGATGTATATTCCTTTGCCTGAGGCCCACACCCTAGCAGCAATGTTTAAATTGTGCTTAGGGACCACTCAAAACAGTTTAATGGAAACAGACTTCCAAGCACTTGGGAGAAAACTGATGGCTATTCAGGGGCAGATGTAAGTATCATTGTATGTGATGCACTTAGGCAGCCTGTCAGAAAAGTACAGTCAGCTATTCATTTTAAAAATTTAGTTTTGTGAACCTTCACGAGCTGATCCTCACAAGATTATAGATGATCTGTTAACCCCATGTTTTCTGGGTGATCCTGGTGCCATTGAAATGGCATGGATGGATGTCCCAGGAGCCAATTGCTTTCATGTCCAATATGTCATGGTCACTATCTAGCACAAAACCTACAGTCAGTGAGCGTGACTTGTTGAAATTAAAGAAGATTACAGATGATTTTGGCCAAGAAGCCTAAAGCAAAGCAATAAGGAAGAGGTTTCCTGTATGTATTCTTTCTTTCATAGGTAATTTTGCCTTTCTTGGATGGCATTCAGATTATTTCCAAACTCTCTTTTACCACAGAGATACATAGCTCTCACTTCACAGAGTTCTGTTAATTTTTTTATTGTACTTTTCCTCCATTACCTGTTAAATGCTCCTATTAACAAAAATTACAGAGTAATGAGTTATGAGTAAATGAGTGATATATAAATGGTAAAGAACAGAAATTTCCCAGTAAAAAGCAGATTACAACTGATTGACACAAATATTTAAAATTTTTATGAATGTGGCCTTTGCAAAGAGCATTTTTCATTTTCTGACTGAAATGAGATAAGGTTTCATTTACATTTTAGAAAAAGCTTCTTAAACATCATTCTTATATTAAAATAAAATTTACCGACTTTTTAAAAATTGAAAATGACAGAATCTTCACTCTCGGGATTGCAGATGTAGCTCAAGCAATTGGGCTCCTGTCTACCATAAAGGAGGTCCAGGGTTCAATGCCCAGGGCCTCCTGGTGAGGGCAAGCCGGCCCATGTGGTGAGCTGGCCTGTGCAGAGTACTGCCCTGTGCAGGAGTGCTGCCCCGTGCAGGAGTGCTGGCCCACGTAGAGAGCTGGCACAGCAAGATGACACAACAGAAAGAGACCCAGAGAGGAGATAATAAGAGACATGGCCGATCAGGGAGCTGAGGTGGCACAAGAGAATGATGGCCTCTCTCCGACTCTGGAAGGTCCTAGGATCAGTTTCCAGAGTTGCCTAATGATAATAGAAGCAGACACAGAAGAACTTACAGTGAATGCACACAGAGAGCAGACAATGGGGGGGGGGGGAATCTTTTAAAAAAAAATTAAAAATTATAGAATCTTCACTCTCAGGGTTGGGCAATATATGATAAAAGAGTAACAAGCTCTAGGAGTATGTTTCAAAGATTCTGAATTGTGTTATGCCCAGTGTCCTGGCTATAAAATTGACTTCTAACAGGTTGAATTTTTTCCTCTCAGTGTGAATTTAAATATTTTCTTTAAAAGCAGCAAACTTTTTCATTTTAGCTAAATGATACCTTTCACTGTGCAATCTCAAGGGAATGACTTTGTAAGTTAGGTATTATCTCTACATTGAATAAGGAAATTGTCTATTTAAGTGTCTGCTTATGGCAAGTTTGATCAAACTTACGGTAAATAAGTATATGATTTTCAAGTAACTCGTGAAATACTGTAATGGGAACCTTAGCTTAAAAGGAAATGGCTTCACTTTGGATTATGGAAGTTTCCTTCTGGGTAATATGTATGCATGTGTGTGTGTATTTATATATATATATATATATATATATATATATATATATATATATATATATATAATGTTTTTGTTTTCTTTAAATATAGGACAGCAAAGGTCTTGTCTTTTACCTTTTAAGTTCAGGGAACAGTTTATCCTGGTTATACATATCTTATCAGTGTAATACTTTGGAAATGCATGGAGTCTCATTAAATAGAAAAATATAGACATGGTATTTTGTTATTTTGTTATCTTCAAATAAATAATCTGAGGATATGTGTTAAAACATTTTAGCATCAACATTAAGTTGTGCCTTGTAAATCTGCATTGGCTATAGAGGCAAAATATAGTCAGTTAGAATCAAGTAGATTCCTTAACTGCTATAAAGTCCTACCTTGAAAATGCTATAGAATAACTTGCATTTTAAAGTATATTTGCACATTTTACATGTTATGCCAAATGGTTGCTTTTGTGTGTTTTTTTTATGTTAAATGGAAATCATGGGTCTGAAATATGCTATTATATGAAGTAAATTGGTATAACTAAAGAAAAAAAAACTCATAGACCATATATTTAAAATGGGTACATTCTATGGTATGTAAATTAAGCCTCAATAAAGTTAATTTTAAAACAAACACACATGTGGAACTAAGGAGATTCCAGAAGAGTAAATGTGAAACCATTCTGTGAATGTGCTTTCAGAACTAGGATACCTAGCTGTCCAGCAGAAACCTCATCCCTAGTCTTTTAAAAGCACAAATGATAAAGTAAACAAACCATTTGAGAGAGGCACAACTCAAGACACAATTAATGGGAGATTTCACAGCCCAAAACCAGAGATAATAGAAACCATGACAGGAATATTAAGATAAGTATAATTAAATGTTCAGAGATAAAATTTTAAAAAAATACAAACTATAAAGCCAGGGAAAACTGTGTTTTAAAAAGAAACAAGTTTGAAAAGGAACCAGACAGAAATTTAAAACGGGCTATTTCTTGAAACTAAACATGCATATACACACACACAATAGATGGTTTAAATATTATAGACACAGGAAAAACAGTACTAGCAAATTGGAAAACAGAGTTGAAGAAATCACCCAAAATAGAGTATAGAGAAACAAAATAGATGGAAAACATGAAAATTGTTAAAAGATATGGAACAACAGGTGAAAAGTTCCAATAAATATCTAACAAGAACCCAATAAGGAGAGAACAGGGGATATGGGCAAGGGGTGATCATCAAAATGATAATGCTTGAGAACTTTCAAGAACTGAGGAAGATAAAAAAGAAAATACCCATTTCAGCACATTGTAGGAAACTGCAGAGTGTCAAAGACAGAGAAAATATATTAAAAGGTACAGAAGCAAAAAGGTAGGTTTTTACAGATGAATGAGTTCTATAGTTAGGCCAAAAGAAAACTTTTCAACAGCACTAAAATTTGTCAGAGGACAATGAAATAACGTCTTCAAAGAAATGAGGGAACTGATCTGTCCAGGGAAAACTTCATATTTAGCTAAACTATCACTCAAGAGTATGGGTAAAATAAATATTATTTTAAGTGCAAAAACAAAAAAATTTACTATTCACAGACCTACAGAGAAAGATTTAATAAAAACAGTAATACAGCAATAAAAATTTGAACACAAAAGGAAGGGGTAGGAAGCAAGAAACAATGGTAAGGAAGAATATGTATTGACTACAAAACAAAGAATATGTTGTGTATTGTCAGGGATGAGACAAATGCTAAAATGTTTAAAAAATCTAGTAGAAATATTTTCTTCCAAATGGATATTTTTTCAACACTGTTTATTAAATAAATTTATTATGTTCCCAATAGAACTGAAATCTCATCTTTATCATATATTAAATTCCTATATAAACTATTTATTTTGGACTTCCCGTTATATTCCCAAGTGAGCTATCTCCTTTGTTCTGAACAATATCTTTCTATTTTCTTTCTTTTAACAGACAATTTTTTTTTTGCAGTTTTAGGTTTACAGAAAAATTGTGCAGAGTACCATAATATTTTGGTTGCTGTAGCACTATAATATGTTTCTAAAATCTGTTTGCAAATTCCACCAAAATTTTCTTGGTTGCTTTTACTATTCATGCTTTAAACCAGGGATTGGCAAACTTTTTCTGTATAGGGCCAGATGGTAGATGTGTTAGACTTTGTAACCCTACTCACTCTGCCACTGTAGCATGAATGAAATCATAGAAAATCCATAAATGAATAGGTGTGGCTGTGTTATAAGGAACATTTATTTACTAAAAGGGCAGCAGGATGGATTTGGCTGGTGAGCAGTAGGTTGACATCCCTATTCTAAACCATTCAAAGCTTCTAGTTTTTTTTTTAAGTTTCCCTAGTTTGATACTTTATTTGTTTTTTTGTTTGTTTGTTTGTTTTTAGGAGGGCCAGAGATCGAACTTGGGACCTCATACGTGGGAAGCAGGTGCTCAACCACTAAGCTACACCCACTCCCCTTCAATTTGTTTTCTTTATTGGTTTGGTTGGTTTGATTTGTTTTTTTTTTAGGTACCAAGGGCTGTGGATTGAATCTAGGACCTTGTATGCTGGAAGTCAGTGCTCAACCACTGAGCCACACTGGCTTTCCTGAGGTGGTTTTTTCATTTGTTTTGCTTTTGTTGTTTTTTCAGGGGGCCTGGGGAACCAAACCCAGGACCTCCCATGTGGGAGGTGGGAGCTTAACCACTTGAGCCACAGCTGCTTCCTCCAATTTGTTTTTCATACTAACCTACCTAGCTTGGACATATTTTTTTCTGGATCTACCTTTGAGATTTGTTACTTCAATTTTTTGTCAGCTTTTCATATCACTTTGGATATAACACCACTGTAATACCATCATAATGCTTTTGAAATCTATGTATGGGACTCTCTTTCCAAGCTTGAAACAGGGACACTTCCTCTTTCACATTTATGAGTCCAAGATCTATTATAGCAGCAAGTTCAGCACAGAGTAAGTGCTCAATACACTCTCAACACAGGTTGAGAGACAGAAATGTGGAATCTATTCTCTGTTGTTCAAAAATGTGAAATAGTCCCACTGAAATTTGTACAGCAAGTTAGTGGCAAAATGGAGAGACAAGTAAAGACATTGTAGCCCAGAGAAATAAGTGTGGGGTTGGAGTTAGCACAGGAGCTCTGTTTGAGCTTGTGAGATTGGCAGGTGAGAGTCATGCCTAAGTAGAGACCTAAAGGATGAGCAGTTATTAGTCAGGCAATGGTAAAAGGGGATAAGGGAGGCCATACATGAAGTCCTAGAGGTGAGAGAGATCACTGCCAGAACTCCAGTAGTTCGATGGGGCTGGAGGTTAGAGAGAGTAGTGGGAAGTGGAAGCAGAGGATAGAGAAAATGATAGGCCCAGATGAGGGAAGAATAGGGAGCAACAGTAACTGAAATTTAGACTTGGAAGCAAAGTCCTTTATCTGACAGATTTCCCAAGCTGAGCAAACAAAGCTCTGGATGAAATAAAGAAGATGGAAGTATCTGAGCAAAGAAAAGTACCAGTGTTGGTCAACATGTGATTAACCTGAAGCAAGGGGATGTAAGGAACTAGAGAAAGACAAGCCAGTTGGCTAGTCAAGAACATCTGCTCAGAGCTGTAATGGGAACAGAGGAAGGAGGGATACACACACCCAGGAGCTCGCCTGCCAAACAGTCGTCAGTGTGGGATTCTCTTGTTCCTGCTCGTACTCTCCTGATCAAACACACAGCAGCAGCATGATGTGCTCTCTGGGGCAGAGAAAAGTTTCAGCAATTGGAAAGAGAGGGATGAACTGGAACATCTGCTCTATGAAGCCACTTGAAAAGTAATTTTCTAGTCGCTTGGGGAAAACATCTGGGCTGCATACCCCAGACCACCAGTGGTGCAGTAAGTGGAGAAAGATTGGGGGAATTGATGAGGAAGAAGGAAGAGTGGATGCAGAGCGAGCTGTAAGCTAGAGATGGATGACGTGTGCTTCAGGAAGGTGGTGTGGTCCCTCTGAAGAGATCAGTCTCTTGGGGACTCTCACACATGCACAAAAGACAGCTGGAATTTTCATCCACTGAGCTCACTGAAAAGGCTCATTTGGTTCATGCCACTTGGAAAGCTATCCCAAACCTGTCATTCTGCAGAATGCTAAAACACCATGGACAACTACCATGAGAAGAGAATTAAAAAGGTTCTAGAAGTCTCACTCACTTTCAGGAAGGTGTATGTGAGGAAGAAAGGAGCCAGAGCAATGTTTGAAATGAAAAGGTAGGGCTCCCTGAATTTGGCATCTTTCTCATGCCCTATCCTCCATCTTCAGTCAACCCACTCATTTGGAGAATGCAACTTGAATTATTTAAGGTGGATGAGAACATCAGAGATTTTCTTCAGTTCGTCTACCAACAAGTGCTTGTTGGGTTTGCACCTGTTTATAGAACTCTGCAACACTAAAGCAAATGAAGAGAAATAACTCTTAATAATTAGAAAATGATAGAGTTTTTCAACTCACAGAGCTGGGAATTGAGGAAAAACATACAGAGAAGGAAAATTAATATCAATTAATTGATGTGACTGATAAGGGGAAGATCCTGGACTGGACTAGGTTTTCTGACTTTAATTCTGATTTTCTTTTAGTAGCCCGTAATTTCCTCCCTTTGGGAAGGGGGAAAGTAAAAGAAAAAAGTCCTTTCTTGGATAAAAGGTAAGACTGCCATGCAGGGAATAATTGGAAACATTGCAAACTGAATCTGGGACAAACTGTTTGCTTCAAATCATGTGACCATTAGACGTGGGATGGGGAGAAAGAGAGAGACCAATGGGGAAAGGCGGAGGGAGGAAAGGTTCTTCTTGGGGAATGGAGGAGGGGCATGGCTTTCCCTACATCTAAATAAGCTTTGGGTCAGACACAACTTTTGTTCCCATGTCCCATGTCCCATGTCGAAGGTGCAACAATAGGCATCACTACACAGTTGAGGCCTGGTGCAGTTCTGGGAGATAAAAGCTGCAAAGGAAAATACTGAAGCCATGGAAAGACATAGGGAGATAGTTACTGGATATTGTGCAGACATTGGGTCCAGTTCTCCATCATGTATTATGTTAGGTTCTTTACTTTTTCATAACAACCTCTATGGTGGGTACTATAACCTTCACTGTGTAAAAGAGGACACTGAAGCTCAGAGAAGTCACACATCTCATAAATAGAAAGGGAATGCTGGAAGAGATTTTCCAAACCTCTTGTGTCACAGGGGCTTTGTACTATGGGGGTCCAAGACAAGGGTCACCTTCTACTGGAGTTCATTGCACACGTCTTCTTTATTACTAAAATGGAGGACCTAGTTATATCACATCATGTTACGCACACCCCTGTCTCTCTACCCAACATTTTGTGTTGGCAAATTAGGTTTAAATGAATCCTGAAAGGGAAGCAGAAGCAAACAAGTCCCAATAAGGTAAACTGGTATAGATGTGAACTTGATTAAGCATTTCTCTAGTTGTTGCAGCTGATGGTACATACTAGTTGGGAATGGAGAAATCTGGAAAGAGAGGAGTGAAGATAAGAAACAGGCCTAGCTGTAGAGCCATGAGGGAGCTCAGTGCACATTAGAACAGCATCCTGAAGGAAAAGCAACAGACAACAGGTGGTGGGTCAGTAAAGCAATGGGCATCAAAGAGGTCCACAGCAAAGCACAGCATGTTCTGACTCATGGAAGAAACATATTGCTAGGAAATGTTGGGAACAGACAAGCTTGCACACTTGAACTTGCTTGACTAAATGATGGGACTTCTGCCTAGGCAGGCACAACTTCACAGGAGACACATTGGGAACAATGAGGGGGGAGAATTAGTAAAATACAAGAGAAGGCTATGCCAGGAAATGTGGGCAAAGAGGCAGAGACAGCTGGCACCTGGGGAGCAGAGTTCTACCACCAGGGATCAAGATTCTTGGGGGACATTGGCAAAACAATGCAAGATGTGCAACAGTAGACAGGTTAGCAAGGGACAGGCTTGCACACAAGAATAAGATAGGAATTCTATTCCTAAAATAAAAGCACAAGCAACCATCTCTACATGAACCTAACCCCTTCATAAAAGCATGTTGGATAGCAAATTGTCAGACAGTGGAAGCCTATAACCTTACTTTAAAAGAATCATCATCATCATCATCACAATCATAGTCATAATAATACATTCACAGTCCTTTTCTAAATCCCAAGCAATATCCCCAAATGTCACTAAACAGCCATATTACAGTTCATTAAGGATTTCTGCAAAATATAAGACAACAGTATGTTAATTTTATTTTATTTTCTCACGCATAGAGAAAAAAATATTGTATGCATGATGACGACATGTTTGTGGCAAATATATCTTTGATGCATTCATGTCTTCCAATATGCTTTCTAGCTTTCTATCTTTCTTTCAATGAATGAACTTTCCTAGGCATCGCAGGCTCACTGACTTTTATTATAAGCATTTTCACTTTCTTAGCTGCCATAATCACTTAATGTGGGGAAGATGACAGTGACAATGCAAAACATTTTTAAACAGTGCAATTTTATTAGAAGAGAAGAGATACAAGTACAATACACTGTACATGTTCTCACCTGTAATTATGTGTGACTTAAGTATTTTCACTGGCTTGTACATAGTGAGTTTTGCTTTTTTTTTTAGTGACTATTTGGGTAGTGAGAGTTCAGATAGTGAAAGATTCTTTATAAAGGAGAAGCAAGTCTTGGGGGACAAGAGCACTATCACACATTTACGATTTTTGAATCCTGTCTATATACCAGGCTTATTTAAAAGGGTAAAATCCTGCCATCATACATTAGGTAGAGTCTAAAAACTTGTCAAATGCAGGATTGCTTTATTTCAAAGTCAGAAAGAGACTGTGCAGCCAACAGTCTGCACTCAGTAAATTATATTTTGTTTTCTTTTTATTGCTTTTAAATAATGTTTCTTCTTCTGTGTTCTGTTCTAGCACAAATATTCTTAAATTTAAAGTTTCAATGACCTGTGTGCAATGACCTGTGTGCAATGACCATTCTCCAAATATCCAAACTTGTGTTATCCTGGGGTTAAGTGATCATGGGCTATGGGAAGGCACAAGTCTTGAGATCTGTACCAGAGAGTTCAGTATGCCAATGGCAGGAGCAGAGAATTTTCCATTTATTGTTCATAGTTGTATTAACGTATGCCCCTCCCATCAGAGTTGAGGAATTCTGATTATTGTCAGGTATCAGGCGCTAAGGACTGACTTTTTAAAAAGAGCAGGAACTATTATTAAAAGCAAAGTAAAATCATCTGACAGCAGCAGAAACCCTGCCTCACTCTACAACTCCTTAATGCTCTCTGCAATGCCTCTTGCCATTCCTGTTGACCTATATGCTTCCCACTCATGAGGGCAATGCTGATAGTCTTGTACCCTTTTGCAAATACCTTTTGGGTTATAGGTATCAGACCCTGCCTGGTTCCAGGCTGCTGGTGCTCTGCATTCTCTACGGTTGGATTCATTGACCTCCAACTTTGTATTTAACTCTTCTCTAGCTTGAATAATAAATGCTCAATAAGTAGTAACTGTAATTATAGGAATGCCTCAAAAGCACTTAAGGATCCAAACTCCTTGACTTGTTAAACACTCTTCCTCAATCATACCTTCCACTGGCTTGGACCTCAGATTCTGCAACTCCGTTCCCGTTTGTCGTCCTTTCCCACTATACTCACACATTTTGTACTTAAGACAGTATTAATATTATGCTACTCTTTGATCAGGGTAGGACTTTTCAACATTCCATGCCCTTGAGGAAGCTGTTTCAGTATGGAATGCCTATCCCAACCCTCCCATCATTCTTCATTTGGCAAACCCACTCATTTTTCAAGATACACCTCCTATGTTGCTTTCTCTCCAAAGTCTTCCCTGGCTCTCCCAGCCAGAGGTGGTTACCACTTTCGGTGTTCAAAGAATTATGTTCATACTCTTATCCCAGCAGTTTTCCTACATTATAAGTAAGTCACCATTTACTCTGGGTTCCAAGAGATCAGGGATATGTCTTATTCTTCCCTGTATTCCCCAGCTCCTTGTACCTAGTAATAATGGGCAGTCAGTAAAACAGTAAAGATTGCTTGATAGAATGAATGAGCAGTGATGTGGAATATGGAATTTACTCTATCATAATGGGAAGAAAAAAATAATAATAATTTTATGTGAAAAGACAATCCAGAAACTCCAAGATTGTCCTTCATTCAATCATGTATCTTTCATTCCTTTGGAACTCTAATAAGACCAGGGCATACTATTTTCTCCTCCAAGAGAAATGTTTTCTTGGCCCTACCTGGATTCTTCAGGGACTCCTTAAGGACTGTAAAAGGCTCTGATAACAGATGACCCCTAATCAGTCAATTAACAATAATCTAGTATATGCACCTGAGGTGGAGACACTCAAACTGTCCTGTTTTCACATTTCTCCCCCTAATACTAACTAGTGTTTTTGTATCTGTGTTTAAGTGTCATTTGATAACACCTTTAAATTTCTAGTTTTGTAGGCAAAAACATGAAGATGAACTCTATGTATCCTAAGTAATTGTTACCACTACCCCCTCCAAACAAACAAACAAAAAAACCACAAAAATAAATAAAACATCACTACATGCTTTAATTTTTAAGTGTTTTAAACGCTTGGCTAGTCTAACTTGCTTATTATCTAACCCAGCCTTTATGAAGTATCTAGTACCTTGGTAACTCAGGCATTCAAGCTTTCTCTCTTGCCAAAGAAACTGTGTATCTACTACTAGTTTGGCAACACAAATCTATAACATTGCACTTTTTACATACATGGCATAAGCTCTCGTACTATTTCCAATCAGCACTTTCAAAGCTACTCCCACAGAAGTGGCATAAACACATGAAGAGGACAGGAAGATGATAATGGGAAACAGACAATTATACTTCTCACCTCTTCTCAGATACCATGGTTATATTGTTTAATTGATTTTTCAAATACTAAATCAACCTTACATTCCTGGGATAAATCTAGTGGTGTGCAGAAGCCAACTTCCACTACACCATAAGATTCAGTTGTGTACATGTCTTCCCAGATCCTAGATCAGTAACGTCACATGGGTAGCTTGAAATTAGTCATGGTAGGATTATGTTTACACTACGGAAATTGGCAAATGCTACAAATCAGGCTTGTTTATTTTTTTATCCTGAGAACACTCGTTGAAAATTTACCAGCACAACACTAGTAAACCCAAATATCCTTTTTTCATTCTGCTGGATTTTATTTGCTAGTATTTTGAGGAATTTTGCACCTATGTTCCTTAAGGATATTGTTCTATAGTTTTCTTTTCTTTTTATAACTTCATCTGGTCTTGGTATTAGAGTAATAATGGCCACATAAAATGACTTGGGTAGTGTTTACTTCTCTTCAATTTTCTGGAAAGTTTTGTATTGAATTGGTATTATCTTCCTAAAATATTTAGTAAAACTTGTCAGTGAAAGCACCTGACCAGAATTTTCTTTGCTGGAAAGAAAGTTTTAAATATAAAGTCAATTTCTTTACTAAAAGGTTATTATCTATTTCTTCTTGCATGAGTTTTGATAGTTTGTATTTTTCAAGATGCTGGTCTGTTTTTTTTTTTGAGTTGTCAAATTTATAGGCAAGTTATTGCTCTAGCAATAACCCTCTTTATTCCTGATATTGCTAATCTGTGTCTATTCTCTATCCTTTTAAAAAATTCCCTTGGTCAGTGTAGCTAGAGATTTAACAATTTTATTGATTCCCTTAAAGAAACTTCCTTTTGTTTCATTTAGTTTTTTTCTATTATTTTTGTATTCAGTTTAATTCATTTGTGCTCTTTATCATTTCCTTTGCTTGTTTTGAGTTCATTTGCTCTTCATTTTCTAATTTCTTTAGGTGGAAGCTTAGATTATGATTAGACATTATTCTTTTTAATACAAACACTAAATTCTATAACTTCATATTTAAGCACTGCTATTTCTGCATACTACAAATTTTGACATGTATTTTCATTTTCATTCAGTTCAAAACATTTTCTAATTTCTTGAGACTTCCTCTGATACACAAGTTATGTAGGAGTGTGTTTAATTTCCAAATATTTGTAAATTTTACAGATATTTTTGTGTTTTTTATTCTTAGTTGAATTATCTTTTATATGATTTTTTATATGATTTCAATTTTTAAATATTTGTTAAGTTGTTTTATGACCGAGGTCATGTTGGTTGATGGAGTTGTTCTTTCTATTGCTGATTTTCTTTCTAACTGATCTATTAACTACTGAGAATGGAGTGTTGAAGCTTACTACAATTGCTGATTTGTTTATTTCTCCTTTCAGTTACATTAGTTTTTGCTTCATGTGTTTTGACACTCAATTTCTTTAGTATACACATATTTAGGACTGTTATGTGTTCTTAGTGGATTGATTCTTTTTTTTTTTTTTCATTATATAATGTTTCTTTTTACCCCTGGTAATTTTCTTTGTTCTAAAATCTACTTTGCCAAATATTAATATAGCCACTTCAGTTCTATAGTTTTCTTTTATTGGTGTTTTCATAGTACATGATTTTCTATCCTTTTACTTTTAACCTATTTATGTTATGATATTTTAAGTGGGTTTCTTATAGACAACATACAATTGTGTCTCATTTGTTTATTTTAATCTCTAATAATCTCTGTCCTTTAATTTATGTATTTAGAACATCAACAGTTAATGTGATTATAGATATGCTTGAATTTGAATCTACCATTTAATTGTTTGTTTTCTGTTTGTCCACTTTTGGTTGTTGTTCTTCTATTCCTCCTTTTCTACCTTTTAAATTATTAAATATGTTTTAGATTTCATTTTACTTTCTATATTCACTTTCTGGACGTATCTGCTTTTTTGTTTTGTTTTGGTTTTTAGTGATTGATCTATGGATCACAATATTTATGCTTAACATTTCACAGTACGTTAGAGTGTATATTTTGCCATTTCAAGTAAACTCTGCAAGCCTAATAATCAAATAAATCTCTTTGCTCTCCATTTTTCATGTTATAGTTGTCATATGTATTCAATCTATATAAATTGAAAACCCAATCAATGTTATAATTTTTCCTTTCAACAGTCATTAAAGTTTTAAAAGAATTTTAGATAAGAAAAGAGTCTATTTATATTTGCCCAGCTATTTACTATTTCTGTTGCTCTTTTCTCATTCCTGAAG
The DNA here is from genome assembly GCF_030445035.2 of Dasypus novemcinctus. NCBI lineage: Eukaryota > Metazoa > Chordata > Mammalia > Cingulata > Dasypodidae > Dasypus > Dasypus novemcinctus. The sequence goes on along the minus strand of NC_080684.1, from coordinate 86,943,022 downwards.
TTTCAAGTTTCCCTCTGTTACAATTTTCCTGCAACCTTAAGAACTTCCTTTAGATTTTCAGAGAAAATCTGGTAACAAATTCTATCAGTTTTCCTTCATCTGATAATGCTTTACTTTGTTTTCATTTCTGATGGATATTTTTGGTGAATATAGAATTCTGGGTTGATAGTTCTTTTCTTCCGGACCTTTGAAGATGTTGTTCTACTGTCTCCTGGTTTCTGAGGTTTTGGAAGCAAAATCCATAGTTATTTGAATTGTTGTTATTCTAATCTTTGTTTTTCAAAGCCACTTTACCATTTTGACTAACAAGGGCACCTAAATCTTTATCTGTATTTCTTATTACTTCTTTAGAAGATTTTCATAAAAGGAATTACAATCTCCATTGTGCAAATACTTTTAAAGATTATTGATAAAATCTATCAATTCAAATCTCCACAAGTATGATGATTACACTTTCATTTCATTACACGCTTGCCAGCATTAATTTCAACTGGATAATCTAGTACACTAAAATGGTACAATAAAATTTTGAAGTGGTTTCCTATACAGCAATAAAGAAAAAAAAAAATAACTGAAACTCTCAAACTCTATCTTCCAATCACATGAACTTCCTTTAGTTCCTTGAAAGCCTTTTACGCCCTTTCTCCCAGGACTTTGTTGGTCCCTCAGCACGATAACTACAACTTCTACACACACACACACACCACTCCAACATACCCCTCAAATGAACCAAAATACCTACTAACATTTCAGGCTTCAGGCGAACTGTTTCTTCCCCCTCCAGAAGCTCCTTCAACTCCCAGTTTTTAAGTCTAGATCAGTGACCTTCATGCATTTTAATAAGAAAAACTACGCTTTCCACACCATAACTCCTAAAATAAAATAAAACATATATTAAGCACTCACCATATACAAGGTGTAATTCTAAATGCTTTGCATAAACCTATGAAACAACCCCATTATTGCCTCTATTTTTCCAATGAGGAAAGTGAAGAACAGAATGGCTAAATTACCTGCCCATAATCATAGAGCACAGGTAATCAATGGTTGGACCAGGATTTGTCCCAGACAATTTGGCTTCAGAGGCACATCTTTAGGTTTATTTTAAGCTGTTTCTAACTTATTACATTGAATTGTAATAGGTTTTACACTATTCTTTAAAGTCAACAAGAGTCTAAGCTTTGTAAAGAAAAGACTATGTCTATCTTGTTCATTTTTGGTATTCTTATTGTTTAATATAATCTGCGGCATGCAGGGGGCAATCAGTAAATATTTGTTGACTGCATGGTATAAAAGCACTGCATTTTACTTCTTATTTTATATGTGTGTCTTATCTTTATACTATGACCTTCTAAAACATGGACCTTCAATTTTCCTCTATTCACCTCTAGATTCTGAAGCCTAAATATTTCTTGACTGCATGATTATTGGATTAAGAGAAAGTAGTAGTGCAAAGGGCTATCATTTCCTATGGATCAGAACAGGTGCAGAGACCCTATTTAGGAAAGCCAAGAATTCAAAATCAGTGGAACATAAATAAAAGTAAGTACATAAAAATAAGGAGCAGGACTTCTGCTTATGAGATTGGAAAGCTCACTAGCAATCCAAGAAGTAGGATTGAAAATAAGAATATACCATTTCAAGATACTAAATTATCAAATTGAAATTAATGTTAGCAAGAGCATAGTGAAATGATACTATAATTATCATACTTGTGGAGATTTGAATTGAGATATTGTAACACTAATCCTTAAAAATATTTACACAATGGAGCCTGTAATTCCTTTTATGAAAATCTTCTAAAGAAGTAATGAGATATATGGACAAATATTTAGGTGCCCCTGTTAGTCAAAATGATTGAAAAATAATCACAATTTTAAAAGCAGAAACAACCAAATTTACACAGCCATTAATTTTCTTTTTAGGAAGGCATGGAGATGTATTCCACATATTACATATGCATAGAAGAAAGCCCAAAAAATATTCCAAAATGCTAATTGTGATTAACTCTGGATGATGAAATTATGAGTGACTTGAATTTTCTTTTTTATACTTTCCTATATTTTTCCAAAATTTCAGGCATTGGCATGCATTTCTCATTAATCAGAAGAAAACAATAAATGTTTTTTAAAAATCCCTTCAAACTAAGTTTGCAGCTGACCACAAAGCTCCATCATAAAGAAATAAGTTAGAGCAAACCATTTCAACAAAACAGACGTAATATCTGACAGGGTGGTGGGAAAGCATGCAAGCCAAAGGTCCTTCTCCTGCAGCAAAGTAAAGATTGTGTTGCTAAAGACACCCTGGGAAAGAAGAATAAGCATCAAGGAACAGAAGGATCCAAGAGTTGTTGGAAGGAGAACATATAGGTTTACATCTGCCTATTAAATTTGTGTTGGAGGAAACTTTAAAGCAAACAAATCCCAGATCTCCAGTGGTCTAAGTGAACTGCCAATCCACAGCCAGAGCCAATTCAAGCTTGGACCCCTGACTTGACGGCTCTTAGTGGGAAGGGAATTGGAGACCTACGAACTTAGTTCCTTGCCCACATGTCTTCATGTGTATTCTGCTTGGCCAGTGCTACACTTAGGGCCTGCTTGGATGATAGTTTCATGCTGTTTCCTGATATCCCTCTCCAAAGCCCTGATTGTGTCTGGTCACCAGGACATTGGAGAAATGATGCAAGAGTGCTCCATATCACTCCATCCTTGTCTTTGAATTGTACTGCAGTAAACCAGCACATTCCCAAGCATCAAAGCCTGACGAATAAAGCCAGGATTTCATTTCTTCTAAATTCTGTATGGTAATCTATGCCTATGCCATGTTGTAGGATATGTTGTAAGAACAATGTCTAATATTTCCCTTTATTTTCTAGGGGTACCCAGTGAAGGGTAATATTTTTATCAAGGTGATGATAGACTATGACCAATGAATACAGACTGATTGATTGATTGACTGATTGATTGATTGGCTGATTGATGGTTTTCCATTTTCCACAGATAGGATAGCAAATGCATCCATTACACTGGACTTGCCATTTCTACTCCAACACCATCAGTGGACATCAAAAATTATTCACAACACTTTTTAAGATATGCAAAAGGGACCTCATGAAGCTCCCCAAAAATGCTCCAAGCCAACACTAACATGTAAGGAAGCCTATTTGCCATCCATTCTATAGGATACAGCGCAAACTTCTTAGATTTGGACCCAACAATCTGACCAAAGTCTATTTCCCTTTATGGCACCACATTCCTCCTGCATACTTGTTCTTCAGCAAGCAATCACTGCAATTTCATCCCTCTTAATCCCCACATCAAATTACTTCTTCCTCTATAAGCAGTTTGCTTTTGGTTCAGGTGTACATTGTATTTAATCTGGCTTTGGCATTTCAGGCTTACCCACAATAGCATTAATCCTTACAAAATCAGGATTTTTTTCTTAAACATCAAAAACTCTCATGGACTCCCTCATGAGAGAAAGGCAGGGTTTGTGTCTGTCTCATTCATGCCTTTGACTCCAGTGCCCAGCACAGTGCCTGCTTATATAGTAGGTGCTTGGTAAATATTTACTAAATTAATGAATGGTGTCCTTTAATAGAAAAATACATAATAACCAAAAGCTGCTATGAAGTTGGTATTTTCTCATGAGTTTGCTGTTCATTAATTACATTAACACTTAAATATTTTTAAAAGTAAATAACTGAGCTTGAAATTAGCTTAACTTTCTGTTTAAGGTGTTTTCTGATTATTAAAATATTGGAGATAGTTAAGTGTATTTATGTTATTCAGAGATTGCAGAGAAAACAGACAATACTAACTTTAAACTGAACATAGTTTTAATTTTTCTTGATGATTCAGAAGGTATATGATGACCAAGCAATTCCCTAGGGCTATAATTATATATTAATTACTCTTCCCTGGCAATAATTGTTAATAAAATTTCTGATAGTTAAATGCCAGATTAACAAGCTATTCCTGCATTTGGAGCCCTTGTCTACACAGACTCTGTCAATTCCAGAATGAATGAAGTATTTATTGATTCTACTGCTTTTAAAGATTTCCCAATAGAGGAATTCAAAGTTTAATGGCATTTGGGAGGATTTCAACTAGTCTCCAATATCACCAGTACCTACACCTGCCTCCAGATAGCAAGATGTCATTGATTTAGCATGTTATGTGAGCAGCATTGGGTTACAGTTGCAGGCTCTACTTTTTGTTACTATGTGTAGACTTAAAGTCATTTAACTTCTCTCTTGTGTGGTTTCCTTTTTTTTTTTTCATTTTAAGTTCTTTATTATACTTATCATCATAATTATTCCCTTATCTTTTGCTAGGGGTAATCATAGTACCTACTCAGTGTTGTTGCAAGGGTTACATGTATTAAACCACTTGTCAGATAAGAGGTTATGTAAAAGAACAGAACTATTACATAATATCATTATGATGATGACGTGGTTTATTCTCTGTTCAATATTAAATAACACTTCTGACCAAAAAGCATCATCCCCTACTCACCCAGGGACCCATATTTACTCATTCACTCAATGTAGTCAGTATTTATTTTGAGTGCTTACTCTCCTCCAGTTTCTGTGTCAAGAATTAGAAAAACAGAGGTAGAAGAGATTCAGTATCTTTCCTCAAGGAACTCGTAACCAGACTGTTAGAAAACAATATAGTATGTGCATAGTAACCCATCAAGACAGAAATAGACTGCCAGGCTCAGGAAGGACTTCCTGGGGGAATGACACCTGTGCAGTGTCTTAAGGCTAGGATGGGAAGGGGGTGGGGAAGGAGGAGGTGGATGAGCAGGTACCAGAAAGAGAACATTTCAGGTAGAAGGAACAAAAAAAAAGCAGGGTTTGTTTGTGAGAGGACAGGGACTTTAACTGATTTGAAATTGCTGGAATATAAAGTGCAAGGCAAAGAGTGATAAGAGATGAGACTCGAGTGGTAGGAAGGGGCTAGATCACAGGGGAACTTTTGGGTCATGAATCATTGAAGGCTTTATAGCAGAACAAAGACCCGAATTGTACTGGGGCTGTTGGTGCCTCCCACTGCATCACTGTCAGATTTCCCTGTCTCTTAACAGGTTTCTCAGGACAAGGTTGAACCAAGGCAGTTGCTGAAGGCAGAGGATAGAGAAAACACTTTGCTCCTGAACTAATGGCTGACCAGCAGTTAGTCTTTGGGAATGGATTGGAGTTGGTTCTAAACTCCAAAAAGTAGAGGATTCCAGAAATGCCCATTTAAACCTTGTCTCCCTCCCTCTTTCTTCAGCCTCTAAGTGAAAAGCTGATCAGAACAAGCAAGCACCCCTTGCTTCATGGGAGCTGTGTTTGTAACGCTGGCCTTCGTCTCTCTATCTTAAAGTACCTAAGCTCCCACTGCGTTTAAGACATGGTCTGTGGAAGTCTGGAGATCTGAACTTACTGACTAACAAGGGTGTTATGCCCACAGGTGCCTCACAGCCCACGATCCATGACTTGTAGTCTTGCATTACAAAAAGTTCAGCATCCCCATAGCTCAGTTTGGACATAAGTGCCCTCAAATCAAGCAAATATATGTTGTACTATGGCCAAGGCAACAGTAGCCACTTCTAAGAATATGATGGAGGGTAAGGAAGGAACACAAAATGTTTTCATATGTTCTCTTTCTATATCAAACTGGAATAAAAATTAATCAAAACTCCAATTAAGTGTTATTTTTATGGTTAATATCCATTAAAAATACTTACACCCAATGTTTTTACAAAGTAATGTGGAAAATTGAGTTCTCAATCTAGATGATTTCAGCTAAAATATTTTTCAACACATTCACCTAAAATATTTAGATAATTGAGGAAAAACATCATTTGCTTTTTTCAGATTTATTTCATTTATTTATTTACCCTCCTTCCCCTCCCCCTTCCCCTGCCCTGCTGTTTTTGCTGTCCGTGCCCATTCACTGTGTGATCTTCTGTGTCTATTTCTCTTTTTTTTTTTTTGTCTTCTCTTCTCATTTTTCCTCCTCTAGAATTCACCAGGATTTGATCCTGGGACCTCTCATGTGGAGAGAGGTGCCCTGGCAATTATGCCACCTCAGTTCTGGGATTCTACTGCACTTTCCCTTTCTTCTCTCTTTTTGTTGTGTCATCATCTTGCTGCATGACTCATTTGTGCAGGTACTGTCTCACTGTGTGGGCACTCGGCTCACCACGCGGACACTCGGCTCACCACGTGGGCACTCACATGGGCACTTGGCTCTCCATGTGGGCACTGGCTCACAGCGCAGGCACACTTTCTCTTCTTCTTTTTCACCAGGAGGCCCCAGGGATTGAACCCGGGTCCTCCTATATAGTAGGCAGAAACCTTATCACTTGAGTCACATCCACTTCCCTACTTTTGAATTATTCAAAATTCTTTACTTCACTGGATTGTTTAGACACAGTTCTGATATCTCATTCATCCCGCAGAAAAGTACCAGAAATGTTACTTTGAGAAGTAAGCTTGACATGTGAGAGGAGGAATGGGCCTCCTCAAAGCAGTCCAAGATTTTAAAAAAATAGCTTCAGGAAAAAATCAAGAAAAAACAAGAGTGACATGAAATGCTTTCAAACTTTACTGTCATTCTTGACTATATACAGATTGCCCATCTCCAGGGAGTAGAAACATGCTCCCTCAAATTCAAAGCAGACTACCTGAATGATCACATTTAAATCCCCTTTCATCTTTTCATCTGAGAGAATGTGAGCAGTGCGCCTGCCAGGACATCAATAATGAACTTGGCCACGGGGGCCTAGAGTAAGAAAGCCATCCAAAATTGAACAGGGATACAGGCTTTGAAAGCGACATTGATGGAGCGTGTCACACTATGTTAAGGGTCTTAAAGGCATTTCTCTAGTAAGAAGCCAAGGCATAAATGGATGTGAATTTTCAGAGAACAGATAATCCAAAATTGAATGACCTCAGCTCAAAGACTATAGGATGAAAATCATGTTAACCATTCTCCTGCTCATGGTCATGAGCCATTCACTTACTTCATCATTTAAGTTCAATTTCAAAGCATTAAGTACATGCATCATTTACAGACACTTGCCCAGGAATGTGGATGATATCACGATGGTCCTAATTATTTGGTTTTCTTGTGTATTTTCCATACTTAAACTGCTACAGTAATAACTTACCCACCCACAGACATACACACTAGACAAGACTAACTGGTATATTTCTTTTGAAGCTTGTTTATGGATTACACCAAAGGTATTTTTGTCATCCATAGTCTATATGGAAAGACCCTTCAGAGGCCTGGTTGTCTTCTAAGAATGGTTAATAACCTTCAACAAAAGATGTATACATTTTGCTCATGCAAAATAATACAGAGGATTGAGTTCTAGATCTGGATTATTTCAGCTAGTTCTTGGCAGTTCCATAGTTCTCTTTGCACCAAACCTCAGCACTAAATAATATTAACTGATATTGTAATTGTCTCCTGTGGTTGATTTTCTCAACCATACTGAACTTCTTGGAAGGCAGGAACTGGAGTTCTACCTTTGCTTGTCTCCTCCATAGCAAATTCCTGGTTATGTAATGGCTCAATGAGAATTACATGCGAATTGATTAATGCACATAGAAGTGTGACTAACTTGACCAGATTTTGGATTAATTTCAAAAGATAAAGGGTTTAACACCGACTTTTTGTAACTACTGAGTCAGTGTTTGGGGGTTACATATCCTCAGGGAAGAAGCGGTTTGGTCTGGGGCCATTGTAGCTCTGAGTTCTCAATACCACTCATGCCACACTCCTAGCTCATTACAGAAAGACCTAGAGTTCAGAGTTCAACTTCTCAGAAGTGAGAAAAGGGGCCCTCCCAGTTCTAAACAGTCAATTATATTTTCTATCTGCCAGTTTTGGCACATTTAGCTATGAGGCTGCAAGTTCTAAATTCCCAAAGAGGCCCAGAAGATTACCAAGCTAATTGACAAAGCAGAACTGGCTCTGGTACATAGAAGGGAATACATACCAGGGAATTTTGCAAAACTTGAGTATATGGAGTAAGCAGCTCTGGTGATTTCAAATAGGCCAAGGGAAACAAACAAGCCTTTATTTGGGGTTATATAAAATGAGACCATGTCAGAAACATAAATCACTGGGGGAAACATTTCAAATCCAAGGTAAACCATAGCTAAATGTTCTCTGTCTGGACAACTTGCCCTCCAGAAGATCTGAATTTACTTGAGGTCAAATGGAGAGCAAGGTCAGAGGCAGAACCTACATAAAACCCCTAATTCCCAATTTGCAGGCTACAGCTCCAAACCTAGGCTGAGTATTACACCCAAGGCTAATACAAGCATTGTATCAGAATTCTGTCAACCTTGAGTCAAAAAAAAACAAGTTCATTGAAATCATAGAAATCCCATTGAACCACTTGGTTTTAGGCTTCATGAAACTCTCATTTTGAAATGTGAAGAATGCCCTATATGGAAACAGTTTGCCAACCCAACAGTGATGTTGAGTAACACCCTAATTCAGATTTACAAAGTGCTTTCACATGAACTGTCTCTTTGGATAGTCATAGTTAATCCACAAAGTGTACAGGGCAGGTAGTATCACTGCCTCATATGGAAGAGAACACTGAGGCTATGAGTGGATAATGGAATTTCCATTATCTACTGGCTAACAAGGGGTAGTGCTAAAACTCTGAGTCTATAGGTTTTTATACCCACCATGCTCCTTTCGATAATAAATCCATCTCCTTTACTTCCACTGCAAGGTTTGCCCCACCATGTACAAGATAATGGAATAGAAAGAAAGTGTTAGAGAGAACTCCTGACCACAAGGATCTTACAGCCTGGTTTGAGAGACTGGGATGATGAGTTACAGCAATTTTTCATCAAATATAATAAACTTTCAATGTAAGATGCATCTTTTTTATGAAGATGTTAAAATGTGAAAAACCATTGCTGATGGTGAATTGTAAGGCCCCCAAAATTAAAGATGCAACCTAATTTCTAAAATATTGATATATGAAAAAATTGTATGTTTTTCTTGGAATCCATGAACAATCGAAATACAAGACAAGATTATATAGATAATAATCTGAGAAGTAAAAATGTCTCCTTTTTCTTTGAGATGAGGGAATGGTCTCTGAAAGGAGCAAGGTGAACTGGCTGGTAGGTCTGAGTCAGAGTTCAAACACAACTCCATTGGATTGCATGATGTGGCCTACAGGATTTGATGAGGTGGAGGAGTGAGAATGGAAAGGGAAGGATGCAGGGCCCCTTTTGATGTATCTCTGATGGGATTTCCTAAGGAATGTGCAAGCCTCCTGGGGGACAGTGGAAACCACAGCTAAAGATACTCTTCAATAGACTTTAAATCAGACAGTTACACTGATGTGATGCATATACACTGAACAAAAGAAACTGAAAGCAGACTTCTGAGTAATTTAGAGGGAATTGGATTTAATGCTGCACCCAGGTATCTTATAGGTAATGCTCAAAGCTAAAAATGACAAACACTACAGAAATACAGAGTTTTAAAAAAGACCTTGGAAATTGTCACATCAAATGAACCTTATCATTTTCAGTGGAACCCATTCTAGTCCTACGACCCTCTGGGTTTAGGAGACTCTTTCATCTTAACACCCTGTTTTGTTCATATTACCTTATGCAAGGTATGTTAAGGCCAGACACAAATTAAGAGAGGGAGATAGGAAGACTGACTATACTCACATTTCCTTAGGAAAAACACAGCACGCCCCACAGTGCGGCACAGAGAATATACCAGGTTTGATCATGAGGCAGAGAGAGTGAGAGCAGAACTGAATAAATTCTTTTTTTGTGATTTCCATAGGCAGCATGTAAGGTAAGGCAGGGTATGCCAATATGGGCTGGGTTGGCTATATTTGAAAGTGGCACCACTACAAAGTTGAGGTTATTTACAACAGGCTGGGGTCAGAATTATCTAGAAGGACAGATGTATATTTGGGGCTTGGTCACTTAGGAGTGTCTCGAGATGTTAAGCATCAATTTACAGGAGCCAGAAAAAATGGTTACTACATAACCAGTTTGTTGAAGAAAAGAAGAAAGGTGGAAGGATGCCCTGCCTTTGAAAGAAAGTGAGATTGGAGATTGTGGGAATAGGACAGACACAATGGTCTGATTAAATAGGAAAGGGATAAAGGGAGACCCTTTCTAGATTAAAGACAACAGTTCAAGTTATCCTTTAAATAAATGTTATCTATAGAAGCAGCCTTTAACAAACTGTTCCAAGGAACTCTCATTCCATAGTCAAATTAGTTTTGGAGGGCAACAGATGTGGCTCAACAGATTGGGCTCCTGTCTACCATATAGAATGTCCAGGGTTCAATACCCAGGGCCTCCTGGTGAGGGCAAGATGGCCCACACAGCTAGCTGGCCCTAGTGGAGTGCTGGGCCCTGCGGGAACGCAGCCCTGCACAGGAGTGCCACCCTGAGTAGAACTCCGCCCCATGTGTGGGAAAGCCGCCCCATGCAGGAGTACTGGCCAATGTGGAGAGCTGGTGCAGCAAGATGACTCAACAAGAGATACAGAGGGGAGAAAATAAGAAGACATAGCAGAACAGGGAGTTGAGGTGGTGCAAGAGAGTAATTATCTCTCTTCTACTCCAGAAAGTTCCAGGATTGGTCCCCAGAGCCACCTAATGAGAATACAAGCAGACACAGAAGAACGCACCGTGAATAGACACAGAGAGCAGACAGTGGGGGGAACAGGGTGGGGGGGAACAGGGATAGGGCGGGGAAAAATAAAATAAATCTTCAAAAAAATTAGTTTTGGAAATTCTGAATGTTATTATCTCATCCTAAAGCCTCTCATTGCACATTAGAGGCACTGAGAAGTCCTGCAGTATGGAGACCTGTTTCACATTAACAGTGTTTAAAGTGGCAGAATGGGGATTCAAATCTAGTCTATCTTTGAAGCTCATGTTCTTAACCATTATGATATGCTATCCAATTTTCTTTCTCTTTTTCTTAAATTTTGAAAAACTTAAATAATACATAAAAAAGAGAAAATAATAAAACAAATGTATCCATGTGCCCAACACCAAAAACTAACAAATGTTAGTATTTTGTCATTTTTGTTTCTTACTTTTACATAAAACATTACAGAAAAAGTTGAAGCCCCTTTTACTCCCTTTGTCAGTTTCCTCCCTCCCTTCCCAGAAGCAAACACTGCAATAAATTTGGTATATATCCTTACATTCACAATTGTTTATTTTATAACAAACTTATGTATTTGTAAACAAATATTGCATGCACTTTTAAAAAATTATAAAAATACTATCATGCTGTATACATATATCATTCTAAACTTTCTTTTATCACTCTATATCATGTTTCTGAGAGCTAACCTATCTATTATTTTATCTGCTATATAGTATTTCATCATATGAAGAGAAAACTATTCATTCATTGTACTACAGATGTGAATTAAGTTGCTTCTAACCTTTGCTTTTACCAAATACTGCTACAGTATTTGCTCCTTGCTCATGTGCACTCATGTACCTGCACAGGGATTCCTTAGGGTATATACCTAGAAACATTTGTTGGGCCATGGACTTTTCACATTTTCAATATTACAGTGTTTTGTCAAATGACCTTTTCATCCTTACTCCATAGAGTCCACACTCTCTCGAAACACAAGAAGCCATAAGAAAAACCACATGGTTTTGCAAATAGAGGCAGCAAACCCCAGCTTAAAAGCCCTAACTATGGCTTAAGACAATTACTGAAAATGTCCAAGTCCTAGTTTCCTTGTCTGTAAAATGGGGATGACAATGCTCTTCTGACCTTGCACCCTTGGCTTTGGTAAAGAAACAACATTTTGATTGTGAATGTAATTTGTAAAGTAAGAAGTGCTGAGTCTTGTTAATTACTCTTATTCATAGTCACCTTCATTCATCAAATATTTGAATGTCTACTGTATAACAGGCACTAGATGAAAGACTCAGCTCCTACCCAAAGCAACTTGCTAGTAACTATATTTCATTTTTTTCATATTCTTGAGTGTCATTATGCTAAGTACTTTATAAGGCAACTCCTGGTTGTTTATGATTCTGAAATTCATTTACCAAGTGGTTATTTGAAATTCTAAACTAATTTTTCAAAGGGACACTATGATCCATGGTCAGTTTATAGGTTTAAGTAGGCATATATTGTTTAAGGGAAGGGAACTGACATAATCTGGGGTGCCTCCTATGTAACATATTCTTCCTAATAACCCTGTGCTATAAAGTATTAATAATCCCATCTCACAAATAGGGAACCTGAGGTAATGAGGAGTTAATTAACCTGCCCGAGGTCACACAGCTAGAAAACAGGGGAGTCTAGGTTGAATTCAGGGCTGGTTTGTTGCATGTTCTTTTTACACTATGACTCTACCTTGCATGTGCATGCAGTGCTACTTCACCACATGGAACACGTAGTCTATGGGAAAGTGACCGATAAGCAGTGAGAAAGGCTGGTAGTAGCTCAGGGATTGTGTGTGCTTCTGGCCAGATCCACCTCAAAAGACACTAATTTGTGAGCAGTAAATGTGGCGACTCAAAGATTAGTTCTCTTTCCAGCAATGGCCCCAGAAAACATTGGTAGAAAGAAAGAGCTAGAAAGAAAAAACATATTTCCCTGGGACTGGAGACAGAATTGTTCCCCAAACCTGTCATGGCAGAATAACCAATCCTGTAATAACTATCATCTGTATAGCTCTCCACAGCTTGAATATGCAAGGTTTATCTGTAAAATGTAAAAATATCGAAGGGGATCTTGTTTTTTCCTTCTCCCCTTTCCCTCCCTCCCCAGTTGTCTGTTCTCTGTGTCCATTTGCTGTGTGTTCTTCTGTGACCACTTCTATCCTTCTCAGCAGCACCAGGAAGCTGTGTCTCTTTTTGTTGTGTCATCTTGTTGTGTCAGTTCTCCGTGTGTGCGGCGCCACTCCTGGCAGGCTGAACTTTCTTTCTCAGTGGGTGGCTCTCCTTACGGGGCACACTTCTTGCGTGTGGGCTCCCATACACTGGGGACACCCGTGCGTGGCACGGTACTCTTTGTGCCCACCAGCACTACACGTGGGCCAGCTCCACATGGGCCAAGAGGGCCCTGGGTTTGAACTGCAGACCTCCCATGTGGTAGGTGGACACCCTATCCATTGGGCCAAGTCCGCTTCCCATCAAAGGGGATCTTGATGTATGATGCTTGGGACCTGAGAGACTGTATTTCCATCATTTTTTTTTTTCATTTTCAAATAAGACACTCATAAATCAGTCTATGTCTACACTAGGCAAATTTATTATGAACATGAAGTTATGAGACACCTACTGAAACCAAGGATGAAACTTAAACCCCTTCAAGGTCAAAGTCCATTTTTATCTAACCCCATTAGGTTATGCCTACTTTGGAATCCTTCCAAATAGAGTATTATTAATATATGGTACATTATTCCATTTATATTATCAACAAAATTACAAACTACAAGAAATAAAATTAACATGAAACAAAAAGAAAGAAAATTATAAGCTAAATCTCACTGATGAAAATAGTCCGATTTTGATATCACTGTTAGGCGAGCCTTATAAAATAAGCTGGGTGGTTCCCCAACTTTTATATGGTTTGAAACAGATTTCATAAGATGAGAATTTTCAGGAAGGTTGACAGAACTCCCCATAAAGTTGTCCGGACCTTGTGCCTTTGCTTGGGTTCTGTTTCCCTTTATTTGATGTTTCTTGGCCTACGTTATTGAACCCATTTCAAAAATTTGTATTTGCCTTAAAATAGCCTGCTTATGAAGGTTTCAACTACATTGGTACCAAGATGCTCAAGAGATTTTCCTAATTTCTTTTCATAAGCATTTTTTAACAGTTCCATTTTTTTTTAAATGTGTGTTTTCTTTCTTTTCTCACCCATTTTTGTTTTCCAAAGTACTGCTTATTTTATAGGACTATTCAAAGAACCTGATTTGGTTTTGTTAATCAACTCAACTGTTTAGTATTTGTGCATTTTTCTAATTTATTAAATTCTGCTTTTATCTTTATTATCCCCTCCTTTTGATTATCTTTGGATTTTTTTCTAGCTTTCTGAATGGAAGGATTTGTTAATTTATTTTTAATCTTTTTTTTCTAATAAAATATTTAAGGATATATGTTTCCCTTTAAGTACCACTTTGGTTAATTTCTGAAAATTTTTAATTTAATTCAATTCTAAATATTTTGCTATTTCCATTTGATCCATGAATTATAATGAAATGTTTTGCTTGTTTTATTTTAATTTCCAGATACCTTAAGAAAGTTATATTTTTTGTAACTTTTAATTTTACTTTACTGCAGCCAATGAACATGGTTATACAAAACAATTTTGATGAGTTTTCCATTTGGTGACATTGTCTACAATCAGTTTGTACCTTTTCCATGTCTGTTTGACTGAATGTTGCATTTTAATATGTATGAATCCAGAATCCTTTATTTGATACTGGGTGAATCTTATTAACTATGCAATTCAAACTAATTATGTACTTTATTACTGATATTTTTGTATTTATTTCTGTAATATTATTTTATATTTTTATCATGTTGCTGCTTTGTCTCTCTTGGCATTTGATTGATAACTAGTTCTTTTTTGTTCCATTTTCCCTCTGTTGCTTTAAAGTCATGCATTCTGTTTCTTTTCACTATGTGTTTATCCTTATTCATTTCGCCTCAAAATTTATGTCATAGATATTGCAGGTTCAGTTCTAGACTACCCCAATAAAGCAAATATCACAATAAAGCAGGTCGCACAAATTTTTTTATTTCCCAGTGCATATCAAAGTTATGTTTACACTACACTGGAGTCTATTAAGTGTGAAATATCATTATGCATAAGAAATGTACGTACTTAAATTAAAATGTGACACAGAGACACGAAGTGAAAACATGGTGCTGGAAAAATGGTACTGATAGACTTGCTTGATGCAGATTTGCCACAAACCTTCACTTTGTAAAAAACATAGTATTTGTGAAATGCAATAAAATGAAGTGCAGTAAAATAAGGTAAACCTGTACATATTTTTTCAAAGTAATGTAGAATTAACCATTATTTATATTCTCCCCATCCCAAACAAGACAAGATGCTTAACATACAGTTAGTTCTTTAGCCAACTCCCTCCATTTGTAAACTCTCAATTGTAGTTGAGTTTTGGTTCCAACTCCTTAATTATATTTTTTAAATGTGTTTTTGAATACAGTAAGTATTTAATTAGACTATTTTCTTTGTTTATCACCATGGTGCTTTGAAGCTTCATGTACCCCAGGAAAACATGTTCTTAAATCTAATTCATTCCTGTGTGTATAAACCCATTGTATGTAGGATCTTTTGATTAAGCTACTTCAGTTAAAGTGTGACCCAATTCATTCAGAATTAGTCTTAATCCTCTTAGTAGAGTCCTTTAAAAATGGAATGAAGACCAAGAGAGAAAGAGAAAGCCATGGAAACAAGAAGCTGAAATCAATGAAACCCAGAAGAGAAGGGAGAGACCAGTAGATGACGCCATGTGACTTGCCATGTGGCAGAGTAGCCAAGGGAAGAAAACAAGGCCTCGATGATGCCTTGATTTGGACATTCTCATGTCCTCAAGCTGTAAGCTAATAAATTCCCATTGTTTAAAGTTAACCCATTTCATGGTATCTCCTCTGAACAGCCTAGAAAGCTAGAACAATCATTATTCTTGTATTCAACTACTATCTTGGATTAATTTTTCTTCTTGGTGAACTCTATTATCTAGATGCTCCCATCTCCCCACCTCCTCACTGAGAGGGCCCTTAGATGTCCAACTTTATATGTCTGTCCTTGCTTGCTTGCAAGGGCCATAACTTTATCATTACTGTTGAATGAAAGTCTACCTGGATATAGAATTTCAGATGCAATGTTATTTTTTTTCAAGTATCCTGAAAATATTTTTCATTGTCTTATTTCCAATGTTGTTGCTGAAAAGTCTCATTTTTAAACGGATACTCATTACTTTGCACCTAATTTGACCCTTCTCTTTGGCGGCTCTAGGAATGTTTTATCTGTACTTCATATTTGTTCAGGTATAGTTGGACAGTCACTTAGTGGGTTCATAAAATATTATCTGTCCTTCATTTTAATTATTCTGTCTTTATGATATTTCTATTAGGTTAAAACTTTTGGATCTACTCTCCATGTCCTAATTTTCCTTTACTCTTTTCCACCTCTTTTAAAAAAATTTCCTTCTGTTTTTTGAAGAAAATTCCTCAGATAAGGTTTATAGTTCATTGGTTTGTTCTTCATTTCTACCCAGCTTGTTATTTACTACATCTTCTGAATTCTCATTTTCTTTGTGTATACACAAATACACACACATATAAAAACATATATACATACACACATTCTTCCTGACAAGATCTCCAATATGTTTTGTTTACATCTACCTTGTCCTGTTTTATAAGTTCCTGTTCTTACTTCACAAATTCTTCCATATCTCTTTAAGGGGTCTTGACTTGTTTATTTAAAGTCCCTTTTTTGATTTGTTCACTAACTATTTCTTGAGATGAGGGTTTTTATGTTTGAGGGGCTTGCTGTGATATTTTTGAGGTATAGCTATTTCTCATGGGCTTAGTGGTATTTGGTGGTGCATTTATCTTCTGCAACAGCATTCTCATCTCTATGTCCTGAGATATGTTGTCTTCCATATGACTTGTGGCTTTCCAGATTCGGTCTCTGCTTTTAAGTGGCTTATTGTAAAAGCAGCTTTAACTTATTGCTGGTCTCTTCATTCTCCTTTTTCTTCTATGGATTGGTCTGTCCAAGAATAATTCTCTAGACTGTTTTAAAATGAGATTTTTATTAATTAAATATTTAACTATACCTTTTAATTAATTTTTCTGGGTTTGGATTGAAAAGATAAGATTTCAGTATGTGGTCATTACCTTTTTTTTTTTTTTTTTTGTCTTTTCTCTTTTTAGGAGGTACTGGGGATTGAACCTCGGACCTCATATACAGGAAGCAGATACTCAACCAATTCAGCTACTTCTGCTCCCTTGTTCATTGCTTTTTATTTGTATTTCTAATAGTCTTTGACTTATCTAATTCAATGTGACAGCACTCATCAAGGAACAGGTCATCATAGTT
The DNA here is from genome assembly GCF_030445035.2 of Dasypus novemcinctus. Lineage (NCBI taxonomy): Eukaryota > Metazoa > Chordata > Mammalia > Cingulata > Dasypodidae > Dasypus > Dasypus novemcinctus. The sequence continues at coordinate 86,925,888 of NC_080684.1, read as the reverse complement.
ATACCTTTATTGTGTGTCAAAAGTAATTGTCATATATAATGACTTTTCCTTGAATTTTTCTTTGATATTAATATTGCAGTCTCTGCTTTCTTTATCATTGAATTTGCAACATCTATCACTATTCAAAACATTGCTTTTAATATTTTAAGATGTTAGTGTGTATCAAAAAAACAAGTAATTAGAATTTGTTGGTTTTTTTTTCATCCTGTTTGAGAGCTTGTCTTTTAGTAAGGTAAATTTGTCTATGAATGCTTTTGGTTAAAACTAACATACATGATCTTCTGTTACCTTGTACTATATCATTTTTTATAATATATTTTTATCATAGAAGTTGCAAACTTACAAAACAATCATGCACACGTACAGAATTCCCATACACCTCTTCACCTACACACCACACTATTGTGGAACATTTGTTAAAAATTATGAGATAATGTAATCAGACTACTACCACGAACTATGGTCCACAGTGCACACTTGGCATATCTATTTCATATCCCCCTACTAATAACACAGTACATCTTTGACATGATGCAAGAATACCACACCATTGCTGTCAATCACAGTTCACAGTTTACACTAATTGTACTTTTCCCATATTTCTCCACATTCACACTACCCTGCATAGTGATGTACATCTGTTGTTGTTCACACAACATTCTTGCATTTGTACTATTAACCACAATATTGATCCACCTCTGGGTTCACTGTGTTATTCAGTCCCTAGATTATTTCCTAGCTTTCTTTCAATTGACATTTACATCCCTAGACTACCTTTTCCAGCCACAATCCCATTTATAAACCAGCTGGATTACTTCTATTCACTATAGTATGTTACCATCAATTTTATCCATTTCCACACTTTTACAGTCAAGATAATTAAAACTTGATACATTGAGCATCAGTACTCCTTCTCAGCCTTCCTCTTATTTTCTATTAACCTATACTCTAGATTATTAATTCAATGTGTTTATTCTTTGTATTTAGTCCATATTTATGAAACCATGGAATATTTGTCCTTTGTGTCTGATTTATTTCACTTAACATAATGTCTTCAAGATTCATCCATATTATCATATGTGTCTCAATTTCATTTCTTCTTACTGCAACATAGTATTCCATCATATGTATATACCATATTTTGTTTACCATTCATTGGTTGATAGACACCTGAATTGTTTCTGTCTTTTGGCAACTGTGAATAATGCCATTACGAACATTGTTGTGCAGATGTCTTTTCACTTTTCACTTTTCACTTCACAGTTTTCAGTTCTTCTAGATATATTCCTAGTAGAGGAATTGCTGGATCTATATTTAGCTTCCTAAGTAACACTCAAATTGTCTTCCACAGAGGCTGCACCATTTTACAATCCCACCAACAGTGGAGGAGTGTTCCTATTTCTCCACATCCTCTCCACCACTTATTGTTTTCTGTTTTTTTTTAAAAATTGTGGCTATTCTATACAGTGTGAGATTGTATCTCATTGTCATTTTGATTTGCATTTCCCTAATAGCTAGTGATCTTGAACATATTTTTCATGTGCTTTTTAGCCATTTGTATTTCCTCTTTGGAGAAATATCTATTTATGTCTTTTGCCCATTCAATTTGATCGCTTGCTCTTTCATTGTTGAGTTGTATAATCTTTTTTATATAGAATGGAAATCAAACCCTTATCGGATATGTGGTTTCCAAATATTTTCTCCCATTGAGTGGGCTGCTTTTTCAACCTTCTTGGTGAAGTACTTTGAATCACAAAGTTGTGATTTGTTAAGTTTGAGGAGGGCTCATTTATCCATGTTTTCTTTCATTGCTTGTGCTGTCAGTACAAGGTTTAAGTATTCACCACCTACCACTAAGTCTTGAAGATGTTTTCCTACATTTTCTGCTAGGAGCTTTATGGTTCTAGTTTTTATATTTTGGTCTTTGATGCATTTTGAGTTAATTTTTGTATGAGATGTGAGATATGGGTCCTCTTTCTTTCTTTTGGATATGGAAACCCAGTTCACCTAGCACCAGTTGTTGGAAAGACTATTCTGCACCAGCTGGGTGGGTTTGACAGCCTCATCAAAAATCACTTGGCCATAAATGTGAGGGTCTGTTTCTGAACAATCAAATCAGTTCCATTGGTCTATGTGTCTATATTTATGCCAGTACCATGCTGTTTTTACTACTGTAGCTAGGTAATATGATTTAAAGTCCAGAAGTGAGAGTCCTTCAACTTTGCTTTTCCTTTTTAAGATTTTTCTGGCTATTTGGGGTCCCTTACCCTTCCAAATAAATTTAATCATTGTGTTTTCCATTTATTTTTTTAAATGTTGGTGGAATTTTTATTGGGATTGCATTGAAAATGTGTATCAATTTAGGTAGAATTGACATCTTAATGACATTTAGTGTTGCAAACCATGGGCCTGGAATATTCTTCCAATTATGTAGGTCTTTTTAAATTTCTTTTAGCAATACATTTGAGTTTTCTGAATACAAGTGTTTTTGTATTAATATACTTAGTTAAGTTTATTCCTAAATATTTTATTCTTTTAGTCACTATTGTAATGGAATTTTTTCCTGACTTCCTCCACGGATTGTACATTAGTAGTGTATGGAAATGCCACTGATTTTTGCATATCGATCTTGTATCCTGTTGCTCTATTGAAATCATTTATTAGCTCTTGCAGCTTTGTTGTACATTTTTTCAGGACTTTCTAGATATAGGATCATATCATCTGTGAATGGTGAAAGTCTTACTTCTTTCTTTCCTAATTAGATACTTTTTATTTCTTTTTCTTGCCTGATTGCTCTAGCTAGAAACTGTAGCATTATATTGAACAGCTGTGGTGACAGTGGGCATCCTTATCTTGTTCCTGATCTCAAAAAGAAAGCTTTCCGTCTTTCATCATTGAGTATATTGTTAGCTGTGGGTTTTCCATCTTCGACCTTTATCATGTTGAGAAAGTTTCCTTCAATTCCTATCTTTTGTGATATTTTTATCAAAAAAGGATGGTGATTTAGTCACTACCTTTTTTGCAACAATTGATAAGATCATGTGATCTTTCTTCTTTGATTTATTAATGTGATGTTTTATGCTGATTGATTTTCTTGTGTTGAACCACTCTTGCATGCCTGGTATAAAACCATTTGATCATGATGAATAATTATTTTAATGTATTGTTAGATTTGATTAGAAAATATTTTGTTGAGGATTTTTTGGATCTATATTCACTAGGGAAATGGGTCTGTATTCTTCTTTTTTCATAATATCTTTACCTGTCTTTGGTATTAAGGTGATATTGGTTTCATAGAATGAGTTCGGTTGTTCCTTATTCAATTTTTTGGAAAAGCTGGAGTAAAACTGGTATTAAATTCTGCCTTAAATGCTTGGTAGAACTCACCTGTGAAACCATCTGGTCCTGACCTTTTCATTTTGGGAATTTGATGACTGTTTCAATCTCTTTACTAGTGATTGTTTTGTTGAAGTCTTCAATTTCTTCTAGGGTCATTATAGGTTTTTCATATGTTCATAGGAATTTTTCTATTATATCTAAATTGTCTAGTTTGTGGCATATATTTGTTCATAGTATCCTCTTATGATCCTTTTTAATTCTGTGGAGTCAGTAGTAATGTTCCTGTTTTCCCTTTTCATTTTATTTCTTTACATATTCTCTTTTACTTTGTCAGTCTAGCTAATGGCTTGCCCATTTTTTAAAATCTTCTTGAATAATCAACTTTTGGTTTTGTTAATTCTCTCTTTTGTTTTTTCTTGTTGTTGTTGTTGTTCTCAATTTCATTTATTTCTGCTCTGATCTTTGTTATCTCATTCCTCCTACTTGCCTTGGGAATAGTGTGCTGTTTTATTTTTACCAGTTCCTACAGCTGTATTGTTAAGTCATTAATTTTAGCTCCTTCTTCTTTTTTAATGTAAGCATGAGGACTATAAATTTCCCTCTCAGCCCTGCCTTCACTACATCCCATAATATCTGATACATTGTGTTTCAATTCCATTCATCTTGAGATATTTATTGATTTCTCTCATAATTTCTTCTTTGGCCCTGTGATTATTTAAGAACGTGATGTTTAATCTCATATATTTGTGACTTTTCCCTTTTTCAATCCATTACTGATTTCCACCTTCATTCCATTATGATCAGAGAAAGTACTCTATAATTTTAATCTTTTGAAATTAATTGAGACTTGTCTTGTGACCCAACATATGGTCTATCCTGGAGAAGGAGCCATGAGCACTTCAGAAGAATGTATATCCTGCTGTTCTGAGGTGCAATTTTCTGTATATGTCTATTAAGTTTAGTCCATTTATCATAATATTTAATCTCTCTGTTTTTTTTATTGCTTCTCTGCCCAGACATTCTATCCAAATGCTGAGACCAGTGTATTGAAGTCTCCAATTATTATTGTAGAGTCATCTATTTCTCTCTTCAGTTTTGTTAGTGTTTGCTTCCTGGAATTTGGAGGATCCTGGTTAGGTACATATACATTTATGATTGCTAATTCTTCCTAGTGAATTATCCTTTTTATTAATAAATAATGTCCTCCTTGTCTCTAATAACAGTTTTGTTTTTAAAATCTATTTCATCTGATATTCTGATATAAGTATAGCTAGTCCAGCTTTTTGTTTGTTTGTTTGTGTGTGTTTTGATTACTACATGTGTGGAATGTCTTCTTCCAGCTTTCACTTTCAATCTGTTGGTATCCTTGGTTCTAAGGTGAGTCTCTTGTAGAGAGCATATAGATGGCTCATATTTTCTTATCCATTCCACCAGTCTTTCAACTGGGGAATTTAATCCATTAACATTCAATGTTATTACTGTAAAGGCAGTTCTTATGTCACCCATTTTGACCTTTGGATTTTATCTGTCATATTTTATTTTTACCATTCTCTTTTTTTTATTATTATTAAAATTATTTATTTTTACAAATTACATTCAAAAAATACGAGGTCCCAATCAACCCCACCGCCCCCACTCCCCACTCCCCCCACCGCAACACTCCCCCCCACCATCACGACACATCCATTGCACCCAGTAAGTACATCTCTGAACATCACTGCACCCCGTAGTCAGTGGTCCACATCATAGCCCACACTCTCCCACGTTCCATCCAGTGGGCCCTGGGGGGATCTCCAATGTCCTGTAATTGTACGTGAAGCCCCACCCAGGACAACTCCATGTCCTGAAAACGCCTCCACATCTCATCTCTTCCTCCCATTCCCCAAACCCAGCAGCCACCATGGCTACCCTTCCCACACCCATTCCACATTTTCTCTGTGGACACTGGATTGGTTGTGTCCATTGCACATCTATGTCAAGTGGGGGCTTAGATTCCACATGGATACTGGATGCACTCCTCCTGCTTTCAGTTGTAGACACTCTAGGCTCCATGGTGTGGTGGTTGACCTTCTTCAACTCCATGTTAGCTGAGTGGGGTCAGTCCAATAGATCAAAGTGTAGGAGCTGAAGTCTGTTGAGGCTCTGGGCCTGGGTGTCATATTATCAGTCCAGAGATTCAAATCCCCTAAATATATCTTAAACCCCAGCACCAACTACAATTCCAATAAAGTAGCATGCAAGTCTTGTGGGAAGAGATCCCCTCCGAGTCCAATTCCATCCTGTAGAAACACCAGCTCCAAAGAAGGGCCATCTGCCATGGCAGTGAACCCCATCTGCCATGACCACAGAACCCGTGGGTCTCTTTATCCCTCAAAAGAACCAATACCTGGGGTTGTATCTACTTTATCTGTCTCTTAGACTCTGCTCAGTTGTGCATAAGGGCATTCCTTCTGACAACCTCCAGACTCTTTTTTAGAGACTCATAGCCTTATATTCTCACCATTCTCTTTACACTTTTAGTTACTTTTACTGATATAACCTTCATTTCTAGACTCTCACAAGCCTCTCTCTCCTGTCTTTTCTTTTCAGGTTGTAATACTCCCTTTAGTATTTCCTGTAAAGCCAGAAATTCTCTCAGTTTCTGTTTATCTGAGGATATTCGAAACTCACCCTCATTTTTGAAAGACAATCTTGCTGGATTTAAGATTCTTGATTGGCAGTTTTTCTCTTGCAGTATCTGAAATATAACAACATATTGCCCTCTTGCCTCCATGGTTTCTGATGAGAAATCAGCTCTTAATCTTATTGGGTATCCCTTGTATATTTTCCTAAGTATATTTTCTTTTGCTGCTCTCAGAATTCTCTTTGTCTTTTGACATTCTGATTAGTATGTGTCTCAGAGTTGGTCTATTCAGATTTATTCAGATGGAACTACATTGTGCTTCAAGGACATGAATATCTATGTTCTTCATTAGGAGTGGGAAATTTCCTACCATTATTTCTTCAAATATTCCTTCTGCCCCTTTCCCTTCTCTTCTCCTTCTGGGACACCCTTGACACATGTTTGCATATCTCTTGCCATCATTTAGGCAAGACATGTGCAATTTTTTCCATTCTTTTTTTCATTTGTTATTTTGTATGCTCATTTTTGTAGGTTTTGTTTTTGGAGGTGTATTAGATAGGTGTATAGTTGTATAGATATCTATGACAAGATATGACAAGATATCTATGACAAGGATATCTGTCAGTAGTATATGTGATTTTATAAGAGTCTTTCATGTGACCGTGGGGATGTACAAGTCCAGGTTTCATAGGCAGGCTGCAACCAGGGTCTCCTATGAAAGTCCAATGAAAGTTCTTGATGAGTTCTGGGAGACATCGGTTGCCCAAAGATGAGCTGGGAAATTCTCACTCAATGCTGGAATCACTTCCCCATTTAAGGCATTTAACTGATTGGATAAAGGGTCACCCATTGATCATGGCAATCTCCCTGATGGATGTAATTGTAATCAGCTATCTATAAGTTACCACTGTAGTGAAGTCAATGGTGACTAAAGTCCATAAATATCCTTGTATTACAGTTAACCCATTGCTTGCTTGACCAAACAACTGGGCACAATTACCTGGCTGCCACAATAGCCTAACCATCACAGCCCAACCTTTGTCAACTTGGAAACCATACTTAGTCTCTAAGTAAAAACAATAACCGACATGCATAGATAGATAGATAGATAGATAGATAGATAGATAGATAGATAGATATTTCTGTCTAACAATTTTCAACTCTCCTACGTACAACAAGAAACACACTAATTCTATACAAAATAGGGTGCAAGTTCTTGGGTAATATTCACTCTCAAACTTGACATCCTCAAATATTATCACATGAATGGATACAACTTGTTATATGATAAGGGAAATGTTTGGGGAAGAAGACAAAAAAGTTCATTTTCTGTACATATACAATCATCATCATAATGAAACAAGGATGAAGGATTCATGTCCATTACAGTCCTCATTTCTGTAACTTGTCACATAGTCGAAGTTCATATTTATCACTGTCTTCTTCCACTACCCATTCCATGTTTCCATTACCCTCAGCAAGCACTTCAGCTGGTCATGGTTCTTTGCCTGGTGGGTGACCCAAACTTTCATTCCTGAAGGTTCTGGGCCATTGTTAGTCCTGCTTGGATTGGGTTGTTGCAATTTTCCATTGATTTTAATCATAGGACATGACAGTACTAGGAGATGCCCTAGAGTATCTCCTGTATTCAAGGCAAACTCTTCTTTACCCCCATTATGTAGATGCAGTCCTAGTTCCCCTTGATAGTCAGGATCAATCACCCCAGCCAAGACAGTAATTCCCTTCTTTGACCACTGATTCAGAAGTAAGAGTAGCCCAAAGTGGCCAGGTGGCAGTTTTAATTTCCAGTTCAATGGAATCACTGTTGTGTTCCCTGGTGACAGCACTCCTCATTTTGGGACTAAAACTTGTAGACCAGCAGAGTTTGAGGTTGCAGGGAGCAAAAATTTCCAAGTGGGTCACTAGGGGTAATAGTGAGTGGTGCCACTCCCATTTCCACCCCTTGATTCCTGGACCTATGGATCCTGATTATGGGAGAAAGAGCCCCACAGAGTGAATTCTGATTTAGAGCGTACACAGTCTCCTGGAGAACATTGCCCCAATCCTGCGAGGTATTGCCTCCTGGTTGGTGCTATAATTGAGTCTTCAAAAGGCTGTTCCACCATTTTATCAATTCAGTTGCTAAGCGTTGTGTCTTCTTTGGTCGTAGGAGGGACCAGATGCAAGAGCTTATCCTTCACTTTTGAAGGGATATCTCAACATGCCCCACACCACTGGACACTAAGAAATTTCACTGAGGTGGAAAGACCTTGTATTTTAGTTGGATTTATCTCCTATTCTCTTTCACACAAATGCCTTACTAATAAGTCTAGAGTCTTTGCTACTTCTTGCTCACTAGGTCCTATCAATATGATATCATCAATATAATGGATCCGTGTGATATCTTGTGGGAGGGAGAAACAATCAAGGTCCCTACAGACAATATTATGACATTGGGCTGGAGAGTTGATATACCCCTGAGGCAGGACAGTGAAGGTATACTCCTGGCCTTGCCAGCTGAAAGCAAATTGTTTCTGGTGGTCCTTACTAATAGCAATTGAGAAAAAAGCATTCACCAAATCAACAGCTGCATACCAGGTACCAGGGAACATGTTGATTTGCTCAAGCAATGATACCACATGTGGGACAGCAGCTGCAATTGGAGTCATCACCTGGTTAAGTTTATGATAATCTACTGTCATCCTCCAAGATCCATCTGTTTTCTGTACAGGCCAAATAGGAGCGTTGTATGGGGATATGGTGTGAATCATCACCCCTGCATCCTTCAAATCCTTGATGGTGGCACTAATTTCTGCAATCCCTTCAGGAATCCAGGATTGCTTTTGGTTTACTATTTCACTAGGTAGGAGCAGTTCTATTTGCTACCACTTGGCCTTTACAACCATAATAGCCTTCATTCCACAAGTCAGGGATCCAATGTGAGGATTTTACCAGTTGCTGAGTATGTCTATTCCAATTATGCATTCTGGAACTTGGGAACTAACCACAGAATGAGTTCAGGGACCCACTGAACCAACTGTGAGATGGACCTGAGCTAAAACTCCATTAATCACTTGACCTCCATAAGCCCCTACTGTGACTGATGGACCACAATGACGTTTTGGGTCTCCTGGAATTAATGTCACTTATGAGCCAGTGTCTAATAATCCCTGAAATGTCTGATCATTTCCTTTTCCCCAATGCACAGTTACTCTGATAAAAGTTTGTAGATCTCCTTGGGGAAACGTGGGAGGAAGATTAACAGTATAAATTTTGGCCAATTTAACAGGATCCTTCCCCAAGGAAACCAGGTCTTCTCTTCATTCAAGGGACTCTGGGTCTGTAAACTGTCTGAAGTCTGGGAATTGATTAAGGGGCTGTGATTCTCTGCATCTGTAATTTGAGTCAGGTGTTTGTTCACTCAACCTATAACTCTTCTGTTTATATAGATCTAGAAGAAATTTAGTAGACTGACCATCTATTTCACGTCCAGGTACCCCATGATGTATTAGCCAATACCATAATTCTACATGACTCAGATTATTTTGAGTGCTTTTTTGAATATGCCTTTCATTGCAGTAGCCACACCCACTTTGACTTTGGTGATTAGCTGCCAATACTTTACTTTTACTAGACCGACATCTGATCATTCCCATAATGGTTAAGGATTCTAATTCCATCACAGTTCTCCCTACAGTAATATCAGGGAAGATGGAATTAGTCTTACAAATTTATTCCTCACAGTCCTGGTTAAAGGTGTGTCCTCTGAACATTCCTGGGGGTGGGTGGGCAGCTCTCAAAAGATAAATCCATTCTAGCATTTCAATCTCCCTAAGCTTTTGAATTCCCTCTTCTATTGTACACCAGGGCAAATCAGGCATCTCAATCTCAGATATGCTAGGCCATCTTTCGGTCCATATTTCAGTCAGCCACCCAAACAAACTGTTAGAGCCCTTTCTAACCCCTTGAGCTACAGTGTTGAATCCAGGATTTCTGCTTAGTGGGTCCCTATCACTAAATTCAGCATGATCCAGCTTTATATTCCTTCCACCATCATCATATACCCTTAGTATCCATTCCCACACATATTCCCCTGATTTCTGTCTATGTAAGTTGGAAAACTCATGCAGTTATTTCTAAGTATACCTTACTTCCTCATGGGTCACACTTTGTATATCACCTTTGGGGGTTTGTTGTCATTTTATTCTAGTAATAGGTCTCAAGACAAGAGAGGTGGTGGGGGTGGGTAAGGAGAAGGATTAGAAATGCCTTACAAGCTACTGATCTCAGGGCATTCCCTTGCATTTTCTTCTGGTGAGACAGGATTAATTTCTTCAGGCAGGGGTTGGAAGGCATTTTCCTCAGGGCATGCCAGAGGCTGGGCAGGGCAGGTTTCAGTTTGGCTGGCACCCACCTCAGGGCTGGAAGTTGTTTCAGACTCCCTGGGTCAGGCTGGAGCCTGGAAGATACAAGGTTGGCAAGGTGTGGTCTAGACAGGGCAGGCCATTGCAGGCTTATCTGGTAAAGTCTTAGCAGAATTCATTGTCACTACCAATATTATCATCATCCTATATGTTTCCATCTTAATTCTCTGGATTCCACTCTCTTCCAATCAATGCCTTCACTTTAACTGCAGAAACCCTGCAAGGTTGAGATTTTAGTTTCCTTTGTAACTCCACTAATATAATGAGAGTCTGAGTTTGGTTCTCAGATATTTCGAGCCTGTGGCTACAGGAGACAAGATTTTCTTTCAGAGCACACACAGAAATGTTCACATTATTCATGTGGCATTTAAGTTTCAACTTTGAAGCCTTTAACTCATCTCTTTCTATTGTAACAGAGTCCAGAGTTTCTCAGAGGAACCAGCCAACATCATTATACTGTTTGACTCCACAGAACTCTGTTAAGGTGTTAAAACACTCTCACACAGAACCTTGCTTCTAATAAGCATGAAAGTAGGGGAATCTACCAGATATTGGTTCCTTTGAGGGCTAAAGAGACCCATGGGAGTTATGGTCATGGCCGATGGGGTTAACTACCAGGACAGATGGCCCCTCTTTGGAAATGGTGTTTATGTGTGATGAATCTGGACTCAGATGGGATCTCCCTTCATAAGACTTTCATGCTAATGTGCTGGAGGTGCAGTTAATGTTGGGGTTTAAGATATATTTAGGGGATTTGAATCTCTGGACTGACAATGTGATAGCCAGATCCTGAGCCTCAACAGACTCCAGCACCTACAATCTGATTTATTGGACTTACCACACTCAGCTAAGATGGAGGTGAAGAAGGACAACCACCACACCATGGAGCCTAGAGTGATTACAACTGAAAATGGGAGGATTGCATCCAGCATCCAGGTGGAATCTGAGCCTCCTCTTGACATAAAGGTGCAATGGACACAACCAATCCAGTGTCCACATAGAAGAGGTGGCATTGGATTGGGAAAAGTGGACATAATGGACAAAGGGTATGGGGAAAGGCAGGAAGAGATGAGAGGTGGAGGCGTCTTCGGGACATGGAGCTGCCCTGGATGGTGCTTCAGAGGTAATCACCGGACATTGTAAATCCTCACAGGGCCTACATGATGGAATAGAGGAGAGTATGGGCCATGATGTGAACCAATGTATATGAGGTGCAGAGGTGCCCAAAGATGTACTTACCAAATCCAATGGATGTGTCATGATGATGGGAACGAGTGTTGTTGGGGGGGGGGAGAGGGGGGGTGGGGGGGTGGGGTTGAATGGGACCTCACATATATATTTTTAATGTAATATTATTACAAAGTCAATAAAAAATAAAAAAATTAAAAAAAATAAAAAAATAAAAAATAAAAAATAAAAAAATAAAAAAAAAAAAAAAAGAAAGTAGGGGAATCTAGTGATGATATTTTGTGTATCTCGATTGCCAACTCTTGCCATGGACTGTTGGCAGCCTCTTCGTTATTGGAAAGGGAGTCATCAATACCCTTGAGTCCAATTAGAGTAGAGAGCCAATTGCAAAACTCCTAGAACCACCTCAGACACCCCATGATTAAGACTCTGTTCCTCAAGAACCACTCCTGGTATCTAGCTGTATTAGTCAGGGTTCTCTAGGGAAACAGAATCAACAAGAGATATCTGTCAATAGTATGTGATTTTATAAGAGTCTCTCACATGACCATGGGTCCACAAGTCCAGGTTCTGCAGGCTGGTTGCAACTATGGGCTCCAATGAAGACTAATGAAGGTTCTTGATGAGTTCTGGGAGATGTTGGCTGTCCAAAGATGAGCTGGGAAATTCTCACTCAATGCTGGAATTACGTCCTCTTTTAAGGCATTCAACTGATTGGATAAAGGGTCACCCATTGATCATGGCAATCTCCCTGAATGATGTAATTATAATCAGCTATCTATGATTTACCACTGCAGTAAAGCCAATGGTGACCAAAGTCCATAAGTACCCTTGTATTATAGTTAGCCCAGTGCTTGCTTGACCAAACAGCTGGACACAATTATCTGGCCTAGCTGACACAATAGCCTAACCATCACAGGAGGCCATATCTTCAAGCTCACCGATCCTTTCATCTGCCTCTTCAAATCTACTTTTAATTCCTCCAGTGTATTTTTTATTTCATTTATTGTGCCTTTCATTCCCATTAGATTTGCTATTTTTCTATGTATGTTTACAAATTCTTCTTTGTGCTCACCCATTGTCTTCTTAATATCCTTAATCTCTTTAGCCCTCTCATTGAATTTACTAAGGAAATTTGTTTGAATATCTATGATTAGTTGTCTCAACTCCTTTATGTCATCTGGAGGCTTATCTTGTTCCTTTAGCTGGGCCATATCTTCCTTTTCTTGGTATGAATAGTAGTTTTTTGTTGGTGTCTTGGCATCTGGTTTACTATATGTATTTATTCTGGGCACAGCCTCTCTCTTTAGTTTAAGACTTTCTTGCATTAGGAATTGAAGTTGCAGTTGGTACTGTAAGCTGTGGAGATAGAAGCTGTCTGCATTGCCCCGGGAACTGATGAAGCTTTTCCTACCTTTCACCTCTGCAAGAGGTAGGGACAGAGCTGCAGTTGTGTAGTAATATAATCTGTGCAGGCCAAGACTATGCCCAGTGAGACTGATGAAGCTTCAAATTCTTTCCTCCCCTGCCTGGGGTAGAGATGGAGATGCAGATGTAGATAGAAATCTATGCCTTGTGGGTCAAAGTGACCACAGTGGTCCAGGTAAACAGACAGCACTGGCTTCCATCCTCCCCTGCCAGGGGTGGGAGAGGACCCTCAGGAATGCCCAACAATCTAATCTATGTGGGCTGAATGTACCTGCAGTTATCCTGCAAAGCTGATGGAGTATTGCCCCTTCTGCCCTTTAGGAGGTGGGGGTGGAACCACAGGTGCCCAATAGTTTAGTCCATGTAGACTCTAAGTGTCTGCTGTTGCCCAGAGAATCTAAGGAAACACTGGTCCCCTCCTGTCCTTTTGGGGGGTGGGGGTGAATCCACAGGCTTCCAACAGTCCAGGAAGTGTAAGCCTGCTGTCACCTGGAAAGGCTGCACAGCCCCCTCCTATCCTACTTGAGGGAGGTGATAGAGCTACTGATGTCCAACCATTCATTCTGTGTGGGCCAAATCACCTGCAGTTACCCAGAGAGCCTGAAGAAACACCAGCCCCTCCTATCCTGTGGGAGTAGGGGGGACAGAGATGGAATTGAAGACACTCAACAAACCAGGTCATGTGGGGTGAAAGTGCCTGCAGTTGCCTGGAGAGGCTGAGGAAACACAGCTCCCCTCCTATCTTATTGGGGGTTGGGATGGAGCCCCACATGTCCAACTATCCAGTCTGTGCCAGCTAAAAGTGTCTGCAGTTGCCTGGAGAGGCTGGTGCAGATCCCCCAGCTTCTTCCCTTCTGGAGGTGGGGCTGGGGTCTAGGCTAGGGCTGCAATTCCAATCTGAGTGGAAAGAAACCAGTCCCTACCTTCACTGTGATTGTCAATCAGCTTTGCTTCCCTTCATGCCAAGGACAGTGTTAAAATGGTGGCTACTAGACTCTTTCTGTCTTGGACAGGTTCAAACTATAGCTGTTTTTAGGATTATACTTTAGCAAGCCTAATTTACTAATCAGTACTTGAAGTGGTTGCCCAACCATCTCTTTCTCCCCCATTCTTGGGAAATGGAGCTTCCAAGTCTAGCCATGAAATAGCTCCCAAGTTAACTTGCACTGCCAGGGGAGGATTGGCATCATCCTCTGCGGTGTGAAGTGCTCTACTCAGGAATCTTCACTGCAGATAGGCAGTCTCCTCCTTCCATTCTTTCAAGGATGTTGCAGGATGCCTTTCTGGTCTCCCTGCCCCTGAAACAGGTGCTTTAGATAACTCTGTTTAGATTACTAACTGCCCTGAGGACATGTTGACTCTTGGAGTTCCTTACTCTGCTGCCAACTTGCCCCCATCCCCCTGTACTATTTCATTTTGAATATTTCTTGCTATTAATTTTATAAATGGCTACTTATAAGATTTTCAAAAACATTCTTTAATCTCAAGCTATTTTTGTCTTGATTAAGAATGAGAAGTATCTTTTCATACCCTTTTTAACACTTTTACTTTTTTGTTTTGTTTTTTTAAAAGATTTACGTATTTATTTTTGTTTTTATTAATCTCCCCCCTCACCCTGCCACAGATGATTCTCTTGTCTGTTTGCTCCTTGTTTACTCACCTTCTCCAGGAGTCACCAGGAACTGAACCTAGGACCTCCCACATGGGAGATGAGTGCCCAACATCCTGAGCTACATCCACTTCCCACAGGTTGTGGCATCTGCTCATTTAGGTGTCAACTCATTGGGGCAGGTGCAGCATCTAGCTCATTGCTGCGGGTGTGGTGTCTGCTTATCTTATTTAGGAGGCACCAGGACCCAAACCCAGGCCCTTCCCTGTGGTAGGCAGGGGCCCAATTGGTTGAGCCACATCCACTTCCCCACTTTTAGTTTTTCTAATTTATTCCACCCCTCCTTCATTTCATGGATTTAAAATCCAGATTATTTATAGTATAATATTATTGTTCATTTTATATTTTGATTTTGAGAAAAAAATTGAAATCTACACTGAGATCAATAACCATATTTACAGTAATTTAGTCTTATCTATGTTCTGCTTTCACTGGTTTCAATTTTTATGTCCAAAACTTTCATACGTTGTTTTGCCAGGCTTGATCATTTTATTTTGTGTCATTTTTCAGTAGGTTAAAAAATGTCTTTAAGTACAAAGTTTTAAGAAGGATACATGATTAGTATACTTTCTCAGCTTATGCATATCTGTCTTGTTTGCCATTGTATCTAAAGTCCTGACATCTAATAAGCATGGACATATTTCATACTGGCATATTTTAATTTCTGCCTGCTCTTCCTCAGGGTTTTCTGCTGTATCTGTTTGCACATAATATGGTGCTAGTGAGCCAGCTTCCAACTTAAAAATGAGAATAACCAACTAACACACCATGCTATTCAAATTGTGGGGTGCAGACTAATACAATGTACAAACTGTTATTAGTCATTGACAAGATAGGTGTACTTACCTCTAAACCGTTATCAGTACACGAGATAAGATAAAACTTACTCCCAATTTCTGTACTTATCAAGCATTTCCCAGATGACCACTGGTCTGAGTCATACTTTAAGTAGCATTGCTCCAGGTGATTGCACAGTAACAATATGGAAGTCCCTTAAAGCTACTTTCTCCCCTGTACTACCCAGCCTCTAGACCATTAAAGGGAGGGAAAAAATGTCTATGCCCTTTGAAACACTATATTTTGAAATATCTTTTTACAACAGTTTAGTTTATACCTTAACTAGTACCCTGTGATAGATCATTTTCAGAAATAGGCTCTCCCTTTGACTCTTCCAATACTCTTCCCTTTCCCTTATGCTGCAGGAATTTTTTCATAAACCTATATTAGTTTTCTTCCCCATCTATAATCATTCTTTTTTATATAATTTTTATTTATTTTTAAAGAAGCTTTAGATTACATAAAAAATATAAGGGATTCCCATGTGCCCATTCCCTCTCCCTCCCATACTTCCCACAATAACAGTATCCTTCATTAGTGTTGTATATTTGTTACAGTTAATGAACATGTATTGAGTCACCATTCAATTAACATAAGCTCATCACCAGTAGACGTTTTACAAGGTACTGAACTCACAAATTACAATGGTGCTAATTGGACTGTGTTTGTAGAGTGAAATTCATATTAAAGAAAGAAAGATTTCATGTGCCCCTTAGAATTACCTTTCCTGGGACTCTTTCTATCAGACAGTAGAACAAATGATAAAGTTGCAGTACTTAAGTCATTCAATGAATATTTATCATCTTATGTGATTTCCTATCTCCAGTACTCAAGATGGCTTAGATACTCTTAGATACTCATAGATACATACCTATATCCTGGGAAGGAAAGGAGCATTTGACTGTGGAGGAAACTCTTGAATGTTCTTAGGATGCTTCAAGGGTATCTCCAAAATTCATATGAGTGCTTTCTCTACTCAAATCTGTTTCTGAGAGCTCTGAGCATGATGGACTACATAATCTGTAAAAATGAAAATACAGAACCCCTTGTTCAAATAGCGCAAAACCAATCCTGTTAAAGGTACTAAAATATAAAGCTTTCCCCCTTTCCTATGATCTCTTCTCATTCCCTCCTCTCCCTTTCTTTAGCCTGATTCTTAATTTTTTTTAAAGAAGTTTTAGATTATATAAAGTTACATAAAAAATATAAGGGATTCCCATATACCTCCCTCCCTCCCCCTCCCACACTTTCCCACATCAACAGCATCCTTTATTAGTGTGGTACATCTGTTACAACTGATAAACCCATATTGAATCATTGTTACTTACCATAGACTACAGTTTACATAATAGTTTACATTTTGTCCCACTCATTTTTGTAAGGTATGACAAAATATACAATGGCTTGTATCCATCACTGCAATGTCATACAAGACAAATCCAATGCCCTGAAAATATCCCCATATTACACCTATTCTTCCCTCTCCCATCCCTTAGAACCTCAGGTGGCCACTGCCTTTATATCAATATGAGTTCTTCCATAGCTAGAATAATATTAGTCCATTGTTCACCCCCCAATCTTGAGGATTTGGGGACAATGATGCCCACTCTGCTTCTAATTGAGAGGGGGCTTAGATCCCATGGAACTGATAGATGGAACTATCTTGCTTGCAGTTGCAGACTCTCTCTGCTCCGTGATATGGGTGTTGTCCATCATCTTTTCCTTGTTAGCTGTCCTGGGGAAGTCCAATGAACTGGATAGTAGGTGTTGCAACTCTGCTGAAATTTAAGGCTCAACTGGCACATGGACAGACCAAAGATTTAAGTCTGGAACATATATTTATAAAATATAGTGCTAATTATGGGTTCAAATAAAAGGGGCAAAAGAGCCATGTGTAGATAATCTATAAGTGAATCTCACTCTGTTACACTGGGAAGCATAAATTCCAAAGTAAGGCTCACTGACAAGGTAGCAAATTCCTGAGCTGTCTGCCCTGCTTATAGTTTCTAGATATCTCTGGAGCCCTCAGGAGCCCTGCCATTTTAGGCACTGTTTACTGTGACAATCAGTGAGATCCTGCTGAGACTTGCATAAGCATAACCTCTGGAATGACCTCCCAACTCATTTTGAAATCTCTTAACCATTAAAACTCATTTGTATTTACCATTTCTCCTTTTGGTCAAGGTCTTTTTCCAGATGCATTGGTAGTTGATGCTTGATAATAATCCATTGGTGCCAGGGAGGCTCATTCCTGGGGAAGGCTCATACCAGGGAAGGTAATGCATTTATATGCTGAGTTTGGTTTATAGAGAGGCCACATTCAAGCAACTAGGAGACTTTCAGGAGGCTCAGTTAACTCTTAGGCAGTATATAATACAAGGCAAAGTTGCAATTTCACAAGAAAAGGTTCGTAAGTACCGTCATCAGTGTCAAGGACCTGTCATAATGGCCGGTCTTCCTTCACTAGACATTGTCCTTGCACTGAGGGATTCATGCTGTCCTATTAGAGAATGTAGCAGAACTCCCCAGGATGGGAATTCAATATTCTTTTGGTTATTGTTTGGATCTTCACCCACCAAGACAATGCCCCATTAACCCTTGAACATAACCATATGTCTTAGAGGCATGCCTCAGGTGAACCCCTTCCCATGCATCCCCTCAACACTGACACCTCACAGCAGTGATCCTCCTCCATCACTACTGTGACCCTTCCGGGTTCCAAAACCTCTCCAAAAATGAAGCCAAAAAAATAACTGAATAAAATTAATAAGATAATGAAAAAATAATTTAAAAAATAACCAATAAAATACGAAAATGTAAAACGATTTGAAATAAAAACGTTTGAAAAAATTTTCCGTTGTGTCTTTCATCACTGTAAGATCTGTTGTCTTGTATGTACAGTGACATTTTCTTCCATGTATTTCCACAGAGTTTATTTTTTTTCATTAATCTTCAAAGAAGCTTTAGGATACAGAAAAGTCACATAGAGAATATAGATGATTCCCATATACACAACACCCTCCCCCTTTTCCTCTTTCCTTTATTAATAACATTTTACATGTGGATGGTACATTTGTTACAATTGATGTATAAATATTGAAACATTGCTACTAACCATGGTCAATGGTTTACATCATGATTTACATTTTGGACTATACACTTTTAGAGGTTTTGACAAAATTTGAAGTGGCCTGTATCTGTTATTGCAAGATCATGCTGAATAATTCTAATGCCCTAAAAATACCCTATGTTCCATCTATTCTATTCTTCTCTCTCCCTCTCCTCAGAAACTATGGTAATCACTATGTTTCAATTTTTGAAGAATAAGACTCATAGTTACTTGCAATAATATTGAGGATGTGACATATTGATCTGTTTTCTTTATTAGGCACTGCCTATGTTCTGCAGGATTTCTTGTCCCTCTAGTTAAGAACCTAGCAGGACTCCCCAGGATGGGAGTTTAACATGTTCTTGTTTATTGTATGAGTCTCCACCCATTGATATAAAACATTATGAGGAGATGAACACTTAGATATTGCATGTAAGCCTGCCCCATCTGTGCCCTATCCTGTATACCTCTCCACACTCAACACCCTACACCCTACTTATATCCATGGGTCTTGGGGGAAGAAGGGGGCGGAGGAACAGGTTAACTCTGTGGATTTGCAGGGTCTGTGGTTAAACCTATAATGTTGGAAGTGTTCTTTTGGAAAATATAACCATTCTTAAACTGGGAAAAGTGTTTTCAGACAGAGTGGTTTGCCCTTAGACTTACCCTCCATTTTGTGATGGACAGACGTCCTTTTCAGCTACACAACTGTGGGGAGGATAGGCCACTGTAATGTATTCCAGTCCAATCCCCAAACTCAATTTCACTTAATGCACCTGTTCCCCTACATTCCCAACTTCCTCATCTAATATTCTAAATTCATGGTATTTATTTAAAATTCAATTCCCATCATCTTTTGCTATTAGAGTTCCTTATTTCAGCATCTGCCTCCCCCTACCACACAGCACACATACACAAATGCAAAAAGAGACTTCATGTTGTACCAGGACACGCACACTATCATTAGCCCTTCCCACCATCCTCATTTGCTTTCTGAGAGCAGAACTCTCTCTACATAGAAAAAATAAAGGAAAGAACTAAATAGCCAACTGACTATCACACAGAGTAGAACCTGGGGGAATGAAGAGATGTCTGCTCAATTTGCTTGTTGGTCCAACTCCGGGGACCCTGTCAGGAAATGTACTGAAAAAAGGGGAGCATGACAGATCTGTATTTTCAATCATAAGGTTAAACTTAGATAGTTTTACTCAGTCTGCCTCCATCTTCCCATATTAATTCAACAAATATTTACTGGACACCTAGGTATGAGGCTTTGCACTTAATTATACAGGATATAAGAGCAACCAAGGGATACAGGCAGCTCACAGTATCTATCAGAAAAGATAGATAATCATACAGCAAATAATAAATAATTGAGAAGAGTGAGGGAACAGAAGTGAAAGGTGCCATACAAGCACATAATAGGGTCACCCAACCTAAGTTAGAAAGCGAGAGAGAGGCTCCTGGATTAAGTGCTATTTTAGTCAAAACTTAAAGAATGAGGGAGCATTAACCAAGAAAAATTGTTCCAGGCAGAGGAAAAACATGCACAAAATTCCAATGGCAGGAGAGAGCATGACATATACAAGGAAATTTTTTTTAAAAATGCATACAGTATGGTTGAAGCTTAGGATGCAAGTAAGAGAGTGACATAAACTGTCTAGAGAAGTAGGAAGGTGTCTATTCGTTAAAGGCCTTGTACACCAGGTGATAGACTGAATTTCATCCCAACAGAATTGATAAGCCAGAGCAGAGTTTTAAAGTCAGGGTTGACTTTCTAATATTTGGGTTCCAAGAAAGGTTATTCTAACACCAGTATGGAAAATAGCTGAGAGGGGAAAAGACTGATTCCTTAGGGGCAAATGGGAGATGACTGTAGTGGTCTAGCTGAGCGATAATGATGGCTTGGAATAGAGTGTTGACAGTACAGAGGGATGTAAAGGTTTGGGGGACACAGAGTTGACAAGTGTCATAACAATTTCACAGTGATGTGGAAAGTTGCCTCCCAAGTTAGTCTCAGATATTGAAACTAATGACAGTAGCCATTTGGTTTAATCAAAGAAAGTTGCATTACTCACACAGGTGGGGAATTCCTAAAATGAAGGGTGTGGCAGATTGCACTTCAGGAGAAGGTCAGAACTGAAAATAGTGAAGGTACAGGTGTTTCATAGAGAGGAAGTCTCCCCAGTGGGAGTAGAGCCCACCAGCACGAGATATGAAAGAAAGAGGCAGCAAGAGGTCTCAGCAGCTTGTGTGTGTGTGTTGAGGCATAGAGGAGTTAACCTATCAGGACTGTGCAGGAGGCTATAAACACAGGTGAGAGATGAAGCTTAGAAGTTGCTGACACTAAATCAAATGTCAGAGGCAGTCCTGGTTTCTTTCCCTTGGTCTTCACAACAGGACTTTTAAGTAATAGGATATTGAGAAGAAAAAAGGAAGAGTTCCAGAATAATTCCCAGGTTTCTTGATTGAATGAGCTAATGGAAAGTGTGCTGTTTGTTAGAGTAGTGGCAGGTTTTGCTGGAAAGAGGATGAGTTTAGTTACATATGAGATACTGTACCTCATATGTACCTCCAAGCAGAGATTTCTAGAAGGGAAGGGTTTGCATACTTAGGAGCTAAAGACTATGCATATAGACTTAAAAATCATTAGCATATGGGTAGTAACAGAAAGTGTGTGGGGAGGGACCACCTTAAGGGAGTGTGTACAGTGAAAGAGAAGGTGGCCCAGAACTACCCTAAGGAAACCACTAAAGGGTCAAATAGGGAAGGAGGAATAAGGAGAATGGACAGACATAGCTAGAGAACTCTTAAAAGAAGATAGAGTAATAGCAGCCAAAGAAAAAGCTTCAAGAAAGAGTTCCTTCTTTTTTTTTTTTGAGAGGTTAAGCCAGATAAGAATTGAAAATCAGTCATCTCATTAGGATAACTACCAGGCTCGATTTTCAATGTTATTATGAGTTGTTTTAAAATCCTTTACTTTATATGTATTTTTGTGGGAAATCAAGAAATGCTATAGTTAGAAGCTCTTCTCCAGCCGACTTCCAAAACGGAAGTCTACACTACTACTGGGCTTTTTGTTTTGCTTTATTTAGTTTTTAGTGTTCTTGCAAGTCTTCTTTTATGGTCAAAGGCCATTTGGTTGCAAATAATAGTATCCCATTCAAATTAGGGTAAGCCAAAAGTGGAATGTTTTTAAAATAATACAAGTGTAATTCATAGAACCCAAAGTCAGGAAGTCTAGTAAGGTCTCATGGGAGACTGGAATGAGGAACTGGAAAGTTGTCAGAGACCAAGATAACTACTTTCTCTCTGTCTCTCTATCCAGAGCCTGTGGTCTCTTGCTTCTGCTTATCTTCTTACTGTGTTCCTCTCTGCAATTCAAATCTCTGTTTCTCCATATATAGGAAACAAAATGGCACCCAAAGCAGCTCTCCTTATCTTCTCTCTTTCAGCACCATCTAAACTTGCAAGTGTTCCTGTGTACCTATTGCAATTCTCTAGGAAAGGAAAACTCATTGGCTAAGTTTGGATCATGGGTCTATGTCTAGTCCAGTCAACTATGAGCAAGGCAAATTGCATGTCCTTTCTCCATTCTGAGAATGGAGAGGATGAGAGCAGATTTATTTATTTTAGGAAGCACCTAGGTTGAACCCAGAACCTTGTACATGGGAAGCAGGCACTCAACTATTTGAGCTACATTCGCTACTCTCTTTTATGTAAGATGTTTCCACACCTTATAGAGGATTCTATTCTCCTGAAAGAAGAGAGAGATCGATTATTGATGTTCGTTAATTGTATTAACAAACAATGTTAATATAATACAATGTTCCAGGCAAAGGAGGTTTTGGAAGAATCTCCAATCAAAAGACTAATTTTGGAGTGCTGGGTCGGGGAAAGAAGGGGAGTTGATGTGAATAAGTTTGTGCCCAAACACCAGTGTCTTCCAGCCCTTCATTGGACGTTGTTCTAACAGAGAAGAATTTCCCCTTCCTAGTGCCTTTTTCTCTTATTCTCTAAATCAATCAAGGACAGAAAAATTTTACATTATACAACATACACTGTATTACAAGTTCCAGATCAGTAGCCTTAAGATATTTTATTTTTACTCTATCAGAGCTTCGCACAGAGTGTGTAGAGATTCACATAGTAGAGGTTCAATAACGGCTTGAATTTGACTTTTTCTAAAATGCAACTTTGATCATGTAATGTACTCCCCTAAAACTCTTTAATGTGCCCCTATTACTACGGAGAGGGAATTAAGATTTCTTAGTCTGGAATTCCAAGTACTCAATAGCCCTTCTCTCACCTTTAGGTGAGAAGCACTAGCTACAGTCCCACATGCATCCCAGGCTGTCTTGCCAACATACCTACAATTTCACTATGTGCAATGCACCCTCACACTTCCACATCTGTATTATCTGTGTCTTTCCCTCTTCCTTGAATCTCTCTTTTCCCCCTTGCATCTGCCTGGCAAATTCTACTCAGCTTATGAGCCTCAGCAACATGAGTCATTTTCCCTGTCCTCTCAGTGCTCACGGCACCAACACCTGTATATTCCTCTATTAGCACACCTAATACACCTTGATGGGGTCACTTTTTTAAAACTTGTCTGTTTCACAGGTAGACTGGGGGTTCTTTGGAAATGGGGACCATGTATTTTTCATCTTTGTATATCTAGTTTCTATATAAGAATGCCGTAATTCTTCTATGTAAGTACTCCATAGGTGTTTGATGACTGAATTAATTAATGTCATGATATTTTACTTGCAGATATAAAAGTGAAAACACCTAGATTGGTACCACAACCTAATGTCATTAGTAAAGTATTAATTAACTAGGCAACTGCTCAAGGTTACAGGATCTACTGATTTTCAAGAAGCATAACTAGAGTCTCAATCCTAATTAACAATAACACATCTGGACTCATGAACAGCAGTCAGCTCTTAATTAAGTGCTCAGAGACAGGGAGGTAAATAAAATGTGTATTTATTGGCAAAATTCTCCAGCCTTCTCTTTTTGCCACATGAACAACAAGAAAATTGGATCATTCTCATAGATCCCAGGGGCAATACTAATAAATGTTCCCTTTATTCATATGACATATTGAAGTTTACATCCCATGAAATCCTCAGAATAACACTATGAATTAGTTAGAATTGGCACCATTAGGTCCATTTTACAGATGTGGACACCAAGGTTCAAGGGGTAAAATGATTTTCCCAAATATCACACTGCCATAGGTGAGGAAAACAGTGCTCAAATTCAAATCTTCTGGTCCTGTACTTAATTCAGGTGCTCATTTCATGTAACCAGGTAACAGATAAATCCAAGCAACATATTTGTTCAACAGCTTGGTTCTTGGACAACAACAGCTTGGTTCGGACAACAACAGAATTCTAAACCAATTTATTTTGGTTTAGAATTTACATTCTGTTGCAATGATGGATACAGGCCACTATACATTTTGTCATGACATATAAAATTGTGCAGAGCAGAGTGTAAACTATAATGTAAATTATAGTCCATGGTTAGTAGCAATGTTTCAATATGTGCTCATCAATCATAACAAATGTACCACACTAATGAAGGATGTTGTTAATGTGGGAGAGTGTGGGAGGGGTAGTGGGTGGGGAATATGGGAATCCCCTATATTGTTAATGTAACATTTATGTAGTCTAAAGCTTCTTTAAAAATAAAAGAATAACTTCAGAGAGCCAGGCAGGAGGTTAATTGCAAATATAAGAAAAAGAAAATAAATAATTTATATTCTGTTCAGAAGTTTTCACATGCTTTCATTTGATTCTTAGAGCAGCAGTGCAAAGTAGATTTGACAATTATTCTGAAACCCGTTTAGCAGGTAAGTCTGAGATACAATAATATTAGGTGACTTTTTCCAGGTTGTACGAAGTTAGTGAGTTACAGAGCTAATTCCTGAATCTTTGCTCCTTCCAATCCCTTTGTTAACCTATATCATGGAATAATTAAAGTAGTCAATAGTTAATAGGAAGTTAGCCCACTCTGGAGAAAACAAGAAAGATAAATAGAAAGAATTAGCCCATGTCTAGACAGCTCTAGACATCATAATACCCTATGATGCTACCCCTTTTGCACTAATTCTTTAGGGGTGTCCAATATGGACCTTCCATGACCCCCAGATCTACTTTATTATAAGTAGCTTAATGTTGAGTCTGAGATGCATTTCTAACTTGAATGGGAAGTGCCATACCATTCATCTTGGGAAAATTCAAACTGTTCATCTTTTCGATGGTGTATTTTGAGCTCTTTGAATTTATGCATTTTCTTCAATTGAAATTTAAGCCTGAAATTTGAATATCCCTTTCCTTTCCCCCAAGCACATATGTACACCTGCTCACTTTTATATTTGCACTCATGCAAACCACACACAAATATACATATGACTTTGTATACCCACTCATTGTGCACATAAACTTTAGGCAAACACACGCACATGCATCTTTTGATTACATTCCCCTTTCCCAACAGGAAGACGCATGTGAACACACAAGATATATACATATCCCTTTGGCTATTGGCTCTCCTGCCCACATCCTACCCCAGACCCCCTTTTTAAAAATCAGTTTTATTGATGTATATTAATAAAGCATACAGTTCATCCAAAGTGTACAATCAATGGTATTTGGTATAATTGCATAGCTTGCATTTATCATTTCAGTCACTACTAGAGCATTTTCATTGTTTAACTAAACATGTATCTGCATATCTTCTCACACACAAAATGCCACATTTCACTTTGATCAAGAGTCATGTCAACTCTCAGGTCCTGAATATGCCTAGTATGTTTCTTGAGCTTCATAAAGGACTGAGATTGCTGCTTGGGCATGAAAAGAGGGAGGCTTTTCAAGGCTTTGGAGGAGAAAAAGGAGAGTGGCACAACGGAAATGTAAGATGGGAGACTTCCCTATTCATAAAGTCAAAGGTCAGAAAGTAGTCCTAATCAAGGGCATCTACCCACAAACGTTTCCTCTATTCAGATGTCCTTTGGAAAAATCCAAAGATGATTTTGGAAAATTTCCCCAATAAGCTGAGCTTAGACATCCTCCAGGCCCTTTTTTACCCCAGAGAAAGTCCACTTGGTGTAGTAGAAGGACCATTGGACCCTAGAGACGGAAGACCTCAGTTTGAAACCTTGCCTCTGTTTCCTCATGTGCAAAAAAGAGATGATAATACTCACCACTTAGTATTGTAGTGAGAATTAAATTAAATGTAGTGAGGATAACATATATAAAGTTCCTGTCAGTCTTTGACACAACATAGGCTCTCAATAAATGATAGGAATAATATCATAAGTTATAAATTATATTCCAAATGCAAGAGATGGTATGCAAAGCCAGCTTGTATAAGGGGATGCATGGGGTGCATTTACCAAAGGGAAAAAAAAAGGTATTTTAGCTGAGTTCCTTATTGCACCACTAACAAAATTATGTGGGAAATACAATGGATTCTCTGATAAAAACTTGTCAAGGGTTTAGAAATCCTTTGCATGAAACTTTGATTTCTAAATAGCAAGAAGAAAGGACTTTTGCTTTGCTGCAAGAAGTTGAACTTAACCATGGGTTTAGAAGGAAAAAAAAAAATAGTCCTGACTTCCTAACAAAGATGGCAAATGGGAACCAAGAATTTGGAGGCCTCAGCTCTTTTCTAAGAGTAGAGTGAAAAGTAAATTGGACTGGGAGTCATACTTGGGAAATTTAAGCCTCAGTTTCCCCATCTGAAAAATCAGGTTACTATTAGTCATCTCATAGCTATTTGTAAGTATTCAATGAGATACTGCATGGAAGATACTTAGAACAAGTGTTAGAGCACCTAGTAAATGGTAGTGGTTTTTATTTTTATCCACTTCATAGGCTTATTGTTTAGGTAAAATAAATACATTGTGAAATATTATTTTTAGTTTATTAAAGCAAATTTAATATCAGCTAGATGTATTTCAAACGTGGCATTCTTAATTCAAATGTTTGTTTTCATCTAAAAGGAATCTCTGTAAAAAAAACTATATCCGAAAAATTAAAATGTGGGGTACTGCCCCTGCTCTCCCCACTCTCTTTCCCTTCCTTCACAATCGCCCAGCACTGCTGTGCTTCATTAAAGAAAACCACTCCCAGCCCGCCCCCACAACATGTCAAAATGAAACATGATTTTACCCAGAAACTGCTTACCAGCAATATTTGCAAAACATTTGTCCTCATCTGTCAGGCTTCTCAGACATCCTACAAAACAGTAATAAAAGATGAAAGAAATCTTTCCATAAAATATTTAATAAAGCCATAAAACTTAAATAGATCCTAATAAGGAACCATATGAAAGGATATAGCCTAGCTCACAATGGTTAACTTTCATTAGGACTCTAAGGAAAATCCAAGCCATTCTTCTGATCTGCACAACTTACAATACAGAATTCAATCAAAAGTATTGTTCCCAGGACCCTTTCCAATTTGAAGCCAAAGAGATTTTACCATAATCTCATTGTTTGTCAAAGATAATAGGATTCCCCTGGCAGAAGTAAAATTGATTTGAGAAGAGACTTACAGGAACCTTTAGAATCCTTATATTAGGTTCAAGAAGAAAATGGAAGATTTTGCTTATTCCTATAAGTGTGATGATAAGCAAGGAGTGGACATTTGTTCTCGGCTGCTTAGCATCTACTCCTCCTTCCTAATAGTGTCCCATTTCTTTTCTAGGGGATTCCAATGTATGGATTGTGGGGGGATTTGTGTCCAAAAACAGGCTCTGCCTTCCCCGTCAAGGAAAGAATATATGACCAATCTATGCCAATCAGACTTTGCCTCCCAGGACTGTGAATTCCAAAGGGAGTGACAGCAACAGCAGTGAGGCTGGGAATAAACAGTTGGCGCTCACTGGGTTCCTTACTCCTCACTGGCATTCTATTGTGACTGTGGAATCATTCCTGCTACCCAAGCCCCTAGACTTGCTGGGATTCTTCTATCTATCAGAATCCAATTCTCTAGCCTTCTCTTTCTTTTTTTTTTTTTTTTTTTTTTTTTTTTTAGGAGGCACCAGAGATTGAATCTGATACCTCATACATGGGAAGAATGTATGAGCTGCACCTATTCCTCTCTTTCATTTCATTTCTTCAGTACCCTATAACCTTTTAGTAAATCCCTTTTGGGCCCATATTTTGTAGAACTGTTTACTATTGCTTGTGCCAAAGAATCCTAATTGTTATTGAATTTCAAGTCATTATTGTCACTGAGTCCTTTTTATTTTCAAAATAATAACCATATTTGATGCAGGAAAAATACCACCCAAACTAAGAATTAAACAATCATAATTTGTCCACTCCTCCATTGCCCCCATCAAAAGAGAAAATCTATCTAGGATTTGTTTACTACAAATTAGGTCTAAAAGAAATTAAATCAAAAGTCAAAATTTCCAAAAGGATTCAACAAAAGGAAAAGTACAAAATCATATTTTAAAAATTTAACTTAGGAGGTATAGACAAGAAGCTTCTATTCCACACAAAATTATTTTTAAGTCCCCTAATAGCTGAGAGCTTCATATAAATATTTGCCTAATGGCCTGAAAGGCACCAAGAAGAAATGAAATCCCTGTGAGTTGAAACCTTATAGATTACAGCTAGTGGCTCCAAATTGTTTGAGGTTAAGAGAATTTATGATTTATAAAAGACTAGTATTGTTAGCCCTTGCATAAAACAGCTACACCTCACGGGCTCATTTTTACCAGGAGTAGTTCCCTGGAGCCAAAATGATATACAAAATGAAATGCCAGCCCCTATATTTGTTCAAATCTCTTTGCCTTTCAGGCCAAGATATCTTAAG
Organism: Dasypus novemcinctus; assembly: GCF_030445035.2. NCBI lineage: Eukaryota > Metazoa > Chordata > Mammalia > Cingulata > Dasypodidae > Dasypus > Dasypus novemcinctus. The sequence goes on along the minus strand of NC_080684.1, from coordinate 86,897,429 downwards.
TGAAAAATGAGTTAGAAACTTGGGAAGCAAAGTGGCATTTAATACATTTCCATCAGCTTCTTTTTTTTCCTTCCGAATTCCAACTCGTAGAAGAAATCTTAATTAAGAAGGAGAAGAATTGGTCTCAGTATGTACGTGATGTATTAAATATCTGAAAGACTCTTTGCAGAGTTGACCTCATCAGTGAGCCACGATGGAGCATAAGCCTGTAAGGAGGCTGGAAAGCAGCTTGAAGCCATCACCACCGAATAATGGCTGCTGTCTTTTTAAAATTCTCAGAGGTTCACGTTGTAGATTTCCTTCCAGTTTCCAGTGGTATGAGAGACACCGCCAGTATAAATCTTGTTGTCACAAAAGAACAAGTTATAGTATATATTCAACCACACACCCAAAAAAACTTTCAAATAACATCAACTTAAACCCACAAAACCGACCAGAGTCAGAAGCAAAGCTCAAACTCTGTCCTTAAATCACCCCCATTGTGTTCAGACCTTGAAGAATATCAAACTCATAATAAGGTATCTCACCAAGGCTGTCTACCAATACTTAGACAATAAGTCGAATTGGTTAAAAAACAAAACTAAACAAGAAATAAAACCCTCATCGTTTGAGTCTTGTTGAGAAAGAAAATACAAACCAGTCTCCGTAATTTTGTGATTTTTCATCTCAACGCGTGGACTTAACACTCTGTTCCAAGCCCCACAGAGCATCAAATGCTGAAAGAAACAGAAGCCTGGGGCAACTTAGAGTTTTCTTTCCTAGCATCCTGAGTTCTAAGAGAAGGGGGGCACAAAACAAATACTGATATTTGTCACTAATGTATATCCTCTCTTGGTTCATTCATGAGTCAAGTCTTCCATTTTTCCAGGGCCACTTTATCAAAAAAGTTAGGAGGCCTGGTCGTCCTTGGAAATCCTTTCTGAAGAACTATAGGCATTGTAGAATTGGAGACAGGAATGCTGATTATGTGGTAGAAAAGCTTTGCCATTGAGGGCCTGAGCTTTTGAGTCAGAAAGACCTGATTTTCAAACATTGCAAGGCAGGCACTGAGGAGCTGGGGACTGGGGCATATCTCCAAGTGGTGAATATTTCACGCATAAACTGAATGAAGTCAGACCAAAGCCCATTTGCACTATGTCAGATGCATGGTAAATCCTTCAATAAATGGCACCTTTATCTGTGTGCATCAAACATTTACAAAGGGTAGAAGAGACCAGGCCCCTTTAAGACTGGGGGTTGTGAAGACATCTAGATACAAAAACAATTTGCTTTCATTCTACAGAGAGGAACTTTCACACAGGGAAAAGTCTTCAATAGTGAATCATTCATTCCACAAATATGCCAGCTATGTGCCAGGCATTGGGAATTTGAAAATGAACAAGATAGAAATGGTCCCTGCCCTCAAGAAAATAACAGTCTAGAAGGGATACAGACACAGAAACAGGTAATTAGAGCAAGGAGTCTTGGTCATGGTCCCCTCTCTCCCACACAAGGCCCTGGTACCCTCCCAAACCCATCAGAAACCACACCAGTGTCCCTCCCCATGTTCATATTCCACTTCCTGCCAACTTGAAATCTTTGATCTTGGCCTGTCTGGGGCATAAGGTCTGCAAGAAGAGCAAAGAGCTTCCAGCCAATGGCTGAGCCTTAAACCTCGACCTGTCTAAGGCCACTTTCCTCAGTGATGCCTGGGTCACAGTACAAAAATATGAGCCTTTGTGCCCGAGAGGGAATGGAAGAGCACTGAGTGAGTGAAGGAAGTCTTGATGCCGATCTGCCAAAGCACACGGTGCCCATTGAAATGGACCATCTCTCCCAAAAGGTTTGTTTGATAAAGCTATTGTCCAACATAATTTTTACCAACCCAGGCACTACCACATACATAATTACCAACAGTTGGTTCGAAGGATGTTTTTCCAGTCAAGTGAGCCCAGCCAGGAGACTGCAGAGTAGTGCCAGGCTAATATTTTATTGAGCACATACTAATACTAAGTGGCAACCACTGTTCTAAACACTTTGCACATATTAACAAATGGAATTCTACTGCAACCCTATTGGTAGGGGCTGTTCTTATGATGTCAACTTTCGAGATGAGTAAGACTGCCCAGATAATCAATGGCAGAGGCAGGTTATAGCATGTTATTAACTGCTACACTATGCTGTCTTTCAATAAATAGTTCCTAGATGAAAGAGTCATAAATGATTGAATATCATCATACTCATTGGCATGATTCCCATACAACTAGCTATTTTATAGAGGTCATCCAGAGCTATAGCTTCTGCCACAATTTCATTCCTCATCATCAGTTACTGAGACCACTCTACCAGCCTCATAAGTTCTATCCCTGCTTCCACTTTCTTCGTTTTCAAGTTCTTCCTCCATGAGATCACCTGATTTTTCTTTCCAAAACAGATCTGATCATCTTACTATCGTTCTTAAAAATTCAAATTCCTTCCTTCCAGCAGAAGGGATCAATATCTTTTTACCATTGGACTAAAAACTTCATGTGACCAAGGATCATGTCCATTTCTTGCTCACCACTGTATCCTTAGCAATGAACACAGGTTCTTAGCAAGCAGTAGGCCTCGAAAAAAATTGTTGCATGAATGAAAGACTGACTGAATGAATGATCGGGCCAGCCTATGTTTACAGACTCACCTCCTGCTGCTTCACCCACAATTGTTCTTTGCTTTCTCACCTCCCCTTTCCACCCAACACACAATGTTTTAGTCCCACTTGACTGTTCGTGTCATGAACAGAACTGACATACTTCTGTGCCTTTGCTCAAGTTGTGCCCTATGTCAGGCATATCATAATCAGGCTTCAGGGCACAGTTCAAACTTCACCTCCCCATGAGGTATGTTTAGGCAATACACACACTTCATACACACACACCTCACACATAAGTTGCTTCCATTCAAATAGTTATCACTGACACCACATTTAGTTTGCTCTCTTGCATCTCGTTGTAATAGGTTTCTGCCTGATCCTGATCTTTTTTTTTTATTCTTTTTTTTAAAAATATTACATTAAAAAAATATGAAGTCCCATTCAACCCCACCGCCCCCACCCCCCACTCCCCCCACAGCAACACTCTCTCCCATCATCATGACACATCCATTGCATTTGGTAAGAACATCTCTGGGCATTGCTGCACCTCATGGTCAATGGTCCACATCATAGCCCATACTCTCCCACGTTCCATCCAGTGGGCCCTGGGGGGATCTACAATGTCCCGTAATTGTCCATGAAGCACCACCCAGGACAACTCCAAGTCCCGAAAATGATCCTGATCTTGTGAGGTCTTTGGAGCCAGGAACTGTGTCTTCATTTCATATTACTGGCATCTATCACAGTGCTTCTCAGAGAGGGGACATTGGATAAATGTTTACTGGATAAATGACTGAACATTCTAATGATGATGTGTATGTAAACAGTTTTATTTCTATTTTGACTAAGCCTTGACTGTGCATATATGGAATTCAATTCTCAAACGATGAGGCAACTTCTTGGCTTTCTAAGCTACTCAAGCACAGATGTCACACAGCTAAGAGGAGACAGAAGCCAAACCAGGCATCCTAGGGGCAAAAAATTTTTTAAAGCAATTGAAGCCCTTGCCACTCCCTGAATTCCTATTTGTCTATGTGGGTAAGTGAGATGAAGAAATGAGGAAACTGACAGCATGAGCCCAGCACTGGAGAATGTTTTTACCTAACTGACATAGAGTCAATTTGACATGGAGTCCATTTCAAAATTAATAAGCCTATTTACTCACTTCCCATTTAATGTAATTATGGAAGAGTACAGCATAGTGGTTAACAGCATGGGTTTTGGAATCAGAGAAACCAAACATGTTGTAGTATTGTCCATCTTTATTATGTCTGTATGTATGAACATGTATGCGTGAATGTATGCATGCATACGTGTTTATGTGAAAGTATCCTCCCTTGACTGCATATTCTCTTCTTTTTACATTATCATTTCACCTCTAGGATGATCACCTCTACAGCAAGACTTCTCTAAAACTGTATTTACATGTATGCCCCATTTTCTCACCTCAGTCTCTCCTGAACCTCAGTTTCTGTCCCCTCACACTGAGGTGACTTAGGTTCAACACTGTCTTCCATGTTGTCACCTCCCTGTTCTTCCCTTACTTGACCTTCCACACATATGGTTAACCTTTTGGAATCATTTCTCTCCTCTTCTGGATACTGTTAACCCCCCTTTCTCCTAGCTGTACCCCTCTTCCACCACCTCCCAGGCTGCTCCTCAGCCTCATTTGATGATTTTTCTTCCTCCACCTGACCTTGAAATCCTGGTTCCCCAGGATTCAGGCCAGGTTTTCTTGACATCTCTGTGTGTCTTAGGTCATTGAATCCCTTCCTGTGGAAATAATGCCATATGTATTCTAATCCCAAGTGTCTATTTAGTGTCCAGACTTTGTCCCTGGACTTCTACATCTAACAATTTACTTTCTGGAGGAAGGCAGTGTAGAATCTAGATTAAGTATGACCTCTAGAGAGCCCGAATGGCTAGAATGGAATCCCTGCTTGGACAGCTGTCTATTTGGAAGTTTTGAAAAATTTATAGAATTTCAGTTTCCTAATCTATGAAAAGGGGATAATAATGCTTCATAAGGTTCTTTTTTTTAAAGGATTTATTTTATTTATTTCTCCCCCCACCCTGTCATTGTTTGAGCTCATGGTCTGCTCTCTGTGTGTGTTCATTGTGTGCTCTCTGTGTCTGCTCGTCTTCTTTTTAGGAGGCACTGGGAACCAAACCCAGGTCCTCTCGTGTAGGAGAGATGTGCCCAGTCACTTGAGCCACCTCCTTTCCCTGCTTGTTTTGTCTCTCATTGTTTTTCCTTGCTGTGTATCCTCTTTGTGTCATCTCATTGCATCATCCCATTGCGTCAGCTCACTGTCTTGCTCATCTTCTTTAGGAGGCACCAAACCTCGGACCCCCATGTTTTAGGTGGGCGCCAAGCTGGTTGAGCCACATCTGCTTCCCCTCATAAAGTTCTTCTGAAGATTAAATAAGTTGATATATGTAAGGGATGTAGACCAGTGACAAGTATTTCACTGATAGGCACTCAACAAATGATTATTATTCCCAGTAGAAGTAGTAGGAACATTTTCTTTTGGATGTCTAATGGGCAACTTGAACTTAACACTCCTACAACAGGAACTTTGGATTCTTCTATTATAACTCACTTCTACTCTAGTCTCACATCTCTAGCATATTGGTTTATTTTCTTCATGAAACTTTATGCTATCTAAGATTTCCTTATTTATTTAACTGTTCATTGTCTACCCAATACAAGCTACAATGTAAACTAAACGAAGTCAGGCCATGCCTGTCTTGTTCACTGCTATGAATCTACTATCTTGAACAGTGCCTTGTATTAACACATAATAGATGCTTAATATACAGCTGCTGAATGAATAAATAAATGAACAAATGAATAAATAAATGAACCTATCTGACTCAGCTTAGTAGGTACATCCAACACTTACCTAATTATCAGACATTAGGAAAATACTTAACCCTTATGAGTCTCCGTTTTCTACCTGTTAAATGGGATATAATGCCATTTTATAGGGATATTGTGAGCATTAAATGCACTTAATATGTTTAGCACAGTGCCTGGCTCAGAGTAAGACTTCATTGTATAGTAATAAATAATGGACATTATCATCCCCATGAACCACAGAGTAGTCTTTAAGAGGAATTAGAACTTTAAGGAATATAAGCCCTGGTACTGCCAGAAAAAAAAAACAACTAGTATATACAATCATAGAGATGTAGAACTGGAATGACTCTTTAAGAAGAAACTTTTTTATCCTTTTCATCTAACAAAGGCATAAACTAATACTTGAAAAACTTTGGTGATTTATCCAGTTAGAGGTAACTAGATTAGAACTAGAATCTAGGTCCCCTAACTCCAAATCCATTAAACACACACATTGTTCTATCTTTTCCCCAAGTGTTTGGACTTGATGATAAATGTACCTCATAAAGGAACTTCAGGCCAAATTTCTTTTCATATAAGAATATATTTCACTACTGAAAAAGTATTTCTATAGCTGCTAATATGTGATAACATGCAAAACTGTAAGCATATACATAGTCAATATCTTTCTTTTCATCTTCTCAGTCATTCATTGGCCACCTATCATGTATTTGACCCTGTGCTAGGTGTAGAAGACGAGTATAAGATTCAGTCTCAACTTTCAAACAGTACTGTGCACAGCCTAGTTGGGAAGACTTATTCATGTATTTGTTCAGTTGGTTAGTCAACAAATAAATGTTGAGCCCTTGCTCTGTGCCACACACTTTGCTAGTTTCCAGAAATGTATTGTAAGTTAGGGTGAGGGGACACTGCTGTAACAAAGAGAACTAAAATAACTCAGGGGTTTAAAGAAGATTGACGTTTCTTTCTTTCTCATGTAACAGTTAAAGGTGAGTGTTCATGTTGGTGGGTAGCTCTACTCCATTTGGTCATTTGGGGGCCTGAGTTTCTTCCTTCATCATCTGCCATCCTCTAGGGGCATTGTCATATTCTGCTTGGTGGAAACAGGGTCATAGTGGGTTCCAGCTGGTAAGAAGAACACTTAGAACTAAAAATAGCAACCATCATTTCTGTTTCCATCCTATTTGTAGAAAAGTAGTCATATAGGTCACATAGTCACGTATAACTGCAAGGGAGGCAAGGAAATGTAGGTAGCTGAGCAGCCATGTACCTGACTACAAGTCTATTACTGTGGAAGAAGAGGAGAATGGATTTGGCTGGTCAGCTAGCACGCCTGGCCTCAGGAGCAAAGTTTTCACAGTATCCCTACTTTATGTCCTCACAATATAAAGAGGAAACAGAAAGCAATCCAATCCTTACAAACTATGGTAGACATCTAAAGGAAAAGTATTTGGGACTATGAGAACTTCATAGGACTTCATAGATCTGACATGGCCAGGACCAGAGCATTCCAGCAGCAGAAACAGCCCATAGAAAGGCCTAGCAGCAGATGGGGAAGGGTGGTTTAAGAGTTTGGGCTTTGAAGCCAGACTTCTGGATTTGAGTCTTACCAGCTGTCTAATCTTGGATAAACTATTTAATTTCCCTGTGCCTTAGTTTCCTCATTTGTAATTAACAATAACATAATAATAAAGATAATAAAGCTACTTATATTATAATAACAATATAATATAATAAAGATAATAATACTACTAATATTTTTAGGTACCTTTGTTATGAGGATTTATTGTAAATGTTACACTAGAGGCATGGACTAAATACAGCTAACATAACCATCAGGAGGTCAGGAGATAAGCAAGTAGTCATCTAGGTGAATTATCTAGTAGTGGTTACCTAGGATTTCCCAGGAAAAGGCACAGTTGATTATGCCACTTAATTCAAGATTTTCCTTCAGACTACGTAGAAATAATGTTACACCTGAAATATCCACCGGTTGCACACAGGAACTTAAATCTACACACTCGGGTGTCTATTTGTATTCCTTTGTGTCTATTTCTTTGTGTTTTAAAATATCAACCAATTTCAATTCTAAGTCCCCTTTACATGGAACAATTAGGATGTTCAGTTGTGGTCATTCTGAGTCTCCATCTCATACATGCCACTAGACAGTTTCTGGGATTTGCATAGCACCCCAAAATGGGGAGGCCCCTTTATTCACCAGTTACTATGATTCACCTGTTTTCCCCCATTCAAATGGTCCACCCTCAGGTTGTGGATTATGAAGTGTTTACTCTGGATAAACACCTCTTTATTATTATTACTATTATGCCATGCTTATTTTATTCCACTTTGAAAAATATGTGCAGCAGGTATGGGATATAAGAAGGAGCTCTTCACCCTATCTGTGTTGTTGGGATTCTTGATACCCCAGTCCTGTGATGGGCTGATTCTGTACTTTTTGAAGCAGGATCTTCTGCTGAAGCAGTAAGGGTGACCTTAGCAAACAATATCTCGCTAGAAGCTGGGGGCAGGGGGTGTGTTAGTGGCTTCTGTTGTTGCTGCTGCTCTTGGGTATAGTGTAGGAGAGAAGGCAAAACCAATGGCATCTGGTTCACTGGATCTTAATTAAAATGGAACAAATGCTGGGTGTTGTCAGAAAAGGGCTCCGTGACTGGGTATGAATCATTCATAACTTTGACTGAGACCCTGAGACTTTTGCTGCATGAGCATTTGCAGGTGCCCATCCTGGACTGAAGGGCTGGATTTGTACTCTGGTTAGCCATGACTTTCAACTGGCTGCTGCTACCAGTTACACCAAGCATGGAGGAGCTCTCTGGGCATAATGGCTGCTGACCAAAAGAAGGGTTGAAAGATTTTTCTTCTGCACAAATGGACCTGGGATGGCCCAGCAGAATAGTGCAAGGTTGACCAGTTGGTTGCCTCTGCCACGGGCAGATGGCAGAGAGAATATTTTCCACTGTTCATGAAAACCACAAAGCTTCACCCCTTCCTGCTTTCTGATATGCATTTATTTTAGTTTGGGGAAAATCTTACCCTCATTCTTTACCTTTTCTTCAGGGCTATTCTCTCTCTTCTCAATCTCTCTAGAGAAGAACACCTAGAAAATGTGCTCAATAACAAGGAATTCTGAAAAGAAAAAATCAGGAAATGGAGTTCTTTGAATTTTATGTTCCCTACTATACACCTCCCTGAGATAAGGAGGGTGGACCCTGTTGCCCTACTTAAAAGGCCATTAGAAAACATTAGATAGGTACCTGCTTCTACAGGTATTTGAGTTTACAACCCCTATGGAGGCAAAGGTGAAGAAAAAGTCCTAGTGAATCAGGAACTGTCAGATGGCATTTGATAATGTGCTAGAGAAAAGTAACCTCCTTAAATGCAGATGGTGAAGACTATTTTAAATCTGGACATGGGCATTAAGCAATAGCAGACTGAGAATGAAGCTTCTTTAGCAGGCAACTTGGTACCCAGAGGGAATGATTTCTGTATGAAAACAGCAGTGATCATAAAAACAGAAGACCATAGAATAGGATCAGCAGAAAGCAGGCAATTAAAGGCAAAAAAAAACACAAAAAAAACAAAACCCAAAACCTGGACAAGTCCAGGCAGGGACAATTCCCTAGCCATGTCCGGCCAAGGGATTTCAGCAAATCCTTAATGAGGAGCAATTAGAATTTAATACCTGTAATGTAGGCTTCATAAACTCATATGCTTATGTTTGTGTTAATCCTTATGTAACAAGTTGTATTTCCCACTCCAAGACCATGTTCATTCATTCTCAATTAATGCTAACTGAAAGAATCACTTTACAGGAACCATTCCAAACAGATATCTGGGCTGGGAGTGACTGAATTCTACCTGAGTACTCTAGTTGAGCCTGGTTAATATTTGGAAAACAGCTCCCCTAGCAGAATGCTGATTTACACTGATTCCTGTCTTGTAATAAGGAATAGGAATTCAAGGATAAGAATGAGAGCATCTCTGCCATGCAATGGTCTACCATTGAGTGGGCAGAAAATGGCTTGTGAATAGATTATTGAGCTACAGTGTGGTGGGTCTGTGATAGAGGTAGGTGCTAGGTGTTACAGGGAAGGGAAACCTGTCCAGATTTGGAAGGCTTCCTTAACTAGGCAACACCTGAGCTGAGTCTTAAAGGATAAACAGAAGTTAATCCAGTGAGAAAAGGGAAAAGTACATTCCAGGCAGGGAGATCATTAAGAGCAAATTCAGAAGCTGGGAAATGCATGGCACTGTCTAGAAGGCTAGTGGTTGACTGCCAAGTGCCAGGCAGGGAGAGGAGATAGAGCTGAAAAAACAAAAACAAGTAAAAGCAGGATACCAGGGCCTTGTGTACCATGTTAAGGAATGCAAAGCTTTCTTATATAATAAGTAGGGAGGCACTGAGACATTTTAAACAGGAGAGTGACAAGGGCTCGTTTGAATTTTAAGTGGACTATAAGGAAAAAGTAGACAGAGTAGCAGAAGGGAGACCACGTATGAGGTTACAACAAGTGTCAGGGTAAGGGATGGCCAGGGCTTAAACTAGAGCAGTGTGACAGGAAAGAGAAGGAAGGATGGATTTAAAATATAATTATGAGATAAAATCAATAGAAAGTGGCAATTGATTGAAAGGGGGAAATGAGGACTCTTGGATGAGATCAAGAAGCCAAGGATGATTTCCAGCTTATGTGATTGGGTGATGCCAACTAAAATAGAATACCAAAGAGGGAAGAAGATGAATTTGGCCTTGGACATGCCAAGTTTTAGATGCCTGTGGAATATCCAGATGGAGATAATACAGGAGGCAGAGCTGTTTGTAAGACCTTCAAAGGCCCAGGCACTCTTATTTCTGGAAGCCCCTTTCCACATCATAGGAAATGTATTAAAGTTTACCCACATCCCACATTAAATATAACTTATGTAATACAAATTTGAGAAGATTTTTTATAATTTTGTTTTTTCAAATTATTTGCAACTCATTGAATTTTTGATTGGCTACAATTTTTCCAATTGTCTGCAAATTGAACTTTTTAAAATAAATTTGTATTTTTAATGAAATTGGCATAATGCTGCATTTTAGATAACATTTATTAACTTTGCTTTCTCAGGGTTGTTTTCATATTTTGGAGTTAATTATTTTTTAAATTTAGGTCTCAGAGGTATTGGTAGGTCCTTGAAAAATTCATAGGCATCACATTTAATGTAAAAACTGCCTTGCAAAGAGGAAGTTGACCATGTAAGTTTGAGGCTTAGGAAAGAGAGAGTTTCACAGGGGAAAAATGCATAAGTTCTAGGTGACTCCATAAGAGTGAATTTAATTACCCAAGGGAAACAGATACATTGAGAAGAGAACTTGATTGAAAAAGGAAAGAACCCCAGCAACTAAGAGGAGGTTAGAGGTAGGAAGATTTCACAAAAGTAATGGTAAAAATGGTGAGAAGAATAGGAATAGAATGAGCTCAGAGAACCAGAGGATATGAAAAAGGCCACAACTGATCATCAAAGTGGTGCCAAATAAAGAGCAGAGATTCTTTCAATAAAACAAGCACTGAAAAATCTCTAGTAGGTTGGGCTAGTGATTTAAGCTAGTTTAGGGCGACCAGGTTGATCTTAAAGGGAGCATCTCTTGAAACAGGGAGGGGTAAAAATGGAGGGTTGAAGTAGTTGAGTAATGAAAGGGAGAGGAGAAAGCAGAAGCAGTGAATAGAAATTTTGGATGAGGTAGGATGGAGAGAGATGGGGCAATAATTTAACTGGAATTGCTCAAATGAGGGGGTTAGTGCTTGTTTAGAAAAGGAAAGATTCAGTGCACTTTCCTGAGCCAAGAAGAAATCTCCAAGACAGGTAGAGAAGTTAATTTAATAGAGAAAGGGAATGATGGAATGATCGTCTAGAAGAGCAGAGAAGAATGGAGCAGGAGCACAAGGCAAGGGTCCTCTCCAAAGGCAAAGGATGTCTTGTCTTCTGGGACAGTGTATAGATGTGCTCATTGTTTGAGTTTTAATATATGCTGATTTGCTTCATTATTTCTCTATTTCTGAACATGTCCTGACCCCTAATAGCACTGTAAAAGTAGAAAAGAGACATAGAACTGCAAGGGAACTTAGAAAGTTCTCCACCTTTTTTTTTTTTAAGAAAAACTTCCAAGAACATATGCTTATGCTTTCCAAGAACATAGTAGTGGCAGAAATTCTCCTGATTCTGGAGACAAGAGTCTTTCTTTCCAGTAATTCACACAATTGGAGGAGATAAAGGAGAAGGAAGAGGAGAGGAGAGCAAAGACCAGGGACTATAACCTAAAATTAATTTAATTTCCTTTCTTGATCAGTGACATATCAATCATCTCTAAGTTCATCCAAACTCTATTTTACTCTATTTGTAGCATTCAGTTCAAACATGGATGGAGCCCCTTCCATGTCCCAAGAACTGGGTTCAGCATTGAGACTCTAGCCTACTAGGGACAGTGACAAAATCTGAAAGAATATTATTCAATATGTAAAGCAGTTCTCCTTCTTTTTTTTGCCCTCAAATGCATCCTTCCCATTTCAAGGGATGCCCCACTGCTCAATAGTTCTAGAATTTGATGAACAACTCTCTGCTAACCCTATCCCAAGTTTTCCCTCCTCACCACAGAGCAGACAGAAATACAGTTCACTTTGGAGACTCGGGTTGGCTCTGGAATGGGCATAGGTTTGGATTGGATCTGTGACGTGAGCTGCAAAAGATGAGAAATGAGCATACTGACGTGATCCTGTATTAGTCAGGAAAATTCTAAGAAACTGTTCCCAAAGAGAGGCGGTAAGCTTATTTTTTCTCCTCTATTAGACTTACATAACTTGTAAAATAACAGGTTGCCATTTTAGAATAGTTGGTATTGGCATGCTGTTATCATGAAAATTACAAGAAACTATTCTTTTTAGAAAATATTGCTTCAGGTTTTAGGTTAAAACTTGATGCCAAACACAGATGAGTAGTTGGTTTACACAATTATTGCCTTTTTCTTAGAAGTAAGGGCAAAACCTCAAAACATGCCACAGCAAGAAAGCTATTTCTGTCACTGGCAAACAATGGAATGACATCCATAAACCTTTGGAAATTAATATCCCCCAAGAAAATGTATTTGATGAAAGTCACAAGAAAGTTATTAGCTAGAGTTAAGTCACTGACAAGAGATATTAATTATGATCTCATCAAAATTTCAATAAATTTAATGATCACATTGCAAGTCTTATTATTGACGACTCAAAGAATATTAAATTATTCTTCAGTAGTTACTGGGCTAGAGATCAAATGAAAAAAAGATGAAAAGCTTACATTCTAGGTAATTCTGTAATTCTCTGGGCCTCACACAATTACAAAGTTAGAATCATTAGCCTTTCTGTCTCTCCCCAAATCAACTAATTGTTAATACAGTTGGTTTCTTTTCATTGTTAATTTTTCCCTGATACTCCTCCAAAAGCTGAAGCAGGATGGATGAAAATCAGAAAAATCCTCCAAGCCTTGGTTTTCAAAAAAGCAACTAAGGAAGCTCAGTTTATTTTCATATTGGAAGAGACATTTTCAAGTACACTGGGTCTTTAATTGCCATCCCTCAAAGATGTTTTCCACAAAGGAAAGAGGCATTCTCCTTCCCACTCAATTCTCTGTCTCTAAGATCTTAACCCAACTTTTAGGTTTACACCAAGTTAAACTACATGCTTTGCCTTTGTTAATGTCCTCCCTAAGTACTAAAGCTTGATCAAGCATAAATGTTGAGTAAGAAACAATGTACAGTTTGCTAATCTTTGCAAAATCAAGTATTTCGTAAAGTTTTTCTGCATTACAAGTTTGTCTGGTTACCTAGAGCCATTTTCTCCTCGCTTCAGAGCTCCTGGTTTAACAAGTATTTATTGCATTCTTGTTATTCACCTAGCAGTGTTCTGGGAGCTGGAGATACAAATATAGATGTGAGATGGTCCTGGCTTTCAAGGTGACCCAGAATTTGAACGGGCCATTACCCTTACATAGTAAGGGTGAAGAAAATGGGATGGCAAGAAGTCCAGAAATCAGAGAAGCGAGGAGTGCCTAACCCAGCCTGGAAGGCAGGACAAGACAGTGCAAGCAAATTTGCCCATAGGAGGTGACACACTGACACATGAAGAATAAGTAGGAATGAAGGAAGAAGGAAACTTGTATTTATTCAGTGTCTGCTCTGGGAAGGTGTTTTATACAGTTTTTTCCATGAAATCCTTTCAATAACCCTGGGAAACCCATATTTGCAGAGGAGGAAATTGAGGCTTCAAGAGAGTAAATAATTTCAGACAACTTGCAAATGGCAGACTTGGGATCCCAAGATTAAGATTTCCAGCTTCGTTTCTCTTTCTACGTATAATTTCCTTTGCTTATAAGTACTTCAACCATATTGGATTAGGGCCCACCTCATTTAATTTGGGCACACATTAACAAATATCATCTTCAAAGGCCCTAATTACAAACCATAACCACTGTTACCTATTCTCTCTCTCTGCTATTAATACATGTCCCTGGGCCCTAAGTCTGCCATTCCGATTTCTGCAAAACTTTTAGGCAATCCCACAACACATACAGACTAGCAAACCACAGCCCACCAAGCGTTTGCAGAAATAGAAACCTGCCTGCAATGCTCAGGCATGCCTCTCTTCCGTAATGTGTGCCATTTGTATTAGTTTCCCGGGTGCTGAAACAACATCATACCATTCATTGGTTTAATAACAGGAATTTACTGATTCGCAGTTTTAGGCGCTAGATGGCTTGCTTCCTTCCAGAATCAGTATATTCTGACAGGCCTGTAATCTTTGGAGTTCCTTGGCTTTCTGTCACATGGCAATGCACATGGTGGTGCCTTCTCCTTTCTCTTCCAGGTTCAGTTGACTTTCAGCTTCTGACTGCTCTCATGGTTTCTCTTTCTGTGTCAATTTCCTTTGCTTATAAGTGCTCCAACCACATTGGATTAGGGCCCTCCCTCATTCAGTTTGGGCACACCTTAACCAATATCACCTTCAAAGTTCCTATTTACAAATGGGTTCACATCCACAGGACCAGGGGTTGGGATCTGAACTTGGCTTTTGTGGGGCATGTAATTCAATCTCCAACACCATTCAATGCATGTGCCACATCTTTTATCATTTTATTATAAACAGTGCTTCCCTTTGCTAAATGGGTCATTCATTTGTAATTAGATGATTAGATGGGTTTTGATTTTTTTTCCTCTGAGCAGCAGATCAGAGAATTCTTTCCAGAAGCTGGGTCATCTTGGTCCTTCTTGAGAAGCCTTGTCTTGAGAAATCATCTGGGGGTAGATGAGTTGCTGTGGCACGTGCATGTCAGGTAGTGCCAAAGCATCAAAGAAAGGGGCTTAGAAAATCCACATAAGACAAGGAAAATTTAGTTGCTCCTGAAAGGATAAAGGAAGGGAGAAAGAAAGAAGTGAAGAGGAATGTAAATGAGAGGGGCAAGTGAAATACATAATGTGGTGTGATTTAACTGGAACCCTCAAACTTCACAGCAAAGTCTCTCTTCATACCAAATGTTCAGTGAGATTATTGGACTTCTTATAAAAGTCCGTGGAGAAACTGCTTCAGAAGCCCAAGCAGAAAAGATTCAGGAAGATAAGCCTTAAGACTGATCTACAGAGGTGTGTTTTCTTGTTATTGTCCTTGTTGTTTTTTATTGGAATAATTAAAGAATTAGCAGATCTCTTTTTTTAAAATCCAGACTTTCAGCTTTTCTTGAAAAAGATGTAAAGATCTGGCAACTCTGTGCCCACAGTCCCACAAAGAAACAATTGGCAGGAGTTGGACCAAACTGTCCTGTTAAATGAGGCACACACTCTCCACGTTGCTACTGTCCCCACCACACTCTATTATCTATGTAAATGAATGACCCTAACCAGTTTCCCTCATTTTATGTTATTTTTCTGGCCCCAATAGGTTTCTAAGCCTATGACCCCTGCTGTAAGGCTGAGAAACTATTATAGATATCTTCATGGTGGGAATCAGGTTGTAAACAATTTCTTTGAGAATTCAAGGAGTAGAGAAGCCCCAACTGACACCTTGATTTTACAATTATGTCTCATTTCTACAGATAAGGAGGAAACCAGGAACTATCAATTATTAAGCAGGTACTTTAAATATATCTTCTGATCTTCACGAAAGCCCTTAAAGGTAAAACTACACTTATCTATCGTCTATGAATAAAGAAACTAAGGTTGAGAAAGTGTATTATGTAGCCAAAGGTGTGCTAATGCAAAGTACCAGAAACCTGTTGGTTGGTTTTCATAAAGGATATTTATTTGGGGGGTAAAAGCTTACAGTTACTAAGCCCTAAAGAGTCCAACTCAAGATTACTTTTCTCACCAAAGTCTGTTGCCATGTGTTGAAGCAAGATGGCCCACCATGTCTGTGAAGATTCAGCCTTCCTCTCTCTCTTAATGATCCATGAGCCCAGCTTCTTATGGTCTCAGTTGTAGCCTGGTGGGCTCATTTCTTTCTGGGTCTTCTTAAGGCTTCTTAGCTGCTCAGGGCTTTGGTCTCTTCAGCTACAAACTATCAGATGAATGGCTCATCTCTCTCTGGGGCCCCATGATCAAATTCTCTCCTCTGCTTTGTCTATGGAACTCTCTCTATTCCTGTGTATCTTCTTCTGTGTTCTCCTTAAGTGAGTGTCCATTTATATAGTCCACCAAGGGAACAGGGACTCGACCTTTCATGCCCTAATGATGTGGTTGAATCAAAGCCCTAATCTTAACATAATGAAGTAAATGTAAAACCTTGTAACTTAATACAATCAAAAAGTATCATGTCCAGAGGAATTCATAAATAAACTGCCACAGAAAGGTTTAAGTAATTTGACCGAGGTGAAGCCTCCTAGAGATGAAAGTGGGAATTTGAATCTGGGACTCCAAGAACTCCATTCTTTCTTTGATGCCTTAACTCTTCTCTGGACTATGAGATCCATAGTGTTCTTTTGTGTTCTCTCACAATGTCCCAACTCATGGCCTAATATGTGGACAGTGGTGACCTTTATTGAGGAAGCTGATAGCAATTGTTTAGAATGCTTTGGCCATACTCAGGTCTTTTTGGCTCTGAGTCTACATTGGAGTGATAGCAGATGTGTGTACCCCTTCCAGGGACTCAATCAATTTAATCTATGCCTCATTTAGAGCAAATGCCTCCATGGCCATGTTTTTTCATGACATACCCCAGGTTTGGGATAGTGGGGCAGAAGAGAGACAAGAAAGTGCTTTTAAGAGAGAAGGAGAGTGTCTCTCTCTCGCATCAAATCTTTGTGCATATTTCCATCCTTTTCTTCCATTTCTCAGCAAACTCTGTTTCTTTCCCCCATTTCCCAATAAATTCTTTTTACTGGCCTAACTAAACTGGTGTGTTCTTAAATTCTTTTGTGTGACATAGCCAAGAACCTAGAGCAATCCTACACTTCCCCAGCTTCATTAGGCAAGTCATTTCCAGGAAACAGGTAAGTGAGTGGTGCTCCTGAACCCCCACTGGAGACTGATGAGTTTTAACTAAGGCCCATCTGTGCCCTCTTTTGGTTCTACCATTTTAAAGGGGGTTCCTAAATAGGCTCCCACAGGACATAAACTCAGTCTGCTGAGACTTTCGCTTCCCTCTTTGGAGATGGTGGGGGTGAGTCCCCATGCCATGCAGATCCAAGGAAGTTCTGGGTGGTGGGGAAAACTATTCTTGAGACCTGAATGGGCATGTGGCCTAAGTCAAGCAGGAGTATTCTGGGAGTTTACCACTCCCTCTCTGTGAGTTCAGAATGGCTATCACCCATTGTATTGTTTCCTTAACCACTAGTTAACTCCTTTTAATTAGAATTGCCTTTGATGTGAGACATGATTCCTAAGGATGAGCCTCCCTGACACCACAGAATTATTACCAAGCCCCTACTAGCAATGCATCTAGAAAAAGACCTTGACCAAAAGTGGGGAATGGTGAATACAAATGAATTCATGGCTAAGAGATTTCAAAGTGAGTTGGGAGGTCATTCCAGAGGTAATGCTTATGCAAGTCTCAGTAGGCTTTCATTGACAGCCACAGTAAACAGTGCGTCAAATAGCAGGGCTCTTGAGGACTCCAGAGATATCCAGGACTATAAGCAGGGCACACAGCTCAGGAATTTGGGACCCTGTCAGTGGGCCTTACTTTGGAGTTTATGGTCCCCAGTGTAACAGATTCATTTATAGGTTCTCTATACATGGCTCTTCTGCCCTTTTATTAGAACCCGTAATTAGCACTATACTTGATAAATACATGTCCCAGAGACTTAAATCTTTGGTCCATCCATGTGCCATTCAAGTCCTGAATTTCAACAGAGTTGCAACATCCACTCTCCGGTTCATTGGACTTCTCTAGGACAACTAACAAGGATATGATGATGGACAACTCTTATCCTAAGGAACAGAGAGTGTCTGCAACTGCAAGTAGATATTTCCATTCATCTGCCCCATGGGATCTAAGGCCCCTCTCAATTAGAAACAGAGTGAACATCACCATTCCCAAAGCCTCAATATTGGGGAATGAACAATGTACTAAATTAGATATATTATTATTCTGCTCTAGACTTATTATTATTCTAGCAATGGAAGAACTCTTATATTGATGTAAAGGCAGTGACCACCAGAGGTTCTGAGGGATGGGAAAAGGAAGAATAGGTGTAATATGGGGACATTTTCAGGACATTGGATTTGTCCTGCATGACCTTGCAATGACGGATACAGGCCATTGTATATTTTGTCATAACTTACAAAACTGAGTGGGACAAAGTGTAAACTATAATGTAAACTGTACTCTATGGTTAGTAATAATGTTTCAATATGGGTTTATCAGTTGTAACAGATGTACCACACTAATAAAGGATGTTATTAATGTGGGAAAGTGTGAGAGAGGGAGGGAGGGGAACATATGGGAATCCCTTATATTTTTTATGTAACTTTATATAATCTAAAGCTTCTTTTAAAAATATTATTAAAAATCAGGCTGAAAGAAAGGGAGAGGAGAGAATGAGAAGAGATCATAGGAAAGGGGGAAAGCTTTATATTTTAGTACCTTTAACAGGGTTGGTTTTGTGCTGTTTAAACGAGAGGCCCTGCATTTTCATTTTTGCAAAATATGTAGCCCATCATGCTTAGAGTTCTCAGAAACAGATTTGAATAGAGAAAATACTCATATGCATTTGGCAGATTCCCTTGAAGCATCATAAGAACATTCAAGGATTTCCTCCACAGGCAAATGCTCTTTCCTTCCTATGGATATAGTCGTATTTTTATGAGTATCTAAGAGTATCTAAGACATCTTGAGTATTGGAGACAGGAAATCACATAAGATGATAAACATGAATTGAATGACTTAAGTACTGAAACTTTATTACTTATTACACTTTCTGCTATAAAGAGTCCCAGGAAAGGTAATTCTAAGGGGCACATGAAATCCTTCTTCCCTTAAAATGAATTTCACTCTACAAACACAGTCCAATTAGCACCATTGTAATTTGTGAGTTCAGTACCTTGTAAAACATCTACTCATGATAAGCTTATGTTAAATGAATGGTGACTGTATTTCACTTTCTGTGCTTTGATATTTGATCTCGTGTAATCATAAAAATCCATCTCTGTTAGGTATTATCATTATTCTCATTTTACTTATGAGGACCCTACCTAAAAAAGTTATGTAATGTCACCAAAGTCAACAGCTATGATGTGTGATGGAGTTGGGAAATACATTGAGACCCATATATAGCAATGTACCGGTATACAGACTGGCAGGTTGGGCATGCTCTACTATAAAGAAAATCCGTAATTTGGCAAACATGCTAAGATTTAAATTTCCCATGTGATTTTTAGTACAATAATGTGATTTCAAAAATATTTTAAAATTGATTACTGTTTTTAAATAGCTCTTTAAATGGCTTAAATCAAAAGGCATTTTTTCCCCTAGTATTATTTATGTAACTTGTTTTGTATTCTGAATAAAGCTTTACCAGCACTCCATAATAACTGCCAACTAATTTTCAAAGAACACAAGCCTTAACAAGATGTTGTAAAATGAATTGTGTTATAAGAGGACTTTTACTTACAATATGTTGAAAAAATAGCTATTTAGACTTTTTCCCCATCCGTGTTGTCATACATATTGATGAAATTTACGAAACACAAAATATATTTTAAATAGTGAATATCCTTTTTTTGAGAAAAATTCTATTTGCAATTCATTTATTAAACTAAACAAAACAAAACAGTTCGTTCAAAACTGAAAAGAAAGAAGTGCCTTTGATCTTCCAACTACTGCTGTCCTCATTTTGGGTCTGTGAGATGATTTAGAAAGACTTAAAAACTGAAAATGCATTTGTTACTGAAGTATGAGTCACTTTCAATAGTACCCTGAAGCTTTGCTCCTTTTCAGCCCTGGGAAGACCCTGAAATTTTCTCAGGTGGTACCTGAGGCTGCTGTTTGCTGGCAAGTCATAGGACAATTAGTCGTTAGTTGTTTTGTTTTGGGTTTTTTTGGGGGGGGACATTTATTTATTTATTTGTTTGTCTTCAGTGGCACCTCAACCGTGTGGCTTGTTTGTTTTTTATTGTTTTTTTAATAGATTTTTCTAATTTTTAAAAAATATACATAGATCATACAAAATGTTATCTTAAAAAATATAAGAGAATCCCATATACCCCCAATCCCCACCCCACCCCCACTCTTCCCACATCACCAGGTTCTTTCATCAATGCAGCACATTCATTGCATTTGATGAATCCATTTTGGGGCACTGCTACACAGCATGGATTTTTTAATGGGCTTTTAAAGTCAGGTTTAACTGCAGAACTTGGATGCTGAGAGTCACCATGAGGTGAGCTCTCTTGCAGCCATCTGCAAAGTAGGCAAAAGAAAGGTCCCTTGCCAGCCCCTTTCCTAGAGTTAGCCTAGCTTGGGTGTTCAGTCTGGAAGATGGACCCAGATGCCCCCAAGACCTCTAAGGCTCTGGGGATGCTCATAGGTACAAGGCTCCTGATCCCTGGAATGCAGGGACAGAGAGTAGAGCTCCCCAATTTCCATGATGCTGGCTGGGGGAGCAACCTGTTCAGTCAGGTCTAGAGGTGGGATGCCCTAGACTGATGAATGCGTTTTATCCTTCCCTAGGATAATGGGCGGCTCTTGCAGCATTCCAGCAGATGCTCCATTGAAGTGCCTTCTCGGAAATTGAGACAACCTGCCTACCAATGGTCTAAAATGAAAGAGGCTGCCACACCACATGGCCACAGTATGGCTGAGAGTGGGCTCTGCATGGGACCCTGAATTCCAGTTGAACCTGTGTGGGAGAGAAGGAAAGGACAGACAAATCTGAGGGCCAGTGACCACATGGTCATATCTCCTTAAAGGGATGACAAAATGCACTCCATTTACTAAACCTCTCCCCTGTAGAATAAGGAAACTCCTCATGTGCCATCAATTAAGATTAAAATGTTTCTGGCTTTCCTAACTCCCTGCCTATTTCTTTATTACATTCCAATCCTTCCAGCTAAAAAGGCTTGGAGGCTTTACCCTTTGCCAGGAGGTAACTAAAGGGATAGAGCCCCCAGAGCAACCCCAATTTGTGTCTTGTTGTAGGTAGGGCTTCTCTGAACCCCTTAGCTCTGTACTTAGCATCTGCCCAGGGATTTTCCTGGAGGAACTAAACTGGAGGTTCCTGCATGAAGTTTATGCCATGGACAGACACTGGGAGCTTTGCATCTAGGTGATTCTAAAGCCAAGTCCTTCCCTAAGCTAAGTGTGTAAAATTCTCTTTTCTGTATTAATCTGTGCTTGCTCTGTTAGTCTGTCCATGCTTAGGAACTAGTAGATCAGATTTGGAGTTCACCTGTTACTAGTTCTATAGCAGTAAAAGGTAACATAAAAATGAGTCTTTTGATGTCAATGCTATCTTGCAATTAAATTTGATGTATAATTCACAAGTGGAGTTTGTTCAACTGTAGGAAAAGCAGAAACAGCAAAGCAGTTACTAATAAAATGGTTTTAGTAGCTTAGTTAATAAATGGAAATGGCCAAATTGTTTTTAAGTGGAAACTTACTAGATACTATAACTAAGAGTTAAGATAATTATATAGTTGCTTTTAGGTTATAAAATGGCAGAAGGACAATATCTGAAATTGCTCTAACTGAGTGGACTTAGCCTAGACTTCAGCTATCGTGATGGTAATTGTAAACTGAGTTTGCCTTTATTTTTAGTTGCTTCAGGTCTAGCCTCATCCCTTGTCTTTCTTATGGTTCTTTCATGACAGACTTGAAACACTCCTGTCTCCTGCCCTTCCCCTGGTGCAAATAACCCTGCTTTCTCTTATGACTCCAAGTGTGGACTAAGTTATTGCCTGGTAGAATGCTTGACCCTCGGGGTTGAACATTTCCTCTTCCAGTCCAGCGGCTGCTGGAATCCTGTTATCTCCGAGGACTGGAGAGTGGGGGAGGCCTCCCAACTCAAAGTGGTGAAGTTCCTAAACGCAGCAATTCATGAGAGAAACCAGTTTCCCTGAGGCTTCGATGATCTCAGGGAGTATATACTGGAATTAGTGTTTTTCTTCCAAGGTCTGCCAAAGTAAAAATGGGAAATAAGCAAAGCTCTGAAGTAAAGTAAAATGTTGGAAATTGTATTTTAAATCATTGGGAACAATTTGGTTATAAGCCAAAAATTAAAAGGAATGAAATTCTTCTGCAAAACTGCATGGTGACAGTGCAAATTAGAGTAATTACAAATAGCCTTCACAGAAATCTTTTAAATGTTATTTTACGGTTAAACTTATTTTGTAAAAGAACGAAAGTTTTAAGTAACTTAGTGAGTTGTGTTTTTGTGTCTAACTCTCTATGTGTGTCTATTTGCTCAGTAAATATCTTCATACATCAGGATAGTAATATCAAATTAACAAATGAAAATTCTTAAAAAAGCACTATTCAAATCATTAAAAATTAAATATGCAGTTATATATGTGAATGAATAGTCTTGAGGCCCAAATTAGGCTATACAGGATGGAAAGGTCATATAGAAATCTGAATATAGAAACTATTGGGAAAGGAAAAAAGATTTTCCTGAGCTATTTGACCTACCGGGCCTCCAGGACCTTCTCTTTGAAAGACCTCTGATGGGAGGGGCTGGGTGTGGCAGATTAAAACTCTGTCTCTAGGCTAGAGAATTAAGAATCAGTTTGCGCTGTAATTCCCCAATTTAAACCTCTTACCAGCCTTAAAATAAGGATGATTAATAATTCAATTGTCAAATTTCAGTAAAAAAAAGTCCTTGAAAGCTATGGAAAGGTCTTTTCTAAATTATGATTAAAACAAATTAAACAAATATATTCTAGAACCTAGCAGTCAGTACACTTTTAAGATTATCCACAGTTTTAGAATTTTATTTAAGAAAAGAGGTTTTAGTCTCCAGTAAAGAAAAGAAAAAGAACATTCTCTGCATAAACTATAATGGTTTCAATTTTATTTAGCTTGGGTATTATTTCCCTAGGTTTATAGAATACCAAGTAAAAAAATTAACATTATACGTATTAAATCTTTAAGGTGATGAAAATTGTAATTTCATGTCTAATGGAATTAAGCGAAAGAAGGAAATGTCGGTCTGTCCTCTCTCAAAAGGATAAAGTAAATTTCATTAGTTGCCAACTGTAATTTAATAAACTTATTTAAAGGTAAAGTAAGTAGTCTATGTAGTTATGATTAATTATAAGAAATTTGTGAAAGGATCTTCTAAACTGAAGCATTTAAATGGCTAATTCCAGGAAGCCATTAATTAATATCAATATTAATTGATATTAATAGCAAAAAGTAACTTCATAACAAGAGAACCTGTTGGAGGCCACCTCAATCTGCATATTCAAGTGGTGGTAAGGAAAGATAATCTTGATTCCATTGGAAATCTTAGATTTTCATAAAATAATGGAGAAAGTAGTTTTTCTTATACTGCTAAAGTAAAATACCTATTAATTAATGTAATCATGGTAAAGGTGTAGAAGTAGAAAGCAAAGTACTAAAATAGTTAAGTTCATTTATGTGTTATATATTGCATTGGAAGTGTTTAGAAAGCATATAAAGATAAAAAGAGATAGACTTCAGTATTGTCAAACTCTCTTGTGCATTCAAGCCAGGTCCAAATACCCTGCATGATGCCTCTCCATTTAAGTTATTGGCTAGGTTGGTCACTGATCCCTAAAACAATAAAGTTATCTACCACATCTCTGGTTTTGTTCCTGAAGTGGATGGAGAGTACGTTGCAGTTTCAGACTCCTACACCAGCTGTCAACGGCTCAATATGGCCAGATGTATTCATACAATGGACACTGCCCCCAGACTGGCTATGTTGCATAGTGCTGAAGGGTTCTGTGCACTAGGCCAGTGAAATACTGGAGCCTTACCTTCCTAGCTTCTCTCTAGTGTTAATGGTGCTACAGCATGCTGGTTGTGTTAAGGGCATACCAAGTGGAGCAACAATTACCAGAATACTGTGAGTAGAACTTAAATACAATTGGCATTATGGCCTGCTCCCATGAAAACATAACAAGTATGGTATTTCAAACCTGGAGCTTAGATCTATAATTGCAGCTCAAAGAGGAACTTGTGCTTTGATTATTATTAAGTAGTGTACCTATATGCCTGATGATTGTGATGAATATCTTTTCTATTCTAGAGCATACGCAGAGGGATATTGAACATGTTAAAAGTCCTGGTAAATTTATTTCATTTTCTAAGTAGTTAATCTGCCTATAAGACAAAAGAATAGCTCTCTTAAGTACTGTCTTTATTTTGCTTGCCATATGTCTGTGTTGTTACTGCCTATACTATTTTTGTGAGTTTATGTCTAGGGCAGTGTCTCTGTTCATATCTCTCCTGGATTATCTTAAGCATAACCACTGCTGTGAGAACTGGGGTTGGCATTTTATACCCAAACCCAGTAGGTCTACCACAGTTTCTCCCTAGAGTTAACCAACAGCATAAATGAACTCAAGAATGCTGTTTCCCATCAACTTTGGGAGGTTGCAGCCTCTGAAAGCACCTGGCCCTTCTCACTCTCATGGTCCAATATGCCACAGCTGACCTCCTTTTTGGGCCTGCCTACCACCATCTTCTTTATCCTTTTAAGAGGACCATGTATCTTCAAAATTCCAATTAAGTTTATTTCTTACAGAATCAATGCCTTATTAGTCATGCAGGGATTTCATCCAGTTCCAACCAGGGTGCCAGACCCATCTTCCCTCAACCTTAATAGAGTAGCCAGAGAGGTTCACACAGTGTCAGGCAGGGACTACTGCCCTAACCAGCTGGAAATAATTACAGAATGACAATCACTCCTTACCACCCCCTTAAGAATAATGGCACGAACTCTCTGATGGGGGAGTTGAGGCAAGTTAGTACTGGGAAATGAGGAGAAGATGAGCCACAACATAGGCTACAAATAGAATGGCTGACAGACAACATGGCTGTTAGACCCTGCCAAGACCTTGACCTTGACCTTGAGATCCCAGCTGTGACTCTTTCCAGCCAAGGAGAGGCCCTATATATTCCAAACAGGCCTCACCATTGGTCCCCATCATTGATGGGGTAACCAATAGCAGCATTAGCAAGGAGAGGAAAATTAATAGCTTAAAAGGTGACCACCCAAGACAAAGCCTGCTTTTTCTGCCTAAAGGAACCTGCATCAAATCTCAGTGCATATTTCAGTCCTTATCACCAATTTCTCAGCAAGCTCTGTCTGCTCTTTTCCCCCATTTTATTTTTACTGCCTAACATGTATATATATAGAGAGAGAGAGAGAGGAGGAGGAGGAAGAGAGCTTCTCCCCTGGTCTTAGGTCTTCTCTCCCTACATCTTCACACCATGGTGCTTGTAAATCCTTTCCTTATCTCATCTATCATACCCAAGGCATTCTGTTCCACTTTCTCTCCAGCCCATTACTGGGCTTTGGCACAAGAGACAAACATGAATCTTTTAAAAGGACTGTACTAAGAATCAAGGGGAAACAAAAGAGAATATACAAAAGTGTAGCAAATGTCAAAACACCGCTCATTACAGCATTCTAAGCCTAAAATAAAATCTGATTTGCAAGTTGCCTAATCCAACCTGAATTCTATCTTTCATTTATTCAACAGACATTTATGGAGAACCTTTTATGTGGCAGGCATTGTTCTAAGTACTGGATATAAATCAGTAGGCAAGGAGAGACAGGGAAGTTTCCTGCCCAGACCTCTCTCCTGTCAGTTTTTGGCCAGGCATCCTAATGACCAATCCACTATATCTCTTTCTGCCTATACCTTCTTAGAATATTTCATTTGTAAATGATGGAAACCCAATTCAAACTAGCTTAAGCAAATGAGGAATTTATTGGCTCATGTAACTAATAGAAATTAACTTCAGGCATGGCTAAATCCAGCCATTCAAATTTTCTTCAGGAATCTTCTCTTTCTCCTATTCAGTTCTGGTGTCTCTATTAGCTTCATTTCCAGGCAGGCATTCTCCATATGGTAGCAAGATGGTTATATAGTGTCCTCACAGCACACATTTCCAAGAGAAAGAAAAAGCATCTTTATTGATGATGCTAATAAAAGCCCAGAGAATCTCCGATTGGTCTGGCTTGGTCATGCAGCTATCCCTGACTAAATTAAAGGGATTGCATTCTGACATTGTTCTAACTTAAATACACAGTGGCAGTCACACTCATGAAGGCACAACCAACAAACAATTCACAGGTATCCTCACTTCCTTCTCAATTAACTAGGCTCCAGGAATCAGAAACCTTTTAACACCTCATTTGGAAGTCAAAGGAAAGAAGGAGTGTTGTTTGACAAGACTAGGTTTAAGGATCCACCCCATTAGGGGCAATCTCACAGACTTGAGCTCCAATGTCACCTCCTCAAGGAAATTTCCAAGATCTTCTCAGTTGGCACTGAAGAGTTGTCGTCATCTTTGCATCTCCTAGAGAGTCCAGCCTAGTTTGCCTACAGCAGGCATTCCTAAAACATTGACTGAATAGCATTGATGAATGCAGGAGGGAGGAGAGGGGAGGGGAGGAGAAGGGAGGGAGCCAGTTAGAAGAAATAAGAAGAGGAAAAATGGGAGTATAACATGGTGGTTAAGAGCCTATACCCTGTAGTCAAACATCCTGATATTCAAATCCCACATTGCCATTAACTTTGAGAACTTGGACCAGATACTAAATTCAGCCTTGGTTTCCTCATGGTATAACAAGAATAACAATACTTTCTTTATCAAGTCTCATGAAAATTAAATGTATTGATGGTTGTAAATTTCTTTAGCTTAGTTTCTGGGAAGGGACATTCACTTAATGGTAACTTCTAACATTATTCTTTTATTTCAAGTGTTAATGTTTGAGGTGAAATGATAGTGAGGGACAAAACAAAGCACTGAGGACCCCAGCAACCTCTCCAGGCCATGAACAGCTCTCTGAAAAGCATCTAAATTCATTCTGGAAAAAATCTGCAACCAAAAAACTCAGGCCATTTCTAAACTACATCCAAACCAAACTTTCTTGAAGGTCATAACGTGCTCTGAGGTTTCATTCCACTATTTTTCACTTATACAGTCCTCAACCCTGCCAGGGCTGAGCTACGATTTGAGCTCAACATAGCCAAATACCACAAGGGGAAAAAAGCCCAAGCCCTTTGCCCTGAATGCATTTCCAGCCCAACAGAGAACTGGAAGCCCTCGAAAGCTCTAGGCAGCCAGATCCCTCAGCAGCTACCTCTTAAGTAGCTTCATAGAGTCGGTCCGTAAGCCTCAGGATGCTGATCGCAGCCTTCAGCTTCCTCTGCTATCTCCATGGCCACAAAGGCAGAAGGAGATCACAATAGTCCTAGGGCTCCAGCTTCTCTCTGATGACCCAACCAAAAATTTGGTGAGGAAGAATGACTACCAGAAGTAGTATACATTGACAGATTTTTCCAGAAAGTATCTTCCTTCAAGCAAGGCCAATATAATCACAGAGTTGATTCAGGCACACTTAGTGAAAAATAATTCCTCAATACTCAGTATACTGCATGCGTAATAATTTCCTTCTTGCAAAAGTAACTTATTAAGGGTGAAAAGTGATGGTTCCATTTAGCAAGTAAGACATCTATTTATGGGGGAGGGGGAGGAAGAGCAGGAGGGAGACAGAGGGAGAAGAGAAAAAGAGAGAGAAAGAGGGAGCTCAGAACACTATCTGTGGAGGAAAACAGGAAGAAATTGTGCTGTTTTATAATACCTCGCGCATTCCAGTTATCCCCAAGGGCTTCTCTGAAAATGTGGAGAATGGTCATAAGATGAATGGGTTCTGGGAAATAGACTTTCTGTGCTCATGATGAGAGAAAGGACAGATGAATTAAGAGACAGAAATCTTTCACTAGGATGGCCAGACCAATGTTTGAGTCACTGCTGAAATCGTTGAGTGTGTATGAATGTTTAAAAAACAGGGATGAGAAATCCCTTTCTTTATGTGTTAGGCATTATGACTCAGTGGTTTAAGAGTGCAGATTTTGGAGACAAAGAGTTTTCAATTTGAATCCCAGCTCTACCACTTACTGGTTGTGTGACTTTGGGAAAGCTATTTAACCTTACCTTTCTCATCTGTAAAATGGGAATAAATTAGAACCCCATAATAAGGATTAAATGCAATAATATATGCAAAGTATATGGTGCTGGTACAAAATTAATAAATAACTATAATAAAACTATTAACAATATTATTCTCAAAGAGGTCTATGGCTCCAAAAGAGTTATGAACACTGATCTGGATAGTTGCCAAGGTTAATTCCAGCTGTAGTAGTCTGTGTATCTTTCTATCCCAAGTTCCCTAATGGAAATAAAATTCTAAGTCAAAGTGACCTGCCCCCAGTCCAATTTCCTTCCCACTAATGAGATGATTGAATCAGAGGAGGGACCTACCTGAAAACTGAGTTAAAACACAAATAGTACTTTCCTTTCCATTTGAACAATCATTCATAATATTTGGGGGGAATGGGTATTTACTAGGTACATAACCTTCTTTATTATCATTTCCTATTTAGTCCCTGAGATTATTTTCGTGAAAAGAACAATTAAAGGCTAAAGAAATAGTTACTTCTAGAAAAAAATGTAATTATTCAACAAATATTTATGGAGCATTAACTTTGTATGGGCAATTTCAAAGAGACCTAACTATAGCTATTATTTATCAATTACCATCATTATTATTAAGCATGAGGATCTAAGCACAGTGCTTAGCACATAATGAATTCTCAGTGAAGGCAACTTCCTTCTCCCCATCCATTTCACCAAAGCCCTGTTCTAGTCTTCAGTGTTTCACACGAGACTCCTAGCCCTCTTCTTTGGCAAAAGGCTTGTACTGCTACTTCTTAGGGATTATTATGAAATTTTTCAATTTCCTACCCCCATTCCAACTACAAATATACCCAGATCTTTAAATATCCTTAATGTCTTCTCTCCTGTTTGAAAGAAAGAATGATTTCTTTAAGGCTAATCCTTCCACCTTTTCCTAGTGTCCCCTCCCTCTGGTCTACCCAGGACTTAGCTCCATCAACCATGCCCCTCTTTCTTCTAAATCTTTAGCCTCTTTTTTCCTCTTTGTGTCCCTTACCTTAGAAAATAAGACCATTCAAGTCTATCCCACTCTTGAAAATAAAACAAGCAAACAAGCAAAAAAAACTACCCTCTCTCTCCGCTGCAGCCCTGTCTTGTCCTTGCCCTGCCTCTTTCCCTTCCCAGTCAAGTTCTTGGAAACCTAGGCTACCCCTTGCTGATTTCACTTCCCCTTTCTTCACCCACAGCAGTCTGGCTTCCAGCCATCTCTCCACTCACTCTGCTCTTGTCAAGGTCACACTGACCTCTGAATTAACAGATCCGATGGTAGCTCCACGGATCTTACCTTACTTGACCTCCTTAATGCATTTGGCACCATGCATTCCCTTCACTCCCTCCTTCAAACTTCTTTTTCCATTAAATCTGTCCCTATTTCCATCTGTCTCCCACATACCTCTGCTCAATGTCCTGTCAGTACCTCCATTTCAAAATGTCAAAACTGAATTCTTTATCTCTGCCTCCAAACCTCCTCTTCTCTTTCTTATTCTTATAATGGCACTGCCATTCATATGTGCATCCAAACCAAAAACTTTGAAGTCATCCTCAACTTCTTTCTTTACCCTCCATATCCAATTGTTTACTAAATTTCATTGTCTATCTTCCTGTAACAACTTTGGAATGTGTCTGGGTCTCTTGTTTTCCACCATCACTCCCTCTTTCAGGATATTAATTATTTCATTGGTCTTCTAAGTGGTAGAAACCTCTCCAGCCTCTCTTCACACCAAACTCAATCTGTTAGAGAGTAGATGTAGATGGCAACATAGCATAGAGGACAGACTTCCTGGCTCCAGATTTAGTCTCAGCCCTTTATCAGTTGTATGATCTTGAGCATGTTATTCAACTCTTCTGTGCCTCAGTTTCCCCAGCTGTAAAATGGGTATGATAATAGTGGCCTTCCTTACAGGAGTCTTATGATATCAAATGACATTAAACTGCTTAGAACAGTGATTAACATAGTAAAAGTTCATTAAGTATTCATTATTATTATTACTTTACTCCTGCCAGAAGAAAGTTCTAAAAACTAAAATTAATTAAATCACTCCCCCACTTTAAAATAAATTGATTTGACAATACAGCAGACAAGGTTCTCCATGGTATGTTCTCTACTAGCTCCTTCAACTTCATCTCTCATGGCTTGTCTCCACTCCATTTCTAGACTCCAGTCTCACAGTGCAAACCATGCACTCTTAAATTCCTGAAATTTCATACCTGAGTTCTCTGTGCCTTGTTTGTGTATATGCATGTATGTGTGTATGTATATATACATACGTATGTCATGCTGTATTCCATTTGTGTATTTATAGGTCTATCTCTCCTTCTAGAATATAGGTTCTTAAGGACAGAAACTATCTTACTCATCTCAGTGAAGACAGAACCAGACATATAATGAGCACTTATACCATTAACACTTTAAATTCCTGTGTAGCTCATAATTTGCCAAATGGTAGCTATAGTAGATAGTCTCCAAAGATAAAACACCATCAGTTTCTTCCCTCCTTGTGTGTACATACTGTTTCATCAATCAACAGGTGCAGACTATTTCCTCTCCTCTTGAATCCAGGCTGGTCTTGTGTCTATTTTGACCAAGAGAATGTGGTGAAAGTAACATGTTGGCACTTTTAATCCTAGACCTTAGGAGGGCTGGGAGCTAGTGCCTCCTCCCTTTTAAAAGCCAGCCACTATATAAGAAGTCCAACCACTCTGAGGCCACCATGTTTCAAGGAACCAAGAGCCTTTGGACAACCAGAGAAGTTTGTCTCTTCCTCCTCCTTACTACCATCACCTGGGGAAAAGCCCAACTGAGTTTCAAAGCAGTTCTGCTCCCTTCTTCAGTTAGGGTAAACAACTGTCTCTGTTTTGCTTGGGAATTTTCCAGTTTTAGCAATGCAAGTCCCACTTCCTACAGACACCGGTCCTTGAGTCCCAGGTATACAGGATGGTTGGTCACCCTGCCTTCAGGATACCTATCATTGTTCATATCTTCTCCTGGATCTCTGGAGCAAACCATTCAACTATTGCCCCCAGAGGTCTCTGGGTTGGAAAAAGATACATCTTTCCAAGGCCAATTTCCTTATAGGCCAAAGAATCACTCTCTATTTTATTTCCCATCTCCAATTTTGCCCAGCCACATGGCCCAATAGAGCTTGCCAGAGGTTATACAGTGAACCCAACTAATACAATGAAGACTATCCCACAGTTACATAACATAAACTCCTTTTAATTATTCAATTCCCAGTGAAATGAAAGCCAAAAGTTAAACACCAAATAAAGCCATTTTTTAAAGCTCAAAGTACTAGAAATTAAATACATAAAACCAGAAATTCTTCCCCAGTTTCTTTTATCTGCTCAGTCCCAGCCAGAAAGCTCTTTCTTGGATGGGATTTGGGTTCCTTCAGCATTTCCCAATCAGGAATTGATGAAGTTTCTCTGCTTCCTAAGGTGCACAGCTTCAACTCTTCCAGTCCTACCAAAAAGAAAACAATTAAAAGACAGAGGTAGATTTATATATGATAGTTGCAGCTACTATTACATAGTATAGTGATCTCTTCAGAGCCCCATCACATGGTTAACTCAGCCATGAAACACCGCAGACATATGGTGTTACTTGGGAGAAAGAGCTGATAGGAAAAAAAATGGACCAAGGTGGGAACTTGAAAGGTAGTTCTTCTCACCCAGCCCAAACGAGATGTAAAGAAGGGTCTTGGGTTCTTGCCTTAGATCTTGACTCTCATTCCTGTCGTCAGGTAAGATGACTCTGTATCTTGTCCTTGGAGGTCCATAAAATTTGTCCTTCTATTTAAACTAGTTTCAGTGAGTTCTGTTCCTACAACCAAAAAACCTTGGTGGATGCCCCATTCTTAAGAAATTACTTCCATTAAAGAAGGTGCTTTTCAGTACACCAAAAATCCCCCTCATTTGGTTTCTTGAGACATCATCTGACACAGATCAAAGAAGCTATCAATAAAACATACATTAAATACAAAGAGAAAATTAATTCTGAGAACCTGACTGTGTAGACAAGAAGCAAGATGTAATTTTTCAAATGTTAATGACTAAATTGCATTTTTACTCATTTATCAACTTTTTAAAATATTAACACTGTGGGATCTATAACAGCATTTTTATTTTAGGATTAAGTTTCCACAGACATGTATCATGGTATGGTTTAAGATTTATGAAATTCCAAAATGTTCAGAAATATGTCTGCCCAGAAACATAATCCTTAACTATAATTCCCAGACTGCAAACATGTGAAATAGATGAATACACAAGAGATGAATCAAAGGCCATTTGCTGTGTCTTTAAAATAAAAATAAGACCCTAGAACCATCAAGGATGACAGTGAAGAAATAATCTCCATATTGGAGGGGACATAGGAAAGTTGGATCTTATAAACAAGATGCTTGTTTCCAAACATTCTCCGTCCTCATCTAGGGGCCTCATTAAGAACCACTGCCACCTCTGTGTTGGCCTAAACGGGCAGAGAGAGGCACTTCTCCCTGTTTCATATTCTGCTCAAATGCAGACATATGAGCCTTCCCTTAATAATCTGTACTACAGCTAGAGATGAAGCTGGAATCCTTAAACAAAACTTCTCTAAAAGCTCAGAAAAAAATAAAAGGAAAGAAAATGCAGATGTAATTGGAGTCCTCCTTACCCCTTTGTTCTAGAAGAAATTCCTTTAAACCACCTCCTATGCCCTATTCCACCACCAATTACTGTAGCCTGGGAAAGTCCAGAAACTTGTCAGGATAATTCTGCTGCAGGTGGCTCTGTTCACAAACTCAGTCTTTGCTTTTTAATTGAGTTGAACAGTATACAGAAATCAATATCTATTGATATTCCCCCAAAAAAGGATCATGCTCACACTTAATGATACTACACAATCTAAACTCTACTCAAGATTTTATATGGGAGCCCAGGGTGAGATAAAACAAGTGAAACAATCTCTTCTTAAACATCTGTTATTCCAAATACCCCTTCTCACTTTTGGGCCACCATGCATCTCTCCTTCTTGCCTTCTCCTTAGCAATGTCCAATTTCCTCAGCTCTCCTCTAATCTCTCCTTCCTTCTTTTGGCCCTCTGCCACCCCTATCCCCTCAAGAGCCACATATGTTATGTTTCTTCTTTTATGCATAGCAGTTTAGCAGCCATCTTTTACTACTTAAACATGGCCTTGGGGTCTCACCCTCTACCCTTAGAAATTTATCAAAGAATTCCTTCTACTTTGTACAGTGTTTCTCCAAAAATAATTCTTCTGAATAACACTTTCTGCATCTTCTTACAGAAATAAACTTGGAGAATAATACAAAATAAAGGTTGTATTTTACAAATATTAGCTGCCTCATGGTCATAGATAGTTTATCCAAATTTGGGGCCTGTCTTTATATGATGGCCACCATCTTAAAAACCCCACCATTCAGGAGCACAGGTTCCTTGATGTCTAGACCCAAAGGAGAACAACCAGGACAAAGAAGCTCTAGACCTATCTTTTAGTTTCTGGTTTTCTATCTTAAGAGCCACCTATTATCCACTTGATTGACTCAGGGATAACCTCTTCCTTCTGAGAGGTAAAGTGGGCACCACCTTACCCAGTAGTCGACACACAGCCACACAGTATCCCCAACATCAGGGCTGACTTCGTGGATGTACAACCTGTGCAGTTGCACATGGCTCCATGTTCTGAAGGGCCCCATGTTGATTTAATGCTTTGCTGTTGCCCTCTTGAAAATCTCAATAGTTATTGAACAAAGGCCTTGTATTTTCATTTTGCACTGGCTCCCATAAATTATGTAGCCAGTACTGCCCAATATTTGTAAAAAAGCAACACAAAGAATAGGAGATAGCTCTTTTCCTTATGATGGCCTTAGAAACACAGGTAGAGGTGATGTTATAGTCATTAAATATAAATTTCCTTACTCAGACAAGAAAACAGAAATCCATAAATGCCAAGGAAAGGTCCCAGTCTCCCAGCTCATTGGTGGGAGAGTTTCTTTTTTACACAACTCCAGGAGATACCAGCCATATTGTATTATAACCTCAGAGGTCACCATTAATTTTATTTTCTATGTGAACGGTGGTCGCAAGAGCTGTGTCACACATTTGGGTCAGAACTAGGTCTCCAACCAGCACACTCTACCCTTGGAGCACCCTACCTGGGAGTACTTCCTAACTTCTGAAGCCTTTCTTTTCTCTCGGTCTCCATGGAGAACGTGCAGCTGGGCAAAGAAATGGTAGCATTGTAAGAGGAAGTCTCTAGGAACAGGTGTCTGGAGAACTGGGGAGGTTTCTAAAAGGTGAAAGAAACCAGAAATTTGTGAAGAAAAGGAGGTTCAGGGAACATTTTTTGGCTATAAATTAAATTTCATAATGCTGGCAGGAAGATGAAAACACTAGAAAGGCAAGACTGGAGTGGGTGGCTTGATAGCTGTAGGCAGCTGGCCTGGAGAAAAAGAATAGGGAGACCATTAATGCACAGCAGTGGCAAAAGGACCTGAAAATAATGAATGTAAAACCCCACAGAGGAGCGAGGTGACACAATTAGAGACACATAATAGGTCAGTAACACAGTTACTTGGTGCCTTTATTCTCCTCTAAAGGGGTTCTAATTTGCTACTAAGAATTTGATGTGCTAACTCTTGCTGCCGGAGGAAAGGAGCACAATGTTCAAATCTCAAGGTCATTTGAACTGAGCTTTGAGGCTTCTCCAAACAGGGCATATCTGAGTCCACCCCTCGAAGGAGGTTTGATGGAGACAAGACCTGCCTCAGAGAGCAGTTTCCCTCTATTATTGGGCAGTCATTGTCCAGCCACTGTGGGTGTTGGTGGTGTTTGGAAATTCTCCTTTTACTGAAAGAATAAAAGGAAAAAAAATTACAAGCTACATCCCAAATTAAAGCTCTGCCCCAGGGGGTAATATCAGATGGGAAATACGAATTCAGTGAAAAAGCATCTGAACATTTGGAGTAAATTTGAAAACAGAACCATCTGTTACATAATCTGATCCAGTAGATGCCACACTTTGTACCTCCAGCAGCTGTCAAATATGAGATTATGAAACTTTATAATAAATGCTCTACTAAGCTTGCTTTCTTGTTTCAGGGTTAACTTGGGCTAAGTCTGCAAGGTGGTAGGGATAAAATTCTGGAGTCCATTTATATAAGCATTTCTTCCAGGTGTAGATATTGCTCTCCATTCTGTCATCCATTGTAGATATAAAGGGCCTCCAAACCCAATTCTTGAGATTGGAAGAAGGGCATAAGAAGTAAACTCCACAACCTTTCTTTAATGTACATACTGGCTTCCTCTCCCATATTTCCCACTGTCTCTCCATGTGCCTTCCATCCACTGCTCCTTCATCACCCAGCATGCCACAATAATCTCAGAAATGACAAGGGAAGAGAAATAATCACCAGAATTGACGTGGATGTAAGAACCAAAACTCCAGGTTTTATTTCTCTATTTCGGACTTGACCCACCTATATGAAGGGGAGTTTTTGGGGTAGAGAAGAAGTCAATGAACGGTCTTAATGAAAAGACAGAGGACAAGAAGCTGGAGTATCCCACTTAACTCTGCAACTTTTGTTTTTTCTTTTGTTCATCTCTAGCTCTCTCCATTTGAAAAACTCTTGTTCTGAGTAGGTCTTGTTGACTTTGATGACTGAACTCTCCCTGGGTGTGGACAAACACAAGGTCCCTGTTGCTACCAGTCTCACAAGAGAACATAAGACTTTGAGAATCTGGAATGCAGATCTTAATTCAAGAGTTTCCTTGTACCTGGTCAAAACCTAAGAGTCTATCTCAGCTTCTCTATTTTTCCCATTCTCCACATCTAACCATCAGCAAATCCTTTTGCCCCTATTTCCAAAACATATTCCAAAACTTCTCTCTACCCTCTCATCACCTCTCGCTTAGATGACAGCCCCAGGCCTCCTAACTTGTTTTGCCTACCCACTCTTGCCCTACCTCATTCCTCCAGCTTAAAACCCTCCAATGGCTTCTTCTTGCCCCTTGTCCATCTCCATACCACATCCTACATGATCTGGTTCCTGCCCACTTCCACAGCCTCATTTATTATCACTTCTCACTGCCAACACAATAGAGACACTGGCCTTTTTGTTTCTTGAACAGGTCAGATTGTTTCTTAACTAAGGGTCTTTGTCTAAAATATTCTCTTCTTGGGTCTTCCCATAACTTCTTCCTTCTTGTCATTTGGGCCTTGATTCAATGTCATCTCCAAGAGAGGTCTGCCTTGACCACCTATCTAAACCTGTCACCCCCTTTCTCCCTAGGTCACTCTCTGCTTATCAGTCCAGTAGTTTTCTTCCCAGGACTTAGCACAATCTGACATTAGATACCTTATTTATAGAATTATTTGTTTCTTGCCTATCTTCCCTCATTAGAATGCAACCTCCCTGAGACCTGGGGCTGTTTCTGAATTGTTATGCCTAAGCCAATACTTGAAACCTGCTTGCAAAATGAATGAGTCCCTGGCTGGAGGTGCCCCAAAGGTACTTAGGACTAAGGGACACTTAATACATCTTATCTCTCTTTAAGGTATAAAGTGCAGTGATTTCAAAGCATTTGAAATTTTAGGCCAATATATTGCTTTTGCTCAATAGAAATGTTTATCACATGTTTATCAATAAAAATGATTTACCTAGATTGTGTATCTTCCCTATAGAACACATTTTCCCACTGGCATGTAGTTGTGATCATAGCAGCCACCCCTGTGTTTGGGTCATGTCCAACCTTTTCCATAATGCACCCACCCTGTGGCCTTATTTCTCCCTCTTCACAGAAGCCCTCTGAAGTCAGCAGGGAAGGAATAATTCTCACTTCACCTATGGAGAAAATGAGGCTCCACATTAGCTGACTTCCCACTAGGGTTCAGAAAAAGGGAGGGCACTTCAACCCAACCACTCTGACTCCCAGTACACTGGGCTGCTGCTCCTTATCCCAATATCCCTGGGAGGTCAGAAGGGCAGGGTGGTAGTCCCTATGACATTCCAGTAGAGTCGTCACATTATACCTAGGCATGCCATCCCAGACTGGGAATCCCTGGCCTGAACAGATCAAAGCAGGAGACAAGATTACAAGGGGCTCTCTCAATGCCACACAAATGGTAGGACAGGCTCTTCCTAGTTGCTGCCCTAAGTGCTGCACAAACAAAGGATGGACCAGGGCTCTCTCTATCACCATCTACCCTGGTGCCCAAGCCACAGCCTTCAGATGTCTCTGACTCATCCCTCTCCTTTAACACCATCCATCTACTTACTCACTGAGTCCCCAAGTAAGGTCACGTCTACTTCCACCCCATTGTCATCATCCCCGCTGTTGTGCCACCATCCATACCTCATCGTGGGCCAAACTGCGTGGGTACAAATCCCTGTTCTACCATTTCCTAGGTAGTATGTGACCTTGGAAAGCTATTTAACCCAATAGGTTCCAGTTTCCTAATCTGCAAAATGGAGGCATAAATAGAACTGACCTCACAGGAGTGTCATGAGAATTAAATTTGTTGACGTGTATAAAGGACTCAGAACAGGGTACAGAGAAGTACAATAGAGCTGGGCACTGTAATTTTCATCATCAGTCTTTCTAGGTCCTTATCTATGTGCCTCTGAATTACAGTGTTAACCTTCAAATAGGCCCCCTAACTTCCATCATGCCCACCCCTTTCCAATTCATACTCCACTCCCAGACGTAGCCATCTTTCTAAAACACAAATCTGATATCGGCACCTCCCCTGCCTTTGCCTTTATCGATTCTCATCTTCAAAAAGGTAAGGATTCATCTCCTAAGTATGTCAAGCAAAGCTGTGCCAGCCCTGACTCCTAACTCCCACCTTCAAACTCTAACCTCAAGCCATATTCAAATGCAACTCTTGGTCCATAAACCAACAAATCCTTTCACACGTCTTTGACATCTTTGACATCTTCTGCTCTGTCCCTGCTCTGCTTAAAATGGATTTCCCTCTGCTTTCACTTGAGAGAATTCCACTAAAATTTAAAGCTTCAGTTTAAATGTCATCACCTCTCTCAAATCTTCAGTCCCTCACCAGCATAAAGTAGACCTCCCCTGGGTCCCCAACCCACAGTGCCACGGAAACTTGGCATTGCCTTCATTGGTATAGTTGTTGTATACCCATCTCTGCCTCAGCACTTTGTATTGCATGTGGCACATAGTAAGTGCTCATAGGCTCAGTGCTAGATGATATTTTTGCTCTTTTCCTGACCTCAGTGGCATGGTCTTGAATGAAGACCAACTGAGCAGTCATATTCAATGTTAACGTAATTCATCCAATGTTGAATACCATCACTGACTTTATACCCATCTTGTTGCATCAGCTCTTATCGAGTGAATACAATGTGTTTAGAAGCTGAGGAAGGATGGTTTGGGCCATCATCTTTCACCTGAACAAATGGCACTGCCTCCTTGCCCGTCTCTCTGCTTTCACTGCTGTTTCCCAGCAGTCCATTTGCCACATGGCTTCTTAATGTGTCAAGTGGATTACGTAACTCCTCAGCTTAAAGCCTTCAATTACTTCCCTCTGGATTTCGGACGAAATACATTCACTTTTCTCTGCCCACAAGGCCCCTTCATCTCTCTCCCACCTAAACTCATGCCACTCTCTCCTTTGCCCACTTCACTATAGACTTCCTCTGGCCTTCTGCCAAATTCTAGAACATACTATACTCTTTTCTACCCCAGGCC
Source organism: Dasypus novemcinctus (assembly GCF_030445035.2). NCBI lineage: Eukaryota > Metazoa > Chordata > Mammalia > Cingulata > Dasypodidae > Dasypus > Dasypus novemcinctus. The sequence continues at coordinate 86,858,559 of NC_080684.1, read as the reverse complement.
CTTTGCACATGCTATTCTTGCTGTCTTAAACCCACTTCTTTTCTTCACATAATAAACTTTATTTTTAAAGATGGCTTAGATTACAGAAAACTTACATCAAAGGTATGAGATTCCTGTACACTCCACCCCCTCCCTCTCTCACATTCCCCTGTTAATAACATCTTAGAATAGCATGGTACATTTGTTACAATTGATGAATAAATATTGAAGTGTTGTTGCTAACCAAGGTCTGTAGTTTACCTTATGATTTACTCTATGCACCATATAAATGTATAGGTGTTGACAAAATGTATAATGGCCTGTATCCATCATTGCAATATCATGTGGGACAATTCCAATGCCTTAAAAATATCCTATGGTATTATCCCCTACCCTTCCCCTCAGAACCTCTGGTAATCACTATATTTATAGCAGTGTTACATGTTCTACTGTTACTATAATAATAATAATAATAAGTCTACTTTGGTCCATGGTTACATTACTCCCTTAAATTTTTCTTTCCTCAACCTTTAAGATTTTGGATGGTGATGCCTGCTCTGCTTCAGATTTAGAGGGGGCTTAGATCCCATGGGGCAGATGGAAGGAACTGTTTTGCTTGCAGTTGTAGGTACTCCCTGGTTTGGGGGATGGGGGTTGTCCATCATCATCATTTTCTTGTCCTGGGTGAGTCTCATGAACTGGAGAGTAGATATTGGTTGCTCAACCGGCATATAAACAGACCAAAGAGTTAAGTCTCTGGGACATATATTTAATGGGTATAGTGCTAATTATAGGTTCAAATAAAAGGGGTAGAAGAATCATGTATAGGGAAATTATAAATAAGCATAACTCTGCTAGAGTGGAAAAATAGGTTATCACATATTCTAAGGTAAGGTCCACCACAGAATGCTGATTTCAAGGGGTTGTATGACTTGTTTATAGTGTCCAGATGTCTCTAGAGTCCTCAGGATCGCCCCTATTTGAGGCTGTTTACTGACTGTGGCAGTTAGTGAGATGTGCCTGAGACATGCATAAGTGTAACCTCTGGAATGACCTCCTGACTCACTTTGAAATCTCTTAACCTTAGCTTACAACTCTTTGTATTTAATGTTTCCCCCTTTTGGTCAAAATCCATTTCCTTTTGTTTTTCAAATCCTTCTGATCTCAGCTCAGAGCAGCCTTCCCTATTTGCTTTATCTGAGATAGGTTGCTCACATCTATGATTTTCTGTCTTGGCCCCAAGTTATTTCATTCACAGCACAGATGACATTTTCTTATTATTGTATACATTTTTTTTCTTTGCTTACTTTTGTTGCTTTTTTCTCCACATAATGAAAATTTTGTGATTCCAACAGCTATGTTTATTTATTTCGTAGTAGTAGAAACTAGAAGAAAGCCTGGAACATAGTAGGTGTTCAATACGCATTTGCTGAATGAACACTGAATCTGTGTGATCACGAACTAAACAATGCCCTCTGCCCAGTTCTGGATGCCAACCTGAGAACATAAGTACATGGACCCATCTGAGCCCATGGACATGACCTATGGGAATGGCCAATGTGCCCACAGCTGACACTCTTTATAACCCCTTGGATTTTATTTCTCTTGTGGTTTCTGACCCAACTTCTATTTTAGAAAAAGTAAGTAACAGAAAAAAGGCTTCGAAGAGCCTTTAAGAAACTAGTTTGAAAAATTCAATACAGCTTGCTGCTACACACACACATAAACAAACATACACATTAAGATATGTGTGTGAATAGTAAAACATGGAGAGTGATGGTTATAGATGTATAAATAGGCCTGAAGAATTGTAATGTCACCCATGAGTTTCATAAAAGAGAAGTGAAAGGGGCTTTCATTACAGTTCTCTAAGTTTTGAAGGGAAGGGAACTGAGGCCTGTAAAATTGATAGTGTTACTCAAAGGAAAGCTGTGGCTCTGTGTGTATGTGTATGTGTGTGGTGTGTGTGCATGTGTGTGGTGGGAGGCAGGTGGGTGGACTGTTAAGCCAGGTAAACCCCATCAGACAGTGGCATAGCCCTGCTGACTCACACAAGCACTTTGAAGATTTCCTGTAAGTTTATAACCAAAGAAAAGAGCCAAACAAGTTGGAGTCCTTCCTTCAACAAAACTTGATTGGGTTTCTGCTCCATGCCATGTATTATACCAGGCGCTACTAAATCAAAGGTGTCAAAGACATAGTCCCTGCATTCTGAAGGTCCACATATCTACAGAGAAGACAGATGTGTAAGCAAGCAATGAGCCCAAAACATCACAGCTACAAAAGCAGGGACAAACTATAGTAGCAGTCATGATGAAATTTATCAGGGGGAGCCCTAGAGCACAGGGTAATGGCAAGGAAGCCTTCCTGGTGGTGGTGACAACACAGCTGGGCTTTTAAGGTTAAGTAGGAGCTTGGTGCATGGTCAAGTGAGGATGACGAAGGAAGCAAAGATGCTATACAGCCCGGCTGGGTCGCTCAGCTCTACCGCATTTGCTCACCCTTGTCGTAGGGCAGCTCCACCTAGGCCTGGTTCTGGCAAGGAGAAAAGACTCTTTGAAAATTGAAATCTGCTACAGAAGCACAAAACAGAAATCATTTTACAGTAGAGGGCAAGTAAGGGGAAAAAGAAAATAAAAGAGAAGCAGAGTATTAAAAGTGATCCTAAGGTCCTCCTAGCCCTTTGTTTTCCAGATGAGAAGGGGATTGACCAAGAGTGGGCATTAGAACCAACTCAGGGCACTTTCCTGCATCCTCCCACCCTGCCCCTACCATGTTGTCCCCTTGACAGGGCTCTGCACAATCCACTCTCTCACCCACAGTGGGAGGAAAGCACACAGGCTCCACCGCCACGGAGCTCACATTCAGACATCCCCAGTTCTTTTCTGGTTGACATTAACCAAGTTCTCTTACTTCTTTGAACCCCAGTTCTCACACTGGCTAATTGACACCTAGGCCATTACCCACTTCGCAGGGTGGTTGAGGACAGCAGGTAGTGTGTGAAAGCCTTACTTTACAGGTGCTAAAAACATCCATACTATAAAACTGCAAAAGAGCACAAAAGGCAAAGGGAGCTGGCAAAAGCCAGGGTGGTTCCTGGCTCAAACACTGAGGGTTTAAGCCCAGGCGTGCCCCTCAGGAAGTCCTGGTTTCTCTCCCGGCCTCACTGAGCCCCGAGCCCCACAGTGCCCTTCGCGTCTGACACACAGAGACTTCCAGTGGAACCCGTCGTGGTCATGCTGCCCTGCCCTGCAAGCACATCTGCCCAGGATCAGAGATGTCAGGGGGAAGCCGCTCTGACTCAATCCCAAGCGCAACCTGACATTGGAGTTTTCTTTCACCCGCCAGGGAGGAAACATGTGGGATGAATTAACAAAGGCCCAAGGGAAAGCAACTGCAGACAACTTCAATTGCTTCCCAGACAATGGAGCCGTGGGGTGGGCCCACCTCTGTCCAGCACTGCAAGGGGCCTCTCCCAAGCTCCCCAAATAGTTGCCCCTTGGCCAACCCCCAGGCCTAAGGCTGTGGAAAAGCTGGGATTTGAACCCAGGCATTCTGGCTCACTATGATAGCAAGAGAGTGATGTGCTAGTGTGCAGTCCAGACAACACTCAGTCGGGACCTCCTGGGAATAGCAGGCTTGGACATCAGATTCAAGGCTGCAGATCAGGAATACTAGGACGCAAAGCCGGAAGGAATACAAATGCTCAACAGTTCATACATACATCCTGGGAAAAGTTAAGGCTGGGGTGAGAGTTTACAGTTAAGGAATAGAATACTTGCAGCTATAAATGCCTGGTTACACTTGGAAGCAGTCCTTTCTCCGCCTACCGGGCCCACAGTTAGGTCTTTGCCCCCACAAGTAAAGCAGTAGCTTCTTTCCAGGCACACATTTCCCAGGGGTGTTAGAGCTGAGTCTTGGATTTGCTGCTACTCTGTCCTCCCTCCATCAGCCCTGGATTTTCAGTACCAGCATCCCTCACCCATTGGCAGGCTGGGTGGAGGATCATTTTTCCTCGGAGGTAATTTATGCCTTGCCAGGTGCTACCCAGTTTGAAAAGCGCAGTCTGCAATGATAGATGTCTACCAGGCACTCACAACCATCTGATACAGAATATCCTTCTCCTTTCACAGTACAAGGTGCAGAGGGCTGGTTGAGGATGGGGAAGGATGAGAAATGGGCCCTTTCTATCTAACAAGGCCCTTGAAGTAGGAAACGAGCAGGAGCACTGGAAGAGGCTCCCCAACTGCAGGCAGCTGTCTTACATCTGGCTGGCAGACAGTGGGGGCCAAGGTGCTTTGTGACCTCCTACTGCTTTCAACCGGGTAAAGTGGATTTCTCTCCTTGGGAAGAAACGTTTATCTAAAACAGTCTAAGGAGAGAAGCCGGGAAGTTGGAAAAAAAAAAAAAAAAAAAAAAAAGAAGGTTAACTACAACCAGCCCTGATACAGAGGCTTGGAGAACTTTTGGAAATTCTGTTCAAGTCCCATATCCCTCATCTCTGCTCAAGCATACCTCTCACATTTTCCTCGACTCCAACAGATTCCCTCTCAAAGTGATGCTTCCCAGCAAGGCCGTCTGCATGGCCTTGTCTCTGTGATTGATGGCCACCATCAACCATCTCCCCCAAGGGCCTCCAAATCTGGATGCAGTTAATCAGGCTGAGATCACAGAGAAAGGAACACATCCAGCAGAGTTGGCTGGCTGGCTCCACCATCTCCAGGGTCACAACTAGCTAATTAACACTGTGAAATGTGGAGTAATAAAGCATTAAGGGCCATTTTATAACAGGCTGCAAGAAGGGGCAGCCATGGGCCCAGCCGAATTCCACAATGAATGGAGGATTTTCTTTTGGCTTTCCTTCCCAGCAGGCAGTTTATCTTGTCCAGTGCAAAGGATATCCATTTCACCTCCTTTCATTAACCATGTATGGTGACCACATCACCACCGATATTCTGATCTCCTTCTAAGAGGTGTGGACACTCACTTTCACAAATGCCAGTCTCAGCAGGGATGAATTAGGAACTGAAGGGCTTTCCCAGAGTTCAGAAGTTTTGTGGAAAAGCCCTCAGGTGACAGTTCCCTCCATTTTTTGCTAAAGAAAGTTTTTCCCCTTTAGAAGAAAGGAAATAAGGTACAAGAATGAATAATGTGAACCAGTGGAAGAAATGCAGGCTTCAGAGTCTGACCTCCTGGAACCCCTTCTCTGTGCCCACACCCGTAATTGTTTTGTGGCCCTTGGCAGCCACCAAGCTCACTGAGTCTCAGTTTCCCCATGTAAAAGTGAAGTCACAATTGTGTCATAGGATTGGTGCCATATTTATGTTAAAATTTCTTCTTAGATATATGCATATGCACAACATACATACAAATACATGTGCATATATATGCACACATGTATTTTTCCATAAATGCTAAAATGTGAGCCATTCAGATGTAGTGTTTTTATTTTAAGAATGTAATGAGTTGAATCATGTCCCCCATAATGATATATTGAAGTCCTAAGTCTCAGTATCTGTAAATGGATATTTGGCCTCTGCAGATGTAGTCAAATTAAAATGAGGTGTTACTGGACTATGAGGGACCCTAAATCCAATGACTGGTGAGAGGGAGAGACAGAGGCACAGATACCAGATGGAGGCAGAGATTGGATTGATGCAGTTACATGCCAAGGAAAGCCAAAGATTGCCAGCAACCCCCAGAAGCCAGGAAGAGACAAGGAAGGGGTCTTCTCTAGAGCCTTCAAAGACTGCATGGCCCTGCCGACATCTTGCTATCAGACATCAAGCCTCCAGACCTGGAAGAAAATGAATTTTGCTCCCGCCCCACCCTGCTGGTTTGCTATCTGTGTCTATTTGCTGTGTGATCTATTTCTTTTTGTCTTCTTTTCATCTTTTTATCCTCTAAAATTGACTGGGATTCAATCCTGGGGATCTCTGATGCAGGGAGAGGTTCCCTGTCATTTGCTCCACCTCAGTTCCTGGTCCCTAACTCTCCCCTTCATTCCTCTTTTGTTGCATCATCATCTTGCCGTGTGACTCACTTGCACAGGCACTTGGCTCACTGCGCAGGCACTTGGCTTATTGCACAGGCACTCAGCTCACCTTGCAGACACTGGTTCACCCCACAGGCACTGGCTCACAATGCAAACACTCATGCGGGCACTCGGCTCACCACACGGGCACTTGGCTCACCACACAGGCACTTGTGTGTGCACTCGGCTCACCATGCAGATGTTGGCTCGCCATGCGGGCACTCATGTGGGCACTCAGCTTGCCACTTGAGCACTCACACGGGCCCTCAGCTCACCACGTGGGCACTCAGCTCGCCACGTGGGCACTTGGCTTGCTACGTGGACACCCACATGGGCACTCAACTCATCATGTGGGCACTTGGCTTACTGCATGGGCACTTGGCTCACTACATGGGCACTTGGCTCATCTCACGGGCACTGGCTCATGGCACAGGCACTGGATCACCACATGGGCACTCATGTGTGCACTTGACTTGCCACGTGGGCACCCACATGGGCACTTGGCTCGCCATGCACTTGGCTCACCATGTGGGCACTTGGCTCACTGCATGGCCACTGGCTTGCCACGCAGGCATGCCTTCTCTTCTTCTTTTTCACCAGGAGGCCCCAGGGATAGAACCCAGATCCTCCCATATGATAGGCAGAAACCTTATCACTTGAGCCACATCCACTTTCCAAGAAAAGGAATTTTTTTAAACCACCCAGTTTGTTTCAATTTGTTCTATCTCAAGGAAGCCATTACAGAGAGCAATCTTTTTTTTTAAGCCTGGTGTCTCCCTTCATAACCTATGTAGCCCCTGTGCACTATCTAATGTTTATCTTCCCATAATTTTCTTCATGCTTATGTAATCATAAGCATAGACAAACAATCCTATGCATATGGAAATCTGTAAAAGCCCTTATAAAATGGGATTTTACTTATACTTTTCTGCATCTTGGATTCCTCATGCAGGATCTCCTCATGAATTCCCTCCAAATCAATGGGCAAATCTCTACGTCAATCTCTATAATGGCTTACTTGGTGGTTTGACTGTACTATAAGTTATTCAAACACCCTTCTTTAGTGGGATGCAGTTTTCCTGCTCTGTGCACAGCAGCCTGTGTGAGGCTTGTGGATTGTGAACTTTGCTCAGTGCCCTCTAGAGGCACCTCTCTTACTCAAAATGAGACCCCAGACCTCGAAATGGCCTACAAGGTCCCACGTGATCTGTCCCTTCCACATTCACTCTGCACCCTCATCTCTCACAATTCTCTGCCCCACTCACTCTGCTCCAGTCACATTGGCTTCCTTGCTGTTCCCCAGATGTGCCACACATGCTCCCATCTCTGGGCCTTTGCACTTGCTGTCTTTCAGATCTAGAAGATCTTCCCCAGATATCTGCTCAGCTTATCCCCTCACCTCCTCCAGAACTCTAACTCAGTGAGGTCTACCCTTGCTTCCCTGTCTAAAGAAGCAACTCCGCCTTCCTTCTTGGCACAACTTTTCTCCATAGTACTTATCACTCATTGATTTATTATCTGATTCTCCCCACTAGAATGTAGACCCTACAGGGGCAGGCACCTAACTGTTCCAATTAATTTGCTATCCTCAGTATCTACAACGGTGCCTGGCACTTGGTAGGGTTCAACAAATGCTTGCTGAATGAATCAATGAACGCATGCATGAATGAATGAATGAACGAACCTACACAGATCAATGTGGGATGTGGGCCATGATGGAATACAGAATAGCATCTTATCAGAATCAGATAAGAGATCATTTTCATGGCCATATCATACTGAAGTTTCATCAAATTCTTAGCAAGGAGGGATTGGATGCACCCCTAGAATTACTCTGTATTTGAGATGCATATTAATCACAAATGCACACATGCTTAACCTCTCACTGAACTATAGAGAGCTCATGGGCTACATCAGCCATTCTTATCTGAACATGTGCTGACTTTCTTAATCTGTACTCAGACCTATCTGGTCTGGTTATGGAGGACTGGATCTGGTGGGTTGTAAATGCACAAGTACCTTTAACAGTACAGCACAGCAGCTAGCACTAGCTCTGGAGCCTGCCTCCTGCATTTAAATCCCAACTCTATTATCTATCTCTGTTTGAGCTTGGACAAATTAATTTTCTTTGTGTCAAAGGAGAATAAGATGAGTACCTATATCCAAAGTTTCTTCTTGCATGGAGCAAATGAATCAATATGTATATAAAATACATAGAATGGTGTTTGGTCCATGGCAAGCAAACATGTTATAACTATTACATAGTTTGAGAACACAAATCCTAACTCTGCTGCTAACTACCTGTGTGACCTTTGGCAAATCACTTTACTTCTTTGTGAATCAGCTTCCTCATCTCTAAAATAGAGATAATCCCAAAGGTAAGAATTAAATATGTTAATACTATATATGGGGAAGCGGACTTGGCCCAGTGGATAGAGCATCTGCCTACCACATGGGAGGTCTGTGGTTTAAACCCCAGGCCTCCTTGACCCATGTGGAGCTGGCCCATGGGCAGTGCTGATGCGCGCAAGGAGTGCCGTGCCACGCAGGGGTGTCCCCCGCGTAGGCGAGCCCCATGCACAAGGAGTGCGCCCAATAAGGAGAGCCGCCCAACGTGAAAGAAAGTGCAGTCTGCCCAGGAATGGCACCGCACACACGAGGAGTTGACACAGCAAAATGATGCAACAAAAAGAAACACAGATTCTTGTGCTGCTGACAACAACAGAGGTGGACAAAAAGAAGAACACACAGCAAATGGACACAAAGAATAGACAACTGGGGGGCAAGAGGGAAGGGGAGAGAAATAAATAAAATAAATCTTAAAAAAAAAAAACTGTATATGGACCCTAAAACCACACCTGACACATATTATGTACCATGCACCCTGTAGATATTTGCTTTCATCATGATTATTAGCATCACTAGGATAATCATCATCATAAATGCAGCCCAGATTCTAAGTATTAGAGAAGAGAAAGCAGAGGAAAAGCCTCTCTCACATTAGGATGCTTAAAGAAAGCATTGCTTCCCTGCCATATATCACACAGGTGGTTTTATGCTTCTCCCAGGGAACTTGTACCTGGCTTATATCACAAACCACCTCTTCTGTGAAATATCCTTTCCTTCCACCCCTCCTTTTCCTCTTCATCAGCAGAGTTAGTCTCTTCTTCCTTCCTGCTCCCAGAGCACCTTGTCTTTATCCCCACTCCCTTCTTCAACCTAGAGGTACTGCAGGGTGACCACACCTCTGAGGGTCCCAAGGCTAGGGCTCTCTCCACCTAGAAGCTGCAGAGACAAAGGGAGCCACAAGCAGACATCAGACAGCTGACGAGCTCGGGAGATGAACAAAAAGGATATTCCTGGATTGGATGCTCTTGTCTTCAGCTAGCATTTATGGAAGAATTTGTATAAAAGGCTATGCATGCCCAGTAGTGTGTATAGATTTCTATCATATCATTTATTTTATTGTGTGGTTTCCCTTCTTTAGATACCTGCCTCAAATTGTGGACTGAAAGGATTTCTCAAAGTGTGGACTGAACCACGGTCCTCTGAACCACCAGGGATCCTTATCCAAATGCATATTCCTGGGCCCAGATAGGGGATAGGACCCAGGAGTATGCATTTTTAAAGCATCCCAGTGATTTGTGTGCACACAGAGGAGGTTTGAGGTCCATTGACTATAGAGTGAGCTTAAGGGGAAAAGACCTTGCTCTAATCTATAGTTCCTGCCTCTGGCTCATGGTGGTCCCCCATATCTTTTGGGGGAATGTTTAAATGCTTCTTTTATTCTCAAGAGGAAAAGAGGAAGAAGCAGAGTTAATGGCCACTGTATCTGCAGCTTTATCAACACCCAGCAAACTAAGGCTTAGGGAGAAAAGGGCATTCCCTCAGGTTTACACTTGGATGGGGCCACTACTCGCTACTGTGGGTGGCCACAACTTTGCCAGAGGGAGACCCTGGGAGAAGACCTTCTGTCCAACACAGAAGTGCTCTGGCTGCAGTGAAAAGATGCTCCTTTAGGCAGAGCTCGGCACTGCCTCACCAACTTCCTGACAGCGCCCCAAGCAGCAGACCTTAGAGGCACCAGGGAGTTTCCGAAGGGAGAGAAGTGTGAATGGTTAACTCAGTTTACTGTGCAGATTGTAATCCTAACTCTCCCACTTGTTAGCTGATAGCCTCTCCACCTCAACGTTTCTCTGTAAAATGGAGTTAATAATATTACTGGCTCTATAGAGTTACATAGAGAATGGAATGAGAGACAGGATAGGAAGGCTTAGCCCAGAGGCTGGTCTATAAGAGTGAGAAAGGGAGGAGGAAGAGGAGTTAAAAAAAAAATAGCATCAAAGAATTAAATAATATATACTTGGAAATAAATTTAATAAAAAGTGATATACTTACAGAAAAAAATCATTGTGTGCCAGGAGAACTGGAGGTAGGAGTGGGCTTGGGACACAGAACATGAGCTTTGCAGGAGACAGAGATAGCAAGGTGAAGTAGATGGGGGAGGGGAGGTGTCAGTAAACTATGTTATCTACTTACTTACTTGCTCCATGGAAGCAGGCATGGCTATGTGATATTTTTGGTCAATGAGATATGACCAGAGTGACATGTGTTACCTCTGGGCATAAGTTTAGTTCCTAGTTTGCCATGCCCTCTTCCCCTGCTTATGCTATCATGGAAGCAGATGGAGATTCCATTGGTCTGAATTCTTGAACTCCTGCACTATGAGGAGCAGCAACTCTTTGATGACTTGCAAATAACATGTAACATGCATAACAAATAAATTCTGTTACTTTAATCCACTAAAATCTATACTTGCTCATTTTTGTGGCCTACCCTGGCTTAACCTGACAGATACTAGAGTCAAGGAAGTCTTCCTAGAAGAGATGAGATCTTAGCTGAATCCTACAAATTAAGACAAAATTGGTCAAGAAAAGAAAATAAAGAAGCTAATTTGGGCAGAGTATAACATGTACAAAAGCTCAGAAGTGTGAGACAGCTTGCAATGTGCGAACTAAAAGCACTTGAGTCATGCTGAAGGATCAAATCAAGGAGAAGAATGTCAAAAGATGAGTCTATTGAGTAGGTGGGAGTCAAATCAGAGCCCTAGTGTGATAAGTTGCTTGGACTTTGCATTGCAAATCATTGGGGAGTGCTTTGGTCCATCACTGCTCTCCCAATCCCACCCCATCTACTTTTTTTTAGGTACCAGGGCTGGGGGATTGAACCCAGGACCTCATATATGGGGCTCAACCACTGAGCCACATCAGCTCTCCTGACTATCCTGAATTGGTTTTTTCATTTGTTTGTTTGCTTGTTGTTTGTTTTTAGGAGGCACCAGGAACCAAACCCAGTAGCTCCCTTGTGGGAAGCAGGCACTCAACTGCTTGTCAATTCCACTTCTCCCACCCCCATCTGCTTTTGAGGGGCTCACAGTCCAGTGACATTATTTTGATAAGGCCTAAACAAGGGTCACAGAACCATTACTGGCTCCAAAATCCTCAGTACTTCCTCTTGCTAAAATATAATCGCAAAACTCTTCCATCTGGCTTAGAATCATGACTCCCCCACTGTAACTGCAATGGCCGACTTTACTGTCTGTGGATTCCCTATTTGGATTTCCCTATTTTCCAGTCCTTTTTCATGTCTTTCTTTCCAACTTGTATTGATCCACTTCCCCTTCCAACTTATCAAAACCTTGCTAGAAGTCCCAGGCCTTTGAGATTGGAGTTCTGATCCTGGTTACCTCAACGGCACCCGTTGGGACCAACATCTGAAACAACCTCTACTGCTCATCAGTAAAATAAAGATTATGGGCCACATGCTTTCAGAGATGCTTTCCAGCTTTAACACTGAGGACTTCAATTCCTTATTCAGCCAAAGTAATTGCTGCTACCCCCAAACACCTTATCTCCTCATTTTGAACATGTAAGATGCTCTTATGTTATCTAATGTAAATAAATGTCTCTCACTCAGGCTCTCTCTTCCTGAACCTCTCACTCCATAGGGTGTAAAATCTAAAATTTAAGGCTCAATATATGTGCTGCCTTAACATCTTGTTAAGGAAACTGGGAGTGCCTCCAAGGGCCTAACCGCAAGTTACCCTCCCCATTCTGCTCCCTTGAATAAGGTCTCCTAGCCAAACAATCCTCTATCAAAGAGACAAAGTGTGGTTCCTGCTTGTCCTGCTTATCCCTGAGTTGTGAGTTTCAGTTCCCTGCCAGCACATGGAATTATTCAAGCTAAGCACATCCTTCTCAGAGAAACAGAGGCCACCCCAATCTCTTGATACTACAAAGTCTGCTTCCCATTACCCCTGGTTGTTTACTCTATTTCCAAGGACATCCTCCATGTGACCTTGCATGGCATGTGGTGTCCTCCTGTCCCAGGCTGTGAATATCAATGATTAATAAACTGCCATGAATCTGATCTGTGCTGTGTTGGTATGGTTGCTACCCCCATCACCCTGGGGCAGGAATCCCTCCCTCACCAACGAGTTGAGTAAGAGGCAATGGAAACACTCTGACCCACAGAAATTGCAATCTTTATATCATTCATATTTCCCAGAATGTCAAGTACAGCTTCTTGGAGGCCTCATATTTCTATGTGGAGGGGCCTCCATTAGGGTAACATTCCTGGCCTCTCTTGGCCCCTCATTTCTCTCCTGAGGTGGACAATGATTAATTTCATTGGTGTTTGGAAGAAGAAATGGGCTATTGGTGACAGCCCCTTTTGAATGGTTCTCTTTTGTGATCTGCTTGCAGAGGATGCATCTGGTCTGCTCTCTGCCATTAGATCTGGGGCCTGCCCCGGTGAGAGAGGCCCATGATTGTCCAGCACTCTGCAGCTGTCAGTAGTACTGCATATTAAGTTTGGCTGCAAATGAAGAAAACCCAAAATAATCGGGGTTCAGGTTAGATAGAAATTTATTCTTTCTCTTACGTAAATTAAATCCAAAGATAAGTAGTTGAGAGCTAGTATAGCACTTTATAACCATCAAAACTAGGCATCTTTTGCCTTATTGTTCCACCATGCCAACATGTAAATACTACCTCTGAATTCCAGCCAACATATCCACCTTCAAACCAGCAAGAGAAGGAAGGAAGCAGATAAAGAAAGACTTCCCTTTAAGAGTCCTTCCCCGTAGTTACACACAGCACTTAAGTCCCACTGGCCAGAACTTAGTTCACGTGGTCATATCTGGCTGCAGAGGAAGCTGGGAAATGTCTTTATTCTGGTTGGCCAGGAGCCCTACTAAAAATGTAAGATTCCTTTAATAAGGAAAAATAAAGTGGGGAGGGGACAGGATATTAGGGGTCAACCAGCAGTCTTGGTCACACCAGTTCATGAGGGAAATCTTAGCGAGTGTACTTGGCTAGGGTCTAGAACCACATTCTCCAATCCGGTCATCAGTCATGAAGGAGAAATTTGGATTTCCTTAGGCCTGCCTCCTGTGTGGGTCTCTCAATTATCTCAAACTCAGAAGTAGAAGAAGGGATTTATTTGTTGAATCCCAAAGCCTTCAATATATCTCAACTGCTGTCATTATATAAAACAGGAAAGGGAAACGGACTTTGGCCCAGTGGTTAGGGCGTCCGTCTACCATATGGGAGGTCTGTGGTTCAAACCCCGGGCCTCCTTGACCCGTGTGGAGCTGGCCATGCGCAGTGCTGATGCGCGCAAGGAGTGCCGTGCCACGCAAGGGTGTCCCCCGCGTGGGGGAGCCCCACGCACAAGGAGTGCGCCCGTGAGGAAAGCCGCCCAGCGTGAAAAAGAAAGAGCAGCCTGCCCAGGAATGGCGCCGCCCACACTTCCCGTGCCGCTGACGACAACAGAAGCGGACAAAGAAACAAGACGCAGCAAATAGACACCAAGAACAGACAACCAGGGGAGGGGAGGGGAATTAAATAAATAAATAAATCTTTAAAAAATAAAATAAAATAAAATAAAATAAAACAGGAAAAAAATAATCCATACCATTCCTCAATGTTTACTAGCATGAAAACAAAATGAGACACCTGATGTTTTCCGTGGAAGTCCTCATGAGTCCACCCACTGGCATATGAATTTTGTGGTTCCTATAAAATAAATCAGTGGAGATGGTAAAACTAATATATATCTTGACTTTGTTCTCGAAACCAAGTACTATACCCCAAAGAAACACATTTCATCCCATCTCCCGATAAAAACATTGGAAATAGTTACAGACAACATGAGTAGGAAAATAAGACTGTTTTGCTCCTTAAGATAAGCAGACTATGAGAATAGCATATAGCAATACTGAGAGATTACTCTGGAGGAATTTAAATTAAAAGGCATGCTCTTTATTCCTATTCACCCAAATTTAAAGTCAAAGAATGATTCTAGCCATACATTTCCAAAGAAAAAGAGGCTGATACATGGAAACTTATGTAAGTGTGCTCTTATTTTTTATTAAGGTGAATCAGGAGCCAACTTAATATTAAGTTACCATGAACTTTTTTTTTCAGGAAGAATTGTATCTATTTTATATTAGACCAACAAAACTATTCATCACTCTTGTTTAAGGGCACACATTATTCAAGAAAGTGCATTACTGCTGACAAAATACATTTGAATAAATAAGATTCCTTCTCTTATTCAGAGAATGATTCATTTCATGTCATACACACTTCATTTTTGACTCATAAAGTACGTCGTAACAGCCTTTGTAAGGCTTATAATTATTGACGCTATTTTTGTGCTGCTATTCACTGCCTTTTCCTATCCTCTCTGCATTAATAACCAGTTTTTTCCTCTTCATTATTTAGTATCCGACCAAATAGAACTGGAATCAGCCAATCAGAATCCTGGATGATGACTCATTTGCATTCAAAAGCTTAAAAATATTGGCTCATTTTCAACAAAAATTAAGCCTGCTGCTACACACAGGCACTGAGTAGGCCAGGGGATACAGTGGAAAGTAAGTCATGGTTCCTGCTCCAGCCCTCTCTTGCTGAAAATTTGTGTTATGTTACATAGCCTTGGTTCTTTCCAGCAAGAAGATTCTATTTTAATACAAAATAATTACTGCTGCCGACTTTAGAGCTTAGAAACTGCCTTTATTTGCATTTGAGGTCCTTTGAGCAGCAGTGACCTCAAGAGAGAGGCATCCTCCTTATTGGGCCCATTTAATAGACCAGGAAACTGAGGCGCAGTTAAAAAAACTAGCCCACACACAATTTTGACTTTCAACCTCAAAATCATTTTTAAAAATCCATATATTCCTCAATTCTGGAATTCCTTCCAGAAGTTTTGGATGAAAGAATGGTGCCTGGATTTCCCACATCAGAATCATCTGGGGTGCTTGTTAAACAGGCAAATTCCTGAGTCTCATCTCAGACTGAGTCAGAATCAAAAAAGAGTTTCAGAAATGTGACAGTTTAACAAGCTCCCTTGGTGACTCTCCAGCTCACAAAAGCTTGAGCTCCACCACAGTGGAGCTTCCACAGGCAGAAAAGGAAGAATAGAACATTCCAGGCAGGGAGAGGTACAGAAAGCCAAATCTTGGTGTTATGGATGTTCGTGGCAAACGCAGACAAAATTATGCATCACATCAATTTCTAGATGATATCATATACTAACCACTGCCGAGGTAAAAATCTTAAAGGGAGGGTCTAAAATGTTTCCAGAACCCTCAGTGACCTGAGCCTTTGTGACACCTTCAGTGGTTTGGCCATTGGGCGTGGGCCACAGCAGCTGGGAGGTCAGAAGTCTGCCTCTCTTGAAGGGACACTTAGTTTAATCCCAGGCACAATTGTTGCTGGCCACAAAGATCTGCTTTTGTTCCTCTGGGAGGAGGTCTTTCTCTCTTTTTTATATCCAGATCCTCAACAAACTGCCTGAGGTAATTAATAATCAAAGTAACAGACCAAGAAGCCAAAAGCCTCAGGTTCAAATCCTGTCTCAAGCCACTGTACTCCTATTTCTTTGTTTGCGCATCACAGAGCTAGCCTAAACTAACCAGGGAATTTATTGTAAGAACATGGGGTTTGCCTCACAGATCCCAAAGAGAGATCCAAGCCTCTAGAAAGGCTATTTTTTCTCTATTATTCTTCTCTACCTCACCCAACACATCTGTTCATTTTTCCTTCCCTTGCCAGAGTAGCTTTTTCTCCTGTTTTTTTGCTGCTGTCTTCATGGGATGGGCTATGGCTGCCCTCCCAGTAACAGCCAACACTTACTGGTCACTTACTGGAGTCAGCCACTACTCCAAGCCCTTCGTGATTGTTTTATTTAATTATGAGAATAATTCTTTGTGGTAATGATAGTATAATCAACCCCTCTATATAGATAAGGAAACTGAGGCAGAGAAATTAAGCAACTGACTTAAGGACAGTCCACTAAATGTGATGGACTCCAGGCATGCTGAACGCAAAGTCTTGATGGCTGTTTCTGCCTAATTTCCTATTTCAAGTAGAGTCAGGTCATCCCAGCCATGGCCGGAGCTAGGGTCAGAGGACAAACAAGACTGGGAGGGCCGTTCTGACAGAAATGAAGGCCCCGGGAAGCCCCCTGCACTTTTGGCCAAAGTGTCCTCCACAGTTGCTCATCCAGCCAAGAGAGTTTCTACAAGTCCCTTCCCATCTTTGGGTCTCAGTTCTCTTCACCGTAAAGTGAAGGGAGTGCTCCTGCTCGGCATTTCCCACAGTGTGTGCTGCGAAACACTGGTTTGAAGAGTTGCTGTGCAAATGAAGAGCTCCATGGTTAAATAAGTTTGGGAAATGCTATTCACTCTACCCACCTCCTGAACTTCACAACAAGCTGTTGTGTACTAAAGGCTCTCAAAAGTCCTGCTTAACACGATGTTTCCCAATTGTATTTGACCACAGTAGCTTCCCCACCCTTCATACAGACGCTGAGTTCCCAGTTTAAAGGGATCCTTAGAAGATTTCAGACAGGAATGCTGCCCACTTCCTGCCACCCTTCAAATACACCAACATCTGTGTCCCTCCTCTCCTTCTGTCTGGTTACGATAGCTGCAAGTGTCCCTTTACTTACTAAGGCCCATCGACCTGGATTCATCCCCTCCAGCCTTTTCAGTAACTAAACACTCTCCATTTCCACTTTTCTCTCTAGCCTGTATTTTCTTATTCCCATTAACAATCTAAATATGGCTAAGTGTCTCCCATCTAAAGAAAATCTCTTGTATTTCCTCACTTATTCCTCCAATTATCTTCTCCCCATGCCCCACTCTTCCCCAGCCAAATTTCCATGCCTGCTCCTCCCATGCATTACTCAAGCCTCTCAACCTGACATTTGACTCCAACATTAATCACCTCCAAAATGGTTCTTGCTGGGGTCACCAGTGACCTCCTTGTCACCAAATCCAAAAGATAATCTTTCGGTCCTTACCTCCCATCTCCTCTCAACAGCAAATAACATGGCTTGCTGATCAGCTCTTTCCTCTCAAAATGCTCTTCTCCCTTGGTTTAAGGATCACAACCCTCTCCCGGAATCTCTCTTATTCCACTTAATCCCTCCTATTCCTTCCAAGTCTCAGTCCTCTCTTTCTAATCATTATATTTCAGAGTCCTTCAAAGTGAGTCCTTTCATACTCCTGGCTCAATTATTATCTTCAACCCAGTGATCTCCCCTACACACCATACCTGTGTCTCCATCTGCCCACTGGAATCTCTATTTGGATATCTCACACAAGCCTCAAACTCAGCATATCCAGAACATCATCTTCCCTCTGCCTTCTGATCCTGCTCCAGTATTCCCCATCTCATGAGAGGCAGAATTGTCCACAGGCTTGAGCAAACTGGAAACCTGTCAGTTATTCTCAATCCCTCCCTTTCCTCACCCACCATATCTACTGCAGCTCCAGATTCTAATTTCACTCCCAAATAGCTCTCAAATCTATCCACTTCTTTCTATTTCTTCTTACACCATCCTAGCTGCCATAATTTATCACTTGCACTCCTGGAAAACCTGGTTCCCTGCTTTCCCACTTAGTCTGCTCCTATTCTTTCTCCAGACAGCAGCTAGAATTATCCTCTACTTAAAACTTATTGGTAAGTAAGTGTCTACCAAGGAATTGAAAACAGATACTTAAACAAGTATATGGACATGCATGTCCACAGCACCACTATTTGTAGTGGCCAAAAGGTGGAGTCAACCCAAATGTCCATCAATGGATGAATGAATGAATGGATAAACATATTGTAGAATAACAGCACAATGAAATATTATTCAGCCATAAAAGAGAATGAAATACTGATGCATGGTACAACATGGATGAACAGCAAAAACGTAGGTTGAGTGAAAGAAACCCACACATTGTATGATTTCATTTATATGAAATATCCAGAAGATTTAAATCCATAGAGACAGAGTATTGGTAAGGATTTGGGGTGGGGAGAAATGTGGAGCAGCTGCTTAAATGGGTATAGGGCTTCCTTTTAAGGTGGTAAAAATGTGTTGGAACTAGATAGAGGTTGTTGTTTCACAATACGGTGACTATACTAAATGCCACTGACTTGTTCCCTTTAAAATAATTAAACTTTATGTTATTTCGATTTCACCTCCATTAAAATAAATAATATTTTAAAAAGCTTGGGTAGCTCTCCAGTGCTTTTAAGATAAAAACTGAAATCCTTAACATGACCAACATGCCCCTGCCTTCCTCCCAGCCTCCTCTTTCTAGCCATATTCCTTTTGGTCCCTCAACTCTCTCAACATCGATTCTCTTTTAGTTCCCCAAATGGGTCATTCTTTGTTTCTCTCGATCTTTATATATGCTTTTCCTTCTTCCTGATATGTCTTTCTCTTTCTTCTTCGTCTAAATCTTGGCACTTTCTCAGAGTTCATATCAAATGTCCCTTTTAATTAGGATGCCACTCTGGACAGCAAAACCAGGTTAGACCTCACAGTTGTGTTCTCATTGCCCCTTATACCACTTATCACAATTGAAATAAAACAACTAATGATGGAATTGTTTAATATCTGCCCTCTCCACTACAATATAGTTTCCTTAAGTGAACAGATTCTGTCTTTTTCTCTATTAGATCTCTGGTGCCCAGCAGAATGCCCCATCAGAGTAGCCATCAATGAATGGTCACACCATGGCACATACTTGGAAAACGACATGATGATTTCATCCCTGTTATCCCCACCCCAGGTGCTTTGGTCCAAGCCAGTGGTTTTGTCCCTCAGGGGACATTTGGCAATGTCCAGAGACATTTTTGTTTGTTACAGCTACTTGGTGGGTGGTGCAGTGAGTGCTACTGGCATCTAGTGGGTAGAGATCAGGGTTGCTGTTAAACAATGTACAATGTACAGGACAGCCCTTATGAAAAGAATTATTGGACGCAAAATGTCAATATTGCCAAAGTTGATAAATCCAGACTATGCTAATGATTTCATCTCCTCCCCCCATCCCCACCCCCACCCCCGCCCTTGCTGATGATAGGCTTAAAATTCCTGACTTAAGGGAAGCAGACTTGGCCCAGTGGTTAGCGCATCCGCCTACCACATGGGAGGTCCGCGGTTCAAACCCCGGGCCTCCTTGACACGTGTGGAGCCAGCCCATGGGCAGTGCTGATGTGCGCAAGGAGTGCCCTGCCCCACAGGGGTGTCCCCACATAGGGGAGCCACACACGCAAGGAGTGCACCCTGTAAGGAGAGCCACCCAGTGCGAAAGAAAGTTCAGCCTGCCCAGGAATGGCGTCGCACAGAGAGTTGATGCAGCAAGATGACGCAGCCAAAACAAACACAGATTCCCATGCCACTGACAACAACAGAAGCAGACAAAAACAAGAACACGCAGCAAATGGACACAGAACAGACAACTGGGGGTGGGGGAGGGAAGAGGAGAGAAATAAATAAAAAATAAATCTTTAAAAAAAAAATTCCTGACTTAAGCCTATCAGCACAGGGCATCACTAGGCCACTTTTATTGGTCCAGGGTGTGCTTGTTCATTCTCTCTCTTCCATTGGTTGGGAACAAGAAAGCATGTTACCCCATCTGCTGCTGACCAACAGCTGTGACCATGTGAGAAAACCAATCTAGGGGCATAATTCACACCCCAAGGATGGTAGAGAAGAGAGATGGCAAGATCCTGGACTTTATGACATTGTATAGCTACTGGATCAACCAAACCTAGAGCCCACCTTACTGCTGGACTTCTCATTACACAAGATAATAAATGTCCTAGTCACAAGACAATAAATGTCCTAGTTGTATAAGTTAGTTTGAATCATGTTGTCTTTACTTGAGACACTGTCAAATTGATCTATATGGTTCCTTTCAGTCTTTATACTCCAGGAGTTTATGGTTCTAGATGATTCTAGATCTGTTCTCAGAACATATTAAATGGAAAGGGAACTAAATTTAGGGGGTGTTGGTAGGAAAGGGCAGGGGAGATGACTTTTTTAAAAAGATTTATTTAAATTTCTACTTTATTTTTCTTTTTATTTATGCCCCCTTCCCCCAGATGCTTCTCTCTGTCTGATCATAGTTTGCTTGCCTTCATCCAGCTGGTAACCAAACCTGCGACCTCCCATATGAGAGAGGAGTGCCCAACAGGCTGAGCCACATCTTCTCCCTGTGGGATGCTTCATCAGCTGGCTTGTGATCTCTGCTTGTTGTGTTGGGTGGGCAGAGTCTAGCTCCTTGCACTGGGAGGCAGCTTTCTAGCTTGTTTCAGTGGGAAATGGCAACTGTTCGTCTTCTTCAGGAGGCACTGAGACCCGAACCCAGACCTTCCATGGGGTAGGCAGGTGTTCAGTGGTTGAGCCACATCCACTTCTTGGGAAGTTAGATTTTAATGAAAAAGTTTCCTCCTTATTTACCACCTGGGCCACTCCACATTTTCTGTATTTTTTCCAAACTACCTCCCATATATTCAGGACATGAGGTGAGGCAGACTATTTATTTCACTAAGATGATGACAGGTGTGTTTGTGACCCCATCAGCCTTGCCTTCTGCCTGTTCCTATGGCTCCAATCACAAACAGCTGTTCCTTCTCCCCCTTCTGAAGCCATGGGCATTCAGGAGCCATCCATCCACCACACATGGCCGTCCATCACAGCCCCAACCATGGGATCAGAGTCAGCAGGCCAGGAGGCAGCTGCTGCTGTCACTTGACCATTAGGTACTATCTTTGGCACAAACAAGCTTCAATTTCTGAGTTTTGTGTTAGGGCAGCCTTTGAATAACACCAGTAATAGTTTTATTTATTATTGAATGCTTACAATTACCAGTGCTTAGCACTTTATACACTTCATCTCGTTTAATCCTCACAACCACCCCATGATACAGGCAACTATTATTAGCCCTATTTTCCAGATGGGCTAATGGGCTGCAGTGAAGTTAGATATTTGCCAAAGGCTACACAGCTGGTAAATGGAGCCCTTTTTGCCTGGAGGATGGTCAAGGGTGAGTGAATGAAATCTCTGCAATTTATTTTGTTGTAATTAAATTAGAGTCTTTTAAAATATTTTTTCAACTAAAAAACAATAGATATACAAGATAAGAGAAGCAAACAGTGCAGAGAGTTATAGACTGAAAAGCAGGAGTTTCCGTCGCCAGGTTGTCGAGTCATCCAGCTGTCCTGTCCAACTCTGAGGAGGTAATCATTGCTAAAAGTTTTGGGAAGATCTTTGCATAAATTCTCTATGGATATGCAAAGAGATAGTTCATCCCTTTAAACAATCTTAACTACACATCTTTCCTTTTCAGACCAGTCCTCCCTTAACACAAGCCCTCTTTTACTTTTTTTCCTGTGTCTTTTCTACTCTGCTCCCTTCCCCAGGTTTCTTTGCCCCTTCTAGAAGGGCAGGAAATGCCTGTTTCCCACATCCACACAGTCATTTTGGACATGATTATGGGATGAGAGCTCAGTCACCAGCAACTTGGGATAGAGAAAGAAAGAAAGAGAGAAAGAAGGAAGGAAAGATGGAAAAGAAAGAAAGAAAGAACAAGAGAGAGAGAAGGAAGGAAGGAAAAAAGGAAGGAAGGAAAGAAGGAAGGAAGGAAGGAAGGAAAGAAGGAAGGAAGGAAGGAAGGAAGGAAGGAAGGAAGGAAGGAAGGAAGGAAGGAAGGACGAGAATCCTGAAAAGAAGAGGGTTCCTGAACATTCTTTCCTGCAGCCCTCTCTTTCTCATGTCTGAGTTGTCCCCGTAAATCCACAAGTTCTGCCTAGTTGCTGAAATGTCAGGGTGAACCCTCAGCTAGACAGTTAAGTACATGAGGTCACTGGTAAAGAGAGATATTCCTGAGGATTTATGCTCTCCCTGAGATTCCCCAGTGAAAACAGTCCTGAGTGTCAATGTGGGTTCCACCCTTTGTTCTGCTTTCACCACATATTGGTTAATTTAAAAAAAAATTGTGTAAGTCAAAGTGCATATCTCTCAGAAAGGTCCTAAGAATTAGCCTTTCAGGCAGGGTCTTCCAAATATTTCAGCTCCACTGGCTCTCTTCCAGCTCACTTCCATCTCCCAATAGCATCAGCCTAAGTAGTGATAGGTAACAAATATCTATTCTTTGGAAAACCAAATGGAAATTAGGCAGTGGGTCCCGGGTTTCTCTGGGGCCCATATCAATGCTGTTTGTGTCTAAGGAAGATGTAAAGCATGGCTCAGGTAGATGGAGTGAGAACACTGAGCCTAATCAGGACTGATTTCACGATCTTGGTAATTGTACAGTGACTTTGAGAGGCACCCTAAGACCAGAAGGAAGGATTTGACCAACTGGTGAAAATAAAAAGTAAATTAAAAGACATCTCATGATTATATATATACCATCAACACATTATCCTTCTGGTTGAATTGTGAGTCCCATCCCCCCAAAATAGATGTTCAAGTCCTAACCCCCAGTACATGTGCATGTGCGCTTACTTGGAACTTGGGTCTTTGTAGATACAGTTAAGTTAAGAACCTCAAAACGATATCATCCTGGATTTAGTGCAGGTCCTAAATCCAATGACTGGTGTTCTTATAGGAGAAAGGAAAGGGTGATTTGGAACATGTAGACACAGAAGAGAGACACAGAAGAAGAAGGCCATTTGAAGAAGGAGGCAGAGATTGAAGTGATGCAGCTACAAGCCTTGATTGCAGACTTCTGGTCACCAAAATTGTGAGAGAATGAGTTTCTGACACCTTAATACACCAAGATTGTGGTAATTTCTTAGCGCAGCCCTAGGAAACTAATATGTGACCCTTTGATTTTGGACTAGGTAACTAAGGTCTCTGCTTCCAAGATAAACTATAAAATATGAGGAGATGATCATGACGATTGCTATATCTCTCTTTCAATGACTATCACTTCCACCTTGATGCCATTTATCTCCTTAGACAAACTCCAACCCCAGCTACCAGCTCCTTCACCAGGCAAAAGAATCTGGTACCCTTTGGTTGCACAACATCTAGACTGATATATCAAGTTCTGTCTCAAGTACAAGACAAGTTTCTAATCTCAGGATACCTTCCATCAATTGATAATGCCTGCTTGGTAGGTTTTGTTCAACTTCAAGAGGAAGGAGTGATGATTCTGTCATGGGTACATAATCAGGGGCTGGAGAGCTGGACTGCTGTGTATTTGCCAACTCTGGCAAATCCTTTCCTTCCTACCAAATTGATTTGACTTTTATCACCCCTTGATGGCTACATTCTGTTCCTCACTTATTCATTCTATACATGTTTACTAAACACCTACTATGTTCCTAACACTATTTTGGCAGGCAGATTACCTGCCTGATACAGACAAAGACATGTGCTCTTGTGCAACGGACATTCTATGGGGGGTGAAGAGGGGTGAGAATGAAGGTAAAGACAGAGAGTAAGCAATAAACATGATAAATAAGTAAACTATGTAATGTGGGAATGACTATGAAAAAAGGGGAAGAAAGTAAATTAGTATAAAAGAGATCAGCAATAAAGGGGTTTAGATTATTTGAAATAAAGTGGTTAAGGTAGACCTCTGTGAAAAAGCGATAAAACAGGCAGCACAAAGTCCTTAAGATGGGTGATCCTTGAATGCTTGTGGGAGAGCAAGATGGGTAGTGCAGCTGGAGTGGAATGAAATGGGGGGAGTGGTAAGAGATGGTGTAAAGGAAATTGGAAGTGCAGATCCTGCAGGATCTTTTGCTCTAAGGAAAATGGAGAGAGAAAACTGTTGTTGTTATTGCCTGCCCAGCTCCTATTTTTCATCTTTAGTCACACTTCCCAAATTTTACCTTCCCTCTCCCAATCTCAGTCACATGGTTTGGGTGGGACTGGCCAAACCTTATGACCCAAGTTTGGGACAGTGCCCAGGGCTGCCAAATCAATACCCTGGTCAGAGATGGATATGTGCCCTATATTAAGCCTAAAATTCAATTCCAGAATTTTCACTGAGTTAAAGAGAGGTACTCTTTCTGTCTGGGTTGCCAAGTTGATAGAGGGTAAATCTGGAGCCTTCAGCAACCATTGTGCAGGCATGCTGGCGAAGCCTGCCTAAGAATCATGCCAACGTAGAAGAACACTGAACCTAGGAATAGAGAGACACCGATTCCTGTTGACATTATTTGAGCACCTGTGTTCAGCCTTGCCGGAAGCTAGATATACTGATCCTTTTTAGTTATGTGTCAATAATCTCTCTTTTTAGTTTGAGCTAGTCTAAGTTGGGTTACTCGTAGTTGAAATGGAAGAAATCCTGACTACTACACTAATGCATGCAAATCAATTCCAATATAACAACATCAATACCTTCTCTCCAAAACAAAAGGGGTATTCAGTGGCAGGCAAGATAGCAAAGAGTGAATGTGAGTTGTGGAGTAAAAGTTAAGAGAACTTTAAACCATACTCCTTTTCTCTAATTTTCACCTCTGATACCATTATGTCCCCTCCTAGATACTCAGTCTCACCTTGGTCCATGAGCCCTTTCCCAGCTAAACCTAGAAATACATAGTGAATTTGGAGTCAAGGGGTTTAAATGAAGAATCAAGTAAGCCTTACCTCTGGGCCCCTCTAACCCTGGAAGTCCAGCCTCCCAGGAACTGACCTCCTGCCTTCTTCCCCTGTGTTTGTGTCCTTCTTGGTCACAAAGGTGCCTGGTACTCGATTTCTTTCTCTCGAACCTCAGTATCCCTGTGCCTGGCTATGGTAGATCAAATTGTTAAGCCCTGATTCTTCATTCTTCCTTGCTCTCATCCTCTTGCCATGTCCTCGTTATGGGTGAGTGCACTTCCCTACTCTTTGACTTTGGGTTTGGCCATGTGACTTGCTTTGACCAATGGCATGTAGGCAGAAATGACTGTCTGCTAGTTTCAAGCCTAAGCCGTAAGAGGCCTGGAATGTGTCTGTACATAGTCTTGTGCCTTTGTAATTGCCATGAAAAGCCCATGAATGAGTTACCCCACTGGTCCCAGGAAAAGGGTGAGAGGTCTGTGGAGCACCCCCAACTGCCATACCCTGAAGCAGAGCTACCCCAATCTAACCACTGGCTTACACTGAGAGACAGGGCTGCTCACCCAAACCGAGACTAGATGAACCAAAAACACAGCCAACCCACAGAAGTATTAGCAATAATAAATGGTTATTCTTTTAAGAATTGGGGGTTGTTATGCAGCAACTGTAAACCGATACACTAGCTTCTTGATACGGGTTGCCAATATTACCTTTCTAGCCCATACTATTGAAATTTTGGATTAAGGTATTTTCAGTTTCTGTTTATCTGAGAGGCTCTCTCTTTTCTTCCTTATAGGGGAAATGAAGATAAAATACAAACAAATATTTATATTTTGCAAATATTTATCTGAAATTAAATTTAACTGGTGTTCTGTATTTTTATTTGCTAAATCTGACAACCCTTCTCCTCTACTACTCTGGTTGTTTTTTGAGAAAGAAAATTACATCCCCCCTTCACTAAAGTGTTGGGATCATTTACTTTATCACTACCTGGAAGAATCATTTGCAAGAAAAGTTTAGAGCATTTGTTTTCTGTCAGTCTGTTTGAAGTGATTGCCCTCTAAAAATTCCCTACAAATTCCAGAGAGGTGAGAGAAGAGAGAGAGTTATTTACACTCCACATTAACTGAATCAGCACAAGGACTTCATTTCTCTTTAATGATTATGAAAATCTGGCATTCTCAACACACCAGGGTGGAACATAGAATTAAGTACCAGCAGCCACATATTGAGATTGCAACTGGCTGCTTAACATTCTTCAGTTCATAGAAGGACCATATCTTTTATTGTCAATTTGATTAAAGGTTTGCTTGAAAATAAAATTTGTGTCCAAGGGGCTTTCATTTTACTTTTGATAAATGGACATAATTCACTTTTCTTTAATGTTATTCCAACGAGCATTGTGTTACAATGGGGGCTTTGTGATGTCCCAAAAACATTTTTGAAACTATTCTTATCTTTCTAGACTCTTACTCTGAGCCACCACAATACCCTCTTGGCAAAACATCTCAAGAAAGAAGTTTCTAGCCTCCAGTGGTTGGATCCCCTGGGTAGGAAGGAGAAAAGGTTGCACGTAATTTTTCAGGCTCAATTGGTTTGGGTTGGTGCCCCAACATTAGTTCCCAATGATTTGAAGGGAGAGGGAGCATTAAAGATCACTGATAGTTACAATTTTGTTGAGCAAGCTCACAAGGGCAACACAAGGATCCCACCATAACATATGAGAGGCTGCTCCCAGTAAGGCAATGTCCATGACCTCATCCTCAACTTGCTTCATTCTTATGGTCAAGGTCATACAATGACAGCTCATGTTATGAGAGAACAGCAGTGGAATTTTTTCTAAAAAAGAGTATATATGTTCAGAGCATCTAAGAAAATAAAACTCAATATAACAAAATACAATAGATAATTTTTCAACTTTGTATTATAAATTTTTAAACATACAAAAAATTAAGAAGTACAGATAATGAACCCCATTACCCACCATCTGGCTTCAACAATTACACATACTTTCCCAGTGTTGTTTCCTCTCTATCCTCCTGGTTCTTTGTTCTGTTTTAAAAACTTATTTTAAAACAAATCCCAGACAGCTTATCATTTTACCAGTAATTACTCCAGTATATATCTCTAACTTCTAAGGATGTTTTTCTTTTACAAAACCACAATAAAATTACCTCCCTTAACAAAATTAATAATAATTCCTTAATTTCACCTCATACCCAGATTGTGTTCATTTTTCTTTGGATATCTCAAAAATGTCTTTTTACATTGAGTTTGTTTGAATGAGGACCAAAATAAGGTCCACTTTTGCTTTTGATTGAACATCTCTCAAGTTTCTTTTCATCTGACTGTGCTTTCTTCTCACCACCAACCCAAACTCTGGCATTTCTTCATGTCACTCATTTATTAATGAAATTGGATCATTTGTCCACATTTAATTTTGTCTGATTGTATTGTTATTCCCTGTGGAAGGTTCAACATGTTTTTACAACCTCATTTCCTATAAACTGGTGGAGAAGTCTAGGAAATTGACCAGACACTTGTTCAATTTTTTTGTGTGCCAAGATTTCACAGGTAGTGCTACATCTATCATATTGTACCATTCAGGAGGCTTGCAATGTCTGCCTGTTCTACTTTTAGTGATGTTAAGATTGCTTAGGTGAGCAACCTGATCTATACATTATAGAGTTTCCTACCAACTTCTGCATGATAAAATTCCACCACAGAGAGAAGCCTTAGGCATCAGCTACCCTGAGTTTATGGCCTCCTGCCCAACCTTTTCTTATCTGTTCAAAGGAAGAATCAAGCCCAGAGAAGCTAATGAGTGTTCAACATCATTTGTTTGTCAACCAATATTTATCAAGTTTCCGCTCCTAGAAGAACCCAAGTCTCTTTCCAGGCAAAGCTTCATTGCTCCTCTATGTGCTTCCATGTAGCACAGTTATTAAAAGACTTAGTTAGCTATGAAAACTGACTAGAGTAGACAGCAAGTCCCATGAGGGCAGAGCTCTTATCAGTTTTTTTCCCATTGAACTCCTGACATAGGGAAGAGACTGATAGATATGCGTTATATAAAGAGAGTCTGTGAATTCATTAAATGAACAAATGATAAGGTAAATAATTTAACTAAAGCATGTATACATGTATGAACGTTTAGGACACTTTTCCAAAATACGTTCCTTCACTTCCTTTACAGCCTTCCTGAAAAAAAATATCCAGAATAGTTCTCATTAGATTATGTCCAGGACTCCATCTCGATATGAATTTCAGGTATTTGTAAACATCAAGGATCCTTTGTCAAGGGGCTTTTCTAGGAGATTTAACAAGGGGTCAGGGACTGACTGAGTCCCCCAAAGAACTTGGAAATGTCTATCCTGAAAGTTCCATTGCTGCTCTATATTGCCAGAGATAAGTCAGAGTAAAAAACTTTAAGTGAAACCTGAGAATATAATTTCCACCACCAAAATCTCTCCAATGTCCTTCAGGAATACTTAGTGTAAAGCCCAAACTCCTTAATGGGGTCCACAAGTATCCACCCATGCTACCTCGAACCCATGTTTCAAGTTCATCTCCTACCACCCCTACTTCTACACTGGCCTCCTTTCATTTCCTTGACCTCAGAATTTGCTAGTCCTTTCCCACATCAGGCACCTGCCTCTCCTCTTTGTAATGCTGGTCTATCCTCATCCTTAACCCTCCAATCAACTGTCCTGGGATGGCTTTATTTAAAATGAGACTTCTCTAGTTACTCTTCATCCTATTACCCTGGGTATTTACTGCATCGCATTATCATAGTACATAACTGTCATAATTGTTTATCCATTCCCTTGTTTATTGTCTTCCCCATTAGAATAGTAGCTCCATGAAGATAGATAATTTATCTTATTCACTCTTCTTTTCTCAACAACCAACACAGTGTCTGGTACAGAAAAGAGCTCAAACACTATTTATTGGGTAAATGAATTAAAGCAAACTTTCAAAAACTTGTGAATGTGGAGTGCCTAAATCCTTGCATCAGTCTGCCTGCTCCCTTACCCCAATCCCTCCCAACCCTTACTCCAGTATACAGCTAAGCCTCTTGGCACCCTACACCTCAACATGGCCTGAGATTCTAGGGCAGAATTCTCCTCAAGGGAGGCTAAAAGAGCCCTGATGTGTTTAGGTCTCCAGACTCCACAACCATTTCCCTTAAAGTTAGACTTTCTCCCTCCTTGTACTCTAGGTCTAACTCCTAAGTGGTGGCTTATTCCTGAATCTAAATATGGACCCTGCCTTGCTCTCCCTTGTCTCTCCCTCTGTCTTTTTCCTCCCAGTCTCTTCCCACCCTAGGGATTAGAGTCCTGATCCCTAGAGTAGTCACAGAAGCTGAGGCCATGCTGCCTGCTCACCTGGTTGGATGCTCTGGATCTACCCCCACAACTCCCCATCAAAACCTTTCCCATTCCCCTTATACCACCCTCTGCCCAAAGCAGCCAACCCTCAGATGGTAGGCTATACTGAGTTCTACTATATTAAGAGCAAGCCAAACATGACCTTGACCTCCTCAATGGAAGGTAGAAGAGGTGTCCGCAATATCTTGAGCAGGAAGAGGAAGTGGGTCCATTTCCCTCTTAAACTCTCAAAGTAGAAAGCAACCCCAGGCTTTTAGATTTTAACATGAGATCGAAACACATGAAATCACTGGTATGCTACCTACCCAAAACAGAAATCTCATGTCATTCACCTGAACCCATCTCCCTGCCTCTGTTACCCAGCCTGCCTCTGTCACCCAGAAATAACACACAAACCTTGTGTCAACTATCTTGGACTAATATGGAATGAAGGAAAATATTGACCATAATTAAAGGATGATGACTGAGACCAAACAAACCTGTGGAAGAGAAAGTCCTACCAGCCCTTCCTCCATTGCTTAAGACACTGAAGCCAAGGATGAGCAGGAAATATCAGCTGTTGATTCGTTTCCTCAACAAAAATGCATTCAGGTCCTACTTTGTGCTAGGCCTTATGCTGTTAACCTAACTTTTTATTTTTAACTTTATATTTACCAGCTTTTTCTTCCTTTCTAGGAAGGCTTTTGTGTTATAACAAAAAAACTGGTTTAGTCAGAAAAACCATGGTCTCCCAGGTTTGTCTTTTTTTTTTTTTTTTTTTTTTTAATTTATTCCCCCCACCCTATTGCTTTGCACTCACTGCCTGCTGTCTGTGTCTGCTTGTTTTCTTTTTAGGAGACACCAGGAACCCAACCTGGAACCTCCCGTGTGGGAGGGAGGTGCTCAATCGCTTGAGCCACCTGCACTCCCTGTTTGTTGTGTCTCTCATTGTGTTTCCTCATTGTGTCATCTTGTTGTGTCAGTACATCACATCAGCTCACTGCCTTACTCGCCTTCTTTAGGAGGCCCTGGGAACTGAACTCAGGATCTCCCATGTGGTAGGTTGGCGCCACATCTGCTTCCCCCAGGTTTGTTCTTAATTAGCTATATGACCACAGGCAATTCACAGACTGTCTTTGAGTTCTCAATCTTCCTCATTAATAAAATGGGTATAAAAGATACCCCATTATATTATTTAAGGACGAAATATGTTGATCCATATGGCAAGTGTACTTGCTATAGACAAGTTCCCTGCACTCCTTTTTTCATAACCCCTTTACATATTTTCAAGTTCCCTAGCAGCAGCTGTGGCCTCTGATTTGAATAGATTTGTTCAAGTTGGAGCAGACTCATATCAAGTAGGATACGAGTCTGGGCTGAAGTTCATAGACGTCAAGTTAAGAATCTCTGATGTATGTTTAGATGTCTCAATACTCACTGGATGACTTTAACTTCAAATGATCATTGTCACTGTTTGCTTTCCTGTTCTATTTTCAGATTGTTACAAACACATCAATATCAAAGAACATTATCAAAGTTTGGTTGTCACACTGGACTTTGCCCCTGCCCAAAGCCCTTGATCAAGGTGACCACTGACCACAGCTAATTGCTGGCAAAGTTACAAGGTAGGGCCATTCTCACATCTTGCTAGTGAGAGTGTAAATAGAAAATCTCATGAAAGACAATTTGGCAGACCACATTAAAAACCTTTAAAAGTGTATATAACGTATGCCCTAGGAATTCACCACTAAAGGTATCTGGTTAAAAAAAAAGGAGATCAGAATATCTGGTTTAAAAGATGTAATTCCTTAGATCTTTATTAATAAAAACTTAAGGAAAATAATCAATATCTAACCAGAGAAATTTAGTTAAATAAAGTATGGCTATCCATAAAATGGGATACGATTGAGCTATTATGATGAAATGAGAAAGTATAATTATTGCTAAGTTAAAAAGCTGATTATAAAACATGTTATACTTTTTTCAACCAAATACACCAACGTTTTAGCAGTATCTATGTCTGAATCGAGGGATTTTTGATGATTTTTGTCAACCTCTGTGCTTTTTTGTATTTTCTGATATTGTGAAATCTGCATAAATCACTTAGAATACTATCAAAATTAGAGGGAAAGGGTGACAGATGTGGCTCAAGCAGTTGGGCACCTGTCTTCCACATGGGAGGTTGTGGGTTTGGTTCCTGATGCTTCGTAAAGAAGACGAGCAGACAACAAGCAGACACAACAAGCAGAGACAATAAGCAAACATAATGAACAGATGTAATGAGCAGACAGTGAACAGGCAGGTGAGGGAGCCATCTCAGGAGACGGGAATTAGGTGGAAAGTATGTATCTTTTTTTGTTTTCTATGTAATTAACTAAAAAATAACACTTTAAATAATACCCCACTGCAGGGGAACAGAGTAGACAGCAGGGTCTTTGGGGGGTGATAGGGACATGACTCATCATGGTTAGGAAAGGCCAAAGGGCTAAACTTGCTGGTACTTTGGAGTTCTGTACTGATAGATAGTTAAAGGATGTTTTGAGTTTTCCAGGCTACAAGAAAATGATTACCTTGACCAATTTTATTCAACTCTGCAAATGCAATTGAATATCAGGGCAAGATGGGATCTTGGAAATCGTTTTGTTTTACCACCTCCTTTGCACTCAAGTTCAGAGAAGCCAAGTGACTTGTCTGAGACCACAGATCTAATCATACCCTCAGATTTGGTGCCATGTAGCAAGTACATTGGGGTTTACATAATAAATGGTTAGAGATTATCACAGATGAGGAGGACCCTTTTGGAAACAAGGTGGGGTATACAAAACAGTAATAGGACAGCCAGCATTCCTCCCTAAGAGAGTAGAGTTTTTGTTTCATGGAATGTTCAGATAAGATTTCTTGGAGTAGAAGTGATTGCTTAGGGCCATGAAGAGGCTCAGGCCAAGGATTGGGGGAGTGGGGTGAGGCAGAAACCCTCTGCACAAGAGGAGAGAATTGCATTTGTTCCTGAAAGGGGAAAGAGCTTAGAAAATAAGAGAGAGCTGGGAGGAGAGAGAGAGAAGCGGGTGACCAACACAATGGCAGGGGACCTGTGCTGTAGGTAATAAAAGCTCACTGTAATCGCTCGAGTCATACAGAATAGCTAATGACATGAAATATTGGTGAGTAGATCATTAGGAGGGAGGAATTTCAAAGAACTGAGTTGAGGCAATCGATTGGCCAACTTGTTCTGGTTTGCGCAGGACTTTCCCAATTTTCACACAGGTAGTGCCAGGAACCCTTCAGTTCTGGGCATGCCAGGATTGTTGGTCTCGTTAGAGTATCCTGTGCAGTTATAGGAGTCAGAGTGACAATGAGGTCTCATCCATCATCAGCATTACAAAATACCTTTTTTAAAAAAATCCAAGAGACTATGCCATTGTCAAGTTTTGCAACAGGTTAAATGAGCAAAATGGGGCAAAGAACATCTCTTCCTATATCCAAAGAATATATAATTTTTCCAATGTCACCTTCTAGGCTATAACAATGCTTTAAATTATTTATGAATGTGAGAACCTTGATTAGAAGGTTTCTCTCTGGTCATTCTTTTTTTTTTTTTTTTTTAAGATTTATTTTATTTATTTCTCTCCCCATTCCCCCCGACCCCAGTTGTCTGTTCGCTGTGTCTATTTGCTGCATGTTCTTCTTTGAGCACTTCTGTTGTTGTCAGTGGCACGGGAATCTGTGTTTCTTTTTGTTGCATCATCTTGTTGTGTCAGCTCTCTGTGTGTGCGGTGCCATTCCTGGGCAGGCTAAACTTTCTTTCGTGCTGGGTGGCTCTCCTTATGGGCCCTAACCACTGGGCCAAGTCTGCTTCCCTCTCTGGGCATTCTTTTACCAGAATTCCAGAGGTTAAATTCTTGTCCTGCTAACTGGGCAACTCACCAAACCTCTGTGATGTATGTACATATCACAACTTTATAAATAAAACCAAACTTCCATGTGTAAAATGGAAATATAATTATCATACCGCTTCAAAGTATTGTGGTTTAGATGAGTTCATATATATAATGATGCCTTAAAAGTTATTTCATCTAACTTTGACTGGTTAAGGCTGTTGTTTGCATTTTGATTCCACTTTCAGGTCCTCTGCAAATATGCTAATACTTATGGCAAAAGAAGGGTGAAGGTGAAAGCTCAATAATCACAGTGCTGAATCTGCTCCTGACCCAGAGAACTCACCAATTTTCCCTCCCAGGTTTGCTCACTGGGTCTTTCCTTGGTCCTTCCAATTATGGAATGAGGATTTGGATTTCCGTTGCACATGCTCTTCCTGCTTCAGAAGAGAATGTGTACTCGAAAGAGTCAGACCAAGTGGGAACAGATGTGACTTCCTCATGGTCATTCCATGAAAGCCCTTCAGAGTTTGGCACAGCTCTCATGCTAACCTTCTTCTTGTGTCGTTGTGGTCTCAATGGTAGGATGGAGTAAATGGGAGGTGATGGTAAGATGAGAGTCAACAATAGAAGTGTTCATTGAACTCCTAAATGAGTAAAGAGACCTAGTTCCGGTGAGTAGAGAAGAATGGTTCTCAAGCCTTCACAAGCATTAGAGTCACCAAAAGAATTTGTTTAAAAATGCAGGTGCCTAGGGACCCATTATAGGCTTCCACAACCTGTAGGTTCATACATTTTAGCAGACACACACATATTTAACTACCTTTTCAGATGATTAATGTACAGCCAGGGTAAGAACTTTGACTGTAGTATATATTTGGTGCAATGGGTCTCCAACTGGATAGTTCTGAGACAAATGGAACGCAGACCTCACTGTAAGAAAGACTGCTGAAGTGGTTTAGAGCATAACCTCTGGACCTAGGAAGACCTGGCTTGGAATTGTGGCTCTACCTCTTCCTAGCCTTTATACTTAAGTCTGAGTAAATTACTTAACCTGAGTCTCACTCTCCCCAGGTACAAATTGGGAATTGGAATAGGACCTTCCTCTTGGTTTTGCTGTGAATGAAAGGAGTGTTTGTCATATGTTTAGCAGCACAGAACAAAGAGCACAGTAATTAGTTAAAAGTGGTCATAATTCTACTTCTAATGATATGATATTGGGCACTCGATCCTCTAATCAAGGAACAAACAACATGTGTCTGGCCAGATTTCAGAACTAATACAGACACTTGACAGTTGTGTGCTCCTTATTTTCCCCCTATTTGAATGGAAATGCCTTTCCTGCCATATTATATTTTGACTATGAGGGGAGCATATAACTTATCCCTTTAGCACAAGTGTACAGAATGGCATTTAAGGGGCTGCACCTAAATGCCATAATGGCACTAGACTTGGGGCTTTGGAGAGAAGGGGAAGAGTATATTTTGCATAGAGGAGGGATTTGAGTTATTTGTGGCCAGAGGGCAGATTGTAGCACATTGTATTTCCCAAAATAGCCATAACAATAGCTCCAATTCCACACTCTCTGCTTGCAATGTGACATTGACACTCCTCTATCAAACTGTGGAATTTATGTTTTCTCCCCTTGAATCTGGGTGGACTTATGACTGTGACAGACGTGATGTTCTGTGACTTCTGAGGGTAGGTCATGAAAGGTGATCAAGCATTTGCCTAGTTCTCCTGGGACACCTACTCTTGGAATCCAGCCACCATGCTGTGAGGAAGCCAAAGCTATCTTGTGGAAAGGCCTATGTGGAAAGGAACTGCCAGCCAGCACCAAATTGCCAGCCATGTGAATGAGCCATCTTGGAAGTGAAGCTTCCAATTTTAAATGAGCTGTCCCAGCTGACACCTGTGAAGCAAAGATGAGCTTTCACCACTGAATCCTTCCCCAAATGCAGGTTTGTGATCTAAATAAATGATTGTTGCTTTTTAAGCCACTAAGTTTTGGGGTGTTTGTCACACAGCCATAACTAACTATTGATAGACTTCCCATTTGAACATAGTCATTCTGACTTCAGAGTTCATATTTGTGGTATACAGTGTGTGCTGCCCAGATCCCCCTTCAGGACTGAAAGACATTACCTCAAATGCTGGCAGTGTTGGCCACTGATAGGTCTCAGGTCTCTACAGCAATTACCCATGAATAAAGAGGGCCAGCTTGCCCAAGGTCATGAAACTTTTCCAGGGGCAGCCTACATCCAATGACTGGTTGATGCAGGGATATAAAACCCTGGCTTCTTTACACAAATTTGGGATGACCCTGAAGAGCTATCCCAAGTTCAGAGATTCTGTGAGTTCAGCTGGGGCCTTGTGACTGCACCACAGCCTAACTTCTCTCTTTGCCCAATTCTTCTTTCACTTCCGCCAAAGGTGTTGATCCTAAGAGACCTCCTCCCAAAATTTCCTTTGTGGAAATCTCCATTTCAGAGTTTTCTTCTGGAAAACGCAACCTGCAAAAATATTCTTAACCATGATTGAGGTAGTTAGAATAGAATGAGATGTCTACAGAGGTGGTGAACTGGAAGCATTCAAGCAGAGGCACCTAGGTAAACAGCTTTTATTAAATGCCTTTGTATGTTGTGAATAGAAAGAGAAAAGACAGTCTTTATCTAGAAAAGTTTACCATCCAAAAAAGTAGATTCACAAGGAAATAGAAATTTATGATGCAGTGTAACAAAAGTGAAATGATCAGGAAGGATTCTAATGGGACCATGGGAACCCAGAAGGCATCTTTGAGCTTAGAAATATAGGAGAGCATGAGTACCATATAGGAACCAATAAGCATTGCTGAACATACAAAAAGGTGGGCAATAGTAGTCAATGCAGCTAGAAATTAGCAGCAACTGAACCACGAGAGGCTTTGAGTACTTTCATTAATGCACTGTATTTCACTTGAAAGAAAAATATGGTTCTGCGGAAGGAGTTCAAGAAATGGATCATCAGTTATATCCACATTCTAGAAAGATCATTGGAAGATGATTTTAAAAGTGGCAAGACTGAAGACAGGGAGAGCTGTTGCAATAATCCAGATGAAAATTTATTATCTTTTTTATTATTATTCAATGGCACCAACTAAGAGAAATGGAAATACTGTACATCTCCTCACCACCCTCCTCCCCAAATTAAACCCATCTAATCTGGGCATTCTAAACTTAATGCGGCTGTCTCTGTGATTAAATTGAGCAATTAGTTCTCTCCTCCACTGACAGGCTGAAAAAGCAGAATAAATAGCAGTTTACCAGTTTCATAAAGGCAAATTAGTTCCTCTATCCCTCAGTACTCCAGAAAAAGCACTAGTTCCTCAAAATGAAGGTCTGTGTTAATTAAACGTTCATGTGACATGCTGCTACTGAGCCAAATCTTGGGATGTTCAAAGCACCCCTGAGGTGTGGCTTCTCTCCATGAGCATGTCATGGCCCCTGGAGGGACTTTCTTCCAGGATAAGAAAATTTCTGCTGGCAGTGTAATATCAAAAACATCTAGTCCTCTTGGGCCAGAACTTATTTGTGGTTTGTATTTGTCTTAAAAATATGCATCAACCATCATTTCTTTGGGGGCACCGAAAAACAGACACCTGTGAAAAATGCAACTGGGAAAGAAACCTGGAGGAGGTCACTTTCACAATTGGCTTGGAATGGAATATGTCTATTATCAGGTCATCTAAGAGCTCCAGAAAATTGTTGGAATTCTTTGGGATTCAATTCCCCTGAGAATAGAAGATGGGGAATAAAAATAAGGTGCGGCAGCTTGATATTATTTATGAATTCCAAAAAGAAATACAGATTATGTTTGTAAACTGGTCTGTTCCTCTGGGCATGATACCCTTTGATTATACTAAATTCAAAGGCTTTCTGCTTACTTGATTAAATTAAGACTAGGGCTTTGAGTCTATCATGTCAATAGGGCATAACCCAGAGTTGGGTCCCTGCCCCCTTAGTGGGCTATATAAAAGGAAACTCAATCAAGGAGAACATAGGAGAAGATACATGGGAATAGAGAGAGCTCCATAGAGCTCTGGCCCTGGGAAGATAGTTTGCAGCTGAAAAGAACAGAGTATCTGAGCCCTATGCCAGCCTACAGCTGGGATCAGAAGCTACTGGGCCCACAGAGCCTTAAGAGGAAGAAGGAGAGACCAGGCAGACATTGCCCACCATCTTGCTTCAACATGTGGCAACTGATTTTGGGTGAGAATCAACCCTGAGTTGAACTCTTTAGGTCCTTGTAACTATAAGCTTTCACCCCAAATTAATACCCTGTATAAAAACCAACAGATTTCTGGTACTTTGCATCAGCACCTTTTGGCTTATTAGTGCATAAGGGAAGAAATTTCTATCTATTTTTCAAACTATAATCTATGCAAACACATATACACACAAATACTCCTATTCACTTAAATTTTTAATTTCCTAAAATAGATTATATATATGAATGTGTTAAATATTAGACAATAGATTAAAATTAAAATATTGTATTGATCATGGCTCTCTAGGGAAACAGAACCAAAAGGAGGTATCTGTAAATATTATGAGATTTTTATAAAAAGTGTCTCATACGGCTGTGGAGATGCACAAGTCCAAATTCTGTAGGACAAGCTGCAAGCCAGGAACTCCAATGAAAGTCAGAGATAAATGCTCCAGGAGAAGCTGACTGGCTAAAGTAGAGATGGAAATCTTTTCTTCTAACTGCTGAAATCATACCTTCTTCTTTAAAGCCTTCAATTGATCAATAAGATGTCTCT
Source organism: Dasypus novemcinctus (assembly GCF_030445035.2). Taxonomy (NCBI): domain Eukaryota; kingdom Metazoa; phylum Chordata; class Mammalia; order Cingulata; family Dasypodidae; genus Dasypus; species Dasypus novemcinctus. Next base: position 86,820,591 of record NC_080684.1, on the reverse strand, counting down.
CATAGTTGAAGGCAATCTCCTTAGTTGATTGTAAATATAATCAGTCATAGATGCAATCAACTAATTGATTATTTATGTCCATGAACTGTCCTCACAGTAACAATCACTAAATGCTTGCTTAACCAAACAACTGGACATCATCACTTGGCCAAGTTGACACATGAGCCTAACCATGACACATGCTTCAATTATTGACCTCGTCTCCTATTCCCAATTTTCAGGCCAGAGGAATCACTATATTGGTTTCTTGTGAATCCTTCTAGTGATATTCTATGCATATAAAGAAGTCTATGTATAATATATATATTTATATTTGTGTGTAATATATGCATACTTACTCATATTTATACACATACATATGTTTTTATACAAATGGCAGCATACTCTTCAAACCATAATGCATCATTGTTTTTTTGAGGTACCGAGGCCAGGGATTAAAACTGGGACCTCGTATGTGGAAAGCTGGTACTCAACCACTGAGTCACATCAGCTTCCCTGAGTTGGTTTTTTTCATTTGTTTTTATTTGTTCTTTTTGTTCGTTTGTTTGTTTATTTGTTTTAGGAGGCACTGGGAACTGAACCCAGGACTTCCCTTGTGGGAAGCAGGCACTCAACTGCTTGACCAAATCTGCTCCCATATTTTTAAACTTAATAATATTTGTTGATATGAATAAGATCTTTCCATATCAGCATATATAAATCTTTATTTCTTTCGCAGTTACATAGAATTACACTGTATTGGTGTACCATCATTTATTTAACTAGCCCTCTACTGAAGTACAATGAGAATATGACCACTCTTTGGCTACTACAAATAATTCTCTGTGTGTTAAATATGTGGGTAAATCTGTTCATATGTGCACATTTATCTAGTGAATAAATTTATAGAAATGGAATTACTATATGGCAGGATATGTGCATTTATCATTTTGAAAGATACCACCAAATTACTCTTAATGCTTTGCTCTTAATGCCCCCACTGTATCCGTTCCTCAGTTACCCATGACTTTTAACTGCAAAAATCTGCCTGAGAGATTTGCTGGTTATAGAAGTATGCTTTATCCATCCACAGAGTAAGCCAGAAATGCTGGAGAGTGAACATCCCAGAAGCAGTCCTCAGCCAATGACAAATAGGAGTTGATGCATAAATAACCCAGTTTCTTTGCTGGCAGGGAATGATGCCATACAGTCTCCCAGAAGTCCCCAGCGGGATTGAGCCTCAGTTGCCAGCATTGGTATCCTTTCCATTCGTGCACCCTTTATTGGCTTCCTTCCTTCTCTCTTTCACTTCCCCACTTCCTTTCCAGCATTATCTTGGATTATCTCACAAATAAAATACTTGCACTCAAATCTTTGTCCCAGGGTCTACTTCTGAGGAAACACAACCTAAGAAGTACCCTCCACAGTAATTTGCATTTATACCAATAATGTCCTTTTTTTCCATCCTCACTCCAATTCCATCTCCACCCCAACCCACCATCTTTCTGTTGTTCTTCATTCATTCATTCAATAGATACCTTCGGAGTATTTTTTATTTGTCAGGCACTATGCTAACCCCCGGGTAGAATACAGGGCACCAAGATGACATATTGTCTCCATTAGCTGCACCTCCTCCCCCTTTAAGTTGGCACCTAAACTTTAGGGAAGAAGTTGGAGCAGAGTATTTAAAACACATAATTGTGGCTAAAGAAACACACTACTGAGAGATTCCAGTAATCTCTAATCAGCAGCAGTAAGATCTATTATAGAATCCTTCCTAAATTTGCTAAGGGGTGGGACTGAAGAGAACAGGAGATGTCATGCCCTTGAAGTGGGTCAAGGATACCTGGAACAGAAGACAATCTTCAGAGATTTCACATGTTGACCTAGCCTAGGTGCTGGTCGATCATAAAAAGAAACTATGTACCGAGCAATTTTGTCCTAAGGCTACAAATGTTCTGCTTTGATGATTTGTGGACATGTTTTTGTTTTTTCAGACTGCCTATTTTCATAGTAAAGAGCTTTATTCTGAGAGAACTCATTAATGGAGGTATCACTGTTCTCCAAAGAACAAGAAAGATAGTCACCCTATTCTGGAATCCCACAGTCTTCTCTGGTTTAGCCCTGCTAAACCAGGGCTACCAAGTTCTCCTTGGGAGAAGTCCCTCAATTCGGTAATCATGGACTCCAGTCTCAGCTGAACCCTTGGTGCTCTGAACAAAACTTTTACTTATCTACAGTAAACTCCCTCCACTTCGTCACAACAGCTATTTCAAACTTCCTCCTCCCTCTTTAAACACCTTGCTCTTCTCCTTTGTTGTAAGCACGTTAGCTCTTTTTCTATTTTAAGGGGAAAACTTTAAGGGACAATCCAAATACATGCTCCTCTATCCACCAATCTCTCCACACCTGCTTCCATTCCCTACTCTTAGTTATTGACCTCTACTCCTAGCACTCACCGAAGGAATCTGGTCTTCTCCATTTCATTACTCTAGCATGCATCTCTGCCTTTCTTGCATTTTCAGCTACTCAGAGCTTCATAACAGCCCTTTGTCTTCAGCAAATAAACATGCCCAAATCTCTCCCATCTTTAAATAAAAAAGGCTTTTCTTGTAACTCCTCTAGCTGACTCCTTCTCTTTCTCATTTCTTTGATAATTTCATTTAAGAATCACATATGCTCACTACCTCCACTACTTCTTCTCCCAATTATCCCTTAATTCACTTCATCTTCCTTCACCCACTCTGATATATTTTCAAGTCCAAAAAACTCTTTTCAAATTTCACCTTGCTCCAAATCTCTGTGGCAGTGTTTCTCAAAGGCGGTACCCAGACTAGCAACACCAGCAGCATCTGGGAACTTGTTAGAAATTTAAATTCCAGGGTCCAGTCCAGACCTGGTGAATCAGAAACTCTGGGAGTATAGTCCTTAACTAGCCCTCCAGGTGATTCTCATGTACACTCTGAGTTTGAGTTCAACACTGTTAACTTCTCTTCTTTTTTGAAAATCTTTCTTCACTTGGTTTCTCTGAACTAATCTTTTCTGGTTCATCCTTTACCTTGTACCTGTTTCATTTTAGTCTCCTTCTCCCATCCATTCCTAAAAATAGGGTTATTCCTAGTGTTCTATTCTCACACTATCTATTCTATCCATGTAATGTCATCTGCTCACATCACTTTAGTTACAACTTGTATGAGGAAGGATACTTCTGGTCATAAGTGGCAGAAAATGGAACTCAACTTGAGCAAAGTTAAGCAAAGACTAAAATTTACTGGCTCAGGTAACATGCTTGGCTGGATGCAGGATCTAAAATAATGTCATCAGGATTTGGCTTCATTCTTTTTGTCTCTGCTCTGCTTCCATTTGAGTTGGCTTGAACCCAAACCAGATTCCTCTTACCCCCTGGAAGCCCCAAAAGTACTCCTTAATAGTTCCAGGGCCATTTTGGTTCATGTGTCCATCTTAAATCAAAATTGCTGGCAAGGGAGTAGAATATGAGTTGCTTAAGCCTGAGTCACATGACCACCCCAGCATTAGGACTGAGGTCAACATTACTCAAACTGGCACTCGTTTACTATCCTATATTGAGCATCTAATGTTCTTGGTTCTGGTAAACCAACAGAATCAAAGACAAAGTCTTGTGGTGCATACATCCATACAGAGATATAGACAATAAGCAAACAGATAAATGTATAATGTCCTTCTTAAGGGCTTTACAAACATTCACATTAATTAGCTTATTTCTCAAGACCTAAATGAGTTTGGCAATACCCAAACCAGCTTAAAAAGTCGTCTTGACTTTTACCCAACTTTTCTACCAAGCAGAGGCCATCAGGAAACTCAAGTGTACAGACATCACAAAATTGATGAGTCTGAATTGGAGAATTTTGTAGGTTAGTGGTTTTTACCAAATACATAAAGATGCTTTCATATAATAACATCTATTATTTTTCATCACTTCTTGTGCATTCGATCTGTGAGATAGGTATTGATATCCCAACATTACAGGTAAGGGGATTCATAGATAGTGAGTAACTTGCCCAAGATCATACCAGTAGTCAGTGATGCTGATGGGATTTAAACCCAGGTGTGTGTTAATTATTTTGAGGGATAGTTATCTACTCTTTCTAACACCATTCCTTCCTTGCACCTGAACTTATCTCCAAAAAATCTGTCTCTAAAATTCTCTTCTTTTACTGTTGCCTCTCTTTTCTGAAGCACAGAAATCTAGTATAAATGCTTTATCCAGGCAGGTACCCATCAACAAGTCCAAGAAGCCATTCTACTTACCATATGCCCTTCTATAAAGTGTCACATTAGTGAACATATGGAGCAAAAATAGACATTTCTTATCTTTTGTTCTCTTGCCCAGTAGGGATCACTGTAACTCATTGTTCTATGCATTATCCCTTATTAGATCTGCCTTCTCCAATTCAATGAGATATCAAATGAATAGGCTGTTAGGCCTGAAATGGCCTCTAAGGTCTGTTGTAATTCTAAAATTCCATGAGTCTACCAAGACTATAGTTGTCTTGAAACATGGTATATTAAGCACTGATAGCAGATATGTGCTCTTCTTGTTCCCCTTCTCAGTAAAAATATGCATAATAGTTATTTTAACTGTTGGATTTGCATGTCTCTAGTTTCTCCTGTGATGTCAAGTAACAAGGTCTGTCCTTGAAGAGGGAAGATGGTTGTGGTTTTCTCTTTTTACAATCCAAGTTTCCAAATACACAGAAATAAGATGAAAAGATGACATTGATTGGCCAGTCTTTGATGCTGAGAATAGTTATGTATTTATCAACTGGCTCGTGTCCTTCCTCTAGACGTCTACAGACTGACCCTTTTAGTCATTGCCTTGTCAATTAACCAGTTTAGCTTTGTCTATTACAGTTTCCAATATTACTTGTTTTTTTATTCCAAGGAGTTAGCTATGCACCTACTTCTAACACAATTTTGGTGCAATTCTATAAGATAAAGTTATTCCTTTCTAATAGACTAAAATTATCATAGTTATTATTCAGTTATATGAGCAGCAGTATCTAATTCACCAATGGTTTTTGTTCTAAATGTTCACAGACTCCAAGAAATCAGAGCTGCACTAAATAACTGAGGCTAAGGGACATTAATCCACTTGCTAGATAATTGGATGTGAGACTACACTAGAATTTACAACTCCTTATTTTTATCCCAATTTCTTTCTATTGTATCTGCTACTAAGAAGTGCTTTCTTTCTCTAAGGAAACTATTTTATTTCTAACCTGCTGTAATCAGACCTTTAGAAGTCCCAAACATTGATAAAACTGTGATTTTCCTATCCCATAGCAGTAATTTAAAGAAAATTAAATTAAGTGGAAAAAATTCAACAAAATAATACTTGTGGTAAAAGGAAGGAGAGAAATGAGGTGGCAGCTAGATGGGAAAGTAGAATCAAGATGGGAGAACACCAGCATATTTATGTGCTGGTGGAAATGCTGTAGGAGAGAGAGCCAACTGAAGATTCAGGAGAGCAGGGGAATAATTCCTTACTGAGGTTCTTGAATAGGCAAAGGTGGATAAAAGTGGAGGGCTAGCCTTAGCTAGGAGCATGGACTTTCCTTAGTGATAAAAGAAAAGGCTTGCAGTGATGGATACAGGCCATTATATATCTTGTCATAACTTACAAAAATGTCTGGAGAGAGTTTAAACTTTAATGTAAACTATGATCCACACTTAGTGGCAATGCTCTAATATGTGTTTGTCAAGTGTAACAAATGTACCACACTAATGAAGGGTGTCGTTAATGTGGGAAAGTATGGGAGGGGCAGGGAATGGGGCATATGGGAATCCCCCACACTTTTTTGGTTACATTTATGTAATCTAAGTATCTTTTAAAAAATTTATTTTAAATTTAAAAAGAAGAAAAAAAGTGAGAAAAGGTCAAATATATAGGCCCCAAAGTAGGTATGATGATGGGAATTTGCAGAAGGTCTCTTCTGACAGTTTCTTTCATTTCAGTGAAAGAAGAAGAAAGGTCTTCAACTCAGAGTGAGGATGGTGGCGAAAGTGCTGGAGAACTGGGGGGTGGGGGGGGCGGGGAGACAAGAAGGTACAAAACAGTTATCTGTAAGAAGAGATGAGTGAACAAACAAGGAAAATGTAGTATGATTGCCAGTTGCAGTCAAGGGCACATTCTTCCCTCTCTGTCCCATGATAGAAATAGCTTCTCTATGTCATATAATTTAGAAATTGATCATGCATTCTGTTTAATACTTCATGGTCATATCATCTCTAATTTTTTTGTTTGGTGTCTCTTTCAACAATGTAACAAGCTCTTTATGGTCATGACTTTTGTCTTATAATTCTTTATGTCCCCAGAGTGCCGATCAAAGGGGCAGGACACATAGTAGGGGTTCTTTGACTCACTGCATTAAATTAAAACCAAAACTTCCACCTCTCCAGAGCTAGAAACTAACCTGATCTCACAGAATTCACAATCCTTATGCCAGCACAGAAAGAGAATGTGGTTCAAGATGCTTGGTTCTGAGCTCCTTGGCCTTTTTGGCTTGCTCCAACTCATGATTCAGGGGCAATAACTGAAATGCAAGTATTCACACTGGAGAGTTGTCTGCCCCATTGGGAGACCTTACATGCATTCATTATCATATCTCCAGGCAAGTGATATAATCTTATCCGGACCATGGTAAATACTGTAAAATCTTTATCTGTAGTCTACAGATAAGCTAATTTAGATTAAGTCTTAATTCATTTGCTTGCTTATTTTTCAAGAACATTTGGGTATTTGTTTCCTACCTCTGTGTTTCCAAATTATAGAAACTATAATTTCAACTGAGAAGAAGAACATTTGATTCAGCTTGTATCATCAAGCTTATTCTGTCAGCTAGGAGGTTAAAAGGAACTTGAGATTTAAATTTTTATTACTACTTCTTTAAATCATATTACTGTAACAGGTAATTTCAACATATTCAATTGTTTTGTTTGTTTTTTAGAACTACCTCTAGATGCTTATATCTCTAGGTTTGTTTCATTTTAAATTATCTGCCATCTTTCAAGTCCAGCCTTCTTTTTTTTTAACAAATCAATTTTATTTATGCATATTAATACAGCATAAATCCATCCAAAGTATACAGTCAATGGTATTCAGTATAATCATATAGTTGTGCATTTATCATTTCAATCATTCTTTTTTTAAAACATATTTTTAATTATTTTAAAAGATACAAAGATCACACAAAATGTTACATTAAAAAATATAGGAGGTTCCTATATGCCCCACTCCCCATGCTCCCCACTTTTTTCACATCAATAACTTCTTTATTAGTGTGGTACATTCATTGCAATTGATGAGTACATTCCAGAGCACTGCTACACAGCATGGATTATAGTTTACATTTTAGTGTACACTCTGTCCTAGTCTATTCAGTGGGTTATGTCAGGATATATAATGCCCTATATCTGTCCCTGCATTTCATTCAGGATAACTCCAAGTCCCAAAAATGCCCCATATCACTCCTCTTTTTCCCTCTCCCTGCCTTCAGCAACTCCAGTGGCCACTGTCTTCACATCAATGCTATAATTTCTTCCATTGCTAGAATCACAATAATTCTATAGTGGAATAACAATAAGTCCATTCTAGTCCATACTTTATTCCTCCATCCTCAGGACCCTGGTGGTGATGCCCACTCCACCTCTCAGTTGAGAGGGGCTTCAATCTCACATGGTTGGTGGATGGGACTCTCATGCCTGCAGCTGTAGACTCTCTTGGTTCCTTGGTGTGGTAGTTATCCATCCTAATCTCCCTGTCAGCTGATCTTGGTAAGTTCAATGAGCTGGAGAGTAGGTTCCAGTCCAATTTTCTCCTGCACTTTTTAAAAAAGTGAGTGACTTTGGGCTCATGTTGTGTGACAGTTTGAATTGGTGAATCCAAAAAAGAAATTTTGTTTTAGAAGGGATCCATTCCTGTGGGTATAAGGCCCTTTAATTACATCAAATTCAGTTAAAGGGACTTTGATTAGATCATGTATTAGATCACTTTAGGGCTTCTCATTGGACTACATCAATGAAGCATGACATAGGTTGGAAGGAAGGAAGGTTGCCACACCCTTTTACCTGGTCTTATATAAATGGAGACACAGAGAGAAAGGACACACAGAATAGGGAGCTCTGCCATTTTGATGTGGCCATGTGAGAGAGAACTCAAGAATCACTAGCTGTGGAAGCTGAAGCAGGAAACCCCCAAGATGCTAGGCCCACAGAGTAGCTCAAGGCTGAAGGGACAGTGAGCCTGGAGGTGAAAGCAGGGAACTCAGCAAAAAATGGCTGCCATCTTGCTTTGCCACATGGCAGGACACCAGGATAACCAGTAGCTGACTGCTGAGAGGCATCCCTGATGATGCCTTGATTTAGACATTTCATGGCTTTGGAACTGTAAGCTTTCATACGAATAAATTTCCCATTCCAAAAGCCAACACATTTCTGGTACCTTGCGTTGGCAGCCCTTTGACAAACTAAGACAGGTTTAGTTGAGGCTCAAAGCATCAACTTTCCCTTTGTGTCTCTATGAGGTTTTGCACAAAGTGGGTCAATGCCATAAGTAATTAATCCAGACACTAATTAGAAGAATGCTGGTGACAGAGTGCTACGTTTATTGAAATATGCAGATGAGAGACAACCAATACAATGGTCGCCTCAGAAAACAAGTTATCAGTTCTCCATATCTCTGAGTTATGCCTCCCTAAACTAGAGTATTTGGCAATTACAAATGTAGGGGCTCTATTTTATTTTCTCCATTGTGCTTAACACTCTGAAAATATCTTATTATTTATTTATTTGCAAGTTCATTTTCTGTCTCCCTGCTTACACATACACTAAAATGTGAGCTCCATGAAGGCAAGAACTCTGTGTTTAGCATACCTTACAATCTGGCATGGTATTGGAGCATGTAGGAGGACTCAATAAATATCTGTTGGATGAATAAATGAATGAACTATCCAATGTTCATTGCACTCCCATACTGTTTTTTTCCTGAGTTACTGCAGCTCTGTCTGGAGTGCTTGGGAACAAAAATGGGTACTGAATAAAATCTGTCCTTAAGGAATACTGATAACTAAACCCTCCATTTCTACTTTCCATTCCTTAAAGAAGACTCCCCTTCCTCCCTCTTCTCTGTCCATACTTTGCTCAGATGTCTTTGTTACACTCTGTAAATCAAACAAACAAATAATCAGCAACAAAGAACAGCAAGTTCCTTCAGGATGCATAGCTTGGATTGTAATTATGTAATAATTAGTGTGATTATATAATTAGAACTGCCTTTCTCCACTGGAGAGTAAGCTCTATGACAAGAGAGATGGTATGTGTTTTTACTCATCATTGCATCTTTTAATAGTTAATTCTATTAGTCAATACCTATTGCATGAATGAGGGAATAAGTAAATATGTGAATAAATGTAGATATATATACGTGCTACATACATGCATACAAGAGGAGAAGGCATGCCCTTAAAAGGAAATTCCTGGTGATGAGCCATCACTTCTAGCTGGTATGAGGAGGGGCATGTCAGCAAGGATTGCAGGAGGATTGATGAAGGACAGGTGGCAAATGAACTGGACTTTTCAGCCAAAAGGGGTGGAGAGGAGGAGAACATGCTTTAGCAGGAGCTAAAGGTACAAAAGGGACAATGTATGGTTAGGGCATAGCAAGTAGTCCAATTTGACCAGAGGGACAGATGAAGTTATGTAATATGAAGTACATTTATAAAGGTCTGTTCAGGCAGAGTTGTAAAGGGCTTATGATGTTGTATTGATTCCATAATATCTCCTACCAAAAAAAAATTTTTTTATGTGATTTACACTCAACATATTACCCTTCCAGGACAAAGAACATTTTCAAGCTGATTTCTACAGTCTAAAAGTCTAAATACTGTTTAAGGAAACTCATTAAAGATTGCTTAGAACTAATTTCTTTTGGAAGAGATTTTGAAATTTAAGCAACACAAGAAATAAACCCTTCTTTTTCTCATGAGTGCAGGCCATTGAATAGTCTGATTTTGCAAAGGTCAGTTACAGTTACTCAGTGATACAGTCAATCTGATCTACATCTGTGTTTACTTTCCATGCCTTAGACTTTTCCAATGAAGGCTCAGTTTGACAGTAGAAATGAACATGGCATTGTGAAGTTGAACTGGGAAAGAAAAACCTCAGAGGGAAAGGTCCTCTAGTATTGCCTTTGCCCTTTCTTTCTTTCTTTCTTTCTTTCTTTCTTTCTTTCTTTCTTTCTTTCTCTCTCTCTCTCTCTCTCTCTCTCTCTCTCTCTCTCTCTCTCTCTCTCTCTCTCTCTCTCTCTCTCTCTCTCTCTCTTTCTCTCTCTCTCTTTCTTTCTTTCTTTTTTCCTTTCCTTCCTCTCTCCTTTTCTTTCTTTCTTTTGCCTTTTACATGTTTGTTTGTTTTATTCTGCACACATACACTTACTTAACTGGAACTGTGGGATTTAGCATTATAATTCCAAACATATCAGATTTCAAGTGCATTTCTGTCTCAATTACTAAAATAAGACTTCCTGGGCAAGGAGAAAATCTCCACTTTGCTCCAGCGAATGATTGGGACATAATGAACATCTGGAATGTATACTGGGCTTCTTTACATGATTACTGATAGACCCAAGCCCGTTGCGTTCTTCCAGGACTATAAAAATGTGTTAACATGGTTACATCACACACTTCAGCTGGTTTGTATAAGGCATAATTTTGCCACATGACATTTATTTAAGAAAGTAAATAATAGTCCCATTCAAAGTGTTGCTCTAGCTCAGGGCACCCATGTGAGCCCAGCCTTGGCATTTCCTGCCCATTTTTTAAAGTTAACCAAATGGTTTGACACGAGTTATATAAACTTATTCTCTAGGGATCATAGTTTTATACTTACAAGAGAATGAAATTTTCTCTAGTTCTGGGTAATCCTGACTTCAGTATGGGTGGTTGGGATTGCCCCAACTGATGAGCTGCATCCTCCAGTCTAGTTTTTCAGTAATGGTTTTCCCTTCTTTCTCTCACAAAACACAAAATCCTAATTGTGTGGACTAACACAGGGTTGTGTTTGGCATGCTTGGGACATGGATGCCCCTAAAATTCTTCAAAAGGGTCCAATGGAGATCCTTGTGCAACTATTTGCAAACTACAAAAATGCAATTGTATTACCATGGGTGCTAAATGCTGATGACACAACTGTTATTGCCTGGTTATTCCAAACAATATTAGCTTCTGCTCTTAGTTCTTCTCTCCCATTGAAAACATTCTCTTCAATACAGAATTCTGGTAGCTTTAGCTTTTATACTTTCTTTGTTTTGTGTTTTGGCCCTAAGAATTGGTTGGGTTTGGATCACAAGATTTCCTTGCCCACTGAGCCTGTCCAGTGGGCAGCACCTGGAGAATTGTCTGTGGTTTGAAAACACTTGCTTTATCTGCAAAACCCACACAAGTGAGTAGGTTGGAAAGTCCAGATGTTGAAAGACTTGACCCAGATAGCCTCTTGGGAAAAACAAATGCCCTCACTAAGCAGCCTCAGGCTCTCTCCAAACTTTGCAAATTCTACTATTGCCTCTGATGTCTCTTGCTTTCCAAAGCAGCAGAGTTAGTTTAACAAACTTGGCACCTTGTGGAGAAGCTCGCCAATTCAGGATGTGGGATTGCTACCTGGATGGGAACCCAAGCTGGGAAGGAGCCTGCCAGTTGGGTTGGCAGTGCTTTAATCCCAGAAAGATCCAAATCTGAAGTCACCATTTTCCTTTCTTTGTAAAGAATCAGGAATATAGAGCCAGAAAGGAGTCGATTAAAGGGAACTAGTTCAGCTCATACTCATCAGCTAGAGAAAGAGAGAAAAGGCAAAAATAACATAAGGAATAACTGGGGGAAAAGGGCCAAAATGCTAGTCAGTGAGTATACAATCTGGTCAAATCATCCTACTTTGAATAGCAGGAAAGTCAACAGATCTCCAGGAATATCCCTAGTCCATTTGGAAATTATTAAACAGGAAAAGCAACAGCTTTCTGAAAGCCCAGAGCTGCACTTACTATAGGGCAGATTGAGAGGGATTTGCTATATTATCTACCCCAGGCCAAACTGTAGATGCTTCTTTAGCTAGAGGAAGTATAGACACCAAAGAATGAGTTTTTACTAGACTCTAGGATTCTAAGAATAAAGCACTCACAGTCATTGAGTAGGAAATATTAAGGCTCTAAGTCTCCTCAGAACAAAATTTATCTGAGTCAGAGTGTATGAGGCAGTAGATAGATATTTAGCATTGTGAGTTGCATTATTGCAGCTGCCCAAATCTAACACACCCCAGAAAACCAATCTTTTATTCTTACTGTAATTGGAAAAGTATAAGTATAAGTGGCTTCCTGTCTGAGGCAGGCTTTTGCCTGAGCTTCTTGCTTGGACTCTTGGATCTTTTGCTTTTGGAGAGTCACTGTCAATTTCTTCTTCTGACTGCCTGTTTGGTTTTCCTAGAGGCAACACAGTAAAGTCAAAAGACTGTAAAGAGTTGTCTTCTTCTCTGTGCTTTCTAAGGCAGTAGCTCAGACTAGAAGTGGTAGGAATGAGAAACAGCATAATCTTTATCCATTAGCTTTCCCTAAAATGATCCAAACATGGCTGCAACAAGACCCCATTGTAAGTGCTGAGGCATGGTTCTTTTGGAAATGGCTATTGCAAATCATTTTTAGAATTGATTATCCTCTTACTGTGGGGAATAGTTTTACAAGAATATGTTGGAAAAGATAGTCTATCTACTGATGTGTAAGCCATGTAGTGTTCTGTATTAATCAATCTGAATTTGAATCCTTGGTCTGTAATTTACTAGCCATGTGACATTAGGCAAATCACTTAACTTCTCAAAGCCCAATTTTCCCTTCATTAATCCAACAAATATTTTTTAGAGTCTGCACCAGGCAGTTTGAAATGGAAATGGGAGTAGTATATCTGTTCATTGGGATATAAGAATGAAAGGAAATGATTAAAATATTATGAACTAAAGAATTTCATATAATGTGTCTTCATTTGCCTGAGCTGCTATCATGAATATTACAAAATACCACAATGGTTTGACTTAAATAATAGGAAGTTGTTGGATCATCGTTTTGAAGCTAGGAGGAGTCTGAAATCTAGATATAGGCAAGGCTTGCTCTCTCCCCAAAGGCTGTTGGTTGCCATCAATCCTTGGGGTTCCTTGGCTTTTCTGTCACATAGCAATGTCTTCTTGTTCCTAGTTTCTGTGATTTCCCAGTTTTCTTACAAAGCCCAGGATATCTGGATTAAGTTGGGCCACACTTTCAGGAAAAACACCTTCTTCAAGAGATCCTATTTACAATGGACTTACACCCACAGGGATGAGGATTAAGATTAAGAACATGTTTTTTGTTGTTGGGTAACATAATTCAAACTATCACAAACAGGAAATCAATAATGAAAGTTATTACCACTATTAACTAGCAAATACATTTTAGCATCTATTAAAAGTCAAGCCATATCCAGAGATCTAGGGATATGGTGATGAATAACAGGTTATGAAGAAACCATGCAAGATATTAACAAGAAATGAGGCTGCTGAGGAGGGAAATGTTTTGAATGGCAGGAGAGAAACTTAAATGTAATTGAGGAACTCTGAGGAGCCATTGCATATTCCTGTGGGTCATAAAGCATGTAAATATTGAGAAAAATGATTCCAGCAACCAAGCATTGACTAGGTTGCCATGAGGGAATACTGGCTAGGAGAAGCCCATGCAGTAATCTAGGAATTCATCTGTCTAATCTAGGGCAAATGGAAGGAAGAGGATGAACTCAAAAGACATTATCAAAGAAGGTAGAAGAATCAGGGTGAGGTTTGATGAGTGAGCACATAGACATCAAATAAAATTGTTGTCCAAGACTAAGATAATACTGACAGAGGCTCAAAAGCTTTGAGAAGTAAAGAGGAAAACCAAGTAACGAAACACACACACACCTATGTGCTACATTCTTAGTCAACACTAAAGGGCAAGCTATCACTCCACCCTAAATGCCATCTTAGGCCTGAAACTTCTCTCCTTTGGTCTAAACAGCATCTCCAAGGGTATGTGCTTATCTGGTGGATCATTACCACAGGCTCCTGTAGATAGTGTTTCCCCTCCTCAACTAATTACTTGAACTTCTATTTATGCAGTTTTAAGGAGTTGCCCAACAGGTCAGTTTTAAGTAAAAGAGGTTGAAGGCTGTGTGTATTGCTCTCAAAGAGCACAGTAAAACTTCCACACACAAAAAGTGTGATGTTCTGATGAATCAGATTTCCTAGGAAGTTCAGGCTTCACCAGAAACAAGAATTTTTTGCCACAAATTTATTGTGGAAAATCAAGTGCAATCATTTCATTTTCTGTTAAAATCTACTTACCAGGGAAGCAGATGTGGCTCAAATGATTGGGCTCTTGTCCACCATATAGGAGGTTTGGGGTTTGCTTCCCAGGACCTCGTGGTGAAAGTAAGCTGGCGTGTGTGGTGAGCTGGCCCACACGGAGTGCTGCCCCATGCAGGAGTGCTGCCATGTGCAGAAGTGCTGGCCCACGCAGAGAGCCGGCACAGCAAGATGATGCAACAGAAAGAGACACAGAAGAGAGACAATAAGAGACAGAGCAGACCAGGGAGCTGAGGCAGTGCAAGAGATTGAGCACCTCTCTCCACTCCAGAAGTTCCCAGGATTGGTTCCTGGAACTACCTAATGAGAAGACAGGCAGATACAGAAAAACACACAGCAAATGGACAACGAGAGCAGACAACCTGGAGAGGGAAGGAGAAATAAGTAAAATTAAAAATCTTTAAAAAGAAATCTATTTACCAAAGTATAAATACTAAACTGAATCCAAATGGAATATCTGGTAAGACCGTTGGGCGACCAATCTGCACATTAGTTCTTCTTACCCAAGTCTCCAATTGACCTAATTATAATATAGCCCAGGTCTATTATTGCGTATGTATCTTAAGCCCTGTGCCATTCCCAGGGTTAATCACAGATTCAATTTACACACAAATCTTTGTATACAAGGGAAACACGATGGAATTAAGGCTGCTTTTCAGGCCTGCAGCTACATGAAGAAGGCCACTGACAGAGGGGAAAAAGGGGCTCCACCTGGCAGGACCAAGATCAACTCCACAGGCTCATTTCCCACATCACCCCAACACTGATTGCCTCCTCATTCCCATTTAACTTTGCTCATGCTGTTCCTTCTGCCTGGAATAGCCTTTACTGGTTTTTTTTCCATCTTGGAGATGAACTCATGCTCCAAGACTTAAGTGTTATTTACTCTGCCAAGCCTTTCTCAAACTCCTCTAGGCTCTATGAAAGACTATAGTGGAAAATAAGTGTGAACACAAAGGGGATATAAATTACCGAGAAATGTAATCAATACATTTATATTTAAGACTTTTTTTATATGCAGGGTCTCTGTTCCCTGTTTTCCTATTGCAGCTCTGTGTTTGTTTTCCTATCACAATAGCTTTAGCGCAGTGATTCCCACACATCAGACATTCAAACACCACTTACACAATTTTTGGCTTAATTGTCAGCCATCTGTACTATTATTTGCTTAATTAAAATATTTTTTCTTAAATTGACATTTTTAAGGCTTAGATACATACATTTTAAAACTAATCCTTAAGACATCTATTTTCAAACTGGCATCACTTGCCCTAAATAGAATTTAAAATCAAATGCTGTAAAAACAAAACAGTGTTATTGAATTCCAGATAGAAACTACTGCCTGCAAAGGCTTTGGGCTTGAAGTCAGCTTTCTTTTTGTTAGACAGGGAGATCTGCAAGTGTTAGAGAGACGTTGAAAGGACCAAACTGGGATCTTCCTGGTAAATGCAGAGGAAGAGAAATAATTAAAAATGGAACCACGTCTCTAGGTGATTCTTTAACAGCTGTATCTTTGACCACTGGTGTTACAGCCCACAGTTTGAACACCGATGTCGTGGTAAGAGAACAGGGAGATCAGGGTTTGAATCCCATATATGACAGCACCTAAATTTGTTTTGCTGAACGTGTCAGTTCTCTACCACCTCCCAAAGCACTATTCCCCTTTTAAAATTACAGGCAATCAAATGGCAGCTTATTTATTCAAAAGATTGAATAAATCGGCAGGTAGATGAGTCTTAAAATATATAGGAATCAAGAGCCTTTGAAACACCTTCTCTCCCCGCCCTCCCCAACTCCTGCGAAACCCCACACATTAGTTAAAATGGCAATGGGAGTTTCCCGGCGGCCCACTAGAGGGCGCACGAATTTTCTATTCCAAAAAATATCGTGTATGTGCGCACTGCCTGTGAAATTTGGAATCGGTGTCTCTTTTCCCACTGTTCGTTCAACTTGGGCAGGTGTGGGGCCCCTCAGCTTCTCTCACTCCCCCAACCACTCCTCGCCCTATGCCGTGACTCCTCATCCGCCATAATGAAGAGATCTTTTGCTCCCCGAACCACACCAGTTTCGTTTTCTGTTTTCAGTATTCACCCTTTTGACATTCTAGGAGATTCAAGTTAATTTAAGATTCAAGTTCACGTTGGGAAGAAAGCATTGCTTTCTTTAGTGAGAGGACTTCTCCTCCCTATTGCTGTTTCCCTAGCTGTGGGGGGAAAGGCCCTTTAAGGATTTTGAACAGTTCCTTCGAGTTAAAGAAGATCTTTCTGAGGAATGACTGTTCCTTTTGAGCAGATCTCGGAGCTGACTTTAGTTCCCTTGCTCTGAAGTGTTTTGTGTTTTGAGGTGCAGCCTTTTCCTCTGCGCTTTACATTCTGAACTGACAAGCCCCTGACCTCAGCTTAGGAGCACATACTTCCAGACGAATCCTCCCCACAAACCATGGCCCAAGAGAAATATACAATGGTTTCCCCCAAATTCTTTACCTGGCGGGTTACCCTAGAACCCAAGAGTTCACCCTTTATTTGATTTCAGAGTAACTCTATCTCCAAATATGCATTCTTTAGCTTTTCTTGGGAGTCAGCAAAGACAGGGATGAAATAAACTGTAAATGCGCCCGACTGCGCATGAATATGAAGTTCTCTTTTGGACGAGCTCCTCCCCAGTTTACACAAGGAAGACTGGGAACGTGGCTTGAGTCAAAGGAGGGGGCACTGGGCCTTGCCCACCTCTTTCTGTGAACCTCAATCAGCCAGCCCTTTAAGGAAATGAACTTAAAAAAAAAAAAAAAAAGGAAGGTGTCAGAAGTCTTCAGAGGCTGCAGTTTTATGCAAATATGCTACTCAAGAAGAAGGCTTTAGGGGAGAGTTATTTATATCCCACAGGCATTACACATGCACAAGGTGAGACTGTGAATCTCTGAATTTCCAGGAGTGGTGGTTCTCATGATGAGCACATCGTTGCAGGTAGCTATTTTGGTGGCACAAGATTCCCATATCTGTCAGATTTTTCCAGTCAGAAAACCACATAATCATTCAGTAATTTTAGAATGATCCTGTATATTTCACTCAAATGGACTTCATGGAACTTTTCTTGGGAATTAGCTTTACTGCCACCCTGGAGTCTCTAGTTAATGAGCACTTTCATTTCTTTTTCCCCTAAACAGGTACAGCATTCAATCATTAAAAGGTCATCATATGGCACATGTATTGCCCTTTTGTTTTCATATCGACTGTTGGCATTAACAAAGAAAACGGCCAGTTCGCTAGAAATTATTGCTCTGCTCTGTTGCTGGATCACCCAATCCAGAAATATAGATCATTCTTCAAATTGAAATATACAATAATCACTTCAGGAAATTGCTTTCACTATTGAAAACTGAGAGCTCACATCAGAATGTTTCCACAGTGCAGCTGATGACAATTACAACTCACTGAAATTTCCGTTTGATTTGATTGTGACATAAAAACTGAGACATAAATTAAAACCCAATTTTCCTTTAAGGGTAATTGGGGTTATAAAACTAGGGGACTGTGAGTCAGTGTGTCGCTATCACAGGAGTACAATGTCTGATGGAATGATATGTGTTCTGTCTCCCAGAGTAGCCTTTCATATGAAATGGCTGGGACTAAATTGATCTGTGCACAGTACGTGCCGAGAGAGCAGTTCAGATTGAGTTACAGATGTGGGGGAATGTAGTGAGTTTCTAGAGCATCTTGGAAAGATTAAAATATTCTAAAACTGCAATGGGAAGGGGATGTGCAAAGTCTCGGCCTTCACCTGCACGGGTGCCCGATGGTAGAGCAAGACTTTCTCTGTTCTTGGATATATCACTGTTCTTTCTCACCTGGGAAATAGGTGAGATTAGCTCTTGGGTCCCATACAATCCACCTCATCACAGCCTGCATGAGGAGGACCTTGTTTTTCACAAAAGGCATGATCCACAAAAACTGCACACACAAAAAAAGATTTTTGGTAAATTGAGTCATAAGTGCACGAAGGGAGCTTGTTTGAGGAGATTTTGAATTAGTCTTCAAATACAGGGCTTACCCATATCGTTGCAGATGCCTAAAGTGCTATGTCTTAAAGATGCGTGTTTGTGTAGTCTTCAGGCTAAAGGGTATCCACTGAAACTACGCAACCTTGTATCCCAAAGCCTGTCATAACATAACCCCCTTCCCCATTTTACATTTCTAAAAGGATTTCACTTCCCTGTTTTTGTCACTCCTTCCGCTTGTGCACTGTTCATATTTTTTAAAGGGCACAGGCTCACCATGTGACAGTGGACTTGTCATCTCTGCCTCTGCCACTTAGTTTAGTACTCTTGTTGATCCTTGACTGTAACTTATTCCTCTTTGTTTCTCTAGGGATGCACATAGTAGGGGACATAGTACATGCTCATTAAATGACACCAAATACAGTGAATGGTTGCAACGGCAGGACCCCGGGTTTCTTTATTTCCAGAAGGTAAACACGGCTGTGTGTTATTAACCATGCAGAAAATGTAACTAAACACAAACCCCTTTCAAAACCAACCAGGTTTTCCTTTGAGGGCACCCGCCTCTGCAAACAAATTTCTGACCACAAGACTACATAAAGAGCCAGAAAAGGGATTCCTCTGTTTTCAGCTGATGTATCAGTGTCAGGGAGTCCCCTGAGAAGCGCGAAAGAGAAATGCAAGCTCCAGGTCATTTCCACCATCCCTGGGAAACCAAGCCTAGATAGATATCTAGGGAAAGTGGTGTGTCTGATCTCAGCTTTTGCAACCGTGTTTCATAATCTACTTTCTTATCTACCACCTCACAAAACCAAAGGGAAATCAGTACAAACCGCATCAAAAAAAGATCAGCACTTGATTCTCAATGGGAAAGGCAAATATACATTATAAATAGCAAAACAGCTGGCTTGGACCATGTTTTAGGACACTCAACCCAGTTGAGGGATTTGAATGACTTCATAACCCTTGAGAGGGTATTGTGAGCCAGCTGATGTTATTTAGAACACACACAGATTGGAGAGTGAAAACACACTGACACACACACAGACACACACTCACATACACACAGGTGCAGGTTATGCAGAAAAATTCTAACAACAGGAAAAGAATTTGCTCCTTAGGTGCCCTCCCCCAGGGAAGTGATAGGCAAGCTAGTAGAGGAAGGAAGAAAAAGATTTTTATTTTTTCAGTTGGCTTTATGGCTCAGCAAAGTCTTTGCCTAGCCGCAGGCAAAAAGCATGAGAGTGGCCTAAAGGGAGCCAATTGCAATACTGCCTGCCCCCTTCATAGGTTCTAGGAAATGAGATCATTCCCCTCGCTTGGCAGCTGGGACCCAGGTCACCCTCAGCACTGTCTGCCAACCCAGTTTACCCCAGTCATTTCAGGGTTAAAATCAGAGGGTTTGCTTGAGTTGGTCTTTTCTTTGTTTTTGTTTTTAATTTTGCCTTGGCTCTGGAATATAAAAGTATTTGCCCCTCCCCCATGTATATGCCTTTAATACTATTAAGGTGTATTAGCAGATGTGTATGTCTTCATGCCCAGTTGAAAGTTAATCGGAGAAAAGATCCTTCTTTTCTATAGCAGTGTAAGTATTTAAATATCTGCTAACCCTGTCACTAACACACATTTTTTTTTAAGGGAAAAAAAATGCTTCTGTGCTCTAGTTTTAAAATGCAAAGGTATGATGTTATTTGTCACCATGCCCAAAAAAGTCCTTACTCGATAACTTTGCCAGAAGAGGGAGAGAGAGAGAAGGCAAATGTTCCCCCAGCTGTTTCCTGTCTACAGTGTCTGTGTTTTGTAGATAAATGTGAGGATTTTCTCTAAATCCCTCTTCTGTTTGCTAAATCTCACTGTCACTGCTAAATTCAGAGCAGATAGAGCCTGCGCAATGGAATAAAGTCCTCAAAATTGAAATGTGACATTGCTCTCAACATCTCCCATCTCTCTGGATTTCTTTTTACCTCATTATTCCTGCTAACCAATTCATTTCCAGACTTTGCACTTGAGAAGCAATGGGAAAAATCAGCAGTCTTCCAACCCAATTATTTAAGTGCTGCTTTTGTGATTTCTTGAAGGTAAATATTTCTTACTCTTTGAAGTCATCGGGGAATTTTATTTAAATTGTGCACTGTTTGCTTCTGCCTAGAAATGTTATTTGCTTTAGAATTTTCATTGTTTGGGAACTGGGAGTTATTTATAAATTGCTGAATATGCAATTCTGTGGGATCTGAAAAAATAGCTCCGGGAGATGGATGCATTTACACAGATATCTGTATGTGTAGAAACTAATGCAAGGTACTTATGCTAAATCCTCCACTTCTACAGGGCTTCAGTGATATCATTAGAGAATATTCCTTTAAATCCTGTCTATGGTTAACAGCTATAAAACATGAATATGAACTTTTGGAGCTTTTTCTTTTGTGCAGGTGCAGATGTTTTATTTTTATGACTATGTTCGTGTGTGTGTGCACGCGCGTGTATGCGTGTGTGACTTGTCAGGACTTTATTTACGAGGCATGCCACATATGAAGAGTTACATTTTAGATGATGTTAAGGCTTTTAAATATGATCTTTAGAGCTAAGGTCCGGGAACTCTCTGTTATGCCCAGAGAGTCAAAGTTAGAGTGAAGTTTAATTTGCTCTTCTGAAATAAGAACTCCTTGACAACTCTTGCTGACCTTGCATATTCATCTAATTTAAACAAATGCATACTGTATTTGCAAAGTGGAAACTTTCTAGCAGCTGCCTATCCAACTACTGTCTTTTGAAGAGGACTTTCACCGGCAAAGTTTTGACTAGGGGTTTCGTGTTGTAAAACTCTGATTTTATGCTCAGTTCTGTAAAATCTCTTTAGGTAAATTTGGCGGCCGTTTTCAATGCACTGACTTCTCCTTTCCAATCACTGGCCCTAGCTCAAGTTTCCATTCTCAGCAAAATTATATCTTTGAAGACTTGTACTTTTTTCAATTTGCAAGCACTTTTAAGCCATTGTCACTAGCTCCCGCTGCTGCAATTGCCTGAGGGCTCAATTCATAAAATGTCCCTGCCACTTAATGCTGCATTCATTCGCACTTGCAAATACTACACCACTAGGACTTTTCTTGGCTAAGTGGCTTGGAGTTAAGGACACTTCTTTGTCAGGCACCTGATTCTGCTGTCCTTGAGATTCTAAGGCACACGTCTGTTCTTTGCTTTAAAGAAAATGAAAGCAATACACATACATACTATGTTGTCTGGCAGTTGGGTTTTTTCCTTCCTAGTTAGAGGATCATCAAAGAGGCTATGGAGTGTTATCTCTGTGCTAATTACACGGTTGTAAAATGTTTCCAAATGAACTTTTTATTTTGGGTGTATTAAACTTTTCAGAAGTGGAGCTAGCAATAAGTTACTTTTTCCTGTACTTGAAGCAGGAAATAGTTTGAGGGAGCTGCGTGGTCTTTGGAACTTAATTCACTGAGTAAAGGTGTTCTGCCTGGAGGCAGAACGCACAGGCTGATTTTACTGTGAATCTCAAGGTATTTCCAAGTGCAGGAGTCAGAGTGGAAGAGCACAAGTAAGAGGACTGGCTTTTGGGTTACTCTCACAGTCTGCTACAATAGACACACAATGAAAATTGGTGGCTTGATTGGGACAAGAAGATTGACTCAAATCCCAGCTGTGCAATTTGTTCATTGTTTGAATGGACAAAAGGCAGTTTACCCAGGCTCACAGCGTACCTACCTGGGTGTCCAAAAGTAACTAGATGCTTTCACAAACCCCACCCACAGAGCAGCACATGTTTTTAAGTCCTCAGTTTTCTACTCACATCAGCCTCATAATATCCACCCTGACCTGCTGTAAAAGACCTGGAACAAACAAAAATGGTTACACCTACAGTGAGTATTTTCTTATGACTACTGCCCTCAAATTTTTTACGGGGCATTTTTATTGTAGCCCAGCCATCTGGAATCAATTGATATTCCATTTATTTTAAGATAAAAAGAAAGGTCTTTTAAATTTTGGATTTGTGAATAGTTTTTGAGAATGCATGCTCTGAACTTTTTTCTTTTCTCATTCTGCTTCTTCCTTTCTCACAATCATCTTGCCTTTCTCTCTGTTTCTTTTGTGTTTGGAAAAATAAAAGGCCAAGGCAATGATGAACATATGGGGCCACTTGTTTCAAACTTTTAACTCTTAAGCAAATACATTATTGTTTTCCTCCTTGGGAACATAATGTGATAAATTCTCCCCTTCTCTGTGGGTGGACTGGACTGTTCCCTGAACTGAAAATGCAATAGAGGTTCTGTCTTTTCCTATAACTAAAGTGCTGATATTTAACTGACAACAAAACTCAGGAAAAAATCTGTGAAAAAATTCTTAAGTTCTTAAATGCTAGAGATTTATGTGTATTTTTGGACCTTAAATGCGTAAGACCAGAAACAACTACTAAAAACATAGTTTTGGCATCTAATGAAGCTCTCAATTCACCGAGGCTATAAGCTAAGTGATTTTCCCATCCCCTGAATTTATGAGAAATGAAGAACTTGAGGGCATCTACGTGGCAGGTGCTTGACCTTTAGCATTATTATAAACTCAAAGAATAAGGGAGGGATGGAGAAATAGGATTGGTAAAACAACATGCGTTCTAGAAGTGGCCAATTCCTAGGGTGTGGGGTTATGTCCCATAAGATCAACTATGGGTTTGCTTATTTGGAAAGGACAAGTGAGCCGAGCTGGCTGGATTTGTTGAGGTTTCCACTGAAAATATTGAAAGGGGAAAAACCCACCACTTCTTTTATAACTAAGGTGGGGTCCGGAGGATAACTTGTTTCTAGCAGTCCCAGTGGCTTTGGCTGTGTGGGGGTGGAGGGTCTCCAGGCAGAGGTCCTAGTTAGAAAATGGAAGAAATGTTCAGTTGAGCTTTCATCTCTTCTTCTATTTCATGCCCATTATATGATGATTTGCAAATAGAGAGCACTTTTTGTCTTCAATTGTTTTACAAGTATTAACTAAATATTTTTGTTGTGTGAACAAGAGTCAGGGGTTTGGGTGTTCCTCCAATTGCTGGGCCAAAGATTTGGCCACAAATATGGAAATCTTAATTAAAGTGATCAGACAAGTTTTGCCACTGATGTAGAGCCATTAAATTAAGAGGTCACAGAGTGCAAGGCAGGTGGTCAGAAAATAAATTACTGAATCTGCTTCTTTAAGAGCGATGGGGTTTAGTTCTGCCACTATTATGGTGCTGAAAAAAGACCTCTTTTCATAACTATGGTGTCCAGCATAACTCTGTGACCCTTCTAAGGAGGTCCCTGACCTACTCTCCTGTCAGTGGTTCTTCCAAAGTCACTGACAGTAGATGCATCCAAGAGAAGCAAAGCTACTCACCTTGGGAGGCTTCCTGGAAGAAACCACATCTTTGTGCCACAAGCAGCAATATGGAAAACTTAATAACCACCTTAGTGTTGTTTCTACTACTTAGAGTGAAGACTTGAGCCACAGGAATCCTGCTTCTGGCAAGGCTGCAATTTGGCTGTCTACCATTGGCTAAGTCATCCTAAACAGGGGTCCCTCAATATATTTTGCTATAAAATGAATACAGTGACACAGAAGTCCCTCCAAGAGATGAAGTCAGAATTCCTGTGACTAAAAAAAAAATGGCCTTGAGCCCAGTGCCCTGTGCATGAGAGACACTTGCTACACCTATGTTGATTTGATATTTATTGGACTAGATACCTGGGGCTTTAAATACAGAAGGAGTAGCATCTACTTAAGATGAGCCAATTTTATTCTTAAATCCTCATCTTTTTCCTGTTTTTTTTTTTCTCTTTCACTCAAGTTGTGTTAACTGCTGATATTCCCCATGTAAAAAGTTAATCTCTCTTACTCAACCATCTCTCTCTCTCTCTCTCTCTCTCTCTCTCTCTCAGTGAGTGGGGGAAATATATTTATAAAAATTCATAGTATTTTTGCAAGTCTGTTTTTTGGTCACTGTAAATTCTCTTTAATCAGTAGCTGAGGAATGATGTTCTGGTTAATTTAACATTCTGGCCAATAATGAATGCATATGCCACCCATTAATGGCCAATTTTTAGAGAATTTAAATGAATAAAACATACTTGGCTGGAAATCTGTATTGAATGACAATTCAGGAGACTTCCCAGGATTTCAGAGTCATGGAATCCTCAGTATAAGAACAGCATCTTTCATTTATGTAGGAAATGCTTCCAGATATTTTATCCCATTTAACCACATCAGGAACCCCTAAAGAAAGTATAACCCCTTTCCTCCCCCAAAAGTAGCTGAAATTCAGGGAGAATTTCTCCAAAGTTCCATAGCAGCAAGAGGATGCAAACACAGATTGTGTGATGTCCAGATACGCTCAGTTCACGACACCCAGCAACCTCTCATGCACTTTGTGGTACTTCTGTGTAGGGTCATTCTGATTAAAAGCAATAATGGATTACTGGAGGGAAATGCAATCCCTGGCCCACCCCTATTTGCCTTGCAAGCACCAAGGAGGAAACACGACCCTTTTCTATTTCTTCGACAGGTGAAGATGCACATCATGTCCTCCTCGCATCTCTTCTACCTGGCCCTGTGCCTGCTCACCTTCACCAGCTCTGCCACAGCTGGACCTGAGACGCTTTGTGGGGCTGAGTTAGTGGACGCTCTTCAGTTCGTGTGTGGAGACAGGGGCTTCTATTTCAGTAAGTAGCTGTCCCTCACACTGTGCTCCTAAAGTCTGAAGTACCTGGCTCTGTGGAGTGTGTGTGTGAATAACTAAATGACTGCCTGTGGCTGGCAGCCACCTTGGGCCTCTGAGAGTCCTCACCTTAAAGTAAGCATAGTGTTTCAGTGGGCCTTTGGCAGGTTCTGCAGATGTAGAATGGCATTTTCCTCCTAACTTACTTCCCGCTGAGCCTTTCTTCCACTATTATGGTCTACCCTCACTATTCCTGTCCTGATGAAAGAATGGACAAAATGTCCCTTGGGTATTGAGTTTTTGTTTTCGAGACCTATGCGTGGTCTCAAAACATATGGAAACACGTAAGCCTGTTTCAAGTGCTCTGTAATTTGGAGTTAGATCGGAAGGACTCCAGCCATGTGGACTCAGAAAAAAACATGAAGGGGCACATCCCAGATGTCTCCATGCTATAAGAAATAGACAGAAGGTGAACTTCGCTCAAAGGCACTTTTGCAAATACATAGACTCTCTCTAAATTGAAACTGAAATGCTGTACTAATGTGCCCTCTATGGAAATTGACCTTGATATTTTTTTTTTGTTATTGCTTTCCTTTGACATAGCTCTTCTCTGGGACTCTCCAGTGATATTGGCATTTGGAAAAGGGTCTTTGACACGTCCAGGGTCACTTAGCCCAGAAGTGAGTCTCCACTGATTAAAAAGTAGACAGCCAGTAAACAGTAGACAGTAAAGCAATACTTACAAATAATAAACACAAACAAATGTCAATTTACCCAAGGGAACTGATCACCTAAAGAATCTGCCTCAAATGCATGAAAGATTTAAAGCCATATGCTCATTCTATATAATTCTTTGGAATTTTTATGAAAGTTCCAGGAAACTGACAATCAGGCCCCCAGTGAGCATGAATCATTCTTAAAAGTTCATATCACTCAAGTGTAGACAGCTTACCTCAGTTACCCACTAAGCTTTGAATAGCTCCTGGGATGACTCACAGGCTTCAAGTATCTCTCATCTTCTTCCCAGATGTCAACCTCTCTTTAGGCGTGTGTGTGTGTGTGTGTATTTGTGTGTATTGAGGGGGGGGAGGCTAACACTAGGCACCAGTGCACAGAAGTCTGAGGAAGAGGGGGTGGGAAGGGAAGGCTGGTAAGAAGTCTGGTGATCTCTACTCATCATGAATTTGGCAACAAACAGCCTTTAAATGACTAGTGACAGAGAATCAGACGTGCTCTCTTCCATTCCGATGGGCAAATTTCCACTCTCTGCTTCCAGCCAATGCTTTAATTGAGTGGATTCATTTGTTTTTCTGGCAATAAAGCAATTCTATCCAGTTTTCTGTTACAATTCATATGAATGAGTTCATCGGGTGGGTGCTTTTATAAAACAGCAGACTTGATGCACTTTTTTTTGTCTTTTGTTTTTAATGTTACATTCAAAAAATATGAGGACCCCATTCACCCCCCACTCCCCTCACCCCACTCCTCCCATAACAGCAACCTCCTCCATTATCATGGGACATTCATTGCACTTGGTGAATACATCTCTAATTCACTTTTAAAGCAACCTGCAGAAGGCAAACACGAAAAAGTAACATCACCCAAACCTGGGTTATAATTATTCTATGATTTGCTGCTACTGATCCACATTAAAAAACAATGAATAAGTGGTTCTCACTTATTATGCACAAGAGGATTTTTTTTTTGCCTTGATAATCAATTTGTGCCATTTCTTTTGATCTAGTCCACCAGATAATTGCCAAACCTGCAAGCATCCTCTGTTATGTGCCAGGTTGAATTGTGATGTTCAGCATGATATGCTCCAGGATTTCAATGCACCATGTATGGAAAGTAGATCTTTTTATGCCTGTGATGTTTGCATTAGATGATTTTTAAAAAAAATAAGAATGGAATGAATTGGTTCTAAAGTAATTTTATGGTACTTATATATGTTCAAAAAAGACACTTGGGGGTATTGGATAACTATGATGGAAACCAAGTTCAAGGCAATAAAAGGTTTCTTATTCCATTTCTACAATGATCCATTTTTAACAAATATTTTAAATCTACTGTAACATCTTGAAAGGATAAGTTTATATATGGCAACTCATGAGGTTTAGAATATGATTTTGGATAGAAAGTGGTCTTGTCAATCTTAGAGAATTGTGTATTATTGTTGTCAGCATTGCCATTGAAAATATATGGTTCATATGCTCTGCCTTATAGAGTTCCTTGGTTTATGGTAATCATTTCTCTGATACAGATCTTCTTGCACAAAAGTATTCTTTCTAACTTTCTAGTCAACTGGAAAATTCTCTTTATTCAAGAAAAGCTTGCCCCTTTGAATTTTCTAGTCCAAAATGTTTGTGGAGCATCCGCTAAGTGGAATCACTATTCTAGGCATTTTTGAGATACATGAGAGATCGAGCTTGTCCTTAAGGAACTCAGTCTAGTTGAAAAGTAAAAACATGCACGTAAATATTATCATAAGAGAATAGATTATAGTCCTTTATTATCTTCCTGAATATTTTGTCCCATTTTTGGAATCACCTGCCTTATCAGATCCTAACCTCCCAAGAATTATGTCCTCTCAATGGACTTCTTGATATCAAAGACCATAGTTTTCACAGTTGAGTCCCATATTGAGTCCAGAGCCTGGCTGATATACCTGCAGTCCACATTTGAGTTTTGAACTGAAAGAATGGGTTGGAATACACTGAAATGGAGTGGAATGGAATGGAATGGAATGGAATGGAATGGAATGGAATGGAATGGAATGGAATGGAATGGAATGGAAAGGACTCCAATGGATTCCAATGGAATCCCATGGAATCTAATTTAGTTGGACTTAATTACTTGTTTGGAATCTTAGTGATAAGAACCATCAAGAATTATGTCTCCTTTTTTGGACAATTTTCACATCAGGATTTCCCAGTTATTTGATGAAAACTCTTTTTTTCTACTTTTTCAACTAATATAATACATACTAACAATGACTTCGAAGCTGCATTCTGGTCATCCCCAAGCTAAATTGACTAAATTGATGGTCTGCTTTGTGTCTGAGACAGTTACTCTTACAGGAATTAACTGTTGTCAACAAATTTTATTGAGTTTCCTCTTTTCCCCTGAGATTTACTGGGTGGAGAAGTCAGTTCTAAGCCTTAAACAGCTTTAAAATACTTTTCAGAAGAAAGCAGTCTTCCCCACATCAATTTCCTATTACCTGACTCTTGTTTTTTTGTCCTTTGGGGGATTTTTTGGCCCTTATTTTTTAAGGTTATTGTGGCCATACCTTTTATTTTAAGCTGCTACAAATCCATTTTGGGAGTAAGTGTGGATTTTTTTAAATAGTGGAAAGCAGTTTCTGATCTTAGTTTGAAATTCAAACATCCAAAATAAAATTGCCTCCAAAACTATCTTTTTTTTCCTATCTGTAATATTTAACATGAAGAGATTGTTAACCTTCTTAGAGATGGTACTGTTCTCAATAAAAGTTTATGTAATGCTTATTTTGTGTTGATCGATCCAGTTCTGTGCCTGAGCTCATACTTTCCTACAAGCCAAGTTCCACTAGACCACAGTGGCAGCATCCTTCTATATTATCCGTTTCATGAGCATCTTCCCGACTTAAGTGGAACAGTTCATCTATAATTAATGCAGCTTCCCCAGACATTTATGAAATGAAAGTTCCAATGAAGAGCTAATTACTGATTCTTCCCTATGCATCATACTAATAGAGTATATCAGCCAGCCTTGTGTTCTCACAGTCCTACGAGAAAAAATGGTGGCATAATGGACATAAAATCGCACTGGGAAAGATCTAGCTATTTTCTGACCAGATTTATGGAGACTTTTTAGATGGTGGTTTCTTATAATCTTGTTTTGTAAGGAACAGAGCAAGAGGAAAAAGGCTTCAAGTGAAATAGGACAAGTAAAGCTTGCTATAGATATAATTTTTGAAAGACATGGTGATTAACTGTTTTAACATGCTTTTATGGACTTGCAGAATTTTCCTCCTTGGAGCTACTTAAAAACTGATGGACAACCAACCCACTTGGATGGTTTTAATTAAGAGAAACCAAAAGAAAGAGAGTTTCTGGGGTCCTTTTTAGTTTTAAGAGTCTATAAACAGTCCCTTAAATAAACTGTATATACTTTACCTCAGAGGTCTGAGAAAAAGAAGTAAATCAATTAGAAAAGAAAGTTGGATACCCTTTGAGCTATTCCAGATTTATAGCGTTTGTAAAAAATACTTCCAATACGTAGTTATTAGGAACAGATCTAAATAAAAGAATGGCATTCTTCATGTGTTAAAATATACTGTTTTTTATAGTGTTTAAGTGAAACTTTGCAATTAACCTCCATTGATATTGATTGAAACAACCTTCCTAGATGGAGGTTATTAATTAACTCAAGCTTCTTTCTTTTGAAATACAGTGCTCAGAAAATTGCTCCCGGACCTGTCATTCATTAGCTGTCTGACTGTGGCAGACATTTAAACTTCCTGAGTTGAAATGTCCTTGTCTGTAAAACGAAGGGATTTTGTTAAAGTGAAAGATCTCTTCTAACTTTAACAGACTCTACTCTGGGTTGTAATGAACAAGAATTTGGTACTATTCAAGAAAGGAGAACCTTGGACTTAAGTAGTGACAGAGGAACATTTAGTCTCCTTTATCTTCTTTGCACAGTTTCTGTTAGTTCCCAAAGATAGGAAATTCCACCCACTTAAAGAAACAGGAGCCAGCTTCTTTGTTTTGTTTCATTTCAAGCTGGATTCCAACCCCTTAGGGATAGAAGAGAAGCTCAGGTAAACTGCCCAATGGAACACAAGCCTCATGAAAACAGACCGCCATTTTTCTTTGCTGGGACGGACCAGCTGACAGTAGCCATCCACACATTTTTCCCTCTCTTGGACGTGAGGACAGTCTAGTAGGTCAGTTTATAGCTGGCTTTTATTAAATTGGAGGGCATGAATAAGAATCAATAGACTTCTAAACCTTGACCAAAAGCCTTTCCCAACTTACTGATGCTGTCTTTCCTGGAATTAAAGAAGAGAGTGCAAAATTTAGGACAGAGACACATTCATCCATCAGAAGTATTGTTTTGAGTGGGTCTGGGTCTGAGCTGAACCATTTGCATTCCCTTGCTTGTTACCCCTTAGACCACCAGCTATGCATTTGTGTAATAGCTGGTCAAAGTTAGGGGTACAGTCACTGACTGAGGAAAGGCTTTTTTCTTTGAAACTAATAAGCACATATGGGATTTGACCTCATGACCTTGGACTCATTAGAACCAGTAAAGTAATAGGCCACAGATATTGTTAAAGAAAAGCAAAACATTTTTATATCAATCCCAAATGCTTGCTACTACGCTTTAAATGTGCCCAAGAGGACCAGCCTGGGCAAACAAAGTCCCACTAAGAAAGTGATGGTTTCTGGGCAAAATTAGAAAATAATTTGCATATTCCTGACATGTCAATACCCTTCAAGACTATCTCCTCCATGATGGAGAATTAAGAAAAGCAAGAGAGTGAAAGCTTTGAGACCAAGAGCTTTATTGCCAGGTATCCCAGGTTTGAGTCCCAG
The DNA here is from genome assembly GCF_030445035.2 of Dasypus novemcinctus. Classification (NCBI taxonomy): domain Eukaryota; kingdom Metazoa; phylum Chordata; class Mammalia; order Cingulata; family Dasypodidae; genus Dasypus; species Dasypus novemcinctus. The sequence continues at coordinate 86,789,903 of NC_080684.1, read as the reverse complement.
CTCTGCAACTTATTTGGTATGTGACCTTGAACAAGTTACTTGCCCTCTTTCTTCCTTAATTGGACCTACCTCATAGAGTTGATGTGAGGATTAATTTAGTTAATATATTAGAATATATTAACTTAGAATTCTGCCTGGCACATCGTAAGCACCATATACATATTAGTTATTGCACTTATTTATTCTCTTCTAGGATCAGTTTAAGAGTCTGTTGCAAAGGGTCAGGTATCTGAACAGCCCAATTAATTATACATTCATTTCTACTCCTTGGGGGCAGCTGATGAAACCTGTTGTTACTAGCAACAGCTATGTAGCAATATTAGTAATAGTAATAAGAAGAATGTCTTATGTTTGTCTAGTATATTTAACTTTTCAAAATGAAATTGTGTAAATTCCCTCAGTTTGTCTCTATCCCAGTCTTGATGGGTAAGGGTTATTGTTTTATTGGACAAATGAGAAATGCGAGACACAGATTTGGTGATTTACCTTATTGGACGGATCCAAACCAAAGTCAGTCTCTTACCTCTAGGAAAAGTGTTCGTTCCACCCTCTGGCCTATTTTGAAGCACAAGGCATTGTTAGGCTAGGGGAGATGCTTCCAAAAGCCCAGTTCTCTTTTGCAGGATTAGGAATAGGAACCCTTGGTTGACTCAAGTTGATTCTAAATACTTGCTTGAAAGGAGGCATGAGGGAGATGTCCGTATAATGACCTATACATATTATCTTCTGGGGACACTGAAGAAATACTTACAGAATTTCCTCAGAGTTCACAAGAAAGTATTCTTTGATTAGAGGCTGCTGCTGTCCAAAAGCCTTCACAGGCTATACTCTTGGTCTCCACTCAGACAGAATACTACAGCTCATGCGTGAGCAGTGAGAAGGCCGTATGATGTGGGAGAGCCTTTCATATGGCAGACTTTAAGATCTTCTGCCAGCAAACCTCAAGTGCTCTGCTTCTTGCAGCTATTTGTTTGATGTTTTTTCTTAAAGACCTCCTAAAGATATTAGTCAGCCAAAGGGATGCTGATGCAAAGTACCAGAAATCTGTTGGCTTTATAAAGGGTTTATATTTGAGGTAGAAGCTTAGATACAACAAGGCCCTAAAGAGACCAACTCAAGGTATCATAAGAGGTACATTCTCACCAAATATCTGTTGCCACATGTTGAAGCAAGATGGCAGGTGGTATCTACAAGGGTCAGCCTTCCTCTTTCCACTTAAGTTTCTGTTGGTCCAGCTTCTTCAGATCTCAGCTGTAGGCTGGCCGAGGGCTCGTCTTTCTTCCTGGGGCTTGTTTCTTTCTGGGCTTAGCTGCTCTATTCTCTTCACAAGGTCTGCTATAAACTCTCGGTGGATGGCTCATCTCTCTTCCCGGGGCCTCTGCCATGTCTATGGAGCTGTCTCTTCCTCTATGTATCTACTTCTGTGTTCTTGATTGAATGTCTGTTTATAGCGCACCAAGGGGGCAGGGACTCAACCCAGCACATCCTAGTGATGTGGTCGAATCAAAGCCCTAATCTTGATGTAATCAAGTAAACATAAAGCTTTTGAATTTAAAAAATTAAAGGGTATCATGCTCAGAGGAACAGACCAGTTGACAAACATAATCTATATCTCTTTGGGATTTATAAATATCTCAAACTGCCACAAAGGGTTATTCATTTGGAGCAAGGATCTTACTTGGAGCACTGTGAGAGAGGTGGTCATGGAGCACAGTAACCCAGACAGTAAGCAAAGCGGGATAGACTTCCTCAACTTGATTGAAAAGAGTTGCAGGAGCAGTCAGGGTTTGGACAGAAGGCTTCTACCCATGCAGGTAACACTTAATCAGGTGTTTGAAAACCATTGACACTGGGACATATCGTATCTTCAGTGACTGATAGGTTAACCATTTTGGATCCAAGAGGGAGTTTTGGCATTCTGAAAATTTGATGGGCCTCTGCAAACTTGTCCAGACATCATGTGCCACACCAGCATTCTTCAGGACCTCCTTTAGAGCCTGCCTCATCTGTTCAGCAGCCTTCATTTTTATTTCATTCACAGCCCACAGCAAAGAACAGGCACACTGAAAACAGGCACAAGATCTCTCCCAAGGAAATCATCATTGTTCTTAATAAATGGATTTTGAGGTTTTGCTCATTTATGCAGTCAGATGTCTTTAACAGCCATGGTAGCAAAAGCCATTTTTGTACTGCACTGCTGCCCTAGCACAGAGTTCTAACCTACACCTCTCTGTGAAACATCAGCAAACTCTTAGATCCCAAAGAATTACTTTTTTCAAATCTCTGGGCCTTATTAGCTGTTAGACTAAAGGGATGACAACACAGCATTTTGTTTGCCTTTATCTATATGCTAGATCATGTTTAAACATAGCAGAGAGGTGTTATTTGACATGCAATTCCTTAACTGCAATAGGCTATATGCCTATTTAATGCATTGTTTAGTCTCACATTGGCTAAAACCACTTAAAGAAGCACTTGGCAAACCCTGGCTTTTCATTCTTGGTGTAGCTGCCCCTCTCACTTTTTCACTGAACCTTAAAAACCAAGAAAAACTCTTCACTTTCTTTATATCTGATATATTGCTTTATGCACTTGGCCAGAACCTTTGCACATGGCCTTCTGCATTTGTCCTAAGGTAATTAATGGCTTTGCAATATTTGATCAGCAGTAGCATGACACGAAGAGAAATTGTGCAACCAGAGGGAACCTCACAGACTTTTAAAACCTTTTGCATTAAATGGTAAGTCTTTCTGCAGACATAAGGGTTTCCATGTTAAAAAAAAAAAATGTGCTGCCTCCTCTGGGAAGACACCCAAGAACCTGCTTATTGATTAAGTATACATTATGCTAATATAATATCTCCCTCTTTAAACTGTTCAAATGCAATACAATTGTACACTGCTACAAGCTTGCAAGACCTTAAAAAGAATCTCTTCAAACATCAATGTTAAAGATGGAGAGACTGAAACCCAGAGAGAAGTAACTTATCCAAGGTCACACACAGCTAAATAGTGGCAGACGTAGGAGATACTGTTGATTCTGTTTTCTGATTCCAATGCAGTGTTCCTCCATTTAGCAGCATTTAACCTGGCCTATGTCAAAGTTACCTGATAAATTAAAAAGATCAAGCTCACCCAAATGAATATAGATCTTGGTGGCTCTTTCACTTCAATAAATTCAGTAAGTTCTTTCTCTTCAATAAGCTCAATAATTAAATTAATGATTTTATTTCCTTGCTGTAGAAATTTGCATAAACTAAACCGATTCCTGCCTGTCTCCTATATGGTGTCCATAGCTTTCAGATGTGCTTTGGGCACTCCAAGTCCACGTAAGGTCATCATTGAGATTATTATTGTATATTACATTATTCTGATTCTTTGGTCAATCTCTGCAGTCTCAACTTGGATAGAACTGCTTTGGAATGACTTAGCAAAGCCGTGCTCCTGGAAAATCTGAAACAGTCTGACGAATTGTTGGACCAGCTTTTTTTCTGGAGACTTCTCTGACAGCTCCAGGCCAAAAGAAATTTACACCTGATTTTTTTGCAGACTTCCAAGCAAATGCACTATGAATGTCTTCTGACTTTCTTTCATCTGTGTCTTTATGGAGTATGAGAAAGGCTATTTGAGGGTTCTTTTAAAACTTTGAAAATATAACAGTCATAGAGTCAATTATGTGAATATTGATGGGAAGATGGAACTACCTCTGTGTCATTTACCCTGATGAAATGGGTCTTTCGTCAGAGGTAAGAGATTAAGAAAGTCTGTGCTGAGCCAACCCACAGCAGCCAACTCCTGATTAACTGGAGAAAGGAGCACAAGGAGTTAGACATCTGGAATTAGCTGATTTATGGATAATGCAGATTTTCGGCCTCCTCTCTTCTCCTTATCCTTGCCCTCACTCCCATCCCTTATAGGACCAAGTTTCATGTTTCTTAAATCCTACTTTATTTTCATGCTCTCCACCCACCTTTGCTCAACAGTGCCATTGGCAACAGGGTTTCTCAACCTTGGGATTATTGGTACCTTGTGCCGGACCAAAAAAAATTTTTTTTCAGGTGATTTTTTTGTTCCAGGGATGGGGAGGTATTTGTTTTGTGCATTGTAGCATGTTAAGCAGCATACCTGGTCCCCACCTACAAGATGACAGTAGTACTCCCTCCCAGTCATAACAATAAAAAAATGTCTCCAGACATTGCCCATGTCCTCTGGGGGTGGAGGAAGGCAAAATTATCCACAGTTGAGAACTATAGGACTAGAGAAGTCTCCAGAAGAGAAGCAACATCTTGAGGGAAAGCAACTGTGGCAGTTTGAGATTATTTATGAATCCCCAAGAGAGCAATTATGTTTGTAAACTGGTCTGTTCCTCTGGGTGTGACATCATTTGAATGCATTAGATTAGCTGGCATGTCTTGATTAAACTACCTGTTAAGAATAAGGCATGTCTGCAGGATGTGATTCAGGATTGAGTCCCCATCCTCTTGGTGGGCTGATATAAATGAACACCACTCAAGAAGACACAGGAAGAAAGTGAATTCCATAGACTCAGAAGAGGGAAGAACTGTCATTTCAATCCTGCCATGTGACAGAAAGGAGAAGGCTCAAACAGTCAAAGCCCTGGGAAGAGACTAGCCCTATCCAGCCTACAGTTGAGATCAGAAGAATCTGGGACAACGGAGCCTTGAGAGTAAGGAGTGACCAGGCAGAGATCACCCACCATTTTGCTTCAACACATGGCAACAGACTTCGGTGAGAAAGCAGCCCTGAGTTGGACTCTTTAGGGCCTTGTAACTGTAAGCTTTTACCCCAAGTAAATACCCTTTATAAAATCAACAGATTTCTGGTACTTTGTATCAGCACCCCTTTGGCTAACTAATACAGCAACTCACAAACTAATAGTCAGTCACTGGGTAATTAGGAGTCTATGGTCCATCATCTGAAGTAATCAATTAGAGGAGTCATTGTGGTTTTGAAAGCTTTTCTCTTAAAATAAAAGCTCTACCCATGGGCCATTTAAAAAGTATTTTCCATACCTCCCTTTTACTGCATAGCTATGGAATACCTTTAAGTCAGAGCAGTAAGAGTAGGCAGAAATGGGTCAGAGCAAAACTGTGTGCTTAGAAATTTGGTTGTGATCTCCTGGAGCAAATGAAAAAGGAGCTGATTATCTTTGACCTCAAAATTTGTGGCCATTCCCACTCTGGGTCATATAATAAATAAGCTCTCAATTTCTCAAAAGCCCTGTTCAGAGGTAATGACCATGGTTTGTCTCCTTCTTATGTCTTTCCTAGCAGAGTACCATCATAGTCATCCCATTGCCCAGAAACAGCTCCCCAGGAAGCAGAAAGAGAAGATTTAGGAAATAATACTTCAGAAACCTAGAAACCAGAAGTTCCATATTTGGGGCCCAGCTCCCCTACTTAACAGCTCTGTGACCTTGGAGAAGTTACTTAACATTTCTTGGCCTTGTAGTACTCATCGGTAAGATAAGAATGAAAATATTGTCTTAGCACTTTTTTGAGGCTTAAATATGGAAGGGTTTTGGAAATTGAAAGTGCTATTAAATATAAGCCACTATTAAGGAGTTGAATTAGATGCTTTGCCTTGCCCCCTAATCATGAACCACAAATTGGTACAATGTTTTGACTTCAATGCAACCTTCTGCAATAATTATAATCTAGAAAAGTTAATTTTGCAGTGTATCCTCTCAATCTTACTAATTAAAAAGAAAAGTATTTTGTATTCACATATCACTTTGCATTTAGAAGATTTCCCAAGTGTTAATTAATGGATCTTCAGAGTGCTGGCTCAGTATTCCTATTTATTTTCTCAGAAAAGAGATGGGACCTATCACTTTACCACAGTGCGCTTGCATAAGGAGTTTGACCCCCATGAGGTGGTTAGGTAGTTTCTGAGGTATCACACGGAGACAAAAGATTTCCATTCTCCCAAGTCAGCTATTGGTGATTTTGCTTGCCTCAAAATGCAGTGCTCAGCAGAGAAAATGTACTCATTCATCAGAAAAGTATATTTGCTCTTTCAGGTTGCCTCTTTATCACAGGCTGACTTAGGGGAATTGAATTTTTCTTGTTTAAGCCTGGCTTCGATAAAATCAAAATTCTGAGTCTTAGCACCATATGGACCAGTAACCATGTGGTTCTATTCCAGAGACCTCACACCCAGTGGCTCATAGAGACATAATAGTTGACATAACAAAATCACTTTGGTACTCACACTCCAATACTGGTTACTGCTACCATGAATTTTCATCTTCTCTATTTTCTTTTGAGCTATTTCAGAAGTTTTCATTCTAGATGTTACCAGGTTCCTTAAAAACAGAGGCTATGTTTATTAAAATTTTTTTCTGTCCTTCTGCAGCATCTAGTGTTTGATACTTAATAAAACTCTTTGACTTGATCTTTAGTTAAGGATCTTGACTTGACCTTGTCTTAGTTTTCTAGCTACTAAAACAAATACCACAAAATGGGTTGGCTCAAATAGTGGGAATTTATTGGTTTATGGGTTTGAGGCTAGGAGAAGTCCAAAATTGAAGCATCAGCAAGGAAATGCTTTCTTTCCAAAGACTGTGATGTTCTGGGGCTAGATATGGGTGATCTTTGAGCCACAGCAATGGACATGATGATGTCTTCTCCTTCTCCTCCTGGTTATGTTGACTTCTGGCTTCCTTCTGTGACTATCTCTATGTCTGGGTTGTATTCTGCTTATTATAAAGGACTCCAGTAATCTGGACTGAAATCCAACCTTATTCAGCTGGCCCCACCTCAACTAAAAATAACATTTTTAAAAGGTCCTATTTACAATGGGTTCATACCCACAGGAATGAATTAAGTTTAAGAACATGTTTCTCTGAGATACACAGTTCAACCTACCACAGACCACTTCACGGCTGCCACCACTCAAACCTTCTCCTGCCTCAGCAGTGACCTAATTTTAGACAACAGAGAGTTTTCAAGTGCTACCTAAAGAGCCATCATAATTAGGTTCCACCAATGGATGTGATTTTGAGGACAGAACTTTCATTCAATTGCTCTCTCTTATTCCATCTGAAGTATTTACGCTAATACTTAATCCTAATAAACTCACATGAAAGTAGTGCTAGTAACTAAAATTCATAAGTTCATAGTGAACTTTTATGCCATATTCTTCTTATGTAATGCATCAGAATAGTCTTTGAAAATTCAAGCCCTTAACCATGTACAAGACCTTTTTCCAATTTCTGCCACCCTTTGGACAACATCAAGTCCCTATCCCAAATCTGATCAACCTGAATCTATGACTACGGATCTTCATAGACCCTAGTAGTTTGATGGATTGGAGACTGCTATATATATAATATGTCAAAAGAGCTAATTCCATTTCACAGCTAATTTTAATTTGAAGTCATGTCAGCTGTTTGGCTAGTTTATAAATTTTGAATTGCTTTTTAATTCAAAAGCCACCCCAAACAAAGGTACTGTCAATGCATTGTCTTTGTTTCCCCACATTCCTGATTTGCCTGTCTTCCATGAAGGTCTTCCATGAAGAAGCTTAAATTTTCCTACGTATTTTGAGTTTTATGTTTCTTTCCATTAAAGTTTCCAGCCGTTCATAGACATATTTAGTTTGGCAGACGGTAGTGGTGACTCATGGAATGAAGAAATTTGAAAGCAAAGCTACTGAAAATGGATCTAATTTCTTTTTTGGGTAATTTGGGAGCAAGCGATTGATAATTTGCCTCATTTTTCCTGGTTTCATCAGCTGCAACACTGCCAAATATTTGTTCTGTATGGATGCTTTGTTATCCCTGAAACGTATAACAAATTTCAGCTGAAACTATATCTAATATGGTCAAAGGGTAAGACTATTGTTGGCTCATTTTCTCATTGTTTTTGGCTGGGTACCCTCAATCAATGGCTACTGAGTGAAAAAACAGGATCATATTGAAACCATTTTCAGCCTGTTCCTTCCTATGGATCCAACCATTTCACTGTGAGTTTGTCAAGCACAGTAAATGTTCCCTATTAAAGCGATGACTATGTTTTCAGCATAGATGCAACTGCCAGTTAATTTCATTCACCTTATAATTCCACTCTCTCAATTTGGTGTAGAGAGTCCTTCTTTTCTGCTTATTCTTGCCTCCCACTATGGAACACATATTTGGGGATAGATTCTAAGAAGATCAGTGATGCTCATACAATAGACATCATTTCAGGCATCAAACAACCTGTAGGCCCTGAGTCAAATGAATCATTAGTCTTATGAAAAGTATTAGTGCCATAAATCTGGCTGACATTTCTATAGATAATTACTTTGCATGCAGTTACAGAAGCTACATAAGGGTAAAGTAACATTGCACAAAAGCATACAATGTGTAAACTAAAGACACAGAATGACTTGCTCTAGCAGGCTCTCTGAGGTGAGGCACTGGCCATTCAGTGTCTTAAAGTCATTCAGTGGGTGACTGGTTTGTACAAATGACTGCAGTGCCCTCCCTTCCGATGCAAAACAATAGCAATAATAAAGAACAAATAAGTGTATCCCTTAGAAAAAACCCAGGTTTGATTGGTGGCCACAGAGAGTGGGGTTTTTTTTTGGTGGTAAGAGAAACTTCTGGTTTATAATGGGAAAATTTGATTTGATAAACAAGTGTTCTAAGGGATGCACATCAATGTTGCTTAACCAAAGTACAACCTATTGTGTGAAGACCCATCTAGAGCCTTGCTGCTCAAGGCAACTGGGAACTTGTTAGAAATGCAAAATCAGGGTCCTACCCCAGAACAATTAGATCACAGTCTTCATTTTAACTAGATGCTCAGGGGATTTGTAAGCACTTTAGGGTCTGAGGAGCCCTGGTCCAGGGAATAGCAGGAACAAACAGGTACATGTTATCTGGTGACTCCCCTCTGTTAAAACAGAGAACACAAAATAGTCAGGGCTCAGCTTTCACTGAAGATTTGGAAAATGTGGTTGGGTCAAACCTACTGGTGATCATTAACAATGTATGTACTAAATCAACTGTATCAAGTCCTGAATCCCTCATGTTGGTGGAGCTTTCCTCACTGGAAGTATAGAACTGCTCCAAGGATAACCCATGACCTGACCTTCCGTGAACTGGAAATTAGAGCTCCTAATTGCTGTAGCTGCAATTTCCAAACCCATTGCTAGGGCCAGGAACTGGGCTCCAGTTCTTAAGATCTTTCCAATTTCTTTTTAATAGTTACATTTTTCAAGAACAGCCAAACGTGAGCACTTTAAAAAAATATATATTTCTAATTGCATTGAATGGACAAATGTGTTTTAACTCATATCAAATTGTTTCCTTTGTCATGCTTCACCAGATCCTATTATTATATCTTATGAGTCTGATTAGTACCATTAGCGTTCCCCTTGGGGTTTAAGTGTGTGTTTGTCACGTATCAGAAGTGGAGGGTAAACCTTCTAAGAGACATGGCTGGCTTCGCAGTTGAAAGCCTTCACTGGACCCCATTCTGGAACTCAACAGGCTCCCCAAGCCTGAGCCCATTGATGAAGGTCTAGGTATTTAAAGGCTATAACTTCCTCAGAAGGATGTTATCCCACAGCAGAGCAAGTAAATGAGATAGAGAAGACCAGTTTGAAACTTCAATTCCTTGAAATGACCCTTAAAAAAAAGAAGAGCTTTGAATTGGGGAACTAGTTCTCCCTACTCAGCATTCTACCACAAAATAACTCAATAAAATCGGTGATTAATCCCATGGGTCTCAAAACCTCTTGCCATTGGAACTATGATATTCTACAGAATAAATCAAATCACTCTCCCTCTGAAATGAGATAATTGTGATCTCTTTCCCCAATTTTCTGTGGGGGAGTGAGCTCTTAAATACGGTTTGCACATTCTTTTCACATACTTTATCTCAAACTTTAAGCACTTGCCACCCCTGAACTATATTCAAATCTAGGATAAGATGATACTTAGCCCACAATTACATATTTAATTTGTTTAGACTTATTCTAACAGTATTTTAGTACAACAATACTTCTGGGTCCTTGGCATTCTACCCTTACAAAAATGGTGACAAGGGCATCTCTGAGATCTTTTTCAGAGCTAACATTAATGTTGTTTCTTAGAAATCTCTAAAATCCTTTTTTAAAAATCCAGCTGGATATGGGACTGATTTGCTTCTTTGTTTTTCATTCTTCTTTTATTATGTTTGCTTGATGCTTTTGTAAAATACGTGGAAGTAAAACTACACTAATCCATTTAACTGTGGAATTATCATTTGGTCATCTGCTCTGTGCTAAACAATCTTCAAGGGGAGGACAAAGCCATGCTTTCACAGAGGTTTCACTCTGGAGTGCAAAATATCAGTCATAGCTTCAACCGAGCTTGAGTCATATGGAAATATTTCTCCCCTATATTATAATAGTCCACAACTATTTATTGAGTTCTTTCTGGATACTCAGAAGCTAATGATAGGATGAAATGAATAAGCACAGCCTCTACCCTCATGGAGTCAATACTTTAGAGCAGGTGTCACAAAGTGATGCCACCCCCACTCCTACCCTGGCTGGACCCAGCCCACAAACATGGTTGTCTTGTCTGTAATATATATATATTTAAATTTTGAAATTATAAAAATAAAGATATTTTAAAGAAAAACAAAGATTAACAGCTTCTTTTGAAACATTGGGCTATCTAGCAATGCTATGGTTACATTCCTACAGGCAGCTACGGACTAGAGCCCTTTGGGTAGGTGTGTGCCCCCTACCCCTGCCAGCTTACCACAGGTCCTTCCAGCCTGGCTTTATTCATTTACACAACTGTCTTGTCTCAGCAAACATTGACATATGCCACCTCTGCTCTTGCTATGAAACATCTCTTAGAGTTTTAGCCATACACCTTTCTCTTTGATTCAGTTCAACATGCATTTATTGAGTGTGTACTATCACCTAGGCACAAGTCTGGTCACTGCTGAGCAATATGAATATAACACAAATCTTATCTCGAAGGAACTCCATAGCTCCCCTCAAACATAACAAGGGTACAACTCAAGTAGAATTTAAATAAGTCATTTTGGTAAAGGAAGAACACAAATCTGAAAAATTTAACATTTAATAATTTGGAGATCATCAAAGAGCTATTTCTCCAAGAGCAAGTGGAGTTTTTGGCCAGCACCCTTATAAAGCAGGAAAGGCCAGTTTCCCAGCCAGTGCAATGGATGGGTTGTGCAATCACCCAGAGTGTTTAGGACAGAGGAGATTATCACCCCCAACTCTTCAGACAAAGCAAGTTTAGCATTGTAGTTTGTTTTGCACCAAGATCCAGAACAGCTGTTAACAATTCACTGGAAGATTACACATGTGTCCCTCCTTCCATTCCCATCACTATTTAGGTCCTCCTCCTCACTCACCAAAACTATTGCAACAGTCTCCTCAATGATCACTCTGTGTCCAATCTTGCTTGACACCAGCCATCCCACCCATGAGATTAATCTTTCTAAAGCACAGTTCTAATCACTTTATCCTTTTTCTAAATAACTTCCAGTGTCCATCCATGGCTAAACTCCCCAATTTGACAGTAAGGCATTTTACATAAGGCCCCTATCTGACATTCCAAATGTATTCCCTAACATTTCCCCATAGCAGAGCTCACAAACTGATTGTCTGTAAATTGTATCCAGTGTTCAGCCTTTTTTTTTTTTTTTTGGTGAATTCAGTGCTTTTATAAAAATTTGAATTATTTGCCAATATTTTAATAATTGACTTTTCCCTTTAGATTAGCAGTTTGCCATATGCTTTTCACTTTACCACAGTCCCCACCATTCTCTATTGCCATACTCTGGATACGCACTCCTTTACATTACTTGCCTGGTTCTAATAGGCATTTTGAGTTTAAAACTTCTCTCTATACATTCCAACATACAACCTAGATAACTTGCTATAGCATATGTGCTTTTCTTGGACTTTCCTCCTATTCTATTCTCTCAAATGTCACCTATGTAAAATCTTCTACCAGATGGCCACTCCCTTTCCTCTGAACAGCAATAGTATTACTCTTACAGCACTTATAATCTGTTCTGTTTTCTAGTTTTGTTGTTTTTGTTTTGGTGAGAGTCCTTGCCTTGTATCATCTGTATACAGGTTGACAATAAGCTCATAGTGGGGACTCTGTTCTATTCATCTCTGTAAGATCCTACACAAACCCTTATACACAGTAGAGTCAATGTCTGCATAGAGTTTATGAAGTTAACTTTTACACTCTTTTACAATGAAGTTACACTCTTTTAAAATGTAATTCAAGGACATTTTCCTTGTCCTTATAATCCTAGATTAGTTGTGTGTGTCCATAAGAAGGCAGTAACTCACTTGAAATGCAGACACTGCTGAGTCGGAAGGCCCCCATGGACTTTTAAGCCTTTTCAAGTAGGAAGTGAGAAATGCTGTATCTAAAGGAAACTACTAAGGGAATTTAGGTAAACAGAACATGATCCTTTTTGTTGGAAGCTGGCTGTGATCTCAAGATTAAAACACTATTGCATGCCTCACAAAGAGCATCAACACATCCTTTAGTATGCTCAACTTGTATTAGAATTACAGGAGTTAATCTATTCCTGGGGGCCCAGCTGAAACAGGGAATTGAGGCAATGCCAGGTAGAACACAGATACCCCAGAAAAAATGAAAGAGAAAGAGCTTTGTGCAGACCATTCAAAGGTCCATTCTAAAATTACGGGGCACCCACAAAGGAGTTTGCAGTCCTGTTTGCCCTGGCAGAAGGATTGTCAACAAGTCGCAAGGTTATAGAGTCAAATCTCAGTGGCTCCAGAAATGGATCCAACTCGATGGGTTTTGATCAGAGCAACCAGCTGTAAAATGCAGACCAGACAGAAGAAAATCACTCTTTTACAATGTAATTCAATTAAACAATGTTTTATGGGCCACTGTGTATCCAGCATAGTACTAGGAACCGAGGAAAAGTTAGAACAAGAGAGCCAGAGGAGACAACTAGTTTTAAGGTGCATATGAAGTGTAATCTAAAAGCCTGCCTTAAGGTTAAGGCAGAAACCTTATGTTTCTGTGTAGGAATAAGTAACAAAGTTAACCCACGGTGTTCAAGTAAGTGTAAATAATAATGATCCAAATGGCAATCTTTGTTTTTTCATTCTATTCCTTCCGAGGATGGCAGATCTCAAAACATGTTTACTGAATTTCCAAATGAATAGCAAGACTTTTCATTCTCCTTTCCCTTCACAAAGTCTCTTGAAGTCTTTTCACTGATGTTTAAAAGTAAGTTGGGGAAGGGGAGAAGGAGGAGAGACTGCATCATGAGTATGGGATCTCTTCCGGGGGTGACGAAAATGTTTTGAAACTAGATAGAGGGGACAGTTGTACAACACTGTGAATATATTAAATACTTTAAAATGATTAATTTTCTATTATATGAATTTCATCTCCATTTTAAAAAATGTGGGGATAAGAGGGGAGATAAGAACAACAACAAAAACGAAAGGAGGGTGGTGGTGTCACCTTCATGCACCCTCCATGTGCCTGGGCTCTTGGCTAGGTAGAAGTATGGATGTACTCCGTTGCCTCAGAAAAGTCGGAGTTACTGTGCAAAGGAACTACTTTGGCTTTAAGTTGATGGGAAGTTCATGAAAAAATCCCTCCTTTTGTGAAATAGCCAGGCCAATCCTTCCAATTCAGGTTCAGTGAAGCATCCAGATTCTACCTCAAGTCATGGGGTCCTTTACCACCTGACTCTGTGTCTCTTCAGTCCACTTAGGATCTGATCCAGAGAACATGGGCACTGTCAATTCCTTTCTCTCTAGCACAAGCTTTTCTCAAAACAGAGGTTTTTCTGAGTTGGGAAGAAATCCAGCTGTGAAGGTTTAGGTATATTTGAATAATATTTACTCTGCTACCAAAGAGACAACACTGGGTATCAGAGGGAAGTCCATATACGAGGTGAGGAGACTTGAACATGCTGAGGAGTCTTGGCTTTGTGGATTATAAGCCAGTTGCCTTTGGGCTATTCTAGAATGAGTACAGTAAACTCTACTAAAGAGGTTTTTGCGAGTATCAGGTAGATGATCCCTGTGGAGTCATCATAACATTCACAGGGAATCAAGACCAGCTATAGGTTTCTGGAGAGAATTCAAGTGGCATGTTGTTAGAATTGAAGGAGGGTTAGGCCAAAGGGCTTTCAGAAGTTGCAAGTGGGTTAGCCAAGATGGCCATCAAGTATCTACTTCCAGAGCTCAGGGACTTCCACTCCTTTTTGGGGCATGTATGATTTCTGTGGACTGGAATTACAAGGGCAAAAGTAGGAGGATCTATATTTTTGGTCAGTCCTTCCCACATTCCACTATCTCATGAGTAAGAGGTTAATTAAATATATCTCTCGGGCAACGAAAATAATCAAGCCTGCCCCCAGAACACAGTGGCTTCGAAAATTAGGCTTTTGTTTCAGGGAAAATCTCCCACAGAGAAACATGGAACGCCAAAGAGAACTATAAATAGGACTATCATTTATGTCAATTATAAATAGATTTGTTCCCTTTTGATTAGAAGATTTAATGCTAGCTGAAAGTCAGTAGTTGAAGAGAAATGAGAGAAAAACTGCTGACAAAATATTATTACATGACAACCATTAGATCCGATACCTCTTCCTCCCTCAGGTATTTTCTCTGATTTTCCCTAAATGAATACTCTTCTCGTTTGAGTTCAGAATTCAGTTTCATCTTCGAATACATTTATTCATTCCTCATCAGCTCCTCAGGGTCTCCCATTACCTTCTAGATTACACACCACACACACCTTTCTTTAAATAGAAAAATTGAATATCAATGTTAGGAATTCAAAGGGAGGCTAAACTTTCTCCTCAAATGCTCCCAAGATGGCCACCATGTCCTGTTACGAAAGTTTTCCTATTCACAAAGGAGACTCCTTACCAAATTACTATGTGCATGCAGACCCTTAGTAAATGCACATAATGGTCAAAAGATAAAGGATAAGATCAATAAAGGAAGGGCCATATCTCATTGGATGTTGCTGCTGAGCACTTGTCAGATGTGGAATTGTCTTTCTTTCATTCTGTAGGGATCATTATCCAGAGGGATCCCAACTCATTATCCAGAGGATTTGGCCTGGTTAGCCAACTCCATGTCCTCTGCTCTTGTTCATGACTCATTTCTACCAGGGCCAGGGAGAGAAATGGCAGCTTCCCATCAGAGCTGTCTACTAGGTTCATCCTGGGACGAGGGGTGGTGGATAGAGCAGCAGGGTGCCTCAGTCCTGTACCAAGCACATGAAATGCAGTGGAATGTGTGTCTCCTCCTGCTAGGGGATGGGAAATCTTACCTGAGTCTACTCACCTCACTTCATAGAACGCCTTGACTTCAGTGACCCCAGATCCAGCATTAAGAGGGTGCTGCAAGCAGAGGTGAGTGACAAAAGAAAGCAGATACAGTGAGCAGGGACTCTCTTGGGAAACTCCCCCCCACTTTAAATGTCCTAGTCTGGATTCACTGTGGGATATTTTAAAATGAACTTAGCTTGTCAACTGGAAATTCACTGCCTGACCCGAGATTCAGGGGAGATTTCTGGAAAAACACTAACCAGGGATTTGGAAAGCCTGGGTCCCAACACATAAAGAAATATATTGAATATTTTTAAAGATATAAAATTCTTAGAACTGTTGGACAGGCTTCTGTGTGTGACCTCTCTCTTCCAAGTGGCATTGCTCAACAGCCCAGCTCCCGTCAGAAGGCTGACATCATGCTGTTGTGCAACTCACAGCCCTAGCAATGTCACTTTTCTAAGTGCACTTGCTGTGCATTCAACTACTAAGAAGCCAGGCAGCTTTAGGTTTTGAGTCAGAAGTTCTGAGCAGGATCATTCCCGTGAAATCTGAGCCCTTGGTTCTTCTAAAAAGTCAAAACACATTTGGATCTTGCAAATCGAGAATGTCAGAGCCAATATTTTCTTCTTTAATCAAAACCCAGGAATGGCACAGTGGGTGGCTGAGGCCATGTCCTCCCTTCCTCCCCTTCCCTTCCCCCACGGTCCCTGCCAAGATTCTCCGAGCTTGAGAGAGCTGCAGCAGGAAAGCAGTTCTCATCCTTGCACATTCAGCCTTGAAGCTCTCTGCTGGTCACTGTGCTGTTGGTGGACTCTGACACCCTGTGACAGGGAAACATAAGTTCAAGATCACCAATTTGCTTCCCAGACAGATAAGAAACAGCAAATAAGAAAGGGTTCTTCTTCTCATTCATCCTTACCTTCCCAATCAATTATTTGGAGTTCTACCCAACAACCTGACTCTACACCAATACTGGCCTGTCAGTTGACTGCCTAATGGGGAATCTTCCATCCACACTGGATCACTCCTCTGGCTCAATCTATGAAAGAATTTTCAAAAATAAGCCACTTTTCATTCCTAAATAACCTGGCCTAGAATGCTCTTGGGAGCTTTGTGAAGAGCTCTGAGTTCTGGATTATTCACAAAAATGGCAACGGCTTTCAGACTCAGTTAAGTCAAACATTGGCACATGCAGGTGTCCAGCTGATGTCAGCATTCATTTTATTTCTTCTGGGTTGCTGGGATGCCTTTTTCAGAGAAATGTAGGAATAGAAGAAAAAATGATCTGACCTTCCCCTGGTGCATACACTCCCCATCCAGGAAGGAAGGGAAAACGCTGTCATTCCCCATTGCCAGGCTCGAGGGTCTGCAGCAGCCTTGGCTAATGGCAAGTTTCAGTAAAGGAGCCACAATGTCTGTGAAATGCAATGAGGGTACTTACGTGTCTGGAATTCAAAAGTTGGTGTTTAGGCCTTGAATGGGAAGGATTTTGAGAGATGGAGAAATTCTAGGCAAAGAAACCAACTTAATGGAAAAAACATGCCAGTCAAGTATGGGCCATGTTTGCAGCTACATGATACATCCAACCAGCATCTTGGGTAATGTGCAGTGGAGATAGCACTAGACAAGCCCCAAAACATAAAGCAACATTTATATTAAAGAGTAATAATAGCTAGCCCTTTTTGAACTCTTGTTATGTGCATGGCTAATACTCTAAGCACGTGCATATATTAACTCAGTTAATCCTCACAACAACCCTATGAGGTAGGTGCTATCATTATCTTCACTTTACAAATGAGGCCACTGAGGCACAGAGAAGTACTTAAGTGTTAGCACATCATTTCCAAGTATGTTGGAGCCAAGGGCAGCAAACCCTAGCAATCATATTCCTAACCTTTACAGCACACTGCCTCTAGCATGCTATATTCTTTGCTTACTTCCTTTCCCTCCACCCTAGCAATGGGAATGCAGGGTAACTTCTAGGGCCAAGCTCAAATATTCCTTCTTTAGTGAGGCTTATTCCCAATCCATTAGCAAGGATTTATCTTTCCCTGCCCCCAGGCTCCTCTTTATTTGTACCTCCTATAATTTTCCTAATCTTTCTTGTATCACTTTTACATCTGTTGTTCTCTTAGGAATTGTCAAGGCCAGAATTGACATCATATTCTCCTTTATGTCTTCAGTACCTGCAACAGTGCTTGTTACATAGAAAGTGCTCAATTAACAAGGCCTAAATTGAATTGAATACCTGAATCCACTAGTTGAGGCTTAAAGTAATATTCCTTAATCTTACCATACCTCTTCACGGTCATCTTTCCAAATTAAAGACAAACACTAAGGAGTGCTGAGTCCCCACAGGGAACTTTCCCATGCCTGAAAACTTATAACCCATTAAAATCATTTGGAAAAGCACAATGTTGACAATCCCAAGAACACCATTCCAGGTTTAGCCTTACTGAGCTACAAATGAATGCTGATGCTAACAGACAAAAGATGTGGCTGCAGGTGGATGATGTATCTCATCAAGGGCTGTGGGTGGGGTTCTAGGGTTTCTGAGAAGACTCCCTTCATGCTAACAAAGTTCCCAGCTTCTCAACCATAAACTGCAACTCCCTTCAGGAGACTCAGAAACACCCAATTTAATTAAAACCTCTTTTTTTTCACATTGAAGTCACAGATTTTCACAGGGTGCAATGTGTTGCCAACCCAGCAGTTTCCACACTAGACTGCTCAGCAAGACAGGTGCTGTTTTCTTTTTAGGGCCCATGTCCTTAAATTGCTTTGCTGTTTAGATGTTTTTGAGGGCCAAATTGCTCTGGAAGATTCCAACTCCAAGAATCCCCTTCTTTGACACAACAGTTACATGGCTTGGAAGATTTTTCCTCCCATAGATGAAGAGAACCTTATCTTTTTATCTTAAAAATCTTAATGCAAACACTTTTAGTGCTTGTCATTAGTTCTCTTCAACTCAGAGAGTCAGTACCAACAGTAAGCATAGCACTACACACTCTGGAAAAATGTCCAACAAATGTGGCATGGCCTGCAATTATCCAATTGATGAAACCAACCTAACACTGATTAAGCCATTATTGATCTACAAGGTAGATTGCTAAATGTGATCAACTGCACAGATACGTACTGAGCATCTGTCATGTGCCAGGCACTGTACCACATACTGGGGATATGGTGCTATACTGAACTGACAAAGTTCCTGCCCTTGTGTACTTAGAGTTTAGCCAGAAAAGTACAGATGGCCAGCACTACGGGAAAGCAAGGAAGGGAGAGGCCCTTGTGCACTTGGAAGATCATTATTCAGTACATTCCTCAAGCTTATTTTACTTCTCAACTGTTCGAATTTCTTTCTTATCAATCTCCCATCTTCATTATTTTATCTCATTGCCCTCTATGGTGTCATTGTTGAGCACATACTGAGCACATACTATCATAGCAACTGCTTTTAGATCCTGTGTGGCAAGAACTCACAACTTAGTTCAGTTTAGGTTGCAATCAAGTTGCAATTAAGGAAGGCAACTTAAGTCATATGACTTGTTGGTCTCCATCTGGAGTCAGGATCATTGTGTCTCTCTGTTTTCCTGCACACATTGGGGCATGCCAGGTACACCGGAGTCTCTTTCCTGGGGAGGCTCACAATTCCTAAAGTGTTGTGAAAGGAAACCACAAAATGACCATAGGCCTATATCTTGGCAACTTGATCTCAACTTCTGTAACCTCTGGCTTCCCAGAAGTCTATTGCCCATTCTGTGTAACAAACAAAATAGACAATGGTATAAAAACATCTAGAAGTTCTCAAATTACTTGTTTGAGAAATACTAAAATGCTTTGTGGAAGAGATAACAATGGTTTTCAATCCTTGAACACTGAATGCATAAGAAAGTCACACATTCACATGTTTTGATACAACTTCACTGATGAACACAATTCCTACCTAGAAGCCAACTGGTCTACCCAAAACCATAATGCAAGTAGACAAAATAGACTAGGGGTGGGAAACCATGGATCAAATTCCACATATAAAACAATGACATGTTTTATATGGCATTAGAGAGTATATTTTGATATTTGCTTATTTTCTCACTAGTAGCCTCTCTGATTCTCTAAGAATCCTTCTCCTTGCTCTCTGACACCATCAGATTAATCTATTATAACAAGATCTTTCCTAAATATTAGAGAAAGTGTTTTCCACTGAAACCTCTTTCAAAGCTTGACCTCTATGACTCTGTATCTCTGGATCCAAACCCTGACTCAAATTAACAGATACTTAGGACAAATAACCCAAGACACTTCTTCTGAAAAACTGCCCAAGGCATTATTCGAGTCTTATTAGAATTAGAAAGAATGAATCAAAATTAGATGCATAGTTGGAAGGATAAAGGACTCAAAAACATCACAAAGACATTGAGAAAATGAAATTTTAAAAAGCAAAAGGACATGTTTAAGTCCCAATGAGTTTGGAAGGAAAGGCCAATGTGTCATTTTTTCTATATTTGCAAATGCAGAAAGAGTAATAACCATAATCTCCAAATTAGATGGTGCATATCCTAAGCCTGCAAATGGGGAGAAAAGGGGTGAAGAAGTGATTGAGAAGTCCAGAAGAGCAGCATTTTATTAGGTCTAATTTAGTTCTAGAGCAACCAGGCATCCATTTGTCTCCAAACAGAATATTGCATGATGGAATTATTTCTCTTCATGGCAATATGTCACTGGGGCCATCAGAACAAGAGAAGGCTCACAGAGGAAGGCATAAAGTAGCACCAAATATGGTTTCTGTCACATCCAAAGTAATTCAGCTAATTCTTTGTGTTATCCTCTTGCTCTTTGTAATGGAATAATTTCTGTACAAATTGTGGAAACGCACAAAGAGTTTTAGCTTTGAGCAGCAAATGAGTGAACCAGGCAAGGAAAACACAAAATTCAGTGAGGGAAAGAAAGAACAATAAGGGGAATAACATAAAAGCCCTGGAAAAGAAGACTTCTCCTCTAAAGAACATGAAAATCCATAGTTGTAAGTTATATATATATTCTGGGTGGATTGATTCATTCAAAAGAATTCATCACTTTAATAGATGATTTTTAAGTCTTCATCTCATGACCTCCCATTTGACACGGCGGAGTGCTTCCTGTTGGACACTTTCCTGATCTGTGCTCTACTGGATGAGATGAAATAGGAGAATCCATAAGGTAAGATTCCTTGGAAGTCTCCATGCCTAAAGACCTCTATGCTTCACTTCTACTAAGTGTATATGATATGACAAGACTTAGAAGCCCCAGGTGGCCTAGGACATAACAGTTTCTGTCAAGAACAGAAGTAAAGAAACCACAGAACTATAGAGGCAGGAAAGAGCTTCGAACTCAGAATTCTCTGCTGAGAAGGCAATCATTTCAACATCCTGACAGAAGACCTCTGCTGAAGTTCCTCCAGGTGCCAGGACAACAGAGAACACCTCCACTGCCTTCCCTGTTCTGCTGTCAGAAAACGTTCCAGTGAGATGGTCATCTCTTTCAGGAGTAGACGCTGCCCCTTGCTGCCTCAGAGCTGGTCTCCTCTGAATCTTCTTTGTAGCTTGTACTTGTTGAGGCAATTGACCTTATTCTGCTTTGTATTATAGTTATTTATGGGTTATCTCACACATACCCCACTGCTGGATCACCCCCACCCCATCCTATTTTTCCTCATCTGTTCCATTTTCATACTCCATAGCACAGAGAAAAGTACCTTAAATATGGTAACCAAAAGACCCAGAAAACTGCTAGTTTAAATTGAGGTGTTTTTAAAATGAATTTCAGCTTAGTTTTGCAGGAAGATTAACTAGATTAGAAAATTTGTTGTATGAATTTATTAGTGAATAAATCAATGAATAACTTCTCAGGGATAATGCTCCCCTCTTCTCCTGTGAAACTGAGGTTGAATTGGGAGAATGCTTTATTCTTCTGACCCTAGCTCCTCTGTTGCATTCTAATATCCCTGATACAAAGATGTCATCATCACTGTTAATCCAACATTGGTGCAATCTGAACTTTTGCTCTGTGTAATCATAGATCTGGGGTAAATTTCCTAGAAGAGAACAAAACCTGGATAAAACTGTTAGGTAGACAAAATACAAAGTGTGCCCTTTCTCTCTATACTGTCTAGACAGGCCCTGACCCTGCTCTACCCCTTCCATCTTGGTCCCTCATCCACAGAACACCCTCCCAAGACCTGCCTCTACTTATGGCACCTCAAGCTTGCCTTTCTTGTGCCTCCGCTGGCTCCATTCACTTACCCTGGATGAAGGTACCCTGCTTCCTTCTCAGAAGATCTGTATGAATACCAGCTGAACTTCAATGGCATACATAACTGTGTTCCTATACCCCTCTGTCCCTCTACCTTTATGTAGTTCTTGTCACAAATTACATGTTTATACATTATGAGTCTCAAATCATTGATTTATTACTACATTTTATACATTTACATTTTAGATCCTGTAGTATGTACAAAGTGGAGCTACAATCCAAAAATACAATAGTACTGGCATTTATATTTACCCCTGTCTCTTTACCCTGAACAAAGAAATTTATTTCTTCATACAGCTTCAATCTATTGTCTAGTGTTCTTTCCTCTCTTTAGCATCTCTTATAAGGCTGGTTTAGTGGTAACAAACTCCCTCAGCTTTTGTTTTTCTAGGAACATCTTGATCTTAATGTCTCCCACAATTTTGAAAGTTTTGTCAGATATAGAATTCTCCATTGACAGGTTTTTTTTGCTTTCAGTGCTTGAAATGTGTCATCGCACTGCCTTCTTACCTCCATGGTTTCTAATAAGAAATCAGCACTTAATCTCATTGAGGCTCCCTTTAGTAATATATTGCTTCTTGCTTTGCAGCTTTCAGAATTCTCTCTATCTTTGGCATTTAACAGTTTGATTATAACATGCTGTGGCATGTGTCTATTTGGTTTTATATTGTTTGGAGTTCATTGAGCTTCTTGGATGTGTATATTCATGTCTTTCATTAAATTTGGGAAGTTTTCAGCCATTATTTATTTGAATATTTTCTGTGTCCCATTCTTCCTTCCTTCTTCTTTTGGGACTCCTACAGTGCACATAATGGAATGCTTGATGGCACACCACAGTTTCCTCAGGTTCTGTTCACTGATCTTCATTCTTTCTTCTCCTCAGACTGAATGATTTCAATCATCATCTCTTCATGTTCACTGATTCATTCTTCTTTCAGTTCCAATCTGCTATTGAACCCCTCTAGAGAACTTTTAATTTCTAGTATAAAGGTCTTCAGTGCTGTTTAGTTCTTTTCCAAAATTCCCATCTCTCTATTGATATTCTCTTTGTGTTCATTTGTTATTCCCCTATTTCCTTCAGTTCTTTGTCCATGCTTACCTTTAACTCTTCGAGCCTATTTAGGACCATTTTTCAAAATAAAGCCTTAATCTAGTATCTCAGGTCTGTTCTTCCTCATTGATAATTTCTTATACTTTAGTTTAATTTCCTCCTTTGCCTGGGCCATCACTTCCTGTTTCCTTGTATGTTTTTCAATCTTTTATTGAAACCTGGACATTGGATATTTTAATGTGTTGACACTGGAATTTAGACTCTGAGGCATCTACTCCTAAGCTTGTATACAGCTAGTGTTATGACAGACCTTTTCCTGAATGCCAGGAGCTAGCCAAAAGAAAGGAGGAAAAAAAGAAAATACCTTTCCCAGTCTTTGCAGATTGACCTGTGAGGGCTTTCCTTCAGAGCTTATCCATAAAATTAGTTTAGAGAATAGCTTGATGCCAAAGCATAGATATCACCCTGATCCTTTCTGCACATGTATCTTGTCTTGGGCATGCATATGTGGCCCTTGGAATTCCCCATTTACACAGACATGAATGTCCCCTCTTCCTTAGGAAACAGTTTGCTCGTGGTTCCAGGTACTGCATTGTATATCCTACAGCCAGCAATTATTTGACCCAGGCAGCTACTTGACAAATTCCCCACAGCATTCTGTAGGAGACCTTGGTGAGCTGCCTTCTACAAATGTGACAAGTTCTGGGATAGTGAGTCCCTCAGACAGATTGGGCCAAACATACATGCTCCCAATATGTACACAAGGGTAACTCTGCTTCCTCTCAAATCAGGACTAGAGATCTGCACGGGGTGCACAGACCAGCTCCAGGCTGAGCTAGTGAGAGGTGGGGGAGAGGCCAGCTAGGGTGCCACAAGATCCTACTGCTTTTTAAAATAGCCTTTTTCTTAATTCAGCACTTACCCTGTTACTGCAGTCCTTTAACTATTTTCTGGAACTTTAATAAAGATGTTTCTGTCATCCCTTGCTGGTTGTTCAAAACTTTTTTGGGGTTTGAAGCCCTGAAGCATCTCCCTCTGCCATTTTGATCAGGGTGCAGCACTGGTTGTGTTTTAAGGAAAAAATAGATGCTGTTATTCGACACTTTAACTTATATTCCATTGTCTAGAACTTGGACCCATAACCACACTTAACTGCAAGGGAGGTAGGAATCTACCTATGCACTGCAAAAACAAATTTAATTTAGTGTCAGCCAGTTCCAGATGTTGATACTAGGAGCATCACTTAGTGATTTTTATGATTTCAGAGTCATTTCCATGCTGTAAAAATTGAGACTAATACCTTCTTCTATAGTATGATATGTGATGACAGGCAGTGCCTAGCATGGTGCCTGGAACATAGTAGATGCTCAGCCCACATTGATTATTATTAGCATTCTGCTTGCATATAAAACTGGCTCTGCTCCAGGCTTTAGACCAGTTTGGGCAAAAAAACAATAATAAAGCTTCTGGGTGCAGTGTTTCTTGAGAAATTTCACGCCCTATCCATTAGCCAGATGTATTACAGCGAATGAACGTCTGTTCAAGAGATTGTCTTTATCCTCAGCTGCCCTTTCCTTTCTTTGTCCAATAGTGTTGAATAAGACAGTAGCAATTAATAAACTTCTTAGCCCCTAAAAGATGAGAATTAGGAGAAGCAGAGCTCAAAAAGGAGTCTAAAGTGATGGGAGTTCAGGTAGTGGGTCTTTTAGAAGATAGAGAACATTCATTTTCACTTCATCTTTTTATCAGGTCAAAGAAACTAATGTGGGAAGGCACTCTGGAAAAGGATAAAGAAAAATATTCTTTTGACACTGTCCACTGTGCCGTAACAAGTAAATGTGTTAACTGGTATGCTGGCTTTCTTTCCCATTGTTTCATACTAAGTTCCTCTTAAAATATGCAGAGGATAGAAAGCTAAAGACACCAGAATAGGTGAAAACAAAGAAGTAAAGGCCCTTAAAAATAGTACTTGGGCCTTTCTTATACGTTGCAAAGTTTGAAACTAAGGAGACATTATTTATAAAATTCATGACCCTGTACATTCAATGACAATGATGTTTACCATGTGGTTTTCAACAGACACATGGGAGTCATTACATACAAGTTCCCACCAAGCTCAGTGGAGAATACAGCAATTTCTACTGAAAAGGACAAAGCTGATTTTGATTTGAGTTGCTTGATTTTTTTGTTCATATTCCATTCATATATTTACATTGGAAATCTACTCTCAGCTTATTAAAAAATAATATGTTTCTGTCAAATCATCCTCTCCTATATTCATTCTCTCCCACCACTGAGGTCCTCCCACTGGCTTCTGTCAGGAAGGAAGTTTCTATTCAAGTTGACAAACTTGAGGATGATTTGTAGTAGAATGATTTAGTGCTCATGCATACCTGGACTTGAATCCTGGCTTGGTCACATAATATATGGGCATCCTTGAGACAAATTAATAAGCTCTCCTAAGCCTCAGTGTTTTCAAATGTAAAATGTAGAAATAATGGTGGCCATTTCATAAGACTGGTGCAATAGTTAAATGAAACAGTGTATGGATAAACCAGATGTCCCCAAGTCTTCCAGGTTCCTTTTCACACTTTTCCCCAGTATATCATAAAATGGTTTGGAACCCCATTCCACATCCCATGAAAAGTCCATACTCTGCCCAAGAACTTTGAAGGTTTGGGGCACCACACTTATGCATTAGTATATCCCATAGCCTGCTTCCCAACTACTGTCCACACCCAGTTTTCACTCTACTCCTGCATCTGTCATCCTCTGTCACTTGTCTCATTTGCTCCAAGTTTTATGACAAAACTAGAGGCAGGAAAGCCATGAGGGCCTGTAATTTTGTAGAAGCAGCAGGAATAGGGAGGAAGCAGGAGACGTACAAGATAGGAGAAAAAAAGAATTGGTGGAATATGGTGCCTTCTTGGAAAAAAAGGAAAAAGGAGTAGAAAACAGTCAAAGATGAATCTAAGATTTTGAAACTGTGCAGACATGGGCAAGTCCAAAAGAGGATTTAACTTTGGTTGACTTTGGTCAATGACAAAGATGCTGGTTTTGGTTTTAGAGATACCAAATGTTAATAGGGAATTCAGAAGATAATTCCTATGGGTCATTAATGGTGCTGTACCAAAGCTCAGATAGAGGGCAACCCCACAAAAGTAGGTTTAGATGTTTCCTCATATACGTGACAGCTGAAGCATCAAAGAATATATTTTTAAAACATTAAACTTTTAATTTAATTTTAAAAATAAAAAGAAAGAAGAGAAATTTGCCATTCTTAGAGTCTTGAAAAGGCTGAGCATCATGTGATTACATCACAAATATTCTCCAAAAAACTCATTCCAATAGACCAGCTGCTGATTTTCTACTTATTGTTTTTGTGACTAAAATTTAGAATCACAAAATCATAAAACACTGGAGTTGGAATAAGCCTTAAAAATTTTCCTGGTCCAAATGGCATGCTTACACATGGTGTAACTGACCTTCTAGACAGTATGAGTGACCTATCCTTGTCCACTCAAGCTAAATAACACTGCCAGATATCCCTAACCTACTATTAATATTAGGATTTCTGCTCTTCTTTTCACCTACAGTCAAGATACCTAAGGTATATTTTTAGACATTCTATCACCATTAAAAATGTTCCTTCTGCTGAAGTGCAAGCACGGGTAATGAGGAGTCAGTGTGGACCAAGTAGCACAAGGCCCGGATTTTATTCCTAATCCTGGAAGAACTAGTCACATGCCCTAGAGAGAGTTATTTCATTTGCAAGATCTCAGTTTCCTCATTTGAGTAGCAAGGGGGTTGTTCTGGATTAGCTCTGAAATACCTTACAGCTCTGACATTCCATGATTTTTTAGGAATCAACTGTCTCCAACTTGCTCCACATCTTCCAGTCCCACACAAGATGGAGAGCAGGCCTATCCCAGAATTTAGGGAGGCCCATCAGGACAAAAGCTGGCCTCTTCTCTGTGGGGGCCAGAGAAGGGAAGCAGCTGAAGCAACACTATCAGTTTCCTTCTCACTCAAAAGAGAACAATTGAACTCCTCCCAAGGGAAGCCATTGCGATTTTGACAGTGTGGGTTCTGTCTTTTGACGGGAATGGCGGATTACTGTGGAATGGAGGTGCTTAATGGCTGTGATTCTTAACACAAAATCAACGATAGAAGGAAAGCCAAGAGGTCCTTAGGTCCAGTCCCCTGCCTCTGTCTAAGCCTTCCAAGGCAGATGGTTGTCATCCTACATTTAAAGATCTCCAGGGTAGCAATTGCTCAGCTTTCCACAGCGCCCTGGGTCGGCATTTTTCCTCCTTATAATCAAGAAGTACTTCCGGATGTTTAAGTGGAAACACTTTCAGTGTAGCATGAGTTGTTTACTCTTGTCTAGTCCTCAGTGGAGAGGAGGGAAAGTAGCCTCTGTGATAATAGACCTTCTTATACCTGGTTGTGGTGAATAAGTCATCTCTTAGCCTTTTCTTTTTGGGGCTAAATCTTGACTTCATTTTCCACCCAGTTATCATTTTTCTTACTCCTATCTGGATCCTTTCCAGCTTCTCCAAATGAGTCTTTTAATAGGAGCATGAAATCTGAGTTCCCACTCTAATTAAAACCTCAGCAAAGCCAAGTTTTTAGAAGGATTACTCTCTAGGCTTTCATTTAATAATTCTCCACATATGCCAGCCTCATATTACAATTTTGTTGTACTGCTATCTTGCTTGCTCAGAGCACAGAGCTATTTTGCTCTAGTACTTGTATCTGCCAGTTGGGGCCCATTTTTGTCCATTTTAAACATCTTCCTGTTTTTAATTATTTCCAAATTATTAAATGTCACTTTAAATTCTAATCCTACCTTCTAAGGTTTAAAGATCTTTTCCCAACTTGTGCAATCTGAAAAACATTCTGTTATTGCAATCAGTGAGAAAGGAACCTCAATTTATATCAGTGCTAGAAAATCCTAAATATCATCCAATTTTCCCAATACCCAGAAATGTGTCTTAAACATGAGAAACAATGCAGACACCCCTCTCCAGTCATTTATTCAGCAAACATCTATTGAGCACCAATGATAGGCACTGGGGATACAGTGATGGACAAAGAATAGTTTCTCTATCCATACACTAATATGCCCACACATGTAAACAAAATACATTCATTAAGTACTTACTCTATGCAATTCTATTCTGAGTGTTGGGGCTACAGCAGTGAACAGGACATATGAGGCCTTTGTGGCTTTTAGATTCCAGTGGGAGATAAGGGGTACAAACGAAGTACAATAAATAAACAGGACCATGTCAAGTCATAGTAAATGTTTGAAAGAAACAATGAGATGATAGACATCACAATGGCAGCTACTTTAGTAGTGGACAGGGAAACCTCTCCAAGTGGGGAGTCTCAAGACCTTACTGCATCCCAGGTTCTGCTATTTAGAACCAATGTCCTGCAACCATTCTCATGTTCTCTTCACTCAGACTGAGAACTAATTTTTGCTGGGGTCTTAATGGTTGATAACGCACTATTCCTCAGTTAACTATTTACCTTTTCAAAGAATTTTCATGTTCTTTAATCAAAAGAAGTGAGGAAAAGATGGAAGAAATTTCAGGATACAAGAGCCTTAGTTCCTCAGGAAGCTAATAGATATTTCTGAAAAACTGGAATCTAGTGACCCATTAAGTATGGGAGAGCAGACTTCCATACCTTCAAATAGATTTCTTCATGGTATAACCTTGAATAGGCTGGTGGACCGTAAGAATCTCTAAAATGGAATAACATTTGAAGCTGTTTCCAAAGCTTTTTGCATTGAGTATATGGAGGAACATTTTTGGGGAATGCTGGGCTGAAGAGATACCTTGGATCCTTTGGGGTCTTTTGACATTGGATTTCACACTTGGGATATGATTCCAAATCATGAGCAGCCAATGTGTAGGCCAGCCCTGGTTGTTTTTGAAAGGTGTATTGGGAAGAAGACTGCCACAGGAATCAGGGAGTCCGGTTCTTGACTTAGTTTTGACTTATCTGTGAGCCTGAGCTTGTCCCTCTCAATTTTAGAATAATAATGATAGTAATAATAATAATGGTAGATCCTTTTCAGAATCTTTTGAGAGTCTGCATTTCTTCTCTCCAGAAAAATCCATAAACATATATAAACATTATCAAAAATACCTTGACATGGAGTATAATTTGATTTGGGACATTCTACCAAAACTCATCCATAGACCCCAAGATAAAAGTCTTCAGAACTGGAAGATTTCTAAGGACCTGTCCAATGCTAACGTTCTAATGAGTTTCTGCTAAAGGCTCACGTTGACCCATGTTTTTTATTAGCCTGTGAGTTACTTGTGTCCTGACATCCTCCCAAGCTTCCTTTATCCTTGGTGGAGTCCTTGATACACAAGTGATACTTGATAACTATCCCTATGCCAGTGGCCACCTCCCAAGAGAGTCCTCTGTGACTGCTTTGTGAGAAACAGCTAGAGAGGGTGAGGGCAAACGCTCAACACAGGGTTACGGTCAGTCCTGGGGATACCCAGTTGACTTCCCTATTAGCAAATGAGATCATTTTTCCTCTGATCTTCTACAGAAACAAATCTGTGAAGAAGATATGCTCTGAAATCACCTAGTAAGACAACAGGAAGTAACTAGAAAGGGAATCATTAAATACCTATCTTCTTCTTTAAAGGGAAATGGAAACAAGGACCTGGAGGAAGGACATAATTGCCAAGCCATCAGTGGCTCTTGCTTTCCCTCCTGGTGTTCCCAATATGGACTTCCTGCTCTGTGGGGCACTGTTTGATTTAAAGCTATGGGAGCCTCACACACTTTCATGAGAAGGGTTCAGAAAAGAAATAGAGCATTGTTTGCCCTCTTCCTGCCACTTATATATAAAAGCAGTTGGGTTAATTAATTTCATTTCCTCAATGAGATTGATCCCTACATTTGCTTGAGAAATTTTTGAATATGTATAGGCTGACTGGCAACAAATTATCACTTTTCTTTTTGCAAAACTGAACATCCTCTGGTTTATATAACCATCCTGGTTCTATATGCAATCATCAGTGGTTTATTCACCCTTAGCTCTCCTTTGGCACAAGCTTTGAATGACCTGTGAAAGGGCGCTTTGATGATGTGGCCCTGAAGGTATGCCAAGTACCAACCCCACATTTTTGGCTTCTTTGCAGTACCCTCAGTGGTTATAAAGAGTAAGGCATAGTAAAGGTAAATTTGGGTTCTTCTGAGCAAAGTTTTACAATTGAGCAGATTGCTTTGAATACACACCTGACCATTTTGAAACCTTAAAAATAAATTGAACTTGGTTCTTAGAAAACGTGGCTTTTCATTCGACTAAAGAATTTGTTAAGGCTCTAATTTCCTTCTTTGCAACCTGGTTTGTTGTCTTCAGGTGCTAGCTAGACTCCAGAATGACACAGACCAGCAAATAAAAAAATGCAGGGAAGGGAAAAGGGTCAACATATGTTTTGCATTTCAGTTTAGTTTCTTTCTTTAGAGGGTCATGATTTTTCTTTCCCTTTTTGCCATAAAACTGATTCTGCTACCAGACTAACATATGGATACCTTTACTAGCAGTTATCAAAAAAGAAATGAAGATTTTCTGGAGTTTTTAAAGTATAAGAAGTCTTTCCCAGGACTCTACTCGTCATTGGCCCTTTCCTTCTCTCTAGTGCTACAGTACTTAATCAAATATACATGTGTTGGAGGTATATATCACATAGAAACATCAGCATCATCTGGGAACTCATTAAAAATGCAAATTATTGAGTACCAATCCACATCTACTGAAAGAGAAACTCTCAGGATGGGGTCCAACACTGTGTTTTCACAAGGCTGCCAGTGATTCTGATGCAGGCTCAAGTTTGAGAATCACTGGCATGTATCACTGTGTAATCACCCACCCCATGTGTATTAGTCATATTGGGCATTGACTGATTCAGGAACCCCCACAGATTTATGAAGCTGAAATTCATCCATTCACGGGGGTTAGGGGCAGGTATGTGGATGAAGAGAACTCACCATTTGAAATCAAAGTGACTTCCAGATTCATAAATCACTTAAACTGTTTCCACATCTATAAAGCAGGGATAATACCACCTGCTTCACAGGGTTGCTGAATGATGAAGGACAGAATGTGTGCAAAAGTGGCTTGTGAACTGCCAAGAACTCTCCGGAGTTAGCTATAGAGTTAGATATCAGTAATGCCAATGTACATTATGAACTGCAGGCTTCCAGGGGGCCGGGGCACGTCTATTTTGTCCTCTTCTATATTCTGAGCATGGAGTCCAGTGCCCAGCACATAATAAGGATTCACTGACTCCTTGTTGAATAATAATATTAACAAACATTTGACCAGTGTTTATTCATGCAATTATCACAAGTACCTTGAGAGATCGGTACTGTCCACATCCCCATTTTGAGACCTGAGAGGTTAAGTAACTTGCACACAATCACATAAGCAGAAATGGTGACACCAGGGCTTGAACTCAGGCAAATTGGCTCCTGAGGGTGTACTCTAGCCATGTCACCACACAGCCTCACAATTAGGTAATTAATTATCATAATGTAATGATGTTGAGATGAGATGACATTTCATGTGTGCTTGCTCTGTCACACTCTATGCACCTGAACTCAAAATAGCCCTACAAGAGGTAAATACTATTATCATCCCCCTATAACAAAAGAGGAACTGGGGACATAGAAACTGGCTCTGATGTTCGGTTTCTTTCCAACGGAAGAAAAGTATTTTTATTACTTCTTTCTGTGCACTGTTTGTGTACCCCAAATTATCTATCACTAGTCAATGAGCATGTATGA
The DNA here is from genome assembly GCF_030445035.2 of Dasypus novemcinctus. Lineage (NCBI taxonomy): Eukaryota > Metazoa > Chordata > Mammalia > Cingulata > Dasypodidae > Dasypus > Dasypus novemcinctus. The sequence continues at coordinate 86,758,398 of NC_080684.1, read as the reverse complement.
AGTGCCCAATAAATACTCAGTGCTGTGCTTCTAGCCACAGAAGCATAAGACATGGTCTCTTCCCTCAAGAAGCTTAAAATTATGCTGGACAATAACTCCCCATTCCCCACGAGTTATTGCTTAATGTTTGGGGGGATTAAAAAGTTTCAGTAATGGATGATAATGATGGTAGCAGAACACTGTGAATGTAACTAATACCACAGAATTTTACCCTTGACAGTGGTTTTATTAAAATGGGGAATTTTGAGTTGTATATATATTACCTCAATAAAAAGTTATATAAAAAATTAAGTTGGGAAAAAAAAATGGACCAGTCTTCACAAAACAGAAAATAAAGGCTAATATAGTTAAGCACTAGTTTATGATGCACAAAGTAATTGTTTTATACATTGAGAAGTTAATAGAATTATCATTGGGACTTGAAGTTTTCTCTTGCTAGACTCAGACTTTAACAAATAGCTTGACTCTAGGCAACTGGCATTGAAATGAGTTCAGCATCTCTGCACTACAGTTTCCTTTAAGGTTGTCATGGCAATCAGGGTTATAAAGGGGAGGTTGACCTATTATCTTTTTGTCTGTTTTATTCACTTATCTCAGTGGCGGGAACAGTGTCCAGAGAATGGTAGGTACTCAATAAATATTTGTGATTGAATGATTATAAGCAGGAGAGGAATAATATGATGGAAGGAGGAGACACGTGGTTAGCCATATTTAGGATTGAAAGGGGAGGCAGGTTGTCAAGGATATTATAGCCTGAAAGGTTGAGAGACACAGACTAAGCAGGAGTCAGGTTCTCCAGAGGATTGGGTTCAGAGGGAGCATGGGAGCCTTTGTTAGTTAGGACTCCCACACTCCATATGTATGAGGGTGTGGTGCTGTGTTAGAGGTTGGGTTCCTTGAGTCTCTCCCATCCCCTCTCATCCCCCAACAAGAAGAAACCTCATGGTACTTGGTCATTTTGAAACTTGAGAACCACGTTCTCTTGTCATCAAGTTCATTGGTTTTTCATCTGCTTAGCCAACCTTAGAATGCCAAGTCCAAGTCTTGGTTACACCCTGTGTTTCCTTCATAGGAAACTGCACTAGTAATTGAAAACAGAAATTGGTTCTTTTAGTCTAATTTGTGGGATGCAGGTAAGATTCCTGTTTACACTCTACTTTTCTAATTCTGGGACAAACTCTGGATATAATTCTCTATTTTATTGTTTAAATTCCTTGTAACTCTTATGCAAAATTGTGGGCTTTCATGAAAATAAGTTTATCCTTTTGACTCAATAATTCCATTCCTGGGAATTAATTCTTATAAATGATCTAAAAGGAGAAGAAAATATGCATACAAAGATATTTATTGCTGCATTAATTAAAATAATGGTAAAAATGAAAATAGCCTATCTAATAATAGGAGAATTGTTAAAGAAATAAATGATAGTAAATCTACCCAATAAAATATTCTGCAGCTAGTAAAATTATAATTAGGAAGACTATGTAGCAATATGGAAAATGCTGCAATATGATGGTAAGTTAAAACACCACAATAGTACATTCAATCTAGACTGTGACTATAACTCTGTCAAATGATGTGTACATCTGGACAAGACTAGAAAAAAATAGAAAAGTGATGCTAATGTGATTTATTAAGATGCCAATATTATGGGTAAAATTTCTCTATTTCAATTTCTGTTAAAGTTGTTATAACTTTGTACAGTTCAGGAATTGGAAACAGAATGGTCCGGCTGCGTGGCAGAGCTATCCATCCTTTCCAAAATGGGGTGAGACATGAGCTGGGCCCTAAGCTGCAGAATTGCACAGATTGCTCTCCCAAGGTCAAAAGCCACACTTGACATTCTTTCTGGCACTCTCCAGAATGCCTAGGATAAAACTATGTCCACCACATGTCTCAAATTCTGAGGTTGGTGGGCTGATTTAGATGTTGTCACCCATATACTTCATGGATATTAGGATCATGGTGACTTTGGGAATCCCAGAAACTTCAGAATTTTCATCACCAGGGAATTCTCCCACTTTCAAGGAATCCCAGGTTGAGGGGACCTGCCTCTACATCTTACCAACTGTATGATTTGGGTAAAGCTATTTACCTTTACTAAGCCTCATTTTCCTCATAGGTAACATGGATATAGGAATAACGTCTATACTATGTGGTTGCTATAAGAATATAAATGAGATAAGGCACAAAAAGTAATCCATTTTCCCTGCCCCCCTTGCCCCCCTCCCCCTAGCCCCATATGAATATCCTCTAGGTTTGAGTTTTCTCAAGTGTTTTTGCTTGCATGGAGGTGTAGTCTGCACTTACACATTTAAATCATGTTGGGGAGAGCAGATGTGACTCAAGCAGTTGAGCACCTGCTTCCCACATTGGGGGGGTTCCCCGGTTCAGTCCCTGGTGTCTCCTAAAACAGACAAAACAAACAAACAAACAAACAAAAAACCCATCAAGCAAGCATGAGGAAACCAACTCAGGGGAACCGATATGGGTCAGTGGTTGAGTGCCAGCTTCCCACATACGAGATCTGGGGTTCAGTTCCCGGCCCTGGTACCTGGGGAAAAAAAAGAAAAAAATCATCTTAGGGAGCTTAATTAAGCTTCAAACCAGTAGCATGGTTTGCATTAGTTACTCTGACATCTGGAGAAACTAATAATTTCAGGCCAGATAGAAAGCTAGGAGAAATACACTGTTGGTGATGCCCAGATGAGTAACCCAGATGAGGGGAGATGAGAAGACTGGAAAACAAAAAGCCACAGTGAGGACAAGAGAAGATTTAGTTTGAAAAGAGATAGTTAAGACTCAAGAGCCTGGAAAGAGAAGTATAAGGTGATTTGTGGCCTCTTGAGTACCAGGAAAAAATATGTGGCAAAAAAGACACAGATGTTCTGAAGAACGCAAGGAATTTATGATGGTTCTGAGTCCAACTGTGGGAAATGCCTGCCGAGGTCACATCTCAGTGGACTGTGGCAGGATTGGTTCAACGAGAAGAAATGGGAAGATGAAGACTTTACAAGCGAGCTTTACTCACCTATCTTCTAGAACCAGAAAAAAAGATGGGCAAAGAGAGAAGGACGGAGGAAAAAAAGGAGGAGGAGGAGGAGAAGGAAAATGAGAGGGAGAGGGAGGGGGAAGAAGAGAAGTTGCTAAGAAGAAAAAAAAATAAAATGCAAGTCTTTAGAAGTAGATTAAAATGCTCCAGAATCAACAAGCCCCTTTTTCCTAGCATTCTTTTCTTTAAATGTCACCTTCAGTGACTTTATCTCACAGTTCAGGAATGAGGATGTGGTAGCTCTTTCTATATTCTCTTATCAGATCCTTATCACTCAGAATTGAAAAGTTTAACTTCTCTTTCCATTCTTATAACATGGAAGTTGCTACAAGACCTCGAGGGTCATTTCTTCTCATCAACCTAAAGGTTTATATGAGTAATATTTATGCAAATATACATCTAGTTACCACAGCAGAGTATACAAACCGTTTTCATCAAGAGGTCAATGTATTTGACATTCTCCTTTCTTACACATGCAAGAGGTTGGCATGTGGTTACAAGGGAGCAGGTACTAGCTGAAGGCTGGGAAGGGAAAATGGAGGCTACCCCACTGAAAGAAGAGAGTATTTAGCTCCTGAACTGAAACCCTCACTTCCTGCCGGAGTTAGGACAGAGCTGATCAGATGCATAAGTATTAGCATAAGAAATGCCTCCCTGCAGCCTTCCCAAACCTAGAGCTGAGCCAAAAGTGAGTAGACAGAAGGCAAATGACAGGGAAGTGAAATGGTCCCCAAAAGTTGTCTTGTCCCTATGCCACTGCACCAAGGGCCTCCCCATCTGAATGTCACTTTTGGCCTCACATTGTTTGCTCCCAGTGAGGCCAACTGATTCTGCAACCATAGCTAGGTTTTGTGATAAATTGGAAAATGACTCCAGGGGCACCCATCTCTAGTTCTCAGAAAAGAAATCCACAGAAGTTGAATGACCAACTAGAAGCCAAGAGGCCATTTCCTCAGAGTAGAATCCCAGAGCAGAGCTATGTGGTCATTCACAGCATATGGGACTGGGGGTAGGGGGGTAAGGTGGGCAGGGGAAATGTATTTTTCCAGCCAATATCATGAACTGAAGATATTTTCTCTTTGCTCAACTTAATAAAATGAGAATCAGAGCTTTTTCTTGATGGATAATGATATTTGCTAAAAAGCATTTAATGAGACAGTTTGGGCATGTAGGCAAGATGTCAGTCCCTGATGAACTTTGGATGAGAGCATGATATAGCTTGGAGACGAGCAGCAGTTATCCATATCTCTCTCCTTATTCATAGTTCATTTCAATTCAAAAAAATAATACTTGCTGGGGGAGGAAAAATGTGTTGTGTGAAGTGCAGTGGCTAAAAGCAAAAAGACTCAGTGATTGCCAGAAGGTTACTAAGAAATCTCTTCAGTTGACCTTGAGTTTGCTATCATGTCCAATGACAAATGAAATTCTTCAAAATATAATTTGAGGTAAATATAATAATTTGAGGGAAAAGGAAGAAAAAGTGTAGCAGAAAAAGTTTTACCTGAAAATTCCTGAACTAATAAAACCACACTCTAAATGAAATATTAAGCTTCAGTCTGCATACACGCTTGGTATTTTGATTAATAACTGTAACTTGCTTGAGAACTCCTTGCACAGATTTAAAGTTTTAGTGACCTTAATATTAGGTTATTTTATTTTAAAAAGGAGGGGGCTAGCTTTTGATCGTTATCTTCTGATTTTGTCCTCTGGGCCATGGGTACCAATGGCACAGAGGATGGCCTGTCTAGAAGTCCATTCAGATGCTCAGAGATGAGATAACATGTAGTTGTAGCAGAAATTTTCCAGGGAAAATATGCATCTATCTGCCTGAATGGAACTGAATATCGCATAGAGAATTTATATACACAGACGCCAAGGAAATTGGTGAAATGCAACAATGGCCTATACTGAGCACTAGTAAGTTAAGCATTCTGGTCAAAAATATTAGCAACCTTCCTAGGGCAGAGAGAGAGACATCTTTTAAAGATGCAACTTTACCAAGAGTAATAGTAAAAGGCCATGCACGGGGATTTCTAGAAAGACCCTTCTCACACTAATTCTAATTTCCAAGGGCTGTGAAAGTGAAGATGCCCCTGGAGTCATTTTCCAATTTATCACAAAACCTAGTTATGGTTCAAGAATCAGTTGGCCTCACTGGGAGCAAACAATGTGAGGCCAAAAGTGACATTCAGATGAGGAGGCCCTTGGTGCAGTGGCATTGGAACAAGACAACTGCTTGGGGACCATTTTACTTCTCCTGGCACTTGCCTTCTGTCTACTGGATGCATCTCCTAATGCAGCCTCCACCTCCCTCTTCATCAAAGCCTTTAGGAGTCAGTTTACAAGATGTAGGTTGGTTCTTTCCTTTTGCTTTAACAGCTCCACCAAATGACTCTCTTAAGGACTCTTTCTTCTCTTCCTTCTAATTCATACCTATATCCTGCCTTTAGCTGGCTTCTGCAAGCCCCATAGATATCTCCTCTCCTTACTCAAGCCCACCTTTGCATTAGATATTTTTCGCATTTTTATTCATCAAAATCAGCACTGATTCTTAATTTCCTTAAACTCAGCCTGTGAATCTTGTTTTCATCTCAAATTAAACCTGACAAAGAAGAAACTCCTGGTTTCCTCACCAAACTTCTTGTCACTACTTTATTTCCCTGTTCTTAGGGAGAAGCACTGATTACTATATGTACTTTATTGATTTTTTAAAAATGGGTAGCTTATCCATTCAAATAATCTCTTAAGTCATCCTGTTAGAAGATATGCTTGATATTATCCCAAGCTTTCACTGTCTACAGAAGAAAACTGAAATTGGGGATGACTTGTGAGTTAATATACAAAGAAGCCAGGGCTAGAATCCAGTGTTGATTCAACCTATGTTGTGCTGGGTGCTATAGAAAACACTTTCCAGGAACTTTCAATCCCTGAACAACACCGTTGACACACCGGCATGAAAGGGACATCATATACAACTCAAGCCGTCACTGGGTTATTTATATTATGTAACATCCTAACCATCTCCTCCCTGCTTATGTTCAATCTGTCACTGATTCTTGCTGCTTCCTTCTCTATGATAGTGCCAAGGGCTGTTTCTGCTGCTGCAGAGGCTGCCTTCCAACAATTCACTCCCTAATGCCAGTCTGGATGCATCTCCTAATGGGGCTCCACCTCCCAATACTCTCCCTTCAGACAAGCCAGACTTCCCTGGCAGCCATCGCCCCTTCACCTGCCATCCTGCTCATGTCACACCCACCCTGGGAAAATCTCCAGCTGTGCCCAAGTGAAAAAACCAGAGACCTGAGTGAGGAGACCGACTGGGAGCAGGGCCCCTGAGAATGCAGGACAGATGCCAAGTTGCAAAGAAAAGAGAAATGATAGACCTTAGAGTAAAACTAAAAAGAAAGAAAATGTGTTTTAATACCCCTTTGGCTGATTCATCTCTATGTGACACCAATAAGAGGGGCGTTACCCTCTATTCACAAATGCCTTATGTTTTGCCCACATGGCCTCTCTTCCCACATCTGAAAGAGTAAACTAAGAATAGCAGTGTCAGCATAGCAGATAATGCTGGTGGCATGGCTACAATCTCTAGTTGGAGCCAGACTCAGCTTACAATTTTCGTCACAGTCTTTCTCAACAAAATGAGATAACTAAGGTCTATGTATGCGATGCCTCAACATCCCTCCTTATTCCTTCTCTTTTTGTCCATTGTAATCTCATTCAGACATGGGTCCAAGATGGAGTAGTGATTATGTGGGCCTGGTGACACTATATACCTGGTGACACTATATCCCAGGGAGGGAACTAAACTCCTAGCCTACTGTGAACAGCCCATGGCATGACCACCTATGTCTTTTGTCCTAAAGTTTATCAGTGAGTAAAAGGAATGTCAATGGCTGTCCACAGCAGAATAGGAGAGGAAAGAAGGAAAGAAAAAAAGAAGTAGGGTGTAAAGTGAAGAGAGAGGAGAAAACTACATAATGCTGGTTAAAAATCATTACAAAACTACTTCTAACTCCTTATTTCCCCCACACCTACCCCATGTCTTGCAGCATTGTTTTGAAATAAGTGGAAGATACTATAAGACAGAAAAACCAATTATTTCAGCCAGTGGATTATTTAGGAAAATCAAATGTAACAAGGATGCAAAGATAACCTCATATGACTTTGCCTTGCTTGAGTTGATTAGAGGATCTGTTCTCACAGAGAAAACTATTTGGAACAGTCTCTATACATCACAAATTTAGATATCCTTTCAGCTGAACAGTTATTCATTTATTTTAATGAAAAATAATCCTTCTCTCTCTAGTAAGGCCATCTTCAACCAAAGTTTACGTGTGATGAACTTTGAAGATTAAGGGGAGAAAAGGGTATATGCCCAGCTACCTAGGGGTCTTAGTTTTCTAGGGCTACTGTAACAGAATACCACAAACTTGGTGACTTGAAACAACAGAAGTTTATCATCTCACAGTTCCGGAGGCTAGAAATCTGAAATCAAGGTGTCAGCAGGGCCATGTTCCCTGTGAAATCTCCAGGGGAGAATCATTCCTGGTCTCTTCTTAGCTTCTGGTGGTTTCTAGCATTTAAGTCTCTGCCTCCACCACCACATAGCATTCTCCCCTCATGTATCTGCATCTCTCCTCTCCTTCTTATAAAGGACACCAGTCATCTTGGATTAAGGACCCAATCTACTCCAATCTCATCTTAACTAATTCCATCTGCAATGTACCTATTTCCAAATAAAGCCACATTCACAGGTTCCAGGGGCTAAGACTTCAACATATCTTTGGGGTGCACTATTCAACCCAGAATACTAGGTTAGCCAATTCAACTCCATAATAATAATTATAATCATTCACATTCATTTAGAGTTTACTGCATACCAATCACTCTGCAAACACTTACGTGCATTCTCCTTTCATCTTACAAGTCTGCAGAGCTACTCTTATTATTCCCATTTTATACGTGAGGACGAAGGTTTGATGTCTTGCCCAAGGTGCACAGTGAATAAATGGCAGGATCCAGATCTAACTCTAAAACCTGTGCTTTCCACCACTCCACATATCACCTCCTTCATTGGTATGACAGATATCACAGGAAGATCATACTCACAACCTGTAATATGTTCTAAATAATAGAAGCTATGTAACTAGAAAATGGTAGCTAACATTTAGCAGGCCCCACTGAAACAAGTCAGACATAAAAATGACCTCTTGGCATTTGATTATCTTTTACCTTAGACGTTGATAAACCAAACCATTCCCTTAGGACAACATTTCTGTCCAGCAAAGCATTTCTTTTGCCAAAGTATAATTTTGTTGGCTACATCTATCTCTTCCAAGCCCTGGAATTAGACCTAAGCTAGTAAATTTTGCTGTCCTGGCAAGACACTCATCCTCCAGGGCATTGTATCAGGCTAAAGTAATACATCATGTTGCTTCCCACCCTGTTGGCCCATTTCTCCAAAGAGCCCTAAAATGGTAATGTTCCTGCTCTGAATCTCTGGTTGTTACTGCCCCCAACCCTTGCACTTTAGCTCCCTGGCCTTGGAACCTGAAGTGTGCTGGATAGCAACCTTTTCACACCTGCCTTTACTTTGGAACTTCTAAAAGGGTCTGATGAAAGAGGCAGCCCCATGGAGATCCGCTTCATTCCTTTTAGACCCAGAGATCCATAAATATTGACTTGATTGGGTAAGGGAATACTTTGGTCTTTTGGGTTATGAGGATTTAATAGCTGAGAAAGAGTTGCTGAGTGGTGGGGGTGGTATCAGGTCAAATAGGGCCATGATTCCTAGAAAAGATGACCTCGTCCAACTGAGAGGCAGCAAGACCAGCAAACACTGGCAATTAAAAATTAACACAGGCCAAAAATGAAATCAATGCCTAAATTTGATAGGTTTTCAAGAAAAGTTTATAACATCCAGTTCATAGAAAAGGGAGCATTTTCTCAGTGTGCACCTTTAAAGATGCCGAAGGTCAATCCTACTTGGAAAGAGCCTTCTGCAGAAAACAGAAGTGTACAGGGCTCACTAGCAGCAAGCAAGGCAAGCAAAATATATATTTTAGATAAACTTCAGCAACAATCCTAATTTCAAAATGTTTGACATTGGCTTTGAAACTGTTAATTCACTTCATTCAAATTAGTACTTGATTATGTGCATGTGTGTGCACATCCCCACATTTGTCCAAATGGGTAATGATGTGGCCAGTTTATAGTAGCAAAAGCTTTTTTCCACTTCTTTACTAAGCAGGTAACTCTATATATCCCAATAATTGTTAAAATTCAAGTGTGATTTTCATAAAAGTTTTTTTAAAAGGCAAACTATTGGCTCACCAAAAGGCTTTAACTTAAATGTAAATCCTATGAACTAAGAGAATATTGGCCATTCAATGTATTATTACATTTTGGGTCTGGATAATAGTCTTAGCACAATTTTCCTTTTATTAGAAACTCAAGGAAGAAGTTCAATTTTCCTAAGATTGGGAAGGGATCCTCCCTTTTACACAAATGAAAATAGAAATTAAAATGCTAAAATGGAGCCAACTTTAAGATTACTTGCATTTTACCCAAGTTTACTACTAGTGACCCACAGAAAATTATGTCAACTGAATGAATTTTTAATTAGATAAGGTAGTCTACAGAGCAAAATTGTCTCAGAAACTAGCCTTTCCAAAATTTTCTAACTTGTCAGCATGTCTGAAGGTTTTGGAAAATAGTATATATATATATATAGTAGTTGTAAAAAAATAATAACAAAATAATTTTCTGGCTTATATAGATTTTAACTGTGATATTTACTTGTGTAGTCAATCCTCAGTTAATGTTAAGTACAATTTATTTTATTATCTAGTCCCGTTTGTGTTTCCCATCAGACACATAATTGAGAATTATATTGAGATAGACCTCAAAATCCAACCTGAATTGTCTTACTTCTTTTTTCCTGCTTTCAAAAACGGAATATTTTGAAACTTCTTTCTGTTAGCAATTTCTAGAGAATAGTTTTATCCTCAGAACTAAGAGAAACAAGTACATGTCTTCAGATTGGATATGTCTCTATTTGGAAAATGTATACATTAAAAAAAAAAACGTATTCTTCAAATCAAGGTCTATTCTTACCCATGAGAGAGATAAAATAGTTAAAGTAAAGCTTTCTCAATAGTAAAGAGAAGAAGTTTCAACAGAAATTAAAGTTAAGCACAGTGCCCCAACTGCATTCTTAGAAACCTATAAGAAACAAGCATATGTGGCACCAGTAGAGGTGGTACCTTTTATGAGTGATGAACATCCACAGTTCTTTGCTCTAGAAGTAATGACCCTTGTTAAATCTCAGAACTATACATTCCCCTTCAGAGAAGGAAGGGAGTGAATTGCTTACATCCATGACAAAATGTGAGATTCAGCTAAATGTTATAGTTTTGATGATGCCACAATTCTGCCCCAAATCCTTGTAACTAGCAAGTTTGACCTGAAGATTATTGAATTACTCCACTGACCATGCATTATTTAAAGGGAAGTGCTGTTATTATAGAAGCCAGCTGTTTAACCATTGGAATTCTCTCTGTTGGCCACCTTTCAAGAAACAGCAGCGCCTTGTGACTAAACATTATGTCTATGTTTAGGGGAGTCAAGGTCTAGGTTAGGCAGTGGCCAGCTTGTCCGCTAAGCCATCTTTGGCCTACATGCTGTGAAACCTCTAGAGCAAAACCACTGATATAATAAATACACAAGTTTGTAAATTTTCATCATCATGACTTTGTCAGCAAGAAAAATTCTATAGAACTTTACATGTCTAATCACTCTAAGGTTGAATGTGTTTATGGAACTTCACAATGCCCATACAACAGAACTCTTGGCCTAAGCCTGGTTGGAGAAGGAACTGTCCCAGTCTCCTGTCTTTTGTTGTAGCATTGAATAAGGACAAGAAAAAAATTATTTTGAGAATCTTGAGAAATTCAAATGTTAAATAAAAAACACATTTTCACTTTCTAAGCTAGAAAATGTTTGAACCTCTTTCTTGAAGACAATGCAAGGGATTTCTAACCACATTGAATATTTGGCCCAGATGAGTTTTTGCCTCCGTTTCTTCACTTGTTATAGAATACTTGGATAAGAAAGGACTTTAGCAGTCATTTACTATGCTCAATACAGGAGTCTGCTTCTAGGATCTCTGACAGGTGTTCATGCAGCCTTTCCTTAACTGCTTCCAGCAATGGGGAGCTCATTACATTTCAAGGACGCTCATCCCATTTTTAACACTCTTGAGTTCAAATTGTTAGAAATTTCTGTTTCTTATGATAAGCCAATATGTGTCTCCTATTCATCTCCTGGTTCTTATTCTGCCCACTAGAGCAGAATTACATAGTATCTAATAAGGACTTTTCAAAGGCAAGGATGGGGGACACTGATGTAGTTTAGTGGCTGAGTACCAGCTTCCTATATATAAGGTCCTGGGTTCAATTCTGGCCCCTAAAAAAAAATAAAAGGAAAAAGGGAAAAAAGGCAAGGATGGAACAATTGGTTCCATCTCACTTAAGAATTAATCATAATAATCATAATTTGTCATACCATAAACTGACAGTAGCTTGAATATATAGCTCATTAAGAATAGCTGTTTTTCTCAAAATTGATACTGGAATAAATTGTTTTATTACCTTTATAGTAAACTACATTGTATCAGGTTTCTAGTTTTAGCAAGTATCTTTTATTTTGGTTCTGGAAAAAGAAGGAATATGAGACATTTGAAGATAAAAGCCAAAAGTTTGACCTTCACCTGTGGCCTCTCAATTGGTGTAAAATGGTGACTCTGTTTTAATATCTTGATATAGGACCAGAAATCAACCTTATAGGCACAAAAAAAAAGATGAATTAAAGTTTAAAAGGTAATAGGAAAACACTTGTTATATGCATTTATTTCCAATGAAGTACAATGAGTCAATTATAGTCATTATGAATAGACAGAGAAAGCCATATCTCTAGGATTGTGGTATCTACATTTATGGCAAAACCCAAGTCTGTATAACCACAATTACAACAAAATTTAAAACCAGATATGGATTTAAGATAAAGTTTCTAGTTATGAACTGTTACAGGAAAGCCCTAAAATCCTCCTCTCTAAATTCATCAGCCTATGGAATACAAAACACAGTTATCATATAGACGTAGCCATATCAAACTCTGGCTCATTTAAAAGAGATAACAAGCCAGCTCCTGGTGTATGCTGTTGTTTTGTTGTTGTTCTTCTTTTCACAAGAAAAATAGACCCGTGGTGAGTTTCATGGCCTTTGGTAGTCACCAAGAAGAGAATTACACAATACATAGAAACATTCTCTGCCATCCCAAGATGAGCATCTATGCCTTCCCCTAGCAGCAGGCAAGGAGCTCCACATCTATGGAATTTTAGAAGCAGGATCACGTTTGGAGATGCTCGACATGGGAATGCTAATCAGATTCTAGAATTCCAAAGCCTCTCTCCATCTTCCACACCTAGGCAATGTTTTCTGATATTTAGCCAAATTTGATAGTTTCTGGAGCCATTTCTGCCACCCAGAAGTTGAATTGCTATCCCAAATTCAACAAGGTCCCAATTAATATCCATTAAGAAGTCTGAATTTACAGCTTCCACAAAGAGCAGTCATTCCTTGTGGCTGATTGCTGGCATAGCTACCATGTTCTGAGTCGTTACCTTCTCCTTCCTCCCTACCTCAAGAGAAAACCAAAGTGTATCAGCTACTCGTGACTGGTTGACCCCTTTGCCTCCTGAAATAGCCACTTAGTAGGAAGTATGTGGAAGTCCTTTGTGCATTGCAATAAACCGCATGAACCCATGTTTGTCTTTCCTCTAATTTATAGCCCCAGGAAAAGATTACAAAAACAAAAAAACAAAAAACATTTGTTTACAGAGCTCAGGGGACCAGCAAGTCTCTGTTTGCCAGGACCTGGCTGGCGAGCAGAAGCAGAGGGACTGCTGCAGAGATGATGCTCCAATGGCAAGTGAAGGCGCAGCTGAGGCTCTGACAGAGCCAGCTGCCTGGTCCCTCCCAAACCCCATAGTCATGAGGAGCCCACAGGACTTGCTCCAGGAGAAAGCAGCAGCGGACGCGCCCAGAGAGACCACAAATGAACCCTCATTGAGTTACTACCTCCAGCTGCTCTAAGCAGGACAATAAACCTGCCATAGGGAGGAAGCATCCACCAGGCTGCTGTGCCAATCATCAGGAAAACATTTGGGTTCTTAGAGGATGCCGTGAATGGTTGGCAGCCACAGAACACTCCACAGTGATCCATGGTAAAACTAGTTTGGTAGCAGGTCCCCATTACTACGAGTCTGATCCTCCCCAGCTAGGCAGTTCAAAATATACCCAAGGATTTTGACTTTAAATCCCATCCTGAGGTATGGTGTCATTGTTATGCAAAACTAAGACTTTCATTTAAAATGCCATGTTTTTTCTCTGTCAGGATTTTAATAGTGAAAATATGTCAGATTAATTAATTGGATTCTCCTGGATCACTGGTTCACAACTTTTCTTCCGTTAAGCCTGGGCATTAGTGAAAACTCAGGGTCTTCTCACTGCCAAGGACATTAAGAGAGACAAGAAAAGGCAGAGGGAAATCCAGGTCCGCCTCCCTTGCCTCAGCCAGAACAGCTTCCCTTTTGTCTGTTTCATATATTGGTGTATATGCAAGACTTCGTTTAACAAAAGTGCTTGTTTTGCACTCTCTTTTAATTCTAGAGTCAGGAAAATTAAGTTCAAAACAAAACAACCCCTCAACCTACTAGCCAAGTAAGATTGATTTGCAAATATAAAAAAAATTTGATTCATGGTGTTCTCTCTGGCTTATCAGAATCACATGAAAGCTGGAAATCTAGTTCATTCTATTTCAGTCTGGTAGTTATTCTATATGAAAACAAAATTGATTATTCTGGCCTCTTTAGGGTGATGGGAGAGGGAGTGCTATCCCATTGGTACTGTCATCCATTCCAAATTCTGAGGCTACTAGATGGAGGCAAAAGCATGTATTGCTTTTTCTTAGGCCATATAAGACCCTAAAAGAGGGTGTTTAGAAGAAGGGTATCAATATTTATTAAGGACATACTGTGCATCAGGTGCTGTGCTAAGCACTTTTCATAATTTTACATTTAACCCTCAAACAATCCTTTCAAGAAAGATATTATTATCAACCCCATTATGCAAATGGTAAACTGAGACCCAAAGAGCATAAGTGACTTGTCCAGAATCATATAACAGGTTTCCTCAATCTGATTTTACAGTGGGAGAAGTTGAGCAAACAAGGAAACGTTTGTGTATGAAAAACTAGGTAGATTTGCTAAAAAGGCTAAGGGAATTTAGCACATGATCTTCTTTTAATTAATCTCCCTGGCAGCTTCCCAACGAACTTAATCTATAAGAAAAGGCTAGGATTGGGCATAGACAAAATTCTTGACAACAGATTACTGAGGACCTGGGTGAATTAGCACATATGAGTGAGATAGTGCCACCAAATGTGGTGCAGATTCCAGGAGAGATACTGGCATCCAGAAGGTTCTGTGTGGTCAGGGAATATTGAAGAAGTTTCAACAAGAGGTTGAGACATTGGAGAATGGATAGGTTGACTAGGTGTGGGGAGAGGAGAGGCATGGGAGCTGGGGGGAAGGCGGTGAAGATTTCAGATTCCACTCTAAAGCCGGCCCACTCTGTTTGATTTGCACAGACAAGCCCACAGGGTATGGCTCCAGCAGTCGGCGGGCACCTCAGACAGGCATCGTGGATGAGTGCTGCTTCCGAAGCTGTGATCTGAGGAGGCTGGAGATGTACTGTGCACCCCTCAAACCTTCCAAGTCGGCCCGCTCTGTCCGCGCCCAGCGCCACACCGACATGCCCAAGGCTCAGAAGGTAAGTCAGCCCAGGTGGGATCTGGCCAACCTCAAGTGATCCGAACCTTCTACGTATAGATGAGCCCAACAGTGATAGCTCATCATCTAAACGTGTGACTAAACATTTGCTATTAGACAAAATTGAAGCCTCAGCTTCCTCACTCACCAGTTGAGTGCCCATGGGCAAATAATGTAACCTATCGGGGCCTCAGTGTCATCAGTAAATGGTGGATTATTAATAATATCTCCAAATTGGGTTGTAAAAATTAAGTTAATGTACACACAATGTTTTTTGTGTGTCTATACAAAGTAAGTGCTGGATAAGGTTAACTTCTGCCATTATTTTAATTATTAATAACAAGGCATGTAACATTTCAAGTTTGGGGATTCTGCAATGGTGCAAAGTAAAACATACTCTAAAATGGGAACTATTTGAAATCCACATTCAGTGGCAAATGCAATTAAAGGAAAAAGCTAGATATAAATAGTACCTTTTGTATGGCTCTAAGAATGCCTAGACATTTCTAATGATCAATTCTACAGGTGTCTTTTCTTAAGAGCTAGATTAAGAACAAATCCCAGTGGTCCTGTCTGTGCCATCAGAAGCACATAAACCTGATGCACAATAGGCACCTGATAATTTTTTTGCTGAATAAGTGAATGAATGAAAACATGACATTTTAGTCATTAAGTAAAAAAAATAGAGAGAGACACAACTAAAGGGAAGGTGAAGGAAGAGAAAGAGAGAATGGAAAGATGAGTTGAGAAAGAAAGAGCTCTCATTTAGGTCTCCTCAGGGACTCTGTGGCATTTTTTCCCTATGTGGTTGTAATCTTTAGAGCCAAAACTAACATTGTACAGAAAGCACAAGATGAGAGACCAGTCAGCTTACAATGACACCTTTGCTGCTTCCTGGTCCTAAACTGCAGCTGAGGCTAAGAAGGACCATGGGGGCTTAACAGAGGTGTGACCCCAGACGGCCATCTTTAGTGATGGAAGGGGACTGGGCAGAACACAGTAGCCACTGGGTGAGTCAGGAAGCAAGTACCTCAGAAGTAGCCTTAGGGTAAACATGGCTGGAAAGTGTGCTTGAGGAGGTAAAGGTGAGTTCATTCTTTCTCTTCCCAGGTGACCCAGTACCCCTCGATTTCTAGTTGAGGAGGGAGTGAGTGTCAGAGATGAGTCCCAAAGTTCTGAAATGTTGAGTGTTATGACTGAGATAGAGTCCCATCACCACTGCTGATGCTCAGTCTGACGTCGTATAAAGCCTGGGCACCCTGGGCTGACTATGAGGCTCTATCTTCAGGGACTCCACAGGAACCACCTGTTCTCAATGCAATTATTTTTGTAATGTTTACAGTATCAGCCCCCATCTACCAACAAGAAAATGAAGTCCCAGAGGCGAAGGAGAGGTGGGCCAAAGAAACACCCAGGAGGGGAACAGAATGAGGGGAGAGAAGCAAATCAGCAGATCAGAGGAAAGAAGAAAGAGCAGAGGGAGACTGGAGCTAGAAACTCTGAACACAGAGGCAGAAAAGGAAAATGGAGGAGAGAAGGAGTAAGGAGACAGAGGCAAGGATGATGAGAGAAACAGGTGACCTAAAGAAAAGCGGGAAATGCTACAGAGGAAATGAAGAAAAATGGGACTGGAGGAGCTAGATAAAGCATGGAAAGAGGAAAAGGAAACATCTTGTAGAATGTGGCTACAAAAGTTGAGAAAATGTAAAAGAAAAACATAATGCCCAAGAAAGTCCAAAGAAAGACAGTGGCAAGACTGAAACAAACAAAAAAAAAAACAACCAGGAATAATAAAAAGAGGCAAACAAGACACAGTATCACACCCCCTCAAATTAAATTAAATTAAATTAGGATAACTACCAAGGCTTTGATATGCATTTTTAAAATTTTATATGAATCTGTTATAGAAAAATTATTCCAGTATATGACCAGAGTTAAATATTAACCCCAAATTCTCAGCAAGACTGCATTGTGTCACAGAAGTTCCCAGATTTCCTTTCCTGCAGTGTCATTGGAGGCTGTATTTCCTAGTCAAGTCCAGGGTTTGGGCCAAAGGGCATCCAGTATTTGCCTAAAGACCTGTGAGGTAACTTATGACAGGAGGTCACTGAACTTTTTTTTTTGTACTTTGGAATCAGATATGGAAGATTTCTGATGTTTAGCTTTGGCCTTCTGACTTCATCTACTAGAAAATATATTCTCTGTCTCTGTCTCTGTCTGTCTCTGTCTGTCTCTCTCTGTCTCTCTCTCTCTCTCTCTGTCTCTCTCACACACACACACACACATACAGAGAGAGAGAGAGAGATTTCTAAATCTGTAATCCTGTGAGTTCTTGCTCCATAGGAACCCTAGGACTATGTGAAGGTAGAGTCGGAATTTGGTTCAATCCCTTCATTTTAAAGCTAATGACACAGGCCTAGAAATGGCAGGCAACTTGCTTGGGTTCTAAGCAGCTCTCTTTCTAACCAACAAAGCACAGCACAGAATCAAAGAAGGTTAAGAAAGATTACCAAAATAAAAATATGAGACAGAATGGTCACATGAAGTATTCCCCATTGGTTTAATATTTTTCCACCAAAAAGAATGGAGTGAATGGGAGCAAGGCACTGGATTTTCCTGAGTGAAGAAAAGCTAATTACCATCACAGAATATAGGTCCTAGAGATGTTCTCATTCAATGCCCTTGATTTAATCAGTAGGGTTAGGGCCTTCATAGATAATGAAGCAAAAATATTTAAGATCATCCAAATTGTGAGTTATAAGAGCTAAAAGACAGTGCAAGGGAGAAAACCTCAGCCAAGCAAACGACAATACATGGGGTTAGGAGATGACTAACCCAAGAAGTGAATATTTCATCCAAGTAGCCTACTTTGAAGATGGCATAGTATAAAGGAACCTTCTTCCTGCCTTGTCCTTCAGGCCCCTGCCATGCCTTCTACTTTAGGATTAGTCTTCCTTCCAGTTCACTGAAAGCCCAGGCTACCTCAAATACAATGAAGATGCTCAAACCTCAAACCAGAAGGAGATGGTCTACTCCAAATCATATCAAAACCTCATATGACTTCAAAAGTAGACCCTGGCTTATAAGGACAGATTGAAACCAAGTTGGTGCCTGACTCCAACTGGCCAGCCATCTTATTTAGAAGACACTGATTTCTCCTGCTAAGACATCCATGCTTTGGGACCAACCTCAGGCCAGAACCTACTGGGACCATCAACTTACAGTAGCCTGCAAATACAGATGGATTTCAAGGGACCACAGTTCAGCAGAACAGTTAAGAGTTCATGTCCCATGGAAAGGTTCCTTGGAGGATTATCTCTTCTTTCACTGTCTGAGTAAATGTCAATTATAACGCAAGGCTTTGGGTAAACTATAATTATATATTTACTTTGCTATCATCAGGAAATATCCAGTCTTCTCTAACCCAAAATTATACCCAATGAGAAACTTCATTCAAGAAGAACTAAATCAATGGCTTTAAAAGAAAAAAAGAAAAGACAAAAGGAATAGAACTTTCTAGTTAAAGAATCCTTAACCCCCAGACTATGCATTAAAGACCACATCTTTTTGGAATGGATTTTAATTCCAAAACAAACATCCTGAACTCCTGTATATGATTACTGAACAATACAGACTAGAAAAGAGGAAGAATCTATGGTTGTCTTTCCTTCTCCTCCTTTCTAGGATCAATACCTAAGCACCTGATGATACATGTCATGTAATGCTGGATAGACAAGTGGATGGACACATAATAGCAGATGAATAGTGGTTGAGCAACAGACCATAAAAATAAAATGAAGTGGAGTTAAAAGGATTTTTCTCATCCTGCATTGGAAAGTGAGACCAGTGCAAAGAAGGGGCGATGAAGGATCTGTGCTGTGCCTATGCAAATCTTGCATGTTTGGAATTCTCTTCTATCTAAATTGCTCAAGAACCTACTGCTATAGGTGGCAACTGGCAGAGTACTTGATAGTGACTATTATGTATATATTAGTCCCCTCGATGCTTTTTTGAAGGCAGCAGATAGTCACCATATAAAATTCTACTGTCTCAAGTTCAATCATTTCTTTTAGGCCAAATTGATGAGTGTGTGTGAAACTAATGGGAATATGTAAGACACAGTGATCTTGAAATAAAATCATTGAAAAATAATTTTATTGAACATCTACAATGTATAAACCTCTGTGCTGTGCACCAAGGATTGATATAACGATTCAAGAGGCAGTAAAACCTGGTTGTTAAAAATACAGAATACAAAGTCAGACTGCCTGGACTCAAATCCTGTCTAGCTATCGGGCTTTGGATAAATCATATAATTTCCCTATGCTTCAGTCTCTTCATCTGTCAAATGGGGGTAATAACTGACTTTACCTCATTTTGTTGTTTTATATAGTCCCTATACAATTTATGTTACTTATAAAATAGTGCTTATACAAGTCTAGTGCTTACGCAATATACGCTTTGTCTACAAATTATAGTGCTTACAATTGTGCCTGGCACATAGTAAGCACTATTAAAGTATTAACTAATATTATGTGACCGAGCTTTGAAAATTAGAGTTACCTGAATAAGAAACAGTTCTCCTCAAATGGAAGCAAGTCTCCTATCATCGAAAGTGTCAAGTCCAAGTTTGCCAGCATTTTTTGGTGACGTGGTTGTAGAGGTTCAAACGTATGAGAGGAGAAGAGAACTAGATTAACCTAAGACCCCTTCCAACCCAGATAACCCCTGGTTCTATGAATAATTCCAATTTAAATGATAGCTGGGCTCTCCCATGTGAGGACCCATTAGCTTTTATTTCAAGGTCACAGAATGAACTCTCAGAAAACCACCATTTTTCTCAAGCAGTTAAAATCAAATGTAATATGTGTTTTCATTTCATGGTGCCTGGGGAAAATCTAATTGTAGCATGAACTCCAGCTCTTGCTAGTTTTAAGTAAAATTGCCAAAATAAATAGAAATGTGGGATATTTCCGGGCTCTCACGGCTTCCGGGACACTTCAGTTTCTAGGGCTGCCGATCCAGTGCCTTTCACAAGCATTTGATCTTCTTTCAAACATCTCTTGAAAACAAACAAAACCTCATACAACTTCAAATGTGAGTACTGTTAGGATGTAAGGGTAGAAAAGGAGGCACAGAAATGAGCTCCCAAAGAACAACTCCCCTTCTCTTTCCTTGATCAAGGGTAAGCATGTTTTCTTAGGTCATAACATTTGCAGTTTCTCATGTCCATTAGCACCCTTAGGGGAAGATGAGGGCTATTCTCTCTACTTACCTGTGTGAAGGGAATAGGGTTTTTATCAATATTTACTAGATAATATGGAGTTGACTTTTAATTCAAGGGCAAAATTGATAGTCTGAAGTTCAAGGGGAAACCTTTGGTACAAAGAAAAGATTGACAATTTTAGATGAAGCAGCATCCCCTCTCATGAGTTTGAAATGTCCACTTTTGAAATCCTCAACCTGTATAATCACCTCAATGCTTACAGCCCAGTTACTGCCACTTTTGAAAATGAGTGACAACATTTATTGACCTAAAAAGGACAAGTCCACTTTTAAAAAAGGAATAGCTGGGATGAACAAGGGTTCCTCAGGGGCCAAGAAACCTCTAAACTTTCAAAGCCAAAGTCAGCTTCTCCATCCTCGAGGGTCTAACCAAATCCAAGAATCTTTCCCTGATGCCCGATGTTAGGGGTCTTTTTTATTGGGACTCCCTAATGTCTTTAGTGCTACCCCCATTTTTATCCAGAAACCAAGAAAGATGACTTAGAAATATAAATTTAAGCTTTAAGCTCAAGAAGAGAGAAATGGAAATTGAGAACAGCAGGAACTGATGAGATATGTGAGATGATGGGTCCATGAATCTATGTCAAGTACTTCTAGAAAGCAGTTGAAAAAGTTCTCACTGTATCAGGAACTCCATTGCAGCCTCATCTTTTGCCAGATGAGTAACAGAAGCTACAAAATATTTTGTAAAATCCCAATCTTTATTTTCTTAACTAATATGGTTATAGCTTTAAGAACCACTAATCAGGAAACTAAATCTTTTGGGGGAAAAAGTGAGGGTTAATAGTTAGAAATATGAATACCAAAAGTATATCCAACTGGTTTTAATTCTAAACATCCATGATGATACTTTAGAATCTGTAATTAACTTTAAGAGACCATTTTTGTAGAGAGGAAGATTGAACTTCTTCTTCTTTCCTTTGTGTGTTTGGGGATTGGGGGGGTGAATGTAGTTTTGTGCTCTAGCATTTTTATACCCAGTGAGTGTTTGGGGTGAATTATTTTCTGGAATTATAAGTAAATACAATTTCCTGACTTTTCTTTCAGTGATGCTAAATTCATCTGTAAAAAACTATTCAGGAACAACTGTCTTCCCAACTTGTCTTCCCAAAGACCCAGATTCTAGTCCTAAATTAAATAAAATATTATTCAGGAAATAAAAGGAATATTATGAGAGGGGCGAAAAGAAGTTGGTTTTCTTCCTGTGATATCTTCTAAGGATCCAGGGGCTTCAAGCATTTCCCACCTGAACCACAGAAAGGGACTATGCTATGAAACCAGAACTTTCACAGAGAATCAATTGGCAACTTTAGAAATTTCCAGGCATAATTCTTGACCAGTACAGTTAAGGGTTGCTGAGTCCAGTTGGTCTTCCTTCTATCATCCCCTACCCCTACTTCTAGTAGAGATTGGGATTATTGACAAAAATTGTCACATGCTCTCACCATTCTCCCCTTCCTTAACCATAAATCTTTATTCACTCTGGCATACACCTTGAGTCCCATTGGTTCAGTTTATTTGAGTAGACTTAAGGTATCATTGTCACTCTAGCAGGAAAAAGGTGGCAATGGGTTGTACTGTTTTACTTCGCTCCTCTAGCTGGCATGGTCAGAATTTCCAAAGGAACATGAAATGTTAAAAGCAAGACGTGATAAAGGCTGAACATGATGGCAACTCTTCTCTCCGGTAAAATAGCTCCAAAGCTTCCAGGGAGAGACCAAGCCATTTTACATCAAACCCAACTAGCCAAATGGCCCAGGCTTTCAAGCTAGGATTCATATGCCAAAAGGTTTATAAAACTATGTAAAATATATAAATGTTTGCATGGGGCTTTCTGTCTGGCCAACACCAAGAGGCTAAGTAATCAAAGACCAACCAGCACTGCCATCTGTGAAAATAGGATGTATTTTCACAGCTGTAGATAACAATTAGGGCAAGACAAAAATTCCAAATGATTAGGCGCAAACCACGGCAGGTTGAGGGTTGGGTAAGGATTCCTAGTTGGTTGACAGCTGTAGTCTAGAGAATGTGCAATATTTATATTGCGGTGCAAGTGTGGCATGCTGAATAGTTTACGAGGCATTACAGGTCTAGAAGAAATGAAAAATATGAGTCAATCAATAAATGTAAAGCATTATTATTGTTATTTTATCATTATTGGTTGACCTAGGCTGCTACTGACTGTCCTGGTTTCTCTCTTTCTAAATGATATTTGTTTCTTTCTTCAAAAGCAGGCTAGGATGGAGGTAGAGGGGGTTTTGGCACAAGACATCAATTCTGTTTTTTTTCAAACAGAATGCAGTCATGAATTATTATTGCACCATTTGCCTTCTTCTGTCTTGGAAAAAGCACTGGCTGGCACCCTGTATGTTTACTTTTATGTGCTGGAGGCTCCCATCAGCCTTAAACAGATGCAAATCACTTTAACTTGTCATAGTGTTATTTTGTCCATTCTAAAAAGTTCATAAGAACCTTCCAAACTTCCGAAATTTCTCTCAATTCCGTGAGGAGGAAAATTCAGATCACAGCATTTAAATGTTCTACACAGATTTGTCACACACACAAAAATGAGTGCAAGAGGGCAACACCCTTTTCCTACTAACCCTGTGAACTCATCACAGTTGCACTAAAATGACACCGAAAGGTAAAACCTTGAGCCTTACATCTCCCCAAAGGTCCTGTAATATATATTATTGTGTATACTAGTTTAAGTATGCTAGGATAAACTGTGTGTCAGATGAAACAATGCGATTTTGGAGACTTAGGAGGAAAAGAAGAATCAATCCAGTTTTTAGGTAAGAATGTACTCTTTAGCACATATTGGTGAAATTGCTAGAATCTGGTGTTTCACTTTTTTTTAATACCACATTTGAACCTTTAGCAATTCCAAAATCAATTCCTCTGGGAAAGACAGCGTGCTTAAGATATTTTTTTTTTTATTTAAAAATGTAACACAAACAGCTAACTAAACAAACTGCCCATAAAATCAACACTCTAAGCAGCCCTGAACCCTAAAGGATTTTACAACATCCACCAAGTCTATTAAAGGCAACATAAATACCTCACTCTAGCAAGGGAGAGTACCCTTCAGCATTTTTTTTTTCTTTTTTCTTTTCAGGCTTCTAACCCATTTGGTAGTGATTTCTTACCTCATAGGCAGGAATAGTTGAAATAGAATCAACTGGTGTCCTGAAGAATAAGACAGTTGCAAAGACAGTATAATTTTGAAATAAGGTGGGGCAAGTACATTTTTTCTGACTCCCCAGGATTTGATAGGGATGCATCAGTCACTGAAAAAGAGCTATGCATCTACTAGCTCAGCACCCAAGGAAACTCTGGGCACCCCAGGGGGTAGCTACTCTTGCCCCACTCTCAACCAGAGAAAGGGCTGCTTTGGCAACAACAACAACAAAAAGCAATAATAATAACTGATATTTACCAGGCACTTGCCCTGTGGCAAAGACTATAGTGAATCACCTCATTTGATCTTCACAGTAATCTGTGAAGATGGGAAAACTCTAGCAAGTGGCCCAACCAGATTCCAACCACAAGACAGACTCCAGTATGTTAACTCTATTCCACCACTCCTACAGGAAATTTAAATCAAATCATTGCATGCTTTGCAACTCTGCTCAAAGCACCAGGCTTGGGTCTAGGGATAATGAAGTGATGGAAGAAACATGCTATCTGCCCTTAAGGAGCTTACTACTTAGTGGACAGACAAACATATGCAAAGCATCCTGGATTGCCATGCAGTCTAAGGAAAGCTCAGCAGAGTCATTAAAGAGTCCTTGAGCCAAAGGTGGCCAACAAAGAACCCCCATTTTCCAAGGAAAATAAGTCTGCTTTAGTATCACCATCATATTCAGACATTCCTTTAAAGGATTGGCCCACTCTAGACCAATCAACAGTGGCCAAAGAAGATGGTCATATTGGAGGGAAAAAATTCCCACTCCTGCAGTAACCACATAAGCCATGTTTCCAGAAAAATCCAGAGGCTTTGCAGACCAACACAGCTTGACTCTTTGTTAAAGAGGCAGCCACATACACTAGGAGCAGAGGTCTCCTGCAGCGAGCACCATGTGCTTGGTTTTAAAAGTCACATCCCAAAAGGCCGAGTGGATCACATGACACTCACTCTGCTTCCCTTCCAGAGATGAAAGGCTAACAATTCTCCTGGAATTTGAACTTCTGATTCCCTGTAGTAGAGTAATATCCAAGTTGATACTCATGCATCTAAATTGTCCTCTACCATTCCACGTGTATCAGGGCACACCAACAATATAGCTATAGCACATCCTTTTCAATAGGTTAAGACCTGATATGTGAGCCATCTTGCCAATAAACCAGCTGGATTTTTTTTATCCCCACTTTGTCCTTAGTTAGTACTTTATGCTGTACAATAGGCTGCTAATATTCCATGCTAGACAGTATTTTCCCAGTGTTTTTTATAGGGTGCCAGGCATTTCCTAGACTTTATGTCTCACAATGCTTCATTTGTCTGGAATGGGTGGAGATGGAAACATAGTCTATTGAGAACATCACTGCTTCCTCCCTGAAATTTAAAGAGCCTATTATCATCCTTCTTTTAGATTCTGTCTCTCAGGCCAAATCTCAGAAAGATAGGTACGGAGAAAAGAAGAGTTAATAGCATTCAGAGGGTTAGCTTTTGCTAACTGAACACTGTGCTACTAAACTTCTCTCAGCAACCATGCAATGTGTCCCAGCTCATACTTATGATCAGGGAGGGCACCCACCCTCTAGATTAGAGTCTTCTCTTCCCAGGGCACTTCCATACCCTCTAGACTGGCATCTACCACCATCTGGGATGGTGGGCAACCCATAACATTATCAACTATTGCTTCTGGACTCAGAAATACCAAATATTGTTTTGCTTCTTTGGACAGCAGTATAGCAGAGTAGCTAATAGGTGGATTCCAGAATCAGAACGAACTGGTCGAAATCCCAACACTATCACAACATCACTGTAAGAGATTAGGCAAGTTCAAATTTCTTAAAGGTAAAACAGGAAGGATACTAGTACTCATCCCCAAGGTTTGTTACAGGAATTAAATGAGAAAGTATATACAACTAACATGCATAATACAGTGCCAGCACATAAGTATTCATGTAATATGAATTATTTTTATTTCAGTCCTAAGTCTATCTCTCTTCCCATGTGACTAAATCCTAGCAATCTTCAGCTTGGAAAACGGAACTACTACACAAAATGCCTCTCACAAGGTCATTGTGAAGATTCAGTGAGACCATTTTATAAACTCCAGAGCCTTCAGCAAATGTTAAACAATATTATTATTGCCATTGTTATTAGCCCTTGTTATTGCCATTGTTATTAGCCTTAATCAAAGTTTGTGCATTGCTTTCCAAAGTAAAGCTTGGACCTAGAATAAGAGCCAAGGAATAATGAGAGAATGCTAATGCCTTCTTCAGAGCTTTCTCTAGCTTCTTAATTACCTGTGTATGATACACAATGTGTAATAATGTGTAGCACAAATTAAGCCCTTCTCAAATTTATTCCTTTATGTGTTAAACTTTCCTTTAGAAGTATAAATTTCCTCAACCAATCCTGGTGAGTTGGAGGACCAACAAATATATATATATATATTTTAAATAATCTTATCTCACCTGGTGTCATAGGAAACAATATTTACTCACTACTGTTTTCCTTTCAAAAAATCTGTCTCGTTGCATACTAGAAACAGTTTCAGTTGGTTTGTTTGTCTTGGACAAGCTGTTGAAGTGAAAAAGTTTTTGCTTGGCTGAATGTGGGACAGTTTCATAACCCTTCAAGAAGTAACTTGAAGACCAGTGCCAGCTCCAACGGCTGCTTCTAACATGCTTCCACTTGCAGCGCATTGCCAAGGGTGGCCAGCATAATTGAATTAAGACAATGAGCAAAACAACAGATGCAATGGAGACCAAGTTCCTGAGTACTTTTGTTCTGTCACTGTCATTGTCTGCAACAAAGAAGTCACATGTGAGAGTCTGGGAAGGAAGCCAAATGCAAACGAGACGACATCCCAGCTGGTTTTGAATGGCCTTCACCTCATGTGTGTGTGCATGGGAACCATGCTATTTGGAGCAGGGTCAGCTTTACTCAAGTGAGTTTAAGCCCATGGCTTTGCTCTGATGCTGAGACAGACCCAGAAGAAAAAGACCAGAGGATCCCTCTGCTCAGACTTCCCACTTCATACTTTCTGCGTTGAGAGAAAAGAAAAAGAATCTCTCTTGAAGACCAAAGATAATAGCTATATGGTTGACCAATCTAACCTCAATCTCTTTTGCTATAGCCAGCATGAATTCAATGAGTGAAACATAAAAGACACCTGAATGCTTTCTTCTAAAATTTTGGAGTTAATTCAGCTTGAAAGGAACATTGAAGATTAAACAGTTATGGAGCTTTCTTTTGATTGGTTACCATTTCACTTTTCAACAGTTTTTCAGTTTGGGGGTTATCCAGATTCTTTAAAAATCATCTATTTTTCTAAATTGGTGTGAGCCTCTTAAACAGAAGAGAAGGCAAAACTCAATTTAGTGTATTTGGCTACTTGTTAATTTGGTTAGTAGTTTGGGAGAGAGGTAGTCTCCTTAATAGTAGCATTTAGGGTCTTGGTAAGCCACATACCAACATGAGGATCCATTGAGAATTAAACAGAAATGTTTCTGTTTGGGATTAGTGATTCTATTATATAACCCCATATGTTTTTCTTTCATTTTTCTAGTGACCTCCTATAAAACAATAGAGTAAAGTATAAGCTTAAGAAGACAAGTTTAGTGACTGGTATCTTAACAGTAGACAGTTTGTACAGCACGAATGCATGTTAAGTGAACTTGTAAAAGTTGTGTGATATTTGGGGGAAAGTATCAGGACTTTAAAACAGATGGCATTTCAAGCTATCCTATACAAATATCTTAGTTATTCCCACTGGCTTTTTTCAACCGTTACTGAGCTAGATATTTTAATAAATGCTTTTACACAGTAATGTCATCTCCCTTCTATTTAGTCAGTACATGATATTGGCAATCAACTCAAAGTGCTAATCATCTTTCACGCAGGACTGGGTATAGCTCAATGTTCTTGGTAGCACAGAAAATCACATGTAAGAAAGGCCATCAAGTCGCTATGGAACTTGGCCAATAGTTATTATTTCCAGGGATCGGTAGCTGGTTTCTCCCTGACATTAGTAGTAGACCCTCCTACCCTCTTTAGTCTTGGGTCTGAGGTTTGAGTGACCTCAAAGGTGCTTTAGCTCCTGACAGTATTGTGATTGTATGAGGTGGTCATTACCTTAGCTAGGAGGAACAGGCAGGTTGGCAATCCCAGCCACCAGAGTGAGAAATCTTGTTTTGGATCTTGATAGAAACATATTCTGGGGAAAAAAGGCATTGTGGTTCTGTGAACCTCACCCTGAACCAGTAGTTGTCCACTCCATCCTCCAAGAAAGGACCCTAATGGCTAGAAGTGAGACAAAGAAGCACTGTCAAGTTTATGCATGTAAAGGACATTTCCTCCTGGATTTTATTTCAAATTTCTTTATTAAACTTTGCTATGGAAATACATTAAAGGCAAAAAAAAAATATTACTATAGAAACAGTATAATAA
Source organism: Dasypus novemcinctus (assembly GCF_030445035.2). NCBI lineage: Eukaryota > Metazoa > Chordata > Mammalia > Cingulata > Dasypodidae > Dasypus > Dasypus novemcinctus. The sequence goes on along the minus strand of NC_080684.1, from coordinate 86,730,540 downwards.
CTTGATTATGAAAATCAGAGTCAAGTATGTTCCTTCATTCATTCAATGAATTTATTCCACAAGTATTTATTGAACAGATGCAATATCCTGGCCACTATTCAAAACGCCCTGCTCTTACAGAGCTTATATTCTAAACAACACTTGATATTCCTTAGCTAACAGCTTTATGTGTTGATGATATATAATAATAACAATAATAACTAATATATATGTAATGCTTATCACATGCCAGGCCTATTGTAAGTGTTTTTACATACATTATTCTTTAATCTTATTTAGTAGATTATATTACTGCCCTATTTTGTGAATGAGGCACAAAGAGATTGGCCCTTGCACAAATTCACAGAGCTAGAGTATAAAAGAGCTAGGATTTGAGCCTGTAATAATATGTCATAACACAAAAATCTGTGATTCTACAAATTTCTAAACCAATTATAAAACTTCCTAATCTTCTACTTCTAAAACCTTTTCTCCTAAGGGGGAAAAAAATGAAAAAATGAAGAAAAAAATAACCTACAATAAAATCATAGAGGATGATCCCAGAATCTATTTTTTTTTCTCTCATTAGAAAAAAGATATTATAAGCGAGAAGGCAGGATTTTCAGGATCCCCTTACTATCAATTAACAGGAGATAGAGGTGGATGAATAATAAAACACATGTCTGTGTGATTTTATATAAAGCAATTTGTGGTATCCATACCACCAGGGTCCACAGAAGCAGCCTGCGTGAGATTTGGCCTGTCTTCCTAGAAAAATCAGGGCCCCAAGTGTCTATTAGATTGACTCCTGAAGTATAAGATATACAAAGTCGAGACCCGATGTTAGGAGTAGATGGATACATAAAACTTCAACAAGTTGATGTCACTTTTTCTCCCTTATTTATAGGAAGTGCATTTGAAGAACGCAAGTAGAGGGAGTGCAGGAAACAAGAACTACAGAATGTAGGAAGACCCTCCCAAGGAGTGAAGAAGGACATGTCACCGGTGGGATCCTTTGCTCTGCATAATTGACCTGTTAAACATCGGAAGACCTACCAAAAAGAAGTTTGCTAACATTTCAAAAGATGGGCATTTCCCCCAATGAAATACACAAGTAAACATTCCGACCTTGTCTTTAGGAGTGATTGTTAAAAGCTTCGCACCTTGCAAAAATGGTCCTGGAGTTGGTAGATTGCTGTTGATCCTGTATGAATAATGTTTTATAGAGAAAAAATATATATATATCTATATATATATCTTAGTCCCTGCCTCTCAAGAGCCACAAATGCATGGGTGTTTTATAGATCCAGTTGCACTAAATTTGTCTCTGAATCTTGGCTGTTGGAGCCACCACTTCAGCAGCCTAGTCTAAGTGGTTTGATTAATTTTTTTTCTTATTTGCACTTCTTTCTGCGCAACACAGACTATTTGTTTTACAGTGTCTGGTACTTGTTGTCTAATCCCCACACCCCCTTCATCTCCTTCATACTTGCTAAATTTGGCCTCCTCAATAACAGCAAGCAGTCATAGCACAACAATTTTTAATCTGTAAGATTCCATCTGTGGTATTTGCACCAAATATAAGTTGGATGCATTTGTTTTAGACACAAAGCTTTATATTCCCACATCTTGCTTAAAAAAATGCAAGTAGTTGCAACTTTGAGGCCAATAATTTTTAGGCGCATTTTAATCATAGAAAGTCTCTTAAACTCTCAACAGCTCTTTCAAATGATAAGTTAGTGTGCAACCTGATTAGGAACTTCTTTCTTTTTATTTTTTCCATATAAAGCAGTATGTAAATTTAGCACAACAATAATACAGAATATATCAACCGTATGTAAAACTCTGTTTTTTTTAGTACCATGGTGCTATTTTGTAGTTTGTTATATGAAAGAATCTGGCCAAAACGGTAAAAGGTGAAAGCAAAATGAAAGGGGAAGCCTAGAGCCAAAGATGCCACAAAGGGAAAGGGTGCTGAAAAATCCATACATTTGGGAAAGAAGGCAAAGCCCCCCAATTATGCCTTCCAAAAAGAACTAAAGAGACAAAGGTCCACCAACCCAAATTAGATTGGTGAGTCCAAAGTGGAAGCTGTGATGTGGGAAAATTCCTAAAAGTCTAAAAGATTAGGAATTTTGATAGTCCTAATCTCTCTTTCTCTCTGAAGAAACAAACATCTGCCAGCTCTGCCATAGGCTCACCACTGTGTGACTTTGGGCAAGTCACTTCACCCCTCTGTGCCTCAGTTTCCTCATCTGCAAAATGAGGGCAATATGTCATCTACCTACCTCACAGGGGTGGTGTGAGGATTAAAAAGCTAAAGCTCCAGATTTTTATCCTGGCTGGCTTGCTCTGAGGGTGCAATGTCAGAGCCCTTGAGTTGCTGGGATGTAAGGAATTGTTATAAACAACTCATTCACAGCATAGCTAGAGCAATGATTAACCAAAGGCTTCTGACATCTCATTCCTTGTCAAGGAAGCTACCCAAACAACTCCATAGCTTTTAAAAACACTTTTCAAAATAAGTTAGAAATATTTGACTTGCAAGTTGATTTTGAATTCTGCATTTAGATTTATGAATACATAGATAATTGAAAAGCAAGAAAAGGAGAAGAGAAAAGGAGAAAAACTAAAAGGTTTCTACCATTGAAAGGGTTATCAAAGTACTTCATTCCTTAGAACTCACTATCTATCCAGCAATACCTCTTCCCATATTTGAAAAATATATTTATTCCTTCTCTTTAGGCAACATAAGAAAAATGGCCCAATGTTTTAAATATTGAAATGATATTTAATAAATAGTCACAATGTTACTTCCCTTAATGAATTTTACTCTAACCCTAGGTTGAATATACATTTAAGTATTTGTCAAACTATGCTTGACTAGAGTTGCTAGTTGAGAGGCAAAAATTTCCTTCATAATCAGTAAGTTCCTCATGTGTTTAATGAACCCTAACTCTCTGTGATTGTGTCTTAACTATTCAACTGAAAATTGATACTGATAAAATCCTATGGTGAAGACATGAGGACAGGCCCAGGGTAGCCCAGAGAAGGTTTCGCTTCTGTGATCAAGACTTTCTTAAAACAGTGAATCATCCGGCATTCAGATCTTTTTATCTGCCTTAGAACTTTCAGATGAAAAGCACACAGGCTTGATTACGTATGCAAATATTATCCTTTATATTCTTGGAAAGTGTTTATGGAAAACAAAAAGCGCACACTCTCCAGTTTTCCTTCCACTGGGTCACATCAAGTTTCAGAGGCCGAAGAGAGACTTCCTGACCCTCTGAAGAGCCGCATGAGGAAGGCCCAAATTGATAGATGCTCCTGCTCAGACAGAACACATTCTCACTCTCTCTGACCACAGAATTCGTTGAATTGGGTTGGAGATGATGATCAATGTTCTGATCACTATGGACAGATGTCAGAAAGAAAATGAGTCATTTTTATCTTACATGTGTTTTACAGCTATATAGGTTCTTCAAAATGACACGCTCCCAGGATGTCACTTCTGATTTTTATTTTTTGTTCCCAGCCCATACCTTTTAAAATACTAACTCCCAGCAAGACTTTATAAGTAGTCTTCTGCAGACTTAGGGATTGCCTATCATAGCTGGACATGGTCTTTCTGTGACTTATTTGCTTAATTCTATTCCTAGCCAAAATTCTCCCAATAAGGAAATCTTAAACATGCAAAGCCATATTACCTTTCTTAACTTTTTCCAACACACAACTCTGTCCAACTGGATCATAAATCAACTAATCAAAAATTAACTAATAATACTAATCCACAATTTATTGCAAATGATTAAAATCTAGAAGTTGATGTAAACTATGGCAGTCAGCTAATCATCATATACTATAGTAGAATGACTCTGAATTGATAGGAGTACCTAAAATTTCCCAACTCAAAACTTTATGAGTTTTACTTTAAAATTTTGTTGTTTCAGAATTTTAAAATGGGGCAATTTCATGATTTTTATGAAAGAGCCATTAATGTTGATAAGAATGAGCTTTCCGTTTATAGGTTTTTTCCAATTTAATTGACAATAGTTGATACTTGGGTCAAATTTTCTGTTCCCAATTCCCCAAATAGTATAATGGTATTATTTGCACATTTTAAGATGGGGAGCCTCCATTGAAAACATTAATTCATCTTTCCCTCAGAATCAATTCTCCTGAGGATAAAGACAAACTCTTCCGATACCCATTATATTACACACATATACACACCCTGAGAGTCCAATAGAATACTGAGAAAAAATCACATCCTTGCAAATCCTATTTAAAAAATAAAACAAAACCCACAATGACTGGTCTCCCTTGAGAATCCTTCCCCTCCTTGGAATGTCAATGTTTGTGTAGATGAACCCTGTCATGCACTGTGGCTCCAGGATTTCAGTCACGAGTCTATGCCCTTGGAGAAAAGTTTAGAGTGGAAGATGGAGCGTATTTTGCTTTCCCATTTATTGTTTGGCCAGCTATGCCAATGTGGTGCTATTGTTTCTTTAAGAAAGTACTTGACTAAAAAAAGAAAAACGAAAAAAAAAGAAAGCATAGACTTATTTTTTTAAGGTATAAAAACAACAATTCTATAGATAGATGGCTTAATAAAATAGCATTAGTTCTAGCCACCACCCTCTTTCAATTTTTTATCACTCACAAGTAGTGTACTATTCACCAAATTGTGAGTTTGGGGGTGAATTTGGGGGTGCAGGGGCATGAGATGGTAATTTTTTAAAGCTAGAAGGCTCCATTATTTTGTTGGCCTCCAAACAGCAAAATAAGCAATGTTTTATCCAATCTCAACATCTTGATCAAGAGCATGGAACACAAATGGAACAACCCCCAAAATAAAGGGCCTTATAAACAAGTGGCAGAACTTAAAAGGTAATTAAATTACTTTTTTATTTTTATTTTTTGTGCTCTCTGCTCTAAAAATAGATATTCAGCAAGTGGATAAAATAAAAGTAAAGAGAATAAATATATTGATTTACCTGCTGAAAATAGCTTCTGCCACATTTCCCTTGGGTAATTCTTTGGCGTTTATTGGTTTGTATAAGATATTTTCCCATCCCCTAACCATCTCAAAGAGCTCTTGCTCTCATCAAAAACCATTAATTTCATTGGGAAGTGTTTCCTTGTGAGATGGGGGCTTATCTACTGATAAGAAAAGAATATATGAGAAATCGTTGAAAGAGATGGCTAACAATCTGTGAAGTTTTTTTGTTTTTGTTCTTGTTTTTGTTTTTTTACTTTATACAGTCTTTATGAATATCTTAATGTTCAAAAAATAACTCGGTTCTCTTCTTTTTTATACTGAAATGAGGGATGATACATTAAACCCACATAGATTCTATAGGCTAGATAGAAATGTACTTTTGACTTGCTGAAGCTATAATCAGGTTATTTTAAATGTTTTTGCTATTTTTAATCTTAAAGGATTATACTAATTTATTAGAGACAGAACCTGTTTGGCTCTTTTCAAAAGAAAGACTGTGCCCACTCAAATCATGTGGGCTTTCCCATCAATGTTTCCAAAAGACTACGTCATCATTTATTTTAAAATAGAAGAATTGTGATTCTTTATCCCCTTCCCCTGCAATGATCATAAAGTCCAGAATCTGAGGGGGAAAGAACAAAAATAAAATTGTATTCATTCTTTTTTTTTTTTTAGTGTTTTCATTTAATCCTATAGCATGTTTTTGCTTATCACGATTTTAATATTTTTTAAAACTTTCCTGTTAGGTGTTAGAACTTAAAACATATATATCTTTTTGTGTGTGTGATTTCTATTAAAAAATAAAAATAAAAAGAGCTGAGAAGACTGAAGCTTCAAGTGCTTATGGTACAGGATAAAGATATCAATTTAAATAACCAAATCCTACCTAGATCAATACTTTTTTTAAGTAAAAGATAAGACAGAGGCCCAGGGGATTTTTGAAATGGTCTTTATTCCTTTTAGTTCTTATTCTTGTAGTATCCACGTTAGAATTTTAAGGAGGGCTGATGAACCTAACACTCTGGATCGTGCAGAAAAAGTAGGTTTCACCTGTTCCCTCTTAATTAATGATTATACAATGATGTTAAGCATGGTCCCACTCCCCATCTTCAAATATCGATACAATCTTTCAAGAAAAAAAAAAGTTTTAATTTTAAAAACACAGGCACAAATATCCAAATGTCACTGCCCAACGGAAACATGAGCTTGGATAGAGATAGTTTTTCCTGCTTAATAACCCCAGCTAAATCACCTGTCACGTTCAAGATGATTTTTCATAATCCTTGAAATCCGCTTTAATTGCCCAGGCCTACAGCATTCTAGAAGTAAATATTACTCATTTTCTTTTGCCCATAATGCATTGATATAAAGTGAAAAAAAAAATGAAATTAGAGCTCTAAAATCCCTTCCAAACCACTCACTAGCCCAACTCACACACCCACAACTGTCATTTCTGTTAATCCCTTAATCTGATCATGTTTGGATATTTATCTTGTACCTGCTGCTAAACACACTGCAGGAGGGACTCTGAAACCTCAAACTGTCTACTTATATCTCTTATCTGTGTCTATGTATCATTAATGTCTATTCAAGATATCAAAAACTTTCAAACATCATGCAGCTTGTATTTAGTTTATTTAAAGGTCTCATATCATATCTTCCTTTCCTAAGAGAGTTAATGAACTATGAGAATTGGGATTATATCACGTATTTTGTTTCATAATGGTTTTAGCAAATTTATAGGCCAAATGTGATAAATAAACTTACAGACACTGAATTAATTTTCCCTGCTACTTTGAAACCAGAAAATAATAATTGGTTATTCATTATATCTTAGTTCAAAAGCATATTTTATTAAATTAATTCTGATTGTATTTGAAATTATTATTCAATTCATTTATGGCAGAGGAATATCAATCCTAATGACCTTTAACAATGTAACTAACTAAATCATTATCTTGCATTTACTGTTTAATAAGCATATTTTGAAATGTATGGCTAGAGTGTCATAATAAAGTGATATATCTTTCTTTAGTAATTACATTAAAAGTAATCATGTTTGATTCTTAGTTCTTTTGGGTAATGTTGGTATAATGTGTCATTCCTTTATAAAATCTACTGTCACATAGTATTTTTATTAATTAAGGTCATTGCAACAAATAATCATGAAAATTTACCCAGAAAGATGGAATTAATCACACCATAGTGGAGATACCTTATAGAATTTACAGGGTATATTTCAAAATAAGTATGTTTCAAAGGACTTATACAAATCATGTAAGATATATGAATCATGAAATATATGCATTAACAATAAAGCAAGTTTAAGTGACTGACCCACTCACTGTAATCCACCAGTGAGTTATAATTCATGACACAAAGTATTTGGGAAAAGATTTTCTTTCCAAAAGATGTAAATAAAAGAACATAATATATAGGCTGCATAAAATACCAATGGTACTTATTGCACTCCCATACTGAGATATTTTCTAAGAATGTAATCTCTTGGCATTGAGGTTTTTTTAAAATAAATATTTCTAATTGCTTACTGAATAGATACTATGAATATGAAACTCAAACTGCATTTGAAGAAGTACAAAGTGAAAAAATTAGTAAATTCCCTTTTATTGTTTAAGAGCATCTCATTTCATTTTCCTTTTTAAAAAACCTGCCATTAGCTATTTGGAAAATTGTCCAAATATTAAAAAGTCTCATGAGCCTCGCATTTGGTTCTAAGGAAATAATAATTCTGAAGCTACTTTTTAATATCTTCTTGCATGCCATTGGGAGCCCAGCTCAGTCTCACTGCCAGTCTCACTCTCCCAGGATTTCCCTGGATCTCCCTGGGACTCATTTAATGGGCAAGCTCTTTATCCAATGTCCTCTTCCTGTGCAGCATCTCGCCTTCTTTGGCTTCTCTGCAGACTACTTTCTGGACTATACCTTTCTCCCTGCATTCCCCTAAAACACCATTCACCAAAGCCTAACCTGGGTACAGCCTTTCATTATAGGTTTAGTAGTAGTAAAGTGGGAGAAGATTAAGCACAGGTCAGAAAACAACTTCCAATTCAATGTGAGCCAACACTGTAGCTACAAATCCATCAAAGAATTTTGGCTAATAGTATTCTTAAGATCCCTCCTGTCTTCTGTAAACTCTCCTTGCTATCCAACCCTTCATTACTTCCCTAAGAAAGAATTTGAAATAAAATACTATCATGTCCTTTTGCAGAGCAATCTCTGGCTCACTTTTCATCACAGAATATGCCCTAAAGGTGTTTTTGTCCTAAACAAAAGAACAATTCTATCCCTAAGAGGAATTCTGCCTTCCTCCAAGGTCATCTGGGCCAAATTACAACATTTTTTATTATATAACATTTTTTTCCTTCCTGTAAGATCTTATCAATGAGGATAATCACCACCCCAACAACAATGATATATGCTGACCACTTACTGTGGGTCAGTCACTACACCAAGTGGTTTACCTATATTATTTCATTATTCCTTATACCAGTCCTATGAGTTAGGTGCTATTAATAACTCCATTTTATGGACAAGAAAATGGAGGCTTAAAGACATCTAAACTACTGAAGATCACAGAGTGTCAGAGCCAGACTTGATCCTGCATTTTAGGACCTCAAAACCTGTCCTTTTACTACACCATTCATGCCCTAATCCACAGAATTGGTCAATATACTGATATTCTCTTTATATATATATATATATTTTTTAAAGATACTTAGATTTTATAAATGTTACATAAAAAAATAAAGGGGATTCCCATATACCCTGCTCCCTACACCTCCCACATTTGCCCACATCAACAACATCCTTCATTAGTATGGTACATTTGCTACAATTGAAGAACTCATTCTGGAGCATTGCCACTAAGCGTGAATTATAGTTTACATCATAGTTTACACTCTCTCCCACCCAATCTTGCAGGTTATGGCAAGACATACAATGGGCTGTATCTGTCATTGCAATGTCATTCAGGACAATTCCCAAGTCCCAAAAATGCCCCCATATTACACCTGTTCTTCCCTCTCTCTGCTCTCAGAACCACCAGTGACCATGCCTCCCCATCGATGATATAAGTTCTTACATTGGAAGAGTCACAATAAGTCTAAAGTAGAATACAATTAAGTCTACCTTAGTCCATAGTTCATTCCCCAATCCTGAGGATTCTGGGATGGTGATGCCCACTCCACCTCTAATTGAGATGGGGCTTCAATCCAATAGGGCGAAGGGAGGAAATATCTTGCTTGCAGTTGTAGATGCTCTCAGTTCCTTGGGATGGTCATTGTCCATCATCTTGTTTGTTGTCCAGGGTGAATCTAATAAACTGGACAGTAGGTGTTATAACTTCATTGAGATTCAGGGCCTACCTGGTACCTGGACAGCCCAAAGATTTAAGTCTCTTGAACGTACACCTATCAATTCTAGTACTAATTAAAGATTCAAATAGAAGGGTCAGAAGAGCCATGTGTAGGGAAACCACAACTAAATCCAATTCTGTCACACCAGGGAACATAAATTCCAAAGTAAGGTCCACTGGCAAGGCACCAAACTCCTGAGCTATCATCCTGACCATAGTGTCTGGATGTCTCCAGAGCTATCAGGAGCCCTGATATTTGAAGTAGTATTTACTTTGGCAATCAGTGAGATCCTGCTGAGACATGCATAAGCGTAACTTCTGGAATGACCTCCTGACTCACTTTGAAGTCTCTTAGCCATATAAACTCATTTGCCTTTACCTTTTCCCCTTTTTGGTCAAGGTCTTTCTCCAGTTGCATTGCTTGTTGGTGTTCGGTAGTAATCCCTTGGTGCCAGGGAGACTCATCCCTGGGAGTCATATCCCATGCTAGGTGGAAGGTAATGCATTTATACTCTGAATTTAGCTTAGAAAGAGGCCATGTTTAAGCGATAAGAAGGCTCTAAGGAGGTAATTCTTAGGCACTCTATAATATTAGGCTAAGTTTCTATTTGAAAAGTAATGGTTCATTAGTACAGTCATCAATATCAAGGACCTGTCAATGGACTAGCCTCCTTCACTAGTCATTGCCCTATACTCAGGATTCTTGATGTTCCATTAGAGAATGTGGCAGAGCTCCCCAGTATGGGAACTCGATATTCTTTCTGTTATTGTGTGAATCTCCACCCACCATGACAATGCCCCATGACTACTTGAACACATTTATATGCCTTAAATGTATGCCCCAGGTAAACCTCCTCCCATATATCCCCCATCACTGACACCCCATACCAGTGATCCTCTGCTGTCATAGTTGTAACTTCTATGATCCAAAACGAATGAAGCCAACAAAATAACCAAATATAATTAATAGAAAAATGAAATAATAATAATTTTAAAAATAAGAAAATAAAAATTTTTCTAAAATTTGGAATAATAAAAAATAAGGAAAAATTTTTTTAAACTTTTTTGACATTGTCTTGCATCACTGTAAATCTGTTGTCCTTTATGTTGTGACATTTTCTTCCATTTATTCCCCCAGTGATTTACTCTTTTCATTTTGTTTTCAAAGAAATTTTAGGTTACAGAAAAGTCACATACAGAATGTAGGGGATTCCCATATACCCAACATCCTCCCCCTGTTCCCCTTTCCACTATTAATAACATTTTGTGTGTGGGTGGTACATTTGTTACAATTGATGTATGAATATTGAAACATAGCTACTAACCATCATCGATGGTTTACATTATGGTTTACATTTGGACCACACACTTTTATAAATTTTGATGAAATTTAATATGGCTTGTATATTGATACATGCTTGTTCAAATTTGGTGTTACATACTACAGGCAGTAAAATAGCTAATTGCTCCTTTGAGTGATAAATTATTTTTGAGTATAATATTATCAAGATAACTAAGAAACTCTGCACAGTAACCAGTGTATCTAACAGGGCTTTCAACCTTACCCACTGCAGTCCCTCTCCCTGTTCACATTACATTGTCAATTCTTGATAGGTTCTTGATTCTGTACATAATATCCGATGATAAACCATTCTCAGGAGACTTGAATAAAGAAGATTATGCCTTGGGTCCTTATACACAGTCAAGAAGTAAACCTGATTTTAAAGAGTTTTGCCAAAAACTCTGGCAGGAATCCACCTCCTTTTCTCTCCACAGCTTGTCAAAGTCAGTGTGTCTCAAGGGACATGGGTGAATTAGTACTTTCAGAGACACAAATATGGACTCACAGCCTAGAGTTTCATTAGACCCATATTCCTATATCCCTGCTGTTCAAAAAAAGTGTCTCAGCCTGCCTGTACTAGGGATTCCCAATGGGTACTGTGCTGGCTCTAAATGGCATTTTTGAAACTTATAGGGACATTTGGAGTTGTCACAATGATTGCAGAGGGTGTCACTGGTATTCATTCAAGAGGCCAGAGTTTTGAATAATAATGAACCTATTTTTAATTACCTGAGCCTGGAGTATAATTCCTATTTATATACTCAAAGAATTTTTGCAAGATTTTAATATAAGCTGAGTTTTCCAGGAATGCAAAAACCACATAATCAAGAGAAGGTTGTACTTTACATTGTTTGGAACTTTGCCAAGGGTTGTCCACTGTTTCAGAAAGTCATATCATAGTGTTCAAATCTCTTTCTATCTGAATACCTGCCTATATCGGTCTGCACTTGCAGTTGTCACATTCCTGTTGATTACCCATAGAGATGCAAACATCTGACCACATCATATGTTTTCTACTAGAGTTGTGCCTCAGCAATACTACATTGTAATGCACGTTATTTTATTACAATTGCTTTCCTTTCGTTTTCCCTTTGTATTATAGTTCGGGCATCATTTTGATTTTTGTTGAAATTACATATGTCAGTATTATCCATGAATTTCACTTTGGGACATTAAGGTGTATATTGTAAAATATTTGTTATAAAAGAGGGGCTCTGGTTTTGATAGGGTTAAACCACTGGCCTATACACACAAATTATAACCCTTCATGGGTTTGTCACCTGGATGGCAGAGTCCTTGCCCTTTCTCAATGAGATGGTCAAAATGGAAGGCAGAGCTTAAAGCTGGTATCTTCCTCACCTGTTTATGTAAAGAGATTAAACCTCTCTGGAATCCAGGAGAGGATAATGTTTACAGTAAAAACAATATCTGCCTTCTAAATCAAGGGTTCTTAACCTTTTTGTTCCGCAGACCCTTCGCCAGTCAGGGGAAAACCCCAGACCTTTTCTCAGAATGTAACGGCAGATTGGTTTTTGACATTCAACTAGCGTCAGGTCTAACAACTACCGTAATTTTGAAGTATGGCTGAGCATAAGCAATTTTTCAAGATATGCAACAGCTGTACTGTGATATGAAATGAATACTCCTGTAATTTATTGCATACATTCATAAGTGAAGGGAATGCTAGATTAGAGATCAGAGAAAATAAGTTGATTTTTTTTTTCAATTCAAGCTCCTGGACCCTCTGAAATCTGGTTAAGAACCCCTGTTCTAATTTTTCTTTTTTTTTTTTTTTATTTAATCTTTTTTTTTTTTAATTATTTATTTTTTTTTAATTACATTATGAAAAATATGAGGTCCCATTCAACCCCACCGCCCCCGCCCCCCACTCCCCCCACAGCAACACTCTCTCCCATCATCATGACACATCCATTGCACCTGGTAAGTTCATCTCTGAGCATCACTGCACCCCATAGTCAATGGTCCACATCATAGCCCAGACTCTCTCACGTTCCATCCAGTGGGCCCTGGGGGGATCTATAATGTCCCGTAATTGTCCGTGAAGCACTATCCAAGACAACTCCACGTCCCGAAAACACCTCCACATCTCATCTCTTCCTCCCGTTCCCCACACCCAGCAGCCACCATGGCTACCGTTCCCACACCCATTCCACATTTTCTCTGTGGACATTGGATTGGTTGTGTCCATTGCACATCTATGTCAAGTGAGGGCTTAGATTCCATATGGGTACTGGATGCACTCCTCCCGCTTCCAGTTGTAGACACTCTAGGCTCCATGTTGTGGTGGTTGACCTTCTTCAACTCCATGTTAGCTGAGTGGAGTAAGTCCAATAAATCAAAGTGTAGGAGCTGAAGTCTGTTGAGGCTCTGGGCCTGGGTGTCATATTATCAGTCCAGAGATTCGAATCCCCTACATATATCTTAAACCCAGAACCGACTACAATTCCAATAAAGTAGCATGCAAGTCTTGTGAAAAGAGATCCCCTCTGAGTCCAATTCCATCACGCAGAAACACCAGCTCCAAAGAAGGGCTATCTGTCATGGCAGTGAACCCCTTCTGCCATGACCATAGAACCCGTGGGTCTCTTTATCCCTCAAAAGAACCAATACCTGGGGTTGTATCTACCTTATCTGTCTCTTAGACTCTGTTCAGTTGTACATAGGGGTATTCCTTCTGACAACCTCCAGACTCTTTTTTAGAGACTCACAGCCTTATAATCTCATTTCTCCTTTCCATTTCCCCCTTACATTAGGTCAAACAGCTTCCCGAAGTCATGTCATTATATGTAGACAGGTATATTCTGCTGTTCCGCATTGAATCTTTAATTCAAGGTCATTTTCTAGTTGCTTCTTCAGCTGGTATGTGGTAGTGATCCCTCGGTGCCAGGGAGGCTCATCCCCGGGTGTCATGTCCCACGCTGGGGGGAATGCATCGCATCTACACGCTGAGTTTGGCTGTGAGAGTGGCCACATTTGAGTAACATGCAGGCTGTCAGGAGGAAACCCCCAGGCACAATGCTACTCTAGGTCTTGTTCTTATTGCAGGTGTATAGGCTCAAAAGTGTAACCATTAGTATCACGAGCCCACTGTTGGGCCCTCCTTCCTTCCTGGTTCTTGCCGTTGCACCTGGAGGATTGCCGCTGCTCTCCCAGGGCCCACAACAGTGACCCCCCGGCCAGGAGCCCAGTACCCCCCCAGCTGTTGTTTTTGTTTCCACTATGAGTATATATAGACATTACCATATACCCTGGGCATATGCCCTGTATAACTCCCTGTCAACCATATATATCCTGTCCTTCACTCTGTGATGGGGTGAGATGAATTTGAAAAGAATAAATCACCAAAAACAAAAACAGGTAAATTGGATGATACAATTGCAGCAGTACATTAGACATGAAATTCAACCTTGGACTGTAAATAAGGTTGGAAATATGGCCTGGCAGGGAGATTTCTTTCTTTAGTCGAGAGTTAAAGATTAACTGCCTTGTAATTTGCTAACTCTACTTTGTGTTATTTAAGTCAATGACTCTAGCTTAGCCCCTGCTCTTTTCTAGAGGAGATAGTAGTGAGGGCTCATATTCCAAATGGAAGTTGGGGGATGGGTGATCATAGGGTCTATTCACAGCAACTTCTCTACAAGTGCCATGGCTAAACTTATCATTCCACCCTATAAACATGGACTGTCCTTCCCAACCCCAAATCTCTAAAAGGGAGAGAGGGAGAGAGAGAGAGTGCAAGAACGCAAGGGGGTTATAATAGGGAAGACAAATCTATCCACTCAAAGATAGATTTATCCCAGGACCAAATTTCTCTCCTTACTTCTTCTACCTTTCTCTGCTTTAAATGTCATTGGAAATTGAGACGTTTCCAATCCCCTGCTATAGCCAAATATTCTCTTTAACAGTTAATGTTTAAAAATCTCTTCTGGGACAGATGCAGAGTTTGGTTCTATGGGGACTGCTTTCAAGTATCTCACCTTTAAACGTGGGATTTGGGGAGTTCCCTGCTGTCCACAGCGGTGTGGGTGAAATTAGTCTCTGCAAGACTGCTGAGGAATTCCTAGAGGTGAAACCCCTAGAGCTCAGCAGAGAAGTTGGGATATCTAAAAAGGAAGCCTCAGAAATTCTATGTATTATACACAGAGAATGTCTCTTAAATATACCAAGACAAGATGATACATCTGAGACAGGCAAGAAGTGTACAGCACTGGAACTTCTTGAGCAGGAGCATACCCAGGGCTTCATAACTACCTTCTGTTCAGCACTAGATAATATTCTCAGGGGTGGACTACCCTTAATCAGAACAGAAATCTGTGGTGTACCTGGTATTGGAAAAACACAAATATGTATGCAATTGGCAGTAGACATGCAGATACCAGAATGTTTTGGAGAAGTGGCAGGTGAAGCAGTTTTTAATGATACGGAAGGAAGTTTTATGGTAGACCTTGCTACCACCTGCATTCAGCATCTTCATCCCATAACAGGAACACACATGGGAGAGGAGCACCAAAAACCTTTGGAGTTCACTCTTGAAAATATTCTTTCCCATATTTATTATTTTCATTGTCATGATTATACAGAACTTTTGGCACAAATTTGTCTCCTTCTAGACTTCCTTTCAGAGCTTTCACTCAAAGCTTCCATTAGTGATAGTGGATGGCTTTGCTTTTCCTTTTCATCATGACCTAGATGACCTTTCACTTTGTACTCAGTTACTGATTGGCCTAACCCAGCAAATGATCAGTTTTGTAAATAACCACAGATTGGCTGTAATTTTAACCAATCAGATGACAACAAAGTTGGATAGAAATAAGGTCTCACTGGTTCTTGCTTTAGGGGGAAGTTGAGGACATGCTGCTACAATACAGTTTATCTTTCACTGGAACAGAAAGCAGAGGTTGGCAACACTGTATAAATCACCAAGCCAGAAGGAATCCACAATATTGCATCACATCTCAGGGATTTAGATGTTGCTAAACATTTTGCTGCTACTACATGTTTATAGCCAATAGAAGCTTCCTTGAATTCCTGGAAATGGTCACAAGACTCAGAAGAAGAACAGAAATCCAAAGATTAATCTCAAAGTATGCAAATGTATTGATGCCCTGAGATTTAGTGCACACAAGTAGTAGACTCATTACTTTTAAAAAATGTAAACACATACTGCAGCATGAATGAATCATAAATATACTGAATGAATGAGAAAAATAATTAAGGAATCTGATTCTCTGGAAAAAAAGTTCTTTTGAAGCATTGTTCTACAATTAATTATATTTTGTTCTTTTTTCATTTTCCATAACGTTCAGCAGAGGTGATATAGGTATTGTGTTTCACAAATGTGGAGAGCTGATCTCATGTGACCAATCTGAATTTATCATTCAGAATGTGCCCCTTTCTTTGACAGTTGGCTAGAAAATCTTTTGTTCTCTGTTTTAAATGCAATTTTGACAACTCTTAAAAATGACAACTTTTGGGAGTGGATGTAGCTCAATGGTTGAGCACCTGCTTCACATGTATGAAGTCCCAGGTTCAATCTACAATACCTCCCCTTCCCCCCAAATGTTAGCTTTTATTGTTCTAAAGAAGAGGTAGCAGGAAGCAGATGTGACTCAAGCGATTGAGCTCCCGCCTACCATCCTGGGTTTGGTTCCCAGTGCCTCCTGGTGAAGACAAGCAAGACAGTGACCTGGCATGATGGGCAGGTGCAGTGAGATGATGCAGCAAGAACACAAAAAGGGGAAAGACAGTGAGAGATACAACAAAACAGGAAGATGAAGTGGCTCAAGTGATTGAGCACCTCTCTCCCACATGGGAGGTCCCAGGTTCAGTTCCTGATGCCTCCTAAAGAGAAGACAAGCAAACACAAAAAGCACACAGCAAATGGACAAAGAGAGCAGACAGGAATGCAAGTAATGAGGGGAGAGGGAATAAATAAATAAAATAAATCTTTAAAAAAATATAAAGAAGAGGTAACACCATGAGTCAGTATATCTTTATATTCAGTTCTATGGGTAAGATATAAAAACTAACCAAACTGATTTTAGTAACCTTTATCCTAAAATCTAAGCCATTTGTTTAATTTTCTATGTTGTTTTATCATGGTAAAGGAAGGACTTTGGAACGATTATCTCAAAAGGAAATTGTCTAGAATATATATCTGCCAGAAAAGGTTGATAAACTCACAGTTATTTATTTCTACATTTTTGAAACCTAGTATGATCCATTCTAGAATTCTAGGTGTATTAACATTTTCATTTGAATAACCTTAACCTTATTTGAAAAAAATTAAAAATTTTATTTGCAAATGTTTTCAAAATTATCAAAAGATGTTTTTGGCATCTGGTTATTCTTGGTACTCTCAATTCATTAACAAAATTTACTTTGATTCCCAGTGGAAGGAAATTATTTAAGTAATTTAATATTATGTACTGTGATAACCACATTTTCTAGATTTTAGGGACAGGGGGCATTTGCTATACTAGTCTGTATATCAAATTTATAAAAATTCTTCAACATAACTATTCTGCAATTGATTACATAGACTAACCACAGTTGACAAGGGCTTTGAGAGTAACAGGATGCATGCTAACAACTATGCTAGGACAACTGGCATAACCCAGCACCGCCCAAAGTGTATGATCAGGGGTATGGTCATGTTAATTATGTAAGACTAATTTCAAATTATTACTTTAATGTAGGACAACTGATTGTAACTATCTTAGTTTTGAAGGCTTTAAAGCATGTATTATTACATTGACACAGTCATTTAAAAATTTACCTATCATTTTACATTCCACCCTCTCCAATCATAAAATCAAATTGTGAGGAGGTTGTAAGTAATAAATATCAGTGTTATCAGACATCAGATAATGGATGATCTCTTTTTTTTAATATATTTTTTTACTCATTTTTTAAAAGATATATAGATTACATAAAATGTTACACTAAAAAATACAGGAGGTTCCCATATGTCCCACTCCCCACACCACCCAATTTTCCCACATCAACTACTTCTTTCAGTAGTGTGGTACATTCATTGCATTTGATGAATATATGCTGGAGCACTGCTACACAGCATGGATTAGAGTTTGCATTGTAGTTTACACTTTTCCAGTCCATTCAGTGGGTTATGGAAAGATATATAATGTCCTGCTTCTGTCCCTGCAATATCATTAAGGACAACTTCAAGTCCCGAAAATGCCCCATATCACACTTTCTTTTCCCTCTCCCTGCCTTCAGCAACTCCAGTGGCCACTGTCTCCACATCAATGTTAAAATTTCTTCCATTGCTAGAGTCACAATAATTCTATAGTAGAATACTAGTAAACCCACTCTGATCCATATTTTATTCCTCCATCCTGAGGACCCTGGGGTGGTGATGCCCACTCCACCTCTCAATTGAGAGGAGCTTTGCTCCCACATGGCTGGTGGATGGGACTCTCATGCCTGCAGGTGAAGACTCTTTCACTTCTTTGTTTGGTGTGGTGGTTGTCCATCCTCACCTCTCTGTCAGCTGACTGGGTAAGTCCAACGAACTGGTGAGTAGATGCTGCAACACTGCTGAAGGTCAGGACCCAGCTGGCACATAGACAGCCCAGAGATTCAAATCTCCAGGGCATACACCAATTTCAGTGCCAACCACAGGTTCAATAAAAGGGACAGAAGTAGTATGTGTAGAGAAGTCACATCTGAGTCCAACTCCATCACACTCAAGAGCACAAATTCCAAAGTAGCCTCCACTGGCAAGGCACTGAACTCCAGAGTCATCTGCAATGACCATAGGACCTGGATGTCTCCGTAGCCCTCAGAAGCACCACTACCTAGGGTTGTATCTACTTTGGCTGTCTCTGAGATCTTGCTGAGGCGTGCATAAGCATGACCCCTCTTATGACCTCCCAAATCATTTTGAAGTCTCTTAGCCATATAAACTCATTTGTCTTTACTATTTCCCCCTTTTATTCAAGGTCTTTATCTAGTTGCATCACCAGCCAGTGATTAGTAGTGATCCCTCGGCACCACGGAGGTTCATTCCCAGGAGTCATGTCCCACCCTGGGGGGAAGGAAATGCATTTATATGCTGAGTTTGGCTTAGAGAGTGGCCACATTTGAGCAAAATGGAGGCTCTCAGGAGGTAACTGTTAGGCACCCTGAAACACTAGGCCAAGTTGAAATTCAAGTGCAACAGGCTCATAAGCATAGTCATCAGTATCAAGGGTCCACAATTGGACCATCCTTATTCACTGGTCATTGCCCTTGCAGTTGGGGAATTTTTACTATTCCATTGGGGAATGCAGCAGAGCTCCCCAGGATGGGAACCCAGCACTCCTTCAGTTGTCATGTGATTCTCTACCCACTGTGTCAATACCCAATAAATATCTAAACATATGTATATACCCTATATGCAGGCCCAGGCAAACTTCCTCCCATGCATCCCCCATCAAGGACAACCCTGCCCATGCTCCTCCCCTGCCATAGTTGAACCCCTTTGTGATCCAAAACTCCTTCAAAAATGAAGCCAATAGGATCTCTTTTTAAAGCACCTTAATATTGTCCTATGAAAGAACAATAGAGCCAAAGTCAGGGGTGTTTCTTCTTGTTTGCAACTTTTTCAAAATAAAATTTCATATTATAGCCTTTTCAAATTGTTGCTATTGCTCAAAATGTATTTATTTTTTATTTATAAAAATAATATGCAGGGGACCAGATGTAACTCAAGTGGTTAAGTGCCTGCTTCCCATGTACAATGTTCAATCCCCAATACCCCCTAAACAAAATTAAAAAGCATTTAATATAGGAAACTTAAAGTTTGTATACGTGCACATATTGTTTTTTAAGAAACAAAATTATATCATTTTGTAAACTGCTCTTTAAAAATACTAATAGGTTCTCATGTTTTCCACACCATTAAATTGTTCTATGACAGTTAAAAAATTCTCTTCTGGGGAAGTGGACTTGGCCCAGTGGTTAGGGCATCCATCTACCACATGAGAGGTCTGCTGTACAAAGGGGAGAGAAATAAATAAATAAATCTTTTTAAAAAATTCTCTTCTGGTATCTCTAGATCTCATGGTCATAGTAAAAGTGCAGATTTATGCTAGAATGTGCCAATTGTTTACCTGTTTGCTCTGAAATCCAATTCTCCATCATGCATTTGATCCACTCTGTTTCACACAGAACTCTATTTCCCAGGATCTATGCTCCCTGGTTTCTTGGTAGGTTGGCCATTAGGAAGTACTAGTAAAAGATAGAGGGCAGGAGGAAGGAAGAAGCCAGGGCATTTCTCCTGCTTAAGTTGCATTTTTAGCAGTAGTTGCAGTTTCCCCCTTTACGGTCCCTGCCCCCACCTAAGGCAGTACCATATCCCACCCCTCCCCAGTGGTCCTAGATCCTTAATGGTCCTTCCTAGGTAGGAAACCCACCCTCTCTCTATGTTTTCCTAGTCCTGGGGTTGGTAGTGACTTTTTAAATATTGTTAACCACTGGTTGGCTCCCCTTATTTGGTTACTCAGCTCTTCTATCACCTACATTAAAGTCCCTCTGTTTAATATACCTAGGATGGTCTCTGCTCCCTTTACTGGACTCACAGTGGAAAGAAACATGAGTATGATAATCAGGCAGATGTAGGTTTGGGCCATGACTCTGAGGCTTCTAGTTGGGTGCTTTGGACAAAGCAACTTCTGTGCATCTCAGTTCCTTCTTTTGTAAAATGATAATAGTAATATCTACTTTATATAGGTGTTTGAAGATTAAACAACATCATGCAATAGTTCCTAAATGTCTAGATTTCTCAAAATAGTGAAATTTCCAAAAAAAATGTAGAAATTTAGAGAAATTGACATATGTTGGCAAAATCTTTATTTGGCTAAAATAAGGACTTTAAAAATTATACCTACTATCACCATTATTTCATCAAAATAGAATGAAAAAGAAACATGGAATGGATATAATCTCAGAATAAAGGACAGTTCCTTAAAGTGAAGAAATTTAGCCTAATGGAAAACTCATCACATTGTCTTACTTTATCTCCATCTTTTTAATTCCTCTGTGGTTACATAAAAATGCTGACCCAGGTCAGGCACTGTGATGGCCTGCTTATCCACTACTGTTTGGTATGGCTCCTGGCATTTTTATCATTACTGCTTCTATTGTTATTATTAGGAATGAGAGAATTAATTAAGGATCTAAGATTATCTCTATTGGTTTATACAACCTTTTCTATATATTCTCTGGCTCATGGTCTTAACTTTTCTCACACGGACAAGTAACCATATTTCCCTCTAATTTGATCCTGAGGCAGCAAAATTGGGTGACAAGGTCTGATGTTTGAATCTAAAAATCCTTGCTCCATAAGGCAAAATGTAAAATTCCAAGTAACATTTCTCATCTATGTCACTATATATCTTTCTCTTTCTTTACCCCAGCCTAGCTGGCAGAACTACAAACTTTTCATATAATTATTTTTAGCTACTTATTTCATACTTTCAGGCTGTACCTATATAAAAATGAAATAATTACTCTTGTCAATACTATCAATCCAAGGGAATAACACAAATAATTCAGTTATCATTATGCACAAACCAAATGGCAATCGTTCTTCAACCAGCTTTACTGGATTTATCAGCATATGACTGAGTTATTCCACCTTTTACCTTTATTCAGATTTATTCCATAGCATACCCATCTAAGTCATTGCTATTATTATCAGCAATCTATTAAGTGGTATTTGATAGTTTGGTCTCAAACTTCTCAGCCTTGGTCTTTTAAATTTTCCATAAAGTCAAGTAATAGAAATAACTCAGATGTGGCAAACTCTGATTCTCTGAAAGAAAAGTAACCTATTTTCAAGTCCTTCTTAAGCTGGCAGGATTCATTTTGAATCTTTCAATATGTGCGTAACATTATTCCAAATCCTCTTTGGGGTTGCTCCTGAGGTACTCAGGGAGTAGCAGTCAACTCGAAAAGCAATCTGAGAAGCTCTAGGATTGATTTTTGAAAGTGCAGTCTCCACAGAAATAGACTTTAGATGCTATCCTAGCAAATGCTGGCAACCCTGTACTTGTGTGGAAGATGCCTTCTGTGGGATTTGTCTAAGGGCTGTTCTATGAATATCGTCATTCTTTTAAACACAGCACATACTATGCTGTATCCTTGTATAACCATTTTGCAAGTATTTTGAGTATAGACTTGTATTTCCCAGTAAGAGTATGCAGCAAGTTAAAGCAGTCTGATAAGATAGGGAAACTCTGTCAATAAACTGTTTGCCAGAAGAGTTGTCTTTCAGGAACATTCATGCTCTCCAGATATTTGTACAACATTAGTAAGATAATTCTCAAAGTCAAATTGGTAATACTCCAATACCAACAAGTAGACACTTGCACAGAATAACCATATATTCCTAGGTCATCACACTCCTCCTTACCCGAGAAGCAAATGAATGTGGGAAAGCAGATGTGAGCGAGCACAAACACAATTCCAGGTGCATTTGGTCTTAGTGTTGTCACTAAAAAATGTGATCTCTGTCCCAAAAGCTGAGAGAGGAAGGCAGACAAAGCTTCCTAAAGAAGCAATGTGGATAAACCACTTGGAGCTATTCTTCCAGTAGTTTTGATGGATTGCATAAAACTACTCACACTTTCTCCCTGAGTCCCCATGGGACCAATGCTACATATTTTAGAGACAAGTAGACAAGATTAGGAGTGAAGTCTATGAACCATGGAACACAATTTTCCTCTCCATGAAACTAGCTGGCTCTTCTGGGGATCAAACCCACGACCTTGGGCTCATTAGCACTCTACTCCAACCATGCCCAAAACAAATACAGGTTTGAAGCCAGAAGAGCTTCAAACCACACATAAGAATGTAATCAACAGAGCCACAGGGAAACACATGAAGTAAATATTTTCTATATAGGCAAAAAGAACAGAAGATTTGGGAAAAGCCTACATTCTCTGAATCCTTTAGTCATCTGACAGTTTACTGGAAATTTCCACTTGGATATCTTCCATTGCTTTGACTTCAATCCATTTCGACCCCCGCAGTCACCACCCCAAAGTAATTCATCGTTTGGAACTTTCAGTCTATGCACTGTCAATCAGTTAACCAAGCTCAGAACTTTAGAGATGTCCTTAACAATGCATTCATCCATCCAATGAATATTTAGTCTAAAACAAAGTCCAATGAAGCCTTTATTCAAGCATCTCCCATATCCTTCCTCCTGCCTGTCCTCAAAGGCATCACCTTAGTCCAACCTTCATCACCTTCTGGACAGTTGTAATAACTGCCTACCAACTCTCTCCTCTCCAACCCATTTTATACACATTCTTTTTTTTTTTAAAGATTTATTTATTTTTATTTCTCTCCCCTTCTTCCCTGCCCCCCTTGTCTGCTCTCTGTCCATTCACTGTGTGTGTTCTTCTGTGTCCCCTGTCAGCAGCACCAGGAATCTGTGTCTCTTCTTGTTATGTTATCTTGTCGCCTCAGCTCTCCATGTGTGTGGCACAACTCCTGGGCAAGCTGCACTTTGTTTGCACAAGGCAGCTCTCCTTGCAGGGTGCACTCCTTGCACATGGGGCTCTCCTACACAGGGGACACCCCTGCATGGCACGGCATTCCTTGTGCACACAGCAGCACTGCACATGAGCCAGCTCACCACACAGGTCAGGAAACCCTGGGTTTGAACCCTGGACCTCCTATATGGTAGGTGGACACTCTATCAGTTAAGCCAAATCCACTTTCTTACACACATTCTTAAAATTCTGAAAACTTTCAGTGGCTTTTCACTGGTTACGTGATATCTTACTTTTTTCTAACAGTTGGTACAACTATACTACTTGCATACATCACCATCTTTGTGTAAGTATTTTCCCTACCTAAAAAGTATCCCCCTTCCTCTTCACCTATTCAAATGATATCCATAACTTAACACACATCCCAAGTTCTAACTCTTTCTTTCTAGCTGCTTCAACTCCCTTATGTCTTTCTTTCTATTGAACTCCTGGTGCAAGAAATTATCAATGCCATTTATTAGGAAACTAATTCTCTACTAATATATTATTAATTTATTTCTCCTCTTTGTAGTGTTTACCAATCATCTCTAAATTCTCTGAAGACAGGGATTTGCCTCTCACAGGCTTATTCTGGGAAAAAGTGGTGAGCAAAACAGACTAACATTATAGTAAGGAAGAGATTGATGGACGGTACTTGCAAATAGTAAAGAAAAAAGAAGGTGATACAATAAAACATGAACTTAATCACTAGTACTAATTCAGATCTGGGACCAGGCAGTATAATGGGAAGTCAGACCTTGACACCAAGCAACACATGGATTCTACTGCCCTATGTACTTGATTAACCAATTCCTGAGGCACTGGGGTTTCAACAAGAGAAAGCCGTTATTTGCTTGCACATAGCAAAGGAAGTCAGTGGCTTGAAGGCCCCAAAATCTGCCTCTCAGAACTCCAGTAATCCTGATAGTTTTATAATATCCAGGTTTAGCAGTTTATGCTAATGAGTAATTGGGGTAAGGCTGGCTCAGGTTCCTTCATTAATAAACATTAAGGGTTGAACAAGATAGGGGGTGGGTACAAAATGAAGATGTGTCACAATGTTATTACAAACACATGACAGTCATTATCAGAGATTGAGACATCTGTGGGGTACACAAAGGGAGTCAGGTGTAGGTTTTTCTTATGGATTTCAAACGGGATTGTGGAGTGGTTACTATTTTAATAGAAATGTTCATATACAAGGATATTATCAATCTGGAATAATCATCATAATAGCAGGTCTTAGTTAGAAATGATCATATACAAAGGTAAGCTCTGTCTGGAATAGTCATCACAATGGCAGGTGTTTAGTTGGAAATGACCATATACAAAGGGTAGGTCAGTCTAGCCAGTTTTAGTAAGTTTAAATATTAACCACTGGCTATTTTATAATATATTGGAAGTGAAAAGGCATCTATATAATAATTCAATAATCATAATAATTTGTTAATTCTTAACCCTCAGTTACAACCTTGACAAAATGAGCTATTCCCCTATTGTGTTCTGGGTTCCCTTGTTTTCTAGCATTCTCTCCCTTACAAATTCCATACAGTCATACAGTTTCCTCATCTCTGCAGGTGATTCAGACCGATCTCTCTGCTGAGCTTCAATCATTATAATTTACTGCCTGACATTCACCTTCACCTAGCATTTTACTGTCCAATACAGCAATCACTGAGCACTTAACATGTGGCTGATCTAAACTGGGATGTGCAATAGGTATAAAATATACACTAGATTTAAGAAGTAGGCACACACACACAAAAAAATAAAATATAATTAATTTTTTATCCGTGGGTGGCCCAACTACCAGGTGAAGGACACTGTCCTTTAGACTGCCAGATCTACCCAAGACTTCTAACATCAGCTACTCAGTTGACCAAACTACCAGGTTAAGGGCAAAGTCCTCCCAATTCCCAAGTTTGTCCAAAACTTTTGACAACAACTGCAAATTCAGGGGTTTCCCAAAACAATCCTCAGAGTTAATAATTTGCTAGAACAACTCACAGAACTCAAGAAAGCATTCTGCTTAATAATCGCAATTTTATTTTAAAGGATACAAATTAGAACCAGCCAAAGGAAGATACACATAGGGTGAGGTCTGTAATGGTTCCAAACACAAAGCTTCTAGGTCATCAGCATGCATTATCCTTCCTTTATCAATATGTGGAAATATGCAGGGGGTATGGCCAACCTGAGAAGCTCAACCTAACTTCAGTATCTAGTTTTTATTGGAGTTTTAATATGTAGACATAATTGATTGAATCATTACTTTCTGTGGTTGAACTCCATCTACAGTTCCCCAAAGGTCAGGCTGATATCATGTGGTTCAACTTCCTAACCCTCTAATCACATGGTTGATTTTTCTGACATAGCCAACTCCCCACCTAGGACTATAGCTATGGCCAGCCCCACCTGAGGCACCTCATTAACATAAACTATCAGGAGATGCTGTGGTGCCCGCCATGAATATCCAAGACTCTCCTATCACTCAGGAAATTTCAAGGGTTTTGAGTTCCACCCCATCCCACCCCCATCCCAGACAAAGGCCAGACCTCTCTTTAGGTGAGCCCAAATTCTTCACTATACACATTTTTATACTGATTACCTGTTGATAATATTCTGGATATTGGATTATATAAAATATATTGTATTAATCGTCAAAGGGGTGCTGATGCAAAGTACCAGATCTCCACTGGCTTTTTTTAAACAATTTTTTTATTGAAGTTAATAGATCACAAAGAACGTTACATTAAAAAACATTAAAAAAACATAAAAAACATAAGAGTTTCCCATATACTCCACTGCCCACCCACCCACCTGTCATTTTTGTAAATTATATTTTTTTGAAGATATATATACACACACAAAAAATGTTACATTAAAAAATATAAAAGGTTCCCGTATACCCTCCACCCGCCCACCCCACTCCTCCCACAGCAACAACTCCTCCATCATTGTAGCACATTCATTGCACTTGGTGAATACATTTTGGGGTACTGCTGCACCACATAGATAATAGTGTACCCTGTAGCTCACACTCTCCCCCAGTACATTCAGTATGTTATGGCAGGATATATAAAGTCCAGCATCTTCCCCTGCAATATCATTTAGGACAACTCAAAGTCCCAAAAATGCCCCCACATCACACCTCTTCTTCCCTCTCCCTACCCTCAGCAACTACTGTGGTCACTTTCTCCACCTCAATGCTACAATTTCTTCTATTCCTAGTCACAATAGTTTTATAATAGAATGTCAGTAAGTCCACTCTAATCCACATTTTATTCCTCCATTCTGTGGACCCTGGGATGGTGATGTGCACTCCACCTCTAGATCAAGAGGGGGCTTAGTTCCACATAGATGATGGGTGCATCCATTGGCTTTTTTTTTTAAGATTCTTTTTTTTATTTCTCTCCCTTTCTCCCCCCACCCCCAGTTGTCTGCTCTCTGTGTCCATTCACTCTGTGTTCTTCTGTGACTGCTTCTATCCTTATCAGCAGCACCGGGAATCTGTGTCTCTTTTTGTTGCGTCATCTTGTTGTGTCAGGTCTCCGTGTGTGTGGCGCCATACTTGGGCAGGCTGTACTTTCTTTCACACTGGCGACTATCCTTACAGGGCGCACTCCTTGTGCGTGGGGCTCCCCTACACGGGGGGCACCCCTGCGTGGCACGGCACTCCTTGCCCGCATCAGCACTGCACGTGGGCCAGCTCCACATGGGTCAAGGAGGCCCGGGGTTTGTGGTAGGCAGATGCCCTATCCACTGGGCCAAGTCCACTTCCCTCCATTGGCTTTTAATATGAGAATTTATTTGGGGTAGAAGCTTACAGTTATGTTATGGGAGTATACTCAGATTCACTGATATGCAAGTGGGCAGTAATTATTAAAATCAGCAATGCCCATATCCTGTGATCCAACAATTCTACTTCTACCCAAGAGAAGCCCTCACAAATTTGGGCAAGGAGGAAAATCAAGGATATTCATTGCAGCATTGCTTGTTAGAGCAACATCAATGTCCACAGTAGGGGAATGGTTAAATAACTGTGAGTATATTCATGGTAGTGAATGCTGTGAAGCAGTTAAAAAGAAAGTGATAGATCTCTATGTATCATATCATGATTTCCAAGCATATTGCTAAGTGAAAACAAATCAAGGTACAGAATAATGTCTACATTAATATATCACAGGTGCAATAGCAAACAGAACAATACATTTCCTATGGAGATTATAGATATACAGATTTAGATAGGCAGACAGATGATAGACAGATGATGTAGAGCAAGAGAATGGATGAAAAGACCTAAGAAGAGAGCACGAAAAGAGGGGAATGAAGGGCTCTGGACTCAGTCCTGAGGAATGCAAGCTTTTAGAGTATTGGTAAAAGAAAAAGATCCTGAGAAGCATGGTCATAGAATTAGAAAGAAGACCAGAAGTTTGTGGTGCCCCCGAGTCAGGATGACAAAGTGTTGCAAGGAGACTTGATGGTCTTTCTAGAATAGTTTTGGTGCCTTAGAACAAAAACCCACACTGAGTTTGAAGTAAAGAATGAAGAAAATGTGTAGTAAACTTTTTAAAAGAATTTTGCCCAGGAAGGGGTCAGAGAAACAAGGGGCAACTAGAGAAGGATGTGGGATCAAGAGAGGTTTATGTCATTTGAAGTTCAGGGTCACAAATACACAGTGATACCAATATGACCATTTGCTGCCTCTAAAGCCATAGGTTGATTGTACCAGGAAGAAAGGTCAAAGTCTTTACTAAATATAGCATTATGTTTCATTTTCTTTCAACTTTCAGTGAACTCATTAGTCCATCAATAAGTGTACACACTACCTGGCATTCATTTTTTAAGATCAAAGAAATATTGGGAGAATACTGTTTGGTTAAAATATTGATCTGTTAAAACGATCCCTGGAACCTCGCCATCAGTGAGATGAGCAGTGTTTTATCTGTAGTTTTTTTTCCCCCAAAATTAACTGAAAAAGAATCTTATCTCTAATGCCTCTCTCCCCCTCATGTAGCCACCCATTCATTAAGTCTTGCTTTTTCCAAAATGTCCACTCCTTACGCATCCACTGCTATCACCCTATTACTACACATTAGTGACCAAATCTGGCTACACGTAAGAATCCTCTGAGCCCCACCTAAACTAGTTCAGAACTTCTGAGAATGGAACCCTAAATCTCCATTTTAAACAAGTTCCCCAAGTGATCTTTTTCAGTCAATATCTGTCTACTTTTAGAACCCACTCTACCATATGCAACTTGCAGCTGCTTTTCCTTGACTTTGGAAAGAAACAAATCTGAGAAAGTGAAAGATTACCATTTCTGAATCAATAAATTTTTCTCAGAGATAATCTCTTGGGTCCAAAGGACACAAGGCCATTTTGTGCATAAGAATTAATGTTTGTGGAATGAATGGATAACAGTTGATGCCACAGGAGGGGGTAAGGAGGGCTATTCAGTTAATAGTCTATAAGTCTCAAGAAATTTGCACATCCTTTGTTAGAGAGTGGCCAGGGAGAAGAAACACCCAAGGCCTAGGGAAAGATACATAAGAAGAAAACTTACTAGAGGAGTACTGAAGCTTGGAAGGAGCGGCGGAGGTACCTATGCAATGAGATATCACACAACTCAATTTAATGAGGACATTGGGCAGGAAGGGGGTCCTGGTTGGAATAAGGATCCTCTCTTAACCAAAGAAGACAGTGCAGATTACAGTAGCCAAATAAACTGTATAGGCCTTCCCTAATTTACCAGCTTTTTCCTTTCTGTTGAATGGAAGTAGAAAAATTAAACCTTCTAAACTCAATATGAAAATAATCTCTTCAGTCTCTAGAGAACACGATCAGGTTCTTACAAGAGAATCGACTTAGTAGTGACATAATAACACAGCCTCAGAATATAAATGCAAGGGACCAGACATGGAATGTTCATCAGCCTTTCTAATGACATTCACAGAGTTATTTTTATGCTTAATCAAATGAGTCTCAGACAGCTTTTGAATATGGAAAGGATGATACACAAATGTTTGTGCCAATTTCTGGTTATGCACTTTGCTTAAAAATTGACTTGGACTAACTGAAAATTTGGCTGAAGGTTTTCTTGGTGAGAACAAAGTAAAATATATAGACATTTCATCTGAGTAGGGGAAGGTGTCACTTCATTTTGAGTCTCAGGGTTGAAAAAGTCAGCTAGGTGACAAAGTGACAAAATCTCATTACACCCTTTACTGAGATTTTATATATTTCAAGCTGAAATAGGCAATTTCCATTATCATTTCCTGGATGGGGACTACATTGAAAATTATTAAAAGTATAATAAATGTCTCAAAACATAAAAATAAAAAAGCATGTTCTCTTCATTTGCTTTTGTCTTGAAAACACAAATCAAAATATAATTTAGAATGAAAAGAGAACTTAGGAAAGCACCTAACTCAAACCATTTATTTTACAAATGAAGAACTTAAAATCCAGAGAAGCTATTGTATTTAGTTGAAAATTAGAACACCTTACAGTTGATTTTAATTTTTATTTTCCATATGTGTTATATACTGGAAATAAGACTAAGGTTCCATAGGTACTCCAAATGTGGGCATTTTTCACTTTCCTCAAAGTCATTATTTATACCTCTCAGACATAGCCCTGGTTTCTAGGAAACACCTGGTAGTAAAAAAAAAAAAAAAGGGCAAAAAGGGGAAGAGAGACCCCAGCAAAATCTTACCAAAACTATTAATTCATGTGAAGAGAAAAAAAATCATTTTTTCCTTGGCTAAAGTAATTTGGTTTGGCTTTCCACATGACCCAAATTCACCAGATAATTACCAGTTCTCTGTTTCTCTTTGTGCTGTTTTGGTCTGGCCTTTGAATTCTGGGTGTACCCACAGTCCAAGGGATTAACTGAAAATTTCCCCTGACATTATTAAACCCATATACCATGTATTTTATGGCCTGCTGCAGGACCCCAGATCACCAGCACTAGGAAATATGCTCAGAAGATTGGCCCAGGCCCCCACACAAACTGAAGGGAAGGGAGTTCTTGGGCTTGACTAACTACAGTTTTTAAATAATGAGGGCAGGGATATATCTTATGTGCCATTTTGTCCCTAGCACCTAGCACAGTGCCAAGCAGTCAACTAGAATGAGCTCAATAAATATTTCTTGAATTCTTATCCAAATGAATAGACAGCAAATCAAATGAACAACTCCAAAAAATCGATACAGTAAAAATGTAACTTCCCTCTCCAATCCTGAAAAAAGAAAAAAAAACCTATCAGAGTTTTTGCTCTGCACTATATGGGTGCATGAACACATATGGACACACACGTGAACTTACCCTGGGCTGGCTGAGCACAGGCAGCAAGAACTACAAGTAGCGATTATTGAACTCTTACTGTGTGCCAGGCATTGTTCTAACTAAGCCCTTCACGTATGAATTCTTTCAGTCATTGCAAACTTAAGTGGCAGATATTATGATTATGTCCATCCAAAGATGAGGAAACCAAGGCACTGAGAGTTTACTAAACTTCCTCAGAGTTGCCCAGCTAATAAGAAGAAAGAACCGCAATATAAAGCAATCAGTCTGGCTCCAGAGACCACACATGTCATTATCATGCTCTACTAACTCCTGAAATTAAATCTATGCAAAGAGGTGGGGTGCCTACCCTCCATATCTTCAACTCACCCTCTGGAAACCATGACTGTTTCATTGCATCAGTTAGTGTCCTTGGCCATTGAAAAGAGGAGTATCCATAATAGGTAGCTCATTTGTAACTTAGCAAAATCATGGGATCACTTCTGCTAATAATCCACAGGTGATAGGCAGGCAGCTGTTTACAGAAGGTGCTCAACAGAAAAGGTTAAGAGGAACAGTGAACAGAGCTCTCCCCTATATGGTAATGGATGCTCTGCTTTGCACACTGGCCCTTAATGCTCACCAGCTTCCTACCACATGGTCCCTTCAGGTCTGACCTCTTTATCCCAGCCCTTGCCCACCCCTTCTCCTCTCTCTCAGTCGGGTGATCATTGCCCACTAGTCTAAAGATGGGTGGGGTAGCCTTGTCCTTCCTATATTCTCTTTGTAACCTAATTTTATGTCATAGACTCTACAAACTTCTTTCTTAAGGACCCTCCCTTGGGATTCTCAAAGGCCTTTTCCACTCTCAACAAAATCTGGCTCTTACAAATCAAATGCTTTGGCTTTCAAAGCTATGCCTCTGTTGTGGACTACAGGAACCTATTTTATTAGTTTTTTCTCTTCGCTTTCCTGATTGAACAATCCAAATTCTCCTCAAAGTGATGTGGATGCCTCGGTCTAGGGAAAAGATATTAAAAAGATAAGCAGAGAGTAATATTTCAATCAAACAAAAACACGACCTCTCTTCGGTGCCAGTGAACCGCAGGTCACTCAATTTACGAAATCCAAAACTTAACAATTCTCCTTGAACTGTTTTTTGTTTGTTTGTTTCTACCACCTCTCCAAACCTGCAGAATTTTTACCTGGACATGATTCCCTGTGCTCTGAGAGCTCTGGGCCTCTGCTCTTGTCCTATGACTGCCATTGATTTGCCACAAACTTGGGCTGCACTAGATGATCTGTCCCATCCACAGTTTATGACATAATTATCTGGGAACATGTATTTGCATTGCCTCTCCTAACTTCACAATAATGCTAACAGCAAGAGAGGTGTTTTTACCCCCATTTTCTAGATAAGGCAACTGAGGCTGATCACCCAGCTGGAGCGATAAATCCAGGATTCGAATCCACATTTGCTGGGCTTTGAATCCCTTTCCACTCTATAACTATAGTATTTAGATTAGTTTCTATTTACGTGTGCGTGTGTAACTACAGAATATTTAAACCAATCATAAGGAAAATTTTAATAGGCAGATTCAAAGTCTGAAATCCATCTACACACAGTGTTGGAAAGGGAATACCAATAATTAGTCACCCGAGTCGGGGGCAGAGTCATGAGGACATGCTCATCCAAGAAGATACGAGCAGCAAATGGGAATGAACAAGCAAATTCCCTTTGACTGACCAACCTGGGTTGATTACATTGATGGTACAATTTCTTACCCTGCTAAGGCAAGACCAAAGTTGCAAAATCCTTTAAAAGGGCAAGAAAGAGACCACAAGTATTCTGGCAAAATTCTGGTTTGCAGCAACTTCCCAGGCTGACTTCTTTCCACTGATATGATAAGGATCCCAGGCAGACTCTTATGGGCAGGAAACTCCAGTGCCTAGGGAGGGAGCTTAATTGGGAAATAGACAATGGACTATATGCAGACTGTTGTATCCCTGACACAGCAAAAATTCCCTTTGCTCTGGATGGAAAAGTTGTTTTCCCACTGTGTGCGTGGGAGAGAGATGACGCACTCTGTGACAGTAACTGCGAACAGGTGGGGGAAGCAACAAGGGTCATTTCCAAGAGGCCTGTTAAAACTTTCCCTTTTCAAAGTCTCAGGAAATAATAGTGTGACTGCCCAAATGAAAATCTATCTGTTTATATGCGTTTGGTGTGCACCTTGCTTATCCATTCAAAAGTCCCAATTAAAATCACAGCTGTTATTTGTGTGTTGGGTTCAGATGCTTTCCCAAGGTCATGGCAAAGGAACAAAGGAAAATACTCTTGTTGGTTGTTACACCTGCAACTGGAAGGAATGATGGTTGATGTCAGCTGCATTCATATTGTATCTGGAATAATAAGAATGCCTTTAATTTGCAGAGAGCTTTACAGTTTATGAAATCCTTTTACAAGCATTTCATGTAGCCACTTAAATTGAATATGGTGACTCCCCTACAGAAAAGGCGCATGTAGAGGTCTAAGTACTTCTGAGTATTTAAAAATATTCTTTACATGGCAATAACATTCCAAGATTTCCCACTCAACAATTTCTTCATCATAAAAATAGCCATATACACACACATACACACAAAGGATTTTGCTCATTTTTAGTTGGGTTATCGTCTTTTTCTTCTTATTGATTCACAGGAGTTCCTTATACATTCTCCATATGAGTTCAGGTACATGATTGTGAGTATCTTCCAGTTCCTTATTGGTTCTGTGATTCATACCATTTGTCAAACTTTAGAGTTAGAAAAATTGTTAGTGATTCTTTAGTTCAATCTCTTCATTTAAAGGTGAGGAAAATGAGACCCAGGGGGAATGACACATAGCTACTTAGTAGTAGAATTAAGATTAGAACCCAAGTCTTCTAAACTTTTGTCCATGGCTATAACTAATATTCTGCACTGATGAATTCTTAAGTTGTGATATTTTTACAATGTGATATATTCATACAATTTCTGTACAGCATTGAAAAACAACCTACTGACATACACAACAATATGGATGAATCTCAGACATAATGTTGAGTGAAAAAGTCAGTCACAATAGACTACATACTGTGTGATTCCATTCATATGATCTTCAAAACTAGGCAAAACTAACCTAAATATGGTATAAAGAAGTTAGACTTCTATCCCTTGGGAGATGGTACTGACTGGAAAGGGGAAATTTCTCAGTGTTGAAAATGTTCTATATCTTGATTTGGGAGGTGTAGCAGTTTGATATTATTTATGAATTTCAAAAACAGATATAGATTATGTTTGCAAATTGGTCTGTACCTCTGGGTATGATTCCCTTTGACTGATTTAAATTCAAAAGTTTTATATTTACTTGACTAAATCAAGATTAGGGCTTTGATTCAACAAAGTCATTGGGGTAACTCAGGGTTGAGTTCCTACCCCCTTGGGGGACTATATAAATGGACACTCACTCAGGGAGAACACAGAAGAAGACACATGGAAATAGAGAGTGCTGCATAGACATGGCAGAGGAGAGAACTTGATGCTGGGGCTCTGGAGAGAGATGAACGATTTGCCTGATAGTTTGCAGCTGAAGAGACCAGAACCCTGCACTGCTAAGATGGCCCAGAAAGAAACAAGCCCTCCAGCTTACAGTTGAGATTAGAAGAAGTTGGGCCTGTGAAACCTTAAGAGAGAGAGGAAGGCTGGATCCTCACAGATATAGGCTGCCATCTTGCTTTAACACGTGGCAATAGACTTTGGTGAGAAAAGTAACCTCAAGTTGGACTTTTTAGGCCTTATAACTGTAAGTTTTTACCCCAATAAATACCCTTTATAAAAGCCAACAGCACCCTTTTGGCTGACTAATACAGGAGGTAATTACATCACTGGATAGATAGGCAAAAATTCACCAAGTTGTGTGCTTAAGATTTGTGCATTTTATGGCATATAGTTTATGCATCAATAAAGCAAAGAAGAAAAACAAAGCAGAGATTTAGCCCTTTTTTCATTAACTTGATGGATATTGAGCAAAAACAAATAATTCTGGCCTTTGAATGATTTTTAATCTGAATTATTCTTTTTGGCTGACTTTCACAAAGTTGCCAAATCTCTACTTTTTTTAATAATCTGGCTCTGCCTTGAACTACTTGTGGGTTGGACTAATTGACCTTTACAGTCTTTCCTAGGTCCAAATTTCTGGGATATTTTGAAAAAGAGATGCCAAGATATATATACTCTCTGAGTGGGAAGGAATGTCAGAAGTTGTCTGCTTCTTTTTTTTTTTTTTTTTCTTTCCGGTAGTAGACTTTTATTTTTTTGTTTTTATTTTTATTCTTTTAACATTACATTAAAAAAAAATGATGTCCCCATATAACCCCACACCCCTCACCCCACTCCTCCCACATCAACAACCTCTTTCATCATCATAGCACATTCATTGCATTTGGTGAATACATTTTGGAGCACTGCTGCCCCACATGGATAGTGGTTTAACACTGTAGTTTACACTCTCACCCAGTCCACCCAGTGGGCCATGGCAGGACCTACAATGTCCAACAACTGTCCCTGCAGTACCACCCAGGACAGCTCCAAGTCCTGAAAATGCCCCCACATAATATCTCTTCTTCCTTCTCCTTACCATGAGCAGCTACCATGGCCACTTTCTTGTCTGTTATTTTGTAGGAGAGGAGACTGAGCATGGTGAATGGAAAAGACTTGTCCAATGTTGTACCAATAGTCATTTGGTACATCTAGACTTCACCTTAACTCAATTCCACAAGTAATCTTTGAGTGCCTGCTATGTGAGAGTCAGACACTACGTTGGGTTCCCAGATTTCACAAAGCCACAAGCAAAGTCGCCATTGCACTGCATTGTGAAAGAAACCATCAGCTCACCTCCCACATCCTAGTGTGATGGCACCAGCAGACAAGGTCAGAGACCTGAAAAGGTAGCAAAACAAAGGTCAAGGTACCAAATTAACGTGGTCACATTGTGTCCTTTCCTGCACTCAACCACACACCCAAACTAAGTCTCTCCTTGTCCTAGAGTAGTGTTTCCAGGACTCTAAATCATGATGATGGTAAGCAAAGTAATTTTGGAATCTATTATATGTAAATTCTAAACCTCTGTGAGCCTGAAATCCCCTACTTTGTAAATTTCTACTTCCTTTCTGACAAAACTTGTTTTTCAAGCAAATTTCTGTTCTTCAGTGAACTTAGCAAACATATACGGATTAATATAGTCTTCTTACAAAGTCATTATAGGAATGGAGCATGTTTAATGAAAATATAATTTACTGTTCAAAACGTGTAAAACATAAGAATTCACCATTGTGACAATGGCATAGTACAGTAGACACAGGCCTGGAAAGAAAGTAGGAGGACCTGGGTATTAGTCTTCATTATATCACTAACTAGTTAAATGACCTTGAGCAGGTCACTTCTCTCTGGGCTTAAATTACTTCATTTACAAATTGAAGGAGTTGGACCAAATAATCACCATTGCTCCTCTCAGCTCTAAGATTCAAAACTTACTCCTAGGCCCATTAAGAGAATTCTGAGTCTGGTGGGTTTTGATGATTGTTTCCAGGAGCACCAGGGTAATGAGGATGCAGAGATTTAAAGAGGAAAGACAATAGAGAAGAATATAGAAGGATGGAGTGGGGCACTGAGGAGAATGCTAATTAGAGAGACTTTACTGGGGTCTGCATGAGCAGCTGCTAGGTGGGGCCTTCAGGTGGCTCCTTCACTAGAAGCTAAACTCTTTTCCTTACTCTTCATCCCTATATCCATGACATATCTGGTTCTCTCCTGACCAAGGTCACAGGCACCTCAGCATGGGCTGGTGACTGGCCGCTTTCCTGTACTCTCTTCTTCACCTCCCACCTTTCCCTCTTCTACCCTATTATGAAGGGGACCCTCACAAATTCGCTGGGTCTTCTTTGCCCCTTGCAAAGACTTGGAATCCATGCCAAGGTTTGGTCACACAAGGGAAAGAGTGTATTAAGCCAGCAGAGGTCTGGAGATAGATAAAGTCTCAAATCAGCCTCTCTGAACAGCAGAGGCTGTAGCATTTTATTGGCTTGTGTAGGGGAGGAGTTCAAAGGGTTTGGTTATAAGATTGACAGGTGGGGAGGGGTTGCATCTTGTGCATGCGCTATAATACTACATCCTTTAACATGTTAGTCATACATTGCATGTACAGAAAATTGTGTCTAATCCCACCCAGAAGTGGAGAATTTTACTTTTATAATGAGCTAAAGTTCTGCTGAGTTCATTCTACTACCCTACTGAGTTTGCTAAAAATTGGAAAGTCCTAGTTTGTGGGTATCTAGCTTTTGATGTTAGTATCTGACTGTAGCCACTAATTGAAATCTATTTGGTTTTGGTTAGCCATTGCTGCAAGGCCAGTATCAGCTTAATGGGGCCTAATAAAGGAAGACAGAAGTTGGGTGGGGGTAGTTTTTACAAGTGGTCCTTACAATTATGGTCCATCACAAAATTTCTTCTCACTTCTCCTAAGGCATCATAATCCACATAACACATTTCCTTCTATTTGTGAACCTTAGGGACCTGACTGAAACCTCTACCTCTAAACTTGGAGCCTAATGGAGACTGATTGAGTATGTAATTTTCCACCACCACCACAATTCTTCCTGTTCTGCAGGGTTCAGAATTTACCAGGGATGCAGATGAAGTTTCTTCAACAATTGGTACAGGATAGGTGTACATTAGTCTTTAAAGAAAGCAACAGAGTTAACCAGCCCCCAGTTACTGAGGAGGAACAGTTATCCTGAGACAGAGCTAAGCCACTCATGCCAGGAAGCAGTAGAGCATCCCTCTCCCAACACCAAGGTATTCTAAATTAAATTCATTCTGTTTCCTACCACTATCATTTAATGAGACCTAAATCTATTTGGAGTTACCTCCCCTCTGCCTCTCCATCACCTACAAAAAAAAACCAAACTCTCCAACATGGTATGGAAGATCTCTAATGAGTTCTTATGTCTCCACTGTAATTTGTAGCAGCTCACCATGTGTCTAATTACGCTTCTTGAATTCAATGCTCTGGTTCTGTGGTTTACCATCTGAAATCTAGATGACCAGACCTCACCATCTAGATTTATTAAATCTACAAATTAAATGAACATCTCTGGGGATGAGATCCAGGCATCAATATTTTTAAATCCCTCCTGGTGATTATAGTTACCACCTAGATAGAGAACAACTGATTTAAGTGGTTTAAGAATCACCTAGGATGGTCCAATGATGGGCCCTTGATACTGATGACTATGCTTATGAGCCTGTGTGCTTGAAATTTCAGCTAGGCCTGGAACTGCAGGGTGCCTAAGAGTTACCTCCTGAGAGCCTCCATGTGTTCAAATGTGCCCACTCTCTAAGCTAAACTCAGCATGTAAATGCATTACCTTCCCTCCAGTGTGGGACATGACTTCTGGGGATGCTGAGGGATTACTGCTGAGCACCAGCTGGTGATGCAACAAGAAAAAGACCTTGAATAAAGGGGGAAATAGTAAAGACAAATGAGTTATATGGCTAAGAGACTTCAAAATGAGTTGGGAGGTCATCAGAGGGGTCATGCTTACACACATCTCAGCAGGATCTCAGAAACAGGCAAAGTAGATACACCCCCAGGTAGTGGTGCTCCTGATGGCTGTAGAGACACCCAAGGCCTACGATCATAACAGATGGCTCTGGAATTCAGTGTCTTGCCAGTGGGCCCTACTTTGGAATTTGTGCTCCTGAGTGTGATGGAGTTGGATTCATATGTGACCTTTCTACACATGCCTCTTCTGTCACTTTTACTGAACCTATGGTTGGTGCTGAGTTGGTGGATGCTCAGGAGACTTGAATCTCTGGACTGTCTATGTGCTAGCTGGGCCCTGAGCCTCGGCAGAGTTGCAACACCTACTCTCCAGTTCATTGGACTTTCCCAGGTCAGCCAACAGGGAGGTGATGATGGTCAGCTACCACACAGGGAGCCGAGAGAGTCTACAGCTGCAAGCAGGAGAATTCCATCCATCAGCCATGTGGAATCTAAGCCTCTTCTTGATTTAGGGGTGGAGTGGACATTGCCATCCCAGGGTCCTCAGGATGGAGGAATAAAATATGGACTAGAGTGGACTAAGTGGTAATCTGCAAGAGAATTATTGTAACTCTAGCAATGGAAGAAATTATAGCATTGATGTGGAGACAGTTGCCGCAGGAGTTGCTGAAGGCAGGGAGAAGGAAAAAGAGGTGTGATACTGGGGCATTTTCAGGACTTGTCATTGTCCTGAATGATATTGCAGGGACAGATGCAGGACATTATATATCCTGCTATAACCCAGTGAATGGACTGGAAGAGAGTGTAAATTACAACATAAACTATAATCCATGCTGTGTAGCAATGCTCCAAAATGTACTCATCAAATGCAATGAATGTATCACACGAATGAAAGAAGTTGTTGATGTGGGAGGAGTAAGGGGTGTGGGGAGTGGGATATATGGGAATCTGTTATACTTTTTATTGTAACATTTTGTATGATTTAGGTATCTTTTAAAAACAAAGATAATAAAGGAAAAAGAGGGAAACGGACTTGGCCCAGTGGTTAGGGCGTCCGTCTACCATATGGGAGGTCCACGGTTCAAACCCTGGGCCTCCTTGACCCGTGTGGAGCTGGCCCATGCGCAGTGCTGATGCGCGCAAGGAGTGCCGTGCCACTCAGGGGTGTCCCCCGCGTGGGGGAGCCCCACGTGCAAGGAGTGCGCCCCGTAAGAAGAGCCACCCAGCGCGAAAGAAAGTGCAGCCTGCCCAGGAATGGCACCGCCCACACTTCCCGTGCCGCTGACGACAACAGAAGCGGACAAAGAAACAAGACGCAGCAAATAGACACAGAGTACAGACAACCGGGAGTGGGGGGGAATTAAATAAATAAATCTTTTAAAAAAATAAATAAATAAATAAAGGAAAAAGAAAAAATAAAATAAAATAAGGAACCTCATGTTAGAGGATAGGGTGGAGATAGGGAATGGGAAGTTATGGCTTAAAATACAGAAGATTCCTATTTGGAATGATGGAAATATTTTGTTAATGGATGAGAATGATGGTAGAACAAAATTGTGGACACAATTAACAGTACTAATATATATATATATCTGAATATGATTAAAAAGAGAAAAGTTAGATTGTACATATAGAATTTAAAAACCCATAGAACTGCATTACACAGTGAACTCCAAGTTAAACCATGGACTTTAATTTAATAGAATAATTGTAAAAAAGTGCTATCATCAATTATAACAACTGTTCCACACCAGTGCAAGTTGTTGGTGGTGGGGTGGTTATGGGAATCCTGTATTTTGTGCAATTTCTGTAATAAACAAACATACTAGTAATGTGGGAAAGAAAAAAAAAGAATCACCTAGGAGGCTTATTAAGACTAAAGACTGCCAGGCTCTACATCTAAGACTCTGCATTCCTGAGTATAAGGTGGGAGCCTTGAAATGTGCATTTTCAATAAGCTCCCTAAGGAATTATGATGCAAATGGCCCTCAGGGCCACAAGTTGAACCACCAAGCTACTCAGTCTAAGCTGTTGAGTACAGAGGAGAAAAAGCTGTTTTTGCTTTACCCTTTGCCTGGAATGCCCTCCCCTCCCCTTCTTGACCTCTTAGAGAATTTTCTACCATCTTCCAAATGTAAGCTTTTCTCTGTGATTTTCTTGAACCTTACCGGGAAGAATTAATCACTTCCCCTTCTGAGTTTTCATAGTACTTTGCACATGCTTCTGGTAAAGTATATATCACATGATATTATGGCTGTTTTTTTATGTGTCTTCCACACACTTTAAACATGGAATATTTTTCCTTTTTTATCTCACAAGTACCTAGCACAATGTCTGGGACATAACTCAAGTCAGTAAATGTTCATTGAATTAAATGAAGTTGTTTGTGGAGTTTGTCATCCTATTAGATAACTGTCCATCAATTTGTGGCAAGATTAAAGACACTGGGCTAGGTCAAAGGAAAGTGTCTAGTGTCAGAAAGGAGAGTTGGCCAAAACAGAGCAGGGTAGGTGAATTGCCAACCCCGGAACCAGGGTTAGGGCACTACTCAACCAACACAGAGGGTCTACCAAACAGATTCAGCTTTGACTCCTAACACCAGCAGGGGCAAGGAAATACATAGGGGAGTAATTGGAAGTTAGAAGTAGATATGAAGTAGAAATCTAGGTTCATGGATGTTAGATCAGTAGGGTTCTCCCCAGAAATAAACCAGTAGTATATAAATATAAATACAATTGTTTCACGGAATTGGCGTACATGATTGTGGGGCTGGCAAGTCCAAAATATATAAGGCAGACTTGGAACGCTTGGGCAGGAGCTGATGTTACAAGCTTGAAGAATTTCTTCTTCCTCAGGGAAACCTTGTTTTACTTTTCAGCCTTTCAACTGATTGGATAAGGCCCACCCATGTGACCAGGTTAATCTCCTTTAATTAAAGTCAACTGATTTTAGATGGTAACCACGTTCAAAAAATAACTCCACAACTACAGTTAGGTTAGTGATCAAATGAATGGGTACTACAGACTTGCCAAACTGACACAAAACTAACCATCAAAAATGTGTTGTTTCCCAAACTTGCATACTCATAAAAACAACTGGGTCATTTATTATTTAAATTAAATTTTTAAAAACTTTCCAAGCCAAACCAGACCTACAATCAAAATCAATGAGATGTGCTGGGAATCTGAATGCCTAATGAGAGTCCCAGGTGATTCTTATCAACCAGATTTGAGAAACACTAAATTAAACCAACCTCAAGCAGCACAAGGAGGGAGAAAGAATTTTTAATGCAAGGGAAATCCAATATCCCCAGGCACCTGACATGCCCTGGTAGCACCAGGTCCCAGGCCTAGTGGAAATGAGGGAGATTTGAGGAAAAGGAGTGTGGCAGTTTGATATTATTTATGAAATCCGAAAATAGATATTTGATTGTTTGTAAACTGTTCCTCTGGGAATGATAACCCTTTGACTGTACTAGATTCAACTGAGACATCTGATCTAACTATGTTAACATTAGGGCTTTGATTCAACCACATCATTAGAGTGTGACTCAGCATTGAGTGCCCACCCCTTGGTGGGCTGAGAAAACAGACTCTCACAGAGAAGTAGACACAGAGAAGATACACACAGGATCTTGTGGCCCCAGGAAGAGAGATGAGCCTGATAAAACGTTTACAGCTGACCTTGTAAAGAGAACAGAGCAGCTGAGACTGGAAAGAAACAAACCCTGGGAAGAGAAATGAGCCCTGTGCCAGCCTGCAGCTGAGATGGGAAGGAGCTGGGCCACAGAGCCTTAAGAGGAAAGAGGAAAGAGGAAGGCTGAACCCTCACAGATGCCACCTGCCATCTTGTGTCAACACATGGCAACAGACTTTGAGTGAGAAAGTACCTCGTAACAGGATTTTTTTTAAATTTTCTTATTTATTTCTCACTCATCCCATTGTCTGCTCTGTGTCCATTCATTATGTGTTCTTCTGCTTTTGTTCTCATTAGGTGGCTCTAGGAACTGATGCTAGGACCTTCTGGAGTGGGAGAAAGGCACTAATCTATTGCACTACCTCAGCTCCCTGGTCTGCTGCTTCTCTTATTGTCTTTCCTCTGATGTTGCATCATCTTGCTGTACCAGCTCTCTACTTGGGCCAGCACTCTGTGTGGACCAATACTTCTGTGTGGGCCAGCACTCCTGTGTGGGCCAGCACTCTGCATGGGCCAGCTCTGAGCTCAGGCCAGCTGTCCACATGGGCCAGCTTGCCTTTACCAGGAGGCCCTGAGTATCAAACCCTGGACCTCCTATATGGTAGATGGGAGCCCAATCACTTAAACCACATTTGCTTCCCTTAAATAACCCTGAGTTGGACTCTTCAGGGACTTATGACTATAAACTTCTACCCCAAATAAATACCATTATTAAAAGCCAACAGATTTCTGGTACTTTGCATAAGCACCCTTTTGTCTGACAAGGAACAAAAGGTCATCCTTGGGTCTTAAGAAAGCCAGGTCTGACATTTATCAGACCTTAATAATAAACTACACAGCCTGAGTTGCAGCTCTTCCTATTTATCCTATCTCCATGACACCTAGAGCCTGGCAGGGCTGAGTC
The DNA here is from genome assembly GCF_030445035.2 of Dasypus novemcinctus. Taxonomy (NCBI): domain Eukaryota; kingdom Metazoa; phylum Chordata; class Mammalia; order Cingulata; family Dasypodidae; genus Dasypus; species Dasypus novemcinctus. Next base: position 86,687,806 of record NC_080684.1, on the reverse strand, counting down.
CAAAGTGACACTGGGAAAGGGGTGAGAAGTGGAGGAAAGTTATAGAAATGAAACCAGCAACAACAGAGTGGGTGGGAATAGGCACAGGGATGGAAGCAAAGTCAGCCCTATCTTTCCCAACTACAATAATGTAATTCCAGTCATGTTTTGAACTCTGGGAAAGGGGAGGATGTGGGTATACCATTTTCCTTTCCCTTTTCCCCTATTTTTTGAAACCCTCTAGTCTTAAAGCAGGGAAGAGGAAGAAGAGGTCAGGTAAGCAGTAAAGTTGTTAATTGACTGGAATTGGAGTAAGGTGGCTTCAGTCTCTCTAGAATCACACAGTGTTTAAGTTGACTCTTTACCTTTGGATACTTTTGTGGGTTCTTTAAATACCACCCCCGTCACCAGGGCCCTCTCACCGACAGTTTTCCTGCACTCCTCTGTCTTACCACCTCATTTCAGAACCCTTGGGACTTCAGTGATACCTTCTGCTTCTCTCTACTGAGGCTTGCTGCTGCCCCTCTGAGATCAGGACTGTGGAAGAAAGTACATGGTGTGTGGTCAGAGACTATCCAGAATCCAGATCAGATATGGTCCTGGGGGGGCTTGAGAGCAGTGAAAAGACATGATCTTCCTTTAAAAGGATGGCCCTACCTGCTATTTGGAGAAAAGGTGAGAGAACAAAAGAGACAGAAAGGAAGCCTGCTAGGAGATACTGGAGTGATCCAGGCAAGAGAAGAGGAACTAGGGTAGCACTGGTGGAAAAAGTGAGAAGTGTTTAGATTCAGAATAGAGATGACTAGAACCCAAGAGAATTTACTTGTTGATAGGATATGAAGTGTGAGGAAAAAAGAAAGAAGAACCTCAAGGCATTTGTCCTGAGCAACTGGGAGGATAAAATGTCACTTACTAAGATGGGGAAGACTGAGAAAGGAGATAACAGATGGGAAGAGGACAGGGCTGAGATGTTTCTTTTTGACCTGTACTTAAAAGTTGGACATAGAGGGGAGGGAATAAGAAGAAACCCAAATAGTTTATATATGATTTAACATATAACCATTACTGAAATACTTAAAATTTATTGAATATACATTACATATTAAACGCCATACTAACACTATTCAAGTGCTCAATGAACAATAGAAATAACTGAATTACCTTTGAAAATATAACTTCAACTTACTTTGGTACTAAATCTCATTATCCAATTCTGTCTTTATAATCAATCAAATTCATAAATAGCTGTTGAGTTTCAACCATGATGCTGGCTTAGTTGCTGTAGGAAACATGAAGATGAGTATAAAAGAGTCTTTACCCTTACATTCACATGCTTATATATATGCTTATATATATATGAGAAAGTGGATAATAAATATGCATATTGCTATTAAGCTGAATGTAATTCATGCCAAAAGAAAATGCTGAAGGTGAAGAAGCTAAAGAAGAAAAGAATTTATTTTAGTTGGAAGATTTAAGAAGGCTTCATGTATGAGAGAGCATCTAGCATGACTCTTGAAAGATGAATGGCTTTGATCAGTAGAAATAGTGGTGAAAAGAATTCCAGGAGAGGAAACAATTTGAGCAAAGAAAAGATAAGTCCTGTTTAGAGAACCAGGGCCAATCGGGCTTGGATTGTTATTTAAGCTTTTCATGAATTCTAGTCTTGAGCTTCTTGAGGCCATGGACTTCTATCCTCAGTATGGTCCTGAACTCATAGAAATTAAAATGAAATACATGTCCATTATGTACCCATCATTGAAATGAAAAGGAAAGTGACTCCCAACAAGGAGCTTATAAACCACAAAGATAGAAAGCTTCACAAATCAAAGAAAGAAATATGGTAAATATTAGAAGACCAACCATAGAGGAAATTAAAGACATCATTCCTGACACCAAGACATTAATCTCTACTGGACAGTAGCATATGCTCACTTTTAAGTAAAATAAAAGTTACATAAAGAAATTCACCATAAATGTAAAATAAAAACATGTTGGATACTTATTTATTTTACATTGGAACTTTTTTTGCTTCATGTTGATGATATAGATCTTACCTAAGGAATATTAGTTGCTGAAATAACAAGTATTATGATTGCGGTCACCCCTCGGGCTGAAGTGTGGTTTGCTGGCCTGGCGGGGGAGCAGCCGCGGCAGGCCAAGCCGCTGCCCCCATAATAGGGTGGCTGGTCGGACTCACCGCCACCCCTGAAGGGAGCTCAGCATGGGCGCAGAGTGCCCTCGGGTCTCCCCTTCTCGGCAGCCATGCTTCCGCGGCCGCCCCTCCTCCCGGATGGCGCCACAAGATGCCTGTGGGGCGGCACCCTTCTTCTTCTTTCTCCCTGCGCAGGCGCAGGGCGGAAAAATCCAGTCTGCCCTTTTCCCTCCCCCCGACAGCAGCAACAGCCAGGCGTGGGCGGAGAAATCCAGTCTGCCCTCTACCCCAGCAACAGCAGCCACCAATCACTAAACCCTGCCCCTTCCCCCAGCAACAGAGACAGCCAATCCCTAACCACCACCCCTCCCCCGTCCAGCACCTCCCACCAATCAGAACAGGGAGTGGCTTCGACCAATCAGCCTTCCCCAGCCCCTATAAAACTGTTGCCTCTCCCTCAATAAAGTGGACTTGCGTGTTTACCTTGTCTCCGCGGTAGTTCTTCTGCTGTGCGCCCTCCAGTCCTGAGAGCCCCCGACAAGGGCCTGGCCTCCCTTGTCCCCAGTTCGTCGCCTACTTCTCCGGGCGACCCCTTCGTCGCCGGCTTCGCCGGGCGACCCCGTCAGCCAAACCACGCAACCCCTGTGAGACCGACCCCTCGTCTGCTGCCGGACCGACCCCTCGTCCCAAGTGGGACCGATCCCTCGTCCCAAGCGGGACCGACCCCTTGTCCTAAGCTGGATCGACCCCTCGTCCGCAGCCAGACCCCACCTCTACCGACCGAGCAAACCGTCGCATATGATAAAGGTGTCACCCTCATAGTTATTTAATCATTACAGATTAAACCAACTTTCCATTAGAAGGATGGTGGCAGAGATTTTTGTCTTTTTGTTCACAACTCTATCCTTAGTGCCTGGAACCATCCCTAGCACATAGGAGACACTTAGAACATTTTGAGGGGAAGGGGACATGCAAATGAGCACCTAAATACTTGGAACACACACACAAAAAGACTAACTGAGATTTATGGAAACTTTGCATTACACACGCTCCCATTTCAACCATCTTCCACTCCCCCAAAACAGAATCCGTGGCCTTGTCCTAGCCCAGAGAAAAGGAGAGAGTAAAAAATGCCAAAGAGAAGGTAGAGGAACAACATAAAAAAATATACATAACACTATAGGGTCACAAAAAGAATGATAAAATAATTCCTTGCTTTATCCTCTCCACCCTACTTTACCAATTTAGGTCCAGCTTTCTACCCATAGAAATTCCTAAAATTGCACATGGCTGGAGTATTCATTCAGTTCCCCAAACTGTTATTGAATGTTAATATCTACTCTAGCATAGTTGTTTAGTTTTATCTTCATACCTGTGTAGGGAAAAACTTGTGCTTCAAAGGAAAACTGTACATTGTCTAGAGCAGGTCTCAGCAAAGTTTAGCTGCAAGCCAAATCCAGCCTGCCCTGCCTATTTTTTGTAAATAACTTTTTATTGGAACGCAACCTCACTGTCTATATATACATATGTATAGTTGCTTTTTAGCTACAATCTCCGAGTTGTGTAGTTGAGCAGAAGCCATACTGCAGGGATAGATGCTGGACATCGTATGTCCTGTCATGGCCCACTAGGTGAACTGGGGGAGAGTGTAAACTACAGTGTAAACCATTATCCATGTTGTGCAGCAGTGCTCCAAAATGTATTCATCAAAGCAATGAATGTCCCATGATGAGAGGTTGTTGATGTGGGAGGAGTGGGGTGAGGGGGGTGGGGGTATATGGGGACCTCTTATATTTTTTGAATATAACATTTTTTAAAAAATAAAGAGACAAAAAAAAAAAAAGAAAGAAGGAGAAAGGGAGAATGACGGTATTAGTCAGCCAAAGGGGTGCTGCTGCAAAATACCAGAAATTGGTTGGTTTTTATAAAGGGCATTTATTTGGGGTAGGAGTTTACAGTTATGAGGTCATAAAGCATAAGTTACTTCACTCACCAAAGTCTATTTGGAGCAAGATGCCTGCCAATATCTGCGAGAGTTCAGGCTTCCTGGCTTCCTACATTCCTGGGGCATGCTCTTCTCTGGATTCAAGGTTCCTTTCTTCCTAGAGCTGCCTTCTCTTTCCTCTGTGAGCTTACTTCCTGGGCCTCCAGCTTAAGTCTTCAGCATCAAACTCCAACATGAAAACTTCAACATCAGAAAACCCTCAACTCTGTTCTTTGCCGTGCCTTTTATCTGTGAGTCCCCACCACCAAGGGGTGGAGACCCAATGCCTTATTCATAACTCAATCATGCCCAAGTACAGATCAGATTACAAGCATAATCCAATATTTCTTTTTTGGAATTCATCAATATCAAACTTCTACAATGACCATGCCAGAAGCAGTAAGAAACCCGCATTCACTTAACTGATGAACTGCACAAGACAAGAAGATTTTTGATGGGATCCCAGGATCAATTAATGATTTAACCTCTTGGAGCACAAGAGAAAGAACCATAAGAAAGATAATGGAATCTGGCCTCCTGTCTTTTTTTTTTTTTAATATATATATTTAATTGTCTTTTTTTTTAAGATACATAGATCACAAAAAATATTACATTAAAAAATATAAGAGGTTCCCATATACCCCACACCCTCTCCACCCCACCCCTCCCATACCAATAACCTTTCATCATTGTTGCACATTCATTGCATTTGGTGAATACATTTTGGAGCACTGCTATTAACACATGGATTATAGTTTACATTGTAGTTTACACTCTCCCCCAGTCCAGTCAGTGGGTTATGGCAGGATATATAATGTCCTGCATCTGTCCCTGCAATATCATTCAGGACAACTCCAAGTTCCAAAAATACCCCCATATCACACCTCTTCTTCCCTCCCGCTGCCCTCAGTATCTCCCATGGCCACTATCTCCACATCAATAAAACAATTTCTTCCATTGCTAGAGTCACAGTAGTTCTGTAGTAGTGATATGGGCTATGGGTGGGAGCTGTACATCTCTTTATGAATAACCTGGCCTGTGTGTGTGTGAAACAATAAAAACTGTAGCCCCACCTTTTGTAACCATGCCAACCAGTCCAGTCCCGGAAAGCCAATTAAGCGATATATGCTCTATAAACTTTGAATATTCAGGGATGATGCAAGCTATATATGTTAATTCAAGCTTACCTGGAATGTGGGAAATATGTGTTAACTCAAGTTTATCTAGCACTCAAACAAAGCACCATTTAACTCTTCACTCCTATATCCTCTGTATAAAAAGAACCCAAAACTCTTATTTGGGGCTCAGGTTTTTGAATAGAGAAGTCCCCAAGCCTGGCTGGTTGTAAATAAATTTTTCCTTCCCAAAATTATTACTAAGTCCTGGCCTTCCATATACGATTATTGACTCTCTCTGCTTCCACAACAGTAGAATACCAATAAGTCCACTCTCATCCATATTTTTTCCTCCATCCTATAAACCCTGGGATGGTGATGTCCACTCCACCTCTAAATTGAGAGGATGCTTAGACCCCACATGACTGATAGATGCGATTCTCTTGATTGCAGCTGTAGAACCACCAGCCTTTTAAAACAAAACCTCCCATCCTCCAGCCATTGTGTTTCAATCAATAGCTTGAGTTCTAACTGTTCAAATTAGCGATTCCACTTCTCTTGGGGAGAGGAACTAGAAATGAGAAGGACAGAAGTGGGCCTATAAAGAGGCAAGTTGAACCATCCCTTCCTTCCCTTAAGACATAACCATCCTTTCAGTGAATTTAACAAGCATTTATTGAGCTCCCATTTGCTAGTCTCTAGTATATAATAATGAGCAAGACAAATATGCTGCCCTCCAGGAACTCACAGTCTGGAGGAGGAGACAGGTAAATAAACAGATGATTTCAGTGCAGTGTGATAAGTGTTCGATAAAAGTGAGCCCAGGATTCTGAGTAAGCACAAAGGAACAATGAAAGGGCAGGTAGCCCAGCCCTGTAAATACCATTCAGACCATTTTATAATATCAAACTCCACATCCACACCTGGAATCTGGAAACCAATCCTTCTCCAGCAACATGATAAAACACTCAAAAGAAATTCACCAATCCATGAAATGTTTCTGGTCCCAAAAACCATGTTTTCTAGAAACACTCCTTGTCATGCTACTGACAATGACCCCATCTTATGGTTTACTGCAGCAGTAATGAGGCTACCAATGTTTTCACAATTTCCTTACAAACTCCTGGGGCAGAAATAATTATGTAGGAATAAAAAGGCCAGTTCTTTTTCAATTCAGCTTGATTTTCCCTATGTCCTAAACACAAATTAGAGCTGGGATGAAAAATGAATACCACTTTACATGCCAACCCCTGGAGTATTGAGCCAAAAGGGACGAAGAGGCCATGTATGTCCTGGATGAATGGGAAGGAGTATCATGATCAATTAGCAATGCCTGCCAAGGTTAAAGGAGACCTGAGGGATGGCATGTGTGTCAGGTCTTTGCTGTCCTGAGTACGGAGTTAATGCTTGCAGAATCAAAACTCGATTTTCCATAGAGATATAGGGCCCTTACTCACCTGCCATAGTCAGATTCTAAGCAGTCATTGGGATCAATCTGAGAGCAGATTAGAACTAGGAAAGCGTTACTGAAATTTTGGAATAGAGGTAGATATATTCAAACATGACTTGTTTAGATTTCAGTAAAACCTCTGTTAGGAATCAATCAAAAGTGCATTGATTAACTGGTTTTTGTTGAAAAGAGAAGCCACTCTGTGTCCAGCACTATCCCAGACATTAAACCACTATTTGGGGAAGTTCTATAAAAACGAATTATAATCAGTGATCTCAGAAATTACAAGCTAATTGAGGAAAATAAATCAGACAAATGAAATATGCAGAAATTGTCCAATAGAATGCTATGGGACATGTCAAACTCTCCAATAGTGAATGATCAATGGCAGGAGAGTTATGTTGGTGATGGGAATATGTGACTTGGTAACTATGTAGAGACAGAAAAGTGTTTGAAACCCCACTGGAATTGTTGTGGCAGAGAGAAGTCAGGTGTACATGGTATTGAAGGCCAGGATGCAAGAATTCTGAGAAGGAAAATTTATTATGACCAGCCAGACTCAGCAGACTCCTGTCCTAATAAAAACTGAGCCCCAAATAGGATTTTGGGTTCCTTTTATACAAAGGATGTAGGAGTGGGCAGTCAAATGGTGTTTATATGCAAAAGAACTTTTTGTTAATTTCTTCAAGTGTTTTATCTGAGTATCAGATAGGTTATATCCTCCAGGTAAGCTTGAATTAACACATATCCCCACATTCTAGGTAAGCTTTTAACATTAAACCCCCCTATTCCAGGTAAGCTTTAATTAACACATTTAGTTTGCATCCTCCCTGAATATCCAAAGCCTATAGAGTTTATACTTCTCAATTGGCTTTCCAGGGAACTAGGCATACTTGGATATGGAATAAGTTTGAATTTATTTACAGGCCATACTACTTTCCCCCTTTGATGCCTGCTTAAGGCTATTAAGCTTCGGCATCACTGTTGTCAGTGTCTCTCTGGACTGACTGGTATGTATATAGAGCCATGAAATGGACAGCTGTCTGCATTTTTACTATATCATTTATTAGGGTGTATATTCTGTGTATGATCAAAGTGAGGAGGCAAGGAAGTATGGTGCATCCTCCTATGAGGAAGGCAATTATTCCCAGTAGAAGCTTGAAATTGTTTACTATTGACTGCCAGGTTCCCAAGAAATTACTTAAATTCCAACCCTTCCAGGTCTGCACTGGAACATGAGCAATTTTTACCATTTTGCTTGCAATTTCATCAATAGCTTTTCCAGTGCTGTCTAGTTTAAGGCAGCAGTTAGAGAGATTGCATTTTCTGCAAACTCCCCCTTCAGCTGCCAGTAGATAGTCTAGGGTGAGACAGTTTTGATAAAGAGCATTTCTGAATTTAGTTTGTTCTTGGGCTAGTAAATTTAGAGCATGGACAGTTTCATTAGTTATTATTTCTACACGGGCTTGTAAGCAGATGATTCAGTTTAGCATATAGATAGGGATTCGATAACCCCATATACCATCCTCTGCCCAAGTTGCTGGCCCATATTACTGGATTATAAATTCAGGGGGCTATTCATCATCTCCCCAGGTAATGACAACCTTTTTTCTCTTATATTTTGATATACTGGCTGACTTAGTTCTTTCCCTTCTGTTAAAGGAATGAGGAAGAAGGAGGGTCTTATTGTACTGAGCATACAAGTATCACAACAGTTTCAGGCAAGTTCTCAGAAAGCAACTTTTCCACAAATCCAGTACAGACCATTTGGGGCAGTAAAGGGGCCCTCGGCAGTGTAGTTCCACATTGTGATTAACTTGCGGAAAGTACGATTTATGAGAATCAGGTCAGATTCATTCTGTGTTCCCTAAGGCTCCATTGTATTGGTGGTGTAATTTTGGGATTTCCCCCCTATACATGTTAGGTTTCCAACAGATATAGAGGAGTTTAGGTAGGCCCTTGAAGCACAATATTTTCCAATGACAGAATTTGCGAGGATCACATATTATCTCAGGGAACAGTTGGGAGGCCAGTTTCATTATATGGTTGGCTGTAATTGTATTCTCTAGTTTCCCAGGGCCATTGGTCTCCCATATTAGTATCTCCACATACATAGCACAAGGAGACATTTAAGGTTGCTCCTACCACTTCAGCTAGGTTTATAAAGAGATTTTTTGCTGCTTGTGGAATGGAAAAGAGCTTTTCCATTTCTTCATAGAAGGAGTGGAACATGGAGTGGGCTTTACTTGTGAGTGGATGTTCCCAATACCCAACCCAGATGTAGGCTCTTGGGTCTACTCCTTTTCAGTCAATCTGGAAGCCCATTTGGACTGCCTGAGTCTGCCAGGATTCAGGGTTAAGGATGGTGAGGTTTAATAGGTTATGTTGTGGAATTTAAGAGAAGTTCAATTATTCGAGTATAGAGAGGCCAGGACTCAGGAATGATTTTGAGAAGGAAAAATGGTTTATTGACGGCCGGCCGGACTCGGGAGCTTTCTGTTTGAATCCCGAGCCCGGAACAAGATTTTCAAACGTCTTTTATACAGAGAGGAAAGGCCAAATCGTCCCTTTGTTTCAGTTCTCAATAGGCTTCAATTAGCATATATCTCTTCCACATCTTAGGTAAGCTTTTAGCAAGGACTCCAGACATTTTAGATAAGCCTTGGTTTTTGCATTTCCCCTAAATACTTAAAGTTTATAGCCCTTGCTTTGTTAAACATTTCCTGGGACTGGAGCCTGCTGGTCCCTAAGAGCAGGACTGCAGCCTCTTACCGTTTCACACCCACAAGTCAAACAACTTAGTTATCTCTAAAGAGACAAAGAGCCTTCCACCCATAGCCCACATCAGTTACATTGACTGTGTGGACAGTTAGCTATGGCCGTTCCTTTGGTGAGGATGGCTGTTTGTCTAGTTGAACATGTGTCCCAGGTGGCCCAGGTGACACAGGACCAGTAGGGGCAGTAGTATGCACCTATGTATTTACACCAGAAGAAACAGCCCCCTCAGGCTCTACTTCTCATTTCTGGAGTGCACATATACTTACTGTTATGAATATATTTCTACTCCCAGCTGAGCCCTCCACATTTCATGTTCCATGGTATCCCAGAGTCTATAAATTGACATGCATCAGATAGGAGGGACACTCATTGGTTCCAGCTAGTGACTGGGGGGCGGAGTTATGTAGCTCCCTGTTTTGATTAAACACTCTTATTTCCCATTTATGGGAGACTGTTGGGGTCTGGGGTCATAGCAGGTTATTTGGTCAGATATGTTATAGACATTATAGGACATTCCCTGAAACTGGCAGGTGGTTATATGGCCCTTGCAGGTGTAATGGCTATAATATATTAATGTGGTATTGACATGGGCCCCCATTTGCATTTTTTGGATACATGGGTTACATTCTGTGGTGCCAACCTGGGAACAGAGGAGGGTTAGGGCTAGGAGTAGGGAAAATATCTGAAGGGGCATTGTAACTGGGATTAAACCTGATTCCTATTCTTCAGCTAGGCATAGACCAATCGGCTTTTGGGGTGTGATTGGAGCAGATCTCGGTGTTCCATCCTCAACCTTCAGCTGTGCATGGACCAGTCAGCTTCCAGGGTGTGACTGAAGCAGGGCTTGGTTTTCCATCCTCAATCTTCAACCATGCATGGACCACTGAGTTTCTGGGGTGTGACTGGAACAGGGCTTGGTGTTTTGTTTTTTTTGCAAGATGAGTTTGGTTGAATTGTGGGTATCTGAAATACAGGTCCAGGTCTCTGGGGCAGCTCTCTTGACCCAGCTATGGTGTATCCATGGGGTGATTTCAGCTACTTTAACTGCAGTGGGGATGAATAAAATAATAAGATAGGGTCCTCATCATTGAGGAGTTAGTGGAGCTGATTTCCAGTCTTTGACCCAGACTACATCTCCCGGCTTGTACTGGTGTATGGAGCTGCTTAAGCTAATGGGAGCCCTTTCCTGGACCCAGTGATGTAAGTTTTGTAGGGTTTTTCCTAAGCTGATCATTTGCTGAGCTATTGATATTTCCTCCTTCTCTGAGATCCCCTTCTATATTTCAGGTTGGAGGGGCTCTCAAAGAGGGTTTCATAAGGGGTTAGGCTTAGCTTTTGACTTTGGCTGGCCCAAACTTGGAGGCGAACACTCGGGAGTACTTGCACCCCTATTAGCCCAGTTTCTTGGCAAATCTGGGCAATATAAGTCTTTACTGTATGGTTCATTTGCTCTACCTTCCCTGAGCTTTAAGGATGGGTAAAAACTGTGCAGTTTCCATCAGATGCGCAGTGCTTTGGCAATCTTTTAAGTGATTTTGGAGATGAAGGCGGGTCCATTGTCAGAACCAACTGAGAGGGGTAGCCCATATCAAAGAATGATTTCCCTGAGGAGAGCTTTGGCCATTTCTTCAGCTTTTTCTGTTCAAGTGGGGAAGGCTTCCACCCAGCCAGAAAAGGTGTAAACGAGGACTAGGAGATATTTATAGCTTCTGGATCATGGCATTTCAGTGAAATCAACTACTAGATCTTCAAGACGCGTACTGCCAATTCTTTGGACTCCTGGGGCTCCTGTGGGTCCCTGGTAAGAGTTATTTTTTGCACATGTCACGCACCGCTGGCATATGGCATGGGTGATAGAGGCTAGAATTGGGTGTAGAAGAATCTAACACTTCTTTAAGATGGGTTTTTCCCAAGTGTGTGTTTTCATGGTAGTATTGAACTATGGTTGTGGCTAATATTCGAGGCACGACTATTCTGTGATCAGGCAATGTCCACCACCCATTTGCTCCCCGTGTCCCATTCTTAGAGAGTATCCACTCTCTCTCAGTTTGAGTATATTGTGGTTCCCAGTGATTAAGAGACTGTGGACGAGGGCAGGCAGTGCTGCTGATGACAACAGAAGCGGACAAAAAAGAAGAACACACAGCAAATGGACACAAAGAGCAGACAACTGGGGTGGGGGGGAGGGGAGAAAAATTTTTTCAAAACTTACTGTGTATTACACGCTGGTAGACTCTGTGGCAATAAAAATAGCCTGAGCATGTTTTTTGTTTTTTGTTTTTAAAAAAAGGGCATGGGTTCCACTAGCAGTCTTGGCAGGTGGCACTTCCGAGGGTGAGGACATCTATGTATTGGAGGAGAAAACAGTTATGGCTTTATGGTTTAAAGGATTTGAGATCACTGGCCAAGGCTTATCCAAAAATAGTGGGTTCATTTATAAATCCCTAAGGAAGTCATGTCCATGTTAGCTGTTGCTTTTCACTGGAGTTCAGATTGTCCCACGTAAAGGTGAAAATCAGTTGGCTCTGGGGCACTATCTGAATGCAGAAGAAGGCATCTTTAAGATCCACACATGAAAAGTAGATTGCCAATGAGGGTATCAAGCTGAAGAGAGTGTACAGATTAGGGACTGCAGGATGGAGAGTTATTACTGCTGAGCTGACTGCTCTAAAGTCCTGGACCAGGCGGTAATCCCCATCAGCCTTTTTAACTGGGAAGAGTGGGGTATTCCACGGAGACTAGCATGGCTTTAGTATTCTTCATTCGGCAATCTCTGAATATGTAGCCAGACTTTTTCTTGCACTTCACATGGAACTGGATATTGTTTTATGCTCACTGGGCTGGCTGTGGGCTTTATTTCAATAATAATTGGAGGATGTTGTGTGCCATCCCCGTTGAGTTGCCCTCTGCCCATACTTCGGGCATATCTTCAAAGGGGAGCTGTGTGGCCGTAGATTGGCCAGCTTCACTGAGGCAAAACATTCTCCATTCCTTCAGCAGAGGGAGGGTTGGCATTATTTTCAGAGGGTTTGATGGTCCCAGTGTTAACGTGGATTGCCCCGTGGCATTAAAGGTAATTGAGCCTATAGTTTATACAGCAGGTCTTGACCCAGGAGGGGGACTGGGCAGATACAGGAGTTTGTGAGTCACCTTCTTACCCCCAATGTTACAGGTCCTGGCTTAGAGTAAGAGCCGCTAGGTGCTTTCACCAGTTGCCCCTATGATAGTGGCTTGTCTTTTTGATAATGGCCTAACTGGCCTGGTCATTACAGAGTGTTGAACCCCAGTGTTAACCATCATATGTGTGGTGCAGCCCCCAATTTGGACTCTGACCATAGGCTCCACAGGGCCAAGAGAATAAGAGCCCAGTCTATCCTAATAATCTCTGTCAGAGTCTTCTATTCCCAAAAGTCCAATGATCTGATTTGAAGATCTTCCTTCTGAATTTTTGCAAACCCAGGGTTTGGTTTGCAATGCTCTGCTAGCTTTCCTGGCTAATGGTTTGGCTGCTTTTTTTCCAGTGATGGGGTCAAGTGGCCTGCTGGGGCATTCCTGCTTCCAATGCCCCTCCTCTTTGCAATAAGTTCACTGATTTTGCCCTAGGGGTGGGTCCCTCTCCCTCCTTGGGGCAGGGGTTTCCCAGTTTACTTTCCTTGACACAGGATTGCTTTTTTTTACTATTGCTGCTGTGAGAAGTTCTGTTTTTTTTTCACCTTCCAGTCTTTTTCCCTTCAGGTTTCTACATCACAGTGGGCATAAACCTTGGTGGCTATTTCCATGAGCTGAGAACTATCCATACCAGAGAATCCATCTAGCTTTTGTAGCTTTCTTTGGATGTCAGCCTGTGATTGGGCAATGAATGCTGCATTGACAATTTTTTGGCTTTCGGAAGTGTCTGGGTTAAAGGGCGTGTATGCACAAAGCTCCTCGCACAGTCTCTCATAGAAATGAGCCAGAGTTTCATCGAGAGTTTGTAGGATTTGGGTGGTTTTTGCCACGTTTACTGCTTTTCAGCTCCCAGCTCTGAATCCTTCAACTAAGGTCCTATGGAAAGTTTCTAGTTGGTTGAGCCTGATCACGTTATTGGGGTGCCATTGAGGGCCTCATCTGGGATCTGTGTGCAGGCATATTGGTTGCTGTCCAGGGTTCCCTCAGGTGGGTGCTCTTTGAGCCAGGTTAGAGCCCCTTGTGTGAACTGCATTCTTTCTTCAAAGTTAAGTAAGGTCATGATGAGTTGCTTGCAATCAGCCCAGGTGGGTTTGGGGGTCTGTATGATGGACTGGAAGAGGTCCAGCATGGCCTGAAGCTTCTCTAAGTATGGTGGGGTGTGGCTTTTCCAGTGAAAGGGGTCCATTGTAGTAAAGGGCTGGTGCACGAATGTTCAGTTTCCCCCTTGAATCTGGCCATCTGCATCATAATAAATTGGAGCTTGGGCTTCATGGAGAGGTAACTGTAGGACCATCCTTCTCCCTGCTCCACCTGCCTCTGGGGCTCCCCGTGGCCTGAGTAGTCATTTTTCAGGGACTCCTTCCTGACTGATGATCAGCACTATGCTGCCTGGGGCACACGGCTGCGGGGGTGGCTGGGATACATTTTCTGGTGTGGATGGAGACAAAGGCAGCTGCGGGGGTGGTGTGGGTGCACTTCCTAGCATGGATGGTGATGGGGGAGTGCTGCTTAGGGAAATTGGCTCATCCCCTTTCCTCAGCACTGGCGCAGTAGAAGCAATCACATAATGGGGTAGTGGGAGGTCATTTTCATCTTGCCCTTCTAGAATGGGTGGGTCGGCATTGGATTTGGGGCTCACTTCCTCTGGACCCTTTGCACAGTGCTTGTTTGGCCTGGTTCCTGGGACAGCACTTCTGGTTTTTTGTATTAGGCAAATCCTGGCTTCTTTAGTCTTACATTTCCTTAACCAGAGTGGCCTTTGACTCACAGTGTCCTGACAGGCATCAACATAGGGGAACTGGTCAGGGTGCCCTGGTTTTCTGGTTACTACGTCGTGGACTTTATGGATGATCCAGGGGTCAAAAGTGACCTCCTGGGACCAGCCCATGCCAAAAGTCAGCCATTCTAATTCACAAAGCATTCTAAGCTTTCCTGGCTGGAACTTTATGCCATATACATCCCCATGGAATGCTCGGGGACAGTTTTTCAGCATACAACCTAACAGGGTCCTACTTTGTGTATTTCCCATGTTTCCACCCTGCGTCAACCCTGCACAACACTCACTCAGCCTTTCACTTTGTCCATTTCCGGCCACGCCCCTCACAGGAGCTTACGGAACCTCTTAGCCTTAGCAGGTCAGTATAAACCTCCAACTTGGAAGAGGGTCCCTTTGCAGAGAGGCCCTCCAGAGTGCCCTTGACCAGATGACATCACCATGGAACCACAGATCGGGACTCCGCACTTGCCCTGCAGAAGTGTGTTTCTGCATCTTACTCAGTCTCCACAATCACACACACACAACCACCCCTTTTATTTTCTTGGACCTAGAGAAGACAGCTTCCTCCCTTTTCCTCAGGAGTACTGACTGGGGCCTTCTTTTGAGAGCTAATCAGGTTCCCCTCCTAATTTTTTTTAGAATTAGGTTTTTCCTGCACTATGCCCCTGGGGGTTTACCCATCTGGTGTGCAGAGCTCCTTGCTTGGTTCTCAGGGACTCTTCAACCCTTCGGTGCCTCCATTTTCTCTGGGAGGGCTCTGGCAGAGTCCACAACCTCTTTCTGGACTAAAGGGGAGTCCAGGGGTGCCCAAGGCTGGGGTCTCCCCTGAGCCCTCCCAACCTCCTCAGAGACATCTGGGAAGGGCAATCGACCTCTGTTGCCTCTGACCTTCTCAGAGTATCCTAGATGAGCCCCCAGAGATGTAGCAGAGAAAAGTCGGGTGTACATGATATTGAAGGACAGAACGTGAGAATCTGAGAAGGAAGATTTATTACAACCAGCCAGACTCAGCGGACTCCTGTCCTAATAAAAACTGAGCCCTGAATAGGATTTTGGGGTCCCTTTTATACAGAGGATGTAGGAGTGGGCAGTCAAACAGTGCTTATATGCAAAAGGACTTTTTGTTAGTTTCTTCAAGTGTTTTATCTGAGTATCAGATAGGTTATATCCTTCAGGTAAGCTTGAATTAACACATATCCCCCACATTCCAGGTAAGCTTTTAACATGAACTCTACATTCCAGGTAAGCTTTTAACAAGAACCCCCCACATTCCAGGCAAGCTTTAATTAACACATTTAGTTTGTATCCTCCCTGAATATCCAAAACCTATAGAGTTTATACTTTTCAGTTGGCTTTCCAGGGAACTAGGCATACTTGGATATAGAATAAGTTTGAATTTATGCACAGGCCATATTAGAATAGAATACCTAAAAGTACATAATTAAAGGCTTATGTGTGTGGCCTAAACTATACTATGAAATGAACTCAAGGGGGAAAGCATTGAGGCTCAGAGTAAGCATTAGGAGCTTTTGGAGGAGACTTGAAACATCAAAATAGTTCAGATAGAATAAATGAAAAAAGAACGCCACCAGAGACTGTCCTACCAGACAGTAAAGAGCTCACTTAATATTATATCTATTAACCAGAGCCAGTCATTGGAATAGCATTGTGTAAATTCTGATAATGAAGTTACCAAGTTAAAGCTTCAGAAAAGCCTTCTAAAAATTGATACACAAAAGCAAATGGCACATTAATCAGGATCCTGGCCAATAGAAGAGATATAAGCCCCTTTCTTACTATCTCTATGAAACAGCTTGTGGATAATCAAAATACACCACTTGGAAAAGAAAATGTTTAAAAAAAACATAGAGAGAGGTCCATTGTTGGCAGGAAACAGAAATGGAGGTAATCGGAAATGAGATTTGGAGGCAATTATTAAAGAACAAAGATCAACACATAAGCATTCTTAAAGCAGAACAAGCCATTGGCAAAATTCTGAATGACCAAAGAACTTGGTAAGACAACAAAGGTCCCTAAGCAATCTTAAAAATTCCCTAAAGCATTTTCTATGTTATGCATTATTAAGCTATTTGAATGTTGAGGGGTTAAACATTTTAGTCTGGTGTCTAAGACCTTCCATAATCTAGTCTCAACAAATCTTATATCTGGCATTAATAAATTAACATTTGAGCATCCCACTTCTAGACTGTGAGGATACAACAAACAAACAAACAAACAAGTCCCCATCCTCACGAAGATTACATTCCAGTGGAGGGGTCAGGAAACTCATATGTACCTTACATCTGACCTTTGAGACAGCTATAAATTCTATGATGAGAACCAAAGCATAGTTAAAGGTAAGAGAAAGGGAGACTGAGGCATTTTACCACCTGTGAAGGAATTTCAGCTTTCCAGAGTTGAAGTGCAAGGCCATGATGCTGGTAGCTCAAGTTCAAAAACTCCCACTCCACACACTAATTCTATAAAAGAATACATTTTAAAGTACGAGGCAGGCCCTTCCAGGCCTGGACTGTCACTGCTGGTCCCATTAGTTTGCTAGCCTCCCTCCCAGACCTTCCTACTGGCTTGGGGGCTCTGGGGTTCTCTCTCCTTTCAAACAGTTTGTCCTCTTTCCACCTTCTAACCTCACGTTAAGCTGTTATCTTGTGAGAAGGGTTAGGGAAAGGATAAAGGGAAAGGGTAAGGAGAGGCAGGTCTTTCTCTTTGGGTCCCTAGAGAAGGCTAATTCTCCCCTGTTATCTGTCTTCTCCCTCCAGCCTGTAACTGAGGACCTTTTAGAGGATGTCCTTTTTCCTGTCTCTGGACTAAACAAGCTGGGATTCTCTTTGACTTTTGGTCCTGAGGGCTTTGTCTGTGGCTCTGCCCTTATTACGTATCCTCTCTGAACTCTCTCTTCCTGCTTCAGTTTTTTTCCCACCCTTCCGGGCTCCTCCCAGACTCCCTTTTCCTGCCCTCTACTCTTTCCTGTGCCCTGATCTCTTAGCCTATTGGCCAAGGCAATCAACCGTCCTCCCCCAATCTTCTTTACAAATACCCTTGACATTGCCAGCTCACATCTGACACAGCTAAAGGTCCTGGCTCTTTCCTCCATCCTAGACAATGTTATTTTCCCCTGCATAATCCTGTTATCAGCCTCATAATAAACATCTGTATTCCCAAGCAATAGCTATGGATCCCTACCACACTAATGAAATACTTAAGACTGCACTTTCATATTTTAACAAAAACATTTTTAGCCAACCATGACTATTTTTTTAGGAGATAGTGCAATCTTTCCTAGAGAAAGCACTGGCAGGTATAAAGAATAAATCAGAAATTCTCCTGCAAATATGTACATATGAAATGTTTTGGTATAATGTGAAAGTCAAAATGTGTCTAAGAACAAGTTTTCTCTTCTCCCATCTTCAGAGTCTCCAGAAGATCTTAAAACACTTACCATTAAAACCTCCATAATCTCTTGGGAAAATTTTCCTGATATATTCCTTGTCTTATTTACTGTATACATGGTCAAGTCCATTCAAATGAAAATTTATGTTGTTCAGTGTCAAAAGCCAAAAAGAAAAGATGTGTTTTCAGAACGAGAAACCAGCAAGCAACTACAAAGTCAAATCAAACTCTGGAACAACTTGAAGAAGTGATGTGACAAGACAAGCCGGAGAAAGTTGAGGCAGAGTAAATTGATTTTTCATCGATGGATTTCTTGCTAAGCCCAGAGAAACTCTGCTAGCATTAGTTCCCACAAGTATCATGAAACTCAAACCACAATTATAACTACTCTGAGGAAAGTTAAGGACAGAAAGCAAGGTATTTCATGGAAGCATAGAGTTTTAAAGCTAAAGTCTCAGTTATCCAAACAATTAGACCGTAAAAAGATAGACTCCATAAAATCAGTCAAAATGGTATTGGTTAATAGAATCAGAGCTAATGTTCATTATAGAGACCTACAACCTGACATCCTCCATGCTAAGGGTTTCCCATACATTAGTTTTATATCACCACCCAATGGCCTTATGAGGTAGGTCCCACCATTATCTCCATTTTCCAGATGAGGAAACTGACATTGAGATATATTAAGTAACTTATTCAAGGCTTTATAGGTAGAAAGAGGCAGAAGTGAAATCAAAACAGAGGCAGCCTGATGACATGGACCTCTTAATCATTAAATTATATAATCATTGCAAAGGTCTGTCAATTCAGGACTTTGGTTATACCATTCAGAAAATGAAAGCAAATACATTTAGGAAGTACTTTTTGGGTTTCTACTTTTGGAATAGTTGGTGTCTTTACTAGTTAGAATAACATAGGTTTTGCTATAGTAACAAATAATCACCAAATCCCAGTGGCTTGTAACAACAAAGGTTTATTTCTTACTCATGCTATTAAGGCAGGTTAGTTTAGAATGAGAAGACAAATCTAAAACCTGACAGAAAAACATGGCCCAAGGGAAACACCCCATAAGAAGGTTGCAGGAAGAACCCCATGAGAATCCTCCATTTGGAATGAGATTTCATCTGGAATCAAGGAAAAGCCCCAGATATTCTCAAGAGGTTTTATCATTGCTACTCCCCAGGGGGGGGAATTGACAAGTAGAGTAATCAATCAAAATGGCAAACAATTGGGACCCCTCCCTTGAACATTAGCAAAAGGGGGGGTGGGAAATAATTAATGGTTTAAAAGGTAACCACACAAGCAAAAAGCTCTCTCTCCCTCTCCCCTCCCTGCCTGAACTAGCCCACAAGTACACCTGAGAACCAGTAATCTGTTATTTTCTCCCATTTCTATTCTCTTCTCTCATTTCCTTAATAAACGACTGGCCTAACTCAACTGGCGTGTTCTTAAATTCTTTTATGTAACATAGCCAAGAGCCTAGAGGACATCAGTAACACTATATTGGCTTGATCATGAGCTCTGCTTCACATTTCCTTCACTCTAGAGGCTGACAAGGCCTCCACTCTCTGGAACATTGTTGTTCTCAATGGCCAGAACAAGAGAAGATTGCAATCTGTGCATGGGCCCTAAAGGCTTCTCCTTGAAGTTTCCAATCATATTTCACTGCCCAAAGCAGGTCACATGACCTCACCTAATTTCAAGGATGTGTGAAATGTAGTATTTCCACGTGCTCTGAAGGAGGAGATCTGAAAATATTGATAAACAGTCCTAAAAATGACCACAATACCAAATTCATGAAATTGCCTTATAAGCTCACTTAAACGGTTGTATGGACTATGCCTCATTCTGTAATTTGAATAGTTTGAATTTATTTGTGTGCTTAGTGAACAAGTCTAGTTCCAGATTATTGACTTTTTGAGACCACCAGCTGAACTGTCTATCAAGTACAAAACTACATAAGCAACATTTCAGACCAAATTAATAAAACCAAGATTTGAATAAAAGTCAATAAAATCCATATTCTAATTAACAAGCAGAAAATGTGAGCCTTTATGACATAAGATAATGTATGTAGGAATGCCCAGGATATTGCCTGGCACAAAGCAAGGACTCGACAATTGCTAGCTTCTCTAAACATTTCAGATTCCAGTTAATCTTTCTACAGGAGACACATCTATCTCAATAACTGCTGAAGATTGTTGAAAGCTAGCAACATTTCTGGGTCTAACATTGATTACCATACACATGACATGCAGTAAAATTAAAAGACAAAAATAAGTGACCAAAGATGTTCTCCAGGGAGAAAATATTGAAGAGAAGCTAGTTCACTGTTATTTTCACATGAGCTAGATCTCCTAAAGCATGGCCCTTTCTAATTAACTAGAACAATTTTCAAAAACTTCTGACATGTGCTGGTCATCACCATTCTTTTTGTCATGCAATTACACATTTGTCCAGAGTGCTGGAGATACAGGCAAGTGGAGGACAATAGAGGTTGTTTTTCCAGGAAGAAAAAGCAATATCACAATTAGCACAATGGAATTTTCCTATTAAGCACTGGAAAGATAGACATGGGTGTCCAAAGGTAAAATGCCAAGAACACCTCACAAAAGTGAACCATGATAATCAGAATTTGTAGATCTTGGGGAAAACCCATGGTATGAGAGCAATTCCCTTTGAGAATTTAGAAAACAAACAAGAGCAGTGCCAATCACATAACTCTGCTCATCCCTTTTTCTCATTAAAACAGGATCAAAGGATGACCATTCTTCTAGAAAAAAGAAAGGATATTTTTGTACTGATCTCACCCATGACGAAGACACTTTGATGGTAGAAGATCCCCTGACTTTACTCTACCTTACTTGACCTCACATATGAATACCACCAACTGAAACCTTGCTTCTGCATTTTGCAATATGAAGAAACATTTGCTGGGGGAACTTTCTAGCCGGATACCCTTGAATGCACTTCCTGATGAAGTGGGAGCTGCGCCAGCTGCCAATACAGATGCTAAAAGAATTGGGAACAAGTGGAGTTGATTGTAATAATATGTTGCATGAAGCTGAAGGAGCATTGGTGGTGGAGAGTCCCAGTGCAGTGTTTAGGCACCATCCGGCTAAACAAAGGCCAAGGCAAAATTTGACCCATTGCTCTAGCACAACTATGAGGATTGCTTGCTAATAAATTACATGGCATGGGAGTGCTACAGAAAATCTCTTAAAAAGAAAAAGAAATGGTAACATCAGGGGGAAACAAAGTTTCTGGATCCTAGTGATTATGATTGGCAATTTAAGTAAGTTGTATAGGCTGTGATTTTAAAGACATGGAAAAGGCTCTCAGCCAAGTAAGAGATCATTTTACTACTTGTGAATGCTTGAATTTCCATTATTAGAGATGCATTTCTTTGTTCTACATCTTGTTCTGCTGTTAACATAAAAATTCAGGACATAGTAGGTCAACATCAAATCATTTACAACTTACTACAAATTAATTAATTTATTAGAATCCTATCCCAGAGAATTTTGACACCTACCAGTAGCAAAATGGGGAAGAAAAAGAAAAGGGTATTCCAAGTCTGAGGGGGATTTTACTGCATACCTAGACAAATTACTTTAGACTTAGAATTCAGAAGTTGGGAGTTAGGTTTTTGGGAATGATAGGAAGAGGAAAACAGATGGGGAAGGCAAAGGTAAAGTTAAATTTTAATTCCTAATTTGAATATTTTTATTTGTTATAATAGATCGATTAATTGAGCTAATGCAAAAATGGGATTCTTGAAGGATAAGAGATACTAAACTTTTACACCAAAGACAAAGCCCTAAAAACTAGTATTGGGGGAAGTGGACTTGGCCCAATGGATAGGGCATCTGCCTACCACATGGGAGGTCCATGGTTCAAACCTTGGGCCTCCTGGACCCTTGTGGAGCTGGCCCATGTGCAGTACTGATGTGCCCAAGGAGTGCCGTGCTACACGGGGTGCCCCTGTGTAGGGGAGCCCCACGCACAAGGAGTGCGCCCTGTAAGGAGAGCCACCCAGCACAAAAGAAAAGTGCAGCCTGGCCAAGAATGGCACCACACATATGGAGAGCTGACACAGCAAGATGACACAATGAAAAGAAACACAGATTCCCAGTGACACTGATACAGATAGAAGCGGTCACAGAAGAACACACAGCAAATGGACACAGAGAGCAGACAACTGGTGGTGGGCAAATGGGAGAGAAATTAATAAATTAAATAAATCTTTAAAAACAAAAACAAAACAAAAACTAGTATTGGTTTGCTCTTTTCACTGCATGTAACTACCTCTCACTGCCTAGAAAACCATCTGGCATGTGGCAGATAATAAAGTATTTTTTCAGGAATGAACAAATAAATGAATGAATGAATAAAGCTGAAGCATCAAATTCAAATAAACAGCAATTTTCTTCAAAATTATCCCATGGAAGGTTGTGCACTTAATTCCAATGGTCCCATTATTGCTCAAAGCATATGCAGGACAAAGTTCTGAGAATTGCCAAAACAAGTAACAAAGTAATTTCAATATCATCAGTGGTGTCGAATCATAACCCTTTGGTGAAATATTTGGTTTTATTTCTTAAAGTAATAATTATTTGGTTTCAAGTATAATAACAGGTAAGTTTCCAAACCAGCCCTATTTCCACAGCCCCCACAAGATGGCTCCCTTATCTGCTTGCTCATTGTTTTTACCCATTTTTGTTTGTTGTTTGTGCTTGTTGTCTGCTCATTGGTTTGGTTTGGTTTGGTTTTTTTGCTCACTGTCAGTTTGTTTTTTCTTTTGGAGGCACTGGGAACCAAACTCAGGACCTCCCATGTGGGAAGAGGGCACTCAACAGCTTGAGCCACATCCATTCCCCCCAGCCCTATTTTTTTTTAATCAAAACAGAGGTGTAGTTTTCTGAAAAGCTTAGGCTGACTTTCTTGTGTAGCATGAGCAAATCTTAATGGGTGTCCCAATTACTCCAAGAAAGTTCTAAGCAATGGCAGCATTGTTGAGACAATGGGCTAGTCTACATTGAAATATAGAACTTATTGAATATCTAAATTATTATTTGTTTTTAAACAAAAAAAATGGGCAAAAATTTGTATTGAGTCACACATTTATGTTATTTTCTACTGTTCATTAAGCACATCACTAAACAAAGATAACATTTTAAAATGTGCATGCTCTAATAAGGCAGGGCAATGACATAATACTTCCTTTGGATCCTCTCATCTCCTCACTCATCCAAGTGATCAATACATATATATCTCCAACTCTGACCTAACCGCTGAACTCTAGATTTTTATTTTCAACCATCTATCAGACTCCCCCACTTGGATGTTTAACACTTGTCTCAAATGCAACATGTCTAAAGATAACTCTTGCAACTCCACCTCAGCTAATAATACCGCCATCACACAGTTGCTTAAGACAAAAACCTGGGATTTGATTCCATTCTTTCTCTCTATCCCCAGACATATAGATTTTAGCTTCAAAATATATTCAGTCCTCTACAGCTCTCACCTTTCTATAACTCCCATCATAATCCAAGCCAAGAACATCACCAGGGGTACTGCAATATCTTCCTAATCAGTTTCCCTACTTCCACCCTTACCTAAAAGTCTAATCTCTGCAACCAGAGTGATCTTTCAAAAATGTCAATCAGGCAAGAAAAACCCTCCAATTACCTTAAATCCAAACATATTGCTATGAAGCACAGCCTTGTCACTGAACTTCTGCCTGTTCCTCAGCTTCAACCATTATACTCTTTACTTGCCCTGCTCCAGCCCCTCTGGTCAGCCCATTGTTCCCAAAACCACCAACCTCATCATAGACTCATGCCCGTAAACTTTTCCCTCCTTCTGCCTAGAACTCCCTTGCCCCAGACCTTCACAAGGCAGATTCCTTCTCATTGTTCGGTCTCTGTTCCAATGGCAACTTCCTAAAAATGAATTTCAGGATCTTTCTGAAATTTCCTTACCCTAGTTACCCTGCTTTATTTTATTCGTAGGACTAATCACATCTGAACTTATTGTTTTATGGTTTAATTGTTTATTGTCTGACATCCTACATCTAGAATATTAGTGCCAATAGCATAGGAAATTACTTAGCTTGTTTACTGCTAGAGTTTAGAACAGCACTTAGCACGTAGTAGGTATAGAGTTACTATTTGCTGAATGAATGAATGAGTATTCAATAAACCATACAAGTCGTATTATAGTTCTAAGAAAGATTTATGATCAGATTACACTCTTCTGAAGGGAAAGAACTGTTCTTGGAAACATTAGCCATCAGTTAAGTAAAGAAACCATAGCCATTAGTTTCAGAATCAATGTGTCCACCCAAGTTTGCCTATGCTATGTTCATAGTTGTGGCCTGTAGTAAGTATTGGCTGGTGAATGGATCTAAACAAGGTAGGTATCATTTCACACTATCTTCAGAATCACCAAATACTGGATAAAATGCTTCCTTGGGCAGATGGAAGAAGACCTGAAATAAAGGAATATATATATAATCCTGGCCAGCCCCGACAAGGTGCACAAAATGACCATTCTAGCATAAATTTTCTGTCCTTCTTTGCTCCCTTTTTTTTCTCCCTAAGAGTGTGGAGTCTGTTAGAAAAGAAGCATTATATGAATTCCAAGCATTATCTTATGAAATTTCCATAATTATTTTAACTATGTGGCATAATCTGTGCACAGCCAGTGATTAAGCTGTAGCACAATTAAAACAATATCATGAAACTAATTGCAAAAGAGCTAGACAGACTGTGCTATCTTTCCACTTGGTGTCCAAATGTTACATAGAGAATGCAATTCTACTCTGCAGACACCATTAAATCTTCCAACATATTTTTAAATCCCTGACTGTCTGAGGGATGAGTGGGGCTGGGGGAGGACTGGTGGCGACAAAGCCTGGGGAAGAATCGTGAATGAAGTTTGGGCTGTTTAGATAAGCCTTTCATCATGAGGAAGAAAATAATTTAAAATGGTACTTAGGAAAATATAAAAACTGTCTAATCGGAAAGCCAGATAGTTTGGCTGGACTACAGGAAGCATCTAGAAGACAAAATGAAGACCTGGCTGGTATTTCCTCATTTATACTGAAGCTCCAATTTTTTTTCTAAGTCAGAACAGATGAGGGAGAAAAGAAAGAATCCAAAGACTAATGTTAAATTCATCATTTTCCACAGTTATCCACACATAGCCAGTGGCATGAATATGTATGCATTCCCTTGTTAGCAATAGGTTTAGGTGTTGCTTTCATTGATATTATCTTTATTTTTATTCCCAACTAATGGCAAGAGAGGCAGACCACAAGTATATGAGATAATTGGCAAAAGTAAGATACTTGGCATAAAAACTTTGCCCTGGTTCACTAAAAACTGACTACACAATTATTCAAACTGACTCTTTGACCCCAGGTCCAAGGCAGTCCTAGCAAAGCCGTACACATAGACTCACTCTGGGTAGGAAAATAAGACATCACCATGGAAGGTAAGTATCGGAACTTGTCTTAGATGAGCTGTTCTCAAAGTGTTGTTCTAGGACAGCAGCATCTATATCACGTGGGAACTTGTTAGAAACGCTATTTCTGGAATCCTAACCCAGACCTACTTAATCAGAAATTCTGGGGTAAGACTCAGCGATCTGTGTTTTAATAAGTCCTCCTAGTAATTCTGATGCCAGCCCAAATATGAGAGCCACTGCCTTTGAGCCTCCATGACTCTTGCTACAAAATTATGAGGATCTAGACATGCCACCCTGTGCATGTTCCATCCCTCCCTTCCTGCTCTAATCCCAACCTTCCCATATGCTAGATAAGTAAGCAGCGATAGAAATAACTTCCAGCTAAACTCCCCTTTACATCTGAGGGGAGAACTTTAGGTGGATCCCCTGACAAAACCAAATCAAAGGAGAGTGAGAATTCCATGTATTTTCTCTGGGTGAAAATAACTGACAAAAATAATTTAGGATAACATCATTCCCTGAATTTTAGAATGAAAGAGTAAAAGATTGTAAGCTCTTTGATTCCTCCTTGCTTTTGAATGTCCTTCAGTGCCTGACACTATGCTTTGGAAGTACTGGCATTCTATACAGATTTGTTCAAATGAGAGAAGTCATTTTTTTTAAGATTTAATTTGTCCGATTTATGGGAAGCTATTATCTTCAGTTCTGTTTTCTCTCCACTATTTTCCAGAGTACTTCTTACCTAGCCATTTATACCATCCTGAAAACAAGAAGAAACGACCAATTACCAGGCTCCCTGCCTTAAAAGCCAGACCTCACTGGAAAGGTTTGAACTTTATTCATTTACCTTTCTGTTCATTAAAAAACCACTAACTATATATCTATCATATGTTAAGAACTATTCTAGAAGCTAGAGAAGTAAATTCAGGTATAATGTGCCCTATACACAGCTTAGTAGAAGGCAACACATACATGCATAATCATGTGCAATAATGTATGCTGGTTGCTATGATAGAAGGGAGCACAAAATATGACATGACTACAAGATGATACATTCCAGTCTACTTCCCAGAGCATGGAGGGGGGTCTGGTAGCTTTGAGCAAGAATATACTCTGTATATACCTCTAACCTAGGAATTTAAACTAACTCAACCCTGTGAGGATTAAAAACTAATTCTATTATTTGGGAGTGATAATTGCCAGTATTGATTTGGAATTGACCAAAGATATGAGGGTTTGAAAAAATAAAACCTTTCCTTAGACAGAGTCATCTGAACCATTTTACTGCAAACTACTTCTGCGAGGCTGTATGCTGAATCTGTGGGTCATTTCATTTTTGCCTCCTTGGTGACCGAAGAAGTCAAGGCTTAATGCTTAGCAAAAATAACTTGAGTAGCATACCACCCAGTCCCCTCTCTTCTGCTACAGTAATCCTAGACTTGGTACCAATCTATCCTGAGCAACTAGGGACTATAATTAGGGAAAATGACTTCCTTAAAAAGCAAATGGACAGTTCCATAGGTTTTGAAAAATGCATAATGTCATGTGTCCATCATTGCAGTATCGTATAGAAAAAACTCATCACTCCAGATATGCCCTGTATTCTATGTATTCATCTATCACTCTCCCTTCTGTACCCCTGACAACCACTATCTTTATATCAATGTCACAAGTTCTACCACTAACACAAGATAATAACTGCAATAATAATAAATCTACTTTGGTCCATGGTCACACTCCCCCATTATGATTGTTTTTTCCTCAGTATTGAGGGATTTGAGATGATGTCTGCTCTGACTACTTCAGGCTGAGAGGGGACTTAGGTATTAACCTATAGAATTGTACAGCAAAAAAAATGTAAACCATAATGTAAACTATAGATTTTGGTTAGTGGCAATTTTTCAATACTGGTTTATCAACTGAAACAAATGTACCACACTAATCTATAAGATGCCAATAATAGGGGAAATATGTGTGTGTTGGGGGGAGGGATTATATAGGAATTCCCTATACTTTCAGCATAATTTTTCTGTAAATGTAAATCTAAAGCTTCTCTAAAAATAGAGTTTTTATTACAAAAAAGAAAGCAAATGGAATGGAGTTTCCAAAAGAATTTCTAGGAGGATTTGCCTGGAATTTGGGATTTTTGATTTGTGTTTCTACAAACCCTGGGCAAGCTGCCCTACTAAAATTACCATTAAGTTGAATTTATGACCAACTAATGGTGCGTTTCTCTCATTAAAGACAGATCTTCTCTATCTGTCTGGGCTCGAGCATGACCTGCGTGGGAAAACAATAAATCACCAACCCCTGGCTGCTCTTTTGTGTGCCTTGGGAGTGGAGGGGGATGCCAAAGTGGTCTAGGTCAGCTTTGTGATTTGTGCATCAGGAGGGCAAAAAAATCATTTTGAGGATTTGCTAAAGGATCAGTAAAATAATTGATAACTAGTACACTGGCATCATTCTGTGATTGGAATGCCTTTAAAACCATTCACAAATGGCACAAGGGATTAGGAAACATTCTTAAAATAGAGAATGAGTTATGTGACCTGGGCTGTACTTTAACTCCACCATCGACCTGGGTGTCATTGTGAAGAACACTTGCCTTGACGACCTCAACATCTGTCAAGTAGGTTGACTGATGCAGCAAATGAAATGGAGCACACAAAGCACCAGGAGAGATGTACTCCAAAAGCTGTCAATAATTTCTGTGGGTTTCCTCAAATTTTCCATTAAAATCAGAAAAACAAAACAGATCTCAGTCCTTAATCCCAAATTATGTGATGACAGCTAATGTTCTTGCTTGAATTTTCCAATGCTTCTTCATCTTCAGATTTTTATGTAGAAGAAAAAATAATGATAATTGTAATATTTAGCATTTATTGAGTGTATAAAGCTTTGGTACAGGCACTGTGGTAAGCCTTATATCTGCATCTTGTTTAATCTTCAGTACTACCCCCAAGAGGTAGAGCTTTTCAGCCGATTTTTTGGATGAGAACCCTGGCATTTGCTGAAACCAAACCATCAGTGATGGTTCTGGGACTTGAAATCAGATTGGACTCTTCTCAAAGTCCATGATCATAAGCAACAATCAGCTCTAACAGAGGAACTGTTATTATATTTCTCAATCAAATTTTTCAAATGTTAAGACAAAAATCGTAATGCTAGGAAGCTTAATAATTGGTTTCTTGGGAATCGTCCTTTTCAGTTACTGTCACCACACAGAAACACATTCAGTTCATACTTTCTCTCTTGCCTACAATTAGCTGTATTCTTCTATTCTGTGCTGAGAGTCTTTAAAGGGGAAGCATTTTCAAGATAAATTCTCTAGCTTAACTCCATTCACTTCTCTGACTCCCTTCATTTGAAAGTCTTCTACCTCAGATGATACCATAATATAAATTCTTTTATATTATTAGGGATGTAATTATATGATCCTTAAAACTTTATTCCCTTTTAGAATTTAGAATTTATTTTAACCATTTTGGGGGATAAATTATTACATACTTCCTAATTGCACAAGGTTCTCTGGGGAATTCATGCATATAAATCTTCTGTATTATACAAAATAAAGCCAGACATCTGTGCATTACAGTTTTTCACTCTGTACTTTCTATCTCTCTCTTCTTCCATCGTTTCATACTGTTATTTCACATACTGT
This sequence comes from Dasypus novemcinctus, assembly GCF_030445035.2. NCBI lineage: Eukaryota > Metazoa > Chordata > Mammalia > Cingulata > Dasypodidae > Dasypus > Dasypus novemcinctus. Next base: position 86,658,855 of record NC_080684.1, on the reverse strand, counting down.
CTGTGGTCTGACTACTTATAGTCTATCTTGATTTATAAATCTGAGGTCAGATCCATGCTTTACTGTGAAGTAAAGTGGATGGGTTTTGAGCCATTTTATATTATCTTTCAGTTTGTTTTTTGAGTTCACATTTTTCCCAATGGTTAAGTTTGACTAAAGACTTAGGTTGGATTTGGATGTGAATGCAAGTTGGATATTTTTTTGCAAGGTATACGTGCAAATGATATAGATCTGATGATATAGATACAGATATAGATGACAGAGAAAGAGAGGAGAGAGAGATCAAGCATGAGTGTTTTAACTTAGATTTTATTTGCACACCAGACATAATACAGTGAGAAACCAGAAAGGAAGGTGCCTTCTCTAAATCAGAGATTGCTTTGAAAAGTGTATATGGGGTCCAGAATTCAAGTTTAAACAATACTTTCCACAATGACTATTTATAGTACAAAGTTTTATACAAAAAAAAATCCAATAAATGCTAACAAACTAAAGAAAACCATACAAAAATGCATTCAATGCCAAACCATTGAATGACATGCTGATACTTATTTTTCCCAGGTCCACCCATTCTCTTCTTTGAACTTCAAACACTTAGTAAAGTATTTCATAGGCTCTAAAACTCTCTCTTTAGCAGCATGACAAACATTAAAAGAATGTAAACCACAGACTTGGAGAAATTATTTGCAAAATTTTATATCTGATATGAGAACTTGTTTCCAGAATATGCAATATACATAATAGCCATAAACTGGAAACCACCCAAATGTCCATCAACAGGTGAATGGATAAACAGATTATGGTATATCTATACACTGGATTACTATTCAGCAATAGAACTATTGATACACGTAGCAACATAGCTGTATTTCAAAATAATGATACCAAATGAAAGAAGTAAAAAAAAAGGGTGCATACTTTATTATTCCATTTATACAAAATTCTGGAAAATGCTAATCTATAGCAGCAAAAGCAGCTCAATAGTTGTCTGGTGACTGTGATGAGGGAGCAGGAGGAAGCACTTAACAATGAACACAAGGAAATTTGTAGGGATGATGGACATGCTCACTATCTTGATTATGGTAATGATTTCATGGTGTATAAAGTATGGAAAAAAATCTCAAATTGTACATCTTAAATTTATGTAGCTTATTGTTTGTCAATTATACCTCAATAAATACCTATAACAAAGAAAAGAGTGAAAAAGAACCTACATAGCAACAAAGGAAATGGAATAAAAGCAGTCACAGGAACAAAAGTTTATACCTGAAAGATCTTAAACAGTTCAACTCAACCAGTTATTTATTTTATGGATGAGGCAATTGAGACGTAGATGACAGTTATTCAATTGGCAGACTAATCAGAGACACCAAAAGAACAAACAATTAACAAATTTTATTTTATTTATTTATAATTTATTTTTGGGAGGTATTGGGGATTGAACCCAGGACCTCGTATATGGGAAGCAGGTGCTGAACCATCATTTGACTACATCTGCTGTCCCAATGAAGAAATTTGACATTTGATAAATTAAAGCAAGCATCACCTAGTCATCTTGGGGAATATGAGAACTTCGTTAATTTGTTTAGTTTCATCCGGGGTCAAAACACCATACTAGCTTCAGTACTTGAACTTCTAAATGTTTTAATCCTGCCCTGGGCCCAGGAATGTCAAATGATTTGACTGAGTTCACATAGTCAGTGGCAAAGCATCAACTTATGTCTCTAGATTCTCACTTTAGGAATATATCTCTTTGAAAAGACTCAAAAGAGAGAAGTTCATACCTATAGAGTAACAGTCAGATGACCTGACAGTCCCTGTTTTAACGTGCCAAAGGCTGCCAATGAAAAGTTACTGGAACTGGATTGCCTTTTACAATGGGAATTTAGTAGGGTAAAAACTTACAATTCTGAGGCTGTGAAAATGTCCAAATCAAGGCATCATTATGGATGCTATTGCACCAAAGGTTGGCTGCTGATAAGTCCTGGAGTCCTGCAAGGCAATGTGGTGGCTCTCTGGATCTCTGCCTTCTCCTCCAGGCCACTTTTTCCTCAAGTTCATTTGTGGTAGATCAAGCAGATGGCATGGTTCATCTCCTCAACTTTGAGAAACCTTGTGAGCCTCGCTTCTCAGGGACCTCATTCCATGCCTCTTTGCTCCACTTATTCCAGTCTCTAGCCCTTCTCTCTCAGTCTTTCAGGGTTTTGTTCAGCCTCTTCCTCAGTTGTAGCTGATCCTGGAGTCCTCTTTCACATGACAGGGTAAAAATGGCAGCTATCTTTCTCTGTGTTTCTGCTTTCAGTTCTCAGTTTATATAAGACTCCAGAAGAGGGCAGACACCTAACCTGGGTCACACCTCACTGACATAGTCCAATCAAAGGCCCTAAAGAGATCTAATCAAAAGTGATCTAATTAAATTTCCCTTTACTGAATCTAATCAAAAGACCCCATCTGCACAGTGTTTACAGGCACAGAAATGGGTTAGCTTAAGAACGTAATTTTCTGGGGTCCAAAAAGACAAACCAGGACAATCCGGAACCAGAAAACAAAAGGAATTACCCAGTCCAACATTTTTGCAACTCATTTTTCAAAACATTCCTGCAGAAACTACATTTTTGATAGACTATAGATTCCCACTGGTATCAAGGATGCCCAATCCCAACTTCATTTTCCTCTGTCTTCAAGCCTGGGTTTACTCTGATGCAGATTCCTGTCAGTAGGAGCCACAGAGAGGCAAGGGAACCCTCCAGGAGGAGGAAAACATAAAAGAAGTCTATATACTGTCTTCAAAGGAATGATGTACCAAGTGAATGGAAAAATAGGTGGTTATGTGCTGAGAGCTATCAAGTAGCCTCTTCCTACAGCTAGAGGGATAACCGGATGTTTTAGTTGTCTATTGGTGCATAAGTCACCCTAAAACTCAGCGGTTTAAACAACAATAATTTGTTTGGCATAGGTATCTACAATTTGGGCACATTTCAGTGGGGACAGCTCATATTTGTTCTATGTGGCGTGATGGAGACTGCATGAGCCACCTTCAAGATGACTCACTCATATGACTAGTAAATTGATGCTATCTATTGGTTTCTCTCCCTGTGGGCCTCTCCATAAGGTGGCTTAGGCTTCCTCATGGTATGGAGGCTGGGTTCCGTAAGCAAGCATTCCAAGAGACAGGATGTAGAAGAGGCCAGTTTCTTCAGACCTGGGTATAGAGGCTGGAACAGCAACATTTCTGACACATTCTGTTGGCCAAGCAGTGATAGAACTCAAATTCAAGGGAAAGGGTCATATCTGAGATTGATATAAAATAGAATTACAGGTATTAATTCTATTTTAATTTTCTTTTTGCTGAAAATTTTGATCCTGAGGTATGGTCCGTAATTTTATGTGCAGTATAATAAGAATGACCAGAGTTCAAGTCTGAGCTTTGGCACATACTAGCTGGATGACCTCAGAAGAGTCATTTCTAAGCTTCATTTTCCTCCTCTATAAAATGGGGATAAAAAAGAGTGTCATCTCTGAAAGCATTTGCAGCTTGTAAAATGCTGCAAAATGTTCACTATTGTTATTAAAGTGCCTCACCAAAAATAAATAAATAACTTCTAATAACTCAGCATTTGACTAGGAATGCACTAGCCTTCTCTCCTTGATGAGAAGTAATAAATAAAGCAATTAAATATTTTAAAAGAGATGATTTTCTGTCAAAATTAAAAGACTAAAATTAACTTTTATAGCTTCTCTGAGATAGCAAACAAAATCTGATTGCAAAACTATCATCAAAGGCACACAAGTTTCAACACATTCAATTCTATCCTCTTTGGTGACTATAGGATGCTCTAGATAAGTTCACTGCCTTCAGAACCAGCTCCATGCACACAGCTCCTTGCTTGTCATCACTTCAGGATTATAGAGTTTACTCAGTGAACTAGATCTTCAAACTGTGCTCCCCCATCCCCAATATATTGAAGAAAGAAAATAACAAAGACCCTGAAGTATCTGTACTAAAATCTAATCTTCATCTTCATTCCTCCACCCTGTATACCTAATAGATGCTGAAACTCTTCAAAATATTCCTTTTTTAAAGATAAGGAAACTAATCAAGCCTCAGAAAGTTTAGGAACTTGTCCAGGGCTCACAAAACTCTAAGTGGTATAGTCAGATCTGTCTCATGTCAACAACCATTCTCACTTTCTCTCTCTCACAATCCCTCTAGAAGAGCAGATGTGCCTCAAGCAGTTGGGTGCCCACTTCCCACATAGGATGCCCCGGGTTTAGTTCCCGGAGCCTCCTAAGAAGACAGACACAATGAGCTGACTCAACAAGCTGACACAATGAACAGACACAAGTAGGGAGCAGACGTGGCTCAATCTGTTGGGCACCTGCTTCCCACATGAGAGTTCCTGGGTTCGGTTCCTAGTGCCACCTAAAGAAGATGAGCACACAATGAGCAGAAGCAATGAGAAGAGACAATGAGCAGAGACATCAAGCAGACACAATGAGCAGAGACAACGAGCAGACACAGCAAGCAGACAACAAGCAGACAGATGAGGGAGCCATCATGGGGGAGCAATAATAATCCCTCTAGAAGTCTTAGCAGTGAATTCATAGACTCACAGAAAATGGCCAACATTTTTTAAAGGTCATCTAGGCTACAGGATAGTTTGATTGTTGAAACCCCCATTTCCCACTGGAATAATTAGCATTTGTACTAAAACTGCTTGTCTGGTACCTAAAAAATATACACTTTTATGAGTATGCCTTTTTACCTTTGAACTCCTATTGTGTAACCCAGTGCCTGGCAAATCAGGTATTTAATGAATATTTGTTCTTTAATCAAAGTATGAGGCTATCTCTGCCTAACTGAACACCCCAGTGTCGGAGAAAGCACTATTGCCAGAACACTTCACAGTCTGTTCATGTCAGTTTACTTGGGTAAAAAGAGAAGAAAGGAAGGAAGGAAGAAAAAAGGAAAAATAAGACATAAAGAAATACAGGTTCTCCAGGAATAGATTTAAGTGCTTCGAAGCAGACTATGTCCAAATGACAAGCTGTGGCCAGGAAACCGAGTAAAGACAGACATCCTGCCTTTTTCACCCCTATCCCAAATAAACCACACTGAACTCTATAACAAAGGGACATTTTTCACTGAGGGTTAAAAGAGAGTCAGCAGAATCCACAGTTGACAGTAAATGTAATGATTTGATGCGATGGTTTGTTTGCAAAAAAAAAAAACACTCCAAGTTAAACTATGAAAAACTTGAGTCAGATTTGAAAGTGATGAAACAATTATGTACATATATCATTTAAAAGTAAGCAAATTTGAAATGATTAAAGATAATTAAAGTCCAGAATTGTTTTTTGAATAACATTTTTCTATATTAAAGATTAAGAAGTTGAGGGATATATTCACTGTTCTTACTTTCCAAATATGTATAAACTGGGAGTGCCTCTCTTTACCTAACAGGTGTTCCTGTAAAGTGTTATATAAATAAAATCCTTATAAAAAGTATTTTCAGTGTACTTAATGAGACAGTTATTTTTGGATCCTGTTATAAATCACCTCGCACACCAGACACTTCATTTTCTTATGTAAATAATTACCCCACAATGTAACTGTTCTATAAGGTCAGACTTTCTTTTACAGTGTTTTGTAAACTATGATAAAAAGCATTTTCTCTTCTCCAGGAAAATTATCAAGCTAAATAATTTAGACAAATTCCAGAAAATGGATTGATTTGGATTAAATTGCTTTACACTGCAATAAATTTCAAACCAATCCTTTGTTTTCTAATACCTTCATTGTATGATTATAAATCACCTGTGTAATTTCTGATCTCTTTTAATAAATTCAGATGTCCTCTTTTACAGACAATAGGCTAAGCTAGTTGCTTTCATGGGGTCTTACAGTAAACCCTCCACAGAGGTGAAGACAGAGTGGGGGCCTCTTGAGGCCCACCAGTGCTCAACTGACTCACCAGACTGAACTCTGCTTTTCTCCAGTTAGCTGCCACATTTTAAAATTCTTGGTCCTCAGGCAAAAAAGAAAATCTGAGAACGGCTCCTTTGCCTTTGATATATATTATAATAAAGGCAAACTGATAGCTCATAATGCAGGCAAACTGTTATAGAAAGGAAATTGAATCCATTTTCTTTCCTGAAATTCTGAGGAAACATTTCAATTTAATGTTTCCAATTAGGGGAAAATGGTTTATTTGTACCTATTGTACAAGGCAACATACCTGTGGGAATTTATATGACTCACCAAGTAAGACAACAGTCTAACTCTAAACTCACAAGACCAAAAGCATCAGGAGGCTAGAGTCAGAGAAGAACCTTTAGAGCTCTGCACAAAGCAGCTTAGTTGGAAATTAATCATGTAAACTGAACTCCAAAGGGTGAAAGTCTCCTCATAAAAGTTGCTGGACACCCAAACTGTTTCACCTTTTGGGAAGAATGGGAGGAAAAGGTGGCTGCCAAAAAAGAAGGTAAGAAGAAAGCAACAGAAATTTTTAAATTCTTAAAGGCCAAGGGTGGGGTAGTGTGGAAGTTTAGGATCCTAGGATCCCCAAGGGTTCCAGGCAGGAGGGACCGCACCTACTCACCTATTATTTATTCTCTACAGGCCTCCACTGGTTAGTCATAAGAAAGTTTGGGAGCAGGGAAGGAGACATGCTCCCACCCCCCCGTAGCACAAGTACAAAGATGTGCTGTAGTTTTAAAGTGGAATAGTAGTACCTAGAGAATATCATTTCACATTGGGCCTGCATGAGTACAGGATGGAGATCAGTTGCCACTATCCACAGCCCAGTATCTTCTCAGCTACTAAGCAAAATCTGTCTGCTGTTGGGGTCAGAAAAACAACCTGCCTGTACTCAGATATGGCTTTCAAAGGAAGTAAAACGCATCTGCCACTAAGAAAGGGACAGTAAAACTCCACCATATTGCCATTCCCAGGAATAGGTTGGCTGCTTCTGGAGAAGGGGTAGAAGACTTGCCTATGCTCAGAATCTTGCAATTACACAAAGCAGAAGCTTGCTACTGCTTAGTGAGAGGCAGGAAGTGCATTACAAAGCAGAGAAAGATACCTGGTGCAGGGAAGTGGGGATCTGTACTCTTGATGCTAAACTTAAAAGAGACTGAGGTGTCCTACCATTGGAGAAATGTGGGAGCACTCAAAAAGCCCAACATTTAAGGTTATAGCACTGAGGCTTTAGCAGGAGAATTGAACACCCTTTATCACAACCCAAGCCTTGCACTGAGTAACGAATGACAGAAGTCTACTGCTGAGGGAAGGACAAGAAAATGGAGAGTGGTCCTCTCTGTGGCATATGTATGTAGGGATCACTGATAGTTAAGAAAGAAACACTAGGAAAATCCCTCCAGTATTCCAGGTCTTTCACCAAGAACAATTCATGGGAATTTGAAGCCTATGGTGCAACTAAAGGTAACTATAATAATAATAAAAAGAAATCCAGCTCAACTACTTACTAGACTGATTCCATTCCCTTAAGATTCATGATCTGACAGAGAAGAGGCATGACCAGTGCTAGGCATAAATGCTATTTACCTCAGTCTCTAATTTTTTTTCAAACAAATACTCCACTCCTCTCTATCTGCCACCCCCCCCCCCCACCGCCCCAGCTCTGGTAACCTCTAACTTATGTACTTTTGTACACATTATCTGGTATGTAAAAAAAATATGATGTATACAAAATTCAAGAACAAAAAAAACCATTGTCAAGAGATAAAACAGACCCAGGATTTAGCCCAGATGTTGAAACTAATATACACAAACTTTAAAATAACTATAACTAATATGTAAAAGGATCTAGTAGAAAAGTATAATAGATGCATGGAACGATGAGGAATTTCAACACACATGGAAATTATGAAAATGAGACAAATGTTATGACAGGCAGAATAATGACCTTCCAAAGATATCCACATATTAATTCCCAGACCTGTGAATATGTTACCTTCCATGGTAAAAGGGACTTTGCAGGTCTAAATTACAGATTTTGAGGTCTGGAGATTAACCTGGAATATTTCAGTGGGCCCAATGTAATCACATGGATCTTATAAGTGAAAAAGGAAGGTAAGAAAGTCAGAGAGAGGTTTAATAGTGCCATGTGTCAACTTTGAAGTGGTGGAAAGAAGGGGCCACAAACCAATAAATGCAGGCAGTCACTGAAATGGTGATACAAGGCAATAGATTTGCCCCAGAACAAATACAGCCTTGCCAATACTTTGATTTTAGCTCAGTGAGATCCATTATCGACTTCTGACCTCCAGGACTGTAAATACATAAAATTGTTTTGCTTTAAGCCACTAGATTTACAGTATTTTGTACAGTAGCAATATTGTACAGCTATCTGTATTATCTAACTAATACAGATAGAAAAACTAGAAATTTTTTAAAATTCCTTTGACAGTCTTATCTGTAGGCTAAACAGCAGTGGAAGAAATAATCAGCAAAATTGAAGATAGGTAGACGTTATCTAAAATGAAATACAAAGAAGGAAAAAAAGACACTAGATAAAGACAAAGGAATAGCATATCCAAAACTTTTGGAACAAAATCAAACAGTCCAACATAGGTGAAATGGAATTCCCAAAATACAGAGAGAGTTAAGACAAAATAAATACTTGGAGAAGAAATGGCCAGGGATTTTCTGAAATTAATAAGAGACAAAAAAAATCAACAACAACAAAAAAAGAGATCCAAGAGTCACAGAGAAACCCTAGCAAAATAAATATGATTTTTAAAAAAATTCATTCCAATGAAATTTTATAAAGAAAAAATCTTGAAGGCAGAGAAGGAACAAAGAAACATTAAATACAGCAGCTCAAACATAAGGAAGGCAGCAGACTTCCTTTCAGAAACTATGCAAGCCAGAATATAATGGATTGATATCTTTAAAGTATTGAAACAAAGAAAAATTATGAATTATACACTTACCAAGAATACTTTCAAAATTAAGGCAATATAAAGACTTTTTCAGCCAAACAAAATATGAGAGGAATTGTTGCCAGCATATCTCTACTACTAGAAATAAAAGAAGCTTTCAGATAGAAGAAAAATGAATATAGAAAATTGAATTGACCCAAAAGAATTAAGAACATTAGAAATGCTAAAAATGATAGTAAGTATATGATACTTTATTTTGAATTTCTTTGAAAGATAATTGATTAAAGCTGTGGAAACAAAATGCATTTGTGCTTTATGATATGTGCAGAAGTAGAAAGTATAACAGTGGCACAAAGGTTTGAAGAGAGGAAATTAAAGTATGTATGATAAGGTTTCTATACTATATATAAGGTAATATTTCAGAAAGTAAACTGTAATAAGTTAAAGATGTTTATTTCAAATTCCAGTGGGATCAATAATAAGCAATTGTGGAAATAAAGTGAAGTCATGAAAATGTAAGTAGGCATGAAAAGAGGATAAGGTGAACAAAAACAGATGAGACAAGTAGAAAACACATAGCAAGATGCCTAAAATATTTGAGCCCAATCATATCAATAATTGCATTAAATATCATTGGAATTAACACTTCATTTAAAAGACTGATACTGTAAGATTGGATTTTTAAAAAAGCAAGACCAAATTATATGCTGTCTACAATAAATCAGCTTTAAGGAGTAGAGAAGGGAAAAGGGGCAGAAGGAATATTTGAAGAAATAATGGTAGAAAATTTCCCATACCTACTAAAGGACATAGACATCCATGTCCAAAAAGCACAACATACTCTCATATGAAAAAATCTTAATAGACCAACTCTGAGACACATACTCATCAGAATGTCAATGCCAAAGACCAAGAGGGAATTCTGAGTGCAGCAAGAGAAAAGCAATGCATATCATATAAGGGATACCCAATAAGGTAAGTGCTGATTTCTCAGCAGAAAACATGGAGGCAAGAAGACAGTGGTCTGATATATTTAAGATACTACAAGAGAAAAACTTCCAGCCAAGAATTTTATATCCAGCAAGACTGTCTTTCAAAAATGAAGGCAAGATTAGAATATTCACAGATAAACAGAAACTGAGAGAATTTCTAAGCAAGAGACAAGATTTTCAGGAAATGCTAAAGGTTGTGCTAGAGTTTGAAAAGAAAAGATAGGAGAGAAAGTCCTGGAAGAGAGTCTAGAAATGAAGATTATATCAATAAAAGTAACTAAAAGTGTCAAAAGAGTGGGGAAAATAAAATACAACAGATAAAACTCAAATAAGAATAAACTTAACCAACGATGTAAAGTGCTTGTATTCAGAAAACTGCAACTCATTGTTAAAAGAAATCAAAAAAGGCCTAAATAAGTGGAAGAACATTCCATGCTCATGGGTTGGAAGACTAAATATCATTAAGATGTCAATTCTACTCAGATTGATAAACAGATTCATTGTAATCATGATAAAAATTTCACCAGCATTTTCTTTTAAAAATTGAAAACATGATTATCAAATTTATTTGAAAGGGTCAGGTGTCCTGAATAGTCAGAAACATTTAAAAGAAAAGCAAACTCTCATCTCCAGACTTTAAATTATGTTACCTAGCTATAGTGGTAAAAACAGCATGTACTGACATAAAGACAGACACATAGACAAATACAACAAAATTTATGGTTCAGAAACAGACCTTCACATGTATGGTCAAGTGATTTTGACTAGCCTGTCAAACCGACATAACTCAGACAGAACAGTCCATTCAACTAATGGTGCTGAAAGAACTGGATATCCATAGCCAAAAGAAGTAAAGGGGACCCCTATCTCACACCTTATCCAAAAATTAACTCAAAATGGTTCAAAAACCTAAAAATAAAAGCAAAAACCATAAAGCTTCCAGAAGAAATGTAGGAAAATATCTTCAAGCCCTGCTGGTAGGAGGTAGATTCTTAAAGGAGATAAGAAGAGGACTGAGATGGACTACCGATGTTTAATATAGGTAGAAATTTTAATTAGCTTTACTGTAGAAGTGTGGAAATGTATAGACTGGACAGTAATAAATAGTAACAGCTAGTTTATAAATGGGGATGTGGCTGAAAATGGTAGTCTAGGGATATAAATGCCAATTGACAGAATGCTAGAGAATAATCTAGGAAATGAATAGCACAGTAAACCAAGAGGTGGATGAGAACTGTGGTTGATGGTACAGATGCAAGAGTGTCCTTTGTGAGGTAGAGCAAATGTACATCACTACTATAGGGTGGTGGGAATGTGGAGAAGCATGGGAAAAATACATCTGGAGTAACCTATGGACTGTGGTTAGCAGTAATAATGTAATTTGCTTGCATCTATGCCAAAGATGTACTGTGTTGATAATGAGGCAGTATGGAGAATGTGTACTAAATGTACACTATGGACGTGGTAACAATCAGATGATATTATTTTATCTGTAACAAATGTTCCACCACAGTGCGGTATATTGATAGATGGATGTTGTTTGGGAATTCTGTACATGTGCATGATTGTTTTATAAGTTTACAACTTTTGTCATAAAAAATATATTTAAAAAATAATAGAATGGGTTAGGGGCAAAATACACCAAATGTAAGAAAAGGACTAAAATTAGTAGTAAGATTTTTACAATATTTTTTCATAATCTCTTACAAATGTCTCATGACAATGAAAGGTGTTAGTGGAGGGTTGATATCTGGGACCCCTGTGTAATGTTATGCATGTTTGCTTTATAAGTTTACAACTTTTACTATACACTTATTGTTTATGTATATTCATATATAAATGATATAAAGATAATAATAATAGGGTGGATTGGGTGAAAATACTTTGGTTAGTAGTAATATTTTGACAATGCTCTTTAATCATTAGTTTAAAATGTTTAACAACAATGCAAGATATTGGTGTTAGGGTGAGTTATGAGAGTCCTGTAATATTATGTATGTTTGTTTTGTAAGTTCACAACTATTACTATACACTTATTGTTTATGTATGTTTATGTATGAGTCATATACTTCAATAAATTTTTTTAAATTTCAAAAAAAAAAGTAAAAGGAAGGGGAAGCAGATGTGGCTCAAGCAATTGAGCTCCTGCCTACCATATGGGGGGGTGCTGGGTTCGGTTCTCAGTGCCTCTTGGAGAGATGAGCAAGACACTGAGTTGGTGTGATGGGCAAGTGTGGCAAACTGACACAACAAGATGATACAACAAGAAGACACAAAAAGGAAAGACAATGAGAGATATATCAAAGCAGGGAGCTGAGGTGGCTCAAGTGATTGAGCACCTCTTTCCCACATGGGTGGTCCCAGGTTCAGTTCCTGGTTCCACCTAAAGAGAAGACAAGCAGACACAGAAAGCACACAGCAAAAGGGGACAGAGAGCAGAGAGTGAGCACAAACAATGCAGGGGGAGGGCATAAATAAATAAAATAAATCTTAAAAATAAAAAAGGACAGAAAAACTCTGCCAATAGTCAAAGGTTGCAGGCATGTTTATATTAATAACAGATAAAATCAACTCCAGAACAAGATATATTAATAGCAATAAAGATATTACATGATGATAAAGGGTCAATTCATCAAGAAAACATAATAGCACAACATGTATATGTCCTGATCGAGGAGCTCTGAAGTACATAAAGCAAAACTGATAGAACTTAAAGGATAAATAGAAAAATATACAATGATAGTTAGACTTTGACACTTGTCTCAGTAATTGATAGAATGAATAGGCACAAAATCTAGAAGATCTGAAAACACCATTAACCAAATTGATCTAATTGATATTATAAATACTGTATCTGACAAGAGCAAATGCACAGAGAATATTCACCAAGATAGACCATATGCTGGGTCATATCAAATATAAAAGTACTGGAACCAGAAAACATATGTCCTCTAATTACAGTAAAATTAAACTCAAAACTGATACTAAAAAAAAGAAAGATATCTGAAAATCCCAAATTCAGAAATTAAGCAAACATTTATAGAACCTATAACTCAAAAGGGAAGTAAAATAAATTAGAAAATACTTTGTATTGAATAAAAATGAAAATACAACATACATACAAAATATAACATGAGTGGGACATAGCTAAGGCAGTGCTTAAATGAACCCTAAAAACTCAAAAATAAGAATGAAAATAACCCAATTTAAAAAAAAAGAAAAGGTAAGCAATTTGGACCAATATTTCACTAAAGAAGAAATACCAAATGCAAATAAGTATTTGAAAAGATGTTCAATATCATTAGTCACTAGGAAAATGCAAATTAAATCCACAACATCCCACTTTAAGTCTATGTGATAGTTTAAAATTGTATGTACCCCCCATAAAATCATGTTCTTAAAATTAATTCCTTCCTGTGGGTGTAAACCTATTGTAACTGTGAACTTTCAATACATTTACTTCAGTTAAGGCGTGACCCAGGGTAGGTCTTAATTCTCTTACTGGAGTCCTTTTAAGAGAATGAAATTCAAGGAGAGAAAGTCACAGAAGCAAGAAGTTGAAACCAACAAAACCAAGAAGAAAAGGGGGAGACCAGCAGATACCACTAGGTGCCTTACCTTTTAGCGGAGGAATCCAGGATTACTGGTAACCAGTGTTTAGGAGGAGAGAATCACCTTGATGATCACCTTGATTTGGACATTTTTCTCAGCCTCCAAACTGTGAGCTTGTAAGCTAACAAATTCTCATTGTTAAAACCAACCCATTTTATGGTATCTGCTTTGAGCAGCCTAGCAAATTAAAACAGCATATTAGAATGGATAAAATTAAGAAAATAAAATAAAGCAAACTGTCAGTATCAATTACTAGCAAGGATATATAGCAAACTAGAAATTTCATACCTAAGTGATAGAAGTACAAAATGATATAGCCATGTTGGACAACAATTTGGAAGTTTCTTATAAAGTTTATGCACAACTGAGCAGAGTCTGAGAGACAGATAAAGTAGATGCAACCCCAGGTATTGGTTCTTTTGAGGAATAAAGAGACCCATGGGTTCTATGATCATGGCAGATGGGGTTCACTGCCATGGCAGATGGCCCTTCTTTGGAGCTGGTGTTTCTGCGTGATGGAATTGGACTCAGAGGGGATCTCTTTTCACAAGACTTGCATGCTACTTTAATGGAATTGTAGTTGGTGCTGGGGTTTTAGATACATTTAGGGGATTTGAATCTCTGGACTGATAATATGACACCCAGGCTCAGAGCCTCAACAGACTTCAGCTCCTACACTTTGATTTATTGGACTTACCCCACTCAGCTAACATCGAGTTGAAGAAGGTCAACCACCACACCATGGAGCCTAGAGTGTCTACAACTGAAAGCAGGAGGAGTGCATCCAGTATCCATGTGGAATCTAAGCCCCCACTTGACATAGATGTGCAATGGACACAACCAATCCAATGTCCACAGAGAAAATGTGGAATGGGTGTGGGAAGGGTAGCCATGGTGGCTGCTGGGTTTGGGGAATGGGAGGAAGAGATGAGATGTGGAGGCGTTTTCGGGACGAGGAGATGTCCTGGGTGGTGCTTCACGGACAATTACAGGACATTGTAGATCCCCCCAGGGCCCACTGGATGGAACGTGGGAGAGTGAGGGCTATGATGTGGACCATTGACTAGGGGTGCAGTGATGCTCAGAGATGTACTTACTAGGTGCAATGGATGTGTCACGATGATGGGAGAGAGTGTTGCTGTGGGGGGAGTGCGGGGTGGGGGCGGTGGGGTTGAATGGGACCTCATATTTTTTAATGTAATTTTTAAAAGTAAATAAATAATTTAAAAAAATAAAAATGAAAATAAAATAAAATGTACTTACCATGCAACATAAAATTCTCACTCCCTAGGTATTTACCAAAGAGAAATGATGACATATGTATGCAAAAACTTAAATACAAATGTTAATAACAGCTTACTTGTAATTATTAAAAACTAACCCAGATGTCCTTCAACTGGTGAATGGATAAGCAAATTTTAGTATATCCATTCATCAGAATATTAATAATGAAAAGAAACAAGCTATTGATACATGCAGTAATATGAATGAATCTCAGATGCATTATGCTAAGTTAAAGAAGTCAAATTTAAAGGGCTACATATTTTTATTCCATTTTTATGGCATTCTGGAAAAAGCAAACCTAAAGGGAAAGAAAAATAATTATTGGTTTACAGGGTCTAGGGAAAGGAGGGAATTGACCATAAAGAATAATAAAACTTTTGGCGGATATGAAAATATTCTGTATCTTGTTTCTGGTGGTGGGTACATTACTATATGCTTTTCAAAATTCATAGAACTGTACACCTATAAAAGGTGAACGTTAATGTATATACCTCAATAAACCTGACTTAAAAAAAAAAAAAGTATGGTACTGAGTGAAAAAACTAGATATAAAAGAATACATACTGTTTGATTCCATTTATATGATGTTCTAAAAAAGGCAAGTCACAGGGACAGAAAACAGATCAGTGATTGCCAGGACCTTAGTGTGATGTGGGAAGGGAGGGCAAGGATTGGCTGCAAAGGACTTAAGAATACTTTTTGTGGTAATAGAAATATTCTACATTTTAATCATGGTAGAGTTTACATTTTTTATACATTTATCAAAACATATCAACTGAACAAGGGTAACTTTGTTACATATAAAAAATACCTGAATAAATGAGTAAAGAATGAATGTCTCATATCGTTCTATTGATTGAACAATCATCTTGGATTGAATACCTTGTGATGTGCAAAGCACTGTGCTAGAGATATGGGAAAACAGAAGTAAAAAAGGAAGATTTGCCTGAAGAAGTTTTACTGTGGAGTGCTCCTGAGAGCAACACCTGTGAAAGAATGAAAGAAGCCAGATTGGGCAGAGGGTCATGCAGCCCCCAAAAGGCCTCCATTAATCCTTTGGGAAATTCTGGAGCTGGGATGGATTTACAGAGTGATTCCAATTGAAGCAAAGTTGCTGGGCCTTTGTATACTACATTGCCTAGTCCTTGAATAAGGGCTACCCCAGAAGAGAGACATAATCTTGCACAAGTCAATTCCCAAGAGGAACTCAGTCTGAACTGCCAGTAATCAACATTCCAGCAGCTAGAGCTTGAAAGGAGGTGGGGGTAGTCTGGGTGGCACATCACGGCATTCCCTGAAAGATGTCACAGCCCACTGGAAACATCGATGCAGATAACTAGTTAGCCTCTGAAGAAGACTGAGAACAGGGCTATTAAGTTAGAAACAGAGCAGTGTGCTATGGGAGTCAGAGAAGTAAATTTGGTTCTAATCGGAGGGAGGGGGATCCAATGGGGTTGTCACTGGGGAAATGTGATTATTGTATATCATGTTACAGGTTAGCATACTAGATGGTATTAGGGGCTGGGAAGCAATCTAGGGGCTGATCTCTACAGAATTTATCATCTGGGCAACCTTGTCCACTGGCTTCCATTGGTTTTGCTAACGTCAGAGGACAGAGGAAGCTGAGTTTGGGGCATTCATTCCCGACTGCCTTCCTGCCTATCATGGTTCTGACAGGAGCTGTGTTCCTCTTCAGCTCCAGCTCCTCACCAGGACTCCCCCTCTCACTGAGATGCAATAACGCCCTTTCCTCCCTGCGCCCCTTCAGGGGCTTTCCTGCTGTTGCTAGTCCTTGTGCATTTCACCATTCTTTGCTGGTTCCCCTAACCTGGTCTCCAGTTCTGAAATGGTCCCTTCATTAATGTGTTCAACAATACTGAGTATGCCATGTTTCCTGCCGGGACCCTTTGACCAATCTACAATTTCCTGCTTATGTTCTAATTTAAAGTCTATTTCTGCTTTCTCATTCCTCTTCTCTATCTTTTAGGACCACTCAGTCAATTAATCCAGAGTTTCCTCTGATGATATTTCTGTTTCACTTTGGTCTGGGCTATTTATTCTGTAGGAATTAAAAGAAGTGATAGCTAATGTATTTTATAATCTAATTCCTATAATCCCTGCTCCCCAAAGACCCACGAGTCCCCCTCTGTCTGTGACACCTACCAATTCTTGTCTGCCAGGCATGCTCCTTTTCATCCAAAAGACCTATTACAGGGATGGCTGTCCTATAGAGACTTCTCCCTGACCTGTTCCTCCATCCATTAACCAATATAAGAGCTTTCTCCTCTTCACTATTTTAGCACACTACACATTCCTTTGTCATAGCACTTATTACACTGTTCCATGACTGTCTGTACATACCTCTCTCCAATAGACTTTAAATTCCCTCAATGCAAAGACTACTTCTTGCTCATCTTTCTATCCCCAGCACCTAACACAATGCCCAGTTACATAGTAATTCCTCAGTAAATTTATGACAAAGGTCTTAGAGTGGGAAGCTAGATTCCTCTGTAACCGTTCAAAATATAATCCAGGTACACCATGGTTTTAACACCACCATTAATCGACAAATTCATGGATTGTCGGTTTCGATGCCAGTGGGAGACTTCTCAATCCTTCTTGGAAACACACGTGCATTTCCAGCTTTCCAATTTCCTTGGCTCATCAACACTCCTTAATATTAACTTGGTTGAAAACCCTGCCCAGTATAGGACCACAGAAGCCTGTGTTTACAAAGCTGAAGTCCAAGAAACTCTTATACACAAATTCTGCCAGGCTCATACCCCCTAACCTAGGCAGAATTAGAGCAAACTGAAGGCAGGCATTCTTTGTTCCAGTTTTTCTAAATTGGAAACATAAGCAAACACAGTGTCATCTGTCCTTTCTTGCCTGTTTTCCCTAAACTAACTTTGGAAATGTAAACTTTCAAGATAGATCATGAAAATTAAACACTTTTATGAGGATGCCATTCAAAAGAGTTCTTCAAGGTTATCCTCTGAGAGGCTTAAGTTAATGTGCCATGAGCTTCCACCGAAACCTACGTCAATCTGCTGTTTTCTACTTCCATATGGTCTGGCAAGTCACTCCTCCCTTTTCCACTGCAGGGAATTAACCCCACAGCAGAAAGAGTGAGTCAGAAGGACACGAACCAAATGATGTAGATGGCCCATCACAACCACCCAAGCTGGTTAAACATCCTAACATGGCATGGGATTAGACATAGTGCCACGCTCCTTCTTCCCAGGCCTAAGTCACCTTCCTCTATAGATCAAATGCAATAGCAGTCAGCTTTCAACTTAATTCCTCAGAAGAATGTCATGTACTTTGCCTATTTTTCACAGTGAAGTTAATGTCATGGAAGATGTTGATGTTAACAACAAAAGGAAAAGCAGGCTTTCTTATCCAGTCATTCCCTTTCAGCTTCTCATGCTTTAGCTTTCCTGAACTAGTTAGTGATGAATTATTGAAAGTTCCGAAATTTGACATTGGTTTCCCCTGCACACACAGATGGCTTATGCCAAGAAAATTTTCCTAAATCAGAATATGACTAAAAAGTGGTTTAAGGAGGAGTGGGGGGTTCTTTATTGTGTTCAGCACTGGCATTAAGTTGAACTCGAGGAATTGAGTGAAGAGGGGTGATACAGACATCATGCTCAGCACCTTTCTTTTAGCATATCTCATGTATTCCTTAGAACATCTATGGATGGTAGATATTTTTAACTCCATTGTACAAATAAGGAAACTGAGGTTCAGGAGAATAAGGGATTGAGTCTTTACTTCAACTATACAAATCCTTCAGTTAATAGGATTGGCAGTGGGGGTGCCAAGGTTGGATTTAAGTTTCTCTTCCAAAGTAATCTGTTCACTGTTGTCACAAACCTGAGCACTGGAATATGCACTGTGTGCATCTCAGTGCCTTCGCTTCTTCTTTCATTGAAAGGGCCTTCCCCAATGCCCGTGCTGTAACCCACACTTCGTATTCCAACTCCAAAACTATTTCTTCCAGGAAACCTTCTAAAATCAAGCTATGCACAGGAAAGACTGCTGAATTTCTACAATCTTTATTCTTTGTTCTGCTCACTTGGTATTTGTCATATTTTGTCTGGTATTGCAGCTAGTTCCCCAAGTGTGTGTCTTTTCTTTCCAACTAACTTGCAAATAACTAAGATGAGTTACTTGGACGTAACATTCCCCCATATACCCCACGATTCTTAAAAATAATTCCGAGCACCCAGTAGAAGACTATTATATATTTAAGAATAAAGGAATGAACAAATATATAGCTTATAGAAGAAACATGAAACATGCCTCGGATATCTCCTATCACTACCCAACTGCCTACCCTTCCCGTATTTACATTGCAACCCAAGGATGAGTCTGAAATATTGCCAGCTTCTCATTTGTCATAGAAAAAGTGCCTATAGTTACTAAAGTAAGAAAGTAAATTCTTCTATAAGAATTTTCTACGGCAACCATCTAAACTCCATTGTAAGTCACCATTACCTGAGTAATGTAGTTAGCCTACTCTACACAAAGGATGCCCTTAAAAGGCTTTGTTTTTTTCTTGCAAGGGGATATATGTTTCTAAAAAGGAGTTGAGAGGCAAAGGGCATTTGCCTGAGGCTGCACAAGCCCCTTGGGCAGCCCTGAATTCAGATCACAAGCCCAAGAAAGAGTGATGAGGTTGGGGAGAGTAGTCAGAAACATCCCAAACCTCAACTGGGCCAATGTGAGAATAATAAACTCTGAGAAAACCCAAGCCAAATAAACAGCTTCAGTGAATGATCCAGCCCTTCAGGGGAATTGCCCGTTCTTGGGAATTGTGCATCCTTTTTGTCTTTCTTTCCTTTGTCATGCTACATGATTAAGTTCTCTAGTTAATGAGAAAAACATTTGACTTACTTATGTTCAATAAATTCCCATGAAAAAGATGGAAATTGGAAACATTTTCAAGCTGAGAGGCATTAAAAAAATAATTCAAAAACATCCATCAAGCCACTCTGTACCAAATGGAGGCATTTAGCACCATATTGGCAACCTGAGCCATATGTCCTGCCCTTTTTACCCAGCAAGGAGCATCTGAGAAACCATGGGAAGCTCATCCCAGTCTCCTTCAGCAATATTCCTCATTCTCGGAGCAGGCCCAACCTGGCTGAGAGGGGGCCTTAAACCAACAGATACCCCGGTCACAGATCTCAGAATAGAACATACATATTTTCAAGGTCATGAAATTATTTTTTACTATCAAACCTTACTACAAAAATTTAGGATCCCTCCCGAAAAAGGAAGAAAAAAAAATTACACATAACTATACCTTCTTAGGATAGCAAATATTAAAAGAACTCTTGACTTTCTCTCTCAAAACTCTTCCCCATCTCTCAGCCATTCTCTCACTGACCGGAATTATCACCCACCAATTAGACTAGATAGGCAACAAATCTATCAGTCAGCCTTTATTTCTTTATGTATCCAATTAATCAGCACTTTAAAAATAGCATTCTTATTTATATTTAGAACATTTCAGCTTTGTTTTATATATATTAATGGGGTTAGTATCTTGGAGATATTAAACTCATGTTGGTGTTTTGTTGCTCTTTTCCATTATTCTTGCTTCCTGATATTCATCCAACTGTCAGAGCCCCAGAGAATTCCCCGTATAGAAAGGAGAAGACTGAAACTTAGAGGAAGTTCTAGCAAGACAGGAAAAAGTAGAAACCTACCTCCAGCCTCTAGTGGTTTGTGAAGAATGGGATGGAGGTAGGGAAAACATGTAGTGTGAGGAAAAATGACACATCAAGGTTGTAAACAATTGAGATTTAGGGGTCTTTTGCTACAGCAGCATTGCCCAGCCTATCTTGTCTGATATGCTAGGTCATATGAAATCCAGAAAGCCCTGATATGTATACTGATGCTATCTCCAGGGTCACTCAGCTCCCCTTCCTTTACTCAGCCTCCTACTAGGTACAAGAGTGTTCAGACCATTTGTGAGTATAGAATAGGTAAGGTCCTATCGTTGGAATAAATCATGTATTTCCTATGGCTTATGATGTCCAGGTCTCACTCCTACCCATAAATTCCCTGCACCTCATGAACTTACATTTCCCTATCTCCTGTCCCTTCCCAATCAATATCAATCATCATCAGAAAATGTATCTGTGTAAATCAGGTCTAGGAAAAAATAGCCTTCCTTTCAGTCTTCCTCACTCCTTTCTTTTTGCTCTTTCATCCCATAGAAGTCTAAATTTAATAATTCTTATTTTTTCTTCTATCACCACAACTTTCTTATTAGAGTATACAAAACAATCATGCATACCATACAGGATTCCCATACATTGCCCCACCACAAACTCCTTACATTGCTGTGGAACATTTGTTACAAATTATGAAAGAGCATCATCAAAATATTACTGCTAATTATAGTCCATATCTTACATTTGGTATCATCACAACTTTTTTAAAAACCTGACCAGTATCTCCTAAAAAAGAAGTCTGGATTTAATCATTGTACTATGTTAACTCCAGCCATTAGTAACCTCGAAACAACTTTTAGTCTATGAATTTTCCAAGTCTAGATATTTCATATAAATGGAATCATACAATATTTTCCCTGTGTCTGTGTTGTTTCACTTTGCATATCTTGATAGTGCATCCATGTTATACTATGTGTCAGACTTCATTCCCTTTTATGAATGAATCCAATAATGGTCCATTGTATGTATATTCCATACATATTTTGTTTATCCACTCATCTTTGGATGGAAACTTGTGTGGTTCCCATATTTTGGCTATTGTGAATAATGCTGCCAGAAAAATGAGTATAAAAGTATTTGATTCAGTCCCTATTCTTTCAAGTATATAACAAGAAGTGGAATTTCTGGGTCATATGGTGATTCTAGATTTAACTCTGAGGAACTGCCAAACTACTTTCCACATCAGCTGCACCATGTTATATTCCCACCATCAATGCTCAAAGGTTCCAACTTCTCCACATCTTAGCAGCTCTTTTCATATTCTGCTTTAAAACAAACAAACAAACAAAAACAAATAAAACATCCTATTGGGTGTTATCTCATTTGGATTTTGATTTGCATTTCTCTAATGACTAATTATATTGAGCACTTTTCATGTCTTTATTGGCATTGTAACATCTGTGGAGAAATGTCCACTCAGGACTTTGTCCATATTTCATTGGGTTATTTATTTTTTGTTGTTAAATTGTAGGTGTTTTTTGTACATTCTTGATAGTACACCCTTATTAGGTAAAGATTGCAACTATTTTCGCTCATAATGTAGATTGTATTTTCCTTTATTGATAATGGCCTTGGATGCACAAAGGTTTTAATTTTGATGAACTCTAATTATCTATATTTATTGCTGCTTGTGATTTTTTATTAATTTATTAAAGTATATTACTCATACAAAAACATACATAAACAATAAGTGTATAGTAATTGTGAACTTACAAAACAAACATATATAACATCATGCAGGACTCTCATAACTCACCCTGCCACCAATACCTTGCATTGTTGTTAAACCTTTTTAACTAATGATTAAAGAGCATGGTCAAAGTATCACTACTAACCAAAGCATTTTTCCGCCAACCAACTCTATTATTAATATCTTTATAATTTATATATGAACATACATAAACAATTAAGTGAATAGTAAAAGTTGTGAACTTACAAAGCTAACATTCATAACATCATACAGGGATCCCCATCCATCAACCCTCAACCAACACTTTGCATTGTCATGAGATGTTTGTTACAAATTATCAAATATTGTCAAAATCTAACTACTAATATAGTCTTTATCTTACATTTGGTGTGTTTTCCCCCAACCCACCCTATTATTATTTTTTAAATAAAAATTTTATGACAGAAATTGTAAACTTAAAACAATCATGCACATGTGCAGAATTCCCAAATAACACCCCTCTGTCAACACACCACATTGAGGTGGAACATTTGTTACAGGTAAGATATCATCTGATTCTTACCATGTCCATAGTCTACATTTGGCTCATATTTCCCATATTGCCTCACTATCAACACAGTACATCTTTGGCACAGATGCAAGAATATTATATTATTACTGCTAACCACATTCCATAGGTCACTCCAGTTGTATTTTTCCCATGCTTCTCCATATTCCCACCACCCTGCAGTAGTGATGTACATTTGCTCTAGCTCACAAAGGACAATCTTGCATCTGTACCATCAACCACAATTCTCATCCACCTCTTGGTTTACTGTGCTATTCAGTTCCTAAATTATTCTCTAACATTCTGTAAATTGGCATTTCCATCCTTAGATTATCATTTTCAGCCACATCTCCATTTATAAACTAGCTGTTTATTACCGTCCACTCTATACATTTCCACACTTCTACAGTAAAGCTAATTAAAATTTCTACTTATATTAAACATCAGTAGTCCATCTCAGTCCCCTTCTTATCTCCCTTAAGAATCCACCAGCACTTATCACCAAGTCTTGAAGGTATTTTCCTACAATTTCTTCTAGAAGTTTTATGGTTCCTGCTTTTATTTTTCGGTTTTTGATCCATTTTGAGTTAATTTTTGGATAAGGTGTGAGATAAGGGTCCTCTTTCCTTCTCTCAGCTATGGATATCCAGTTCTTTCAGCACCACTTGTTGAATGGACTGTTCTGCCCAAGTTGCATGGGTTTGACAGGGTAGTCAAAAATCACTTGACTATACATATGAGGATCTGTTTCTAAACCATAAATTTGGTTCCACTGGTCTATGTGTCTGTCTTTATCCCAGTACCATGCTGTTTTAACCACTATAGCTAGGTAAAATGATTTAAAGTCTAGAGATGAAGGCTCACTTTTCCTTTTTATGATATTTCTGACTATTCAGGACCCCTTATCCTTCCAAATAAATTTAATAATCATGCTTCCAATTTTTTTTAAATGATGGTGGAATTTTTATTGGGATTGCATTGAATCTGTGTATCAATTTGAGTAGAATTGATATCTTAATTATATTTAGTCTTGCAATCCATGAATATAGAACGTTCTTCCAGTTATTTAGGGCTTCTTTGATTTCTTTTAACAATGAGTTGCAGTTTTCTGAATACAAGTGCTTTACATTGTTCATTAAATTTATTCCTGACTTGGTTTTATCTGTCATATTTTATTTTTCCCACTCTTTTGACACTTTCAGTTACTTTTATTAATATTATCTTCATTTCTAGACTCTCTGCCAGTCCTTTCTCTCCTATCTTTTCTTTTCAGGCTCTAGCACACCCTTTAGTATTTCCTGAAATTCTGGACTCTTGCTTAGAAATACTCTCAGTTTCTGTTTATCTGTGAATATTCTAATCTCACTCTCATTTTTGAAAGACTGTCTTACTAGATATAAGATTCTTGGCTGGAAGTTTTTCTCTTGTAGTATTTTAAATATTTCAGACCACTGTCTTCTTGCCTCCATCGTTTCTGGTGAGAAATTAGCACCTATCTTATTGGGTATCCTTTATATGTTATGCATTGCTTTTCTCTTGCTGCTCTCAGAATTCTCTCTTTGTCTCTGGCATTTGACATTCTAACAAGTATGTGTCTCAGAGTTGGTCTATTCAGATTTTTTCATATGGAAGTATGTTGTGCTTTTTGGACATGGACATCTGTGTCCTTCAATAGAGTTGGGGTGGAGACAAGATGGTCGCTGAGTAAACTTGCCTTTGTGGTCTGTCCTGGGAAGAGACGGCTGGGCGCGGCGGCAGGTTCTCCAAGGCGAGGCTTTTTCGGGATTGTTGCAGGGCAGAAGTGTCGGGACATCGATTGGGTGGAAAGTGAACCTAACCAACAACAAGTAACTAGAATAAGAAGAAAAAAGTGACAAAGAGAAGATATAACACCTATGCAAAAATAACAGCTAATTAACCTCCAAGAGCAGACAAAGAAGCTAAGGAACTGATTAAATCCGTCAAAATAAAGAGATGACCAGAAAGCAACAAAAATCTACAAACCAAACCAGTAATCAGGAAAACATGGCTGAATCCAATCAACAAACCAATAATCATGAAGGGGAGCAAAACTTGGCACAAGCAATGAAAGATCTCAGAACATTTATCACCGACAAATTTGACGAAGTAATGAAAGAGGTTAACAACATGAAGACATCACTTGGAGGGGAAATTGCAGACATACGCAAAAACATAACAGATATGATGGGAATGAACACCACAGTTCAAGAAATCAAAAATACACTTGCAGCAAATATCAGCAGACTAGAAGAGACAGAGCAGAGAATTAGTGATGTGGAAGACAGTACATCAGAAATCAAACAGATAGTAGAAGGGGTCAATAAGAAGATAGAAAAAAATCCAGTTAGGATTTAGGGACCTGAATGACAATGCAAAACGCTCAAACATACGTATTATAGGCATTCCAGAAGGTGAAGAGAAGGGAAAGGGGTCAGAAGGAGTGTTGCAGGAAATAATGGCTGAAAACTTCCCAAATCTACTGAAAGAGACAGACGTACATATCCAAGAAGCACAGCGCACTCCACTAGTCATAAACCCCAACAGGCCCACCCCAAGACATATACTTGTCAAATTATCCAATGCTCAAGACAAAGAGAAAATCCTAAAAGCAGCAAGAGAAAAGAAAACCATCACATACAAGGGAAGCTCAATTAGATTAAGTGCTGATTTCTCTTCTGAAACCATGGAGGCAAGAAGGCAGTGGTATGATATAGTCAAGGTACTAAAGGAAAAAAATTTCCAACCAAGAATACTCTATCCAGCTAAACTAGCATTCAAACATGATGGAGAGTTCAAAATATTCACAGACAAACAGAAACTGAAAGAGTATACCAACAAGAAACCTCCCCTTCAAGAAATTCTAAAGGGAGTTCTGCAGGAAGAAAGGAAAAAACAGGAAAGGCAGAGTTGGAGGAGAGTATAAGACCAACAACAACAACAAAAAAGACAAAAAAAATATATACAAACAAAATATGACAAACACAAATCCAATCAAAATATGGCTAACACAAATAATTCCTTGATAGTAATAACACTGAATGTCAACGGATTAAACTCACCTATCAAAAGATTCAGACTGGGACATTGGATAAGGAAATATGACCCATCCATATGCTGTCTACAAGAGACACATCTTAGACCCAGAGACGCATGGAGATTGAAAGTGAATGGCTGGAAAACAATCATACAAGCTAACAATAACCAAAAAAAGGCAGGAGTAGCTATATTAATATCAGACAAAATAGACTTTAAATGTGAAACAATTGTGAGAGACAAAGAAGGATACTACATTTTAGTGAAAGGGAAAATCTGTCAAGAAGATCGAACAATCATAAATATCTATGCCCCTAACAAGGGTGCCTCTAAATACGTCAGGCAAACGCTGGAAAAACTAAGTGAAAGAATAGATACATCTACAATTATAGTGGGGGATTTTAATACACCACTATCAACTCTGGACAGAACATCTCAAAAGAGAATCACCAAAGAAACAAAACATCTGAATAGTATATTAGAGGAGCTGGATCTAATAGATATATATAGATCGCTACACCCAAACACAGCAAGATATACATTTTTCTCAAGTGCACATGGATCATTCTCCAACATAGATCATATGCTAGGCCACAAAGAAAGGCTGAACGAATTCAGAAAGATTGAAATCATACAAAACATTATCTCTGACCACAGTGGAGTCAAGCTGGAGATTTGCAAGGGACAGAAGCCCAGATTTCACACCACGATTTGGAAATTAAACAGCACACTCTTAGAAAAACAGTGGGTCAAAGAGGAAATCTCAAAAGAAACCAATGACTACCTTGAAACAAATGATAATGATAACACAACATACCAAAATTTATGGGATGCAGCAGAAGCAGTACTGAGAGGGAAGTTTATAGCCATAAATTCATATATCAAAAAAGAAGAAAGAGCAAAAATTGAAGAACTAACTGCACATTTGAAGGAATTAGAAAAACAACAACAAAGTAACCCAACAGGAAGAAGAAGGAAGGAAATAACAAAGATAAGAGCAGAACTAAATGAAATAGAAAATAAGAAAGCACTTGAACAGATAAACAAGACCAAGAGCTGGTTTTTTAAGAAGATTAACAAAATTGACAAACCTTTAGCAACACTAACAAAGAAAAAAAGAGAGAAGATGCAAATACACAAAATAAGAAATGAGAAAGGTGATATCACCACTGACCCCACAGAAATAAAGACTATCAAAAGAGGATATTTTGAAAAACTATATTCCAACAAAAATGACAATCTAGAGGAAATGGACAAATTCCTAGAAACACATAAGCAGCCCATATTGACGAAAGAAGAAATTGATGATCTTAACAAACCAATCACAAGCAGAGAGATAGAATCAGTTATTAAAAATCTCCCAACTAAGAAGAGCCCAGGGCCAGATGGCTTCACAGGTGAATTCTACAAAACATTCCGGAAAGAACTGACACCAATCCTGCTGAAACTATTCCAAAATATCGAAACAGAAAGAACATTACCCAACTCCTTCTATGATGCCAACATTACCCTAGTACCAAAGCCAAACAAAGACATCACAAGAAAGGAAAATTACAGACCAATTTCTCTAATGAACCTAGACGCAAAAATACTTAACAAAATACTTGCTAATCGTATTCAACAACACATTAAACGTATTATACACCACGACCAAGTGGGATTCATCCCAGGTATGCAAGGATGGTTCAACATAAGAAAATGCTGTAAGAACAAACACACTACAAACACATGTGATAACATGGATGAATCTTGAGAACCTTATGTTGAGTGAAGCAACCCAGACATTGAAGGACAAATACTACATGACCTCAATGATATGAAATAAACAAGCTGCCCTAGATAGCAAGAGACTGAACGATAGGCGTACAGGAAATCGGAGGGTGGAGGAAGGATATGAGCCGATGTCTGCAGGGGTGGAATTTAAGACGAGATGGTGGTAAGTATGAACACAAAGAAGAGATAAAAGGGGGGCAAGGGGTTGCCTTTTGTTGGGGCTTTGCGGGTTTGAGGGTGGCTGGGGAGGGACAGATAGGTAACATTGCCCAAAAGTGGGGGGAGGGAGGGGTAGCATATGAACACAGGAGAGGGTCAGGTGTTGGTGGAGAGTAAAATGCCGAGAAAATCATATCAAAATATAATAAAGAGGGTTACCTTTTTAGAATGCTCGGAGGGGAGGGTCTGATGCAGGAAGGGCTCCTGGGGAATGTCTAAATGCTCATTCTGCCAGAGTGGGTGACACCATGGGGTAGAAACCCAAGTAGTGAGAGTGGGGGTGGACCCACATCCTGGGGAGGACTAATGCCATCAAATAGAGGGAACTGTATTCCTCGAGAGAAAGGGTGGCTCCCAGGGCATTGGGGCAGTTGAGCAAGTTAGGCCCTGAACACTATTCCATCTATCTCTGGAAGTGGCTCCTCAGGAAACGGAGGTTGGCTGTCACTGTGGGCACCAAGGTGGAAGGGAAAATGGACGTTAAATGTGTGGAACCAAGGTAAATGGGGGGTAAGAGAGGAGTTTCTTGAGAGTACACAAGGATGGATATAAAACATGTAATATTACACCATAACATATAGGAGATGACAGACTGATAATGTAAACCATAATGTAAAACATAGGAGAACTAAGAATGTAAAGAACTGTGTATCCTAAAGTATGCACCATAATGTAAGCACAGATGTCACCTTGTTAGAAAGCTAATGTCTCAGACTCTGTACATCACGTTAAGTAAATATGATGTGAATAGGGTGTAAGAGTATCGCTGTGGAAGGAAAAAGGTTTTGTGGTGGATGTATGGGAGTGCTGTATATTATATATATGCATTGCTGTGGTCTAGGACTCCTGTGAAGAGAAGCTGAATAATTAGGGGAAAAAAAAAAAAAAGAAAAAGATAGGATGTAGAATTTTTTCAAGTCAACATTCTTTATCTAAGTTCTTTATCTAACTTTATCCAAGTTCTTTATCTAACCTTTAAACCCATCGCTATATGCCATTCCCTAGTAAGGGACCATGACATTATATTGGGCTTCAAATTTTGGGGAGTTCTGGATCACAGAGTGTTTCTTCAACAATGGCAATGGAGGGATACTGGTATGGGATGCCAATGACAGGTGATATATGGCTGACAGGGAGCTGTACAGAACATATGTCCAGGGTGCATGGTAATGTTTGGATATACTCATAGTGGCAACAATTAAAAACCACAGCAGGGGGGGTACTGGGTTCCTGGCCAGTGGTGCCCTGTCGTGGTCCCTAGGGGAGTAGCGACAGTCTCCCAGATACAGCGGCGGGGACCGGGAGGGAGTGAGGGTTCAACAGTGAGCCCCTGATGCTAATGACTATGCTTGTGAGCTGATAAGCCTAAAATAAGAACAAGGCCTAGAGCAACATTGTGCCTGGGAATTTCCTCTTGTCAGCCTTCATGTTACTCAAATGTGGCCAGTCTCGAAGCCAAACTCAGCATGTAAATGCAATGCCTTCCCCCCAGCGTGGGACATGACACCCGGGGATGAGCCTCCCTGGCACCGAGGGACCACTATCAACTACCAACTGATGATGCAACTGGAAAATGACCTTAAATGGGAGGTTCAATGCGGATCAGCAGAATATCCCTGTCTACATAAAATAACATGACTTTAAAATGCTGTTTGACCTAAAGTAAGGGGGAAATGGAAAGGAGAAATGAGTTTATATGGCTATGAGTTTCTAAAAAAGAGTCTGGAGGCTGGCAGAAGGATTGCCCTCATGCACAACTGAGCAGAGTCAGAGAGACAGATAAAGCAGATGCAACCCCCAGATATTGATTCCTTTGAGGGCTAAAGAGACCCATGGGAGTTATGGTCATGGCCGATGGGGTTAACTACCAGGTCAGATGGCCCCTCTTTGGAAATGGTGTTTATGTGTGATGAATCTGGACTCAGATGGGATCTTCCTTCATAAGACTTTCACGCTAATGTGCTGGAGGTGCAGTTAATGTTGGGGTTTAAGATATATTTAGGGGATTTGAATCTCTGGACTGACAATGTGATAGCCAGGTCCTGAGCCTCAACAGACTCCAGCACCTACAATCTGATTTATTGGACTTACCACACTCAGCTAAGATGGAGCTGAAGAAGGACAACCACCACACCATGGAGCCTAGAGTGATTACAACTGAAAGTGGGAGGATTGCATCCAGCATCCATGTGGAATCTGAGCCTCCTCTTGACATAGAGGTGCAATGGACACAACCAATCCAATGTCCACATAGAAGAGGTGGCATTGGATTGGGAAAAGTGGACATGGTGGCTGATGGGTATGGGGAAAGGCAGGAAGAGATGAGAGGTGGAGGCGTCTTTGGGACATGGAGCTGCCCTGGATGGTGCTTCAGAGGCAATCACCGGACATTGTAAATCCTCACAGGGCCCACTGGATGGAATGGAGGAGAGTATGGGCCATGATGTGGACCATTGACTATGAGGTGCAGAGGTTCCCAAAGATGTACTTACCAAATCCAATGGATGTGTCATGATGATGGGAATGAGTGTTGCTGGGGGGGGGGGGGTGAGAGGCGGGGTGGGGGGGTGGGGTTGAATGGGACCTCACATATATATTTTTAATGTAATATTATTACAAATTCAATAAAAAAAAAATAGAGTTGGGAAATTTTCTACCATTATTTCTTCAAATATTCCTTTTGCCCCTTTTCCCTTCTCTTCTCCTTCTGGGACACCCATGGCATCTATGTTTGCATGCCTTTTGCTGTCATTTAGTTCCCTGTGACCTTGTTCAATTTTTTCCATTCTTTTCTTCCTCTGTTTTTTTGTATATTCACTTTCAGAGGCCATTTCTTCAAGCTCACCAATCTTTTCTTCTGCCTCCTCAAATCTGCTATTATATTATTTCAATGTTTCTTTTAATTTCATTTGTTACACCTTTTATTCCCATAAGATCTGCTATTTTTCTATGTATGCCTTCAAATTCTTCTTTGTGCTCATCCAGTGTCTTCTTAATAGCCTTCACATCTCATTGAATTTATTCAGGAGATTTGCTTGAACATCTATGATTAGTTGTTTCAACTCCTTTATGTCATCTGGAGGCTTATCTTGTTCCTTTAACTGGGCCATATCTTCCTGTTTCTTGGAGTGGATTGTAACTTTTTGTTGGTGTCTTGGCATCTGGCTTACTAGAGTGTTTATTCTGGGTACAGCTTTTCTCTTTATTTTAGGGCTTCTTGCCCTTTCTCCCTTGCTGGTTGTAAAGTAGGAGATTTTTAGTTGGTGCTCTATGCTGTGGAGGATCAAGCTGCCCTTATGGCCCCAGGGACCAATGAAGCTTCTCCCAACTTTCTCCTTTGCCAGAGGTAGAGGCAGAATCACAGCTGTGTGGATCAATCCAAGTTGTGCAGACCTAGACTTTAGTTGCCCAGAGAGACTGATGAAGCTTCACACCTCTTTCTCCCTTGCCTGGGGTGGGGATGGAGCTGCAGGTGTGGGCAGCAATCTATGCAGTGCAGGCCCAAGACGACCGCAGTTGTTCCAATAGACTTCCAATTATTCAGTCTGTGCCAGCCGAAGTTACTTGCAGTTACCTGGATATGCTGGTGCAGGTCCTGCCAGCCTCCTCCCTTCCAGAGGTGGGGCTGAAACCTAGTCTAGGGCTACAGGATGATCTAGGTGAAAGAAACTGGTTCCTACCCTCACTGTGATTTTCGGTCAACCTGGCTTCCCCTCATGCTGGGGGCAGAGTCAAAATAGCGGCCACCAGCCTCTTTCTAACTTGAACATATTCACACCCCAGCTGTTCCTACGGTTATACCTTAGCCATCTGTGTCTACTAATCAGTAGCCAAAATCAGCAGCCAACATCTCCTCCTCCCGATTTTGGGAAATGGACCTTCCCATTCCAGCCACAGAACAGTTCCTGGGGCAGCTTGTGCCACCAGAGTGGTATAATCATCAGCCATGGCTTGGCCAGTGATTTCCTGGAGAGGCTAGTGCAGTTCCCTGCAGCTTCCGTCCTGCTGGAGGTGGCACTGGGGCCTAGGCTAGAGCTGCAATCTCATCTGGATGGAACGAAGCTGGTCCCTACCAGCACTGTGATTTTCAGTCTGCTCCACTTCCTCTCATGCCAGGCACAGTGTTAAGATGGTGGCTACCAGCCTCCTTCTGACTTGACAGGGTCAAACTTTAGCTGTTCTTAAGATTATACTTAACCCTCTAAATTTAATCATTAGTAGCTGAAGTTGATGCCCAACTGTCTCTTCCTGCCCCATTTTTGGGAAGTGGAGCTTTCAGTTCCAGCCACAGAACAGCTCCCGAGGTGACTTGTGCCCCAGTGAAGGATGGGCACCAGCCTCCATGGCATCTGTTGCTTGTGATTTTGATGTCATGAGTTGATGATTAATTTCCTGTACTAATTTGGTTAGGTTATCGTGTCCATTCCCTTGGTCAGGCAAACACTGGCCTAAGTTATTGTGAGGGTATTTCACAGACGATTTTGCATCTATTGTTAGTTGATTGCTTTTATGGGTTATTGCATCCATAATCAAAAAGGAGATTACCCTCAGCAATGAGAGACTACTCCTTATTCACTCCATTGGAGAACTTCAAGCCAGACTGAGGGTATTGGAAATCAGAAAGACAAATTCCTGATTCTACTTCAGCCAGCCAGCTTTTCCTTGGGAGTTCAGCCTAACCTTCATCAGGGTTTCCACCTTACAACATGCCCTATGGAATTTAGACTTGCCAGTCCATATGGCCACACAAGCCAATTTCAACAATAAATCCCTCCTTGCCTGCATTGTTTCTACAGAAAAGTCTACTGTTAATCTTATTTCTTGCTGCTTTCAAGAATTTCTCTTTGCCTTTGACTTTGATCATTTTTACAATGATCTGTTTTGGAGTGTTTCTTAGCATTTATCTGACTTGAAGTTCATTGAGTTTCCTGCATGTGCAGGTTACTGTTTATCAATAAATTTGGGAAGTGTTCCATCATTATCTCTTCAAATATATTTTCTTCTCCTTTCCCTCTCAGTGTTGCATCTTCCAGTCTAATTTTTTTAAGATTTTTTTTTTTATTTATTTTCTCTCTCCCCCTTCCCCCTAGTTGTCTGCTCTCTGCGTCCATTCGCTGTGTGTTCTTCTGTGTCCACTTGTATTCTTGTCAGCTGCACCGGCCATTCGTGTCTCTTTTTGTTGCATCATCTTGCTGCATCAGCTCTCTCTATGTGCGACACCACTCCTGGGCAGGCTGTGCTTTTTTTTTCATGCAAGGCATCTCTCCTTATGGTGTGTGCTCCTTGCATGTGGGGCTCCTTTACATGGGAAAGACCCCTGCGTGGCATGGCACTCCTTGCGCACATCAGCACTGCACATGGGCCAGCTCACCACATGGATCAGGAGGACCTGGGTTTGAACCCCAGACCTCCCATGAGGTAGGCAGGTGCTCTATCAGTTGAGCCAAATCTGCTTCCCCTTCCAGTCTCATTAAGGCCTTTGTCAGTCATTGTCTGGATGAAGTGGCATCACATCCAATTGGGATGGAAAGGTCACCCCACTTTCCAGATCTGAATGAATTCAGGGCCCGAAGAGATGACTGAGCTTGAGCCCCCTGATGGTCCTCCACAGCATTCTGGTTGCTGCCATTCTACTCTTCCTACTGCACGTGCTGCCCAAAGGGGCCATGTCCTCAGTGGTTTGGCATGGGCTAAGCTGCCATCCACCAGGTTTGGGCAAAGAAATTGGATGGATGGCCAGCAGGATCCAGGCTCATGGAGGCCATCACCACCACCATCAGAACATCATGGGGGTAGAGGAAGGCAAAGTCTGGCTGCTGCCTCAAGGCCTGGATTGGGCCCTGGGCAGTTATGGTAAGGGCTCTGATCCCCACAGCATGGGGACCACAGGCTGACCCCAGCCCAGCAGCTCACCTGACAGCCTGGTGCCCCACCATCATTACCTTTTAATGACAATCTACCTTCCATTAGTGATGGTGAATGAGTTACATGAGAGTCCAAAAATGAGACACACTTTTCAGCCTCGAAGGCAATGCAACATGTAAGACAAAGATAATGAATTCTGAGGATAAGAACAGAAGCTAGACTGTCCTCTCAAGTTTCTTCAGAGATTTTGTGATTCTGTGATTACATAATAAAGCAGTTCAAAATCCAATTAAGACAAACTAAGAGCTTCTTAGTTAAAAACCTATACTCTTTGTAATTGCTAGAAATTAGGACCTTCAAAACCTTAAAAAACAAAACTCCAATTCCATTTAATTAAGGAAACAAAGATTTTACTTCATAGGAGAGAGGGAAAAGAAATTTTTTTAGTTAAATTAAGAGCATGAGCGAAATTAATTCAAAGTAAGCTGAATGGTCTTTAGAAATTACATTTTAATTTAACTTTATTTCTACTTCAAAAAATAAAATGAAGAACAAAAGGCAGCTTAACAAATTAGCAAAGTATTACTTTTAAAAATCCAGATCAGGCACATTTATTGTATTTAATCCTAAAAACAAACTCAATTGTTTCTCTATTGTTTCAAAAGATGAGTAAATGAGCATAGATTAGTTAAATGATATTATGAAGATCTCCTTGTCAGTGAAGAAAATGAAAAAAAAATGCTTGATCATATTCACATCTTACACAATTCTCCCATGTTCTTTTTTTCACCATTATTAGCATTGATATCGTACCTTCTTTGCCCTTGCTACAAAAATATCACAATATTACTGTTAACTATAGTCTATAACGTTTCATTAGTTGTATTTTTCCCGTATATCACTGTATTAGTCAGGGTTCTCTCAGGAAACAATTGACAGGAGATATCTGTAAACAGTATGAGATTTTATGAAATTAAGTTCAGTGCCTTGT
The DNA here is from genome assembly GCF_030445035.2 of Dasypus novemcinctus. NCBI lineage: Eukaryota > Metazoa > Chordata > Mammalia > Cingulata > Dasypodidae > Dasypus > Dasypus novemcinctus. The sequence continues at coordinate 86,624,171 of NC_080684.1, read as the reverse complement.
CAGTGGACAACTTTGGAATTTGTGCTACTGAGTGTGATGGAGTTGGACTCAGATGTGACCTTTCTACACATGCCTCTTCTGTCACTTTGATTGAACCCGTGGTTGGCACTGGGGTTGGTGTATACTCAGGAGACTTGAATCTCTGGACTGGCCATGTGCCAGTTGGGCCCTGACCCTCTGCAGAGTTGCAAATCCTACTCTCCAGTTCATTGGACTTACCCAGATCAGTTATAGCAGTCTACTATAAAACTATTGTGACTCCAGCAATGGAAGAAATTGTATCATTAATGTGGAGACGGTGGCCACAGTAGTTGCTGAGGGCAGGGAGAGGGAAGAAGAGATGTGATGTGAGGGCATTTTGGGACTTAGAGTTGTCCTAAATGATATTGCAGGGTCAGATGCTGGACATTACACATCCTGCCATAACCAACTGAAAGTACGGGGAGAGAGTGTAAACTACAATGTAAACTATAATCCATGTGGTGTAGCAGTGCTCCAAAATGTATTCACCAAATGCAATGAATGTGCCACAATGATGAAAGAGGTTGTTGATGTGGGAGGAGTGGGCGTGGGTGGGATGTGGGGTATATGGGAATCTCTTATATTTTTTAATGTAACATTTTTTGTGATCTATGTATCTTTTAAAAAAAGACAATTAAAAAATAAATTTTTAAAAAATTGTCTTGTGCAACTCTGGGGATGTGCAAATCCAAATTCCACAGGACAGGCTGCAAGCCATGGGCCCTGATGAAGGCTCCCATGAGACAGGAGATGCTGCTGTCTGAAGTAGAGATGGAAATTCTCTGAATGCTGCAATCACTTCTCCTTTTATGGTTTTCAGCTGACTGAATGAGATGCCACTCATTGCTGACAGCAATCTCCTCAGGTGATTGTAGGTGGAACCAGCCATCCATGCAATCAACTCACGGATGATTATAGTCCATGAAATACCCTTGTATTATAATTAGCCCAGTGCTTGACTGGACAAACAACTGGGAACCATTACCTGGCCGAGATGACACATTAGCTTAACCATCACAACATGGCAGCCATATGCATCACCTTAAACCATACAAATGGAAACGTATGAATTCCCTCCAGAATAGGGTGCAAGTCCTTGGGTAATATTCATTCTTAAACTTGACATCCTTAAATACCAAGACATGAAACTAACTACCTATGTCATCTGATAAGGGGAAAAGATAGGGAAGAAAATTAAGATATTCATTTTATGTACATATACAAAAATACTCATACCAAAAAAAAGGAAAAAATATTCATGACCATTACAACCCTCATTTCTGTAATTGGTCATGTGGTTGAAGATTGTATTTATCACTACCTTCTTCCACCACCCACTCTATGTTCCCTTTACCCTCAGCTGACCATGGTTCTTTGCCTGATAGGGTGGCCCAAACTCATTCCTGAAGATTCTTGGCCATTGTTAGTCTGCCTGCATTGGGTTGCTGCAATTTTCCACTGACTTTAATCACAGGGCATGGCAGTACTAAGAGACACCCTCAAAGGTATCTGTTTTCCAGACAAACACTTTTTTACCTCCATTGTGTACTTGCAATCCTATTTCCCCTTGATTGTCAGGAACAAAGACCCAACCAGTACAGTAATTCCCTTCTTCGCCTGTTGATTGAGAGGCAGGGGGAGCCCAAAGTGCCCGGTTCAGTGGAATCATTGTGTTTTCTTATAAAAGTACTCATCCTTTTGAAACTAAGATTCCATTAACTTCCAGTTCAATGGAATCTTTATGTTCCCTAGTAAAAGCACTCATCTTTTTCTAACTAAGACCTATAAACCAGCAGAGCTTAAGGTTGCAAGGACAGGAAGCAAACATTTTCTAGTGGATCAATAGGGGTAATGGCAAGTGGTGCCACTCCCATTTCTACCCCTTGATTCCTGGACCCATGAATTCTGGCTATGGGGAAAACAGCACCTTAAAGTGGACTCTGATTTAGAGCATATGCAACCTCCCAGAGAACATTGATTGCCCCAGCCCTGCAAGGTATTGCCACCTGGTTTGTGCCATAATTGAGTTTTCAAAAGGCTATTCCACTTAGAATTGTCCTGAATGACATTGCAATGACAGATACAGGCCATTATATATCCTGCCATAACCAAAATAATGGAGTGGGAGAGATTGTAAACTACAATGTAAACTATAACCCATGCTTAGTGGCAATGCTCCAAATGGGTTCATTAATTGCAATGAATGTACCACACTAATGAAAGATGTTGTTAATGTGTGGAAGGATGGGAGGTTTGGGGAGTGGGTCACATATGAATCCCTTATATTTTTTGTGTAATCTAAGTATCTTTAAAAAAATTAAAAATGTATTAAAAAAAAAAAAAAGGCCATCCAACAGTTCTATCAATCCGGCTGCTTCTGGTAATGAGGAACATGGTAAGACCAGTGAATTTCATGAACATGTGCCCATTCCCACACATAATTTGCTGTGAAGTGGGTTCTTTGATCATAAGCAATACTGTGTGTAATACCATGATGGTGGATAAGACATTTGGTAAGTTCATGGATGGTAGTTTTGGAGGAAGCATTGTGTGTGAGAAGGCAAGCCCATGTCTGGAGTATGTGTCTATTCCAGTTAAAATAAATTGCTGCCCATTCCATGATAAAAGTGGTCCAGTGTAATCAACCTGCCACTAGGTAGCAGGCTGATCACCTTGGGGAATGGTGCTATATTGAGGGTTGAGTGTGGGGCTCTGCTGCTGGCAGATTGGACCCTCCGCAGTGGCTATAGCCAAGTCGGCCTCAGTGAGGGACAGTCCATGTTGCTGAGCCCATGCATAATCTCCATCCCAACCTCCATGGCCACTTTATTTATAAGCCCACTGGGCAATGACAGGAATGGTTGGGGAAAGAGACTGAGTGCTAGCCAGAGTGAATCATCTTATCCACTTGATTATTAAAATCTTCCTCTGCTCAAGTTACCCTCCAGTGAGCATTCACATGGAACACAAATACTTTCATGTTTTTTGCCTAATCAGGAAGGTCTATCCACATACCTCCTCCCCAGACCTCTTTGTCACCAATTTTCCAATCATATTCCTTCCAAGTCCCTGACCATCCAGCCAAACTACTGGCAACAGCCCTTGAATAAGACAAACATACCTCCAGGCATTTTTCCATGCAAGCAAAATGAACAACCAGATTAATTGCTTGAAGTTCTGCCACTGGGAGGATATACCCTCAACACTGTCCTTCAGGGATGATGTCCCAGAAAGAGGCTGCAGTGCTGCAGCTGTCCACTCTTAGGTGGTGCCTTCCTATCACGAGAACCATCTGCAAGCCAGGCCTGAATTTTCTGTTCCTCAGTCAACTGATTATGAGAAACTCCCCAAAAAGCCATAGCTGTGGGTTAGGAAAGAGAAGGTAAGGTGGCAGGAGTGGTGACCATGGGTATTTGGGTCACTTACTCATGTAACTTACTTGTGCCTTCAGGACCTGCTTGAGGCATATCTCATAGATAGCACTTTCACTTTATGATGGAGTTCTGCTGTGCACACCCAGGTTTGCTGGGTCAGAAAATATCCAGTTCATAATAGGCAACTCAAGTCTCATAGTAACTTGGTGCCCCATGATTAAGTGTTCAGGCCAAAAGCTGTTTCTCAAAGGAGAGTAATCTGCAGAGAATGGCAGGGCTTTGTTCCAAAATTCTAAGGGCCCAGGTTGTGATTCTCATTTAAGGGCCTGCCAAAGGCTCCAGATGGCATCTCTGTTTGCCACTGACAATTCTAGCACCATTGGATATGCTAGATTATATGGCCCAAGTGGCAATGCAGCTTGTACAACAGCCTGGACCTATTGCAGATCCTCCTTTTGTTGTGGTCCCCACTCAAAACTAGGAGCCTTTCACTCAGTAAATGGGCTTGGATAGCACACCCAAATGAGGAATACGTTGTCTTCAAAAGCCAAGAAGACCAACTCTATTATCCTCTATTTTAAAAGACATATCTCGACATGCCCCACACCACTGGACACCTAGAAATTTCACTGAGGTAAAAGTCCTCTGTATTTTTGTTGGATTTATCTCCCATCCTCTTTCACATAAATGCCTTACCAATTAGTCTAGAGTATTTCTACTTCTTGCTTACTGGGTAGAACCAGCATGATATCATCAATATAATAGACCAGTGTGATGTCTTGTGTGATGATCAAGGTCCCTGCATATAATATTATGATGTAGAACTGGAGAGCTGATATACCCCTGAAGCAAGACAGTGAAGGCATACTTCTGGTCATGCCAGCTGAAAGCAAACTTTTTCTGGTGGTCCTTACTAATGGCAATTGAGAAAAAAGCATTTGGCATATCAATAATTGCATACCAAGTACCAGGGGATATATTGATTTTCTCTGGCAATGATACCACATCTGGAAGAGTAGCTGCAACTGGAGTCACCACCTGGTTAAGTTTACTATAATCCACCTTCGTCCTCCAGATCCATTGTTTTCTGCACAGACCAAATAGGAGTGTTGAATGGGGATGTGGTTGGAATCACCATCCCTGCATCCTTCAAATTCTCGATGGTGGAATTGATCTTTGCAATCCCTCCAGGAATCTGGTATTGCTTTTGGTTTACTATTTTCCTAGGCAGAGGTAGTTCTAGTGGCTTCCACCTGGCCTTTTCTACCATTATAGCCCCCACTCCACAACTCAGGGATCCAGTGTGGGGATTCTGCCAGTTACTGAGTATGTCTATTCCAATTATGCATTCTGGAACTGTGTAAATGACCACAAGATAGGTCCAGGGATCCACTGAACCCGCTGTAAGGTGGACCTGAGCTAAACTCTATCGATCACCTGACCTCCATAAGCCTCTATTTTATTTATTTGTTTGTTTATTTTAAAGAAGCTTTAGATTATATAAATGTTAAATTAAAAATATAGGGGATTCCAAAATGCCCCCCACCCTCCCCCGCACACACTTTTCCAAATTAACAACTTCCTTTATTAGTGTGGTACATTGATTACAATTAGTAAACACATATTGAAGCATTGCCAATAACTGTAGATTATAGTTTACTTTATAGTTTACACTCTGTCACATATAATTTTGTAAGTTATGACAAGTCATATATAATGGCCTGTATCCATCACTGTAACACCACGCAGGACAATTCCAATGTCCCCAAAATGCCCCCATATTACACCTCAGAATCTCTGGTGGCCACTGCCTCCACATCAATGATAAAAATTCTTCCATTGCTAGAATAGCAGTAAGTTAATAGTAGAATAAGAAGCGCGGAAAAGCGGGTGAGTGGCCGTCCCTGCGCTGCGCTGAGGGCGCCCACGGCCGGCGCTGCCACCAAAGCTCCCGCTCACTGGATGGTTGTGCGCGGCGCCCCCGCCGGTTCTGCCCTCTCTTTTTGGTGGCCATGAACTTGCTGTGGGAATCATGGTACAGCAATTTGTCTTGGATAGATATCTCGGAGTGGCACTAGCAACAATGATGAGGCACCAGGAACCAACCCTTGGACATCCTATGTGGGCAGCAGGTTGAACTTCATCCACCCGCAGCATCTTTATTACCTGCTCTGTTATCCTACCACTGACCCCTCTTCTTCAAGTTGTATTTGCTGATTCTTTATCTCTTGCTCACTGGATTGTAAATCACTCCCATAAGGTTTACATTCATCTCTCCCTGCCCTGTGCCTAGCACAGGGTCACCTAAATAGTCACCACACACTCACTTTAACAGAGTGTAAAGAGGGGAGACAGTGGCTCTTTCCACCATCTCTATTATGACTCTTCTGGCTGGGGAGGTGGTTTCAGATCATCATATTTGCAGCCCTTGGATGTAGTTGAGGCTCACCATGGGCTTTGAGGGCAGCCCAACTTGGGTGGAATTGTGACTCTTGTGAAGTCATTTCCACAGTGGTTTACCTTAAGTAAGACTTCCCTATACTTAGATCCTGACATGTACTTGGCGGGTCACTTCAGGAAAAGTACTTTGAGATCTTTGTACCTATTCCTCATCTATAAAATGGCAATAAAAAAATACCTAATTTTTAGACTTTGTTTTATAATTGAAATCTAATTTTAGCTTGCCTGACTCCCCAGATAGTCTCCTTCCAGTGCTGTTCCCCAGAAAGGAGAGTGATGGACTCAGTGGGTCCCATGCTTTTAAAAAATTTTTTTTAAATTTATTAAAGTATACCACTCATACATAAGCATACATAAACAATAAGTGTATAATAATAGTTGTGAATTTATAAAACAAACATATATAACATCATACAGGACTCTCTTACCTCACCCTACCACCAATACCTTGAATTGTTATTAAATATTTTTAACTAATGATTAAAGAGCATTGTCACAATATTACTACTAACCAAAGTATTTTCCCCCAACCGACAGTATTATCTTTGTATCATTTATATATGATCATTCTTAGTAAGTATGGTAAAAATTGTGAACTTAGAAAGCAAACATGTATAACATCATGCAGGGGTCCCATACACCACCACCAATGCCTTGCATTTTCATGAGATATTTCTTACAAATTATGAAAGATTATTGTCAAAAAAAATTTTTTTTAATTAAAAAAATAGTAGAATAATAGTAAGTCTACTTTAGTCCATTATTCATTTCCCAATCTTGAGGATTTGGGGATGGTGATGCCCACTCTCTTTCTGATTGAGACGGGGCTTAGATTCCATGGGACAGATGGATGAGACTATCTTGCTTGCAGTTGCACACTCTCTCTGTTCCTTGGGATGTGCGTTGTCCACCATCATCATCTTGTTAGTTGTCCTGGATGAGTCCAATGAACTGGAGAATAGGTGCTGCAACACTGCTGAGATTCAGAGCCCAACTAGCACATGGACAGACCAAAGATTTAAGTCTCTTGGACATACACCTATCTAGTATAGTACTAACTATAGACTCAAATAGAACCACGAATGAGTCCAACTCTGTCACACTGCAGAGCATAAATTCCAAGGTAAGTGCAATTTGCTGTTAAAGTGGGGTGCCTAGATTTGAACAAAGTACTAAAACATGGTCTGATAGATAGGGAAATATCCTAAATTTCCTCAACTCCAAACTTTTAATAATACCATGTACAAGAGCAACTAACTTTACAGAGCAGGTCATATCACATTATCAACTTATATGGAATGTACTCTCACTTTCACTTATATGGTGAAATACAGCTTAATTCTAAAAGAGTGTGAAAACATATTATAGCTTAAATAACTAAAACCAAAATGAGTATCTGTGTACCCACTGATAAACTGTAGAAATAAGACAGCAAAAGTAGCTTAAAAGCTTCCATACAACTCTCTATAATTGCTACTGTCTCTCCCCCAACTCCACAGAACCACTAATCTTTATGCTGTAGTCATCATTTTCATGCTTTTTTCTTTATGAGTTTATCAACCATGTCTCCATAAACAAGATATTGTTTAATTTTATCCCAAATATTCTTATAAACAGAACCATAATGTATATGTTCTTCTTTCACTCAACATGACATAATTGAGATTTATCCTTTTAAGTTAATTTTTCATATTTTACTGCCAAGCTGAGTATCCCCAAACTATTCCCAAAGTTTTTTGTGGCTTTTTTTTTAGATAAAAGAATAGAGTTTTATATTCACCTCTATTACACAGAATGTTGGTAGTTTGAGTCTTTTGTGGACCCCAGAAAATTATGTTCTTAAATTGGTCCATTCCTGTGAGTGTAGGACCCTTTGATTGGAGCAGATTTAGTTGAGGGACATTTGATTGGATTGTTTTGGCAATTTGCTGGAGTCGTTTACAAACAGGAGAGAGGAGGCACAGAATCAGAGAGAAAGGCCAGAAAATGTGTGAAGCCACTGAAGCCAGAAGCTAAAAACAATGAGACCTGGAGCAGAGGAGAGAGATGAGCAGACACTACCATGTGCCTGATGACACACAGCTGCAGCTCAGGGAGAAAGCATCTCCTAATGATTCCTTGATTTGGACACTTTTACAACCTGTTATTTTGTCTTGGCAGTCTTCAGCAAACTAAAACAGAATCTATCCATCTCTTCCACCTCCAAAAACATCCCTTACTGAATAAGACCCTTGAAGTGGTATAGGGATATAGTTCATATTGTAACCCCTGAATTGGCCTTTAGAATCCCTTTAAACAAAGAAGCCCTGAGTCTGGAAGAAACTGCTTGAGAATTAACTATGCTTCCATGGTGTACAGCATGGAACCTAATGGTCTCTTATTTTTTTAAAAATGCCTTTACTAGATGATGTTAAATAAATTTAAAGCTGATTCTTATTATGCTCAAAGGCAAATATAATAATTGTATTTTATTTGCCACAGGTGTAAAGTATACACATTTAGTTTTTTTGAGTGAAGGGATTTCTCTATCTGCCAACATTTTCAAGTGATCTTATTATTAAATCAGCAGAGACAATCATTACTCCACTTAAAAATAAAAATAAAGAATTTTTTAAAATTTATTATGAAGGATATTTTCAGATAGCAAAGGACTACAACTCTATAAATCCAGAGGCAACCCTAAATTTCTAGAATCATCAGGTGTGGATACTTTAGAAATACATGTTTTTTATATCCACCCCTCTCCCTCTCCCTCTCCCTTCCTCTCCCTCCCTCCCATTCTCTCTCTCTCTCTCTCTCTCTCTCTCACACACACACACACACAATCCTAAAACTCATAAATTGATGTAACAACACCCTGACGTATCCTTCAAAAATCAGAGTTGTTAGTATGTAGGAAAATAATTTAATTTCTTCTCATTTCCCCTTCCAATTTTCTGGTGCAGATGCCCAACAAGCAGCAGAAACACCAAAAAGCAAATGAAAAACTGAGAGAGGAGTAAAGATTTTGGGTACTACCTGTGATCATCCATGCAATTTGTCCACAGTCATTGACTGAACGAAACAAACACGTTTCAATAAGTAATGGCTAAAGAAAGGTAAAGTAAAGGGAATCACTCATTCAAACATTTCAAGTAGAAGAGTTCTGTTATTTTAGACCAAGAGGCACCTCCTATATTAGATAAACATTGATTTATCACCTCACTATTGTATTTGTTTGGGTTTTTTTTAAAAGAAAGGCTAGTATTAAGCAGAAAACATGTTCAAAAACCACTACTCTGCCATATTAATTTAAAATAGGCATTCCTATTCATTTTTCAACTAATAAAGATATATAACATATATAATTTTGCCTGCAAAGCCACCAAGAAAGATTTTCATTTTGCCATCAACTTCTTGATGAAACCCAATGGTTTAGGTATGTGTAAAGAAGATAAATTAGGACAGGAAACTGAAGTAACAAACAATCCCAAAAGTCTCACTAGCTTGACCAAAAGAAAAATTGTTTGTGACTCACTTATCAGGGTACTCTTGAGTCACAGGGGGCTTTGCTTCAGGCATCCAGGTTAATTGAGAGAATATTACTTTTCAGCTGTGCTATCTGGAATATATAACCTTCTTTGTTACCAGAACAAAAAAAAAGAGAGCAGGAGACTTTCATGTTGGCTCTTCTAAGCTTCACCTTGGAAGTGACACATGTTGTTTCTGTCCACAGTCCATGGACCATAACAGGCTCAACCCAACAGCAAGACTCTTGGGAAATTTGGGAGAACACTACTGTCTCTGCCACAAAAGAGTATTCAAATCCAGATTTTGTGGCTATGATGGCAGAAAGCTATCAATCTCTTGTTTTTTCATCACTTTCCCCTACCATAGAAACTCGCTTTAACACCCAATGATGGGAGAGGCAGTTTCAATAGCCCTAGAAACTAACACTGTTTTAACAATGGTCTGTTAGAAACTTGCAAGAAATTCTACCAGCCAAAGGGCAGACAATACCTGAAAACAACTTGAGGAGGGATATGGACAAAGAAATATTAAGATAAATCCATCTACCCAGTCCAGGATTTTTACCTTCAAGGTTTGGCTTGACTGGCCTTGGTTGATTCAGAGCTGCTATCCAAGGCAGCCGGGACTGTTTCCTTACCTCCCCAATCAGGTACTGATACCATTCTCTGCAGGGCAATTCAAGCAGGAACAGAGATAAATGGAAAGAGCTCTAGACATTTCAGAGCTCCACATCTCTTAGCCAGTGCGACAAGGAATTTCATTCTAAGGCAGTCAGAATCCAATAAAGGATTGGAAAACATTAGAAAATAGGTAAGAAGCTAGGCATATAAACCAGACTTCCAGCTTATGATATGAGGATTCTAGTAAAAAGAAGATAGCAGGTGAGGAATTCAAAGAGAACCCTGAAACCCTTTATAACTGACATTCCCAGTTATAAAGTATATTCAAGTCTTTAAATGTACCAAGTAGTATGGAATGTAAACAATGAATGACTAGAGTAATTAGCAAAAGAGAGCTATTTTTTTTTAAGAAAGTACCAGGGATTGAACCTAGAACCTCATACATGAGAAGCAGGCACTCAATCATTGAGCTGCACGTGCTCCCTAATGAGAATTGGTTTTTTCATTTGTTTGTTTTTAAAAGATTGAACCTGGGACCTCATATGTGGGAAGCAGGTGCTCAACCACTTGAGCTACATCTGCTCCCAAGAGAGCTACTTTTTGGAGGAAGAGGATGCAATGATAAGATCTACTTACCCAATTTAGCAAGAATTTTAGTACCTCTTCCCTGGGGATCCATTTCCTGATGTCTCTAAGAACTCCCCAGGTGCTAACTCATTTTTTAAATCAGTTTGCCTACCTATGCCTTGAGTCTGATGACAGAAATCAGTTGTGTCTTCTTGAGATTAGATCTGCCACCTCCTCTGGAATCTGATTGCTCCAGAATGAGCACCACAGTCCAAACTGGAGATCTAGAAAGTGTAGCTGAAACTTCAGGAGTCCACATCATTTCTGAAGCAGTGCAGCTGTAGCTGAGATATCTGCCTCACTTCTGCTGCAGCCTCCAGTACCGACTACAGTTTTGAAGACAGTTCCTTTAGCTGAGTGCTCTGTTCAGCCAAGGTAGCTCCAGCCAAAACTGGCCTAGACACCCTATGTGAAAGATTTTTAGATTCTCTCACACAGCTACTTCAGAAGGGTGCACACCTGCCACCAGGAGGGCTGGGTGAAGTCTGCAATCTCCGCATGCTACTTCATAACTCCAACAACACCCTTGTAACCTTTCATTTCATGATCTTCAACAGTGCACCCCAGAAGATTTCAACAAAGTAATATCAAGAAAATGGATAGGGGTCTTGATGTCATCCATCCTAAAAGGCCTCTATGGCAGCTCAGGGCATTTTACTCCATCCCTCCCAAGAAACTGCAAGCTTCACACACTCCCAAAAGTTTATGATTCTTTTCAATAGGCATCATCCTATAGCTATTTATGGACAAATGGACAATCTGGATAAATTTTGATCATTTGGAAGGAAAGAAGAGGAAATACATGAGCTCATTAAAAATACATTTGGAGAAGCAGATGGGCTCAGGTGATAAGGCCTCGGCCTACCATATGCGAGGACCCGGGTTTGCTCTCTGGGGCCTCCTGGTGAAAAAGAAGAGAAAGTGTGCCTGCACGGCAAGCCAGGTGAATCCTAGAGGAGAAAGACAAGAAGAGAAGACAAAAAGAGAAATAGATACAGAAGATCACACAGCAAATGGACACAGCAAAAACAGCAGGGAGGGGGAAGGGGAGGGAAATGGAGGGGGGGAATACATGTGTATGTGTGTGTGTGTCTCTATACATGTTGGTTTATTCCTTTTCTATGGCTACTGAAATATCAGTTGGTAGCCACCAACGTGCTGGGCTAAAAGCCACGAATATATTCTCTTACAGCTCTGGAGGCCAGGAGTCTGAAATCAGTGTCACAGGGCTAAAGTTAGGAGTTGGCAGGGCTGCGTTCCTTCCGGAGGTTCTAAGGAAGACTCTGTTTCCTTGCCATTTCCATCTTCTAGAGGTTGCCTGTATTCCTTGCCTTGTGGCCCCTTTCTTCATCTTCCATATTTGTTGCTCCAATCTCTGTTTCCAAGTCATGTGGCCTTTTCTCTTATAAGGACCCTTGTGATGACACCAGGCCTGTCAGATAAAGCAGGATAATCCACATGGATTGGCCCTGCCTGGGTCATGTGCTCCACCCCTGGGACTAGAGCTGGAGTAATTCCATCTAGAAACACATGGTTTGAAATTGATGGGAGGAGCAGAGGGTTTCTGTTTGAAAATTAGGACATAATTACCAAGACTATATGCTGGGTGGCAATAACAAGCAATGCCCATCCATTACGGTTCATGATTCCTATCTCAGTAAATGACACTATTCATGTGCTCAAGTCAGAAAGCTGGGGGTCACCTTTGGGTCTTCTTTCTCCCTCTCCTGGGCCCTATTATTAACAAGTCCTTCTGATTCCCTCCCCATGTATGGTCGCCTATTTTCATTGCTATGACTCTAGTTTTAAGCCTCCGACATCTCTCTCATGGAGCTGCACTGACATTTTAACTGGCCTCTTTGTATCTACTTTTAACTCACTCCACTACATTATCTACACAGGAATTAGAGAGATCTTTAAAAACCAAGATCTGAACATGACACTCTCCTCTTTAGTCCCTTCAATGACTCCCTGTTCTTCTCAGAATAAAACGGCCTTGTGTGCCATGCCCACCCCGAACTTCACACTGCATTTAACTGAGCTTCTTTCAAGTCTTTAAATGTACCATGTTCTCTTTTCCCCCGTGGGTTTTCTGTCTGCTTAAAACTCGGTTCCTCCACCCATTCGCGATCACATGGTAAGTCCCTCCCCATACTTCAGATCTCAGCTTAGACACTGCTTATTCCAGGGAAACTTTTCTGGTCGTCTTCGTCTGTCAGGGTTCCCTCCATTAAGCATCTGTGGTGCCCTCTGTTAGCATCGCTATACTTATCATACTGATTTAGACTGACTTGTGTATTTGTCTGATTCTTCCACTAAACTAAATTCTTTAAGAGTGAATACATCTATCTTATTCATTGGGGCACCCAAGCATGTAGAACACAGTGTCAATATAATACATTAATAATAACACTTGCTTAAAATAATAACTAACATTTACTCAGCGCCAATATGTGTCAGCTTCTGTTTTTAATACTTTACATGTGTTAATTCATTAAATCCAATTCCCATTTTATAGATGAGAAAACTGAAGCACAGGAGGTTTGAGTGAATTGCAAAGGTCATATGGCTAAATTTACAGAGCCAAGATTTGAACCCAAGCAATCCATCTGGAGAATCCAAGTTTTTAACCACTGTGCTATATTCCTAAATATATACAGGCAGACAAAAATGCTGTTCTAGATGTTTTGTGGAACACAAAAACAAGAGGAGGATTGGAATAAAAAGTACACATTCACATATAATACCAGACAGAGATTTATGTAATACAAGCCTTTCTTGCTTTCAAAATACACAAACAGTAACAAAATTTTTCTGTTTGGTGAGATGAGATTTGTTTACAGAGAAAGATTTCAGTATAAAAATTGCTGAATTCAAATGTATTTGTGACTAAGTTACACAGGGACAGTTGATATTTATGTTAAAAAGAAAAAGAAAAAAACACATTATTTTAGGCAATAAACCATGTTTAAAATTACTACATTTATGTTTTAAAAATATTTTTCTATAACTCCTAACCTTTCCAACAAGACCAGCTCTTTGACATTCTTAAGACATTCCATGCATGATGAGGGAGGTTGTTGGTGTGGGGGGACTAGAGGGGTGGGAGGTGGGGTGTGTGGGAACCTCATATTTTTTGGTGTGGCATTTATGTGATTTACATATCTTTTTTAAAAAAAAGACTATTATTAAAAAAGTAAATTAAACAAATTTTAAAAAGGCATTCCACACAAGACATATGCTTTAAAAAAAGGGAGAGGGTAAACTGCAATGTAAACTATTATCCATGTGGTGCAGCAGTGCTCCAAAATGTATTCACCAAATGCAATAAATGTGCCACAATGATGAAAGAAGTTGTTGATGTGGGAGACGTGGGGGGGAGGGCATATGGGAACCTTTTATATTTTTTAATGTAAGATTTTTTGTGATCTATGTATCTTCAAAAAAATACAATTAAAAAAAATGATGTGGGTTGGGGGTGGGGAATGAGGTATATGGGAATATCTTATGTTTTTTAATGTAACATTTTGTGTGATCTATTAACTTTAAAAAAAGATAATTAAGAAATAAAGTAAAATTAAGTATAATGAGCATTGAAAAAAAAAAGAAAGAAACCAAAGAGATACTATGATGGTTCGATATATGGGTCTACAACTAATTTTTTAAAAGGAAACTTCACTCACTAGCCCTCAAAATTAAGATAAAGTTTAGGTGAAATATTTTATAAGCATATTTAATAACAAAAATAGTTATCCATTAAGTATTATGTTTGCCTTATAAACCGTTACTTCTCCACTACAAGAACATTTAATGATATCTTTGCTAGGTCTATTTTAAGACCATTCAAGGCAGATAATCAAATATGTAGGGAATAAAAACTCATTTTGCATTTTGCGAGTTTGTGGATCCAACTTAATGAGTCGTGGTTAAAAATATACTTCTAATTAACAAGAAACACTTTCGAAAAGAAACAGGGACAGTTTACTGTTGATAATACAAAATGCTCTTGGTTCTTTCAGGTCTATAGAATTTTTCAAACAAATGTAAATAATATTGCTATTTTCTCACTTTGGTGGGAAATATTGAAATAATGATCTATATGCATGTTCATGAAAAATGAACTGAGTGAGCTAGAGTTCCTCTTCTAAAATTGGGGTGGTGAGTGGATTTAATGATGCTTAAATAACAATATTCTTGAGGTAGTAAATGGTAGAATAGTCTGCAAAGAAAATTTATAGAATCTCATTCTCTGGGTATTTAAAAATTCATCCAACCATTAACGAGTAAAGGAAGGCTTACCCTTGAATTGAATGGAATTAGATAACTGTTCTTGAGGCTGAATATACTATAAATGTAACAAACTATTAAAAGCATATTTACTAGAGTATACTTCTAATTTGGACCTAATATGGGAATGTCAGTTTGATGCAGATACTAGATTTTAGGATAATTCAAAATAAATAAAGTGCTATTATTTGGAAGAAATTTTCAGTAAGTTGAAGGAAAAAGCTTAATAAAGTTTGGTCAGTAGACATATTTAGAATCAATATTTTATAAGAAATGATAACATGGGCTCAAAATTAGCTTTTCCATTAAAAATAATTTATTCTCAGATTTTAAATATTCCCAATATTTTTTGCCCAGAGTTAAACTTTTATCCTAACTTACATGAATTCTTAACTAATAGAATTTCTATGCATTTAAAAGTTATCATGGAACCATTTCAAAATGTATGAATGTCATGTCTGTAAAATAACAAATTACTTCATGAATATCTGATTAGTTCTAGATAGTTAGAGTAGGACTATCTAAACCAAAATTGAAAAATTTCAGGAAAGGGTTAGAAGCTCTTCCTAGAGAAAGAAATAATGGCTGAAGAAGAAAACAAGATGATCAGGAATTTTGAAAATTTTAAATATTACTCTCTATGAATGTTAAACTTGGATCATTTATTTTTTAACTTTATTAACTGAAGAGAAAATAATTTTGAGTACTTGCTGTAAAAGGTCAAATGGAAAATAAATTTCATCTGTGTCAATAGGTTAACAAAATGTTTTGCTTGCCAACTCTGTATAAGAGGGCAACTCAGAGAACACTTGACCTGATTTGTTCATAAGCAGCCCATTTGGAGGTTTTTCTTGGGAAAAAAAATGGAGAGCCAATTTGCACTATTTTTATTACCTTCCAAATTTTTGTGTGCTATTGTGTAGCAGATGCTTAGCTAAGAGCAGGCACTTGATGTTTAAAATTTCAGGGATCTTGATGGTTTCTAGGTTTCACAGGAAACTAAAAGGACAAATATTTCACTCAAATGCTACCTTCATTACTAATTTCCTTATGCATAAAGAATTGCTTCATTTTCCCCTGTATATCCAAAGATACATGATAAAAAAAGAAGTATCCAAATTCTTGATGAAACAAATGATGTATACAAGTATATATGATATATGTAGACTTATTAGGAGATGTGTGTATATATATATATGCACACACATACATTATATGTAGGTATACTAGGCTAGGTTATTCCTAGTGTTTTAGACTGCTAATCTGCCAAAATGCAAAATACCAGAAATGGAGATTTATTATCTTACAAGCTTACAGTTCCAAGGCTGAGAAAAATATCCAAATCAAGGCATCATCTGGCCATGCTTTCTCCCCGAAGATGAGCTGTTGGTAATCATGAACTCCTCTGTCACACAGCAAGGCACATGGTGATGTCTGCTGGTCTCTCCCTTCTCTTCCAGGTTTCATTTCTGTTTTAGTTTGCTAAAAGTTGCTGAGAGCAATACACCAGAAATGGGTTGGCTTTTATATGGAAATTTATTAGGTTAAAAGCTTACAGTTCTGACTCTGTGAAAATGTCCAAATCAAGGTATCATCAGAGATGCTGATGGTCGGTTATTGGTCATCCTGGACTCCTGCCACATGGTAAGGCACAGAGCGAATCTGCTGAAATCTCTGCCTCCCCCTCCAGGCTTACTTTCTCCCCAGGCTCAGCTGTGGGTGATCAGGCATATGGCTATCTCCCACCTCTCCTCCAGGCCCTACTCTCAGCCTCTCAGGGGCCACTTTCCATGCCTCTATGCTCAACTGATTCCAGCCTCCAAGCTCCAGAACCTTGCTCTCAGCCTCTCAGGGTTTCTCTCTCTTTGACACTTTTTTTTTTTCTGTGTCTCTGATGCTTTTAGTCCTCCATTTATAAAGGTCTCTAGTAAGAGGATCAAGACCCACCCTGGGTCATGCCTCACTGAAGTATTCCAATCAAAGTCCCCCTAACTGAATGCAATCAGCATTGGAATAGCTTCAAGAGCATGACCTTTTCTGGGATCCACAAAAAGCCTCAAACTGTCACAGTTGCTTTCAGCTTCTGGTTTCCATGGCTTTCTCTTTCAGCTTCTGAGGACTTCTCTCTCTCTTCCTTCTGTAGCTTTCTCTTAATCTCTCTCTCTGTGTTCTTCCTGTTTACAAAAGACTCTGGTAAAATGATTAAAACCACCCTAGGCCATGCCTTAATTAAAGTAACCTAATTAAAAGGTCATAATCTGAAGTAACCTACTCAAAAGTCTCCCCCCCAAAACACAATAGGTTCACACTTATAGGAATGGACCAGCTTTATGAACACGATTTTCTGAGATACGTATAACCTCAAACTACCACAGATAGTGATTACAAGATGCCAAGAATAATATAGGAAGAGAGGGAGAGAACCACATTATAAGCGTTTATTTAAAGTTTGTGTTCAACTGTAGCCAATTACACTCAGATTCTCAAGAATAGGAACTCTACCCCAAGTACCTTACATAGTGTCTGACACATAGTTAGTGCTCAATAAATGCTTTTTGGATGTATTTTTATTGACCAAATATCCACATGTACTTTAAGAATTAATTTATTTCTTAATATTGTGCCAACAAATATATAAGCATGTTGTCTCAATCTTGACCATTTAATGCATTTCTCTACCTCTTTTAATAAATAAGAATGAAATTGGGAGAACAGGAAACATCTAAATATTCCCATTATTAAGGTTTACCTTAGGAATTTCCACTCTGTCTTTGGCATTTTGGGCCCTAGTGATTTCTCACATTTGTATATAGCTAATAGCATATGTATACAAATAAAAGGGTAAGATTTCAGTATCTGCTTCCTTATATTTAGGTTAAAAAATTGTTTCCATGTTTACATGCTCTGGTTCACCTGCATTACCTTTTAATTATAGTAGATGCTTGCATTTCATTTCCCTGATTAATTAGTTTCAGTGGAATTCACCTTTTAAGTGTTTGCTATTGTTATCTTTGTTCTTAAAAATGACTGTAAAAATTTTGGAAAGTAAAATAAAAAAACAACAACAATGGCCAAATATAAAGATTCTGCAAAATAAGGAAAGAATAAGCATAGTAAATAGTAATAGAGAAAAATATTTTCATAAAGGATTCCTACCAGGAGATGATTGTGGGAAGATGGTAAAGTAGGAAGTTCCAGGAATAAGTTTCTTCACCAGAACAACTATTGAACTGGCAGGAACTGTCTGAATTAACAGTTTTGAAACTCTGTAGTCTATTAAAACACTTTGTAGTATCCAGGAAAGAGTAGGAAGAAGAGGGTGAAACAGTAAATCCCAGCAAATTTCTCTCTTCATGCTACAGTTACCATCTCCCACTCTCCAGCTTCATGGTAGGCAGCAGTGAGGGCCACAACTCTGATTCCTGGTGCAGCCTGCTGGTGCCATGGTGGCATAAAAAGACCAAATTCCCCAAGACACAGGGTATGTGCTCCAATCACTGATCACTGGTTTTGATCAGCCTCTTTAGATAGCGAGGAGCCAGCTCTAAGGGCAGTTATTAATCCAACCCACCACAGGCAAAGCAAGAGAAATGAGGGAGAGATTAAGACATCCCCAGATTTAAAAAAAAGCTGAGGGAGTTTGTCACCACTAGATCTGCCCTACAGGCATGCTAAACAGAGTTCTTCAAACTAATAAGAAGAGACACTAGACAGTGGATCAAAGTAACAGAAAGAAATAAAGACCTTGGATAAAGATAATCATATTGGTAACCATAAATGCCAGTAATATTCTCCTGTATTTTTTGGTATATAATTACACTTTTCACTTCTTACAAGTTCAAAAAAATGCAAATGAATAAACACTAATGATAAATTTATTGTTTGGGAAATACAATATATAAAGATATAATTCGTAACAAGTATATCAAATAGGTGAGGGGACATAGAGTTATAAGAATAGGGTAGTTTTATACCACTGAAGTTAAGTTGTTATCAAATCAAATGTGATTGTTATAATTTAGGATAGCTCCATAGTAACCACAAAGAAAACATGAAAAATATAACCAGAAAAAATTTAAAAAGGGACTCAAAATGGTACAATACAAAAAAATCAAATAAATATGAAAGTAGGCATTAAGGGAAGAATTGAGGGATAAAACAGTATAAGATTTAAATGACTATATGTATCAAAAATAAAACAAATAACAAAAAATAAGTAATAATTAAAAACAAGAGCCTTGTCTTCCAGTCTTTCTAATGAGCTTGGTGCATGGATGGTCTCCCCAACAAGGAAGCAAGGTCTTACTTTTGTATGCTCAGCTTTAGGTTATGGTCTCTCCAAACAGCATAAGGCTTTTGTTTTTCTTTTAAAAAAGAGGTTTCCTGACTACAATCACCTCTACTCCATTCTGTCTCCATCAGCATCAGAAAGGTTAACACCCCTGGGACCAGGCCAGTTTTCGAAGAGATGAACTAGATGTGCTACCTCCCACATTGCAAGTGTACACTCAGATGCAGTCCCCTCTTGGTCAAGTTCAACAGGTGTTTCCAGGGAAAATATTGCATTGAGGCAAAAGAGCCAAGAATTGTTGAGCTTGTTTTAACTTCCTAAAGAACAAAAGACTTTTTGTGCTCATACATTTTAGTGGAAGTCTAAATAGCCAAGTCTGAAATATCTCCAGAACTGAGACAGAGAACCAGAGGCCCATGCACCCACAGACCAGTCCCCCAAGGATCACAGAGTGGCTAAAACTAGACTGTTCTGATCCCACCAAAACTCTACTGCTGTCCCTTTCCATCAGGGCCATACAGAAAGGCAGACAACTTGGTCTTTCCATAGTTGGGTCACCTAGTCTCTTGGGCTACAGAGCAAGAATTCAGGCAGTATTTTTCATATTTGTGGAAAAGGTAAAAAATGCAACAACCAACAGGCTGAGTCATCCTTGGACTAGAGGGTGGCAGGAATAGTGTGGAGGGAGCACAATAAAACAGGAATCCAAGGAATGATCTTTGTAGAGAAGGGGGGGTTGGTTGTAGTCCATAAACTTCTTGGGAACTGGTGCTGGGAGTATAAAATGGGAGATTTGGAGTAATAGCTCCCCACTCCCAGTCTGAAGGTACTCCAATACATAGGAACTTGGTTTTGTTTTCCATTTTTTAGTTTGTTTCCAAAACAACTTTGCTTCATATTGCATGGAAAATAGAGCTTTCCTTCTTGCCCACTCTGATTGCCAGCCCAGCCCAGCCTCCACAGTGTTACTGCAGTACTCATCAGGAGCTGAGAAGAGTGGAATTTGGTACAGAGAAAGTTGAAAAGAACAGAATCTTCCTTTGTCCTTTCTCAAGGGGATATTCCTAGGCTTTTTTGCACCTCTCTTTTCCATGGTAGCAGGCTTATTTTTACTGGCAGCTGCCAGTACTTGCAGGCTATAGGGTAAGGGTGGGGGCCAAAAAGAAAGGGGAACTGGGTCCAGTTCCAGGTTTGAGTGTGAGACATTTGCATAGCAGATGCAAGCACTACTTTTCCCCCTTTGATAGCAGGTTAGCCATATGGTTACATATGGCCCCTTATGTGGTGCCAGCAACAATCAGAGAGCAGATACAGCCATCCCCTGTTATCTCAACAGAGCTAAAATTCTACAATGCTCATATCCTATCCCTTTTTCTAAAAATCAAATGCTTAAACATGTGCATATACAGTTACTTTCTAAGTGCTAATCAGTTTCCATCCATTTGAGCTGTGTGGGAGGGAAGGGCATTGGAATTGTGTTTTGTAATCCTGTGCCAACCAAAATAAATAACAAACAACAACAGAAAAAAAACAACAGCACACACACAATGATTATTTAGCAAAATGACAGAAGAAAGTCCTGCATTATCAGCAGTTACTTTAAATGTAAATGAATTAAACTTTCCAATCAAAAGGCAGAGGTTGGCAAAATGGATGAAAAAGCATGACCCAACTATATGCTACATATAAGAAACTCACCTTAAAATCAAAAACACAGATAGGCTAAAAGTGAAAGGATGGAAAAATATACCATGCAAATAGTAACAAAAAGGCAGCTGGGGTAGCCATACTAAAATCAGATAAAATTGACTTCAGGTCAAGATTAGTTTCAAGAGACAAAGAGGGTCATTATATGCTGATAAAGAGGTCAATTAAACAAGGAGGCATAACAATTATGAATACATTTGTACCCTAATGGCAGAACCCTCAAATATATGAAGCAAATATTGACAAATTTGAAGGGAGAAATAGTTCTAAATTAAGTACGAGACTTCAATAATGCATACAGCATCTATACAGAAAATCAATAAGGAAATAGAAATTTTGACTGATACTATAAAAGAATTAGACCTAACAGATATAACAGAACACTTCACTCAAGAGCAGCAGAATACATGATTCTTCTCTAGTGCATACAGATCATTCTCCAGGATAGATCATATGTTAGTTCACAAAAAAGTCTCAATAAATTTAACCATATTGAAATCATACAATGTATCTTCTTTGATGACAATAAAATGAAGCTAGCAATTAATAACAAATATATGTAAATTAAACAATGCACTGAAACAGTGAGTCAAAGAAAAATCAAAAGGCAAATTAGAAAATACCTTGAAGTGAATGAAAATGAAAAGACACCATATGAAAATTTATGGGATGCATCAAAGCAGTACTGAGAGGGAAATTTATAACTGTACATATTTACATTAAAAAGGAAGAAAGATGTCAAATCAGAGGCCTAATCTCACAACTGAAGAATCTGGAAAAAGAAGAACAAACTAAAAGGGAGGAAGCAGATGGAAGAAATTAACAAAAATTAGATTAGAGATAAATGAAATGGAGAATAAAAAACAATAGCGAGAATTTTCAAAAGAAGTTGGTTTTTAAAAATGATCAATAAAATCGACAAACAGCTAAAATTACAAAGAAACAAGGAGATTGGATGCAAATAATTAAAATAAGAAATTATATTGGAGACATTAATACTGACCTTATAGAAATAAAAAAGGATTATAAAAGGATACTATTAAAAAGTGTATGTCAACAAATTAGATAATCTAGATGAAACACACAAGCTACCTACACAGACTCAAGAAGAAATAGAAAATCTCAACAGACCTCAAACAAGTAAAGAGTCATCAAAAACTTCCCAACAATAGAAAGCCCAGGATGGAATGGCTTCATAAGGGAATTTACCATATATTCCAAGAATTAACAGCAGTTCTGCTCAAACACTTCCAAAAAGTTGAAGAGAAGGGAACATTTCACAACTCATTCTATTGGACAGCATCAACCTAATACCAAAACCAGATAAAGATACCACAAGAAAAGAAAATTACACACCAATATCCCTTATGAATAGAGATGCAAAAATACTCAGTGAAATACTACCAAATTGAATCCAATAGCACATTAAAAGAATTATGCTCTATGATCAAGGGGGATTTATCTAAAGCATGCAAGATGATTCAACCTAGGAAAACTGATTGATGTAGTACACCATATTAATAGAATGAAGAGAAAAAAGCATGATCATATTAACTGATGCATAAAAGGCATTTGACAAAACCCAGCACCCTTTCCTCATAAAAATACTTAGAAACCCATGAATAGAAGGAAATTTCCTCATATGAAGGGCATATATGAAAAACCCAAAGGTAACATCATGATGAAAGCCTGAAAATTTCCCTCTAAGATTGGGAACAAGACAAGGATACCACTGTTATTTATTATTGTACAGGAAGTTCTGAGTAGTTAACCAAGAAAAATAAATAAATGGTGTTTTAGTTTCCTTGCCTGTTCAAGTAAATGCCATAAAGAGGGCTGGATTAAACAATGGGAATTTATTAACCTCCTGGTTTGAAGGCTGGAAAATGTCCAAATCAAGGCATCATCAAGGAAATATTTTTTTCTTGGATACTGGCTGCCAGTGATTCTTCGTCCTTGACTATTCTCTCACATGGCAATTCACATGGCAGACTCTCCTGTCCTCTCTATTTTCTTCCAGGTTGCAGGAGATTTCAGCTTCTTGCTTCCTGTAGCTTTCTCTCTCGTGTCTAATTTCAATCCACTTATAAAGGACTAAAGTAATAGGATTAAGACCCATCCTGACTGAGATGGGCCACACCTACTTACAATGGGTTCACACTAACAGGAATGTATTAAGTTTAAGAGCATGCTTTTCTAGGGTAAATACAGTTCCACACTACCACAAAGTGCATCCAAATTGGAAAAGAAGTAAAACTTTCCCTATTTTCAAATGACATGCTTCTATATAACAAAGTTACTAGAGCTAATAAGAGAAGTAAAAAACATGGCAGAGTACAAGGTCAAATGCATAAATCACTAGTGTTCCTATACACTAGAAATGAACAATCTGAAGAGGAAATTGAGAAAAATTCCATTTAAAATAGCAACTTAAAGAATTAACTATATAGGAATAAATTCAACCAAGTATGTAAATAACTCATACATTGGAATCTACAAACACTGCTAAAAGAAATCAAAGAAGACCTAAATAATTGGAAGGATATTCCATGCTCATGGATTGGAAGATTAAACGTCAAGATGTCAGTTCTACCCAAAGTAATTCACAGACTCAGTGCAATCCTAATCAAAATTCTAACAACCTTCTAAGCAGAAATGTTAAAGCCAATCAAATTTGTTTGGAAGGGTTAGTGATCCAAATAGCCAGAAACATCTTTAAAAGGAAGAAGAAAGTTGGAGGACTCAACTCTCCCAATTTTATCACAAAGATACAGTGATAAAAACAGCATGGTATTGGCACAAAGACAGACTTATAAACCAATGGAATCAAATCAAGAGTTCAGGGAAATGGGCTTGGCCCAATGGTTAGGGCATCCATCTACTACATGGGAGGTCTGCTGTTCAAACCCCAGGCCTCCTTGACCCATGTGGAGCTGGCCCATGCGCAGCACTGATGCACGCAAGGAGTGCCCTGCCATGTAGGGGTATCCTCTGCATAGGGGAGCCCCATGCACATGGAGTGCACCCCATAAGGAGAGCCGCCCAGCGCCAAAGAAAGGCCAAAGAAAGCCTGCCTAAGAATGGCGCCACCTACATGGAGAAATGACACAAGATGATGCAACAAAAAGAAACACAGATTCCCATGCCGCTAACAACAACACATGGCAGCTGACTTTGGTAAGAAGGCACATCTGATAGTGCCTTAATTTGGATATTTTGGAGCCTCAGAATTGTAAGCTTTTATCCCAAATAAACCCCCTTTATAATAGCCAATCTACTTCTGTCACAACTACCAGTTCTCATATTAATCCTCAGTCCCCTCATTAAGTAAAAGGGGCAGTAAAAAGCAGAAAGAATTTAGGGTCTCACCTTTTTTTTTTTAGAAGATACCAGGGATTAAACCCTCGACCTCATACATGCTAAACAGGCACAACCACTGGGTTCCACATGGGCATGGGGAAGGGAACTCAATTTAGAACAGAATTACTAGAAAGAGAATCCATTGATATTCTGTTTATAGTACCATTTTCCCATCTAATGTCATTAACTGGTTTTTCCTCACAACCCGTGGCACTTTTTTTTTTCATTTTTTTCTTAGGGAAATTGTTAGCTTACAAAACAATCATGCAGGATATGCAGAATCCCTGCATATCATCCCTCCACCAAAACCTTACATTGTTGTGGAACATTTGTTATAGATTACAAAAGAACATGATCAGACTATTACCACTAACTATGGCCCATAGTGTACACTTGGTATACTTTTTCCATACACCCCTAGCACATGTTTTGTTTTTTTTTAAAGATTATTTATTTCTCTCCCTTTCCCCCCACCCCCACCCCGGTTGTCTGTTCTCTGTGTCTATTTGCTGCATCTTCTTTGTCCACTTCTGTTGTTGTTAGCGGCATGGGAATCTGTGTTTCTTTTTGTTGCATCATCTTGTGTCATTTCTCCATGTAGGTGGCGCCATTCTTAGGCAGGCTGTACTTTCTTTGGCGCTGGGCGGCTCTCCTTACGGGGTGCACTCCTCGCACGTGGGGCTCCCCCATGCGGGGGACACCCCTGCGTGGCAGGGCACTCCTTGCGCACATCAGCACTGCACATGGGCCAGCTCCACACCAGTCAAGGAGGCCCGGGGTTTGAACTGTGGACCTCCCATGTGGTAGATGGACGCCTTAACCACTGGGCCAAGTCCACTGCCCACATGTTCTTTTAATTCAGTAAAAGCCTTTCCCTCATTTACCTCTGATAAATGCTCCTGAATCCTCCTTTTCATGCTTATTCCTGCCTTCCCTCTCAGTAAGCATTAGATTGTGATTTAGAGTCCTCAGTTTACTATGGCAAATTTTCCTTTTTCCATAATTTTTTTTCATTTCTTCTCTCCACTTCTTCACCTTATCAGAAGCCTGACTCTCTAAATCACTGTCACTCCATTTCATTTGCTTGTTCCATGGACATTTATTCATGGCTAAAAATGTACCAGGCACATGTAGTTTATATTCTCAATGAATTTACAGTCAGAGGAGGAATACAAAACAAAATTTTACTTGATAAAGGACTGTGATAAATGCTATAACAGAGAATTATTCAAAGTGCTATGGAAAAAGAGACAATGGAGGAATTAGCTCTGCCAGGGAAGGTCAGATCTGGTTCAGAGTAAGTAACAGCAGAAGTTAGATCTTAAAGACAGTGGTCTGAGAAAACTAGAAATACACTATAATCAGTAATATAGTAGGAGAAATATTTTTTCTATTGAAAAGGATGTGTCTAAGTTGAAAGGGCTCTGAATCATTCAGAGAGAAAATAAGGTATTCTTACCTAAGAATAAAACTTATGCCAGTCAATTTATAGTTAAATAGAGAAGATGGGACTTAATGTTAATCTTGATTTACTCCTCCTGAAACCTCACTAAAATAGCAGTAGAGGAGTTTGTTTTAGATGAAAATTCACATGTATAAAAAGAATGGTAGAAGAAATAAAAGCAACACAGCTTTGGAAACTGGGGAAGCATATGGACAAGTAGAACTGACATAGAGTAGACAAAACTGAAACCAAGCTGGTAGTGAAGGAACCCCGGAACTGAATGGATTGGGGCTACAAAATCCAAGAGACCCTCAGTATTTGGAAGCCTCAGATATCTCAGAAAATGAATATGATAGTGGAGCTGAAAATGGGTGAACTGACAAAATCTGAATAAGAAGCAGTAGGATTCCTAGACCACCAGCACACTTTATCAGCTATGTAACTAGTCTTCCCCCACCTTGGCAGAGGCTCTCTTCTCTGGCATATTGAACCAAGCTGACCTTGAACTTAAGAACACCCAACCCCTCATGGGTATGTGACTTAAAGAAAGAAAACAGGGAAGTAATGAGAAGAATATCCTCTTTTATTACAAGTTTCTCCCAAAGAACTTGAGAGTTGTTATCGCAAACTTGGTTCCTAGAATACTAGTAGTTAGGTGTTTACCTCTCAGGAAAGGTGTATTAGTCAGGGTTCTCTAGAGAAAAATAATCAACAAAAGATATCTGTCAATAGTATGTGATTTTATAAAAGTCTCTCATGTGACCGTGGGGATGCACAAGTCCAAGTTCCGCATGCAGACTGCAACCAGGGGCTACGATGAAAGTCCAAGGAAGGTTCTTAATGAGTTCTGGGAGATGTTGGCTGTCTAAGGATAAGCTAGGAAATTCTCACTCAATGCTGGAATCACTTCCCCTTTTAAGGAATTCAACTGATTGGATAAAGCGTCACTCATTGCTCATGGCAATCTTCCTGACTGATGTAATTATAACCAGCTATCTATGATATACCACTGCAGGAAAGTCAGTGGTGACTAAAGTCCATAAATGCCCTTGCATTACAGTTAGCCCAGTGCTTCCTTGACCAAACAACTGGGCACAATTACCTGGCCGAGTTGACACATTAGCCTAACCATCACAAAAGGGATTAAAGAATTTTGCTCTGGGGAAATTGACCCACTAAAGAGAAAAGACATTTATATGTATATGTTCAAAATAGGGGGTCTCCCAAAGAAACGGCTCATTTCCATCACCTAACCATGAAGCACATCATTTGAAACCTGCACACAAACACACAGACACAGAGACTCTTAGCTCTAAAATGTAATGAGACAACCAAGATAAGCAGACTTTTGACAAAAGGCTTTAACATTAAAGAGAAAATAAGGGCAAACCAAGAGGGGAAGGAAGTAACTTGAAGGAAAAGAGGTAATGCAAGAAGCAGAAGAAAACTTCAAAAATATAATTAATATCTTACATAGTATAAGACAGTATATCCATAAACAAAAACAAGATGATAGAAAAAAGTTCTTAGAAATTACAAGTGTGATCAGATAAATGAAAAACCCAGTGGGAGAGTTAGAAGATAAAGTTGAAAAAATGTCCTAGGAAGTAGACTAAAAGACAAAGCTAAACTGAAAAACATGAGAGAATGTTGTGGGAAACTGGCTCACCCGCTTGTTATTGTAAATGTTACACCTGTTAAATGTTGCAGTTGTTAGATGTTGCAGTTGTTCCCTGTTATTGTAAATGATGTTGCAGTTCAGATTACAAACAGCTGCTTGGTAGTTTCCCAACAAATGCGATGGGAAAACTAGAGTTGGGGCTCTCAGTTCCAGAAGCTGTGAGTCCCCTGGTCCCAGGTTTGTCTCCCTTCTTGTATCTCTACCTTTATTTCTGCATTGCCTTCCCTTCGAGCCAACCTATTGTGAGTTGAATGCAGCAAGAGAAAAGAAATGATAATTAGAAGATCAGTCAAGAAGACCCAGGAGATAAAATAACAGCTCCTAGAGAGAACAGAAGAAATGGTGAAAAGGGGATTGTGAAAAATAAAGAATAATTCCCAAAGCCAAAGAGCATAAAATAGAGATAATGAAGTCTCTTTTAAAATTAATAAAACAGTGCCCACACCCAGGAATATAAGCATCAAATTTCATGTTATCAGAGATACACAGAAGATCCTAAATGTATCCAGAGAGTAACAGCTCTTATACAATGGATGAAGAATCTGAGTAGCATTGGACTTCTCAATAGCGAGACTGGAACCTAGAAGACAACTGGTAAGATATCTTCAAAATTCTGAGGAAAGTTTTCTGTTCTGGAAGTATACCAAATACACATTTTAGCTGAATGACAAATGACAAGGTTTTAGAATCAACATTCAGCCAAAACCAAATGTCACCATCATAGAATAAACTTCTGGGATACAAGAAAAAATTGAAATTTTTTTTCAAAAGTAAGAATTATCACAATGCTACTATTAAAAGTTTTAGCAAGCAAAATTTTAAAATTTGCACTATAAAGAATGAACAATTTTTCACTATGATTTCTCAATTAGTCACTAAGCTAATTTTTTAATTGCTCCACAGTCACTATAGTACAAATCTGAAATATCAGAGACTCATTTTCACAGAATTCAGTGGAGAAAAAAAGATGTATTTTAACTAACTCTGCTAGTATACAGTACAACTGTGGTGGTAATGTTGCCACCAAGTTAGCAAGCTCTCCTTCATCCTCAACAGTAACTGACTAAGAAAAAAGATTTACCTTCTTTTAATTCCTGTACTTGAAGATTTGGTCAATGATGATGCTGAAATTTCATTGACATAGTCCTTCAAGTTAACTATAATGATTTAATATTCCTTCTAAATATTTTCCAAACTACCCTTAAAATTATTGCTTTCGTTATATTTTGAATTTCTAGTTTCTTACCTATATATTGCTACTTCACACAATCACTTTAAAAACTTTGTTCTTAACCTTAGATCAAGACTAGAGCAATGATGAAGCCATGTAATGGACTAACAAGATAACAAAATCAACTCAGAATTTTTTCAGATTCTCAGCTTTCTTTGCGTGCTCATCAATGTCAGCATTCTCACCTGGAGTAAAAACAATATGAAAACCTTTAAAGCAGATATAAAGTAAGAAATATATGCATTTTCAAGACAAAATAATTTATAGAGTCTCCAGCAGGCTCAAGCCATTAAACTACTTTCTCTGCAAGAGACCATGAACTGTTAAGTTCTGCCACGTATTCAGTTTTTTGTGAAGTTCAAATTTAGTTATTTCTTCTCTTCAAGCAGAATTTTTAATGTAAAAGTTACAATATTATATTTTGCTGTACATCTTGAATATACATATTAAATGCATTACCACAGCCATTCTTCTTTTATATCACATAGCTTGCCTCTAAGAGAAGAATGACCATCATCTTTCTGCTTTCAGCTAGGACTTCTTTTCTTTTGTAATATGTTATAATCACTTTATTTTCACACAACTAAATGATACAAATATAACTTTGTAAATTTGTGGTTCCAAAATCCCACAGCCTTCATTATATTTTCTCTATTACAGTAACAACTATAAGACAACTGTAATGACTGATAATTTTCTTGGAAAATATAAGTAATTAAAACCAATTCAAGAAGAAGTAAGTATTATTTTCATAATGCAATAAAATATAAATTAGAAGAAAAAAAAAAGAAGTAAAATACAAATCCTAACAGACTAATAGCCATACAATAGATTGGAAGGTGACCAACATTTATCTAGTATTATTTTGGAGCAGGTTTGTAGCCTTCTTGATTGCTGATCATGTGTATCTCTTCCCAATTCTATGTTCAGTGACATCACATTAATAGCTTGAAATCATTCATGGTGAAAATATTGACATCAGAGAAATTAGCAAAGGCTAAAAATCAGGTCCTTTTTTTTAATTCAAAGAGCCAGTAAACATTTACTAGCACATCACTATAATTACTCTTTCACCCAAAGTTAACTCAAGTCCAAGAAAATTCTACCAAACATTCAAGGCCAATTATTGTATTATATTCCTTACTATTTACACAAACTTGCCTTTTCACATCTTTTTTTTTTTTTTTTTTTTTTTTTGAGGTTCCAAGGCCAGGGAATGAACCAGGGACCTCATATCGTATGTGGAAAGCCAGTACACAACCACTGAGCCACATCAGCTCCCCTGAGTTGGTTTTTACATATGTTTGCTTGTTTGGTTTTAGGAGGCACCAGGGATTGAATCCAGGACCTCCCAATGTGGGAAGCACATGCTCAACTGCTTAAGCCACGTCTGCTCCCTCTATATAATCTTTATGTTCTAAATTTCACAGCAAAATTCTTTGAACAAATACTCCGTACTCTCTGTCTCCAACTTTCTTTCCCCCTCCCAATTCTGTTTTGATCCATTTCAATCAGACTTCATGAAGGGCATTTATAACCCCTATGTTTGATAAATCTAGGGGTCAGTTCACATCCTCATCTTATGTGGTCTATCAGCAGTATTTGACATAGTTGATCAGTGCCTTTTCCTTGGAATGTGGTTTTCACTTGGTTTCCAGGTCACCAAATTATATACCTAGGTTTGTTTCTGACTGCTTGCTATACCTTCTCAGTTTCTTCTTCTAATTCTTCCTGAACTCCCTGATATTTTTAAGTTGTCCAAGGGTTTGGTCCTTATATCTCCTCTCAATCTATAGCAACTCTATAGGAGATCTCATCCACATCAAAACTTTATATATATATAAAGAATCCAAATTTATAACTCCAGAATTGCCTCAGTCTTGAACTCTAAGTTCATGTACTCAACTGTCTACCACACTTCTCTATATGGTTCCTAGTAGACAGTTCAAATTTGGTATAATTGACATCTATTCTCACCATGATGAAATAACTGGCATCAGATTTATCCTCCCACAAAAAACAAAAATATCTAGTAATGGTATTGCTGAGTCACATGGCAATTCTCTATTCAACTTCCTTAGGAACTCCCAAACAGTCCTCCATAGTGGCTGTACCATTCTACATTCCCACCAATAGCAAATAAGTGCTATCTCTTCACAGCTTCTCCAACATTTACAGTTTTCTAACTTTTTAATAGTGGCCAGTCTAATAGGTATGAAATGATATCATATTATACGTTTGATTTGCATTTCCCTATGTGCTAGTGATGTTGAACATTTTTTCATGTATTTCTTCACCATTTGTATTTCTTCTTTGGAAAAATTGTCTTTTCAACTCTTTAGTCCATTTTTTAAAAATGTATTATTTATTTATTCATTTATTTTTCTTCTTTATTTTCTTTTAATGTTACATTCAAGAAATATGAGGTCCCCATATATCCCCCACCCCACCCCTCCCACATCAACAACCTCTTCCATCATTGTGGCACATTCACTGCACCTGGAGAATACATTCTGGAGCGCACAACTGCACCACATGGACAGTGGTCCATATTGTAGTCCACAGTCTCCCCCAGTCCACCCAGTGGGCCACAGCAGGACACACAACGTCACACAAAATGTTACATTAAAAAATACAGGGGGTTCCCATATGCCCCACTCCCCACACCCCCCTTTTTTCCCACATCAACAACTTCTTTATTAGTATGGTACATTCATTGCAATTGGTGAATACATTCTGGAGCACTGCTACACAGCATGGATTATAGTTTACATTATATAGTTTACATTATAGTTTACACTCTCTCCCAGTCTATTCAGTGGGTTATGGTGGGATATATAATATCCTACATCTGTCCCTGCAATATCATTCAGGACAGATCCAAGTTACTAAAATGCCCATATCACACCTCTTTTTCCCTCTACCTGCCTTCAGCAACTCCCATGGCCACTGTCTCCACATCAATGCTATGATTTCTTCCATTGCTAGAGTCATAATATTTCTATAGTAGAATACCAATAAGTCTACTCTAGTCCATATTTTATTCCTTTATCCTTAGGACCCTGGGGTGGCAATGCCCACTCCACCTCTAAATTGAGAGGGGGCTTCAATCCTGCACAGCTGGTGGATGGGATTCTCATGCCTGTAGCTGTAGAACTACCTTGGTTCCTTGGTGTGGTGGCTGTCCATTCTCACCTGTCAGCTGACCTGGGTAAGTTCAACGAACTGGAGAGTAGGTGCTGCAACACCGCTGAGGCTGAGGGCCCAGCTGGCACATGGACAGCCCAGAGATTCAGGTTTCCTGGGCATGTACCAACTCCAGCACCAATCACAGGTTCAATAAAAGAGACAGAAGAGGCATGTGCAGAGAAGTCACATCTGAGTCCAGCTCCATCACACTCACTGCCCATTTTTTAATAAGGTAGTTTACCTTTTTATTGTTGAGTTGTATGATCTCCTTATGTATCATTGCTATTAAACCTTTATAGGATATGTGATTGCCAAATATTTTCTACCATCAAGTCGGTTGCCTTTTCACCCTTTTGACAAAATCCTTTGAAGTACAAAAGTGTTTTATTTTGAGGAGTCCCCATTTATCTATTTTTTCGTTTGTTGTTCATGCTTTGGGTGTAAGGTTTAAGAAACTACCACCTACCACAAGATCTTGAAGATATTTTCCTACATTTTCTTCTAGGAGTTTTATGGTTGTCACTTTTATCTTTAGGTACTTGATCCATTTTGAGTTAATTTTTGTATAAGGTGTGAGACGGATGTCTTCTTTCTTTTGGATATGAATATCCAGTTCTCCCAGCACCATTTGTTGAATAGACTGTTCTGGCCCTGCTGGGAGGGCTTGCAGTCTAAATATTGCATATATGACTGTTTTTCCTTGAAGCTGAACAAATATATGTTAATGTTACAAGATGTTAATATCAGGCAAAATACAAACAAACTAGGGAGAGTAGTGTATAGTAATATATTAATAATCTTCCATTAAGTGTAAAAAAATAAAGGAAATATACCAAGTGAAAATAAACTAGAAAAAAAGGTATGATTAAATATTGTTTGAGTCTATCTATACAAAATACAAATAAAGTAGAGAGATGGAAACAGAACAGCAGCTTTGTATGGCAGGGGATGGATAGAGATTGAGACAGAGAGTTAAGGGGTAGTTTATTTGTTTTTTATTATTGAAGTAATGAAAACTCTTTAATAATAATAACTAATGTGCTGAATGCACGACTATGTGATTATACAAAATACCACTCATTGTATATCTTGGATGGATTGTATGCTTTATGAATATGTATCAATAAAAGTGATTTTTTTTAAAGTCACTTGATTGTAGATTTGAGGGTCTATTTCTGAGTTCTTGATTTGGTTCCATTGGTCAATGTGTCTGTCTTTATGCCAGTAGGCTGTTTTTACAACTGTAGCTAAGTAATATGATTTAAAGTCTGGAATTGAGAGTCTTCCAACTTCATTCTTCTTTTTTAAGATCTTTTTGGCTATTCAGGGCCCCTTACTCTTCTAAATAAATTGAATAGTTGATTTTTCTACTTTTGCAAAAAAAGCTTTCGGGAATTTTAGTGGGATAACATTGAATCTGTAAATTAGTTTGGGTAAAATTGCCATCTTAGCAATGTTTAGTCTTCCAATCATGAACATGGAAAGTTCTTCCATTTATTTAAGTCTTCTTCAGTTTCTTTTAGCAATGTTTTGTGGCTTTCTGAATACAGGTCTTTTATGTCTTTGGTTAAGTTTATTCCTAAATATTTTATTGTTTTAATTGCTATTACAAATGGAATTTTTTTAACTTCCTCCTCAGATTGCACATCAGTAGTACATAGAATGCTATTGACTGTTGCAGAGACACAGACATCTGCACATCAATGTTCATAGCAGTATTATTCATGATTGCCAAAAGTTGAAAACAACCCAGATGTCCACCAATAGATGAATGGATGAACAATGGTGGTATATTCACCTGATGGAATATAATGCAGCAATAAGAAAAAATGAAGTTGTGAAGCATATGACAACATGCATGAACCTGGAGAACATTAAATTGAATGAAGCAAGCCAGACACGAAAGGGCAAATATTGTGTGATTGGGATATTATGAACTAAATATATTGTGTAAACTCATGGAGTTAACAATTAGAGTACAGGTCACCAGAAAATAGAAGGAGGGTAGAGCATGGAAAGCTAAGGGTCAATCTGTGCAAAATTGGTAAAAAGTTTGTAAATATTTGGAAATAAATAGAAATGGTTAAATTACATTGTGGTGTTTGTAATTAGCAGTACTATTGTATGGGTACAACAGTGGCTGAAAGGGAACGTCTACGGTCATGTATATTATAGAAGGTAAGCCAAAAACTGTAACAGGGTACTCTGTAAGATAGTAAAACCTCATGTCAAATATGAATATGGGTGATATTACATATAAGACTGTTTATACAAAACATAAATACAAATGTACTAGAGAGAAGGAAAAAGAATATCAGTTATGTACAGCAGGGGAAGCATAGAGAGATTGAGAGGTGATGAGTTTGGGATTGTTATTTGCTTTTTGTTTATTATTATTATTGGGTTAATGAAAGTTCTCTAAGAATGACTAAAGCGATGAATGCACAAATGTGTGATTGCACAGAATACCATTGATTGTACATTTTGGAAGGATTTACACTTTATTAATATGTATCCACAAAATTGATTTGTTAAGAAAAAAAGTGAAAGAAAAAATTGAACAAAAATAAATGAGTAAACTGCTTTCACCATTGGACAAAAATTACAGATGTGATTCTTGAGAGCAGAAAAACCCAAGAGATGAAACCCCACATTCTCCCTAGCTTTCTACATGGGAGCACTTTCCAAATAGCAGCGGAGAGAAGTAGAGCTCAAATAGAGGCAGAATCTTGCTGATTAAGGAAAGCAAAGTGAATTTTTGAGGCAAAGCATCACAGAGAGGAGAGAAAAGTGTAGAAAAGTAGCCCCATAAATCAGCATAGAGGTACCTACCCTTTTGTTTCTTAATGAATACTAACTTGTGCCAGCACAAATAAAGACTCCAGTGTCAGAAAAAAAGAAGAATGAAAGACTCCAAGAGAAGGTCTATTACAAAGAAACTGTTTCAGAGAAACTCTTCAGGAACTGTGAGTTTAATGAAGATTCTAGAGTTCTAACTATGCTAGGAGATGTTCAAATTTTGACAAGCCAGAGTAGGGATATGTGGCTAAAGACCCTTGATGTTCAGTTAAGACACGAGAAAGGCCATGTCTTTGATGAAGAGTTACTCTGTCACTAGATTAAGGGTTATTGTAGACCTACACAAAGAAAAGTTTAAATCAAGTCTTAGTAGGCTCCAGCTGTGCTGCCAGTAAATTTACTGCCAGCCAGAACAAAATTCAATACTGTTTATTGGAAGACATATTCTTAGATATACTCTCATCAGATTCTCAACATCAAGGCATCATAAATCTCTAGCATACAATAAAGAACTACTAGACTTATGAACAAGTAGGAAAATGCAACCCAAAACAGGAAGAAAAAAGTTAATAAAACCCCATAGATGGCACCAATATTGGGGTTGACTGAAAAGGACTTCTAAAGAAAACTGTAATAAATATGTGTAAGTATTTAAAGAGAAATGTTGACAACGAGTGAAAAAGTGGGGAATCTAAGAGAAGAAATGGAAGCTAAAAAGAGGAATGGAAATTCTGGAACTGTAAAGATTTGAAACGAAAAATTCACTGAACAGACTTAACAGTAGATTTTATATCGCAGTTTATACATTAATTTTAGAGATTTGACAAAAGAAACTATCCAAATCAAAGCACAGTTGGAGGGAGGGAAGGGAACTGAAAAAAAAAAAAACAGAACCTGTTGTGGGAAACTGGCTTACCTGTTCCTTATTGTAAATGTTACACCTGTTCTATTATAAATGTTGCAGTTGTTACGAGGTGGAAACTAGGGTCAAGGCTCTCAGCTCCAGAAGCTGTGAGTTCTCTGGTCCTATCTTTATCTCCTCTCTTGTGTCTCTCTCTGTCCCTTTATTTCATAAAGTTTTGCATTGCCTTCCCTTTGAGCCAACCTATTGTGAGCTGATTGCATCAAGAACCTCAATGGCCAATGTTAAGAACATCAAATTCTCAGAAAAATATATGATTGGAGCTCTAGAAGAAGAGGAAAATTATACTGGGGTATGAAAAAAAATAAGAAAACAATGGCTAGAAATTTTTCAAGAAGCTCAACCAACTTAAGCAGGATAAATACAAAGAAAGTCATACAGTTAAATTTCTGAAAAACCAAAAATTAAGAGAACATATTACAAGGAGCCTGAGAAAAAAAGATACATTATATATTTGGGGAACAACCATAAGAATGATTGTTGAGTGAAGCAAGCCAGACACAAAAGGACAAATACTGTATTTTGTGTTACTATGAACCAAATATATCGTGTAACATATTGTATGAATCAAAAAAAAAATTTATATGTATCCAGTACATTTAATTTAGAAATGTATGTTCTTATTCAACTGTGTTTTCTTTTTATCTTTTTAAATTTTTGTTTACATTTTCAATTATTAAATGTACAAAATAAAGCTTAAAAAATATAAAAACATTTTAAATTTAAAGAATGGTGACTGACTTCTCATTAGAAACAGTGCTAACCAGATGACACTGAACTGACATCTTTAAAGTGCTGAAAGGAAAATGCCATTACCTAGAATTCTGTGTGCAGAAAAAATAAGATTTGAAATTGAAGGTAATATAAAGCTATTAAAGGTATTAAAAGATAAATAAAACATGAAAATATTCATAAATAATTGGCCTACATGTACAAAATGAGTCATATTTCTATTTAACAACAAATAATTAGAAAATGAAATTAAAATCAATATAATTTACAATACTATTAAAATTATAAAATTCTAAGGGATAGGATAATGGATAAAATAATGTTAATGTGGTATGTTCAAGATATCTACTCTGAAAAGTAAAAAACAAGAAAAAAACTTTGCTGAGAGATATTTAAAAAGTCAAATAAATGCAGAGGAGGGTTATAACATATTCATGGATAACAAGACTCAATATTGTTAAAACGTCAATTTCCCCAAATTGCTTTATAGATTCACCACAGTTTCAATCTAATTTTGGCAGGTGTTTTTTTGCTATAATTTATGAAATTCATGTGTAATTTTAACATGTCAAAAATTGATCTCTTTATCATTACCCAAACAAAATCTACTTCTCCCATGGTCTTTCCCATGTTGGTTAGTGGCCACCCTAGCCCTTCTGCTACTTGGGCCAAAAAGATTGTGATCTTATTTGATGCTTCTATTTTTCACACTGGCCATATTTAATTTGTCAGCTATGCCTATTGGCTATACATCCCAAACATATCCAGAATAAGATATCTAGGCCCATATCATTTCTCACCTGTATATTTGCAATAGGCTTCCTACTATAGATTCTGTACCCCTAGAGTCAATTCTCAATGGAGCAACAATGTTATCTTGTTAAAAGACAATAAGATAATTTCACTCTTTTGCCCCCAAATACTCTATGGCCCCCAATTTTGCTTCAACATTTTTCTTTAATTAGAAAGGTATTGAGGGGCGCAGGGCAAGATGGTGGCTGAGTGAGCTTACCTGATAATCTCTCCTGCAAAGAAGCGGCTGGGCAGCATTGGAGGTTCTTCGGGACCAGGCTGTTTGGGATTTTTGCAGGGCAGGAGGTGTCTGGACATCAATTTGGTGGGAAGGTGCTGCAGGGAACACCTCACATTTGCTGGGTTTCCTCATCCTCTGCTGCCTCATTTCTGTGTGAATTGACTTTGGCTACCTACACTATCCCCGTTTCCCTACATCTTGATATCCCCCATCATCTACTGTCTCTCCTATATTCCACCTCCCTTTCTTTGATCCCCAAAGTGTCTAACTCTTTATTTCTAATACCTTTGTTTTGTTTTCTGTCTTTTATCCACTCTTGAAACTATTGCCTTTCTTTTCTCTTTCCCTCTCACACAAAAACACTAGCTTTTTAATTCATACCATATTCCTCCCATATTCAGTCGACTACCTCATGATAGGTACTCTACCTACTGCTATAACTCTACACAACTTACAAGAATCTAATATCCATCCTCCCAGATCTCATATTGTTGCTCTGTTAACATTTATCACCAATACTACTTTACACTTTTTCCTTTCTTACACAATTGCCTTTCCCTGGCCCTAATACTTTCCTTTAAAGTGAACTCAACCAGCAATAAGAAATTAGAATAAGAAGAACAAAGTGACAAAGAGAAGATATAACACTTATGCAAAAACAACAGCTAATTAATCCCCAAGACTAGACTAAGAAGCTAAGGAACTGATTAAACCCGTCAAGATAAACTGATGACCAGACAGCAACAAAAATCTACAAATCAAACCAGTAATCAGGAAAACATGGCTGGATCCAATGAAAAAACTAAAAACCAGGAAGGGGAGCAGAACTTCACACAAGTAATTAAAGATTTCAGAACATTTATCACAGACAAATTTAATGAAGTAAAGGAAGAGGTTAACAACATGAAGACAACACTTGGAGGGGAAATTGCAGACATACGCAAAAAGATAACAGATATGATGGGAATGAACACCACAGTTCAAGAAATCAAAATACACTTGCAGCAAATATCAGCAGATTAGAAGAGGCAGAGCAGAGAATTAGTGATGTGGAAGACAGTACATCAGAAATCAAACAGATAGTAGAATTGGTCGATAAAAAAATAGAAAAAATCCAGCTAGGACTTAGGGACCTGAATGACAATGCAAAACGCTCAAACATACATATTATAGTCATCCCAGAAGGAGAAGAGAAGGGAAAGGGGTCAGAAGGAGTGTTGCAGGAAATAATGGCTGAAAACTTCCCAAATCTACTGAAAGAGACAGATGTACATATCCAAGAAGCACAGCACACCCCAATCGTCATAAACCCCAATAGGCCCACCCCAAGACATATACTTGTCAAATTATCCAATGCTCAAGACGAAGAGAAAATTCTAAAAGCAGCAAGAGAAAAGAAAACCATCACATACAAGGGAAGCTCCATAAGATTAAGTGCTGATTTCTCATCTGAAACCATGGAGGCAAGAAGGCAGTGGTATGATATAGTCAAGGTACTAAAAGAAAAAAATTTCCAACCAAGAATACTCTATCCAGCTAAACTAGCATTCAAAAATGATGGAGAGTTCAAAATATTAACAGATAAACAGAAACTGAAAGAGTATGCCAACAAGAAACTTCCCCTTCAAGAAATTCTAAAGGGGGAAATGGACTTGGCCCAGTGGTTAGGACGTCCGTCTACCACATGGGAGGTCCGCGGTTCAAACCCCGGGCCTCCTTGACCCGTGTGGAGCTGGCCCATGTGCAGTGCTGATGCGCACAAGGAGTGCTGTGCCACACAGGGGTGTCCCCCGCGTAGGGGAGCCCCACGCACAAGGAGTGCGCCCCGTAAGAAGAGCCGCCCAGCGCTAAAGAAAGTTCAGCCTGCCCAGGAATGGCGTCACCCACACTTCCCATGCTGCTGACGACAACAGAAGTGGACAAAGAAACAAGACGCAGCAAATAGACACAGAGAACAGACAACCGGGGGAGGGGGGGGATTAAATAAATAAATAAATCTTTAAAAAAAGAAAGAAAGAAAGAAATTCTAAAGGGAGTTCTGCAGGAAGAAAGGAAAAAACAGGACAGGCAGAATTGGAGGAGAGTGTAAGAGCAACAAAAAAGACAAAAAGAGAAGGAAAAAAAAACCACAAAATATGACAAACACAAGTCCAATCAAAATATGGCTAACACAAATAATTCCTTGAAAGTAATAACACTGAATGTCAATGGATTAAACTCACCTATCAAAAGATTCAGACTGGGACATTGGATAAGGAAATGTGATTCATCTATATGCTGTCTACAAGAGACATATCTTAGACCCAGAGACTCATGGAGACTGAAAGTGAATGGTTGGAAAACAACAAATCAAATATTTAGGAATAAATTTAACTAAAGATGTAGAAAATTTATACACCGAGAACTATAC
Source organism: Dasypus novemcinctus (assembly GCF_030445035.2). Lineage (NCBI taxonomy): Eukaryota > Metazoa > Chordata > Mammalia > Cingulata > Dasypodidae > Dasypus > Dasypus novemcinctus. The sequence goes on along the minus strand of NC_080684.1, from coordinate 86,584,473 downwards.
AAGACTGTTCAAGGAAATCAAAGAAGACTTAAATAAATGGAAGAATATTCCCTGTTCATGGATAGGAAGACTAAATATTATTAAGATGTCTATCCTACCAAAACTGATCTACACATTCAATGCAATCCCAATAAAAATCAACACAGCCTTCTTTAAGGAACTAGAAAAACTAACTATGAAATTTATTTAGAAAGGAAAGAGGCCCCGAATAGCCAAAGACATATTGAAAAAGAAAAACGAAATTGGAGGAATCACACTACCTGACTTCGAAACATACTACAAAGCTACAGTAGTGAAAACAGCATGGTATTGGCATAAGGAGAGACACAAAGACCAATGGAATCAAATTGAAAGTTCTGATATAGAACCTCATATGTATAGCCATATAATATTCGATAAAGCCACCAAACCCTCTCAACTGGGAGAGAATGGCCTATTCAACAAATGGTACCTAGAGAACTGGATATCCATATGTAGAAGAATGAAAGAGGATTACCATCTCACACCTTATACAAAGATCAACTCAAGATGGATCAAAGACCTAAATATAAGAGCCAAGACCATAAAGACCTTGGAATGCAGTGTAGGGAAACATCTACAAGACCTTGTAATAGGAAATGGCTTCATGAATATCACACCAAAAGCATGAGCAGCAAAAGAACAAATAGATAAATGGGACTTCCTCAAAATTAAAGCCTTCTGCACCTCAAAGGAGTTTGTCAAGAAAGTAAAAAGGAAACCCACACAATGGGAGAAAATATTTGGCAACCATATATCTGATAAGAGACTTATAACTTGCATATATAAAGAACTCATATATCTTGAAAATAAAAAGATAAACAGCTCATTTAAAAAAATGGGAAAAAGATTTAAACAGACACTTCTCCAAAGAAGAAATACAAATGCCAAAAAGCACATGAAAAAATGCTCCAAATCTCTAGCTATCAGGGAAATGCACTTCAAAACTACAATGAGATTCCATCTTACTCCCATAAGATTGGCAGCTATGAAAAAGACAGAAGAATACAAATGCTGGAGAGGATGTGAAGAAATGGGAACCCTCATCCACTGCTGGTGGGAATGCAGAAGGATCCAACCATTATTCTGGAGGACAGTTTGGAGGTTTCTCAAAAAACTAACCATAGATTTGCCATATGACCCAGCAATACCTCTGCTGGGTATATACCCAGCAGAACTGAAAAAAGGACACAAACCAATATATGTACACCAATGTTCATAGCAGCATTGTTCACTATCGCCAAAAGTTGGAATCAACCCAAATGCCCATCAACAGATGAGTGGATCAATAAAATGTGGTATATACATACAATGGAATACTACTCGGCTTTAAGAACAAATACACTACAAACACACGTGATAACATGGATGAATCTTGAGAACCTTATGTTGAGCGAAGCAACCCAGGCATTGAAGGACAAATACTACACGACCTCAATGATATGAAATAAGCAAGCTGCCTCAGAGAGCTAGAGACTGGAAGATAGGCTTACAGGAAATCCGGGGGTGGAGGAAGGATGTGAGCTGACGTCTGCCGGGGTGGAATCTATGATGAGCTGGCGGTAAGTATGAGCACAAAGAAGAGATAAAATGGGGGCAAGGGGTTGCCTTTGGGTGGGGCTTTGCGGGTTTGAGGGGGGATAGGGATGGGCAGAGGGGTAATATTGCCCAAAAAATTGGGGGGAGGGAGGGGCAACATATGAACATAGGAGAGTGTCAGGTGTTGGTTGAGAGTAAAATGCTGAGAAAACCGTATCAAAATATAATTAGGAGGGTTGCCTGTTTAGGATGCTCGGAGGGGATGGTCTGACACAGGACGGACTCCTGGGGAATGTCTGAATGCTCATTTTGCCAGGGTGGGTTGTACCATTGGGTAGAGACCCAAGTAGTGAGAGTAGGGGTGGACCCACATCCTGGGGAGGACTAATGCTATCAAATAGAGGGAACTGTATCTCTCAAGAGAAAGGGTGGCTCCCAGGGCATTAGGGCAGTTGAGCAAGTCAGGCCCTGAACACTGTTGCAAGTATCTCTGGACATGGCTCCTCAGGAAATGGAGATTGCCTGTCGCTGTGGGCCCCAAGGGGAGGGGAAAATGGATGTTGAATGGATGGAACCAAGATAAATATGGGGGAAAAAGAGAAGAGTTTCATGAGAGTACACAAGGATGAATATAAAACATGTAATATTACACCAAAAACATATAGGGGATGACAGACTAATAATATAAACCATAATGTAAAACATAGGATAACCAAAAAATTTAGAAAACTGTATATCCTAAAGTATGGACCACAATGTAAGCACAGATGTCACCTTGTTTGAAAGCTATTGTCTCAATATCTGTACATCAGCTTCAGTAAATATGATATGAATAAGTTAAAAGATTATCACTGTGGAAGGGAAAAGGTTTTATGGTGGATGTGTGGGAGTACTGTGTATTGTATATATGAATTACTATGATCTAGGGCTCCTGTGAAGAGAAGCTCAATAATTAGGAAAAAAGAAAAAGATAGGATGTAGAATTTTTCCAAATCAATATATATTTTATATCTAACCTTTAAACTCATCGCTATATTCCATTTTACTAGTAAGGGAACCTGACATTATATTGGACTCCACTTTTCAGGAAGTTTTGGATCACAGAGTGGTTCAACAATGGCAGCAGAGGAATACTGGTATGGGATGTTATGGACAGGCGATATATGGTTGACAGGGAGTTATAAAGGGCATATGTCCAGGGGGCATGGAAATGTTTGGATATACTCATAACAGTGAAAACAATTAAAAACAACAGCTGGGGGGGTACTGGGTTACTGGCTGGGGACGGCTCTGTCGTGGTCCCTAGGGGAGCAGCAGCAGTCCCCCAGGTGCAACGGTAAGGATCAGGAAGGAATGAGGGTCCAACAGTGAGCCCCTGATACTAATGACTATGCTTGTGAGCCTATACACCTGAAATAAGAACAAGGCCTAGAGCAGCACTGTGCCTAGGAGTTCCCTCCTGACAGCCTCCGTGTTACTCAAATGTGGCCAGTCTCGAAGCCAAACTCAGCATGTAAATGCAATGCCTTCCCCCCAGCATGGGACATGACACACGGGGATGAGGCTCCCTGGCACCAAGGGATCACTACCAAGTACCAGCTGATGATGCAACTAGAAAATTACCTTGAATTAAAGGTTCAGCATGGACCAGCAGAATATCCCTGTCTACATATAATAACAGGAGTTTAAAATGCTGTTTGACCTAAAGTAAGGGGGAAATGGAAAGGACAAATGAGTTCATATGGCTATGAGTCTCTAAAAAAGAGTCTGGAGGTTGTCAGAAGGATTGCCCTTATGCACTCCTGAGCAGAGTCTCAGAGACAGATAAAGTAGATACAACCCCAGGTATTGGTCCTTTTGAGAGCTAAAGAGACCCACAGGTTCTATGGTCATGGCAGATGGGGTTCACTGCCATGTCAGTTGGCCCTTCTTTGGAGCTGGTGTTTCTGTGTGATGGAGCTGGACTCAGATGGGATTTCTTTTCACAAGCCTTTCATGCTACTTTACTGGAATTGTAGTTGGTGCTGGGGCTTAAGATATATCTAGGGGATTTGAATCTCTGGACTAACAATATGATAGCCAGGCCCTGAGCCTCAACAGACTACAGCTCCTACACTCTGATTTATTGGACTTACCCCACTCAGCTAACATGGAGTTGAAGAATGTCAACCACCACACCATGGAGCCTAGAGTGCCTACAACTGAAAGCAGGAGGATTGCATCCAATATCCATGTGGAATCTAAACCCCCTCTTGACATAGATGTGGAATGGACACAACCAAGCCAAGGTCCACAGGAAGGAGGAATACAGTAAGGATCAGAGTGGACTTAATGATATTCTATTCATGAACAATTGTGGTTAATTATCGAGAAAATGTGGCATTGATGTGGAAAAAGTGGCCATGGTGGCTGCTGGGTGCGGGGAAGGGGAGGAAGAGAAGAAATGTGGAGGCATTCTCGGGACTTGAAGTTGTCCTGGGTGGTGCCCCAGGGACAATTGCCGGATGTTGCATGTCCTCCCATGGCCCACTGGATGGAACATGGGAAAGTGTGGGCTATGGTGTGGAACATGGGACATGAGGTGCAGCAATGCCCAGAGATGTACTCACCAGACGCAATGGATGTGACATGATGATGGGGGAGAGTGTTATTGGGGGGGGAGTGGTGGGGTGGGGGCGGTGGGGGCGAAGGGGACCTCATATTTTTTTTAATGTAATATCTTTTAAAAAAATGAATAAAGTGAGTAGAATTTGAAAAAAAGAAAAAAGAAAGATATTAACTTAGTTATTCATGTCAACATATCATAATCTCCAGAGTAAACATTAAAAAATAAAAGTACAAAGAGTTATAGCCAACAAGTCAATAGAGAAATTAAAATCGATTACCCAAAAAAAGGCAAGAAAAGGAAACAATGTTACAAAAACAGGTGACAAGCAGAAAATACTATATAGACCCAAATGTAGCCAAATCAATAATTACAATAGAGGAAAATGATCCGAACACACTGTTAAGTTTCTTTGACTGCTCAAACAAAAACAATGCAATGGTTTAGCATAAACAATGGCAATTCATTAGCTAATGGTTTTGAGGCTGGGAAAAGTCCAAATCAAGGTGATGCCTTCTTCCTGAAGACTGGATTTCTGGGGCTGGCACCTAGGTCTTTGGTTCTGGGATCCTCTATCACATGACAATACACATGGCAGCCTTTCCTGGCCTGTCAATTCTCTTCCCCATTCCACTGAATTTCAGTTTCTTACTTCCCATGGCTTTCTTTCTATCTGAATTTCATTCCACTCATAAAGGGCTCCAGTAATAGGATTAAGAGCCATTGTGAGGTTGGCCACACCTTAACCAAAGTAACTTCATCAAAAGGTCCTAGAATGTTTTCTGGATTACAGACAGCTCCAAACCAGCACATACACCAATTAAAAAACAGTAATTGACAGATTTGAAAACAAAAATAAAATATTTTTAAAAGATTCAACTAGATGCCGTCTATAAGAAACCAACTTTAATCGTGAAACAATAGATGCCTTCCCATTATAATCAAGAACAAGCAGTAAGCTTGCTAACTCTATTATTTATTAATGTTTCTCTGGGAAAATTTGCTAACATAATTGGGTAAAAAAGCAAATAAGAAACACAAATATTAAAAGAGAGAAGACAAAACTAATTATTTGCAGAGAGTATCATTGTCTAGATGTAAATGTTAGACTAATCTAAAAAGAAACTAGAATTAATAAGAAAGATTAGTAAAGCAAACGATTACAAAATAAAGCTCAATAGTTTCCTATGGCCCAGCAATAATAAACTAGAAAATAAATTACATTCCTAGTAACAAAACAATACATATCACCTAAGAGTTAAATTCATGAGAAATGTACAGATCCTCTGTGAAGAAAATCACAATATTTCTATAGAAGAACATAAAAGAAAACTTGTTTAAATGGAAAACTATATCATGTTACTGGGTAGGAAGGCTTAATATTATCAAGATGTCAATTCTCCCCAAATAAATAAATAAACTCTGTGCAATCCCAGTGGGTTTGAGGATCTTTTTTGGAAACGTGACAAATAATTTCAAAGTTCTTCTGGAAGGATAATGCAAGAAACTAAGAGATATTGAAAATTGTAGTAACGATAGGGCTTTGTCCTGCTAGAATTTAAATGTATTAGTGTGTAAAATGATAATTAAAATGTTGTAATAGTGCTATAAAAATAAGCAAACAATGGAATAAGTTTAGGGCTAGAACTATTTCTATATAAGCATAATATGTGTTAAAAAGTGGTATCCTAAATCAGTGGGGAAAAATATAATAGTCTCTATGTGGTGATGGAATACACAACTGACAATTTTAGGGAAATCAGCTATATCAATACTTCATACTATATTCTAAATAAATTTCAGGCTTATTAGAAATATAAATATAAAATAAGATCTGTCATACTAAAGGAAAATATATGTGAATATTTATATAATCTTGATGTGGTAAAGAAAATGACACCTAAAGTAGAAACCATATGGGTAAACATTACACTTGCTATAAAAATACATTTTTTCAATAAAATATTACATTAAAATAAAACTAAACTATGCAAGGAACTGAGAAAAATATGTACCATACCTTTAAGCAAAAGCTCACATCAATCCATAGAAAGTTGAGAGTCACCAAAAGAAAAAAATCATTAAAGGAAAATAATGAGAAATTCTCAAAATAAGATATAATTATTTTCCACTTAATAATTAAAAATGGAATTTAAGGGAAGAGATGTGGCTCAAGCAGTTGAGGGCCTGCTCCCCATGTGGGAGGTCCAAGTCTGCGGTTCCTCCAAAAACAAAAAAAAACCAACAACAAGCAAACAATGGAAAAATCAACTCAGGGGAACTGATGTGGCTCAGTGGTTGAGCACCAGCTTCCCATATACAAGGTCTGGGGTTCAATCCCCAACCCTGGTTCCAAAAAAAAAGTGCAATTTAAAAGAAACACCATGTTAGTATAGCAAATTGGCAAAGGTTTATTCGTGTATTAATAAGAATATAGGGAAATAGAACCTCTCAGACACTGGTAAGAATGTAGATTTGTATAACCTTTTTGAAAAGCAGAATGGAACTCTTAAAACTTTGTAAATGCACCACTTAGAGGAATTAATCGTAAAATAATAATATATTTCTTTAGATGGATATTCAAGGCATTGTTTATAAAATACTAGACAAAATTGGCCCAATCTAGTCTACTCTAAAAGATCAAGCCAAAGAAACAAGAAAACAAAAAACAGAAAAATAAAGTTTGATCAAGTAAGGAGACACCTGTAACCTTGAGCTATAATATACGAGGAAGAGCTACCAAATTCAGGAAAGATCAAGCAGGGGTGCAGGAAAATGTCTAAAGAGACATCTGTTACCTGAGACCTCAGACAAATCAGTCAGAGCACAGTTATCCAAAGTAAGTTGTACACACAAGGGGCAAAACCACGAGCTCTTGGCTGGAACAATGGGATCGGGATGGACCTTTGGAGGAGAAAGTTTCTCTGGACCCTCTTTTACCCCATAGAATACACAGGGAGGTGGGACTGAACAAGGAAACACACATCTTTGTGAAAAGCAATGTGTCAGTGAGGAACAGTGAAGGAAAGAGATCTTGAATTATGAGCGGTCCTTCAACTGCTTATTTCTTTGAACAAGGGACAAATAAAGGTTAAAACTGTTCAATCACATACACACACACACATACTAACCCCAAGTCATAAAAAGCTTTGCTATGAACCAAGGAAAGTTATTGCTTGCCTGATACCTTCCCTCCCCCTGAATGATCCTCTTGCAAATAACTGGAAGAATTCACTTGATTAAAAAAAAAAAAAAAAAAAAAAGAAGAAGAAGTAAGCAAAAAGGAAGGAGCCAAATATCTACGCAAAGATACTTTCAGAAAAGGAAGAAAAATGTGGAAAAACAAGTAGCAGATGATGGATACCTGCCAGAAAAATATTGCCACTGCTCAGATAAAAAGTATAACTAAATATATGACCATAAATATGAAGCACTTAATGAACAAAAGAGCTCAAAGCAGAGAACTAGAAGAGATGAAAGAACTGGCAGGCTTTAAAAATAAATAAATCCATCCCAGAAATCAAGGTCACATTAAGCAACACAAAGATCCATCCCTGAAATCATGCTAAGGTACAGAAAAACTGGATTGAGAAAAGCAAGCAAAATAATACACATGATGAAAAGACCAAAAAAAAAAAATTTTTTTTAAGGATGAACACAAAACAGAACTGAAGAAAGCCATAGTTTTGCTAAGAATGAAAAGATTTAAATCTATAGTTTCAACTAGCAATTCATTCCAAAATCAAATAAAAACCTGCAATACAATTAACACTGGAGCCTATCCTAGTGATGTTACTGGACTTCAAAGATTAAGAAAAAAACAAACAAAGGGGGAAAAAACACAATTGTGTGTAACCAGACAAAATGATTACATAACCTATAAGTTTGAAATAGACTCCTATTTATTTCCCCTAAATTTCCTCTTATTTCTGGATATAGAGTCACCCAAATAGACACTGCATTTCCTAGCTGTCCTTGTAGTTAGAGCTAGAGTAGCCACAAGGGTAAGTTTTGAACAATTAGATGTACTAAAATTAAATGTGAAAAATCATCTGCAATTTAAAGAGAAGTTGCTTTCCTTGGAATATGCCTCGTTTCCTCTTTCTGCGAGCTATGATGTAGATGTACCAACCTACCTTTGATTATGTGGGCGAGAACAATGCCCTAGGAGACGGGAGCAACAAGATAGAAGGAGCAGATCCCTGGATGACCCTGTGGAGTAGAACTACTCTATTAACTTGGACCACCAAGGCTGTATATGGGAAAGACATAAACTTCTCTCTTATTTAAATCATCGTATTTTGTACTTTGTTACATTATTATATTCTTTCCCAAATCTAATACAAAGGGAGAAAATTAGACTGGCCTCTGACTTCACAACAATATCCCTGGAAGACAGAGATATGTTACCTTCAAAGAACCCAGGGAAATATATGTGACCGAAGATTTCTATATCCAGTCAAACTACTTCTTACAGAAAGTGCTTAGACAATAACCATCGGTCAACTAAAAGATGAATGGAGAAAATCAGCTAGCTGTGATGGCAATTTATTTAATCAAGGATAAAGATTGCTGCAAGACAGAATGCATATGTTATGAATTAAGACAATAAGGGAATGATAAAATTAGACAAATATAGGAAAGGAAGCAAAAGGGAAGATGGGAGATTGTGCAAGTATGTGTATTTTCTCATCTATCTGTCATAGTTTTTCTAAGATAAAAAGTTAAAGACTAGAAAAACTAAAGAAAAACTGAAAAAAACAATATATAATTGGTTACAATTGGGTGGTGCTGGGGAGAGAGTTTAACCATAGCTGCTCTTCAGAATCATACAGGGTACTTTTTGAAAATAATCATGACTGAACCTCAGGGGCACTGGTAATTTTTTTAAAGCTCCCTGACAATGCTAATGTAGATCAAGGACTGAAAACCACTGAAGTAGAGAAGTACAAATAAATAACATTGCTATCATGGAGAATTAATAGTCATTGGATGGAAAGTAAAATATATTAAATAGAAGTTTTTAAGATTACCACTAAGAGAACTTAAAAATAAAATATACATCTTTGGATTAGAAAGAAGAAGGTACTTGCACACACATGTACACACTTGAACTAGAAATAAAAAACAGATCAGATCATGTAGTTTTTTTTTAAAGAAGCAATACAAACTGAAAGCATATATGAAATGTGATGACCAAATTCATCTATCCTATATTAATGGTATGCATTCATCTGTTAAAAGAAAAAATAATAAAAACATTATATGATTGGAACATAAAGCAAAATCTACCCATACAAGGTAAAAGAGGTACACTTAAAACTGAGAGTCTCAGAAAGATTAAAGAGTAAGCATATGGGCAAAGGCAAACAAGCAAACAAAAGCACAGGGTTGGGATTGCAATCTATCAGACAAGGGTCAAATTCAGGGAAAGGGACATTAGATGAGACAAAAGATGCTTTATAATGTACTGTAATTGTATTACTTGCAATGAAGACCTGACAGTTACAAATACTATGCATGTAATAACAGTACCAAAATAAAGCAAAAAGGAAATACAATGAAAAAAATTACAGTGAAAATTAGATAAAAGTACATTTATACTAAATGGCATTAATTCAAAATTAAGTATACAAAAATGAACAGAAATTGCATAAATAACCTCATAAGGAAGAATTCATTGCTATATTTTTAATTCTATCCCTAAAAGCAGAAAATATAATTTTTAAATGCCATGGAAATATTTACAATTTACTAAGTCAACAACAAACCAAAAATAGATAAATCTAATAAATCCCCCAAAGTAGAAATAGTATAGATAACATTATTTGAGGGTAATGCAATAAAAGTAGAAATTTGTAATTAAAACTAGCAAAAAAAATACACACTCACATGCACACATGAATACACACTCTTAAGTAATATTTGGGTCAATAACAAAACTCAAAATTAATTTGCAGAATATCCAGAAAAACAAATAGTGAAAAGGACCACATACCAGTCTATCAGTTCATAACTAAAGTGGTGCTCAGGGGACCTTTATAACATTAAATACTTACAATTAGAAACAAGAATGAATGAAAACAAATTTGGAACCCAACTTTAAAAGTTAGAGAAGTAAACCTGATTAAGTCAATGAAGAATTAATAAGGACAAAAGCAAAAATAAAATGCATTTATTATAAAACAGGAAAAATGGTATGATAACAAATAAACCCGAGAGCATATTGATTAAAATTATAAAATAGATATAAACTATGATTTTACCTAATTAAGGAGATGAAAGGACAAAGGATAAAAACATAAAATAAGAAGTGAGAATGGGAAAATAATACATACAAATACAGTGGAAATTTAAAGAATCAAAAAAGCAGGACTGATAATTATCCAACAGGCACTATTAGTCATTGCAGTTGTTTATGGATGGATATAATATGGTTGTTTGTGGCATTTGTTATGACTGGTATTTTTACTTTGCCAAAGGACTGCTGATGGCAAAGTACCAAAAATCTCTTGGCTTTTATAATGAGGATTTGAGGTAAAAGCTTACAGTTTCAAGATCATGCAATGTCCAAATCGAGGCATCAGCAGAGATGCTTTCCAACCAAAGTCAGTTACTCTTGATCCTGGCATTGTTGGAATTTAGCAAAGCAAGATGACCCCCAATCTCTGCAGAGGTTTCTGCCTTCCCCTCCAGAATATACTGTCTCTTGAAGCTCAGTTATGAGCAATCAGTCACAGGGCTTATCTTTTGGGGCCTCAGCTCTTTGAGCCTCTCAGGGGCTTCTGTTTTCCTGCAGCCCTCCCTCTTACATGGTAGAATCAAACATGGCAACTCCCTTTTCCTGTGTCTGTCTGTCTCTCCATGTCACCCTTATATCAGACCCGGCAAGAGGGTGGAGACACCACATGAATCACGCCTCTGTGAGGTAATCCAGTCAAATGAGTCTCACACCCACAGGATGGATTAGTTTAAAACATGATATTTTGCTTTTTGGGATTCACAAAATTCAAACTGTCACACTCATCAGTGCTGATGCCAGCTGATTTGTAAATATTTTGCATATCACCCCTACATAGAAGATCGATTGTGTCAACTCCATGTAAATAAACTTGGAATTGTAAATGATATAGATTATTTTCTAGGAATATAGATTACCAAAACTGAATCCCCAAACAGAATATGTAAGTAAAAATTTTCTAAAAACCACCTCACAAAAAATAAAAAGCAGCAGGTCCAGTGGGTTTCATAGCTGAATTCTTCTAACCTTTTAGGAACCAATAACTTCAGTGTTAATTATCAAATCACTTGAAAAAGAACAATTTACAAGATATTTGTGATAAGACCAGAGCAATAATAACACCAAACTCTGAAATGGACAACCCCCAAAAGGGACAATTATAGATCAATTTCACTATCAATAGTAAGGCAAAATTTTTAAATAAATTATTAATATATAATCTAGCTTCATGTTAACAGAATACTACAGCATGATGAAATGGGATTCCATCAAAGACATATTAATGTAATTCACTATATTAATATATCAAAATGAGAAATCACATAGTCTTCTCCTTAAATGCTGAAAGACAAATAATGAAATTCAATAATTACGATAGGTTAAAATGTTAAAATAAAAAAACTTTTCAAAAAGGAATAGATAAATGTACCTTTCACATAGTCAATAATCAATATGATATTTAGTAGAGAAAAACATTAGGAACATCACCATTACAGTCAGAAACAAAAGCAGAAGCTACTCCATCATTGTATTACTTTCATTATCATCAAATATGTGTATCAAGCTGTTTTCTAAGTACTTTACATGCTTTAACTCAGTTTAATACTCACTACAACCCTATAAAAAAGGTGGAATATTTTTTTTTTATTTACAATTATTTAGCATTTTTCTACTAGTCTATCCAATTAGAATGGGGGAAATAAACATATAATTCTAAATTAGGGAGTATTTTTTCTTTGAAAGTGATTTGATTATACACTTAGAAAATCCAATACAAGATCCAATCAAAAAGCTATGACAGACAACAGGAGAATTAAATAAAATAGTCTCAAACTTAATATTAAAATACTTCACTTCTGGTATTGATGGACAAATTATATCAAACCCTAATAAAAACTGAAAATGTTGGATGAAACTGTTAAAAAAAAAAATTGTTTGAAAGCGTTAGGAAGCTAGCAAGGCAGCCAGGACTTGAGAGGTGAAGATCTCCGAGGACTTAGGAGTGCATTGAGATAAGCCTAACATTCTGCTCCACTTTTTTCTTAATGCGTTTCCTGATTTGTAAGCAGTACAGGGCCTAGAGTCTGAGAATTAAACAGAAAAGTTTGGCTAGGGGGCTGAGAAACTAAGCAGAATCTCCAGCAGCTTCACAGAACTGGAAAGACAAAACCTGGAATTCAACAAGACGGTTAAGACTTAGGAAGCCATGACCTCAGAGGGAAGGGATTATATTTAAATGAATATTCAGCAATGCAACTAACCTTCAGGCATTTGCTAATTCATAAATAAATTGGAGTTGGAAGCAAAAGTTACCATAGGAGCCTGAGAAGTAGAGCAAAGCTTTAGATAGTTTACTGATGCTAGGGAGACAAAAAATAGAGCTTAGGGCCTATCAAGGAAGAGGAACCCTAGTAAATATGCCATGCATTTGAAAAACCCTGAAGAATTACATCCTCAGACACAGGCAAAATTGAAAGTAGACTTAGCCTTCATAAACACTAAAGCCCATATATGTATTTCTTTTTCTTTTTTTTTTAGGAGGTACCAAAGATAAAACGCAGTGTATTAGTCAGAGTTCTCTAGGGAAACAGAATCAACAAGGATATCTATCAATAATATGCAATTTTATAAGAATCTCTCACATGACCGTGGGGATGCTCAAGTCCTGGTTCCGCAGGCAGGCTGCAACCAGGGGCTCCGATGTAAGTCCAATGAAGGTTCTTGATGAGTTCTGGGAGACACTGACTGTCCAAAGACGAGCTGGGAAATTCTCACTCAATGCTGGAATCACTTCCCCTTTTAAGGCGTTCAACTGATTGGATAAAGCATCCCTCATTGCTGATGGCAATCTCCCTGATTGATGTAATTATAATCACTATCTATGATTTACCACTGCAGGAAAGTCAATGGTGACTAAAGTCCATAAATGCTCTTGTATTAAAGTTAGCTCAGTGCTTGCTTGACCAAACAACTGGGCACAATTACCTGACTGAGTTGACACAATAGCCTAACCATCACACCCAGGATCTGATATATGGGAAGCAGGTGCTCAACCACTTGAACTACATCCACTCCCCTAAAGCCCATATTTGAATCAGCTCAATTCCAGACTGGTTTGAAGTGAACTGTCTGCCAGAAGAAACTGCACACTTTCTCTGTAGGAAGGGGTAGTATCCAGACCCTCAAATTATCTCTACAATTTTTTCATATGTGATATTTTTCATTCAATACAAAATTACAAAGAATACCAGGAAACAGAAATAAATTACTAAAACCAAGAGGAAAATAAACAATAGAAACACTGGTGATCCAGAGTTACCATCCTAGATACATCATAAAAGCTTTCAAAAGAGCCTCAAAAAGATCAAATAGATCTGCAAGTAAATTAACCACCTGCCAAAACAAAGCCCAACACTCTTTAAAGAAAGACAATAAAATACAGACACCCAAAAATGTAATCTTCACAATGACAAACATCTAATAAAAATTACTAGACATGCCAAGAAGCAGGAAAATGTGATCCATATACAAAAGAAAAGTGTTTAATAAACACAGACCCAGATAACAGAAATGATGAAACCAGCAAACAATGGTGTTAAAATAACTATTAAAACTATATCAAGAATTTAAAGAAAACACACACAGTGTGAACTGGTATGAAGGAATAGAGAACGTTTTTATTAAGAGAAAACTGAGTATATCATAAATTGCTGAAAATCAATGATAAAGAGAAAATTTTAAGAGCAGACAGAAGGAATAAAAAAGACACATGAAAAACAGAAACAAAAATAAGAATCACAGAAGATTTCTTGTTATAAACTCTGCAATTAGGAAATACTGAAACATTATTGAACTTTTTAAGAGGGAAAAATCTAGAATTCTATATTCTGTTAAAAACACCCTTTAAAAGTAAAGATGAGATAAAAAATATTTTTACACACATACAAATGTTGTGAGATTTCATCACTAGGAGACCTGTACTAAAATAAATGTTAAAATTTTCAGACAGAAGAAAAATAATACCAGATGGAAACTTGGATCTATAAAAACAAGTGAAGAGCACTATAAGTGGTAAATTTATGGGTAAAGACAAAAGTTCTTCTCAGTTTCAAAATATCTTTAAAATATAATTGTATAAAGCAATTATAATAATATATTGTATAGTTAATTAATAACACATGTAGAAGTAAAATGTATGACAATTGCATAAAAATGCAAAAGTGAATGGAAGTACTATTCTTACGTAATATGTGAAGGCATGTAATATTTGAAAGTACACTGTAATAAGTTAAAGATTCATGTTGCAAACCCTGGAGCAAACACTAAGAAAATAAAACAAATAGGTTTAGCTAATAAGCCCATATTGAATATAAAACGGAATTCTATAAAAAAATACACCATCCAAAAGAAAACAGGACAAGAGAAAAAAAATGAACAAAGAATAGATGGGACAAATAGAATTCAAAAAGTAAGATGGTAGATTCAAATGCAACCCTTTCAATATTACATTCAATGTAAATTTTCTACTGCTCCAGGTAAAGGCAGGGACTTCTAGATTGAATAAACATGAAAATAATTTAAACTTCACTCATAAATATAAGAAATATAAATTTGAATTGCAATGAGAGATAATTTTTAGCAATTCAGATTGGCAAAGAAAAAGTTTGCAAACACTATCATCATGCAGAAGTTGGCAAACAACCACTCTCACACATTGTTAGTAGGTAGATAAGTTTGTACATACTCATGAAGATCAATCAGCAGTATCTACCAGTATTAGATATAAACTCTGGCCCAGGAACTAAAGCTGAATGAATTTATCTTTCAGCTATCCTGGCTCATTCACGAAATGATAAATATACAAAAATATTAATTGCAGAATTGTTTATAATGGAAAATTATTGAAAGAAACCTAAATGACCATCAAGGGGATAGTGGCTAAATACAAGTAAAATTATGAACATCCGAACAAATTGAATGCTTGTCTCAGTTTCCTAGGGCTGCTGTAATAAAATACCACAAACTAAATGACTTAAAACAACAGAAATGCTTTGTCTCACAATTCTACAGGCTAGAAATCTAAAATCAAGATGTCGAACCATGTTTCCTCTAAAATCTGTAGTTAAGAATCTGTTCCATGCTTCTAACCTGGCTTCTGGCAGTGGCTTGCCAACAATCTATGGCATTTTCTGCTTTAGTCATTGTTTCAGTTTCCTAGGCTGCTGAAAACAGATATCATGAAATGTGTTGGCTTTAACAACGGGAAATTATTAGTTTATAAGCTTACAGTTTTAAGGTCATGAAAATGTCCAAATCAAGGCATCATCAAGATGATGGTTTCTTCCTGAAGACTGGCTGAGGAAATGACAAACTGTTTTCCACAGCAGCTGTGCTTTTACATTCCCACCAACAATGTTTGAGGGCTCCTATTTCTCCACATCCTTGCCAACATATTATTTTTCTTTTTTTTTTTTAATTAATAACCATCCTAGATGGTATGAAGTGGTATCTCAATGCAGTTTTAATTTGCATTTCTCTAATGGCTAATGATGTTAAACATCTTTCCATATACTTATTGGCCATTTGAGTATCATCTTTGAAGAAATGTCTGTTCAAATCCTTGGTCCATATTTTAATTGGGTCATTTGTCTTTTTGTTGTTGAACTGTAGGAATTCTTTATATAGTCTAGATTTTAAATCTTTATCAGATCCAATAGTTTATACCATTCTGTAGGTTGTCACTTCACTTTCTTGCTAATATCCTTTCCTGCACAAAAGTTTTTTTTATTTTTATGAAGCCCTTTTATCTATTTTTTCTTTTGTTGCTTGTGATTTGGGGTAAAATCTAAAAATCCATTGCCTCTGGCATGGTCCTGAAGATATTCCCTATGATTTCTTATAATAGTTTTATAAGGTTAGTGCTTATATTTAGGTCTTTGATTGATTTTGAATAAATTTTTGTATGCAAAAATCTGTACAAAAATAGTAGTATAACTTCATTTTTACTAGCCTAATTTCATCATACTGACCCTATTTCCAAGTAAAGTCACATTCTGAGGTACTGGGAAATAGACTTCAGCATATCTTTTTGAGCTCACAATTCAATTTGTAACAATACTATATGTAGCCATTAACAACGATAAGACTGCTCTATCAAGGCAACTCCACAAAATACCTCCCTAGTTAATGTGCCCTAAATAGAACATCTTATGGAGTTTAACAATCAAAATTCACAAATGTGTAAATCTCCAAATACAGTATTTCCTAGCCAATGTTTATATAGGGACATGTATTATTTACTTTATTAAAACTCAAAAAATTTTACCAGAATGATGCACAAGAAAAGTTCCTTCAGTCACTTCTGATTCTGCAGTGCAGTGGTTCTAAAAGCATGGTCCCCAGACCAGTAACATCCAGAGATGCACATTCCATTTTCTGACACTTCGTAAGTCTTTCAAATGATCTACTCCTTATTCTGACTGTTTACCAATTGTTTTTGGAATGAAACTTGAGACTTTTCTTGCTCCTACAACTCAACAACAAAAAGACAAACGACCCAATTAAAATATGGGCCAAGGATTGAATATGCATTTCTTCTAAGATGATACTCAAATGGCCAATAAGTATGTTCAACATCATTAGCCATTAGAGAAATGCAAATTAAAACTACATTGAGATACCCCTTCATACCATCTAGGATGGCTATTTTTTTTTTTTAAAGGAAAATAAAATGTTGGCAAGGATGTGGAGAAATAGGAGCCCTCATACATTGCTGGTGGGTATGTAAAAGCAAAGCCACCACAGAAAACAATTTGACAGCTCCTCAGCTGGTCTTCAGGAAGAAACCATCATCTTCACATTTGGACATTTGGACATTTGGACATTTTCACAACCTCAGAACTGTAAGCTTGCAAGCTAATAATTTCCCATTATTAAAGCCAACACATTTCATAATATCTATTTTCAGCAGCCTAGGAAACTAAAACAATGAATGAAGCAGAAAATGCCATAGATTGCTGGCAAGCCACTGCCAGAAGCCAGGTTAGAGAAATGGAACAGGTATATTTTCTTTTTTTCTTTTCTCTCTCTTTTTTTTTTTTTTTTTTTTTGCAATTGGTACTTTTTTATGGTAGTTTTTGTAAGATACATAGATTACAAAAAATATTACATTAAAAAATATGATGTTCCCAATACCCTACATCCACCCGAACCTACTACTCCCACATCAACATCCTCTTTCATCATTGTGGCACATTCATTGCATTTGGTGAATACATCTTGGAGCACTGCTGCACACATGGATAATAGTTGACATTGTAGTTTACACTCTCCCCCAGTCCACCCAGTGGGCCATGGGAGGACATACAATGTCCAGTAACTGTCCCTGCAATATCATTTAGGACAATTCCAAGTCCCGAAAATGCCCCCACATCACATCTCTTCTTCCCTCTCCCTGCCCTCAGCAACTACTGTGGCCACTTTCTCCACATCAAAGCTACAATTTCTTCCATTAGTAGTCACAATACTTCTATAGCAGAATACCATTAAGTCCACTTTAATCCATATTTTATCCCCCCATCCTGTGGACCCTGGTATGGTGATGTCCACTCCACCTCTATATCGAGACAGGACTTAGATCTCACGTGGTTGATGGATGCAATTCTCCTGCCCGCAGTTGTAGGCACTCTTGGTTCCCTGGTGTGGGGGTTGACTATCTTCACCTCTCTGTTAACTGATCTGGGTAAGACCAATGAACCAGAGAGTAGGAGCTGCAACTCTCCTGAGGTTCCGGGCCCAGCTGGCACATGGCAGTTCAGAGATTCAAGTCTCCTGAGTATACACCAACCCCAGCACCAACCACAGGTTCAGTAAAAGTGACAGAAGAGGCATGTGTAGATAGGTTACATCTAAGTCCAACTCCATGACATTCAGGAATACAAATTCCAAAGTATGACCCACTGACAAGGCATGAACTCCAGAGCCATCTGCCATGACCATAGAACCTGTGTATTCAGGAGCACCAGTACCTGGGGTTGTATCTACTTTGGTTGTGTCTGGGATCCTGCTGAGGCATGCATAAGCACGACCCTTCTGATGACTTCCCGACTCTTTTTTAGAAGACTCTCAGCCATATAAACTCATTTGTCTTTACCATTTCCCCCTTTTATTCAAGGTCTTTTTCTAGTTGCATCACAAGTTAGTGATTGGTAGTGATCCCTCGGTGCCAGGGAGGCTCATCCCCAGGAGTCATGTCCCATGCTGGAGGGAAGGTAACGCATTTACATGCTGAGTTTCGCTTAGAGAGTGTCACGTTTGAGCAACATGGAGGCTCTCAGGAGGTAACTCTTAGGCACCCTGCAGCTTTAGGCCTAGTTGAAATTTCAGGCACACAGGCTCATAAACATAGTCATCAGTATCAAGGGCTCATCACTGGACCATCCTTCTTCACTGATCTTTGCCCTTGTACTTGGAGGATTGTTGTTGTTCCATTGGGGAATGTGACAGAGCTTCTCTGGCTACAAACTCAGCACTCCCTCAGTTGTTGTTCATAGCTCTAACTACTATGAAAATACCCAATGTATATCCAAACATCTTTATATACCCTATATACATACCCTGGAGAACTCCCTCCCAACTTTGTGTCCCCTATCAATAATACCCCACACCAGCATTCCATCCCTGCCATAGTTGAACCCCTCAGTGGTCCAAAACTTTTTTTAAAATGAAGCCTAATATATTGTCAAATTCAATTAGTAGGAAAATGAAATAGTAATGATAGGTTTAAAGATTAGAAATAAAATACATACTAATTTAGAAAAACTAAAATTAAGTAAAAAATTAATTGGGGTATTAAAAAATGAAAAAAATAATAAAACTTTGTTTTTGACATTTTGCCTTTCATCACTGTAATAGGTGTTGCCCTGTATGTACAGTAGCAAAGCAATTTCTTTCATTCCTTCCTCAGTGTCTACATCCTTTTTTTTTTAATTTTTAATTTTGTCTTCAAAAAAGTTTGAGATCACAGTAAAGTCAAATATACAATATAGGGGACTCCCATGTATCCAACATCACACCCTTTTTCCCCTTCCCCAGCAATGATCTTCTTACATGTTCATGTTATATTTGCTATAACTGGTGTACAGATATTGAAACATAGCTACCAAACATGGTTTCACTTTGGTTTACATTATGGTAAATGTACAATTTTCTAAATTTTTAGTTACATTATGATTTACATTTTAGCCTATAGACTTTTATACATTTTTGGTGAAATTTAACATGTTCTATATCCATTGTGCAATCTTGTGCAACACTTTCATTGCCCCCATTTACCCTGCTTCCATCTATTCTATTCTTCTCTCACTTTCCCCTCAGGATCCACTGTGACAACCAAGTTTTACTGCTTGAAGGGCCAGATTCACAGATACTTGCAACAATGCTGAAGGCTTGAGACACTAGACTGTCCTCCCCTATTGGGGGCCACCAATTCTCTTGAGAGACTCAGTTCCCTATGTTTGAGAACATCAGGCCTCCCCAGGATGGAAGTACACCTTCCCACACATGGTATGGGTCTCCACCCAATGATATAACACACTATGACAAGAGGAGCACTCAAACACTCCCTAGAAGCCTGCGCCTGTGCCAGTTTCCACACCCCCCCCATTAAGCACCTTAAGCAGGTAACCTTTCCTTATTATATTTTCTAAAAAGTTTTCTCAACATTACAGTTTCAACCACATACCTGACAATCTCCCATGTTCATCTGTTCCCCCCAATTTCTTGGGCCATCTGACCCATCCTCCTAATCCTCCCTGCCTCAAGCCTGCAAAGCCCCACCCAATGGTATCCTTATGCCTCCGTCTTATCCCTTCCATGTACAACTACTTACCTCCACTTTATCATAGATTTCAACCATGTAGGCATCAGCTCACAACCTTCCACTCCCTCTACCCCAATTTTCTGTAAGTGTATCATCCAGTTTCTAGCTCTCTGAGATAGCTTGGTTTACTTATTTCATATCAGAGAGGTCATGTAGTACCTGTCCTTCAATGCCTGACTTGCTTCACTCGACATAAGGTCCTCAAGATTCATCCATGTTATCACATGTGTTTGTACTGTATTCCTTCTTATAGCTAGGTAGTATTCCAGTGTATGTATATACCACATTTTTTTTAATCCATTTATCTGTTGATGGGCATTTGGGTTGATTCCAACTTTTGGCAATAGTGAATAATGCTGCTTTGAACATTGGTGTGCATATATTGGGTTGTGTTCTTGTTTTCAGTTCTTCTGGGTATATACACAGCAGTGAAATTTCTGGGTCATATGGCAAATCAATAGCTAGTTTTTTGAGGAACCGCCAAACTGCCCTGCAGAATGGCTGGATCCTTCTGCCTTCCCACCAGCAGTGGATGAGTTTTCCCATTCCTCCACATCCTCTCCAACACTTGTAGCCTTTGTTTTTTTTAATAGCCAACAGTCTTATGGGAGTAAGACAGTATCTCATTGTAGTTTTGGTTTGCATTTCCCTAATAGCTAGTGATTTTGAGCATCTTTTCATGTGCTTTTTAGTCATTTGTATTTCTTCTTTGGAGAAGTGTCTATTCAAATCTCTTGACCATTTTTTAAATGGGCTGTTTGTCTTTTTTTTTTTTTTCAAGATATAGGAGTTCTTTATATATGAAGGATGTTAGTCTCCTATCAGATATATGATTACCAAATATTTTCTTCCATTGGGTAGGCTGTCTTTTTCACTTTCTTGACAAAATTCTTTGAGGTGCAAAAGGCTTTAATTTTGAGGAGGTCCCATTTATCTATTTATTCTTTTGCTGCTTGTACTTTGGGTGTGAAGTTCAGGAAGCCAACTCCTATTACAAGGTCCTGTAGATGCTTCCTTACATTGTTTTCCAAGGTCTTTACGGTCTTGGCTCTTACATTTAGGTCTTTGATCCTTCTTGGGTTGATTTTTGTATAAGGTGTGAGATGGTAATCCTGTTTCTTTCTTTTGCATATGGATATCCAATTCTCAAGGCACCATTTGTTGAAGAGGCCATTCTCTTCCAGTTGAGTGTGTTTGGTAACTTTGTTGAATATCAGATGACTGTATATGTGAGGGTCTGGTATATATATGAACTCTCAGTTCAGTTCCACTGGTTAGTATGTCTGTCCTTCTACCAATACCATGCCATTTTCACCACTGTAGCTTTGTAGTATGTTTTGAAGTCAGGTAGTGTGAATTCTCCAATTTCATTTTTCTTTTTTGATATATCTTTGGCTATTTGGGGCCTCTTTGCTTTCCAAATAAATTTCATTTAGTTTTTCTAGTTCATTAAAAAAATGCTGTGTTGCTTTTTATTGGGATTGCATTGAATCTGTAGATCAGTTTGGGTAGGATAGACATCTTAATGATATTTATCATTCCTATTTATGAAGAGGGAATATTCTTCTATTTATTTAAATCTTCTTTGACTTCCTTGAACAGTGTTGTGTAGTTTTCTGCATATAAGTCTTTTACATCTTTAGTTAAATTTATACTAGGTATTAGATTTTTTTTATTTACTATTGTAAATGATATTTGTTTCTTGATTTCCTCCTCAGATTGCTACTGATTTTCATGCATTAATTTAACCTGCAACTTTACTGAACTCATTTATGAGTTCTAGAAGCTTTTTTGTGGATTTCTCAGGTCTTTCTATGTATAGGATCATGTCATCTGCAAATACTGAAATTTTGACTTCTTCCTTTCTTATTTGGATCTCTTCTATATCTGGTTCTTGCTCAGTGCTTAAGTTCTTCCAAGGCAATGTTAAATAGGAGGGGTGATAGTGCACATCCTTGTCTTGTTCCTAATCTTAGAGGGAAAGATTTTAGGATTTCACCATTGTAAATGATGTTAGCTGTGGGTTTTTCATATATACCCTTTATCGTGTTCAGAAAGTTTCCTGTTATTCCTATTTTTTGCAGTATTTTTATCAAGAAAGAGTACTGTATTTTGTCAAATGCTTTTTCTGCATCTATAGATATGATCATGTGATTTTTATCCTTTGATCTATTTATGTGGTGTATTACGTTAACTGATTTTCTTATGTTGAACCATACTTGCATACCAGAAATGAAACTGACTTGATCATGGTGTATAATTGGTTCAGTGTGTTGTTGAATATGATTAGCAAGTATTTTATTGAGGATTTTCACATCTAAGTTCATTAGAGAGATTGGTCTGTAATTTTCCTTTCTTGTGGTGTCTTTGTTTGGCTTTGGTATGGTAATGTTGGCATCATAGAATGAGTTAAGCAATGTTCCTTCTATTTCAATTTTTTGAGAGTTTAAGCAAGACTGGTGTTAGTTCTTTCCAGAATGTTTGGTAGAATTCACCTCTGAAGCCAGCTGGCCCAGAGCTCTTCTTAGTTGGGAGGTTTTTAATGACTGATTCTATCTCTTTACTTCTGTTGAGATCATCAGTTTCTTCTTTCATCAATGTTGGCTGCTTATGTGTTTCTAGGAATTTGTCCATTTCCTCTAAATTGTCCTTCTTGTTGACATATAGTTTTTCAAAGTATCATCTTATGATAGTCTTTATTTTGTGGGGTCAGTGGTGATATCCCCTTTCTCATTTCTTATTTTGTGTACTTGCATCTCTCTTTTTTCTTTGTTAGTCTAGTTAAGGGTTTGTCAATTTTATTGATCTTCTCAAAGAACCAGCTCTTTGTTTTGTTTATTTTTTCTAGCACTTTCTTATTTTCTATTTCATTTAGTTCTGCTCTGATTTTTGTTATTTCTTTCTTTCTTTTCCTTTGGGGCTAGTTTGTTGTTTTTTTAATAATTCCTCCAAGTGTGCAGTTAGGTCCTCTTTAGCACTTTCTTCTTTCTTGCTGTATGAATTTATGGCTATGAATTTTCCTCTCAGTACAGCTTTTGCTGCACCCCATAAGTTTTGATATGTTTGTTGTCATTTTCATTAGTTTCAAGGTAGTTATTGATTTCTTTTGAGATTTCCTCCTTGACCCACTGTTCTTCTAAGAGTGTGTTGTTTAACTTCCAAATCTTGGTGCCTAATCTGTGTCTCTGGCCCTTGCAGATTTCCAGCTGCATTCCACTATGGCCAGAGAAATTATTTTGTATGATTTTAATCTTCCTGAATTCATTGAGACTTTCTCTGTGGCCTAGCATGTGGTCTACCTTGGAAAATGATCCATATGCACTTGAGAAGAATGTATATCTTGCTGTATTTGGGTGCAATGTTCTGTAAATGTCTATTAGGTCCAGGTCCTCTAGTATCTTGTTCAAAGTCTTTGTTTCTTTATTGATTCTCTGTTGAGATGTTCTGTCCAATGGTGATAGTGGTGTATTAAATTCCCTCACTATTCTTGTAGAGGCATCTATTCCTTCACTTTGTTTTTCCAGTGTTTGCCTCATGTATTTGCAGCCACCCTAGTTAGGAGCAAAAATGTTTATGATTGTTCTTTCTTCTTGAAAGATTATCCCTTTTACTAATATGTAGTGTCCATCTTTGTCTCTCACAATAGTTTTGCATTTAAAGTCTATTTTGTCCAATATTAATATACCTACTCCTGCCTTTTTTTTGGTTATTTTTTGCCTGTAAGATGGTTTTCCAGCCATTCATTTTCAACCTCCTTGAATCTCTGGGTCTAAGATGTTTTTTGTAGACAGCATATAGCTGGGTCATATTTTCTTATCCATTCTTCCAATCCATGTCTCTTGACAGGTGAGTTTAATCCATTGACATTCAGTGTTATTACTCTCAAGGAATTACTTACATTAGCCATATTTTCTTTTGATTTGCATATGTCATATGTTGGGATTTTTTTTCTCTTTTTGTCTTTTCAGTTGTTCTTATGCTCTCCTCCAACTCTGCCTTTCCTGTTTTTTTCTTCTTTCCTCCTGCCAAACTCCCTTTAGTATTTCTCGAAGGGTAGGTTTCTTGTTAGCATACTCTCTTAGTTTCTGTTTATCTGTGAATGTTTGAACTCTCTATCATTTTTGAAAGCCAGCTTTGTGGGCTAGAGTATTCTTGGCTGGAAGTTTTCTTCTTTTAGTACCTTGGCTATGTCATGCCACTTCTTTCTTGCCTCCATGGTTTCAGATGAGAAATCAGCACTTAACCTTAATGAATTTCCCTTGTATGTGATGGTTCTCTTTTCTCTTGCTGCTTTCAATATTTTCCCTTTGTTTTGAGTGTCAGAAAATTTGACAAGTATATATCTTGGGGAAGGACTGTTGAGATTTATGCTGTTTTGGGTGCATTGTTCTTCCTGGACATGTACATCCATCTCTCTTAATAGATTTGGGAAGTTTAAGCCATTATTTCCTCAAATACAACTTCTGTCCCCTTTCCCTTCTCTTCTCCCTCTGGGATGCCTATAATGCATATGTTTGTGCATTTTTGTGTCGCCATTCAGTCCCTACATCACTGCTGGATATTTTCTATCTTTTTATTGATCAGTTCTGCTATCTGTTTGATTTCAGATGTATTGTCTTCCACATCACTAATTCTTTCCTCTGCCTCTTCAAATCTGCTATTATTTGCTGAGAGTGTATTTCTGATTTCTTGGATTGTGTATTCATTACCATCATAGCCATTATCTTTTTGTGCATGTTTACAATTTCTTCTGTATACTATCCAAGTGTTTCTTAATATCCTTGATCTCTTTCTTCACTTCATTAAATTGGACCATGATACATGTTTTGAGAGCTTTGATTAGTTGTTCAATGTTCTGCTCCTCTTCCTAGTTTTTAGTTTATTCATTGGATTGGGCCATATTTTCCTGATTATTGGTATGGTTTGTAAATTTTTGTTGCTGTCTGGTCATCATTTTATCTTGGTGGGTTTTTCAGTTGATTATCTTCTCCATCTAGTCTCAGGGTTTATTTAGGTGCTGTTTTTTTGTGTGTGTGTTAAGTCTTCTTTTTGACACTTCATTCTTCTTATTCTATTTCCTTGTTGTTGTCTAAGTTCCCTTAAAGGAAAATATTAGGGCCAGGGAAAGCAAAAGAGGTAAGGAAAGAAAAAGTATAATAGTAGTATTGATAGTAAATGTTAGCAGAAGAACCATGTGAGACCTAGGAGAATGGATATTAAACTCATGTAAGCTGTATAGAGTTATAATAGTAAAAAAGTGGAGTACCTACAATGAGATGGTAAAGTTAATATGGAGAAGAATATAGTATGAGTTAAAAGGCCAGTATGGTCAGGAGAGAGGGAAAGAGAAAAGAAAAGACAATAACATAAAACGTGAATAAAAGATAGAAAACAGAATAGAGATATTAGAAATAAAAAGTCAAAAAAATTGGGAGCTAAAAAAGAGAGATGGAATGTAAGAGAAATAATAGATGATAGAAGATAGAGAGATGTAAAGGACAGGGGATAGCATTGGTTGCCAAAATCAGTACACACAGAAAAGAGGAAATTGAGGATGAGGAAGCACAGCAAAAAAGAAACACTGTCTGCAGAACCTAACAGAAAAAAAAGAAAAAAGGGGGAAAAAAGGAAAATCAAAAAAAAAAAAAGGTGGGGGCCATGGGGGGATAAAGAGGAAGGAAAGTCAAGAAAACAAACAAAAAAAACCAGACAAGGCCTCAGTCAAGGAATTCTCTTTGCAATTAAATAAACCGCTTAGGAGTCTATCCTTCCCCCTTTCTCCTTTCCTCACTTCCCTCTCTCCCAGGGCAGCAGGAAGGCCATGTGAGAGCTCCCCACCGAGATTCAAATGGGATCCTGGTGAACCAACTCACCACAGAAAATAATGACTCTTAGTTTCTTTGAGAGAGAGCACCCACACCTTGCCAGGAACCCTTAATATGCTATTGAAAGCCTACCAAGCACATCCTACTGTCCCCCTCCCTTAGGTGTGCTACACAGGACCAGTTAATTTTCTGACCCTATCTTCTCCCTGACCAAGTTTCTCTATCCCAGGACATTTAGGTAAATTGGGCTCTCTCAGCAGATTCACCTCTCCTATCTTCCTAGCCTCTCCCCAAGCCAGCTGGCATGTTCCTCCAAGCTCAAAAAAGGGGCAACCAGACAATTGAACCTGTACTCCTTGGACCCTTCTACATCCCTCACCAAGACCCTCCCATTCTCAGAGTTTGCCTGAGACTGGAGGGCTAGGGGAATGCTGGAGTTTTGGGAGTTCTGGGTTCAGAGAACATGAGATTGGGGGAATGTGGGCTTGGGAACGCAGGTTTGGGGAACATGAGTTGTGGGGAATGCGGGATTCCGGGAATGTGAGGTTCAGGAAACACAGGTTCGGGGATCGTGTGTTTGGGGAACACAGGGCTTGGGAATGCTGCCGTGCGACCTGCAGTGTTCAGGGAATGCTGAGGCTATCAGCCCTAGAGGAAGTGTTTTGCCTTCCCACAGCTTCCAGCTCTAGTGCAGAAACCCATGGTTTTGCCTTAAGCAAGAACTCCTTTTGTCACCCTCTCTCCAGTTCGATGTCCAGAAACCTGCTGCTTTGTGGGTTCCCAAAACTGCTCACTTGGGCAGGATTCTGTCCCCACTCAGCCAGTTTTTTGCCAGAGAGATGACGAAGGTGCACTCACTCAGACGCCATCTTGCCCCACCCCAAAACAGGTTCTTAACTACAGATTTTAGAGGAAACATGGTTCAATATCTTGATTTTAGACTTTGAACTTCTAGAATTGTGAGATAATAAATTTCAGTTTTAAATTTTCTGAATAGGTAAAAGTGCCCCAGAGCAAGATTGTGACATCTAATAAATTCTTTCAGTTGATCTATAAGAAATGGCTTAGGGAAATGAGATTTAGGACATGGAGCTCTATCATCTGCAAAGTGGGGGACAGATTCCCCCCTTAATGCAGAAAAGAAAGTCAGGCAGCAAAGCCATTAAAAAATGAGCAATTTGGTAAATGACAGCAACAAAAAAGAAAAGGGTGGTATTTAAAGAAGGTATTTTTATCCAAGGAGTAGAGATGATTACAAAATAAGTTTCATGAGGACAAGCTCACTCTGATTTGTTCACAGTTGTACTCTGAAGCTATTTGCTTCTCAACAAATATTTGCCAACTACAAGAGTAAACGATGAAAGGGAAGTCAGAAGAATATTGGCCTTTTCTCTGCTTGTCACTCCTGGCTCCATGATGTCAAGGGAGGGGGAGAATGAGAAGTCCACTTAAGCAGCACTCTCAAAGGGAATTTGACCTCACTCATGATAAGGAGGTGAGGGAAGTCTACATTTTAGAAGTTTGTATAAGACTGTGCAGGTTCTCTTTGGCTCTGACAACTCACAGGCAATCCTACCATTAATTTATTATTGTCCCCCTAGCTTACTTCTCCCAGAACTAGTTCAGACCTCTTTCCTAAAGCCTACAAGCTTCTGTAATCCCAACTTTTATTTTTCAGCAGATGATGTTAATTCTAATTCCCTTTCTTTACCAACAGGATTGAAACTATCTGAGATAAGCATTCTAATCAAATCTCTTTTTTTTTCCCCCAAGAGAATTTAATGTATAGTGAAAGTATACACTCAAGATGGGGATGTGGGACTGCTCATATGAGTCGCAAGAACTGCGCCTCTAATCAAATCTTGTTGCCATCTCAGCCTCTAATTTGTGGAGAACATTGGGACTCTCTTGTATACATACCACAGATGAGGACACAGCCTCAAATTTATTGTAGCATATCTGGACTCATATTTCTCTGCAAAGAGGGTGTTTCTGCTTCCTACAGTCATATAAAATGTCTGCTCTTTGCTGAATTGGAAATTAACACTTTGGTTCTGCTTTGAACCTCCCCATCCTTTGCTCCTTCAGACCAGGAACTCTCTCAAGACCCAGAGGTAAATATTTCCAGATGTAGAAAATTCCCAATTTGGGGGTTCTGGCTGTTAGATTAAAAGCATCAAGAGCCCATGGGAACTGCCATTATATATTGAACAGAAAAGGGAAGAAAGGCATTAGAACTTAGTTGAAATCATTTTGCAACCTTGGCCAAAGCTGTAACTGCATCAAAAAGTTCTTGATCCTTCTCCTACTCATTTACAAACATCCTTGTTCATATTCACTTTCTCCATGTGTACCTTTTTTAATGAGATCTCTAATCCTATTCTAGTTCTTCTAAAGCCATGAAGTATTTAAAAAATCATCTTTTCTATAGTTTCTTGGTGCTCACTATCATGTTGTAAAGCCTACTCCCCCACCAAGGTTTCTGATAAATTCTCAGGACTTGCATTCTCACGATCTGTTCTGCTCTGTTCTACCTGTCAACCATGAAGTAAAACTCAGCCTTTTCATTAATTTCTATAAGAAAGCCTCCATTTGTACAAAATACAGAATTTACTGACCATATGGGGATTCTGGAGATGGATCATAGCCTGCAACACAGAGCAAACATCTTAAAAATTCATATCAATCATCTGTTTTCCAGAGTCCTTTCTGGCCAGCCCACTACTAGGAATTCCTCTGCTGGTCTCTAAATTACATAGCACCCAACTTCATGTCTATGCAGAAACTCCCCTCAATTCCTACACCCCATCCTCTCCAGAAAACCCAGACCCAAACAAATACTGTTTCTTCCATAACAGGAATTCTGCTACAAGCTGTTCTGTTGTTTACATCAATGGGTTAATTTCTGGAGATAACTGAATAATTAATTCTCACCTTGCATTCCCTTTTTTTTTTTTTTTTTTGAATGAAGAAACTACGGTTCAGAGAATTTAAGTGCCTTGCTTAATTTAACCCTTTGAAAAGTGCTTATACAGACACCAGGCACATTTTTATTTAAATGTTGATTTGGGAGCTGGGCTTCTGATCTACTGAACCAGGTTATATTGAACAAGCTCCCCAAATAATTTTTAAGCACACAAAACTTCTAACTTAGACTTGTAACTCAAGGCTTAGAAAAAAATAACAATAAATCCTGTTACAAATTTAATTTCATTTAAGTCGGAGCTGTAAGTATGATAGCTTGGGTTTATGCAGCACCTAAAAAAATCTTTGGACAGCTTTGACATAGGACAAAGTAAATACCAGTGTTGTTTGGTGTAAAGAACACTACTCTAGGAATTAAGGGGAATTGTGTGACACTGAACAAGTTACTTTTAACATCGCTGGACCTCAGGCTCCTAGGGGAAAACACGACTTTCCCTACTTAACTCCAAGGACTATTTGAAGGATAAAATGAGATCATGTATGTGAAAACACTTGTGGGAGGAGGGGAAAATAAATAGCTCTCTACAACTGCTAGGTATTATTTCAAAGTCCTGCTTGGACCTGGAAAATATCAATCTTCTGCATGTCACCAGTGAACTAGTGAGGCAGCCTGTGGAGTTTTTCAAGAAGTCTGAGGATCCAAGTTAGGCAGCTCATTGCTCAGGCTGAGTAGCCAGAGAGGGGAATTCTTGATTCAGAGCAGCATCTGTTTGCGATTAAGGTTTCAGAGGCATGTGCCTGGACTGAAGGCAATGCTACAGAACTGGCCATAGCAGCAGTCCTGATTGTAAAACAAATTCCCTCCTTAAAGTGGATATGAAAAGTAAACATGAAAGTATTATTCTGTAATTAAATGAAACAAAACAATGCTTGTTTAACATCCCCCACAGCACAGGCAGAAGCACACACAAAGGGAAAAACAGGCAGAGGCTTATGGTAAAGTCAGATCTCCAAAAAACAACTACTATCACCCAAATCAGAAGCACTCACAAATACTCTGTTAATGGCAAACTATATTTGCAGAGTGGACATTCTTGGCATCCAACTGCTGCCATGTTCTTTCTTTAAAACTCAAGTTTGGTCGATTTGGATCCTTGGCCAGAAAAATTCTCTTCTCCAAAATTCACTGTCAATTCAGGGTTACTCAGCCTATCTATGTCAGATACCTGACTACAATGACAGTAGATGTATTTATTATAACTCAAAAGACACCATGGACCTTGAATGAAGACCAAAGCTCTGGACATGTGTGGAGAAGAGTAGCCCTAGGACTTCCAGGTGGGCCAGCTGAGCAAGGAGAACTGATGGGGTTGGAGGGTTGCAGGTGGGGAGGTAGAGGGGGAGGTGGATAGAGATCTGAAGGCTGTGATTAGGGTTATTTTGCTGAAGTTTGGATTTTCTCTTTCTAAAAATGGGGAAGGAGGAAGAGACTCAAGTTGAACTTAGAGTGAAAGCCTGGGGAGAGATCTGTTTAAGTATGTTTAAAAATAGCTAGAATAGAAGTTTAAGATAAGCCAGAATTTGCCGATCAAGCTGTAAAATTCAGCTGAGGGCACGAGTAAAAAACATGATGTTCCACACCAGGAGAAAGTCCTTATTTTTATGAGGAACTTCCAGAAAACACCCAGGAAACCAGCAGACCAAATGACATGCCTGACTTAAGTTCCATTTTTCTGGAAGCACTTGGAGACAAAGCAGGAAGAGTTGTGCCTGTGCCCAAAGGGGCCAATGAGAGAAAAGGAGGAAAAGCTGACTGTATTAGACAGCTGAAGGGGTACTGATGCAAAGTACTAGAAATCTGTTGGCTTTTATAAAGGGTATTTATCTGGAGTAAGCGCTTACAGTTACAAGGCCCTAAAGATTTCAACTCAAGGCTGCTTTCTCACTAAAGTCAGTCGCCACATGTTGAAGCAAGATGGCGGGTGATCTCTGTCTGGTCTCTTGGGCCCTCTCAGCTGCTCAGCTAGCTCTGTTCTCTTCAGCTGCAAACTATCAGGCAAATGGTTCAACTCTCTTCCCAGGGCTTTGGCTCTTTGAGCTTTCTCCTTTCTGTCACATGGCAAGAAAAAATGACAAAGTTCTCTCCTCTCCCATGTGTCTTCTTGAGTGAGTGTCCATCTCTATAGGCCCACCAAGAGGCAGGGACTACTGACATAGTCAAATCAAAGCCCTAATCTAAACATAATTTAATCAAAGACATCTCAGCTGAATCTAATATAACCAAACTGTATTATACCCAGAGGAATAGATTAGTTTACAAGTATAATTTCTCTTTTTAGGGTTCATAAACAATCTCAAACTGGCACACTGATTGTGTGAGTAAATGAATCTATAGACATACATAGTACAAGAATGCTGCTCCAGAAAAACAGAGCACTGGGGCTGTGGGCTATGGTCACTGAGGCTGAAGGAGGAACATAGTAGATGAACTGTTGTCACTTCTATATGGCTTATAGTTAATTTTTCATCAGAAAATGAAAGATACCTGGTAAGTATAGTCTAGCTATAAGCCACTTGAATCCATTTTACAGAAATTACCTCTTTAGGGAAGTCAAGAGATTTGGGAAATAAAATTTTGGAGGTAATGGAAAGGGCACTTAACCAGGAGTGAAAAGACTTGGATTCTAGTTCCAGTTTTGCCAATGATTGGGGGAAAGGGGATTTCAGGTAGGGAATTTAGCCTGTTGGGAGTTGTCTGTACTGAGGTCCAATGTCAGGGTGTGGAAAGAGTTGAAAGATAATCTCCAATGTCTCTTCCAGCTATAACAGTGTATGACTCCAGTTAGAATATAAAATATTTAAGCAAGTCTGGAAGGCTATGTATCAAAACATTGCTAGAGCATCCCCCTAGAGAATGAGATTGGGCAGGGGCATAGAGACAAAAGATAATGAGGGAAAACACTTTTAGTGGAGAAGAATGCAAAGGCAGAAGAGTTTTTAATGAAATATTTAAAAAAAAGAAAGTTTCACTTAGCATATAAAATAATTATGAAAACCTGGGAGGCCATCATATAGCAGAACTCCTAGTAGTTGGAGTCTGAACAGGAAGCAGAAAGAATAAAGGGACTTCAGAGAGTCAACAACATAGTTTATTTTTTTCCCCTCCCTCTCTCCCACCTTTGGCAGAAAAGTCCATGGTGGAGATCGGAGGCCACCCAATTCTATCTAATTAACTCCTCTTTGTTCTCTGAGTCCCAACCCTCCATGCCCAGTAACAGAGGGAATGAGTTAGCCTGCTCTGCAGCCTCCTGTGTGATAAACCATTTGATTTTCTGGCACAATGTGAAGAAAGCTGAACTAATCTATCACCCCACATGGATCATGCTGTGTTCCCTGGAGATTCCAGTATCATCAGTGTGGCTTCTTACTTCATCTTAGCTGTCCTTTCTATCATCATCAACTTGAGGATCTATAGGTCAGTTCTCCAAGTTGTGCAGGAGTCAGAAAGCCATGCCCTCAAATTCTGTTTTTAGAAGCTTTCAATAATCATGAGAGTGACCCATCAACAGGATCCCAAAATCCATCATTTGTCTGTTTCTGATGGTAGATCTGGTCAAGTTGTTGGATCTAGCAGTCTTTTTGTGGCTGATGACCTATGTTGGTGCAGGTCTCAATGGAATTTCCCCTCTAATCTTTGCTGAATTGTAAATTTTCAGTGTACCAATGAAAGAACAAAACCCAGATTGATCACTATTTTGCATTGTCAATTGTTAAAAGAACTTAAGCAAAACTCCTCAATATTCCAAAAGAAAATGTAAAATAAGTACATGGAAAAAAACTCAATAATTATTAAATCACCATTGAACAGAAATAATGTTGTACTTGTACCATGAATGAATGTGCCTAGTGTTAACTTGAGACTGCCTTCCAAGTTTTTATGATTTGGTGTTTTTTCGATTTGATGTTTTTTACCTTCTTTCCCCTTTCAGTATCAAGCTCCAGTAGATATTAGATAGAAAAGGAATTGATATATTAGAAACCAAAAGATTCAGATTAGTAGGGTAAACTAATACCTCTAAGAGTGGTGGACTTTTTGCTATAGCTTGAATGGACAAAGATTGAAGATAAACAAGGAAATGGGAGATGAAACACACCTCTTTAGTTCTTCTATTTAATATCCAGGTATTGGTATTAAATCAGCTTCCCATCACAGTTTTGCCCTTATTTCTAAGTTAAGGAACAATGGTTAACCTACAAAAATATTATTTGAGGCTAGGAGTGAGATAATGACTAACAGGTTAACTTTTACTTAATCCTAGCTGTGGACACTCTACTGTCCTCTACTGTCACCTCCGTGTCCCATACCACGAGAAGATACTTTTATTATCATTTCCTCTTCCTCTGTCTCACTGGTCAGAATAACTTACAATTTTATTAGTAACTCATAGGTGACACTGACAATCCCTGAATCTTAAAATATCATGCATTAAATAAGACTGGGACAGAAAACAAGACTGGAAAGGGAGTCAAAAAGGTTCAATGGGAGGACCGCCACTCCCTTTCCACTTCTCATTAGGAAATAAAAAACTCCACCATTGGGGACAGAAGTTTGTTTTTCCTGCCTCTGGACACAAGCTCTGAACTTGCGTATGAGAACGTATCCTTGTAGGGTACCTCCTGCCTTCTTCTCCACCCTCCTCACCTCAAATTTAACAAACAAAGCTGTGCTTTTCTTAAGAAATTCAATGTCTGTAACTTTTATAAAAGTAATACTAGTGATTGCTTCTGGGTAGGTGGATATGCAAGCAGTTCACTTAAAGTTGCTTGAAAGACAATAAATTAATAAATAATTACAGAAAAGTAATTCAAAATTTGGAAAAGGGCCTAAATATGATTATCAGAGGAGAATTTCTGCATGCTATGTCCCTTATAAATGAAAAAATCTCTAAAGTCCAATTTCTATCCCCATACATTTTTAAAGCACGTTCAAAAATGGATTTAAACTCTATCTCCCTTCAATGAAAAGGGAAAAAATGCTCATATTTGATTCAATAAGCGCCTCCTGGTTACCAAACAACACTTGATGTAGTCGATATCTCAGTTAGTCTCTATTGTAACGGAATGATTTCTCCAGCATCACAGGTCTCTCATGCCTTATGCTATGAAAAACATTTATACCATAAATAGTTGGTGTAAGTTTAATAATTGGTGCCAAGGTCACTCTACTGAGCCCCTTCACTCAAAAGACCACTATGGACCAGGCCAGTTTTCCTGATCAAACCAAAACTAATTCTAGGTCTAAGATACCACATGCGATTGGTTAAAAGGAGATGTAATTTACATATATTAACCCCCAAGTTTATCTAGTTCAGAATAACAATTAAATGTTCTGATAATATATCTGAACCCCGTCCTTATCTAGCTTTGTTTTCTTTTTCATGGGGTCACAGAACCCACAGAAGCAGAAATGAGTAGGTTTTGTATAACCCTGGCCCTCTCCTAGAGCCTAATTATTTGTTCTCAGAAACTCAAACCACTTCACTACACCCAAGCCAGCCCAGAAAGTTTGCAGGTAGAGCTGAGCCAAAGAGTCTGGTTTGTTTATATGAGCCAAAACACGAGTACGACTAGGCACATAGGCAAAAGAAAGTACATAAATTTATATACGAATGCGTGCGTGTTGTTCTGTGTCATGTTTGTGCGTATGGTCACTGGGGCTGATGGAGTAATAAGAGTGTATTTTCACTGGCTTGTCTTTTCCTTGGCCCATCTTTAATGCTGGAGGCAGAGCAGCTGTGCGAGACCCTGACTGACTTTCATTTGCCTACCTCATTTCTGGACAAGCAGGAATGGAAATTGCTGTACTCTTGTCATTTTCTGCAGCTGATAAAAGCCTTTAAGAAGTCCCCTCCAACACCACTTATAGAAACCTTCCCCTAAGCCCAAATATGCTTCCAAGATTCAGTGTGGTATTTGAGATAGAAAGTTATTGCTCATTTATTCAATAAATGAATTTCCTAATATTTACATAATACTGTGCTAGGCACTGTGAAAAATACACACGAAAACAAAAGCATAACATATGAGTTCTAAAATCTAGCTGTAGGATAAGAAAATGTTTGATAATAATATAAAGTTCCCTTTTTAAAAAGCATGCTACAACTCTTTTTTAGATAGATAAACAGACATAGAGGATAAAGATAGAAATAGATACACACAAACAAGCTTCCCTGCTACATAAGGATTTTCACATGCAGATCAGGTCCTAGACAAAAGAATGCAGTATGTGGCCTGCATCTTCGGGGCTTGCCAATAGTCCTGTAGTTTTTCTGTCCTTTCAAATTTCATTTGCTTATGATTAGCCTGGCTGCCAAGGACACTCTACTGAGCCCCTTCACTCAAAAGACCACTATGGACCATTCAAATTCCCTTTCGTCCCACTCCACCTTCCAGTGGGCAGCTCTCTGAGGATGGCTAATCACATACTCCAGTTTTGCTAAAGCCTTAAGAAGACCTGGGAAATGACCAGGCAGCAGCATGGCATCCTGGTTAAAAGCATCGGCCCTGGATTGGATTAGATAGTTGTGTGGAAACGTGGCTCAGACATGACCAATTCTGTGATCTTAAACAAATTATTTAACTTCTTAATGTCTCGGTTTCCTTTCAGGTAAAATTAAAGAAAGGGGGATAGTGACTAATACCATATTTCATCTAATTCAGGGGTTCTTAACTTTTTTTGTTCCATGGACCCCTTTGCCAGCCAGGTGAAACCACAAACCCCATGCTAAGTCTACACTATATTGTAATTATTTAATAAATATATCATACCTGTACCAACACACCCCCACAACCACAAGAATAATGTTTCTTGAACTTCAATTCAAGCTCACTGACCCCTTGTTAAGAACCCCTAAAAAGCCTTCTCTTCTCAGTCACACCATTATTTTACATTCCCCTAAGAAAGAAAAGAATGCTCTAAATTATGCTTGTAAGAATTTGTTGACCGTTAGAACACATCCTAATTTCAGAAATGTTAAATTGTGGGAGGAAATGTGCATCTTAGAAGTTATTAAATACAATAATACCTACCTCATAAGGCTACTGTGAATATTAACTAAAATAACCAGTGTAGAGTGCTTAGCAAAATGCTAGGCATATATCAAACACTAGAATGTTAGCTGATATTATTAATGTCTTATTTCTGTCAGGTAATATTATATTTCATTTTAACTAAGGTATCTTTAAACACAATGCCTTAATAAACAGAGAGATCCCAGGGAAAAGGAGATGGTCAGAGTTCATGACAATGGAAGCATATCTTATGGGTGACTTAGACTTTTCAATGCTATCATTCAGGTCAATTATTTTCAAAGTTACTTGAAGGATTACTCCTATTTAGAAACCTGGTGGGAAGCAGACTTGGCCCAATGGATAGGGCATCCCCCTAACACATGGGAGGTCCACAGTTTAAACCCCAGACCTCCTTGACCCGTGTGGAGCTGGCCCATGCGTAGTGCTGATGTGCGCAAGGAGTGCCCTGCCACGCAGAGGTGTCCCCCGCGTAGGGAAGCCCTACGCGCAAGGAGTGCGCCCCGTAAGGACAGCCGCCGAGCACCAAAGAAAGTGCAGCCTGCCCAGGAATGGTGCCGCCCACACGGAGAGCTGACACAACAAGATGACGCAACAAAAAGAAACACAGATTCCCGGAGCCACTGATAAGGATAGAAGCAGTCACAGAAGAACACACAGTGAACAGACACAGAGAGCAGACAACTAGGGGGTGGGGGGAGGGGAGATACATACATACATGCATACATACATACATACATCTAGAAACCTGGTGATGTAAATCTAGGATCAGAAGTTTCATCAAAGATTAGACAGATTGGTCCCTATATCAAAGAATCAAACATGCCAAAGTCTTTCGTAATTAGCTGAAAACACAAAACATAATGCCAAGTTTATAAAAATACTCCCCTTCAAAAAAACAATCATTTTTTTTGGCTTAATAGCTTTCTCACACATTTTAAAACTAGAAGATTATTCATAGCACCTACAATTATTTAGCCTCAATATTTTCATTTCTATTGTTTTGTGTATTAAGTTGAAAAATGTTTTCCTATACTTTCTTCTAGAAACTTTATGATTCTTGCTTTCATATTTAAGTCTTTGATCCATTTTGAGTTACTGTTTGTATAAGGTGTGAGATAGGGGTCCTCTTTCTTTCTTTTAGCTATGGATACCCAGTTCTTCCAGCACCTTTTATGGAATGGACTGTCTGTCCAAGCTCAGTGGGTTTGACAGTCCTGTCAAAAACATGTGAGGGTCTGTTTCTGAACCATCAGTTCAGTTCCACTGGCTATGTGTCTACCTTTATGCCAGTACATATTATTTTTACCACTGGAGCTAGGTAATATGATTTAAAGTCTAGAAGTGAAAGTCCTCCAACTTCACTTTTCCTTTTTAAGATGTTTCTGGATATTCAGGACCCCTTACCCTTTCAAATAAATTTAATAATTGTGTTTTCCATTTGTTTAGAAAATGGTGGTGGAATTTTTATCAGGATTGCATTGAATCTGTATGTCAATTTGGGTAGAATACACATCTTGCAGACATCTTGATATTTAGTCTTCCAATCCATGGGCATGGAATCTTCTTCCTATTGTTTAGTTTTTCTTTTAATATCCTTTTTAACAATACATTGTAGTTTTCAGAATACAAGTGCTTTACTACCTTGGTTAAGTTTATTCCTAAATATTTTATTCTTTTAGTCACTATCATAAATGGAATTTTTTTCCTGAATTCCTTCTCAGATTGTGCATTTTTTAGAAATACTTAGATTACAAAAGTGTTACATAAAAAATGTAGAGGATTCCTATATACCCCACTCCTTACCCCTCCCACACTTTCCCACATTAACAACATCCTTCATTAGTGTGGTACCTTTGTTACAATTGATTAACACATATTGGAGCATTGCCACTAAGTGTGGATAATAGTTTACATTATAGTTTAAACTCTCTCCTGCACAATTTCTAAGTTATGACAAGATATATAATGGCCTGTATCTGTCATCACAATGTCATTCAGGACAATTCCAAAGTCCCCAAAATACCCCCATATTATACCTATTTTCCCCCTCTCCCTCCCCTCAGAACCTCTGGTGGCCACTGCCTCCACATCAGTGATAAGAGTTCTTCCATCACTAGAATAACAGTAAGCCTACAGTAGAATAACAGTAAATCTACATTAGTCCATCATTCATTCCCAATCCTGAGGATTCAGGGATGGTGATACCCACTTTGCCTCTAATTGAGATGAAGCTTAGCTCCCATGGAGCAGATGGATAGGACAATCTTGCTTAGAGTTGTAGACTCTCTCTATTCCTTGGATTGGTCATTGTCCATCATCATTCCCTTGTTAATTGTCCTGGGTGAGTCCAATGAACTGGAGAGTAAGTGTTGCAACTCTGTTGAGATTGGGCCTGACTGGCATGTGGGAAGCCCAAAGATTTAGTCTCTTGGACATACACCTAGCATCTCTAGTACTAACTATAGGTTCAAATAGAAGGGGCAGAAGAGCCATGTGTAGGGAAACCACATATGAATCCAACTCTGTCACACTGGGGAGCATAAATTCCAAAGTAAGGCCCATTGACAGGGTACCAAACTCCTGAGCTGTCAGCCCTGCCTATAGTGTCTGGATGTTTCCAAGACCCTCAGGAGCCCTGCTATTTGAGGCAATATTTACTTTGGCAGTCAATGAGTTCCTGCTGGGACATGCATAAGCATAACCCCTGGATTGACCCCCTGACTCACTTTGAAGTGTCTTAACCATATACATTCATTTGTTTTTACCCTCTCCCCCTTTTGGTTAAGGTCTTTTTCCAGTTGCATTGCTAGTTGGTGCTTGGTAGTAATCCCTCAATGCCAGGAAGGCTCATCCCCAGGAGTTATGTCCCATGCCAAGGGGGAAGGTAATGCATTTATATGCTGAGTTTAGCTTAGAGAGAGGCTACATTTGAAACTTAGCCTAATATTATATGTTGCTTGAGAGTTACCTCCTAAGACCCTCCTTGTTGCTCAATTTCAAAAGAAAAGATTCACAACTACAGTCATCAATATCAAGGGCCTGTCAATGATCCATCCTCCTTCATTAACCCCTACCCCTGTACTCAGGGGATTTTTGCTGTCCCATTAGAGAATATGGCAGAACTCCCCAGGATAGCCACTGGATATTCTTTCAGTTATTGTGTGGATTTCCACCTGCTGTGACAATGCCCCATGAACACTTGAATTCTTTCATATGCCTTATAAGTATGACCCAGGTGAACCTCCTCCCATGCATCCCCCATCACTCACACCCCATACCAATGATCCTCTCCTGCCACAGCTGTAACCATTCTGTGATACAAAACTTCTTCAAAAATGAAGACAACAAAATACCTGAATAAAATTAATAAGAAAATGAAATAATAATGATAGTTTTTAAAATGACATATAAAATACAAAAAATTAAAAAGAATTTGAAATTTAAAAAATATTTTTTAATAAATTTTGGCATTATGTCTTTCATCAATGTAAGATTTGTTGTCTTCTATGTACAGTGATATTTTCTTCCATTTATTCCCCCAATGTCTTTTTTTTTCTTTCATTTTGTCTTCAAAGAAGCTTTGGATCACAGAAAAGTCACATACAGAATATAGGAAAGTCCCATATACCCAACATCCTCCCTTCTTCCCCTTCCCCCTATAAATAACATTTTATATGTGGGTGGTACATTTGTTACAACTGATGTACAAATATTGAATCATTGCCATTAACCATGGTCAATGATTTACATTATGGTTTACATTTTGGACCATACACTTTCATAAATTTTGATGAAACTTAACATGGCCTGTATTCATCATTGCAAGATCTTGTAGAACAACTGCAATGCCCCCCAAAATGCCCCATGTTCCATCTATTTTATTCCTCCCTTCCCCTCCCCTCAGGATCCATGGCAACCACCAAGCTTCACTTCTTGAAAAAAAAGATTCATAGTTACTTGCAACAACATTGAGGGCTTGACATACTGTCCTGTCCTCTTTTGTTTGGCATTGCCTATGCTCTCAAGAGATTCTGCCCCTCAGGATGGGAGTCCAACACCTTCCCATTCTTTGTGTGGACCCCCACCCACTGATACCATGCACTATGACAGGATGAACACTCACATACTCCCTGGAAGCCTGCGCCAGGGTGTGCCCTGTCCTGCATACCACCCACGTCCAACAGCCTAAACCAGTAACACTTCCATGCTGTATTTGCAAACAAAAAACAAAAAACAAAATTCCCAATGTTGTACTTTCAACCACATACTCAAAAATCCCTAGAGTTCATCTGCTCCCTCCCCTGACCCTTCCCCCAGTTCCATGGACAGTGCAATCCCCCCACCATACTTCCCTCACAGACCAGCACTGCCCAACCCAATAATATCACTGCACCAATGTCATGCCCATCCATTGCACAACTGCACCCTTCCACCTTATCATAGATTTTGCCTATATGGACATTGGCTCACAACTCTCTACTCCCTTTCTGTCTATTGTAAACCTATTTTCCAGACTCTATCTCTGTGAGTCTGCTCAACTTCCTTAATTCATGTCAGTGAGGTCACATAATATTTGTCCTTCAGTGCCTGGCTTGTCTCACTCAGCATAAGGTCTTCAAGGTTCATCCATGTTATCTCGTGTGTTAATACTGCATTCCTTCTTATGGCTGAGTAATATGCCTTTATATGCATGTGCCACAATTTGTTTATGCATTCATCTGTTGATGGGCATTTGGGTTGTTTCCAACTTTTGGCAATAGTGAACAATACTGCTATAAACATTGGTGTGCATGTATCTGTTCGTGTCCCTGCTTTCAATTCTTCTGGTTATATACCCAGCAGTGGAATTGCTGGATCATATGGTAGTTCTATAGTTAGCTTCCTGAGGAACCATCAGACTGTCCTCCACAATGGTTACACCATTCTGCATTCACACCAGCAGTGAATGAGTGTTCCTATTCCTCCATATCCTCTCCAACACTTGTAATCCTCTGTTTTTAAGAGCCACCACTCTAATGGGTATAAGATTGTAGCTAGCTAGTGATGTTGAGCATCTTTTCATGTGCTTTTTAGCCATTTATATTTCTTCTTTGGAGAAGTATCTATTCAAATCACTTGCCCACTTTCTAAATGGGTTGCTTGTCTTCTCATTTTTGAACTGTAGAATTTCCTTATATTTGCTGGATATTATGCCCCTATCAGATATATGTTTGCCAAATATTTTCTCCCATTGATTAGGCCACCCTTTCCCTTTCTTGACAAACTCCTTTGAGGTGCAAAAGGTTTTAATTTTGAGGAGGTCACATTTGTCTATTTTTTTCTTTCATTGCTCATGCTTCAGGTGTAAAGTTTATGAAACCATTTTCTGATACAAGATCTTGTAGTGGAGAATAGATGCCTCTACAAATATAGCAGAGGACTTTAATACACCATTACCACCATTAGACAGAACACCTTGACAGAGAATCAGTAAAGAAACAAAGACCTTGAACAATACACTAGAGGATCTGGATCTAATAGACATATGCAGAACACTACACCCAAATACAGTGGGATATACATTCTTCTTGAGTGCACAGGATAGACCACACGATGGGTCACAGAAAAACTCTCAATGAATTCAGAAAGATTGAAATTATACAAAGTAATTTGTCTGACCACAATGGACCAAAGCTGGAAATCATTAAGGGTCAGAGAAGCAGATTAGGCACACAGGTATGGAAGTTAAACAACACACTCTTAGAAAATCAGCGGGTGAAGGGGGTAACTGCAAAAGAAATCAGTAAGTACCATGAAATGAATGAAAATAACAACACAACATATCAAAGTCTATGGGGTGCAGCAAAATCTGTACCGAGAGGGAAATTCATAGCCACATATGTCTATATTTCAAAAAAGAAGAAAGAGCTAAAATTAAAGACCTAATTGCACACCTGGAGGAATTACAAAAAGAACAACAAACTAACCCAAAAGTAAGCAAAAAGAAGGAAATAACAAAAATTAGGCAAAGCTAAATGAAATTGAAAATAAGAAAACACTAGAAAAAATAAATAAAACTAAAAGCTGGTTCTTTGAGATTAATAAAATTGACAAGCCCTTAGCTAGGTTAACAAAGAAAAAAAGAGAAAAGATGCAAATAAATAAAATAAGAAATAAGGAAGGGAATACTACCACTGACCTCACAGAAATAGAGAGTATCGTAAGATAATACTTTGAAAAATTGTATGCCAATAAGATGGATAATTTAGAGGAAATGGACAAATTCCAGAACTACACAAGCAGCCTACATTGACAAAAGAAGAAATTGATGAACTCAACAGACCAATCACAAGTAATGAGATAGAATTAGTCATCAAAAACTTCCCAGCTAAGAATAGTCCAGGACCAAATGGCTTCACAGATGAATTCAGCCAAACATTCTGGAAAGAATTTACACCAATCCTGCTTAAACTTTTCCAAAAATAGAAATGGAAGGAAAATTGCCTAACTCATTCTATGATGCCAACATCACCCTAATACCAAAGCCAAATAAAGATGCCACAAGAAGGGAAAATTATACACCAAGCTCTCTAATGAAACTAAATGCTAAAATCCTCAATAAAATAGTTGCTAATCATATTCAACAACACATCAAATGAATTATCCACCATGACCATGTGGGTTTCATCCCAGGTATACAAGGATGGTTCAACCTAAGAAAATCAATCAATGTAATATACCACATAAACAGATTGAAAGAAAAAAATCACAAGATAATCTCTATAGATGCAGAAAAAGCATTTGACAAAGTTCAGCATCCTTTCCTGATAAAAACACATCAAAAGATAGAAATAGAAGGAAACTTCCTCAACATGATAAAGAA
The DNA here is from genome assembly GCF_030445035.2 of Dasypus novemcinctus. Classification (NCBI taxonomy): domain Eukaryota; kingdom Metazoa; phylum Chordata; class Mammalia; order Cingulata; family Dasypodidae; genus Dasypus; species Dasypus novemcinctus. Next base: position 86,541,486 of record NC_080684.1, on the reverse strand, counting down.
TATATATGAAAAACCCACAGCTAACATCATATTCAATGGTGAAATCCTAAAAACTTTCCCCATAAGATCCTGAACAAGACAAGGATGCCCACTGTCACCGCTCTAATTTTACATTGTGTTAGAAGTACTCTCTCAAGCACTTAGACAAGAAATAGATATAAAAGGCATCCAAACTGGGAAGGAAGAAGTAAAAATTTCACTAGTTGCCGATGACATGATCCTATATATTGAAAGCCATGAGAAATCTACAACAAAGTTTCTAGAGCTTATAAATGACCTCAGTAAAGTGGTAGGTTATAAGATTAATGTGCAAAATTCAGTAGCATTTCTGTACACCAAAAATAAGCAATCTGAGGAGGAAGTAAAGAAAAAAATCCCATTTACAAGAGCAACTAAAAGAATCAAATAACTAGGTATAAACTTAAGATGTAAATGACTTGTATGTAAAAACTACACAACACTGGTAAAGGAAATCAAAGAAGACTTAAACAATTGAAGAATATTATTCCCTGTTCATGGATAGGAAGAATAAACATCATTAAGATGTCTATCCTACCAAAACTGATTTACAGAGTTAACACAATCCCAATAAAAATTACCACAGATTTTTTTACTGATTTGGAAATGCTAACTATGAAATTTTCTTGGAAAGGCAAGGGACCTCAGATAGACAAAGACATAATGAAAAAGAAAAACTAAATGGGAAGAGTCATACTACCTGACTTTAAGACATATTACAAAGCTACAGTGGTCAAAACTGCATGGTATTGGCACAAAGATAGACATACTGAGTAATGGAACTGAACTGATATCTGATATAGATCCTCACATATACAATCAACTGATATTCAACAAGGCCACCAAGCCCACTCAACTGGCAGAGAATGGCCTCTTCAACAAATGGTCCTTGGAGAACTGGATATGCATGTCCAAAAGATTGAAAGAGGAACACCATCTCACACCTTATACAAAAATTAACCCAAGATGGAACAGTGGAGGAGGACTTGGTTGTTACATATTTATTTATGCTTATTTGTATTTTGTTTTGTTTATGAAATTGGTGGAGAGGGGTGATATCGAGTTCAATTTTATATATTAAAGTTGAGATGCCCATTGGATATCCAAGTAGAGTTGTTGATACCTGGGTCTAGAGTTAGGGAACAAGGTCTAGATTTAAGATATAATTCTGGAAGGTATTAGTATAGTAATGAAAATTCTGTATGACGGAGATTGAATCTCCTGGGAAGAACATATGGTGTGAAAAAAGAAAGAGGGCCTGGGACTCACCTTGCATCTGTTCTTTTTTAACTTTCCAAGTTAAATTACTTAAAGGGATTGTTTATACCTGCTATCTCAACTTCCTTATTACCACTCTTTCCTTATTTCTCATACAGTTTGGCTCTGCTCTTTCTTCTCAATGAAAATTATTCTTAAATGACAACAGAGATTCCTAATTGTCAAAATCAGGAGCTTTTTTTTTCCATTTCCCATTCTCCATAGCCCCTCTGAAGCAGGAGACACTGCCAATCATTACCATTCTTAAAACTTGTTTGGCTTCTGTGATTCTGTCACATTCTAGTTTTCCTTTTCTTCTTCAATTGGTTTCTTTTCTATCTTCACTGCTTTCTCTCCAAAGCTCATCACTTTTATGTGAAATGTGACTGTATTCTGCAGCTCATATCTCAAGTACTTGTTCTTCCATTTGTAATCCCTTTGTGGTGATCTTATCTACCTTCCCAACTTTAATTGTTACTTACATACAGATGATCCCAATATCTTTATTACTATTCCTGACTTCCCCACCACCACCTCTCCCTTTCTCATAAAACTGAGTCCTGCATTTCCAAATGCTTAATAGAGAACATGCCATCACATCAAGGGATATTCACTTAAAACACAATCTTTTGTCTCCCCCAATGCTCAACCTGATTGATTTTCCAGATTTCTCTATTTATGATAATGCTATGCTACCAGTCTCCCTGGTATCCAGTCCAAAACTATACATTAAGCCAAAAGATGTCTTCTTAAATTGACCTTCACTTCCCACACCTTATAATATTCAACTTCTAATGCCTCCTCTTCTTAATGTTTTTTTTTATTTCCATTACTGTAACAACTAAGATACACTAGTCTTTTTATCATATTTTAAGGCAAATGCAACAGAATTTTAATTGTCCTGTCTCCAACTATTCCCTTTTCATCTATCTTACCTGCCTATGTTATCTTCCTATGTTATCTTCCTAAAACATCACTTCACCATGTCATTCCCTATCTCAAAAACTTAGAACAACTCCTTGCTGAATACAAGATAAAGCCCACCATCTTTGTGCTGGTCCTCAAAAATCAGGTTGCATGCTACCATTTGAGCTCTAATTCCCACTATTCTCCTACATTATCTATCAGTTCAAACGAGCAAAAGATCTTCTTGCTACTCCCAGTAAATGTCTTGCATTCTCCTGTTTATGATACATCATCAGTTCTTCACATCTGAAACACCCTGCTCAATCTTTTCCAAATTCTAATACTCTTCAACAGACAACATAAATCTCACATCCTTCCATGAATCCTCTGAAGATTCTTATCTGGAAATGATATTTCCTTGTTTGGAACTGACTGGCCTAACCACATAGTTGGCATTTAATGCTCAGGTTTACTTCATCTCATCAATCATTGATTAACAACTTCAGCACAGGACCCTACACAGAGTATTTATAGCTTGTCAATTAATAGTTTTTATAATTATTGAGAATCAAAATGTAAAATTCCAAGTTATTAAGGAATGTTATGTGCCTATAGTTCCATTGTTAGCTGTGATCATTAATAAATCATTATTAGTTCATAAAATAGGTCTAGAAAATCTCCAAATTTTGAAAAGATGTTTTTATTTCCAAGAAACAGACTTTTGCTTCCTGCATCTCTAAATCACAAACATAAGGGAGAAAATGAACTAGATGTTGGTGTCATTAAAGTGAGAAGTGTAAAACAATATTTAATTTTTAAAAAGGAAAAAAAGGAAAAATTTCAAGTTACAACAAATACCATTACCCACACTTCCTTGGCTTCTGAGTCATACTAGATTTTGTGTGAATTTGTTTAAATTTCACAGTAACATGATTCCATGTAAGGGCAGAAATAATCACTTAAATGGATGACGAAGGCTTGATATAATCCAACTAAAATCCCTAACTAAATATATTCACAATGAAGAGAACCAATCAGTTTGATCAAAATACGGATATTATGGGGGCATAATTGAAACTGAAACCTTGTCTCTTGAGTCACTTCCATTGATTTAAGTAAATCAAAGTCTCTACCTAAATTAAAAAACATGTACTTTGTTATACTCTCAGTATGTCTGGGTACTCTGAGCTCCCAAATCCTTCCAAGATCCCTTGAGATTGTGTACTTCAGAACTTTTATGATTCTTTGCTCTTCAAGACTGTCATTCACATCTGCAGACCCTGGGTATCAACCTCACTTTTCTTTGAGTATATGATAAGTGATCAACTGTAAATGAGGTGAGATACTCTGTCCGGCATGTTTAGAAATCAACTGGCATTTTCTAAATCATTTTCAAAAAAATCCATTTGTATTTGTTTTTGTCCTGTTTTAATTGTTCATTAAAGCCTGGTCTATAAGATCTTTAAGAAAAATAATTTTTTCCTACCCAGCATATCCATGACTGGAATATATATTTTCTGTGCCAGATACAATGAAGCCACTCAACAAATAGTCATTAATTTGAATTCTTACCCTTGGAACAAATAAATCGTATCCAAGAAATATAGGACCTAAAAGTATCAGGCTCTCTTTGAAGTGGAAAATTTGCTTCAAAACTCAACTAGGTAAAGAGCTAAAGTTGTTCTTCTGAGATAACTTTTGAAATGAAAGCAGACCATGATGGAGATCACTCTGACTGGCCTTAACCCTGTTGGATTTAATCACCTATGAAGACTCTTTCCCTGTTGTGCAGATCAGGAGGCTTATAAATGGGATACAGGCAAGTCAATTGCTTTCAAAAGTCAGTTCTCTGAAGAAATTGGAAATAACAGTTTCAAAATTCCTATAGTAAGAGCTGCTGCCACAGGAAAATAGTGGCAACTGGGGTTAGGTAGGCCCCCTTTCCCATGCAGATACCCTAGTAAGTGTTTTTGTTTCTTGGTTTTGTTAAAATAAGATCCAAGTTATGGTTTCATAATTTCCCCATCATTAGCCCTGAAATGAAGTTACTACAGCTCTGAAACTGGAATCACTCCACTAGCTGCATAGCAAACCTTTGTCCAAGATTCAAACCAAACTGAATGTTTGAGGGTTTGGGTTGTTTTGAGTTTTCTAAACTTCAAGCTTAAATGTTCATGAACCTTATTGCACTTCCTGATCTTTTCTGGGAGAAAGAGTGGAAAAACTGACCTCTTTGGTGCCAGTGTTATAAGCAGCACTCCAAGTGTTGTAACTAACTACATGGAGAGAAGAGAGAAGATAGACCTAGATACGAATATAGTAAAATGGTCAAAATTTTTAATACCTCTTTCTGAAGGCTTTTCATAAATTCTATTCTCCTAATCTTACTGTTTAATTAAATGATTCAGTAGCAAGCCTGGAGTATTATATTCCTAAAATCCGTACACATCATGGACATTTGAAAAGCCAGCAATTTTAGTTCAGGATTGAAACAAAATAGCCATTATCTAACATAACAATAGTAACTAAATATTAAACAAGCATGGTGAGATCCTCAATGCCATCTTGAAAAAGGAACTGAACAGTAGAGAAAGGAAGGCCCAGATTTAAGCCTTTGGGCTTGGAAGGTTCACTGCATTCTACAGATCCTTAAGAACAAAGTAGAATTGTATGAGGAGAAGAGATTGTACAATAAGCAGAGGAAGTAGAAGAAATAAGACTTCATGGCAGAGCTATTTGGGGGGTGAAGACAATGCAAGCCATGGATTAGACATACAATCGAGGACTGTGTCATTCTTATTAACTGTACTACAGTCTATTCCTGGCTTGAGTGGATGCCAGCTCAGAGACCAACTCTGTAAGAGCTTCAGAGACCCATATTGATGGTCCATGTCCAGGAGGAGTTTTAAGGAAGACTGACCCACCAAACTCAAGAGTGAAAAGAAGATTCTTCATCACTCCGATGGATTAATTGTTCAAACAGAAATACTTACAACTATAAGGAACCGAGTTTGCTTGGCAAGAACTTTTGCTTAATCAGGCAACAAAGTGGAATGTACACAACCAAGCCAAGGTCCACAGGAAGGAGGAATACAGTAAGGATTAGAGTGGACTTAATGATATTCTATTCATGAACTATTGTGGTTAATAATCAAGAAAATGTGGCATTGGTGTGAAAAAAGTGGCCATGGTGGCTGCTGGGTGTGGGGAATGGGAGGAAGAGATGAGACGTGGAGGCATTTTTGGGACTTGGAGTTGTCCTGGGTGGTGCAGCAGGGACAATTGCTGGACAGTGTATGTCCTCCCATGGCCCACTGGATGGAACGTGGGAGAGTGTGGGCTATGATGTGGACCACAGGCCATGGTGTGCAGCGATGCCCAGAGATGTACTCACCAGATGCAATGGATGTGTCATGATGATGGGGGAGAGTGTTACTGTGGGGGGAGTGGTGGGGTGGGGGCGGTGGGGGTGAATGGGGACCTCATATCTTTTGAATGTAATATTTTTTTAAATGAATAAATAAAATAAAATAAAATAAAAAATAAGGCAACAACCAGACTGACCCAGTCCGCCTCCTTCTTAGGAAACATAAAGGAGGTCACCTGAAAGCAAGTCAAATTCTGAATGATGAATATCTTACCTTGTAAATTCTGGGAACTAGGCCTCTTCATTTCTCTGCATTGAACCTCTATATCCAAACATAACTTGGACATTTCTCTTCCTTGATATTCTAACTCAGGCAAGGACAATCCATCAGATTCAGATTTTAATTCCCACCCCACCCCCAATATATGGAGATAAAAAATATATTTCACTCAAATCTTTGTAAATATTATCTTAAGCAGTTATAAGTATGCAAAACCTTCTTTATTGAGGGGACATGTTCAAGCAAAACTAACAGTAGGATAACCAACAGATATAGGGAGTTCTGGAGTCATGACAAAAGGGAAGAAAATTGACAGAAAAAACAGGACTGTTGAAAATCAAGGAAGTAGATCACATTATGCATTGGTGGGGAAATTGGAAGGGAGTCTTAATCTGGAGCTGTGAAATCAGCAAAAATCAGTAACAGGATGACTGGTGATAAAACTAACTGTATAAGCTATAAATCAATTTTTAAAAAGCTATTCCTCCATCAAAGTATATCTCCTATATGTATGCTGATATAATAAAAGCAGTAGAGATAGGTGGGGTTTTTTTTGCTTTTATTTTTTAAATTATTTTATTTATTTTTAATGTTACATTAAAAAAATATGAGGTCCCCAAACACCTCCCACCCCCCTCATCCCACTCCTCCCCTAACCACAACCTCCTCCATCATCATGGGACATTCATTGCACTTGGTGAATACATCTCTGAGCACTGCTGTACCACATGGTCAATGATCCACATTACAGTTTACACTCTCCCCCAGTCCACCCAGTGAGAGGACATACAATGTCCAGTTACTGTCCCTGCTGTACCACCCAGGACACCTCCAAGTCCTCAAAATGCCCCCACATCACATCACTTCTTCCCATTCCCACCCTCAGCAGGCTACCGTGTCCACTTTCTCCATCTCAGTGTTATATTTACTTCCATTACTAATCACAATAGTTCCATAATAGAATATCAGTAAGCCCACTCTAGGCCATACTCTATTCCTCCAGCCTGTAGACCCTGGGATGGTTATGTCCACTCCTTTTCTATATTGAGAGAGGGCTTAGATTCCACGTGGATGATGGATGCAATTCTCCTGCTTGCAGTTGTAGGCACTCTTGGCTCCCTGGTGTGGTGGTTGACCTTCTTCACCTCCCTGTTAGCTGGCTGGTGTAAGTCCAATAAACCAGAGGGTAGAAGTTGCAAGTCTGTTGAGGCTCAGGGCCTGGCTATCACATAGACAGTCCAGAGATTCAGGTCTCCCAAGTATACACTAAACCCCAACGCCAGCCACAGGTCTGGTAAAAGTGACAGGAGAGGCTTGTGAACAAAGATCACACCTGAGTCCAATTCCATCACACTCAGGACCACAAACTCCAAAGTAGGGCCAACTGACGTCACACTGAAGTCCACCTGCCATGACCATATAACCTGTAGGTCTCTGTAGCCCTCAGAAGAACCAATACCTGGGGTTGTATCTACTTTAACTGTCTCTGGGACTCTGCTCATGTGTGTATAAGGGCGACCCCTCTGATGACCTCCGGGCTCTTTTTTGGAGACTCAGAGCCACATATACTCATTTGTCCTTTCCATTTCCCCCTTTTATTCAGGGTCAAAAGCATTTTTAACTCCTGATAGTACATGTAGGCTGAGATATTCTACTGGTCTGAGTTGACCCTTTTATTCAAGTCACATCATCAGCTGGTACTTGGTAGTAATCCCTCAGTGCCTGGGAGGCTTATCCCTGGGAGTCATGTCCCATGCTGGGGGGAATTTACATGCTGAGTTTGGCTTTGAGACTGGCCACATTTGAGCATCAAACCCTCAACATTGTTGCAAGTGTCTCTGAACATGGCCCTTCAAGCAATGATTGGGCCCTGAGGGGAGGGGGAAAGAGGTATTGAATAGGTGGAATCAGTGTAACTGTGGGGCAAAGGAAGTGTTCTACAAGATTATGCAAGGATGGATATAGGACATGTTAAATTACACCCATGGAGCAAGTGTTCATGCATTTTTACCTCCCTTTTCCTCCTTTTACCCAATTCAAATAAAATTTGTAGAAGGGATAATTTTGTCCAATAGGGAATTTCCCATCACAAGGACTATTCCCGTGAAGTCCAAAGGACCATATGTCAGGAATGCTTCAGCAGAAAAGCAAGTAAGATTAGGTGTATTATAAGGCCTAGATTCTGTGGGTTATAAAATTCTAGGGTTATAAAATAAATTTGACAAGCTTAGTTTCTACCTCAAGCAGTGTCTATGAATTCCTGACACGCTTCTTCTTCTCTGACCCCCAACACAAATTTGATGCCTATAATTTATCCACACATATTTTAACAAGCACATATTGACGTTGCTGTGCTTTAGACATGATAATAAAAACTAGCATATATACCAAGAATACTGTTGTCTGCCCTGGAAAATGCCAACACCCACCTTGTTCACTCTAACTCACTCCCTGCACTTGGTTAGCAAAGAGGCTAATACATCAGTATAGCATGATCTAGCCCTGGCCATAGTTTATTGGTCCAAGGGTATCCTAATGGAAGCTGAACACAGCCCCTTCCTTAGACCTAAGTAAGCACCAATTAATTTTTCCCTAAATCTTGGAACTGAAATTGAGTGTACCTCAACTATAAATCTCAGATGTTGCTTCTTCTATTTTTCATATAAAACTTTAAAACATATATAACTTTAAAACATATATAAAACATTTGTGTAGTGTATCTATTCAAATTTATACATTGAAAATCTCATCCAGCCTATCCCATTCATCCTAATTCAGTTACATCCTCCATCTTATTTAGGTAATGTTATTAGTTTCTTGTATATCTTTCTACAGGGTCCCTTTAAACCAATTCAAGTAAATTCAAATATTTTTGTTTTTTGCTTTATGGCTTCTGGATTTTGATTCACATGGAGTTTATTCCAGTGAAAGGTATAAAGTATAGATCTAATTTCCTCTTTTTTCTAGATGAAATTTAATCTTTTTGCCTCAAGACCACTTACTAATATTTTCATCATTACCTCACTAATTTTTATCTAGGTATTCATATGTTTATGCATTTGCCAGAGTGAAAGGTGATTCCCTTCTGTGGGCTAAGTTGAAGTTCCCCCACTTTTTATTTTGAATTATAGACTTACAGGAAGTTGCAATAGTCCAGAGAATCAGTGTGCCCTTCACCCTGCTTCCCAATGATAACATCTTTAAAAAAAAAAAAAGATTTATTATTTATTTATTTCTATACCACCACACCTCCCCACCTCATTGTCTGCTGTGTCCACCCTCCATGCACTCTTCTGTGTCTACCCATCCCCTCCCCAGGAGCAACAGGGAACCAATCCCAGGACCCCCCTGGAGTTGGAGAGAGGTGCTCAATCTGCCGCACCACCCCAGCTCCCTGGTCCGCTGCATCTCCCATTGTCTCTCCTCTGTGCCTCTTTCTATTGTGTCATCTTGCTGCACCAGCTCTCCATTCAGTCCAGCTTGCTGCATGGGCCAGCACTCCTGCATGGGCCAGCACTCTACTTGGGCCAGATGGCTATGTGGGCCAGCTTGCCCCTACCAGGAGGCCCTGGGAATTGAACCCTGGACCTCCTGTATGGCAGACAGGAGCCCAATCACCTGAACCGCATCTGCTTCCCCCCAATGATAACATCGTATAACAATATCAAAACCAGGAAATGGACATTGGTAAAATCTATAAACCTTATTCAGGTTTCACCACTTTTTGCATGCATTCATTTGTATAGATCCATGAAATTTTTGTCACATATGTAGATTCATGTAACCATCATCACAATCAAGATTCAGAGCTGTTCCATCACCACAAAGGAATGCCCTTGTGCTCCAACTTTATAGCCACACCTACCACACTCCAGGCCCTATCCTCTGGCAACCACTAATTTGTCCTGTATCTATATAATTCTGTTATTTCAAGAATGATATATACATGAAATCATTCAATGAAGGATCTTGTAAAGTAAGAAATGAGGTGAAAGTTTCAGCCAAAGAATACTAACGACCACTCAAATATATTCTGCTACTTTATCCTCTTCCCAGAAAAATATTAAACAGCATTCATATATTGCCACACTGTTTTCAATGGTATTCTAGTGAGATTTCTTCTTCTGTTGCAGATATAGACAAAGATCTTGAATCCTGATAAACAACCCTTTTGAGAGAGAGATGACACAGATACTTTTATGAATAACTAGGCATCTGCTGAAGGAGACTGGAAAAATCCATGGGCTAGTCGCTCAGCACAGCAGAAAGACAGACACTCCAAACTAGGTTGGGAAAGAAAAGGGGTTTTATTAGTCAACAGAGGACAGGAGATCTAGTCAATCTCAAAGCTGCTTCCCAGTAAAGGTTTTGTTTTTTTTTTACACATTTTATACAGGTTTGAAACATAATTAATCATAGACATGATATGAAACAAAATTGATCAAAAACTCATCATTTTGGGGAAGGCTTTTGGGGAGATTTTCTAGTTTTTCTGCTCTGGTTAACATTTAAGAAACATATTATACCTCATGCCTTTAAGTTTCACAGTAGTAAGAATAGGGAATAAGTGAAGTATTACAAGAATATCTTATATATTTCCTTACAAAAAAGAGAAGTAAAAGGAGCAGTTAATATTAAACTTGGCAGGGCTATGTGTTTTTCTATAGAAACTGTCTATTCTAAGGTACTTGCAGGTTACCAGTACGATTTGTTTTGCTCACACTACATTTATGCTATACTGCCTCAAAAGAGGATGTTTTCTTACACTTTTCATAATCTCTCAGAACAGAAAAGTAGGCTGTAATGTCCAAATGGAACTCCATTACTACATGAAGGCATATTTAAAGGGCAGATCCTTGTTTATTTACAACAGCAATATTAAACAGGAATATGGCACAATTTGTAGACAAAATATTTCATGGCTCATGCATTGCAATAATATGAAATATATCTTACTAAGTAATGCATATATAAATCTTGGTGTGACTTATTTAAGAAAAAGCATTTTTTGCATTCTTTAACAAGAGAGGAAAATAATGAAATATTTAGTTTATCACAGTGTTTCAGACTTATAAAGGTAATATTTGACCAAGGGATTGGAGTAACATCATGTTTCTGGCCATGGATGGTAGAAAAGGATGAAAGCTGTCTGCAAAAAGCGATATATATATTATAGTTTTATACATACAGGTACAATTACTATGTATGAGTGTATGTATAGCTATTATGTATTATAATATATTTAAAAATACCATATATATTTGACAAAACTAGTAAGTACAAATCCTACTGATGAATCTGGGTTGCTTTCTGAAACAGAGACATCAGATTTCTTCATTGTTGCTCCAGGGACATAATAAGGTCAATGGGTGTGACTTCTGGAGGCACATATATCAGTTAAAATTCATTGTCACCTTGAAGAGTATGTAATGCGTGTAACAGAAATGTAGAGATGTCCCTATGGGGCATTTAAAGGGAACTTTGTGGACAAGGTATTTTAGTTTGTTAAAGGTCTGCTGATGCAAAGTATAAGAAATGTTTGGCTTTTATAAAGGGTATTTATTTGAGATAAAAGCTTACAGTTGCAAGGCTGTGTAAAGTCCAACTCGAGGTATCATAAGAGGTGCTCTCTCACCCAAGTCAGCTGCCATGTGTTGAAGCAAGATGGCAGGCGGTCTCTGCCTGGTCTCTGCCTTTCCCTCTGGACTGGACTATCTCCCAGAACTCAGCTGAGGGCAATGAGACATAGGGCTTGTCTCTTATCAGGCCACTACTCTCAGGCTCAGCTGCTCTGCTTTCTTCCCTATTTCAGCTGCAAGCTATCAGGCAAATATAGCTCATCTCTTCCCGGGGCCTCAGCTGCTTGATCCTCTTCTTTCTGTCACATGGCAGGATCAGAAATGGTGGAGCTCTCTTTTTCTGTGTGTCTCCATTTTTTATCAGACCCAGCAAGAGGGTGGAGACTCAACCTGAGTCACACCTAACTGAGGTAGTACAATTGAGAAAGGTTGCACACCCAAAGGAGTGAACCAGCATACACAAACATAATCTTTCTCTGTTTGGGAGTATAAAGTAATTTCAAACTGCCATACAAGCATAGCCAATAGCCACCATGGTAACAATCCTGTTAGGATAGCAATGGAAATAATCTATCCTTCATTATCTCAAGAGATAATTCTCCCAGGGGTGACCAATACTGAAATTTTAGCAAGATCATCTCTGTAGATACTGAAATTGAATTGCCAATTCCTTAGGGATTTCCTAGAGAATGAATTTGCTCTTGGCACAACAGACTAAGAAATCACTTTAAAATACAATCCTAAGGGGATAGTTTTGAGAATGTAAGAGTATGACTAGGTGAATCCCTAAACCTTCTATTATGCTATTCCCAAGTCTCCCTAAATGTGGAATTTAAAACTCAAGAACTTTTCAATATGTGGGTGAGTTCATCCACAAAACTATTTAGTTGACCCTGAAATATTTTATTTGTTTTATAAATGATTTTTAAATCAGAGAGATCAATGCCTTATGGGAGACTTTCATAAAAATCTCATTTGGAGCACTTGAAATATCTATCTATACCATGCAATGATTTTTTTCCCCTTCCTATGGAAATGAGATAAGAGTAACAGACTACGACTGTTGTCTCTTGGTCTTACTGAAGGAGCTGTCAAATCCCAGAAGATAGGTTGCAAGGGAAGAAAGCTTCCCATGCAGTGTGTAAATCTTAAGCTAAAAGTGCCTGTGCTTAGAGGTCAGTCTCTTTTATTCTGTTTCTATGTCCCCAAATGAGTTAAGAAGATTATGAGTGGGTGTCATGATAGGCCCCACTTTTTCTTCCCTGAGGAAAGTAATAAAAGGGGTTAGAATTCTATCACCACTTCTGAACATTCCCCATACTTCTAGAAGAGACTTTGCTATAGGTGTTGAGCAAACCAGTTATTATTCTTTATTTCTGGAACTCCAGACCATTTGGAATATTAAAGAATCAAACAGAGGGCAAGAACAGTACAGGTAATATCTAAATATTGCTTGTCACTGTACTTGAAATAGAATAAAGGGGCACTGAAAATTTATATTAGTTTCTTTATTGTTCTCTTTGCATTAAAACAGTTTCAACATGTAGACTAGCCCAAATTGGAAAAGCATCTCTAATTTTGACAAGTCCAAAAAAAGTACAGAACCTATCCAGTTTTTTATTGAAATTCTGCAATGATTGAACTGAAAGTCTTGAGAAAATAGAGTGATTAAAACAACAACAACACACACACAGGCACAAATGGACAAATTAATGAAACAAGTATAGGTGATGGGGTAAAGATGCTGACCTAAATAACTTTAGAAATAAAGTCTGTAAGATTAAAGGCAGAAGAACATGAACTACACTTTAGTTGATAAAATTGTATCCCACAAGGGTATGGGTTGACAATTCTATTACTGCTGCACATGTATACTGAAAATGAATAACTAGGTGAATGGCAGTTGGTGGCAGCCAGATTTCTTACTGTTCAAGTGGGAGGTTACAGACAAGCAAAAAGAAGGAGGCTAGAATGAATCACGTGGTAATGGAGTAGAGGTAGAGACATCACTATGAACTCATGTGTAGCTTAACATAGATACAGATATAAATCTATTTATAGTAAATGTATGCATATACTTGGATTATGATACACATGTATTTCCTTGTTTAGTCAACTAAGAGGGCTTAGAGCAATAACAACTCAGTAACAACAAGCATACTTAGCACTCAGATCTTGGTTTCTAATAAAAAGGAACAAGGGCTCCTTGGAGAAATGGCAATTCTAGGAATCAGGCAGGAAATATAAAAGATGAGCATGGAGTATTTGCAGTGCCAGAAAGTAAGTTAGGGTAATGTCCAAGGGATATATGGGAGTGGATGTAGCTAAATGGTTCCCATGTACAAGTCCTGGGTTCAATCCCTAAAACCCTCTAAAAAAGAAAGTGTGGAGGAGGGGAGGGGAGAGAGAGAGAGAGAGCTAACCAAAAGAACTCCTAATGGCCAAATCTGGAAAAACTTGAGCAAAAAACAAAGTAGTATTGGATTATAACCCAAAGTATAAAGCAAATATCCATGGCTCCACACTTCTGTAGATAATGAGTGAATAAATAAATAAATAAATAGGAGAGAAGAGACAAATATCTCATGCAAAACAATTCCAAATCATTTATGTAGACAGTAGATACTCAGTCATCAAGGAGGTAGAACATAATTCCTCACACCTTAAGTGTGCTATATTTTGGTAGTGACTTGCCTCCAAAGAGTACAGTATGGATAGCAAGGGAGAAAAAAAGAGTAAAATTTTAACAGAAAACTTGACAAACACTATCTCAAGCTAGGTGTTCAAGGTTAGCCTCAGTAGTAATGTTCCATATTGGTAGTATGTACCCTTAATATTAGGTGATGAGCTCTCTTGGCCTTAGTTCCATTTTGCTAGAAATTTCTGTGCCATGAGAGCCAAGTGGAGAAAGTAGCTAATGTGGAGGCTGAAGTGCAAAAGAAGAAAGATGAGGAAGATGTTCAAGTAAACCTGTAGCATGTGCACCCATGGAGACCATGGGCACAGGAATTTGGAATGCCAGAGGCCTCAGAGGCTGGTACAAGTTATTGACTCCATGCTACTGTCTAGAACTTTCCACAATGGATCTAGAACTTCCAAAATTGTCCATCTTTCACCAACACCTCTGAGAGACCCACCTTGCTCACACCAAAGCAGTCCCTATTGATCCTTTGCCCTGGATCTGTGACATTTTGAACTAGTTATCTTCTCAGTTGTGGCTGATGGTAACACATATATAATGATCTCTTCTGCTATCTTAGCTAAATAATCTATCTTGATATAGATGTGAAGCGGACACAACCATTCCAAGGTCCACAGGATGGAGGAATAGAGTATGGATTAGAGTGGACTTTCTGATATTCTGTTTATGAACTATTGTGATTAGTAATCGTAGAAAATGTGGCAATGGTGTGGAAAGAATGGCCATGGTGACTGCTGGGGGTAGGGAATGGGAGGAAGAGACAAGATCTGGGGGCATTTTTGGGACTTGGAGTTGTTCTGGCTGGTGCTGCAGGGACAGTTACCAGACATTGTATGCCCTCCCATGGCCCACTGGGTGGAATGTGGGAGAATGTGGGCTATGATGTGGACTGTTGCCCATGAGGTACTGCGGTGCTCAGAGATTTATTCACCAAATGCAATGAATGTCTCATGATGATGAAGGATATTGTTGTTATGGGGGGAAGAGTGGGGTGAGGGGGGTGGGGGGTATATGGGGACCTCATATTTTTTGAATGTAATATTGAAAAAATAAAGACAAAAAAATTGAAGAAAAAAAAAGAATCTATCTATCTATATCTATATACACAAGCAATGAGAATGGTACTTTACCTCCATGGTCTTCCTCCCAAAACCCATAACCCCATGAAATCATGAGAAACATAAGACAAATCCCTACTGAAAACACTCTACAACACACATGACCAGAACTCCTCAAAAATCATGAAAATCATCAAAAACAAGGAACATATGAGAAACTGTCACAGCCAAGAGGAGCCTAAGGAACCATGACAACTTAATGTAATGTGGTACCTGGATGGGATCCTGGAACAAAGAAAGGACATTAGGGAAAAATCTAAGGAAATCTGAACATAATATGGACTCTAGTTAACAGTAATGTATCAATATTTGTTTATGGGAAGCAGATGTGACTCAGGCAACTGGGCTCCTGCCTAACACATGGGAGGTCTCTGGTTCAGATCCTGGAGCCCCCTAAAGAAAACAGTGGGCTGGCATGAAGGGCAAACATGACAAGCTGACACAACAAGAGACACAAGAAGAAAAAAGACATAATGAGAGACATAACAAAAGCAGTGAGCAGAGGTTCCTGGTGCCTCCTAAAGAAGACAGTGAGCTGATGCAACCATCATGTGTGGTGAGCTGGCATAACAAGATAATGCAATGAGAGACATGGGCAGGAAAAAAATGTAATTATCAATAAATATAAAAAGATTGAAAGTATACAAAGCACCTTCACAGATCACAGTGGAATGAAACTGGAAATCATTAATAGACAGGAAAAAAGTAAATTTGAAAATGTGCAGTGGGAAGCAGATGTGGCTCAACTGATAGAGCATCTGCCTACCATATAGGAGGTCCAGGGTTCGAACCCATGGCCTCCTGGACCATGTGGTGAACTGGCCCACATGCAGTGCTGCCACATGCAAGTAGTGCCATGCCACACAAGGAGTGTCCCCTGCATAGGGGAACCCCACACACAAGGAGTGCAATATGGTCAAAGAGATAAATGACATCAAGAATTCATTAAGTAAGCGCAAAGAAGATTTTGAAATCCTGAACAGAAAAGTAACAGAGCTCATGGGAGTGAAAGACATAATAGGTGAGATGAAAAACACATTTGAGGCATACAAGAGCAGACTGGAAATGACAGAAAGAAAGAATAAGGGCTACTGAAGACAGAACAGCTAAAATTGAAGAGAAAAAAAAGACTGGAAAAAATTGAGCATATGTTCAGAGAGTTGAATGGCAACACAAAATGCAACAACCTACATGTCATGGGAGTTCCATAAAGAGTGTTGAGGAAATCATAGCTGAAAATTTCCCAACTCTCATGAAAGAAATGAACTTACATATCCAAGAAGCACACTATACCCCAATCAGAATAAATCCAAATAGACCTACTCCAAGACACATACTACTCAGAATGTCAGATGTCAAAGATAAAGATAAATTTCTCAGAGCAGCAAGGAAGAAGCAAACTATCACATACAAGGGATGCCCAGTAAGACTTAGTGCAGCTTTCTCTTCAGAAACCAAGGAGACAAGAAGACAGTGGTATGATACAATAAGTATACTGAAGGAGAAAAACTTCCAGCCAAGAATTCTTTATCCAGTAGAATTGTCCTTCAAATACAAAGGTGCATATAAAATATTCACAAACTAACAAAAACTAAGAGAGTTTGCAAAGAAGAATCCACCTTTGCAGGAAATATTAAAGGAAGTGCAACCTGCAAGGATTCATGCTGAGTTTGGCTTTGAGACTGGCCACATTTGAGCATCAAACCCTCAACATTGTTGCAAGTGTCTCTGAACATGGCCCTTCAAGCAATGATTGGGCCCTGAGGGGAGGGGGAAAGAGGTATTGAATAGGTGGAATCAGTGTAACTGTGGGGCAAAGGAAGTGTTCTACAAGATTATGCAAGGATGGATATAGGACATGTTAAATTACACCCAAAAATGTATAGGGGTCTATAGGCAAAAATGTAAATCAAAATATAAAACATAAGATAACTAAAAATTTAAAAAATTGTATAGTCTAAAATATAGACCACAATGCAAACCCAAGTATAACCTGGTTTGAAAGCTATTGTCTCAATATCTGTACATCAGTTGCAGTAAATATAGTATGAACGTGTAAAAAGATTATTTTGTTTTTAGTGCATTATTTTTCTATAAAAAGTTTAATATAGAAAATTAAGAATATGAATAAGCACAAAGAAAAGCAAATAAAGGTATTTTAACTACCCATAATCCTATTACCTAGAGACAACACTGTTAATCTTTCTAATGTATAGTCTTTGACACACACATATATACATGCACAAATAAATATGTTTGGTATCTTTAAAATGTTATCCAAAAATAGTTTTATAAATTTTTCATTATATCATATATTAAAAACATCTTCCCATGTACTTGAATATACATTTATATTATTATTCCTGTGACCACACAGTATGGCTGTATCATATACTCCTATTAGGGGTATACTTCTTGGCATATTTTCTGATTATTTCTTTAGAAAATATTTCTTAATGTGGAATTCCTTGGAAAAAGATACATATTTTGGCACAGATTTCCAAATTGCCTTCCAGAAATGTTATATCAATATATACTTCCACTGGCAGCATATGAGTGCCTGCTTGCCCATGTCTTCACCAACCCTGGGTTTTATTGCTGTTCTAAATTATTGCCAATCTATTAGTGAGGCAACTTCTTTTTGGAATTTGTTGTTGTTTTGCCATTTAGAAATTTGGTTTGGGTATGTACAAGGTATTAATATCTTTGATTTGGATATGTACAAGGTATTGATATATTCTTTAATGGTGTATCTTTGGGATTACATTTAAATTCTTTTTTACCATTTTATCTAGACATTTTCTTGTTTTCTTCTAGTCCTTTTATAGTTTGATTTAATTTTTTTTTAATTTCTCTCCCCTTCCCCTCCCCCCCCCAAGTTGTCTGCTCTCTGTGTCCATTCACTGTATTCTTCTGTGACTGCTTCTACCCTTATCAGCGGCACTGGGAATCTGTGTTTCTTTTTGTTGTGTCATCTTGTTGTGTCAGCTCTCCGGGTGTGTGATGCCATTCTTGGGCAGGCTGCACTTTCTTTCACGCTGGGTGGCTCTCCTTACGGGGAGCACTCCTTGTGCGTGGGGCTCCCCTACGCAGGGGACAACTCTGCGTAGCAGGGCACTCCATGCGCACATCAGCACTCACATGGGCCAGCTCCACACGGGTCAAGGAGGCCCAGGGTTTGAACTGCAGACCTCCCATGTGGTATGAGGATGACCTATCCATTAGGGCAAGTCTGCTTTCCAGTTTGATTTAATTTAAATATTTACTCTACCTGTACTGCATTTTCCTATAAGGACTAAATTGAGTTCTAACTTCATTTTCCCCCAAATGGTTAGCTCATTATCTCAACAACTGTCATTAAATAAAACAAATTTTCCTCATTGATTTGATGCCATCTTTAGCTTATATTAAATTCTAATAAATATTCAGTATGTTTCTGAACTTTCAATTCAATTCATTTCTCTCTCTACTCCTGGCTCTGAATCATACTATTTTATAATAATTACTGTACCTTTAAAAATACAAGTTTTACTATCAAGAGGTTAGACCCTACTCATTTTCCTTCAAATATATGAAGTATTTTTTTCAGGTGATTGAGTTTTAAAAAGTCATGATTTCAATTACAATTATGTAAAAATTTTTAATAATCTGGGCAGAATTGTTATTTTATAAGCCTTTCCATTTATTCATGTCTCCTCTTAAATTTCTCAGTAAAATTTTTGTAACTTTATCTTTTTAAAGTTTCTTTTTTTAAGTATTCTTTAAGAATATATATTCTAGGAATTCTATTTTAATACTCTGAGTAATGGAATTGTTGAACCAAGGCTCTGGGTTACCACCAGGGAAGAAGACCTACCACAGGAGGATGGTATAGATGCCAGTTGCCAAGAGTAGTTCAGACACTTTTGCCCATTCCATAGTATTGTGGTATTACAGTTACCAAAGAAGACACAACACACACAAGCACTGGCTGGAACCACGCTTCACTTACATGGAGAAGAGACAGAGCAAGATCAGTTCTAGTAGTGGATGTCAAGTCTGCCATGGCCAGCAGGTCCCTCTCAATGACTGATACTGAGTGAGGATTTGAGACCCCTCTTTTGTCACAGTGGGAAAGACCCTATTCCCTCCCCACTGGGAATATCTATGCTAGTGGGGTTTGCCAGGTGCTGCATGGTGCACACACTTAAGCATTGTAAAAAAGTTAACTGAGCATTGGAGCAATGGAGGATCACCTTATAAGAAAGATGAAACTGGGCTGGGCTTGTGCTCACTTTCTAGATCCAAATAAGGGAAAGTTCTGGGCACAGGGCTCTGATTAGGGCAAGCAGAGAGGGGTGGCAGGTTGTGTAATGGCTGCTTCTACAACAGGGAGCTTATTTTTCATTTTATTTTCTAAAGGGTTATTCCCAGTGTATTGTTATGTCAGGGCCCCCAAGACTGCCCTCAGGCTCAAAGACCCACAGGATCAGAAGTTGTTATACTAACAGTTATGGTTTATTGCAGCAAAATATAGGGTAAAATCAGCAAAGGAAAAGACATATGGAAACCAGGCACAAGCTTTCAGATGTTCCCTCCCAGTGGATTTACTTAGGATGCTCTTAATTTTCAAGGCAACAATGTGTGACAACATATGTAAGGTATTGCCAACCAGAAACCTTGCGCAAACTTGGGGTTTTTATTAGGGGTCATTCATGTAGGTATACAACACCTATGTGACTAATGTTTTACTCAAGCTCCAGACTCCAGAAAGAAAGCAGGTGTTCAGCCTAAATCACACTATTAGCATAAACTATCTGCACAAGCTGGTGTTAAGTGTAGTTGAAAGCCTCAAGCATACAAAAACACTCTTATCAAGCATAACATTCTGGGAAGCAGACGTGGCTCAAGCAATTGGGCTCCCATCTACCATATGGGAGGTCCAGGTTTCAGTTCCTGAGGCCTACTGGTGAAGGCAAGCTAGTCCAAGTTGAGTGCTGGCCTGCACAGAAGTTCTGGCCCACATGGCAAGCTGGCCCAAGTGGAGAGCTGGCTCAGCATGATGATGCAACAAAAAGAGACACAGAGGAGAGACCAGGGGGCTGAGGTAGCACAGTAAATTGAGCACCTCTCTCCTACTCCAGAAGGTTCCAGGATTGGTTCCCGGTGCTGCCTAAAAAGAAGACAAGCAGACACAGAAGAATGCACAGTGAATGACACAGAGAACTGACAAGGGGGCAGGGAGCAGAAGTAGAGAAATAAATAAATCTTAAAAAAGAAAAAAAGCATAACATTATAAGAGCTCAGTTCCCAGAAGCTAGCCAAGGGTCAATATAAGGTCTGGGGATATACAAGGTTTGAGTAACCCAGAACTGCTAAGTTAACCCTTTCTTGTACAGTAGGAAAGTTAACAATTTGTGTGTTAACATTGGTCCTAGTTATAAAAGTGAGCATAATTTCTGGTTCTAATTTCTTTTTAGCTGATTCTCTTAATCTTTCTAGCTAGGTATTCATATTATCTGTGAACAATGGAAATCTTGTCTCCTTTTCCAGTATTTATGCATTTTTTATTATTACTATTGCGTTTGATAGAATTTAAAGAACAATGATAGTGATAACAATAGGTATCCAAGTCTTGCAGGTTTTCTTTAGTTGTTTTTGGTTTTTTTATATTTTTTTATGGCATCCAAGTCTTGTTCATGGCAAGAGCATAAATGTTTCAATATTAATTACATTGGTGTTTGTTTTTAACATAGGTTATTTTTCATGTTATTCCTAGTATATGAAGAATTTTTTTTCAAGAAGAGTTGTGGCATTTAATTAAATGCTTTTTGAACATCAGTCAAGATAATCATATGTAAAAACCACCCAGACATTGAAATGTGATTATGTAGTCCCATAGTAAAACATTTTAATGATAATATGTATCTCTCCTTTATAACATTTACCTAGTCCTTCCTACAATTTATAACTTGCTTGATAATGAAAGAGAATGGCTTCCCAGTTTTCTGGTTGAATATCACCATTTGGGAACCCCAATTAATTAAGAATCAACAGCTGATAATGCAAATCATTATGTGTGATCTCATTAAAAAAAAGCCTCACTTTTATTCTTACTAAAGGAATAAAACATAAGCTTTATGAAGCCTCTGGATCTACTCTCAATTTGCAAGAAATCTAGAAGGTGGAGAAAAATGTTGAACTGTACCATGAGTACCCAATTAGCAAAATCCAAACTGTGGAAAATTCTACAGGTTAAATTTCTCATGGTCTTTAATAGATAAATAGTAAGAAAAAGAAAAAGATAGAGGGGGCACTGAGATTAAAAGAGACATCAGAGGCATCAATTTTTCTTAAATAGGCAAGATTAAATTATGGAATCTAGGCATACATATTTTAAAAACTATACAAAACTATAAAAGCTAGAATGGTGAGAGGATTGTAGAAAGATGGTGGAATAGGAAGTTCCAGGAAACAGTCTCTCTACCAGAACAACTAATGAACTGTAGCAACTATCTGAATCAATGATTTTGAAACTCTGGAGTCAAGTGGAACACTGTGTAGCATCGAGGGAGGAGCAGGAGGAAGAGGCTGGTAAATTGTGGTAAATGTCAGTGACTTTCACCCTGCTTGCAGTGGCTATAACTGTCCCCCCATCCCTCAACCTTGAGGCAGGTAGCCATGGGGACTGCAACTCAGGCTCTTGGTGCAGCTTGATGGTGCCAGAGTGGGACATAAACACCTAGTTTTCCAAATTCCAGAGGTGTGTGGTCTGATTGCAGATCACTGAGCTGGGGGCCAGTCTACAGGCAACCATTTTTCCAAAGCCCCTTGGGCAAAGGCAGCAGAGGAATCTTAAAGATAGCAATTGCCTTCAAAACTATGGAAAACAGTTAAAGGGCTGCATTAACAAGAAAATGTAACTTCAAAAACCATAGAAAAGCTCCTGGCATCCTTGAAGACACCTCCCCAAACCCTCCACAATGTGGTGTGGAACCAGCTTGTGCTCCCATTGTGGGTCCCTGGCCCTGTTCCAAAGGGAGCAGAGTGGTCCCTGTGTGCATACCGAGGTACATGTATATCAGTGCTAATCTATCCAATGGATGTCTGAGGGACAGAGGCAGGGAACTAGTCTCAGGTTCTTTCTCCCAGAGCTTGTCCTAAGGGAAGAGAAACTGCTTGCAGATAGCAGGACAGTGTGAGAAATAATTACGTTGAGGAGGCCTGGGGCAAAGGACTAACTGCATTACCTCACACATGAGAGCATCCAAGAGGGGAATAAAACTATTTCAAAGGGAGTAAAGGGGTGTTCACTTGACTTCCTTTAAACTGTAAATGATGGAATTCTTAAGGCCATGAGCATGCACAAGCCCAGGAAAAGAAGCAGGCTCCATGGCTCCACCCAGATAAGACGGGAGGACCCAACACTTCACATTTGCTTCAGGCTTATCTTCTTGGTAGGAGGGCTAAGATCTGAAGGAGACCACCAGCCAAAGCAGAGCCAATATGCAAAAGTTTGGAAGGTGATTTTTGCTTCAATTTGTTTTACTTAGCTCCTGGCATTCAAGAAAATCTGTCATATTACCAGCTAGATAGAAACTTAAGGAACAGACAGATCAGGGACCAAATCCCGAAGTTAACACTGTCAAATATTAAAATTACAGTACACCAAACATTACAAAACAAATAAATAGGAAATGATGGACCATTCAAAGGAACAAAATAAAAATCTAGAAACTATCACCAAAGAGGACCACACTTTGGAATTACTGGGCAAAGATTTTTACAATTGATCTTCAATATGCTCAAGGAGAGAAATAAACATGGAGAAAGAACTACAGGATATGAGGAAAACTTTGAATAAAGACTTAAGGGATTTCCTTGAGATTCTTTACAGAAACCAAACAGAAACACTGCAGTTGAAAACCACAATAACTGAAATAAAAAATTCTTAGAGAGTTTCAACAACAGATTGGAGATTGCAGAAGAAAGAGTTAATGAATATGAAGACAAGACAATTGAAGTGATATAGGCTGGAGGACCAGGGGAAAAAAGATTAAAAAAGAGTAAACAGGGAAACGGACTTTGGCCCAGTGGTTAGGGCATCCGTCTACCATATGGGAGGTCCAGGGTTCAAACCCCAGGCCTCCTTGACCCATGTGGAGCTGGCCATGTGCAGCGCTCATGCGCGCAAGGAGTGCCCTGCCATGCAAGGGTGTCCCCCGCGTGGGGGAGCCCCACGCGCAAGGAGTGCGCCCATAAGGAAAGCTGCCCACAGTGAAAGGAAAGAGCAGCCTGCCCAGGAATGGCGCCGCCCACACTTCCCGTGCCGCTGACGACAACAGAAGCAGACAAAGAAACAAGACGCAGCAAAAAAGACACAGAAAACAGACAACCGGGGGAGGGGAGGGGAATTAAATAAATAAATAAATCTTAAAAAAAAAAAAAAAAAGAGTAAACAAAGCCTAAGAGACCTGTGGAATACCATCAGGCATACCAACATATGCATTATGGGAGTCCAAGAAGGAGAGAAAGGGGCAGAATGAATATACAAAGAAATAATTGCAGCGAACTTCTCAAGTTTAACAAAATACAGAAATACACACATTAAAGAAGCCCAACAAAATCCAAATAGTGTGAACACAAAGATAATCATACTCAGACAGATAACAATAAAATTGGTGGATGTCAAGGACAAGGAGAGAGTTCTGAGAGCTGCAAAAGAAAGCAACAAGTTATGTACAAGGGAATCCCAATAAGATTAAGTGGCAATTTCCCATCAGAAACCATGGAGGCAAGAAAGCAGTAGTATGAAATAATATAACTGCTGAAAGAAAACAACCAAGAATTTTATATCTTGCAAGAACTGTCTTTCAAAACTGAGGGTGAGATTAAGATATTCCCAGATAACCCCTTGTGTGGGACATGACTCCCAGGGATGAGCCTCCTTGGCACTGAGGGATTACTACCAAGTGCCAACCAGCAATGCATTTGGAAAAATTCCTTGACCAAAAGGGAGAAAAATTAAATGCAAATGGGATTTTATGGCTAAGAGATTTCAAAGTGAGTTGGGAGATCATTCCAGAGATTATACTTATGTATGTCTCAGGAGATCTCACTCACTACTACAGTAAACAAAGCCTCAAGCAGGGGTGCTCCTGAGGGCCCTAGAGACATCTAGACACTACAGACAGGGCAGACAACCCCATGAAATCAGCACCCCCTCAGAGGGCCTTACCTTGGAATACATGATAACCTATTTCCCCAATGTAACAGAGTTAGGCTCATTTATAATTTCCCTACACATGATTCTTCTACCCCTTTTATTTGAACCTATAATTAGCACTATACCCATTAAATGTATGTCCCAGGGGCTTAAATCTTTGGTATGCTCATATGCCAATTGAGCCATGAGTCTCAGCAGAGTTGCAACCAACACCTACTCTCCAGTTCATTGGACTTGTCCAGGACAGCTAACAAAATGATGATGATGGACAATGTCTATCCCAAAAAGCAGAGTGTCTACAAATGCAAGCAAAACAGTTCCTTCCATCTGAAGCAAAGTGGGCATCACCATCCCAAAATCCCCAAGATTGAGGAATGAACAAAAAAAGGGGGAATGCAAACATGGACAAAAGTAGAATTATTATTATGGTAGTAATGAAAGAACTTATAACACTGATATAAAGATAGTGGTTACCAGGCAGAGGGAAGAATATAGGTGGAACAGAGGGCATTTTTAGGGCATTAGAATTTTTCTGCCTAATATTGCAATGATGGATACAGACTATTGCACATTTTTCAAAGCCTATAAAATTGTATGGCACAAAGTGTAAGCAATAATGTAAACTATAGATCATGATTAGTAGCAATGCTTTAATATTTGTTCATCAATTGTAAAAAATATATGGCATTAATGCAAGATGTTATTAATAGGAGAAAATGTGAGAGGGGGAGTGGGTAGAGTATATGAAAATCTCTTATATTTTCTATGTAACTTTTCTGTAATCTAAACTTCTTTAAAATTTTAATTTAAAAAGAATTTTATATAAATAAAATATCTTAGTTTTTGGTTCCAGTAATACATATATATATTCCAAGATAAAGCTGAGGGACCTTGTCACCACTAGACCTGCCCTACAGGTAATGATAAAGGAAATTCTTTAGGCTGAAAGGAAACAACACATACTAGATAGTGGATCAAAGTGGCATAAAGTAATAAAGACCTCTAGTAAAGGGAACATTTATAATTACCACATGGGTAATTATAAATGCATTTATAATTACCACATAGGTAGTTATAAATGTCAGTACTATTATATTGTGTTTTTTGGTATGTAACCCCACTTCTTACTTCTTATGGATGCTAAATTGTAAATGCTTAAAAAGTAATGATAAATCTCTTGTTGTGGAGATACAAGCTACAAAGAAATAATTTGTAACAAGTACAAAAGAAATAGGGGATGGGGAGTACATGAACAGTGCACATATACACTATTGAATTTAGGTGGTATCACATCAAATAAGATTGTTGTAGATTTAGGATGTTAACTTTTAAACCATGATAACCACAAAGAAAATACATGCAGTAAGAACTAAGAAGGGACTCAAAATGGCACAATACAAAAAAATCAAATAAATATGATAGGCATTAGTGAAAAATTAGGGAACAAAAAGGTATAAGACTTAGAAAGATAAAATAGCAAAATGCAGGAAGAAAATTCTGCATTATCACCAGTTACTTTATTTTTTTTAAGATTGATTTATTTCTCCCCCTTCCCTCCATTGTCTGCTCTCTATGTCCATTTGCTGTGTGTTCTTCTGTGTCTGCTTATATTCTGATTAGGTGGCTCTGGGAACCAATCCTGGGACCTTCTGGAGTGGGAGAGAGGTGATCATTCTCTTTTACCACGTCAGCTCCCTGGTCTGCTGCATCTTTTATTGTCTCTCCTCTGTGTCTCTTTTTGTTGCGTCATCTTATTGCACCAGCTCTCCACATGGGCCAGCATTCCTGCATGGAGTAGAACTCCATGTAGGCCAGCTCGCCACATTGGTCAGCTTACCTTCACCAGGAGGCCCTGGGCATCAAACCCTGGACCTCCTATATGATAGGTGGGAACCAAATTGCTTGAGCCGCATCTGCTTTCCACCAGTTACTTTAAATGTAAATGTGTTAAACTCTTATTTTTGTTTCCTAGGCTGCTCAAATCAAATCCATGAAGTGGGTTGGCTTTAGAATGGAAATTTATTTGTTCATGGTTGAGGCCACAAAAATGTCCAATCAAGGCAATGCCTTCTTCCCAAAAACCAGCTGCCAGCAATCCTTAGCGCCTCTGCCGCATGGCAAAGCACAGGGAGGCCTCTGCTGGTCTTTCCCTTCTCTTCAGGGTCTCAGTGATTTCAGATTCTTGCTTCCATGGATTTCTCTCTCCCTCTCTGTATTCACTTATAGGCAAAAGGATTAAGTTCCGTCCTTAAGGAAGTGGGTCACACGTTAATTGAAGTAACCTCATCAAAAGATCCTACTTACAATGAGTTTATGACTAGATGAATGGATTAGATTTAAGAATGTATTTTTCTGGGATACATATAATTTCAAATCACCACACTCCACCCACTGGACCCCAAAAAGACAAGTTCATTCTACATACAAAATACATTCATTCCATCACAAGATTCCAAAGCCTTAAGTCAGTTTCAGTAACAATGCTACGTACAAATTCTCATCAAAATCTGTTATAGATGTATTCTCTCCTGGAGTACAATTCTCCTCTCTGTGGAACTGTGAAACCCAGAGATCAAGTTATTTTCTTCCAATATACAAAAGATGGACAGACATAGGATAAGCATTTCCATTCCAGAAGAGAGAAATTGGAAGGAAAACAAGGATCATGGATCCAAAAAAATTCCAAAATCCTACAGGACATATTCCATTAGATTTTAGGTTTGAAAGTCATCTATAGAATGATGCTTCATCCTCCAGGCCTGATGAAACAGCAGCCCCACCCCTTCCAAGTGCTTCCTCAGAAACCATACTCTCCCTGAACACTGGGGTATGGGATCCACCTTCTTCAATCATTGGGACAAAGGGCACACTCTGTGAAATCCTCCAGGCATCTGAGAAAACTGGGGTAGTAGTATTCTTCCTGAACAATAGGGTGAAAAGTGCACCTCCTCCAAGTGCCAGATTCAATCTATTCATACAAATGGGTGGGCCTGCTCTCTTGGCCCAAAGAAAGGTCTTTGGTGTGGACTATAGCTTACACGGTCCTGTCTTTTACGTGATTTTTTCCTTCAATAAGTCCCTTTTTTGTGCCTTTTCATCCACGATGTAAGTTTTTGCATGTTGTACACAGAGGTCCAAATCATCAGACTGTATGACATTCCACAGATTCTTCCTGGATAACTGTAACTCCTATTCTGACTTGCACAGAAATGGCTGACTGGATAAATGTCTGCTTAAATCCTCACAGGGAGCACTGTTCTCTGGAGACACTTCCCAAAAGCTCGGAATTTCCCAAACCATCAATTTGTGGTTTCAGTTCTCAAGTTATCCCTTTACTCTCACATTCTACCATAAGCTGCAAGAAACCAGGCTGCACTTTCCACATTTAGTTTGGAAATCTCTTCAGGTAAATATCCAAGTTCATCACTTTCAAATTCTGCCTTCCTTCCAACATCAGAACTCAATTTTGCCAAGCTCTCTGCCACATTAAAACAAGGTTCACTTTTCCTTCAATTTCCAATAACACACTCATCATTTTCTTCTAAAACCTCACCAGAAGTACCGATAGCATCCATATTTCTACCAACAGTCTCTCCAAAGCAATCTATGTCTTTTCTATCAAGCACCCCACAATTCTTCCAGCTTCTACTCATTGTCCAATTCAAAAGTCTTTTTCATATTTTGGGTATTTGCAATAGCAACACCCCACTCTCTTGGTACCAAAATTTGTTTTAGTTTCCTAAACTGCTCAAAGCAATACCATAAAATAGGTTGACTTTTTTTAAAAAATGGGAATTTATTCACTCATGACTGAGGTTGGGAATCATGGCATCATCAAGGTGATACTTGCTTCCTGAAGACCAGCTGGCAGTGATGGTTGGCTCCTCTGCCTCATGGCAAGGCACATGATGGCATCTAATGGTCTCTCTCTTCTCTTCAAGGTTTTGCTGATTTCAGCTTCTTGCTTTTATGGCTTTCTCTCTCTCTCTCTCTATTCGTTCTGTATATAGAGGACTCCAGAAATATGATTGTCTCACCCTGAATGAAGTGGGTCACACCTTAACTGAAGTGTCCCCATCAAAAGAGCCTATGTACAATGGGTTTACATAATCTAATCCACAGGAATGGATTAGATTAAAGAACATGTTTTTCTGGGGTACATACAGCTTCAAACCACCACAACTCTCCAAAAGGCAGAGCTTTGCAGAATGGATAAAAATGTGCTACCCAACTATGTGCGGTTTACAAGAGAGTTGCCTTAAATTCAAAGTAGGTTGAAAGAAAAGGATGAAAATATATGCAAGTAGTAAACAAAAGAGAGCTGGGGTAGCTATACTAGCATCAGATAAAGTAAACTTCTACTAAAAAGCTGTTCCAAGGGACAAAGAAGGTTATTATATACTGATACAGAGATCAGTTCAACAAGAAGACATAATAATTATAACTATATTTGCACCTAACAGCTGAACCCCTGAATATACGGAGCAAATGTTGACAGATGTAAAGGCAGAAATAGTTATACGTGAATAGTAGAAGATTTCAATACACCACTTTCAATAATGGGTAGAACATCTAGATAGAAGAGGAGTAAGGAAATGGTTGGCTTGAATGATACTCCAAACCAACTATACTTAACAGACATATATAGAATCTTTTACCCATTAGCAGCAGAATGCACATTCTTCTATAGTAAACATAGATCATTCTCATTGATAGACCATATGTTGGGTCACAAATTAAGACAAAAAATTACAAAACATTGCAATCATACAATGTATCTTCTCAGAGCATAATGGAATAGAGCTAGAAAGCAATAAAGGAAAAATGGAAAATTCACAAATATGGAATTAAGCAACATAGTCTTAAACAACCAATGAGTCAAAGAAATCACAAGGTGTTTTAATTTCCTAGGTTGCTGAAAGCAAATACCATGAAATGGGTTGGCTTTAAACAGTACACATGGAAATGAGGAAATATCTTGAGGTGATTGAAAATGAAAACACAACATACCAAAGCTTATGGAATGCAGAAAGGCAGTACTGAGAGAAATTTATAGCTCTAAATACATACCTTAAATAAGAAGAAATATCTCAAATCAGAAATCTAACCTCACAATGGGAGGATCTGGAAAAAGAAGAATAAACTAAACCCAAAAAGAGGAGAAAGAAGTTAATAACAAAGATTAGCAGAAGGTACATTAAATAGAGAATAATAAAGGTCAATAAAATTTACAAACTTTTAGCTAGACTGACGAGAAAAAAAGAAAGAGGACACAAATAAATAAAATCAGAAATGAAAGAGGAAACAATACTACTGTCCTCATGGAAATAATAAGGATATTATGAACAATAATACACCAAAAATCAGATTATCTACATGGTATGGACAAATTTCTAAAAACATGCAAACTACACACACTAACTCAAGAATAAAGACAATATCTCAAAAACCAATTACTGGTAAAGAGACTGAATGAGTCAAAAAATCCTCCCATCAAACAAAAGCCCAGTACCAGATGGCTTCACAAGGGAATTCTACCAAACATTCCAAAAAGTATTAACACCAATCTTGCTCAAACTCTTCCAAAAAAAATTGAAGAGGAGGGAACACTCCCTAACTCTTACTATGAGGACAGCACCACCCTCATCCTAAAGCAAGATAAAGACACCACAAGAAAAGAATATCACAGACAAATTTTATTAATGAATATAGATGCAAAATTCTCAGTGAAATACTTACAAACAGAATCCAAAAGCACATTAAATCAATTATGTACCATTATCAAATGGGGTCTCTCCCAAGTATGTAAGCCTGGTTCAACTCAACAAAACAGCATCAATTAACACAATACACCACATTAACAAACTGAAGGGGGAAAAAACCCATGATCATCAAAATCAATGCAGAAAAGGCATTCAGCAAATCCAGCATCCTTTCTTGATAAAAACACTTCAAAAGATAGGAATAGAAGGAAAGTTCCTCAATATGATAAAGGGCATATATGAAAAAGCCATAGCCAACATCATACTCAATGGGGCAAGGTTGAAAGCTTTCCCTCTAAGATCAGAAAGAACACAAAGATGCCCACTGTTACTGCTGTTATTCAATATTGTGCTAGAGTTTGACCTAGAGGAATTAGACAAGAAAAAAAAGAAGGCTTCCAAATATGAAACGAGGAGGTAAAACTCTCACTATTCACAGATGACATGATTCTATACTTAGAAAATTCTGAAATGTATATGAGAAAGCTACTTGAAGCAATAAACAAGGTCAGCAAATTGGCAGGATACAAGATCAACATGGAAAAATCAGTAATACTTCTGTTTACTAGTATTGAAAAATATGAGGTGGAAATCAGGGGGAAAAAAAACTCCATTTACAATAGCAACAAAAAGACTCAAATACCTAAAACTCAATTTGACCAAAGAAGTATAGGACCTATATCAAAAAACTACAAAACAATGCTAAAAGAAATAAAAGAAGACTTAAACAAGTGGAAAGACATTCCATACTCATGTATTGGAAGACTAAATATCATGAAGATATCAATCCTACCTAAACTGATATATAGATTCAATGCAATACCAATCAAATTTTCAACAGCTTACTTTACAAAAGTAGAAAAGACAATTACTCAATTTATTTGGAAGGGAAAGTGCACCTGAATAGCCAAAGCATCCAATAAAAGGAAGACTTTCATTGTCTGACCTTGAAACATATTACAAAGCTATAGTAGTCGAAACAGCATGGTATTGTCATAAAGATAGACACATTGACCAGTGGAATAGAATTGAGAATCCAGAAATAAACCCTCACCTCTACAGCCAACTGGTTTTTGACAAGCCTACCAAGTCAAAATCACCAGGATAAAACAGTCTCTTCAACAAATGGTGCTAGGAGAACTGGATATCCATAACAAAATGAAAGCCAACTCCTATCTCATTCCCTATACAAAAACCAACTCAAAATAGATCAAAGGCTTAAATATAAAAGCACCCAGGACCATAAAACTATTAGGAGAAAATGAAAGGAAATGTCTTTAAGATCTTTTGGTAGATGGTAGTTTCTTGAATCTTTTTTTTTATTGATTTTGTAATAATATTACATTAAAAAAATATATATATGAGGTCCCTTTGAACCCTACCACCCCCACCCCACCTCTCCCCCCCCCCCCCCCCAGCAACACTCCTTCCCATCATCATGACATATCCATTGCATTTGGCAAGTACATCTTTGGGCACCTCTGCACCTCATGGTCAATGGTCCACATCATGGCCCATACTCTCCCCCATTCCATCCAGTGGGCCCTGTGAGGATTTACAATGTCCGATGATTAGCACAGGCAACAATTTTTTAAAAATAGATAAATGGAACCTCCTCAAAATTAAACATTTTCACAACTCAAAGGACTTTGTCAAAAGGGTGAAAAGGTAGCCAACTCGATAGGAGAAAATATTTGGATATCACATATCCAATAAGGGTTTAATATCCATGATATATAGAGAGACACTACAACTCAACAATAAAAAGACAAACAGCCTGATTTAAAAATGGACAAAAGACTTGAACAAACATTTTTCCAAAGAAGGAACACAAATGGTGAAAAAACACTTGAAAAAGTGTCCAGTATCACTACTGATTAGGGAAATGCAAATCAAAGCTACAAAGAGATATCATTTCACACCACTAGAATGCCAGTATTAAAAAGACACAAAACTACAAGTAGTGGAGAGGATGTGAAGAGATAGGAATGCCTATTCACTGTTGGTGGGAATGTAGACTGGTACAGTCATTATGGAGGACTGTTTGGCAGTTCCTAATGAAGTAAAATATAGATTTGCCACATGACCCAGCAATATCACTAATTATATACCCAGAAGAACTAAGAGCAATGACACAGATAAACATCTGCACACCAATGTTCATAGTGGTGTTATTCATGATTGCCAAAATTTGAAAACAATCCAGGTGTCCATCAATCGATGAATAGATAAACAAACTGTGGTATATACATACAATTAAATACTATGGAGCTGCATGAAGAAATGAAGTAGTGAAGCATATGACAACATGGATGAACTTGGAAGACATTGTGATGAGTGAAGCAAGCCAGACACGAAAGGACAAACAATGTACAATTGTGCTACTATGAGCTAAATATATTGTATAAACTCATAGAGTTAATAACTAGAATACAGATCACCACAAAATAGAATGAATTTAGAGAATGGAAAGCTGAAGGTTAATCTGTTCAAAATTTACAAACAGTTGTTTGTTATTCTTTGGAAATGAATAGAAAAGGTGAAAGTACATTACGGTGTTTGTAACTAGCATACATACTACAGTGGTTTAAAGGGAAAGTCTAAAGTCATGTATAACACTAAAAGGAAAGCTAAAAAATGGAACATGGGACTGTAGAGCACTGTGAAACCTCATGTGAAATATGAGTATGGATTATATTGCATATATAAAACTGTTTTTCTTTGAAACTAACAAATGTATGTTAATGTTACAAGGTGTTAATACAGGGGGAAAAAAACAAAACTAAACGTTATGCTAAGTGAAGGAAACCAGACACAAAGAACTAAGTATTGTGTAATTCCATTTATATAAAATGTAAATATAAATCAATATATAAATTTGGAATTAGATTAGTTGTTATGTAGGGTTGGGGAAGGATAGAAAGATTGAGAGGAGACTGCTAAGGGTGTGGAGTTTTTCTTTTCATAGTAATGAAATTGTTCTAAAATTTTTGTGGTGATGAGTGCACAGCACAGTGATTATCCTGAAAGCCATTGATTGTTCACTTTGGTTGGAATGTACAGTACGTGAATATATCTTAATAAAACTGCTTTTTAAAAAAAGATTGTACAAGAAAAAAAATTACAGACCAATATCTTTTATGGATATAGATGCAAAAATCCTCAAAAAAATACTAGCAAACCAAATCCAACAGTGCATTAAAAGAATTATACACCATGATCAAATGGGATCTCTCCCAGGTATGCAAGGGTTGGCCAACATAAGAAAATTAATGCAATACACCACATTAACAGAACAAAGGGAAAAAAAATACATGATCATATTAATCGATGCAGAAAAGGTATTTTACAAAATCCAGCACCCCTTCTTGGTAAAAAAAAAAAAAAATAGAAGGAAACTTTCCCAATATGATAAAGGGCATATATTAAAAACCCACATCTAACATCATACTCAAATTCAATGGTAAAAGACTGAAAGCTTTCCCACTAAGAACAAGACAAAGATGCCTACTGTCATTACTATTATTAAACATTGTACTGGAAATTCTAGGTAGAAAAATTATGCAAAAGAAAGAAACAAAAAGCATCCAAATTGGACAGGAAGAAGGAAAACTTTCTCTATTTGCAGATGATATGATGACCCTACAAATAGGAAATCTCAAAAATCTACAACAAAGCCGTTAGACCTAAAAAAACAAATTCAGTCAAGTGATGGGATACAAATCAACATTTGAAAGCAGTAGTGGTCTATACACTTGTAATGAGCCATCTGAAGAGGAAATCAATAAAAAAATTTCATTTACAAAGTGACCAAAAGAATCAAATACCTAGGAATAAAGCTAACCAAGGACATAAAGGACTAGTACATAGAAAACTAAAAAACATTGCTAAAAGAAATCAAAGAAAACCTTAATAGAAGGAAGGATATTCTGCATTCATGGATTGAAAGACTAAATATTAAGGTGTCAGTTCTACCCAAAGTGCTTGATTTACAGACTCAACATAATCCCAATCAATATTTCAATAGTTTTCTTTGTAAAAATGGAAAAGATAATTATAAAATTTAAATGGATGAATAAGGAACCCCAAATAGCCAATGCCATTGAGAAAAAGAAGTACAAATTTGAAGAACTCACATTTCCCGATCATAAAACTTATTGCAAAGATACAGTGGTCAAAACACCGTGGTACTGGCACAAGGAAAACATACATAGCAATGGAATTCAATTGAGAGTTTATAAATCAACCCTCCAATTTATGGCCAACTGATTTTTAAATATATATATTATATAAATATATATTTAAATATATATTTTTATTATTAGAAAAGTTGTGAGCTTACAAAGCAATCATGCATAATATGTGTGGATTTCCCCTGTGACACTTCTTTGACCAACACTCAACATTTTTGTGGAACATTTATTCCAGTTTATGGAAGAACATCATCAGACTATTCCCAATAACTCTGGTCCATAGTGTACATTTGATATATTTTTCCATATCTCTCTATTATTAATACCATGTATTAGTATTATACATTTGTTACAGCTCATGAGAGAACAATCTCATATTTGTACTGTTAACCAAAGTCCATTTTCCACCACATGGGTCACTATGTTATACAGTCCCATGCCTTGCACAATCTATCCAAGTGTACACTCAGTCACTCTCACTTTCATCACAGCTTTGTGCAGTCATAGCCTCAGTAAATTTTTAAAGTTTTCCTCGGTCCAAAAGAAAAAATTCCATACTCTCCTATTATAGACCCTGAGGATTGATATAGTACCTTCTTTGACATTGATACAAGAATATTACAATAATACTGTTATCCAACGTTCATAGGTTACATCAATTGTCTTTCCCATGCATCACTATATTCTTACCACCTTGTAATACATATGTTCTAGTTCATAGAAGAACATCCTTGTATTTGTTCTTATATTTGCTTGTTAACCACAATCCTCATCCACTTCCAGGTTCACTGTTATTCAGTCCTTAGACTATTCTCTAGGTTTCTTTCAATTGACATTAAAGTCCCTAGACTACTGCTTTCAGCCACAGTTCCATTTATAAACCAGCTGTGTTAGTTATGTTCGCTATAATGTGTTACCATCAACTTAATTCATTTACACACTTTTACAGTCAAGCTAATTGAAAATTCTACGTACATTAAGCATCAGTACCCTTTCTCAGCCTTTAACCTACCTCTTAATAACATACTCTAGGTTTTAACTCTATGTGTTTTTTCTTTGTATTTAGTTCATATTAGTGAGACAAGAATAATATTTGGCCTTTTGTGCCTGGCTTATTCCATTTAGCATAATATCCTCAAGGTTCATCCATGTTACATATGTCCCAATTCCATTTCTTCTTACAGAAGCATAGTATTCCACAGTATAAATGCCATATTTTGTTCATCCGTTCATTGGGTTGATGGACATTTAGATTGTTTCCATCTTTTGGCAATAGGGAATAATGTCACTATGAACATCAGTGTGCAAATGATTTCTTTTTTTAGGGGATACTCAGGATTGAACCTGAGGCCTTATATATGGGAAGCAGGTGCTCAACCACTGAGCTACTTCTGCTCCCCAATGAGAGTTGGTTTTTTCATTTATTTGTTTGTTTTGCTTTTAGGACATACCAGGGAGTGAACCAAGGACCTTGTACAAGGGAAGCAGGCACTCAACCACTTGAGTTACATCCATTCCCCAACCAAATGATTCTTGACAAGCATGCCAAGTTCATTCAATAGGGGAAGAATAGTCTTTTCAGCAAATGGTGCTAGGAAACTGGATGTCCATAAGTAA
The DNA here is from genome assembly GCF_030445035.2 of Dasypus novemcinctus. Lineage (NCBI taxonomy): Eukaryota > Metazoa > Chordata > Mammalia > Cingulata > Dasypodidae > Dasypus > Dasypus novemcinctus. The sequence goes on along the minus strand of NC_080684.1, from coordinate 86,505,483 downwards.
AAGAATGAAGCTGGACCTCTACCTTGCAGTAGATGCAAAAATCAACTCAAAAATAGATCAAAGACCTAATTATTAATATAAGAACTGGAAATCTAAAACTGCTAGAAGAAAACACAGGGAAGCAACATAGGACCTTGTATTAGACAATGTTTTCTTAGACTTTTACCCAAAGCATGAGCAACAAAAGACAATATAGATAAATGGAATCCATCAAAGTTAGACTTTTGTACATCAAAGTACTTTATCACATAAGTAAAAAGACAACCTACACAATGGGAGAAAACGTTTGGAAACCATATATCTGATAAGGATTAAATATCCATAATATAAAGAAACCCTATAACTCAACCACAAAAAGACAACACAGTTAAAAAGTAGGTAAAAGTCTTGAACAGATATTTCTCCAAAGAAAACATCAAATGAACAAAAAAGGCCAAGATGCTTAACACCATTAGCCTTTAGGAAAATGCAAATCAAAACCATAATGAGATACCCTTTCATACCCACTAGAATGGCTACTATTTAAAAAAAAACAGGAAATTTCAAACGTTGGAGAGGATGTGGAGAAATGGGAATTCCCTACACTTTCCATGTAATTTTTCTGTAAATGTAAATCTAAAACTTCTCTAAAAATAAGTTATTATTACAGAAAAAAAGGAATTAAGTTATGTTTCATGTAACAATGTTGAAGACATTAATTGAGTGAAATAAGCCAGATACAAAGGACAAATATTAAATGAGCCCACTGATGTGAAACAATTAGAATAAGGAAACTCATAGAGTTAGAATTTAAAATATAGGTTATCAGGGGCTGAGTTGGTATAGGAATGGGGAGTTAATGCTTAATTTACACAGAATTTCTGTTTGGGTGGGTTGTAAAGTTTTGGAAATGAGTGGTAGTGGTGGTGGTGGTAGCACAACATTGTGAGTACAATTTTTTTTTTTAAGATTTATTTATTTATTTATTTCTCTCCCCTTCTCCCCCCACCCTGGTTGTCTGTTCTCTGTGTCCATTTGCTGTGTCTTCTTTGTCCTCTTCTGTTGTCAGCGGCATGGGAATCTGTGTTTCTTTTTGTTGTGTCATCTTGTTGTGTCAGCTCTCCGTGTGTGCAGCACCATGCCTGGGCAGGCTGCACTTTCTTTCACACTGGGCAGCTCTCCTTACGGGGCGCACTCCTTGCGTGTGAGGCTCCCCTACGCGGAGGACACCTCTGCATGGCACGGCACTCCTTGCACACATCAGCACTCACATGGGCCAGCTCCACATGGGTCAAGGACGCCCAGGGTTTGAACTGCAGACCTCCCATGTGGTATGCGATGCCCTATCCATTGGGCCAAGTCCGCTTCCCAGTTTAATTTAATTTAAATATTTACTTTACCTGTACTGCATTTTCCTATAAGGACTAAATTGAGTTCTAACTTCATTTTTCCCCAAACGGTTAGCCGCCTATGAGTATAATTAACAGCATAGAATTATATATGTTGAAGTGGTTAGCACAGGAAATTTTAGGTTGTATATATGTTACTAGAACAAAAATTAAATGATAAATCATAGGACTAGAAAACACAGTGAGCCCTATTGCAAATGATGGACTACAGTTAATAGTACAATAATAAAATGTTCTTTTTTTTAATTCCACCCCCCTTGCAGCTTGCTTGCTGTCTGTTCTCTGTGTCCATTCACTGTGTGTTCTGTGTGTGTGTATTTATTTTTATTTATTCCTCCCTACCTGCAGCTTGCTTGTTGTTTGCTCTCTGTGTCCATTTGCTGCACGCTCTTTAGGGTTTTTACTTGTTTCCCTTTTTTGTTGCGTCACCTTGCTGAGTCGGCTCTCCACATCGCTTGAGGGCCAGCAGCACTCCGCCGTGCTTGCTGGCCGGTGGCTCTCCAAAGTGTGTAGGCAAGCCTACCTTCACAAGGAGGCCCTGGGACATGAACCCAGGGCCTCCCATATGGTAGACAAGAGCCCAACTGATTGAGCCACAGCCACCTCCCTAAAAATGTTCTTTTGTGAATTATAACAAATGTACCATTCTAATGAAAGTTGTTAATAAAAGGGTAATATATTGGGGAAAAAATACACCCTAATGTAAACTTTGCACTATAGTTAATAGTACAATTATAATATTCTTTCATCAGTTTTAACAAAGGTACCACACTAATGCAAAGTGTCAATAATGGGGAGAGATATATGAGAACACTGTGCTTTTTACATAATTTTTCTGTAAACTACAATTTCTCTAATTTAAAAAATTGTTTAAAAAATCAGATACTGGGAAAGCAGATTTGGCTCAACAGATAGAGCATCTGCCTACCACATAGGAGGTCCAAGGTTCAAACCCAGGGCCTCCTGACCTGTGTGATAAGTCAGCCCATGTGCAGTGCTGATGCATGCAAGGAGTGCTGTGCCACACAGGGGTGTCCCCCGCATAGGGGAGCCCCACGTGCAAGGAGTGTGTCCTGCAAGGAGAGCCACCCAGTGTGAAAAAATTGCAGCCTGCCCAGGAAATGGCACCGCACACACACAGAGCTGGCTCAGCAAGATGACACTTCAAAAAAAATGAGACACAGATTCCAGGTGCTGCTGACAAGAATACAAGTGGACACAAAACACATAGTGAATGGACATAGAGAGCAGAAAACTTGGCGGGAGGTGGGGCAGGGAAGGGGAAAGAAATAAATTAAAAATAAATCTTAAAAAAAAATCAGATACCATTTGATACCTCCTCGAATGGCTACTATTACAAAAACAGGAAATTGAAGTATTAGAGAGGATGTGGAGAAATAGGAATACTCATTCATTGCTGGTAGAAACATAAAATGGTCCAGTGACAGGCACATGGATATGGCTCAAGCGACTGGGCTACCATCTACCATATGGGGGGTCCCGGGTTTGGTTCCCAGGGCCCCCTGTGAAGGCAAAGCTGGCCCATACCACAAACTGAAGCAATAAGATTATGCAGCAAAAAAGAGACCTAGAGGAAAGACAATAATAGACACAACAAACCAGGGAGCTGAAGTGGCTCAAGTGATTGCGTGCTTCACTTCATATCAGCAGTCTCAGGATCAGTAGCCAGTGCCTACTAAAGAGAAAACAAGAAGAGAAAACAAGCAGACACAGAAGAATGAGCAGTGAATGGACACAGAGGGCAGACAGTGAGCACAGGTGGCAGCAGGGGGTGGGGGTAATAAATTAAATTAAATAAATCTTTAAAAATAAAGGGTGTGGTCACTGTGGAAGACAGTTTGACAGTTATACAGAAAGCTAAGTATAGAATCACCATGTGACCAAGCAATCCTTCTGCTAGGTATGTACCCAAAAGAACTGAAAGCAGGGATTCAAACAGATATTTACACACTGATATTAAAGATGGCATTATTCACAATTGCTAACCTAAGTGTCCATCAACTGATGAATGGATAAACAAAAGGTGGTGTATACATACAATGGAATTAAAAAGGAATGAAGTCCTGATACATGCAACAACATGGATGAACCTTGAAGACATTATCTGAAAGACATATCTGACATATCTGACATATCTGACATATCTGAAAGAAATCAGATATGAAAAGACAAATATTGTATATATCACTGGTGTGAAATAATCAGAACAGGCAAATTCATAGAGTCAGAAACTAGAATATAGGTTACCAGGGACCAGGGTTGGTGTAGGGAGTGGGGAGTTAATGTTTACGTGGTAGAGAATTTCTGTTTGGGTTGATAAGAAAGTTTTGGTAATGGATGGTAGTGAAATTGGCACAACATTGTGAACATAATTAATAGCACTTAATTATAGCACTGAATTATATTTGAATGTGGTAAAAGGGAAAATATAAAGTTGTATACATGTTAATAGAATACAGTTATTTTTTAAAAAGCCTAGGACTGTACAACATAATCAATGAATCCTAATGTAAACCATGGACTATAGCTAATAGTATAATTATTAAAATGTTATTTCATCAATTGCAATAAATATACCACACTGATGCAATGTGTTAATAAAAGGGTAATATATGGGAACTCTATATTTTATGCATGAGTTTTTGGTAAACCTACAACTTCTATAATTAAATGTTTAAAAAAAAACTATGAGTGCTATTTAAAAATATGTAGAAATGCAAAGAACTAATTACTATAAAAGCCAGTATAGTAGTTACTACTGGGAAGTGAATGGCGTATGTAACTTGGACTGGATACACAGAGGATTTGGGGTGGCTGGAAAAGTTGTTTCTTGACCTGGGTGGTGTATATTTTGCTTTGTAATAAACTATTAAGACATAGGGTTGTGTGGGGGCTTTTTTTCTGTGTGTTTTCTTTTGTAATTAAAAAAGTAAAAAAAAAAAACACCACCAACTATTTGGTATTTGCATATATTTTTATTGGTCAAATTAGAATTGCTTTTTCAAGATGGGTACTCAATAAATGTTGCTCCCGTGCTTTAAAATGAGGAACTGAACTATAAAGAAATGATTCTAGGGTGTATGATGACATGATTCATCAAACAGAATTAATGACCCATACAAGTGTAACATTGTCCTGGATTAATAACAAAACTGCGTAATGGACTTTTGCTAAAGAAATATAGGTCAGTCTGATTCATTTCAATAAGAATTATTAGGTTCACACTATGGGCCCGATCTTTCTTTTCTGAATGATTTTTTTTTTTAATTTATTCCATCCTCCCCGCCCCCCCTTTGCGGTTTGCTTGCTGTCTGCTCTCTGTGTCCATTCGCTGCCTGCTCTTTTGCGTGTGTTTTTTCGCTTGTCTCCCCTTTTGTTGCCTCACCTTGCTGAGTTGGCGCTCTGTGGCGCTTGCCGGCCAGGCGGCATTCCGCGGCACTCGCCGGCCGGTGGCTCTCTGCAGCATGCGGGTGAGCCTGCTTTCACAAGAAGGTGCCAGGATGCAAACCCAGGTCCTCCCATAAGGTAGATGGGAGCCCAACTGATTGTGCCACAGCCACTTCCCTGAATGATTCTTGAAGTCACAGGAAATATCTCACTAGTTATGGCAAAAAATTTACCATATCAACTTCATTAACTTAACCAGTCTTCCTTTTTTTTAAAAAAAAAAAGTAGAAACCTCATTTTTCTAGCTTTCCATATAACCACATTTCCGTCACTTTCATGAAAGCTGACTCATCAGCAATTTCACAGCGGGCTCCCTCTCAAAGAAGCAGAGTTTTTCCACCTGCCCACTGCTTACCAACAGTAATAGTTGCTAGGTAGTGCAAAACTATCAACACAATATCCGTACTCCTAATTTTTCTTATTAATACAACTTCAGTACTATTTTTGGGTGCCAACTGGATCCAGCTAAAAAATATATCCTGGCTTCCCTCACAACTAGGATTGATTGTGTGAGAGGTAAGTAGAAATCATCTTACGTGGTTTTCAGAAAAGTACTTTAGAGGAAGATGTTGCTTTAACTGGCATGTGCCCTCCTTCCATATCCCTCCAGCCAGGAATACAGACCTCATCTGTGGAGTTGTAGCAACTGTGATGACATTGGGGATGGAAGCCAGAACTAAGTGTGACCAAGAAAAGAGCTAAAAGGAGCACAGTCTCTAGTGACATTGTGGAGCCACCACTCTGGTCCTGCACTGATTGTTTCCAACCTTCTCTTTGTAAAGACATAAACACCCCATTTATGTAAGCCTTGCTATTGTAGTTCTCTGTTCCTCTTGTCAATTATTAAATGATACATAATCCTTCTGATTATTATGAGTATCAACAGTATCAGTATCCAACACTAAAACGCACACAGAGATACACCATTTTAGAGAAGTCTAGATGAAGTTGCAGAAATCAACAAAAAGAGAATAATTTTCAAAGGTGGAGATTATACTTCCCACCCCACTCCATATTAGAAAAGAATTGCTAAGACTTAATAACATAAGACTTGATGGTATGAAGGGAGAAATTAAGTCAAAATAGTAAACAATGGTAAATTACTTGTCTTCATGGTTTATCTTCTGCAACCTTCTATGGAATTTCATCAGCAGTATCAACATCAGCAGTGGCATTAAAAAGTGTATTAGGCAACTGAGTAACTGCAAATTATATAGAGGTAGGCACTGTTTGAGTGAATTTGTCAGCATGAACTCTGCCTCCTAGGGAACATTCATATGTGCACATGTCACAACATATGGAGGGCTTCAAAGATACAATCATTGCCATCAAGAAAAATATAATTTTTGGCAACTGCTAGGACACATCATTTCTTTCCATCATTGGCAAGACCTTGGCTTAGATTCTTTTGGATCAGCTAGTGCTCAAGATGGCAACTATGTAATCCCAGAATAACTGGGCTATAAACCACAGGGCAGCTCCACTGACATCATCTTTGCTCCATGTCAGAAATAAGAAAAACACAGGGAGCAGCTTGAACATTACTAAATATATGGTGGCACTGAAATTTTTTATGATGCCTATTGACCTCAACTATAAATTACAATGTAGTTTTTATGCCTACTCTTCGTCAGGGTCTAAGAAGCTGGTGAGAGTGTGCACACTAGTCAATCAACAGTTAAAAATCTACTATACAACCAGCACTATGCAAATTACATATTTCTTTGTATGTTATCTATTTAATGACTATCTCCCCCATTAGAATATAAGGTCTGTAGGGAAGGGCTTAAGGCTATCTTGTCCACCACGGAATTCCCAGTACCTAGCACAGTGCCTGGCATTATTAGATACACAAGAAATATTTGTTGAATAAATAGAGAGATAAAAGAATTTCAAGACACAATTCTATACATTTTACCACTGGGAAAATAAAATATATAATTATTTTCTAATGTAATCATTAGTTACCATTATTTAGAGCAGTGCTGCCCAATAGACTTCAGTGCAACAATGGGAATACTCTGTATCTGCACTGTCCAAAAGATAACTAGTAGCCGTGTATAGCAATTGAGCACTTGAAAGGTAGCTACTGCAACTACAGTACACTATTCTCATCTTACCCTATGTAGCCTCAGTTGGCTTTTATTAAAAATTCAGTTAAGAATTTCTTGGAATTTGAAGAGATTGGGGAATTCCTAACTTACTCTTTGCCATTAAAGTATCCTTTACCCCATACTACCATCACCCCCAAAAAATATACAATCAAAATAAATCCAGAAAGATAGTCAACAGGTTACTTGCAGGGACTTTCACCCCTTCCAGTTCAAATTAAAGAAAGGGTAGAAGAGAGTTTAACCATCTTTAGCTTTAGCAAACAGCATTTGAAGGTGCACAATATTAAAAGTTAGGATTCTGAAAATTTTTAAATACAAATTAATCCACTGAAATAATATGCACACAACAGTGGTAGATAAGCAGACAAAATACCAGTCTAAGCAGTGCTAGATGGCCAACTAGACTCTCCCATTGCAGAATATCCAATTATTCAATATGTTTGTACTGGGAAGCAGATGTAGCTCAAGTGATTGGGCTCCTATCTACCATATGAAGGGTCCCAGGTTCAATTCCCAAGGCCTCCTGGTGAAAAGCAAGCTGGCCTGCACAGCGCAGAGAGCTGGCTCAAAAAGGTGAGGCAACAAAAACAGATACAGAGGAAAGACAGTGAAAGACACAACAACCCAGGGAGCTAAGGTGGCTCAAGTGATTGAGTGCTTCTTTCCCACATCAGAAGGTCCTGGGTTCAGTTTCCAGTGCCTCCTACAGAGAAGATGAGAAGAGAAAACAAGCAGACACAGAAGATTGTGTGGTGAGTGGACATACAGAACAGACAGTGAGCATAAGCAGCAGGGGGCAGGGAGGAGAAAATAAATAAATAAATCTTATATATATGTATATATACACACACACACACACATATACATTTACTAAGTGCTAACTGTGTTCCAAGCACTGTTTAAAACACTTGAGATACAGCAAAGAACAAATTGATAAAAATCCCTGGAGCTGAGTATATGGATTGAACTGTATCCTCCCAAAAAGATACGTTCAAGTCCTAACCCCAGGTCTTGTGAATGTGATCCTATTTGGAAAAAGGATCTTTAAATATGTGAATAGTTAAAATGGCTTCTTTCTAAGAAGAGGAAATTTATACTCAGACAGACCAACATTAGGGAAAATGCCACAAGACAATGCCAAAGATTTCCAGCAAAGCACCACCAAAAGCCAGTAGAGGCATGAAACAGATTCTTTCCTACTGACTTCAAAGGAAACATGATCCTGCCAGCACCTTTATTTCAGACTTCTGACCTCCAAAACTGTGAGACAACAAATTCTTGTTGTTTTAAGCTACCCACTTTGTGGTACTTTGTTACGGCAACCCTAGGAAACTAAGATACTGAGCGAGGAAGTGAGAGAGTGGTAGAAATGAGATCAGAGGCAAAAGAAGTACCAGATCAAGGAGAGATTTGGAGACCACTATAAGGATCTTAAATGTAATCCTAAGTACAATGGGAAACCTTTTTACAGGTTTTTTAATAGACAAATTAAGTGATCTGACTTGTGTTTTCAGAAACCCATTCTAGATGCTATACTGAAAAAAGACTGTTGAAGGAGGGAGGGAGAATGGAACAAAACAAAACAAATTCCTTGCCCTTGGTAAGCTTACGTTCTAATTTACATTTAAATTATGAGAAGTGGGTAATATTGAATCTTACAAAGTATTTTTCTTAATTCAATTATTTAATTAAATAGTATATACAACTTAAGAACTGATCCAATGGGCACCTATAATAACAAACAGTAGATATACAGGTGCTTCTGATGGATATACATCAAGTAAATTCTGAATTGGGCAAGATAAGAGACAGAGAGAGGCTAGCTAACTATTTTAATAAATTTAGATTTCTAAAGAGGGGATGTCTCCACAATCTTCCCCAGTCACTTCATAATGTTTCACAAAAAGGCCTGGACTAATAGATGGTTCTATTAACAAAAGGATGCCAACTTAAAACAAGGCTACAAAAATTGACAATTTCTACTCTGTGATTCACATCACCCAGGAACCCTTGGTTTCCCTGGAAATGTTGATAACCAACAGAAAGTTCACAGCAATTACTTTTAAAAAAACAGCAGCAGCAACTTATAGAGAGGCCAGATATGGTGTGGTTAAGAACCTGGGTTTGAATCTCATCTCTACACTTGTAAAGTATGACTGGAGCAAGGAACTTGGTCTCAACCTGATAGGCCTGTTATAAGGATTAAAGTTGGTAAGGCATGAAATGTGCTTTGGACAAATCCGGGTACATAGGAAATGCTCAGTAAGTGTTGCTTTACAAGTATCATAGCTGATGATATTGTATTGAACATTTATTATACCCCTGGAACTATTATGAGTATATGTATATCAATCCTCACAACAATCTTTTGAAGTTGGTATTGTTGTTATCTCCATTTTGCAGGAGACGAAATAAGGAAAAAAGTCAAGTAGCATGATCATGTATGCACAATAAGTGGTAGAGCTGAGATTCAAATCTAGGCACTCTGGTTTGAAAGCTCAAGGTCTTAGTCTATGCTATTCTGCCTCTTACAAACTAGAATTGGCCATATCCATACTCTATCATATTATAGACTCTACCATAAAACCTTCTCCTTTCTGCTTTTTTGATTCAGCAAAAAAATCCTTCATACATTTATCTCATGTTGAAAGTCTCATGTGCCAGACTCAGTTCTTCATATGGAGATTGAAGAGTAAACAAAACAATAACCCTGCTCCCTTGGGCACAATGGACGAGAAGTATGTAAACAAATAATATAAGTTTAGAGAGCGATAAGCACAGTGAAGAAAACAAAGAGTTAAATGTAATAGGAAATGTCTGAAAATGGGTTCCTTTATTTAGTAGTGTTAAGGAAGCTCTCAGAAACCATATCTGAGATGAGCCTCACAATGATAAGTGGTATATAACTCTTGCAAATAACAAGAGTTAGACACTCCTGGCAAAGGGGATAGCAGGGCAAAGTTCTTGAGCCAGAAAGGATCTTGGTATATTGGAGGAACAGGAAGAAAACCAATATGGCTGTAGAATAACGGAAGAATGTTAGCAGGAAGGCATATGCCAGGCATGTAGGACGTTGTTCCATTTATCTATGGCCACAATAATGCTATGTAACAAAAACAGAACTTCACAGGCATATAAGAATAAATATTTATGGTTTGTACTTCTGGGGTCAGCTGGGAATGAGCTAAGCAGCATTGCTGACTTTGAATGGGCGTGCTCTAATACAGGGGCTTTTAACTTTTTTTGTTCCATGGACCCCTTACTGAGTCCACACTATACTGTGCATTATTTAATAAATATATCACACCTGCACCAACACATCCCCACAAGAATAATGTTGTTGTTTTTTCATTTAAATTCAAGGTCATTGACTCTTTGTTAAGAAACCCTGCTCTAATGTGTGGGGATTGAATGGAGATCTGCTGATCTAGGACAGCCTCAGCTGTGGTGACTGAGGGACTATGGCTCTGCTCCATGTGGCCTTTTCTCGAGCAGGGTGGTGAATGTGTCATGATGAAGGCAAAGCCTTGAGAGGGAATCCCCAATGTGCAAGGTCATCTCAAGGCTCTGATAACATCTCATTAACTAAATCAAGTCACATGCTTGAGGCCAGAGTCATGAGGTGGGCAGGTCACCCTTTCCACAATGAAAAAGCACTGGAACATTACGTGGAATAAATATAGGCAACAATGAAGAATTGAAGCCATTAAGGCTTCCATAGATATGTAGGGCCTCAATAAACTAATGAATATAAGAAATAATTATCTTCTAAATAGGGTGGCAAGGTATTACAAATAGTATGGGGTTCAGCAAAGAAGATCTGGCTGTGATACACAGAGAAAGCTGAAAGAGAAGGGAATTAAAGGATATTTTATATTTAGATGGATGGAGGTACAAGACGAGGGACTTGTAAGCAGAGAATATTATGAACAAAGTAATGATGGCAGGAAAGAGCACTGCACATACATGGAATGAAAAGATTGGCATGTATTCAATCTCTATTACAAACAGAAGAAAATGAAACAGAACAAATGAATCACATATTCATTCTACATATTTAGAAACCACTGCATTTCAAAATACTTTGAGAGTCTAGAGTGCTCAATGTGATAATTAGGAATGTCTGAGGACTGAAGACAGCCATGAGAGTACAAACATAAGATTCCTAACATATGCAACAATGAAGACCCAATGCAGTATTTACTGTAACAGTGAAGAAACCTGAAATTATGAATCAATGCATGGAATACAACATTCCTTGTTGGTAACCAAAGTTGAAAGCTATCATCAGTTTGTCATTCTAGAAGCATACTATCAGATTACATCAAAATTGCGAAGAATCAAAACAATATCCAAGAATAGTCTTTCAAAGGCAACTGAAATAAGTCTGGCCATGAGCATAATATCAACCATGTTCATTTAACTCTTGATTTGTGCCAATAAGATTTTAAGTCTTAAATTTTTAGTCTAAAGAACTAAAAATTAGTGATGTCAATACACTAGACCTTTACAATTTGGCTTCTTAAATAGCTTTATGAATTCTGCTTATATGGCATTAATAAATAGCAACATAATGCCAGTAATGAGACCCAGGAAAGCAGCCAGTCCACTAGCTTTCATAGACAAAGATGAATTCAAAACTTTATACAATTTATCAAGAAAGGAAACCATATGTAAGGCAGGTCCATAATTCAAACACATATTGTAACAATATAAATATTTAAATCAGCACACGAACATAGCAGCTATAATATTGGACTAAAGCTCGAGGATACCAATGTTCCTATCACCTGGTCTCATATTAGCTGGACTAATTACAGTAGAGTATCGCCAACTCTCCCCATTCCTTCCACCCCACCATCCCCACAAACCCATATTAAGCATAGTGAGGGGATACCTTATTCAACTCCCATGGTGGGCACAAAATGGAAGAGTTCTACTGCCTTCCACAACCCTCAGCTGTACCCCATATCCCTACAGAGTCTCCAAATACTCCCTACAAGTCTGTGTGCCAGAAGCCTTGAATCTCTCCTCTGAGCCCTCAAATTAAAGACAGACTCAAGCTGATTCCTCCAGAAGGACTGGAGTCTACTCATCAACCAGATTCAAATTCTCTCAGAAGTGTAACATCAAGTTCTTTGCTGTAGTGTAAGTGACCTAAATGCCATCAGCAGCTAACACTTCCCTGCCAACTACATAAACACAACATAGTCATACACACAGAGAAACCCAACACAATACACACAAGCACAATCCCCTTCTAAGGGGATGTCAACATGCCTCATGCCCTTGCTCTCCATCCAGATATGAGACCTTCTCATCTCTGTCTCCTCCACACTCTTATCACCAACAGCTCTGTGCTTCCTTTCTCCTCCCTCTCTAATCTTTGTAGTTTATGTCCTGGTTAACAAACTCCTTTACCATCATCACCACTTCACTGATTTTTAACAATGTATATTCATAGGGGGTGGGAATTGGGTAAATGTCCTTTTTACTACACTGTCAAGAGCATGTGTGCTCCATCTGCTGAGTTCCACAACATTTAGCAATGTTGCTTCTCTTTATCATCATGCTATAATATCAGCTGTGTGTTTAAAAGAACTCTGGGAAGCAGAGGTGGCTCATGTGATAGGGCTTCCACCTATCATATGTGAGGACCCAGCTTCAATCCCTGAGGCCTCCTGATAAAAAAGAAAAAAAGAAAGCGTGCCTGAGTGGTGAGTCAGTGTCTGTGCAGCAAGCTGAGTGCCTTCATGGTGAGTCAGTGCCCACACAAGTGAGTCACGCAGCAAAATGATACAACAAAAGAGAGACAAAGGAGAGAGTCAAGGTGAAGCACAGCAGAAACCAGGAACAAAGGTGGTGCAAGTGACAGGGAACCTCTCTCCACAACAGAGGTCCCCAGGATCAAATCCCAGTGAATCCTAGAGGAGTAAAACAAGAAGAAAAGATAAAAAGAGAAAGAGAGAAGATCACACAGCAAATGGACGCAGACAGCAAAAACGCAGGGTGGGGGAGGGGAGAAATCTAAAAAGAAATCTTTCTTTGATGCCCTACTCTCTTCCGTCTATGGCTCAATTTCTCTGCATTCCTTTTGCACGAGTCATTGGCATACTCTTTATGTTCACTATCTCCACTTACTCTATTCCCATTCTTTTCAGAATTCTCTCCTATGGTTCTGCCCCTACCATTTCATTGAAATTGTTTCATCAAGCCTGTATTCATCATTGCAATATCATGCAGAAAAATTTTAATACCCTAAAAATGCCCTCTGTTCCACCTATTCTTCCCTCTGCCTCCCCTCAGAATCTCTTGTAACCACTATCTGTATATCAATGTTACAAGTTCTTCCATTACTACCGTAATAATAAGTCTACTTTGGCCCATGGTTGCATTTCCCCTTTTTGTTTGCTCATTCCTCAATCTTGAGGATTTTGGGGTGGTGATGCCCATTCTGTTTCAGATGAAAGGAACTGTTTTGCCTGCATTTGTAGACTCTGCTTTTTGGCATAGGCATTGTCCATCATCATCATTTTGTTAGTTGTCCATCATCATCATTTTGTTAGCTGTCCTGGGCAAGTCCAATGAATTGGAGGGTAGGTGTTGGCTGCAACTCTGCTGAGATTCAGGGCTCAACTAGTATATGAACAGACCAAAGGGAAATATATTTAATGGGTATAGTGCTAATTGCTAATTATAGGTTCAAATAAAAGGGGTAGAAGAACCATGTATAGGGAGATTATAAATGAATCTAACTCTGTTAAATTGGGGAGATAGGTTAACATATATACCAAAGTTAAGCCCAGGGAGGGGTCCCGATTGCATGGAGTTTGCTGCAATGCCTATAGTACCCAAATGTCTCTAGAGCTCATGGGAGCACCCCTGCTTGAGGCTTTGCTTACTGTGGCAGTCAGGAGATCTGCCTGAGACATGCATAAGTGTAATTTCTGGAATGACCTCCTGACTCACTTTGAAAAATCTTAGCCATTAAAACTCATTTGTATTTAATTTTTCTGCCCTTTGGTCAAGATCTTTTTCCAAATGCATCGATGGTTATCAGTTGGGAATAACCCCTCGGTGCTAGGGAGGTATATCCCCAAGAGTCATGTCCCACACCGGGGGGAAGCCAGTGAGCTTATATACTAAGTTTGTCTTAGACAGAGACCACATTTGAGTAACAAGGAGGTTTTCAGGAGGTAACTCTTAGGCAATATATATTACTGAGCCAAGTTTCCATTTCACAAGAATAAGGTTCATAAGTACAAGCATTAATATCAAAGGCCTGGCATATTGGTCTGTCCACTTTTACTAGGCACTACCTATGTACTCTGGAGATTCTTACCACTCTATTAGAGAATGTAACAGGACTCCTCAGGATGGGAATTAAATATTTTTTTGATTATTATGTGGGTCTCCACCCACTAAAATACCAACCCATGACCACATGAGCACATTCATATTCCATAGAGGCATGCCACAGGTGCATCCTTCCCCACACATCCCCCTACCATTGACACTCTGCACCAGTGATCCTCCCTACCCATAGTTGCAACATTTTTTGTAATGCAAAACCTCCCCAAAAACAAAGTAAAAAAAATTGTTGCATTGTGCCTTTCATCACTGTAAGATCTGATATCTTTTATATGTTTATAATTTCTTCTGTACGTTTCCCCAGTGTCTTTTTTTTTTCACTTTATTTTCAAAGAAGCTTTACATTACAGAAAAAAAAAAATCACGTAAAAAACATAGGAGATTCCCATATGCCCCACCCCTCCCCCTTTCACATTTTCCCCTATTAATAACATCTTGCATGAGCATGGTACATTTGTTACAGTTGATGAAAAACATTGAAATACACTGTCCGGTGACCTGATAGAAAGGGTTTTTTACATAACTTGAAATTTATGCAACTTGATACCACTATGGAATATAAAGCTATCCTGATTTCCATAGGTATATTTTCTGGATAGGTAGAGACCCACACAATAGCTAACAAAATATTAAATTTTCCTCCTGAAGAAGTACTATTGCTTCTCAAATAAAATGGCAGAAAGCTCTGAAAAAAAAAAAAAGAAAAAGAAATACTGCTACTAACCATGGTCAATAGTTTATATTATGTTTTACACTTTGCACCATACAAATTTATATGTTCCCTTGGAACTTATGGTAACCCGAGTTCCAATTTTCCAAGAATAAAGTTCATAGTTACATGCATTATTATTGAGGACTTGACATACTACTCTGTTTTCTTTTATTAGGCACTCCCTATGTACTTGAGAGATTCTTGCCCTTCTATTTGAGAACATAGCAGGATTCCCCAGGAAGGAAGTTTAATATTTTGCTGTTTATTGTGTGGGTCTCCAACCACTGAGATAACAGCCTCTGACAAGATGAAAACACTCATATTCCATTGGCAAATGCCCCAGGTGCACTCTTTCCTACATATGCCTCCACCACTGACACCCTGCACCAGTGACCTTTCTGCCATATTTTCCAATGGAACATTCTTACAATTGTAGTTTCAACCATAGGCCTACAAATCCCCAGATTTCACCTGTTCTTTCCTCTAGCCCTCCCCCCATTTCCAAGGATGGTCCAACCCAACCCCCCACCCTACTCACCCTCACATTCCAGCACCACCATGACCTCCATCCACTGCCAAACCACCCCCTTCCACTTTATCATAGGTTTTGCCCAGACTGAGCATCAGCTCACCACACTCTCCTCCCTTCCTGTTTCCTGATAACCTCTCTTCCAGACCCTGTCTCTGTGAGTCTGCTCAGTGAGGTCATGCAATATTTTTCCTTTAGTGACAGGCTTACTTGATACAACATAAGGTCTTCAAGATTCATCCATGTTATTGTGTGTGTAAATATTTCATTCCTTCTTACAGTAGAGTGATATTCCATCATATGTATATACCACATTTTGCTTATTCATTCCTCTGTTGATGGACACTTGTGTTGCTTCCAGTTTTTGGCAATAGTGAATAATGCCACTGTGAACACTGGTGTGCATATATCTGTTCATGTCCCTGCTTTCAATTCTTCTTGGTATATACCTGGTGGTGGGATTACTGGATCATAAGGCAATTCTATAGTTAGCTTCCTGAGGAACCACCAAACCATCCTCCACAATGGCTGCACCAATCTGTATTCCCACCAGCAGTGGATGAATGTTCTCATTCCTCCACATCCTTTCCAACACTTGTAGTTTTCTGTTTGTTTTTTTTTTAAAGCAACCAGTCTAATAGGTGTAAGATGATATCTCACTATAATTTTGATTTGCATTTCCCTAATAGCTAGTGATGGTGAGCATCTTTTCATGTGATTTTTAGCCATTTTTATGTCCTCTTTGGAGAAGTGACTATTCAAATCTCTTGCCCTTTTTTAAAATGGGTTGTTTGTCATTTTATTTTTGAGATATAGGACTTTTTTATATATTCTGAGTATTAGACCTTTATCGGGTAAGTGATTCACAAATATTTTCTCCCAACACATTGAGGAGGTTGCCTTTTCATCTTCTTGACAAACTCCTTTGATACACATAACTTTTTTATTTTGAGGAGATCCATTTATCTATTTTTTTTCTTTTATTGCTTATGGTTTGGGTATGAAGTTTATGAAACCAGTTCCTACTACATGATCCACTGATGCTTCTCTACATATATTATCTTCTAGGAACTTTATTATCTTACCTCTTACATATAGGTCTTTGAACCATCTTGAGTTAATTTTTGTATAAGGCATGAGATGGTGATCCTCTCTCATTCTTTTGGGTTTGGATATCCAGTTCTCCCAGCAACATCTGTTGAAGAGTCCATTCTATCCCAGTTGAGTGGACTTGATGACCTGGTTGAATATCAGTTGACCATATATGTCAGGATCCATATCAGAACTCTTAATTTAGTTCCATTGGTCAGTACGTCTATCCTTGTGCCAGTACCCTGATGAAGTTTTGATGACTGTAACTTTGTAGTATGCTTTAAATTCGGGTAGAGTGATTCCTCCAATTTCATTTTTCTTTTTCAATGTTTTTGGTTATTTGTGGCCCCTTGTCCTTCTAAACAAATTTCATAATTGACTTTTCCAGCTCAGTAAAAAATGGTGTTGTCATTTTTATTGGTATTGCATTAAATCTGTAAATCAATTTGAGTAGGACAGACATCTTAATGATGCTTAGTCAGTTCTCATCTTAATCACTGTGATAGTTCTATGTGTCAACTTGGCTGTTACAGAACCCAGTTATTAAGTTTCTTAATCAAACACTAATCTGTGTTGCTTTGATGGTATTTTGTAGATGTAATTTACATCTACAATCATTTGACTTGAAGTAAAGATTACCCTTGATAATTGGGTGAGCCTCATCCAATCAGTTGAAGGCTTTGAGAACAAAGAACTGAGTTTCCCAGGGAAGAAGAAATTCGGCCTCAAAACTGCAGCATAAAATCTTGCTTGAGTTCCCAGCCTTTTGTGCTGCCATACAGATTTTAGACATGTCAGCCCCACAATCTTGTAAGCCAATACCTTGAACTAAAATCTGTTTTTCTAGAGAACCCTTACTGATACACTCACCCAGCAGCATTTGGCACAGCTGATCACTCCCTCCTTCCTTCCTGAAACCATTTCTTCCCTCTATTTCTGTGACACTGCACTGCTAACTTCACTGTCTACTCCTTCTCAGTCTCCTTTTGGATCATCTTCCTGATCTCTAATGTTGGGGTGCTTTAAGACAACTTCATCTAGTTTCATATATGCTACAGTTCCCAGAGTTATACCTCTAGCCCTGACCATTTCCTTAAATCCCAGATTCATATCTAATGTCACCTCTACTTGAATGTCTATTAGGCATCTCAAATTTAACAAATCCAAAACCAAACTCTTGATTCCCATCTGTGTTAGCCAGCCAAAGGGGTGCTGATATGAAGTACCAGAACTCTGTTGGCTTTTATAAAGGGTATTTATTTGGGGTAGATGCTTATAGTCACAAGGCCATAAAGTGTAAGTTACTTCCCTCACCAAAGTCTGTTGCCACATATGTTGACGCAAGATGGCAGGCTATATCTGCGAGTGTTCAGCCTTTTTCCTCCCTCTATACACCACCATCTATCCAAAGGGTACACTCAATGGTTCTCACTTTCATCAGAGTTATGCAGTCATCATCTGAGTATATCTTTGAATGTTTTCCTTAGTCCAAGAGAGAAAAATCCCATACCGCCCAACCCTTAGCATTGATATAGTACCTTCTTCGAGGATGATGCAAGACTATTACAATAGTGCTGTTATCTATAGTCCATATGTTACATTAATTGTATTTTTCCCATGCATCACTGTATTCTTACCACCTTGTAATAGTGGCATACATTTGTTCTAGTTCATAGAAGAACATTCTCATATTTGTACTATTAACCACGATCCTCATCCACCTCCAGGTTCACTGTGTTATTCAGTCCCTAGAGTATTCTCTAGCTTTCTTTTGATTGACATTTACATCCCTAGATTACCCCTTTCAGCTATAATTCCATTTATAAATCAGCTGTGTTATTTATACTCATTATAATGTGTTACTGTCAACTCTATCCACTTCCACACTTTTATAGTCAAGCTAATTGAAAATTCTACATACATTATCATCAGTACTCCTTCTCTGCCCTTATCCTATTTCCTAGTGACCTATAGTCTAGGTTTTAACTCCATGTATTTATTCTTCATATTTAGTTCAAATTAGTGAGACCATATATTTTTCCTTTTGTGTCTGCTTACTTCACTTAGCCTAATGTCCTCAAGGTTCATCCATGTTACCTATGTGTCCCAATTTCATTTCTTCTTACAGCTACATAGTATTCCATCACATATATATATATCACATTTTGCTTATTCATCCATTGGTTGATGGACACTTGAATTATTTCTGTCCTTTGGCAATTGTGAATAACACCACTATGAACATTCGTGTGCAAATGTCTATTCATGTCCTAGTGAAGAGACTGCTGGTTAGAGCAGTTCTATATTTAGCTCCCAGGAACCACCAAACTGCCTTCCACAGTGGCTGCAACATTTTACATTCCCACCAACAGTGAAGCAGTGTTCTAATTTCTCCACATCTGTTTCCATGGCTATGCTTGCAACCTAAGGACACATCCTCTCCAATACTTTTTTCCTGTTTTTAAAATAATGGCCATTCTATGAGGTATGAGTTGATACCTCATTGTAGTTTTGATTTGCATTACCCTAATAGCTAGTGATATTGAATGTTTTTTTCATGTGCTATTTCGCCATGTGTATTTCCTCTTGGGAGAAATGTTTAAGTCTTTTGCCCATTTTCTAAATTGGATTGCATTCTATTTTATTGTTGAGTTGTATGATATCCTTATATAGCGTGGAAATCAAACCCTTATTGACTATGTGGTTTCCAAATATTTTCTCCCATTGAATGGGTTGCCTTTCCACATTCATGAGAAAGTTCTTTGAAGCAAAAAATTATTTAAGTTTGAAGAGGTCCCACTTATCCATTTCTTCTTTCATTGCTTGTGCTTTTGGTGTAAGATTTTAAAAACCACCACCTACCATCAGGTCTTGAAAATGTTTCCGTTCATTTTCTTCTGGCAGTTTTATGGTTAAATTTTATGAGTTAAATTTTGTATAAAATGTGAGGTAGGGGTCCTCTTTCTTTCTTTTGGATATGGCTATCCAGTTCTTTCAGCACCATTTGTGAAATAGACTGTTCTGACACAGCTGGGTGGGTTTGACAGTCTTGTCAAAAATCACTTGACCATAGATATGAAGGTTTGGTTTTGAACCATCATTTGAGTTCCATTGGTCTATACGTCTATCTTTATGCCAGTACCATGCTGTTTTTACCACTGTAGCTATGTAATATGAGAAAGTCCAGAAGTGGGAGTCCTCCAACTTCGTTCTTTGCTTTTAAGATGTTTCTGGCTATTTGGGGTTCCTTAGCCTTCCAAAAAATTTTCATAAGTGGGTTTTCCATTTCATTAAAAAAACTGTTGTGGGAAGCGGACTTGGCCCAGTGGTTAGGGCGTCCGCCTACCACATGGGAGATCCGCGGTTCAAACCCCGGGCCTCCTTGACCCGTGTGGAGCTGGCCCATGTGCAGTGCTGATGCGCGCAAGGAGTGTCCTGCCACGCAGGGGTGTCCCCTGCTAGGGGAGCCCCACACGCAAGGAGTACACCCCATAAGCAGAGCTGTCCAGCGTGAAAGAAAGTGCAGCCTGCCCAGGAATGGCACCGCACACACAGAGAGCTGATGCAAGATGACACAACAAAAAGAAACATGGATTCCCATGCCACTGACAACAACAGAAGCGGACAAAGAAGATGCAGCAAACAGACACAGAGAACAGGCAATGGGGGGGAAATAAGTAAATAAATAAAATTAAAAAAAAAAACTGTTGTAATTTTTATCAGGATTGTATTGAATCTGTATATTGATTTGGGTAGAATTAACATCTTAATGCGATTTAGTTTTCCCAACCATGAACACAGAATGTTCTTCCATTTATTTACATCTTCATTGATTTCTTTTAGCAATGCGTTGTAATTTTCAGAATATAAATGCTTTATGTCCTTAGTTATGTTTATTCCTAAATGTTTGATTCTTTTTGTCACTATTGTGAATGAAATTTTTTCCTGATTTCCTGCTCAAATTGCTCATTACTAGTGTGTAGAAACACTACTGGTGTTTGCATGTTAATCTTGTATCCTGCCACTATGCTGAATTCATTTATTAGCTCTAGTACTTTTGTTGTAGATTTTTCCAGAATCACGTCATCTGGAATAGCAAAAGTTTTACTTCTTCTTGACAATTTGGATGCTTTTTGCTTCTTTTTTATTGTTTGGTTGCTCTAACTAGAACCTCTAGCACTATATTGAACCACAGTGGTGACAGTGGGCATCCTTGTCTTATTACCAATCTCAATGGGAGAGCTTTCAGTCTTTCACCATTGACTACAATGTTAGCTGTGGGTTTTTCATATATTTTCTTCATAATGTTGAGAAAATTTCCTTTGATTCCTACCTTTTGGAGTGTTTTTATCAAGAAAGGATGTTAGATTTTGTCAAATTGCTTTTTCCGTGTCAGTTGAGAGGATAATGTGATTTTTTACTTTGATTTATTAATGATGTTGTGCTGATTGATTTTCTAGTGTTGAACCTTTGCATACCTGGGACAAAATCTACTTGATCATGATGAATAATTTTTTAAATGTTTTGTTGGGTTCAATTAGTGAGGATTTTGTTGAGGATTTTTGCATGCATATGCAATAGAGAAATGGGTCTATAATTTTCTTTTTTCATAATATCTTTATCTGCCTTTGGTATTCAGGTGATAATGGCTTCATAGAATGAGTTGGGTAGCATCCCTTCCTGTTCAATTTTTTGGAAGACTTTGAATAAGATTGGTATTAAGTCTTCTTTGAATGTTTGGTAGAATTGACCTGTAAAGCCATCTGATCCTGGGATTTTCATTTTGGGGGTTGTTTGAGGACTTTCAAACTCTTTGCTTGTGATTGGTTTGTTGAGGTCTTCTATTTCTTCTAGTGTTAGTATAGGTTGTTCATTATGTTCCTAGGAATTTTTCATTTCATCTATATTGTCTAGTTGGTTGGCAAACAGTTTTCCATAGTATCCTCTGATGATCTCTCTTATTTCTGTGGGGTCAGTAATAATGTCCCCATTTTCATTTCTGATTTTATTTATTTGGATAGTCTCTCTTTTTTATGGTGTCAGTCTAGCCAGAGATTTGTCAATTTTCTTGATCTCAAGAGAGCCAAGTTTTTGTTTTGTTAATTCTCTCTATTGTGTTTTTTGTTCTCAATTTCATTTATTTCTGCTCTGATCTTTTTATTCCATTACTTTGGGCATAGTTTGCTGTTCTTTTTCTAGTTGCTCCAGCTGTGTAGTAGGTTATTGATTTTGGCTTTCTTCTTTTTTAATGTAACAATAAGGGCTATAAATTTCCCTTTCCACACTTCTTTTGTTGCATCCCTTAGGTTCTGATATGTTGTGTTCTTGTTTTCATTCATCTCAAGATATTTATTGATTTCTCTTGCAATTTCTTCTTTGACCCACTGATTACTTGTGTGTTGTTTAATCTCCATATTGAGGAAACACAGACTTCCCTCCTATCTTATTGGGGGCAGAGATGTATCCACAGGTTTGCCCATCAGAGTGAGTCAAAGTGACTGCAGTTGCCTGGAAAGGCTGAGGGTATGCTATCCATCCTCCTGCTCTGTCAGGAGGTGGTTAGAGCCAGAGATGTGTCCAACAATCCAGTCCATGTGGGCTGAAAGTACCTGCAGTTGTCCAGAGAAGCTGGGGAAACCCCATCACCATCCTGTCCTACTGGGGGCAGGGATGGAGTCTCAGATGTGTCCAATAATCTAGTTTGTGTGGGCTGAAAACAGTTGCAATTGCCCTGAGAGGAGAGTACTGTCCTTTCTCAGGGACAGGATGGAACTACAGGAGTGCCCAACACTTTAGTCCATGCAGGCTGAAAGTGCCTGCAGTTGCCTGGAGATGTTGAGGAAACACAACCCCCCTCCTTTTCTATTGAGGCAGAGATGTATCCACAGGTTTGCCCACCAATCTAGTCCATGCGGGCTGAAAGGGCCTGCAGTTGTCCAGAGAGGCTGGTTACTAACTGCACTGTAGGAAGACCTGCCCCTTGACACTCCTTACTCTGCCACCATCTTCAGAAGCCTACATATTTTTAAGCCTTACTATCCCATTCCCTAGTCCCACTCCATTCCCTGGTAATTCTAGATTCAGATGCCTGCATTTGCTTATGCTTATTATATAAAATCAGTGAGATCATACAATACTTGCTCATTTTGTGTTCTGGCTTATTTCACTCAACATGATGTCTTCAAGTTTCATCCACATTGTCACATGTATCAGAAGTTAATTCCTTTTTATGGTTAGATAACATACCATTGTATATTTTCAGTATCCATTCAAAATCTACAACACTTGGGTTGCTTCTATCTTTTGACAATTGTGAATAATGCTGCTATGAATATCAGCATGCAAATATCTGTTTGAGTCCTTGCTTTAAGTTTATTTGGGTATGTACCTAGTAGACGAATTGCTGAGTCATTTGGTAGTAATACTTAGCTTTCTGTGGAACTGTCAAACTGTCTTCCACAGTGGCTGCATCATTTTACTTTGCTACCAACAAGGAATGAGTGTTTTACTTCTCCATATCCTCTTGAACACTTGCTATTTTCTGCTTGTTTGATTTTTTGTTGTTGTTGTTAATAGCAGTCATTCTAATGAGTGTGAAATTATATCACATTGCGATTTTAATCTGTATTAAAAACTGATTGCCAATTATGTTAAGCAGCTTTCATTTTTCTTTCTGGCCATTTGTGTATCTTCTTTGGAGAGAAATCTGTTCAAGTCTTTGCCCATTTTTAAAAATTTGGTTGTTTATTTTTTGTTGTTAAGTTGAATGTTTTCTTCATAATTCTTAATGTTAATCCTTTATTGAATATATGAATGCCAAATATTTTCTCCCTCTGTGTAGGTTTTCATTTTACTTTCAGGATAAAGTCCTTTGAGGCACAAAAGTTTAATTTTGATGAGGTCCCATTTATCTATTTGCTGTTGTTGTTGTTACTTGTGCTTTGTGGTGTTAAGTCTAAGAAACCATGGCCTAACACAAAGTCCTGAAGATGCTTCCCTGCATTTTCTCCAAGGAGTTGGATAGTTCTGGCTCTGGTATTTAGGTCTTTGGTACTTTTTGAGTTTATTTTTGCATAAAGTGTGAGGTAGGGGTCCTCTTTTTCTTTTTTGTAAATGGATATCCAGTTTTCAAGGCACCATCTGTTAGACTGCTCTTTCCAAATGGAGTGGTCTTAACCCCCTTGTCAGAAAGTAGTTGGCCATAAATGTGAGAACTTCTGAGCTCCCAGTTTGATTACATTAATCTATATGTCTGTCCTTGCGTCAATATCATGCTGTTTCGATTAATGTGGTTTTAATAAGTTGTTTTGGGGTTTTTGTTTTTTGGGTTTTCTTAGGAGGTATTTGGGAGTGAAACCAGGACCTCATACATGGGAAGCAGGTGCTTAACCATTGAGCCACATTCACTCCCCTATAATAAGTTTTAAGATCATGAAGTGTGAGTACTCCAATGTCATACTTCTTTCTCAAGATGGATTTAGTTATTCAGGGCCCTTACCCTTCCATATTAATGTGATGATTGGCTTTTCCATTTCTACCATTTTGATGGGGATTGCATTGAATCTATAAATTCCTTGCATAGTATTGACATCTTTATGATATTTAGTCTACCAATCCATGAACATTGAATAGCCTTCCATTTATTTAGGTCTATTTATTTATTTTAGCAATGTTTTGTAGTTTTCTCTGTATACATCCTTTACATCCTTGTTTGGATTTACTCCTAGATATTTGATTATTTTAGTTGCTATTATTAATGGAATGTCTTTCTTGATATATTCTTCTGATTGTTCATTGATTGTGTACATAAACACTACTGATTTGGGGGTGTTGCTCTTGTACCCTGCCACTATCCTGAGTTTATTAGCTCTAAGAGCTTTGTTGTAGATTTCTCAGGATTTTCTATACATAAGATCATGTCATCTGTGAATGGCGAATGTTTTACTCTTCCTTTCTAACTTGAATGTCTTTTATTTCTTTCTCTTGCCTAATTGCTCTGGCAAGAACTTCCAATATAAACTCAAATAACTGGTATTATTGGGCATCCTTATCTTGTTCCTGATCTTAGGGGAAGATTGTTCTAAGTATTTTTATCCAGAAATGGTGTTGTATTTTGTCAAATGCCTTTTCTATATTGATTGAGTTGATAATGTGGTTTATTCCCTTCATTCTGTTAATGTGGTGTATTATATTAAATGATTTCCTTATGTTAAAACAACTTGCATGCCAGTGGGAGTATAATTCTTTTAATATGCTTTTGGATTCAGTTTGCTAGTATTTTGTCGAAGATATTGCATCTATAGTCATCGGAGATATTGGCCTACACTTTTCTTTCTTGTGGTATTTGGCTTTGATATGAGGGTGGTGTTGGCCTCGTAGAATGAATTAATGAGTGTTAGTGAGAAAGCATGACTGCTATTGTTTTTATTTAGAGATTAAGTATTGTTTAAAGAGATGTGTATAGGTGCCAAGATGACAAGGAATGGAATGTGATGATTAATTTCATGTGTCAACTTGGCCAGGTTATGGTGTCCAGTTGTTTGGTCAAGCAAGCACTGGGCTGATTATTACTGTTAGGTTACTTCATGGCTTTAAATCTTCAGTAAGTTGATTGTATTATATCTAAGGCTGATTACATATACAATTAAGGAGATTGCCTTCAACAATGAGAGAAGTCTCTTCAAATCAGTTCAAGGCCTAAAATGAAATCTGATGATTTCAGCCATCAGAAAATAGAATTTCCATCTCTATTTCAGACAGACAGCTTCTCCTGGGGAATACACTGAAAACCTTCATCAGAATTCACAGCTTGCTGCCAGCCCTACAGAGTTTGGACCTGCCCATCCCCATAGTTGCATAAGCCAATTTCTATACTAAATCTCATAATATTTACATTATATATAATGTGTATGTATATATGTATACATATGTGTGCATATATATGTATATATATTTATCTATCTATATCTATATCTATATCTATATCTATATCTATGTCTATATATATATATATCTTGTCAGTTCTGTTTCCCAGGAGAACCCTGACTAAATACAATGGGAGAATACTTTAGGCAAAGAATGAAGGTACAATGAAAGGCAGAGGGAAGAAGAAAGCATAATTTATAAAGGAAGCCAAAAGGAATTACACGTGGATAAAGAAGAGTTAGAGGGTGAGATTAAAGGATGATGATGATGATTACAATTTAGTGGTAAGAACAGATTCAGGAGGCATCTGTCTGAATTTGAATCCTGATTTCACCATTTTCTAGCTGTGAGACCTTAGTACTTCAGGTGAGTAACTTCAGTGTCTTTTTCCCTAAAACTGGTATGAGGCTTTCCTGACTTTCCACATGATTTCCCTGATTTTTTCCTCTCCCTCTTCTTCCAAAATTTGTATAAATTATCATTCCTTTATCAAACTTTTATTTTCTAAGTACCTAGGGATTATGATTTGTTTTCCTGACAAAACCCAATCTGATTATATATCAAGATAAGATTTTTTTAAAACTATGTTTAAAAGAAAATTGAAAATATTTATCATAATTCTTTAGAGGAAATATTTGAGATAGAGCTCTAAGTTTCTTATATCTTTTGGCAATATAAGTGAGCAATCTTGGCTTTTAAACCCATAAAATTAGAAATTCAGGGTTTTCAGTAAATAAATGAGCAATCACCATTTGATTTGCATTGAATTTACTGGCATCACAAGATGTGTTACTTGGAGGCAAAGAGAAGTTAGATAAAGTAATTTACAAATATATGGTGGTATCATCAGCTTTCAAAAATGTAGATAATATTTGATATAAACCTTCTGCCTTTCCACCCAAGCTCATCTGGCAATAGTTTTTCTTCAAAGTTCCTTTCTACCACAGGAGGGATATTTAATTTTCATTATCAATGAAAAAGAAATCTACTATGCTCTACTGCACATCATAGTAACGAATGTTTTAAAAAAAGTTATCATTTTTTTTCTAATTGGAAACTACCATCGTAATTACATGGTTATGGGAAAACTTCATAATGCTCAGAGGCTTATGACAGCTTAAGCAAAATAAAGGAAAACATTAACTTTTCTTAACACTAAAAATGGTTTGGATTTAGTCCCAATTTTGGGTGAAGATTAGCCAAACCAATTCATTCAGTGGAAACTTAAAATAAAAATGCAGAATTGTTAGTATTTTTTACACCTCCAATATACTAGCTAAGAAAAAAGGTTTCCATTAAAAAGGACTTTTATAGATTAAACAGGGAGCTCCTATAACCAAGGGTTAAGAATTAACAAACAATTATGATTATTAAATCATTACATAGATGCCTTTATATTATAAATTTAGCAAAAGGTTAATACCTAAAATTACTGAAACTGGCTAGAGTGGTCCCACTCCTGTTTATACTTACTATTGGGATGGTAACCACTACACCAACCTCCGTTTAAAATCCATATGAAAGACCTCGTAACTGAGCTTTGTTCTGTGTATTCCTATCCCAAATCTTTGTGATTGATTTGGTCACAAATCTGTGTGCTACCCCACCCCAGTCAGTCTTGTTAAGGCCCTTATTGTTGTTTTTTTTTTAAAGATTTATTTTTTTATTTCCCCCTGCCCCCCATCATTGTCTGTTCTCTGTGTCCATTCACTGTGTGTTCTTCTATGTTTGCTTGTATTCTCATTAGGCAGCTCCGGGAATGGATCCTGGAACCTTCTGGTGTGGGAGAGGCAATCATTCTCTTGCACCACCTCAGTTCCCTGGTCTGCTGTGTCTTTTATTGTCTCTCCTCTATGTCTCTTTTTGTTGTGTCATCTTGCTGTGTCAGCTCTCTGTTGTGGGAAACTGGCTTACCTGTTCCTTATTGTAAATGCTACACCTGTTCTATTGTAGATGCTGCAGTTAGATGTTGCAGTTGTTCCTTTATTATAGATGATGTTGCAGTTCTAATAACAAATAGTTGCTTGGTAGTTTCCAATAAATATGAGGTGGAAACTAGGGTCAAGGCTCTCAGTTCCAGAAACTGTGAGTCCCCTGGGCCCATCTTTATCTCCTCTCTTGTGTCTTTCTCTCTGTCCTTTATTTCGTAAAGTTCTGCATCGCCTTCCCTTTGAGCCAACCTATCACTGAGCTGGTTCACAGCAGCTCTCTGGGTGGACCAGCGCTCCTGCTTGGGGCAGCACTCCACGCAGGCCAGCTCTGCCACACCAGCCAGCTTGCCTTCACCAGGAGGCCCTGGGTATTGAACCTTGGACCTCCTATATGGTAGACAGAAATCCAATTGCTTGAGCCACATCTGCTTCCCCCTTACTATTTATTAATGAAGGAACCTATGTTCAGCTCTACCCCAATTATTCATTGGTGCCCCAATGTTAAATATTAGAATTTCTTCAGATCAGGGAGGCAGTTTTGGGCCATGAGGCCACTGTGCTCTATTGCTTGTACAACCAATAAAATTCTTCCTTTGAAACCCCAGTCTCTCAGGAATTGGCTTTAAAGATTCTTCAGGAAAAATGAACCCACTCTTGCTTGGTATCACTCCAAAGAAGGTTCAAACCCTGGGAAACAAATCAACATACAACATTAAAAAGATAAGGAACTTATTTTTCCACTCCAATATTGAAGTTGGCAGATGCTGGATTTCTCTAGGCTCTTGTTTATGTTACATAAAAGAATTTAAGAACATACCAGTTTAATTAGGACATAAAGAGTTTACTGAGAAATCAAAGAAAAGAAGTACATACCCAAGATGTAGATGCGGACTCCTTCAGGCAAAGAGAGAACATTTGGAGTTGGGGGACTACCTTTATTAAGCCATTATTCACTTCTTCCCTTTCCTAACTTTGGGGGAGGAGCCCCAGCTGTTTGCTATTCTGACTGATTATCCCATCTGTTAGCTCTCAGGGGGCCAATGATCAGGCTTTTTGTTTGAAGTTATCTGGGGCCTCCTCTTTTTTTTTTTTCCTCCAAATTCTACTCAATTTATTCATTTTTAAAAAAATATTACATTAAAAAAATATGAGGTCCCCATTCACCCCCACCGCCCCCACCCCACCACTCCCCCAACAGTAACACTCTCCCCCATCATCATGACACATCCATTGCATCTGGTGAGTACATCTCTGGGCATCGCTGCACCCCATGGCTTGTGGTCCACACCATAGCCCACACTCACCCACGTTCCATCCAGTGGGCCATGGGAGGACATACAATGTCCAGCAATTGTCCCTGGAGCACCACCCAGGACAACTCCAAGTCCCGAAAATGCCTCCACATCACATCTCTTCCTCCCATTCCCCGCACCCAGCAGCCACCATGGCCACGTTTTCCACACCAATGCCACATTTTCTCGATTATTAACCACAATAGTTCATGAATAGGATATCATTAAGTCCACTCTAATCCTTACTATATTCCTCCTTCCTGTGGACCTCGGCTTGATTGTGTCCATTCCACATCTATGTCAAGAGGGGGCTTAGATTCCACATGGATACTGGATGCAATCCTCCTGCTTTCAGTTGTAGGCACTCTAGGCTCCATGGTGTGGTGGTTGACATTCTTCAACTCCATGTTAGCTGAGTGGGGTAAGTCCAATAAATCAGAGTGTAGGAGCTGTAGTCTGTTGAAGCTCAGGGCCTGGCTATCATATTGTCAGTCTGGAGATTCAAATCCCCTAGATATATCTTAAACCCCAGCACCAACTACAATTCCAGTAAAGTAGCATGAAAGGCATGTGAAAAGAAATCCCATCTGAGTCCAGCTCCATCACGCAGAAACACCAGCTCCAAAGAAGGGCCAACTGACATGGCAGTGAACCCCATCTGCCATGACCATAGAACCTGTGGGTTTCTTTAGCCCTCAAAAGGACCAATACCTGGGTTGTATCTACTTTATCTGTCTCTGAGACTCTGCTCAGATGTACATAAGGGCAATCCTTCTGACAACCTCCAGACTCTTTTTTAGAGACTCATAGCCATATGAACTCATTTGTCCTTTCCATTTCCCCCTTACTTTAGGTCAAACAGCATTTTAAACTCCTGTTATTATATGTAGACAGGGATATTCTGCTGGTCCATGCTGAACCTTTAATTCAAGGTAATTTTCTAGTTGCATCATCAGCTGGTACTTGGTAGTGAGCCCTCAGTGCCAGGGAGGCTCATCCCCGGATGTCATGTCCCATACTGGGGGGAAGGCATTGCATTTACATGCTGAGTTTGGTTTCGAGACTGGCCTCATTTGAGTAACACGGAGGCTGTCAGGAGGGAACTCTTAGGCACAGTGCTGCTCTAGGCCTTGTTCTTATTTCAGGTGTATAGGCTCACAAGCATAGTAATTAGTATCCGGGGCTCACTGTTGGACCCTCATTCCTTCCTGATCCTTACCATTGCACCTGGGGGGCTGCCGCTGCTCCCCTAGGGACCACGACAGAGTCCCCGCCCCGGCCAGGAACCCAGTACCCCCCCAGCTGTTGTTTTTAATTGTTTCCACTATGAGTATATCCAAACATTTCCATGCACCCTGGACACATGCCCTGTATAACTCCCTGTCAACCATATATTGCCTGTCTATAACATCCCATACCAGTATTCCTCTGCTGCCATTGTTGAACCACTCTGTGATCCAAAACTTCCTGAAAAGTGAAGCCCAATATAATGTCAGGTTCCCTTACTAGTAAAATGGAATATAGCAATGAGTTTAAAGGTTAGATATAGAATACATATTGATTTGGAAAAATTCTACATCCTATCTTTTTCTTTTCTTTTTTCCTAATTATTGAGCTTCTCTTCACAAGAGCCTTAGATCACAGTAATTCATATATACAATATACAGTACTCCCACATATCCATTATAAAACCTTTTCCCTTCCACAGCGATAATCTTTTAACTTATTCATATCATATACTGAAACTGATGTACAGATATTGAGACAATAGCTTTCAAACAAGATAACATTTGTGTTTACATTGTGGTTTATACTTTAGGCTATACAGTTTTCTAAATTTTTTAGTTATCCTATGTTTTACATTATGGTTTACATTATTAGTCTGTCGTCCCCTATATGTTTTTGGTGTAATATTACATGTTTTATATCCATCCTTGTGTAATCTTGTGAAACACTTCTTTTGCCCTCACATTTACTTTGGTTCCATCTGTTCAATATCTATTTCCCCCTCCCCTTGGGCCCCACAGTGACAGTCAACCTTCATTTCTTGAGGAGCCATGTTCAGAGATACTTGCAACAGTGTTGAAGGCTTGACTTGCTCAACTGCCCTAATGTGGGGCCTCCTCTTGACCAGGCAGAGTTCCAGGTGAGATTTCATGGCCAGGGTCTCAGCGGGGTCTTTCTGGCTTTTTTCTTAGTATCAACCTTCCCTTAGATGGTTTCTCAGAGGTATTTCATGGCCATATACTCTGGTTCCAGCAGTTACTCAAGTCTTCTCTTTTTCCTATACTAGCCTGCCTCAATACAATATTAAAAAGATAAGGAACTTATTTTTCCACTCTAATATGTAAAGATCTTGGAAGTTCTCACTCCCATCCTCACAACCAAAAAAATACTTAACAAATTGAAAAACAACTCTTCTTAGATCATTTAGAAAATTGAGGTCACAGGGCAAACCCTTGCCCCAAAACCTGGAAAAAAGAAATGAATATAGAGATTCACAGCTGACCTGGAACAGAAGCCCAGGCACAGAAGCCCTCTGGAAAAACCCTTGGAGCCTGTATAGGTAGAAACACAAACTGTAATTGATAAATTGCTGAAGACTCAGTGCAGACTAACCTGAGAGTTAAAAACTCCAGGAGACCCAGGCTTAGGGAGCCCCCATACTTTTATAAGTTTTACTTCAGTCTCTCACTGTGAGTTACAGAGGACAATCTCCTCCAGTTTCTGGCAGGAGGAAGGGAAAAGTAACAATTTTGTAAAACACCCACGGCATCCTGTTCTTTGGTCTGTTCTCTGTAAGGAAGGCTAGCCCTTAAGGGAAACTACTTTACCAAAACCTTATCTGACCTGGAGAAGGGCAAATAACCAACTCTAGCCCCTTCTAGACTTCCTGTCTCAAATAAGGGGAGAGAAAAAAAGGTTAAGAAACTCTTCGGAGACCCATGGGAGTTATGGTCATGGCCGATGGGGTTAACTACCAGGTCAGATGGCCCCTCTTTGGAAATGGTGTTTATGTGTGATGAATCTGGACTCAGATGGGATCTTCCTTCATAAGACTTTCATGCTAATGTGCTGGAGGTGCAGTTAATGTTGGGGTTTAAGATATATTTAGGGGATTTGAATCTCTGGACTGACAATGTGATAGCCAGGTCCTGAGCCTCAACAGACTCCAGCACCTACAATCTGATTTATTGGACTTACCACACTCAGCTAAGATGGAGTTGAAGAAGGACAACCACCACACCATGGAGCCTAGAGTGATTACAACTGAAAGTGGGAGGATTGCATCCAGCATCCATGTGGAATCTGAGCCTCCTCTTGACATAGAGGTGCAATGGACACAACCAATCCAATGTCCACATAGAAGAGGTGGCATTGGATTGGGAAAAGTGGACATGGTGGCTGATGGGTATGGGGAAAGGCAGGAAGAGATGAGAGGTGGAGGCGTCTTTGGGACATGGAGCTGCCCTGGATGGTGCTTCAGAGGCAATCACTGGACATTGTAAATCCTCACAGGGCCCACTGGATGGAATGGAGGAGAGTATGGGCCTCCATGATGTGGACCATTGACTATGAGGTGCAGAGGTGCCCAAAGATGTACTTACCAAATCCAATGGATGTGTCATGATGATGGGAATGAGTGTTGCTGGGGGGGAGAGGTGGGGTGGGGGGGGGTGGGGTTGAATGGGACCTCACATATATATTTTTAATGTAATATTATTACAAAGTCAATTTAAAAAATAAATAAATAAATAAATAAAAAAAAAGAAACTCTTCAGAAGGTCTGGGTCCAGGTACTCTGGTTTATCAAAAACACAACAACAAAAAAGAATATTTAATCATAAGCTTATAGAATGCGACCCATTTCCAATACTTTACCACCACATCAACAGGGCTCCAGAAAAATAACAGCAGATTACAATTAAGACAGCTGCAAGACACAGACTCCATTTAAGGAGTTTCTAGGAAAACCCAAATACAATAGGAAGAGAAAAACAAGGACACTTGAGGAATCTGAAGCCTCTAATATCTGCAGCTATAGCATATATAAACAAATCCTAAATCCTAGTCAGATAAGCATAAAACCTCACACTAAAGCCTATTGACTACAGTTCCTTTTACCCAATGTCTTAGTTTGCCAAGGCTGCTATGAAAAATACCACACACTGATTGGCTTAAACAACAGGAATTTATTGTCTCATGGTTTTTGGGGTTAGAAGTCCAAAATCAAGGTCTCAACAAGTCATGTCTTTCAGAGACCATAGCATTCTGGTGTTGGTTTGCCACAATATTTGGAGGTCCTTGGCTTGCATTTCTGTCTACATCAATGACAATTTACCTCATTCTCTGGCTCTTCTGGTCCCAGACTTCTGACTTCTATGTTTAATTTGTTTATTAGAAGGACTTAACCCATAGTGGATTAAGGCCTGCTTTCATTCACTTTGGCCACATCTTAATAATAACACCTTCAAAGGTCCTATGCACAAACATGTTCACTTCTATAGAACTGGGGTCTTTTGTCTTTCGTGGGGGTTATGATTCATTTCTTATACCTAATACAGCACATCTAGCTTTCAACAAAAAACTACAAGGCATGCTAAAAGAGTAGAAGAAAATATCTAAACCAACAAAGCAAGTGTCAGAACCAGATATAGATATGGTAGAAAGTTTGGAAGTATCACATTGGGAATTTGAAATAACTATGATTAATATGCTAAGGGCTCTAATGGAAAAAGTGGGCAAAGTGCAAAGAACAGATGAGTAATAAGCAGAGAGATGGAATCTCTAAGAAAAAATCAAAAGGAAACACTAGAAATAAAAAATTTTAACAAAATTAAAGAATGCTGCTGATGGGCTCAGATGGCACATGACCAAGGAAAGAATTTGTAAACTTGGACACATCAACAGAAGCCTCTGAAACTGAAATCCAAAGAGAAAAAAGAATGAGAAGTTGGAACAGAATATCCAAAAACTGGACGACAGTTTTTCAACATATGGGAAAACGAGAAGAAGAAAGAAATGAAAGAAAAGAAATACTTGAAAAAGTAATAATGGCTGGGACTTTCCCAACATTAATGATGACATCAATTCCAATTGTGGATCCCTGGCCCTGTTCAAGAGGGAACAGAGTAACTACCACGTACAACTTGAGTGCCTATGTGTGAGTGCCAACCCATCTGTTGGCAGCCTCAAAGACTAAACCAGGAAACTCCTCTTCAGCTTGCCTTCCCAGAACTTAACCTGTAAAAAGGTTAACAGCTAAAGCAAGGTGAGAAATGATTAGATCAAAGCTGCCTAGGCAAATGCTACTTTAAGTTATACCATAGAGCATCCATAATAAGGAGAAAGTTTATATCATAGGGAATAGAGGGTATATTTGAATTCCTGTAAGCAGGAATTCCTCAGGTCTAGAGCAAGCACAAGTCCAAGACAAGATAAAGACACAGAAAAGACTGAGAGGACCCTGAATTTCACCCTCAGGCTGATCTTCTTCATAGTTGGGTTAAATGCTGGAGAGAACACCAGACAAGGAAGTGCCAATTTGCCGAGACTATGAAAGGTGCTGTATTAGTCAAAGAGGTGCTGATACAAAGTACCAGAAAACTGTTGGCTTTTAGAAAGGGTATTTATTTGGGGTAGAAGCTTACAGTCACAAGGCCATAAAGAGTGAATTACTTCTCTAACCAAAGTCTGTTGCCATATGTTGGAGCAAGATGGCTGCTGATCTCTGCAAGGGTTCAACAGAGACCTTCCTCTTAAGGCTCCATGGTCCCAGCTCCTTCCAATCTCAGCTGTAGGATGACATAAACCTTTGACTCTCTCCCTGGGGCTCAGTTATTTCCAGGCTCGGCTGCTCTATTTTCTCCATAAGGTCAGGCTCTCTCTCTTCCCAGGGAATTTGCCCTATCTATGGCGCCATCTCTATTCCTCTATTCCTCTGTGTTCTCTTGTGTGTTTACTTCCCAGGGCTCCAGTATCAAAACTCAAATTCTCTCCTCTGCCCACCAATGGGCCAGGGACTCAACGTCCTACTGACGTGGCCGAATAAAAACGCAAATCATAATTTAATCAAGTGAAAGTGAAATATCTGAATTTAATACAATCTAATATGCCCAGAGGAACAGACCAGTTTACAAACACAATCCAATATCTATTTCTGGAATTCATGAACAATACCAAACTACCACACCATCCAACATTGTGCTTTCTAAATTTAATTTAATTTTATTTTTATTTATTTCTCTCCCCTTCCCCCCCCCCCAGTTGTCTGTTCTCTGTGTCTATTTGCTGTGTGTTCTTCTTTGTCCACTTCTGTTGTAGTCAGTGTAACAGAAATCTGTGTTTCTTTTTGTTGCATCATCTTGTTGTGTCAGCTTTCCATGTGTGCAGCACCATTCCTGGGCAGGCTGCACTTTCTTTCGCACTGGGCGGCTCTCCTTATGGGGCACACTCCTTGCACGTGGGGCTTCCTACGCAGGGGACACCCCTGCGTGCCAGGGCACTCCTTGCATGCATCAGCACTGTGCATGGGCCAGCTCCACACGGGTCAAGGAAGCTCGGGATTTGAACCACGGGCCTCCCATGTGGTAGACGGATGCCCTAACCACTGGGCCAAGTCTGCTTCCCTGTGCTTTTTATTTAAACTTCCCAACCACCCATTCCTATGGCCATATTCTAGATTTGTCTTCACTTAGAACTGAAATCTAGTTATTCTGCTCTCTGATCACAATATTCTTCCCTTTCAACTCTCAAAACAAGTCCTATCCTTCCCTTAAATCCTATATTAAATCACTTTTACCTACTCAAGAGTCCCAGCTTCTTGCAATCTCAACTGTTGATTGGCATAAGGTTTATCTCTCTTCCCAGGGTTTGTTTCTTTCTGGGCTCAGCTGCTCTGCTTTCTCCACCAAGCCAGCTGTAAACAATCAGGTGAAAGGCTTGGCTCTCTCCCTAGGGCTCCAGAATAAAAACTAAACTCTCTGAGCTCTCCTTCTCCATGTATTAAATCACCTGTCTTTAATTGAGTATCCATTTATATAGCCCATACCTTTAGGCTAGCTGTAGGTGGGGACTCAAACTGAGTCACCCTAGTGACATGGTCAAATAAAAGCTCTAATCTTGATTTAATAATGTAAAAGCTAAGCCTCTAAGTCTAGTACAATCCAATACACTAGAGGAACAGACCAGTTTACAAACACAATCAGTATTTCTTTTTGGAATTCATTGATAATATCAATACTGATATTATTGATATCAGTCAAGGCAATATCAGTGCCTTTTGCACTGGTTTGTTTTTGTTAGCTCTTGGCACTCATGGAAATCCCTGTCACATCACCAGCTAGATACAAATCTAGGGAAGAGACAACTCAGGAATTAAAAACCAGAGTTAACACTTAAAAATGTTAAAATGTACAGTGTGCAATACAAAGAATATGAGACCAGCAAATAAACAGGAAATGATGGCCCATTCAAAGTAACAAGACAAATATCTAGCAACTATCAAGGAAGAACTTTGGACATACTAGACAAAGACTTTTTAAAAAATGATCCTTAATATGCTCAAAGAGATAAAAGAAAGCAAGGAGAAAAAACTAAAAGATATCAGGAAAATGATGACTGAACAATATGAGAATCTTAATAAAAAGTTACAAATTTTAAAAAGGAACCAAACAGAAGTACCGGAGTTGAAGACCACAACATAGACATTATGGGAGTCCCAGAAGGAGAAGAAAGAGAAAAGGGCAGAAGAATATTCAAAAGAATAATGGCAAAATTTTTTCCCCAGATTTAATGAGAGACATAAATAGACACATTTAAAAAGCTCAGCAAACCCCAATAAGGATAAATTTAAAGAGAACCATGCCCAGACAAACAGTAGTCAAATTGTCAACTGCCAAGGATAAGCAGAGAGTTCTGAAAGCTGCGAGAGAAAAGCAACATGTTATGTACCAGTGAGTACTAATAAGATTTTTTTTTTTGTGGTATATTCTTTTTTTTTTTAATTATTTATTTATTTATTTTTTTAATTACATTATGAAAAATATGAGGTCCCATTCAACCCCACCGCCCCCGCCCCCCACTCCCCCCACAGCAACACTCTCTCCCATCATCATGACACATCCATTGCACCTGGTAAGTTCATCTCTGAGCATCACTGCACCAATGGTCCACATCATAGCCCAGACTCTCTCACGTTCCATCCAGTGGGCCCTGGGGGGATCTATAATGTCCCGTAATTGTCCGTGAAGCACTATCCAGGACAACTCCACGTCCCGAAAACGCCTCCACATCTCATCTCTTCCTCCCGTTCCCCACACCCAGCAGCAGGCAGTGGAACAAAATTTTAAAGTGCTGAAAGAAAACATCATCATCTGTGATGGTTAAATTCATTTATCAACCATGTATCAAGAAAACACTGGCCTGAGTGTTACTGTGAGGATATTATGAATTTAAATCATCAGTCAGGTGATTATATCTACAATAAACAAAGGAGTTTGCTTTCAGCAATGAGGAAAGTCTCATCCAGTCAGATGAAGTCCTTCAAGGGAGAACTATTTCTCCCTTGAATAAGAATAATTCCTCCCTTGAATAAGAATAATTCTTATTTTAGCAGTAAGAAAGAATTTCTATCTCTACTTCAGACAGACAGCTTTTCCTGGAGAATTCATTGAAACTTTTACCAGAGTTCCCAACTTGTGGCCTACCCTATGGTATTTGGATTTGCCAATCCCACAGTTAGTTACATGAGCCAGTTCCTATAATGAATCCCAAATATCCTGTCAGTTCTGTTTCTCTGGAGAATGGTGACTAAAACAGCTTTTGATATCAAGTGGTTCTTGAGAAACAGAATCTTAAGGATGGGATTTCTGAGTAGGTTCTGGGGTTCTTGGAATTGATTCTATAATCTGATTAGATTCAAAGTCATTAATAACTATATTCCCAATGATCAAGATGGCACTGATAGTCCATGGTGTAAATTGGCAATAGAGATACACAAAATATCACCATTGGATACTGCTACTCAAATGCTTATTAAGAGGCAAGGCTCTTATCTACCTGAACAGAGTTTAAAAGTATAATGATGTTCACTGGTTGCTCTTAAATACAGTAGATTCAGTTGTTAAAGAAAGGGTTGAGTTCAAGGCTTCAAATTCCCAGCTTAACTGAAAGACATGAAAGTTTCTATGTGTGACCTAAAAGAAACTCTTATTTCTTGTAGCTGCAGACTTGAAATTTCTGAAAACAAGACCCAGAGTCTTATTGTGCAAGTGCCTACATTTCACTGAAAATTGAATTCCCAATCTTGCAGCATGTGTGCCATCAAAATGAGACATTGATGGGGAAGGAATAGGATCATGAAAACTGGAATGGAGCCATAAGGACTGATGATGATGATGGGGAAACTGAAGCCCTAGATTCTACTGAGTCTTCTTTGCCAGATATATCTGTAATAGTTTGCCCTGAACAATCAGCCAACCTGCCCCTATTTGAAGAGATTAATGCCACTGTACCTAATAAACCTGAAACTGCCTCCCCTGAGGAAACAGTTCTTGCACTCACACTAAAGAGATTAATCCTCTTTAACCAGATGAAATTGTAATGGAATAACCTGAGTTATTTGCCTTGCAACAGACTACTAATTCCTCTCATGGCCCACCCCTACCACTTCTCCTTTCTTCCAGATCTATAACTAGACTGAAGTCCCAACAGGCCCTGAAAGGTGAAGTACAACATGCACCCCATGAGGAGGTATGCTACATTCCAAAAGAACTGCAATTTTTTTTTCAATTTATACATACAGAAATCAGGGGAATATGTGTAGGAATGGATAATAAGGGTGTGGGTTAATGATGGAAGGAACATAAAGTTGGATCAGGCTGAATTTATTGAATGGGCCCATTAAGCAGAGAGTCTAGATTCAGTGTAGCTCAGGTGTTAGAAAGGGCTCTATCAGTTTAGAACGCATAATTGGAAGAGACTTACTCAGCACCTGGCAGAATACCCACACTGGTTCCCTGATTTGTGAAGTAAAGGCTATTATGGTAGGAAAAGCCAAGTGGAAGCCACTAGAACTGCGCCTACCTAGCAAACTAGTAAATCAAAAATAATACCACATTCCTGGAGTGATTGCAGAGACTAACACCAGCATCAAGGATATGATGGATTTGGAGGATGCAGGGGTGGTAATTCAACTCTCCTATTTGACCTGTGAAAAACAAAGATGGATCTTGGAGGATGACACGGGATAATCATAAACTTAACTAGATGCTGATTCCAATTACAGTTTCTG
This sequence comes from Dasypus novemcinctus, assembly GCF_030445035.2. Taxonomy (NCBI): domain Eukaryota; kingdom Metazoa; phylum Chordata; class Mammalia; order Cingulata; family Dasypodidae; genus Dasypus; species Dasypus novemcinctus. Next base: position 86,466,367 of record NC_080684.1, on the reverse strand, counting down.
TTCCAGTTGTGGTATCACTGCTTAAGCAAATCAACACATCCCCTGGTACCTGGAATGGACCTATTAATCTGGCAAATGTTTTTTTTTCTGGATACCTATTAGTAATGACCATCAGAAACAGTTTGCTTTTAGCTTGCACAGTCAGCAATATACGTTCAATGCCCTACCTCAGGGACAGATCAAGGTCTACAACCTGTGTTATAATCTAGTCCTCAGGAAATTTGATCATCTTCCTTCAACAAGACATCACACTGGTCCATTATATTGATGGTAATTTTGCTCAATGGACCTAGTGAGCAGTAAGAAGCAACCACTCTAGACTTACTGGTAAGGCATTTGTGTAGCAGAGGGAGGGAGTAAAAGCCAGCAAAAATTCAGGGGCCTTCCATCTCAGTGAAATTTCTAGGCATCCAGTGGCATGGGGCATGTAGATAAATCCCTTCTAATGTGAAGGATAAGGTGTCGTGTCTGGCCCCACTACAACCAAAAATTTGGCCTCTTTGGTTTTTGGAGGCAACATATTCCTCATTTGGGTGTACTACTCCATCCCACTTACTAAGTGACCTAAAAAGCTGCTAGTTTTCAGTGGGGACTGGAACAAGAGGAGGCTCCATAACAGATCCAGGCTGCCTTGCAAGTTACTCTGCCATTTTTTGAGCCATATGATCCAGCAGATCCAATTGTGCTGGAAATTTCAGTGGCAAAGAGAGATACTGTTTGGAGCCTTTAGCAGGCTCTTTTTAGAATCACAGCACAGACCCTTACAATTTTGGAGTAAAGCCCTGCCATCCTCTGAAGATAACTACTCTCCTTTGAGAAATAGCTATTGGCCTGCTACTCAGTCTTAGTAAGAGACTGAACACCTAACCATGGGCCACCAAGTTATCACGAGACCTGAGTTGCCCATCATGAATTAGGTGTTGTTTTTCCCACCAAGCCATAAAATTGGGCATGCCTAGCAGCACTCTGTCATTAAATGGAAGAAGTATATATGAGATCAGGCTCAAGTAGGCACTGAAGATACCAGTAACTTACATAAGGAAGTGGCCTAAATGTACATGGACCCCAGTCTTGCCCCTACTTTTCCCATCTGAAAACTATGAACTCATGGGGAGTTTGCTATGATCAGATGACTAAGGAAGAGAAAATTTAGGCCTCGTTTAGAGATGGTTCTGCACAATATAAAGGTACCACCCAAAAGTTGGCAAATGCAGCACAACAGTCCCTTTCTAAGACAACCCTGAAGAAATGGTGAAAGGAAATCCTCCCAGTGGGCAAAACTTTAAGCACTGTGCCTGGTTATATATTTTGCTTGGAGAATATGGAGAAATGGCTGGAGGTACATTTGTATACTGATTCATAGGCTATTGCCAAGGGTGTGGCTGAATGGTAAGGGACTTGAAAGCAACATGATTAGAAAATTGGTGGCAAAGTGGTCTCCGGGAGAAGTATATGGATAGATATTTCTGAATGAGTGGAAAATATGAAGATATTTGTATCCCATGTGAATGCTCACCAGAGGGCAACTTCAGCAGAGAAGGATGTTAATAAGTGGACAGGACAATATGGTCTATGGATCCTAGTCTGTCTCTTTCCCCAGCCACTTGTCATTCCCCAATGGCCTCAAGTACAAAGTAGCCATACTGGTAGGTATGGAGTTTATGCATAGGCTCAGCAACATGGACTTTCCCTCACTAAGGCTGACCTGGCTACAGTTACTGCTGAGTGTCCAGTCTGCCAGGACCAGAGACCAACACTCTGTCCCCAGTATGGCATACTCCCGGAGGTAATCAGCCTGCTACCCGGTGGCAGGTTGATTACATTAGACAATTCCATCAAGGAAGGGAGAGTATTTTGTCCTTAATGGAATAGACAAATACTTGATACATATTTACCTTCCCTGCATGCAATGCTTCTGCTAAAATTACCATTTGTGGACTTACAGATGTTTTAGCCACCTTCATGGTATGCCACAAAGCATTGCTTTTGCTCAAGTAACATACTTCACAGCAAATTAAATGTGGGAATGGGTACATGTTCATGGAATTCACTGGTCTTACCATGTTCCCATCATCCTGGACTGATAAAATGGTGGAAGGGCCTTTTGAGTCTCAATTATGGCACTAACAGGGTGGCAAAACCTTGCAGGGCTGGGGCAATGTTCTCTAAGAGGCTGAATATGCTTTAAACCACTGTCCACTCAAAGGTGCTGTTTTCCACTCTGTGATGCTGTTTCTCCCATAGCCAGAATTCACAGTCCAGGAATCAAGAGGTGGAAATGGGAATGGCACTATGTTCTATTACCTCTAGTGATTCAGTAGGAAAAGTTTTGCTCCCTATCTGTGCAACCTTATGCTTTGCTGGTCTACAGGTCTGAGTTCAAAAAGGAGTTGTGAAGACACAACAATGATTTCATTGAACTGAAACTTAAGACTGATACCCAGCCAGTTTGGGCTCATCTCTCTGAATCAACAAAGGTAATATGTCCTGATTATCAAGGGGAAATAGGACTGCTACTACACAATGAAGGTAATGCAGAGTATACCTAAAATTCAGGAGATCCTTTAGGACATCTCTCAGCACTATCATGTCCTGTGATTAAAAGTCAATGAAAACCTGCAACAACCAAATGAAGGAAGGACTACTAATGGTCTAGACCCTTCAGGAATGAAGGTTTAATTCACTGCACCAGATAAATAACCAAGAACAGGGTAGGTGCTTGCTATGGGCAAAGGAAATATGGAGTGGGTAGTAGAAGGTAGCTATAAATATGAGCTACAACCATATGACCAGTTACAGAAATGAAGACTGTAATGATTATTTCTTCTGAGTTTTGATAAGAACATGTTTATATACATATATATACACACACATGGAGAAAATACCATGTTTTCTTCTGTATCTTGTGCTCTTATCATATAACCTTTATAGTATTAACTTTGTTATAGTATTTAAGTTACAGGATTATCAAGTTTAAGAGTGAATTTTTCCCAAGTATTTGCAGCCTCCTTTGGAGAAAGGTTTAGTGCATTTTGGTTTTATGCAGAAGAGTTGAAGTATATTAGGAGAAAGCATGACTGCTATTGTTTTTATTTAGAGATTCAGTATGGCTTAAGGAGATGTGTATGGGTATCAAGCTGACATGGGTAGAATATGATGGCAAAGTTCATGTGTAAACTTGGCCACATTTATGGTGTCCAGTTGTTTGGTCAAGCAGGCAATGACCTGACTATTAATGTGAGAATAATTCATGGATTTAGCCAGTCCATTGCATCTATGTCAGATGACATCAATAATCAACAAAGGAGAATGCCTTATGCAATGACAGCAGTCTCATCCAGTCAGTAGAAGGCCTTACAGGGAAAAGTGATGATTTTAGCAGTCAGAAGAATTTCTATGTAAAAGCCAGCTAGTTTTACCTAGGGAATTCATTGAGACCCTCATTAGAGTTCCTAGCTTACAGCTTGCCCTACACAATTCTGACTTGCCAATCCCGAGTCACATGAGCCAATTCTTATAAGTCTCTCATATATATATATATATATATATATATATATATATATCCTGCCTGTTCTGTTTCCCTGGAGTACTCTAAATTAGGAATATTATTGGTACATATGAAAAAATGGCAATACAGACTGTAAGCTTTATACCAATGTTAAATTTCTTGCATACTTGCACATATAAGTGAAATGCCTTATTCTTGGGAAATAAGCTGGCAGTAATAAGTGTTCAAGGAGCATAATGAATGCAACCCACTTAAATGTTCAGAAAACTGATTGGTAAATAAGAAAAATGGAAAGATAGAATGATACAGCAAAGGGGCCAAAATGTTAAAATTGGTAGATATGAATATCTGGGGGTGGCAGGGTATGTTGGAATTCTCTGTATGGGGTATGTGTTATTTTTGTAACTGTCCTGTATATTTGAAAGTATTTCAAAACAAAAAAAGTAGCAAAAAAGAAATGAGCCATTAAATTTCAAAAAGACAAGGACTGGGAAATATAATATAGCCTGTGCATAAATTCAAAATCATCTAATTCTGTATCCAAGTGTGCCTAGTCTCTAGAAATCCAGTTAAGTGACATGGGTTTTGAACGTTCAGAAAGGATGTAAAACTGAATGTATATTCAAAGTTGCATCCAGACGGAATGTGGGCAAGATGCTAATTGAAGCTCACCTAAAATATTGGATGATATGTTAATTCAAAACCTATCTGGTACTCAGGCAAAGACTTAACTAACAAAGAAAGTAGTTTTCTTTGATAAAAGCTCAATTTGACTCCCCACCCTGTATAAAAGGAACTTGAAAATCTTGTTTGAGGCTTGGGTTTGAAACAGAAAGCTCAGAGTCCAGCCGGCTGTCAATAAACCATTTTTCCTTCTCAAAATAAAAAAAAAAAAAAAGACAAGGAGGAGACTTAAATCCATACTGTTGTTAATTGAAAGAAGCCAGTGTGAAAAGGCTGTATACTATATGATCCCAAGTATACAACATTCTGGAAAAGGCAAAACTATAGAGACAGTGAAAAGATGAGTGGTTGCCCTACAAACAATGCTGAAGGGAGTTTTTTAGATTGAAAGGAAAGGACACTTACACAATGGTTAATAGTGGCATAAAGAAATAAAGATCTCTGGTAAATGTAATCATTTGGGTAACTATAAATGCTATTACTATTGTATTTATTTTTTGGTGTATAACTCCACTTCTTACATTCTAAAGGTGCTAAAATGCAAATGCATAAAAAGTAATGAAGAAACTATGTTTTTGGACATACAATGTACAAAGATATAAGTGGTTACAAGTACAAAAAATTGCTGGGGGAATAGAGGGGTATAGGAAAAGTATTAATATATGTGCGTACTATTGAAGTTAAGTAGTTATCAACAGAAATATTATTGCTATAGATTTAGGATGTCAGATTTTAATCCCATGGTAACCATAGGGAAAAAAATATGAAAAATACATCCAGATAGAAATGAGAAGGCACACAATATACCACGGTACAAAAGAATAAAATAATTATAAAAGTAAGCATTAACAGAAGAATTGAGACTAAACAGCAAAATGGCAAAAGAATGTCCTGCTTTTTCAGTAGAGACATCAGATGTAAATGCATTAAACAAAGGCAGAGGTTGGCAGAATGTATAAAAAGCACTACCAAACTATATGCTGTCTACAAGAGACTCACTTTAAATTTAAAGACACAAGTAGGTTGAAAGTGAAAGGATGGAGAAAATATACTATGTAAGTAAGTAACCAAAAGAGAGCTGGGGAAGCTATACTAATATCAGATAAAATTGTAAGTCAAAAACAGCATGAAGTCTCAAGAGGTTGGGCCCATGGAGCTCAAGAGGAAAAATTGAGCCCAGAGGTGAAGGCAGAGACCAGCCAGAGATCCATTGCCATCTAGCTTCAACATGTGGCAACTGACTTTGATGAGAAAGCACCTCTTCTGGTGCACGGGACAAAGACAGTCATTAACTAATGATAAAAGGGTCAATTCAACAAGAACAACTTAATAATTATAAATATATATGGACCAAATAGTAGAACCTCTAAATATATTAAGCAAATATTTAACAGATTTTAAGGAAGACATTGAAAGTTCTACATTAATAATAGGAGACATTAAAATAACATTTTCAATAATGGATAGAACATCTAGATAGAAGATCAATAAAGAAATAGAATCCTTGAACGATACTCTTTCATCAACTAGACCTAATAGAAATATATAGACTTCACCCAACAAAAACAGAAAGCACATTCTTCTCAAGTATACATGGATCATTCTCCAGGTATGTTATAGGTCACAAAACAAGTCTCAATAAGTTAAAAAACATTGACATCTTAAATGTATCTTTTCAGACCACAATGAAATGAAGCTAGAAATCACTAAAAGAAGGCGATGGTAAGTTCACAAATATATGGACATTAAACAACCTACTCTTCAAGAGTTAAAGAGGAATTCTCAGAGGAATTAGGAAATATCTTGAGGTGAATGAAAATGAAAACAAACATATAAAAACTTATGGGATGCAGCAAAGGCAAAATTAATGAAACAGAAAAAAATACTATAAATAATAACAAAGACAAGAGTGAATTATAACAAAATGGATAAACCTCTGTTAGGCCTAATCAAAGTGCCTGCTCCCTATGTATGAGGTTCTGGGTTCAATTTCCGGTACCTCCCAAAAAAAGAAAAAAAAGAGAGCAATCACAAATAAACATAATTAGAACTAAATACAACTACAGGTGGTGCAAGATTAAAAATATAAGAAAATAGGATGAATAACTTCATATTTTCAAATTTGAAAACAGAGAAATAGACAAATTCCACAATAGTGTAAATTTCTGGAAAAATAGGATAGAGCATCCACCTACCATTTGGAGGGTCCAGAGCTCAATACCCAGGGCCTCCTGACCCGTGTGCAGTGCTGATCGCAAAGAGTGCCATGCCACACAGGGGTGCCCATGCATGGGGGTGACCCATGTGCAAGGAGAGCCATCCCGCATGAAAAAAGTGCAGCCTGTCCAGGGGGCGCACGCACACATGGAGAGGTGACACAGCAAGATGATGCAACAAAAAAGACACGCAGTTTCCCAGTGCCGCCTGATAATGCAAGCGGGCACAGAAGAATGTACAGTGAATGAAGACACAGAGAGCAGACAACTGAGGGGGAGGGGAGAGGGAGAAATAAATAAAGTAAATCTTTTAAAAAATGAAACAAAATAAAACAGAAACAGGTAAGTTGAATGGTCCCACAGCTACTTAATAAAATGATTTATTCACTAAAAATCCCGCCATGTAAACACCAAACCCAAGTTTTACAGAAAAGAAAATAAAAAGAATAAATCTTGCACCCTGTGATGGTTAGACTAATGTGTCACCTTGGCCAAGTAATGGTGCCCATTTGTTTGGTCAAGCAAGCACTGGCCTAATTGTACTATGAGGAAATTTCATAGACTTAAATCATTAGTGAGGTGATTGCATCTATGGCTGATTACATAGATAAGCAACTGAGGAGATTGCCTTCAGCAATGTGATACGTCTCATCCACTAAGTTGAAGGCCTTAAAAGGAAAAGTGATTTCAGCATTCAGAGAGAATTCCCATCTCTACTTTATACAGCCAGTTTCTCCTGGGAAACCCAACGAGGCCATAAACAGAGTTCCTGGCTGACAGAATTTGGACTCATGTGTGCCCACAGTCATGTGAGATAATTTTATAAAATCACTTAATATTTTTACAAATATCTCTGTTTTCCTAGAGAACCCTGACTAATACACACCCCAGTGCATTTTATGAGGCTAGTACAACCTTGCTGCCAAAATCAGACAAGAAAAGGAAATTACAAATCAATCTCACTCATGGTATAATGCAAAATGTACTATATAAAATAATACCAAATTGAATCCAATAATATATTTTAAAAGGTTTGTTCCAGGGACACATGGTTGACTTACCATTTGAAAAGTCTGTTAATTTAATCTATTAAATTAAAGATATGTTCACCTCCAAATACAGAGAAAAAACATCCAATAAGATTCATCAGAGATTCATGACAAAAACTCTTATTAAGTCAGGCATAGAAGAAAATATTCTGTACTTTATAAAGAAGGTCTATAAAAACCTTACAGCAAACAACATTCAGTCTCTATAGAGAAACATTAAAAACATTTTCTCTAAAATCAGGAACACTGTAACAATATCTGCTATCTCCATTTCTAACATTTACTAAAGGTTAATGAAGGTTGTGTGCTCAGACACAGAAGTAACAAATATAGAAGGACATGCAAGAAAGAAACAAAATTTTACTTTAAATTGACATAATTGTTTCCATGAAAAGACCCAAAGAATTTATACATACATAAGAATTAGAACTAAAGAGTTTAGAAAGTTTGTTTTAATGCCAATCACATGTGTACACAGCAGTAATGTTACAAAAGGTAGTTTTTAAAAAGATACTTTTTCAATAACAAAAAAATTGTAAAGAACTTAATTGTAATTAAACTATAAAGAACATAATTCTTTCAACAAAAGATATTTAAAACCTTTATGAAGAAACCAAGAAAATGCTATTAAAAGACTAAAGATTTAAATAAATATAGAGAACTACTATGTATATGGCTAAGAAATAAATTCTTTTAAAGGTATCAATTCCCCTCCAAACTAATGTAAATGCCTTTGAAATCCCATCAAGGTTTCTCACAAAACTTGAAAATTTGATTTTAACATTTATATGGAAAAGCAAATGACAAAGAACAGTTAAGGAACTGCTGTAGAAGAAAAACTAATGGTTGATAGGGTTCTGGGAGATTTTCCCTATTGGTTATCAAGAATTTTAAAGTTATAATAATTAAGAGTGTAGATCTGGCATAAGGCTAAATAAATAGGCCAGTGTGGAACACAGACTTCAGAAAGAGACCCTTAAATATTTAGAAGCCTGATCTATCACAGAGATAGCACTGCAGATTAGTAGAGAAAGGATGAATTATTCAAGAAATGGTATAAGGACATTGGGAAAAAGTAAAGTTGTATCTCTAACATTATATACAAAATTTGAGATTAAGAATTTAAATGTGAAAATCAAAACATCTAAACTTTAAGATGTGAAAATATGGAAATAAGTTTGGGACTTCAGGTCCCAATTCAGGTCCCAATTCAGGGTTGGGAAGGATTTAAAAAATACAATGCATACAACATACTAACTATAAAGAAAAGAGATGAATAAATTCAAATGTTAAAATTAAGCAGTTTGGCTCACAAAAGACACCATAAAGGGGATGAAAAGACAAGCCACAAAAATAAGGAAAAAAATTTGCAACACATATAACCGACAAGGAATGAAAATCCAAAATACATGAAGATCTCTCATGAGTTAAAAAGAAAAGGGCAACACAATAGAAAAATGGACAAAGACCAAAACAAATATAGTCTGTGTATGAGGAAAGAAAAGTACCTCATAAACCTATGGAAAGAACTCAACCTCTTTAGTAATTAGGGAAATATAAATTAAAAGGACAATGAGATACCCAAGTATTGGTTAGGATATGGCGCAAGGGGAAATCTCATAGCCTGCTAGCGGAAGCATAAATTGGTTACAACTATTCTGGAAAACATTTTGGCATTAGCACAGCTGAACATACACATATGACATGACTCAGCAATTCCATACCCAGAAATATACCTTAGAAAAACTATTGCACATATGTACCAGAAGACATATTCAAGAATGCATTCTCTTATCTGTTTGGGGTCAAAAGTAGGAATTAACTGAAATATTTAATTGAAAATCATCCGAAACTAATATTTATGGAATACATATAAATTCTTTTCACAGAATTGCTATTCTTTAATGGTTAAATTCACTAATAAATGTCAGTATTACCATTTTGTAAATGCAAGGATAAAATATCCACACCTGAAAGTTCAGTTTTTCATACAGCATGAATGACTTTTTGTTCAAACAAACAGGCACATGTAATTTAATCACCAAAGACTATAACGAGCATTTATGAAAGAAAATCCATGTTGAAGAGTGTTTCAACTTAATCAGGATTAAAAGTAAATAAAACTTTTATCCTTATCCTCCTTGAGTGAAATTACTTTTTAGTATCTTAGTTCATCAGAAAATACACAGAAGGAAACAGTAAGAGTGTACAGAGTGCCTGATGTCCTGTGGTCTTCCTTAATAACAACCCATTTTCAAAAGACTCTTATCTATTCAACAGAAAGCATTCTACAAAGGGTCTTAATCAGATTCTGAGAAAATTCACACTTAAGAATAAACAATATGACTCTAAAACCAAAACAATGTAAACATTTGCAGCTATACAAAAGGTTAGTCTCTATCCAATGAGTTATTTCTAAAATGATGAAAGCATAAGACTTTGAAGTGCTTTCTATTCAAGTTGGGTAATATATAAGGATAGAAATCATTTGTGAAGCATGTTATGAGAAATTTTTCTTCATTTTCAGATCCTTGTTTAATTCTATACAAACATCAAATTAAGAATGGCAAAAATGAGTGTCTCATCATACATATTAATACTAACTTTTTCTTTGTTTTCTCAAGGTATTTTACTTTCAGCATCAAAGTCCATAAGAAATTTAGAAGATGACATGGTATTTAATACATTTAGGATGGGGAAAGCCTTTCAGAAGGAAGATGCAGAAAAATCTGTCATTGCTCCTTCCCTGGAACAATATAAAAGTGATGAGAGCAGTTTCATGAACAATGAGGAAAACAGAAATTCAAAGGTAAGTGGCAATGTAATTTCTTCTTTATTTCAATAGAAATTTAAATGATTTTTAGAAATCCTTTGAAATGTAAAATTGATATTCTTGTTTTCATAAACAGAAATATGTACAAATAGTCATACAGTATGCACTAGAATAACTGATAAAATTTTACATGTACCAGGTTGTTTTACCATCCTAGAGAATACCTATTATCAAATCCCCCACCCACAATAAACTTGTATCTAAGGTATTTTCAAAGAGGCAAAAGCAGTGCAGAGCATCTTTGAATTGATGAAATAAAAATATTATTCAATTGTATTATAGTATCAGTCATGATAAGACAACTAAAATACAAATCAATATTTTCCTTGCAGAATGCAGGCTCCAAATATAATTCCTTAAATCATGGTCTGCCACTGAATCTGGCTATAAAACCTTATCTGGCCTTGAAAGGATCTGTAGCTTTTCCAGCTGAGAACGGAGTTCAAAATACTGAATCAACACAGGAAAAGAGAGAAATTGGAGATGAAGAAAACTCAGCTAAATTTCCTATAGGAAGGAGAGATTTTGACAGTGAGTAATCTGTAAAAAAATTCAATTCTTTTATTGTAATACCATAAAATAGAACTCTGAGTTTAAGTATATTTGGATCCAATCATAACAAAATTGAGTAAGACCATGGTTCCATTATAGTCAATATAAGTGAGCCTCTCCCTCTAGCCCCCAAATGTGGAATAAACCAGCATTTAATTAGTTACTTTTAATTTTAATTTACTCAGCCTTAGCTACACTAGATTCATTCTATTATTTCTAGTAAATATTGTATGGTAATAGTAATTCATTAAACAATTTAAATTTCTTTTTTTCCTCCAGTGCTCAGGTGTATGCTGGGAAGAGTCTACCGACCTTGTTGGCAAATCTGATAATTGTTGGTCCATACCATCTTTTCAGAAGAAAACAAAATCATTTAATTGTCAGTGGGGGAAAAAGCATTTAATATTACTGTGATTTGTGTATAATTTTGAATGTCTGTTTTTAAAAAAATTATTAAGGCTTATCAGTAACCTAAATGATATGCTTTTTCTGTGAATTAAACTTTGTGAAAATTCTGCATAATTATGACTTACTAGTATTTTTGAATAAGACTTAACATACTAACCTTACATACACTCCTGATCAAAATAAAGCATTAATATAATTTACACCTTGATCTTTTAAAAATTAAGTGTATGTCTTTGGTAAAAGGTTTGATATATAAATAAATCTAAAGCACATAAAATACAAATTCAGAGTCTAAAAAACTGAGTTAACTTTGTCTGACCAGCAATCACTTTGTCTTTGGCAGTATGCTTGTTGCCTTTTGTCACTCTAGTTAGTCTGTCATCTAATTTATTTTGTGATTTGTCTGATGTCCTAGGTATCTTAGCCTGTTTTTGTTGAGGCAGTTCATTTCCATTATCAGAGAGAATATTTTCATCATCCAAATCCATCTTTTTCCCTGTTGAGCTCTTATTTCCTATCTGACTACTTGATTTTCTTGACACTTTTTCATTTTTACTTCTGTCCAGATGAACATTTCCAGAACTTGTTCCAATTGTTGGTCTTCCAACAGATGAATTTACACCTTATGTTATGCAAGATGAAAAGGAGAGAGAAATTAATATATTAGTATATTACTTGTGAGAATTTTACAATAAACTTTAAAACTGGTTAAAATACATTCAAAATTTTATGGTTTACAATAAAAGAATGCCTTAAATTACATGATTAACAGTACTATCACATTACTTTTCTTTCTTTTCATTTTACCATACCACCTCCCATCTCTACCAACAAATAGTTGTTTTGTTTGAATGCATGACATTTAATCCTTTAACAGATAATTATTTCTTAAATTTATTTAGTAACATCAACTGTGTCCTATCCCTAGCCATACATTTGTATTTAAACTTTTAAAATAAACCCAGATCTTGAAAAATATAAACCTTTACATTTCATAATACTTTGGAAAAAAAATAAAAACAAAGCAAAACAAACAAAAAAACCTTTACTTTTAATCAGTTAAAACCAACTAGTAAACTAGAATTAAATTGTTATTTAATTGTTCAAATAAGGTCAATACCAGAAAGGCCGTTTTCTGTCTGAAGAACACATAAAGGCTTTGATGCAGAATTATCACTATCCCATTTATCCTTGCTTATCATGCAGTTATCTTTATAAGTACAAGCAAATTGGGATCTTATTAAAGTTTGTTTCATCTGGTAACAGAAAGAAGAAAATATGCAATTCATTATTTTGATTTATTTTTTAATCTAGATATACACTCTATGGTAATCAAGGTATCATAACAATTTCCCTTAAAATTCCATTACACTTTGGGAATTTTTAACCCGATGCTTCATGGTTTTTGCAAACTCATGCATTGATAGTTAGCATTTTTGTTCTTTTCAGTAATACAAGCTTTATGTGTATTTTTGACACTTTTTGTGGCAGCTATGAAAAATTTCATTTTAAGCACTTCAGGGTCCTTCGCTATACATTCTTGCGTCTTGGCTGCTTTGGAGAGTGAGTTTTCTTATAAGTGATATTATAATAAACACAAGATACACAATCATAGAAAAATATAAGTTCTTAAACCTAAGAATTACACAGAGCACAACTCTTAGGGAAAAAATAGCAGAGGGATTCAAGAAATTACAAAAAGTAGGGAAGGAAGAAACATTGAAATGAAAAATAAAAATAAAAGAGGATGAAATAAAAACAAAACTAGCAAAGAAATAAACTGAAAGGAAAAAAATGTTAACAGAAAGAATTTATTTCTTTTTTAAAACCTTGGATGTTTAGGGAAATAAGAAAGATGATTCAAATACATTGTATTAGGAAGCTTCAGTTACGTGATTTTAATGGTTAAAAGTTCAAAATACACTCTTGCATTTAACTTCAAACATCATATAGGAGAGTCTAATTCTCATTTAGGAGAAAATTAGAAAGCCAAATGTAGTTCTTAGCCATTGAAAAGAATGTCAAGAAAGTAATTTTGGAAATATATTCTACAAACATAAATCCCTGTTAAAGAGACAGAAATTAATTTCAGAAGATAATCTACACAGAATCTGAAATTTTCAGCAATTACTATTGATACGTAATGCCATTCAGGTATAATGGGGACATTTCTCCAGATAATTAGAAACTACTTCAAATCCCTTTCAGATACAGACAAGTTTAAACTTTAAATAAATGATTAAATAAGACTCAGCAATTCAAAAATCTAACAGTCGAAGGTATAACTATCATATATTTACTGATAGAATCCATGAAGATCAAAACATCACTACTTTATGTAGGGTCCTCAGAAAGAAATATGGATATTTAACCCACTTGGATATTTGCAAAGATAATGGCAATGAAGTCTACTGACTATAGTGGAGAAGAAATCATAACAAGAACATCCTGTCCAGCTGCCTCATAGAAGCAATTTTCTCAGGATGACAAAGTTTATATTTTTCTGACTAATGGAGTTTACGAGTGCTTCCATTTCTCAGATGACTAAAAAATGTTTCATTTGCTTGAATGAAGCATTACACATTTGGAGTTCATTGTTGTCTTTCATTTAAGCACAAAAATGCACAAAATTGAAAAGAAAAACTATAGTTTGAGAAAAGTGAAATACAGTACACTCTTGATGTTGGGTGGGGCTATAAAACAATACCTTCTTGAATCCCCTTGAACACAACTCCTATTATATAATACGGTATCTACCACAAGATGCCCTAAAATATAATTGAAGGTTTTAAGTAGTCCTTTCTAGACCTTATTAATCCTATCAATACAGAATTAAAGCAATTGACAAAGCTATTAAAATAAATTTTATTAATAAATTCTATATGATATTACATCACATTGTTGTAGTATTATCCATAACCTTTTATTTCCATCTGTAAAACCCATATTAACCATTGATATTTCCTTTTCATACGAAGTTTCTTTCATTTCACCAGTTACTGCTTATAAAATGCTTACACAGAGTTAGAAAGAGTATGTTAGACCATGCAGGAAGTCGATGCTAAGTGGCTAGCTAGAATCATTCCTATGTACCCACACCGAGATGGCACCAATGGATAGCTTGGGGAAGCGTTAGTCTACCTCCTAAAAAAAATTTCATCGCCACCCATAAAAATTTCTAAATAAAAATACAATAATTACCTTCTGTAGTACAGATATCTGATGTTTACTCAATCTTATACTTAGTATAAATAAAAAATTTCTCTAGAGAGCTATTTTTATTAATTTTAAATATACAATCTAAGTAAAAACCTTTGTTTGCTCTGTAAGTACAATCATAAAATAAGTCTCACAGACCTCCTTCCAACTAGATTTCTTCTCTTTAGGGCTCCTTGTAAGAAATTCTAGATTTATAAGGGACTCCAGGCCAATTTCAGAGAACTAGTTACAAGGCAATGGAGTCTTTTTTTTTATTTTATTTTTTGTATTTTTAAAATTAAAGTTAATAGATCACAAAGAAGCAATGGAGTCTTAAAATACGGAGAACAAGTTCAGTATTGATTAGAAATTTGAATTCAGTATTCATTACCAAGAAAATAATCACTAATTTACTGTAAAAATATTATTTATAAACATATCAAAATGAAAGAAAGCACAAGCATTCTACGGTGGCCATGAAGTAAATATGTTGAAAGGAAATAACTGAGAGCAGTTTTATTGAGGGTATTTTTCTTTTTATAAAAGATTATGTCTGAGTTTTCTTTTTCCTGCCCTGTACAAAAATCTCTTTTTTGTCAATAACCACTTATTAAATTCCAACTATGTGATAGCCACACAGTATACCAGAAGAAATTACTAGGATGGCTTCTACAATCACAAAGACATTCTGCTCATAAAATTTGCTGTTGACATAGAGCTAGAAGGAATAACAAATAAACTGGATAACAGAATCAAGACTGAAAAGATCTCAAAAGGCTAGAACCATAAGTAGAAAATAATAAGATGAAAATACATGGGGATAAGAAAAAGTCCTTTAAGTTCAAAATATCAATTACAGACTTACAGATTGAAGAGAACCTGACTTAAGACAGCATATGAAAAAGACCTAGATGTCTTTTTAATTGGTCATGAACTTGACTGGAGCCAACAGTAGGGTGTCCGTCCACCTAAGAAAAACACAGACAGGGAAGTAGATGTGGCTCAAGCAGATGGGTGCCCACCTACCACATGGGAGGTCCCAGGTTTGGTTCCACAGGTGCCTCCTAAAGACAAGCAAGATAGCAAGGTGACACGATGGGCTGATGCAGGAGCTGACGCAACAAGACGCAATGAAGAGACACAACAAGGAAATATAATGAGACACAACAAGCAGGGAGTGGAGGTGGCTCAAGTCATTGGGTGCTTCCCTCCCACATGGGAGGCCCTGGGTTCAGTTCCTGGTGCCTCCCCCCAAAAAAGACAAATGCACAAAAAACAGACACAGAGAGCAGACAGTGAGTGCCAACAACAAAGGGGTTAGAAATAACTAAATAAAATCTTTAAAAAAGAGAAGAAAAAGAAAACCATAGAGAGACAAGATAATATGATGTGGAAAGCACCAGATTTGCAGCCACAAGACCTGTCTTCTAATACTGGCCCTATCACTTATTAACTAGATGGTCTAGAGCAAATCATTGAAGCTATCACTTGTCCATATATAAATGGGAATAATATATATCTCACAGAGTTGTCAGGAGTAAATGAATTAAAAATATGAAAGGGCTATATAAACTCTAAAGTTCTATACAGACACTAGTTATTATTGTAATATATGTACAAAGAACATACTTATATTAAGAGGTCTGTTGAACTAGGTCTTCAGGATACTTGCCAACTCTAAAATGACTCTAGGAATGCAGCTCAAAAAATGATGAACTTATAAGCAGCCTTTTCATTTTAGTTGTGCAAACAAGGCAAGGTACATTACCTTGTATTTATAACTTAAAAGAAATTGCATTTCCTTGGTTCATAAAAGCTGAGTTTTTCTGCACAAGATTAGTGGCTACATAGACATGAGATTACTTTTTGCTGCAAATCTTCCAAATCTCTGTGTTTTTGATTTGGAATCACAAATAAGCAAAACAATTCTCCCTTGAAAGTGTTTTTAAAGTACTAAACTAAGAATAATGTCAAGATTCATATATGGCTGTTAAAAATCAATTTATTCAAGTCACACGAGAGAAACAGATTGAAATTTTTTTTTGTACAGTGTTTTCCCCCTTTGGAAAGATTTCTATCCACAGTAAAATTGCAATGAACTTCAAACTTGCCAAGAATTGGAAAATTCCTTTTGCCACAAACTCTTTTTAAATTAAAATTATTAGTAGGTTCCCAGTTTGAGGAAAATAGTACTTCATACAGGAAAGCCTGGCTCCAGTTAAATTAAGACAAATGAGTCAAAATATTGAAAAGTTGCAGACACTATCAGAGTTAGACGTATTAAAAAGAATATGAAGGTTCTAAGCTCACATTATAACTGACAAATATAACAAGTTTGAAAGAAGAAATTATTCAACATAACTATTAAATTTGTAACTAAAAACAAATATTCTAAATTTAGTTTTTCATTCTTACATTACCATGTTTCAAAAGAACAGAGACTTGCTACACTTACTGGCATAATATGAATTTGTAAATATATCAACTGACCCATTTCTTCATGAGTGAATTCCTTTTAGTTTGCTCAATAGTAGGAAGATAATATTTTCATTTAAGTTGTAGTGTTCCGACCAAGCTCCTGTAGGGCAAAGGTCGGGGCGGCTGCAAGACCAAAAGACGCACTCAGCAAGGTGTCAGATAATGAGCTTTATCTATTGGGACTTTCGGACAGGAGAGGGTCTTTGGCAGTGGCAGGCTGAAGAATAAAGACAGCACTCAACAGAGACAGGAAAATGAGGGGCAAAATATAGGGTCTCAGAACAAAGACATTTCATAACAGAGTTTCTGCTAGGGTCACATGAAGCACATAAATGGGGTCTGGTGATGTTACAGTGGGAAGGAATGCACAGCCTAGAGAAAATCACCCTCTAAAATACCATCTGTACATTGTTCTCCTGTTAGGAGGTTTGTTACATTTTAACTTATACTGGGGCATGTAGGTGGCTGCATACTGCTGGCTGAGCTTCCCTTAGCCATGGCTGCGGAACCACTGGATCCCCACAAGTAGCATTATCTTTTCATGATTCCTAATTATAATTACTTATTATACCTTCATTTACTCTTCAGAAATAGTGTAAACTTTGAAGTCTAACACCTGAATACTACTTATTAGTTGTGTGGTCTAGAAAATGACGCCTTCTAGAGTTGAACAATGATTGATTGGGATGAAGGATGTAAAATGTCTAGTATAAAACCCCAACCCACACCTTCAGCCAAAGAGTTCAATTTTAGTAGTCTAACGTAAACATTCTTTTTTTAGTTTAATGAAAAATGCTGCTTCATATCACCTTCTCAAGAAGATCTCTACTGACCATCTTATTTAAAACCAAAACAGACCCAAGGAATATACTCTTCTTATCCCACTCACCAACTTAATTTCATGCCATAGCACTGATAACCTTTCAATTTATAGTTCACTTGTTTTTTCTGTTTACTGCCTCTCTTTCTTTCTCCAAACTAAAATGTAAGCTTCATAAACTATAAAGCCCTTTGAGTTTGGGAACTAGTAGCCTACTCTGGTTCTCCTGTGTCTCCTTCCTCTCTACAGGGTGACAAGTTCACAGGGACTTGGGCATGCCCACTAGAAGACCATGCCCCTGCTTTTAGATTCTGCTGCAGGTACGTGGGGTCCCAAAATTCCCTGCTCAAACTGGCCTGGGCACTGGCCTCTTTCTCTAAAGGGCTGTTTGGAAAGAGGGGTAGGGGAAATCATGAACATCCTTTGGTGAAGTGTCCCACAGAGTATTGAATAGAACCAAGGTTGAAGTGTGTGTGTGGGGAGAAGGCAGCCAGGGGCCTCCATTTATACTCTTATACCTTGGCCCTACAAATATTTGGATTAGGCTTATTGATAGGAGCATGGGTATTAGTCTGATTTATTCTCTGATATATATCCAGCACCTAGAATATCAGTACCCAAGGGGCACTTAATATATGTGGAATGAATTAACTAATGAAGTAAAATTATAACAGACAATAACAAGTGTATCCCACATAAGCATAAGTTTGGAAACAGCAAATGATGGAGATAATGTATTCTACTCTCATCAATAGAGAGTAAGGAAACCACATGATACAGAAATGAGAGAAGTAGACTTGCAAAGAACAGCTAAATAATCTTAAGGTAAAAAGCTTTGAGGTAGAGAAAGACGTACAGAGTAGACTATTCCATTCAACTGAGAGTAAAGAAACCAGTTGGTACAGAAACAAAAGAGAAATAGGCATGCAGAAAAAAGCTAAAATTACATTAAGGACAGAGAACCATGCTGAGGTCCTTTAAACTTCTTTAATATCCATTGCTCCTCTCTAGTTCTTTGATACTGTTTCTTAGGTCCTCATGCACATATACTTCCCAAATGCCTCTTATAAGAAATAACTTAGTTCCTTCAAATCACAAAAGCCACACTTTTAACCTTGCCCCACATTTATTCACTGTTATTTTGTACAACTACCCAATACATAGTCTCTTTACAACAGCAAGGCAATCTAACACTTTTATCGGGTTGTTCTCTCTGCCTGTTCAAATCCTATTTATTCTAATATCTTATTCTCTTAATTTCCTCTACTTATTGGTCTCTAGTTGTTGCATTTGGGTGTCTCTTTATTCCTCTAGAACTGCGCTCTTCAATAAACGAGCTGCTAGCCACATATGGCTAAAAATAAAAAATAAAAAAATTCAGTTCCTTAGTGGCAATAGCCACAATTCAAATACTCAAAAGCTATGTGTGGCTACAGCCTACAGCATTGAACAGTAGGAATAAAAAAACATTTCTATCACTACAGAAAGTTAAATTGAATAGTGCTGCTCTAGAACAAAGCTTTAAAGTCTGCATCTTGTAGCACATTTGTGTACTGTAAATGGATTCTCAAAGCACTGTGGGACTAAGAAGTTTTCTGGGTCCACACAGTTGGAACACATGTGTAACTTTACATTAATAAAGGAAACCTTGCATCTTTTCCCACCTCTAACTACCAATTAAGAATTTTATATGAAGGACCAAGTGAGTTTTGGGGAAAAAATCACAATCATTATCTATTCAAATATTGTTTCTACCCTATTCTCTCCTCTCCTTCTGGGACTCCAATTAGGCATATACTAGACTTTTTCTCTGTGTCCTTCTTCTCTTTTGCTTTTCCATTCTCTATTCTTTCTTTGCTTCAGTTTGGATATTTTTCTAATGACCTGTGTTTAAGCCCACTTTCCAATCTAATGCTATGTGTGATTTGCTGTTAAAAACATTCAATGAGTTTCTGAATTTTAGATTATATTTTTACAGTACAGGAATTTGTTCTTTTTTAAAATAGATTTCCATTCTCTGTTGGAATTCTCTAAATTTTCAACCATTTACTAATCTTTTCCTCTAATTTTCTTAACACATTAACAAAAACATCTTTACTTCCTGGTCAGCTAATTCCAATATCTGGATCATTTATACATCAGCTTCTACTGTTTCTCTTGATTAAAGGACAAGCCTTTCTGCATCTTCTCTTGTCCTGTATATTTTATTTCATACTAGACATGATATATAGGAAATGTATAGGCTCCAGATGATCTTTCCACCAAGAAGTGTCCTCTTTTCTGTTAGGTAGACAGGATGAAAGTCTGATAACCTGTGTTGGTTTGTAGCTGTAGGTACCCCAGAAAAACATGTTCTTAAATTTACTCCATTCCCATGGGTGTAAACTCATTGTAATAGGACTTTTTGATGAGGTTATCTCAGTTAAAGTGTGGCCTGCCTCAATCAAGATGGGTCTTAGTCCTATACAGCCATTCTTTATAAGCAGAATGAAACTCAGACACACAGAGAGAAAGCCAGAGAGAACAGCCAGAAGCTGCTGAATGGAACCTGAAGGAGAATGGAGAGACCAGGAGACACCACCGTGTGCCTTGCCATGGGACAATTTAAGCACCAAGGGTCCCCAGCAGCCATCCCCAGAATGCCACAGTCTTTAGGAAGAAAGCATTATCTTGATGACACCTTGATATGGACTTTTTTCTAACCTCAAAATTGTGGGCTAATGAATTCCCACTTTATAACCCAATCCATTTCACAGCATTTGCTTGAAGAGCCAAAGAAACTAAAATATAACCTCAAAGTACTCAGAGACTGAGCTGGGTTAGGCCTAGGTTGTAGTTTTCATAATCTACATTCCACTTTTGGCCCTTTTTTCTTTCCTAGGTACATCCCTCCCAAACCTTCAACTGAGAGCAGTGTGGAGTGCTAGCATCTCTGTCCCAATACTTTGTAGGGGATTCAGACTGCCATTCAGGTTTTTATGCTTTGCTCTTTGGCTTCCCACCCCACCTCACATAAAAAATGTGGCAAATATCTTAAAAAGGAGACCTGCCATGTATTCAAAGTAGGTCCTACTCCTCAAACAGAACCTTGTCTTCCAACGACCACAAGGCCACAGGTAATTTTAGTCAATACAGTATTGAGCCTCCCACACAGTTCCAAAATTCAGCAAAAATAAGTGTGTTCAGGGCTTTTGAAGGTTCCAAATTTTTGCTAGCCTCTCAAGATTCCCAAAAGCTTTCCCGCTTCCCTTTGCCTCAGACTTCTTGATTCTGTTCCTTCAATATTTGAAGGCATTTTATTTTTCTCAGAGTTACATTTTAAAGACTGCATATTTTGTTAGCCCCTAATTTTCTATCGTCTAAGGACTAGAGCTCAGCTAAGGAAATCTGCAGTCTGAAAAAAAATTCCGAGTTCTACACTTTCTTCTAAGCATTTATTATATACTACTATATGTGCTATAAGAGGGTTCACTCCAATTAGTTAGGGACTGTATTTCATTCAATTGAAAGTAGACCATTTGGATGATTCCTTTAATTAAGTTATGTAGCACTAGAGCCTTCACTTAGGTAAAAGTATAAGCTCCAGGGTTCACTGTCCACATTTTATCCACATTTCAATATACTTGCAATACCTGCTATATCTCTGGCAGAAAATGGGGGAAAAAGTTTTTTTTAAAAGAATAGAGTCTTAGTTGGCTGCTCAGTTTGCCAATATCCATAGTAGAGGAGAAAATAGAGAACTCATATTACTTCTGTTTCTACTTCTATAACAAAGGAATACATGTTTTTTAAAAAAAAACTTTTGCCTTGACTAGAAGAACTTACATCAATATAACAAAGAACTGAAAAACATTATTCTCCCCCCCAAAAAAATTCAAAGATATCTGCAGGAACTAATTACTAATGAGTGCTAACAGTCAATAGAAAGACAAGGCTTATTAATAAATATTTAAAAACTAAATGGGTTTGGGTATGTAAATGAAATAGATGATAACTAAAAGCTTTACTAAATGGGACTATATTTCCAAATGTGAAAATAAAAAGCATACAGATTAGAGTTCTCTTTTCAGTTGCATCAAGATGAATAAATAGTAAGGATAATGATTATAAATTTTATGTAAAAATTTTGTTGAATGAATTCCCAATCATAAAACAGTATCAGGCACAAAGTAGGTACTCAATAAAGATGTTAAATAAACGAATGAATGAAGACCAAGTCTCCTTTTGTAAAATGAGACCAAAATTTTTTAAAAAACACCCAGAAACACATTATTGACTACTTTTATACATAAACATTTCTAATGAGGACAGGAAAGCTTAGTTTAAACCAAATGAAAATTATGAACTCTAGTTTATTAAAAATATGAGATATTCTCCCCTTCTCTAAAAACAATTAATTATATTTTGCCATTATGTTTTCAGGCAGGAACAAATTTTAAATTATATAGTCTCTCAAGACTCAGTTTAAGATTAGAAATGTAAATGATAAAGATATGTCTTCTTTATTTTTCTCCTTCATTAATTCAAATGATATTTATTGAACACTTATCCATAGTAGGTACTTAGTCCTTTCTTAGATTCAGTGGATCGAACATGCCAGAGACAGATTAGTCAAGACTGTATAAAAGGAAAATTGCTCGTCAACAGTCATTACTCATTTTCCATTTCATTCATATTCTCCTTCATTCATATTGTTCCCTGAACAATTATAATTACAATATCCAGGTCAACTTATTTACTTATTTTAAAAATAAAACCATTTTTATTATTTCCATGACAGTATATTAAATTTAAATTGTACCTTATTTTTTTTTTCTTGCATTGACTTTTGGATGCGCTCTCTTAGGGGTTTGCCTGATGAATTATTCACTTGTGTGGGAGATCTTAGTAAAAAAAAAACACAAAAAAAAACAAAAATTAATAGACCAAAGCAGCCTTTAAACTTACCCTTCTCTCCCCCACCTAAAAACAGTTATAGGAAAAAGGACAACTGAATCTAGTTGTCAGTATTCCTATTCTGAGACTCCTAAGTAATAATAATTTGAATAACTGATTCAGTCATTATGTATTTCCTGAGCTTCTACTATTTGTAAGGCACTGTACAAGAGATTGTGAAGGACAGAAAGTTGATGCATACACTGACCCTGGATTCTGGTACCCTAAAGTCTAAGTAAGAGAAATAAGACATCCACATAACTAAAACTCAAAATAGAAAATGTCAAGTGCCATTGCATGGGTATAAGTAAAGTACAATAGGAATTCAAAAGAGGAAAACATACTTTTCAAACAGGAGAGAGAGGGAAGGCACAATGGAGAAGGAGACACTGGTGTTTCAGGGACTCTCCAGGAGTTCTTTTTGGCTTAATAGATAAACAAATTCCTTTTTGGCTTAATAGAGCCAGAAACAGAACCAGATCCCAATGATTCAAAAGACCGTTTCTATGAATAAAAGATGGTCTTTCCTATGAAAGAATAGTTGTCTACTTTAAATTGACTTATATTCATATACCATTCTGTATGTAATTTTGTCATATCAACACAGACCATTACAAATGGTCTGTAGCATGAACTAGCACTTATCTGCATAATGAAAACTGGAAATGCTAATGTAGAAGCCAAACTGCAAATAATTTTTAAATGTGCTAGGTCACATCCCTTTTAAAAATGGATTTGGGGATTATTTTTGTGTAAAAAATAATTCTATAAACAGAAAATAACTTTATCTAAGTAGAATTAAATCTGAGAGAAAATTTTAAATTACTTATATTTCTACTTAAAAGTAAACTTTGTTAAATAGAAGGTAAAAAGAGAAAAAGGGAAGGTTCCTTTTCTTTATACTGTTTTCCAGGGCTCCCATATAAGTTATAAGTAAATATACCTTGATAACAGAAATTTTAATTGTTAGGAAAATAGTTGGGCATTTCTGAGGTATAGTGAGTGTGAAGGAATTATATCATGCCCGAATACAAAAGAATAATCACAGAAAGCTGGTGAGGAAGATGAGATTTAAAGGAATGAGATGACAATACTGAATGATAGATCATTGCAAGGTTTCTCCTTAAAAAGGAGAGGAAGGAAAGTGAGGTACAGGAGCATACATGAGGCAATTATGGGTGGATGTGAACAATTTTAGACTAAATTCAGCTTTCTAAAAAGTAGCTCAAGTACAAAATAGAAAAGATCAAACAGTAGGATGACTGTAAAAATTCTCTACACTACCTACAATTTTAAATGATTGTTCTAATTTTTTTAATGTTCCTATAAATGAATGTTCATCTAATTAAAACATCATCACCTTCTTCAATGAATGATCTAATTGTTGTTAAAACTGGAGAGTATCAAGGCCTTGCACATAATACCACTGCTAGCTTAGCAAATATTTTTCTTTTGTAATGTGAGGAAGAAAAAGTGTTAGTTTGGTGTATATGTTCTCAGATAGAAGAGCAGAGTCCTTGGAGCACTGGCCTTAGGCTTTGCAGAAAGACACCTATGCTACTTGCTAACTTAGTTCTCTAGGACAAATTATTTAACATCTCATTCAGGTCTCCATCTCCTCACTTATAAAGTCAGAATCCTACTAAAAGGGGTTGTTTGAGGGCATTTAGCAAAGTTCTTGATCAGAGAAAAGCAAACAAATATCTTAAGAACAAAAAGCAAGATGAAAAAACAAAAGAAAAACTGAACCCAAAAACACCTGCCATAATCTCACAAAATACTACCTTTTTTATATATAAGTTCTTCACATTCAAAATTTCAATTTCCCTTTAACTAATTTTGGTTTTTTTTCTTCATAGTTTTATGTAGTCTCCAAATTTCCTACCATAAGCACCTATTTTTTTCATAATCAAAGATGTTTTTAATATTTTCCTTTACAGACCAGAATTAACATTTTCATACAGGTAACTTTCATATTACTTACCTAAAAAGTGTAAGAATAGAAGTTCCACTCTCATGAATTATATTTTCATCATCATATAAAAGTTCTGCTTTGTTCTGAGTAGGAGGAGTGGCCGCTTCTTCATCCAAAAGAACTAGTAGAGTTTTCACTGTATCTCTACCGCAGTATGCAGTGCCATGGTTTATGGCATATGATTTTGGCTAGAATAAACAATTACTTTTAAGTAAATATAATAATCATGCCAGCTAGGCAAACTGGACACAATTTTTCACTTCATGTGTCACTGTTCTCCTTTCTCCTCTATTGTTCAAGTAATAAAATTCAGCTATGAGAAGTGGCTTTAGACAGTGTGAATATCTCTTCCTTAAACCATAATATAACCAATCTTATCAAATTCTAGATGTACATAAGAATACAGAAAATAGTATTATAAAAGGAAGACATTAGGTTCTGATCAGAATAACTTTAGGCTTTCAATCAGAAAATATCAGCCACTAGCTAGCTATGTGACCTTTGCCTCATGACTTAACTTCTCTGTGTAGTTTGTCTCACTTATACAAAAGAGGGATGGGATTCTGGCAAACTGAATACCAATCCTAACGTGATTGAAAAGATCTAATTAAATGCAAAAGTTAAAATAAATTAGTTGACATTCCTTCACACAGTAATCATTAATAAGTACATATTATGTTCCAAGCACTGTATTTGAGGCTAAGACTACAAAGTGAATACCACTGTCTTTAAGGAACCCACAGTCTACACGGTAAGTGTAGCAGTTTGATATGATTTATGAATTCCAAAAATAGATATTGGATTATGTTTGTAAACTGGTCTGAACCTGGGCATGATTAAATTATGATTAGGGCTTTGATTGGGCCATGTAAGTAGGACATTGGTGCTGGAGTTTTAAGCTGGAGCCCAGGAAGTGAACACACAGTAGAACACAGAGGAATAGAGATGGGTTACTAGACATGGCAAAAGCTCCAGGGAGAGAGACAGAACTGGTCACCTGATATTCTATAGCTGGCCTTGTGGAGAGAGGCAAAGCCTAGAGTGCCTGATAGTCTAGAGCTGACCTTGTGGAGAAAACAAAGGAGCTGAGCCCAGAGAGAAATGAACCCCGGGAAGAGAGAAACCCAGGAAGCCTGAACTCTGGCAGATGTCAGCAGCCGCCTTCTCCAACAAGTGGCAAAAGATTTGTTAAGAGAAGTAGCTTATGCTTTATAGCCTAGTAACTGTAAGCTTCTACCCCAAATAAATACACTTTATAAAAACCAATTGATTTATGGTATTTTGCATCAGCACTCCTTTGGCTAACTAATACAGTAAGATAAAAAAGAAAACAAATAACTGCATCACAGAAAACTAAGTCCTATTTCTAACACAAGTATACACATGGTGTGATGGTAGCATGCAAAAGGGAATGGTTGATTTAACCTGGGTATAAGGAAGGTTTCATGGAGGAAGAGACAAACAGAAGAGAGAACATGGTATTATCATGGACCAAGTAGCATGATATAGCTGAAGAATAGGGGCAAAAGCAGGGAGATGTATGAGATGAACCTGGGAAAGCTATGTGTATTATGCAAAGAAGTTAAGATTTTATTCAACTTGTTACAGTGTTAAAATCTCTTGCTTTATTCAGCAAAACCAGCAAAACAATCCTATTTAGATTTTATTAAAATCACTGATGGCAATGTGTAAAATATATTCCATGATAGAATGTTATCAGATCTCAAGACAGAGCCACAAATTAAAGAACTGTAATAGTCTAGATTAGACAAGAAGGTCTGAACTAAGTGGCAGTAAAGATTAAGAAAAAACAGATTAAGAAAGGATAATTGGAAATACCTATAATTAGAAAGAAGAATAAGGGAAAGGGGAAAATCTACAATTGTTACTAAACTTCAAATTTTGAATGCATGGGTAAATGATGGTGTCAGTACCTATGAGAAGGAACGAAAGAGGAAGGCCACATTTGAGGGGTAAGAGTGGGAAGAAAGCAAGGAAATTAGGGAACATTTTATGTTTGAAGCATCTCTGAGATACCCAACTAGAAATCTCCAGTGGTCAGTTGGATATTCCTGTCTAAGGCTTAATAAGGGGTAAAAGAAATATCTATTGAAATGCATGAGAGTACTACTTGGGTATTTATAAGTTTTCCCAGAAAAAACCTATTTAGCACTGATGAGGACACAGGAGAAAACTAATATCTAAGAAGTACAAGCATGGAAGCCAGTATAGCTCAGTGATTGAGTGCCAGCTTCCTACATATGAGGTCCCCAGTTCAATCCCTAGTCCCAGTACATCAAAATAAAACAAAAAAAGTGTATGCAAAGGAGGGGGAACACCAACATTTAGGAGGTGTGCAGGAAAAGGATGGAGAATAATCAGATAAACA
Organism: Dasypus novemcinctus; assembly: GCF_030445035.2. Taxonomy (NCBI): domain Eukaryota; kingdom Metazoa; phylum Chordata; class Mammalia; order Cingulata; family Dasypodidae; genus Dasypus; species Dasypus novemcinctus. The sequence goes on along the minus strand of NC_080684.1, from coordinate 86,439,322 downwards.
GGACAATCAGTATATTGCTCTATCCCTGGTACAAAGTAGGGTCTCAACAAATATCTGTTGGATGAATGAATGAATGAACTGAAAAAAACCAGATGAGTGCTCAAACCAGGAACAGATTCTATAATCAAAAAAGGTGTTTTAAAAAGTAGGTGGTCAACATGGAGGAATCTTAAAATAATCTATATACTAAGTGAAAGAAGTCAAACAAAAAATAAGACTACATAATTCAATTTACATAAAATTCTAGTAAATGCAAACTACTCTAACTCTACAGTAACAGGACAGGAAGTAGAGCAGTATTGCTTGGAGATGGGGTTGGGGAGGGGCAAGAAAGAGGGATTGCGGGGAGTAAGAAGAAACTTTTGGGACTGAGAATATGTTCATTGTTTTGATTGTGGTGATGGTTTCAAAGACACATACATGTGTCAAAACTTACCAAATTGTACACTTCCAATATATGCACTTTAACATATGTTCATTACACCTCAATACATATGATTGCAGGGGGGTAAAGCAGTCCAAAGTGTGTGATGTCACAGAATAGACAAATGAGGACTAAGAAATGACCACTAGACGGGACAGTCACTGGTGGTCTTTGTCAAGGGCAGTTTCAAAGATATGATGAGTGCAGAAGCCTGACTGGAACATGTTCTTGAGAGACTGGAAACTCCCTACTACAAACCACACAAAAACCCAAACAAAACAAAACAAAATGAAAAGCTTATATATGGGAAATTGAAGCTATGTTTCAAACTTGCCTATAAAAAGGCAGAAGAAATGGGAATTGTGGTTATTAGGAACTACAGAACTTATTCAAGTTTATTTTGTTCATTATTTTTAAATAAGGACTTGCTGTGCAGAAGGGGTGAATGTTGATGATGAGGTTAAAAATCTGAGAGTGAACAGGGGTAACAATGGAACAAAGAACACTTGGAGAATTAGATCTTATATATAGAAGTATAGCTTTCCCCCTGAGTCTTAAGGGAAGAAGATAAGGATGTGTAGCCGCACACACGGAGAGCTGACGCAACAAAAAGAACCACAGATTCCTGGTGCCACTGATAAGGACAGAAGCGGTCACAGAAGAACACACAGCAAATGGACACAGAGAGCAGACAACTGGGGGGGAGGGGGGAGAACAAATGTATAAAAAAAAATGAAGAGAACTTAGAAGGTAAGAGAGCAGATGGCCTGAAAGTAAGCTCTTTAACATATATTTTTCATCAGTAACAGAGTATAAGGTTGCCTACGTTTCCAAGTAAGTTCTAACTCTCGATTACTTTAGTTAACCTGTAAATTCCTTAAGAAATGGACACCAACTTACTGACATACTGGTACACAACCTAACTCTTACAAATCCCATTTCTACAATGTTGGGTATAAGAGGGCTGGAATCTGCCCACTGTCTAGAAGCCTGGAACTTTGACCACTGTGTATGTAATAGTATTGTACCACAACTGTTTGATTATACATAGTCTCAATTATCTTTCACATACAATTATAAATAAATACATGATAATATAATATTACATATATAAATATTAGTAAGCACAAAAGGAAGGCATTTCTGCCTGGGTGTGATATCAACTTACTAGATGTGTGTACTATAAAACTTTGAGTAAGTTGCTTAACCTTTCTGTGTTTAGTTAAACTGACTGGTAAAATAGGGCAAATGCTACTGTTTAACTCATAGTGTTATTAGACATTGTGACCTTTCTGGGATATCCACTGTAGTACGTTAGTTTTCTAGGCTGTCATCACTGTGCTGTTGGCTTGCTTTCTCCACTTCACAGACACGGGCTACCAGTATTATAACAAATTGCCTAATATAAATTAGTCCTTAATATATATTACTCTTTAGTACCAGAAAATTCTGTATTGTTTAATATCAACTTCATCAAGCACTTTTCCTTATAAAGTTTGAAGTTTCAAAGATTTGGTTGAAACATTAAATGAAGAATGGGTTTTAAAAAAAAAAAGGGGGGAAGTGGACTTGGCCCAGTGGGTAGGGCGTCTGTCTACCACATGGGAGGTCCGCAGTTCAAACCCCGGGCCTCCTTGACCCATGTGGAGCTGGCCCATGCACAGTGCTGATGTGCGCAAGGAGTGCCCTGCCATGCAGGGGTGTCCCCCATGTAGGGGAGCCCCACACACAAGGAGTGCGCCTCATAAGAAGAGCCGCCCAGCGTGAAAGAAAGCGCAGCCTGCCCAAGAATGGTGCCGCCCACATGGAGAGGTGACACAACAAGATGATGCAACAAAAAGAAACACAGATTCTGGTGCCTCTGACAACAGAAGCAGACAAAGAAGATGCAGCAAATAGACACAGAGAACAGACAACCAGGGTGGAGGAGGAAGGGGAGAGAAATAAATAAATAAATAAATCTTTTTTTTTAAATTAAGAATGGGGATATGTATCTTCATTCCTTGTAACAGAAAATGGAAGAGATTGTTATCTTAATAATCTGAAAATGTGTGGTTTGATCTACATTCTTTTAAGAGTAACCTGGTTGTCATCTGGGCCAAGCTAGCCACAGAAACTGTTAGCACATATGAAATAAATGGGTAACATCCCAGAATCCCCATCATGCCCATGATCAAAGTAAGTCTGAAAACATGCATAAAAGAATAGGTCTATGAAATTAGTCAGTCAGTAAATAAATAATAAACAGAAATTAAGCAAAGTCTTTCTACATCCTCTGACTCTCACAATCATACCTAATGAAAAATGACTTTTGTTTCTTCAATATTAAACCACAAAAAAACTATAGCACATATTCCAAAATTGAGAGCTAAAAACATGGAAGTCAAGTTCTTCTAGAAGCTGAAGCTAGGTCCTATTATATTTGATTAACTATGTAAAAAATAAAAATCAAGAAAGGGATAAATATTCTCAAAATATATAGTGAAAATATTGATAGGTACAGGGAAAATTCCTAAGGTCTGGGGTAAGCTGGGATAGAAGTAGAAAATAAGGGATCGAAGATGGAAAAGTTCTATAAAGAAAAGTAAACTGAAGAACAGAAACAATTTTTAATAGAACCACTGCTATCCTATAGAGGGCAGAACCACAGAAACCATAGTCTTATTTTATGTCTGTCAAAATGGGAAAATAAAATAAATTGTTATTAGAAATTAAAGTTAGAATACTATAAAATTATAAATTATTATTCAAAATGAAAACTATTTCTTTATAAAAGAAATAATTGAAAAATACCACCATGGTGGCTTGGAATTATGTACCTCAGACAAATAGGTTAATCTTTATCCATTTCTGTGGGTGTGATCCATTGTAAATAGGAACTTTAGATGAGGTTACTTCAGTTAAGATGTGGCCCAAACGAATCAGAGTGGATCTTAGTCCTACTATTGGTTATAGAGAAGGCAACAGAGAGAAAGCTGGGGAGCAGCAAGAAGCTAGAAGTCAACAGAACCCAGAAGAGAAAGAAGACACCACCATGTGCAGAAAAGCCAAGGACCAAGGATCCCCAGCTATAGGCCCTGGAATGGCACAGTCTTCAGGAAGAAAGCACTGCCTTGCTTACGCATCGACTTTGGACTTCTCCTAGCTTCAGAACTGTAAGCCAGTAAATTCCCATTTGTTTTAGCAGCCAGGAAACTAAAACAACCATAGAACACCTTAATATCCACCAAGAATTATAATTTTCTTATTTTTTATTTTTTATTTTAGGAGGTACCAGGGATAGAACCCAGGAGCTAGTATATGGGAAGCAGGTACTCAACCACTGAGCGATATCCACTCACTAATGTAATTTGGTTTTTGTTTGTTTGTTTTGTTTTGTATTTGTTTTTAGGTGGTACCAAGGATCAAACCTGGGACTTCGTACATGGGAATCAGGCACTTAACTACTTGAGCTTCATCTGCTCCCAAATTTTTAGTGCTGAAAAGGATATGGAAGATTATCTAATGCCCTACTTTAATAAACACAAAGATGTTATGATTTACCCAAGGTCAATATAATCCTACATAATCCACCTGAGAAACTTGAATGTTTTACAATGTCTTAAAACACAGGAAACACATTCTGTGACTTAAGTAGCAATACTAAGTCATTTCTACAGTAAATAGAAGAGATAATGTTTTGTATAGAATAATAATGAAAAACAAAAAGCTCATTACCTGTGCAGGACTGATGTCAGTGGTGCTAACAACTTCATCTTCTTGTTGAGAATTGATGATATTTTTAATCCTCAATTCCACATCTTGAGCAACTTCTTCTACTGCTTTATAGAAAGGGTCCCTGCTGTTCTGTCCTTTAATGAGTTGCATCTTTATCAATGAGAGTATTCGACCTCCCGCAATGCTGAAAATAAAAATAATATCATCCAATACAATAGTACTAGAAATGACAATATGCTTATAAGCTTGAAAACATATTTCTCAGAGTTAATCAACACTTTTCAGAGAATATAGCTTTGATCTTATAAATCAAACAGAGTGGCATGTAAGAAAAAGATGAGAACATTAGAAACAAAATTTAAATTTTTTCCTCAAAGTAAGTCATTTCAACAAGATGAGTTACTTCCCCCTGGATTTGAAAGCTAAAGGGAAATGAATTAGTTATACATGAAAATAACAGATTTAGATGCAGTTACATACAAGCAATATACTTAAATTATGTATCCTTAGATACAACTAAAATGATATAGCAAAAACAGCTGCCTCTCATTGAAAACCAGAATACTTACTTTATTTTAATTTTAAAAACAAACCCAATTAGTAGATATTATTATACCTAAGTCACAAATGACAAATTTCAGTCTCAAGGAGGTTAAATAGTTTATCCAAGAACATCAGTGTACTGGGCTAGGAGATAGTGGATAAGAAAGGAAGTGGGCATGACACATGATATTGCATTCTAATACATGAATTATTATATGGAAAAGGAAATTAAGCTCGTTAGCAGTGATCAAAAGCAAACAAGAAATCACTATTTCTTTATACCCAACCTAAACCTGAAAGAATTTGGGCAGCAGCCTGTGATGGTTAGGCTATTCTGTCAACTCAGCCAGATAATTGTGCCCAGTTGTTCAGTCAAGCAAGCACTGGGCTAACTGTAATACAAGGGCATTTATGGACTTTAGTCACCATTAACTTTACTTCAGTGGTAAATCATAGATAGTTGGTTATAATTACATCAATCAGGGAGATTGCCATCAGCAATAAGTGATGCTTAACTCAGTTAGTTAAATGCCTTAAAAGGGGAAGTGATTCCAGCATTGAGAGAGAATCTCCCAGCTAGTCTTTGGACAGCCAATATCTCTCAGAACTCATCAAGAACCTTCATTGAACATTCACTGCCTACCTGCGGAACCTGAACTTGTGCATGCCCACAGCTGCGTGAGAGATTCTTACATAATCGCATACTATTGACAGCTATCCCTTGTTGATTCTGTTTCCCTAGAGAACCCTGACTAATACACAGCCCCTGCTCTAGAGGATCAAACCGGGACCAGTGTGAGATATACACAGGAGGAAGGCATTTAGTCCATTACATGCAAGCAATTACAGGTGCCCAAGAATAGAATGGGGCTCTTTTAAAGTCATGAGATCTCCATCCTTAAGGTATCCCAGGAAAGAATGATGCACCGTGCCAAAATGAAAAGGCGGTGTGAAGAAGATAGATTCTGGAATCTGACTGCCTGAATACCAATCGCAGCTCAGCAACTTCCCACTTTGGGTAAGCTATTTAACTTCTTGTTGACTGTTTCTTCCTCTGTAAAAGAGTATTAACAGCATAATTACTCTCATAAGATTGTTACAAGGAAGAAATGAGTTTATGAAAGTAAAAACAACTAGAATACTAGCTGGCACAGTCAGCATTAAGTGTTTGCTATTATCACTATCATTATTAGTTGACCTTGAAGGTCATTAAGGATTCTGTGATCCTATATTGGATATTTGGTCAATTCTTTTTAATATAAGGTAAGTAAAGTCAAAAAGTTTTTTACTTGGTAATATGTACTCATTAACATAAGAATTTTGAGCTAGTTTTTACATGTAAATAATTAGAAGATATTATATAGTATGTTAGAAATTTTACTTCACTGAATATTAATTTATTCAAAATAAGCATCTAATTAGTAACTATAACATTTTTACAGAGTTTGTAAAATTTTATTCATTAAGATTTTAAATATTCCTCCCAAAATTTCTTTTACTTATTCAAAAAGAACTTGCTAATAAAGGGCAAATATCAGATATGCTCTATTATTTATTCATTAAAATTTTCTGTCTACCTTCTTTATTGTACACTAACCACGTATAAGGTACTTGTGTATACTCTGTTGGTGGCACAGTGGTACACAAGACAGACAAGACCAAGTCTTGGGGCTTACACTATCTGTTCTGGAGGGGGGCAAATACTAAATAAGTACAACAATAAATATTTGCATAATGTAAATACCACAAAAGGGAAGCACAATGAAACCCAATGTTGTTAAGAGTCAAGGAACTGATGTCTAAAGAATTTATATTTAATCTGAGACATGAAGGATATGTCCAAAGAGAACAAGGAATGGCATTCCACGTAAAGAACACAGAAGCACAGATACCCTGAGTCAAAGGGAGCTTTGGCATATATGAAACAGAAAGAACATTATTATGGCTGGATCAGAGAAAGCATGAGGGAATATGTGTATCATTCACTTTCTTTTTTTTTTTTTTTAAGGTACTGGGGCTGGGGATTGAACCCTAGACCTCATATGTGGGAAGCCGGAACTCAACCACTGAGCCACATCAGCTTCCCTGAGTTGGTTTTTTCATTTGTTTGCTTGTTGTTGGATTTTTTGTTTTTAGGAGGCACTGGGGACAAAACATGCGACCTCTCATGTGGGAAGCAGGTGCTTAACCACTTGAGCCACATTTGCTCCCATCATTTTCTCCTGGTTCACTTCCTACCTGAATTGTCTTATCTTTTCAGTCTCTTTGCTTTTTCCTTCTCATCTCAATTTATAAGTATTGGGAGTCTCTTCTCTTCTCCATATAACACACCCTTGGTGATATCATCCAGCCCTATGGCTATAATTACCACCTCTATATGGATAATTCCCAAATGTATAAGTACAGTTCCAACTGCTACCCTGCATACAACCACCTACACAAAATCTCTACTTGGAAAATTAATAGGCATTTTGCTTAATGTGTCTCAAACCAAAGTTTTTTGTGTTTTTTTTCCCCACTGTTTTTTCTTATTTCAATAAATGGCAACTTCATTCTATCACCTGCTCTGGCCAAAATCCTTGGAGTCATGCTTGACTCCTTTCTTTCTCTGGTGTCCTGTACTCAATCCATTAGTAAATACACGTAGCATCTCTGCCACTGTCTCTTAGATTAAGTCCCATAACCTAAATAGCTTCCCCCTTCTACTCTTAAATCCTTACTATCTATTCTCTATACATCCACCAGGGTGATCTTGAAAACTCAAGGCAACACATCTCCGGTCTGCCCAAAAGCCCATACTAGCTTCACATCTCAGAATAAAAGTCAACGTCCTTAATATATACCTATAAGTCCCTATATATTCTGCTACCCCCTCCCTATTTCTTGGCTTTCTCCTGTACCAGTGTCCTTTAGATCATTTTACTCCACTCAAGCCACTAGGACTCCTTGTTGGTAAAGCACAACAAGCAGGCTCTTACCACAGACATTTGCTCCTGTTCACACTGCCTAGACCAACTCTTCAACTAGATATCTGATTGTCTCACTCTCTTCACTTCCTTCAGATTTCTTCTCAAATATTACCTCATCAAAGAGGCCTTCCCTTAGGTTCTATTTCAAATAACATTCCTCTCTACATCCTAACCCACAGCACACTCTATTCACCTTACTCACCTTTATTTTTATCTATTATCCCTCTTTCTCCACCCCCAGGAGAATGCAAAGTTAAAGCATTATATCCCCAGTTCTTAGAACAATGCCAGGCACATAGCGACAACCCAATAAATATTTGTTGAACCATTTGTTGAAAGGATTAAGTAATAAATGAATGATGCAAGATGAGAATGGAGAAAAAGTCAAGGGCCGAAGCATTCAGGGCATCATAGGCCAGGTTAAGATTTGATCTTTAACATAAAAACAACGTACAGCCTTTCAAGAGTTTCAAGAAGAGCACAAATTCTAAATTAATAGATTTTCAATGGATGGGATTTTATTCTACAATAATGTTGTATTATATTGAAATATAAAAAATATAGTTAACTACTAATATTCTGTAATTATGCCATAACGTTTTTTTTTAAAGATTTATTTATTTATTTCTCTCCCCTTCCCCCCCACTCCGGTTGTCTGCTCTCTGTGTCTATTTGCTGTGTGTTCTTTCTTTGTCTGCTTCTGTTGTCAGCAGCATGGGAATCTGTGTTTCTTTTTGTTGCATCATCTTGCTGTGTCAGCTCTCTGTGTGGGCGGCACCATTCCTGGGCAGGCTGCACTTTCTTTTGCGCTGGGCGGCTCTCCTTACAGGGCGCACTCCTTGTGCATGAGGCTCCCCTATGCGGGGGACACCCCTGTGTGGCAGGGCACTCCTTGCGCACATTAGCACTGTGCATGGGCCAGTTGCACACGGGTCAAGGAGGCCTGGAGTTTGAACCGCAGACCTCCCATGTGGTAGATGGACACCCTAACCACTGGGCCAAGTCAGTTTCCCATGCCATAACTTTTGACTAAAATTTAAATCAACCTATTGATTTCAAATATTCTCCATATATTTTTTGCTATTGTATAGTTTTCTTCCTTACTAATAAGAAAATAAATATTTAAGGATAAAGGCAAAGAAATGAAGCACATTTTTACTACTCAGTAAATATGCTACTTCTTTCCTTCATTAATATTTAATTTATTAAGCATCTACTAAACAGATGCTGAGATAAGGAGCTTATGGGAAACAAACAAGTAAACTGGTGATTGCAATATTGTGTTGTTAAATACTAGAACAGGGAGCACATGAATGCCAATGAATAAAAACAAATGGTGCAATACTATAACTGATTTTCAATAATATAAATATTTTTGAATACTTTTTTAAACCAATTTTATTAATACATATTAACAAAGCATGTATCTTTCCATATTCATTACAAATTCCAAGTTCATAGGATGGTTGCTATAGACAAGTCATATTTTATAAGTTAGAAATTATAGTGTTCGGTATTTACCTCCCAAATCGATTGGGGCCAAATATACCAATCCCTGACGAGTGGGACATATGGAAACTAAACACATAACAAGGCTTGGCCAATCAGAAACTCTCACCTGGGACTTTGAATCTTGAGAGAATAAAGAAAAGACATCTAGACAGAGAATGTTCAAGACAGCAGCAGTGGAGTGGAGAATACAATGAAGGCAGTGTCCAGTGAACCTCTGCCAGCTATTATATCCTAACCATATTGTTACTGTGGCATAACCCTGGTAGAGTTCTCTCCTCTCTAGGTTCTCTTGGGCTTCTGCCAATTTTCCAAGCTTGAATCTTCAGTCTTCCTACCAATTATCCTCCAATAAATCTCATTTCTGTTTAAGTTTTAAATCAGGAGCACTGATGGTTACGGCATTCCTAAAAAGTGGCATATAAAGATTGTTGCAGTTGAATCCCAAAGTTCCTTCAATCAGTTCTGATTCTGCAGTGCAGTGGTGCTGAAAGCATGGTCCCCAGACCAACATCAGCATCACCTAGGAACTCACAAGAAATGCAAATAAAATCTCAGGCTCATTCTAGACTTACTGAATCAGAAACTCTGGGAGTAGGACCCAGAAATCTGTGTTTTGTATGCTAGAGTTTGAACTATTGTTGAAGTGGCATAAAAGAAGTTATGGGTTGTTGTTTTCATCCTTACTGCCTTATTGGTAGATTAGGTATTATATTTTAGGGAACAAGCCAGATTTCCTAATAAGTCCTAGAAGTATAACTGTTCACATTTAAATAGCTGGGCCAGAAAGAGAAAGAAAGTTGGAAGAAAATTACAAAGAGATTTAATATATGATAATGTTTTAGACTGGTGTCTCCTTAATTTGCGTGATCATCAGAATCATATTCAACATTTATTTAAAACAGCAGTTCCCAGATCCCAGCCTACTGAATCACAATCTCATGAAAAGGGCAATGGATATTTGTTTGTTTGTTTTTTAAAGTAACATAAGTGATTCTTATCATTAGACATGCTTGGGAAACATTTCATGAAAAAATTAGCTACTTTAGGAAGGAACCATATTTTACTAACCTTCATATTATCGGCTTACATTTGGCAAACAGAAGAGATGACTGCTAAATGTTTATTGAATAAATGACCAACATCACATGGAACAATCTAAAGTTGTTAATAGTAAGACAAAGACATATATTTTACTATTAATCATTATTATTATTAACAGTACAAAGTATTTAGGGGTTTCTACTGAAAATATTTTGGCAAACTAGATACTAACTGGGAACATCTCACTGATGGAAATGGGAAAATCTCCATTTAGCACCCAATCACTCTCACAAAAGGAACACATAAGATTTGGAAGCTGTGACTGACAGGCAAGCAGGATGAAAGGGGTTTTCAAAAACACAAATATCACCAGGAGAACTGTGACCAGGGATAAAATCTTGGGCTAGCAGCAAGATGGGAGAAGGCAACCAGAGACTTTCACATTCAGACTGAACCTACCAAGGTGGAAGGAGTTAGTAATTGAAGCTATATTTTTAAATGTACTATATTTGATGCTGGTGTGAAAATATAATTGCTTTTTGTTTATTGCTTGTGTACCTAGCTACACTATTAAACTCTGTTAATTTCAATAATTTATCTTTAGATCCTTCAAGTTTTCTACATATACAATCATATTTTCACCAAATAATGAGTTTCATTTCTTCCTTTCCAGTTGTTAGAACTCTTATTCTTTTATTGCCTTGCTACCCAGAATTGGATATCCAATACTAAGCTCAAAAGAAATGAAGATAGCAGGAACTTTTGTTTTGTCCTTAAATGTAAAAGTTGCTAAAAAATTTCACCATGAAGTAGACTTTTATCAAAAGGTTAAAGTAAATGCCCTTATTTTTAGTTCACTTTTACCATGAAGGGGTAGCCCTTTGGGGTGGATATGTATTTCCTATGAGACTCCCATTCTCAGGCAGTCACTAAGCTTTGACCAATGTCCACTGAGACCATAAGAGGCTATAAAAACAGAATCTTCAATTCGCTAAATTTAACAAATGACGTCAAATCAAAAGCTGGCTTCTCTTCTTGACTTACCTCCCTGACTTTTCTACTTCAACCTGGCTTTTGGCCTGTGTTTTCCTTACATTTGTCTGTTCATAAATGCATTTAAGAAGCATTTAAAAATACATATTATCTGGAACTTTAATTATTTTCAATGAAAGAGTTGACCAGAGGACCTAATCTTCTGTACGTCCATTATCAGAAGTTTGAGCAGACTCTAGGATATAAACACTATATCCTAGTGCACACAGCCACTTTCTTTTTCATCTGGATTCTTAATTTCAAATTAAAAGCACAGAAATTAATTGGATGAGATGTGGCCAAAATGGAAACATAACATTCTGTTCCTTTTCTGGGAATTAATCTCTAATGAAAATTGTATAGGAAATGATTCAAAAGCAGAATAAAATAGGGAAGTGTTTTAATACCAATTATAAGGACAGGAATAAAAAAAGGAAACAGCCACTTTTTCTCCCTTTTCTTATTCCTCCTTCAGGAACAAATATGCTAAAAAAATTTTATAATGTCATTCACTGACTGAATAGTATTTAGGATAAAAGTTACAAGACTTTTATTTTTGATACTCGCAAAAGTCAAGATTTTGAACCCTGGCAAAATATCCATACATCATGGCTATGATTAATCTATGCTATGCTATAGATTCATTCTAGAACCAATCATTAGCTCTTTTTTCTTTTTGTCTTTATTTTTTTATTGTTACATTAAAAAAATTTGAGGTCCCCATATACTCCCCACCGCCCTCACTCCACTGCTCCCCCCATAACAACCACCTCCTACATCATGATGAGACATTCATTGCATTTGGTGAATACATCTCTGAGCACCGCTGCACCTCATGGTCAACGGTCCACATCATAGCCCACACTCTCCCACAGTCCACCCACTGGGCCATGGGAGGACATACAATGTCCGGTAACTGTCCCGTCAGCATCACCCAGGACAACTCCAAGTCCCGAAAATGCCCCACATCACATCTCTTCCTCCCACTCCCTACCCCCAGCAGCCACCATGGCCAATTTCCCCACACCAAGCCACATTTTCTTCGAATACTAATCACAATAGTTCATGAATAGAATATCAGTAAGTCCACTCTAATCCATACTTTATTCCTCCATCCTGTGGACCTTAGAATGGTTGTGTCCACTCCACATCTATACCAAGAGGGGGCTTAGATTCCACATGGATGCTGGATGCAATTCTGCTTTCAGTTGTAGGCACTCTTGGCTCCCTGGTGTGGTGTTGACCTTCTTCACCTCCATGTTAGATGAGTGGGGTAAGTCCAATAAACCAGAGCGTAGGAGTTGCAAGTCTCTTGAGGCTCAGGGCCTGGCTATCACATGGTCAGTCCAGAGATTCAGGTCCCCTGGGTATACATTAAACCCCAGCACCAACTACACTTCCAGTAAAAGTAACAGGAGAGACTTGTGGACAAAGATCACATCTGAGTCTAGCTCTATCACACAGAAACACAAATTCCAAAGTAGGGCCAACTGACATGGCACTGAATGCCATCTGCCATGACCATAGAACCTGTGGGTCTCTGTAGCCCTCAGAAGAACCAGCACCTGGGGTTTTATCTACTTTATCTGTCTCTGGGACTCTGCTCCAGTGTGCATAAGGGTGACCCCTCGGATAACCTCCCGGCTCTTTTTGGAGACTCATAGCCATACAAACTCATTTGTCCTTTCCATTTCCCACTTTGATTCAGGGTCATAAAGCATTTTTAACTCCTGGTATTATATGTAGACTGAGATATTCTGCTGGTCCGAGTTGACCCTTTTTATTCAAGGTCATTTTCTAGTTACATCATCAGCTGGTACTTGGTAGTAATCCCTCAGTGCGAGGGATGCTCATCCCGGGGAGTCATGTCCCACGCTGGGGGGAAGGCAAAGCATTTACACGCTGAGTTTGGCTTTGAGACTGGCCACATTTGAGCAACACAGAGGCTCTCAGGAGGTAACTCTTAGGCACCCTGCAGCTCTAGGCCTTGCTCTTATTTCAGGTGCACAGGCTCACAAGCTCACAAGCACAGTCATTAGTATCAAGGGCTCATTGTTGGACCTTCCTTCTTGTTCGATCTTTGCTGTTGCACTTGGGGGATTATTGCTGTTCCCTTAGGGACTGTGATAGAGTTCTCCTGGCTAGGAACTCGGCACTCCCTCAGTTGTTGTTTTTAATTGTAACCACTATGAAAATATCCAAACATTTTTATGTACCGTGTATATATGCCCTGTAGAACTCCCTGCCAACCATGTGTCCCCTGTCAATAACATCTCATACCAGTATTCCTCCCCTGCCATTGTTGAACCTCTCTGTGATCCAAAACTTCTTCAAAAGTGAAGCCCAATATATTGCCAGGTTCCATTAATAGGAAAATGGAATATAGTGATGAGTTTAAAGGTTAGGTATAGAATACATATTAATTTAGAAAAATTAAGGTAAAAATAAATTGGGGTATCAAAAAATGAAAAAACGCAAAAGCTTTGTTTTTGATGTTTTGCCTTCCATCACTACAGTAAGTATTGCTCTGTATGCAAGTTGGCAAGGCAACTTCTTCTGTCTTTTCCTCAGTGTCTATATCCTTTCTTTTTCTTTTTCCTAATTATTAAGCTTATCTTCACAAAAGTTTTAGATCACAGTAATTCATATATACAATATACAGTACTCCCACATATCCAACATAAAACCCTTTTCCCTTCCACAGAAATAATCTTTTTACATATTCATACTATATTTACTGAAACTGATGTACAGATATTGAGACAATAGCTTTCAAACAAGGTAACATTTGGGTTTTCATTGTGGTTTATATTTCAGACTATACAATTTTCTAAATTTCTAGTTATCTTATGTTTTACGTTATGATTTACATTTTAGCCTATCAGCCCCTATATGTTTTGGTGTAATTTAACATGTCTTATATATCTTGTGGAACACGTCTATTGCCCAAACAGCTACATTGATTCCATCTATTCAATACTTCTTTCCCCCTCCCCTTAGGGCGTAATCTTGTGGAACACGTCTATTGCCCAAACAGCTACATTGATTCCATCTATTCAATACTTCTTTCCCCCTCCCCTTAGGGCCCACAGTGACAGTCAATCTTCATTGCTTGAAGGGCCATGTTCAGAGATACTTGCAACAGTGTTGAGGGCTTGACATGCTCAACTGCCCTAATGCACTAGGAGCCACCATTTCTCTCCAGAGATACAATTCCCTCTATTTGAGAACATCAGTCCTCTCTAGGATTTGGGTATACCTTCACTCTCATTATATAGGTCTCTATTCAATGATAATAACCCACTATGGCAAAATGAGCACTCACATACTCCCTAGGAGCCTGTCCTGTGTCAGATTATCCCCTTTAAGCATCTTAAATAGGTAACCTTCCTTATTATATTTTTGAAAAAGTTTTCTCAGCATTATACTCTAAACCAAATACCTGACAATCTCCTATGTTCATATGTTGCCCCACCCTACCCCCAATTTCTTGGGCAATATTACCTATCCTCCCATCCCTAGCCCCCCTCAAGCCTGCAAAGCCCCACCCAAAGGTAACCCTATTCCCCCATTTTATCTCTTCCTTGTACAATTACTTACCTCCAGCTTATCATAGATTTCACCCATGTAGGTGTCAGCTTACATCCTTCCTCTACCCCCCAATTTCCTTTAAGCCTATCATCCAGTCTCTAGCTCTTTGAGGCAGCTTGGTTAGCTCTTCTAATATCTGCTGTGCAACAGAGTGGCATAATTCAAATTCTTGCTTCTATAGCCTAGAAACTCTCAAAGTTTTAACTCACATGACTCCAGGGCATTTGTGCCAGGCACTTGGGATACAAAATAAATAATTTTCTATTTAAATGGGCAAAATTGATGATAGGATATAGTATGATAGTGACAATATGGAGGAGTTTGAGTGGGAAGGTAGAGGAAAAGTTTGAGTGGGAAGGTATTCAGGGAAGTTTCCAAGAAGATAGAAATTAAAAGGAGAGTTTGGTGAGAAAGAGGCAAATTATAGTTCCTGACTCCTAAATATCTCACACTACAGCCCTGGGACAGAAGGAAAGTTACTGAAAGTAAACAATAAGTAATAATAAACAGAAATGACAAGTAATGCTTTAAAATAATTACTATGTTTACTTAATCAAAAAGTGTCTGGCTTTTCTTTACAGTCCTCACAAATTTTATAACTATTGGCTACAATAAACAGTACCTTTAAAAATTAAATGTGATTAAAGGTTCCACATAAATGTATCAAAAATGTTTCCTAGGAAAGAGCCTGGCCCAATGGATAGGTCATCCGCCTACCACACGGGAGGTCCATGGTTCAAACCCCTGTGTGCAAGGAGTGTGCCCCGTAAGGAGAGCCGCCCAGCGCGAAAGGAAGTGCAGCCTGCCCAAGAATGGCGCCACACTCATGGAGAGCTGATGCAACAAGATGACACAACAAAAAGAAACACAGATTCCTTGTGCTGCTGATAAGGATAGAAGCGGTCACAGAAGAAAGCACAGCGAATGGACACAGAGAGCAAACAACTGGGGAGGGGGGAGCGGAGAAAAATAAATAAAAAATAAATCTTTATTAAAAAAATGCTTCCTGGGCTCCATCCTCCTACAAAAACTTTGAACCACCACCTAGAACTTGCAGAGATATCTTTCTCAAAATTCCAGAAAATAGTTAAAGGTCCACAGTAACAGGACAAGTGCTGAATCAAGAAAAAGACTACTTAAAAGCAAGAGAATATCCTGATGCCCTGGCCCCTCTCCCTACCAATCACCTGCTCTACATGGAGCCCATCCACACTATAACTGCAGATCCCTAGTCCTGGTAGAGTATGGAGCAGAGAAACCCTCCTGCAGATAATGGGAGCTTATATTTCTGGTCTCATCTGCCTGGTGGTGGCCTGAGAGACTCACCAGCCCAGAACTTGCCCTTCATGTAGAAGAAGGCTCACAGAGTTCTCCTACAGAACACTGTGGGAGAGCAGTCAAGTTGAGCTGCCTGGGGCCTGGGGGTTTTATCTGTAGGACAGATAGTACAGTGACCAGGACCATGAAGAAATTGTTTCCTAGGGAAGTAGAGGCAATTATATCCAGGTAAACAAGGGAATTCCTAGGACCACATTGGCATGCCCAAGACATGATACATGTGCCAACGGTTCAGGGAGGCTGGGTATACATTGGCCTAGGGCTATTATCTAAACTCACTGTATGGATAAGGAGCACTGCACACACGGAGAGCTGACGCAACAAGATGATGTAACAATAATGAGACTCAGATTCTGGGTGCCACTGACAAGAATACTAGTGGACACAGAAGAACACACAGTGAATGGACACAGAGAGCAGACAACTGGGGGGGGGGGGGGGGGTTGGAAGGTGGGGAAGAAGGGAAGAGAAAAAAAAAAAAAAAGGCCTACCCAAGGGCCCTACACAAGTTTCACCCTGCAGCACGCCCACACCTTCTTGGGTATGTACTATCTCTTCTCTTGTTCCTTAATAATCTCTTGTTACTGGCCTTATTAAATTGGCTCATCTCTGAATTCTTTCTTGTGGTGAAGCCAAGAATCTAGAAACCCAGAACCCAGAGGTTCAGACTTGAAGAAGCCAGACTGAGAAAGAGGGAAAAGTTAGATCACATAAATTTTGCATATACTACTGAGGCTTCTGGAATTTTATCCTGAACCTGATATGGAATCAATGAAGGGTTTTAAATCATGGGAGTAACATTTGCTAGCAGCAGTGAGGACAACAGAATGGGGCAACTCAAGATTGGAGGTAGAATGGACAACTCAGAGACGTGAAACAATCCAGGTAAGAAAGCATGTAAGTCTGAATACAAACAGTATAAAGCCTGGAAATAAGGTAGTGGTTATAGGAATGGTGATAAGAAAAAAGAATTTACAGATCTTGGAGACTAAAGGTATTTTTAGAAAGGAGAAAATAAAGGCTAGAATATACCCAGATTATCTGCATGGGTAGATGAGGGAGAAAGCTTCATCAAGCTGGGCAATTAAGGAGGTAAAGCAGGTTTGCAGGTAAAGATGAAGATTTTGTCTGGGCATTTTAAGTTTGAGTTGCCTATGGGGCAAAAAACCTATAGGTAGTTAAAGATATGCTACTGAAACTCAGGAAAAAGGTTTAGATTTCACTGAAATACAGATAAAGAAGAAATTTTCGTATAGTAGTCAGAGAGGTAGATGGAAAGTAAAAGAATGAAATCCAAGAACTTATAGGAAAAAAGAATTTCAAGAAGGAAGTGCTCAAATATGAGGACTCAAGAGACACCAAAGACAATGACAACTGGTCACCAGGGCTGCTGGCAAACTCTGGCAAAGTGTAGGATATTGCCATCAATTGCCCCTTCATTGACCTCAACTACATGGTCTATATGTTCCAGTATGATTCTACCCATAGCAAGTTTCAAGGGCACCATCAGGGCTGAAAAGGGGAAGTTGTCATCAATGGGAATCCCATTATTGTCTTCCAGGAGCAAGATCCCACCAACATCAAATGGGGTGATGATTGTGCTGAATATGTTGTGGAGTCCAAACGGTGTCTTTCCAATCCTGGCGAAGGCTGGTGCTCACTTGAAGGATGGCACCAAGAGAGTCACCATCTCTGCCCCTTTGGCCAATGCCCCCATGTTTGTGATGGGCATGAACCATGAAAAGTAGAACATTTCCCTGAAGAATATCAGCAATGCTTCCTGCACCACCAATTGCCTGGCTCCCTGGCCAAGGTTATCAATGACAGTTGTCGCATGGGACTTATAACCACTGCCACCCAGAAGACTAAGGATGGCTTCTCTGAGAAAATGGGGCATGATGGCCATGGGGCTCCCAAGAATATCATCCCTGCATCTACCAGTATTGCCAAGGCAGTGGGCAAGGTCATTCCAGAGCTGAATGGGAGGTTCACTGTCATGGCCTTCTACATCCCCAACCCCAATGTATCAGTTGTGGATCTAACCTGCCATCTGGAGAAAGCAGCCGTTGGTATCAAGAAGGTAGTGGAGCAGGTGTCAAAGGGCCCCCTAAAGGGAATCCTGGGATACACTGAGGACCACTTTGTCTCCTGTAATTTTAATAGTGACACTCATTCTTTTGATGCTGGGGTTAGTATTGTCCTTAACCACCATTTTGTCAAGCTCATTTCCTGGTATTACAGTGAATTTGGATATTCCAAAGAGTAAAAGCCCCCTGGACCAAAAGCCCCAGCAATATCAAGAAAGGAAGAGAGAGGCAATCAGCTGCTGGAGAGTCTTAGTTCCAACTCAATATCCCAACACTGAGAAACACCCATTCTCCACAACTTCCATCCAAATCCCTGAAGAAGGGGAGGGACTCAGAGAGGGCTACCTTGTCATGTACAATTATTAAAGTACACTCAATGCAGAAAAAAAAATCTGAATAACCAAAGGAGCAATAGCTCAATAGATCATCCATATTGTCCTCACTGCAGGAAATATCTTTCCTTCTCCCATTCTGGGCCCCAGCATATCCCCAATCTCCATGCCTGGCTAACTCCTTCAAATTCACCCTTCAAGATTAGGTTCAAATGTAATATCCATCCAGGTAACCATCCTCACACCCCCTGCCTGGCTCCCACATAATAGGTCAATTGTCCTTTTCTTTATATACCCTTATAGCTTATTGAATAAGATGTTTCTTTTTAGTATTTAATAGCTTTACTTTTTTAAAATTATGAAACAAGTATATGCCTACCGAAAAAAAAAGTCAAGAAAGCAGAAAGAAGAAAACAAAGATTGCTTAGGTGGACAGTTTATACCCATTTGAAGAGAATCTAATTATCTTCTTCAGGGTCTTCTCTAAATTCATTATGACCAGACAAGATATACAAAATGACTGACTTCTAAGTCAAAGACTTTAAGTATATTCCCTTTCCCTAGATGTCTCTAAAACAAATATACTTCTACCCTGTTGATACCCAATTAGAAACTTCTCCAAAAGAAAGGTAATAATAACAAATTACATTGGATTAAATATATGCATTTATCACTGCTCCCTCCCAAAATCCAATTACAATGACAAAAATAGAAGTTTTAAATTCATAAAGAAAAAGAGAATTGGAGAGGAAACAATAGCTACTGATAATAGAAATACATCATGACTGTACAGAAAGAAGAAAAGTAAATTAACAAGTAGTACCTGACTATCCAGAAGTGATAAAGCTAAAAACCGAAGTAACTACCAAGAGAGAAACCATAAAGAGCAACCTCAGAAATTCTCAGGAATTGAAGGCAATGCTGAGGGCTATGGCTTTTGTTCACTTGGCCTAGAACTCTTTTGCTTATATAGATCCAGAAGAAATTTAGTAGTCTGCCCATCTATTTCACTTCTAGGTACCACATGATCTATTAGCCAATGCCATAACTATGCGATTCAGATTTTGATTGCTGCTTTGTAACAGCCTTTCATTTCTGGTAGCCACACCCACCTTGTGTTTGGCTATTAACTGCTGATACTTGACTTTTACTGGCCCAAGATTCAATCGTCCCCATAATGTTTATAGCCCTCCCTACAGTAATATCCGGACTACAGAGAAAAGTAACCACAGAGCTCTTCAGGAAAGATGGAGTTAGTCTTACAAATTTATTCCTCAAAGTCCTGGTTAAAGGTATGTCCTCTGGACATTCCTGGAGTGGATGGGCTGGTCTTAAATGACAAATCCATTCTAGCATTCCAATCTCTAAACTTTTGAATTTCCTCTTCTACTGTGTTACCACAGCAAATCAGGCATCTCAACCTCAGACATGCTAGGCCATCTTCTGGTCCATGTTAGTCAGCCTTCTGAACAAACTGTTAGAACCCTTTCTAACCCCTTGAACTACAGTGTTGAATCCAGAATTTCTGCTTAGTGGGCCAATATCAATAAATTCAGCCTGATCCAAGTTTATATTCCTTCCACCATTATCCCATACCCTTAGTATCTATTCCCACATATATTCCCCTGATTTCTATCTATATAAGTTGGGAAACCCATGTAGTTCTTTCTGAGTATAGCATACTTCCTCATGGATCTCACTTTGAAATTCACCTTTGGGGTCTTGTGATTTTAGTCTAGTAATAGGTCACAAAGAGAAGAGCTGTGGTGGGGGTGGGTAAGGTGAAGGATTAGAAATGCCTTACAAGCTACTGACCTCAGGGCATTCCTTTGCATTTTATTCCAGTAAGACAGGATTAATCTCTTGAGACAGGAGTTGAAAGGCAGATTTCTCAGGGCAGGGAGGAGGTCCAGACTCCTTGGGGCAGGGCAGAGACTGGGCAGTGTAGACTTTAGTTTGGATGGTACCCACCTCAGAGCTGGAAGGAGGTCTGGTCTCCCTGGGGCAGGCTGGAGGCTGTGTGACACAAGGTTGACAAAGTGTGGTCTCCATAGGACGGGTCATCACATGTTTGGTTTTTTTTTGTTTTATTTTAAAGATTATTTATTTCACATACCCCCACCCCTGCTCGTTTTGCGCTCACTGTCTGCTCTCTGTGTCCATTCACTATGCATTCTTCTGTATCTGCTTGTCTTCTCTTGAAGAGACACAAGGAACTGATCCTGAGACCTTTCAGAATTGGAGAGAGGCAATCACTCTTTTGTGCCACCTCAGTTCCCTGGTCTGCTGCATCTTATTATCGCTCCCCTGTGTCTCTTTCTGTTGCTTCATCTTGCTACACCATCTCTCCGCGCAGGCCAGGACTCCTGAATGGGTCAGCATTCCGTGTGGGCCAGCTGTCCACTCAGGCCAGCTCTCTACATGGGCCAGCTTGCCTTCACCAGAGGGCCCCGGGAATCAAACCCTGGACCTCCTTAACGGTAGACAGGAGCCCAATCATTTGAGCCACATCTGCTTACCCCATCACAGATTTATCTGGTAAAGTCTCAGCAGAATTTAGGGTTCCAATGTTCCCACCAAAATTATCATCATCCCATGTTACCATCCCAATCCTTGGGATTCCATTCCTTTCCAATCAATGCCTTCACTCTAACTGCAGATACCTGGCAGGGCTGAGATTTTAGTTTCCTTTATAACTCTGCTACTCATACAATGAGAAGCTGAATCTTGTTTTCAAATCTCTCAAGTCTGTGACTGCAATAAATAAGGTTATCTTTCAGAGGACATATAGAAACTTTGACATCATTCATGCAGCATTTACATTGCAAACTTGAAGGCTTTAGCTCATCTCTTTCTTTTGTAACTGTATCCAGAGTATCTAGGAGGAGCCAGACAATATTATACCTTTCAACTCTACAAAACTCTGTTAAGGTGTTGAAAACATACCCAGATTCTTGCCTCTTACAAGCATGAAAGTAGGGGAATCAAAAGTGATGCTATTTTGCATGTCTCCATTGCCAACTCAGGCCATAGACTGTTAGTGGCCTCTTCATTATTAGAAAGGGAGTCATGAGAATCCTTGAGTCCAATTACAGTAGAGAGCCAATCACTGCAGACATTCCATGTTTACAATTCTGTTCCTTAATCACTACTCCTGGTACCAAGCTGTATTAGTCAGGGTTCTCTAGGGAAACAGAATCTACAGGAGATATCTATGTAAATAGTATGAGATTTTATAAGATTCTCTCACGTGACCGTGGCAATGAACAAGTCCAGATTCCGAAGGCAGGCTGAAAAACAGGGGCTCTAATGAAAGTCCAATGAAGGTCCTTGATAAGGACACTGGGAGACACTGGCTGTCCAAAGACAAGCTAGGGGAAATTCTCTCTGAATGCTAAAATCACTTCCCTTTTTAAGGCATTCAACTGAGTGGATAAAAATGTCATCACTGCTGAAGGCAATTTCCCTGGTTGATCATAGAATCAGCCATCTATGCAGTAAACTCACTGATGACTAAAGCCCATAAATGTCTTTGTATTACATTTAGCCCAGTGCTTGCTTAACCAAACAACTGGGTACAATTACCTGGCTGAGTTGACACATTAGCCTAACCATCACAGCCATCTACTTCTTCTCAGAAAATTATTTGTGCAAACTAAGGGTTTACCAAGCAAACAGAATGTCATGAGATCCAGAAAACAAGGCAGAAGCAAAGAAAATTCCCATGAAGCTTCAGTTACTGCTCTGAAATAGGCCTAACAAGCAAAAGTACAGAATGAAGAAGATAGAAGACTCTCCATAAAGAATGTTTTCCAGGGCAAATACAGGACGGAGAGATGACTTAAAATGTTGGAGCACATTAAAAAGAAATTTTACAGTTTCATTTTCATTGGAAATGCTGACAAAAATGGGTGATAAAAATATAAAGAAGGAAAGTAAAAGGAAAAAGTAGATAATTAACTCTCTGGAAAACAAAAAGTTGTACAAGAAAAGAGGTATAATCAGAGAATATATTAATAATATAGTTTGGCTATACAATATGTACAGAACCATAACAATGTAAACTTTAAAAAAATGACTTAAGGGAAGTGGATGTGGCTCAACTGATAGAGCATCTGTCTACCATATAGGGGGTCCAGGGTTCGATTCCCAGGGCCTCCTGACCCGTGTGGCAAGCTGGCCCACATGCAGTACTGTTGCACACAAGGGATGCCCTGCCACGAAGGGGCACCCCCCTGCAGGGGAGCCCCACACACAAGGAGTGTGCCCCATAAAGAGAGCCACCCCATGTGAAAAAAGCGCAGCCTGCTTAGGAGTGCGCCACATACACAGAGAGCTGATGCAGCAAGGTGACACAACAAAAAAGAAACACAGTTTCCCAGTGCCGTCGGATAATACAAGCGGTCGCAGAAGAACACACAGCTAATGGACACGGGGTAGGAAGGGGAGAGAAATAAATAAAATAATATTTTTTAAAAAATGACTTAATCCAAAATTGCAGTGAATCTGTATGAGAAAACTCAAAGAAGAGAAGTGGGGAAGAGAGAGACGGAATGTTGGGAAGACGGTGAGTGGGTCAGAAATCCTCATCTTTCAAGGTAGGAAGTTAATGGGTACTTTCTAAAATTGAAAAATCAAAATTAGCTGGAAAATTTTTCACTTAAATGGAGGTAAATATAAAAAACACAGAAACTTACAAAGTTGATTGCTCTGAGGGCTTTTTTATTGTAAGTCTGCTATACCATTTAACTCTAACAAAATATACTTACATATGGGTTTTCTAAAAATAAATATTCTAAAAAATTAATCATCTGCTCTCTCAGAAGAAATTGTCAGCCAATACATTATCTGGAAGTTCAAAAGATGTGACTGACATTGCCTATAAGTCATATGGAAAATGCTCTTCCAAATTTACTTCCTTTTAATGAATATCCATGTAAAACTGAAGAAGAATGAGATTCACAATAAAATTATGTAAGAAAAAAAGGGAAGTGGATGTGGCTCAACTGATAGAGTGCCCACCTACCACATGGGAGGGTCCAGGGTTTGATACCCAGGGCCTCCTGACCTGTGTGGTGAGCTGGCCCATGCGCAGAGCTGCCATGCACAAGGAGTGTTGTGCCATGCAGGGCGCCCCCGTGTGGGGCCCCATGCCCAAGGAAAGCACCCTGCAAGGAGAGCCGCCCTGTGTGAAAAAGCACAGCTCTCCCAGGAGTGGCACCACACACATGGAGAGCGGACGCAGCAAGACAACGGAACAAAAAAGAGATGCAGTTTCCTGGTGCCGCCGAGGGTGCAAGCAGACACAGACTACACAGCATGTGGACACAGAGAGCAGACAAAGAGAGGGGATGGAAATAAATAAAAGAAATCTTTTAAATAAAATTGTGTAAGAAAACTCTTTTTGGTATCTTAGAAGGAAGAGAAGTTTCATGGAATGAGATACAGTGGTTAAGAGAAAGAGTTCCAGAGTCAGAACTGAGTTTAGATTCCTGCTCTGCCACTTAAAAACAATGTGACCAAGGCCAAGTTACTTAGCACCAGTATTTCAGTTTCTTCATCTGTGAATTAGGGAGAATAATAGTAGCCATCATATAATGTTGCTGTGATGATTATATGATAATTCATGTAAAAAGCCTATCACCATGTCTGACATATAATAAGTTATTTGATAAATGTCAGTTATTTTTATTAGTACTTTGCTATGGATGCCATCCAAATTGACAGTGATTTGCCATGTTTGCCAATATACACAAACCACTTCTGGCCCCTCAAAAATTTATCTAAAATTTATTCACCATCCAAAACCCATATTACAAATGAAAATCTATCAGTTAAGAAAATCCTCTTATCTCCAATAAAACATAAAAACAAATATGATCTCACTGATTTGAAATAATTAGAATAAGCAAACTCATAGTCAGAATTCAGAATATAGGTTACCAGGGGACAGGGTGGGGATATGGAATAAGAAGTTAAGGTTTAAAATATAAAGGATTCCTATTTGGAAAGATGGAAATGTTTGGTAATGGATGGTGGTGAGGGTAGCGCAACATTGTGAATGCAATTAATAGCATTGAAATATATATATGACTATGACTAAAAAAGGAAAAGTTAGTTTGTATATATGGTAACATTAAAATTTTTTTAAAACTCCATGGAACTATACTACACAAAGAGTAAACCCTAAGTTAAACCATGGACTTTGATTAATAGCACAAACATAAAAATGTGCTGTCATCAATTGTAACAAATGTTCCACACTAATGCAAGGTATTGATGGTGGGGTGGTACATGGGAATCCTGTATTTTATGCATGATTATTTTCTAAACCCACAACTTCTCTAATAAAGAAAATTTTTTCAAAAGTCCCAAATGAATCAAGTATTTACAAATAATCAAAACACTAGCAGAAAAATAGAATATTCATGGTATGTTTATCAATTCCCTCACTCATTCTTGGTATGTTTCCTTTTCTGCTAAATAAAAAGCTTAAAGAAATTATCTATGAAGTCATTTCCAGTCCTCCAAAATCTATGCTTTTTCCAGACAGAGACAATATGGTAAACCCTCTTCTCCAATCAAATTTAATTTGAATATGCATTTTGACCTTGGCAAAAATCTTAGAAACAGAGCTAGGAAGGTCACATGATTACTTATTCATCTAGATATTTTGTTTCATCTCCCTACTATCTGGTCTGATGCTTGGTCATTTTAATATCTATTATATTCCTATTCTTGATACAGTGAAGTTTTAAAGATTGATTAATAACATGTATTTGTAATTCATGAAAAGTCATTACCTTGGATTTGGCATTTCTCCAACAATCTCATCTAATTTGTCAACAAAATTAATAAAATTAGACAATCCCTTTACATGTGTCCTTAAAGGATCAGATGGCGATGGTGCATATCCTTTCCCTCCAAGCTCTATAGTGCGAATGAATGATGTGGCCACCTAGGAATTAAAATGAATGACTTAGTTATGTTGAATGGTTAAGTAAGTAAAACTACAATTTACTTCATGAAGCTAGATGCATCTATATATATTCAGGGCATATAGTTAAAGTGAAGCAATTGTTTAATTGTTATAAATAGAAAGTTGAGCACTTTTTACGACTCATTTCACACTTTGATTCAGAAGTAAATAACCAAAGAAATAGGTACCATGTATAATTCATCCAGTAAGACTAGTGGCAATGAACCTAGCTGCAGGTAGAGTCTAAGGAGCTGAGTCAAGGTGCTAAATTATGGCAGAAGAATATATTCAGAAGAATATATAATAAACTATAAATAATTATTTTTATGAATATATTCCAATATAGATTGACTATTGGCTATTGGAATTGTTACATGGATTTTCATTTTCAACTGATCTGTTGTGTTAAATAAGTGAATTGATTGGGCAATTAATTCAAGCTTTCCAAATCTTCGCTGCTTTATTTATAAAATAAAGATTTACACTAAATAACTCCTAAGTCTCATCTAACTATCACAGGCTAGAATTATTTGATCATGTGTAGTTCAAATTGCTCGTCTTTACACTTATAAAAATAGATATGCGAAGACTATATAACAAAGATGAAATGTTCTAAAGCAGTATTTTCCAAAGCATACTCTAAGAACAATAAATTCTATGAAATGTCAAAAATTTGAGGGAAGTTTCTAAGGTCAAATAACTTAAGAAACAATGAATTAAATACAACATTAATATAAACAGATTTCTTTATGGCAGGACTTTTCAGAGTTTTTGATAAACGAATAAGCATTATGAATATCCAAAAGGAGTGTATATACTATTTCCAAACTATTTGCCCTTAGAAACATTTATTCAAGGATATTTAACAAGGCTAGCACTGTGTAGGATACATTTAGGGAAGCACTGCTTTAAGAAATTCTCCCTTGCCAAATGTGATGGATATAATAGAAAATAAAATTATCATGGTTTTCAAATATAATGGTAGAACTACAATTAAGGTACATACATCCTGCATTCAAAAAGAAGCTTAAAATAACCTTTCAAATTTAACATGCTCATACCAAAAAGATAGACATGTGTTTCTCTCGAGCAGCATGTTTCAAGTCTGTGAAGGCTTCTCTTCCAAGTCCTCTATCAGGGATATTGAGAATATGAGCCAAAGCCAGGTCATTCTTTGAATTCACTAGCAGGTTTAAATATGAATAGATAATTTTCTTCGCTAGTAACTCCACCTGTATATTTAAGTAATTAAAAGTTATTTTCTTCTAGGTTGAAGTTGTCCTAAATCCATCAATAATCTCTTTTATATATGTTATAAATACTTTATATGATCATTCAGCAACAATATCTCACTCTGTTTTTTGAGAACAGAGGATGACTATACAAACAGAAAGCTCAGGTTGGCAAATCAACATATCTTTGATCATGAAACCAACTTACTGCCAATAGAAACTATGAGTAAATAATAAATCCTATCATACTGTTGGAAAAATGGCTCTTAGAAAATGATATAGAAGATAAACTGCAAAGTTTTCACTGTGATGAAGCCTTAACTCATTCCTCTATATACATATGCCACTAAATAATAACCAATAATAAAGCTCTTTAAAGCTTAGGACATGGGTTTACTGCCTATAGTTTGATCCCATACCTACAACCCTTATAGAAGGCCAGATCTAAGGCCTGAACTTATATGGTAAATTTTTTGAGAATTACTACTTACTTTGTCAAAGCCAAATAACCAAATAAGAATTAAAGTGAAGAGATCCAACCAAATGTTAACAAATAACAGCAACATAACCAAGTAGTTGATGTTCGTATTATCTGGTCTAGAATAGGTATAGGCTTTTGAAGCACAAGATGAATAATTTAAGGGATAAACCTGATATGGACATTGTACTTGTCATTCCCAATCAAATGATAAACCAGGGATTTAATATTCTTTCTTTTAAAATTAGCTATTTATAGCTACTCAAAGTCTTGCAACATCCAGTACTAGGATAGAAATGACCATGTGATCCCCTGCAGAAAAGAACTATAACATTAGAAAAACTTTTTAAAAAAACTCACCACCATGTAAAGACATTGGAAATCATCTAAAAGACAGAAAGAAGTAGACTGAAAGTTTAATTTTTTAAAAAAATTGCAATAAAAATGTATAAGAATTGAGGTCTGTGGTCATTTGAGGCCATGCAACATCAAGTAATGGGAGAAAAGTAAGTGATCAAGTGTACCCCTGCAGAAAACAATATAAAATATTAGATAACATTTTTGTAAATAAAAATTTTTAAACTCTGATTGCACTCTTTTGAGAATCATCTTTTTTCTTTTAAGATTTATTTTGACTCCCCCTCCCCCACTGTCTTTTCTCTGTGTCCATTTGTTGTGTGTTCTTCTGTGTCCGCTTGTATTCTCATTAGGCGGTTCCAGGAACTGATCCTGGGAACTTACAGAGTGGGAGAGAGGCACTCATTCTCTTGCACCACCTCAGCTCCCTGAACTGCTGCATCTCTTATTGTATCTCTTCTGTGTCTCTGTTGAATCACCTTGCTGCGCCAGCTCTCTACGTGGGTCAGCTCACCAGCCAGGCCAGCTTGCCTTCACCAGGAGGCCCCAGGTGTCCTATATGGTAGGTGGGAGCCCAATCGCTTGAGCCACCTCTCTGCTTTCCTAAAAAATTATTTAAAGACACTGGAAAGCACCCAAAAGACAGGCAGAAACTAGAGGAAGTTTAATTTTAAAAGATCTGCAACAAGAAGGGTATGAATTTGTGGGTTGTGGTTTACTGGCTCAAAGACTGCCCAAGTCCCACAGCTATGGTTGCAGAAAACAGAGGTGTCTAAAGGTACCAGAGTTTAGAGTTTAGGACTGAAGCCCAGAAATTTGAAAGGGGAATCCTTGCAAAAATCCAGAGCATGAATAACCCAAACCCCTGGCTGATAGCTAAACTATACAAGCGTGGGGGACACTCCAGGGGTCCACCAAAAACACAGGCAGAACTCAAAAAGAAATATACTCTAGAAAGATGGAGCTACAAGGAAAGAACCAGAGCTTTGAGTTTAAAAGTTTGCCTAACTGAATGCACTCCACAACTGTGTGTAGCTCAAGTGGCAGAAAACTGAAGCTGGGCAGGTTTGAAGTGTGAGAGTATAGAGCCTGAAGCTGGCAAAGCAGCTGGAAAATTCATTAAAATTCCTAGAAACAAGGAAACCACAGAGGGAATGAGCTCCACCTCTGCCCAAAATTTGGCAGACAAAGGGGAGACCTACAAAAAACAAGATTTAAAAAAGTAGCAATGGGAAGCTGATAACAGAAGCCATATAACAACAGAGAGACAAAGTATACAGTTTGAATCCTGACAAGTAAACTGTCTACTAGGACAAAACTCTGCTATTTCTCAGAAGACTGTAATAGAATCCAGACTCACTATGAAATATTATCTACTATGTCAAATTTTCAACCAAAAATTACTAGACAGAGAAAGGAACAGGAAAATGTGACCCTTTCTCAGGATAAAAAGCTGTCAATAGAAATTGTCATCAAGTGGATACAGATATTGAAAATAGCAGACAAAACATCAAGATAGCTATTATAAGCATGTACAAAGAATTAAGAGAACATATGTTAAATGAATTAAAGAATATGCATTATCAATGAATCAACAGATTAGAACAGGGGTTCTTAACCATTATTTTCCATGAACCCCTTTGCCAGTCAAGTAAAATAAATACTACTGTAATTTATTTAGTGCATACATTCATAAGTGAAGGAAATGCTTAATTTCAATTAGAGGTCAAAGAAAATAAAGATAATTTAATTTTTTTCAATTCAAGCTCACAGACCCTCTGGAATCTTTCCACAGACCCCTTCCATGGACCTCTAGTTAAAAACCCCTGGGGAGAGGATGTGGCTCAAGCAGTTGGGTGCCTACCTCCCACATGGGAGGCTCTGGGTTCAGTTCCTGGTGCCTCCTAAAAAAGACAAGTGGACAATGAGCATAGAATGAGCAGACAGACAAGGGAGCCATCTTGGGGTTGGGGGAGAAGCAATGTGAGAAAAAAATTAAATTTCTTCCTGTGCGTTAAAAAAAAAAAACTAAGCTAAGTTTGCTGGATGGGCTCAATAGCAGCTTGGAGACAACAGAAGAAGGAATCAGTTAACTTTAAAGATAAATCAATAGAAATGAACAAATCCAAAGAAAAGAAAAAGATTAAAAAATATAAAAAACTAAGATCTGTGAGTCAATTTAAAGAGAGCAAATATTCATATAATTGGAGTCCCTGAAACTGAGATAAAGGAGCAGAAAAAATACTTGATGAAATAATGGCCAAGAACATCTGGCTAGAAAACATGAATTACAGATCCAACAGGCTACCCAGGTAGGAAAAACACAAAGAAAAACACTCCTTAATACACTATAGTCAAAACTGCTGACAGCCAAAGATGAGAGAAAAATATTGAAAATAGAACAAAATGACACATTATATACAAGGGAACAATTTTAAGATTAATGGATAATTTCTCATAATATATATTCTGCCATAACCCACTGAATGGACTGGGGGAGAGTGTAAACTGCAATGTAAACTATAATCCATGCAGTACAGCAGTGCTCCAAAACGTATTCACCAAATGCAATGAATGTGCCACAGTGAAAGAAGAGGTTGTTGATGTTAGAGGAGTGGTGGTGGGGAGGGCGTATATGGGAATCTCTTATATTTTTTAATGTAACATTTTTTGTGATCTATGTATCTTCAAAAACTACAAGAAAAAAAGTATGCAAGCTAGAAGACATTAGATCAACATATTAAAATGCTAGGAAATGATCTGAAGGATTACTGTAGAAATATAGCAATCAAGACAGTGTGGTATTGGTAAACGGACCCACACTCAAATCAATGGAACAGCATAGAGAGTCCATAAATAGACCCACACAGTTATTACCCATTTAATTTTTAGGCAAAGGTGCATAAGATGAGGATATTTTCAATAATTGGTATCAGAGCAATTGGTCATCCACATTCATTAAAAAAAAGAGCCTTAACTGAAGTCTTATTTTTTTATAAAATATTTTTTATAAATTATTTTATAAAAATAAATTATATAAATAAATATAATCATATAAATTAATATAAATTATAAATAAACTGAATTTTTTTATAAAAATTAAAGTAAAATGGAGCATGGATCTAAATGTGAAACATAAAACTGTAAAACATTTAGAAGAAAACATAGGACAAAATCTTCACAACCTGTAATTAAGCAAAAAATAATCCATTAAAAAAATTGATAAATTTCATCAAAATTAAATTCTCTATATAGAATTCTCTTCCTGTTCTCAAACTTAACTGCTTCCACTCCCCCCCACATGCTCTGGAATTTACATCTGTTTCTAATTCTTATATGTTGCTCCTAGACTTTTCACTTGAAATCTTCTTGCCTGTTTCCTTCGATAAATGGACTTAAAAATTCTAAACTTAACTCACTCTCCAAATGGATGATATCCATAAATCCTCCGGTTACTGATATTTACAGACACAGTCCATCAACTGTAAACTCTAAGAAAATATTTCCCTTATTGAAATTCAAATTCTTCGTAGTCTAATCACATTTTAAATTCTGAAGCACTAAAAAAAGAGTAAAAATATAGCAGTAAATAATTACAGATCATTAGGAGTCCTCTTAGATAATTATTAAGCAAGTCTCCAGTTCATTATAAATCTTACAAGCAATTTTAAAGATAACATGCTTTTGGGTTATTTAAATTTTCACATGAAAAACAGTTCTTGAAACATGGGAGGAAGTCAGGGTCAATTTTAAAAATACCACAATGGAGAGGAAAAGGTTAGGGCCTAAAGTAATGACTGGCATTATTGCAGACAATCAATTTATATTTTTAAATGATTAGTAAAAAAGTTCTCAATCAATTTTTGTTAAATGATTACTGAAAGAGAAATTAACACATGTATTTAGTCCTCATAAGTATTTCAAAATTGGTACTACTAATAAAAACTTACCTAGGGATCAAATAAGCCCTCATATTTTTAACTACATTGCCTTATAAAATAAAGCATTCGAAGGTACAGCCAAATGATAATCATCTTTAAGATATGTCTTAAAGTTTTATAAAATAAGGTAAAACAGAATTTTCTGCTTATATTTCAAATGTCTTTTTATCTTTTCCTTTCACATAAGTCACAGCAAAATTACATGCAAATCTAAAATACAAAAGTTTCCATTTTAACTTACACTACAACAGTCTGTCTAAAACATATGAATCTCTTCTTCATCTTTTTGACATTTGGGAAGAGTAACACAAGAGGCCAAAAATCAGAGCAAAGCAAATGGCATTCACATTATAATCAGAAACTTCATTTTCTACTTTATCTACTTTTAATTGAATGTAGTCTCTGTTGCACTGGCCTTCTGCTATCAAAAATAATAAAGATTTACTGGTACGGATTTACCTCATCTTTGTTGGGT
Source organism: Dasypus novemcinctus (assembly GCF_030445035.2). Lineage (NCBI taxonomy): Eukaryota > Metazoa > Chordata > Mammalia > Cingulata > Dasypodidae > Dasypus > Dasypus novemcinctus. The sequence continues at coordinate 86,407,274 of NC_080684.1, read as the reverse complement.
ACAAAACTAGGGCCTAACTCACACATCTACAGCTTGCTCTTTCAGGTTGGCAAATTCCTATCCTTCTGTGATGCTGGGCAAACATCAGGGAAAAACATCTTGGAATCCTTACAGCTAGAGTGTTTCTTTTAACTCATGGCTACAGTTGAAATATATTCCTATCATTATGGTCAGATAACACGGCAGTTATGGTTTCCCTGCTCTAGTATTTACAAGTGGGTTTTAAAGAGGCTCCCTGGAAAAGCAGTCCACATAAGTACAGTTGTCATATCCTGAAGCAAGGGCCTAAATTGAAAAACTCCACAAGATTGAAGCTTTTACCCAGATACCAAAACTAAGGATAGTGTTCTATTTATTTGTTTAATAATCCATGCCACAAAGTATTTGTAACATTTGCTTAGAAGCTGGACAATTTTATTTTAACTTTCTGACAATTCCAAGTTTCTTTTCCTATCCCTGGATTATTACTGAGATGCAGATTTCAACTTCAGTTTCAAGTCAGTTTTTCTAAATTGAGAAGATTAACGATTTATATAGATATTCTTACTTTCTTCATTAATATATAAATTGTGATGATTAGCCTAATGTGTCAACTCTTCCAGGTAATTGTGCCCAGTTGTTTGGAAGACAAACACTGAGTTAATTGTAATACAAGGACATTTATGGACTTTAGTCACCAGTGACTTTACTGCATAGATAGCTGATTACATTTATATCAATCAGGGAGACTGCCATCAGCAATGAGTGATGCTTTATGCAATCAGTTGAATTCCTTAAAAGGGGAATTAATTCCAGCAGAGAGAATCACCCAGCTCATGTCCGGACAGCCAATGTCTCCCAGAAACTCATCAAGGACCTTCATTGGACTTTTATCGGAGCCCCTGGTTTGCAGCCTGCCTGTAGAACCTGGACTTGTGCATCCCCACGGTCATGTGAGAGACTCTTACAAAATCTCTTACTATTGACAGTTATCTCGTGTTGATTCTGTTTCCCTAGAGAACCCTGACTAAAGCATAAATGCTTACATGTAATGACAGAAAAGTTGGATGAGAACTAATTCATTGGTGGAGCTTTTTACTTGACTCATGATTTTCTTTTTGGAACTTCATTCCATTTTTCCCTTCATTACTTCAGAATTTCTAAAACAATAATTTAGCATCTTAGCAAAAATAAATAAAATGAAATAAAATAAGGCAAAATAAAACAAGGAAACAAAACAATTACTTTTCAAACTCATTCCCTTGAAGACTCTGGTGTGCCTTAATAGGCACATTTGGTGACCAAAATATATCTGCAATTATGTACTGGATCGCTTGGTTTTGGAAGTAGTTACACTATAAACCTTTTACATACCATGTTTAAGAATAGGTAAAATGAAATGTTAATGCTTTGTCCAATACTCTTTATTAAATTTTGATTTTATCAATGGTGGTTTTATTAACCATGAAAACTTTCATAAACATAACTCCCATCGATGGTGTGGGTTTACTGCATTTAATTAGGTTCAGCAGAAGGTAACTTATGTTAGACCAAACCTGTACTTGATGCTACTTTTCTGTGGTTTGTTTGCAAGAGAAACTCTTATCAAAACATTTTTTTTAGATTTATTTATTTAAATTTCACTCCCCTTCCCCCTTCCTCACCCCCCGTTGTCTGCTCTCTGTGTCCATTCGCTGTGTGTTCTTTTGTGTCCGCCTGTATTCTTGTCAGAGGCATGGGGAATCTATGTCTCTTTTTGTTGCGTCATCTTGCTGCATCAGCTCTCTGTGTGTGGCACCACTCCTGGGCAGGCTGCACTTTTTTCGCACTGGGCAGCTCTCCTTACGGGGTGCACTCCTTGCACGTGAGGCTCCCCTACGCGGAGGACACCACTACATGGCAGGGCACTCCTTGCACGCATCAGCACTGCACGTGGGCCCACTCACCACATGGGTCAGGAGGCCCTGGGATTGAACCATGGACCTCCCATGTGGTAAGCCGACGCCCTAACCATTGGGCCAAATCCGCTTCCCTCAAAACTCTTTATACATTAGTTATACCATTCATTGCATTAAAAGGCACATAAATGCTTCAATGGTACATATTCTCCCAAGAACCAACCACTTCAAACAGGAACTGTAAAGTTTACCTAATACAAAATTTCAAAGAACTTTGGCACTGGGACTTTAAATTTTTTTCTGGTACTTAGAATAATAGCTATTTCTGCTCAGTGCTTGTTACCTTAGCCCAAAACTATGAAGAAAATAATTATTATTAGTCTCTTGCCAGTTTTCAATATATTCTCCTTTACAAAATAGGTTTAAACAAATTGAAACCTTATTTTTTAAAAAACACCCATTAGTAACTCTAATGTATCCTTAAATTCATGTACTGATTTGAAAGGGATAATACCCTGCTTTAATTTACTCAATTTATCAGTACCTTTTCATTATCCTTGTTATGTTTACTTGTTGGTGATGTCGGTACATAAAGATCAGTTTCATCACCTACTGCATACTGTCTGCCAGACAGAAAATCCCGTAGTTGAATCTGTAGGAAATACAGGGTATTACTAAGAAGTTGCCATACTAACGATCAAAAATATTTCACACAACAAAGTAAAAAAAAGAAAAACAATTTCACACCTAGCTCCACTTAGTGCCACTGATGATCCAATAAATAGCATATTAACTAACAAGTGGTTGGAGTCAATAATTTTACATGGAATTAAGCTTCAAAACAAAATATTTCAATCTGTTTCCAATGATACCAATACTCATAGAATTTTATAAGCTTAAAGACTTTGGAAATTTAGTGAAACTTTTATTTTATGGAAGATAATGATATACAGAGAAAAGTCTTACCTAAAATAAAAGTGAGTCAGGGAAAATTTTTATCATCTGTTTGTTAATAACTCAGAATCTAACTAGAATAAGTGATTTTAGGAAAATTAATAAAAATATTTAAAATGATTAATGAAGAGGTGATAGTAAAATCCTCTAACTCTGTATAAAACCCTCAATAAATGCTTCACTTTGGAATGTGTATAAGCAAATCTGGTATTCTAAGCAACACAATATTTCAAACAAAATTAAGTTTCCATGAAAAGATAATTTATAAACAGACATTTGCTTTCATCTTGCCCCACTACGCAACATCTCCATATTATTACTTTTATTCTAAGGGATCTCAAATATATATACACATGATGAGTAAACCTGAATGAGAGGTACAAACTGCATTAACAAAGCCCCATGAAGAGCTCATCAAGTTAACCATTAAAAAAGAAAAGAAAAAACCAGAAAGCCTAGGATTTTGTTGTTCATAACAGATATAATTTTCTAACTATATATACATACACACTCACATTCCAAGTTTCCTTGCTCACTACATCTTCCTATATATAAATATCAGTCCCAGTTCATCTGTTGTTTAATTATTAGGGTCTTTTGAAAAGTAAATTCCTCACATGGGATATGAGAATGACATTCCCTATATATTTGCAAATAGTTGTATATCCTCACAAATCCTTCCTTGACCTGATGTATAAATGATACCTTGGTTGGAGTGAAATCTTAGGTCACTATCTTCTTTCAGGAGTTTGGAACATGCTACTTAATTATTTGTTCTTTTTAAGTAACTTGTTCTTTCTGCAAGGAAATTAGTAAAATTTATCCTTATCCTTAAGAGTTCAGGCATTTTACCAAGATGTACCTAAGTATGTGTCTTTGCTTATGAGTGGTAAAGACTCTGAAGCAGCAAATTCAGATTTCTTTCCAGCTAGGGGAAATATTCTATTATTTCATCTCTTCTTCATCTGTTCCTTTTTCTCCTTTTGGGATTCTATCATTTACATGTTGTCTTCTAGAACTAACCTCCCAGTCTCTTAATTTTTCCCTCATGATTTCTTCATATCTTTCTATTCTTTTCTCTATGCTTTAAATATTTATGTTGCTTGTAGTTCAGGACACTAATATAGATCTGAATTAATCTACCACTGCATTGGGAAATCTTTTCTCTCCTTTTTTTTTTTTTTAAGATCTAGAAAGTCTTATATAGGAGCTCTCCTTGAATATCCTCTTATCCTTAAGTACTTCATTAATTTTTTTATTCAGGTTGTGGCCATTTCCCTCTAGCAGGTCTGTTTTGTTGAGTATGTGTGCTTGTTGGCTGACTCATCTTTCTTTAGCTTCTGGAACCCCTTATAGTTTATTGTTTTTCTTTATTGGCTCTTTGGGGCAGGTTCAGCTTTGACTGCTGAGGTACCAAAAGTAATGAAAGTCCTGTAAATAATGGAAACTGAAATAGTATCTACAGCTATGGACCAGCAGTATAGAAGCAAACAGGCTGCCCATCACCTGCTCAGGCCAAGAAAGAGTCTTTTTCTATTTTCCTAAACCTCCCCAACAGGAAAAAGAGTAAGACTATCCATTCATCTACTTTTGGCTTCTTAAGGATCAGGGAATCTTAGCATTCTCAGAGAGGGCATTTATTGCTCTTCCCCAGAAGAATCACAGATCTCTGAGGACTGCTGAGTTCTTCTCATGATCTATCATCTCTGCTCCTCACCCCAGACTCCAAAGTTGTCCTCTAGATACTGCCCAGTACCTGAAAAAGTAAGCCCTGCACCTATTCTCTCTACTTACACTCCCATTACAATCAAGATCTTACTTGTTCCCAGATACCCACAGGCCCAGCATCTATCTTCCTCAGGAGAGGAAGTATAAAGCAGGAAGTAAAGGGAATGGAAGTAGAGTTCAAAATACCATGTTCCCAGAATCCCCTGGTCTTAACTTTACTCAGTGCCTCACAATTTCTGCCTTATTTAGGCTACACCAAATAAGAAACACAGAAACAACTTTATCAGGGTCATGAAAATTCAAGATCATGAAATTCAGCAGTGTTTGGAATTTCCTGGCATATATCTTAAAAGACACTTTCAGGATAAGTTAGGGTTATACTTAGCAAATTTTGAGAAATAGATCTAGGGAAGTGTTTTCCTACATGCTTTTTCCTTACTGGAAGTTTTCCTAGAACAAACATAAGAATCAGATATCAAGTTGTTAGCCTTCTAGCATTTTAATGCAGAAAACTTTCTACTTCATGCACTACCATCTCAGCAGCTTCATTTTCATTCCTGATGTTCTGTAAAGGGGCGGTATTGATATCTGGAGACAGTCTTCTATAGAGAATTACCTCAAATAATGCTATTTAAGGAACTATCTATTTTGCGTTATGTGTACTCTTATATATCTCATACAATAAGTTGATCCACTTATCTAAGGAGAATTAGTAGGAGACTTAAACAGGGGCAAAGAATAACATGAAAATAAAGACCTCAGTTAGATTATACTCTCACTGGTTTATCAGCAGATCTCTGTAGTTCCTACTTCCCAATATTATGTTTGATTAGTCTTTCCAAATTAACTATGTGAAAAATAGTAAAAAATCATCTCTAAGTCCTGCTACATTCTCTAGTAGAGGGGCAAGAATCTCTAGAGTACATGGCAGCACCTAGTGAAGGACAGACCTTTGATAATAATAGTTGTATTTATGAACTTTGTTCTTGTGAAATTGAAACTTAGCCTAGAAATACATATTGTCTAAGAGTTACCTCCTGAAAGCTTCCTTCTTGCTCAAATGTGGACTTTCTCCAAGCCAAATTTAGCATATAAACCCACTGCCTTCCCCCCAGACTGGGACATGACTCCTAAGGATGAGCCTCCCTGGCACCAAGGGATTATTACCAAGTGCCAACTAAAATGCATTTGGAAAAAAAGATCTAGAGCAAAAGGGGGAAATATTAAGTACGAGTTAGTTTTTATGGCTAAGAGACTTCAAAGTGAGTAGGGAGCTCATTCCGGTGGTTATACTTAAGCACATCTCATGAGGATGTCACTGAATGCCACAGTAAACAGTGTCTCAAGCAGGGGTACTCCTGAAGGTTCTACAGACATCTAGACACTACAGGCAGGGCTGACAAACCAAGGAAATAGACACCCCATCAGTGGGCCTCACCCTCTAATATATGTTAACCTATCTCCCCAAAGTAACAGAGTTAGACTCAATTATTATTTTCCCACACATGGTTCTGCGGCCCCTTTCATTTGAACCTATAATTAGCGCTATACCCATTAAATATATGTCCCAGAAACTTAAATCTTCCAACTGTTCATATGCCAGTTGAGTTCTGAATCTCAGCAGAGTTGCAGCCAAGACCTACTTTCCAGTTCATCAGACTTACCCAGGGCAACTAACAAAAGGATGATGATGGACAACACCTATCCCAAAAAACAGAGTATCTACAACTGTAAGCAAGACAGTTCCATCCACCTGCCCCATGGGATCTAAAACCCTCTCAATCGGAAGCAGAGTAGGCATCACCATTCCCAAATCCTCAAGACTAAGGAATGCACAAATATAATGGGGAAGTACAACTATGAACCAAAGTAGACTTATTATTATTCTAGTAATGGAAGAACTTGTAACATTGATATAAAGAGAGTGATCACCTGAGGGGAGGAAGAGGGAAATTAGGGGAATTTTGGGGACATGGAATTTTTCTGCATGATACTACAATGATGAATATAGGCTATTATACATTTTGTCAAAACCTATAAAATTGTGTGGTGCAAAATGTAAACCATAATGTAAACTATAGACCATGGTTAATAGCAATGTTTCAATATGTGTTCATCAACTGTAACAAATGTACCACACTTGTAAAAGTTGATATTAATGGGGGAAAGTGTGGGAAGGGGAGTGTGTGCGGTATATGGGAATCCCCTATATTTTCAATGTAACATTTACGTAATCTAAAGCTTCGGTCCGTCTGGCATTCACCTCCCATGTGGGAGGTCCCGGGTTCAGTTCCCAGTACCTCTTGGAAAGAGGGCAGCAAACAACGAGCATTCAGACAAGAGAATAATCTGGGGGAGGGGAGGGAAATTAATTAAAATAAAGTAATATTAATTAATTAATTAAAAATAAAGGGAAAAATCATCTCTAGTAGGCAAGGAAATGAAATGTTGATAAGGAGAAATAAAAGAAACTATCTGTGCTCACAAGTAGCTATCTCTAAGTGTGGCAGTGCCTGTGTGGGTGTGCACATATTCACATATGTGTTTTGAGTAAGTTATGATAAAGCAAAGGTTTCACAATGAGGCACAGACAGCAAGCTGCCTACCAATATCCATCCTCCCTTTCCTTCCTCTCTCCTTCCTCCCCTTTCTTCCAGAAGTATATCAGCTTTTGTTTTTATTCTGGCATGTTATTACCCAGAATAAAGAATATATCCCCTCCTCCGTCCCTAGAAGCTTTGTGTGACCATGTGGCTACGTTTCGGGCAATGAGATGGAAGTAAAAGGGCTATGTCTCCTTAAAAGGAAAGGGATGTGGAAGGCTGTTCTCTCACTACTTCCTGTGTAAGGAATGCCAATATAATATTTGGAACTCCAACAGTTGTATTGGACTATAAGAAAATTTTTAAGGTAGTGACCAAGAATTAAGACAGTAGAGGAGAATGACAGGAAAGGCCTGGATCTCTCAAGACCATGGAGTTAACATACCAGTCCAGGGTTGCTTACCTTTAGGCATTTTTTATGGAAGAAATAAATAAATTTCTATTTTTTTTAAACTACTGCTATGGAGGTTTCAATTATAAGTACCCAAAACACTGTTCCCAACTATCAGATGGAAATATTTATAAAGTATTTGAATATCTTAAAAGACACAATAAACATTTTCTTTTAATTCCAGCTATAATTATTTAGCTATTATCACTATTTAATTACTAATTTATTGCCACTCAGTAAATGTTAAGATAAAGAAAAATATTTTCAACACTTACAAGTGCAGATATATCCAAATATATTCTAAAACAGTTTTGTCTTCTATGTAGACAAAACCAAACTGCAAGGGATGCTGCTCAATTTAATTTTTAAATTTATGTCCCATAAAAAATAAGGCAACAAATGTGCAAAAACAAGAAGTCTGCTGCACACTACTATCCTCATTAAATAAACAAAAGCTCCATTTCAGTAAAATATTAATATTATTAAATCAAAGAAAGAATCATAGCAATGATTTATATAACAAATACCAAATGCCATATGAACAATTTGCATATTAAACCAAGAAAATAAAATAAAAAGGCAGGGGAACAGATGTAGCTCAGTGGTTGCATGCCTGCTTTCCACATTTGAGGTCTTGGAGATAAAAAAGATATGAAAAAAAAAAAAAAGAAATCATATATCTGCAAAAGATTTCTCATCTAGCCAAAAGCTATTTTATATTTCAGCCAAACAATAATAAAAAAACTGCAACAAAATTTGCCACCAAAATATCTTTCAAGTAATGACTAGCATTCAGGTAGCTTAATTTTCCACTCTTAACATGATGAAAAGCACTATCAATTTACCACAAGCAGTGATAAAATAGCTTACAATTAAAATAAATTTAGTGAAATAGAAATTTTAAAAAATACTTACAGGGGATATACTGTCATCCTTTTCACAACTTGAAGTCAAAACCCTACATTTTTTATAAACATCAATCAGATCTAACATATTACTATTCTTCAAAAAACCATCATAAGTCTTTCTGATTTCCTCGTAGTGGTCAATCACTTCCATATTTTCAAGTGGTAAGTTCAATTTCTCATGTAGAAAGTATTTCCAAGTCAATAAGACATCACTGAGAAAGACTGTAAATTCTCCATTGTGCTGAAAGAGATGATGACAAAAAGAAAAAGAAAAAGTTGGGTACTTTTAACTGAGCCAGGAAGAACAATGTGAATTGTTTTGTAGTAAAGTGTATGTTGAATCCTTGTGGGTTTGAAGAGATTATCCAAGTTGAGCTAGAGAATAATGATAGAAATCAGACATAAAAGAAAAGGGTTTTGATGATTTTAGAAAATATGAACAACTAAGGCAAGTTTGTACGTCATAACTTGCAAACATATAGTCATTGTCTCATTTCCTGAAGTTCACTAAATTTTTTCCACCCAAAGTAGGGACACAGGGAAGAGGTACAGTAAGGCAGTACATAGGTACTATGATTGGGAAAATATGTGATTCTGTTCTTTTAGCTAATATATTTTTTATTCCTTTTTTTAAACTATCAATGCCATAGTGAATTACATACCACACTATTCCAAGCGTTGGTCTTAAACACGGTTATACAGATTAAAATTTTTAAAGTTGCATTTCATATCATTAGTATTCCACAGAAAGGAAAATATCAGTGCAAAATATTGGGCCAGAATAATTTTGACTCTCCTTAGCTCATAGACACACTCAACTGTAGCAAGTAAGTGCTAAGAGCCATAGTCAGGTTTCTTTCTATAAGTTGTCAGATGTTACTAATCAGACAAATATATTCTTTTTTTTTTTTTTTTAATCTTTTTTTGACTGGTTATTTCTCCCAGAAGAAATAAAAAAAGATTGTAATCTGGCTATAGGGACATAAAGTTGCTTAGAGATCCACTAATGTTACCAATATGTTTAAAGTCTCTTCTTTGATACCCATATAAAAAATTCTTTCAGTGTTCATATTAAAGGCTTACATTCTATTCCCACATTACTATCCCAGAAATTAATAATGGTGCCCTCCAAAAAGTGCAAGTCTTATTTCAGGAAAATACTCTAATTATTCCTTTCCAACGCAGCATGAGTAACAAATATTTTTTTAAAATATTCTTATGTGGTTTTGTGAAATGCAATGTTGTTCTCTTCCACAATTCAATTCCTTTAATATGTTAGTAGTTTCTACAGACAACAAGATCTTTCCATCAATTACATTTAAAGATGGGTGGATATTTAAGTAGAACTATACTATAATTCACTGGACCTGACATATAACATCCATCTTTACCCAATAAACAGTAATAGAAAGAAATAAAAAAAGCCAAATAATACACGTCCTTCTATATAGCTCTCTTAAATATATACCTTTATATCTTTTACAATAACCAGCCATATATTCTACTTAAAACCCAAATTTAAAACAAGGTGTCCTATCTGCCTTAAAATAATAACTCTTTACTCATCCACATGGAAGCAAATAAGAAAATTATACTCATTGTCCTTAGGGAAAGGACCTGTTGCATCATAATTATGAAACTTAATTCTATTTCATGGAACTAGTTCAACGAACAATCAAAAAAATCTGTAACATTCAAACCTTGCATCCATAACCCAAATGTAAGACAGATTTGTAATTTCCCAGCATTGCATCAAACATTATATACTTTATTTCCCAATCACACAAGGGTTCCACATCATAAAATTTCTAAATGGTATTTAAATTAAATAAGCCCAGTTGTTTACAGCTTCAAAACTAAATTGTTTTATCTCAAAAATCCCTAGGGCTATTTTAGTATAACATCCTTCATGCTAAACATAAATTAAGATTTTGCCTAATGTAAATGTACAATTTATTCTCACACTGTTTGACTATAACTAGTTAAAGTAAAACTATGCAAGCTCTTGATCTTGTGAAAAGAGGTTCTGACTAGATTAACAATGTTTATACTGGGATTGTAAAAACATTTTAAATCCAAATAAAAATGCACTCCAGATATCAGTTTTCATGATCAGGTGCCCACCATGACAGCATTTTCTATTATTCAAACCAGTAACAACTGATTGAGAGAGTCTGTGGTCAAATCAGAAAATGTTTTGCTAGGAAAACATGCCAGCTGGCTAATATTTGAAGGAAGTTCAAAATGTTCAATGCTGTAATTCTCTGATGGACATAAGAAAGATTGCATTTCACAAGAATAAAATGAGAAAAGCAAGAATTACAAATTTTTCAGAGCATTCGTATTTTGTATATTATACCAAAGCTTTTTAATAATAATTCAAAATCTTAAATAAACTTTATACTTTTAATTAACTGGACTTTTTGTTTATATTTATAGTTAAAGGAAAGTTACCAGGTCCATTTAAGAGCATTAATTGACTGTGTGACCTTGGGTAAGATGCTGAAATCCCTCAATTTAGTTTCCTTGATTACAAAATGAAATTGTACAGATTAAATAACACCTGATAAGTGGTAGGGAATTTTTAAAATGCTAGTTTCCTTTCTCTTTCCCTATTCAAAGTAAAATAAATGTTTGTTTATTGGGAAAGGAGGGGTGAAGAAATGTACAATTTTGAAAATTGTCTCTTATTTGTTAGAACACTGTTAGGTCATTTTCAAAACTAACAATCACAATCAACCAGGGGTGCTGTGATTGCTTTACATGAGTTATAAAATGCATACATTCATCTCCTTCATTGAGCTGAACATCTGTAAACCTCTTGAGTCTACTTAAGGAGAAAAAAAATCTACATAACACAATTGCCAGACAGATTCAAACTATGAAGCCTATTCTGAAGAAAGAAAAGTTCAAAATATTTACCACCTAATGAAGTCATAAGGAAGATGGTTTACACAGTCCTCAATCAATCTATAACAGGTTAAATTTTCAGTAGTAAAAACTACTCAAAAATTTTAGAGTAATCAAATTCAGTTGCAAGTACTGTACAGGACTCATTTCCTAAGCTCTTCAAAGAATTAAAAACCTAAATAAAGCTTCAAATACAGGATGAAAAAAAATAGGTGAAAGATACATACAACCATTCTACCCTTTCACTACTGTATGCTCCTTGTGAATGTGCCTGTGTCATTCATTTCGCTGAGTGACTTGAAAGTCTAAGCACAGTTAAGGATGCCTGAGCTAACTCTGGACATGGGGAGATGAAGTAAAACAGAACTACCTCTCATCATCTCCATCACACATGCGGGTCCTGGAGTGCACACACACACTGTGAAAAGCTCAGTTGCAACTCACCTCTCCTCTTCCTTCCCACCCAGAGTTTGAACTTTCACAGTGAATTAAGTGAATTAGCAAGTAGAAAGTTTTCCACAAATGAAACTGAGTGACTGCCACACTAACAAACCCTGGAGAAAAACTGACCTGGAATGAATATTTCAATATGTCAAAATTTGTACGAGAACTAAATTTTTCTCAGAGTATATCTCACTTTAGCTTTTTGATAAAATATATTTACTTCTTTCAAAATAATTCACATTATTAAATAAATACATAAATATTAGGAAGTGATTAGAAAAGTAGTCTGTTTTATTCCAGAACCATAGCCCTTAATCACTATACAATATTGATTCTTTTTTTCTTAAGATTTATTTATTTATTTCTCTCCCCTTTCCCCCCACCCCAGTTGTTTGTTCTCTGTGTCTATTTGCTGCATGTTCTTCTTTGTCCACTTCTGTTGTTGTCAGCGGCACAGGAATCTGTGTTTCTTTTTGTTGCATCATCTTGTTGGGTCAGCTCTCTGTGTGTGCGGCGCCATTCCTGGGCAGGCTGCACTTTCTTTCACACTGGGCAGCTCTCCTTATGGGGCACACTCCTTGCGCATGGGGATCCCCTACGTGGGGGACACCTCTGCGTGGCATGGCACTCCTTGCGCGCATCAGCACTGTGCATGGGTCAGCTCCACACGGGTCAAGGAGGGCTGGGGTTTGAACCGCAGACCTCCCATGTGGTAGACGGACGCCCTAACCACTGGACCAAGTCCGCTTCCCAATATTGATTCTTAATAATTGCCTCAACTTATGGCAGATATCAGGCTCAAAGTTCTTATTACCTACAACTTTTATCCCCCACACACAAAAAACTATTAATTAAAAGGTGAAGAAATTAACAGACTATTAAATTACATATTTGGAGAACTTTCTGAAATTTCTCTCCTATTATTTTCCTGTGGGTGTTCCCCAGGTTTAGCCCTTGACTAGCCTATTCTATTTATACAATATCCTTGGAACCCATTACTTCAGTCTACTATAGAGGTACAGATTAAAACTAACCAGACAGTAAAATTATCAGGACTCGGTAATACATTGCAATGGAAAGCACTGGAAAGAGAATCAAGAATGTTGCACAAGTATCTACCTTTGGTGACTGAGTCACCAATGGTACCATTGAGACTAAGAAAATGAATAGGAAGGCAGCAAACAGAGTGCTCTATTTTTAAAAATTGATTTGGAGATGGTAATGGGACATCAAAGTAAAGATGTCCAGGGAGTACTTGATAATAGCAGACTGAGACCCAGTAGAGAAGTCTGGCATATAAATGCTGGTGAAATAATGTAGAGCAGAGACTATCCAGCAGAAGTGTTTAAACTAGAGCACAATGGAAGAAACCCACAATTGTGACGAAGAGTATTTACAATATAAATAGAACTCTTTCAAAGAATTAGAGACAAAAACAATTCAATAGTAAAACAAGCAAAGAATATAATCAGTTATAAAAGAGGATACCTGAAGTGTCAAATAAGTAAAAAGGTGCTTAAACGAGGATAAAGGTGGGACATGGTCAGGAATCTCAGCAGATGGGGCCTTTTGAAAATTTTGAATGTTATATATCTACATACTTCTATGGGATATAAAAGTGTCCTTGTTGCCATAAGTTATGTTTTCTGGATAGAAAGAGGCCCTCAGAGTAGCTAAAGAAAAAATATTAAACTACCCCTCCTGGGGACTTCTGCTACTTCCTCAAATAAGATAGCCAAAGCACTGGAATATATAATAAGCCTTAACTAATAAAAGCAAACAGGCTAATAAGTCAAGCCCTTGATCTTAATGCTTGTACCTATGAACCTTATTCCCTTAATAATGAAACTAAGCCTAATTATAATTAATGCCTAAGAGTTATCTCCTAAAAACCTCCCTGTTTCTCAAGTGTGGCCTCTCTCTAGGCCAAACTCTGTAAAAAGAACAAAAAACAACAACAACAATAAAAAACAAACTCACTACCTACCCCCACCCACAACGTTGGGCATTAACTCCCAGGGATGAGCTTCCCTGGCACCAAAGGATTATTACCAAGTGTTAATCAGTGTTGCAGTTGGAGAAAGACCTTGATCAAAAGAGGGAAATAATAAATAAGAGTTTTTACAGTTAAGAGATTTCGAAGTGAGTCAGGAGGTCATTCCAAAGGTTATACTTATAAAGGTCTCAGCTAGATTTCACAAACTGCCACAGTAAACAAAGCCTCAAACAAAAGTTCTCCTGAGGGCCCTAGGGACATCCAGACACCATAAGCAAGCCACACAATATCAACCTCCTCAAGGGGCTCTATCCGATGGAAATACATGAAAAGCTTTTTCCCCAATACAACATAGTTATATTCATTTATAAATCCCTTAACCATTATTCTTCTCCTCCTTTTATTTGAATCTATAATTTTCAATTTACTTGTTAAGTTTATTTCTCATTGACTTAAAGCCTACAGATTGTTCCTATACTGGTTGAGCCCTGAAACCCAACAGATACACGGCCAACTCCTACTCTCCAGTTCTTTTGGCCTGTCCTGGACAACTAATAAAACGATGATGATGGACTAGCACCATCCCCAAAGGAAAGAGTATCTCCAGCTGCAAGCAAAACAATTCCTTTCCTCTGCCCTATAACATGTCTATCCTTTCTCAGCTTGAAGCAGTCAGAGTGGACACTGTCCCAAATCCCTTAAGACTGAGGATTGAACAAAAATAAGGGGAAAGTATGGCCCTGACTAAAGTAGATTTAATGTCATTGTAGTTATTAGCTTGCATTAACTGTGGGTAACTTTAAATTGATAAAAGAAAATAATAATAACATGTAAATGCTTAAGAGACTGTAATAATAAAATGTGAAGACAATCGTTAAGATTATAAATTTCTTTGAAAAACAAAACAAAAAGAAATCCAAAAAGGTGCTTAAACACTCTAGCTATCAGAAAAATGGAAATTAAAATAAAATACGCTTTTTTTTCCTTTTTCTGATAAAGTTGGATATCTCATGTAAAGAGAGAGAGAAGAAAAAGGAACCTTTATATACTATTGACATAAATGTAAATTCTAACAGCCACTTTGAAGAGCAGCAGGGACATATCAAGTCAAATTAAAGATGTATCTATCATATGACCAGCTAGGTATAGACCCTAGAGAGCCTCTTAGTGCACAGACACTTCAATGCAGAACTGTTTGTAAGAGCAAAAACATTCAAACAACCTTAAAGTCCATCAATGAATAAAATGTATTAGTCATCCAATGGAATATGTACAAGAGTTAAAATGAATAAATTAGATCAATTTTTTCATCTATCAGTATCTCAAGAGATCTTGAAAACAACGTTGGGTGAGAAAAACAAGATGTAGAAAAAGATGTATTCCATCTGCATAATTTTGAATTAAATTATAATTTAAAAATAGACATATTAAGAGGGCAATTTGGCAGACTGAATATGCAGAGAAATCCCTCCTGGCACAGAATACCTAAAACTACAGGACAGGAGAAAACATGAAAACTTCTTTTTTAAGCATGACTGTGCTGTCCGTAAGAGAAGGGAAACTACAAGAGGTCCAAAACAAGGAGAAAGTGTCAAAATAGAAGGGTAAGCACATGGTGGTGCCTGTGTTTGCCTGAGGCCGTCTACCACTTTCTGGTACACACAAAACTGGCTTTTATGACCACTGAGCACACTCGGTTTAGAAGACAAAGCTATGCCCAAGAAAGGTGGGAAGCTGACCAGAGATTCTCCCCACCCACCTGCAACAGAAAGTCAAAGCCCTCTAATGGCCAACACCCGTAATATGTATACTAGAAAAAAAAATCTGCCCAGCAGAAGGGATGATGGCCAGTGAAGCACTTTTTTAGTAGCGTCAGTATTGTGCTTACCTCTCTAAGTGAGACTACCTCACTTAGTCTTTTGCCTGATAATTATTTTGGATTGCAGTAGGTTAAGAGCAGTCATCTACCTTGGCAGAAAATTGGAAGTTTGTTCCCTGGATAGGATAAAAAGAGAGTATCTGGACTGAAGAGATCAGGTGAAAATAGAAGTACCCTAACAAAAACAATAAGAATTAATGACGGTTTATATCAGGAATTATGACACTTCCACCAGGCAGCCCTACAATGGCAGCAAGATTTTACACTATTTGTAGAGAAGGAAAGAAGACTCTTCACTGTGGAACTTGTCTATCCAAAATGGACATCCTAAAAATAGACATCAGAGGTTCCCCAACCATGTGGCCCTGCCAGATCAGGCTGACAAACCCCATTTCTACACACTGCATTTCCAATAAGCATTTCGCTTCTCCATTTAAATATAAGTGTATAGCCAAGGGTCATCATGAGGGAAATCTCTATAAGAAAGAAAGTACCTCTGTCCCAAACTAATAGAAACAGGAACTTGGAGGAAATAGATTTTGCAAGGAGGAGAAAACCTCAAAAAACTAATGTTATCCTTGTTCTCTGAAGAGGAGGAGAAAATATTACAATCTTCGAGCAAAAATAGGATGCTCTTTTAAAAGAGAGAAGCAGCACTATATAATGAATGAAATTAACAGCACTGAATTATATATTTCAAAGTGGAAGAAACGGGAAATTTTAGGTTGTATATATGTTACCAGAATAAAAACAAAAGTTAAAAAAGACAAAGAACTATACAACACAAAGAGTGAACCCTAATATAAACTATAGACTATAGTTAATAGCATAATTATAATACTGTTTCATCAATTGTAACAAAGGTATCACACAAATGCAAATGTTAGTAACAGGGAAAACTGGGTGTGGGTGTGGGTAATAGGGACACTCTACTTCCTACATAACTTTTTTTAAACCAACAACTGCTCTAATCTTTAAAAAATGGGGGAAAAAACATCATGTACCAATAAATGAGAAAAATTTAAAAAGCTCTTGGAAATAAAAAAGATAACAGTGGAAAACTCAATAAGCTATTATATATGAAATATCTTATTTGAAGATTGGTTGGAAGATAAAGAAAACAAGAAGTAGGATAAAAAGGAAGAAAGTAGAATAAAAAGATAAAGAATGGGAAATAGAAAAGAAAATTGAGTTCCAATAAAAGGAAGTTTAACAGTTGATTAATAGGAATTCCAACAAGAAAAAGGAAGGAAAATAAATTGCAATTGCTACTACTAATAAATAAGTTATAATAATGTGTCAGTATTGGTTCATCAGTTGTAACAAATGTACCACAATAATGCAAGATGTTAAAAAGGGAAACTACATATATTGGGGATATGAGAACTCTACTTTCTGTGCAATTTTGCTGCAAACTTTAAACTGCTCTAAAAATAAATATTATTCAAAAATAAAAATGAGAAAATAGCTACACTGGGAAATTAAAAGAATCTTACAAAAAATAAAAACAAAACAAATAAAGAAGAAAACTTCCAAGAAGGGGAAGGACATGAGTTTCTTGACTGAAAAGACTGAGTGGTCAACAGAACAGGCAACAAAGAGACAATCTGTAAACTTCCAGAAAGGGAAGAAAAAAAAAGATTTCATATAAAGGATCAAAAATTAAAGTGACAAATTTGGAGGAAAACTTATTAATAACCAAGAATTAAATACCCAACCAAAACTGGTAGTTGAATATAGATTGTTTCAGATATTCAAGGTCTCTAACACCTTACCAGCAGTTGGGGGCTGGCTCATACCCCTACAAAAGACAAGTCCTAACTCCCAGCCCTATGGATGTGACCCATTTATAAATAGGACTTCTGAAGATGTTATCATTTGTTAAGGTGTGGATTCATTTGTGAATAGGACCTTCAAACGATGAGGCCAAATTGAATCAGGGTGGGTCTTAACCTATATGACTGGACTCCTTATAAGGAGAAGAAATCTAGACAGAGATACAGATAACCACACACAAGTACAGCCAGAAATCAGTAGAAGCCAGAGAATGAGGCAGCTTGCCATGTGTTGGAGGCACAGATGCAAACCAAGGAACCCCAGGGATTGAGGCAAGCTGCGGCAAGCCAGCATCAAAACTGTGAGACAATAAATTCCTATTGTTAAAGCCAACCCATTTGTGATATTTGTCATAGCAGCCCTGCCAAATGAAGATACTACCCCTGAATGTTTCTTAGGAAGCTACCAAACCAAAAGAGTAAATCAAGAAAGAGAAAATCATGGGACCAAGTAATAAAGAATACAACTTAAGAGTTATAAAGGATCCCCAGAATGATGATGAAGAAGAGAGAAAGGAGCAGGCCTAGAGATAAGAACAAGTCTAGAGAACATTCAGTACAGATTGAAGCAGGTCAGAAGAGTCCATGAAAGATTTCTTCAAAGAGATTAGAGACAGAATATATAACTGTGTTTGGATATATTGAGAAGATTTATATAACTGCGGTTGATTCTGGAGACATTAGTGAAAAATATATAAAAATCTAAGCAAACAGAAAAATAAAATAATTACTAACTTTAGGGGAAAAATCAGTTTTACCAAAAAGAAATACTGCTAATGCATTTAAGTGGTCTTCTGGCATAAACACTGAACCCAAAATTACAAACATAACTATTATGGACTGTGTCCCCCAAACATATGTTGAAGTCTGAATCCCCAGTACCTCACACTGTAAACTTATTTGGAAACAGAGTTTGTATAGCTAGAATTAAGCAAATTAAAATGAGGTCATACTGGAATAGGGTAAGCCTTTAATCCAGTATGATGGTGTTCCTATAAGAGGAAGAAATTTGGACACTGACAGAAAAAGAGGAAAACATGACATGACAACTGAAGCAGAGAACACAATGGATTGCCAGCAAACCATTGCCAGATGCCCAGTTAGAAGGGCTTTTTCCCTACAGATTTTAGAGGAAGTATATCCCTGCCAACATCATGATTTTGGACTCTAGACTCCAGAAGTGAACCAATGCATTTCTGTTGTTTTAAGTTATCCAGTTTGTGGTGCTTTTTTACAACAGCCCTACCAAACTAAGTCAATAACTGGAGGATGAGTCAGGATGATGGCCAGGTAGTATGGATATTGTGGTGGGTTCAAGGTTGTACATGAGCTAGGATTTTCATGCATTTCATTTATAGTACAAAGAATCATGCCTGTCACATAGTAGTGATCCAATAAACATTTGATGAATGAATAAATGGAGGGATGGAGGTAAATACCAAAATAAATTAGTTAAGAACAGGGAAGTGGTTGTCTCTGGGAAATAAGGAATGGGGAGGTTGGGATAGAGTGCTGTTTTCATACCAAGCCTTATAGATAACTGACTCCTTACATGATACGCATATTTAACTCTAAAAAAGATTTTAATTTTTTTTAAAGAAAGAGAAAAACACTCTGTGTCACTCTACATTAAAGTACTCCAAATACCCATTTCAAAATGCCTATAAATATTTACCTAATCATCTTCCTCTAAATAAACCACTTTTTCCTCAAATGTTAGTTCACAAGATAATTTTTTTAAAACACTTCTTGGCAAATTCAAACATTCTGCTAAATTAATAGAGTACAAACAGCATTGTTGCCATTAGTTTTTCATTACAAATATTGACTAATCTACACTATGGATTTTTTTTTAAAGGAGGTACTGGGCATTGAACCCAGAACCTTGAACATGGGAAGCAGGCACTCAACCAGAGTTATATCCACCCCCCAATGACAGTTAGTTTTTTCATGTGTTTGTTGTTTGTTTTGCTTTTAGGATGTACTGAATCCAGGGGACTGAATCCAGGACCTCATACTTGGGAAGCAAGTGCTCAACCACTTGAGTTACATCTACTCCCCTACAGTATAGATTTAAAATAGGCTTTTGTGGAATTGTCTGAGAACCTAATTATCACTTACATAATGTTTCCTCAGTACACTGGGTTCCAAATTTAAACTGACATATAAAAATATTTTTTTTTAAAAAAATTGGTAGTATTTATACAAGACAAAATTTCCTACTTTAACCACTTTCAAGTATACAATTCAGTGGTATTAAAATTGACAATATTGTGCTACCATCACCACCACCCATAATCAAAACTTCCATCATCTCAAACAAAAACTCTGAACCCATTAAGCATTAACTCCCTGTTTTTACCCCTATCCCTACCCTAGTACCCTGTTGTCTACTTCTTGCCTCTATGAATTTGCATGTTCTTATTATTTCACATACATGAAATCATAAAGCTGTCCTTTTGTGGCTGACTTATTTCAGTATGTCTTCAAGGTTCATCCATGTTTTCACATGTTAAAAATACAAATCATTTACATTTTCAATTATTTATAAACCATTTCATGAGTTTAAATTAAAAAATAAACAACATATCACATCTGAGCTCTCTTTTTATAGACTCATTTTTATTTCTTTATTATGTTTTTAGGTAATTCAGGATTTTCCCTAAAATCTCCTAAGTAAACATACACATCTTACTTGGCCTACATCCTTACTGATGATTTGGAAAATTGGAATTGTGCGTAAGAACAGGAAGAAAAAAGACAAAGATATAATTCCTGCTTTGTGATTATAAGATATTAGACCCCCAGCGTGGGACATGACACCCGGGGATGAGCCTCCCTGGCACCGAGGGATCACTACCACATACCAGCTGAAGAAGCAACTAGAAAATGACCTTGAATTAAAGATTCAATGCGGAACAGCAGAATATACCTGTCTACATATAATGACATGACTTCGGGAAGCTGTTTGACCTAATGTAAGGGGGAAATGGAAAGGAGAAATGAGATTATAAGGCTGTGAGTCTCTAAAAAAGAGTCTGGAGGTTGTCAGAAGGAATACCCCTATGTACAACTGAACAGAGTCTAAGAGACAGATAAGGTAGATACAACCCCAGGTATTGGTTCTTTTGAGGGATAAAGAGACCCACGGCTTCTATGGTCATGGCAGAAGGGGTTCACTGCCATGACAGATAGCCCTTCTTTGGAGCTGGTGTTTCTGCGTGATGGAATTGGACTCAGAGGGGATCTCTTTTCACAAGACTTGCATGCTACTTTATTGGAATTGTAGTCGGTGCTGGGTTTAAGATATATGTAGGGGATTTGAATCTCTGGACTGATAATATGACACCCAGGCCCAGAGCCTCAACAGACTTCAGCTCCTACACTTTGATTTATTGGACTTACTCCACTCAGCTAACATGGAGTTGAAGAAGGTCAACCACCACAACATGGAGCCTAGAGTGTCTACAACTGGAAGCGGGAGGAGTGCATCCAGTACCCATATGGAATCTAAGCCCTCACTTGACATAGATGTGCAATGGACACAACCAATCCAATGTCCACAGAGAAAATGTGGAATGGGTGTGGGAACGGTAGCCATGGTGGCTGCTGGGTGTGGGGAACGGGAGGAAGAGATGAGATGTGGAGGTGTTTTCGGGACGTGGAGTTGTCCTGGATAGTGCTTCACGGACAATTACGGGACATTATAGATCCCCCCAGGGCCCACTGGATGGAACGTGAGAGAGTCTGGGCTATGATGTGGACCATTGACTATGGGGTGCAGTGATGCTCAGAGATGAACTTACCAGGTGCAATGGATGTGTCATGATGATGGGAGAGAGTGTTGCTGTGGGGGGAGTGGGGGACGGGGGCGGTGGGGTTGAATGGGACCTCATATTTTTCATAATGTAATTAAAAAAATAAATAAATAAATAATTTTTAAAAAAAAAACAAAGGAAAAAAAATATTAAAAAAAAAAAAAGATATTAGAAAATGTTACCAAGAAACACTGCAGAGTCTCCTGGAGAACACGAAACACTTCTGCATGAATTCTACCACTGTTTCAAATTAAATCTCCCTCCTTCCCCCATATCCACCCCTACCACTAAAACCTAAAAAAATAAAAAATAAAATAAAATAAAAATTAGGTCCCTTTAATTGTTTTCAGTGGCAAAGGTAAACTATTCTCTAGGCCATTCAACTGATCCAAAACATCATTTCTAATTCTGAATTTCTTTATTCACTATTTGGACAGATAAGTCTTACCAATTTTTCCTTGGAATACCTCTCAAATCTGTTCTTCTTTTCTGTTCTGACTACCGTAACTATAGTCCAGAACTATGATCTCATGCCTGGATTTGCAATAGCCTCATAATTGGCCTCCTAATTTCCAGACTCTTCTCCCTGGATTTATATTCCTAAAATATTACTTTTACCATGCCATTCCCTGGTAACTTCTATATTCTTTTGCATTACCAATAGCATTGATGCTCAAATGTCATCTCTCAGATAAGGTCCTTTTCTGATAAAGACGCTTTCAAATAAATTTCTGTTCCTTGTTGAATAAGCAGGACCCTTATTATGTCCTAAAATACTAAATATCTTATTTCTTAGAATATTATTTGTCTATCCTCTCTAGAAGGTTAACTCCATAAGGGCAGGGATTTTCTTCAGTGCTATATTCCCAATGATGAGAACTATATAAAGCACACAGTAAAAACTTACTTACTGTAAGAATAGCTGACTGCATATAAGATAAAATAAAATTTTGTCCCATTTTTTTCTATGTTTAAAATTTATTTTAATATATTTAAATATGTAAAATCACCAACTATCCATGTGTAAGACAGAATATTCTTTTTTTATTCTTACTACTTTATTTCTATTAATTCATTTATCTTTTTACTTTTTAGCAAAACAATTTTATTGACACATATTAATAAAGCATGAATCCATCCAAAGTGTACAATCAACAGTATTTGATATAAGCAAATACTTGTGCATTCATCACTTCAATCATTATTAGAACAGTTTCAATATTCCAATACTAACAAAAAAACAAAAATTCAAATAAACAAAAAATTCATCACCTCTCAATCTCTCTATGCTTCCCCTGCCATATATAGCTACTATTCTGTTTCCATCTCTCTAGTTTATTTGTATTTGTATTTAGTAAAAAAAGTCTGTTAAATGCAATATTATCCATATCCATATTTCACATGAGGTTTCACTGTTATAAAGTCCTATGTCACATTTTTTTTTAGCTTTCCTTCTAGTAAGGTACATACCCTTAGGCTTTCCCTTTCAACCACTGTCATACCCATATAGTCATAAATACTATGGTGTGCTTTCACCATTTCTATTCATTTCCAAATATTTACAAACAACCTTTTACCACTTCTGTACATCATTCTATTCTCTACGCTCATTCTATTTTCTGGTGTCCTATATTCTAATTATTAACTCCGGCTTAGACAATATATTAATTTACAATAGCGCAATGATACAGTATTTGTCCTTTTATGTCTGGATTGCTTCATGCCTACAAGTTCATCCATGTTGTCATATGCTTTACTACTTCATTTCTTCATATACCTGAATTTTATTCCATCACGGATATACACCAAAATTTGTTTATTCATTCATCAGTTGATGGACACCTGAATTGTTTACCTCTTTTGGCAATTGTGAATAACACCTCTATGAACATCAGTGTGCAGATGTCTGACCGTGTCACTGCCCTCAGTTTTTCTGGGTATATACTTAGTAGAGGCAAGTATATATTGTTTCCTAAGGAACTGCCAATCAGTCCTCCACAGTGGCTGTAGTAGTCTACTTTCCCACCAACAGGGAATAAGGGTAACTATCTCTCTATATCCTCTCCAGCTCGCATAGTTTTGTGACTTTTTAATAGTGCCCATTCTAACAGGAGTGAAATGATATCTCAATGCAGTTTTGATTTGCATTTCCTTAATCACTAGTAAGGAAGAATACTTTTTCATGTGTTTTGCCATTTGTATTTCTTCTTTGGGCAAATGTCTATTCATGTCTTTCTTCTATTTTTAAATGTGGTTGTTTGTCTTTTTATTGAGTTGAAGCATATCTTTATATATCAAAGATATTAAACCCTTATCAAATATGTGGTTTCCAAATATCTTCTCCCATTGAGTCAGCTGCTTTTTCACCATTTGACAAAGTCCTTTGAGGTGCAGAAGTGTTTAAGTTTGAGGAGGTCCCATTTATCTAATTTTTCTTTCGTTGCTTGTGTTTTGGGTAAAAGATTTACAAAACTATCACCAACCACAAGATCTTGAAGATCCTACATTTTCTTCTAGGAGTTTTATGGTTGTCACCTTTATATTTAGGTCCTTGATCCATTTTGAGTTAATTTTTTAATAAGGTTTCTTTCTTTTGGATATGGATATTCAGTTCTCCCAGAACCATTTGTAGAATCGACTATCTTTATTCTAGATAGAATCACTTCACCAGAGATGTGAGGGTCTATTTCTGAGTTCTTGACTTAGTTCTAGTGGTCAATCTGTCTGTCTTTATGCCAGTACCATGCTGTTTTTAACCACTGTGGCTATTTAATATGCTTTAGAGTCAGGAAACAAGAGTCCTCCAACTTCATTCTTTTAATATAAATTTGATAATTAGCTTTTCTATTTCTGAAAAAAAAATGTTGGAATTTTTATTGGGATTGTATTGGATGCATAAATCAGTTTGGGTAACATCGACATCTTAATGATATTTAGTCTTCCAGTCCATGAACACAAAATGCCCTTCCATTTATTTGAGTCTTCTTCAGTTTTTTTTAGCAATGTTGTGTAATTTTCTGAATACAGGTTCTTTATGTCTTTGATTAAGTTTATTCCTAAATATTTGATTGTTTTATTAAATATTATAAATGGATTTTTTTTCTGATTTCCTCCTCAAATTGCTCTTCAGTAGTGTATAGAAATGCTAGTGATTTTTGCATTTTAATCTTGTATCCCACCACTTTGCTGAACTCATCTATAAGTTCTAGAAGTTACATTGTAGATATTTCTAGATTTTCTAGATACAGGCTCATATCATCAGTGAATAGTCAAAGTTTTATTTCCTCCTTTCCTATTTGGGTGCCTTTTATTTCTTTAGCTGGCCTAATTGCTCTAGCTAGAACTTCTCCCAAAATACTAAATAACAATGGTGACAGTAGGCATCCTTGTATTGTTCACTCTTGACTTATCAAGGGGAAATAGGACTGCACCTACATAACAGAGGTAAAGAAAAGTTTGCTTGAAATACAAGAAATCCTCGTGGTGACTTTTTTTTTTTTTAAAAGATTTATTTATTTCTCTCCCCTTCCCCCACTCCCTCAGTTGTCTGCTCTCTGTGTCCATTTGCTGTGTGTTCTTCTGTGTCTGCTAGTATTCTTGTCAGCAGCAAATCTCAGCAGAATCTGTGTCTCTTTCTGTTGTGTCATCTTGCTGCATTAGCTCTCCATGTGTGCAGCACCACTCCTGGACAGGCTGCACTTTTTTTTTTTCTGTGCAGGGCAGCTCTCCTTACGGGGTGTACTCCTTGCACAAAGGGCAACCCTACACGGGGGACAGCTCCATGTGGCACGGCACTCCTTGCATGTATCAGCACTGCATGTGGGTCAGCTCACCACATGGGTCAGGAGGTCCTGCTTTGAACTCTGGACCTCCCATATGGTAGGTGGACACTCTATCAGTTGAGTCAAATCCGCTTCCCTATGGTGACTTTTAGTACTGCCATGCCCTGTGATTAAAGTCAATGGAAAATTGCAACAACCCAATCCAAGCAGGGTTAAGAATGGTCCAGAATCTTCAGGAATGAAAGTTTGGGTCACCCCAACAGGCAAAAAACCACGGCCATTTGAAGTGCTTGCTGAGGGTAATGGGACTATGGAATGGGTAGTAGAAGAAGGTAGTGATAAATATGAACTTTGACCACATGACCAGTTACAGAAACAAGGAATGTAATGTCATGTATATGTCTTCCTTGTTTTGTTACGAGTATGATTATATATGCACATAAAACAAATATCTTTGTTTTCTTCCCTAATTTTTCCCTTATCATACAACCTAAGTTTTATTGGTTTCATGTCAAAATATTTAAGGATGTCAAGTTTAAGGGTGAACATTACCCAAGTACTTGCACCCCATTCTGGAGGGTATTAGTGCATTCATGTTTGTACAAAGGACAACTGAACATTGTTAGGTGGAAATATATATATATTTCTGTTATGGTTTTTATTTAGAGATAAAGTCTGGTTTAAGATGATGCATATGGCTGCCAAGTTGACAAGGGGTTGATTGTGATGGTTATGCTAATGTGTCAACTCAGCCAGGTAGTAGTGCCCAGTTGTTTGGTCAAGCAAGTACTGGGTTAATTTTAATACAAGGACTTTCCATGGACTTTATCAGTGAGTTAATTGCATAAATGGCTGATTATATCTATAATCAACCAAGGAGATTGCCATCCCCAAAGAGTAACATCTTATCCAGGCAGTTGAAGGCTTTAAAAGCGGAAGTGATTTCAGCATTCAGAGAGAGAATTTACAGCTCTACTTTAGAAACCCAAGGCCTCCTGGGAACTCATGATGTGCCTTCTTTGGAACCCCTAGCTTGCAGCCTGCCTGCAGAATTTGAATTTGTGAATCCCCAAGGATGCATGAGAAAATTTTGTAAAATCTCATACTATTTTCAATCCATTATCTCCTGTCAGTTCTGTTACCCTAAAAATAGAACTAGATATTCTCAAAGAACCAACTTTGGTTTTGTTCATTCTCTCTATTGTTTTTTGCTGTTGTTGTTGTTCTCAACTTACTTATTTCACTCTGACTTTTACTATTTCTTTCCTTTGGCTTTGCTTGGGATGAGTTTACTGTTATTTTTCTAGTTCTTCCATGGATGCAATTAGGTCTTCAATTTTAGTGCTGTCTTGTGTCCCAACATATGGTCTATCCTGGAGAATGAGCATTTGAAAAGAATGCATATCCTGCTGTTTTACGGTATAATGCTCTATAAATAAATGTTAAGTCTAGCTCCTTTATCATATTATTCAAGCTCTCTGTTTCCTTAGTTAACCTCTGTCCAGATATTCTATCCAATGCTGAGTGGTGTATTGAAGACTCCAATTATTATTCTTGAGAAGTCTATTTTTCCCTTCAGTTTGCCTAGCCTGTGCCTCATATATCTTGGGGCACCCAGATTAGATGCACAAATATTTAATTATTTTTTCTTGGTAAATTGCCCTTTTATTAATATACAATGACCTTCTTCATCTCTTATAATGGTTACTATATTACTATTTGTTACTATATAGGAACAACATAGTAACTATATTTTTTTGGTTACTATTTGTGTGAAATAGCCTTTTCACTTTCAACCTGATTATGTCCTTACATCTGAGGTGAGTCTCTTGTAGATAGCATATAGATGACTCATATTTTTTTATCCATTCAGTCAGTCTTTTGATTGGGGAATTCAATCCATTAACATTCAATGTTATTAACATAAAGGCATTACTTCCTTTGTCCATTTTATCCTTTAGCTTACCAAGTCTGTCTTTTTATCTTTTAAATAACCTTACTGATAATCTTCATTTCTACACTCTTCTCCAAGTCTCTTGCCCTTGTTTTTTCCTTTCAAGCTGTGGCACTCCCTTTAGTATCTCTTGTAAATCTGGTCTTTTGGTAAAATACTCTCTTGGTTTTTGTTTGTCTGTGAAGACTTTAAACCCACCCTCATTTTTGAAGAACAGTTTAGCTGGATAAATAATTCTTGACTGGCAGCTTTTCTCTTTCAATATCTTAAATACATCATACCACTTTCTTCTCACCTCCATGGTTTCTGACGAGAGATCAGCACTTATTCTTATTGAGATTCCCTTGTTTTTGACACATTGCTTTTCTCTTGCTGCTTTCAGAATCCTCTTTATCTCTGGCATTTGTCATTCTGAATAGTTGGTGTCTTGGAGTAGGTCTTTTCAGATTTATTCTGTTTGGGATGCATTGTCCTTCTTGGATACTGATATTTAGGCCTTTCATAAGGGATGGAAAGTTTCCAGTCATTATTTCCTCAAATATTCTTTCTGCCCTTTTTCTGTTCTCTTCTCTTTCTGGAACACAGATAACATGTATGTTTGTGCATTTTGCATTGTTATTCAATTTCCTGAGACCCTGTTCTATTTTGTATTAGTCAGCCAGAGGGGTGCTGATGCAAAGTACCAGAAATATGTTGGCTTTTATAAAGGGTATTTATTTGGGGTAGAAGCTTACAGTCACAAGGCCTAACGAGTCCAGCTCAAGGTACCGTAAGACACACTTTCTCACCCAAAGTCATTTGCCAGATGTTGAAGCAAGATGGCAGGCGATGTCTGTGAGGGTTCAGCCTTCCTTCTTCCTCTTAAGGCTCCATGGTCCAAGCTTCTTCTTATCTCAGCTGTAGGTTGGCATAAAGCTCATCTCTCTCCCAGGGCTCATTTCTTCCCAGGTTCAGTGCTCTGTTCTCTTCACAAGGTCAGCTGTAGACTATCAGCCTCATCTCTCTTCCTGGGGCCTTTGCTATGTCTAACGAGCTGTCTCTTTTCCTCTGCCATGTCCTTTTCTGTATGAGTGTCTGCCAAGCAAGGGGGTGAGGAATTCACCCTGCACAGCCTAATCTTAACATAATTTAATCAAAGCCATATCAGCTGAATTTAATACAATGAAAGGGTATCAAACCCAGAGAAACAGTTTACAAACATAATACTTCTTTTTGGAAATCATAAATAATACTAAACTGCCACACATTTTTTCTGTTCTTTTCTCTTTCTGTTGTCCTGTCATTTCAAGTTCAGATGCTCAGCCCTCCAAGTCACTAATTCTGTCTTCCATCAATTCAAATCTGCCACATCTGCCTCTAATACATTTTTTTAGAAGATTTATTTATTTATTTCTCTCCCCTACACCCCTCCCCACCCCAGTTGTCTGTTCTCTGTCTATTCGTTGCATGTTCTTCTCTGTTCGCTTCTGTTGTCAGTGGCACGGGAATCTGCGTTTCTTTTTGTTGCGTCATCTTGTTGTGTCAGCTCTCCATGTGTGCAGCGCCATTCTTGGGCAGGCTGAACTTTCTTTGGTGCTGGGCAGCTGTCCTTACGGGGCGCACTCCTTGCACGTGGGGCTCCCCTACACAGGGACACCCCTGCATGGCATGGCACTCCTTGCGCACATCAGCACTGCACGTGGGCCAGCTCCACACAGGTCAAGGAGGCCCGGGGTTTGAACTGCAGACCTCCCATGTGGTAGACGGATGCCTGAACCACTGGGCCAAGTCCGCTTCCCTCTAATACATTTTTAACCTCATCCATTTTGTCTTTCATTCCCATCAGCTCTGTTCTTTTCCTAGCAGGCTTTCAAATTATTCTCTATGCTCACCCAGAATGTCTTCTTAATATTCTTTATCTCTTTAGTCATTTTTTCCTTCAATTCCTGAATTGATTTAGGAGATTGGTGTGATTATCATTGATTAGTTGTCTTAAACCTGTATCTCATGTGGATATTTGGCTTGTTCCTTTGGCTAGGTCATCTCTTCCTGTTTCCTAGTATGGCTTGTAATTTTTTGCTGATGTCTAGGCATCTGAATAAGTTGGTGAATTTACTCTAATGGTCAAGTTCTCTCTCTTGCATAGTGTTTTGTTTTTTCCCCTCAGCTCTTCCTTGATTTTTTGGTTCAATTTATTCTACACCTTCAAAACTGCTCAGCCTAAGTTATCAAAATCCAGTCAGGGAGTCACTAATTCTGGGGGTACAGATTTTCTCCCAAAAATTTGGGCTAAA
Source organism: Dasypus novemcinctus (assembly GCF_030445035.2). Taxonomy (NCBI): domain Eukaryota; kingdom Metazoa; phylum Chordata; class Mammalia; order Cingulata; family Dasypodidae; genus Dasypus; species Dasypus novemcinctus. The sequence continues at coordinate 86,377,922 of NC_080684.1, read as the reverse complement.
GTGAAACTTAAAAGCAATTTTTCTCCTTGCAACTTCCTTACCAGCTAGCAGATGGTACTCATCAGTGAACCTTTCCATGGAGGTATTTCTTTCAACTTCTGCTTTCCAGTGTTTCTAGTATGTACAGAGCTGAGATTCAAAGTGGAATCCACTGGCCAAATTCACCGAAGAGAAACCACTCTCTGCCCTCCAATGCCCCACCGTCTTCCCTTGTAACAGGTGACGGGGACATCTGCTCCCCTCTCAGAAAGCTGCAGTGAACCAGGGGTTTTATCCAGGCTTAATGTCTTGTTTTTAAAAGATTTATTCTTTATTTATTTCTCCCCACCCCCTCATTGTTTACACTTGCTGTGTCTGTTCATCTTGCTTCTTTAGGAGGCACCAGGAACCAAACCCAGGACCTCCAATGAGGGAAGGAGACATCTAATTGCTTGAGCCACCTCCATTCCCTGCTTTATTGTATCTCTCATGTTTTCCTTCTTCTATCTCTTGTTGAGTCATCTTGCTGCATCAGCTAGCCACGCCCACCCATCATACCAGCTCGCTGTCTGCTTTAGGGGGCACCAGGGACCAAACCAGGACCTCCCATGTGGTAGGTAGAAGCTCATTCACTTGAGCTACATCTGCTTCCCAAGGCTTAATTTCTTGAGGGTGGAGGATGGGGCCCTTTCTGGCCACTGTAGGGGTTTAGTAACTCATGTTTATTGTTTCAAGTTCTTTTTCTCTCTCCTTTACCCTCCTGGGTGTTGTGCAGCACTGTCCTGGTCTGCTGATACCAAAAGCAGGTCCCTCGGACAACTTTTGGCCCTTTTCCATTGCTTTTGTGAGAGTTGAGCCCTACCTGTCTACTCCAACACCATCTTCCCAGAAACTATCCCTTTTTTTAAAAAGATTACATACTTCCTAATTTAGGTATTAAAATATTCTTCTTGTTTTACAAACTGATGGTTATAATAGTAAATTTTTTTCCCTCAATAATTTGCCAAGATGAAAAATGCTCTACTGTCAATGTCTGTTTTTTTAAATTTTACAGTCTACAGAATCTCAAAATCTGGAAACCACTGACAAATAGGATTAAAATGATTCAGCAAATTAGAAACAACCAAGGTTTCCATCAACTGATGAATGGATAAACAAATTGTGGTGAATGCACATGATGGAATATTATACAGCTATAAGAAGAAATGAAGTCATGAAGCATAAAACATGGATGAACCTTGAGGACATTATGTTGAGTAAAGCTAGCCAGACACAAAAGGACAAATACTGTATGACTGTGCTACTATGAACTAAATATATTGTGTAAACTCATGGAATTGAAAATTAGAATATAGGTCACCAGAAAATAGAATGAGGGTAGAGAATGGAAAGCTAATGGTTAATGTGTACAGAATTGATTAAAGGGTTGTTTGTAAATCTTTGGAAAAAATGGAAATGGTGAGAGCACATCATGCTGTTTGTGACTAACAGAGCTATTATACAAGTATAACAGTGGTTGAAAGTGAAAGCCTAAAGACATTTATATTACTAGAAGGAAAGCTAAAAAATATAATATGGGACTGTAAAACATAGTGAAACCTCACGTAAAATAAGAATAAGGGCGATAATGCATATACAAGACAGTTTTTACAAAATATAAATACAAATATACCAGACAAAAGGAAACAGAATAGCAGCTATGTATGGTAGGGGAAACATAGAGAGATTGAGAGGTGATGAGATTTGTTTGGTTGCTTGGTTTTTGTTTTTTAATAATACTATTATTACTAGAATAATGAAAATGCTCTAAAAATGACTGGAGTGATAAATGCACAACTATGTGATTTTACTAAATACTACTGATTGTACATTTTGGATGGATCTATGCTTTACTAATAAGTATCAATAAAATTGATTTGTTAAAAAAAAGACTCATCAAAATGTAATTTCAATATCTAGCGAAAAAAAACCAAAACATCAAAACCATGTCTACATTTCAAAAATCCTATTCTCTAGTCAAGCTGGTGTCCTTACCATCTTCAAATCATCATGATTTTGATTCATCCTGGAAACTTCTTCTAAACTGACTTTTCCCTTCCTACCCAAAGACTTCCCTTCCTTTAGGTACATTATCTAAAATCCAAGAAATCTTTACTTATCACTCCAACCTATATTCACCCTTCTCTCACCTGACACCTCTAGTCCTTTGGCTAGGGTCATTCTAAGTCCTAGTTTTCATCAAACTAGCTTTATAAGAATCACTTTGGGGAGATTTTAAAAAGACAGTTTCCAGGGTCTCAGTACAGATCAGAACAACCAGAATTTCCAAGAATTGAGCATAGGAGACAGTATTTTTTTTAAAGTGCTGCAAGAGATTCTTATTAACAATATGGCTTGGGAACAACTAATCTATACTACAAAATGTGAAACCAGTCATAAAATACTTTGTGATTAATTTAAATAAACATTTATGTGTGTCTTCTAGAACTTCTTTTAGAGAAGAATGTTATAAAATAATTTCTAACCATAATAACCATAATAGTTGCGTGTTTATCTTAAAGCTTTTCATTACATCAATTGTGCATGCTACATGTAAAATTGTCTGTTTGAAGAGCTTAATTTTGAAATAAAGAATACCAAGTCTAATCTTAATATTCTGTGTCACACATATATGCAAAGGCATTTGTGAAAATGAAGTACTGATATTATCATAGGACATATATTACAAAGAAATTAATGTACTTAAGTTTATTAAAGTGGGCAGTAACCTAAAACTTAATTAAAAAATAAATTAGCCGAAATACAATTTACTAACCTCTTTGTTTTTCTCTGCCATGGAAAGCTGCAATGCCAAAAGCATGGAGTCTGCACCACATACAGTCGTTCTCTCAGAGTTACAAAGAGTATGCCAATTCCTTCTAAACTCTTTAATCATGTGCAACACATCCTTCTGATAAAGCACAGCCATCCTCTTAAAGCAGAACAGAATACAATGTTATAGTACCTTATTTTAATTGTAAATTAATATCTAACATGTATAAACAAGCATAGAGAAAAATAAGTAGTGAATGAAATGTCATTTCATATTTATCAAGATAGCTTCTAAATTTAGGAAAACAGAATATAATTCCTTCCCAATCACATTTTCCTCTCATTTGATTGTCTTAAGCCAAATCATTTGAAATAACAAAATCCAATCCTAAATCTGAAAATTCATACAGATAGGCAAATTTTGCATAGTTATAATTATAGACACAGATATAGCTAATGAAATCTAGCATAATTGAGAGGTTATGGGGAAGAGAACTTGAGGAACTCCAGCAGACAAGCAACACCAACTCAGACATGTAACAACTTATAGACAAGTAAGTGATATTCCTTAGACTATTTATTATAGCTCCAATTCCTTAGACTACTTTTTATAGTTCTCCAACAGAAGAACTACATAGCTGAGCCCAGTCCAAAGTGCTGATCCACAGAATCATAAGCAAATGAAATGGTTCTTGTTTTAAACCCCTGTGTTTTGGGGTGGTTTTTTCACAGCAATAGCTCACCAAACACAATAGCTAATATTTAGGAACTCTTCCTTGGTGCCAGAAACTTTTGGAAAGCTTAATGTTTATTACCTCATGCAATCCTTACAAGAGAACTATGAGGTAGGTGGTATTAGTATCCTCATTTTACATCTGACGAAACAGATACCCCATGTCACCTAGCCAGCAAATAACTGAACCATACCTAACCCAGGATGCCTAATCCCATAAACTGTGCTCTTAAATCACTGTATTACACAAGCTCCTCTGATGCACACAAAACCTTTTCAAAATAATTTGATGTAATTCTAATAATTTACATACCCAAGCTTATTAGACAGCCAATTCCTTTCTCTAAGTATACAGACATGCTTGCTAAGATTTGTTCCTTCTTTCTTTCCCAGTCCCCAACATATTCACATGTCCATCACCCTCTTTTGGATATTGTACTGTACATATCCCATTTACTGACTCCTTCTGTTGTTCTTCTATTTTTATATGGCATAAACAAAATCTCAGATGTTTACTAGACACCTTGGGTTTGCATGATCAAAAAAAAAGGGTATAAGCCATTTATAACATAAGAGTTTAAATAAAATAAATCCTTGGCAGTAAATTATTTACTGGCTGTAGAGTTATTATAAGTCCAGATTGCTAGGAATGAAGACTCTTCTGGAATTAGACTGTGCTGGATCCTGGTTTCACCACTCACTAGCTGTGCGCACTCAGCCAAGTCAGATCACCTCTCCCTGCCTCAGCTTCCTTGTACTGAAAATGAAAATAATAATTGTTCCTACCTCATAGAGTTTTGTAAAGAGTAAATGACATATATACAAGCAAAGCTTTTAGAACAGTGCCTGGCATATATAAGAGTAAATTAAATGTTAGTAATTACCATGCATTATGAGTTTCTAAGTTGCTTTGGGTTAAAATTGAAAAGAGCATACTGTTGGAGACAGAAAACCAACAGTATCGTCCGGGCGTCAGCAGTTATTTTGGATAAGGCCAAAGAAGTTATTTTGGAAAAGTCCAAAGAGTAAAATCCTACCGTATTTAAATATCTGCAGGCCATTAGGTCTCTGTCACAACTACTCAACTTGCCCTTGTAATGTGAAAAGAGTCATGAACAATTCATAAAGAAATGAGCTTGGCTGGGCTCCAACAAAATTATTCATTTAAGACACAAATTCGAATTTCTTATCATTTTCATGTGTCACAAAAATTTATTTTTTTCAATCACTTAACATGTAAAATACATTCTTTGTTCAAGAGCTATCCACACAAAAACAGGCAGTGTAGCCAATTTGCTCACCCCTTGTGAGCGTTACACCTGGTTATATAGGCAGAGGTTTTAGATACCCACCCTTTCTACCTACCTTCAATCCAAGTTGTAATGAGTTAAATGAGACATTGACTATGCAAACAGTGAATGGCAGGCTGCCCTACACAAAAACGGGTGGTGACGATAATAAATATTTGCTTGAAAAATTTGGATTCCAAACTGCATTGGAGCAAAAATTGCGAGGTAGGTCATTGCCACTGGGGAGGTAGTGAGATGGTTCAAAGAAATACACGTCTGAGTCAGATAACCAGGGTTCACACCCAGGCTCCCTCACTTATTAGCTATAAGTTCTACGGTATTTAAAATTCTTGATAATCCTCAGTCTCTTAACCTGTAAAACGGGGGAAATAATTCCCACTTCGTAGAATTGTTGAGACTTTGATGAGACAAGTATATAACCCACCTAATGCCAGGCATTAGTAGGTGCTCGATTAAAAATGGCAGCCGTTGATAATATCATTGTCAGAATTCAGGACTTAAATATTCTTTGGGAGGATATATATGGGGGAGGGGAGGGCGGGGGGTGAAAGCAGAGGAAGTGGAATCAGCGTCCGTGCATGCTGGGACTAGAACCCTCGTTTTCAGCCTAACTAAAGGACGTTAAGCAGGCTCCCTATGGGCTTCAATCTTCCGATCTGTAGGCTCTCTAGACCTTCCAGTTCCATCAGTAGATACCATGACGTATGTCATCAATCAGGCTGCAGAGCAAAAGAAATGCACAATAACACCCCACACGGTGGCATTGCGTTTTCCTGTCACCGAAAGCCCTTACAAGTTCTGGCTTGGATGACCACTAGAAGTGCAACGCGCAGGCAGGAAAGAGGCAAGACTCACCACCAAGCTCGGGAGAAACCGGGGAGATGTACACTCTGCAAGGACAGGTCGACCTGCTCGCTGGTATTCAGGAACGCCAGGGGTTACATTTCGAATATCGCGGGAAGGACCGGGAGCCAATCACTGAGCTCGCCCTCCGACCCGGAAGCAGAGCCGAGACACGCCGCCATAGCTCCTCTGCCCGCGGAGACCAGTTCCCTCTGGCCGCGGCCTGGCGCCCTCCGGTTGGTATCGCTCGGGGAGCTCAGGGACCCACGCCATTTCGCTGCCGGCTGTCCTGCTCTCTCACCCTGTTCCCGGGAGTTCCACCTCTTCCCCCGGCCGCCTCTTCCTTCCCTGCGATAGCAGGCCCGGGAAAGCGGGATCGGGTCTTAAGGGACAATTCTGGGTGGGGAAGAGGTATCGGGGCTCTTTGCAGAGTCTTCTCTTGTTCCTTCCCTCCTTCTCTTCCCTTCCAGTTTTAAAGGGGAAAGTCATCCCGCTGTATGCGGTGAGCCCCGGCACTGCTGTAATGAGCTGTAAGTCCGGGGTCGGAACCTAGTTTCCTGGCCTCGAATCTTCTGCACTTCCCACACTGCTCTGTATCCGTAGACTTCTCACCTGCTGGTCACCCTTAACAAGTGCCCGGGGATGCCCAGGCTGAGTGCCCATTCTTGAGGTTAAGAGCTAATAAGCTCACTGAGGTGGGACTCAACTGATTCTCAGTAAATATTCATCGAGTGCTTGATATGTTCTTACTGAACGCAACTGTTTTCAGGAGCATAAAACTCATTCAATTAAAAAAAAAACTGGTAGAATTTATAATTCTCACTTGGAATACTACTTCCAGAGTGCACATCAGGCCCTAATAAGTTCAAATTTTGTACCTGGTTTTATGAATACCATTTTTAAATCGCATTTTGGCACTTCCATGTCTGATGATATTTTGTATCTCCTTCTTTTAGAGCACTTTTCATAGTGAATCATAAATATCCCTGCATTCTGAACTCCTTCAAGGCAGGGACTATTTTTTTCTTCACTTGCACTGGTGCCCAACAAACAGTAAAGTCTCAAATCCTGGCTTTGTTTTCTTACAAGCTTCCCAAGTTTTTTAACTTTCTAAAGCTTCAGTTTCTTCATCTGTGAAGTGGAGACCATAATTAGTACCTCCCTCTTAGGTTTGTGATAAATGTCATAATGGCAGTAAAATGCTTTTAAGTCTTGCCTACAAATAGTGCTCAGTTATTATTAATTTTTTATGAATGTGTTTAATAGTTGATTTCTGTTTGCAAGTACCTTATCTTTTAGATGGTCTATACAGAATTTTATGGTGCTTTACTCTGCAGGAGTAAATTAACTTCACAGATGTGAAAAAGAGGGAAGCTGTGGAGGAAGTATTGAACCATTAATAATTTGATCTAATTTTTTTTCCTGTGGCTTCTGTCCTTTGCTGAGTATTTTAAATGTTTCATTCCTTTGGCGCTTTCTCTGGCATTGTAATGCTATGTCTTCATTTTGATTGATTTACTGAATGAGTTACATTTTAATTATTTCTAATTTTATCTGTTTCTGTTATAATCCACAGTTTCATGACCTTGTCCAGTAGAAGGCTATTATATTTTTACATCTGCTTGAGTTTTGACATAGAAGATGAAGCAAGATGCCACCGGAAATGCTGCTTACACTGTGGATTGTGAAGATTATGTGCATGTGGTAGAATTTAATCCCTTCGAGAGTGGGGATTCAGGAAACCTTATTGCTTATGGTGGCAATAATTACGTGGTCGTTGGCACATGTACATTTCAGGTTAGTCTACAACACTAAATGACAGTGAAGATATTTATAAACCTCATAAGAAAACTTGCACAAACCAAAGCTAAATTTTGAAAATAGATTGAATACTGAATTTAACTGTAAAAAAAAAGATATGAAGAATCACAGAGAAAGACTTCCCAATAATACGTGTCTGAGGTTCTGCAGACATTACACACATAGAAAAAAAGAGTATGAGGCTCCTTTTTTGCCACATAATTAGTTAAAGAAATTTCTGTTAATTGGAATTTATGTTAAGTTGAGCATTGTTATGTACAGGAAAAACCCCAATTAAATGGGATGCAGTTAAATATAATTTTTTCTACATTCCACTTTGACATGAAACAAGCTAATATTAAAAGCCTAAAATCCTATTCTCCAGGAGATTTTATGGCTTTCATGAGATTCAGCTTTCCTATTAATACACTCTCATACTTTTCGCATATTTAAACCATAAATCTAGAGTCCACAAAGTATGAAATATTAATTGAGCAGACAATTCAGTGTCATTAAGAGCATGCACTCTAGAGCTAGAATGCATAACTTTCCATTCCTCCCTGCTTTACCTCTTATTTTCTTTGTGACCTTGATAAGGTACATATAATACCTCTCATCTGGGTTTAAATGTGTTTAAAATGTGTTTATACTTTAATAGAGTTTTGTGAGGATTTAATGAATTATTATATATAAATTTCCTAGAATGGCACCTGTCAATTATGAGCCACAAATACATTTTAATTGTCACACACCATACTTAATCACCAAAGAAAGATTGATTTGTGTTGAGTACACACCAGGTTTTCTCACAGGAATGTTCTACATGTAAGAGAGACCTTGATCAATGAAGTCAGGAATTTCTGGTTAATCCTTCATTTGCCAGAATATTATTCAGAAAATCATTATTTCTCAAATTCTAATTAATGAAGTTAATTTTCAAATATTTAAAATAACTTTATTACTAAAACCACTATAAACATTATTTCCCTTTTTACTCGGGAGCAAGTTCAGCATACAATGTTTTGAAATAAAAAATGCAGTTTATAATTTTATAGTATTATGTAATGAATGTGTACAGTTAATACAAAGTTGAGCTGGATTATATCCCAAAGGGAAGGTATAAATTAAAGGTTTCAGTTTGTTGGTGTCTGAGTAGAATATGAGAGCTCTTATATTATCCCACATTGTCTCTTTGGGTGGGGATAGGAACTTCTAGGTTTTAGACTAAATACAATCCTCAGCCAGACTTCAGCTAGATTACCAGATTAGAATCATAAAAAGTCATGAGTAAGTCAATTGATACACTCTTAAAAAGACGGGGTCATGGGGGCAGTGTAGCTCAAAGGTTGAGCGCCTGCTTCAGATGTGCAAGGTCCCAGATTTTATCCCCAGTACCTCCTTAAAAATAAATAAATAAATAGGCCTAGGGGAAACCAGGTTTTTTTTTGTTTGTTTGTTTGTTTTAAATTTCTTTCTTTCTCCTCCCCCCAGCTGTCTGCTCTCTGTATCCATTCGCTGTGTGTTCTTCTGTGACCGCTTCTATTCTTATCAGCGCACCAGGAACCTGTGTTTCTTTTTATTACGTCATCTTGCTGTGTCAGCTATCCATGTGTGCTGCGCTATTCCTGGGCAGGCTGCACTTTCTTTTGCCCTGGGCAGCTCTCTTTACAGGGCGCACTCCTTGCGCATGGGGCTCCCCTACATGGCAGACACCCCTGCATGGCAGGGCACTCCTTGCGGGCATCAGCACTGCTCATGGGCCAGCTCCACACGGGTCAAGGAGGCTCAGGGTTTGAACTGCGGACCTCCCATGTGGTATGTGGATACCCTATCCATGGGGCCAAGTCCGCTTCCTGAAACCAGTTTTCTAGTGCAAGCTTCTAAGCTACAAAAGAATAAAACAACTGCCTACAGGTGAAACTAACTTTTTATTTCATTTTCATTACTTTTAAAGTTAACAGTTATGAACATAGAATTATATTCAGAAATATTGAAAAGTATGCTTTATCTCCACTTTTTTGATCAACTAAGAAATGCTGGGGGAGAACCTCCAAGAAGGGAGAAGAAAAAAATAGGAAAGGCAGAATTGATGGGTGATAGAGAAAACGGGAAAAAGAATAACAATAACATCTTACATTTGTATGACTCCATTATGGTTTATTGTCATCTGCATTGTGTTGATTAATCATTTGACTAGTGATACTGGCAAGGTAGGTCTTACCCCAAATTCCCTAAGGAAGAAATTTGAGATTTTATTAATTTGGCAAGTAGTGAGTACGAATTATATTCTGTGCTAGGTACTGTGGATAAACAAGAGTGCCACTGTTCTCATGGAGTTTCCTGCCATTCTACTTCAAAGAAGTTCAGGGATTTGCATTACTAGTAAATGAAAAAACAATGAAGTAAAGGAAAATCCATCCTTAAAAATCTTTTCTTTCTCTTCTGTGCTCTCAGATGGGTTGAAGCCTTGGTTCAAACGATTCTAAAGGAGAATTAGATTCCAGTAGTTTGCCCTTGGGGTCTTAGAATAAAGTATTGCTTTCTGTTCAAGTTATTTTTTATCTAATTAAGTACAATCAAACATTATTCCTGTTCTCTCATTTGAAACCTTCAGATTAAAAAGCATCCCTATTTATGCCGCTTGCCTTGAGGGAAACCTAAATGAAGGTAACTTGAAGGGAAAGATTTTCTAGTTCCTGTCAGAAAGTTCTCATTGTAAGACTGATAGCTATAGTGAATCTGCAACAAAGTATTTTCCAGAATCTCATGCTTTTGAATATGATGAAAATGTGAGCTAAATGATAGTACTGTTCATTAGTTTCATGTGTCTGTCAAATATTCATTCATTGAGTGCATACTAAGTGCTAGGAACTAATGAAAAATATGTTTTTAAAAAACAAGGAGTTAATTAAATGTAAAGCAATGCAATATGAAAAGTATAAACAACCTGTATGTAAAGGGAGAGGGGCATGAAAATTTCTAAGTCTGTTCAAAGGTCTTCATTAATGAATTGAGGCCTCTACCAAGGTAGGGCCTTGTCCTGGGCCTTAAAATTTTTAACATTAGGGACTTGGAAGAGAACTTGATTTAAGCATTCTGTTTATGCAGAACATGAAGCTGAGAGAGATACCTAATGCTTTGGATGGTAGACTTTACGTAATAAGTATTTTTTGAGCACCTGCTGCATTCAGGCTTTGTGCTCAGAGTCTAAACATTGTTTAATAAATTGGATCAAGGACCAAGTTGAATAAGCTAAAACTTAATAAAGATAAATACAATATCTTAAAATGATAGACTATTGGATTTGCAAGGGAGAAATGTGACTTAGGATCTTTAGTTATCTGGATGAGATATTTTACATGCTGCTTGTATGAAGTCTTTGAAATCTGGTGTGTGTTTTGTATTTTATAGCACATCAATTTTAACTAGCCATATTTCAAGTGCTTAATAGCCACATGGATATCATTGGACAGTGCAGCTCTGTATCCTCTGAAATGACAATGATGCTTAATGTTTACCTAAGTTCTCAGCAGTATGTTATGGTTCAAAGGAGATAATATATTTGAAGACACATTTCAGAGTAGTATTTATAATTGTAAAACTGTCATGTGGAAGAATAATTAGACTAGAAACGATAAATGGGTTTTATGTCACTTAACTGTTTAGAGTTACTGCTTATAGTGCTGTGTATAAAACGTGTAAACTGCATCTTTGAGTATGTTTACCTAAGGGATATCAGCTATGGACATATATTTGCCATCAGTGAATTAGACTTATTTTGTGTAGTTCCAGAAAGCAGAACTTGGACCAATGAGTAGAATTTACATGGAACGATTTTGGCTTAATGCTAAGAAGTAATTTTCTAATAAGTAGCGCTATCTCCAAATTGAATAAACTCCTCCAAGAAATAGCTACTTCCCTCTCACTGGAGGTGCTCAGAGAGAGGTTATTCAACCTCTTTTCTCAGATGCTCTACCAGAGATTCAACCATTAAGCAAAAGAATTGGACTAAATAAACTTTACAGACTTGTCTAATTCTGAAATTCTGTATTTGGCCATAAATGGATGTGGTAGGAGGGCCTGCCAATTTCAAACCGTTAGAATAGTCCTTCTATCAACTTGGCTTTGCCCCAATCTCAAATATGCTGGATCCTTGTATAATCATTTGTATTATAGCAGGTTTTCCGGAGTATCTTAATTTCTTGTCTATACAATACTGCCTGCAACCCGGACTAAACCCAAAATAGCATTCGTCTCTGCCTATACCATACACATACCCTGCCCTTTTACTTGACTTAATGGCAGATAATGCTGCCAGGAAAGAGAAAAAAAAAACCTCACTGGTAATACATAAAACTCAGGCTATATAGACCCTGGAATTTTCTTATCCCTACTCTTCACCACCACCCAGTTATTTCATATATGTAATTTAGGTAAAATTGCCACACCTAATTATTACCACTATTAAGAGTAGCAAATTAATGTGCATTTTAATATAAAACCTTCATTTCTCAGGAGATTGATTTGTCAGGTATAGAAAAGTAACCCAAACTAATGAAATAAGCTATGATTATACTCCTTAATGTATTTTTAAAACGCTTAGTGAAATAAGCTATGATTACACTCCTTAATGTATTTTTAAAACGCTTAGTGGCTGCCACCTTGGCAAATCTGGCTGTTAGCTATACAGTTTTAATACATAAAATTTATGTATTAATAAATAATGTTTTTCTCTTCTTGATAAATATTTGTTTCCTTTTTTCATTTATGGAAAAACTTTTGCTGTTAAGTTTTTTTTTTCCCCAGGAGATCCCAGGGATTGAGCCCAGGACCTCCTACATCTGAAACAGGCATCCAACCACTGAGCTACACCTGCTCCACATTTTTTTTAAAGGAGTTCACTTGAAATTTAAATTGATTTTCAAACAATATCTGCATTATATAGAGAAAGATGTGTAATATATCTGTAAAATGACTTTGCTAGGATCCCAAAGGCCAACCTGGGAAAATCAGCACATCTATTTGGATTCAGTTAGACGACACATTATAAAACTTTACATTTAGATTCAGGGTGAATGAAATACTTAGAACGTGTTAATTCAATTAATTACTATATATAGGCATATATAATTCATTAACATTAAGTTTCATCTGGATTTTTTTCCTAATGTCATTTTATAATCCCATGAGCAGAGTTTTTGTAATAGATAACTATAGTCACTTGATATACAGGATTCCTTAAACAATTTTGTCATGAAAAAGATGTGCTTTAGTCTCTAGTCCTAGGTAATGTGCTGGTTAAAATAACAAAATGATTTATTTGGAATAATCTACGCATATAAAAGTATGTATATGAGGAATAAAATAATCAAATAAATCCTTTTATACCTACTACCAAGCTCAAGAAATGGAACAGTAGCAATTCCTTTGTAACTCCTTGGTTGTCCTTGCTCTACTACCTTTCCTTCTTGCCCCAAGAAATTTTATATTAGTCATTCCTTAATTTTCATGTTTTAAAGTTTATATCATTGAAATTAATCTGTATTATGTCCTATAATTGCTAGTGCTTAAAATATTTGTGAGACTTCTCCATGTTCATTTATTTTCACTACTGTATAGTGTTTTTTTCATATGAATATACCACAATTTATTGATCCATTCTCCTGTTGATGGATATTTAGATCATTTTTTTGCTGTTGAAAACATATTCTTCACTTGTCTTCTGTTTGTGATTTTTTTTTACCCCTTTATTTCGTTTTTCCTTTCTGATAATTTGGAAGTTTTATATGTTATTGTCTTATTTTAGTGGTAATCAAAGATATTTGGAAATGCATATTTAAAGTCAAAATTAACATCTTTACCTTTCTTCCTAAATAAGAGACCTGTTATCACCTGCCCCCAAAACTCATATTATTGTCTAATATTTTAGTTCTCTATCATATTTCTTTATGTTTTAAAGCAGCAAATTAGTGTGTTGTTTTATATGGCTAATATTTGTTTAGATATACCCATCTGTTTGCCTTTGTATATTTGGTTGTTGTTGTTTTTCTGTAAAGGGCCAGATAGTCAATATTTTAGGCTTTTCCAGCCACCTATGGTCTCTGTTGCACATTCTTTGATTTTTGTTGGCTTCTTTGTTTTGTTTTCTTTTATATCTCCTTAAAAATATAAAAATGCTACTTAGCTTATAGGCCATAAAAAATGGGCCAGATTTGGTCTGTGGACCATAGTTGCCAGCCCCTGTTTAGGAGATACTTTAGTGAGGGTCTGTTAGTGCTTATTCTTGGTGTTTGTTTTTCTGAACATAGCTTTAATATAGCCTTATTCTTGAAAAATAGTTTAGTTCCATCTACAATTCTAGAGTTATTTTCCCTCAGCATCTTGTTTTCATAGTTTCTGCTGAAAAGGTGGTTATTAGTCTAATTATTATTCTTTTATAGGAAGTCTGTCTTTTTCTGACTGCTGCTAAGATCTCACATGCACTCTTGACTATATGCAAGCCTGGGTGTCTGTGTTTCTGCAATTTCACTTAATTGTGTCTAGACATAAGTTTATTTAAACTGCCTAGGATTTATTATCCTTAGGTGCCTACCAAGTATAAAAATCCTTTGTCATTACCTCTTTAAGAATTGACTCTTCTCCATCCCCTCTATTCTCTCCTACAACCCAGAATTCATGTATAGTAGAACTTCTTACTGAGTACACCATGTCTCTTAACCTTTTTGTCTTCGCTATCTAGTTTCTGAGTAATTTCTTGAAATTTGTCTTCCAGTTTAGTAATTTTCCCTTGATCTGCATCTAAGCTGCTGTTAAACATAAATATTGTTCTGTTGTTGTTGTCATTTCAGTTATGGCATTTTCGTCTCGAGAAATTTTGTTTAGTTCTCTTAAAAATCTGACTGGACATTTTTCATAACCTCTTATTTACTCATACTTTAGATTATCTCCTTTATTTCCTTAAATATATATTACTTTTGTACCTGATAATTTTTTTTTATCTGTCATCTTTACAGGTTTGATTCTTTGTTGTATGTGTTCATGGTACACTTTGTTTCTGTATATATCAATGATTGATTGTGTGTAAGATCATGTTTAGTTTAACTATATCTATGGGAAATTTTTGAGGCCTGGGTAGAAGTCGTTCATCCAGAGAGAATTTGCCTTTGCTTCCCTCAGGTGCTTAGGACTGCTGCTACTATATGACCACTTTGAAATAAATTCTTTTTCATTTTCTAGAGGACATAGTGTGACTTCAGGTGCCAAACTCATGTGAAGTTGTTGGGTTTTTCCTTTTCTTGGCCTTTACCCAGAGCCAAGTTAGGTATTTTGCACAGGCAGCCCTCCCTCCACCCGCCTTCACCTCTAAGGGTAATGCATCTATGCAGAGTTCTCTGATCTGGCATCCTTTCCTGTGAAAGACACTAAGTTTTAGCTGCTGTCCCTTGCATACTGATGCTTTAAGTCCTCGGATGTGGACAGATGACCTTAAGGCAGCTGTGTACTTCATTGCTTTGTTGTTTCTCTGCATTTGGATTTTTGTGTTTTTGTAGTGGGAGGGTTTTTCTGGTTATTGTTCCTAGCTGCAGACATAGATGGCTTGACTTTGTAAAATTCATTTTTCTCTCATCTTCCCATGAAGATGCAACTGAAATCATTTTAGTAATACTGAACTAGGTAAACAAGCTGGCTTTATTAAGCATTTTTACCCAGAATCAAATAACCTAAAAATGAGATTAATCAGGTTATTATTTATATAGTCACTATTCACAGACTATTACAATACAAATTACATATCTGCAACATCTCACTCATGTATTACTACCGTATGTAATACCATATGAAAACCTTAATACTCATTATAATGACTTTGAAGGAATAAGGTCTCAAAGTATCTGCTACATAATTAAGACTTTCTGTTCCAAATGTATTTTTTTCGTTTGTTTTTTTTTTTGTTTTTTAGTGTGGTACATTCATTGCATTTGATTAATGTATTTTGAAGCACCGCTGCACAGCATGGATTATAGTTTACCTTGTAGTTTACACTCTCTCCCAGTCCATTCAGTGGGTATGGCACGATATATAACATCCTGCATCTGTCCCTACATGATCATTCAGGACAACTCCAAGTCCCAAAAATGCCCCCATATCACCTCTTTTTCCCTCTCCCTGCCTTCAGCAACTCCCGTGATCACTGTCTCCACATCAATGATATAATTTCTTCCATTGCTAGAGTCACAATAATTTTATAGTAGAATACCAGTAAGTCCAATCTAATCCATATTTCATTCCTCCATCCTGAGTGTATTTTATTATATTGGATTCTAAGTCTGTTAGTCAATAATCCATGAATTCTAATTCATTTACCTAGAAGATTCTGATACTCATAGCATTCTAATTTCACTGAGTTTGCTTTGAAATGTTTTACTATAGGAATAAATTATCTCCTAAGATAAGGTATAACATAATTACTGTTTGTTTTTAGTTGCCTTAGTTTAATTTTAGGATGCTTTCACAGTTGTAGTTTTTTTTTAACTCAATTAACTAGTTAAGTCTGAATATCTAAATGCTTTGAAATTCTCAAAAGCTTGTACACCTTCCCAATAAATGCATTGTAATAATGGAATACAAATTATTACATTGTCCTCATAATTTATTAAAATATTTACTGCGCATGCTTAGGAGGAAGAAGCAGACATCGAAGGGATTCAATATAAAACACTTCGAACCTTTCACCATGGTGTCAGGGTGAATGGCATAGCTTGGAGCCCAGAGACTAGACTTGATGCGTTGCCTCCAATAATCAAGTAAGTTTAAAATTGTTAAATGCAGTAGTGATTAGTGTCCTTTTATTGTGTTAAGTGATCGTAAGTTTATGATCATAGGGACGTTTTTCTCTCTTGAAAGTTATATTTCTGTTTTCTTCAACCCCAGATATTTGCTCTTAATCATAAATTAGGCTTATCATCTGAATTTATTATTTAAATATATGATTTTTATATCTACCTGAGTTTGTTTAGGTGCCTCTAATCCTTTCTTTGCATGTCTTGGGCATACATGTGTGGCTCAAGGAATTCCTCTATCAGATATATATGTCCCCTCTTCTCTAGCAAACAGTTTCCTTGTGCCCAGGTACCCAGACACTAAACTGTATGTCCTACAGCCAGTAGTCCCTTACTCCAGGTAGTACAAATTGTCTGTACTCCCACAGCACTTGGAGAGCATTGTGAGCCACTTTCACATGCAGGGCAAGTTCTGGGATGGCAGGTCCCTCAGGCCATCACCAGACAGTTGTGCCAAACATGGAAGCTCCCAGAAGGTACACAGGAGTTACTCTGCTGCTCCTGGTACTCGGACCAGAGATCCATACTGGGGGTACAGACTAGCTCCAGTCCTAGCCAGTGAGGAGTAAGGGAAGGGCCAACCAGGGTATCTGGAAATGCTACCATTTTTAAAAAGTTTTAATCTTGATTTGGTGTTTGCCCTATTACTGCGGTCCTTTAAACTGTCTTCTGGAGGTTTGAGAAGGATGTTTCTGCCAGTTCTTGCTGATCGTTGAAAGATTTTGTGGCTGGATGATCCTGGAAATATCTTACTCCACCATGTTGATCAAGGTCATTGATTTTAAAGACAATTTTTTTTAGAGCATGCTGACAGTACAATTTTGGAGTTTTCAAATATATATTTTTATTATAAAGATAATACATGCTTATATCTGCATTGAGAAAATACAAAAAAAAGGAAGAAGGGAAAAGTGCCACCTTCGTATCGAATTCTCTTTCCTTTTATTTAAGGAATAGTTTTACACATTTGTAATTAAATTATATGAGTAAGTACATATATTTTTTGTTTGTTTTACTTTATATTTTTTCCACGGTATTCCCAAATAATTAATATTTTTCCATGACTGCATATTGATCTGTCAAGGTCTGTCAAGGTGACTGAGGTATAACTTATCCCTTATCATCATTAACATTTATCTTGCAGTTAGAAAGATACCCTTCCTAGTGATTTTATCTTTAACATTTAATTACCTTCAATCATGTTCTCTTGCTCCCTGCCACCCCATTCTTTTCCATCCCCACTTGCTGTTTTGTTGGGGTTTTTTTCTTCATAGTGGCTGGAGACTAAACAGTTCACTTTACTTGATTTCTCAGAGGTTTTCTGGTTTAATTAGGGGGATTTAAATTCCCCTAACATACATAAACTAAAGCAGCAAAGATTGAGAGACAAGTGGGCCAACATGGGGATGACCATAAAGTTTTGTATGTGTGTGTGTGTTTTTTTAATTAATTCTAGTAAGAATCTTTCATTAATTTTTTTTAATGAGTATTTTGACTACTGTTAACTCCTGTTTTTTTCTGAACTCGGCCTCTTTCTGCTAGTAATACCTTCTTTAAAGCCCTTTTGCTTGAGATATTTATTTTTAAAACCTAAACATGACCTTTATCAGTTTTAGAGATGACATTTTGAACAGAGATTTTAAAATTATTTCTTTGTGGCATAACTTTGAGAAAATACACATTAGGAAACCCTCCACATTACTAGCAAATTTGTCCTCGGGTTTCCAGAGTGAGGCAATAATGAACACCCAAAACAATAATGGAACAAATTGAAGAGAGGAGAATCATCTAGAATAAGCTTTGTTATAGCCTGAACTTTTCTTTTAATGTATGAAATATAACATACATGCTTAAAAGTGTATAGTAGGGGGAGCAGCTATGGCCCAATCAGTTGGGCCCCTGACTACCATATAGGAGGCTCTGGGTTCACGTCCCGGGGCCTCGTGAAGGCAGGCTCACCCGCACGCTGCGGAGAGCCTCCCAGCCTGCAAGCGCCACGGAGCGCCAACTCAGCAAGGTGACACAACCAAAAAAGGAGACAAGAAAAAAAAAAAACACACAGAAGAGCGCACAGCGAGTGGACACAGAGAGCAAGCAGCAAGCAAGCCACTGGGGGGGGGGGCGGTAAGTAAATACAGACACAGAAGAACACACAGTGAATGGACACAGAGAGCAGATAGCACACAAAAAGCCACAAAGGGGGGGATAAAAAAAAAAGAAAAAGTGTATGGTATATAGGAAGTGGATGTAGCACAAATGGTTGATTGCCTGCTTCCCAAGTATGAAGTCCTGGGTTCAATCCCTGGTACCCTCTAAAGAAAAAAAAAAGTATGGTATATATAGGTACAGATTACCATCATTATTATAAAGCAAAAATCCATGTGATCATCACCCAGAGCAAGAAATACAACATTGCCGGCACCCCAGATTCCTCATGTACATCTCCCTAATCATAACCTTTTTTCTTCCCCTTAAAAGCAATCATTTTCATAATTATTGTGATAATCATGCCCTTGCCTTTCTTTGTAGTTTTACCAGGTATTTATGCATGCCTAATCAATATAGTTTAGTTTTGTGCTTTTTTAAACTGTATTTCAAATGGAATCATACCATATATATTATGTGCTGCTTGAATTCACTTGACATTACTTGTGTGCAACTCATTCATGTTATAGATCTACTTATTCATTTAAATACGTAGTATTCCATTGTGAATATAGTACAGTCTATCCATGCTACTGTAGGTGGACATGTGAGTTGTTTCCCATTTGAGGTTATTTTGAATAATCCTACCATGAACATTCTTGTGCATGTATCCTGGTATGCATGTGCTTGTATTTCTTTTAAAATGTATACTTTGGAATAGATAATTCAAAGCAATTTTCTAAAATGGTTGCTTCCTTAACATACTTTTCCCATAGTAGCTGTTCTCGTGAACATTTCTTAGAACTTCTCTTTCTCCTCCTTTTCCTTTTTCTCTCCTTATTTCTTCTACCTGCAAGAGAGGAGTGGTGAATGGAGAGGGAGATAGAATAAGGAGACTGAACCAAAGGAAGGTAGACTAGCCTAGACTCAGAATGTTGTACTGAATTGGAAAAGGGCCTGATAGCAAAAGTTGGATATTAACCACCTCTGACAACATGAAAGTACCAGAGGCTGCACAGAGAGAATGCTTCTTTTCAAAAGCGTATTAGTAACCATCCTTCTTCACATCTCCTTCTCTCCTGTGTTTCTCCTTTTCTGTCTCCTAAGGATACTAATCACTGGATTTAGGACCCATTCTAAATCCAGGGTGATCTCATCTTGAGATCTTTAACTTAATTATATCTGCAGAGACCCTATGTCCAAATAAGGTCACATTCACAAGTTCTGGTAGTTTGGACTTAGACATAGCTTTTTGGAGCCACTATTCAATCCATTACTAATAGTATGAAATTCCTATGCACTGTATAACTACATAGAAATGCAAAATATACTGTGCACTAACATAATGCAGGTTGTACTCTTTCATATAAACCCTTTAAGAATCACAGTAGACAGTAACCTTCATGAAAATTTTGTTTTATATTTGTAAAGCATATGATGAAACTCCTAAAATTATAAACTGCAAAACTACCTAAAAATTACTTAATGATATATCCAGAAAATATTTCCTGAGATATATCCTAAGAACACCTCAACCCTTGTCACATACACACAAACACACACACACACCACTCCTCTCATCTAAAATACTGGATTATGAACACTTGGAACAGCACTTCCCAGTTTGGGGTGTGGGGAGAAAATACTAAAAATAGTATAAAAATACTATTTTTTTTTTTCTCTGCAACTTTTAGTGTCTCTTCTAAGAAAACCCTGGACAAGGAAGGGGATTTCCCTGTTGGCTTTGATCTGTTTCCTACTATGGCTCTTGAGAAGTTTCTGAAAAGGAGTATGGTAACAGAGATATGCCCAGTCTATAGAATAGGAGCCTTGCTTGAGAGAAATCCTTAAATGTGAGTTGAGAAAAAAGGTTAACTTTTGTCAGAACTGATGAAGTTTAAACCCCTACAATAGGCTTCTTACTAAAGAAAAATTGGAAATAAACTTTTAAAAATATATAAATTAGGCAGTAATTTTATTTCTGCCTAAGCCATTCCCTGATGAGATGAGAATCTAGAAATTTTAGTATTAACGTTAAGAAATATTTATTTGTTGCTTAAATGTTGTTTTTTAAGTAACGTCCATTGAGGAACTACTTTAAAAAAAGGCCTCAAATATTTATGGTCAGTACAAGTAATACTCCCACTTTAATAGTTATAAATATACCATTTTATAGGTTTAAAAAGTATCTTCTATTATCTAATTTAATTTACATGGAGGGATAGGAAAAGTGAGAAATCTTGTAGATAACTAAAGAAGACAAAGTCTAAGGCAGGTATGTAATGGTATTCTTAATCTCTTATTGACCTCATTAAGAAATAATGATACTTTTTAAAAAATCCATCGGTTTGTACTTTCAAAAAAACATTTAAGGAAAGCAGATGTGGCTCAAGCGATTTTGCTTCCATCTACCATGTGGGAAGACCCACTTTGATTCCCGGGGCCTTCTGGTAAAGGCATGCTAGGCCTATGCGACAAGCCAGGCCTGTGTGGAGAGCCACACAGCAAGAAGATGATACAACAAAAGAGAGACGCAGGGGAGAGTCGAGGCGAGACGCAGTGGAAACCAGGAACTGAGGTAGAGCAAGCGACAGGGACTATCTCTCCCACATCAGAGGTCGCCAGGATCAAATCCATGTGAAGCCTAGAGGAGAAAAACGAAAAGAGAAGATAAAAAGAAACAGACACACAAGATCACACAGCGAATGGACACAGACAGCAAAACCCCATGGGGGGAAAGGGAGAAGGGAAAAAAAAAATTTAAAATTAAATCCATCTGCTGATGTGGCATAAAATTCCACACTTTTGAGACAAATCTAGAATATATTAATATTTTCTGTGTTTTCAAGACACAAAAAGTAGGATGTATTAAAATACATCCTACTTTCGATAATGGCCATGTAACATATTTTTGTAATAGAGCCACAACATCCCCCAACCCACTTCCCCAAAAAGCATGATAATGAATTATGAAAGTAGCTTTGTTGATTTGGGGGCAAGAAGGACTTTCACTTTGAGAGGCTAAAAATATTGTTTTGTTTTGTTTTTATTTTTCCAGATTTTGTACCTCAGCTGCTGATATGAAAATTAGATTATTTACTTCAGATCTTCAGGATAAAAATGAATACAAGGTATATTGACAACTGTAATTTGTTCATCTTTAGAATTTAAAATATATATATTTTTTATTTTTAAATTACACTTATCCCAATTCAGAATGACTTTTTAGGTCATCTTGAAAGCATGTAATTTAGGGTCTCATTGTCTCTATTTTAACCTATGTTAAGTATGTTCTTAGTAACAACTGTGGATTAAAAATCTCCTATTGCTTATTACATTGAAATATTAGGCAGGCACGGCAAAGCCAAGTATATTCGTACTTGAATATAGTCAGCGTAGAGTAGACATGAACATCCAATAAGTAGCAAATGAGCTTCGAAGGCAAAAATGATCACTATAGTAGAGCAGGAGAGAGGATTACAAAGTGGTTAAGACACAGACACAGGAGCCCGACTGTGTGGTTTGAAGCCCAGCTCTACAACTTAGTAGCAAAATAATCTCTTTATGCTTATTCCTTATCTGTAAAATGGGGATAATCATAACATCTCCAGCATTTCTGAGCTAATTCATGTAAAACCCTTAGAATAATGCTCAATAATTGTACTTCCCATTGCTATAATAAAAAGCCCTTAGTTTGGGTTGAAATTGAATCATTTTGTTATAGCAACAGTATTGCCTTCTTGACTTTCTGAACATGAATAGTGTTATAAAAGAAAAATAAACAATAAATTTTTATCATTTAAAAAATAGTAAAAATATGCTGTAATCTAATGCTGTATATATTGGTTAAATTAATAGTGTACCAGAGAGTAGTCAAGTGTAGATAGGTGAAAAAAAATTGTTTTGTTTATTAGAGAAGTTGTGCACTTACAGAACAATCATGCATAAAATACAGAATTCCCATACATAACCCACCACCAACACCTTGCATTGGTGTGGAACATTTGTTGAATTGATGACAGCACATTCTAAAAATTATACTATTAATTAAAGCCCATGGTTTAAGTTAGGGTTCAGTGTTTGTGTGCTGTTACCGTGTTTGTACTCTCTCTCCCCTTTTAATCATAATCACATATATTCAGAAATACATTACAGTGCTGTTAACTGCATTCAGTGTTGTGCTGCCATCACCACCAGCCATTACTAAAGCATTTCCATCATTCTAAATAGGAACCTTGTACATTTTTGATCCTTAATTTTCTATTCCTATCCCATCTCAAGTCCTGGTAACCCATGTTCTATGAGTTGGCTTATTCTAATTATTTCAAATCAGTGAGATCATAAAATATTTGTCCTTTTGTGCTGGCTTATTTCACTCAACATGATGTTCATCCAAGTTGTCTCATGTATCAGGGCTTCATTCCTTTTTATGGCTGAATAATATTCCATGTAAGTAGATAACACATTTTGTTTGTCCATTCATCAGTTGAAGAACAGTTGGGTTGCTTCCATCTTATAGCAATTGTGAATAATGCTATAAGAACATCAGCGTGCAAATATCTGTTTGAGTCCTTCTTTCAATTATTTTGGATATATACCTAGTAAGGGGATTGCCAGATCATATGCTAGTTCTCTACTTAGCTTCCTGAGGAACTGCCAAACTGGTTTCCATAGCAGCTGTACCATTTCACATTCCCACCAGCAATAAGTGAGTGTTCCTATTTCTTTGCATCCTCTCCAACCTTATTATTTATCATTTCATTTCTTTAATAGCAGCCATTCAAATGGATGTGAAATGTGTAACATCGTAGTTTAGATTTGCATTTCTGTGATGGCTAATGATGTTTACCATCTTTTTGTGTGATTCATGCCATTTGTATATCTTCTTTGGAAAGATATTTATTCTAGTCTTTTGCCCATCCTTTAATTGGGTTTTTTGTCTTTTTGTTGTTTATTAAAGTAAAGGATTTTTTTTTTATATTCTGGATAGTAAACCTTTATCGGTTATGTGCTTTCCAAATGTTATTTCCCATTGTGTAGATTGTCATTTTTGATTCATGATAAAATCCTTTGGAGGTATAAAATTTTAAATTATGATGAGGTCCCATTTATCTCTCTTTTTTTTTTTTTCTTTTCTTGCTTGTGCATTGTGCATTAAGTCTAAAAACTGTTGTCTAACTCAAGGTCCTGAAGATGCTTCCCTATGCTTTCTTCTAGGAGTTTGATAGTTCTAGTTTTCTATTAAGGACATTCATCAATTTTGAGTTGATTTTTATATATGGTGTGAGATAGGGGTACTTTTTATTGCAAATGGAGATCCAGTTTTCCCATCACCATTTGATGAAGAGACTATTCTTTCCCAGTTGAGTGTCTTTGATACCTTGTCGATAATCAGTTGGCCATAAATGTGAGCCTTGAGCTCTCAGTTCTTTTCCATTGGTCTATATGTCTGTCCTTGTGCCAGTTCTGTGCTTATTTGATTACTGTGACTTTGTAATAAGATGGGGAAGTGTGAGTCCTCCAACGTAATCCATCTTTTTCAAGATGGCTTTGGCTACTCAAGGCCCCTTACCCTGCCATATAAATTTCAAGATTGGGTTTCCATTTCTTCAAAGAGTGTTGATGAAATTTTGATTGGGATTACACTGATTTTATAAATTGCTGTGGGTAGTATTGACATCTTAATGATAATTGAGTTTTCCAAGCCATGAACACAGAATGTCCCTCCATTTATTTAGGTCTTCTCTCTTTCTTTTTGCAATGTTTTGTAGTTTTCTGTGTGCAAGTCCTTTATATCCTTGGCTAGATTTATTCCTAGGCATTTCATTCTTTTAGTTGCTATTGTGATAGCAAATTTTTCATAATTTATTCTTCAGATTGTTCATTGCTTGTATATAGAAAATCTACTGATTTTGGGGTGTTAGTCTTATACCTGTCACATTGTTGAATTAATTTATTAGCTCTAGCAGATATGTTCTGGATTTTTCAAGATTTTCTGTTTATGAGATCCGATCATCTGCATATAGGGAAAGTTTTACTACTACCTTTCCAATTCGGATGCCTTTTGTTTCTTTTTGTTGCCTAATTGTTCTAACAAGCAACTCCAAAACCATGTTGAAAAACAGTGGCGACAGTGGGAATCTTTGTCTTGTTCCTGTTCTTAGAGGAAAAGCTGTAAGTAGGATGTTAGATGTATGCTTTTCACATATGACTTTTATCATGTTGTGGAAGTTTCCTTCTATTCCTAGGGTTACAAGTGTTTTTATCAAAAAAGGGTACTGTATTTTGTCAAATGCCTTTTCTACATCAACTGAGATTATCACATGGTTTTTTCCTTCAATCTGTTAACTTGGTGTTTTACACTAATTAATTTTCTTATATTGAACCAACTGTGCATACCATGGATAAATCGCACTTGATCATGTTATATAGTTCTTTTAATATACTGTTGGATATAGTGTGTTAGTATTTTGTTGAGGATTTTTGCATCTCTATTCTTTAGAGATGTTGGTCTGTTGTTTTATTTTCTGGTGTTATTTTTTCTGGTATGAGATGATGGTAGCCTCCTCTTCAATTTTTTGGAAGAGTTTGGGCAAAAGTGGAGTAAAGACTTCTTGGAATGTTTGGTAGAATTCCCCTGTGAAGCCATCTGGTCCTGGGCTCTTTTTTGGGGGGTAGGTTTTTGATAACTGATTCAATCTTTTTACTAATAATTGGTTTGCTAAGATCTTCTATTTCTTCTTGAGTCAATGTAGGTACTTTATGTATTTCTAAGAATTTATCTCTTTCATCTAGGTTATCTAACTTATTGGCATGCAGTTGTTCATAGTATCCTCTTAAAGTCCTTTTTATTTTAGCA
Source organism: Dasypus novemcinctus (assembly GCF_030445035.2). Classification (NCBI taxonomy): domain Eukaryota; kingdom Metazoa; phylum Chordata; class Mammalia; order Cingulata; family Dasypodidae; genus Dasypus; species Dasypus novemcinctus. The sequence goes on along the minus strand of NC_080684.1, from coordinate 86,352,602 downwards.
TGTATGGTAGTAATGTTCCCCTTTACCTTTCTATTTCGTTTTGTGTTTCTTCCCTCTTTTTTTCTTTGTCAGGCTAGCTAAAGTTTTGCTGATTTTATTCTTTCATAGAACCAACTCTTGGTTTTGTTAATTCTCTCTATTGTTTTATTGTTTCTATTTCATTTATCTCCTCTATAATCTTTGTTATATCTTTCCTTCTCCCTTTGGATTTCATTTGCCCTTCTTTTTCTAGTCTTCCGGTTTTGAGATTAGGTCTCTGATTTAAAGTCTTCTTTTTTAAAATGTAAGCATTTAGAGCTGTAAATTCTCTCCCAGCAAAGTCTTTGCTGCTTCCCATAAATTATGGTATATTGTATTTTCATTTTCATCTTCCTCAAAGTATTTCCAGAGTTTACCTCATGTGTTTTGGGGTACCCTGGTTAGGTGCATTGATATTTATGATTATTATTTCTTCCTGGTGGATTGTCCCTTCTATTAACATATAATGACCTTCTGTATATCTTATATCTTTTGCATTTAAAGTTTCTTTTGTCCAATATTAGTACAGCTGTTTGCATGGATTATCTTTTCCAGCCTTTCACTTTCAGCTGGTTTGTATATTTTTTGGGGTTTTTTTGTTTTTGTTTATTTTGTTTGTTTTATTTCTTTTTCTCCCGCCCCACCCCGCCCCCCCCCTCCCCCGGCCAGTTGTCTGTCCTCTTTGTCTATTTGCTGTGGGTTCTTCTTTGTCCTCTTCTGTTGTCAGCAGCATGGGGATCTGTGTTTCTTTTTGTTGCGTCATCTTGTTGTGTCAGCTCTCTGTGTGAGCGGCATCGTTCCTGGGCAGTCTGCACTTTCTTTCGCGCTAGGCGGCTCTCTTTACGGGGTGCACTCCTTGTGCGTGGGGCTTCCCTACACGGGGACACCCCTGCGTGGCACGGCACTCCTTGTGCACATCTGCACTGCACATGGGCCAGCTCCACACGGGTCAAGGAGGCCCGGGGTTTGAACTGCAGACCTCCCATGTGGTAGACGGACGCCCTAACCACTGGGCCAAGCCCGCTTCCCTGGTTTGTATATTTTGATCTATAGTGAGTCTCTTATAGGCAGCGTATGGATGGCTCGTGGTTTTTTATCCATTTTGTCAGCCTATAGCTTTTGATTGGGGAGAATAATCCATTCACATTCAATGATATTACTGTAAATGCATTATTTACTTCCATCATTTTTAGTATTTGTTTTTCACATGTCATGTCTTAGTTGCATCTGCCTTTTTACTCCTTTGAATATCCTTTCAGCTTTTCTTGCCTTCTACACTCTCCTCCAAGCCTCTCTTTCCTGTCTTTCTCTTTCTAGCTCTAATGTTCCCTTTAATGTTTCCTACAAAGCTGGATTCTTTTTTACAAATTCTCTTAGTTTCTGTTTATTTGTGACTGTTTTAAATGTACTGTGGCAGTTTGAGATCATTTTATGAATCCCAAAAAGAGAAAAATTATGTTTATAAACTAATCTATTCCTCTGTGTGTGATACTCTTTGGTTGTATCAAATGCGTTGAGGGGCCTCTGAGTTTGATACAATCAATTTAGGGCTTCTGATTGGGCTGCGTCAATAAGGCGTAACTCAGGTTGCATCCCACTTACATCTTTGTACATTGTGTTTTCAAAAACACAGTTCCTGTCTGTTTAATAGTTGTTTGGGTGGAAGAACTGAGTCCTGGAACTCCCTTCTCCCTACTCTGCCATCTTCCCCAGAAGTTACCGCATAAAATTTTGACCAATCAAAAGTTAATATGCTGATTATTATGAACATTAAAAACTTAATGTTAATTTAGTTTGCCTTGTAAACTGTGGAGGAATCTTTGCATGATGACTTGGAGGATTTAAGTTTGTTAAAGCTGTGCAGGAATGTTTGAATCAAATCCTTATTTCCCTTGTGATATATTTCTTTATAGTAAGCAATACCATATAGAACCACTTTATTAACTTTATAACTGAGATCAAATTGGAGTTATTCTTGAAAAGAAGGGAGGGAGGAAGGAGGAGAGGAAGGAAGAAGTATATCCATGAAAAGATTTGAACCTTGCCTGCATACATAGTCTTCCACCTTACAACTTCCCATTTGCTCTCAATGGCCAGTTGAAGGTTTCTGCATTCATTGTGACTATGGACTTGTTATTCTAGCTGTCTCCAGTCCTGGCAGTCACATTAAACAAGTGGATAAAAGCCTTAAAAGGTGAGGTCCACAGGACTTGGGTTTATTGGGTAGTAGCAAGCATGCAGATCATTATGTATGAGATAAAAAGCAGAGGGGACTCCATCTCAGTGCTGCTGAAGTTTCTCTAGCTTTATTTTTTAGTTAAACTTTATGTAAGAAGTGAGAAAAAAGGTGGTATGAGGACAGGTACATTAAAAGTATGTGTTTTTGTTAAAAAAAGGAAAAGAACGGTCAAACTGAGAGCAACGTGTTGAATGATCAACTTCTTTCCAAGGTAAACCTTCCAGAAATGGATATATAAGTCATGCTTTAAAAATAGCAGGCTGCATATGACCATTTAATAGAAAAAAAGGAGCATGTAGTGAAAGCTTTTAAAGCAGTGAAGTAAAATAATTAGGAAGGAATGCTGTAGAATATGTTTTTGTAGTTTTAATTAATTTTTCCCCTTTTGTCAGATTTTAGAGGGCCATTCAGATTTCATTAATGGTTTGGTGTTTGATCCCAAAGAAGGCCGTGAAATTGCAAGTGTGAGTGATGATCATACCTGCAGGTATGTTCCTTATGTTACAACTGTATTTTTTATTTTATTTTTTTATTTTGATGAGAATGACATTTTAAAAATTACAGGAATTGTAACTTATATAAATGCCACACAATGTTATAAAAGAAGTGTACTTTTTAAAAATAGTAAGTATGGGGAAACAGACTTCACCCAATGGATAGGGCATCTGCCTACCACATGGGAGGTCTGCAGTTCAAACCCTGGGCCTCCTTGACCCGTGTGAAGCTGGCCCATGCACAGTGCTGATGTGCGCAAGGAGTGTCGTGCCACGCAGGGGTGTCCCCCCACGTAGGGGAGTCCCACAGGCAAGGAGTGTGCCCCATAAGGAGAGCCTCCCAGCACGAAAGAAAGTACAGCCTGCCCAAGAATGGCGCCACACACACAGAGAGCTGATGCAACAAGAAGAAATACAGATTCCCAGTGCCGCTGATAAGGATAGAAGCAGTCACAGAAGAACACACAGCAAATGGACACAGAGAGCAGACAACTGGGGTGGGGGGGGAGGAAGGGGAGAAAAATAAATAAAAATAAGTAAATCTTTAAAAAAATAAATAAAAATAATAAGTATGACACAAACTTAAGTTTCAAAACCAGTGCCTCGATTACTAATTGCAGTTAATAGAGTCTTCTGTTCCAGATTCATGTGTCCCTCCTTGCCTCTTACTTTAGAATTGCGTATTTATGAAATCAAAATATATATATTGGGTCATATTCTTCAATATTGGACAAAGTTACTAGGATAATAAATGGTAATTGCTATATTATGAAGTTACGTCACAGATCCTATATGATATGTTATTGCTCGATATGAACTGTGAATTTCATTTGCTAAGTAAGATTCATGGAAAAATGAGTGTTTTTTCAATTTCGAAGGTCTCTTTGTAAAGTTTTTTTCTGTATATACAATACATTTCAGTATCATTGTTCCACCCCACCCACTAGTTTAGAGCAGATGACATTAACTATAACATTTTAATAATGCCTTAAGTGAAGAATACCACTCTACTTGGAGAACAAGATAACGAGTACGAGTAGGAGGTGAAAAAAAGCTGAGAAGTCAGAAGTGAAATGTGTCAGTCATTAGAGGAGTGCCAATTGCTTCGTTTACTTTAACAATACTGTGGCCAAAAAAACTGCTGCTTTGCTGTTTTGCATAGTTTGAATGTTTGATTAAACTGTCAAAATTATATTTATTATCACTTGTATACATAGAAAACTATTAAATGTGTCCTTTTACAGTGGAAGTAAAGTCATGAGCTACTTTTTAAATTTTAATCATTATTCATGTAGCTCCTATTTTTAAAGATCTAGAATCATAAACCATTATTCTTTATGTACTATATAAAAATTTTCATATCAGGGATATGAAAGATTTATATGACTTTAAGATTTTCATATATTAAAAATCATTTCTTTTGAAAGGGCCCTAAGTGTATTAAAACTAAGTTTGTATAGAGGCCTAAAGAGTTAATGGGACCATTGTTATGATAAAAGTTAGGTTAGATTATTAGGATGAAATAATGGCATTTCATTTCTCTCAAACATGGACTTTCCTAATCACATGCATATAGAAAAAAAACCTGAAAAAGGGGAAATGCACGACTTTTAAAGCCAAGGAATAATTTCTGAAGAGTGAACAACAGCCAGAAAGACCTGGGACTATACTTCATGGTCTGATTTTTTTTTTTTCTTGTGGTAGACTTGGGATTTTTGTAGACTAGTAAACTTCTCCAAAATTTGGGAAACTGATGTAGAATTGCCAACTGTTTATTTTCTCAAGTAGTAACAATTTTAAAAGTCTACTACCTTTTGTCATCATTTTATAAAAGAAAGGACATTATTACTCTTAAAATGTAGAAAGAGCTTAATTTGAGTCATTCCTTTAATTTAAATAAATTTAACATTTTCTAAAACTTGCTATTTAGCCCCTAATTGTCTTATTTTGCTAGACTGTGGTCGATGGTATTATTGTTCAGCAAATACTTACTCTTCCTTCCTCCCTTCTATGAAAGGAGGAGTTTTCCCACTCTGTTAATGTTGGGCTTAACCATGTGTCTTGTTTAGACCAATATAATGTTAGCAAATGTGATCCAAGCAAAAGCTTTAAATGTTTTACTTGTTTTGGCTTTACGTATGTTCTGTCATCTGCTATGAGTGTGTCTTGGAGAGCTACTGGTCCCAAAATAAGAAAAAGATGGAGTAGACATGGGCCCTTCTAGCATTATGAAACACAGCTTCCAGTAGACCCATGAGCAAGAAATTTATGCTTACTTTTTAAACCACTGAGATTTTAGGGTTGATGCACATTGTAGGAATAGCTCAGGACCTGTATTTAGAATGCATTAGCTTAGTTTGCCAACCAGAAGTAAAGGAGAATTCTAATTAGTTATTAAAATCAAACTTCTTAGGCCAGAAGCTAAGTAATATGGATATGATAAAATTAAAAAAGAAAAGAAAGACTGAGGGGAGAGAATGTGGGTAATTCAACCACCCACATGGGAGGTCCTGGGTTCAGTTCTAAGTGCCTCCTGGAAAAAAAAAAAAAACAGAAAAACAAAAAAGAAGCAAAACAAATGAAAAAACCAACTCAAGAATGCCGATGTGGCACAGTGGTTGACTACCAGCTTCCCACATACAAGGTCCTGGGTTCAATGTCTGGACCCCAGTACCTTTAAAAAAAAGAGAAAATGAGAGAAACAGAAGATAAAAGTAAAACAAGAATTTAAAGGTAAGGAAGAGCAGCAAGTATTATACATTCTCACAGGAAGAAAGGAATTCTGAGGGGATAGACTCCAGTAGAAAAACTTTTCAGTACAACCATCTTCATTAACTCAAAGGATAGAATTGCCAGACTGCAAATAAAGACACTAGCCAAATAACAATTATGCATTTTGGGCAGAGGAAATAGCCATTTACATCCCGAATGATCACTGCTATCAATATACTAAAGTAATGCCAATCATAAGCTGGGCCTGCATGTTAGAGGTAGAAGTACATTGGTAAAATCCTTGTCAAATTCTAGTCTCTAAATCTGTCATTTTATAGTAGTTTTATATTCAGATATAACAGTTTGCTATGGTTATGAATTCCAAAAATAGATACTGGATTATGTTTGTAATCTGGTCTGTACCTGGGCGTGATTGAGTTATGATTGGGGCTTTGATTGGGCCACGTTATTAGGGCATGGCAAATAAAAGGCATGGCAAAGGACAGAGGTGAGCGTTCTTAATGTTGGAGTTTTAATGTTGGATTTTGATGCTGATCTTAAGCTGAAGCTCCAGGGAGAGAGAGCATTCACCTGATAGTCTACAGCTGACCTTGTGGAGAAACCAGAGAAGCTGAGCCCAGAAGAACCCAGGAAGCCCGAACCTTAGCAGACGGCAGCAGCCATTTTGCTCCCACATGTGAAAATAGTTTTGGTGAGGGAAGTCACTTATGCTTTATGGCCTGGTATCTGTGAGTTCCTATCCCAAATAAATGCCCTTTATAAAAACCAACTAATTTCTGGTATTTTGCATCACCACCCCTTTGGCTTACTAATACAACAGGTGATGCCATGCTAAAAATAAATACAACTAGGCAGAAGATCAATAAAGAAATAGAGGGATGGGGGATATCCAGGAATCTCTTATGTTTTTTATAATGTTACCTTTTATGTATGCATCTTTAAAAAAATACAGTTTACAAAAAATTGATGGGGGTGGGGAGGTTGGGTGTGGGTTAAATGGGAACCTCTTATGTTTTTTTAATGTAACGTTCTATGTGATCTATTAACTTTAATTTTAAAAGTTTTATTAAAAAATAGTAAAAATAAATAAGGAAATAGAGGATTTGAACATTATAAACATTATAAACCAACTGACCTAGCAAATATATACAGAACACTCACCCATCAAAAGCAGAATACACCTTCTCAGATGTATATGGAACATTCTCTAGGATAGACTGTGTTAGGCTAGAAGATAAGTCTCAATAAATTTAAAAAGATTGAAATCAGGGAAGTGGATGTGGCTCAAGTGATAGATCTTCCACCTACTGTATGGGAGGACCTGGCTTTGATCCCTGGGGCCTCCTGGTGAAAAAGAAGAGAAAGTATGCCCACATGGCAAGCCAGTGCCCGTGTGAGTGCACGTGTGGTGAGCCAGTGCCCCATGCAAGTGAGTCTTTTGAAGTATCAAAAGAGAGACAAGGGGAGAGTCAAGGTGAAGCACAGCAGAAACCAGGAACTGAGGTGGCATAATTGACGGGGAACCCCTCTCTCCATCAGAGGTCTCCAGGATCAAATACCAGTAAATCCAGAGGAGAGAAAATGAGAAGACTACACAGACAGCAAAAACAGCAGGGTAGGAGGAGGAGAAGGGGGGGAAATAAATAAATATTTTAAAAAATAAAATAAGGATTGAAATCATGTAAAGGAGCTTCTCTGTTCCCAATAAAATGAAACTAGAAATAATTAAAAGAAGGAAAATTTGAATTATCCCCACGTGGTGAAAATTAAACAATATCCTTTTAAACATCCAGTGGGTGGAGAAAAATTAGAAGATACTTTGAAATGAATGCAAATGAAAACAGAGCATACCAAATTTATGGAATGTAGCAAAGGCCATGCCTAACGGGAAATTTAAGGTTGTAAAAAACTGCATTAAAAAAAGGAAGAAAACTCTCAAATGAGAAACCTAGCTTTATACCTTAAAGAACTGAAAAAAGAGAAGCAAACTAAACCTAAAGCAGACAGAAGGAAGAAAATTAATGTGAAAATTAGAGTGAAGATAAATAGAATGTAGAAAGATGATAGAATCAACAAAACAATTACTGATTCTTTGAAAAGATTGACAGAATTAACAAACCATGAGCTAGACAGACTGAGAAAACAATATTCAAATTAGTAAAATCAGAAATGAAAGTGAGTACATTACTACTACCTTATAGAAATAAGTAGGATTTTAAGAGAACACCCTGAGGAATTGTATCCAATAAATTAGATAACGTAGATGAAATGGACAAATTTCTAGAAACACGTAAACTCTTCAAAACTGATTCAAGAAGAAACAGAAAATCTGAATAGACCTATAACAAGTTTCAGCAATCAAAAACCAACAGAGAAAGAAATAGAAAAGAAATAGAAAATCTGAATAGACCTATAATAAGTACCAGCAATTAATAATAAAAAACCAGCAGAGAAAAGCCCAGGACCAAATTCCTTCACTTGGAAATCCTACCAAACATTTAAAGAAGAACAAATACCAATTCTTGAACACTTCCAAAAAGTTCAAGAAGAGTGAACACTTCTGTTTTATTCCATGAGTCCAGGATTATCCTGAGGCCAAAGCCACAAAAGGATATCACAGGAAAAGAAAAATATAGAATATCCCTATGAATATACATGAAAAAAAGTCCTCAACATCTATCTAAAACTATTAAAATTTTAGAAGAAAACATAGGGTTAGATCTTCATGACCTTAGATTTGGCAGTGGTTACTTAACTATGACACCCAAAGCACAAATAACAGAAGAAAAATTAAATAAATTGAAATTCATCAAAATTAAAAACTTTAGGATATCAAAGACTATCAAGGGAATGAAAAGACAACTCACAGAATGGGAGAAAATATTTGTAAATCATATATCTCATAAGGGTCTTGTATCTAGAATATATAAAGAATTCTTACAACTCAACAATAATAAGACAACACAATTTTAAAATGTTCAAAGTACATGAAAAGACATTTGTTCAAAGAAGATATATAAATGGACAGCGAACCCATGAAAATATGTGGTTAATGTCATTATTCATTAGGCAAATGCAATTCAAAACCAAAACAAGATACTACTTAGCACCTACTAGAATGACCTTTTTTAAAATTAAAAAAAAGAAATAAATGTTGGTAAGGACGTTGTGATACTTTGTTGGTGGATTTGTAAGGTGGTGCAACTTTTTAAAGTTCTTTAATAATTTTTCTCTTTATATCATTGAACTTAATAAATTGATAAAATTGTTGCTTAGAGGTATATATACAAAAGTGTTATTCATCCTCTAGTGCTGGTGAGGAATTTGTAATTTTTGAGGGATAACTTTGTCAAATTATCCTAGCACTGGTTATTGAAATGAAGATGTCATGGTCCTTCACATTCGATTAGCCAGGTTATCATGGATGAGAAAGAAGAGTAAGTGCAAGCTGCCAAAGAGGAGCTCCATGGTGTCCATGATGCCTAAGTAACAGAGGATTTTAATCCTGCTAAGAAACGGACTTGTCTAGAGGATGAGGAAATTAATCTAGAGTAGAGTGCTTTGACCTTTTTACTAATTAGGTATTTCGCAGAGTCGGCCATGCTTTACCCCTTAGAAGTCATCATGAACCTAGAAGAATGACCTTGTGGAAGGAGTGAGTAGGTTAAAGAATGAATATATGATTATAACTCTGTCATCACATCTTTATGAAAAAGGTGCCATTACCCAAAAAAAGCAGTCTGGCAGCATATGTTTTTAAGAAAGGAAATTTCCAGGTAAATTACAGGATTGCCAGCCCTTCAATCTCATGTTCTAAGCCATTTCCTTTTTTTTTTTCATCCCCTGCCACCCCTGTGGCTCCCTCATCTGTTTACTCATTGTGTTTGCTTGTTTGTGCTCATTGTTTTAGCTCATTTTTTGCTTGTCTGTTTTTTTCATTATAGGAGGCACCAGGAACCAAACCCAGGACCTCCCGTGTGGGAGGCAAGCACTAAACTGCTTGAGCCACAGACACTCCCTGCTCATTTATTTTTGCTCATTGTCTCCTCATTGTGTTTGCTCATTGTCTGCTCATTGTTTTTACTCACGTCTGCTCATTGTTTGCTTGTCTTCTTTAGGAGGCACCAGGAACCAAACGTGGGACCTCCCAAGTAGGATGCAAGCACTCAACTGATTGAGCCACGTCCACTCCCCACCCTTTCCTTTATGATCCCTCATCATCTCTACCACACACACACATGCACATACACAAACATACATAAATATATACATATTTATGTTTGTGTACATTTATATGCACATATATGCACAGAATGATAGAAATAAATACTGATGTCCATTTCTGTATGTGCACTGAGTATGTATATGTATACACATTTGGACAAGAAGATAAAATACTGATGTTCATAATTACAGCCTAGCATCATCAAAAGTTAGATACAGTGAATCTTGTGGTAGAATATGAACTGTGGGTTAACACAACAAATATGAGAACATTCTCTCATGAACTATTATCAAGTACATAATACTAATACAGGGTGTTAATAACTGGGTGAGTTGGGGGAAAATAGCCCAAATACAAAATATTGACTATAGTTAGTAGTAGTAGTAGTAGAATTTTGACAGTGCTCTTTCATAGTTTGTAAAAGTTGTTTCCCAACAATGCAAGGTCTGGGTGGTAGGTTCATGTATGGGAGCCATATATGATATGCATGTTCATTTTGTAAGTTCACCATTTTGCCTATACATTTATCATTTATGTATGTTCATATGTGAATGATAAACTTCAAAAAAATGGTTAAAAAAGGTAGCTAAAATTATTATAGTACTTGAAAGGCAGACGAGTACATATTCATTTAGAAAGATTTATTATTTCTTACCTCTAAAGGTAAAAATGATGTTTGAATATTTAATGGGTTAAGCTTATTAATTTAAAACTTCACTAATACAGAACATCACATTCCTACTCATTGCCAAATAATAGATGTTCTTCTGTAATAGAAACTACTATCCTGTAAGAACAAGTCAGATCAACAAGTATTAAACATGTTTAGTATGGCCTACATTTAGTACTTAAGGAGACAGAAAAGAAATGAAAACTCAGTATTCAGTGTAACTACAAAGCATGTCAGAAGTAAATCCCTTTCCTTTAATCCTGGCCCCCCCCCCCCCAATAATCTTTTTCTTTTTTAAAGATTTATTTTTTCTCTCCCCTTTCCCCCCCCCCCCCCCCCCCCCAGTTGTCTGCTCTCTATGTCTATTCACTGTGTGTTCCTCTGTGTCTGCTTGTTTTCTTGTCAGTGGCACCCGGAATCTGTGTCTCTTTTTTTGTTGCGTTATCTGCTGTGTCAGCTCTCCCGTGTGTACAGTGCCGTTTCTGGGCAGGCTGTGCTTTTTTCACGTGGGGTGGCTCTCCTTGGGGCACACTCCTTGAGTGTGGGGCTCTCCTACGCGGGGGACACCCCTGCGTGGCACAGCACTCAATTCACGCATCAGCACTGCACGTGGGCCAGCTCATCACACGGGTCAGGAGGCCCTGGGTTTAAACCTTACACCTCCCATGTGATAGGTGGACACCCTATCCGTTGGGCCAAATCCACTTCTCCCAAAAATCTTTTAAAATATTAGATAAAAATTTGTGGTGGAAGAAAATTGTCCAGAGACCAGGGAATTCTTTTTTTTTTTTTCAAGATTTATTTATTTGTTTCTCTCCCCTCCCCACCCCCAGTTGTCTGTTCTCTGTGTCTATTTGCTGCGTCTTCTTTGTCCGCTTCTTGTTGTCAGCGGCTTGGGAAATCTGTGTTTCTTTTTTGTTGCGTCATCTTGTTGTATCAGCTCTCTGTGTGTGCGGCACCATTCCTGGGCAGTGAACTTTCTTTCGCGTGGGGCGGCTCTCCTTACGGGGCACACTCCTTGCACATGGGGCTCCCCTATGCAGGGGACACCCCTGCGTGGCAGGGCACTCCTTGCACGCATCAGCACTGCACATGGGCCTGCTCCACATGGGTCAAGGAGGCCCGGGGTTTGAACCTCGGACCTCCCATGTGGTAGACGGACGCCCTAACTACTGGGCCAAGTCCGCCGCCCAGGGAATTCTTATTTTAAGACTGAAATAATAAAGGCATGTAATGTGCCACTCACTTTGTCCATAAAAGATGGAATATTAGTAGTTGCCATGTTCTAGCAGTGATTATTTTTTAAAAGAATGGAAGTAAGGAGTGGAGGAACAGAATCAAAGAATAAGGATTTCTTTTAGGAATATAATCAAATCGCTGGATAAGGGAATACTAAATTACCTAAAAGACTCACAAACCAATAAGTATAGTTTTTTGAAAAAAAAAAAGTTAAAAGAAGAAAAATGTTTTCTATGTATCATATATTGGCTAAGTTCTTTACGTATTACCTCTGAGTACAAGATTCATAATTAAACTGGAATGTTCCTCCCTTACCCCCACCCCAATTGGGAAAACAAAATATGTAATCTTTTAAAAATAATCCTTGGAGGGAAACAGATATGGCTCAACTAATAGGGCTCCTGTCTACCATAGATGAGGTCCAGGGTTTGAAGCCCAGGGCTTCCTGGTGAGGGCAAGCTGGCCCATGCAGAATGCCAGCCCATGCAGGAATGTGGCCCTGTGCAGGAGAGCTGCCCTGCATGCGAATGTCACCCAGCACGGGAAAGCTGCCCTGTGGAGGAGTGCCGGCCGACAAAGAGAGCTGGACAGCAAGATGACACAACAGGAGACACAGAGGAGAGAAAATAAGAAGACATAGCAGAACAGGGAGCTGAGGTGGCACAAGAGAGTAATCACCTCTCTCCCATTCCACAAAGTCCCAGGATCGGTTCCTGGAGCCGCCTAATGAGAATACGAGCAGACACGGAAGAACACACAGCAAATGGACACAGAATGTGGGGAATGGGGTAGGAATAAATAAAATAAATCTTTAAAAAATAATAATCCTTGGTAAGTGGAGAAAGGAGGGGACTGAGAACCTTGTCAAAGTTGGCCAATGGAACAGCATTCCTTGGGAATTTAATCCCAATTGAGGAAATAAATTATGCCTAAATAATTGCAGACAAAGAGAAATCAGAATTTATATTATTAAAATGTTATACAAATGTCCTATACTAATGCAGTGGTTAGTGGTAGGGTATGGGAATCCTATATTTTATGCATGATTGTTTTGTAAAATCTACAACTTCTCTAATAAAAAATATATAGTTACATAATTCAGTATATAGAGTTCCATGTTTGACTCTAAAATTCCCTCTAATTTTTGGTAACATTTTGAATCAAAATCGGTTATTACATAGCTCTAACAAGAGCTTTAAGAATGGGATATAGGAGAAACAGATAGAAAGGTGAAGAATTTTCTTGTTTGTCTATTTTTTGTTTATTATTGTTAATTGAAATAATGAAAATGCCTTAATAGTGATTGAAGTGATCAATGAAAAAAGAAAAAGAAAGGAATAAAACTGATAGTTTGTATTGTGTTTGATAATATTTTATCTCCAGTGAATGGAACATAAGGAATCTGTGTCTTTATAACAACTATCCAAAAATTATACTAAAACCTGTTGGTTACATTTGCATATCTCTCATTCAATGCTGTGAAATAGTTTGTAAATGAAAATTTATAATAAAGTCTTTACAGTGATTAAAGAATTTACTAAAATGTTACTTCATCATGTACTGGTAACACCACTATGTAGTAGTGAACTTTTTGTTCTCTTTTATGTGCTCTTAGTTGAAATACAAAACCATTACTTATTAAAGTATGTTACCATGTCCATTACTGTAGTAATTTCATCTTGCTTTCCATGGCCCTCATGTGGTTACAGAAAGTAAGTAGTATAAATGGGAATCACATCCATAAACATTTTTCAGATTTATTTTGAAAATCCATTGATGTGAGTGGTAAGGAGTGCTTTCCCTCATTTGTAACTCTTGTAGCCAGCATGTAGTCAAAACTTTAAGTTGTCAGTTATATCAGAACTTTTCTTGGAAATAATGAAATGCTCATATTTCCTAGATAATATTACTGGTGTTTATGTTAAGGCTTATAGTAGTTAAAGGAAAAACCCTTTTACTCTGAATTCCTTGAAGTAATCATTACATATCATCTGTTTGAAAACTTCCATATGGTATTTCTTTACAGTTGAGAGTTTAATTTTGAGGTTTATTTTTAAATGTGTCAAAGTTTCTCACCATTCCCGTTCTTCAAAAATCTGTCTTTATAAATTAAATATGATGTTAATCTCTGTGAGAGGTCTCAGATAGTTTCTCACCTCTGTAATGATAAACTTGCTGGACTCATTTATTAGCTCAAGTAGCTTTGTCATACATATTTCAGAATTTTCTAAATATAGGATGAAGCCATCTGCAAATAGGGTTTTACTCCCTCTTTTCCTATTCAGATGCCTTTTTTTTTTACTTGTCTACTTGCTCTAGCTAGAACTTCTAGCACAAGACAATGATGACACTGTGTATCCTTCCCTTTTCTCTTTTCTTAGAGGAAAGCTTTCAGCCTTTCCCCAATGAATACAATATTGACTGTCAGTTTTTCATATATGTCCTTTATCATACTGAGGAATTTTCCTTCTATTCCTATCTTTCAAAGTGTTTTTATCAAGAGAGGATGCTGGGTTTTGTCAAATTCATATTCTGCATCAATAAAAATGATCATGTGGTTTTTCTTTCCTTCAATTTATTTATGTGGTATATTACATTAATTGATTTTCTTATGTTGAACCACCCTTGCATACCCGGAATAAATCCCACTTGGTCTTGATATATAAGTGTTTTGATATGCTGTTAGATTAGATTTGGAAGTATTTTGTTGAAAATATTTGCATTTGTGTTCATAAGAGAGATTGGTCTGTAATTTTCTTTTTTTGTAGTGCTTTATCTGGCTTTGGTATTAGGGTGATGTTGGCTTCCTTAAATGTGTTGGGTGATTCTCTCTCCTCTTCAATTTTTTGGAAGAGTTTAAACAGGATTTGGTGTTAATTCTTCTCAAAATGCTTCTTAGAATTCACCAGTGAAGCCATGTGGTGCTGGGCTTTCCTTTGTTGGTACATTTTTTATGAGTGCTTCAATCTCTTTAAATGTGATTGATTTGTTAAGTTCTTGTATTTCTTATAGCATTACTTGACATTGTGCATTTCTAGAAATTTGTCCATTTCATCTAGGTTGTCTACCTTCTTCACATATACTATCCTCTTATGATCCTTTTTATTTCTGTGAGGTCAGTTGTAGCTTCCTCCATTTCATTTCTGATTTTATTCATTTGTGTATTCTCTCTTTTTTTCTTTCTGAGTCTACTGAAGGTTTTCTCAATTTTATTGCTTTTCTCAAAGGACCAGCTTTTGGTTTTCTTGATTTTCTCTATTGTTTTGTTGTTCTCAATTTCATTTATTTCTGCTCTAATCTTTATTATTTCTTTCCTTCTTCTTGAGTTGGAAATGGTTTGCTGTTCTTTTTCTAAGTTGCTCCAGTTGTTCTGTTAGATCTTTCATTTTAACTTTTCTTTTTTTAATATAGTCATTTAGAGCTATAAATTTCCCTCTCAGCACTGTCTTCACTGTATACCATAAGTTGTGATAAGTTATAGTCTCATTTTCACCCACCTCAATATATTTGCTAATTTCACTTACAATTTCTTCTTTGACCCACTGATTATTGAGGAGTGTGTTGTTTAACCTCCACACATTTGTGATGTCTCTTTCCAATCTATTATTGACTTCCAGTTTCATTCCATTATGATCTGAGAAGGTGCTTTGTATAATTTCAGTCTTTTTATATTGAGACTTGCCTTGTGCCCTAACATGTGGTCTGTCCTGGAGAAAGACCCATGGGCACTTAAGAAGAATGTATTACCTGCTGAGTTTGGGTGCAATGTTTTGTATCTTGTCTGTTAGATTTAGCCATTTATATTGTTTAAGTTCTCTGTTTCTTTGTTGATCTTCTGTCTGGTTCTATCTAATGATGTGAGTGGTGTGTTGAAGTCTCCAATTATTATTGTAGAAATGTCTATTTCTTCCTTCAGTTTTGCCAGAGTTTGCTTCATATATTTTGGAGCACCTTGGTTAGGTGCATAGATAATTATGATTATTATTTCTTCCTGGTGGATTACCCCTATTATTCATATATAATGGCCTTCTGTATCTCTTCAACTTTTTTTTGTATTTAAAGCCTGTTTTTTCCAATATTAGTACAGCTACCTGTGCTCTTTTTTGATTAGTATTTGCATAGAATATCTTTTTCCAACCTTTCACTTTCAGCCAGTTTGTATATCCGGGTCTCAGGTGAGTCTCTTGTAGGCAGCATGTGGATGGCTCATGTTTTTTATCCATTCTTTCAACCTGTATCTTTTGATTGTGAAGTTTAATCCATTCACATTTAATGATATTACTATAAATGCATTATTTACTTCTACCATTTTATTCTTCATTTTTCATATGTCTTATTTTCATTTGTCTTCTTAGTCTCTTTATTTTTATTTTTTTTCAGCTATTTTTGCCTTCTACACTCTCTTCCAAGCCTTTCTCTCCTGTCTTTTTCTTTTGGGCTATAAGATTCCCTTTAATATTTCCTGCAAAGGTGGATTCTTTATTATGAACTCCCTTAATTTCATTTATTTGTGAATATTTTTAACTTACCTTCAAATTTGTAAGGACAGTTTTATTGGATAAAAAATTCTCAGATGGATGTTTTTCTCTCTCAGTATCCTGAATATATCATACCATTGTCTTCTCACCTCCGTGGTTTCCAATGAGAAACCCACACTAAGTCTTACTGGGCAATCCTTGGATGTGATGGTTTATTCTTCCTTGCTGCTCTCAGAATCTTCTCTGTATCATTGACGTTTGACATTCTGAGTAGTACATGTCTTGGAGTAGGTCTGTTCAGGTTTATTCTGACTGGAGTACACTGTGCTTCTTGGACATGTAAGTTCATTTTTTTCATGAGAGTTGGGAAATTTTCAGCCATTCTTTCCTCAGATACTCTTTCTGCCCTTTTTCCTTCTCTTCTCCTTCTGGAACTCCCGTGGCATGTATGTTGTTCTACTTTGTGTTATCCTTCAACTCCCTGAATCCCTGCTTTATTTTTTCCATTCCTTTCTCTCTTCAATTTCAGCTCTTCTTTCTTTTGTATCACTTATTCTTTCTTCTATCATTTCTAGTCTGCTGTCGTAAGCCTCTAATGTGTTCTAATGTGTTCACCTGTCTTGTCTTTTATTCCCATGAGCTGTTTTCTGTTCTGGTTTTCACATTCTTCTTAGTGTTTGTTCAGTGTCTTCTTGGTGTCCTTTATCTCTTTAGCCATATTATCTTTCACCTCATTAATTTGATTTTGGAAATTTGTGTGCATCTCATTGATTAGTCTCAAATCCTGTGTCTCTTCTAGAGCCTTGATATATTCCTTTTCTAGGGCCATTTCTTCCATTTTCTTAGTATGGCTTATGATTTTTTGCTGAAGTCTAGGTATCTCATTAGGATGGTAAGTTTACTCAGATACTCAATTTCTCTCGTTTTCATAGGGATATACTGGCAGGAGGCTATGTGTTCTTGCTATTCTTTGATACTCAATTTAACCTGATCTGGGTCTTTAGGCTTATCCCTTTTAGTTGTTCAGATCTGGGCTCTGAACCCAGTGCTTGCAGACCTGCTTCCAAGGGCCTTGGGGAGGGAGGCTATAAGGGCAAGAAAAAACTTCTCATTTAATTCTCTCACATACGCTTCCTCAGTGGGTCATGAGATGGTGCTCTTCAGTAGGACTCTCAGTTAATAGCCAGTCCAAGTTTGTTCACTGCAATAGGGACTGGGTCATTGTGAGGGAGGATCATGCCTGGAGGCTAAAAGCCTCCTAATTTAAACTTTCACAAAAGCAATTCTCTAACCTTTGCTGGTGTCCCTCTCCCTTTTCCTGGGTAGGGAATAATTCCACTCCGCTCTGCATCCTCAACAACCAGTCCTGGTCTTAGAGAGGGAGATTGAGAGGGTTGGAACTCTCTAGTCCCTTGCTGGCTCTCAGGGCAAACAGTGGTATGGCCCCACCCAGCCTGGAAGGGTTGGTGGTACTGAGCAGACCAAATTTGTAAGTCAAAAGCTGAGTCAGGGAAGCAGACTTGGCCCAATGGATAGGGAGGTCTGCGGTTCAAACCCTGGGCCTCCTTGACCCGTGTGGAGTTGGTCCATGCGCAGTGCTGATGTGCACAAGGAGTGCCCTGCCAAGCAGGGGTGTCCCCTGCATAGGGGAGCCCCACGCGCAAGGAGTGCGCCCCATTAGGAGAGCCGCCCAGCGCGAAAGAAAGTGCAGCCTGCCCAGGAATGGCGCCGCACACACAGAGAGCTGATGCAACAAGATGACGCAACAAAAAGAAACACAGATTCCTGGTGCCACTGATAAGGATAGAAGCGGTCACAGAAGAACATACAGCAAATGGACATAGAGAGCAGACACCTGGGGCGGGGGCAGGGAGGAGAGAAATAAATTAAAAATCTTTAAAAAAAAAAAAAGCTGAGTCATCTTAGGCTGTGTCCCCCTCTCTCCCCTTTCCTATGAAGGTGGAACCCAGGGGCCCTCTTTGTCTGTAACTGTAGGCTTCAAGGCCTAAGAATTCAAAAGTGTCTGTAGTGTGAAAAGGATGCCAGCAGTTGCACATGCCACTTTTAACAAGTTTTGTCATCGTGATTCTTTTCCTTTGCCCCTCTCTCTTCTGGGCATTGTCCAGCCCCATCCCCTGGTGTTCTAAACCTTAAAAGACTTTTTCCTTAGCCATTTCTGCCTGTCCTCTAGCTATTTTTCTGGGAGAGGATAGAGTCCTGTGTCTTTCTAGTCTGCCATCTTCTCAGAAGTTGATGCTGAACACCTTTTCATGTGCTTTTTGGCCATTTGTATTTCTCTTTGGAGAAATGTCTATGCATGTCTTTCGCCCATTTTTTAAATTGAATTGCTAGTCTTTTTATCATTGACTCATGTGATCTCTTTATAACATGGAGATCAAACGCTATCAGATATGTGATTTCTGAAGATTTTCTCCCATTGAATAGGCTGCCTTTTCACCTTCTTAACAAAGTCATATGAAGCACAAAGGTGTTTAATTTTGAGGAGGTCCCATTTACCCTATTTTTTTTTTCATTGCTTGTGCTTTGGTTTTAAGAAACCACCATCTGCCACAAGACCTTGAAGATGTTTCCCTCTATTTTCTTCTAGGAGTTTTATGGTTGTAGCTTTTATATTTAGGTCCTTCTTCTATTTTTAGTTAATATTTGCTTAAAGTGTGAGATAGGGGTCCTCTTTCTTTTAGATATGGCTATCCAGTTCTTCTAGCACCATTTGTTAATAGAGTGTTCTACCCCACTGGGTGGGTTTGACAGTCTTGAAAAAAATCATGTGACTGCAGATATGAGGGTCTATTTCTGAACACTCAATTCTCTTTCATTGGTCAGTCTGTCTAAATTTATGCTAATACCATGCTATTCTTACCATTGTAGCTAAGTAATATGTCTAAGAACTCAGGTACTTTTTAAAAATCAGAATTAGGATGATCTTCTGAATATATCTGTAACACTAACACATACTAAAATTAACCTTTTTAAAATACCTAGTTCAAACTACCATGCGTTATTTTTATGTTACCTCCACTTTTAAGGCTTTTCCCTTGGTATCAAGGTTTTGCATAGTCTGAGCCACAAACTGACAAAGTTTATTTATTAACAACTCTCAGCTACCATACCTACCTTCAAGTTTGTCAGTCTAATCCCTAGATTGCGCTTTCAGTTATTTATTTCCCACCTCTGATGTCATTTTGCACTTAAAACCAGATATTTTAGCACTAAATTGTTTTGTAATGTTTGTCTTCCTTCCTAATTGTGATTTGCTAAGAACTGTATTATATTTCATGCTTCATTGAATCATTCATGGCATGATGAGTAACTTAGTGATTGATTATTTGAAAATGAGAGAGAAAGTAGACATTTGTTGCCACAAACTCAGTGAAAAATATGTTTCTTGTCTAATAGTGTCCTATTTAAGAATGTCCTGTACCCAGCAACACTGTAACATTGCCTTTCATCCTTATAACTACATCTCTGTATGAGTTTTGTTCTTGCTTTCATATTTAATTAATCAATACACTGATTCATCTGGTCTTCTCATCTTTTTTAAAAAGACTGTGGTTTGTATTTTTTGCTTTACCAGTTAGAGGTGGCCAAATGGATACAGATGTGTCATTTAATGTTATCCATTCCTTCTTTTGTCTATGTTGTAAAAAAACAATGGGTAGCAGAAATTTCCTTCTACAGTAAACTCCTAGCAGACAATGAGTTGCCAATTGAAAATTGAGAACAAATAAAAAGAGAAGAGTATAACCCAGGAAATTTCCTTTCAATTCTCAGAGGGAACATCTCCCTCCACTAATTGTCTATTTAAAAGACCCTTGAGAATATCTAGCATATGCCCAATGTCCCAAAGCACAATTTATGAGATCTTTTTAATTAAATGGAACAGTTATATTTAAATACCATGAGGTAGAGTTACTTAATGTTCTGCTGAAAAACACTGACCCAGAATTAAAGCAATAATTTTAACAATAAACTACTAAAAGTAAAATAAGTGTCATTTATAATCTTAGATCTGGATGGCTCTTCAGCCATCAAATATAATCCCTCTATTTTACAACTAAATCAAAGAGTACTCTTTAGGACAAGAGAGTGGAGAGTAGTGGGGATATTTATTATAATTATAGTCAAGTTGGATAAAAACTGCCATCTTCTTTTACATGAGGAGTGATGCTAACACATCCAGTGCCCTTTACTTCAGTCTGTATTATTGGCTTCTGAATGTCAGCAGATTAACTTTACTTTGAAAACCTTTCCTTTGAAATTTCCCCTGTACATATTCAAGTAGATACATGTATTTATTTCATATAGCCCTTTAAAATTTTTATTTTATGTATGGTCTAGTATCTTTCTGAGTGTTTGGTTATGTATATTAAGAAGTCTGTGAACTCATAAATCTTTTCTCTTTCCAAGGCATAAGGTCTGTGGTTATAATTGAATTTCAAGTAATTTTATTTATTATAAACAAATTTATAGGCAAATAAATTTGGAAATACTATTATAAGATCTGAATTTCCAAATTTCTGAAATTTTTTTCCTATTTATGTAGAAACCCTCTTAAGTAACCTAAATGTCAGTAAACTCAGGAAATGATTTTTAAAGAATGCCTGCCTACCTTATTTTAGTGTACAACATTTAAATGAACATCTAGTTGTCACTTTTGATATTAGGCCAAAGCTTTTTTTCTTGAATTTCTTTCTTGGGTGTTCATTGGTTAGGGTTTGACATCTTTCTGACATGAACCACACCCATAATACAATGTCTGCAATGGATGTAACACTTGCAAAGCAGTCCTAAATCAGACTATACCCAGATTTTTATTTTTGTTTAATCTTTTACAGCTGTTACACATACATAATTTAAGAGCAGGGTTTATTTTTTTTCTTTTAGAAACATACCTTTACTTAGTTGTCATCACGTACATTGAAACATCTCTTTCATATTCATATTTTGTCATTTTACCTAATATTACTTGCTCAATTATATGTATTGTTTGTATCACTTACTAGTCAAAAAGTTTGCAAAGCAAAAACCTATAATTCCTCTTGGTAAGCATACAATAAATACGCATGTGGGCATATTAGGAAATAGCTTTCTCATTCTTGCTAATTCTACAGAGGGCAGGAGAATGTCAGAACAAGGTCACTTAAGAGAGTTCAACTGTGCATTGTGTTCTCTGTTTTTCAAGCTTATACATAGATACATGAAAAGAAAAAGAAAAAAAGGGATGACTTCAGAAATCTACTTTCTAAATAAGAACAATGGAAAAGTTCTATTTTTGGCCTTTCAGACACATAATTAAGGTTGTTTTTGTCAGAAAATAGGGGAGCAGATGTAGTTTAAGTAGTTGAGCACCTGCTTCCCATGTACAAGGTCCCGGGTTCAACCCCTTGTACCTCCTAAAAACAAAACAAAGCAAACCAAAAAATTAACTCAGGAGCCAGTACGGCTCAGTGGTTGAGTGCCAGGTTCCTACATGCAAGGTCCTGGAATCAAATCCAGGCCCTGGTATAAGGAAGGGAGGGAGGGAGGAAATAAGAGAAAGTTTAGACTCTTGAGAAAGTTTAGGCTCTTGTATTTGGTAATGGAAAAGAAATATGAGGTACAGCCAATTTGTAAATTTCCTTTGACTGTAACAGCTGAACATATTTGTAACCTCTGTGTGATTCAGCAGTTGCACACCTAGGTATGTATCAAACAGTTATACATACTTATGTGTGTATGTAGGTATTCACTAAAAGACATTTACAAGAATGCTTAGAGTTGTATCATTTACAATGACTAAAGATTGGAAATAACCTAAATGTCCATCAACAATAGAATGGATAAATAAGTTATGGTCTGCTTATTCAATCAATACTATATATAGAAATGAGAATGAACAAAGTACAACAACATGTAACAGTGTTGGTAAATCTCACAAAACCTGGGAAGTGGACTTGGCCCAATGGATAGGGCGTCCGCCTACCACATGGGAGATCTGCGGTTCAAACCCCGTGCCTCCTTGACCTCTGTGGGGCTGGTCCATGCGCAGTGCTGATGTGTGCAAGGAGTGCCCTGCCACGCAGGGGTGTCCCTCGTGTAGGGGAGCCCCACGCGCAAGGAGTGCGCCCCCTAAGGAGAGCCGCCCAGTGTGAAAGAAAGTGCAGCCTGCCCAAGAATGGTGCCGCACACACAGAGAGCTGACACAACAAGATGACGTAACAAAAAGAAACACAGATTCCTGATGCCACTGATAAGGATAGAAGTGGTCACAGAAGAACACACAGCAAATGGACACAGAGCAGACAACTGGGGGTGGGGAGGGGAGAGAAATAAATAAAAAATGTGTTTTAATTAAAAAAAAATAATCTCACAAAACCTAATGGTGAGTGAAAGAAGCCAGACCCAAAAAACACCTAACTTATAATTTCTTTTTTATAATTTTCAAATACAGGCAAAAGTAAGCTTTGGTGTTAGAAATCAGGATAGTGGGTACCTATTATGAGAGGATAAGGAAATATGATTGGAAGGGAATACCAGACTACTTCATCTAGGGTTCTGGAAATACTGTTTTCTTGATTGGGTTTTCTTCTCTTTGAATGTGGTTTCTTTGAGCCATATACTTTTGATTTTTATACTTTGTGTTTAGTGCACTTCTAAAATATTATCCTAAAAATAAGAAATGTGACTTTATCTGATGGAACTAATATTAACTAGATGAGCCATGTAATAAAGACACAGTCAAAGGAATTAGACTACACAGAAGGATTTAGAAGAGCTTATTTATGGAATCTATCAAAAAGGGAAACAAGACTTAACAACTTAAATTGTACCATCTGTAGCTAATTTAGTTATGATAATGCATTTTGCCCAATATATTGTATTCTGCATGTTCCTTGGATTATGCAATGGCTGAAAATTATTGAAAAAAATATATAATTGTAAACCATAAATCATCTTATCCTAACCCTCTGAAAAGTAATCTGGATCAACTTGCCCATTTTTAAGTTAGTTTAAAACAAAGTGTCAGGTTCTGTTCAAGATAAAATACTACAATTTTGTAAATGAGACTAAAATTTGGTTCATTGCACAGGAATACATTTCATTAATGGACCTGTTTTATATATCTTTACCCATATTTCACAACTTCTGCCTCTTTTGTTTCCTTCATTTGAAAGGAAATTGTCATAAAAATATGTTGGTATGTATTCGATTTATATAATGGCCAACAAAAAATCAAATACATATAACGGTAAGATCAAAAGAATGGGGATTTTAAGCCATTCTCTTATGGGACTCACCAAATTTGCAAGACAAATTCCTACTGTTTCACTAGTTGTAAAATATATGCTAGCCCAGCACTTTATTATGAAAACGGCAATAGAAAAGAAAGATTTAGTTGCTGTAATTAATCTTCTCTTTCGTTGTGGGGAGTAAGACACAATTGCATGAACTGTCGGTAAATGTGATATCCCTCTTCAATTAAATTGTAATTGTTCTCCCTTCTAAATAGTAAATACAGGTAAAATGTTGATTTGGAAAGAGAAAACAGTATGCTATTCAATCAAGTAGATAATTGTTTTGAAAAACATTTATGTTTATATGTTAGTGTTTTTCAAGATTGGAGACCCTGTCATTTCTACAAGGAAACAAATACATGAAATATTGTAGTTCGGTACAGAATAGTAGCATTGTCTGATAAAAAATTTTTGCTGGACTTTAGATAGATTTGTTGAAATTGTCTATGGTCCCTGCTAAGATATAAACTATAAATCCTAGAAAAAAGTCCAAGGTATACTAATAAATACGTTCAATTCTCAAGGACCAGAATTCTGTGGGCGCTTTGCCACCCTCCCACCGACTTACCCTCTGTTGCCATGCTATCTGTGCCACACTTTGTGCCAACAAGATGTCACAGTGGCTGAGTGTGAAGAATGAGCTAGGTTAGGGTGGCACTTCTCACACAAAATGCCAAGACTGAAGTTTCTGAGTCTTCATCCCCACTCTGGGGATGGGAAAGAAATTGGGATGAGAGAGCTATGTCAGTGAGTAACCTGATCCTGGTTATGGATTTCTGAATTGAGGGGGGGGGTGGAGAGTGAGAGGGATCAGGCCCCCATTCCTTCAGCCTGTCTTTAATCTGACAGCTAGTGGGAATGGTCTCTTTGAGGGGAGACAATTGGAGAAGTGAGTCCGGACAGAAAGGGTATAAGATATAAAGGATCCACTTTGGGTGGAAACCCAAAGGTAGAAAGAATAAGCAGTTAAGGAAAATTACTGTCTTCTAAATTCATATCACATCATATCAGCTACTTTATATGTTATTTTTGAAAAGAGGAGTACTGTTATTGTTCTTTAAGCACCACTAATAGAAATTATTGCAAACTGAAATAACTATAGAAATAGGAAAGCAACCTACTTAGTGTCCTAGGCTTAAGATTTAACCCTCAAAATAGAGTATATAAATCATCTAATTTGGTTACTGTGTTGCAGTGTTGCTATGTTAAATTAATTAGAGAAGGAGAGAATGTGTGTGGCTATGTTTTCATTACTATATATGGTAAAACTTAAATTTATCATATTACTTTCACATTTTATAAAAGCTGTATTAAAATTTTCTTTCAAAGATACATTTTAAGTACAAATGTGTACCTTATAATCCCCAGTTAATAAATTTGAATAAGTTCATGGAAATGTATTATTATTATTTAGTGATAAATCAAAAATATTTAACATTCAACTCCTTCTCTTCTTTTATTAGGATTTGGGACTTGGGAGGAATTCAGACAGCTCATTTTGTTCTTCGTTCCCCTGGAATGAGTGTATGCTGGCATCCTGAGGAAACTTACAAGGTTACTATTTAAAACTTAGCTATTTTATCAAGCTGAAAAGATGTAGGTAATACATACATATGCAGGAGAAAAATCAGAGACTACAGCTACATTTGCATTTTTCCAGAAATCTCTTCCTTAACAGTTTCTCTATATTAGTATAAGGGTTTAATATCCAGATATATAAAGAACTCCTACAACTCAATAAGACAAATAGCCCAATTAAAAAATAGAGGGGAGCGTATGTAGCTCAGGTGATTAAGCATGTGCTTCCCATGTACGAGGTCCTGGGTTCAATCTCTGATACCTCCTAAAAACAAAATAAAACAAACAAATGGAAAAAAAACAACTCTTATTGGGGAACAGATATAGCTCAGTGGTTGATTATCCGCTTCCCATGTACAAGGTCCTGTGTTCAATCCCCAATACCTCCTAAAACATATATATATATACACACACACACACAAAGGACTTGAATCGACATTTTTCCAAAGATGATGTACAAATGGTCAATAGGAGAGGATATGGAGAAATTGGAACTCTAGTGCATTGCTCATGGGAATTTAAAGTGGTGGCAGCCACTGTGGAAAGCAATATGGTGGTCCCTGAAAAAGTTAAATATAAAATTACCATTTGATCCAGCAATCCCACTTCTAGGTATATACCTAAAGAGAATGAAAACAGGGTTGTAAACAGACACTTGTTCTCCATTATTATAGTGGCATTATTCATAGCCAAAAGCTAGAAACGACCCAAATGTCCATCAACTAATGAATTGGTAAACAAAATGTAGAACATACATAAATGGAATATTAGTGGGTCGTAAGAAAAAACTGGAAGTGTTGAGACATGCTGCAATATGGAATAACCTTGAAAATGTTATGCACAGTGAAACAAGCAAGAGACTAAAGGGCCCAAATTGTATCCTATTGCCTATAAGAAATGCCTAGAAATTGCAAATTCTCAAAGATAGAAAGCAGATTAGAGGTTACCAGGGGAGGGAGGAAAAAGGAGTGTTTGTTAGTAAAAATAAAAATAAAATTTTGAAAGATTAAGGAAACACAAAAAAGTACAAAAAAGTATATCTCTAATTGCCAAATTTCTGTTCAACAACCACAAGTGGCATTTATTCAAGTATATTTTTCCTGCCTCTTGGTAGATTCCAGTCTAAAAACCTGATGCCTAGATTATCTAGCAGTAATGGGTTTTAAAGAAAAAAGTTTTATCCGTCTTGTAAGTCGAGTATGTAAACAGAAAAGCATCAATGGCTTTAAAAAAAAAATTATCCTAGCTGTGGTTGTATTCCTATTCAGGTTAGAACTTTCTAAAATACTGAAAATGTACTACAAATTCTTATTATCAATAGATGGCCTTCTTATTTCTTTGGGAAGATAGAAGACATTCAACAACAAGAGTTTCCTTCATTTGCCAGTATAGTCTGTTGGGCAACACTCTATTTATTGCTTCTTCCCTAGAATCTGAGAAGTTACCATGTTTGTCTTTCTTAAAGTTAATCCTTTAGCTGTCCTTTAGAGCTCACTACCAATTATTTAAGCACCCTGCCTTCCTACCCTCTCTTCCAATGACTTTTTTGTCATCAAACTTGCATGAAAAGATAAATTAATTAATCATTGTAAACACATAAGGTTTTCTATGTGCCAGGCCCATTGTCAGCATTTCACATATATCAACTCATTTATTTCTCATGACAACTTTATGAGATGGTACTGTGATGCTTATTTTACAGATAGGAAACCAAGGTCACACAACTAATAAGTGGAATCATTGATATTTTAATCCCAGCAGCTTGGCTCCATAGTTACTGCTTTTTACAATTATATTGTCTGCCTTACCTTTTAATTTTAAGCTTATCTTCACATCTTTTATATCTTCATTTCTTGAACATATCACCTATACCTTTTAACTTCAATTCCTCTTTCCCCATCCCTTAATATACTTTGTAATCTCATTCAGTCTCTAGTCCTCTCTCAGAAGCCATCAGTGATGTTTTCATCAAATCCAATGGACTTTTCTTTCATTCTTAGTCTCAAGGCAGTATTTTACACTCTTCATCACCTTGTCAAGAAGCTCTACTCACTTCATTTTCTTTTACAAGGTTGAGCTTGTTTTATGCATGACATGCATGGGTCTGGTTGGGGGCATGCAGAATGAAGATTCAAACTGAATTTTTAGGGACTGGGAGTTTGGGATCCTGACTGATACCAAGCCCCACACAGTGTCAAATAAGGTCAACTTCATCATGATTGAGGGGAAAGAGGAGATAAGGTAGGGAGGAGTGGTGACAATATGAGAAGAAAGGGGGGTGGTGGGAAAAGGAGGAGGAGGAAGATGTGAGGAAAACGGGAAAGGAAGAAGGAAGGAGAGGAGAAAAATGGAAGGGAGCCTGACTGGAGCAGACCCCAAAGCCAGGTGGTCACTTCGATTTTTAAAACTGCATTATCCTAATCCTCTTGAGCATCCTCGCATATATCTTCCCTTTTTCTCCTCTGCCAGCTCTTCTTTCACCACATATTTGTGTTAGTCCAACAGTTCTCACCTACTGTGCAATGTTTATTATAAAAGGAAATTTAAAAAGAATAATAAATCAAAAAAGAAAAAAAAAAAAGAACACCCCTGCCTGTAGGTTTCACAGTGATTTATAAGGAAGGAAAACATAAATATCACAACACAGATTATAAGTGCTAAGATCCAAAACTCTGGTAAGGAGAGTGATGACATGAAGAAGGATTGATCAGATCAGCTCACAGCCCTCACAGAGGAGGTAATCCTGAACTGAGATGCCCCAGGTTATGTAATTGTGTTCCATTGATATTTGTTTGGGTCCTACCGCATTTTTCATTGGTAGAATTATACTCTGTGTATGTGTAAAGGAAATTTTCTGATTTATTTGTATTAGATGTATAAGTATTATATCTGAATCCAGATCCTGATTTTCTTTTATGCCTAGATTTCTCCCCAAAGCAGTGCGTCTGCTTGATTGGTAGAGATTGTACTAACATGGTAATGTTGCCACATATAAATTCAGTAGACAACTTTTTAAAAACTGTGACCTAGATGAGAAATAAGAACATTTAAGGCAATATCTATCCCAAAACTTACATTCTAATGTTTAATTTGTTATTTTAGATCCCTTCCTTCTATGAGCTTCAACTCAATTTCTATTTTTCTTCTATATATCATTAAAATTTTACCTCATACCACCCCAGCTACTTTTTAATGTTTCCAGGACTTCAGAATATTTGGAAGTCCCTGCTCTACATCACATAAACTCAAAATATAAAAATCATTGTTGGTTTCTTTCTTCCCTATATGCGAACTTCCCAAGGTCTTATAATTTTTCTCTCACCCCCATCTTCACGTCCTCATCTTATAAAATGGATGTTTATGAAAATTGAATGTGTTAACACTTGTAAAGTCCTTTAAAAAGTGTCGGGCACATAATAAGCACTCAGTCAATTTTAGCTACTTATCATTGTTGTCATTGTTGATACTATTATTACTAATATAACCAATCCATTACCTCTCAGAGATTTGTCAAGCCCAGAACTTTTGTTCTGTTATGCTTGGTCTTGGATAAAAGTGAACAAATAGGTAAAGTCAGAGGAAAAAAAGAGATGGGTCCATAGTTACCTATCTTGTAGTATTCTTCTGAAAATCATTCAATATATAAATTATATGGAAAAAGCAAGGTCCAGGTCATTGAACAGATTAAGTAGTAGAATCCAGGATTTTTGTCACCAAGTCTTACATTCCTTCTAGACTCCCACTACTTCGTCAGTCCTGCAGAGGTGTTTTCACCTTAATATAACCAGAATTAAAAGAACATTCTTGGAAGCTGATGTGCCTCAAGTGATTAAATACCTGCTTCGCACATGGGAAGTCCCAGGTTCAGTTCCCAGTGCCTCCTAAAAAACAACAACAAGCAAACAAACGAAAAAACCAACTCAGGAGCTGGCTTCCTATATACATGGTCCCTGGTTAAGATGTAGCTCAGTAGTTGAGCACCTATGTCCCATGTACAGGTCCTGGGTTCAATTCCCAGTACTTCCTTAAGGAAAAAAACATTCTTAAAAAATAAATCTAGGGAAGCGGCCTTGGCGCAATGGATAGGGCGTTTGCCTACCGCATGGGAGGTCCACGGTTCAAACCCTGGGCCTTCTTGACCTGTGTGGAGCTGGCCCATGCGCAGTGCTGATGCGCACAAGGAGTGCTGTGCCACACAGGCATGTCCCCCATGTAGGGGAACCCCACGTGCAATGAGTGCACCCCGTAAGGGGAGCTGCCCAGCGCAAAAGAAAGTACAGCCTGCCCAAGAATGGCACCGCACACACGAAAAGCTGACACAAGATGACGCAAGAAAAAGAAACACAGATTCCCGGTGCCGCTGATAAGGATAGAAGCGGTCACAGAAGAAAACACAGCAAATGGACACAGAGAGCAGACAACTGGGGGGAGGGGGGAAGGGGAGAGAAATAAATACAAAATATATCTTAAAAAAAAATAAGAACTAGAACTGTAAATTTTTACCTTAAATAAAATTCTCATTATAAACCTTCCCTCCCTCAAAAAAAGTAAGAACTTTACAGAAATGTAGACTTTTTAAAAACATTTTGTTCAGGCAACAACTATTTATAATCATGGAGTTATATAATCACAGCAACTTCTATAACTTATCTCCCACAAATGAGTACTCTAATACCATACTTCCTGAGTCTAAGAAACAGAATTTTTTCTCATTTTAATAGTTTGTAAAATTTGAATTTTTTGTCTTATAATTTGTGAATATAATAAAATATGTCTCAGATACATACATACTAAGTAATATACATAATGATTAATTTGTTTGAATCTCTTAAATCAGCAATATCTTAGAATCAAAGAAATATTGAAGAGTAGCTACTATTAAGTGAGTGGCTACTGTGTGTCAAGCCTTGTATTAGGTGCTTTATGTATATTAATCATTTAATCATCACAACAACCTTGCAAGGTACCTATTCTTTTCTTTACATTTTCATTTTCAAAATGGGGAAGCTGTCAGTCAAGGCCCTGTAACTTGGTAGAGTTATTCAGCTTTTCAGTAGGGGAGGCAGCCTTACCTAGAAGGCCTGTCTGTGCTGTCACTACACCATGCTGTCTCCCATTCTGGAAACAAACTTACACTGTGTAAGAATGTGTAACATAAATACGTCTCTGTCCAGAGACAGATACTTAGCTATCCTTTCTAGACAATTAAAGGTACCTTTTCCCAGAATGAATCTTGAGGCTGATCTCTTCTTCCTAGTGACCATACATCATCACTCAAATTTGTACTTCTCTCTTAGGTCTTTCTTTTGCCAATTTTCTCTAAGGTTTTTGATAGAGATTATTACATTGGTTTCTCCTTTACATTTGATCTGTCATTTGCAATGTATTGCAACTGTTTGTTTTACTGTGTAGCATTGAATCTCTGCCGACTTCTTAGATTTGGCTGGTGAGATATATGGTTTAGTGTTCTTTTATTTTTCTGTCTTACAGCTAATGGTTGCAGAGAAGAATGGAACAATCCGTTTCTATGATCTTGTTTCTCAACAGGCCATTTTGTCTCTAGAATCAGAACAGATGCCATTAATGTCAGCACATTGGTGCTTTAAAAACACCTTCAAAGTTGGAGCTGTTGCAGGGAATGATTGGTTAATTTGGGATATCACTCGGTCCAGGTACTTTCTTAGTGTATTTATTTTATTGCTTACAAGACGTCATTCACTCCTGCTAAATGATCCCCTGGGCCATCCTTGAAAACTGGAGCCTCACTGTTGAGCGAAAAAACAAGTCTCTCCCTGTAGAAGGTCCAGAGCTATGGGTTTTTGCAGTAATAGAGATGGGAACTCCTACTTTGCAGGTTTATTTTGGGAGTTACCTAGGAAGGACAACGCAGCATAGAAAACCTTTGAACTGAGGAGCTATATTAGCAAAAAAGAAAAACGTTTATCTATTATAACCTAGTGATTTTTTAGACTTTTGTCACAGTTAAGCTACATTGGGCGTTATGTCTTTTAAAGAGAAAATAAACTTTTATACCTTAATTTAATTTTACCTACTTGAGTCTAAGACATACTTGATGAAAGGCAAAATATTATCTTTTAGTTATCCTCAAGAGAAGAGACCTGTCCATATGGATCGTGCCTTCTTATTCAGGTACTATACAATTTTTTTGGAGTTATAATTTCATTTATTGAGTTTCATTACTTTGTTAATACTGTGCCACTGCCTGGAATACTTTCCCAATCCTCTCCTCTGCACTGGACTTTTTCTGATTATTTTATAAACAGTCATTTTGTTTTCCTAACTTTTTGTTTTTATCTTTTGGTCTGGGGGTGGGGTGTTTTGTTTTCCAATGTTTTTTTTGAGAAATTTTGCAAAACATGAAAAGCATGTTGCCTCTCCACCCATATCACCCCAGAAATTTGGAACAAGCATATCCTTCCTTTATTTTTTATTTCTATGCTACTAAAGATGTAAATGTAGGTATACCTATGGCTAAGCATATAAACTAGATTGTGTTTTAAATGAGAACAAGCTATACATTATATGTCTGTGGCTGCTTTTTTTCACTTAAATTGATGTAAAAATCTACCTTGTTCTTTTTCATTTTTGCATATTTCATTGTATAATATAGTCATAAGGACTGCTTTCAGCATCAAGTAACAGGAAAACCAACTAGCAGTGACTAAAACCTATGGAACATTTTTAATATACTGCATTTCAACAAATCTAAAATATCTCAAATAAAATTATAGAACTTGGGGACACCACAATTTTATGTACCCCAAAGAATTAAAATATATTCAACTAAATGTAAGAATGCCATAGATTGTGAGGCACACTCTAATTTCAGATATGTGAGCATATGTTCATTTTAAAATCAGTTCTATGGTACTTAATAAGAAATCTGGAGGAGACAGTCTCAGGTTTGGTTTATCAGCTTTTTCTTTTTTTTTTTTTTTTAAGATTTGTTTTATTTATTTATTTCTCTTCCCTTACCCCACCCCACCCCGGTTGTCAGTTCTCTGTGTCCACCTGCAGTGCCCTCTTCGTCCACTTCTGTTGTTGTCAGGGGCACAGGAATCTGTGTTTCTTTTTTGTTGCATCGTCTTGCTGCATCAGCTCTCTGTGTGTGTGGCACCACTCCTGGGCAGGCTGCACCTTCTTTCGCGCTGGGTGGCTCTCCTTACGGGGCGCACCCCATGCGAGTGGGGCTCCCCTATGCGGGGGACACCCCTGAAGTGGCTCGGCACTACTTGCGCGCATCAGCACTGCGCATGGGCCAGCTCCACACGGGTCAAGGAGGCCCAGGGTTCGAACCAAGGACCTCCCATGTGTCAGACGGACGCCCTAACCGCTGGGCCAAGTCCGCTTCCCTATCAGCTTTTTCAATAGCCCACAGGCCTTTTTATCCTTTCCTTCTGCCATCCTCAATGGCAAGGTTTGGACTTGTTGCTTCATGGTCACAAGATGGCTACCAGAGTTCCGGCATCATAGTCTCATACCACATTGTCCAAAGTAAGAGGAGAGGAAGGCGCAATCCCTTTTCATTGGAGATTGCTATGATTGACTTAAACCAATTGTGTGTCTTCCCTTGGGGTTAGACACACTGTTGCTCAAAAAAAGTTCAAGTTTAGTTAGCACAGAAGACTGGCAGATTAGCTGTTTGACAGGTAATTAATAACATCTGGCACACATAAAGATATCAACCAGATTTTTAGCCATGTTTTGTCAAAAAATCATTTATTTTTCCCTATATCACCCCTATTATGCTTAGTATACAGTATGGACATGTTTGGGGCTCCATAAGCACTTGTTGATTAATTGATTCATTGTACTGCAGTGTTCAGCATGCTTTGCAACTTAAGTATTTAAATATTCCAGGTGTCCATGTCATCCTAAGGAATTTAAACACATAAATATTTCATTAATTTTATAAGAAATGTCAATAAGAGCATTAAATGTGTTTTTTAATGTATTGTACTGTGATATGTTTTGTATCTGTCTGATGACTTGTGTCTCACACCACACCATAAGCCCTTTGGTTATAAGAAAGGGACTGTGTTAACCTTGTATAACTTTGAAATTTAACAAATGGCATACAATAAAGACCTAAATATTCACAGAATGAGAAAATATTTAGAGCTAATTTTCCTGAAATTAATTTATAGTTACCAGTTGTTTTCTTTTACCAAAGGACTGTCAATGCAAAGATCAGAAATGTGTTGGCTTTTATACAGGGTATTTATTTGGGGTAAAAGCTTACAGTTCCAAGGCTGTGAAAAGTCTAACTCAAGGCACCATAAGAGGTGCTCTCTCACCTAAGTCACCTGCATGTGTTGTAGCAAGATGGTGGGCGATCACGTGGTCTCTGCCTTCCCCTCCAGGCAGTAACATCTGAAGCTCAGCTGAGGGCAACCAGCAGAGCTGGTTGAGATAAGCATAGGACTTGTCTCTTACCAGGCTTCTTCCTCAGTCTTGGCTGTTCCACTTTCTTTCCAATTTCAGCTGCAGGCTATCAGACAAATAGCTCATCTCTTCCAGGGACTTCAGCTCCCTGAGCCTCTCCTTTCTATCACATGGAAGGATCAAAAATGTCAGAGATCTTCTTCCTGTGTGTCTCCGTTTTTTTATCAGACCCAGCAACAGAGTGGAGACTTAACCTGAGTCACACCTCACTAAGGTAGTCCAGTTTGAAAAAAGGTCTCACACCCACAAGAGTGGACTAGCCCACAAACATTATCTTTCTCTATGGGATTTGTAAAATAATTTCAAAGTGCTACACTAGTCTAACCGTAAAGCCATATTAACAAATTTAGGGTTATAAAATTGCTGTATTTATGCAAAAAGAAATACCTGTTTCACACAAACTTGAATTATCTGTAGGATAGTGTACTTATTTGTATTCTTAATTTTTTTTTAGATGGTCCACAATTAACGAAAACTTATTTGCAACCACTGGCTATCCTGGTAAAATGGCAAGCCAGTTTCAAATTCATCATTTAGGACACACTCAGGTAATCTCAAAGTATTTTGTGGTAAATGTGTTTTTTATTTGTCTTTTCTACTTACCCAGAACCCCCAAATTTCTAATCTGTGGCTAAAGACATTTATAATGTTTGTTACCTGCTTAAATTGGAAAAAGAAGGCATGTTTTGCTGTTTAAATTCACCAGTGGCAACAGATTTTTGCAGTATTCATGTTTTTCTTCTATTGCTTTTGTCTATTTCCTCCTTCATTTAAATATTGTACTTTTCTTCGCTTGGTTGGTGTAGACTGTAAAAAGGTTAGAGACTGACTGGATCCCTTACTCTAGCCAGGTTATCTTTACCTATGAAGGAACCTATTTTTAAATTATATTTCCACTATAAGCAAAGATAACTTATCAGTGCATGTCTTATTTTTGAAATTAGCTTTTATTTATTAACTTTTGGGATTTATTGAGCTTTTTTAATTCTTCACATTTTATAGCCCATCCTTACTGGCTCTGTAGCTATTGGATCTGGCCTTTCCTGGCATAGGACTCTCCCACTGTGTGTGATTGGAGGAGACCACAAGCTGCTGTTTTGGGTGACTGAAATGTAAAATACATTTTCTCTTTAGGTTGATAAACTTTGTATTTTTTAACACATATTTTTTGGGAGAATTCCTTATTTTTGTATTAGATATATTATGAGCTCTAGAAATGTCTCACTTGTTGCTTTTGTTTATAAATAAAGTGGTGGTTTGAAAATGTTTCCTACTCTGTTCTGTAAATATAATTATATTTTAAGACTGTGTAACTTACTCAACAACCCAGCTCCATAGAACAGATGACTAAGGAAAAATAATTCTTTTGATTTATAGTAAGATTGTAAAAAAAGTGTCCTTATTACTTTGACTGTGTGCTGTTTTCCTGATTCTCAATGACAGAAATATTTACAAAGGCAGAGAAAGTCTCAGTGTTACTCTGGCAGTAGTTGAACGTGTACATTTGTGTGCGTACATACATTTTCTTTAGCAATCTATTTTCATAGGGATGCTGCAACTTCCTCAGTAATTTTAAAGGATTATTTTTCAATCTAATATTAAGAAAAGCATGGTTTGCAAAATCTTAAAAATATAACTGTTATTCAACCCAGTATACCATTTTCATATTACCTTTTTTTTAAAAAGGTTTTATTTTTATTTATTTTTCTCCTCTTCCCCCCTCCATACCCACCCCCCCCCCCCCCCCGCCGTCCCAGTTGTCTGTTCTTTGTGTCCATGTGCTGTGTGTTCTTCTTTTTTGTCTGCTTCTGTTGTTATCAGTGGCATGGGAATCTGTGTTTCTTTTTGTTGCATCATCTTGTTGTGTCAGCTCTCTGTGTGTATGGCGCCATTCCTGGGCATGTTGCACTTTCTTTCACACTGGGCAGCTGTCCTTACGGGGTGCACTCCTTGCACGTGGGGCTCCCCTACACGGGGGACACCCTGTGTGGCACGGCACTCCTTGCACGCATCAGCACTGCACATGGGCCAGCTCCACACGGGTCAAGGAGGTTCAGGGTTTGAACTGTGGACCTCCCATGTGGTAGACAGACGCCCTAACCACTGGGCCAAGTCCACTTCCCCATATTACCTTTTGACTGGACTTCTCAGCATTCTTACAACATCTGGTATATGGGTTTAAGCTTACCTTGACAAAATGACTTTGTTATTAAAGGTACTTAGTGTTAGTACCTTTAATAACATCCTCTTTTTATGAATCTTAACCATTCTTACCAAGAAACTTAAATGTTTTTGAGATAGCACTCAATGGTGATAGAACTGTTCACCCACTCAAAAATAATTGAAATCAGCCTTATGTGAAACAAACATGTCATGATTTTGTGACACATCATGTTGTAGTCAGAAGAGTATAAGATCATGGTTCTTCTTTTTAGTCAGGTATTGAGTTAAATAACTTTCTGCTGACTATGCATCCCTGCAAGTTAATGCTCTCTCGAAGCATTGTCTAAAGAAGTTGCTATGAGGATTAAATAAAGGTGAATGAAAACACCCAGCATGTGTCTGCTACAGATGTCAAGAATTTGTAGATATTGATTTATTTCAGAAATGTATAGTTCTTATTTTTGAGCATTTGGAGATGTATTTTTAATAAATAATGCCAATATATATTTTTTGTTCATGCTTTCACTTCATAAGATGTCTTATGATAAGTATCTTATTGAATCAAGAAGTTTATTTGTAAGAGAGAAATATATTTTGCAGGTAATAAGAAGTCAAAGAAATTTGGCAATCATGTAGATGTTTGGTATAAACTATTATATACTTTAAAGTACAGATGAAAAAATTGCATGGTAATTTCCAAGTCAGTTACTTAATATATTACTACCAAGTTAATACATTTATTGTATATTTTACCATTCAAGACAGATTTTGAACTTACAAAGAGAAAAGCAAAGGGCAGGATTTTTTTTTTTTAATTAAAGCAGTATTAGGTTTACAGAAAAATCATGCAGAAAGTACAATTCCCCTATACCCCTACACTCATACACACAGTTTTCCCTATTATTAACATTTTACATTAGTGCAGTACTTTTGTTATTTCAATAGATAAAACAATATTATTATAATTACACTATTAAACTTTAGTCCACTGTTTATATTAGGGTTCACTCTTTGCGTTGTGCAATTCTGTGGGTTCGTGTGTTATGTGTTTTTGATAACTTATATACAACCTAAAATTGCCCTTTTATTCCCTTTTCAAATACACAATTCAGTGGCATTAATTACATTCACAAAGTTGTACCTCCTTCACCATCATCCATTGCCAAAACTTTTCCATCACTCCAAACAGAAACTCTGTACTAATTAAACATGAATTCCTCATTCTCCTTCCCTACCTGACCCTTGGTTTCTGACTTTATGAATTCGTATATACTGCTTATTTTCATATAAGTAAGATCATACAGTTTGTCCTTTGTGTCTGACTTATTTCACTCAGTCTGATGTCTTTAAGGTTCATCCATGTTGTCACATGCATCAGAACTTCCTTTTTAGGGCCAAATAATATTGCATCATATGTATTAATATATACCACACTTTGGTTATCCTTTCATCTGTTGATGGACACTTAGGTTGCTTCCTTGATAATTGTGAATAATGCCACAGTGACCATCTGTGTGCAAATACCAAGGACATAAAATTTTGATATGGTTCCCTTTAACACCATCTGTAATGGCATAACAATCCCTAAAAAGAGTAGGCCAGAGATATACAGTGCTAATAAATACTATTTTAATATTTGCCATTTCAAGATGTTTCCCCCCAAAAAAGGAAGTTATCTCTTGGGCTAGTGAATCTGAAAATTATCTCTAAATTTTAAAAAGTTGATTTAGGAATTAAGTGGATTCTTTTTAGGGATGGAGATTGGTGAGGTGGGTATGTTGGGCTCGGGTATCTAGGAAATGGAATAAGGGCTTATAAAAATATAAAAGTTGTCTGATGAAATTATCCCATAGATTAGTATCTATTATTAGGTGAGGCTCTACTTGGAAAAGATAATTTAGGTGATCATGTAAATATAGGAAGTGTTCTCAAAGGGAAAATAAAATGGTGTTTCATTTGTGAATTGATATGGTGAATAAATGCTAAGACATTCTCAAGAAATGAGAGGGATGTCTTTAACTCTTAGTTTCGGGAATGAAATACACTATACCCTGGGTAAGCATTGAGAATGCTAATCTTCCTTTTCTTTCATTAGATCTTACATACAGGCTATAGGACCATTTTCCAGCTTCTACTTTGTCATTCAACTTTGTATTCAATTACTTTGAAATGCTTTAACAATATTTCCCTTAGTAAACTTCATTCTTTGAAATATGTTTAAATTAAAGAAGAAAGAGGTAGAAGAAAATGTTTAAATAGGGAATTCGTTCCTGGTCATCACTTCTTAATCCCTGATAAATAACATGAAATCTGATTGTATATGTATATGGCCCAGTTTATAGTTTGTCCATGTTTGTTAATAAATATGTTTAAGAGGGTGTTTCTTCTGTTGAAACGAAGTTTTCCTCAGTATTGCTTCACTTATAAACATTGTGGAAAGAAAAAATTAAACTTATGTTCTAAAACTTGTATTATTTAGGACTGGTGAAGCAAAAGTCAGGCTATCGCAAATCTGCAAGATGTCAAAGCAAAATCCTACTCTCTCAACATGATGGGATCATAAGTCCCATTTTATTTTTATGATTTGGCTTGTACATTGTGAATATTTCAATGTCTCTCCCATGCCAAAAGACAAAATCACACACCCATGCACTCCAATTTGTTTTTTACTTTGGTAATTTGTGACTACATATTGACACTGACCTAGAAAGTTCCTGTTGCTGTTTTAAATCTCATGTCAGTGGAGAAGAAACTGAAATCTGGTTTGCACATTTGTGTCTGGTTTTTTGTAATTGTCCAAAATCTGACATTGTCCCAGAAATGCTGATTAGAAAGTTATGAGACAGTATTGTGCCTAAGACTAATTTTTATAGTTCTGAGGAGAGAAAAAGTAGTTGCTCTAGTATATTTCTCATGTTTTTTGTAGTTCAAAAAGGTAAACTTAATTTAACCCAATTTTATACCATACCAGTATAGTATAACCTTTGTTCTGAGCCCAAACAAAAGTTGCAAAATAAAAATGACCATTATGATGATGCATTACCACATATTGCTCATGAGAACTTGCTCAAGTTCTCAGAAGCAGCATTGTTCCAATATATCTTTATCACATTGTCGGTGTGCTCAGTAATAAGAACAGGAGAGAACACTCTGTTTCTTTAAACCTTGCTGATTCAAAAACATTTATTTTAACAGGCACTTGAAAAGAATTGCAAAACAGCTAACATTTGTTCCTTATTATACATTTAAATAAATATGACCTTTAAAACATAGCTTTCTTTTTATTATTATTAACATGATTTTAATTTATAGCAACCATTTATTAACTAAGAACAGTACCACAGCAAAATAATTAGGATATCAGCTTCGAGTATCTCATTTCACAAAAAGAAAAGAAATGCACATTTGATGATGACATATCCATTACTCAAACTCAACATATTTCCTTTACATGCCTCAACAAAGACTTTATGGGAAATCAAAGTTCTTAATCTACTCTCTGACCTTTTCAGCTGATCATTGAACTACCTTAGTAAAAACAATTGTTGCCCTTATGTAGGATCAAATGACATTTGTCTGGAAATTTCTTTGGATAAGCTTATTCCTGTTTAACTTATATCTTTGATCTATAGCTGTTTTTTAACAGAATACTCTGCTTGGGACTTATAACACTCATATAAACTTATAAAATCCATATGAACACTGGTAAGAAGAAGGCAAGGCCACCAGGTTTCTCAGCGTATGCAAACAATTTGAGTAATCCAATAGATTTAAGGTTCTATTTTTACGAAATGGCAGCATTTCTACCAACCCCGTTTATAGTACTATTGAGTGCCTATTTCTTTACTTAGTAGTAAAAGACAATAAATGCTGCTGGTATCTTTGCTTCTAAGAATAGTTAAACACTTTGATCTTTTTCATAAACATAGCTATTGTCCTTTCATTGAGCCAAATCCAGACAAGATTAGACTCTGGCCAAAATTAAGGTTAATCTTTGAAACCGTAT
Source organism: Dasypus novemcinctus (assembly GCF_030445035.2). Taxonomy (NCBI): domain Eukaryota; kingdom Metazoa; phylum Chordata; class Mammalia; order Cingulata; family Dasypodidae; genus Dasypus; species Dasypus novemcinctus. Next base: position 86,312,998 of record NC_080684.1, on the reverse strand, counting down.
CAAATACTGTTTTATGAAACCTCTATTTATAGAGGCAGTGTTATAAAAGAAATAAGCCCCAGACAACTAACCTCTAAACCAGAGGCAACTAGTGACAAATTATACCACAATGATAGAGATGGAGATTTTCTACATCTACACATCTTAGTTCATTTTTGGTTCATTTTTCTACACAGATTAGTTCATTTTTGGTTCATTTTTACCTCAACTACAACTTAAAAGATGACTTTCTTTAGTTGACATTGTCTAAATCGGACCAATACATTACTTTTTAAATAAATTTAATGTTTATTTGTTAATTGCTACTTTTTCCACTAATATTAATGTTTATGTATTAGAGATAAGATATACTTTATTGTAATTATTGTAGTATAGCTCATTTTTATGTTTTCAACTGTTTAATTTGCTAGGCTGCTGAAAGCAATAAACCAGAAATGGGTTTGGCTTTTAACAATGGGAATTTATTAACTTAAAAGCCTACAATTTTGAAGCCATGAAAATATCCAAATCTAGGCATCACAAGGTGATGCTTTCTTCCTGAAGACTGGCAGCCAGGAATCCTGGATTCCTCTGTCATATGGCAAGGCTCAAGGCAGCATCTGTTGGTCTCTCCCTTCTCTTCTGGGTTTTGCTGCTTTCAGCTCCCTGTTTACGTGGCTTACTCCCTGTGTCTGAATTTCATTCTTTTATAAAGGTCTTTAGTAAGAGGATTAAGACCCAGCATGGCCACGCTGTAACTGAAGTAACCTAATCAAAAGATCCTATTTAAAATAGGTTCACACCCACAGGAATGGGTTAGCTTTAAGAACATGTTTTTCTGGGTTACATACAGTTTCAAACCACCACATCATCCTGCAGAGTCAAAAGAGCTTTTTCATTAAGATTTTGACTCTGTGGGATTTAAATATTTTGCCAAATGTTCTGTAGGGTTGATTCTCCTAAGAGTTGGATATTGTCTCCAATTGTTTTGTTTTTTTTTTTAAGATTTTTTTATTTATTTCTCTGCCCTTCCTCCCTCAGTTGTCTGCTCTCTGTGTCCATTCGCTGCGTGTTCTTCTGTGACCCCTTCTACCCTTCTTAGTGGCACCGGGAATCTGTGTTTCTTTTCATTGTGTCATCTTGTGTCAGCTCTCCTTGTGTGTGGTGCCATTCTTGGGCAGGCTGCACTTTCTTTCGCGCTGGGCAGCTCTTCCTTACGGAGCACACTCCTTGCGCGTGGGGCTCCCCTATGCGGGGGACACCCCTGCATGGCACGGCACTCCTTGCACGCATCAGCCAGCTCCACATGGGTCAAGGAGGCCCAGGGTTTGAACCGCAGACCTCCCATGTGGTAGGCAGACACCCTATCCATTGGGCCTAGTCCGCTTCCCTCCAATTGTGTTTGAACAGCCAATGAAGTATCTCTCTCCAAACTGCCTATACTAGGGAGAACATCTATGGTAGTGTCCTCACCTGAAATCCACAGAGCTCTAAAAAGATTTCCCTGGCACATAATTTTGAGCAAGTACACAATCTGGTCATATTATACAGCTATTTCAAAAGTCTAATCCCATCCTGGATTCACCCACAAATACATTAAGCCCCAAGCCTACTGAACAATTCTAGAATTCTCTCAATTGTTTTTAACCTCTTCCTTTCTGCATCATTCCACCCACCTGCCACAATACTTAAGATGTGTTCACAAACATATATAATACTATTTAAAAGCCTGGGCCTTTTACAAAACCCTAACAGTAGATACCTGGGAAAATATGGAAATAAATTTTTCTGAAAATTTATTCATATTTCCAGTACCAGAATTCTCTTTTCCCTTGGAAGCCATGACCTCCTAGTTCTGGAATAATATAGTCATCTCACATAACTTTAGGAGACATTGGCTTCAGATATGCAATGACTTCCCCATCATTTGCCTACCATCTACCACCTTCTACTCCAATCACCATAACAAGTAATATGAGGAATGACCCTTCCAATGTATGCCTCGCTCCCATTCACAGATAGTGGCTCTTAGAAATCTTATTCATAAATCTTAAGATGACTAAAATGTTCCCAAGCAAGAGCCAGATGTGTTTGTCATCTTGATCCTATTATGTGCCCCAGGTTTGGCTCTGGAATAGAGACCAAAATTATACTTTTCTGCCTATGTGATATGAAGGAGAAAAGACTAAAGCAGGATGTATTATAAGACAACTGTAATAGAACTCTGTTTGGAAAATAAAAGAGAAATATTATCTTTGACCTGAAATTTGGGAGTTTAAGATTAATTTCCAAATTCAGCCCACCCATTTTCACTTAATATTCCTCTTTTAAATTTCCCTCAACAAAGTATGTTTTAGCCTAATGAATATTATTGCACCTACAGTCATCTGGGGTTCCTTGAAAAATTGTGTTTTAAAAAGCGCTTCTGGGAAGCGGACTTGGCCCAGTGGTTAGGGCGTCCGTCTACCACATGGGAGGTCCGCGGTTCAAACCCCGGGGCCTCCTGACCCATGTGCAGCTGGCCCATGCGCAGTGCTGATGCACGCAAGGAGTACTGTGCCACGCAGGGGTGTCCCCAGCGGGTAGGGGAGCCCCACGCACAAGGAGTGTGTCCCATAAGGAGAGCCCCCCAGTGCGAAAGAAAGTGCAGCCTGCCCAGGAATGGCGCCGCACACACGGAGACCTGACACAACAAGATGATGCAACAAAAAGAAACACAGATTCCCATGCTGCTGACAACAACAGAAGCAGACAAATAAGAGCACACAGCAGATAGACACAGGGAACAGACAACTGATGCGGTGGGGGTGGAGAGAAATAAAAATAAATCTTCAAAAAAAAAAGCTTCTCATACTGGAAAACACTGAATGTCTTTCCTAGATTGGCTAAGTCATTTCCTAAAGGGTAATAGCAAAGGTTCTAACATGATCACTTTGGACTCTGGAAACAAAGCTACAGGAAGGAAATGTCGATGTTGAATTTACAGAGTGTGGTAGATTGAACTGTGTACCTCATTTGGATATGTTCTTGGTCTTGGTCTGAATTCTAGTGGGTATGGCCCCATTGTAAATAAGATCTCTTCAAGATGTTCCTTTGGTTAAGGTGTGGCCTAACTGAAATCTGATTGGGCTTTAATCTGGATTACTGGAGACCTTTATAAGCAGACTGAAAGACAGAGAAGCCACAGGGAACAGCTAGAAACCAAAATCAACACAACTTGGAAGAAAAAGAAGACACCATCATATGCATTGTAATGTGACTGAAAAGCCAAGGAACCCCAAACACAGACAGCAGATACTGACCCTGGGAGGAAGCAATCCTAGCCTCTGAAACTGTGAGCCAATAAATTAGTGTTTTTAAACCAATCCATTATATGGTATTTGTTTTAGCAGCTGGGGAACTAAAATGGTGGTTTTATGTGGTTGTGATTCAGAAAAACTTGACTTCCTTAAGAAGCCCATAGGAAGTGAATGCAGCTCAAGCAACTGGGCTTCTGCCTACTACATGCGAGATCCTGGGTTTGGTTCCTGGTGCCTCCTGGAGAAGGGGAGCTGGCACAGCAGGCAGGTGCAACAAGATGACACAACAAAAGAGACACAAAAGGGAAGCAGATATGCCTTAAGTGATAAGGCCTTCACCTACCTTATGGGAGGACCCATGTTTGATCCCTGGGGTCTCCTGGTGAAAAAAAAGAGAAAGCATGCCAGCATGGTGAGCCGAGTATCCTCAGGGTAAGCCCAGTGCCTGTGTGAGTGCCCATGTGGTGAGCCAGTGACCGCAAGGCGAGCAAGTGCCCGTGTGGTGAGCCAAGTGCCCATGCAGCAAGCCAAGTGACTGCGCAGTGAGCCAGTGCCCATGCAAGTGAGTCACACAGCAAACTGATGGCACAACAAAAGGGAGACAAAGGGGAGAGTCAAGGTGAAGCACATCAAGAGACCAGGAACAGGTGGCACAGTTGACAGGGGACCTCTCTCCACATCAGAGGTCCCCAGGATCAAATCCCTCTGTATCCTAGAGGAGAAAGACAAGAAGAGAAGACAAAAAGAGAAATAGGTATAGAAGATCACACAGCGAATGGACACAGCAAAAACAGTGGGGCAGGGAAGGGAGAGGGGAAGAAAAAAAAGTGAACATAATTTAAAAAAAGAGCGACACACAAAGAGGAAAGATGATAAGAGACACAGCTAACCAGGGAGCTGAGGTGGCTCAAGTGATTGAACACCTCTTCCACATGTGAGGTCCCAGGTTCAGTTCCCAATGCCTCCTAAAGAGAAGACAAGCAGACACAGAAAGCACACAGCAAATGGACATAGAGAGCAGACAGTGACCACAAACAACAAGGGAGGGAGGAAATAAAATTTTTTAAAAAACAGCCCAAGTACTGAGTCATTTACTGAAGCAGCTGACAGTGGCATCATTTGCTACTTTTTAAATAAATGGGAGTTATTTTATGAAGAGGAGGGAGTATAGAAGATATACAAAGCTAAGGAAAGTCTCATGTCTCTGAGGCCTGCCTCATTCATGCCTTTTCTAAAGGTGAAAAATATCTGACTTTGTGAATTCAAGATAACGTACCTTAGTTCTATAAAAATGGTAATGCTTCTAAGAGGTGTGACTGTGGGTGACATTTTTCCCACCTGTGTATTTTTTTAACTATGCATTCCCATTTTCCATGATAACTATTTCACTCTTATAATAAATTTTTAACTTAAAAATAAGCAGATATTAATGTCTACCATGTGCACAGCTTTGTAATAGTTGTAAGGGAATATAAAGAATTGGAAACTATGGCCTCCAACCTCAAAGTAATTACAAAAAGGTTGGCAGTGTTCACAAAAAGATAAAGAGAACATATGCTAAGCATCAAATGAGTGATGCAAGCAAGGAATGTTACAAGGATTAAAAAGGAAAAGTGGCTTCATGGTCCTGATCTTCTCCAAGGCAGGAAAATCAAGAAAACACTTGGATTTCTATAGCACACTCCTGCTGAGGAACTTAGAGCACCAGTTCCTCTGAATGGGGATGCACTGTTTCAGGAGAAACAAAGGAAAAATGGGAACCCAATTCTCATTATTTCCTCCACTTAAGAATTTATCCATGATAAAATAATAGTGATTTCATAGTAATCTGCTAAACAAAGACTACTATTGAAAAATTCTTAAGATTTCTATTGAATGGATATCTACAGGTGGCATGTAGTCTACCCTTTGTTATCAATATTCATTACAAGCTACTTGTTTTGTCTCCAAAGTTCACTACAGTAAATGAAATCTAGTACTACATTTCTAATGAAAGGAAACCTGGAGCCAAAAAAGTACATATTTCAGAAGACTTCTGCAGTTGGCCAAGATTTCTAGTTATAGATTTTTAATAGTCCTGGAAATTCAGTATTAAAATGTGAATTGCACTGCTGTCAGAAATAATGGATGATTGATGAATAGTAATCATCAAAGATCTTAGGAGGCAGAGAGAAACTGCCACACTCTTCTTTCATAACTACAGCTCATATCTTATAGCATTTGTCTTTTTTTTAAAAAAAGAACAATTTTTTTAAATTTTTGGTCACTTGGCCAATTGAGAGTAAGCTCATGTTTTTATAGTTTAAATTTTTTTTAAGATTTATTTATTTCTCTTCCCTTCCCCGCCACCCCAGTTGTCTGTTCTCTGTGTCTATTTGCTGCGTCTTCTTTGTCCGCTTCTGTTGTTGTCAGCAGCATGGGAATCTGTGTTTCTTTTTCTTACGTCATCTTGTCGTGTCAGCTCTCCGTGTGTGCAGCACCATTCCTGGGCAGGCTGCACTTCTTTCGCGCTGGGCGGCTCTCCTTACGGTGTGGAGCTCCCTATGCAGGGGACAGCCCTGCATGGCACGGCACTCCTTGCACGCATCAGCACTGTGCATGGGCCAGCTGTACACGGGTCAAGGAGGCCTGGGGTTTGAACCGTTGGACCTCCCATGTGGTAGACAGATGCCCTAACCACTGGGCCAAGTCCACCGCCTTTATAGTTTAATTTTATATATATGTCTGCTACTTATACTTTACCATGAAACCATGAGATAATTGGTTTTTTATTTTCCCCTGATTGGAAAGCCTGTGGACAGGAAGGCTAGACTGGCCAGCTGGGTATTCTCAGGAAGGAGAATCATCAGAGAGGAATTTACTAATGCCTGAGATCCAGAGGACATAGAGAAAGGGTCTAGGAGTTGGGGAGGAATCAGGAAATGCCATATGAGGGGGAAGAAGATATGGCTTAGCCAGTTGGGTGCCTGCCTACCACATGGGAAGTCCCAAGTTTGGGTCCCAGTGCCCAGAGAAGACAAGCAGATGCTGCCTCCTGCTGCAGCAAGCTAGATGCCACCTCCCACCACAATGAGCTGATGCCACAAGCCAGCAGACACCACAGCCCATGGGGAGCAGGTGTTGCTTAGGCCATTAGGCACTCATATCTCATGTGGGAGGTCCTGGGTTCAGTGCCCTGTGCCTCCTGGAGAAGACGAGCAAACAATGAGCAGACAGACGAGAGAACCATCAGAGGTGAGGCAGGAGGGAGGATAAATAAAGAAAAAATAAATCCTTAAAAAAAAAAAAAAGCCATATGAGATTGAAGTCTAAGTGATAAGAGATGATTTAGGAGTCCAGGACTAATTGTGATGGTCTCAAGGTACAGAGTGGTAGTAGAGGAAGAAAGGATGGAGATTCATACAAGGAATAGGCAGAGCTCTGGAAAAAGTGGTCTTCACTCCCACCAAAGGTGGATGGTAGGCCAGCAGTATTCATATCTGGCACACATAGATCTTTAGGGCCAAGCCTCAGTGCCTTTGCATATCCTGTTCCTCTTCATGGAATGCCCTTCACAGTCTTCTTCAACTTGATAACTTTTATAAGTAAGCCCTCAAAACTTTATTGAAAATATTGAGTTTTCAATGAGAAGCAGAATGATTGGTACTAATTTAGGAGTCATTAAAAAAAAAGATAATTCTTGCTCCAAGGAATTTACAATCTATTGGAAAAATTCAAGCTCATATGTACCTTATAAAGGCAAAAAGATAAAAACATAAGTACAATTTCCTAGAACTGTCATAATGTTTATCTATTTATAACCGTAGCCCACTATAGTACCAGACCATGGAAGGTGCTCAATAGATGATTGTTGAAATAAAATATTCAATGATATACAGGAATAGCTACAAAGAGATAGGCATTTAAAATTATTCCTCATCCTATCCTCCATCACTTTCTCCTCCCATATTTATGTGTACAAACACTATTCTCAACCTTTTTGTTTCCAACACTTATTAAGCATCTATGTGCTTGTCACTACATAGCCTTTTCAAATTTCTGAATCATCTCCTGCTAAAATTCTTTCAATTGGTCTTGTTCACCCACAGAAGTAATTTTAAAATCTCAGTTCAGAGTAATCCTTGAGGAGTTAGTTAAAATGTCATTTTCTGGGTCTCATCCCACAGAGGTCATGTTCAGTTTATGTGGATTAATCCCTGGAATGTGCAATTTAAGAAGCACTGCCCCTGTATTAGCCAAAGGGGTGCTGATGCAAATACCAGAAATTGGTTGGTTTTTATAAAGGAAATTTATTTGGGGTAGGAGCTTACAGATACCAGGCCATAAGCCTAAGTTACTTCCCTCACCAAAGTCTATTTTCTCATGTTGGAGTAAGATGGCTGCCAACATCTGCGAGGGTTCAGGCTTCCTGGGTTCTTCTCTTCCAGGGTCTTGCTTCTCTCTGGATTCAGGGTTCCTTTCTTCCCAGGGCTTGCTTCTACCTGGGTTCAGTGTTTCTCCCTTCCTGGGGCTTGCTTCTTTCCTCTGAGAGCTTACTTGCCAGGGCTCTAGCTTAAGGCTTCAGCATCAAACTCCAACATCAAAACTCTAACATCAAAAACCCTCAACTCTGTCCTTTGCCATACCTTATATCTGTGATGTGTGGGGACTCAGTGCCCTAATGACATGGCCCAGTCCAAGTCCCAATCATAACTTAATCATGCCCAGGTACAGACCAGATTACAAACATAATCCAATATCTATTTTTGGAATTCATAACCATATCAAACTGCTACAACTCCCTTGCAAATAACTGATGTAGATTTATCCATGAAACACACCTTGAGAAACAATGCCTATAGGATCAAAACTGACAGAAGAGAAGTGGATGTGGCTCAAGCGCTTGCCTAACACACGGGAGGTCCCTGGTTCGGTTCCCAGTGCCTCCTAAAAAAGACAGCGAGCTGGCACAACAGGCAGGCACAGAAAGCTGATGCAACAAGACACACAAGAAGAAAAACATGAGAGACACAAAGCAGGGAGAGGAGGTTCCCAGTGCCTCCTAAAGAGGAGGAGCAAGACAAGTTGCTGATGCAACAGAAAGGGAGGTGCAGCAAACTGATACAATAAGAGGCACAAGAAGAAAAACACAATAAGAGACACATCAAAGCAGGGAACAAAGGTGGCTTGAACAATTAAGCGCCTCCCTCCTACATCAGAGGTCCCGGGTTGGATTCCCAATACCTCCTAAAGAAACAAGGAAGATGAACAGACACAGCAAGTGCAAACAAGGGGGTGGGGAGAAATAAGTAACTGACACAAAAGGTCCTCAATGTTTGTTTCTTTCTACTTCTCCACCCTCATTTCCTCTCATTCTCCATTTTTGGAACTTTTTGCCTCAGTAGAATCAAACTTTTCCGCTTCCCCTATATGCCATGCTCCCTCAGGCCTCTAAAACTTTGTTTGTACAAAGGCCCACCCTACTTGTTTACCTGGCTAACTCCACTCAATGTTAAATGGCTGCTAAAAAGCTACTTTCTTCAACTTTCTCAGAGGACTTGGGAATGCCTTTATCTGTGGTACCACAGCACTGTGTGCGTGCATGTGTGCAATTTTCACAGTATTTTGTTTGCTTGTCTGTCGGGACCCTTCTCTTCTAAATTCTGCACGTCTGCCTCGGACTATAAATTTCTTGAGGGCAGAGACTATTGTCTTTGTCACCTTCTCAGTGCTTAGCACCTTGCCTGATACACAATAGGAAGATTTTAGTTAGGTGATGTGTCTTAGGGCACACAGCTGGTAAACTGCAGTCAAAATCTAAACCAAAATCTTCAAATTCCAGGTGCAAAGCTCTTTCCAGGAGACTGTTGCTTGCCTTTTCGATGGTCTAAGTGAAGTCATTTCCATGAATTTGTTCCTCATATATGGCATTTGACATTTTATTATATGGTTTAAAGTCTTATGGGAGCAGATCTTACCTCCTTCAGAGCATAAACCTCTGTGCTGTGGCAGGCTGAATCTCAAACTTTGTCTTCCCCATAAGACCTAGAACCGTATCTGGCATTTAGTAGGCTAAAAATATATAATGGCTTAACGAATGACGGAACTATTTACATAACAGACCAGACTAAGCGGGACTATTTCAAGGGGACCCAATTCCTGACTTCTTTTTTTTTTTTGTTTCCCTTTTTTCCTCTTTCTCAGCAGTCTAGCGCCAACTGCAGCCCCCGAGGATGACGTCACAATCCAGACCTTGAACTACCAATCCCAGAATGCTGAGCGAAGGGGCGGGCTTTCCGAGAGCCGCCGAGTGATTGGCGAGCGTAGGCCTTTCCTTCCGGCGGGAAGGGCCGGGGCGGAGGGGGCGGTGGGGGAGGTGTTCACCTGCGAATACTGTCCTCATCTGGGAGGGGTCTGGGAGGGAGCCTTGGGTGTCCCACCCGCTGAGCAGATGGATGAGGACGGGCTTCCTCTCATGGGGTCGGGCATTGACCTGACCAAGGTTTGTAAAAGACGGAGTTCTGAACTTCCGGCGGCCGGGGAGGCGGATGGGGAAGGGACGCCCGGATGCCAGGGAGAACCCTCACATCTCCAGGCCCCAGTCTGTCTTTGGCCCAGGGCCCCCCTTCTGCCTGCCTCGGGAGGGAGAGCCGTACAGTTTACCTTGAAACGAGGTCGCTCCCGAGCTAATTAAGCGGATAGTGTGTCTCTCCCAGCTTTCGCTTTCCGGGTCACGAGTCTCGATGTCCGAGAGGGCCGTTTGCGATCTCTTTAATTCGGCCCCCGATGTTTTTCGTTTACATGTAGTGCCTTTACCGTCTGAAGTTGGTATATGTGAATTCAGAGACCCTTCTGAAACTTCTGCAGCCTCTATATTCTTCGGACACCCCACCCAACAGTTTAGAAAAACAAAATGATTCTCAGTACTTAAAGAAACTCGAATCTCACACGATGTTATGCCTAAATATCAAAGGAATTGCACGGCGTTCGTTCTTCCTGTACAAATGTTTGTTTTTACATGACACAGGTGCCAGCTATTCAACAGAAAAGAACGGTGGCTTTTCTAAACCAATTTGTGGTGCACACAGTACAGTTCCTCAACCGCTTTTCTACAGTTTGTGAGGAGGTAGGTCCTGTGATGTTGGTTTATAGAGCAGTTCAGAAATCACTGTGTTTCTGAGAATGGCAAGTGGAGAGAAAAAAAACCACAGTCGTGTTTCAAGTATCAGGGCCTCTTGCCACCTAGTTTAACACACTTTAAATCCTTTTTGATTCTGATGGATCGTGCATCTCACCTCTGCTGGTGTAGTGTTCAAAGGCCTCAATGAGATTAGTCAGGCTCATTGTGATTAAAGAGAACGAAGAAGAATTCTAAAATGTCACAGTTGAAAACTTTTTTAAAATTTATGTGTTCTGTTTACTCCAAAGGTTTACATATTTAAGTGCACATTGTTGCAGTTTATTTTAATATTTTACTTTCCTTGATCCAAAAGATAGGAGAGAGGTAGCCTAGAAATAGAACTTTAGCATCAAATATAATCATGGAAATAAAAATACTTGATGCAAATGAGGCCTGAAGTGAGAATTAAGTACCAGATTAAGAATCCTTAAGATACCAGATCTAGGGACCTGTGTTTTTAAAACCCAAAAGAGAGGTTCAGGAGGGAAAATAATAAGCATGGGTTGAAAATGGGTTTAAGAAAGAACAGAAGAAAAGAGAAAGTGATAAGTCATAGGTCTTAGATAATTCACAAGTGAAACAATTGAACAAACTATTGAGTTCATTGTTGTATAGAAAGTATAATCTCAACAAGTAGAGTTTTTGTTAGATGTGTTATTAATAAAAATTGCATGGACACAGGAAGATAGTGTTCACTTATATAAGTCCAGCTATTGTGGTATCAAAATCTTCTCACTTAAATGAACAAAAGTGCTATCTGATATATTAGAGTAAGGGGATCAATTCATGTATTTTATTTGTTAACAGACCCAGAGACTAGGCAATGGCTTTCATGAGCTTAATCTTATAATGTTGCCTGTCTAAATGAAATGTAGAATTGACTGAATAAAATGCAGTAAACCGAGAATTTAGCTCTTCACTTTTTTTTTTAAAGATTTATTTTTTATTTATCCCCCCCCCCCTCCTGTTTTCTGCTCTCTGTCCATTCGCAGTGTGTTCTTCTGTGACTACTTCTATCCTTATCAGCGGCACCAGGAATCTGTTTCTTTTTGTTGCGTCATCCTATTCTGTCAGCTCTCCGGGTGCTTGCAGAGCCATTCTTGGGCAAGCTGTACTTTCTTTCTCACTGGGTGGCTGTCCTTACGGGGCGCACTCCTTGCACGTGGGGCTCCCTTACGGGGGGGACACTCATGCATGGCAGGGCACTCCTTTGCGCACATCAGCACTGCAGGTGGGCCAGCTCCACATGGGTCAAGGAGGCCCAGCGTTTGAACCGCAGACCTCCCATATGGTAGGCAGATGCCCTATCCATTGGGCCAAGTCTGCTTCCCGCTTTTCACTCTTTACACCAAGGTGGTGTCGAAGTTTCTGGAGATGGAATATCCCAGGATCTTTAGCAAACTTACTCCTCCTCACCAGGTTAAGAAATAAAACAGGCAACAATAACAAAACAAACAAATGCACCTTTGAAAGCAACTTGATTGGGCTGCTCTAAGGCAGGATAGCCCCTCACCTATGTAGCGCCTAACAGTTATGACTGCCTGAAGAGTAAGTGCTATTTACTGATGACTTGATCAAAGATAATAATAAGCATCTTTCATTGATTGATTGCTTATGAATTGTCAAAGCCTCATGATTCACTCTTCGCACTTCTGTTCTACTCTCAACTTTTTCCCCAACTCATTTCTGTATCACTGTTTTTTTAATTCTTTGAACTCTAGAAAAGAGCTTGTTGACTAAAAACTCATGAAATTTAAATGTGGTTTATTTGCCTTTTTTCTCCTAACCTAGGATTGACTAACCACATTATACAGTTCATATTTTAGCAGTCTGGGTATTTGTGTCAGGTGTAGTCTGTTTGCTCAGTAGAATGACAATAACTAATACTTGTTGTGTGCTTACCCTGTGCTAGGCTAAATGCTTTTCATGTATTTATATTTAATCATCACAGCCCAGCCTTCGGAAAGACGTCCAGTTGGCCCTTTTTTATAGATAAGTAATCCAAGATACAGAGAGGTTTAAATCATTTGCTTAGTCATTTCATTCAACATATATTTAAGTGCCTAGTAGTTATAGCTGCACCAGCTACTGTAACCTACCCACAGTCACACAGAGCTCAGATTCTGACTCAGGTTTATTGACTTGACAAGCCAAAATCATCTCAGTACTCTGTTATATTGCACTTCCTGAATAAGAAACATGTTTACATCATTTTTAATTGAGAGTTTAGTGACTTCTTTATAGCTATTCAAAATCTGCTGTTGAAATCAGTATTCTCTTCCTTGCTATGCCATTCCATTTAATGTAATATATTTTTAAAATGATAAATTCCAAGGATATAATCCAGGTGTTTGAACATCAAGTGCCATTACCACCTGAGCTAAGATCAGTAGTAGTTCTTTGAAATTGTTTTTAATTTGATGGTAGCATCTTTTAGACCTGTGATCCTTGTTTAATTAAATCCTTAAACAAGAAACAAACTATGTTTCTCTCAACGAAAAAATGAACCTCAGCTTTTATTTTTTGAACTGGAAATGACCTGTGAGGGGAGGCGTTTGGGTAACCTCTTGTTTTATTTCTTTTCATGTGTTCTGGTTTGAACCAAACCCAAACTGTAACAACCTCAGTCACAGCTAAACTCAAACTGGAATTGAACTTGAAACAAATTGCTAGTGCTCTTTCTTCATGACTGGTACTGTTTTTTTAGTTTTCTAATAGAGGAAAATGCAGGCATGTATTCTGAAGAACTCAACTTTTTAAACTTTACATACTGGGCTACTTTGTAACTCTTCTAATGACTGGCACTAAAGTAAGAGAGAGATAGGAAGATAAAGAAGGGAAAGTAGTTGAATCAGACCCAAGTTACAGAGTTACTTAGGGTAATTTTTTCTTCCTTTACAAATTCCTCATTAAGCATTTCTATTCTGGTCATAGTCACAAAATCTTACAGTGGTCCATTGGGACTGGAAATCTAAAAAATAAAGGACAATGCAAGCTCTATACAAATTTGCAGGTAAAACCGAGTGGGAACATCATTATAGTGAATTGTAAAGTCAAAGTACACTGTAAACAGAAAACAGATATGTAATTATAACTTGGACTTGAAACATGCCTAGTATTGGATTTTTAATCATAGTTAAAGTTCTAAAATTTTTCTTTTTTCTAACATCTTCCAATATTAGCAAAAGGGCTAAGAATTTTCACATATCTTTAAAATGTTACATGGTGCTTATCTTCTACATCTGGTTTTTAAGCCAACCATCAGACTTAACCTTCAACTAGACAGTGTTCCTCTTAAAACTTGTTGCTATCACATCTTTTACAACTGCTGGGCTTAAGTGTCAGATGAAGCTTAATAAAACCATTGAATGCTTCCCTTTTTTGTATCTAGGACATATATAATCCAGTGGAATACAGCAAGAGATGCATTATTTTAAAATACTGTTTTGCTTTTAGAGAAATGGATATGCAAACAGGATATTTTACAACACTGAAAAACTAGTGTTTTTTTGTTTCCATGTTTAACTGGTAACTTCGTATTTTTTTATTTTGTTTTCTTTTTCACTTTAATAAAATATACTGCCTTAGAAATAGAAGTTAATAAATCAAGAAGTTTTCAGTTTATCTTACAAATTTCAGGTACTTATAAATTTCCCTGTTATCCCAAACCAAGTCATTTCAGGTTTGTTTTTTAGTTTTTTTGACTTGGGTTTTTAAAATTTTATCCCCACACCCCCCACACCCCCACACCCCAACATGGCTCCCTCATCTGTCTGCTCATCTTCTTTCGGAGGCACCGGGAACTGAACCCAGTACCAACAGCTTGAGCCACTTCTGCTCCCTACTGGTTGTGCATCTTCTCATTGGGGTGGTTGCAGCATCTGCTGGTTACAGCATCTTTCTGGTTGTGGCGTCTGCTCATTGCGGCGTCTGCTTGTCTTCTTTAGGAGGCACTTGGGAACTGAACCTGGGACCTCCCATGTGGGAGGTGGGCGCCCAATTGCTTAAGCCACATCTACTCCCTCAGGTTTGGTTTAAATCCTTCTAAAAATGATGGTTAAATGGGTGGAAAAGTCTGTTACCTTTCCATTCATTCTGCTAAAACTTTCAGAGGTGAGGGCAGTTACTGTCATAATCATGTTACTGAGACCATTTCCATGGTCATCCAAACTTGAGATCACTGGTTCTTAGCCAGGGGGCATTTGGCAATGTCTGGAGACAGTTTTGGTTGCCACAACTGAGGGGGTGAGGGTGGCAGTGATATTGGCATTTAGTGAGTGGAAACCTACAATGCACAGGAGAGCCCTGCACAGCAAAGAATTACCCATTCCAAAATGTTAGTAGAACCAAGGTTGAAAAATCCTGCTTTAGAGTGGTCTGAGGATTGCAGAGGGGAAACATAGAAGGCATGTACATCTTAGAAATAAACTTAATAGTAGCCTATAAATGAAGCCAGGTATACTTTGCCAACTGACAATGGCTCTGTAAAAAGTATGTATTCATGTATATTAGAGCATTATTACTTGGAAACAGACTCAAAACCATTATTATGTGAATTATCTTTGAAAAGCAGAGATTCTTAATTGTGCCATGGATACTTTGGCAGTGTGTGAAACTAAATTGATGTTTTTAAATGCATAAAAAAATATATGTTTACAAAAGAAACCAATTACATACTTTAAAAAAAACTCAAAATTCTAAGACAGTAAAACATCCCTTTATTAAAGCATTAATTTATGTAATCCATCGGCATACCTAATAATTATAATTTCAAAGTGTCATCAGTGTCTTTCATGCCTTACATGATTAGATCATCTATGTCATCTCATTTTTAATAAAAAATAAATCATTTCATTTTTAGTAAGGTTTTGATTATACCGGATGAGAGTAGGTAAAGTGAGTTCCGAGCAAAAGATTGCCATACCAAACTAAATTATATCCAAAAAAAAAAAAAAAAAACTGCTCTAGAAAGTATAACTCTTTTTTCCAAGCCTCTTCAGTCTTCCTTATCAACAAGTAGCTTTCCAAATAAACATTTTTATCCTTAGTCTTTTATTTACTAAGATCTGTATGTATATCCTTAAACTATCCTGTGTGAATCATTGTGTACCCATTGGAATTAAAGACAAGTTAGTTTTATTATTTAACACTGAATATTTTTTAATGCCAATTTTTAAATAATTCCAGATAAACTGCTTTTATTGTAGGAAATTCATCAGATTGAGAAAAATTTGATTTCCGGTATTTAGCACAGTACCATTTTAGTCTTAATGGGAAGTGATTGATCATTTATTAGCCTTAAATATTAAAAATTCTATCTGTGCATTACCTGAGAATTTTTCGTCATGGTTTAGCAATGTAAAATTCTTTCAAAAATAGTATCTGATAAAGAGTATTATCTCTGAATTGGAGTCTTTTGAGTTCAGATTATTTAACTTAGATGAAGACTCAGTTTCCTCATTTTTAAAACTGGCATAACAATAATTCCTATAGGTTTGGTGTGAGAATCTGAATATGTTGCCTATGCACTGTAATATGATAAGATAAATGTTCAAATGTTTACAATAATTAGGATCTTTTTCGTAAAAGTACATTTTAAGTATATTAAACAAAAATGAAATTTTTTTAAAAATTCAAATTTTGGAGTTTTTCTCTGTTTCACTTACTCTAATCAAACCAACACCTTCATTTTTAAATAAATTAGAAATTATCAATCACTTTGCAAATTAATTTACTGTAGAATGTATTTAATGACTAAGCTTCTCTAGATAATTGAAAGTACAATTAAATTTGCCAAAATTTAATTTGTGGTTTTCAGAAATATACCTATAATTTGAAGAGGAATTCATCTGTATATATATTTTATAAACATTTTTTATGTTTACATAAGCCTTATGTGAATAAATCCTAGTCATCAAGGGTAAACTTAGCTTGATTGTTTACTTGGGATGTTAATAAAAATAGATTCTAATGTTTTCTTTCTAAATTATATCTTTTTAAATAGCAAAATGTTCATCTTAAAAATAAGTACCCTGTGAAAAAGCACTCATTATTCCAATTGCTTTCAATCTCCTCACCCTACCCCACATATTGGCAAAATGACCCTTTCTCAGGGTGTTAAAGTTCTGCTATGAGTTAGTCAGGATCTTTGATAATATCCCGGAGAGCAGTCAAAATACTGAATATCTGCCAACTAGTACACTGGCCAATTGCTCTTGGACTATGTGAATGAATATAATAATGTTTAAAATTAGGATGTTTAAAATAAATGCTCTTTATGGGTTATATTTTATGATGTTACTTTTATTTATGTGTATATATGTATGTCTGTGTACATGTGGATAATTTAATTGTACAGAATCACTAGAGCATGATAACCTTTCATTCTGTTTTATCTTGGATTTTGATGGTATATTGATTCATTTTGCATTTTCAGTACTCTTTCAAATTCCTTCTCTTTTGCTTTAATTCTTTCCAACATGAACATTTCCAACATCTTCCAGTTCCATCCCTTTACTTTTCAAACTTGAAAAGTTTGAATTGGTAACAATTTTATATACTTACATATTTAAGTAGTTCATAAAGGCAGATCCTGTTCCCCACAGTGTTTGGCTTATTTTTTTCTTTCTCTTGTTTTCTATGAAACATTCCTTCATTCGTCAACAAATCATTATTAAGCCTTTTAATAATGATCAGGTTCTCTTCTGGGCACTGTTAGTATAGTAGTGAACAAAAAGATTATCCTTGTGGAATTTATATTCTGGTCCCAATAATTATTTACTACTCTGATCTTGAGTTTGATAAGGCTGAAAATGTAACTATTTTTATCTAATGAATATAACTTAATAACATTACCAGGAAGTATGTTAATAAAGAGAATAGAATACTTAGTTTCCCATTCCTCCTCAAGTAAAAAATAGAGCAGTAGCTTGAAAAATGAGAAATACTTAAACCATTGTTTTTATTATATTCATATCTGCCCTTTGTTCTTGTTAACAGTTTACTTTATTAAAGACTTCATTCTCATGCCTCTAATTTTTCTTTTCTAGAAACTGGCAGACCTTTCTCTTCGTATACAACAAATTGAAACAACTCTCAATATTTTAGATGCAAAGGTTTGTTTTTTGAATAATTTATAGCATAAACTTTGGTGTACAAATACCATATTTCTCAGATATACTTAACAGTTTGAATTTGAGAATGAATTCACTTTATTTCCTGCATCCATGAGGTGACACAGTGTTGTTTTTCAATTCATTATATTTTAAAAAGAAAATGGTATTCATTGTGAGCCATTAACTGAGTCTGTTCAAAAGTAGACATGAACTGAGGTTTCTTTTATTATACTAGTCAAAGTATAATGTGAATAGTATTTTAACAAATTGAGCTGTTACAAATGGGTTTACTTCATTTGAGGGAAAATTCAAAATTATTTTGATAGTTACCTTTGATAACACATTAAGAAATTAAAGCTTTAAATTTCTCCGAAGCAAAATTTGAGAATATAAGGCTTTTTTTCATTTGCAGATGTATTAAATACTAATGAAGAATACAAATTTTGATAATGAAATTGCAAGAGATAAATAGAAAATGCAGGAGAGTATTTTTATTTGAAAGCTTAAAGATTTTCATAAATGTTTTAACTTGGTTTCAGTTCCAGCTATTAGGCCATGTCTTTTTCCAATTTATAATGTAATGGAGTCACTAGTTTATTTTTGTGACTTTGTCCTTTTACCAAAAGAAGATTATGTGAAAAAAGTACTAAATATTTATGAGGAATAGAAAATTATGTTAGTATCTTTGGTGTAAGGACTGAAATATCTAGCTTATACTTTCTATACCTTGTGTACTTGAGCAACTGTATTTCTCTCAGAACATTTCTGTAGCTTAGAAAGTTAGGATAACTGGCTTTATTTTCAAGACATTCTCCTAGCAGCCATATCCTCTTGGAAACTGTTTGGATCAGACACTGTGCTAAGTGCTGTCATCATTCTCAAAGAGTATCGCTGTTTGAGATCTTACCATTGTTTTTTTTCGGTATTCTGTACTATGAGTATGTATCTTGTTTAATATTTAGGGAATGCTTATCAGATTAGAGTCCAAGGTCACAATTTAAGTTACCATTTAGGAAAATTAATCTTAGTCATTTCTACAGCCAAAGAGTTAACCTGCAAAGTTAGGCAAACATCTTACAACTGTGTATCAAGATCAGGTTGAAAATGGTAAAGAGATTATGCCCGGATATTGCAAATCCAACCTGAAATACCTTAACTACTTAAAATGTACTACATAGCACTTTTTTTTTTTTTTTTTTTTTAAGCTACCTGGGACAGGGATTGAATCTGGGACCTCATATGTGGGAAGCCAGCACTTAATTGCTGAGCCACATTAGCTCCCCTGAGTTCGTTTTTTAGTTTTATTTTTAGGAGGCACCGGGAACTAAACCTGGGACCTCCCATGTGGGAAGCAGGCACTCAACAACTTGAGCCACATCTGTTCCCCATAGCACTTCTAATAAAAATCTTTTTACTACAACTTTGTGAGGTAAATTTTCTTATCCCCATTTACAATTGAGAAAATTGAGGCATAAGGAGGTTTATTCAAGTTCACACAGCTTGTGACTATGACTTAAATGTGGGCAATCTGACTCCAGAGTCCATCATCTCATTCCTTACTGGGATTATCTATATTTTAAAAATAATTCCTGGGAAAAGAGTAAAGGAAATTAGATTTTTGATAAATGCTTCAAAAAGTGTTTTGTAAATGTCTTCCACTTTTAGTTTATGGTATGGGGAATTTCCCCCAGCAAAGATGAAATTTTATAGACCTATTTCTATAGGCCTAACACAAACGTTTGTGTTTATTTATGTCCTAACAGTATCTTCATATATCAACAATTATTTTCTTTTCCCAGTTGTCATCGATCCCAGGCCTAGATGATGTCACATTTGAAGTATCTCCTATAAATGTCACTAGTGTCACAAATGGGCCGCATTCTGAAGCCACTTCGGAGCAATCACAGGTAAGTATTTGATGTCCACAAAACATGAGCACATGCTGAACTCGAAAGACTTAAGCAACAGATCGAAAGGAAGACGTTTAATAAAAATGTATAACTTCTAGTAATAAAATTTTAAAACCTAAGATAGAATATGAAGTTTGAAAAAAATTAAGATGTTTTAATTATTTTGAAGAACTTCTGAAGTTAATGTTTTTTGCTTTTAGTTTTGCTTTTTAAAAGGAAAATTTATGCAGGATTAGGAAAACTCAGTTTTTTTTCAAGTTCACAAAGGAAATTTTTCTAAGTTCTTGTAAGAATTATGCTTTTAAAATATTTTATTATAAAAATTTTCCATCATACACAAAAATAAAGATAGTATAGTGAACACCCAAGTGCCCATTTCCCTGATTCACCGGTTATTAAGATTTTGTCATAATTGCTTCATCTACCTTTTTTGTCCCTTGCTGAAGTGAATCCCAGAAATCATGTCATTTCATACTTGTATAATGCTTAAGCATCTCTGACACTTTTTGATGTTTTCTTTTATAACCCTAGTGTAATTAGCAGTAATTCCCTGGTATCATCTAACCCCTTGTTACTCAAAATGTGATCCATGGACCAATAGCTTTGGCATCACCTGGGATCGTGATAGAAGTACAGAATCTCAGGCTCCACCCCAAACCTACTGAATCAGAATCTGCATTTGGTAATTTGTAGACTTGAAATTTGAGACATACTGATCTAATAATAAAAAGTGTCTTTTTTAGAGTTGCTTTGTTCAAATCATTGTTGAAGTCATGGCCATGCTGTACATCTGGCTATTATGTCATTGTTTTTTTTAAGAAGGGTGCCAGGGTTGGAACCCGCGACTTCATACTTGGGAAGGTGCTTAACCACTGAACTATACCCACTCCCCTAGCAATTATGTCTTAATGTAATGTATGCTTCTGTATAAACTTAAATATTTTATTATTAAAAAATAAAAATAATTCATTTGAGAATAGACAGTCCCTAGTGAGTCTCAATAAGGTATTCAAAATAAAATAATCACTAAAATGATGGTCTATCAAAGTAATACTAAACAAGTAGACTTCCTATCTATGTGAAATTCTACATTGATATCTGGAGGCACTTTTCACAGAATAATTTTTTATATCATGATGGTGTCGATGATGATAGTAACATTTAAAGGATGCTTACTGTGTGCACAGCACAATTCTAGGCACTTTTCCTAAGTTAACTCATTTATTATCAATCATACTTTGCTGATGGGTCAGCATAGGCACACAGATGCTAAAAAACTTGCTGAAGGTCAGACTATAAGTGTAAGAGCTGAAATTGTAACCCAAGTAGTCTGATGCCAAGAGTTCTATCTCCTACCCACTATAGTACACTGTCTCCAGTGTCTGTGTTCAATTTGTTAAACATATTAATCACATGCGGTACAAGGTATTTTAGGAATAAATTAGATGATTACTTAAGAGTTAGCTATTAG
Source organism: Dasypus novemcinctus (assembly GCF_030445035.2). Lineage (NCBI taxonomy): Eukaryota > Metazoa > Chordata > Mammalia > Cingulata > Dasypodidae > Dasypus > Dasypus novemcinctus. The sequence continues at coordinate 86,292,065 of NC_080684.1, read as the reverse complement.
AAAATTTAGCATCCATTTAATATAGCAAATTCCATTATGATAGCCATTTAAATATATATAATATATACAAGAGAAAATCCAGATGTTGTAGAGGAGTTTAACTTTAAAGGGTTCTTTCCATTAAACGTGGACCATCCTTTTTCTAAAACAAGGCATCCGTAATGAATACTAAGAATTTCCACTCTATTGATTAGTTAATATTTGGTGGATACTAGTTGTTATGTTAATGTTTCTATGAAATTCTTAAGTTGTAGCTGTCTAACATTAAATATTAACTTTACCATGTGCTATTACAAATGCTATCTATAATATGTGTTTTAAAACCTGATTTATGCAGTTGTGTTGGCCCTTGTCTATTTAAGGTCCCAAAATGTTGATTGCCACTAATCACAGCTGAATTTTCTAATTAGCTTTGCATATTTAGAATGGCCTGATATATCTCTGGCAATTTTATATAAAAGTTGTATATTGATTCATTTGGAGAATTTACAAAATCCTGTTGGCTTCTCAAGTTTAAAAATTATGCAAAATTTATATGATGATTAGCTTAATAAAATTACTGTTCAGCATGTTCTTAATATTCAAATAAACTTCTTGTTTCTTCTCCATGGTTAAAAATAGGTATATGTAAAATATTTTGAAATGGATTTAAGTATTGGTTGATACAGTTTTCATTGATATTACTGTCAACTCAATCATCAGGTAAAGAGTAATCATGCACCTCTTTTTAAAAAATCATCCATTCATCACAATCTCTAATCTATGTATGAGTCATAAACCCAAGGTTTGTATACTGATTTTTTCTGAAACTTTAATTTCATGGTTCAGATTTTATCATTAAAATAGAGCATCCAGTTGTGCAGATTGAGATTTATTTGAGAGTTAAATGAAAGACAGTTGAAAGATATGATAGTGGAGTTAATGGCTCGTTCATATGGAAAAGGTGTAAGACACTGCATAATTAAAACTTGTTGAGGTCTTGATTATAGTCAAAAGTTAATAGCTGGATGTTGAAATACATTAGGCCCATATGTAAATATTATTTGCTCCATTGTGCTGTTGTATGAGTATATTGTCCATACATTTTTAAAACTGTATTTGAGTCGTTTGAATTTTATTTTACTAATAATGTTTTGAATTTTTTGTATTTTATAGATGAAAAATGTGTGTGTGTGTGTGTGTGTGTGTGTGTATACCCAGATAGTTTAACAGTATTGTATTAGGAGGAGAAATCTAAAGGACTTTTCGGGTTTTAGTGGCTTCAGAATTTTTACAGTTTAATTTATATTTGAGTTATTTGAGGAAAAACCTTAATATATAATTCACATTTATATTCTAAAGACTGAAAATTTGAAGATATTTATCTATATATCAATATTGATGTAGACATAAAATTGATTTCATTAATTTCATTCGTTCAAAATTTATTAAATGCCTCTTAACTCTAATATACAGATATTGAGTAAGGTTCACAAAAGTAAACTTATTCTAAACCTACAGTTTTAATTTTTTTTTAAAAGTTAAATGCTATATACAAGCAGTCCTCACATTGCAATTAAGTGAGGACATGGTTCCAATATGGACAAGTTTCAGTTACCATGCAAATGAGGGCTGCCTACATTACACTAGCATTTTTATCTAAAAAGACCATTCTGCAGTAGTCTTCATTATAAGTAGTTTTATTATTTAATCTTAACTACTCTTTGGACAATGTTATTCCTAATAGTTCCATAGTGGCTAAAATTTACAATGATATAAGATTTTGTCAGAAAAATGAGTTTCTCCATAAAGTCTCCAGACATTGGTTTCTAAAAAGGTAGACTAGCCTTGTGCAGTTAGTTTAAGATTTAATAAATGAGGAGTTTGATTGGGCAGGTGGTAGATGTAGGAAACCAATTCCCTGTCCGTTAGCATTGATCAATTGAAAATCCAAATAGTTTTATTAAAATAATATTTCTACCTTTAATTCATGTTTATATCAGCACTCCGGAGACAAGTAAAACAGTTTCATATTTAATGCCATAAATATACTTGCATTTTAAGAAATAATATAGTATTGATACTAAATGTAGCTTCCCCTGAGGTAATATTTTAAGAATTTACAGCTATTTTGAAACATATGTCTTGTAATTAAATTGTGGCTATTCAAATTTAAAATTGATTTATTTCCTGATACTAATTGCTTTAAAAATATAAAAAGAAACATCCCTTTTAAGTAACATGATGGACCACTTTTGTGAATTGTCTGAAGATTTACACACATACTCTCTACAGCAGAACAGTGTACAAGACCCTGGACCACAGGAAAGTGAAGTAACAGCAGAAAATATCTTAACTGTAGCCAAGGATCCAAGATATGCCAGATATCTCAAAATGGTTCAAGTGGTAAGCTAATTTGGTCTGTCTTCTCTGTCTAGCAGCCTCATTTGAAATTCTTAACCCTTGAGGTTTTGTTATTTTTCGAATCTGAGAAAACTGCTAAACCGAGTGACCAAGTTTTCTATTTTTCTTTCCTGTGCTTAACTAATACCCTGATAAAAAGTAACCAGAAGTCAAGTTTTTCTAATTAAAAATTATTTCAAACTTCAGACTAACATAGTTTTATAGTTTAATATAAATTTATATAAGGTTTTTTTGCTTTACACAGACTTATCAATGCAAATCTTGGATGTATCAGAAAGAGGAATGAAAGTAGAGTATCCATTTGGTAAATCATATGGCTTTAACTTATATATATTCCCATATATTAGCAAAAATAATGTTTTTGTGTACTTTCACCTGGTGGTCATCTTTACCAACGGTTTCATTTATAGAAAAGAATAAAAGTCTCTTCACCATTAAGTAATCCTTTTAACATTATATAACTTAAGAATTCATATTTTTTCGAGGAAATCATAACATGTTATATACAAAAATATTTGCATTTGTCTGTAACAAGTTAATTTCTTTCATTCCTGAAGAAAATCCTGTTGCAATGATTGAATGAGCTATCCTTTATTTTCCTGATAACCACAAAATTAATGCATATGAAAATTCAGTTATCAGATAGAAGTACCATTATTGAAGAGGAAAAGATTCATTTTGCTGTCCATGGCATTGTTTATCACCACAGTAATTTAAAAGCCAGTTCTCTCTGACAGCCCATAAGTGTGGATTGGTTAATTTAAAAGCTACAGTGGTGACCATGAGAGGAGAAAGTCATTCCCATTCCCTGTCAGAAGTAGATTTGTCACTTGCAGAATTATTGCATTGACTCTGGTCCCTAAGCTCCAGAAAAAGCAAACCAGCCTTTTTGAGATGAAAATCTAGAAATTTATTGAATTAATAAGAATAAAGTAGGACTATTTTGAATATGAATCTTGATGAATAAATTTTTAAAGGTAGAACCCAGGAAACTTTAAGCTTGAAAGATATACCATGTGTTTTATATAAAATTTGAGTCTTATAAACAAAAGAGGAAAAGCTTTAGAAGTGACTCTGCAAGGCTTTTTATGTTAGTCTCTTCTAGCCTAACATATAAAATATGAAATAAGGAAATCTACTTGCTGATATCATGAGAATGCCCTGAAATCTTTCATAAAAGGCTGTATTGTACAAAAACTGTTACATTCTTGATAAATCACATATGATTTTCCAAGAACTTGAAACACTGTCTTTCTTGTTTTCAGTATAAATCCACTATCCATTCGTTCCAGAAATATTTATTAAAACACTTTATTTAAAGTACAGTATTAGATACTGTCTAGATTTATTTAGTTAGCTAAGGTTCCCAGATACCACCTGAAATTTTAATTTTTGTTATTAATTACTAAGACAAGTTCCATTACCTTTCAGTGCGTACTTTCTCTCTACACATATATGTATCCTTTAGATATTCATTTTTATAACCATATCATTTACAATCTCACTAAGAGTAAAAGCCAAAATCCTTCATAGACCCACGAGGTCCTATATAATTTAGCATCTCTGTTATCTTTCTAATTTCCTATCCTCATTTACTCTGTTCCAGTTCAGTTTGCCTCCTTGATGGTCCTTTAACATATGGGCAGTCTCCTGCCTTGGGGCCTTCACATTAAGCTATTCTCTCTGCCTGAAATATTTTTCTCCCAGATATCTCCATGATTTGTTTGCTCCCTTGCTTCCTTTAATTCTTTACTCAAATACTACTTTCTCAATGAGATCTTCTCTGACCATCTTTTAAATTCCACTGCCCCTTGGCACCATTCTCTTCATGTCTTCTCTTCTGTTTTTTTCTTTATATCACCTTCCAACATACTACATATTGCTCATATTTACGTTGTATCTCTCCCACTACTAGAATAGAAACTCCAGGAGGGCAGGGAATTTTTTGTGTACTGTACTATTCCCAGTCCCTAGAATAATAGCTGGCACTTAAAACTTATCTATGAATGAAAAAGCCTACATTTTCTCTATGCCATTTTACCTTTTGGTAAGTTTTGATAATAGATTTCATTTTTACACTAGCTCATTGGTTTTCAGACTGAGAAACTTTGTCAAAATACAAGTTCCTGGACCCCACCATACTAAATAGAATCTCTGGGGTTGGGACTTAGAGTTTGAGTAAATGTATTTTGAGAAAAGTTCTTCTAATAAGAGCTGTTTTAAAATACTTTAAACTGTATTATAACATCATTAAAGGAAATATTATTTAAAAAACATCTAAGGGAGAATTATTTGTTAGTTTTCAAAAACTAGCAGTAGTGGCACTTAACTGCAGCCCATTCTTTTTCCTTAAATATAAGCAGGGGTTCAATTTCTTCTGCTTATAGACGTTTTGTTTTTAGCCCAATTTTTCTGTTTTCAGTCCTTTGCCTCTCTGCTGCCTTTGGTAGCAGTGCTTCTAATTCCTAAGCATTTCCAGAGTTCTGGAAGGCAAATCATCTTGCTTCTTCGTGGTATCCCCTTCTACAGGCACACAGACTTGGCCTCCCTCTGTTATCCTAAGTCATCAATCATTCCTCTATCTGCTTTTAATTTTCAAGTATTGTGGTTCATATATGCCTGGTAGTTATTAATGTTGGAGTTTCTATTCTGTTTCTTTTTGCCCTGTTGTTTGGGGGTGATTTTTAAGAAGAAAGGGGGGAACAAGAAGTTCATCCAAGTTAAATTTAATTTTATTGTTTTCAGTTTATTGGGCCAACCTGTATTACCCAACTTTTATTTCCTACTGTTCCTTGTCCTCATTCCATTCTTCTGTCAGACAAAACCACAAACCCTTCTCCATATAAGCTCCATGCTTTCCCACCTCTGAATCTAGATTTCCCTCTCTTTATTGCTGCATTCCCAAATTCTACTCATCTAACATGTTCATAGGAACATTTCTACTGAATCATTCCAGATACTGAACCCGCCAGTACATAAAGCTAGAAGTAATATTTCCCTTCATTGACCTCTCTAACTACTTTACCTGTCTTCTTAATGCAACTTATCACTACATACCTTGATCTATGATAATTTATACATCTATTTCTCTCCCTTATTTAAAAAAAGACCCATGAGAGCAAGAACTGTATTCGATTCATTTTCGTATTCACTTTTAACACCTTGCCCATAAAGGTGCTCATTTAATTTTTTGAATGGATTATATAATCCTGCATATTAACTATCCTTCCCAGCTTTTTGCCACCTGGAAATAAATAAATATGCCTTGCATTTATTTAAAGTATCAGTTGAAAATGTTTTGTAGAGTAGAACAACTAGAGGCCTCCCTCAAGGTTGATGTACATCTACCAATCATTGTTTTTGAATAATGGTTATTAAACTATCTATAAAATACACCTTTTCTGCTCTTTCTCAAGTATATTATGAGTGACTGTCAAAACGTCTAACCATAGAGGTAGCTACATGTTTGACAATGCCCTAATTGTCTTCCTTGGCATGGTCAGTGCCAGAGTTCTTGTCATTTCTGCATCATCATTCGGTTTTTCCTTTTTGTTCAAAGGTAAGTAGGAAGTAATTAAATCAGTTCCCCTCATTGTTCCCTTTATCTTTTGACGGATAACATTTTCAGCAAGACAACTTGAGAATGTATCAGGTACTATAATTTGGGCAAATTAATCTTAGAGTATATATGTATTAATAGATGAGTAATGTTCCCATCAGATGTGTCTTTTATTCCTGTGCTTATGTGTAGTAGGTTTTAGGAAAGCCTTACCCATATCCTCCATCTGGTCAGGTGAATAAAAAGTATGCTTCACCTGATAATTCCTTTACCTTCCTTTAGCCTCACTTAGTGCTTCCTTTATTCCATGTTCGAGAAGATTCATATATGTGTATATATTGATTTATACTAATCATTCAAGTGTCCTAAGTCCTTACTTTAAAATTTACTTAAAATTTACTTTAAAATTTTCTTCAGCAGTATCTACAAAGCTAGTATGCTTCCTGTATTCATTCTTTTACTAAGCTACAACTGAAAAAATGTGTAACAGTACCACCCTGCTTTAGAAAACACATCACATTCATAACCATTCCACATCTATTACACATTCCTTTAAACTCTGTCATTAACTTATCAGAAGTAGAGAGAATTCGTTAGAGACCCATTACAATCACTTTCACTTTCTGTCATTAATGCAGAAACAATTAGGTAGCATTGTGTTTCTCTACTCAAGGATAGTAGGATAGTTATATGTCTTCCTACTTCTATGTCGTTCTTCTACTTAGCTATTCATTCTACTAAGGTGGTTGAGTTCCTTGAGTGTGACTAAGAAACAGAATTTGGAGGGATTTAGAGAGAAGGCAAAACAAATTTGACCACTTCCTGCAAAAGAGCTGAATCCCAGCTAATGTTAGAGGTTAGGTACATTAGAAGTTGCCTTTTCAATACTGAATAGTATTTACCTTACCCAGCAGGTTTGTAAATTTTCATTAAAACACCCTATTTTTCTTGACTTGAGACAGTGGCTAAGATTTCTCTTGCTTACCTACCAATGAAAATTTAATTTTAGTTGTTAATGTAGAGAAAGACCACTATCAACATAATTCATCAAATGAGTTCTACTGTAACTATTTTTGTGATCCTGAGTAGTTTTCCACACATTCCTATAGGTTATCAAAGCTGAGTTTTTGAAACCTATGTTCAGGAATTTAGAGAATTGTTTGTACTAATAAGAGGGAAGATGACACGGTCACAAAAATTTGGTCTTTCTAGAAAAATCAGTATATTTATACCAGCAATATAAAATCTATTCCTAAGATCTTAAAATTAACTATACCCTCAATAGAAAATTAACAGTGCTACAAGGTCATTCACCTCGTGGAGGCAGTAACAGGATTTCTTTCATTTTAGATTACCTTTATATTCTTGTCATTAAAAAATATAGGTTGCTGCAAAATATGAGCAAATTTTGTACCTACATTCTGTTTATGCTGAGTTTATGTTTTCCAAAGTGTAAAACTTTTCCACTCAATACTATCTTGATATTTACAAGCTCCTGGCTCCCTTTGAATTATTATTTAGAAACATTTCATCCTCTAAAATGACAGAGCATAGACAAGTATTTCATAAGCGCTTCTCTAGTAGATACAAAGCTTAAATTTGCAGAACATTGATTTGGTGATCACTTCAGATAGACATAGAAACTCCTACAGCATACAAAACCAGATTTTCTGATTTTCAGGCTTCTTGGATATCAGGATGAATTATGATCTTTTGTGGCTTCTTCTCTAAGCTGCCATGGAAACAACTTCTTCCTGGGTCCTAGCTATCTGCTAGAATATACTACTTTTATATTTTCCTTGCCTCAGTTGTTACATACCTATAAATCTTTTTCAGGCACTAAGTAATTGTTCTAGTTTGCCAAAGGGCTGCAGATGCAAAGTACCAGAAATGGGTTGGTTATAAAGGGGATTTGTTTGGTATAAAAGCTTACGTTCTAAGGCCATGAAAAGTCCAACTTAAGACACCAGAAGGGGTGCTTTCTCACCAAAGTCAGCTGCCGCATGGTGAAGCAAGATGGCAGCCAGTCTGTGCCTAGGTCTCTGTCTTCCACTGCAGGCTGTACCATCTCCTGGAACTCAGCTGTGGCAACCAGGCATAGATAGGGCTTGTATCTTCCCAGGCCTTCTCTCTCAGGCTTAGCTACTCTGCTGTCTTCCTGAGTTCAGCTGCAAGCTCTAAGGCATGTGTCTCATCTCTCCCTGGGCCTCAGCTCTTTCAACATCTCTTTTCTGTCACATGGAAGGATTAAAAATGGCAGAGCTCCTTTTTCCTGTGTGTTTCCATTTATATCAGATTTAACCAAAGGGTGGAGACTCAACATGAGACACTCCTCACTGAGGTAGTTCAGTCAAAAGGGTCTCACACCCACAGGAATGGATTAGTTCCTTTTTGGGATTCATAAAATAATTTCAAACTGCCACAGTAATTAGAACTTTGAACAGAAGTCAACAAAATCAATTGTTACAAGTACCAGTTCAAAGAATAATAAGCAGTACCTTGCTTTTTGGCCTCCATACCTTTTTTTTTTTTTTTTTTTCAGATTTTTTATTTCTCTCCCCTTCCCCACCCCTCACCCCCAGTTGTCTGCTTTCTGTGTCCATTCGCTATGTGTTCTGTGTCCGCTATGTGTTCTGTGTCCGCAGCACCCAGTATTTGTGTCTCATTTTGTTGCATCATCTTGCTGCATCAGCTCTCTATGCGTGTGGCGCCATTCCTGGGCAGGCTGCACTTTTTTCGCACTGGGCAGCTCTCCTTATGGGGTGCACTCCTTGCACATGGAGCTCCCCTATACGGGGGGCACCCCTGCGTGGCATGGCACTTCTTGCGCACATCAGCACTGCATGTGGGCCAGCTCATCACACGGGTTAGGAGGCCCTGGGTTTGAACCTTGAACCTCCCATGTGGTAGACAGACACCCTATTCTGTTGGGCCAAATCCACTTTCCTCCATGCCTTTTTCTGTCACTCTTAGATCATTACCCTCTGTGAGATATAAGAATGATCAGAGTTCTGAAAAATAGTTGCTCCTCTGTGACATATTTTCACTGCCTAGAATACAGCCAGATCCTTTCCTTCTATTTCTAGGATGTAACAAAGCTGGGATGTTCCTTAGCTTTGCCATATATTCATTGTATTACCATGCTCATGTCACATCACCTGTGAAGGCCTCAGTTTCATCATCCATAAATTGGAAAATGAACTTCGTTCTAGATTTATGATCTATTAATTGATCCGCAAATTTGGATCTCATTATTAATGAATGTTCCTGGAACACCTGCTGGCATTTTCTGGTTGTTGGGATTTTTTTCCCCTTTTTAAGCAAGTTTTACACAAGATTTTTCAGTGAGTAATACTTTTGTGTTCCAAATGTGGCATATAATTGATTCTGATTTAATGTTTGTTGTCATAATAGTGCAGCACAAGCCTTTACTAAATTACATATTGCTTTTATAACTTAACTGGAATTTTGTACATAGATCACTTTTCCAACAATTCTTCCCTTTTTACTGGCAAAGATTGGTGAATCCTTTGCCAGTAATAAATTGTGCTTGGGAAAGTCCGACTTCCACATTAAGAAGCTAATGACTTGTATTTTTTTTAAAAACATATTTGCCAAAACAGTCTCTTCGGACACTTAGACTTTTTTAACATTCTGTTTTCTTTGGCTGGTTCAAAATGTGAATGGAATGATCTCTTTGGTTCTGGTGGTTCTGATGCATGTGTTGCCAGCAGTGGATGTTAGCCTGAGGAAATATGACTTGACTTCCATTACCTAGGATCAAGAGGTTCCAAAGGATTATTAAAGATGTTCATCAAGACATTATACACCTTGGACCTGGTGAAACTAATCAAGCATGAAATAGATTGTTCTTTAGATATCAAATAAAGTGTAGTTTTTGTAAGAGTGATTAAAGTCTTTCAAAGCCTATTTTTGGCCATGATGCCAGTATGGCTTTCCATGGTTTAGAAAGATCCAGGGTAAGTTCCTCATCACTGAAAATAGTGTAGTCAAAGGAGAGGCTTTTGGTTCAAATAGAATCATCACTGTGAAAAACATGGTATAAGTTTAATTTAATAACCATATGTTCTATTTTTCATTGTTTTTTTAACTATATAGATATTATAATAATATATATTTTATTTCATTTATGATATCTACATTTATTAATCAATATTAAGGTCAATGATTTTTTAGTATATAAAGGTTTACAAGGCACAACTTTTGGGGGGGTGTTTTAGCTTTGCAGTGTTCATGAAGATAAAAGTTGTATGTCCAAAGATTTGATTTCCCATACATATGAATGTAGATAAAGAAAAGATGTGAGTAGGACATTTGTTTATTCATTTAATTGCATAGTTTAGCCAACTTTGAAAACTGAAAAGGAAAAAATATTTTGCTATCATCAGCTAAATGGTCAACCAGGTTTATTTGACTATAGCTAAAAGAAATAGCAGGGAAGCAGACTTGTCCCAGTAGATAGGGTATCCACCTACCACATGGGAGGTCCGCAGTTCAAACCCCGGGCCTCCTTGACCCGTGTGGAGCTGGCCCACGCTCAGTGCTGATGCACACAAGGAGTGCCGTGCCACACAGGGTGCCCCCCGCGTAGGGGAGCCCCATGTTCAAGGAGTGCGACCCATAAGGAGAGCCGCCCAGCATGAAATAAAGTGCAGCCTGCCCAGAAATGGCACCGCACACACGGAGAGTTGACGCAGCAAGATGACACAACAAAAAGAAACACAGATTCCCGTGCCGCTGACAACAGTAGAAGCAGACAAAAAGAACACACAGCAAATGGACACAGAGAACAGACAACTGGGGTGGGGGGAAAGGGAGAGAAATAAATAAAAATAAATCTTTAAAAAAAAAGAGCAAAGCTTAGCAGAATGGTAGACATGTAAGTAGTTAACTTTGAGTTAGGACAAGTGGAACTCTGATCATTTTCCTACTTCCTCTACTTTCTGTATTATATCAGATGCAAGAAGGTTTGGTTAGAGATTTCCCTTAAAGCAGAAAAACCGTGGCAGTTAGTTTTCAATTGGAAGTCCTTCTAGTGTTACCTATGCTTTGCCATGTCTGGGTATCCAGAGAACCTAAAAGCAGATAATGTTTTGTCATATTTTTGGCAAAGAACTACAAAAATTACTTTTTTTTCTATCAGAGTCCGTGAACTGGTCTCAAAAGAAACCATGTATGAAAATTTATGCCAGTTTTACTGATTGTTTTCCAATCATTTTGGCTGCCTTTTGGACCTTTCCCAAATTGAAAGTTAGGAAGATTACACCAAATTTAATGTTTAAAAGTATTCTTTGTAAATGATATAGCTACCCTTTTGTTCTTTGCTGTTTTATTTTTCTTATATATGATTATTAGAGAGCAGTAAATGATATTAAGTCCTTGTTTTAAATTATTGCTTGACCTCATGTTAATGAAGTTAGATGAAATTAGAAAATTGAAAGGAAGTCATGGGGTGGTGGTTATATGATTGCCAATATCCATTTGGTAATTTTATGTGTGCTCGTCTTGATTCTTATCTATTCCTCATCTGTTCTTCACTGATACAGTTGTTGGCATAATCATACAGCCCAGGATATTTTAATACTGATAGCACATATTTTTTCATTATAACTATCCTTAGATGACATTCAGTAGCCATGAAATCTTTTATTTTATTTTAATAGGTAAGTAAATTGTTTGCATAAACTAGTTGTTTACTCTAACTTTTTATTTTTGGTGCTTGCAGTCTCTGCAAAATATATTTTAGACTGAACTTCAGGAGGGTTTGAAATTTGCAATCATTAAAAAAATAGTCATATACCAACAAGCTGACATACACACATGCCAGTCTCCATTAGAGTTATAGAAGGATATTTGGCTACTGTACACTTGAGTTCTTTGTTTTCTTATAATATATCAGGTAATTTAAAATAAAATGTTAGTTTAAAAAAAATTAGAAACAAGGGAAGTAAGTGAAATATAAGAGAAATGAGAATGCAAAGTAATGTTCTTTTAAAAATAGTTGATAAGGCAATACATGTAGGATGCTAAGTATGTCCAGGCAGTTTTTCTTAAGTGTAAATAATAGTAGAGAATATATTTCCACAGGAATATATATTCATATATATCATATCAAAATATGATATCAAAAATATCATATTTTTGTGCCATTGGCATTATAATTAAAATAATTTACTGTGGAGGATGATTTATCAGAAACAGTCCTTTCAGTCTAATTCTTGACTTCAGTTTATTTTGCTAAGTGCCAGTAAAATTTACTTTGTTTACCTTTAATTCACTAATACCATACCTCTGAGTCCCCCTCCCCATGAAAAGCTAGCAAGCAAAGAGGGGGGACGATTTTTACAGGGTTAGCTTGAGGTAGTTTTGAATTTCATAAGAATTTCCTTTAAATGATACATAAAATGGTAACCAACAAAGACAAGAACATTTGGCAGAAAAAAATTAACTTTAAGCTTCCACATCTTTCATTCCAACTCATTTAAATTCCTTAACTCTTTAGAGTTAAGAGTTAACTTTAGAATTTGTGACAAAAGGAATAAAACTCTCTTTAACGCTCTTAAATTTTTGAAGGTAGATGTTGACAGTTTTTATGCTTGCTGGAATTGTGTGGTAGAGTTGTTTTATCCTGATCTAACTATACTTTTTTAGTTATTGAACTTCCATTTCTCAGTGCCCTTTTATCTTCTTTCCCAGTGACCACCTCTTGCTAGAAACAAGAAGACACCTCACATAAATGTTTCCGAACTGGCGAGGAGGAAATAATAGTCATGTAAATTAAGTAGTTACTTATTTAGATTCTCACCATAACTATAAGTTTGTCTAAGATTGTGACTAAGTAATGGGAAAAAACATAAGAACCAAGAAGCAAATTAGCTTATAAGTGGGAAGCAGTCTTGCCTCAGTAGGGGAAGAAGTGCCTACCTAAAGGTTTCTTACACCATGGATTTGAGGAAGGTACTTTTAGCACCTTCTCAGATAGTGTAAGCATTTATAATGGTGTAGAAAATCCCAGTGCAGAAAATAATTGAAGATACAGCAGCATACTTCATTTGTAAGTTAATTTTTTGGTGATGCTTATTTTATAATTTGGAGAAATGCTAATACATTAATTATATATTTTAAAAAGAAAGTGGATTTCAAGATATTAAATTTTGCTGGGAAAAACTTTTAAATAAATATTGTCTATTCCTCTACCTGACTATATCTACATCTTTTTTTTTTTTAATCTCTCCCCTTCCTTGCCCCTCCCCCAGTTGTCTGCTCTCTGTGTCCATTTGTTATATGTTCTTCTGCGTCCGCTTGTGTTCAGTGGCACCTGGAATCTATGTCTCGTCTCTTGTTGCATCATCTTGCTGTTCAGCTCTCTGTGTGTGCGGCACCATTCCTGGGCAGGCTGCACTTTTTTCATGCTTGGCAGCTTTCCTCATGGGGTGCACTCCTTGCGCGTGGGGCTCCACTGCGTGGGGGACACCCCTACACGGTATGGCACTCCTTGCGTGCAACAGCACTGCGTTTGGACCAGCTCATCACACAGGTCATGAGGCCCTGGGTTTGAACCTTGAACCTTTCATGTGGTAGTCAGACACCCTATCCATTAGGCCAAATCTGCTTCCCTATATCTATGTCTTTGACATTTATCTTAGTACTGTAATTTTTTAAATATCCTCAGACTTAAGTACAATTTACAAAAATTTTTTCAAAATACAATATTCCAACTTTTTTTTAAAAAATTGCTTTTTTGCTAGCCCAAGTTCACAAATGACTTTTGTTCAGTTAGTTGGTTAGACCATGTGCTGATGAGATACTGATATATCAGATACAGGGTCCTTTATTGTAGTTTTGTAACCACATGGCATCCTTAATCCTGGCCATCTCTCTTTAAATGGGTGCCTATGGATCCCAAAAGGCATTGAATGAGAGAATCATAATACATCAGTTCAAACATATTACCAACATTGGAAAATTAATTCAAAAGCATATATTCTATTATTTGAATCAATAGAATTATCTTTACAATTAGTTACTAAGATTTCTATTCTTTATAGCTTTTTCTGCTCTATTTTGAGGTATTTATTTAAATCCTTTTGAATAGGTACGTATAGTAATAAGTAATAAGCTTTAAAAAACTGAACAGGAAGCAGTTTGAACTTATTACACTTATAATTTAGGCAGTGAATTCCAAAATAATTCAGTATAAATTCTTCTAAATTTTTTATTCTTAAATAGTAAAAGTGTAATTAAATTTAGAAAATTCTAATACGTGTTTTCAGAGAACAAATATTATTGAGTGAAATGTATAGCAAAGCTATAATGTAGTTGAAATTTTAATAATGGAGTTCCATTATTAATTAACCTATCAAAGCAAATTTTTTAATGTTAGATCTTGTTTTTCATTATAATGAAGGGAGGAAAGTGGGTCTTCCTCAGGATCAAATTATACTCAAATCAACAAATACTTTAGTAGCTACAAAAGGCGAAGAAAATACTGTGTCCTTTTTTTAGTCATTGAACACCTGATGTTTATCGTGTTACAAGAGTATGTTATCCAGGGGAAAAAGGCAATCACATGGGAAATCAATTCAGTTGTATTTTGAATTGTCTCATGAAAATAGATTCCCTTACTTTTTGAAATAGTTTCTTTAAAGATTTCTTTTCTCAAGCATTTAGGGTAACCTTAGTTCCTATTCCTAAAAAGTGCAGGAGGAACTGCTAACGTGTTTTTATTTTATGAATAAAGTAGCAGGAACAGCCTTACCACCTTACTAGAGCCTTTTAGTCATGGCCCATGGCCCATTTTGTCCTGTGATTTGTTCTGTCATCTTTAATGATGTCTGAAGAGAAAGTGAGAAATACTTTCTCACAGTGAAAATGATCTATTGAGATAATTCTTATAAAAGGAATAATTTACATTAGTTCACTATGTTTAGTTCCAATAAAGATTTGTGAACTTTTTTCTCCACATATATGGGTTCAAATTAACCTTTGGTAGCAACAATATCAGAATTAATATCAGAGTCTAGCATTTTCTAGCTTTACAAATAAAACTTCTGTTTTTGTAGATAGCTATTTTAATTTTACAGTGATTGAGATTTATTTAAGTTCATTTTTGTATGCTTTCACCGAAAGCTTCCACAAGGAAAAAAGATCCTTCAGTATGTGCATTCTTTTATAATATGATTTGTTCACCAAACAATATCTATTATATAGTATATTTCATCTGAAAATTCTATATATAACACCCTATAATATACCCAGTATAACAAAAGAGAATGGGCTTTCACACTGACTAGAATGACTACTGTTTAAAAAACAAAAAATAACCAAAATAATGCAGTATATCTATTAAAAGGTAGGACTATTGAAACTCAGCAAAGAAATAGTTGAATCCTTTTCACTACACTGAAATTTAAATAAAAGCCTGTTTGGGGGCTGCCTTTTTCCAACCTGTAGCATCTTTTCAGTTCCTATGCATTCCCCCTCCCTACAGATGTAAAAGATACTATCTGCCCATCAACTCAATAGAGCCTTTATTGTTGCCCCTGAAGGAGAAAATACTTAATATTTTAATCTTTCATAACTGAACTGTTATGATTCAAGCTCATAAACTGAGAGGAAAATTCTAAAATATAAGGAGGTTTTTTTTATTATTTTTAAAAAGAGTGTCATTTCTCTCTGTTAAAATGAGTGAAAGTTTTTTTCCCCTTCATTTAAAATTTTTAGGAAAATTTCAACTTTGTTTATATAGGGATTTAATAGCTTGGCTCTTATTAACACAAATAACAAATAAATGTAAATTTTGGCAAGCCTATAAATCTCCAAACAGCTTTTGTGACATAATAAATTAGTATTTAACTATTAGTGCTGCCATCATAATTTCATTAGTGTGGCTTCTTTACACACTTTCTCCAGTGACGCAAATACAGACATGATTTTTTGGAACATCAGACTTATGGCTTCCTTCTTGCTGCTTCTTTACTTATGTTGGACAAACTGCCATTATCACTTGCCAAAAAAAATCCCACAGTTCAGTAGACTTCAGTTTTGAGGTCTCTCACGTCTTCCTTAGACCACCAGTAGCTTTGTCCCTTGGAGATCAGAAATTGGACACTTCTTTTTGATGTTTAACAAACCAGACCCTGTTCGTTGACCTCTGAGGAAGAATATAGCAAAACAACAAATTTTCCAAGCAACATCACTGAAAACATAGCAACAAATCCCTTTGGAATGCATCCTTTGGAACAAAGGCCAAATTGTTCTTTGGTATCAAGCTTTATGAAATTTGTATTAAGGTAATGAAAATAGCAATGTCTCTGATAAGATAAGGTTTTATAAGTTATGTGTATTTTCCCTTCTCTATAGCCATATGCAGAAATGTCTGAAGACCTACCAAATTTGGGGCATAATCTTACTCTTGTGTTATAATCAATTCCAAGAAACGAAGATTAAAACAAGGAGCTTATAGATTCTGGCATCTATTATTCTTGTACTATAACCATTTCCATGGAGCTAATGTTAAAATAGGGAGCTTATCTAATTCCACCAACTTACCTGTTCCCTGTTCTTCCCTCCACAGCCACCCCTCCACCCCCACTCCCCTACACACTTTCTTTGCCATATTTTAGGACATTTTTCAAGCCCATCTCTCCTCCCTTCTGTTTTCTCGGCTTTGTAACTTATTTGTATAACCTTTCCAGTGATATCCTGTGGATATGCTAAAGTCAAAATAAATCACATAGTTGAATTTGTAGAAAGGCCTTATACCTTATTAGAAGCTGAGAGGTTTTTTTAAGAGAAGTATGACGTTAACCCTGCTCTTTTACCCTTTTCTGCTTAGCACTTCAGTGTTTTTTTGTGAAATATGCCCAACTAACTTTCCTCCTATTATCCTAAATAGTTGAATAGCCTTTAATTATCAAAAATTAAATTCCCATCCTTGTCATTCTATTTATCTTTCTTCTCTACTATTAAAATTAAATACATTTTACTAATTATTAAGTTAATTTTTAAACGTTTAGTGCAAGTCTTATCTCAAGGTAATATATTTTTTAAGTGATTCTAGTTTTACAATCTCTTACTTCCTTTATTCCAGTTTAAGAATTCTGTTCACATTATGTGCCCCTAAACAAGTAATTGCTTTTTGTCCTTAAACTTCACAAATGGCCCACCATTTTATCTTCCACCTTCTTTGTCTTCCAAACCTACCATATTTCACTTTTCAGAATACCTCAGAGATTGCCCTGTGGAATGGTATTGCTTTCAGGGGCATAATTTTGAAAATTCTATGATAGTGCTATTTATTTTCATCCTTCTATATTTAGATGCATTCAACTATCCATTGTTATCTGAGTCTTATAGAGTACTTTTACTAATTTATAATATAAATCACAACAGTTATAAAGATAAATATATAAATGGGCTTGTAAAAGATAGCCTTGCTTTTGCAACCCTTCATGAGTGAGATTCTTCTGGGTTACCTGTAAATTTGAAAGAAAGCTTTTGCTTTCCAAATCTCCTTTAACCTAACAAGCTGTGAGAGTACTTGTATCTTTTCTCCTCCATGGCCAAAATAAGAAGTTATGGTTGTAGAAGACATCTTATGACTCCTTCTATAGTTGTATTTTTTGGACAGATTTTAAAAAGATAAATAAGAATTAAACGTCATGGTTAATGATCTAAACTTAATTTGGCATGATCTGCAACATTTATATGGAAGATATATAGTCATTAACTTTGAAGTCTTCTCTATTGAATTTTCAATCCATTTGGTTCTCATATCGGCATGTTTGCCTTGATTTAAACTCAGATTTTGTTGGGCGGAATGTAAAATTAAATCAGCATTTTGGGAGAAGGGACTATCTAGGCGAGCATATATTTCTTTAAAAATGTTTGAGAAAAGCCGTGTATGATAGATTAATTTTGTATATATTTCTAAGTCTCTGTGTTTTTCATTTTTAACCAACTCTTAATCCCATCTTCAAGACTCAATTCAAAAAGATCACCTCAGCAAATCATTCCCTGATCCTCGAGCTCAGTCTGCCTTTCCTCCGGTCTCACATTGCCCTCTATGCAGGCCTCTCTTATCAGTTTTACAGCTGTATTATAATCATCTGTGTACACATAAACTGTGCATTCCCTGAGGGCCTGGGCTGATTATCTCGTTATTTTCTCAGCATAAAGCACTGTGCTTCCACAGTGATGTTAAAGATTATGTGAGATTCTGATATCAGAATTTTACTGGTAACTACAGTAAATGTACTGCTTCCCAGTTTCTAAAACTGGAAAACATTCAAGGGTCATTTACAAAAGAAAGCAGAGGAACTTTGGCTGGGTGCCCAGAATCTTCAGGATAAGGCTTTGAGAAATTGGATTGGTATATCAAAGCTCCTAAGGGGCCTCTTCTTTACTCTTCAGTTCAAAACGTAATATCACAACTGGCTTGTAACATGGGAGGACCAAAGGGAAGAGTGTGCAACAGCAATAAGAAGTGATTAGGCTCTTTCCCACGTGGGTTCTGATGCAACTTACCCCTTCTGCCACATGGGATGAAAAGGTACAAAGGAGGGAACCCTCCATGTATACAACCTTTTAAAGACAACGGACCCCACCTACTTTTGAAGGCGATAGAATGAATGACTTCAAATTTAACTATCAGATTTGTATTTCCTCATCCTTGGGATGGTGTGAATACAAGGAGTCAAGAAAGACACTTAATTTTATCTTCTCTCCTTAGAACTTTGAAAATGAAATTTCAGTATTCATTAAATCACTTTTCTAGTAATTTTGTATTTATTTATGACATATCCTTTCCTTTGCTTCAGTTACTATTTTTATGTTCTTAACCTGAACTTTAAAATTCACATGTTCTCAGTGTTATTGCAACTTATAGATTTCTATAATTATCATTACTTAGTGTTTGCATTGGTATACAGAAAATGTATGATATAGTGCCAAGAGGGTTTTTTAATTCTAGTTGACCTTTTGTGCCTGATGTGTCCAAATGGAAGTGGACCATTAATATAGCTATATATAAGAGTATAAAGTGCTGAAATTTTTATTTGAAAAAATATTTCATTAATATTGCTAATTATTCATTGAACCACTCCAGCCAGGGTCTTAGTCATTGAGGTTTTCAGTATTTTCTTTCCTTTAATGCCATAAGAAGAGTCTGAGAATATGACCACTGCTTTCTATGTAGCAGACTTAGTAATAGATAATGAGTTAATTTACACCTATGTGGCATTAGACGTCACTGATTCCATTTATAGTGTAAAACTTCTTATTAGATAATGCAAGTGCTATATATGTACTAATATAAAAATGAAAGAAGAACTATATTAAATAATCCTCTAAAGGTCTTGTTTTGGATTTTATATGGAGATAAAGGAGGCATTGTTAATAATTAAATTATTATCTGTGTCTTTTGCTTAGGGTGTTCCAGTGATGGCAATAAAGAACAAAATGATATCTGAAGGACTAGACCCAGATCTTCTTGAGTAAGTGGTTCTTCTTATAGTATTGCTGCAAATATATTGAATGTGCCAATTACAGTGAAAATATGTCATGCTATGTGTTTGTTTGATTCTTTACAGTGTTTTATGGTTAAGGAAATCATCTCATAAATAGTGTTTCTGCAGTGTTACAAAAAATATATATATTCTGTGCCACTAAACCCAGTCTTTGCAGATTTTAGGAACAGTTTGAAAAGATCAGTAATGAATCTCAAAAGGAGATGAAATTTGATTTTCATCACACAGTGGTGTTTATGAGAGGCAATTCTATTTTTTTTCTGCATGCTACCTTTTTCTTAGCTTCTTTATTACCTTACTGCTTTTCTTTTAAGACCTTTGATCATTAAACAGAGTAAAAGTACTCTAGGTCCACATTAATGGTTATCTTGAAACTAGATACTGGGTTGTGTTAGTTTTATAAAATATTTTTTGAAAATGGTATAAAAACATGGCTCTGATAGTTGACAGTAATTCATTCCTCCAAGCAAACTTGTACATAGTACATAGTATATAGCCAGGATTCTGCATATTTTGATGGATTCTTCAGAATATTCTCTTTTGCACATATCTAGGTACTTGTAAACTGTCTTTCCAGTTTGGGTTTTAGTTCACCTTAATGTATTTAGCTGTATTATCTGGGCATTCATACTATACTATCAGTATACTTTGAATTTTTCTTGGCATTTAGCTTCTCAGAAAAAGGTGTGTGTTTGGGGAGTGAAGCACCATAAATGGTCTGTTTCTTTTATCTTCCAAAATATGAAATTTTTAAAGTCTATAAGAGCAGATTTCTAACATGTCACTACATGTGGTATTTCAACTAATAGCAAACAGTTCAAGTACGATGGCATGGCTTAGTAATTTGAACTAAAACATCACCAGGATGTTTGGCACTTTTTCTGGAAATTTTTTCTGACACACATTTTAAAAGCAAATGGATTGTGACATGTACTTTAATATGAATTAAAAATGTGGGTCCAATCCATTTTGGAATTCATTTAACTTCTGGAAATACACAGTAGACCTTCTATAGTAACAGAGAACTATAGAATCGCCTTTAAAATCATTTGTCTCTTTACTCCCTGTTAAATTCATTTCATCTGCTATGCAGCATAAACCTACTTCATAATCCTTTACTTCATCCACTCTCCACGTTAGGAACTTGGAAGTCATCCTTGACATTGCTGTCTTTCCCAACCCCTTCTATGTTAGTCCCTCTTCTCTCTTTTTCGATCTCTCTCAAATATGAGCATATGCTCCCATATCTATTGGTGTTTAGTTCAGGCCCTCAATCATTTTATTATTTATAGCAGCTTCCTTATTGGTTTCCCTATTCTCTTTCATCCTGTTCACTAGGGTCTGAGTGGATCTATTCATACTTAATTCTTACTTCAAATCTTTCTGATTCTCTGCTACGTTTAGCATTGCATATAAATGTTTTTATCATCAAAAGGCAGTTTCTCTCTCTAGCTTCCTATCTTGCCACTCTCCCACATGTACCTATCTTGTGTCTCCATAGCAGACTACTTGCAGTTCCCTAAATTTATCATTTTCCTATTCTTTTTGTTGTCTTTAAATGTTTTCATTCCTCTGCATGACCCTCCATCATATTGGCCTGACTAATTTCCTCTTCTTTCAAGACTCAATTTAGGTAGCACCACTTTTAGATGTCCAAGGATGACAACTAGGGGGAGACTCTCCAGCACCCCTAATACTCTCTTAACATGTCTCACTTAACAAGTTTGAGGGTATGTCATTGTCTATAAATGTTGGGAAACATTCAATTGAAAGGTTGTGCCAAGTTTTAGGGTAGAATTCCAGTAACAGTTAACGTTGTCTTACAGAAAGGCTGTTCCTCAACCACAGCCTGGAGCCTGTATTCTGGCCCATTACCTCATAAGTACATGCCATTGGTCACCAGGGGCACTGGTGGGAGTGGGGTTGACTCACTGTAACTTATCACCACTACTAGCAAACCAGCTCCAACCACATTCAGCTAAATATGATAATCAACTGCCTTGTTAACTGAAGAATCCTGGCACTTTAGAAAAGATACTTACATAAAAGTTAAGGAGCCTCACTTTAGGAGAAAAATATGAGATAATGAAGAAGAAAATGTGCCATCTGAGGGAAGAGTGTACTTTTATTTAGACTCTTTTGTTTAGAATCTTAGGTACATACTAAGCTTTAGCCAAGAACTTTCTGTAGAGATTGTTCTGTTTTCTTTTTTCTTTTCTCTTTTAAAGTATAAATATACACTTTCTTTTTATTAGCCTTATGTGGTAAGGCACTCACATAACTGTTGGACAAAGTAGTTTAGATCTGTCTGCACTAAGCAAAGAACAAAACTGAGGTTGGTGTAGAAATACTGACCATAAAATACTTCATTTTATGTTGTTACTTCATTGTCATGTGTGTATCAAAATTTGGAAGCTAAGAGTACAGAATTTTAACCTAAAAAAGTTAACGTGATAAGGGGGAAAAGAGCCTGGCAATTTTTCTAAAAAAATAATTATCAAAAAATTGTAGAAAGTCTATAGACCTGAAAAAAATGCCTGATAATTACCAAATAAATAATACTTGTTTGATTACTTCTAAGTGATTGTTTAATTCTTGGAAATAATCCATGGTTTTTTTTTTTTAAATAACGGTTCTTATATATCCAAGAATGAGTCCTATTTAGCTTATAAAAATTAGGTTTCCAGGGAAGCAGCTGTGGCTCAATCAATTGAGCTCCCGTCTACCATATGGGAGGCCCTGGGTTCACAACCCGGGGCCTCCTTGTGAAGGCAGGCTCACCCACATGCCCCAGAGAGCCGCTGGCCTGCAAGTGCTATGGAGTGCTGCCTGGCCCGCAGGCGCCACAGAGTTCTGCCGGCCTGCAGGTGCCACAGAATTCTGCCAGCCCGCGGAGAACCAACTCAGCAAGGTGACACAACAAAAAGGGAGACAAGTAAAAACATAGAAGAGTGTGCAGCGAATGGACACAGAGCAGACAACAAGCAAGCAGCAAGGGGGGGGAATAAAAATACACACATACACACAGAAGAACACACAGTGAATGGACACAGAAGAGCAGACAGCAAACAAGCCACAAGGGTGAGGGGTGTTTCCAGTGCCACTTAAATGAAAAGGTTTGTGAAAGGACACCTTTGTAACTATTGTACTCAAAAGAATTTAAGGAGGCCCACCCCTATCAAAATGACAGAGCGAGACACTCCAGAACTCCATCCTTCTAAAGAAGCTTTGAACAATAAGCAAGAACTGGTAGAAACATCTTTCTCAAAGCTTGAGAAAACAGTTAAGGGACTGCAGTAACAGGGCAAGGGCCAAATCAAGAAAAAAGCTGCTTAACAGTGATAGGATCATCTGACACCCCTGCTGACCTCTCCCTTACTCCCCACTGCCTCTAAGCCAGCCTGCTTTCCCAGTCCAGATCCCTGGTACTAGTTCTGGAGGGAGCAGAGTAACCCTGGTGCACGTACAGGGAGTATATTGTTTGGCCCAATTTGTATGGTAGTGGCCTGAAGGACTCACCATCCCAGAACTTGGCCTGCATGTAGAAGGCAGCTCAAAGAGCTCTCCTACAGAATGCTTTGGAAGAGCAGTAAAGTTTGGCTGCCTGGGGCAAGGAATTGCTGGCTACAGAACATACAGTGCAGTACCCAGGACCATAAGGAAACTATTTCCTGGGGAAAGGGGGCCATTTGGAATCATGTAAATGGGGGAGATTCCTAGGGCTGCATGTGCATGCCCAAGACTAGACACATGATCAGGGAGGCTCCTACACTTTGGCCTGGAGCTATTCTCTAAACTCAGTGTATGAATAAGCCCTGAAGGAGAGCATTTGCAGAGGCCAATCTGCAAAGACTGAGAAAGGTGTTCTCTTTTCTTTCTGTTTTTGGGGGACGGGGGAGGTTTTGTTCTTGTTATGTCCTGGCATTCAAGGAAGGAAAGTTCTTTCATAACACTAGCTGGATACAAGCCTAAGGAAAAAAGGCCTCAGGGTCTATAAATTCCCCCAATAAAACATTAAAATATCAAAATGTCCTGGTTTCAGTAAGAGGTTACAAAATATACAAAGAAACAGGAAGTGCTGGCCCAATGAGAAGAGAGGATTAAAGCATTATAAACCATCAGTGAGGAGGACCATAGCTGGGAAATACCAGACAAAGACTTTAAAAAAATTTTTAAAGGGCCTAATTATGTTCAAAGAGCTAAAGAAAAACATGGATAAAGAGCAAAAGGAAATTTGAAAAACAATAGATGGACACAAAGAATATCACCAGAGAGATGGAAATTATGAAAAGGAATGACACAGTGCTGAGGAGGAGCACAATAACAGAAATTTAAAATTTTCAATAGAGGGGTTCAACAATGATTGTAGCTGGCAAAAGAAAGAATCATTGAACTTGAAGGTAATATAATTGAAATCATCCAGTCTGAGGAGCAGAAGGAAGAAGAAAGAAGGAAAGTGAAGAGAGCCTGAGAAACCTGAGGGACACCATCAAGTGTACTATTATATGCATTGTGGAGTCTGAGAAGAAGAAAGAGAGAAAGGGGCAGAAAGGATATTCAAAGAATTAGTGACTGACAACTTCCCAAACTTAATGAAAGACATGAATATACACATCAAGATGCTCAAAAACTTCAAAAAGGATAAACCAAAATAGACCCCCTCTGCAGCATATTATTATCAAACTTTTGAATGCCAAAGATAAAGAGAGAATACTGAAAGCTGCAAGAGAGAAGCTATATGTCATGTACAAGGGAGCTTCAATTAGAAACCATAGAGGCAAGAAGGTAGTGAGATGACATATTTAAAGTGCTGAAAGCAAAAAACAAAACCAAAAACTACCAGCTAAGAATTCTGTATCCAACAAAACTGTTTTTCAAAAATGAGGGAGAGATTAAGATATTCCCAAATAAATAAAAGCTGAGGGAGTCTGTCACCAATAGCCAAGCCCTATAAAAGATACTAAAGAGAGTTCTGCAGGTTGAAAGGAAAGAACACTAAAGAGTAGATTGAAGCCATGTGAAGAAATAAAGATCTACAGTAAGAGCAATAACTGTGGTAAATATAAATGCCAGTATAGGATCTAAAAGGCAAATGCATAAAATTTAAAGAGAAATCATTGGTTTAGAACTTATGATGTATAAGCATGTAATTTGTGACAAGAATGTCATGAAGGGGAATGGAAAGGTTTAGGAACATAGTTTGTATATACTATTGAAGTTAAATTAGTATCAAAGCAAACAAGATTGTTAAAGATTTAGGATGTAAATTTAAGCTCCATGGTAACTACAAAGAAAATATTGGACAATATGCAAACCTAAAAAGACAGAAATTCAAGTACACTTTGCCACGGATGGGGGAAGGGAATGGGGACAGAGAGGCCGGAGCAGGGAGAATGTGAGTTAGTGCAAAATGGGTGTAGAGTTTGGAGAGATGGAAAAGTCTTAGTAATGGAAGGTGGTGAGGATACCACAAATAGTGAATGTAATTAATCCCATTGAATAATAATATGCTTGGGAGTAGTTGAGATGGTAAATTATGTTGTACATATGTTCCCACAATTTTTAAAACAAGGGAAGAAATAAATAGCAACAAAAAAAGACAGTGACAATTCTTTATCAAAAGCCAACAAATAGAGAAAAATAGTCAAAAGACTTCTATTTCTTCTTGGATCAGTGTAGGTTATTTGTACAGTCCTAGATATTTTTTCCATTTTGTCTAAATTGTCTAATTTTTTGGCATGCAGTTGTTCATATTATCCTTTTTGGTCTCTCTTATTTCTGTAGAGTCAGTAATAATGTCCACATTTTCATTTTTTATTTCATTTATTTGCATCTTCTCTCTTTTTTTGTCATTTTAGCTAAGGTTTTGTAGATTTTGTTAATCATCTCAAAGAACCAACTTTGGTTCCCAAAGAACCAACTTATTATTGAGGATTTACTTATATAAGACAGTAAAACACAAATATGTAAAACACAAATATGGTTGATATTGCATATATAAGGCTGTTTTTAGAAATATAAATACATATATTTTTTTACAAATATAAATAAAATATTTTGTTAATCTTATCAAAGAACCAACTTATGGTTGAGGTTTTACTATCTTTTGTATGACAGTAAAAGCTGATGTAAAACATGAATATGGTTGATATTGCATATATGACTGTTTTTACAAATAGAAATAGAATTATTAGAAGGAAAAAGAATAACAGCTGATATTGCAGGGGAAGCATAGAGACATTAAGAAGTGATGTGTTTTGTTTGTTTATTTTGTTTATTATTATAATTATTGGAATAATTAAAGTGTTCCAAGAATGATTGAAGTGATAAATGCACAAATATGTGATTACACCATATACCATTGATTGTACACTTTGGATGGATTTATGCTTTATTAATATGTAACGATAATATTGATTTGTTAAATAAATTAATAAATAAAGGTAATAGATGATCCTGAGTGGGATCTAACTCTAACAAGGGAAGAAAAAAGGCTTAAAGGGTCTATTGGGACATATGAAAAAAATGGAATATAGACTGTAAGCTTTCTATCTGTGTTTAGTTTCTTGAACTGGTAACTGCAGTTATGATGGATATATAAGTGAATATACTTGTTCTTAGGAAATGTACATGGCAACATTAAGTGTTCCAGGAACATGATGTATACAACCTACAGTCAAGTATTCAGAAAATGGACTGATAGATTACTTAGACCAAGAGATGTACAGATAGATGGGTAGACAAATAAATAGGTTGATAAAATGGTGCGTAGATAGCTAGAATGATAGGGCAAATGTGCCGAAGCATTAAAATTGGTGGATCTGGATATCTCAGAGGATGGGGTATGTTGGCATTCTCTATATGGGGTAGCTGTCCTGTAAGTTTGTAACTGTCCTGTAAATTTTTTATTTCCTATTTTAAAGGTTTTTTTTTTTAAGTTTACGGAGAAATAAAATGGAAACACTGTATTGGTCTTTGTCCAAAAGGTTATTCTGTTTTAGTTTTGCATTCAGAAATATAGAACAGGTAAATCGTGGCTTATAAATTATTTCCATCAATGCCTAGGTATTACCAGTGGAAGGGGAGGTTTCTTCCTCAATTCTCTTCTGTGCTCTTATACTAAGCCCCAGAACTCAGGTTACTATTACTACCTAGTAATTGCTACTTTTACTACTTTAGGATAAATAGACTAGACTCTGGCTCTGCACATCACAAGAGGTAGAATTTATAATGGTTAAGGTTCACTAAGTAATTGGTTAGAGATGGTATGCTTATTTGGATACAGGTTCTGCCCTGCCACTTTCTAGCTGTGTGACCTTGGGTTAGTTATCTAATATCTCTGTGCATCAATATCCTAATCAGTAAAATGGGAAATAGAAGAGTTCACCACTCAGAGAGTTGTTCACATTAAGTAGGATAATAATGTCAGTATTTAGCACAGCTCTGGACCACCAATAAATTTTTAATGAGTGTTAGTTGTGATTTATGAATGTTTTAATGGAAGAATATGTAGAAGTTCTAAACAATGGATTTACAAAGCTTTTAGAACACAACTTGTTTATAATTCCATGGTTGCCTGTACACCACTGTGTTTTCAACAACGACATATTTAAAATACACAAAATAATTATCCTTTTAAATGATACCCTCTTTTTTCTTAAACTGAAAATATATTTTTTTGTCAACTTCTCAGTAAAGAACACTTTCTGAAAATGAAATTCAGTTGGTCACACTCTTAATCTTAGTAGGGAGTGTGATTTACAGTATATTGATCTGGCTAATAAAAGAATGTAAAATTGAGTTCAAGTTACTGTGAAGGCTTTGAACAGAACCAGCTCAGTTGATATTTGTCCTGGAGGTATCCAAAAGACATTTAGATACTTCTCCCATACCTGAAGAGTAATTATTCATGTAATTGCCAGAAATAAAAGTAATCAGTTCGGCCTCCTTATCACTGAGACAAGAGAGACTTTATTTGTGTTAAACAAAGGATAGTGGAAAGCAGGAAAATTTTCTGACTGTAGTAAAGGCAGGTCCAGCACATTTTCCTGTCCTCTAAGGGAATTCCTTTTCCACTAATGATCTAGATTTTATCTACCTTCCAGTACATAACAACATAATGAATTAAAGGATGGATTTTGTTTCGTTTAGAAAAGAGTAGACCTTCATCCCTTACCTGGACAATTCCCAAAATAGATTGTTTTACTGGCTGCATTTTTTTAAAAATTCTTGCCGAGCTGGGTTCTATTTCAGTGTAATTACCTGTCCTTAGCCACTGACTGACAGACACTTGCTAGAAAGTATAGGACAGGAAAAAAATCAATGTCAAAAAGATGTGATTAGTCCAGTGTTGGAAACTGGGACCACAACAAGAGTGAGAGAGGGCATAAAAATATCTGGGAGGTAGTGTTAAAAAACAGTTGTGGGGAAGTGGATGTGGCTTAAGCAATTGGGCTCCTGCCTACCACATGGGAGGTCCTAGGTTCAGTTTGCAGTGCCTCCTGGAAAAGACAAGCAAAACAGCAAGGTGGCACAACAGGTTGGCATGGCGAGCTGATGCAATAAGATCACACAACAAAGAGACACAAAAAGGAAACATAATGAGAGCACAATAAAGGAGGGAGCAGAGGTGGCTCAAGCAATTAAGCACCTCTCTCTCACATAGGAGGTCCCAGGTTCAGTTCCTAGTGCCTCGTAAAGAGAAGATGACACAGCAAATGGACACAGAGAGGAGACATGGAGTGCAGACAATGCGGGGTAGGGGGAGGGGAGTGAATAAATCAATAATATAAATCTTTTTTTAAAAACACAAAAATTGTGATCTCCCAGTGTATCTAGTAAGCAAGAGATATGAGAGCTTCTTGGAGGCAAAGGATCCCAAGATCAGTTGAAGCAGGTCTTAGCTAGGACAGGTGGTTTTCTCTTTCTTTATCATATTAGACACTAAATCCTCTCCATGGTTGCAGGAATGCACTTACCAAGACAAAGGACAGTATATACCTATCTTGATAGGCATTCAGAAGAGAAAAGTATATGGAGTTTGAGTAAGTGTAAAGCTGAAATAAGTCACTAGCTGCTATGTTGAAGTAGAAATTGTTAAATTTTTAACTTCCCCAGAAATCTTAAATAATCATTGCAATCACTGTTCAGGAATTTTATTGTTTTGCTCTTTCAAGATCTCCTATTGCTAATTGCATAGTGTTCTTATAGAACACCACTAATTGACAGTGATGTCATGTAGTACTTTTTTCCTTTTCCCAGGTCTGCTTTCTAATGTTCATAAATGTGTGTACCACTCACAGATATGTTAATATCTTAACAAGTTCTGTTCTCATATGCCTAATGAAATAAAACATCCTTTTACTATTCAAAATGTATATTAATAACTTGATGCATGTGATAGTTGACATTTAGAAGTGATTTGATTCATAACTATGGTACCCTTCTCTACCCACAACCCCCCACACAGCAATTTTTATTAACAATATTTTTGGTACTTAATTTGCTTTAAATTCAATTGATTTAAGTTTAAAGCAGATGAAAATTGTTTTTAAACTATTTGTCCACATAAATAAATGTTTTTCTAAAGAATGTTTATATGGTTTTTGTGTCTTTAAAGTGGCTAAGGTTTTAAACACAAATATAAATCTTCCCTTAATGAAAGAAAAATTAAACCAATAATATTTGTATTTTAAGACTCTTCATGTTCACAATCACAAAAAGCAACTCAAACTAGCTTAAGCAAAGCGGAAGTTGTTGGCTTATAAAGCTGAGTAGTCTAGATAGTAAGAAAGGATCTAGGAGCTCAGTGTCATCAGGATTGGCTGGCTAGCTGTCATTCTCTTTCCTTCTCTCCCCCACCTCACTCTACCTTTACCTTCTTTGTTTAATCATTCTATTCTCTCCTGTCACTGATGGGCTTCTTCTCAGAAGCCAGGGATCCTAGTTCCCCAGAATTTAAAGGCTTTAATATTGCTAGTTTTGAAATCCCAACAGAAAGAGAGCCTCTTCTCCATAATCCATAGCTAATTTTTAGGAAAAATTCTCATTGTTTTCCACCCTCCTTTGAGTTGATCTCTCTCTCCAGAGAAAGAGACTCCTACAATTGGCAAGGTCTCCTCATATGGCTGAAGCAAGTAATCTACGGAGAGGGTGAGGACAGCAAGGATTGTGCTTGACAACCTTACTTGATCCACATAACATAGAAGGATAAGTCCATCAAAAATAACATAGTCATACAGCATCTGGTATGCTAAAAAGTACTGATGTGTATATATTTGTATATGCTTAGTCCTTTCTTTTGCTTCTTTCCTTTCTAAATTTTGTTTAGTTTTAGCTGAGATCACCTTAGTAACTGCTTTTAAAATATTTATTTTTAAAAATAATTTAGACTTAATTTAAACTTTCCTTTAAATTTGCTTTAATCAAACATGTTACTGATAATCCAGGTATCACCAATTAATAAAAGGTATCTACCAAGCCAGGTTTTTCTGTTAGCCACTAAAGATTGAGATTTTAAAAATATATACATGATAGTAAACTTCCAGGAATATGGCATCAGAGTAAGTACACAGGACTCAACTCTTTCACAAAAACAGCAGAGGAAAGGCAAAAAGCTGTCCAGTGCAACTGCTTTGGGAATCTATAGACCAGATAGTGCTGCACATCCTCCAAGAGGCAAAGTACAAAAAGACAAAGAAGCTAAAATGAAAACCATGAGTTATTAACCCCACAGCCAGCAACAGCACCCATCCCCTACTCTCACACAGCCTAAATAAAACCCATAGCTCATTATAGCCAGCTGAGAGGGGAACAGACATCTTTCTGTGAAGAGGGAGGGTGCGGCAGAGGTCAGAGAGTGGTTTCTCTTCAGTGAATTTAGCCAGCAGAGCACTCCTGGAATCTTGCCTCTGGCTAGACCAGAATTACTGGCAAGTGGACTTTGAAAGAGACACATCTGTGGAAAGATTCACTGACGAGCACCATATGCTGGCCAGCCAAGAAACTGCAAGGAGAAAAACCACTTTGAGGAGTCTGTTTTCCCACACCCTGTGGAGTGAATCTGTACACAATTAGTGAGACTCTGGTCCTATTTTTATAACTTAAGCTGGGCAATTTTGATGACTTAGAATAAGTTGAACCAAAAATCAAAGAAGAGCCATGAAAAAAAAACCACTAGGCAAGAAAGAGATAGTGACTGTCAGAGTAAATTCACCAATATATTCAGATGCCTAGGCATCAGCAAAAACGCCATACTAAGAAGCAGGAAGAGATGTCCCACCAAAGGAACAAACTAAAAATCCTGACTCAAGACAGAGAATTTCAGAGAAGGAATCAATGATAATCAAACAAATCTTCTAATACTATTCAAAGACATGAAGAAAAAATGATTGAAGGATAGTAAGAAGATACTTGGTGAGCATAAAGAACACTTTGAAAACTTGCAAATAAAAATAACAGCTTAGAAGAATGTGTCACAATGGATGAGATTAAAAATACATTAGAGGCATATAACAGCAGATTTTAATTAATGGAAGACAGAAGTGTTAGTGGACTGAGCATCTGAACTTGAAATGACAGGAGAACAGAAAGAAAAGGATGGAAAAATGAAACAGGAAGTTGAATGACAGTGAAAAACACACAAATATATGCATTATCAGTGTCCCAAAAGGAGAAGAGAAAAAGGGCAGAAAGAATATTTGAGAAAAAAAATGACCAAAAACTTCCCAACCATTATGAAAGATATAATATCAATAACCAGGAAGGACAATGCAACCCAAACAGAATAAATCTGAATAGACCTACTCTAAGACACCAACTATTCAGAATGATAAATACCAGAGATGAAGAGAGGGTTCTGAAAGCAGCAAGACAAAAGCAATGAATCAAATACAAGGGAACTTCAATAAGACTAAGTACTAATCTCTCATCAGAAGAAAGTGGTATGCTGTATTTAAGGCACTGAAAGAGAAGAACTGCCAGCCAAGAATTCTTTGTCCAGCATAACTGTCCTTCAGAAATGAGAGTGAGTTTAAAGTCTTCACAAACAAAAACTGAGAGAGTATGTTACAAAAGACCAGATTTACAAGCGATACTAAAGGGAGTGCTACAGCCTGAAAGGAAAAAGTAAGGATAGGAGATTTGAAGAAAAGTGTAGAAATGAAGAATATTGGTAAGGGTACTTAAAGGATAAAAAGACAGGCTTGGTAAGAAATGACAGTGAAAAGCCAAAGGATAAAATGGAAAAAAGATATAATACTAATACCTTGACAGTAATAACATTGAATATTAATGGATTGAATTCCCTAATCAAAAGACTTTGACAGAACGGATTTTTTTTTTCAAATGAGCCATCTATATGCTTTCTACAAGAGACTCACCTCAAGTAAGGACACAATCAGGTTGAAAGGGAAAGGTTAGAAAAAGATATTCCACACAAATAGAAACCAAAAAAGATCTGGAGTAATGATACTAATATCAGACAAAATAGATTTTAAATGTAAACCTGTTAGATGAAGATGGTCATATATTAATAAAAGGGGAAATTCACCAAGAAGAAATAATTATAATAAATTTTATGCATCTAACCTGGGTGCCCCAAGATATATAAGGTACACACTGGCCAAACTGCAGGTAGAAATAGATGTCAGTAATAATTGAAGACTTTAATACACCACTCTCAGTACTGGATAGAACATCTGGACAGAGGATAAATAAGGAAACAGATAGCTTGAATAATATGTTAAATGAACTAGACCTAACATAGAGCATTATACCCCAAAATAGCAGGATATACGTTCTTTTCAAGTGCTCATGGTTCCTTCTCCAGGATACCATATGTTGGGTCACAAAACATGTCTCAGTAAATTTCAAAAGATTGAAATTATACTTAATACTTTCTCTGATCATAAAGGAATGAAGGTGGAAATGACAGTTGGAAAAACAGAAAAGTCACAAATACATGGAGATTAAATAACCCACTCTTAAATAAGATAAGCAGTGAGTCAAAGAAGAAATTGCAAGAATAATCAGTAAATATATTGAGACAAATGAAAATGAAAACACAACATATCAAAATGTGTGGGATACAGCAAAGGCAGTGCCAAGAGGGAAATTTATAGCCCTCAATGCTTGCATTAAAAAAGGAAAAAGAGCTAAAAATTAGAAGACCTAATTGCACACCTGGAGGAATTAGAAAAAGAACAGCAAACTAAGCTTAAGGAAAAATAAATATCAGAGCAGAAATAAATGAAATCGAGAACAAAAGGCAATAGATAGAATCAAAAAAACCAAAAGTTGGTTCTTTAAGAAGATCAACAAAATTGACAAACCTTAGCTAGACAGAAAAAAAAAAGAGAAGATGAAAAGAAAAATCAGAAATGAGAGGTGGGACATTACCACTGACACTACAGAAATAAGAGAGAATATAAGAGGATACTATGAATAACTATCCACCAACAAACTAGACAACATAGATGAAGTAGACAAATTCCTAGAAACACATGAACAAACTACACTAACCCTAGAAGAAATAGAAGACCCCAACAAACCAATCAGGAGTAAAGAGATTGAAATAGTCATCAAAGATGAAAAGCACAGGACCAAATGGCTTCACAGGTTAATTCAACCAATCATTCAAAGATGATCTAATACCAGTCTTTCCCAGACTCTTCAAAAAAATTGAATAGGAAGTAACTCTACCAAACTCATTCTATGAAGCCAACATCACCCTAACACCAAAACCAGATAAAGACACTGAAAGAAGAAAATTACATACCAATTTCTAGTGAATATAGATGCAAAAATCTGCAACAAAATACTTGAAAACCAAATCCAAAAGCACATTAAAAGAATTATACACCAAGGTCAAGTGGGTTTTATCCCAAGTATACAAGGGTGGTTCAACACAAGAAAATTAATTACCATAATAAACCACAATGGGATAAATTGAAGAAGAAAAAATCACATGATCCTCTCAATTGATGTAGAAAAGGAATTTGACAAAATGCAACATCCTTTCTTGATAAAAACACTCCAAAAGATAGGAATAGAAGGAAGCTTTCTCAACATAGTATAGTGCATATATGAAAAACCCACAGCTAGCATTGTACTCAGCTGTGAAAAACTGAAATCTTTCCTGCGGAGATCAGAAACAAGACAAGAATGCCTACTTATCACTATTATTAAATATTGTGCTAGAAGCTCTACCTAGAGCAATTAGGCAAGAAAAAGTAATAAAAAGCACCCAAATATGAAAAGAAGATGTAAAACTTCTGCTATTCACTGATGATATGATCCTATATCTAGAAAATCCTGAAAAGTTGCTAGAAGTAATAGACATGTTAAACAAAGTGGTGGGTTAAAAGATTAATACACAAAAATCAATAGCATTTCAATACACTGCTGATGAGCAATCTGGGAAGTAATTCAGAAAAAAAAAATCTACTTATAATAGTGGCTAAAAGAATAAAATATTTAGGAGTAAACTGAACAATGAAATAAAGAACCTGTATTCAGAAAACTATAAAGCATTGCTAAAAGAAACCAAAGAAGACCAAATTAAATGGAAGGACATTCCATGTTCATGGATTGAAAGACTAAATATCATTAAGATGTCAGTTCTACTCTAACTGACTTAAAGATTCTGTGCAATCCCAATAAAAATCGCAACGGCATTTTTTTGCAGAAATGGAAAAGCCAATTATCAAATTTATTTGGAAGGGCAAGGGGCCTCAAATAACCAAAAATGTCTTTAAAAAGAAGCTGGAGGACTTATATCTTCCTCATTTTAAAGCATGTTACTGTGTTCCAGTGGTATAAAACAGGATAGTACTGCCATAATGATAGATTGACCAGTGGAACTGAATCAAGAACTCAGAAATAGACCCTCACATTTCTGGAGAGTGATTTTTGACAAGGCCACCAAGCCCACTCAACTGGGTCAGAACAGTCTGTTCCACAAATGGTTCTGGGAGAACTGGGTATCCATTTCTGAAAGAAAGAAAGAGGACCCCTATCTCACAGCTTATACAAAAATTAACTCAAAATGGATCAAGGACCTAAATATAAAAGCGACACTCATAAAATTCTTAGAAGATAATGGAGGAGAGCATCTCAAGATCTTGCAGTAGGTGATAGTTTCTTAAACCTTATACCCTAAGCACGAACAATGGGGAAAAACTTGATAAATGAGACCTCCTCAAAATTAATCACTTTTGTTCTTCTAAAGACTTTGTCAAGAAAGTAAAAAAGGCTGCTTTCTCAATGGGAGAAAATATGTGGAAACCACTTAATCAGATACTGGTTTGATATCCATGCTATATAAAGAGATCATACAACTGAATGATTAAAAAGACAAGCAACTCAATTTAAAAATGGTCAAAAGACTTGAATAAACATTTTTCCAAAGAGGAAATACAGATGGTCAAAAAGCACGTAAAAAAATGCTCCGCATCACTAGCTATATTAGTCTGCCAAAGGGGTGTTAATGGAAAATACCAGAAATCTTTTGCCTTTTATAAAGAGTATTTATTTGGGGTAGAAGCTTACAGTCACAAGGTGCTAAAGAGTCCAACTCAGGGTTACTTCCTTAACAAACTCTGTTGCCACATGTTGAAGCAAGATGGCAGGTAACATCTGTGAGTGTTCAGCCTTCCTTCTTCCTTGAAGGCTTCATGGTCCCTGCTGCTGCTTATGTCATCTGTAGTCTGGCATAAGGCTTATCTCTCTCCCCAGGGCTCATTTCTTTCCAGGCTCAGCTGCTCTGTTTTCTTCACAAGGTCAGCTATAGACTATCAGGCTCATCTCTCTTCCTGAGGCCTCCCCCATGTCTGTTTAGCTGCCTGCATTCCTCTGTGTTCTTTTTCTCTGTGTCTACTTCCGTATGAGAGCCTATTTTATCAAAGTGGGCTGAGACTCAACACTGAGTCACACTCTGATGACATGGTTGAATCAAAGCCCTAATATTTTTTTTTTACTTTTATAAAAGTACAGTTACTAGGCCATAAAGCTTTAATTACTTCCCTCACCGAAGTCTGTTGAATGTGTTGGAGCAAGATGGCTGGTGACATCTGCAAGGGTTCAGGCTTCCTGGGTTCCTCTCTTCCAAGGGCTTGTTTCTCTCCAGGCTCAAGCTGCTCTACACCCTCCACAAGACCAGCTATATAGACTATCAGGTGAATGACTCATCTCTTTTCCAATGTCTTCTGCCATGTCTAATGGAACCTTCTCTCCGTCCTCACTTACCTGCTCCTCTGTGTGTTTACTTTGCAGGCTCCAAGGTCAAAACTCTCACCTCCCTTCTCTGCAGTGTGATTTCTCTGTGAGTTCATGCCCACAACGTTGGTGGGGACTCAACATCCTACTGATGTGGCCCAATCAATTACTTAATCATTATTTAATCAAATAAAAGTGAAAATTCTGGATCGAATATAATCTAATGTGCCCAAAGGAAAAAGCAGTTTACAAACATAATCCAATATTTGTTTTTGGAATTCATAAACAATATCAAACTGCTACATCCACTTTGAGGAATATTCTACAAAACACCTGGTCTGTATTCTTAACATTTTTTCAACATTTTGAAAGACAAAATCCAAAGTATTTCAGATTAAGGTTGCCTGAAGAGATGTAGTTGCAGTGGGTGATTTTGGATTGGATTATGGATTGCAAAACCCTAATCTTAACATAATTTAATCAGACATCTCAGCTGAATCGGATATAATCACACCCAAAGAAACAGACCAGTTTACAAGCATAATCACTATCTCTTGGAATTCATAAATAATATCAAACTGCCATACTAACTATTAGAGAAATACAGGTCAAAACTACAATGAGATACTGTTTCACACCTTATAAAATGGCTGTTATTTAAAAAAAAAAAATAGAAAGCTGCAAGTGCTGGAAGAATATGGAGAAATAAGAACACTCCTTCACTGTTGGTGGGATTGTAAAGTGGTGCAGCCTCTGTGGAAGACAGTTTGGCAGGACCTCAAGAAACTTAATAGAGAACTGCCATGTGATCCTGCAATCGTGTTCCTAGGAATGTACTTAGAAGAACTGAAAGCAAGGCCATGAACTGATACTTGCACACCAGTTTCAGAGAGGCATTATTCACAGTTGCTAAAATACGGAGCCAGCCCAAGTGTCCATCAACCAATGAATGGATAAACAAAATATGGTATATATATATACAGTAGAATACTATTCAGCTGTAAGAAGAAATGAAGTCTGAATGCATATGAGAACTTGGATGAACCTTGAGGACATTATGTTGGGTGAAATAAACCAGACACAAAAAGATAGTGAAATAAACCAGACCACAAAAAGATGGTCTCTCTAATATGAACTAATTACAATAAGTAAACTCAGAGAGGTAAACTCTATAGAGTATAGATTACTAAGAGAATGTGGGTCTGATACTTAATGTATGCAGAATTTTTTATAAAGTTTGTTGTAAAAGTGTGGAAGTGAATAGAGCTGATGGTAGCATAGTAAGTATAACTAACACTGCTGACTTATAAATGTTATTGTGGATGGAAGGGGTAGTCTGTGGATGTAAAAGTCAATTAAAAAGAAGCTAGAGAATAATCTAGAGAATTTATAACAGTGATTTAGGTGGTGGATGAAGATTGTGGTTAATAGTATAAATATAAGTATATTCTTTTACAAAATGTTAAGAATATGGTGATACACAGGGTAATTATAACTAATGTAACTTATGGACAATAGTTAACAGTGATATTGTAATATTTTTGCAGCAACTGCAAAGAAAATATATAAATTCTAAGGAACAACAATAGGGAGATTAAGGGACTCTGGGATTTTCCTTTTGGAGTAATGAAAACATTCTAAAATTGACTGACGTGATGGCAGCACATCTCTGTGATAAAAATGGGAACCACTAAGTGTGCACGTTGAATGGATTGTGCAAAGCATGGGACTGTATACTACTGGTGGAAGATAGATGAAGGTTAATAGAAATATGAAAACTTTTTCTTATGTACCATAACAAATATATACTACTAATACAGGGTGTTAATAACCGGCAGGGGTGGGAGGTGTACCAAATGTATGACATGAGCTGTAATTAGTCATAGTTTTTTTTTTGGGGGGAGGGCAGTAGCAGGGATTCAACCCAGAACCTTGTACATGGGAAGTAGTTGCTCAAACCACTGAGCTATATCCACTCCCCAGTCGTAATATTTTGACCATCCTCTTTCGTGCTTTTAACAAATGTTTCACAGGAATGCAAGGTGTTTATGGTAGGGTGATGGACACGAGTCCTGTATGATGATATGCATGTTTGTTTTATAAGTTCACAATTTTTACTATATGCTTATTTATGTGTGTTCATGTATGAATAATATACTGCAATACAATTCTTTTTAAAATATATAATATATTATGATTATATTTCTGACATGTTTTTCTACATTCTGATGATATACTTTTTTTTAGTGATTCACTTAAATACTTGAAATAATAAGAGACTATTATAAAATTCCCTTATTTCCATATTTTAGCAGTGAAGTATGGTTCCTTTGAATTTTGAGAGGCTGACCTTTAGGTTAGTAATTTACAGTAGCATCCTTTTCAAATATGTCTTTAAAACTTCCTTCTATGAAAAAAAAGCAAAAACATTCATATATATAGGCTCAAATAAGAGCACTTCTGAACATAGCACAAGAAGCCAAATTTCTGTTCTCCCTGAGAATATGACTGTCCAGGCTAGAAATGATAGTATAATGAGTTTTATTATCACCAGTAACATTTATGTAAGGCTTCATAGCTTTTAAAAATGCTTTCATTTATTCCACTTCATTTGATTTTCATGGTTTCTTGAAGTTTTTGTCTTTTTAATATCCAAGGAAAACTAGTATGTACTTTATCGTTTGTTCTCACTGTGATTTCAATTCAAAGTAGCATAAATTTCATTTAAAAGTTAATGAAGGCGAGCAGATATAATTCTATATATAAGGTCCTGGGTTGAATCCCTGGTACCGCCTTAAAAAAATGATGTGACTGAAGACAGACAATAGTAAGTGTTGACAAGAATGTGGACAAGAATGTGCCCTTATACGTTGCTGGTGGGAATTTAAAATAATGCAGCAGCCACTATGGAAAACAGTTCGGCAGTTCTTCAAAATGGTTAACATAGAATTACCACATGACTGAGCAATTCCAGTCCAAGGTATAGACCCAAAAGAATTTAAGCCATATGTTTGCACAAAAACTTGTACATGAATGTTCAGAGCATCATTATTCGTAACAGCCAAAAGGTAGAAACAACCAAATGGCCTTTAAGAGATGCATGGATAAACAAATATGATATATCCATACTATAGAATATTATTCAGCATATATAAAAAGGTAATGAAGTACCCGCTATAACATGGAAGAACCTTAAAGCATAATGTTAAGTGAAAGAAGCCAGACATAAAATTCCACATATCATGTGCTACCATTTACATGACATGTCTAGAATAGGCAAATCCATAGACACAGAAAGTGGGCTAATGATTGCCAGGAGCCTGGCATAGGAGAAAAAGGAGAGTGACTGCTAATGGTTAAGGGTTCTTTTTGGAATGATGAAAATGTTTTGGAATTAGATAGCAGTAATGATTGTACAACCTTAATGAATATACAACCACTGAATTGTATACTTTAAAATGGTAAATTTATGGCATGTGAATTATATCTCAATTTTTTAAAATAAAAGAGGACTTAAGAGTCTCCATACTTAGATTTTCTGTTTCAGTGAAAACTTACATTTCATGTAACTTTTTCCTACCCTCTACTTATTGCTCCTGTGTCTAATCTCATCTACTGTTGCACCCCAATTCATATTCTACCCTCTAGCTACCAAATGACCTATAGTTCTTAAATGCAACATGCCATGCCTTTCCCAATTTTTCTCCTTACCTGGAGTGCTCATATCTCATTTATTCCCACCTTTTCTCTTTCTGGAAAACTACTCATATCTCATAACCCTTCACAAGTATCTCTACCTCTCTGACGTCTTCTCTGACAAGCCCTAGCAGAGATGATTACTCTTCTTTTCATACCAGTATAGATAGTACAGCTGCATTTGTTTATATCATACTATATGACAATAAGTTATTTGCATTTCTGTCTCCCCACTAAACAATCAGCTTCTCAAGGGCAGGAACTATGTATTATTCATCTTTATATCCCAGCACTTAACTCTG
Source organism: Dasypus novemcinctus (assembly GCF_030445035.2). Lineage (NCBI taxonomy): Eukaryota > Metazoa > Chordata > Mammalia > Cingulata > Dasypodidae > Dasypus > Dasypus novemcinctus. The sequence goes on along the minus strand of NC_080684.1, from coordinate 86,252,340 downwards.
TTCTTGAAAAATAGTAGTCACATGATAATGAAGAGGAAAATAATAAAATAGTAATAATAGCATTAAGTTTCATTTAGTACTATGTGCCAGATGTTATTCAATATATTTTACAGTTATTAACTCATTTAATCATCATGGTACACTCAGGTAGTGCAGTAGAAAGTAGTTAAGTAACGTCCCCAGAGCCACCCAATGAGTAAGTGGCAAGGCTGGGATGTGAAACTAAGCAGTTTGATTCCATAGTCTCTATTCTTAATCACTATTCTCTACTGCATCACATATATCAATAAATGGTTAAGCACATTCATTTTAATGAATTTATAATTTCACTAGCCTGCTAAACCACTTTTACTCTTTTCTTAACTAGGATTAATTTAGGGAGTAGTATACATTATTTTATTTGAATTGACATATATGCTAATGTAATTTTGATGTGGTATTCAAGTAATTTCTGTAATGATTTTTTTTCCCCCTTTTTCTTCAAAATGGAGACAATAAGAAATCAACCATATAACAAGGAGAAATTTACTGGGAAAAATATACCAAATATTCATTCCCACTAAATCTAGAGTTCTTCTGTGTAGATGAAGACTGTTGTCCCATGTTAATACCCTAGGTAAATGGAGCATCAATCAAAACCTAAAAATGAGTTGATTCATGCTATATGCAGCTTTAAAATTTTACTGTGTGGGTGCATATGGTTTCCTAATAGGTATGATTTAGACTTGTTCAGCAGGGCAAATGGGTTTATATTTGACAGCTAGTATTTGTAACTTGCCAAATATGATATCAAGAAACAGAAACCAAAAGTAACCATAGTTTTAAAAATAAGTTTTTCTCATTGTATGTCCTCCCATGGCCCACTGGGTGGAATGTGGGAGAGTGTGGGCTATGGTGTGGACCACTGACCATGAGGTACAGCGGTGCTCAGAGATGTATTCACCAAATGCAATGAATGTCTCATGATGATGGAGGAGATTGTTGTTATGGGGGTAGGAGTGGGGCAAGGGGGGTGGGGGGTATATGGGGACCTCATATTTTTTAAATGTAATATTAGAAAAATAAATAACTTTTTCTTTATTTTCCTAGATATAGTTTGTTCATAACTTCAGGCTTTTTTTTTTCCCTAGGAGGTACCAGGGATTGAACCTGGGGCCTTGTACATGAGAAACAGGCACTAAACCACTGAGCTATACCCACTCCCCAACCCATAATTTTTTTTTTAAGATGTATTTATTTATTCCCCACCCCCCACCCCCACCCCGGTTGTCTGATCTTCTGTGTCACCTGCATTCTTCTCAGCAGCACTGGGAATCTGTGTTTCTCTTTGTTGCATCATCTTGCTGCGTCAGCTCTCCATGTGTGCAGCACCACTCCTGGGCAGGCTGCACTTTTTTCGCGTGAGGCAGCTCTCCCTGAAGGGCGCACTCCCCACACATGGGGCTCCCCTACATGGGGGACACCCCTGTGTGGCACAACACTCCTTGCATGCATCATCACTGCGTGTAGGCCAGCTCACCACATGGGCCAGGAGGCCCTAGGTTTGAACCCTGGACCTCCTATGTGGTAGGCGGACGCTCTACTCTATCAGTTGAGCCAAATCCGCTTCCCAACCCATAGTTTTTAATAACTAGAACTAAATAGTGGACTAAGCATTTTCTTATTTTAGTAATAATTTGTATTTATGGCAAAGAGTTTTGTTTGTTGACTGTCCTAAATCTTATTAAGAATCAAGGAACGTGAGGGAGAAATAAATCTGGTAGTTTTTACTACTCTTTAGGTGCTATGTTATTAAAAGATAGCAACTATATTATTCCTGCTTTTCCTCTTATATTCTCCAAAAGTATACTTTCCCTACTTAAGTTTACTTTCCTGGCAAGAGTGAATGGAGGCTGAGTGACAGTCCTACTTTACTGATTAAAAGATTTACTGGTACAAACACTATGGGGCCTCTCTAGTTGACTGCTTTAATGACACCATTGTAATGTTCTTTTGGTTTATTTATAGAGCACATATATGCATAATTGGAATTTAACCATTCTCAAATCTCCTGGTTGTGCCTAAAGAATATTCAAGACAGAATTTTTTAAATTATTCAGTTGTGTAGTCGTTGTACTTTTCTTTTCAGAGTCATTCTCTAAAGATAAAACACAAGTGAAAACATTCAGTAAGCATTAAAAGAACCTGCTTTGACCAGGTGCTTTCTTCCTCTGCAAAATTTCCATATTGTCTGTCTCTTAATAGCCATTCTTGAACTCTTCCTTTTCTAAATTTCTCCCTACAGCTTTTTCAAGCATAAAGGTTTTCCTTTTCTTTCCATTTCTAGCTTTCCTTTCTCTGCACCTCAGCTGCACTTGGAGGCTGCGGGAATTTAGTACTTTTCATGCCAGCATCTACAGATCACATCTCTGTCTAGTTGGGTCTCCATGGTAATGAAAGACAGAAAGTGCTGAAGTAGCACAGCATGTAGTGCCATGGCCTGTACAGGAATAGCACTTAATCCCCATGTGCTAAAGAAGCCAAAAAGAACTACTCTGTGGTGTAGAGTGAGAGACTCCTTCAGCAAAGGATGGCAGACTTCACAAATTTATTAGCAGCAATATTCTATTTGAAGAGGAGCTTAATGTACAATTAATAAGTGCTTTTTTCAACTGGAAAAACCTTTTAAAATTTTCCCTTCTCTTTCAGGAGGCCAGACGCTCCAGTGCCTGATGGTGAAGGTGATAAAAATGCAGCAGAAAGTTCAGATAGCGAATCTTCTTTTAGTGACTGAGCTTAATTTAGATAAGAAATGCATATACATGTATAGGTATCATTTACATTCTGTAAGAGAGGGAATCTGAACTTAAACCCTTAATTATAAAACATCAGTGGCCACATATCTACCACCATTCTTCCTCTATGTTATAAATAAAGCTTTTATAACCTTAAAGTATGTCTTATAACCAAAATAAAGGACGCTGAACTGAAATACAGAATAGCCTAAATAATATAAGGTACAACTAATGCTACCAATACTAAGATGGAATATTTTAGGGATGACAGCATATAAAATGAAGTTAATTTAGTTTTGATCACTCAGTTAAAAAATATGAATTTGGCTAAGTGAATTCCATTTTTGCAAATATTTTAGCATGTAAAGTATTATGTATTTCAGTTCATAAATTTCTGGCAGAAAGACAAATGTCATTTACTTTGAAGGTTAAATATGGAACTTATTCCTAATATTTATTAGCATATAGAGCTTTTACCATTTGCCCATTCATCCATATATATTCATATATTATCAAAGTCAGATATTCTTATATTTATTATCAGTTAGCAACTCTTTGTTACCCAAATAGAAAAATATATATATTTAATTTGTACATGTATAAAATGTTCTTCTCACTTCACCTTGCACATAATGAATGCTTCCTAAATAATTTATGTAGTCTTGAAAATCCTTTAAATACTTATGTGAAAAAATATATAAATGCAGTTGATTGATTTTGCTCATCTTAATTTATATAACATGAAAAAGAGCCTGAAAAAAGGACATGAGTGTAGATAGGTAGTTTGTGAGGTGATTCCAGGAAGCAGGAGTGAGAGAAGAGGGAGATAAGGAAGGGGGAAACCAATATGAAGGTATTAGGCTTGCCATCGTGGGTTAGAGTGCTACAGGACCTACTAAGAAACTTACAGAACACTCCCAGAATTGCCTACCTGATGAACAGGGATGGGACCATTTATGATCAGTTTCCATACCCCTTAGTTGAGAGTTGCCCCCATGGGCATTAACCACCCCTGCACTCCTGTGCTGTGCTTATGTGTGAGAAAGCAGGCTCCCTTTTTTCAAGAAGACCTTGAGACAGAGCAGAAAGATGCACATGTGAGGTGGAATGTTGCCAGCAAAAGACAAGTCTGGGCTCACTTAGAACTGTCCATTGCAGCTGTGATTGATATCAAAGTGGACCAAGAGAGGTGTTTGTTGTAGTCTGCCCCTTGGCTATTAAGAATTGCTCAAACCCCATGTTAGGCCCACTCTGTCACCAAGTCTTCAAGATGACGGCCAGCCACAATCTCTGTAGTAGACTAAACAGGAGGATTAGTGAGACAAGCTAAATATAGTTCCTGTTTCTACTACTGAATCCAAGTCCAAAACTGATAGTCATCATCCCCTTCCTCCTCCACCCATTTTGATTTTTCTTTTGTTCTCTGCCAGAAATTCAGCTGATCTAAGTTGATTGTCTAATAGAATGACACAGACCTTCATCCCTGAAGGGGTGTAGGGCCTAGGTTACTTTGCCCTTTTTAGGATATGATTATTACAATTGCTTATCTGATGTTTTCACCAAACATGAAAGCACAAAAACATGCCCCATTGAATTGCCTGAGTTCTGGACACATTATCCCTATTCCATTTTATAGTTGCAACTCTTAACTCATGTAATCAAAGTATTAACTGTATTTTTGCCTTTTGTGCCACAGGCATGAACAGCCCAATGGGATTTATTGGCAGCAGTAGCTTCAATTTGGTGAAACAAATTACTGTACTCCCAGGTAGAAGAGTCCCAGCTCTTTCCTCTTACCCTGTCTGGAAAGGAGGACCTCCAATCCAGCAGAGCATAAGGTGGCAGATATGGGAAGCACACTCTGCAAGTAGGTCATTGGGAATGGTGATAAGAAGGACTAATCCAGTTTCTCCCATCTTGATTCCTGGACCCATGAATTTTAGCAGTTGCGGACCCAGCATCACATATTGATAATTTGTAAGTTGCATATACTCACTGCATCCTGAAGTACAACATCCAGTCCTCAAGTTGATCTCTCTAAACTGGTGCCTTAGCTTAGCCTTTAATGGGCCATCTCATTGTTTATTATATCAGCTGCTTCTAGATAATGCTATATTAGACAGTAGAGCCAGTAGACACAGTAGTTACACACCTATTGTTCTTATTTTGTGACAAAATAAACCTTTGGTCTGAGACAGTGTAATGCAGTATATCAGGTTGGTCATAGGCATTTTGTAGGCTCTCGGATAGTAATGCTTCCAGAAGTATTGCTGGAAGGAAAGGGAAGCCCGTATTCAGAGCAGCAATGAATTCCAAAAGGAAAGAATTGCTTTCTTCTCCAGAGTGGAAAGAATTTAATATAAACAATTTGCTACCAAGACTTGTTAATCTCCTTGAGGAATAATAGCAAATCAAAGGCTCAGCATTTGTCTTTGATACTGGCAGGTCAGGTATTAAGCAAAGGCGGTAACTGAATCACTCTTAGTGGGAGGAAGCCCAAGCTGTTGGACCCATATGTAGATAGCCTCCATCCTGCCACCATAATTACTCCATTCATAGGCATATTGTGTAAGCCTGGGGTAGTCAAGGATAAGGCTGACTGACACCTAAAGGAGTCATCCCGTCCACCTTAATCTTTGCCTCATCTGATGAGTGTTCTTTTATTGGTAGTACATGATAAAAAGGTCTGCACATACTGTGCACATTTCTATAGTTTGTTCACATGCCTCATCCTTATGTAGCTACTTTCCATGCCCCTGACCAGTCAGCCAAGCCAGTTGCCACTGATCAAAAATCTGTATTCTTAATTAGACCATTTCTCTATCAGTATGATGACCATTTGTACTGTTTGCAGCCCTGTCCATCAGGAAGATTTTTCCCTCACCATTCATATTTAGGATCACCTCTGAGAGAGGATGAGTGTAATAGCCATTTGGGGACCACACTAACTTATCAAGCCTCCCCATCCATGAATAAACTCACTTTTTCCTCCTCTGTCAGCTGGTGTACTAATATTGCAAAAACAGCTGCAATTCATTTCTTCCTGTTTCCAAGCCTTTTGTCATGTAAGTTTATATTGCCCTCCCACTCTAGATAGGTATTCTGCCTTATCCTCTGACTCTGAGCTCAGCCATGTGATATCCTTTGGAATGTTAGCAAATGTGATCCAAACAGAAGATTGAAAATCACTTGGGTGATTGGTCTTACTCTCTCGTGTGCCTCTGCCATTAATATAAAAACATTACTGGGTTAGCCTGATGGAGCCTGAAAGATATGTCTGTAGTAGAACTGAGTTGTTCCAGTCACCAACAGTAAACCCAATTAGGTGAGCCGGCCCAGTCAAGATCAGAAAATCTGCCTAGCCAATTTCCAGCAGCCTCTAGATGTATAATAAATGCTTATTGTTGATCATAATTAAGATTTTGGAGGGCTTACTATATGCAATTTTGTGGCAATAGATAACCTGATACAGCTAGCTGGTCATAAGGAACTCCATATAAGATTGAAGGAATGAATTGAGGGAGAAGCATTAGTGCAAGAGAAGTAAATGACGTAAGAATCTCAGCCATTCGTGTAACTTACATATACCTTTGGGACTTGCTCAGGCTTGATCTCAAATGCACAATTCCATCAAATGATGGATTGCTACTGTGACCCTCTTCTGACCTTATGATTTGGAATACCTGATAATACCCAGCTCAAGAGAGGCAGCTCCAATTACATAATTACTTAATGTCATGTGGTAAAGCTCTCAGTTTCTACCACACACAGCGACACAACTACCAGATAACCCATTGCTTACCCTATCAGCTACACCTCATCCCAGTCCACAGTTGAGATTCAGGAATTGTGGTGTACACCTGGAGTTATCACTGTCTACTTACCCTAGCAGTGGAGTAAGTAATCCAGTTCCAGAATCCCACTCTAAGGATCTTCTTTCCAGGGTCACTTCTCATACCCAAAGTGCTTTGTGTACCTCCTAAAGAAGAACCTTAGACAAACGCTTGGGTCTAAGTAGTTTATTTGTGAGGTAGTCCTATGGAGGAATAAGAGCACAGGAAGAATGAGGGAAGAAAGAAAATCCAGTACAGAGGTATATTATTGAGATTGCCGTTGTAGACATAAGGCATGATTCCAGGACCAGGACCTCCTTAGAAATGAGCAGGATGCTTCCTCGAATTGTACATTTGAAGGACTGGATGCTGCAACATTTCCCTATCAGCCCTAGGCCCATTTGTTGGAGGCACTATATCTCCCTCCCACCCCCCATCCCACTTCTGGAATGTCCTTACATGCAGGCCTTAGAGGGCTTCCTTGACATTGGGGAAAAAACTCGGTCAGAAAGTGGAAAATGAGGTACTCTCTTGAGTACTGTCACCCTAAGGTGAGTCTGAGATTGCATGGATCTCTCCATGCCTGGAACTCTCCGCTGCAGCCATGGCTGGAATCTGAGGTGGGCCTAGGGAATCCACACTCAAGACTTGCAGAACTTTTTCATTAAAAGTTTTCATTTTTTAAAATCTGCCAAGAATGATAAAGGATAAACAGTGACTAAATCTATATCTTTACAGTCTGTTGTAATTATAATTTTTAAATGTTTCCTTTTACACATAGCCCACAGAATTTTTCTGTGAAACTTTTACAGAAAAGTTTCTGAGCCAGAGCAAGGCTCCTGTTAAAGAATAAATTGTGTCCATGTGCTCTTCAAGAGTGCACAGGCAACATAATGTTCAGTAAAACTTTTATTTCTGATCAAGTTCTTTACAAAAACAAACTTGATTTACAGAACTCATGAAATACTTAAATTCATCCAGTTTAATCCTGTAGTATAACAGCTGCTGCAACAGTGCCATAGTGTCTTCCAAAACATTCATTTTTACCTTGTTGATGAGATTAATAAATGAAAGTACTAACAAAGGAAGTGTCACTCTTTGATTTTGGATAAGTAGCTTAAACAAGAGATATCCCTTTTCCTTTGGAACAAGAAGAGTAAAGATTTTCTGACTCCGTTTCCTCACTCCCCCCAAAAATATTATTTTAGATTGGCAGCTTGCAAATAAATAAATTTGGGGAAAAAATTCATTTTACCATATCTACAAACTGTTCATTCATCATCTGTGTATACTTATGTTGACCATATCAATATAATTAAATTAAAACTTTTTAACTAACACTTTGTTTCACAGTTAGCATCACAAACATTTCACAATACATTCTAAGAATTGGAATAATATTTTTATACAGGAGAAATTTTACCAAGTATCTAGTCTAATTGCCTAATTTTTACCAATGAGTAGTAAATTATAGCCCATAGTTGAACAGTCCTCCTAAAAAAATGTAGGAAAGAAACAAGGCTTATTTATGTAAACAAAAATACTTAGTCTACCAGTAATATTCTTATGTTAAATAGTAATACTTTTAATTACCCATGCAAAAAGAAAGTTCTTGAAATTTCAAATTCTTGAAATTTAAGAAATTTCTTATTAAAAATTTACTTAGTAATCTGCAAAGTGGAATTGCGAAGGTTTTTTTTTTTTTTTATGGTTCTCAAGTATGTTTTAACAATCTCAGTTTTTTCATTTGTTTTAAAATATGTGACCCTGTGGCAATCAAGTAAAGCTATTTCTGTATTTTCTTAAGGACAGTTACTGGTTTTGTACTTAGCTATACTCTCATTCTGGTTTTAAAAATCAAACCTTAGAAGGATTTGAGAAGCTGGCAGCTTAGTTCTTAAGTGGCCCCCAAAGATACATAAATAAAGAGAAACTACATAGCAAAATTGAAAACCCATGGAGGTCACAGTTTTGGTTCCTGGTGCCTCCTAAAAACAAAGAAACAGGCAACAAGTGAAAAAACAAAGGAACCAACTCAGGGGAGCCAGTGAAGCTCAGTGGTTGAGCACCAACTTCCCACATACAAAATCCAGTATTCAATCCCCGGCCCTGGTACCTCAGAAAAAAAAAAAAAGGAAGAAAAGAAAACAAAAGGGCAAAATCTGTAAAAAAAAAAAAAAAAGTAACAATCTATCCCAATAAACCCAAAAGTACAAGCAGCAGAAAACAATTTAACTACTTGCATGATATCAGCACCTGTAGGGAAAGAAACTGTTAGAAGACAGCAGGGTATCTGACAGCCCAAAGACAGGAAATACTCCGTATCACTAACAACTACTTACAGGAGTCACGATAGGCCAAAGTGAGGACAGAAGCTGAAAAGTGGATGGCAGTTATGTCGACTTAAATTTTTGTGTAAGTACAAGGGGATCCCATTAAGGTCTGAAAGTCAAGGTGCAGGAATGATCTGGGCCCTGTGAACATAATAAATCAAAATTTCCTTCCAGAACAAAGCCACACAAAGAAAGTGCTAGACGTAGAATCAAATTTGAGAAGATCAGGAAGCAAGAGAGAAGTCATAATTAAAATGGAGTAGATGACCAAAGGAGGCAGATCTCAAAAAGTGTGAGGCCATATGAATATCACTTAAGTAAAGCAGCATAACGTGGAGCTCAAGAGACTAGAAAAGTTATTCTGGACCATCGTTTACTTCACTTAAAAATGAGCAACAATAAAGAATTGCATTCAAATCCTGAGGAAAATTATTGTACAAAAGGGAAATATGAAACAGCATGTCTGTCTCTACAGACTAAAAGCACACCAAAATATGTACTCACCAAAATGGAAATATAAACTGATATTTTAAAATAAATTAAGAAATGATCATAGGTATAAGTGCATAATACACAATTTTTTAAAACTCCAAAATTAAGTGGGCAATGAAAAGGAGGATGGCAAAGAGAGGTGATAGAGCTCGCAAAATAAATAGAAATCAAAGAAAAGTTACTTTGAAAATGAAGATTATACTAGGTGGATGCAAATGAGGGCAGTGGAACAGCATATTGAACATAAGTGGCAGAGCAGGGATGCGAACTGTTAACCTAGAATTCTATATCCAGAAAAAATATCTTTCAAAAATGAAAATGAAGAGAAGCGGCTGTGGTTCAATCAATTGGACTCCCATCTACCATATGGGAGGCCCTGGGTTCACGTCCCAGGGCCTCCTTGTGAAGGCAAAGCTGGCCAATGCGCCACGAAGAGCTGGTGCAGCAAGATGACACAACAAAAGGGAGACAAGCAGATTCAGAAAAAAAAAAGAAATGTGCAGCAAATGGACACAGAGAAAAGACAGCAAAAGAAAAAGAACAAGCCGCAAGGAAGGGGAATAAATAAATAGATAAACCTTTTTTTAAAAAATGAAGATGAAATAATTTTTCAGGCATACAAAAGCTTAAAGAATTACCAAAAAAATTAATACCAGCAGACATGCTTTAGAATAAATATTAAAAGTCTTTCCAGAGTGTATGTTGCTCAATGGTTGAGTGTCTGCTTCACATGTATGAGGTCCCAGGTTCAGTCCCCTGTACCTCCAAAAAAAAAAAAAAACCCTTTAAGGAAAAGGATATCTTAATGGAAATATGGACCTACCCAAAGAAATGAAGAGCACCAGAAATGGTAACTATATAAATAAATTTATAAGATTTTCCTTATTATTTAAATCTCTTTACAAGATAATTGTTTAAGCAAAAATAACTTATTTGATTTATAACAGGCAAAAATATAAGAAAACAATGAGAAAGTTCAGGAAAGGAAAAATGAAAGTACTATTGTACAGTTCTTATCTTGTACAGTTCAGTCATGCTCCTATGTATTTACTCAAGTTGAAAACTTACACAAAAACCTCATGAATGTTTATAGCAACTTTAATCATAATCACCAAGAACTGGAAGCAACTAAAATATCTTTCAGTGTATGAATGGATAAACAAATAGCACATCAATAAAATAGAATATTATTCTGCAATAAAAAAATGAGCTTTGAAGCCATGAAATGACATAGAGGAACATTAATTACCTGTATCTAAATGAAAGAAGTCATTCTGAGAAGGCTATAAACTATATGATTCCAACTACATGACATCCTAGAAAAGGAAAAATTATAGAGACAGTAAAAAGATCAGTGATTTCAGGAGTTCAGGAGGTAGAAAGGGAAAGAAGAATAGGTGATGCACAGTAAATTTTTAGGGTGAAACTCTTCTATTGGAAACTTTAATGGTGGAAAAATGTTCTGATGCATTTGTTAAAAAGTCATAAATCTGTGCAACACAAAAAGTGAGCCTTAGTATGAACTATATATTATAATTAAGAATTACCAATACTGGTTCATTAATTTTAACAATGTACCACACAAATGCAAAATGTTAACAATGGGGGGATGGAAGGTGAAGTAGGAGTGTATATATGGAACTATCTGCTACATTATTCTGTACTGTCTGCTACATTCTGTAAATCTAAAACTATTTTAAAAATAAAATCTCTTATTTTTAAAGAAATAATACATCATGTCCAAGTGAAGTTTATTCTAGGAATGCACAATTTGTTTAACACTCAAAAATCAATAAATCCATCATATTAACTAGCTAAAAAAGGAAAAACTGTATGATCATTTCAAAAGGCACAGAAAGTGCATTTGACAAAACATCCATTCCTGATTAAAAACTCTCAGCAAATTAGAAATAGAAGTGAACTTCCTCAACTTGAGAAAGGGTGTCTACAAAACCTCTACAGCTAACATCATACTGATGAAAAACTGATTGCTTTACCCTAAGATCAGAAATAATACAGGATGTCCACTGTCACCACTTCAATTCAGCATTGTACAGAAGGATCTAACAAATGCATTACAGCAAGAAAATGAATAAAGTGCACACAGATTGGAAGGAAGAAGTAAAACTATCTTTATTCACAGATGACATGATTATATATATAGAATATCCATTGAAATCAACAAAAGTCTTACTAGAACTAATAAGATTGCATGATACAATATCAATATGCAAAATCAATTATATTTCTATATTCTAGAAAGCAGGAGGATTGCATCCAGTATCCATGTGGAATCTGAGCCTCCTCTTGACATAGAGATGCCACGGACATAACCAATCCAAGGTCCACAGAGAAAAGGTGGCATTGGAGTGGAGTGGGAAAAGTGGACATGGTGGCTGATATGGGTATGGGGAATGGCAGGAAGAGATGAGATGTGGAGGCGCCTTTGGGACTTAGAGTTGCTCTGGATGGTGCTGCAGGGGCAATCACCGGACATTGTAAATCCTCCCAGGGCCCACTGGATGGAATGTGGGAGAGTATGGGCCATGATGTGGACCATTGACCATGAGGTGCAGAGATGCCCAGAGATGTACTTACCAAATGCAATGGATGTATCATGATGATGGGAGTGAGTGTTACTGGGGGGGGAGTGGTGGGGTGGGGGTGGTAGGGTTGAATGGGACCTCATATTGTTTTTTTAATGTAATATTTTTACAAAATCAATTAAAATAAAAAATAAAAAAAATTGAAATCCTGACGGATAAGCTAACAAAGGATATGAATACATGTACATTGAACACTACAAAACATTGCTGAGAGAAATTAACAAAGACCTAAATAAATGGAGTGATTTCCTATATCTATGGATTGGAAGACTCTTATAATGATAGGATGTCAAGTCTCACCAAATTTACCTATAGATTCAATGCAATCCCAGTCAGAATCGCAGGAAGCATTTTTTGTAGAATTGACAAACTGATTCTAAAGTTCATAGGGAAATGAAAAGGATCAAGAATAGCTAAAACAGTGTGAATGTAGTTAACACTGAAATATATATCTAAATGTGGTTAAAAAGGGAAATTTTAGATTATATATATGTTAATAGCATAGAGTGATTGAGGGGTGATGAGTTTTGTTGGTTGTTTTTGAGTGTTACTATTAATGGAATAATGAAAACACTCTAAATATGATTTAAGTGAGGAAAGTACAACTGATTATACTGAATACCATTGGTTGTACACTTTGGATGGATTTTTGCTTTATTAATATGCATCAATAAAATTGATTTGTTAAAAAAGCCAAAGCAACTTTGAAAAAGAACAATCTTGGAGGACTAAAACTACTTGAGATCAAGAGCTATTATAAGACTAGAATAATTAAGACAGGGTTATTGGTGTAAGGATAGAGAAGTAGATTAATTGAACAGAATAGAAAATCCAACACATACTTGGTGCTAATTCAGTAGAGAAAGAACAGTAATTTCAACTGATGGTAAAACTGGATACCCATATATTTAAAAAATGAACCTCAACTCATAACTTGTACTTATACAAAAATTCACTGAAAATATATCACTAACTATAAAACCTAAAATTATAAAACTTCTATTGAAAAGGCAAACTACGTATCTGGGGAAGTAGGCCCAGAAAAACTAACATGAAGATATATTCTAGTAGGAAGACTTCTGGGAAAGATGGCAGAGTAGGGAACTCTAGGACTCAGTCCTTCCACCAAAACAACTATTAAACAGGCATGAACTGTGTTAAACAACTATTTCTGAAATTCTGGAGGCCAGAAGAACACTGTCCAGCATCCAAGGAAGAGCGGGAGAAACAAATTGTCCTCTCTGAGGTGGCTACTGATGCCCACCCCCCACTCTCATGGCAGGCCCCTGTGGAGTCAGTCCCTGCCTAGCTCCCTCATGAAAGAAGGTACATAAAAATCTTCCCCAAGAACAGGGTTGGGCATGGCTAACCACTATCACAGCCTTTAATTAGTGAATATGGATTGTTGAGGGCCTGGCTCTGAGAGCAGCTATTGTTTCAACTCACTTCAGACAAAGGCAGTAGGTAGCCATTTCTATTTGTCAGCCAAAGAGGTGCTGATGCAAAATACCAGAAATTGGTTGGTTTTTATAAAGGGCATTTGTTTGTGGTAGGAACTCACAGATACCAGGCCATAAAGCATAAGTAACTTCCTTCATCAAAGTCTATTTTCACATGTTGGAGCAAGATGGCTGCTGATGTCTGTGAGGATTCAGGCTTCCTGGGTTCCTCTGGGCTCAGCTCCTCTGTTTTCTCTACAAGGTCAGCTGTGGACTATGAAGCTCTCTAGACTACCTCTCTCCACAAGGTCAGCTGTAGACTATCAGGTGAACAGCTCTGTCTGTGTCCCTGGGGTTTCTGTCATGTCTAAGGAGCTGTTTCTATTCCTCTATATTCTCCTGGCTCAGGTCCTCTCTTCCTGGGGCTTGCTTCTCTTTCCTCTGTGTGCTGACTTCCTACGGCTCCAGCTTAAGACTTCAGCATCAAACTTCACATCAAAACTCCAACATCAGAAACCTTCAACTCTGTCCTTTGCCATGTCTTTTATCTGTGAGTCCCTACCCACCAAAGGGTGAGGACTCAATTCCCTAATGATGTGGCTCAATCAAAACCCTAATCATAACTTAATCACACCCAGGTACAGACCAGATTACAAACATAATCCAATATCTATTTTTGGAATTCATAACCATATCAAAATGCTACACCATTGTTTCAACCTGCTCCAATAAAGGCAACAGCAGCCATTGTATCAACCACTCCAGAGAGGGATAGAGACAGATTTAAAGACACAGTACTTCCTCAGGGCTGAGGGGCAAGTTAGCTGAAGGGCTGCATTTTTGGGGCAGGCTAGAAAAGCTCTGCATTGGGGAGATGTTAGAAAAGCTTTGGGAACCTTCTTGATCTCATCCCCAGAGCACTTTGGAGAAGGTCTGCTCCCGCTTCATGAGTCCCTGGGTCTGTTTAGGCTAGGAAGGACTGACTTGGTAAAGTCCTCTACAGGATGCCCCTCCTCCCAGAATCTGCCCTCTAGACAAAACAGATTGAGACAGCAAAAGGAGTGTGAAAAACTACAGAGGCAGACAGTCTGGGACAAAGGACTGCTGGCTTTAAACCCCTGGGAGTAGGAGGGATGTCTTCTGTGAAATGGAAGAGACAACCAAACTCTAGTAAACAGGGTAACTCCAAAGCAACTAACAGGCTTAAGTTTGGGACAAGACACAAGCCCAGAATGATAGGTAAACCTTGTATGTTGCATTTGTCTTGCGCAGACTTTCCTGATAGGAGGTCTGAAGCTCAAGAAAATCTGTTTTATCACCACCTGGTTGCAAAACCAAGAAACAGACATCTTAGGATGTAAATCCAAGAGTTAAGGCTTTAAAATATTAAAATGTACTGTGTGTGGGAAGCAGACTTGACCCAGTGGGTAGGGCATCAGCCTACCACATGGGAGGTCTGCGGTTCAAACCCAAGGCCTCCTGACCTGTGTGGAGCTGGCCCACGCACAGTGCTGATGCATGCAAGGAGTGCCCTGCCATGCAGGGGTGTCCCTGCATGGGGAAGCCCCACTCGCAAGGAGTGCACCCTGTAAGGAGAGCCGCCCAGCGCAAAAGAAAGTGCAGCCTGCTCAAGAATGGTACCACACATACGGAGAGCTGACAAAGCAAGATGACACAACAAAAAGAGACACAGATTGCCATGCCACTGACAACTGAAATGGAAAAAAAGAACATGCAGCAAATGGACACAGAGAACAGACAACTGGGGCAGGGCGGGAGGGGAGAAACAGATTAAAAAAATAAATCTTTAAAAAAAAATGTACAGTGTGCAACAAGAGTTCAAGGCAAAGAAAGAAACAGGAAATGCCGGCCCATCCAAAGGAAGAGGATAAAAATACAAAAAACATCAATGAAGACGATGAGGATGTGAACATACCCAGCAAAGCCTTTTTTTTTTTTTTTTTTTTTTTTTTCAGCATTCTGTTTCTTTATTTTTTTTTTTTTTAATTTTTTTATTTTTTATTGACTTTGTAATAAGCAGCAAAGCCTTTTTGAAATTATCTTTAAAATGCTCAAGAAGATGAAGGAAAATAGAAAGCACTAAAGGATATCAAATCAGGAAAACAGTGAATGAGCAATATGAGAATCTAAGAAATAAAAATATTAAAAAGGAATCAAACAGAATCACTGGAGTTGAAGACCATAATAATCGAAATAAAAAAGGCCAGAAGGGGGGAGTGGACTTGGCCCAGTAGATAGGGTGTCCATCTACCACATGGTTCAAACCCTGGGCCTCCTTGACCCATATGGAGCTGGCCCATGCACAGTGCTGATGCCTCCAAGGAGTGCCCTGCCACACAGGGATATCCTCCATGTAGGGGAACCCCATGTGCAAGGAGCACACCCCATAAGGAGAGCTGCCCAGCACAAAAGAAAGTGCAGCCTACCCAAGAATGGCACCACACACACAGAGAGCTGATACAACAAGATGACACAACAAAAAGAACAGATTCCCATGCCGCTGACAACAGAAGCAGACAAAGAAGAACATGCAGCAAATGGACACAGCAGACAACGGGGGGGTTGGGAGAGAGGGGAGAGAAATAAACAAACTAAATATTTTTTTTTAAATGCCAGAAGTGTTTAAAAAGCAGATTGGAACTGTCAGAAGAAAGAATCAGTGAATTGTAGACAAGACACTTGAAATGAGTCAGGCTGAGGAGCAGAAAAAGAAAAGAAATATTAAGAGTGAGCAAAAATAGCCTAAGACAGCTCTGGGACACTATCATGCACACCAATATATGCATCATGGGAGTCCCAGAAAGAGAAGAAAGAAAGGGACAGAAGGGATAGTCAAAGAAATGATGACAGAGAACTTCCCAAACTTAGCAAAAGACATAAATATGCAAGAAGCTCAGAGAACACCAAAAAATATAAATATGAAAAAAAATAAACTCCATCATATATTGATTATATTATCAAATACAAAGGACAAGGAGAGAGTTCTGAAGATTGCAAGAGAAAAGCAATGTATTGCATAAAAATGGAAGTCACAATTATATTGAGTGCTGATTTCTCATCAGAAGCCATGGAGGCAATAAGGCAGTGGGTTGAAATACTCAAAGTGCTGAAAGGAAACAACTTCCAGCCAAGAATTTTATATCTGGTGAGACTCTTTCAAAAATGAAAGAGAAATTAAGACATTAGTAGATAAAAAAAAATCTGAGGGAGTTCATAATCTCTAGACCTGCCCAAAAAGCTATGCTAAAGGAATTTCTACAGACAGAAAGGAGAGGATACTAGACAGTGGTTCAAAGCAGATAACAAAATAAACAGCCATGGTAAATGTTGCAATTTGGGTAATTATAAAGGCCAGTATTATTGTATCATATTGTTTGACGTGCAACCCCACTTCTTACTTCCTACTGTTGCTTTTTATGCAAATGCATAAAAATGTTATGATAAGTATGTTTTTGGACATACAGTGTACAAAGACATAAATAGTAACAAGTATTAAAAAATGGTGGGAGAACAGAGGAGTAAAGGAAAAGTATATATGCATGCTGTTGAAATTAAGTTGTTATCAAACCAAATATGATTGTTACATATTTAGGATGATACTGGTATTCATTAGAGAATACATAGGAGGAAGCTCACCTGGGCATACATATAAGCATATGAAAGTGTTCAAGTGTTCATGGGGCATTGTCACAGTGGGTGGAGATTCACACAATAACTGAAGGAATATCAAATTCTCATCCTGGGGAGCTCTGCCACATTCTCTAATCAGCAAGAACCCCTCAAGTACAGGGGCAATGACTAGTGAAGGAGGATGGTCTATTGACAGGCCTTTGATATTGATGACTGTGCTTATGAACCTTTACTCTGGAAATGGAAACTTAGCCTAGTGTTGTAGGGTACCTAAGAGTTGCCTCCTGGGAACCTCCTGGGGGCTTCCTTGTTGCTCAAATGTGGCTTCTCTCTAAGCCAAGCTCAGCATATAAATACGTTACCTTGCCCCAGTATGGGACATGACTCCAGGGGATGAGCCTTCCTGGCACCAGGACATTACTACCAAACACCAACTAGCAATGCAACTGGAAAAAGACCTTGATCCAAAGGGGGAAAGGTAAAGACAAGTAAGTTTATATGGCTAAGAGACTTCAAAGTGAGTAAGGAGGTCATTCCAGATGTTACACTTATGCACATATCAGCAGGATCTCTTTGACTGCCAAAGCAGATACTACTTCCAAATAGTGGGGCTCCTGAGGGCTCTGGAGATATCCAGACACTAGTCAGGGCAGATATCTCAGGAGTTTGGTGCATTGCCAGTGGGCCCTACTTTGGAATTTATGCTCCCCAGAGTGACAGAGTTAGACTCAGTTGTAGTTTCCCTACACATGCCTCTTTCTATTGAACTTATAATTAGTACTAGACTTGGTAGGTGTAGGTCCAAGAGACTTAAATCTTTGGGCTTTCAATGTGCCAGTCAGGCCCAATCTCAACAAAGTTTCAGCACCTACTCTCCAGTTCATTGAACGCATCCAGGACAACTAACAAGGGAATGATGATGGATAATGAAATTCCAAGGAATAGAGAGAGTCTACAAATGTAAGACCAAATCTTTGGTCTACCCATGTGTCAGCTGAGCCCTGAATCTCATCGGAGTTGCAACACATACTCTCTAGTTCATTGGTCTCACCCAGGACAACTAACAGAGGTGATGATGAACAACTGCCATACCAGGGAACCAGGAGAGTCTACAACTGTAGGCAAGAGAGTCCCATCCATCAGCCCTTTGGGATCACAGCTACCGCTCAGTTAGAGGTGGAGTGGACATCACCATCCTAAAATCCTCAAGACTGGGGAATAACTGGTGTTCTACTATAGACTTATTGTAATTCTAGCAATGGAAGAAATCATATTGATGTGGAGGCAGTGGCCACTGGATATTCTGAGGGCAGAGAGAAGGAAAATCAGGAGTAATATGGGAGGCATTTTTGGGACCTGGAACTTGTCCTGAATGACATTGCAACAACAGATACAGGCCATTATAAATCTTGTCATAACCTACAGAACTGTGTGGGAGAGCATGTAAACTACAATGTAAACTTTAATCCACACTTAGCGGCAATGCTTCAAAATGTGTTCATCAATCACAATGAATGTACCTCACTAATGAAAGATGTAAATGTGGGAGAATGTGGGAGGTGTGGGGAGTGGAGCATATAGGAATCCCCTATATTTTTTAGGTGACATTTGTATAATCTAAGTATCTTTAAAAAATAATAATTAAATTAAAATATATATATGATGCAAATAATAGCAGACTTGAAGGGAAAAATTGACAGTTCTACGTTAATAGAAGGAGACTCTACACCACAATTCTCAATAATGGATAGAATTCTATTGATCAGAAGATCAGGGAAACGGACTTTGGCCCAGTGGTTAGGGCGTCCGTCTACCATATGGGAGGTCCGCGGTTCAAACCCCGGGCCTCCTTGACCCGTGTGGAGCTGGCCATGCGCAGTGCTGATGCGCGCAAGGAGTGCCGTGCCACGCAAGGGTGTCCCCCGTGTGGGGGAGCCCCACGCGCAAGGAGTGCGCCCGTGAGGAGAGCCGCCCAGCGTGAAAAGAAAGAGCAGCCTGCCCAGGAATGGCGCCGCCCACACTTCCCGTGCCGCTGACGACAACAGAAGCGGGTGCCGCTGATGACAACAGAAGCGGACAAAGAAACAAGATGCAGCAAACAGACACCAAGAACAGACAACCAGGGGAGGGGGGAAAATTAAATAAAATAAATAAACCTTTAAAAAAAAAAAAAAGATCAATAAGGCATTATGGGACTTGAATAATACACTAAATAAACAAGATCTAACAGATATACATAAAATTCTGCACACAATAAATCAGACATAGTTCTTGAGTGCACTTGGATAATTCTCCAGGGTAGGCCAAATGTTAGGTCACAAAACAAATGTCAGTAAATTCAACATTATTTAAATCACACAATGTATATTTTCCAACCACAACAGAATGAGGTTAGAAATCAATAACAGAGGGAGAAGTGGAAAATTCACAAATCTGTGCATATTAAGCAACACACTCTTAAATAACCAATGGGTTAAGGAAGAAATGAGAAGCTAAATGAAATATCTTGCAGCAAATGTAAATGAAAATACAACATACCATAACTTATGGGATGCAGTGAAGACATTGGTGAGAGGGAAATTTATAGCTTTAAATGCTTACATTAAAAAAAATTAAAGGGAAGACTTCAAATCAGAGACTAATCTCGAAACTGGAAGAACTGGAAAAAGATGAGCAAACTAAACCTGAAGTGAACAGAAAGAAGGAAATAACAAAGATTACAGTGAAGACAAATGAAATAAAAACAAACAAAAAAAATAGAATCAACAAAACGGAAAGTTGGTTTTTTTAAAGATCAATAAAATTAATAAGCTTTTAGCAAGTCTGGCAAAGAAAAAAAGAGGATACAAATAAGGAAAATCAGAAATGAAAATGTGGGTTTTACTACTGACCCCAATAAAATAAAAGGTTCTATAAGAGAGAACTTATCCATTGGCCCAATGGACAGAGCATCTGTCTACCACATGGGAGGTCCAAGGTTCAAACCTTGGGCCTCCTTGACCCGTGTGGAGCTGGCCCATGTGCAGTGCTGATGTACACAAGGAGTCCCATGCCACACAGGAGTGTCCTCCGTGTAGGGAAGCCCACACACAAGGAGCTGCCCAATGCAAAAGAAAGTTTAGCCTGCCCAAGAATGGCACCACACACACAGAGAGCTGACACAACAAGATGATGCAACAAAAAGAAACACAGATTCCCAGTGCCACTGATAAGGATAGAAGCGGTCACAGAAGAAAACACACCAAATAGACACAGAGAACAGACAACCGGGGGGGGGGGGGGGGAAGGGGGAAGGGAAGAGAACTAAATCTTAAAAAAAAAAAAAGGATACTATCAACAACTGTTGCCAATAAATTAGATAACTTAGATGAAATGGACAAATTCTTAGAAACATACAAACTACCTTCACTGACTCAAGAAGAAACAGTAAAAGTGACAGAGGAGGCGTGTGTAGAAAGGTCACATCTGAGTCCAACTCCATCACACTCAGGAACACGAATTCCAAAGTAGGACCCACTGACACAGCACTGAACTCCAGAGCCATTTGCCATGACCCGTGGGTCTCCTTAGCCCTCAGAAGAACCAGAGAAAAGCAAGCCCCAGTACCTGGGCTTGCACCTACTTTGGCAGTCTCGGGGGCCCTGCATAAGTGTGACCCCTCTGATGACCTTCTGACTATTTTTTGAAGACTCTTAGACATATAAACTCATTTGTCTTTGCCCTTTCCCCCTTTTATTCAAGGTCAAAAAGCAGTTTTTAACACATGATCCTACATTTAGGCTGAGATATTCTGCTGGTCTGAGTTAACCCTTTTATTCAAGGTATCTTTCTAGATGCATCACCAGCTTATTCTTCCATATTTGATTCTTTTAATCACTGTAGCAGTTTGATATAATTGATGAATTCCAAGAAGAAATAGTGGATTATGCCTGTAATCTGATCTGTACCTGGGCATAATTGAGTTATGATTAGGGCATTGCATCCCCACCCCTTGGTGGGTGGGGACTCACACATAAAAGGCATGGCAAAGAACAGAGTTGAGGATTTCTAATGTTAGAGTTTGATGCTGAAGACATGGGAAAGAGGAAAGAGAAGCCAGCACCAGGAAGGAAGGAACTTTGAACCCAGAGAAAAGCAAGCCCCAGGAACATAGGAACCCAGGAAGCCTGAACCCTCACAGATGTCGTCAGTCATCTTTCTCCAAATAGACTTTGGTGAGGGAAGTAACTTATGCTTTATGGCCTGGTATCTGCAAGCTCCTACCCCAAATAAATACGCTTTATGAAAACCAACCAATTTCTGGTATTTTGCATCAGCACCCGTTTGGCTGACTAATACAGTCACAATTATAAATGGATTTTTTTCCTGACTTCTTCCTCAGATTGTTCAACAGTAGGGTTTAGAAATGCTACTGATTTTTACATATTACTATTTTTTTTACATTTTTGTCCTTTTTTTGTCTTTATTCATTTTTTTAATATTACATTCAAAAAATATGAGTTCCTCATATACCCCCACCCCCCTCACCCCATTACTCCCCCCATAGCAACATTCTCCTCCATCATCATGAGACATTCAGTGCATTTGGTGAATACATCTCTGAGCATCACTGCACCTCATGGTCAATGGTCCACACCATAGCCCACACTCTCCCACGTTCCATCCAGTGGGCCATGGGAGGGCCTACAATGTCCAGTAATTGTCCCTGCAGCACCACCCAGGACAATTCCAAGTCCCAAAAACGTCTCTACATCTCATCTCTTCCTCCCATTGCCCACACCCAGCAGCCACCATGACCACTTTCTCCACACCAATGCCACATTTTCTTCGATTACTAATCACAATAGTTCATGAATAGAATATCAGTAAGTCCACTCTAATCCATATTCTATTCCTCCTTCCTGTGGGCCTTGGATTGGTTTTGTCCATTCCACTTCTATGTCAAGAGGGGGCTTAGATTCCACATGGATGCTGGATGCAATCCTCCTGCTTTCATTTGTAGGCACTCTTGGCTCCCTGGTGTGATGGTTGACCTTCTTCAACTCCATGTTAGCTGAGTGGGGTAAGTCCAAAAAACCAGAGTGTAGGAGCTGAAGTCTGTTGAGGCTCAGGGCTTGGTTATCATATGGTCAGTCCAGAGATTCAGATCCCCTGGGTATATATTACTCTTTTAACCCACCAATTTTCTGAACCCATCTATTGGTTCGAATAGCTTTGTTATGGAGTTTTCAGGATTTTTTAGATATAGGATCATATTATCAGCAGAAGTTTTACTTCTTCCTTTCTTATTTGGGTGCCTTTTATTTCTTTTTGTTGCCTAATTGCTCTAGCTAGAACTTCTAGCACAATACTGAATAACAGTGGTGATAGTGGGCATCCTTAAAGCAGATACTCTTTTAAATCAAAGTGAGGGAAACGGACTTTGGCCCAGTGGTTAGGGCGTCCATCTACCACATGGGAGGTCCGCGGTTCAAGCCCCGGGCCTCCTTGACCCTTGTGGAGCTGGCCCATGTGCAGTGCTGATGCGCGCAAGGAGTGCACCCGTAAGGAGAGCCGCCCAGCGCGAAGGAGGGGGCAGCCTGCCGAGGAATGGCGCCACCCACACTTCCCGTGCCACTGACGACAACAGAAGCGGACAAAGAAACAAGACGCAGCAAAGAGACATAGAAAACAGACAACGGGGGGAGGGGAGGGGAATTAAATAAAAATAAATCTTTAAAAAAAAAATCAAAGTGAGTGCTCTACAAAGATAGAATATATACGAACTATTTTGTGGATATACTAAGGAAGGGCATTTAACCTCAGCTTAGGGAAGAGGAACATCAAAAAGCATTTACGATGTGCCGTACCTGATTTGAGTCTTAAAGAATGCCATGAGAAGTAGGAGGAAACAAAATCCAGCAGAGGTAACAGCATTTGCTAGTACCAGGGTGTATGAGATGCTATTTGGCACACAAGAAATTGGTAATTCAATATAAGGTGAGAGATGAGTCTGGTAAGTTGGGGCATTGTGCCATGATAGGGAGCATGAGTTTGATCTGGAATGCTATAGAGAACTATCAAAGGATATTAAACCTGAAAGTGACATACTTGGATTCCATTTCATTAAGGTCACTTTTTGTTGTTTGGAACTTATTGAAAGAGGCCATGACTGGAAGCAGAGAGCGATGACTACTAGATCTAAAAGAGAAATGATAAGGTTTGCAGTGGTTAAAGGGATAGAGAGGAAACCTGTGTGAGTAATGCTTAGGAATGAATCAATAGGATTTAATGACCAATTGAATGTGGTGTTGGAAGGAGAGAGAAATTAAGGATTGTGACAATATTTTAGACTGTGGGGAGTTGGTACCATTTATTCAATTCAGGAGCACAAAGGAGAACAGTTTTATCGTAAATAACACTGGGGCTTTTTAATTTGGGGTACTTATAGATATCCAAATGAAACTCTTCAGTAGATAGAAGAATTCTGGAATTAGGGGGAAAGATTTGGGCTGGAGATACATATTTGGAAGTATGCGCCTGTTGATGTTAGTTGAAATTTTAGACATGGATGAGATCATGAAGACAACTTGAGGTATAGACTGGAAAGAAGGCCAAGCAATTTACCATGGGGAAAATAACTAACTCATAGGACAGAAGGATAAAGAGCAGCCCTGGACAAAAGCTATTAAGACATGGTCAGAATGAGGAGGATAAAAATACCCAGAAAGGATGGGGTGAGAAGCCAAAGTCAGAGAGCACTTCAATTGGAATGGAAGTAGACACCATCATCAAATACCAGATAGCACTTAGCATGTCTTCTTACTTAGCTGTTTGAGTTTCCTGCCAGACTTGAGCTCTGAGAGGGCATTTATATTTCTTCCCATCATATTCCCAGCTCTAGTTCCAGAGCATGGCACACAGCATATGCTTAATAAGTATTTTGTTGAATAAACAAGCTAAGATTAAAGTTAAAAGAATCCATTGGATTCTGTATCAAATAGGTCACTAGGACCTTGATGATAACAATTTCAGGAGAATGGTAGGGGTAGAAGCCATATAGCAATGGGTTGGTTATAAATGGGAGGTGTAAATGGGTTGTATAAAGAGAATTATCTTTTCAGAGGCTTGCTTGTGAAGGAGAAAGGATGAAACAACAAATAGAAGTTGTATTAGTCAGCCAAAGGGGTGCTGATGCATAATACCAGAAATCTGTTGGCTCTTATAAAGGGTATTTATTTGGGGTAGAAGCTTACAGATACCAGGCTATAAAGCATAAGTTACTTCTCTCACCAAAGTCTATTTCCACATGTTGGAGCAAGATGTCTGCCAATATCTGCCAGGGTTCAGGATTCCTAGGTTCCTCTCTTCCTAGGTCTTGCTTCTCTCCAGGCTCAGGGCCTCTGTTTTTTCCACAAGTTCAGCTGTAGTCTATGAGGCTCTCTAGGCTTTGCCTCTCCACAAGGTCAGCTGTAGACTATCAGGTGAATGGCTCTGTCTCTCTCCCTGGGGTTTCTTCCATGTCTAAAGAGCCATCTCAATTCCTCTGTGTTCCTGTCTGGCTCAGGTCCTCTCTTGCTGGGGCTTGCTTCTCTTTCCTCTGTGTGCTTACTTCCCAGGGCTCAGCTCAAAACTCCAGCATCAAATTCCAAATCAAAACTCCATTATCAAAATCTTCAGCTCTCTTCTTTTGCCATGTCTTTTATCTGTGAGTTCCCACCCACCAAGGGGCCACTTATTGATGTGGCCCAATCAAAAGCCCTAATTTAATCATGCCCAGGTACAGACCGGTTTACAAACATAATCCAATATCTATTTTTGGAATTCATATCTATATCAAACTGCTACAGAAGTCAAGTAAGATATAAGGGTGTGTTAGTCAGTGTTCTTTACGGAAACAGAATCAACAGGAGATATCTGTAAATAGTATGAGATTTTATTGAATTCTCTCACATGACAGTGGGGATGCCCAAGTCCAAATTCCATAGGCAGGCTACAAACCAGGGGCTCTGAAGAAGATCCTTGATGAGTTCCTAGGAGACACTGACTGTCTGAAGTCAAGCTGGAAATACTCTCTGAACACTAAAAGTGTTTCCCCTTTTAAGGCATTCAACTGATTTGATAAAACATCACTCATTGCTGACAAAAATCTCCTTGGTTAGTTGTAGATATAATCAGCCATCTATGCAATGAAGTCACTGATAACTAAGGTCCATAAATGTCCTCGCATTATAATTAGCCCAGTGCCTTCTTGACCAAACAGCTAGGCACAATTACCTCGCCAAGTTGACACATTAGACCATCACAGTCCACCTCTTGTCAACTTCACAGCCATACACATCACCTTAAAACATACATACCTATAAATAAACAGTAATAAACATACATATATATATTTCTGCCTAAGAGTATTCAACTGTCCTGCATACAATTGGAAATGTATTAATTCCCTACAGAATAGGGTACAAGTCCTTGGGTAATATTCACTCTTCAAATTGACATCCTTAAATATTATGACGTGAAACTAATACAACTTTTGTCATATGACAAGGGGGAAAGTTAGGGAAGAAAACAAAGGTTTTCATTTTATGCACATATACAATCATACTCATAACAAAAAAAATGGGAGAAATGTTCATGAACATTACAGTTCTCATTTCTATAACTGGTAAATTGGTCAAAGTTTATATTTATCACTACCTTCTTCCAATACCCATTCTATATTCCCACTACCCTCAGCAAGCACCTCAAATGGTCATGGTTCTTTGCTTGGTGGGATAACCCAAACTTTCATTCCTGAAGATTCTTGACCATTGTTGGTACTGTTTGGATTGGGTTGTTGCAATTTTCCATGGACATTCATCATAGGGCATGGCAGTACTAAGAGATGCCCTAGAAAATCTCCTGTATTCCAGGAAAACTCTTCTTTACCCCTATTATGTAGGTGTATTTCCCCTTGATAGGATCAATCACCCCTGCCAGTACAGTAATTCCCTTCTTTTCTGTTGATTCAGAGGCATGAGGAGCCCAAAGTCACCTGATGGCCGTCTTAACTTCAAGTTCAATGCAATCATTGTTGTGTTCCCTGGTGGAAGCATTCCTCCTTTGGGAAATAAGATCTGTAGACCAGCAGAGCTTAAAGTTGTAGGGATAAGAAGGAAACATTTTCCTAGTGGATCACTAGGGGTAATAGTGAGTGATATCACTCCCATTTCCACCCTTGATTCCTGGACCCATAAATCCTGGCTATGGGAGAAATAGCATCATAGAGTGGACACTGATTTAGAACATGCACATTCTTCTGGAGAACATTTCCCCAGCCCTGCAAGGTATTGCCACCTAGTTACACCATAATTGAGTCTTCAAAAGGCCACTCCACCATTATATCAATCCAACTGCTTCAGAATGATGGTGAAAATGGTTAAGATCAGTGAATTTCATGGGCATGTGACCATTCTCACACATCATTTGCTTTGAAATGGGTTCCTGATCAGAAGCAATGCTGTATGGAATGCCATGGCAGTGAATAAGACATTTGGGAAGTCCACAGATGGTAGTTTTTGGAGAAACACTGTGTTCAGGGATCACAAACCCATATATCCAGAGTATGTGTCTATTCCAGTTAAAACAAATCACTGTCTCTTCCATGATAGTAGTTATCCAATGGAATTAACCTGCCACTAAGTAGCAGGCTGATCACCTTGGGGAATGGTGCCATATCTGGGAATAAGTCTGGTCACTCAGCAGTGTTTTTTTTTTGTTTTTTTTTTTTTAAGATTTATTTTTTTATTTCTCTCTCCTTACCCTCCACCCCCGCCCCGGTTATCTGTTCTCTGTGTCTATTTACGCGTCTTCTTTGTCCGTTTCTGTTGTCAGTGGCACGGGAATCTGTGTTTCTTTTTGTTGCATCATCTTGTTGTGTCAGCTCTCCGTATGGGTGGCGCCATTCTTAGGCAGGCTGCACTTCCTTTCATGCTGGGTGGCTCTCCTTATAGGACACACTCCTTGAGCATAGGGCTCCCCTACACGGGGGACACCCCTGCGTGGCAGGGCACTCATTGCATGCATCAGCACTGTGCATGGGCCAGCTCCACATGGGTCAAGGAGGCCCAGGGTTTGAACCGCGGACCTCCCATGTGGTAGACGGATGCCCTAACCACTGGGTCAAGACCGCTTCCCCCAAGTCAGCCTTGGCAAGGGTAAGTCCATGTTGCTGAGCCCATGCATAACCTCCATCCCTACCTTCATGGACACTTTGTTCATAAGCCTATTGGACAATGACAGAAATTGCTGGGGAAAGATGCTGAATATTAGCCATAGGGTGGTCATCTTATCCACTTGATTATTAAAATTTTCCTCTGCTGAAATAATCCTCTGGTAAGCATTTACATGGGACACAAATACTTTCATGGTTTTTGCCCAGTCAGAGAGCTCTAGCACATGCCTCTTTCCCAGACCTCTTCGTCACAAATTTTCCAATCATGTTCCTTCCAAGTTCTTGACTATCCAGCCAAACCACTGGAAACAACCCATGAGTCAGTGTACAAATGCACCTCTGGCCATTTCTTCTTCCAAGCAAAATGAAAGACGAGGTGCAGTGCTCAAAGTTCTGCCCACTGGGAGGATTTGCCCTCACCACTGTCCTTCAGGAATATCCCAGAAAGGGGCTACAGTGCTGCAGCTGTTCACTTTCAGGTAGTATGGGCATATCATGCAGAACCATCTATAAACTAGACCCTAGTTTTCTCTTCTTCAGTCAATAGATTATGAGGAACTCCTCAAGAGGCCAAAGCTGTGAGGCTGGGAAGGAAGAGGTAACACAGAAGGAGTGGTGACCATGGGTATTTGAGCTACTTTCTCATGTAACTTACTTTTGCCTTCAGGACCCTCTCAAGCCCTATCTCATTTATACCACTTCAACTTTACTATGGAGTGCTGCTATGCTTGCCCAACTTTATGGTTTGGTGAGTCAGACAATATCCAGCTCATGATAGGCAACTCAGGTATCATGGTAACTTGGTGGCCCATGGTTAAGCATTAAGTCTCTACTAAAGCCAAAAGCTGTTTCTCAAAAGGAGAGTAGTTATCTGCAGAGGATGGCAGGGCTTAGCTCCAAAATCCTAAGGGTCTGCAATGTGATTTTCCTATAGGGGCCTGCTAAAGGCTCCAGATGGCATTTCTATTTGACACTAACACTTCCAGTACCATTGGATCTGCTGGATCATATGGCCCAAATGTTAGTGCAGTTTGCACAGCAGCCTGGACCTGTCTCAGGGCCTTCTCTTGTTCTTGTCACAATCAAAACTAGCAGCTTTTCTAGTCACTTGGCAAATAGACTGAGCAGCACACCCAAATGAGGAATATGTTGTCTCCAAATCTGAGGATACTACCTAATGTTGTGCCTCAATTTGGTCATAGGAGGGGCCAGATGCAATAGCTTATCCTTCACTTTAGAAAGGATATCTCAACATGCCCCACACCACTGGACACCTAAAAATTTCACCAAGGTGGAAGGCCCCTGTATTTTTGTTGGATTTATCTCCCATCTTCTCTCATGCAAATGCCTTACCACTGAGTCTAGAATTATCCTACTTCTTGCTCACTAGGTCTTATCAACATGATATCATCAATATAATGGACCAGTGTGATGTCTTGTGAGAGGGAGAGAGGATCAGGGTCCCTGTGCACAATATTATGACATAGTGCTAGAGACTTAATATACCCCTGAGGCAGGACAGTGAAGGTATTTTGCTGGCCTTGCCAGCTGAATGGAAACTATTCTGGTGGTCCTTACTAATGGAAATTGAGGAAATAGCATTTGCCAGATCCATAGCAGCATACAAAGTACCATGTGTTGTGTTGATTTGCTCAAGCAATGATACCACATCTGAGACAGCAGCTGTGATTTGAGTTACCACCTGGTTAAGTTTATGATAATCCACTGTCATTCTCAAGAGCCATATATTTTCTGCACAGGCCAAATAGAGATGAATGGGGATGTAGTGGGAATCACCACCCCTGCATCATTCAGATCCTTGATGGTGGCACTCATCTCTGCAATTCCTCCAAGAACCCAGTATTGCTTTTGATTTACTATTTTGCTAGTTAAGGGCAGATCTAGTGGCTTCCACTTGGCCTTTACTACCATGATAGCCCTCACCAAGTCAGGGATCCAATGTGGGGATTCTGTCAGTTACTGAGTATGTCTATTCCAATTATGCATTCTGGAACTAGGGAAAACCATAGGGCCCCATGGACCCACTGTGAGACAGAGCTGAGCTAAAACACCACCAATCACCTACCTCCATAAGCCCCTGCCCTCACTGGTGAACCACAGTGATGTTTTGGATCTTCTGGAATTAATGCAACTTCTGAGCCAGGGTCTAATAATCCCCAAAATGTCTGATCATTTCCTTTCCCCCAATACACAGTTACTCTGGGGAAAGCTGGGAAGAAGATTAACCATATAAATTTTTGGCAGTGAAACAGGATCCTTCCCTAAGGTTACCTGGCCTTCTCCTCATTCATGAGACTCTGGGTCTGTAAACCCCCTCAAGTCTAGGAATTGATTAAAGGCCATGATTCCCTGTGTCTGTAATTGAAGTTAGGGTTTTGTTCACTCGATCTAGAACTCTTCTGCTTATAATACAATAGTTCAAGTAGGAATTTAGTAGACTGCCCATGTATTTCACCTCTAGGTATCCCATGATCTATTAGCCAATGCCATTGCTCTAGTGTTCTGGTTGCTGCTTTGAGTCTGCCTTGTTTGTGGCAGCCAAGTCCACCTTGTCTTGATGATTAACTGCTGATAACTTGACTTTTACTGGCCTGAGATTCGATCATCCCCATAATGTTTAAGGATTCTACTTCCATTTACAGCAGTTCCTATAGTAGTATCTGGACTACACAGAAGAGCAACCACAGAGTTCTTCAGGGAACATGGGATTAGTCTCACAAATTTATTCCTCACAGTCCTGGTTAAAGCCATGTCCTCTGGACATTCCTGGGGTGGGTGGGCAGGTCTTAAATGGTAAATCCATTCTAGCATTCCAATCTCTCTAAGCTTTTGAATGCCCTCTTCTACTGTATAACAGCGTAAGTTGTTCATCTCAACTGCAGATCCTCTAGGTCATCTTTTGGACCATGTTTCAGTCAGCCACCCAAACAAACTGTTAGAGTCCTTTCTAATTCCTTAAACTATACCATTGAATCCAGAGTTTCTGCTTAGTGGGCCCATATCAATAAATTCAGGTCCAACTTTATATTCCTACCACTGTTATCCCATACCCTCAGTATCCATTCTCACACATAGACCCCTGATTTTTGTCTATATTAGTTAGAAAAGTCATGCAGTTCTTTTAGAGTATAGCATACTTCCTCATGGGTCACCCTTTGTACTTCGCCTTTGGGGGCTTGTGGTGATTTTAGTCTAGTAATAAGTATTGAAGAGAAGAGGGATGGGGGGATGGGTAAGGAGAAAGATTAGAAATGCCTTACAAGCTACTGACCTCAGGGCATTCCTTTGTATCTGGTGAAATAGAATTAATCTCTTAAGGCAGGGGTTGGGAGGCAGATTCCTCAGGGAAGGGTGGACATTGGGCTGCACAGGCTTTAGTTTCACTCAGGGCTGTAAGGAGGTCTGGACTCCCTGGGGCAGGCTGGAGACTGGGTGACACAAGGTTGACATTGTATGCTCCCCACAGGACAGAACATCACACGTTTATCTGGCAAAGTCTCAGCAGAATTTAGGGTTTCACTGTCTCCACTCATATCATCATTGACCCATATGTCTCCATCCTAGTCCTCAGGGCTTTGCTCCTTTTTAATCAATTCCTTCACTTTAACAGCAGACAACCTGTGAGGTTGAGATTTGAGTTTCCTTTGTAACTCTTCTACTCATGCAATGAGACTCTGAATCTGGTTTTCAGAGATCTCAAGTCTGTAGGTGCATGAAACAAGATTTTCTTTCAGAGCACACATGGAAACTTTCACTTCATTCATTCTGCATTTAAATTGCAAATTTGAAGCCTTTAGCTCATCCCTTTCTTTTATAACTATATCCAGAGTGTCTAGGAGGAGCCAGCCAACATCATTGTACCTTTTGATTCCACAAAACTCTGTTAAGGTGTTGAAAACACTCTCACCCAGATCCTTGCCTCTTATAAGCACAGAAGTAAGGGAATCCAGTGGTGATATTTCATGTATCTCCATTGCCAACTCACACCATGGAATAGCAGTGGCCTCTTGATTATTGGAAAGGAAATCATTGGTACCCTTGAGTCCAAAGTAGAGAGCCACTTGCAAAACTCCCAGAACCACTTCAGAAATCCCAAGTTCAAAATTCTATTTCTCAAGAGCCACTCCTCATACCAAGTTGTATTAGTCAGTGTTCCCTAGGGAAACAGAATTGACAGGAGATATCTGTAAGTAGTATGAAATTTTATAAAATTCTCTCTTGTGATTGTGGAAATGCACAAGTCTCAATTCTGCAGCAGGCTTAACCAGGAGCTCCAAAGAAGGTCCTTGATGAGTTCCCAGAAAACATTTACTGTCTGAAGTCAAATTGGAAATACTCTCTGAATGCTGAAATCATTATTCCTCTTAAGGCATTCAATTGATTGGATAAAATACCATTCATTGATGATAAGTTTCATTGGTTGAACAGATGTAATCAGCCATCTATGCAATGAAGTCACTGATAACTAAGGTCCATAAATGTCCTTTTATTACAATTTGCCCAGAGCTTTCTTGACCAAACATTTATCTAATGTGGAAAATTTCAATCATTATTTATTTAAATATTCTTCTGCCCCCACCTACTTCTCCTCACTTTCATGGACTCCAACTCTACATGTTGGACTGTTTTATATTGTTCCATAGCTCAGTGATGCTCTATTCATTTTTTCCAGGTTTTTTTTTCATCTTCATTTTGGGTAATTTCTTTTGTAATGGTCAAGTTAACTTGTCTTTTCTTCTTCTTGTGATGTCTAATATGCTGTTAATCTCATTCCTGTCCAGTGTGCTTTTTAACCCTAGGGGTTTGATTTGGGTCTTTTCATATATCTTCCTTTTTTCTTGTTGTCATGTTCTTGTTTTCCTATACCTCCGTGAATATGTGGTGTACATTTATAATTGCTGTTTTAATGTCTTTTTCTACTAATTCCATAATCTTTGTCATTTCTGAGTCAGTTTCTATTGAATGATTTTTCTCATTACAGGTCTTAAATTCCCATTTCTTTACAAGCCTGGTAATTTCTCTGGAATGTATGTTTAACATTTTACAGTGCTGGATATTTTTGTAATCCTTTAAATATTTTGGGGTTTTACTCTGGGATGCAGCTAAATTACTTGAAAACAGCTTAATGTTTTTTGAGATTTACTCATAAGCTTTATAAGGTGGGTGCAAAACAGCCTGTAGTCTAGGACTAATTTCACCCTACTATTTTGAAGCAATAGCCTTCTAAAGGCTCTACACAGTTCCTTATATGTTGGGAAGTCTTTCTAGTCTGGCTAATGGGAACATAAACTCTTCCCAGCTCTACGTGCACTCCAAGGATTGTTCTATCTGCTCCCTTCCAGTAGGTCTGTTTCCAGCCTTGGTAGTTTCCTCAAATGCATGCACTAATCACTACTCAGCTAAAGACTCAAGGAAATCCTCTGCAGATATCTGGAGTTTTCTCTTGGTACAATTTTCTCCTTTCCAGTACTCTGACTGCCTTGGCCTCCGTGAACTCTGAACTCTCTCCTTTGCTCAGATAGGTCACCAAACTCGGCTGGGTTCCCCCTCCTTGTGCAGTGGTCTGGAAACTCTCCAGGCAGTAAACTAGGGTGATCATTAGGCTATTACAATTTTGTATTTTTTGTTTTATCTTCCTTCTTTCAGGGATCACAGTCCTGTACTGCCAGGTTTTTCAAAGTCTGAAAACCATTGTTTCATAGATTTTGTCGTTTTTTAGTTTAAGGAAGGGCAAATCTGGTCTCTGTTACTCCATGACCATAAGTGGAAGTCTGAAGCTTCAAATTTAATAAAACTCTTAAATTTAATTAGAATGTGAACTCCTTTGAAATCAAGGTGCTTGTCACTCTTTTTTACTGCTAGCACCTAGGACAGAGCCTGGCACACATTATTCATCCAATAAAGATTTCTTGATTGAATGTGGTTCTGTTTCTTCCCAACATTATCCTTATTGAACTTTTTTCCCTTTAATTCTAACCATCATTAATTGGTTCTCTCCCCCAAAATCAATGTTGGTGTGGTTAAAATATTTTCATATCATTTCTAAAAAAATGTTTAAAAAAAAAAACAACCCTAGAGAGGACCTACATAGACTGTAGGTACCTCTGGTTGACTTTACCTGCTGCTAATTTCTTGAGCAGAGTCTCTAATCAGTCATGTACCTATCAGATGCTGGTCTATTTCAGTGACCTAAGTTTTCCTCAAAGGAAATGCCTCATAGGCCAAAATTATTAAGCCTTTCCCTGGTCCAGCATTATAATTTATTACCTGTAGACTAGAAAGTGCTAGGAAATTGCTGGTATTGGTACAATAACTCCATTTCTTCTAAGCTACCAAGCCAAGTGCTAAAGAATGCCTTGAGTGTCTTGGGCTCTTAAATCAGATCCTCTTTTAGAAGGATAAAGTAAAGTTAACTCAAAATCAATAAATGTACTAGCACACAGTGGGCATTTAGGTTTCCTCCATCATCCCTATGGTTCATCTTCCATCTCTACTAGCACATTTGCCCCCTTGAAAAGTGGAATGACATGACAAGAGTAGAACTATATATATATCATTCCTGCATTAAGAGGGGGAAAACCTTTCTTTTTTTCCCTTATTTAAAAATCACATGTGGAATTAATGGAAATGCTTTTTTTGAAGTGAAAATAAGATGCTTAGGTAATATATTCTCCCCAAATTAAAATGGAATATAGTGTATCGTAAGAATGCCATCTAACAAGCCACAGCATAAATGGCTTATTAATGCTGATTTTCAAGGGAGCATTTCCTAACATATTGTCCTTGCTCTACATTCATTTTTCACTTTGGAACACTTAATATAGATCCTTAAGTCCCTGAAGAATTGGCATCACTTAAGCAACTTTGCTGACAGTCCCTTGACTCCTAGGACTTGTCAAAGTTAAAACACATAACTCTTTTTCTGATTTTTCTGGGACATAATATGTTAATTCCTATATATTTCTTCTATACATTGGCCTCATAATAATTATACATTTCTAGAAATGCTGACCTCACTTCAACCTTCTCTCTTTTGACAGGAAGCCTTGGGGTAGTCTTTCCTTTAAGTAAGATAATTTAATTATTTTCAACTTTATGGAATAAACTGCCCAAACAAGTCAGTAAAGCAATAATGGTAGAAGTAAAACATATCTCTGTACAGTTAATTTATTAAACAGAAATTGAGTTTGATTTTACAGGTGAATAAGTGCTGAAACATTTTGACAACAGAACTTCTAAGGTACAATGGATTTCTGCAATAACACGGGGATGGAAGGATTGAGTTTAATTTATTTTTCCCTTCTCTTACTTATATTAATAATTTGAGGGCAGAGCTTTTCAATGATGCTGTAATTATTAGGCCCAGAGATTTTAGTTGACATAAGGTTGCAACATTTATAGTGCAGGAACAACGGGACAAATCAAAGTCAAAATAAGTTTCCCCTTCAGGAGCACACGGGAGTAGGAACAGCTTGTTCACTAACTGCACAGATGAAGTCATTTTTGTTGTACTGATATTAAAGATTTGACTTGAGAATTTTTCAGTTCCCTCTTGGTCTGCAATATAATGCTGGTGACAGGTATTTAAGAACCGCCTTTTCTGTCCAAAAGGTTCACTGCCTACTGAATACTATCAGATGGTGCATATATGTAGGTAAACCGCTCCCAACTGCTTGAAGCACAGCAGACCCTGTGTGTGGCAGGAGTTCCTCAGCTTTTAACTTTCCCCTTTGGATTTCAGAGCCCTCATTTAATTTTCATTCTATCTATCATCTAACTATCTATCTATTTAAACTTGCTTACCCTTCAGGGACACTGAATAAAGTTTTGCTTTATTTCTAAAGAGGCAACTTTTATTTAAAACAAACTTACTTGGTTCCTAAATGCAAAGAGCCATGCAAAACCTAGTAAAATACTTTGCATGATGTCTCAGATCCTTGTTTAAGTTTATTTTTATTGTATAATCAGTTCCATTTGGTGGAGAATCCTTGAGGCTATTTTACATTCTGTTAAATGCTAACATACACCAAATTTGTAGCATCACAGGGATTGTTGGTGTGAAGCAGGAAGATTCTGAAAAATTAGGGCAAATTAAGCTAAAGGTCAATGCTATGATCAAACGTTACATTTTACACTAACCCACAGAAGAGGAAAAAAAAAAGAATTGGAAGCCCTGCAGTTGACAGGAATACCCTTTCTGAACAGTTACTCACTGTTACCAGTGTGAAAGCAAAAGATCCTTCAAGTACTTGCAATTGTTGTTTGATGTTCTAATAGAGATATTGGCTCCAAGCTCTATGCGGGAGAGGAGTATTTTGCAATAACCTCTTCTTTAGAAAAGTTGAGCCTATTTGGACATGTCCGACTATGACTTGCTCTGATACGAAAGTTATTAATACAAGAGACTTTTCCCTCCTTGTGTGCCTTTTAATTGCCCCTAATAATGAACCCTTAATTTTTTTTTTGTTTAAATGATTTGTATAACATACAAACTGTACAGAACACCATGGCCATTAAAACAAGCCTGCAGTTGCACTTATCTCCATGGAAATGTTGACATGCAGATAAACAATCCTGGACAATAGAGAAGAACGCAATAACCTGTTTATTACAGTTTTAATTCCTTCCTAGTGCACATGTTGGCAAGTTCCCTACAAGACAAAAGGTCAGAAAAGTCAGAGGAGATAAAATTACTTTGTTATTGCAGTAAAAAATGCTTGCTGTCCAAAAGAACAATAATATGCACCACATAAATAATTGTAAATTTTCTAGTAGCCATATTAAAAAGTAAAAAGACTCATAAAATATATTTTAATAATACATTTTATTTAGCCACATAGATCTAAAATATATTTCAAAATGTAATCAATAAAAAGGATTAATAAGATCTTTTACATTCTTTTTCTCATACTAAGTTACTGAAATTCAGTGTATATATATTTTCTCTCCCCCTCCCCCGCCCTGCTGTTTTTTCTGTCTGTGTCCATTTGCTGTGTGATCTTCTGTATCTATTTCTCTTTTTGTCTTCTCTTCTTGTTTTTCTCCTCTAGGATTCACCAGGATTTGATCCTGGGGACCTGTGATATGGAGAGAGGTTCCCTGTCAATTGCACCACCTCGGTTCCTGGTTTCTGTTGTGCCTCACCTTGACTCTCCCCTTTGTCTCTCTTTTGTTGGGTCATCATCTTGCTGCATGATTTACTTGCACAGGCACTGGCTCACCACACGAATACTTGGCTCACCGCGCCAACACTGGCTTACCATGCAGGCACCCCTTGACCAGGAGGCCCCAGTGATCGAACCTGGGTCCTCTCATATGGTAGGCAGAAGCCCAATCACTTGAGCCACATCCACTTCCCTCAGTGTATATTTTACACTCACAGAAAATCTGAAGTTGGACTAATCATATTTCAAGTGCTCAGTAGCCACCTGTGGCTTATAGCTACTGTGTTGGATGGAGTAATTCTATAGAGAAATATATATTCACTGTATTTTTAAAAGAAATAGTTTCATCAGTGGAGAGGCCTTACAGTTTTCCCCCTGGTCTTGCTTAGAGGCTACATGTTCTTTTCCACAGGGAACTGAAATGCTCCTGTACAGAATGAGTATGCATCAAGAAGCTGTGCATGTTACAAGGAAGCAAGTCCAGTGCAGAACCTCATGGTATTTTGCTTCCCTGAGTCTTCTATATTAACACTGTGCCCCCAAACCAAAAGCAAATCTTGGCTTCTGGTTATGGTATTAATCTTCTAGAACCATTCCTACTTCAGGGCCTCTGACCTAGCAGCCTGCTTCTGCAGCTGATTCAAACCCAAGAGGAGACTCATCTGCTTCTGATGGACGAACTGCTATTGTCAACCTGGACAGCCTCACAACCAACACATTTCAGTGTCTACCATGAGCTAAGCAGTAGCTTAGTTCAGACCATTTTCAGCTCAGATCCGAGGTTCTCATTTGCTTTCATTTTGGTAGCATCCTTACCCCAATTCTCAAGCCGTCCTCCATAGATTCACAGAAGACACCTTTCTTAAACAGATCTGATTTTTCTGCTTTCATTATGGATCTCTTTCATTATGGATTTCACTGCCGATAGAGTACTAATTCTGGTGCTCATATATATGACACCCATCCCACCTGGCCCCAACCCATCTCTCAAGCTACCCTCTGTCTAGTTACCTAATCTCATGGTCTCTTTCCCACGTCCCACTCCCCACATGTCCTCCAACCACACTCCAACTTCTTGACATCCTGACCATACCATATCACATTCTTTCATGCCAGGTTTATATACACAATTTCTTTTGCCTAGCATGCACTTTTTCCTTTTATCTAACTGTCAAAATCTTATTCATTCATTCTATAAATTCCAATTTAGTGTCTCAGTTTCCTTACTTAATCTATGGGGAGTTGCCTGCTAATCTGAAAACAGTGATAAGAAGTCAAGAGCCGTCTTCTTTTTAGAGGAAGTGTTTCTTCAGTTTGTTTTCTTGCTAGCTGGCTTGCTTCAGAGAAGACCTATTCCTACTACCATGAAAAAGTCTAATAATGTTCAAACTTCTGCTCTCATAATGCCCTATGCCTATCAAGAGTAATCTCTTAGGATAAACAAGTAAAAGCTTTTTAAAAAGTTTCACTTGAAAGGAAAAATTAATGCTTTTTGATGTGTCAAGAAGGGTTAAAAATACGATGTGGACCTTTTAACATGTTTTTTGGGCTGAGTCCACATAAGCTCTCATTTTGTGAGTATTTGGTGTCCCTTTAGATTTTCCAATGCAGTTTCTCATTTATGCTTTTTACACGAGAGCTATCAACATTTCACCCTCACACTTAAGCATGTCCCAAATCAATCTCATTACCATCTCTCTAAAGCCTATTCTTCTGGACTCTGAGTTCTGGAAAGGATGTAACTTGGAGTTATAGTCAGCGTGTCCTTCTCTGTCATCCTGACAACAAATTGGTTGCCAAGTCCTCTTATTCTATCTCTGAAGCATCCCTGACATTCCTTCCTTCCCTGCTGCTCCCACTGCCAACACCCTCGTTCAGATACCCCTAATCTATACCTTTGGAGTCATCTCCAGCCTTGTTTTCCTTCAACTCCTAAATTCCAACCACTACTAAAATCATCTTCTAAAGCCCTGCTCTAGGCATGTCACCTCCCAATTCAAAAACCCTCAACTCCTCTCTGTTACCTAGTAAGAGGAGTCTCAACTCTTTAGCCTGACATTCAAGGCTCACCCATGCTCTGACCTCAACATAACATTGTAATCTGACCTTTTCCTCCTCCCTTACATGTACTCTGCCCAAAATATATTAATCATCTCCCAAATACACCCTGCCCATTCCAGCATCTGGGCTTTGTTCAGGATGTTCTTGTCTTTCTCACTTCTCATACACAAACACACACACACACACGTTTATAATGTAAACTGTAGTAAGGGTCCTAATAGATATATGAATATATGATTGAAATATCACCCCATCCCTCAAGTGCCAATCAATATGCTACTATCTCTTCCATGAAGCCCTTCTGGATTCTCCAGCAGGAAATACTATTTTTTTCCTTATACATACTCTATTCAATATATCTATTCTGATCCTTACTACAGTTTACATTAAAAACTTGTTTATGTGTGTGTATATAAGAAAGAAAGAATATCTTCTTTTCTCTACTAAAATTATAAAGTTCAAAGAAAATTTTAAAAATAAAAAGTAGAAAAGAAAAAAGATAAAAAAACAAAAATATTTTAAAAAGAAAAAAAAACAAAGTGCATTTCATTCATTCCACAAAAACTTATTGAGTACCTTCCATATGCTAAAAAACACTAAGCAAGACAAGAACAGAGTATCTAGTCTAAGAGGCCGGCATTGCCATCTCTCCTTAGCACCTAGTATGTATCTTGTACTTTTGTAAGTATTCAGTAATTATTTGTTGAATGAATGACTGAATTCCCAATTTATCTGGAAGACATATATCCAGAAAGTTTTGTTTTCAGGACAGAAAAGTAAGAGCAGGAAAGAAATAAGTGAAATACTATTCATCCATAAAAAGGAATGATGTTCTGATATATGGTACAACATGGATGAACCTTGAAAACACTATGCTAGGTGAAATGTCAGGCTGAAAAGGATAAAAATGGTATGATTCTACTTAATGAAAAACCTAGAATGGGCAGATTCATAGGGACAGAAAGTAGATTAGAGGTTATCAGTTCCTGGGGGAGAGGGGTGAGGGAGAAGGGGAAGTTATTGCTTAATGGGTACAAAGTTTCTGTTTGCGGTGATGGAGAAGATTGGAATGGATTGTGGCAATGGAAACACAATCTGGTAAAAATAATTAATTCCCCTGAACTGTAGACTTAAAAAAGGATTAAAATGGCAAATTTGATGTTATATACTATATATATATGTTATCACAATAAAGTTTTTATTAAAAGAATAGGAAATGAATTTAAAAAGCTTCAGAGCCATGTTCACAGCATACGTGTGTTTCACTCTTGCAGTTGGGCCTCAGAGACCCTGGCAAGCCCTCACACAGAGCCCTTTGCTCTCAGTTTACACACAGTTCTAACAATAATAATCATGACAACAATCACAGTGAGCCTGGGTATTTGATTTCCTAACTCATATCAGATGAGAAGAGGCAAATTTAGGAGTAGGGAGTAGAAATGGGAGAGTCAGTCACACGGACATCAGCAAGATTGACAGTCCAGCAGCAGGGAGGACCCAGAAAAACTAAAAAACCAAAGCAACAATAAAAACACAGCAATCTGCAGTCATTTAGAATAGGGACAAACAGTTCTGCATACCTCAGAAGGGCCTAAGGGCTTCTCAGTGTTATAGCACAATACCACTTTTAATGACAATCCCGAGCCATCAAGCTGGATTATATTTATAATGCACTGTTTTCGAAAGCAGGGAAGATAACTATATTGGACCTGTTTCCATCCAAGATAACTGAAAGTAAAACTTTTGGTGTTTAAAAGGATAAATCTTCAGCCATCTATTAAACTCACTTATCCAGAACGACTCTCTCTCACTCCGGACCCCCGGGTTCTGGAGCCAGGATTTTATTGTACTTCCTTGCATTACTTGATTCATTTGCCTAAGAACATTTGTTGGCTCTCAGCACCTAGTCCAATTTTCATTCAGTACGTTTTATTTCCATTTTACTTGCACAACACTTTAGAAGGGCCAATGGAGGACACAAAAGATTGGGAAAATCTAGACTCTAGGCTTATCTTGGGGGAGCTCAAGGTGTGGTTAGGCTCAAACCAACGTAAGGACACAATAGAGTGAGATGCAAATAAGTGCATGGTGGCATACAAACTTTGCAATGAAGGGTTGTTTGGGAAAGCAAAGGAGTTAATCAGGAACGATTTCTTAGGGATGAACCTTTGAGCAGATGTGGAAGATTTGGGGAGGGCATTTCAGGTAAAGAAAACAGCACAGGAGGAATGCATTCTAGAAGCAAGAAAGAACAAATTGTGTGCAGGCGATGGCAAAGAGCTGGCCTCACAGGGCTGAGAGGCCCTGTTCAGGAATAAAGCGAGATGAATTTGGAACATTTCCACTGTTTTCATCCAATCCCTGTATTCCTTCTAATGTCACATGAATGTAAAGTTCCACATTGTTTGAAAAGCTTCCCCCCCCATCAGATTAGCACTCTGTCTTCAATCATGTCATTTTGTTTTAAGTTTTATAGCACCTTCCTCCAAAGAGATAATTGCAAAAAAGTTTATGTAACAGCTAGCAGCAAGCTGCAAAGCTGTCTTTAACTATTTGCCTTCTCTAAATTCATTTTACAAATGAAACCAGAAGAAATGGAAAGTTCCTCTTTGGGTTAGAATCTCTGGAGGATCTTACTACTAGAAGGTAGTGCTGCGAATGTATCTGAAGCTCTGGGCGATGGTTAATAGATTCTTGGAACATGGGGTATAAACACAAACAATAGCTTACTTTCTAAATCTCGTTAACTGATAAAAACTGGGAATTTAAAAAGGTCTAATTGTTTGTTTGTTTGTTTCCTTTCTCGCTGTACTGTAAGGTCTGGGAGAGTGGGGTATTTCCCCCAGGGTCTAACCCAGAACCTATCACAGAGATGGAACTCAGTGAACATTTGTTGAATGAATGACTAAATAAATGATTGAATGCAAGACAAATTTATTAACACTTGACTAAAGTAAAATCATATATTTCTCAAAATAAATTATTTTTATTTCATTGGCCTGAATTGGCTGACAATTCTTGTGACTGGCGAATCATGCTTTTTTAACAAATTAAAAACAAACCGCAAAATCAGGATTTTAGAGTCATTCTTTCGCAGATGTGTTTGTTGTAAGTCCAATACATGCATCCTGTTGAATTGGCTGCTTTGTGTAATTGAGAGCCAATTCCAATGTTCACATGACAATGAAATCTCAAGCTTAAATTTATTAATATGTTGTTTTGGCAGAACACCAGGCCTCTTAATAGCAAAATATGGAGAGACAGGATATTAGTCTCCAAATACTTGAATTTGATTTTGAAAATAAACTCATGTTGTTCTTAAAAAAGATCATTCATAAGAAGATGTTAACTGTGAAACTGTGAGACTATAAAGCTATTTAAAGGAAAAATAATCCAGGGGACAGAAAATCAAACACATCTTCAGTATGGTGTTTGGTTGGAGTTCCTGTTCAAGGAAGGCCCAAGGGTCAAAATATTTAAGTGTTTAGGGGCCTACCTGAGCAATTTTGGTCCTGAGTATTTGCCAACCAACCAGTCAGGCGAATTCTAATAAAGAATCCCTACAAATAATTTGCCAAATACACTAGGACATGGAACAGAAGCACTGCATATTCAACCAGATGGATCCCAGAGAAGAATAATACATCAATTCTAATAATCATGGCTATCATTTATTAAGCACTTCTCAGGTAGGTGTGCAGCACTATGCCACGTGTCATATAGATATTGTTTTATCTAATTCTTACAAAACCCCTTTTGAGCAGATCAGGAGACCAATGCTTTTTAAAAAATAGATTAAGTATATTGCTCAAGGTCAACAAACCTATAAATAGGAAAGGCAGGATTTTAACCCAAGACTGTTTAACACCAAAGCCTTTGTTCTTAACTACTCCATTCCATTCCTCTATTCCTCAAAGGGGGTCCTAGAACTGACAGCATCAGCATCACCTGGAAGCTTGTTGGAAATCAAAGTCTCAAGCTCCACACAGATCTACTGAATCAGA
The DNA here is from genome assembly GCF_030445035.2 of Dasypus novemcinctus. NCBI lineage: Eukaryota > Metazoa > Chordata > Mammalia > Cingulata > Dasypodidae > Dasypus > Dasypus novemcinctus. Next base: position 86,209,767 of record NC_080684.1, on the reverse strand, counting down.
CTATCTTGTTGTGAGCTGCAGGAGTCTGTTGTCATCAGCTCTCCAGGTAATTCTAACGCACACTAAAGGTTGAGAAGGATAGTCTACTCTATTTCTCAAAACTTTAGAAAGTGTGTATAACATTTCGCTTTGCTAGTGCAAATTCTTAAAAATAAAAAAAAAACAGAAAAGAGATATCACATCCGATTCTTTGTTTGAGCCCATGTGCACAATAGTCACCATAGCAGGGGTTCTATTTCCTACAAATAGAATATATAAAATGAGCTCCAATGTAAACAACCCAATAGCATTATTAGCCATCTAAATTATGAACAAGGGCTATAGCAATTGGAATTCTTTCAAGACCTGCCTACACATATTGATTTGGAATTAAAATGGTAATCACTTAGCTCAGTCTAAGTTTTAACAGAGAAAACAAATTTTTACTTTAAACTCAGAAATGAGAATCTTGCCAAGAGGGCAAGAAAAGGCAAGAACAACCATCTAGCGTGCTGTGACAAAAGTGAAATATAGTACATGAAAATGGCAGTCAGAATTCCAGTCTATTGCTATGAGTGATTATCTTGCCAAATAATGATATGTATTGACATTAATGCTGAGCTGTCAGTGGCATGTTATATGGACTTTGAAATTTACTAAAAAATGTTACTGGAAGTCATTCAAATATTTATAATGGTGTAATAGGTGAACTGGAGGCTTTTTCTTTCAAAAAATTTTTTGTTCCAAACTTCTTGATGAGGAAATATTTGGAAAAAACACAATAGATTTATATAAAGACTTATATGGCTGAAATTGATTTTTGTTTCCCTGGGAATTTAAGAATCTTTTTTAATAGTTGTGAGCTGGTGTACAGCTGCAAGAGGTTGGTTTAATACAGAGCCAATATTTATGCTTCTTGATAGGACAAATGAGAGCTCTTGTTCTGTTTTCTGTCTCATTTACTCTGAAAGCCTGGCAACACCTGGGATATAATACTTCTTCAAATGTTTCTAGACTGTTCTTCACTGTTTTGTATTTCATCCTCAGGCTGCTTTATTTATAATATTATTAAACCTCAGAGAAACCCATATAATGGGAAAGAATGGAGAAATTTTGTGATTTTAGTGTTTTATTCTTTTTTAATAGAATTTACATGAAACTGAAAATTGTTTGAGTCTGTTTTGCTAATTTTCAAGTAATGTGCCCATACCTTTCAACAGCATAGCTTAAACAGATGCGTAAATTATATTATATGATAAATATTATGGCTAACACTTAAAGTTCTACAGAAATTAGTCTCTTTCTAATAGGTATAAGAATGTTTATGTAGCTACTTGCTATATTTAAATGAGACAAACCCAGTCTTGCAGAAATACGTCTTTTGCCCAAATGCAGGTCTAGCAAAATTGCTACCAGCAGCCCTCACTGCTTAATAATTTCCAGGTTCTTTCTAGACTTATTTATTTCTCCTACTTACCATTTTCCTACTATATTGAGGATCTACAAAAAGCTAGCACTATGCTAAGTACTTTTCCTGGAAATCCTATGTGCACACTCACAGGAGGTCTTAACGGCTTAGATTCCAAAGCTGTAGAGCTAATATTTGGATCCCAACTCAGACATTTCCTATGTGGGAGATGCTGGACAAGTTATTAACCTCTCTCTATCTCAGGTTCTTTATCTATAAATGAGTATATGAATAGTTGCTACCTCAGGGGCCTGCTGTGAAAATTAAATGGCCTAATTCATATAAAGCCCTCTGACATATGGTAAGCAGTCATGCAAAAAGTGTCTGTCTACAGACATGTGCTGAGAATACCAATGTGTCTGTAGACAAATTAATTTATACTTCCTAGATCCTAATTCTTACCAACAGTTTTGTTTTTTTAAAACAAATTTTATTGATACATATTAATAAAGCATACAATTCATCCAAAGTACAATCAATGGTATTTGGTATTATCACATAGCTATACATTTATCAGTTCAATCATTATTACAGCATTTCATTATTTCAATAATAATGATATTAATAAACAAAAAACAGATAGACAAGAAAATTTTTTGCCTCTCAATCTGTTTCCCCTGCTGTACATAGTTACTATTTCTGGCAATTCTTGCACAATTGTTTATTTATTTATTAAGCAGTTTTATTGAGATATATTCACATACCAATCTATCAAAAGCGTATAATCAGTAGCTTTTAGTGTAATCACAATGTTGTGCATTCATCACCACAAAATATTTTAAAACAATTTCATTACTCAAAAAAAAACAAAACAACTCCACTACTTTAGCAGTCACCTCTCAATTCCTCTATCCTTCCCCAGCCCTACATAACCACTAATGTAATTCCATCTTTCTGAATTGATTCATATTTATATTTTATATAAATGGAATCATACAATATGTAGTACTTTGTGTCTGGTTTCTTTCACTTAGCATAATGGATTTTTTTTTGTCTGATATTACCATTTGTAGCATTAACATACATTTATTCAGCTTCAAAGAAAAACAGTCTTATATATACAATTTTACCCATATTCATATTTCACATGTGCTTTTACTGTGCTATGGAATTCCATGTTACATTTTTAAGCTTTCTTTTTAGTAATATACATGACCTTAGACTTCCCCTTTAAACCACTTTCATACTCACATGATAGTACTGCTAGTTACAAACATTATGTTGGGCTTTCACCTTTTCTGTTCATTTCCAAAGAGTAAGGCACATCCTTTTTACCAATTCTGCACCAGTTAACCCTCAGCTTTCCATTCTCTAAACTCATTCTATTTTCTGGTGATCCATATTCAAGTTACTAACTCCATGCGATTACACAATATATTTAGTTCTTAATAGGGCAATCATACAGTATTTGTCCTTTTGTGTCTGGCTTGCTTCACTCAACATAATGTCCTCCAGGTTCATCCATGTTGTCATATGCTTTACAACTTCATTTCTTCTTACAGCTGCATACTATTCCATCATGTGAATACACCACAGTTTGTTTATCCATTCATTGGTTGATGGACACCTGAGTTGTTTCCAACTTTTGGCAATTGTGAAAAATGCCGCTATGAATATCAGTATGCAGATGTCTGTTCATGTCACCGCTCTGAGTTCTTTTGGTATAAACCCAGGGTGGTATTGCTGGGTCACATGGAAAATCTATATTCAACTTCTTTAGAAACTGTACCATTCTACATTTCCACCAACAGTGAATAAGTGTTCTTATCTCTCCATATCCTCTCCAACACTTGTGTCTTTTAATAGTGGCCATTCTGATAGGTGTGAAATGATATCTCATTGTAATTTTGATTTGCATTTCCCTAATTGCTAGGAATGTTGAGTATTTTTTCATGTGTTTTTTTTCATTGTTTTTGTTTTGTTTGTATTGTTTGGCCAAATGTCTACAAAAGTCTTTTGCCCATTTTTTAATCAGGACATTTGTCTTTTCATTGTTGAGTTGTAAATGTCTCTTTATATATCATGGATATTAAACCCTTATCAGATGTGATTTGCAAATAATTTATCCCATTGAGTCAGCTGCATTTTACCTTTTTTTTTTTTTTTTTTTTTTTTCAGTTTTTTTTTTTTTTTTTAATTTTTTTATTTTTTATTGACTTTGTAATAATATTACATTAAAAATATATATGTGAGGTCCCATTCAACCCCACCCCCCACCCCCCCTCTCCCCCCCCCCAACAACACTCGTTCCCATCATCATGACACATCCATTGGATTTGGTAAGTACATCTTTGGGCACCTCTGCACCTCATATACATTGGTTCACATCATGGCCCATACTCTCCTCTATTCCATCATGTAGGCCCTGTGAGGATTTACAATGTCCGGTGATTACAAAGTTCTCTGTGGTGCAAAAGTGTTTAATTTCCCCAAGGTCCTATTTATCTGCTTTTTTCTTTTTTTTTTTTTCTTTTTTTAAAGATTTATTTATTTATTTTAATTTCCCCCCCTCCCCTGGTTGTCTGTTCTCGGTGTCTATTTGCTGCGTCTTGTTTCTTTGTCCGCTTCTGTTGTCGTCAGTGGCACGGGAAGTGTGGGCGGCGCCATTCCTGGGCAGGCTGCTCTTTCTTTTCACGCTGGGCGGCTTTCCTCACGGGCGCACTCCTTGCGCATGGGGCTCCCCCACGCGGGGGACACCCCTGCGTGGCAGGGCACTCCTTGCGTGCATCAGCACTGCACATGGCCAGCTCCACACGGGTCAAGGAGGCCCGGAGTTTGAACCGCGGACCTCCCATGTTGTAGACGGACGCCCTAACCACTGGGCCAAAGTCCGTTTCCCTGCTTTTTTCTTTTGTTGTGCATGCTTTGGGTGTAAGATCCAAGAAACTATCTTGAAGATGTTACCCTATATTTTCTTCTAGTAGTTTTAGGGTCCTGACTTTTATATTTAGATCTTTGATCCATTATGAGTTGATTCTTATAAAGAATTATATTCTTTTTTTTTTTTTTTTAATTTTTTTATTTTTTATTGACTTTGTAATAATATTACATTAAAAATATATATGTGAGGTCCCATTCAACCCCACCCCCCCACCCCCCCTCTCTCCCCCCCCAACAACACTCGTTCCCATCATCATGACACATCCATTGGATTTGGTAAGTACATCTTTGGGCACCTCTGCACCTCATATACATTGGTTCACATCATGGCCCATACTCTCCTCTATTCCATCATGTAGGCCCTGTGAGGATTTACAATGTCCGGTGATTACCTCTGAAGCACCATCCAGGGCAGCTCCATGTCCCGAAGACGCCTCCACCTCTCATCTCTTCCTGCCTTTCCCCATACCCTTTGTCCATTATGTCCACTTTTCCCAATCCAATGCCACCTCTTCTATGTGGACACTGGATTGGTTGTGTCCATTGCACCTTTATGTCAAGAGGAGGCTCAGATTCCACCTGGATGCTGGATGCAATCCTCCCATTTTCAGTTGTAATCACTCTAGGCTCCATGGTGTGGTGGTTGTCCTTCTTCACCTCCATCTTAGCTGAGTGTGGTAAGTCCAATAAATCAGATTGTAGGTGCTGGAGTCTGTTGAGGCTCAGGATCTGGCTATCACATTGTCAGTCCAGAGATTCAAATCCCCTAAATATATCTTAAACCCCAACATTAACTGCACCTCCAGCACATTAGCATGAAAGTCTTATGAAGGGAGATCCCATCTGAGTCCAGATTCATCACACATAAACACCATTTCCAAAGAGGGGCCATCTGCCCTGGTAGTTAACCCCATCGGCCATGACCATAACTCCCATGGGTCTCTTTAGCCCTCAAAGGAACCAATATCTGGGGGTTGTATCTGCTTTATCTGTCTCTCTGACTCTGCTCAGTTGTGCATGAGGGCAAACCTTCTGCCAGCCTCCAGACTCTTTTTTAGAAACTCGTAGCCATATAAACTCATTTCTCCTTTCCATTTCCCCCTTACTTTAGGTCAAACAGCATTTTAAAGTCATGGTATTTTATGTAGACATGGATATTCTGCTGATCCGCATTGAACCTTCCGTATAAGGTCATTTTCCAGTTGCATCATCAGTTGGTAGTTGATAGTGGTCCCTCGTTGCCAGGGAGGCTCATCCCCGGGTGTCATGTCCCACGCTGGGGGGAAGGCATTGCATTTACATGCTGAGTTTGGCTTCGAGACTGGCCACATTTGAGTAACATGAAGGCTGACAGAAGGAAATTCCCAGGCACAAAGTTGCTCTAGGCCTTGTTATTATTTTGGGTTTATCAGCTCACAAGCATAGTCATTAGTATCAGGGGCTCACTGTTGAACCCTCACTCCCTCCCGGTCCCCACCACTGTACCTGGGAGACTGTCGCTGCTCCCCTAGGGACCACGACAGAGCACCACTGGCCAGGAACCCAGTACCCCCCCCTACTTTGGTTTTTAATTGTTGCCACTATGAGTATATCCAAACATTACCATGCACCCTGGACATATGTTCTGTACAGCTCCCTGTCAGTCATATATCATCTGTCATTGGTATCCCATACCAGTATCCCTCCATTGCCATTGTTGAAACACTCTGTGATCCAGAACTCCCCGAAATTTGAAGCCCAATATAATGTCATGGTCCCTTACTAGGGAATGGCATATAGCGATGAGTTTAAAGGATAGATAAAGAACTTGGATAAAGTTAGATAAAGAACTTAGATAAAGAATGTTGACTTGAAAAAATTCCACATCCTATTTTTTTCTTTTTTTTTTTTTTTCTTTTTTTTTTTTTTTCCCCCCCCCCCCCTAATTATTCAGCTTTTCTTCACAGGAGTCCTAGACCACAGCAATGTATATATATAATATACAGCACTCCCACACATCCACCAGAAAACCTTTTCCCTTCCACAGTGATACTCTTACGCCCTATTCATATCATATTTACTTAAAGTGATGTACAGAGTCTGAGACATTAGCTTTCTAACAAGGTGACATCTGTGTTTACATTATGGTGCATACTTTAGGATACACAGTTCTTTACATTTTTAGTTATCCTATGTTTTACATTATGGTTTACATTATCAGTCTGTCATCTCCTATATGTTATGGTGTAATATTACATGTTTTATATCCATCCTTGTGTACTCTCAAGAAACTCCTCTCTTACCCCCCATTTACTTTGGTTCCACACATTTAACGTCCATTTTCCCTTCCACCTTGGTGCCCTCAGTGATAGCCAACCTCCGTTTCCTGAGGAGCCACTTCCAGAGATAGATGGAATAGTGTTCAGGGCGTAACTTGCTCAACTGCCCCAATGCCCTGGGAGCCACCCTTTCTCTCGAGGGATACAGTTCCCTCTATTGGATGGCATTAGTCCTCCCCAGGATGTGGGTCCACCCCCACTCTCACTACTTGGGTTTCTACCCCATGGTGTCACCCACTCTGGCAGAATGAGCATTTAGACATTCCCCAGGAGCCCGTCCTGCATCAGACCCTCCCCTCCGAGCATTCTAAACAGGTAACCCTCTTTATTATATTTTGATATGATTTTCTCGGCATTTTACTCTCCACCAACACCTGACCCTCTCCTGGTTCGTATGCTACCCCTCCCTCCCCCCACTTTTGGGCAACGTTACCCACCCGTCCCTCCCCAGCCACCCTCAAACCCGCAAAGCCCCAAGCAAAGGCAACCCTTTGCCCCCCTTTTATCTCTTCTTTGTGTTCATACTTACCACCATCTCGTCTTAAATTCCACCCCTGCAGACATCGGCTCATATCCTTCCTCCACCCTCCGATTTCCTGCAAGCCTATCGTTCAGTCTCTTGCTATCTAGGGCAGCTTGTTTATTTCATATCATTGAGGTCATGTAGTATTTGTCCTTCAATGTCTGGGTTGCTTCACTCAACATAAGGTTCTCAAGATTCATCCATGTTATCACATGTGTTTGTAGTGTGTTTGTTCTTACAGCCGAGTAGTATTCCATTGTGTGTATATACCACATTTTATTGATCCACTCGTCTGTTGATGGGCATTTGGGTTGATTCCAACTTTTGGCAATAGTGAACAATGCTGCTATGAACATTGGTGTACATATATTGGTTTGTGTTCTTGTTTTCAGTTCTGCTGGGTATATTCCCAGCAGTGGTATTGCTGGGTCATATGGCAAATCTATGGCTAGTTTTTTGAGAAACCGCCATACTGTTCTCCAGAATGGTTGGATCCTTCTGCATTCCCACCAGCAGTGTATGAGTGTTCCCCTTCCTTCACATCCTCTCCAGCACTTGTATTCTTCTGTTTTTTTCATAGCTGCCAATCTTATGGGTGTAAGATGGTATCTCATTGTGGTTTTGATTTGCATTTCCCTGATAGCTAGAGATTTGGAACATTTTTTCATGTGCTTTCTTGCCATTTGTATTTCTTCTTCGGAGAAGTGTCTGTTTAAGTCTTTTTCCCATTTTTTAAATGGATTGTTTATCTTTTTATTTTCAAGATGTAGGAGTTCTTTATATATGCAAGTTATAAGTTTCTTATCAGATATATGATTGCCAAATATTTTCTCCCACTGTGTGGGCTCCCTTTTTACTTTCTTGACAAACTCCTTTGAGGTGCAGAAGGCTTTAATTTTGAGGAAGTCCCATTTATCTATTAGTTCTTTTGCTGCTCGTGCTTTTGGTGAGATATTCATAAATCCATTACCTATTACAAGGTCCTGTAGATGTTTCCCTACACTGCTTTCTAAGGTTTTTATGGTCTTGGCTTTTATATTTAGGTCTTTGATCCATCTTGAGTTGATCTTTGTATAAGGTGTGAGATGGTAATCCTCTTTCATTCTTCTACATATGGCTATCCAGTTCTCCAGACACCATTTGTTGAATAGGCCACTCTCTCCCAGTTGAGAGGGTTTGGTGGCTTTATCGAATATTATGTGGTTGTATATGTGAGGTTCTATATCAGAGCTTTCAATTCGATTCCATTGGTCTATATATCTCTCCTTATGCCAATACCATGCTGTTTTCACCACCGTAGCTTTATAGTATGTTTTGAAGTCAGGTAGTGTGATTCCTCCAATTTCGTTTTTCTTTTTCAGTATGTCTTTGGCTATTCGGGGTCTCTTTCCTTTCCAAATAAATTTCATAGTTAGTTTTTCTAGTTCCTTAAAGAAGGCTGCATTGATTTTTATTGGGATTGCATTGAATGTGTAGATCAATTTTGGTAGGATAGACATCTTAATAATGTTCAGTCTTCCTATCCATGAACAAGGAATAGTCTTCCATTTATTTAGGTCTTCTTTGATTTCCTTGAACAATCTTGTATAGTTCTCAGTGTATAAGTTCTTTACCTCTTTAGTTAAATTTATTCCTAAGTATTTGATTTTTTTATTTACTATTGTGAATGGTATTTGTTTCTTGATTTCCTCCTGATCTTGCTCATTATTGGTGTACAGAAATGCTACTGATTTTTGCGCATTGATCTTATAACCTGCGACTTTACTAAACTCATTTATGAGTTCTAGAATCTTCGTTGTAGATCTCTCAGGGTTTTCTATGTATAGGATCATGTCATCTGCAAATAATGAAATTTTGACTTCTTCCTTTCCAATTTGAATGCCTTTTATTTCTGGTTCTTGCCTCAGTGCTCGAGCAAGTACTTCTAAGACAATGTTAAATAGGAGCGGTGACAGTGGGCATCCTTGTCTTGTTCCTGAGTTTAGAGGGAAGGAGTCTAGGATTTCTCCATTGTAAACAATATTGGCTTTAGGTTTTTCATATATACTCTTTATCATGTTCAAAAAATTTCCTTGTATTCCAATCATTTGGAGTGTTTTTATCAAGAAAGGGTGCTGTATTTTGTCAAATGCTTTTTCTGCATCAATAGATATAATCATGTGATTTTTTTCCTTCAATCTGTTTATATGGTGTATTACGTTGATTGATTTTCTTATGTTGAACCATCCTTGCATACCTGGGATGAATCCCACTTGGTCGTGGTGTATAATTCGTTTAATGTGTTGTTGAATACGATTAGCAAGTATTTTGTTAAGTATTTTTGCGTCTAGGTTCATTAGAGAAATTGGTCTGTAATTTTCCTTTCTTGTGATGTCTTTGTTTGGCTTTGGTACTAGGGTAATGTTGGCATCATAGAAGGAGTTGGGTAATGTTCTTTCTGTTTCGATGGTTTGGAATAGTTTCAGCAGGATTGGTGTCAGTTCTTTACGGAATGTTTTATAGAATTCACCTGTGAAGCCATCTGGCCCTGGGCTCTTCTTAGTTGGGAGATTTTTAATAACTGATTCTATCTCTCTGCTTGTGATTGGTTTGTTAAGATCATCAATTTCTTCTTTTGTCAATATGGGCTGTTTATGTGTTTCTAGGAATTTGTCCATTTCCTCTAGATTGTCATTTTTGTTGGAATATAGTTTTTCAAAATATCCTCTTATGATAGTCTTTATTTCTGTGGGGTCAGTGGTGATATCGCCTTTCTCATTTCTTATTTTGTGTATTTGCATCTTCTCTCTTTTTTTCTTTGTTAGTGTTGCTAAAGGTTTGTCAATTTTGTTAATCTTCTCAAAAAACCAGCTCTTGGTCTTGTTTATCTGTTCAAGTGCTTTCTTATTTTCTATTTCATTTAGTTCTGCTCTTATCTTTGTTATTTCCTTCCTTCTTCTTCCTGTTGGGTTACTTTGTTGTTGTTTTTCTAATTCCTTCAAATGTGCAGTTAGTTCTTCAATTTTTGCTCTTTCTTCTTTTTTGATATATGAATTTATGGCTATAAACTTCCCTCTCAGTACTGCTTTTGCTGCATCCCATAAATTTTGGTATGTTGTGTTATCATTATCATTTGTTTCAAGGTAGTCATTGATTTCTTTTGAGATTTCCTCTTTGACCCACTGTTTTTCTAAGAGTGTGCTGTTTAATTTCCAAATCGTGGTGTGAAATCTGGGCTTCTGTCCCTTGCAAATCTCCAGCTTGACTCCGCTGTGGTCAGAGATAATGTTTTGTATGATTTCAATCTTTCTGAATTCGTTCAGCCTTTCTTTGTGGCCTAGCATATGATCTATCTTGGAGAATGATCCATGTGCGCTTGAGAAAAATGTATATCCTGCTGTGTTTGGGTGTAGTGATCTATATATGTCTATTAGATCGAGCTCCTCTAATATACTATTCAGATGTTTTGTTTCTTTGGTGATTCTCTTTTGAGATGTTCTGTCCAGAATTGATAGTGGTGTATTAAAATCCCCCACTATAATTGTAGATGTATCTATTCTTTCACTTAGTTTTTCCAGCGTTTGCCTGACGTATTTAGAGGCACCCTTGTTAGGGGCATAGATATTTATGATTGTTCGATCTTCTTGACAGATTTTCCCTTTGACTAAAATGTAGTATCTTTCTTTGTCTCTCACAATTGTTTCACATTTAAAGTCTATTTTGTCTGATATTAATATAGCTACTCCTGCCTTTTTTTGGTTATTGTTAGCTTGTATGATTGTTTTCCAGCCTTTCACTTTCAATCTCCATGCGTCTCTGGGTCTAAGATGTGTCTCTTGTAGACAGCATATGGATGGGTCATATTTCCTTATCCAGTGTCCCAGTCTGAATCTTTTGATAGGTGAGTTTAATCCATTGACATTCAGTGTTATTACTATCAAGGAATTATTTGTGTTAGCCATATTTTGATTGGATTTGTGTTTGTCATATTTTGTTTGTATATTTTTTTTGTCTTTTTTTTTGTTGTTGTTGGTCTTATACTCTCCTCCAACTTTGCCTTTCCTGTTTTTTCCTTTCTTCCTGCAGAACTCCCTTTAGAATTTCTTGAAGGGGAGGTTTCTTGTTGGTATACTCTTTCAGTTTCTGTTTGTCTGCGAATATTTTGAACTCTCCATCATGTTTGAATGCTAGTTTAGCTGGATAGAGTATTCTTGGTTGGAAATTTTTTTCCTTTAGTACCTTGACTATATCATACCACTGTCTTCTTGCCTCCATGGTTTCAGAAGAGAAATCAGCACTTAATCTAATTGAGCTTCCCTTGTATGTGATGGTTTTCTTTTCTCTTGCTGCTTTTAGGATTTTCTCTTTGTCTTGAGCATTGGATAATTTGACAAGTATATGTCTTGGGGTGGGCCTGTTGGGGTTTATGACTTGTGGAGTGCGCTGTGCTTCTTGGATATGTACATCTGTCTCTTTCAGTAGATTTGGGAAGTTTTCAGCCATTATTTCCTGCAACACTCTTTCTGACCCCTTTCCCTTCTCTTCACCTTCTGGAATGCCTATAATACGTATGTTTGAGCGTTTTGCATTGTCATTCAGGTCCCTAAATCCTAATTGGATTTTTTCTATCTTCTTATTGACCCCTTCTACTATCTGTTTGATTTCTGATGTACTGTCTTCCACATCACTAATTCTCTGCTCTGTCTCTTCTAGTCTGCTGATATTTGCTGCAAGTGTATTTTTGATTTCTTGAACTGTGGTGTTCATTCCCATCATATCTGTTATGTTTTTGCGTATGTCTGCAATTTCCCCTCCAAGTGATGTCTTCATGTTGTTAACCTCTTTCATTACTGCATCAAATTTGTCGGTGATAAATGTTCTGAGATCTTTCATTGCTTGTGCCAAGTTTTGCTCCCCTTCGTGATTATTGGTTTGTTGATTGGATTCAGCCATGTTTTCCTGATTATTGGTTTGGTTCGTAGATTTTTGTTGCTTTCTGGTCATCTCTTTATTTTGACGAATTTAATCAGTTCCTTAGCTTCTTTGTCTGCTCTTGGAGGTTAATTAGTTGTTATTTTTGCACAGGTGTTATATCTTCTCTTTGTCACTTTTTTCTTCTTATTCTAGTTACTTGTTGTTGGTTAAGTTCACTTTAGAGGAAAGTATTAGTGTTGGGGAAAGGCAATTGTGTAAGCAAGGGAAAAGTGTAAAGTTGTATTGGTGATGTATGTTAATAAAGCAGGAATATGAGATCTGGAAGGATGGAGGTTAGATTCATGTAGATTGTATAGGGTTATAGCTGTAGGTAGAGTACCTTTTATGAAGTTGATGACTGAATTTGGGAGGAATATGGTATGAACTACACAGCTATTGTTTTCATGAGAGAGGGAAAAAGAAAAGAAAGGTAATAGTTTCAAGAGTGGATAATAGACAGAAAACAGAACAAAGGTATTAGAAATTAAGAGTTAGACACTTTGTGGATCAAAGAACGGGAGGTGGGGGATGGAATATAGGAGAGACAGTAGATGATAGTGGATATCAAGATGCAGGGGAAGGGGGATAGTGTAGGTAGCCTAAATCAGTTCACACAGAAATGAGGCAGTGGAGGATGGGAAAACCCAGCAAATGTGAGGTGTTCCCTGTAGCACCTATTGTATACTTGAATTAAAGTAAAAATAAGTGGAAGATGAGGGACAAGAGGGAAAGAGAAAACCGAAAAAAAAAAAAAAAAACAAACTAATTATAATAAAGAAAAAAGAAAGGCAAGAAGAAAGGAAGAAAGAAAAAGAGGATGGGCAAACGGTGGGGAACGGATAGGGAGAAGAGAGATACAGGTACACACGTGTCACAATTGCAACACTATCTAAAACAACAACTTCCCCCCGCTTTGCCCTAAAACCCCCCCGTCTGTCTGCCCAAATGGGTCTGCAAGCACCTCCCTTCCCACAAACCCCCAATAGGCCGCCCAGGGCCCACGAACTCCCCAGTACTGCAGATGCTCAAAAAAAAAAAAAAAAAAAAAAAAAATTAAGTAAAATTAAAAAAAAACAAAAAAAACAAAAAAAAAACAGAAACCCCTCCGCAGGCCCGGCTCCGCCCGCCGCGGAAGCTTGGACCGGCTCTGCCCGGCTCCTCACGCCGCCTTGGCCTGGCCTGGCTCCGCCCAGCTCCGCTCGCTACAGCGGCCCAGCCGGCTCCGGCATCCACCTCCCGCCACCGCGGCCTGGACCGGCCCTGCCCGGCTCCGTACCCGCCGCGGCCTGACCCGGGCCCGCCCGGCTCCAAACGCTACCGCGGCCCGCAGCCGGGGCCTGCACCGGCCCCGCCCGGCTCCAAGCGCTACCGCGGCCCACAGCCGGGGCCTGCACCGGCCCCGCCCGGCTCCAAGCGCTACCGCGGCCCGCAGCCGGGGCCTGCACCGGCCCCGCCCGGCTCCAAGCGCTACCGCGGCCCGCAGCCGGGGCCTGCACCGGCCCCGCCCGGCTCCAAGCGCTACCGCGGCCCGGCCCGGCCTGGCTCAGCCCCACCGAGCGGGGCTAGATGCCTCGTCTCCGCCTACCCAAGAAGGGAATCCTCTACAGGTAGCTGGGATCTCCGTGTATATTTCACAGACGAATCCTCTCTGTTACCTTCCCTCCAAATCGATGTCCAGACACCTCCGGACCAGCAAAAATCCTGAAACAATCCGGTCCCAAAGAGTCTCCAACGCCGCCCAGCCGATTCCCTGCAGAAGACTCTAACAGGGATGTTCACTCAGCCGCCATCTTGCCCCCTCCAAGAATTATATTCTTATATTCTTTAGTTTATGGATATCCAGTTCTCCCAGTACCATTTGTAGAAGAGACTGTTTTGTCCTGTCAACATGGACATAGTAGGTATATCAAAAAACAGTTGGCTGTAGAGATGAGGATTTATTTCTGGACTCTCAATTCTATTCCACTGATCAATGTATCTGTCTTTATGCCAATACCATGCTGTTTTGATCACTGTAGCTTTGTAATATGTTTCAGGCCAGACAGTGAAAGTCCTCCCATGTCACTCTTCTTTTTTAGGAATGCTTTTGGCTATTTGAGTGCACTTTCCCTTCCAAATAAATTTGGTAATTGCCTTTTCTATGTCTGCAAAGCAAGCTGTTGGAATTTTGATTGGTATTGCATTGAATCTATAAATCAGTTTGGGTAGGATTGACATCTTCACAATATATAGTCTTCTAATCTATGAACACAGAATGTCTTTCCAATTGTTTAGGTCTTCACTGATTACTTTTAGCATAGTTTTATAAACTTCTGAATATAGGTCCTGTACTTCTTTGGTTAAATTGATTCCTAAGTATTTGAGTATTTTGTTGCTATTATTGTAAGTGGAATTTTTTCCAAGATTTCATCCTCAGATTTTTCAATACTAGTGTACAGAAACATTACTGATTATTGCATGTTGATCTTGTATCCTGCTGCTTTACTGAACTCATTTATTAGCTCAATTAGCTTTGTCATAGACATTTCAAATTTTTCTAAATATTGGATTATGTCATCTGCAAATAGTAAGAATTTTGCTTCCTCCTTTCCAATTTGGGTGCCTTGTATTATTATTTTTTCTAGTCTATAACTGCTCTACCAAGAACTTCCAGCACAATGTTGAATAACAATGGTGACAGTGGGCATCGTGGTCTTGTTTCCTGATCTTCAGGGGAAACTTTCAACTTTTCTCCATTGAGTGTGATGTTGGCTGTGGGTTTTTTATATATGTCTTTCATCATACTGCAGAATTTTCCTTCTATTTCTATCTTTCAAAGTATTTTTTTCAAGAAAGGATGCTGGATTTTGTCGAATACCTTCCTTCAATTTGTTGATATGATATATTATGGTTAATTTTCTTATGTTGAACCTGGAATAAATCCCACTTGGTCATGATCTATAAGTCTTTTGATACGCTGTTGGATTCTATTTGCAAGTATTTTGTTGAGAATTTTTACATCTATGTTCATTAGAGGGATTGGTCTATAATTTTCTTTTCTTATAGTGTCTTTATCCAGCTTTTGTATTGGGTGATGTTGGCTTCACAAAATATGTTGGGTAATTTTCCTTCCTTTTCAATTTTTTGGAAGAGTTTAAACAAGATTGGTGTTAATTCTTCTTGAAATGCTTGGTAGAATTCACCTGTGAAGCCATCTGATCCTGGGCTTATCTTTTTTGAGAGATTTTTGATGACCAATTCAATCTCTTTAAAGGTGATTGGTTTGTTAAGTTCTTGTATTTCTTGTAGCATCAGTTTAAGTTGTTTGTGCATTTAGGAATTTGTCCATTTCATCTAGGTTGTCTAGTTTGTTGGTATATAGTTTCTTATGGTATCCTTTTATGATCCTATTTGTTTCTGTGGGGTCAGTTGTAACTTAAGACCATTTCATTTCTGATTTTATTTATTTGCATCTTCTCTCTTTTTTCCTTTGTTAGTTTAGCTAGGGGGTTGTTGATTTTTATTGATCTTCTCAAAGAACCAGGTTTTGGTTTTGTTCATTTCCTCTATTTTGTTTTTCTCAATTTTATTTATTTCTGCTCTAAATTTTATTATTTCTTTCCCTCTGCTCTGGAAATGGTTTGCTGTTCTTTATTACTTTCTCCAGTTGTTCAGTTAGAGTTGAGTTTAGCTCTTTCTTCTCTTTTAATATAGGCTTTAGAGCTATAAATTTCCCTCTCAAGACTGCCTTTGCTGTATGCCATAAGTTTTGACAAGTTGTGTTCTCATTTTCATTCATTTCTTTTTTTTTTTTAAGATTTATTTATTTATTTATTTATTTAATTCCCCTTCCCTCCCCCCGGTTGCCTGTTTTTCTGTGTCTTTTTGCTGCGTCTTGTTTCTTTGTCCGCTTCTGTTGTCGTCAGCCGCACGGGAAGTGTGGGCGGCGCCATTCCTCGGCAGGCTGCTCCCTCCTTCGCGCTGGGCGGCTCTCCTTATGGGTGCACTCCTTGCGCGTGGGGCTCCCCTATGCAGGGGACACCCCTGTGTAGCATGGCACTCCTTAAGCGCATCAACACTGCGCATGGGCCAGCTCCACACGGGTCAAGGAGGCCCGGGGCTTGAACCACGGACCTCCCATGTGGTAGACAGACGCCCTAACCACTGGGCCAAAGTCTGTTTCCTATCATTCATTTCAATATATTTGCTGATTTCACTTGCAATTTCTTCTTTGACATACTGATTATTTAGGAGTGTGTTGTTTTAGCCTCCACACATTTGAGAATTTTACTTCTTTCACGTCTAGTATTGATTTCCCGTTTAATTCCATTATGATCTGAAAGGTTGCTTTGTGTAATTTCAATATTTTTTTATTTGTTGAGAGCTCCATTGTAACCTAATGTTTTCTATTCTGAAGAACAATCCATGGGCACTTGAGAAGAATGTATAATCTGCTTTGGGTGCAACAGTCAATATATGTCTGTTAGGTCCAACTCATTTATCATATTGTTCAAGTTCTCTGTTTCCTTGTTGATCTTCTGTCTGGTTTTTCTATTGAATGATGTGAATGGTGTGTTAAAGTGTCCAACTATTACTGAAGAAATGTCTTTTTCTCCCTTCAGTTTGCCAGAGTTTCCCTCATGTATTTTGGGGCAACCTGGTGAGGTGCATAGATATTTATGACTATTATATCTTCATGGTGGATGTTCCCTTTTTTTTTTTCTTAAAGATTTCTTTTTATTTATTTCTCTCCCCTTCCCCCTGTTGTCTTTTCTGTGTCCATTTACTGTGTGTTCTTCTGCATCCACTTGCATTGTCAGGCAGCACTGGGAAACTGCATCTCTTTTTGTTGTGTCATCTTGCTGTGTCAGCTCTCCATGTGTGTGGCACCATTCCTGGGCAGGCTGCACTTTTTTTCACATGGGGCAGCTCTCCTTGCGGGGCGCACTCCTTGCACAGGGGCACCCCTACACAGGGGTGCCCATGCATGGCACACACTCCTTGCGCATGGCAGCACTGCACATGGGCCAGCTCATGACACGGGTCAGAAGGTCCTGGGTATCAAATCCTGGACCCTCCGTATGGTAGGCAGACGCTATATCAGTTGAACCACATCCACTTCCTGATGTTCCCTTTTATTAATATATAATGGTCTTCTGTATCTCTTATAACTTTTTTAGCATTTAAAGTCTTTTGTCCAATATTGGTATAGCTACCCGTGCTCTTTTTTGGCTACTGTTTGCATGGAGTATCTTTTTCCAAACTTTCATTTTAGCTGGTTTGTATGGATGGCTTGTGCTTTTTTATCCATGCTGTCAGCATATCTGTTCTGAGTGGAGAGTTTAACTCATTCACATTTAATAATATTACTGTAAATGCATTATTCACTTCCAAATTTCATTCATTGGTTTTCATATGTCATATCTTATTTTCATCTATTTACTCTTTTGGTTACCCTTTCTGCTGTTCTCTCTTCCATACTCTCTTTTAAGCCTCTCTCTCATATTTTTCTGTCAGGATGTAAGTCTTCCTTTAATATTTTGTATGAACTTTCTTATTTTCTGTTTGTTTGTGAATACTTTAAATTCACCTTCATATTTGAAGGATATTTTTGCTGGATAAAGAATTCTAGGCTTGCAGTTTTTCTCTTTCAGTATCCTAATTATAGCATATGACTATCTTCTCACCTCCTTGGTTTCTGATAAGAAATTCACACTAAATCTTACTGGGCATCCATTGTATGTGATGCTTTTCTTCTCCCTTGCTGCTCTCAGATTTTCTCTTTGTCTTTAGCATTTGACATTCTGAGTAATATATGACTCAGAGTAGGTCTTTTCACATTTTTTCTGATTAGGGTACACTGTGCTTCTTGGACATATAAGTCCATTTTTTTTTCATGAGAGTTGGGAAATGTTCAGCTATTATTTCCTTAAATACTCTTTCTACCCCTTTTCCCCTCTCTTCTCCTTCTGGAACTCCAATGACCTGTATGTTGTTGTTTCTCATATTATAATTCCACTTACAGAGCCTCCATTCTATTTTTTCCAATCTTTTCTCTTTTCAATTTCAGCTGTTCTTCTGTATCACTTATTCTTTCTTCTATCATTTTGAGTCTGCTGTAGTATGCCTCTAATTTTTTTTGTTGTTATCGTTGTTTTCTATTAAACACTTTTTTTATTAAAGTTAATAGGTCACAAAGAACGTTACATTAAAAAATATAAGAGGGAAAAAAAATATATAAGAGGTTCCCATATAACCCACCCCCCATGCCCCTACCCCCATCATTTTTGTAAATTGTATTTTTTTGAAGATATATACATCTCAAAAAAATTAGGGATACCATTGGGTGGAGCTTTGCATGCTTTAGGGGTGCTAAGGTTGGGAGGATGGGTTAGATGGCCCAAGGAGTTGGGGTGAGAGCCGGGGGGAGCAGTTGAATATGGGAGAATCTCAGGTATATGGTTGAAACTATAAGGTTGAGAAAACTCTTTAGAAAATATAATAAGAAAGGATTACATGTTTAAGGTGCTTAAGAGGGGGCATATGGAACAGGGGCAGGCTGCTAGGGAGTGTGTGAGTGCTCAGTTTGTCATAATGTGTTAAATCATTGGGTGGAGACCATACAATGAGTGTGAAGGTGTACCCATGTCCTGGGGAGACCTGATGTTCTCAAATGGAGAGAATTGTGTCCCTGAAGAGAATTGGTGGCTCGGAATGGGTTAGGGCAGTCTAGTATGTCAAGCCCTCAGCATTGTTGCAAGTATCTGTAAATCTGATCCCTCAAGTAGTGAAGATTGATTGTCATTGTGGGCTCCGAGGGGAGGGAGAGAGAGGTAAAGAATAGATGGAAACAGGGCCACTGGGGGTCAATGGAAGTGCTCCACAAGATCACATAATGATGGATATAGAACATGTTAATGTATACCAAAAATGTATATAACTCTATAAGCTAAAATGTAAGCCATAGTGTAAAACATCAGGAAACTAAAAATTTAGAAATTTGTACAGTCTAAAATGTAAGCCATAATGTAAACCAAAATGGAACCATATTTGATAGCTATGTTTCAAAATCTGTACATCAGCTACAGCAAATATAACATGGACATATAAAAAGATCATTGCTAGGGAAGGGGGAAAAGGTTTGATATTGGATATATGGGAGTCCCCTATATTGTATATGTGAATTACTATTATCTAAAACTTTTTTGAAGACAAAATTAAAAATTAGAAAAAATATTTTTTAAGGAATGGATGTAGACTCGGAGGAAGAAATGAATGAAAGTGCCTTGCCACTGTACATTCAGGGCAACACCTATTACAGTGATGAAAGGCAAAATATTAAAAACAAATCTTTATAATATTGTTCATTTTTATTAATACACCAATTTATTTTTACTTTATCTTAGTATTTCTAAACTAGTATGTATACTTCTAATCTTTAAACCCATCACTATATTTCATTTGCCTATTAATTGAATTTGGCAATACATTAGGCTTCATTGTTGAAGAAATTTTGGGCCACAGAGAGGTTCAATTATGGTAGAGGAGGAACACTGGTGTGGGGTGTTATTGATGGGAGGGCACATGGTTGGGAGGGAGTTCTCCAGGGCATGTATATAGGGGACATAAAAATGTTTGGATATATGTTGGGTATTTTCAGAGTAGCTACAGTTACAAATGACAACTGAGGGACTGCTGAATTCCTAGCCAGGGGAGCTCTATCACATTCCCCAATGGAACAGCAATAATCCCCCGAGTGCAACGGCAAAGAACAAAGAGGGATTTTCCAAAGATGAGCCCTTGATACAGATGACTATGCTTATGAGTCTGTGTGCCTGAAGTATGAACTAGGCCTAGAGCTGCAGGGTGCCTTAAAGTTACCTCCTGAGAGCCTCCATGTTGCTCACATGTGGCCACTCTCTAAACCAAACTCAGCATGTAAATGCATTACATTCCCCCCAGCAAGGGACATGACTCCTGGGGATGAGCCTCCCTGGCACCAAGGGATTACAACCAAGCACCAGCTGGTGATGTGAATTGAAAAAGACCTTGAATAAAAAGGTCAACTCAGACAAGCAGAATATCTCAACCCATATGCAAGATTATGCATTAAAAACTGCTTTTTGACCTTGAATAAAAAGGGAAATCAGGAAACAGACTTGGCCCAGCAGATAGGGCATCCATCTACCACATGGGAGGTCCGTGGTTCAAACCCCAGGCCTCCTTGACCCATGTGGAGCTGGCTCAGGTGCAGTGCTGATGTGATCAAGGAGTGCTATGCCATGCAGGGGTGTCCCCCGCGTAGGGGAGCCCCATGCTCAAGGAGTGCACCCTGTAAGGAGAGCTGCCCAGTGCAAAAAAAAAGTGCAGCCTGCCCAAGAGTGGTGCCACACACACAGAGAGCTGACGCAGCAAGATGACACAACAAAAAAAGAAACACAGATTCCCATGCCGCTGACAGCAGCAGAACGGACAAAAAGAAGAACACACAGCAAATGGACACAGAACAGACAACTGGGGTGGGGGGAGAAGGGGAGAGAAATAAATAAAATAAATCTTTTTAAAAAAGTGGGGGGGAATAGCAAAGACAAATAAGTTTAGATGGCTTAGAGTCTTCAAAAAAGAGTCAGGAGGTCATCATAAGGGTCATGCTTACTCACTCCTCAGAAGGATGCAGAAACAGCCAAAGTGGATACAACCCCATGTACTGGTTCTCCTGAGGGCTACAGAGACCCACAGGGATATGGTCATGGCAGATAAATCCGGAGCTCAGTACCATGTCAGTGGGTCCTACTTTGGAATTTGTGTACCTGAGTGTGATAGAGTCAGACTCAAATGTGAACTTTCTACACATGCCTCTTCTGTCACTTTTACTGAACTTTTGGTTGGTGCTAGTGTTGGTGTGTACTTAGGAGACTTGAATCTCTGGACTGTCCACATGCCAGATGGGCCCTGAGCCTCAGCAGAGTTGAAACTCCTACTCTCTAGTTCATTGGACTTACGCAGGTCAGCTAACAGGGAGGTGATGATGGTCAGTCACCACACCAGGGAACTGAGAGTGCCTACAACTGCAAGCAGGAGAATTGCATCCATTATCCATGCAGAATCTAAGCCTTCTCTCAATATAGAGGTGGAGTGGACATCACCATTGCAGGACCCACAGAATGGAGGAATAAAATATGTATTAGAGTGGATTTACTGATATCCTACTATAAAACTTTTGTGGCTACTAATAGAAGAAATTGTATCATTGATGGGGTGAAAGTGGCCACAGTAGTTGCTGAGGGCAGGGAGTGGGAAGAAGAGATGTGATGAGGGGACATTTTTGGGACTTTGGAGTTGTCCTAAATGATATTGCACGGTCAGATGCTGGACATTATATATCCACCCATAACCCACTGAATGTACTGCGGGAGAGTGTGAACTACAGAGTAAACTATTATCCACATGTTGCATCAGTGTTCCAAAAGGTGTTCGCCAAGTGGGATGAGTATGCCACAATGATTGGTGTGGGAGGAATGGAAGGGTGGAGTGTGGGTTATATGGGAACCTCTTATGTTTTTTGTTGTTTTTTTTTACAGCTTTATTTATTTTTTATTTATTTCTCTCCCCTTTCCCCCACCCCCTGGTTGTCTGTTCTCTGTGTCTATTTGCTGTATGTTCTTCTTTGTCCACTTCTATCCTTATCAGTGGCACAGGAATCTGTGTTTCTTTTTGTTGCATCATCTTGTTGTGTCAGCTGTCCGTGTGTGCAGCACCATTCTTGGGCAGGTTACACTTTCTTTCGTGCTGGGTGGCTCTCCGTACGGGGCGCACTCCTTGCGCGTGGGGCTCCGCTATGCGGGGGACACCCCTGCGTGGCAGAGCACTCCTTGTGCACATCAGCACTGCACGTGGGCCAGCTCCACATGGGTCAGGGAGGCCCGGGGTTTGAACCACGGGCCTTCCATGTGGTAGACGGACGCCCTAACCACTGGGCCAAGTCCGCTTCCTCTTATGTTTTTTTTAATGTAACGTTCTATGTGATCTATTAACTTTAATTTTAAAAGTTTTACTTAAATAAATAAATAAATGTGAAAAAATGTGTATTAAAAATGTACTGAAAAATGAAAACTATTATAAAGCTTAGTTTTTTTATAGTTAATCTTGATTTTTTTTCTTATGGGGAGGTCACCCCCCTCACCCCACTCCTCCTGCCATAACAAAAATCTCCTGCATCATCATCAGACATTCATTGCATTTGGTGAATACATCTCTGAGCACCGCTGCACCTCATGGTCAATGGTCCACATCATAGCCCACACTCTCCCACATTCCACCCTGTGGGCCATGGGAGACCATACAATGTCCGGTAACTGTCCCTGCAGCACCACCCAAGACAACTCCAAGTCCCGAAAACACTCCCACATCTCATCTCTTCCTCCCACTCCCTACCCCCAGCAGCCACCATGGCCACTTTCTCCACACCAATGCCACATTTTCTTCGATTACTAATCACAATAGTTCATGAATAGAATATCAGTAAGTCCACTCTAATCCATACTCTATTCCTCCATCCTGTAGACCTTAGAATGGTTGTGTCCACTCCACATCTATATCAAGAGGGGGAATAGATTTCAGATGGATGCTGGATGCAATTCTCCTGCTTTCAGTTGCAGGCAGTATTGACTTCCTGGTGTGGTGGTTGACCTTCTTCACCTCCATGTTAGATGAGTGGGGTAAGTCCAATAAACCAGAGTGTAGGAGTTGCAAGTCTGTTGAGGCTCAGGGCCTGGCTATCACATGGTCAGTCCAGAGATTCAGGTCCCCTGGGTATACATTAAACCCCAGCACCAACTACACTTCCAGTAAAAGTAAAAGGAGAGACTTGTGGACAAACATCGCATCTAAGTCCAGCTCCATCACACAGAAACACAAACTCCAAAGTAGGGCCAACTGAGATGGCACTGAACTCCATCTGCCATGACCATAGAACCTGTGGGTCTCTGTAGCCCTCAGGAGAACCAATACCTGGGGTTGTATCTACTTTATCTGTCTCTGGGACTCTGCTCAGGTGTGCATAAGGGCAACCCCTCTGATAACCTCCCGGCTCTTTTTGGAGACTCATAGCCATAGTAACTCATTTGTCCTTTCATTTCCCCCTTTTCTTCAGGTCAAAAAGCATTTTTAATTCCTGGTATTATATGTAGACTGAGATATTCTGCTGGTCCGAGTTGACCCTTTTATTCAAGGTCATTTTCTAGTTACATCATCAGCTGGTACTTAAAGCTTAGTTTTTAACGTTTTGCCTTTCATTACTGTAATAGGTGTTGCCCTGTATGTACAGTAGCAAGGCACTTCCTTTCATTTCTTCCTCAGAGTCTACATCCTTTCTTTTTATTTTTTCCCTGCTTCTTAATTTTGTCTTCAAAAAAGTTTTTGATCACAGTAATTCACACATACAATATAGGGGACTTCCATATATCCAACATTTCCCCTCTCCCCAGCAATGATCTTTTTACATGTTCATGTTATATTTGCTGCAGCCGATGTACAGATTTTGAAAAATAGCTATCAAACATGGTTCCATTTAGGTTTACATTATGGTTTATATTTTTAGACTGTACATATTTTTAAATTTTTTAGTTTCCTGATGTTTTACATTATGGTTTACATTTTAGCTTATAGACTTGTATACATTTTTGGTGTACATTAACATGTCCTATATCCATCATTATGTGATCTTGTGGAGCACTTCCATTGCCCCCCAGTGGCCCTGCTTCCATCTATTCTATACCTCTCTCCCCCTCCCCTCAGGACCCCAGTGACAATCCATCTTCACTACTTGAGTGATTAGATTTACAGATACCTGCAACAATGCTGAGGGCTTGACATACTAGACTGCCCTAACCCATGGGAAGCCCCCGATTCTCTCGATTCTCTCTCAAAACATAATTCCCTCTGTTTCAGAACATCAGATTTCCCCAGGATGTGGGTATACCTTCACACTCATTGTATGGGTCTCCACCCAATGATATAACTCACTGTGACAAAATCGGCACTCACACATCACACACTCCCTAGTAGCCTGCCCCTGTACCAGATGCCTCCCCCTTAAGCACCTTAAACACATAATCCTTCCTTATTATATTTTCTAAGGAGTTTTCTCAACATTATAATTTCAACCTTATACCTGACAGTCTCCCATATTCAATTGTTCCCCCCAGCCCTCCCCCTAATTCCTTGGGTGATCTGACCCATCCTCCCAACCCAAGCCCCTCTCAAGCCCCCAAAACCCCACCCAAAGGTATCCCTATGCCCCCATCTTATCCCCTCCCTTTACAAATACTTACCTCCATCTTATCATAGACTTTACCCATGTAGACATCAGCTCATAACCTTCCTCTTTCCTCAAATTCCTTTAAGCCTATCTTCCTGTCTCTAGCTCTCTGGGACAGCTGGGTTTCCTTGTTTCATATCAGAGAGGTCATGTAGTATTTGTCTTTCAATGCCTGACTTGCTTCACTCAATGTAAGGTCCTCAATATTCATTCATGTTATCCCATGTGTTTGTACTGTGTTCCTTCTTATAGCTGAGGAGTATTCAATAGTATGTGTATACCACATTTTACTTATCCATTCATCTGTTGATGGGCATTTGGGTTGATTCCAACTTTTGGCAATAGTGGATTATGCTGCTGTGAACATTGGTGTGCAGATGTCGGTTTGTGTCCTTATTTTCAGTTCTTCTGTGTATATACTCAGCAGTGGAATTGCTGGGTCAAATGGCAAATCTATAACTAATTTTTTGAGAAACCACCAAACTGTCCTCCAGAATGGCTGGATCCTTCTGCATTCCCACCAGCAGTGGATGAGTGTTCCCATTCCTCCACATCCTCTCCAGCGCTTATAGTCTTCTGTTTTTTGATAGCTGCCAGTCTTATGGGAGTAAGATGGTATTACATTGTAGTTTTGATTTGCACTTCCCTAATAGCTAGAGATTTTGAGCATTTTTTCATGTGCTTTTTAGCCACTTGTATTTCTTCTTTGGAGAATCATCTGTTCAAATCTTTGTCCCATTTTTTAAATGGGATGTTTTGCTTTTTATTTTTGAGATATAGGAGTTCTTTATATATGCAGGATATAAATCTCCTATCAGATATATGGTTACCAAATATTTTCTCCCATTGGGTGGGTTCTCTTTTCACTTTCTTGACAAACTCCTTTGAGGTGCAAAAGGCTTTAATTCTGAAGAAGTTCCATGTATCTATTTGTTCTTTTGCTGCTCGTGCTTTGGGTGTGAAGTTCATGAAGCCATTTCCTAGTACAAGGTCCTGTAGATGCTTCCCTACATTGTTTTCCAAGGTCTTTATGGTCTTGGCTCTTGCATTTAGGTCTGTGATCCATCTTGAGTTGATTTTTGTGTAAGGTGTGAGATGGTAATCCTGTTTCTTTCTTTTGCGTATGGATATCCAATTCTCTAGGCACCATTTGTTGAAGAGGCCATTCTCTCCCAGTTGAGTGGGCTTGGTGGCCTTGTCAAATACCCATGAATGTATATATGAGGATCTATATCAGAACTCTCAGTTCGTTTCCATTGGTAAGTGTGTCTATCCTTGTGCCAGTACCATGCTGTTTTCACTACTATAGCTTTATAGTATGTTTTGAAGTCAGGGAGTGTGATTCCTCCAATTTCATTTTTCTTTTTCAATATGTCTTTGGCTATTTGAGGCCTCTTTCCTTTCCAAATAAATTTCATCATTAGTTTTTCTAGTTCATTAAAAAATGCTGTGTCAATTTTTATTTGGATTGCATTAAATCTGTAGATCAGTTTTGGTAGGATAAGACATCTTAATAATATTTAGTCTTCCTACCCATGAACAGGGAATATTCTTCCATGTATTTAGGTCTTCTTTGATTTCCTTAAACAGTGTTGTATAGTTTTCTGTGTATAAGTCTTTTACATCTTTAGTTAAATTTATTCCTAGTTATTTGATTTTTTAATTTACTATTGTGAATGGTATTTGTTTCTTGATTTCCTCCTCAGATTGCTCATTATTGGTGTACAGAAATGCTACTGATTTTTACACATTGATCTTATAACCTGTGACTTTACTGAACTCATTTATAAGTACTAGAAGCTTTGTTGTAGACTTCTCAGGTCTTTCTATGTATAGGATCATGTCATCTGCAAATAGTGAAATTTTGACTTCTTCCTTTCCTGTTTGGATCCCTTTTATATCTGGTTCTTGGCTCAGTGCTCGAGCAAATACTTCTAACACAATGTTAAAAAGAAGAGGTGATAGTGGGCATCCTTGTCTTGTTCCTTATCCTAGAGGGAATGATTTTAGGATTTCACCATTGTAGATGATGTTAGCTGTGGGTTTTTCATATATACCCTTTATCATGTTCAGAAAGTTTCCTTCTATTCCTATCTTTTGTAGTGTTTTTATCAAGAAAGGGTGTTGTATTTTGCCAAATGCTTTTTCTGCATCTATAGATATGATCATGTGATTTTTTTCCTTCAATCTGTTTATGTGGTGTATTACATTAATTGATTTTCTTATGTTGAACCATCCTTGCATACCAGGAATGACACCCACTTGGTCATGGTGTATAATTCATTTAATGTGTTGTTGAATACAATTAGCAAGTATTTTGTTGAGGAATTTTTGCATCTAAGTTCATTAGAGAGATTGGTCTGTAATTTTTCTTTCTTGTGGTGTCTTTGTTTGGCTTTGGTTCTAATGTGTTTTTTATCTCACCTATCATGTCTTTCATTCCCATGCACTCTGGTATTTTTCTATTCAAATATTCAAATTCATTTTGTGCTCACTCAGTGTCTTCTTTTTTTTTTATTTATTTATTTTTTATTTTTATTTTTTTATTGACTTTGTAATAATATTACATTAAAAATATATATATATGTGAGGTCCCATTCAACCCCACCCCCCCACCCCCCCTCTCCCCCCCCAACAACACTCGTTCCCATCATCATGACACATCCATTGGATTTGGTAAGTACATCTTTGGGCACCTCTGCACCTCATAGACAATGGTCCACATCATGGCCCATACTCTCCTCCATTCCATCCAGTGGGCCCTGTGAGGATTAACAATGTCCGGTGATTACCTCTGAGGCACCATCCAGGGCAGCTCCATGTCCCCAAGACGCCTCCACCTCTCATCTCTTCCTGCCTTTCCCCATACCCATCGTCCACCATGTCCACTTTTCCCAATCCAATGCCACCTCTTCTATCTTCTTGATATCCTTTATCTCTTTAGCTGTATTATCTTTCAGCTCATTAATTTGATCCACTTGGGTGCATCTCTTTGATTAGCTCTCTCAAATCCTGTGTCTTTTCTGGGGCTTTGATATATTCCTTTTCTTGGGCCATTTCTTCCATTTTCTTACTATGGCTTGTATTTTTTGCTGATGTCTAAGAATCTAATTAGGGTGGTGAGCTTACTCAGATGCTCAATTTCTCTTTTGTAGGGTTTTATTTGCAGGTGGCTGTGTGTTACTGCCATTTTTTGATTCTCAGTTCAACCTGTTCTGGATCTTTAGGATTGTCCCCGATAGTTGCTCAAATCTGGGTGCTGGACCCAGTAATGGGCTGCAGACCCACTTCTAGTGCCTTGGAGAGGGAGGCTGGAAAGACTGGAAAAAACCTTAACTTATTTACTTTATTTTCCTCATGTGAACTTCTTTGTTCTGCCAGCAGACGGTGCTTTGTGGCAGGCCTCTCAGTTCATTGCCTGCTTTGAGTTTTTGTTGCAACATGAACCAGATCAATATGACAGTGGTTCCTGTCTGGAGTCTAAGAGCCTCATAATTCAAACTTTCTCAGGTGCAGTTCTCCAACCACCCACTGGCAGCCCCAAGTTGGAAATAATTTCACTCCCCATTTCACCCTCAGCAGCCTATCCTGGTCAGTAGAAAGGGAGATTGAAAGGCTCAGATCTCTTTTGTCCCTTGCTAGATCCCAAGGCAAACAACAGCACTGCCCCACTGTCCTGGAAAGGCTCATGGGTCATAGCAGACAAAATTTGTGGGTCAATAGGTGAAACAGCCTTAGGCTGAGCCACTTTCTCTCCCCTTTCCTGGGAAGGTGGATCCCTGGGACCCCTTTGTCTGTAGCTGCTGGCCCCAAGGCCTGATAATTCAAAAGTGTCTATAGTGCGGGGAAGTGTGCTGGCATTTGCAGCTGCATTTTCTAACTCAGTTTGCCATCGCAATTCTTTTCCATTGGCCCCCTCCCTCTGGGTAGTGTCTCATCTTCCCCTGGTCCTAAACCCTAGAAGACTTTTTCCAGGCTGTTTCTGCCTGTCCTTTATTTATTTTCTGGGAGAGAAGAGACTCTCATGTCTTTCTAATCCACCATCTTCCTGGAAGTCCAACAGAGTTTTTGTTTTTGTGTTTTAGGAGGAATCTGGAATTAAACCTAGGACCTTGTACATGGGAAGCAGTGCTCAACCACTGAGCAACACCCCCTTCACCCAAGATACTTTTGATATAATATTCATCATCTTTACTAGATCAGAATAAGAGCAAGGATCCTACCTGTTAGTATAATGTAGTGGTTACAATCATAGGCAAAAAAAAAAAAAAAAAGTTCATGGGCACTCTCTTTGCATTTTTTTGACAAGGGAGTAAAAGGGGAATTGGGAGAACTCCTTGCCTGGCCCAGAGAAGAGAGGTTCTCACATTTGAGGCTCTTATCCAATATTAAAGGTTTGATTATTTCTATAGACACATGCATTGCGCAAGATAGTTCAGGACTAATTGACAAATTAGTATTAATTGGTAGGGATGGAAGAAGTAAGGATTCTACCCAAAATATCTCCCCATCACATCTTAGGCCAGACATTTTTTTTTTTTTTTCTAGTTTCTGGGTTAGGGAATGGGGAGTTAATGCTTAATTGGTACAAAATTTCTGTTTGGGATGATGAGAAAGTTTTGGCAATGGATGGTGATGATAGCAGGACAACATTATGGATGTAATTAACACCATTAGTTATATATTTGAATGTGGTTATGGGGAAATTTTAGGTTTTATGTATATTATTGGAATAAAATATATATTTTTAAAAAGCATAGGACTGTATAACTTAAACAGGGAGCCCTAATGTAAACTATCAATTATAGTTAATAGTACAAGTATAATAATATCCTTCCACAAATTGCAATGAAAGTACTACCCCAGTGATTTATAGTAGGTGGTATATGGGAATTCTGTATTTTCTGCATGATTTTTCTATGAAGT
The DNA here is from genome assembly GCF_030445035.2 of Dasypus novemcinctus. Lineage (NCBI taxonomy): Eukaryota > Metazoa > Chordata > Mammalia > Cingulata > Dasypodidae > Dasypus > Dasypus novemcinctus. The sequence goes on along the minus strand of NC_080684.1, from coordinate 86,180,422 downwards.
TACAACTTCTCTAATTTTAAAAATATATATTAAAAAAAAAAGTTTAAAAAAAGGTCATGGGCAATAATAGCAGAAAGCCGAAAGCCTTTGTTTCAGTTCTTGCACTACCACATTCTACCAATGTGATCTTGAGTCAGTTGCTTAATCTGCCTGTGTGTCATAGGGCTGTTGTGAGGATTAACTCAGCTAATACTCAGAGAGTGCTTGGGACACTGCCTAGAAGGCAGTAGGTGGTCAATGTATAGTGACCATTGTTTTTTTCCCCCTCTGGACCTCATTTTCCTTGTCTATAAGGTGGAAGTAATAAATAAACAAACAAATTTTAGGGAATTGTTATGGGGTAGGCTAGTAGTTCCATGAGGGCAGGAATCATGAATGTCTTTTCACTGCTATATCCACAGCATGTAGCATAGATGCCTGCCATATAGTAGGTATAAATAAAAATGAAGGTGAATTAACAAGTGAATTATATATGTAAAGCTCTTAGCACAGTGCCTAACAGATAGCAAGTGCGCAATAAATAAGGACACTTTATTTTTAATGATAGTATTCTCCAGACTCCCTTGATAGAGTGTTTGCTCAAGCCTGACCTCTGTCCATACTACTGTTTTGTGGGGTGTCTTCACTCCCTGGAACTAAGACCTCCAAGTAGCTCTACCCAGTGGCATCATAGAATAACTCCTCCAACTTTGACTTGGAAGGAGTTAAGGTAAAGGCTCTGGGCTGGAAATCCAGGATAGTGAGATTCAAGAACTGGCTCAGCAATTACCTACTTGTGTGACTTTGGACAAGTTATTTCACAAAATTGAATCTGTTACCTCAATGTAAAATGATTGGTTAGAATTTTAAAATTCCCATAATGGCTCTGGGTTTCTACAATTTTAGAAATTACATAATAACTCTTTCTTCCTGCACATATGAACAATTATTTTTATGGCTTATTCCTCATGTATGTAGCACATACACACAAATGTGTGTATGTGTGTTTATATGAATCATCAGTGCCTACTGTGAATATTTTCATATAATGCAGGGACTTTTCTTCTGGAATACTGGATTTTTCTCTCCTTATATATGTTTTTTGGAGAGGCCTGCATGAGAGTTGTACATTTAATTGTGACATCCACATTAGATTAGAAATGTAAAGAAAGTCTTAATTAAGAAATTTTTTTTACTTAAAATTTTTTTAATTTGTCTTTTTTTTTAAGATACATAGATCACAAAAAATGTTACCTTAAAAAATATAAGAGGTTCCCATATACCCCAAACCCCACCCCACCCCACTCCTCCCACATCAACAACCTCTTTCCTCATTGTAGCACATTCATTTGGTGACTACATTTTGGAGCACTGCTGCATCACATGGAATACAGTTTACATTGTAGTTTACACTCTCCCCCAGTACATTCAGTGGGTTATGGCAGGATATATAATGTCCAGCATCTGTCCTGAAATATTAATGACCTATTTTATCCATTCCAGTCCAATGTGATTTCCTTCCTCCATTCTCGTCCGTTTTTTCTTGTTTCTGTCAATGATTTGCCATTTATCATGTATCCAACTGGTCTGATGGTGTGCCTTTTCTTTCTGTATAAGAATAGGTATTATTTATTAATTGCATATTATTTTCTAAGCTCCACATAAGGAATTTATGTTTATGATCATCAATTCTTACAGTAATCCTAAAATATTACAGATGAGGAAACTGAATTTCATTCGTGCGAAGTAGGTGCCTGATTTCAAGCCATAGTAATCGATGGAACCAGAAATTGAAGCCAAGTCTGTCTGATCAAAGTCAGTGCCCTTTCTCCACTATACTGCCTTTCAAACAGCTGTTTGCCTTGCCAAATCCAACCGTCTAAAAACTTCCCTGGAAGTAGGGATTGTTTATTATATTTATTTGAACCTCCACTTTTACCCCACCACACACACACACAGGTCGTATACACGGTAGATGCTCAGGAAATGTGTGTCAAGTAAATGGAAGAAGAAAAGGACACACTGGGCCCCCTCTTTTCTCTTCTAGAAGCTCTTTCTCTGGATCAAAACAGGAAGTGGTAAGGTTGTCACATGATGCAAATCATGGAGTTGTAACAAATGCCAACTGATTCTGAGTCATCAGTCAACCTTATTCCCCTCTTTTTCCCCCAGCACTTAGTGTATTCCCCTCTTAGGAAAGTTTCTGTAGGTAGCAGCCGTTGTGGAAGTGTTGTGGAAGGCTTGAACACTGCCCAAATTGGTGGTAGGGATCCCTGAGACCCTTGGATGCTCTATGCCTGAGAGTTTTCACTGGTATCATTAAAGTATATTTTAGGAGAAGTTGATTAGCTCTTTAGTATTATTACCACAAACACATATTTTGAAGATTGCAAAAGTAAGAAATTGAGCAAGGCTGTTTTTTTCTGGTCGTGAATGACCTCGAGAGAGCTCATTCTTAAAAGGAATAATAAATGAAGTTTTGAAATCTTTACTGGGTACTCTTTTAAATAAAAAAAATAGATTATCATGATCAATCTGTAAAGGCTGCATTAGTCACGTTGAGCTGACAGATGTTAACAAGCAGCCCCAATATATCAGAGGCTTTAAACAATTTTTAAAAAAATTTTTTTAAGATTTATTTTATTTATTATTTCTCTCCCCTTCTACCCCCTACCCCCGCCCACCCCGGTTGTCTGTTCTCTGTGTCCATTTGCTGCGTGTTCTTTTGTCCACTTCTGTTGTCCGCGGCACAGGAATCTGTGTCTCCTTTTGTTACGTCATCTTGCTGCGCCAGCTCACCGTGTGTGTGGTGCCATTCCTGGGCAGGCTGCTCTTTCTTTCGCGCTGGGTGGCTCGCCTTATGTGGCACACTCCTTGCGCGTGGGGTTCCCCTACACGGGGGACACCCTGGCGTGGCACGGCACTCCTTGCACTCATCAGCACTGTGCATGGGCAGCTCCACACGGGTCAAGGGGGCCCAGGGTTTGAACCGTGGACCTCCTGTGTGGTAGATGGATGCCCTATCCACTGGGCCAAGTCCGCTTCCCAAACAATAAAAATTTATTTCTAATTCATGCAATAGTGCATTGCAGAAATTTGTGATTGCCCAATGATGCCTCAAATAGCAACTCAAGGGCACAGGCTCCTTCTACCTTGTAGTTCCACCTTTTCTAAATTTTTAGAGTCCTCTCCATTAAGTTTCAAGATGAGAGAAGAGAGAATTGGGAATATTAAGCAGAAGATTCTTATAGACCAGGCATAGACATAATACATATCAGTTCTACCCACATCCCACTGACCAGAATTCAGTTGCATGGCTACACTTAACTGCAACAAAGGCTGGGTAACAAAATCTAGGTGAGTGACTATCTTGGTTTGCTAAAGACTGCCAATGCAATATACCAGAAATGGGTTGGCATTTATAATGGGAATTTATTAGGTTAAAAGCCTACAGTTCTGAGGCTGTGAAAATGTCCAAATCAAGGCATCATCAGAAATGCTGTCTCACTGAAGGTTGCCTGTAGCCAATCAGGCACATGGCAGGGCATAATTGTGGCTCTGCCCAAAGCAAGGCATCAAACAAAGCTCTCTTCCCAAACTCAGCTGTGGGCAATCAGACATATGGTTTATCTCTCCCCTCTACTCCAGCCCACCTCTCTTTCAGTCACTCAGGGGACTCTTTCCACGCCTCTGGTTCTACTGGTTCCAGCCTTTGGCCTAGGGACCTCTCTCTCAGCCTCTCCAAGTTTCTCTGTTTCTGCCACTTTTTCCCAGTGTGTCTGCTTTTAGGCCTCCTTTATAAAGGACTCCAGTAAAATGACTAGGATCCACCCTGGGGCCTGCAATCTAATCAAAGCCCCTTAACTGAGATGATCTCATCAAAAGTAATATAATCAAAAGATTCCTTAAATGAATCTAACCAAAATACCCCACATACAATAGGCTTACATGTACAGGAATGAGTTAGCTTAAGAACATAAATATCCAGGGTCTACAAAAAACTTAAATTAGCACAGTGACCAGTGAGAAAAGGAAATAGGTAAAGTAAATGCATATTATCCAGCATTATGGGTTTAGCAATGGCCCATGTAAAAAGCCAATAAATGGTTGCTCTTGTTACTATTAGTACCTTTAACACAATTTAATACTCATTATTTGAGCCCTAATATGATTCAAAGCCAAGTATCAATTGTGGGATGTGATAAATAAGACAGGACCTCTGTCCTGAAGGATTTGGTGCTTCCTGAAGGAATAGAGCTCTCAACCAACTCTAATACAGATAAGAATAAAGTAAGGGTAGGGAAATGGATGTGCCTCAAGCAATTGGGCTTCTGTCTACCACATGGGAGGTCCAGGGTGAGATTCCTAGGCCTCCTAGTAAAGGCAGGCTGACAGGCAGAGAGCTGGTGTACAAAAATGACACAACAAAAAGAAACACAGGGGAGAGACAATAAGAGATCCAACAGACCAGGGAGCTGAGGTGGCACAAGAGATTGAGCACCTCTCTCCCACTCCAGAAGGTCCCAGGACCAGTTCCTGGTGCGCCTAAAAAGAAAACAAGCAGACACAGAAGAACACACAGCAAATGGACACAGAGAGCAGACAACGGGGGCAGGGAGGAGAAGTGAAGTGGATAAATAAATAAATAAATAGTTTCTTAAAAATAAGGGTGAGATAGAGGTGCAAGTCTTTTGTAGCATACATTTGAATATAGGCCTGTCTGCCCCAGCTTTAAGCCTCTCAATGCCAAGACCTGATCATTTTAATCTTTGTATAACTGGTCTTTAGTCAGTACCTGACAGTAGGTACTATAAAAGTATTTTTTTTAATGAAGAAAATAAAACGATGTTGGGAGAGTACAGAGAATGAAATAATTACTCATGGCTAGGAATTGTTTTAACTCGTTCACTGCAAAATGCTAGCAGATGCAATTCACATTGTAGTCATTGTTAATGGCTCCCCATAGAATTGTATAGTGCACAACCTCCACACATGTATGTGGCAGCCCTGGGGGAAAGTGTAATCAGAAAACAAGGGAATTAAAAGTAACTAAGGGGAAGTGGACTTGGCCCAATGGATAGGGCATCTGCCTACCACATGGGAGGTCTGCAGTTCAAACCCTGGGCCTCTTTGACCCATGTGGAGCTGGCCCATGCACAGTGCTGATGCACACAAGGAGTGCCCTGCCATGCAGGGGTGTCCCCTGCATAGGGAAGCCCCACGTGGAAGGAGGGTGCCCGTAAAGAGAGACACCCAGTGCGAAAGAAAGTGCAGCCTGCCCAAGAATGGCACCACACACACAGAGAGTTGACACAGCAAGATGATGCACAGATTCCCAGTGCCACTTATAAGGATTGAAGCAGTCACAGAAGAACATACAGCAAACAGACACAGAAAGCAGACAACGGGGGTTTGGGGGGGGGGGGGAGGGGAGAGAAATTTTAAAAAAAAAGAAAAGTCATGGAGAATTTAAAAAAAGTAACTAAGTAAGAGAGGACTTTTCCAGCCTTTATATCCTCCCTCCCCAAGGACCTTAGAAGTGGGTCTGCAGACCCTTACTGGGTCTATGGCTCAGATTTGAGCAACTAACAGGGAAAATCCTAAAGACCTAGAATAGGTTGAACAAAGAATCAAAGAATGACAGAAACACACAGCCTCCCACCAGTAAACCCCTACAAAAGAGAGAAATTGAACATTAGAGTAAACTCACCATAATAATCATATGGGGGGTTGTTTAGTTTTGTTTTGTTTTGTTTTGTTTTGTTTTGTTGAGGTACTGGGGCTGGGTTTGAACCCTGGACCTCATATGTGGGAAACTGATGCTCAACTACTGAGCCATATCAGTTCCACTGAGTTTGTTTTTCCATTTGTTTACTTGTTGTTGTTTTTTGCTTGATTGTTTTTAAGAGGCACCGGGGACCAAACCTGGGAATTTCCATGTGGGATGCAGGCACTCAACCACTTGAGCCATATCCACTCCCTCTATTGGGTTTTTTTATCTTACCTATCTTGTCTTTATTCCTATGAGCTGTTATTTTTCTATTCATGTTTTCAGATTCTTCTTTGTGTTCTCTCATTGTCTTCTTCATGTCCTTTTCTCTTTAACCATATTTTCTTTCAACTCATTAATTTGAGTTTGGAAATTTGTATGAATCTCATTAATTAGTTGTCTCAAATCCTGTGCCTCATCTGGGGCTTTGATATATTCCTTTGCCTGCATCACTTCTTCCATTTTCTCAATATGTTGTTTTTTGCTGATGAATTTACTCTGATGCTCAACAGAAGCATACAACAGCAGACTGTAAATGAAAGAAGAAAGAATAAGAGATACAGAAGACAGAACAACTAAAATTGAAGTGAGAAAAGAACAGGGAGAGAAAAGCATGGAAAAAATTAAGCAGGGACTCAGAGAGATGAATGACATCATAAAGCCCAACAACATGTGTCATGATGGTTCCAAAAGGAGAAGAGAAGGGAAAAAATGCAGAAAGAGTATTTGAGGAAATAATGGTTGAAAATTTCCCAGTTCTCATGAAAGAAATGAACTTACATGTCAAACAAGTACAGCATACTCCAATCAGAGTAAACCCAAATGTCAAATGTTAAAGATAAAGAGAAAATTCAGGGAGCAACAAGGGAGAATCAAACCATCACATGCAAGGAATGCCTAGTAACACTTAGTGTAGATTTCTTATCAGAAACCACGAAGGTGAGAAGACAGTGGTATTATACAATTAGGATACTGAAAGAGAAAAATGCCAGCCAAGAATTCTTTTTCTGGCAAAATTGCCTTCAAATATGAAGGTAAGTTTAAAATATTTATAAGCAAACAAAAACGAAGGAAGGAAGGGAGGGAGGGAGGGAAGGAGGGAGGAAAAATCTGCCTTTCAGGTAGCCTAAAACCTAAAAGAAAAACACAGGAGTGAGAGGGTTGAAGGAGAATGTGGAAAGAAAGAATAGCAGAAAGGATAACCAAAAGAGTAAAAAGACAGATGAAGAAGTATATGTGGCTCAAGTGATTGAACTCCCACCTACCACATGGGAGGCCCCTGGTTCAGTTTTGGTACCTCCTAAAGAGGATGAGCAAGACAGCAAGCTGATGTGATGGGCAGGCACAGCAAACTGATGCAATAAGATGATGCAACAAGAGACAAGAAGAAAAACACAATGAGAGACACAACAAATCAGGGAATGGAGGTGGTTCAACTGATTAGCACCTCCCTCCCATATCAACAGACATCCCAGTTTCAGTTCCCAGTGCCTCCTGAAGAAACAAGGAAGGCAAACAGACACAGTACAAACAACAAAGGGGTGAGGAGAATTTTTTTAATTTGTATAAAAAATAACACAAAAATAAGATATGACATATGAAAACCAAAGAATAAAATGGTGCAAGTAAATAATACATTTACAATAATATTATTGAATGTGAATGGATAAAACCCCTAATCAAAAGATATAGGCAGCCAGAATGGATTTTTTTAAAAAAATGAGCCATCCATATGCTGCCTACAAGAGACTCATCTTAGACCCTGGGATACAAACCAGATGAAAGTAAAATATTGGAAAAAGATACTCCACACAAACAGTAACCAAAAAAGAACAGGGTAACTATACTAATATCAGACAAAACAGACTTTAAGTGCAAAAAAAAAGGTTATAAGAAATACAGTATGTTATGATATATTAATAAAAGGGTCAATCCACCAGGAAGATATAACAGTCATAAATATCTATGTACCTAACCAGGGTGCTCCAAAGTACATGAGGCAAACTTTGACAAAACTGAAGGAAGAGGGAAGCAGATGTGGCTTAAGCAATTAGGCTCCTGCCTACCACATGGGAGATCTGTGGTTTGGTTCCCAGTGCCTCCTAAAGAAGACAACAAGGTGGTGCGACAGGCAGATGTGACAAGCTGCCACAGCAAGATGATGCAACAAGAGACACAAGAAGAAAAATAATGAGACACACAACAAAGCAGGGAGCAGAGGTTCCTGGTGCCTCCTAAAGAGGATGAGCAGGATGGTGAGCTGATGCATCAAAATGACGCAACAAGAGACATGAGCGAAAATGTAACAAGAGATACCACAAAAGCAGGGAGCGGAAGTGGTTAGGCAATTAGGTGCCTCCCTGCCACATCAGAGGTCCCAGGTTTGCTTCCCAGTGCCTCCTAAAGAAACAAAGAAGACGAACAGACACAGCAAGTGCAAACAATGAGGGGGTGGGGAGAGATAAATAAAAATAAATCTTTTTAAAAAACAAACAAAAAAAGCTGAAGAAAGAAATAGACATCTCAAAAGTGGACATGGTGGCTAATGGGTATGGGGAATGGCAGGAAGAGACGAGATGTGGAGGCGTCTTAGGGACTTGGAGCTGCCCTGGATGGTGCTTCAGGGGCAATCACCGGACATTGTAAATCCTCACAGGGCCCACTGGATGGAATGGGGGAGAGTATGGGCCATGATGTGGACTATTGACCATGAGGTGCAGAGATACCCAGAGACGTACTTACCAAATGCAATGGATGTGTCATGATGATGGGAATGAGAGTTGCTGGGGGGGGAGTGGTGGGGTGGGGGTGGTGGGGTTGAAGGGGTCCTCATATATATTTTTTTAATGTAATATTTTTACAAAATCAATTAAAAAAAAAAGAAATAGACATCTCTACAATAATAGTTGGAGACTTCAATACACTGCTTACATCATTAAATAGAACAGTGAGACAGAAGATCAACAAGGACAACAAGGAAACAGAACTTGAACAATATGATAAACAAGCTGGCCCTGACAAATAGAACATTACATCCAAATCAGTGGGTTACACTGTGCTCAAGTGCTCATGGATTTTCTCCAGGATATACAGTATGTTAGGTCACAAGGCATCTCTCAATAAATATGGAATGATTGAAATTATACAAAGCACCTTCTCAGATCATAAGGGAATGAACTGGGAATCAATCATAGATGGGGAAGGGAAACTTGCAAATGTGTGGAGGCTAAAGAACACCTCCAAAATAATCGGTGGATCAAAGAAGAAATAGTTAGTGAAATTAGTAAATATATTGAGACGAATGAAAACAACCTATCAAAATTTATGGGATACAGCAAAGGCAGTCCTGAGAGGGAAATTTACAGCCCTAAATGGCCATATTAACAAAGAAAAAAGAGTCAAAATCAAAGCTCTAACTGGGCAACTGGAGAAACTAGAAAAAGCAAAGCAAGCAGATTGAAATAAGTAATAAAGATTAGAGCAGAAATAAATGAAATTGAGAAAGAAAATAAAGAAAAATTTAAAAACCAAAAGCTTGTTCTTTGAGATCAATAAAATTGACAAACCCATAGTTAGAATAACAAAGAAAAAAGAGGGAATATTCAAATAAATAAAATCAGAAATGAAGGGGGACATTACAAAGACCCCACAGAAATAAAAAGGATCCTAAGAGGATATTATGAGAAACTGTATACCAATAAACTGGACAACCTAGATGAAATGGACAAATCTAGAAATACACAAACAACCTACATTGATGCTACCAGAAATATTAGACCTTAAAAAAACCAAACACATTTAAAGAGATTGATTCAGTAATCAAATATCTTCCAAGAAAAAAAAGTTCAGGGCCAGATAGCTTCACAGGTGAATTCTACCAAGCATTTCAAGAAGAATGAACACCAATCCTGTTTAAACTCTTCCAAAAAATTGAAGAGGAGGGAAAATTACTCAACACATTTTATGAAGCCAACATCAACCCAATACCAAAGTCAGATAAAGACACTACAAGAAAAGAAAATTTCAGACCAATCTCTCTAATGAATATAGATGCAAAAATTCTCAACAAAATAGTTGCAAATAGAATCCCACAATATATCGAAAGACTTTTACTCTATGTCTGAGTGGGATTTATTCCTGATATGCATGGGTGGTTCAACATAAGAAAATCAATTAAAATAATATGCAACATTAACAAATTGAAAGAAAAAAAACACATGATCATCTCAATCAATGCAGAAAAGGCATTCAGCAAAATCTAGTATCCTTTCTTGAAAAAAAAAAATCTTCCTTCAAAAGAAATAGAAGGAAAATTCCTCAATATGACAAAAGGCCTATATGAAAAACCACAGCCAACATCATACTCAATGGGAAATGGTTGAAAGCTTTCCCTCTAAGATGTGGAACATGACAAGGATGCCCACTGTCACCACTGTTTTACAATATTTTGCCAGCAAACAGACAAGAAAAAAATAAAAGCCATACAAATAGAAAAGGGGAAGTAAAACTCTCACTATTTGAGGATGACATGACCCAATATTTAGAAAAATGTGAAATGTATACAACAGAGCTACTTGAGCTAATAAACTAGATTGGCAAAGTGACAAATGATCAAAATGCAAATGTCAGTAATGTCTCTGTACACTAGTATTGAACATTCTGAGGAAGAAGTCAGGAAAAAAATTCAATTTACAGTTGCAACAAAAAGACTTAATATCTAGGAATCAATTTAATCAAGGAAGTGCAGGACCTATATTCAGAAAATTACAAAACTATGCTAAAATAAATCCAAGAAGATCTAAACAAATGGAAAGACATTTCATGTTCGTGGATTGGAAGACTAAATATCTTGAAGATGTCAATTCTACCCAAATCGAATTATAGAGTCAATGCAATACCAATCAAAATTACAAAGGCCTATTTCACAGAAATAGAAAAGACAATTACCAAATTCATTTGGAAGGGAATGTGCACAGGTAGAATTCACCTGTGAAGCTATCTGGCCCTGAACTTTTTTTTCTTGGAAGATATTTGATTACTGAATCATATATCACATTAACTGAATGTTAATGTGGCATATTATGTTAATTGATTTTCTTATGTTGAACCGCCCATGCATATCAGGAATAAATCTTACTTGGATTTTTTTTTCCAAGAAAGGATACTAGATTTTGCTGAATGCCTTTTCTGCATTGATCGAGATGATCATGTGGTTTTTTTCTTTCAATTTGTTAATGTGGCATATTATGTTCATTGATTTCTTATGTTGAAGCACCCGTGCATATCAGGAATAAATCCCAGATTTAAGCCAAAAGCATCCCTAAAAAGAAGAGCAATGTAGGAGGACTTGCACTGCCTGAACTTGAAACACATTACAAAGCTACAGTGGTCAAAATATCATGGTATTGGCATAAAGACAGATATGTTGATCAATGGAATAGAATTGAGAGTCCAGAAATAAACCCTCACCTCTACAGCCAACTGGTTTTTAACAAACCTACCATGTCCATGTTGATGGGACAAAATAGTCTCTTCAACGAATGGTGCTGGGAGAACTGGATATCCATAAACAAAAGAATGAAAGAAAACCCCTCTCTCACTCCCTATAAAAGAATCAACTCAAAGTGGATCAAAAATCTATATATAAAAGCCAGGACCATAAAACTACTAGAAGAAATTGTGAGGAAACTTCTTAAAGACATTGTAGTAGATGGTGGTTTCTTGGATCTTATACCCAAAGCATGCACAACCAAAGAAAAAATAGATATATAGGACCTCATCAAAATTAAACACTTAGTACCTCACAGGACTTTGTCAAAAGGGTGAAAGAGCAGCTAACTCAATGGGAGAAAATATTTGGAAATCACATATCCAATATATAAAGAATGTATATATTCTTGATATATAAAGAGATGCTACAACTCAACAACAAAAAGACAAATGACCCAATTAAAAAAACGGGCAAAAGACTTTGTATTAGTCAGGGTTCTCTAGGGAAACAGAATCAATAAGAGATATCTGTCAATAGTATGCAATTTTATAAGAGTCTCTCATGTGACTGTGGGGATGCACAAGTTCAGGTTCTGCAGGCAGGCTGTAACCAGGGGCTCTGATGAAAGTCCAGTGAAGGTTCTTCACGAGTTCTGGGAGATGTTGGCTGTCCAAAGACGAGCTGGGCAATTCTCACTCAATGCTGGAATCACTTCCCCTTTTAAGGCATTCAACTGATTGGATAAAGTGTCACTCATTACTCATGGCAATCTCCCTGATTGATGTAATTGTAATCAGTTATCTATGATTTATCACTGCAGGAAAGTCAATGGTGACTAAAGTCCATAAATGCCCTTGTATTACAGTTAGCCTAGTGCTTGCTTGACCAAACAACTGGGCACAATTACCTGACTGAGTTGACACATTAGCCTAACTATCGCAGACTTGAATAGACATTAATCCAAAGAAGAAACACAGATGGCAAAAAGTCACATGAAAAAATGTGCAGCATCACTAGTGATTAGGGAAATGCACAGCAAAGCTACAAGGGAATATCATTTCGCACCTTTTAGAATGGTCACTATTAAAAAGACAAAACTACAAGTGTTGGAGAGGTCTAGAGAGATAGGAGTGCTTATTCATTGATGGTAGGAATGTAGAATGGTATAGCCACTGTGGAGGACTATTCGGCAGTTCCTAAGGAAGTTGAATATAGATTAGCCATGTAACCTGGCAATACCACTGCTAGGTATAAATCCAGAAGACCTGAGAGCAGTGACATGAACAGGCATCTGCACACTGATGTTCATTGAAGTTTTACTCACAATTGCCAAAAGTTGGAAACAATCCAGTTGACCATCAACTGATGAATGGATAAGCAAACTGTGATGTATATAAATAATGGAATATTATGCAACTGTAAGAAGAAATGAAGTCGTAAAGCATATGACAACATGGATGAACCTGAAAGACATTATGTTGAGTGAAGCAAGCCAGACACAAAAGGCAAAAACTATATGATTGAGCTATTATGAACTAAGTATATTGTATAAATTCATGGAATTAATACTAGAATATGGGCCACCAGAAAATAGAATGAGGTTAGAGAATGGAAAGCTGAAGGTTAATCTGTGCAGAACTGGTAAAAACTTGTTTGGTAATCTTTGGAAATGAACATCATAGCGTTTATAACCAGCAGCGCTATTGTATGGGTATGACAGTGGTTGAAAGAGACTGTCTAAGGTCATGTATATTACTAGAAGGAAAACTAAAAAATGTAACATGGGATTGTATAACATTGTGAAACCTCAAGTGAAATATGAATGTGGATAATATTGCATATATAAGACTTTTTTTTGAAATGGAATAAATCTTATGGGTGTTAATGTTACAAAATGTACTAGCAGACAAAAAAACCATGCTAAATGAAAGAAACAAGACAGAAAGTACTACCTTTTGTATGAATGCATTTACATAAAATGTAAATACAAATCAATTTATAAAGATGGAATTACATTAGTGGTTATGGAGGACTGGAAAAAGATAGAAGGATTAAGAGGTATCTCCGAAGGGAGTGGAGTAGGTTTTTTGTTGTTGTTGTTATTGTTGTTAAGTAATGAAATTGTCCTAAAATTTTTTTGTGGTGATGAATGCACAAATTGTGATTATACTAAAAGCCATAGATTATACACTTTGGATAGATTGTATGCTATGTGAATATATCTCAATAAAATTGTTTTAACTATATATATTATTATCAAAAATTTTAAAAACAGAATGACTACTCTGTGGAAGATAGGCTGGAAAGATGAAAGGCAGGGAGAGCATGTAGAAGACCACAATCATAATTAAGCTGACGGATGAAAAAGACCTAACTGGGACCGTGACAAGTCGGTGGAAAGGAGAGGATTACAGGGACTTTGTGACTTACTGGCTGCCCCAGATGAAAGAGAGGAATGAAAAATTACTCCAAGCATGACTTGGAAAATAGTGGGGGCAATTAACTGCAAAGGGAGACAGGGTTTTAAAAAAGGGGAGATGATAAAAGCCATTCATGTAACGAAAGAAGTAAAACTATTTCTATCTGTAGACAACATGATCTTATATATATAGAAAATTGTAAGGAATTCACTAAAAAACTATTAGAACTGGAAAGCTGAAGTGGCTCAAGCAGTTGGGTGCCCACCTATCACCTGGGAGGTCCTGGGTTCAGTTCCCGATGCCTCCTAAAAAAGAAGAAGCCAAGCAGGCACAGAGAGCACACAATGAACAGACACAGAGAGTAGACAGTGAGCACAAACAACAGGGGGGTGGGGGAGAGAGAAAGAAATAAAATAATCTTTAACAAAAAAGGGTACGCATTTTTTAAAATCTATTAGAACTAAGAAATGAATTCAGCAAGGTTTTAGGATTAATTCCCAAAAATCAATTGTATTTCTATACACTTGCAATGAGCAATCTGAAAACAAAATTAGGAAGATGATTCCATTCACAATAGTATAAAAAATCCTTAGGAATAATTTTTTTAAAGGGAAATAATGGGTTCAAGTTGGTATGTATTGAGTCTCAGGTGCCAGCAAGACATTTACATAAATACCAAGTTCAAGCTCAGAAAACAGGTGAGATGAAGGTTTCTAAACTATCATTCCATGGATGATGGCTGGAACCGTACGGCCCAGGTAGAGAGCATATAGCAATAGCAGTGGCTTAACAGGATTGTGTATGTGTGCATGTGTGTGTGTATGAAGGAGGCAGGGGAGGGTTGTTCTGGCTTATCTATTAGCAAATAATAAATAAACTACCCCAAATGCTTAAAGGGTCACTTATTTTACTCACGATTTTGTGGGCCAGGAATTTGGGAAGGATTGGGCCAGGTAGTTTTGTTCCACATGGTATTAACTGTAGTAGCTGGACCTGAACAATCCACTCCAAGATGGTTCTTCCACTCATGTATACGGGGCCCCAATGCTCTGCACATGGCGTTTCATCCTTTGAGTTTTCTCCATATGGTTTGGTTCCCCCTGACAAGGTAGTCTCAAAATAATTCAACTTCTAACAAGAGGCAGAAAGTAAAAGCTGACGTGCCAATAAAGGGCCATACCCAGGTGACACAGCACCATTTCTGTTATATTCTCTTGGTCAAAGATGCCACAGGGCCCACCCATATTCAAGGGAGTTGAGAAATACACTCCATCTCTGGAAGGGGTAATTGCATGGTCACATCGTAGGGGGGCATGTAGGCTGGGAGATATTTGGGGGCCAACTTCAGAAAATACTTCATGTTACATGGGTGTTCAGAGGAGCTTTTTCCAAATATGACTATTATACATCTGAATTTTGAATAAGTTGCACAGGAAATTCTGACAATATTTTTGGCTATGAGCCAGTGATAAAGAACATTTAAAAAAAATTTTTAATTAATAGAACACAAGGAATGTTACATTAAAAAACATAAAAAAACAAAAAACATAAGAGGTTCCCATATAACCTACTCCCTACTCCCTACCACATCATTATTGTAACTTGTACTTTTTTGAAGATATATACATCACCAAAAAACTGTTACACTAAAAAATATAAGAGGTTCCTGTATACCCCCCACCCCTCCACCCCACTCCTCCCACACCAACAACCTCCCCCATCATTGTGGCATACACATCACACTCGGTGAACACATTTTGGGGCACTGCTGCACTACACAGATAATACTATACCCTGTAGTTCACACTCTCCCCCAGTACATTCAGTGGGTTATGGCAGGATATATAAAGTCCAGCATCTGACCCTGCAATATAATTAAGGCAACTCAAAATCCCAAAAATGCCCCCACATCACATCTTTTCTACCTTCTCCCTGCCCTCAGCAACTACTGTGGCCACTTTCTCCACCTCGATGCTAAAATTTCTTCTATTACTCGCCACAATAGTTTTACAGTAGAATATCAGTAAGTCCACTCTAGTCCGTATTTTGTTCCTTCATTCTGTGGACCCTGGGATGGTGATATCCACTCCACCTCTAGACCAAGAGGGGGATTAGATTCCACATGGATGATGGATGCAATTCCTCTACATAAAGTTGTAGGCACTCTTGATTCCCTGGTGTGGTGGTTGACCATCTTCACCTCCTGTTAGCTGACCTAGGTAAGACCAATGAACCAGAGAGTAGGAGTCACCACTCTGCCAAGGCTCAGGGCCCAGCTGGCACATGGGCAGTCCAGAGATTCAAGTCTCCTGAGTATGGACCATGCCTAGCACCAACCATAGGTTCAGTAAAAATGACAGAAGAGGGATGTATGGAAAAGTCACATCTGAATCTAGCTCCATCACACTCAGGAGCACAAATTCCAAAGTAGGGCCCTCTGACATGGCACAGAACTCCAAATCCATCTGCCATGATTATATATCCTGTGGATCTCCATAGCCTTCAGGAGAACCAGTACCTAGGGTTGTATCTATTTTGGCTTTTCCTGGGATCCTGCTGAGGTGTGCATAAGCATGACCCCTCTGATGACCTCCCGACTCGATGAAGAACATTTAAAAAGTGGCTCAGGATTGAAATGTTAAAGGAAGAGTAACTGCATAGGGAGTTTCTGCTAATAGACCAGAGAGGAAAGAAACAAATTAGAAGTATTATAGGAGCCAAAGGAGGAGAGAATTTCAAGGAGGATTATGATAAGAAAAATTAAATGGTGTGGAGACAGTGAGAATGAGAAGTAAGCAGAAGATGCTGAATTTGGCTTGAAAAGCTCTCCAGACACCTATGAAATCTGTTTCAGTTGGAGTTGAAATCCGAATTCAGAAACTTGTAAAGTAAGTCATGAGTCTGCAACCAGAATTGGTACTTTTTTTTTTGAGTAATTTAGCCATCCTCATGAATTCTTATTTGTAAGGATTGAAATAGCAGTTGCTAACAGCAATAAACCCTGTTCTGTGAATAAAATGTTGTGACAAAATTTCAAGTCAGTAAAGATGTGAACTTCAAGTAAATGGGGGGCATTTTCCTTATGCTGCTCTCCATTAGCTTTTCTAACAATTTAGTTGGTATTTAGTTTGATGCTTTTCTTTATTTGGGATATGATTCCAGAATCACATAGTTTATCAGTTAGCTCTTTCTATATAACAAATCATTCCAAAACTCGGTGGCTTAAAATTAGGAGCCAGCAAACTACAGCCTATGGGCCAGACCCCTGTTTTTAGAAATACAGTTTTTATTGGGATACAGCCATGCCTATTTGTTTACATATTGTCTATGATTGTTTTTGTTTTGTTTTGTTTTGTTTTGCTCTATAGCAGAGGGGAGTTGTGAAAAAGACCATATGGCTTGTGGACCTAAAATATTTATTATCTGGCCCTTTAAAAAAGTTTGCCAAACTCTGCTTAAAATAATAACTGTAAATTATTGCTCATGAGTCAGCAGGACAGTTTTTCTGGCCTCACCTGAACTCATTCTTGCCTCTATGATCACTTGTGACTTAGGTAGGCAGCTCTGCTGACCTTGACGAGGCCCATGTGGTGGTTGATTAATTGTCATCTGGTCAACCAGGCTTTGCCTGGAGTAGCTAGGTTCTTCTCCACATGACTTTTCATTCTCTAACAGGCTGGCCTATTCTTGTTCAAATAACAGGAGTAGAGTTCCACTAGAGCAAGTGGAAACATGCAAGGTCTTTTGAGGCCTGGGCTCAGAAGTGAAGCACCATCATTTCTACCATGTTCTAGGTCAAAGCAAGTCACAAGGCAAACCCAGATTCAAGAAGTGGGGAAACAGAGGCTATCTGAGGATGGGAGGAGCTGCAAAGTCATACCGTAAAGGACATGAATGCAGGAAGGTGTGAGGAATTACAAAAATCCTTTGCAATCAGTCTGCCATTTATATTAATAATATAGAAAGCACAGCTGGCTGGGACTTGAGAAAACTGAATTCAAAATCTGGCTTGGCTGCAAACTCACTCTGTAACCTTACACAAGTCACTCGGTCTCTCTGGGGCTCAGACTCCTTAGCTCTAAATTCTATAGTAATACTAAAAATTCCATACTCTGTTCTTGTTTGCATTTAACAAATGTTTATTTTCGTGAAATATTTTTTAACTAGACTTGAAAATACTCTGTTTTCTAGTGTGGTATTACTTGGGGCCAACATAAGGGAAAACATCTGCTTTTATTTCATTCCCTTGACAGGGATTCTAAATATTTGTAATTTACATGAAAAAAAAATTACAACAGTCATACTGGGTTTCTTTCAAATGTGAAGAAAGAGAAAAGGTTTTCGCAAATGAGGATGAAAAAAGCCACCTTAGCAGGAAAATAATTTGAAGATGGTGTTTTTCAGGATGGCTCACAAAATGCCCCCAATTCCTTGCCTTCACCAGGAAGTACTGGTAGATAGATTATGTAAGAGAGTGTTAGGTGAGTGCTTACCAAAAGAAGGGTTATAGTGACTGGATTTGCTGTTTATTTGTCAATCCCTTTCCAAATGAATCTAGGAAGACAGTGGTTTAAGCCTGGACTTTCCTGGGATCAGCCACTGGGAGATCCTTTGAGTAGCATCCCCCCTGCTCTACCTCCACAAGAGCTCTCTCGGGGATCTGCTTCAGCAGAACTAAGGACCAAAGCATAGTTTGCACAGTCCAGCCTGGGTTTCATGAGGATCTGCATTCTTTGTTATCTGGTTCTCAGTGATACTTTGGGATACCTCTGAAGACGACAAGCCAATTAAACTACCGTCATCAAAGAAATTATTACCCAACCTTCCAATTTCCAAATCTAAGCCCTTTCCATTCAGTCTTGTCCCTTCCTCTACCCCCTAAGCTACTCCCTGCTCAGTCCCAACTCCATGTCTTTGTTCATATTTCCCATCTTCCTCTTTCTCCAGGCTAAATTCTGTCTCTACCTTGAAGCTTCCTTTGCCAACTCTGGGCCTCTCTGACCTCTCCCACCCAGAAATGAACTACCCAATAATAAGTCAGAGGTCTCACTCTACTACCACTGCCCCAACACACACACACACACACACACACACACACACACACACGATAGGAAATTAATGAATGATTCCAGAATGAAAAAATTTCATTTTAAACTTTAGCATAGGTAAACTTTGTGACATTTCAAGAAATAACATTTTATTCTGCATAGACAGGGTGTAGAGGTACCAACATACTGTAGTTTTTTTTCAGTTTAAGGCCTTTAAAGTTCTTAATTTTTTGCTAATCACTCTTCTGAAATTATAGTGCATTTTTTGTGTTTACCATACATGTAAAAATATTGGCATTTAGCTTATATTGTCATTTGTATGTGTATGGTATAGTAGCTGAGCACATGGATTCTAAAGTCAGACTGGGGAAGCGGATGTGGCTCAAGCACTTGGACTCCCATCTACCATATGGAAGGTCCAGGGCTCGATACCTGGGGTCTCCTGGTGAAGGCAAGCTGGCTCACACAGCAAACTGGCCTAAATGGAGAGCTGGCCCACACGGAGTGCTGGCGTAGCAAGATGACACAACAAAAGGAGACACAGAGGAGAGAGAATAAGAGTTCGCAGCAGACCAGGGAGCTGAAGTGGCACAAGATATTGGGCGCTCCTCTCACACTTTGGGGGGGTCCCAGGATTGGTTGCCAGTGCCCCCTAAAGAGAAGATAAACAGACACAGAAGTACAAACAGCAAATGGACACAGAGAGCAGACAATGGTGGGGGAGGAGGGTAGTGGCTAAATAAATAAATTTAAAAAAAAAAATAAAGCCACCTTAAAAAAAAAGTCAGACTGATGTGGTTAGAAAATTGACTCTAATACTTACTAGCTCTGTGACTTTGGGCAAAGTATTTGTGGTAGATGGTCTCCAAGCATGGCCATCATCAATTCCATCCCTCCATGGACACTCATGCTAATCCTCCTTTGAAATGAAATTTGTTACCCCTTCCCTTAAATCTGGGCTGGCCTTGTGACTGCTTTGACCAGTAGAATGGGAAAGAAGTATCATTCTGAAATTTCTGAACCTAGGTCTTAATAGGACTAATAGCTTCTATCTCTTTCCTCTTGTAACCTCTTGGAAACCAGCTGCCATCCTGTGAGAGGCACATGTAAGAGAACGGACATGCTCTGGTGGACAGCCCAGAGCTATGCTCCCAGCTGACAGCTAGCACCAATTGCCAACCACATGAGCGAGCCATCTTGGATGTTCCAGCCCAGTAGAACTTCCAGATCATGGTAGGCCCCAGACAACATCACATGGAGCAGAAGAACTGTCCAGATGAGCCCAGTCAACTCACATAATTGTGAGATAAAATAAAATAATTGTTGTTTCAAGCCACTGAATTTTGGAGTAGTTTGTGATACAGCTATAGATAAGATAAACAGTATTTAACCTCACTAAGGTATGGTTTCTTGTTATGTAGAATGGGATCAATAGTGGTACCTATCTCATAGGACTGTTTTGAGGATTAAAAGAGATGAAATGTATGGTAAGTGCTCAACGCTGTGCTTGACAAGTATTAGGAAAATCCATATGCTCATTTTCATTATTTTTTTTAATCATGTGAGGAAAGGCTAGGTCACCGGTTAAAGTAATTTCAAGAATCAGAAAGAAGATGTTAGTGCAGAAAGTGGTAGGGACGGGGAGTAAAGAAAGGTATAGAATATAAATGGATCTATCGTTTATTGGCATCTACTATGTGCCCGACCCCAAGCTAGGTTTTCATGTATATGATCTCACTTAATCTTTACAGCAAACTTGTTAGACATTTATTTTTATCCTCATCTTTGAGCTGAAGTTCAGAGAGGTTAAGTAGTTTACCCAAGGTCATACAGCCAGGAAGTAATGCAAGTACTTCAAGCTCCTGGCATTATGAATACAAAGCTTATTCCTTTTTTGTTTGTTTGTTTTTTCACCTTCTCATACACTTTGGACAGAGGAGCTTCCTGAGATCTTCCAGAGCTTAATTATTATTCTCAATGAGAAATTATATATTAAAGCAAATTCTATTCAACCTAACCAAATTCTGTCTCTGACAAGAATACCGAGGAAAACTTAAGAACATCTCCCAAAGTCCTTCACTTCCAGCTTTATAAATATAGTATAAATTTATTGCAAATCTAGTACCAAGGAATTTAGAAAACTTAGATGAAATGAGTTATTTTTAGCTTAAGTCACTGCTGGGAAATAATTTCCAGGCATGTAAGGCAGTAGTTCCTTTTATTTTCTCTGAAATTTTTACCTTCAACCCTCCTGGAAGGGTGGCCTCTCATGCCTGTATACCTTGCTGCTTAATTTATAGATGGGAAGTTATTTTATTTTACAGAGCCAGTGTGCTCATAAGGTCAGCACAAAGCTGATAGGAAAACCCAATCTAGGCCCCTCAAATCAGGCCTCCAGGATCCTGGCTGAAAGCTCACCACAGATCTGCATCCAATAATAAAATCCTTGAATCTGGGAGCATTCAACTCATTCCTGCCTTCTCAATCTTTTAAGTGCCTCCTTCCCATGCTCCTTCTTTTCCTTTCCCCAATCTCTTGCAAAATCTTGTTCCAAAATGTCAGTCAACCATCAGCTAATGGGATCAGAAATTGCCTTATAATCACAAAATCCTCCTGGTCCCTGGCCCAAGGGGCCCCCATTACATCTAGTGTCCCAAGATGACCTCGTAGCCTTCATGACATAAGAAGACATTTCAGAGCAGCTTTATAAATGGAGAAACTCTTCGTTATTTTTCCAAGGGACCAAGAAAAGAAAATGTTATGAACAAGGAAATTGTTGGTGGGTCATTGGCCAGGAAACTGAAATTTGAACATTGAACAATTAATTTGAGGATAATATAAACAGGTTTCCTTGTACAGATTTTAGGAATATGATATGAATAGGCTGTTATTTTGAGTTCTAGAATGTTCCTCCACCCCCATCACCAGGAGTTGGCCTTCTTACTCTTACTACTCTCTACTCTGCTGGTTGTTCACTTCATCGACGACTGCTGTTATAGTACAAATGTGAACTCTCTCTGTGACTGGTTTCATTTGGTTGCCTTGCCAACATTTATTCTGGTTTCCTCTTGTGTTGCTGACACACTTTTTAAAGGGTTCCATTATGCTAGTTTTTTTTTTCCTATTCCCTTTTCAAAGGAAGATCTTTTTTTAAAAAAAAAAACTTTTTGTTTAAAGAAATAAGGTTCCTTCTTGTTCTTTGTCCTCTTTCACAATTACAGCCATGTAATCCATAAGGAATCCATTAAAGTGTAAGAAGCTTTGAAGCTGCTAGATTTGTGTGTGTGTGTATGTGTGTGTGCTGTTTTTTTCTCTTTCTTTCAGAATCTTGCTGCTGCCAACCACTGATTTAGGAATGTTTAGGGGTATATGCCAATTCAATAATCAAAATCATTTTGGTACTGGGAACCCAACCACAGTCTCTGTAGACCAGTGGAATTTATTGCTTGCTCCAGTTTATTAAGTAATAGTACCAACAACTTGAATAAAGAAGAGTCTGATAAGATGTGATATAATGTCAGGATAATTCATTTTGATCACAAAACAATGCTTGTTTTGAATTTGTAATATTAAAAGCACCAATAGCCTGATGGTCCACAGAGGCTGTGGACCTTGACCTGGTGTGGGAACAGGATTCATAACTCACTTCAAGAGTCTCAGTAGAAACTTCTGGTTTTCTGCTACATGCACATCCCTGTTTTCATTCCAGAAGTAGTTATCTAGTCTTGATTATGGGCCAAGCCCTATGCTAGGCATTGGGACCACAGTAGTGAACAGGATAAACACAATTCCTGCCACATGGCACTTATTGCAGGAAGATATCTTGGCTTCATAAATTACTTGTTGTCTGGACATTTGAGGCACACACAAAACAGAGTAATGGTGAAGCTTGTGTATTCTAGACTCTGACTTGACTGTGTTCTAGTGCAGACTATACCACTCCAAGTTGTCTTATCTTGGGTAATTTAATGAATGGCCTTGCTAAGATTCAGATTGCTAAATAGCAGTAGTACTTACCTCATGTATTTTGAGGCTTATGCGAAAAAAAATAATCCTTTTGCAGCTTTTAGCAAAAAGCCTGGTTAATAGGCAGTAGTAGTAGTAGTGGAGATGGTGATGGTGGTGGTGGTAGTGGTAATGGTAGTAGTAGTAAGAGTAGATGGGCCACAGGGACCATCAACAGAAAAGGCCAATTGTCCTCATCCAAGGAAATGCAGCACCTTACTGCCCAGCAACCCAGTACAGTTTAGCTGACAGTTCCACCTTGGCAAGGATCCCTCACACTACCTGAGCTCTGACATCTCTGACCCCAGCAATGCAACTCCCCTCATCACCCTTGATACTTCCCATCGAATGCTGTGGCTAAAGACACCTGCCATCCTGTAATGTAGACTCTTCTCATCCCTCTGTCCATTGGATTTCAGCAGGAGTCTCATCCTGCTCCACCCTGAGCTCAGAATTAACAGATTGGGAACTTCCAGTCATGCTGGAGCCCTCAGGGCTCTCAAGAGACTCATATTTCTTATGGCCCCTGTATCATCTACCACTCTCCTCACCTCTGCCCCCTTGGACAACCCTGATTTCAAACATTTGTCTCCAAAAAAGCATTCACAGTTATCATTTGGCCACCATGTGCTCTGATGGTTTGAATGTGACTGCCATATCTACCAGCCTCCTCCCAAGAACCACCAGGAGGTTTTCCTTAAAACTTGGCACAAGTTTTGGGGTTGCTCTGCCCAAACTATGACTCAGGGTCTAGATTTCAGCCCTCCTAGTGCCTCTGCACCTTCACCTGTCCAGCAGCTGCCACTCCTAAATCACAGGAGAGAGAGAAGCTCACTTGGTTTCCATTCAAGGGATCCAGACACAGAAAGAACCCATGGAAGCCAATCCACCCACTCCCTTCCCTATGAGGTGAGCAGGCATAGAAAATCCCACCTGACTCCAACCAGCCCATCTGCCCCCAAAGGCCTTCCTATAACCAGCTTGCGAGTTAAGAGCAAATTTAAAGGAAATAAACCTGAGTTTCCTCCTAACAGTAATAATTCTATTCATTCAAAGCTTACTGAGTGTCCAGTGATTGGTGCTATCGGAGAGAAAAGTCCCAGCTATTGGTCCTTCAGCAAGAAGCTGACTGAGCTGGTCTGAGCTAGCTTGAGGCAAGAACAGGCTGAGACAGAGACAAATCTCTGGAAGCTCCACCTTTCCACAACCAGAAAGTTCCCGTTATTACATCATGTACTAGATATTCTCTGCCATCCCTTTCCTATATATATGAAGTATAGTACAGGGACAGAATCCTTTTCCTGGAACCATTTCTGAGGTGTACCTAGCTCTGCCCGAGCAAGCACACACCTATCAGATGACTGCACCCCATGATATCCATGCATTCTGCTACCTTTCTAACATGTCAGCATGTCTTAGTTTCCTAAGTGGCTTAAAATAACAGAAATTTCTTACAGTTCTGGAGGCTGGGAGTCTAAAATTAAGGGGTCGGCAGGGCCATGCTTCTTCTGAAATCTCTAGGGGAGAATCCTTCCTTGCCATTTCCTGGCTGCTGCTGATTCCTTGGTGTATAGCTACAGCACTTTACTTTTTGCCTCTGTTGTCACATGGCTCCCTCCCTTTTGTCTTTTCATCTCTCTGTCCAGATTTCCCTCTTCTTTTAAGGACATCAACCATATTGGATAAAGGCACACCCTAACCCAGTTTAACTGCATCTTAAAGATCACATCTTCAAAAGAACCTATTTCCTAAAAAGGTCACATTCCTAGGATTTAAATATTTGGGGGGGACACAGTTCAAATCCTAATGCCCTGTAAACCTTGCTTCACTATATGCTGCTTGCTGCTTCTCAGGTGTGTGTCTGTGTTGCCCCAGCAAAGTAGCTGGGATGCTGAACATAAGTCCCTACACACACAAAGTTTACAGTCTTATGGAAAAGAAACCAAGGGGAATAATGATATGAACTTACTTATGGACAGCTCAGGTAAGGAGGGACTTTGGGAGGCCATTCCTCCATCTCCACCCCCAGGCAGTAGATACATGTGCAGCAATCATGATCTCAACCAAGATGCATAATTCTGCCCACTTAGCAAAGTCCTGAGGACTACTCCTTTGAGATACATAAAGGGGGCCAAAACTGATTCCTACACTCTCATTTTCACCCTCTAGGGAAAGGGAAGGCTCCACCCCCTCCCCAGATCTGTACCCTAATTCCTACTGGAACAAACCCAAAAGGAGAAAATGTTCACTAAAGTGGAACTAGTTTTTGTGGAGAATAAACTGCTCACTATTTGCTTACATTCACTCACTGAAGAAAATTAATAGAGTATACAAGTTTTGGCTATACCCATAAGTAATATTTCAACAAGAGAAGACACTCCAAGTGAATGAAAACATGGCAGTTGGCCATTTGAAATGAGATGACAAAGCTAGGAAAATACTCAGGCCTGGGCTGTTCTGTTCAGGTTATGCCTTACGTAAGTGTGCTGAGCTGTGGGGATGAGGGCCTGAGGGAGTAAAGGGGTGTTAATATCTGGCTTACACCTCTCCCTCTGTATGTGTGTGGGGGGAGGGTACATCACCTTAGAGGACAGGACATCATATTTTTACTTCACACAAAGACACTCACTAAGCCTACAGGAGGCCACTTCTCCTAATTTATCTGCCAAGTAGGGTACCTTTCAAAAATTTGTATATGCTAGCAGGTACTCCTGAATTCCTTCATAGCTTTCCCAAACATGATGCTTCTGAGAATAAGTACTACTAGTACATTGAAACCTCCATCCACAAATTAGAACTTCCTAAAGGGCTTGAACTTATATGGACTTTGGTCTTCTACCAGAGGAAGACCAGAAGCTGTAGAGAATTATTGGCTTTGTTCCTTTAGAGGTTTTTCCTTTTAAACTGTTTATTTTGAGATATGGTAGATTCACATGCAGTTGTAAGAAATAGTATCAAGAGAGCTCATGTGCCCTTTACCCAAAGTTCATTTTCTTAAAAACCAACATTTACTGAGCACTCATTTTTTACAGGCATCAGAAAAACAAAGATGCCTCAGACGGAACCCCTGCCCTTCAGGACCTTATATTGTCCTGATTAAGACAGACTCAGAAGGACCCTTTGATGAAGTTCATTGTGCCCTGAGAAAAGTGAGCATTTTAGGAGAAGAATTCTGGCAGTATCTTGGAGGATGGATAGGACTTTTCCAAGAGAAGTGGATGTTGGAAGGGCATTCTGAGAAGAGAAGACAGCATGAGCAAAGGCTCAGAAGTATGAAATAGCGTGGTGTGTGCTGGGAGCCATTCAATTAATTCAGCATGTATGGGAGTAAAAAATTCAAGAAAGTGAGTTCAGAGGCATCTTGGGAATGAGAAGGGAATGCAGTATGATCCTGGCCTCCCACATTCATGCTAGGGAAATGAAAAACAGATGGGAAATATGTTCCCAAACATGGCCCAAGCATGGCTCTCTGAGAGAGGCAAGAAAGAATCTCATTCCAGACTGAGGAGCCTACTTCCAGCCCCTGGCTCTTGGCCTACTTCCTTCTGTGACCTTCACCCAAAGCCAAGGACAGGAAGTCTAGCTCACCTCCTTCCAATGGAGCAGAAAAATTCCTCTTCTCCTACACAAAGGCAGCAATTAGAATGAAACAGTATCACCTCTACAAATCTGGGCTGCTACTTTAGGCAGAGTGAAGTCTAGCCATTCTCAGCTCCCATGTGGTGTGATGAGTGTCCGTAATTGTCAGGTGCCCAGTGAAGGATGTAAAAGATAATTGATTGCGCTGTCTGAAAAACTCAGCAGAGAGTTACCAAAGTGAGAGCTGCAGGGCAGACCACCTCAGCTGGAGAATCAAATGGAAATAGTAGCCAGACTTTAAAGAACTATACAATAGCTAAGATAAGACCAAGTTAGCTAGGAGGTCCCCAGGTCCTGAACTGAGCTGAAAGACAACAGATCTGGAGGATTCTAGCCACAGATTCCCACAGAAGATTCTAGCAGAACAAGGAGTGGCCAGATAGGCAGGGAAGAGCATTTCTTCAAGATGGTAAGGATCCAGGAAGTAGCATGGCACCAGCATGCAAATATGAGTTCCCACTTTCCACCACCATGGAGATGAAATAAGCAAACCCAAGCAACTAACAGACCAGGTTCAGGAGAATTCAGGGAAAGGATACTAATGAAGTCAATGTAAGTTTCCTTGTTACTCAATAGGATGAGGCTCTAATAGGAAGATTAGATCATTTATAGAAAATAAGAACGCTAAGTTTCTTTGAATAAATGACTCTGTATATAAATGATCAACCCCTCTATATGTCTTTATAGACATTCCCAGTCAGGTTTTAGATGAAAAACTTCTATTTTAAAACTCAATTGCAAGGATTCTATGCTGGTTGGTGACTTCTGAATCATGTCATACTCTCTGCCAGTGCTAAAATATTCTCTCTGAAGAAGAGATGAGCTTGTTTTTCACCTGTCCTCAGGTCTAAAGAAATAACAACTGGTACCTCTCCAGAAAGTGGGACATGATTTGCTACTTAACAACAGAAGGTGCATGTAAACCTTGTATCTGTGAACTGGTTTACTTCTGTATAATTGATTTCATAGTGTTCCACCTTGAAACTGAATGGGAAAGGGGAGAAAACAGTGTAGAATAAAGAAAAAAGTGGTATCCTTTAAGGGCAGGACTTAGAATTCGGTGGCTTATGTGTCACTGATGACTATATTTTTAAGTGTGTTCTTTAAAATAAAGCAATTTTATTAGCGAACCTTGCTGTATTAATAAACAAACCTCAGGGGAGTGGGTATAGTTCAGTGGTTGAGTGCCTGCTTCACATGTATGATATCTCAGTTCAATACCCTATACCTTCTAAAAAATATAAAAAATAATAAATAAATAAATAACAACTTCCAAATCTCCATGGCTTATGACAACATGTTATGTGGAGGCTGAGGTGGATCATGGCTCTCTGCCAGGGCCTGACTCTGCTCTGTCTTCTTTTTCCAGAACCCAGACTAAAAGAACAACTGCTATGTGGGATGAAGCTGTTCTCCTGGCAGAGAGAAAGAGAAAGAGAGCTGGCCAAAACTCAAGCTATATCTAAAACCTTCTGCTCAACATAGAGAATGCCATAATAACTCACATTCCATTGACCAAAGCATGTCACAAAGCCAAAGCCAAATCTAATGAGGTGGGAACATAGACTTTTCCCATAGGAAGCCCAGTAAATCATGTGCCAATAAGCAGGGATAATATAATATAATATAATATAATATAATATAATATAATATAATATAATATAATATAATACAAACTCATTATAGAAAATTTGGAAAATATAGAGAAGTTTAAAGAAGAAAATTTAAAGTATCTATAATCCCACTATCATTTTTATGTATATGTGTATAAGTTTGCTTGTTTTGCAAATTTAGGATTATATAATATATACAAGTATAAACCTGCTTTGTAGGCTTCCTGTTTATATAAAATCATATATTGAACTATTTCCCACATAAATATTATTTTAAAATATCACTTTAGTGCCTGCATAATATTCGTATCAGTCAGGATAGACTAGGTTTTGTAGCAATGACAAACAATTCTCTACTTTGTTTGTTGCTTCAAACAACAAGAGATTTATTTCTTATTAAGGCTACATGTTCAGTGCAAGCTGGCACAGAGGATCTGCTCATCTTGTTTACTCCAGAACTGAGGCAGATAGAGTAGCCATCATTTCAAATGCATCTGGCTACAGTACAAAAGAGAAGGGAGAATATAGGCAAGCATGTGACGGCTCTCAAAGCTTCTACTCCAAAGTAGGCCAAAGTAAGTGTGATTTGTTTTTTCAAATGACCACAATATTTTGCAGCTCCTCCAAGCAAATGATTGAGACTTTCTCTACTCCTTGACTCTGGGCTTGGCATTGGGACTTGCTTTGGCTAATGAAACATGAAACATTAGCAAATGCAATGTAAGTAGAGGCTTGAAAAGTCCTTCTGCATTGGTGCTTGCTCTCTCTCTTAATGCTTTCAGAACAGCCCAAGGTTGACTTATGGCTGAGAGAACACTTGGAGAGAAAGGCCTAGCTATATTAGCTGTTCCAGCTGTCCCAGCCCCAGGTGAATCAGCCCAGAACAGAAGAACCAACCAGCCAATCCACAGAATTTTGAGATTGTTTTAAACCACTAAATTTAAGGGTGTTTTTTATGCAACAAGATCTAGCTTATACACATGTTTACATCTAATTTCAACTGAGAGGGAGCCATGATTTTTTGAAGAGTCTTAATGACTACCTCAATCTTAAATCTTTATATGTTAAATAAATAAAATTAAAAGAAATAAAAATAATTTTTAAAAAATTTTATGTGTGCCATCTTTTAACCATTTTCTTATTGTAAGAATTGCATCATTACTAATATATTATAACTATAAAAACACTACTATGGATATCTTTTTTTGCATAAATCTTTATCCAAGTTTCTGATTATTTCATTATAATAGATTGGAGAATTACTGGATCAAAATTTAAATCTCTTAATAATTACCAAATTATATACCGTATAATTTTGTATTTATATATCTACCAAACTAAGTGGGCCAATGTCCCTGCACACTCACCATCATTGAGTATGAGCGTGTTTTCTTGGATGTTAAAATAGATACCAAAGATGGCATCAGATTAGGCAGACAAGGCTCAACTCACTCTCTAAAACAATAGAGAAAGAACCAAAGCAGGAAACCTGCTTTGGGGGTCACCATACCAGGACAGTGCTTCACAACTCCCAGGAGAATTAGGGACAAAGAGATGAAGAACCTGAAACAAGAAACTGTGAGTTACTAAACTTCCTGGTGGCAGGAAAGGCTCCCCTCCCCAACCCCTGACTTATTAAACAGGATAAAACCCTGGCTCATTGCAGCTGGCTGAGAGGTAAGCAGACATCTTCCTCCCTATCAGCTGTTGAAAGGGAAAACGGAGGGGTAATCAGGGAGCTTTTCTTCAGTGAATTTGGCCAGCAGAGTCGCTTTGATTCTCAGCTCTAATCAGACCAAAACAAAGGGAAACTGAAAACACCTCTGTGGAAAGGTGAGCCAAAAAGTCTGGAAATTGCATGGACAAAAACTGTAACTGGGTCTCTCTGTTCCCTAACTTCTGGAAGAAAACCTGTGCCCCATTAGTGAGCCCCTGGCATGATTTTGACAAATGAAGCACGGTAATTTTAAAAGATTTAGTATAAGTTGAATATCAAAGAAGAGTTATGAAAAAATAATAACAGTAGGCAAGAGAGAGAAATTGGCCAATGGAATAAATTCACCAACATATCCAGATGCCTACACATCAGCAAAAAAATTACAAGCCATACTAGGAAACAGGACGAGATGGCCCAGCCAAAGGAACAAGCCAAATATCCTGAAGTGATACAGGCTTTAAGATAATTCATCAATGGGGAGTGGATTTGGCTCAATGGATAGAGGATCCACCTACCACATGGGAGGTATAAGGTTCAAATGCAGGGCCTCCTGATCCATGTGGTGAAGCTGGCCCATGTGCAGTGCTGATGTGCACAAAAAGTGTCGTGCCATACAGGGGTGTCCCCCATGTAGGGGAGCCCCACACATAAGGAGTGTGCCCCATAAGGAGAGCCACCCCGCGTGAAAAAAGTGCAGCCTGCCCAGGAGTGGTGCTGCATACATGGAGAGCTGATGCAGCAAGATGATGCAACAAAAAGAGACACAGATTCCTGATGCCACTGACAAAAATACAAGCGGACACAGAAGAACACCCAGCGAATGGACACAGAGAGCAGACAACTGGGGGGGGTGGGGGCAGGGGGAAGGAGTGAGAAATAAAAATAAATAAATCTTGAAAAAAATACATTAGAGGCACATATTGCAGATATGAATTGCTCAAAGACAGAATTAGTGATTTCAAAGACAGAACATCTGAACTGGAAAAGACAGGAGAACAGAAAGAGAAGAGAATGGAAAAAATGGAACAGGATCTCAGAGAATTTAATGACAATTGAAATGCAAAAACATATGTATTAGTGGTGTCCCAGAAGGAGAAGAAAAAGGAAAAGGGGCAGAAAGAATATTTGAGGAGATAATGACTGAAAACTTCCCTACTCTTATGAAAGACATAAATATCAACAACTCACCCCAAATAGAATAAATTGAGATAGACTTACCTTAAGATACCTACTATTCAGAATGACAATTATCAGAGATAAGAGAAGTTTCTGAAAGCAGCAAGGAAAAGAAAGCATCACATATAAGGGATGTATGCCAATCACTCATCAGAAACTATGGAGGAGAGAAGATAGTGGTATGAGGTATTTAAGGTACTAAAAGAGAAAAACTGCCAGTCAAGAATTCTGTATCTGGCAAAATGAAGAGGAGTTCAAAGTCTTCACAGACAAACAAAAACTAACAGAATGTATTACCAAAAGATCAGAATTACAAGAGATACTAATGGGAGTGTTGTAGCCTGAAAAGAAAAAACAAGGGTGAGAGACTTGGAGAAGAGTGTGGAAATGAAGATTATTAGAAAGGATAAATTAAAGGGTAAAAAGACAGACAATAGTACAAGATGACAACAGAAAGCCAAAGTCAAAATGGATGAAGTAAGTAATGTCTTTACAGTAATAACATTGAATGTTAATAGCTTGAACTCCCTAATCAAAAGACATAGAATGATAGAATGGACTTTAAAAAATATGAGCCATCTATATGTTGTCTACAAGAGATTCACCTCAGACAGAAGGACACAACCAAGTTACATGTGAAAGGCTGGAAAAAGATATTCCTTGCAAATAACCAAAAAAGAGCTGGAGTAGCGATACTAATATTGGATAAAATAGATTTTAAATGCAAAACTATTATAAGGGATGAAGAAGGTCATTATATATTAAGAAAAGGGGCGATTCAGCAAGAGGAAATAATTATACTAAAAATTTATGCACCTAACCTCCATGCCATAAGATACATGAGGCACATACTGGCAAAGCTGAAGGGAGAAATAGATGTCTTAACAATAATAGTTGGAGACTTCAATATGCCACTCTCAGTATTGGATAGAACATCTGGACAGAGGATAAATAAAGAAACAGAAACCTTGAATAATATGATAAATGAACTAGACCTAATAGATATCTACAGAGCACTGACCCCCAAACAGCAGGATACACATTCTTTTCAAATACCCATGGATCCTTCTCCAAAATAGACCATATGTTGAGTCACAAAACAAGTCTCAATAAATCTAAAAAGACTGAAATTATACAAAATACTTTCTCTGATCATTAAGAATGAAGCTAGAAATCAATAATGGACAGAAAAAAAGGAAAATTCATAACTGTGGAAATTAAATAACATACTCTTAAATTATCAGTGGGTCAAAGAAGAAACTGCAAGAAAATTAAGCAAATATCTTGAGATGAATGAAAATGAGAACAGTATCAAAACTTATGGGACACTGCAACAGAAGTGATGAGAGGGAACTTTATAGCTTTCAATGCTTACCTTAAAAAAAGAAGAGGGAAGCAGATTTGGCTCAATGAATAGAGCATCTGTCTACCACATGGGAGGTCTAGGGTTCAAACCCAGGGCCTCCTGACCCATGTGATGAGCTGGCCACGCACAGTGCTGATGTGCGCAAGGAGTGCCGTGCCATGCAGTAGGGGAACCTCATATGCAAGGAGTGCACCCCATAAGGAAAGCCACCCAGTGCGAAAAAAGTGCAGCTGCCCAGGAGTGGCACTGCATACCCGAAGAGGTGATGCAGCAAGATGATGCAACAAAAAGAGGCACAGATTCCCAGTGCCACTGACAAGAATAGAAACAGACACAGAAGAACACACAGCAAATGGACACAGAGAGCAACAACTAGGGAGGCAGGGGACGACGGGGAAGGGGAGACAAATAAATAAAAATAAATCTTTTTTAAAAAATTAAAAGAGAGAGCTAAAACTGAAGGCCTAACTGCACACCTGGAGGAACTAGGAAAAAACAGCAAGCTAATCCCAAACCAAGCCAAAAGAGAGAAATAGTGAAGATCAGAGCAGAAATAAATAAAAACAAAAGCAAAAGCAATAGAATCAAGAAAACCAAAAGTCGGTTCTCTGAGAACATCAACAAAATCGACAAACACTTAGCTAGACTGTCAAAGAAAAAAAGATAGGAAACACAAATAAATAAAATCAGAAATGAG
Source organism: Dasypus novemcinctus (assembly GCF_030445035.2). Lineage (NCBI taxonomy): Eukaryota > Metazoa > Chordata > Mammalia > Cingulata > Dasypodidae > Dasypus > Dasypus novemcinctus. Next base: position 86,147,501 of record NC_080684.1, on the reverse strand, counting down.
AGGGGTGACATTACCACTGACCCTTCAGAAATAAGAGTGATCATAAGAAGATACTATGAACAACTGTATGCCAAAAAAACTTGTAAATGTAGATGAGATGGACAAATACCCAGAAAGACACAAACAAACCTACACTGACCTTAGGAGAGATAGAAGACCTTAACAAACCAATCACAAGTGAAGAGATTAAAACAGTCATCAAAAACCTCCCAAAGATTAAAAGCCCAGAACCAGATGACTTCACAGTTGAATTTACCAATCTTTCAAAGACGACCTGTATCAATCTTGCTCAAGCTCTTCCAAAAAAATTGAACAGGAAAGAATGTTACCAAACTCATTTTATGAAGCCAACATCATCCTAATACCAAAACCAGATAAAGATACTATGAAAAAAAGAAAATTACAGACCAATATCTCTTGTGAATATAGATACAAAATACTTGCAAACAGAATCCAAAAGCACATTAAAAGAATTATACACCACGATCAAGTATTCAAGGGTGGTTCAACACAAGAAAATCAGTTAGTGTAATAAACCACATTGATAAATTGAAGAAGAAAAGTCATATGGTCCTTTCTATTGATGCAGAAAAGGCATTTGACAAAATACAGCACCCTTTCTTGGAAAAAAAAAAAAACTCCAAAAGATAGGAATAAAAAGAAGGTTTCTCAACATGGTAAAGTACATATATGAAAAACCTACAGCTAGCATTGTACTCAAAGGTGAAAGGTTGAAACTTTCCTGCTGGAATCAGGAGCTAGATAAGGATGCCCACTGTCACCATTATTATTCAAAGTGCTAGAAGTTCTATCTAGAACAATTAGGCTAGACAAAGAAATAAAAGGCACCCAAATAGGAAAGGAAGAAGTAAAACTTTCACTATATGCTGATGACATGATCCTATATTTGGAAAATCCTGAAAAGTCTACAACAAAGCTACTAGAATTAATAGACAAGTTCAGCAAAGTGGCAGGATACAAGTTAACATGCAAAAATCAGTAGCATTTCTATATATTACATGTGCAATCTGAGGAGGAAATAGGGGAAAAGTTGCATTATTTTTTTTAAGATTTATTTTATTTATTTTTCTCCCCCTCCCCTCTGCTATCTACTCTCTGTGTCCATTCACTGTGTGTTCTGCGTCCGCTTGCATTAACAGGCAGCACTAGGAATGTGTGTCTCCCTTTGTTGCGTCGCTTTGCTGCGTCAGCTCTCCGTGTGTGTGGCACCACTTCTGGGCGGACTACGCTTTTTTCATGCAGGGTGGCTATCCTTGAAGGGCGCACTCCTTGTGTCGGGGGCACCCCTATGTGGGGGTGGCCCTGCGTGGGACAGCACTCTTTGCACACGGAAGCACTGCACGTGGGCCAACTTACCACACGGGTCAGGAGGCCCTGGGGATTGAACCCCTGGACCCTCCATGTGGTAGGCGGATGCTCTATCAGTTGAGCCATGTCTGCTTCCCAGTTCCATTTTTAATAGCAACTAAAATGATCAAATATTTCGGAATAAACTTAACCAAAGACATAAAGGATCTGTATAAAGAAAACCATAAAACTTTGCTAAAAGAAACTGAAGAGGACTTAAATGGAAGGATATTCTGTGTTCATGGATTGGAAGATTAAATATCATTAAGATGTCAGTTCTACCCAAACTGATTTACAGAATCAATGCAATCGCAATAAAAATCCCAACAGCCTTTTTCGTAGAAATCAAAAAGCTAATAATTAAATTTATTTGAAAGGGTAAGGGGCCCCGAATAGCCAAAAATGTCTTTTAAAAAAAAGAACAAAATCGTAGGACTCCCACTTTCTGACTTTAAAGCATATTACCTAGCTACAGTTGTAAAAAACAGCATGGTACTGGAATAAGGACAGATGGATTGACCAGTGGAACTGAATTGAGAACTCAGAAATCGACCTTTACATCTATAGCCAAGTGATTTTTTTAAAAGATTTATTTATTTATTCTCTCCCCTGCCTGCCCCCCCACACCCCGGTTGTCTGTTCTCTATGTCTATTTGCTGCGTCTTCTTTGTCCGCTTCTGTCATCAGCGGCACGGGAATCTGTGTTTCTTTTTGTTGTGTCATCTTGCTGTGGCAGCTCTCTGTATATGCAGCGCCATTCCTGGGCAGGCTGCACTTTCTTTCCGGCTGGACGGCTCTCCTTACGGGGCACACTCCTTGTGCGGGGGGCTCCCCTACGCGGGGGACACCCCTGCGTGGCAGGGCACTCCTTGCGGGCATCAGCACTGCACATGGGCCAGCTGCACACAGGTCAAGGAGGCCCGGGTTTTGAACCGCGGACCTCCCATGTGGTAGATGGACGCCCTAACCACTGGGCTAAGTCCGCCCCTAGCCAAGTGATTTTTGACAAGGCTATTAAGTCCATTCAGCTGGACCAGGACAATCTATTCAACAATTGGTGCTAGGAGAACTGGATAGCCATATCCAAATGGAAGAAAGAAGACCCCTATCTCACACCTTATACAAAAATTAACTCAAAATGGATAAAGGACTTAAATATAAAAACAACCAAAAACAGAGGAAAACATTTTCAAGATCTTGTAGTAGGCAATAGTTTCTTAAGCCTTACAGCCAAAGCACGAACAACAAAAGAAAAACTAGACAAATGGGACCTCCTCAAAATTCAACACTTTTGCACCTCAAAGGACTTTATAAAAAGGATTTGGCAATTACATATCTGATAAGGGTTTAATATCCATGATATATAAGTAGATCATACAATTCAACAACAAAAAGACAAATGATTCAATTAAAATATGGGCAAAAGACAACTGTCCAAAGAAGAAATACAAATGGTGAAGAAATACATGAAAAAATGTTTAACATCACTAGCAATTAGGGAAATGCAAATCAAAACTACATTTCACACCTATTAGACTGGCCGCTATTAAAAAGTTAGAAAACTGAAAACCTTGGAGAGGATGTGGAGAGAGAGGAAGGCTTATTCACTGTTGGTGGGAATGTGAATGGTACAGCCACTGTGCAGGACTGTTTGGCAGTTCCTAAGGAAGTTGAACACAGGCTTGCCATGGGACCCAACAATACCACTACTAGGTATATACCCAGAAGAATTGAGAGCAGTGACTCTAGTAAATATCTGCAAACTGATTTTCATAGCAGCATTATTCACTATAGCCAATGCTGGAAGAAACAACCCAGGTGTCCATCAACTGATGAACGTATAAACAAATTGTGGGGTGTACACATGATGGAATATTATGCATCAGTAAGAAAAACTGAAGGAAGTTGTGAAACATATGACAATATGGATGAACCTGGAGGCCATTATGTTGTGTGACGCAAGCCGGAAAAGGAAAAATACTGTATGAATAAGCTATTATGAACTAAATAATTAAGTGAAATATAAATATATTATGTGAAATATGAATGTAGGCAAAATTGCATATATGACTTTTTCTTTGAAGTTGAATGAATGTAGGTTAATCTACAAAATGTTAATATCAGACAAAAAAAAAAAGCAATTATACTAAGTGCAGGAGACCAGACATAGAGTACTACCTATTGTATGAATCCCTTTATATAAAATGTAAATATAAATCAATTTATAAAGATGAAATTAGATTAGTGGTTTTGTAGGGCTGGGGAAGGGACGGGGCATGGAGTCTTTCTTTTTAGAGTATTGAAATTTTTCTAAAATTTTTGAAATGATGAATGTACAACATTGCGATTATACTAATAGTCATTGATTACACAATTTAGGGAGAGCATATAGTATGTGAATATATCTCAATAAAACTGCTTCATCAACAAATAAATAATTGTGCAAAATATTTTTTTAAATGTTAGGCATAAATGATCACTATGAAATGTGAAAAAGTATGCTATAAAATTATAAATCACAATTTCATATATGTGTATATTTATAATATTGGAAAGATATAGCTAATTTTTTAGTTATTTTTAGATAAGGAATCAGAGGTGATTTTTGTTTTCTTTTTTAGATTTTCTATATCTAAAAATGTTTAGTAATAAGTACACGTATCTTTTAAAACCCAGAATATGACAGTTATATTATTTTGATAAGTGTGCCAGGGCAAATTAAGAGAAAATTAAAAAATTAAAAACATTGTTAGTACAGTTTAAGTTTGTAATGAGTTGTTTACTGTACACTGAATGCTTCTGACAGTAATTATAAAAAAGGCATAAAATTTATTTCTGAAAAAAAATTATATAAAACAAAGACAATTAAAAATCCTCCATTAAATCATCAATTCAAATGAAGTCTAGGTAGCAGTAATCACAAACTCTTGCCATGTGAATCTCAACTTTGAGTGGAATTTAAAATGTTAATTTTTAAGTGATGATTATTTAAACGAAAATTAACAACCTAATTTTGCTGTGTTATATTTTACTACAGACATTTTTCCTTTATGACTATATATTTTCCAGAAAATAAACATTACTTCGGTATACTCTCTAATAAAACTGGCTGGACTATACAGATTATTAGTTAAGTAGACCTTCCAATCTGTAAGGACAAGGATCTGACTGTTGAATAAGCAAAGTGGCTGATAGTTCTCACGTGTCACTTAAGGGAGCTCGGCTCATGCCGGGTTCTTCAGGTTTCCTCAGGCTCCTCTAGGTTGCTGATTTCCAAATGGGAGTGAGTGCCGCTTCTGGAGATTTAAAAATATAGATATTCTCTATTTCCTTTCTTTACCTCCTACCAATTGGAATTGGGAGCTTGAAGGATATATATATTTTTCACAAATGATTATGACATGCATGTCTTGTTTAGTAAACACTCCTTTAAAATAAAAAATAAAAATAAGCAGATACCATACAATGGCTTTTTTTTTTTTTTTTTTTTTTTTTAAAAGATTTATTTATTTATTTAATTTCCCCCCCTCCCCTGGTTGTCTGTTCTTGGTGTCTATTTGCTGCGTCTTGTTTCTTTGTCCGCTTCTGTTGTCGTCAGCGGCACGGGAAGTGTGGGCGGCGCCATTCCTCGGCAGGCTGCTCTTTCTTTTCACGCTGGGCGGCTTTCCTCACGGGCGCACTCCTTGCGCGTGGGGCTCCCCCACCCGGGGGACACCCTTGCACGGCACTCCTTGCGCGCATCAGCGCTGCGCATGGCCAGCTCCACACGGGTCAAGGAGGCCCAGGGTCTGAACCGCGGACCTCCCATATGGTAGACGGACGCCCCAACCACTGGGCCAAAGTCCGTTTCCCAAGGCTTATTTTAAATAACAGAATTTAATTGGCTCAAAGTTTTGAGGCTAAAAGAAGTCCAAAATTGAGGAATCAGAAAGGCCATGCTTTCTCCCTGAAGACGGTGGCGTTCTGGGCTGGCTAACTGGAGATCCTTAGTCCTTGGTTTTTCTGTCACATGGCAAAGCACATGGAGGCATCATCTTTCTCTTCCAGGTTCTGTTGACTTCTAGCTTCTGGCTTCTTCTGTGGCTTTTCCTTCCTGGTTCTTCCTTCCATATCCAATTTCCTTTGCTTATAAGGACTTAAGACATATTGGATAAAGGCCCACCCTTAATCCTTTATGACTTTTTGGCCATACACATTAACTAATACCATCTTAGTTTGGGCATACCTTAACTAAAAGCATCTTCAAAGGTCCTATTTACAAATGGATTCACACCCATAGGACCAGGAGTTGGGACCTGAACATGCCTTTTGTGGGAGACATTATTCAATTAAAAGCCACCTTTTTCAATTTCATGGGGGGTGGGGGGGGTGGGATCTTATTTAAATTTTAATTTCTTTGCAAATTGAGGTTGATTATTTTTTTTTATATGTTGTTAACAGTTAGGAATTCTTACACAACACTCAAAATGTGTACAATGAACATTTCCTTGTTTTTCTACATAAACTAAAGCCAACCTGAGTACCCCACAGGATTAAATCGGCAGGAAGCTCAATACCAGATATCTTTCCCTGTTTCCTCTCCCTCCCTTAGACGGTGGGGAGCCTGGAACTCTACAAGGATCATGTGAAGATGATGGGGCTCTGTACTGGTGCCTCATGTCCCTCCAACTAGGCACAGGGGAAACCTCATGAAGGGGAGACTTCACCTGGGTTCCACCATGTCTCATACTTGGACATACCCTTCTGACATCATCCCAAATCAGAGACATTGGAATGTGCATAGGATAAATCTTTAACCACCTGTCACTTGCCTGATACCACATTCTGTCAGCACCACAAGAAGGCAAGATGCAGACCTTTAGTTCCCTTTACCTGGCAGAGTTATAATTTGCAAAAGCTGAAGTGTGTCTTGTGGGGTAGGAGGAGGTGAAGGTAGGTGGCTGGGATGACTGGAGGTCGATTATGTGTATTCCTTAAAAATTCCAAAATGTTTTCTTTTCCCAGTGGAATATCCAGATGTCTCAGAGGACAGATGTCTCAGAGGACTGTTTTTTTCATACCATTGCTCTGTGAAAAAGCTTCATTTCTATTAAAAATTGGTGGGCGTCACTTTGGTGGGTTGATGAATCAACAGCTATTCTCATCCATTGGGGTGGTCAGTGGACCCAAAACCCAGACAGAGTTGCTTGCCTCCAAGAAGAGTATAGTAGTGTGTTCAACTCTTCTTTCAAGAAAAGTAGCTGAGTGTAAGAGCAAAATCCTCATAAAGGTAATTAACCAACTCTCTGTAGGTTCTACTGGCCTCTATGTTACAGAGGTGAGACAGCACAGGGCCAGGTTGCCTGCATCTAAGATGAATGAAGAATGGGCTAGAAACCACATGAAGGCTGCAATGCAAAACACGTTATGAGGTAAGGCTTGCCAGTGCAATCTGTGTACACTATTTTTTCTATAAAGGAATGCCAACAAAGGAAGCAAATGGAAATAATTTCCAGTGTAGGCAACTCCCCTGCCCCACACAATAGAGCTAGGGCAGTGGATGTAAAAGCAGGCACAGGAATAGGGACCCTTGAAAAGGCAGATCAGAAAAGGGGTCAACTCTCCTACTTTGTATTTTTCACTAGAAAAGAGAAGGGTTTTATATGGGTTCCAATGCAGCTGTTTTAATCTTCCAAGTCTACTTGGAGTCCTTTTGATGTAGTTACTCCACCACAAAATCTCACATCTCCTTAAGGTTCAATTTCAGCAAATGGCCTTGAAAAAGCAATGTCTCTTTTGAAAGAACGGAAGAGCCTAGAAGCCCGTGGGTTCAATGGGGCAATGTCTAATGACAACCTGCTCTCCAGCCTCCAGGATGACAAAACTTCACAGACTGGGAGAGAATTCCACCGGCAAGAATGTCTACTCCTGAGAGCTCACTCTGCCCTCATCCCCCATTAACAAAAGCAGGTATAAAGTAAATATTCAACGTCAATACACGTTCCTCTCTGCCAATGTAGTTTGGCACTTCAATATGAGTAAATAGTTTATGAAGCAGAGTTGAACTTTTCTATAACATTGCGTTAAGTGATGAACTCACATCTGTGTACTAGGTTAACTTAAATTAAATATCTATCGAGGCAAGCGGACTTGGCCCAGTGGTTAGGGCATCCATCTACCACATGGGAGGTCCGCGTTCAAACCCTGGGCCTCCTTGACCCATGTGGAGCTGGCCCACGCACAGTGCTGATGCATACAAGGAGTGTCCCCGCATAGGGGAGCCCCACAAGCAAGGATTGCACCCCGTAAGGGGAGCCGCCCAGCGCGAAAGAAAGTTTAGCCTGCCCAGGAATGGTGTCGCACACATGAAGAGCTGACACAACAAGATGACACAACAAAAAGAAACACAGATTACCATGCCGCTGACAAAAACAGAAGCGGACAAAGAAAAACACGCAGCAAATAGACACAGAGAACAGACAACTGGGGGGGTGGGGGGGTAGGGGGATGGGGGGAGAGGAGAGAAAGAAATAAAATAAATAAATCTTAAAAAAAAAAAAAAAGAATCATAGGGGGCACCTAAATTCAAAGTCTAGCTCCAGCACTTATTAGCTCATGGCCTTAGATAATTTGCTTTTCTTCTTCCTCAGCTGTAAAACAAGGATGCTAAAGACAGTGTCTACCTTCTAGGATTTTTGTTAAGAATGAGTTAATACTGGACTGACAATGTGATAGCCAGATCCTGAGCCTCAACAGACTCCAGCACCTACAATCTGATTTATTGGACTTACCACACTCAGCTAAGATGGAGTTGAAGAAGGACAACCACCACACCATGGAGCCTAGAGTGATTACAACTGAAAATGGGAGGATTGCATCCAGCATCCAGGTGGAATCTGACCCTCCTCTTGACATAGAGGTGCAATGGACACAACCAATCCAATGTCCACATAGAAGAGGTGGCATTGGATTGGGAAAAGTGGACATAATGGACAAAGGGTATGGGGAAAGGCAGGAAGAGATGAGAGGTGGAGGCGTCTTTGGGACATGGAGCTGCCCTGGATGGTGCTTCAGAGGTAATCACCGGACATTGTAAATCCTCACAGGGCCCACTGGATGGAATAGAGGAGAGTATGGGCCATGATGTGAACCAATGTATATGAGGTGCAGAGGTGCCCAAAGATGTACTTACCAAATCCAATGGATGTGTCATGATGATGGGAACGAGTGTTGTTGGGGGGGGGGGAGAGGGGGGATGGGGGGGGGGGTTGAATGGGACCTCACATATATATTTTTAATGTAATATTATTACAAAGTCAATAAAAAATAAAAAAATTAAAAAAAAAAAAAAGAATGAGTTAATGTCTATAAATCATAAAACATGTAAATCCTGGCATATAGTAAATATCCAATAAATATGAGCTATTATTAAAATCAGCTATTAAAGTATATAAAGAATAATGGTGGGAAATGGACTTGGCCCAGTGGTTAGGGCGTCCGTCTACCACATGGGAGGTCCGTGGTTCAAATCCCGGGTCTCCTTGACCCGTGTGGAGCTGGCCCATGTGCTGTGCTGATGCACGCAGGGAGTGCTGTGCCAACCAGGGGTGTTCCCCGCGTAGGGGAGCCCCACTTGCAAGGAGTGCACCCTGTAAGGAGAGCCTCCCAGCACAAAAGAAAGTGCAGCCTGCCCAGGAATGGGCCGCCCACACTTCCCGTGCTGCTGACGACAACAGAAGCAGACAAAGAAACAAGACGCAGCAAATAGACACAGAGAACAGACAACCGGGGGGGAGGGGGGAATTAAATAAATAAATAAATCTTTAAAGAATAAAAAAATAAATAAATAAATAAAAGAGGGCAATTTTAAAAAAAAAGAATAACAGTGTGCCCAAAAGGAGCAAAATTTAAGTTTATTCTGCTCTCAAATCAAAGGTATGCTTTTAAAAAAAAATTTTAAAGAGCATTTCGCAAGAATCTTTTCAATAACAGTATGAGCACAAAGAAGAAAATGAAAGCTCAGAGATGTTAAACAACTTGCCAAAGATCACCTAGCAGGAAGGGGCTATGATAGGATTCAAATCTAGGTCTTACTCCTCCAAATTCCTTGCATTTTCCACAAAGCATCACTTGTTTTTAGATGCAAGGAATTGTACTGCTTTTCGCTCTATTTTTCATTCATGCCCTACCCATGTATTTTTTGCAAAGTGGTTCCCAGGCTAGATTTTTCTATTAGTAAATAATCAAAAGGGGCACCCAAATTCCCCAATGAAGGAATTATGTTTTCTATTCCCTGACACAGCTCAAATGTAAATATGCCCTTTATTTGATCACATAATATGTTAGCCCTAGAAGACACTTTGAAGAAAGGGATCCAATCAGGGTTCATCTCAGGAATAGGGGTAGAAGAGCCTTGATCCACCTTGATTGCAATCTGGATAACTGGGCCTGATTCTGATTGACATTTCAGGCTCATCTGGAGAGGGGTGCAAAGAAGAGCTGAGTAAGTGAGGCAAGGCAGGAGTGAGGCTTCAGGACAGCGCATGTGTTTTGAATGGGCAATTTTTGTAACAGAAGCAGTTTGGAGCCAGGACTGGGGAATCCCACTACTAAGTGGAATGTTGTAGCCATTTTCAATGTTCCTGAGATAAGGGCCAATGGCTCTCATTGTAGCTGGGAAGATTAAGTCAGACACGAGAAAGAACTTACTCTGAAAGTTATGAAAGGTAGGCACAAATGTGGTTCTGCTTTCTTTGTGAATTTGAATAATATACAGGAAAAATATCTTTCATAGATAGACCATGAGTTGGGCCAAGTCTGCTTCCCCCTACTAGGAAACAGGAAGTGAAATCAAAGAAAGTAATGGTATAATGGTTCTGAGCTTTGGTTCCTCAGTCAAAACAGACCTAAGCTCAAAACCTAGCTTATGGGAAGCAGACTTGGCCCAGTGGTTAGGGCGTCCATCTACCACATGGGAGGTCCGCGGTTCAAACCCCGGGCCTCCTTGACCCGTGTGGAGCTGGCCCATGTGCAGTGCTCATGCGCGCAAGGAGTGCCCTGCCATGCAGGGGTGTCCCCCTCGTAGGGGAGCCCCACACAAGGAGTGCACCCTGTAAGGAGAGCCGCCCAGCACGAAAGAAAGCACAACCTGCCCGGGAATGGTGCCGCACACACGGAGAACTGATGCAACAAGATGACTCAATGAAAAGAAACAGATTTCCAGTGCCTCTGATAAGGATAGAAGCGGTCACAGAAGCGCACACAGCGAATGGACACAGAGAGCAGACAACTGGGGTGGGGTGGGATGGGGTGGGGTGGGAGAAATAAATAAAAAATAAATTAAAAAAAAAAAAACTAGCTTACTAGTTGGGTGTTTTGGGCCAATTTCCTTAATCACTCTGATCTTCAATTTCTTCCTCTCGACATTATGCTGAGTGAAATGAGGCAGTTCCAAAAAACAAATATTGTATGATCTCACTTATATGAAATAATTAGAATATGCAAATTCATAGAGTCAGAAACTGGAATACCAGGTTTACCAGGTTTACCAGGTTTACCAGTTTACCAGGGCCAGGATACGGGTAAGGAATGGGAGTTAAGGCTTAATTGGTACAGAGTTTCTATTTGAGGTGATAGGAAAAGTTTAGTAATGGATGGTGGTGATGGCAGCACAATACTGTGAATCAAATTAACACCCATGAACTGTGTATTTGAATGTGGTTAAAATGGGAAATTTTACGTTGTATGTAAGTCATCAGAACAGAAATTGAAAAAAAAAATGTAGAACTGTATAACGCAAACAGTGAACCCTAATGTAAACTATGGACTATAGTTAGTAGTATAATTATAATAATATTTTTTATCAATTGTAAACAAAGGGACCGCACTAATACAAGGTGTTATTAATTGGAAAAATTGTATGGGGGCATGTATGGGAACTCTGTCTTTTCTGCATGTTTTTTTTTCTGTAAACCTACATCTTTTCTAATTTAAAAAAATTTTTTTAAGAAAAAAAGGGGATCACTATATCCCTATCTCTGAGACTGATTGTGAGGTCAAAATAAAATAAGTCCAGTAATATGGAAGGTGTTCAATAAATATTCATTTCAACCTTTCTTCATGAATCTTTCCTATTCTGTGACTCTATGATTCAGCACTTCCTGGAATGCTAAAGCCCTAGAAACTTTCCAGAGAGCTTAAACTGCTTAATTTCTAGCTTCCAAGCTCTTCCCAGCATGACTTTATGAGAGGTGAGTGGTAGGGATGGAATCAGGAGTCAGGCAGGCTAATTGGACTTTACTTGCTGGTCCAATAGGCCCCACTTGGATTCCATTTAATCCACTGTTCTCATGAGGACAGAAGTGGTATTGTTGAAAGTAAGCTGCTCCATGCAATGTGTAGAATTAGGGTGAGGTGTGGCTATTGCTCGCCTGCCCGGCTGCCTCTGGAGATGAGGACCTGAAATCTCCAACCTGAGGTTCTGAGACTGTGACCTGGCACAGGACAGTGGGAAGGGCCCTGCTTTGGGGGTGGGGGGGGTGGGGAGGAAGTGACCAGAAGCTCAGGGAGCAGCCAAACTGGCACCTCCCCATATGACTTGGAGACCCCAGTCTCCTCATGCGTAGAATGAAAGAATGAGATCAGGTACATGCTGAAGACTCTCCAAGCTCAAATTTCCTCTGAGCCTCCAATGTAGAGAATTTCTCTCAGTGGGAAGTGATTTCTCTCTCTTCTGTTGGTTTCTGGGGACTGTACTCCTGAATCTTGTTTGTGATTTCTCTTGAGGAAACATTTTAAAACACTATACAAATTCTTCTTCCTAAATGGGGGGTTTTGTGGAAGGACCGCCTTGTTGGGTGAGGAGATATTCAATTCAGTTTCTGTCCTTTGCTTTATAAAAGGTCTCTGTTCAGTAAATATTTATTAAACACCTACTATACACATAGTTCTGTGCTAGTTGGACAGTACAAAGAAAGGCAGAGCAATGTACCATGTTGGATAACAGCAAAGGTTTAGGGGTAGTTCTAGTTCTACCACATCCTGGCTGTGTATCTTTGCGCAAGTTACTGATCACCTTTAAGACTCCATCTCCCAACCTATACACTGTAGATAATACTACTATGTACTTCACAGGATTATTTTGAGGATTTAAGTAGATAATACATATAAATGGTGATGGTGAGGGAAGTCAGGGAGGAAAAATGGCCTGGGTTTTTACCACTAAAATACCACCTTAGAATCAATAATTCCATAAATCTCTTGGGTTCGGCTTGAATAGGGAAGTCTGGCTGCCTTGTTCAACCTCACAGGAAAATGGCAAAGAGACAATAATTGAGAAAAGTCTGTGTAGATCCGTTCTGCCCCCCTCCCCCACACACACACACCCTTAAAAAGTCTTATTTTGTAAGCCTTTGTACCCAAAGTCTAGGAAAACATTTTTAATTGAAAAAGACTTAGATCCTAACAAAGTTTGTTCTTCTTTTCACCTGTATATATATTTTTCCTTTAAAATGACTTGTGAAGGAAGGAATTTCTCTCTCAACTCATAGACTCTATGTTTAGTCCAACAGGAACTTCCACTTACATCCAATGTAGCTGCCCTGAAGTGAACACAAACCATCTACAAGCAGCTGAAAAGAGTTGCTTGGGTGATTTTTCTATCTATAAAGGTAAAAGGAAAAAGTAAGATGTGACCTATCCTGATTCTATCCCATTTCTTTCTCCAAAGAAAGAGAGGGAGGGAGAGACCAAGGTAGAGGAGTATTATCGCAGTAGCTTTCCATTCAGCTGGGGAAGGAGTTGCTGAAGTCCTTCTGGTTTTTTGAACTTTGGTTTGCCCTTTTGTGCTTAGTTTGGGGAGAGATGGCCATTACTGCAATCCACTAGTGCTCCCTATTGCCCATTTCTGGAAATTAGCAGGGTGGCATGAACTGCTAAACTGTAATCTTATTTTGAAAACCCCTAAACTTTTCTGACAAGGAAATCTAAAAAACTGAAATTGTGACTTCACCTTAAACTCACTGAGAGGCAGTTTACAATGAAGTTACATTATTATTTCATAGACTCATAGAATGTTAAGAAAGGTCCTCAGAAAATATGTTTTTACCAAGTGTGGATATTAGTTCTGAGTGATATAGCAGTTATGTGAAACTAAAGGGGTTAGGAAATGGGTTTAGATAAGCATAAAGTAAACATTAAATAATAAGACTTTTTACCATCCAAATTCTCAGAGCCTTTAATATGATTGTGTATCTCACAAGGGGAAAAGAAAATTTCCAACTGTACTTAAGCACAGAATTACTTTTTAGATGAAATTCTTGTAGGACCAATATTCCAGGGCACAGACGTGGAAAGTGCTGATCTAGTCCAAATGAGTCATTCTACAGATTTGGAAACTGAGTCCTAGAAAGGAGCCAGTGATTTGGTGGTAGTAGAGCATGCAAGGACCCCGGTCGGGTGGTGTCCAGTCTCACACACCTTCTCCTCCACCAGGGTGCACCTCCTTTTAATTAATCTATAAAATCTCTCTATGCACAAAGTGTGTTTATTTGTGGAATGAGGAATGGTATTGCCTTCTGCTAAGGGTACTGGGAAAGTTAAATAGACCTCATTTAAATATGTTTGAACCCTTTGGGAAGGAAAACTTGTTTCAGATATTTTCCATTCAATTTCTCTCTCTCAGAAAAAACTCATTGCTTTATAAAAAGCCTCTAGTCAACAAAAAACTTATAGAACACCTACTATGTACATAGCTCTGCATTAGTTGGGCAGTACATAGAAGGGCATGATAATTTACCAGGTTGGATAAGAGTAGTTTCGAGGGTCAAGTTCTGGTTCTGCCACATTCTGACTGTATACATTTGGGCAAGTTACTTATCACTTTTAAGACTCAGTCTCCCCACCTTTAAAGTGGAGATAATACTAATATACACTTCACAGAATTGTTTTGAGTGTCTATTTAGGTAATACATGTAAAATGTTAACACATATAAGCAATCAGTAAATATTAGTGTTATAATCATTATCATTATTGTAATCCTTTTCATTGAGACTTGGCCTTCAAGGACTTACCAGCCTAGTTGGAGAAAGAAGACAACTTTAAATTACAATCTAAGGGAATGGAGCAGAGGTAGCAAATAGCTTCCCTGTCACTTGACAATTTTATTCAACTTTTAGTGGCTGCCTCCAGTGCTGTGTAGAGAATAATTCTGAGACTATTGCCAGCTTCAGAGGCAAAAGCACCAAGATCAACTGGTGTTTGTCATGGGAATAGGAAGTGTGGACCTCTGTTTACAGGGCAGGTGTTTGCCACTCTCGGAATGAATAATGAAATGCCAGGTGTGGTAGATTAGACAAAACAGTCATTTCTGGAGGAGGTAAAGTAGCTATACCTGGAGGATGGGTATACTATGAATAGAAGGAAATGAAGCAGGGCAGGGAGGGGTATCTGGAACCAAGAATAAAACACACATGGTCCATTTGGGTGGCAGTAAGTAAACCAAGTGTTGGATGCTGAAGATTAGCTTTATAAACATGGTAAGCAGAGAAGCCAAGCTGGTCACTCAACATCAAACTGTCTCATGATTCACATAAATTCCATCATTGTATTGGACCATGTCCTGCATTTGAGGTTCAGAAAATATGGACAACATTAAGTCTCTAATACCATCTTCTCTACCAGGGAGCTATTCAAAGGCTCTTTCCCATACCACTTACTCATGAAGACCATCCTTTGGTATTAGGATGTAGCTGCTATTTAGAGTCCTTCACTGTAGTGCACTTTAGAGAGTCCTTACAAATGTTTGCCATCATGTATAGATGACATAGTAGCCCAAGTTGAGGGTCTTGACAAATGCACACTAGGAAAGAAGTCATTGAAAAGGAGAAGAGTCTATCAGAAACTGTTTAGTTAGGACTTGTGTAGTAGTTACAAGTGACAGAAACCTAACTCAAACTCATTAACCAAATGTGGAAGTTTATTGTAAGGGATAATGTGAAGTATGTGAAACACAAAAGTGAGAATGTGCCTAGGGCATAGGAACACCTGGAACCAAACACTCAAGGCACCATTAGGGTTTTCTCTTCTTGTCTGCACTTACTGTCTTCATTAGCTTCATTTTTCACTCTAGCTTTCTCCATATGGTGAAAAGCATGGCGGCCAAGAGCTCCCAAAAAAACAGCATATCTTAGAGCTTTGGTCACTAGAAAGAGATATCTTATCACTTCTTTTCTGGTTCCAAGTCAAAAAGTCTCAGAGAAGGGCTCATTGAAACAGTTTGAGTCAGGTAAACTCCAAAGAAATCCCCCGGGACCAGAAAGTAATAAAACAACATGGCAACTCCTGTGGGAACCACAAGGTTGAAGCTGAAAGAACAGGAGATGCTGACCTAACAGAACAAAAGGTGCCTGTTACATCTGCCCTGACTTTTTCATGCCAACTCAACTTAGCTATCAGGAAACAATTCCATTCACTCAGTTAATAAGCACTTTTCGAGTGTCTGCCATGTGCTAGGTAACCGTGCTAGATTTTAGGGGCATGAAGATGAATATGATGCTTTTTCTATTATGTGCCTCATAGAGTGCTAGGCACTCAGAGATATAAAGAAATATAAAATAATTGATTAGGGACCTCTAAGGATTTACTATGTAACTGGGAAAAAAAATGACTAATGTATGTATTTGGAGACATACATTAAGCTGTCTGTGGAGTGGGTGTAGCCCAGTGGTTGAGTGCATCTTTCACACATATGAGGATCCGGGTTCAACCCCATATACATTTAAAAAAAAAAGAGTTAAGCTATTTGGCATGGATAACAAGGGTAAGAGAAGGTTCAAGACAAGTGAGGTCAGGGAGACCTGAGTAGTCAGGAAGCATCTTCTTCGGGGTCTTTAAAGAGTGAGGATGTTTCCGTTTATGACTACATGTGTTGAAGTGCAGTATTTTCACAACATCACACTAAATGAGGTCCTCTGCTCAAAGTTCTGTGCATCTGGAGGCATTCTGGAATGCAGCTGTCAGCCAGTGGCCCTCGTCCTTTCTCAGAGACAGGGCTACCCACCCACAGCCCTTCTGATAGCCTTGTTTTTAATTGCTGTGGCCTGTTGGATCAAAGCCTCTGAGTTTGATGCAAGTTCAAAATAATTTCCTTCAAGGATTAACTCATCTTTCTGGGCTTAGGGAGCTACACAAGCAACATCTGGTACAGCCTTCAGAGGGATTTTTCACCCAAGGAGTTTCCGATTTCAACATGTGAGCCATCCTGCTGAGTAACATCATCGATGGGAAACAGCACTCAGACCTTATCTCGTAATGAAAACTCCATATAATACCCCACAGTCATGTTTTGCACATGACTATAATAAATGGCACAAACTGTAACAGGTTTCTTATTTTATCTCTTGCCAAAATGACTGAATTCCAGATTGATGGGGTTGAAATCCCCTTGTGGGTTTCCTGGGGGGCCTTTCCTTAGGCCATCTTAGCCTATTAATAACACCTTCCCACGCATGGGCTAGCCCAGGGGCTCACATTTTAATGTAGTCACAGGGAATCTCTTGGTCAGTTACTGTTGGAGGATCCCATCTGACACCCCCTACCTTTCTGCCCAGCCTCTCTGGAAAATCCTTGGTTGGGACCATCTCCTAGTCTCGATTTATTCTGCCTTTATTCTTCCCTGCTATGTTTTTTATATTCGTGGTTGTGTCCCTTGCATCCCATGGGCTAATCCCACCATCCCTGGATTGCCTTCAAGGTCAAAATTTTACCATGTTTTGAAAGGTGAAACACTGTCATAGCCAATACTTGAGTGCTATGTGGTAGGGATGTATTGTTATAGGAGGTATTATCACTGCCCTTGACTTACCAGTGAGGAAATCAGACTCAGAGAGTGTGAGTGCACTGCCCAAGTACAAGATACAAACCCATGACATTTTCACTCCGATGATTGTGTGTTCTTTTAAAGGGATAAATATAGAGGCCCAAGAAAAAGCTATAGGAGTCATGCAGGGGAAGGAGAAGGAAGCAGGAAAGAGAAATTAGGAAACTCCAAAGAGTAGTGGCTTGAATCCAAAGGAGGAGAATTTTGAGACATGGTTAACTGTGTCGAAAGCCAGAACAGGTCTGAAAATATTGAGACCACTGGCATGAAGAAGGCCATTGGCAAATGTTTCCAAGAAAAACTTCAGTTGTGGGTCTGGGAGAGCTTATGAAGTGGGTAGAACAATACAGACCACAAACAAAAGGAAAGAGCTGCTAAATAGATGGTGGAAAATAAAAATTTTTAAAAAGTAAAACAAAAAGACAAAATAAAGAAAAAAAATAGAAATAAACAGGTAGTAGAATAAAGTGGAGGGCTGTTTTGTTTTTAGGACAAGCTTGTCAAAAGGTAGGAAAATATGAGAAAACTGGAAAGAATAGACTGAATGATGCCATGGAGTAGCAGTTCTCAAAGGGTGTTCCGGAACGTGTTAGAAATGCAAATTCTTGGGCCCAACTCCAAATATACTAAACTTGATACTGTGGGAGTAGGGCTCGGGAATTGTGCTTTAACAAGACCCCCAGGTGATTCTGATGCAAGCTAAAGTGTGTGGGCTTCTGCTATAGAACAGTGGTTCTCAGCCATGGCTGCACATTGGAATCATCTGGAAAGATCATATGTCTGTCCCATTTCCAGAAATTCTGATTTAATTGCTCCGGGCATTGGAGTTTTACAGAGCTCTCCAGGTGATTCTAACATGCAGCCAGAGCTGAAAATCAAAGATGTAGAGATAGAAGAGAGTTGAGGGTGTAAAGTCAAAAAGGAGGTGGAAATGGATAATACAGGTGCAATGCAGAGCCTTGACTGTGCCAGGTGTTGTGCTAAGGCCATGCTTTTCCAAGCTTTAACGGACATGCAAATCACTCAGCACATTCCCATGTGCTTTATAGACATTGCTTCAGTGAATTCTCACGACAAGTCTATAAGGCAGGTGCCATCACTATCCCCATTTTACAGATGTAGATACCAAGTCTCCAAGAAGTTACCTGACTTACCTGGGGAGACACAGCTAGGAAGTGGCAGAGCTGGAACTTGAAAATCAGCTCTCTGAGACTCCAAAGTATTCATTCTTGGAATACTTTCAGGTTGTGCTCAAAGAAGAGGTAAAGGTACTGAATTTGATCAAATTTCTTCCTCGAATGAGGGTTTCTCTGAGCTAGGTGCCCCCCCCCACCTTCAAATGTGCTCCCCAAAAACTGAACAACTTGTAATTCCCCCCAAACAGCATATTGTCTCCAGCCTCTGTGCCATGGAACACGTGAACTCCTTCATGTGGAGTCTCTTTTCCCATTTCACCTCCATTTAGCAAACTCTCTCCTCCTCCAAGATTCATCCAGGTATGACCAACCCTGGGGAGCTGAATCAAGTGCTTTAGTTAGTGTGGTCCATAGACCAGGGCTTCGCAAACAAACACCAACTAACATGAATCACCGGGGCATCTTGCTAAAATGCAGATTTGGATTCAGAGAGTGTTTGGGCAAGTTCCCAGGTGATGCCCATGCTACTGGTCCTCAGAACACACTGTAAGAAGCAAGATCATAGGATGCTGTGTCTTGGCACTTACATTTTACTATGATGTTCGTTGGCTGTTTCTCCACCCCACTATAAATACTTTTTTTTTTTCCCTCAATTTTCTATTCCACTATAAATACTTGACAGCAGAAACCCATCTTATACATTGTTAAATTCCCAGAGCCTAGCACTGTGGCTTGCGTGGAGCAGACACTCAATAAATGTTGAATGGATGAATAAATGAATGAGCTCACAGGATGGAAAGATAAATAGGAACCAGATTGTGAAGGTCCTCAGAAGCCATACTAAAGAGTTTGAAATTCGTCCTGAAGTTATGGGACCACTGAAGAATTTTAAGTAAGAGCGTGATATATCAAATTTGTGTTTAGAAGGATTACTCTGGGCAGTGTGTAAGATGAGTTGGAAAGGACCAAGATGGAAGTCAAGGAAACAGTAGCAAGCTCTGGCACTAGTTCAAGGAAACAGTTATGATGGCATGAACTAAGGCAATGATGATGGGAATGGGGAGGAGGAGGAGGATCCAAGACCGATAGATGGGATGACCACAGGTCCCCATGTGTTCTGGACAGACCAAGTTTATTCCAGGTATAATTATTAATAGCACACCTTTCACTGTCCAGTATGCCCTAGTTTAGACGATAATTATCTGGCCACCCCATACATTTGGAGGTCAAGTAAGTAGAACATGGGTGGGAACAGAGTGAGGGATCTACGATGATTCTCAAGTTTCTGCCCTGGGGACACAGTAGACGGTAATGCCATTCACCAAGCTAGAACCCAGGAGGCGAAGCAGTGCTTTGAGGAAAGGGGATCGATTGTAGGAGGGAAAGTTCCTTTTTAAAATAAAAATATGTAAGTAAAAAAGTGAGTCACTTATGAGCATTAAGTAAATCGTAATACATAGCATGAGGAAGACACATACATGGCTGAAGTTTTTGGAACACTGATGGCAGGTATCATCAAATTGAGAATATCCTCCCTTCCTACAGTTCTGAATTAAGTTAGACCCAGAGCAATTTGTTATTTTAGGAAAACTGCCCTAATCTACCATTCAGACTGCTGCAGATGGGGTGTCAAAGTGGCCAGTTCTGGTCTTTGTTTCTCACTCCCCATTTTCCTGTCAAGTCACCACTGCATCTCCTCCAGACAACCAAGGACTTTTGACTGTCTTCAGAATTCACTGGATCACTGATGATGGTGGTCATTTAGTCAAAATAACGACTTACCACGCCAAGGCATGGTTAATTGAGTTGGAAGAACACATGGCCTGGTTTGATGGTCCTGAGCCAAAGGTCAAAAAACACCAAAATGTTCCACCTCATTTATAGCCTCATGACCCAAGAGCCTTACTAATCTTTGCTCATCCTTGCCAAATACCTCAGCTTTTTTCCTCCCCTAACAACATGTCAACAACTCAGTAATTATTTAATAAACTTCAGAACATACCTTTGCTTCTTCTCTTGGCAAGAGAGACCCAGGATTTTCCCGGTTTCAATTTCAAGGTGGCTCTCACTTAAGGGTTCCAAATGAGGTCAAAAGGAAGAATAAACTCATCCACGAGAGCCTTTTGAGGGAACTTTAAAACAAAACTGTGGCTTTTCAAGTATTAAGAAGAAATGACAGACTGAACTAAGTTCAGTATTAATTTTAATACACGTGTTAAAGGTTATGTGAGCAGCTGTCAAGATGCTGGCCAACTCTAAACACATCATTCTTCACCTTAAGTCAGATGTCCTGGTTGGTACTTGGGACTAGCTACTCTGGGCTGACCCTGAGCAAAAAGATTGTTAAAGAAGGTGAAATCTGTCTCTCAGACTTTCCTGTCACTTGTGCAACTATTAGCCCAATGAGCAACATAGAACAAGACAGCCAGACCCTGACTCCTTTACCACTTCCTGCTGCTGCTTCAATCCCAGAGGAGACTTTGTATTACATGCAGTAAGTCTGATGCCTAACCAATATGTCTGACAACTGTGAACACTGCAGACTTCTGCCTAGCCCAGTGGCAGCCTAAATGGCCTTGAGGTTGCCTCCCCTCTTGCCCCTGGGCCCCACCATGACTTCCTCAAGGAGTTCAGAGCAGAAGTTCCCCACAGGAGACCAGTCCCCAGTTCATCTTACTGCACTAACCAGAAGCAAAAGATATAAAGAGATGAGAATCCTAAGAAATCACACCCTTCCACCACCAGAGCCATAATCATACTGAGAGTCCCTGCCCCTGCCTCCCTACCCAGTGGAATCCTTGGCCACTTCAGTGCCCCCACCACCCCAGGGTGACATGCGGGTGTGAGGGAGCTAATCTCAAACTTCCACCAAAGATCAGGTGCATCATACAAGCCATCTCTTTTACGATGTCTCCCATCTTGATTCCCAGTACTTCCCCCACCCTACCCCACCCCATTTCTAAGATACAGAGAGTTCAATCAGGACCTGCCCTTTTGAAGCAGCAACCATTTCTCTAAACACGCCAGTCAGGAGTTTCATCACTTCAGGGACTCATATGAGTATAGAAAAGCTGACAAATGACTTCATACTCACATGATAATGATTGATAATCACATTGGTAGCATGGAAAAGGTTGAATTTGTGAGTCAAAGCCCTGGGTTTGATCCCAGCTCCTTCATTTGGTACCTGGTGACAAACTCACTGCACCCTAATTTCCTCATTAGCACAATGGGGATAACCATGAGGCAATCCCCTTCTCACAGTGTCTGTACTATGGGAGATGCTAAATCAATGTTAGCAGAACCTGAGTGAGAATGCAAACAGGTAAAGAAATCTTCTTGGAGGTTAAACAAAAGTCCCTGAGTACCTGGTACTGAAAACATTTATGATGCCCCCTACAGTGGGCTGAATGGTGGCCCCCAAAAATGATATGCCTCTATCCTAATTCCTGGAACCTGTGACTGTGACCTCTTTTGGAGAAAAGAGTCTGCAGATATAATTATGTTAAGGGTCCTGAGATAAGAAATCATTCTGGATTGTCGGGATGGATCCTAAACCCAATGCCAAATGTCCTGATAAGAGAAGAGAAAGGCAGAGGGAGATTTGAGACAGAGAGAAGAGAAGACAGACACATAGAGGGTGATGTGAAGATGGAGGCAGAAACCAGAGGGATGGGGCATAGCCAAGGAAGTTAAGGTTTGCTGGTTTCTCAACTCATTCTGTCATTCTGCACGCACCACCAACCTCCAAGGTCAGGGAGAGGCAAAGGTCTATGAACTCCTCCTGGTGTTCTGTAAGGGGTTAGTCTCACAAAAAGAGGAAAGGGAATATTACACTTGATTACTGATGTCTATAAAAGCACAATCTTCAAAAGGTAAGGAAGCTTCAAAGAAGTTATTGATTCTGAAGAAGTGGGTTTTGATGGAGTTGACTGTTTTTTTAAAAACTTTGGATTGTCATTGTGATGAAGAAGTTATAGTAACAAACATTTAGTTTAGTATAAATTATTTCTACTCTGGTGGATAAGCTCAATAAAGGTCATAGGTCATATCCCAACCTTAAAAAAAAAAGGTAGGAAAGAAGTGAAAAAGAAGTGGAAGTCCTGTAAAGAGATACAAAAAAGGGAAAGTGGGTAGAAAAGGGATGAAATTAGAAGAGGTAATAACTAAAGTGCAAAATCAGAATAAAAATCCAAAGCAGTGAGCTGAAGACACTCGACCATGAAAATGAGGACAGTCGGAGTCAGAGGAGAGGACAGAAGATAGAAGCATTCTGCTTTTAGAAGTCTTGCACCTGGCCCAGGTGTTTAAGTAAAAGAGGGAATGGAGATTGAAAGTGTTTGTCCCACACCATGTATAGAGAATCCAGCAGGCACACATTCTTAAGATGAACTTACATTTAACATCCTCATTTTAGAAGTGTATAATACTTTGAAAGGATTCCAACAAAAATGTTCAAGTAAAAAGGTACTCAGGGCAAGATGACAATCTCTGTCAAATTACAGATGTAGTACTCTATGTTCCAGCATCCCACTTATGGGATTTCTCCTACAGATTTGTTTGCACGTGTATGAAAAGATGTATGTATGAGGTCATTTGCTTGTTATTGCAAAGGTTTGGAAACCACACAATTGTTCATCAATAGGGAACTCGTTAAATAATGATGGCACAGCTATCCAACAATACTATACAGGTGTAAAACAAAACAAAAAACAATGTACTGATAAGGCAACACCTCTAAGATATACTGCTAAGTCCAAACCAGAAGTTTCAAAATGGGATATAGTATGTTACCTTTCGGGTGAAAAATAAGGAAAACATTTTTAAATGTTTGGTTTTGCTTTTATTTTCATTTAAAAATCTCATAAAAAGTAGATATCTGAAGTGGAAGGAGTGAACTGAGTATATGGGGATAGAGGAAAGTAACAAGGCTTTTCACAATATAACTTAGATTGTTTAGATGTTTGAATCATGAGACTGTATATCATTTATTTGATTATTTTTAAATAAGAAAAACTGGTTCTGAGAATAAGAGTTGTGAGTGGGGGCAGTTGACTCCACTAGACATTTTTCCACCCCAGCGCCTATGGTTCCAGATAATGGCAGGTTACTATATTTGCATATTGTGAGTTCGAAATTGTATGTACCCTAGGAAATCATGTTCTTAAAGCTAATCTATTCTGTGGTTGTAAATCTATTCTAAGTAGGACTTTTTTAATAGATTACTTCAGTTAAGGCATGGCCCAGAGTGGATCTTAATCTTCTTACTAGAATCCTTTATAGATGGGATGAATACAGAGAAAGAAAGCCATGTAAGCAAGAAACTAAAAGCAATGAAACCTGGAAGAGAAGGGAGAGACCAGCAGATGCTGTCATGTGCCCTGCTGCCATGTGGCAGAAGTCCAGGATCACCAGCAGCCAGTCGGCAGAAGCAAGTATTGCCTTGATTCAGTTTTCTCAGCCTGAAAACTGTAATCTTGTAAGCTAATAAATTCTCTATTGTTATAAGTCACCCCATTTAATGGTATATTACTGTAAGCAGCCTAGCAAACTAAAACAGATTTTGGTAAAAGGAGAGTGGGGTGCTACTTTGCAAATACCAAAAATGTTAAAAATAAAAAATAAAAAAAAAAGCCTTTGTAATTGGGTGATGAATTAAGGGAGGGAAAATTGTGAGATGCTTGCTAGAAAAGTCCTAGATTGCTTTGAAGAGACTGTTGGTACAAATATGGACATCAGAAGGTACTTCTGATGAGGCCTTAGACAGAACTGATGAATTATCATTGCAAACTGGAAGAAAGGTGACCCTTGTTTTAAAGTGGCAGAGACCTTCACAAAATTGAATCTTGGAAGAATTTAAAAGTGACAGGTTTGGATATTTAGCTGAGGAGATATCCAAATTAAATGTGGAAAGTCTGCTTTGTTTCTCCTGGCAGCTTGTAATAAAATGTGAGAGGAAGGGGATGTGCTGAGACCTGAACTCCTGGGCATAAAGAAACAAGAAACTGATGGCTTAGAAAATTCTGAGCTTCTGGAAAGTGAGTCCCAGAGAACAGTGCCCCAACTGATGGTTTAACTGAACATGAACCAGTCAGCCATTTCAGTGCAAGTCAGGACTAGAAATGCAGTTATCCAGAAAGGAGCTGTTGAAAGTTAAACTGCTAAACTGACAAGTTTTGCTAAACTGACAAGTTTTGGGTGAGATCTGTATGACTAGAACCACTGCCAGCATGGACTAAAAGGAACAGAAAAGGGACAGATTGAAGGAAAAATGACTTCAAGGACAGAACCATGGAGGCTGAAGTCTGGACCAAAAACATCTTCTCAGGCTAAGAGCGCAAGCCCACCTATGTGTGGAAAGGGTGAGTATGCCCCAGGACTTGGACAAGCCATGCCTTCTGCCTTGTTGTTAAGGAAGAATGTTACCACCCCAGTTTTCTCAGATGCCTGGGGGATTGCAGAGTCTAGCCACCACTCTAATGCTTGACAAGGGTGGAGCTGAGACCCTAGCCATCATCCCAATGATCAAAGATGTTGAACTCTTCACCCCAGGGTTTGGGGAGAGCATGGTCACTGCACAAGCCCTTGGAAAGGGTGGGACTGCCACTCCATCAGGCCTGGAGGACAAACCATCATTCCATAGATAACTCTCAGACTTTGAAATCTAACAGAATATGCCCTGAAAGATTTCAGAATTGTTTGGGACCATGACCCCTGTTTTCCTTCCAATTTTTCCCTATGGGAATGGGAATGCTTATCTTATGACTATCCCTCCATTGTATATTGGAAGCAGATAACTTATTCTCTAAGTTTCACAGGTCCACGGACTCAGGGGAATTGTGCCCCAGGACAGACCACATCTATATCTTATTTTGATGAGGCTTTGTACTTAATGTTGCTACTGAAATGATTTAAAGCTTTTGGGATATTGTGATGGAATGAATGTATTTGCATATGGAAGGACCATGTCTTTTTGTGGTCCAGAGGGTGGAGTGTGGTAGTTTGAAACTGTATGAACACCAGAAAATCCATCCTGTAGGTGTAAACCTATTGTAAGTAGGACCCTTGGAATAGGTTACGTCAGTTAAGGTGAGGCCCAGGGTGGGTCTTAATCTTCTTATTGGAGTCCTTTATAAATGGGATGACTACAGAAACAGAAAAGCCATGGAAGCAAGAAGGTGGGAGAAATGAAACCCAGAAGAGAAAGGTCAGACCAGCAGATGCCACCAAGTTCCTTGGATGTTGCAAAAGAGTCAAGGATCACCGGCAGCCAGTCTTCAGGAAGAAAGCATTGTTTTGATGCCTTGCTTTGGACATTTTTCTCAGCCTCAAAACCGTAAGCTTGTAAGCTAATAAATTCCCATTGTTAAAGCCAATGCATTTCATGGCATATTGCTTTCAGCTGCCTAGCAAACTAAAACACACATGAAGGAAATTCTTTTGCATTTGTATCAGCCAGGACTCTTATAAGTGTAAGCATCAGAAATCCAACTCAAGTTTATTGAAGTTACAAAGGGACTTTAATTGGCTCACATAACTGAAAAGTCCAGAGGAGGACCTGGCCCGAGGATGGCCAAGCACAAAGCATTGCTTATTGCTGAGCAACTGCCTGAGCTGCAGGTTTACTACGCATCTCAATGCACCCTGGTTTCTTAAGCCATAAAGCAGGTTGCTGGTATCTACTTCAAGATTTTCTAAGCATTGATCTTGGAGGACACCGCCACCCCTAATATGAGTGTGGGATGCTGTTGCCCTCATTTTAGAAGATGAGTTTGCTGGGGGTGACCGAGGAGAGTCAGCAGCTTCTCCTCCAGTGCTTGAAGCTGTGGTTGCTCTCTTGTGCAACAGCCACGACGCAAGCAGGCATATGAGATTCTGGACTTGAGAATGTGGGGTATTCAGAGCCAGACCAAGGAAATGTGTGTGGGGAGACGGCTGGGCTTGCTGGCTTGCCAGAATCAGGGAGTGGGAGAGAACGGGATAGCACTTATCTCCTTCCCACTCCCCCTTCCTCATTCCAGGCCCAAACACCAAACCAGTATGTCTCCAACTGAGTAAAAGATGGGAACATGGGACAATGCCACATGTAAAGGATGTTAGGAAACCAAAACACAGCACAACACTGATGTATTTAATTTGGTTTATGGAAATGGAATTTCTGTGGAATCCTGTGTTCATATTTTTTTAAAAAGACCCGTTTGATTAGGAATCAGGAAAACAAACTGAAATCTGTTGCCATCTGGCTGCAGGACTGTCTGGAAGCCACAGAAGAACCTCTCTGCCTCAGTTTCCTCAGAAAATGTGACAACTCGCCTGAACAACCTCACAGAAATTAAATAAGAATACAAGGAACTTGAAAGAGTATAAAAATAACTTTGAAGTTAACAGAAGGTATTTTTGTTATCTAACTAGCTTTCATTCACTTTTTTAAAATCTGAAAAGCTTGTTATTTGGTTTACTCTGAGTTAGGTTGGTTTGGGGGCGGGGGGCAGGGAGGGGTACCTGTAATTCCACAAAGGATTCTGCTGCTTTCTGCTGCTTTTTGCCTGCCAGGATCCATTTCTCAGTCACTTTTGAGAAACAACCTTCACCACCATCAGTCCAGTGGTTTGGGAGTGTTAACCCCATCCTTGCTCCAGGGGTGGACATGTGCCTCAGGTCTAACCAATCATAACATCACACTTCCCTGATTCAGGGGTGGGCATATGACCCAAGCCAACCAATCAGAGAAAATGAGTTTAAATTCTCGGACTTCTGTTGAAACATTTGAGGAGTCCTCTCTTTCCGCTGGATAGGTTGTGAGCCTGGGGCTTCCAGAAGCCTTCTTACTCCCTCTGGGGGAACACCTGCCCGAGAGTGATGCCAACTGAGAGGAAAGCAGAGCTGAAAGAAGGAGAGAGTAGGGAGACTCCTGGTGGCACTTTGGGTCTAGCCATCCCTAAAGCCAGCTCTACCCATGGACTTTTTAGTTACTTAAGTCATTAGGTACTTTTTTCCTTCAACAAATCTGAGTTGGGTTTCTGATGCCTTCAATTCTAAGAGTCCTGATGATGGCAAATTTCTGATACTAATGTTTGAAAACCTCTATAAAAATGAAGCAATTATGCCCACATGCAAAGCTGCATGGATTAACAACTATAATTATGTTTAAATGAGACCTTTATATAGTTCAAGTGGTGTGATAGTTTTCTCCTAAATAGACATAATTCATACAAGTACCCAAACAATGTTTTATAATTTAAGAGACACGAATTACTAAAATAAAGAAATATTTCATTTTATTTTACTTTTTCAACCACAAGGTCCAAGAAAATGCAACTTCATAGAAATTAATAACTGTACCAAAATGTGGATAAGGCAGGCCTTAGAGGTTGCACGGAAACAGCAGAATGTGATGATCTGGAGTGGTTTGGGGTCTTCTCAGTTTGCCAAACCAGGTGTACATTTTTTGTCTAGCCCATGTAACAATTTCTGTGGCAACTGTCCAGGTTGAAGAGAGTTGTCATAGAATGGTGAAGCCCAAACAACTGAAACATTTACAGTACATAAAGCAAAACAGTCAACATTTCTTGGTGATACAGACTTGATTTATCGTTAAACTAACTAGAAAACCAGAACTCATCCCATTATATAGTATACTGTATACTGAGTCATTCCTTCATTTGTTCATTCATCTAACAACCAGCGAGTATTTAAAAGCACCTACTATGTGCCAGGAGGCACTGTGTTAAATGCTAGAGTTATAAAGATGATTAAGGCATGTACTCTGCCCTCAAGGAGCGCTCAATCTAACTGTTACAAACTTTAGGTGTGAAAATGAAAAAATGACAACACATTGTGAGAAGTGCTTGATAACAAAAGTCTGTTCAAAGTGAGGCATGATCCTCAATTCCTTCCACCACAGGTTCCAAGAGAACAGTACGTGGCGTTCCTTCTCTTCGGAATAATGGAGGCTGCTGTACACAGCCTTTATTACTGTCTTTCATTCCAGCATGACAATGGGGGATCCACAGCATCGTTATAAGTTACAACAGACCCGGAACTGATTATCAGGTTCCCACTGCTGATGCGGTTTGTCATTGCAGAGGTCGCTGACTGTGGCTGAGCTTCACCTTCACTCAACAAAGAGCTTTTGAGGATATACCACATGATCTCCAGCCCTAGACAGCCTCTCAAGCTGTCCAAACAGACCTCCCTGTCCTTGGTCTATGACCTTGAAGTTCAGTCTTGACTTGGCCAGGTCCAGGTTTGTGTTCTAAGGGTCTTCAATGTTCAAACCTAAGCCTTACCTCTCAAGGACCACTGCTTTCCCCTAAGTGACTTGCTTCTCACTCGTCTTTTGTGCCTTGGGTAAAAAGATGGAATCTATAGTTTCTGCTTAAGGCAAAGGGCCTGATTCACATTTCCTATGTGTGTGAATCTTGAGCCTCAGGCATTAAAAGGAAAAGCAAATAAATAGCACCCAGAACCTAGAAGTTTCTGAGGTCCCTTCTCCTTTCTCCTTGTCTCTCTGAGGCCTATGTTCACTTTGACATGTTTACTGGCATAAAACTGAAATCAAGACTTGTGCTTCAGCTTCTGGATTATGCCAGTAACAATAAGGAGTGGTTTTATCAATAGTATGGTTAGAGTGCCTTTCACAGGTTATCTTTTGCAGAGTTTTTGTGTAGGCACAAGTCTCCTTTCCACAACCCTGCTTTCCTGAGACATGCAGAGAACACTTTCCCCAGCAAAGCCACTATCTAGCATCTGGAATCTGCCTTGCTGAATCCATCCCACCTGATTGCCGACTAGTAGCATGGGTGAAAGCTGTGGCCCTGTGAGCTGGAAGGTCTAAGGAGGAGAGTTTGAAAATTGAGCTCTTTGGTATTACTTAAGAGATAATATGCACAGCAGTATTGAGGCCTCTCAAGAGCTTTAGTCCATCTAAAAATCTGAGTACCTTAGTTAGTGTTAATTTATTAACTAAATCCATTTTAATTAGATAAAGGTCATTATAAGTTGACCTTTATAAATGTTCTTGTGATATAAAATGACACATTCTTTAAAAGTGAAATTTTAAAAAGTAATCGCCTGGATTTTACTTTTTGAAGAAAGTATTAAACTCAAAATTTAGTGTATTTCCATAAATTACACAAAAAAAACCAGAATCTGTATAAAAATAAGAGCTCTCCATTTCCAATAACACCTTATCTTTTCTGTATATGAATTTGTTAATATAAAAAGTGTGCCCTAAGAAAATTATAAAAACATTGGTACAATGTCATAAATTACCTACATTGTCTAGGAAAACATACCTTTAGAAATAGTGCAACTATTGGAAATTCTTTCTTAATGAAATTCAAGTCCTGGATGAGCCATTCGAATCAGGTCAGCATCCAAACCCTGTCCATCCTCTGTACATTTAGAAATTGTCTGTGACATTTACTGACTGAGATATAATTCTTCTTTCTTCAAATGTCATCATTGATTTCTGTGGATATCCTCAAGGTGACACTCTTTATTAAAGAAAAAAAAAAAAAGTTTAAAAGAAGGTAAACAATTCCAGTGCCAGCTATGAAACTCTCAACAGCTCTGCATCCCCTGATTGATGATCACACTTTGCTTTGTGAGATGCTTGACTTGGGTCCTAAAGGATTTTCTTGGCTTTCTATATCCTTTAGCATATCATTAACTTGCTTCAAAATGTAAGATGTTCCCTGTTTCCAAATCTGATAAGATCCACCTTCTCTGCCTCGGCAACACTTTTTAATTGCTCACTTTATTTTTAAAAAAGACATATTTCATATTTTTTAAACTACTAAGAGAGACATCCTCAAAAATAATTAGGATGTATGACTGTAAACATTAAGAGGCAGAAGACATAGGAAATTTTATGGGTTTGGAGCACAGTTAAAATGCTTCCCTTTAGGAATAAGTGAAGTTGCATTAATGTGCATTTTTTCCAAAAAACATAAGAATAAAAAGAAAGGAAGATAGTACCCTTAATATTTAAAATGCAAGAAATCTTCTGAGGATTCTTACTAGTTCAATTTATAACATTTGAATTGATAAACACCTACCTGGAAGTCTTGGATGAACGTTAGAAAGTAGAAAATAAAACCAAAGGCCACTGTCCACTCACAGATTGCACTCACTACGTGGTATATATAATCCTGATAGCAATAATAAAGAAACAGAAGTTAGCTTCAATCAGTGTACATACTGAACTAATAATGAGAAAGTTAGACCAGTGGGAAAAGCTGTCCCCTGAGCATAAATCAGCTATGCAAATAAAGGCACTGTAGAAAAAGATGCAGGCACCTGGACAAGGAGGATGTTCAATGCAATTATTTAGAAAGTTTTCTTTGGCTCTCACATGCTCTGGTTTTAAGACTTTGTCTATAAATTTTCAAAAGCAGAATATGGACCACAAAATGACTGATACAGGGAAGTAAATGTGAACTCAACAGAAGAAATAACTTTCTGCACAAGGCACAACTTGCTCCATCATGGCTGGGAACCCCAAAGTTGAAGGGCACACGAAATCATCCAGAGAATGTTCGTGCTGTCATGCCAAGGAATGAGAGTATGAATCTAGACAAAATTGCCTGACCATTAGTTTTCATGTTTCCCTATTACTACAGAAAATACCAGCTTAGAAAATATTTCTGCTTAATGCTCTAAGTAAAGAAAACTACATCTATAGACATCTATATGTAAACTAAGTCTGTATCTTCTTTGGGATGGGAATGAGAGGGTGGAAGATGAGAATAAAAATTGTTAGGAGTTCCAAAATCAGCTGCCTGTTTGGGGCGAATTAATGAAAAGAAATGGAACTTGTGAGCCCATACCTCATCAGCTCAGTTCCATTTTCACCAAATGGAAATGTGGTCCCAAAACTGCTTTGAAGGAAGTGGAAAAAAAAAGCCAGCGTGCATGTGTGTATTCTCATTTTAAATAGCCCTAGCACCTGACGTTTTATTTGTGATGGAAGGTCTCCCCCAAGTGGCTATACTGTGAAGTACACCTAGGGCTGCTCTGCTATGAATTGTTTTCAGGAAGAGGTTCTCACCAATGGAAAGAACTGAACACCCTTCAAATGAGGCTAATTCCTTACACGTCAAAGGAAACTGCCTTTTATGTGGGTCTAACCTAATGACTGATCTACTCATTTTAAAGTTACATTCAAAGGAAGTATTTTTTTGAACTTCTGTCTGGGTCATTCTCTCCCTCACCATCATCTTCCATCTCTCCCTGTCTCTGCTAGCTTTCATCTCACATGAGCACCCACTATCTTGCAAGATGCTTCCCCTGGCCCTAAAATCCCCTCTAGCCACCTCTTTCATCCTTTTCTTCCTCTTGACAACAGTTCAGAAAAAAGACTGGGTATATAATTGATAGCTGAATGAATGAACCATTTTCTCTCCCCACGTCTTCAACCTCCTACAATTGGCTTCTGATCCCAACACTCTACTGAAACTTCTGTTTGAAATACATTAGCAACTCCCTTATTGCCAAATTAAGAGAACTCATTCTTAAAAACTCTTCAGCTACCTTTGCCTCGGTTAATCATTTCTCTCTCCCTTGAAAAATGCCCTATCCCATAGCCTCCGGGATAATATCTCTTCTCATTCCTTAGGACAATTAATTACTGTTGCTTCTGCATTTACACTACATGTTATTCAAATTAAAAGAAGTTTAGCTTGTCTTTTATTCTCTGCAGTATTACATTTAGCAGGAAATAACTGGCTTTTGTTCCCATTGAATTATAAGCCCCTGAAGGCAAAGGACCCTCAGTCCATGGCTGCTCTTTCCACAGCCAGCCCCAGAAGCTAGAGTCTTGCTTGTGATAGGGAGTGGGTCAGTGAGGTTGGCTATCCTATATTTCTGGCTCTTCTCTTCACCTGTGACTCCTCCCTTTTATTTCTCCTTCACAAGGTATGATTTCTCCACCTGCCCCTTGACAACAGCTCTCCTGCTGTCCTCTCTCTTTGCTCTTGGGACATCGTTCATTCCCCTGCATGGCTTCAAGATGAAATACCACTTTATGTACCCAAATGTATGAGTCAATCTCGATTCCAAACATTCAGTTCCATGTGTTCAGATGATCGGTCTGGAAAACAAGCTATCCTACCCTTTCCTTTCATGGCCCCAATCCCACCAGAGGTCTAGTCCACTTTTCTAACTGGACATTTCTCCTGAATGTCTCACTGAAGCCTGAGATTCAACAGTGCTAAAACCAAACTCACGAGCTTCCCGCCTAAGAAACCATCTCTCCCTGTTAGCAGCCATATCTCTGTTCATGGCAACGTATTCTTTGGTTCATACAAGATAAAAACTGGGAGGTCACCTTTGATTCATCTAGCCTCTTCAATCTTTAGCAGGCACCCATCAAAAATTTTCCCTCTTTATTTCCAATCTAGGCAAATAATGATTTGAGATCTGAATTAGCAGAACAGCCCTCTCCCTGCCCTCCTAACTCCTGGCTTTCTCCTTTTCAACTTACCCTGTTGCTGCCTTTCTCCGCCCTTCCTCCCCTTCCAGCCCCCGCCGCCCTTCCTCCCCTTCCAGCCCCCGCCACCCTTCCCTCCAGTCCCGCCCATATTACCAACCTACAATCTGCCCTCTTCCCCAGTAACTGCTTACGGCATATTACCAGAGGTCTGCCCCCCCAGTTTTAGCCAATCCGCAGCCACCCCTCCGCCCTGCTCTCCCCTTCATACTCCACCCCCTTCCCTGCCTATATAACCAAGTGTACTTCCGCAATAAAAGAGACCTGTTCTTGCGCTCAAGCGGTCTCCGTGGTTTTTCCTCAACCGCGCGTCCCCCACGCCTGGAGAACCAGTGTTCCCTCTTGGAGCACCCCCCGCCGGCGGTTCGGCAGGAGCAAGCCCCCCCGACTCTTGGGCCTGAGCGAGGACGAAACCCTCACGCTCAGCTACAACTGGCATCCAACGTGGCAGCTCCTCCCCCGGCCCCTCTCTGCTGCTGCTGCTGCTGCTGCTGCTGTGATCGTCCTCCTCTCCAGGTAGGGACCCCTCGCCGTCGTCCCGTCCCTATCCCGTCATGGGCACCTCTTTGTCATTGCGTCAGGTGCCGCAGGTCAGGGCCCTCGCTGCCCTGCTCGATGCCAATGGAGTCCGCGTCTCCTTGCGGCAGCTACAAAAGTACTGGGATCTCTTGCTCCCTTTTAATCCGTGGCTCGCCACCTGCCAACTTTGGAGCCCGGACACATACTCTCGACTCATAGATCGAGTCACTTCTGCCATGGAGCACGAGAAACGCACCTTCCCAACAGGCCTCTTACCCGTTCTCGTTGCCATTCACGCCTGTCTCCTTGGCGCTCCGACCGAAGCCGTTTATGAAGCTTCTCCCAAACGGCCTCTAGACTGTGATCCCGATGAGTCCGCTGACACTGACTCTCTGTCTAACCAACTTGCTGCTGCTCTCGAGCGCAAACCTCCCCGCCCGAGCTCCCCGCAGCAGACAGAAACCACTCCTGCCGCTCCCCAAGATGGCGGACTTCCCCCTTCTTCCCCCACTTCTGCCCAAGATGGCACACATCCGGCTTCTTCTCCACCAGTGTCCTCCTCCTCCCGCCTCTACCTGCCTCTTCCTGCCCAGTCAGCTCAGGTTCAGGCCCAGAAACTGCATGGTCGCCATCTTCCGCTAAACCGGAAACGCCCCTCGCGCCATTTTGTCCGCTGCCGGATGTGGCTGCTCCGCCATCTTGGCTGGCGCCCGGAAGGGTCCCGCCGCCATCTTGTTGTTGCCCAGAAGCCGCTAAGCCGCCATTTTCTCACCCGTGTTCCGC
Organism: Dasypus novemcinctus; assembly: GCF_030445035.2. Lineage (NCBI taxonomy): Eukaryota > Metazoa > Chordata > Mammalia > Cingulata > Dasypodidae > Dasypus > Dasypus novemcinctus. The sequence goes on along the minus strand of NC_080684.1, from coordinate 86,113,344 downwards.
TTATCCCTTGCCGCCGCCGTACGGCAATAGCCCTTCACCTGCCTTGGCTGCTCCATCAGTCCCCAGTGCCACGTCTTCTCAAACTCCCCAGCTGTATCCGCTGAATCCGCAGCCCACGCCGCAGCGACCCCAAACTTGGCTACCCTTTACAGCGGAAGAGGTCAGGACCCTCCGCAAAGCTGTAAAGGAAGACGGGATTGGCAGCCCTTATGCGCAGCAACTACTTGAGGAGTTGGGGACCCAACTCGTTCTCCCATATGACTGGATTGCACTAGCCCGTGCCATCCTGACACCGGGTCAATTTACTGAATGGCGCGCCCATTACCAAGCGGCTGTTGACCGGCAAATCGTGGAGAATGCCCAAGCTGGCATCCTCGATCCCTCCGATGCATACACGGGGACCAACAATTATGCAGACCCTCGTTCTTACCTCCAAATTGACCCAGGGTTTTGGCACCGGGTAAAAGTCCTCGTCCAGCGGTCTTTCTCTCTAGTTATCACCAAGCAGCCCACCAAGCTCGTGCAACTGCTTCAAGACTCTAATGAGACTTTCCCAGCATTTGTCGCCCGCGTCCTGGAAGCCTGTCAGTGGAAGATTTCCAGTGAGGATGCCCAGTTTGCGCTGGCCAAAGAACTTACCATAGACGGATGCCTTGCGCCATTCCGAGCCGTAGTCCTTCCCATACGTGATAAAGCTCTGCACGAGTGGGTCCTTGCTTGCCGCGACGTCGACCCGCAAGTCAAAACGCTCACCGCTGCCTTTGCGTCTGCCATGGCTGTTTCATCCACCTCCACTTCCGTCTGCTTTCGATGCGGCCAGCCCGGCCATTTTGTCCGCGAGTGCTCTCAGCCAGGCCCAGTGCCTCGCTTCGACCCGCCGTCTCGGCGATCAAGGGGCCCTTCTATGCCATGTCCGCGTTGTGGGAAAGGATATCACTGGGCCCGTTACTGCCGTTCTGTCCAAAGTCCTCAGCAGCCTTTAAACTCCCAGCGGGGCAGGCCTCAGCCCCTCCCCCAAGAGGCCTCCAGAAGAGTTCCCAAGCCATAATGTGGACGATGCCCATCACGCACTGCCAGAGACCCTCATTGGAGCTTAAAATCGATGGGCAATGGCTCGACGGGCTCCTTGATTCCGGCGCTGAAGTCTCCTGTGTTCCCTTTGAAGTCGTTGCGTTCAATCACTGGCCCCTAGAAACTGGCCCTCAAGTCATTGGCGCCACGGGAGCCACTACCTCCTGGAAAACGTCCCAGCCTCTGCATTGGAGCGACCGGGAAGGCCACGAAGGCCAAATTCGCCCACTCGTCCTTTCGTCTGTCCAGACCATCTTATGGGGGAGAGATGTCCTCAGCCAGTTAAAGGCCCGAATTACCACAGAGGCCTTCTCAGCTGCGCTGCCCCCCCCCACTAGGGGCCACTGCTCACATCTCAAGACCTGACCCTATTCCTCTGGAGTGGGACACAGAGGAGCCCATCTGGGTCGAGCAGTGGCCCTTACCAGCTCACAAATTACAAGCTCTCTCCACCCTCGTCCAAGAGCAGCTACAGGCAGGGCACATAGAGTCATCCACTAGTCCCTACAATTCACCAGTCTTTGTCATCAGAAAAAAGAGCACTGGCAAATACTGCCTTCTCCACGATCTCCGCGAGATCAACAAGCATATCAAACCAATGGGGTCACCTCAGCCAGGATGCCCGCACCCCACTGCAGTCCCCCAACATTTTCATGCAGCAACCATTGACATCAAGGACTGCTTTTTCTCTATTCCTCTTCACCCGCGAGACTGTCTGCGATTTGCGTTTACAGTCCCACGCACCAACAACCAGGGCGCAGCGCTTCGATTCCAATGGCGAGTGCTACCGCAAGGTATGCGGAACAGCCCAACCATATGTCAGCTCTATGTCAACCATGCCATTGAGCCGCTGCGCTCAAAGTTTCATCCAGAGCAAACATACATTCTCCACTATATGGATGACCTTCTCTTAGCAGCGAGCTCCAGCGCGCTCCTCAATGACCTGCTCTCTGCAGTGATGACAAACCTTTCAAGCCTCGGACTTACCGTGCAATCAGAAAAAATAAACCTCCAACCTCCTTTTCAATTTTTGGGCTTTCATTTTCATCACTTCATTCAGCCCACAAGCACACAAATTCATGTCTCTCACAAGATGACGCTGACTGAACTCCAACAACTTTGCGGACAAATCAATTGGCTTCGCTCGGCGCTGCCCATCACAACAGCGCAGATGCAACCCCTCTTCGAGCTCTTGCAGACCAAAGACAGCCCACCAACTGCAGCCACCCGCAGCATCACCATCACTCCTGCTGCTCGAGAAGTCGTCCAGCAAGTTAGCGCCGCTCTGCAGCAATGCCGCCTGGAGCGGTTCTCCCCTAACCTTCCAATTTTGGCTTTAGTTCTGCCAACGCCAATCACTCCCACAGGTCTCTTGTGGCAAGATGGCCCTCTCCTTTTTCTGCATACGTCAAAGAGCAAACTCCCGAAAATCTGCCCTTTTACAAGGGCCTGGATTGCGTTGGCCACTGACTTAGTACTTCTCTCCATACAAACGTATGGCATCCCGCCACACACCATTGTCTGGCCTTTCGATGCCAAGGAAGTTACCTCCCTCATCATGAACAATGCCCAAATGCAGAGCCTGGTAGAGCTCTTTCGCGGCTCCTTTGACAACCACTATCCTCATCACCGATTGCTGCAGGGAATGTCTCAATTGGCGTTTTCCAACCCGTTCCATCCATTGCCCGCACGGAACCCAATCCCCTCAGCCATCACTGCCTTCACAGATGCCTCAAAAATGGCATTTGCAGCCATTATATACACTCCTGGAAATCCTGAGCCACAGCAACTGCTGTTCACAAATGACTTCTCTGTTCAAGCAGGTGAGCTTCTAGCCGTCGCTGCAGTCCTTAACCTCCACCCAAACCAGTCTCTCAACATCTTCACTGACAGCCTATACACCCTTCAAGTGTGCCGCAGCCTCCCGCTTGCCACTTTCTTACCGAGTGACTCAAACATTGACCGAGCGCTCGCCTTCGTACAGCGACTGCTTGAGGCGAGGCAGCAGCCTTGGTTCATTGCTCATATCAGAAGCCACTCTGGCCTACCAGGACCGCTGGCTCAAGGGAATGACCTCGCTGATGCTTCTGTGTCCAGCCGCCAGGTAAACCCAGTCCTCCTCCATGAAAGCCCTGCCGACGGGCCGCGACTTGGAGACTTTGTCAATCAAGCTAAGCTCTTGCATTCCCAATTTCATTTCTCTGCGCGGTCCATCCGAAAGCTCTTTCCAGACATACCCATTGAGACTTGCAAACACCTTGTGCGCGCGGGCTGGACTTGCGCGCCATTGTTGCCACTTGGACCTTTGCAGCCTCAAGGTGTTAACCCCCGCGGCCTCCGCCCAAACTCAAGGTGGCAATTAAATGTCACTCATGTCAGTGCATTTGGCCGCCTCAAATATCTTCATGTGGTAATTGACACCTTTTCGCATCTGTGCTATGCGGTCCCTCTTGCGGGAGAAAGTGCTAAACACTGCGTCCAGGCGCTTCGCCAAGCTATTTTGTTCATGGGAATTCCATGGGATCTCAAAACAGACAACGGACCAGCGTATTGCAGTGCCTCCTTCGCCAGCTTTGTGCAAATGTATCACATCACGCATCATTTTGGCATTCCATACAATCCACAGGGGCAAGGAATCGTCGAGCGCACTCACCAACAGCTCAAGCTACTCATTCAAAAAGAGAGGGCCTCTTCTCCCCACAAGGCCCCAGCCGACGTCGTGACTGCCTGCCTCATTCATCACAATCTCCTAACCTTCGATGACCGTGGACTCTCCCCCACCCATAAGCACTGGGGACCCATGTGGCAGCCCTCGCAAGTTCCCCTCGTCCATTGGAAAGACCCTGCCACAAATCATTGGCAAGATCCAGCTCCCCTCCTAGCACAGGGGAGGGGCTTTGCTTGTGTCTTTCCAGATTCTGAGCCGCAGCCGCTCTGGGTTCCTGGGCGCTGCATCCGGCCTGCCACTGACCCACTAGTTCCACCGAATGATCAACACCCTATGCCTTCGATGCCGCACCGTCAGATGATGCCTCTACACAGCCTCGCAGCCGTTCTCTTCGTCCTGGCTTCCCTCACTCTCCCAGCCGCTGCCAACCCGAGTCACCAGCCCTTCAATTGGACCCTCTCCCTCTGGCAACAAAAAAGGCTCCTCGCCTCGAACGTAACCGCCTCCGCCCCCTCTTTCACTACTGATGTCGCCAACCTCACTGGACGCACGAACCTTCCGTCTTATGAGTGGGGGGGACACAACCCCGCTGCCACAGGTTTCTCCACCTACTCCAGACCGCACGCCTATAGCTTCTTGTCTTCCTCTCCTTACTTCTCCCCAACTACTCCTCCCCCTCGGGCGAGGGGTACAGGGGCATCACAGGCCCGTTTCGCTGGCAAGGCTTGGCGCGCGCCAGGCGCCGGCGTGCGCTGACCCTAATGGCGGGCACATGCATCCTGGCCAGATGCTATGCTGTCCGCTCACGACCGGCCGGTCCTCGTGGTCTCCCCCCACCCCTCGTCTTATCCCCGTGCCCATCCCTATAACCTCCTTTTCCTCCTACTCTTCCTCCTAATCCTTGTCTTTTGTTGCTGTGCACACCGAGCCATTCACACCCACCGTGCGCACCAAAACTTGTTGCTTCAATTTCTTTTTAAAACAAAAGGAACAATTGTTGCCGCCTTTCTCCGCCCCTCCTCCCCTTCCAGCCCCCGCCACCCTTCCCGCCAGTCCCGCCCATATTACCAACCTACAATCTGCCCTCTTCCCCAGTAACTGCTTACGGCATATTACCAGAGGTCTGCCCCCCCAGTTTTAGCCAATCCACAGCCACCCCTCCGCCCTGCTCTCCCCTTCATACTCCACCCCCTTCCCTGCCTATATAACCAAGTGTACTTCCGCAATAAAAGAGACCTGTTCTTGCGCTCAAGCGGTCTCCGTGGTTTTTCCTCAACTGCGCGTCCCCCATGCCTGGAGAACCGGTGCTCCCTCTTGGGGCACCCCCCGCCGGCGGTTCGGCAGGAGCAAGCCCCCCCGACTCTTGGGCCTGAGCAAGGACGAAACCCTCATGCTCAGCTACATTACCCAAGTGTTGCTGCCAGCTAATATTCCAGTAATACTCTTGCACTTTACTTTCCTATTCGAAAGACCCCAAAGGCTTGCTCCCTAAATCAAGTATCAGCCTTTCTGCCTGCCTCTTAAAGCCTTGCAGAAGCTATTCCCTTGCCAACTTATCCCCTGACCACATTTATTTCTCATTCTATCCTGAAATTAATTATCTATTGCACCAGAGCTTGTCTCATCTGTTCTCCTTACCATTCTAAGTTTCCTCTGGTCTCTATCAGCCTCAACCACCTTATTCCCCTGCCTTTAACTGCCCACCCTCTTACTGAGCATAGATGGTTGAGGTGGTTAAGAATTGGGATTATCCTGACAGCTAATTACTATGCACACATTGCCAAATAATTGGACAGTAATTTGATTATATAATGTATGTACACCACATTTTTCAACTTGCTCCAAAAAGTGGCAACACTTCTTTCTAGGCTTTGGCCAGCCACAACTCTCATGTAACCAGGTTACAATCATACTGAAAGTGACTTAAATTTTACCTTTTCTTTTGGATTCCACTCCAGTTTGGTTATAGAAATTAACGAAGCACAGGCAATCACTAAAAAAGGAAACTGTTAAGGAAACCACAGAAGAAAACAGGTCCTTTAATGTTGATATCAGATCAGTATAATAATGTAATCATTTACAGTGTTAAAACATATTAATATCAACATTTCTGTAGTTAATTTACAACCTTAAGTTCGGTTATTATAGCAGTTAAATTATAACACAAAAATAGTCATTTCTTAGCAAACTTTTTTCAGTTACAGATAGTAAAATTTTAATCTGTGGCTATAGTTTGCTTAACCTTGCATGTTTCTTTGCTTCCAGTTAATCAAGCTGTTTAAATTTGCTCAAAAAGGTTGACAGAAGTCTAAAATGGGTCCTTTTTGTGTACTTGCTTCTGAATGAAAGTACTTTTTCCCTAAAATACTATTTCAAGGTAACAGTACGAAAGAAAGCTTAACATTAGGAACATGGTTATATGCTTTGTTGTTAAATTTATCAATACTAGGGCGTGATTCCTCTATGCTTGGAAATTGTCATTAAAATTCTCCTTCCCTAAGACGGAAAAAAAAAAAAAAAACTCCAACCATATTCACACTTCAAATTTTGTGAAGTTTCTATTTTAAAAGAGAAATGTAAAGTTTAACATTCAGAAGCACATGATGTGTCACTCAGTTTTGCCCACTTTAAACCATACTCAACCCAGACTAACGAAACTGTCTCTGAATAAAATAGTTCCCTATTTCCCACAATCTGACATTATTGCCATTTTTAATGACTCTTCAGCTTTTTCTGATTTGACTACAGATGGTATTTCGTAAGATGAGAAATTTTCTACCCCTTAAACACTAGTTTTTTTAGATTCTTTGCTAAATATGTCTTTAAAGAAAGAAGGAAGAAAGTAAGGGGAAGGAAAGAAAGTGATGAAAGAGCATTCATTTCCTCTAAATTAGACTATATAAGCAAGATAGAGTTATATTTTATTTTATTTTCACATACTACTGAATTAGAATAGAGAATGAAATCAGTAATTATAAAATGAAAAGGCCAAAATGTATTTTAAATGACTTGGTCTCAATATGGATGAGTATATCAAACCAGCTTTTTATCATCTACATAGAGGGAGAAAGGAGAGTCTGGCCTCATGGGACTTCACAGGACTATTACTGTAAGTACAATATCAATATTTGGTGTCTCTAGCTAAGCACTACAAAGGAAAATAAATATTTTCACATGACTCATAAAACTGACCCTGTTTGAAGGAAAGTAAACAGAGATTAAAGTGTTCCTACATTTTTCCACACTCCTTTCATCACCATTCTTTTCCCCAATGAGTTGAGATATTTTCTTAATGATTTACAACTTTTCTCCCAATTGTTCTTCTGAAGTGTATAGAAACTTGGTTGTTAACCTTTGCTTATTTCATGCTATTTTTTTTTTGGCGGGGGGGGCGGGGTGTCAAGCCTGTGAGAACAAGGATACTGGGCACCACTGCTGCGCAGGAAACGGCAGAAATGGCCATCCGGATGTGGCACATCAAGAGGCTGTTCCAGTGAGGATAAGCTTTGTAAGAGATGATAGACTGCAGGAGTGTGTACACGACACCGCAGATGAAAGCCAAAAGGGCACCCCCGTCATGGACCACTGGGACGGCTAACTCCTGGAGAGAGAATCACAAACATGCCGTTGCTTGTTACTCTCATGGAGCGTCAACATTGATACCCAAGCCCTCACTCTGTTTCTCAAAGCCATCCGTCATCTTTGAGGATCCGTCATCTTTGGAACGTGGGGCTGCTTACACAAGAAAAAACCTTCCACACACTAAAATAAATGCCAAGAACTTGGTTGTTCCACAGCAAACTTGGGAAAATGAGACCAAAAAAGAATGACAGCTACCTTAGGGGTGAGAGAGTTGGGTATGCTGAGTTTCGGAGTCTGACAGACCTGGATAAAAATCCTAATTCCACCACTAGGTTCTGAGACCTTAGTTTCAAAACTCAATTCCTGTTACCTGTGAAATGGGGGTAATAATTTCCCCAGTAACTCCTTAAAAAAAATGCCATAAGTGTACACAAATTGTTCCAAGATGGTGCCCATGGTGGCTTGATATATTTCAGGCCTCCTATGCCCCAATAATCTCTACTAGTCTCCCCCAAGCTACCCTAAATCAACATACAATCAAAGTAAGTGCTTCTCTTGTGCTCCAACGTGAACTTAAAGAAGCCCCCAGCTCCCCACCATCTTCTCACCTGCTGCTTCAACCAGACAGCAACCCTATGCCCAGGCTATGCAGTCTTGTCCTTGTACATGCTCATGTCCGACAGATCCAGGAGCCTCACATTAGGCTTCTTTCCAGTGTTCAACAGGTACCTACCTCCAGGCACCCACAACATTTAGACTGAACTACCGTGTCTTGGCTTGAACTCGAAAACACAAGCTTTGCAAAGGAGCAATTTAAAGTGTGGTCCAAGAGAGCCTGTTTTTGGCCACAGGAACCCAGCTGGCCCCCAGATATTGTCCACACTTTCTTTTTTTTTTTTTTTTTAAAGATTTATTTATTTATTTAATTTCCCCCCCTCCCCTGGTTGTCTGTTCTTGGTGTCTATTTGCTGCGTCTTGTTTCTTTGTCCGCTTCTGTTGTCGTCAGCGGCACGGGAAGTGTGGGCGGCGCCATTCCTGGGCAGGCTGCTCTTTCTTTTCACGCTGGGCGGCTCTCCTCACGGGCGCACTCCTTGCGCGTGGGGCTCCCCCACGCGGGGGACACCCTTGCGTGGCACGGCACTCCTTGCGCGCATCAGCACTGCGCATGGCCAGCTCCACACGGGTCAAGGAGGCCTGGGGCTTGAACCGCGGACCTCCCATATGGTAGACGGACGCCCTAACCACTGGGCCAAAGTCCGTTTCCCTGTCCACACTTTCTATTCTCAACTCTTCTTTGACATGGGCCACAGTATTTTTCATCAAGGTTGTTCAACCTCAAGCTGAAGCATGAATTAACTGATGATAAATTTCCATCTCTACATGGGAAAGGGGGTTTTCAAAAAAAAATATTTGCTAAGGAAATCAAACTCAGGAAGATGAGGAGAAATCCATTACTTGTTTTGTGTATATTCAAATAGGGCTGCATTAACATTCTCCAGTTTGTCCTATCCGTTACTCAAGTGCTAGATATAGATTCCCTATGAAGCACAGGACAATAGATTTAGAGAAGTTACAGATGAAAAGTAAAATACATTCTATGCCCTTGAAAATTGTGTACACCTCTAAGAATTAAGGAAAATAAATCATTTTCCTCCTTGAATGTGAGGCACAATAGGGTAATGGATGTGAAACAAAAGGTAAAGCATTTATAGCTCAAGGACTCACTTCCAGGAACAATCTTCCAAGAATGCTGGTACTTTTTGCTCTCCTTTTTCTTTTCCTGCTAAGTAAATCCATGTCTGGAATTTACATAACTACTTTCCTCCAATTAACACTGGCAAGGAATTTGCTTCCTTCACTGTGACCAATCCTTTATGATCTTAATCTGCAAACTTCATGGACACCCACATTAGCCACATCGGCTATTTGTAAGGTGTCTTTTTCCCACAGTACAATATGTAGTCGCTCATCAAGGATGTATTTTAGAAAGGAAATGTATTTGTATTTATAATGTGTCTTTTTTCACAGTGCAATATATAGTCACTCATCAAGGATGTCTTTCAGAAGGGAAATGATTCTTAGATCAGACATGAATTTTGGATAGAGAATTAGAATTCTGAAACCTTTTTCAGACCCCTTTTGAGAAACTCTCTTGCTAATTTAATAATATCAAATATAGAGAAAACTAGAATATTGAAGAGGGTTATACCATGGAAAACTTCTTTTCCAAAGAGGAACCTTCTCAAGGGAAAATAAAGCATTGACAAAACTTAGTGAGGACACACCAAAAAGGAGCTACCACTCCCACCTGCTCAGGAAAGAGGGGTATCTGTGAACCTGATAAATGTAATTTACTGCTACTCAAGAAAAATACCCAAGTCAATGCTCTTATATTTCTGAGCCTTCTCAGAGTAAGAGTTCAAGTTGGTTTGCTTATCGCATGCTGAAAATGAATTACAGGATATCGAATAAGGAAGTTGTAGAGCTATATTTATGGAAACAATGAAAAGGCAAACACTTTGCTCCCAGAGAAGGTAAAGACGATATTTTTAGTTTTTCAAGGAAACCTTAAAAAGAACAAAAGTTTAATTTTCTAATCATCTCTGTATTCTTTCTAAAGTTTGGCTTTCATGGTTTAAAATTTGATATCTGGATCTCTCATGATGTTGAGTTGTTCAGAGGATAAAGGGATCTATCATAAAGTGAATACTGCGCCCCACCAGACCATTCATATCCACACTATACTAGGCAAGTTAGATCATTCCAGGTCTCCTTTTTATATGTTTTTCCATCGTGCTTTCTTGCTCTAGAACGGTGAGTTGTGTCCATGCTTCTTTCCTCACAGAGATGTTCTCATTCTGACATTCATTAACTTTCCTACAGTCTCTGGATAGACAGCCTTGGTTTGAAGCCCAGCTCTGCCATGCATAAGTCATGTGATCTTGGGCAATTACTCTGGACCTCTATTTCCTCATCAGCAAATGGGGAAAATAATAGCACCTCTCATTATAAAGTTATTATCAGAATTTTATGAGCTAAAGCATGATATATTTTCATAAACATGTCTAACAGAAAAATTCCAATAATTGTTTTTATGAAAAGTGCACACTGTCATAAAATGAGGAAATGTCACAGAGAGCCTCTCCCACGTAACAGATGTCACATGCCACCATGCATTACAGCTCTTTGTGTGCATGTCTTATTTCCTCATATAGAAATAACAAGGGTAGGAAAGTCAAATAGAGCCAGAAGTAAACTGAGTTCACAAAATACCTTCCATGAAGCCCTATACACTGCTTGGGGGCGGGGGGGGGGGGGGGGAGGGTGCTACAAATTTCACTCTCTCCTTTCCAGCCCCCAGTATTAAAGAAGAAGGACTAATCATAGGGTTTGTAATGCCCAAAAACTAAACTAAAACTGGTTGACCCTGAGACCTGAGAGCGTATCCCTGTCCCACGGGTCTGGGTGGCCCTGAAGAAGACACTGTGTAAGGCAGGGCACCTCCCCTAACACCAGGTAAACACAGCAATGAGTCTCCTGAGGGGACTTTACTGTAACCTTCCTCCCTACTGACAGGTGGCAACCCCAAGTGCCGTGCGGAAGAGCGACGCCATGAGGCCCACATGGTGGAGGTCACACAAGACTCTGAGGCTCATCTGACGTCATGCTGGCACGGATGGTAGGGAATCGGTGGGAAGGAGGTCGTACAGGCAGAGGGCCTGAGGTTACCAGACTCCCAGACCAACACCTGGGTGCAGCTCGGTGACGCTGCCACTTCAGCTTAGAACCACAGACCTTCACGGCCAGCTAAGTTGAGGAGGATGGTGACTTCTTGTGAAAATAAGATTACCAAAGAGCACCTCAACTCCGGTGGGAAGAAAGTTAAAGGAGTGCCTCTGTGCAGAACCAAAAGTCCTCCAGGAGTAACTTCCCTCCTGCTCTCAGAGACAAGAGGTGATGGAGAAGGCAGGTCCGCTGTCACGATGCTGACAATGAGCATGACAGCACAGAGGACCGACTGTGGGTACTGGACCTTATCCCACTGAATCCTTGCAATAGCCCTATGGGATGGACATTATTACAGCTAATATAAATTTGAAACACAGCAATTAAATGTTTTTAAAATATTAAATATTGTCTCTGTAGAAAAGTGGGTTCCATGCTTCCCTGAAAGAGCCCTGGGATGAAGAGGAATACACAAATTAGAATCATAAGGGCCTTTTCAAACACCTGACACATAATGAATATATCCAGGGAAGCAGATGTGGCTCAACTGATAGGGTGTCTGCCTACCATATAAGAGGTCCAGGGTTAGAACCTAGGGCCTCCTGGCCTATGCAGTGAGCTGGCCCACACTCAGTGCTGATGCACACAAGGAGTGCCGTGCCATGCAGGGGTGTCCCCCGCATAGGCGCATAGGAGAGCCCCACGCACAAGGAGTACACCCCGCAAGGAGAGCCACTCCATGTGAAAAAAGCGCAGTCTGCCCAGGAGTGGTGCTTCACACACAGAGGGCTGACACAGCAAGATGACGCAACAAAAAAAGAGACACAGATTCCCAGAGTTGCCGAGAATGCAAGCAATAACACAGCAAATGGACACGAGAGAAATCAACGGGGGCGGGGGGAGAGGGGAAGGGAAGAGAAAAATAAAAATAAAATAAATTAAAAAAAGAAAAGGAATATATCCAGTAGACTGAACAGTAGTCACCATACAAGCTATTTTGCTTCAGTGGGCCATATTTTGGCTCTGTAACTAATTAGTGGAGTAAAAAGTCATTTCACCTCCATGTACCTAGAGCCTCACTGGCAAAAAGGAAGAGACTGGGTATGGCTCTTTTTTTCTTTTTTTAAGATTTATTTATTTATTTATTCCTCCCCTTGTGGCTTGTTCCTTTTTCGTTTGCTGTTTCTTCTCTGTGTCCATTTGCTGTGCGTTTTTTCTGTATCTGCTTGTCTCCCTTTTGTTGCATCATCTTGCTGCGCCAGCTCTCTGCTGGCACACGGGCTGTCAGCTCTCCACAGTACATGGGCCAGCCTGCCTTCACAAGGAGGACCCTGGACGTGAACCCAGAGCTTCCCATATGGTAGGCAGGAGCCACAGCTGCTTCCCTGGGTATGGGTCTTTGCATTGGATGCCAGAGGTTCAAATGGTAAGTGTCTGTAAACACACACAAACACATGCACTCACACACACACTCGCATGCACAAATATTTTCACACTCTTAGTGAAATCATTACAATGACAGAAGTAGCTCTCATGATGCTTTGAACCACATCAGTAAGAACATGGAGCAATGCAGAATCCCACAGCATCAGCGCAAACTCTCCTCCCACCATCATACAAACAGGTACCCTCACGTCTCCTAAGTACCAGGCAGGACTGACTTTCAAAGGTTAAAGAATTTTTTTCTAAAAACAAACTACCCCAATTTTTATAAACTCATTACTATGGGTTGAACTGTGGTCCCCAAAGACATGTCCAAGTCCAAAACCTGTGAAGGTGACCTTATTTGGAAATAGGGTCTTTGAAGATATGACTGGTTAAGATGAGGCCAAACCCAATGTCTGGTGTCCTTTTAAGGTAGAAGAACACAGAAAGGAGAAGCCATGTGGAGATGGAGATAAGGAGGAAGGCCATGTGGACATGGAGGCAGAGACTGGAGGGATGCGTTTAGAAGCCAGGGAGCACTGACGATTCCCCACAAACATCAGCCTAGAAGAGGCAAGGAAGGAGGAGTCTCCCCTGCCGACCTCTTGATTTCGGGCTTCTGGCCTCCAGACCTACACACGATACACTTCCGTCCCTTTCAGCCACCTTGTTTGCCACCTTGTTTGCCAGTTAGGAGACTAAGGCCCTCATCAACCACTTAAGAGCTGCCTGCTATTAAAACGGGAAGTAAAGCGCCTGGCCGGGATCCCACTCTGGGTTCAGCAACGGTCTCCCTGCTCACTTCTGAGCTCCCAAGCCTTCTGTGCTCCTGCCTCTCTCTCCCAGACACAGATACTCAACCGCCCCCAATAACTGCAGAAGACACAGGTCATACCTGAAAATTGGCTACAATGCCCATTCCGATACATCCCACCAATCCAAGAACTAATGACACCAAGTTAAAAACAGGAGTGCTGAAATAGTAAAATTGATTCTGCTTCTCTACTATTTTATATCTTGTGTACATCGTGGCTGCACCTGAAAAAGAAAGGGGCTTTCATGAATTTTCATTATTTGGGTTTTTTTTTTTAGAATGATAATCATAGAAGCAGTTTTGTATTGCTTTTTAAAAACTTGTGCTTTCAATTTCCTGCTTACAACAGTTTCCACATTCATCCACCCCTGCCTTTCCCTATCCCATCTTACTCTCTTCCCATGTGATGGAGACTTTTACACACACAAACACTCCATCTTGATTGTTATCCTTTCTACAAAAATGCTAACATAGTACATGTGTTGTTGTGACTTGCTTTTTTCCCTTAACAATGTACAACAGAGGTATTCCCACATCAGTACAAATAGATCCACCTCATCGTTTTTAGGGATCTCATCATGGTCTATGGCATGACACCATATTAATTTCATCATTCTCCTAATGCTGGGTTTTTACATTGCTTCCATTTTTTCCCATTACAAACAAAGCTCATTGAACATTATTGTATATAAATCACCAGGCACCCTTTCAAGTGTTTCTGAAAGACCAATTCCTAGAAGTGGTATTACTGAGTCAAAAACCTGCATAATGAAAATGTTGAGAAATACCTCCAAACTGTTCTCCAAGAGATTGTTAACAACTTAGTCTCACTGCAGAGTTTGAGCACAATTCTACATGCCCTTCCCTTTTTAATTACTGTAAATCTAATGAATGAAAAATGGTAATCTGTTGGGATAAATTTGCATTTTCCTGATAATTAGTGAGACTGAGTGGCTTTCAGTAAGTCTGTTGGCATTTGATATTTCTTCTCCTTAGCATTTGTATTTCTTCTTCTGGAAATTATATGTTTATAACTTTTTCCTTTTTTTTTTTTTTCCTTATTTTTCTCCTGGATTTATTTATTCATTTCAAATGTGCAATTATTTTTTTTTAAGACTTATTTATTTATTTCTCCCCCCCACCCCCACCCCTTGTTGTTTTTGCACTTGCTGTCTGCTTTCTGTGTCCATTCACTGTGTATTCTTCTGTGTCTGCTTGTCTTCTCTTTAGGTGGCACTGAACTGATCCTGGGACCTTCTGGAGTGGGAGAGAGGCACTCAATCTCTTGTGACAGAGTGCACAGGCCAGCACTCTGCATCGGCTAGCTCTCTGCTCGGGCCAGCTCACCACAGGGGTCAGTTTGCCTTCACCAGGAGGCCCCAGGAATCAAACCCTGGATCTCCCATATGGTAGATAGGAGCCCAATTGCTTGAGCCACATCCGCTTCCCTGCATTTATTTTATACATTAAGCACATCGTTAGTCTATACTCTATTATAAATCTTACAAATATTTTCTTCTAGTCTCTTGTGTTTGTCTTTGTTTCTTGTGTCTTTCATCATTTAGAAGTTTTAACTTTTTATTCACTCTGTGTCAAATCTTTCCTATGTAGCTTCTGGGTTGTGTAGAAGCTTAACCTTTTCCATGCCAGAGTTTTAAAAACTCCTACGATTTAATCCTTTTATTGTTTTGCTCTTCATGTTTAGTTCTTTAATTGCAATTAAATTTTATGTAAGGTGTGGTGAGGCACTAAAGATATGGTTTTCCAAATAGCCAGTCAATTACCAAATACCACTTACTGGTTTGGAGATAAAATATAGTCTCCATGAGAGCAGGCAGGGGCCTTATCTGTCTGGTTTGTTGTTGTGACCCCAGCACTCAGTACAGGCAAAGAGCCTATCAAATAATAGATACTTAATAAATGAATGTTGAATACACCAAGAGCTATCAAAATTTTGGATAAATTCCTTTTAACGCAGGAAATGTACAGAAAACTCATAAATACACAAAGAAATTACTAAAAGGGTGTGCACTTCAGCATTGCCACTGCAAAATATCAGAAACCTAAATGTTCAAAAACGAGGGATGATTTTTAAAATTACAGTACACCCATGTGAATGATATTATGCATTGTTAAAAGGACAAGGTAGATTTGTATGGATTGATTTTGTGATAGCCATAATATTTTGCTGTATTTTTAAAAGCAGGCTAAAAACTAATTGATTATCATTTCAATGATTTTTTTTTTTTTAGTATATGTGCCTAGAAAAGATCTGGGTGGAAAAACATGAGAGTGTTCACAGTGGTTTTGGTGGAGCTATTACAATATCGATGCATATTTTTGCTTTTGACTTTCTACATTCGGATTTCTGTTTTCTGACAATGAGCACAAACTACTTTTTCAAATAAACAATAATGCATATGCTGACATATGGATAAAATTTTCTAGAAGGATAAACAAGACAATTTAACACGGTTCCGGGAAGCAGACTTGGCTCAATGGATAGGGCGTCCGCCTACCACATGGGAGGTCCACCGTTCAAACCCAGGGCCTCCTGACCCATTTGGAGCTGGCCCATGTGCAGCGCTAATGCACACAAGGAGTGCCGTGCCATGCAGGGGGGTCCCCTGCATAGGGAAGCGCAACGCGTAAGGAGTGCGCCCCATAAGGAGAGCCACCCAGTGCGAAAGAAAGTCCAGCCTGCCAGGAGTGGCGCTGCACACAGAGAGCTGACACAGCAAGATGATGCAACAAAGAGACACAGATTCCCGTGCCGCTGACAAGAACAGACACAGACACAAAAGAACACATAGCGAATAGACACAGAGAGCAGACAACTGGGGGGAGGGGCAAGAGAAATAAATCCAAAATAAATAAATCTGGCAGCGGACATGGCCCAGTGGTTAGGGCGTCCGTCTACCACATGGGAGGTCCCCGGTTCAAACCCCGGGCCTCCTTGACCCGTGTGCAGCTGGCCCACGTGCAGTGCTGATGCGCACAAGGAGTGCCGTGCCACGCTAGGGTGTCCCCCGAGTAGGGGAGCCCCACGCGCAAGGAGTGCACCCCGTAAGGAGAGCCGCCCAGCGCAAAAGAAAGTGCAGCCTAACCAGGAATGGTGCCGCAAACACGGAGAGCTGACACAACAAGATGATGCAACAAAAAGAAACACAGATTCCTGTGCCGCTGACAACAACAGAAGTGGACAAAGAAGACACAGCAAATAGACACAGAGAAGAGACAACCGGGGTGGGGGTGGGGGGGAAGGGGAGAGAAATAAATAAATAAATCTTCAAAAAAAATAAAAATAAATCTTTTAAAAAATTAAAGATAAAAACAATGGTTTCCTCTGGGGTGTAGGCAGATAAGTACATATGTATAGACAGGGAGACTTTCACGCTTGTTTAACATGCATATTCTTGGGCCCCATTCCCAGAGGTTCTGGTTGAGTAGACCTGCAGTGTGACCTGGGAACATGCATTCTAACCATACCCTAGATGATTTTACCATAAATAAAACATTAGCTTGAGCATTAGGTATTTTTACTTACAGATGTGCGTTGCTATAAATTATAATAACTTTAAAAATCAAATTACATTTAAAATAAAAATTTGACAAGTTTGGTGTTTAAAACCATCTTCAGCAAATCCTCTGGCAAATCACCAAATAAAGCACAAACTTGTTTTATAATGAGGTCATGAATAATTCTGGATTTTTAGTCACTTAAGTTTCTTAAAGTATAACAAAATCATAATCACAAAGACTGTACTTTTAAAAAATTATTCACAAACTGTAAATATTATACTTCACTTGAGATTGTGTTTTTCATTTATTTATAACTATTGTGTACTTACCTAGAAATGCAGAGAAGTTTATCATGAATCCAAAAATACCACTTTCTGGAGGTGTTGTTCCTGTATCACTGCAAAATAAAAGAATGTCTGAATTATTAAAAAGGACTTGTGTGGTATATGAATATATCTCAATAAAATTGCTCTTCTAAAAAAAAGAATTCTAGTTCAGATATCCGGGCAGGCATGTATTTGGCAGACTTAACATTGTTCATTGTGTTTGTTCAACCACTTTGAATTCTGTCTGATTTTGTTCTAAGGTATTTTCATGTTGGCTCTCAAAAATCTAAAATTTATTTTTCTACCAGAAGACATTACTTTTTTTTCCCCGATAGTGAAAAGTCATAAGATGTTTAAAATGAAAGGTATTGGTGTTTCTCAAATGATAAAACCTAATAAAGATGTGTCTACAGTTTTCAGTGAAGACCTGAACTTGACCATTAAAAAAAATCTAACATCATATTTGAAAATGATATTATTGGGATTATAAATATAAATACATCATTTTCATTTTTTGAATAATTTGGCATATGTTCAAAATAGTTTACTTTGCTGAAAATACAATGTTGAAAAGACATTAATATCTATGTACTTTATGGAAACAATAGGATATTATTAATTGTGTAATATATAATTAATTGTGAAAAAGCATATAACTGTGATAAGGCAATTATTTTAACAAAAAATAGTTTCTATATTTTTATTTCATATGTATTCTATCAATTAATTAAATGAATTGGGGGAGTGGCTATAGCTCAGTGGTTGAACACCTGCTTCCAATATATGAGGGCCCAGGTTCAACCCCCAGTACCTCCTAAAAAAAAAGAAAGAAAGAAAAGGAAATGAATTGGGAAGTATTGTCTGACATGTTCTGTTTTCTATTAACTATCACAAAGTTTTAAATTTTTACATTTTCATAATGCTCACATAGAGCAAATTTTCCAGTCTAAAATTGATGGGAAAAGAGCTCCCAACAAATAACAACATCTACCTATTCTGAGTATTTTCACATTGAAAAACAGCTCTGAAATTTTAAATAATGAAAAATTGATCACACTGAAAAGATGCAGTTCAAGGTATTTGAAGATTTCCACAAGAAGCCTGCATGAGCAGAAAACAGGGAACTTTTAAGTTTTGTGAACACTTAAATTTTTAATATTTCAAGAGGAATATAAAGAGGTTAATATTCCCTCTAACAAATGCCTTTACTCCCAATTATTTCAACCTCGAGGTCACTTGAAAACCAAAAGAACATGCGAGGCTTAGTATTTAACATTACCACCTTTCCTGCAATATCCATTTTTTTCATGCTAAGGTGGGATTGGGGTGGAGGACTTGGTTTGCTGTGAGGGAGACCCTTCTGAGCACATCATGCGCGGGCAAAGAGCAGAAGGGACCCCCATCACAGGAGAACAGCAGAAAGAGCCTACATCCTGGGGCAACACTTTTCCCAGATTACCATCTCTCACAGGACAATGAAACCTTCCTCTGCTGGCCTCAGGGTATAAAAACAGCAGTGACCAGGTGACTCAACCTAGACTACTTGTTACCACAGGTCTAAGAGTGATCTGTTGGGAAGCAGATTTGGCCCAACGGATAGGGCGTCCACCTACCACATGGGGGGGTGCAAGGTTCAAACCCCAGGCCTCCTGACTGTGTGGAGCTGGTCCACGTACAGTGCTGATGCGTGCAAGGAGTGCCCTGCCACGCAGGGGTATGCCCCGCATCAGGGAGCCCCACACGCAAGGAGTGCGCCCCATAAGGAGAGCCGCCCAGCGAGAAAGAAAGTGCAGCCTGCCCAGGAATGGCACCGCCCACACAGAGAGCTGACGCAGCAAGATGACGCAACAAAACAAGACACAGATTCCGGGTGCCGCTGACAAGAATACAAGCGGACAGAGAAGAACACACAGCCAATGGACACAGAGAGCAGACAAATGGGGTGGGGGGGCCCAGGGAAGAGAAATAAATTTTTTTAAATTTAAAAAAAGAGTGATCTGCCACCTCAGGAGTGGGAGGAAAAGCAGCTATGTGTTGGGAAGATCATTGTTTGCTTGTTGATGGAAAAAGGGAATGACACAGAAGAACAAGGAGGATATCTAGGGGCTGGATAGTTACAGGGACGAAGATACTCTAGCAGGAGATGGGAAGCCCAAACTCGGGGGACTATCAATGGCAAACCAAGACACCTGTCAAAGGCCCTGAAGTGCAGTTCCCATGGCATCAAACAGACAATCTGAAAAAATTAGAATCTCAGGGTAGTATTTTCTTCTTGTTATGTATACATTTAAAACCACACAGAGAGAATCAAAAGAACTTTTTAACTAGTCATTCTAAATGTATTAGTATTTGATGAATGAATATCAGTACCGGCAAAAAAAAAAAAAAACTTTTTTAACCTAATAAATGCCATTTATTGAGCATTTACTACATACCAGGTTACTGTTAGATGCTCTCCATACATCATTAATTTCATCTTCATAACCCTAATCTGGGTCCTATACCAATCCCATTCTACTAACAAGGAAACTGAGTCTGAGACATTACATAAGTTGGTCAAGGTCCCAGAGCACCTAAATAGAGGAATGAATTTTCCAATCCAGATCTGGCTCCATGGTTTTTCTGTGTCCCACTAAACTTTAACACCAGGCAAGGAACAAAGAAGGCAATTAGAAAAACAACTGGGGAGGACTTCCAGGAAAATGGTGGCTTAGAAAGACACAGGACTCTCTCCTCTCCAAGAAAAATGACTAGAAGACAGGCAGAAACGGCCTGGGAAAAAAATGTTCTAGGGTTTAGGACACCAGGGGAAAGCTGGATACCACTCAGAAGAGAGGGCATTCTTTTCCTGAAAAGAATCTCGATGGAGACTGGGAGTGGAAGCAGCACCTGCTGCGACCGGCGCCCCTCCCCCACCCTAATGAGCATACAATTTTGAGGGGACCGCAGGGATCCACCCCCCCCCCCCCAGGAAAGGGGAGAGAAAGGGATGTAGCCAGGGGCTGATCCAATTTTTGGCCCACAGATTTGATCTGCTGTGTCCCAAGGGCACTTCCAGGCCAGGTAGGGCTGAGCCATTTCTTAGCCTCTAAGCAGGACCCTCTGTCACACTGATGGAGTCCTCGTTGCAGCAAACACACTCCCACCTGGGTTTGAACCGTCAAAGAGCGCCATCTGCTTGCTGACCAAGGAAGTGCACGTAAATAAGAGAGGCTTTTTCTGGCCTTTACAGCCTCCCTCCCCAGGGCCTTTGGAAGTGAGTCTACAACCCATTACTAAGTCCAGGGCCCAGATATGAGAAACTAACAGGGGGACAATTCTAAAGTCCTAGAAAGGCTGAACCAAGAATCAGGGAATGGCAATAACACAGCTTCCTGCCACGAAATCCTACAAAAGAAAGAGAAAAATTGCCAGCTGAGAATTTCTTTATCCAGCAAAATTGTCCTTCACATATGAAGGTGAAGAAAAGATCAGTCAATACATAATTAGCTATTCTGGAAAAAATAAAGTTGGCTCCTTTACACTGTAAAAAATAAAATAAAAAATTATATCAAAGTATAAGGGGCCCCAAATAGCCAAAACCTTTTTAAAGAGCAAAGTTGTAGGTCTCACACATCCCAATTTTAAAACTTATTACAAAGCTATAATGGTCAAAACAATGGTACTGGCACTATGACGGATGTACAGACCAATGGAATTGAATGGATAGTTCAGAAAGAGACTCTCACATCTACGGCAGTTTTAGTTTTCCTGACTCTTGAAACAAATTACATGCAATGGGTTCGCTTAAACAATGGGAATTTCATGGCTCATGGTTTTTAGGCTAGGAGGAGTTCAAAATCAAGCCACATAGGGAAGCGGACTTGGCCCTGTGGTTAGGGCGTCTGTCTACCACATGGGAGGTCTGCAGTTCAAACCCCGGGCCTCCTTGACCCGTGTGGAGCTGGCCCATGTGCAGTGCTGATGCACGCAAGGAGTGCCCTGCCAAGCAGGGGTGTCCCCGCGTAGGGGAGCCCCACGCGCAAGGAGTGCGCCCCGTAAGGAAAGCCGCCCCACACGAAAGAAAGTGCAGCCTGCCCAGGAATGGCACCGCACACACGGAGAGCTGACACAACAAGAAGACACAACAAAAAGAAACACAGATTCCCGTGCTGCTGACAACAACAGAAGCGGACAAAGAAGAACACGCAGCCAATAGACACAGAGAACAGACAACTGGGATAAGGAGGGGGAAAAGGGGAGATAAATAAAAATAATAATAACAATAAAAATTTTAAAAATCAAGCCACATTAAGGTGATAGTTTATCTATGCGGCTTTTTGGGGCTGGTTGCCAGCCTTGGTCCTTGACTTTTCTGATACACGGTAATGCACATGGTGGACCCTCCAGGCTTCTCTCTTCTCTTCCATGTTCTACTGACTTTCAGCTTCTAGCTGCTCCCTTGTGGCTTTCTCTCTCTGTGGCCTTTCTTATAAGGCCTTCAGTAATAGAATTAAGATCCCTCCTGATTCCATTGAGCCACACCTTGACTGAAGTAAGCTCATCAAAAGGTGCTATGTACAACAGTTACATGCCCAGAGAAATGGATTAAGTTTAAGAAGATGTTTTTCAGGGGTACAAAGCTCTAAACCAGCACAATGGCCAATTCATTTTTGGCAATAGTGCCAAGTTTACTCACTCAATTAGGAAAGAATAGTCTCTTCAACAAATGGGGATGGGAAAACTGGATCTCCGTTGGCAAAAAAAAAAAAAGAGGAATGGCCCTATCTCCTATAAAAATTAACTCTAAGTGCATCAAAGGCCTAAATAACAGAACCAAGGCTATAAAATTCCTAGAAGCGAATTTAAGGAAGCATCTTCAGGACCTTGTGTTGAACAATGGTTTCTCAGACTTTACACCAGAAGCATGAGCAATGAAAACAAAAATTAGGTACCTGGGACCTCATCAAAATTAAAACCTTTTGTACAACATCTATAATAAAAAGTAAAAAGCAAACCTACAGAATGGAAGAAAATATTTGGAAGCCCCATAGCTTAACATCCAGAATTTATAAAGAAATGCTATAACAACAACAAAAAGACAAACAACTCAATTTAAAAATGGGAAAAAATACTGTGAATATATTGTGTAACATATTGTATGATTTTTAAAAAGTTTATATGTATCCAGTACATTTCATTGAGAAATGTATGTTTTTATGCAAGTGTGTTTTCTTTTTCTTTTTAAATTATTGTTTATATTTTCAATTACTTAATGTACAAAATAAAGTTTTAAAAAATGGGCAAAGGACTGAAAAGACATTTCTCCAAAAAGATACACAAATCACCAAAAAGCAATGAAAGGATGCTAACATCATTAGCCATTACATAAATGCAAATCAGACCCACAATACTTTTTCACACCCACTAGAATGGCTACTATTATTAGAAGCAAAAAAAAAAAAAAAAAAGTGTTGAAGAGGTTGTGCAGAAATGGGAACACTCATTCATTGTTTGTGAGAATGTAAAATTGGGCAGCCACAATGGAAAACAGTTGGACACTTCCTCAGAAAGCTAAGTATAGAATTATATATGACCCAGCAATCCTACTTCTATGTATATACCTAAAGGAATTGATAGCAGGGACTCAACGTATTTATATCTGCACACCAAAGCACATTAACAGCAATATTCACAATTGCCAAAAGATGAAAGCAACCCATGTGTTCAGCAACAGATGAATGTATACAAAAAATGAAATGTTATTCAACTGTGAAAAGGAATGAGTTCTGATACGTGCAATATGGATGAACCTTGAAGACACTGTGATCAGTGAAATAAGCCAGACATGAAGGGGAAAATATTGTATGATCTCACTGATACGAAATCATTACAATAAGCACATTCAAAGAGTCAGCATCTAGAATAATGGTTACCAGAGGCCAAGGTGGGAATAGGGAATGAGGAGTTAATACTTAATTGGTACAGAATTTGTTTGGGGTATTGGAAAACTTTTGGCAATGGATGATGATGAAGCACAACATTGTGAATGTAATTAACATCACTGAATTATATATCTGAATATGGTTAAAAGGAGAAATTTTAGTTACTAGAAAAAATTTAAAAATCAAAGCAAACAGGGGACTTGAGGGAAGATGGCAGATCAGAAAAACAGGGTACTCTCTTCTCTCCCAGAAAAATAGCTAGAGGACAGGCATCCAGGCTACTTCTAAATGTTCTAGGATTTATTTCACCAGGGGAAGGCTGGACACCGTCCAAAAGAAAGGGGCACAGGAAAAGAATATTGACAGAAAGACTGAGTAAAAGCTGCAGCTGCAGCCACCAGCACCCTTCCCCTACCCTACAAACAGACAGTTTTGAATCCTCCAGCCTCAGGATGGCAGCTCTGGGCAGAGGGGACCACAGGGATAGACTCCTCAAGAAATGGGAACGAGAGAGACACACACCTAAGGCTGATTCAGCTTTTGGCCAACAAGTTTGGTCTGCTGTGTCCCACAAGCACTTCCACGACAGGTCGACCTCACTACTATTTGCCCTAGAAACTGCTACAGAACTAGAGAGATGAGACCTTCTCAATTACCTTCCCTACTGATCGGGACTGGCTGTTAAGGATGCAGAGGAAAGGAGAATTAGTTCCTACCCACAGAATGGGAGAAGACTGCCAACAAAGGTTGGAGAACAGCCTCTGAGAAAGTCTGAACTGCTAGGCTCTGAATAGCCTTGAGGCAAAACCCTCTGTCACACTGATTCAATCCATGTTGCTTCAAACACACTCAGGGTTTGAACTGAGAAGCCTGTTGAAGAGCACCATCTGCTGGTCAACCAAGGAAGGACATGTGAAGGAATTAAAAGTAAATAAGGAAGTGGGTCTCCCTCCTTAAGGCCCTTGGAAGTGGGTCTGCAGCCCATGACCCAGTCTGTGGCCCAGATTTGAGCATCTAACGGGGTCAATCCTAAAGACCTAGAAGAGGATGAAACAAGAATCAAAGAACAGCAGTAACACACAACCTCCAGCCACTAAACCCCTATGAAAATAATATCACTGAATGTGAATGGATTATATTCCCCAATCAAAAGATATAGACTGACAGAATGGGTTAAAAAACATGAGCCATCCATATGCTGCCTACAAAAGACTCACCTTAGAACCACAGCTACAAACCAGCTGAAAGTGAAAGGCTGGAAAAGGATACTCCATGCATACAATAACCAGACTTGACCAGGGGTAGCTATACTAATACCAGACAAAATAGACTTTAAATACAAAGAAGTTACAAAAGGTACAGAAAGTCATTATATATTATTAAAAGGGACAATCTTCCAGAAAGAAATAATAGTCATAAATGTCTACGTATCTAACCAGGGTGCCCCAAAACACAAGCCCAACTCTGGAAAAACTGAAAGGAAAAACACATCTCTACAATAATAGTTGATGACCTCAACACACCACCCACTTCATTAGATAGAACAACAAGGAAACAAGAGAAATTGAGCAATATGAGAAATTAAGCACCCTAAATCAGCCAGAGTTGAATTCTTCTCAATTGCTCATGGATCTTTCCCCAGGATAGAAACACATGCTGGGTCACAAAGCAGGTTTCAATAAATATAAAGAGTTTGAAATTATACAAAGCACCTTCTCAGATCATAATGGAATAAAACTGGAAATCAAAAATAGCCAGTAAAGAGGGAAATTCACAAATGTATGGAGGCTAAAAAACATACTCCTAAATAATCAGTGGGTCAAAGAAGAAATTGTAAGCAAAAATAGTAAATATATTGAGATGAATGAAAACTAGAACACAACTCATCAAAACTTATAGGATACAGCAAAGGCAGACTTGAGAGGGAAATTTACTTTTTTTTTTTTAAAGACTTTATTTCTCTCCCCTTCCCACCCCCCCCCGCCCCAGTTGTCTGTTCTGTGTCCATTTGCTGCGTGTTATTCTGTTGTTGTCAGTGGCACGGGAATCTATATCTCTTTCTTGTTACGTTATCTTGCTGCGTCAGCTTTCCGTGTGTGCGGTGCCATTCCTGGGCAGGCTGAAATTCCTTTCACGCTGGGCAGCTCTCCTTACGGGGCACACTCCTTGCACGTGGGGCTCCCCTAACTCGGGGGGCACCCCTGCGTGGGGGGGCACTCCTTGCACGTATCAGCACTGCACATGGGCCAGCTCCACACAGGTCTAGGAGGCCCAGGGTTTGAACCGTGGACCTTCCATGTGGTAGACGGACGCCCTAACCACTGGGCTAAGTCTGCTTCCCATCGAGAGGGAAATTTATAGCCCTAAATGCCTATATCAAAAAGGAAGAAAGAGCTAAAATCAAAGATCTAACTGAATAACTGTAGAAACCAGAAAAAGAACAGCAAAACCAAAGCAAGTAGAAGGAAAGAAATAATAAAGATTAGAGCAAAAATGAATGAAACTGAGAACAAAGAAATAGAGAAAATTAACAAAACCAAAAGTGGGTTCTTTGAGATCAATAAAATTGACAAACCCATAGCTACACTAACAAAGAAAAAAAGAGATAAGATACAAATAAATACCATCAGAAATTAAAGGGGGATGTTATGACTGATCCCACAGAAATAAAAAGGATCATAAGCGGATATTATGAGAAACTACATGCCAACAAACTAGACAACCTAGATGAAATGGACAGATTCCTAGAAAAACACAAACAGCTTACACTGACTCTACAAAAAACACAAGAACTTAACAAACATATTTAAAGAGATTGAATCCATCAAAAATCTCCCAACAAAGAAAAGCCCAGGACCAGATGGCTTCACAGGTGAATTTTACCAAGCATTTCGAAAAGAATTAGCACCAATCCTGTTTAAACTCTTCCAAAAAAACTGAAGAGAAGGGAAAATTGCCCAACATATTTTTTGAAACCAACATCACACTAATACCAAGCCAAATAAAGACACTTCAAGAAAATTACAGTCCAATCTCTCTAATGAACATAGATGCAAAGATTGTCAACAAAATACTTATAAATAGAATCCAACAGCATATCAAAAGACTTATATACCATGACCAAGTGGGATTTATTCCTGGATGCAAGCATGTTCAATATCAGAAAATCAATTAACAGGGAAACAGATGTGGCTCAAGCAGTTGGGCTCACATCTACCACATAGGAGGTCCAGGGTTTGATTTCTGGGGCCTCCTGGTGAGGGCAAGCTGGCCCATGCAGCAAGCTGGCCCACACAGAGTGCTGGCCCACATGGGAGTGCCACGCCACATGAGAGCGCCGCCCCGCACAGGAGTGCTGGCCAACGCGGAGAGCAGGCACAGCAGGATGATGCAACAAGAGACGAGACACAGGAGAGAAAATAAGAAGCCGTAAAAAAAAAAAAAGCCATAGCAGAACAGGGAGTTGAGGTGGCGCAAGACAGATTGCCTCTCCCACTCCAGAAGGTCCCAGGATTGGTTCCTGGAGCTGTCTAATGAGAATACGAGCAGACACAGAAGAACACACAGTGAATGGACAGAGAGAACAGACAACCGGGGGAGGGGGGATAAAATAAATAAATAAATCCTTAAAAAAAAAAAAAAAGAAAATCAATTAACATAATACACCACCTTAACAAATTGAAGGGGAAAATCCAAAAGATCATCTTGTTCGATGCAAAAAAGGCATTGGACAAAACCCAGCATCCATTCTTGATAAAAACACTTTGAAAGATTTCTACCCAAACTGACTTATAGATTCAATGCAATACCAATCAAAATTCCAACAGCCTACTTTACAGAAATAGGAAAGGCAATTACCAAATTTAATGGGAAGGGAAGTGCAACTGAATAGAAGAGCCATGTTGGAGGATTTCACTGCCTGAACTTGAAACATATTACAAAGCTATGGTCGTCAAAACAGCATAGTACTGGCAAAAAGACAGACATATCAATCAGCAGAATAGAATTGAGGGTCCAGAAATAAACCCTTGCCTCTATGGCCAACTTGTTTTTGACAAACTTATCAAGTCCATGTTACTGGGACAAAACAGTTCTTCAACAAGTGGTGCTGGGAGAACTGGATATCCATAACCAGAAGAATGAAAGAGGATTCCTATCTCACTCCTTATACAATAATCAACTCAAAATGGATCAAAGATCTAAATATAAAAGTCAGGACCATAAAACTACTAGAAGAAAATGTAGGGAAACATCTTTAAGATCTTCTGGTAGGTGATAGTTTCTTGGATCTTACACCCAAAGCATATACAATAATAGAAAAAGTAGATAAAATGGTCTCCTCAAAATTAAACACTTTCGCACCTCAAAGGGCTTTGTCAAAAGGGTAAAAGGCAGCCGACTCAATGGGAGAAAATATTTGAAAATCACATCTCCAATAAGGATTTAATTTCCATAATATATAAAGAGATGCTAAAGGACAACAATGAAAGACAAACAACCTAATTAAAAAATGGGCAAAAGATTTGAATAGACATTTGTCCAAAGAAAAAATACAAATGGCAAAAAAACACATGAAGAAAATGTTCAATATCACTAGTGATTAGAGAAATGCAAATCAAAGCTACAATGGGATATCATTTCACACCTATTAGAATGGTCACTATTAAAAAGACAGAACTACAAGTGTTGGAGAGGATGTGGAGAGATAAGAACACTTATTCACTGGAGGTGGAAATGTAGAATGCTACAGCCACTATGCAGGACTGTTTGGCAGTTCCTAAAGAGGTTGAATATAGACCTGCCATGTAACCCTGCAGTACCACTACTGGGTATATATCCAGAAGAACTGAGAGCAGTGACATGAACAGACATCTGCACACCGATGTTCACAGCAGCATTATTTAAGATTGCCAAAAGTTGGAAACAACCCAGGTGTCCATCAACTGATGAATGGATAACAAACTGGTGTATTCACACAATGGAATACTATGCAGCTGTAAGAAGAAATGACGTTGTAAAGCATATGACAACATGGATGAACCTGTAGGACATTATTTTGAGTGAAGCAAGCCAGACACAAAAGGACAAATACTGTATGATTGTGCTACTATGAACTAAATATATTGTGAAACACATTGTATGATTCCATATATAAAAAATATAAATATAAATCAATTTATAAAGAGAGAAAAAAAGTAATTGTGCAAGAATAGCCAGAAATGAGAGCTGTGGACAGCAGAGGAAGCATAAGGAAACCAAGGGGTGATGGGTTTTCTTATTTGCTTTTTGTTTATTATTATTATTGAAATAATGAAAGTGCTCTATTGATGACTGAGGTGATGAATGCACAACTATGTGATTGTGCCAAATACCACTGACTGTGCACTTTGGATGAACTGTATGCTTTGTTGATATGTATCGATACAATTGATTTATTTAAAAAAAAATTAGAACATAGATCACCTGAAAATACAATGAGGTTAGAGAATGGAAAGCTGAGGGTTAACCTGTTCAGAATTAGTAATGAGCTGTTTGTCAGTCTTTGGAAATGAATAGAAAAGGTAAAAGCACTTCACAGTGTTTGTAACTAGCAGTATTATTATGTGGGTGTGACAGTAGTTGAAAGAGCAAGCCTAAGGTCATGTATATTACCAGACGGAAAGCTACAAAATGTAACATGGGGAAGCAGATATGGCTCAATCACTTGGGTGCCCACCTACCACACAGGAGGTTCCGGGTTCAGGTTCCAGTGCCTCCTAAAGAAGACAAGCAGATACTGTACCTGCAGCAACGAGCTAGATGCCCAAATGAGCAGATGCCACAAGGCAGTAGACACTGTAGCCTGCAGGAAGCAGATGTGGCTCAGGCCTTGGGTACTTGCTTTCCATGTGCAAGGTCCCATCCCATGTGGGAGGTCCCGGGTTCGGTTCCGGGTGCCTCCTGAAGAAGGCAAACAATGAGCAGACAGATGAGAGAAACATGTGTGGGGAGGTAAAGATTAAAAAAAAAGTAGGGAAGCAGATTTGGCTCAATGAATAGAGCATCCGCCTACCACATGGGAGGTTCAAGGTTCAAACCCAGGGCCTCCTGAACCGTGTGGTGAAGCTGGCCTACACACAGTGGTGATGCGCGCAAGGAGTACCATGCCACGCAGGAGTGTTCCCTGCATAGGGGAGCCCCACGTGCAAGGAGTGCACCCTGTAAGGAGAGCCACCTCATGCAAAAAAAGTGCAGCTGCCCAGGAGTGGGCTGCACACATGGAAAGCTGACGCAGCAAGATGATGCAACAAAAAGTATATGTGAATTACCGTGATCTAAAACTCATGTGAAGACAAACTTAATAATTAGAAAGAAAAATAAAGAAAGGATGTAGACACTGAGGAAGAAATGGAAGAAATCGCCTTGTCACTGTACATTCAGGGCAACACCTATAGCATTGATGAAAGGCAAAATGTCAAAAACAAAGCTTTTTCATTTTTCCATTTTTTGATACCCCAATTTATTTTTCCTTTATTTAATTTTTCTAAATTACTATGTATTCTATATCTAACCTTTAAATCCATCACTATATTCCATTTTACTAGTTAATGGAAATTGACAATATATTAGGCTTCCTTTTTAAAGTTTTGGACTATAGAGAGGTTCAACTATAGCAGGGGAGGAACGTTGGTGTGGGGTGTTATTGATAAGGGGCACATGGTTGGGAGGGAGTTCTCCAGGGCATGTACACAGGGTACATAAAAATGTTTGGATATTTTCATAGTGGTTTCAGTTAAAAACGACAACTGAGAGAGTGCTGAGTCCCTAGCCAGGAGAGCTGGATCACATTCCCCAATGGAACAGCAACAATCCCCCAAGTGCAATGGCAAAGACCAATAAAGATGGATGGTCCAACAATGAGCCCTTGATACTGATGGCTCCGATTATGAGCCTGTGTGCCTGAAATATGAACTAGGCCTAGAGCTGTAGGGTGCCTAAGAGTTACCTTCTGAGAGCCTCCATGTTGCTCAAATGTGGCCACTCTCTAAGCCAAACTCAGCAAGTAATTGCATTACCTTCCCCCAGCATGGGACATGACTCCCGGGGACAAGCCTCCCTGGCACCAAGGGGTTACTACCAAGCACCAGCTGATGATGTAACTAGAAAAAGACATTGAATAAAAGGGTCAACTCAGACCAGCAGAATACCTCAGCCTATAAGGAATAACAGGTGTTAAAAACTGCTTTTTGACTTTGGAATAAAGGGGGAAATGGAAAGGACAAATGAGTTTATATGGCTATGAGTCTCCAAAAAAGAGCAGGGAGATTATCAGAGGGATAATGCTTACGCACGCCTCAGCAGAGTACCAGAGACAGCCAAAGTATATAGAAACCCAGGTACTGATTCTCCTGAGAGCTATAGAGACCCACAGGTTCTATGGTCATGGCAGATGGCTCTGGAGTTCAGGGCCATGTCAGTTGGCCCTATTTTAGAGTTTCTGTTCCTGAGTGTATGGATTTGGACTCAGATATGACCTTTCTACACGTGCCTCTTCTGTTACTTCTACCAGACCTGTGGTTGGCATTTGGGTTAGTGTATATTCAGGAGACCTGAATCTCTGAACTGTCCATGTGACAGCCAGGCCCTGAGCCTCAGCAGACTTGCAACTCCTACCCTCTGGTTTATTGGACTTACCCTGGTCAGCTAACAGGGAGGTAAAGAAGGTCAACCACCACACCAGGGAGGCAAGAGTGCCTACAACTGCAACCAGGAGAATTGCATGGATGATGCAGCCATCATCCATGTAGAATCTAAGCCCCCTCTTGATGTAGAGGGGGACTGGACATCACCATCCCAGGGTCCACAGGATGGAGGAATAGAGTATGGATTAGAGTGGACTTACTGGTGTTCTCCTGGGGACCTATTGTGATTAGTAAGGGAAGAAATTGTAGTATTGATGTGAAGAAAGTGGCCATGGTAGCTGCTGATGGTAGGGAGAGTGAAGAAGAGATATGATGTGGGGGCATTTTCAGGATTTGGAGTTGTCCTGGGTGGTGCTGCAGGGACAGATGCTGGACATTGTGTGTCGTGCCATGGCCCACTGGGTGGACTGGGGGAGAGTGTAGACTACTGCCCATGTGGTGCAGCTGTGCTCCAAAATGTATTCACCAGGTGCAATGAATGTGCCACAATGATGGAAGAGGTTGTTGATGTGGGAGGAGTGGGGTAGGGGTGATGGGGGGTATATGGGGATCTCATATTTTTTTAATGTAACATTTAAAAAAAAATAAAGGGAAAAAAAAAAAGAGACACAGATTCCCGCTGCTGCTGACAAGAATGTAAGTGGACACAGAAGAACACACAGCAAATGGACACAGAAAGCAGACAACTGGGTGGGGGGGGGGGGAGAGAAATTTTTAAAAATAAATCTTTAAAAAAAAAAGTAACAAGGAGTTGTATAGCATAATAAAACCTCATGTGAAATATGAATATGGGTAATATATATATAAGACTGCTTCTCTTTGAAATGGAACAAGTGTTATGTATGTTAATGTTACAAGATGCTAATATTAGGTACAAACAAAAAACAAAAAACATTATGCTAAGTGAAAGAAACCAGACACAAAATACTACATATCGTATGATTCCATTTATATAAAATGTAACTATAAATCAATTTATAAAGATGGAATTAGATTAGTGTTTATGTCTGGCTGGGGAAGGCTAGAGGGACTGTGAAGTGACTGCTAAGGGGTGTGGAGTTTTTTTTTCTGGAGTAATGAAATTGTTCTAAATTTTTTGTGGTGATGAATGCACAACAATGTGATTATACTTAAAGTCACTGATTGTACACTTTAGATGGATTGTATTGTGTGTGAATATGTCTCAATAAAACTTTTTAAAAAAGCAGCAGAGATGGTACAATACAGTGAATCCTTTTTTTTTTTAAAGATTTATTTATTTATTTATTTCTCTTCCCTTCTGCCCCCCCCCCCCGCCCAGTTGTCTGTTCTCTGTGTCTATTTGCTGCATGTTCTTTGTCTGCTTCTGTTGTTGTCAGCGGAACAGGAATCTGTGTTTCTTTTTGTTGCATCATCTTGTTGTGTCAGCTCTCCGTGTGTGCGATGCCATTCCTGGGCAGGCTGCACTTTCTTTCGCGCTGGGTGGCTCTCCTTATGGGGCACACTCCTTGTGTGTGGGGCTCCCCTGCGCGGGGACACCCCTGCGTGGCACAGCACTCCTTGTGCACATCAGCGCTGCACATAGGCTAGCTCCACACGGGTCAAGGAGGCCCGGGGTTTGAACCACAGACCTCCCATGTGGTAGACGGATGCCCTAACCCCTGGGCCAAGTCCGCTTCCAATACAGTGAATCCTAATGAAAACTATGGACTATATTAAATAGTACAATAATATTCTCTCATTAGTTGTAACCAAGGTACCACACTAATGCAACATGTTAAAAATGGAGTGAGTATATGGGAACTCTATTTTGTGCATGATTTTTCCATACTCCTACAACCTCTCTAATAATACCAACAATAATAAAATCAGTAGGACCTTATGGCACCCTGCTTGACTCTCCCCCACCTCTCACCATCTCTTCACAGAGCTGGCGCACACTCCCAGTGGGTAGATTCCAGTTCCAGAGGGAGCAAAGTAACCCTCATGCACATACTGGGAGTATATACTTCTGGCCCAATCTGGTGGTAATCTGAGGGACTCACCATTCCAGGATTTGCCCTGAAGGTAGAAGGAAGCTCACCTAGTATTCCTACAGAATGCTATGGGACAGCAGTCAAGTGGCTTCCTAGGGGCAAGGGATTGCCAGCTGTAGAATAAATAGTGCAGTGCTCATGTCTGTGAGGAAACCGCTTCAAGGAAAGAGGGGTCATCCAGAACTGTGTAAATGAGGGAATTCCTAGAGCCACATGAAATTGCCCAAAACAAGACAAGACACATGCAGAAAGACTCAGAGAGGCCCCTATGATTTGGCCTGGAGTTATTCTCCAAACTCATTGTACGGATAAGCTCTGAAGGAGACCACTTGCACAGGTCAATCCATAAAAACTGGGAGAGGTGTTTCTTCTTTGCTCCTCCTTTTTGTTGTTGTTCTCATCTCTTGACATTCAAGGAAAGCCCTGTCCTAACACCACTGACACCTCAGAGTCTAAATTCAGCAATATAATACACTGAAATATCAGAAGGTCCAAGTTTCAACAAAAGATTATAAAACATAAAAGAAACAAGAAGTGATGGCCTAGGCAAAGAAGATTAAAGCATGAGAAAACATCAATGAGGGCAGCGGACTTGGCCCAGTGGATAGGGTGTCAATCTACCACATGGGAGGTCCGCGGTTCAAACCCCAGGCCTCCTTGACCCGTGTGGAGCTGGCCCATGAGCAGTGCTGATGGGTGCAAGGAGTGCCGTGCCACACAGGGTGTCCCCGCGTAGGCGAGCCCCACGGGCAAGGAATGTTCCCGGTAAGGAGAGCCGCCCAGCGCAGAGAAAGTGCAGCCTGCCCAGGAATGGCATCGCACACACGGAGAGCTGACACAACAAGATGATGCAACAAAAAGAAATACAGATTCCCATGCTGCTGACAACAACAGAAGTGGACAAAGAAGACGCAGCAAATAGACACAGAGAACAGACAACCGGGGGGAAGAGGAGAGAAATAAATAAATAAATAGATAGATAGATAGATAAATAAATAAATAAATAAATAAATCTTTAAAAAGAAAAGAACCATCAATGAGGATCAGTCCTGGGACTTCACAGACAAAGGCTTTAAAATAGAGGTCCTGGGAAGCGGACTTGGCTTGGGCATCCATCTACCACATGGGAGGTCTGCAGTTCAAACTCCGGGCCTCCTTGACCTGTGTGGAGCTGGCCCATGCACAATGCTGATGCGCGCAAGGAGTGCCGTGCCACGCAGGGGTGCCCCCGCGTAGGGGAGCCCCACACGCAAGGAGTACATCCCGTAAGGAGAGCTGCCCAGCGCAAAAGAAAGTTCAGCCTGCCCAAGAATGGTGCCGCACACATGGAGAACTGACGCAACAAAAAATAAATAAAATAAAATAAAAGTCCTAAATTAGCTAAAGGAAAACATGGACAAAAGAACAAAAGGAAATCAGGAAAATGACAGATGGACACAACAGATTTTAGAGAGATGGAAATTATTAAAAGAAACCAAGCAGAAGTACAGACCACAGTAATAGAAACTAAAACTTCCCTGGAGGGGTTCAACAGCAGATTGGATCTGGCAGAAGAAAGAATCAGACAACTTGAATGTAAGACAATTGTAATTATTCTGTCTGAGGAGTAGAAAGAATGAAAAAAAAATGAACAGAACCTGAAAAACCTGTGGGATACTTTTAAACATACCAATATACACATCGTAGAAGTCCCAAAAGGAGATGAAAGAGAGAAAGGGGCAAGGAGAATATTCAAATAATGGCTCTAAACTTCCCAAATTTAAGGAAAGACATGAATATACACATCTAAGACACTCAACAACTCCAAATAGGATACATCCAAATAGGCCCATGCCACGCCATGTTACAGTCTCTCAATGCCAAAGATAGAATTCTGCAAGCTGTAAGAGCAAAACTGTCTTCCAAAAATGAGGGAGAGATTAAAACATTCCCAGATAAACAAAAGGTGAGGGAATTTGTCACCACTAGATCAGCCCTACAAAGAGATGCTAAAGAGTTCTGCAGGTTGAAAGGAAAGGAAAATAAGACAATATATCAAACAGCACGAAGAAATAAAGATCTATAGTCAGAGTAATTACATAAGTAAATATAAGTGCTAGTACTTATTGTATCTTTGGTTTGTAACTCCATTTTTACTTCCTACAGGATCTAAAAGGCAAATGCATAAAATGTAATGCTAAATCCGTGGTTTTGAGCTCATGATGTATAAACATGTAATTTGTGAGAAATACGTAAAGATTGGGGGACAATAGGGTGTAGGAAGATAGTTTATGTATATTATTATAGTTAAGCTTGTATCAAAGCAAATGAGATTGTTAAAGATTTAGGAATTTAAGCCTCAGGATAACTACAAGGAAATACTGAAGAAAATACAAGCTCATAAAGACAGAAATTAAAGTACAGATTGCCAGGTACAGGCAGCAGGTAAAATAGGGAGTTAATGTAAAATGGGTATAGGGTTTCTGTTTGGATAGATGGGAAAATTTAATAATGGAAGGAGTTAAGGGTACCACAAGAGAGTGAATGTGATTAATCCCACTGAATGATATACTTGGGAGTGATTAAGATGTAAAAGTTTACGTTGTATATGTTCCCACAATTAACAACAAAAAAAAAAACAGCAACTAAAGAGACAATGGTTGCTGGACGTTGTGTGTCCTGTCGTGGCCCACTGGGTAGACTGGGGGAGAGTGTGGACTACAATGTGGACCACTGTCCATGTGCTGCAGCGATTCTCCAGAATGTATTCGCCAGGTGCAGTGGATGTGCCACAATGATGGAAGAGGTTGTTGATGTGGGAGGGGTGGCGTGGGTGGGGTGGGGGGGTACATGGGGACCTAAAATTTTTTTAATGTAACATTTAAAAGAAAATAAAGAAGAAGAAGAAGAAAAAAAGAGAGACAATGGTAATTAAAGGCAATATATGACGATGGCCTAGATTTAACAATGGAGGAAAGAAGGCTCAAAAGGAAGTTATTGGGACATATGAAAAAAATTTGAATGTAGACTATACACTATATATCAATTTTAAATTTCTTGAACTTGATAACTGTACTTAAGGAACATACATTAAGTGAATATTCTTGTTCTTAAGAAATGTCATGACAGTATTAAGGGTTCAAGGAGCATGACGTATCAAGCTATACTCAAGTGTTCAGAAAATGGATTGATTAACTAGACTGACAGATGGTTGTGTTTATAGATTTAAGGAGATTAAGTTTGAAATTATTTCAAAATAAAAATTTCATTCTGAACACTAGAGGAACAATTGAGTTTGTAGTTAGAACTGGATGAGATAAAAGTCTCTGGACTGGGAGTGGGTGTAGCTCAGTGGTTGAGCACCTGCTTTCCAAGTATGAGGTTCTGGGTTCAATCCCCAGTACCTCCTAGGGGGGAAAAAAGTGCCTGGACAGAACTTGTTAGGAGTAATGCTTCCATAACTTGCTGAGCTGCCTTTTGCGAGCTTTCCTTTTTTGTTTTTTTTTTCCTTGCAATAGTTCAAAAAAATTTTTTTAATTTAAAGGTCTCTTGTTTCTCAATGAAAAATGCTCTTAAAAGTCAATTTATGATTTTGTATCATAAATAGATTTTGCATCACAGTTTCTGATGGATTTTAGAATCCAGGTGAACATAACACCAAGGGAGTAACTGAAAGACCCTATGGATTGCCTTTTCTTTTTAAGCTCAAACTAACCAATCCCATTGTCTAAGGGCAGAGATAAGAGTACCATGGGTTCTAAGAGATAAGCTGTAGCTGGGAACCTGATCCGGAAAACTGGTCCAGGAACCTGGGGAATCAGTGAGAGGCAAAACCAGTTACCTCCCAACCTGGCTTAAGTAGTCTTTCTACCCAGCTCCCACCTACCACGTGACTATGCACCTGTGGTTTAAGCACTGCGGTTCTTACCCTGCCCCCAGCCCACCCACCACCTCACTTGCCTCTTTGTTAATAAGGTACTTCCTGGAAACCACTGCAGGGATAAGGAGAGCCTGTAGTTTAGAAGCTGTTGAAGCCATTATGTGCACACGGTTGTTTCTAGGGTAGGTCGTGCCTAGGAAATAGCTGATGTCCACATTTCCTGTGTTTCTATTTCTACAAGCTAAGCTGACCATGGAAAATTCCAAGTGGTTCATGTAACATCCTTCGCCAAACTAATTTACAGGGTTTAGCCAGTGTAGCACCACTTGATGTTCAAAAGGAAACAATATAAGCCTTTCCCAAGCTTGCCAAGCTCTGTTCTTTAAATCAATGCATGTGATTCCACTACTCCAAAACCTGGAGTTACTGGTGTGTTTGGGGGGACTTAGATGCTGACACAATGCTTTATCTACATTCCCAGCATACAGTGTATTAGGTTGTCCTTAAATCCTAAGTACACGACTTGGAAGCTTGATCAGGACTTATAAGCTTAAAAAAAAACAACAACAACAACAACAATGCAACAGTAAGAAGAGACCATTTCCTTTACACAATATTTAAATGTATTAATTAAAATGAATTAGTATAATAAAATACCATATTAGGTTCTATTAAATATCTTTAGTTATTAGAGCTAACATTTTGACAGCTTTACTTGGTGATGATTATTCTTGAGTGGCAAGCATATTTTTTAAATTACTCTGTGGAAAAGAAGCAGAATCAGAAAGTAATGTTATTTCCATTTTTGGTACACTTCCAGCAGTTAAATCAGACCACCTTAAGCTGAACCCTTGAGGAAGATCAGTAGCAACCATTATCTTTGTTCTTTATTTACCATACATTTTTAAAATGTTGCAAAAGAATGTATCATACTTGGTAAGCATGGACCTTTTAAAATTAAAATGTTATTGAAAATGCTTTCAGTTCAGCAACATCTTAGCTATTTGTTCTTCTGTGCTGTGTCATCAAAGTTTAATGGGTATTGTTTCACAACTGTAGATATGTTTGTGTGTATATTTGATTTTTTTTAGGAGGTACTAGGTATTGAACGCAGGAAGCAGGTGCTCAACCACTTGAGCTACATCCACTCCGTTTGATTTTTATGAATATGGTAGTAAGTAAAAACATAAATTAATAAGTTTTTACTCATAATTGTAAACAAGCTACTCTTTTCTCTCTCTCAATCAATCCAAATGACCTCTTTTTTTTTAAAGATTTATTTTTTATTTCTCTCCCCCCCCCTCCCGCCATTGTCTGCTCTGCATCCACCCACTGCATGTTCTTTGCGTCTGCTTGTATTCTCACTAGGCAGCTCTGGGAAGACCCTGGGACCCTCTGGAGTGGGAGAGAGGCAATCATTCTCTTGCGCCACCTCAGCTCCCCGATCCACCGCATCCCTTACTGTCTCTCCTCTGCGTCCTGCTGCACGATCCTGCTGCATCAGGTGTCCGCGCAGGCCAGCACTCATGCACGGGGCAGCTCTCCCATGTGCAGCAGCACTCCGTGTGGGCCATCTTGCTACACAGGTCAGTTTGCCTTCACCAGGAGCCCTGGGCATTGAACCCTGGACCTCCCACATGGTAGATGGGAGCCCAATCACTTGAGCCACATCTGCCTCCCCCCAGGTTTCCTCTTTATTTACTCATTTAGCAAACTTTTTAAAATTAGTAAGCACCTTCTAAGAGTCAAACTATGGTAGGTGATGGGGATGTAAAGATGAAAAGAAAACAATTCACCACTTTCAAGAAACTTAATATCTAACCACAAATGCAAAGATTCATATCCACCACTGTAACTGAATGCCTTCTACATAACGGGCACTTTTGAAGGCACAGGGAATATATGGTGAACAGAACAGAAAAAGGCGCTCCAGGGAGCAGATGTGGCTCAAGTGGTTAGGCACCTGCTTTCCACATGGGAGGTCCCAGGTTTGGTTCCCAGTGCCTCCTGAAAAAACAAAGACAAACAACAAGCAAACAAACGAAAAACCAACTCGGGGGAGCCAACGCGGCTCAGTGGTTAAGCATCAGTTTCTGACTTTATGAGGTTCTGGGTTCATTCCCTGGCCTTGGTAAACATTTTAAATAAAAAAATAAAAAGGCTCTCCATTGTGGAACTTATTTTTCTGTGGTAGGACAGAAGCAATAAAAATAAAAAATAGTAGCAATGAGTAATGCAAAGAAAAATAAAGCTGGATAAGAAGACGGGGAGAGATGGGTAGG
The DNA here is from genome assembly GCF_030445035.2 of Dasypus novemcinctus. Lineage (NCBI taxonomy): Eukaryota > Metazoa > Chordata > Mammalia > Cingulata > Dasypodidae > Dasypus > Dasypus novemcinctus. Next base: position 86,074,448 of record NC_080684.1, on the reverse strand, counting down.
CTGCCTACTTAGGACAGGGTATTCCGGGCAGGCTACCTTGAAGAGAGACCCAAATGAAGTGAGGGAATGAGCATTGGAATACCTGCACCAGGAAACTTACAGAGGAAACAGCAAAGTGCAAAGGCCTTGAGGTGGAACTGCAAGGAAGACACTGTGACTGGAATGAGTCCAAAGAGGATGTGTGTGTGCGCCTGGGTACTGGGGGGAGGGATCATGGAAAGCTCCTTAGGGCATGGTAAGGATGTTATTCTAAGCACAATGGGAAGCCATTGAGAGCTGAGAACAGGAAAATGATGTGAAGTTGATGGATGCTTTTAAAGAATGTTATACAAAGACAAGTGGGGTAAACACAGAATGAGGAAGACCATGGAAGTAGTTTGTCAAGAAGTGACAGTGGACTGGACCAAGGTGGTAATGAAGAGAGAGGTGAAAAGTGGTCAGATTTAAGGAGCATTTTTAAGGGAATTCTCTAGAAACCATTCTGTCTGGACTACAGGTACTAATGCTACAAATAATAATAGTTAAATTAACATTTGTTCAGTGCTTATACTGGGCCAAGCACATCATATTTAATCTTGACAATAATATTACAGGGAAGATGCTTATCATCCCCATCTTAAAGATGAGGAAACTCTATCTTAGAAAAGTATAATACCTTGTGCATCTAGGCTGTCCAATTTCAGTGGACACAACTTAGGAATTCTTCTCTACTGTGCTCTATTATGTTTCTTTAAAACTATTATTCTCATTTGTGTTTACATTATTACATATCTACAACCAGACCTGCATCAGTTCCAGAGCCTTCACTAAGATGTCCTTGGCTTACAATAACTCTTCGGTGCATGCTCTGGACTGTCTGAACTCTGCAATCTCTGTCAAGGAGTATGTAACTTTTAGGTGAAGCACTTTTGTTCCAAATTGAGATTGCTCCCTTATATTTGAAAGTTGCCAACCCTGCATCAGTCAAGACTTCCGTAAAATTCCCTCACTAATGTCATTTTTAGTAGAAATAACAGAGGGGAAAAGTTGACAATTTTATTTAGTTCAGTGTAAAACAAAATTTGATGGACTTAAATGATAATGGATAATTTAAATTAAAATTTGAAATGATATATTTACAATTGTCTCAGCAGCCTAACAACACTGTATTCCTAACCTCTATTAGTTTTCCAACTCTGAAAGTTTGGGTTCTACAATTAATTCAACTAATTGCTCAAATTAACTAATTTATGTTATGCTTTCTTGACATATTTAAAATATTAAATTACAAATGCTCATCTCAGGGAAGATACTTTTCTAACTAAAAGTTTTAAATGACAGGCCTGCTTTTTTATCTTTATGATATTTAGGCTTAGGGATACTAAAGGAGATAAAAAGCACTGACTGCACTGTGACGACTCAAGAGTCATTAACAACATACCAGAATGTGAGGCTGTATGATCACAGAGCTCATTATCTAAATATTTATTATCCCAGTCGCCTAGTTATAGTTGAAAGGGGAAGTAAAAGTCACTATTAAACAGGAAAGCATTAAAAATTATATGTCTAGGTACACACTATAACATTTTAACTTCAAGCAATAAATGTACATTCATTTGCCTGTCTGTTGATGTAGGACCAAGGCTGCTACATGAGTACAGCCCACTGTATATCTTTCCAGCATATAAATCACAGTCATAATGAATTATCTCATTTCCAGTTTTGGTTTCTTTAAAGTTTCTTTAGCATTCAACAGTTGTCTTAGAAACTACAATTCTTTTTTTTAATCACATATCAACACTTCTACATATATTTAGTTAAAGCCTACAATTGCAATAAAAAATAATATTGGCATAAACACAATTGGGAACAAACACACCTGACATTTGATAAGGCTACAATGAAACAGATGGGAGGAAAACTGAGCAAACAGCCCAGAGAATAGCCACCAGGGTTTGATTCCCGGGGCCCCCCGGTGAAGGCAAGTTGGCCTGCATGGCAAACTGACCCGAGCAGAGGGCTGGCCCATGCAGAGTGCTGGCCCGCACAGAGTGCTGGTCCACACGAAGAGCTGGCACAGCAAGATGACACAACAAAAAGAGACACAAAGGATATGGGAACCCAGGGTATCAGAATTCTCAAATTACCTCAGCTCTAAGCGACTTCCCTATACGAAAGTTGGGGAGCCACCCTAGGTAGGCATTCTAATCCATTCACTGCCATGTATGCTCCCAGACATGGGTGCTGTAACTGTGCCAACAAACATAGAATGTATTATATTTCCAAGGGCTTTTGTATATATAAACTTACTCGAGCTTGTCAACAGCTCTATTAGGGCAGGGGTGTTCAGCCCCATATGAAAGATGAGAGAGAGGATGTGGCTCAAGCAATTGGGCGTCCACCTCCCACATGGGAGGTCCCATGTTTGGTTCCTGGTGCTTCCTACAGAAGACGAGCAAACAAGCAGACAGACAAGAGAGCCATCTTGGGGCATGGGGGATTGAAAAAAAAAAAGGTGAATGCTGAGACCACCTTTCCAAAGAATATACTAGTTATCAGTGAAATAAAAGGCTTTTGAAATAATAATATTTTGGATATATTGGGTTAAATAAAAATATTTAAATTTAAAAAAAAAAAATGCTTCCAGGAAGATGGCAGACTAGAAGGACTCGGGACTCTCTTCTCCTCCAGAAAAATAGCTAGAGAACAAGCTGGGACAGCCTAGAAAAGGGTTTAGGACACCAGGTGAAGGGTGAACACTGCCCAGAGCAGAGAGGGACAAAGGAAGGAAATCATGATGACAGAATTGTGAATTGAAACCAGAGGCTGCTGCTGCCGGCACCATGCCCCACACTAAAAACACTTTAGAACTCTCCGGCCTCTGTGACTACAGACAAAGGCGGATCCAGGGATCTACCACTGCAGGAAAGGGGAGAGAGAGGGACACAGCCTAAGGCTTCTGACCCACAAGTTTGGTCTGCTGTGTCCCATGAGCCCTTCCAGGCCAGGTGGGACTGCACCATTGTTTGCCTTGGAAGCCAGCAAGGAGCTAAAGATATACAACCCTCCCAATCTCCTCCCTTACCAACAGGGACTGATTATTGAGGACTCAGAGGGGAGTGGAAGTATTTCCAACCCGAGAAAAGGGAGAGGGCCGCCAGAGAAGGTTGGAGAACTGTCTCAGAGAAAGTTTGAATTACAAGGCTCATGGCCTCCAGATGGGAAGCTCTATCACATCGATCCCATCTGTGTTGCAACCAATACATTCCAATCAGGGAAAATTAAAAAATATGTAGGGGAAGCAGACGTGGTTCAACTGATAGAGCATCCGTCTACCATACAGAGGATTCTGGGTTCGATCCCCAGGGTCTCCTGACTCGTGTGGTAAGTTCACCCACACACAGTGCTGCCACGGCAAGGACTGCCATTCCACACAGGGGTGCCCCCGCATAGGGGGGCCCCATGCGCAAGGAGTGCACACCGTAAGGAGAGCTGCCCAGCACAAAAAAAGTCCAGCCTGCCCAGGAGTAGCACTGCACACACGGAGAGCTGACGCAGCAAGATGACGCAACAAAAAGAGACACAGTGTCTGGGTGCCATTGACAAGAATACAAGCAGACACAAAAGAACACACAGCGAATGGACACAGAGAGCAGAAAATGGGGGGGGGGGGCGGGGGAAGGGGAGAGAAATAAATCTTTAAAAAAAATCTCAGAGATAAAGAGAAAATTCTCAGAGCCGCAAGGAAGAAGCAAAACAGAATCCACCTTTGCAGGAAATATAAAGGAAGCCTCAGAGCCTGAAAAAAAAAAAAAAAACAGACAGACAAAAATAAGATATGATGTATGAAAACCAAAGAATAAAATGGAGAAAGTAACTAGTGCCTTTACAGTAATTTCATTGAATGTGAATGATTAAACTCTCCAATAAAAAAATACAGGCTGACAGAATGGATTTTGAAACATGAGCCATTGATATGCTGCTTACAAAAAACTTACCTTAGACCCAGGAATACAAACTGGCTGAAAGTGAAAGATTGGAGGGCTGGCCCATGCGCAGTGCTGATGCGCGCAAGGAGTGCCCTGCCATGCTTCAGTGTAGGCTGTTTGTGCATGTCTAGGAATCTGTTCATTTCATCTAGATTGCCTAGTTTGTTGGCATACAGGTTCTCATAATATCCTCTTTTGGGAAGCAGACTTGGCCCAATGGATAGGGCGTCCGCCTACCACATGGGAGGTCCGCGGTTCAAACCCCAGGCCTCCTTGACCCGTGCGGAGCTGGCCCATGCGCAGAGCTGATGCACACAAGGAGTGCCCCGCCACACAGGGGTGTCCCCCACTTAGGGGAGCCCCACGTGCAAGGAGTGCACCCCATAAGGAGAGTCGCCTAGCGCAAAAGAAAGTGCAGCCTGCCCAGGAATGGCGCCGCACACACGGAGAGCTGACACAACAAGATGACGCAACAAAAAGAAACACAGATTCCCGGTGCCGCTGATAAGGACAGACGTGGTCACAGAAGAACACACAGCGAATGGACACAGAGAGCAGACAACTGGGGGGGGGGGGAAGGGGAGAGAAATAAATAAATAGATAATAAATAAATAAATAACACATGGCAATTATATTAAAAAAAAAAAAGATACCCCACACAAATAGTAACCAGAAAAGAGCAGTGGTAGCTATACTAATATTGGACAAAACAGACTTTAAATGCAAAAAAGTTATAAGAGACACAGAAGACCATTACATATTATTAAAAGGGACAATCCAAAAGGAAGATATAACAATCATAAATATCTATGCACCTAACCAGGGTGCCCCAAAATACATGAAACAAACTTTGGGAAAACTGAAGGGAGAAATAGACATCTCTGCAATAGTCACTGAAGACTTCAACACCCCACTCACATCATTAGATAGAACTAGAAGGAAGATCAAAAGGAAACGGAGAACTTGAAAAATATGATAAACAAGCCAGGCCTAACAGACACACACAGAACACTGCATCAAATGCAGCAGGTTACAAATCCTTCTCAAGTGCCCATGGACCTTTCTTCAGGATAGACCACATGTTAGGGCACAATGCAGCTCTCAATAAATATAAAAAGATTGAGATTATGCAAAGCACCTTCTTTGATCATAATGGAATGAAACTGGAAATCAATAATAGACAAGAAAAAAGACACGTGCAAATGTGTGGAGGCTGAACAACACACTCCTAAATAAGTGGGTCAAAAAAGAAATTGCAAGTGAAATCAGTGAGTATACTGAAACAAGTGAAATTGAGAACACAATTTATCAAAACTGATGGGATACAGCAAATATAGTCTTGAGGGGGAAATTTATAGCCCTAAATGCCTATATTAAAAAAGAAGAGCTAAACTCAAAGATTTAATCAAACAACTAAAGAAACTAGTAAAAGAACAGCAAACCAATCCTAAAGCAAGCAGAAGGAAAGAAATAATAAAGATTAGAGCTGAAATAAATGAAATTGAGAACAAAAAAACAATAGAGAAAATCAATAAAACCAAAAGCTGGTTCTTTGAGAAAGTCAATAAAATTGACAACCCCCTACCCTAGCTAGACTAACAAAGAAAAAAAGAGACGATGCAAATACATACCATCAGGAATGAAAGAGGGGAAGTTACAATGCCCCCATAGAAATAAAAATAATCATAGAGGATATTTTTTTAAGATTTATTTTTTATTTATTTCTCTCCCCTTCCCCTCCCCCCTCAGTTGTCTGCTCTCTGTGTCCATTCATTGTGTGTTCTTCTGTGACCGCTTCTATCCTTATCAGCGGCACTGGGAATCTGTGTTTCTTTTTGTCGCATCATCTTGTTGTGTCAGCTCTCCGTGTGTGCGGCGCCATTCCTGGGCAGGCTGCACTTTCTTTTGCACTGGGCAGCTGTCCTTATGGGGTGCACTCCTTGCACGTGGGGCTCCCCTAAGTGGGGGGCACCCCTGCATGGCAGGGCATTCCTTGCGCACATCAGCAAGGGCCAGCTCCGCACGGAGGCCTGGGGTTTGAACCACGGACCTCCCACGTGGTAGGCAGATGCCCTATCCATTGGGCCAAGTCTGCTTCCCAATAAAGGATATTATGAGAACCTGTATGCCAACAAACTAGGCAATCTAGACGAAATGAACAAATTCCTAGAAATGCACAAACAACCTACACTGAAGCTACAAAAAATACAGGAACTTAACAAACCAATCACATTTAAGGAGATTGAATGTGTCATCAATAATCTCCCAGCAAAGAAAATTCCAAGACCAGATGGTTTTAATGGGTGAATTCCACCAGGCATTTCAAAAAGAATTAGCACCAATCCTGTTTAAACTTCCAAAAAATTGAAGAGGGAAAATTACCCAACACATTTTATGAAGCTAACATCACCCTAATACCAAAGCCAGATAAAGATACTACAAGAAAAGAAAATTACAGACCAATCTCTCTAATGAACATAGATGCAAAAATTCTCAAAAAAATATTTGAAAATCGAATCTAACAGCATATCAAAAGACTTATACATCACAACCAAGTGGATTTATTCCTGGTATGCAAGGCTGGTTCAACATAAGAAAAGCAATCAACATAATACACCACATTAACAAATTGAAGGAAAAAAAAAAACCACATAATCATCTCATGATGCAGAAAAGGCATTTGACAAAACCCAGCATCCATTTTTGATTTTTTAAAAAATGTGAAAAGATAGGAACAGAAGGAAAATTCCTCAATATGATAAAAGGCATATAAGAAAAATCCAGAGCCAGCCTCATACTCAATGGCGAAAGGTTGAAAGCTTCCCCTCTAAGATCAGGAACAAGACAAGGATGCCCACTGTCAATACTGTTATTCAAAATTGCACTAGAAGCTCTAGCTAGGGCAATTAGACAAGAAAAAAAAATTTTTTTTTCTTTTCCAAATAGGAAAAGAGAAAATAAACTCTCACTGTTTGCAGATGACACGATCTTGTACTTAGAAAATTCTGAAGTATCCATAACAAAGCAACTTGAGCTAATAAATGAGTTCAGCAAAGTGGCAGGATACAAGATCAAGACACAAAAACCAGTAATGTTTTTGTACAGTAGTATTGAACAATCTGAGGGGGAAGTCAGGGGGGAAATTCCATTTTCAATAGCAACAAAAAGTATCAAACACCTAGGAATTAATTTAACTAAAGAAGTACAGGACCTATATGCAGAAAACTACAAAACAATGCTAAAAGAAATTTTAAAAGACCTAAACAAATGGAAAGACATTCCATGTTCATGGACTGGAAGAATAAATAACGCGAAGATGTCAATCTTACCCGAACTGATTTATAGATTCAATGCAATACCAATCAAAATCCCAACAGCTTTCTTTACAGAATCAGAAAAGACAATTACCAAATTCATTTGGAAGGGAAAGTGCACCTGAACAGCCAAAAGCATTCTGAAAAAGAAGAGCTATATAGGAGGAATTTCACTGCCTCACCTTGAAACATATTACAAAGCTACAGTGGTCAAAACAGCATGGTAAGATAGACACATCAATCAGTGGAACAGAACTGAGAACCCAGAAATAAACCCTCACCTATACAGTCAACTGGTTTTGAACAAACCTACCAAGTCCATGTTAACGGGACAAAACAGTCTTTTCAAAAAATGGTTCTGGGAAAATAGTATATCTATAACCAAAAGAATGAAAGAGGACCCCTATCTCTATAAAAGAATCAACTCAAAATGGATCAAAGACCTAAATATAAAAGCCAGGACATAAAACTACTAGAAGAAAGTGTAGGGAAACATCTTCAAGACCTTGTAGTAGGTGGTGGTTTCTTGGACCTTATACCCAAAGCACGTGCAACAAAAGAAAAAAATAAATGGGACCTCCTCAAAATTAAACACTTTTGTACCTCCCAGGACTTTGTCTACAGGGTGAGCAAATATTTGGAAATCACTTGTCAGATAAGGATTTAATATCCAGGATATATAAAGAGATGTTTACAACTCAACTATAAAAAGACAAACAATCCAATTTAAAAATAGGCAAAAGACTTGAATAGACATTTGTCCAAAGAAGAAATATTAATGGCAAAAAAACACATGAAATCCTCAACATCACTAATGGTTAGGGAAATGCAAATCAAAACTATGAAATGTCATTTCACATCTATCAGAATGGCCACTAGGGAAGCAGATGTGGCTCAACCGACTGGGCTCCCGTCTACCACATGGGAGGTCCTGGGTTCAATTCCCAGGGCCCCCTTGTGAAGGCAAGCTGGCCTGTGCCCACAGAGAGCTGATAGCCTACGCCCATGGAGAGCTGGAGCAGGCAATATGACACGACAAAGGGAGACAAGCAGACACAGAGGAATGTGCAGGGAATGGACACAGAGAGCAGACAGCAAGCAAGCTGCAAGGGGCAGGGAATAATTTTTTTTAAAAAATCACACACACACAAAAAAAAGAATGGCCACTATTAAAAAGAGAACTACAACTAATGGAGAAGATGTGGAAAGATAGGAATACTTATTCACTGTTGGTGGGACTGCAGAATGGTGCAGCCACTGTGGAGGACAGTTTGGCAGTTCCTAAAGAGGTTGAATATAGACTTGCCATGTGACCCTGCAGTACCACTACTGGGTATATACCCAGAAGAACTGAGAGCAGGGACAAGAACAGACATCTGCACACCGATGTTCATAGGAACATTATTCATGATAGCCAAAAGTTGGAAACAGCACAGGTGTCTATCAACCAATGATTGGATAAACAAACTGTGGTCTATTCACACAATGGAATATTATGCAGCTGTAAGAAATGAAGTCATAAAACATATGACAACATGGATGAACCTGGAGGACATTATATTGAGTGAAACAAGTCAGACACAAAAGGACAAATACTGTATGACTGTGTTACTATGAACCAAATATATTGTGTAACATACTGTATGATTAAAAAATTTTTATTATGTATCCAGTACATTTAAATGAGCAATATATGTCTTTATTCAACTATGTTTTCTTAACTTTTAATTGTTTATATTTTAAATATTACATTATTAAATGTATACAAAATAGTTAAAAAGAGAGAGAGACAGAGACAGAGAGACAATAAGAGACACAGCAAAAAAAAAGAGACACAGAAGACCAGGGAGCTGAGGTGGCACAAGAGATTGAGCATCTCTCTCCCGCTCTGGAAAATCCCAGGATGAGTTCCCAGTGCTGCCTAAAGAGAAGACAAGCAGATACAGAGGAACACACACTGAATGGACACAGAGAGCAGAGAGAGAATGCAAAACAACCAGGGCGGGGTGGGGACGAGGGCAGGGGGATAAATAAATAAAATCTTTTTAAAAAATTCATACACTAACTCATTTAGTCCTCACAACCACCTCACCAGGTGGGTACTATTAATAACTATATAGCAGCAAGGTAACTTGTCCAAGCTCATACAGTTGGAGCATATGATGGAGTCATATTATAATGAGGCCGCCTATTCCAAAGCTATTGCTCTTAACACCACCTCAATCCCTCTTGTATGGTTACCAAATGTAAATATCCAACAACAGAAGAGAAGTTAAATTAATTTTAAAGTGAAATTACAATCTTGTAAAACATGGAAGAATTCATGAAGTCAGCGAATATGGTATAGGAGAAGGCAGGCTTAGAACCAAAGTCAATGAATAAATTAGGGGTTGGCAGAACCAATTAACAATTAAAAAGGAGAAAACTGACAAGGTTAGTGTACTAGTCAGCCAAAGGGGTGCTGATGCAAAATACCAGAAATTAGTTGGTTTTTATAAAAGGCATTTATTTAGGGTAGGAACTTACAGATACCAGGCCATAAAGCACAAGTTACTTCCCTCACCAAGGTCTATTTGGAGCAAGATGACTGCCAATGTCTGCGAGGGTTCAGGCTTCCTTGGGTTCCTACGTTCCTAGGGTTTGCTTTTCTCTGGGTTCAAGGTTCCTTTCTTCCTGGGGCTAGCTTCTCTTTCCTCTGTGAGCTTACACCCCTGGGCTCCTGCTTAAGTCTTCAGCATCAAACTCCAACATCAAAAACCCTCGCATCAAAAGCTCCAACTCTGTCCTTTGCAACGCCTTTTATCTGTGAGTCTCCAACCAACAAGGGCTGGGGAATGGGTGGGGACTGGGTGGGGACTCCATGCCCTAATGATAACTCAATCATGCCCAGGTACAGTTCAGATTACAAACATAATCCAATATTTCTTTTTGGAATTCATCAATTATATCAAACTGCTATAGTTAAGGGAAGTGGATTTGGCCCAACGGATAGGGTGTCCACCTACCACATGGGAGGTTCCCGGTTCAAACCCCAGACCTCCTTGACCCGTGTGGAGCTGGCCAACGTGCAGTGCTGATGCACACAAGGAGTGCCCTGCCACACAGGGGTGTCCCCCGTGTAGGGGAGCCCCATGCGCAAGGAGTGCCCCTCCTAAGGAGAGCTACCCAGCGCAAAAACGTGCAGCCTACCCAGGAATGGTGCCACACACACAGAGAGCTAACACAACAAGATGATGCAACAAAAACGAGACACAGATTCCAGGTGCCACTGACAAGAATAGAGTTAGTAACACAGGCCCCTGTGACATAATCTTATTCACTATTCAAGCAATATCTACTGAGTACCTACTATATGCCAGACACTGTTATAGGTGCTAGAAATACAGCAGTGAACACACTCCAAATCTCTATCTTCAGGGAGCTTATGTTCTGCATGAGACCAACAACAAACATCAATATCCTTACGCATAAATTAAGAATGGCTCTTGAGACTTGAATAGATATTTTTTCAAAGATGATATACAAATAGCCCATAAACACATGAAAAGATATTCAACATCTTTAGTCATTAGAGAAATGAGATCCCACTTCTTGCCCACTAGAATTGTCATTATTTTTAAAAATGGAAAATAAGTGTTGTGAGGATGTGGAGAAATTAGAACTCTCATGCATTGCTGGTGGGAATGTAAAATATGGCAGTAGCTAAGAAAACAGTTTGACATTTCCTAAAAAAGTTAAGTATAGAATTATCATACCACACAGCAATCCCACTTCTCCCTATATATGCAAAAGAATTGAAAACAGTAACTTAACTGTTACTTTAAGTTACACTTAAATCAACACTATTGATTTATGGATGTGATTGTGGCTGAAAGGGTAGTCTAGAGAGTTTAACATTAGTTGAAGGATAGCTGGAGGCTAAGATAGGGAATGTATAACAATGATTTTAGCAATAGATAAGGACTGTGGTTAATAATACAAATACAGGAAAGGAAAGTTTTTCTACTACAAGCTGTTAAGAATGCAGTGATACATGGGAAAATACAACTAATGTAATTTATAGACTATAGTTAGTAAAAACATTGTAGTGTTTTTTGTAGCAAAAGCAAAATTCGTACTATACTAATGCCTAAGATTAAAAAAAAAAAAAGAATATGGGGTTTGGCTTTGTGAGATATGAATATGATCAAGCTTTTTTTTCTCTTCATTTTTTTCATTAGTAAAGAGACCTTGACTATATCATTTAACTAATCTGTGTTCAGCTGTGTCTTTCTGAACTCTAGAGGAACAATTGAGTTAGTAGTTGAAATTAGATGAGATAAAAGTGCCTGGACAGAACTTTTAGGAATAATGCTTTCATAACTTGTTGAGCTGCCTTTTTCTGTTGTTGTTTTGTTTTTTGTTTTTTTTAATTTGAAATAAAAAGTTATTTAAGGGAAGTAGATGTGGCTCAACTGATAGAGCGTCCACCTACCATATAAGAGGTCTAGGGTTCGAACCCAGGGCCTCCTGGCCCATGTGGCAGCTGGCCCATGCACACTGCTGCCATGCACAAGGAGTGCCATGCCACACAGGGGTGTCCCCATGTAGAGGAGCCCCACGGGCAAGGAGTGCGCCCCGCAAGGAGTGCCACCCTGTGCAAAAAAAGTGCAGCCCACCCAGGAGTGGTGCCGCACACCTGGAGAGCTGATGCAGCACAATGATGCAACAAAGAGACACAGATTCCTGGTCCCGCTGAGAATCCAAGTGGACACAGAACACACAGTGAATTGACACAAGAGTGCAGACAATGGGGGGCAGTGCAGGGCAAGGGGAGAGAAATAAAATAAATCTTTTAAAAAAAGTTATTAAAAAACAAACAGTAACTTAAACAGATAATTGTATGCCAATGTTCATAGCAGTATTACTTGCAATAACCAAAAAGTGGAAATAATTCATGTGTCCAACAATAAATGAAAAGATAAAATGTGATACAGTTATACAGTGGAATAGTATTTATCCATATAAAAGAATGGAGTTCTGATACATGCTTCAACATGAATGAACCTGAAGACATCACATAATAAGCCAGACATAAAAGAACAAATACTGTATGATTTCACTTATATAAAATATTTAGATATGCAAATTCATGGATACAGAAAGCAGATTAGAGATCACTAGATATCAGGAGTGGGAGACAGAGAGTTATTGCTTAATGGTTACAGTTTCTGTTTGAGGTGATCAAAAAAAGTTTTTGTAATGAATGATGATGATGGCAGCACTGCCTTGTGAATATAATACCATAGAATTGGATATTTGAACATGGTTAAAATGGGAAATTTGTGTTATATATATATTACCAATAATTAAAAAAAGAATAAAGAAAAAAAATGAATGACCCTTGGGTAGATTAAAGACATCAAACATTTTTCAAAAATTTATCTCTTCATAGCTCCCTTCAAAAGCCAAATGTGAGGGAAGCAGATGTGGCTCAAGTGGTTGAGCTCCCACCTATAACATAGAAGGCCCTGGGTTCAGTTCCTAGTGCCTCCTTAAAAGAAGACTGGTACACAACAGACACAGGAAATGCAAACAACAAATGAAGGGGGTGGGGGAAAATTAATTAAATCTTTAGAAAAGAAAAGCCGAATGTGAAATAAAGGGCTGTGTATCTTTCAATCATAAAGTATTGGAAAAATATGCAACCCCCCTTAAAAAATAGCAACTGAATCATTATTTGTTCATTTTAAGAATTAGCATATCATTGTGATTATAACCTAAATTACAAATAACTAAATACAACATAAAAGTTATTTTCCTAGTTTTTAGTTTCAATTTTGTAGTTAAAGACTACAAAATTTTGGTGCCCTTTTTAAAGTGGCTTAATTCTAGAAGACCCATTTTTCTGCATATCACTTAGGACGGATTGTGGCCATAAGAAGGAACAATGAGGGTAGCCAAAGATCATAATCTGTCCAACAAAACCGTATTTGCACAAAGAGTGAGACAAGTGTAATTTAAAAAGCAGTATCAGCATTTAGAATTGGTAAAACATTAAGAGGAAAGGCCACTGAATATTCTGAAAGCATGGGACATGTGCCAGAGAAGAGGCTATAAAAGTTCACCAGCTATAAGAAGTAGATTCAAGATAACCTGTAGGATTTAGCCAGAGGAAATATAAGAACCTATCAAGTTTATGTGTTTATGGGTGTTGCTTTGCAAAAATCTATTCTTTTGAGGTTTACATTTATTTGTGCTCGGCTTGGATTTTGACATCTTTTGAATAAATGGCTTCATAATATAGAAATTTTGTGTTATGCTATTCCTACTTGTTAAATGTAGTGTTTGTTTGAATCCCTTTTTTTTTTTTTTTTTTTTTTAGGAAACCCATCCATTTGGCTGAAAAATAAATAGCAAACAGAAAGTATGCCAGAAAGTCTTATTTGCATCCTTATGCCACCTCTCACTCCCCCATCTACTCAAGTCTGGCTGACCACAACCTTCTCCCTCTGTTATACACAGATAAAACCACTTTTTACTAGTTCCTTTTTGTAAGAAAATACAAATATATATTACTTTTCTCCTTTCTTTTTCCACTAGTGGTAGCATACTTTGTGATGCATCTTGCTATTTTCTTGGAGATTTCCTGATACTAATGCATTGATGATAATAAAGGAAGTTTGCTATGAATAGAGAAATTTCACTTGAGGTATTCTTTGGATAAATTATTTATGTAGTCATTCTTCTGTTGATGGACATAACTATTATTTCCAATTTTTTGTTATTAAAAGCAATGCTATGAGTAATTTTGTAGCTATACCATTCTTCACATGGCCATGTATACCTGTAGCATACATTTCCAAAAGAGAAATTGTTGCATCAATGGGGAGTGTGTGTGTCCCTCCGTAGAACTGCTTCAATTTACATTCCCATCCACAATGCATGTCAGAACATGTTTTCTCAAATTCTCATCGATAGTGTTATTCAACACCTGGTTTCCTGCTAATTCAGTGGATAAAAACAAGGCTTTGGTTGGGTGTTACTTTGAAGTTTTTCTTCAAATTGAAAACTTTAAATTTAAATTTTAAAATGTTCAAGAGTTGAGCATCTTTTCATATGTCTAAGGGCTGTCTGTCCCTTTATCTAATATACTGAAAAGTAACAATGTCATGAGAAGAAAATATCTAAGAGGAACCTGATTGGGTTCCATGATATATTGGAAGGAGGGCCTCCTTATGGTTCTGGCTCTTATATAAAGCAGAATGCTCTTATGTAAAGTGTTCAACTATGCTAAAAGCATCAGAGCAACAGCAGGTTGGTTGGGCATCATTAGTGTGTAAAAGATTCTCATCCACTCCAAAATGTACTCATCAAATGTAATGACTGTACCACACGAATGAAAGAAGTTGTCGATGTGGGAGGAGTGGGGGTGTGGAGAGTGGGGTATACGGGAACCCCTTATATTTTTTAATGTAACATTTTGTGTGATTTATGTATCATTAAAAAAAAGATAATAAAGGGGAAAAAAAGATTCTCATCCTGAGAACCATGCAAATTACTGACCAACCAAATGATCTATTTACCATTCCCAAAAGGGGTCTGTTCTGCCCTAGGGCACAAACGTGGCAGCAGAATAATGATATCCACAGCACAAGCTCAAGAAATATTCACTCAACATTTACTGAGAGTCTTCACGGAGCTTACATTCCAGTGCAGAAAAAGACACTCAAAGTAATAAATAAGAAAACTATATAGTTAGAAGGTGGTAGGTGCTATGGTGAATAATAAGACTGGATATGGGGGATCAGGAATATGAGGGTGCACTTTTAAATAGTTTGATCAGGGAAGGCCTCACTGATATGATAATATTGAAAAAAGACTTGAATGAGTTAAAGGAGAAAAGCTAGCATTATCTGGAGGAAAAGTGCTCTGGGAGAGAGAACAGCTAAGGAGAAGGCCATGAGTTGGAAATACCTGGTGCATTCAAGACATAGTAAGGGGAAGCAGATGTGGCTCAAGCAACTGGGCTTCCCCTACCACATGGGAGGTCCCGGGTTGGGTTCCCAGTGCCTCCTAAAGAGAAGAGCAGACACAGAGAGCACACAGCAAATGGACACAGAGCAGACAGCAACGGCAAAACAATGATGGGGCGGGCGGATAAATAAAAATAAATCTTAAAAAAAAAAAAGACATAGTAAGGTGTTCAGTGTGGCTGGGAGAAATGCAAGGGGTGGGGGGGTTGGGAGGTTAGAGGTGGGGAGAGTGGGACACATTGCCATCAGAGCTCAGTTTTAAGAGATGAGATCAGATGTTTGTGGGTCAAATGGAGAAGTTCCTGAGAGCCCCTGTGGCATTACTCCCATCGCTTCTAGACATCTTGTTCTTTTCTACATCTTGCCCTTGCCTCAACAGGTTGGTTTTTTAGAAAAGGCAAAGGTAATCCAGTGCTCCAACTGCTCACATCATAGAGAAAGTAAGTAACCCCAAAGCTCCAGGCACATGTGGACAATCAATAGACATGTCTGCTGGCTGATGCCTCCCAGCAACTAGGGGATAATCTCATCCCCTTAGTCTGCTATTATTCTGCTGGTCCTGAAAGGTTCCTTTTGTTACTAAATTTAAGACCCTATCTCCTTGGAGTGTCTGGGGTGTGAGCCTCTCACAAGTCCTGTCACTTATTTTCCCTTTCCTAAATGCCTTCATTTCAGTGACATCAGACACCCCCACAAAGACCCCAACCCTGTCCCTGACAGACTAGTTAAGGAGTATCAAATATTGTTTGTCCCTGAACTTCGGCTCTGGAGAGCAAACCCAGCTACTATTCTCTCAATAAAAAGTATCACGGGGACAGCAGCTCTTTCTTTTTACTCAAGTCTAAGGATCTACCATGCTTCAGAAATGAGAGGAGTGAGACACTGGCACTTGGGACGGATACGCCAATGAGAAAACAAGCCCACGTTTCTGCGGGGGCACAAGTCCCCATGGAAAAGTCTCCTCAATGTATAGAACGTCTTTTCTTGCGTGGGCAAAACCAAAACTGTTACTGCAGATATGTTTCTCTACACGATTTTCCATATTGCTCTCTTCTTTGCATCTTTAAACTCTTGCTCCCTCTAGCCTCTCTCCCTTCCTACCTCTGCCACCCCAAAAAAAAACCAGTACAGGACATTGTTCACTCTCAGGGAGGGAGAGGCTCTACAACCTCCATCACGGATTGGTAAAACACCTACCTCTGCCACCCCAAAAAAACCAGTACAGGACATTGTTCACTCTCAGGGAGGGAGAGGCTCTACAACCTCCATCACGGATTGGTAAAACACTTTGGCATCACCAACTCTTATCAACTTCCCAGCCAAATTTTGCAGACCCACAAAAGTCACCCCATTTAGATAAGAATGAATCATATTATTTAAGGGATGCCTACCCTGGGCAAGGCACAGAGCTGGGAAAAATACAGGGTGAGTCACTACTTTGTACCTGGCACTCACAAAGTGACCCTCTGGGAAGGTGGAGGCCAAAACACATGAAAAGTAAAACAGCAAAATGACAAGAGATGGCACAAAGTGTTGACAATTTGAGGGCTCTGACTTTGGAAGTGCAGTCCCCAGAGGGACCGTGGGCAGCTCCACCAAGGGAGAAGCTTAAGCCAGACTCCCAAGGACCCAGAGGTCACTAAGGGTTGTCTTTGGCATGGGACAGATCTGGGTGTGAATTCTGCCACCACCATTTACTAGCTGTGACATCAGCATCACATTGATGACATTTTGTCATTGGCTTAAACTTCAGTTTCCCTGCATGAGAAATGGGCCTAGACCCTCTCTTCATTGGGAGGTCGAGAGGTGAAATGTGTGCTGTTTAACACAGGGCCTGGATCTACCTCTCACACACTCAGTAAATGACAACTACAGGAGCTTCCCTTTGTTTCGTGTCGCCAAAGCATCTTCCCAAGGTTCTGTCCCACAGCCAGTCTGAAAAGTTCTACCATTGGAACGCCTCCTGGTGCCACTGTTCAGTGTTCAACGTCAAGTCAGTGGTGCTCGCCTCCACCACCCCCCCCCCCCCAGCCTCCCTACACATCGCAGGGGCGCTCCGTCCTCTTTGCCCGGGATGCCTCTTCCTTCCTCCCCAGAGGCGCTCCCCCACCATCCCTCTGCCAGGTCCCCGGCCCCTGCCACCCACCCTGCCCCTCACCTGATGTAGGGGAGGAAGGGGTTGACGTGCCCGGAGAGCACGGCGACCACGTAGGAGATAATGAAGGCGGCGGACGACCAGGTCACCAGGAGGAAGGGGACGAAGGCCATGCCCCTCAGGAAGCACCACATCGCGCCGCGGTCCGCAGAGCGCTGCGCCCAGTGGGGCCGGGGCGCGCACACGGCGGGCGGGCGCAGGCTCCGCGACGGCCGGGCGAGGCGGCCCGGGAGGGCGGGCAGGCGCGGGCGGCGGAGCGAGGCTGCTAGCGGCGCGGCGGCGGCCGGGGCGGGGTGGGGCGCGGGCTGCCCCGGCTTGTTGCGAAACGCGTGAAGTCACAAAGCGGCCCCGGGGCCGACGGGGGGCGCGCGGCGGCGTCCCCGCGGGCGCGACGCGGGAGCCCGCCGGGCCGCGGCGGGCCGGCTCCTTTCGCTTTTGGTTCGGACCCGCGGCGGGGGTCGGCGCGGGCGGGACCGGCCGCCCCTCCCGGCCGCCCGCGCGCGCCTCAGCTCTTGCGCAACTCGGGAGAAGTGGGCGCCCTCCGCCCGGCCCCTCCTGCCCGCGGGGTTTCCGGGGTGCCGGGCTTCGAGCCCCGAGGGTCCCTCCCGTCCAGGGCCAGGCGCCCGCGCGTCGCGGGGGAGACGCCGGCCCCGCGCGGTGGCCCACGCCCCGCGCCGCGTTCGGGGACGTGCCCCGGGCTTCGGGGGCGCGGACGGGGTACACCTGGCTGGGGAGCCCCTGAAGAGCCAGGCTCCGCGGGGCCGGGGTGCGCCTGAACTCCAGCCGAGCCTGCGGGGGCCCCTCGTGCTGCCCACACTTCTGCTTTTCTCCAGAGCGGACTTTCAGTATTTGTTTCCTAGAAATTCGATTTCCCTTTCCCCCCTCACGGATCTGGGTTAGCCCAGGCTTGGAGCGCTGACCTAAGCTGCGTCTTGGTGTCTCGATCCGTTTCGATCCCTGCGAAAGGGATGTGTGTTGTGGGGCGTTGGCATGGCGACTTTGGGAGAGAGTTTGCCGAGTCTGAGCCCTACCCTGGGTGCCGAGGTGTGCGGGCACGGGTGACCACAAGTCGGGTTCATTCCGGCCACATCGACGTTTTGTTGGGCACCGCCGCCGCTAGGGGAGGACACAGACACAGCAGAAACTGGACTCCGAGACTGACACATGACAATAAAGTTAAATTATATGGAATATTAAATAAGAGGACATGTTAAAAACAGAGCTTGGCCGGGAGGGGGGTGAGGCGAGAAGGGGAGGGGTTTGCAGCGTGCATGAACCTGGGACCGAGGAAGGTTTCCTGGCAGATGACACAGATTTTTAAAAGGTAAATAATTGATGAGTTGTCCAAGGCATGGGACTGTATGACGCAGAGAACCCTGTGGTGGATGGACTGTGGTTAACAGTACAAATATGAGAACGTTCTCATGAACTATAACAAGTGTGCAATACTAATACATGATAATATTAGGGTGGTTTATGGAAAAACTACACCAAAGGTAAGCGATAGACTATAGGTAGCAGTAATGTTTTGATGACGTGCTGTCATCATTTGTAACGAATGTGCCATAACAGTGCGCGGTGTTCTTTGAGAGTCCTATATATAGTGCGTAATTGATTTATAACACAACTTTTCTAATTAGATCATTTAAAACATTATGCTAAGTAATAGAAACTAGATACAAAGTACTACATATTAAGATTACATTTATATAAAATGGAAATATAAATAAACCTGTGGAGACCAAAATAGATTAGTAGTTATATAAGGCTGGGGATGGATACAGAGATTAAGCGGTACTGTTAAGGAGTAGGGGGTTTTTCTTTTCAGAATAAAGAAAATGTTCTAAAATTGATTGTGGTGATGAATGCATAATTCTGATTATACTAAAATCCACTGTACACTTTTGATGAATTGTATGATATGTGACTATATCTTAATAAAGCTGCCTTGTAAAAAGGTAAATAATTACTAACCAAGGAAAGATGAAATTAGCTTCTCAGGCTGAGGAAACAGCAGGAGCAAATGCAGACTGTGAAATTGCTTGGCTCCCTGGAACTACAAAAGTGCTTAAATATTAAGTGCTAGGCAGGAAATGGAGAGATGGACCAAGAGGCCAAATCACTGGTAGTGAAGAGATCTCTGGGTTTTAAGCAAGGAACAGGGACAGACTTGTATTTCAGGAGATCACTGTGGCTGTGGGATGATTGCCTTTTTTGTTTTTTTTTAATTTTTAAAAAATTTGTGTAAGTTTTTTT
The DNA here is from genome assembly GCF_030445035.2 of Dasypus novemcinctus. Taxonomy (NCBI): domain Eukaryota; kingdom Metazoa; phylum Chordata; class Mammalia; order Cingulata; family Dasypodidae; genus Dasypus; species Dasypus novemcinctus. The sequence continues at coordinate 86,054,740 of NC_080684.1, read as the reverse complement.
TTTTAATTTCTCTCCCCTTCCCCACCCTGCCCCCACCCCCAGTTGTCTGCTCTGTGTCCATTCGCTGTGTTTCTTCTGTGTCCACTTATATTCTTGTCAGCAGCACCAGGAATCTGTGTCTCTCTTTGTTGTGTCATCTTGCTGCGTCAGCTCTCCGTGTGTGCAGCACCACTCCTGGGCAGACTGCACTTTTTCGCACTGGGTGGCTCTCCCTACGGGGCACACTCCTTGCATGTGGGGCTTCCCTACACCAGGACATCCCCTGCATGGCAAGGCACTCCTTTCGCGCATCACCATTGCGTGTGGGCCAACTCATCACACGAGTCAGGAGGCCCTGGGTTTGAACCCTGGACCTCACATGTGGTAGGCAGACGCTCTATCCATTGAGCCAAATCCATTTCCAACCTGTTTTTATTCATTACAAAATTCGATTCCACCATATTGAATAAAGCAGAAGTTTCAACTTAAGGCTTTTTAAAAGTTGCCATCCACTGTATATCTCTGCCTAGTTTCTGTACTCTGAAAAGCACTCCTTTCCCCTTCCCTCCCTTTTCTCCTTTCCTACTCTACTACTGATTCATCTTACTTTAAAAACCCTCCCTTAGGCAGAGGAATTATGGCATTGGAGGAAACTTTCCTTTCAGCTGTTTATGTAATTCCCATAAGTTATCCAATAGACTGGTTTTTTTTCCTCCTTTTTTTATTTAGGAGGCACCAGGGATTTGAGCCAGGAAATTGTACATGGGAAGCAAGTGCTCGACCACTGAGCTACAACTGCTCCCACTAACTGCTATTTAACCTAAACATAATTACCAGAATAGTCTGGTTATAATGGTGATAGGTATTTTTCTATTTAAAATAAATGTGTCTATATACATATATTTAAAATAGGCCTATAACCAACCATATATAGTTATATATTTGCTATCCACGTAGCCCTCAGAAGCCCAGCATTGCTTCCCCTCCAGAAGCTTTGGATACCACAGGTCTGAAATACTCTCTCCTTTGAAGAGTTAAGTTTATAGTGGTAAGAAATGCAAAAGTCAAGGAAAACCACCTTGCTGAGTACCTGTGGGATATATTTTTTTAAAGTTGTGTTTCTCTTATTGATTCCTGGCTTCTAGCAAAGAAAGTAACAGCAACTCAAAGTAAGGGTCTGGATGGAATGTCCTTTTGAGGATGAAGTCATTCTTTCTTGGTGACCACTATTTAACCATTACTCAGATATTATTATCCCCTTTTTATGGATGAGGAAACTGAGGCTCAAGATTATGCAGCTAATGAATAGAGGTGCAGAATTTGAATCCAGGTCTTTCTGACCCCAAAACCATGACTATGAGGAATTGTCTCTCTTTTAAGTCCTCAAACTCCAGAAATACAGAAGGAAGTTTCCAAAGATATATTGCAGTTATGTAGCAGTTTGATTTAATTGATGAATTCCAAAAAGAAGTATTGGATTATTTTTGTAATCTGATCTGTACCTGGGCATGATTGAGTTATGATTAGGGCTTTGATTGGCCAGGTCATTAGGGCGTTGAGTCCCCACCTTGGTGGGTGGGGACTAACAGATAAAAGGCACAGCAAAGGACAGAGTTGAAGCTTTTGGTGCAAGGGTTTCTGATGTTCAAGTTTTGATGTTGGAGTTTAATGCTGAAGACTTAAGCTGGACCTGTGGGAAGTCAGCACACAGAGGAAAGAGAAGCCAGCCCCAGGAAGGAACCCAGAGAAAAGCAAGCCCCGGAAACGTAGGAACCCAGGAAACCTGAACCCTCACAGACATCGGCAACCATCTTGCTCCAAACAGAGTTTGGTGAGGGAAGTAACTTATGCTTTATGGCCTGGTACCTGTAAGCTCCTACCCCAAATAATACTGTTTATAAAAACCAACCAGTTTCTGGTATTTTGCATCAGCACTCCTTTGGCTGACTAGTACAAGTTACCTCTTATTTTTGTATTTTTGTGTATGTGTAATTTATTTGTGCATGGATGCATTTATGCAATTTGAAAAAATTTCATGAAGTAATATAGTATAAACAATAGAAAAGCACCCATACCTCCTTGCCAATAAGTCGACTTTCTCAATTTGCTTATTTCTGTTTGGTTCTTATTCATAAGAATAATAAAAATCCAATTATAGTAATAGTCTGATTATTTTTTATTTTTACTTTTTTAAAGATTTATTTATTCCACCACCACCCCCACCTCGTTTTTGAACTCACTGTCTTTCTGTGTCCATTCACTGTGTGTTCTTCTGTGTCTACTTGTCTTCTCTTTAGGCAGCACTGGGAACCAATCCTGGTACCTTCCAGAGTGGGAGAGAGGCACTCAATCTGTTGTGCCACCTTAACTCCCTGGTCTGCTGCATCTCTTATTGTCTGTCCTCTGTGTCTCTTTTTTGTTGTGTCATCTTGCTGTGCCAGCTCTCCACAAGGGCCAGCACTCCTGTGCAGGCCAGCTTGCCTTCACCAGGAGGCCCCAGGAATCAAACCCTGAACCTCTTACATGGTATATGGGAGCGCAATTGCTTGAGCCATATCCACTTCCCATGATTATTTTTTATGTATCAAATGTTTTACTCCATGTTGTTGCAATCTTCAAGTTATCCCTTGAATTGATGAACTATAATTTACTTCACTGTAAATGACTAAACATTTATATTTCCAGATTTTTCTCTATTTTAAATATTAAACACTTCAGCTTCTTCTGTGTTCAGTTTATTTTTCTTTAAGATAAATACTCATGAATAGGATTGCTCTGTCAAAAGGTCTGAACATTTTTAAATCTCGTAAACATCCTAAATTTCTTGAAAGTATTGTATCAATTCCATTGCCTCCAACAATTATAAGTTTACACAATTCAAACTGCAGTCCTTTGGCTCACCTATTGAAGGTGATTTTTCATTCCTAGAGTTCCTATTATATTTTAAGGTAACACATTAAGTTATCTTTGATTGAATACTAGGCATTATAGTTGAAAATTTTTAGAAATAATTTTAGGTCTTGAATGATGTTGCCTTTCTCCAGAGAATATTTTTGTTTATTTCTTCCTGGTACCTGGACAGTTGCTATTCAGCATCAAGGCCATCCCATTTTAGGTCTTGAGATTTTCTAGGCCACCAGATAAATTGATGTCAGACTTGTGGCCTGGATAAGGATGAGGGGTGATTATATCTTGCTCACCCCTACTTTGGCCTCACGGGCCTGGCCTCCAGCACTTACTCCCTCCCCTGTAGGCCCTACCTAGAAACTAGTCAAAGGCCTCTTCAATGGCATTTCCTATATTAGCAGATATCCCTGGGCAAAAATAGACCAGGACCTGGGCTCGCCTCTCTTGATTTCTATCTCTTAATAGATCTTGGCCCAGTAATTCATTATTTGATGCTTTTAGGAAAATACCTTTAAATCTCCCAAGATTTTTCAGTTGTCTGAATTACCTAGTCCACCATTAGGAGAAGCAGAAGCTGGGGCATTGCATTAGGTCAGGGGTTCTTAACTTTTTATTCCACAGACCCCTTTGTCAGTTTGGGGAAAACCACAGACCCCTTACAAGGTCCATGCTATACTGTGTATTACTTAAAAAATATATCACACTTGCACCAATACATCCCCACAAGAATAATCTTTTTTTTGAATTTCAATTCAAGCTCATGGACCCCTGGTTAAGAACCCCTGCATTAGATCCATTTCTTTTTTTAGAAATAAATTGTCATGTTTCTCACAAAAGCAACTTTCACAGTTCAGCAGCTAGGTTACTTGTCGTTACTGAAGTCTTTAATACAGATAAAACTATAAAATTGTTACTGTATAAAATAGCTTCACTTATTCTTTATGTTTTTATTCATGGCAGTAGAAGCCTCAATCATTTCCCTATTTTAAAAGTTGCAGTATAGGAGACCAGCTGTAGCTCAGTGGTTTGAGCACTTACTTCACATGTATATGAGGTCCCGGGTTCAATCGCTGGTACCACCAAAAAAAAAATTGCAGTATCTTCCCTTTGAATGTGGACTGGTCTTAGTGACTTACTTCCAAAGACTAGAGTATGGAAAGGGAAAAATAGTAACTTTATGAGGAGAAACCTGACAGACACCACCTTAAAGTGATCAAAGTTAACATTGCCTTATCAATGTTTATATAATGAGATATCAAGATATGATGGGATGAGAAGGAGCTTCAGCTCTGTGGAAAAGTCTTCCCCAGGACACATAACCTTAATTTAATAATGAAAAAACATACAAACCTAAATTGAGAGACTTTCTGTAAAATACCCAGATAGTATCTTCAAAAGTGTCTCCAGGTCATGAGAAATAAAGGCAAACTGGAGGAGATTAAGGACACTTGATGACCAAATGCCCTGTGGTATCCTGGAGCAGAAAGAGGCTTTAGTAGAAAAACGGTTGTATTAGTCGGCCGAAGTGGTGCTGATGCAAAGTACCAGAACGCTGCTTGCTTTTATAAAGGATATTTATTTGGAGTAGAAACTTACAGTCACAAGACCCTAAAAAGTCTAACTCAAGGTACCATACAGGTACCTTCTCATCCAAAGTCTGTTCCCACATGTCAATGCAAGATGGCTGCCAACATTTACAAGGATTCAGTCTTCCTCTTTCCTCTTAAGGCACCGTGGGTCCAGCTTCCTCCAATCTTAGTTGTAGGCTGGCATAGGGTTTGTCTTTCTTCCAGGGGCTCATTTCTTCCCAGGCTCAGCTGCTGTGGGCTCTTCACAAGGTCAGCTGTAAACTATCAGTCTCATCTCTTCTCCCGGATCTCCAGCATCAAAACTAACTTCTCTCCTCTGCCGTGTCTTTTTCTGTGTGAGTGTCCATCCACCAAGGGTGAGGACTCAATGCCCTGCTGACAGTGGCCGAATCACAGCCTTAATCTTATTTATTTTTATTTTTTTATTTTTTTTAAGATTTATTTATTTATTTATTTAATCCCCCCCCCCCCCCCCCGGTTGTCTGTTCTCTGTGTCTGTTTGCTGCATCTTGTTTCTTTGTCCGCTTCTGTTGTCGTCAGCGGCACAGGAAGTGTGGGCGGCACCATTCCTGGGCAGGTTGTGCTTTCTTTCGCGCTGGGCGGCTCTCCTTATGGGGTGCACTCCTTGCGCGTGGGGCTCCCCTACGCGGGGGACACCCCTGCGTGGCGCGGCACTCCTTGAGCGCATCAGCACTGCGCATGGGCCAGCTCCACACGGGTCAAGGAGGCCCGGGGTTTGAACCGTGGACCTCCCATGTGGTAGGCGGATGCCCTATCCATTGGGCCAAGTCCGCTTCCCTAACCTTTGAATTTAATACAGTCAAAGGGTACCACACCCAGTTTACAAACATATCTCCTTTTTGAAATGTATGAATATCAAACTGCCACCATGGTGAAATCTAAATAAAGTCTATAGCTTAATTTTTTATATAAACTTTATTTTTAGAATAGATTTAGATTATGGAAAAGTTACATCAAAATTATAGGGGATTCCCATATAACCCCGTTTCCCACATTTTCCCCTATGAATAGCATCTTACATTATTGTGGTGCATTTGTTACAATTGATGAACCAATATTGAAGCATTGCTACTAGGTAAGGTCTATAGTTCACATTATGTTTTACCCTGTGCATTGTACAGTTTTATAGGTTCTGATAAAATGTATGATGGCCTGTATCCACCACTACCATATCATGCAGACCTATAGCTTAATATCACTGTACCCATGTTAATTTCTTAGTTTTGACAAATGTACCATGGTTATCTAAGATGTTAATATCAGGAAAAGCTGGGCATAGCATATATAGAAACACTCTGTACTATCTTTGAAACTTTTCTGGAAATCTAAAAGTATTCCAGACAAAAAGTTTATTTTAAAAAGTTAGTAATTTATTCACCAAAACTCAATGTTAAGTTTTATTTATTTTTATTTTTTTATTTATTTCTCTCCCCTTCATCGCCCCCCCCCCCCCCCCCCGCCCAGTTGTCTGCTCTCTGTGTCCATTCACTGTGTGTTCTTCTGTGTCCACTTCTATTCTCGTCAGCGGCACGGAAATCTGTGTCTCTTTTTGTTGCGTCATCTTGCTGCATCAGCTCTCCATGTGTGCAGTGCCATTCCTGGGCAGGCTGGGCTTTCTTTTGCACTGAGCAGCTTTCCTTACGGGATGCACTCCTTGTGTGTGGGGCTTCCCTGCGCGGGGGACACCCCTGTGTGGCACGGCACTCCTTGCGCACAACAGCACTGCATGTGGGCCAGCTCATCACATGGGTCAGGAGGCCCTGGGTTTGAACCTTGGACCTCCTATGTGGTAAGCGGATGTTCTACCCATTGAGCCAAATCCGCTTCCCCCAAATGAATTTTCTAAATTATATTGTAAAAGCAGAAAGCCTACATTGTGACAGAAATTATTAGATATCCATCAAAGATCTATGCTTCTTTTCCTTTGTGTAGTTTTTGCTGGGGTGTAGCTTCCAGACAGGACTTCAGTTCCCTAGCCAACTTGCATGAAGGTAGGATCATAGGACTATTCTTGCCAACAGAAGATTTGAGTCATTTCCTAGTACTGGTAGTTAAAAAGCAGCCATGACTTCTTCCCTTTCTTTTGTCCCTTGCTGACTGGATGCCAATGTCCAGGATGAGCTTGGAAGTCATATTGTGAATAGAGACTGTCAACTTGCTCTGAAAGAGGCAGAGCAGCCACCCAAGCCCCACCCACCTAGCCAAAGATTCATTTGGATCTTTATGTGAAGGAGAAACTTAAGCCTCTGACGTTGAGACCTTATCTTACAAATACATCTGCTTAACCTGACAGTCCCACCCTGTCAATCTCATCTTAACTACATTGAATTACATGGTCATTATGGGTTCAGAGAAAAGCTCAGACCAATGTAAACAAGCATTGCTATGAAAACAAAACAGGAAGAACTGAAAAGTGAATAAAAGAATGATTGCATTTCACCACATATAAAATTAAATCAAAATAGTATATTTTTCAATGGCAGGGTCACACAGATCATTCCTCCCAAGTAACTTATCATCTTTCTTACAAGGGTCCTTGGAAATAATCATGTAAATTTATTTGAAAGTGTGTAACCATTGCTCTGGAGAAAAAGGGACCCATACTGGTGTGTACCATCTCTTTAGAAAACACCATACATGCTATAAGTCCTATTCTCTCTTTTGGGGTCCAGAGGAAACTTAAAACAGCTCTTGAGGGGATGGGGGTAGGATGCAGCAGTAGTCCTTCTCCTGGCAAAGGGTCACTGTGACAGTGGGATTGTATAAATGACACAGCCCACACACGTGCATGGCACTGCTCCCTGAGTTTTGAATGGATTCTAGGCCCCGTTCCCATATATGGAGGAGTCACCCCTCTGTACACAGAGGCAGGATATTTCAACATGTTTTCAGCATGTTTTTGGACAAAACTGAGAATATACAGTGAACCAGTCTATTCTAGTGCCTTAGCGATACTAGTTTCTTGTACATAATTAACCTTGAAAGATATATTGTTCTTTTTCTTTTTAAACTGTTCACCTGGCAGACTCTTCCTCATTCTTCACATTTTTCTCCTAGAATGCCAGCTCCATGAGATTAGGGATTTGTTGCTGTTTTGTTCAATGTTTTGTTCACTATTTCCAGGCCAAGAATAGTGCTTGACATAGGTGCTTCATGAATATCTGTTGAATTAATTCACTTCAGCCATCATCTTCTTCAAGAAGTCTTCTCTGACAACCCCAAGGTCTAACTTCTGTGCCATTCTTCTGCATCTGGAAGGATCCTGGGGCTGCCTCTATTGTAAATTTCACAATGTGAACTTGTCAGCTTCTAACAGACTCTAAACTCCTCGTGAACAGGAACTGAATCTTCTATATGCTTATCTCCAGTGTCAAACACTAGCACAAAATACATGTTTAATTTTTTTTTTTAAGATTTATTTTTTATTTATTTAATTCCCCTCCCCTCCCCCGGTTGTCTGTTTTCTGTGTCTTTTTGCTGCGTCTTGTTTCTTTGTCCACTTCTGTTGTCGTCAGCGGCACGGGAAGTGTGGGCGGCGCCATTCCTGGACAGGCTGCACTTTCTTTCGCGCTGGGCGGCCTTATGGGTGCACTCCTTGTGCGTGGGGCTCCCCTACGCGGGGGACACCCCTTCCGTGGCGCGCCACTCCTTGCGCGCATCAGCACTGCGCATGGGCCAGCTCCACACGGGTCAAGGAGGCCCGGGGCTTGAACCGCAGACCTCCCATGTGGTAGACGGACGCCCTAACCACTGGGCCAAAGTCCGTTTCCCTACATGTTTAATTTTTATTGAATATTTAATATTTACATGTACAGATAAATACTCAATGCTAGTTGAATACTATTACCTAGAAAATCCGGTCTTCATACATTTGTATGTACCAGCAGTAACCTAGCATCTCATTAGAGACACTGTTCAACCCTTATTGCTGAGTACAGAAATCAGAAAGTGGCAAAGTTTGGCAATTACTTAAAGGGGAAAAGTACCAGAGTCCTTCATGGGAATGAAACCTGTTTTGAGGACTTCCTGTAATAGTGATAGTTACATGTGGGAATTTCCATTATAACAAATGAAAGTAAGAATTTCTAGTAAGTTTCATGATGTTGGACTTTTTTCCCCCTCCCTTCCCCTTATGAATAATTTCTAAATTTACTGTCAAATATAGGAACTCAGATGACCTGATTTTCTCAGTTTGCCTATTTTAAAATCTCTATTCACTTCAATAAGCCTGTATAGGGTTTTCTTATGAGGTGCATAGCTGTCATTACCTATGGAAAAACTGAGATAGGATGCTCACATTTACAAAGATCTCCTTGATTTATTTCTTAACATAGTAAAGATACTACAGATAGGAAAAAAGAGGTCTTTGTCAGCCTGTTGCTCTTTCAATAAACATGAATTGGACAAGATTTGAAAATGGCTGACATCATGACAGAAATTTCTGGTCAGCAGGCAAGCGTTTGCCCTCCTCCCCACCCCATCCCCAAAGTAGGTTTTTTGAGGGAGGGATTTCTTTCATAATTCTATTAATTTATGCTTTTTTGAGGAACTATCTAAGATTTGTGGTACATTCATTCAACAAACTGATTGAGGACATACAATTTGTCAGACATTATGCTTTATGATTAAAGATATATAAATATAACAGTCAATGCCTCAGATCAAGATGATCTCAGTGTTTGGATGAACTTGGTTTGTTCAGGGGATGATAAGCGGTCCAGGGTGATTGGGACACATGAAGTTAAGGCTGGAAAGATTGGGAATGATGACATTGTGAAGATTATATTTTACCTTGAAAGGAACAAGGAGACAGTGAAAGTTCGTGAGTAAGGTAGTATCATTATCAGATTGGTTTTTTGTGGTCATAACACCAGCAGCCTTTGTGTGGATAACTGGATAGCTGTGGGGATTAATGGTAAAGAGGACCTTTTATGAAATACTAAAGCTATAACTTAAGGCAATGGGCTGTAGATGGAGAAAAAGGATTTGGTGGCCAATTGGATCGGTGGAATAAGAGAGATAGAAGAGTTGAAGACAGGGTGGAGTTGATTCCCAGCTAGTGAGGATCAAAGGATATTAATCATTAATTGAGCTAAGGAATAGAAGTATAGAGGATTATGAGTTTGGTTTTAGACATCCAATAGTTTAATCAACCATTTGAGATATCTGTAGTATACCTAGGCAAAGATGTTTGGTAGGGGGTTGGAAGTCAACTTGGGAGGCACCAGTGGACAGGACTAATACACCAACAGAAGTAACGAAATCACTGAGGGAGGAAAGCAAAAGTGGCTCAAGTAGTTGGGCCCCTGCTTACCACATGGGAGGTCCCGGTTTCAGTTCCTGGTTCCTCCTAAAGAGCACAAGTAAGACAGTAAGCCGACGTGACAGGCTGGTGTGGTGAGCTGATGCAACAAGATGACGCCATGAGATGACACAAGGAAACACAATGAGAGACACAACAAGCAGGGAGCGGAGGTAACTCAAATGATTAGGGGCCTCCCTCCCACATGGGAAGTCCCGGGTTCAGTTTCCGGCACCTCCTAAAAAAGAAGACAACCAGACAGCAAGCACAAATGAGGGGAGGGAGGAAAGAAAGAAATTTAAAAATTAATCTTTAAAAAGAAAATCACAGAGGGAGCAAACGCTGCAGTGAAATCAAGCACAGTGAGAAAAGAAAAGATTGGTATGGGCAGATAAGCAGTCATTGATGATCTTCATAAAAATAATTTCAGTAGAGTGGTGTGAGAACAAGTTGGACTGCAGTGGACCAAGGAGTAAAATGGGAAATGCTCATGTTGGTGCTTAGAACAGAATCCTATCTGAGTAATAGTCTAAGGATTCATGAGCAGAGAAAACAAGGGATGAGGCAAGGTCACAGAGGAGGATGGAGCAAATAGGAACAAAAATAATCTTACTTTTCAGAAGTTTTAGAGTTTACTGATCTCAGTCATATTATTTCTGTGCCCCTGCAGTTAAACTGGACATACTATGAAGGAATTCTTTCCATTCTGGTCAAGTTTAATAACTCAGCCCCTAAAGAGTTGAAGGATTACATAACAGTAGTGAAATATATTCCAAGTCCAGTAAAGGGTAGACATGTGACCCATGAATAACTGTTTCCTGCCATATTTATGGACAGTCAACCGCCTGAGTCTTTTAGGAAATCATAACTCTGCACTGATGTTGGAGTTAGAGAAGTTCCTTAGAGATCATCTGGTCTAATCCTTTGAATTTTCATAAAAGGAAACTGTAAAATCAGAGATATAACATGTCCAAATTCAATATGTAGCAGCAGAGTCTTGACCATAACCCAGGTTTCATGATATCATCCAGGGCCTTTGTCCCAATATTATTTTGGTTAGGAAATTAAACTCTTCACACAGAGAATGGACACAGACAGCAAGAACAGCAGGGAGGGTAGGGAGGGGGGAGAAAAAAAATAAAAGCAGTGTTCCATATAACCATTTTTTTAAAAAAAAGCAAATGAGGGGGAAAAAAAAGAAAAAGAAATTAAAGTCTTTTTTATCTGCATGATTTTTCTGTAAATCTAAAACTGTTCTATCAAAAAAAAAAAAAGTCTCTTAAAGACTAGCTCAAAGTACTTATCAGCAGACCAAAATCTGAGATGATATGCATTCTGATTCCTTCTAAGTCCAGATTGTTGTGCTTTTGCTCAATTCCATAATCATTACCTTCTTTAGTATTTACTGAGCTCTAACATTTTATGGCCAAATTTAAATATTATATCTCAGCTATGCAAAAATGTAAAGCTTCTTGATTTTCTATAACTAATCTAAAAATTGTGCTAAGAGGAACCCAGACAACTTCTTGGGAAGTAAAAGGGGGAAGAATGAAAAAGGACACTCAAATTTGCAAATTAAAGGAGGCGGTAACTGGTATAATATTGCAGAAATACCTCTCCAAATAGTTTGTATTCTGTAATCTGTTTCCTTCCCTTTGCAAAACATTCTTATCTTTACGGTTGGGAAAGGTTTATTGTCTCAGAGAAAGAGAAGGAAAGAACTAGCTTTAGGTTTAAAAGAAGATTTTCTAAAAGGAAAATCTGCCCAGAGAAGCCTTCATCTGGTCTAGTGGAAAATGGGGGACAAAAGGGTTAGACACAGTGTGTATTATGGGCCATGCTAAGATCTTCAACATGTTATCTCATTTACTCCTCTCAGCACCCTTATGAGACAGGTTATTATGCCTATTTTGGAAATGAGGAAACTGAGGCTTAGAAATAGTAAGAGAAATGGTATCAAATCCACACTAATTAATTCCAGAGCCTATTATCTTGAGCAGTTCCCTGTAATGTTTTCCTTATAGGTCTAGTTCAAGGGTTCTTAACAAGGACTCCATGAGCGTGAACTGAAACTCAGAAAAACATTATTCTTGTGGGGATGTGTAGGTGTGAGTGTGATATATTTATTAAATAATGCACAGTTTAGTATAGACTTAGTAAGGAGCCCCTAGTTTTCACCTGACTGGCAAAGGGGTCAGTGGAACAAAAAAGGTTAAGAACCCCTGGTCTAGTAGGATACTTAAGATGAAAGCTTCAGTACCCAATTAATTGATTCAGGTTATATATATTACCCTAAAACATTGTGTCAAGAAATCCCAAACATCATTCATTCAACAGGCACTTATCAAGTGCTTACAATATGTTAGTCAGTGTGCTCAGGGCTAGGTGTGTATTAGTTAACAAGCTGCATTTGATAAAATTGGGGTAGTTGACCAATAGGAAGTCTTCATCTCTTGTCAAGTTCTCAAACCTGAGCCAGTTTTTAGACCTGGTACTTGTTGACTAAGAGGTGGCCAGGTCATTAGGAAAGAACTTTGAAATACCACAGATAATTCTTTAATGATTTCCCCAGTCATTCCTCAAATGAACCTATAGCCACTTACTTAGTTGGCTATGTACTTTATTTGAAGGCTATCAAACACAGGGTCTGAACTGACAAATATTTAAAGGCCCAAAAAGTTATCAAGGGAGATTTTAATTTGATAATAGGCATATTACATCTTTAATATATATGACATGCAAATACTTTTTTCTTATAATCTAGTTTTCTTTTGACTTTATAGAATATATAATTTGTCAAAATAAGGTTTTAATGGTTATGAGGGCCTTTGTGGTTTTTGGATTGCCTCCAGCAGACGTATTACCCTCCTAGTAGCAAGTTGAGTACATTGGATGCTCTCCATCCTGTAAGAGCTAGCACTTCATTCTCAATTGAATGGTCATCTATTCTGACCATGGGTTTGCCCTACCTGCCCACAGAGGCTTAGCCAGCATCACTATCCTGGGGGCTTATGGGTGCCTAATCCACATACATGGAACCCCATGAAACATAGCATCTAACTATGGACCCACCTCACAGTGAAGGATGTGTGGGAATTGGATCCCATGGGATCCCCTGCTTGTATCATGTACTGCGCCCTCCAGAAACAGTCGGCATTATAGAACAATGGAAAGGTGTGCTGGATAGCTAAAATGACAGTTTGGAGACAATACTCTGTAAGGATGGGCCACCTTATAGAATCAGAGTCCTTTATGGTGCTCTGCCCCCAATAGGAAGAATACATGGGTCAGAAAGCCAAAGACCCAATGTGCTAATCACCTCTTGCTCGCCTTGCCAGATTAACGTGATTTCATAAGGTAATATGATGTAATGTGATGTTATGTGGATGTCCAGCTGGTTCAGATTTCTTCTGACTATATTATGGAAGAAAGAAGAGTATTAATAGCTTTGGAGCCCCATTCCTAATGCCTAGTGAGGGACTTTGTACTTCCTGTCCTTGCCATTGGAAACTTGCAGTGTAAGAGACCCTGGTCCCCAAAGGGAGTGCATTCCTGCCCTGGGACACAGCAACGTCCCCACTGAATTAAAACGCACAGTTGTCACTGAGACATTTTTAATCAGGGACCAGCATGCAAGAAGAACATTTACCACCAAGGCAGGAGTAATTTATTCTGATCAGCAGGAGGAATTAGAGTTGCCATTACACATGGCAGCAGGAAGGAATAAGTGTGGTAATCAAGTAAATTACTTAGGCAGTTCTTGTTGTCCAATTTAGGCTGTGAGTAGACAAGTACAGCAACCCAGGTTTGAAAGGAGTATGTTTTCAGGGGCTCAGAGCACTCTGGAATGAGGGTTTGGTTCATGCTGCCAGGTAATCTACCAAGACCAGCAGAGATGGTAATTGAGGGCAAGAGAAATTTAGGATGAGTAGTGGAGAAGAGAGGTGATGAGTACTAGCAGCAGCTCTGAAACCATCTGCAGGTAAGAGGGCTGTAGTTTCTACCATGAACTTCCCTCAGGAAGAATGGCCCACCTGGACCTTGAAGGACCTACTTCCTTAACAAGTATGGAGAAATGGATCCTTACAGCACAAGGGGTGGACTATGGAAGTCATAGAGTAAGACTACTGAGACCTTCCTTCAAGATGATTGGTTATGAGGAGGGCAGTTAGTTGAAGTCTCCAAAACCAGAGCCTTTGCAATCTCTCACTATGAGCCAAGACTGTGCTCTTCCTGGGCAGCTCCCAGATAATATATCAGCATAATGAGGGCATTAGGGTCTAGTGATTTATGCCCAATCAGGACCTCTCAGTGGGCAATATTTACTCTGGATCTTTACTTTGGGCTGGTCAAGGCTTTCTCAGATCTGTACTGTAGTTTAAGGCTCATCCTACCCAGCTTTTGATTCTTTCCCCTCTCCTTTCACAGATGTGAGACCTGCATCACAGTCTAAAGCTCTTGCAGCCTATTCCTGGTCTTCCACTTCATCTTTCACAAGCATTTATTCCTAATAAATATCTCACACTTTTAAGTCTATCTTGGTATCAGCTTACCAGAAGACCCAACCAATTCAAGAACAAACTAAATGGCTATTAAGAGTTACCCAAAAGTGACCATAATTAAAACAGCATAGCAATGGCATAGGAAAAGACAAATAACTTCATGAATGTTTTCCCAATAACTGTACTTGTACTGCTGCTGGCACATGAAATATTTTGGAAGTATACAAATGAATGTTTGAATTTTTAAACAGTTATGTGTTTGCTTTTGAAGTTTTTATTATTTTTTGTATTTACTTTAATGTATAGTAATGACAAAGTTTTTTCCTTAAATGTATTTAGCTAAAATAAGTGAGTTAATAGAAGGAAAAACAGCAAGCATGACAGTACAGAGGCTAGCAGATAAATCCTTGAAATGGTTCAAAAAATACTATAGTTTGGGAAAAATTCTAGATCACTGGAACAAAATAGAGTTCAGAAATGTGCTCAAATAAATAAGGGCACTTAATATATGACAAAAGTGACTTTAAATTTTAATGGGGAGAAGCGGATTTGGCTCAACTGATAGAATCTGCCTACCACATGGGAGGTCCAGGGTTCAAACCCAGGGCCTCCTGACCTGTGTGGTGAACTGGCCCACGCACGGTGTTAATGTGCGCAAGGAGTGCCATGCCATGTAGGGATGACCCCCACATAGGGGAGCCCCACATGCAAGAGTGCGCCTTGTAAAGAGAGCCTCCCCACACGACAAAAGTGCAGACTGCCCAGGCACACAGAGAGCTGACGCAGCAAGATGATGAAACAAAAAAGAGACACAGTTTCTGGGTGCCGCTGACAACAATACAAGCAGACACAGAAGAACACACAGCAAATTGACAGAGAGCAGACAACTGGGGGGTGGGAGGAAAGAGAGATAGATAAATAAAAAATAAATCTTTTAAAAAAATTTTTAATGGGGTTTTCTATTTAATAAATGGAGATGACCTGATCATTTCTCTGAAGGGAAACAAAATTAGTTTCCCCTCCTATATATACAAAAGTAAATTCCAGATGGGTTAGATATATAAAATATGAAAATTAATATAATTTTTTGGAATGAGGAACACCTTAAGTAAGACAGGAAGTTTCAAAAGCACAAAGGAGCATATAAATCTTTAAAACTTTATTTTGGCAAATGATATGTTACATAAAACTAAAAGAAAAACTAGATTCTAAGGAGGGAAATGCAATCTATATGTGCTGAAAAGGGTGGTACATCTATTAATAAGTAAAACTTAAAAAGAGATAAACAATACCATTGAAAAATGCATAAAAAGTATAAACAGGCTAATTCCCAGAAAGGGGAATGCAAATGGACAACAGGCATGAAAAAATGTCCAACTTCAATAGTAGTGAGGGTAAAACAATTTAGAAAAACAATGAAAAACCATATACATATATTCATATATTTGTATGAATATGGTACCTAGAGAGAATGGCACAGGATTTGGGGGGGAATTTTATTTTCTTCCTATATATTTTTCTTCTTTTACGTATTTAAAAAAGATTTAAAAATAGGCAAATAAGAGGTAAAATGTAAAGAACCACAACATTAGATATAATGTGAAAACAACAAAATCCACAGCTGCACATTTTTAAAAAGGTAAGAACTAACATGTTTAAATGGAGCTTGAGAAGGAGAGGGTAGACAGAGGGAATAAAAGCAATAATTAAAGAAATAATGATTGATAATTTTCTTAACCTGATAAAAGACGTGACTTTATAGATATTGATATAGGAAACAAATGTATATCTAGCAGGATAAAATAAGAAGGTATCACAACTGATATTTTTAAAAGTCTATAGCCAGCAGTGGAACTGCAGAATATCAAAAAGAAAGAAAAATACAATTTAAAAGTTGTCAGGAAAAGACAACTGACTACTGACTTCTCAACATCAACAATGGAAGCAAGAAGAGTATGGAATATCTTCAATTATCTTTAAATTCATGAGGAAAAAAAACTCTTTCAGGAATGAAGGCAAAACCAAGACATTTCAGATAAACAAAAACTGAGAATTTTTTTAACCAACAGACTTTCTCACTTAGCCAACATCTATATGCTGTCCTTTTTTTTTTAAGGATTTATTTTATTATTTATTTATCTTCCCTTTCCCTCTCCCCCATTGTCTGCTCTCTGTGTCCATTTGCTGTGTGTTCTTCTGTGTCTGCTTGCATTCTTGGCAGCACCAGAAATCTGTGTATCTTTATGTTGTGTCATCTTGCTGCATTAGGTCTCTGTGTATATGGTGCCACTCCTGGGTGGGCTGCACTTTTTTCACATGGGGCAGCTCAAAGTGGGGTGCACTTCTTGTGCATAGGGCTCCCCTACACAGGGGACACCCCTGTGTGGCACAGCACTCCTTGCTCACAGCAATGCCACATGTGGACCAGTTCACCACACAGGCCCTAGATTTGAACTCTGGACCTCCTATTTGGTAGGCAGACACTCTATAATTTGAGCCACACCTACTTCCCATAAATGCTGTGCTTTAGAAAGAACAATTTCTATTATTCTTGTCCCAATATTCGCAATATTCTAGAAGGAAGATCTGTGATTCAAAAAAGAATGGAGAGTGGAAAGTGGACTTGGCCCAATGGATAGGGTGTCCACCTACCACATGGGAGGTCTGTGGTTCAAACCCCGGGCCTCCTTGACCTGTGTGGAGCTGGCCCATGCACAGTGCTGATGCGTGCAGGGAGTGCTGTGCCACGAAGGGGTGTCCCCCACATAGGGGAACCCCATGCGCAAGGAGTGTACCCTGTAAGGAGAGCTGCCCAGTGCAAAGGAAGGTGCAGCCTGCCAAAGGATGGTGGCACACAAATGGAGAACTGACACAACAAGATGACGCAACAAAGGGAAACACAGATTCCGGGTGCTGCTGATAAGGATAGAAGCGGTCACAGATGAACACACAGCAGTTGGACACAGAGAACAGCCAATTGGGGGGAGGGGAAGGGAAGAGAAGAGAAATTTTTTTTTAAAAAATGAAAAGATCATAAATTCTAAAAAATGTAGGGAACTCTAAACAGACAAACAAGTTTTTA
Source organism: Dasypus novemcinctus (assembly GCF_030445035.2). Classification (NCBI taxonomy): domain Eukaryota; kingdom Metazoa; phylum Chordata; class Mammalia; order Cingulata; family Dasypodidae; genus Dasypus; species Dasypus novemcinctus. Next base: position 86,037,358 of record NC_080684.1, on the reverse strand, counting down.
TAAATGGCGAATAGACTATGTGTGGATTGGGAGACCCAATAGGGTTAAGACGTAATCTCTCCAAATTGATCTAAGGATTCAATATCATCCTCATCGAAATTCCTGTAAGCATTTTTTAGGAATTGCTAAGCTAATACTTAAAGTTTTTGGAAATGCAAAGGACCTAGAATAGCCAAAACATTTTTAAAAAGAAAAACAAAGTTGAAGGATTTACACTATCAAATTTCAAGACTTTCTATAAAGCTATAATAATCAAGGCAGTATAGTATTGGTGTAAGGAAAGACATAAAGTTCAATGGAACAGAACAGAAAATTTAGAAACACACCCACAAATATAAGGTCAGATTATTTTTTTTAATAAAAGATGTCAAGGAATTCAATGGGAAAAAGAAATTATTTTCAACAAAAGGTGCTGAAATGGAGCAGGTGTAGCTCAGTAATTGAGTGCCTGCTTCATATGTACAATCCAGAGTTCATTCCCTGGTGTCTTCTTGATCCATATCTCACACCATATATAAAAAGTAACTCAATTATATGGCTATGAGTCTCCCAAAAAGAGCTGGGAGGTCATCAGAGGGGTCGCCCTTAAGCACACCTCAGCAGAGTCCCAGAGACAGCTAAAGTAGATACAACTCCAGGTATTGGTTCTCCTGAGGGCTACAGAGACCCACAGGTTCTATGATCATGGCAGATGGAGTTTAGTGCCATGTCAGTTGGCCCTACTTTGGAGTTTGTGTTCCTGAGTGAGATGGAGTTGGATTCAGATGTGATCTTTTTTCACAAGCCTCTCCTGTCACTTTTCCTGGACCTATGGTTAGCGCTGGGGTTTAGTATACTCAAGGGACCTGAATCTCTGGACTGTCCATGTGATAGCCAGGCCCTGAGCCTCAACAGACCTGCAACTCCTACCCTCTGATTTATTGGACTTACCACAACCAGCTAACAGGGAGGTGAAGTCAACCACCACACCAGGGAGCCAAGAGTGCCTACAACTGCAAACAGGAGAATTGCATCCATCGTCCAAGTGGAGTCGAGGCACCCTCTTGATAGAGGGGTGGAGTGGACATAGCCATCCCAGGGTCCACAGAATGGAGGAATAGAGTATAGATTAGAGTAGACTTACTGATACTCTATTCTGGAACTAATGTGATTAGTAATGGAAGTAAATGTAACACTGAGATGGAGAAAGTGGACATGGTAGCTGCTGAGGGTGGGAATGGGAAGAAGTGATGTGATGTGGGGGCATTTTCAGGACTTGGAGGTGTCCTGGGTGGTACTGCAGGGACAGTTACTGGACATTGTATGTCCTCCCATGGCCCACTGGGTGGACTGGGGGAGAGTGTAAACTATAATGTGGACCATTGACCATGTGGTGCAGCAGTGCTCAGAGATGTATTCACCAAGTGCAATGAATGTCCCATGATGATGGAGGAGGTTGTTGTTATGGGAGGAGTCGTGTGAGAGGGGTAAGGGATATATGGGAACCTCATATTTTTTGAATAGCATTTTAAATAATAAATAAAGATGAAAAAAAAAAGTAACTCAAAATAAATCATAGGGACTTCAGGGAGATGGTGGAATAGAAAGACATGGGTCTTTCTTCTCCTCCAGAAAAATAGCTAGAGGAGAGGCAGAAACAGCCTTGAAAAAGATCTTCTGGGGTTTAGGACACCATGCAAAGGTTGGATCCCAGAAAAGAGAGGGACAAAGGAGGGAAATCATGGATGACAGAACTGTGAGTTGAAATCAGCATACTAAAGACACTTCAAAATTCTCAGGCCTCAGGGCCTGCCGCTACAGACAAAGGGGGCTCTAGGGATCTACCATCTAGGGATCTATCAAAGGTGAGAGAGAGGGAAACAGCTTAAGGCTGACTCAATTTTTGGTCTGCTGTGTCCCACCAGCCCTTCCAGGCTGGGTGGGACCACAAAATGTTTTGTTTTGAGAGCCAGAAAAGGACTGGAGAAATCTGACCCTTGTGATCTCCCTCTCTTCAGGCTGGAACTGATGGTTGAGCATGACCCAAAAAAGGGAAGGAAGAGGGACACAGCCTAAAGCTGACTCAGCTTTTGACTCACAAATTTGGTCTGCTGTATCCCAGGAGCCCTTCCAGGCCAGGTAGGGCTGCACCACTGTTTGCCTTGGAAGCCAGCAAAGGACTAAAGATATACAACCCTCCCAATCTCCTTCTCTACTAACCAGGACTGACTTTTGGGGACTCAGAAGGGAGTGGAAATATTTCCAACAGGGGAAAAGGGAGGGGTCTGCCAGAGAAGGCTGGAGAACTGTCTCAGAGAAAGTTTGAATTACAAGGCACATAGCCTCCAGACATAAAGCTGTATCACATTGCTCTGGTCTGTGTTGCAACAAATACATTCCAACCAGGCTTTGAACTGAGAACAGCCAAAAAGCACCATCTGCTGGCAGACAAAGGAAGTGAAGGCAAGACAATTAAAAATAAATAGGAGAGGCTTTTTCCAGCCTCTAGCCCCCCTCCCAAAGGCTGTAGGATGCAAGCCTATAGCCAATTACTGGGTCCAGTGCCCAGTTTTGAGCAACCTGCAGGACAACCCTAACAATCCAGCTAATCATTTGCCTAGACATCAGCAAAAAATTACAAGCCATGCTAAGAAAAGAGAAGATGTGGCCCAAGAAAAGGAATATACCAAAACCCCAGAAGAGAGGCAGAATTTGAGAGAACTGATCAGTGAGATGCACACAAATTTCCAAAATCAAATTAATGAGTTGAAAGACAATATGGTTAAAGAGATAAATGACATCAAGAAGACATTGAAGTGCCTCTCACCCTGCAACACACCTGCAGTCTATGTCTCAGATTATGTACTCTTATTTTGTTTCTTAATAAATTCTTTATTCCCTTGCCTAAAAAAAAAAGAATTTGAGCATGTGCAAAGAATTTGAAATCCTGACAGAAAAGTAACAGAGCTCATGGGAAGGAAAGAGACAATAGGTGAGATTAAAAAACACACTAGAGGGGAAGCGGACTTGGCCCAGTGGTTAGGGCGTCCGTCTACCACATGGGAGGTCCGCGGTTCAAACCCTGGGCCTCCTTGACCCATGTGGATCTGGCCCTTGTGCAGTCCTGATGAGTACAAGGAGTGCTGTGCCACACAGGGGTGTCCCCGCGTAGGGGAGCCCCAAGCACAAGGAGTGTGCCCCGGAAGGAGAGCCACCCAGCACGAAAGAAAGTGCAGCCTCCCAGGAATGGCACCGCACACATGGAGAGCTGACACAACAAGATGACTCAACAAAAAGAAACACAGATTCCCATGCTGCTGACAACAACAGAAGCAGACAAAGAAGAAGACGCAGCAAATAGGCACAGAGAACAGATAACTGGGGTAGGGGGAGAAATAAATAAATCTTTAAAAAAAAAACACTAGAGGCATACAACAGCAGACTTGAAATGATAGAAGAAAGAATAAGTGATACTGAAGTTAGAACAGCTAATATTGAAGACAGAAAAGAACAGAAAATAATGAGCAGGGGCTCAGAGAGTTGAATGACAACACAAAATGCAACAACGTATGTGTCATGGGAGTTCAAGGAAAAGAAGAGAAGAGAAAAGGGGCAGAAAGAGTATTTAAGGAAATCATAGCTGAAAATTTCCCAACTCTCACAAAAGAAATGCACTCATATATTCAAGAAGCACACCATACCCCAATCAGAATAAATCCAAATAGACCTACTCCAAGACATGTCTAATTTTACTCAGATGTCAAAGATGAAGAGAAAATTCTGAGAGCAGACCATCACATATACAAGGGATGCCAAGTAAGACTTCATGCAGATTTCTCATCATAAACCATGGAGGCAAGAAGACAGTGGTATGATACAATTAAGATACTGAAAGAGAAAAACTGCCAGCCACAAATTCTTTATCCAACAAAAGTGTCCTTCAGGGAAGCGGACTTGGCCCAGTGGTTAGCGTGTCTGTCTACCACATGGGAGGTCCGCGGTTCAAACCCTGGGCTTTCTTGACCCATGTGGAGCTGGCCCATGTGCAGTGCTGATGTGTGCAAGGAGTCCCGAGCCACGCGGGGGTTCCCCTGCTTAGGGGAGCCCCACATGCAAAGAGTGTGCCCCATAAGGAGAGCCATCCAGTGCGAAAGAAAGTGCAGCCTGCCTAAGAATGGCGCCACCCACACGGAGAGCTGACACAACAAGATGATGCAACAAAAAGAAACACAGATTCTCATGCCGCTGACAACAACAGAAGCGGACAAAGAAGACGCAGCAAATAGACACAGAGAACAGACAACCGGGGTGGGGGGGTGGGGGGCATAGGGGGGAAGGGGAGAGAAATAAATAAAAAATCTTAAAAAAAAAAAGTGTCCTTCAAATATGAAAGTGAGTATAAAATAGTCATAAACAGAAATTAGGTGATTTCGTAAAAAAAAAAAAAATCTAAATCTGCCTTTGCAGGAAACATTAAAGGAAACCTCAGAACCTGGAAAAAAAAGACAGGAGAGAGAGACTTGGAGGTATGTATAGATGAAAGAATAGCAGGAATGGTAACCAAAAGAGTAAAGACAGGTAAAAATAAGATACGATATATGAACCAAAGAATAAAATGGTGAAAGCAAATAATGCATTTACAGTAATATCATTGAAAATGAATGTATTAAACTTCCCAGTCAAAAGAGTTAGGCTGACAGAATGGATAAAAAACATGAGCCATCCGTATGCTGCTTACAAGAGAATCACCTTAGACAAAGGTACAAACCAGCTGAAAGTGACAAGTTGGAAAAAGATATTCCACGCAAATAGTAACCAAAAAAGAGCAGAGGTAACTATACTAATATTGGACAAAATATACTTTAAAGGCAAAAAGATTTTAAGAGATACAGAAGTCCATTATATATTAATAAAAGGGACAATCCACCAGGAAGATGATGTAACAGTCCCAAATATTTATACACCTCACCAAGGTGCCCCAAAATACATGAGGCAAACTCTGGCAAAATTGAAGGGAGAAATAGATACCTTTACAATAAGTGTTGGAGACTTCAATACACTGGTTACATCATTAAATAGAACAACTAGAAAGAAAATCAACAAGGAAACAGGTGGGGCATTTTCAGGACTTGGAATTGTCCTCAGTGATATTGCAGGGACAGATACAGGACATTATATATCCTGCCATAATCCACTGAATGAACTGGAAGAGAGTGTAAACTACAACATAAACTATAATCCATGCTGTGTAGCAATGTTCCAAAACGTATTCATCATACTGGTATGGGATACCATTGACAGGTGATATATGGCTGACAGGGAGCTGTACAGAACATATGTCCAGGGTGCATGGTAATGTTTGGATATACTCATAGTGGCAACAATTAAAAACCACAGCAGGGGGGGTACTGGGTTCCTGGCCAGTGGTGCTCTGTCGTGGTCCCTAGGGGAGCAGCAACAGTCTCCCAGGTGCAGAGGCGGGGACCGGGAGGGAGTGAGGGTTCAACAGTGAGCCCCTGATGCTAATGACTATGCTTGTGAGCTGATAAGCCTAAAATAAGAACAAGGCCTAGAGCAGCATTGTGCCCGGGAATTTCCTCCTGTCAGCCTTCATGTTACTCAAATGTGGCCAGTCTCGAAGCCAAACTCAGCATGTAAATGCAATGCCTTCCCCCCAGCGTGGGACATGACACCCGGGGATGAGCCTCCCTGGCACCGAGGGACCACTATCAACTACCAACTGATGATGCAACTGGAAAATGACCTTATATGGAAGGTTCAATGCGGATCAGCAGAATATCCCTGTCTACATAAAATAACATGACTTTAAAATGCTGTTTGACCTAATGTAAGGGGGAAATGGAAAGGAGAAATAGTTTATATGGCTACAAGTCTCTAAAAAAGAGTCTGGAGGCTGTCAGAAGGATTGCCCTTATGCACAACTGAGCAGAGTCTGAGAGACAGATAAAGCAGATACAACCCCCAGGTACTGGTTCCTTTGAGGGCTAAAGAGACCCATGGGAGTTATGGTCATGGCCGATGGGGTTAACTACCAGGTCAGATGGCCCCTCTTTGGAACTGGTGTTTATGTGTGATGAATCTGGACTCAGATGGGATCTCTCTTCATAAGACTTTCATGCTAATGTGCTGGAGTTGCAGTTAGTGTTGGGGTTTAAGATATATTTAGGGGATTTGAATCTCTGGACTGACAATGTGATAGCCAGGTCCTGAGCCTCAACAGACTCCAGTACCTACAATCTGATTTATTGGACTCACCACGCTCAGCTAAGATGGAGTTGAAGAAGGACAACCACCACACCATGGAGCCTAGAGTGATTACAACTGAAAGTGGGAGGATTGCATCCAGCATCCATGTGGAATCTGAGCCTCCTCTTGACATAGAGGTGCAATGGACACAACCAATCCAATGTCCACATAGAAAAGGTGGCATTGGATTGGGAAAAGTGGACATGGTGGCTGATGGGTATGGGGAAAGGCAGGAAGAGATGAGAGGTGGAGGCGTCTTTGGGACATGGAGCTGCCCTGGATGGTGCTCCAGGGGCAATCACCGGACATTGTAAATCCTCACAGGGCCCACTGGATGGAATGGGGGAGAGTATGGGCCATGATCTGGACCATTGACCATGAGGTGCCTAGGTGCCCAAAGATGTACTTACCAAATGCAATGGATGTGTCATGATGATGGGAATGAGTGTTGCTGGGGGGGTGGGGAGAGGTGGGGTGGGGGTGGTGGGGTTGAATTGGACCTCATATATATATATTTTTAATGTAATATTATTACAAAGTCAATTAAAAAAAAACATATTCATCAAATGCAATGACTGTACCACACTAATGGGGAGGTTGTCAATGTGGAAAGAGTGGGGGGTTTGGAGAGTGGGGTATATGGGAAACTCATATATTTTTTTTAAGATTTATTTATTTTACTTATTTCTCTCCCCTTCCCCACCCCCGACCCCAATTGTCTGTTCTCTTGTGTCTATTTGCTGCGTGTTCTTCTTTGTCCTCTTCTGTTGTTATCAATGGCACAGGAATCTGTGTTTCTTTTTGTTGCGTCATCTTGTTGTGTCAGTTCTCCGTGTGTGCAGCACTATTTCTGGGCAGGCTGCACTTTCTTTCACTCTGGACGGCTCTCCTTATGGGGCACACTCCTTGTGCATGGGGCTCCCCTACACGGGGACACCCCTGTGTGGCACAGCACTCCTTGCACACATCAGCACTGCACGTGGGCCAGCTCCACATGGGTCAAGAAGGCCCAGGGTTTGAACTGCGGACCTCCCATGTGGTAGACTGACGCCCTAACCACTGGGCCAAGTCCACTCTCACTCTTATATTTTTAATGTAACATTCTGTGTGATTTATGTGTCTTTGTTAAAAAAGAAAATATAAAAAAGCACAAAAACCCACAAGGAAACAGGAACTTGAATAATACGATAAATGAGTTAGACCAGACAGACATAAACAGAACATTGCATCCAAACTCAGCAGGTTAACTTCTTCTCAAATGCCCATAGATCTTTATCCAGGATAGGCCACATGTTAGGGCACAATGTAGCTCTCAATAATTACAAAAAGATTGAAATTACACAATGCACCTTCTCAGATTATAATGGAATGAAACTGGAACTCAATAATAGACGAGAAAAAGTGAAATTTCAAATGCATGGAGGCGAAACAACATACTCCTAAATAATCAGTGGGTCAAAGAAGAAATTGCAAGTGAAATCAGTAAATATATTGAGACAAATGACAATGAGAAAACAACTATCAAAACTTATGGAATACAGCAAAGGCAGTCTTGAGGGGGAAATTTATAGCCTCAAATGCCTATATTAAAAAAATAAAGAACTAAACTCAAAGATTTAATCGAACAACCAGAGAAACTAAAAAAAGAACATCAAACCAATCCCAAAGCAAAGAGAAGGAAAGAAATAATAAAGATTAGAGCAGAAATAAATGAAATTGAGAATTTAAAAAAAGAGAAAAAAAGCAAAACCAAAAGCGGTTCTTTAGGAAGATCAATAAAATTGACAAACCCCTAGCTAGACTAACAAAGAAAAAAGAGAAGATACAAATAAATACAATCAGAAATGAAAGAGGGAAAGTTACAAATAACCCCATAGAAATGAAAATGATCTCAAGAGGATATTGTGAGAACCTGTAGGCCAACAAACTAGACAGCCTAGATGAAATGGACAAATTCCTAGAAATGCATTAATAACCCCTATTGATGCTACAAAATACACAAAAATTTAACAAACCAATCACATTTAAAGGAGATTGAAGCAGTCATCAAAAATCTCCCAGCAAAGAAAATTCCAGGACCAGATGGCTTCACAGTTGAATTCCACCAAGCATTTAGAAAAGAATTAACACCAATTAATTGAAGAGGAGGGAAAATTACCCAACACACTTTATGAAGCCAACATCACCCTAATACCAAAGCTGGATAAGCATATTATAGGGAAAGAAAATTACAGACCAATCCCTCTAATGAACATAGGTGCCAAAATTCTCAACAAAACACTTGCAAATAGAATCCAATAGCATATCAAAAACTTATACATAATGACCAAATGGGATTTATTGCTGTCATCAAGAGTAGTTAAACATAAGAAAATCAATCAACATAACACAGCACATTAACAGTTTGAAGGGAAAAAAAAACACATGATCATCTCAATCGATTTAGAAAAGGCCCTTGACAAAATCCAGCATCCTTTCTTGATAAAAACACTGCAAAAGATAGGAATAGAAGGAAAATTCCTCAATATGATAAGAGCGATATAAGAAAAACCCACAGCCCACATTGTACTCAATGGGGAAAGGTTGAAGCCTTTCCCTCCAAGACTGGGAGGATGGCAAGAAGCCCTCAGTCACCACTGTTATTCAACATTGTGCTAAAAGTTCTGGCTGGAAATAAATGAGTTCAGCAAAGTTGCAGGATACAAGATCAACATGCAAAAATTAGTAATGTTTTTGTACACTAGGAAAAAATTCTCAACATCACTAATGATTAGAGAAATGCAAACCAAAACCACAATGAGATATCATTTCACACCTATTAGAATGACTGCTATTAAAAAGACAGAGAACAACAAGTGTTGGAGAGGATGTGGAGAGATAGGAACACTTATTCACTGTTGGTGGGACTGCAGAATGGTGCAGCCACTGTGGAGGACTGTTTCGCAGTTCCTAAAGAAGTTGAATATAGACTTGCCAAGTGAACCTGCAATACCACTATTGGATACATACCCAGAAGAACTGAGAGCAGTGACAAGAACAGACACCTGCACACCGATGTTCATAGGAACATTATTCATGATAGCCAAAAGCTGGAAACAACACAGGTGTCCATCAACCAGTGAATGGATAAACAAACTGTGTTCTAGTCACACAATGTAATATTATACAGCTGTAAGAAGAATGGAGTCATAAAGCATATGACAACATAGATGAACCTGGAGGATATTATGTTGCGTGAAGCAAGCCAGACACAAAAGGACATATACTATATGACTGCATTACTATGAACCAAATATAGTGTGTAACATATTGTATGATTCAAAAAACTGTTTATAGGTATCCAGTACATTTAATTGAGAAATATGTTTTATTCAACTCTTTTCTTTTTAGTTTTTAATTTGTTTATATTTTCAATTATTAAATATACAAAATAAAGTTTAAAAAAAGTTCTAGTTAGAGCAAATAGACCAAAAATTTTAAAAAATTAAAGGCATCCAAATAGAAAAGAGGAAGTAAAACTCTCACTATTTGTGGATGACATGATCCTATACTTAGAAAATTCTGAAACGTCTACAACAAAGCTACTTGACCTAAGAAATGAGCTCAACAAAGTAGTAGGATATAAGATCAACATGCAAAAGTCAGTAATGTTTTTGTACACTAGTATTGAACAATCTGAGAAGGAAATTAGGGGGAAAATTCCATTTACAATAGCAAGAAAAAGACTCAAATACCTAGGAATCAGTTTAACCAAAGAAGTACAGGACCCATAAGGAGAAAACTATAAAACAATACTAAAAGAACTCAATGAAGACCTAAGCAAATGGAAAGACATTCCATGTTAAAGGATTAGAAGATTAAATATCATGAAGATGTCAGTACTACACAAACTAATTTATAGATTCAATCCAATACCAATCAAAATTCCAACAGTCTACTTTATAAAATTAGAAAAGGAAGTTACCAAATTAATTTGGAAGGGAAAGTGCACCCAAGTTGCCAAAAGCATTCTAAAAATGAAGAGCGACATTGGAGGAATTTCACTGCCTGACCTTGAAACATGTTACAAAGCTACAGTAGTCCAAATAGCATGGTACTGGCATAAATATAGACACAATTGATCAGTGGAATAGAATTGGGAGTCCAGAAATAAACCCTCACCTCTACAGGTTGACAAACGTAACAAGTCCATGTTAATGGAACAAAGGAGTCTCTTCAAGAAATGGTGCTTGGAACTGGATATCTATAACCCAAAGAATGAAAGAGGACACCTATCTCACTCCCTATACAAGAATCAACTCAAATGGATCAAAGACCTAAATGTAGAAGCAAGGACCACAAAACTACTAGAAGAAAATGTAGGGAAACATCTTCAAGACCTTGTGGTAAGTGGTGGACCTTACACCAAAAGCATATGCAACAAAAGAAAAAATAGATAAATGGTACCTCTTCAAAATTAAACAGTTTTGCACCTCTCAGGACTTTGTCAAAAGGATGAAAAGGCAGTCAACCAATGGGAGCAAATATTTGGAAATCCCATGTCCAATAAGGGTTTACTATCCATGATACACAAAAAGATGTTACAACTCAACAAGAAAAAGACAAATAACCTGATTTAAAAATGGGCAAAAGACTTGAATAGACATTTGTCCGAAGAAGTAATACTACAAATGGAAAAAAAAAAATGAATAAAATGTTTAGTATCACTAATGATTAGGGAAATGCAAATCAAAACTACAATGAGATATCTTTTCACACAATCAGAATGACTGCTATTAAAAATAGAGAACTATAAGTGCTGGAGAGGATGTGGAGAAATAACACTTATGCACTGTTGGGAATGGTACAGCCACTGGAGGACTGTTTGGCAGTTCCTAAAGAAGTTGAATATAGATTTTCCACTTGACCCTGCAATACCACTATTGGGTATATATCCAGAAGAACTGAGAGCAGTCACACAAATAGATATCTGCACACCTATATTCATAGCAGTGTTATTAATAATTGTCAAAAGTTGGAAACAATCCAGGTGTCCATCAAATGATGACTGGATAAACAAACTGGTATATTCACACAACAGAATATTATGCAATTATGCAGCTGTAAGAAGAACTAAAGTCATAAATATATCTGAAGGACATTATGGTGTGTGAAGTAAGCCAGAACCAAAATACTGTATGATTGTGTTACTATGAACTACATATATTTTGTAGCATATTGCATGATTCCATTGATACAGATGAAAATTGATTAGCGGTTATGTAGGGCTAGGGAAGACATGCTAAGGGGTGTGGAGTTTTCTTTTTGGAGTAATGAAATAATTCTTTAAAAAAAATTTTTTTTTGAGGTAGCAGGGCCAGGGTCTGAACTGTGGACTTTGCATATGGAAAGTTGGTGCTTAACCAGCAAACCACATCAGCTCCCCTGAGTTGGCCCACACGCATGTTTCCCTATTGCTGTCCCTTTTTTCTGTTTGTTTATAGGAGGCACCAGGGACTGAACTCAGGGCCTCCCATGTGGGAAGCAGGGACTCAACTCCTTGAGCTACATTGGCTGCCCTCTAAAATTTTTGTGATGATGAATGAACAACATCATGATTATACTAATCAATTATACACTTTTGAAAGATCAGATGGTATGTGAATATATTTCAGTGAAGCTGCTTAATAAATAAATAAATGTGCAAGAACAGCCAGAAATAGCAGCTATCTACAGCAGGGGAAACAGAGAGAGGTTGAGAGGTGAAGAATTTTCTTGTTTGTCTGTTTTTTGTTCATTATTATTATTATTATTGAAATAATGGAAATGCTCTAATAATGATTGAAGTGATGGATACACGAGTATGTCATTATACAAAATGCCATTGATTGACTTTGGACGAATTGTATACTTTGTTAATATGTATTAGTAAAATTGATTTGTTAAAAAAAAATCATGAAACAACTCCAGTTTAGAGTAAAAAGAATATCTTAAGAGTAATTTTGCTGAACAAGACAGGGGCATAAGGTTAAAAGCATTTCCATAAAACTTAGTTGTTGGCCCCCTGAGGGCTAACGGATGAGGCAACCAATCAGAACAGCAAACAGATGGGTCCCCTCCCCAACATTAGGAAGGGGGTGGAGGAAAGGCCTTAAAAAGGCCTAGCCTGGAGCATGTCACCCTGCAACCTGCCCGAAATCATGTCTAGGGCTGTGTACTCTTTCTCTTTTCTTGTTTATTAAAAAATTCCTTACTTCCTTGCCTACTATATTAGTCAGCCAAAGGCATACTGATGCAAAATACCAGAAATTAGTTGGTTTTTATAAAGGGTATTTATTTGGGGTAGGAGCTTACAGAGACCAGGCCATAAGGCATAAGTTACTTCCCTCACCAAAGTCTATTTGGAGCAAGATGGCTGCCGACATCTGCGAGGGTTCAGGCTTCCTGGGTTCCTACGTTCTTGGGGCTTGCTTTTCTCTGGGTTCAAGGTTCCTTTCTTCCTGGGGCTGGCTTCTCTTTCCTCTATGAGCTTACTTCCCAGGGCTCTAGCTTAAATCTTCAGCATCAAACTCCAACATCAGAAAACCCCCAACTCTGTTCTTTGCCACACTTTTTATCTGTGAGTCCCCACCCACCAAGGCAGGGGACTCAACTCCCTAATCATAGCTCAATCATGCCCACATACAGATCAGATTATAAGCATAATCCAGTATCTATTTTTGGAATTCATAACCATATCAAACTGCTACACCTACCCTAAAGCAAAGTAAAAAAAGAAAAAAAACTTAGTTGTGTAGCTTTCCAGGAACAAGACTGTTAAATACAAAATTTGCTTTATTAATGAAACTAAGCTGTATTTCAAAAAAACCTTGTGACATTCCTTTGGTATTTAGGACATAAAAACACAAAGGCAGGAAGTGAACTTGGCCCAATGGATACAGCATCCACCTACCACATGGGAGGTCTGCGGTTCAAACCCCGGGCCTCCTTGACCCATGTGGAGCTGGCCCATGCGCAGTGCTGATGCACTCAAGGAGTGCCCTGCCACGCAGGGGTTCCCCTGCGTAGGGGAGCCCCACGTGCAAGGAGTGAGCCCCATAAGGAGAGCCGCCCAGCGCGAAAAAAGGTGCAGCCTGCCCAAGAATGGCATCGCACACACAGAGAACTGACACAACAAGATGATGCAACAAAAAGAAACACAGATCCCCGGTGCCGCTGATAAGGATAGAAGCAATCACAAAAGAACACAGTGAATAGACACAGAGAGCAAACAACTGGGGAGGTTGGGGGAAGGGGAGAGAAATAAGAAAATAAATAAATCTTTTAAAAACACACACAAAGGCGTTGCTATTGTGTAAGTTAAGCCTCTGTGGTTGTAACTGTAAAAGAAACCTGGGAAACATGAGCAACATCTTATAACTGGAGAGTCTACATGATTACTTTGCACTAACATTTGCAGGATGTTCTTCCAATTTTAAAACTGTACTACCGTGTGTGGCCTTTTTGAAGTCTACTCTTGGCCCTAGTAAAATGTAGTTTGAAACTTGTAAACAACTGTTTGCCAGAAACATCATTCCTGTAACTATGCAAGTTTCCTCTTTTTCTACCCTTCTCCTGATCTAATTGTAAACCAATCCAGTCTGAAGGCCATAGCTGTTACTCTCTTGCCATTTGGTTCTTTCAAATGCATCCTTATACTCGTGCACAAAAATTGAGGAATAAGTGCCCACTGCTTTTGGTTTTGAAAAGAAAAAATAAGTTTGCATAGGAAATATCCAAGGAAAATGAGGTAAAATAATTTGGGCAGTAAATAGGAAATGCTCAACAAACACTGAGGTTTTGACTAATGAACTTTCTTTTTAAAGATTTATTTTATTTATTTCTCTCCCCATCCCCCCTGTTGTCTGCTCACTGTGTCCATTTGCTGTGTGTTCTTCTGTGTCCACTTGCATTCTTATCACGAGGCACTGGGAAACTGTGTTGCTTTTTTTGTGGCATCATCTTGCTGCATCAGCTGTCCATGTGTATGGTGCCACTCCTGGGAGGGCTGCACTTCTTTCGCGTGGAGCAGCTCTCCTTGTGGAGTGCACTCCTTGTGTGTGGGGCTCCCCTACATGGGGGAAACCCCTGCGTGGCATGGCACTCCTTGCACACAGCAGCACCTTGCGTGGGCCAGCTCCACATGGGACAGGAGGCCCTGGGTATCGAAACCTGGACCCTCCATATGGTAGGCAGATGCTCTATCAGTTGAACCACAGCTGCTTCCCTAACTAATGAATTTTTGTTTTTTTCTCAATCCGATTTGAGAGAAATGTATCTTAATATAAAAGCATGTTTGTTTTTTTAAAGATTTATTCATTTCTCCCTCCCCCTCCCCCATTGTTTGCCCTTAGCTGTGTCTGTTTTTCTTTCTTGTTTCTTTTAGGAGGCACTGGGAACTGAACCTAGAACCTCTAAGATGTAGGAAGGAGGCACCTAATCATATGAGCCACCTCCATTCCCTGCTTTGTTGTGCCGCTAATTGTTTTTTCTTCTTGTGTCTCTTGTTGCGTCATCTTGTTGCATCAGCTTGCTGCACCTCCTCGATGTCTTGCTCGTTTTCTTTAGGAGGTACCAGGAACCTCTGCTCCCTGCTTTGTTGTGTGTCTCGTCATATTTTTCTTCTTGTGTCTCTTATGTCATCTTGTTGTGTCAGCTTGCTGTGCCCACCCATCATGCAGCTCACTGTCTTCTTTAGGAGGCACTGGGGACTGAACCAGGACCTCCCATGTGGTAGGAGAGAGCTCAGTTGCCTGAGCCACATCCCTGAAAGCTTGTTTTTATCTTACCTAAAGAATTCCTGAAACTAATTTCCAGCAAATCTACGCATTGTGAAATGAAAAGAAACGCCAGAAGAATGCCTCTTTACCTATTGAATTTAGTAGTGAAATGTGAAATATGAATGAACCTAGCTCCACCTTATCTGAAATGCAACTTCTATGCTACTGCTTTAAATTAAGAACACAAACTGCCTTTGATAGGAGTAGGACTTTCCCCATTGGAAGGGGACTAATATGTACATTTTAGACCATTTTGTTTTGAATATATTTCACAGGAGATAAACCTGCAGCTCCTTTGTACTTGATGACTGAAAAAACAAATCTATTTTGGTTTTTTTTCATGAGCTTCTCTCTAATCACACTATCCCTAATAACGAACTCTCTTCTTTTCTACCCTTTAGAGCTTACCATAGTCATTTCCTCACCCTTTCAGCCTGAAAGGTCAGGGGCACCAGTCTTTTGCTATGACATTTGTCTTTTGCTGTGACCTTTACACTTTAGATAAACTAACTCTAGAATTTAGTGTCCTAAACTATATCAGTTGACATCACTTGGCTTTATGCTATTTCCATAGAGTTGGTTACAGTGACTATAATAAATGTAGAGCAAATTTTGTAGCAAAATATCAAAGTATAACTGACAATCTTCCAGAAAGCAGACTGCACGGTATAAGAATCAACCTATTTATTTCTGCACTTAACATGGCAGAGTTAGATAACGGTGTTTATGGATAATAAAAAAATATATAGATTTAGTGCCTAGTATGTGGTAGTATTGCTATAAGGAACAGAAAGTTAAAAATCAATAAGGAAAACTGTGGAGATCACAAAGTTTCAGAAGCTTGGAGATTACAAAATGATCCAACTTTCAAACATAAGGGTAGGAGTTAGGTTTTGCAAATAGGTAGATTCTGCAACTATATCATCAAACCATGGTGGCCATGAAATTGATGGCTCTTGACCAGGTGTCCATGAGCTTGAAGTGAAATTCAAAAAAAACACTATTCTTGTGGAGATGCATTTGTGTGGGTGTGATATATTTATTAAACAGTATGCAGTATAGTGTAGACTTAGTAAGGGGTCCATGGTTTTCACCTGACTGGCAAAGGGGTCCGTGGAACAAAAAAGGTTAAGAACCCCTGCTTAGAATCTATTGTCAAATGGATGGCTTTGTGAGAATATAAGGGAAGTAGAATATGTTAGGAGGCTGGAAAGAAAGAGAGAGAAGGGGAGGAGATAGGAGGGGAGGGGAGCAGAGGAGAGGAGAGACAGTGTTTGAGCAAACCTAAAACTTTGACAAGAATTGGCAAGGTACTAGGCAACAAAGGAGGCCTTAATGAATTCCAAAAAGCCACTATCTTTTGAACTACATTCTCTTATTTGTAGGTAAAATCACTGTTTTGTTTTGTTTTTTTTTCAGAGGTACCAGGGCTGGGGATTGAACCTGGGACCTTATGTGTGGGAAGCCAGCACCCTTAGCAACATGGGTTGCCCTGAGTTGGTTTTTATTGTTTTGTCTTTTGCTGTTTATTTTTGTTGTTGTTGTTCTCAGGAAGCACGGGGAACCGAACCTAGGACCTCCCGTGTGGGAAGCAGATGCTCAACCTCTTTACCACATCTGCTCCCAGTCTACTCTTGCTGACTTAAGAGAGAGGAATTCAGCTGATTTACCCATGAGCCATTAGGCAGGCTTAACAGAGTTTAGGTTACATTTATAGGAATAGCTCCAAAACCTCAGCTGAACTGAGCTGCTGTCTCCGCTATGATCAAGAAAGGTATCCTCAGGATGTCTCCCACAGAGCTAGAAGCCCCTCCAGCAGTGCAGGTTTCAGATCCACACAACATCTGCCTTGACTCACATTAGCAAAAATGAAGGCCCTTTGCCCTGTTCTCTCCCCATGACACTCAGTCCCAGATTAAAATATCCCATGATTTCACACTATTAGGAGAACCTGAATCACATCTGGAACCCTATCTCCAGCTATCTATTATTATCTCTCAGCTCCAAATGCACCTTTCAGAACCTGCTCTGGACTCTAAGCATTTCTCCCATACAGTGAATGTGCTGCTACACTTGGCCAGTAGAGGGTGGTAGAAAGACCCTTAAGAAGAAGGGATCTTTCTTAACCCAGAGGAGAGAGTTCTTTGCTTTTTCCTTCTCCAGCTACACAGTTAGCGTGTAGTGAATGAGGAGATCAGTTCACTGGTTCTGTGACCCAGCCATGCACACCCAGAGAGCACGGCCTCTCAGTGACCTTGCAGCCCTGGCCAAGGCCTGGTGATTTTGTGGCAGTTCCCTAATGTGAACAAGTCTTGCACCCACAGGGATGGCCCAACTCCCAAAGTGAGCCTGTATTCACTCTAACATTTGTGAGTTGTAACAAAATTAATACTTAAAGGGAAATTTGTAGGTTTGAAAACATTTACAAGAAAACAATAAAGACTGAAAAAAAAATTGAGCTAAGCATGACATTTGAAACTAGTACAAGAGCAACAGAGCAAACCTAAAGAATAAGAGGAAATGAAATTACAAATATCAAGGCTCCAATCAATGAAATAGGAAACCACGAAACAGTAGAGGGGATGGGCAAAGGAGTAAGTTGATGCTTTGAAAAGATTGTTTAGGGAAAAATAATGCAAAGAGAAATAATATACAAAATGAACAAACATAGAGTAAATAGTGGCAGACATAACAGAGATTTTAAAACCTAAATCATATGGAAATCCCCTGTTAAAAAATACTCCAGGGGGAGCAGATGAAGCTCAAGTGGTTGAGCTTCTGCTTTACATATATGAGGTCCTGGGTTCAATCCTTAATACCTTCTAAAAACAAAACAAACTAATGAAAAAAACAACTCTCATTGGAGAGGAAATGTAGCTCGGTAGTTGAGTGCCTGCTTCCCATGCACAAGGTCCTGAGTTCAATCCCCAATACCTCCTAAGGGGTTAAAAACACTCCAGGCCCAGATAATTTTGCAAGTAAGCTCAACCTCAACATTTTAGATTTGTTCACCATAACATTCTAGTTTCCTTTAATAATGCATTGCAGTTCTAGTCATTGAAACTTTATTAACTCTTTATTTGGCACTTTTCTCAGAGGAAAGTATATTAATTTGTATAATAAATTTTTACCAGTTGGCTACAAAATGCAAGGGACAGGGCTAAAGGTAGGGATACAATTGTGAAAAAGATGAGCAAATTCCTTGCCTTTATGGTGCTTATATTGCAGTGGACAAACAAGAAATAAATATCAAATAATAAATATTTAAAGCATAGTCATGGGAAATGGATTTAGCCCAATGAATAGGGCATCCACCTACCACCTGAGAGGTCCAGGGTTCAAACCCAGGGCCTCCTGACCCGTGTGATGAGCTGGCCCACGTGCAATGCTGTTGTGGGCAAGGAGTGCCGTGCCGTGCCGTGCCGTGCCGTGCCATGCCGTGCCATGCAAGGGTGTCCCCCACATAGGAAAACCCCACGCACAAGAAGTGTACCCCATAAGGAGAGTCGCCCAGCGCGAAGAAAATATAGCTCTGCACAGGAATGGCGCCGCACACATGGGGAGATGACGCAGCAAGATGATGCAACAAAATGAGACACAGATTCTGGGTGCTGCTGACAAGAATACAAGTGGACACAGAAGAACACACAGAATGGACATAGAGCAGACAACTGGGGGGAGAGGAAGGGGAGAGAAATAAATTTTAAAAATAAGTCTTTAAAAAAAAGTATGATTATGAGGTGGGCTATGAGTGGGAGGCTCTTTGTCTCTTAATAGATAACCTAAGCTGTCTGTGACTTGTGGGTGTGGGACAATAAGAGACTGCAGTCCTGCCCTCAGTAACCATGGCGGCGACTCCAGTCCCAGGAAACGGTTTAACAATGCAAAGTCTATAAACTTTAAATATTCAGGGAAAATGCAGACCAAATGGGCTAGAGGCTTATCTGGAATGTGTGAAGTCCATGCTGGGGGCTTGCCTAAGATGTAGAAGATATATGCTAATTCAAGCCTATTGAAAACTGAGACAAAGGACCATTTGGCCTTTCTTCTCTGTATAAAAGGGACTCAGGAGTCTTGTTCGGGGCTCGGGATTGAAACAGAAAGCTCCCAAATCTGGCCAGCCGTCAATAAACCATTTTTCCTTCTCAAAGTCGTTCCTGAGTCCTGGCCTTTCTATACGCAAATAATTGAACCTCTCTCAAATTCTACAACATTTTGGGGGGCTTGTCCGGGACTGCAAACGAGGCCAGAGATGGTAGCATTTTGCTGCCCCTTGCAAATCCCCGAGGAAGCCGGGAGGACTCGGGTGAACCCCAAATCTGGGCACCCCTGGATTAAATTTAATCCAGAAAAGATGTGGGCTCCACCAGAATCTTCCCAACAAAAATCAAGGGCAGTGGAAGGTCTGAAGAGAAGGATTCTGGGAACAAAAAAGAACTCAACATGGAAGAAGGTAAGACTCCCCGGGTGAGCACAGTCTGGAAATCCCTAGCTTTAATTACTAGGAGGGGAGGCTGATCACCTCCCGAGAGAACCCTAGTAGCCCCAGAAAATTGGGGGGAAGCCATTCTCTCTAGGTCTGGAAAAAGGAGAAAAACTGGGAAAAAGCCTGGTGTTTTGGGTTTGTCTAACTGCATATTAGAATCTGGTACTGGTCTTATATCCACTAAAGGAGTGGAGGCTTGATTATAATAGGAAGGGTTGTTTATAGGTTCGAGTCCTAATGTCCTGGAAATTGGTCTGGATTTTTAAAAAACTTGGCTACAGAAAAATGGATTGGCTTTTCTAGTGAAGCTTGGTATGGGTGTAAAGTTAAACAGTGAAAAAGGTCTAGCTGGAATCTTTTGTTATGGTGCTGAATTGTGAATGAATTCACTTTATACCAAATGTTAATGTTAAGTGTTCTCTCTAAGGTTTGTGATGGCTGCGAGAGCAGCCATGCTGAAAAAATATATATAGAACTTGTGGGTCAGATTAGTGACCTTTGTGCTTCTGTCTGTGTCAGCTCGATGCTAGTGTTGGAGTTGTGTGGTTATGTAAAGTAGAATTTAGTTGAGCTGGAGCCCTCCCTTGCCATTGGCAAGGGGGTGAAATGATTATGGGGCAAAATTGAGGAGTCTGGATGTTTGCGGAATCTAGATGTTTGTGCATGCTCTGCTGTCTTGTCTCTGGTCTGCCCCTTTGCCGGGGCTTGGAGGCCATCTGTGTCCACGCCACGCACCCAAGTTTGTTGGGGCTGCCCCAGTCAGGGTGGCTGGGTCCCCAGGAGGGGTGCCAAATTTGAGTAGGTTCTGTCTGCCCATTTTGGCAGAAAGCTGGAAAGGGGGGAGCGGCTTGCCCCTTTCCAGTGAGTCCACACCTTCTATTCAGAAGCTGCATTTCTATTTGATTGTTGTGTATCCGACTGCCTGGAAGGGGGGGGAAGTGAAGGGGGTGAAAAACAGAATCAAAATAAATGCAGTAAAGTTCCCTCCCTAGGGTGTCAAGGCCAAAATCTCTCTTTCTGTAAGACTGTAGAAATACTTTGGAATGTTTTAGCACTGTAAAATCGTCTTAAGAAAGGAGGCTATGGCTTGAAACAATAGACCTCTAATCACTTAATAGCCTTTTCAGTGATCTGGCTAAGAGCTTCAGGGTTGTGAAACTGTAGAGGGAAATGGGAAAAAAAAGAATGAAATGCCACTTTGAAATCTATGTTTGGCTTTTATCAGTTGCTGGTGCCTAAGAATTCACGGTAAAAAAGTAGTTTAAAATGAATCTTAAAGTGCCAATTTTCTCTTGCTGGTGAATTAAATGCATAACTTGCAGATGAGAATTTGTTCCATTACTAAGAAAAGGCAGGACTTCAAAGAATTGTTATTAATAAAATTCTTGTAGCTTAATTAATAAAGGTATCCAATTCACCTTAAGGTTAAAAAAATTAATAAAAACTGTAACTGAGTTAAGATCATTTATAAATGCATTTATATTATAAAACAGCAGAAAGATAATAACTGAAATTATAGCTGGGTGAATCTAGCCTGAAACTATTATTTAAGTGTAAATTCTACACTAACCTTACCTTCGTTTATGGTTGCTTGGAGCCTAGCCTCACCCCTTGCCTTTGCCTGTGTTTGTTTCATAACGGCTCCTGTTCTACTGGTATTAGTAACCCTGCTTCCTCTCATGAATCTAAGTGTGGACTGGATTGCTGCCTGGTGGAATTCTTAGCTCTTGGGTTTAAACGACCACTGGAGTTTTATTATCTCCAAGGACTGGGGGGAATAAAGGGAGCCTCCTGCCTTGACTGTCAGTGTTCCTAGGAGTGGCAATTCATGAGAGAAACCAGTTTGTCTCTCTGAGGCTTCCAGTAGCCTCAGTGAATATACATAGATGTAATCTTGTTGCTTATCCAAAATTCTGCTAAATTCAAGGTAAAATATAAAGTTCTGAAACAAAAAAAATGGTACTAAAGCATTGGGAACATTTTGGTTACAAGCCATTAGTTAAGAAACAAAATTCTTGTGTAAACTACATGGTCATAGTGTAAAACTGCACAGTCATAGCGTAAATTAAGAAAAGTTTCAGGAGTCTGAAATGTTTTGCAGTCACACTTATTTTGTAAAAATTGGAAGTTTTAAGTAACTAAAGTTATGTTTTTGTGTCAAACTATTCATGTCTGCCTATTTGCTCAAATTATTGAGGTTAAATAGGCAGTTATATAAGTAATATGTATTTCTGAAAGTCAAATTAAGCTAAGCAGTATATAAAATAATGCAAATTATAAGTAACATCAATGAGTTGTGTTTCTGTGTCTACCTCTATTTGTGTCTGCCCATTTGCTCAGGGTATGTCTTCATACATCAAGATGATAATATCAAATTAACAAGTGAAAATTACTAAAAAAAACTCTATTCAAATTGTTAAAAATTAAATATGAAGTTATATATGTGAATAAATATTCTTGGAGCCCAAATTAGACTAAGCAGGATGAAAAGGTCATATAGAAATCTGATTATAGGAACTATTGAAAAAGGGCCTCCTCTTTGCAAGAGCTTTGAAGGCAAGACTAGGTGTGGCAGATTAAACCTATCTACTAGGCTAAGGAATTAAGAATCAGTTTGCCCTATAATTTCCCATTTTAAACCTTTTGTCAGCTATAAAATGTAAAAAAAAACAGATTGGTTTAGTTTTCACATAAAGGAAGAAAATATTAACTAATGTAACCTGGCAGCCTACTACCTCAGTCTCCCACTCCCAGGTTAAACAGCAACAAAGGAAACCAGCTTAAGCCAGTCCTATATAGGCAATAAAAGATGCCCAAGAAAGAGCTAAGTCAATACCAATTCAGCACTAAATTCCATTCCTTATTTGACAAAGGGGAGCAGGCAAAAACTAAAATGGTTGGAATGTGATAAAGGAAGCAGTTAAATCACAGACTTTTGCGTGGGAAAGTTAGATCTTCTTGGATAAGCTGTAACTTCTGAAGTATCCAATCTATGGAGAAACAGAGGAAGAGCTTGCTTGCTAAACTTAGGGGTATAAATTGTGTCATTTTTCTTTGTTCGGAGTGCCAGCCATATTTTCTGGTTCTGCGCCCCTTCTTGCAAGATTGAGAATAAATTCTTTTCTTCTCCACAATCAGGTGAGCCTTATTTTCTTCCAGAAGAAGATTTCTTTCCAACAAAATAAAGGTAATTAGTGGCTCTGTTGACAAATTTCAATAAGTAAAGAAAAATTCATAAAAACTATGGAGAGATCTTTCTTGGATTATGATTAAACAAATTAAATAATTGTATAATGTGTTTTGAAACCTGGTAGTCAGTATGCTTTTAAAAATTATTCATTTTCATAACTTAAACAAAGATAAAGTTTTGGCTTCCTGTAAAGATAAAAAGAGAACATTCCTTACATAAACTATAATGGTTTCAATTTTATTTAGCTTGAGTGTAATCTCCCATAGTTAACTTATAAACTAAATTAACATTATATGTACAAAATCTTTAGAGTAATAAAAATTTAAGTTCATGTTAATAAAATTAAGCTAAAGAAAAAGATTATAAATATGCTTTCTTAAAGAAATAAAGTAAATTTCTTTGGTTAGTAATTATAATTTAATAAGTTTATTTAAATGTAAGGTAACTAGTCAATGTGGTTGTAGTCAATTATAAAACGTTTATAAAACATCTTCCAAACTGTGAAAACATTTAAATAGTTCTAGTTCTAGAAGTCATTGTTAACTAAACACCTGGATTAGTATTGGTTGCAAAAAATAACTTCGTGGTAATAAAATCTGTCTGAAGGCCACTGCAAGGTACATATTTAAGTAAATGGAAATAAAAAGTTATCTTAATTCTATTGGGAATCTTCTGTTTTTATTTTAACAATGGAAAATAGTTTTTCCCTCTATTACTAAAGTAAAATATCTACTATTATCTTCATAGTAAAATTATATAAGTAAACAGTCATTTGATATATGTATAATGTGTTGCATTAAATTGTTTAAAAAATATATAAAAACAAGGAACAAACTTTAACATTGTCAAACTCTTTTGTGCATTCAAACCAGGCCTTGAATACATTACAGGTTGCCTCTCCATGTGAGTTATTGGCTAGGCTGGTCACTGACCCCTCAATTAGATATATTTGCTATATCAGCCTCTGGTTCTGCTCCTGAAGTCGATGGAAACTACGTTGCAGTTTCAAGCTCCTGCAGCAGCCAGTTATGACTCGGCACAGCCAAGTGTGGAGGATATCACCTCCAGACTGGCACTGTTCCTTAGTGCCAGAGAGCACTATGTACCAGGCTAGTAGAATACTGGAAAATCTCTCTAGGATCAACAATGCTGCGACTTGCTCACTGTGTGAAGAACATGCTAAGTGGAGCCATGATACCAGGATACTGTAAGTAAAACTTAAACACAATTGGCATTATGGCCTGCTCCCATGGAGAAATAACATGTAAAGTATTACAAACCTGAAACTTAAAACTATTAATTGCAACTCTGAATCCTTATGCATTAAATAATACATTAGTTAATATTAAATGCTGTACTTTTATCCTGTACTAAATATATGCCTAATAATTATAATGTTATCTTTTCTATTTTGGATCAAGTGCAAAAGTATATTAGACATGTTAAATTCCTAGTAAATTCATTTTCTAATCAGTTAATAAACATGTCTATAGAATAAGGTGGCAATCTCAGCCAGGCTCAGTCTACTTACTATTCTACTGTACTCTACTGTGTAGCAAAAATGAAGCTTGCTTACTAATAATGAGTCACCTATTGAACAAGTCAAAATTATCAGAAATTGTACAATTAAAACCAAAATGTAAAAAACCTTTATTCTGTAGTTCTGATCACTCCTACAGCTGAAAACTAAGAAAATTTTCAACTTGGTATACTAATCCTGAATGAAACCAATTGCCCAAAGGATGCCAGTTTGCCAGGAGCATCTAACAGAGCACATGAGTGCCAATCATTAAACAGCTTGAAATGTGTCTTCAAACAAAGCTAAGTATCTATTGCGATTTCTCTCTGAAAACAAATAACTTAGAAAAAATATATATATACTGTTCCCACCAGCTTTTAAAAAGGGGTGCCATCTTTATAAGCACCTAACCTTGTCTACCTCTGTAATCCAATGTCCTCTTTTAAAAACGAATATTCCAAAATTTTAATGAAGTTTGTTTCTTTCAGAGTGAACATCTTATTAACCATATGAAAACTTCATCCAATTTCGTACAGAAGGCCAGATCCATCTTCCTCCAGTTAAAATAAAATAGAGTTTTACACCTTGTTAGGCAATGACTACAGCCCATGGCCAGCAGGAAGCAGTTACAGAAAAGAGATGATCTCCCTTCAGCACCCCTTTAAGATTAAAGGTGTAAACTCTTTAAGGGTAAAACAAAATTAATAGATGGATCTGGAGCCTGACTGAAAATCTACGTGGGCGCCAGAGGCCCCGGGATGACTGCAGGGAGGCCTCTGCCCCAGAATTCTACTGTCCGGAGTAAAACCTCATAAACTTTTGGGAACAGGCTCCTGGATGCTACACTGAAAATTGATAAGTAAAGTAATCAATCAAAACAACAAACAGCCATCCACCTCATAGCTCCAACAATAATTATGCCAAAGCTTAGCAAGTTAAACTTTGGCATAAGGAGGGAATGATGTGGGCTATGGGTAGGAGGCTCTTTGTCTCTTAATAGATAACCTAAGCTGTCTGTGACTTGTGGGTGTGGGACAATAAGAGACTGCAGTCCTGCCCTTGGTAACCATGGCAGCAACTCCAGTCCCAGGAAACGGTTTAACAATGCAAAGTCTATAAACTTTAAATATTCAGGGAAAATGCAGACCAAATGGGCTAGAGGCTTATCTGGAATGTGTGAAGTCCATGCTGGGGGCTTGCCTAAGATGTAGAAGATATATGCTAATTCAAGCCTATTGAGAACTGAGACAAAAGGAACATTTGTCCTTTCTTCTCTGTATAAAAGGGACTCAGGAGTCTTGTTCGGGGCTCGGGATTGAAACAGAAAGCTCCCAAGTCTGGCCGGCCATCAATAAACCATTTTTCCTTCTCAAAGTCATTCTTGAGTCCTGGCCTTTCTATACACAAATAATTGAACCTCTCTCAAATTCTACAACAGTCATATTTACATGAAAATTACACATAATTGTTTATATAGTATAATGTATTTGAACTCATTAAAAATGTAAAAGAATAGGCCATGCTATGATTTGTCTGTTGAAATTCTATCAGGTGCAGTTATATTTCTAATAATTTTATATTATTCACTGTTTTGCAAAAATTAAAAGCTGTCCTGGCTTTTTTTAGATGAAAGAAAGTGATAAGGTCTTTTACATCACGCATGTATTTTATGAATACTCATTATGTCCTGAAAGGAGAGAGGGACAAAATCAAAACATCTTTTCTGATAAGTTTTTCAAGTCTGTAGCTTGAAAGCATTTCACAACATGATCATTTAATCATTTTACCTTGAATAAAGCAATGACTCCCTAAATATAAACTTAGGAGTTACTTCAACTTTGATTAATCACCTAGTTGAAGCTCTTTATTTATGTTCAACTGTTCTTATCAGCTCAGGGTAGGCCCCTATAAGCATGTCTCTGTATATAAATGTCTGTAGGCCCAGGGCAAGAGGTTCTTCTTTGTACAGGGTTTTTGTTTTCCCTGGTTGTTCTCCCCTCCCCTCTAAAGAGCAGAAAAATAATTTATTCCAAAAGATGGGAGGAAAATATAGCTTGGTGTAATTCTATCATGTGAGGACAGATCTTTCCTCCGAAGGTGCTGTCCTCTTAACTGCCCACTGCAGTCTTAGTTGCCTTGCAGCAGTTTCTGGGCTGGTCAAACACTTTGCAGATTCAGACCTGAGCCATCCTCAAATCCATAGATTCTAAGTGAGTACTGTATATCTCAGAATAGCACCTTTCATCTCAGAAGACTGCATGCACATTTTGTAGAGTCGCCACAGTTTAGGTTAAGCCGGCATATCATTCATCCAAGTGTAAAAACGGTGACAGGAGAAAGACTGCATTTTAGAATAAAATAATCAAATGCGGTGTGAATCTGTAAGGATGTGAAGGAAGGTGGTCTGGGGTGGGAGGCAATTTTGCATCTAAAGAAATTCTCTTCCTGACCTCAATGACTTAAGCCCCGTAGAGGATGTCCTCTCGCTCAAGGTCAAAGATAACTTGAGATACCAGATGATTTCATTCTTCAAAGAATGTTGAGTTGGGCCACAACTGCTATCAGCCAAAAGAGATAGCAGCAAACTGAACAGGTCACTAATGTGGTGATAACTCTCCCATTAGGATCCTTAGAGACAAACCTGGGCACCAAGAGGCTGACAAAGCCTCGGGACACGTTCATCATGATGAGAGATACTGTAAGGCCATTAGTCGCTCAGTTGCCGCCCCAAGCTGCCAGCCCGTCTCTCAACCTCACATTGGTCCCACCTGGAAGTCCTTGGTTGTTCATTTTAACCAAGCTTGAGTAAAAGGAGATTCAACAATGGTTGATGTTTTAGGGTCCCACGTATAAAAGGATTCTCCCAGTCTCCAGAGTTTTGAACCAACTAAGAGAGCCATGCAGGATACAGATAGATAGAGATACAAGCATCAGCTTTAGGACTATTGAAGTTAATTGAAGGGGAAGTGGGTTTGGCTCAACTGATAGAGAATCCACTTACCATATAGGAGGTCCAGGGTTCAGTACCCAGGGCCTCCTGGCCCATGTGATGAGCTGGCCCACGCACAGTGCTGCCGTGCACAAAGAGTGCTGTGCCACGCGGGGTGCCCCACCCGCAGGGAGTACGCCCAGCAAGGAAAACCACCCTGCTCAAAAAAAGCGCATCCTGCCCAGAAGTGACACCGCACACAGGGAGAGCTGATGCAGAAAGATTACACAACAGAAAAAAGACACAGATTCCGGGTGCTGCTGGGAATGCAAGTGGACACAGAAGAACACACAGCAAATGGACACAGAGAACAGACACGGGGCTGGGGGGGGGGGGGGAGGGGCGGGGGGAGGGAGGAATGGTGAGAGAAATAAATAAAAAATAAATCTTTTTTTAAAAGATTGTGAATAAAATGTAAAAAAAAATGTGTGTGTCTTGAAATGAAATACAGCACTTGCAAACACCATGGGATTTATGCTCTCTGGTTTTGTGGTTTTTAAAATTGTTATTGTGGTAATGTGCAGCATATTTCCCATTTTAACCACTTTCAAGTACACAATTCAGTGGTGTTAATTTGATATAGCCTGTGCATTAAAACAAAATTATTTCCAAGAGTACCTAGTCTCCAAGATGGCCAAATAAGTAATATAGGCCCTACAGTCTTTGAATGTTCAGAAGGGATGTGAGACTGAGTGTGTATTCAGGGCTGCCTCCAGACGATGTGGAAGATATGCTAATCCAAACTGGCTTGGATGTGGAGAATATGTAACTCACTGGGAGGAAATAACCTATTTGATACTAAGATCTGAAGAACCTAACCAAAGGTCTGTTTACCATCACTGTTAGTCTTCCTAATCCTATATCCTCTGTATAAAAGGGTCTGGAAAAGGCTGTTCGGGGCTCGGTTTTTATTAGGACAAGAGTCCGCTGAGCCCGGCCGGTCGAAATAAACCAACTTCCTTCTCGGTATTCTCTCGTGTCCTGGCCTTCGAAACCGCGCCTATCCGAATTTCTCCACTACAAATTATCTTCTCAATGTTGTACTACCATTACCACCATCCATTACCAAAACTTTTCCATCACCACAAAGAGAGACTGTACCCATTGAGGATTAACTCCCCATTCCCTACTCCATCCCTGCCCCCATTATCCTGTAATCTACTTTCTCTTTCTACACATTTGCATATTCTAATTATTTCATATAAGTGAGATCATACAATATTTATTGTTTCGTGTCTGATTTACTTCACTTAACATATTATGTCTTCAGGTTTCATCCATGTTGGCATATACCTGAACTACATTCCGCTCTTAAGGCTTAATTACATTCCACCGTATGTATATACCACATTTTGTTTTTCCACCCATCTATCAATGGACACTTGAGTTAATTCCACCTTTTGGCTACTGGGAATAAAGTACATTGGGTGCAAATATCTGTTCCAGTTCCTGCTTTCAATTCTTCTGGGTATACATTTAGAAGTGGGATTGCTGGGTCATATGGTAATTCTTTTTTTTTTCCCATTAACAGTCATCTGTCATTTGTTTATTTTTCTGTCTCGTGCCAAGTCTGTGTGCTAGCAGACAACAAACACAGGTGCCTCTGTTTTTGATAAAATATTGGGGAAGAATGGAAGAAATGCAAAGTTTGATGTCTTCAGACTGGGGAGAGGAAGTCTTCTCATTTTAGAGGTCTGCAGCAATGCCATTCTGACATGAAGCGGCTGGGGCTGGGAGCATCATCAGAAACCAAGCTTTGGACAACTGGGCTCCCCAGATGAGCACTGTGACATCTCCAGGATCCTCCAGGCAATGAAAGGGAGGTGAGAAAGCCCCTTCCATCCACATTCATGGTTTGAAGAAGCACACAGGGTGGCTTGAGGTGCGACCAGCTCAGCAACCATCAGCTGCTGAAAAGACCATGTGGCAGAATGGGACATCAACCAGCCATTTTTGTGCAGGGTCCTGGACTTGAGCATGTCACTTCCACTGCTGACATGACATGACTGATGCCCTGAAAACAGACCAGAAGGCTGCCCCTAGCCAGGAGGGCTCCCCCTGGACAGGGCGCTCCAGCTGGGGGCGGAGGTGGGGAGCAGGTCGGCTGCCCCACCAGGGTCCATCTGCTGGTGGCAGGCCATACAGACAGTCTGCTGGACTGCTACTTCCCCTTCTCAGAGCTGCAATTCATTCTGGAATAGCTGGCTCAGTGTTGTTTGCCTGCCCTCCCCGCAGATGAGGACACGGAATGCCGGAGCACCCTTGCCCCTCTGGGCGGCAGCCTCCGTGCATGGCCACCAGGTGCCCCGCCACATCCTTCATATGGTAATTCTTATTTTTATTTTTAGGAGGTACCAGGGATTGAACCCAGGACCTCCTACATGGGAAGTAGGCACTGAACCACTGAGCCTCATCCCCTCCCCAATGAGAGGTGGTTGTTTTTTGTTTGTTTGTTTTTAGGATGTACTGGGAATCTAACCTTGCACACCGGAAGCAGGTGCTCAACCACTTGAGCAACATCCACTCCTCCATCTGGTAATTCTGTGTTTAACATTCTGAGGAACCATAAAACTATTTTCCTTAGAGGTTGTACCATTTTACATCCTTACCAACAATGCACAAGGCTTCCCATTTTCCCCATCCTGCCAACTTTTTTTTCTGGTTTGTTTGTTTCAGTAATGGTCATTGGTGTGAGGGAGTATCTCATTGTGGTTTCATTTACATTTCACTTATGTATGACCTTTGCTTTTATTCCAACCTGCAGCGCTCTCCAAATCAGCCAGAAGGCATTGAAAGTATATTCCATTCTTAACTCTTCGTCCCTAGGACAATTAACTTTCTGAGAAATTCTTGTGGCATTATAATTTGTTTTGATAAGATTCCACCTATCCCAGGATTTATCCCCTGGGGGCAGTTTGCTTAGATGTACATAAGTTTGGGAAGGTAAAAGAATGAATCTCGCTTTACCAATCTTGCAAAAGCAATCTTGCCTTGCTTTTAATCTCATTCAACAATTCAACAAACTGGCTGTTGCTTTAATTTAGGCATCAGCATACTATATGCATAAGCATTTTTTCTTTCTACACAGCACAAAACCCTCTCCCTTTTTTTCTTGAATCACATGGCTCCCTCTCTCTTTCATGTGCCACTTTTGATAAAGGTGTGTGCACCAAGAAATATATCATTTCCTGTAAAAGAAATTACAGTGCAAACACTATGGTAAATGTCAATTGACCCTCAGGCTCAGGGTTGGAGAGCTCATACTCTGTAAGATGGAGATAAGCACTCACTCCCTACAGTGGGGGCAGCCCCTAACAAGTCCCAGCTAATGGTTGCCATTTGGAAATTGGCAGCACTGTCACCAGATTTTTTGGTTGTTCAAAAGAAGCTATAGGGAAAAGGATATGGCTCAACCAAATGGGCTCCAGTCTTCCATACAGGAGGTCTAGGGTTTGATGCCCAGGGCTTCCTGGTGAGGGCAAGCTGGCCCATGTGGCAAGCTGGCCCACGCGGAGTGCCAGCCCATGTGGGAATGCAGCCCCAAGTAAGAGAGCCGCCCTGCGTGGGAAAGCCACCCCGTGTTGGAAAAGCCGCCCTGCGCAAGAGTGCCGGCAGTCATGGGGAGCTGTCACAGCAAGAAGATGCAACAGGAGACACAGAGGAGAGAAGGTAAGAAGACATAGCAGAACAGTTGAGCTGAGGTGGCACAAGAGAGTGATCTCAGCTCTCCTGCTCCGGAAGGTCCCAGGATCGGTTCCCAGAGCCACCTAATGAGAATACAAGCAGACACAGAAGAACACACAGTGAATGGACTCAGACAGCAGACAATGGGGGGAATGTGACGGGGGAAGAAAAAATAAAAATAAATCTAAAAAAAAAAAAGCTACAAATCAGAGGAAACTTTTATTATGTTTGAAGTTTTGATCTTAATGTCAAAAAATATATCGGGAAACGGACTTTGGCCCGGTGGTTAGGGCGTCCGTCTACCACATGGGACGTCCGCGGTTCAAGCCCCGGGCCTCCTTGACCCATGTGGAGTGCCGTGCCACACAGAGGTGTCCCCCGCGTAGGGGAGCCCCACGCGCAAGGAGTGCACCCATAAGGAAAGCCGCCCAGCGCGAAGGAGGGAGCAGCCTGCCCAGGAATGGCGCCGCCCACACTTCCCGTGCCGCTGACAACAACAGAAGCGGACAAAGAAACAAGACGCAGCAAAAAGACACAGAAAATAGACAACCGGGGGAGGGGAGGGGAATTAAAGAAATAAAAATAAATCTTAAAAAAAAATATATATATATATATTGGGAGAAGGACATATTGGAAAGAAAAAGTAGTTTTCTTTATTTTGTTATGGATTTGGGAGTTAAAAAACTGGAAAAGTATACCAATAAAAATATAGTCATTTATCTAGTATTTGGAGAATAAGGAGATCCAATTTAGTAAACTTTCTAATTTTTTTTCAAACATGTATCAAACACAAAACTCTTCCTATTTTCAGTAATTAGTCCATTTTGGAAATATATCTAATTCTTATGCTTCATCCTTGCTCCACCTTTGTTGTCCCCTATTTCAGGAATCGGCAAAGAGAATAGTCACTTTCATCCACTTAGCTGTTCAAGCCAAAAACCTGAGAGTCACCCTTGACACCGTCCAATCAATCACCAAGCCGTGGCAGTTCTACTTACTAAATATATCTGGGACTCTTTCTGTTGACATTATTACTACCCTCTCCCAAGCCGCCTTGAACTCCTGCCTACCCTCTCCAGTACCCTCCCTCATTGGGTTGTCAGATTTAGCAAATGAAAATATAGGCTGTCTGGTTAGGTTTGAATTTCAGATAAATATTAAATAATATTTTTAGTATAAATATGTCCCAAATATTGCATGGGATATAGGTATTCAAAAAAGAAATTGTTATCTAAAATTCACATTTGATGGGGCATCCTGTTCTCCTATGGGTCTCACTTACTCCTCAGGGACCCCTCCAATTCATTTTCTTTCTTTTAAAAAAATTTTTTAAAGTAAACTTTATTTTAACTTAAAAAAAGAAACAGGCAAAAGGCAGCTTAACAAAATATGGAAGCATTACTTTAAATATTTCTGTCCAGGCACATTTATCTCATTAATCCTAAAAACTAACTCAATTGTTTCTTCAGTGTTGAGAAAGGTACATAAATGAGCACAGGTTGGTTTAATAACGTGACCAAGGTCTCCTAGTTAATGAAGGGGAAAAATGCTTAATCAAATATATACCTTCTAAAACTAAATTCCATGTATTTTTTTTTACCTTTAGCATTGATATAGTACCTTCTTGCCTTTACTACAAAATATTTTTCCCATGTAGCACCATGTTCTTAACATCTTATAGTAGAAGAACATTCTTGTATTTATATTATTCACCACAATCCTTATCTACCACCAAAATCACTGTTATACAGTCCCTAGATTACCCTCTAGTTGTCTTTCAACTAACAGTAACCTCCCTACACTACTTCTTTCAACCGCAATCATGTTTAGAAATCAGCAGTGTTAGTTATACTCATTGTATTATGCTACCATCAACTTTATCCACATTTTTACATTTGCCCTTATTTTTCTTAACAAATCAATTTTAGTGATACATCTTAATAAAACATACAATTCATTCTAAGTGTACAATCAATGGTATTTGGTGTAATCACATAGTTGTGCATTTGTCACCTCAGTCATCATAGAGCATTTTCATTATTTCAATAATAATAATAAACAAAAAACAAATAAACTAACAAAATTCTTTACCCCCTCAATCTCTTTATGCTTCCTCTGCTGTACATAGCTGCTATTTCTGCCTATTCTTGCACAATTACTTATTCTTTTTTTTTTTAAAGATTTATTTATTTATTTAATCCCGCCCCCCCCCCCCCTCGGTTGTCTGTTCTCTGTGTCTATTTGCTGCGTCTTGTTTCTTTGTCCGCTTCTGTTCTCAGCTGCAGAAGTGTGGGCGGAGCCATTCCTGGGCAGGCTGCACTTTCTTTCGCGCTGGGCGGCTCTTCCTACGGGTGCACTCCTTGCGCGTGGGGGGGCACTCCTTGCGCGCATCAGCACTGTGCATGGGCCAGCTCCACATGGGTCAAGGAGGCCCGGGGTTTGAAGCACGGACCTCCCATGTGGTAGACGGATGCCCTGACCACTGGGCCAAGTCCGTTTCCCTACTTATTCTTTTATTAAGCAGTTTTTTGAGTTACATTCAGAGACCATACAATCTATCCAAAGTGTATAATTAATGGCTTTTAGTACAATCACAATGCTGTGCATTCATCACTACAAAAAAATCTTAGAACAATTTCGCTACTTCAAAAACAAAAACTCTACATCCCTTAGCAGTCCTTCCCTAGCCCTATATAACCACCAATACAATTCCATCTTTATAAACTGATCTATATTTACATGTTACATAAATGGAATCATGCAATATGTAGCACTTTGTGTCTGATTTCTTTTACTTAGCATAAGTTTTTTTTGCCTGATATTAACATCTGTAGTTTAACACGCATTTGTTCAATTTCAAAGAAAAACAGTCTTATATATGTCATTTTACTCATATTCGTATTTCACATGCAGTTTTACTAGTCTATACAGTTGCATGTTACATTTTTTAGCTTTCCTTTTAGTAATATATATGACCTGAACTTTCCCTTTAAAGCCCTTTCATACCCATATAATAGCACTGCTAGTTACAGACATTATGTTGGACTTTCACCTTTTCTATTCATTTCCATAGATTAACACACATCTCTTTTACGAATTCTGTACAAGTTAACCTTCAGCTTTCCATTCTCTAACCTCATTCCACTTTCTTGTGACTCATTGTAGCAGTTTGATATTATTGATGAATTCCAAAAAGAAATATTGGATTATGTTTATAAACTGATCTTTTCCTCTGGGCATATTATATTATATTGGATTCATTGATTTACTTTAAAGTAATTACGTAAACCTCTTGTGCCAGTAGGGTGTAAAAGGCATGGCAAAGGACAGAGTTCAGGGTTTTTGATGTTGGAGTTTGATGCTGAAGGCTTAAGCTTGAGCCCTGGAAAGTAAGCTCAACAGAGAAAAGAGAAGCAAGCCCCAGGAAGCCTGAACCCTTGCAGATGTTGGCAGCCATCTTGCCCCAACATGTAAAAATAGACTTTGGTAAGGGAAGTAGCTTATGCTTTACAATCTGGTATCTGTAAGTTTCTACCCTAAATAAATACCCTATATGTATAAAAACCAACCAATTTCTGGTAGTTTGCATCAGCATCCCTTGGCTGGCTAATACACCCACATTCAAGTCATTACCTCCATGAAACTACACAATATATTTAGTTCATAGTAGCAGAATCATACAGTATTTGTCCTTTTGTGTCTGGCTTGCTTCCCTCAACATAATGTCCTCCAAGTTCACTAATGACTTCATTTCTTCCGGCAGCTGTGTAATATTCCTTTGTGATTATACACCACAGTTTGTTTATCCATTGATCAGTTGATGGTCACCTGGGTTGTTTCCATCTTTTGGCAATCGTGAATAATGCTGGTATGAACATCGGTGTGCAGATGTCTGTTTGTGTCACTGCTCTCAGTTCTTCTGGGTATATTCCTAGCAGCGGTATTGCTGGGTCATGTGACAAGTCTATATTCAACTTCCTTAGGAAATGCCAAACAGTCCTCCACAGTGGCTGAACCATTATACATTCCCACCAACAGTGAATAAGTATTCTGTCTCTCCACGTTCTCTCCTGCACTTGTTACAATCGACCTTATTAAACATTCTTCATATATATAGTATCTCTATCCAATTCGTTTTCCATACCACAGTTACGATGATTCTTGAAATTCATATTTGATCATGTCATTATTCAGATTTTATTGAAATTCTGCATTGTTTTAAGGACTAAGTCCTTTAATTTTTTTGTCTTTTTAAAAAAATTTATTCCTTTTTTGTTGTTGTTTTCTTTGTTTTAATTCTTTTATTTTTAACATGCTATTCAAGGCCCAGCCAACCTCTCCAACTTTGTCTCCTTGTACCTCTAGCCCCTCTTGCCTTAGATTAGAGCCTTCAACAGCCAGCCATGTCTGAATGCTCTTCCTTTCTCATCCCCATCTTTTTTTTTAAAAAAGATTTATTCATTTCTCTCCCCACTCCCCCACCCTGGTTGTCTGTTCTCTGTGTCTATCTGCTGCACCTTCTTCTTTGTCCGCTTCTGTTGTTGTCAGCAGCACGGGAATCTGTGTTTCTTTTTGTTGCATCATCTTGTTGTGTCAGCTCTCCATGTGTGTGGCGCCATTCCTGGGCAGGCTGCACTTCCTTTCGCACTGGGCGACTCTCCTTACAGGGCGCACTCCTTGCGTGTGGGACTCCCCTATGCGGGGGACACCCCTGCGTGGCACGGCATTCCTCGCGCATCAGCACTGCGCATGGGCCAGCTCCACACGGGTCAAGGAGGCCCAGGGTTTGAACTGCAGCCCTCCCATGTGGTAGACGGATGCCCTATCCACTGGGCCAAGTCTGCCACCTCCACCCCCATCTTTAGCTCTTAGCTGTCAGCTTCAGCATCACCTCTTCCAAGAAGCCCTCCCTAACTTTCAGGTTAGGTTGTCCCCTCACAAGACTAATTCATTACTTATTTGTCCTTCTAGAGTATAAATTCCATGAAAGCAGGGGTCATGTCTTCTTAGATCACTACTGTAGCCTCAATGCCTTATAAAGTGCCCAGCATAGAATGGTTACTAATGAATGCTGAATAAATAAGCACTAAACACTACTTACACTTTCCCCAAAGATTGAGGTCATCTTTATATGATCCATTATTCTACTGTACTGGGAAACACTGGTGCTTTCATATCTCTGCTCTAGCCTCTTTCTACATTATTGGCTCTGAGATGGTTATATTGTTGGCACTCTTTTGACTCCTGTTTTAAAAATACATATATTTTTTCTCTAATTTTCTCTCAAGATTGAGCTGATTACAGTCACTTCTTGCTTGGAGGAAGGGCAGGAAGGGGAGCTTCTATTTTTTTCCCTGATCTACTATGGACTGATAACCCAGATAACAAAGTTTCTCAGAATTCCATTTATCAGATGTTGAGAGAGACTGAGGATGTATAAAAGCAAACTTTATGGATTTCAGTGAGCTACTGATAGTTTTTTAAAAATTATTATTAAATTTTTTATAGTATTTATTTATTTATATCCCCTCTCCAAGATGGCTCCCTTGTTTGTCTGTTTGTCTTCTTTAGGAGACACTAGGAACCGAACCTAGGAACTCCCATGTGGGGAGCGAGTGTCCAACCACTTGAGGCCCTTCTGCACCCTGCTTGTTGCAGTGTCTGCTCATTGTGATGCCTGCTGGCTGCAGCGTCTGCTCATCTTCTTTAGGAGGCACTGGGAATTAAACCTGGGACCTCCCATGTGGGAGGGGGGTGCCCAATTGCTTGAGCCACATCCCCTCCCCTGATAGTCTTTTTGATTTCTTGGGTTTCTTCTGTGTTCAAGCTATTTTAGGTTCCCAGATAAATGAGGTGTCACTGTGTATTTCTTCAACTGTCCAGATACTGATAGTCATTCCTGTTACATTAATCTTCTTGAAGTTCATATTCGGTCAGTTAATTTTCCTGCTCAAAACCCTTACCACTTTAGAACAAGTTAAATATTCTTTTCTTAATATTTTTCTACATTTAAAATGTCTTGGCTTCTGAACTCAAGCATTTTAATGCATTGTTTACTGACCTCTCCTAAAAACATTGTAAGATGTATCATATACATTTATTTTATACAAGTTCAACCGTATTGGCTCGGTTGGGAGAGTGTGAGAAAGAGTGATTTCTTTGAACAGAAGGACTTATTATACTCCTGGCTACCATAAATCTCTCTGGTTAAAGCATAAAGAGCTAGAAAAAAAAACTTAAGGGTAACTTGCACTATAGCAAAGCATACTTTTTAAGAAGCAAAGGTCTGGGTCTGCCTCAGGAAAGTGAGGTAAGTGAAGCACTTACACTTTGGGCATGAAATTTAAGGGGAAGCCAAAAATCCCAGGAATCAAGACACATAATACTTTAACACAATATTTAAAAAATAAAAATTAATACAAAAATTCATGAGTACAATTTTTTTAAACAGTTCAGTTTTACTGATATTATTAAAGCATACAATTCAACCAAAGTGTATAATCAATGGTATTTGGTATAATCATATAGTTGTACCTTCATCATTTCAATCATTATTAGAACATTTTCATTATTTCAATAATAATAATAAACAAAAAACAGACAAACAAGAAAATTCTTCATCTCTCAGTCTCTCTGTTCTACTCTTTTCTAAAAAGAATCCTACCCTTCATTTGCACAACTCATCTCACTTGCCTTCTCCATCCCTGGCTCTATTTAAGAGCACATTAGCTGGTTCAAATCTCAAGTTTGTCATTTATGAGCTGTGTGATGTACTTTACTTAACCGCTTTACCCCTCAGTTTCTTTGTCTGTAGGATGATGATAATTGGTATCTCCTTCGTAAGGTTTTTGTAAGAATTAGATGAGTCCAGTATATGATATATGCCAAAAACATGTTGACCATCATTATCCTAGAAACATACTGTCAAACAAGAGTCCTGTTGAGTGATAAACAGTTGTGTTTTTTTTTGAGGTACTGGGCTGAGGATTGAACCTGGTACCTCGAATGTGTGAAGCTGGCGCTCAACCACTGAACTATAAATGGTTTTATATCTGTCACCGCCGTCTTTGAGAAGACCTCAAAATGGGACAAGGGTCCTGTCCTACTACCATCATCTCTGTCATGTACATATAGCATGTATCAGCTTCTCCCAAAGGAGTAAAATA
This sequence comes from Dasypus novemcinctus, assembly GCF_030445035.2. Classification (NCBI taxonomy): domain Eukaryota; kingdom Metazoa; phylum Chordata; class Mammalia; order Cingulata; family Dasypodidae; genus Dasypus; species Dasypus novemcinctus. The sequence goes on along the minus strand of NC_080684.1, from coordinate 85,999,280 downwards.
ACTGAAAAGGGTAAAACCCTCACCTTGAATTTAAGAGAATCTAATCTGTTTTGCAACTGTGTTGATTTCATCTGTTTGGTTTGCATTATGTAGCCTGTGACCACTTAGTGCATATTTTGAGTACTTCCTGCAATAGGTTCTGAAGATACTTCAAAAAACGCCTTGACTGAATACAACATGGGAAACAATGTGTTGTTTCCTAAGGTGACTAGATTTAAGACAAGTCATTTGATTATATTAAATAGATTATATATTGGGAGAAAAATCTCCCGTTAAGCAGCAGCCAGGGGAGGACTTCCTGAAAATAACCTGGAGTCAGAGTAGAATTAATTGACCACTCCTATGTTGGTTCTCCCCTGTACATTTAACACTTCTTACCATAATAACTTTGTTGTTTGATAGTTTACATGTGTGTGTCCCCCACTAGACACGCTGGGAATTGTGGCCAGGACCAGTTCATTTTAGAATAACTGACACCAAGCAATATGCCAGACACCAGACACTAAGTTCATATTTAATTAATAAATGAGTGGAGGTATTTAGGTTTTGGTACATTTTGCCCAAGGTCTCCTTTTTCAAACAATTATGCTTAGGAAGGGGACAGAAATGAACCCATGCAGCACCTCCTCTTTGTGCTGTAAAAAGCACGATTTCCCAATGACTGTAAATACAGAAAAGGCTTTATGCACAAAAATATCCTTGACATTATAGCACAATCTGTGGCATAGCCTCGATGCGGACGCCGGTCCCGGGCAGCTTTCGCAACAATCGGGACGGGACCCCGACCCTCCAGAGCCCGACTGCGCAAACCGAGTCCGCGGAGCGCCGCCCAGCCCGCGGAGCCCGTGCGCACGCGCGCACGCGGGGCGCGCCTCGCCTCCATCTGCACCTCCGCCCGGCAGGTGGCGCTGCCGGCCCGCCGCCGGCGCCGCCGCCGCCTCTCGCCGGGTCAGACCCTGGCGGCGCCCGCCGCCTCGCGGGCCGCGGGTCCGCCTCCGCGCGCCGAGGGCGTGGGCTCCGGGCTCCCGGAAGCGGCGGCCGCGGCGCGGAGCCCAGCGGGCGTGGGGCCCCGGAGCGGCAATGCGCGGCAGCGGGAGGCCGTGAGCTGAGCGCGGCGGCCCGGCGGGGACCGCTGAATGGCGGCTCGTTGAGGCGCCGGGTCTGGCTCCTCCGGGCGTGGCGTGGCGTGGCGTGGCGGCGGCCGGGGTGATGCTGCTCAAGCTCCTCCAGAGACAGACCTATACCTGCCTGTCCCACAGGTATGGGCTCTACGTCTGTTTCGTGGGCGTGGTGGTCACCATCGTCTCCGCCTTCCAGTTCGGAGAGGTGAGTAGCCGCGCCGACCCCGGCCGGGGCGCCCTTCCCGGGACCCGACGACCCCCCGGCGCCGCGGCCCCTGCCCTCGCCGTGTCACGTCGCGCCCCCGGGCCGGCGCGCCTGCTCTTCGCCCCCGCGTCCTCCCGGCAGCCCCCGGGACACCTGTCCTTCACCCGGAGGCGCCAAGAACTCGAATCTCCTCCCAGGGCTCCGGTTTCGCCATCTGGGGGCGAGATCCCGTCCTCCCGACGGTTTGGGGAGATAGGCGCTGCTTCTCTCGCTTCCCCTGCAGTCCAGGTGCCTACTGCAAGGTCTCCCTGTCTTTTGAGTTTCCCCTAAGGCCTGTCCTTCCCCCACGAAGACCCCTCCCGGGACCTCGAGTTTGAGTCATTTCGTATTCTTCCTAAGCTCTCCTGAATTCTTATTTATTCTCTGCCCTTTCTGCAGTCTCTCTCTCTCCTGTCACCCTTTCAATTATCAAAGGCACCTTATCTCCTTAATCCCGTTTCGTCCCGGATCTCAAAACTTTCCTCCCAGGGGCCTGTGTGTTGTGCCTTTAAATTCGCGGTGGGGAGAGTTTACCGACTCCAAATTCAAAGGACTGAAAGTATGAAAGAGGATTTTTGCACTTTCGTTCTGTTTTGGGCACCGTACACCACTTAGTCCGGAGAGGGTCTACTGACAGCCAAGCACACACTCGTGGAAGATCTCCTCACAGCTCCAAACCCTTTCCCCATCCCGAGATCAGCTGAGGCCAAGCTGTGCACAAGGTAAATTGTCTTGAACTTGAGCACCGGACCTCCTGGGAGCCAGCTCAAGCCCTTGCCTTGGGTCATGGACTATGCTAATAATTTTGATTCCAGATCCCACAAGCCCCGCCTTTCTTGATGTTCTCTTAGTTAATGTGCAGTAAAGTAAACTCTTCTCGGCTCAGGCCACAGGTTTGGGAGGTGGAAATTCCCTGGATTAGTAGATTGCATGTTAATCTGGATATACACTGTTAAGCATTTTCTAGAATGAAACAACCCATTGGTTTAGGTTTAGCTACATTATAAATGTGTGTATAGAGAATACAACCAAATCAGAACTGAAGGACTAAATATATGTGACTTTAGGAGAAAACCACCTAAAAAAATGTGTCTGCAGCAATTAGGAGAAAAGCTGTGATACCAAGAGAAAAAAAAAAGAAGCTTAATTTTCAAGATGCTTGAAATTAGTCTGTTTTGTTTTATTTTATTTGGTAGGAGGTAACAAAGATTTTTAAATGAACAGAATGTTTATAGAAATTACGTAGTATACATTTGTCTGAAGGTTGTACCCATGCTGGATTGTAACCTCTATAAGGGAAGGTTGCTCTCTTGTTTAACTACTGCAACCCTGGCCCAAGCACAGTGCTGTGTGTAGAGTAGGCAGTCTTAAATTGTTGTTGTTTTTAAATGAATAAATGAATTATATGCTACGATTTTCAAGTATGCACTTTTAGAAACTCCTGGTTCTAGGGCTAGGGAAAAATGTCTTGTAGGTAAGGATGGGAAAGGGCCCCAAACATGGAAGTGTGCAGTATGTGCTTAATAGTATGTATACCACTTGCTGTTGTCTCTGTTTCATGAGTTGCAACTTGATACAATGAATGTATCTATGCATAGGTAAGTGCCTTATTACTGTTAGATTTTTTGACCCTGATTAATTTTAAGTTAACTGGTTGTTAACTCCCACACAATGTGAAGGTGACTTAAAGGCATCAGTTGTTAAAAGTTTTTCATTCTGTATCAGGGGTTCTTAACAGGGGGTCTGTGAGCTTGAATTGAAATTCAAAAGAACGTTCTTGTGGGGATGTGCTGGTCTGGGTGTGATATATTTATTAAATAATACACAGTATAGTGTGAACTTAGTAAGAGTTCCATGGTTTTCATGTGACTGGCAAACGGGTCTGTGGAACAAAAAAGGTTAAGAACCCCTCATCTATGTCATTTTTCCTTTCGTTGAATGCTTGGTTATTTATTTGCTGTAAGAAAAACATTTGTCACTATCTTGAAGTGGGCCACAGATCTTAAAGTTTGGGGCAAAAAATGCCAACAAGGCAGCATGAGAAATGGAGGCAGCTGGCTCAGTACTTGGTTGATTTGTATAGCAGATTGGAAAAGAGCAGGGGTGGAGGAGATGAGGGGATGCAGCATTAGGCAGATCTGGGTTTGAATGTTGGCTCTGGCCCCGGAAATAAGGATCATGACAATAGCTTACACTTACCTAGTGCTTACCATATGCTAGGCACGCCATTAATTAAGTGCTTTACATTTATTGACTCACTTAATCCTCACAACATTACCGCTGTGAGGTGAGTAATATTATACCCATTTTATTGGTGATGAAACTGAAGTACAGATGTTAGGTCACTTGCACAAGTTAATCCAGCTAGTTCACGGCAAATCTGACTCCAGAGCTGTGCACTCGAGCACACCTATTTATTAATATGTTCTCTCAGAGAGCCCAGGCTGTCGTGAGTTGGGTAAGGGAAGTTAGTTAACCTCTCTGAACCTCAGCTTCCTCATGTTTCAAATGGAGGCAAGAATACCTTCCTTGCAGAGTTGAATGAGGATTGAATGATACTGCTGTGTATAGCACCTAACAGTTCCTGGCACAAAATAGGCCTTTAGTAAATGATAGTGGCTACTGCTACTATTATTATCACCATCAACTAATTTATGTCCTTAATTTTTATTTTGTAATATCCCCTCAAAACAGAATACTCCCCCCATACAGTTAATATTACCAATTTAATAAGTTTATTAATTGCAATGGATAAGAAAGACTAAGAAGATCACTGTTACTGTGAATTATTAATGTCTTTTTTAAACAAATCAACTTTATTGACACATTAATAAAGTGTATAGTTCATCCAAAGTGTAAAATCAGTGGTATTTGGTATAATCACATTGTTGTAAATTTATTCTCTTTCTGTCTAGGAGATATTGGTTACTGCCTTTTCATAAGCCATTTGTACTGTCATCCAAACTTTGAGGAAGAAAAGTGGAATTGAGGGAGGGAAATATTAAAAATATGTATATATATTCTCTCAAGTTGATGGAAGTGCTTTTTGGAGAGCTTTGGGAATTCTGGCCACGCAAAAGCAGAGGTGGATCTAAACATGACACTCCCACAGGGCACTCAGGATGGAGATTAAAGGCCACAAAAGTGAATTGCCTCAGGGTGAAAGGATCTCAGTTTGTAGTAGTCTCTCATCTGATAACTTTTTCTATGTTTCTGCCTTTCCTCTATGTGGTTCCTACTTGTAATTCTGAGAATCTCTCCAATACCATGTTAAACGAAAAGGCTGAGTGTCTAAAACACCGTTGTGAACTGTGTTTGGCAATGATTTTATGTGGTGCCACATAATGAAACTTTTTTCCTGTATTTATATTTGGCTTTTATAAATAGGAGGTGATTATTTAATTTTTGTTAGACTTAGCATAGGACTTTCTTTCTAATAAAACATTTTTGGCTACTTTAAGTTTATTTAAAGATAACTTGCGAAACCAGAATAAATGGAAAATATCTTATTCTTTGTTCAGTTAACAATAGAATTAGGACATTATGTTGACTGAAGCAACCCAGACACAAAAGGACAAATACTATATGATTGCGTTACTATGAACCAAATATATTGTATAACATATTGTATGATTAAAAAAAAATTTATATGTATAAAGGAAAGCAGATTTGGCCCAATGGATAGGGCGTCCTCCTACCACATGGGAGGTCCAAGGTTCAAACCCAGGGCTTCCTGACCCATGTGATGAGCTGGCCCATGTGCTGTGCTGATGTGTGCAGGGAGTGCCATGCCACGCGGGGGTGTCCCCCACGTAGGAGAGCCCCACTTGCAAGGAGTGCGCCTCATAAGGAGAGCTGCCCAGCACAAAAAAGTGCAGCCTGCCCAGGAATGGTGCTATACACATGGAGAGCTGATGCAACAAAACGAGACACAGATTCAGGATGCCGCTGACAAGAATACAGGCAGACACAGAAGAACACACAGTGAATGGACACAGCAGACAACTCGTGGGGGGAGGGAAGAGAAAAAAAATTTATATGTATCCAGTACATTTAAATGAGAAATGTATGTTTTTATTCAACTATGTTTTCTTTTTAGTTTTTGTTTGTTTTAATTATTAAATGTGCAAAATAAAGTTAGAAAAAAAAATAGAATTGCATAATACAAGATAAGCATAGATTTTAAAAACATCTATGCACTACTTTTTAGTAAAATATGCCTACATATACATGCCTATAGTTAGCTTTTCTATATATGTATGTATGCTTCTGGTAAACTGCATTTGGGGGAAATTCTCAGAAATTAATTCTAATATAAAAGTAGACTTGATTTCCAGATTGCTTTAACAGGTTGTGAAGAGAGTGACTTTTTAGAGATTATCTACCAATTTTCAAGTATATTAAAGTAAATCTCAGATTTTGCTAGAGTTGTGGGAAAGGAGGGTGATTCTTAAGCTTTCCCCTTTTCTTTCTTCTTTAATTTAGCAAGTATTTGTTGAATGCCTATGGAATGCCAGGTACTGGGGTCATGATACAAAGATGAAAAGACATGGACTCTGCCCTCAAGAAGCTTATAGTTTAGAGAATCAGATGACCACTTTCAGGTTAATAAGATAAAAACGCAGTGGAGGCAGAGATGACAGGAAATGGTGTTAAGTGTTGGTAATTGGGTTAGATCTAGAGCCCTAGGTTTAAAACAGAGGTCTTGAGTCCCTGATCTTTATTATGGTATTGTCCCCATGATAGTCTATGGATCTCTTCTTAGAATAATATTTTTAAATGCATAAAGTACGCAAGATTACCAAGGACAGCATTTATATTGAAATACAAGTATCAAAATACTGAAAGACAAAGTTGGCAGTATGGTATGGCACTTCATTATTAATACAAGATATGATCAATAACTGTCTTAGTTTTGAAGTAGTAATAAATGCGATATTTCAAGAGATCTGCAATGGCAGTATTTGTCATAAAAATATCTGTGATTTCTATCGGTAACATAGTATCCACAGACATATATTTTTTTCCTATCTAAGTCCACAAACCTCCTGAATTCTATCAGGGACCTTATGGGGGGGGAAGCTGTGGACTCCAGGTTAAGAATGCTTGGGTATGCTATTGCAGAGTGGTGAGTTTTAGATTCCTCATCTTTAAAATAAGGTTTGGGTTTAGGTCTTTTGTAGTCCTCTCCTAGTGTTCCACTGTATCTCAGATTTTGGGGCTATATTTGTTGCACTGTGGTAACAGTTGCTACGTTTCTTAGCTTAAGAGTAACTGTTGTCTTTGAGGATTTTAAGAATAATATTAAGATTGGAATGTCCATGTAGAGCTCTGTTTTTCAGGCTCTGGCCAACCACATTGCCCCCTGGGGATTCTAGGAGCTTGGGAATGAGTTAGCAGCCACCTATGGGGCACAGTAACCTGATGACCCATAATTCCACTGGCTGTGAAGCTATGACCTTGCCTTGCTGCAGTGTTCCCCGTCTCAGAGTGATTTTATTGGTGTTAGACCTGGACTGTGTAACATTATTTACAAATAGATGTGTTATGCTTACAAGCCTACCTCAGCGATATTGCAGGTTTGGTTCCAGACCATCACAATGAAGTACATATTGCAATAAAATGAGTCCATGTGAATTTTTCGGTTTCTCAGTGCAAGTAAAAGTTATGTTTACACTATATTGTAGTCTTTTAAGTGTCTTTAAAGACAAAATGTGTACATACCTTAATTAAAATGTAAAGTGACCCCTCTATGGGAGAAAATATTTGGAAGCTACATATTTGATAAGGGTTTGATTTCCATGTTATATAAAGAGAGCATACAATTCATCAATAGAAGAGCAAACAATTCAGTTTAAAAATGGGCAAAAGACTTGCCACAAAATAGCTCTCAATAAATTTAAGAAGATAGAAATTACACCATGAACCTTCTCTGATTATAATAGAATGAAGCTGGAAATAGACATGTCTCCAAAGAGGAAATACAAATGGTCAAAGAGCACATGAAAAAATGTTCAATATCACTAGCTATTAGGGAAATGCCAATCAAAATGACAAGGAGTTATCATCTCACACTACAAAGAATGACCATTATTAAAAAAGAAACAAAATAATGAGTTCTAGAGAGAATGTGGAGAAATAGGAACTCCTTCACTGTTGGTTGGATTGTAAAATGGTGCATCCTCTGTGGAAGATAGTTTGGCAGTTCCACAGGAAGTTAAATGTAGAATTGCCATATGATCCAATAATTCCTCTACTAGGAATATATGCAAAAGAACTGAAAACTGTAACACAAACTGACATTTGCACACTCATATTCATAGTAGCATTATTCACAATTGCCAGAAGATGGAAACAACCCAAATATCCATCAACCAATTAATGGATAAACAAAATGTGGTATATACATACAATAGAATACTGTGCTGCTAGTAAGAAGAAATGAAATTGGCATACATAAGATAACATGGGTGAATCTTGAAGATACTATGCTAAGTGAAATAAGCCAGACACAAAAGGACAAATATTGCATGGTCTCACTAATATGAACTAATATGAAGGATAAACGCCTGGAGTTTAAACCTAGGGTATAGGTGTTTAGGAGATAAGAGGAAGGCTATGAAGGAGTACTGATTCTTAATGTATGTGGAAGTTTTAATTAACTCGACTGTAAAAAATGGAAATGGATAAAGTTGATGGTAACACCTTATAGTGAGTAGCAGCTGGTTTATAAATGGGATTGTGGCTGAAAAGGGTAGTCTAGGGGTGTAAATATCAATTGAAAGAAAGCTAGAGAATAATCTAGGAACTGAATAATACAGTAAACCCAAAGGTGATTGAGAATTGTGGTTAATAGTACAAATGCAAGAATGTCCTTCTGTGAACTAGATTGTATATACATCACTATTGCATGGTGATTGTATATATATCACTATTGCATGGTGGTGGAAATGTTGAGAAACATGGGGAAAATATAATTAATGTACTCTATGGACTGTAGTTAACAATACTGTGTCAGTGCCACAGATGTACTATGTTAACAGACGGTATGGAAAAAATATGCCAAATGTATGCTTTGGACCATAGTTAGTGGTAACAGTCTGATGATATTATCTAATAATCTCTAACAAATGTTCCAAAATGATGTGGTGTATTGGTGAAGGGGGGTTGTATGGGAATTCCACACATGTGCACGACTGTTTTGTAAGTTCACAACTTCTGTAATAATTTTTAAAAATGTAGTAGAGGCACAAAGTGAGCATATGCTATTGGAAACAGACAGGAAATGAGCACGTGTTGTTAGAAACAAGGTGCCAGTATACTTGCTGGGTTGCCACAGACCTTCAGTTTGCAAAGGATTGCAATATCTGCCAAGCCTAATAGAGCGAAGTGCAATAAAATGAGATATGCCTATATTAATTTCTCTTTGTAAGTTTCCGTTTGTTTCACATTAAAGAAGTGAACTGATTAAGACCACTGATGCTTTTTGTTTATTCCATTGTAATATTAAGCTTTATTTTTAAAGAAGTTTTAGATTTACATTTACAGAAAAATTATACCAAAAATATAGGGAATTCCCATTTTCATATCCCACCCCTATCCCCCACACGTTTCTTCTACTCCATAATTATTTGGGCTTGCCCTGAACAACTAACAAAATGATGATGATGGATAAGTCCCATACCATAATATAAGGAGTATCTCCAACTGCAGGCAAAATCATTCCTCCCATCTGCCCTATAATATCTAAGTCCACTCTCACCCCAAAGCAGCCAGAATGGACATTATCCCAAATCCCTCAAGACTGAGGAATGAACAGTCATAAGGGGCAAATGTAATTAACCACAGACTAAAGTAGATTTATTGTTATCATAGTTATTATCTTGTGTTAATAGAAGAATTTGGAACATTGATCATTTTTTTCCAATCAAATTTTTAATAATAAAGATCTATTTTTTAACGTGGCCGAATATTCTTGGCTACGTCCAGATTTAGGAAAAAATTCATCTAGCCCAACAGTACAACCATTCAGCTTTGTATAGACATTCCTTAGATAACAGAAAATACATTTGAGCACAAATTTAAAAAATATTTAGAGAAAATCTCTAAACATCATTTTATTTCTGCAAAACAGACACATCTTATACTGATTAAGTGAAGCTTTTTACAGAAATACTTTTCTAGGAAAATATTCACAACTTATACTTCCATCAGCATTGTATCGAAATGTTTGCTTACTATTCGTCTGCTGATAAAAGAGCTCTATGTATTAACAGTCTATCCTGATTATGTAGAAAATGGTATGTTATTTTGATAATTTGCATTTTTAAAATAATTGGTGAGGATTTTTTTTATTAACCAATTTGCCTTGTGTCTTAGAACATTTTTCTGTTTAGATATGATTGTTTTTCTCTTTATGTTAAGCTTTATGTATTAAATTATTTATGGAAGTGCTACTGTTTGTTTTCTTTAAATTTTTTTTAAATTTTTTAATGTATAGGAGTAAGCTGTTAAAATATTCCTACTCTGTAAAGTTTACATGGATAATTTAATAAACTCTACATTTATGTTTTATGAATTTTCTATATGCTATTTTTCAAAATTTAAAAATAGGCTAAAAAAAGGTAAATTAAGGGAAGTGGACTTGGCTTGGCTCAATAGATAGAGCGTCCGCCTGCCACATGGGAGGTTCATGATTCAAACCCAGGGCCTCCTTAACCTGTGTGGAGCTGGCCCATGCGCAGCGCTGATTGCACAAGGAGTGCTGTGCCATGCAGGAGTGTCCCCCATATAGGGGAGCCCCACGTTCAAGGAGTGTGCCCCTTAAGGAGAGCCGCACACCAGGCTGCCCAGGAGTGGAGCCGCACACATGGAGAGCTGACGCAGCAAGATGGCGCAACAAAAAGAGACACATATTCCCAGTGCTGCTGACAAGAATAGAAGCGGACACAGGAAAACACACAGCCCATGGACACAGAGACCAGACAACTAGGGTGGGGCGGGGGGGAGGGGAAGGGGAGAGAAATTAAAAAAGTAAATTAGGTTTGAATATTGCTCTTTCTAGTTCTTATAACTAAGCTTAAATTGTCACACGGAACTCACTTTCAACTCTTGGTCTCCATTCTCTATCTCAGCTCTTTTTCACATGGCCCTTATACCTGTTTTTTTTTAAAGTGTTTTTTGTTTTTTTTTTAAGTGGAGGAGGGTTGTAGGAAAGAAATGTTTCTACACTTTTATGTTTCTACTTACAGGCATTGACCTTGAGAAAATAAGTATTCACAGAAAGCACCCAATGGCCACTGTTCAAGGATGTTCATGGAGACAGTTATAGGGACGAAATAGAAATATGCATATATTTTTCACAGATTGGGATCAGATGGAGAGTTTTGATGCTTTTTTTTTTTACAGGTCATTAATTTTGTTAGAGTTTATTTCTTTCAGGCAATAGCCTACTTTTTTTTTTTTTAAGAAGCTTTAGATTACATAAATGTTACATCAGATTGATGTATTTTTAATTTTTTTCCCCACTTAATGTTTTATTAAGTACTTTATCCTTTGACTAGTTTGTATACTCCACAAAGAAAAAACTTTGACTTTGTCTGTTTGGCCAGTGCTGGGTCTTGACTATTTTTAATTTTTATTTTTTACTTATTTTTTTAATTTTTACTTTTAAAATTTCTCTCCCCTTTCCCCCTTCTCCCCCTCCCCCAGTTATCTGCTCTCTGTGCCCATTTGCTGTATGTTCTTCTGTGTCTACTTGCATCTCAGTGACACCGGTAAATCTGGTCTCTTTGTTGCGTCATCTTGCTGCATCAGCTGTCCGTGTGTGTGATGCCACTCATGGGCAGGCTGAGCATTTTTCTCACAGGGCGGCTCTCCTTGTGGGGCACACTCCTTGCATGTGGGGCTCCCCTGTGCAGGGGTACCCCTGCATGACACGGCGCTCCTTGCATGTGGCAGCATTGCACATGGGCCAGCTCACCACATGGGCCAGGAGACTCTGGGTTCGAACCCTGGACCTCGTATATGGTAGGTGGATGCTCTATCAGTTGAGACACGTCCACTTCCCAGATTCATTTTTTTAAAAAGCAGTTTTATTCATACACCATTTAGTCCATTCAAAGTATACAATCATTTGCTCTCAAGATAATCAGAGTTTTGCTTTCACCACCACAGTCAATTTTAGAACATTTAAATAGTATTAAAAAACATGACTTTTAATAGCTTCATAATGTTTCCTTCTATGAATGTACATATAATTGATTTACTCAATACCCTATTTTTAAAAATTTAAATCATTTCAGCTGTTATTTTCATAAATGGGCATTTCTGTAAGTCATATTATACAGAAGTCTTTGGATACTTCTTGATTGATTTTCTTGGTATATAGTTCTGGAAGTAGAATTACCTGGAGCACAGGACATGGACAGATTTTTAGCCCTTGATGCATATTGCTAATTGCCCCTCATGAAAGTTGTACTTTGTGGTAATTTTTAAAAAGATAATATTCTTTTCACCTAACTTAGGGCTTTACAGCATTTCAAACTCACATAAAAGAGGATGAGTCTTGGTGCATTTCAAGACTATGTAGGTAAATGTGCATAATAAAAGTCACTTTTTTGTTGAAGTAAGTGCAGTAAGGGTCGCCAGCAGACATTGTGTGCAACATTTAATTCTATTACACTCAACTTTTTATGGCAGTTGGGTTTTGTCAAAACAAAATAAAAGTAACCTTAATTTGAGTAGTTTTAGCTTCTGGTTTGCTAATTATAATAGAAATATATACCAGATTCATCCACCTTTTTGTCCTGTTTTAAAATATATATATTTTAAAGATTTATTTTTTATTTCCCTCTGCCCCCCCCGCCCCCAATTGTTTTGCACTGGCTATCTACTCTCTGTGTCCATTTGCTGTGTGTTCTTCTATGTCTGCTTGTCTTCTTTAGCCAGCACTGGGTGTACCACCTCAGCTCCCTGGTCTGCTGTGACTCTTATTGTTGCTTCTCTATGTCTCTTTTTGTTGCATCATCTTGCTGTGGCAGCTCTTTGCATGGGCCAGCACTCCTGCGTGGGCCAGCAGTCCACACAGGTCAGCTCTCTGCTTGGGCCAGCTCACGGTGCAGGCCAGCTCGCCACGCGGGCTAGCTTCCCTTCACCAGCAGGCCCCAGGAATCAAACCCTGGGTCTCCTATATGGTAGATGGGAGCCCAATCACTTGAGCCACATACACTTCCCCTACATGTTATATTTTAATTGTTATTTGTTTCATATCTGTAGCCCCAGTAGAAGAGACCCTGGAGGGACTGAATAAGTCCAATTTTATTTTATAATATTAGTACCTTATACTTCCTCTAGTACTTTGTCATAGAGTATTTGGATAAATACCAGCTCACTTGATTTTTTTTTGTAGCAACCCTATAGAATAAGGGTATTATTTTTATTTCAATTTTACAGTTGAAGCTGAGAGTTTTGTCATTTGCCTAAAATCACAGAACTAGGGTTTAGCTCTGGGTCTTTTGACTCATACTCAGTGTCTTTTGAATATTTACTTAATCATTGAGGTTTGAATGGCCCCAGCACTGTCCAATGGGATTTTCTGTAATGATGGAAATGTTGTATAATTCCATGCTGACCAATATGGTAGTCACTTACTAGATGTGACTTTTGAGTGTTTGAGCTAATGAGGTACTTAATTTTTTTTTCTTTTATTTGGTTTTAGCATGTCTAGTGGCTGCCATATTGGACAGTGCAGCTGTAAACTCACAGATAGCGTAACTGGCCAGGTATTATAGGAAGGACTCAAACAGTGGTTGCAGAGAAGGATGCTGATTTAAGAGTCTTCCTCTAGAATTCTGTGATTATAAACTCTGGACAGTAAAACAAGCAAGCCCAGGTATACCCAGAATGTCAGTTTGAATATATATATTTAAAATTCATTAATAATAGTTTACCAATATGAATATCTAAAATAATATTGAATTATTTAATACATACTATTACAATAGTTATACAGTTAATAGAGAAGGAGAAGTATGAATGCTGTGGAAAAACATTCTTTTGTTATACATTAACACCAATAGTAAATCTTTCTCAAATTATTTTTAAGAGAAAATACCAGACAAGTTAAAAGCTAAAACTTTTGCTTAAAAAACTTGCACGTACTGGACATTGTGTGTCCTGTCGTGACCCATCGGCTGGACTAGGGGAGAGTGGGACACTGTGGACCACTGTCCATGTGCTGCAGCAGTTCTCCAGAATGTATTCGCCGGGTGCAGTGGATGTGCCGCAATGATGGAAGAGTTTGTTGATGTGGGAGGGGTGGCGTGGGTGGGGTGGGGGTTATATGGGGACCTCATATTTTTTGAATGTAACATTTAAAAGAAAATAAAGAAAAAAATGAAAAAAAAACCCAACAACAAACCTGCATGTACAGGTTAAGCTTAGAATGTCACAAACCAAGTAAAAATCAGCAAAGTAAAATGAGGACAGGTTTTAAGCTTCTCAGGCTCAGGCATACTAATTATATAAAATAAACTATACCAAGGCATTTTATCAGAATAAAGCATTAAATTGTACTTAGTAGACATATTCATTAGCATTTATTTTAATTACTTCATTATAGGTTGATTGACTTTAATCTATTTGGATAATGAATAATCTGAATGTAATGCCAACTAAATGGAAAGTAAAGAAAGCAAACATTCCTAGCCATTTTTTGTATAAATATGGATTATACCATTTAATATATACCCAAGGCCGTACTTTTTTTTTTGGTAGGCTTCTATTACAGATTCTCTTCATGTAAGATCATAAAACACAATACATTGTGATGAACCAAATTTAAAAATTACATGCAGCAGCCCATGTAATCACAAACAGTTCCCAGTGAAGAAAAAAATAGCCAAATATGGTTTCTAGGGCTCACTATGTGAGTAGAATAATTGGGTACAAGCGACTCAAACAGATTGAAAATAGGAAAAAGTCATGCTCAGCAATCACTCAAGGTCATTTTGATAGTTTAGGCTGCCTAGTAACCCGGCAAAAATTCAAAGTGATTATGGAAGATTTCATTATCCAGTACTCACATGCAGTTCTGGAACTTTAATAATATCAAGTGTTTCTATAAGTTATAGAAAATACTGTTTTGAAAAGAACTACAGGAAAAATTGTATGCTTTATTCATATGTATCAGTAAAATTGATCTGTTATTTAAAAAGTACAGGTGAAAATCTCAACACCAAATACTTTTGTTGCAATGAAAATTTTATAGAAATTATGCATTTGAAAAAGTTAAAGTCAATTTATAATTGTTCACAGTGCTAAAATTATAGGTGGTTTTCCTCACATTTTATGCCATGTTTTCGTGTATATCAAAAGATGCATTCATATTATGAGACAGATCCTTTAACTTCAAAAATATTTGATACAAATGCCTCCGAATTTTTTTGTTGAATGTAAGACATATGGAAAGAATCTTGTTTTGCAATTCCTTTTATCCCTCTAAACACACTGCTTTACTAACAGGACATGTGCAGTAAGTATGTCCTGCATAGGGTAAGGAATTTCTAGTCAACTGAATGTTCCACATGCCCATTTGTTTCCATGCCAGGCAAAGCAGAGGAAAGAACAGTGAAGCCTTTTGCCCCTAATGGATTACTTATTTTTCCCCATAAAGTATGTATTCACTCACCCAATAGTGAAAAATAGATATATTAGGTGCTAGATCTTTGTACAAAGCAAAACTTCAGTCTGAAAACTAGAACTGCAAATAATTTAAAAATTTTCTAGTTTTAATTGTGTTACTCATAAAAACTCATGACTTTGGAGTATCTTCCTCATTTGAAACAGTTTTTCTTATCAAGTGAGTGGTTACTCCTAACATAAAGAACTAGTTATTTAAAATTGGATTTTGTCATTTTTATATCGTTCTTTGTTATTGCTCTTAGGGTTGAAAGCTAATTACATCTGATTTCAGTATTCTGTTGCAGAGTTTTGGAAGTAGCTCCTCAGAATGCTCTAACAGCTTGATGGCCTTGTCAGGATTTTTAGTATTTCTAAGTAGAGTTTCTAGTCTTAATTTCTTCTTATCTTCAAGAGGACTGCCAATTACGGTGAATTTAAATTTCTGATCAGCTGGCGCAGGTAGTACCTAATATGAACAGGCACTGTACAGCAACATTAAATGACTCTTGGCATTTCCCAGATCATCCAGAAACTTACTGACTACCTTATTGATAATCCTGGTGGCATGCTTCAGAGATTCTTGCTGCTGAGGGTTTGTTTCTATGGAAACTTCAACATGAGAGTCCTGGCAAATGATTTGCAGTTAGATTTAATTCTTCTCTCTCTGTGGCTCATCTGTCTGATGTCCTGGCCATTTTGGATACTGTGTATCATCTCCAAGAGGATTTCTTTCTCTTGCTCAGCAGCAGTTGCTGCTTTTCTCAAAGCTTCAGCCATGAGCTCCAGTTTGTCCAGGCTCTCTAGCAAGCGGCTGGAGCAGTAGTTCTCGGAGGAGGAGCTGCAGAAGCACCCTTGTAGGCTTTGCCTTGATCTGAGCCATCTGAGCCTCCAAGGGGGTATGGCCAAGGGGTCACTGGCCCCTGGCAGCTGTTGTTGCTGTTGTTGTTGCAGTCACCCAACAGAAACTTTTAAAGGAGGTGTTAACATTTACTTTGCAAGAGGGAAATTAAAAACTAAATGGTATAACCTGCTGAAAGATACACCTAAAATGAATGATAACCTTAACTTCCCATTGGTATTAAGACTGTTTTAATTTAAAAGTTCTTCAAGAAATTAAAAGCACCTTGAAGTTATGATACAAAAAAGCAATCCAAAAACTACTGTGGCCAAAAGGAGAACACTTATGATGTGGGAAGAACTCACTGCCCTGTGACCCTGACTTCCCCTTTGGCCCAACTGTCCAATGTCAATATTTTTTGAAGGTATCTTTGATGGTTCTTTCCCCCTCCCCCCTTCCCTTTTAGCTAAGTGTGATTTCTGGAAGGTTCTTTCCCCCCCCTTAGATATAATTTTCATATTGTAAAGGGTACTGTAAGGTTTAACATTTTAAATTCTGTCTTCTAGTACCATTTCTTTCTTTTTTGAGGATTGAACCCAGTACGTCACATGCGGGAGGCTGGTGCTCAACCCCTGAGCCACATTGGCTGCCCTGAGTTGGCTCCCTTGTCTGTTTTGCCAGTTGTTTGCTCATTGTCTGCTTGTTGTTTTTGCTTGTTTCCTCATTGTTTTTCACTCGTTGTCTGTTTTTGTGGTTTTTTTAAGGAGGCACCGGGAACCAAACCCGGGGCCTCCCACATGGGAGGCAGGTGCTCAACTGCTCGAGCAACATTCGTTCTCTATTTCATTATTGTATCCTCTATACCCCAAGTAGCAAACACATCCTTCCTTTCTCTACTCTTATTTCCTTAAAAATCTCATCTTCATAATCATTCTTTTTCCCTGGCAGTGTTTAATCTTTTTTTTTGACTGAGAGAATCCCTAATTATAAAAATAATCAGCAGAAGATGTCAACAGACATGTCACAAAAAAATATATAGCCAGTTAGTTCTTCTTTTTCTTAATTTTAAAAAATTTCCCCCCTCCCCGCCCCATTGTCTGCCCTCTGTGTCCATTTGCTATGTGTTCTTCTGTGTCTGCTTTGCATTCTTGTCAGCACCACTGGGTATCTGTGTCTTTTTTGTTATGTCATCTTGCTGCGTCAGCTCTCTGTGTGTATGGCCCCACTCCTGGGCAGGCTGTGCTTTTTTTGCGTGGGGTGGCTCTCCTTGCAGGGGCACTTCTTGCATGTGGGGCTCCCCTACGTGGGGGACACCTCTGCGTGGCACGGCATCCTTGCGCACATCAGCACTGCACGTGGGCCAGCTCACCACACGGGTCAGGAGGCCCTGGGTTTGAAGCCTGGACCCTCCATATGGTAGGTGGGCGCTCTATCCGTTGATGTAAAACCTCTTCCCTAGCCAGCAAGTTCTTGAAAACATTCACAACATGAACAGTCACCTGGGAAATGCAAATCAGAGTGCTGTGAGAAATTGCTATATATAGACTAAAATAGTTAAACTTTAAAATATAGTCCCAAGTATTGGCAAGGATATGGAACAAATAGAATGCTTCATCTATTTTAATCTGCACTCATTTAAAAGCTAGACAATAAGTATTCTTAAGTCATTACATAAAAAGAAATGATTAGTTCTTCACAGGGATGTCAGCTCCTTGAGGACAAAGCCCTGGTTTCCATTTTTTCTCCTTAGAAATATATTAAACAAATATAATGCCATGAAAGATTCAAAGAGGTTAGACACAGTAAAAAGAATACTTTTAGTTTAATTAGTGTTTGACCCAGTAATGGTAATGCTGGTTTGGATTGTTATCTTTATTTTATTTATTTATGTATTTATTTTTAATCCCCCACCTTGTGGCTTTTTGCTTGCTGTCTGCTTTCTGTATCCATTCGTTATGCGTTCTTCTGTGTCTGTATTTATTTTTATTTATCCCCCTCCCCCTTGCGGCCTGCTTGCTGTCTGGTCTCTGCGTCCATTCGCTGTGTATTCTGCGTTTTTGTTTTGTTTTTTTTCTCTTGTCTCCCTTTTTTTTGTTGTGTCACCTTGCTGAGTCAGCACTCCGTGGCACTTGCAGGCTGGGCGGCAATCCCCCAGTGCTTGCAGGCTGGGTACAGGTGAGCCTGCCTTCACAAGGTGGCAGATGGGAGCCCAACTGATTGAGCCATAGCTGCTTCCCCCATATTATCTTTAATTTATGTGAAGAGGGGGATTCAACCCAGTTTTAATATAATTTTTTGTTGGAGAAGTTGTAGGTTTACAGAAAGATCATGCAGAAAATACAGAGTTTCCTTATTATTAACATTTTGCATTGTGCGGTACAGTTATTGGAACTGATGGAAGACTTATAATTGTACTATTAACTATAGTTCATAATTTACATTAGGGTTCACTGTTTGTGTTGTATAGTCCTTTGCTGTATTTTTATTCTAGTAACATGTATACAACCTAGAATTACCCCCTTTGGGAAGCGGATGTGACTCAACAGATAGCGCTTCCGCCTACCATATAGGAAGGAGGTCTACGGGTTCGATACCCAGGGCCTCCTGGCTCGTGTGGTGAGCTGGGCCCACACACAGTGCTGCTGCGCCCAAGGAATGCCGGCCCACGCAGGGATGCCCCTGCGTAAGGGTGCCCCCCACGCAAGGAGTGGCCCCTGCACAAGGAGAGCCACCCTGCCCAAACCGCAGCCTGCCCAGGAGTGGTGCCACACACACACAGAGCTGACGCAGCAAGATAACGCAACAAAAAGAGACACAGATCTCCAGTGCTACCTGATGAGAATACAAGCAGATACAGAAGAACACAAAGCGAATGGACACAGCAGACAAGGGAGGGGGGGAGAAATAAATAAATCTTTAAAAAAAAATAAAATTACCCCCTTTAACCACATTCAAATATATAATTCAGTGCTGTTTATTACGTTCACAATGTTGACCATCTCCAAAATCCATTACGAAAAATTTTCCATCACCCCAAGTGGAGACCGTACAATTTAAGCCTTAGCTCCCCATTCCCTGCCCCAATCCTGGCCCCTGATAACCTGTATACTAGTTTCTGACTATGAATTTGCTTATCCTAAGTATTTCATAATGGTGAGATCATACTATTTTTTGTCCTTTGTGTCTGGCTTATTTCACACAACATGATGCCTTCAAGGTTCATGTTGTTAAATGGATCAGAACTTCATTTTTATAGCTGAATAGTATTCCATTGTATGTGTATACCACATTTTGTTTATCCACTCATTGGTTAATGGAACCTTTTCCACCTTTTGGCTATTGTGAGTAATGTCACTGTGAACATCAGTGTGCAAGTATCTGTTCTACTCCTGCTTTCACTTCTTTTGGGTATATGTAATACCTAGACGTGGGATTGCCAGATTGTCTGGTGAGTCTAGACTTAACATTTTGAGGAAGTATCTTCCATAGTGGCTGCATCATTTTATATTCTAACTACCAATGAACGAGTGTCCCTATTTCTCTACATCCTCTCCAACACTTGTTATTTTTCATTTTTTTAAGTAGTATCCATTCTAGTGGGTACGAAATGGTTTCTCATTGTGGTTTTGATTTGCATTTCCCTGATGGCTAATGATGTTGAGCATCTTTTCATGTGCTTTTGGGCCATTTGTATATCTTCTTTGGAGAAATGTCTATTCCTCAAGTCTTTGGCCCATTTTTAAAATTAGGTTATTTGTCTTTTTGTTGTTGAGTTAGGATTTCTTTTTCTTTTCTTTTTTTAATTTATTTAAAAGAAATAATTTGGTTGTACCTAAGATTGGCATTTATTCCCCCTTTGTCCCGCCACCAAATGGCTCCCGTGTCTGTTTGTCCTTTGTCTGCTCATTTTTCTGCTCGTCTGTCTGTATCTTCTTTAGGAGGCACTGGGAACTAAACCCGTGCATGTGGGAGGTGGGTGCCCAACTGCCTGAGCCACATCCACTCCCTAGGATTTCTTTTTGTATGTTCTAGATATTAAACCCTTATCAGATGTGTGGTTTTTTTTAAACAAATCAATTTTATTGATACATATCGATAAAACAAATTTATAACTCTAGATGGATTTATGGATATATGTTTTCCAAAGATTTTCTCCCATTCTGTAACATTTTTTTCTACTTTCATGATAATCTCTGATGCACATAATTTTAAAATTTTGATCAGGTCCCATTTATCAACCCAGTCTTAATAACCATTCACCTTCTAACGTGAAATGGGTTAATATTTTAATTTTTAAAACTCTGCTTTATTGCACTCATAAACCACTTTGTTTTGGGAAAACCAGCATCTTTAATCTGATATGATTAGAAAATGCTGCTAGTGATGAGCAGATTTGACATCCTGATTGTTATCAAAGGAAGAGTAGGGTTAGTAGAAAAGATAAAGCTTAGAATATCTTTTTATTAGCAAATTTTCACTGCTTGAAGATAGAATGTCTTGATAGCTTAAATTTTATAGGGCACTGTGCCACATTTCTGCTACACTGGAAAAACTGACAAGATCCAAGGGGACTTGTGCTTTTTATTGAGAGAGTGTTTTGTATGCTTATATGCCCAGGTCTGCTCTTGTCTTTTTATAACTCCATCCGTTAGACTTTCACTTGACCATCTGGGAATGAATCTGACAGCAGAAAGTTCTAGAGAGAAACTGTGGAGAGGCAAGCTGTTCCAAGGTGTTTACGTTGTAAAACTTGTAGCCTTATTTATTTACTCTGAAAAAGTTTATTGATTTTGTGGAAGGTACTATGCAAGGTTCTGGGAATGCAAATAAGAAAGTGAACAAATCCCTGGCCTTGACTGGCTCAAGAGGCGTATACAGACAGTTAAACAGGCAAATAATATTGCAGCCTTGTAAGTCTTATCTTTAGGAGACATATAAACAATTTGCAGGTAAGTATTCTTGTACAGCTGTATATGATTTGCATATCTCATTTACTCATCAAAAACAATCTTGTGGAACAGTGGTAATATCCTCATTCTGCAGAAGAAGAAATTGAGAATAGAGAAGTACCTTAGATTTATATTACTGTTAAGTGCCAGATTAAACGTATGTCTTCTGATTTTTAATCTTATGATCTTTCCACTGTATACCAGCTTTCTTTTTAATAATAATCTTCCCATCTTTCCTTAACTGGGAATTCCTCTGATATAAAGGATTATGGAGCTGCATCTCATTCACTGCCATTTTACCAAAGGCACACATTTGATCCTGTACTAGGATCTTAAAAAAATCTTAAAAGATTAAAAAAATATATATATCATCTGAAAATTTTACCATTTGTGTATACAAGCCATTTAAAGGATTACTAGACATTCTAAAAAATGCTGAGGAAAAATATATACAAAATAGGTGACCTGTCATCATTTATAAAACAGTTCTGAGGCATTGAATTAAGGGCATACACAAGATTCAGACTTGGCTGAATGACCGTATTCATAAATGTGTGCTTAACAAAGCTAGCTCTGTATAAATGTCAGCAGAGGCAGCCTAGTGAAACTGAGAACCTGGGCAAAGTTAAACAGGAACATAGGCTCTGGAGTCAGGCTGATTTCAAATCTCACCATGCCAATACTTGCATGTCCTGGGTTTTCTCTGTGTGAAATGAGCCATTGTATCATCTGCCTCACAGTTTGTACCTTGTCATGGGAATTCAATGTGATAAAGCTTGTCCATGCTAGGTGGAGCACCTTGTATGGCGGTGCTCAGTGATGTGTGTATGTCCCTTCTCCTTTGGGATCAACAATTTAAGACTGCCTTGGCTGCCATTTTGTAAAAATTGACCAACAATTGATCTCAATAATTAAAATGGATTCTTAGAAATGATAAACGTTTTAAAATAGAATAAACTTTCTTCAGATGATATTTATATTTGTTTATTAATAATACATTGTTTATGTGGTATTTCATACCTTGTTTAGTATTTTAGTAGTAATTTCATTGTATCTCACACTTTCCCACCAAGTACCCTTAATAACAGAAATTAGTAAATACTCTGAGAAGAATAGTGTAGAGAGGGGCACCTGGGGGGAATAGCTCAAAATGGCAAGTAGAAAATTCTTCTGAAGGCCAACATTGTATCAGTAAAAATCATGAATTCTGCATTTTTCTCTATAAGAATTTACATTTATATTTCTATCCATATGTTTTAAATGCCTTACTGTTATAAAAATGATAGTTCAGAGAGATATGCTTTGTTTATGTATGATTTCTAGTATCCCCAGCATGCTCTGTATACCCTTGATTCATCTACTTCATGTGAGAATCTCTGTCCTACTTTAGCAACATGACAAAGCAATGAGATACATATTTTACCCAATTTACAGATGAGGAAATTGAGGCCTGAATATTTGTAATCTGCCCAAAACTACACAGCTGTTACTTAGGAAAAATGGGAATTTCTCCCAGGAGGTGTCCCAAATTCCCAAATCCAGTCTTCCCTGATTTCACTCTTGCACCCAAATAATATTTATTAAAAAGATGGTGTTATAAGAAACCATGCTGGGTATGACTTAGATGATAAATAGAATTGTAATTAGTTATCTGCTGTCAGTCAGCTAAACTGGCTAACTTGGAGAGAAAGGAAATAAAAAGAAAGTTAAATGATGCAAGGCAAGAAGTGTCATGAGATGGGTAACTGATTTCCACGTAAGTGATAGAGATAAAAGTTACCCAGATTTCCGAGAAGAGAGCAGTTGCCTTGGACTGAAGAATGTGAAAGGCTTTGGAAAGGAGATTTGATTTTACAGTAATTAGTGTTTCTCTAATCTGTACCAGGGGTCTTTTGTTTATTGCTAATAATGGTTGTAAACAATATCTAATAGCAAGTGTATTACTTACCCAGGTTTGCTGGAACAAATGACTACAAACCTGGTAGCTTAAAACGAGAGAAGTTTATTTTTACCCTCTCGAGTCTGAAGTCAAGGTGATAGCAAGGCTAAGCTCTGGAAGCTCCAAGGGAAGACCTTTCCTTGCCTCTTCCTGATTTCTGGTGGCTCCTGGCAGTCCTTGGTGTTCTTGGCTGATAGCTGCCGTCATTCCAATCTTTGCCCCCATCTTCATATGGCCTTCTTCCCTCTCAGTCTGTGTGTCCTCTCCTGTTCTTTTAAGGATACCATTTAGGGCCCACCCTAATCCAATATAACTCCAGCTTAACTAATTACAACTGCAAAGACCTTATTTCCAAATAATGACCAAATAATGGACCCATTTTGGGGTTCCAGGTGGACATAAATTTTGGGGAACACTATTTTAACCCAACACAGCAAATCTCAATTTTTTTGTTTTTGACTTTTTTGATTTTTGAAAGGTATTTATATTTTTTATGGCTTACTTGTAATAAAAATTTTGATAATTGCTCATTCAGATTCTGTTCTTTATCATTTGCTAGTATTAAAAACATGATCTGACACTAACCCTTAGATGACTTTTGTTTTCACCAGGCTAAATTATATACTGATGTGATGGTCTAATTTTTTTCTTCCTATCAGTATACTCTCTCTGCTCCATTTTAATTGTTCATTCATTTTAAAAGAGTTTGGCAAGATTTTCATAGTGGGGTCTAGTTGGTGGTTGGATTAAGCAGAAAAGGATATGGTTATTACAGAAGAAACTCGAGTTCAAATGGTGATGGGATCAAAACAAGGGAGAAAATACCCGGAGGAAGGCTGGGAACAGGAAGATGCAGTTATCTTTGTGGTGTTGGCGTGTAGGCTTGGAGAGGAACTCCTCTAGTTGTGTAATTTTAGGAGGGGAAGGGATTTCAGAGGCCATTTGTTCAGACCCCTTCATTTTACAGATGATGAAATAGCCCAAACAGACTAAGTGACAGGGCTGGGATGAAAAATGTGTCCCCTGAAAAACGTGTCCAGCACTCTTAACCACCCCCTCAAGATCTAAGTGCGCATAATGTTAGACTAGTTAAAATGTTTCTAAGTATGCAGGAGAGGGATCCTTTGCTGTTGTTTTTGTTGTTTTGACTAATAGCATCTATTTTGGAAATGGTGAGATTAATTTGATGAAGAAAGGCACATTGTGTCAACATATAGCATGCCAGCATTTCTCAACCATTTATGAAGTGTGTTGCTTTCTCCCCATCTTTGGAATACTTCACCAGCCAGGAAGAATTTTATTGAGCTTTATTTTCTGTGGTTGGTTTTACAAAAATTATAGATGTGCTAATTGTCTTTTTTTGTCCTTTTGCAAACTACACAGGGTGTTGATGGCAAGTCACTTCTATACAGGCATCCCTTGTTTTATTGTGCTTTGTTTCATTGCACTTCACAGTTACTGCATTTTTTAAATAAACTGAAGGTCAAGCAAGTGTGTGGCGCCATGCTTCCAACAGCATGTGCTCAATTTGTGTCTCTGTCACATTTTGGTAATTCTTGGAATATTTCATCCTTTTTCATTATTGTATCACTGATCTGTGATCCGTGATCATTTTTTTTAAATCCCCCCCCCTCTCCCTGAGATGGCTCCCTTGTCTGTTTGCTCATTGTCTGCTTTTGGTCTGCTCTTGTTTTTTGCACATTGTCTGCTCATTGTTAGTTTTTTCTTTTAGGAGGCACCAAAACCTGAACCAGGGACCTCCCATGTGGTAGGCAGGTACCCAAGGGGTTGAGTCACATCTGCTTACCAATCAGTGATCTTTGATGTTACTATTGTAGTTGTTTTGGGGTGCCTCAATGCATCCAAATATGACAGTGAACTTAATTGATAAGTGTTGTGTGTGTTCTGACTGCTCTACCGACCAGCCGTTCCCCTGTCTCTCTCTCCTCGGGCTTCACTATTCCCTGAAACACAATAATATTGAAATTAAACCAATTAATAACCCTACAGTGGTCACTAAGTTTTCAAGTGACAGGAAAGTTCACACATTTCTCACTTTAAACCAAAAGCTAGAAATGATTCGGCTTAGTGAAGAAGTCATGTTGAAAGCTGAGATAGGCTGAAAACTAGGCGTCTTGCTCCAAAGTTAGTCAAGTTGTGAATGCAAATGCAATTAGAAGTGCTACTCCAGTGAACTCATGAATGATAGAAAAGTGAGGCAGCCTTATTTCTAATATGGAAAAAGTTTCATTGGTCTATATAGAAAATCAAACCAGCCATAATATTCCCTAAGCCAAAGCCTAATCCAGAGCAAGGCTCTGACATTCTTCAATTCTGTGAAGGCTGGGAGGTGAGGAAGCTGCAGAAGAAAAGTTTGAAGATAGCAGAGATTGTTGGTTCATGAGGTTTAAGGAAAGAATCTGTCTCCATTACATAAAAGTTCAAGAAGCAGCAGCAAGTGCTGATTTAGAAGCTGCAGCAGGCTATCCAGAAGATCTAACTAAGATCATTGATGAAGGTGGCTACATTAAACGACAAATTTTCAATGTAGATGAAACAGTCTTCTTTTGGAAGAAGATGCCATCTAGACTTTGATAGCTAGAAAGGAGAAGTGAATGCCTAGCTTCAAATCTTCAAAGGACAGACTGACGCTCTTATTAGGGGCTGATGTAACTGATGCCTTTCATTTACAGCCAAAACTTATTTACCATTCCAAAAATCCTAGAACCCTTAAAAATTGTGGTAAATCTACTCTACCCATTCTCTATAAATGGAACAGCAAAGCCTGGATAACAGCACACACTCTTGAGACCTGCTCAGGAAAAAGATTCCTTTCAAAATACTGCTGCTCATTGACAATACAACTGAGCACCTAAGAACTCTGATGGAGATGTATGATGAGATTTATGTTGTTTTCATGTCTGTTAAATAACATCCATTCTGCAGTCCATGGATCAAGGAGTCATTTCAATTTTCAAGTCTTATTATTTAAGAAATATATTTTATAAGGCTGTAACTGCCATAGATATTGATTCCTCTGATGTATCTGGGCAAAGTAGATTGAAAATCTTCTGGAAAGGTTTCACCACTCTAGATGCCATTAAGAACATTTGTGATTCATGGGAGGAGGTCAAAATATCAACGTGAACAGAACCTTGAAAGATTTGGAATCTAGCCATCATGGATGACTTTGAGGGGTTCAAGACTTCCATGGAGGAGGCAACATCAGATGTGTTGAAAATAGCAAGAGAACTGGAATTAGAAGTGGAGCCTGAAGGTGTGACTGAATTGCTATAATTTCACAATGAAACTCTAATGGAAGAGGAGTTGCTTGTTACAGATGAGGAAAGAAAGAGGTTTCTTGAGACAGAAGAAGATGATGATGATGATGATGTGCACATTGTTGAAATGACAAAGGATTTAGAGTATTATACTACCTTAGTCGTAAAAGCAGTGGCAGGGATTGAGAGGATTGATTCCAATTTTGAAAGACGTTCTATGGTAAAATGCTACCAAACAGCATCTTTTGCTACAGAGAAATCTTTCATGAAAATACAAGTCAATAGATGTGGCAAACTTAATTGTTTTCTTATTTTAAGAAATTGCCACAGTTGCCCCAGCTTTCAATAACTATCACCCTGATTATTTAGCAGCCACCAACATCAAGTCAAGACCCTTCACCAGAAAAAGATTATAACTCTATGGCTCAGATTATGGCTAGCATTTTCTTTTTTTAGCATTAAAGTATTTTTTTTAACAAATCAGTTTTATTGGTACATATTAATTCAGCATACAATTCATCCAGAGTGTACAGTCATTGGTATTTGGTATAATAACATAGTTGTGCATTTATCACTTCAATCATTATTAGAGCATTTTCATTATTTCAATAATAATAAAAAACAGGCAGACAAGTAAAGAAGAAAATTATTCATCTCTCAATCTCTGTTTCCCCTGAAGTATTTTTTAATTAAGGTATGCATGTCATTTTTTAAAGACCTAATGTGATTGTACACTTACTAGCCTACAGTATAGTGTAAACATAACTTTTATATGCATTGGGAAACCAAAATCTTTGTGTGACTCTCTTTATCTGGAACCACACTTGCAGTATCTCTGAGGTATGCCTGCATGTGTTCAGTAAATTGATACAATTACCCACTGATTTAAAGTTATTGAAAATAGGTATATATTCTACATATATCAGAGTTAATGGCATTTGATATATATGTACCTGCTATTGGTTTTGGTGCTATGGGTAATACTAAAGGTAGATGGAACTTGTTCCCTCTCCTCCAGGAATTTGTAGTCTCCTTGGAGAGGCCAGTTGAATTTAACTTTGAATTTACCATATCTAAAACAGAGCTCTTTAATCCCACCAGCTTTTACTCCTACTACTACTGTTCCTCCTGTGTCATTAAATGACTCCCACCATTCATTTAGTCACTTATTCTAAAACTGCTGAAAACCTAGCGATCACCCTTGATTTTCTTCTCCTTTACTTCCCTATCCAGTCCAGTAGCAAGTTCTTCTAATGCACCCCTTGCTATTTAGCTGCTCTGCTGACAGACACCTGTTTATCCTTTAAGACTCTGTTCAAACATTGCTTCTTCAAGGAAGTCTTTCCTGGTGCCTTACTGGAAAGGTTAGGTACTCTTCCTTCAGTGTGGCTGTAGCAGGCAGTAAACTTCTATTAAAATAATTGGTTATATAGTTCCTTGAAGTTAAAGAATTTAGCTTATTCCTATTTGTAAAGCTAGTACCAGCCAGGTACATTAATCTGTCAGTAAATGTTTTTTAAATAAATACATTGATTGAGAGAATTATATAATTTGTGATGTTTATGAAGCTTCCCAGTGAAATGAAGTTGTAAAGGTAGGCAGAGGCTGGATCATGAAGAACCTGATGTGATGAAAAGAAATGAGCAATAATAGAGCACAGGGTCCTCATGGCCTTCCTTGTATTTAGTCTTGTGACTACCTTCTGACCAATGAAAATAGCAGTGGTAGGTGCAACTTCCAACAAGTCTCCTTAAAGGAGGGGCACACCTTCTCCCTCTCTCCCCTTTCCCCTGGCCAGAATACACACCAAGTGACTGGAATCACTTGTACAGAATACAAACCAAGTAACATGCAGCCACCTGTGTGTAGAAGGGCCACTTCCTAGGGGTGGTAAAATAGAATGCTGGAAGAAGCCTAGGTATTGACCAGGGAGAGGGACATTCCAGGAAGAGGGATAGAATAAAGGAAAACACTTAGGGTCAGGTCAAAGTGGTAGAGCTGACAAAGGAGACTGAAAAGGAACCACCAGAGTCGTAGGAGGAAAACTGAGTGTTTCAAGAAGGAAACCAGAAATTCTTTCAAGAGGGAGAGATTGAGCAACTGCTGTGAATTGAGTAAGATGGATTTGACAACATGAGGGCCTTGATAAGGCCATTGAAGTGGTCAGGGTAGGAGTGATATTGGAGTGGGCTGAAGGGTGAATAGGAGAGTAGGAAATAGTTCCTTAAAGATATTTGGTCTTGAAAGGGACAACGAGTTAGGAGGAGAGGCACTGACTGGAAGGGCTGTGGAGTAAAGGGAAGGTTTACTGGAATGCATTTGTATACTGGGGAAAGAAAGGTGGCAAGGACTTGAGAAGATGACATTGATGAGATGAGATCCAGAGCAGATGGTCAGAGATTGGATGTTTGCAAGGAAGATTGATACTTCCTTTGTGGTAAATGGAGTAAAGAAGGTGGGGCAGATGGGTGTGCAGCTTTTTAGATTTAGGATGTGGGCATGAGCGTACTCCTTTCTAAAGCCTTCCATTTTCTCGTAAAATATTTAGCAAAGCATCAGCTGAAACCTCATACGTAGTAAGGTCGTCAACCCCCATATCTTGCCAGTATCTTCTGTTCACACTCCTATATGTTATGAGAAGAGTCCTTCCCAAACTTTAGACAGATTGTATAGCTGCCTTTTGAAAATCCTTCCATATATCTGTTTCCCTTGGCATGCAAGGCACCTCACAGTCAGGGCCCAGTTTCCTTTCCCGGCCTTACTTCTCCCCAGTTATCTACCTGTTTTCTAGTCAGAGCCATTTGCCCAGTTGCATTCAAACATCTTGTCCTTGCTGCTTCTCTGCCTTTGAATATGCTCTTCCTACTGGCTGGCATTGTCCCTGTCTCTCTGCCTGGTGGACTGCTGCTCATTCTTCAAGATCTAATTCCAATATCTCATCCTTTTAAACCTCTTTGATCTCCCTACCCTATCCCTAGCACAGTGAGATACTAGGTCTTTTCATTCTGTCAAGATCAGGAACTAGAGCTTATTCATCTGGATCTAGCACTGTATCTGGTTTATGGTAGGCACTAAGTGAATGAATGAAGTTTGATTAACTTACCTGTTCCTTTATCAATTCCTGATGAAATTAAAATGAAATGAAAGTTATATACCCCTAGTTTTTTATGCAAACTAAACATTTTGTTTCTTTGTTTTTCATTTTCTTTTCTTTTTTTTTTTTGTAGGTGGTTCTGGAATGGAGCCGGGATCAATACCACGTTTTATTTGATTCCTATAGAGACAATGTTGCTGGAAAGTCTTTTCAGAATCGGTGAGAAGAGATCTATTTTGGAGAGTATCTGTTATTTGGACCTAAATAATGAGTTATGAAATCACCTATGTTTCAGATATAATGGTTGAAGGTGTCTTTCCTGGTCATAGATATAATTTAACTTAGGATTATATGCATCTGAAGAAACCGTGTAGTTCTATCCCACATTCATTTTATGTATGAAAAAAAAAGGAGTGCCAGAGAATCATCTGCCTTGCAATAGATTGAGCATTTTGTTATATGGTCACATTTTATCCTCACCCCAGTTCTGTGAGGTAAAAATGTGATTTCATGCCCCTGTAGGGTGAGAAAACTTTTGTTGATTTTGTTGATCTTCTCAAAGAACCAACTTTTAGTTTTGTTGATTTAATTGTTTTTTTTGTTCTTAGTTCATTTATTTCTGCTCTGATCTTTACTATTTCTTTCCTTTGGCTGGGTTTAGGATTAGTTTACTGTTATTTTGTAGTTCCTCCAGGTGTGCAGTTATATCTACAATTTTAACTCTTTCTTCTTTTTTCTTATTTTTTTTTTAAGATTTTTTTCCTTTTAATTCTCTCCCCTTCCCCCCATTGTCTTCTCTTTGTGTCTATTTGCTGTGTGTTCTGTGTCCGCTTGCATTGTCAGGTAGCACTGGGAAACTGCATCTCTTTTTTGTTGCGTCTTGCTGCATCAGCTCTCCGTGATTGCGGCGCCACTCCTGGGTGGGCTGCACTTCTTTCATGTAGGGTGGCTCTCCTGGGGTGCACGCCTTGTGTGTGGGGCATGCCTATGGGGGTGCCCCTGCATGTCATGGCACTCCTTGCATGCATCACCACTGCGCGTGGGCCAGCTCACCACACAGGTTGGGAGGCCCTGAGTATCGAACCATGGACACTCCATATGGTAGGCAGATGCTCTGTCAGTTGAGTCAAGTCTGCGTCCCTCTTCTTTTTTAATGTATGCATTGAGTGCTATACATTTACCTCTCAGCACTGCCTTTGCAGTGTCCCATAGGTTTTGGTATGTTGTGTTCTCATTTTCATTCATCTCAAGATATTTACTGATTTCTCTTGTAATTTCTTCGACCCACTGATTATTTAAGAGTGTATTGTTTGATCTGTAGATTAAACAATAAATTAATCTATGAATTTTCCCTTTTTCTGTCCATTATTTATTTTCAGCTTTATTTTGTTATGATCAGAGAAAGTATATTATGTAATTTCAATCTTTTAAAATTTATTGAGACCTGTCTTATGCCTCAACATATTGTCTATGCTGGAGAAGGATTGATGAGTGCTTGAAAAGAATGTATATCCTGCTGTTTTGGGCTGCAATGCTGTATAGATATCTGTTAGGTCTACTTCATTTACCATATTATTCAAACTTTCTGTTTCCTTATTTATCTTCTGTCTAGATGTTCTATCCAATACTGAGAGTGGTGTACTGAAGTCTCCAACTATTATTGTAGAGACATCTATTTTCTCCCTTTAGTTTTTCCAGTGTGTGCCTCATGTATCTTGGGGCACCAGGTTAATGTATATCTATTATAGTTATTTCTTCTTGGTGAATTGCCCCTTTTATTAATACAATGACCTCCTCCATCTCTTATAACAGGTTTGCATTTAAATTCTATTTTGTCTGATATTAGTTATTGCTACTCCACATCTTTTTTGGTTACTATTTGTATGGAATATCTTTTCTAACCTTTTACTTTCAGCCTGGTTGTATCCTTATATCTGAGGTGAGTTTCTTATAGATAACATGTATTTGGCTTATATTTTTTTAATCCATCTCTTAGTGTATGTCTTCTGACTGGAGAGTTCAAGCTGTTAACATTCAGTGTTATTACTGTAAAGGCATTACTTCATCCATTTTATTCTTTGGCTTTCTGTTGTTATATCTTCCTGTCTTTTTACCCTTAAATTTACTCTTTCGAATATACTTCATTTCTACATTCTTCTCCAAGTCTCTTGCCTTGTTTTTTTCTTTCAGGCTTCAACACTCCCTTCAGTATCTCTTGTGATAACATACTCTCTCCTCTTTTTCTTTAATTTTTTATTGAAGTATATCATGTATACATGAACACACATAAACAATAAGTATATAGTAAAGATTGTGAACTTACAAAATAAACATACATAACATCACACAGGCGTCTCATACATCACCCCTCCACCAACTCTGTATTGTTGTGAAACATTTGTTTCACAACTATGCAAGAGCATTGACAAAATATTACTACCAACTATAGTCTTTATCTTACATTTGATGTATTTTTCCCCCAACCCATACTATTTTTTTAAAATGTATTTTTGTTACAGATACTGTGAACTTGCAAAACAATCATGCAGATGTTTAGATTTCCCATACAACTCCACACCCTGGTGGAACATTTGTTACAGATCATGAGATAGTTTCATCATCACTATTACTACCAATCATGGTCCATAGCATACATTTGGCACACTTCACCCTTTTTTTTTTTTGAGGTATGGGGGCCAGGGATTGAACCCTGAACCTCACATATGAGAAGCCAGCGCTGACCACATTGGCTCCCCTGAGTTGGTTCTTTTTCATTTGTGTGCTTGCTCATTGTTTGTTTTTTTAGGAGACACCAGGGACTGAACCAGGGACCTCCCATGTGGGAAGAGGTGCTCAGCAACTTGAGCCACATCCACTCCCCATACCCTCGTTTTTAAAGGACAGTTTTGCTGAGTATAGAATAGACAGCTGGCAGTTTTTCTCTTTTATTTTATTTTTTTTATTTTTTGTTTTTTATTTTTTTTTTAAAGATTTATTTATTTATTTAATTTCTCCCCCTCCCCTGGTTGTCTGTTCTCTGTGTCTGTTTGTTGCGTCGTGTTTCTTTGTCCGCTTCTGTTGTCGTCAGCGGCACGGGAAGTGTGGGCGGCGCCATTCCTGGGCAGGCTGCACTTTCTTTTCACGCTGGGCGGCTTTCCTCACGGGCGCACTCCTTGCGCGTGGGGCTCCTCTACACGGGGGACACCCTTGCGTGGCACGGCACTCCTTGCGCACATCAGCACTGCGCATGGCCAGCTCCACACGGGTCAAGGAGGCCCGGGGTTTGAACCGCGGACCTCCCATATGGTAGACGGACGCCCTAACCACTGGGCCAAAGTCCGTTTCCCAGTTTTTCTCTTTTAGTTCCATAAATACATCACACTACTTTCTCGCCTCTGTGGTTTCTTTTTATTTATTTATTTTACTTATTTTTTAAATTTTTTACCATGGTTTCTGAGGAGAGGTCAGCACTTATCACATACACCCTTGTATGTGATATATTGCTTTTCTCCTGCTGCTTTCAGAATCCTTTTTTTTTCCCTCTTTATTTTTTTAAAATGTTACATTCAAAAAAGATAAGAGTGAAGTGGCCTTGGCCCAGTGGCTAGGGCATCTATCACATGGGAGGTCCACGGTTCAAAACCCCGGGCCTCCTTGACCCGTGTGGAGCTGGCCCACGTGCAGTGCTGATACGCGCAAGGAGTGCCGTGCCACATAGGGGTGTCGCCGCATAGGGGAGCCCCACACACAAGGACTGCGCCCCATAAGGAGAGCCACCCAGCACGAAAGAAAGTTCAGCTTGCCCAGGAATGGCGCCACACACACGGAGAGCTGACACAACAAGATGATGCAACAAAAAGAAACACAGATTCCTGTGCTGCTGACAACAACAGAAGCAGACAAAGAAGAATATGCAGCAAATAAACACAGAGAACAGACAACTGGGGTGGGGGGGAAGGGGAGAGAGAAAAAAAAAGATAAGAGATCCCCATATACCCCCCACCCCCTCACCTCACTCCTCCCACATCAACCACCTCTTTCATCATCATGGGACATTGATTGTATTTGGTAAATACATTTTGGAGCACTGCTGCACAATATGGATAGTGGTTTACATAGTAGTTTACACTCTCCCCCAGTCCACCCAGTGGGCCATGGCAGGACATACAATGTCCAGCATCTGTCCCTGCAGTACCACCCAGGACAACTACTGAAATCCTGAAAATGCCCCCACATCATATCTCTTCTTTCCTGTCCCTACTCTCAGTAGCTACATGGCTACTTTCTGTACATCAATGTTACAATTTCTTCCATTACTAATCACAATAGTTCCATAGTAGAATATCAGTAAGCCCACTCTAGTCCATACTGTATTCCTCCATCCTGAGGACCCTGGGATGGTTATGTCCACTCCTTCTCTTTA
This sequence comes from Dasypus novemcinctus, assembly GCF_030445035.2. NCBI lineage: Eukaryota > Metazoa > Chordata > Mammalia > Cingulata > Dasypodidae > Dasypus > Dasypus novemcinctus. The sequence continues at coordinate 85,965,708 of NC_080684.1, read as the reverse complement.
TTGAGAGGGGACTTAGATTCCACATGGATGATGGATGCAATTCTCCTTCTTGCATTTGTAGGCACTCTTGGCTCCGTGGTGTGGTGGTTGACCTTCTTCACCTCCCTGTTAGCTGGCTGGAGTAAGTCTGATTAACCAGAGGGTAGGAGTTGCAAGTATGCTGAGGCTCCAGAATCCTTTCTTTATCTCTGACATTTGTCATTCTGAATAGTAGGTGTCTATTCAGATTTATTCTAGGTCTGTTCAGATTTATTCTGTTTAGGGTGCATTGTCCTTGGATATTGATGTTTATGTCTTTCGAAAGGGTTTGGAAATTTTGGATCATTATTTTCTCGAAAATTCTTTCTGCCCCTTTTCCATTCTCTTCTCTTTCTGGGATGCTGATAATGCGTATGTTTGTCTGTTTAGCATTGCAATTCAATTTCCTGAGACCCTGTTCCATTTTTTTTCATCTTTTCTTCTTCTGTTCTCCAGTCTTCCAGTTCAGATGTTCTGTCCTCAGAATCACTAATTCTGTCTTTGAGCTATTCAAATCATCTGTTTTTTGTTTTTTCTTTTTTTTAGGAGGCACTAGGGATTGAACTTGAGACCTCATACATGGGAAGCAGGTGCTTGACTACTGAGCTACACCTCTTCCCTCTAATGTATTTTTAATCTCATCTGTCATGTCTTTCGTTCCCTTAAGCTCTATTACGTTTCTTTGCAGGGTTTCAAATTGTTCTTTATGCTCACCTTGTGTCTTCTTAATATCTTTTGTCTCTTTAGTTATATTTTCCTTCAACTCTTTGAATTGATTTAGTAGATTTGTCTGATTATCATTGATTAGTTGTCTTAAATCCTGTATCTTATCAGGATATTTGGTTAATTCCTTTGGTTGGACTGTCTCTTCCTGTTTCCTAGTATGACTTGTAATGTTTTCCTGATGTCTAGGCAAATGAATATGTTGATGGTTAATTTCTCTCTCTTGCTAGTGTTTCCCCCCTCCCTCCCCCCCCCCCCCCCCCCGCCCCGCCAGCTTTTCTTTGATTTTTGGTTCAACTAATTCTAAGTCTTTAAAGTTGCCCAGCTTAAGTTATCAAAATCAGGCCAGGGACACACTAATGGGGTACAGATTTTCTCCCAGGACTGGAGCTAAAGAGTGACCCAAAAGCAGTTTTTCTCTTTGCAATTTCCTAGCTGGCCAGCAGATGTCCAGAGGTGTTTCTTTGAATTTCTGCTTTCCATTTTTTTCTGGTCTGGCCAGAGCCAATATGAGATTCAAAGTAGGCTCTGCTGGGAGAATTCACTAAAGAGAAGCCCTCCAACTCACCTTCCCTCTTCCCTTGTACAGCTGACGGGGGAAGACATCTCTTCCCCTCTCAGTCAGCTGCAGTGAGCCAGGATTTTTATCCAGGCTTAATGTCTTGAGGGTGGGGCATGGGAGCCCTTCCTGGCCACTGTAGGGCTTTAGTAACTCATGTTTGTTGTTTCAGGTTCTTTGTTTCTCTGTCCCTTGCTCTCCTGAGAGTTGCACATGACTGTCCTGGTCTGTTAACCCCCAAAGCAGGGCCCTTCTCCATTGTTTTTGTGAGAAAGTTAAGCCCTGCCTGCCCACTCCAGCGCCATCTTCCTAGAATTCTCCTCACCCCCCTTTTTTGACTTTTTGTTAAACACTTCGCCTCCTAATTTTAGATTACACTAAAATATAGTTTTATTTTTCTTTAGGGATATTAAATATTACCTGATTTTCATGATGACAAATAAATGGATCATATATAATAGGATTTAATATATTTTAAGTACCATAATGATTATAGGAAGCTTTGCTAATATCACTACAAATTGTCAGGTTATTTGTGCTCCCCCCCCAAAAAAAAATCTCATTCTTTATGTCAGTAGCAGGTGAATATGGAAGTTATCTACTGCTACTTATTGTGAGGCATTGTCTTGGAGGTTCAGTTTTGTCATCTGTGAAATGTGGAAATTAGATTAAGTGTAAAATCTCTTCCATTTCTGTTCTGAGATACAACTATTTTGGTTATAAATTTTGTTACCTACTTTATAGAATGTAAAACTAAGGGATTATTAAGTGACTTTATTATTTACTTAAACTAAACAGCGATTAAAATAAAAGTTGTGTCAGAGTCACCACTACTTTAGATCTGAGTCATGGGTGACATATTTAGTCTTCAGCCCTGAGATAAAGGTTTCCTTTTCATCTGCTTGCCAAGATAGTGGTCTTGTGGTAAGAACGAAAAACTCAGATCGGTGTGACCATGTCTAATACTAGAAAAACAACTGACTCACTGACCTTGAGAGATCACATGATCACTTATTTATTTATTTTACACACTCTCTTTAGGATTGTTAGTTTGTACCAGAATATTAAATCGATCATGTTACATAGCCTTTTTAGGAAAGCTAGTACAAAGATGAATTAAATGCTTATGTTGTTTTCTTCAATTAAACATGTGTGGCTCTCTCTTGGTTTGATTAAAAAAAACCTAATAGCAGATAACTACATTTACAGGAAAGCTTTGAATTGTGCAAATCTTTTTTTCTTTTTTTTTAAACTTTTTTTTTTTTTTAAATAGATCACCTAAGCAGTTTTTAAAATTAGTTTTTAATCTGAGCATAGACCACCTGGGAAGTTGGAGGTGAGATTACCTTGGATAGTTTGTGTAGATATTGTAAGGCAGATAGATTTTTCTTAATGGGAAAGACTGATATATATGCTACTGGAATGAACTAATAGTTATTTACCCAGAAAATATTTATTAAACCCTATCCATGTACCAGGCACTATTCTAGATCTTAGGAAAATAGTGGTAAACAAGAACAACTTACTGAATTGACATTTTAGTGGGGGAAGCTTTTTTTTATTTCTTAAGACTTTTTACAAGCCCTCTAGGTAATCCTGATGCCTAATAAAGTTTGTGAACCATTCATGTAGAGAAAGTCCGAAAAACCTAGATGGGGAAACTTTTACAAAATATAAGAGAGAGAGAGAAAGCCTGGCATTATAGAAAAGAGAGCAAATGATTAATGAAGCAGAGCGCAGAAGGCTTGGTACCATTCTTTCCCAAGAGATTCTCCATCTAGCTGAAGATATATGTGCATTAAAAATAGTGCAACACAATGTGCTAAAGCTCCCTGAGAGTAGAAAGTAGTATGGAAGCTGTATGTTAGGCAATAAATTATCTTGGGTGGGTGGGGGAGGGGTTAGGAGGAAAGGAGGTTTAGGGAAGGAAAAGGTGGTTAAAGGAGGCATGAAAGAAACATTCTAGACAGGTGTATCAGAGTTATCTGTTAGAAAGGTGATAAGTACTATGGAAAAAAAAAGTAGCAGGCCAAGGCAGATTGGGGACAGCAGGGCATGAGAAGGCTACAGTATTATATGGGGCAAGGTCTTCATTGTGGGCTGTTCTGATAACTTCTTTCTTTTGATAACTTTATTCTTTAAACTTCTATATTTCTTTTCTTTCTTTTTTTTTTTTTTTTAAGATTTATTTATTATTTATTTAATTCCCCCCCTCCCCCGGTTGTCTGTTCTCTGTACCTTTTTGCTGCGTCTTGTTTCTTTGTCTGCTTCTGTTGTCGTCAGCGGCACAGGAAGTGTGGGCGGCGCCATTCCTGGGCAGGCTGTACTTTCTTTCGGCGCTGGGCGGCTCTCCTTATGGGGCACACTCCTTGCACGTGGGGCTCCCCTACGCAGGGGACAGCCCTGCATGGCAGGGCACTCCTTGGGCGCATCAGCACTGCACATGGGCCAGCTCCATACGGGTCAAGGAGGCCCGGGGTTTGAACCGTGGACCTCCCATGTGGTAGACGGACGCCCTAACCACTGGGCCAAGTCCCGTTTCCCTGTATTTCTTTTCAATGTTGGTCTATAAAGTATGAGACCACATAGTTTATTTAATCTAACCGAGCTTCTAACACCATACCTCCACCCCCACCCCACCAATCTTTAAGTAGGGGGTGACATCAACCTCCTTACAGAGGCATAGATACATAGCACAGAGAAGATACTCAATGAATATTAGCTGCCCTTCAACCTCACTGCCCCCTTCCTGGTTCCAGTTTGAAAACAGTTCTGAGATATACACCATGGTTGGATTACCTTTTCATTGATTTTTTATAACTTCTAAATTTATGCACTGTGGGATATCCTTATTCCCAAATGAATTGGAAAAATGCATTTAAGCTGGAGGACTTGTGGGTTTATCCTAGGCTCTGTCTTCCCATGCCCATCGATGTGGTCTACACCTGGGTGAACGGCACAGACCTTGAACTACTCAAGGAACTGCAGCAGGTCAGAGACCAAATGGAGGAGGAACAGAAAGCCATGAGGTAAAACTGACTTTTTTTTTTTTAAAGATTTATTTATTTATTTCTCTCCCCTTCCCCCCCCACCCTGGTTGTCTGTTCTCTGTGTCTATTTGCTGCGTCGTCTTTGTCTGCTGCTGTTGTTGTCAGTGGCAGGAGAATCTGTGTTTCTTTTTGTTGCGTCATCTTGTTGTGTCAGTTCTCCATGTGTGTGGCACCATTCCTGAGCAGGCTGCACTTTCTTTTGTGCTGGGTGGCTCTCCTTATGGGGTGCATTCCTTGCGCATGGGGCTCCCCTATGCGGGGGACACCCCTGCGTGGCAAGGGACTCCTTGCGCGCATCAGCACTGCGCATGGGCCAGCTTCCACACGGGTCAAGTAGACCCGGAGTTTGAACCATGGACCTCCCATATGGTAGACGGACGCCCTAACCACTGGGCCAAGTCCGCCACCAAAACTGACTTTTAAAAAACAAAATGCAAAAAGTCCTACCTGTACGAGGAACAGTACATTTGAGAAGGATGAGATGATGATCAAACAAAATTCTATCTCAAATTCATGCCATTCTGAGATTTTGGCCATCATCCAATGCTGGTTTCTTGGAGCCTCAGGAGTTCTTGGCCTCTTTTGCCATGTTCACCTTTGTTTGAGAGCTGTCTTATGAATCTGGTGCTTGAGTGATGGTCTCCGAGGGGCCTAAAGGTAGGGAGGGGGTCCTCCTGGAGGAGTCCTGTGCATCCTGCTCACTGAGTCTCAGTCCGAGGTAATATCTTCATGAAATAAATTCTCATTCAAAATAGTTTCCCAGTAAGACAAAGTTATTCACTTGAAAAATAAACCTACACTTAAATTTTTTTTCTCATTTGAAAGGGCAGTGGAAAAGTATATTCTCTTTTCTCCTTTTAGTATCAAATAGTATAGCATGAAATTAGAAATTTGAGTATTTTTTTAAACTATGTCATCTTGTTCATTTAATTTACTTTATCTAGGGAAGACAGAATGGGGCCTGTGGAGACCCATTAGAGCTAGTGGCCTGGCTGATGAACTTCCCCTCTTGATTCTTCAGAAGTATTTGCTGAGAATGTCCCCATCTAACCCTTTATAAATGTTATGGGTACACCCCAGTTGTAGGTCATTGGCCACAATATTCTGCCACAAATTATCTCCACTTCTTTGTTAGAGGCTATACGAGCTTCCCAGTGTATGAAAATGACTTTGACAGCTTGGTAACACGTTTTCCTAGGAAAATGTAAAAATTCCTTATCTTTATTTTTTATTTTTATTTTTGGAGTAAAAAGGGCATTTGCTGTTTACAAGTTTATTTCTGAGTTACAAAGATTATTTCCCTTTCCTCATGGTTTTTGAATTTCCTATATTCCCCCATTCAATCTTCGCTGCCACAACCAGACAGACAGAAACTGCGAGGACCTTCTTTTTCTTGAATCTGTAGTGGAAACCTTAGCAAAAGACATTAACTGCTCCAGATCTGTCAGAGATGCATAAAAGCCTTTATTTTAGGTAAACTGCCTTGGTTACTGTGGGAACTACAATGTGGTTGGTAATATTTCATCAAAATATGCATTTTAAAAATGATCTGCATTATAGTACCTCCTACCAATATGTTAGTTTGAGTGGAGTAACCAAGAAAATCAATATTGTAAGCCACCTCTTATTCATATTTAAGGCAAGCACTTGCCTACACATAGTAAATGAACTATTTTTGCTTTTCATTAGAGAAATCCTTGGGAAGAACACAACGGAACCAACTAAGAAAAGGTATGCATTTTGATTTTCCTCTTATGAATACAAATTGAAGGGTTGAAATGGAATTTCCAAATTATTACTTGTTTTTGTTAGGTACAGAGTATTTTGTATTTACTCTGTTGCTCATATTTGACCCTTCTGCCAGTTTTTGACTCCCAAATTAAATGCAAGCATTACAGATAGAATTTTGCATTAGGGGAGGCATGGCTGATTGAAGACTCTAGTTATTCAGGTTCTAGCTAAAAAGAGTTTTAGCATTTTTGGAAGGGTTTGGGTATCAAGGTTTTTCTTCTCTAAAGAGCTCCTATTAATCTTTCTTGGTGCTCTGTTCTTTTACTCCACTTAAACTCTACCTTATACCCAGTGTTTTGATATACAGAATTTATATCCACACTTAATTATGTGTTCAATATATAGCTCTTTATCTTTAAAAGCTGTCACAGTTTAATATCTTACATTTAAGGACCCAGGAAGGGGATTTAGTTCAATGACAAGAATTATATATATATATATCTTGATTTGAGTCATATTCAACCCTGGTAGGTTCTTAAAACCAGACTGTCTCACTGCCAAGTAGAAATCTCTATTAATTGCTACTTCCTCATTTAACCATTAGACTTTAAAAAAAGGAGAAACCAAACCAAACCACAGTTCTTTATAGAGATGATCCTGAGGAATTTCAAAATTCAAAATTGCCTTCTGAATCATCCCTTTATATTAACTGAGTAGCTTTATTTATAAAACAATACCATTATTTTTAAATGATTTAATTAAAATTAATAATGCAACATTACAGAAAGATTGAGGGGAAAGTGAAAAGAAAACACTTCACATAACTCTACTACCTTAATATAATAACTATTGTCATTTTTATTCCCTTTTCATGCATTTTTTTAGTGATATACACAATTCTGGATCCTACTTTTCACTTTACATTACCGTATATATTTCCATGTTGGGTTATACTTTCCATATTCCATATTTTTCTTTTCTCATTTTTAATAGATGCATAATATTCCATAAGGTGACTATATTACAATTTATTAAATATTTGACATTTACATATTTTTATTATTGGAAATAATATATTTATATTTGGGTCTGTGGCATTTTCTGTTTGTGGGTGCTTCTTTGTTTTCTTGTTTTGTTTTATTCCTTCCACTTGGACTAGATACCTGGAAGTAAGATTATAGAGTCAGAGCTATGTCTTTGTGGGCCTGGGTATTACCAGATTGCTTTCCCAAATGGTTTTACTAACTTGGAATGATACCAGCAGTATTTGGGAGCAATAGGTTTATTGTACCTACAATAACATTTTTTTGAGCGTGCTGATTTAGTAAATAAAAGGTAATACCTCATTGTTTTAATCTGCATTTCTTTGTTTATTACTAAAGTTGAATGATTTTATGTATGTTTATTTGTAGTTCTTGTTTTGTGAGTTATCTAGCCATGTTCTTTGTCAGTTTGTTTATTGCTATTTCTTATATTTATATAGAAGTATCTCATGTAAATTTGTATGGCACATTGTCACATTTGCTTTATGTTTGCTTTTGTTTGTTTCTGTGTAATTTCAAGTCCAATGTATTTAATTGTATTTTAAATGAAATTAGTAAATTATCTTGTAAATGACACTGTTAACCTGAATTTTTATACTCCATAATCTGCATGATAATGGGATTCACTGGAATTAGGAACAATATTAAAAGTGATGGTAATGAAGAACTTAATTGTGTACCTTTGAGTTAGTATGTTTTGTTGGCAATTTTATTTTATTAATAGAGACATAGATGACTGGAAGCTCCATCTTTAGAAATGCCATTGCTTATTAATTTTTTATCATACTTTCTAACTTAAGCTTTTATGTTCTTGGGATGCAATTCCCTGTTTATTATAACTTTTTAGGTATAGGATACAGGAAAAACTCTGGAAAGTTTGGAAGCACCAACAGCTTTTCAGTGTTGATTGAATTGTCGAGAATGTGGTTGTAAGCCTGTTGACATTTCTTTCTAGTGAGAAGCAGCTAGAATGTTTGCTGACACACTGCATTAAGGTGCCAATGCTTGTCCTGGACCCAGCCCTATCGACCAACATCACACTAAAGGACCTGCCATCTCTTTATCCTTCTTTTCATTCTGCCAGTGACATATTCAATGTTGCAAAACCAAAAAACCCTTCTACTAATGTCTCAGTTGTCGTTTTCGACAGTGCTAAGGATGGTAAGATCGTTTTTATTGATATTTTGAAATCACATTATCATTGGATGTTTGAATTACAAAATTCTGAATGGAACAGAAATTATTTAACTTTAAAGAACTGCCAGTGAAGCTAATAAACTAAAAATGTATAGAGAGAAGCAAAAGAGCTGCCCTCTTCTCATAAAGAGAATGCATATATTTGACTCTGTAATACACAAATCTTTCTGTGCTCGGGAGAGAACCTTAAATCTGGCTCTGAGTTATTCTGGAGACTTATTTTTTCTGCCATTTATCTCCTCTGAAATGTTGTTTTCTGCACTTTAAATGGCAGTTACCTAAAGCTTTACACTTTATATCCAAGTGTACAGTTGATTTGGCTAGATAATGGAATTAATATTGTAATTCTTTTTTTTCCCCTTCCCCTTCTCTGCCCCCCCAGTTGCCTGCTCTCTGTCCATTTGCTGTGTGTTCTTCTGTGTCTGCTTGTATTCTTTTTTTTTTTTTATTGACTTTGTAATAATATTACATTAAAAATATATATATATGTGAGGTCCCATTCAACCCCACCCCCCCACTCCCCCTCTCCCCCCCCAACAACACTCGTTCCCATCATCATGACACATCCATTGGATTTGGTAATTACATCTTTGGGCACCTCTGCACCTCATAGACAATGGTCCACATCATGGCCCATACTCTCCTCCATTCCATCCAGTGGGCCCTGTGAGGATTTACAATGTCCGGTGATTACCTCTGAGGCACCATCCAGGGCAGCTCCATGTCCCAAAGATGCCTCCACCTCTCATCTCTTCCTGCCTTTCCCCATACCCATCGTCCACCATGTCCACTTTTCCCAATCCAATGCCACCTCTTCTATGTGGACATTGGATTGGTTGTATTCTTGTCAGCGGCACCTGGAGTCTGTGTCTCGTTTCATTGCGCCATCTTGCTGCGTCAGCTCTCCGTGTGAATGGCACCATTCCTAGACAAGCTGCACTTTTTTTCGCACTGGGCGGCTCTCCTTATGGGGTGCTCCTTGTGCGTGGGGCTCCCCTATATGGGGGACACCCCTGCGTTGGCACAGCACTCCTTACGCGCATCAGCACTGCGCATGGGCCAGCTCAACACACAGGTCAGGAGGCCCTGAGTTTGAACCTTGGACTTCTCATGTGGTAGGCGGAAGCCCTATCTGTTGGGCCAAATCCACTTCCCTAATATTGTAATTCTTGGCAGAACTGCACCCACCCCATTAGAGATTTCATCTTCTCTCTTGGCTGCTCAGCTGCCCATACCTGCTGCTTCTGCTGCTCTAGCTTCTGAGTCTCATTCATTCATCTCTATGTTGAATGTCTCTACACCTGGGGCCTCTAAGTCTTTTAGTTGTATAAAATGAAAATAGTTGTGTTCCTTTTACAACACTAAGTCCTTTTCTCAGTTTCACAGTTTGTCAATACCTTAACTTCTCCCCCGGCTTAAATCATTAGACCTGTCTTTGTTCCATTCTAATTTTTCAATTGTAGAACTAAAAATAATCTAATCCTATCATCACTTGCTTTTGTTTTTGCAAACGATTCTTAGCTTCTTGTCTCTCTTACTCATTTCCTCTTCACCAGTTGAATTCCCTCATACAAGTTCCAATAATAAGCTCCTCACTGCTCCTTCTGCCTATAAAGTTCTTCTCCAGTCTAACATAAATCTGAAAACTCTGATTTTATCGGTATTCTCCCTTTCTAAAGAGAATAATATACTAGTATATTAGATAGATACTCTTTCCCGTTTTCGGAATTCAGCTTTAATGGCCTTGGTTTTGCTGGTTGATCTTTACATCCCCGCCCACCCTCCCATCTCCTCAAAGCTACTGGTGTCTTCACATGTAGACAGTGCTGGGCCTTCACTTATGCTTTTGTCTCTCACTGGATCTCCCATTCCTCCCCCTTTCCCCACTGACTCCTAGTCTTCCCAGGCTCATCTCAATTTCTGTCTTCTTCATGAAGACTGAAGACTGAACTAGCACATCCACAGTGATCTTAATTTTATTTTTACTTTTCTATATTCCTATACTATTTGTAACCTAACTCATAACTTAGTTTTTGATAGTACAACAATTTATGGTGTCCTCATGTAATTTCTTTATTGAGCAGAAACCTTATTCTCCATTTAATGTCCTGAAAATGTCTTAACATAGTCTTTACTCCCTGGTACTTGAGAAGGTCATTTAAAAGGAAATTGTAACCTTTCCACGTACAGTTATTTCCCCCTTCATACTATAGATCTGTTCCTGAACTATTTTGTGTGTGTGTGTATATATATATATACACACATATACATATAAAACGCTTATGTTTTTCTAACATAATTTGTATTTTTAATATATTAGGGAAATTGTTCCATAAAGGAGTAATCTTTGACAAACTATCGAATTTATTTGACTAAATATAGTTGTTTTTTTTAAATTAGGGGTTCCTTAAAATAAGGTACCATGATGACATTTCTCCAGGAAAAAAAAAAGGAATGGCCTTATGTAACAATTATAGTTTAGTTATAACTTTGATAGAGAGAATCTTAGGTTTTCCTCTACTACTTTCATAGCATAGTAAAGGCTTAAAAGATTGTCAGTTTTGTGTGATCTATATATATCTTTTTTAAAAAAAGATAATAAAAGATAAAAAAAATTTTAAGGGGAGACTGAGAAGCAGAAAAAAAGTTTGTCAATTTTGACATAAAATCTGCATTAAACTACAGTTTTCTAAAACACTCTTTTTGGATTCCACTGGGGTTTCTCTTTGACTTTCCTTAATTTATTAAATTCATTCATTCAACTGTTGAGCCATTGCTCTGAGGTGGTTGTTGTTCCCAGGACAAGAGAAACAGTAGAGAACAAAAAAGAAAAAAGCCTCATAAGGTTTAAATTTCTTGTGGGTTACAAATTCACTCTATCATCCTTAATTGTCTAGATCAGGAACTGGGAGACTCTTTCTTAAATGACCATATAGTGTATACATTTTAGGTTTGTGGGCCAAGAGGCAAAATGGTGGACATTACTTAAGTGCTTATATAACCACTTAAAATTAAACCATTTAAAACTGTAAACACTGTTCTTTGCTTGGGGCCAAATAAAAACAGGCAGTAGCAGAAAAACATGTAATCATATTTCACGCTTCATTTATCTCATTTAACCTCTATCCAGGTAATTGTTGCAATCTGTTGTTTTGTTTTGTTTTTTCTTTTGAAATGTGTCCTTTCTACCTCATTTAATTGTACTGCCACTTTTCTTACATCATAAATTTTAATGACTGGATGGTGCTTCAGCAATTAGCAGTCCAACCCTGCAGCCCAGCATAGTTCTTCTCAGGAACATCCCCACAAAGTAGTTTTTCTGTTGAAGCGTATCCCTTTGATTTATAGAAAATGAGTTTTCTCCTGAGGAAATTCATTTTGACTACACTGACTTTTAGAAGGAACTAAAGCTACTTCCTTATAACTTTCTCACGGTAGTTCAAGTTGTACCTCCTGGGGTCTCCCCCATGTGCTGTTTCTTTTTATTCTTGTCCACTTAGCTCACCAGCATCCTGGTTTATTGTTCTCAGAATGAGAACTTTAGTTTCTGTTACTTTTAAAGTGTTTCACCTGGAAGTGAACATTCCATTTCAGCGTGGTTCAGTCTGCAGGTAGAGCAGGACTGTCATTTAACAAGTGTTTGTTAAGTACCTACTATGTGCCAGGTTTCAGTACTGAAGATACAGCAGTGAATAGATAGACAAAAACCTCTGACTTATGGAATTTACATCTTTGTCAAGGGACACAGACAACAAACACCAGAGACAAGTAAATTACATAGTTTGTAGATAAGTGCTGTGGAGAGAAATTGAGCAAGGGAAACAGAAGAGGAAATGTCAGTGAGATGGAGGTGCAATTCTAGATAGAATGGTAAGGGCAGGCTTCACTGAGCAGGTGATTTTTGAGGAGAAAATTTGAAGAAGATGAGGGAGCTATGGAAATGAATATCTGAAGAAAGTGATCCCTATAGGTGGAGCAGTCAGTGCAAAGACTCTGAGGCAGGTACAAATGTGGGCAAGGAGGCCAGAATGACTAGAAGAGAGTAAGCAAGAAAGAGGGTGGCAGAGATGAGCCCAGAAGAGTAACCATGGTAGCCATGACCAGGACTTTGGCTTTACGTTGGAGCAAGATGAGGAGTCATTGGAGGATTTTGAGTAGAGACCTGATTTAGTTCTAAAAGGATTGGGATAACTATGAAGGTACAAGTTGTCATGATTCAGGTAAGAGGAAAGGTGGCTTAGACCAGGGTGATGCCGTGAAGGTGCTGAGAAGTGGTTGGATTTTGAATGTAGGGGAAGATCACAACTTTTAGCATTTTTGTTCTTAGTACTTTGATTCTGCTCAAAAACACAAGAATACCATGCACATACAGTATGGCCACAGCATGTGGTTAACTCATACTGAATTCAGTGTCAACTAAAACTCTGTCATTTTTTAAAATTTATATGTGCTAAACCTCTTTTTTAAATTTCTTTTTTAAAAAATAATTTATTTAATCCAAAGTGTATAATATTTGGCTTTTAGAATAATCACAATGTTGTGTTTTCATCACCACTAAAAATTTTAGAACAATTTCATTACTCCAAAAAGAAAAACTCCACACCTTTTAGCAGTCCTTCCCCAGCCCTACATAACTATTAATCTAATTTTATCTTTATAAATTGATTTATATTTACATTTTATATAAATGGAATCATATACAATGTAGTACTTTGTGTCTGATTTCTTTCAGACACCTCTTTTAATTTTTATGCTTATGTAATTGGTTTTGGTGACAAGTTAAAGATCTTACCTTTAAGATTTTTTTTTTTCTTCTAGATTTTATATTGCTAGATTTGACTCATCCAAATAGTCAAAAATTGAGGGAATTCTTAGTCTGTTATACAGGGTAATAGCTTCTCTGTTCAGCTTTGTGTAAATCTAAAAATTTCATCAGCATGCCTTCTGTAGGTTCCAAATCTTTGATTAGGAGGTTTCAACAAGACAGAACCTATGGCAGACCTCAAAAATCTCCCTCTAGGTTGATTTTGTCTTCATAATTCAACACTCTCCAGGCTGAATTGGTTAAATTATAATTTACCTATCTGAACTTCCAGCCCATGTGTCTCTGTTATATCCATAACATGGTATATGATGACATGAGAGTTTGTTAGCTTCCTTGCTGAGATCACATATAAATACATATACCATATCTATTACATTTTCTCTGATCTACTAGTCTAGACCTACCATAGCAAAAGAAAAAAGAGAGAGAGGTGTATCTAATAAATTATTTGCAATGAACTCATAGTCTGAATGCTTAGTGCTTTTACTTAAATTAAACACTATATTGCAAAGACTTTCTTTTCTACGATGCTTACCAACTATAATTTTATGAAACATTTGAGACTTGTGCCCAGGATTGACGTCCATGTTGCCAGACTGTAATTTGCAGAATCTGTCCTCTTTGCCCATTTTGAAGATCAAACCTGCAACCTTCTGACCTGTCTTCTATTTCCCACAATTCCTGAATGTCAGCAAGTTTGGTGATCTCGCTTGTCCCCATCACTTTAGAACTCTCTCCAAAATGGGCTGCATGTCCCCACTCTTCCCTCATCTCATCTGCTGTATTCCACATTACCTTATGAATCCTAGGACACCATTGTCATTGTGACTTTGAAGGAACTATACAATCTACAGTGGCACCCTGCTAACTTAAGTCCTCTGCCTGGCTTTCCAGGGTCCCTTTGCCGGGCTACCTTTTTTTAATCACTACTCGCAAATGTTTCGCCCTAGTTAAATCATTCTTTTAAAATTTTCTCATCTCAGACTTGTCCATGTTTGAGCCTTTACCTTAAATTTCCATCATTGATGGAAACTGTGATCCGGCTCATTTAATTTAATTAATTAATTTATCTTTTTAAGATTTATTTTATTTCTTTCTCTCCCCCACCCTTACCACTCATTTCCGCTCACTGGCTGCTAGTCTTCTTTTTAGGAGGCACCAGGAACTGAACCTGGGGCCTGGCATGTGGGAGGGAGATGCTTAATAGCTTAAGCCACCTCTGCTCCCTGTGATCCAGCTGAAATGCTTCTGCTTCCGTGAAGCATTCCACATTTCTGCTGCCTACATTCTCTTCTCTCCTTTGGTATTATAAAATTTAACATTTAATTATACACTGATTTACATAATTTCCCTTTTTTTGAATGTGTTAATTTTGTCTTCTCCCACTACCTGTTTTTGAGATCATGCATTATATTACTTTAATATCTCAAAATGCTTTGCCCAATGTCCTGCCAGACATCATAGTTAAGTATTCATTAAACATGTGTATTATTTATTTTATTGTTATTGTAGTTGAAGATGCCCATGCTGGAATATTTAAAGGATACAACAAACAGACAGTTTGGAGAGGCTATTTGGTATGTTATTTTAAATTTAATTGTATTTTTTTTCAAGAGATTAAAATAAAAATGTTGGTAGTAAAGCTCGTTTACTTTGAGAGGCTTTTTAATGTTTTTTTTTTTTACGGTTAGCTTAGTGATATTAATGAGTACTGAGTAACATTCTTACTTTAAAGCTTATAATAATGCAATAGCTCTTTATTTCTTTACTTGTTTTATCGGCCATATGATGCAAATAGTGAATTGTGTTTTCTTTCCCTTCTTTTATTTTAGACAACAGATAAAGAAGTACCTGGGTTAGTGCTAATGCAAGATCTAGCTTTTCTGAGTGGATTTCCACCAACATTCAAGGAAACAAATCAACTGAAAGCAAAATTACCAGAAAATCTTTCTTCTAAAATAAAATTGGTAAGAGCATAGAAAATAAAGCAATCATTATGACATGTCTCATTTAATGTCTCTCATTTTGTTCAAAGTATAGCCAACACTCATAATCAAAGAGAGTTTCTATTCTGCTATAATATGTTGTTGTATAGGCAGTTCTTTATTTATGGAGGTCCTCACTCGAACTTATTTACTCTTATTTTGGGCAAAATTCTGAGAGGTGGTTTTCTGGTTTCTCCAATAGAAGCAGGATTTATTTGTTTAACAAATGAGCTCATACTATGTGTCAGGTGCTGTTATAGCTGCTGGACATACAGAAGTGAAAAAAACAAAAACCCTTTTAGGACTTACAGTGTAAGGACGTAAAAGCATGGAAGAAGGAGGTGAGGGAAATCATATACGTAGTAAGGATAGCATATTCCAACATGCCTATTTACTTCAAAAGGGACTATGCTGCAGATATTTGGAAAGTTTGATGTGACACCCTTATTCATTAATAGCTAGTTGAGGCTTTAAACGTATTCAAAATGCATGCTGTTAAACTCTCCAAGCAAGGGAAACGGACTTGGCCCAGTGGTTAGGGTGTCCGTCTACCACATGAGAGGTCCGCGGTTCAAACCCTGGGCCTCCTTGACCCGTGTGGAGCTGGCCCATGTGCAGTGCTGATGCGCGCAAGGAGTGCCCTACCATGCAGGGCTGTCCCCTGCGTAGGAGAGCCCCACGCGCTAGGAGTGACCCGGTAAGGAGAGCCGCCCAGTGCGAAAGAAAATGCAGCCTGCCCAGGAATGGCGCCGCCCACACTTCCCGTGCCGCTGACAACAACAGAAGCGGACAAAGAAACAAGACGCAGCAAATAGACACAGAGAACAGACAACGGGGGAGGGGGGAGGGAATTAAATAAACAAATCTTTAAAAAAATAAATAAATTCTCCAAGCTTGACCATCAATGCCATTTGTCACTGTTGACCTTGGAGACTGACCTGTGACCTGCTTTTTCCTTAACATTTATTGTTTTCAGAGCCATTTGCCTGATTGACTTATGGCCCAATTCATGTGAATGTGCTTTCTATTTGACATTATGTCAAGATGGCTTTTTTTTTTTGTCAGAAATTTCCAGGTCATAAGATATGACTCTCTTTTCTCTTAGAGTAGAAGGCATAAAGTTCTTGGTTCAGAATCTCTTAGGCTCTGGTATTGATTCTACAAAGAAATGCACTTTAAGTCTACCACTTAACTTATTTGAAACCCAACCAATTGTGTTTATTTTTAAGCCTTACCTGATTCTTCCTTCTTCTGTTGTATATTATTTAATAATTAGAGGTATGAAAGAGTGGGATGGAGAGCAGTGATTGGGGAGTTCTTATTTAGTTTATATCTTGATCATATTTTTTATATACCTCTCTGCCCCAAGTTATCCTTTTTTTTTTTTTAAGATTTATTTATTAATTTCTCTCTTCCTTAGTCGTCCCCCCTTCCCCCCCAGTTGTCTGCTCTCTGTGGCCATTCGCTGTGTGTTCTTCTGTGACCACTTCTATCCTTATCAGCGGCACCAGGAATCTGCGCTTCTTTTCGTTGTGTCATCCTGTTGTGTCAGCTCTCCGTCCGTGTGGCGCCATTCTTGGGCAGGCTGCACTTTCTTTCATGCTGGGCGGCTCTCCTTATGGGGCACACTCCTTGAGCATGGGGCTCCCCTACGCAGCGGACACCCCTGGGTGGCATGTCACTCCTTGAGTGCATCAGCGCTGCGCACGGGCCAGCTGCACACAGGTCAAGGAGGCCCGGGGTTTGAACCACGAACCTCCCATATGGTAGGCGGATGCCCCATCTATTGGGCCAAGTCCGCTTCCCTCAAATTATCTTTAACTTGTGTTTTTTCCCATAGGTGTTTCAGTATTTTAAGATGCATTGTACAGTAATATAATGGTAATATGAGTGATACTTATTCTTTTAAAAGAATTTTTTTTTCATACTTATTCTCTTTTTTTCATGTTTTCCCCCATAGCTTTTGTTATGGTACCTGAAAATTGACCGTGCTTATATAGATTAGGGTTGAATTTGTTATCCTGTTGTTGTTTTTTTAAGAGAAGTAGGTTTACAGAAAAATCATGCAGAAAATACAGAGTTCCCATATACCACTCTATTATTAATACCTTGTGTTGGTGTAATATATTTGTTAAAATTGATGAAAGAACATTTAAAAAATTGTATTATTGACTATGAATTTGTTCTTAACCTACAGTTATTTTAAAAATAGATATCATATCCCTCCTTCCCCTTAGTTATTTTCAGTACTGATTTGGACAGATAAAATCATTTGCATTTTATTTGCATTCATTTCAGCCTGCATTTATTTGGCTTCTTGGCTTCCAGGCTTTTAGTTCCAGAATTATTATTATTTTTTAAGACTTATTTTTATTTATTTCACTCCCCTTCCCTCCCCCCCAGTTGTCTGTTCTCTGTGTCCATTTGCTGCATGTTCTTTTTTGTCTGCTTCTATTGTTATCAGCAGCATGGGAATCTGTGTCTTTTTGTTGCATCATCTTGTTGTGTTAGCTCTCCGTGTGTGTGGCACCATTCCTGGGCAGGCTGCACTTTCTTTCACGCTGGGCGGCTCTCCTTACGGGGTGCACTCCTTGCGTGTGGGGCTCCCCTACGCAGGGACACCCCTGCGTGGCAGGGCACTCCTTGCGCGCATCAGCACTGCGCATGGGCCAGCTCCACACGGGTCAAGGAGGCCCGGGGTTTGAACCTTGGACCTCCCATGTGGCAGGCAGTCACCCTAACCACTGGCCAAGTCCGCCACCATAGTTCCAGAATTAAAAACACATGTGTATCTATACTTTTTGACTAGCAGCTCAAATTCTTTATCCAGAAAGAATGACATTCTTGATTCTATTTATATAATTCCAACTATAATAAATTTTTAAATGAAAGAAAGTTTATTATACTTCTCCATTCTCCACTCAATTTTGACTATCCCAGATCTCTTTGCCTGCTGCAGTCCCTCACCAGTGCTGATGGCTTTCAGTGTATCTACTGGTACATGGGTACATGCTGCCAAAGAATACCAATCCCAAGTAGTGGTTGACCATTCAGCAAACTATTTTTGGGTAGCATGGTAGGAGCACAGACAGGTTCTGCATGTGATAATCCCCCCTGCACTATCCAACCAGTTGGAGATCTATTTGGATTCCCAGGCATGTCTTTATGAAGGCCATCATCTCTTCCGAGGAAGGGTCAAGCTCATTATCCATAACATTTATTGTCATTTGTTTTCATGATTTCAATACCTATAATTGACTTGGGGGCTGGGGCTTCTAATTTTTTGAGGCCAAAGAGAAAATGAGAATGAGGAGTACATCAGCATTTGAGTCAAGTTCATTAAGTGGCTTTCTTTTCTTGGCTCTACTTTCTGGTTTGCTATGAGTACTCTGAGAAGAAAGTTTCATGTAATTGGGTTCCCAATCCATTTAGATCGTAAGCATTTATTATTTTTTTAAAAAGATTTATTTATTTGTTTATTTCTCTCCCCTTCCCCTCTCCACCCCAGTTGTCTGTTCTCTGTGTTTATTTGCTGTGTCTTCTTTGTTCGCTTCTGTTGTTGTCAGCAGCATGGGAATCTGTGTTTCTTTTTGTTGCATCATCTTGTGTCAGTTCTCAGTGTGTGCGGCACCATTCCTGGGCAGGCTGCACTTTCTTTCACGCTGGGCGGCTCTCCTTACGGGGCGCACTCCCTGCGTGCCCTACGCGGGGAACCCCCTGCATGGCACGGCACTCCTTGCACACATCAGCGCTGCGCAAGGGCCAGCTCCACACGGGTCAAGGAGGCCTGGGGTTTGAACCGCGGACCTCCCATGTGGTAGACAGACGCCCTAACCACTGGGCCAAGTCTACCGCCCCCAGTAAGCAAAGCATTTATTAAATGCCTACTGTGTGCTGGGGTTGTTCTAGGGACAGCCCAGTGAATGAAAGTACTTAAATAATGTGTGTTTTCCAAAGGAATTTTTCAGAGTGCCATGAGAGCCCTTGGGCTTTCAGTGTATTGTATACAAGGAAGACCTTGCTGAGAACTGAGTGGGAAGTCAGAGGGAATATCCTGAGCAAAGGACTGGAGGCTTGAAAGTAAATGGTCTTTTCAGGGAATCAAGGGACCTGTTCCTGGAAGTCAGAGAATAGGCTTGGATTTTGCTGATAAAGAAATTGGGAAAATAGGCTGAAATCAGATTGAGAAAGGTCTTTATCTGGGAGGCAGGGAGAGTCCTGAGGTGGAGGAGGGCAAGATCTGATCTCTTTCTAAAGCTCATGGTAGGGGAAGGTGTGTTAGGTAGACCAAGGTTAGATAAGGAGGCTGGAGGCAGGAAAACCAGTTTAGCAGCTGCTACCTTAGCCCAGCCAGACATTAGGATTTCGACAGATGCTTGGCAGTGGGATGCAAATGATGGAAATGGTTCCAGAAACAAGAGAGACATTCAGCCCAACTCTGACTTACTAGCTGTTGGACGAAGGAGAAGGAAGAGTGAAAGGGGAGGTAGACATTTTCACTAGAGTGAAGATGGGTAGTGATGGCATTAACCATGTGCAGAGCTTCAGTGGGAGAAGCAAGTGTTGTGGGAAGGAAACCCAGAGCTTGGTTTGGGTTGTGTTTGTTTGAGATGCTTGGTGACATGTAGGAGGAAAGGGTCGTTGAGTTCAGGAACTGAACAGCTATGTCACTGCCTGCCCTTTTCCACTTCCTCCTCCTTTTCTAAGACCTGTGACCCCAGAGCCACCAGGGCCCACTTGAGAGTGACACTTGACACACCCTGTTCCCCTTTGTGCCTTTCATGAGTACCTTGCTGCCTGGCACTTATGGGGTGAAAATGCTTGTTGAAGGAATGAGGAAGAAGAAAGGCAGTAACTATAATAAGCACGTTCCCCCTATACATTGTCTTGGAATATAAAAGGAAACTTTTTCTTGAGTCCAATTATTTATGTTAGTGTCTGATTGCTTCGCTTTAGTTCTTTGGCACCTGCCTTTATACAAAGTTGTATACATTCAATAAATTTGTCTTTATTCTGTTTAGAGCAAAACTGATCCCCACCCCTGCCCCAGGTGAAGTGAGATTTGAAAAAGATTTCATTTGCAATAGCTGTGAAGTCATAAAGTGTTTTCTGGGTTGTTGTTTTTTTAATAGTCTTATAAATTAATGTTTCCTGTTAGAGGCTGTATAATTTTGAGATACCTTGAGGTGATTCCTTATATAACCTGATTAATCATGCTCTAATTATATCTGTTTTATAAAGTAGAAATTTTATATATGGTAGACACAGAATTTTCACCTTTGGAGAAATCAGATTATTCTTTAGTCTGTTTTCAACTCATTATAAATCAGTCTTTGGTTTTAGACATTTTCATTCATAATTTATTTTTTTGTGATTTAACTTTTTTATTGTTAATTTTTTCAGTATGTTTTAGAGCATATAGTAGTTGCAGAGAAGGCATGGAGAAGAAATAGAGGACATGAACCCTGACCTAAATCTTTTTATAATCGCATATTGGAGGCAGAATATATACATAATAAAGTGTTCTGTTAGCAAAACAAGATAGTGTAAAATGAGATGTTGAAAGTAGTACAAAGTTGTTGGATTGGCATAAAGAGACAAGAAAGGTTTGTGTGAGTTAGAGGAGAGGGGAAAAGTTCCAAAGACAGCTGCTGCAGATAAGTGTTGTTTAGACAACTTGGCATAGCCTTTCTTCTTGGCTTTTAAAAATTACCAGTTTGATATTGTGCTTTTTAATTAAGGTTTACCTTAAAATGAGACTATTTGTCTGCCTAGAGAGGGTCACTTCTCTTCTGAGTTCTGTAAACTCCTTACTTTTATTTGACTTAATAATATGCATTCATTCTTACTTGTATTCTCTTGACTACCAAACCATTTTTTAAAAATTTAAGATACTATAATGCAAACAGTAGAATTTTTAAAATTAGAATAGTCTGGTGATAAGCAGCATTTTCTCCCCCAGGAAGTCTCCCTTGTCTGTTTGCATGTTGTTTTTTTTGCTCATGAGTTTGTTTCTTCCTTTAAGAGGCACTGGGGGGAAACGGACTTTGGCCCAGTGGTTAGGGCGTCCGTCTACCATATGGGAGGTCCGCGGTTCAAACCCCGGGCCTCCTTGACCCGTGTGGAGCTGGCCATGCGCAGTGCTGATGCGCGCAACGAGTGCCGTGCCATGCAAGGGTGTCCCCTGCGTGGGGGAGCCCCACGCACAAGGAGTGCGCCTGTGAGGAAAGTCGCCCAGCGTGAAAAGAAAGTGCAGCCTGCCCAGGAATGGTGCTGCCCACACTTCCCGTGCTGCTGACAACAACAGAAGCGGACAAAGAAACAAGACGCAGCAAATAGACACCAAGAACAGACAACCAGGGGAGGGGGGGAAATTAAATAAATTAATTAATTAAAAAAAAGAGGCACTGGGAACTGAACTCAGGACCTCTCATGTACGAGGTGGGCATCCAACTGTCTGAGCTACATCCACTCCTCCAATGAGCAGTATTTTTAGCTTTAGGTGTTCCTATGAATTTTATATTTATATACTCTTAATTTTGCCCTGATAGTTAATGATCACTTTTAGACTTGAAAAATGAAAATTATTTATACTGCTTTTTAAATCCTTATATGTTATGACTTCATCAGTATAATTCTGAGTTTACATTCATGAAAGAGTACAATACAACTGACTTATTTCGTACAGCATACAAAATGTAGAGTATTATTTTGGTTCCAATTTATACATGCAGTATCTAGAAGTTTAGCTGTTAAATGTGAAGAATAAAGGCCTTGGGGAGCCAATGTGAATCAGTAGTTGAGCACTGGCTTCCCATGTGTAAGGTACAGGGTTTAATCCCTGGCCCCTAGTACCAAAAAAAAAAGAAGAAGAAGAAGAAGAAAGAGCTTGAAATCTGATTTCCATTTCACTGAAATAGCTCTCACTAAGGTCTGTAGTGATGAAACCACAGTGGTTTCTTGTCCCTTAACTTTTTTTTTACAGATAGATTTATTTTTTAGTTTACACTTGAGAAGTTGTACGTTTACAGAACAATTTGTCCCTTAATTTTAATGCCTGCTATTTTTAGTATTTCACAGAATTAGTATTTTTCTTCTTAAAACTCTTTTTCCCTTGGTTTCTGCAAGATTGCCACTCCTGATCTATCACCTATATTGTTTTCCACTGACTCAGATGTAGTCATCTGTTGCTCAGTTATTACTTACCCAAGTCCTGTCCATGACCACCATTTTTTCTTTCTCTCTGTCTTCCCTGGCCTCCTACTACTGGTCAGGCTATTCTAGATAATGCCGCAGTAACATTATCTAAGTCTCAGTGGATTAAACTTACCAAAGGTTTATTTCTACAGCTCTGAGTAATAAAGAAACCAAGAAAGAAAAAAGAAATGTGGGTTTGTAGGAGATGAGTTCAGAGGTTGTTCTCTCTTTGAGAGAATTATAATTTAAACAAACTTATTTGAAGTAGAAGCTATATATAGAGGCAGTTGCCCACAGTTGCCCAAGCTAAGAACTCTAGCCTTGAGTATGTACTGTAGTCCCTCTTCCTCACCACCTCTGGTCTCTCTTCTGGCAAAAATAATTGAGTAATTGTTTGGCGTTGTTTTAAAAGTGACATATCCTGTATTGGTGGTGCCACCTAGTGGTTAGCATGGGGCTACTTCCCTATCTTTTTTACTACTAACAGTTTGCTTGATTATGGCAGCATAAAATTTCTTGTACACACAAGTATTCCCTCAAACTTCTTACTTTTCATCTCTCTTCCAATTATTGTATAGTTATCTTAGGAAAACTCTCCCTGATCTTTATTCCATTCATAATTAGAAACCACACCTAGAAAGGGCTGTTTGTGTAAGAATAGTTTCAGTGACACCTCTTCGTAAAATAAAAGGCCAATATAAGTTATGAAATGACAAAAGATACAATTTTTAAAATAATACTAAGAATATCCACTTCTTTTGTTAGGACTCTGAAATACCCTTCACAATTTCTAAAACCTTTTCATCTACTTCCTCCTTCGTAAATTAAACTTTGTTTTCCTTAAGAATCAGGAGGTAAAAGGTTATATATATATTTTTTGTAATTTATACCTTATTTAGGTTGATGTAAAAATATATAATTTCAATTTAATTATCCTTTTGTAATCTTATGTATTTTTTTTTTTTTGGCTATTAAAAACATGATTCTGAGAAGGAGTTATGACCCAAAAAAAGTTAATCCTTGTTACAAGTGTATGTTGCAGCTTTGTCTGTCCTCTTTTTTTAAAAAATAAGATTCATTTTATTTATTTCTCCCCCCACCCCCACCCCTGTTTCCCCCGTTGTCTGCTCTCTGTGTCCATTTGCTGTGTGGTCTTATGTGTCTGCTTGTATTCTCATTAGATGGCTCCAGGAACCGATCCTGGGATCTTCCAGAATGGGAGCGGGCGATCACTCTCTTGCACCACCTCAACTCCCTGTTCTGCTGTGTCTTCTTATTTTCTCTCCTCTGTATCTCTTGTTGTGTCATCTTGCTGCACCAGCTCTCCACGTCAGCTGGCACTCACACAAGGCGACATTCCTGTGTGGGCCGGCGCTCCGTGTGGGCCAGCTTGCCCTCACCAGGAGGCTCTGGGCATCGAACCCTGGACCTTCTATATGATTGACAGGAGACCAATTAGTTGGGCCACATCCAGTTCCCTCTTTGTCTTTTAATATCAACGTCTCTTACCTTCTCATATTTTCCACATCCGTTTCCCTCTTTGTCTTTTAATGTCAACGTCTCTTACCATCTCATATTTTCCATCTCTCTATAATGCATTCTTTTTTTTCTCTCTCTCTCCCCTTCCCCCTCCACCACCCCAGTTGTCTGCTCTCTGTGTCCATTTCCTGTGTGTTCTTCTGTGCCTGCTTGTATTCTTGTCAGTGGCACCGGGAATCTGTGTCTCTCTTGGTTGTGTCATCTTGCTGCATCATCTTTCTATGTGTGCAGTGCCACCCTGGGCAGGCTGCACTTTTTTCACAGTGGGCGGCTCTCTGTACAGGCACACTCCTTGTGCATGGGGCTCCCCTACACGGGGGACACCCCTGCATAGCACGGCACTCCTTGTACGCATCAGTGCTGCCCTGGGCCAGCTCATCACATGGTTCAGGAGGCCCTGGGTTTGAACCCTGTGGTAGGCTGATGCTCTATCCATTGAGCCAAATCCACTTCCTGCATTCTTCATTATAGAGAGAAGAGGGATACTTTCCTCACATTTATCCTCTAGTTCACTGAACTGTCTCTTCAGCTATTTCTTTCTTTCTTAAACAGTTTTATTGAGATATATTCATAAACCATACAATTCATCACAGTGTACACTCAGTGACTTTTAGTATAATCACAGTTATATACATTCATCATGAAAGGTTATATTTAAATTTTTTTCCTTAATATCCTCATTACTTTATTGGAACAGAATTGGGTGTTTTGTTTTGCTTCATTTTAAAATGGAAATCCATAATATTTCACTTGTAATTTAATAGACTTTTATGTGATAGACTGGGAACCTGTCACTAAAAAGTAGCACCCAAGACCCATTGAAGGTCAGGCCTCTGCTTTGCTCTCCAACCAATTTTTGTAATTTCTTTGGTTAAATCCTGTTTTTAGATATCCTCAGCTATTTACTGTTCCAAAAATGCTGGGGCCTCTCTTGCCTTTATCTTTGCAAATATCATGCAGCTGCTGAAGTCATTTCCCTCAGTGTTAGCATAGCTAGGTTCTTACTCTA
Source organism: Dasypus novemcinctus (assembly GCF_030445035.2). Classification (NCBI taxonomy): domain Eukaryota; kingdom Metazoa; phylum Chordata; class Mammalia; order Cingulata; family Dasypodidae; genus Dasypus; species Dasypus novemcinctus. The sequence continues at coordinate 85,940,832 of NC_080684.1, read as the reverse complement.
GAGCTCAGCTCAGCTGGCCCTTCTTCCAGCAAGTCCTCCCAGATCACCCTCCCAGCTAGTGCACTGCCTGCCTCTGTCATAGCACCCAGCAAGCTGCATTGGTAATTGTCTCTTTACTTGTCTGCCAACTGGGGGTAGGTACAGAGTAGTTATCATCCATCTCACCACTTGTGACAAACTAGCCCTCTGTTATCAACAAATAAATAAATGAATGAGCATGCCCAGGTTTGGGGGTCATATAAATCTGCATTTGAATCTCTAGTTCTTGTACTTACTAACTACTTAGGGCAGTGCCTGGTGCATAGTATGTACCCAGTAAGTGGTAGAAATTGAAGTGAATATGTCACTCAATTTAAAACATGAAGTTAAAACGTAAGTGTGTTAAGGCAGCTCAGCTTTGCTGATTTCAACTGTAATATGTTGTATCTTTAGCATTTTTTAAACTCATATAGCATGTATGAAATTGGTTCTCCTTAATGAACAGGGCCTAGGGAACAAAACAAAACAAGCAAATACTCTATCATAAATCAATTTCCAACCATAAATGATGTAGCAATTTGATATGGTTATGAATTCCAAAAATAGATATTGCTTTTTGTTTCTAATCTGATCTATACCTGGGCGTAACTAAGTTATGATTAGGGCTTTGGGCACATCATTAGGGTGTTACCAAGGGGTGGGGACTCACAGGTAAAAGGCGTGGCAAAGGACAGAGTTGAGGGTTTTTGATGTTGGAGTTTGATGCTGAAGCCTTAAGCTGGAGCCCCGGGAAGTAAGCTTACAGAGGAAAGAGAAGCAAGCCCCAGGAAAAAGAACCCTGAGCCCAGGAAGAGGCAAGCCTTGGGAAGAGAGAAACCCTGAACCCAGAGAGAAGCCTGAGGAAAAGAAGAACCCAGGAAGCCTGAACCCTGCAGAGGTCAGCAGCCATCTTGCTCCAACACATGAAAATAGACTTTGGTGAGGGAAGTAACTTATGCTTTATGGCCTGGTATCTGTAAGCTTCTAACCCAAATAAATACCCTTTATAAAAACGAACCAATTTCTGGTATTTTGTATCCGCACCCCTTTGGCTGACTAATACAAATGACTTTAGCCATGAGTTGGAAATCAAGGATTAAGAGTCTTGAGATTCTGTCCCCTCGGGGGGTCTGTCAGTCTGGGTCAAGCATTCTGGCCTGACAGCCCTTGGCAGCTGTGAGATTTCCCGTTTGCCACAGCCCCCACACTCCTTTTTGTTTTCTTATACCTGGTCTGTTCCATTCTTTTGAGGAATGTGTTTATTTTTCAAAAGATTAAAGGTAAAACAGGAAATTAAAGGGGATCCTTCCTCAAGGCTCAATGTTAATGCATGTAACCCTCTTGTTTTCTCACAGTTGCAGTTGTATTCAGAGGCCAGTGTAGCGCTTCTGAAATTGAATAACCCCAAGGATTTCCAAGAACTGACTAAACAAACTAAGAAGAACATGACCATTGATGGAAAGGAATTGTCCATAAGTCCTGCCTATTTATTATGGGATCTGAGTGCCATCAGCCAGGTGAGTGATGCAGATTCTTTTAAAATCTGAATCGAGGGTTTAGAATGTTAAAGATCATAAGTCACTGAGAAGGAAAAGGACTTACAGAAAGGTGTGCTCATTGGAACTTTTCTAATTTCCAGGTAACTGCCTTTGGTTTAGTATTAATTAATCCAAGTATTAATATTAATATTAATAACTCACGGTAAAGAAATGCAGTGTCTTTGAGGTGGTTTTTAAAGTGTGTGTATGTGTGTGTGTATATATATATGCTGAGTCTTCTGCATTTTTGGTAACATTTAAAAGTAGGACTCAAGCTGTAAAACTCTGCCAGAACACCCTGAGAGCAAATAGAGCAGAGGAAAGGGTGAGGGGGAGGTGTGATGTAAGGGGTGTTTACATCTTTTTTTTTTTTTTTCCATTTTTTAAAAATATTACATTCAAAAAATATGAGGTCCCCATTCACCCCCACCGCCCCCAGCCCACCGCTCCCCCCACAGTAACACTCTTCCCCATCATCATGACACATCCATTGCATCTGGTGAGTACATCTCTGGGCATCGCTGCACCCCATGGCCTGTGGTCCACACCATAGCCCACACCCTCCCACGTTCCATCCAGTGGGCCATGGGAGGACATACAATGTCCAGCAATTGTCCCTGCAGCACCACTCAGGACAACTCTAAGTCCTGAAAACGCATCCACATCTCATCTCTTCCTCCCATTCCCCTTACCCAGCAGCCACCATGGCCACTTTTTCCATACCAATGCCACATTTTCTCGATTATTAACCACAATAGTTCATGAATAGAATATCATTAAGTCCACTCTAAGGTGTTTACATCTTAAGGCGCCAAATGTTTTCTCAGTCTAAGCAGGATGAGGACGTGTCTGCCAGCCGTTTTGAGGATAACGAAGAGCTGAGATACTCATTGCGATCTATTGAGAGGCATGCACCATGGGTTCGGAATATTTTCATTGTCACCAATGGGCAGATTCCATCCTGGCTAAACCTTGACAATCCTCGAGTAACGATAGTAACACACCAGGTACATGACTTCACAGATAGGGTTTCCTTTTCTGTTCTTTTATGTGGTACTGGGCTATCCATAAATTCATTTTTTAAACCCTTCTTTTCTCTTCCCTTCCTTCTAAAAACAAAACTAAAACAAAACAAAACAAAACCCAAATCTCTCTTCATTCACTCTTTTTTTTTTCTGTCAAAAGGATGTTTTTCAGAATTTGAGCCACTTGCCTACCTTTAGTTCACCTGCTATTGAAAGTCATATTCATCGCATTGAAGGGCTGTCTCAGAAGTTTATTTACCTGAATGATGATGTCATGTTTGGGAAGGATGTCTGGCCAGATGATTTTTACAGTCACTCCAAAGGTCAGAAGGTGAGAACCTAAGAAGTATTTCTAGCTTGGAACTCACTTAGAAGTTATAAAAGGTAAATCATGGTATCAGTATATTTATAACTATATTCAAATTTGATCAGAACAAGCATTTTTGAGTGCTAAGTTCAGGAGAGTTAAAAATTAGTAAGCTAAGTTGCAGTAGGAAAGTTGCTTCCCTCCATCTCAGACATCCAGAACCTACTCTCCTTCTCCAACTCTTTACATTTCTGCCATCACAGGAGGAGAAGCAGAATCACTATGAAATGCAAAATTGTCTTGGGAAACGGACTTGGCCCAGTGGTTAGGGCGTCCATGTACCACATGGGAGGTCCGTGCTTCAAACCCTGGGCCTCCTTGACCCGTGTAGAGCTGGCCCATGCACAGTGCTGATGCGCGCAAGGAGTGCCATGCCACGCAGGGGTGTCCCCGCGTAGGGAAGCCCCACGTGCAAGGAGTGCGCCCTGTAAGGAGAGCCGCCCAGCGCGAAAGAAAGTTCAGCCTGCCCAGGATTGGCGCCGCCCACACTTCCCATGCCGCTGACGACAACAGAATTGGACAAAGAAACAAGACGCAGCAAATAGACACAGAGAACAGACAACCAGGGGAGGGGGGGGGGGAATTAAATAAATAAATAAATAAATCTTAAAAAAAAAAAAAAGAAATGCAAAATTGTGGCTAGAATATCAGAAAATGGCCAACGAAGAAAGGTATAATAACTCAATTTAGCATTTAAAGAGATGAATGAAATTTCACTGAAAGCGGCCAGTATCACTCAGGCTTTGAGAGGCTGGGTGGCAAAGTAGGTAATAGCACAGACACAGAGGCCTCCTGGCTCTACCACTTCCCAGGTCTGGGCAAGTGACAACCTCTCGTACCCATGTTTCCTATCTGTACAAAGGGGGAAAAATGTATACAACCATAGCATAGTTAGAAGGACTAAGTGATGACTTGTAGAACTCTCTAAGTGCTAGTAGCCCAGAGTTATTTTTTCTGTCATTTATGCCACTCCAGTATGTTTATTCTCCTATTTCCCTATTCAGTTGCCTCCTCTGTACTAGACTGTGTGACTTCAAATTTGAGTTGTGGCTTAACAGGAGAGACAGACCAACTAGTGACTTTGTACATTGTCAGGGCTGACAGAGGTATACCTGTGGGGCTAAGGAGTGGGAGCCCAGGAAGTTTAAATCACACAAGGTTAGGGGAGAATTCACACTAGAATTGAAATGAATTTTGAAGAACAAGTTGGAGTTCATTAGAGGAAGACGTATTCCACATAGATGGAATTTGCAAAGACGTGGAGGCTTTTAAAGTGTGCGTGTGTGTTTAAATAAAATTAGAAAGTAATCATGTACCATACTCATTTTGAAAGCAGGTGAGATCACAACTCTGAATGCTTTAAATGGCTGTATTGATTAATTCACCACAGGACCTTACTCTTGGAGATAAAGGGTATTGAGAGGTCATCTGCTTCTTTTCTCAGCCTTAGGATGAACTTATGCATAAATGTGCTCGGGGTGACTAGTGGTACACTTCCCACTTGCTTTGACATGCTTTTGTACTTAAAGTCTGACATTTTATTATTTTTATTTCAAAATAGATTATAAGACCATGTTCTAAGAAACTAACCCATGAGTTGAGTTCTTGTCTGCTTTCCTCAAAATGATCTTTGCTCAGCTCTCCCCTGCTGCGCCCTTAGCTCTGCAAAGAGCTTGTCTTTAGAACCAAGATCCAACTAAGCTGAGCCTGCTTTTCAGATTTCTCTTAAGTATGCATGCCCTAAATGTCTGGATTTCAGAAAGCCGCTCTGCTTTGCTGAGATTTAAGCTGAGCAATAAAAAGAGTAGATATGCTCATTAAGAACTGTGAACACAGCAGAACTTAGGAAACGACTGCAGGTATAGGCAGAGTTCAAGCCAGAAATGCAGGTGAATGTAGATCATCGCCCTTGGAAAATTTTACCAATTTTTTTTTATCCCAGGAATGGTAATTTGAGAGTAAAATGTATCAGAAATCATTTTATTGTCTCTTTTGTTCTATCATAGGTTTATTTAACATGGCCTGTGCCGAACTGTGCAGAGGGTTGCCCGGGATCCTGGATTAAGGATGGCTATTGTGACAAGGCTTGCAACAATTCGGCCTGTGATTGGGATGGTGGTGATTGCTCTGGTAAGAATGTGTTAACTTGTTCATGTTCAGTGTAACTTGTTCATGTTCAGTGAATTTTTTCATTCTTATTCATCATTGATCATATATGGTAGACTCAATTAAACATTCTTCATATATTGGAATGATCAGTAACCCATAGATTTTTTTTTTTTTTTAAGATTTATTTATTTAATTCCCCACTCTCCCAGTTGTCTGTTCTCTGTGTCTATTTGCTGCGTCTTGTTTCTTTGTCCGCTTCTGTTGTCGTCATCGGCACGGGAAGTGTGGGCAGCGCCATTCCTGGGCAGGCTGCACGTTCTTTCGCGCTGGGCGGCTCTCCTTACGGGTGCACTCCTTGCGCCTGGGGCTCCCCTACGCCGGGGACACCCCTGCATGGCAGGGCACTCCTTGTGCGCATCAGCACTGCGCATGGGCCAGCTCCACATGGGTCAAGGAGGCCCAGGGTTTGAAGCGCAGACCTCCCATGTGGTAGACGGACGCCCTAACCACTGGGCCAAGTCCGTTTCCCAACCCATAGATTCTTTGGAAGTGATAATGAGTGTTCCCATGTGACCCAGTTTTTTATATCATCCATTTTTGAGCGTGTTTTCTCAAGTTGGCCCTGCACTTAAAAATGCCTTTTCTTATTATTTAAAATAGAAAATCTGGACCACCTCTATTTATGGAAGGTCATGAGCAAGACTGGTTATCTTAGGAGCCAGTGGCTAGTGGCTTTCAGTGGCAGATTGCGGCAGGCCATTGAATATCTGGAGATGAAAAGAATCTCCTCAGCATTTCTTTTCCCTTTCTCATGTGCTTATATTTGGACTTGTTGATAGTAACTTTTTTTTTTTTTGCATTTATTTATTGCCTTTCAATTTATAAAGCATTTTCATATGTATTATCCATTATCTACTTGAATTTATTAGTTACCTAAGAGAGAGAGGGGATGTACACATATTATGATCCTCAGAGTACATGTGTGGGAAAGGGTTTAGAAAAATGTTGAATATTGGAGTAGACAAAGCTCTGAGTTTTGTTTCAGTCAGATCTTTCAGATGCTTTTTTGAGAAACACAAACAGCTGCATGGAGAGGATGCAGGTGTGCAGAGTGGCTTTGTGCAGTTCAGAGAATTCAGCCGCTAATAGAACATTCCCATTTGATAACAAATGGGAGGTAGTTGATCAAGAGGTTAGCAACCATATTAGGACATGTTTTTCCACAGCCTGACAGTTGTAGTCTTTGAAATAATCTGTTTCCTATTTCCCTTCTCTCCCATTCCTACCCACACATGCTCCCCTTGAACAAATTTGAGGCCTATATATCTAGTAAGTGCCAGGGCCTGGTCATCCCATGCCTTGTCCACTATCAAGTGATGCCCCCTTTTCAGTTTTTCATCTTAAGATAAAGGAAACCTACTAAAGAATGAGGATGAGGGAAGCTGATGTGGCTCAAGCAGTTGGGCTCCCATCTACCATATAGGAGGTCCAGGGTTCGATGCTCAGAGCCTCCTGGTGAAGGTAAGCTGGCCCTTGTGGCAAGCTGGCCTATGCATAGTGCTGGCCTGCTCAGAGTATTGCCCCATGCAGGAGTACTGGCCCTTGCAGAAAGCTGGTACAGCAAAAATGATGCAACAAAAAGAGACAGAGACCTACACTCTGATTTATTGGACTTACCCCACTCAGCTAACATGGAGTTGAAGAATGTCAACCACTACACCATGGAGCCTAGAGTGCCTACAACTGAAAGCAGGAGGATTGCATCCAGTATCCATGTGGAATCTAAGCCCCTTCTTGACATAGATGTGCAAATGACACAACCAATCCAATGTCCAGAGAAAATGTGGCATTGGTGTGGGAAGGGTGGCCATGGTGGCTGCTGGGTGTGGGGAATGGGAGGAAGAGATGAGATGTGGAGGCGTTTTCGGGAATTGGAGTTGTCCTGGGTGGGGCTTCATGGACAATTACGGGACATTGTAGATCCCCCCAGGGCCCACTGGATGGAACATGGTAGAGTGTGGGCTATGATGTGGACCATTGACCATGAGGTGCAGCGATGCCCAGAGATATACTTACCAAATGCAATGGAAGTGTCATGATGATGGGAGACAGTGTTGCTGTGGGGGGAGTGGGGGGTGGGGGTGGTTGGGTTGAATGGGACTTCATATTTTTTTAATGTAATATTTTTTAAAAAATGAATAAAAATAAATAAATAAATAAATATAAAAAAAAAAGAGAGAGAGACAGAGAGAAGAGATATTAAGAGACACAGCAGACCAGGTAGCTGAGGTGGCGCAAGAGAATTATCACCTCTTTCCCTTTCTGTAAGGTCCCGGGATCAGTTCCTGGAACCGCCTAATGAGAATACAAGCAGACACAGAAGAACACACAGTGAATGGACACAGACAGCAGAGAGTGGGGGGGGGGAGGGGTAATGAATAAGTAAATCTTTAAAAGAAAAAAAGAGTGTGGATGAACCTTTTCTCACTGAAATACATTCATCAAACTTGAAAACATTATTTAGAAATAAGGAACTGCTTTTTTTCAAAATCATAATGGTGAGAATCTGGCTTTTTTCTTTCTCTCCACAGGTAACAGTGGAGGTAGTCGCTATGTTGCAGGAGGTGGGGGCACCGGGAGTGTTGGTGTTGGACAGCCCTGGCAGTTTGGTGGAGGAATGAGCAGTGTCTCTTATTGTAATCAAGGATGTGCGAATTCCTGGCTTGCTGATAAATTCTGTGACCAAGCCTGCAATGTCTTGTCCTGTGGGTTTGATGCTGGTGACTGTGGGCAAGGTATATTTATGGCCATCAAAATACACTAAAGATAAGGGGATACACATTCTTGACAAATAGAGGAGGGTTGGAGTAGTAGTTGTTATTTAAAATAATTATTCTCTGTGTATCTCTTCTTGAGCCCCATGTCCAGACTTACTGTAGGTTAAAAATAAGGGGAGACACAGATCTTTAGTAAACGGTAGGCATTAATGCAGTATCTTTTCCAGTTAATGTTACAGTCTGATTTTTTTTGATGACGCAGAGTTACCTTAGTGGAAAATACATGGTGAAGATTTAATGGAAACAACAGAAGGAGAACAATAATTCAGTAAATAGGGATGGTTCAAATACCGGGTCTTATTAATAACTTAGTATTAATAGATGGAGGTCATTTGGCAGAAAATTTATCTTCTATTGGACAAAAAGATGGAAATTGATCATTGAAATTTACTGTCGAGAATCTTGTCACATCTCGATAATGAGTCAAAGTTAGCATTCTATGTTAATGATGATATTGCCTCAGATAGTAAAATGTAGCTATTGTATTAGAATTCCTGACTATTTTGAAATCAATTGAAAGTTACTCTTACAAAGTGAAATCTCAAACTCGGAGTCGAAGAAAAAGGAGGAAAATGCTTAGTTCTTTAAAAAATCATGTTTGTGTTTTTTCCTCCAGATCATTTTCATGAATTATATAAAATAACTCTTCTCCCAAACCAGACTCACTATATTATTCCAAAAGGTGAATGCCTACCTTATTTCAGCTTTGCAGAAATAGCCAAAAAAGGAATTGAAGGTGCCTATAGTGACAATCCAATCATTCGACATGCTTCTATTGCCAATAAGTGGAAAACCATCCACCTCGTTATGTACAGTGGAATGAATGCAACCACCATACAATTTAATATCACCTTTCAAAATAAAAATGATGAGGAGTTTAAAATCCAGATAACAGTAGATGTTGACACAAGAGAGATACCAAAACTAAACTCAACGACTCAGAAGACTGACGAAAATTTGATTAGCCCCGTAACACTTCCTCCACAGGCAGAAATCATGTTTGAGGATATTCCCGAAGAAAAACGTTTTCCAAAGTTCAAGAGACATGATGGTAACACAACAGAGAGATTCCAAGAGGAGCTGAAAATTCCCCCAGTAAATATTTCATTCCTTCCAAAAGAGGCACAATTGAGTCTCAGTAACTTGGACTTGCAACTGAAACAAGGAGACATTACTGTGAAAGGGTACAATCTGTCCAAGTCTGCCTTGCTGAGATCATTTCTGATGAATGTGCAGGATGCTAATGTAAATATAAATCAAGGCATAAGAACGGATGAAAGAAATGGCAGTTTGGAGGCCACACTGGAAAAACAGGTTCACAAAAATGTCTCGACAAACAGCTTAGAAGCACCTGAAAAATCACAGAGGTCAACTTTTCCTGCTGTAACGGTAAGAGTGGATGGGCACCACCAAGGTCAGAATCTACCCCAGGACCTGGACAGCAAACGAGGGTTTAGATCTGAAAATAGGACCCAAAAAATAGAAGGCAGAAGTGTGTCAAAAGAAAAGCTCTCATCTCTGATAAACCACATGAAGAAAGAAAAGAAAATTACAGGGGAAGAAGAGGAAAATGCTAAAAATAACGTAGTGGTTAATGAAGTATTGCCTGGAAGAAGATTGCAACATTACACAGAAAGTTATCTGGGCTTTTTGCCATGGGAGAAAAAAAAGTATTTCCAAGACCTTCTTGATGTAAGTAATTTCCAGCTTTATTTTTTCCCAAGCTCAGGAAAAATAAATAACCATGTAAGTGATAACAACATAATAATAACTACCATGGTTTCTTTCATACCTTTCTTACATGGTTTCATTTAATTTTCCCAATCAGTCCAATAGTAAAAATACCTTACAAGGCTATTTATTATTGTTGATCCCATTTTACAGTTCCAGAAATAGACATAGTGTGAATGAGTAAGGATTTAGCCAGGACCAAACTCCAAGTAAGTGGTAGCTTGGGGATGGTATCTTTACCATCCTGTTGTGCTTTTTAAAATTTATTTATTTATTTATTTATTTAACATCACTCACTCACCCACCCCCACCTCCATTGTCTGCTTTCCATGTCCATTTGTTGTGCATTCTTCCATGTCTGCTTGTTTTGTCTTTGGGCAGTACCGGGAACCAATCTCAAGACCTTCCGGAGTGGGGGAGAGGTGCTCAATCTCTTGCGCCACTTCAGCTCCCTGGTCTACTCATCTCTTATAGTCTCTCCTCTCTGCCTCTTTTTGTTGCATCATTTTGCTGCACCAGCTCTCTGCACAGGCCAGTACTCTGCACAGGCTCGGGCCAGCTCTCTACTTGGGCCAGTACTCCATATGTTCCAGTTCTCCACTCAGGCCAGCTCGCTGCATGGGCCAGCTTGCCTTCACCAGGAGGCCCCGAGAATCAAACCCTGCACCTCCCATATGGTAGATGGGAGCCCAATCATTTGAGCCACATCCGCTTCCCCTGTTTTGCTTTTGAAAATGCTTTTGTGTTTTGTGCCTGTCAGATCTGATATTTTTTGTAGTTTCACTAATGAGAAAACAGGTTCAGATGATTCATTAGCTTCCCCAACATCACAGCAGCTCATCAGCCTCAAACTTGAGAGAGTGCTGTTCTCCTATACCACGGCCTCCGCTGTGCTGTCGCTGTGCTAATGCTGGGGGATGCAAGCTGATTAGAACACAGTTGCTATTCTTGGAGACTCAGAGACTAGTTGGGAAGACAGATTTGTGGGCAATTAATTGTAGCAATATTATAAGTGCTTCTCTTGAGTTTTGGTCAAGGAGTCCAAAGGAAGAATAGCTTAACTCCCTAGAGATAGTGGGGAAGTCATCCCTGAGGGAGTGCCGTAGGAGTTGACAGGTCAAGAAAATCAAGGGGTCTAGGCTGGACTGGGAAGAGCACAGCCAGAAGTCGGTGTTAGGCTGGGAGAAAAGCCAGTGAACGGGGGACTATGGGTTATTGCTCTATGTCCTTGGTACCTTGTGCCTAGCACATTAGCCATTTATTCATTGTTGAGTGAAGGAGTGCAGGGTTCTCACCCACGTTTGTTTCCCCAAATTTTCCTCCTTTTTCCCCTTGCCCCCAAATTGTAGTAAGAGTACCATAGGCTAGTAGTAAAGATTGGAACAATGCAGAAATACATGTTTAAAAAAGGCAAAGATTCTCTCTACTTCCTCAGTCTCCCTCTTTAAGATAACTGAGGAGTTTGGTGGGTATTCTTCCAGTATCTTTCTATAGAATTGTAAACATGTAAGCTATATAGTTTTTGTTTTGCAAAATTGAAATTATACTATACATATATTATTCTGCATTTGCCTTTGACCTTACTAAGGTATGTGGGCAAACCAGCCACATCAGTGCCTTTGTTCTTTTTAACAGCTGCAAGTTATTTAGAATTTTTTGTGATTATAAATAGTTGCAATAAACCTTCTTATATATATGTCTTACATTTGTTTAAGTTCTTATTTCTGTAGGTAGAATAACTAGATTAAAGGATCTAGTGCATGTAAGATTTAAATGTCATTCTAAAATGGTGTACCAGTTCATATTTCCACAAACTTTGTACAAGAGTGCTTGTTCCTCCATAGGCTAACCAGGATTTTTATCAGTTTCAGAAGCGAAAATATTTTTGTATAGATTTCATCTTCTGTAAAGTATATTCATATTCCTTGCTATTAGTTTTCTTTGCCCATTTAGTTTTGCCTCTTACTGGTTTTCAGTGGTTCTTTACATTTTACAGTACCAACACTATTATATGGTAAAACCAAATTTGTTTGTAGTCCTTGTGTTCAAAGCACAAGTACTTACTGCTTTGATGTCAGCAGTAGAAGTAACTTGATATTATTAAAACTTCCATCAAATTTATTTGTAAGTAAATTTTTTAAATGTTGTCTTGAATCGGTTATGAAATTTTCAGTCAGTGGCCAGAGTTCAAGAATACCCTGTGTTTTATAACTGTTGTTTTCCATCCAGTGTTGATGGTACAGACTTCCACTGAAAACTAGCCTGGCTCTGGGGATCCTTAAAGTTACCCGTTAGTAACTTTTGCCCCTTGTGAACAGTTAGTAACTAATTAATTGCCACATTATATAAAATAGTACCTTTACTCTTGTTAACAAAGTACTTCACTAAATGTAGTCCTGGGTATATGTGGAATTCTCTTTTCAGGAAGAAGAATCACTGAAGACACAATTGGCCTACTTTACTGATAGCAAACATATTGGGAGGCAACTAAAAGACACATTTGCAGATTCCCTGCGATATGTAAATAAAATTCTAAATAGCAAGTTTGGATTCACATCCCGGAAAGTCCCTGCACACATGCCTCACATGATTGACCGAATTGTTATGCAAGAACTGCAAGATATGTAAGTCTTGCTTGTGTTTGAAAAACAGTTGCCTGTATGTTTTCAGAGCTAAGTCTGCTTGAAATTTGCATCTTTGCTGTGCTAAATTTATGGCTTTCATATTTGATGACTCATATGTTAAAGGTTTCATCTAAATAAGTGAGATAGGAAAAAATTCTCTCTCCATAAATGTTAGGTACCATATTTTTAACAAACCAGTTTTATCAATAAATATTAATAAAGGATAAATCCATCCAAAGTGAACAATCTGTGGTCTTCAGTGTAATCACGTAGTTGTACATTTATTATTTCACTCATTTTAGAGCATTTTCCAGTAATAATAATACTATTCCAGTAATAATAGTAATGAAAACAAAACCGACCAACCAATCAAACAAAACTTATCAGTTAGGTACCATTTTTATTTTGATTATCCAGAACTCTTTGTGTATTATATTTGGACAGGTTCCCGGAAGAGTTTGATAAGACGTCGTTCCACAAAGTGCGCCATTCTGAGGACATGCAGTTTGCCTTCTCTTATTTTTATTATCTCATGAGTGCAGTTCAGCCATTGAATATATCTCAAGTTTTTGATGAAGTTGATACAGACCAATCTGGTATCCTATCTGACAGAGAAATCCGAACACTGGCTACCAGAATTCATGACCTGCCTTTAAGTTTGCAGGTATTTTATATATATGTATATTTTTTTCTAAATGTTAAGGGCATTTTAAAATGAAAAAAATTTTTCAGTTTTTCTTTTACTCCTTCAGATTGTAGTTTAATGCAAGTATGAGTAATTCTTTGTGTTTATTGAGGGTGTTCATAACTAGTCTGTTTTTAGTGCCAGAATTAAAACCAAATTTGAAGTTAATATTTTAGAGATTATTTTTAGGCTGTTGAATAGGAATTGCTAGTGTATAATCTGGAGAAGAGCTAGACTTTACTTGCATATAAGAGCACTCAGCGCTCCTCAGGGATGAGTGACTGGAGATCGCAGCCAGGCTGTGGGCTGCACAGTCCACTCCATGTTGGCTTCTTCTACTCCCAGGAGTAGGAAACTCACTAGCAGAGAGGCTCTGGAGTGACCCCTGGATCACCTGTTGAAAATGGTTGCACACGGCAGGGTGTTCTACTTTGAGACAAGGATGAAATATTTGTATTGTCTCATTCTGCTCTTTTTAGGGCATCTTAATGTTTACCTTAAGAATCACATAGTCACACTCTCTTTGAAGATAGTAAAATTTAAGCCATTTTGGAGACATTTACATATTTTTTATTTTTAAAACCACGGTCATCACTTAAAATGCAAATAATAGGCTTATCCTTTTATTTTTGCTTTTTTAGGATTTGACAGGTCTGGAGCACATGTTAATAAATTGCTCAAAAAGACTTCCTGCTAATATCACTCGGCTAAACAGCATTCCACCAACTCAGGAAGTATACTATGATCCCAATCTGGTAAGTGGCAGGAAAAACATGTATGGATGATAAAAGTATATCCTTATCACATGCTATTTGTATCATTTCTGCATAGCACTTCACAAACTACAGCCAAGTTCTGTATTTATATGTCTCTGGTGGAGAGTAGTAGCACAGATAATCCAGAATCATTTCTATTTTGCTCTGGAATATCCCCCCCGCCCAAGGGATAGTTAAGGTAATATGCAGATTAGTTGCTTATCTTCCATAGCATTCTGTCCACTAAGGGTAATAGAAGACAGCCCCAAAGTATTCTTCATGGCCTGGGAGAATACTTCCTGGGGTGAAACATTAACCAAGGAAATAGTCATACAATGGAACACCATCTTTTATCAAAGCGAAATTCCTTTGATGCAGGCACTTTCTTGATCTTACCAAGGGGTCAGTAGATGACCTGATACAGCTCCATTGGGTATGCCATCTGGCTGAAGTGATTGGAAGACTGTAGATTGAAAGATGCAGCCCAATTTCAAAAAACTTAAGATGTGAAAAAAATATGCATCTTAAAATAGATGAAATGGAGATACACTATAGCCATTAGTATGATGTTTACAGTCAGTTTTTATTGATATATAGAAAATGGCTTATAAAATGAAATTAGGCGAGGATAAAAATGTTTTGTAGTACCATAAACAGCATGGTTTAAACTTTGGAAAACTCCCAAACACCTTTCTCTCTCTTTCTCTTTTCTATCTCTCTCTCTCTATCACCCGTACGAACACACACATACAAAAAGATAATAGAAATGATGACAGGTTAAATCACAGCTAGTATTTACTTTTCCTTTTTATACTACTATTTTCCATATTTTCTATAGTGAATAGCTATTGCTTTCATAACCAGAGTGAAATAAGGTATTTTAAAAATTTACCATCCAACAAATCTTGAAGCTATATATAAATGCTTTATAATTGGCTAGATAAGACACTTGAAAATTAATGTAGAGAAGAGTAGATAACAATCTGATTTCTGGGAGAAAAAAGTCTTTCATTTGGCATTCATTGCTGCCCTTCAGGGGCTGTCTTGTCGTTACAAGACACAGACTCTGCCTTCAGAGAGCCCAGTGCAGGCTCCCTTGAGAGGAGACTTTAGAGCATGATAATCAGCTGCCATTGGTGATGGAGGCCGGCACAGAAGCTGTTGGAACACATGGGCCACGTATAAGTATTGCTGATCACATGTGTTGGTTCCTTTAGCACCTGGCATGGGTGGTATACAGATTGGTACCATTTACAAGTATTCTCTAAACATTCTGCAACTTAAAACTACCAAGTCAGTAAAGTTGAGATAAAATAGAGAAGTAGGACCTCATGTTAGCCTTGGGTTCACTCTGTGGCTTAGGCAGATATGAACTGGCAGGTCAAGGAATAAGACTCCTTCTGGGTGTGGGTTCAGGGGACATCCTGGTATTAAACAGCAGCTCATCTTGTGCATTTAAGTAGTTTCTTCTATATCTTTAAACACAGTCTGGTAGGATAAAGTAATTTAGGTTTGTGAAAAATATTTTGTAAACTATTATATAAATTGTTCACTAGAATCTTCTTAATGATTACAAAGGTATATGTAAATTTATGGTAGGCAAAGAAAGAATCAGTTTTTTTAAAAATTAGAAATTAGATTACATAGACTGAAGAACGTTCTGTTATGACTTTTCAAACAATGATAACACACCGATTTTCCCCAATTTGGACTTAACAGACTAGTATAACAACACTAATACAGTCAACTCTAATTCATCTAGAGGTAGATGACCTGGTTTACATATATACAATATTAAAAAAAAGCCTAAGTATTTGTCAAGAAGATTAACACTTCTATCATTTACCAGGGATCTGGGCATACCCTTTCTCCGTGAAGAGGAAAAACAGGTATCTGTGAGCCCCAGGCCTTCCTTATCTATCTTTTCTGATATCTTCCCGCTGTACAATTCCAGAATATGGCTAGGACAGAGAAAAACACAGGCGAAGGGGTGCTGGGCTCCTAAACTGTATCCCCCTCAACTTCTCTTCTGAACCACATCCTCTTTGGTCTTATCTTTCCTTGAGATGATATAGGAATTATGCTTAAAGAGTGCTTGGAGGCTACTGACTTCATTTCAAGGTCCAAGAAGCTTTATCATTGGCAGAAGTTTTCTTTAGCTCACTCACCAGACTTGTCTTTCACACGCTCTAATTTCCACTTCTGTCCTTTCACTTGTCTCTCTTTCCTCTAGTTTACTTTCTCTTGTAAACATTGGGTTCATAGTAAGGCTTTAGTTATCAAAACTCTGCACTTATATAGAACTTGTGCAAGTGAGTTATTTTCTAACAAAAAGTGATACATACATATAAAATAGTTAATCATCTTACCCTGCTGTAGGAATATTAAGAGATTTTGATTTTCTTTTGAAATGTGTCCATCTTCATTCATTAGCCAGATTTCCAGCAAGAGATTTAGAATAAGCAAATATCCTTACAAAACCAGGCAGCTACCCTTTGGCCCATAATATGCCAATTTGATTTTTAAATATTGCATTAAAATTTCACTAACCTTGATTACTGAGTTTCTTTTGGTGCCCTTTAAATTTTGCACCTGAGTTGAGTGAGGCACTCACCTCTCCCTAGTGGTAGCCGTGATAGAACTTCTGATCTGCTTGTATTTTCCCACAGCCACCAGTCACCAAAAGTCTAGTTACCAACTGTAAACCAATAACTGATAAAATCCACAAGGCATATAAGGACAAAAACAAATATAGGTAAGTAATATATACATTTTCTTTTGTTTGGTTTAGGAATAATTAACAAGGGTCTGGCATTTTCATAATTTTGCAACATTTTATCTATTAAGCATTCTTTTAAAAAATTACGTGAGATTATTTTCTCTAGTTATATTGAAAGATTAAGTAATTTTGTGGATGTTGAGTCCTTGAAGTTAGTTTTCCATGTTAATATACATATTTAACCTCTTTTAATTGGTTTTGTTAATTAGGTTTGAAATCATGGGAGAAGAAGAAATAGCTTTTAAAATGATTCGTACCAATGTTTCTCATGTAGTTGGCCAATTGGATGATATAAGAAAAAACCCAAGGTATTGATTTTTTAAAATTATGTTTAATTATGCAAATAAGTACAAATGAAGGACAGTAGCAGCAGAGAAAGGGGCCTGGCTTATTTCTGTTTGGAGTAGACAGAAGACCTAACCGTGGAGGTAATGTTTGAGCTCGGGCCAGACCAAGAGGCAGGTGCATGCGAGTGGAGGGGAGGATTCTGTATGTACAGGAACTAGTGCAGGCTCTAAGAGTCAGGGGACATGATCTGTGCAGTGAGGCTAAGTGGTACACTGCATCTGGGGGAGATGAGGCCAGAGAACTGGGGCTCTGATAGCATTTCTAAAATGACGTGGCTGCCAGAGCCACTGTTCAGGTGTTTATTTTAGCAATTCAATGTAAAGTTTAGATTAGCTTTCACGAAAAGAAATGCTACCATGAAAGTGAAAATTAATCCAGTAAACTCTAGCCATTCTTTTGGGGATGAATACATTTTCAGGTTAGATAAGCCTTGAAAATTGCCAGCCTGCCCCCTAACAATTGCCTTAGCTAGTCTGATAAAATTGTTAAAATCTGTATTTTGGAAATTTTTTAACTTTTAGTGAGAAATAGGTGTTATTTCATCAGTTTCCAGGGGAAAAAAGACCTTGTACATAAAATTGAATATTTTTCATCTCTGAGTCTTTCAAATGGTTTGGGAAATCTTTGATTTCACCTCATTTAAATTAAGATTTTTATTACAAATGATCAGAGACGTAAAATGCCTAGACATTTTAATGCTGTGATAATTTTTTTAAATATCCTCTTGTTTGGGAGGGAAAATTGGAATTTTGAGAGAAGTGGAAATATCTTTAATATATATAAAGTAATATATACTTTAATATATACTTAGTAATTGAGTAAAGTACTTTATTTTCTACAAAATAATACTCTGCATAAGCCAAGCAAGAATAAGGCACAGTAATTAGTTACCCAACTTGCAGCTCTCTTTACATATGCTATTCCCTCTGCCTGGGCTGTCCCATTCTGTCTAGTTTTTTAAATAACTTTAGCTATTAAGAAACAATTTTGGCATCAACTGTCCATTCTAGGTGTCTTTTTTGCTACTTGCTATTGCTCTCCCCATTCTATTGAGATACTCTCTATCATTAGTGACCTGTTACAATAATGTTGGGGAGTTTCCAGCTTTTAGTTGTAGCCTATACTTTTATGTTTCCTTGCCAGTTTGATTAAGCTAAGAGAATTCAGACACCTTGGTGATACTTAAAGGGACAAGTTTCTATTAAATGACCCATGCAGTCAGGCCTCTCCAGTGTCTGCCAGGCCCAGTCATCTCCCGTGTACTTGAACAGATTTTATCATTTTTAAACCTGTCTTGCGTGCTTCTTTTGCCTTGCTTTACCCTTTTTTTTTTCTAGGAGATACCAAGGATTGAACCCAGGACCTCATACATGGGAACCAGGCACTCAACCACTAAGCAACATGCACTCCCAATGACAGCTGATTTGTTTGTTTTTAGGAGGTACTGGGAATTGAACCCAGGACCTCGTACCTGGGAAGCAGGCGCTCTACCACTTGAGATACATCTGCTCCCTTGCTTTGCTTTTAAAGGCTTATAACATTGAAGCAGAAAACCAACCTCCTAACTGGCTTAAACTTTAAAAAGATGCTTATCTCATGTAACAAGGAGTCTAGGGCTGACAGCACCCAGGTTTTGATTTTCTCTGGCCCTCTCAGCTCTGTGCTCCCGTGTGTTTTGACTTTATCCTCAGGCTAGTGGCAGGAGGCTGCAGCAGTTCTAGATATCACTTGGAGGCAGAGGTATGTTCCCAGGCAGAAAGGGGCTGCATTTTCCTCCTTTCTCCAGGAGACATATCCATTCCTAAGCCAGTCACTGGATAAGGGAGGGATTTTTTTAGACTAAGCAGGGGTTACCTCTGAGGTTGCAAAGAGTTGCCTTCCTCTGAGTCAGGCCAGAGAAGGAAAAATACTGAACAAAATGGAAGTTCTCTTAGAAAGGAAGGAGAGGGAAATACAATGAGTGTTTGGCAGATGCTAGGAGATAGCTGCTTTAGCTACTCTGTGTCCACACATAACCTTCATCTCTATACACACACTTTTTATTTAATTTTTCCCAACTTTTTATTTTGGAAAATTTTGAAGCTACAGAAAAATGGAAAAATAGTGCAATAAATTCCATAAATCCTTAGCTCAGATTTTCCAATTGTCAACATTTTGCTGTGTTTGCTTCATCTATCTTTGCATGTGCACGTGTACACACAGTTGCACAGATATTTTATTTCTGGCTGATCCATTGAGAATAAGTTCCAAGTACTTTACCCCTAATTGTTTCAGCATATATCTTCCAAAACAAAGACATTCTCCTTTATACCACAAAACCATTATCACATATAACAAGAAGTTTAACACTGATAACATAATATCATGTATTATATAGTCCCGATATAAATTTTCCAAGTTGCCGCCTGTTGGCACCTTGCTCACTGTGCCATCTTATCAGTCTGGAGTCTCACCACATGGAGGGTGGCAAGAACATAGCTCTGCCTGCCACCAGGAGCACAGTGCTAGAGTTCCAGCCCACTCCATGGTTTGTAGATGGAATGTTTACTCCCTTAAGGAACAGACAGAGCAAGGTCAGTTTCAATAGTGGGGGTCTGTTCCACATGGCCAGTGAGTCTTGATCTGCTGGCCAACACAGGGAGATGTCATTTGTGCATACCCCTCTTATCCCACAAAATGAAAAAACTGCCCCCTCCCTCCTGGGAACAGACATAACAGGGCAGTGGGCCAGATGCTGTAAAACTTACATACTTAGTCTGAGGATGTTATGTGTACTCAGGGTAAAAAGAGGAAGGAATATGCAGGCAGATCACGCTCTGAGTAGAACCAGGAAAGGAGAAAGCTCACGTTTATCATCCAGTCCTGTGAGTCAGGGCAACACATCTGGTCCTGAGCACAGGGTTTCTTTGTGAGTCCCAGGGAAAGACGGCAGGCTGTACTTGGCTTCCACACCCTTAAATGCCCTTTATGGCTGCCTGGCTGTTGGTTTTTTGTTTTTGATCCAAGAAAGAATCCAGGCTTATGTGTTGTATTTCGTTGTCATATCTCTTTAGTATCCTTTAATATAAGGCAGCCCCCAAGTTGAGAGTATATGACACATACCCACTGCTCACATTTAGCAAGAATCAATTCATTGTCGCTCTTATTTCACTTAAACTCACCCACTCCCTCACAGTTACCTCCCAATTATTTTTAAATAAATCTGAAATTTATCATTTTATCTGTAAATTTTTCAGAATCTCTTAAGGTTAAGAACTCTTAAAAACGTAGCCATAATGCCATTAGCATGCCTAAAACAATCAGTAATTCCTAAACATAATCAACTAACTGATCAATGTATACATTTGTCCCCATTGTGTTTTGGTTTTTTTTTAAGGTACCAGGGTCAGAGATTGAACCCAGGACCTCATATGTGGGAAGGTGGCACTCAACAACTAAGCCACATCAGCTTCCTCTCCCATTGTCTTGTATAAGAATGTGTGTTTATTTATAAATATATATATATTTTAAGTTTTATTGGCTTGAATTGGTATCAAATGAAGTCTGTTCATTTCAGTTAACAGCTTTCTCCCATCTCTCTTCCTCTTAGCAATATAATTTCTGTGTGTATGTGAAGAAATTTGATCATATGTTCTGTGACTTTCCTATACTCTGGATTTCTCTGATTGTATTCTAGTTGTTTAACATGTTCTTCTGTCCCTTGTATTTCCTGTAAATTGGTAGTTGAATCTAAGTGCTTCATCACTTTTAAGGTTTCTTTTCTGTTTGTTTGTTTTAGCCAGGGAGCAGATGTGGCTCAAGCAGTTGAGCTCCTGCTTCCCACATGGAAGTTTCTGGGTTCAGTTTAGGTGGCTCCTGAAAAAACAAAAACAACAAGCAAAACAAACAGAAAACCAACTCGGGAGCTGATGTGGCTCAGTGATTGAGTGCCGGCTTCCCACACATGAGGTTCTGGGTTCAATCCCTGGTCCCTGGTACCCCCCCAAAAAAGGAAAAATCTATAGCTATAAGGCACCATCCCTATTTCAAGTCTCCGTGTGACCATTCTTTGCACTATAACTGTCAGTTCAAAGAACTGAGTTTTAGGTACTGGTATTTTTTTTTCCTTGCTAGTCCAGTGGGTTAACTCCATATATAGCACACTTAATTGGGGACATGCTGAATGGAAATAATTAAATTAATTTACTCACATAGCTCGAAGGCATTTTCAAAATCACCTAATCAAGTTCTTTCTTATTAGGAATGAGGAATATCTAAAGAACAATTTTACAGAACACTTCCCCCAGAGAATCACATTAATAAATACCCCATCTTGGTATATAGGTCCATTTAACATGCATTTGGAATATATATTCCTTGGTTTGTTGTGTTAGGATCATCGTTATGATAACCAGTAACTCTGAGTCTCTTTTACTTCAGGAAATTTGTTTGCCTGAATGATAACATTGACCACAGTCATAAAGACGCCCAGACAGTGAAGGCTGTTCTCAGGGACTTCTATGAATCCATGTTTCCCATGCCATCCCAGTTTGAGCTGCCAAGAGAATATCGAAACCGTTTCCTTCATATGCATGAGCTGCAGGAATGGTAAGTATATACAATATATTTATATACATAAAAATTAGAGTGGTGAAATTCCTTTGGTGTATTAATATTTGCTGTTTGCAAAAATACAGTGAGCATTTTTATCAAGCTTAATATGTAAAAGACACTGGAATTTTAAGAGATTTGAAAAAATTTGTAACTGGGGATCGCTCAGGTTAATTGGAACTTTATTCATTTAGTCATCTCTTTGTTGACCAGTGTATTGGTGAAGGGGAGCACCAGTACAGAGGAGCATGTGTTTAGGACAGAATGAGAGGTGAGAAGTCAGTATGGATGGACTGGTAGTCAAGGGCTTTGGGGAAAATGAAATCAAACTGAGTTCTGAAAGCTGAATTTCAGAAAGTGGTGAGACATGAACGTTGAGCAGAGGTTTGATGGTGAGAATGATCAGGGTGAGTTCTAGGGGCTAGCCTGGCTCAGTTGGACACTTTACATACTGAAATAGTATGAGATAAGCCTGGAGAGGGATTGGGAGCCATTGACAACCAGATAACTACACTGTTGAGTTTTCTTTTATAGCCACTGAGAACCTTTATAGATAATGAGTAAAGGATCGACAGTTTGTTTTGTATGCAAATTATCTTGTTGGAGTTGTGAAGGATGAACACAAGCAAAGACTAGAGGCAGGGATGGCTTTTTTGATGTTGGAATAATGTGGACATGCCATAGTAAGGCCTGTTTTAAATTAGAGTTATGAGAATGGAAAATACGAGCAAGCCATTACAAAGAAACCACACTTGGAGTTGGCACCTTACTAAATGCCAGATAATGAGGGAGAGGAGTGCCTAAAGTTGACTAAGGTTTTAAGTCTGATTAGCTTAGAAAACATGGTGCTTCTACCATATCAGCCAGGGAAGCTGGTTGCAGTAGTGTTATGATAACAGCAATATATCTCCTGAATCCTGTTCATTGTCATCACTGCCATCAGGGTAGTTACCTTGTTTCTTGAGTACTTGCTGTGTGCCAGATATTGCTGGGCAGTATATTTCCTCTGCTCTGCTTTTTATAGCTAAAGGTTTTGTTAGCACCATTTTACAGCCAAGAACATGGTCATAGAAATTCTGTGATTTTCACAGGGTAAAATAACTGGCAAGCAGCAGATGTGCCCTGATTCCAGCCCTCTGCATATGCTACTATATTCCAAAGCTGCTTAATAATTTTTCTTCATATTTTGTTCAACTGCCATTGCAAATGTATAATTATAAAAATAATTTTCCTTTAGTTTAGAAAGCTTTTTGACACCTTACCCCTTCCCCAGTGTCAGGTGCTAGGAATACAAAGATGAAAGATATGATGCCAGGACTTGAGGCACTTATCATCTGTCCAGCGGAAAAAAACCCTAATCAACTGACTGACTTGGTATATGAATGCTGTGGTAGGGTTCAATGTTATTGGAACACTGTGGCGGAAGCTTCCAGTTCCATTAGCAGGAGTGATTTCTTTACTTTCCATGACATTGTGCTCTTCAGTTCTCCTGTGGCCTTGCTGTGGCTTCCCACATTGGCTTTCCTCCAGTCACCAAACCCTGTTCCTTCCTTGGGCACAGCACTTACAACAATGTATCTGGTTCTGTCTCTCCTGGTAGACAAAAGATGGTGTCTTATCTGACTCTGAGCCCATAGTGCCTCCTTAGCACATAGCACATAGTAGGTACCCACTGGATGGGTGGCTGAGAGAAACTCAGCTCATCTCCAGGTATTACAGGGTTCTCTGATTGCAGGGGCAACACGTTAGTTGTGTTATAACCTGGAGCTCACTGGCTCTTTAAATTACTTGTAGATTCTGAATGCCATTGTAAATGGTAGAACTGGCAGAGCTGTTTGTGGCCATATTAACAGACATGGGAAATGTAGGAAGAATAGTGTGTGGGAGAGCACCATTTTGAACATATGACTTGAGGTAGAGAAATCCACCACACAGTTGTAAATGAGAATCTGGGCTTCAGAACAGAGGTCCAAATTTGGTAGTTATTAGCATCTCTTCCAGGTCTTATGCTAAGTATTGTTATTTAATCTTCATAACAATTTATCTTCCAATTACAAATGAGGAAACTGTGCAGTACTGCCTCTGTTTATCTCCAATGTCCTGTAGTCTCCAAATCTAGTTAATTCTACCCCAAGAAAGCCACTTTGGTTACTTGCTTCTTTTCATTCTCATTGCCCTAGGCCAGCCCCTCAATTTTCCTCGTGCCTGGATTAACTGGCCGCTTGCTTCCCCGTCTGTCTTTAAGAGTGGCCACTGTTTTTATCCTGATTGTGTCACCATCATCACCTCTCCATTCTCCTGCCACCCTGCCACCCTGCCACCCCTGCCACTCCACCCTTTCCCCACTAGAGGATTAAGTTCAAACTCATTGCAGTCTTCCAGAACAACCGCAGTTCCTGCCCAACCACTTTTCCATTTTCTTCACACCCACCTGACACCTGCAGGCTGAACTTGCTTCAGTTCTGCAGGACTCAGCTTGTGACTCCAACTCTCTACTGATGATGATGCTCATTCTCATTCTCAGCGGAACACTTGCCTCTCCCTTTTAATGCTTAAATGAAACATTGCAGTCTCTGTGGTGCTTTCCTCATTTCCCTAAGCTTTTCATAAGGCTTTGCTTTTTGTAATCCATATTTCTGCACCATGTTTAGTTGTCTGCATGTCACTGACTCCCCAGGTCTGTAAACCCTTTAGAGCAGGGACCTTACCTTGTTCATCTCTCTGTACATAGTGTTTACTGAGTGACTGTGTGAGGCAGTAAAGGAATATGACTGAAAAAATAAAAATGAATGAAAGAGGGTTTCGTTTCCATGCCAGCAGTGATTTTCTTTTGAGATCCTCTCTGCTCCCTGTTTAACATTTACTAACTGAAGTATGAAATTTACTGATAACAATAAAACTTCTGAATTTATGTTGCAAGTAAATATTGTGTTTCCATTTTAGAATTGCCTCCAAACAACGTTTTAATCATTCACAACATTGTTTTTACAAAACCTAGTATATAAACAACTATAAGTAATGACAGTAAAACCATACATAGAGGTACATGTTTACTTTCTTCTCTCCTTGAACAGGAGGGCATATCGAGATAAACTGAAATTTTGGACCCATTGTGTACTAGTAACATTGATTATGTTTACTGTATTCTCATTTTTTGCTGAACAGGTAAGTTCATATATTTTATGTAGATATTAAACAGTATTTCTTAGTACATTAATATCTTATTCTTCTACAAAAGGATACACATTCACAATGTTTTTCTTTTTGACTCTTATCTCATGTCAGTATGTCAAAATATTTCATAATGTTCAGACAATGGACGCAGAGCCTTTTATTAACTTATCTTCAAATTCCGTTACCATAATTATTTTTACCAGGAGCTCATTAGATTACATTTCAGGCTTGAAGCTAAACTAAAAAGTTCTAGTGGGAAAAAAGTTCTAAGTATTTTTCACAAAATACCTGACTAGAATCCTCTTTTTTTTTTAAAGATTTATTTTTTTATTTTTTTCTCTCCCCTTCACCCCCTACCCCCCCAGTTGTCTGCTGTCTGTGTCCATTCACTGTGTGTTCTTCTGTGACTGCTTCTATCCTTATCAGCGGCACCAGGAATCTGTGTTTTTTTTTTGTTGCATCATCTTTTGATATCAATTTTTTATGGGTCACCAGTTTTACTTCTTTCTTTTAACCTTTCTAAAAGTGACTGCTGTTTTGCCACCAGCCCTCGCACCATTCTGTGGATGTAGCATGTAGGGCAAACAGATAGTCTCCCACTTACATTTCCTATGAATTGCTGGGGATTCTCCTTCCTGCTCACCATGTCAGCCCTTCTACACCTCGGCTCACCTCCATGCACAACACACCACCTTCTTGAAGTGAAGGTCCAAAAGCAGGGGGAGGGTTTGAGTTTCTAGGAGGAAGATTGGTGAGGTAAAAAGGAAGGAATAAGAGAATCTCTACAGGGATGAAATGATCTGAAGAAAAAGATGGAAGGAAGAGGGGAACAAGGAGGGTCTAGGCTGACCCAACTTTTACAGGGTAGCAAACTTTGTCTCCACCACCAATTGAGGTATCTGTTGAGTGGAGCTTTTTAGCTGTCACTGAGAGGAGTCTTAAACTTACACCAAGAAGGAGGAGGGGGCTCAAGTACTAGGAGTTTTAGGATAAACAGAGACTGGGCTTCCTGCTGCAGGTGGGAGGAAATTCAGGAAATGGAGATGGACAATGAGAAGACTGCAACTTAACTTTCAATTTTCACCTTCCCGGGAACTCTTAAGTCTTGCATGTGGTATTTGTTGCCATTGTTCTTGGCAGGTAAAACTCTTAGGAAAAATCTCAAAAAAAACTGTGTGTACTTTTAGCACAGGAGCCCAGTGAGGAACCTGTGAGTCTGCTGTACTGGCCTGGGATGGGAAGGAGAGGGGCCCTGGCTAGAAGGAGCAGCTGGTGGCACTGTAAAGGGAGAGGAGGGCTAATTGTGTACCTTTTTCATTTCTACCAGCAAAGAACAGGGAACCCAAGAGACAGGAGGACAGGAAAAGGAACAAAGAGTATTTTTCCCCTCCTCTCCAGCACCCTGCCTTTCAAATTCCTTATTCCTGCCACCTGGGCAAGATGAGAAATAGGGATCCCACATCCACACCACAAAGAAAAGAATTTTTTTTTTCCTCATTAAAACTTTATTATAATGGTGGTTAGGTTTTCTATTTCAGGTGTTTCTATGAGATGAAAATACCCAAGTTCTAAGCTACTAATTCACAAATGAGCTTTTGCCTTAAACCCATTCATATATTGGATATTGCCTATATTTTTAAATGATTGCCAACAAGGTTATGTATAGGGAAAATGTTGATGGGATTTTTAATATAGTTTTTTAAAAAGGATTTTATTTTATGTATGTGGTCATTTTCAAGTCCAAAGACAGTGTCTTCTTGATGACTAAACAGAGGCAGTTTACTTTGATAGAAGGAATTGACCGACTACTTGAAAATAAATATGCTTGATAATGACTTTGTAAAAATCTGTAGTTAAATGTCTTAGCAGAAATGAAGCTTGGGCCAAAATAATTTTAAATCTCTTAGTTTTTCATGGACATGTATCTAGGCATATTGACCCTAAAAAAACAGACAAAATTAGTGTTGGGGCTGGGGATGATGGAGACTTTTGTACATGTTTTACATAAGGCTACAGAAATGGTTAAGGTATTATCACTCTCAGAGAGAAAGTTTAATGTACTTGTACACTTTTGTCTCATATGGAGAATTAAAATGTGTTTCCTGTCTTTCATCATTTAGTTAATTGCACTTAAGCGGAAGATATTTCCCAGAAGGAGGATACTCAAAGAAGCTAGTCCTGATCGAATCGGGGTATAGAAGATCTTCATTTGGAAATCATCTACCTCAGCATTTACTGAGCATTTGAAACCTTGGTGTCACAAAGGTGTCCTCATGATGCAATGCTTAGCCATCTGGGCCTGAGGAAGAAAACTGTGTGGTACAATACTTGTTTTATAGCATAAACATAGACCTCCGACCAGGAATCGTGTAACTCATACTGAAAATTTATGTGCTGAGCAACCCTGAACTGATTTTACTTTTAAAGCATTTGCTCATGGACCTGATCTCCTTTTTTATCAAAAGGCTCACTGAAGAGAAGCAGCTCTTAGTTTCCCATAGCAATCCTTGCAAACTAACTTTAATAGGAGAAACTGAGACCAGCTTGGAAGCAACTGCTAAGATGCCCCAGTCTTCGCATTCCAAAGCTGATGCTCTGCTTTTCCATTTTTTTTTTTCCATTTTAAAAATAAGTCGCTACTAATTTAACTAGTTATTCTTCTAAAAAGAATGAATTGGGAAGTCTAAACAGGTTTTTATAGATGTTATTTAAATTATCACCTTCTATTGGCAATATCCAAATTAATGGATTTTAAGATGGTAGGTGGTACCTAACTGCTGAAGAATTCATTGACTGACATCTGAAATACGTTATGCTTGTTTGTTTCAGCTCCTGAGAATGCTGTGATTTCATTTGTAGTCCTAACCACTAAGGGCTAGAGTTAAGTAGCTGTGCTGCTTATCAGATGTAATTATGTTTTGGAAATGTATATGTTGAAATAGAAGTGCCTCATTTTAGAAATGAGTAGTGCTGATGGTACTGGCACAATACAGTGGTGTCTTGTTTAATACTCATCATAAATTGCAATAGCTATTGTACAGAGTAGGGATTGTCATACATTTCCTCTAAAAGACCAGATAGTAATTTTTTTTTTTTACAACCCTTTAAAAGTGTAAAAACTTTAGCTTCCAGCTGTACAAAAACAGGCCACCAGCGAGATTTGGTGCACTGGCCATGGTTTTTGCTGACCACTCGTATAGAGAATTAGTATTTTTATGTATGGATAATCCCTGCCTTTCACCCATATTTTGTTTATGTCAGTATACAGTGGATTTGTGGAGACCAGAGTCCATGAGTCCTTTTTGAACTCTCCAACAAGTATTTCAGATCATGATCTCAACAGGATTCTGTTTCAAAATGGCATAAATATTTTGTAAAAAAAACTTGAAATGTAAATATTGTGGATGTGCTGTAAGAGTTCTGAATTTCAAAAACTGAAGTCTCATAAAAAGCTACATTTTGTTTGATGCTTTGATTTTTAAACCTTTGAGTAGTTAGCTTAATGTTACCAGTTTCAGCAGTCACTTGAGTGCCTATAAAAGGTTTAAGATTCTGTACAAAAGAACTAAGACTTTAGTAGTCTGTACTGAACACCACTAAAATAAGTAGAAAGCAGTGCAAGGGGAGAATGGTATTATACAATGCTGGAGAATGTTGTTTTATAGGTGAAAATATGGATTTATATGTGGTAAAAATTTTGTTATATATTTATGAACGTTTGAATATGATGGAAATTTATGTAGTTAGATGAACATGGTCCTTACCTAATTTAGAGCTTATGGGATGAATAATGGAATTCATAGAAATTTAGAACAGTTGATGAGCCTAATGTCTTTAAAATTTTTAAAGCCTTGGAACGATTAGTTTGAATGAAATCTGCGAGTATGTAATATAGAAGTAGGAAAACCACACAGCCTGCCTGACTCTCAAGGCAGTACCCCCAAACTCCGAGGGCTCACAGGCATGTTTTGAAAACTACTGTCTGGGTAAGCCTTGCGTTTTTTAAAAATGAGGAAACCAAGGCCAGAACGATTTATGTGACTAGTCCAAGATCTACAGGCAGTTAGGGCCAGAGGTGAGATTGAAGCCCAGTTTGCCTATCTCTTTTCCCCCTCTCCACCAGACAGAGTTGCTTCCGCTGACACAGTGACACATTTGGGTAAAGAGCATGCTGCCTGCAGTTAATGCTGGACTTCAAGTCCTGAATTCTGGATATTCTTGTTATGCTTCAGGCTCTCTTCTGAAATGTGGGTATCATACTATAGCTATCTCACAGGCTCATTTTTATGAGTAAAGGAAATAACATATGTAATACACCTGGCTCAGTGCCTGGCAAATATTGATGATGACGATCGTGCTGGTTCATATAAATGATACTGACTACTCTAAGAGATAAACCGCAAAGTCTCAGTGGCTTAACACAATAAAGACTTTCTTGTTCACATCACAGTCCAGTGCCAGAGTTCCTGTGAGGTGATCTTCCACACGGTCATTCAGGGTTTCAGGCTTTTTCCATGTTGTGCCTCTTTACCCTCAGTAAGTGTTTGGGGAAAGAGAACAGGCCTGGCATGGCACAGGTCACTTCTGCCTGCTTGCTGGTAGCTAAAGGTCACTCCAGGAGTGGGGGAAGGAGAGAGCAGGGAAATATTGCCAAATGAATATGAGTTTTGGTTTGGGCTGATGAAAATAGTCTAGAAATAGTGGTAACAGTTACATAGTATTGTCAATGCATTTATTGTCAAAGAAATTTCTATTTAAAATAGTTAAAATGATTTTTGTTATGCAATTAAAAATTAATTAATTAATAAAATGATTTTGGGGAAATACACACACAGAAAAAGGGATGAAGGAAATAATACCCTAAATTTAAAACTGTGTATTATCTCTGGGTACTGGGATTATGGGTGAATTTCATTTCCTTAGAACTTAGCTATATTTTTTAAAAAGTGTTTTACATTTAAGATTTATTAATTTTATAATTTGAACAAAAATTTAAAAGTAAAATTTAGGTACACTCACAATGACCATATTATTAATGGGTGTATCAGTCAGCCAAAGGGGTACTGATTTAAAATACCAGAAATTGGTTGGTTTTTATAAAAGATATTTATTTGGGGGTAGGAGCTTACAGATACCAGGCCATAAAGCATAAGTTACTTCCCTCACCAAAGTTTATTTTCATGTATTGGAGCAAGATGGCTGCCAATGGCTGTGAGGGTTCAGGCTTCCTGGGTTCCCCCCTTCCAGGGTCTTGCTTCTCTCTGGATTCAAGATTCCTTTTTTCCCAGGGTTTGCTTCTTTCTGGGGCTGACTTCTCTTTCCTCTGTGAGCTTACTTCCCGGGGCTCCAGCCTAAGGCTTCAGAATCAAACTCTAACATCGAAACCCTCAGCTCTGTCCTTTGCCATGCCTTGTATCTGTGAGTCCCCACCCACCAAAGGTGGGGGCTTAATGCACTAATGACATGACCCAGTCAAAGCCCTAATCATAACTCAATCATGCCCAGGTACAGACTGGATTACAAGCATATCCAATATCTTTTTTTGGAATTCATAACCATATCAAACTGCTACAGTGGGTAATTACACTGAATTATATATTTGAATATGGATAAAAGGAAATTTTAGATGATATATATACATTACTAGAATAAAAATTAAAACATCAACATAGGACTGAACAACACAAATGTTAGCCGTAATGTAAATCATGAACTATACTTAATAGAACAATTATAAAGATGTTCTTTCATCAATTGTAACAAGAGTACTGCCACACTAATGCAAGGTATTAATAATATGGTGGAACTCTATATTTATGCATGATTTTTTTGGTAAACTCAAACCTTTTCTAATTTCTCTCTTTCTCTCCCTCTCTCTGTATGTGTGTGTGTGTATGTATGGCAGGAGAATGCTCTTTATTAATTAACATCTGGAAGGATAACTGAAAATCCATAAACTGGCCCTTGGTACCATTGTAAGAAAATCAGAAACCTGGTGTAATGAACTAGAGATATGGGTCATCTAAATGTTGTTATATAATTGATTTACACTTACAATTTTAATGTAGACAAGTTTTAATTTAGAGCTAGAAAAGTTAAAAGATGACATTAGCCAATCTTGATTATTTCCTAAACTAGATAATCTGTTCTTAACCTTGTTCCTTATTTCTTTCCTGTTTTTCACATTTCTAATAGTTTCCTTACCTCCATAGATCTTTGAGAAAAGAAAGCCATGGTGTTAGTAAGCCACCAGATGGAGATGTTGAGGTGCAAATATTAGATGGGCAGTCCTTGACAGAGTGGTTCCAGACTTCAGAGGGCATTAGAGGAACCTGGCGAACTTATTTATAATGTGGTTTCTCGGTTTCCACCCATAGAGCTAATTTGGTAAGCCTGGGAGAGGGCTAAGGCATCTGCATTTTAAAATTTCCGTCCACTATGATCCTGATACAGGCTGGTTCATATTTTGAAAAACTCCAATGTAAATGGAAAGTGAAGCCATGTGCATACATGAAAGCATTTAGAAAAACAATATAAATTGGGAAGAGAACTGAGTAAAACCTAGTCCTGGGGAACTTTAACATGTAAGGGTCCATTGAAGAAGGAAGAACTAGGAAAGATATTGAGAAGTTGCCAGATGATAAGAAGATAACAGGAGAATGTGTAGTCATGGAAGCCACAGGGAGACGGAAGGGGAAGAACAAGAAAGAGTGGTCAACAGTGATGAACGTTGCTGAGAACCAAGTGGGGTAAGGACAGGAGAATGTCTACTTGTTTTAACAAAATAGACGTCACTAGTATCTTTAGAGCAAGAGACATTTTAGAAGAGAGGTAGGAGCCAAAGTTAGTTTAAAATGGGTTAAAGAGGGAAGTGGATGTGGCTCAACTGATAGAGCATCCGTCTACCATATGGAGGGTCCAGGGTTCGATCCCTAGGGCCTCCTAATCCATGTGGTAAGCTGGCCCACGCACAGTGCTGCCACATGCAAGGAGTGCCGTGCCATGTTCGGGTGCCCCACGTAGGGGTGCCCTGTATACAAGGAGTGCACCCCGTAAGTAGAGCTGCCCCACGTGGAAAAAGCACAGCCCGCCCAGGAATGGCACCGCACACATGGAGAACTGACGTGGCAAGATGATGCAATAAAAAAGAGATGCCGTTTCCCAGTGCCGCTGGATTATGTAAGAGGACGCAGAAGAACACACAGTGAATGGACACAGAGAGCAGACAGTGGGGTAAGGGCAGAGAAATAAATAAAAATAAATCTTTAAAAAAAATAAAAAGATAAAATGGGTTAAAGAATCCATAGGAGGTGTGAAAATTGAGGCAAAAAGCACAGATAATTCTTTGAAGAACTTTGACTACTGGGGGTGGGGGGGAATAAGAGGGAAGTGGTTTAGTTGGAAATAAGGCCCAGAATTAAAAAAACAAATTTTTTTTAATTGTGAGAGATTTGAGGACTTATAAATTTTATTGGGAGGGACAGAGCAGAGAAAGAGTGGTAAAGATATAGGAAGAGAGAAATAATGGGTAGTGCAGTGTTCCTGGAAGTTTGGAGGCCATTGAGCCCACCCAGCACAGAGAAAGAAGGACATCTTCCCTAGTCTAACAGGAGGAAAGGATGGCACAAACGGGTAGGTTGTCAGTTTAATGGCAAAAGTTACGGGGGTTTCATTCTGAACTATTTTCTCAAAACAATAGGAAGAAGATCCAATGCTGAGTATGAGGAAGAAGTTGGGAGGGCAAAAGCAGGGTTGAAAGTTGTGAAAGGCTTAAAATAGCAGTTGGGGAGAATGAGTTGACCAGAGGGTAATGGAAAAATGTAGGGCAGTGTTGTGGCCCAATTGATGCTGATAATCATACACTTAAAGTATTGCAAAATTGCTCCGTTCTTAGTTTTCTCCAGAGGCACAGGAGCAGGCAGGCATAGAGGAAGATAGTTGTTTTTTTTGTTTTTTGTGGGTTTTTTTAGAAATAGGACTTTGCCAGACAGATGCAGTAAAAACACAGGATTGTTTTTGGCAAGATACTGACTGACTGAATGGTGGACTTTGAATCTAAGAAGACAGGAGGGGGCTGATGGATAGAGAAAAACTAAAAAGTCAATTGAGAGAGTGCATGTGGCTCAAGCAGTGCAATACCCGCCTCCCACATGGGAGTTTCTGGTGCTTCCTAAATTTCCTCCCCCCCCCATTTCAGTACTCAGGTTGGGGATTGAACCCAGGACTTCTATATGGGAAGTCAGTTCTCAGCCACTGAGCCACATCGGTTCCCTGGTGCTTCCTAAAGTAAAAGCAGACAGACAACTAGCAGACAATGAGCAAAAATCGAGCAAACATGAGGGAGCCATCTGGGGTGGGGGAGGGAGGAGGGTGTGCTCAACGGATTAGAAGCCCTGACGAGGTTGGCAAACATTATAGTGGGAACGGATGACTAAGCAAGCTGAAAGGAAGTAGTGCTTCTAGAGAAGGGTGTTTGAAGGGGTGATTTTGGAGGTGGAGCAGCTTAAAGTGTGGCCACAGGAGTTGGGAGGCTTTGAATGCAGGGGGGCAGGTCACTTTAGATGAGGACCTTGAAGAATTGAGAGGCCAGAGGATGAGGGCAAGAATTAG
Organism: Dasypus novemcinctus; assembly: GCF_030445035.2. Lineage (NCBI taxonomy): Eukaryota > Metazoa > Chordata > Mammalia > Cingulata > Dasypodidae > Dasypus > Dasypus novemcinctus. Next base: position 85,907,642 of record NC_080684.1, on the reverse strand, counting down.
AGTAAGAGACCCACACCAGATGTCAAAGTGTTCTGTGAATCAAAGAGTAAATCGTAGGTAATAAGGCTGTTTGAGACATCTTCCTGGAGGATTAGCTTTGCAAATTATACTTTGATTCCTTCTAAATGTGATGGCAAAAAATGTCAATGATATGTATAATCTTGTCCCTTTCACAACTTCTAGGGGGGCTCCTTTTGACTTGGTGAGTGGGATTTGGATGGGGATGCAACACAGAATGATACTTACCTAAGAAAGTATGGTGAGACCCAAAAGGGAAGATCCATGTAATGGCAAGGAGAGAAAATAAAGGGAAGGAGGGAAGCGGATGTGGCTCAACTGATAAGAGCGTCCGCCTACCATATGGGGGGACCAGGGTTCAAACCCAGGACCTCCTGACCCATGTGATGAACTGGCCCACGTGCAGTGCTGCTGTGTGCAAGGCGTGCCATGCCACACAGGGGTGCCTCTGCATAGGGCTGCCCCACGCGTAAGGTGTGTGCCCAGCAAGGAGAGCCGCCCCGCACGAAAAAAGCGCAACCTGCCGAGGAGTGGCACCGCACACATGAAGAGCTGACACAGCAAGATGACACAACAAAAAAGAGATGCAGATTCAGTGTTGCCTGATAATACAAGCAGATACAGAAGAACACACAGTGAATGGACAGAGAGAGCAGACAATGGGGGAGGGCGGAGGGAGGGAAGAGAAATAAAATAAATCTTAAAAATAAATAAATAAAGGGAAGGTAAGCAAGTAAAAGAGAGTAGGAGAGAGCTGGCAGCTGTCATGAGCCTCTCCCTTGAAGCCTTGGGAGGAAAGGGTGCTGATTAAAGGGGATGTCTAGGCTGTTTTTTCAGTTGATGTGCAGTGTGTCACCCCACAAAACTTAATAAAACCAACGTCATTTGCCAGTTGTAGGCAGAATTGGACAGGCTAACACATGCAAGACTTGTCTCAAGTACAGTGTGAGAAAAGTGACTACGACAGAGTCCTACAATTAGACTGCAAATAGTTTTCTTTTGTTTAAATAGCTGACAACTTCTTCAGAGCTTTCTCGAGAAATACTTCATTAACGACCGAGACATACCCGGTGGCATTTCATATATTGTAAATTATTATATGTAAAAGAACTTAAATTTTCCATTTAAAATTCACTTTTGATAATAAAATATTCTAATTATTAAGAATAAAATTTTAACTTTCATGAGACGCAAATGTGGCATGAGCAATTGAGCTCCTGTCTACCATATAGGAGGTCCAGGGTTTGAAGCCCGGGGCCTGCTGGTGAAGGCATGCTGGCCCATGTGGTGAGCTGGCCCCCATGGAGTGCCATCCCACGCAGGAGTGCTGACCCACGCAGAGAGCTGGCACAGGAAGATGACACAACAAAAAGAGACACAGAGGAGAGAGAATGAGAGACTAAGCAGAACAGGTAGCTGGGATGGCGCAAAAGAATGATCGCCTCTCTCCCACTCCGGAAGGTCCCAGGATCAGTTCCTGGAGCCGCCTAATGAGAATACAAGCAGACACAGAAGAACACACAGCGAATGGACATAGAGAGCAGACAATGGAGGGAGGGGGGAGAAATAAATCTTAAAAAAAAAATGTTTAACTTTTAAATGCTATTAAATATTTTTAGAATGGGTAGGCTTGATATTCAGGAGATAGTATACCAGTGATGCAACAAGAACACATTAGAGTGTTATTAATATCAATAGCTTATATTTATTGAGTACTTGCAATATGCTACTGAGTGTGTATTTTTTTTGTCTTTTTTTTTAAATATTACATTCAAAAAATATGAGGTCCCCATATACCTCCCACCCCCTTCACCCCACTCCTCCCCCCATAACAACAATCTCCTCCATCATCATGAGACAGTCATTGCATTTGGTGAATACATCTCTGAGCACCGCTGCACCTCATGGTCAATGGTCTACATCATAGCCCACACTCTCCCACATTCCACCCAGTGGGCCATGGGAGGACATACAATGTCCAGTAACTGTCCCTGCAGCACCACCCAGGACAACTCCAAGTCCCAAAAACGCTCCCACATCTTATTACTGAGTGCCTATTGAGAGTGTTTAAGAATCATTTCACTTAATCCAAAATACTATGAGATGAATGCAATTATTTTGGCCATTGTTAATGAAGAAAGAAACTAAGGTTTAGAGAAGTTAGGTAATTTGCCCAAGATGTCACACTTAATAATTGGCAGAACCTTTTTTTTTTATTGTTTTTACAGATAGTTCAATTACATAAATGTTACATAAAAAATATAGGGGATTCCCTTATGCCTCACTCCCCACACCTCCCACATTTTTCCCCATTAACAACATCCGTCCTTAGTGTGGTGCATCCATGGCAATTGATGAATTCATTTTGGAGCATTGCCATTAAACATGGATTGAAGTTTACAGTGTAGTTTACACTCTCCCACCCAATTCTGTAGGTTATGGCTAGATATATAATGGCCCATATCTGTCGTTGCAGTGTCATTCAGGACAATTCCCAAGATCCAAAAATGTCCCTGTATTACACCTGTTTTCCCCCTCTCCCTGCCCTCAGAACTCCCAGTGGCCACTGCATCCATATCAATGATATAATTTGTTCTACCTGTTTTAATTTCATGCTTTAGACCACTTTTATGAGAATCTCCTTGAATAACAGACTTCAAAAATTGCTTAAATTTTTTTTTAATTAGAGAAGTTGTAGGTTTATAGAAAAATCATAAAAAACACAGCATTCCCCTATACCACTCTAGCAGTGCTGTTATATGTGTGATGGTGGAATGTATACCACTCCTCCCCCCTCATTATTTACACTTTGCATTAGTGTGGTACTCTTGTTAAAACTGATGAAAGAATATTATAATTGTACTATTAACTATGGTCCAAAGTTTACACTAGGATGATTTCTTTTCCCAATATACCACCTTATTATTAACACCTTTTATTAGAGTGATACATGGGTTTCACTATGTTATACAGTTCCATGTTTCATTTTTTAACTTTCCTTCTAGTGATACCTGTGTGTCCCTAGACTTTCCCTTTCAACCACTGTCATACCAGTATAATAGTACTGCTAATTACAAACACTGTGATGTGCCTTCACTTTTTCTATTCATTTCCAATGATTTACGAACAAACTCTACCAATTCTGCACAGATTAACCCTCAGCTTTCCATTCTCTATGCTCATTCTGTCTTCTGGTGACCTATTTTCTGATTATTAACTCTATGAGTTTACATAATATATTTAGTTCATAATAGTACAATCATACAATAGTTGTCCTTTTGTGTCTAGCTTGTGTCCCTCAACATAATGTCCTCCAGGTTCATCCATGTTGTCTTATGCTTTTTTACTTCATTTCTTCTTACTGCTGCATAATATTCCATCATGTGTATACACCACAATTTGTTTATCCATTCATTGGTTGATATACATCTTTTGGCAATCATGATTAACACCACAATGAGCATCCATGTATTGGTATATGGACGTCTATTCATGTCACTGCTCTAAGTTCTTCAGGGTATATATCTAGTAGTGGTATTGCCAGGTCATGCAGCAAATCTATATTCAGCTTAGGAACTGCTGAACAGTCCTTTACCGTGGCTTACCATTCCACATTCCCACCAAAAGTGAAAAAGTGTTTCTATCTCTCCACATCCTCTCCAACACTTACAGTTTTCTATCTTTTTGTAGTGGCCATTCTAGTAGGTATGAAATGATAGCTCATTGTAGCTTTCGTATGCACTTTCCTAATCATTACTAATGTTGAACATTTTTTCATGTGATTTTTGCCATTTGTATTTCTTTTTTGGACAAAGTTCTGTTCAAGTTTTTTGCCCATTTTTCAATCAGGTTATTTGTCTTTTTTATGGATGAGTTGTAACATCTCTTTACATTAATATATCCTGGATAGTAAACCTTTACAGGTATGTGATTTCCAAGCATTTTTCTCCTGTTGAGTCAACTGCCTTTTCACCCTTTTGGCAAAGTCCTTTGAGGTGCAAAAGTGTTTAATTTTGAGGAGGTTCCATTTATCTATTTGTACTTTTGTTGCATGTGCTTTGGGTGTAAGATCTAAGAAACCACCACCTACTGCATTCTCTTCTCATAGTTTTATGGTCCTGGCTTTTATATTTAGATCTTTAACCCATTTTGAGCTGATTCTTGTATAGAGAATAAAATAGGGTTTCTCTTTCATTTTTGGTTGTGGATATCCAGTTCTCCTAGCACCATTTTTTGAAGAGACTATCTTTGTTTTTCGGTATGTTTTTACAATTTTACATGATTTTTATTTCATAAAACCACATATTTAAAATTCAGGAAGTCCTAGGTTTGATACACTTTACTAAATAAAATTAGAGGTTAATTATACAAACAATTCGAACTTGATATGTAGCAAGTGTTATCAGGAGTCTTCTATCAGCAAACTATTTAAAATAGTAAGAAGCTGAGCAGCTAAAAACTTCCTTTTAAAGTCAACATTGTTTCTAAATGACATTCCAGTGGCGGGTGGAAGACACAGCTCTCTGCTATTAAGTGCAAGTTGCACAAAGGTCTCCAATCTGAAGCCTTAGTTCTGAAAAATCAATGGCGTGTGAAGTGGAAAATGCAGGCTTCCGTCTCTGTTTCGTTTACCTAACCCATAGTGAGAAGAGGAGAAGCCTGCCTGTGCTCTTGAGCAGCCGACTGTGGAAAGGGGTCACGGACCCTGGGCTCAGGCCTGTAACTCCCTCGCCCCGAAGTGAACAGGTCACACCAACAAGCCCTCATGCAGTCCCTGAAGACACCGTGAAAACATTTTTCTGAACTAAAGCCTTGTAACTATTCCAGTTTGGCCTGGAATCCTGTTTCAAAAGTCAATGAATAAATGGTGCTATCAACGAGATTTATGTCAACTCTTTGACTAAAGCCCTTGAGACCCGAGTTTTGAATACACATGAAATCCCACAAATCATTCTGAACAAACTGCAAAAGCCCCTCGTTGCATCACTTTCTGTCATGACTTAAGGAACATCTTTATGTGCAGTAAGAAAATGAATACCTCTTTCAAGAACAGAAAGCCTACCTCACAGAACAAAAATCAGCACGCCCAGGGGGATCGCAGCACCCGCGGACTGTGCCGTCCCTGCCCCACCACGCCCACGCCAGCTTGGCTCACAGCACCATCTCGACCTCAGGGAGGGTAAAGCTGGAGGCCTCCAAGACCTCCAGGGAAAGCTGAAAGCCTGCTCAAAGGTCAGAAGAGCCAAGAATTTAAGGACCGAGGCAGGAGGTGTAGCCATTAAGCTCTGCACCTCCCTGGAGAATTTGGGACAGGAAGGAAAAGGCTGCTTCCGGGAAACTCCACAGGGGCCAGGGTTGGGGCATGAGGGTGCACCCTGATTGCGACTTGCTATTGCACCTAGAGGCATCATTTAGGGCATGGCAGATACAGAAAATCTAGAAAAGGAACACCACAGTCAGACCCTCTATCCCAGCCCTGGTCCCAGCCCAGTGAAGAGACTGTTTTGTCCTGGTAACATGGACTTGGTAGGCTTGTCAAAAACCAGTTGGCCCTAGAGGTGAGGACTCTCAGTTCTATTCCACTGCTCAATGTGTCCCTCTTTAAGCCAATACCTTACTGTTTTGACCACTATAGTTTAGTAATACGTTTCAAGGTCATGCAGTGAAAGTCCTCACATTGATTTTCTTTTTTAGGATACTTTTGGCTATCTGCACTTTCCCTTTCCAAATAAATGTGGTAACTGCCTTTTCTCTTACTGTTAAGTAGACTGTTGAAATTTTGATCGGTATTACGTTGAATCTATAAATCATTTTGGGTGGGATGGACATCTTCATGATATTCAGTCTTCCAATCCATGAACACAAATGTCTTTCCACTTATTTAGGTCTTCTTTGGTTTCTTTTAGCATTGTTTTTTAGTTTTCTGCATAAAGGTCCTGTACTACTTTGGTTAAATTGATTGATTCCTAGGTATTTGAGTCTTTTTGTTGCTACTGTAAATGGGATTTTTTTTCCTGATTTCCTCCTCAGATTGTTCAATACTAATGTACAGAAACTTATTTTTGCATGTTGATCATGTATCCTGCCACTTTGCTGATCTTCTTTATTAGCTCAAGTTGCTCTGTTTTAGACATTTCAGAATTTTCTAAATATAGGATTGTGTCATCCATGAATAGTGAGACTTTTACTTCCTCTTTCTAATTTGAATGTCTTTTCTGTTTTTCCCTTGTCTAATTGCTCTGGCTAGAACTTCTAGCACAAAGTTGAATAACTGGTGACAGTGGGCATCCTTGTCTTGATCCTAGGAGAAAGCTTCCATTCGTTCACTATTGAGTATGATGTTAGCAGTCAGTTTTTCATAAGCCTTCTATTGTGTTGAGGAAGTTTCCTTCTATGTCTATTTTTCTAAGTGTTTTTATTGAGAGAGTATGCTAGATTTTGTCAAATGCTTTTTCTGCATCAATGGAGACAACCATGTGGTTTTGTTCCTTTGATTTGTTAATATGATATATTAATTTATTTTCTTATGTTGTATCACTATTGTAAACTTGGGATGAATCCCACTTGATCATGGTTTATAATTTTTTTTTAATGTGCTCTGGCTTCAATTTGCAAGTATTTTCTTAAGGATTTTGCATCTGTTTTTATTAGTTAATTCTCTAAAATTCTTTTTGGACAGGGGTAAGAAGCAGAGACTACCGTCTATTCATCTAAGTCCTTATCTCCTCTTCTTCCTGGACCCTCAACTAGGCAACATTTCCTAGGTTTCATTGCTGTTAGGGGTAACCATGTGACTGAGTTCAAGTCACTGGAATGTGAGTAGAAATACTGTGTGCTACTTCCAGTTGTAACCCATAAAAATCTGCTGCCTGGTACTACTGTGTTCTTTTCTCCTTGGAAAGGCACATGTTGAAGATGGCAGTTCCATTAGCCTGAGGTGCTGAATGACTGCTTGGATGAAGGCTGTGCTGAGTACCTGTTCACTTGTCCATTACTGTAAAAGGGGAAATAAATGATCTTTTTATTTTGATTCATTATACATTCTTGGGTTTGTTACAAAAATAATGTACCTTACCTAATGCCTGTTCAGTATAAAATATACATTACAATGCACTACTATATTATTCAGAATTGCATTTGGCTGCATTTCAAATAGTGACTTAAACAAAGATGGAGTTTACTTTTTTTCAGATAAAAAGCAGTAGCAATAGGCAATCCAGGGCTGGTACCACAAGTCAAGGAACCAGATGCTCTTCTCTTATACTAAGTATGTGGCTTTTGTCCCCAGGTCACAAGCATCACATTTATGCTCCAGGCTGGACAAAGGGACATGTCAAAAATAGGTTGCCAGTAGAGTCTGTCCAATTCAAGAAGCTTTCCCACAAATGTCACCTGTGACTACTCTTGGGTCACATTGCAGCACCAGCTGCCAATCTAGTTCCCATGGCCACCTCTGTCTGCAAGGGAGCCAAGGTTCTGTTCGTAAGGGTGAAGGGATGAAGGCTAAAAGGGTTAAGCACATACAGGACCTGCCAAACATTTACCTCAGATTATTTTTAGTATTTATGCCCACTGACCACCTGTATCAGAATCTCCTGTGGTTGCATTTCTGTTCTTATGCCAGAACTAAAGAATCAGAATCTTCCTGAAAATTTCAGTGCACACTATTGTTTGGGTTTTGCTATATAGAGGATGGGTTCTATTTTCTTTTCATCTGTTCTGGTCTACATGAACTCTTCAATGGATTTATTGTTTCAGGCCCTTTAGTTGCATTCCCAAATGTAAAGGGCAGTGAAACATTCACAAATTTTATTTGTTTTCAGGAGATGCCAGACATCAAATCCTGGAACTCATACATGGGAAACAAGCACTCAACCACTTGAGCAACATCCCCTCCACTCACAAATGTTTTTATTTGCGTGTAAACAGTGATCAACTGAATTCTAAATTTTAAATCTACTTGGTTAGATTTAGTTTTCCAGCATAGTCAAAGTGAGGGAGAATAGTAAATTATTTGACGAACAGATGATTTTAAAACAGTGTATGGTGAATAGAGAAAGGCTACACAAGACAGAGTGGTAGACAAAGACAAGGAGGGTTAACCAAAACTCTACAAAGTTGGGCTGGGCAAAATTCCTGGGGCACGAAATAGCTTTGGCACGATTGGGTAAACTGTAAAAGCCCCAACTGGAGAGGAGATCTTTATATGCCACACTAATAGATTGAACATTTTGTGACGGCTCTGAGGAAACACATATTTTAAATGTATTTCTGGGCTTCCAGAAAGTAAGGGGGCTCTCTAAGCTCCCTTAGATAAAAGCTACAACAAGAACAGTAAGCAGTAGGCAAACATGAAAGCAAATATTGCTAATACCAATGCTGGGCTCAGAGAATAAACTTTTAGGCTCACTGTAGAATAGAGGAGATTTATATGAGATTCCCACGCTAAAATTGGATCCGTGAAAAGTGTCCCTGATCTGCAGTACACCTTAATGCCTACCTGAAGGAAACAGAAATCTCTTTGGAAGAAATTATCACAATTTAGGGCCTCAGGACTAAGTTAGATGAAGGGCATTATGAGAAGTATTAAGTAGAAACTTTAGACATATAAGGAGAATTCGAAAAACAATAATAATAGGAGACTTTAAACTCTTTCTCAGTACAAGAGAAGTGTTCAGTTATCTATTGCTCCACGACAAATTTAGTGACTTAAAGTAATAATCAGCATTTGTTTTGTTTAGGGTTTGGTGTCACATGGGATTGCTCAACCTGGGGATGGAGGAATTCCAAAATGGCTCACTCCCATGTCTGAGAAGTTGTGCTGATTTTTGGCTGAATGTTTAAATGGGGCTTTGGGATGGGTCCCTCTCTTTTCCTCAATAGTCCCACCCTGGGCTATTTTAGTTTCTTCAGAGCATGGTGGATGAATTCTAAGAGTAAGCATCTCAAAAGAGCAAGGCAGATTTCATGGCATTTTTATAACTAAGCCTCGGAAGACCCAAAGCATCAGCTGCTGAACTCTGTTGGCTGATGTGGTTTCACAAGCCTGCCTATTGCTACACTCACTAGAATGGAAACAATGAAGAAATCTGACTATACCATGATTGTGAGTAAATGTAACAATGGGAACTCACTCTGCTGGTGGCAGTACAAATTAGACAAGTTTAGCATTACTGAATATCACCTCGCTTATGAGCTAGCATGTTCCACTCCTAGACACTCGGAAAACTTTAGACCATATGCAAGAGATGGGAATATTCATAGAATTGTTTATAAAGGCTCTAGCTGGAAAGAGCTTAGCTGTCCATGAGCAAGAAAAATGGATAAATTTTCTCACAATGAAATATTATACAGCAGTGAAAATGAAAGAGCTGTGGTTACATGTAATAAAATAACATAGATCCTCTCAGTGAAGACGTCGAGTAAAAGAGTGAGTGGTAGGATACTACATAGAATATGGTGCAATTTTTCTAAAGCTTCAAAGTAAATAACTAAGATGCGTTCCTTAAGGATACGTACGTATTTGGTAACAAAAACTTAGAAAATGGAGGGCCGAATGATTTTACATAAAATTCAGGGTGATGTTTATAATCTCTGAGGAGAGGGGGCGTACGGAAAGGACTCTGAGGAGATGCAGTGGGTAGTGTTCAAGTTCTACCTCACAAATTAGGTGGTAGGTTCATCGTGTTTCATAACAGATTCTTCTGTAATTTTTAAGTATAAAAATATTTGGCTTTAATTTAAAAAGAAAAGGAAAGCAACAAGGCCCGGGTCAGCCACCAGCGCGCGGCACCCCTCAAGGGTTCTTGGGTAGCCAGTTCGCAAGCCTGGTCTCTCCGTAGGGGCGGAGCGCCGGGGGTCACAGCACGCATGCGCGCTCCTCCCACCAATCAGCGACGTGCGAGGCTGGCTTTATTGCCGCGCGAATCCCACCGCGCCTCAGCTCAGCGTCGCGGCAGCCAAGGCGGTCGCGTGGGGTGAGAGACGCGGTTAAGGGAGGCTGCACTTGTGGGGCTTATCTCGGGAGACCTGTAACTGTTGCCCATGGCCTTTGGGGTTTCTTTCAGGCCTGAGGAGCGGGAGCAGTTTGTCCAGCTGGGCATTTGGGGCCATTGGAGACTTGTGACCGGTGAGGTAAATCTTCCCCGTGGCGTTGACCTAGGGCCTCTGACAGGAAAATGGAGGCGACGAACGCCACTGAGGGCAGGGCCTCGAGTGGAGAGGAGCGGGTGGAAAGGAGGCCGCTGAGGTGGGTGTAGGCCTGTGGGGATGCCGTTAGAAGGTTTACCTCCCTGAGGGCCTGCGTGGTGTGTGTCTCCCTCCTCCTGGCCCCAGCCCGTCAGAAACTATTGAAATGAACTAGGAGCGCCTCTTTTTCCTCAGTGTATATGTTGTGGAAATCTTAGGTGGACTTTAATTTGCTAAGGCACACAGGTTGCAGAACGTTTTTCTTTTGTGTTTGTATGGCTTGAAGCTCATTTTTCGCATGTTCGTGATCAGTTCTCCCAACAAGCACGTTTCTATTTTCTGACTGAAACGAGGTCTCCCCACATTTAGCCAGCACGAGTCTGGCAGAGGCCGGACCAAAATTAGGATCACCCTGTCGGCCGATTCAGTCTGCATCAGAGCTCACAGCAGACCTGGAGCCAGGGCTGCTGCTGGCTTTATCTGTTACCTTTTTCGTCTACCAAAAGAAATGAGGAGACTGCAGACTACTGTTTAACTGAGAGAATCCTTACTCAATATCTCTAATTTTAAAAGTCAGAAAATATCTAATTATGGCACCCTTTGGAAGAAAGCATACCGAGAAATCTGTGAAGCCAGCAATGGAGGATCAGGTTATACGAGTTTATGACTTTGGAAAAGTCGTCAAGAAAGATCTGGATGGCTCAGAGGAGGGTATTGTAGAAGGTACAGTATATCTAATATCTTTGGGTAGTACAGTTGTTTGTTTTGAAACCACCAAATTTTAGACTATAATAAAGCTTTGTAAAGCATATTCACATTCTCATTTGATCCACCTACTCCTATATGAGTTATATATAAAAGCTTATATAGCATCACTAACCTTTTGTAGCCATTATTTCCAAATTGTCTAATAAATAGTTACTGTGTCATTAACCCAGAAAGGCTTGTAAAACTGTCCCTGTAAAATGGTTCTGGATCGTAATTTAATTTTATCTGACCTGCAGAGAAAGTATTTCATTTATATGTTTGCTTTAACCCTTTTGTTGGCAAATAGCCCAAGAAAGACTACACAATGAAGCAATTATTCCATTAAAAATCACCAAAAGCATACTTAATTTAAAAAATGTTCTTTTTTTTTTTTAACTTGTCTGTGCAGAAAAGTTTCCAGTAATTGATAAGCATGGAAAGAAAAGGCCTTGCACTGAAATGATTGAGACAGATATGGGGTAATGTATTCGAACTAATTTTTGTCTGTTAGATAAAGTACTGTAAGAATAGTCTACTTCAGTGTCTAACAAGTATTGTACATAAAATATTTAGCATGTGCTGTTTCTTCCAGAAAGAGTATGTTTTTAATGTACCTTTAATAAAACGTTTTTTTAATATACTTTCTTCACAGGGGTGAAGTACACAATATGTTGGAAAGATTTGGAGGTATGTTTCAGGAGATAATTGTCTTTAAATAAAATTTATTTACTCCATCTGACTTGTATAGTAGGAAATGTTAATCAGTGAACTACAAGAATGTTTTGTGTCTCATAGATAGGATTTTGCTTAAGTATTTAGTGTGAATTCAGCTTGGTAGATTCCCTTACTCATTGTTTCCAGTTGAAGAGTGAGAATGACACAATGAAGAGGTAAGAATAGTTCTTTTATTTTATACACATGTGAATTTATTAGACTGGGATATTAGAAGAAGAAACATGAAGGGACAAATTTCTGTCCCTCTTTGTGTTCACAGAGTATGTGATATATGCATTTATGTACATGAATATACACGTATATATATATAGCAGTTTTTCATTTACTAAATTTAGTCATTTTCTATAACTTCCTAATTTTACAGACTATATATAAAAAGAGGTGGATAATCATGATATATGTATTATTTTTTTGGAAAGATTTATTTTTATTTATTTTTCTTTCCCTCCCCCCCCCATAGTTGTCTGCTGTGTCCATTCACTGTGTCATCTTCTGTGTCCGCTTGTGTTCTTGTCAACAGCACCTGGAATCTGTGTCGCGTTTTGTTGCGTCATCTCGCTGCGTCAGCTCTCCGTGTGTGTAGCGCCACTCCTGGGCAGGCTGCACTTTCTTTCGCGCTGGGCAGTTCTCCTTACAGGTCACACTCCTTGCACATGGGGCTTGCCTACGCAGGGGACACCCCTGTGTGGCACGGCACTCCTTGCGCACATCAGCACTGGGCATGGGCCAGCTCCACACGGGTCAAGGAGGCCCTGGGTTTGAACCTTGGACCTCCCATGTGGTAGGCGAATACCCTATCCATTGGACCAAATCCGCTTCCCTATTTTCTGTAACTCTTGATGCTTTTTTACCTTCGTGGGTGCTCGACAGTGTAATTTAAAGCCTCTGAAATAATTTTTATTATTTTTACATTAACAAACTATTGAAGTTGAGACCTAAAGACAACCTTTGTAGTTAGTGAGAAATGTTTAATAAAATCCAAAAATATGTAAGTTTAAATGCTATGTCAATTACAATTACATTAACTGTGTTAGAGGATAATACTCTTCAAAAAGAGCTGGTATTTGGTTTCTCTATATAGATAATTTATACGACCAAGTTTTTTTTTCTGTTGGTCTTTTTTTTTAAAGGAGTTACTGGGGATTGAACCTGGAACCTCATCTATATGAAGCAAAATGTGTGTTTTGTGAGCTGTCATATACGTTTATTATAGATGGATATGGGAAGCATAAAATATTTGCATAGAAGTGCAGTCCCATCACCGTTACTAAAAAATTGTTGATGATAGATCTATAACATTAAAGCATACATTTAGTGATATAGTATTTGAAGTGCTAACAGTTTTTTACAAAATACAGTGTTTATAGGTAAAAATTATATAGAAAGCTCCACAAGTATTTGTGTTCTTGTGTGAATTTATTTAGATATATGCTTAAACTAGAATTGATCTTTGTATTAGTAAAAAATATATTTAAAAGTATTGCTGACTATATTAAAAATAGTCACCTTAGTCTTTATTTTTATGTTTTTCAGACTATGCTTTTTAATAGAATACTTTTGTGAGTTTTATGTAATAGTTTTAACAATAATTCATTTAGAAGTGTCCTTTAATTAGAGGGTATTTGATAAACTTAGAAAAATTTACCCCTTTACAAAATGTGTTTTCTCAAGAGGATATTGAAGTCTGTTTTTGAGACTCTTGTTTTGGAAAATAGAAACTGTTTTATTATGTCTTTTCTAGCACCCCTATATTTAAAAAATTATCTGCAGTTAGGAAGATTAGAATTGAGATATTAGTAACTTAAGTTTTCTCAGGAAAAAAAAGTCAGCAAATATTCTTGCTTTTTGAAATGATGTCCCTGTTTTTTACTTTTTAGAAAAAAATTTTTAAATTGTAGTAAAACATACATAACTCATTTTAACCATTTTAAGTGAACAATTCTGTGATATTAAGTATATTGACAATATTGTGTGACTCACCATTATTTGCAGAACAGTCTCAAAAAGAAACTCATTCCTCACTCCTCCACCTTTGGTAACTACTGTTCTTTCTGTTTCTGTGAATTTGCTTATGCTAAGACTTTCATGTATGAGAAATCATACAGTATTTGTCCTTTTGTGTCTGGATTGCTTTCTTTAATGTGATGTCTTCAAGGTTCATTCTTGTATCACTGTAGTTTTAACAGTATTGTTTAACTTTCCCATACTGATTTAAATATTTAAGAACAAAATATTTTCTTCAGCATTAAATTTTAATGAATATTTTCAACATAGCTAACATTAACAAGACTCTTCTTGCAAAGAGAAAAAGATTGGAAATGTATACCAAAGCTTCACGCAAAACCAGTAACCAGAAAATTGAACATTTTTGGAAAGCACAACAAGAACAGAGGTAAATTTATTGTTTTTTTTTTCAGAGCCACAACATTTTTATCATTTCTTCATACTCCTGAGTGTAAATGACTACTTAAGCAAAATCCTGTTGTATTCTATTTATTGGCATCTCTATTGTGAAAAATATATTTGGCCTGATTTTTCTCTTAAGCAAGTAAGTCCCTTAATCCTTTAATCTCACCCTGTAGAATTGAGATATATTTCCTAGAAGTCTAAAAAGATGGCCTTTTCCCCTCTTTCAAATAACAATTTAGGTTTTTTACTATAAAGGTAATGTATATTCATTCTAGAAATAACACTTGCTGAATTGTGATAATTAACATATTCAACAATGTAGATAAAAAGGTCAATTTATACATTGTAAATAAGTTGTATATTTTAGTTGAATTGTATTGATTATTCTTTTGTATAAAGTCTTCATTGTGCCAAAATGGGGAACAAGTGAAATAATCCATTTGGAAAACTTATTATAATAAATATGATTACCTCATTAAACTACTTATCATATCAGAACTTATATTCAGTAGGAGAAAATGAAAAAAACTGCTTGGAGATTAAAAAATGAATTTTTTTTAAAAATTTATAAACAGTAAAATTCCTTGGTTTTCAAGAGCTAAAGCATGTGAGAGAGCTCCTCTGTTAGCTTGATAGGAAAAAAATATTTCAGGAATCAGCATAAATCTTACATTTTACTTGTTTTCCCATCAGAAGGTGTAAATGTTGCTATTATTCCCTCTTTTTAATAGTATAATTCTGTCAAATCAATTTTGTTTTTAATATAGGTATGTGTATTTTTTTCATGTTGTTATGGAAAATGACAGCATTCATTATTATTTTTTACAGGCAGAAACTTACCCACGAATATTCTCAGCAGTTTTTGACCCTGTTCCAGCAGTGGGAGATAGATGTGCAGAAAGCTGAGAAACAAGAAGAAAAATTAGCTGTAGGTATCATGCTTAGCTTAATAATTAATCTCTTGCAACCAAGGTTCAAGCAGGAATGGAGAACCTAGCCATATAGTATATATAGTAAACACATTGCTTGCTCTATGTTTTGGTGCTGCTGACTGTAAACTAGAGAAGTTCAGACACATACCATACTCGTACAAGCTCTTGGTCTTTGCTTCCTATGATATTTGTATTTCCAAGAGACAGAAAATTTGCCAGAGTAGAAAAAGAGGAGTTACTGGTTTGTATAAAAGATGTCCAGGGGTGGTTTAGCTTCAGGCAAAGCTGGATGGAGGTGGGGAAGGGTCAGACATGCAGTGCCAGCTATACTCCTTCTCCAGTTCTTATTAGGGTCTCAGTGTGATCAACAAGATTGCTTTTTGCAGTCTTAGACTTAACCACCACTTTAGTAATCACAGGGAATGGAGACAGTCTCTCTAGAGCTCTGTCAGAAAAGTCCTCTTGCTCATTTGCTCATTCCTGAACCAGTCATTTGGTCAGAACATGGTTTATAGACAATGCCTATAGGGGGTAGAAGTCAGCCCCACACATGTACTGCATAACTACACTACTTTCTTATTCCATCCTTGCATTGTTTGTAAATTTATCACACATTCCTTATCCAGGAAGAAAGGTAATTTCATATCAAACAATTTGGGGGTTTGGTTGATCATTTCCATTTTGGAAATGTTAAAATCTGCCATGCATATGAAACATTCAAGGGGAGATGTTGTGTAGATCACTGGATATATGAGTGTGGTGTTTAGGAGAGAGATAGGGGCTGGAGGTATAATACTGGGGAGTGATCAGCATAAATACAGCCATAAGTGTAGGTAAGAAGACCAGGGGAATGATTGTAAATGTAAAAAAGGAGTCTAAGTATCCAGCAGCCTTAGAGTACGTCACTCATGAGTGCTCTAGGAGATGACAATTAATGGATTGAGAATGAGTGGCCTAATAGGTAGAAAAACAACTAGGTGAAACCAAATGAAAGCCTTTTCGAGGAGAGAAGATCAACTCTGTCATATGTTGCTTATAGGTTGAATAAGGTGAATTTGGCAACATAGAAATCACTGGTGTCCCTGATAAGAGTAATTTTGGTGGAATAATAAGTGAAAAAGGCTGACTGGAATAATACAAGAGAGAACAGGAAAGAAGGAAATGGGTTGGTAGTCTAAGGAGAAAAGGAATAGTTTGTTGTTTTTTAACTTGGAGAAATCACAGCATCTTTTTTGTATGGTGATGAATTAATCTAAGAGAAAACTTTTATTGTTGGAAAGAGGGAAAAATGCTGAATAATGTTGAGAATAGATGGGATTTAGTGGACATGTGAAATTGTTGACCTTAGCAAGGAGCAAGGCCATCCTTAAAAACAGGAGAAAAGGTAGAGTACATGATGGATATAGGTGGGTGGTAATACAATGAAAGATTGGAAGTTCTCCTTGGATACTTCTATTTATTTATAAAGATGGTGACAGTGCTACTTTTTGAGGACAGAGGAGAAAGTGTGAAATGATTTCTTCAGAGTGGGTAAGTGAAGTGGACTAGGGAAAGATAATTGCCAAGCGCCATTAGGGTCCAATTTAGGTTAGTGAAAATGGTCATAATGTTGTGAATTTAAAGTAGAACTGGTTTTTCTCCAGTCATGACCAGCTGCAGGGATGTAGGCAGAGAGTTGGGTTTTCCAGGGTATGAGTTTAGCCAAGAATTACAAGTGAGAATTGGCAAGATACATATGCAGGGAAGTGGTTATAATGATTGACCATGGAATTTAAGCTGGGATAAAGTGATGGGATAGGGGACAGTGAAAGTAAAGGATAAATGGATTTTAAGTCCTGGTAGATTTTTTGATCTGTAGTACTAAAGAGAGTGAGCTAGAAAAGTAGAGAGGTACTGGTTTTGAATAATGAGCTATATGGAGAATCAGTACATATAATGGTTAGAGCCTAAACTGTGGAACCAAACAGGAAACCAAATTCTGGTTTTACCAATTGCCAACTGAAACCATAGAGAAATGAGCTCTGTGCCTCAGTTTGCTAATCTATGAAAGGGGTGCCTATGTCATAGAGTTGTTTTGGAACTAAATAAATTCATATATATCAAGTTTTTTTAAAAAAGGATTCAGAACAGTATCTGATATGTACCCTGTTTGCTATTTAACACTATGTAGAGGTTCGTTATTGGTAATGACAAAATCTAGGATATGATTAAGTAAATGAAGGGCTCAACAGTGTGGAAGAGAAAATCATCAGCAGATCATATTTTAAAGAATTGAAGGCCAGTATTACAGGGAGGATCATCTGTGTGGATATTGAAATCATCAATAATTAAGATATGTTCTGAATATTGCTAAGAAAATATTTTCTGCGTAATGATTAGTAGGATTATATTGTTTTTATATTAATAGTGAACATAGATTACCTCAATTTGGTCATAATAGTTAAAATGTTAAAAGTATTGATTTTTAAAATATTCCTTTTAAGCATACCATAGCATTGTTTTTTTGTTACCTTTAAAATTTTACTCAAATTGTCACAACTTTTTTCTTTTATATTTGTAGAACATTTTTCGACAGCAACAAAAGATTTTTCAACAATCTAGAATTGTTCAGGACCAGAGACTGAAAGCAATTAAACAGCTGTATGAGCAGTTTGTAAAGGTCTGTTGTATTTGGTAACACAATACATTCTTATGAAATATATGGAGGTAGAAGTTGTTTTTTACTTACGGAAATAGTCAATAGGATTTTACCTAAAAGTGAAATTGATACTTTGGTAATACTTTCATCATAGTTCTCTGTTCAACAATCACGCTTTTTTGGGAGTAGCAATAAATATGTAATTGAAAATATAGAGCCTATAAATCATTTTCAGGTAGTTTTTTACTTGTCTTTCTGTCTTCAGTGTTTGTTAAAGAGGAAGTGCCCATTGGAAATAATCTTTTATTTTCAAATGTATTATATAAGTGTCTTATGGCATTTTAGCTTTGAAAATTATTACAGTGACTCAGATCATAAGAGATGGCTGAGATGTACGATAGAATGAAAACCTAGCTGAGGCGTAAACATTTGTGGATTGAGTTATCTCCTTCCACATGTGTACATTAGCAAATTGTGGTCTGACATTGACCTCTTGGTTCATGCAGGTATGTACTTATTTAGTAACTATTCATAGGAGTTTAATGGAATCCTGAATATACCCCTTTTATTTTGTTGGTAGCTTCTTTTAGATAATCTAGTTCAATACATGTTAAAATGTCATTCTTCTGAAGTGGTTGGGATGCTTTGAGTAAATCAGCAAATAATTTTAAAGTAAATATTTTTAAGGTAACTGTCAAATAAGAGATACGTGAACACAGAGTTGGTTTTATAGCGTTTTCAACCAGATAACTTATTGGATTGCTCTCTTGCTCCCTGAGAACCATTTATTAATTATTGTTATTAATTGGTTTGATAAAGTACTGGGAAAAACCTTTAGTATTATCTGACTCTTCTATCTCCATTATCCTTCATATCTAGTATAATTTTTACCTCTTGTTGTTCTTTATTTCCTTCAATTCCCATTGCTAATGGTATGGTTCAGAATAAAACTCGAATTCTCTGTTCTGCTGTCCATCCTTCATAGATCCTGCCTAAAACAAATCTCTTCCTTCCTCAAAAACTACCAGTCATTTTCCATTCTGAATTCTTAGGTATTCAAGATCCCTTCTCCCCATAACATGACTTCTTTTTTTTTTTTTTTTTTTTTTTTTAAGATTTATTTATTTATTTAATTTCCCCCCCTCCCCTGGTTGTCTGTACTTGGTGTCTTTTTGCTGCGTCTTGTTTCTTTGTCCGCTTCTGTTGTCGTCAGTGGCACGGGAAGTGTGGGCGGCGCCATTTCTGGGCAGGCTGCTCTTTCTTTTCACGCTGGGCGGCTTTCCTCACGGGCGCACTCCTTGCGCGTGGGGCTTCCCTACGCGGGGGTCACCCTTGCGTGGCACGGCACTCCTTGCACGCATCAGCACTGCGCATGGCCAGCTCCACACGGGTCAAGGAGGCCCGGGGTTTGAACCGCGGACCTCCCATATGGTAGAGGATGCCCTAACCACTGGGCCAAAGTCCGTTTCCCAACATGACTTCTTTTTAAAGCCTCTTTTACTGCATTCTTCATTTATTCTGACTTCTCCAGATTGCTTTCTCTAAACTAACTCATCATATACTTCCATGCTTTTGGTTATGCTCTTCCCCTAGAATACTTTTAACTCCTTTATCTATTGACATCTTACTCTCTTGCCAACTAAATTAGAATTAACACCATTTTCCACTGCATAGCTACTTACAGTAAGTTGCATTTCCATACCTATCATAAAATGTGTTATTTTTATGTTTCTTCTCATTGGAATAAGGGATAGATCATGTATTATTAATTTTTTATTCTTTGACAGCACTTAACACTTAACTAGATCACTACTTACTGAATGGGTAGTAAAGATTTAAGCAAATGTTTTTTTCATAAACTTGAAGAATGAGGCCATAGTACAGATCATTTTATTTCCTTCTAATGAAAGCATGTCACAATGACTGTTATTACTCATAAGTGGTTTATTACTTAGTGTTTAGAAAGCTTATTAGAAATTTTCAAAATTATAATATTTATTGATATGGCACTTGGCAGTCTTGTCTATTTTTTCCTCCATCTTGATCTTACCAGTTTATTATCCTGTTATTTTGGGCAAAGTATACTACTGTTGTACTTCCAATAATAATAATTGACTGAAATCTGACATTTTTTATTCATTTTTGAGTATTTTGATCTTCCTGTGTTACTTAGAATATTTTTTATTCGGAATAAATAATGAACATTATTTGCTTAAAGTTTTTACTTTGAGAATTAATCATATAAGCTTAGAACTTGATATGAAAAGTAGTGTGTTTTGTAACTAAAAGTAGACCTTTTGTTTCAGAGTGTGGAGGACTTAGAGAAGAATCAGGAAAATGATTTTTCTGGTGCACAAAATGAACTTAGAAGAGAAATGGCTGTACTGCAAAAAAAAATTATGAAGGACACTGTAAGTAGTTTATAGTTAAAATTTAAAAACTAAGGATTAAAGTAAGCACTGAAATATTTTATTTGCTAAATATTCCTAAATATTAAACAAATATTTAATATCTCCTTTCATGTAACAGCAGGAACAAGAGATGGCAAGCATTCGAAAGTCTCTTCAGTCCATATTATTCTGATGATTCTCTGAAGCAAGAACTTGAACCTACGTAATATAATACATTTAGAATATTAGTTAAGGGACATGTAAGTCTTTACAGTGGTTTAAAAATTCTAGTTTAAATTACTCTGTCTTGTTAACCATTAGCTTTTTGGTAAGTGCAAGAAATTTTCTGTTAACCCCCCCCAATAAAATCTAAACAGTTATGTGAGTAGCCACAAGTTCAGTTTTATATTTATCAAGCTTTCAGTTCTTTGGTAGTAACAGTAATATTTTCTCCCCAACACTGTCAATTAACTTTTAGCAGTAAAGATTGTTAAATTTTAGATTATTTAATTTGAGTTTTTGGTTTCATTGGATCTGTATCAGTCCTAAAAGGTAGAAAGCACAAGTATGCAAAGTTACATTGTTCTTCCGTAAAAAGAAAAATTAAAGAATGCAAAATCTATATTATATGTACATCCTTTTTCATATACTTACTAGATTATAGAGCCAAGTCTAATAAAAAATGAGATTTCAAAAGAAAATCTATTGTATTGCCTTTTAAAATTTATTAAAGGTAACTCATTTGTATTCTAGAATAAATTAAACTGCTAAAAATCGCTAAGATAACTGAACAAAATATATGTCAGTTTCTAAGACATGGATTTCTGAAATGTCATTTCCGTAAAGACATCAAAATGCTGTTTAATTTGGTTTGGCTCATATGTAAATGACACATGCCCTTAGCATTGATTAAGGGCATTTTATTAACATACTTGGTTCCCTATGGTTTAAATATAATCATTTCTGTCTTTAAAGATAAATTAACTACAATGTTTTGTTTTTCAAGTTTAATACTCAGTGAATATAAGGAAGTTTAATTTTACATTCATTTCCAAACTTGAACAGTTCTTATCCTTGTCTTTTAAAACTTGCGTTTTAACAGAGCAACATTTAATATATTCAGTTGGAAACATCTGGTTTAAAAAGCATTGTCTCATCATTTGTTTGAAACAAATCAGTTAAACTTAGTATTTTTTACTAAATTGCCTTCAGTGAATCATTCAAAACAAAAAAAAAATGCCCATTAGGAGGAGAGGAGTGACATTCTCCTGTTCGAGATGCTTTAAATTCTAATTCTTGTCCCTAGAACCCATACAGATTCTCTTTTTCTAACTGATAGCTTATACAGGGAATGAATTAGTTCTCTACCATTAATTTGACATTAAGGGGATAATTTACTTCCTATGTGTTTTCATTTTAAAGGAGTTTCCTTTTAAACCAAAGCATGTGTTGGTATATAAATCTTAAGTATTAATACTATTCAGACCTTTAAAAAGGTCCATATTTGAGAAGTTTTTGGTTTTTTTTAACAGGCAAAATAAGTACTTCAGATTGTTCACTGTGTACTTAGGTCACGTAGTGTGTTATTTTCCTTTTAAGGGCTTTCACCTTTCATTGTTCTTTTTTTCAGTATATCTTTTTCTTTTGCTTAAAAGAGATATAGTACATGTTCATAATAGAAAACATGGTGCATAGAACTGTTGGATGAAATTAAAAATAGGATTAGATGGGAGTCTGAAGATTTGGATTACCAAAGACTCTTGTGACACTCCAGTGTTCATAATGAACAATCTTAATTTTAAGTGAGAGTAGAAAGATAAGAATCAGCAGTATTTGAATAAGTGCTCATTATATTTTTCCTTTTTCAACTCAAGTCAATGGATATTTGAATTACCTTTGATTAATATTCTAAAGGGAATATTTTTGCCATGTTTTTAAGTTGTTAATTTTCTCATATGTTAGTTGTGGTCTGGCATACTACTGTTTTATTTTTCCTAGAAGGGAACATTTAATGTCCACTTTTTTGTGGCAATAAAATTTTAACTCAGAATATCAAGGAACAGTTACCTAAAACAAATGTACAGATTCATTTGGTTTTCTGAATAGGTAAAACAAATTTCTTTTAACTAAATACAAATTTTTTTTTTAAGATTTATTTCTCTGCCCTTCCCTCCCACCCTAGTTGTCTGTTCTCTGTGTCTATTTGCTGCGTCGTCATCTTTGTCCGCTTCTGTTGTTGTCAGTGGCACGGTACTCTGTGTTTCTTTTTGTTGTGTCATCTTGTTGTGTCAGCTTTCCGTGTGTGTGGCACCATTCCTGGGCAGGCTGTACTTTCTTTCACGCTGGGCAGCTCTCCTTATGGGGCGCACTCCTTGCACTTGGGGCTCCCCTATGCAGGGAATACCTCTGCATGGCACGGTACTCCTTGCGTGCATCAGCACTGCGCATGGGCCAGCACTGCGCATTGGTCAAGGGGTCCCGGGGTTTGAACCGTGCACCTCCCATGTGGTAGACGGACGCCCTAACCACTGGGCCAAGTCCACCACCTCCTAAATACAAATTATAGAAAATTCCACTTAGTCCCTGTAAATACTTATTGTTACAAGAGCAAACATTTCCTTTTATACCATAATAATTGACATACCTCTTGAAAAATTTCTAGTATCAAATAAATACCTATAATATTACTTGACTCAACTGCATATTATAAGCCATATACCATGAAGGATTATGATCTCATTTTCTAATTTTTAATAAAGTGAGTATCACCCTCAAGATGACTATATATCCTCTAAGTCCTGAAGTTTTACGTAATTCTTTGGTGATGAAAACTTCAAGTGCCCTTCCTAAGGATTTCTGAGACAAAAGAGATTGCTGTTCAGAAATCACCTTTCTCTGGTCTTGTTTCTAATCAATTTATAGATTTTTATTCTTTTATTCTGATCAGAAATGAAGGCTTCTTAACTGAAATAGACAATGGAATCTGCAGGACTTATGTTTTATATTCAAATATAACCTTATTTGATATACTAGCCTCCGGCAAAAGAGGGATATCCTTCACTCATAGGTTCCCCTAACTGCTTCTCCTCTTCTCCTTGGGCTATTGGTCAGTCATATGCTTGTGAACCTATTCAGGTGCTTGATGACATGAAGTCTTGAGGATATTCATATGAAGGTGTCTTGAAATTTGCAACACGAAGCACTAAAGCATGCTGTCATATCAAATGAAGCAATGACCTTTAGAAACAAAAACAATACAGAATGGGTTATAATCTCTCTTTTCTTAAGTAGCAGCTGGTTTTTGTTTCCCCCTAAATCTCAATCTTAACATAAAATGCTGAAAATAATACATTTTAAAGTACTTTCATTTATTTCTGTTAGAACGTCACTGTAGTCCTCTGGAATATGCAGAGTATTTAACAATTACAGAAACTGATGCTTGAGAGGTAAAAGAACAAGAACAAAGCTATGAAGTAACAGAACCCAGGCATTCTGAGTTGACATTTTGTCAACATTCTGTTGTGCAGTAAAGCCTAAAATTTTCTTCTAGATGGGGCTATCAGTCATTATCTTATCATGAACTCATTTATCAGATATATCTTCTTTTGAGATTAGTTTTAAGGCGGTAAAAGGTCTGGACAAGACACTGGAGTTGAAGAGAGGCATATACAAAATTGTGTATACAAAATTAAGGGTTCAAGTGCACTATTTAGAAATTTTGCTCAAACCAGGGGCAAGGGGCCTGCCTTCAGAAAATGAAGCCCAGGAGAAAAAGAAGCCTCAGAACTCTACCCTAAAATAGGGGCTTTTCCTCACTTGAGGTGGAAATCTCTGTATCTTCTCCTTGACTTTACCTGAAAAGCTCCATCTGGTCCTTTTCATCTTTGAAGTGGGGAACTTTGCCTTGGCAGAGGTAATAAGGATGTTTAAGGGCACATCTGTTTTGTTTGGCCCATGTAGTGTTTTAAAGAAAAACTGAGTTTGACTCCTGTAAATAGGGCTTGTATTCTCAGTTCACCATAGTCTCTACTGGTATAAACCAGTCTACTCACTACATTATAAAATAGGTGTTTGACTATTTAACACTTGATAGTTATGTTATACAGTTCAATTTGTAATATCTAAGTGCACTAAAGAAACCCTACATTGAATATTCAGATAACATGAAAAATAACTCACTGTGTGTGTGTGTATGTTTTTTTAAAAGGAAGTATGAGGATTAAACCCAGGACCTTGTACATGGGAAGAGGTATGTACTGAGCTACATCTGCTCCCCAACTCACCGTATCTTAAATTTGGATTTTTTAGGAACCCTAAAAATATTTATAGTAAATAGCAAACCAAAGGAAACATTCTAACTTTCAAATACTTTTTAAAGTTTTGCCTGAAATATTCTTTCATTAGCCACATCAAAGGATAAAAAATTACATTTCACTACCACAGGATGAATGGAGGACTTGATTAATGGATATTAAGGTATTAACTTCTCCCAAAAATACATACAATACTACAAATCCTAGTAAAGGACCACCAACTGTACCTAATGGTCCATGGATTTAGCACAGAACAGATAGAGATTTTTTAATATCTAAACTTACCAAATGGGGTAAGAAAAATTATGAAGAGATTTACTACATGATTTCTTTCAGTGCACTTTAATTCATGTTTAAATTTGAAGGCCAGGGAAGTGCAGAGGTAGGGAAAAATTGTGCAGAAACTCCACCAATAGAAGATCAATCATAAAGATAATATATCCTAACAATATGAAAAGTTTAATAATGCTCTATTTATCCAATATTATGATTGAGGTATTATCAAAATGATTTTTTTCCTTAGATGGCTAATGTCTCAAGCACCGTAATTCTGTATTTTAGGCTATTTTGAACGGAGGTTAACATATATTATCTACATCACTATCTTAAGTAGGATGTAATCAGTGACAGTTTCATTTTTGCTTGATGAATCACAGTCCCCACTATGAATACAAATTATCCTCAAGAGCCGTATAGGTATCTACAGGGTTACTTGCTTGTAGTTCCAATCTCAGAATCCTGCACTTGGGTGGTACTACCTTGTCTGTTTTATTTCCTCAATTAGCTGACAATTCTTGCTGCAATAAGTGCCTACCTTTGCTAGCAGTAACACTGTCTAAATTTGCCAGTTATCTGCTGTAAACTGGAAATACTTTTATAATTTTAACAAGCATGATTAAGTAAAAGTCAGACACTAATGAACATTTGTACTTTCTTTGAGCAGAGTAAATGATTTTTACATCTTTGCACTGGTTTTTTGGAGAGAAAGGTATAGTTATTTTTAAGGTAAGCAGTTTTGTCCTCAAGGATTTAGGTTGGATGCCTGTCCTCCATATATGAGAGCCATTTCTACATGCAAGAATGACTGACAGCTTAAAAGAAGTAATTTTGAATACAATTTAGATTGAAATGACTCTTAAGTATAGTGTAACCCGACACCTGTTAACAAAAAAAAAAGAGGAGCAGATGTGACTCAAGCAGTTGAGCACCTGCCTCCCACTAGGAGGTCCCAGGTTCGATTCCCGGTTTGTCTGAAAGAAAAATCGAGCAGACAATGAACAAAAACAATGAACAAATAGACAATGGAGCCATCCGGGCCTGGGGGAGATCTTGGCATAGTAGTGCTTACTTACCATTGCTATCCAGGGAACAATATATTCATCTGCAAAGTTATTAAAGTACTGATCTAAAAATAAAAGAGCTGGCCCAATGAACACAGTGTCTTGAAGGTACAGTTCACTTTTTGGTCATGTGAGCTACCTATAAAAGAAATAAAGCATAATTTCATAAAGTTTTAGCTTTTATTTTCAGGTCTGATTATTATAACTTTAAATCATATTAAGACAGATAAGGATAAAAAAGCCACTTAATCTCACATTTCATATGTGAATATCAATTCTAAAATTTCCCAACTTCAGGATTGGATAGTCTGTGTCTAATATCTAAACTCCTTGATATTAGAAAGTTGTTAAGGATAATTACAGCTAAACAAATAATGAAAAGAACTTACTATATAGGTAGGAGTTTTTCTCCCTGAATATAACATTAACTCTTATCACAATTTTTCAGTTTTACTTGGAGCACAAATAATAGCCATATAGTGATGATGACAGCACAAAAGAAAATCAGCCCATTGTATGAAATGGTTCCCAGTCTTGTGTTTAATGACCAAATCCGTTATTTATACACATTTATAAATAATACATATTATTTATACATTAGAAGGATATTATATAGTTATAAATCATAAATTTTAAAAGTTTCTTGCCACCAGTGTTTGTGCAACTTTAGCAAAGACACATCCAAACATTAGGGTATAAAGACAAGGGTGTTTTTCAAACACATTAGTTGCTGCTTTTTATAGATCATTATTGCCAGTATGATAATTAATCCAATGTGGAGTCCAGGTGACAAGACACTGGTGCCCTAAGAGGTAAAGTAGAATATGAACATCACATTTTGACATTACATCTATTACACTGCAAACAGTTTTTGAGCATCTTTTTTATGCTAGGAGGTAGAGACCTAAAGAAGAGTAGGGGACATTGTGTGGCCTAAAGGAGTATACACACGAGAGCTGTGCTTTTCAAACTTCCACAGAACCCTAGGGAAACACGGAGGTAATACAGTGCCACAGATGTCCGACTCCAATTTTATAGACGCAAGTGTTTTAAACTGATAATCAGCTAACAAGTAACAATGTGATTTATTCTATTCCAAATTTTACTGTTGCAACCATCAACACTTGGACTGCCAAGGTAACGTATTTTGTGCAGATAGTGAAATAAAGCTTATTTGTCTAAATCTGCAAAATACCTGAATCACAGATTACAGAGAGTTTAAATCTGGCCTGAGCTCTCTCTGCTCTTCCCCCACCCCTTTCTTTTTTTCTCCATTCAGTCGGCAAATGGTCTCTTGGGTAAAAGGGTACAATTCATTTCATTACTTTTGCTTTTTTGAGGTACCGGGGGCCAGGGATTCAACCTGGGACCTTGTATGTGAGAAAACGGCACTAAATCACTCAGCCACATCAGCTTCCCTGAGTTGGTTTTTTTTGTCTTGTTGTTTATTTTGTATTTTTTTAGGAGTCATTGGGAACTGAACCTCCCATGTGAGAGGCAGGCACTCAACTTTTAGAAGCACATCAGCTCCCAGTTGTTTCTAACTTTTGTGTATTAGGATTCCTTCAGCACTATTTATCTAATGTACTGAAATAAACTAGGTATTAAGGCTTACTAAATCTGTAACCACCAATTAAATTTGTGTTCATTAAAAAGCCTTATTCGTGGTTTTATTAAGTTTACATAAATTTTATAAATTGGAATTTATAAAAATTTTTACTGATAATGTGTTTTATCCGTTTTGTATTACGGTTCTATAAATTTCATTCAAGAAAGAAGTTTTCTGCTAAAAAGTTGGAAGTTCACTAGTTTAAAAGTTTGAAATAAAGTGCTTTCCTAACCATAGTATTTGATTTCTTAAAGCTTTCCTTCAAATAACTAATAATTAGTGCCCATTAAGTCTTTGTGGGGTTTTTTGTTGTTGTTTTTTTGTTGTTTCAGCTAGCGCTCTATATATCCATGGTCAGGCAACAAGTATTCCTGTACATCTTAAAGTGCACAGTACTGTACTGAGGTGAAATGATAAACACCTCAGGAAGTGAATTAATTTTTCCAAATATATTAGAACTTATATCTAAATGAGTTTTATTCTTTACTTTTGAATTACATATAAATGCAATAATAAATATCATAACTTATAAATTATGGGGGCTCTTTTAGAGCCAGTTTACAAGTCATTTAACAAGATGGGACTTTAAAAAAAAAACAAAAATGGCATATCTCATATTTATTACTCTTATTTATTAAACCTGTCTCCAAATGACTTTGGCTGTTTCCCCAAAGTCAAATTCACCCTTAAAGGACAGAAATTTTGTACTACAGAATGCAAAACTCAAGAGTATGTGGTATGGCTTAAGTTCACTAGTTTAAAAGTCTGAAACTGCTTTCCTAACCATAGTATATTCAACAAAGGAATATAAGTACTTACTCCAGCAATGCCATCTTAAATCAAAATATTGTATTCCCTTCTTGTGTGCTGGTTCTTTCCCAGTTAAAAGTATTAAAAAACAAAATGAATTTGTTTAAAAAACAAAATGAATTAATGCAAAAGTATTTATACCTTGAACAAGGTGTATTAAAAGTATTAAAGGGAAACGGACTTTGGCCCAGTGGTTAGGGCGTCCGTCTACCACATGGGAGGTCCGCGGTTCAAGCCCCGGGCCTCCTTGACCCGTGTTGAGCTGGCCCATGCGCAGTGCTGATGCGCGCAAGGAGTGCCCTGCTACACAGGGGTGTCCCCCGCGTAGGGGAGCCCCACGCGCAAGGAGTGCACCCATAAGGAGAGCCGCCCAGCGCGAAGGAGGGAGCAGCCTGCCGAGGAATGGCGCCGCCCACACTTCCCGTGCCGCTGACGACAAGAGAAGCGGAAAAAGAAACAAGATGCAGCAAAAAGACACAGAAAACAGACAACCGGGGGAGGGGAGGGGAATTAAATAAATAAAAAATAAATCTTTAAAAGAAAAAAAGTATTAAAAAACAAAATGAATTTGTTTATAAAACAAAAATGAATTAATGCAAAAGTATAGCTTGAACAAGTACACAAACATAAGGTGTACCCACTCAACTTAAGAATTAAGGTTAAAACTTTTACCTTTTAAAATATAAAAGTTCTTTGAAATATATTACAGTGGTTTTTCAATAAAATATATTTGGTGAGTAATAAATTGCTCCATGTATAAAATCACTGACTTCTTAGCAGCTTTCCTGCTATTGAGTCAGGATCTCATTCCCTACTACTACTAATACTAAACCCTCCTGTCTTACATTCAAGGCACAAAATGCAAAAAAAAAAAGCAAATAAATTGAATATCAGAAAAGTCTATTCCAAGCAAGGCTGTAAGAAGAAAGAGAAGAATGCTCTACCAGTCCAAACTCCTGAAAATTCTTTTCTCCTATGTGACTAAAATTAATTCTTTAAGATATTTAGTTCACTTCCTCATTCCCTGGCATATATTTAGTTATCTATAGCTGATGATAAAATAATTATCATAAAATTAATACTGAAAGATGAAATAAATTTCTTACTGCTATAGTAGATCCATTCTTGCCAACGCCACCATGAAGGATAACATGGAAATAATTTGAACGGGAAAAAATTGCTCCAACTTCTACTCCAAGAACTGGAACAATCTTCCATTTTATTTCTAGAACGGGTATCTTTAGGGATAGAGGGTAAAAAGCATTAAGAAAACAATCTATTTAATAAACATGATGTGGTTCTGTGCAATGAGCTACACTTTTTTGTGCAACTAATCTTTTAACCTCAGGAATACAGCCTAAAGTGTTAATTTGTATTGAACATTTTTTTAAAGATTTATTTATCCCCCACACATACACAACTGCTCTCTGTGTTCATTTGCTGTGTGTTCTTCTGTGTCTGCTTCTCTTCTCATTAGACGGAACTGGGAACCAATCCTGGGACATTCTGAAGTGGGAGAGAGGTGCTTAATCTGTTGTGCCACCTCAGCTCCCTCGTCTGCTCTGTCTCTTATTGTTTTTCCTGTGTGTCTCTTTTTGTTGCAGCATCTTGCTGCACCACCCGGCCAGCACTCTTGTGCAGGCCAGCACTCCACTGGGTCCAGCTCGCCACATGGGCCAGCTCTCTGCTTGGGCAGGGTCACTGTGTGGGCCCAGTTGCCTTCATCAGGAGGCCTCAGAAATCGCACCTTGGACCCTCCATATGGTAGATGGGAGCCCAGTTGCTTGAACCACATCTGCTTCCCTGAAATGGTTTTATTTATTAAGTGATTAAAGAATCCACCAAAATCAGCAAAGTCTGTTTAAACTTTAATTTCACAAGTTTTCGTTTTCACTTAAAAGAATCATGAAAAAGGAAAGTTCACTTGAATTTAGTATCCTCTAAAAGACAGTATCGGGAAACGGTCTTTGGCCCAGTGGTGAGGGCGTCCGTCTACCACATGGGAGGTCCGCGGTTCAAACCCCAGGCCTCCTTGACCCGTATGGAGCTGGCCCATGCGCAGTGCTGATGCGTGCAAGGAGTGCCGCGCCACCCAGGGGTGTCCCCCGCATAGGGGAGCCCCACGCGCAAGGAGTGCACCCCGTAAGGAGAGCCGCCCAGCGCGAAAGAAAGTGCAGCCTGCCGAGGAATGGCGCCGCCCACACTTCCTGTGCCACTGACAACAACAGAAGCGGACAAAGAAACAAGACGCAGCAAAAAGACACAGAAAACAGACAACCGGGGGAGGGGAGGGGAATTAAATAAATAAAATAAAAAAATAAAAAAAATAAAAGACAGTATCACAGGAAAGTAGATACCATGATCTGCATCATAAATATGAATAATATCACAATTTGTGTACATGCAAGAATTTTGTGTAGTTAATACATAAGTTAAAATTTTTTTTTCTTTGTAGAAAAGGTTTCTTTTTATTATTTATCTTTAAAAACGCTTTATGGAAACGGACTTTGGCCCAGTGGTTAGCCGTCCGTCTACCATATGGGAGGTCCGCGGTTCAAACCCCGGGCCTCCTCGACCCATGTGGAGCTGCCCAGGCGCAGTGCTGATGCGCGCAAGGAGTGCCGTGCCACGCAAGGGTGTCCCCCGCGTGGGGGAGCCCCACGCGCAAGGAGTGCGCCCGTGAGGAAAGCCGCCCAGCGTGAAAAGAAAGTGCAGCCTGCCCAGGAATGGCGCCGCCAACACTTCCTGTGCCGCTGACGACAACAGAAGCGGACAAAAGAAACAAAAGCAGACAAAGAAACAAGACGCAACAAATAGACACCAAGAACAGACAACCAGGGGAGGGGGGGGAAATTAAATAAATAAATAAATCTTTAAAAAAACAAAACAAAACAAAACAAAAAAAAACGCTTTAGATTACATGAATTAAAAGGAATTCCCATATACCCTCTTCCCCTTCCCACACTTTTCCCTGTTAACAATATCTTTCATTAGTGAGGTACATTTGTTAGAATTGATGAACACATACTGAAGCATTGACTAACAATGGTTTGTAGTTTACAATATAGTTTATACTTTGCACTTTACAGTTTTATAGGTTTTGACAAAATGTATAACAGCTTGTATCCATCATTGAAATATTATGCAAAACAATTCCAATCTCCCAAAATGTCCTGTTACATGTTTTTTTCCCTCCAAGTTTAAATTTTTAATAATATATTTACCTGTTGGGCAATTGCAGTTCAAGAAAACTTCCAAAGGCAGCAAAAGATGTAAAGAAAATTACAATGAATTGCCAGAAGCGATATAGGTTATATTGTCTTTTGAATTTAGAACACCTATATCAAAAGTATCCTTGTTGCTGAAAATAAATATCTGTGTTTCTTCTTATGGTACTGCTGAACAATGGAAAGGATATTAAGCTGAATTCTTCCACAGTGTTTTTCATCATTGTAACTAAATCAGCATTCCAAGTTTAAGACAACCACATCTGACTTACCAGACTTTCCTACTGCTTCTAGGTCCTCATTCACCACCTTATGGTTCCTAGCTGAGCTTTTACCATAAAGACACGTAAGCATCCCGCTGGTATATCGTACATGTCTGTAGTAGCATATCTTGGTTCTTTTATTTATTCTTAAGTGATGAGATGGTATATAAATGCCTCAGAGGAAAGGTATACTACTAAAACTATGCTTAGTCTATTTCTGAGCCTACTGTGATGAATCAATTGGTAATTCTGATACTGAATGCCACAGGGAATCCTCTTAATATTTTCACTGGAGGCATATAGTTTAGTGATTAAAAACTTTGAGTTTGGAATAAATCTACTTAATTCTTAGTAGCGGTACTTACTAATTATATGTTCTTGGACAAATAAACCATCTAGGCCTTAATTTCCTCACCTGTAAATTAGAATAATGATTGTATCTATTCCATAGGATTGGGATTGTTCTGAGAGAAGAAACAATGACAGTAAAATAATAAGCAGTAAATAAATGTTAGTTGTTGGCTATTGATAATATCCTCTTCTTTATGAGAACTACTGTGGCATGTAGTTGTGAATCAGCCACTATTGTGAATTTAGGCTATGGTGACAGAATAATCTGTGTTTTCATAACTGTGTGTCCTATGCAATGTTTGAATTTATTACATTGGCCTTCTAAGAACCAACTTTTATAAAAATACTTAGGTAATCAACCAAGAATTAAAAAAAAAGCTCTCCTTATTATGGGAATTGTCACCTCATAGTTTATAAAAAATGCAAACTGGCAACTTTTCTTTACCACTATTGCAGAATAAGTTTCAAATGTAAAATACTTTCCTGGATTTAGTTTTTTAAATATTTAATTTGAGATTAATTTTGCCCTAGGAAAGGTAGTGCAAATAGTATATTTTATTTTGTTTTAGGAATATATTTTCTTCTATGTGGTAATATAGTTTTACATAGGAGAAATGCCATAGTAAAGTATATAGGAAAATAAAATTACAAAATGAAGGCAAAAAGAAATGGGATGATACTAAATATGATGCAAGGATTTTTGAAGAAAATTAGCAATGCAGTATTTTTTCCTAAATGTTTGAAAAATACTTAAATATACATTTTTTTAAAGATTTATTTATTTATTTCTCTCCCCTTCCTCCCCGGTCCAGTTGTCTGTTCTCTGTGTCTATTTGCTACGTGTTTTTCTTTGTCCGCTTCTGTTGTCAGCAGCATGGGACTCTGTGTTTCTTTTTCTTGTGTCATCTTGTTGTGTCAGCTCTCCATGTGTGCGGTGCCATTCCTGGGCAGGTTGACTTTCTTTTGCACTAGGCACCTCTCCTTATGGGGCACACTCCTTGCACGTGGGGCTCCCCTACACGGAGACACCCCTGCGTGGTAGGGTACTCCTTGCGTGCATCAACACTGTGCATGGGCCAGCTCCACATGGGTCAAGGAGGGCCAGGGTTTGAACTGCAGACCTCCCATGTGGTAGACAGACGCTCTAACCACTGGGCCCAGTCTGCTTCCTTAAATACAAATTTAAATATTCACATTTACCATATAGTCCCTATGTTGCTCCTGCAAATGTAGACAACACAAAGACAATTATTAAAGCTACCTGGATTTCAGTTACATCCACTCTAAAGAGGAAAGACAAAGGATAGATAAGGTGCTTGTAAATAAAATTCCTGAATATGTAGGTTAAATTTTATATTAAACACCAAAAAATGTAGAAATCTCTGTAGGCTTAAAATTATTTTGCCTTTAGTTCCATCATTAAATTATCATCGGACTACACTGTTAAGTGAGAACACCTAGAATAGAACATATGCTCACATATATGTAAACATACATACATGGGGGAAACTTGTTTATATCAAATTGCCAGCAGCTTTATAACAGATTATAGATTTCTATATTATCTAATTCTGTAAGGTTTCAATTTTTTTTTTTTTTTACAATCATTTACCCTTGCAATTAGGAAAAAAATTGTAATTTACCACATGGGAAATAGATGTGGCTCAACTGATAGAGCATCTGCCTACCATAGAGGAGGTCTAGGCTTCAATACCCAGGGCCTCCTGACCCATGTGGTGAGCTAGCCCATGAGCAGTGCTGATGTGCGCAAGGAGTGCCGTGCCATGCAAGGGTGTCCCCGGCGTAGGGGAGCCTCAAGGGTAAGGAGTGCGCCCCACAAGGAAAATCACCCTGCACAAAAAGCACAGCCTGCCCAGGTGTGATGACGCACACACGGAGAGCTGATGCAGCAAGATGACGCAACAAAATGAGACACATATTCCCAGTGCCACCTGACAAGAATGCAAGCAGACACAGAAGAACACACAGCAAATGGACAGAGAGCAGACAATGGGGGGAGGAGGGGTGAAAGGGGAGGATATAAATAAAATCTTAAAAAACAATAAAAATAAAAATCATATGGGGAAGCAGATGTGGCTCAAGCATTTGGGCACCTGCGTACCACATGAGATCCTGGGTTTTGTTCCTGGTGCTTCCTAAAAATGATGAGCAAGACAGCTGACATGATTGGCTGGCACTATGGGCTGGCTGGGTGAGCTGACACAAGATGACACAGATGATGCAACAAAGAGACACAACAAGAAAACACAATGAGACACAACAATTAGGGAGTGGGGTGGCGTAAGCAATTGGGGGCCTCCCTCCCACAAGGGAGGTCCCAAATTTGGTTCCTGGTGCCTCCTAAAAAGAAGATGAGCACACCAAGAACAGACACAGAGCAGACAGCGAGCGCAAACAACAAGGGGCTGAGAAGTAAATAATAAATCTTAAAAAAAATAAAAACCATATGACTTAAGGAGCCCCACATGTAAAAAATGCGCCCCATAAGGAGAGCCGCCTAGTGCAAAAAAAGTGCTGCCTGCCCAGGAGTGCCGCTGCACACACAGCTGACGCAGCAAGATGACACAACAAAAAGACAGATTCCCACTGCCGCTGACATAAGCAGACACAGAGCACAAAGCAAATGGACACAGAGAGCAGACAACTGGTGGGGGGGGGGCAGGAAAAGTAGAGAAATAAATAAAAAATAAAACTTAAAAAAAAAAGTTATATGGAGGCAGCACAGGCCAGGAACTTCCTGACACTCATAGCAGCAAGTCAGAACCCCACATATCCAGGCACAGGAACCCAAGTTCACAGAGACCCAGGACAGAATACATGTGGCAGTCTAGCACATACATACAAAAAGGCCCCCAGGAAATAAAAGAGGTCATTGACGTGAGGTACGCACACTCCACCTAGTCTCTGCTGGATCACCTAAATGAAAAAAACAGGCCTTTTTGGAATGACCCAATCTGGCTTCTCAGGGTGAAATACCTAATTGGGAGATAACTGGAGGCAGAAAAGTCACACAGAATAAAAAATGCTGTAAAGGAGGATGGACCCTAGAACTGGAAAGTAATAAAAAGAGGACACCGAGTGAGGGAGAGAAGTTAAGTCATAGCCGCTGGGAAGAAAATTCTGCACAAAAACAAAACATCAGGATTCTAGAGAAGGAACAGAGGAAGGAAGCTTTCTACTGGAACGGAAACAACTGCACATAAAAGGGCAGTCTTAAATTGTGTACTGCATATATCCAGGGCAAGAATCATATGCAGAAAACCTTAGAAAATTTGAACAGTCTACTCAAAAGGTCTAGTATAGAAAAGTAGATGTGGCTCAAGCAGTTGAGTGCCTGCCTCCCAGGTTTGGTTCCTGGTGCCTCCTAAAGAAGACAAGCAAGACAGTGAGCTGATGCAACAGGCTGGCACGGCAAGCTGATGCAATAAGGTGAGGCAGTGAAGAATAACCATGAGGGAACACAATGAGAGAGACACAACAAGCAGGAGTGGATGTGGCTCAAGCCATCGGGCGCCTCCTCCCACATGGGAGCTTCCTGGGTTTCCTGGTACCTCCTAAAAACAAAGAAGATGGACACACAACAAATACAGAGATTAAACTCTGAGTACAAGCAGGGGGAGAAATCTTAAAAAAAAAAAAAAGGTCCAGTATAATTGACCCAAGCATCAAAGAACAGCCTTAACACATAGCAAATCTACAATAAAACCCTAGGCAAGAGGAAGAGACTGACCCTGAGAGTAAATGCTTGAAAATCATTAGATACCTAGACTTCAGCAAAAAGCTACAAGCCATACTAAGAAAGAGAAAGACATGTCTCAGGTAAAGGAACAAATGAAAACTTCAGAGGAGGCAGAACTGGGAATCAAAGAAGTTCAAACAAACCTAAATCAATTCAAGGAGGTGAAAGGAAATATGGACAGAAATAACTAATGATGCACAGAGCTAAAGGATAGTAAGAGGACAATGTGTGAGCAAAAGAAGAATTAGAAAGTTTAAAAAGAAAGATGGGGATGAAAAAAGGCACAATAATAGAGATTAAAAATACACTAGAGGCATACAATAGGAGATTTCAACAAGCAGAAGGAATAATCAATGAACTAGAAGATAGGAGAGTTGAAATCATACAGTCAGAAGAACAGACAGAAAATTGAGTAGTGTCTGAGGACTTGACAGAAGCACAAAGCATACCAATACACACCATGAGAATCCAGAAAAAGAAGGGAAGGGAAAAGGGGCAGAAAGAATATTTGAGGAAATAATGGCCCCAAATTTCCCAACATAAATATATATGTCCAAGAAGCACAACATACTCCAAATAGAGTAAACCCTAACAGACTTACCCTAAAGCACATAAACAGAATGTCTAATGCCAAAGATAAAGAAAATTCTGAGATTAAGTGTCTATTTCTCATCAGAAACTGTGGAAGCAAGAGACAGTGGTAGGCTATAGATACAAGGTACTGAAAGAAAAACACTGCCAGCTAAAAGTTCTTTATCTGGAAAAACTGTCCTTCAAATATGAGGGAGAGTTAAAAACATTCACAGATAACCAGAAACAGAGTTTTGTCACCAAAAGACCTGCCCTAAAAGCATTGCTAAAGTGAATCGTTCAGGTTGAAAGGAAAAGACAGGAGAGAGGGGCTTGAAGCAGTGTGAAGAAGTGAAGATCTTCAGTAAAATTAACTAAAAGGTTAAAGGCAAAACTCAATAGTACAGCATCCTCCCTATATAACTCTAACTTTAATTCTTGGAAGAGTTAGAATAAGAAATAATCATATTTCCTGGTCATGGACACACAAAACAAAGAGATAATATGGGACAAAAAGACATAAAGAGGGGAAACATGGGAGTGGAGAACATGTATGCTACTGAAGTTATTTTGTTATCTTTTCAAATTAGTAGGTTATGGATGTTGGTTGTGTGATACAAATCCTAGGGTAACCACAAAGAGAGTATTTAAAAAATATACAGAAAGAGAAATGAGAAAGAGATCAGTCAGATACACCACAAAATCCACAAAATATCAATTTTCAGAAAAGGAGGTTGCAGTAAAGGAAAAGAGAGACTAAAAAGATATAAGACATACAAAAACCAAAGGACAAAATAAAGTACTGCCTTTATAGTGATAACACTGAATGTTAACGGATTAATCTCCCCAATCAAAAGAGAGATAGGCAGAATGGATTAAAAGTAAAAAAGCCAATCCAACTATATGTTGTTTACCAAAGACTCACCTTAGACCCAAAGACACAAATAGATTGAAAGTTAAAGGATGGAAAAAGACATTCCATGCAAATAGTGACCAAAAGAAGCCTGAGATAGCTACCCAATAACAGGCAAAATAGACTTAAAGTCAAAAGCTGTTACAAGAGATAAAGAATGACACTATATATTAATAAGAAGGTCAATCGCCCAAGAAGAAATAATCCTAAATATTTATGCACCTAATCGTGGTACCCCCAAAAATGAGGCAAATACTTGCAAAACTGAAGGGAGAAATAGACACCTCTATAATAATAGCTGGAGACTTCAAGAGACCACTTTCATAAATAAATAGAACATCTAGACATAAGATCAATGATGAAACAGAATTTGAATAATATGATAAAGGAACTAGATCTAACAGACATGTATATAACATGTTGGGTCACAAAACAAGTCTCAATAAATGTAAAAAGATTGAAATTATACAAAGCATCTTCTCTGACCACAGTGAAATAAAGCTAGGAATCAATAACAGGCAGAGAACTGGAAGGAATATCCACAGGTATATAGAAGTTAAATAACACAATCCCAAATAATCAATAGGTCAAAGAAGAAATTATAAAGGAAATCACTAAATATCTTGAGATGAATGAAAACACAAACACAACATATCAGAACATATAAGATGCTACAAAGGCAGTGCTTAGAGGGAAATCTATAGCCCTAAATGTTTAGATTAAAAAAAAAAAAAGAGAACTAAAATGAAAGACCTCTTTGCACACCTGGAGCAGCTAGAGAAAGAACACCAAACTAAACCCAAAGTGTGCAGAAGGAAAGTATGAAGATTAGAGCACAAATAAAGGAAATAGAGAATTAAAAAAAGGAATGGAATCAACAAAACCAAAAGTTGATTCTTTGAAAATATCAGTAAAATAAATAAACCTTTACCCGGGCTAACAAAAAAGGAGACACAAATAAAATCAGAAAGGAGGGAAGGACATTACTAACAAAGTTGTAAAAAGATCGTAAGAGTATTATGAACAACTGTATGCCAATAAATTAGACAACCTAGATAAAATGCACAAATTTCTGGAAACTATATAACAATCCACACTGACTCTAGAAGAAATAGATGATCTCAACAGATAAGAGATTGCATCAGCCATCAAAAGCCTCCCAACAAAGTAAAGCCCAGGACCAGATGGCTTCACAGGTGAAACCTACCAAAGATTACAAGAACAATGAAGAGCAATCCTGCTCAAACACTTATAAACGATAGAAGAGAAGGGAACCCTAGTAACTGATGCTGTGAGAATATCATCACCCTATTATCAAAGCCAGATAAAGATACTGTAAGAAAAGAATATTACAGACAAAATTCTTGTATGAATAGGTCCTAATATCTATGTCCAATAGATTTTTTTAAATTAAAAAAAATTTTTTTAGGTCCCAGGGGCCAGGGATTGAATCTCAGGGAAGCTGGTGCTTAAGCACTGAACCACAGTGGCTTCCTGAGTTGGTTCCATTTGTTTTGTTTGTTGTTTGTTTTTTCAGGAGGCATGGGGAACAACCCAGGACCTCCCCCGTGTGGGAGGCAGGTGCTCAACTGCTTGGGCCACATTTGCTCCCTTGATTTTTTTCCACCTCTGCCTCCCCCCACCCCTGCTGTTTTTGTTGATGTGTCCATTTGCTGTGTGATCTTCTGTAGCTATTTCTCTTTTTGTCTTTTCTTCTCGTCTTTCTCCTCTAGGATTCACCGGGATTCAAACCTGGGCTTGAATCCCAGGGGACCTCTGATGTGGACAGCGATTCCCTGTCAATTGTGCCACCTTTGTTTCTGGTCTCTGCTGTGCTTCACGTCGACTTTCCTCTTTGTCTCTCTTTTGTTGTGTCATCATCTTGCTGCGTAATTCACTTGTGCGGGCACTGGTTCACCGCCAGGCACTCAGCTTGTTGTGCAGGCATTCAGCTTGCCATGCAGACTCTGGCTCACCACACGGCCACTCGTGTGGGCACTCGGCTCACCACGTGGGCACTCACATGCATTTGGCTCACTGTGCGGGCATGCACGTGGGCACTCGGCTTGTCGAGGGGGCACTCAGATCACCACACAGGGACTTGGCTCACCACACAGGCTCTCGTGTGGGCCCTCGCCTCACTGTGTGGGCATTCAGCTCACTGTGTGGGCGCTTGGCTCACCATGTGGGCACTCACGTGGGCACTTGGGTCACATGGGCATTCGGCTCACCACGTAGGCACTCGGCTCACACGTGGGCATTGGCTCACTGTGCGAGCACATGGCTCGCCACACGGGCACTGGCTCACCACGCAGGCATGCTTTCTCTTCCTTTTTTACCAGGAGGCCCCAGGGATTGAACCTGGGGTCTCCCATATGGTAGGCAGAGGCCTTATCACTTGAACTACATCTGCTTCCCTCCCTTGATTTTTTTTGAGGCTGCCAAGTTCACTTAATTGGGAAATCAGAGTCTCTTCAAGAAATGGTGCAGGCAGACCTGGATATCCACGTACAAAAGAATGAAAGAGAAACCCTATCTCACATTATTTACAAAAATTAACTCAAAATGGTTTAAAGACCTAAATGTAAGAAGCAGGACTATAAAACTCCTAGAAGAAAATGTAGGGATCTTGTGTTAGACAAAGGTTTCTAGACTTTACACCCAAAGCACAAGCAATCAAAAAGTAGATAAGTGAGACCTCAAAATTAAAAACTTTTGGCAAAGGACTTTATCATGAAAGTAAAAAGATGACCTCCTCAGTGGGAGAAAATATTTGAAAACCACACATCCGAATATATAAAGAAATCCTACAACTCAACAATAAAAAGACAAACCAATTTAAAAATGGGCAAAGGATTTAGACATTTCTCCATAAAGGATTTACAGATTATCAAGAACATGAAAGGATGCTCGGCATCATTACGCACTAGGGAAATGCAAGTCACAACCACAATACCTTTTCTTTTTTTTTTTAAATTTTTTTTTTTTTAAGATTTATTTATTTATTTAATCCCCCCCCCCGTTTGTCTGCTCTTGGTGTCTATTTGCTGCGTCTTGTTTCTTTGTCCGCTTCTGTTGTCATCAGCGGCTCGGGAAGTGTGGGCGGCACCATTCCTGGGCAGGCTGCTCTTTCTTTTCACGCTGGGCGGCTTTCCTCACGGGCGCACTCCTTGCGCGTGGGGCTCCCCCACGCGGGGGACACCCTTGCGTGGCACGGCACTCCTTGCGCGTATCAGCACTGCGCATGGCCAGCTCCACACGGGTCAAGGAGGCCCGGGGCTTGAACCGCGGACCTCCCATATGGTAGACGGACGCCCTAACCACTGGGCCAAAGTCCGTTTCCCACAATACCTTTTCATACCCTCTAGAATGCTAATCATTTTCAAAATTGTATATATATATTACTAGAATAAAAATTTAAAACAAAAACATAGGTTTGTATAATATAAACATATATATTGTACAACATATAAATAGTGAATCCTATATTAAATGATGGACTACAATTGTAATTAGTAGAAATATTATAAAAATGTTCTTTCATGAATTGTAACTAATATACCACAGTTGTAACAAATATACCACAGTAAGGCAAGGTGTCAATTACAGGGTGGTATACTGGAACTCTGTATTTTATGCATGACTTTACTGTAAACCTACAACTCTAACAACGACAACAGCAACAAAAAAAATCAGAGAACAATAAAACAACAAAAATCACCAACCAGCCAACATTGATTCCTATAATCTGCATCTCTTAAGGGTATCAACCCTTATCTCTTATTCCTCCATCAAGAATCTAAACTGAAAAGTTGTGCACATTTGTAGTTTCCTCCTCTCTTCGTAGTTGCTGCTTAACCCACTGTTTAAGGTGGGTTTTTAAATCTAAGGGATACATTTCAGTAATTATCTTGCATAACTTTTCTGCAGAATCTGAAATGCTAATTACTTCCCTGTTTCTTGAAAATGTTTTTGCTGTACTTTCATTATTCCATGTCCTTTCCTAATTTCTTCTACATTGCAGAAAGCTCTGCTGAGGTTTCTTCCTAGACTGTGCCTTATTACACTAGATTTTAAATCCTGCATGTTTTCTTAGAATTCCATCTCTCTTTTTGTATTCTCTGAACAAAATTTATTTATATTTAAGACTACCTTCTATATA
The DNA here is from genome assembly GCF_030445035.2 of Dasypus novemcinctus. Classification (NCBI taxonomy): domain Eukaryota; kingdom Metazoa; phylum Chordata; class Mammalia; order Cingulata; family Dasypodidae; genus Dasypus; species Dasypus novemcinctus. The sequence goes on along the minus strand of NC_080684.1, from coordinate 85,866,267 downwards.
CTAATGATCTCCAAATCCATATCTGCAATCCACATCTCTTTTTTCTAGCTCCAGATCTTTATATATTTACCAATTTTATATCTCCTCTTGGATGCTCCAGAAGTCTTTATGCTATAGGAATACTTATCGCTCTGCAAATATTAGAAATGTAGGGGTTAGATGATAAAATGGAGTGGAATGTGGAAGAAAAGATTTCTCAACTGAATTATTTTGGGGGAAGCTAGTAGGAAAAGGTGAACTGAATATTAACCCACAAATAAGAGTAGTGACAGGATCTGCAAGATGACTGATGGGCAAACCAAGGCCTCCAGGCTGCGTGGAAGTCTAGTTGAAAAAGGTAAATAAAATGTTTCGTACTTTGTGGAGGGAAAGCGGGAAACATACCGAGTTAGTAAGTATCTATTAGATATCTTATGAGCTAAGAATTATTCCTGTTTTTTTGAGAAGAAAATCAAAATTATCTTTCCATGCCTATTTTGGAACAGCTGGATACTGCTAGAGAAAAATGATTTCAGAGCCAACATATTTCCGGCCATACTTAGATTTATTATCAGTCCTTCCATCATATTCCGAGTCCTTTCATCGCTCTCCTCAGTCTTCTGCCTAGAATGCTCTTTCCCCAGCTGGCCTAGCATATTCCTACCCAGAGCTGACTCCCAGTTCGGGACACTTATTTAGACTCTTAACAGATAGCACACGAGTATGAAATTTATACTTAGGCCAGAAATGTAAACTAATTCATTTCAGAAAGGTTTTTAATGAAATTGGAAAGCAAAGTTGTAAAATGATAGTCATTAAAATATTAATAATAATTAACCAGAACGTTGCATTATTGTATTACTCCCGCTTAAGATGGCAAATACAATAAATTAACTAAACTACATTACACATTGTAAAGCTGCTTTTTCTATTTTAGCATATCTTAATCTATGAATAGGTATAGATATTTAGTTTTACATACTTGTCTTGATTGCATGACCAGTATTCAGGAATTGGATAATGACTCCTGGTTTTCATAAATGCTAACTAAATTATTTCAGCCTATTGTTTGAGTTTTGCTATGTAGAGGATGGGTTCTGTTTTCTTTTCATCTGTTCTGGTCTGCATGAACTCTTCAATGAATTTATTTTTGAGGCCTTTTCATTGCATTTCCAAATGTAACAGTGGTGCTTTCCTTTATTACTTCATTTTGAAATTTGCATTGAAAGCAGCACCTTTATAAAGGGCTTTCTAGTCTACGGTCAATATGCTACAAAATATTTTCTTTGCTATTGGAAGATGGATAACACTACTAGAGATCACTATTCACAGGTAAAGATGTTTATTTCAAGAACAACAAATAAGACAGAACAGAGGCAGGCGAGTGGGGTGGGAGAGCAATGAAGTCAAAATATCGAGGTTCTAGCCTAGCTCTGCAACTTAGCTTTGAGATCTTGAGTAAATATTTTTAATCTTTGAACCAGAGTTTCTTAAATTTAAAATGGGTTTACTCTAATACCTATTCAGTGGATTCTTAGATAACTAAATTCATCATGTAAATCAGTAAAGGGCAGTGAAACGCACAAATTTTGTTTGTTTTTAGGAGGTGCAAGGGATCAAACCCTGGAACTCATACATGGGAAGCAAACGCTCAACCACTTGAGCAACATCCCCTCCACTCACAAATGTTTTTATTTGTGTGTAAACAGTGATCAACTGAATTCTAAATTTTAAATCTTCTTCGTTAGAATTAGTCAGTTTTCCAGCATAGTCAAAGGGAGGGAGAATAGTAAATTCTTAGACAAACAGATGATTCTAAAACAGTGTATGGTGAATAGAGAAAGGCTGCACAAGTCAGAGTGCAAAGACAAAGAAAGGAGGATCAACCAAAAATCTACAAAGTTGGGCTGTGCAAAGGTCCTGTGGTGCGAAATAGCTTTGGCATATTGGATAAACTGTAAAAAGCCCAGATTGGAGAAGAGAACTTTGTATGAAACACTAATAGATGGAATATTTTGTGGCGGCTCTGAGGAAACATATATTTTAAATGTATTTCTGTGCTTCCGGAAAGTAAGGGAGTTCTCTAAGCTCTCTTAGATAAAAGCTAAAACAAGAACAGTAAGCAGTAGGCAAACATGAAAGCAAATATTGCTAATACCAATGCTGGGCTCAGAGAATAAACTTTTAGGCTCACTGTAGAATAGAGGAGATTCATATGAGATTCCCACCCTAAAACTGGACCCTTGAAAAGTGTCCCTGGTCTGCAGTACACCTTAATCCCTGCCTGAAGGAAACAGAAATATATTTGGAAGAAATTATCACAATTTAGGGCCTCAGGACTAAGTTAGATGAAAGGCTTTATGAGAAGTATTAAGTAGAAATTTTAGGACATATAAGGAGAAATAGAAAAACAATAATAATAGGAGACTTTAAACACTTTCTCAGTACAAGAGAAGTGTTCCAGTTATCTATTGCTCCATGACAAATTTAGTGACTTAAAGTAATGATCAGCATTTGTTTTGTTTAGGGTTTGGTGTCACATGGGATTGCTCAACCTGGGGATGGAGGAATTCCAAAATGGCTCACTCCCATGTCTGAGAAGTTGTGCTGATTTTTGGCTGAATGTTTAAATGGGGCTTTGGGATGGGTCCCTCTCTTTTCCTCAATAGTCCCACCCTGGGCTATTTTAGTTTCTTCAGAGCATGGTGGATGAATTCTAAGAGTAAGCATCTCAAAAGAGCAAGGCAGGATTTCATGGCATTTTTATAACTAAGCCTCGGAAGACCCAAAGCATCAGCTGCTGAACTCTGTTGGCTGATGTGGTTTCACAAGCCTGCCTATTGCTACACTCACTAGAATGGAAACAATGAAGAAATCTGACTATACCATGATTGTGAGTAAATGTAACAATGGGAACTCACTCTGCTGGTGGCAGTACAAATTAGACAAGTTTAGCATTACTGAATATCACCTCGCTTATGAGCTAGCATGTTCCACTCCTAGACACTCGGAAAACTTTAGACCATATGCAAGAGATGGGAATATTCATAGAATTGTTTATAAAGGCTCTAGCTGGAAAGAGCTTAGCTGTCCATGAGCAAGAAAAATGGATAAATTTTCTCACAATGAAATATTATACAGCAGTGAAAATGAAAGAGCTGTGGTTACATGTAATAAAATAACATAGATCTTCTTAGTGAAGACGTCGAGTGAAAGAGTGTTAGGATACTACATAGAATATGGTGCAATTTTTCTAAAGCCTCAAAGCACACAAAACTAGGATGCGTTCCTTAAGGATACGTACATATTTGGTAACAAAAACTTAGGAAATAGGAGGGCTGAATGATTTTACATAAAATTCGGGGTGATATTTATAATCTCTGAGGAGAGGGGGCGTACGGAAAGGACTCTGAGGAGATGCAGTGGGTAGTGTTCAAGTTCTACCTCACAAATTAGGTGGTAGGTTCATCGTGTTTCATAACAGATTCTTCTGTAATTTTTAAGTATAAAAATATTTGGCTTTAATTTAAAAAGAAAAGGAAAGCAACAAGGCCCGGGTCAGCCACCAGCGCGCGGCACCCCTCAAGGGTTCTTGGGTAGCCAGTCCGCAAGCCTGGTCTCTCCGTAGGGGCGGAGCGCCGGGGGTCACAGCACGCATGCGCGCTCCTCCCACCAATCAGCGACGTGCGAGGCTGGCTTTATTGCCGCGCGAATCCCACCGCGCCTCAGCTCAGCGTCGCGGCAGCCAAGGCGGTCGCGTGGGGTGAGAGACGCGGTTAAGGGAGGCTGCACTTGTGGGGCTTATCTCGGGAGACCTGTAACTGTTGCCCATGGCCTTTGGGGTTTCTTTCAGGCCTGAGGAGCGGGAGCAGTTTGTCCAGCTGGGCATTTGGGGCCATTGGAGACTTGTGACCGGTGAGGTAAATCTTCCCCGTGGCGTTGACCTAGGGCCTCTGACAGGAAAATGGAGGCGACGAACGCCACTGAGGGCAGGGCCTCGAGTGGAGAGGAGCGGGTGGAAAGGAGGCCGCTGAGGTGGGTGTAGGCCTGTGGGGATGCCGTTAGAAGGTTTACCTCCCTGAGGGCCTGCGTGGTGTGTGTCTCCCTCCTCCTGGCCCCAGCCCGTCAGAAACTATTGAAATGAACTAGGAGCGCCTCTTTTTCCTCAGTGTATATGTTGTGGAAATCTTAGGTGGACTTTAATTTGCTAAGGCACACAGGTTGCAGAACGTTTTTCTTTTGTGTTTGTATGGCTTGAAGCTCATTTTTCGCATGTTCGTGATCAGTTCTCCCAACAAGCACGTTTCTATTTTCTGACTGAAACGAGGTCTCCCCACATTTAGCCAGCACGAGTCTGGCAGAGGCCGGACCAAAATTAGGATCACCCTGTCGGCCGATTCAGTCTGCATCAGAGCTCACAGCAGACCTGGAGCCAGGGCTGCTGCTGGCTTTATCTGTTACCTTTTTCGTCTACCAAAAGAAATGAGGAGACTGCAGACTACTGTTTAACTGAGAGAATCCTTACTCAATATCTCTAATTTTAAAAGTCAGAAAATATCTAATTATGGCACCCTTTGGAAGAAAGCATACCGAGAAATCTGTGAAGCCAGCAATGGAGGATCAGGTTATACGAGTTTACGACTTTGGAAAAGAAGACAAGAAAGATCTGGATGGCTCAGAGGAGGGTATTGTAGAAGGTACAGTATATCTAATATCTCTGGGTAGTACAGTTGTTTGTTTTCAAACCACTAAATTTTAAACATAATGAAGCATTGTAAAGCATTTTCACATTCTCATTTGATCCACCTACTCCTATATGAGTTATGTATGAAAGCTTATATAGCATCACTAATTTTGTAGCCATTATTTCCAAAATGGTTACTATGACATTGTCCCAGAAAGGCTTGTAAAATTGTCCCTGTAAAATCGTCCTGGATTGTAATTTAATTTTATCTGACCTGCAGAGAAAGTATTGCATTTATATGTTTGCTTTAACCCTTTTGTTGGCAAATAGCCCAAGAAAGACTACACAATGAAGCAATTATTCCATTAAAAATCACCAAAAGCATACTTAATTTTAAAAATGTTCTTTTTTTTTTTTTTAACTTGTCTGTGCAGAAAAGTTTCCAGTAATTGATAAGCATGGAAAGAAAAGGCCTTGCACTGAAATGATTGAGGCAGATATGGGGTAATGTATTCGAACTAATTTTTGTCTGTTAGATAAAGTAATGTAAGAATAGGCTACTTCAGTGTCTTAACAAGTATTGTACATAAAATATTTGGCATATGCTATTTCTTCCAAAAAGTGTATGTTTTTTAAATGTACCTTTAATAAAACATTTTTTAATGTACTTTCTTCACAGGGGTGAAGTACACAATATGTTGGAAAGATTTGGAGGTATGTTTCAGGAGATAATTGTCTTTATATAAAATTGATTTAATCCATCTGATTTGTATAATAGGAAATGTTAATCAGTGAACTACAAGAATGTTTTGTGTCTCATAGATAGGATTTTGCTTAAGTATTTAGTGTGAATTCAGCTTTGTAGATTCCCTTACTCATTGTTTCCAGTTGAAGAGTGAGAATGACACAATGATGAGGTAAGAATAGTTCTTTTATACACATGTGAATTTATTAGACTGGAATATTAGAAGAAGAAACATGAATGTGACATATTTCCCTCTTTGTGTTCACAGAGTATGTGATCTATGCATATATATACATGAATATACACATATATTTGTGTGTATACGTATATATAGCAGTTTTTCATTTACTAAATTTAGTCATTTTCTATAACTTTTTAATAATTTTTACGGAATCTTTATATATAAAAAGAGGTGGATAATCATGATATATGTATCATTTTTTTTAAAAGATTTATTTTTATTTATTTTTCTTTCCTTCCCCACCCCCACAGTTGTCTGCTGTGTCCATTCACTGTGTCATCTTATGTGTCTGCTTGAGTTCTTGTCAGCAGTGCCAGAATCTGTGTCGCGTTTTGTTTTGTCATGTTGCTGTGTCAGCTCCCCGTGTGTGCGGCACCACTCCTGGGCAGGCTGCACTTTCTTTCACGCTGGGCAGCTCTCCTTACAGGTCGCACTCCTTGCACGTGGGGCTAGCCTACACAGGGGACACCCCTGTGTGGCACGGCACTGCTCGCACGCATCAGCACCTCGCATGGGCCAGCTCCACACGGGTCACGGAGGCCCTGGGTTTGAACCTTGTACCTCCCATGTGGTAGGCGAATACCCTATCTATTGGACCAAATCCACTTCCCTATTTTCTATAACTCTTGATGCTTTTTTATCTTCAGGGGTGCTCGACAGTTTAATTTAAAGCCTCTGAAATAATTTTTATTATTTTTACATTAATAAACTATGTAGTTGAGACCTAAACACAACCTTTGTTGTTAATGAGAAATGTATAATAAAATCCAAAAATATGTAAGTTTAAATGCTATGTCAAATACAGTTACATTAACTGTGTTAGATGATAATACTCTTCAAAAAGAGCTGGTATTTGGCTTCTCTATACAGATAATTTATACAACCAAGTTTTTTTTCATGTTGGTTGGTTTTTTTTTTTAAGGAGGTACCGGGTATTGAACCTGGAACCTCATCTATATGAAGTAAAATGTGTGTTTTTGTGAGCTGTCATATGCATTTATTATAGATGGATATGCGAAGCATAAAATATTTGCATAGTAATGCAGTCCCATCACTGTTACTAAAAAATTGTTGATGGTAGATCCATAACATTAAAGCATACATTTAGTGATATAGTATTTGAAGTACTAACAGTTTTTTACAAAATGCAGTGTTTATAGGTAAAAATTATCATACAGAAAGCTCCACAAGTATTTGTGTTCTTGTGTGAATTTATTTAGATATATGCTTAAACTAGAATTGACCTTTGTATTAGTAAAAAATATATTTAAAAGTATAGCTGACTATATTAAAAATAGTCACCTCAGTCTTCGTCTTTATGTTTTTCGGATTATGCTTTTTAATAGAATACTTTTCTGAGTTTTATGTAATAGTTCTAACAATTATTCATTTAAAAGTGTCCTTTAATTAGAGGGTAATTGATAAATTTAGAAAAATTTAGCCTTTATAAAATGTGTTTTCTCAAGAGGATATTAAAGTCTGTTTTTGAGACTCTTGTTTTGGAAAATAGAAACTTTTGTCAGGTCTTTTCTAGCACCCCTATATTTAAAAAATTATCTGCTTTTAGGAAAATTAGAATTGAGATATTAGTAACTTAAGTTTTCTATGGAAAAAAAGTCAGCAAATATTCTTGCTTTTGAAATTATGCCCTATTTTTTACTTTTTAGAAAAAATTTTAAAAATTGTAATAAAACATACATAAAAACTCATTTTAACCATTTTTAGTGAACAATTCTGTAATATTAAGTATATTGACAATATATTTTTTTTTTTAAAGATTTATTTATTTATTTAATTTCCCCCCCTCCCCTGGTTGTCTGTTCTTGGTGTCTATTTGCTGCGTCTTGTTTCTTTGTCCGCTTCTGTTGTCGTCAGCGGCACAGGAAGTGTGGGCGGCGCCATTCCTGGGCAGGGTGCTCTTTCTTTTCGCGCTGGGCGGCTTTCCTCACGGGCGCACTCCTTGCGCGTGGGGCTCCCCCACGCGGGGCTCCCCCACGCGGGGGACACCCTTGCGTGGCACGGCACTCCTTGCGCGCATCAGCACTGCGCATGGCCAGCTCCACACGGGTCAAGGAGGCCCGGGGTTTGAACCGCGGACCTCCCATATGGTAGACGGACGCCCTAACCACTGGGCCAAAGTCCGTTTCCCGTATATTGACAATATTGTGTGACTCACCATTATTTGCAGAACAGTCTCAAAAGGAAACTCATTCCTCACTCCTCCACCTTTGATAACTACTATTCTTTCTGTTTCTGTGAATTTGCTCATACTAAGACTTTCATGTATGAGAAATCATACAGTATTTGTTCTTTTGCGTCTGGCTTCCTTTCTTCAACATGATGTCTTCAAGGTTCATTCTTGTTGTAGTGGCACTGTAGTTTTAAATGTCCTCTTTAACAGTATTGTTTAACTATACCCATACTGATTTTGAATATTTGGGAACAAAATATTTTCTTCAGCATTAAATTTTAATGAATATTTTCAACATAGCTGACATTAACAAGACTCTTCTTGCAAAGACAAAAAGATTGGAAATGTATACCAAAACTTCACGCAAAACCAGTAACCAGAAAATTGAACATTTTTGGAAAGCACAACAAGAACAGAGGTAAATTTATTGTTTTTTTTTTCAGAGCCACAACATTTTTATCATTTCTTCATACTCCTGAGTGTAAATGACTACTTAAGCAAAATCCTGTTGTATTCTATTTATTGGCATCTCTATTGTGAAAAATATATTTGGCCTGATTTTTCTCTTAAGCAAGTAAGTCCCTTAATCCTTTAATCTCACCCTGTAGAATTGAGATGTATTTCCTAGAAGTCTAAAAAGATGGCCTTTTCCCCTCTTTCAAATAACAATTTAGGTTTTTTACTATAAAGGTAATGTATATTCATTCTAGAAATAACACTTGCTGAATTCAAGAAAAATGTCTTTAAATTGTTAGTCTTGTGATAATTAACATATTCAACAATGTAGATAAAAAGGTCAATTTATATATTGTAAATAAGTTGTATATTTTAGTTGAATTGTATTGATTATTCTTTTGTATAAAGTCTTCATTGTGCCAAAATGGGGAACAAGTGAAATAATCCATTTGTAAAACTTCTTATAATAAATATGATAACCTCATTAAACTACTTATCATATCAGAACTTATATTCAGTAGGAGAAAATGAAAAAAACTGCTTGGAGATTAAAAAATGAATTTTTTTTGAAAAATTTATAAACAGTAAAATTCCTTGGTTTTCAAGAGCTAAAGCATGTGAGAGAGCTCCTCTGTTAGCTTGATAGGAAAAAAATATTTCAGGAATCAGCATAAATCTTACATTTTACTTGTTTTCCCATCAGAAGGTGTAAGTGTTGCTATTATTCCCTCTTTTTAATAGTATAATTCTGTCAAGTCAATTTTGTTTTTAATATGGGTATGTGTATTTTTTTCATGTTGTTATGGAAAATGACAGTATTCATTATTTTTTACAGGCAGAAACTTATCCATGAATATTCTCAGCAGTTTTTGACCCTCTTTCAGCAGTGGGAGATAGATGTGCAGAAAGCTGAAGAACAAGAAGAAAAATTAGCTGTAGGTATCATGCTTAGCTTAATAATTAATCTCTTGCAACCAAGGTTCAAACAGGAATGGAGAACCTAGCCATATAGTATATCCATGGAACTAAGCCAATTCCATGACCCATTGCTTGCTATGTGTTTTTTTGCTGCTGACTGTAAACTAGGGAAGTTCAGACATATACCATACTCATACAAGCTCTTGGTCTTTGCTTCCCTTGATATCTGTATTTCCAAGAGACAGAAATTTGCCAGAGTAGAAAAGAAGGAGTTACTGGTTTGTATAAAAGATGTCCAGGGGTGGTTTAGCTTCAGGCAAAGCTGGATGGAGGTGGGGAAGGGTCCGCACATGCAGTGCCAGCTGGACTCTTTCTCCAGTTCTTATTAGGGTCTCAGTGTGGTCAACAAGATTGCTTTTTGCAGTCTTAGACTTAACCACCATTTTAGTAATCACAGGGAATGGAGACAGTCTCTCAAGAGCTCTGTCAGAAAAGTCCTCTTGCTCATTTACTCATTCCTGAACCAGTCATTTGGCCAGAACATGGTTTATAGACAATGCCTATAGGGGGTCGAAGTCAGCCCCACACATGTACTGCATAACTACACTACTTTCTTATTCCATCCTTGCATTGTTTGTAAATTTATCACACATTCCTTATCCAGGAAGAAAGGTAATTTCATATCAAACAATTTGGGGGTTTGGTTGATCAGTTCCATTTTGGAAATGTTAAAATCTGCCATGCATATGAAACATTCAAGGGGAGATGTTGTGTAGATCACTGGATATATGAGTGTGGTGTTTAGGAGAGAGATAGGGGCTGGAGGTATAAACTGGGGAGTGATCAGCACAAATACAGCCATAGGACTAGATAGGAAGATCAGGGGAATGATTGTAAATGTAAAAAAGGAGTCTAAGTATGGAGCAGCCTTAGAGTACTTCAGTGATGAGTGTTCTAGCAGATGACAGTTAATGGATTGAGAATGAGTGGCCTAATAGGTAGAAAAAAAACTTAGGTGAAACTAAATGAAAGCCTTTTCAAGGAGAGAAGATCAACTCTGTCATATATTGCTGATAGGTTCAATAAGGTGAATTTGGCAACATGGAAGTCACTGGTGTCCTTGATAAGAGTAAATTTTGGTGGAATAATGAGTGAAAAAGGCTGATTGGAATAATACAAGAGAGAACAGGAAAGAAGGAAATGGGTTGGTAGTCTAAGGAGAAAAGGAATTAGTTTGTTGTTTTTTAACTTGGAGAAATCACAGCATCTTTTTTGTATGGTGATGAATTAATCTAAGAGAAAACTTTTATTGTTGGAAAGAGGGAAAAATGCTGAATAATGTTGAGAATAGATGGGATTTAGTGGACATGTGAAATTGTTGACCTTAGCAAGGAGCAAGGCCATCCTTAAAAACAGGAGAAAAGGTAGAGTACATGATGGATATAGGTGGGTGGTAATACAATGAAAGATTGGAAGTTCTCCTTGGATACTTCTATTTATTTATAAAGATGGTGACAGTGCTACTTTTTGAGGACAGAGGAGAAAGTGTGAAATGATTTCTTCAGAGTGGGTAAGTGAAGTGGACTAGGGAAAGATAATTGCCAAGCGCCATTAGGGTCCAATTTAGGTTAGTGAAAATGGTCATAATGTTGTGAATTTAAAGTAGAACTGGTTTTTCTCCAGTCATGACCAGCTGCAGGGATGTAGGCAGAGAGTTGGGTTTTCCAGGGTATGAGTTTAGCCAAGAATTACAAGTGAGAATTGGCAAGATACATATGCAGGGAAGTGGTTATAATGATTGACCATGGAATTTAAGCTGGGATAAAGTGATGGGATAGGGGACAGTGAAAGTAAAGGATAAATGGATTTTAAGTCCTGGTAGATTTTTTGATCTGTAGTACTAAAGAGAGTGAGCTAGAAAAGTAGAGAGGTACTGGTTTTGAATAATGAGCTATATGGAGAATCAGTACATATAATGGTTAGAGCCTAAACTCTGGAACCAAACAGGAAACCAAGTTCTGGTTTTACCAATTGCCAACTGAAACCATAGAGAAATGAGCTCTGTGCCTCAGTTTCCTAATCTATAAAAGGGGTGCCTATGTCATAGAGTTGTTTTGAAATTAAATAAATTCATATATATCAAGTTTTTTTAAAAAAGGATTCAGAACAGTATCTGATATGTACCCTGTTTGCTATATAACACTATGTAGAGGTTCGTTATTGGTAATGACAAAATCTAGGATATGATTAAGTAAATGAAGGGCTCGACAGTGTGGAAGAGAAAATCATCAGTGGATCATATTTTAAAGAATTGAAGACCAATATTACAGGGAGGATCATCTGTGTGGATATTGAAATCATCAATAATTAAGATATGTTCTGAATATTGCTAAGAAAGAATATTTTCTATGTAATGACTAGTAGGATTATATTGTTTTTATATTGATAGTGAACATAGATTACCTCAATTTGGTCATAATAGTTAAAATGTTAAAAGTATAGATTTTAAAAGTATTCCTTTTAAGCATACCATAGAATTGTTTTTTGTTACATTTAAATTTTTACTCAAATTGTCACAACTTTTTTCTTTTGTATTTGTAGAACATTTTTCGACAGCAACAAAAGATTTTTCAACAATCTAGAATTGTTCAGAGCCAGAGACTGAAAGCAATTAAACAGCTGTATGAGCAGTTCGTAAAGGTCTGTTGTATTTGATAACACAATGTAATCTCATGAAATATATGGAGGTAGAAGAAATTTTTTATTTATGGAAATAGTCAATAGGATTTCACCTAAAAATGAAATTGATACTTTGGTAATACTTTCGTCATAGTTCTCTGTTCAACAATCATGCTTTTTTTTGAGAGTAGCAATAATTATGTAATTGAAAATAGAAAGCCTGTAAATCATTTTCAGGTAGTTTTTTACTTGTCTTTCTGTCTTCAGTGTTTGTTAAAGAGGAAGTGCCCATTGGAAATAATCTTTTATTTTCAAATGTATTATATAAGTGTCTTATGGCATGTTAGCTTTGAGAATTATTTCAATGACTCAGATCATAAGAGACGGTTGAGATGTACAATAGAATGAAAACCTAGCTGAGGCGTAAACATTTGTGGATTGAGTTATCTCCTGCCACATGTGTGCATTAGCAAATTGTGGTCTGACATTGACCTCTTGGTTCATGTAGGTATGTACTTATTTAGTAACTATTCATAGGAGTTTAATGGAATCCTGAATATACCCCTTCTTTTATTTTCTTGGTAGCTTCTTTTAGATAATCTGGTTCAATAAATGTTAAAATGTCATTCTTCTAAAGTGATTGGGATGCTTTGAGTAAACCAGCAAAATAATTTTAAAATAAATATTTTTAAGGGTAACTGTCAAATGATATGTGAACAAAGAGTTGGTTTTATAGCGTTTTCAACCAGATAACTTACTGGATTGCTCTAATGCTCCCTGAGAACTATTTATTAATTATTGCTATTAATTGGTTTGATAAAGTACTAGAAAAGAACTTTAGTATTATCTGACTCTTTTATCTCCCTTATCCTTCACATCGAGTATGATTTTTACCTCTTGTGGTTCTTTTTTTTTTTTTTTCCTTTTTTAGATTTTTTAATTTATTTAATTCCCCCCCCTCCCCTGGTTGTCTGTTCTCTGTGTCTATTTGCTGCATCTCGTTTCTTTGTCCGCTTCTGTTGTCGTCAGTGGCATGGGAAGTGTGGGCGGTGCCATTCCTGGGCAGGCTGCACTTTCTTTCGCACTGGGCGGCTCTCCTTACAGGTGCACTCCTTGCACGAGCCCCTGCGTGGCAGGGCACTCCTTGCGCACATCAGCACTGCGCATGGGCCAGCTCCACACGAGTCAAGGAGGCCCGGGGTTTGAACCGCCGACTTCCCATGTGGTAGACGGATGCCCTAACCACTGGGCCAAGTCCGTTTCCCACCTCTTGTGGTTCTTTATTTCCTTTAATTCCCATTGCTAGTGGTGTGGTTCAGAATAAAACTCGATTTCTCTGTTCTGCAGTCCATCCTTCATAGGTCCTGCCTAAGACAAATCTCTTCCTTCCTCAAAAACTACCACTTTCCAATTCCGAATTCTTAGGTATTCAAGATCCCTTCTCCCCATAACATGATTTCTTTTTAAAGCCTCTTTTACTGCATTCTTCATTTACTCTGACTTCTCCAGATTGCTTTCTCTAAACTAACTCATCATATACTTCCACGCTTTTGGTTATGCTCTTCCCCTAGAATACTTTTAACTCCTTTATCTATTGACATCTTACTCTCTTGCCAACAAAATTGGAATTAACCCCATTTTCCACTACATAGCTACTTATAGTAAGTTGCATTTCCATACCAATCATAAAATGTGTTTTTTTTATGTTTCTTCCCATTGGAATAAGGGATAGATGATGTATTATTCATTTTTTATTCTTTGACAGCACTTAAAAATACTTTTTACATAGTGGGCACTAGATCACTACTTACTGAATGGGTAGTAAAGATTTAAACAAATTTTTTTTTCATAAACTTGAAGAATGAGGCCATAGTACAGATCATTTTATTTCCTTCTAGTGAAAGCATGTCACAATGACTGTTTTTTTTTTTTTTTTTGACATTTTATTTTTTATTTTTTATTTTTTTTTTTAATTTTTTAATTTTTTATTGACTTTGTAATAATATTACATTAAAAATATATATGTGAGGTCCCATTCAACCCCACCCCCCCACCCCCCCTCTCCCCCCCCCCAACAACACTCGTTCCCATCATCATGACACATCCATTGGATTTGGTAAGTACATCTTTGGGCACCTCTGCACCTCATATACATTGGTTCACATCATGGCCCATACTCTCCTCTATTCCATCGTGTAGGTCCTGTGAGGATTTACAATGTCCGGTGATTACCTCTGAAGCACCATCCAGGGCAGCTCCATGTCCCGAAGACGCCTCCACCTCTCATCTCTTCCTGCCTTTCCCCATACCCTTTGTCCATTATGTCCACTTTTCCCAATCCAATGCCACCTCTTCTATGTGGACACTGGATTGGTTGTGTCCATTGCTCCTTTATGTCAAGAGGAGGCTCAGATTCCACCTGGATGCTGGATGCAATCCTCCCATTTTCAGTTGTAATCACTCTAGGCTCCATGGTGTGGTGGTTGTCCTTCTTCACCTCCATCTTAGCTGAGTGTGGTAAGTCCAATAAATCAGATTGTAGGTGCTGGAGTCTGTTGAGGCTCAGGATCTGGCTATCACATTGTCAGTCCAGAGATTCAAATCCCCTAAATACAATGACTGTTATTACTCATAAGTGGTTTATTACTTAGTGTTTAGAAAGCGTACTAGAAATTTTCAAAATTATAATATTTATTGATTTGGCACTTGCAGTCCTATCTATTTTTTCTCCATCTTGATCTTACCAGTTCATTATCCTGTTATTTTGGGCAAAGTATACTACTATTGTAGTTCCGATAATAATAATTGACTGAAATCTGACATTTTGTATTACTTTAGCGAGTATTTTGATCTTCCTGTGTTACTTAGAATATTTTTTATTCGGAATAAATAATGAAGATTATTTGCTTAAAGTTTTTCCTTTGAAATTAATTATACAAGCTTAGAACCTGATATGAAAAGTAGTGTGTTTTGTAACTGAAAGTAGACTTTTTGTTTCAGAGTATGGAGGACTTGGAGAAGAATCATGAAAATGTTTTTTCTGGTGCACAAAATGAACTTAGAAAGGAAATGGCTGTGCTGCAAAAAAAATTTATGAAGGACACTGTAAGTAGTTTATAGTTAAAATTTAAAAACTAAGGATTAATGTAAGCACTGAAATATTTTATTTGCTGAAATATGTATAGCACTTATCTAAATATTAAACAAATGTTTAATATCTCCTTTCATGTAACAGCAACAACAAGAGATGGCAAGCGTTCGAAAGTCTCTTCAGTCCATATTATTCTGATGATTCTTTGAAGCAAGAACTTGAACCTAAGTAAAATGATACAATTAGAATATTAGTTAAGGGACATGTAAGTCTTTACAATGGTTTAAAAATTCTAGTTTAAATTACTCTATCTTGTTAATCATTAGCTTTTTGTTAAGTGCAAGACTTTTTCTGTTAAACCCCCAATAAAATCTAAACAGTTATGTGAGTAACTGCAAGTTCAGTTTTATATTTATCAAGCTTTCAGTTCTTTGGTAGTAACAGTAATATTTTCTCCCCCACACTGTCAATTAGCTTTTAGCAGTAAAGATTGTTAAATTTTATATTATTTGAGTTTTTGGTTTCATTGGATCTGTATCAGTCCTAAAAGGTAGAAAGCACAAGTATGCAAGGTTACATTGTTCTTCTTTGAAAAGAAAAATTAAAGAATGCAAAATCTATATTATATTTACATCCTTTTTCATATACTTACTAGGTTATAGAACCAAGTCTAATAAAAAATAAGATTTCAGGGCGGCAGACTTGGCCCAGTGGTTAGGAAGTCCATCTACCACATGGGAGGTCCAAGGTTCAAACTCTGGGCCTCCTTGACGCATGTGCTGCAGGCCCATGTGTAGTGCTGATGCGCGCAAAGAGTGCTGTGCCGCACGGGTGTCCCCTGCGTAGGGGAGCCCCACGTGCAAGGAGTGTGCCCCATAAGGAGAGCCGTTCAGCGCGAAAGAAAGTGCAGCCTGCCCAGGAATGGTGCTGTACACACGGAGAGCTGACACAACAATATGACACAACAAAAAGAAACACAGATTCCCATGTCACTAACAATAGAAGCGGACAAAGAAGAAGACTCAGCAAATAGAGAACAGACAACCGGGGTGGCGGGGGAGGGGGAGAGAAATAAATAAACACACAAACAAACTGCCAACATTGTTTTAAAAAAAAGATTTCAAAAGAAAATCTATTGTATTGCCTTTTAAAATTTATTAAAGGCAACTTGTTTGTGTTCTAGAATAAATTAAACTGCTAAAAATCACTAAGATAACTGAACAAAATATATGTCAGTTTCTAAGCCATGGATTTCTGAAATGTCATTTCCATAAAGACATCAAAATGCTATTTAATTTGGTTTGGCTCATATGTAAATGACACATGCCCTTAGCATTGATTAAGGGCATTTTATTAACATACTTGGTTCCCTGTGGTTTAAATATAATCACTTCTGTCTTTAAAGAAAAATTACCTACAATGTTTTGTTTTTCAAGTTTAATACTCAATGAATATAAGGAAGTTTAATTTTACATTCATTTCCAAATTTGAACAGTTCTTATTCTTGTCTTTTAAAACTTGCATCTTAACAGAATAACATTTAATATATTCAGTTGGAAATATCTGATTTAAAAAGCATTGTTTCATCATTTGTTTGAAAAAAATCAGTTAAACTTAGTATTTTTTACTAAAATGCTTTCAATGAATCATTCAAAACAAAAAAATGCCCATTAGGAGGAGAGGAGTGACATTCTCCTGTTCGAGATGCTTTAAATTCTAATTCTTGTCCCTATAACCCACCTTTCTCTTAATTTTAAGATTTTCCAAGTTTTAAAAACATGTCCATACAGATTCTTTTTTTCTAACTGATAACTTATACAGGAATGAATTAGTAGTTCTCTACCATTAATTTGACATTAAGGGAATAATTTACTTCCTATGTGTTTGCATTTTAAAGGAGTTTCCTTTTAAACCAAAGCATATGTTGGTATATATCTTATTAATACTATTCAAACCTTTAAGAAAGTCCATATTTGAGAAGTTTTTGGGTTTTTTTAACAGGCAAAATAAGTACTTCAGATTGTTCACTGTGTACTTAGGTCATGTAGTGTATTATTTTCCTTTTAAGGGCTTTCTCCTTTCATTGTTCTTTTTTTCAGTATATCTTTTTCTTTTGCTTAAAATAGATAAAGTACATGTTCATAATATAACACATGGTGCATAGAACTGTTGGATGAAATTAAAAATAGGATTAGATGGGAGTCTGAAGATTTGGATCACCAAAGACTCTTGTGACACTCCAGTGTTCATAATGAACAGTATAAATTTTAAGTGAGAGTAGAAAGATAAATGTCAGCAGTGTTTGACTAAGTGGTCGTTATCTTTTTCCTTTTTCAACTCAAGTCAATGTGTATCTGAAGTACCTTTGATTAATATTCTAGAGAGAATATTTTTGCCATGTTTTAAAGTTATTTTTTCGTATGTTGTGGTCTGGCATACTACTGTTTTATTTTTCCTAGAAGGGAACATTTAATGTCCACTTTTTTGTGGCAATAAAATTTTAACTCAGAATATCAAGGAGCAGTTACCTAAAACAAATGTAAAGATTCATTTGGTTTTCTGAATAGGTAAAACAAATTTCTTTTAACTAAATACAAATTTTTTTTTTTAAGATTTATTTCTCTCCCCTTCCCTCCCACCCTGGTTGTCTGTTCTCTGTGTCTATTTGCTGCGTCGTCATCTTTGTCTGCCTCTGTTTTTGTCAGCAGCACGGGAATCTGTGTTTCTTTTTGTTGTGTCATCTTGTGTCAACTCTCCATGTGTGCGGCGCCATTCCTGGGCATGCTGCACTTTCTTTCGCGCTGGGCGGCTCTCCTTATGGGGCGCACTCCTTACGTGTCGGGCTCCCCTACGCAGGGACATCCATGCGTGGCAGGGTACTCCTTGCAGGCATCAGCACTGCACATGGGCCAGCTGCACACGGGTCACGGAAGCCCGGGGTTTGAACTGCAGACCTCCCATGTGGTAGACGGACTCCCTAACCACTGGTCCAAGTCCGCCGCCTCCTAAATACAAATTATAGAAAATTCCACTTAGTCCCTGTAAATACTGTTACTAGAGCAAGCATTTCCTTTTATACCATAATAACTCACATACCTCTTTTGAAAAATTTCTAATATCAAATAAAAACCTATCATATTGCTTGACTCAACTGCATATTATAAGCCATATACCATGAAGGATTATGATCTCATTTTCCAATTTTTAATAAAGTGAGTATCACCCTCAAGATGACTATATATCCTCTAAGTCCTGAAGTTTTATGTAATTCTTTGGTGATGAAAACTTCAAGTGCCCTTCCTAAGGATTTCTGAGAGACAAAAGAGATTGCTGTTCAGAATTTATCTTTCTTTCTCTGGTCTTGCTTCTAATCAACTTATAGATTTTTATTCTGATCAGAAATGAAGGCTTCTTAACTGAAATAGACAGCAGAATCTGCAGGACTTATGTTTTATATTCAAATATAACCTTATTTGATTACTAGCCTCCAGCAAAAGAGGGATTTCCTTCATTCATAGGTTCCCCTAACTGCTTCTCCTCTTCTCCTTGGGCTATTAGTCAGTGAATATGCTTGTGAACCTGTTCAGGTGCTTGATGACAGGAAGTCTTGAAGATATTTATATGAAGGTGTCTTGAAATTTGCAACACGAAGCACTAAAGCATGCCGTCATATCAAATGAAGCAATGACCTTTAGAAACAAAAAATATATAGAATGGATTATAATCTCTTAAGTAGCAGCTTGTTTTTATTTCACTCTAAATTTCAATCTTAACATAAAATTCTGAAAATAATACATTTTAGAATACTTTCATTTATTTCTGTTAGAATTTCACTGTAGTCCTCTGGAATATGCAGGGTATTTAACAATTACAGAAACTGATGCTCGAGAGGTAAAAGAACAAGAACAAAGCTATGAAAGTAACAGAACCCAGGCCTTCTGACTTGACATTTTGTCAACATTCTGTTGTGCAGTGAAGCCTGAAATTTTCTTCTAGGTGGGGCTATCAGTCATTATCTTATCATGAACTCATTTTATCAGATGTATCTTCCTCTTTTGAGGTTAGTTTTAAGATGGTAAAAGGGCTGGAGAAGACACTGGAATTGAAGAGAGGCATATACAAAATTGTGTATACAAAATTAAGGGTTCGCGTGCACTATTTAGAAATTTTGCTCAGACCAGGGACAAGGGGCCTCCTTTCCACAAATGAATCCCAGAAGAAAAAGAAGCCTAAGAACTCTACCCTGAAATAGGGGCTTTTCCTCACTTGAGGAGGAAATCTCTGTATCTTCTCCTTGACTTTACCAGAAAAGTTCCATCTGGTCCTTTTCATCTTTGAAGTGGGGAACTTTGCCTTGGCAGAGGTAATAAGGATGTTTAAGGGCACATCTGTTTTGTTTGGCCCATGTAGTGTTTTAAAGAAAAATTGAATTTGACTTCTGTAAACAGGGCTTGTATTCTCAGTTCACCATAGTCTCTACTGGTATAAACCAGTCTACTCACTACATTATAAAATAGGTGTTTGACTATTTAACACTTGATAGTTATGTTATACAGTTCAATTTGTAATATCTAAGTACACTAAAAGAAACCCTACATTGAATATTCAGATAACATGAAAAATAACTCACTGTATGTGTGTGTGTATGTATTTTTAAAAGGAGGTATGAGATTAAACCCAGGACCTTGTATATGAGAAGAGGCATATACTGAACTACATCTGCTCCCCAACTCACCCTATCTTAAATTTGGATTATTTAGGAACCCTAAAAATATTTATAGTAAATAGCAAACCAGGAAACATTCTAATTTTCAAATACAATTTAAAGTTTTGCCTGAAATGTTCTTTGATTAGCCACTTCAAAGGATAAAGAATTACATTTCACTACCACAGGATGAATGGAGGACTTGATTAATGGATATTAAGGTATTAACTTCTCCCCCACTTACATATAATACCATAAATCCTAGTAAAGGACCATCAACTGTACCTAATGATCCATGGATTTAGCACAGAACAAATAGATATTTTTTAATATCTAAACTTACCAAATGGGGTAAGATTACATAAATTTTGAAGAGATTTACTACATGATTTCTTTTAGTGCACTTTAATTCATGTTAAATTTGAAGGCCAGGGAAGTGCAGAGATAGGGAAAAATTGTGCAGAAACTCCATCAATAGAAGATCAACCATAAAGATAATATATCCTAACAATATGAAAAGTTTAATAATGCTCTATTTATCCAATATTATGATTGAGGTATTATCAAAATCATTTTTTTCCTTAGATGGCTAATGTCTCAAGCACCATAGTTCTGTATTTTAGAACTATTTTGAACAGAGGTTAACATATATTATCTACATCACTATCTTAAGCAGGATGTAGTCAGTGAGAATTTCATTTTTGTTTGATGAATCACAGTCCCCACTATGAATACAAATTATTCTCAAGAGCCGTATAGGTATCTACAGGGTTGCTTGCTTCTAGCTCCAATCTCAGAATCCTGCACTTGGGTGGTATTGCCTCTTCTGTTTTATTTCCTCAATTAGCTGACAATTCTTGCTGCAATAAATGTCTACCTTTGCTAGCAGTAACACCATCTAAATTTTTCAGTTATCTGCTATAAACTGGAATATTTTTATAATTTTAACAAGCATGATTAAGTAAAAGTCAAACACTAATGAACATTTGTACTTTGGGCAGAGTAAATGATTTTTACATCTTTGCACTGGTTTTTTGGGGAGAGAGGTATGGTTATTTTTAAGATAAGCAGTTGTGTCCTCAAGGATTTAGGTTGGATGCCTGTCCTCCATATTTGAGAGCCATTTCTACATGCAATAAAAATGACTGACAGCTTAAAAGAAGTAATTTTGAATACAATTTAGATTGAAATAGCTCTTAAGCATAGTGTTACCTGACACCTGTTAATAAAAAATCTTAGAGGAGCGGATGTGGCTCAAGCAGTTGAGCACCTGCCTCCCACATAGGAGGTCCCAGGTTCAATTCCCAGTTCCTCCAAAAGAAAAATTGAGCAGACAATGAACAAAAACAATGAGCAAACATACAATGGAACCATACAGGGGTGGGGGAGATATTGCCATAGTAGTGCTTACTTACCATTGCTATCCAGAGAACAATATATTCATCTACAAAATTATTAAAGTACTGATCTAAAAATAAAAATGCTGGCCCAGTAAACACAGTGTCTTGAAGGTATAGTCCACTTTTTGCTCATGTGAGCTACCTATAAAAAAATAAAGCATAATTTCATAAAGTTTTAGCTTTTATTTTCAGGTCTGAGAATTATAACTTTAAAGCATATTAAGACAGATAAGGATAAAAAAGCCACTTAATCTCACATTTCATATGTGAATACCAATTCTAAAATTTTTCAAATTCAAGATTGGATAGTCTGTTTCTAATATCTAAATTCCTTGATATTAGAAAATTGTTAAAGGTAATTACAGCTAAACAAATAATGAAAAGAACTTACTACATAGTAGGAGTTTTTCTCCCTGAATATAACATTAACTCCTATCACAGTTTTTCAGTTTTACTTGGAGCACAAATAATAGCCATATAGTGATGATGACAGCACAAAAGAAAATCAGCCCATTGTGTGAAATGGTTTCCAGTCTTGTGTTTAATGACCAAATCCATTATACATATTATAAATAATATATATTATTTATACATTAGAAGGATATTATATAGTCATAAATCATAAATTTTAAAAGTTTCTTACTACCAGTGTTTGTGCAACTTTAGCAAAGACATATCCAAACATTAGGGTATAAAGACAAGGATGTTTTTCAAACACATTAGTTGCTGACTTTTTATAGATCATTATTGCCAGTATGATAATTAATCCAATGTGTAGTCCAGGTGACAAGACACTGGTGCCTAAGAGGTAAAGTAGAATATGAACATCACATTTTGACATTACATCTATTATACAGCAAACAGTTTTTGAGCATCTTTTTTATGCTAGGAGGTAGAGACCTAAAGAAGAGTAGGGAACATTGTATGGCCTAAAGGAGTATACACACGAGAGCTGTGCTTTTCAAACTTCCACAGAACCCTAGGGAAACACGGAGGTAATACAGTGCCACAGATGTCTGATTCCAATTTTATAGATGCAAATGTTTTAAACTGATAATCAGCTAACAAGTAACAATGTGATTTATTCTATTCCAAATTTTACTGTTGCAACCATCAACACTTGGACTGCCAAGGTAATGTATTTTGTGCAGATAGTGAAATAAAGCTTATTTGTCTAAATCTGCAAAAAACCTGAATCACAGATTACAGAGAGTTTAAATTTGGCCTGAGCTCTCTCTGCTCTTCTCCCGCCCCTTTCTTTTTTTCTCCATTCGGTCTGCAAATGGTCTCATGGGTAAAAAGGTATAATTCATTTCATTACTTTTGCTTTTTTGAGGGATTCAATCTGGAACCTTGCATGTGAGAAAATTGTACTAAATCACTGAGCCACATCAGCTTCCCTGAGTTGGTTTTTTTGTTTGGCTTGTTTATTTTTGTTTTTTTTCAGGAGGCACTGGGAACTGAACCTCCCATGTGAGAGGCAGGCACTCAACTGCTGGAAGCACATCAACTCTCAGCTCATTAAGTTTTTATCTTTTGTGTGTTAGGATTCCTTCAGCACTGTGTATCTAAAGTACTGAAATAAACTAGGTATTAAGGCTTACTGAATCTGTAACCACCAATTAAATTTGTGTTCATTAAAAAGCCTTATTTGTGGTTTTATTAAGTTTACATAAATTTTATAAATTAGAACTTATAAAAATTTATACTGATAATGTGCTTTATCTGTTTTGTATTACGGTTCTATAAATTTCATTCAAGAAAGAAGTTTTCTGCTAAAAAGTTGGAAGTTCACTAGTTTAAAAGTTTGAAATAAAGTGCTTTCCTAGCATAGTATTTGATTTCTTAAAGCTTTCCTTCACATATCTAATAATCATTGCCCATTAAATCTTTGTGTTTTTTAAATTTTTTAAATTTTTTAAATTTTTTTGGTGTTGTAGCTAGCGCTCTATTATATCCACCGTCAGGTAACAAGTATTCCTATGCATCTTAAAGTGCAGAGTACTGTACTGAGGTCAACTGACAAACACCTCAAGAAGTGAATTTTTCCAAATATATCAGAACTTATATCTAAATGAGTTTATTCTTTACTTTTGAATTGCATATAAATGCATTAATAAAGGTCATAACTTGTAAATTATGGGGCCTCCTTTAGAGCCAATTTGCAAGTCATTTAACAAGATGGGACTTTAAAAAAACAATTAAAAATGGCATATCTCATATTTATTACTCTTATTTATTAAACCTGTCTCCAAATGACTTTGGCTGTTTCCCAAAGTCAAAGTCACCCTTAAAGGACAGAAATTTTGTACTACAGAAATGCAAAATTCAAGATTATGTGGTATGGATTAAGTTCACTAGTTTAAAAGTTTGAAATAAACTGCTTTCCTAACCGTAGTATATTCAACAAAGGAATATAAGTACTTACTTTAAGATGGCAATGCCATCTTAAATCAAAATATTGTATTCGCTTCTTGTATGCTGGTTCTTTCCCAGTTAAAAATATTAAAAAACAAAATGAATTTGTTTATAAAACAAAAATGAATTAATGCAAAAGTATTTATAGCTTGAACAAGTACACAAACATAAGGTGTACCCACTCAACTTAAGAATTAAGGTTAAAACTTTTACCTTTTAAAAAATATCATAAAAGTTCTTTTAAATATATTTCAGTGGTTTTTCAATAAAGTATATTTGGTGAGTAATAAATTGCTCCATGTATAAAATCACTGACTTCTTAGCAGCTTTCCTGCTATTGAGTCAGGATCTCATTGCCTACTACAACTACTCTCCTGTCTTACATTCAAGGCATAAAATGCAAAAAAATAAAAAATAAATTGAATATCAGAAAAGTCTGTTCCAAGCAAGGCTGTAAGAAGAAAGAGAAGAATGTTCTACCAGTCCAAACTCTTGAAAATGCTTTTGTTCTACGTGACTAAAATTAATTCTTTAAGACATTTAGTTCACTTCCTCATTCCCTGGCATATATTTAGTTATCTATAGCTGATGATAAAATAATTATCATGAAATTAATACTGAAAGATGAAATAAATTTCTTACTGCTAGAGTAGATCCGTTCTTGCCAACACCACCATGAAGGATAACATGGAAATAATTTGAACAGGAAAAAATTGCTCCAATTTCTACTCCAAGAACTGGAACAATCTTCCATTTTATTTCTAGAACGGGTATCTTTAGGGATAGAGGGTAAAAAGCATTAAGAAAACAATCGCTTTAATAAACATGATGTGGTTCTGTGCAATGAGCTACACTTTTTTGTGCAACTAAACTTTAACCTCAGGAATACAGCCTAAAGTGTTAATTTGTATTGAAAACTTTTTAAAGATGTATTTATTCCCCACACATACACAACTGCTCTCTGTGTTCATTTGCTATGTGTTCTTCTGTGTCTGCTCTTCTCTTTAGACGGCACTGGGAACCAATCCTGGGACATTCTGAAGTGGGAGAGAGGTGCTTAATCTCTTGTGCCACCTCAGCTCCCTCATCTGCTGTGTCTCTTATTATTTTTCCTGTGTGTCTCTTTTTGTTGCAGCATCTTGCTGCACCACCCGGCCAGCACTCTTGTGCGGGCCAGCACTCCACTCGGTCCAGCTCGCCACTTGGGCCAGCTCTCTGCTTGGGCAGGGTCACTGTGTGGGCCCACTTGCCTTCACCAGGAGGCCCCAGAAATCGAACCTTGGGCCCTCCCAAATGGTAGATGGGAGCCCAGTTGCTTGAGCCATATCTGCTTCCCTGAAATGATTTTATTTATTAAATGATTAAAGAATCCACCAAAATCAGCAAAGTCTGTTTAAACTTTAATTTCACAAGTCTTCGTTTTCACTTAAAAGAATCATGAAAAAGGATAGTTCACTTGAATTTAGTATCCTCTAACAGTATCACAGGAAAGCAGATACCATGATCTGCATCATAAATATGAATATCACAATTTGTGTACATGCAAAAATTTTGTGTAGTTAATACATAAGTTAATTTTTTTTTCTTGGTAGAAAGAATTTCTTTTTATTGTCATCATTTCTTTATCTTTAAAGAAGCTTTAGATTACATGAATTAAAAGGAATTCCCATATACCTTCTTTCCCCTCCCACACTTTTCCGTTAACAATATCTTTCATTAGTGAGGTACATTTGTTAGAATTGATGAACATATACTGATGCCTTGCTACTAAGCATGGTTTGTAGTTTACAATATAGTATATACTTTGCACTTTACTATTTTATAGGTTTTGGCAAAATGTATAATGGCTTGTATCCATCATTGAAATATCATGCAAAACAATTCCAATCTCCCAAAAATGTCCCGTGTTACATGTATTTTTCCCTCCAAGTTTAAATTTTTAATAATATATTTACCTGTTGGGCAATTGCAGTTCAAGAAAACTTCCAAAGGCAGCAAAAGATGTAAAGAAAATAACAATGAATTCCCAGAAGCTATATAGGTTATATTGTCTTTTGAAAGACTTTTGGGAATATCGTAACAAAATTTGTGGAAACTACAGGTTAATTAAATTTAGAACACCTATATCAAAAGTATCCTTGTTGCTGAAAATAAATACCTATGTTTCTTCCTATGGTACTGCTGAACAATGGAAAGGATATTAAGCTGAATTCTTCCACAGTGTTTTTCATCATTGTAACTAAATCAGCATTCCAAGTTTAAGACAACCACATCTGACTTACCAGACTTTCCTACTGCTTCTAGGTCCTCATTCACCACCTTATGGTTCCTAGCTGAGCTTTTACCATAAAGACACGTAAGCATCCCGCTGGTATATCGTACATGTCTGTAGTAGCATATCTTGGTTCTTTTATTTATTCTTAAGTGATGAGAAGGTATATAAATGCCTCAGAGGAAAGGTATACTACTAAAACTATGCTTAGTCTATTTCTGAGCCTACTGTGATGAGGTAATTCTGATACTGAATGCCACAGGGAATCCTCTTAATATTTTTACTGGAGGCATATAGTTTAGTGATTAAAAACTTTGAGTTTGGAATCAATCTGCTTAATTCTTAGTAGCAGTACTTAACTAATTATATGTTCTTGGACAAATAAACCATCTAGGCCTTAATTTCCTCACCTGTAAGTTAGAATAATGATCGTATCTAGTCCATAGGATTAGGATTGTTCTGAGAGAAGAAACAATGACAGTAAAATAATAAGCAGTAAATAAATGTTAGTTGTTGGCTATTGATAATATCCTCTTCTTTATGAGAACTACTGTGGCATGTAGTTGTGAATCAGCCACTATTGTGAATTTAGGCTATGGTGACAGAATAATCTGTATTTTCATAACTGTGTGTCCTATGCAGTATTTGAATTTTTTACATTGGCCTTCTAAGAACCAACTTTTATAAAAATACTGAGGTAACCAACCAAGAATTTAAAAAAAGCTCTCCTTATTATGGGAGTTGTCACCTCATAGTTTATAAAAAATGCAACCTGGCAACTTTTCTTTACCACTATAGCAGGACAAGTTTCAAATGTAAAATATTTTCCTGGATTTAGTTTTTTATTTTTTTTTTATTTTTTTTATTTTTTATTTTTTTTTATTTATTTTTTTATTGACTTTGTAATAATATTACATTAAAAATATATATGTGAGGTCCCATTCAACCCCACCCCCACCCCCCCCCACCCCCCCAACAACACTCGTTCCCATCATCATGACACATCCATT
Organism: Dasypus novemcinctus; assembly: GCF_030445035.2. Classification (NCBI taxonomy): domain Eukaryota; kingdom Metazoa; phylum Chordata; class Mammalia; order Cingulata; family Dasypodidae; genus Dasypus; species Dasypus novemcinctus. The sequence goes on along the minus strand of NC_080684.1, from coordinate 85,839,478 downwards.
GGATTTGGTAAGTACATCTTTGGGCACCTCTGCACCTCATAGACAGTGGTCCACATCGTGGGCCATACTCTCCTCCATTCCATCCAGTGGCCCTGTGAGGATTTACAATGTCCGGTGATTACCTCTGAAGCACCATCCAGGGCAGCTCCATGTCCCAAAGACGCTTCCACCTCTCATCTCTTCCTGCCTTTCCCCATACCCATCGTCCACCATGTCCACTTTTCCCAATCCAATGCCACCTCTTCTATGTGGACATTGGATTGGTTGTGTCCATTGCACCTCTATGTCAAGAGGAGGCTCAGATCTGGATTTAGTTTTTTAAATATTTAATTTGAGATAAATTTTGCCCTAGGAAATGTAGTTCAAATAGTATGTTTTATTTTGTTTTAGGAATATATTTTCTTCTATGTGGTAATATAGTCTTACATAGGAGAAATGTCATAGTAAAGTATATAGGATAATAAAATGACAAAATGAAGGCAAAAAGAAATGGGATGATATTAAATATGATGCAAGAATTTTTGAAGAAAATTAGCAACGCAATATTTTTTCCTAAATATTTGAAAAATACTTAAATATATATATTTTTTAAAAGATTTATTTATTTATTTCTCTCCCCTTCCTCCCTGCCCCAGTTGTCTGTTCTCTGTGTCTATTTGCTGTGTGTTTTTCTTTGTCCTCCTCTGTTGTTGTCAGTGGCACGGGATTCTGTTTCTTTTTGTTCCATCATCTTGTTGTGTCAGCTCTCTGTGTGTGCGGCACCATTCCTGGGCAGGCTGAACTTTCTTTCGTGCTGGGCAGCTCCCCTTATGGGGCGCACTCCTTGCGCGTGGGGCTCCCCTACGCGGGGACACCCCTGTGTGGCCCAGCACTCTGGGTGCACTGCGCATGGGCCAGCTCCACACGGATTAAGGAGGCCCGGGATTTGAACCGTGGACCTCCCATGTGGTAGACGGATGCCCTAACCATGGGCCAAATCCGCTTCCTTAAATATAAATTTAAATATTCACATTTACCATATAGTCCCACTTTGTTGCTCCTCCAAATGTAGACAATACAAAGACGATTATTAAAGCTACCTGGATTTCAGTTACAACCACTCTAAAAAGGAAAGACAAAGGATAGATAAAGTGCTTGTAAATAAAATTCCTGAAAATGTAGGTTAAATTATATATTAAACACCAAAAAATGTATAAATCTCTATAGGCTTAAAATTATTTTGCCTTTAATTCCATTATTAAATTATCATCTGACTACACTGTTAAGTGAGAACACCTAGAATAGAACATATGCTCACATATATGTAAACATACATACATGGGGTAAACTTGTATATATCAAATTGCTAACATGTTATAACAGATTTCTATATTATCTAATTCTGTAAGATTTTATTTTATTTTTTTACAATCACTTACCCTTGCAATCAGGAAAAAAAATGTAATTTACCAGTGGGGAAATAAATGTGGCTGAATTGATAGAGCATCTGCCTACCATATAGGAGGTCCAGGGTTCGATACCCAGGGCCTCCTGGCCCATGTGGTGAGCTAGCCCGTGAGCAGTGCTGCCACATGCAAGGAGTGCCGTGCCACGCAAGGGTGTCCCCCACGTAGGGGAGCCTCAAGCGTAAGTAGTGCGCCCCACAAGGAGAGTCACCCTGTGCAAAAAGCACAGCCTACCCAAGTGGATGCCACACTCATGGAGAGCTGATGCAACAAGATGATGCAACAAAATGAGACACATATTCCCAGTGCCGCCTGACAATAATGCAAGCAGACACAGAAGAACACACAGCAAAGGGACAGAGAGCAGACAAGGGGGGGGGGGCGGGGGTTGGGCATGAAAGGGGAGAGAAATAAGATCTTAAAAATAATAAAAATAAAAACCATATGGAAAAGCAGATGTGGCTCAAGCAGTTGGGCACCTGTGTACCACATGAGGTCCTGGGTTTCATTCCTGGTGCTTCCTGAAAATGATGAGCAAGACAGCAGATGTGATGGGATGGCACTATGGGCTGCCTGGGTGAGGTGACACAAGATAACAAAGATGATGCAATGAAGAGACACAACGAGAAAACAATGAGACAACAGTTGGGGAGTGGGGGTGGCTCAAGCAATTGGGGGCCTCCCTCCCACATGGGAAGTCCCAAGTTTGGTTCCTGGTGCCTCCTAAAAAGAAGATGAGCACACCAAAAACAGACACAGAGCAGACAGCGAGTGCAAATGACGGGGTGAGGAGTAAATAATAAATCTTAAAAAAAATTAAAAACCATATGACTTAAGGCAAATTCTTAAACTCTTCCAAGGAAATTTCACTTAAAAAGCCTTACTTTTTAAGTTATTAATCAGTGATTACAGTGTTTTTGGTTTCTGCAGATATTTCTACCTTAAAATATAAAGCATGCCTAAGTTTTTCTCAAAAAATCACCAAAAGGTGACATCACAAGATGATATAAGACATCCTCTGGAAACGTGTCCCTTCAGAACTAAGAAAAGGAGAAATACCACTTGCTTGGAATTCTGGAATACAATAGAAACTGGAGAAGGACTCCATACTGAATCAAAAAAAGGAAAAAAAAACACTCCAGAAAAAATTTTAGACACCTGCAACCCAGATCTGCCAGTTCCAAACCCCTCCTCCTCCCTCAGTGCCATGCAGCTTAAGAGTTACATGGAGAGAAGCAGATTTGGCTCAACAGATAGAGTGTCCACCTACCACATGGGAGGTCCAAGGTTCAAACCCAAGGCCTCCTGACCCGTGTGATGAGCTGGTCCACAGGCAGTGCTGATGCATGCAAGGAGTGTCATGCCACACAGGGGTGTCTCCCGTGTAGAGGATCCCCACATGCAAAGAGTGCACCCCATAAGGAGAGCCGCCTAGTGCAAAAAAAGTGCAGCCTGCCCAGGAGTGGTGCTACACACACAGCTGACGCAGCAAGATGACACAACAAAAAGACACAGATTCCCAGTGCCACTGACAAGACATAAGCAGACACAGAACACAAGCAAATGGACACAGAGAGCAGACAACTGGTGGTGGTGGGGGGAAGGTAGAGAAATAAATAAAAAATAAAACTTAAAAAAAAAGTTTTATGGAGGCAGTACAGGCCAGGAACTTCCTGCCATGGATGCAGACTATAGAGCCACTCACAGCAGCAAGTCAGAACCCCACATACCCAGGCACATATCCAAGAGCACAGAGACCCAGGACAGAATATATGTGGCAGACTAGCACATACATACAAAAAGGCCCCCAGGAAATAAAAGAGGCCATTGACATGAGGTACGCACACTCCACCTAGTCTCTGCTGGATCACCTAAATGAAAAAAACAGGCTTTTTTGGAATGATCCAATCTGGCTTCTCAGGGTGAAATACCTAACTGAGAAATAACTGGACGCAAAAAAAGTTACACAGAATAAAAAATGCTGTAAAGGAGGATGGACCCTAGAACTGGGAAGTAATAAAAGGAGGGCACCAAGTGAGGGAGAGAAGTTAAGTCATAGCCGCTGGGAAGAAAATTCTGCACAAAAACAAAACATCAGGATTCTAGAGAAGGAACAGAGGAAGGAAGCTTTCTACTGGAACGGAAACAACTGCACATAAAAGGGCAGTCTTAAAATGTGTACTGCATATATCCAGGGCAAGAATCATATGCAGAAAACCTTAGAAAATCTGAACAGTCTACTCAAAAGGTCCAGGATAGAAAAGTAGATGTGGCTCAAGCAGTTGGGTGCCCGCCTCCCAGGTTTGGTTCCTGGTGCCTCCTAAAGAAGACAAGCAAGACAGTGAGCTGATGCAACAGGCTGGCATGGCAAGCTGATGCAATAAGGTGAGGCAGTGAAGAATAACCATGAGGGAACACAATGAGAGAGACACAACAAGCAGGAGTGGACGTGGCTCAAGCCATCGGGTGCCTCCTCCCACATGGGAGCTTCCTGGGTTTCCTGGTACCTTCTAAAAACAAAGAAGATGGACACACAACAAACACAAAGATTAAACAGTGAGCACAAGTGGGAAGAGAAATAAATAAAAAATCTTTTAAAAAAAGGTCCAGTAAAAGTTGAGCAGGCATCAAAGAAGAGCCTTAACACACAGGCAGTCTACAATAAAACCCCAGGCAAGAGGGAGAAACTGACCCTGAGAGTTAGCTCTTGAAAATCATTAGATACCTAGACATCAGCAAAAAGCTACAAGCCATACTAAGAAACAGAAAGACATGTCTCAGGTAAGGGAACAAATGAAAACTTCAGAGGAGGCAGAACTGGGAATCAAAGAAGTTCAAACAAATCTAAATCAATTCAAGGAGGTGAAAGGAAATATGGACAGAAATAACTAATGATGCACACAGAGCTAAAGGATAGTAAGAGGACAATGTGCGAGCAAAAAGAAGAATTAGAAAGTTTAAAAAGAAAGATGGGGATGAAAAAGGCACAATAATAGAGATTAAAAATACACTAGAGGCATACAATAGGAGATTTCAACAAGCAGAAGGAATAATCAATGAACTAGAAGATAGGAGAGTTGAAATCATACAGTCAGAAGAACAGACAGAAAATTGGGTAGTGCCTGAGGACTTGAGAGAAGCACAAAGCATATCAATACACACCATGGGAATCCAGAAAAAGAAGAGAAGGGAAAAGGGGCAGAAAGAATGAGGAAATAATGGCCCCAAATTTCCCAACATAAATATATATGTCCAAGAAGCACAACATACTCCAAATAGAGTAAACCCTAACAGACTTACTCTGAGGCACATAAACAGAATGTCTAATGCCAAAGATAAAGAAAATTCTGAGATTAAGTGTCAATTTCTCTTCTCATCAGAAACTATGGAAGCAAGAGACAATGGTAAGCTATAGATACAAGGTACTGAAAAAAAAACACTGCCAGGTAAAAGTTCTTTATCTGGAAAAACTGTCCTTCAAATATGAGGGAGAGTTAAAAACATTCACAGATAACCAGAAACAAGAGTCTGTCACCAAAAGACCTGCCCTAAAAGCATTGTTAAAGGGAATCGTTCAGGTTGAAAGGAAAAGACAGGAGAGAGGGACTTGGGGCAGTGTGAAGAAGTGAAGAACTTCAGAAAAAGTAACTAAAAGGTTAAAGGCAAAACTCAGTAGTAGTGCATCCTCCATCTATAACTCTAGTCTTTAATTCCTATGCAAGTTAGAATAAGAAATAATCGTATTTCCTGGTAATGGACACACAAAATACAAAGACATAATGTGGGACAAAAAGAACATAAAGAACGGAAACTTAGGAGTGGAGAACATGTATGCTACTGGAGAGAATTTGTTATCTTTTCAAATTAGTAGGTTATAGATGTTGATTGTGTGATACAAATCCTAGGGTAACCACAAAGAGAGTATTTTAAAAATATACAGAAATAGAAATGAGAAAGGGATCAGTCAGATACACCACAAAATTCACAAAATATCAATTATACAGAAAAGGAGGTTGCAGTAAAGGAAAAGAGACTAAAAAGATATAAGACATACAAAAACCAAAGGACAAAATGAAGTACTGTCTTTACAGTGATAACACTGAATGTTAATGGATTAATCTCCCCAATCAAAAGAGAGATCGGCAGAATGGATTAAAAAAAAGAAAGCCAATCAAACTATATGTGTTTAGCAAAGACTCACCTTAGACCCAAAGACACAAATAGATTGAAAATGAAAGGATTGAAAAAGACATTCCATGCATATAGTGACCAAAAGAAACTTGAGACAGCTACACTAATAACAGGCAAAATAGACATAAAGTCAAAAGCTGTTACAAGAGACAAAGGACACTATATATTAATAAGAATGTCAATCACCCAAGAAGAAATAATCATAAATATTTATGCACCTAATCATGGTACCCCAAAATACAAGAGGCAAATACTTGCAAAACTGAAGGGAGAAATAGACACCTCTATAATAATAGCTGGAGACTTCAAGAGACCACTTTCATAAATAAATAGAACAACTAGACATAAGATGAATGATGAAGCAGAATTCCAATAATATGATAAACGAGTTAGATCTAACAGACATGTATATAACATGTTGGGTCACAAAACAAGTCTCAATAAATGTAAAAAGATTGAAATTATACAAAGCATCTTCTCTGACCACAGTGAAATAAAGCTAGGAATCAATAACAGGCAGAGAACTGGAAGGAATATCCACAGGTATATGGAAGTTAAATAACACAATCCCAAATAATCAGTGGGTCAAAGAAGAAATTATAAAGGAAATCACTAAATATCTTGAGACGAATGAAAACACAAACACAACATATCAGAACATATAAGATGCTACAAAGGCAGTGCTTAGAGGGAAATCTATAGCCCTAAATGTTTATGGATTAAAAAAAAAAAAGAACTAAAATCAAAGACCTCTCTGCACACCTGGAGCAGCTAGAGAAAGAACACCAAACTAAACCCAAGGCATGCAGAAGGAAAGTATGAAGATTAGAGCACAAATAAAGGAAATAGGGAATAAAAAAAAAGAATGGAATCAACAAAAGCAAAAGTTGATTCTTTGAAAATATCAATAAAATAAATAAACCTTTACCTGGGCTAACAAAAAAAGGAGACACAAATAAATAAAATTAGAAAGGGGGGAAGGACATTACTAACAAAGACATAGAAAGATCATAAGAGTGTATTATGAACAACTGTATGCCAATAAATTAGACAACCTAGATAAAATGCACAAATTTCTGGAAACTATTATAACAATCCACACTGACTCTAGAAGAAATAAATGATCTCAACAGATAAGAGATTGCATCAGCCATCAAAAGCCTCCCAACAAAGTAAAGCCCAGGACCAGATGGCTTCACAGGTGAAACCTACCAAAGATTACAAGAACAATGAAGAGCAATCCTGCTCAAACACTTATAAACGATAGAAGAGAAGGGAACCCTAGTAACTGATGCTGTGAGAATATCATCACCCTATTACCAAAGCCAGATAAAGATACTGTAAGAAAAGAATATTACAGACAAAATTCTTGTATGAATAGGTCCTAATATCTATGTCCAATAGATTTTTTTAAATTGAAAAATGTTTAGATCCCAGGGGCCAGGGATTGAATCTGAGGGAAGCTGGTGCTTAAGCACTGAACCAGAGTGGCTTCCTGAGTTGGTTTCTTTTTTTTTTTTTTTTTAGATTTATTTATTTATTTAATTTCCCCCCTCCCCTGGTTGTCTGTTCTTGGTGTCTATTTGCTGCGTCTTGTTTCTTTGTCCGCTTCTGCTGTCGTCAGCGGCACGGGAAGTGTGGGCGGCGCCATTCCTGGGCAGGCTGCTCTTTCTTTTCACGCTGGGCGGCTCTCCTCACGGGCGCACTCCTTGCGAGTGAGGCTCCCGCACGCGGGGGACACCCTTGCGTGGCACGGCACTCCTTGCGCGCATCAGCACTGCGCATGGCCAGCTCCACACGGGTCAAGGAGGCCCGGGGTTTGAACTGCGGACCTCCCATGTGGTAGACGGACGCCCTAACCACTGGGCCAAAGTCCGTTTCCCCTGAGTTGGTTTCATTTGTTTTGATTGTTGTTTGTTTTTTCAGGAGGCATGGGGAACAACCTAGGCCCTCCCATGTGGGAGGCAGGTGCTCAACTGCTTGGGCCACATTTGCTCCCTTGATTTTTTTCCACCTCTGCCTCCCCCCACCCCTGCTGTTTTTGTTGATGTGTCCATTTGCTGTGTGATCTTCTGTAGCTATTTCTCTTTTTGTCTTTTCTTCTCGTTTTCTCCTCTAGGATTCACCGGGATTCAAACCTGGGCTTGAATCCCAGGGGACCTCTGATGTGGACAGCGATTCCCTGTCAATTGTGCCACCTTTGTTTCTGGTCTCTGCTGTGCTTCACGTCGACTTTCCTCTTTGTCTCTCTTTTGTTGTGTCATCATCTTGCTGCATAATTCACTTGTGCGGGCACTGGTTCACCGCCAGGCACTCAGCTTGTTGTGCAGGCATTCAGCTTGCCATGCAGACTCTGGCTCACCACACGGCCACTCGTGTGGGCACTCGGCTCACCACGTGGGCACTCACATGCATTTGGCTCACTGTGCGGGCATGCACGTGGGCACTCGGCTTGTCGAGGGGGCACTCAGATCACCACACAGGGACTTGGCTCACCACACAGGCTCTCGTGTGGGCCCTCGCCTCACTGTGTGGGCATTCAGCTCACTGTGTGGGCGCTTGGCTCACCATGTGGGCACTCACGTGGGCACTTGGGTCACATGGGCATTCGGCTCACCACGTAGGCACTCGGCTCACACGTGGGCATTGGCTCACTGTGCGAGCACATGGCTCGCCACACGGGCACTGGCTCACCACGCAGGCACGCTTTCTCTTCCTTTTTTACCAGGAGGCCCCAGGGATTGAACCTGGGGTCTCCCATATGGTAGGCAGAGGCCTTATCACTTGAACTACATCTGCTTCCCTCCCTTGATTTTTTTTGAGGCTGCCAAGTTCACTTAATTGGGAAATCAGAGTCTCTTCAAGAAATGGTGCAGGCAGACCTGGATATCCACGTACAAAAGAATGAAAGTGGACCTCTATCTCACATTATTTACAAAAATTAACTCAAAATGGTTTAAAGACCTAAATGTAAGAAGCAGGACTTTAAAACTCCTAGAAGAAAATGTAGGGATCTTGTGTTAGACAAAGGTTTCTAGACTTTACACCCAAAGCACAAGCAATCAAAAAGTAGATAAGTGAGACCTCAAAATTAAAAACTTTTGGCAAAGGACTTTATCATGAAAGTAAAAAGATGACCTCCTCAGTGGGAGAAAATATTTGAAAACCACACATCCGAATATATAAAGAAATCCTACAACTCAACAATAAAAAGACAAACCAATTTAAAAATGGGCAAAGGATTTAGACATTTCTCCATAAAGGATTTACAGATTATCAAGAACATGAAAGGATGCTCGGCATCATTACCCACTAGGGAAATGCAAGTCACAACCACAATACCTTTTCATACCCTCTAAAATGCTAATCATTTTCAAAATTGTATATATATATTACTAGAATAAAAATTTAAAACAAAAACACAGGTTTGTATAATATAAACATATATATTGTACAACATATAAATAGTGAACCCTATATTAAATGATGGACTACAATTGTAATTAGTAGAAATATTATAAAAATGTTCTTTCATGAATTGTAACTAATATACCACAGTTGTAACAAATATACCACAGTAAGGCAAGGTGTCAATTACAGGGTGGTATACTGGAACTCTGTATTTTATGCATGACTTTACTGTAAACCTACAACTCTAACAACGACAACAGCAACAAAAAAAATCAGAGAACGATAAAACAACAAAAATCACCAACCAGCCAACATTGATTCCTATAATCTGCATCTCTTAAGGGTATCAACCCTTATCTCTTATTCCTCCATCAAGAATCTAAACTGAAAAGTTGTGCACATTTGTAGTTTCCTCCTCTCTTCGTAGTTGCTGCTTAACCCACTGTTTAAGGTGGGTTTTTAAATCTAAGGGATACATTTCAGTAATTATCTTGCATAACTTTTCTGCAGAATCTGAAATGCTAATTACTTCCCTGTTTCTTGAAAATGTTTTTGCTGTACTTTCATTATTCCATGTCCTTTCCTAATTTCTTCTACATTGCAGAAAGCTCTGCTGAGGTTTCTTCCTAGACTGTGCCTTATTACACTAGATTTTAAATCCTGCATGTTTTCTTAGAATCCCATCTCTCTTTTTGTATTCTCTGAACAAAATTTATTTATATTTAAGACTACAATCTAGGGAAGCGGACTTGGCCCAGTGGTTAGGGCGTCTGCCTACCACCTGGGAGGTCCACGGTTCAAACCCCGGGCCTCCTTGACCCGTGTGGAGCTGTCCCATGCGCAGTGCTGATGCGCACAAGGAGTGCTGTGCCACGCAGGGGTGTCCCCCACATAGGGGAGCCCCACGCACAAGGAGTGCGCCCCGTAAGGAGAGCTGCCCAACGCAAAAGAAAGTGCAGCCAGCCCAGGAATGGCGCGGCACACACAGAGAGCTGACACAACAAGATGAGCAACAAAAAGAAACAGATTCCCGTGCTGCTGACAACAACAGAAGCAGACAAAGAAGAACACTCAGCAAATAGACACAGAGAGCAGACAGTGGTGGTGGTGGTGGTGGTGGTGGGGAATAAATAAATTAAATAAATCTTTAAAAAAAGAAGACTACCATCTATATACTAATGATCTCCAAATCCATATCTTCAATCCACATCTCTTTTTCTAGCTCCAGATCTTTGTATGTCTACGTATTTTATATCTCCTCTTGGATGCTCCAGAAATCTTTATGCTATAGGAATACTTATCGCTCTGTAAATATTAGAAATGTAGGGGTTAGATGATAAAATAGAATGGAATGTGGAAGAAAAGATTTCTCAACTGAATTATTTTGGGGGAAGTTAGTAGGGAAAGGTGAACTGAATATTAACCCACAAATAAGAGTAGTGACAGGATCTGCAAGATGAGTGATGGGCAAACCAAGGCCTCCAGGCTGCTTGGATCTAGTTGAAAAAGATAAAGTTTCGTACTTTGTAGAGGGAAAGAGGGAAACATACTAAGAGTTAGTAAGTATCTATTAGGTATCTTATGAGCTAAGAATTATTCCTCTTTTTGGAGAAGAAAATCGAAATTATTTTTCCAAGCCTATATTGGAACAGCTGGATACTGCTAGAGAAAAACGATTTCAGAGCCAACACATTTCCGGCCATACTTAGATTTATTATCAGTCCTTCCATCATATTCCGAGTACTTTCATCGCTCTCCTCAGTCTTCTGCCTAGAATGCTCTTTCCCCAGCTGGCCTAGCATATTCCTACCCAGAGCTGACTCCCAGTTCGGGACACTTATTTAGGCTCTTAACAGATAGCACACGAGTATGAAATTTATACTTAGGCCAGAAATGTAAACTAATTCATTTCAGAAAGGTTTTTAATGAAATTGGAAAGCAAAGTTGTAAAATGATAGTCATTAAAATATTAATAATAATTAACCAGAACATTGCATTATTGTATTACTCCAGCTTACGATGGCAAATACAACAAATTAAACTACATTACACTTTGTAAAGCTGCTCTTTCTATTTTGGCATATCTTAATCTATGAATAGGTATAGATATTTAGTTTTACATAGTTGCCTTGACTCCATGACCAGTATTCAGGAATCGGATAAAGACTCCTGTTTTTCATAAATGCTAACTGAATTATTTCAGCCTATAATTACCTTCTCCTTAGGATTTCTTTAGTGCTTATCCCACTATATAATTGGTAATGGACTGTACTGGCAGTCACAGAAGTATATCTCATCTTTTTAATACAGTGTACTATATATTTCCCAAATCAAGGACTATATCTTGAATGTATTTATCCTTGCAGCATCTGATACAGTGCTAATCTCAAAGTATTGAGCAGCAAACCTAAAAAGTGTGGGATTTGGAGTAGAACAGTCCTGAGTTTTAATTCTGAACTTCTCTGTCTCATTTGTACAGTGGAGGTAACAGCCGCCATACAGAGTTAATGAGAGGAGTAAATAAGATGATGCATGTAAAGCACTCTGCACAGTACCTGAGACAGGCAAGTGCTCAACAGATGGTAGCTGCAACTATTCCTTAAGTTAGAATCCATGTGAAGAGTTAGCTAAGGGCTTTCCTCTGCTAACCTATGCATAGTCATGAGATTCTTTGTCATTTTTCATTTACCAGAGACTTTTTTTCAGAGTGACTATTTTTCCTGTACAGCAACAGATGGGGCTAAAAAGAATCAGTGGACATGGGAGGCCAAAGCTGAGAATGAACAAAGAGGAGAAAGTTTTTTAAAGAATCAGGCAGAACTGCCTTTCACTTATAAAGGAGTTCCAGTTCAGTCCATAAATTACACGATCACCTCACTTAAGGACAGCCAGCCTGACTCAGACAGTTGAAGAGACCAGTTCTGTGAGAGCAGAGAATTCCTACAGATAAAAAGTGGGAGATGAAGTTGAAAATGTCAGAAGGAACCAGACTGTTCAGGACTTTGAAAGATAGTCAAAAGAGTCTGCACTTAATCTCTGAAAAAGAGCCACTGAAGGCTTTATAACTTAATCTCTGAAAAGAGCCACTGAAGGCTTTATAATTGGGAGTGACATAGGCAAAGCCTCATTTTAGGATACTTAATCCTGTGGTAAACTGCAGGATGGATTCCAGAAGTATGGTGAGGGAATGAAAGACCAACTAAGAGACTATGGAGATCATCAAGCAAGAGGTGATGAGAGCCAAGATTTGAGCAGTGACTGTAGGAATGGAAAGGAAGGAGAAGGGGATGAACATAATTACTACAAATAAAAGGGAGAAGGAGAAGTCAAAAGTGACGCCATGAGTTTGAGCTTCCATGACTCTGAGAGTGATGGCAACAGTGATGGCAGACTGAAACCACATATTTACAACTCAGAAAGTCCTAGGTTTGATACACTTTACTAAATAAAATTAGAGGTTAATTATACAAGCAATTTGAACTTGATATGTAGCAAGTGTTATCAGGAGTCTTCTATCAGCAAACTATTTAAAATAGTTAAGAAGCTGAGCAGCTAAAAACTTCCTTTTAAAGTCAACATTGTTTCTAAATGACATTCCAGTGGCGGGTGGAAGACACAGCTCTCTGCTATTAAGTGCAAGTTGCACAAAGGTCTCCAATCTGAAGCCTTAGTTCTGAAAAATCAATGGCGTGTGAAGTGGAAAATGCAGGCTTCCGTCTCTGTTTCGTTTACCTAACCCATAGTGAGAAGAGGAGAAGCCTGCCTGTGCTCTTGAGCAGCCGACTGTGGAAAGGGGTCACGGACCCTGGGCTCAGGCCTGTAACTCCCTCGCCCCGAAGTGAACAGGTCACACCAACAAGCCCTCATGCAGTCCCTGAAGACACCGTGAAAACATTTTTCTGAACTAAAGCCTTGTAACTATTCCAGTTTGGCCTGGAATCCTGTTTCAAAAGTTAATGAATAAATGGTGCTATCAATGTGATTTATGTCAACTCTTTGACTAAAGCCCTTGAGACCCGAGTTTTGAATACACATGAAATCCCACAAATCATTCTGAACAAACTGCACAAAGCCCCTCGTTGCATCACTTTCTGTCATGACTTAAGGAACATCTTTATGTACAGTAAGAAAATAAATACCTCTTTCAAGAACAGAAAGCCTACCTCACAGAACAAAAATCAGCACGCCCAGGGGGATCGCAGCACCCGCGGACTGTGCCGTCCCTGCCCCACCACGCCCACGCCAGCTTGGCTCACAGCACCATCTCGACCTCAGGGAGGGTAAAGCTGGAGGCCTCCAAGACCTCCAGGGAAAGCTGAAAGCCTGCTCAAAGGTCAGAAGAGCCAAGAATTTAAGGACCGAGGCAGGAGGTGTAGCCATTAAGCTCTGCACCTCCCTGGAGAATTTGGGACAGGAAGGAAAAGGCTGCTTCCGGGAAACTCCACAGGGGCCAGGGTTGGGGCATGAGGGTGCACCCTGATTGCGGCTTGCTATTGCACCTAGAGGCATCATTTAGGGCATGGCAGATACAGGAAACCTAGAAAAGGAACACCACAGTCAGCCCCTCTATCCCAGCCCTGGTCCCAGCCCAGTGAAGAGACTGTTTGTCCTGGTAACATGGACTTGGTAGGCTTGTCAAAAACCAGTTGGCCCTAGAGGTGAGGACTCTCAGTTCTATTCCACTGCTCAATGTGTCCCTCTTTAAGCCAATACCTTACTGTTTTGACCACTATAGTTTAGTAATACGTTTCAAGGTCATGCAGTGAAAGTCCTCACATTGATTTTCTTTTTTAGGATACTTTTGGCTATCTGTTTGTACTTTCCCTTCGAAATAAATGTGGTAACTGCCTTTTCTCTTACTGTTAAGTAGACTGTTGAAATTTTGATCGGTATTGCATTGAATCTATAAATCAGTTTGGGTAGGATGGACATCTTCATGATATTCAGTCTTCCAATCCATGAACATGTATATCTTTCCACTTATTTAGGTCTTCTTTGTTTTTTTTTTTTTTTTTAGCATTGTTTTGTAGTTTTCTGCATGAAGGTTCTGTACTTCTTTGGTTAAATTGATTGATTCCTAGGTATTTGAGTCTTTCTGTTGCTATTGTAAATGGGATTTTTTCCCCTGATTTCCTCCTTAGATCGTTCAATACGAATGTACAGAAAGTAATTTTTGCATGTTGATCATTTATCCTGCCACTTTGCAACTTATTAGCTCAAGTTGCTCTGTTTTAGACATTTCAGAATTTTCTAAATATAGAATTGTGTCATCCATGAATAGTGAGACTTTTACTTCCTCTTTTCTAGTTTGAATGTCTTTTACTTTTTTCCCTTGTCTAATGGCTCTGGATAGAACTTCTTGCATAATGTTGAATAACAGTGGTGATGGCGGGCATCCTAATCTTGTTCAAGATAGAAGAGGGAAAGCTTTCATTTGTTTACTATTGAGTATGATGTTAGCAGTTAGTTTTTTATATATACCTTCTACTGTGTTGAAGAAGTTTCCTTCCATTTCTATTTTTCTAAATGTTTTTTTTGAGAGTGTATGCTAGATTTTGTCAAATGCCTTTACTGCATCAATTGAGACAACCATGTGGTTTTGTTCCTTTGCTTTGTTAATATGATGTATTATATTAATTTATTTTCTTATGTTACACCACTGTTGTAAACTTGGGATAAATCCCACTTGATCATGGTTTATAACTTTTTTTAATGTGCTGTTGGCTTCAATTTGCAAATATTTTCTTAATGACATTTGCATCTATGTATATTAGTTAATTCTCTAAAATTCTTTTTGGACAGGGATAAGAAGCAGAGACTACCATCTATTCATCTAAATCCTTATCTCCTCTTCTTCCTGGACCCTCAACTAGGCAACATTTCTTAGGTTTCATTGCTGTTAGGGGTAACCATGTGACTGAGTTCAAGTCACTGGAATGTGAGTAGAAATGCTGTGTGCTACTTCCAGTTGTAACCCATAAAAATCTGCTGCCTGGTACTACTGTGTTCTTTTCTCCTTGGAAAGGCACATGTTGAAGATGGCAGTTCCATTAGCCTGAGGTGCTGAATGACTGCTTGGATGAAGGCTGTGCTGAGTACCTGTTCACTTGTCCATTACTGTAAAAGGGGAAATAAATGATCTTTTTATTTTGATTCATTATACATTCTTGGGTTTGTTACAAAAATAATGTACCCTACCTAATGCCTATTCGGTATAAAATATACATTACAATTATGCACTACTATATTATTCAGAATTGCATTTGGTTGCATTTCAAATAGTGACTTAAACAAAGATGGATTTACTTTTTTTCAGATAAAAAGCAGTAGGAATAGGAAATCCAGGGCTGGTACCACAAGTCAAGGAACCAGATGCTCTTCTCATATACTAAGTATGTGGCTTCTGTCCCCAGGTCACAAGCATCACATTTGTGCTCCAGGCTGGACAAAGGGACAGATCAAAAAGAGGTTGCCAGTAGAGTCTGTCCAATTCAAGAAGCTTTCCCACAAATGTCACCTGTGACTTCTGCTGGGTCACATTGCAGCACCAGCTGCCAATCTAGGTCCCATGACCACCTCTATCTGCAAGGGAGCCAAGGTTCTGTTCGTAAGGGTGAAGGGATGAAGGCTAAAAGGGTTAGGCACATGCAGGACCTGCCACAACATTTACCTCAGATTGTTTTCAGTAATTATGCCCACTGACCACCTGTATCAGAATCTCCTATGGGTGCATTTCTGTTCTCATGCCAGAACTAAAGAATCAGAATCTTTCTGAAAATTTCAGTGCACACTATTGTTTGAGTTTTGCTATATAGAGGATAGGTTCTGTTTTCTTTTCATCTGTTCTGGTCTGCATGAACTCGTCAATGGATTTATTTTTTGAGGCCTTTTAGTTGCATTTCCAAATGTTAACAGTGGTGCTTTCCTTTATTTCGTCATTTTGAAATTTGCATTGAAAGCAGCACCTTTATAAAGGGCTTTCGAGTCTACGGTCAATATGCTACAAAATATTTTCTTTGCTATTGGAAGATGGATAACACTACTAGAGATCACTATTCACAGGTAAAGATGTTTATTTCAAGAACAACAAATAAGACAGAACAGAGGCAGGCAAGTGGGGTGGGAGAGCAATGAAGTCAAAATATCGAGGTTCTAGCCTAGCTCTGCAATGTAGCTTTGAGATCTTGAGTAAATATTTTTAATCTTTGAACCAGAGTTTCTTAAATTTAAAATGGGTTTACTCTAATACCTATTCAGTGCATTCTTAGATAACTAAATTTATCATGTAAATCAGTAAAGGGCAGTGAAATGTTCACAAATTTTGTTTGTTTTTAGGAGGTGCAAGGGATCAAACCCTGGAACTCATACATGGGAAGCAAACGCTCAACCACTTGAGCAACATCCCCTCCACTCACAAATGTTTTTATTTGTGTGTAAACAGTGATCAGCTGAATTCTAAATTTTAAATCTACTTGGTTAGAATTAGTCAGTTTTCCAGCATAGTCAAAGGGAGGGAGAATAGTAAATTCTTAGACAAACAGATGATTCTAAAATAGTGTATGGTGAATAGAGAAAGGTTGCACAAGTCAGAGGGCAAAGACAAAGACAAGGAAAGGAGGATCAATCAAAACTCTACAAAGTTGGGCTGTGCAAAGGTCCTGTGGTGCGAAATAGCTTTGGCATATTGGATAAACTGTAAAAAGCCCAGATTGGAGAGGAGATCTTTGTATGAAACACTAATAGATTGAACATTTTGTGGCAGCTCTGAGGAAACATATATTTTAAATGTATTTCTGTGATTCCAGAAAGTAAGGGAGCTCTCTAAGCTCCCTTAGATAAAAGCTAAAACAAGAACAGTAAGCAGTAGGCAAACATGAAAGCAAATGTTGCTAATACCAATGCTGGGCTCAGAGAATAAGCTTTTAGGCTCACTGTAGAATAGAGGAGATACATATGAGATTCCCACCCTGAAACTGGACCCTTGAAAAGTGTCCCTGGTCTGCAGTACACCTTAATGCCTGCCTGAAGGAAACAGAAATATATTTGGAAGAAATTATCACAATTTAGGGCCTCAGGACTAAATTAGATGAAGGGCTTTATGAGAAGTATTAAGTAGAAATTTTAGGACATATAAGGAGAAATAGAAAAACAATAATAATAGGAGACTTTAAACTCTTTCTCAGTACAAGAGAAGTGTTCCAGTTATCTATTGCTCCATGACAAATTTAGTGACTTAAAGTAATGATCAGCATTTGTTTTGTTTAGGGTTTGGTGTCACATGGGATTGCTCAACCTGGGGATGGAGGAATTCCAAAATGGCTCACTCCCATGTCTGAGAAGTTGTGCTGATTTTTGGCTGAATGTTTAAATGGGGCTTTGGGATGGGTCCCTCTCTTTTCCTCAATAGTCCCACCCTGGGCTATTTTAGTTTCTTCAGAGCATGGTGGATGAATTCTAAGAGTAAGCATCTCAAAAGAGCAAGGCAGGATTTCATGGCATTTTTATAACTAAGCCTCGGAAGACCCAAAGCATCAGCTGCTGAACTCTGTTGGCTGATGTGGTTTCACAAGCCTGCCTATTGCTACACTCACTAGAATGGAAACAATGAAGAAATCTGACTATACCATGATTGTGAGTAAATGTAACAATGGGAACTCACTCTGCTGGTGGCAGTACAAATTAGACAAGTTTAGCATTACTGAATATCACCTCGCTTATGAGCTAGCATGTTCCACTCCTAGACACTCGGAAAACTTTAGACCATATGCAAGAGATGGGAATATTCATAGAATTGTTTATAAAGGCTCTAGCTGGAAAGAGCTTAGCTGTCCATGAGCAAGAAAAATGGATAAATTTTCTCACAATGAAATATTATACAGCAGTGAAAATGAAAGAGCTGTGGTTACATGTAATAAAATAACATAGATCTTCTTAGTGAAGACGTCGAGTGAAAGAGTGTTAGGATACTACATAGAATATGGTGCAATTTTTCTAAAGCCTCAAAGCACACAAAACTAGGATGCGTTCCTTAAGGACACGTACATATTTGGTAACAAAAACTTAGGAAATAGGAGGGCTGAATGATTTTACATAAAATTCGGGGTGATATTTATAATCTCTGAGGAGAGGGGGCGTACGGAAAGGACTCTGAGGAGATGCAGTGGGTAGTGTTCAAGTTCTACCTCACAAATTAGGTGGTAGGTTCATCGTGTTTCATAACAGATTCTTCTGTAATTTTTAAGTATAAAAATATTTGGCTTTAATTTAAAAAGAAAAGGAAAGCAACAAGGCTCGGGTCAGCCACCAGCGCGCGGCACCCCTCAAGGGTTCTTGGGTAGCCAGTCCGCAAGCCTGGTCTCTCCGTAGGGGCGGAGCGCCGGGGGTCACAGCACGCATGCGCGCTCCTCCCACCAATCAGCGACGTGCGAGGCTGGCTTTATTGCCGCGCGAATCCCACCGCGCCTCAGCTCAGCGTCGCGGCAGCCAAGGCGGTCGCGTGGGGTGAGAGACGCGGTTAAGGGAGGCTGCACTTGTGGGGCTTATCTCGGGAGACCTGTAACTGTTGCCCATGGCCTTTGGGGTTTCTTTCAGGCCTGAGGAGTGGGAGCAGTTTGTCCAGCTGGGCATTTGGGGCCATTGGAGACTTGTGACCGGTGAGGTAAATCTTCCCCGTGGCGTTGACCTAGGGCCTCTGACAGGAAAATGGAGGCGACGAACGCCACTGAGGGCAGGGCCTCGAGTGGAGAGGAGCGGGTGGAAAGGAGGCCGCTGAGGTGGGTGTAGGCCTGTGGGGATGCCGTTAGAAGGTTTACCTCCCTGAGGGCCTGCGTGGTGTGTGTCTCCCTCCTCCTGGCCCCAGCCCGTCAGAAACTATTGAAATGAACTGGGAGCGCCTCTTTTTCCTCAGTGTATATGTTGTGGAAATCTTAGGTGGACTTTAATTTGCTAAGGCACACAGGTTGCAGAACGTTTTTCTTTTGTGTTTGTATGGCTTGAAGCTCATTTTTCGCATGTTCGTGATCAGTTCTCCCAACAAGCACGTTTCTATTTTCTGACTGAAACGAGGTCTCCCCACATTTAGCCAGCACGAGTCTGGCAGAGGCCGGACCAAAATTAGGATCACCCTGTCGGCCGATTCAGTCTGCATCAGAGCTCACAGCAGACCTGGAGCCAGGGCTGCTGCTGGCTTTATCTGTTACCTTTTTCGTCTACCAAAAGAAATGAGGAGACTGCAGACTACTGTTTAACTGAGAGAATCCTTACTCAATATCTCTAATTTTAAAAGTCAGAAAATATCTAATTATGGCACCCTTTGGAAGAAAGCATACCGAGAAATCTGTGAAGCCAGCAATGGAGGATCAGGTTATACGAGTTTACGACTTTGGAAAAGAAGACAAGAAAGATCTGGATGGCTCAGAGGAGGGTATTGTAGAAGGTACAGTATATCTAATATCTCTGGGTAGTACAGTTGTTTGTTTTCAAACCACTAAATTTTAAACATAATGAAGCATTGTAAAGCATTTTCACATTCTCATTTGATCCACCTACTCCTATATGAGTTATGTATGAAAGCTTATATAGCATCACTAATTTTGTAGCCATTATTTCCAAAATGGTTACTATGACATTGTCCCAGAAAGGCTTGTAAAATTGTCCCTGTAAAATCGTCCTGGATTGTAATTTAATTTTATCTGACCTGCAGAGAAAGTATTGCATTTATATGTTTGCTTTAACCCTTTTGTTGGCAAATAGCCCAAGAAAGACTACAAAATGAAGAAATTATTCTATTACAAACTCTTAAAATAACATACTTCAAAAATGTTCTTTTTTTTTTTTTTAACTTGTCTGTGCAGAAAAGTTTCCAGTAATTGATAAGCATGGAAAGAAAAGACCTAGCACTGGAATGATTGAGGCAGATATGGGGTAATGTATTCAAACTAATTTTTGACTGTGAGATAAAGTACTCCAAGAATAGTCTACTTCAGTGTCTCACAAGTATTGTACATAAAATACTTGGCCTGTGCTATTTCTTCCAAAAAAGAGTATGTTTTTTTAATGTACCATTAATAAAACATTTTTTAATGTAATTTCTTCACAGGGGTGAAGTACACAATATGTTGGAAAGATTTGGAGGTATGTTTCAGGAGATAATTTTCTTTAAATAAAATTGATTTAATCCATCTAACTTGTATAATAGGAAATGTTAATCAGTGAATTACAAGAGTATTACGTGTCTCATAGATAGGATTTTGCTTAAGTATTTAGTGTGATTCAGCTTTGTAGATTCCCTTACTCATTGTTTCCAATTGTTGATATGAAGAGTGAGAATGACAACGATGAGGTAAGAATAGTTCTTTTATTTTATACACATGTGAATTAATTAGACTGGGATATTAGAAGAAGAAACATGAATGGGAAAAATTTCTGTCCCTGTTTGTGTTCACAGAGTATGTGATATATGCATACACATACATGAATATACACATATGTGTGTATATGTATATATAGCAGTTTTTCATTTACTAAATTTAGTCATTTTCTATAACTCTTGATGCTCTTTTACCTTCAGGGGCGGACAACAGTGTAATTTGAAGCCTCTGAAATTTTATTATTTTGACATTAATAAACTATGTAGTTGGGAACTAAAGACAACCTTTGTAGTTAGTGAGAATGTATAATAAGATCCAAAAATATGTAAGTTTAAATGGTCAAATACAGTTACGTTAACTGTGTTAGAGGATAACACTCTTTAAAAAGAGCTAGTAGTTGGCTTCTGTATATAGATAATTCATACAACCAAGTTTTTTTTTTTTTTCCTTTAAGGAGGTACTGGGGATGAACCCGGAACCTCATACACATGAAGTAAAATGCTTGTTTTGTGAGCTGTCATATACATTTATAATAGATGGATATGGGAAGCATGAAATATTTGCATAGTAGTGCAGTTCTGTCACTGTTACTAAAAAATAATTGTTAATGGTAGATCCATAACATAAAAGCATACATTTAGTGACATAGTATTTGAAGTGCTAACAGTTTTACAAAATGCAGTGTTTATAGGTAAAAATTATCAGAGAGAAAGCTCCACAAGTATTTGTGTTGTTGAGTGAATTTATTTAGATATATGCTTGAACTAGAATTGGTCTTTGTATTAGTAAAAAATATATTTAAAAGTATCGCTGACTATATTAAAAAGTCGCCTTAGTCTTGATTTTTATGTTTTTCAGATTATGCTTTTTAATACTTTTGTGAGTTTTATGTAAAATAGTTCTAACAATAATTCATTTAAAAGTACCTTGTAATTAGAGGGTATTTGATAAATTTAGAGAAATTTAGCCTTTATAAAATGTATTTTCTCAAGAGGATATTAAAGTCTGTTTTTGAGACCCTTGTTTTGGAAAATAGAAACTGTTTTATTAGGTCTTTTCTAGCATCCCTGGATTTAAAAAATTATCTGCAGTTAGGAAAATTAGAATTGAAACACTAATAACTAAGTTTTCTCAGGGAAAAAAAGTCAGCAAATATTCTTTTTTTTTTTTTAAATACATAACCTTTTATTTATTTATTTTTAAGATTTATTTTTTACTTATTTCTCCCCCCACCCCCCAGTTGTCTGCTGTCTGTGTCCATTCGCTGTGTGTTCTTCTGTGTCTGCTTGGATTCTTGTCAGAGGCACCCTGAATCTGTGTCTCGTTTTGTTGTGTCATCTTGATGCACCAGCTCTTCATGTTTGTGGCGCCATTCCTGGGCAGGCTTTACCTTTTTCACGCTGGGCAGCTCTCCTTACAGGGTGCACTCCTGGCACATGGGGCTCCCCTACGCGGGGAAAACCCCTGCATGGCAAGGCACTCTACGTGCATCAGCACTGCACATGGGCCAGCTCATCCCATGGGTCAGGAGGCCCTGGGTTTGAACCTTGGACCTCCCATGTGGTAGGCAGATGCCCTATCCGTTGGGCCAAATCCACTTCTCCAAATATTCTTGCATTTTGAAATGATGCCCCTATTTTTTACTTTTTAGAAAAAATTTAAATAATTGTAGTAAAACATACATAACAATTCATTTTAACCATTTTAAGTGAACAATTCAGTGATACTAAGTACATTGACAATATTGTATAACTTTCACCACTGTTTGTTGACCATTCTCGAAAAGAAACTCTTTCCTCACTCCTCCACCTTTGGTAACTACTATTTCTGTTTCTGTGAATTTGCTTATGCTAAAACTTTCATGTATGAGAAATCATACAATATTTGTCCTTTTTGTGTCTGGCTTCCTTTCTTCTACATGATGTGTTCAAGGTTCATTTTTGTTGTTGTATCACTCTAGTTTTAAATGTCTTTTTTAATAGTATTGTTTAACTTTACCCATATTGACTTGAATATGTGGGAACAAAATATTTTCTTCAGCATTAAATTTTAATGAATATTTTCAACATAGCTGACATTAACAAGACTCTTCTTGCAAAGAGAAAAAGATTGGAAGTGTATACCAAAGCTTCACTCAAAACCAGTAACCAGAAAATTGAACATTTTTGGAAAGTACAACAAGAACAAAGGTAAATTTATTGATTTTTTTTTTTAGAGCCACAACATTTGTATCATTTCTTGATACACCTAGGTGTAAATTACTACTTAAGCAAAATCCTGTTGTATTATTCTATTTATTGGCATCTCTATAGTGAAAAATATATTTGGCCTGATTTTTCTCTTAAGCAAGTAAGTCCCTTAATCCTTTAATCTCACCCTGTAGAATTGAGATATATTTCCTAGAAGTCAAAAAAGATGGCCTTTTCCCCTCTTTCAATAACAATTTAGGTTTTTTACTATAAAGGTAATGTATATTCATTCTAGAAATAACACTAGCTGAATTAAAGGAAAATATCTTTAAACCATTAGACTTGTGATAATTAACATTCAACAATGTAGGAAAAAAGGTCAGTTTATACATTGTAAATAAGTTGTATATTTTAGTTGAGTTGGATTGCTCTTTTGTATAAAGTCTTCATTGTGCCAAAATGGGGAAACAAGTGAAATAATCCTATTTGGAATTCTTATTATAATAAATATGATATCCTCATTAAACTACTTATATCAGAACTTATATTCAGTAGGAGAAAATGAAAAAAAACTGCTTGGAGATATAAAATGAATTTTTCTGAAAAATTTATAAGCACAGTAAAATTCCTTGGTTTTCAAGAGCTAAAGCATATGAGAGAGCTTCTCTTTAGCTTGATAGGAAAAATATATTTCAGGAATCAGCATAAATCTTACATTTTACTTGTTTTCCCATCAGAAGGTGTAAGTGTTGCTATTCCCTTTTTTATGGTTTAATTATGTCAAATCGGTTTTGTTTTTAATATGTGTATTTTTTTCATGTTATGGAAAATGACAGCATTCATTATTATTTTTTACAGGCAGAAACTTAACCAAGAATACTCTCAGCAGTTTTTGACCCTGTTTCAGCAGTGGGAGGTAGATGTGCAGAAAGCTGAGGAACAAGAAGAAAAATTAGCTGTAGGTATCATGCTTAGCTTAATAATTAATCTCTTGCAACCAAGGTTCAAGCAGGAATGGAGAACCTAGCCATATAGTATATCCATGGAACTAAGCCAGGTTCCATGACCCATTGCTTGCTATGTGTTTTGGTGCTGCTGACTGTAAACTAGAGAAGTTCAGACACATACCATACTCGTGCAAGCTCTTGGTCTTTGCTTCCTATGATATTTATATTTCCAAGAGACAGAAATTTGCCAGAGTAGAAAAGAAGGATTTACTGGTTTGTATAAAAGATAAAAGATGTCCAGGGGTGGTTTAGCTTCAGGCAAATTGGATGGAGGTGGGGAAGGGTCCGCACATGCAGTGCCAGCTGGACTCTTTCTCCAGTTCTTATTAGGGTCTCAGTGTGGTCAACAAGATTGCTTTTTGCAGTGTTAGACTTAACCACCATTTTAGTAATCACAGGGAATGGAGACAATCTCTCAAGAGCTCTGTCAGAAAAGTCCTTTTGCTCATTTGCTCATTCCTGAACCAGTCATTGTGGTCAGAGCATGGTTTATAGACAATGCCTATAGGGGATAGAAGTCAGCCCCACACACGTACTGCATAACTACACTACTTTCTTATTCCATCCTTGCATTGTTTGTAAATTTATCACACATTCTTTATCCAGGAAGAAAGGTAATTTCATATCAAACAATTTGGGGGTTTGGTTGATCAGTTCCATTTTGGAAATGTTAAAATCTGCCATGCATATGAAACATTCTAGGGGAGATGTTGTATAGATCACTGGATATATGAGTGTGGGGTTTAGGAGAGAAATAGGGGCTGGAGGTATAAACTGGGGAGTGATCAGCATAAATACAGCCATAGGACTAGATAAGAAGACCAGGGGAATGATCGTAAATGTAAAAAAGGAGTCCAAGTATGGAGCAGCCTTAGAGTACTTCAGTGATGAGTGTTCTAGGAGATACAGTCTATGGATTGAGAATGAGTGGCCTAATAGGTAGAAAGAAAACTAGGTGAAACTAAATGAAAGTCTTTTTAAAAGGAGAGAAGATCAACTCTGTCATATGTTGCTTATAGGTTGAATAAGGTGAATTTGGCAACATGGAAGTCACTGGTGTCCTTGATAAGAGTAATTTTGGTGGAATAATGAGTGAAAAAGGCTGACTGGAATAATACGAGAACAGGAAAGAAGGAAATGGGATGGTAGTCTAAGGAGAAAAGAGATAGTTTGTTGTTTTTTAACTTGGAGAAATCGCAGCAACTTTGTATGCTGATGGATTAATCTAAGAGAAAACTTTTAAATGTTAGAAAGAGGGAAAATTGCTGAATAATGTTGAGAATAGATGGGACTTAGTGGACATGTGAAATTGTTGGCCTTAGCAAGGAGCAAGGCCATCCTTAAAAACAGGAGAAAAGGTAGAGTACATGATGGATATAGGTGGGTGGTAGATACAATGAAAGATTGGAAGTTCTCCTTGGATTACCTCTGTTTATAAAGATGGTGGCAGTGCTACTTTTTGAGGACAGAGGAGAAAGTATGAAATGATTTCTTGACAGTTGGTCAGTGAAATGTACTAGGGAAAGATAATTTCCAAGCGCCATTAGGGTCCAATTTAGGTTAGTGATAGTGGTCATAATGTGAATTTAAAGTAGGACTGGTTTTTCTCCAGTCATGACCAGCTGCAGGGGTATAGGCAGAGAGTATGGTTTTCCAGGGTTTGGGTTTAGCCAAGCAATACGAGTGAGAAGTGGCAAGATACCTATGCAGGGAAGTGGTTATAATGATTGACCGTGGAATTTAAGCTGGGATAAAGTGATGGGATAGGGGACAGTGAAAGTAAAGGATAAATGGATTTTAAGTCCTGGTAGATTTTTTGATCTGTAGTACTAAAGAGAGTGAACTAGAAAAGTAGAGAGGTACTGGTTTTGAATAATGAGCTATATGGAGAATCAGTACATATAATGGTTAGAGCCTAAACTCTGGAACCAAACAGGAAACCAAATTCTGGTTTTACCAATTGCTAACTGAAATTATAGACAAATGAGCTCCGTGCCTCAGTCTCCTGATCTATGAAAGGGGTGCCTATGTCATAGAGTTGTTTAGGAATTAAATAAATTCATATATATCAAGTTTTTTAAAAAAAGTATTCAGAACAGTATCTCATATGTACCTGTTTGCTATATAACACTATGTAGAAGTTAGTTATTGATAATGACAAAATCTCGGATATGATTAAGTAAATGAAGGGCTCAACAGTGTGGAAGAGAAAATATCAGCGGATCATAGATTAAGGAATTGAAGGCCAGTATTACAGGGAGGATCATCTGTATGGATACTGAAATCATCAATAATTAAGATATGTTCTGAATATTGCTAAGAAAGAATGTTTTCTGCATAATGACTAGTGGGGTTATATTGTTTTTATATTAATAGTGAACGTAGATTACCTAGATTTGGTCGTAATAGTTAAAATGTTAAAAGTACTGATTTTAAAAATATTCCTTTTAAGCATACCAGAGAATTGTTTTTTGTTACATTTAAATTTTTACTCAAATTGTCACAACTTTTTTCTTTTGTATTTGTAGAACATTTTTCGACAGCAACAAAAGATTTTTCAACAATCTAGAATTGTTCAGGACCAGAGACTGAAAGCAGTTAAACAGCTGTATGAGCAGTTTGTAAAGGTCTGTTTTATTTGGTAACACAATACATTCTTATGAAATATATGGAGGTAGAAGTTTTTTTATTTATGGAAATAGTCAATAGGATTTTACCTAAAAATGAAATTGATATTTTGGTAATACTTTCATCATAGCTCTCTGTTCAACAATCAGTTTTTTTGAGAGTAGCAATAAATATGTAATTGAAAATAGCCTATAAATCATTTTCAGGTAGTTTTTTACTTGTCTGTCTTCAGTGTTTGTTAAAGAGGAAGTGCCCATTGGAAATAATCTTTTATTTTCAAATGTATTATATAAGTGTTTTATGGCATATTAGCTTTGAGAATTATTACAGTGACTAAGATCATAAGAGATGGTTGAGATGTACGATAGAGTGAAAAGCTAGCTGAGGCATAAACATTTGTGGATTGAGTTATCTCCTGCCACATGTGTGCATTAGCAAATTGTGGTCTGACATTGACCTCTTGGTTCATGCAGGTATGTACTTATTTAGTAACTATTCATAGGAGTTTAATGGAATCCTGAATATACCCCTTTTATTTTGTTGGTAGCTTCTTTTAGATAATCTAGTTCAATACATGTTAAAATGTCATTCTTCTGAAGTGGTTGGGATGCTCTGAGTAAATCAGCAAATAATTTTAAAGTAAATATTTTTAAGGTAACTGTCAAATAAGAGATACGTGAACAGAGTTGGTTTTAAAGTGTTTTCAACCAGATAATTTATTGAATTGCTCTCATGCTCCCTGAGAACCATGTATTAATTGGTGTGAAAATTTGATAAAGTACTAGAAAAGAATTTTAGTATTATCTGACTCTTCTATCTCCTTTATCCTTCACATCTAGTTATTACTAGACTAGGCCCTATAATTTTTACCTCTACCGTGGTTCTTTTTTTTTTTTTAAGATTTATTTCTCTCCCCTCCCTCCCCCATCCCGGTTGTCTGTTCTCTGTGTCTATTTGCTGCGTCGTCTTTGTCCGCTTCTGTTTTTGTCAGCCGCACTGGAAATCTGAGTCTCTTTTTGTTGTGTCATCTTGCTATGTCAGCTCTCAGTGTCTGCGGCACCATTCCTGGGCAGGCTGCACTTTCTTTTGCGCTGGGCGGCTCTCCTTACGGGGCGCACTCCTTTCGCATGAGGCTCCCCTACGTGGGGGACACCCCTGCGTGGCACGGTACTCCTTGCGCGCGCTGGCACTGTGCGTGGGCCAGCTCCACACGGGTCAAGGAGGCCCAGGGTTTGAACCGCAGATCTCCCATGTGGTAGACGGATGCCCTAACCACTGGGCCGAGTCTGTTTCCTATTGTCGTTCTTTATTTCTTTTAATTCCCATTGCTAATGGTGTGGTTCAGAATAAAACTCGAATTTTTTGTTCTACAGTCCATCCTTCATAGGTCCTGCCATGTTCTCTTTTTAAAAGAAATCTCTTCCTTCCTCAAAAACTACCATTTTCCATTCTGAATTCTTAGGTATTCAGGATCCCTTCTCCCCATAACATGACTTCTTTTTAAAGCCTCACTTACTGCATTCTTCATTTACTCCTACTTCTCCAGATTGCTTTCTCTAAACTAACTCATAATATACTTCCATGCTTTTGGTTATGCTCTTCCCCTAGAATACTTTTAACTCCTTTATCTATTGACATCTTATTCTCTTGCCAACTAAATTGGAATTAACCCCATTTTCCACTACATAGCTACTTACAGTAAGTTGCATTTCAATACCTATCATAAAATGTGTTATTTTTGTTTCTTCTCATTGGAATAAGGGATAGATCATGTATTATTTTTTTATTCTTTGACAGCACTTAACAATACTTTTTACATAGTGGGCACTAGATCACTACTTACTGAATAGGTAGTAAAGATTTAAACATTTTTTTTTCATAAACTTGATGAGGCCATGTTACAGATCATTTTATTTCTTCTAATGAAATCATGTCACAATGACTGTTATTACTCATAAGTGGTTTACTACCTAGTGTTTAGAAAGCTTACTAGAAATTTTCAAAATTATATTTATAGATATGGCAGTTCCAGTCTTGTCTATTTTTGCTCCATCTTGATCTTACCAGTCCCTTATCCTGTTGTTTTGGGCAAAGTATATTACTATTGTACTTCTGATAATAATAATTGACTAAAATCTTACCGTTTTTATTCCTTGAACGAGTATTTTGGTCTTCCTGCATTACTTAGAATATTTTTTATTCAGAATAATGAAGATTATTTGCTTAAAGTTTTTACTTTGAAAATTAATTGTACAAGCTTAGAACCTGAATTGAAAAGTAGTGTGTTTTGTAACTGAAACTGGACTTTCTGTTTCAGAGCATGGAGGACCTGGAGAAGAATCATGAAAATGTTTTTTCTGATGCACAAAATGAACTTAGAAAGGAAATGGCTGTGCTGCAAAAAAAAATTATGATGGACACTGTAAGTAGTTTATACTTAAAATGAAAAAGCTAAGGATTAATATAAGCATTGAAATATTTTATTTGCTGAAATATGTATAGCACTTATCTAAATATTAAACAAATGTTTAATATCTCCTTTCACGTAACAGCAGCAACAAGAGATGGCAAGTGTTCGAAAGTCTCTTCAGTCCATATTATTCTGATGATTCTTTGAAGCAAGAACTTGAACCTAAGTAAAATGATACAATTAGAATATTAGTTAAGGGACATGTAAGTCTTTACAGTGGTTTAAAAATTCTAGTTTAAATTACTCTATCTTGTTAATCATTAGCTTTTTGTAAAGTGCAAGACTTCCTTTCTGTTAACCACCCCAATAAAATCTAAACACTTATGTGAGTAGCCGCAATTTCAAAGTTTTATATTTATCAAGCTTTCAGTTTTTTGGTAGTAACAGTAATATTTTCTCCCCAATGCTGTCAATTAAGTTTTAGCAGTAAAGATTATTTAATTTTAGGTTTTGGTCTCATTGGATCTGTATCAGCCCTAAAAGGTAGAAAGCACAAGTATGCAAGGTTACATTGTTCTTCTTTGAAAAGAAAAATTAAAGAATGCAAAATCTATTTTATATGTATATCCTTTTTTATATACTTACTAGGTTATAGAGCCAAGTCTAATAAAAAATAAGATTTCAAAAGATAATCTATTGTTTTGCTTTTTAAAATGTATTAAAGGCAACTCATTTGTGTTATAGAATAAATTAAAATGCTAAAAATCACTAAGCTAGCTGAACAAAAATATATGTCAGTTTCTAAGACATGGATTTCTGAAATGTCATTTCCACAAAGACATCAAAATGCTATTTAATTTAGTTTGGCTCATATGTGAATGACACATGCCCTTAAGCATTCATTAAGGGCATTTTATTAACATACTTGGTTCCCTATGGTTTAAATATAATCACGTCTTTAAAGAAAAATTACCTACAATGTTTTGTTTTTCAAGTTTAATACTCAGTGAATATAAGGAAGTTTAATTTTACATTCATTTCCAAACTTGAACAGTTCTTATCCTTGACTTTTAAAAACGAGCATTTTAACAGAACATTTAATGTATTCAATTGGAAACATCTGATTTAAAAAGCATTGTTTCATCATTTGTTTGAAAAAAATCAGTTAAACTTAGTATTTTTTACTAAATTGCTTTCAATGAGTCATTCAAAACAGAAAAATGCCCATTAGGAGGAGAGGAGTGACTTTTTCCTGTTCGAGATGCTTTAAATTCTAATTCTTGTCCCTATAACCCACCTTTCAATTTTAAGATTTTCCAAGTTTTAAAAATATGTCCATACAGATTCTTTTTTTCTAACTGATAACTTATACAGGAATGAGTTAGTAGTTCTCTACCATTAATTTGACATTAAGGGGATAATTTACTTCCTATGTGGTTGCATTTTAAAGGAGTTTCCGTTTAAACCAAAGCATATATTGGTATATAAATCTTAAGTATTAATACTATTCAGACCTTTAAGAAGGTCCATATTTGAGAAGTTTTTGTGTTTTTTTAAACAGGCAAAATAAGTACTTCAGATTGTTCACTGTGTACTTAGGTCACGTAGTGTATTATTTTCCATTTAAGGGCTGTCGCCTTTCATTGTTTTTTTTCAGTATGTCTTTTTCTTTTGCTTAAAATAGATCCAGTACATGTTCATAATATAACGCATGGTGCATAGAACTGTTGGATGAAATTAAAAATAGGATTAGATGGGAGTCTGAAGATTTGGATCACCAAAGACTCTTGTGACACTCCAGTGTTCATAATGAACAGTATAAATTTTAAGTGAGAGTAGAAAGATAAATGTCAGCAGTGTTTGAGTAAGTGGTCGTTATCTTTTTCCTTTTCAACTCAAGTAAGTCAATGTGTATCTGAAGTACCTTTGATTTATATTCTAAAGGGAATATTTTTACCATGTTTTAAAGTTATTAATTTTCTTATATGTTAGTTGTGCTCTGGCATACTACTGTTTTATTTTTCCTACAAGGGAACATTTAATGTCCACATTTTTGTGGCAATAAAATTTTAACTCAGAATATCAAGGAGCAGTTACCTAAAACAAACGTAAACATTCATTTGATTTTCTGAATGGGTAAAACAAATTTCTTTTACTAAAAAAAAATTGTAGAAAATTCCACTTAATCCCTGTAAATACCTATTGTTACTAGAGCAAGCATTTCCTTTTATACCATAATAATTCACATACTCTTGAAAAATTTCTAGTATCAAATAAAAACCTATCATATTGCCTGACTCAACTGCATATTATAAGCCATATACCATGAAGGAATATGATCTCATTTTCCAATTTTTAATAAAGTGAGTATCACCCTCAAGATGACTATATATCCTCTAAGTCCTGAAGTTTTATGTAATTCTTTGGTGATGAAAACTTCAAGTGCTCTTCCTAAGGATTTCTGAGAGACAAAAGAGATTGCTGTTCAGAATTCATCTTTCTTTCTCTGGTCTTGTTTCTAATCAATTTATAGATTTTTATTCTGATCAGAAATGAAGGCTTCTTAACTGAAATAGACAGTGGAATCTGCAGGCCTTATGTTTTATATTCAAATATAACCTTATTTGATTACTAGCCTCCAGCAAAAGAGGAATTTCCTTCACTCATAGGTTCCCCTAACTGCTTCTCCTCTTCTCCTTGGGCTATTAGTCAGTGAATATGCTTGTGAACCTGTTCAGGTGCTTGATGACATGAAGTCTTGAAGATATTTATATGAAGGTGTCTTGAAATTTGCAGGCACAAAGCACTAAAGTATGCCGTCATATCAAATGAAGCAATGACCTTTAGAAACAAAAAATATATAGAATAGATTATAATCTTCTTTTCTTAAGTAGCAGCTTGTTTTTATTTCGCCCTAAATCTCAATCTTAACATAAAATTCTGAAAATAATACATTTTAGAGTACTTTCATTTATTTCTGTTAGAATTTCACTGTAGTCCTCTGGAATATGCAAGGTATTTTAACAATTACAGAAACCGATGCTCGAGAGGTAAAAGAACAAGAACAAAGCTATGAAAGTAACAGAACTCAGGCCTTCTGACTTGACATTTTGTCAACATTCTGTTGTGCAGTGAAGCCTAAAATTTTCTTCTAGATGGGGCTATCAGTCATTATCTTATCATGAACTCATTTTATCAGATGTATCTTCTTCTCTTGAGATTAGTTTTAAGATGGTAAAAGGGCTGGACAAGCACTGGAGTTGAAGAGAGGCATATACAGAATTGTGTATACAAAATTAAGGGTTCGCGTGCACTATTTAGAAATTTTGCTCAGACCAGGGACAAGGGGCCTGCCTTCAGAAAATGAAGCCCAGGAGAAAAAGAAGCCTCAGAACTCTGCCTTGAAGTAGGGGCTTTTCCTCACTTGAGGGGGAAATCTCTATCTTCTCCTTGACTTTACCAGAAAAGCTCCATCTGGTCCTTTTTATCTTTGAAGTGGGGAACTTTGCCTTGGCAGAGGTAATAAGGATGTTTAAGGGCACATCTGTTTTGTTTGGCCCATGTAGTGTTTTAAAGAAAAATTGAATTTGACTCCTGTAAATAGGGCTTGTATCCTTAGTTCACCACAGTCTCTACTGGTATAAACCAGTCTACTCACTACATTATAAAATAGGTGTTTGAATATTTAACACTTGATATTTTAGTTATGTTATACAGTTCAATTTGTAATATCTAAGTGTACTAAAAGAAACCTTACATTGAATATTTAGATAACATGAAAAGTAACTCCCTATATGTGTGTGTATGTATTTTTTAAAGGAAGTATGAGGATTAAACCCAGGACCTTGTACATGGGAAGAGGTATGTACTGAGCTACATCTGCTCCC
The DNA here is from genome assembly GCF_030445035.2 of Dasypus novemcinctus. Classification (NCBI taxonomy): domain Eukaryota; kingdom Metazoa; phylum Chordata; class Mammalia; order Cingulata; family Dasypodidae; genus Dasypus; species Dasypus novemcinctus. The sequence continues at coordinate 85,806,941 of NC_080684.1, read as the reverse complement.
CAACTCACTGTATCTTAAATTTGGATTTTTTAGGAACCCTAAAAGTATTTATAGGGAATAGCAAACCAAAGGAAACATTCTAATTTTCAAATACTTTTTAAAGTTTTGCCTGGTACTCTTTCATTAGCCACCTCAAAGGATAAAGAATTACATTTCACTACCACAGGTAGAATGGAGGACTTGATTAATGGATATTAAGGTATTAACTTCTCCCAAAAATACATACAATACTATAAATCCTAGTAAAGGACCACCACCTGTACCTAATGGTCCATGGATTTAGCACAGGACAGAGATTTTTTAATATCTAAACTTACCAAATGGAGTAAGGTTATTCAAATTATCAAGATATTTACTACATGATTTCTTTTAGTGCACTTTAATTCATGTGTAAATTAGAAGGCCAGGGAAGTGCAGAGGTAGGGAAAAATTGTGCAGAAACTCCATCAATAGAATACCGACCATAAAGATAATATATCCCAACAATATGAAAAGTTTAATAATGCTCTATTTATCCAATATTATGATTGAGGTATTATCAAAATGATTTTTTTCCCTCAGACGGCTAACGTCTCAAGCACCATAATTCTGTATTTTAGAACTATTTTGAATAGAGGTTAACATATTATCTACATCACTATCTTAATTAGGATGTAATCAGTGACAATTTCATTTTTGCTTGATGAATCTCAGTCCCCACTATGAATACAAATTATCCTCAAGAGTCATGTAGATATATACGGGGTTGCTTGCTTCTGTCTCCAAACAATCTCAGAATCCTGCACTTGGGTGGTATTGCCTCTTCTGTTTTATTTCCTCAATTAGCTGACAATTTTTGCTGCAAGTAACACCATCTAAATTTGCCAGTTAACTGCTGTAAACTGGAAATACTTTCATAATTTTAACAAGCATGTCAGACACTAATGAACATTTGTACTTTCTTTGGGCAGAGTAAATGATTTTTACATCTTTGCCCTGGTTTTTTGGGGAGAAAGGTACAGTTATTTTTGAGGTAAGCATTTGTGTCTTCAAGGATTTAGGTTGGATGCCTGACCTCCATATATGAGAGCCATTTCTACATGCAATAAGAATGATCAACAGCTTAAAAGAAGTAATTTTGAATACAATTAGATTGAAATCGCTCTTATGCATAGTGTTAAGTGACATCTGTTAATAAAAACAAACTCTTAGAGGAGTGGATGTGGCTCAAGCAGTGAGCACCTGCCACCTCCCACATAGGAGGTCCCGGGTTGAGGTCCTGGGTTCAGTTTCTGGTTCCTCTGAAAGGAAAAGTGAGCAGACAATGAACAAAAACAATGAGCAAACAGACAATGGAGCCATCCGGGGGTGGGGGAGATCTTGGCATAGTAGTGTTTACTTACCATTGCTATCCAGAGAACAATATATTCATCTACAAAATTATTAAAGTATTGATCTAAAAATAAAAGAGCTGGCCCAATGAACACAGTGTCTTGAAGGTATAGTTCACTTTTCGTCATGTGAGCTACCTATAAAAATAAAAGAGCATAATTTCATAAAGTTTTAGCTTTTATTTTCAGGTCTGAGAATTATAACTTTAAATCATATTAAGACAGATAAGGATAAAAAAGCCACTTAATCTCACATTTCATATGTGAATACCAATTCTAAAATTTCCCAAATTCAAGATTGGATAGTCTAATATCTAAATTCCTTGATATTAGAAAGCTGTTAAAGATAATTACAGCTAAACAAATAATGAAAAGAACTTACTACATAGGTAGGAGTTTTTCTCCCTGAATATAACATTAACTCCTATCACAATTTTTCAGTTTTACTTGGAGCACAAATAGCTAGCCACATAGTGATGATGACAGCACAAAAGAAAATCAGCCCATTGTATGAAATGGTTTCCAGTCTTGTGTTTAATGACCAAATCCATTATACATACTTATAAATTATATTATTTATACATTATAAGTATATAATATAGTTATAAATCATAAATTTAAAAATTTCTTACCACTAGTTTTTGTGCAACTTTAGCAAAGACACATCCAAACATTAAGGTATAAAGACAAGGATGTTTTTCAAACACATTAGTTGCTGACTTTTTATAGATCATTATTGCCAGTATGATAATTAGTCCAATGTGGAGTCCAGGTGACAAGACACTGGTGCCCTAAGAGGTAAAGTAGATTATGAACATTACATTTTGACATTACATCTATTATACAGCAAACAGTTTTTGAGCATCTTTTTTGTGCTAGGAGACCTAAAGAAGAGTATGGGACATTGTATGGCCTAAAGGAGTATACACACGAGAGCTGTGCTTTTCAAACTTCCACAGAACCCTAGGGAAACACGGAGGTAATACAGTGCCACCGATGTCTGACTCCAATTTTACAGACGCAAATGTTTTAAACCGATAATCAGCTAACAAGTAACAATGTGATTTATTCTATTCCAAATTTTACTATGTTGCAACCATCAGCACTTGGACTGCCAAGTTAAGGTATTTTGTGCAGGTAGTGAAATAAAGTTTATTAGGCTAATTCTGCAAGATACCTGAACCACAGATTACAGAGAGTTTAAACCTGACCTGACCTCTCTCTTGCCACTCTTCCCCCACCCCTTTTCTTTTTTTCTCCATTCATTTGCAAATGGTCTCCTGGGTAAAAGGGTACAATTCATTTCATTACTTTTGTTTTTTTGAGGTACCGGGGCCAGAGATTCAACCTGGGACCTTGTATGTGAGAAAATGGTGCTAAATCACTGAGCCACATCCGCTTCCCTGAGTTGTTTTTTTTGTTTGGCTTGCTGTTTATTTTTGCTTTTTTCAGGAGGCACTGGGAACTGAACCTCCCATGTGAGAGGCAGGCACTCAACTGCTGGAAGCACATCAGCTCCCAGTTCATTAAGTTTTTATCTTTTGTGTGTTAGGATTCCTTCAGCATCCTAAAGTACTGAAATAAACTAGGTATTAAGGCTTACTGAATCTGTGACCACCAATTAAATTTGTGTTCATTAAAAAGCCTTATTTGTGGTTTTATTAAGTTTACATAAATTTTATAAATTAGAACTTATAAAAATTTATACTGATAATGTGCTTTATCTGTTTTGTATTATGGTTCTACAAATTTCACTCAAGAAAGAAGTTTTCTGCTAAAAAGTTGGAAGTTCACTAGTTTAAAAGTTTGAAATAAAGTGCTTTCCTAGCCACAGTATTTGATTTCTTAAAGCTTTCCTTCACATATCTAATGATCATTGCCCTTTAAATTTTTGGTTTTTGTTTTTTGTGGTGTTTTTTTTTTGGTGTTTCAGCTAGTGCTCTATTATATCCACAGTCAGGCAACAAGTATTCCTATGCATTTTAAAGTACAGAGTACTGTACTGAGGTCAACTGACAAACACCTCAAGAAGTGAATTCTTCGAAATATATCAGAACTTATATCTAAATGAGTTTTATTCTTTACTTTTGAATTGTATATAAATGCATTAATAAAGGTCATAAGTTATAAATTATGGGGGCTCCTTTAGAGCCAATTTACAAGTCATTTAACAAGATGGGACTTTAAAAAAAAAAAAGGCATATCTCATATTTATTACTTATTAAACCTGTCTGCAAATGACTTTGGCTGTTTCCCAAAGTCAAATCCACCTTTAAAGGACAGAAATTTTGTACTACAGAAATGCAAAACTCAAGAGTATGTGGTATGGCTTAAGTTCACTAGTTTAGAAGTTTGAAATAAACTTCCTAGCCATAGTATATTCAACATAGGAATGTAAGTTCTTATTCCAGCGATGCCATCTTAATCAAAATATTGTATTCACTTCTTGTATGCTAGTTCTTTCCCAGTTAAAAGTATTAAAGTATTAAAAAACATAAATGAATTAATGCACAAGTATTTATACCTTGAACAAGGTGTAAAGTACACAAACATAAGGTGTACCCACTCAAGAATTAAGGTTAAAACTTTTACCTTTTAAAATATATCATAAAAGTTATTTTAAATATATTTCAGTAAAATATATTTGGTGAGTAATAAATTGCTCCAGTCAGTAATAAAATCACTGACTTCTTAGTAGCTTTCCTGCTATTGAATCAGGATCTCATTCCCTAGTACTACTACCCTCCTGTCTTACATTCAAGGCACAAAATGCAAAAAAAAAAAAAAAGCAAATAAACTGAATATCAGAAAAGTCTATTCCAAGCAAGGCTGTAAGAAGAAAGAGAAGAATGCTCTACCAGTCCAAACTCTTGAAAATGCTTTTGTACTATGTGACTAAAATTAATTCTTTAAGATATTTAGTTCACTTCCTCATTCCCTGGCATATATTTAGTTATCTATAGCTGATAATAAAATAATTATCATAAAATTAATACTGAAAGATGAAATAAATGTCTTACTGCTATAGTAGATCCATTCTTGCCAACACCACCATGAAGGATAACATGGAAATAATTTGAACAGGAAAAAACTGCTCCACCTACTACTCCAAGAACTGGAACAATCTTCAATTTTATTTCTAGAATGGGTATCTTTAAGGATAGAGGATAAAAAGCATTAAGAAAACAATCTCTTTACTTCTTTAATAAAGAAAACATTATGATGTGGTTCTGTGCAATGAGCTACACTTTTTTGTGCAACTAAACTTTTAACCTCAGGAATACAGCCCAAAGTGTTAATTTGTATTGAAAATTTTTTAAAGATTTATTTATACCCCACACATACACAACTGCTGTGTTCATTTGCTGTGTGTTCTTCTGTGCTGTGTGTTCTTCTCTTCTCTTTAGGCAGCACTGGGAACCAATCCTGGGACCTTCTGGAGTGGGAGAGAGGTGCTTAATCTCTTGTGCCACCTCATTTCCCTGGTCTGCTGTGTCTCTTATTGTTTTTCCTTTGTGTCTCTCTTTGTTGCATCATCATGCTGTGCCAGCTGGCCAGCACTCTTGTGCGGGCCAGCACTCCACTCGGTCCAGCTCGCCATGTGGGCCAGCTCTCTGCTTGAGCAGGATCACTGTGTGTGCCCGCTTGCCTTCACCAGGAGGTCCCAGAAATCGAACCCTGGACCCTCTCATGGTAGATGGGAGCCCAGTTGCTTGAGCCACATCTGCTTCCCTGAAATGGTTTTATTTATTACGTGATTAAAGAATCCACTAAAATCAGCAAAGTCTGTTTATACTTTAATTTCACAAGTCTTCATTTTCACTTAAACGAATCATGAAAAAGGATAGTTCACTTGAATTTATTATCCTCTAAAAGACAGTATCACAGGAAAGCAGATACCATGATCTGCATCATAAATATGAATGCTATCACAATGTGTACATGCAAAAATTTTGTGTAGTTAATACATAAGTTAAAATTTTTTTGTAGAAAGGGTTTCTTTTATTATCATCATCATTTCTTTATCTTTAAAGAAGCTTTAGATTACATGAATCAAAATAAAAGGAATTCCTATATAACTCCCTCCACCTCCCGCACTTTTCCTTGTTAACAATATCTTTCATTAGTGAGGTACATTTGTTAGAATTGATGAACACATACTGAAGCCTTGCTACTAACCATAGTTTACAATATAGTATATACTTTGCACTTTACAATTTTATAGGTTTTGGCAAAATGTATAACGGCTTGTATCCATCATTGAAATATCATGCAAAACAATTCCAATCTCCCAAAAATGTCCCATGTTATATATATTTTTCCCTCCAAGTTTAAATTTTTAATAATATATTTACCTGTTGGGCAATTGCAGTTCAAGAAAACTTCCAAAGGCAGCAAAAGATGTAAAGAAAATAACAATGAATTGCCAGAAGCTATATAGGTTATATTGTCTTTTGAAAGACTTTTGGAAATATTGTAACAAAATCTGTGGAAACTACAGGTTAATTAAATTTAGAACACCTATATCAAAAGTATCCTTGTTGCTGAAAATAAATATCTGTGTTTCTTCTTATGGTACTGCTGAACAATGGAAAGGATATTAAGCTGAATTCTTCCACAGTGTTTTTCATCATTGTAACTAAATCAGCATTCCAAGTTTAAGACAACCACATCTGACTTACCAGACTTTCCTACTGCTTCTAGGTCCTCATTCACCACCTTATGGTTCCTAGCTGAGCTTTTACCATAAAGACACGTAAGCATCCCGCTGGTATATCGTACATGTCTGTAGTAGCATATCTTGGTTCTTTTATTTATTCTTAAGTGATGAGATGGTATATAAATGCTTCAGAGGAAAGGTATACTACTAAAACTATGCTTAGTCTATTTCTGAGCCTACTGTGATGAATTAATTGGTAATTCTGATACTGAATGCCACAGGGAATCCTCTTAATATTTTTACTGGAGGCATATAGTTTAGAGATTAAAAACTTTGAGTTTGGAATAAATCTGCTTAATTCTTAGTAGTAGTATTTACTAATTATATGTTCTTTGACAAATAAACCATCTAGGCCTTAATTTCCTCACCTGTAAATTAGAATAATGATCATATCTATTTCATAGGATTAGGATTGTTCTGAGAGAAGAAACAATGACAGTAAAATAATAAGCAGTAAATAAATGTTAGTTGTTGGCTATTGATAATATCCTCTTCTTTATAAGAACTATGGCATGTAGTTGTGAATCAGCCACTATTGTCAATTTAGGCTATGGTGACAGAATAATCTGTATTTTCATAACTGTGTGTCCTATGCAGTATTTGAATTTTTTACATTGGCCTTCTAAGAACCAACTTTTATAAAAATACTGAGGTAACCAACCAAGAATTTAAAAAAAGCTCTCCTTATTATGGGAGTTGTCACCTCATAGTTTATAAAAAATGCAACCTGGCAACTTTTCTTTACCACTATAGCAGGACAAGTTTCAAATGTAAAATATTTTCCTGGATTTAGTTTTTTAAATATTTAATTTGAGATAAATTTTGCCGTAGGAAATGTAGTGCAAATAGTATATTTCATTTTGTTTTAGGAATATATTTTCTTCTGTGTGGTAATATAGTCATACATAGGAGAAATGCCACAGTAAGGTATATGGGGTAATAAAATTGCAAAATGAAGGAAAGAAGAAATGGGATGATATTAAATATGTAAGGATTTTTGAAGAAAACCAGTTTCTTGGTTTTGAAGAAAACCAATATTTTTTCCTAAATATCTGAAAAATACTTAAATATAAATTTAAATATTCATATTTACCGTATAGTCCCACATTGTTGCTCCTCCAAATGTAGACAACACAAAGACGATTATTAACGCTACCTGGATTTCAGTTACATCCACTCTAAAGAGGAAAGATAAAGGATAGATAAGGTGCTTGTAAATAAAATTCCTGAATATGTAGGTTAAAGTTCATATTAAACACCAAAAAATTGTAGAAATCTCTGTAGGCTTAAAATTAATTTTGCCTTTAGTTCCATCATTACATTATCATCTGACTACACTGTTAAGTGAGAACACCCAGAATAGACCATATGCTCACATATCTGTAAACATACATACATGGGGGAAATCTTGTATATATCAAATTGCTAACAGCTGTTATAACTGAGATGATAGATTTCTAAATTATCTAATTCTGTAAGATTTGAATTTTTTTTTTAAAACAATCATTTACCCTTGCAATCAGGAAAAAAACTGTAATTTAAAAACCATATGGGGAAGCAGATGTGGCTAAACTGATAGAGTGTCTGCCTACCATATAGGAGGTCCAGGGTTCTATACCCAGGGACTCCTGGCCTGTGTGGTGAGCAGGCCCATGCGCAGTGCTGCACAGGCAAGGAGTGCCGTGCCACACAGGTGTCCCACGCATAGAGGAGCCTCAAGTGTAAGGAGTGCACCCCACAAGGAAAGCCGCCCTGTGCAAAAAGCATAGCCCGCCCAGGTGTGATGCTACACACACAGAGTTGATGCAGCAAGATGACACAACAAAAAGAGACACATATGCCTGGTGCCGCCTGACAAGAATGCAAGCAGACACAGAAGAACACACAGCAAATGGACAGAGAGAGCAGATAATGGGGGTGGGGGTGGGAGAAATAAATAAAATCTTTTAAAAAATTAAAAATGAATACCATATGGGGAAGCAGATGTGGCTCAAGCAGTTGGGCACCTGCCTACTACACGGGAGGACCTGGGTTTGGTTCCTGGTCCTTCCTGAAAATGATGAGCAAGACAGCTGATGTGATGGGCTGGCTGGGTGAGCTGATGCAACAAAATGACACAATTTGAGGAAATGGAGACACAATGTGAAAATACAATGAGACAACAATTAGGCAGTGGGGGTGGCTCAAGCAAATGGGGGCCTTCCTCCCACATGGGAGGTCCCAAGTTTGGTTCCTGATGCTTCCTAAAAAGAAGACAAGGACACCAAGAGCAGACAGAGCGAACAGCAAGTGCAAACAAAGGGGGTGAGAAGTAAATAATAAATCTTTAAAAAAGTAAAAAACATATGACTTAAGGCAAATTCTTAAACTCTTCCAAGGAAATTTCACTTAAAAAGCCCTACTTATGAAGTTATTAATCAGTCATTACAGTGTTTTTGGTTTCTGCAGACATTTCTACCTTAACATATAAAGCATGCCTAAGTTTTTCTCAAAAAATCAACAGGTGACATCAACATGATGACATAAGACATCCCCTGGAAATGTTTCCCTTCAAAACTAATAAAATGAGAAATCCCAGTTGCTTGGAATTCTGGAAGACAATAGAAACTGGAGAAGGACTCCATACTGAATCAAAGAAAGGAAAAAAAATACACCAGAAAAAAAATCAGACACCTGCAACCCAGATCTGCTGGTTCCAAACCCCTCCCCCTTGCACGGTCCCATGCAGCTTAAGAGTTACATGGAGGGAAGCGTATTTGGCTCAACAGATAGGGCGTCCGCCTACCACATGGGAGGTCCATGGTTGAAACCCAGGGCCTCCTGACCCATGTGATGAGCTGGCCCACGGACAGTGCTGATGCGCTCAAGGAGTGCCGTGCCAAGCAGGGGTGTCCCCCATGTAGGGGAGCCCTGCATGCTAAGAGTGCACCCCAAAAGGGGAGCCACCCAGTGAGAGAAAGGTGCAGCCTGTCCAGGAGTGGTGCCGCACACAGGGAGAGCTGAAGCAGCAAGAAGACATAACAAAAAGAGACACAGATTCCTGGTGCCACTGACAAGAATAGAAGCAGACACAGAACACATAGCAAACGGACACAGAGAGCACCAACTGGGGGAGGGATGGCGAAGGGGAGAGAAATAAATAAAAAATAAATCTTAAAAAAAAAAAGTTATATGGAGGCAGCACAGGCCAGGAACTTCCTGCCATGGATGCAGACTATAGAGCCACTCACAGCAGCAAGTCAGAACCCCACATGTCCAGGCACATATCCAAGTTTGCAGAGACCCAGGACAGAATACACATGGCAGGCTAGCACATACATACAAAAAGGCCCCCAGGAAATAAAAGAGGTCATTGACATGAGGTACGCACACTCCACCTAGTCTCTGCTACATCACCTAAATGAAAAAAACCTTACAAAATCTGAACAAACATTCTATTCAAAAGGTCCAGTATAGAAAAGTAGATGTGGCTCAAGCAGTTGGGTGCCCGCCTCCCAGGTTTGGTTCCTGGTGCCTCCTAAAGAAGACAAGCAAGACAGTGAGCTGATGCAACAGGCTGGCACGGCAAGCTGATGCAATAAGGTGAGGCAGTGAAGAATAACCATGAGGGAACACAATGAGAGAGACACAACAAGCAGGAGTGGACGTGGCTCAAGCCATTGGGCGCCTCCTCCCACATGGGAGCTTCCTGGGTTTCCTGGTACCTCCTAAAAACAAAGAAGATGGACACACAACAAACACAGAGATTAAACAGTGAGCACAAGCGGGAAGAGAAATAAATAAAAAATCTTTTAAAAAAAGGTCCAGTAAAAGTTGAGCAGGCATCAAAGAAGAGCCTTAACACACAGGCAGTCTACAATAAAACCCCAGGCAAGAGGGAGAAACTGACCCTGAGAGTTAGCTCTTGAAAATCATTAGATACCTAGACATCAGCAAAAAGCTACAAGCCATACTAAGAAACAGAAAGACATGTCTCAGGTAAAGGAACAAATGAAAACTTCAGAGGAGGCAGAACTGGGAATCAAAGTTCAAACAAATCTAAATCAATTCAAGGAGGTGAAAGGAAATATGGACAGAAATAACTAATGATGCACAGAGCTAAAGGATAGTAAGAGGACAATGTGCGAGCAAAAAGAAGAATTAGAAAGTTTAAAAAGATGGGGATGAAAAAGGCACAATAATAGAGATTAAAAATACACTAGAGGCATACAATAGGAGATTTCAACAAGCAGAAGGAATAATCAATGAACTAGAAGATAGGAGAGTTGAAATCATACAGTCAGAAGAACAGACAGAAAATTGGGTAGTGCCTGAGGATTTGAGAGAAGCACAAAGCATACCAATACACACCATGGGAATCCAGAAAAAGAAGAGAAGGGAAAAGGGGCAGAAAGAATGAGGAAATAATGGTCCAAAATTTCCCAACATAAATATATATGTCCACGAAGCACAACATACTCCAAATGGAGTAAACCCTAACAGACTTACTCTGAGGCACATAAACAGAATGTCTAATGCCAAAGATAAAGAAAATTCTGAGATTAAGTGTCAATTTCTCATCAGAAACTATGGAAGCAAGAGACAGTGGTAAGCTATAGATACAAGGTACTGAAAAAAAAAACACTGCCAGGTAAAAGTTCTTTATCTGGAAAAACTGTCCTTCAAATATGAGGGAGAGTTAAAAACATTCACAGATAACCAGAAACAGAGTCTGTCACCAAAAGACCTGCCCTAAAAGCATTGTTAAAGGGAATCGTTCAGGTTGAAAGGAAAAGACAGGAGAGAGGGACTTGAAGCAGTGTGAAGAAGTGAAGAACTTCAGTAAAAGTAACTAAAAGGTTAAAAGCAAAACTCAATAGTACAGCATCCTCCCTATATAACTCTAACTTTAATTCCTATAAGAGTTAGAATAAGAAATAATCATATTTCTTGATTATGGACACACAAAACAAAGAGATAATGTGGGACAAAAAGACATAAAGAGGGGAACCATTTGAGTGGAGAACATGTATGCTACTGAAGTTAATTTGTTATCTTTTCAAATTAGTAGGTTATAGATGTTGGTTGTGTGATACAAATCCTAGGGTAATCACAAAGAGTATTTTAAAAATATACAGAAATAGAAATGAGAAAGGGATCAGTCAGATACACCACAAAATTCACAAAATATCAATTATACAGAAAAGGAGGTTGCAGTAAAGGAAAAGAGAGACTAAAAAGATATAAGACATACAAAAACCAAAGGACAAAATGAAGTACTGTCTTTACAGTGATAACACTGAATGTTAATGGATTAATCTCCCCAATCAAAAGAGAGATCAGCAGAATGGATTAAAAAAAAGAAAGCCAATCGAACTATATGTGTTTAGCAAAGACTCACCTTAGACCCAAAGACACAAATAGATTGAAAATGAAAGGATGGAAAAAGACATTCCATGCATATAGTGACCAAAAGAAACTTGAGACAGCTACACTAATAACAGGCAAAATAGACATAAAGTCAAAAGCTGAAGCTGTTACAAGAGACAAAGGACACTATATATTAATAAGAATGTCAATCACCCAAGAAGAAATAATCATAAATATTTATGCATCTAATCATGGTACCCCAAAATACAAGAGGCAAATACTTGCAAAACTGAAGGGAGAAATAGACACCTCTATAATAATAGCTGGAGACTTCAAGAGACCACTTTCATAAATAAATAGAACAACTAGACATAAGATGAATGATGAAGCAGAATTCCAATAATATGATAAACGAGTTAGCTCTAACAGACATGTATATAACATGTTGGGTCACAAAACAAGTCTCAATAAATGTAAAAAGACTGAAATTATACAAAGCATCTTCTCTGACCACAGTGAAATAAAGCTAGGAATCAATAACAGGCAGAGAACTGGAAGGAATATCCACAGGTATATGGAAGTTAAATAACACAATCCCAAATAATCAGTGGGTCAAAGAAGAAATTGTAAAGGAAATCACTAAATATCTTGAGACGAATGAAAACACGAACACAACATATCAGAACATATAAGATGCTGCAAAAGGAGTACTCAGAGGGACATCAATAGCCCTAAATGCTTAGACTTTAAAAAAAAAAAAGAACTAAAATCGAAGACCTCTGTGCACACCTGGGGGAGCTAGAGAAAAACAGCAAACTAAACCCAAAGCATTCAGAAGGAAGTAAAAAGATTAAAGCAGAAATAAAGGAAATGGAGAATTAAAAAAGTAATAGAAGCAACAATACCAAAAGTTGGTTCTTTGAAAATATCAATAAAATAAATACACCTTTACTTGGACTAACAAAAAAGAAGACAAAATCAGAAAGGGGGAGGTCATTATTAACAAAGACAAAAAAGATCATAAGAGTATATTACGAACAACTGTATGCCAATAAATTAGACAACCTAGATAAAATGGACAAATTTCTGGAAACATATGAACAATCCACACTGACTCTAGAATAGATGATCTCAACAGGTAAGAGATTGCATCAGCCATCAAAAGCCTCCCAACAAAGTAAAGCCCAGGACCAGATGGCTTCACAGGTGAAACCTACCAAAGATTACAAGAACAATGAAGAGCAATCCTGCTCAAACACTTATAAACGATAGAAGAGAAGGGAACCCTAGTAACTGATGCTGTGAGAATATCATCACCCTATTATCAAAGCCAGATAAAGATACTGTAAGAAAGAGTATTACAGACCAATTTCTTGTATGAATAGACTGTAATATCTATGGCCAATAGATTTTTTAAATTAAAAAAAAAGTTTTAGGTCCCAGGGAATCAGGAATTGAACCTGAGACCTTGTATGTGGGAAGCTGGTGCTTAAGCACTGAACCACAGTGGCTTCCTGAGTTGGTTTCCTTATTTTTTGTTTGTTGTTTGTTTTTTCAGGAGGCATGGGGAACAACCCAGGACCTCCCCCATGTGGGAGGCAGGTGCTCAACTGCTTGGGCCACATTTGCCCCCTGGAATTTTCCCTCTCCTTCCCCCCACCCCTGCTGTTTTTGCTGTGTCCATTTGCTGTGTAATCTTCTGTTTCTATTTATTTTTTTGCCTTTTTTTAAAAAGATTTATTTATTTATTTAATTTCCCCTCCTCCCCCGGTTGTCTGTTCTCTGTGTCTGTTTGCTGCGTCTTGTTTCTTTGTCCACTTCTGTTGTTGTCAGCGGCACGGGAAGTGTGGGCGGTGCCATTCCTGGGCAGGCTGCACTTTCTTTCGCGCTGGGCGGCTCTCCTTACGGGGCACACTCCTTGCGCGTGGGGCTCCTCTACACGGGGGACACCCCTGCGTGGTGCGGCACTCCTTGCGCGCATCAGCACTGTGCATGGGCCAGCTCCACACGGGTCAAAGAGGCCCGGGGCTTGAACCGCGGACCTCCCATGTGGTAGACGGACGCCCTAACCACTGGGCCAAGTCTGTTTCCCTCTTTTTGTCTTTTCTTCTCGTCTTTCTCCTTTAGGATTCACCAGGATTTGAACCTGGGCTTGAATCCCAGGGGACCTCTGATGTGGACAGAGGTTCCCTGTCAATTGTGCCACCTCAGTTTCTGGTCTCTGCTGTGTCTCACCATGACTTTCCTCTTCGTCTCTCTTTTGTTGTGTCATCATCTTGCTGCCTAATTTACTTGTGCAGGCACTGGCTTACCACCAGGCACTCGGCTTGTTGCGCAGGCCGGGCACTGGGCTTCCCATGCGGACACTGGCTCGCTGTGTGGGCATTTGGCTTTCCACGTGGGCACTCACACACACTTGGCTCACTGTGCGGGCATGCACGTGGGCACTCGGCTTGTTGTGTGGGCACTCAGATCACCAAGCAGGCACGTGGCTCACCACACAGGCTCTCATGTGGGTACTCGTGGGCACCTGGCTCCCACATGGGCACTCGGCTCCCCAGGCAGGCACTCGGCTCACACGTGGGCACTTGACTCACTATGCCAGCACGCGGCTTGCCACTCAGGCACAGGCTCACCACGCAGGCACGCTTTCTCTTCTTTTTTACCAGGAGGCCCCAAGGATTGAACCTGGGTCCTCCCATATGGCAGGCAGAGGCCTTATCCCTTGAGCCACATCCACTTCCCTCCCTTGATTTTTAATGAGGCTGCCATGTTCACTTAATTGGGAAATCAGAGTCTCTTCAAGAAATGGTGCAGGCAGACCTGGATATCCACGTACAAAAGAATGAAAGAGGACCTCTATCTCACATTATTTACAAAAATTAGCTCAAAATGGTTTAAAGACCTAAACATAAGAAGCAGGACTATAAAACTCCTAGAAGAAAATGTAGGGATCTTGTGTTAGACAAAGGTTTCTAGACTTTACACGCAAAGCACAAGCAATCAAAAAGTAGATAAGTGAGACCTCAAAATTAAAAACTTTTGGCAAAGGACTTTATCATGAAAGTAAAAAGATGACCTCCTCAGTGGGAGAAAATATTTGAAAATCACACATCCGAATATATAAAGAAATCCTACAACTCAACAATAAAAAGACAAACCAATTTAAAAATGGGCAAAGGATTTAGACATTTCTCCATAAAGGATTTACAGATTATCAAGAACATGAAAGGATGCTCGGCATCATTACCCACTAGGGAAATGCAAGTCACAACCACAATACCTTTTCATACCCTCTAGAATGCTAATCATTTTCGAAATTGTATATATATATTACTAGAATAAAAATTTAAAACAAAAACACAGGCTTGTATAATATAAACATATATATTGTACAACATAAACAGTGAACCCTATTTTAAATGATGGAGTACAATTATAATTAGTACTAAAATCATAAAAATGATCTTTCATGAATGTAACAAATATACCACAGTTAACACAAGATGTTAATTACAGGGTGGTATACAAGAAATCTTGTTTTATGCATGATTTTACTGTAAACCTACAACTCTAACAGCAGCAGCAACAAAAAAATAAGAGAATGATAAAACAACAAATCACCAACCAACCAACATTGATTCCTATAATCTGCATCTCTTAAGGGTATCAACCCTTATCTCTTATTCCTCCATCAAGAATCTAAACTGAAAAGTTGTGCACATTTGTAGTTTCCTCCCCTCTTCGTAGTTGCTGCTTAACCCACTGTTTAAGGTGGGTTATTAAATCTAAGGGATACATTTCAGTAATTATCTTGCATAACTTTTCTGCAGAATCTGAAATGCTAATTACTTCCCTCTTTCTTGAAATGTTTTCTTGTATTTTCATTATTCCATGTTCTTTCCTAATTTCTTCTACCTTGCAGGAAGCTCTGCTCAGGTTTCTTCCTAGACTATGTCTTATTACGCTAGATCTTAAATCCTGCATGTTTTCCCAGAATTCCATCTCTCTTTTTGTAGTCTCTGAACAAAATTCATTTATATTTAAGACTACCATCTATATACTAGTGATCTCCAAATCCATATCTCCAATTCACATCTCTTTTTCTAGCTCCAGATCTTTATATGTCTACCTATTTTATATCTTCTCTTGGATGCTCCAGAAGTCTTTATGCTATAGAAATAGTTATTGCTCTACAGATATGTAGGGGTTAGATGATAAAATGGAATGGAATGTAGAAGAAAAGATTTCTCAACTGAATATTTTGGGGGAAATTAGGAGGAAAATGTGAACTGAATATTAACCCACAAACAAGAATAATGAGGGAAGCAGACTTGGCCCAGTGGTTAGGGCACCCGCCTACCACATGGGAGGTCCACAGTTCAAACCTCGGGCCTCCTTGACCTGTGTGGAGCTGGCCCATGCGCAGTGCTGATGCGCACAAGGAGTGCCGTGCCATGCAGGGGTGTCCCCCGTGTAGGGGAACCCCACGTGCAAGGAGTGCACCCTGAAGGAGAGCCACCCAGAGCCACCCAGCACGAAAGAAAGTGCAGCCTGCCCAGGAATGGCGCTGCCCACATGGAGAGCTGACACAGCAAGATGATGCAACAAAAAGAAACAGATTCTCGTGCCGCTGACAACAACAGAAGCGGACAAAGAAAAAGACACGGCAAATAGACACAGAAAACAGACAACTGGGGTGGGGGTGGGGGTGGGAGGAGGGGAGATAAATAAATAAATAAATAAATTGAAAGTATTTTTAAAAAATAGAATAATGACAGGATCTGCAAGATTAGTCATTGGCAAACCAAGGCCTCCAGGCTGCTTGGAAGTCTAGTTGAAAAAGATAAAGTTTCGTACTTTGTAGAGGGAAAGAGGGAAACATACTAAGAGTTAGTAAGTATCTATTAGGTATCTTATGAGCTAAGAATTATTCCTCTTTTTGGAGAAGAAAATCGAAATTATTTTTCCAAGCCTATATTGGAACAGCTGGATACTGCTAGAGAAAAACGATTTCAGAGCCAACACATTTCCGGCCATACCTAGATTTATTATCAGTCCTTCCATCATATTCCGAGTACTTTCATCGCTCTCCTCAGTCTTCTGCCTAGAATGCTCTTTCCCCAGCTGGCCTAGCATATTCCTACCCAGAGCTGACTCCCAGTTTGGGACACTTATTTAGGCTCTTAACAGATAGCACACAAGTATGAAATTTATACTTAGGCCAGAAATGTAAACTAATTCATTTCAGAAAGGTTTTTAATGAAATTGGAAAGCAAAGTTGTAAAATGATAGTCATTAAAATATTAATAATAATTAACCAGAACATTGCATTATTGTATTACTCCAGCTTATGATGGCAAATACAACAAATTAACTAAACTACATTACACTTTGTAAAGCTGCTCTTTCTATTTTGGCATATCTTAATCTATGAATAGGTATAGATATTTAGTTTTACATAGTTGCCTTGATTCCATGACCAATATTCAGGAATCAGATAAAGACTCCTGGTTTTCATAAATGCTAACTGAATTATTTCAGCCTATAATTACCTTCTCCTTAGGATTTCTTTAGTGCTTATCCCACTATATAATTGGTAATGGACTGTACTGGCAGTCACAGAAGTATATCTCATCTTTTTAATACAGTGTACTATATATTTCCCAAATCAAGGACTATATCTTGAATGTATTTATCCTTGCAGCATCTGATACAGTGCTAATCTCAAAGTATTGAGCAGCAAACCTAAAAAGTGTGGGATTTGGAGTAGAACAGTCCTGAGTTTTAATTCTGAACTTCTCTGTCTCATTTGTACAGTGGAGGTAACAGCCGCCATACAGAGTTAATGAGAGGAGTAAATAAGATGATGCATGTAAAGCACTCTGCACAGTACCTGAGACAGGCAAGTGCTCAACAGATGGTAGCTGCAACTATTCCTTAAGTTAGAATCCATGTGAAGAGTTAGCTAAGGGCTTTCCTCTGCTAACCTATGCATAGTCATGAGATTCTTTGTCATTTTTCATTTACCAGAGACTTTTTTTCAGAGTGACTATTTTTCCTGTACAGCAACAGATGGGGCTAAAAAGAATCAGTGGACATGGGAGGCCAAAGCTGAGAATGAACAAAGAGGAGAAAGTTTTTTAAAGAATCAGGCAGAACTGCCTTTCACTTATAAAGGAGTTCCAGTTCAGTCCATAAATTACACGATCACCTCACTTAAGGACAGCCAGCCTGACTCAGACAGTTGAAGAGACCAGTTCTGTGAGAGCAGAGAATTCCTACAGATAAAAAGTGGGAGATGAAGTTGAAAATGTCAGAAGGAACCAGACTGTTCAGGACTTTGAAAGATAGTCAAAAGAGTCTGCACTTAATCTCTGAAAAAGAGCCACTGAAGGCTTTATAACTTAATCTCTGAAAAGAGCCACTGAAGGCTTTATAATTGGGAGTGACATAGGCAAAGCCTCATTTTAGGATACTTAATCCTGTGGTAAACTGCAGGATGGATTCCAGAAGTATGGTGAGGGAATGAAAGACCAACTAAGAGACTATGGATACAATTTACAAATATGATGTGGTGGGGGTGGGGAGTGGGTTATATGAGAACCTCTCATGGTTTTTGTTTTTTTATGTTTTTTAATATAACATTCCTTGTGATCTATTAACTTTAATTTAAAAAAAAAAGAGACTATGGAGATCATCAAGTAAGAGTTGATGAGAGCCAAGATTTGAGCAGTGACTGCAGGAATGGAAAGGAAGGGAGAAGGGGATGAAAAAAATTAGTACAAATAAAAGGGAGAAGGAGAAGTCAAAAGTGACGCATGAGTTTGAGCTTCCATGACTCTGAGAGTGATGGCAACAGTGATGGCAGACTCTTAAGGACAGATTCTTAAGAAAAGATAGGGAAGCGGACTTCGTCCAACGGATAGGGTGTCCGCCTATCACATGGGAGGTCCGCAATTCAAACCCCAGGCCTCTTGATCTGTGTGATGAGCTGGCCCACGTGCAGTGCTGATTCACTCAAGGAGTGCCGTGCCATGCAGGAGTGTAACCCGCATAGGGGAGCCCCACGTGCAAGGAATACACCTCGCAAGAAGAGCCACCCCACGTGAAAAAAAGTGTAACCTGCCCAGGAGTGGAGCCACACACATGGAGAGCTGACACAGCAAGATGGTGCAACAAAAAGAGACATGGATTCTTGGTGCTGCTGGCAAGTGGAAGAACACATAATGAATGGGCACAAAGAGCAGACAATGGGGGGGGGGAAGGGGAAAGAAATAAATAAAATCTTTAAAAAAAAAATTACATCTACTTTTTCTATATTATTCAAGTCCCTTATTCTCTTTTTCCTACTTATTGTAAGCTTGTGCAAGTAAATTGGAGATGGGGAAAAATAAAATCCTTATCAAATAATATAACTATTTATAATATAGTGAATATTTAAAATCTTATATTAAGATGTAGCATTTATAGATGCTCTAATAGATCAAAAGAAAATTTTGATTATTGATATGATTGTCCTCTTTATTATGAATAAATGAAGTATAACAGATTATGAAAATTAATTCACTTATATTTTAAATGTGCAACTTAAAACATACTTTCCTAAAGTTGAAGGATTCTGACTTCCAGACTTTAAATCATATTACCTAGCTACAAGTGGTAAAAACAGCATGGTATTGGCATAAAGACAGACACATAGACCAATTCAACCAAACTGATGGTTCAGAAACAGACAGTCACATCTATGGCCAAGGGATTTTTGACAAACCTGTCAAACCCACCCAGCTGGGACAGAACAGTCTCTTCAACAAATGGTGCTGGGAGAACTGGATATCAATAGCCAAAAGAAAGAGGACCCCATCTCATACCTTATACAAAAATTAACTCAGAATGGACCAAAGACCTAAATATAAAGGCAAGTTCCATAAAGCTCCTAGAAGAAAATGTAGGGAAACATCTTCAAGACCTTGTGGTAGGTGGTGGATTCTTACACCTTACACCAGAAGCATGAACAACGAAAGAAAACATGGATAAATGGGACCACCTCAAATGTAAACACTTCTGTGATTCAAAGGACTTCATCAAAAAGATGAAAAGGCAGTCACTCAATAGGAGAAAATATTTGGAAACCACATATCCAATAAGGGTTTAATTTCCATTCTATATAAAGATATCATACAACCCAACTATAATAGAGCAAGTGATCCAATTAAAAAATGGGCAAAAGATTTAAATAGACATTTCTCCAAAGAGGAAATACAAATGGCCAAAAAGCACATGAAAAAATGTTCCATATCACTAGCTATTAGGGAAATGCAAATCAAAACAACAATGAGTTATCACCTAACAATGCATAGAATGCCATTATTTAAAAAAAAACAACAGACAACAATAAGTGCTGGAGAGGATGCGGAAAAATAGGAACACTCCTTCACTGTTGGTGGAATTGTAAAATGGTGCAGCCAATGTGGAAGATAGTTTGGCAGTTCCACAGGAAGCTAGTATGGAACTACCATATGATCCAGTAATTCCTTTACTAGGAATATACACAGAAGAACTAAAAACTATGGCATGAGTACCACATCTGCACACTGATGTTCATAGTGGCATTATTCACAACTGCCAAAAGATGGAAGCAATCCAAATGCCCATCAACCAATGAATGGATAAATGAAATATGGTATATACATATATTGGAATACTATGCTGCAGTAAGAAGAAATCAAATTGGGCCACATATGATAACATGGATGAATCTTGAAGATATTATACAAAGCCAAGTAAGCCAGACACAAAAGGACAAATATGGCATGGTCTCATTAATATGAACTGAACATGAAGAATAAACACATGGTGTTAAAACCTAGAGTATAGGTTATTAGGAGATGAGAAGAGGGTTGAGAAGAACTGGTGCTTAACATATGTAGAAGTTTTAATTAACTTGACTATAAAAATTAACTTGGAAATGGATAGAGTTGATGGCAATACATTATAGTGAGTAGCAGCTGGTTTATAAATGGGATTGTGGCTGAAAAGGGTAGTCTGGGGAAGTAAATGTCAATTGAAACAAAGTAAAAGAAGAATCTAGGGAATGAAAAACCCAGTGAACCCAGAGGTGGATGAGGATTGTGGTTGAGGGTACAAATGCAAGAGTGTCCTTCTGTGAGCTAGAGCAGATGTATATTACTAGGGTGGTAGGAATTTGGAGAAGCATGGAAAAACTTAGTTTGATCTATAGACTGTGGTTAACAGCAATTCTATAATATTCTTGCATCAATGCCAAAGATGTACTGTGTTGATAATGGAGGTGTACGGAAAAAGTGTGCCAAATGTATGCTATGGACCATGATTGGTGATAACAGTCTGATGATATTATCTCATAATCTATAACAAATGTTCTATCACAGTGAGGTATGTTGGTGAAGGGGTACTGTATGGGGATTCTACACATGTGCATGATTGTCTTGTAAGTTTACAACCTCCAGAATAAAAATATATTTTTAAAAAATAGGGTAGGTTGGGGGAAAATACAACAAATGTAAGATAGGGACTATAGTTAGTAGTTTTATATATATATATATATATTTTTTTTTTAATATATTTTTTATTAATTTTTAAATTTATCTCTCTCCCCTTCCCTGCCCCCCAGTTGTCTGCATCCATTCACTGTGTGTTCTTGTGTCTGCTTATATTCTTGTCAACGGGACTGGGAATCTGTGTCTCTTTTTGTTGTGTCATCTTGCTGCATCAGCTCTCCGTGTGTGCAGCACCACTCCTGGGCAGGCTGTACTTTTTTTGCGCTGGGTGACTCTCCTTATGGGGCACACTCCTTGCACGCGGGGCTCCCCTACATGGGGGACACCCCTGCAAGGCACAGCACTCCTTGCATGCATCAGCACTATGCATGGGCCAGCTCATCACACCACACAAACCCAGGCCAGCCCTGGGTTTGAACCCTGGACCTCCCATGTGTTAGGCAGACGCTCTATCCGTTGAGCCAAATCTGCTTCCCAGTAGTAATATTTTGACAATGTTCTTGCAGTTTGTAACAAATGTTTCATAATAATGCAAGGTGTTGGTGGAGGGGTGATGTATGAGACCCTTGTGTGATGTTATGCATGGGTATTTTGTAAGTTCACAATCTTTACTATATACTTACTGTTTATGCATGTTCATGTATGAATGGTATATGACAATAAAAAATATATTAAAAAACAACAAAAAACATACTTACTTTCCAAACCTCAATACGCCTGAAACATAAGTCTGCCAGTGAGCACAATAAAACATGAACATTCCAATAAAAGAGCAGAAAAACAACCAGTCAGGATGGGTTCCTAAGCGAACAGCAATTGATGCTCCAACTGCCATTAACACTGAAAAAAAAAAACATGGTTTAAGAATCATTTAGAATTTAGAAACGATGAAAATAACTGCCATGTACTACTTATTTTTAGGGATATAATCATGGCATTAAAATAAGGTAAACTTAGCAAAATAAATCCTTGAACATACTTTGTGGCAGTTTGAAATTATTATACAAATCCAAAAAATAGAAAAGACTATGTTTACAAACTCATCTATTCCTCTGGGTGTGATAACCTTTGATTACATTAAATTCAGTTGAGGGGCTTTGATTAGATTGAAAAGATTATTTTAGGGCTTTTGATTTGACTATGTCAGTAAGGCATGACTTAGGTTGAGTCCCCACCTCTTTGCTGGGTCTGATATAAATGGACTCACATGGACAGATAGAAGAAAAAAAAGAAACTGTCATATTTGATTCTGTAATGTGAGAGGATTGCTTAAACACAAAGCCTCCAAGAGGCTGGGCCCACAGAACCACTCAAGAGGAAACCAGCCCTGCTATATGCCTGATCATTTGCAGCTTAACTTGGGAAGAAAGAGGAAAAGCCAAGACTGATATAGGAGGCCCAGAAAGAGACAATTCCTATGCCATCTTGCAGCAGAAATCAGGAAGAAAGCAAAGCAGCTGAGCCTGAGAGAGGGTCTGGAGGGGGAGACGGAGAGAAAGAGACAATTCCTATGCCATCTTGCAGCAGAAATCAGGAAGAAAGCAAAGCAGCTGAGCCTGAGAGAGGGTCTGGAGGGGGAGACGGAGACCAGGCAGAGATTGCCTGCCATCTTGCGTCAACACATGGCAGCTGACTTTGGTGATAAAGCACCTTTTTTTTTTTTCCAAATAGGAGGTAACAGGGATTGAACCTGGAACCTTGTACATATGAAGCAAGTGCTCAACCACTGAGCTACACCCTCTCTGCAATAAAGCACCTCTTACGGGGCCTTGAGTTAGACTTTTCATAGGCCTTGAAACTGTAAGCTTTTACCCCAAATAAACACCCTTTATAAAAGCCCACACATTTCCGGTACTTTGCATCAGCAGCCCTTTGGCAAACTAAAACAATACTTTTTAAACACACTATGCGAAGTTGCTCTCAAATGTACGCATAATCAAAAAATTGAAACAGCTCAGTTCACCTTTTTTTTTTTTTTTTTAAGCTATCACTATAATAAAACCTAAAGCAAAAACTCCACTAATTTACCTGTGGAAAGAGAGTCACAACCATGGTCAAAAAGTTCCCCTAAAGGAGAACAAGAATTTGTTCTTCTGGCTTGTTTCCCATCAATTGCATCCAGTGACTGGTAGAAAAAGAGTCCCAGGGCACATAAAAGGAATGTCCAGTATGGTGCCTAAAAATAAATGTAATAATAAAGACTGATAAATATCAAGAAGTTAGCTTCTGTTTGAAAATAGCTCAGCCTCAGAACCGATCAACATATTTTTTTGTGATCAGGTTTTTTATCAAACTAACATATGATAAAGTACATTCATAACCCTCATTCTAGAGATGAGAATTAAATCCAGATATCAAATAACTTGCTCAAAGTTATCTAGGTAAAAGCATCACTGAAGTCCATATTGATAGGAGCATAAAGTTCAAATTACTGAACAAGGATTGAGACCCTGATGTTGATTTTTTTTTTTTTTTTTTAGGTACCAGGGGCCGGGGATTGAACCTGGAACCTTGCATGTGGGAAGCTGGCACTCAACCACTGAGCCACATTGGCTTCCCTGAGTTATTTTTTTTTTCCTTTCATTTGTTTTGCCTGTTGTTCATTTTTGTTTTTTTCAGGAGGTACTGGGAACCAAACCCAGGACCTCCCACGTGGGAGGCAGGTGTCCAACTGCTTGAGCCATAAAATGCTCCCCTTGATTTCTAATCCATGGGTCCTTTAGTGGAATAATATTTATATGGCACTAGATTTGAAACCACTAAGTTTCTTCTAATAAAAAAAGACTTTAAAGATAAAGTATAGGCTCCTGCTTCCATTCATGATGGAGTTCGAGAGACCAGATTTACTTTCCTACATTATGCAACTAGAAAAGAAAAAATATATAAAACTAAAGTTTTCAGACATTGAACAACAGGTAGTTCAGAACTTTAATCACTGAAGGAAGGGAAACAAATGAGGTGAGCCCTACAATTGTCCCGGCTTACTGCCTAGAGGCAGGTTTCAGGCCATAGTGCAAAAATAGGGGACACAAACATAGTCCAGCAATCTTGCTCTGTTGAGAAAGATATCAGAGTTTAGGAAAGTCAAGGCAGCTAGAATTTGTGGGGCCAGAGAACCAGAAAGGAGGAAGCTGCAGAAGAGAGAGAGCTACAGAAGGTGTGGACACTAAAGAAGGGTACACTTGAGTCTTTAGCTGAGAGCTGAAATATGTCTGAATGAGATGAAAACAGCCAAGACCAGAGAGAATCACTGGACAGTGGAAGGCCAAACAATTCTTGAAGCTCACAAAAGCTGGGAATAGTTCATGTTCTCACCAGGCAGAACAGAATGACTTTGTAATACATGGGCATTGGGTAGAGTTCTCAGAAATGTACTGCTTTGGTAATGGGGATAAATTAGCCCTAGACCAAAGGCTTTTCTGGAAAGCCTTATGACACTTAAAATCAAGTTTCAAAAAGGTTCAACTGATTCCAGGTAATTTAATTGCATGCTAACATATAAAAGGAATACAGTAAAATCTAGCACCCAAAAAAGTAAAATTCATAGTTTGGCATCCAATAAAAAATTATCAGTCATGAAAAGAAACAAGAGAATATGATCTACCATTAGGAGTAAACTCAATCAATACAATCTGACCCAGGAATAACAAAGATAATGGAATTAGCAGATGAAGATGATAAAACAGCTACTATCCTATAGTAATGCTAAAACTAAAAGAGAAAAAAAAAGAATACTGGTTTTGGTTTTGTGAGATATGAATATGATTAAGCCTTTCTTCTCTTCATTTTTTTTCATTAATAAGGAGACCTCGACTATGTCGTTTAACTAATCTGTTCCTAAACACCAGAGGAACAAATGAGTTAGTAGTTGTAATCACATGAGATAAAAGTACCTGGAAAGAACTTTTTAGGAGTAATGCGTCCATAAATTGTTGAGCTCCCTTTTCCTGTTTTGTTTTGTTTTTTAATTTGAAATAAAGTTATTTTTTAAAAAAAGTTATTTTAAAATGTTCCATATTTTCAAGAAAGTGGAGGAACCGTGGAAGGAGACTCAAATGAAACTTCAAGAAATAAAAAATACAATAGTTGTAATATAAAATATACTGGATGAGCATAATAGCATATTAGATACTGCAAAAAAAAATTTACAAATGACCAATGGAATAGCAACTCGCGGATCTTATTCCCGGCAGCTCTAAGGAGCCCATCATGGCGACGCCCCCTAACGGCGAGCGGTGGACGCCACGGGGGAGAAAGTGCTGCGCTATGAGGCATTCATCAGCGATGTGCTACAACAGGACTTGCGAAAGGTGCTGGACCATGTGACAAGGTATATGAGCAGCTGGCTAATTACCTTCAACTGAGAAATGTCATTGAACGACTACAGCCCAGACCCTTCACGAATCTACATAGCCCTTGGCTATGGTTTTTTCCTGGAGCTGACATTGGCAGAAGCTCTCAAGTTCACTGATCGTAAGAGCCGCCTCCTCACTGAGCTCAGCGACAGCCTCACCAAGGATGCCATGAATATCAAGGCCCATATCCACATGTTGCTAGAGGGGCTTAGAGAGCTACAAGACCTGCAGAATCTCCCAGAGAACCCTCATCACTGACTTCCTGTCCCCCTTCCTCGACATTAAAGAGCCTGAATGCCAAAAAAAAAAAAAAAAAAAAAAAAAGGACAAATGACCAATGGAAACTATCCAAAATGATGCACAGAAATTAAAAAGGCTAAAAATAAGTGAATAGGGCATCAGTGGCCTCTGGGACAAAAGGAATTGGTCTAACATTTATGTATTTGGAATTCCAGAAGGAGAGAAGAGAGAAGATGGGATAAGAAAAATATAACAATGTTTGAAAAATTTCCAAACTTGATTAAACCTATAAACCCACATATCCAAGAAGCTCAAAAATCCCCCAAGAATAAGCATTTTTAAAAACCAGACCAATGTACATCATGAACAAATTGTTCAAGACAATGATAAAAGAAAATCTTTAAGAAGTCACAGAAAAAAAGATATATTACATACAGCAGCACAAAAGTAATAATGAAGGCAGACTTCCTGTCAAACTATGCAAATCATAAAAAGAAGATAGAAAATCATTAGGGATACAGATTTGAAACACATATCCCCTAACTTACATAACTGATATTATAAAATAGGCATCTACAGTTTCACTCAACAGAGGCTGTTGCCCCACGTTGGGTGGCAGATGTTGCATCCAGCCCGAACGGTATCGGGAATGAATAACAAGAGAGAAGGGATCAGGGGATCTGCAAGCTATTGCCCACAGACAAGTTTATTTCCATTCAGCTACAGATTTATAGAGAAAGCTTGCATACTAAAAGCCCAAAGAGCAGAGAAAGATTTACTGTCATTATCTTATCTGTTAGAAACAGGGAAAGGCCTGTTTTAATTTTTTTAACTTTTTAAGGCAACTTTGTTCTTTCTTCTAATCTGGCCTGTTGACCTAATAGATCTTAACCAGAGACATTCTTGTCCTTTTGACTAAGGGAGTCTCAACAAGGAACATTCTTTTCTTGTTCTGTTTCCTAGGTTATACCATGTCTTATTTTCTTCAGCCAACAAGTCATTACTTCCTTCATGTCCCCCTTTTTGTTTTAGTGCCAGTATGACTGTGCCTGTCTTAGGTTGCCCTTATCACAATTTAAGGGTCTTATGCATCATTGACTACCATCCAAGCTCTTCTGGCACATTTAGAGGGTTTTTTGCAATGCTCTTTGCAGGAACAAGGTTGTTGGCTCGTCCCAGCTGGTTGGTGCTCTGTAATCGCTTTGTAACATATCGATTAAGACAGGTCATTGTTATAAGCAGTATTATTAAAACAGCCATCCCTATCCTAACGATGATACAAAATTCTGTGATTTCCACCAATTTACAAGATTAAGTTTCATAACATGAGAAATTAAATCAGAAAAAACATCTTTATCAGTGGCTACATGTATCTGATTCTGAGACAATTCTAATATTTTCATTTGCAATTCAACAATTTCTAATGAGATATTTGTTTTGTGGCCCAATATATAGAAGTCACAGAAAAGTCCTGGATTCTTTAAGGATTACATATGAAGACAACTATATGAATACCAGAGGTGGAGGTTAAAAACATACTAAGACAGAATTTCAGTTTCAGGTAATAAGATAGAGAAAACATCCTCTAACTTGTCTCTCTCACTGTATACAGATATAAAACCTGGATGAAATGCATGGAGAAACTAAGGAATCTGAAAAATTAGTAGTAGCAGGTGGATTGGGAAAAAAGAATTTCAAGGACCAACAAACTGGTAATGAGTGTACCATTTCCCCCCCAATGTTATCTATCCTCTGTCCTAGAATTAAAGTAGCCAGAAATCCACAAGTGGACATCATTGCCAACAGAAGGAGCTCCAGGAGAAGTCCTCTAGCTCTGGAAAGTACTGTGGAAGTCAGAGGGGGCAAGCTAAGGAAAGTAACCCCATAATGTTACTTATGAACTCCTAGGCTCATCCCAAGGCTGAGCATGCACAGATCTATGGTAAACAGCAGACTAAGGACTTTGAAAACTGAATTAAGAAACAGACCACCACAAGATCTCAGAGTGGACAGTGGATGGCATGCAGATGGGACAGATCCAAATGGTAACTGCAAAGGCTTTGAAAACAGAGTTGACATTGAAACCAACCTACAGAAGGCTGGTTGAAACATGTGGTCTAAATCAAGTTGATTGCCTGGTAAAACAAAAATGTTGATAGTCACTAGAGGACTTAAATCTTTAAGTTATAACATTATATTCTTATAACATTCTTATAACATTATATTCAGCATGTATAAGGTAATAATCCAAAATTATGCAGATTATTAAAAATCAGGAAAATCTCAACTCACAGAGTTAAAGACAACAGATACCAATGCCAAGGTAACAAAGATGTTGAAATTAGCTGAAAGGGCAAACATTTTGAAATGAATGGAAAGACAAAGTCCCAGGAAAGATAAAAGATATAAAGAAGAACCAAACAGGAATTTTATAATTGAAAACTGCAATAACCAAAATTAAAATCTCACTGTGCACACTCAACAGCAGAATGAAGAGGACAGAGGAATCAGTAAACCTGCTGCAGAGATGAACAGAAACTATCCAATTTGAACAGAGAGAAAAATGATTAAAAAAAATTAACAGAGCCTCAGGGACCTGTGATGAAAGCAAAATGTCTTAATATTCAGGTCACTAGAGTCCTAAAAGAAGAGGAGAAAGAATGTGGTACAAAAAAAAATTTGAAGAAATATGGCTGAAAACCTCTCACAATTAGCATAAAATATAAACCTACAAATTCAAAAAGCTCAGTAAATCCCCAAATTCTTACTTCACAAACTACCTATTCCTTCAAACCTCCTAAGAAGCACTTTCAGGCTCATGTAACACATTTTGAAGTGGCAGTGAGCTGCAGGAAATGGCTGCATGCCACATGAGGCCTTCCTCCTTTAAACCCTCAAAATCACACTCATCTGTCCTCAGCCAATTTCCTGTTCACTTCTTTTCCAGGCTCCTGTTCCCTGCAGTCACCACTTCCATTCCCTCCTGGGTTGGTAATTTTTCAACTTCTCTTTTATCCTGCTATCTCTATAAAACAGGTTTCAGACTTTCTAATGGTATTTATGATGAGCATTTACAGACAGACCCATGAGGATCCACCCTGGCAGGTATAACATGTTACCTTCCTTACAACGTATCAGGACGCTTCTGTAGAAGGAACATATTCCAAATAGTAGAGACTATCCAGGTAATAGTAGATTCCTAACATTAAAAAATTTTAATTATATAGTTTTCAGGATATCCACTATAACCTTTAAGATCAGAATTTAATAGAAATCTTTCTAGAACATAAAAATCGACATTTTAATAACTGCATGGTATTCAATTATGGCTATTTATAATTAATCACTTACCTAATGATGAAACTTACATAATTTCATAAAATGTTATTGTAAGTTTACTGCAGAAAATAATTAGTAAGAATAAACCATAACCCCTAGTCATTTTCAAAAACTCATTAATAAATTTAAATTGTTTTTAAATTACACCACTGAGAAAGAGCTATATAAAAGTGAGTAGAGAAATTTTACCTTTTCTAGTTATTTGACATTATAAGATGCTATTATTCATTAAAGGATTTGAAGAAACAAAATTATGAGTTTAAAATGTCTTTGGTATTTCTGAGTATACTATAATTATTACATGGAAGCACAAACAAAGTAAACCTAACACCCTAGCCTGGAAGTCATACACTATAACTTTAGCCTCAAACATGCAAAGCTTATGCTGGGAAAAAGGAAACTTCAAGTGAGGCTAATAGTCTGAAATCCCCATCCCATACCCAGATGGCTCCCACATGTCTGCTTGTTGTGCTTGCTCATTGTGTCTGCTTGTTGTCTCTGTTCATTGTGTCCACTCATCTTTAGGAGGTACTGGGAACTAAACCCAGGACCTCCCACATGGGAGGTGGGCGCCCAACTGCTTGAGCTACATCCACTCCCCTGATAAGCCACACTTATTTCTCACACATGATTTGCTTTTCCAGGAAGCATCCAGAATAGTACCTCTGACAAAAACCCTGTAAACTTGGAGCTTTGTCAGGAACAAGCCCAGAAGTGTTCAAGTTTCCATATTAAAGATGAAGTGAGAAGGGACGGGGCTGGGCAGTGGCTGAAGAATGAAGACTCAGATGCGAGGAGATCCCAATTTATCCCTCTCTTTCTTCCTGCAACCCTACAGCTCTACCTCCCTACAAACAAAAAGAACATTAGGGCTTCAGCTTGCCCTCCCTACTCAACATTCACCCAGAACCCGAACTCCAAAATTAACTTTTCTCGTGCCTCTTCCATTCTCCCTTTCCCCTAAAAACTTTCATTTTGTAGGGATGAACCAACTAGAGCAGAGCAAGGTATATTCCCAGTACCTTAGCACAATGACTGGCATAGAGTATATTAATACATTCAACTGATACTTCCAGATTAATGAACCAAGTGTGACAAAAAAACGGTCTTTGTGCAGAAA
Organism: Dasypus novemcinctus; assembly: GCF_030445035.2. NCBI lineage: Eukaryota > Metazoa > Chordata > Mammalia > Cingulata > Dasypodidae > Dasypus > Dasypus novemcinctus. Next base: position 85,776,909 of record NC_080684.1, on the reverse strand, counting down.
GGAATTTTTAATTTGTAAAAGAGAAGCACTTGGGGGCAGAGCCTTCATGAGCTTTAGGCTCCTCTGGCTGCCCTTTCCAAACTAATCATAGAAGCAAAATATATAGAATGAATACAAGCTCTTTACCCACTAATAAGAGTTTCTGCCAGCTTGCAACATTCAACTTCCTTAATTTTCCATCTCCATTCCACCCACAAAGCTCTCTTGTCCAGCTGGTTTATTTAAGACATGATACTCTCTCCTGGCTGGTCCATTCCAAACATTCTTCTCATTCAATTCAGCACTGATGTGCCCCCTGGTTCAAGGATGGCCTGATCCACCTTTCTCCACCTAAGCTTCAGCTAGGGGGAAATCAAACCCACCTCTGTAGCTACCATATTCTAACCTATTCTGCTTAAAAAATGTCTTCTACAAATACCTATTTTTCAGGGTTAAAGCAGCCTTTGCAAATATATAGGCTTTCTGTTGTACCAAACATGCTCATTCGATCATTGGTGTCTCAAGCACACAACTATTTTTTAAACACTACACAATGACAGTGTTCAAGACTTTATAACAATGCATTGTTTCCATGGTATAGTTCCCTTGTTTAAATGATGTCACAGGTGGCAGCAACAATTTAAAAATGCAAAACTCTGAAATCACCTTCCTTAGTTCATGAAATAAAGATGACCTGACTTTATCAAGGGAAGGAATGCTGCCTAAGACATTGTTTCACAAATGTAACCTACCATTAAAACAAGTCATTAATTTCATGATCTTTAAATCTACAATTAAAATGAATGGAAAGAAGTGGAAAAGTCTTATAGAATCAAGGCTTTCCACCTCAAATCCTCATTTATATGGAATTTCATGTTTTCGTAATCATGTAAAGGTGTAAGATGCTATTCATTATAAAATTAAAGGAAACTAAAATACCTTATCAATATAGTTTAATGACTAATTTAATCATGATGGAAATTGAATCTTTTTTTTTCCTTTTTTTTTATTAAAATTATTTATTTTTAAAAATTACATTAAAAAAATATGAGGTCCCAATCAACCCCACCGCCCCCACCCCCCACTTCCCCCGCAGCAACACTCTCTCCCATCATCGTGACACATCCATTGCACCCAGTAAGTACATCTCTGAACATCACTGCACCCCGTAGTCAATGGTCCACATCATAGCCCACACTCTCCCACGTTCCATCCAGTTGGCCCTGGGGGGATCTACAATGTCCCGTAATTGTCCGTGAAGCACCACCCAGGACAACTCCACGTCCCAAAAACGCCTCCACATCTCATCTCTTCCTCCCATTCCCCAAACCCAGCAGCCACCATGGCTACCCTTCCCACACCCATTCCACATTTTCTCTGTGGACATTGGATTGGTTGTGTCCATTGCACATCTATGTCAAGTGGGGGCTTAGATTCCACATGGATACTGGATGCACTCCTCCTGCTTTCAGTTGTAGACACTCTGGGCTCCATGGTGTGGTGGTTGACCTTCTTCAACTCCATGTTAGCTGAGTGGGGTAAGTCCAATAAATCAAAGTGTAGGAGCTGAAGTCTGTTGAGGCTCTGGGCCTGGGTGTCATATTATTAGTCCAGAGATTCAAATCCCCTAAATATATCTTAAACCCCAGCACCAACTACAATTCCAATAAAGTAGCATGCAAGTCTTGTGAGGAGAGAGCCCCTCTGAGTCCAATTCCATCACGCACAAACACCAGCTCCAAAGAAGGGCCATCTGCCATGGCAGTGAACCCCATCTGCCATGACCATAGAACCCGTGGGTCTCTTTATCCCTCAAAAGAACCAATACCTGGGGTTGTATCTACTTTATCTGTCTCTTAGGCTCTGCTCAGTTGTGCATAAGGGCATTCCTTCTGACAACCTCCAGACTCTTTTTTAGACATTCATAGTCTTATAATCTCATTTCTCCTTTCCATTTCCCCCTTACATTAGGTCAAACAGCATTTTGAAGTCATGTTATTATATGTAGACAGGGATATTCTGCTGATCCGGAAATTGAATCTTAATGACATTCTATTTTATTCATCTTGTCTGTAAACAATGCTTCAATACTAATCATTATGTCATAAAAAGTAATAAATGATAATTTAAGAAAAACTTGTTTTTTTAACATATGAAACAATATGAAATGTATACTCTCACCTCTGTTAAATTTTTAAAATTTTCCAAAAAATGCATCTTTCTTTAAATTTTTTTCTTCCTTCTATTCTATTTGTTTGCAGGAAAAGTGAAGAAATACCCTTACTTGCCCAATATAAACCAAAAAGTATTTCACATTCGGATACAACTAGATGAAAACCAGGCCTAAGTACCAAGAAACCCAGCAGAGGGTAGGTTAGAGGCACTTGGTTTAAGTATTACCAGGCTCCCCCTGAAGAGGCAAGATGCTCATCTGCTGGCATCCAGGAGAAAAGGGGACTGGAGTACTGTGATCAGAAATAAGACGGAGAGAGGGACAAAAAAGTGCCAAGCTGGTCTCAGTCATAAGCATTAACTGACCACCTAGAAGTATGCAGTTTTGGGTTCTGGGAAAGGATTATAGGCCCTGTCTCAGGGTACAAGTGCTCATCTCTCGGTTTTAAGTGCTCAGGCCTTCTACAGTACTGTGGGGTGAGGCACTTTTGATCTTGCTCCAGGGCAGGTAAGCAGACCCCTGAAAGCAGAGAAAACTGGAAGTATCCTAGGTTTCCTTTCAGTTCCTGGGTGGTCATGAAATGAATCCCTTATTGCTCAAATGATTGGGCTTCGGAAGTACACACAGACTCTCTCACAAAACATTGAAGGTTATTTTAAAGAGAAAGACAGGAAGCAGACTTGGCCCAGTGGTTAGGGCGTCCGTCTACAACATGGGAGGTCCGCGGTTCAAACCCCGGGCCTCCCTGACCCGTGTGGAGCTGGCCCATGCGCAGTGCTGATGCACGCAAGGAGTGCCGCCCACGCAGGGGTGTCCCCGCGTAGGGGAGCCCCACGCGCAAGGAGTGCACCCGTAAGGAGAGCTGCCCAGCGCGAAAGAAAAATGCAGCCTGCCCAGGAATGGCACTGCACACACGGAGAGCTGACACACAAGATGACGCAACAAAAAGAGACAGAGTCCCGTGCCACTGACAACAACAGAAGTGGACAAAGAAGAACACGCAGCAAATGGACAGAGAGAGCAGACAATGGGGGGGGGCGAGGGGGGTTGGAGGGGGAGGGGAAGGGGAAAGAAATTTAGAAAAAAAGAAAAAACTTACAAAAAATTTAGAAAAAAAGAAAAAACTTATAAAAATAATTGTTAAAAAAAATAAAGAGAAAGGTGGGAGCACATCTGGCTCAGAGGTTGAGCACCGGCTTCCCACATCCGAGGTCCTAGGCTCATTCCCTGGTACCATTAAAAAAAAAAAAGGACAAAGGAAAAGAGAGGTGATCCATGAATACAGCCATTCAAGTCAGCCAGGAGAGAGGAGGCTAGTGGGCCCCATGGTGTCCCATGGCAATACCACAGGGGCAGTGTCCAGGGCAGTGAGGCTGGGGGAAACATCAATATGACCCTGCCGCAAGGGGCAGTGTAGGAGAGAACGAGAGAACATAGAGAAATTTGGAAAGCGAGTTCCTAAGAATAAGGCCACAAAGCTCCAGCAATGGAATAACTGGCTCTACCAACAGGCTGGCTATGCGATTTGGACCAGTCACTTAAGCTCTCAGTTTTGTTGGTTTATTGTGAGATACAATCACTATACATAAAGTGCTTAGAAAAGTTCCTGGCATATGGAAGGAGCTGAGTAAATGGTAGCTGTTACTGTTATTACTAATATGATATTGGATGATTTTAGGTGATTCATTGATAAACTTATTTTAATATTTATGCACTGTAATGTATTTGGGAAAAATAGATGGTATATCGAACCTATGTTTTATAAATATGAAGGCTCACGATGAGGTTAAGTTTTTTTTTTCCATTTAAAAACTTTTATTGAAGTATATCATTCATGCATGAATGCACATAATGAATGATTAGTGAAAGTTGTGAACTTATAAAACAAACATGCATAACAGCATACAGGGTTCCCACACATCACCCCACCACCAATACCTTGCATTGTTATGAAACACTTGTTACAAATTATGAAAGCATTGTCAAATTATTAATACTAACTATAGTTCATATCTTACATTTGGTGTATTTTTCTCCTGACCCTCCCCATTTTCTTTGTTGTTCATAAACCATACAATTTATCTAAAGTATACAATCAGTGGCATTTGGTATAATCACAGAGCTGTGCATTCATCACTTCAATCAGTATTAGAGCATTTTCATTACTCAAAAAAAAAAAAACTATCATACCCATATGTTAGCACTACTAAATTATAAATCCTATGTGCTTTCACCATTTCTATTCATTTCCAAACATTTAAAAACAACTCTTTACTAATTCTGCAACAGATTAAACCAACGTTCTACTCTCTGATGACTTATATTCTAGATACTAACTCCACAAATTTGCTCGTTATAGTAGTTTGTAACAGCAAAATTACACAATATTTGTATTTTTGTACCTGGCTTACTTCACTCAACATAATATCCGCCAGGTTCATCCATGCTGTCATTTTGCTTTACAGTTTCATTTCTTCTTACTGCTGAATAATATTCCATTGTATGTATATACCACAGTTTGTTTATCCATTGAACACCTGGGTTTTTTCCATCTTTTGGCAATCGTTAATAATGCCACCAAGAACACTGGTGTGCAGATGTCTATCTGTGTAACTACTCTCAGATCTTCTGGGTACATACCTAGTAGTGATACTGCAGGGTCACATGGCAGATCTATTTCTAACTTCCTTAGGAACTGCTAGAGACTTCCACAGTGGCTGTACCCGTCTACATTCCCAACAGTGAATAAGTGTTCCTGTCACTCCACATCCTCTCCAACACTTATAGTTTTCTATCTTTTTAACAGTGGCCATTCTAGTAGGTATGAAATGATATCTCACTGTAGCTTTGATCTGCATTTCCCAAAGAGCCAGTGATGTTGAACGTTTTTCCATGTTGTTTTTTCGCCATTTTTATTTCTTCTTTAGAAAACTGCTTAGTCAGGTCTTCTGTCCATTTTTTAATCAGGTCGTCTTTTTATGGTTGAGTTGTAGGATCTCTTCATATACCATGGATATGAGACTGTTGTCAGATGTGTGATTTTCAAATATTTTCTCCCACTGAGTAGGCTGACTTCACAAAGTCCTTTCAGGTGCAGAAGTATTTAATTTTGAGGAGGTCCCATTTGTCTATTTTTTCTTTTATTACTCGTGCCTTCCGTCTAAGGTTTAAGAGAAGACCCCCTACTACAAGGTCCTATAGATATTTCCCTACATTATCTTCTAGGAGTTTTATGGTCCTGACTTTTATGTTTAGGTCTTTGATCCATTTTGAACTGATTCTTGTATAGGGAGTGAGATAGGGGAACTCTCTGATTGTTTTAGTTATAATAGTCCTAGCACCATTTGTTAAAGACTGTTCGGTTCCAGAAAAGTGGACTTGGTAAACTTACCAAAAATCAGTTGACCATACAGGTGCAGGTTTATTATATTTCTGAACTCTCAATTTGATTCCACTGAACAATGTATCTATCTTAATGCCACTACCATGCTGTTTTGATCACTGTAGCCTTATAATATACTTCAAGGTCAGGAAGCATGAAGTCATCCAACCTCCCTCTTCTTTTGTAGGATGTTTTTGGATACTCAGGACCCCTTTCCCTAACAAGTAAATTTGATAATTGACTTTTCTATTTCTGTAAAGTTGGCTGTTGGAATTTTTATTTTATTTTTTTAAAGCAGTGTCTTGTAGTTTTCTATGTATAAGTCCTTTACAATCCTGGTTAAATTAACTCCTAGATATTTGGTCTTTTGTTGCTATTGTAAATAGAATTTTTTTCTTGATTTCCTCCTCAGATTACGTATTACTAGTGTATAGAAACAGTACTGATGTTTAACCACTGAGCTACACCTACTCCACGTGATATTTGCATGTTGATCTTGTATACTGCCACTTTACTAAATGCATTGATTAGCTCTAATAGCTTTGTTGTAAATATTTCAGGATTTTCTAAACATAGGATCATGTCATCTGCTAATAATGAGAGTTTTCTAATTTGGATGCCTTTTATTTCTTTTTCTTGCCTAATTAGTCTAGCTAGAATTTCTAGAATAATGTTGAATAGCAGTGGTGACAGTGGGCATCCGTCTTGTTCCTGATCTTAGAGGGAAAGCTTCAACCTCTCCCCCTTAAGTATGATGTTAGATAGGGCGTTTTCATATATGCCCTTTATAATATTGAGGAACTTTCCTTCTATACTTATCCTTCAAAGTATTTTTATGAAGAAAGGATGCTGGATTTTGTCAAATGCCTTTGCACATCAGTCAAGATGATCATGTATTTTTTTTTCTCGATTTGTTAATGTGGTATATTATATTAATTGATTTTCTTATGTTGAACCATGCTTGCATACCAGGAATAATACCCACTTGGTTGTGGTGTATAGTTGTTTTGATATCCTGTTGAATTCTATTTATGAGTTTTGTTGTTTTTTTTTTTGAGAAATTTTACATCTATGTTCAGTAGAGAGATTGGTCTGAAAAATTTTTTCTTGTAGTATCTCTATCTGGCTTTGGAAGTAGGGTGATGTTGGCTTCATAAAATGGCTAGTAATTTTCCCTCCTTTTCAATATACTGGTAGATTTTAAACAGAGTGGTATTAATTCTTCTTGAAATGTTGGTAGAATTCACATGTGAAGCCATCTAGTCCTAGACTTTTCTTTCTTGAAAGATTTTTGACGATTGATTCAGTCTCTTTAAAATGATTGTTTTGTTACATTCCTGTATTTCTTGTAGAGTCAATATAGGTTGCTTGTGCATTTCTAGGAATTTGCCCATTTCATCTAGGTTGTCTAATTTGTTGACATCAGTTTCTCATAATAGCCTCTTATGAGAGGATATCCTTTTTATTTCTGTGGGGTCAGTTGTAATGTCATCCCTTTCATTACTGATTTCATTTCCATCTTCTCTCTTTTTTTCTTTGTTTATTTAGCTGAGGATCTGTCGATTTTATTGACCTTCTCAAAGAAACATCTTTTGGTTTTGTTGATTTTTTTGTTCTCAAAATCATTTATTTCTGCTCTAATCTTTATTATTTCTTTCTTTCTGTTAGCTTTGGATTAGTCTGCTGTTCTTTTCCTAGTTTCTTCAGGTGTTCAGTTAGGTCTTTGATTTTAGCTTACTCTTCTTTTTTAATACAGGCATTCAAGGTTATAAATTTTCCTCTCATCACTGTCTTTGCTGTATCCAATAAGTTTAGATAAGTTGTGTTCTCATTTTCATTTGTCTTGAGATATCTACTAATTTCTCTTGCAATTTCTTCTTTGACCCACTGATTATTTAGGAGTGTGTTGTTTAGCCTCCATATATTTGCAAATTTCCCTCTTTCCCAGCTATTACTGACTTCCAGCTTCATTCCATTATGATCAGAGAAAGTGCTTTGTATATTCAATCTTCTTAAATTTGTTGAGAGCTATTTTGTGGCCTAATCTGTAATCTATCCTGGAAAAAGATCCATGAGCACTTGAGAAGAATGTAAAACCTGCTGATTTGGGGTGCAGTGTTCTATACATGTCTGTCAGGTCTATATCATTTATCATATTGCTCAAATTCTCTGTTTTCTTGTTGATCTTTTGTCTAGTTGTTCTCTCTATTGATGTGAGTTATTTGTTGAAGTCTTTAACTGTTACTGCAGAGACATCTATTTCTCTTTCAGTTTTGCCACATTTTGTCCCATATATTTTGGGGCACCCTGGTTAGGTACATAAGATATTTATGACTATTACTCCTTCCTGGTGGATTGTCCTTTTTATTAGAACATAATGGCCTTCTACATCTCTTATCATTTTTCTGCATTTAAAGTCTGTTGTTTCCAATACCAGTATAGCCGCCCCTGCTCTCTTTTGGTTACTGTTTTTGCGATGTATCTTTTTTCTTTTTTAATATTTATTTATTTATTTCCCTTTCCTCCATTGTCTGCTCTCCATGTCCATTCACTGTGTGTTCTTCTGTATCTGCTTGTCTTCTTATTAGGTGGCTCTGGGAACCAATCCTGAGACCTTCCGGAGTGGGAGAGAGGCGATCATTCTCTCATGCCACCTCAGTTCACAGGTCTGCTGCGTCTCTTATGTCTTTCCTCTGTGTCTCTTTTTGTTGCATCATCTTATTGTGCCACCGCTCCACATGGCCCAGCACTCCTGCACAGGGTAGCACTCCATGCAGGCCACCACTCTGCACAGACCAGCACTCCACATGAGCCAGCTCACCACACAGGCCAGCTTGCCTTCACCAGGAGGCTCTGAGTATTGAACCCTGGACCTCCTATATTGTAGATGGGAGCGCAATTGCTTGAGCCACATCCACTTCCCTCATGATGTATCTTTTTCCAACCTTTTACTTTCAGTCTATTTGCATCCTTGCATCTAAGATGAGTCTCCTGCGACAGTATATGGATGGCTCATGTTTTCTTTCATATATATAAACATACATATATATATATATATTTTAAGAAGCTTTAGATTATATAAATGTTAAATAAAAATATAAGGGATTCTCATATACCCTACTGCCTCCCCCTTCATGTTTTCTTATCTATTCTGTCAGCCAATGTTTTTTGATTAGGGAGTTCAGTCCATTAATAGTCAATGTTATTACTTTAAAAGCATTACTTAATTTAACCATTTTACCTTGTGGCTTTCATATGTCATGCCTTATTTTTGTCTGTCTTTTTACCTTTTTGGTTACCCTTTCTGATAGTTTTCACTCTTACGCTCTCCTCCAAACCTCTCTCTCATCTTCTTTTCTGCCTCCAGGAACCTCTTTAGTTTTCCTACAGAGCTGGATGCTCATTTACAAATTCTCTTAGTTTCTGTTTATCTGTGAATATTTTAAACTCACTGTCATATATAAAGGTCAGTTTTGCTGGACAAAGAATTCTTGGCTGGCAGTTATTCTCTTTCAGAACCTTAATTATATCATACCTCTTCTTGCCTCCATGGTTTCTGAAGAGAAACTGATACTAAGTCTTACTGGATATCCCTTGTATGTGATGTTTTGTTCTTCCCTTGCTGCTTTCAGAATTTTCTCTTTTTCTTTAGCCCTTGGCATTCTGAATATTGTGTCTTTTGATTTATTCTAATTGGGGTATGCTGTGCTTCCTGGACACATATATCCATGTTTTTCGTGAGAGTTGGGAAATTTTTGGCCATTATTTCCTCAGATATGCTTAATATCCCCTTTCCCTTCTCTTCTCCTTCTGGAACTTCATAAAACATATGTTGGTGCACTTCATGCTATTATTCAACTCCCTGATCCTGTGCTCAATTTTTTCCACTTTTCTCTCTCTGTTCTTCTCATTTCAATTTCATTGGTTCTATCCTCTACATCACTGATTCTTTCTTTCCATGATTTCAAATCTGTTATATGTCTCCATTGTATTTCTAATCTCACTTATTGAGTCTTTCATTCCTATAATCTGTTATTTTTCTATCCAAGGTTTCTTTTTTTTTCCTCTCCTCCCCCCCCAGTTGTCTGCTCTTCTGTGTGTTCATCTGTGGCCGCTTCTATCCTTATCAGCAGCACGAGGAATCTGTGTTTCTTTTTGTGTCATCTTGTTGCATCAGCTCTCCGTGTGTGTGGTGTCATTCTTGGGCAGGCTGTACTTTCGTGCTGGGCGGCTCTCCTTATGGGGTGCACTCCTTGCGCATGGGGCTCCCCTACACGGGGGACACTCCTGCATGGCACAGCACTCCTTGCGCGCATAAGCACTGCGCATGGGCCAGCTCCACACGGGTCAAGGAGGCCCCAGGGTTTGAACCGCAGACCTTCCATGTGGTAGGCGATGCCCTATCCATTGAGCCAAGCCCGCTTCCCTATCCAAGGTTTCTTTGTGCTTCACCCAGTGTCTTCTTAATACCTTTTATTTTTTTAGCCATATTCTCCTTCAACTCCATGATTTGATTTAGGAGATTTGTATGAGCAGCATTGATTAGTTGTTTCATCTGGAGCTTTGATTTGTTCCTTTGCCTTAGTCTTATCTTCCTTTTTCTTAGTATGGCTTAGAATTTCTTTTGCTGATGTAGAGGCATCTGATTATCATGCTGAATTTACTCTGCTGTTCAAGTTTATCTTTCTTGCCTAGGCACTGATTTTTAAGAACCTCTGTGCTACCAGTGTTCTTTGGTTTTTTGTTCAACTTGTTCCAGATATTTAGGATTGCCCCTGTTTAACTGCTCAAACCAGGGCTAAGGGCCTGGAGAGGGGGCAATAAAGGCACCAGATTATCTCTTTTATTTTTCAAACTATTTTTTTCCTTCTTTGCATACACTTTCCTTGTCTGCCAGCAGATGGTGCACTTTGTTTATCTTCATTTCTTTAATCAGATTTTGTGGCTTAACGGTTGGGAGGTGGTTCAAGGTTTTCCAGTCCCATTCAGAAATTAGCTTTTGGCCCTCCTGAATTTTTCAACTTCAGGCAGCCCAAATACAAAATACTGATGAAGGTCAAACCTTCCTATTGGTTTCTGAGAAGACTGGAAGCCTGCACTCAATGTGCTAGTACTAGGATTTTAAAAATTTGATATTTTGACCAATGCCTGCAAGAAGGATGGCACAGGTCCTGGTATAAGAGAATTTTTCCTTTATCATATAACTAACACTTTGTTCACCTTAGGTCATGGAGGCAAAAACTAATTTCTACTAAAACTGCATAACACTGCAGTGGTACCTAGCTGTGTTTACAGTAATCACAGCTGGGCCAGCTCCCAGCCTGGGCTTAGTTCTTGTGTTTCTATTCACCACTGACCTTGTGTTCCAGCGAGGACCAGACCGACTGCACTTGGCTGTCCTGCCACACAGCCTCCCCGTGGTGGCGGATTAAGGACAACACTAATGTGGGCTGGCACTGAGACCTATTATTAATTCAAGAACAAAACAACCTCAGCTTAACAACACTGCAGTGGTGGGGGAACAGGATACCTTCAATCCTACTCTATACGTTTATGTCTGGAAGTTTTTAAGAATCCTAAGAATCAGGGCAAAGATGTAGCAGAACTCACACCTGGCCCTCAGAGATGAGAGAAGCTGAGAGGGCAGCTTGGCTTGGCACCATCCATACCTTTTAAAGCTGCTCCTCCTCTGAATCCCTGCCTTTGTGGTCTGGGAGCCTGACAGATGGTGATGCTTCTGGCTGGCAGGCTTGCCTCACTCCTCTGACCCTGGTGCTGGCATCCTTCGTTACTTGGCAGAGGTAGAGAAGAGAACTTTAAGAGTCCAGCTGCCCCCTCACGGGCGAGGCACAGCGACCCTGGGAAGAGGTGGAGCCAGTCCCTGCCTCAGGAGGGAGACATACATACCCTAGTGGGGGGAAGGGGAGGTGTTCCCTTGAAGGCCAGGAAGGTCAGGCCCTGAGGGGGGGTCTGAGTCCCCAGGGGCAGAAATGGCAAGGGTGGCCAGGCATGCACTGGTTTATTTGGCCAAACCTCACCTTCCGAGCAACTTATGTGACAAGCCAGGAAACTCCTCCAGGCCTGTGGCAGCTGAACACAAAAGGTCCTAGTGGAAAGGTTTGCGGGAACGAGACCCACCGTGGTCCAGGACGGGGAAGAGAGAAGAGGACTGCAGCAATTATGAGGAGAGCTCTCCTTCAGAGGGGCCATGCCTGGGCATGCAGGGTCTCAGCTGGCCTGCCGGTGCAGGCCGGACAGGGGTGTCTTCTCACCTTTATTGCTTTCCAGAGAGAAGGGAGGGATCCAGACATCAAAGCGGGAGCCATGGAGCCTCTCCAAGAGGAACGTGCCCCTGCAGTTTGTCTGTGGAGCCGAACCGTCCCTGCCTCAGCACACGTGCCTCCAGTACCACAGGTGCCCACTGGAAGCTTGCAGGGAGGCAGGGCTGCTGTACGAGAATGCAGGCTGCCCCTTGGATCACACCAGCTCCCTGCTGACCACCCCGCGGCCTCACGCTGTCTCCAAGGGGCCGGACAGGCTGAATACCCTCCAGTGCCGCTCCCGGGGCTGCACCAGGTTCTCCAAGCGGACGTAGTAGTGCCACAGTAGATGTGGGAAGTCCGGGCATCCCACATGCCCATGTGACGGGGATGACAGTGACACAGATGTTCTCAGTGGTTCCCCGGTGAACATCGGAGAGCTCCAGCCAGGGGTGATTCTTCTCCTGCCAGGCCTGTAGTGTCCCACGAGCCACAGAAGGGGGTGCTTCTGTCTGGTCATACATGAGAAATCTTTCACAGCGCTCGTGCTGGATGGGAGCCTGATCAGTGGAGGTGTAGGGGAGGATGTCTTCAGGGCTGACATAGTCCAGCCTGGCATGGCATGGAGGGCACGGCTGTCATCATGTTGGCCAAGAAGGACACAGCTTTTGTCTGAGATCTCTGAGATGTGTGTAGACTGTCTCGAGCATCAATCAGCACCTGACAGGAAATGTGAGTTTTGTCTTTCACCTCCTTAGAGCCATGGCCAGCAGGGTTCTCTGCTTTTTCTGGAGCTGCAGAAGCCACATCTCGGTTATACAGTCTCGCCTGCCATGGAAACAAGATGACGCCTTGGTGGCCAAAAACACTATGAAGGAAAAGCTCATCAGTCTCATATTTTCCATTCTTTTTTGGCACCTCCAACACACCATCTCCAAAACTTTGCCCTCTGCTTCGTTTCGGGATGAGAGCTGCCTCCGTGTTGCCATAGTTGCCTCTAGGGAAAGGCCCAGTCAGTGACCAGGACCACCAGTGGCTGCCCACGGTCACGGCCCACTGGGCCACAAAGCGCGCGTGGCACACCCAAGCAGGCACTGGGCTGCTGACACAAGGCCTGACCCGTGGCCGGGCAGTGCCCCACCCCACCCCCACACTCTTTAGGATCGAGCCTGGGACCTCGTACATGTGAAGCAGGTGCTCAACCACTGAGCTACACCTGCTCCCAGATGGCGTCTTGAGCAGACCTCTCAGCTCAGGCCCCAGATGCTAGGGGAGTGGTGCATTCACTGTAACTCTGCCCGGGTTGCTGCAGAAGCAAGGTCCTCAGAAGCAACTCGGCAAACAAACTCATAAACTGCTCTCCTCCCTTGGCTGGCCACACTCTCCCTCCTTCTGGGTCCTCAGCAACCAGCCCAGGGCACTGTGGAGGGTGTTTGTTTAAGAAGGCAAATTATCTTTAGCTCCCCGCAGGCTCTCAGGGCAAACAATGTCGCAGTCCCACCCAGCTTGGAAGTATGCGGACCCCTGCAGACCAAGTTCACTGGCCAAAATCTGAATTTGCCATAGACCCTGTTCCTCCCTCTCCCCTTTCTTGAGAAAGAGGACCCCTGCAACCCCCTTAGTCTGTAGCCTCTGCCAGGGGCCAGAGGATCCAGTGCTGATTGTGGCAAAGGTGGAGGGACAGCACCAGCAGCTGCTGCTACAGCTTTACTCACGGAATTTTTCCAGCCAGCTGAGAGTCCTTTACTCTGCTCTCTCTCTTCTGCATCACATCTAGCCTTTCCCCTAGTGTATAAACCAGAACAGTTTTCCAGATAGTTTCTGCCTGTCCTCTAGCTATTTTTTCTGGGAGAGAAGTGGAGGCTAAGTTTTTAAAAGAGAGTTGATTTAAAGCTGATGTAAAGATAAACAGGAAACAAAAAATAGTATAGATGATACAATGATACACAATACCAATAATTTTCTCAAATTAAAACTTGAGAAATACTGAAATCATATAATGTCTCTTATATGAATTTTTATACTGAAAAACACCTCTTTGCTTTAAATAGCCTTGGGGATGAGATGACACATACGCATAAAGGGGTTTACATAGCTAATAAATATTGGTTCAGCTGGTAACCGGGAGATTTCAATTATCCAAAATTGGTTGACTTCTCCCACCATAAAAATAGAAATCGCAATTATAAGAAGGGCGAAAGAGAGTTAGAAGACAGATCATGTATATGTGAAAAGAGGTCATGCTGGTGTGGTGTTCAAAGGTGGACACTATACCCAGTCAGGAGATTCTATTTTTAAAAGCATACATGCAAATCGACTGCTAATCTGACTCTGGAAAGCACAACCCTCTAAACGCACTGGTTGCTCCTGCTGGTGTAACTGAGCCAACACAGAGGACACGCTGGGATCTGGTTACCACACTGTCAGCGCGCACCTGGGGCGGACAAGGTGCTTCCTTGTTTGCAGAAGGAGGGTTCCCACTTGAGGCCTCAGGAAGGCTGTGGAGGCTCGGTGGCCAGGAAGGGTGAGACCTTCTCGCCAAGCAGAAAGGGTGCTCAGGGCTCACTGGTCTAGGTGGGGGCCTGGGCCTCAGCTCAGGTTAGGGACCCGCATTTGTGATGAGCAACCTGCCAGGAAATGAGGCCGGGTACAGGCTGGGAGGGAAGGAAAGCAGCCAGGGCCAAAAGGTCTTTCTCATAACTTGAAGGCTGGCTTTCATTCTTTTTATATTTCAGTCATGGGGTTCTGGGTTTTTTCCTCCTGTAGTAGTCAATAAAATTCTTGTTGAATGTTATTAACACCAGCCTCTCATTGTGTTACAGGGAACAAGGAAGAGAAAGGAGTGCGAAGGGACCCACCAGACCCAATCTGTCACGGACAGCAACTGGGCTGGGTGCTGTTCTGTTCTTTAGCTTCACAAAATCCAAGTCGTTGTAGCCTCATGCTCAGGACAAATACACCAGGAGTGGGATTTAAAGCTCTTTCCGTATTCCACAGTGCCGTGGTTTATCACAGGTGAACCAGACTTTAAAAGAAGGAACAGCTAATTCCTTAGGAATCTAGTGAAGCTATAGGAATCAAACGGACAACTCCCAAAGGGGAACTACCTCCATGTCGCCTGAACAGGGCTGGGACTAGGGTGCAGCAAGTGAGGCACCCCGGCTGCAGAATTTAAGGAGGCACTCGCTTCACTCACTCTCAGGGTGCCTCCTTCAATTTTGAAGGTCGGGTGCCTCACTTGCCTCACCCTAGTGTCCACTCTGCTTCTGGAACTTTCATCTCAGGGTTTTACATTTTATTTTAATAAGAAAGGCTACTTTTTACAAGAACCTTGCCTTAATAAGTGGTGCTTAATAAGTTATTGAGCTGATTTTTTAAAAAAGGGAGGGGGGGAGAAATACACTAGATTAAAAAAAAAACTTTAAAAAATCTGAAAAGTGCAGCTTCCTCATTTATAAAATGTGGGTAATAATAGTACCCTCTTCATAAAGTTGTTGAGAGGATTAAAAGAGATAATAGTCAAAAGCAGCTTAGAACAATGCTTGGTGCATAGTAAACTCTCAGCAAACGGGAGTTATTATTATTATTATTATTATTATTATGGAAGTTCAGAGGATTAAGTGGTTAATTTTTCTTGGCAGAATGAGGAGAACTTTCACACAGAGGGAGTATTTGAACTGGGCCTTGAAAGATGGGTAAGTGGTTGAGTAAGTGGGACAGGAAGAGGAAGAAGAAAAGGCAGGAACAAGAACAGAAATCATTAATATTGTAAGTAGTTTAATTGACTGGAGTAGAAAGTTCTTTAAAAGAAATGGTGGCTCCATTGAAGAATTAATAATAATTACTTAACTTTAAAAAAAAATTAATTTCCCTTCATTCCCAGTCATGTTCTAGAAATTGACAAAGTTAAAAAACACCTAAATATCAACTATTATTAATAGAGATATGTAGTCAGCATTACAGCCTATAGGAGGTAGGTAATCCCAAGCATCTAAACCCAAAAACCTTATGTGTTTTTCCTGACCCTTCTGGAAGCAATCTGTCAAGTCTGAAAAGCACTGTTCTGAGAATCAGAAAACAAGTTTTAAGCCTCTCTGGGCCTCGGTTGTCTCTTATGAAAATACATACAACTGTTACTGAGGATGGATGGACAGAAGAAATATGAAGAGAGTGGGAAGGCCATTCTATGAAGGAAAAACTTGCCAACCTCCTTAGGTTGTTAAGACACCAACACAGCAATGGGTGTGACAGCACTTTATACAACTGATAAGCATTATATAAAACACAAGGTATCTTTCCTAGGTACCACGTAAAGAGAGCAGGAACTCCAAATGAGAAGGTGGCGGTAGTAAAAAAAGAATGTGAACTTTGGAGTCAGACCAACTTAGGCTTGACTTCCAACTGGTCTTGTCATTTACGAGCTCTGTGGCCTTAAGCAAAATAGCCAGAAAATTGCTATGCTTCTTTCATACCATTGCTAGGATTTTATCAAACAGGCAATGTGAACCTTGTACTAGTGTTTCCGCTCACTGCTTCAGCCACTTAGGATAAGCAGGATCTAATGACATGCATTTCAGTGTATTAATTCCTCTCAGTTGCCTCTTGTCTCCTTTTTGGGGGCCACTCTCATTTTTTTTTTTCTTTTTCCCTTGAAAGGTACCTTGGATCCTTCTTTTTAAATTAATAAATCATAATTTTACCTCTTCCATCAGTCCTCTTGGACTTTTTTGTATGCCCTCCTCTTTATAGTGTTCAATAAATGGCTTTTAAATTAATAAAAATATTGGAAAGTTCACAATTTAACTACCAAGTATCAGAAACATTCAAATGCTGTTAGCCTGATAGAGGCCCAATAAAAACTAAATTCTGTTAGGTTTTCAAAACATTGTTTAATAACTAACATCTTTACAATTTTCTAAATTTATCTGCATGCAATGCAAAAACTTGGGCCTCACAACAGCCTTCTGAAATTGGTTTGACAGTTTTTGTTTTCCATTATGCCCTCAGGAAAACAGTTGCTGAGGGCAAATCTCCCCTGGTGTGCCAAAGTCACACTGGAGTCCAAGTTCTAATCTAGGGCTCTTTTCATTAGTGCACACCAACCCTGAGGAACCCTGGAAACCAGGTTGCAAAAAGCTAAAACTGCTTACTTTTCCAAACAACGGGGAAATTAATTAAGATGGGAATGTCAGCAAAGAAATCATATATAATAAACATACCGATCAATTGGTGAGATATGTTTAAAATGTAGGCTAAGTCAAATATCAAAAAATAACAGATACATATAGGAAGGGGAACAGCATGAAATATTTCCACTGATTTCCCATTATCTAACCTCATTTTGCCTTAGTCCTCCCCAGGGGCTGTCTTCAAATATGATTACAAAAGGATTTCACTATTTGGAGGGCAACAAAAAGACAGGAGTGTCCCAAAAAAGGCAACATAATAGTTACCCCAGGTGCTATAATAAGTATAGATGGAAGAGAACTCCCACTCTGCCCCTATTGCCTCCATACTACGCTGATGAACAGTTGTCCAAAGTCCACATTATTTATTTTATTATTTGGGACATAGATCAAATACTCATTGCCAATAAAATCTATTGGCTTTTTTGATCCCTGGGTAGTAATAAGGACTGTCACCTTGACAATACCCTAGTGTTTCATGAAAAACAAACAAAATTTAAAAACCAAAAAAAAATCAATGAGGCTAAGAGGTAGTTACCTTTTACAAGTAACTTATCTCAGATCAGCACTACCAGTAAATTTCAGAATTACAAACGCAACCTTTGCGAAATAGACGATTATAAAAGCGTCCAAAGGGCATCCTGGGCTTAGCCAACGCAGCCACAATTCCTGGTGCCGGGCAGGACGGAGGAAGGGGGTGCCCAGTTCCCAATGTGCAAAGCAGCCGGCTGCTGGGCCATCCCACAGCCTTGATGCCCTTACAGGATGGTAGCTGGGGAGACCCCCGGCCCTCAGGGGCTGAGGCAGTCCCTCCGCGGCCCGGGAGGAGGATCGCTGGGGGTAGGGGGTGGACACGGGACTGGGCCAGTGACCCTGACAGCCCCCACGCAGCCCGGGGAGGCCCGGGGTGGACACGGGGCTGGGGCCGCGTCGTGCCCGGGAGAGGCTCGGGGTGGGCACCGCCCGGGGCAGTGGCCGTGTCGGTTCCTCGGCGGCCTGGAGAAGGCTCGGGGTGGACCCGGGGCTGGGGCAAAGGCACGCCGGCTCCCTCCTGGCCCGGGGAGGCTGGGGGCAGACCCCACGCCTGCCCTCGGCGGCCCGGGGGAGGCTCGGCTCGGCGGGCGCGGGGTGCAGCGGGCCGCAGCTCGGCGGGAGGGGCAGGGGCTCGGGGCCGCTCGGGGACAGCAGTTGGGGGCTGCCCGCCGGCGCCCGGGCAGGCGCGGCCCCGAGCGGGCGGCGGTCCTACCTCCTCGGTGGCGGTGGGGCAGTAGGCGACGAGCAGGAGCGTGGTGAGCAGGGTGACGGCGAGGCCGAGGAGGGTGATGGTGTTGGGGGCCATCCACAGCGGGACCCACCGCAGCAGCCAGGTCCAGTAGAGCTGCAGCGGCGGCTCGAGCAGGGAGACGCCGACGGCGGCGTAGCGGTGCTCCTCCAGCCGCCGCAGCTGCGCCGCGCTCAGCGGCTCGGCCAGCGCCTTCAGCCAGCGCGGGGCCACCCTGGCCCCGGCGCCCGCCGCCATGGCCGCCGTGCGGGCCCCGCCGCTGCGAGGAGCGGGGCCGCCGGGGGCGCGGGGCGGGGCCGGGCCGCCGGGGGCGCGGGGAGGGGCGCGGGGCGGGGCGGGGCCGCCGGGGGGCGCGGGGCGGGGCGAGGGGCGGGGCGAGGGGCGGGGCGGGGCCGCCGGGGGGGCGCGCGGCGAGGGGCGGGGCGGGGCCGCCGGGGGGCGCGCGGCGGGGCGAGGGGCGGGGCGGGGCCGCCCGGGGGCGCGGGGCGGGGCGCGGCGGGCGGTGCGGTGCGGGGCCGCCGGGGCGCGGCGGGGCGCGCGGCGGGGCGGGGCGAGGGGCGGTGCCGGGCGGGGCGCGGCGGGCGGTGCGGTGCGGGGCCGCCGGGGCGCGGCGGGGCGCGGCTGCAAGCGGGTGGAGCCCCGCGACCGGCCGCGGAGGGTGGGGCCGGCTCTCATTTGTCACCAGGGGGTCACTTGAGGGGCCGTCGACAGTAGCTTTCCAATGGGCGCCCAAGGGCCCCGACTTCCCCGAGGGTCTGATGAACCGGCCTCGTGGGGTCCTGTTTCCTCCTCCTCGAGGTCTCAGGTGCTCCCGGGAGGGAGCCCTCTCGAGGGCTGAACAGTTAGGAAGCTGGTTAGGCGCCCAGTTCCGTTCTGGGGGAGCTGTGCCCTGGCTTTTTGGCTAACCACTGCAGGACGAGGCTGCCTGCGAAGCCCAGAGGTGTTTTTGTGGGAGACCATGGCTTTGACAGCCTTGGGCCATCGGCCTGATGGCCCCCACCTGCCTGCCCGGGGAGGGGTCCTGCTTGGTAAACACACAAGTATAATTCTCCCTTCTAAGACTAAGGAAAGGGGCACTGCCGTGTATTAGCGCCAGAGACCTCTCACCTGGGGCCAGAGTTTTGAAATAAAAAAATCAGTACATGGGAATACTGTCTAACAATGCAACGGAATGGTGGAAACCAAACTGCCTGTCTTTCAGAGCTTTTGACGCAGTAGCAATAGATACACACTCCCCTCCGCGGGGAATAGGAAGTAAGAATTCAGGGACTGTCACTCCACTGCCACACAATAGTAGTTCACCAGCCCCTTACCTCACAATGCACCCCTTTGGAAAGGGGGGATTTTGTCATAAACATGTCATATTGCACAACCTGACAAGGGACTGTTACTTACCTTGCTCTCCACCTCATGGGACTGATCTGTAAGCACGTTTCTAAAGGTTCTGGAAATGCGCCTAAGGTAGAATTGGGCAACATTTACCGGCAGATGCAGTTTGGCCTGCAGTGAGTAGGGTGGTGAATTCAGTACTCGAGTCCCTGGAGTCTGATTCGACAGCTTATACTCCTAACCACGGCAAAATGCTACCTAATGTATTTATTAACTATATTAGGTATTTTTGCCAATATTAAACGGCCCAATCTGTATACACCAGGTAGTTTGGTGCCATTCCAGTCCATTCTAAATATCACATCAAGAATTATTTTACCAAATTTACGGAAACGGGTAATATATTCCACTGCTCAGAATCATTTGATGAAGTCCAATGTCTTCTCCCTCACTACAGTGAAAACACACCCAGCACTTTCTCTTCACCTCATTTGTTGCCTAGGCTTGAGGAATTCCTTCTCCTCTTACTTACCCCTAAAACACCTGCCCGCCAATCAAGGCTCAGCTCCTCAATCAAGATTCCACCTTCTCTGAGATGACCTCTCAGATTCTTCCAGGTGGATCTCTCTTGCTTCCACACAACAGAGTACTTGGAACCTTGTCATCCAGTCTGCCTTTGATCAGTTATTTATGTATTGATCTTCCTCCCCTCCCAGCTCAGAGAGTGCCAGGACCACATCCCTGCACCGAGTGCTTTGCTCAGTGCCTGACAGCCAGTAGGCAGCCATATTTTTTCTCACTTTCTATTTTGAAATAATTATATACTCACAGGGTTGCAACAAAAAGAAAACCAAAGTTCCCTTGTACCTTTCACCCATCCTCCCTCAACAGTATAACATATTACATATCCATGGTAAAATAGTCATCCCTAAATTCTCCTTTGATTGTTTAGCTGAATTGAATTCCTTTCCCTAAGGAGAAAGGACATCTTGGTTTTACTTTTTGTGTAACTTTTCATCCCCATTTCAAATCTTCTTCCTCAGTATCCTCAATACCTAGGCCAAATTCCCACAAAACATTACACAGTGTCATGTAGCCAGATTAGGTGCACCTGTTTGTGAAAATAACCACTTCAAAAAGTCACTGACTTTTAATGGTTTGGAAGAAGGCAGAGTTGCAGTCCAGAAATCACTTGGTTAGACTTGGGGTATAGCAGAGTTTTCTGTTTCCAGGAGTCAAGCAATCTGTGTGGTTAGAATTCCCAGCTTTAGACCTGCAGGTTAGAGTATTTACAATGATCAGGATAGTTCTGTGGTGTAAATACATGCTTTTACTTCATTTACTTGCTTTGATTAAATTTGCATATTTATACTTGATACTTTGTACTTTGAAAGTCCAAATTTTATGTACCTTACAAAATTATGTTGGATAAACATGCAGTGTTCAATAAATGGATGACTAAAACTTGCTGTCCTCTTTAGAAATGCTTAATTTCTATGTCAGAAAACAAAATTTCAAAATAGAATCCCTAAGATGTGGTAGTTGTGCTTTTGATCTGAGATTGCAAAAGCAATTTAGGGTTAGGGAAACTGATTTCATTCAGAGACATTGTTCTTAGCACTGTCTTATTTATATACTTTAAACATTTTTATTTATTATTCTTTTATTTTCTGAGTGCACATCCTACTGCTTTAAAATGTTTTCCATGGTATGATCTGAGGAGTACTACAAAGAATCCTCTCCCTCAAAATTCTCTTCTCCACCATCTGGGGTGCCTGAAACTCCATCCCAAATTATTCATGCCTTTGGATTAGGCCTATCATTTCTTAGAGGAGACACATTTATCCGAATTTCTTCCCTTTGGGAGCATTGAGAGAGAATGGCCCCAAATCAATATTGAGGCAGAGAACTAGAGGGGACATTAGCACAGACCCTGGGATCCTGTTAAAAGGCAGATTATGATTTAGTGCAGCTGGGGCAGGGCCAGAGTGCTTTCATTTCCAGCATACCCCCAGCTCCCTGCTGCTGTTGCTGTTCATGACCACATTTTGACGAACCAGGGACTAAAGCAGGAAGAGCAAAGCCCTGGAAGGCTGGAGGGCAGGCGCCATCTGAGCAAGGCCCTGGGGCCCCAGCTAGAAGAGGGATGAGGTAGAAGGAACAGAAGAAAGGACTCGGGGGCAAGTAAAGGATGAGAAAGACCAGCTTGACTCAATTTTGCTTGAGGCTATTGTTTCAGGGCAAAGGAGACACACACACACATATTTTAACCTATTACCTAATAAAATCTACTGTATAACTGAGGTCTACTTGTTAGTCTTGAGAATGTTGGTTGTTAGCGAGGTTTTTCTAAGATAATTCTGTGCTTCTCAAACTGGGTGCCTTTTGCTCCCTGATAATGCATCTGGAGGAACAAACATCCCTTCGAAGATCTGGGAAGAAAAAAATATGTTTTTGTATTAAAATAAACTCACATATCATGGAGTAGACTACAGCATGTAGATAAATTTTAAAGAGTAAACGTGAGAGTTTATGCTCCCATATCCTGCCCCCTTCCAGCATTTTCCTTTCTTTTGCAGAAAGGAGTGCCTCTGGTCCAAGGGTCAAAAAACTCTGACTAGGATAATGCCTATAAAGCAATTATAAACAGGACCTTTTTCTTTCTATTATTGATTTTTTTAATTGTTGTTTCCTTTTTCCTTAGTTCCTTTACTGGTAAGGAGATTTCTGGCTTCATTTCTGTCTCACTGCCCTTTCCTCTATGCAAATAATGATGGTCTGTCTTCTTTGCCTTCCTCCAGCATAACATTGCTCTTTGGCCTTGGCCTTTTCTGAGCCCCCTCTTATCACACACACACCCCTCCCCAGTCTGTCTATCAGTCTTACTTAACTTCTTAAATGTGTGAATTACTAAGGGCAGACTTTGGGTCCAGAGTTATGCTTGCCTCTAAAAGGGCTTGACAAGCACGGAAAGAGCCAAGGAACAACTCATCTTGCCAATGAACTTTTGTTTCAACTGCTAGTATTTAGCTCTGACTGTGAGTTATTAAGATATGCATTTAAAAAACAACAACAACAACAACAACAAAACAACCTGCAGAGAGGCTCTGCCTCTTTTTTGTCATCTCCACCGTTACTGTAACTCTCTCCAGTTCAATGGTATCTCCCAGTGCAAGATCTAGACGTGAACACTCAGGAAGTGTTAGACTGGGCTGGCCAGCCCAAAGGCACTACATCTCATAGCCAGCAGGGGACACGTTATTTGGCTTCCTAGTGCCTGGAATTTTACCAAATGACCACATGACTTCAAACCAGCTTTGGTTTATTTTGAAACATGGCTCCCCTCCAATGACCCATTGTCTCAATCCTCTGAGAAGGATGCCTTACAAAATTTGAATAATGGCTCTTTTCCTTGCCAAAGGGTTGCTAATAACCCCTAGTTTTTTTTTTGTTGTTGTTGTTGTTTTATTAAAAAAATTTAAGCCAAGGTTTTTAAATTGATGTCTAATGTCTTTAGGTTTTCTTAGGCTCCAAGACAAGAATGAGGGTGAGAGTAGAGTAAGAAAAGGAGGACTCTCTTGCTTAAGGACACCTGTGTACATGCTTATCTATAAAGAATAGAAGACTTCTTTCTAGAGTAATTATTGCTTGGGAGAAAAAAGAAGTTAGGACTTGATTATGCAAGGTAGTGCCAAGTTTCTTTCTCAGTGACCCTTGAGAATCAGTTAAGCCCCATTGCACATTCTGAAACCTCGCCCTGGGCAGTGTTCTACTGCCTCTGCAGCCTCCCTGGTATTTTGTTCCTCATAATCTACTCCAGATAGAAGGAAAATACTTAGCTAGGTCAGAAATTGCTCAGGCCAGTGCATTTGGGTACAGAGAGAAATTATCAGGTGACTTTAAGAGTCCTTTAACAGCCCTTTCAATCAGGCGCACTGGTCATTCCATTTGAGGTTTTGTTTCTCTAGTACATTCTAAATCATCGAAGTTTAATTACAAAGGACTTAATAAATACCTGAACTTTTGGTACAAGGATGGTAATTGAGTGGTAAAATAAGGAAATAAACCAAATGAAGATTTCAATTTTAAATCAATTAATGTTATAGGGATAGTAGGAAAAACAAAAACAAAAACAAACTGGTCTCCCTCTACTCCTAAGAAAGAGAGGCCAAAATTGTATTCCTGGAATTCCATTCAGGGGAGCTTGCACAAGGGGAGAGGAAGGACATGGTGGGGCAAGCCTGCAGTTAGGTGAGTGGGGAGGAGCAAATAGTGGTCATGGAGGAGTAAAAGTGGTTTTGGATGATGGAAGAAGGAGAGGACAGGATACAGGAAAGGGAGAAGGTGACAGGGCCTGGCTTGCCCCTAACTTTGGCAGCCCGGGTCCGTAAATAATTTAAAGTTATAAATCAAGCTAACTGATGGTTAATAAAATAGTTCTATATTCCAGTCTTCACAAGGACATCTTCATAAAGACTCAGAAGGCCAGGTTTGAATTTAGTATATTCAGATTCTTCAGAAATATTTGCCAGAATACCATGGCCCAATGCCAATCTCTGGTCTCCCTACTCTTTCCACCCCAGCTCCTTCCTGCACCATACTGTAAGGGGTCTCAGGTGGACACGTGTAGATGCTCCCCCCCCCCAGCCCTCATCCCCAGGCTCTAGTCATACCCCCCACCCCTCAATGCCCTGGCAAATGGATGCTTCAAGGCCATCCCTTGGGCCTGGGGGTGCATATACTGGGACTGAGAACCCATGGAAAAGGCCCACAAAGGCCCTAAAAGTGGGCTATGGTGTGGTGAGGGTTCCAAGTGGGCAGGTCTCCTTGTGTCCATAGACTCCCTGCCTTGTGGAGGGAGCTATGGCTGGAGGAAGGTCAGAATCAGGCTCTCTAAAGCACAGGGGCCATGCCAAGGTCTAAGGCTGGTACCGGTTGGAAGACCTGGCCAGTGCTCCCATGAAGAACGTCTTCAGAAGTGGCATGTGAATATCCAGGCTGTGTCCTTGAAGCTGAAAGGCCCCAGGCCCACACTTGTCAAGGAAGTTTCAGAGTCTCCTGTCTTAAGTGGACCATACTGGGTTGGACCCACACGCATCTCTGTGGTCACCAGTGTAGACTGAAGAGCAAAGGCCTTGCCTTCTCTCCATTTTCACGAGACCAGGAAAGACCCCAGATCCCAGGTGACCCAAGGACTGTGGTAGGAACCCCCAAACAGACAGTCTCCCTGGCTAGTGGGGAGCACACAGTCATATTTAATCTTATTTAGAAAAAGACTGTGACATATCTGTACTCCCTCCTAGAGTGATACATACATTGATTATAACAAAAACATAAACCACATTATCCAACTTCTGAATCTTTGTAGTATTCTTTGTAGTGCTTATTACACTGGCATTCTGCCTTGTTTCCCTTTGTGAACTGGTCTTAAACATTATAAATTCCTTGAAGGCATTTAGTGGCTTATTTATCAATGGGTTCTTGACTGAATCCATCACAATGCCATGCACACATCAGACGTCAAAACTCATTTATTGAGCTGAAGAAGATTTCAGAATTCGTTATAGGAGTGGATAGTTAAGGACCTATTGCCTTGTTTCAATGTTTCTTGGAACAGTCTAGTGGTTTTTTTCCCTGCTTCTGTATTAATTTAGATGAGAACATTCATTAAACTCTCTTTTAGAGTAATAAATGTGATCCTTTGAAATTTTTAATAAATATTAGTGTCCCCCAATACTTTTTTGGTAAATTCCCGTGACATATAATTTTTTTTAAGTAGAGTGGAATGTAAACAAAATAAGAGCCAAATTATGGGGAAACTAAAATAGAAATGGTAGCTTCTGACATTTTTTTTTTGCTCTTGCAGCTTCAAAATAGACCTCTTCCTCCTTACTGAAACTTTGTAGTATGTCAGTAGCTTTAATAGAAGATATCATATATTAAAAAGTAATATTAAATTTTAAAAAAAACCTTAAAAGGAAAAAAAATTTTAAAGTAATACTAACTAGCACAAATGTAGTGAGAGAACAGAAGACATGACTGGGGAACCCAAATGTCATAAGGGTGTTTTATGGTCATGTTTAGGCATTTTTATAAATGGCCTAACAAACTTGACCATGACTTGGCAAAGCTGGTCAATGTTCATTTGCTTTGAGTTAGGCAATCAGCTCAGCTTCAGCACTATGGCCCTCACTGAGCAGCCAGACTGCAAGGGCCACACTGCTTGGTTTTGCTGCACCATCGTTTATTTGGTTTGCACATAGAGATACGGTCTTCACATCTTTATAGAAAAGTCAGGCTTCCTTTATATAAACTCTCTTACCAAATTCCGTGTCAATAGATTTCCTGATTAAAACAGGTGTTGACATAGGGATTGCACACATTATTTCTGAGTTCATGAGAACACAGGAGCAGGTGTGATAGTCAACATTCTTAACAACCAGTAGATTAAGATGACCAATGAATCAGAGTAGAAAAGGAAGCCGACATTGTTCTGAAAAGAACTGTACAGTTTTGCCCCCCACTGTTCCCACATATACTCCAACTCCTTGGATTGTCCACCCTTCCCTTTCTGAGCCCTACAACAACCCAGATCTATGGTGACCATGACAACTTCCCAGCACAATCTGGAAAGAAAGGATCATCTGACGTGTATGTTGTGCCAGGATTGATTCCATGGGCCCACCTACAAGGAACAATGTATTTAGCACCTCAAACAAAAGGCCAAGAAGGAAAAAAAGAGGGGGGCGGTTAAGAAGGAATAAATAGTAATGATGTGATACCTCACTCATACTTCTACTCCACTCTCATAACTGAAATTTTATTTGTAGTATCAGGAAGAGTGGAGGACATTGCTGAAAAGATTAAGTAAGACCTAATTCAAATGTGTCTCAACTACTAGGTTCTTAAAAACAGCTTCCCTTCATTGCAATGGATGCCATCAGCAAACCTTAAATCTGTAACCACTCTGTAGCCTGCAACAGCCCTTCATCATGAGGACCAGTTAGTGGAGCCAGGATGCCACACTAGCGGAGGGGAGATGGAGGTCTTATTTCCCAGGCTTTTGTCTTCAGTTCTGCGTCTGGCCACACTATCCTAAACACCTACTGTGCCATTTCATCATAAACACCTCAGAGTTACTGTATCATTAATTGAATGCTCTTTGCATTCTACTGAGAAAACTTGTTGGAAGTTATAGACTTTAAGAAGTCTTTTAGTGAATTCAAATGTGAAATAAAGCACAGATCCACTGGTGTTAAGCAGGCCTGTGTGAAATAAACACTGCTTGGCTTAGAAAAATCCATTAGATTTAAGAGAAAGATGGTTGTTAAGAGTCTATCATCAAGGAAAGGACTGTGGGAAGATGAGTAGGAAGCTCCAGGAATCAGTCCCTCCACCAAAACTACTACTGAACTGGCAGGAACTGTCTGAGCCAGCTATTTTGAAGCTCTGGAGTCTACTGGAACACAGCGCAGCATCCAGGGAGGAGGAGGAGGAGGAAGAGGCTAGTAAATCACAGAAAATGCCTGTGAGTTCCAGCCTCCCTGCAGCAGCTATAATGCCACATCCCCTGGCCTCATGGCAGGCAGCAGTGGAGGCTGCAGCTTGGGCTCCTGACACGGCTGGGTGGGACATGAGGAGCTAGTCTTCCACATTCTGGAATGGGGATGTGGGGAGGGATCTGACTGCTGATTACTGTTTTTTCTCAACTACCTCAGATCATAGGAGGCTGGCCCTGAGGGTGGCCCTTGTTCCAAACCCCCTTGGGCAAATTTGGCCGAGGAATCTTGAAAACAGTAACCTTCCTCAAAACTACGCAAAACAGTGAAAAGGCTGCATTAACTGAGCAAGTGCCAAGTCAAGAAAACACAGCATCAGAAGCCATAGAAGGAGCTCCTGGCACCCTTGCCGGCCCCTCCTTCACCCCCTCCACAAGAAAAGTTGTGGCCAGCTTCATCGTGGGTTCCTGGTCCTGTTCCAGAGGGAGCAGAGTGGCCTCTGTGCACAAACTGGGGTGTATGTCTGTGACTGCCAATCTATTGGGTGGAAATCTGAGGGACTGAGCTGGCAAATTTGCCTCAGGCTCATTCTCCCAGAGTTCAGCCTGAGGGCAGAGAAATTGCTTGCATGACACTTGGCACATTTTGAGAAACAAGCCAAAGTGGTCTGGGATGAAGGACTACCTGCATGCATTAAGTCACACAAGAGAGCCCCTAGGAGGGAGTAAGTCTATTTCAAATGGAATAGAGGAAGTGTTCACTTGAGTTCCTGTAAACTGTAAAGGGAGGCATTCCTAAGGCCAAGAGCCAGCACAGGCCCAGGAAAAGAATCAGGCTCCATGGCTCCAACCAAGTTCATATAAGACAGAGAAGCACCTGAACTTCACTGTTGCCTCAAGCTGATCTTCTTGATGGGAAGGCTGAGCTCTGAAGGAGACCACCAGCCTAAACAGAGCCAATTTGCAAATACTGTGCCAAGTCTACCCATGGGAAAGAATTGTCTCTTCAACAGATGGCACTGGGAAAACTGGATGTCCATATGCAAAAGAATGATGGTGAGCCCCTACCTCACACCATATACAAAAATCAACTCAAAATGGAACCAGAACTATAAAACTCCTAGAAGAAAATATAGGGAAGCATCCACAGGACCTTGTGTTAGGCAATGGTTGCTTAGACTTTACACCCAAAGCAGAAGCAACAACAACAACAACAAAAATACATAAATAGGACGTCAAAATTAAAAAGTTTTGTGCATCAAAGGACTTTATCATGAAAGTAAAAAGGCAACCTATAAAATGGGAGAAAATATTTGGAAACTACATATGTGATAAAGGTTTACTATCCAGAATGTATAAAGAAATCCTACAATTCAACAACAAAAAGACAAACAACCCAATCAAAAAATGGGCAAAAGGCTTGAATAGACATTTCACCGAAGAAGATATATAAATGACCAAAAAGCACATGAAAGAATGCTTCACATCACACACACTTGAGTAGTTACTATTTAAAAAAAACTAAAATGTTGGAGAGGATGTGAAGAAATAGGAACAATTGTTCCTTGTTGGCGCAGGCACTATGGAAGGCAGTTTGGCAATTCCTCAGAAAGTTAAGTGTAGAATTACCACATGACCCAGCAATCCTACTTCTAGGTATATACCCAAAAGAATTGAAAGCAAGGATTCAGACAGATATTTGCACATTGACGTCCACAGCAGCATTATTTACAATTGCTAAAAGATGGAAGCAACCCATGTACCCATCAATCGATGAGTGGATAAAGAAAATGTGGTGTAGAAGTATAATACAATAGAATATTATTCAGCCCTAAAAAGGAATGATGTTCTGATACATGCAACAACATGGATGAATCTTGAAGACTTCATGTTGAATGACACAAGCCAGACACAGGACAAATATTGCATGATCTCGCTGATATGAAATACTTAGAATAAGGAAACTCATAGAGTCAGAAACTAGAATACAGGTTATCAGGGGCTGGGGTGGGGATAGGGAATGGGGAGTTAATGCTTAAGTTGCATACAGTTTCTAGTTGAGGTGATGGAAAAGTTTTGGTAATGGATGGTGGTGATAGCACAACAAACTGTGAATATAATAAACAGGACTGAATTACATTTTGAATGTGGTTAAAAGGAAAAATTTTAGGTTGTATGTTACTAGAATAAAAATTACTGGAATAAAAATTAAAGAAAAAAGCATAGGCCTGAACAAAACAGTGAACACTAATGTTAATCATGGACTCTAGTTAATAGTATGATTATAAGAATGTTCTTTCATCAGTAACAACTGTATCACTCCAATGCAAGGAGTTAATAATAGGGTGATATATATAACTCTGTATTTTATGCATGATTGTTCCATAAGCCTAAACTTCCCTAACACAAAAAAAGACTCTACCACAATGTATTGTGCAGTTACAGTCTACTGTTTTAAACTAAATTAGCTGCTTTTGTTTATTCTATAGTTTGTTTTTTAAAAAATAAAGTACAGGGAAGCGGACTTGGCCCAATGGATAGGGCATCTGCCTACCACATGGGAGGACTGCGGTTCAAACCCCGGGCCTCCCTGACCCGTGTGGAGCTGGCCCATGCACAGTGCTGATGCTTTGCAAGGAGTGCCCTGCCATGCAGGGGTGTCCCCCGCGTAGGGGAGCCCACACGCAAGGAGTGCACCCCGTAAGGAGAGCTGCCCAACACGAAAGAAAGCGCAGCCTGCCCAGGAATGGTACCGCACACACAGAGAGCTGGCACAACAAGATGATGCAACAACAAAAAAAGAAATACAGATTCCTGGTGCTGCTGATAAGGATAGAAGCGGTCACAGAAGAACACGCAGTGAATGGACACAGAGAAGAGAAAACCGGGGTGGGGGGGCATGGGTGTGAGAAATTAAAAATAAATGAATAAATAAATCTTTAAAAAAAATACAGTGACCAAGCACAGATAATAAGGACCAAATTGCTGCGTTCAAATGAGATCTCGTTTGCAATTTTTAATTGAGCAATCCATGCAAACATTTTTTTTTCAACATTAGGAGGAAAGAAAATGACCACGCTTGGGTGCCTGATGGACAAAAAAAAAGCTTTCTCATTGCAATCACGTTTCAAAGCAGTCGAGTGCAGGGAGGCAGGGCCCCGGCCCTCAATGTTCTTCAGGATCACTTGATTGCAAGTCTCTCAAATAGGAATCAATTATGTTAGGAGGCACACCTTGCAAGAGGAGCCTGCAGAAGGAAAGCCCACCTAAGGAGAAAAAGAGGAAGAACAAACGTCAAAGCCGTCTACAGGAAAAATCACTGAAATAATACTCTTGGACTAGCTGCCTGGAAAGGCGAATAATTATGTTCCAGTTAGTTACAAAGATTCATTCAGTCCCTACTTGGAAATCCTCTCCTGGTTTTAGTACATTTAGAATTTAAAGCATTTGGCATCTGGAAAGAAAAGCAAATTCCCAGCAGACCCTTAGCAGTTTTTCTTCCTACTGTTATTCAAGCTTGGTTTAAATTCCTAAATGGTTGGAAAGTATTTTTTACTCTGTGAGAGGTTAGGTGATTCCTCTACAGATAATTTAAGTGTTCCAGCTCAATGACAGAATAAATGCATAACATGCTATGGATCCATGGGAAGGTCTGTTTCCAGTTTGTTAATATTGTCTTAAGCACAGAGTTCTGATTCAAATACACAGGAAATGGGAAAAAAGACTACTTCTTTAATGTTGGCTGTTGCACATTCAAAACATTGTCAAAAGTGCAAAAATTGGAAATATTTTGTTAAAAATAGTAATACCTGTCCAATACCTTCTGAAGGTGAGAGAAACAACTACTAATGTTTTATACTTACCTTCTGGGTTTCTGAATTATATATTTTTTAAAAGTACCCTTTAAGAGAGAACCCATGAACCCATAAAAACTTATGGTCCTTTGGAAAAGTGCTTCACTACTTGCTAATAAATTCACGTACAGACAAAAACAGCATGCTATTTGAACATTCTTAACACTTCTTTAATGCAAATCTGAGAAAGTCATTCTCCTTTTTAAAAATAAAATTCAAGTCACATATTGGTAGAAGTGATGCCATTTATGTACATGTCCATTCCTTGATGCAAAGAGTTCAGAATGCTTGGGTGCCACTCAGTTTCATCTACATTAAATGCTTTAATTCATGC
This sequence comes from Dasypus novemcinctus, assembly GCF_030445035.2. Classification (NCBI taxonomy): domain Eukaryota; kingdom Metazoa; phylum Chordata; class Mammalia; order Cingulata; family Dasypodidae; genus Dasypus; species Dasypus novemcinctus. Next base: position 85,745,632 of record NC_080684.1, on the reverse strand, counting down.
ATTCAACAATTTGTTTCATGTCAACAGGAGATTTTTGTGACAAATAAATACTAGCTGTTAATCTCAAGATAATGAAATACAAATTAAAACTACAAAGTTAGCCATTTTAAATAGTCTATTTTCATTGGATTACATAATGAAAATCATGCCATACTCCACAGGCTTTGTATGGCTTATGATAGTCATAAGCTTCATATGCCAAAATCATATGAAAGCTTACCTTAGATGACAATATACATTCAAAAATCCTTATTGTGCTACAACTAAGGAAAAGAGAGAGAAAGAGAGAGAGAGAAGTTGTAAGCATTAATAAAGTGCTAACACCAAAATTGAGTGCTTGTTGGATGAAATTATGGTCATGATTATGATGAGGTGATTTCATTAATCCTTAGTCATGTGAAAGACGTAGGAAAATAGAAGCACATGGAATGAAGGGCAGGGATCCAGTCACTGCAAAAGGATAATTAATATGTAAAAGATTTATTAATAGGCACAACCACAAAAATTGATTTCTACCACTTTGTTTGAGCAGGTGGCAGAGCCAATCTGATTATACAGTGAATATTTGTAGAAAAAGCTTCCAAACCATTAGCTTAAAAAACAAACACTACAACATATATATATTGTGTTTTTCAACAAAAGAAAAACATAGACAATAGACAAAGCATTAGTATACATATATATATGTTGAAATTCTAAAAGGCAAAATTATCAAGTAGATCTAAATATTAGACTATTATGTTTTATAATATTGTATTCTGAATTGATTATATATATATAAAACTGATCTAAAGAAAAATAAAGTTTAGCAAACTTAGGCTACAAAGTGACTATATATAATCTACAAAACCATAAAAAAAGAGCCCCAATTCTTTCCTCTTTTGAAAAGCTGACATTTCTGGGAAATCAGAGAACAAGCTTTGTAAACTTGGACAAAGATCTCCTCATTATAGTTTACATTAGGCTGCTTATCCAACAACTCTTAATCTGCTCTTCCTAATGGGGGCAAATCATGTGTCTATGATAGGACCCATTTATAACTTTATGCATTTTATAATGGGCCCTAGGAGTTTCTTTCTTTTAATTAGTTCATAAATATATGAAACAATTTCAGTCCATGAAAAGGTCAAAAATGTCCAGCAGATAGATGGATTAAAGATATGCTACTGGTTAATTTATAATTGGAAAATCTTAAGTGTGAAAGTTTCTATAGATAGGATCTATTTTTGTTTCTGTCCTACCGCCATCAGAAATTCCCAGAACACTTTTTCTAAAACTTAGCAATTTAAAAACGTTCAGTTTTCCAAGTTTCAACATGAATCTATACTGGAAGCTGTCTTCAAGAAAGAATATATCTCTCCATATCTGAAAAAAATGATAATATTAAAGAAATGTCATTGTTTCAAAGTTTTGATAGGCTTATATATATAAAATGAGGTCATCTGCAAATGTAGTTTTCTGCCTTTACAATTTGGAACCTGCAGGAAAGTATTTAGTTTTCTGACATAACTTGGTTCTATATTACTTAATATCCTTGAATAATTTGGCCTTCCTTGTTCATGGCATAAACACTGTATGCCATGAGCTGCTAAAAAATATAATTAAAAGCAAAAGAGAAAATCAAGCTTTACATGCAAAGTGCGTTTTCATGTAAGAGGAATGGAACGGAAAGTAGAAATATCCAGTGGGATATGAACTTTTTAAACCTGTTGCTGCCCCTCCAGGAAGACTGGTTGTCCAGGGGTATTTACTCCTTGATATATCACTGCAGAATTAGAATATTTGTACCAGTATTTATTTATTCTCATTTGACATTCTTACCTTTTTTTTTTTCACAGCTTTACTTGATTCAAGTCACCTATTATCAGATAACAATCTGATGATAAACAATCTCAGCTTTATTTTTAGGACCAAAAGCTTTTACCAATATATCAGTTGATACCTTATTATGAATTTACATATAGAATACATTATTCATATCATTTAATTCAATTACAAATTATAAAGAATATGCCATCTGTATTCATAACATTGTAAAGTCCCAAATGTTGAACCACTTATGAAAATATTTTATATCATTAGCAACATTCAATTATTTTCAAAGCATGTGTAAGTGGTATTGTTGATAATTTTTTTGGATATGTTGAAACATCAGTAATACCTTAGAACTAATAAGGCTAAGAATTTAGAGACTATATGTATTTGCAACTGTCATCTTAATCTGCATTTAAAGCTAATAAGGCAGCTGAAAAAATAACATATTTGTAAGGACTATCGCAGTAGTAAGATTTGAAATTTTCTAAGAATATTAAATGCTTTATACTTGAGAGGAAAATGAAAAATATTTTTCCTGTCACTCAATAATGAATCTAATATACTGTATACCTGACAGAGAAACTATAAAAAATATATATTGTTTTTTAAAAAGTTATAAAAGGAAATTATTTTTTTCAAGAAGTTCTCTACTATATTTGTACTAGATTTATGACTAAAAACTTAAAAAAATATATATATACCCTAAGCATTTAAAATAGATATTTACATTGTAGTTTTGTATGAGTAAAGCCTAGTAGTCTTTCTGATTTTTAGATGATAATTTTCTCATGTAGAGAGGTAGGAAAAATAAAGACCTTGGTTATACAGAATGACAATATATTACAATAGGAACAAAAGAAAACACATTAGGATCACATCATCTATTATAATGGTGACTGGCAGTTGCAGGAATTTTCATGGTGTTCTTCTAAAGTAGGTTTTAACTGACAAGAAGACATTCAGTATAAAAATTATAACTAAGTAATATGAAAAAGTTGATTAAGCTTGCAGGTTATAGTAAGACATTTCTATCACATAAATCCTTATGTGTTTTCTTGGTTTAAATTAGTTGCAACAATTCTGACAACCAGTATAAATGAAATGCATACCTATAAATAGAAATTCCCTAGTGAAATTTAAAAAGCAGCTGCTTAAAAGATGTACATGCTATATTCTATATACATTATATCAAATACTAAATTTTACCTCCCCTATATATTGGACATTTCACAAAATAGTAAACTGAGCAAAAATCAGCATGAATTCCTTAATTGCAGTTTCATTAGATGATTAGAAGCACTAGGCTTTTATTTACAGATGTACTACTTCACCAAAGTAATAGCCCCTTGACTTTATGTATTCTCATCATGCTGCAAACATCTTAGCATTCCATTGAAATTAATATTCCTTTTGTTAAGAAGAATTGCAAGGGATAAAAAGAAGTCTACTTAAATAATCAAATAGCCTTAAACAAATAAATCAGAATGAATGGAGAATGTCAAGTTCTTTTCTCTCCCATCCTCTCAGCCCCACCCTGATAACTTTGGCAGGCAATTGGATTTTGCAGGAAAAACAATAATTAAGTGATTTTCTTTTAACTTTAGCCTCCTATAAATGAGGTCTTGGATATCATACCTTTCACCTCCAGTTTGCATTCGATCTCCACCGTCCCAAGGTCATTGACTGCTTTGCAGCAGTAGGTGCCTCCATCATAGGGGCTAGGCTTGCGAATCTCCAGAGTACAGACGCCCTGGTTGCTAAACATCCTGTATCTTGGGTCATCCACAATAGCAACTTTGTTTTTCATCCAGGTTATTTTCGGCTGAAATTAAGATGGAAGAAAGTTAGGTAAAACTGTACTTGTATTTAGCATATTAATAGTCCATCAAAATCAGTGACAGAATTTCAAAGCCTTGCATAGAAAGAAAGCACATCTAAGAAGAATCCACATCTACTTTTTTTTTTTTAGCTTTTTTTAAAATTCGTTTTTTTTTAAATCTTTTTAAAAAATTTATTGAAGTATATCACTCATACATAAACTCCACATCTACTTGAGCACTGTTTCTTTCCAGTGAAATTCTACTCAGTGCTTGGCAAAAACGCAAATGAGCGGTCCTGGACAAATTAACCAGATTTCTACAGAGGACGGCTCAACGGCAATCTTCCCAAACAAATTCAGTTACATTTAAATCTGATCTACAGGTCCATGAGGTTAATTCATTCTAGATAGCATATATTGCTGGGCATTTTTCAGATAATCTCCTCCAACCAGACAATGCACGATTAGTAATGATCCAATTGCCCAGGAAGATGACTCCATTCTCCTTGGAGATTCTCTAAACTACATTTCATTCCATTGATCCTTCGCACCTTTTTCATAGTCTTCTCCTTCTTTCTGCAAATGTCCCCACCCTATATTCCCTCTTTCACCTATTCTATTATTCTAATTTTTGCTCAGATCCTAGATGTGGGAAAGTGTGGCAGGGGGAGGGGACGGGGCATATGAAAATGCTCTGTATTTTTTTAATGTAACATTTATGTAATCTAAAGTTTCTTTTAAAATAAATAAATAAATAAACCTTTCTAAAACTCTTCAATTAGATGTAATTCTCCCTTCCTAGCACTCTGTGCCCTCATCACAGCACATTTTATATTCCACCTTGCATTATAGTCTACTAGTCATTTTGCTTTAATCTACTACAAAAAATTTGATGAATCAACATTACCATCTATTTTTCAGATGACACGATATTACCTCCATCTCCTTACCTCTCAGTTCTTTTGAAAATAGGTCGTTTGATTTCCTTGGATGGTATCCCTTAGTTAGTAAAGATATATAAGCATTGTGAATAGTGTACTTAATTAACGACCAATACTAACACCCCCCATCTCCCTCCTCCATCTCAAAGACGCACTTGGAAGGTCAGTTGATATTATTACTTACAATTATAACATGGCAAATATAAAAGAATGAGTTTGAGGTTGAGACAAATTTAACTCATGTGATAGAAGAGCACAGTACCTTAGGGTTTCCTCGGACACTGCAGTTCAAGGTGGCATTGTAACCAGCTATAGCATAGGTGTTTACCAAAGGCTGAGTAAACATGGGTGCCTCAGTGAAATCGAAGTCATCATACACGGGGTTTTTGTAGATTTTACCTTAAAAACACGCATTAAAAATTTACAAATCGATCTGAGAATATATTATTTTTGGCATATTTTACTCATGATTAAAACTTCCCTGAGCTTAGAAAACCTATAAAAACATGAGCATACACTACACGCATACATTCAGAAGTGTACTCATACATAGCCCATCACGCAAGCCAGAGTGGCCCTTTGAAAAGGGAACAAATCTTGAGAAAAATTTGGTGTCTGTTTGAATATTTTGATCAGAAATGTCTACTGATGTGAAAGAAACAAGGATGAGCTTTAAGAAGGAGAATAATTTATGAGGAAATGAAAGAAAGATGGACTTCAGCTTCTCCTTCCATTGCAAAATGGAATAAAAGTAGCACATGCTCAAGAAATATTAATACATGCCTATTGTCCTATCTTCCCTGTAATTTTAACCAGTTACAGACCAACTGACCAAAAGATGGAATGAATCAAAGCTATATTTTAAAAATGCAATAATTATATGACTTTACTTGAAAATTGTAATTTTACTTGACTTTTTTGCTGTAATTTAAAAATGCATGTTTTTAAAAAAATTAGTTTCTTGTTCCCTTTTTGCCACATCTCTACTTCTTTCAGTCTTCCCCATCTAGTCACTGAAAACCAGTCCACCACCAACTCACCATCCTTGGCAATTAGGGCACTCTCTTTAGTCATTGTTGCATCCTCACTGAGGCCACACATGTTTTCAGCAAAGACCCGGAAATAATATTCATTTCCTATGACCAATTCGGTAATGGTGGCATTGGTTCGGTGATAATGCTCAATAACGGTAAACCATTCCTGAAAGAAAAAAACAATAATTTGAGGACAGTCACCCAAAAATACACAAACTTTGCAACTGTTGAATAGAAAAACATAACAGGGATGTCTAATCAGTATTGACTTTGAATTATGTACCCCAACAAGAGACATGTTCTTAATCCACATTTCTGTGAGTGAAAACCCATATGTAAGTAGGACCCTTTGAAGATATATTTATCAGTGAAGGTGTGGACTCATTTATGACTAGGATCTCCTAAGATTCTCTTTTGGTGTTAACAATGGAATCAGAATGGACCTTAATCCATCTGACTAGAGGCTTCATAAAGAGAAGAAACTGGGAAGTCAGAGAAAACCACACAAAGGAGGTAAAGGACATGTCCATGTGAGGACTGTCACCACCAGAAACCTACAGACTTTGGAGGAGGAAGCATGATCTTTCCAATGCCTTGAGTTGGGACTTCTGGCCTCTAAAATTGTTAGCCAAAAGATTCTGGTTGTTTAGGCTAACCTATTGCGTGGTATTTGTCCTAGCAGCATTAGGAAATAGACATTAGTTTAAAGAAAATAGCACCAAATGAATTCACATTTTGAGAATAACAGTGTATATTTACTTTGTTTAATACTTTATACTTTATTTACATTTGTCTATATCATTTAATCTTTACTTAAATATTAAATTAATACCCTAGATGTAACCTATAACTTTTATATTTTCTTCATAACTACACTATTATCTACCATCTTTCTAACCATCCATTCATCTATCAATCATCTGTATCTTTTGTATAATGAAGTATAATTCTAAAATTTACTACCAACTTATCTATTACGTGGAAGAGATGATGCTAAATCACTATAGAAAAATTTGCCCAATATTATTAAATTAGGTTCTTTCAGATGTTTGCTCAGACATCACCTCCTTGTAGGGCCCTCCTCCCTAAACTTCCTCCTACCATTTTGGTCATACTCTATCACTTTAACCTGGTTAAATTTCCTTCATAGCACTTTCTACCTTAAGCTATATTATATATTTACTATTTTACTTATTTACTCCGTATCTCCTCTACTGTAATGTATATTTCATGATGTTAGAGACTGACTTTTTGTTCTCATCCCTTCCCCAATGTCTGCCACAGTACCTGGCTCAAATAAATATTTATTGAATACCTGAATGAATGAATGACAACTTAAAGCTACAGTAACTTTTTTTCTATTTTCACCTCATCATACCAAGAATGACAGTGGTTTCAAAGTTTATCCTTCAATCAGCAGAAAGCCACATTGTACCACAATTTTAAACATACCACGAACTGAGAAAATATATTTGCCGACAAAAAAAGACAGTTAATAATGGAACTTTTAGGGACCATTGTTACCTATGAATTTGAGTATTTTTAAGACACCAGGCAAATTTAGTTACACCCTCCTCTATTCCTAAAACATCTTATGCAAACCTTTATTCCAAATTTATTGTATTATCATTTGATTTTACGACTTCTCGCCTAGACCGTGAGGAGGAGCAGTCTTTTTTTTTTTTTTTAGTTACTGGATAGAATACCTAGGAAGTGAATGAATTAATGAATGTTTAAACACATATAATGAAAACAGTGTCTAGGAGAGGTATGAATGACTACAGAAATACACGTGAAGAACAGCATCTGTAGCCACAATGAGGTAATGGAGTAATCGCCTAGGAAGTGCCCTGGGCAGAGCAAACATCTTCTGGTCTCTAGGTGGTCTTCCTCTGTCGAAATGCAACAGACACACTGGCATATAGGGGTTGGGAATGTCACCTTTCTTAGGAAGATCTCAGTCCCATGGAACAGCAGGAAATCCCTGGCTCCTTGGGACTTGACTGAATTTCCAAGAAGACAAATGTCAGGCTGGTATCATGGGGCAGATGAATGGGCGGCGGCGGGAGGAGGGGGTGCTAGCTGAAGGGTAAGCCTGGACTCACTGCAGGTATCTCGCCCAAGGCCAAGGAGGAGCCCTCATTGCTAAGGAAGTCCAAGCTATTCAGGCCCTTCCCTTGCAGAGTCTTCCATCTGCCCAGCCCTCAAGCTGTCCAGGTTTAGATGAAAGATGCCGCTTTAAATGCCAACTCTGATTTCGCCATGTAATACCAACCCAGCGGGGGAAAGATGTGCTAGAAATAGCTTAGGGAAAAGGCTTGAAATCCTTTGGTGATGAGTCTTACGGCTATTTAGACTGCCTTATACAACCTTCTCCCTACATAACTTCATGAACTAAGATCTTACTGAAGTCTACTAGTAAAAATGCTTAAAGCCTTCCTGTCAATAGCATGAAGGATGATGTCTAACTCTCCCTCTGAGGATAAAAAATGGTTCTTGGTTGCTGTGTGTCCAATGTTCATTTTTTCATTCATTCACTTACAGTTAGAGCAAAAGTAGAATGTAGTGGACAGATTCTGATTTAGAAAGACCCAGACTTTGCCATTTAAATGCTGGTGACCTCCAGCAAGTCATTTATCCATTCTGAGCTTCAGTTTCTTTATCCATAAAACAGGGATAATAATTTGTATTCCATCTGGGTTGTTTCTTGAGCACCCAAGCACTTTACTTCCTCAGAACCTATGCACATTTTATTCCCTTTAGAATATTTCTTTTCTAACTGTGCCTCTTTTTAAAAAGATATAAATTCACACTATCCAACATTTCACAAGGAATGTAAACCTCGGTCAGGTTTATATGAGTGTAAACCTGAGTCAGAATCCAGAGTAAACATTTGTTGAACAAATGAAACTGTTGAATCTCATTAGGCATTGTGCCAGCTGTTTATATTGTTTGGTCTTATAATAACCAGGCAAGGTAGTAGTGCCCCCATTTTACAGATGAGGAAAATGGGGGATCAAAGAGGTTCCGTGACCATTCGTGGACACGTGGTCCCACGTGGTCGTGAATGGCCATGCCAGGATTTAAATCCACCTCTCTGGAGCTCCAAAGGCCCCACCCTTTCTGCTATGCCACACACCTTCTCCAAGGCCCCTGTGGTTCATTGCCAGAGAGGACTTCACACCTCCCTCTTTACCTCCAAGAATATGGTATTTTCCTGATTTGAAAGCAAACTCTTTGCTGCTGCTGAAGCAGAGAAAGCCAAACCGTACCATGCTCTTCTTGTCAGCCTTCTGGATTGTGTACCCTGTAATGGCAGCGTTCCCATCATCCTTTGGTGGTGTCCACGTTAGAGCAACATTCTCCCCCCAGACGTCCTCAATCTTCACAACTTGGGGTGGGCCTGGACGGTCTACGAGGATAAAATCATCGGGAGGACAAAGTCATGGCACCACTGTGAGGCCACTTTCCCTTCTGACCTATGGCTTGTGACCTGGGGGATAGTTTTAAATGTCTTCCCTGTCGTACGGTGGCAGTGCTCTACCAGACCTCTCCCACAGGGGCCTCTGAAACCCTGCACCTTCCATTAGAATGGTGCCATGTCAGAGCAGCCTCAACATTCCTCTCAACTCAACAAAAACAAAGACGTCTAGCCAGTGGGGAAAAATGCTTAAAGGACACAGGGAAGCGGACTTGGCCCAATGCATAGAGCATCCCCTACCACATGGGAGGCCCGTGGTTCAAACCCCAGGCTTCCTTGACCTGTGTGGAGCTGGCCCACGTGCAGTGCTGATGCGCGCAAGGAGTGCCGTGCCACGCAGTGGTGTCCCCACATAGGGGAGCCCCATGTGCAAGGAGTGCACCCCGTAAGGAGAGCCACCCAGCACGAAAGAAAGTGCAGCCTGCCCAGGAATGGTGCCACACACATGGAGAGCTGACACAACAAGATGATGCAACAAAAAGAAACACAGATTCCCAGTGCTGCTGATAAGGATAGAAGCAGTCAAAGAGGAACACACAGCAAATGGACACAGAGAGCAGACAACTGGGGGGGGGGGGGGGGGCGGGTAGAAATAAATAATAAAAAATAAAGGACATAAACTTTTGTCCAAGGGGAGGCTTGCCACAGGAAGTTGCCCTTTTAATTACAGAACATCAAATTTCTGCAAATTGGCTAAAAGAAAATAGTAAAAATGTTTGGAAACAAGGCTTCTCCTAGATCACTTCCTAAATTAGTTTCTTGACATTGCAAAAATTGTAAAGCAGTTCAAGTGAGAGGGGTCCACCTGTAAGGGATCCATTCTCTATTTCTCTAACTCTGGATATACAAAACTAACCTTATTTGTTATTTGGACAGGTAAGTATAGCCCTTGGAATCAACAATTCAGTGCTTAACTATTTAGCTTTGTTTAACTATGTCTTCCTTACATGCAATAAAAAGTCCTTACTCTTCATTAGAACGTCATTATTAGCAAATTTTAGTGGCAGTAAGAAGCATGTTAAACTATATTTAGAATTTACCAAGTTTTTTATGCAAGAATTAAACACAGGAAATGGTTTTATCACTGGGGAATTGAGAAACCAAGAGTAAGAGAGAAGTTGGATTGTAACATAGTCCAGACGGTTTTCACTAAAAAGCACATACATTAATTTTCTTTTATGAATGCCCTAAACCTTCCATGATTAATCTTTTTATTCAGTGAAAAATTATTTTGAAATACTAACAAATCTTACGGCCTTGTCTATTTTTAAAAATTCAGAATTTGATGTAGAGGCAACCTAACAGAAATCCCTTCTTCTACCTTAGTGACGAGGACAATTAGTCCCTAGACTGCTCTGACAGACGTTCTTGTTGCTCCCTCCAAACCTACCAACGATCTGGATATCTATCGATGCGCTTTCCACAAACTTGTCCACTTTGACTATGAGATCATATTTCCCAGAGTGGCTCCTCTCTGCTTTTCTGATAAATATGATTGTATCAGTCTCAGAGTTACGAATGTTTATTTGATTCTTATCAATTTCGGCACCGTTCTTCTTCCAGGTTAGTTCTGGTCTTGGTTTCCCCTAAAAAAGAAAGACAGGAAAAACAGAAGGGGTGAGAATCAGATTGTCTCGTGACGTTCTGTTCAACATCACAAAGGCAACAGTGGCTTAACACTTTCTCAGCAGTGCTGCAGGACACAGTCTGGCGGTGGGTGACTACAGCAGAAACGGTCATTCTGTGGGCAAGGTGTGATGTCAGGAGCATGACGTTTCTCCTCACCCTTTATCCTCACATTGAGATAAGTATCATTATCCTCATTTTGAGCTGCAGAGTTAAATGACTTGCCCGACGGCTTACTGCTAAGCAAAGGCTGGAACCAGGTCTTGTACCCGTGTCTCTCCAGCCCCGAGCCTGCACAGTGCAAGCATGATGTTGAAGAGCATGGATTCTGGGCCCACAGAATCTGTGTTTGGATCCTCTACCAGTGATGAGTTGTGTGACTTTGGGCAGGTTACTTAAACTCTCTGTGCCTCAGTCTTCCAAGCTATAAAATGGGAACAACGATAGTACCTAACTCACAGGGTGGCTATAAAAATTAAGGTTCTTAGAAAGCTTTTGGCACACTACATGAGAATTTTATTAATATTATCTAAATGTTAATGATTCTTGTTCCACTGTATCATGTGGCTCTCATTTCAGCTGTGTCTATAATTCTCTGTGCTATCTGCTGAAACTTTTCAAAAGCAGCCCTTTCAAAAGTTATAATCTCATTGATGGATATGAGTTTGTTTATATTACAAAGGAACTTCCTAGAATTTCTGAGGACTTAGGCTCTCCTCTGCAGACAAGAACCAAGCATTCATCAGCTCAGGCCAGCTGGGCACAGCCTTCCTAGGTACCTCTACTGGGGCTTTCTGATAGGTTACAAGAAGTGATGTGGTCCACAGAGCTTAAAGAACCCCTGCCCACAGAGTTTGAAAATAGATTGTGGGTGCTGTGACTTGCACATGGGAAGCAAAGAATAATATTGTTAAAGGTAGATAAAAACAGTTCCAGGTCTTACTTCTTTAGATGTACCACTTGCTATTAGCCATTGGGGGGAAAAGTGAGTTCTCTGATTATATAATAGAATGGGGAACAAAGCACTGGATTACATTTCAGGGGACATGGTCTCTTCCATTTACTTGTTGTGTGACCCTGGGCAAGCCACTTACCTTCTCTGAGTGTAACTATACAAACTATAGAGTTCCAATAGACTATAGTGTGCAAATACACATACTATACTGTACAGCAATACAAACAGTATGCCCAAATCTCATCACTACCCTTCCTAGAGACTAGGCAGCCCCTGGGACGTAATACTTATGAGGTACCTGTCCTCATGCTGCTTTCCTCTCCCGACCCAGCTACAGAAGCTAAATCCAGAGATCCCCCAAGATCCAGGAACCAGGATTAGCTCTAGTGGTAGGAATGGTGTTAAAACTAGAGGGCTGATTCAGCAGCCGCAATCCAGAGCTGGGTGGTGCCAAGGGCCTGCCTTGGAGCCTCTCCTGGCTTGATTGGAAGCTGTTGGAAGGTGTGGGAAGAATCTTGCCAAGCCTGTCTTTCCTCCTCTGTTTCGCATTCTACTGGGCTTTTGTTCTTACTTCACACACGTGTGTTTATGGGAAGATACCTGCCTCTTGGGAGGGCAGTGCAATGAAGACCCTGAAGAGTTTCTCACTTTAGCTTGGTTTTCATTGGCAACTCTGTGCATGCATATGTGTGTATATGTTCACATATGTGCAGGGACCTAAATTCTCATTCTAAAGCCATGCTGTCTGAGGCAAAAGCCACTAGCTGCATATGGCTATTTCAACTAAAATCAATTAAAATGAAAGAAAATTTAAAATTCAGTTCCTCCATCATACAGGCCACATTTCAGTGGACACATTTGGCTAGTGGTGGCCAAAGTAGACAGCACAGACTGAGAACATTCTCATCAACACACAAAGTTCCATTGGACAGCATTGTCTAGAGGCATAAGAGGAGGCAAATGAAAAAGGAGACGGGTGGACAGTGTGTGTAAGAGGCCAAAAGCGATCACTGTGGGGAAGTCTGGGTAATCTGGTGAATGACAGGCTCTTTGCTAGAGCAATGATTTAATGATGTCCACATATTTCAGTTAGTGGCATCAAGACTTCAAATTTCCTGCAAGATTTCAAAATTATCCCTCTTATTGGAATTTAGTTTTGGTTAGGGGTAACTATGGGAGGAAGCATTTTACTGAAAATGAAGATCAGTGTTACGAACTGGACAGAAAGAATTTTCAAGATTTTTTCTTTAGGTATTTTTCTCCCTTTTCCTCCCTGTCCCATCCTACCTAGGCCAGAGCTTCAGGCAAGACTACCTCTAATTTATCTCATGCAGAAGGAAAATCTACAACAGTTTTATAGATTTCTCTACATCTGTAGCAGAAAATTGTTTAATCTTCCCACAAATCTCTTCCATTATTTACCTACTCTTCCTTTGAAGAAATCCTGACTTATGAGGAACTCGAGTGCCTCTCTCTACTTCTTAAACACCCCAGCACTGGGAAGAGAAAACGAGTGACCCTGAAACATTACCTGGAAAGGTATAACCAGATTGACGGCTTCTCCAACTCTCCGGATATAGGTTTGCTTCAGGTGCCTTGGGATGCGGATTTTTGGAGGCTCTGAGTGAGGGTAAAATAGCATAATTTTGTAATGAGTATCCTTTACTAGAAATAGGCTTATAGAAACATAATGCAGGATGCTCACTGGGAGATATCCCAGTGGTCATGTCTCTGCAGTGAATCTTAGATTATATATGGTAACTTAGATTCAAAATGTTTCTTCAAGCAGAGAAGGGTTGTTTTAACAGTTTAACTCAGCAAATTTTCTCTTGGACCTCTCTGACTTCACTACGACTTCATGTTTTCATTCTTGTTGTGAGCCTAAAGCAACTTCTTTGAAAACCCCTAAATTTTTTTTTTTGGACCTTATACATATTTTCCATAGTTTCTAAGAAATGATTATATTGTCTAATGAACATTCCATAAAAGATCTGCAGGTGCTGCTTTAGCTAATAGACCTGCTCATTCTTTCTCCCCAGAAAAAAATGTTTTAAGCACCTGCTATTAGCACTTAAAAATGTTTTAAGCACTTGCTATTCAGGGGATTCAGTTGAACCTTTTTAGGTGACTAGGGTGAAGGACATAACAGGAGGCCCTAGCCCACTGTCTATTAATACTCATTAATTAAAAAGATACTATCACATGTTGCTGCAAACCCCTCACGGTTAGTGAGTCAAAGGCTCACAGGCTCACAGGGACCAAGCAGGTCTCACTACTTGGGTGCTTAGTCTGTGCTGGACACTGGACTAAATGCTTACATGAAACACCTAATTTAAACCTCACAGCCACCCGAGGGGGAGGCACCACTTTTACCCCCACTTTATAGAGGAGGAAATTGAAGCACAGGATGTGAAGTAACTCGCTCAAGGTGGCACAGCCAGGATTAGAACGTGGAATCAGAGGAGAGTGCCTGCGCTCTGCCTTGAGGTGCTCACCACACATGAGGTGTTTATTATTGTTGCTGTTACTGTCATTGAGTGTTACAGCCAGAACTGACCTTGGAAACCCTCCAACTCCCTGTATCTTTATATACGAGGTTCCTGAGACCCAGCAAGGGCCCACAGTTATTTAAACCATAATAATAATAATAGCTAATAATATTGAGTACTTAATGTGCCAACTGCTCTATTCGCCACTCTTATTTAATGCACACAACCCCTTGACATAGAAAATATTATTATTATCTTCAACATTTACAAATAAAGAAATTAAGGCTTAGAAAGATGAAGACTTGCCCATGGTCCCACAGTTAATAAATGGTGGAAATAGGATTAAATCTATGCAGATTGTCTCTAGAGCCTACTAAGAAAATGTGCACGTATCATTCTTTTTTCTTTGATTCCTCTATCTATTCATCCTTCCATCCATCCACTCATCCAAGTCTTAATATATTCCCGGAAGGTGTGAGGCAACCACACCATGAGTCGGTGGCAGAATAGAGTCCAGCACCTGGGTCCCTGGTCCAATGTTCTTTCCCATGGAGCTGTGGTTCTCAAACTTTTTGGTCTCAGTACTCCCTTGCACTCTGAAAAATTGTCAGCCTCCCCCCAAAGCTTTTGTGTATATGGGCTATATCTATCAATATTTACCATTTAGAAATTGTTTAAGTATTTGTGTATATAGTCATTTGAAAATATTAACATAATGTTTTAATATAGAATAATGATATATTAATTAACCAAAAAATAGTGAGGGACGAACTTAGCCCAGTGGATAGGGCGTCCGTCAATCACATGGGAGGTCCGCGGTTCAAACCCCGGGCCTCCTTGACCCGTGTGGAGCTGGCCCACGCGCAGTGCTGATGCGCACAAGGAGTGCCCTGCCACGCAGGGGTGTCCCCGTGTAGGGGAGCTCCACATGCAAGGAGTGTGCCCTGTAAGGAGAGCTGCCCAGTGCGAAAGAAAGTTCAGCCTGCCCAGGAATGGTGCTGCACACACAGAGAACTGACACAACAAGATAACGCAACAAAAAGAAACACAGATTCCTGTGCCGCTGACAATAACAGAAGTGGACAAAGAAGAACACGCAGCAAATGGACACAGAGAGCAGACAACGGGGGGATTGCGGGGGAAGGGGAGAGAAATAAATAAATAAATAAATACATACATACATAATAAAAATAAAAAAAGACTTCATTTTTAAAAACTAGTGAGATGAATGGCATTATTTTACATTTGGGCAAATCTCTTTTATGTCTGACTAAATAGAGGACAGAAGGATTCTTATATCTGCTTCTACATCCAGGGTGTTGCAATATATTGTATTGATTGAAATATATAAAGAAAATCAAACTTCCACAGATAGGTAGTTGGAAAATGGAAGAATATTTTAATAAAATCTTAGATAACTGTGGATACTCTTCTTTGATTCTACACTAAAACATAATAAATGTTAGTTTCTGAAAAGTTGGTTGCAATGTGGAATCTGAAATCGTATCAGTAAACTTTTTGTATTGTTACATTGAAATCCACTGGTCTATCTTACACTTTGAATGTCTCTTTCACCCATGAATGATTTTGTAATATGCATTGGTCATTTGAGAAATGTTGCTACTAAATTATGCAGTTCTTCTAAATTCTGATACATTCCATTACATAATATTTTGAAAATTCATTCCTTAATATCAGCATCTATTTTATCAGAAACATCTTTAAGTATTGGGAAGTTGTCAAGTTCAGGGTGATGGATACAGGTTTTCCAAAATTCTAATTTTTGCTTGCAAGTTCAAATTTCATCACTGACAAGTTGACAACAAATACTGTTTTCCTTGAAGTAACTAACTCACTCCATTCATTTTCCAGGCAATGTCTACCAAATACCCATCACTGATGAACTATGGTTGGTCCTGGTCATTTTCTCAAGTAAAAATGGAGTTTCATGAAAAAAGTATGCAGTGAAGCACTTCATACATACTTCACATTCCATCCGCCACACAGAGCATTTAAAAAAATGTGTTCTCAAAGATCAAGATTTAATAAAATCAGTCCTTTTTACTGCTTGATCAATAACCTTCTAATGCAAAACTGGCCCTTTTATTTGAACTCTGAGTACATTGTGGTGAAGAATACAAGGGTTACTGGTAGCTTGGTGTCATTGACTTGATTTGTGCTGAGGCACCAGCCAATTTACTCAGCATCGCCTTTGCACCAGTAGTGCCAATGTCAAGACATCGAAAGGAGCAAAGTGTTTGTATTATTTTGAAAAGTGTTCTGACCTGGCAACCCCACATGAGCCATGGCTGCAGCTCCAGGGGCAGTGTGCACTGCTGCCTCCATCCACTCTCTTTCCAATGTACTAGACTAGGCTCAGAGGACCTGGTGAGGTTCAGAGCACCAAGTTATAACAACTCACCATGATATCTCACACTTGCTTGTCTCTTTTCTGCCTGAAAAAACAAGAGCTATTTTGTTCATTTCAAACTCCCATGTTGGAATGAATAAAATATCAAAGAAGTGATGAAATAGGTTTTGAGGAAGAAAGTTTTTTTTAAAAAAAGTAAAATCAAACATTGTAAATGGAGTAAGAATTTTCAAAGCGTTGCCACCTACCTATTATTTCCCTCACAAGAATGGGCTGAGAGTAGTACTTGGGCTCGCTGGCGCCGGCTTTGTTGACAGCCTTCACGCGAACAAAGATCTTTGCATCCGTGGGCAGACCCGGGATGGTGAACTTGGTCTTATCGATCAGGTCTGTGTTTGCAACTATCCAGTCCTCAGCTAAAATCCACAGAAGAGAGAAAACAAGGAGGAAGAGTGCTCAGTGAAAGAACTCATCCTAACCATTACTGTAGACTCCAGATTAGTATTTTAGCCACCATTAAAGCATTTGGAGGGAATATCACTTTGGTCTGGTTTAGGCAAAAGGGTGGACATTTTTCTTATTTAAATGAAAAATGGCCTAAAATGATTAACACAAACAATAGGAAGGACAAACTATTGGATTCAGTTATTTCTGATAAAATCTCTTATTCAGGATACTAGTGTGTCCTGAAGAATAATAACTGTACCCAAGAATTTTATAGCAGTTTTATTCCAATTTGGATTTATAATGATTGATATAAGCAAAATATTTATCCATCTACATACATAAAATTCAGAAAAACAGGAAAACACTTTTCTTAGGGGTGAGAGACACAACTTTATACTGAGATAATCTCTGTTTTATCTTGGCTGATTATTATTGTATGACACACATCAGTATAGGGAATCTGATCACTTTCACATTTGTGAAGAAAAGCAGCTTATATCTATGGCAAAGAGGAAACACAGCTCACAAGCCAAAGCCTCATAAGGAGTTGGCACAATTTTTTTAGTTCAATCAAAAATTTGATTTAAAAAATTTTATTGTAGTAACTTTATCTTGTGCATTGTCAAGAAAATCTAAACCCAGCATCTACAGCTTATAAATATTTGAGCTTCTAAAAGTATGTATGTATTACACCCACAGGAATTTAAATAAATAAATAAATAAAAGCTTGGATCCCACGCTATCGATCCATCTCCCCAGTTCTAAGGGCTTTTTGTATGTGGGTGTGGGTGTGCTTCCTGCTGAGTCATGGAACATTCCCAGAAACTTTATCATATAGTAAGGAAGTTGAGAGCTTTCACAGAATACTTTACCTGGTAGATCATACGCAGCCTCCCCATTTTCATTAGACTGTTTTGCTGATGTACCTTTGAGAGTTCGTCATTAAAATTAATTAAAGACACCCACTTTTCACACCAGAAGAATATCGCATGAGTAGTCAGCATTCTCTGTTAGTAAAGTATGCAAAGTACGCAGGGACATTTGTCTTCAGTGCAGTGATGGAAGAGACCAAACACGTTAGTGGGGCTCCTCAGGAGAGGCACAGAGTGCTCTGTGGAGACTGTGGTTTTGTCCTGAGGCACCTGCCACAGTGAAGAGCAGGGAGAAGAAAAGAGAAGAGGAGACGGACATGGGCTGGGGGTTCCTCTAGCCGTGGGAACAAGAGGTAGAGAAGAACAAAGCAAAACCTGAAGAAAAAGGAGGAGAAGGCCCTAGGATCCCCAGGGGAGCAGAGCACAGGGGAAAGTCTGTCCTTGCTTCTGTCCCTGCCACTCCCAACCGGTGAAGGTCCTCCTAGGTCCCCAGGGATCCCAGTCCTCTTGTTGGGGCTCACTCATTAGAGCGACTCATTAGTCATTAGTCAAGGCACCTATGACTAGACCAGCCCTGCCTTACCAGGCCTGGAGTTCTGAAAGGAAATGAACACTGCCCCAGCAGCAGCTCGGGAAGAAGCTCCTGGTTGCGATGACGATGATCTCTGGTCAAGAAAACAAACTGAGCCTGCCCTGGTCCCTGCAATCCACATGGGTGGAGGGAAGCTTGCCCGTTCACAGGGCACATTGGGTATACCTCACTGATTTGGGAGAATGAGTTTCTAAATATCAGGAGAGGAGCATGTGAGCAGGGACTAGACTGGCTGCCCCTGAGAACATTTTCCTATCTCTTGTTCCAATGCCCCCAGGAGTAGAATGGAGAAGGTGGCAAGAAGCCACAATTATCTTGGTAGCTGGGAGGGGATGTGGATAACAAAAAATGACTTATGACTTTGCAAAAGAGACACAGCTTTAAGGAAATGGTCGGTTTGGAGCTCCCCTGTTGGTATTTTCACAGTCAAGAGACAATTGATGAGGAAGTGAAAAAAGGAGACTGAGAAAACACATAGGAAAGAGTAAAGTAAAGGAGAAATATTCAAGAGACAGCAGGATGGAAACAAGATGAAAAGGAAACAAAAACAATCCAGCCCTTCACACTGAACCACTTGAATTGAGGGAGACCGAGAAAAAGAAAATGGTGTTCAGGGGATGGGGGAAGGAATATGAAAGTTATTTAATACATGAAAGAAAGTTTCAAAGAAAGAAAAGAATGAAATAGAGTGAAGGAAGAAAACAAAGAAGAATAAAATGCTGCAGGCATTACAAAAAAACAACACCAAAAAAAAAAAAAAAGGCAGAAACAACACACAATCTTATATAAAAAAAGGGGGATTCTCTTACAGAATAAAACCTGAGATGTCTAAAAGCATTAAACACTACAGAAAATTAGTCTGGAGGACAGCAGCCATTAAAAGAGAAGAAGAATAAGGCAGCCACATAAAGGAAAGACCACAAGAAGAAAGATATACACGTTATAAAAGAACTTCCAGAGAAAGCTAATTCCAAAACGTTATGTGGCAAAATATATACAAAATAATGACTGTGTACATATACATATGTATATATGCATACATATGTATCTACACAGACCACACACAAAATTATGTAAAATACACTTCGTTGTATTTTATCTAAGGTGGGTAACATCAAAATGACAGCCATTTATCATTTTGCTGTATCTTCTTACTTTTTAAACCTATCAGAAAGAAAAGAGTAAAGAATTTGCTCTGTTTCATACATACATAAAATGTTTGTGCTCAGCAGCCAAATCACATATAAGACTGGGAAATTTGCTGGCTGGGCAATATAAAAAACAGAGTGGAATGCTCACAACTTTTTGAAATGTGGGGGGAAATGGAATCAGAATAACTCATATCCTGAAATGCTAAAAGTTTACCTGTTGCATTAGTGATGCTGGCCCCCTCCCTTGCTGGGCAGACCCTGGGAACTTTCTTATAATTAGTTTCCCCACTGGTTTTGGTGAGTGGATTTCCATGAGCGGAACACGCATAAACGGAACCAAGCATTACCAGCAAACTTCAGGTCCCCTCTCCTTCTCTTCCCTCTTGACCAGCAACGTGTGCCCCAAACCAGGGGACTGGGATTTCTTTCCCAGCAGTTTCCTCAACAGAGATTTCTTCTTCATAGCAGTTTTCCTCCCAGGGATGTCCTTTTGTGTTCACATTCCTGATTTCCCAAATGGACCCTGTAGTCTCTCCTTCCCTTGTAAGATCCATGTTAAAGTTTGGGGTCCAAAGAGTTTTCTTAGAGATTAAGTTGTAGGCTATTATTTGTGGAAATCCTAGCAGGCTTTTTTTTGCTAAATGGTTTACTACCATCATCTAGAATGAGGCTGGGACAGTTATATTCACCCATTTTCAAATGTCATCAACTTGTAGTCATGACAAGGGGGAACCGGAGATACGAAAGACTTGCAGTGAATTTTATGTCTCCTTGGTTTTCACGTACACTCTGGCCCATATTTGCTTTTGTCATTTTCTCTTGTTTCTATCAGTGATTTTAAATTTTGTCTTGTTTCTCTTCTCTTTCTGTATTTAAGCTATTAAATTTTTATATACTCAAGTCTGACATGTTACTGTCATATGTTGAATCTATTTCTTCTACCCTCTGAGATTTAATGCTTCTAACCCTTAGAGTTGTTAAATCTTTTTTTTTTTTTCTTTAAGAAGGCAGAGGATGCTCACCAGATATCCAATATATAGTCTCTCCTTATTAACTGGGAATAGGCAACTCTTTCTATAGCTAACCTTTGCGAGGTACAGGGTTTAGAATTTCCAAGTTGCTTCACCTAAGCTAGTCTTTCATTTTGCTGTGGTGCAACTGAAGAAGTAGAAGTCCCTGAAGTTTTGTCAGGGCCCTCCCTATGTCGTAATTCAATCATGTCAGCCTATCTGGGAGCCTCACCAGGATATTTTTTGAGATCTTAATTTATTAGCAGCAAGTACAAAGGAGGGACTAAATTTTTATACATCTTAGAAGGATGAACTTTGGCGCCATCACATTTTTAGTGGGAAGGAAATGAGCTCCCAAGAAAGAGAAACAAAAGAGGACACATTTCACCTATGATGGTGGCATTCATTTTAAGCCTAGGAAGTCATCTTAGTAGTTATACTTACTTCCTTCAAAGCAATACTCTAGCACATAGCCATCTAAACCTGCTGCACCAATCTGGTCTGGGGGCCGCCATCTCATCGTGACCGAGGTGTCAGTTACAGAATCAACAGCCAAAAGGGTAGGCGGGCTGGTTACAGCTTAAAAGATAAAAGGGAGAAAAAGAAGAAACTGTTAACTAGAGTTATGGCACAGGAAGTATGATAAAATGAACTATGATTGATATAAAATATATACAGCAGCCCCCAAATCTTAATAAAATTCAATAAAGACTTCTTGAGCATATGCTATATGTAAGGCAAAGACTTTAGAAATACTGCCAGATTCCCTCTACTTTGGGACATTGCTATAGGAAGACAAGAAACTGAAGGAAGTTGAAGAATCAAAATTTGGGATCCATGGATCTAGAGCAAATTTCCCATAACTCTCTAAATTTAACATGCAAACTCTTGTACTAAATCTTTTTTCAATCAGAAAAATGCATCACTATCATGAAATAATGGAGACATCTTCTGGGTTTGTTTGTTTTTCTTGCCTTCACTGAATTGAATTTTTTCATTCAAAAGATAATGTAAGGTGTGATTGTAAAGAAAATAGACTATTTTCCAAATGTGATTTGTTGAAATAATCTCAATTCCTTTTAGTTATAGTGTTCATACCAAGGAATTTCAGGAGGATAAATGGAAAATGGTCTTCTGTGAATGGACAAAGCTTCACCTTTTCAATGAGGAGTAGCAGCTGAAGCCACCCACAGCTGTCACAGGAATTCTTGGTGCTAAATTTCAGGGCCCGAATTGTGAAGATCTTCAATTCTACCAAGCTTGATTTTCAATTATTTAGGCAGCAAATTGTCCTACCCACCTCCAACCTCCTGCTCACCCACCACTCTAAGCAGAAGCTTCCAGGCCTTTTCCAGTGAGAGGTAAGAAGGAGAGTATCAGAATCTGGGACAATGATTCCCTTGACAAAGACACATCTCTCTGGACTCACCCAAGGGAACAAAAGGCTTGGAGGGCATACTGGGCTTGGAGATGCCGATGGCATTAACAGCAAAGATGCGGACCTCGTAGGCCACGCCTTCAATCATCTTCTTGGGCTCAAAAGTCGTTTCTTTGCAGAGATCAAAATTCAGCCGCATCCACCTGGAGCTTTGCTTCTTTTTCCTCTCAATAAAGTAACCTGGAGGTGACACAAAAGGAAAACTACAAGTTTTACCTCAGTCTTCAAAATTAAACTTTGGCAGATATTAGAAATTCTTAAAAATTTGCATAATCTCAGCATTCTAAGTGAAATAGTCCTCTTTTTATGTATTTTTAACCCATCTTATTCTTAATCAATCATTTGAAAGAGATTATAGGGAATACAAATATTAACATCATAGGATACTAATATAGATTGCATCTTTAAAACAAAATAGAATAGTTAAAAATAACAAGACTAGAAAAAATTAAAATTGTACCAGGAAGAGAAGAGAGGAAAAGATATTGTAGATATGTAGGCCATAGCAACTTATACAACTGCTCAAAATAAGCAATATATTTGGCTCTGAGTCCCAGCAATTAAGACAAGAAAGGGAAAATGGCCAGTTGTATGGGTCTCATTATCAATAAGGAGAAAAATTCTAGTTCCTTAGGGGAAGCAATTCCTTTTAAGCATTTATTTATTTATTTATTTTAAAAAAAAGATTTATTTATTTATTTAATTCCCCTCCCTCCCCTGGTTGTCTGTTCTCTGTGTCTATTTGCTGTGTCTTGTTTCTTTGTCCGCTTCTGTTGTCGTCAGCGGCATGGGAAGTGTGGGCGGCGCCATGGAGTTGGAACCGCAGACCTCCCATGTGGTAGACGGACGCCCTAACCACTGGGCCAAGTTCATTTCCCCCTTTTAAGCATTTAAAAGAAATTTATTCATAGGCCTATTCTATGGAACTAGACATTTCCTGACAAGAACAGCTTATATTGGACTTAGAGTTGTTTCCAAAGTAGACACTGAGTATAAATATAAAAAAGAAAACAGGTAATCAAATGATATTCTTCAGAGCTATTTAAATATAGACTAATTACAGAAGACCCCAAAATACATTTTAATTCCAATGGATATTTAAAGTCACAGTGTAATAAGTTTTCTTTTAAATGCAGTATTTTTAATGGATGCTCTGTGCATAAAGAGGACATCAACTCCATTGGCAGCTCCACAGGCTGACAAACATGCAGTTACCTAAGATTGGGGACCCCCCATCATAGACCGGAGGATCCCAGTTCATGATGCACCAATCATCTCCTACATCTGTCACATTCGGTGCCACTGGAGGATCAGGGATGTCTGTAGCAGATAAAAAACAAAATAAAATTAAAATAAAATGAAAGAGAGAGCACATGCAAAGGAAAATGGTAGTTGGAAAATAATGTTTATTAGTAATAGTCATAGAAGCACTGTTCTTTCTGAATACCTGTCTGTGTCTACTGAAAGGCAGTTAGTAAACAAATTTGGGTAAAAAGTCATGCTCAATAAGGGATAAGTGAAGGTGAGCCCAGTAAAAAGAAAAACAATGACTTCCCAAATCCTTTAAACTAATTAGAGAATAAGAGCCACGTGGAATGCAAGATTTGTTCTTTACCTAGAAAATAGTAACTAAGAAATTATTGTTTAAATGTTGGATATGGGTTTTTGGTTGATTTTTTTTTTTTTTAATACAAAACAAATCTCCAGCAGAACTGAATCAAGGCTAAATTATTGCAAATTTTACATCAGTTGGAAGATTCAAGACACTGACTGGTGGAAATCCAAGTTAGAAATGACATATCACTTGTCATGTCTTGTAAATATAGTTTAGTGTCTGATAATGTGATTTTTAGTTTTTATGTCAGTTTGAAATATGCTTCATAACAGAAAACTAAAACAAATAGAGATTAAGAGACCTTGGAATACCAGTTATCTCCTAGACCCATTTCACTTGGTTTCAGGCTTCAAAAAATGTACTTAGATGGTCATTTAAGCACCAAGGCAGATAATACTCTTCTCCAATGATTTTGATGTACGAAGTTATTTATGAATTGTGTTTTAGTGATATTTATAGGGCACCAAAATGACTGACCTTAGCTACTCATTCCTACAATAAGAGGCCCTCTGGAAGGCAAGGGAAGGGGAAAGGAGGGAAGAGGAAGGAAGGGAGAGGAGGGAAGGATAGAACTAGCAGTGGTAGAAAAAGAACGATGCTTACTTGTGAAATGCTGCTCTTCTGTGTGTTTTTTTTTTTGTTTTTTTTTTTGTTTTGTTTACTGTCCAGAAAAGTTAAGAGAACCAAAAGCCAGCAAAGTCTACTCTGCTTCTAGAGCTGTCAGCTTGATTCTAGAAGCTTGTTCACCTGGGGGACTTACCCACAACTTTAACCTTGATGCTTGCATGTGCTTCTCCAGCTTCATTTTTCAGATGTATGTTGTAAACACCCGAGTCATCCCTTTCAGCTACATCAATGACCAGAGTACTGCTGTCAGGGTAAGATTCTGCCCTTATCCTGCCACTGCCTTCCATAATAGCCTAAAAAGGAAAGAAAAAAATATGTGGCATGGCCTACATGACAACAAGAGCTACTTTGGAGTGTCTCAGAACATGAGCTAGACATTGTGCGAACTCCTACAATACATTTTCTCAGTTTAATCCTCCAACAACTCATATGCCAAAGATATTGTTACTCATTTTATACATGGGGAAACTGAGACTTAACTTGCCCAAGACCATATAGCTAAGAGGTGGTAGAGCTGAGATTTGACTCCAATGTCCACTAACCACTAACTCACCCAAGAGAAAGTTGGAGGACTAAAAATATAACTGTAGAAATTCTACATTCTAGGGGAGGGAGGTGTCTTTCAGTGTGAAATTAGAAATATTCAAACCCATAACAGAAATTAAATCATGATTTGTTCATTTCCTTAGACGTCTTGAAAATTTAAAAACAATAAAAAGGGCGAAAGAAGGTGGCAAGGTCAATTTTCTCAACAGATTGTTGAATACTGTTGAATTCTCCCCTTCTAATAGGACATGGAAGAATGAACACCTAATTTTCAAAGTGAAAACAGAGTAACGTTGAGCCTCCTATAATATTTACTTTCTTTTATTTTCTTCCCTTTTTACTTCTTTCCTTTCTTCTTTCTTAAACCAGAAATTTTAAGCAGCATGACAGTTTTCTGATACCCACATCATATTTTCTATATGACAACAAACAACTAATATACAAAGAGGAAAAACAGAGAAGGTCAAGGTAATATAAAAACTGGGTATTTGCCACTATTATGTTAACTCCCTACTTTTTTTGTATCTGGATTAAGCTCATTAATCTTTAAAAATATCAGATGAGGACAACAGTAATAATACTCAAAACGGTCTTCATAATTCTTCTATTTTAGAATAGAAAAAAATTTCCCCATATTAAACAAATTCTAGTTTTATGACTGTAAAAGATGCTCTGCTTTTTATTTTAATGTGAAAAGAAAAAGATTTACCTAGGGTGGAAAGAACATGGGTGTTAGATTATATTAGAGAAGACACAATGAAGCATATCTAGCACAGGTGGCTAGTTTGTCACTTCAGAAAGGTGATTTTCTGTCAGGAACTATCCTGATTTCTCCCAAAAGCCTCGATATGGGCAAGCCAGAACCTCTGCCTTAAGCTAGGGGATGACTTTGCTACTCCACTCAAGGCCCTATGAATTATGACATTTTCAAGTCTGATTGGGGGAACAAGCACTAATCCTGACCCTTTGTAAGCACCAGGCTTCTTCCTTTTAATCTGTCGGGATGATTCTTTCCCCAAGCTTGAGCAGTTTCCTCATAAACAAGCACTGAGAGGTACTCTACCGAATACCTGAAGGGCAGTCTCCACAGATCTCCAGGGTTCTTTCTCTTTGTCGTGCTCTCCTCCGATACATGTCTTGTGAAGCTGCTTTGGTCTCCCTGGGCTCAGGGAGTCTTGAACTCAGGGAGTCCACTGGGCTTTGCCCAAGTTCCCCTTTCCTGCACCACTGCCTGGAAATTCTCTCAAGGCAAGTAAGCTAGGGTAACCATAGGGCTCACCTCATTTGTCTCCCATTTCTCAGGGGTCACTGTGTTTCACTGCTGATTCCAATGTCTTGAAAATTGTTGGTTAATATATTTTTTCAGGGTTTTTTTTTGGGGGGGGGGATACATTTCAGATGAGTGGGTACACCTGGTCCCTGTTACTCCATCCTGGTTGGGAGTAGAAGTCTCATGTTCTGCTTTTTAAAAGTAAAACATTTTATGTAGGAAGCCACGGGGTCATGCTGAAGCTGGAATCCTCTACCATTCCAACTTTATTTTTCTCTCCCTGCTCACTCTGCCCCAGCCATGCTGATTTTCTTTCTATACCTTCAACACACCAAGCTCACTTGCTCTCCATGGCCTTTGCACTCAAATTGCCTCCATCTGGAAATCATTTCCCTTTGATCTTCACATAATGGGCTCTATATTTATTTGTTTATTTATTTATTTATTTATCCCCCCCCCCAGTTGTCTGCTCTCTGTGTCCATTCGCTGTGTGTTCTTCTGTGACCACTTCTATCCTTATCAGCAGCACCGGGAATCTGTGTTTCTTTTTGTTGCGTCATCTAGTTGTGTCAGCTCTGCGTGTGTGCTGTACCATTCTTGGGCAGGCTGCACTTTCTTTCGTGCTGGGCAGTTCTCCTTACGGGGTGGAACCGCACTCCTTGCACGTATGCGGGGGATACCCCTGCGTGGCAGGGCACTCCTTGCGAGCATCAGCACTGCCCATGGTTCAGCTCCACACGGGTCAAGGACGCCCGGGGTTTGAACCATGGACCTCCCATGTGGTAGGCGGATGGCCTAACCACTGGGCCAAGTCCGCTTCAATGGGCTCTTTTTTATTCATTAAAGCTGCCACGACCTAATCACTTGCTGTTTTATTATCTTCATAGCACTAATTATTATCCAAAGTTATTTTATTCATTTATTTATTTACTAATTCTTTGCCTACCTCTTTCCCACTCTATCCATGACACCCATTAGAATGTTAAAAGGGTCCTTGTGTTCACTGCACCTAAAAACATGCCTGGCACACAGTAGGTAGCCAGAAAGATAAGAAGTAAATGGATGGTTACCATATTTGTCTGGAAATCAAAGATCTTTTCTTTTTAAATGGAGTTACAGCTGGCATGTACCTCTGTACAATTTTTTTGCCTTCTCCCTTCTTCAGATGGCAGGGAGTAGAGAGGGCGGTGTGTGTATGCATGTGCACTTAGAGCAAACCTTATCTGCTCGGCTCCAGATGGCTTTAGGAGGAGGTTCTCCAGTGACGGGGATCTCAAGACGAAGTTTGTTTCCTGCGATTACTGTCACTGTATTGTCGGCATCAAGACCGTCCAAGATGATTCTCGGAGGATCTGGAAGATTAAACATGGTCTTTGTTATCAGACAGTCACTTGCATGGGAATATCTGGACTAAGTGTTTGGTGCTAAATGTTGATAGCAACCAATACGTTATCTAGTTAAGAGAACGTTAAGTCAAGGCAGTTGATGCCTAACACCTTGTAAAATGACTTCGTTGTAAGACTTTAAAAATTGAATGATTTATGGATTAGTGATTAAAACCAATTGATATTTTTTCTTTAAATATCACATATTTTAATTACATTACAATTCCAAAGTAAGTAGAAACAAACAAAAACAGAACTCCACAATGATTTCTTTTATCTACTCACCAATAACATGAACTTTGGCAGGCAAAGTCACAGAATAGGCATCTGGTGCAAACACATAATCACCTTCATCCTCAACGAGAGCATTGGCTATCACTAACTTGTGGATTCTAAGGAAATGAGAAAAACATATTTCTAACACACTGCAAAGATTTAGACGTCTATGACCAAAAGTGAAGAGATATATACTCAAATTATATGACTAATTTATTTGGTGCAAGCTGGCACATGAGAAAGAATTCTTAACTATCCTACTTATTGATTTACATCAATTCTTTATTTTGGATTATATAGAATTACCTCTGCAAAAACAGCCTGTTTATGATATATGTAAGAGTTTATTATTCCCTTTTCCATCTCATAACTTTAAAAAGCCTAAAATAAAACATTTCAATAATGCCATAGTTTAAGGTTTAAGAAATTACAAAGAATAATCTTGACTTTGGCTTCACATATCATACCTTAAACCAATTGTTTTTAAACTTATTTGGTCATGAACTCATGAATATCTGATGGACACTTTGAATCCACTCTCTTGAAAAGGACATGTATTGTTGTACACATAATTATTACAATTTCAGAGGATTTATAGAGGTCCTTGAAGTCCATTTCTCCTAAGGATCCATGGATCAAAGTTTAAGAAACCTTCCTTTAGAACTTAGCTAGATTCTAGGATTTATGCCCTAAAAATAAATTAGTGGAAAGATCAATTGAAGCTTATTGTTAATTTATTTTGACCAATTCCACAATTGGAATTCAGAGTCATTCTTACTTTATGTTTAGATGGAAAGAATCAGTCAATAGGTTTTGAATAGCAAACCACTGTAGGGTGGGGCGTAGACATAGGATAACTGGTAGAACCTGGCGTATAATAGAGAAATCACAAGCTCTTGCTAGTTGGAAATAAAGATACAGAAAAAAGACCCTTTCCTGATGGCCACTCTGCAAATATCCTCACAAAACAAGCAATTTATGAAGTGTAGAAAGAGGAGATGGGACCAACCCTTGCTTGTGGATCACTGCTTGCTTACCTTCCTTTGTGAACAACCTTTAGACGGTCACTCTCCTGAACAGGTAGACCATTTTTAGTCCATTTCCCTGGGATGTTTTCAGAGATTTCACATTTCAAACAGATTTCTTTCCCAAGTTTTACAGTCTGATCAGTCAGAGGTGTCAATATCTTCAAAGGTCTCACTATAGAAATAAATAAAACATTACAAATTTCAAACCTAAACTCTACACAAGGCAAAATGGTGTCATTTCATAATGGTACAATCAGTTCTGCAAGAGCAAATGTTTTGAAAATGAGCATCTGTTTCAATACACTTGATGTAACAGGGAACAGTTTAAGACTAGTACAAATTTCATGTTTGATTAAGCATGGTTGCACTCATGAGAAAAACTGGACGAATGCAGAAAGCTGCACCCAGCCGAACTGAGTAAGGTAGGAATGCACAAAATGCACTCCCACCCCCACACACACTGCAAACATGTCCCAGCTACTTCAGTTAACCTATGTGATATGAGCCACAGCCATTCACATCTGAAGTTCCAACCTTTCATTTGATTTCAAATCCTCCTTCTACCACTCCCAGTAACTTACAAGCTGCAACACTTCTGACATCCGCCTCCACAAGCAAATATTTCAAGGTAAAATGTCATATTTATTGTAGTAGTTATTAAGCTTTTAACATGTGTAAAACTGTGTTACTGTTTTTATTAGGTTCTTTGTTTTTATTTTTATTAATGTGTTGCAGACAGTTTTTAAAAAAATTTCTCTCCCCTCCCTCCATTGTCTGCTCTCTGTGTCCATTCGCTGTGTGTTCTTCTGTGTCTACTTGTATTATCATTAGGCAGCTCCAGGAACCGATCCTGGGACCTTCTGGAGTGAAAGAGAGCCAATCATTCTCTTGCACCACCTCAGCAACCTGGTCTGCTGCATCTCATATTATCTCTCCTCTGTGTCTCTTTTTGTTGCATCATCTTGTTGCACCAGCTCTCTGCATGGGCCAGCACTCCTGCGCAGAGCCAGCATTCCTGCATGGGGCAGCACTCCATGTAGGCCAGCACTCTGTGAGGGCCAGCTTGTCACAAGGGCCAGCTTGCCTTCACCAGGAGGCCCTGGGTATCAAACCCTGGACCTCCTATATGGTAGACAGGAGCCCAATTTCTTGAGCCACATCTGCCTCCCTGTTGCAGACAGTTTTTGAGTGTTGTGCCCATAACCCCATTTTCCCATAAACCTGAGGTTTTTATTGAGTGACTGCCTAACATAGTGATTTTCAAGAGTGTATATGTTGATTTATAGCAGAACTGACTATATTTGCTTTAAATGGATACAAATATAAGGTAAGAATCTATCTTTGAAATTTTTGGGGGGATATTAAACTAAAATTGCTAACTTCCATGAAACTTAAGAAGTGCATTGAGATTACTTCTGATATATGATGATCACAGGAATTGTAACTGGACTAAGAAAGAAATAAGGAAGCAGGACTTCTGCTCTGCAAATATTACCAATCATCCTGAGATATTTGCTGTTTTAATTCTCATGGGATGGACACTGCCATTGAGAACTATTATGGGACGTTTGGGGAAGTACATTAATTCTCTCATGCCTCTGGAGCCCATTAGCATATTCTCTCCCTTGGTTTGAATAACTTTCTTCCCTACAAATGTAATTGCAGAGTGTTGAGTGTTTATTTAAGGAATAGATAGGAAGTTTATCTATGGATTTAGCAAAGACTATTGGTGTTTGATATCACATCTAAGTATCTGCTATTTATTTATACGGTTTTGGGATTAAAATATTTCCTAAGCATTTGGGTAACTTTTCCTGCCAATGAGTTACAAAATTCTTCCCAAACTGATACTGTACTATTAAGTCGAGTGGAGGTTTCCCTCCCTTCTCAGAGAACCTGACCCAGATTGATCTGGCATGGGCATGCAGCTAAAATGGAATCTAAATTTATATATTTAAAATTGTCATAAGTAGGAAACGAGTAGATTGAAACTTTACTAAGACAGAACTAACACTTAAAATCATTAGTACGCTCAACCTGGAAGACATCTAAGGAAGTAAGGAAGTCTTACTTACAGTCAACACTAAGTTTAGCAGATGATTGTCCTCCTGTTGTCATTACTGAATATTCTGCAGTGTCAGCTTTTGTTGCACCTTCTATGATCAAAGTGTGTTTTTTGCCTTCAACTTTAATTCGGTATCTTGATCTTGGACCAGGGATGATCTCCTCACCATTCTTAAACCTGAGTTAAAATGGATTATTAAAAAGCCTTACAAAGGATCCTTCAGGAGACAGGCCTTGTTGGCCTTGTTTATTGCTTTATTCCAATGTCTTGCAGAGTGTCTGGCAGATATCAGACTCACAAGAACTATTTATTGAATTAAAGAAAGTATTAATCTATCAATGATGAGCATTATCTGCAAAATTACATTAAAAGACCACAAGCTGCCTCTTCTCATTTAACATCTTCTCATTTAGCATCATTAACATGCTAAGAGTGGATGTTACCCTCATGTGGGTTCTTGATGCACACTAGCAAGAATCATGTCATTTAATACATTTCAAAGATAGCCACGACTCTAGATTAGAATGAACAATCTACTTTGCACCAATTACTACAGATTCCTGTCATGCTATTTACTTCTCAACAAAGCATTTTCATGTTAAGGTTCTGACTCTTCTGTTTTCAGTTTTGAAATTACTCATAGGGAGCCTGAGAAAACCCTTCTCTCCCTGACCAAACAAAACAACAATATGCTTTTATTTTTAAAAGCAATTAGAGATTCTCAGCCTATAATATTTTTCTGAGGTATTGTAACATTAAGGTAAGTAGGAATTAAATGAAAAAAACAACAACATGCTTTTCCATGTAAGAAGATACACAACATGGAATAGTGAGAAGGAGCCTGATACAGAGGTTAAGTGCATCCATGGCCTTTGAAGTCAATGGTTAAGCTTGAGTCATCCACTTATCAGTAAGTGCCTATTCCTGCATACTCATTCATATAAATTTCTGGATCTTGTATCAGTCTAATACCTGAAAAAAATTCACGTGCTATTATACCATTTAGTTACTACTACCATGAATAAGATTGAGATGTTTTTCATATGTTTTTCATATGTTTAAGAGCTATTGCATATTTCCCATTTCGAACTATGAAAGTATATATATTTTTTGTCTCTTTAAAATGGACAGACCCCGGGAAAGCAATTTACCATTTCACATTGGCATCGTCCTCTGACACCTCACATTCTAACTCCACTCTCTCTCCACAGTAAGAGCTTACATCTTCCAGCTGTTTGGTCACCATAATTGGAGGCTCTAGTGTGAAAAATGGGAGGGGAGAGCAGAATCATTAAATGTCTGACTTGTTCACAGATGAAAAATCAACAGTAGGAAAGTATCTCTCACAGAACCATGGTTTCAATGGTAGTAGATGGTTGGTAGGTTTTTAATGTCTGTTCTGGGCAAAATAAATAGCTGGCAACCCTGGATTCTCCTCTGTTCTTGGAATTCCCCTAAACAAGTCATTGTTTCAGAAAGCAGACAAAAATGTCTATCAAATATCCTTCTTTTTGCACATGAAATGCCAGGTAGTTATTTCTCCTGAAGGAAAACCTTTACCTATAAAATTATTAGATTCTGGTTCTAAATGGATGATCAAGCTCTCAGCATTGTCTGTAATCAGAGGGTCTCATTACAAATAAAATAAATAATGTGTGGCTTCAGTGACACCCTCCTGCTTTTTCTACAATGTCTAAGTAAATAATGATCTTTAGTGCTTTCAGTGCCAGCCAATGATGCCTCCTTCCTAATGAAGCTTGTTTCCGGGGAAAACCTATTTGTGATCTGCTGAGGGGTTACCTCAGTAGAGTTGGTCAGACTTCAGAAACTATAACTAGAAGAATTATTTAGCAAAATAGTGCTTGCCTGGCACTAAAAACACAAAACACTCTTACTCAGCCGCGTTTTTTTCCCCTCCCCTCAGCTCTTCTAGTCCAACAAACCTGAGATCTAATCAGGGTACTCAATTACCAGAGTAGAGGAGCTTCGATGCAGAGGCAATCTAATAGGAAATCAGATAGTTTCTAGAGGATTTCCTCTACTCTGGAGCTGAATTGTTTACCACATCACTTTCATTTTGATAACTACCCCTGGAAGGACAGCAATCTGCTCTCAGGCAAGGCAGTAAGAGATTTCATTTTACCTCTTACAAAGAGCTCAGTGGAACATTTCTCATCACCAGCTGTGACATAGTACTCAGAATCATCTGTCAGTGCACAGTTATTGATAAACATGATTCTTT
Organism: Dasypus novemcinctus; assembly: GCF_030445035.2. Classification (NCBI taxonomy): domain Eukaryota; kingdom Metazoa; phylum Chordata; class Mammalia; order Cingulata; family Dasypodidae; genus Dasypus; species Dasypus novemcinctus. The sequence goes on along the minus strand of NC_080684.1, from coordinate 85,712,537 downwards.
CACATCCTTTGTGTTCAAAGATGTATCTGTTTTAAATAGGAGGAAGATAAACAGAGTCCATGAAGTTGATTCTATTCTTCTCTTTCTGGCCAGCAAATTTGGCTTATAATTCAGTAATGCTTGAAAGCCAGACATATGATTTTTCATTTATGTAGTATATATTACATAGTTTAATTAACATCATATATGAAATCAATTTTCATCTTTAAAACACATACTGTAATACACAGACATATTTACATAAATTATTTAACTTCTGTGATTATTTTCTTTTACATAAGGCTTCTGTTTCAAATAGAAATCAGAACTATTTAAATTTTTCTAACCCACTGTTGGCTGATGGTGTCAGAGAGATTTTTAACTCTTCACATTTTCAAAATTAACAATTCATCTACTCCATAAGAGGGCAGTGGTTACATCTTATTCACTGATATATAATCATTAATATAGTTTCATTGAATATTGCATAGCCCAGTGGAAGAGTACATTTTGTTGGGTAAATAAATTAATATACCATCATATTATACTAAGAATATACTGAGAATTTGGAAACAGAAAACCGGAAGCTAAAGAAGATCACAAAATTCAATTTTCTGTGAGCTAAATTATGGAGAAGCATATTAGGGCATTATAGTAAACTAGAAAAAAAATTCTCATTTGGGAATTTTCCAAATTGAAAACTTCAAGACATTAAACATGTTTAGATAAAGAAAGCCAATTAAAGTTATGTTTTTGGTAAATTCATGTCATCCTCAAGAGATTTTTTTTACCAGGTATAAAGATTATCATTACAAAGTCATGCTATAGGAATGACCACATTAAGTAATTGGAAACCACTATGTATTCCAGAAGCGGCACATTTCCAAGATCAAAGTCTTTTGTAAATGCTTAAGTGGCTCCTATTAAAAAAATATATTGGGGTTGAAAATCTCAGGCAGGAAAGGATCTCTAAAAAGCAGTTTCATAATCAACTAGAGATACCATCAGACATCAGGGATTAGCCTTTCTCCTTCATTTGAGAGATAGCCAAAAAACAATAAAACACAGGCTTACATCCATATTTTAATGAACCTCAACATTAAACGGTTCTATTCGGATGTAATATTGTGAGTTAGTGTTCAAAACAGTGCTTGAAATGAATAAAGAAAATGTTTGGTCATTAGTGAATATAGATGCTATTCTGGAAAAACAAAACTCATCAAGATGATAAGCTATGATTCCCAGTTGGCATATAGAATATGTATTTCATATTTTTAAAAATGTTATTTTTAAAAATTGAGAGAAGTTTGGTATTGCTCTAAAACAATCACTTATAACCTAGGGCAACACAAAACCATCCTTGGGAATCATCTGCAATAGTTATACAACATTAAAACACCTAGAGTGAAAACATAAAACCAGGTTTGCTTCATATAGCACTATAATATTTTTTAAGATTTATTTTATTTATTTATTTCTTCCCCCACCCCTTCATTGTTCATGCTAGCTGAGTCTGTTAGTTATGTGCTTGTCTTCCTTTTAGGAGGCACTGGGAACTGAACCCAGGATTCCCCATTTGGGAAGGAGGCGCCTAACTGCTTTAGCCATCTCCACTCCCTGTTTTGTTGTGTCTCTCATTATGTTTCCTCCTTGTGTCTCTTGTTGCATGATCTTGCATCAGCTTGTCATGCCAGCCTGTCACGCCAGCTCGTGTCGTCCTCATCCTCCCTAGGAGGCACCAGGTACCAAGCCCAGGACTTCCCACATGGTAGGTGGGAGCTCAATTGCTTGAGCCACATCTGCTCCTCAGCACTGTAATTTCAATGGTTGCAAAATATATGGAAAGTGGTTTAAATTTTTACCCTCCCTCCATATGATTTTGCATCATAACGATTTAATTAAAAAGTGCCTTTACTCCCATAAAATGAAGTCAAACTATCGTTTGATTTAATTATACTTATCATTGGTTATTTGTAACCCTACTTACTTTGTACTGGGTCGAATTTCTTGGCCATTTTTATACCACTTCACCTCCAACTTTGGGTCTGCCAGTTCCACAACAAACCTTACTCTGCCTCCTTTATCAATCTGATATGCAGGATCAAGAATTTTTGCAAAAGCTGGTAGAGAGAAGAAATAAACATTCTATTAATGTATATATGTATATGACATTTTAAAAAATGAGTCGCTGAGAAGAAAAAACATGGGAATCTTCCAAATATCTTTTTATATTTTAGAATTCTGTGTCTATTTATATACAATAAGATGGTTAAAAGCTTAAAGGAAATTCACGTTTTTGGAAGAAATGTAAGAAAGTATAGTTGAGACTTTAAAAATTATTTTCCTAATTCTTCATGGAATGTTCAGTATAAAGCACCCAAATGAAATTGCACTTTTGGGACATGCTTACTTCCCTAGCATGATTATTATTAGGGTCACTGTAATTATTTCTATAAGGTCTGTGATATAGAAATCATAGAACTTATTAGATAAATACAGTGATTCATATTATTAAGTTGGATGCCTTTGAGTAATTGAAATAGTAGGCTTTTTGAAGCTTTTATACTATGGAGAACTGCCCAAATACTGGCATGTTTCAAACACCTCTTAAATGTGTGGTTAGGATCAGAGGAGTTCCAAATATTTTAATAAAAGAATATAGTAATTTTTTAAAATACTGCATCTAAGGGACCCTAAACAGGAGTAGTAGTTTAACTTTTTTTTGTTAACTCAGTAATGATTTTTTCCCCTGATTTTAAAGATAATTCTCATTTAGACAATTTGGAAAATACATGACAGTATGGAATGTTTCCTGAAGTTGTGCTCATATTTCCATCATTCCAACTTTATTATACTATTACTTAGAACAAACCCCATTCTACATATTTTAACAAGATGAAATAAACACTAAATGAAAAGGAAATTATGTATTATGCCTTCAGACATCATTTCAGGGTGAAGTGATGAGAATAAGAATGGCCAGTGTGGGGAAAGCAGATGTCAGCTGCTCCATACCTTAGCTGTCACGTTTGTGACTATCAAGTCCCAGACATGTCTGAAAAATAGAACTTCAGGAGTTCTGAGATTGTGGGAACGGCACAGTTAAGTGGGGAAAATACTTCTATATTTCCACAGTGGGTAAGGCTGATTAAGGGAGGACAAAATCTTTCTAGATTTCTCTGGGGTCATTTCTTAATTAGTTTACAGAGAGGTTTAGAAATAAAGGACAGATATTTTAAAAGAATTGGTGAGACTCTTTAAACTCTATTTGAATATTAATAGAATAAACAAACAGATTGATGTATTACCCCGATGTGTCATAAAACCTAGTAATTCACAATGACCCCCTTTAGGAAACTTTGAGAAGCTAATGATCAGGTAAAAATGTATTTTCCTTTCTTACTTTAAATGTCAACATGGCAAAGTATTTTTAAAAATACATCGAAAAGCACAATCACCCTCATCCATTCAGATCCCCAGCGAGCAGTTTCGCTGCTTTACAAAACAGTTACCCTATTGGTTGTGAGAAGTGAACTTCCCACCTCCTATGAAATGGGTGGAAGAATATGATGCAAAACAAAGAGACATCGAATCTACTCTGGAACCAAGAAACGAGAGTGAGGGAGACAAGGAGCCTTCAGAAAGGGAGGCTTCAAGGAGCTGAGAAGTTCCCAGCGGCTGTGGCATGTTTCATAATCTAAGTGGTATGTGAGGAGCTAATCTTCTTTGGAGACTTAAACTTCAGTAAGTCTGCCCCAAAGAAAACCAAGAGAAGCATAACTCCTGCACTCTATCCGATGCCACCCCAAATCTCGTGGGAGATTGAAAGTATCACGGGTCGGGTACCCGGTCATTTGCTTTTGCCCGCAAACGACAGGAGACACGCGCTCACCTGCGCTCTTCTTCTCCACCCTGCGCATGCGCTTGAGCCGCTTGAGCATGCCGCGCAGGTCAGTGATGCCGTACTGGAAGGCGATTTTCTCGTACTCGTTGGGGTTCGCGTTTTTGAGCAGCTCCCACACGTCCACCTCGGGTTCTTCCTCCTGCTGCTTCACCTCCCTAAAGTGGGAAGGATCGTTGTCTAGTTCAGTACTTGTTTCGGTTCAGTGTTCGAAGCTCCGTTTGTGGCCTGAGTACTTAAAGCTGAGAATTTAAGCCTATTTGCTTTGCTTGAAACCTTAGGGAAATTTGCAGATGTATAAGATCAAGTATGTGCACTTACATTAACACTTTCGTTTTCTTAGTTAGAAGCACAGTTTTGAGACGGGAGGCTATCAGGAAATATCTATACCTTTATTTTCAACCCCAAAGTCTAATTAGAAGATGGGATTTTGAGCAACGTAACAGTTTTCATATGGAATATGGATATTGAACTCATTTTGAAAAGTGGGTTAAGAATTGAAATATTTAAATATTGGCTTATGAGGGAGGGGGGAGATCTCTTTCTACCTTTGTTGATCTACATGCCCTAGCTATGTGTGGAGACACAATACATCCAGTATTTCAAACTTTTTGATTTTGCAAATAGCATTTTTCCTACCACATTAGTAAATATGTGCTTGAACCATTTTTGCTGTTTTTAATACAAAAATCATTTGAAACTCCCAGGAAGGTTTTTTAAAAAATGATTTTTATGCATATAGATATGCTTTTTTTCTAAATTGGCAGGGGGAAAGGAGAAAGCCAAATATTTCATACGAGTGCACTGTCTTTTTTTTTTTTAATTATTTATTTATTTTTTTAATTACATTATGAAAAATATGAGGTCCCATTCAACCCCACCGCCCCCGCCCCCCACTCCCCCCACAGCAACACTCTCTCCCATCATCATGACACATCCATTGCACCTGGTAAGTTCATCTCTGAGCATCACTGCACCCCATAGTCAATGGTCCACATCATAGCCCAGACTCTCTCACGTTCCATCCAGTGGGCCCTGGGGGGATCTATAATGTCCCGTAATTGTCCATGAAGGAGTGCACTGTCTTGAATGCTTTTTTAAATGTATGTGTTTTTTTTTTCTTTTGGAAATAGATTGCATATGATTCATTTAAAAATAAATGTAAACTGTAAAGCAAATGGGTTCCATGAACAAAGGGAAAAGTGACTCTTTAGTGTGGTTATCAATGAGTATTGATCACTGATTAAAGAATAAATATGACTAAGATTTAAAGTTCACTTGTCAGCACTTATTTCAGAATCACAAAATGAAACCATAACTCAGGAACAAACACTCTTTAGGGAAAGAGGCTTGGGGTAAATGCAGAATATAATTTGAAGTTATTTCCTTCACTGGCTAAATATTCCTGATTTTATTAAAACTTAATTGACTATTTTTATCAGGTTAATTTAGAGATCTTATAGTGACTACTAACTGTGAATAATGCTGGTTTGGATATGATTCTCCAGGAACGCTAGCCAAAACATCTTATACATCAATGTGAAAATGGATTCCTTCTATCATGTTAGGGAAAAATGAGGTGCAAATGTTGGGACTTTCTCATTAATTACACCGGTCTCAATTTCTTCTTTATACTCATATGCACTTGGAGAGGGAAATACTGGATTGTAATCACGAGTCAGGTAAATATGGGGAAGGGGGAGAATAGAAAAAGTAGCATATAGTTTGGGGTGGTAATGGGAAGGGGCCACTTCTAAATATCTAATTTCCATTTTACATTGTTCTGTTAAGTCTTTGTGGTATTGGGGGAGAAGGCTGAAGGAAATCTCCTGGAAAATAGAAGCGAGAGGTCATTGGTCCATCAGTAATGTTGGTGGGAAGGACTAAGGAGGAAATTTAAAAGTTGCCCTGTAATTGCAACATTGGTAATAATTTGCGAGAGCCACTAAATCTACTGCCTGAAAGCAGTCTAAATTTCAAATACATCCTTTAAGTATTACTGGAAAGTCCTGGAGAAGTGCAGTTAAAATGTATGTGTATGTACACACAAATGTATATATTTCTCTGCCTGTTTCCTCCATCCAGAATGTCGGCAACAGCCTCTGAAAATGATCACTGGCCCCTCTGACATTTTATTAATGTTGTATTTTTTTTTTGGTCACATTCCAGCCTAAATGTAGTCCCCAAATTGTAAAGTTATGCCATACTAGATTGTGTTAAATTTGTACTTCCAATAAGAATTACACAAATATACATGTCAATACCCTTCCAACACTGGTGAAAGGATATAAAGATATCAAACTAGACATAATTAAAATAGCTAATGAGGGGCAGAAGTCAAACACTTAGACATACCTAGATCCACGAGGTGAATATTTACATTAAGGAAGTCAGGAATAAAGACCATCATTTCCAGGGTGATTTCTTAAGTTGGTTTTGTTGGTGAATTCATAAAACCTATTATCCTCACCAGTTTTTCATTAATACACCAAAATATAATCCATCCCACCACATTCTTAGTCATATTAAATTCCATGTAAGAGCACCAATGACCTCTCGCCTATTCCTTCGAATACTTAATTGAACCCCACATTGTAAGGAGAAGCAGTTGTCATTTTGTACTGGAACATGGGATCGAAGCTCTCATCTGTAGCATTTCCTATAACTCATCTGGAATATGTTTAACGTCTTTAATTACCATAGTGGCCATACCTGACCTTCTTTACATAGCTATGTTAAGCTAAAGTAAGGAGAAAAATCCACATTCCTATAGGTAACTCTGCTTCCTTTTCAAGCATTGGGACAGACCTATATAACATCAACAGTACTTTCATCAAAGTACTATTCAAAGGACTACATCAAAATTTCTATAACTTGATAATCTCAGTGAATTACAAAGATAATATAGAAATTTTATGTAGAGTAAAATTTTCAAGTCTTTATATAAGTCAAATCCTATAGCAAATAGACATTAGTTCAAAAGATTTACTCTGTTTGAGCTAATGTCTATTTGACATAAGCTGGCTTTGCTCTTTTGTTGTACAGATGCTGGTCATAAGGATACTTATTCTGAAGGGGATTTTGCCACACACTCTTGAAAGAGCAGAAGTGGGAAGGAACCCCCTGCCATTACCACAATGAAAACACATGCAATTCACAAATTAGTAGGAAAATACAATGATTTTGAAAAATTGTACTAGTGGATTAGTATAGTATATTAATATAGTCATATTAACAACCTAATTATGAATCAAAATTATAGTTACAGAATGTAAAGAAAATGAAAACTGGAGACAAAAATGACTGCCCATTTTTTCTCACGATTTTTTTCTTTAGGCATTTTAATGATGTAATTAGCAGAGTTCTTTTACTCTGTGAACTACTGGTAGAACAAGTTTGTTCCTTCTTTTTCCTTTTTAATCAGAAAATGACATTTATTGTATCACAATATTTTTCCTTTTGCATGTATATTTTGTCTCTTGGAGAACATAAACTCTTCAAGGGAAAGTACCACATTTCATTGGTGGAAGTGAATATTTGATAACTGTTATGAGCCAGGACCTTTACATTTACATGATAACTCTATAAAGTAGTTATTCTCCCCTTTTACACATGTGGAAACCAAGTTTCAAAGAGGATATGTAATTTGACCGAAGTCACAATATTAGTGAATGGTAAGAGTTGAAACTCAAATCCGTGTTTTTCTACTACTTTATCCTTCTCACAAACATATATTCATTCTTTTCTGTGCCGAGCACTGATAGGCACTGCATCTCTTTTCCTCACAACATTTAGCATTATATTGTACACAAAGAAAGCATTTAGTATTTTCCTGGTTGAATAAATGATTACGAGGGGAAAAAAGTTCTCATGTCTTCTTTACTTTTGATTTATGTCATAACTTCTGGGAGAGATTCAGAGTGGTGTTTCTGGTATGCAGTCACAGGAAATAAGCTGACTCAAAGGGAACTTGGATCTGGCTTCCCATCCGGCCTCTACCTAGCAGTGTCACTTGGAATAAGTCACGTGACAGCTCTTGACCTTGGTTTTTTCACCTGTAGAGCAAGGAGCAGATGAGACTCGCTAAAGTTCACTTCAAAACTATCGTTATAAATAATTTTGGAAAATTAATAAATATTATTGAGGCTAATGATTATTTCAAGTGTCTACAGGAGAAAAGATATATTTAACTTTGCCAAAGTCTATCAATTGACCAATACCCATTGGCAATTAATAAACTGTACCTATTCATTTTTCTGTTCTCAACCTATATATTTAGAACTTGGGGTGAGTGTTTCTTTACAGGGACTTAAATATAGAGATCCAATTGAACTCCAAATATCATAAACACAAGCCTAGTTCATTACAAGTATCATTTTGTCCAGAAGCATATTTGTACTTACGCTCCTTTAACAACCATACAAAGCACTAGAAGTAATGAAAGGTGATCCTGAAAGTTAAATGAAAACTGATATCAGTATTTTATATTATTAATTTAAAATCGTGGCTTCACTGTTTATTTTTAAATTTGCTGAATAAAATACAATCCAAGCAAAAACCAATTTCTTTTAAATGAAAACTGATATCAGTATTTTATATTATTAATTTAAAATCGTGGCTTCACTGTTTATTTTTAAATTTGCTGAATAAAATACAATCCAAGCAAAAACCAATTTCTTTTGTTGCCTCTGCACTATTAAATATTTACGTATATATTACTTTATATCTATAACACACATATAATATAGCATATGACATGATTATGTATGGCTATGTATGGATAGAAATCCTATAAAATGGCTATTTACAAAATATCCATCATGAAATTCTATAAATTTTATTGCAAGGAAAAACAGTGTCAAGGGAGTGTGAATGATAATACTAACCATTTATTTCCATTTTTGCTACCATATTTTATCACTTCTGAAATGCATCTTTTTGGACATTTTTAACATCTCTGAAAGAAGGATGTATCTTATAATCGGTAGTGTGCCACAGTTATTTAATCGGGACAATTTTTTTATTGTCTGATGGCTTATAAAATATATAATCAACAGTGTGCCATAATTAACTATTTGAAGTAATTTTTTCATTGCCTAGTAGTTTATAAAATATGGGTATATCTTAAAATCAATGGTGTCTTAGAATTGATGAAATATAGTAAATCAAAAATAATATTTTAAAATAGGTCTGCCATTTACATGTGTGTGTATATATAATATATACACACATACATATATATAATATATAATATGTATAATATACATAAATAAAACACTTCTGCCAAAGTTGTGATACTGATTTTTTTTGGTCAGATACACAAATCAAAGGCAAGAGAATGGAATTTTGTTTATTCAATCATGAGAAGGAATGGTGTACAATCTTAGAGGTTTCTATGTGTTTGAATTTGTCTCAGTTTTCAAATCTCCCATCCTCAACTAAGAAAACATGTGAAGACTCAAGAAACATTTAAAAAGACATTTTAAAAGTGCTAGCTAAAATTTGCAACACAGATTAGTACACAGTTATTACTCTGTCTCTTTCTTAGTTGACTCTGTTAAATTCTAAAGGCACACCACATTTTAAGAAATGAAAATTCTTTGAAAAACATCCACTTTAAACTTGGCTTCTCTGAGTGGGTATCTAAAAGATCCAGGCCACAGCGCCTCAGTCCATCACTTGGTTCTCACCTACGTTTCAGGAGACCACTAAAGTCAAGTTCCCCTGCATCCTCTTGACCTTCTCCACTGTCATTAACAAAAGAAAAGCAAATCTGGGTTTAATGCCGGACACATACACAATTTCCCCAAACACTATACATATAACATATATGCAATTTTATACCAGCAAACAAGTCATGGGACTATGTCAACACAAACTATTTCTTTTCACACAAGTGACATTTTAAGTTTTTGGAATATGTACTTGTGGAAAAGTAAACATCAGCAGCTTATGTTATTCTATGATCTCATAAGACACATTTTTTGTAGATTGCATATATATAACTGCTTGGATTTGTGTTAAAACCAAGTAACACAAATACACTTAAACCAAGCAACACAAAGTACTTTGTTTTTGCAAGTTGGGGCCTCTGGAAACATACCTGAGTAAAAAGCAAAGGACTTTTGCTGATCTCTGTTATTCACATGAGACAGAGATTGGCTTGGTTCCGCCTTACAGGACAAAGTGTACCAAAGTCAAATATAGAAGCACAAAGCCTTATATTCAAAGGTAACCTCTTTATGTCCATGTCCCAGATAATGGGATAACAACACAGCATAAAATTAAAATGGAGCTAAAGCAGAGCTTTTAAAAAGATGCATTCCTTTCTGTTTTAAAGGGAAATAGTTATAACCTTTTAATTTTCTGGTAAATGTTTATACCTTTTAAAACTTAATTTTCAAAAATTTGTCTTTGAATTGTTAGTGACCCCTTCACTAGTAGTTTTTTAAAAGTGCTTTCCTCTAGAGAAATGCATCTTAAGTGAAGCATGAAGTCACCTTTGTGATTTCTTATAAACTCTAAACAGTAGCTATGGAGTTAACAGTTAAATGACACTCCACATTTACTTACATGTTAATTTTTTAAAGGAAAATTTTGTTTCCTGCTTTTTATAAATCTTAGTTATGGTCTGTGGGTTCAAAAGCAATTTGTGTAAATGTTAAGTTATAAGAATTGAACTCAAATCATGTGCTTTCAAAATTTCTTTAATAGCAGGTATCTGGAGAAGCCCTTTTGAGGTAAACACATTTCTGTTCTTTGAAAGCACAAAATTTAGCAAACCATGGCTCCATCTCTTAAAATATACTTGTACATGGTGCAAGCATAGTTTTAGACTCAGGTACTTGCTGAGCCTGGAGTGAAGAAAGATGGAATAGAATTTTAACAGTAATTTTCAAAATAGAAAAATATTAATCAATCACATAATATTAAATATCTTTTTAAAATAATGAAAATGTTTATGTAGTACAATTTAGGAGGGAAATATGTCTTTTATTAACAATAAATCAAGTTGTCTAATAATAGTATGGGAACAAAGATTCAAATTTAAGATGACTTTCCTTATAACAAAAAAAAAGAATATGGATTCAATCTTGGAAGAACAAAACATTTGTTCTCATTAGAGAATTTATATATGGAAGAATTGAGTACAGAGAGTAAATTAATGGCAGTAAGGGGCTAGTTCCATCTTTTATGGACTAGAAAAAAATGTCGGTTTTCTTCCTTGACCTCCTGATTTTCAGCCTTGAAAGTTGCATAATAAACCAAGGTATCTATGTTTTGCCTTTCTACAATGTTCTTTATTCCAGTAGACTCAATGGTTGTTTTATTTTAAAGGCTAATCTATTCTTTAAATGGTACTAACTTCTGTAAGTAGCCACTTAGTTGTGTTTTTTTCTCGGCACATGGTTTAACAGCTTCATAAGTGATTTCTAAAGAAAAAGCAAGCCAAACATTTTCTGACATTACTTAATGAATATCATGTAAAATGTGTATCTATCTATCTATCTATCTATCTATCTATCTATCTATCTATCTATCTATCTATCTATCTATCTGTCTGTCTGTCTGTCTGTCTGTCTGTCTGTCTGTCTGTCTGTCTGTCTGTCTGTCTGTCTACCTATCTTTTTGGCCATTGGGTGGAAAAATAATCCAATTAAGGAAGAAGCTATATATGAATAGACAGAAAATGCATCTTTATAAGACAACTGTGAAACCTGCAAACACGGGAGCTTCACTAGAGCAAGAACATTCTAAAAATTGATCAGTATATGCTTGATTTGGCATTAAACCCTTGACTTTTCTAGAACACCAACTTTTGAATATACGTATTTCATTATAGTGAAAAGGATTGCTGTCATTTGGAATATGTGATGTAGAAGAAAGGAAAGTTTGTTTTGGAAATCCTCCACTTCACATTCTAGAAAAACTACCTAGAGTCTCCTTTTGAAGTTACCTTCTCTTGAAAGCAGATCTGATGTCAATGTTTGGAGTAGTCCCGGTAGATTCTTTGAAAGGGAAGAAAACAATAAAAGAGACACCCGTTAAGAAGGCAGCTTTGTGTTCAGTTCCTGTGCAGGCTATGGGGATTCTTCAGATGGAAGCAATGCCAGTTGAAGGGGAAGGATGACTTTCTTCCTGGAAGGCTGAGCAGCAGAAGCATCAGCTGTTTGGGGTTACCTTGTCTAGTAGTGGTTCAGCCAGTCTGCCCATTGGAATGTAACTTTAAAAATATGTACAGCTCCCTGATCCTCCCTGATAGAGATTTTTATTTACCAGATCTGGGATGGGCATCCAAAATCAGTACTCCAGGTGATTCTCAGAGATGCCTTAATGTTAAGACAATGTTCACCTAATAATTTCCATCCTTTGATTCTGATCTGTTTAAAGTCTCTTGGGGTACACAGAAAAAAGGTCTTTCCCCTCTTCTGTGTGGCAACCTTTCCCCTATTTGCAAGGAGCCATCTCCCACACACTCAAGCTAGATAGGACCTATTGTCTAGACTGTTCATCCTCCTACTTACCCTAATCCCGAAGTGATCCAGGCTGAGAAATGACGCCCAAGGTCAAACACAGACCCCCAAATGTGGAGCAAGTAGCAGGCTACAGAAAACTGTATCATTCTTAAATCTAGATCTTGTACAATTTTAATAACTCACTTGAAAATTAGCTTTGTTCTTTGCAGCTGTATCTCACTTTGGATTCATCTTAAATTTATGATCTTTAAAGGCTGCCATGTCAACTTTCCATTTTGTATACTTATAGAAATGTGCTGGTTCCATCCCTTCCCCCCCAACCTAAATGCACACCTTCGTGTATATCCCTATTAAATTCACTCTGGACAGTACATTGAAGAAATGCATGGAGAGCTTCCATATCTGATATTAGTCCTTATAAGAGAAATACTCCCATCCACCTGGATCTCCTGACATCCTCATTCATATTACCTTACCCCCAAACCTGATAGGAATGAGTGGGCCAAATGAAACAGACATATTCAGTAGCAGGAGAAAAAAAAAAGTCATCACTCCCTTATCTAGGAGGTCAAAGGAAGAGAATTGGTCTTGACAAGAGACAGTTATCAATACAATTCCCCAAATTCCATTTTGAAATTGCCCTGTAACAACTGAACTCAACTGACTTGCTGAGACCACGGCAGTCAGAAACACAAAGTTTTAAAGAAGTCTTTTTCAAAATCTCATTATATTAGATAACTTTCTTCTTCATCCCCTCACACATTTTTTAAAAAATCACAATTATCCAGGCAAGAAGGCTCCCTTACCGTGCACTTCGAGATCGAATGAACAGCTGTCAAACTTATCCTTATAGGTGACCTCACACCTGTAGTTTCCTGCGTAGTTCTCTTTGGCCTTAATGATCTGCATCTCAAATGTGTACACCTGCAGTGAAAAGCACCCACACACCTTTCACACCTATCTTGCAAGCAGAAACACGCCATTGCATTTTAGTTATTTTTCAAATTCCTCAGCATTGGCTTAGAGACAGATGTACCTTTATCTAGGGATTCTAGTACAACGTTCTCAGTATAGGAGGGGCAAGTGCATTTCACTACCTATGGGCACAGCAGAGTGACCACAATAGGGTGTAGACCCTACAATAGCAACTCTAGCAGAATTTTCTGGCACTGAACTCTCTCAAATCTCACCCTGAAAATGACCCTTTTATCTACACAGAAAGAATGAGCTATCTGAGCTCCCGTGCAAGGAGTTCAGGGCCTTACCCGAGAGTGCCTCTCAAAAGTTTCCTTCAGCTGGAGGTGCTTCCCAGCTTTGCTGGCCAGGTCCATCCATTTCCCTTTAAACCATTTGATAGTGGGTTTTCTAAGAAGATCTTCAGCCTTGACTTTGGCTGTAAAGGTAATATTTTCACCTAGAAAAATCACAAATCAGTCAAGGGGTGATCTAAAAATACATGTGAGTTTTGACCTCATCTGGAAGGAGTTTGCTCAGGACTGTCCTGCATGGACTACCGTGTGATTGGCGCCCCCTGGAGTTGTATAACGGGATGGCCCTGATTTTTTTATGAGTTAACCTGAAAGTTCTCAGGATACTTCAATCTGTTCTGCTTTTGAGATTTATGGAACTGAAAAAGAGCAACAAGGAAATCCATGGAAATAACTATTCCATTTGGATATATATAAAAAATTTAGAGAAATGAAAGTGACAAAATATAGAAATATATTTGCGTATTTTGTCTTTTTTAATTAGGAAAGGTGACAGGAAGCCTGGAATTATGAGAATGTCTCTAAATGAAATTGATCTGTTTGAAGTGACTCCTGCTTATCTGTTTGTATTGACTAATTAGAAACTGAAGTCTTTTTTAAACTCTAGCCCCTCTGCCAGTGCAGCATCTCAGGGTCTCCCAGGAACAAAGAGGGAGTAAACATTTTTGTTCTCATGCAGTGTGCTTCTCATTCTAGACCTGAAGGAAATAATTTTGGAATATATTCAGCTATATGTGCTCTTTTGATAAGTGTCAAAGACTAGTTCTGATCACAATATATTCCTATAGAAAATATTTAATTAAAATTCCCGGAACCCTTCCTGGCAGGACCTTTGCTTCTTCTGTCTCCTCTGTGAGGCTCCATGCCCTCCAACCACAGCCCGTCCCTCTTCCAGGTCCCTCTCTAGCTCACCACCCTGTTTGTTTCCTTCATAGTACTTGGCTTTTGTGATTATTTGTTTAATTTCCTGTTGTCTGCTCCTTCCATTAGACTTTAAGTTCTGAGTGTTCACACATTATACTCAGTATTCAGCACAGTGCCTAAAACAGAAGGGTCAATGTTTTTGAATGAATATCTTAAAAGTTGAACCATCTCGACAACCAGCAAGATGGAAGAGGAGTAAGGAGCCTCCTAGAGTTAGTTCCTGCTACAGAGCAGTTAGTAAACACCCAGAGCTATCGGTTTGGGGACTCCAGGAGACCAAAAGAGCATCCTGCAGCATCCTTGAAGGAATGGAAGGAGAAGACTGCCCATCTGCGGAGAAGATTTGTAAATAGAGTGCCCCACGCCATGGAGGCCGGTGCCCATCCTCCACTGGAAACACAAGCCACCTCTGGAGCTGTTCTGTGGCTGAAATTAGAAGCTCCACTTCCAAAAAATGGGGAAAAGACAGTTGGCCAATGATTTCAGCTAGTGATTAGTAAATTTGGCAGGCTAAAGTACAAACCTAAGATCAGCTAAAGTTTGAACCTGTCCAAGGCAGAAAAGAGGCTGGTAGCCCTGCCATTTTGACTACACCCCCAGCAGACTGAAAATCACAGTGACAGTGGGGACCAGTTTCTTTTATCCAGATTGGCCTGCAGCCCTAGCCTAGGTTTCAGCCCCACCTCTGGCTGCACCAGCCTATCCAGGTACTGCAGGTACATTTGGCTGGCACAGACTGAATAATCAGAAGTTGTCTGGGGTAACTGTGGTCATCTTGGACCCTCATGGCATAGACTGTTACCCAAACTTGCAGCTCCATCCATCCCTGCTGCAGATAGGGGAGAAAGTGATGTGAAGCATCATCAGTCTCTTCGGGCAACTACAGTCCAAGCCTGCATGACTTGGATTATCCCACACAGCTGTGACTCTGTTCCTCCCCCTGGCAAAGGAGAAAGTTGGGAGAAGCTTCATTGGTCCCTGGTGAAATAAGGGCAGCTTGAAACTCCACAGATTATAGCACTAACTACATCCTTGACTACTACTACACAACCAACAAGGGAGAAAGGGCAGAAAACCCTAAACTAAAGAGAAAAACTGCACCCAGAATAAATACTCTAGTAAGCCAGATGCCAAGACACCAATAATAAATTACAATCCACACCAAGAAACAGGAAGATAAGGCCCAGTTAAAGGAACAGATAAGCCTCCAGATTACACAAAGGAGTTGAGACAACTAATCATAGATGCTCAAACAAATCTCCTTAATAAATTCAATGAGATAGCTAAAGAGATTAAGGATATTAAGAAGACATTGGGGGGCACCACCAGAAGCGAGGAAGCTGCTGTGTAATCACTGAGGAGCTGAGGTACTTTACTATCTTAAAATGCCGGATTACCTCGGTGCCGATCAGCGGAAAACCAAAGAGGATGAGAAGGACGACAAGTCCGTTCGAGCTCTGGATGAGGGGGATATTGCCTTGCTGAAAACTTATGGTCAGAGCACTTACTCTAGGCAGATCAAGCAGGTTGAAGATGACATTCAATAGCTTCTCAAGAAAATTAATGAGCTCACTGGTATTAAAGGGTCTGACACTGGCCTCGCCCCACCAGCCCTCTGGGATTTGGCAGCAGATAAGCAAACGCTCCAGAGTGAACAACCTTTACAGGTTGCAAGATGTACTAAGATTATCAATGCTGATTCGGAAGACCCAAAGTACATTATCAATGTGAAGCAGTTTGCCAAGTTTGTGGTGGACCTCAGTGATCAGGTGGCACCTACTGACATTGAAGAAGGAATGAGAGTTGGTGTGGACAGAAATAAGTATCAAATTCACATTCCACTGCCTTCTAAGATTGACCCAACAGTTACCATGATGCAGGTGGAAGAAAAACCTGATGTCACATACAGTGATGTTGGTGGCTGTAAGGAACAGATTGAGAAACTGCGAGAAGTAGTTGAAACCCCATTACTTCATCCAGAGAGGTTTGTTAACCTTGGCATTGAGCCTCCCAAGGGTGTGCTACTCTTTGGTCCACCAGGTACAGGGAAGACTCTCTGTGCTCGGGCAGTTGCTAACAGGACTGATGCTTGCTTCATTCGTGTTATTGGATCTGAACTTGTACAGAAATACATTGGTGAGGGTGCTCGAATGTTTCGTGAACTCTTTGAAATGGCCAGAACCAAAAAGGCCTGCCTTATATTCTTTGATGAAATTGATGCTATTGGAGGGGCTCGCTTTGATGACGGTGCTGGAGGTGACAATGAAGTACAGAGAACGATGTTGGAATTGATCAATCAGCTGGATGGCTTTGATCCTCGAGGCAATATTAAAGTGTTGATGGCCACTAACAGACCTGATACTTTGGATCCAGCACTGATGAGGCCAGGGAGATTGGATAGAAAGATTGAATTTAGCTTGCCTGATCTAGAGGATCGGACTCATATCTTTAAGATTCATGCTCATTCAATGAGTGTTGAAAGAGATATTAGATTTGAATTGTTAGCACGACTGTGTCCAAATAGCACTGGTGCTGAAATTAGAAGTGTCTGCACAGAAGCTGGTATGTTTGCAATTAGGGCTCGGCGAAAAATTGCTACTGAAAAGGATTTCTTAGAAGCTGTAAATAAGGTTATTAAATCCTATGCCAAATTTAGTGCTACTCCCCGCTACATAACGTACAACTGAGCTCCAGAGGCTTTCAAATGAAAATACTTGTTTTAGTTGGAATCTAAACCTTACATAGACTTGTTAACAACCATGTCACAAATAAATGGTTTAAAAATGAAAAAAAAAGAAGACATTGGATGAACACAAAAAAGAATTTGAAAACATACATAGAAAATAATAGATCTTATGGGAATGAAAAGCACAATAAATGAAATTAAAAAATACATTTGAATCATATAATAGCATATTTGAGGAGGCAGAAGAAATAATTTGTGAGCTTGAAGAAAGGCCTTTGAAAGGGAACATACAAAAGAACAGATGAAGAAAAGAATGGAAAAAATTGAACAAGATCTCAGGGAACTAAATGACAGCAAGAGACATGCAAACATATATGTCATGGGTGTCCCAGAAGGAGAAGAGAAGGGAAAAGGGGCAGAAGCAATATTTGAAAAAATAATGGTAGATAATTTCCCAACCCTATTGAAGGACATAGATATCCATGTCCAAGAAGTACAACATACTCCCATCCAAAAAAATCTGAATAAGACCAACTCCAACACACATACAAATCGAATGTCAAATGCCAAAGACAAAGAGAGAATTCTGAGAACAGCAAGAGAAAAGCAATGCATAACATATAAGGGATACCCAATAAATTAAATGCTGATTTCTCAGCAGAAACTATGGAGGCAAGAAGAGAGTAGTCTGACATATTTAAGATACTACAGGAAAAAAATTTCCGGCCAAGAATCTTCTATCCAGCAAGATTGTCCTTCAAAAATGAGGGTGAGTTTAGAATATTCACAGATAAACAGAAACTGAGAGAATTTCTAACCAAGAGATTGGATTTTCAGGAAATACTAAGGGGTGTGCTAGGGCCTGAAAAGAAAAGACAGGAGAGAGAGGCCAGGAAGAGAGTCTAGAAGTGAAGATTATATCAATAAAAGTAACTAAAATTGTCAAAAGAGTGGTGAAATTAAAATATGACAGATAAAATCCAAATATTCAGTAATAAACTCAACCAATGATGTAAAGCACTTGTATTCAGAAAACTACAACTCAATGTTAAAAGAAATTTAAAAAGGCCTAAATAATTGGAAGAACATTCCATGCTCATGGATTGGAAGACTGAAATATCTTAAGATGTCAATTCTACTCAAATTGATACACAGATTCAATGCAATTCCAATAAAAATTCTACCAGCAATTTTTAAATAAATGGAAAACATGATTATCAAATTTATGTGGAAGGGTAAAGGGTCCTGAATAGCCAGAAACATCTTAAAAAGGAAAAGTGAGGTTGGAGGGCTCTCATCTCCATACTTTAAATCACAGTACCTAGTGGTAAAAATGGGATGGCACTAGCATAAAGACAGATGCATAGACCAATGGAACCACATTTATGGTTCAGAAACAGACCCTCAAATGCATGGTCAAGGAATCTTTTACTAGCCTGTCAAACCCACCCAGCTCAGGCAGAACAGTCCATTCAACAAATGGTGCTGAGAGAACTACATATCCATAAACAAAAGAAGTAAAGAGGACCCCTATCAAACCTTACCCAAAAATTAACTCAAAATGGATCAAAAATCTAATATAAAAGCAAGAACCATAAAGCTTCTAGAAGAAAATGTAGGAAAATATCTTCAAGACCTGGTGGTAGGTGGTGGATTCTTAAAGGAGATAAGAGGAGGACTGAGATGGACTACTGGTGTTTAATTTATGTAGAAGTTTTAATTAGCTTTACTGTAAAAGTGTGGAAATTTAAAGAGTGGGTGGTAACATATAGTGAGTAACAGCTAGTTTATAAATGGGGATGTGGCTGAAAATGATAGTCTAGGGATATAAATGCCAATTGACAGAATGCTAGAGAATAATCTAGGAACTGAATAGCAGAGTAAACCAAGAGGTGGATGAGAATTCTGGTTGATGGTACAGAAGCAAAAGTGTCCTTTGTTAGCTAGAGCAAATGTACATCACTATTGCAGGGTGGTGGGAATGTGGAGAAGCATGGGAAAAATACAACTGGAATGACCTATGGACTGTGGTTAGCAGTAATAATGTAATATTCTTGCATCTATGTCAAAGACGTATTGTGTTGATAATGGAGCAGTATGGAAAAGGTGTCAAATGTACAATATGGATGTGGTAACTATCAGATGATATTATCTTATAAACTAACAAATGTTCCACCACAGTGTGGTGTGTTGATAGAGGGGCACATGTGCATGATTGTTTTGTAATTCTACAATTTCTGTCATAAGAATATTAAAAAATAATAATAATAGGGTGGGTTAGGGGAAAAACACACCAAATGTAAGATAAGGACTATAATTAGTAGTAAGATTTTGACAATATTCTATCATAATTTGTAACAAATGTCTCATGACAATGCAAGGTGCTGGTGGAGGGTTGATGTATGGGACCACTGTATGATGTTATGCATGTTTGCTTTGTAAGTTCACAACTTTTAGTATACACTTAATGTTTATGTATGTTCATAAATAAATGATATAAAGATAATAATAATAGGGTGGGTTGGGGGAAAATACTTTGGTTAGTAGTAATATTTTGACAATGCTCTTTAATCATTAGTTAAAAATGTTTAACAACAATGCAAGGTATTGGTGGTAGGGTGAGGTATGATAGTCCTGTGTGATGTTATATATGTTTGTTTTGTAAGTTCACAACTATGACTATACACTTAAAGTTAATGTAGGAGTGATATAGTTCAATAAATTTTTTTAAAAAGTTGAACCATCTCTCTACCTGTGTCTGAGATATTACACATTATGTGCAATAATCTAAAGCACATGTGCAGATATGTAGTCATTTTATGGAATTAAGTATGTTGTAATGACAGTAAACACTGATTCAGAGATTTATATGACATGTTTGAAATATACTGGTAGGTCCTATTATTTTTCCTACTTTATGGATGGGGAAGCTGAGGCAGAGAGAGGTTAAGCAACTTGTCCAAGGACCTAGTAAGAAGCAGAATCAAGATGCAATGCCAAGATGTATCTAGCTGCAGGGTCCAGGCACTCGACCACTATGCTGTGCTGCCTTGGCTGGCTAAAGGTTCCTGAAATGATGGCTGTCACTCACCTTTTCAGGTTATCAAAAACAGGATTTAGTATATACGTACAATGGAATACTATTCAGCCAGAAAAAGGAATGAAGGACTGATACATGCTACAATGTAGATGACCCTCAAAAACACTATATGAAGTGAAAGAAGCCAGACACAAAAGGTCACATATTGTATGATTCCATTTATAGCAAATATTCAGAATAGGTAAATCCATAGAGCCAGGAATCAGATTGGTGGTGGCCAGTAGCAGGGGAATAAAGAGTAGGTACTTCATGGGTGTGGGGTTTCCTTTTTGGGGTGAGACAAGGGTTTTGGAACTAGATAGACGTGATGGTTGTACAACATTGAAAATGTACTAAATGCCAACTAATTGTTCACTTTAAAATGGTTGATGTTATGCTAGTGAACTTCTCCTCAAACTTTTTTAAAAGTAGGATTTAATGCTAGGCACTCACCCACTTTCACTGTTCCTGTTTGAGGCTTTTCAACAAACAGTGTGGACATCTGAGAATTGGCATTCTGCTTGTCTTGTTCCTCCCCAGCAGGTGGTTCGCCAAGAGACCACTCTGATGAACAGAAAGGAGGGAGAGGGTTATTGCAGGGCCAGGTTCTTCTTAGGTAGGCTTACCTGAGGTGGTAGTGCTCATCATCACTGAAGCTGTTCTTTGTCTCATGAAACTGGATAGATATAACGTCATTCTTTAGATACCCCTTCCCAGCCCCCAGAAGCCATCAGGAGAGAGTGATGGATTCTTAGTTTTACAGAGATGTCTTTTCCATACAAAGGAACATTTTCTAATTCCTAGAAACAGTGAAACTTTACAGGTAAGTTGTGACTTTGTCTTTGTTGGCAGCGATGTTTCCTTTGTTTGATTCCCCATCCTGCCTATCACCTAATGGATAAATAATGAAAAAAATAAGTAAATTAAAGCAGTATTTTTCTAAGATGTTTGACTGGAAGGCCACATCTATACAACAATAGAATTGGTAAAGACTAAAGGGATGGGTCAGTTTGATTGTTCAGATACCAGAGCCTGGTTTGGTGTTTCTAGACTCCTTGCTATTGTATGATGAGATGATGCTATTATGGTTGTATAGATGTGGCCAGAGTTAAATGAGTAAGTAACAGAACCTGTAGCTAGAATATCAAGAATACTAGAAGTGTCCTTAAAAGGGAAAAAAAAGAGACAAAACCAGAAGAATTGAAAAGGAAAAAAAAAAACCCAACATTTTGAGGCTTTCCTGCAGAGAGAAGCTGAAAATCAAGTTGTTTTTGTTTTTTTAATTCATTTTTTTAAAAAATATTACATTCAAAAAATATGAGGTCCCATTCAACCCCACCGCCCCCACCCTCCACTCCCCCCACAGCAGCACTCTCTCCCATCATCATGACTCATCCATTGCACCTGGTAAGTACATCTCTGGGCATCGCTGCACCCCATAGTCAATGGTCCACATCATATGTTTTCGTTTTTTGTTGTTTTGTTTTGTTTTGCTATTTTTTGTTTAAACTCCAGGTCCTTGACTGGCATTAATCTGCAGTAAACTCCAGTGAGGAGGGTAGGGATGGAGAACTGTAAATATTCCCTCTGTCTCTGAAAGCTGAGTGCAGAAAAATTCAGTTTCAATACTTTAATAACTAGGGGAAAATTCATGGGACACCAACTCTTTACTTTGCTAATACACATTTAACTATTTTAGTTTTCATGTCTTAATCATACTTCATATTTCTGTCCACAGGAGAGCACTGTTTTCACAATTAAGTTGTGCAACCAAATTACATGGCTACACAATTATTTTTAAGACCCAAGTTAATGTTAGTGTTTTATTTAGTGTGTCTATGATATTAGTAGTGTAGTGAATAGTGGCCATTCATGTTTGGAATATGTAGACAATTTTTATTGTTTTGTTCCCTTCTACACCTGCTGTGTCTACAAAAGTGTCTGACTCATAGAAAGCCCACAGTAGGATCACAGTAGGCCTTCAAGATATATTCGTTGAATGAATGAATGAATGACCTCACAGAATTTTAGTTATAGCTGACAAGATGCATTTCTTTTCTTTTTCTTTTTTTTTTTTAGGATACATTTCAAAGTGTTTTGTTAATTGTAGGTAAAGTTCTACAAAAATGTAAATTATTATGTAACTTCCGCGCTTCCTTGGAAAGGAGATTTTTTAAAAGTTTTTTGATCTCTGTGACCTTGCTAAACTTGAAAAAAGGAGAGTAATAATAATAAAGATAAGCAAACACGCGGTATAGAGGGCTGGGTTCCTGAATCTTTGTGTCCATATGTCATGCAAAATTAATTATTTCTCAATGCATTAGTTTTCTTGTAAGTGGGAATGTAATGAAAGATTGCTGTAAGCTACAAACTGAGTCAAACAAAGATTAGAGTCAATAACGCTTCCAGAAATGAGGTCATTAGTGCTCGAATTAGGATGCGACCGGGATGCCTTGCTCCAGGAGGACGCTCACCTGAGTCTTTTCTCTCCAGGGCCCGACTACCCAAACCTGAAAGGAAAGCGTGATTTTGGATGATGCAAGGGAAGGAGAAAAAGAAGTGCTGACTTCAACATTCTTGGATTCCCCCAAACCCTGTCTCTTCTGGTGATGAGAAAAGAAACTAGACGTGGGCTTGGGTGGTAAATCAGTGGCGCTTCATCTATGAAAGCATCTATTAAAAGTATGTGTCTTATTTGAAAACAGTAATAAAGGAAGAAATCCAAAAAGCGTATGGCTGGAAATGGAACACAAACATTTTGCCCCTAAAACTTACACCCAACATTTACTAATTTCATAGAGAAGCCTCCTCTCTCTAAGCTCCTCAGGTAAACCCAAAAAAAAAAAAAATTTTTTTTTTTTCCTTTATAGCCAGTGTTTTCCTCTTGGCTGGCACAGGCACAGCCTGATGCTCCTGCTCTATTCTCTGGCTTTTCTTTTACTGTCAACTAATAAATACAAAATTGGGGGAAGGAGTTGGAAATATCCTAACCTGGTGGCAGGGCACTAGGTGGAGAGGCTTCCTCTTCATCTGAAACAAGAAATAGGAATGAAAAAGTCAAGGAGTAAAGGACTTCATCCAGAGTAACCTGAAAAAAAGAGAAATCTGAAAAAGAAGAGAGACTACACAAAACACTTTAAACTGATGAATAAGCCTTAGAATGTTTGGTACCTGGAAGGATAAACTTGAGTATTTCAGGCAAAAAATAAATAAATAAAAGGGTAAGAGAGTAGGGTAAGCAAAATAAAATTATAGATTAAAACATGGAATGTTATGCAAGTTTTTTAAAAAATGTGATTGATTATAGGTTAGGAAAAAAATAATGCTAAAAATCCAATCTTAATGAAATCAATAGAGGATGTGGTTTTCAAGTTCTTTTTACAACTAAAGTCCATGTCAGACATTATTCATATAGTACATTTATTTGGATACAAACAGAAAAGCATATATGTACTGGTTGAGAACTCTTCTTCTCTTACAAAAAAAAACTCATCATCAATTCCCCCTCCAACTTTAGGAACTAAAAGTCAAGATTAACCAATATAAATCAATTTGTCATACTTGCTAAGTTTGCCAATAATTACTTTAGGAACTTTATAAGCATTTCCCCAAGATTGTACTGGTGTTGACCAATGCGGTTTAATTGTTCAGTTACCCACATGTACATTTGTAAAATTCAAAATATGCCTTCATAGCATTTATATGCAGAGCCACTAAAATTCCCCTTAACTAAAATATCTGCACTTCAAAGTGTCTTTACATTTTGGATGCTTAAATAGGCATTTGGTGTTATTGAACTTCTGCCCTTCCCTTCCAAAGCATGAGGACTAGTGTTTGCATAAATAATAATAATCCTTGTACTTAAAATACTAGAATAGCTATAGATTTAAAAATACAAACCAAATGACTACATAAAATTGGATATAGAATAAACATGCACTTGAATGTCAGAGTGTATTTTAAAAATCCTGTTGAGAAGAGATAAAATAGCACATTTTAAAACAAACTATTAGAATATTTACTCCAAATATTAATTGCTGGCTGGAAATTTCATTTTCAAAATTGTCAACTAGGGCATGTTTTATTTATTTTTAATAAAATAACTAATGTAATATCTAGGGAATATGCCATATCTTCAGAACCAAAGGGGATTCACTAAGTACTGTGGGGATTGGGATTCTTCAGAGAAAGCTTTCCGTGATCAAAGAATGTGGAAAATGCTAGGCTTAATAAAGTTGAATGCTTGCATTTTATTGTGGTGTGAGTGTGTGCGTTGCTTATATTTACTGAGGGACATCTCAAAGTCTTCTATGTGCTAATGCAGTCTGACTGGGGTAGACAAGAAATGATACAGTAGTTAGTATTTCCCAAATTTAAAGTTCATCTTTGCATCTTTTTCTCCTGGGATATCCATTAACATTGCACAAAATTGTGCTGTTGGGAAGTACAGGCATTTCTGAGCTATCAGAAGAGAATCCTATATATTTTACGACAGATAATTAAAATTTTACATAATCAAAAATAAAATACCTTGCAATTTTTCTATAATATTATTTGTCAAAAAGTTAATTCAGTATTTAGATTAGTCATATTCTAATCTATTTAGAAGAATAGATTTCTTCTCATAATCTATTCAAAGGCTTTTATTTACTGAACTATGTAGAAAGTTTTGACTCAAAGTCCTGTAAAAATTAATGAAAATGAACCAACTCCTAGCAAGAAGCATCCTTTATTATGTATAAACTAGAAATGAGAACTATTCTGATTCCAGTGAGTACCATTTTATACAGGTTTTGTTGTTTTTTGTTTGCCTTGTTTGCCTTGTGCATAGGACATAATTAACCCTGAGTTAACTGTTTAGAATGCACAGTGATGGAGAAAAGATTTTTCATAAACTTTCATAAAATGAAATGAAGGAAGATAAGCTATTTTTAATCAAAATTTTGATGAGTGATTAATTTCAAAGTCCACTAAATGTTAAGAATATTTGGGTTTAATGTAACATTTTATGTAGTCCATGTATCTTTTAAAAATAAATTTAAAATGTATTTTTTTATAAAGGAGGAAGGACAGAGCAGATATGGCTCAGGTGCCTGGGCTCCCGCCTACCACATGGGAGTTGCTGGTTCGGATCCCAATGTCTCCTAAAGAGGACAGTGAGCTGGCATGATGGTCAGGTATGGCAAGCTGACACAACAAGAGACACATGAAGAAAAAACATGAGAGATACAATAAAGCAGGGAGCAAAGTTTCCCAATGCCTCCTAAAAGAAGACAGTGAGCTGACGTGATGGGCAGGTGTGGCAAGATAACACTACAAGATGACACAAGAGACATGGGGAAGAAAAACATAATGAGAGATACAACAAAAGCAGGGAGTGGAGGTGGCTCAAGCCATCAGGCACTTTCCTCCCACATCACAGGGCCCGGGTTTGGCTCCCAGTGCCTCCTAAAGAAACAAGGAAGATGAACAGTTACAGCAAGTGAAAAACAACAAGAGGGTGTGAAGAAAAAAAAAAGAATATTTGGGGTACATGCACAATTACTTTAGACTATCAAGGAATCACATATTAAAGCAGTATTTCAAAATATCAAGAAATATTGTTCCTTTAAGTGATTCAAAATTACTTCCAAGCAGCACTTACTTCTCAATTGGCAATATTTGATTCATTGCACATAAATTTTCAAACTTAAGAAAGTGAAAATATAATTGACAGTAGCAACATTTACTGTATCCCTTCTTTTAAAAGTAGCTTTAGTCCTGGTGCCCTTTTATACTAGGAAATGAAATTAAGATGGTCAGATTCTGATCTAAAATTCTTGAACAGTTGCCCAGTTGAATTTGGTTCAATTTGGTTGAATTGTTCTTATTTACTATGGAAAAACAGATGCTATTGCTAAAAGGGAAATTTGACCAGACAAATCTCTCTGGTTGGGTCCAATGTAACAACACATGGCATCACCCAAAGAACATGTTCAAATAAAAAAAAAATGCAATTTTTAAGTCATATATATTTTTTCTATTTAAAAGTGACTACAGTGATGAAGAAAACTTAAACGTCTGCTTTGGCTCCTTACAACACAACGGACGGTGAGCAGCAGAGCTGTCTCCCACAGCACCCAGAGGACAGTTTACCAAAGCAGACTGTAATCATCTTTAAGTCATGGGAAAATGACATTTGTAAAACCGTAAAAATGATTCTCTTAAACAACTGAAGTTCCCAGAGAAGAAAGTCTGGGAAGTAGAGAAAGAACTTGGTTTTGTATTACAGGGCTGGGAGTTAAGGAAGATACACATGAAATCTGGAATGTAAAAGGGAGCCTGGCTGTGAAACAAAAGATCCCCACAGATAGCAGAGTGTGCATATTCCTATAATTCTCCAAAATCTGTAGGGCGTAAAATAACTTGATTTAAAGTACCTTTTTAAAATTAAAATTTTAAGTAATGGAAACTTGGGACCATTGTTGAGATTTTAGAATAAAGACCAGAAGCATGTAAAATCCAAATTTATGTGACTGTAAACCAAACTGAACTAAATACTGATAAATACCTTGTTTGATTTAGACAAATTTATGAATTCCTCCAGCAGATTAATGAGTTGTAAATACTAGTGT
Organism: Dasypus novemcinctus; assembly: GCF_030445035.2. Taxonomy (NCBI): domain Eukaryota; kingdom Metazoa; phylum Chordata; class Mammalia; order Cingulata; family Dasypodidae; genus Dasypus; species Dasypus novemcinctus. Next base: position 85,685,609 of record NC_080684.1, on the reverse strand, counting down.
ATGTGACCAAGAAAACAACCATAACAACAACAACATACAGAAGACAGTACCAATGGCTAACATTAATTCATGTTTTGAGGCATTTGACTAATTTGTCATATTTTCTTAATGGGAAGAACCCTGCCTTCACAGTTTGATGCTTCTGAATAGGATTCATCTTATAACAAACACATGTATTTAATGAGTTTTTTTTTTCCTCCCCAAATCTATTATTAGATCACTGTAGCATCTTCTGATTGGTTGTGTCTTATAATTGAAAAGTATGGTGATAATTTTTAACAAAGTTCACTACAAAGAAGCAATCAATTAGAATACATAAGTAAAACACGGAGTCCCTTTAGAAGTTCTCTGATTAAACCCTAAAGGTAAAACTGCACCAAATATTTTAGCATTCTAGTTAAAAAGCACCAGAATAATGTTATTGCCAATGTAGAAAGATCTAAATGAAGAAAAAAAAAAACACAAATCATTTTTTAATTTAAAAAATCACATTATTCAGGAGGAAACATGCTGGAACTTCTGCTGATTCACTTCCTACTTTCCCAGCCACATTCATACCAAAAGGAAGAACTTTCGATTAAGATTATATGCGGTCGTTAATACGCACAGGGTACACTGATAATAGTTTATGCAGTAATGTTAATGTTATTTGTATGCCTGGAAAAAGAAAATAAGTTTTTACTTCCCTTGCAGTAATTACCAATTTTAATTTTTTAAAAAAAGAGAAATAAAGAGGCAGTAACTGTCTCAACTGGACTTACAAAAAAATATACAGACTATAAATCAATGGGATATAAAATTTTTAAAAATATTTTAAAATATCAGAACTTAAGAATCGAAATGAGTACTGACCTTCAAAGTAGTCTCTTGATTCTAATGCTGCCGCATCACTTTTGGAACCACCCACAGGACCAATTTCGGAACTGCCCACAGGGCCAGTTGTTAAGGCACAGAAGAGACCCAGTCTCATTAGCCTCTGTTCTCATACATGAGGTTGGTTGACCAAAAGAAAGGTCTGATCCCACTTGATCACCCACATTATTTTCTGCACATGGCCCTCCGTGACCTTGTCTGCTTCCAAAATTGAAATGCACCTGCCTTTGTTGGTGATCATTCTGCTCCCTAAAGCTTAAGTTGGCTCCAGGAGGACAGGACCTTTGTCCTGCTCACTTCTGTGTCCCCCATGCCCAAACCACACCTGGCACATAGCAGACACTCAGTAAATCCCTGCTGAGTAAATAGATGGTTAGTATTAAGGGCAGATATGGGGCCCTAATGAGGATACAGAACAGAATCTATATGTAGCATTCCATTGATTTGCCACCCATAATTATTCTGAAAGATCAAGCTATGGCAGCATAAATTGTATAAGGAAATTACCTCCCAGTGTGATCACTCTGAAAAAGGTTTGCACATCTGGCATCATTGTTTGGCTAAACACTCACATTTCTTTATTGTCATCACCACTGTTTCAATACCAGAAGACTTTGCCTGGGTCCCAGGACAAAGTGGGCAATATTAGGGAACAGGAAAGCTGGATAGACAACCAGTCCAGAGGCAAACAAGCAAGCAAGCAAACAACAACAAAACCTTTTCCTGGGAAACCAACTGTTTACGTTTACTCTAACTAAATCTGGAAACATTGATAAATCAGATCACAGACCTTTCTTATACAATTGACATAGGAACCAAACAACCCTGTGGCTACAAAAAATTTTTCAGCACATTTTGAAGCCATTCCAGAACAATCCCAGTCAATGTAGGAACGGTGTTTAGACCACATTTGTATGAAATGATGTTCTTAATAGTGACAGTTTTGGAGCTATTGATTAGATACACTTCAACTCATTGGAGTGCTGAAAATGTACTAATATCTGGGATAACCATTTTCAAAAGCTTTAAGCAAGGTGGTTTTAGAGCAGAAATCATCCATCAATTCAGTGGATGAGCACTCAGAATGCACAGTGCCAGTGCCTCATGCTGAATCATATTGACTGAATCATATTGACTAAGAGTAGGATTAGGATGTTTCATCCTCCAGCCCGGCATATACGTGGAACAGAAATAAAAATCTATCCAGAGTACTGTTTTCTGTTATGTCCAGCAGCTAAGCCAGCATGCAAATTCAATTATTCATTCATTCTACAAGTATTTATTAGGAGATTTCTGTGTGCAGCTCTCTGCCAGACACTGGAAGGAAGGAGATAAGGGAATGAAAGAGGTGTTAAGACATGGTGCCTCACTGTCAAAAAGCTTTCAACCTATTAGGAAAAGGAATTAAACATCAAAACATGATTAAGGGGAGAAAAGTGATTGAAGGACAGAGGCATAAGGTTCAAGAAAAATTAGGAGGAAGAAGGAGAGATAAAAGTTAGCTCTGATGGTCAAGGAAAGCTGTATAGAGAAGTGACACCTGAGCTGGACAGTTTGGAAAAACACAAAACCTAGTTGGACTGCAAGTCGGGGTAGGGATTTAGGCAGGGGAGGACATTGTAGTCGGTGCTGGAGAAAATGTGTGTTGCACCCCTCAATCCTGTTTATGCCAAAACATGGCTTCTCTCTCAACTGCGAATGTAGATGGAGCGATAATTATTGCATCTACTTTTGGCTTAAGTATTTTTTCTTTGCAATTTCCCTGACTTTGATGAAAGGGGGTAAGAGTTAAAGACCACTGTATCTTTAGAAATAACTTCCCTCCACTTATCTTCTTTATTTGGGAATGTCATTTTCCATCCCTAAATTGAGATTTGCTTCCTAAATATGTAGGGTTAATATGTACAAAGCAGCTTACATACCTGGGTCATGTCATGTGGCCATGACCTTACCTAATTTCTTTTCATGTCAGGGGAAAAAAAGCTACTAATTTCAGGATAGCCTAATCATCTGGCCTTGTTTTTTCATCATACTGTGTTCTCCAGAAAGAAAAGAGTTCAGTTTGTTAATTGGTTGGTTTGTTGAATTTATAGAAAGGCATTTCCTTTTTTTTTTTTCATTTAAGCATACAAATATAATATGGTGAGTTTTCAGATTAGGGGTCGGGCATAGGTTTGGTTTATGCTTTGACAACTTGCCCTCTGGGATTACATCATCTGCTCTGTTGGTTGAGCCTCACAGCCTGATCCAAGCACCTTTCCAAATTTGGAAACAGAGGTGTATGCCATCAGCCTTGTGGAGAATAATGTTACAAGAACTTCAGCCAGGATGTCCCAAACCTCTTTGAACCCATCTCATGGAAGGAGTTCTAGGAGTTTGCACTCTGCATTCCATAAGCAAATAACTTTCAGGCTGTGGTCCACATGGCCAGGATTAGTGATCATGTTACTATCCAGGGGAGCCACTGAAGGTCAAGGACAAAGCGGGTGTACTAACATTATGTGTTCATTTATGAGAGCGCAAGTTCAAGTTAGCTGAGGAAAAGTGGTCCAATGTACTGAAAGAAAGAAAAGAAAGTATTTTACTAATGAACAGGAGACAACAATAGAGTAGGAATTAGGTAATGAAATGCAACATATTAAGGACAAGATACTTAAAATTTTCTGTGATAGCAGTCATGAAATAATTGGTAATTTCAAAATTTAAGCTATATTATTCATTACCTAAATAAAAAGTGAACTTAAAAAAAATCATGCAACAAGCATTTAAAGCAGATTGGTCATCAAATCTACCCACATGAAAACTTCCCTCTACAGAAGAATAATGCTCTTTCGCTCAAGATAGATGGTCAGTAATGACAATGACTTCCTCCATCAGCAGACAAAGGAAATAATATCTCATGGATTTACAACAGTACATGATAGAGATTATTCATTTTCTAAAATGGAACTGTCTCGTATGAAGTAAAAACAGATTAATATTACAAGAATAAATGAGTTTCCAGTTTAGTAAGAGGTGACTCAATGTTTGCTTAAGGTTTTCAATCTGTATTAATCATTACATAAATCTACATGAATATATAGTGTGGCAAAATGAGATGCTAGCCTTCAAAATTACTGGTGAAACCTGGGAAGTTCACAAAGTAAAAAGAAAACATTCATTAAAAAAAAATGGGTGACTTAGATTAATTTTCCATATTGGTGTAATCCCAAAAAGATTCAACACCTCTTTCAGTTAGTGTTGTGCATTGCAACTTGGAAACTACCAGTTGGCTTACTGAATCTCAACAAGTGCTTGTGATATTTTTATTATTGTTGTTTTACTTTTAGAAATATGTGTAATGGAAACTTATTGAAGCCCCTTTTGTCATTATGCTCCTTGGTAAAATACAAGTGAGGAACTCTAAACCACGCTGATGAAAGACAGTGCAGAGAAATTCTATGCGGCCACCATGGCAATCATTATTGACCACTTTCTGCTTCTAATTTCGTTGAAATCTGCCCCCCTCTCCCTCCCTCCAACTCACCTTTTCCTGGTGCAGGGCTGGCATCCTTCTCTTTATTTGGTTCTGTGTGGAAAGTACAAGTACATTTTTGAAAGCGTCTTTTGAAAAAAAGCACAATACATTTTACTGTGTGGCAAGAAATGTGGGAAGGGGATGGTGAGATGGGAGGAAAGAACGATACAGAACCAATCAAAAACAATGCTACATACCCACTGATTAAGCTATACATGAATTGCGAAATTGAGAATTACAACTTAGATTCATATTAAACTTTTAATAAAAGCAATGAATAAATCTGATCTTTTTCCTTTTTAAAGTATACTTGGAAACATACAATGAAGAGTTTGTTAAACCAGTTATGCAGGGACCATGTTATAGAATGGTAGAGTGGAATTTAGTATAGAATGTGGGTCACTTCATTTTAGATCCCCACAAGGGACTTTTTAAGGAAGCTTTACCCATGTTGCAATTCCCACAGTTTGGGCATCTAGATAATATTATAAAAGGAGCAAGGGTATAATTGTACAATGTATATAGTTTCAAAGAAACTGTTTTGTTGTACATATTAATCTGGATTCAAGCAAGTGGCAACAAATGCAATATGAGAGTGGTAACATTTGATGTTATCATCTGGAATCATCTGATTCTCATTTAGAGAATCATATTTCTTTAGACACCTGCAAGTATTATCTAACTTCTGGTTTATATAAGAGAAGAATTGGTTCAAGCATGAACTCTCAGATTGTTTTTAACTGATGACTAGAGATCTGAATCTTAGTTAACTAAGAAGGACAATCTTAGTAGAGCTTGGAAGGAGACTTATTTTAACCAAAGGGAGTCAATATTGTGCAATGAATATGAAATATGGCATAATAAGGGAAATATTATGGTGAACAGCAAATGATCTGAAGAACAGGAGGGGAAGGTTATGTCAGTAGTGGCAAAAATAATAAATCTGTATGGGAACAGAAAATAAAAACTAACAAGGAAGAAGATCCTAAGAGGAATGTCACACATCTACCCTTGTTTCAAGATCTGGTCCAAAGAAAACTGAACTTGAGCTTGCCTTGTTTGAACGCACATAACTCTAAGCCTGTTCACTCAATTTGACTCTTCTGTACTATTTCAGGGTTTCAAATGTCCTTAACTGGATAAAGGGACCTGTCAGCAGTTAGATTCCTGCCATCCTGCAAAATGATCTCCAGGGTGGAAGAGCTTCATATCCTCTTATAAATTTCCATGTGAGAAGATGACAAAAAAACTGAGGCCTTATCAACCTCTGGGTTGGCCTAAATAACACCAACCTGCAGTCACCTCCCACCCTGATTTCACACACAGTGTCAATTCAAATAGCTGCAATTAATTCCATACTGCCTCATGAGGGTTCTTATAGTATTGCCTGATATTTTAATGTGGTAGCTGCATTTTATTTACTTTTCTTCCAATCTGTATTATATTTTCTACTTGGCTATAAGCAAACTGAGATGGGAAAGTGTTTTACTATTTAGCATTCCCCACTACATCCGGGACAGTATGTTTGCACCTAGGTACCATATGTGTTTGGTAGATAGCACTGCATTCTTCTGGAGGCTTAGCACAGAGTTGTGCACATGGTAAATGCCCAGTGAATAATTCCTGAGTGGATCCCGACTACTCATCTTGTTCAGGAGGAAGAGTGATGAGAGAGGCATTTTGGTGTCTTCATGGGAAATTGCACATGGCTTTGGTTGTGTCCATTAGGAGATTATTTGGCTGGGTCAGACAAATGATTCTGGAAGGCCACGTTGGGGGTTAAGAGTTCCCCTTGGACTTACACTTCCAATCTTCTTCTCTCCCTTAGGTCTCCAAGGACATAAAAGCAAGCTTCTCCTATTGTGTGTCGCTGGCGACAGCCTCAACCTGCCAGAGTTCACTGGGTCTCCTTCCTCGTTTTTTATTGCCACCTGGTGGACAACTGGGTACCAGGAACTGAAGAAGCTGATCCAGATGTTGAGTCTCAGAGACCATCAAATCTACCTGGAAACTTCCCTGAGGAGTTTCCTGAGGTGCCTAATGGTGATGTAGTGCAAGTCATGGAGCGGCTGCTGATCCTCCTGGTCTGAGCTGCTTCCCACCCCCACAAGAAAGGTGTGGTCTTTGTTTTCCCTTCACTATATACCCAAGGGCCCTGCAAAATGATTCAGCCTCTCGAAGGCTTAGCCTCCACAGCTGTAAAACGTGGGCATAATAACAACCTTTGCATAAAGCAATGGGTTTTATAAGACTCAATCAGATAATGTATATGAAGTGCCATCCAAGTCAGAATAACATGAGAGGGTTATAAAAACACAATGTATTATTATTATTACAAATCTATCACAAATATCGTCATCCAACTTCTTAGTAGGAGTTAGGGTAAAGCTCACAGCTTCAATCGAGGTCAAATAATGCTGGATAGACATTCTGTATTTACAGCTCAAACATCTGAGGCAGTGTCTTCACTCACCTTCTGGGGGCGGGGCTGGTGCTGGCTCTGGCGCTGGCACTTCATTTTCTAGAAATGAGAAGAGTGATGGAATTGTTAGGCTCTCTTATCACAGAGTAAAGCTACTTTCCACAGCCCTGGCTGCTCTCAACCCTAGACAGTCATCTTACCTGTGTGGAGACCGGAGCAGGGAAAGCATCAACCTGAGTCATCAAGATGCCCCAGACTCACTGCCTTTTTGATATGGGGTATGAGGGGAGGACCTAAATGGCATGGTGTTGTGATGGAAAGAGCACAGGTAAAATGGGGATCCAGTCGTGCCCTTGCATTTAGCTATCTCCTGGGGCAACAGGCAGGGTATTAAATGGTGCTGAGAAATATGGACACAACGACACCTACTTTATAGGGCTGTTGTGAGGATGAAATGAGACAGAGTGTGGAAAGCACATTCTATATAGCCTAAGGTATGGCTGGGGCTCAGCGAAGGAGACCCCTTTTCCTAGGGAGGAAGGGCACCGCAGCATCTAACACTGGCCTGCCCTCAAGAGAGACACTTTCTGAGTGATGATGAGAGACCAGAGGCCTCTGGCTTTGTAGTGATGCATTTTACTTTGTTCCCTGGGACACAGAATCAACCCCCTCTCATCATCCTTTCCTGACATGCATATGCCTGCAGTAGATTTCTACCTACACTTATCCAAAAGGTACAAAGTTCTGGTTTTGAGGCCTACTTGAATTTCAGCAAAATTCTAATGGTGCATACCTGGCTTTGGGAATCCAGTATTGTACAGTAGTCAAGCTATGAAGTCTGTTAAAGAAAACAGATTTCCAAGTAGCCAAAGGCATCCCCCATGACCAAAGAACATGCAGGATTTCCCCACTGATTCCCCATGGATGCCCAGAACTGGGAATTAGTGACCTGTGTGTGAACCAGGGCAGGAAGAGGCAGCTAGTGAAGGTGACCTCTTTTATTATAAAATTATCTTCCGCTTGATTATTAAATAAAATATCAAGCCAAAAGATTTCATATTATAAGCACATTGTAGAATTCTGGGAGCCTTATATTTGTCAGTACCTAAGAGTTTCTACATTTTTTCCACAAATGACTATTTCTGAGCAAGGGAGGACAATACCTTGCAAAAAGCAACCTGGGCAAACAGGCTTCTCTATGTCTTGGCCCCATGACCTGTTTTAGTCAGAACAGGTAAAATGAGCATCGAAAAAGAAATGATTTCTCCACAACAGAAATGAATGATTTCTCCATAACAGAAAGTAAAAAATAAGCAATGCACTGCTTCAAGGATGCTTCGGTGTCTTTTTCCATTACTCGTATTTTGCATGGGGTATGAACTCCAGTTTATTTTTAAAAAATGTCATTTAGATGGCCATAAATAAGGATATGGTAAGTGCGGGAGAACAAATATAGAGCCTTACAGGCTGGCAAAAGGAAACCTGGTGGGGATGTGATGCAATTCACAGATGTGTGAAAGCTCAACTGTCCCTTAGACAACATTGACAGAAATGCTTTCCCGTCTTTGCCACATCATGGAGAGGATCCACCAGAAGACAAAGTCCTTAGTCAAAGCATTTTATCTTCAGAGGTCTGAGTGCAGAAATGGAGATCTACTATTGACCTCTTAGATCGGGGTGCGCTGGGGCAGCCCATGGCTATCCGAAGGAAGAGAAGAAGCCAAGTCTTTTGACACACTGCCATTTGGACTGGACCACTGTCACACGATGCCTGAAGGTCTGTGAGGACATCTTCTTGGCTCTCTCTACAGTCAAATTTCCCTGCCCTCTGGCTCATTTTTTCCCCACAGCTGCAGGAATTATCTCTACCCACCATGTCACATGCCATTATTGTATCCGAGAGGTCCCTATTTGGGTAGGCCCAACTCTTCAGGTTCTTCCTCCCTCACCTGCCTCCTGCTGGGACCCCCTCCATTCGAAAGCTAGTTTCTCTGTTCACTTTCTGAACTTTCTGCCACTGAGAAGGGTAATGCTCTTCCGAACAGACCTCCTGCTTTTTCTCTCCATGTGATCAAGTCAGACCGACAGACCTGGGTTCGAATCCTGATTCTACACCTACGAGTTGTGTAATCTTGAGCAATTCCTTCATTTCTATCAGCCTCAGTTTCCTCATCTGTAAATAAGAATAATGAGACAAATGACTTCCTAGGGTGCTAATCTTTTGAAATGCACAGCACAGTTCCTAGCACGTAGAAAGGGCTCTAAAATAAACAGCCATAAATACTACCATCATTAGCCTGTGACAATCTTTGTCCATCTTATTCTCTCAGGATTCTGGACTACATCAAGATACACTATTCACTATGATGCAATTATTTTCCAGTTGTTTCAATATCTATGTACCGGCATGCTTTGGAGATATTGCAGGTTTGATTCCAGACCTTTTCAATAAAGCGAATATCACAAGAGCAAGTCATACAAATGTTTTGGTTTCCCAGTACATATAAAAGTTATGATTACACTGTACCATAGTTTATTAAGTGTGCAATAGCATTATGTCCAAAAACCAATGTACATTCCTTAATTAAAATGTGACAAAGACACAAACTGAGCACACGCTTTTGGAAAAATGGTTCTGATAGACCTACTCGACATAGGGCTGCCACAAACCTTCCATTTGTAAAAAACACAGTATCTGCAAAGCTCAATAAAGCAAAGTGCAATAAAATGAGGTATGCCTGCATATATATTTTTTCTTCCAAACTAAATAAGGGTGGGAATCTTCCATTTCTAACTCCCTGATATCTCTTGCTTAAAGGAAATTACATGCACACTAAATTGATTAAAAATTCAGAAGGACTTCTTTGGTGACTGTATAAACCATCAGATTAACTGCACTTTCTTAGCATCTATGCAGACAAAGGCCCATTTTGTTAAGGGAAGCAGTGGCTGCTTAAAATCCTGTTTTGGAAGTAAGGCTAAGGATGAATTCCAGTAAAAGAAATAAATGAGAGTAGTCTTGGACACTGACACTGAAACATGCCCTGAATGTGAATTCTGTTTCCATTGTGTCTGTAGCCCCGATGTTCTATGTGACAGGCATGACATTGAACCAAAAGGAGAATTTGAAGAGCTTAATCAACTTCAAACAGATCCACAAAGTGTAGGTCTTTAGCAGCCAACTCTATCAGGTAGTCAGAAATGCAGAAACATCATAAAATGATAATGCTGATACATGCTAGGATGGTTGCAGGAAGTGGAAGTAGGAAGATGCATGCCTGCCTGGTAAGTAGGCAGAGTTAGAACTTTTCCTTCTTGAAAAACACAGAAACCTCTGTGTTTTATAGCCAGTGAAGGGGTAAATAAATGATAACCACTTATTGGTATCAAAGTTGTACCTGGACCTAGTTTACACTAATTTTTATAAGCCTTCCAACTCTGTGAAGTCTGTCATATAATTATCCCCCTTTTGAAGATGGGCACTGAGACCCTGAGGCATCCCACAGCCCATGAAGGGTGGAGTCAGGCTCTCCACCTGACTCAAAGCCCAGGCTGCACCTCCCTTCTCAGCTGCTCACACTAAGGGAGGCAAACGAATTGGGCTGATGGGTTTTTCAGACATATTACTGCATATTTTCCACTGAATTGATTGTTCTTATTCTCAGGGACACATAGCTTCAGATGGACCCTGCTCCACCTGGAGGAGTGGAGTGTGTCTCAGTTTATTCCTTTATGAAGTGGAGGTAATAAGAGTACCTACCTGGAGGGTTGTTGGTGGGAATGAATGAGTAATGGGGGCAGAACATGGTAAACATTGTATACATTTGCTCTATTCTTGGTTATCACCAGTATTATAATTTTTACTTTGGCATGCCTGTAAGCAGAGCACATAAGTTGTGTGCTAATATTTGCCTTGTCTCTAGCATTGTGGGCTGCACAATGTTAGAGCATGATTGGAATTGGGGTAGAAACTGAGGAAGCTTCTGGGGATCAGATGGAGGAGACTGGCCCTTTTCACTGCCACCCCCCACTCCTCCTTTTTTCAGTTAGGCCAGTAAAAAGAATTTATTGGGAGATGGGGGGAAGGAGCAGAGCTTGCTGAGAAATGGGAGAGGAGGACAGAAATATGCACTGAGATTTGAAACCAGCTTCTCGAGGAGAGAGAGTCGGTTTTGGCTTATGTGGTCACCTTTTAAGCTCTTAATTATTCCTCCCCTTGCGAATGCTAAGGGGAGGGGCCCCTGCTGTTATTGGTAAAAGGGTAATAGTAATTGATTTCAATGACATTTACATATCATTACAGGGTTGGTACAATTATATAAATAGAGTAATTAATTAATGGAGTGGATGATAAAGATAGATGATAGGTAGGTAGGTAGGTAGATAGATAGATAGATAGATAGATAGATAGATAGATAGATAGATAGACAGACAGACAGATAGACCAACCGACCCCTAGTGGGACAGAAAGAGAAAATGAGCTCTCAGTAGTTTTCAGAGATGAGGAACCAAGAGTGGTGAAAGCCAATCAGAACATGACTCAGAGCAAAACTGAACTGTCCCCTGTGACTTAAAAGGAAATGCACAAAGGGAAGCGGATTTCGCTCAACAGACAGAGCATCCACCTACCACACGGGAGGTCCAGGCTTCAAACCCAGGGCCTTCTGACCCGTGTGATGAGCTGGCCCATGCGCAGTGCTGATGCACGCAAGGAGTGCCCTGCCACACAGGGATGTCCCCTGTGTAGCGGAGCCCCACGTGCAAGGAGTGTGCCCTGTAAGGAGAGCTGCCCAGCGCGAAAAAAGCACAGCCTGCCCAGGAGTGGCGCCGCACACACGGAGAGCTGACACAGCAAGATGACACAACAAAAAAGAGTCACAGATACCCAGTGTCATGGACAAGAATATAAGCGGGGAAACGAACTTGGCCCAGTGGTTAGGGCGTCCATCTACCACATGGGAGGTCCGCGGTTCAAACCCCGGGCCTCCTTGACCCGTGTGGAGCTGGCCCATGCACAGTGCTGATGGGCGCAAGGAGTGCCCTGCCACGCAGGGGTGTCCCCCGCGTAGGGGTGTCCCCCGCGTAGGGGTGTCCCCCGCGTAGGGGTGTCCCCCGTGTAGGGGAGCCCCACGCGCAAGGAGTGCACCCACTTGCAAGGAGTGCACCCGTAAGGAGAGCCGCCCAGCACAAAAGAAAGTGCAGCCTGCCCAGGAATGGCGCCGCCCACACTTCCATGCCGCTGACGACAACAGAAGCGGACAAAGAAACAAGACGCAGCAAACAGACACAGAGAACAGACAACCGGGGGAGAGGGGGGAATTAAATAAATAAATAAATCTTTAAAAAAAGAAAAAAGAAGATAAGCGGACACAGAAGAACACACAGCGAGTGGACACAAGAGCAGACAATTGGGCAGACAATTGGGGCGGGAGGGGGGGGGTGGTTGGCCGGGGAAAGGGAGAGAAGTAAAAACAAGTCTTGAAAAAAGAAACTACTTAAAAAAAAAAAAGCAATGCACATGCACCTCTCTTTATTCAAGTTCATTCCTTTGTCTCTGGTGAGATTGTCATGCTCAGTTTTGCCCACTCCTCTGAAAATCATTTGCATCTTCCCCAAATCCATTGGCTGCCTTAAAACAGTAATTCATTGACAGCAATTTCCATGGTTCCACCAAAGAGCGACTGTGTGCAGGAGCAACCCTTCAATCAGAATTCATTGAGCTCCCGTTAGGAATCTCCCAAGGGCACGGAGGTTATACACGTGGCTAAAATGAGATCCCTGTGATTATGAAGCTCTCCGGTAAGCGACTGCCCTATACCATCAACCAAGTCCCTCTCAAAACGTTCAAGACTCACCACCCTGGGCGCTCCTCTAGCCTCCTTGAACTGTGGTGTGTGTACAAACTCCCTGGGGGCCTGGATAAAGGGCAGACTCTGACCTGCAGGCTGCGTTTCTAACACGCCCCCAGGTGATGCTGATGCCATTGGCCCTCGGCCCACACCTTGGGTCACAAGGCTCAGCCACGCCCTCCGTGTCCCTGGTTCCTCTGGCCTTTCCACTGTCCTTGGGAATGCTCATGGTTTACAGGAGATGGAGACTTTTTCTTCTTTTGATCACAAGTTTCTTGAGGACAAAGCCCCTGTTTCCTCCTCCTTTTCACATTCCACACAGCAGGTGCTCCATAAGTACAGTTGACTGGCAGCCTGTTCCTACCCGCACAGACGCCCCTTCTTCTCGCTGCCAAGAAATGGAGACCTGTCCCCTGGCAAGGCACAAGAGGGCAGCTTTCCCAGTCGGCACTACCCACAGGGAACGATGTGCCTTCCACCCGCCACCCACCCGCTGGCTGAAGGCTCCGAGGCATTCTCCCAATCCCATCATTTGGATTTCCTCTCACTGTCCGCCCATGCTTTCCATTTCTTAAGAGCCAGAGAACAAATAAGGCTGGAGTTGACTTGAAGTTGTTACAATACACCCCTCGCCTTCCGAAGGAATCCCCACCCTACCGCATCGCCTTTTAAAGATCTGGGGTGGGAAAGCAACCAAGCAACTCGAGTCAAAGTTCCTGTCCCACCAGTTCCTTGGCAAATAAAACCCCTCAGTCACCCATGCCAGCTCCGTTGTCAAGCACGTCAGCTGCGTGTTAATTGTCAGGAAGCACCTGCCCTCGGTAAGCTCTCTAAATCTTAAGCAAGCAAACCGGTATTTATTGAGGTGAGGGCCTGCTATACTCCTTATTTAAAAGTCAAAGGGCAATTCCATGGGGGTTTTCTGTCAGGTGAATAAAGGTGACTTTTTGTTTCTTTCCCCACCTCTCATTGTCCCGGATGGACAACATACCAAGAGGACGGACTGAAGAAGCATGAATGTCTAAGTGGCTGTTTTTAAACTTCGTTGAATAAAACGAGGACACCAAAATGGCCTTCAAAAAAATGAGTCCAAGGAAATATAATTTAACTGGATACTGAACGAGCAACTGAAGCTAGTTTCTTCTTTGAGGCACATTTTTCTCTTTCCTACTTCACAGACAGAACTTCTTTCCCCCTGCAGCAGTGAAATGCTTTCCAAAGTCTTGATCTATGTATGGTGGGTTTTTCCTATGACCACGTGCTGCAAAAAGCACAGGTATGTCACCAATGGCATGGCCACACAGCGGGCCTGGGCACCTCCTGGATGGACACTGGTGAGAGCTGTTAAGTACCGCTCCGTAGGTGGTCATTGTGCTGCTTTTGAAAGACTGGAATCCCAGTAGCTCTGTAAATGGTTTTGCTCTCTCTGGTGGAGTCCATTTCTATTTGCATGATGAGGGGTCTCATGGTTAGTACTTGAAGGCGGAGAAACATCTGAAGTCTTATGGCATAAACCTGCCTCTCCCTACAAGTATGTTTCTGTACACTAAAATAATGTAAACAGCCCAGTCATCTGCTTCCCATGAACTCATTGTCTTAAACAAGGCATTGTCCTACTCAAAACCTGTTTTATGGGCCATAATATGCAATTTACTTTAGCTTTTTGATGGTATAGAGAGCATAATTTCATTTTATGTATATATTAAGCGGGCTTAGAAACAACAGTTGTTATCATGGAGTGGTAGAATCATTAGTCTTTTCTGTAGCTTTCTTTTTGTCAAAATTTTTTTTTTTTGTTTTTGAAAAATTAATGTTCTGAACCTATCATTTGGTAATTTGGGTGCAGGAGAAAATTGTATATTGTTCCTAATTATTACTTCTTATTCTCAGAATCAGATTCTGTGTTTGAAGTCAAATACATGAGTGCTTTATGTACAGCAAACAGCATGGTGGAAGCACATGTAGGTTGGACAGTTGAGCACCCACCTCCCACATGGGAAGTCCTGGGATCAGTTCCTAGTGCCGCCTTAAAAAACAAAGCAAAAACAAAAAGAACAAGCAAAACAAACAAAAAGAAACCCAGGGAAGCTGATGTGGCTCAGTGGTTCAGTGCCAGCTTCCCACATATGAGGTCCCAGGTTCACTCTCCCGCCCTGGTAACAAAAAAAAAAAAAAAAAAAAAGCCACCTCCCCAAAGCCATCCTGGTGATAAAGGCTCCACCTGGCCACCTCTTGTTCTGTCACTCTTGGTACTAAAGCATATTACCTGTCTTTTTAGATTAAATTTGTAATGAGTACTATCAGGTGTACCGCCTGTTGGTTGTGGGGTATGGCACATTGTACATTCTCTATCTGGATCTCAAATGTCTACCCAATGGCACAAGAGAAACTGCTTTAATATAAAATATCGTTTGCATGAGGATGCTCAAATTCTTAGAGAAATGTTGATTATATTGTCACCAAAAAATCAGCAAACGCAAAAGCCAGTGCTTATTGCTTATGCACACAAAATAAAGAATTCGGACAAAAATTAATGTTTGATTTTATGTTTTCACAGTTGTATGTTTATTTTTGTCTCCCACTCTATTCATTACAGTTTATGGGGCCCAGATATTTTCTATGTTGGGATTTAAAGGGGTAACATATTTTTAAGTGGTTTATAGTATTAGTTCTCAAAGTATGGTGTGGGATCCCCAAGAGTCCCTGTCCCTGAGGCCTTTTCAGAGAGTCTGTGAGATTAAAACTATTTTTACAATAATTCTAAGACCTTATTTGCCTTTTTCACTCACATTTTCTCACAGATATATATTGCAGTTTTCCAGGATACGTGCTGTGTGATGAGAGCATCTCTCTGCCAGCTAATAGAACATATGCTTGTATATTCTTGTGTTTTAAAAATTTATCAGTTATAATTTCTAATACATATTGATAGATATAATATTGATGGGTATTGATAAATAATATATAATATTAATAAATATTTTATATAACCCAGATAAACGAATACCCTTTAACTCCTCAATAATTATTAAGAATGCAAGTGGACCTGAGAAAAATGTTTGACAACTGCTGGTTTAGAATTTAACTTACTGAAAAAATCTCCTTTACAAACTATTTTGTGTGTGTACTTTTTTTTTTTTTTAAATAAACTCATGTCATACGCTCCATTTAGGGAAAATCTGCCACCTTGTTTGAAAGTTGAAAGTAAACTAAAAGAAGCATCCAAAATAAAAACCATAAGTTGGTTTGGGGGACAATAACATTTTTCTGTGTGCACAATAATAGGGACAAAGGGGCAATATTGACCGGTGCCACCTCCACTTTTCGGGATCCTGCTATTTAGCAACCTCGCTTATCGACATAACAGCTGCGGACCTGTAAATTAAAAGGGTATCAGAAGAGCAAAATATTTGCGTCACAAGCTCTAAGCGCTAAGACCGTCGGCACTTTGCTCAGCTGCGTCCCCGAGGCCCTCGCTGGGGGCAGGGGCGGGGACTCACCCGCGGTCCCGCGGGCGCGCGGCCAGCCCTGAGAGTCAGCGCAGCTTTACGTCTCGCGCCCCAGGCGCCTCGCTGGTGTCGCCCCAGTCCCAGCCCTGCCCAGCCAGATTAAAGAGGAAAGGGGAGAGTGGGGGGTAGCTTCAGACAAGAGTAAAAATAAAAGACGGTGGCCTTCCAGCAAGGGATGAAACAGGAAACTTAAGAAAAATTGAGCACAGATTTAAAATACAAGGCACCATGAGCCCGTTTAACCCAAGCGCAAACGATTTAGGCCCTCTGGATGGCGTGGTACGGAATTCATTAGCGATAATTTAAGACAAAGTTAAATTATATTCCTCATATTTTGTTTTTTAAAACAAGGAATAGTATCTTACATGTTAGAAATGTTTCCATCCAAATTGGTTGAAATAATTACGTTCAGTGATTCAAGAACTGAATTAACTTCCAGCTATCCAGAAAATCTAGCTATTCAGAATGATTCAACCAACTTAATACATATTTGTCTATA
The DNA here is from genome assembly GCF_030445035.2 of Dasypus novemcinctus. Classification (NCBI taxonomy): domain Eukaryota; kingdom Metazoa; phylum Chordata; class Mammalia; order Cingulata; family Dasypodidae; genus Dasypus; species Dasypus novemcinctus. The sequence goes on along the minus strand of NC_080684.1, from coordinate 85,668,940 downwards.
AATGACCCGTCTGTATTTATAGTGCCAGGGACTGTACTCTAAGGTTCTGCATAGATGAAGTCTAATTGTTCATCCAGTATGTGAATTTTCGATGACCCCATTATTCAGTATGATGGAATTTTCCGACTCCACAGGATTTGTTTTTTCATCTCCTAGTCTACTTGTTCTTACATCCTTCTAATTATGCAAGATTTTAACACAAGATGTCACTCCACCCAGGAAGAGGATTAAAATATGGTTGTTAATACTTAGCAACAAGCAGCCGCTGGCTTTTATCATGCAGGTGGATGAAAACAAGATCTTTTGCTAAGATCCTTTGACTTCCCTCTTTATCAAAACTCTCATCATTTTTTAAAGTAAGAACCAAATGGGGATTGGAGTGGTGTGGATGTGGTGGTGAAGGAAAAGCTTTCCTCGAATTGAAAAGGGTTACATCCGTTAACACAGGTCGAAAGGAAATTATTTCAAAAGTGATTTGAATCGTTAACAACTTCAGACTTTTGTCCCTCTTTGTGCCTTTCCAGGGGATGGAGAGGGGCAAAACCACAACCACATCACTCTTTTATATGGCTAGAGGATAAATCCCTCAAAGGTCTTGCCCCAAGCCTTTGCTGGACCTCACATTGGGTGACTTTAAAAATAGAGAAAGGAGAGGCCTGATGCCAGGTGGGGTCATAAAAATAAAATGCCAGAGCAGTAAACACAGCGGCACTCAATCAATCACCTTCCACCTCCATATGTGGTCATGGAGAGCTCTTCACGTGGCTATTCAGGAAAATTCAGATCAGAGGAACACCCCACCTACCAAAAACATCTCTACCAAGAAAAGAAATCTGAATGTTCAAAAAGCCCAAGCTTCTTAACCCTCGGTGGTGGAAATAGCTGCGTGTTCAACTGTATTTCTAAATGGGAAAAGACATACCACAATGTAACAGTGAAGACAACAGGTTACCATGGTCTGGTTGACAACTGGAGTCTCCCCAGCTGGACATGACACATTCCAGTGGGAACACAACAGAGGCCCTGGAGTACAGACCTCTTGTTTTATCTGAGCTTCCATGGCTAAGATGTTTCATCACAAGTAAAAAAGAAAAAAAAACCACTCATGACTATGGCTATGATAATAATAGAAACCACTTTTTTTTTCTGGAAATTTTTTTTTTTAAGGTACATGGGTCAGGGATTGAACCTTGGACCCCAGATATGGGAAGCCAGAGCTCAACCACTTGAGCTATATCCACTCTTGGAGTTTTAATAACTATATATTACCCCAAAGTGAAGAATTTACCAGTGATTGTTATATACTTTGCATTGGCAGGAATGCCCTCAAAGTTTATATTAAATATGAGATACCTAATTCCTATGAGAGACAAGATTTTTGAATCTGCAGTTGTGGAAGGAAAATTCTTGAGCTCTTATGAGAGTTTTACCTGATTTATCTCATCCAATTCTTATAAAGACCTGATGATTTAGACACTGTTATTGTTCACATTTTGCATATGGGAAAACAGAGGCATTCAGCATGTAATTAAATCAGTACATGGCACAACTAGATTTTGACCTATCTAGAATGTCTTATACATAGTGTACTTCATATCACTATGTTTAATAATGAATATTCTTCTTATTAATATGAATACAGAAAAAGCCAAAACACATACTACATACAGAATGGTCCTAAAGTTATCTACCTCAGAAAAAAAAAAGATATTAAAATGTAGTTGTACAAATTACTAGTTGTAAAAGCAAACCATTCTGTTCCAAGAGATATAAAATTTTACAGAAAGCAAAGGCCATTGCTCCTACAAGCAATGAATTCCTGATGAATTTAAAAAGAGATGTGATGCTAGTTAGAAGAAGATTTGGATGACATTGGAGAAGAAAGAAAAAATTGTTAGCCCTAGGTTCTGGTAAATATCTAAAGTACAAGTCAAAAGATGAATAAAGTTCTGTTGTACTGATATGCCAAACTGGCCTATAAAAGGATTCTCAAGGGAGCATAAAAAGGGTAAAAGTCTTAATCAAAGTTTATTCAGACTGGAAAGCTGATAGAAAGGCATAAAGACTATAGCTAGCTCTTTGTAAATTTATTTTGGAGAGAGAAATGAGCATGGGATTACATGATCCTGCCTTTCCCTCTGCCAAATCAATCACTTCATCCCAATCTAATAGAATCTCAACCTTTACTCTAGAGATGTACATAAAAGCCCATAACTAATCTGCCCCATGGATGGGAGTGCCATCCCTGAAATTGGGTTTACTGTCTATCCCTGTGGCTGTTCAAAACAAATGTATTATTTGAAAATTAAAATTGGGCCTATCTGTGCAGAGCAGACTTGAGTGCCACAGGCAGTATCATCATTTTGATTTGTAGGAGACCTATTCTTGTAAAAAGCTGTGTGGAAAGATGCCCTGCTTTTGGTTATGAGATCATTTGCATACATTGAGATAATTAAGTGATAAAATCTTCTTTTCTTTTTTCACAATTTCATCTTCCTTAATCAGTATGCTTTCAAATTTTAGGAAATGGTGTTTGAATGAAAAATAACTTCGTGATTAACTCATCACACTGTAATTCAGTAGCTGCTTTTCTGCTACTTTTCAGGTTTCAATACTCTGGACAAACCAAGGATTCCAAAAAGGCATCTGTTTCCATCAGGAACTGACATGGAATAAAAACAAAGGAGATGTGGCCACATCCCATTCGATACGTACATGAAATTAAAAATTTTCTTCTCACTTTTGATACCTAGAGCTCTAATTCTGTCTTTATCATCTAATATATCCCTGTATGCTTTGAGATGAGGTTTAGAATTACCCACAGGGTAACTGGCTGCCAAAAGTATTTTGTCTCTTAAATAGGTTTCATCACTATTAAGGAAAAGTATAGATAGAAATAGTAATTATTAATAATAATAAAAATTCATTTCTGTGAGTCCATAAAGAGCCTAAAAATAAAAGCTAATAAAACAAGCATAAGAAATTTAAGCAAAAATAACAAAAATGTTTTCTAGGATGGTAAAAAACCACAGCAATAATTTCCTTCACTGCAGCCACCTCCAGCAACTCTCAAAAATTGGAAGAAGAGAATATATTTGTGTACAGAAGTATTGCAAAAACATTGTTGTATAGTCACTCAAGGTTTTGAAGAGAACATTTACTTATTTGTGTGTGTGTGTGCCCAAGCAATTCATAAAAGCCACTCCAGTCTAGGCAGCTTATTCCAACATTCACGATGGATTCCAAGGTACTTTGAAATTGTTATAAATAAGAAAACCCTGTGAATTGTGTGTCCAGAAAGAGCTTAAAATAAAATGTTTAAGTGCTGTGCCTCAAGGCTAAAATAAAGGGAGCTGTTGAGAGGATAAAGGGTTTTAAGTGCTTCACATTTCCATTTCTCTTGGGTCCCTGCGCTGTCCAGAAAGCCTGACCTCTACTGTCAATCACGTCATGAACTCTTTACCCCTGACTTCACTGCTGTTTGAAAGGCCTGAAAACGACAGAGTGACTTCTTTAGACTTACTGGACGAGAAGCAAGAACACATCTTGTTTTCCAAAGTTTTTTTAAGGCGATATATTTAGGACGCTTGAGAGGAAAGAATTGGCCAGTCCTTTATTTATCTTCCTAACAGGTGCAGTACGGACAGTCATAAAAGCAGGCTACTGAGAAAGAATGATTCTGCCAAGTATTAAGCTCCTCTAGTGTGCATTTGCCCTAGCTTATTCCTTCTTACAACACAGAGTTCAAATCTATGCCACAAATCTCCAAAAGAGCATGGCAATGTTTTTTTAAGGCACCAAAAAAAAAGTGGTATACATTCATGCAAAGTCTTTTTTTGTGTGCACCTAATCCTCAACTTGGCCTAAATGAAGTTATGAAGTTAGGAGTTAAAAGGGAAATAATTGCCCTTGATAAAATACACTCTCTCCCCTCACTCCCCATTCTTCTCCCTAACTACACACAAATGAACTTTTCCCTAATTTGGGCTAAAAGTGATATTCTTTGTATAAGACAACTTTTCCAAGGACAAATTTATTTTGGTGTTTGAAGTAGGCCACCCAGTCCCATGCAGGTAGAAACTGAAGGTCAAGGAGTAAATATGAGAGGGAGGCTTCCCATCACTGGGCTCTTTTTTGATGATGACGCAGCCTCCAGCAATGCTTAAAAACAGGCAAGAGGTAATGAACGCTGCTCTACATTTCAGATAGGCTTGGGGCTTAGCAGAACAGTGAAATGTGATGAACTCCCTAGGGACCAAGAAAGAAAAGATAATAGAATGGGGGAAAACCCCAAAGGCCTGAAAAAAATCATTCTCTATTACCAACCAACTTCTCCCTTATTCCTACTTTTCAAGACCAAGTTCACTAGGTAAGAGACAGCAAAAGAATCTATAGCAAGCACACCAGGCCTTTGATTTCTGGAGTTATCAACTGGCCCCTTAAAACTGATGGTCATAAATGAACCCATGTTTTGTCATAGTTTTGAATTTTCAAGAAGAAATCTTACATGGAAGATGAGAACACTATAGGGACATTTCCAGGAATTTCTCTCCTTTTTCTACAAGTTTAGTACATAAAATGGAAAAGGGCCTGGTATATCACAAAATAAAAAGTGAAATTCATGTCAAGGCCTTAGCTGGATGTTTCAGAAGAAAAATTTTCTGAGTTCTGTAGAATCCAACAGTTAATGATTGTCGAAGTATATTCAAGAATCAGGCTTTGTGGTTTTAATTACTATATGCTGGTGAGAGAATATTCTGAGAAAATCTTTTTTTTGGGGGGGCTTAAGAGCCATTAATAATATTTTTTTAAACTATTAGAGATTCTACTGCAGAAGAAAAGCAATTGTGCTTTTCTAATTTCACGATGATAAAGTTAATTTTTGACAGGAAAAGAGGAATTTCCAGTGAAAGGTGATTCCTTTATATAGTAGGATCCAATGGCAATTAACTATGAGGGCTTTCAGGATAGAGGCAACATTGTATATATCTCTGAAACCCAGTGACTAGCACATAATAGGTGCTCAATTAGTAGTTGACATAAAAATGAATATATCAGTAAGGTACTCTGGGGGATGCCCACAATGAAGCTTCCTTCCATATCCTCTCTCACACTATTTGAATAGGCCAACTTAACTTACTAGGCCTCAGGTCTTGCATGAATCCCAAGCACAAGATAAGCCTTTTTTTCTGGAATGGGCAATACAAATAATATAGCTCTCCAAAGAATAAATACACAATGGATGAAGGTGGAGAAGATGGCAATGGGAAATGGCTGGTCCTTAAAAATAACACTTTCTTTCTCCAAAAGAGGTTACTGGGACACCAAGAATATTTTCAAGAGTCTAAATAAGGACTGTTGACTAATTACTTCCATTAGACTTCATCCTCAAGGTTCAAAGTTACACCTGCCCTTCCTCCTCCCCCCCTTAGAAAGTCCAGCTCTCCCAAGACCCAACATGAAGCTCCCAGAATTAAGTCGTCGTAGGTTAGGAAGGAGTTGACATTCTTTGCACCTTCAGGTGCTGAAAACTCAGCCTCTTTTGAAGAGTTGCCAGGTCCTCCCAGTTCCTGCAGATAATTTGAAATGACTCTGAAGGGTTGGTTTGGTGGCATGTTTTATTTTTGGGGCTGTCTTTCGAGGGATGCTTATATGGAACAAAACCAACCACAGTGAAAATAAAGTCACTGTTCAGAGAAGATGCAAGGATTAGAATAGTCAATGAATTGCCATATTCTTTACTCTTCTGATGTAAACAATATTAAATGCACTGATTTCATCAGGAAATCTCTTTAAGGTGCAATTCCTTTATGAATTAATTATTCTGGTAAGGAAACAAAAATCCCTGTACTTTCTCTCGAAGGAATTTAAGTATATCAGTATCTTTTTACCCCTACTCTCTACCATCCAAATTTAAACTAACCAAAGAATCTATGGATATAAAATTACTCTCCTTGGTTGGGGGTGGGGGAGAGGGAGAGTCATATACAATATGTCAACAGTGTTAACATAGCAAAAGAACCTAATGGAGATTTGGTATCCATGCCAATTTATCCCAAAAGCAAAGAGATACATATTAGGGACTTAAAGATACATTTTCTTCTTTGCAGCTCTAAAATCTCACTCTTTCTAAAGGTAGAAAGGATCCGATTCAAGTGTGTGACAAAAAGTAAAACTTCATAGCATCTAACAAGCAGAAGAATTTAATTAGCTTTATAGGCTCATTAGCCTGTCACCTCATTTATTAGATTTTCAGTTTTCTTGTCATTTTCAGAAATAACAAATACAGATTCATCCACTAAGTTCAGGATAATTAAAACAGTATTCTTTCCTCAGTCAGGAAACAGAATTCATTCCATCCAAGTAAGCCTTGAAGAGGCTAGTCAAGTGACAGATCAAATAAAACGGATACTTAATACATACGTAAATCATTTGCATTACAAATAAGGCATGTTAGCAGGGGTTGGACTAGCTGCCTGATAGTCTGGATTAAGTTCCCATATTAATGCATGCATTTGGTGTGGTTATTTTGGGTGGAAGACTTCATCCATCAATGCCCTCCGCCACTAAGTAAAGCCAACCTGTAAACTGATCACCACAGCCTGTCAACACTGGTTACTTAATTACATAAAGAAAATATATTTAAAAGACGTTTGGTAATTTGGCTAGTATTTCAAATTTGGGTCCAGTGTGTAGCATCTTTTTCAATGGTCTTCAAAATAATGGCAAGAAATAATTTTTTAAGAATTAAAGACAAAGCTGGAAAACAATACTATTTAATGTTCTCTGTTAATCATTTTTTGTGTGCTTTGATTTGCAGAAATGATAACAAACTTTTAGTGGGCACTAATGAAGACTAATATGAATAAAATGGCATTGTTTAAGACATTTTCATTGAAACTTAAGCTTAATATACCTGTGCTAATAATTTGTGGTTTTCATTAGCAATGTTAGTAAATACCAATTCTAACATATGCTATTAATTGGTAGTTTTAAAATACTGATAGACTCTTATAGAAAGGAAAAATCCTATTAATTGGAGGAAATACTCTTCTAATGAAAAGTATATTCATGTTTTAAATTGAATTATTTTTTTAAAGTTTACATATTATGATATTATCTATGTAAAACTTGTGAAAGAGCACAATCTATCAGTGATATTCAGAAGTATTCTCTTTATCCAGCTGTTTGATTTTCTTTCCATGCAAAATCTTAATAATGTAATAAATATGGAAGCTTCAAAAACACTGTTAAAAAGCAAAAACTTCCTGCATCTATATATTTTAAATGTCTTTCCATGAAAAATAGAGCAAATCTTAAAATATTGTCATAAATTCTTTTATGAACTCTTGATCAAATTTATCAAACATGTAAGAAAACATTCCAAGTTCCCTCCCAACATTGCATATTTGGTGAAAATTTTCTGATTGAACCTAAGAAAATATGTTTGAAAATGCAATCTGCTCACCATTGGCAATTAAGATCCTTAAATTACACTTTAAGGATCCCTTGCAATTGAATGATAAAATTCTAATTTGATCATTTTAGTCACTAGCCCTCCACAAACTATAATTAGATATTTTAATTGCCTATACTCTTGCTATGTTTTCCCTCTGTCTTTTTACTCTAAAGACATTTTTCCTTAAATCAGTGATTGTTATTATATTTTGCTTGAAAAACAATATTTGTTTTTCAAATGCCAAAATAAACAAACTTTATTAAAAAGTACAACAAAAAGATTTATGGATGATTCTTACCCTCTTTCTTAGTGGGTTCTGGCATGGCCACAATAAAAAGGTTATTTTCCAAAGAGTTTTCTCCCTTCCAGTCCTAGCTGAAAGAAACCCCACGAGCAGCTGAACGGTGGTGCAGGTCAGTGTGACAAGCAGTTGGGGAGGAATCCTGTGCTTTTATACTGCCTCTACACATCAATCACGTCGGCACCTCCCCTTCTGCAGAGCAAAGATGCTGGAACTTGACAGCCATGAGGACCTTTCTCACATCTGTTGTCTGTACTCTGCTCTCTTGCCTACTGGAAGGAATCTCTTGTCCATCTCATGTGGCTGATGAGAACACCTCTAACTTTCTAAATTCAGCTGCAGCCTCGCGCTCCTTCTTGTTCCTCTCCTTCTGCCTGACATATGCATGTGCTGACTCAGGATGCAAAAAAGTTTGCTTGACGGTAAAAATTAGATGGTAAATGATAATATGCTAATTCAATATATACCTTAATTCCACTAAGATTAGAAAGAAAAATCTCATCATTAAGATAATTTTTATGCTTCATCTTCAGCAGGTCTTAATTATTGGATTTCGATTTTTGTATCTTATTTTTTATTAATATGTCAAGTGCCAATGTTGAATATCTCGTCTTATTTTCTTCTCCAAGCATAGCAAAGTTCCTATTAAGGGATACGTAACCTTTGCCTTTTTTCAAAAAAGTACAGGGCATAAAAAGAATGAATTACTGATGCATGCTACAGTAGGGATGAAACTTGAAAACATTATGCTAAGTTAAAGAAGCCAGGTACAAAAGACCACATATCATAAGATTCTGTTCGTATAAAATGTCCTGGAAGATTAGTGGTTGCCAGGGGGTTGGCAGTAGATAGATAGGGGTGTGACTGCTAAAAGATATTGTTTTGTTTTTGTTTTTAGTGGGAGATGATGAAATGTTCTGGAATTAGATAATAGTGATGATTAAGCAATTTCGTGAATATACTGAAAATTACTGAATTGTGTACTTAGGATAATACAGGGCATGGAAGGAAGAAAAAAAGTCAGATAGCCCATCAGCCATTGTTTTGTTCCAAGATAGCAAACTGAAACATCTATCTAATTTAAGATATTGGTAAAATGTATTAGAATTGACTAGTTTCACCCCAAAACCTTATGAAACTAAGCTACAAAGTGGTCAAACTAAAAAAGACAACTTACTTTGTTCACACGCATAGCACCTCAGAGACTAGGATTAACATTAATTTATTTATAAAGATGACTACTCTTGCATCTTCATTGATGTGTGTGTGTGTGTGTGTGTTTTAAATAATTTTCAAGAGGCTTTGACTGATTTGTACCGAACCAGCCATCCTGTCTCGCTTAATTTCCTTTGTGGCCAAGAGAACAGCTGGTCAGACTTAGAATTACCAAACTCTGTGCCAAGTTGACTTTTCATATAGGGATGGAAACTCAGCTTAGCATCATGCTTTAGCTATGTCAAGGGGAAAAACCAGCCAAGAAAGTCCCTGAACATCTTTTACAAGGAAAGTCCTTCCTCCACCATAGAATGCTACTTAGCACATCATTTTGCTTTAATTTTAATTTTCCAGCTTTTCCAGCGCACCAAACACCACATAAGAAATGGACATCAGGGAAGAATGTCATGTTGCAGAATGTTTATATTGGTGGACAGATTTCACACATGCCACAAAAGAGGGTCCATGCCATGGGTGGCTTCTAATAAACTGCAGAAACCCACTGGGTTCATCATACACTGATCGTTTTACTGATGAGCATATGTGCCAGGAAATATTGAAACCCATGGAGAAAATATCTTTTGACCTGGGTAACTTTTTGGTAATAAAGGATTTGATTATAAAAAGAGAAAACATTATTGGAAGAATTGGAAGTATGGACAAATTCTAGGATAGACAGTTGTGCAGTGTATCAGATGGTTGAGGTAAAATTCAAAATTAGGATAAGTTGGCATGCATAATTTTCCCAGGACTGCATTGCTTTAGTGACTCATAACTCTTATTTCAGTGTGTAAATATCTGTCTAGAAGATTTCAGACTCCTTATCTCCAACCTGACTCTCAGGAAGGAGGGAAAATGGTCAACTGGGCTCTTTTCTTTTTCTTTTGTTAAATGCTTAATTGGATATTTCCTTCTGCATTATTTAGGATGAGGTTTGGCACTTATAACATAAAACCACAAAAAAACAACAGTTGAATCAAGAAAGAACTACTTCTCTCCTACATAAAGCCAGGTCCAGAGGCAAGCCTAGAGGCATTATGGTGTCATCAGGAATTGAGGCTCGTTATCTCTTCCTGCTCTAACATCCTCCACATAAATTCACGGTATAAGATGTCTGCTAGTGCTCTAGTCATCACATCCACATTCCAGGCAGCAGGAAAGAAGAAAGAAGGGCTCACCCTCTTCCTTTTAAGGACCATCTTAGAAGTCCCACATATACATCTAATGCTTCACATCCCACTGACCAGAACTTTGTTACATGACCATATTTGGCTACAAAAGAAACTGGAAAACGTAGTCTTTCATTTTCAGTGGCAATCAACTCTGTTATCAAATGAGAAATGGGGAGAAAGGTGTTGGGCAGGCAACTATCAATCTCTGCCATACCTTTCAAGATAAAAGCAGGGAAATGCATGTGGCTCAAACAGTTGGGTGCTCGCCTACCACATGGGAAGTCCCAGGTTTGTTTCCCGCTGCCTCCTAAAGAAGACGAGCAAGACAGAGACCTCATGCGATGGGCTGGCGCAGTGAGTTAACACAAGATGATGCAATGAGATGACGCAACGAAGGATAACCATGAGGAAACACAATAAGAAACACAACAAGGGGGAGTGGAGGTGGCTCAAGCCACTGCATGCCTCCCTCCCACATGAGAGGTCCTGGGTTCAATTCCTGGTGCCTCCTAAAAAGAATACAAGTACACAACAAGCAGACAGCAAGCACAAAACAATGGAGGAGGAGAGGGAGAAATAAATAAATAAAATAAATCTTTAAAAAATAAAAAAGATAAAAGCTACAATGTTCCCTGTACCAACCAAAGGTGCAAAAAAGTATAAATAATAAGTGAACAATCTCGTCTTCTTCCAATATCATCCTCATCCTAAAGCATGAGTTAGGGCCTAACTTTTCTCTACCCTCATACAAATACAAATTTGTATACATATGTAGGGAGTTCTTTATCTACATTTTGTGAAATGAGATCATACTATTTACATTACTCTTCAACTTGCTTTTTCCATTTAACCTGTCATAGACATCCCCCCATGCTAATGCATCTTTTTATTTTTTAAATATATTTTTATTTATTTTTAAAAGATACTTAGATTACATAAAATGTTACATAAAAAAAAAAAGGGATTCCCATATGCTCCACTCCTCACACCTCCCACTTTTCCCCACATTAACAACTTCTTTCATTAGTGTAGTACATTCATTGCAATTGATGAATACATTTTGGAATACTGCCACACAGCATGGATTATAGTTTACATTGTAGTTTATACTCTCTCCCACTCCATTCTTCAGGTTATGACCAGATACATAATGGCCTATATCTGTCTTGTCATTCAGGAAAATTCCAAGTCCTGAAAATGCCCCCCAATTACACCTCTGTTTCCCTCTCCCTGACTTCAGTATCTCCAGTGCCCACTGTCTCCATATCAATGATATGATTTCTTCCATTGCTAGAATCACAATAAGTCTATAATAGAATACCAGTAAGTCCACTCTAGTCCATATTTTGTTCCCTAATCTTGAGGATTCTAGGATGGTGATCCCCACTCCACCTCTAATTGAGAGGGGGCTTTGACCCCATATGCCCAATGAATGGGACTCTCTTGCTTGCAGTTATAGACTCTCTTGGTTCCTTTGTATAGTGGTTGTCCATCCTCACCTCCTTGTTGTCCTGGGTGAGTCCAATGAACTAGAGAGGAGGTGTTGCAACTCTGCTGAGGCTCAGGGCCCAGCTGGCACATGGTCAGCCCAGAGATTCAAGCCTCTTGAATATACACCTACCAACTCCAGTGCCAACTATAGGTTCAATAAAAGGGACAGAAGAGGCATGTGTAGAGAAGCCTCATCTCAGTCCAACTCTGTCACACTTGGGAGCACAAACTCCAAAGTAGGGTCCACTGGCAAGGCACCAAACTCCAGAGCTATCTGCCACGACCATAGGACCTGGTGTCTCTGTAGCCCTCAGGAGCCCTACTATTTGGGGTACTATCTACTTTGGCACTCTATGAGATCCTGCTGAAACATGCATAAGCGTTACCTAATGATCTCCCAACTCACTTTGAGGTCTCTTAGCCATATAAACTCATTTGTCTTTACCATTTCCTCCTTTTATTCAAGGTCTTTTTCCAGTTGCATCATCAGCAGTGCTTGGTAGTAATCCCTCTGTGCCAGGGAGGCTCATCTCCAGGAGACATGTCCCATGCTGACAGGAAGGAAATGCATTTATATGCTGAGTTTGGCTTAGAGAGAGGCCACATTTGAGCAACACGGAGGCTCTCAGGCACCCTACAACACTCTTAGGCACCCTACAATACTAGGCTAAGTTACAATTTCAAGAGCAAAATGCTCATAAGCCTAGTTGTCAATATTGAGGACCCATCAATGGACTATTCTTCTTCACTACTTGAGGGATTGTTGTTCCATTCGAGAATGTGGCAGAGTTCCCCAGGACAGGAAATCAGTATTCTTTCAGGTGTTGTATGAATCTCTCCCCACTGTGACAATGCCCCATCAACATTTGAACATATTTATATACCTTATATGTATGCTCAGGTGAACTTCCTCCCATGTATCCCCCATCGCTGACACCACATCAATGATCCTCCCTTGCCATTGTAACCATTCTGTGATCCAAAACTTCTTCCAAAATGAGGCCAAGAATATTGCCAAATTCAATTAGTAGGAAAATGAGACAGTAATGATAGGTTTAAACATAAGAAATAAAGTACATAATAATTTAGAAAAACTAAAACAAAAATAAAGTAAAATAAAATTGGGGTACTTAAAAAAAAGAAAAATATTTAAAAAAAATTTTTTTGACGTTTTTGCCTTTCATAACTGTAATAACTGTTACCCTGTATGTACAGTGGCATTTTCTTCCATTTCTTCCCCAGTGTCTTACTTTTTTCATTATGTCTTCAAAGAACTTTTAGGTTACAGTAAAGGCACATACAGAATATAGGGAACTCCCACATACCCAACATTTTTCCCCTTTCCTCCTTCCCTATTAATAACTCTTTTACACGTGGATGGTACATTTGTTACAACTGATGTACAAATACTGAAACATAGCTACTAACCATGGTCAGTAGTTTACATTATGGTTTACATTTTAGCCTATACGCTTTTATAAAATTTTCATGAAAATCCATCATTGCAAGATCATGCAGAACACTTCCATTGCCCCCTAACTACCCCCTCTTCCATCTATTCTATTCCTCCCTCCCCCTCTCCTAGGGGCTCACAGCGACCACCAGGCTTCACTCCTTGAAGGACAAGACCCATGACACCTGCAACAACGCTGAGGGCCCAACACACTAGTCCATCTTCCCCCATTAGGATCTGCCCATTCTCTTGAGAGACGCCCTTCTCTCTGTATGAGAACATATTGGCCTCACCATTATGTGGGTCTCCCCCTACTGATAATACACACTATGACAAAATGATCACTCACACATTTTCTAGAAGACAGCCCGAGGGGCACCCTGTCCCAAATGCCCCTCCTCCCCATCCAACATGCTAAACCAGCAACACTTCCTTGTCATATTGCCACAGAGTTTACTCAGCTTTGCAGTTTCAACCATGTACCCACCAATCTCCGGTGCTCACCTGCTCCCTCCCCCAACTCTCCCCCCCCCAGTTCCATGGACAGTCCAACCCATCCTCCCCACCCTAGTTCCCTGTCAAGCTTTCACCACCCAACCCAACAGTATCCCTACACCCCTGTCATATCCCTTCACTGCACAACTACTCACTTCCACCGTATCATAGATTTTGCCCATGTGGGTGTTGGCTCACAACCTTCCTCTCCCCACTCCCCCCCACCCCCAATTACCTGTAAACCTATTTTCCAGGTTCTAGCTTTCTGAGTCAGCTCGATTAGCTTAATTCATATCAGAGGTCATGTAATATTTGTCCTTCAATGCCTGGCTTGCTTCACTCAACATAAGGTCCTCAAGATTCATCCATGTTATCCCATGTGTTAGTACTGTATTCCTTCTTATAGCTGAATAATATTCCATTGTATGTATATGCCACATTTTGTTTATCCATTCATCTCTTGGTGGGCATTTGGGTTGATTCCATCCTTTGGCAATAGTGAATAATGCTGCTGTTAACACTGGTGTGCATATAGTGTCCTTACTTTCAATTCTTCTGGGTATATATCCAGCAGTGGAATTTCTGGGTCATATTGGCAGATCTATAGTAAGTTTTTTTGTTGTTATTTTTTTAAAGATTTATTTTATTTATTTCTCTCCCCTTCCCACTCCCCTTCCCCACCCCCGTTGTCTGCTCTCCATGTCCATTCACTGTGTGTTCTTCTGGATCCGCTTGCATTATCTGGCAGCACTGGGAAACTGAGTCTCTTTTTTGTTGCATCATCTTGCTGCATCAGCTCTCTGTGTGTGCGGTGCCACTCCTGGGTGGGCTGCGCTTTTTTCACACAGGGTGGCTCTCCTTGCTGGGCGCACTCCATATAGGGGTGCCCCTGCGTGGCCTGGCACTCCTTGTGTGTGGCAGCACTGCGCACGGGCCAGCTTACCACATGCATCAAAACCTGGACCCTCCATTATAGTTAGTTTTTTGAGGAACTGCTAAACTATCCTTCACAATGTCTAGACCATTCTACATTCCCACCAGCAGTGGATGAGGGTTCCCATTCCTCCTCATCCTCTCCAACACTTGTAGTCCTCTGTTTTTTCAATGGCTGCCCATTTAATAGTTGTAAGATGGTATCTCATTGTAGTTTTGATTTGCATTTCCCTAATAGCTAGTGATATTGAACATCTTTTCATGTGCTTTTTAGCCATTTGTATTTCTTCTCTGGAGAAGTGTCTGTTCAAATCACTTGCCCATTTTTTAAATGGGTTGTCTTTTTATTTCTAAACTGTAGGATTTCTTTATATATGCTGGATATTAGGCTCCTATCAGCTATATGGTTACCAAATATTTTCTCCCAGTGGGTAGAATGTCTTTTCACTTTCTTGCCAAACTCCTCTGAGGTACCAAAGGTTAATTTTGAGGAAGTCCCATTTATCTATTTTGGGTGTGAAGTTCATGAAGTCATTTCCTATTGCAAGGTCCTTAGATGCTTCCCTACATTATCTTCCAAGGTCTTTATGGTCTTGGCTCTTATATTTAGGTCTTTGATCTATCTCGTGTTGATTTTTTTATAAGGCATGAGATGGTGTTCCTCTCTCATTCTTTTGGATATGGATATCCAGTTCCCCAAGCACCACTTGTTGAAGAGGCCATTTTCTCCCAGTTGAGTGGGCTTGGGGGCCTTGTCAAATATCAGATGACTGTATATGCGAGGATCTACATCAGAACTCTCAATTCAGTTCCATTTGTTAGTATGTCTAGCCTTGTATCAGTACCATGCAGTTTTGACCACTGTAGCTTTGTAGTGTGTTGTATTAGTCAGTCAAAGGGATGCTAATGCAAAATACCAGAAATTGGTTTGTTTTCATAAAGGGTATTTATTTGGGATAGAAGTTTGCAGATACCAGGCCATAAAACTTAAGTTACTTCCCTCACCAAGGTCTATTTGGAGCAAGATGGCTGCCAATGTCTGTGAGGGTTCAGGCTCCCTGGGTTCCTACGAGTCTGGGGCTTGTTTCTTCCAGGCCTCAGGGTTCCTCTCTTCCTGGGGCCTGGCTTCTCTTTCCTCTGTGCTCACTTCCTGGTGCTCCAGCTTAAGTCTTCAGCATCAGACTCCAACACTGAAAGCCCAACATTAAAAGCACTCAACTCGTTCTTTGCCATGCCTTTTATCTGTGAGTCCCCACCCATCAAGGGGTGGGGATGCAACCCCCTAATCATAACTCAATCATGCCCAGGTACAGATAAGATTACAAGCATAATCCAATACTTCTTTTTGGAATTCATCAATTATATCAAACTGCTATGTATGTTTTAAAGTCAGGTAGTGTGATTCCTCTGATTTCATTTTTCTTTTTCAATATGTCTTTGGCTATTAGGGGCCTCTTACCCTTCTAAATAAACTTCATAGTTTTTCCAAGTCAGTAAAAAATGCTGTATTGATTTTTATTGGGATTGCATTAAATCTGTAGATTAATTTGGGTAGGATAGACATCTTAATGATATTTTGTCTTCTTATCTGTGAACAGGGAATATTCTTCCATTTATTTAAGTCTTCTTTGATTTCCTTTAACGGTGTTGTATAGTTTTCTATTTATAAGTCATTTACATCTTTAGTTAAATTTATTCCTAGGTATTTGATTTTTTTAGTTACTATTGTAAGTGGTATTTTTTTCTTGATTTCCTCCTCAGATTGATCATGATTAATGTACAGAAATGTTACTGATTTTTGTGCACTGATCTTATAACCTGTGACTTTACTGAACTCATTTATAAGTTCTAGAAGTTTGTTGTAGCTTTCTCAGGGTTTTTTATATATAGGATCATGTTTTCTGCAAATAGTGAAATTTTCACTTCTTCCTTTCCAATTTGGATGCCTTTTATATCTTTTGCTTGCCTCAGTGATGGAGCAAGTACTTCCAACAGAATGTTAAATAGGAGCGGTGATAGTGGGCATCCTTGTCTTGTTCCCAATCTTAGAGGGAAAGCTTTTAGTATTTCACCATTGAATATGATGTTAGCTGTGGGTTTTTCATATATACCATTTATCATGTTCAGAAAGTTTCCTTCCATTCCTATCTTTTGCAGTATTTTTATCAGGAAAGCATACTGTATTTTGTTGAATGCTTTTTCTGCATCTACAGAGATGATCGTGTGATTTTTTTTCTTTCATTCTGTTTGTGTGCTGAAATACATCTTTTTTAATACCTGAATAATTGTTCATCATATGGATGCGCAATATTGTGCCATATTTTCTCAAATACTTCCCTCTTGATGGATATTTAGGTTGTTTCCACTGTTTTACCACCATAAGTAGTACTACAATTAACAGTGTGTTCTATATAACTTTACATACTGGTACTTTTAAATTATCATGATTTTAAATTATCATTAAAAATAAATTAGTAGGATAGATTCTTAAAAGTGAGCTCCTGGTGGGTATGCATAGTTTAAATCTTAGCAGATTTTCTCTAGATTACTTTCCCAAAAGGTTGCCTATGCAACATTTCAATCAGCAATGTATAAGACTGTTTCTTATACTATGTTTTCTCACAGTCTGGATGTTATCATTAAAATAATACCATTACAAATTTAAAAAGCTGTCAACCTAATGGGTGACAAATGACTGCTCATTATTTGAATTTCCATTTTCTCAACAGGTTGGGCAATATTTCAATAAACATTGCTGAATTCTATTTCTTCTTCCATGAATTGCTTTTTTTCAATCTTTAGTTCTATTTTTATTAGTGATATTAACTCTGTATATAATATTAACTGTCTCAGACAAAAATTTTTCTATTTTTTTGCCTTATGATTTATGAGGCCTTTTGCTGTAAAAAGAATTTTTAAATTTTTATTTATTCAAATCTGTCACTCTTCTATGTGTTCAGGATTTTTTTTTCTTTTACTTAAAAAAAAGCATCTCTATATTCAAATATATTCAAGATACTTTTCAAAAATTATTCTTGTTTTGTTTTTAAACCTTAGAACTTTAGTCCTTTTAAGATTTATTTTTCTTTATTGTGTGACTTAAGATTCTGAGCTTACCCACCCCCCAACTTAACAGGGAATCGTGCCTGCACCATCTTGCTATTTTATTACTGACTTGAAATGTTAGCTATGAGTCTCTAAATAGATTCAAGTTTATGTGGAAACTTAATATAGACTCATCAATGTGTTTATTCTTTAGCCAATATCATATAATTTGGATTAAATTACCTTTGGGGGGGCGTAGGGTAAGTTTTCCTCTCAGGTCTTATTTTTCAAAAATTTCTTTGCAATTCTCTCATATATGTTCTTCCTTATAAACTTGAAGTTCATGTTGTCCAGTTCCTGTCACCATCTTCCAACAAGACAGGAATTCTAATTAGAATGATATAAACTGTATATATTAAGTCGTGAATGAGGGATATTTTATTATTTTACTCCTTACCATCTAGGAATATTGTATGCCTCTCAAGTCAGATCTAGTTTTTATACATACTAATAAAGTTTTAGAACTTTTCCCATAAAGTTCTTATACCATTCTTGTTAAATTTGTGCTTACTTACTTGATAGGTTTTGTTATTATTATAAATGAAGTTTCTTTTTTCCATTTCCCTTCACTGGTTTCAGTGAGTATGAAGAGAAGCTATTAAATTATGTGTATAATTATCTTGTATTCAGATACCTTATCAAATTATTTCATTTTAGTTCAATTAAGAAATTCAGGAGTCTCTTGTTGTTATTTAGTGCCTAATTATATAATATAGTAAAAAAGGATAATTTTGTTTTTAATTTCAAATATTTAGTTAGTTTATTTCATTTTCTTCTGACATTAGTTAGGATCTCAACTATAATGTTATAATATTGAAGAAGGTGGGTCTTCCTTTCCTGATTTTAATGGAAATGGATTTAGCATTTAAAGTTTGGTATATGATATTTGTTATTAACTTTCATTGAGTAGGTGATCATTTTTAGGTTGTTTCCTTTAATCCCTATTTACTTAGTAATGGTTGTTGAATTTTCTCGAATGTATTTTTTGATATATATTATTATAATTGTGTTTTTCCTTATTTAATCTGTCTATATAATGAATTGTCATAATTTGAAAAATTATCAAATGTTGAACAACCCTTGCCTTCCAGGAATAATGATTTCACTTTCGTGTATTATTATAATGCAATTCTGGATTCATTAGCTATATTTTATTTTAGATATTTTTGCATTTATATCTGTTAGTGAAATGACTAAAAATTATTTTTGCGCTATTTTTATCATATAAATTATGTTAACATCATAAAATTGATAACAGATATTTGCATCTTTTTTCTAAGAGTTGAAATAGTTTGAGTAACACAGGAGAACGTGTTCTTCGAAGTTTAGATGATACTTGACTATGAAGCCATCTGGGTCTTTTGCCTTATAAATGATAAATTTTTAACAATTTTTCCAATGTCTTCTTTAGACCATGAGCTGATCAGGATTTTTACTTCTTTTTAAATTAATTATCTTTGTTTTAGAAAATTATTAATTTTCTGTAGATTTTAGTCAGCATATTATTGTACACAATGTTTTCTTTTCATTTGTTATGTCTGTACAATTTTTTACCTTTTTTACATTCCTAATAAATATTTTTATTTCCTCTCTTTCCATTAATAAGGTTTCCCAGGGTTTAGCTATTTTTATTGGTGCTTGAAAGAATCAGCTTCTGGTTTTACTACTTTTTCTCCTAATTTCTTTTAAAACATTTTATTGTAATTTTTCTTTTCTATGTGGAGAACTTAGTTTACACTTTATTTTTGGCCTAAGGTTTTAGCTGTATTGCATAGTTTTTTATTTAATGTACTCGCCTTTTCAGTAATTTCTGAATATTTGGCAATTCTAATTTTCCATTGATCCAGGAGTTATTTGAAAGATTATTTCTTAATCTCCAGGGAATTAAGATTTTTTATCATTGTTTTCTTTTTATATGATTAATTTTTTATTGAGGTGGAATTCACATAACATAAAATTAACTATTTTAAGGTAAAAAATTCAGTAGCATTTAGTATAATATATTCATAATGTTGTGCAACCATCACCTCTATCCGGTTCCAAACCATTTTCATTACCCAAAAAGGAAACCACATATCTATTAAGCAGTTGCCCCCCAGTCCCACTCCCTCCAGCCCCTGGAAACCATCAATCTGTTTTCTGTTTCTATGGACTTACCTCTTCTGGATATTTCATATAAATGAAATCATACAATAAATGACTGTTTGTGTTTGGCCTCTTCCATTCAGCATATTTTTTTTTTCTCAGTTCACGCACATTGCAGCATGTTTCAGTACTTCTTTCCTTTTTATGACTGAATAATATTCTATTGTATGTATATACCACAAATTATTTATCCATTGATGGATATTTGGGTAGTATTCACATTTTGGCTATTGTGAATAGTGCTGCTATGACCATATGTGTATATGTATTTGTTTGAACACCTGTTTTCAGTTCTTTTGGTATATATTTAGTAGTTGAATTGCTGGGTCATATGGTAATTCCATGTTTAACTTTCTTTTTCATTTTCTACTTTTTATTTTAAAATACTTTCAAATTTATAGGACAATTACAAAAATAATACACACCCTAAACAAAGAACTCCAACATGCCCCTCCTCCCTCCCTTAGATACCCAGATCCACCAATTTTAACATTTTGCCACATTTACCATCTCCTTCCTTCCTTCCTTCCTTCCTTCCTTCCTTCCTTCCTTCCTTCCTTCCTTCCTTCCATCCACCCACCTATCTATCATCTATCTTTAGCAATCTATTTTCTGAACATTTAAGTGCACATTTCCTAAGAACAAGGATATTCACATATGTAACCATCTTAAATGCAGTTATCAAGTTCCAGAAATTGAACATTGAAATACAGCTTACAGTCTATATTTTAATTATTCATATGTACCAATAATGTCCCTTTGAGGCCTTTCTTTTCTCCATAAGATCCATCCAGGATCTTGTTTTCCTCTAATTGTCACTGTTACTCTTTCAATTTTTCCCCAAGCATACCTTTCAATTGGACTAATCACATTCAAAATATTACCGTACTCTCACCACCTTCAATTATTAAAACTTTCCCATCTCCCAAAACAGAAACCCTGCACCCATAATGCATTAACTCTACACTTCCCTGTCTCCTACCCCTGGTAACCTCTCCTCTAATTTCAGTCTCTATGAGCTTGCATATTCTACAATATTTACTTTGTAGTTACCATGGAGCTTAAATTTAACACCCAAAATCTAAAACAATTTTGTTTGTTTTGATACTATCTTCAGTAATATACACAAATTATATTCCTATACCCCTCTGTTTCCTCACTTTTATATAATTATTGTCCCAAATTTTGTTTTTACATTATGAGACTAGAACCACTTATTTATCATTACATTTTATGCAAATTGCCTTTTAGATCTGTAGAAAGTAAAAAATGGAATTACAAACCAAAAATACAATAGTATTGGCATTTATATTTACCCATGTGATCATCTTCACTGTAGATCTTTATTCCCTTATGTAGTTTCAATCTATTATCTAGTGTCCTTTCCTTTCAACCTGCAGAAAGAACTCTGTTTAGCATCTCTTGGCCTAGTGGTGATGAACTCCCTCAGCTTTGTTTAAATGGGAATGTCTTAATCTTCCCTTAATTTTGAAAGATAGTTTTCCTGGACATAGAATCCTTGGTTGGCAATTTTTTGCTTTTTTTTGCTTTCAGCACTTTAAATATGTCATTGCACTGTCTTCTTGCCTCCATGCTTTCCCATGAGAAATTGGCACTTAATCTTTTTGAAGTTCCCTTGAATGTCACATGTTGTTTTTTCTCTTGCAGCTTTCAGAATTCCTTCTTTATCTTTGTCATTCAACAGTTTGGTATACTATGTGGGCTGATTTGGGTTTATCCTGTTTGTAGTTCATTGAGCATTTTGAATGTGTTTATTTCCATCTGTCATTAAATTAAGGAAGTTTTGGGTCATTATTTCTTTGAATATTCTTTCTGCCCCTTTCTTACTTTTTTCTCCTCCTGAGACTCCCACAATGTGCATATTGTTAGGCTTGTTGGCATCCCACAGGTTCTTCAGGCTCAGTTCACTTTTCTTCATTCTTTCTTTTTTCTGATCCTCAGATTGAATTATTTCAATGGTCTTATCTTCAAGTTCTCCGAGTCTTTTTTCTGCCAGCTCCAATCTGCTATTAAACCCTTGGGGATATTTAATTTCTTTTGCTGTGGTCTTCAGCTCTGTTTGGTCTCTTTTCATAATTTCCATCTCTCTACTAATATTATCTTTATGCTCATCCATCGGTCTCCTGATTTCCTTTCATTCTTTGTCCATGTTTTCCTTTAGCTCTTTGAGTATATTTAGGATTAGTTTTTAAAAGTCTTTGTCCTCCTCATCGATGATTTCTAATGCTTTAATCTCCTTTGTGTAGGCCATCGCTTCTTGTTTCTTTGTTTTGTGACCTTTTGTTGAACCTGGACATTTTGATATTTTAATGTTATCACTGGAATTTGGACTCTGAAGTGTCTGTTCTTTAACATTGTACCCAGCTAGTATTATGGCAGAGCTTTCCTTGATTGCCAGGATCTGAAGAAGAAGGGGAAGGAGAAGGGGAAGGGGTAAGGGAAGAGGAAGAAGAAGAAAGAGAATAGTAGTCATAGTAGGGGGAGTAGGGTGTGGACGGGTAGCAGAAGGGGAGAGGAGAGGAGAAGAAGTGGAGGAGAAATGAGAGGGGAGGGAGAGGAGGATGGGATCAAAGAAAACACATTTCCCTGTCTTTGCAGATTAACCTGTCCTAGTGCTTTCCTTCAGGGTTTATCAATGCAATCAGTTTAGAGAATAGCTTCAGGCCCAAGTGTAGGGAACTTCCTGGTCCTTTCTGTGGAGGTATGTTGTTTGGGCATGTGTACATGGCCCTAGGAATTCCTCTATTTAAGGGTATTGCATGTTCCCTCTACCCTAGGAAAGAGTTTCCTCATGGTCCCAGGCACTGCACTACATGTCCTACATCCAGCAATCTTTTGCCCCAGGCAGCGTGACTTGACTGCTCTCCTATAGCATTCTGTAGGAGAGTTCTGTGAGAGGCCTTTAATACACTGGGCAAGTTCTAAGATGACAAGTCCCTCAGACCACAACCAGATACATTGGGCCAGACATACTTGCTTCCAGTTTGTGCATGAGGGTTACTCTGCTCCCTCTAGAAGTAGAGCACGGGATCTGCACTGGGAGCAAGGGCTGGCTCCATTCCAAATTGGTGAGAGGTGACGAGCAACCAGCCAAAGCACCATGTGTTCCTACCATTTTGCCTTTGTTCTGAAGCTCTGAGAAAGATTTTTTTTGACAGTTATTGATAGTTACTCAAAACTTCTGTAGGGGGACAGAGACACAAAGCCTCTTACTCCACTATCGTCAATGGTGTGGGGTATATTTAACTTTCTGAGGAATCACCAAAAATTATCCACAATGGTTGTACCATTTTACATTCCCATCAGCCCCACAAGGGTTCCTATAATTTTGTTTCTTTGTTTCTTTGTTTTAATAATAGCCATCCTAGTGGGTGCAAAGTGGTTTCTCATTGTGGTTTTGATTTGTAGCTCCCTAACAAATAATGGTGGTGAGCATCTTTTCATGTGTTTATTGGACATTTGTATTTCTTCTTTGGAGAAATGTTTATCCTAGTCCTTTGCCTATTTTTAAATTGGGTTTTTTTTGTTTCTGTTGAGTTGCAAGAGTTCTTTATATATTCTAGATATTAGACTCTTGTGAGATATATGATATTCTCCCATTCTGAAGGTTACCTTTTTTTTTTTTTTTAGTTACGGGGGCTGGGAAATGAACCTGGGACCTCTTATGCGGGAAGCCAGTACTCAATCACTGAGCTACTACTTTTTGATAATGTGCTTTAATACACAAAAGTTTTTAACTTGATGAAGTTCAATTTATCTACATTTTATCAATTTTTCTTTTGTTGCTCATGCTTTTGGTATCAGTGGCAGTTTGGTATTGTTTATGAAATCCAAAAATAGGTATTGGATTGTGTTTGCAAACTGGTCTATTCCTCTGGGTGTATTAGGCTTTTTTAGATTCAGAAGTTTCACTTTTGCTTTATGAAATTGGGCTTAGGGGTTTTATCTGACTACATCATTAGGGCAACCCCACCCCCTCACCCCCTCTGTGGTCTATATAAATGGATGCTCAATCAAAGACAGGAAAGTAAATACACAGAGAAAGAACACAGAGGAATAGAGAGAGCTCATTAGACATGGAAGAGGGCCTGGGAAGAGAGATGAGCCTGATACTCTATAGCTGACCTTGTGAAGAGAAGAGAGCAGCTGAGCCTGGGAAGAAACAAGCCCCAGGAAGAGAGATGAGCCTATGCCAGCCTACAGCTGAGATTGGAAGAAGTGGAGACCACAGAACCTTAAGAGGAAGAAGGAAGGCTGACTCCTCACAGACATCACCCACCATCTTGTGACAACAGACTTTGGGTGAGAAAGTACCTCTTATGGTACCTCAAGATGGACTTTTTAGGGTCTTGTGACTGTAAGCCTCTACCCTAAATAAATACCCTGTATAAAAGCCAATAGCATTCTGGAACTTTATATCAGCAGCCCTTTAGCTGGATAATAGAGAATTTGGTACTGAGAGTGAGGTGGTGCTTTTGCAATTACCAAAATGCTGGAATGATTTTATAAATGGCAAGGGGTATTTTTTTTTTTTTAGGAATTGTGAGATGCTGATAGAAAAGGCCTACAGTGCTTTGAAGAGACTTTTGGTAGGAATATGGATGCTAAGGAGACTTTTCATGAGGCCTTAGAAGTAAATGATGAAACTTAGCAAGTTTAATTCCTGATGTTTTATGGAAGAAAGAATTTGAAAATGGCAAGTCTGGACATTTAGTTGAAGAACTTTCCAAAGTAAACCTGGGGAATGCAACTTGGTGTCTCCTTGCAGCTTATAGTAAAATGCTAGACAAGAGAGATGGGCTGAGAACTGAATTGTTGGGCACAAAGTAACCAGAAATTGATTATGGAAATTCCAAGCCTCTGGAAATCAAGCGCCTAGATAATAGTGCCCCATTTGAGGACTTAACTAAACTTGGAACTTGTCAGGATTGAAAATACAATTATCTAGGAAAGACTTGTGGAAAGTCTTACTGTCTGATGGTTTTGGACCCCTGCTTCTTGCATGCTAAACCAACAAGTTTTTTGAGAGAGCTGAATGGAAAAAAAACACTGTTGGCCTGTACTAAAAGGGACATGGAGGGGAGATATGGAAGGGAAAATGGCTTTAAGAAGAAAGCCATGGAAGCTGGGGTCTGGAATTAAGACATCTCCTTGAACCAAGAGAGAAACCTACTCATGTGTACATAGAGGGTGAGTTTGCACCAGCATTTGAAGAGGGCGGATGTTCCAGCCCTCTGTTCAGGGAGAGTTTTGCCACCCCAGGCTACAGAGAGGGCAGAGCACATTTCCTAAGGGTTGGGGAGAGTGAGGTCAATACCCCATTGCTCTGAGAGGGGTGGAACTGTCCACTATAGAAAAGGGAAGACCAGGTCACCACCTCACTATTCTGAGGAGAATGGGCTGGTTTGCCAGAGATTAGGAAGAATGTTGCCACCACCTCACTGTACTAAGAGGGTTGACACTCTACCCCAGAGATTGGGTAAAGTGTGGCCATCACCGCAACTTTCTTGGAGGGTGAGGTCTGAAGCTTGGTTGCCACCCAGATGTTTGTTGAGGATGGAACCAAGAACATGGCCATTGGACAAGCCTGTGGAAAGGGTGGGACCCTATGAGGCCCTGAGGAGAAGAAACCATCATCTTAAGAACAACTCTCAGGGAAGTGGATATAACTCAACTGATAGAGCATCCGCCTACCATATGGGTGGGCCAGGGTTCAAACCCAGGGCCTCCTGACATATGTGGTGAGCCGGCCCACACACAGTGCTGATGTGCGAAAGGAGTGTTGTGCCACACAGGGGTGTCCCCATGTAGGGGAGCCCCCCACACAAGGAGTGTGCCCTGTAAGGAGAGCTACTCCATGCAAAAAAAGCACAGCCTGCCCAGGAGTGGTGCTGCACACATGGAGAGCTGATGCAGCAAGATGATGCAACAAAAAAGAGACACAGATTCCCAGTGCCGCTGACAAGAATGCAAGCAGACACAGAAGAATGAACAGCAAATGGACACAGAGAGCAGACATGGGGTGGGGAGTGGGGAAGGGGAGAGAAATAAATATAAATAAATAAATAAAGTCAAGAAAAAAAAAGAAAGAACAACTCTCAGATTTTGAAATCTAATGGAGTATGCCCCACAGGTTTTTAGAACTGTTAGAGACCAGTAACTCATGTTTCCCTACCAAATTTTTCATAAGGTAATGCAAATGTTCATCCTACATCTGTCCCTTTGTATATCAGAAACAGATAAATTGTTTTCTAAGTTTCACAGGTCTATGGCCAGAGGGGACTTTGCCTTAAGATAAACTGTATTTCTATAAATGATTCATTGTGATGTGATTTTTTACTTAGCATGGCTGCTGATTTAAAATGTGTTTAATATTGTAAGGTTTTTTTTGGAATTCAGAGGGCAGCAGTTTGAAATCATTTATGAATTTCAAAAAAGAAGTGTTATGTTTGCAAACTGGTCTGTTCCTCTGGATATGATATCCTTTGGTTTGTATTAGATTCAGCTGAAATGTCTTTTGTTAAATTATGATAAGATTAGGGCTTGGATTTGACCATATTAGTAGAGCATGACTTGGGGTTGAGTCCCTGCCTCCTTGGTGGTCTATATAAATGGATACTCATTCAAGAAGACACACAGAAGAAAATACATCAGAAAAGAGAACTTAGTCATGACATGGAAGAGGTGAGAACTTTGATCCTGTGGCCCCAGGAAGAGAGACAAACCCTATGCCAGCCTGTAGCCAAGAAAGAGGAAAGCTGAACCCTTGCAGAGATTGGCAACTATCTTGCTTCAACATGTGGCAACTGACTTTGTTGAGAAACTAACCTTGAGTTAGACTCCTTAGGGCCTTGTAACAGGAAGCTTTTACTCCAAATAAATACCCTTTATAAAAGCCAACAGATTTCTGGTACTTTGCATCAGCACCCCTTTGGCTGACTAATACAGATGTCTTTTTATTTTTAAGGTCTTATTTAATCTCTTTCAGCAATGTTTTGTCATTTTCATTGTACAGGTCTTTCATCTCCTTGGTGAAATTTATTCTCAGGTATTTTATTCTTTTGGGTGTTATTCTAAATGGAGTTGTTCTCTTAATTTCCTTTCAGATTGTTCATTTTTGGTTTATAGAAGTACAACTGATTTTTGCATGTTGATCTTGTACCCTACAATTCAGTGAATATTTTAGCACTATTAGTTTTTTGTGTATGTGTGTGGATTCTTTAGGATTTTCTATATGTAAAATTATGTAATTAGCAAATAGAGATACTATTAATTTTGTCCTGTCCAATTTGAATGCCTTTTATTTCTTTTTCTTGACCAATTGCTCTTGTTGGAATTTTCAGTATAATATTTAATAACAGTGGTGAAAGTGGATGTTTTAGTTTGCCAAAGTGCTGCTGATGCACATTACCAAAAATCTGTTGGTTTTTATAAGGGGATTTATTTGGGACAAAAGCTTACAGTTCTAAGGTCATGAAAAGTCCAAACTAAGGCACCATCACAGATGCTTTCTCACCAAAGTCAGCTACTGTTGATCCTGTGTGTTGCCTTGCCATAAAACAAAATGGCTGCCAATCTCTGCCCAAGTTTCAGCCTTCACCTCCAGGCTCACCCTTTCCTCTGAGCTGCTCCATGGTTTGAGCCTCTTGGGGCTTTGTGCTTTAGTGATCCTGTAGTCCTTTATCTCCGGGAATAGGGCTTGTATCTTAGGGCTTTTCTCTTTGCAGCTCAGCTGTGGACAAAGCTGGAATCTTTACCTCTACACGGAATAATCAAACTTGGCAGTCCCTTTTTTCCCCTGTGTCTGTCTGTGTGGGTCTGTTTATATCAAACCTGAGTCAGGCCTCACTGGCAGGCCATCAGAAGCCCTAAAGCAATCTTACCAAGTAATCTAATCAAAGGCCCCTCAACTGAATTTAATGCAATGAAAGAGTATCACACCCAGAGGAATAGATTAGTTTACAAAAATCACATTTCTCTTTTTGGGATTCATAAAATAATTTCAACCTGCCATGGTGGGCATCCTTGTATTTCTCTAATCTTAAAAGGAAAGCTTTCAGTTTTTTCATCTGTGAGTGTGACATCAGCTATGTTGTTGTTGTTGTTTTTAAATAGTATTCAACCCCAAACTTGGATGAGTGTGCTACAGAGTGAGATGTGCTTGTGTGGCCCCAGGTTAGGCCT
Source organism: Dasypus novemcinctus (assembly GCF_030445035.2). Taxonomy (NCBI): domain Eukaryota; kingdom Metazoa; phylum Chordata; class Mammalia; order Cingulata; family Dasypodidae; genus Dasypus; species Dasypus novemcinctus. The sequence continues at coordinate 85,640,966 of NC_080684.1, read as the reverse complement.
TTCTAAAGCCTTTCCTTCTCCCCTTTCCTAACGTTGGGGAGATGCCCCAGCTGTTTGCTGTTCTAATTGGTTCTCCACCTATTAGCTCTCAGGGGGCCTATAGGGAGGCCTGTTTGGAGTTATCCAGGGCTTCCCCTTGACCCCAGAAATAATTCTAAATGGGACCTTGTGGTGAGGGTCTAGATGGGGTCTTTCCATATCTATTCTTAGTAGCGGGGGGTTTCTGGGAAGGGTCTCACATCCATGTTCTCTGCAAGGTCCCAGTGACCTTCCCCTCATCCCCTATACTAACCTGCCACAACTGCCCCCTCAGAGAGTTTACACCTTTATTCTTAAGGGGAAGCTGAAAGGCAATGGCCATTCTTCTGTAGCTGCTTTCTGCTGGTTAGGACTAGTAGTCCCTACCTGACAAGGTATAAACCTTCTGGCTATTCTATTGACGTTGAGGGAAGATGAGTCTGGTACCATGGTTGGAACTGGTTGAAATCCTCATGTGACTAATATCTTGTTCTGGAAGGCACTGATTCTGGAAAAATAAACTTAGTTCCTTTCTTGTTCCCATGGTCTAGTATGTCATGGCTGGCCCCCTTTTTGGTCCTGCTTACTACAATCTTTTTTATCCTTTTAGTGGGACCATGTATAAGATATGGCTTTTAATAAATGCCCTCTATTATGCTAAGAAAGTTTCCTACTATTCCTACTTTTCTGAGTGTTTTTATCATAAAAGATTTCTGGATTTTGTCAAATGCTTTTTCTGTACCTATTGAGATAACTGTGTTTGTGTTTTCCCCTTTGCTTATTAGTACGATGTATAACATTAATTGATTTTATTATTTTGAACTCCAATTTTCATTTCTAGACTAAATCCTACTTGGTCATGGTATATAATACTTTTAATATGCTGTTGGATTTAGTTGACTAGCATTCTGTGAGGAGTTTTGCATCTATATTCATAAGAGATATTGAACTTAGTTTTCTTTCCTTGTGGTGTATTTCTCTAGTTTTTGTATCAAGGTAATTCTGGCCTCATAGAATGAGTTAGGAGTATTTTCTTTAAATGTTTTGTACAATTCACCATTGAAGCCATCTGGCTAAGGACTTTTCATTTTTGGGAATTTTTTTTTTTACTACTGATTCAATATATTTATTTCTATTTCTTTTGAGTAAGTATTGGTAATTGTGTGTTTCTAGGAATTTACCGATTTCATCTCATTTATCTAATTTGTTAGTGTGCAAGTGTTTATAGTATTCTCTTATAATCCTTTTTATTTCTGTAAATTTGGTAGTAGTGTCCCCATTTTCATTTCTGATTTTAGTTATTTGTATCTTCTTTCTTTTTCTTTGTCAATCTAGCTAAATGTTTGTCAATTTTTTTTTTGGTCAAAGATCCAACTTTGGTTCATTGATTCTCTCTGTTGGGCTTCTATTTCTCTCCATTCTAATCTTTATTTCCTTCCTTTTGCTATCTTTGGGCTTATTTTGCTCTTTTGCTAGCTCTTTTAGTTGTAAGGTTAGCTATCAATTTCTCTTTTTAATGTAAGCATTCACTACTATAAATTTTACCACTGAGCATGGTTTTCATTGCATCCCATAAATTTTGGTAAATTGTGTTTTCATTTCAACACACCTCTAAGTATTCTCTAATATCCCTTGTGATTTCTTCTTTCACTCATTGATTTTCCATAAGTGTTTTGGTTAATTTCCACATCCTTGTGAATTTTCCAATTTTCCTCCTGATATTGATTTCTAGCAATTCTGGTCAGAGGAGATACTTTATGAATTCAGTCTATTTAAATGTATTTTTAAAAAAGATTTATTTATTTATTTATTTATTTCTCTCTCCTTCTCCCCTCCACCCTGGTTGTCTGTTCTCTGTGTCTATTTTGCTGTGTCTTCTTTGTCTGCTTCTATTGTTGTCAGCAGCATGGGAATCTGTGTTTCTGTGTTTCTTTTTTTTGTTGTTGTGTCATCTTGTTGTCAGCTCTCCATGTGGGCAGCGCCATTCTTAGGCAGGCTGCACTTTCTTTTGCACTAGGTGGCTCTCCTTATGGGGCGCACTCCTTGAGCATGGGGCTTCCTTACGCGGCGGACACCCCTGCATGGCAGGGCACTCCTTGCGCGCATCAGCACTGTGCATGGGCCAGCTCCACATGGGTCAAGGAGGCCCAGGGTTTGAACCGTGGATCTCCCATGAGGTAGACAGACGCCCTAACCACTGGGCCAAGTCCACCACCTATTTAAATGTATTAAGACTTGTTTGGTGGCCTGTCATGTGTTCTATCCTGGAGAGCTCTCCATGTGGACTTGAGAAACGTTTGTATTCTGCTGCTATGGATAGGAGTGATCTATACATGTCTTTTAAGTCTCATTGCTATGTAGTGTTATTCAAATCCTCTATTCCCTTTTTGATCTTCTGTATAGATGTTCTATTTCTTATGGAAAGTTGGGTATTGAAGCCTCTAATTATTATTGTAGAACTATTTTTCCCTTCAATTCTGTCAAAATTTGTTATATTTTTGGGCGCTGTTTTTTGGTGCATATATATGTATAATTGTTATATCTTCTTGATGGGTTGATCCTTTTATCAATATTTAAAGGCCTTCTTTGTCTCTTATAATAATTTTGCCTTCAGTCTATTTTGTCTGATATTGATACTGAACTCTGTCCTATTTTGACGATTACTAATACCCATCTATGAATGAATAAACTAATTAGTAAAAATTATCTCTCACCATAATAGATGCATTTATAATAAAATATTATTTTTGCTTGATATTTTTAATCAAAGTTGATAATATTTATGTCGCTTTACTCAATTTTGTACTACTAATAAGTAAAATTACTCAATCCCAAATGATTGTTTATACTGTAAAGCCTTGTGTTTCCAGAGAAAAATGTTTTTAGTAACAATTTATATATTTTTTGAAGCAGAAATATATAAGGTGGAAAATAAAATTTTAAGGCATAAAATTATAATAAATGGAGATGGATACCTCTGAAATAAATGGAGCAAAAATATTTATTCAGGGAATAAAGGGAATAATGTTAAATTTCCAGTAGTTAAAGAACTTATTTATATGACACTAGTAGAGTATGGTGAATATCATATCACCATGGCATTCCTATTCCATGGGAACATTTAAGATTAAGGTTGCTATTTCAGTTTTATTTTTCATGTCAACCTTACAGAATGCTGGAAATTATGTTCTTTTTAAACATATGATTTAAAAAATTTTAAATATCAATTTAATGTGTAAGGATTAAATTGTAAGGATTATTCAATTTTTCTTTTAGAAAGTATGTAACAAAATAGCTTAAGACCTCTGTTTAGAGGACCCACTTTGGAAGAGGCAGTGACCAGGAAGAAGGGGCTTATGGAGTCTAATTCTTTCTACTGCCAGTAGACCAGTCCTGCCTTTCCCTCTCTTGTCCTTCTCTTCCTTTATATAGGTCTTTAGTAGGGACTTTCCCCCAAGATTCAGCCCCTGACCCTCTGCTTTCAGTATATATTCTTTCCCTTGGTCAGCTAATTCCTTCTCACATTCTGAGCTATTACTGTGTGAATGACCCCCAAAAACACCTCTGACCTGTATGTATCTCCACTTCTGAACCTACAAGAAATATCAAATATTTAAAATTTAATCAGTTGGAAATGATAGCTACTACCATTGTTGTATTTCCTTCTGTTTGTTTGTTTGTTTCTATGCATAGTGGGGAGATTTTTGAGCTTTAACTAAGTCATGAAAGGCAGAGGTTCAGGATCCAAAAGAAATTAATCAAAATCCAAAAGAAAGCAGGTGATCAGGCAATCTAAAATTTGACCACAGAATTATTACTGACATTCTTAGTCTACCAATGCTCCTTGCTATGAACTGCCTTATGCTATATGAAACAAGGAACAAGGGGTGAACGTTTGATAAATTAATATTTTAGCAAGGTTGTGCTAAGTAATGGCTAAGTGAATTTTGTTCTTTCTCTCTCCCTCCTCCCACTTCCCTTTCTTCTTTCTTTCAAGCATGTTCTTTGTACACTTCTAGCTAACAAGACAGTAGATATTTCTGCATTATAAATTAATAGTATGAATAACTGATCTTTAACTTTAGCACTTCAGTGAATGGACGGTGACAAACTTAAAGATGTTCCCCAAATACTTCATTCCATTTTCTAAAAATTTCTTTGTACAAAATGTTCCTGGGCTCATAATTCTTGAAATAAAAAAGGAAGAAATGGCCTTCTTGTCATTCCTTAGTGTGACTTAGAGTTTTCTTTCACACCAAGTACAAGTTCATACTGGAAGGCTTGCAGGCTATCAATAGAACTCTGCTCACCCGCCTTATTTTAAAGCTGAAGCATGTTAAGCCCTCTAAGCCTCTCCTCATAAGACATACCCTTCAGCTCCCAAATTAGTCCTGGTAACTTGCTGGATACCTTCCAAGACTCGAATGTTCTTTTAAGCTTCATGTCCTACCACACACCATGCAGTAGGACTACAAGTAGTGAGAGTTCCTTTGCCTTAAAATTTCCTTTAATTTATGGACCCTAACAAGTTTCAACTTCCATTTCTTCTACTCATTACTTATGATGCTTATTGGAAAAATAGACATTTTCCTAAATCTAATGTAGATTGCATTTTCAAAAAAGTTATTTTCAGTAAGAACAACAAACAAAATAAATCCAAACAAATCCATCTCAAAGTCAAAGCAGAGTGTAACTCAGAGGTCCCTGAACTTGACCCATGCTACAGATCTTTGCTTCTGTTTCCTGCAGCTGAAAAAGCCTTGCCTTGCATCATAGTGGGCCCAAAGCTGATCCTTTTTGGAAAGGTCAACTCAAAGTTCATTTCCTCCACAAAGTCTTCTCTGGTAATCCAGTTGGAAATAATCTCTGACTTCTCTGAATACTTTTTCTATCCCCCTTGTATGGTAATCATTGCCTTGTCTTTCTCCTATTGTTCTTACTTATGTGTATGCCTGATTGTTAATATCCAAGATTTCAACCCAGCAGCCTGTGAGTTAAATCCAGTTTGCAAATGTGCTCTTCTTGGCTCACACATTTGTTTCACATAAAAAATAATAAAACTCATAAAATATGAATTCTACCTTCTCTTGGTAATACTGGGTCCAGGTAGAAACACGAAGTTGGAGCTTAATAGGGGCCACCTCGATTTGCTTCTCAGGCCACTATACTCATGTATACCACTTGCCTAGCTCAGGTGGGCACTTGAATTTGCAATACAATATCTAGACAATAGTATTCTTGAGTCAGGATCTTGTCTTAATCATCTTTATAGTCCATAGCTTGCAGTAGGTACTTAGTAATTTCTAGCTAAAAAAATAAACATATATTCATTGAGAGCCAAGTTCTTTCTTTCTTTCTTTCTTTCTTTCTTTCTTTCTTTCTTTCTTTCTTTCTTTCTTTCTTTCTTTCTTTCTTTCTTTCTTTCTTTCTTTCTTTCTTTCTTTCTTTCTTTCTTTCTTTCTTTCTTTCTTTCTTTCTTTCTTTCTTTCTTTCTTTCTTTCTTTCCTTTCTTTCTTTTCTTTCTTTCTTTTCTTTCTTTCTTTTCTTTCTTTCTTTCTTTTCTTTCTTTCTTTCTTCTTTCTTTCTTTCCTTTCTTTCTTTCTTTCTTTCTTTCCTTTCTTTCTTTTCTTTCTTTCTTTTCTTTCTTTCTTTCTTCTCCTCCCTCCCTCCCTCCCTTCCTTCCTTCCTTCCTTCTCTCTCTTTCATGACTTCGAGGCTATGTCATTAGGATCAGACCAATTTCTCACACTCCCCTATTCCAATGTACCAATGTTCAGAATCAGTGAATAAGTATCTCTTCACTTTCTGCCAAGTGTTCAAAGATTGGAAGTAGAAAATAAGCATGCATACACCCTATCTATTGCTATAAGGTATCATTTGAAAAAACAAGAAATAAGCACATTAATAATTTGTGAGGAAAACATTGCAGTTTCTTGGCAGCACAACAAAGTATCTAAGAAATGAGACTTTGGAGTCAGAGCTATATTCTTGGCTCTGCCCATAGAGTCTTGTGATGTTGGATAAAATATTTAACCTCTCTGATGGTTTATCAATTGGAATATGGACCTTTTACTGGTCTCCCTTCCAAAAGCTAGGTTAGGACAATGATCGTATTGGCCCAATAGAGATGGGGGGGAATTAAACGAGCTAAGGCATAGTGAAACTCTCAGCACAGTGTCTGGACCCACAAGTGTTCTATAGATAGAAGGGGTATTACTGGCAGCATAATGATCCACTATCATCTGTGATATATGGGGACCATTTAATCAGTATACAAAATTTGCCCAGCTTTATTTCTCATCCATTCTGTATATCAGGCAAGTTGCTATACTTTACTAATAATGGCTCCTCGACATTCAGAGTTTATGCTCTGTGTGATTGCTGACTGTGTGGGTGTGACCAAGATCAGATTGTCACCGTGAGTCCTTTTGCACTGTGAACATGTAAAAGCCAGTTCATGCTCTGCAGCTGCAGCTGCTATTTGCAGCCTGGGGCCTCTGCTCTGAGATTCTGGACCTCAGATTTATTTTCTGCCCTGTGCCTCTTTTTTACAAGAGCCTGCTCATGCCTAGCTGCCCTAAGCTGACCATCACTTTTGCCCCCAACAGTGGCCTTATTTTGCCTCACTGGTTGAAGGTATGCTTCCACCCTCAGCTCCTTGCTAGAGAAGTCAGGGGGAGAAAATCATTGTCTTCACTTAGCGAATACTCACTGTGTCACAGGCATCACACTAAGCATTTTGCACATATTATCTCATTTAATACTCATAAAACATTATGAAATGGGTGCCACTGGTAGACTCATTTTAAGATGGAAAAAAAAACAGCTGGTGTACAAAGAGGTTAAGTAATTTTCCAAAGCTCACACAATAGGTAAGAGGTGGAACCAAGATTTGAGAGCAAGTATGGTTTCTAGAATCCATGATCTTAACCATTAAGCCATACTTCCTCAAATATGTTTAGGTGAATATCTTTCCTTTAAACACACATTTATTCTAACCTGAGGTTTTTTATTGCTCCCTTTTCACAGCAAAGAAGTTTCATTTCTCAGCCCACTCCCATAGTTCAGTAGTGACTGCCTGGAACACTATTTAATGTCTCTGAATGGCATTTGGGCTAAGTGAGGAATGCAATAATCAATTAGCAAAGCCTGCAATCGACTTTCAGTGTGTGTATCTTGGTTATGAGGGTAAGGGCCACAAAAAAATCTTAGTGTCTTAATTTTGATGGATGTGTCTATAGAATTATTTCATAAGTTAGGACCCCAAGCCAGAGAAAGCCATAGATATCATTTTAAATATACTTGAAGTTGTCCTTAGATTCCATCAAGAAAAATAGAAAAACTTTTTCATATCTTAGGACCTCATCAAGTTCAAGTGTTTTCAATTTAAATGAAAAAAAATTGTACATATCTTCCGATCCTGTCAAGTTGAAAATTCTTTAGATTTAAATGAGAAACTGTGTACTTATCTTAAGAACAGAAGAAACACAAAGTGCAAGCAAGTAATCAGCCTGGTTCAGAGATGCATGCTTGAGAATAGATAAGGCGAGTTAGAGAACAACCTCTTTTCAAATTCTGAAGCCAAAAAATACAGTGGCTATAAAAAGCAGTGGCTCACGCAGTTGAGTGCCCACCTCCCACATGGGAGGTCCTGGGTTTGGTTTCCAGTGCTCCTAAAGAAAAAACAAACAGACAACGAGCAAAAAACAATGAGCAGACAATGAGCACAAACAACGAGCCAAAACAACAAGCAAACAGGTGAGGGAGCCACCTCAGCAGGTGGGGAAAAAAAGGAGCTCAGACCTCTCAGCCAGGAGAATGGTTATTATTTTTAAAAAAATAAAATAATGATGGAGGGAAATAAGAACACTTGTACATTGTTGGTAGGAATATAAAATGTTACAGCTGCTATGGAAAACAGTTTGGCAGTTCCTCAAAAAGTGAAACATAGAACTACCATATAACCTGGTAATTCCAGTTCTAGGTATATACCCAAAAGAATTGAAAGCAGGCACTCAGACAGATACTTGCACACCAATTTTCACAGCAGTGTTATTCACAATTGTCAAAGATGGAAGTAACCCAGGTGTCCGTCAACAGATGAATGGATCAACAAAATGTAGCATAAACATACAATGGAATGTTATTCATCTATTTAAAAAAAGAGTGAAGTTCTGGTACATGTGACAACATGGAAGGGCCTTGAAGACATCATGCTGATTGAAATAAGTCAGGTACAAAGTATAGATATTGTATGAATATGCAAATTCACAGAGACAGAAAGTCGATTACAGGTTACCAGGGGCAGGGAAGGGAGTAGATGGAGAGATAATACATAATGGGTGCAGGGTTTCTGTTGAGGCTAATGGAAAGTTTTTATAATAGGTGGTGGTAATGGTAGCACAACACTGAGAATGCAGTTAATGTCCCCGAATGATATGCTTGGTAGTGTTGAGATGGGAAATTTTATATTAGATATATATATATACCCCAACTTAAAAAGAGAGACTAAAAGACAATTACAATTAAATGCAACACATGATCTTGGACAGGAATTAATAATAGAGGAGAAAATGCCCAAAAGGACATTACTGGGACAACTGAAAAATTGAAATATAGATGTATGCTTCATATTTATGTTAAATTTCTTTAACTTGATAGTTGTATTGAAGGTGGTGACATAAACAAGTGTCCTTTTTCTTAGGAAATATATATGGAAGTGTTAAGTGTTAGAGGACCATAATGTACACAACCCACTCGCAAATGTTTAGAAAATGATAGATAGATACTGACAGAATGATATCACAGATGTGGTGAAATGCTAAATCTAGGTATCTAGATGGGAGATATGTTGGAGTTCTATGTATTATGTAATATTATTTTGAAACTTCTTGTAAGTTTGAAGTTATTTCAAACTAAAGTGTTATGTTTAACATATGTCTAAGCACATTCCCAAGTAGAACATCTACAGAGTCACATCTCAAACATATTTTACATAAATGGCCTAAACCTCTATATGTTTCCTAGGGCTGCTATAACACATGACCATAAAGTTGATGCCTTCAAACGACTGTGTCTTCGAAAGACAGTTTTCATTGGATTTAGGGCTCACCCGGATATTCTAGTATGACCTCAATAAATAGCTTAATACAACTTCAGAACCCTATTTTCCAAATAAGGTCATATTCACAGTTCCCAGGGATTAGGGCATGGACCAATCTTTTTGGGGCTCACCATGCAACTCACCACAACCTTTAATCCAATGGCATTTAAAAAATCTTACAGTTTGCATGTTACCCAGGGCCTTTCACACAGGGCCTTGGCTATCTCCTATGAAGCTTGGGTTTGGTCCATAATTCTAATTAGAGAATTCAACGTTTTCTTCAGAAAGTTTCTAAAGAGGGAAGTTTAGGCCCAGGAAATTCATAGGACTTCTTTATAGGGATTAAAAATTTTCCCCCAAAGGTCCTTCTAATGCTCAGGGATGTGTGGATGGGCTGTCTGAATCATTCAGGCTAACACTACAAAGCTAATATTTTTAAAAGTAGAGCTAGGAGAGTGGATATGGGTCAAGTAGTTGGGTGCCTTTCTCCCATATGGGAAGTCCTGGGTTTGTTTCCCAGTGCCTCCTAAAGAAGACAGACAGACAGATGAGGGAGCCATCTCAGGGTGGGGTGGCGGTATAAAATATATATCTATATATACATTTTTAAAAGAGTACATCGGGAAGCGGATGTGGCTCAAGTGATAGGGCTTCTCCCTACCATATGGGACGACCTGGGTGGCAAGCCAGTGCCTTCGGGGAGAGCTGAGCACCCACGCAGTGAGAGTGGCCATGCAGTGAGCCAGTGCCCATGCAAGTAAGTCATGCAGTAAGGTGATGACTCAACAAAAGAGAGACAAAGGGGAGAGAGAGTCAAGGTGAAGCACAGCAGAAACCAGGTACTGAGGTGACGCAGCTAACAGGAAACCTCTCTCTACATCAGAGGTCCTCAGGATTGAATCCCAGTGAACCCCAGAGGAGAAAAAATGAGAAGACCAAAAAGAGAAATAGATACAGAAGATCACACAGTGAAAGGACACAGAAAGCAAAAACAGCAGGGCGGGGGGAGGAGGAAGGGAAGGGGGGGAGAAAATAAACAAATCTTTTTTAAAAAAAGAGTACATTTTGAGAAAAGAAGCAAACCTAGGACAAGCAACTTAGAAGAATGCTTGGCAGTATTTACAAAAGTTGAATGTAACCCAGGAACTCCTTTCATAGACAGATACCAACAGATGCATTCATAATTAGTAACACCATTATTCATAACATCAAAAACCTGGAAATAATCTGATTATTCATCAACAGTATAATGGATAAATAATATTCATACAAAGGAATGCTACACAGTTTTGAGAATGAATGCTACGGATGAGTCTCACAAATCTAATGGTGGACAAAAGCTGCTAGACACGGATGAGTACCTGCTGGATGATTCCATCTTATGAAGAACAAAACAGGCAAGACTAAGTTAAGTTGTGAAAAGTCTAGGTGGTTACCTTGGGGGGGTGGGCATTGGGTAATGACTGAAGTGGGTACAAATGGGGAATACCAGAGGTGCTAAAAATAACCTAGATGCTGATTACATCAGTGTATTGTGTTGTGAAATTAATTGAACTTTACATGTGTAATATATTCACTTTTTGTATATGTTATAGTTCAATACATTTTTCATTGGAAACAATAAAAATAAATTATTTTACAGAATGAAAAACTTCAACTTTCAGAATATATGATATCTGGATTTGTTTAAAAATAATACAAGCAGCAGGAAATCTGGTAGAATACAGATCACACAAAATTGGCTAGGAATCACTAGTTGTTGAAGCTGAGTCACAGATCATTATATCCATTATCCACAAAATGGAAGTTCATTATACTGTCCTCCTTATTTTCTTACGTTTAATTTTTTGTTTTTTTTTTATAATAAGAGTTTTAAAACAGGGAAGTGGGAATGCCTCTTATCTTTCCAATGCTGATTATGACTGGAAAGAGTCTGTCTTAAGGAAACAAAATCACTTTTCCCCCTTTTCTCTTAGTATGAAATTTTTGGAAAATAATTATTTAGTTTTAAAGGCCCCTTTATCCAACATGATAAGATGGTGGTTTAATAAAAAAGATATGATAATTTTTCAAATGACCGATAGCAAACATTTTTAATGTAAACTCTCTAAATGTACATTTTGTCATGAATTTTTTTGATGTAAAACCAAATCCTTTCCTTCGTTAGATATGCTGATTAGAGTCTTATTACATAAATGACATCCATGTGATTTCCATTATTTATCGCTCAAAAATAAAGCCGAAACTTAGTCATTTTAAAATCAATCAAGGAGTGAAGAGAGCTGGTTAATTTTGTCAGTTAAATGGAAGTGGATAAAGATATTTAAGAAAGCACTATCTGTTATTTCTTGAATACTTACTGTGAGTCAAGCACTCTTCCCAACTGTCTTTATTAGCTCATCAGCACTGTCCAGTTGTCCCCCGATGAGAAAGGGAGGAAAAACCCCACAAATTTTAAACAGGGAGTGAGTGTCTCAGGGAATATCAAATGGAGTTTCTTTGGGATTTAGACAGATGGTTTACAAGGATGTTGCCCATTAGAATCTCCTGGGCAACTTTAAAAAGTACCCATGGGAAACAAAAATAACTAAATAAAAAATAAGAAAAAAAAATACATATGAAGTAATTTTCGCTGCCTTGTGATTTAATTGGGGGGCATCAGTTTTTTAAAATGTTCCTTCAGGTGATTGAAATACACAGGCAGGATGGAGCACCGCAAGTCGAAACAGTCAGACTGTCCAGGTCTCGTGCCTGTGGGTCACTGGGCAGAGGAAGGGTTCTTACAGATGTTGCTCATTTGCTCACTAGCGGTACTTCTGAAAGGCCACCTTCATCACTTCAAAAGGCCTGTTTGTCTGCAGCTGCTCAATGATCCTTTAGCTTCTTTGTTGAGTAGTAATGATCTAATGAGCATCACTAATCATACCCAGAAAGCTGATATAGAAGGAATCTTGTAGGGAATCGTTCTGTGGTGTGAAAATATAATCCCTGATTATTTTTTTTTTAAGTTAACACTAAGCTGGGTATTAGTTGTCAGATTCTGTTTCTATGTCATATAAAAAATTCAATTTTCTTCCCCATTTCCTAGAAAAGTTTTTCTCTTTCCTTTAAAACCTCATTTTAAGCTAGATGGAATTTTGGCTCGGTTTCAGACTTAGATTGAATAAGAGATTTTAAAAACAATGTTGAAGCTAAAAAGAGAGAAAATGTGTCTTCTGCATAAAATACAGAGATAAATAATTCTACATTGTAATTTTTAAAATTAAATTCACCACTTATTTACTTTTTTCCAGTAGCAATATGATGCTGCTCAGAGGAGAGCCAACCTAATGATGTGCTCAACCAATTTAGAATAAGACAATTAAAAAAAAAAAAAGAATTTTATTAGTTCATATGTCCTAATTATTTATTAAATATTCTGGTAGAAAAGACTCTAACTTAACTTTCTCTAGCTGGACATAAAAAAGGAAAGGGGAGGATAAGAGGAAGAAGATCTGGATATTTTTTAAGGACTACAATTTTGCAGGCCTGGTGAGGATAAGCAAACCTTGTATGTCATAGTGTAGAGTCCTCCCCAAAGTGCCCAGAGAGGAATTTTTCACAGCGCTTCATGGCTTACTTAGCCAAATGTATCGTAAATTAGCATTTTTTATTTTCTACCAAACTTAACAGCTCATCTTTCATATCTGCGATGAGAAAATAACACGTGCCTGATTGTTCTATGTAGAGAGATAAGAACTCTATTAGGATGTTTCCCTATTTATAGAAGAGGTAAATCACAAATTTCCAATTCTCTTCCATGTTTGCATTGAAAGTTTCATTCAAGGTCATACTAATGTTTTTTTTGTAGGAAAAACAACTTTACATTCACTTTGATCAAAATGGTGGGCTTTTTTTTTAAGCAAGTAAAATATGAAACTCTTATATTGAGCTCTTCTGATGAATGTTTTTACAAGGAAGCTAACACATGCACAAGGAGTGTCGTTTCAACACAAAACAAAATGATGTGTCATCACATTTTAAAAAATGATAGTCTGCTGTTTCTTCCTCCTTGACCATTTTAAACACGTATATTTATAGGTTTGATGAAATGGATACTTTGCAGATATTTATCCCATCAACTCTACATACTTAAGGAGATTTATAGGGCCATTTTTCCAAGCATAATTGACTTAAATTGCTCTCAACATGATCCTCAACATCCAACAACTCTGTGCTCCCCTCTATAAAGGAAATCCAGTCGACATATGACTGGTATTTTCTGTGAGAAAGCACTTCTGCAGATTCAGAAAACCGGTTTCCTCCCAAGAATTTCCAAATTTCTAAAGAGAGAGAGAGAGACACTGGTTGAGAGGCTGGGCCCTCCCTATGGGGGAAGATTGTTCATCCCAAAATAAACTCTTCCTGCTTCAGTTAGAGCCGAGGGCTTAAAGTCTCAGCATGCTGGAACCAGAACAATACAAACACGGGATAAGCGGAATGAGACGAGAGCATTGGTACATTATGTGATCATTGCTTTGTTTGTACAGACTCCGTAACACGCGGGGAATGCATTTAAGGTAGGGGGTCTTTAGCCAAACATAAAGAAAAACTAGTCTGTCCTTTCTTGTCACCATTGACTGTGCGGGTCTGCGCCCACCTCCCAGCGCGCCTCATCACCATGCATAGTAAAACTGAAGAAATCAAGGACTTCCTGCTTACAGCCAGGTGAAAGGATGCCAAATCTGTCAAGATCAAGAAAAATAAGGATAATGTGAAATTTAAATTTCGCTGCAGCAGATATCTTTATACTTTGGTCATCACAGACAAAGAGAAGGCAGAGAAACTGAAGCAGTCCCTGCCCCCAGGTTTGGCAATAAAGGAGCTGAAATGAACCAGACGTGCTGATTTGAACTGTATTAAAATTTTTAAAATTCAAAAAAGAAAAGAAAAACTAGGTGCCATAAGCTGGTGAAGAAACTGAGAAAAAGTCCCACTTTTCATTTTTCAACAAAACACAGTGTCTTTTCAGACAGCGGAGTCTGCAGTAGCTAGTTGTAGGATGTACAATCATCACGAAGTCAGGATAATTGGAAAGAATGCCCAAACCTACTGACAAGCAATACTTGGAAACATATACTTCCATTTCTAGAAATTTATATGGTAAAGATTACATGCTCGCTGTGGTACTGTTTGCAATTACAAAGAGAAAAGAGAAAAAAAGAATCAAGTGTCCAATAATGAGAATCTGATTAAATGTAATATGGTATATCTGATACACAATGGCACATACAAAAGAAGTTTATAGTCATCAAAAAGAGTAGAGTTATATGTAATGGCATGAAGCAACATGTTTGAGATGTATCTAAGGAAATAAGCAAGTTGCAAAACAGTATTATAATACAATCCTGTTTATAAAGAAGAAAGAGAAGATTTATTTATTAAATTAGTAATAATTTTTATCCCCCCACCTTGAGATGACTCCCTCATCTGTTTCCTTATTGTCTGTTTGTTGTCTCTTTTTTTCTTTAGTAGGCACTGGGAACTGAACCAGGGACCTCCCATTTGGGAGGTGGGTACTCAACAGCTTGGGCCACAACTGCTTCCTAATTTTTGTTTTAAACCATATACCATATACCATAAAAAGAAACCAACATGAATAAGTAAAATGAAAAAATCTAGGAAAGTTTTATCTATGTAATATTTCTTTTATTATTGAACAGGTATTTATTTAAATAAATGAAATCTTTCTATTTCTAAAATAAAAATGGTTTATATCCTTTTTAAACTTTATTTTTAGAGAAGTCTTAGATTTACATTTAGAGAAAAATTACACTGAGAGTACAGGAAATTCTCATGTAAGAGCATGCACCCACACAAACCTGCACCAGCACACAGTTACCCATACTATTGACATCTTGGGTTAGTGCGGTATATTTGTTACAATTAATGAACCAATATTGATGCGTTGCTACTACCCAAAGTCTGTAGTTTACATTATGGTTTACAAGTTTGTGCTATGCAGTTCCGTAGGCTTTGACAAATGCTTAATGCCATGTGTCTGTCGTTGCAGCATCATACAGAAGAATCTCACCACCCCAAACATGCCCTGTTCCACCCCTGCATTCCCTCTCTCCTTCTGAACCCTTGGCAACCCCTATCTTTATATCAATGTTACAAGTTCTTCCCCCAACACAAGATAACATCCACGATAACAACTAATTTACTTCGGTCTGTGGCCACACACCCCCATCATTGCTCATTCCCCAATCCCGAGGGTCCCGGGGCATACTTTGATTTATATATATATATACATATATTTCCACTTCCAGAAGTTTGTTTTACAAAAAACATTTGCACAGGATGTAAAGATAATGTTAAAGTATGAGACATAGATAAGACATAGAAAAACTAGAGAAATGAAGAGAGAGGAAAAAAACACAGCACAATATAGAAAAGAAAAAATAAATCACCTGAAATTCCTTTACCCAAACATTCAGTGCTGGTGGTACATTCCTTCTTTTCTTTTTTTTTTAAGGAGGTATTGGACTCCGGACCTCATTCATGGGAAGCAGGCACTCAACCACTGAGCTACATCCACTCCCCCATTTCCTTCCTTTTTATGTGGACTACACGACTTCACACGGTTCCACGTAAATGTATTTTATGTGCTACTTTTCTATGTTACACTATAATAACCTAAGAACTTCCCAGATTAAAAGACATTTTATTTTATTTTTCCATTTCCTGTGCTGTGTTTTAATGTAAATTAAAACAAAGGCATCTGTGGCTTTTTTCTTCTGTCTCAACCCTTTCTCTTTGCTAACCTTGATTAAATAATGCTTTCATGCTGTCACCCAGGATAAAACTCCAGCATCTTCCAAAATAGAGACCAAGGAAACTATCGGATTTCTTTAATGCTCAACTCAGCACAATAACTTGGCTGACGGAATAGATACATGCTGAATGGTGGCACACATGGTCTCATGCATAAAGGGCTGGTTGAAAATTTCACTATTTTAACAAAAATAAACAAATTTAGAAAAGTAGATGATTCGGTGAGACAAAACCAACTCGGAAGATCTTGTTAAGAAACAAATCTAGTTGGCTTAATCAGATTAGAATCCAAGCAAAGAACTCTTAAGCCACCAGGAAAACTCATTTGGAAGAGAAGTGCTTGATAAGTCCAGCTAATGTACTTTTCTCTTTCACTGACAAGACTCCTGGTGGCTTTGGAAAGTGAAAATAAGGGGTTTATGCAACTCTGGTTGTTGACGGAAAATTGTATTCAAGTGCCAGTTTGAGGAGAGATCGACTGGGGTAACAATGATGACAGGTCGAAGGCTTGCGGGGTTAGCTACGTGAGGCCCTACTATATTACACTCGGAGTTATTTTGAGACTGTCACGAGAGTACTTGAACCCTGAACAAAGAAGTTCTCCTTGCCTTATCCTATTGCAGATGGCAGGAAAGTATTCAAGTGCTCTGAAACTGAAGCAACCATGAAAACCCCAACCAAAATGTAGTGGATGGGGGTCTTTTCCATTCCTTCACTTTGTCAAAAACCCGTGCTTAGGCCTGTTTTCCTATAGAGTTTATAATGGACCACTTGTGGACACATTTAGTAGGACTGATGACACAGAATGGGCATCTGACATAGTTGGTGACAGGTACAGTAAAAAAAAAACAACCTCCCAACTGCAGTTACACTTGGTTTTAGCCAACTTTGTCCTCATAGCACTGCTATGGGTACGGATGGTGCTTTAATTTAGAAAAGGAAAAAGTACTATTGCCAAGAACACATGCCCAAAGTCAGTTTCCCTTGCAGATAATAAGTTCAGGCATATTTAAGCCTTTAACGCTTCCCTGTGACAGACACAGGAGAATAAATTGTAATATAATAATGAAGAAGAACATACCTAAAAGGATAAATGTGCCACACCCTGCTTAGTTGGATGATATTCACATCCCTCCAAGTTCAACATTACTTTGTATCTGCTCTGGAAAACATCCCTGTGACAAGTTAAGAAATTGATCCCAAGCCCTGTTTTGGATTAGTGCCAGCTAACTGGAGCCTTTCCCCCTTGCCTGAACTGGACTAAGATCCCAAATGAATACAGTTCTTTTATCTCAGCAGCAGACTTCCAGGGCCACTAAAAATACAAGCTTCCAACGGCTTCACTCTCTAGGTTAGGTCTTAAGTTCTGATACCTGAAGTCTTAATGGTTTCAGTGGATACCTAGCCAAATATCTGAAGTGCTTTCTTTGTACATGATATATTATGATTGTAGTATTTGAGCTAATAACTCAGCCAAATGAAAATTTCTCCCAAATCCATTGCTTTTTCCTCATCCCATTCAGATTTAATTTTTTTTTTAGATTTATTTTATTTATTTCTCTCCCCTCCCCCTCCCCATTGTCTTGCTCTCTGTGTCCATTCGCTGTGTGTTCTTCTGTGTCCACTTGCATTCTTGTCATGCAGTACTGGGAAACTGTTGCTTTTTTTGTTGCATCATCTTGCTGCATTAGCTCTCTGTGTGTGCGGCGCCATTCCTGCACAGGCTGTGCTTTTTTCGTGAGGGATGGCTCTCCTTGTGGGGCACACTCCTCACGCGTGGGGCACACCTATGCAGGGGACACCCCTGAGTGGCATGGCACTCCTTGCAAGCATCAGCACCGTGCATGGGCCAGCTCATCACATGGTCAGGAGACCCTGGGTATCGAACCCTCACCCCTCCATATGGTAGGCAGACACTCTATCAGTTGAGCCACAACTGCTTCCCCAGATTTAATTTTAATGCCCAACTTCTATTTCATCAAAAGATTGAACATAAGAAAGAAAGAAAGAAAAACTCTCCATCTTGACAGGAGTAATATTACTAGTTACTATTAATATTTATGAAGTACCACCATCCTACAGGTAGGTTCTATTTTTATCCTCATTTTACAGACAAAGAAACTCTGGAATGGAAAGTTTGAATATTTACTGCCAAGGTCACACAGCTAATTAAGTGGTGAGATTTGAACTCTAGATTGTCAGGATCTAAGCCCAAATTCTGAACCTCAGAATTTCTCATCTTATCTACTCCTCCAAACAATAAGCGTGTTTGTATATTTGCACACAATCCAGTGATATGTTTGTTCTTTCAATTATTCACTTTCACATATAGCATTTAAAAAAAATAAGCGATAGCACCTTCCCTAAAGACACCAAATCCCCTTATACTTACGGATAGAATGTATTCAGTAACTGTAAATTCTACCACACCGGTAACCTCTAATAGACATACCAACATGGTGGAGAAGATATTTTAAGTTACAGTCAAGCCGTTGAATCACTCCTTCCCCCTCTCCATGCTGGTAAACCCACATGCTGCTACTCCTCTGCCATACCTTTCCATTCCTAACTTGGTGTGTCCTCTTACATTTGATTCTGACACTTTCTTTCCTGCAGGCTATTTAACATCCTTGTGAGGTAAAATTTTCATGTGAGAGTATCCACAGCTTTCCTTTCCTCCCTAGCCTGCCAAAAAGAACTTTCCCTTTTCTCATAGCCTTGAAGAGGAAGGATTTTTACTTAATGGAAGAAAAGCTCAGTCAATCCAAAAAGGAAAGAAGTTGGAGATGGGGGTAGCAGGAGCTAAGGCAAGGAGAAAGCCTTCTGGGCTTGGATGCTGGAAAGAGATTTGGAGACACTGAAGAGAGGTTTGCTATAGACTTCAAGGGAGGTGGATCAGGCAGAAGAGAATATTTTAATAACTGTTGCTGTGAAATATACAATTGGATCCTCTTGAATGTTTTTTGAGAGATGAAGGTAAAAAGTGGAAGTCTTTTTTTTTTTTTTTTTTAAATCCTCTTAATATTTGCTTCTTTAAATGTAACTCCTGCAGAGCCTGGAATATATGAAGCATCTCTCTTCTGGATTTATTAGAGTTACATAGTGTTCCCAGTCCCCAGCCCTAGGCAAAATTCAGGGAGAAGACCATTTCTAGTCAAGAGAGCAGAGTATGCAAATTCCCTAAATGGGAATGAGCTTGGGATATTGGAGGAGGTCAGTGTGCCTGGAGTTTAGTGGGACACTAAGGAAACTGTACAAGATGAGATGGGAGAGATGGTCAGCAGCACTCTGTAGACTGGGAGAGACTTTGAAGTTTATTCTAAGTATAATAGGAAGTCATTGAAAGGTTCTAAGCAGAGGAGTAGCATGATTTATTTTAAGACTTTCTGGTTGCTATGAGGAATCTTGATTTGAGGGCAAGGTAGTAGTAGAATGGGGAGATTAGCAAGATTATTGCATCCACTCAGTTGACTTGAATGATGCTAATGGCAAGGGTTGGAGTGAAGTGTACAGATTAGGGATATATTTGGAGATTAGAGTTGACAATACTTGCTGATGAATTAATGTAAGGAGGTTGAGGAACAAAGGAGAAATCAAGGATCTCTCCTCAATTTTCCACTTGAGCTACTTGGTATGCGACCTAGCTGATTACTGAGATGATGAAGACAGAAGAAGAAAAAGTCAAGAGACTGTTTGGGCCATGATAAGTTTGAGATGCCCAGTATAGATAATCAAGTGAATAAGTTAAGTAGGCAGTTGCATATGTGAGCCTAGAGTTAAAGTGAAAGATCAGGATTGAAGATACAGATTTGGGAGTCATTTACTGGCTTACGGTTGACTGAAACCTTGGGGCTGGTTGAGATGTTCTAGGGAAGTTACATTGCTACAGAAGAGAGGACACCCATGAACAAGCTCTAAGAGTCTCCGAAATTTAGAGGTGGACCAAAAGAGAAAGAGCTAAACTAAGAATTAGAGGCTAGTGAGCTAAAAAGTAAACTAACAGAGTGTGGTGTTGTGAAAACTTAAAAGAAAGCTATCCGAGGATGGAGACTCAAGGGTGTGAAATACTATTGAGAGGTGAAGCTAAAACTGGATAAATGACTGTTAGATTTGGCATCATGGAAGTCTTTGGTGACCTTGATGAATCTCAGTGGAGGAGAAAGGAAGCACATCAAACTGGAGTGAATTCAGAAGAGACAATGAGGTGAAGAAGTGAGAACATTGATTATGAATGACTCAAGACGTTTTCACACATGAAGAGCCACAGAGAGTTGGGGATAACTCAAGGGCAAGATGGGTTCAAGATGGATTTTGTTGTTGTTCTGTTTTTGCATAGATGATATTAGAGCATGTTTTCAATCTGAGGGGAATAATCCATAGCCTCATTTAATTCTCCCAACTAACCTCTGATAAAGGTAGTAATATCATCCTCAGTTTACAGATGAAGCTGAGGTTAGGTGCTTTCTCCAAAGTTCATTCTGTTGGTAAATGAAGGAGACAAGATTCTCAGTCTAAATACTGTGGGAATCACATCTTAGTAATGCTTTTATTCTCATAGCATAATGTTGAGCACATTTGGTCAAAATTTGTTGTCTGAATGAAATGGATAGAAAAGAAGAGAAGGGAAGAAAGGAATTAGACATTGAAGTAGGCTACATTGCATTGTTTGAGCTTATGAAAGACAGAGACAAAATTGGTTTAGATTCATACTGTGGGACAAAGGTGAAATTATGATCATAGTTTTGTGTGTATGCTTGTAACTAGAACCCTCTGGGTGATATCTGAACCTGACCTAGGTTTATACCTAATTCTTTCTTAGAGCTGTTTGTATAATAATAGTGGGGATCTGGGTTAAATTGTCCTTGCGTGTCATTGAATAAGCAATTCTCTGTTTTCCTTCTCCATAAATTTTGCAATTTGTGCCAACCAACAGGTTTTGGAAGCCTGCTATTTACTGGTGACTATGCTGAGAGGAAGAAAAGCAAAAATGAGTGGGGGTGATAATCTAGTGGGGGTGGTGTCACGCTATGGAATGAAACAGTGTGGGGTGGCAGGTGCTCTGGTAGAAAAATGTACCAAATGCTGTTCACAGAGAGAGCGATTCTACCCTTATGGAAAGAAGAGAAGACAATAATCAGGGAGTCTCCCAGGGAAGCTAACAGTCCAACTGCACCTTGAAGGGTGTGAAGGACATTCCCAACAGAGAGAGCAGGCCAGGCAAAGGCATGGAGGCATGCACATTCACCGCATATTCAGGGACTGGCAAGAAGGCTGTTGTGGCGAGAGCGAGTATGCATGGCAGGACACTGGGCTATGCCAGAAGTGGAAGCTGAGCCATATTCTTAGCCTTATGTGCTGTGCTAAGGAACTTGGTCTTTTGTTTTCACCAGGTGGATATAGCTAATACATAGTTACATAACTATCCAACTTTGAAGTAAAATATCAATGAAATGAAGAGACATGTTAAAATGCCAACTACTGATAGTTACAAAATTTTGTGGCCTTTTATTGATTGATTTCAATTGTGTGTAAACAATTTTTTACATAATTAAGATAAAGCACAACTGTCATGTTCTTTCATTTCCCTGATTACTAATGAGATTGAACATCTTTACATATATTTATTCGCCCTTCGGGGTATTTTCTCTTTATGAATTCATTTGCATTTATAAATTCTTTATGTTTATTTTGCTGCATTTGAAAATCCATGCAAAAGAAATGACAACCTGTTAATAAATTAATAAATCTAAAAGAGCTTATTTAAGATGAAGAGGACAGCTGTGTAGGGGATCAATTTTGAGATCTTTCTATTCCTTCCATTTAAATTTCTGTTAATTAACCTCATTACTCTACACACATAAACACATGTACACATTCGGAGTTTGTTTCTGTCTTCTCCCTTCACCCTTGCCCTTTGCTTTTCTCTCCCGCCTTGCAGACTGTTGGTGCCCTGCCCATAGCCCCTAGGAACTCACCATTCCAAGATTTGCCTCAGGGGTCTGATGAAAGCTCCACCTGAAGACTTTTCCTTGGCCTCAAGAGGCAGACCAGGTGGGTGGGAGTTGGAGAATGAATACCCTAACTTCCTCCCGTCTAAGGGAGGGAGTTAATTCTGAGATACATTTGTATCTCCCAGAGTTCCCCAAAAGGATTACCTCACTTTCTCACTAACACATCCTCTATTGTCTTCCTTCCCTTCCCTGGCTCACTTTCTCATTTCTCTATCAGGGAATATTTACTCACAGCCAGTCATGTTGTGAACTGCTGAATACACACTGGTGAAAAAAGACACCAGAGTTCTTGCTCACATGGTTTTACATTCCTTTACTTATGAGTTTGTTAAAAAGCATCAAGTGCTAGTTGTAGAAAACAGACACTGTAGAAGCCTAGTATAACTCATAAAGCGGTCTAATGTTCAAAAAGTGTAGGCATGAACTAAGGCGGGCAGAACTCTTAGAATCTTCTTTTTTTAAAAAAAAAGATTTATTTATTTATTTCTCTCCCCTCCCCCCCACCCTGGTTGTCTGTTCTCTGTGTCTATTTGCTGCGTCTTTTTTGTCCGCTTCTGTTGTTGTCAGCGGCATGGAAATCTGTCTCTTTTTTGTTGCATCATCTCATCTTGTGTCAGCTCTCCATGTGTGTGGCACCATTCCTGGGGAGGCTGCACTTTCCTTCGCACTGGGTAGCTCTCCTTACGGGGCGTACTCCTTGCACATGGGGCTCCCCTATGCGGGGGACACCCCTGCATGGCAGGGCACTCCTTGTGCGCATCAGCACTGCGCGTGGGCCAGCTCCACACGGGTCAAGGGGGCCCGGGGGTTTGAACCATGGACCTTCCATATGTAGACGGACGCCCTAACCACTGGGCTGGGCCAAGTCCACCGCCTCCTTTTTTTTTTTTTTCATTCTTTGTTGAAATCTGACATAAATTCCTCTGAGCTGAACGCTCTTGAATAGCCATACATTTTCATGATCAATCCCAGCCCTACCTTAGCCCCTTCTAGTTAGGAACCCAGTTAGTAACCCAACCCCTCCGATATGTAAAATTTAAGTAGCAGATCTGAGAGCTCAATGTTGATCTTGATACTATGTCTTTTGGCTAGGTAGTAAGGACTTCTATACACACACACCCCCAACACATTACCTCAATGAAGAGACAGAGGGCAAGCCTCAGGAAACTCTTTTTGTTATGCAGATTGCTACGGTGATGGGAGAGCAATGGAATTGAGAGATACCTACAGAAGGTCTTATAAATTGAGGCTTGTATAATCTTCATAAACATTTTGTCTCTAAGTGAGCATTGTCGGGCTCCCTTGGCTTTGGGGTGAACATGTTTCTACATTCGTTCATATAGTGTACATGAATTGAATACAGTGAAGTTGGGTGATGGTACACGGGGGACACAAGCAGACATAGCACCTGCTTATTAGGAGTTCATAGTGAAATGAGACACATTCATTAGCAAAGAGACAAAGAAATAGGATGAATGGTATGAAGAAAAGAATAGTGGGCTATAAGGAGAAGAATTTACACTTTTATGTACATATTAAATTTGTGATATCATAAAAGAGAAAACAGAGGGCATCTATCTACCTTGGCTTGGGGGGAAAGGAGTTGGACAGAAATGGCTTTTTTGAGGAAGTATTAGTTTACCTGTGGTCAGAAGAATGAATAAGACTCAAACAGATGAAGTCTGAGGGGTGGCAATGGAGAAGGGTTTTCCAGAAGGAAGAGTGCTACAAAGGCCACAGGGTAGGAAAGAAAGTGCTGCATTCCTGGAACTGAAAGAACAGAGAGGGTGGGGTGCAGGGAATGAGAACGAAAGTGAGATTCAAGGCGTAGGGTTGTAGGCAGGGCCTGGCATGGGGTCTTCATGTCATGTGTATTCATACATCTGTCCCTTGAAGATGATCTCTTTCCTAGAAGACTCACTGCAACGTGGCTTCTCTGTGCCTCAACTTCCCTCTCTAAAATATGCAACAAGATTGAGAATTGAGTCATTCTTTGGGAGGAAAGATGTGCCTGATTTCAGGTAGAGACAATTAATTATTAAGAAGGAATAAAACAATACATGGACTAGGAATCCCACTAAATCTTTGGGAGTCTAACCTTGTGTTGACACATGAGACCACCTGCCAGCGTCACCCAAGTAGATCTTCTCCGCTCCCTGAACCACTCTCTTCCCTAGGACTCCATGACTCACACTCTTCTGGTTTTCTTCCTACTTCTCTGATAATTTCCACTCTTTCTCCTTTGCAGGATTGTCCCAGTCCATCAGGCCTTGAAATGATGAAGTCCCACCAAGAAAAGCTCTCATTCTTGTCTCGTTGACTCCTCCTATTCATCCTTCAAATCTCATCCCAAGAATCATTCCCTCTGGAAAGCCTTTCCTGGACTTCTTGACTAATCATATCCCCCTCTTCCTGGCATTCATAGCGCTATGATCTTCTCCACAGCCCTTGTCATAGCGCCATGCTCTTCTCCTCAACAACCCTTAGGTCAGTTCGTGTCCTTAATGAACGTCTTCCCCCAAATTTAGCCCTATGAGGACAAGGTTACCCGTCTCCTAAGGTTTATCGTCAGGGTAGGCTTCATGAACTGGCAACCTCTGCACACAGGGCCCTGCACTTAGAAAGGTCCTACATTTGATTAAAGGCTCTGCTGTCAGCATCTTGAAATTCTTAACAGTTTTTTGAGCAAAGTGCCCTGCATTTTCCTTTTTGCATGGATCCTACATTATGTAGCGATTTTTGGTTATTATTATATGTCAAGTGGCTAACACAGTGTCTGGCACAATAGTACTCAATAAATATTAGTTGAGTGAGTGAGTGAACAAATAAATGACTGAATCAATGAATGTAAAGTGCCCAGAACTAAGAATTACGTCTGCGTCCTTCTGACTCCAAAGCCCATGCATTTTTCACCTCTCCACATACCTCTAATTGCACTCAGATATGGGACTGGGTTTGACCAAATCTGCCAGAGACCTTCTTCCACTCGTTGCTCCAAATTATTTCCTCTTGGGGCAGCTCTGGAGTAGTATTCCAGTGGCAGCATTCTCTGGCATAAACATCCCTCTGAGTCATAGAGTAATGCCATTGCAAGGGGCCCAAGCAGCTGCAGCTGTCAGGCATCTGTGAGTTACTTTGAGATGGCATGAAAAATATCTCCCTATTGGTTAAAGCTATCTTATGTCCTGCCTCCCAGATCTGTAGGATTGACATTTCTACAGAACCCTTTTATATACATGTGAAAATATAACAGCAGTTGCTGAAGGAACTGACCTAGGCAAATTCAGTTTTTATCCAAAGCTGTTTGATCCTTCTCCAGTCATAAGTAATTTACAGGAGTAGCATAAAAGAATTACACTTGGAATCAGCAACCTGGACTTGGTTTAGGGAAAGGGAATTTGTGAACTGGTTTGCTTTCATAAAGCCAAAAATTCTGTCTCATGGCTGAGCATGCAGCAGATAGATTTGCAAAATTCTACCTTGAAACTACCTTCAAAGCTAAAAGGCTGGGTCCCCTTTTGGTGCAGTGCCCACTGGGCAAATATTTGGCTCTTTTATCATTCCGGGGATGAGCTCTGTGCCCATAACTATCTTCAAATGGCAAGCAGGGAGAGATCTAGGCTCAAAGAATTAACTGGTGTGCTTTCAGACATCCATAAATCACACCCAGAGTGAGGGGCAGAGGGCAGAGGTTGCTATGCAAATGGATTAGCCCTAGGAGTGGCATGATCTAACATTCTTTAAATAAAAAGCAAGGGCAAGGCCTGTTTCGTGTGCTTTGCCACATCAACCGTGTCCCTTAACCTATCACGGTCACACCACCCTTGCTTTAGTTAGTCTTCCCAGTATGGTGATGCAGGAGCTGGTAACAAATCCCATCTACTTTGGGCTTCTTTTTTTTTTTTTTTTAAGATTTATTTATTTATTTAATTTCCCCCCCTCCCCTGGTTGTCTTTTCTTGGTGTCTATTTGCTGCGTTTGTTTCTTTGTCTGCTTCTGTTGTCGTCAGCGGCATGGGAAGTGTGGGCGGCGCCATTCCTGGGCAGGCTGCACTTTCTTTTCACGCTGGGCGGCTCTCCTCACGGGCGCACTCCTTGCGCGTGGGGCTCCCCCACGAGGGGGACACCCTTGCGTGGCATGGCACTCCTTGCGCGCATCAGCGCTGCGCATGGCCAGCTCCACACGGGTCAAGGAGGCCCGGGGTTTGAACCGCGGACCTCCCATATGGTAGACGGACGCCCTAACCACTGGGCCAAAGTCCGTTTCCCTACTTTGGGCTTCTTGAAAAGTACAAGGTATTATCTTTTGTTTCTATAGGTTTAAAGAGCACGTGGTGAGAATATCAACAAATTTTCAGTCTCCTTAGGTGTACATATGTATGTTGGAAAGTTTCAAGGGCAGAGCTTTAGGTTCCTAGGACTCTCTGGTGGGTATAAGAAGGAAACTGTAACACTCCACCATCCTGAAAAAATCAAGAACCTTAAAATACCAATGCTATCTCTCTTTCTGATATCATCCCAAGAGAATTCTGGGCCAGCAATGTATTCTACCAGCTACTCAGCTCTCATATAATTGTATTGACAATAAGTAATTGCTAAGACTCTTTGAGTGATTGCTATATATAGAAAATATTCTAAATATGTTACATGTCTTAATTCATTTACTCCCCACAACAATCCTCCAGTATAGTTACTATTATTACTCTCCTTTGACATATGAAGAAACTGAGTGAGAGAGTTACTTACATAGGGCCATTCTATTTAGAGAAGGGACTACACTGGTTATACATAGGGCCATTCTATTTGGAGAAGGGACTACACTTGTTATACTAGTGACATATTCAGGACTCTGTGTTGTGGGATTTTGCAAAAGTGATTTGAAAGATATTTTAAAATGAATTAAAAATGCCAGGAACTTAAAGGATGGGAATTTCAATAGAAGGCAGAAATTAATATATATATTTAAAAGTGTCAAGAAACAAACAAAAAACCCTACTGAGGAGAGACGTCAGGCCGAGGTGTGGCTCACGGCACAGGCGCCGCCGTGAGCCAGCCCGGGCGGCAGGCACGGGCGTAGGGCCCTCTGCCGAGAGGGGAAACCGGGCACTTTCCCGCCCTCCCCTCGCTCCCCCCGCCACGATCTGGCCGCTGCCTGCGCCTCTCTCTCAACCCCCCCCCCTCCAGGGGCCTCCGCGAGAGGCCGCCGCCATAGAGGAACCCCCGCGCCTCTTCCCCCCTCCCACAACAAGCAAGTGCGGACATAATCACCGCTTGCCACACCCCTCCCGGCAGGGCGCAGGCGCGCCTGGCAGTCACAGCCTGCCAGCCCCCGGCCCGCCCCTTGCCTACCCCCCTCTGCCCCGTCTCCGCCCACTGGCCTGGTGAGCGACATCTCCCAGCCATATTAGGGCATAAAGTCCATTCCCACCAATCCACACTCGCCCCAGGCCAGCCCCGCCTCTGCTCCCCCAGACTTATATTTGCAAGCACTTCCTCAGTAAACAGACCTGTGCATAGTCCTCCTCTCTGCGGCGTTCTTTCATCGCGTCGCGCGTCCCCACCAAACCTGAGCGGCGAGAAGGGGCCTTGAGGCTTCGTGCCCGCTCCTCCTCCTTCGCCCGCGCGGCGGCCCCATCCGGAGAGCCCGCCCGGCCAGCCTCGCTGGCCCTCCCGGAGGCCGGAAACCGCCCACACCCTACACAATGAAAGATAATATTTGCAAATCATATATCTGATAAGAGTTTAATATCCAGACTATAAAATGAACTACAACTCAACAAAAAAGACAAATGCCAAGTTTTTTTAAAAAGGGGCAAAGGACTTGAATGGACATTTTTCCAAAGAAGATGCACAAATAGCCAATAAGCACATGAAAATATGCTCAACATCATTTGCCATTAGGGAAATGCAAATCAAAACAATGGAGATAACACTGCACACCCACTAGGATGATATTATCCAAAAAAGTAGGGAAGCAGATGTGGCTCAAGTGATAAGGCTTTCTCCTACCATATGGGAGGACCTGAGTTCGATCTCTGGGGCCTCCTGATGAAAAAGAAGAGAAAGTATGCTCATGCAGCAAGCCAGTACCCATGTGGCAAGCCGAGTGCCTGAGTAGTGAGTCGAGTGCCCAGGTGATGAGCCAGTGCCCATGCAAGTGAGTCATGCAGAAGGATGATGATGCAACAAAAGAAGAGACGAAAGGGAGAGTCAAGGTGAAGCATAACAGAAACCAGGAACTGAGGTGGTGCAGCTTCCAGGGAAACTCTCCACATCAGAGGTCCCCAGGATGGAATCCTGGTGAATCCTAGAGGAGATAAAATGAGAAGAGAAGACCAAAAAGAGAAATAGATACAGAAGATCACACAGCGAATGGACAGAGAGAGCAAAAACAGCAGGGTGGGAGGAGGGGAAGGGGAAAAATAAATAAATAAAATAAATAAATCTTTTACAAAAAGAGACAGGAGCAGATATGCCTCAAGCAGTTGAGCACCTGCTTCCCACATGGGAGGTCCAGAGTTCAGGTCCTGGTGCCTCCTAAAAACAAACAAACAAGCAAGCAAGCAAAACAAACAAAAGTCCAACTCAGGAAAGCAGATTTGGCTCAATGGATAGAATGTCTGCCTACCACATGGGAGGTCCAGGGTTCAAACCCAGGGCCTCCTGGCCTGTATGATGAGCTAGCCCACACGCAGAGCTGATGCGCACAAGGAGTGC
Source organism: Dasypus novemcinctus (assembly GCF_030445035.2). Taxonomy (NCBI): domain Eukaryota; kingdom Metazoa; phylum Chordata; class Mammalia; order Cingulata; family Dasypodidae; genus Dasypus; species Dasypus novemcinctus. The sequence goes on along the minus strand of NC_080684.1, from coordinate 85,612,302 downwards.
CATGCCATGCAGGGGTGTCCCCCGTGTAGGGGAGCCCCACGTGTAAGGAGTGTGCCCCGTAGGGAGAGCTGCCCAGCGCAAAAAAAGTGTAGCCTGCCCAGGAGTGGCACCACACGCACAGAGAGCTGACGCAGCAAGATGATGCAACAAAAAGAGACACAGATTCCCAGTGCCACTGACAAGAATATAAGCAGCCATAAAAGAACACACAGCGAATGGACACAGACAGCAGACAACTGGGGAGGGGAGAGAAATAAATAAAAAATAAAATCTTTTTTAAAAAAAGTCCAACTCAGGGGAGTCAATGTGGCTCAGTGGTTGAGGCTGGCTTCCCACGTACAAGGTCCCAGGTTCAATCCCTGGCCCCCCATACTGCAAAAATAAATAAATAAATAAATAAACAAATATAATAGTAAATGTTGATGAGGATGTGGAGAAATTGGAACCATCATGCATTCCTGATGGGTATGTAAAATGGTGCAAGCCATTGTGGAAGAGTTTTTGACAGTTCCTCAAAGTCAAGCATAGAATTATCATGCTGTTCAGCAATTTCATTCCAAGGTACGTACCCCAAAGAAATGAAAGTAGGAACTCAAATCTAGATGAATCTTGAAAACATTATGCTAAGTGAAATAAGTGAGACACCAACCCAAAGATTATTGGCAAAAAGGAAACTGTTTTTTCTGGAAAATCTGAAAGTTAATATGGGTAACAAATAACTCTGCTTGAACTGGTCAGGAGGAAACGGAACCTTGCATTTAATGTAGCCTGGAGGTGGTAACCTACTCACCTGGAGGTCAGGGGTACAGCAGTCCCTGCTCCTTCCCCCACAAACCCCTTAGTGGAAATCCATGGGCTCTTTTGTTTTGTTTAGCCAGCTCAGCCTCCATTCCCCTTTCTTTTGGCACCTCAGTTATTCTTTGGAAACTTCTCACACCCCATCCTCAGACTCCCTGATTGTCTGCCTCTCCCAGACTTCAGAGGAAAAAATATAATCCCAAACTGGCCAATGAAAACATTCCATGCCTTTGGCTGCTGCAGTTGGTTCAGGGATGGTCACATGACCCAAGCCAGCCGATGAGACTCAAGCCTGAGACTTTGTTAGAACTATTATGATAGGATCCCCCCTCTCTCTCTCTCTTTCTCACTCTTTCTCCCCTAGTAGAACAAATTCTTAGAGTTACTAGGAGCATCTGAGCCCTCACATGGAAAAAACTTTCTGAGAATGAAGCCATCACAGGGAGAAGCAGGGCTCAGAGAAAGAGGGAGAAAGACAAATTCATAGTGGCATCATTTGAGTACCTGTATCTGTGTGTGCCTAAACCAGAAAGGCTACTTTCTCAACAAGGCCTTATCCTGACCATCCTGTTTAACACTGTGACCTTTCCCTCATCCCAATCCTCTTTTTCTCTGTTCCATAGCACTTATCTTTTAACACACTAAATAATTTCCTCTTTAATATGATTATTGTTTATTGTCAATTTTTGCCTGCTAGTCAGTAAGCTCCAGCAAGGGCAGAGACCTTGGTCTGTTTTGTTCACTAATGTATCTCAAGGACGTAATATGGGGCCTTGCAAACCATAGGGGCTTGATAAATATTGAATGAAAAAAATGTATAAAGGATATTTTCTATTAATATTTGAAAATAATTTCCTAATTTTGCTCAGCAAGTTAATTGAGCAGAGTTCAATTATTTTCAACCTAAAATGTTTTGAGTCCTAGATTCATTTCTTCTTTTGCTTCTACTTTTCCTTTTAGTCCTTCTTCCCATTCTATGAGTCTCCAGTAGAATCTTGTTAGGTGGGAGATTTTCTGGTAACACCCATGGGCATTGCTTAGACCCACGGCAGAGCTCAGCCTTAACAAAATGTGCAAGAGGAGCAGAAGGGAGAGGGGAGCCGTCATAAGGAGAGGAACAGCTCGCAAACTTTAGAAAGGTTTCGATCACCAGTCAGGCTTCTGTGATAATTTTCAGATATCTACCTGTGAGACCAGGCCTCCTTGCCTGCTTTCTCTGACACTCAAAAGAAATGTTGGATGACAAATTTGAGATCTTCAAGACAGGGAGGGAGGGAGAGAGAGAGAGAAAGAGAGAGAGAGAGCACGTGAGAGAGAGCACTGAAAAATAGGAAAGAAGAGATAAGAAAATTAGAGAACCATTCTAGGAGCTCCAACATCTGAGTTGTGGAAAGAAAGAATAGAGAAGACAGAGGGAAGAAAAGCATCAAAGTAATAATTCAAGAATATTTTCCAGATGATACTTGAGCTTCCACATTGAAAGCATCCATCCAGCATTTTGCACAATGGATAAAAATGAACCCATTCTAGGTCATGTTATAAAATCATAGGATTCTTGGGATAAAAAAGACCCTGAAAGCTTCCAGAGATGGCAGGAAAACAGAATATATAAAAACAATAAAACCTAGTCACATAGAGTTTTCTAGAAGCTGGGAAACAAAGCAAAACAGAAAGGAAGCAATGTCTTTGAAATTATGAAGGAAACTTATTTCCATCCAATAATTCTATGCCCAGATGTATTGATAGCTTGCAAAATAGACACAATACTTTGAAGCTCATTCCATAAAGAGGTGGAATGTATCTCCCACCCCTTGAATCTGGACTTGGCTTTGTGACTTGCATTGAGTAACAGAATGCAGTGGAAGGGATGTTGTACAAATTATAAGCTGAGGCCTCAAGAGGCCTTGAAGCTTTTTCCCTTGCTGCTCTTGAAATTTGACATACCAAGTGAACCAGCCTGGGTCAGTATGGCATATGAGTCCCCCCCCCTTTTTTTTCCTGACATACTGGGGGCCAGGTATTGAACCTGGGACCTCATGTGTGGGAGGCTGGCGCTCACCCACTAGCCACATCAGCTTCTTGAGTTTTTTTGTGTGTGTGGGTGTGTCTGTTTTCCTTTTGTTTATCCAGGAGGCATGGGGAACCAAGCCCGGGACCTCTCACGTTGGAGGTGGGTGCTCGACGGCTTGAGCCACATATCCATTCCTCATGACCCTGCCACTTTTGTTACCCCAGCCAACCACCAGCTATCTCTGAAAAGCAAAGCCACCCAGCTAAATAGAAGCTGACCACAGACACACTAATGGGTCCAGCTGAATACAGCCCAAATTGGCACCTACAGATGCCACAAATAAATGTAGTTGTTTTAAGTTACCAAGTTTTGGGATAGTTTTTTATGCAGCATCAGATAACTGATACTCCAGCCAAATGATCAATTAAGTGCAAGGGTAGAATAAAGGTCTTTTTAGATGCACAAGATTTCCAAGTAGCTAAACTTCATTTGTTCTTTCATCTATTTAACAAATATTTTTTTGGGTGCCTATTATGTGCTACGCACTATTCCAGGCACAAAGAATTGAACTCTTTCTTTATAACAGGCTTTTAACTAACCCTCCAACTTTTCAGCCTAACCTCCTCTCACTTCCTCAGACAACTGATACTCAAATTCTGTTGTGCAATTCTTCTTGGCTTTCCCACTTCTGGCTTCAGTTTCTGTTTTCTCAGGTCTTCTAAAGTCAGTTAGTAATTATCAATTTACATCCAAGCTTCCAAAATGTTATTGCTGAAGTCTTATGGCTCATTCTTTTTGCCCTTGCAAGTTTGTGCCTATTTTTTAACCCTTTATTGTCTTTTTAGGGGGTTTTTAGGAGAGAGTGGAGACTGGTGAATATATTTTATATGCCATCTTTATAATCAACAGACCAATATTTATGGTAAAAGACCCTATTCTAGGTGGAAGATTGAAATGAAGCATGCCCTTCATACTTTCAAATATTTATTGGGTAAACACCATGCAGCATGCAGCTTAGCTTAAGAAACCCAAATTTAAAAAGGCATGGCCTCTTCCCTCAAGGTGTTAATGGTCCCTTCCTGTGAAAGGAAAAAGTATTTTTAGGGCAAGGTTTACAGTGGAAGAGCCAGGAATTAAGTAAAATCGAGCCTCCTCTTATTAAGGCTGAACAGTCTGCCGTTCAGCTATGATCTCAAGGACAAAGTCTACCATCCCTATGAAGTTCATGGCTGACATAGGTTAGAATTTTGAATGAATTGGATTTGAGTCCCTGCTATCACCCTAGTCTTGTTTAAAATGAGTATGAGTCAGTGAGAGTACATCCATGTTATCATTTCAGGTAAGACTTCAAGGGTTAGGACTAAGTTTAGCCAATTGCTAAAGAGAAACAGTTAATGTCACACTATTGGTCTGTTAATAGAGAATGTATCTCTTTAGCCCCAGACATCAGCATCCACTGCTTGTATCACATCTTCTCTTGTGTGTATTTGAGGAATCTCAAATTCCTGAAGGTAAAAATTGAAATCATACCCTTTTCCCTCAAATCTTGTCTCACTGTTTTCTGCATCTTGAAGAATGGTACAGACATCCAGCCAGTTGTACAGCCTAAAATCTAGGAGTCATTCTTCACATCTCCTCTCTCAATATCTATATCCAATCCCTCACCAAGTCTGGTTGGTTTTGCCTTTTATTTTTCATATCTTTCTACTTGTCTTCATATCTACCATTGCCCCTTTCCTGAACTAGAGCTACATATGCTTATTTTCTGGCATCTTCTCTTAACCAACCTTAACCTTTTATGTGTGTGTGTGTGTGTGTGTGTGTATCCAGTTATCATTTCAAAAGATAAATCTGATCATGCCTTCCCCTTTGCCTTCTACCCAGAATTGAGACTCATTGACCTGATTTTAAAAATGTAAGAGCTTCACTTCCTTTGCAGGAACAATTAGCTCTGTCAGGATTCACCTCTAAGATAAATTCCTCTTGCCTGCTCTCCCAAGCACTGAGAGAGAAACTTCAAGTCTGAGTGTCAAAACTTGGGTAACAGAGGAAGAATCTCTAGCTAAAGGGAGATTGCACTTGATAGGGAATAAAAAGCATGTAAAAAAGCCCTTTGCCTGATCTCTCTGTGTTTTCGTGTTCTGACATTTTCACTGCTTCCCAATTAAAATGAAGATAAGTGAGGTATGACCCAGCAAAGGAAATCCACCCCAAGCTTTGGAGACCCAACAACCGTTTCCGATGTTCTTTGCATAAATATAAAATCCTTAAGGACATGCAATGTCTGGCCCCACCTCCTTTTCCAGTGAAACCTCACTCCATGTTTCAGGCCCACTGCCCTCTTCCAGTCTCCCCCTCCCCTGCTGTGTCAGGACTTCTACACATGCTGTTCCCTCAGCTGCAAATGCAGTTCCCTCCCCTCTTCCCATAGTTAACTCCTCCTGCTCCTCCAGCCCTCAGCCCCGCCTTGGGGAAAACTTCCCTGACCAAGTCACAGTCTCTTCTCCTAAGCTCTCAGAATAACCTTTTCTCTCCAATAGCAATTATGCCATTTTGGAGATTTTATTTATACAATTGTTTGATTAACGACTGTCTCCCCCACTGGATCATAAATACATAAGGGCAGTCACTGTGTGTTCTGATTACCATCAAATCCTCAGTGCTTGGCAAAGCTCCTGGCACATCAATATATATTTGTGAATGAATGGAAAGTTGGATGAATGAATAAAAGCAAATATATAAATGAATTAGATATCTGGAAATATGCAAAAGAAATCACCTAAACTAGCTGCTCTAGAAATAACCCATTGTTTATTCAAAATCTGTCATATAAGTGTCCCAGGTACAATTTATATATCATGGTGCTTAGGCCTTCAAGTATAGCCTGTGATAATAACATGGATTTGTGGCCTTGAGCCATCGTCCCAAGAAGACAAGTGCTATCTTCTTACAGTAGTGAAGTATGGTTTCAGTCTCTTAACAGATCACAAAAATGCAAGCTGGGAAAATTTTATAGTTGTGAACCTAATTTTATATCCTTATAAAAATATGATACTGCTTATTTGAAAAATTTGATAAGCATCTATTTGCAGCCTGTATAGTATGAAGAAGTTTGTCATGTTACATGTTACACAGCTCAGGACCCAACTCTCGCTGAGAACCTTTGTTGGAAGTAAGTTTGGAAATCTGAAGGGGCATATGATATTCATCATCACAAGATATCAAACATACCCCTTATTCAGAAAGTCTTACTGAAAGAGTGCTTAGATCACTATAAGGATGTAATTTCCTTGTTGCATCATCTTGTTGCATCATTTTGCTGTCTTGCTCATCTTCTTTAGGTGGCACTTGGAACTGAACCTGGGACCTCCTATGTGGTAGGCGGGTGCCCAACTGTTTGAGCCACATCTGCTTCCCAAGAGTTGCATTTTTAGAAAAGATTTATTTTACTTATTTATTCCTCCCTTATTGGCCATTGTGTTGGTTCAGCAGGCAACAAATGTAAAGGCATTTTCCCAACATAAAGGAAAGTGGGGGAAAAAAACAAACAAACAGCAAATAATACAGTATAAACAACATTAGTTCACTTTACTTTTTTTTTTTTTTTTTTTTTAGATTTATTTATTTTTTTTATTTATTTAATTCCCCTCCCCTCCCTCGGTTGTCTGTTTTCTGTGTCTTTTTGCTGCGTCTTGTTTCTTTGTCCGCTTCTGTTGTCATCAGCGGCATGGGAAGTGTGGGCGGTGCCATTCCTCGGCAGGCTGCTCCCTCCTTCGCGCTGGGCGGCTCTCCTTATGGGCGCACTCCTTGCGCGTGGGGCTCCCCTACGCGGGGGACACCCCTGTGTAGCAGGGCACTCCTTGCGCGTATCAGCACTGCGCATGGGCCAGCTCCACACGGGTCAAGGAGGCCGGGGCTTGAACCGCGGACCTCCCATGTGGTAGACGGACGCCCTAACCACTGGGCCAAAGTCCGTTTCCCCACTTTACTTTTTAAATATATACATATAAATATATATAACTGAGTCCTTAAATATCTTCAATTAGAATGTAAATTGCGTAAGTGCAGGTTTTTGTTTTGTATTTGTCTGTTTTGTTCATCATCACCTAGTAAAGCACCAGGTGCTCAAAAGACCTTTATTGAATGAATGAGTTAATGAGTTAAAAAGTGACTATCTACCTGCACTCAAATAATTGGAAAGTAATGTCTCAAAATATTAATGAAGGTTAATTCCAGGTGGAGGGATTACGGGTGAATTGTATTTTTTCTTTGTAATATTCTGCAATTTTTCATTAAAAATTTTTAAAAATAACTGTGAATAATTTATAAGAAGGACAAAATAAATATTACTTTAAAAAGACATTTAGAGAGCTTCCATGATTGAAAAGATACACTGCCCAGCCAGGAGAGCGATGCCTTCTGACTCCGTGCAGCGAGGACAGCGACGCTTACTCTGAAATCCCCCTAGACCTCGCCCTATGTGTCCGCTTTTGGCTTCCTTTTATTTGTAATATAATTTGCAGTATAAAAAAACCGCTATCATTGGAGAAGATTGAAATGAGCTTGGAAGGCAAAGAGACAGGTTACAAGGTGAGAAGATGGAAGTGAGGAGCTCACAGCAAGTCGAAGGCTGCTGTCCTGCAGCCTGGAGTTGTTTCTGCCCCACCCCACCCCACCCACTTTTTCTGAGAGGAGCCCCCTCTTCTTTTGGGGGAACTGCTCACCCCACCATTCAGCAAACGAAGCTCTGATGGGATTACCAATCCGAGTGCCCCGACTCCCGAAGAGCATGTGATCTTAAATGGACCAGTTAGCACCCTTCCCTGGAATTTAAAAAGTCCAAATTAAGGAGAAACAGCCTCTTGAAGCTGCCAGCAAACATGGCTCCCACCTTACAGAAAAAGCTGGTCCAAGAGAAATTGATAAACAAAAACATTCATTTGCTTGCTCATTCATTTATTCATGAAACAACTGTTATTTATCAAGGTCCTTCGATGTACTGGGCACTGTGGTAGGCTCTAAAAATAAAACTTTGAGTGAAACCAGAACCAACGGCTGCCCCCTTGGAGTTTATGAGCCTGTAGAGAAAGCATTCCTTAAATAATCATATAACTAAAGTTACTTGCCGATCTGTCAACTAGTAAGAAGGAACTGTACAGTCTTCTGAGAGTATACAATAGGGGATCTGGTATGGCAGCTGCAAACAGGTGCATAGTTTGTGCACTGAACCAAGTTGCCTAGTGGAGGACTGAAATCCCACTTGTGCCCTGCTCACCAAGCCGTGAGCCATGGTGCAAAGCTGTGTCTGCCAAGAGGAAAGGCACCTTGTTCAGCACACACTGGCAATGTCTACGCAAAGTCTCAAATAGACCCACCAGACCTTAAGTGTGGTCCAGTCTGGGGATGGGGGCCGTGAGGGGTGGGAGGAGCTTTCTTCAGTAGGTGTCTGGAGCTAACACATGAATGGTGAATAGGAGAAGAATGAAGAGGGAGGGAAGAGCTTTCCAGACTCAAGGAGCAGCCTGTGCCATGGCCTTATTTTGATGGCTCTCTGGCTCTTGGTTCTAGTCACTCTTGAGGCCCATCTAAGGCTCTGCCCTTCCAGGGGGTTGAACCCATGACAACAAGTTCCCCTTTTGTAGTTGATTGGATTTCTGTCACCTGCAACCAGGAGATTCCTGAGTCACAGAGCAGAGCTGTTCCTGCTCACCTTCCTCCCGAGACCAGTGGGTTCCATCCTCTGCCAGTCCCCATCCTTCCAGGAGTTGGAAACCTCACTCTGGATGGTCCGCTCACCTGGATGCTAGCTCTTTCACAGCAGGAGTTGTATCTTTGATGATCTGGCATCAAAGATGCCCGTACAGAACAGAAACTCAATAAACATTTAATGATTATTTTTTAAAATGAGGCAGACAAAAACTTTATAAAGCATATTGATGTGCTGAGTTAAAATACTACAGACATTTCTTCCTTTTTACTACTTCTCCTAGAGCACCAATATATGCAGGCCAAATCAGAAGACATTGGGTTTGGAGACTGTGATTTAACTCAGCAAACATTTAGGAAGGTCTATTATGTGTCGGGCACTGTGGGCACAAAAGGCAGATGATGATAAAGACTCTGCCTTTAAAGCACAGAGGAGAAAATCTGGAGTGAAATAAAGCTTAAAATAAATTCTTGCAATTGCATTGCACTTAAGATTTTACATTAATTACTGAATTAAGGGAAGCGGATGTTTCTCAAGTGATAAAGCCTCTGCCTGCCATCTTGGAGGACCTGGGTTCAATCCCTGGGGCCTCCTGGTGAGAAAGAAGAGAAAGCGTGCTTGCACAGTGAGCCAGGGCCCATGTGCAGAGCTGAGCCCGTATGGCGAGCCGTGCCTTCATGGTGAGCTGATTGCCCACGTGGTGAGCCAGTGCCCATGCAACGCGAGTCATGCAGCAAGGTGATGACGCAACAAGAGAGATGAAGGGAAGAGTCAAGGTGAAGCGCAGCAGAGACCAGGAACTGAGGTGGCACAATTGACAAGGAACCTCTCTTCACACCAAAGGTTCCCAGGATCAAATCCTGGTGAATCCTAGATGAGAAAGACAAGAGAAGACCAAAAAGAGAAACAGATGTAGAAGATCACACAGTACTGGACACAGAGAGCAAAACAAAACAAAACAAAAAAAACCATATAGAAAATTTCTGGGGAAGTCAAGGAAGTTGTTATTTCCATTTTGCAGATGAAACTGTGTTGTTGAGAAATTAGCTACTTGCTTAAGGTAATGCTGTTAGAAAGGGGCGGGTGGCTACACATACACTCAGGTCTTTATATTACCCTGTTTTGCCATCTTGTCAAAGGACTGCCACAAGCAGGGTCTGCCCAGGCCTTGGGAAGAACCTCTAACCAGACATCTGTGCTCTCCAATATAGTAGTCACTAGCCCCATGTGGCTGTTTAAATTTAAATTTAAGTCAATATTAAAAACCAGTTCTTCATGACTTTAAAATGCTGTTTGACCTAATGTAAGTGGGAAATGGAAAGGAGAAATGAGTTTATATGGCTACGAGTCTCTAAAAAAGAGTCTGGAGGCTGTCAGAAGGATTGCCCTTATGCACAAGTGAGCAGAGTCTAAGAGACAGATAAAGTAGATACAATCCCCAGGTATTGGTTCCTTGGAGGGCTAAAGAGACCCACGGGCTCTATGGTCATGGCAGATGGGGTTCACTGCCATGTCAGATGGCCCTTCTTTGGAGCTGGTGTTTCTGCGTGATGAAACTGGACTTAGATGGGATCTCTTTTCATAAGACTTTCATGCTACTTTACTGGAATTGTAGTTGGTGTTGGGGTTTAAGATATATCTAGGGGATTTGAATCTCTGGACTGACAATATGATAGCCAGGCCCTGAGCCTCAACAGACTCCAGCACCTACAATCTGATTTATTGGACTCACCTCACTCAGCTAAGATGGAGTTGAAGAAGGACAACCACCACACCATGGAGTCTAGAGGGCCTACAACTGAAAGCAGGAGGATTGCATCCAGTATCCATGTGGAATCTGAGCCTCCTCTTGACATAGAGGTGCAACGGACACAACCAATCCAAGGTCCACAGAGAAAAGGTGGCATTGGAGTGGGAAAAGTGGACATGGTGGCTGATGGGTATGGGGAATGGCAGGAAGAGATGAGAGGTGGAGGCGCCTTTGGGACTTGGAGTTGCCCTGGACGGTGCTTCAGGGGCAATCACTGGACATTGTAAATCCTCCCAGGGCCCACTGGATGGAATGGGGGAGAGTATGGGCCATGATGTGGACCATTGACCATGAGGTGCAGAGATGCCCAGAGATGTACTTACCAAATGCAATGGATGTGTCATGATGATGGGAGTGAATGTTGCTGGGGGGGTACTGGTGGGGTGGGGGTGGTGGGGTTGAATAGGACCTCATATTTTTTTTTTAATGTAATATTTTTACAAAATCAATAAAAAAAAAAAACAGTTCTTCAATTGTGCTAGCAACATTTTAAGTGTTCAATAACCACATGTCAATAATCAAATTGGACAGCGCAAAATAGAACATTTCCATCCTTCCAGAAAGTTCTATCGTACAGCACTGCTATAAATTCATTTTAATGGTATTTATTAACAAATACCAATCAGTGCTTATCAAACAGTTATTATAGATGAGGCCTGTTAAGTAGTCTGTTTCATTTAAACCTCATACTGACTGTAGAAGGAAGGGACTATTATTATCTTCACTTTCAGATGAGCAAACTGAGGCCAGAGTGATTAAATGACTTGCTCAAGGTCCTAGGTCGAGTGAGGAGGTGTGACTGGGATTTGAATGCAGTCAGTCTGGCACCAGAGGTGGTATATTTAACCTCTGTCTCAGTCATTCTCAAAGTTATTCTCATGTTCTGGAGATCAGTCATGTCAGCATCATCTGGAAGCTTGTTAGAAATTTCAATTTCTCAGACCCCACCAGACCTACTGAGTCAGGAGCTCTGGGGGCGGGACCAGCCCTCTGTTCTAACCAGCCCTCCAGATAAGCCTGATGCACTCTCGAGTTTGAGAACACTGCACTATGCTATGCTACATTCCCATTACTAAGCAACTCGGACAAACCCAGCACTGGACTAGTTGGCTATTTGCCTCTTTTAAACAGGAAATGCTGTGTCCAAAAAAGCAAAACTTTAGTTGAATAAAAAAAATAAATTGTTAATTAGCACGTGTTGAGCACTTACTATAGAACAGACTGAGGTGTTTGTTTTCCATGTGAATGGACTTGGAGCAGTTATCTAATTTGCCCTTGGTGACACAGCTAACAGGTGATGGAGCAGGGATGTGAATCCATGTTGCCAATTCCAACTCCCATCCTTTTCACCACCAGGTAGGTCTTTTTTAGAGATGAGTGGACGCATCTTGTCCCTTGTGGTGGTCTGGAGCTGTATGTACCGTGGAAAAACCTGTTCTTAAGTTCAGTCCATTTCTGTGGGTGTGAACCCATTGTAAGTAGGACCTTTGGATGAACTTCACTTAAGCTGTGTCCCGCTTCAATCACGATGGATCTTAATCCTATTACTGGACAGGGGGTTGGAGGGAGAGCGGGCTGACCTGAGTTTGGAGATTCAGGAAGCGGTCAGTTCCCGTAGGGCCATACGGGTCAAGGTAAGGAGTTTGCATTTTATTCTAAATGGAATATTACACTTGAACAAAGGAATGGCATTATCTGATCTATAGTTTTCAAAGATTGTGCTGGCTATGAAATAGTTTTCTAGAAGAGTGGAGAGTGGAAGGAAAGAGAATAGTTAGGAGGTTGTTGGCTATGGTCCATGTGAGAGATGATGATGGCTTAGACAGGGATGATACAGTGGTGATGGAGATGACTAGACAGATACAAAGTTTATTTTGGCGATGGATAGCACAATCTCAGTGAATGAGATTGGAGCCCTGGACAGTGTCTTGTTCAGCATGTTCCCCCAATACTTATTACAGTGCCTATTTAATAAATATTTGTGGAGTGGAATATTTGTGGGGACCGCAAAACAGATTCTGGTAAGAAGAGCTCTAAGTTTTCTTCTGACAATAATAAAACAGTAGTTCTAATGTAGTGAGCATATTTTATATGTCAGATTGTATCTTCTAGCAATTAGCCCTCACAATAACCCTGTAAAGTGAGTAGTGTTATCATTCCCACTTTACGGCATGGAAACTGAAATGCGCAGACATATACTGAACAAGTTTATTCAATAAGTTTGTACTGATTACATACATCTAGCTTGACTTTGCCCTCTGCCCAATCCTGTTTCCTTTTCCTTCTTTTCACAGATGTTAATTACCAGGATACTTTTTAATAAGTATCCTGCACACCAAATTCTGCTTCTGGGTCTGCTTCCCTGAGAACCAAACATGTATCAGGGAAAATACTCCCTTCCCAATAAACAGAGCTTTGGGCAATCATCCACCTTGTAAACAGAGAACTAGCCAAAAGTTAGACTATACAGACTCAGAGGTAGTGGGAAATGGCCTATCCTGCTGGTTAGGGACATGAAAGAAGAACAATTGGAAGAATAAGAACAAGAACAAGGATGAGGAAGAACAAGGACTAGGTAGAGGCACATAAAGGGACATACAGGAGTGGACACGAGGTGAGAAGACCTTTCTATTACATATTAAAGTCCACCAAGGAACATCCACCACAGAAGAGGCACTGAACCACTGAGTAGACAAAATGACTTGGTCATCTGATACCAGCCAGCCTCTGTCATCAGCCACCCTAATGCTAGCACAACGGGCACGTAAATGAAAGAGCCTCGGTGCAGAAAGGGAGGTTATTCATGGGTCCAACAACATGGGCACCCAGTTAACAAAGCTGATGTACCCACTACTAGTGCCAAGTGTCCAACCTGCCAGTAATAGAGACTAATGATGGGCACCCGCCCCCCAAAAAAAGTGTTGTATTGAGCACCTTATGTGCGGCCAGCCATCTCATGGATAATAATAAGTGGTAGAGCTAGTCTTGAACTCAGAACTGTTTGATTCTGAAGCCCAAGCTCTTAACCACTAAGTTGTACCTCCTCTATTAAAGAAAAAGCAAAGAAAAGAAAACTGAAAAACTAAACCTCCTCCCTAAAGCTGCCCTGAGATTTAGAGGTAACAGCAAGTGCTTGGGCTGGCCTTAGAGCACACCCTAAGGCTGTACGCCTGACCTTTTCTCCCCAACTCAGAATACTCCGATGCACGACACCAGGATCTCTTACCACGGGTAGAGACAGGGTGCTGGCCAGCTCCGCGTCTGCATTCCCACTTGCTGTCCCGAAGGTCCAAGTGCTGGCAGCTTCCGACACTATGTCCTGATTGCTAACTCTGGTCTGGCACAATGACAGAGAGACTCAGAGGCCGAGGAGTTGAGAATTCTTGCTGGTCGCCTGGGAGGGCCAGATAACACAAATGAGACGCTGGCATGCCAGGAAGATGGAGTGCTATTCTGAGAATCTCTTCAAGTAACGTTTCACAGTGGAAAAACGATGCAATCTGCATCCGGCTGTGACTTGATGTGAGTTACAGCTCAGGTGTCAATGCCTGGGTTTCTATTTTTATTGCTAAAACTTGAAGTTTGAACTTTAGAAAGGATGGCCCCTAAGAAAGAGGTAAAAGTGGGTGTGCGATGTGGAAAATTTTCTGGAAAATGTCAGATCAAGATCGGACGGTCAGTCTGTTAAATATATCACCATCTATGTACATAAAGAAAGAATATGCAGCTATTGAAATGATAATATGGAGCTCTCTTTGCCAGCAAGGAAATAGGCCCATGCTGCTTTTTTTTTTTCTGCAAAAAGAGCTGATTACAAAACAGTGTGTACATGATGGTATCATTTTTGTGAAATATATGCATGTTTATATGTGTATAGAAAAAGTTTGATGGGATACATGCAAAAAAGTAGATGGTGACTATTATGCCTTTATATCTATATTATGAGCTTTTCATAAGAAGTATGGCTTATGTGTTTACAATCAAAAAAAAGAAGCAATTTCCATCTTGAAGGAAAAAGATGGTGATGGAAGAGTTCCTTGAACAAGCGATTAATGGAACCAAGTAGGATGGAGATTGGGCAACAGCGGGCCAAAGTTCTTAGCTTAAGCTCTGTTTCTAGTGTTCTTATGAAAAGAGAGTGTTCTGTATCCCTAATCTGTTTATATTTCATGGATTAGACATGTGGATTTGTTTTGAAAAACATTTAAAAATCAAAGAAGGGAAAAGGAAGAAAGAGCTCATAAATAAAAATTAATCAGCCATAAATATCCACAAGTTTATAGTCAGTGCATAGGAACTAATTAACACTGAAAGCTTTGGTAGAGGCCAAGACAGCTATTACACAGAATCCAGAAGTCTCCTAAAGGCAGAGAGCCCTGTGAGAGGAGAGAAATGAGATGAGAATCAATTCCAAAAGGCAGGAGATAAAAAAGTTTCCAGCACCCAGATCACGAGAGTGAATGTAGAAGTTACATTGCAGAGGGACAATAGAAATCTTATCTCACCATGTGTCATTGCCCATGTTCCATTTTTCTAGCTCTTCAGTTTAGAAAAGGGTCCCACCCCTGCTAGAGAATTGTTTCCCCTAATAGATATTTTGCCTAAATGTTAATACATTTAAATTGCAAAAAAATATTTTGAGTATTTAGCCTGAAAAAGGTTTCCTTTTCATCAAGTACCAGTATATATTAAATAGTACACAACTTATGATATGTAACACAAAGTTCTATGTGGATGTGATATATCCTAATGGTATTTGTGTATTCATTTTTACCAGTAGGTATTTGAGGTGAGCCATCATGTTTTCTTCATGTATGGGAGATGTTACTGAAGCTCACAAGTATAGGGCTTGCCCAAGATCAGTCAGCGCAGAAGTCGTAGCCATGCCCTCTTTCTAGATCTGGGTTCCCCCAGAAACTGTTCTCAACCAAAATTGTTAGAAGGACATCACAAATGGTAGAGCCATTTACTTTGATCAAACCAACCCATTGATGGAAATGCAGACTTTTCTACTCTGGCGTGAGAAAGTATGATTGGATGATGGCTTATTTGTCTCCATGTTTCAGAAGTAGAGAAATCTTGGCATAGGGTGATGCAGTTTGGGTTTGGAAACCTGCTGTAACTAATAGAAAGGAAATGCTCCTAACAAAGGCTGGTAAATAAAATTTCCAAGATTCCATGACCCAATGACTTCACCACCTTTTCTAAGGACAGCATGCTAGTTAAGATCAGGATCTCTATAGACAAACAGCTTGGGTTGGAATCCCAGCCCTGCCCCTTCCTAGCTGTTGGCCATGGGCAAACTGTGTAACTTTTGGGGGTCTCAGTTTCTTCATCTGTGTTCTGTGGGTGATCATTATTGCTTACTAGTTCCAGAATTTCTATATAGCAAGAATTTCGGAACAAGAGTGTAGATGGAAGGAGAGGTAAAGAGACTTGTTTAGAAGCTGTTTTGCAGAGCAAGCTCAGTCTTTACATAGTTTATTTCAAGATGCTGATGGAGAGTCGGGGAATACTAAAGACCTTCCAAGACACCTGTTGTTACTACCACTAGGTCATTGTGTAGATTTAGTAAGATGAAGTTTCAAAACCTTTCTCAGGGTGCCTGGTGTATAACAAGGGCTCAACAAATGTTCCCTGTTGTGGTGGTGGTTGCATCAGTGCCACAGAGATGCTCATAAAAGTAACACATGCCCCTTTCCCAGTCAAAACGGGTTTTTCAAACTGGACTTAGGGAAGATGGGTATCTCTGATGAGGGAAGTACTGATGTGCAAAGAAGAGACCAGATTTAGAAAGTAGATATTCAAGGACTGTAAATGGAGTTTCCCCCAAAATACAGTTCCTTAAAAAAGGTCTCTTTATATAACAGGTACTCTCACAATTATTTTGTATGACACAGTTCCCTTTGGGAAAGAGATATTTGCTTGAAACCATCTTAATATTAGTCTGGGAAGCTGAGAAAATCAGTACAAAAGGAGGCAAAGACATTGCACACAGGACCAAAACTAAGAAAGTGTCTCAATGCTGGCAAAGGAATGTTTGGCTTGGAATAAAATGTCTTGTGATGGAACAAACCATAACTTATTCAACAGGGCTATAGAGCAAAGAATTCAGAAGGTAGGGAAAAATTGGGTCGGTGCCTCAAAAGGTGGACTCTGGCCTGGATGCAAAAGATGCACATAAAAGTATGAATAAAAATGTTTCATAGAACATGAATGCTATTAAATATCAGTCTTTCTAACTTAGTATTTATATTACTAATATATTGACAAAGTATTATTTATTTGGTATATGTAATTTAGCAATGTATGAGGAACAAAATTCTTATACTTAATATAAGTAGTCACTTAACTAATCTATACCTGAGAAGTTCATATTTTCATATTACTAAACTCATTTTCTTTAACTTCTAAAATGAAGGATCAAGTTATATTTGGGATTGCTTTTAATTGGGGTGAACATGGTGTTTTTTGAGGCACATATGTCATCTATCCCTCAGAACAACCTTGCAAGAGACGTAGTAATATATATACTATAATAATGTAGAAATTGTGTCTCAGGAAATTTAGTTCACTTATCCAAGAGTAAAGATTCAAACTCAGATTTTTCTACCCTAAATCTGCCAAACATTCACAGAGGAAACCTAACACTCCTCAACAATATACTTTTTTTAAAAAAGCAACACCTCCATATTTTATTATATCAATAACTGCCATAACATTTTCTATGTCATAGTAACATTCTTTCATCTATTTGATATTTTTGTGATTTCCTTTCTCCTAAATATTAATCCCCAGGCAGTCACATTCTCCTCATCAAAAATCCTATGCCAATTAAAAAAAATAATTTTCCATGAATATTATTTAAAAGTTTTCTCAGAAGCAGATGTGGTTCAAGCAGTGAGGTGCCTGCTTCCTATGTGGGAAGGCCCAGGTTTGGTTCCCGGTGCCTCCTAAAAATGAACAAACAAACAACAAGCAAAACAAACAAGAAAACCAACCCAGGGGAGCTGATGTGGCTCAGTGGTTGGATGCAGGATTCCCACACTGGCCCCTTGTACCTGAAAAAAAAAGTTTTCTCATTTATTCTAATAAATGTAGTGTTGCTTTTGCCTCTGAAATATTTTTGTAGGGAAATCTAAAATAAATACTAATTTCTTACGACTAAATACACTAGCACTGATGGTTTCTCTTGTATCTCAAAGTGCCGTACATATTTTAAGGCACAGTGATATATCTCTCTTTAAACAGTCTGAAAAACACTAATGTCTGATGTTGATTATCTAAACCCCTTGTATTGGATTAAGTTCATCTCCCAATGATTTTAATAAAAGTGCCACACAAAATTAATAAATCATTCCACTGTCTCCTAAGGAAATTCAGTTAACTAGTATTTGGCTTATAAAAAAGGTTATGATTATATATCTTCCCATAACCCATAGAATTGTGTGGGACAGAGTGTAAACTACAATGTCAACTATAATCCATGGTCAGTGGCAATGCCCCAAAATGCATTTATCAATTGCAACGAATGCAGAAAATGTGGGAGGTATGGGGAGCGGGGTATATGGGAATCCTTACATTTTTTATGTAATGTTTATGTAATCTAAGTATCTTTTTAAAAAATTTAAAAAATATTTTTAAAAATTAAAAAGGCTAGGAATAAAAGAATCAATGTGAAGTTATACATATGTATGATTGTATGTGTTTGTACATAGTACTATACGGTAGTGTAAGTCCCCCAATTTTGTACTTCTTTTTTAAGATTGGTTTATGATTCTAAGTCTTGTATTTTCTTCCAAACACTTCTTAAAACTGGCTTATCACTTTATACATACCTGCTGGTATTTGACTTGACTTGCCAATTCTTAACAAAATATTGAGTCTTCCATACCATAAACATTATTTATACCTTTTTACTTTTGCTCAGTAATATTTTGTAGTTTCCAGAGTGATCTTGCACATTTTTTCATAGATATAGTCTTAAGCATTTGATGTTTAAAATTTTTGTTGCAAGTATATACTAGTACAATTGATTTTTGTATTTTGACTTTATATTCAGAAATCTTGCTAAATTATTGCTCTATAGGTTGTTTTAGAATTTCTATGAATTCAATCATATTGTCTACCAATAATGACAATTTTTTAAGGATTTTATTTATTCCTCTCCACACCCCTCCCTCCCCCCCTCCCGCTCACTCTCTGTTTGTGCTCACTCTCTGCTCTCTGTGTCTGTTCATCTTCTTTTTGGAGGCACTGGGAACCAAACCTGGAACTTCCCATGTGGGAGGGAGGCACCCAATTGCTTGAGCCACATCTGCTCCCTGCTTGTTGTGTCTCTCATTTTGCTTCCTCCCTGGGTCATCTTGTTGCATTATCTTGTTGCATCATCTCGCTACACCAGTCCATCACATCAGCTCGTCTTCTTTAGGAGGCATCGGGAACCAAAACTGGGACTTCCCATGTGGCAGATGGGTACCCAACTACTTGAGCCACATTTACTTTCCAAACAATTTATTTCCAATTCTTATGCTTTTTTCTTTTTCTTGCCTATTGTACTTGATAGGCTCTCCACTGCGATGTCAAATAGGAGTTGGATTCTAATCCTAGAAGTAAAACTGCAATGTTTACTGAAGGCATTTTGTAAACACCTAGTTTGCTAGGAATTGGTGGGTTTTTTTTGTCATGAGTAGAGTTGAATTTAATCAAATGATTTGCTCCATCTGTTGAGATGATCATCTATTTTTTTCTTCTTTACTCTGTTAATAGGGTGAATTACATTGACTGATTTCAAATCCTGAAACAAAATGTATTTCTGGAAAAAGCCTAGCTCAATTCTGTTTGCTTTATGTTCTGTTTTGCTGTTTCATTGGTCTAATTTTTATTTCTGTTTTTAAAGATTTTTGGTTCTTATGTTCACGAGAGAAATTGGTTTATAATTGGCCTGTCATTTTCTTTTTTTAAAAAATTGTCCTTATTTGGGTTTGGAATCAAAGTTAAGCTGGCTTCATAAAACTAACTGGGAAGTTTCCATCTTTATTTTCTGGATAAATTTTTGTAATATTGGTATTATTTTTTTCATAAATGTTTGGAATAATTCATGATGAAATCATCTGGACCTGGAGTTCTCTGTGTAAGAGGGTCTTTAATTAGGGATTCAATTTTTTATAGATTATAGGCATACATAGATTTTCTCTTTTTGGGGGTGTCACTTTTGGTAAATTGTGTCTTTCAAGAAATTAGTCAATTTCATTTCCTTTAAAATTGTATTGACTTACAGTTACTCATTACATCCCTTTTAAAAAAAAATATTTTATTTATTTATTTCTCCCCACCCCCCTGTTTTTTTTCACTTGCTGTGTCTTTTCATCTTCCTTGTTTCTTTAGGAGGTACCGGAAGCCAAACCCAGGACCTCTGATGTGGAAGGGAGGTGCCTAATTGCTTGAGCTCCCTGCTTTGTTGTGTCTCTCATGTTTTTCCTCCCTGTGTCTCTTGTTGCATTAGCTTGCCATGACTGCTCATCGTGTCAGCTCTCCGTCTTCTTTAGGAGACACTGGGAACCTCTGCTTCCTGCTTTGTTGTGTTTCTCATTATGTTTTTCTTCTTGTGTCTCTTGTTGTGTCAGCTTGCCATGCCTACCCATTGCACCAACTTGCTATCATCTTTAGGAGGCACCGGGATCCAAACCAGTGACCTCCCATGTGGTAGGCGGGAGACCATTTGCCTGAGCCACATCCACTTCCTCTCATTACATCCTTTCATCATCTTTTCAACTTCTGTAGGATCTGTAGTGATATCCTATTTTTAAAATTTCTGATACTGATAATTTTTGCATTTTTTTCTCGATCAGTCCTTTTAGGATTTATCAATTTCATTAGTTTTTCCAAATAATCAGCTTTTCACAGCTATCCCATTTATCAAAATATACATATATGTGAATATAGATATAGTATCAGATATCAATAATAGAAAAATATATGAATATACACCTCTAGATGTTAATATTGATGATTTCCAGCTGTGACACAGATTTTTTGTTTAAGTATACTTCCTTAAACTTACATAAATTGAAACTTAAGTATACTTATTAAGTATACTTTCTATTTCTTTACAAGAGTCATGTATTAATTTTAGAATATTGGCTTAAGATTCTTTATTAAAATGAATTTCTTCAAAAAGTAAGTGAAAAAAAGGGAACACTGTTGTAAATCTTTATGTTAGATCTATGGCTCAATATATTCTAAATACAGCTGGCTATGTATGATTTATTTTATGTTCCCTTCCCATAAACTATTAGTTTCCAAACAAACAAACAAAAACATCTGCTTTATGATCTGTTAGATTTTTTTCTCTATTTTGAATTTTGTTTTATATTTCTGTATTAATGTTATTAATATTTCCCTTTTTTCTTTTTAAGGAGGTACCAGAGATTGAACCCAGGACTTCATTCATGGAAGGCAGGTGCTCAACCACTGAGCTACATCCACGCCCCTCTTTGACTTTTTTTGTGTTTAATTTGCTGTTCTTTTCTAATTCTTTTTACAAATTTTATTAGAGAGATTGTTGGTTTATAGAAAAATGATTAAAAAATACAGAGTTCCCATAAAGCCTCCCTCACACACACAATTTTCCCTATTATTAACTCTTTGTATTCCTGGAGCACATTAGTTACAATTGAGGAAGCCCTGTTAATATAATTTTACTATTAATTATAGACCATAGTTTATATTAGGATTCACGGATTTGTGGTAAATTTTTGTTTAAATTTTTGTTCTAACAACATATATACAACCTAGAATTTCTCCTTTTAACCACAAATATATATTTCACTTGTGTTAATTACATTTATAATATTTATAATGTGCTATCATTATCACCATCAATTACCAAAACTTTCCATCACCAAACAGAAATTCTGTACCAATTAAGTATTAATTTACAATTCTCTACCCCACCCCAACACTGGTACCTGTATCCTAATTTCTGACTCTATGAATTTGCTTATTCTAATTATTTCATATCTGTGAGATCTTACAATGTTTGTCCTTTTGTGTATGGCTTATTTCATGCAGCATGATGTCTTCAAGGTTCATCCACATTGTTGTATGTATCAGAACTTTATTGCTTTTTACGGCTGAATAATATTCCAGTGTATGTATATACCACATTATGTTTATCCATTCACCTATTGATGGATACTTGGGTTGCTTCTATCTTCTGGCAATTATTAATCATGCCTCCATGAACACTGATGTGTAAATATCAGTTAATCCCTGCTTTCTATTCTTTTGGGTATATACTGAGGAGTGGGATTGCTAGGTCATGTGGAAGTTCTATACTTAACTTTGTGAGGAACCGGTGAAACTGTTTTCCACAGTGACTGCACCCTTTTACATTCCTATTAACAATTAATGAGTGTTCCTATTTCTCCAAATGCTCTCCAATACTTGTGATTTTCTGTTTTTTTAATAGTAGCCTTTATAGTGGGTGTGAAATGGTATCTCATTGTAGTTTTGATTTCCATTTTCTTAATGATTTTGAGCATCTTTTCATGTACTTAGTGTCCATATGTATATCTTCTTTGGTGAAATGTCTATTAAAGTTTTGCCCATTTCAATTGGGTTTTTGCCTTTTTGTTGTTGAGCTGTAGATTTTTAAAATATATGATAGATATTAAATCTTTTTTAGTTATGCAGTTTCCAAATAGTTTCTCCTATTCTGTATGTTGTCTTTGTACTTTCACAATGAAGTACTTTGATGTAGAAAAGTTTTTAATTTTGTGAAGTCCCATTTATCTTTTTTTTTTCTTTTCATGCTTATGCTTTTGGTATAAAGTTTAAGAAGTCATTGCCTAACACAAGGCCCTGAATTCCTCAAGGAATTTCATAATTTTGGTTCTTATAGTTGGGTCTTTGATCCATTTTGGAATAGTTTTTGCATATGATGTGAGGTAAAATCCACCTCCGTATTTTGCATAAAAATATCTAGTTTTCCCAGCACTACTTGTTGAAGAGACTATTCTCTTTCCCATTGAGTGAATGTAGCACCCATGCCAAAAATCAATTGGCAGGGAGCAGGTGTAGCTCAGTGGTTCAGTGGCTCCTTCCTATGAACAAGGTCCTGGGTTCAATTTCTGGTACCTCCTAAAGAAAAATCAATTGTACCTTAATGTGAGGGTTCATTTCTGAACTCTCTATTGGATTCCATCGGTCTACATGTCTGTCCTTGTGTCAGTACCATGCTGTTTTCATTATTGTTGCTTTGTAATGTTTTTTTAAAAGATTTATTTTATTCCCCCACCCCACCCCCATTGTCTGATCTCTGTGTCCATTCGCTGTGTGTTCTTCTGTGTCCACTTGCCTTCTTGTCAGGCAGCACCAGGAATCTGTGTCTCTTTTTGTTGTGTCATCTTGCTGCATCAGCTCTCCATGTGTGTGGCACCACTCCTGGGTGGGTTGCGCTATTCATGTGGGGCAGTTCTTCTGGCAGGGCGCTCTCATTGCATGTGGCGCGCCCCTATGTGGGGGACATCCTTGCATGGAACGGCACTCCTTGAGCACAGCACCACTGCATATGGGCCCACTCACCACACGGGCCAGGAGTACCGAACCCTGGACCTCCTATATGGTAGGTGGATGCTCTATGAGTTGAGCCACATCTGCTTCCCTGTAATAAGTTTTAAAATAGGAAACTGTGAGTCCTCCAATTTCACTCTTTTTCAAGACTGTTTTAGCTATTTGTTTTTCCATATGAATTCAGTGGTTGACTTTTTCCATTTCTGCAAAGAAGACTATTGGACTTTTTATTGGAATTGCACTGAATCTGTAAATTGGCATCTTAACAATATTTAGTCTTCCAATTCATGAGTTTTTCTTTGACACGCATGTTATGTAGGAGAGCATTTCTAAATTTCCAACCATATGGGGATTTTAAAATTATGTCTCATGTCTTTTCTTGATATGTAGGTTAATTCCACTATGGTCAGAGAACATATTCTATATGACTTATGACTTCAATTCTTCAAATTTGTTGAATATTGTTTTATAGCATAGTATACTGTCAATTTTGGTGGTAACCATTTTGAAAAGATAAGTATTCTCTAGTTTTGTGGCAGTTGTCTATGTATTCAAATAGGCTGTTTGAAAATCGTGTTGTTCAAATCTACATATTTAGTTAAATCTTTATCTGCTGTTTATCAATTACTGCTTGCATTTTATCAATTACTGAGAGATGTGTTAAAAATTTCCCACTATTATTATGAATCTATCTAATTCTATTGTCAGATTTTTAAAAATACATTTTGGGAAGTGGACTTGGCCCAGTGGATAGGACGTCCATCTACCACATGGAAGGTCCCCAGTTCAAACCCCAGGCCTCCTTGACCCGTGTGGAGCTGGCCCGTGCAAGTGCTGATGCGCGCAAGGAGCGCCCTGCCATGCAGGGGTGCCCCCTGTGTAGGGGAGCCCCACACGCAAGAGTGTGCCCCATAAGGAGAGCCACCCAGCGCGAAAGAAAGTGCAGCCTGCCCAAGAATGGCACTGCATACACGGAGAGCTGATGCAGCAAGATGACACAACAAAAAGAAACACAGATTCCTGTGCCACTGACAACAACAGAAGGGGACAAAAAGAAGAACATGCAGCAAATGGACACAGAGAACAGACAACTGAGGGGGGAGGACGGGAAGAGAAATTTTTAAAAAATACATTTTAATGCTATATCATTAAGTATACACAATTTTGGTAATTATATTTTCCTAAAGCACTGATCATTTTATTATTTTGAATTCTAGCCTTAATGTCTATGTTGTCTGAAATTAGTGTAACTACTCCACTTTCTTTTAGTTAGTGTTTGCATTCTATATCTTTTTTCATCCTTTTATTTTCAAACTTTTGGTGTCCTTATATTTAAGATGTTTATCTTATTATCATCAAAGTTTGGGTTTTGGTATTTTATACCAATTTTTGGCATAAAAATGACAATTTCTGTCTTTTACATAGATCTTTTTTGTTGTTGTTGTTAGGCCAGTAAAAAGAATTTATTGGGAAATGGGGGGAAAGAACAGAGCTTGCTGAGAAATGGGAGAGAAGGACAGAAATATGCAGTGAGATTCGATATGGGCTCCTCTAGGGAGAGAGTGAGATTTGGCTTATGTGGTTACCTTTTAAGCTATTATTTATTTCTCCCTTTGCTAATGTCAGGGGAGGGGCCCCAACTGTTTGCTGTTCTGATTGATTATTCCATTCATCAATTCCCCAGAGGGCCCAAAAATGAGGCCCCTTGAGGATATCTGGGCTCTTCCTTAAACCTGAATAAGATCTTGTTCCAAATAAGATTCTCATGAGGTCCTTCCGGCAGCCTCCTTGGGGGCAGTCTTTCCCTCAGGGGGCTTCCAGGTGGGATTCTAGGGCCACATGTTTCAGGGCCATGTTTTTTTCCGGGTCTTAGACTTGTCTTCCCTTTCCCTATACTAACCTGCCTCAACTCCCTCCTCAGAGGGTTTACACCTTTATTCTTAAGGAGGCGCTGAGAAAACGGGTCATTCTTCTGTAACTACTTCCTGCTGGTTAGAGGATGTAGACCCTACATGACAAGGTGTAAAACCCTCTTGCTACTCTATCGTGGTTGGGGGAAGATGGCGTCTGGCACCATGGGTGGAGATGGAGGAAATCTCCACATGACTAATAAAGTGTTGAATCTGTAAGGAAAAAACTTAATTACAATTTTGATGACACATGGTCCCTCAAAAAGGATAAAGAAGATGGTGGTAGGTGGGCCCAAAATGGGGCCAGCCATGACAAACCAGACCATGAGTGAGAAAGGAGAGGTCCCTTCAGAGGCTGCATCCTCCCAAACTTGGTGGGAAACCGCATCCTTCCTTGAGTGCTTTTATGCTGTTGGTTAACTCTAAGGAGAGATTGTGGTAGACCTACTGGGTTTGAGAATAAACTACCAACCCCAGTTTACACAACTGTTGTTACGCTTAGGACAGCTAGGAAAGGCATGAAGAGAGGCACTGCCTAGACAAAAATTCACAATGACAGTATAGACAAAAACAAGCAAGAATATGGCAAGCAAAATAAGGACAGTACTTAAGAGAGTCATTCCTTTATCATATAGTCATGTTCATTAACCACTTAGAAAATGAATTAAGTTCAATTTCCTTCTGAATATGATCTAGAATGGAAGAGATAATATCATATTCATCAGGCATATAGGTACAATATAGCTCATTTATGTAACGTAATTCCAGATAAATTTAGGTTTAAATTCTGTCATCTTCCTATTTGTTTTCTAACTGTCAAATCTGTTATTTCTTTCTATTTTCTTGTATCTTTCATTCCTACATCTTTCAGTAATCAAGTACTTCAAAATTATTTAATTTCCCCTTCCATTAGTTTGATAGTTATACATTCTATTATTATTATTTAGATGGTAACCCTAGAGATTAAACATGCACCTTTGGCTTATTGAAGTCTACTATAAATACGCACTTTCACCACTTCCTATAGCCTTAGAAAGTTTATGGAAGTTAGAATACTATAACTCCACCCTTTTGAGCTATTTTTGTCATGTGTGTTAATTCTACATATGGTCAAATTCCTCGTGACTTTGTTAATATTGTTTAATACAGTCAATATTTATGCATATATACTCATATATTAATCCTTCCCACTGATAGTCATTCCTTCTTTCATTTTTGTGCTTCCATCTGGGATCATTTTCCCTTTGCCTGAAGAAATCTACGAGTTTTTGTTTTTGTTTTCTCAGAAAACATATTTATTTTAGCTTCATCTGAAAGGAATATTTTCACTGGATATGTAATTCTGGTTGGCACCTTAAAATTATCATTGCATTGCTTTTTAGCTTCCATTGTTTCTTGGCGAAATGTCAGCTGTAGTCTTAACAGATTGTAGAATTCTTTTCTCCTTATTTACCTTTTCCCAAGATCTTAGTTCCTCAAGTCCTGTCTTGGTACTCCTGATCATCAACTTTTTTCTTCTAAGACTCATAGGATTCCCAAAGTTTGGAGTTACCATTTCCTTTTCAGCCTCCTGGCCTGATACCACTTATAAGCAAATCCCTGAAAGAGAAAAGGGGAAGCCATGTTGGGCTCACTTCAAAGAGTTCACCAGGATCCACCAGAAGTCCTGGTAAATACCTCAGGCTATCAGCTGAGACTCTTAAATGGCTATATCCTAGGAGATAGTGTAAAAAGAAGATAGATAATAACATATAAACAATGAAAACAAGTCTTGAATTAGCTCAGTCCCTGCCTGGATTAAGGTGATCTGCTCCTAATCTAATTTCTACCCTAAAATAAAATAAATCCTTTCTGGAAGAAATAATATCATCAAGAGTCTCTATAATTTTTTTATATGCAATATCTGGCATTCAATGAAAAACTGCTATATATAATAAGAAATGGGGCCCAGGGGAAAAACAAGTAATAGAAACAGACACACAAAAAATGCAGTTACTGGAGTTTGAAATTATTGAATTCTATAGGAATTTTTACATAGACATTTCTGTAATAAATATTGCAAATTCCTTGCAGAAAATGGAGAGGCATTCTTTTGTACACATGGTATAAGGAGATAAAAGGAAAAGTGAAAATCTTCCTTTCTAAAACCTTTTCCAGCTCCCAGAAGGAGTCTTTACCAACAATTTATTAAATATAATTACAGAACAATAAATGTGCATGTTGGTTGAATGTGATGTGCTCATACCTTTTACTGAAATCCTTCTTTCACTCATTAATCTATTTGGAAATCTTTCCATGCCAGCATTGGTTTTTTTTCTTTTTTTAAAAAGATTTATTTTTCATTTATTTCTCTCCCCCTCCCTACCCCCCCATTTGTCTACTCTCTGTGTCCATTCACTGTATGTTCTTCTGTGTCCGCCCGTATTCTTATCAGTGACACCCGGAATCTGTGTCTCTTTTTGTTGTGGCATCTTGCTGCATCAGCTCTCCATGTGTGTGGTGCCACTCCTGGGCAGGCTGCACTTTTTTCACACAGGGCAGCTCTCCTTACAGGTGTACTCCTTGCGCATGGGGCTCCCCTACACAGAGGATACCCCTGTGTGTCACGGCACTCCTTGTGCACATCAGTACTACACGTGGGCCAGTTTATCACATAGGTCAGGAGGCCCTGGGTTTGAAACCTGGACCTCCCATGTGCATGTGGTAGGCAAACACTCTATCCACTGAGCCAAATCCGCTTCCTGCTAGCATTGTTTTTAACTACTTGATAGCATTCAATTGCATGGATATACTACAAATTGTTTAATGGAGCTCTTATTGATAGATGTTTCATTATGATTAAGACTGCATACTCTAGAGTCATACTATCTGGGTTCAAATTGCAGATTTTCTGCTTTTTAGCTGTGTAGCTTGTCCATATGTTTTTAAACTCTCTGATATTCCATTTCCTCCTCTTTAAAATAGGTATTATAAGGAAGCAGACTTGGCCCAGTGGATAGGGCATCCATCTACCACATGGGAGGTCCACGGTTCAAACCCCGGGCCTCCTTGACCCATATGGAGCTGGCCCATGTGCAGTGCTGATGTGCACAAGGAGTGCCGTGCCACGCAGGGGTGCCCCCCACGTAGGGGAGCCCCATGCACAAGGAATGCGCCTAGTAAGGAGAGCCGCCCAGTGCGAAAGAAAGTGCAGCCTGCCCAAGAATGGCACCACACACACACACACACACACACACACACACACGGAGAGCTGACACAACAAAATGATGCAACAAAAAGAGACACAGATTCCCGTGCCACTGACAACAACAGAAGCGGACAAAGAAGAACACGCAGCAAATGGACACAGAGAATAGACAACTGGGGTGGGGGCAGAGGGAAAGGGGAGAGAAAGAAATAAAATAAATCTTAAAAAAAATAAAATAAAATAGGTATTATAATACCAATCTCAAAAGATTACTGTGAGATGAAAGAAGGGCTTCATAGAGTGCTTGACATAGATTGAGGACTCAATAAATATTTGTCATTATCATTCTATTTTTTAGAATTACTAATATTGCATTCAATGAATGTCCATTTACCTTTTTAAATACACTTGTTTTTGACTGTGTATAACCATAGAATAAATTTCTAGTTGAGAACTTGATAGATGAAAAAGATATAAAAGGCTTTCAGTTAAACATGATAGGGTGAAGTGGATGTGGCTCAACTGATAGAGCATCCGCCTACCATATAGGAGGTCCAGAGTTCGAACCCAGGGCCTCCTGGCCCATGTGGTAAGCTGGCCCACGTGCAGTACTGCCACACGCAAGGAGTGCCGTGCCACACAGGGGTGTTGCCTGTGTAGTGGAGGCACATGCACAAGAAGTGTGCCCCACGTTGAGTCGCCCAGCGCAAAAAAAATGCAGCCTGCCAAGGTGTGGCACCGCACACATGGAGAGGCAATGCAGCAAGATGACATAACAAAGAGAGACACAGATTCCCGGTGCTGCGGAGAATGCAAGTGGACACAGAAGAACACACAGTGAATGGGCACAGATATCAGTCAAATGGGGGAGGAGGGAAGAAGGGAAGAGAAGTAAAAAAATAAATCTTAAAAAGAAAATGATAGGTTGCCTTGTGAATTTCTTTCTTCTTCCTCTTGAGACATAATGGAGGGGGAGAAGTAAAGGAATAAAAAAAGGTATAAACTAATAAGGTAAAAAAAATATTAAAAGAGGGAGCAGGTGTGACTCAAGCAATTTAGTACCTTCCCCCGACATGGCAGATTCTGGGTTCAGTTCTCTATGCCTCCTGAAAACACAAAAACAAACAATAAGCAAAACAAACAAACAGAAAAACAATTCAGGGGAGCTGATGTGGCTCAGTGGTTGAATGCCAACTTCCTACATACAAGGTCCCTGGTTTAATCCCCAGGCCTCAATACCTAAAAAAAAATTAAAGACACACCAGAAGATAAAGGTTTTATCAAATTCCGAGAGATAAAAGAAGAGAGAGGTTTAACTGACTTGACCAAGGGAAAGTTCCAATCTACATATCCACACAAGGGGAAACTTGAGAAACAAACTAGGGAAGTGGGAGTAGCTTAGTGGCTGAGTATTTGCTTCCCATATATGAGGTCCTGGGTTCAATCCCTGGTGCTTCCTAAAAATATAAAATAAAAAACAACCAAGCTGATTTGCCTCACCTGAGAAACTCAGAATTTGGAGGCATCAAGTGTCAAGGAAAGGAAGTGGATGTGGCTCAAGTGATAGGGCCTCCACCTACCGTATGGGAGGACCCAGCTTTGGTCCCTGGGGCCTCCTGTTGGGAAAAAAAAAAGAAAAGAAAGTGTGCCTGCATGGTGAGCCAGTACCTGTGTGGTCAGCCAAGTGCCTGCGTGAGTTCCCGTGCAGTGAGCTGAGTGCCCATGCAAGCGAGTCAAGCAGCAAGATGATGACACAACAAAAGAGAGACAAAGGGAAGAGTCAAGGTGAAGCACAGCAGAGACCAGGAACTGAGGTAGCACAGCTAACAGGAAACCTCTCTCCACATCAGAGTTCCCCAGGATAGAATCATGATGAATCCTAGAGGAGAAAGATAAGAAGACAAAAAGAGACATAGATACAGAAAATCACACAGTGAATGGACACAGACAGCAAAACAAACAGACAAACAAAAACACAGCAGGGCAGGGAGGGAAGGGGAAGAAAAAAAAATAAAAATCTATCTTAAAAAAAAAAAGTATCATGGAAGGGAGAGGTGAACATAGGGTTGAAAACAGGGTGATAACTTGAACATTTTTAAATAGATCAGTTGCATTCCCAAAACTCCTCCCTGAATAGGTAACTCTTCTATCTGGTAAATGACCACAAGTTTATTATCTAGAGAAACTGCATCAGAAATGCTCCAACTTAGGGATATCAGTGGTGGAGGACAGAGTGAAGTGTGAGACTGAAATCAAGAGAGGTAAGCAAATGTTGATGGATTCACAAACCCTGCTCCACCTGCTCTGAGAACAACAGGAACCAGACATATTCCCATCTAGTCAGGAGATTGGAGGATTCTTCTCAGGAAGAGTCTTCTCCGGGTGAGACATTCCCCAAAGAAATAGCCAGCACCCAATGACATTACCCTAAAATGAAGTCCTATAATCTGCAAGTTCTACCCCTAAACATGTTTTAGAGCCTTACACACTTACAAATTAGTGGAGAGACAAGAATCACCAGGCTTTTGAAGAAAGTAACAAGCACAAAAGAGAGGGTAAAGCAAACAGGAAAAAATGAAAGTAAGGGGGTCTCAGAAAGAGAGGAAGTTATACTAGAAACGGAAGAAAACTTAAAGCTACTTGCACTCAATAACCTTAGAGAGATAGTAAAGGATGATGAATCTATAAGACAAACAAAAAGATAAAACGAAAATAAAACAATCAGAAACCAAGATTAAAACTTGGAAATAAAAATATGATAATTTAGAGGATCAATCATGAAGACTAACAATTAGAAATTCCAAAATGAGAGAACAGAGGAAAGAGAGGGGAAGAAGTTATCAAAAGAATAATAAGAAAAATGCCTTAGAACTGAAGGACCTGAGTCTCCAGGTTGAAAGGCCCATTGAGTACTCAGCACAACACATTTAAAAAATACCCACACCAAGGCACAAATCTAGACATTTTTAATACCCAGGATAAAAAGAAGATCCCAAAACTTTCAGAAAGGAAAATAAAAGGCCACTACAGAGGAATCACTATCTGAAGGGCATCTGATATCTCAAAAACAAAACAAAACAAACAAAAAACAACCCAGTAAATATAGGAAGGCAATGGAGAAAGGCCTTCAAAATTCAGAAAGAAACCAATTTTCAACCTTTAATTCTCTACTCGTTCAAGCTATAGATCAAATATGAGGATAAAAATGGAGATATTTTCAGATATACAGACTAAAAACATTTACCCATTATGAAGTTATGTAAAGAGGCTCTTAGAGGATGAGCTTTAGCAAAATGAGAGGAAGTCTATAAGCTGGGGCCCAGCACAAGAGAGTAGGAAGTTAATAATGTCAACTGATAAAATCAAGAAATAACAGCATGAGCATTTATTTAGACAGATGTGGTAAATACAGAAAGAGCTAAAAGAATTGGAAGCAGTTGCCGCTGGAGAACAAGACTAGAAGTTTTGAGCAGAGAGCTGTGTTTGTGTGTGCATGTGTGTGGTTTTATTACAAGCCATTCAGAACTATTTGAAGCTTAAATTCTGTACATAAATATCTTAATAAATAGAAAAAAATAATTTTCAGTCATGTAGGTTATAAAAACTTCGATTGATTTTGCATTCTTGTCCTCCAATAGGTTGCTTTGTTAATAGCATTGAATAAGCTTAGTAAAGGTTTTTCTACAAAATGATGTTTTGTAGACCTAGCATTGGCCCAGTTAGAGAACCTCTAAGAATGTACATCTAAGATAGCCCTTATGTCAGTGGCCAGTGTGGCATAGTAAAAAGAGTAACATGAACCTGAATTCAAATTGGCTTGATGACATTCATTAGCTGGATGACTTTAGAAAAGATACGTAATTGATTTTTTTATCTACAAAATGGAATTAATACCTACCCTGACTCATGGTGCTGACTCTCAGAGAGAGTTAGTACAAATATGTTAGTATTCCAATAAACACTAATTCCTGTGCACTGCTTTCATTTGTAATTGATACAACTGAGTGTCACAAGTAGACTTGTTTCAGTTAATGGCTTGAGTTGGGTCCTCCCCACATCCCTGAAGCTGACTTTGAGACAAGAATAGTTTATTTGAGAGGTGATCCCAGAAAACACCTGGAAAATAAGAGAGTGAAGGCAGGAAAGCAAATTAAGGGTGAGTTACTCTGGGCAACAGTTTGGAACATGTCTCAGAGTTATCCCAACTAAAGTGCGAGAAATAGAGCTGGGTATGTACCAACTCCCACCTGTCATTGAGTGAGAGCTGATGCTAAGGGCCTTTAAATTCCTAGCACTTCCAAAGTACCCCTCACATACTCAGAGTGAGCTTTGTCAACCAGGAAAACACTCCTGGGCAAGTAGTCAGTATCAGTTATATTCTGTAATTATAACTAAAGTTGAATTTGGTTGATTATATTGTTTTGAGCCCTTCAAACTTAATTCCAGTGAAATAAATCTTGAAACAGAAATATTATAAGAGCTTACCCAAAGAAGAGAAAACATGAATAAAGCCTTCGTGTTGTGAAAGTTAAAAATTATAGACTAATTTCTTAGATTAGCTTCAGTTATAGAAATGTAAGTTACCCTTTTACTTGATATTTGGAGAATTTAAATACTATGTTTTGAAACTGCCTTCCCAGAAAGATAAGAAAAAGTTGTTTAGGGACTATTTAAATTCCTATGACCACAAAAGTACTAGGAACAAAGAGCATTTTTGGACATTAGCCAGATCGGGGCAAAGGTTTTTAAAATTGAGCTATACATGCTCTGATCCTTGTTATTGTGGTTGAAAATTCTAAGGAACATTTGTCAATTTTTTTTGGCTGCCCAGCATCTGAACCCCTTTCTATGTTTGGGGAATTTTCATCCTTACAAGTTTTGGTAGGAGCAGAAAAAGTGTCCCATTATAAGAGTTGAAAATTTCAGAGAACCACTTTTCTAGCTTTCTTTGCTGCCAAGCAAGGCGCATGACCCAAGCTCTCTTCCCAGAGTTTGAATGGGGAGCTTGTGATAAACAGAAGCAGGAATGGCAGAGGACTTTCTGAATGCAATGGCGTTGAGGCAAGATAGTTTCTGGGGGCATTGGTCACGTTCAGTGACAAGAGAACAGAGACATTGGTAACAGTGACAGGGATGGCATTTGACCAGATGTATGGTGTGAACTGGGACTTTGTGTCTGGCTGCTGCTCTCCAGTCCTCTCAGAAATTCCAGAAACAATGTAATCTTTTTCAATAAATTCCTTTTCTATTTAAATTAGTCAAAGGTGATTAAATTAGGGAAGCCCAGTGGATAGGGCGTCTGCCTACCCCATGGGAGGTCCATGGTTCAAACCCTGGGCCTCCTTGACCCGTGTGGAGCTGGCCCATGCACAGTGCTGATGTGCACAAGGAGTGCCCTGCCATGCAGGGGTGTCCCCCACATAGGGGAGCCCCACGCACAAGGAGTGCGCCCTGTAAGGAGACCCGCCCAGCGCAAAAGAAAGTTCAGCCTGCCCAGGAATGGCACCGCACACACAGAGAGTTGATGCAGCAAGATGATGCAACAAAAAGAAACACAGATTCCTGTGCCGCTGACAACAACAGAAGCAGACAAAAACAAGAACACACAGCAAATGGACACAGAGAACAGACAACTGGGGGGGGGGGGCTGGGGAGGGGAGAGAAATAAATAAAAAATAAATCTTTTTTTCAAAAGGTGATTAAATTAATTAAAACTAAGAAAGTTTACTGCTTCAAATTTTGGTACCAAGAAGTGTGGTGTTACCAGTAGCAAATGCTAAAAATGTGGAATTGGCAATTCCAGACTACTGAATTCATATGAACAGGTTTCTGTGGTGCTATGTAATTATTAAGAAAACACATCGCTCTAATTCTTATCTCAGATGTGACAACAGAGAAAAATAGGGAGACTCTCTCAGACAACAGAACCAAGGACCATGAAGGACATGATAAAGAGCATCTCCTGAAGAGAGCAGAGAGCCAGCCTGATTGCCTGACCTGCTCCACTTGGAGTCAGGAGCTTCACCACTTCTCTGTCGTAGGATAAAATATGTGTTATGGACAACTGACTGTGAGTTGTTTCCTGCTCTTGCCTTTTCTAAACCAGATGTTTTATTGTGGTACATTGCTAGATCATGAAGAGTAAAAACAAGAATGGATCCGAGGAGAAAATTAAACATTATCCCAAGATTCTAGATTTAATAATCCCAAAATTCTGGATGTGGCATCTTGAGATTTAGGGTTCCCTCCCCTTGGGCTGTGTGTGAACAGTTTTCATAAAGGACTGAACTTTTTTTTTAAGTGTACATAGATATATTGGGTAGTCAAAGGGGTGGACTGTATGCAGCAAACATTGTTGGTTTCCCACTCAGCATCCGTTAGTTTCTTTCTCCTTTCAGGCAAAATCTCAATTTAGGTGTCCACTCCTTTCTCTTGTGACTCAAAGGACAGTAACCCTTTCCCTCCTCCAGAGTAAATCCTACTTAGTCTAAGCCAACCAGAGCTGACCCTTTCCCCTTGCCAGTGATTGGCTTAGGGCTAGGCACAGAACCCATTTCTGGTCAATACAACATGATAAGAGGTCTTCTAGTGGCTCTGGGATATTTCCTCATGCATATGAAAAAGACCCTGGAAGACATAACCCTTTCTGTCCTATTACTGTGGTAAGATAGTCCTGGAACTGCAACAGTCATCTTACTCCCAGCCTGCAGATAAGGTCATTGGCAAGAAGGCGAGGCAAAAGGCTCACTAAAATATGAAGCCAAAGTAATGATGTATCATGATTATTCATGATTGAACTTCTTGATCTGTGAGATAATGAATTTAATTATTGTTTAAACAACTTTTGAGTCAGAGTTTTTTGTTACAGGAAACCCAGAACATAACAATTTTTCCCCCTAATTCACCTAAGAGTTAACGAGAAGAAATGAAGTCTTCCAAGAGACATCATTTTGACTCCAAAACTTGTATATGTGATTGATCTTTCACACTACTTTCTATAATTTAATTGCTTACAAAAAAACATGCTTGTTATGTAAGTTTTTATTTGTTCACCTATGCCATAAAATGGCTATTCCGGGAAACTGAATTGGTTCACTTCACTTACTCAGTATATGAACTTACTGGCCCTTTGTTGATTATTTCAGCCCTCAAATCCTGGATGGGTTTGCTTGTCAAAGAGAAACTTCACTAGTTCCTGCAGGTGTCAAAAATAAAGCTACCTCTGACAGTGCTCATGCAAACATTATGAAAGCTTTGTTCTCCCACCATTTGCATGTGTCTCTATTTGAATTACATTTACTTCTCTAGCACCAATTATTGACTCATCACATCACTATTAAAATATTCATGTGCCCTGTCTTTGTTTCCTAGGGCTGCCATCCAAATTAACACCAACTTGTGGTTGGATGAATGCACAAGAGTTCCAGCTCTTTGGAGAACAGGTACTGATGAAGTTTGATAATGAACTGACACTCTTCATGTGAACATGTGAATGTTCAGGGGCCAGTTTATATTAATAAAGCCTTGGAATTAAAATAGAGTTCAGTGCTGTTAAAAAAAATATTGAGATTGTCTCTTAAAAACCAGGAATTAAAGAGCAATGGAAAAAAAAACCACACACACACAAACAAACCTCTCAGGATATACAGCAATATCGATAAACTTTATAGATATTATACTGAAGGAAATAAAAACAGATGCAAAAGAGTACAAACCGTGCAATGTCCACGAACAGACAAAATGAATCAATAATGATGGAAGTCAGAATAATGGTTATCCCTGGGGGTGGGGATAAACTGGGAAGAGGCATGAGGGAACATTATGAGGTGCTAGAAATATTCTATATCTTGATCTGGATAATGGTTATACAGGCATGTACATCAAGCTGTACAGTTCGGTGCACTTTTCATACTTTACTGCATATGTGTATATGATACTTCAAAAAATATCACAAGCTGAATCTGAACAACACTGTTGTCCACCCAATGCCAGGAAGCAGGACTCTTAGAACAACTTCAAATTAGATATATTTCTGAATATATAAGATTGGAAAATAATAGCAAATTGTTTAAATAGAATAGTATATTCTTCAAGGCATTCTTAGTTTGTTTTATCATTATGAGTGGGTCTTCAGGTTAACACTTTATAGTCTTTCAGTCATTTCCAGTCTTGGCATACAAATTACAAAGACCATGACATTATAAAAAATAAGAATGGGAAAAAATCCCCTATAATGCCATCACCTCCAACCTACTGATTATTCTGCATATTTTCTTGAGCTTTTTATTCATATACACATATATTTTTATAGGACTGGAATTAAGTGTAAATACAAGTTTGTATCCTGTCTTTTCAATGGGTAATTTGTCAAAATTATGTTCATGCATTAATTTAGCAAATCTTTATTGAGCACTGTTCTAGGTACCAGGAAAACAATATTTTCTCCATGCCTTCATAGTGATTGTTTATGATAATTATACAGTATTGCTTTTAGTGCTCTAATATGACTTAATGATCAGCAAATTTCTCATCAGTAAACTTTGGTTGTGCTTTCATAAAATTGATAAATATATGAGTCATTATTGATAGAATTGAAGTTCCATGACAGAAAGAACCATATCTGTTCCATGTAATATTGGATACCCAGAGTACAACATGTTACATTCTACATAAGGGGAGAGGAAAGAAGGAAAAAAAGGAAGGAAGGAAATGTATTTAAACTGTTTTTCAGTGTTTGTCTACTCTAATTAATGTTGCCATCCTCTTAATGCATTCAACTTTTTTCTTTAATTTGGTAAGAGAGATGTGCACTTATGTGTTAGTTTGCTAAGCTCCTTGAAGCAGGTACAATGAAATGCATTGGCTTTTAACAGTGGGAATCTATTAGCTTATAAGCTTACAGTTTTCAAACAATGGGAATTTATTAGTTTATAAGCTTACAGTTTTGAGGCTGTGAGAATGTCCAAATCAAGGCATCAAGATGATGCTTTCTTCCTGAAGACTGGCTGCCAGTGATTCTGGACTCCGCTGTCACATGGCAAGACACGTGGCAGCATCTGCTGGTTTCCCCCTTCTCTTCCTGTTTCCTTGCTTTCAGGAAGTAAGTATGACTCCCTCTCTCTCTCTGTCTCTCTCTCTCAGTCCTATTTACACAGGACTCCAGTAAGCTCCTAATTCCATTTATAAAGCACTCCAGTAAGAGGATTAAGGCCCTCCTTAACTGAAGTAACCTCATCAAAAGGCGCTACTTACAATTCGTTTGCACCCACAGGAATGATTAAATTTAATAACTGGATTTCCTGGGGTACATACAGTTCCAAACCACCACAACTTACTTACCTGACGAGTAAGAAGAACTGAAGCATGAACCAACCAGAAAAACCACAAGCTCCAGGACCAGGGCCCATGGAGGCTCTGGTGAGATAAAAGTGCTGATAGGATATACCTCAAGTAAAGGTTTAGTGCTTAATACCTAGGCAAAGAGATCAAATAATGGGAAGCTGCCTTTGGGATACAGGGTAACTGGATGAAGTTTGCTTCTCAGCACTCCCACTCACTGGAGAAGAGTTTTACTGAATCAGATATGACAAGATGGAGGATGGGATACCATTCACCAGGGAACAGGGCTGGAAGTCTCTCAGAGAACAGTGGCCCCGATTATCATTTTCCATAATGTATGGAAAGGGTTTTAGTCCCTGAGAAGCTGGATATAAGCATTTCTTTATAAGGAAGAACCCTCTTGTGAAAATGGGATTTGGTTAGCCCACTTTGGGTAGAAGGCAGAGCCCAGGTTTCTGCCAGAGGAAGCAACTCTATTATTGCCAAGAGTTGGAACTGATTGGGCGGCTCTTAGAACTGTCAACTAAAATGTTGATAGAATTTTATTAAGTCATCAGAAGAATGAGTATGTGGTAAACCCTCTTCATTTCCCTTCTGAAATCTTTGGTAAAATCTACATTGCTTACTAATGCTTTATAAAGCACATTTTCTTTGTGGAGGAGTGAGGGTAAATGCTGAATCCTATTTCAAGGTTGAAACAGACTACATGTGGAAATGTTTGATATTTAAGTCACACTGAGTCTTCCATATCCTCTCGAGTTCCTTGGGAAGGGCTCCAGAAGACATAAAGGAAAAGACTGGGAATGTTGTAAATCTTCCCTCTTTGCCTGGACTGACCCCAGTTCATATTATCTAGAAAGCTCTCCTGCTTTGTACAAGTAGGAAACAAAGGGTTTTTCTTTAGAGTCCCTTGTGGAATATGGAAAGTAAGCCATATCAAGGTGGATTGCTTAAATCCCAGTTCCTTTCTGGGTTTATGATTTCCTAGTCTCTAGCCTTTATCAAAGTCATATTTTTGCTCCCAACTGTTCCAGCCCGGTCTTAGCTAGCCTAGCTCAAAGTAAAAAGAGACATCTTGTCCCAAGTTTGAGCCACCTCCCTGTGGCCAAGCGGTAGGATAGCAATAAGTAAGAAAGGTCAGCCGGGATCTACCCAAGTTAAAAGTGAAACACAAATTATGGGAGGTGCATGCTTCGCAGTTTTATTATCATTAAGGAAAGGCATTTTCTTTAGACTATGGTTTCTATAGCCTCACAGAGTCATAGGCCATGAGAGGATGTGCAGAAGAAATATAGGTTCAGGATATCCCCGGAAGGTTTTAAAGTCATAAATCTATTTTGATATGAAGACTGTATCATATGCAGTCATTTTTTGTTTTGTCATTAAAGCTATCAAACAGATGTTAGTGATTTTTTTTCACCTGAGTTTATGACAAGGAAATAGTATTTAAATCAATATATAAATCAAATAATCTCTATTGGCAATGTTAGTCTAGAAGAATGTAGTTGCATAGAATAGTAAAACAAAGGATATGTTTTCAAGGGGCTTGATCATTTTAAAGTTATTCACAGACTCTCCCACCAAATTTAGTTCAGATTATGTGTTTTTTAATAAAGATAGCAACAATGATGTTAATGAAGATTTTTTTTTCTCTTCAATGATTGCTTTAAAAGGAAAACCTTGAAGCGTGCAGGAATTTCTGATGTCAGAAAACTATTAAATGTAAGGTTGTATTTAGTAATCAGGGTGCTTTAGCTCTTGGTAATTGGCACATGCATAATTATAATTTGCATTCCAGTTATTTAAACTGAAATATTCTTGTTCAGGTTGAACAAACTGTGAGTAGAAGATGTCTTTCCCCAAGAAATAAGATGGAGAGAGTCTTTGGAGAATGGCCTCACTGAACTGGTAAGTTAGCTTTCTCCGGATTTTGGTTATTTCCCCAGTTCTTCCGTAGTTCCTCAGTGCTCTGGCCATTTTCTGGTAAGTCATGGTCTTCCGGTTGCCTTTTCGTTTTCCCCAAAGTTCCGCAAGTTTTTCTTTGTTTTTTGATACAAACTGAAAGATGCCCTTAGTTTTATCTATCCATTGAATGCAAGATGCCATCTCAGGATTACACAAAGATTCATGAAGGTATTCATACAGGCGGAGCTTCTTTCTGCCTAAAACGGAAGAAAGTAACGTCAGATTCCATCGTGGCTATGCAGAGATCATCCTCACGAAGAAAGAACCTGTTCAAAAGCCAGATTTCATAAAAACAGCATAGGATCTAGTTTGTCTCTGACGCATCCCCGATGGAATGCATTTAGGGTATCATTTCTGGGAATTGAAGGTCAAGGGTCTAGTTGCCTTTTCAAGTTTCAACTAGACCTTTCTTTGTTAGGGAAGTTGTAAAAACTTTGCACCATATTTCACTGTAACAGAGAAGCCTGGAGTGTTTTGCCTTGAGGTCTTTTTTTCACAGTTAAATCTCCACTACTGGGTTTATGGTTCATGTGATCTTTCCACAGAACAACAAAACTGAGCAACTTCAACTGCAAAGCTTAGTGGTTTTAAAGAGAAATCTCAAAAGCCACTTCCAGAAAGCAAGTCCTTTGAAAGGACTTTACGTAAATGAGTTACTTTAAATGAGGTAAGGGATGTAAGTGCATTTTATAAAATGCAAAACAGTATGCAAATAAGATAATATTAGTGAAATTAATGATTACCTAACTCTGGCTTTGCATGATCACTTTACAAAACTGGAGAGGAAAATGCCAAAAGTATTTCCACCAAGTTTTGACATAATTCATGAGCCATGACAATGGGCATTGTGACATTTTTCATTGCCATAAAATTAAATGAAACTACCAGAGTCTTTTTTTTTTCCTTTTTAAGAATGCGGATACTAACATTTCAAAATAACTAGGTAGGAAACTGAGAGAATTTATTGTGGTGGATTTTGTTTGGTTGATTGGATTTCTCTGGCCTGACAGCTACTCATGAGAAAGAAGGTGACGGTCCATTTTCAGATCTCTGAGTTGGCCTGTAAACACCATGAACTACCCGAACTGTTAGTTGCTAAAAGAACCACAGCCAAATTCCATTTTTCCAATGAGAAACTAGAATAGTGGGTTCCCAAATTACTGGTTTAGAGAGTCTATAGAGACAGTCTCTGGAGAGTAATACTCTTGCATCAGTCATCATTCATCCAAAAACCTCAAAGTTTTTCACAAAGATTATCTTTTGCATTAAATTATCTTGAGTTTATGACTTGAGAAATGTAAGGGACTTACCAAAAATCACATCATAAATTAAAGTCACAGCCTTAAACAGAGCTTTTCTGCCTCTTAAGCAGTGGCTGAATGAAGCTTAACAGATCATCATTTTTAAAAATTTGTTTTTAATTTTTTCTTAACTTTTATTGTAGTACCATATATACAACTCAAAACTTCCCATTCTAACAACTATCAAGTGTATAAATCAGTGGTATTAATTATAGTCACAATATTATACTACCATCACTAAGATCTAGTGCCCCAACTTTTTCATCACCTCAATCAGAAATTCTGCCCCTGATAAGCAAAGACTACCCCTTCCAGTTCCTCCCATCCCCAGCCTCAGGTAACCTGTAATCTATTATCTTTCTCTATGAAATTTGCTTATCCTAGGTATTTCATATACATAAGAGCATATAGTAGTTGTCTTTTTGTATCTGGCTTATTTTAAACATGTTATCTACAAGATTCATCTATATTGCAGCATGTTTCCAAACTTCATTCCTTTTCATGGCTTAAAATGTTCCATAATATGTATATATTACATTTTGTCATTTCATTCATCTTTTGATGAAACTTGGGTTGCTTCTACATTTTGGCTATTGTGAATAATGCTGTTATAAACATTAATGATCAAATCGCTTTTAATTTTTAAAAAATTTAATTTTTATTTAAAAAAATAAAAGTCAGGCATGATCATGGTAAAGATTCAAACAGAAGTAGAAGGTGAAAGTAAACCTTCCCATCTAGCCTACATATTTCTAGAAAAGATTTTTTTCTTAACTTCTGCATACACATATATATATGTCCTTTTAAATTACAAAAAAAGGGATTATTATTTTGTATTTTTCCAGTAAATAATATACTTTAAATTATAAAAGAGATTAGATACAGATAGATTAAATACCAGACTATTAATAGTGCTTACTTGTGGGGAATAATGAGCAACATACC
Source organism: Dasypus novemcinctus (assembly GCF_030445035.2). Lineage (NCBI taxonomy): Eukaryota > Metazoa > Chordata > Mammalia > Cingulata > Dasypodidae > Dasypus > Dasypus novemcinctus. The sequence goes on along the minus strand of NC_080684.1, from coordinate 85,570,753 downwards.
TTTCCCCAACTTGTGCTGGAGGTCAGGAGGTTGTACCAGTTGGTTTTCAGTGGCATTCTGTAGAGACTGATGAATATTCCCTTCAAAATATAAGTCTGTTGCACTGTTCTGTATAAATAATGCAGCAGGATGTTAGTAGGACTTTCCCTGAGCCCCCAATTAGTGGCTAAAGTTCAAAACTTAGGGCAAAAGAGTGCTAAGCATCCCCCAAATTTTAAAAGGTACTATCCCTTACTGTAGCCAGATATATCCCCAAGGCACAACTAGGGTCAAGCATGGAATCTCCTTTCCCTGCCCACCCCCAAGCCCATGTAAGGGGAGGACCAGGGGCAGAGGAGAATGATCTTGTGAGGAGTTTCTTATCCTCTCCTCCTTATGAGAAAGAGGGGGTTGCTTTCCTTCTTCCCCCTGAAAAAGACCAGTGAGAGAGAAGTCTCAAGAATAATCATTGGGTCACTGAATTGTACATTTTTAAATGTATGTTTCAAAGTATATGTTACATGAATTTCCCTTCAATTTTACAAAATCATTAATGCAGATTGACATGCCAGCAAAAAAGGGAAGACGGGCGTCCATTCCTGGGTTGGTTTCCGTCTGGACAAGAGGAAAACCATGGCAGCTAAGGGAGGGCAGTGACCCTTATATGTGACCATCAGTGTGGTAGGACAATGGTCCTACCACCACATGAGGCAAGAATATGTGGATATATGGGTTCCATGGGTTAATTTGACACAGTGGCCGTGGCTGGACTTGAGCCATCTTACCACACCCCACAAGAGGGATGGTCAGCAGGGAAGGTCCCCAATATAATAGGCCGTGCAGTAGGGGGTGGTGGTTGAAGGGGAGGTAGGGTTGCCAGATTTAGCAAATAAAAATATTGAGCCTACTGTATTTTACCTAACAACCCTAAGTGTAGGTGAAGAGATTAAGCTGGAACCAACACGCCCTTTATGCCTGTCTCAGCAAGGGCCATCAAAGAGTGTCAAGGCTATTAAGTGAAGTTGAATAGATATCATTCAACTGTGGGCTTACAAAGGTACCCAATCAAGTGATAAGACATTTGACATTTTCCTCTCATTCTTCATTCCCGCATTCCCAATTCCAGGAGCCAGACCCAGAAGAGGGATGGGTAGGAGGAGGGCAAGAATAGAATGCTCCGTCTCTATTTCAGATTCTTTGCACAGGCCATGCCTGTGCCAAAGTGGGAAAGAGACAGGAGTTAAATTAGATTTGAGATTAAAATTTGGAACTGGACATTCAGTAACTAAGTATGATTGGAAAGTTAGAGAATCTGCCCAAGATGAAATTAAAAGGCAGAAAAAGGACATTTGGTATAGCATGGTGAACATAACAATTGAAGAAAACTAAAAACCATTTCATATTTATACCTACCCTCCCCATTTATACTGTTAGATAAAGCAGATACATTAAGAAAACAATATACAAGTATAAATGGAGAGATGATGATGACATTTCCTTTTGCAGGTACTTGGTAGAATATAAATGAACTGGTCCAATTCCTGTTGCTAACTGTGTGCTTGGGAAGGAAAATGGAGCAGGTAAATATAAGCTTGTAAGTAAAGCCAATTCAGGGGAACTTTAGGTCTTATCCTACAGCATTTAAAGGAACAGTAAGTTTTTGCAGTTTTTTTTGGATAAACTGAGGAGTTGCCGATAGTTACCCGAGAACCCTGAAAACAACTACCTCTTTGCCTGACTGCTTTGTAGAAATAATTCAAACCAGTTTGAGGACAGATGAAGAGCAGCGACAAAGGGCAATTTCCTTCTTGGCAGCATTACTGATGATTATCTGTGCTCACTGTCAAGTTGAGACCACTACTGGTGGCCATGAGCAAGCATTTTCCCAAATCATGCTGTTTCAGGTAGCAGATGCCAAATGGGTGGCTTGTGCAAATGGGAAACATGCCTGCTGCTGAAAGGGAGCTCCCTCATAAATATACTCACAATTACAGGTCTCCAGTTATAGACAGGTTCCTCTGTCGGTAGCATTCCACAGCATTTGGAGGTTCCTCTGACATGAGGGCAATGGTTGATGAAAGCCAGGTAATTTTTGCAATCTAATTAAAAATCAGAAAGAAACTGAGAAAGTCAAAGTTTATAATTGTTTATATCTAAATTAGCTTTTTGGGAGCAATTGCTCCCTCCAATGTCCCTTACCACTTTGTACTTCTCCTGTGATTTCTATCACATTATGCTGGTGTGACCAATCCCTGCTTATAATAATACATCCCATCTCTCTTATATGTTCCTTGCAGGCTGAGACACACACACACACAATTCTCTGTAAACTCAAGGGCAAAATAATTGATTCTAATTTAGATTCTATCTCTATAGTCTATAGGAAAATGGGGGCAGGTATCTTGTTTTTCCAAGTAGATTATAGCTTGGGTGGGCAGAAGGTTTTGTACCTAAATTATGACAACTAAAAAGCATTCCTGAGCAGTTGGTATAATGTCTATTAGATAAATGCCAAGAAAATATCCTTCATAACAGATGATAATTATGTTTTTGTATTCCTGTGTGAAATGTCATTCTCTGCATTTTTAAATATTTAATTATGCTGGGTAATAACCCTGGATGCTTTTTGCCTTTGTTAGAGTTAACCCTAGAAGCTTTAGGTAAAAATGATCTCCTCTGTTTAGTTGTTATTGTTACATGTGTGTGTGACCAACAAGTCATTTCACATACCAATGGACAGAGGGGAATGGCTATCATTACCTGGGGAATACTGAAGGTCTCCAGTTGAATGTTGCCTTAATACTTCAAAAGCATCTTCGAATGCTTGACCCAGCTTGTCCTGTTCAACACAAGTCTATTGGAGCAATGGCAGAACCCTGGAGTTATTAAATTATCAATTATACAATTTCCTGATATAAAATAGTATTTAGTCTATAAGAGGGTTTCTCAACCTCAGTATTCTTGACATTTTGGGCTGGATAAATATTTGCTGTAGGGACTGTCCTGTGCATTGTAGAATGTTTAGTAGCATCCTGTCCTCTGCCCACTAGCTGCCAGTAGCACACCCCCTTCTACCAGTTTTTGATAAACAGAAGAGTTTCCAGACATTGCCAAATGTTGCTTAGAAGGCAAAATGGGACCTGGTTGAGAACCATTGCTCTATAGTGTAGTATATAGAAATAGTATTCATTCTATAGGATAGTGCTTAACTATCTTGAAACATTTTAGCCAAGAGTTATAGAGCAGAGAAGGCTGATACGGGAAAAGGGGTCAAGGAATTATCTTTAATCAAACAGAATCTGGGACTCATTACTTAGAAGTGAAATACTTTCAATTTCAAAAGAACCTCTTTTAAGACCTAGAACTGAACTGTTTTCCAAACCATTTCAGGCTCTTATCAATACAATTCAAGTATTTTAAGTTTAAAATAGAGTAGAGAGTGAAGCAGATGTGGCTCAAGTGCTAGAGCTTCCGCCTAACATATGGGAGGACCTGGGTTCGATCTCTGGGACCTTCTGGTGAAAAAGAAAAGAAAGCGTGCCCGTGTGTTTAGCTAGTGCCCGCGTGAGTGCCTGTGCAAGTGAGTCACACAGCAAGATGATGACGAGTCAAAAGAGAGACAAGGGGAGAGTCAAGGTGAAGCACAGCAGAAACCAGGAACTGAGGTGGCACAATTGACAGGGAACCTCTACATCAGGGGTCTCCAGGATCAAATCCCGGTGAATCCTAGAAGAGAGAAAATGAGAAGAGAAGACAACACACACAGCAAAAACAGCAGGGTGGGAGGAGGGGAAGGGGGAAAAATAAATAAATAAATCTGTTTAAAAAATAGAGTAGAAAAAGGAGAATTTAAAATGCCAACTTACCATGCTTCATTAATAAATTGATCACTCTGAAAAAGCTTAATATATAAGAAGCAAAATTAAATAAATTTCTCTACTTAGTTTCTGAATTAAACGATCTTGCTAAAAATATTTTCTGAAAGTATCTTACCTAAACCAAAAGTAATATATAATTCCCTTTCATAAGCACAGTTTCTTCTTCAGAATTGCCTATATTTCTTTGCTTTTCTATCATTACAAAAAAATTTTATTGTTTAAATAGCTAACTAGAACTAAGAGTTGGCATTGACATTTAAATTTTAGTACCTAAATTGCTTAATTTATTTAGAGAAGTAAGAGAAATAACTTAGGAGTATATACCAAAACATTTGAATTTCAAAATTCCTGAAGCATCAAAAAACCTTTTTACTTTAACATAGCTCTCCATATATAATCTCTCCATTTATAACAATGATTTTTTTTTCCTTAACTTTTCTGGTGTCATGGAGTCCTTTGAGAATCTGATGAAAGTCATGTTTCTTTCATGAAAAACGCATCTACATTACAAGTAAAATTTAGCCTATGAAGTCCATCCATGGACTCCCCAGAATCCTAGGTTAAGAACCGCAATCTAAACTTTTACATTATCTACCTTCTTTCTTGGTAAGTAATCTTTTAAAATAAACAGTTGTTCTCACACAGTCCCACATGAAATGCTATTTGTCTCTATGTTCTATAGAACTACACAAAACCAAACAAACCAATCCACATAAAAAGGAAGTGTGGTGGGTCCCAACATTCCTTATCATTTACATTTGGCATATCCAGCAATTCTATTTATCCAAGTCCTTAATATATATTCTGCAAACACAATGAGCTTAACCTTAAATACCTAACACTGCATAATACCGTGAAGTAATGATTAATATTAACAATATACCTATTCATAACGTATCAATCTAATGCCAAATATCAAAATTCTGTTCTGTTTTTTAAATCACTATATCGTATCAGCTAAAAGAGTATGAGATTAAAATGCACAAATTACTGTTTGGGCTCTGGTCCCAATGAGTGTTATCAGAAGCTTATATATTTTTAAAAATCCATGTCAGTCTTTCAATCAAATCGGTGCCTCGATTTGAAAGCACCCGAAGCAAGTACATAATATAGTGCTGTACTTTGAATTAAATATGTGAAGCTTCTCTCTTTGATTAAAATAGCCCCAGGTCACTAAGACTATCAAGTCTCTTTAAAGTAGCAAAGTCCAAGAAAAGGTTTGAAAACATTATTGATGGCTTCAGTATCTCAATATTTTCAGAAGCACAAGAGGCAGTCAATGAGAAACACTCATTAGGACAAAGGAAAAAATTAACGTTATTTCAATGTATTTTGAAAAAAATGTAAGCTGAGCACTTACCAGGGAGACACTTCAACCCTTTACAAACACGTTTCATTAATATCAGAATTGTTAAAGACAGAATTGTTCAAGAGCTCACAGGCAGAGTTGCATTAAATAGCTGCTTTTAAGGAAGTGCAACGAAGGGGATTTTTTTTAAAAGATACAGTGCTTTCATAATTTCTATTTCATGATATAGTCAGAAGACACCAGAGGCTATTATTTTGAAGAGGTGCATAATCTTTTGCATCTTGTGGACCAAAAGCATCATAACCAAAACCCCTGCCCAGCACAAGTTGTAGCCCCAACTTTGACTTAGACGATTCACATCCATCCCTTCTATTATTTATATTATTTGTCCCAATTCTGGACCCTCTATTGCCTTTTTTTAGCCACGATTACTAACAGCCTTCATTCTGGACTCTCCAAATTGACCTCTTCCCTCCTATATCATCTGACTTCATTGCAGGTTCACTGACCATGTTACTTAGAGAACTTCAAGGCTTAGCCCTCTTGGCCTGGCATTTAAGGCTCTTCAACTCTCGCCTCAGCCTTATTTCCCACCACTCATTTCAGAGGAGGGAAGTGAGTCCAGGCTACCGTCATCCCTCCGCACTTAGTCCCCAGCAGAGGCCCCAGAATGGTTGGGAGGGGGTGATTATGGGTGGCCATCTGGTGGGGCATCCCTTGAAGCTGCTGCATTTGCAGAGCGAGGCCAGTTCTATAACTGAGCCTGAGGGCCTATTTGGATGTCTCTTGGTGGCACTGATGGAAACTGACAGGAAGGTTCTGAGGAACTCAAACCTTCCACCAAGCTACCCCAAAGTACTGCTCGTTCCACCTATAATACTTTCTTCTTAGTTCATGCACTTGCCTGCTCGCACATTCTTTCTTACCTGTCCATCAAGAGGCCAGTTGAGCGTGCACATGTACCAAACGGAAATAGCCTTCTCTTCTGAAACACGGGTCTGCATCCCTTACCTAACTTGTAACCTTCTACTATTTTAATGACTGTCACATTTGGCCAGGGGGGAAATTGCTTAAGATTTTTTGGCAAACCTTGTGGGTGGGGAGGGCTAGAGGGGGTGTGATTTCAAAACTGCTAGTGATTTTTTGTTTTGCATTGTTGGAACCTGAGCTCACCTTTGATATGGGACTATTATTCTAGACCAACTTCTTTTTAAAGTCAATTTGTTATGCAAATGCAAACCTGCAGCAGCCCCTCTTCTGAAATTTAGATTTACAATAACAAGTATGAAGCCGTAATCGCTAATGGCGATTAGTTTCTTAATCTGTTCTAGCCCCTTGTCTACAACCTTTACCGGCTGCCTAACTGCATTTCATTCATTCAACAAATATATATTACTGAGCACTTTTACTCTGCGGGCCACTGTCTTGCACCTAGAAATACAGCCTTGAACAAGTTCTGGTGAGAAATGATAAGCAAAGGAAAGAATGATCAGAAATTGATAAATGCTGAGGAAACAAACAGAGAAGTGATGGAATGTCTGGAGTTGTGGTGAATGTTGAGGAAAAATCTCTGAGGAGTCAACCTATGCGCGACACCTAAGAAAGAGTGAGCTAAACAGCAAATTCTAAGGTCTGGAAGCCGCGCCTCCTAGCGGCGAAAACAGCAGGTGCAAAGAGCCTTAGATGGAAAGGCAGTTGGCTTTTTCAGTGCACAGATGGAAAGCCAGTGGGGCTGAAGCAAAGTAAGCCTGGGGGCTGAGAGGAATATTATTCAGCTGTAGAAGAAATAAAGTTCTGATACATGCAAAAACATGGATGAACCTTGAAGACATCATGTTGATTGAAACAAGCCAGACACAAAAGGATACATATTGTGTGAACTCATTGATAGGAAATAATTAGAATAAGCAAATTCATAGAGTCAGAAACTAGAATGCAGGTTTTCAGGGGCCAGAGGGGGGAGTAGGGAATGGGGAGTTAATTCTTAATAGGTAAAGAGTTTGTCTGGGTGATGGAAAAATTCTGGTAATGTTTGGTGGTGATGGTAACACAACTTGTGAATGTAATTAACACCAGTGATTTAAATATTTGCCTGTGGTTAAAAGGGATGTTTAGGGTGGTATATATGTTGCTAGAATAAAAGTTCACAACTGCAAAAAAACCATAGGACTGTGACACAGTGAAACTTACTGTAAACTATGGACTATAGCTAATAGTAAAATTATATTAATAATTTCTCATCAATTGTAACAGGTATGACACTAATACAAAATGTTAGAAATGGGCACAGTTAAATAGGAACTCTGTGTTTTGTACATGATCTTTCTGTAAACCTTCAACTGCTCTTTTAAACAAACAAACAAACAAAAGATTGGAGAGGAAGGAATATCCAGATCTCCATCTATCAAGCCTAAAAAGAATAAAAATTCACATATGGTAGTGGTTGCTTCCATAATCCCATCTCACAAATAAAGAGTCTAAACCAAGGTTCAAAGATGTTCATTGACTTTCCAAGGTCCAACTGCCAGTGAGAAGTAGGCTGGGTTGGATGCACACCTGGGTCCATCTGACTTCAAGCACATGCTCCCAACCACTGAGCTGGAGCCCCAGGTCTGCAATTCAGGTTCCATGGAATCAGGGGTCTCATTCCGATAGCAGGCTCCACAGCACCCAGCAGATGCTTGCCACCCAATACAGGCTTGGGTGAGTATTTGAACTGAGGAAAAAACAAACAAGTGAACTTTCTAAATGAGCATTTCGCTAACTGGTGTCTCCAGAGTTTTATTCTATAGGACATCTCCAGAGTTTTATTCTATAGGACACTAATAAATACCTGAAAAAATTGTTGAGTGGAAGGCAGGGTTGCTGCCTAGGATTTCTTGAGTAGAGCCAATGAGTACCTTGAATGTTTTGTTACAACTCTGTTAGAGATGGGGAAAGAGAAACACAGCTTGTAGGGCTAATATGAGAACATTCTTTCAACAACTTGAAGAGAAGACGCAATAATCCTTCATTATTTTAGATGTCAAGTCTCCCCCTCCCTTTTCAATCTTATGGAACGTATGAGTTGTCTCCCCAGGAAAATGCCATTAGCACATGTTTTCAGGCAAACACTCCCTGAAGGATCCATGGACCCCAGTTTAGGGGCCACTGCTATATTTTACTTTCAAAGGACTAAGGACTAAGGACTGCCTCTTGAGACATTAGCAACCAACACACACACAGCATGTTTTTTGGAGGGGATGAAGGGGACGGAAAGGATGAGTGATTGAGAGGGCAAGGCCATCGTTTCAGAAGTGTGCTACGGGCTCTGAAGAGAAGATCCCTGATTGACGAAGTTCATTGTCCTCGATGGCAACTGAGATTATTTTAGAAAATCTTAAGCAACAGATGTGCTAGTGCCTAAATCATATGGTGCCAAGCTTCAGGTGGAAGACTGCATTTTCTGAGAATAGGGAACTAAATAACAGAGAAAAAGGAAGAATAAGTTCGGGCTCTTATCATTCCTTGCAATTTCTATAATATTTAAGTAATTCAATTATTTAGGGGCTTTTAAAACTGGATCTTAATCTTGGTAAGATCTCTGGAAACCTAATAAGCAAATAATAATTGTTAGCAGACAGGGGAGAAGGCGCTAGAAAATTTCCCATGTTAGAATAGGAGAGGAGAACTCATAGAATCATAGATTATGAGACAAATAGCTAACTCTCACACTCATAATAATAATAATTGTAATAGTTTATTCTTTGAAGTATATTGAGACATCTTGTGGCCCAATGTGGAGTCTATCTTAATGAATATTCCATTTGCACGTGAGTTAATGTGCATTTTGCAGTTATTGTGTTTAGTGTCCTATAAATGTCAATTAGATCTAGGTGGTTGATTATATTCAAATCCTGTCCTTAGAGGTTTTATGTTTATTTGTTTGTTCTACTTACTCTATCAATTACTGAAAGAGAGCTGTTAAAATATCCAGTGATATTTGTGAGTTTTTCTATTTTTTTCCTTTTAGTACTGTCAATTTTTGCTTCGTGTCTTTTGAAGTTCTGTCATTAGGTGCGTACTCATTTAGAATTGTTATATGTTCTTGATGAAGTAAGCCTTTTATCATCATAAAAGTTCTGGATTTCATTCTAGTAAGCCTCCATGTCTCGACGTCTACTTTGATATTAACCACATCAACTTTCTCATCCTTAGTGGTTATACGATAAGTATTTTTATTTTCAACCTGTCACTTGTCTATATCTTTATATTTAAAATTTGTCTCTTTCAGCAGTTTCATCCAGTTTGACAAACTCTCTCTGTTTAGTGTTTAGTTCAGTTTAGTAACTACTGATATGGTTGGGCTTAGGTCTACTGTCTTGCTATTTTTCATTTTCTTTTTTGTTCCTTTATTCTTCCTTTCCTGCCTTCTTTTGTATTAAATATTTTTATTATTCCATTTTATTTCCTCTATTAGTTTTTTATAATATGATATGATGTGATGTGATATGATGTGATGTGATGTGATGTGATGTGGTATGATATATGATATGACATGCAATTTTTAGTGGCTCCTCCAGGGATTACAATATACATCCTTATTTATCAAAATCTACTTTGTTAATATTGTACCACTTCATGTATACTGTAAGAACCTATTATAGTATAATTCCATTTACACCCCTCCCCCAACCTTTGGGTTACTCGTCATGTATTTACTTTTACCTATGTCATTGTAATAGAAGATTTAAGTCTCACATGCTGTGAGGTGGGATTATTATCCCTGAGTTCAAATTGTGCTCCACACCTCCTAGCTGTTCAGACTTGGACAAGTTACTTTGCTTCTCAGTTTCCTCTTCTGTAAAAAATGTGAATAATAATTTTATTTACTATATAGGATTACTGTGAACATTATCTGAATGAATCTATGTAATATTCTTGGAACAGCCCTGGCATTTAATAAATGCCCAACAAATGTTAGCTCCAACTTTATAATTATCCCCATTTTACAGATGAGCAAACAAGAAGTTCAGGGAGGCTATATAATTTACTCAAGGTCACACAGCTTGTGAGTGGTAGAGGTGAAGGTTTTCAAACCAGTTCTACCTGACTACAACCGAAGGCTCTTAACCATTCAAACTGACTTTGCTTTCTTATCTATTGAGTGAGAATGAGAATGAGAGTGTGATAACGGCCTTCAGAGAGGTTTTGCTAAAATAGTGCATGAGAAGAATAATAAATACGCACTGTGGTAGATGTTACTATCACTGAAACTGCTTCTGTTTTACCTGATCTGGGACATGCAGCCTAGGTGGCAAGTGGCAGAGCTATAACTCAAACCCAGGTCTTTCTTTGCCAAATCTGGTGCCCAAATATTCTTCATAGTCTGTATCAATTTACTTTAATGACTTTAATAGCTCCTACCAGTGTCCGTAGCAATGGAGGAGCCCTCTGACTCAAAGGCGAGTAGAAAAATCACCCAACACCATAGAGAAGTTTGTGTCAACAGAACTACTGCCATGTCCCTGCAGAGGCACCAAAGGGGTAATGATTTGTTAGACCTTGTGTTCTGCACTTTGACTGATCCCATGCAAGGAAACTCTGGTCCTCCTATAATCTCTAAGCAATAAGCACCTATAGGTATACCTGGTTGCATTCTAGGCAGGGAGAGGTAAACTAAACTACAGCCAAAGTCTTTATATATTTTGTATCGTGGACCTGAAGAGCGAGCACATCTCTTGACTGCAGCCCTTCAAGTCTTGAAAGTGTCTAAAGCTAAGCTGACCACCAGCCTGGGAAAGAGAAGAAGGAACTGGCACCTCCTTCCTTTTTTAGTGGGTTCAAATGCCTATTTTTATTTCCTGGCTCACTAAGAGGATAGGCTTGCAAACGATTCCTTTCAGTTAGGAATATTTTTTCTAGCAATTTATGAACAACAACTTTCTGACAGCAACATCCCATTCCCATAAAAATTAGCCAATTAACTGTGGATGGAGAGGATGGAGGAGAGTCTTCTGAGCTCACAAAGTTTGGGAAACTGGCACACTAGGGAATCCCAAGTTACATCCATGTGCCTATAACAGACTATAAATTTCTAATACCAGTTGGCTTTCATTTTTAAATATGTGACCTCTTTATATTCACCTTCTATGAGATAACTGCAATTAACAATGAAAATATGTGTGAGGAGTCGGGTGAGGGGGTTGGGGGATATATGAGAACCTCTTATTTTTTTTAATGTAACGTTAAAAAATAATAATAATGAGATCGTAGGAAAAAAAGAAAGAAGTGAACTGAGAGGAGCCCAGGGCACACATTGAGTAGTGAATCTCTCAGCAGACACTTTCAGGTTCTGTTTGATAGCCTTACATTGGACATTCTTCAAGGCCATTAGAAATATATGTTTGTAGAAAGAAAAAAAAACAATTAAAGTATCTGTTTTTTAAAATCGACAGTGCAACTTGAATAAGATTAGAAAAGGAAGACAGAAACTTTTCAAAGAACTTGTTTAAGGAGCTCTCTGTATTACATTGCTCCAAATTTTTGCTTTTATAATTTTATAATTTTTTAACTTTCAAAAAATCTTAACTATAACCACCACCACCTTAACCATATAATCTTAAAACTTTTGTAGTATTCTGTCATTTTCAGCATTATCCCCCCTATATTACTTTGACAGCTCCAGAGGGAAAGGAAACCAATTCTCACACGGTTTTTTTTTGCTTTCCCAAAGCAAGTGGCAAAACATTATAACCTGTCATAGACCTAAATGAAGGTTGGATGAATAAATGAGTTCAATGTTTCACTTAACTCTTACAACAGCCCTTACCCTCATTTTGCTGGTGAGGAAACTGATGTCAGAGGTCACACAGTGAGTTAGTGTTAGATTTACAATTGGATTCTCTACATTCTCAATTTAGTTTTTCAGATATAGCCACTGGAAAATATTGATAGATACCATTAACTTTTTCTTTTAGAGCCTCCCCACCCCCTCACCCCCATTGTCTGCTCTCTGTGCCCATTAGCTGTGCGTTTGTTCTTCTGCGTCTGCTTGCATTATCAGGTGACTTTTTTTGTTGCATCATCTTGCTGAGTCAGCTCCCCATGTGTGAGTAGCCACTCCTGGGCAGGCTGTGTTTTTTTCACACGGGGGGGGCTTTCCTTGTGGGGTGTCCATCTTGGGCATGGGGTACCCCTACGCGGGGGTGCCCCTGCATGGCACGGCACTCCTTGTGTGCAGCAGCACTGTGCATGGGCCAGCTTATCACAAAGGTCTGGAGGCCCTGGATATCGAACCCTGGACCGTCCGTATGGGAGACGGATGCTCTATCAGTTAAGCCATGTCTGCTTCCCTCAGTGTTAACTTTTAAGTTTGTATTTTTTAGGAAGCAAATATGCTGAGAAGAACTTCCTTAGTTTTAATTTATAAAACTAAGTTTACTTTTACAAAGAAAAATGTTTTTAATGCCAAAATGGCATACTTACAACTGTTTTTCCATGTCAGTTATTAATATTTTCGCTGTTTTTTAAAAAGATCTATTTGAGAGTAAAGGAAGAAAAAAATCAAAATATCAGGAGAAAATGTAATTAATACCACTGAATTGCATTCATGAAAGTGGTTAAAATAGGAAATTTTATGTGCATATATGTCACCACAGTTAAAAAACAAAAATGCCATAGACTATACAATGCAAAGTGTGAACCCCAAAGTAACCTATGGACTATAGTTAATAATATAATTATAATGTGATACTGGCTCATCACTTTAAAAAAATATACTACACTAATGAAAAATGCTAATAATAGGGAAAACTGTGGAAGTGGTATATAAGAACTCTGTACTTTATGATTTGTCTTTAAACCTATATCTGTTACAAATAAATAAATAAATGAAAAAATAATATCATGAGAGTACAAAGATCAGAATGGATTAACAGCTCAGTTTGAAGTATTAATTGGTTTACATTATGTTTTATACCAAATAAGATGGCTGACAATAGGAGAGGCTACTGGGAAAGAACTGGGCTATTTCAATGATTGGGAACTACTATATCACATCCCACCTGGTGAACTGGGAATACTCAAGAGCTGCCATGAGGTCAATAAATTCTTCGTGACCAGATATTGCAGGACTTTAAGTTTGGAAATAATATCATCAGCTTTTGTTGTTTTAGTTTCAATTTTGTTTTTCGTGTATTGTTTTTAACGCTGTTGGTGAGATTAACAAAATTTAGGAAACTTGACAATACCAAATAAATGGAGAAGGTGTGGATTGATGGAGATATTTCCCATTACTGGTGGAAGTCTAAATGGGTATAACCATGTAGAAAAATAATTAGCTATTAGTAAATTTTAATGCACAAATCCACTCTCGGGCCTATACTCAAGAGAAACTCTTGTATATGGGCATCAATATATACATACAACTATGGTGCTAGAAGTCTTGTTTATTCTGGAAAAACTGCAAACAATCTATATACACGTACAGGAGAATGAATAAACAAAGTATGGTATGTTCATGTAGTGAAATGATGTAGCACAGTTTAAATGAAGGAACTGCTGCTAAATTCAATGACATGGAAGAAAATTGGACACACAATGTTCAGTGAAAAAAGTAACACCTAGAAGACAACTTATAATCTGATGGGATTTCTATACAGCTTGAAAACAAGCAAACCTAAGCAATCCATTTTTAGCTATCCACGCATTTGTGTGTGTATATGTGTGTAAATAAAGCAAGGAAATGATAAACACAAAATCTGGGGCAGTGACTACATCTGGGAATGGGGAGGGTGGGAGAGGGTCTAGGGATAATATGTAACTTGGTAAAAAAAGTTTTAGTTATTGGGCCAGCAGTTGGATTCTATTCTATCCCATTAGGTGAATACTCCAGGACATCATTAAAATGCTACTAACTTGTACACTTACAAATGGATAAAATGGCAAATTTTGTGTTATACATACATTACCTCAATTCTTAAAATTTTATTGTGCAACAAATATATACTGTACTAGATGCTTGGAGTACATCTGTGGCAAAGTGAACAGATCCCTGTCTTTGTGGCATTGCAATTTTGTAGATACAGACAACAATCATGGGCCTGATGAATAAGTACATTACATAGGAGAATCAGGAATAGCGGTATTCCCTTTTAAAATAAATCTCCATCCTTTCCCCACAGCTTATCAAACCTTTTTTTCCAACTACATATAATCCTGACCTCAAGAGGAATTCTGATAAATATATCCATTCCCCACCCCCCACACCTCCAGTCTCCTTACTTTTGTAGTAAGAGTCCTTTGTAGATTGCTGTTTCTGAATTCCGTCTGCCTGGCCCAGCCTTTTTGGCTCTGTATCTCACCATGAGAATGGTCTCCTAAGTGATTCCTGAAGTATTCTAAAATCTATAGGCTACCACTCCCTACAACCATCTCAATGCCATGACTTTGCCCAGCAACAGATTACTCCCTTTGGCTGGATGGATTTTGAATAGTTCTCCCAAAGGCTTTTCCCTCTGGATCCATGATTAGCAGCCCTTCATTCTGAATGACTTATTCTCTTTTTGGATATTCTTCTGGGCACTTTTCTTTCAGCAGACTTTGCTGGTTGGTTTTATGCTTCTTGGTGTGTAATCTAATGGGGCAATGTTTTCTCTCCTCAGTTCCTGAGAGATTCTCCCTCTGGACTTCATCTCACTGCAGTGATGATGTTCGAATAGAGTTCTTTTCCTTTTTCACAGACTCTGGGGAAATCACATCATGCATGCAAAGGAAAATAACTTAATTCTTTTTCTCTCATTAAACATTTTGTCTATTTTTTTCTCATTAAAAAATAGAGCATGGATGCCTTACTAAATACATTTAAAACCTGTCAGCATGCATGCTTTTTTATTCTTCCATTGTGACGCACCAAGAAACAAGCACGTAGAGAGTCAATATATTAGATAGCAAAATTATTCCATTTAAATATGGAGCTCTAAAGAATAAATATCATTTAGAATTGATTAGAGCCTGGGTTTGGAGGGCAGAATCAATTTTCCAAGCTGTCATAATTTATTTCTGTCATAAATTTGCACAGATTATATTTAAATCAGGTAGGAGTTTCATAGACAAAGTGCAATATACAATACTGACTGATAAGACAGCTTTTGCTGTTCAAAGCAAAAATTTTCCCCTAGGAGAGGGGTTCTTAACTTTTTTTGCTCCACAGACCCTCTTGCCAGTCAGGTGAAAACCATGGAGCCTTTACTAAGTCCACACTATGCTGTGTATTATTTAATAAATATATCACACCCGCACCAACATGTCCCCAAAAGAATGTTTTTTTTCACATTTTCAATTCAAACTCATAGACTCCCTGAAATCTTTCCATAAACCCCTACTTAAGAACCTCTGTCCTAGAATTTTCTTTTTTGAGACTTCACTTAATTTTTAGATGACCTTCTTTTATCACTTGTTTCTTTTTGTCTCTTGTTCTTTATTATTTTGAGTGTTGTTTGAAACTCAGAAAAGCATATATGTATCACTTTAATATATAAAAAAAGTAGTTTGAATTGCTGTGGGACAGGAATGGGAAGAGCCCTGAGTTACATCCTCCTGTATCCATAAAGGTCTCTCTTATATCATTCAATAATAATCTCAAAATGTGGTAGATCCCTTAAATGGAATGTCATTTGGCTGTAAAAAGGAATGAAGTTCTGAGACATGCTTCAGCATGGATGAACCTTGAGGCTAAATGAAAGAAACCAGAAGCAAAAGGACAAACATTTGATGATTCCACATACATGAAATGTCTAGAATAAGCAAATTGAGAGACAGAAAGTAGATTAGAGGTTGCCAGGGGCTGCAGGGAACCGGGAATGGGGAGTTATTGCTTAATGGGTACAGCGTTTTTATTTGAGGTGAGGAAGAAGTTTTGGTGGTGGTGATAGTTGTACAACATTGTTAATGTAATTAATGCCACTGAATTGTACACTTAAAACGACAAATTTTGTGTTGTATGTATCTTACTACATACACACAAAAATAACTATTCAGCATCAAATAAATGCTGCCTTAAATGCTTGGCGTACATCAATGCACAAAGCAGTTAGAGCACCCTGTCTTTGTGGCACTGTATTTTTGCAAGAGGATACAGACAAGCATAGGCATGGTGAATAAGTAAATTACATAGGGTAAATCATTGTGAAAAAAACTAGAAAGCTCAGTAGGGTAAGGAGAATCAGGGTTGGGGGATTCCCCTTTAAAATCGGGTCGTCAGACAATGCCATATTAAGAAGTTGAGTCCTGGGCAAAGAGGGAGGAGTGAAGTCCACGGACATCTGTGAAAGACAATCCCAACCCAGGGAGTAGCCAGCCAGTGGGATTGTCCATGATTGGCTAAGAGAGAGTCGTTTTAGGGAGGGAGTGCTGACTGATTGCAGGATTATACTGGTTCCTTGAGGGGATTGGCAAAAGTGATCTTTATTCCACCCTACCTGCAGGCCGAACTCACTTCTGAATTAAGAGCCTGCTCAAGAAGTCCATTTGTTTCCACCTCTTCTGATGCGATTTACCGTTCAGCAAGAATTGTTCTGATTCCAGGCACTCCAAACACCCTTCCGAGGGAGACTTAGCTTCCCTTCCAAGGTCAGAGAAGGCACTGCCTAGATGGACTGCCAAGTATTTTGGTTCCTGTGACGGTGAATTCTCATCATAAAGAATTTATGGGTTTGGATTAGGACCTGGTTTCTCGTGAAGCCAAAGATACGGCATTGTGATAATGCCAGCGAGGGAGGTCAGAAGCTACATTCTGAATTTCACATCTTTGTGCTTTCACTCGTGCCTCGTGCCTCAAGGGGTTCCTGTCTTCCCGGTAAAGGATCCTCTCCATGTCAGTTTGGTTACACTTAACAGTCAGACATTCATTTCACAATTGCTATACTGTTCAATGGATCAATCTGTTTATCTCTATGCAAATGCCATAGTGACTTCATTATATTGCGCCATACTGTCTTGGCGTTTCCTAGGGTTAATTCCCTTTCCTTATGCAGAATAAGGTTGCTCTCAGCCTTTTGTTCCTCCATATAAATTTGCAAATAAACTCCCAGAGTTCCATGGAAAATCCTTTTGGTTTGAGGATTGATAGCTGTAAGACAGTAGATCTTTCTCCAGATGAACACAGGCTAATAATGTCTATTATTTTATGCTCTTTGATATTTTTCTGCAAAGTTTTATACTTTTTGCACGAAAATCTTGCAAATCCCTTATTGAAATTATTCCTATACATGCTACAACATGGATGAAACTTGAAGACATTGTGTTCAGTGAAATAAGACACAAAAAGACAAATATTGTATGACCTCGCATGAAATAATGATAATATCCGTATTAGTAGAGTCAGATATTAGAAGGCAGGTTACTGGCTGTGGGGGAAAGGGAGTTAATGGTATAGGGTTACATTTTGGGGTGATGGAAAAGCTTTGGTAATGGATGGTGGTCCTGATAACACAACATTGTGAATGTAATTAACACCCTGAATTGTATATGCATAAGTGGTTAAAATAGAAAATTTAATGTCATAATATGTTTAAAAAAAATATTTTTAAACCCAAAAACTGTACAACACAATGAGTAAACCCTAATGTAAACTATGGACTTTAGTTAATAATAAAACTACAATAATATTGGCTCATCAGTTGCAACTAAAATATCCTACAAATACAGAATATTAATAATAGGTAAAACTGCAGTCGGGGGGGAGGGCATGGGAGCCCTTTCTTCATGATTTTTCTGTGAATCTACAACTGCTCTGAAAAGTAAATTCTTAAAATGTATTCCAAAGTAGTTTATAGTTTTGTTGCTGTTATCAACGGTGTCTTTTTCATGCTGCTGGTGCACAGAAATGCCATTGATCTTCAGAAACTGTCTAAAAGATCATTTCAGACCATCTTCCACTGAAGACAACTAGAAATGCCAGAGAACAGTTAACTTCTACTACTATTTGGAGGTTTCAAAGCGCAAACAAGGAAATGAAGAATTATTATATACCTCAATTCAGGGGAAGAAGGAAATCCAGACATGAGCCGATTCTGGAAAAGCTGGCTGAGGACCAGAAAAGGGCTTTTGTTAGCCCACAGGGAAAAAGGGCCTGCCAAGTGCTGGGGAGAGCTAACTTCCCCCTCCCCCACTTTGGGTCAAGAGTCTGAGGCCCTTCACATCCGGAGTAAGACTGAACTAAAAATAGACCTGCCCTCCCAGAGACTACAGCCAAATTTTGTGTCTGTATTCCCTGAAATTAGATTAAGACTATCACTGTTGCCAGTGCCCTTAGGCACTCTCAGGCAAAAGATAACATCAGGGCCTCAAATCACCACACGGGGTTTCAAATACAATGCCTGCCCTACATGAACAAATAACCAGGTAGCCAGGGGCAACCTGAAGGAGAACCCGCAGTAACAGCAGACAATAACAACCACACAAGGGCTCCTGATATTGGGGTTGTCAGGCACAGGCTTTTAATTAGTTTTACGTGCAAGGAGGGCAAACTCACGATGGAGAATTTCATCAGAGAACTGGAAACTTTTTTTAATGGCCAGGAATGGGGGAAGGGCATGGCAGAAGTGAAAAAGAACCAACTAGGTATTCTACAACCGAAAAATGCAGTAACCAAAACTAACACATCCACTCATGCCTGTTCTGTTTTAAAAAACAAAACTATTTTGATGATGTTTTCAAACATTTTGACTTTGTTGACATTTATTATTGTTTCTTTTCTTTCATTCATTCTCACCTTTATTATCACCTTCCTTATATACTCTCTGGATTTTTTTCTGTGTTTCTTTGCTAATTGATTTGGGATGTGTGCCAATAATTTTCAGCGTTTTTTTGGTGGTTTCTGTTTTGTTTTTACTCATGTGAGCATTTAAGGCTAACAGCATCATTTTTGTTGAATCTCACAAGTTTTGATATTGAACATTTTCATTATCGTTCAGTTCCAGTTCTTTATTAGGTGTCCATTATGGTTTCTTCTTTGGCCCAGGAATTATTTAAAAGTATTTTTAAAATTTCTAAATACAGTTTATCAAGGTTTTAAAATATATTTTTGTTTTTAATTGTTAACTGAATAGTGAGAGATTAGAGAGCATGATCTATAGCAGAGGTCAGGAAACTTTCTGTAAAGGGCTAAATATTAAATAGTTTAGGTTTTGCAGACAGAATATAACATCTGTTACATAGTCTTGTTAATATTTTCAACTTTTTAAAAATGTAAAAACCATACTTAGTTCCCATGCTCTAGAAAACTGGACAATGGGCTGGATTTGGCCTATAGTCTGTAGTTTGTTAACTCCTAGTCTATAGGTATACTTAATTTGAAATCACTTGTAACTTATATAACTTATAATGATCAATCTTTGTAGATATTCCATGTGAGCTTGAGAAGAATCATTGGGTGCAGAATTCTTCATATGTCCATTAGATGAAACTTGTTAATGTGTTGCTAAAACCTTTATCTTTGATTATTTTTTGTCCACTTGAACTATCAAGTAAATAAGAGATGTATATTGAAATCTGCTGCTATGATGGAAAGTTTATCTGATTTTCCCTATAGTTTTATCAATTTCTGCTCTGTTTATTTTGAGGATTTTTTTTTAGGTACACATGTGTTTAAAATATCATAGCTCCCTAATGAATTGAACTTGGCATCATTATGTAGAAACTTTTCAGGGATTGAATCATGTCCCGAATCATGTCCCCCATAAGACATGTTCAAGTCTTAATCCCGGGTCCTGTGGGTATGAACTCAATTATAAATAAGACCCTTAAAGATCCTATTAAAATGAGGCCAAATTGAATGAGACTGGGCCTTCATTCTATACGCCTGTAATCCTTAGAGTCAAAAAACATATGGACACAGACTAAAGGCCCTAGTTGGAAATAGTGACAGATGACCTTGTCACAAAGAGAGAGATTGATTGCCAGTAAGTCATCACCAGAACGGGAGAGATTTAGGAGAAAGCATGACCTTCTGATTCTTTGATTTTGGACTTCTATCTTCCAAAACTGTGAGGCAATAAATTCCTGTTGTTCAAGTCAAACAATATGGGTTATTTGTCATAGCAGCCCTGGCAAACTAAGACAATAATTCTCATGATCCCTAATGACTTTTGTCTGGAATATCTGCTTTGTCATTTCTATGACCCTGCCAACTTCCTTTTGCCTAGTATTTGATAACACTTTGAAATATGAAAGAAATCACTGAGGGAAAAAAAGGACTATCCAATAAATGGAGCCAAAGAAAATGGTTATCCTTATAGAAAAAATGAAATGACTTCCTTGCCTCATACCAAATATAAGAATCAAATTCAGATGGATTAAGAACTTAAATGTAAAAACAGAACTTTTAACAGAAAATACGGTAAGTATCCTTGTATTTTGAGTATAGAAAAGAATTTCTTTAAGGAAGATACACATAACAAATACTTATTCAAATAAAAATTCACACTTTTCTCTTTAATATGAAAAACTTCTAAATCAGTCAGCAGGAAATAAATAGTAAATTCAAATAAAATGATTCAAGGAGGGCTTATTTATAAAGAGAATAATAACAAAAGCATAGGCAGAAAGTGGACTTGGCCCAATGGATAGGGTGTCCGCCTACCACATGGGAGGTCCAAGGTTCAAACCCATGGCCTCCTGACCAGTGCAATGAGCTTGCCCATGTGCAGTGCTGATGTGTGCAAGGAGTGCTGTGCCACACAGGGGTGTCCCCTGCACAGGGGAGCCCCATGTGCAAGGAGTGCGCCCCATAAATAGAGTTGTCCAGTGCGAAAAAAGCGCACCCTGCCCAGGAATGGTGCTGCACACATGGAGAGCTGACACAGCAAGATGATGCAGCAAAAAGAGACACAGATTCCGGGTGCCGCTAACAAGAATGCAAGTGGACACAGAGGAACACACAGCGAATGGACACAGAGAGCAGACAACTGTGGCGGGGGGAAGAGGAGAGGAAAAAAAAAAGTATAGGCAAGGTGTTGGGGAGCCATAAAAACAATGAAAGGGAAACGGACTTGGCCCAGTGGTTAGGGCATCCATCTACCACATGGGAGGTCCGTGGTTCAAACCCCGGGCCTCCTTGACCTGTGTGCAGCTGGCCCATGCGAAGTGCTGATGCGCGCAAGGAGTGCCCTGCCACGCAGGGGTGTCCCCCGCATAAGGGAGCCCCACGCGCAAGGAGTGCGCCCCGTAAGGAGAGCCACCCAGTGCGAAAGAAAGTGCAGCCTGCCCAGGAATGGCGCCACCCACACTTCCAGTGCCGCTGACAACAACAGAAGTGGACAAAGAAACAAGACGCAGCAAATAGACACAGAGAACAGACAACCGGGGGAGGGGGGGGAATTAAATAAATAAATCTTTGGGAAAAAAAAAAAAAAACAATGAAGGAAGCTTGGGGTTGGCAGTAAAGGAGCTGCCACTGCCCCAAGACCAAAAGAGAAAACGAGAAGGAGGGAGGGGTAATGTGAACCTGAAAGAGGCAGAATCCCCAAAGCAGGCCTCCTGCTGTCAAGGAACAGAGCCCCTCACAGAGAAGGCACCAGGAAGATAGAAAGCCTGATCTCCCCCCCCCCACCTCCTCCCCTCCAGTTTCTTGGGGGGACTCCTCTTACCGGCCAAACCCAATGAGAATCAGCAAGTATGTAGCCCATTGATGAGGTCCATACAGGTCAGCTGCCTGTAGATGGAGGTGGATCTAGAAAGGCAAACAACATATTAATTTACAAGCGCCTGAGGGAAGCGGCTGTGGCTCAATCAGCTGGGTTACTGTCCAAATAGGGGAGGCCCTGGGTTAGTGTCCTGGGGCCTCCTTGTGGAGGCAGTTTCACCCGCATGCTGCAGAAAGCTGCCAGCCCACAAGCTCCATGGAGAGCCAGCTCAGCAAGGTGACACAACAAAAAAAAGGGAGACAAGTAAAAACACAGAAGAGAGCGCAGGGAATGGACACAGAGAGCAGACAGCAAGCAAGCCGCAAGGAGGGGGGGAATAAAAAAGAGAAAAAAAGGACCTGAAAGAAAGAAAAGATGCTACTGGGAGAAGACAACCAAAGGAAATTCAGACATTAACAGTAGGAGTGTTAATTTGTACAATCATTTTGGAACACAGCTTGGCATTATCTTATAAATTTGAACATTCACAAATATTCACATATAGAAAAAGAGGAAAACAACTCAGCTGTCCACTGACCAAATAAAGGGTAAATTGGAGTTATGCTGTCACAGGCTAAGGAATGCCTGGGACCATCAGAAGCTAGAAGAGGCAAGGGAATAGTCTTCTATAGATCCCTCAGAGGAAGGATGGCCCTACTGACCCCTTGACTTCTAGCCTTCAACATTATGAGTCAAAAAGTTTCTGTTGTTTTAAGCTACTCAGCTTGTGGTACTTTGTTAGGGCAGCCTTTGGGGACTAAGACACTTCTTCTTCCCCTGGTATAATGCATAGAGAAGGAAATATGGGGATGTAACGCTGTTTGTTTGTTTTGTTTGTTTTAGGAGGTACCAGAGATTGAACCCAGGATCTCATTAGTGGGAAGCAGGTGCTCAACCACTGAGCTACATCTGCTCCCCTGTAAATGCTGTTTTGAATTTCTTATAGTTAGGAGAAAATTAGAAAACAATGCATTTGTAGAACAATTTTATGTTTATAGAGTATACTTTATAATAAATAACTGACTAAAAAAAGCAATGGAAGCATAACATTGTAAAAGTAATTAATGGCACAGAATTGTACTTTTAAATTGGTTAAAATGGTAAATTTTCTCCTGCTTTTGAAGTTCTAACTCTTTAGAATATTTTGCGATGGACCCTTCGTTATTCCTAGATAACTATGTTTCAATTGGGAGTCAATTCAACTCTCCTCGGCCTTTAATTTTATTTTATCTTAAAAAAAATTCAGCCATTAATTGAGAACACACTATGTGCAGGCATTGTTCTAAGCACCTTACATGTACGTATAAAGTAAATATATTCCAGGGGAGTTGAGGAGGCACAAGAGAATAAAGTAATTTATTCTATATTTCCTGTGCCGGTCATAAGTATGGTTGCAAAAGAAGAGAAATTTGGAAGTCAGCTTTTCATTCTCTTTCAGAAATGTCAGTGGCTGACTGACAAGTATATTAAACAAATCCTTGGAAACTGGGAAATATGTCTATCCTTCAACAGTATTTTCTTGATATAGAAATGAAATTTTTTTCATAGATAACTTCTGCTTTTGCAATATTCTGATTTATAACCTATTTGTGTCTCTTTTAAAACACAATTTCCCTTTTTCCGTTTGAGGTGTCCTATGTATTTGTTCTTGGTGATTCAGAATCTATGTCACCTTGATGAAAAGAAGCTTTGGAAATGTAGAGATAGGTTTGCTTGTTTTTCTAGGTCTTACTAGGAATTTTTTGTGCTCAATGGTATCAAGCTTTAGGGGAGCATCTATGGTCTTTGTTGAATGACCACCTTCATGCACTGATGCTTTGAGGGAGAGTGAACTTGAAAGGAGGGGACAGTTTTTTTAGTTGTCAACCATCCATCAGAGGCTTGGATTTCTGCTGCCAGAATGCCCTTGATTTCAAAGGGGATTTCCATTTCTTGTCAATTTGTGTATTACCAGAGAACAAACAGTCATAAAAATTCATGGCCCTGCCTAACCACCCCACTCTTCCCCCTTCAAAATCTCCAGGGAGGGAGAAACGGCAACCTTCCTTTAGATATCAAGCCTAGGGAATGAATAACCCTTACAGTAAACAAAGGCAGTGGTGGCTTGGATTCCCATCAACAATAGTAAATTATGTTTATAGCATTCTGTACCAGGTACCAACCAGGTTGCCAATAAGCTCTTTTTTTTTTTGACTTTCTATTTTGAAATAATTTCAAATTTTAAAGAGTTGTAAGGATAGTATGGATTCAATAATTGCTAATATTTTGTTACGTTGGCTTATCTCACCCTCTATTTAGTTTATTCAGACATACATTGTACGAATCATTTGAAAGCAGTTTTGGACATCATGCTCCTTTATGTCTAAATGTCTCAGTATATATTTCTTATGAACAAGGACATTCTCTTATTTAACTGGCAAGATTATAAAATTCCAAAAATTAATATTGTTGCCATACTATTATTTAATGTATTGTACATAATCAAATTTCACCAATTGCCCCTAAAATGTCCTTTAAAGGATTTTGCCACCTATGTCCACCTCCAAGATGCCATTCAAAACCATGCATTGCACATTGTGATTGTTCTCTTTAGTTTCTTTAAATCTGGAGGATTTCCTCAGACTTTATTTGCCCTTCATGATATTGACTTTTCCTTTTGTCATTAAAAAATTTTTATTCTAATAAAATATATATAACATAACATTTGCCATTTTAGCCATTTTTAAGTCAACAACCAAGTGGTATTATTCACATTAGCTAGTACCAAATTTTTCAAGAAACTTTTACCAAAACCCAAATGAAACTCTGTATCCATTAAGCAATAACTCCCCGTGTTCTGCATCTAATCTACATCTATGAATTTGCCTATTCTAAATATTTCAGATGAGTGAAACCATACAATACTTGTCTTTTGGTGTCTAGCTTCTTTCACATTGCGTAATGTTTTCAAGGTTCATCCATGCTGTAGCATGTTTCAGCACTTCATTCTTTTTACAGCTGGATAGCATCCCTTTATATATATGCCACTTTTTATTTATCCATTCATCTGTGCATGGCACTTGGGTTGTTTCTATCTTTTGGCTCTTGTGAATACTACACATCAGCATTACATCAGTGTACATCTGTTTGAATTCCTGTTTTCAATTCTATGGGGTATATACATAGGAGTCGATATGCTGAGTTGAGACATTGGCATTTTTGAAGAGTGCAAGCCAATTATTCTGTAGATGGTTCCTTATGATTAGATTCAGATCATGCATTGGAAACAGGAATAATACACTCAATGTTGTATCCTTAGTGTATCACATCAGAAGTATGTGATCTCCATTTTCTCCTTTATTTTTAGTGATATTAATGAGAGCTACATCTTGAACTGAAGTTATTTACAATCACAAAAATGGATCTTATCATTCTTTCTTATTCTGTATTTGGTTATGAAAAATCAATCTGGTGTTCTTCAAAACCACACATACACTGATAAAACACATACGTGGGATTGAGGTTTAGTGGTTAATTGTTTCAAATCCCTGATCCTACTTACCAGTTGTGACCTTGAGCAAATTAATTAACCCTCTGTTTCCACATTTGGAACCTGATCATAACGAGAGTACCTGCAGCTCATTTGCCTCCAATGAGGATTAAATGAAGCAACGAAAGTGATAAAGCACTTAGCCTTGGCCTGGCACAAAGTAAGTGTTCAATAAATATTCATGATTGAAGGGGCAAGCAGGGGCAGTTCTCACTAAATAAATAAGTGCTCCTCTTCCTTTCTCAGCCTCTTTTGGCATTAGGATGGGGTCATATGATTAATTCTGGCCAAAGACTATAGGTAGAAGAAGTGCCATGCGTCACCCTCCAGGCTGAGACACTTTAAAACTGGTGTTGGGGAAGCCGATGTGGTTCAGTAGTTGAGCACCAGCTTTCCACATACAATGTCCCAAGTTCAATCCCGGGCCCCTGTACCTCAAAAAAAAAAAAAAAAGAAAAAAAAGATTAAAAAAAAAACTGGTGCTGGAGAGTGGATGTAGCTCAAGAGGTTGAGCGCCTGCTTACCATGTACAAGGTCCCAGGTTTGATTCCTGGTACTTCCTAAAAAATAAAAATAAAATAAAACTGATGTGCTGCATCATCTGAATCTTGCCCTGCAGTTGACCTTGGAGGTTGCGTTTTCCAGTGTGACTGCCTACAAGATGAAGGTAGTTTGCCCATTCCACACAGAATTTAAAAGAATAAGAAGCCATCTTTTTTTGTCTTAAGCCACTGAGATTTCAACATTTATATTTTACTGCAGCAGAACCTAATATTTCCCTGACTAATTTAAGTGGCATGTCACCATAATGTGTGAATGATAACTTGACAATTATTCAAGACTAAATATGTTGGTTTTTTTTAAAGATTTATTTTTTATTAATTTCTCTCCCCTTCCCCCTCATCCCCAGTTGTCTGCTCTCTGTGTCCATTCGCCGTGTGTTCTTCTGTGTCCACTTATATTCTTGTCTGCTGCACCAGGAATCTGTGTCTCTTTTTGTTGTGTCATTTTGCTGCATCAGCTGTGTGTGCAGCACCACTACTGGGCAGGCTGTACTTCTTTAATGAGCGGCTCTCCTTACGGGGCACACTCCTTGTGCATGGGGCTTCCGACGCGGGGGACACCCCTGCATGGCACGGCACTCCTTGCGCACATCAGCACTGCTCATGGCCAGCTCATCACACGGGTCAGGAGGCCCTGGGTTTGAACCTTTGGACCTTCCATATGGTAGGCGGATGCTCTATCCATTGAGCCAAATCCGCTTCCCTGTTATGTTTACTGATATTAATTTATTCATCCAACAACTATTCTTTGAGCACTAACCAGGTGCCTGACTATTCTGGCAAATGCTAAGCAAAACCATACAGGGTCCCTCCCATTGTGAAGGGAATAGTCTAGACCGTCAGTAATCAAATAACGTAAGCAGATGCAAACTTGTAGCAGATGCTATGCTATGAAGAAGCTATAAAGAAGAGAGAGGATGGTGGTGCTATGAGAGGCTCTAACTGAGAGATGAGCCCTATCACTACCTGGGTAATCGTGGGTACTTTATTTAACTTCATTAAACCTCAGTTTCTTTCTCAGTACTACTACATTGGCCTAGAGGTACTTCCGGCTCAACAATGTATATTTCCTTGTGAATTTTTCTTTCTTTCCTCTTTGTATGTGCACCTTTAAAAAAATTAGCAGAAACATTGATTAGATTTTTTAAAAAATGCAGCTCTTTTTATACTGCCAATTTAAATCGAACAGCCTTATGTGGCCTCCCTCAATGTTTTGCTGAAACTTTGGGATAATGCTGACTAATCATTTTCAGGGGAACTGCGTGAACTATGACTAAGCAAGTTACTTGGTTGAGAAAAGCAGGCAGCTTATGTCTACCTCTCAGATAGAATTTGAAAAGAACCTGAAGAAAGCTGGAGGTGGGAGGAATATCTTTCTCTTCAGCTATCTGAAATCTCGTATTATTCATAACTCTTCAGAAACCTTCTGAATGACAATGGAAGTATTTGCTTTGGAACACCACTCTTCTTTTTTAATACTTGAGAGGGAACGTGTTAATTAAATTAGCTGGAAATCACTGAGGGATGGATAAAGGAAAGAGCTCAGAAAGATCTGGAGCTTGAGGGACTTGATCAGAGAATGCTGACTTAGATGGGGGAGCAGAGATAGGATGCCCTAGGAAGGCCCCGGCTGCCAAACAAAGAAGACCAGCTAAAATGAAGGATCAAAGAAAAATAACTTTACTTCCCAATGTTGCCAAGGGCCAACAATAAGTACCTGGGAGATTCCTATCCAAATAAGTTCACTACCTATGTACTATAATAATGTAGATTAGGGGTCTTACAAATTCTAAAGGAACATAATCTAAGTCTTTCAAGCAAGAGAAGAAAGGAGTATGATTTTTTTAAATGCAGTGACTGAAGATCTTTGCTACAAGAGTTTCATAACATCTTTATACCCCTGATAGGTGTCAAAGAGGAAAAGAACAGGAAAAATTAGCACAAATTGAACTCATGTGACTTTGATTCCCACGTTGATGCCAGCAAAAAAGTCAATACATAACTGCAAATCAACTATTAAAAAATTACATGACTAAGCAAAACTGGTATTTACAAGCCAGTTCTTCTTTTTCTAAAGGACTTGAAACTTGCTAACATCATAGGAGCAGTTTTCTCATGCCCATAGCACCATTTTCACATCCCACATTTTGCCAACTTGGTATTTCCTTCCTTATTGCTTAAAAGGTGTCAGATATTGTGAAAGAAGAAAAGAAAAGTCCGTTAAAATGCATGAGCAAATGTTCTTTAAAAATTCTGATAGGACAAGGAGAACTTAAAGTATCAGAAATAATCATATGTGGGTTTTTTTGGGAGGGCAAGGAATTTTAATTAGTGGTCAGCATCTTAGGGGAAAATGTTATATTTGTATTAAAAGTAAATATAGTTTTTGCATTCATTCAAATGAGTAATTAATTTCATTTCATATTAATCTTGAGTTGCTTCCAATGTTATGTCCACATATAACTTGTAAGGAATTCTAAGAAAAAAGAAAAAAAAATTCCCATAATAATAAACTTATCTGGTATTACAGAAAGAACTTGAGGATCTGGGGGGTTTTCAAACTTTTTAAATTCTTTTTAATTCTTAGAATGTCTTCAAATATGGAATGTCAACATATAAATGACACTAGAGCCATTCTGAAGGACCTGCAGCTCCATCTGGCCCTCTAGGGGTACCAAAGAATTGTTTGAAAAACATAATATCACACACATGGGTAAATTGAGTCACAAAAAGGTTAACAGGCTTGGTCAAAGACATACAGCTAGTTAGGAAGAGAACCTGGAACTAGAAACTTGATCTTCAGATTCTCCATCCAGTATGCATTTCAAATAAACTTTGCTTCCCTGCTTTATCACCAGATAGCACAGGGTCTGGTACATAACAGGAACTTAATATTTATTGAAGGGACTATATTATGTTGCTTCTGTCAATATCAAATAGAGATATCATATATAAAACTTGTTAGTAACTTTATATAAATAAATAATAAATTAAATAAATAATTAAATAAACTATTTTTAGCGTTGTTGCTGCTTTTATTTTAGGTCACGGAATAGTTGGCCTTAAAATAAGTTTTAGTCCTTGGCAAAGCCATGTGAATTCATTTGCATTTGAGAACTACGTTTTGATCTCAATATTGGGCGATGCTGAAGTGAACTGAAGAGATCAAGTAGCTGCTATGTGCTCTGCCTGGACAATTGCGCAGTCTTTAAGTGGCCTGTTCCTTCTCCTCTTTCACCTTTCAGGATTCAGTCATGGAGACCTTCCCTGACCCTTCTACCTAAAATTGTCCCTTCTCCCCAGCCAGTTACATTTCCTCACATTACCCTACCCATTTCTTCCCCAGCACTTAATGCAATCAGTCAGTATCTTGTTTATTTATTTATTTACATGTTTAAATTACCTTTTCTGCCCCCCAACAGAGAATGGACCTCCTTCAGAGCAAGGCAGGCCTAACCCCGGGCACAGTGAACATTTATTGAATGAACACAAGAGTAAATAAACATGTGTAGTGCCCAAGGGCTCACAGCTATGTGTAGTGCCTAAGGGCGCAGTAGCTACCCACAGATAAGCTTAGAATAAGAGGTTGAATATAGATCATGCTTGGAATGGTGGTGGAGAGAAGTTCCCCAGCCCTGGGGAGGCAGTTTGGGGGAACAGAAGACATTAATATCAGTCACTTGCATGAACACCCAGCCTCCTTTCTTTCTATCTACAGTATTTAACCTCTCGGAATCTCAATTTCTTCAACTGTAAAACTAGACTAACATCAACTTTGAAGTCCATAAATAAAAGTCCCCTTTCTCCCTGCATGCCATCAAAGGAGGAAAGCTAACTTGTAAGAGGGTTTCACTGTGCATGTTTGGGGAATGGGAAGTAGGGAGTAGGGTGACAACTTAAGCCAATGAATACAACTGCATTTAAACTATTGAGACCCTACTGGAATTGTTTGGACATTCGTTGGGTGGGTCTACCAGATGTCTATTTGCATGAAAGAGCCAGGAGTCTCTGGGGAAGACTTTTAGTCCAATGGAAAAGTGACACTTTAGTTACTGGGGGAGCAAGCCAAATTTGAGTGTGGCATGTTGTCATCAGATTCGAAGAGCTTGTGCATCATGTTAAAATTTAAAAACTGAACAACCTGTCTTGACACAAAAGTTTCAGCAGGGCATAGTGGGGAAAGGAATAACTTGCTGTCTTGTGTAGTGCAAAAATAAGATGGTGTGAGGGGAGAGAATGCCACTCAAGCGGTTGGCGCCAGCTTCCCACATATGAGGTCCCAGGTTCAATCCCTGGCTCCAGTATCTAAAAAAGAAAAAGAAAAAAAGATAGTGTGAACCTTCTTATGTCAGGGCATCAGAGGGAGCACTTCTGATTCTTCCCCTTACTTGGAGGCCCAGAGGACACGACTAAGGGCTTTGCAAGAGGTGGCTATGCCTAGAAACCTTCAGAAGACAGAGCCTGAGGTTCAATGCCGTGAGTGAATTTTCATTTCACGTTCTTTTTCCCATGCCTCCCCCATAGAATATTTTGCAGCTATTAAAAGAATGAGGAAAATCTACATGTATTGATACAGAATATTTGCCAAGAATATTACTCTTAAGTGTAAGCAGGTACAGAGCAGTGTAAACCGTATGCTCCATTTATATCGAAGAAAAAAATTATATATGTATGTGTGCCTAGAATACATTTGGAAGGACACACAAGATACTATTCCCTTTTTTTTTTTCAAATTTATTTTTTATAAAGACATCGTTTCCCCCAGTGTCTGCTCTCTGTGTCCATTTGCTGTGTGTTCTTCTGTGTCTGCTTGTATTCCAATTAGGCGGCTCCAGGAACCAATCCTGGGACCTTCTGGAGTGGGAGAGAGGCAACTACTCTCTTGTGCCACCTCAACTCCCTGTTCTGCTATGCCTTCTTATTTTTTTTTTTTCAAAGATCATTCATCTATTTCTCTCCCCTTCCCCCCCACCCTGGTTGTCTGTTCTCTCTGTCCACTCACCGCGTCCTCTTTGTCCACTTCTCTTTGTCCACTTCTCATCTCCTTATTTTCTCTCTGTGTTTCTTGTGTCATCTTGCTGCACCAGTTCTCCACATCGGCCAGCACTCCTGTGCGGGATGGCTTTCCCCATATGGTCGGGTACTCCACGTGGGCCAGCTCACCACATGGGCCAGCTTGCCCCCACCAGGAGACCCTGGGCATTGAACCCTGGACTTCCTATCTGGTAGACGGGAGCCCAACTGGTTGAGCCACATCCATTTCCTGCAAGATATTATTAATAGTGATTAATCCTGAAAAGGTGACTAGGGGTGTGGAAGTCAGGGTGGGAGAGAAACTGAGTTTTCATTCTTTACACACTTTCATACTGTTTGAACTTTTGTTTTGGCCATATATACATATTACTTTTTAAGAACTATGCATTGCAAAAATAGAAGTAAAAGTTAAAATGACTGGTAACAGTTTGAATGTCCTAAATTGACTATATACTAACCACCCCAAATAAAAGGAAAACAAGAACACACTATTTAGAAACTAGTGTGGGGAAGCAGACATGACTCAACTGATAGAGTGTCCTCTTACCATATAGGAGGTCCAGGGTTCAATACTCAGGGCCTCCTGGCCCGTGTGGTGAGCTGGCCCATGTGCAGTGCTGCCATGCATAAGGAGTGCCGTGCCATGCAGAGGTACCCCCTGCATAGGGGTGCCTCCCGCTCAAGGAGAGCCACCCCATGCAAAAAACACAGCCCGCCCAGTAGTGGCACCACACACATGAAGAGCTGATGCAGCAAGATGACGCAACAAAAGACACAGATTCCTGGTGCCGCCTGACAAGAATGCAAGTGGGCACAGAAGAGCACACAGTGAATGGACACAGAGAACACACAATGGGGGAGAGGAGGGGGAGAGCAATAAATAAATCTTTAAAAAAAAAGAAAAGAATATATAAATTTTACCATATATTTATATATCTATATAGAGTCATATATAGTTTTTTAGTGTGTTTTTTTTTAAATAATTTATTTTGGGTAGGCCAATTTATTTTCCAGAAGCAAAAGAAAAATTGTGCTTAAGTGGTCTTTTTAATTTTTTTATTTTTGAAGGAATTGATCTCATTCTGAAGTCAAATTGCTTAGAATCAAATTTTAGATCTCACACTGACTATGCCAAACTACTTACCTAAGCTTCAATTTCATTGTCTTTAAAGTGTGGGAGAGGGAAGTGGATTTGGCTCAATGGATAGGGCATCTGCCTACCACATGGGAGGTCCAAGGTTCAAACCCAGGGCCTCCTGACCTGTGTGGAGCTGGCCCACGCGCAGTGCTGATGTGCGCAAGGAGTGCCCTGCCATGCAGGGGTGTCCCCCCCATAAGGGAGCCCCATGTGCAAGGAGTGTGCCCCGTAAGGAGAGCTGCCCAGCGCAAAAAAGTGCAGCCTGCCCAGTAGTGGCACCACACACACGGAGAGCTGATGCAGCAAGATGACGCAACAAAAAGAGACACGGATTCCTGGTGCCGCTGACAAGAATACAGGTGGACACAGAAGAACACACAGCAAATGGACACAGAGAGCAGACAACTGGGGGAAGGGAACAGGAGAGAAATAAATAAAAAATAAATCTTTAAAAAAATAAATAAATAATGATATCTACTCTCTATATTGTTTACGAGGACTGAATGACACAGTTAGCACCCTGATTGACCCAAGGTTAGCTCTTGATAAATGTTGGTAGTTATTAGAAACGATATGTGATGAAAATACAGTACACACAACAGTGAGGAGGATTTGGGGAATAAAGTCAACATTTGTTTTCCTTTTTGAAAAATGGACACAACAGTGACAAATATAGATATATAGATAATAAAACACATTTCCATTTGTGTAATTAACAAGCTAAGAATTTCCAGTCATGGGTTGGTGTTCACATCCTTCAAGGACAGCAGATCAGGGTGATCCAGGTGTGGTAGACTTTAAAAAAATGATTTCTTTTGATTTACATTTCAGTATACTGGGAGTGGGCAAGAGTGGGGTTTGGATAGGTATAAAATGGTAGGGCTTCCCAGCCAGTATAGAAGAGACTTTGTTACCTCCTTCATCTACTTGTGTTTATTGACCATCTTACTGGTCTTAATTTTCCCATGTCTTACTTAGCAAAATGAAAGAATCATAAACTAAAGAGAAGGATAAGAAGAGGTCAAACTTGACTCTATAACCAACAGGTGGGGTGACCTCAGGGTCAGTGTCCACATCTGTAAAAGAAGCAGACTGGACCAGGTGATCTCTAGGGTTCTTCTAGCTCTAAAAATTCTAGAAAAAAATGCCATGACTGTTCTAGCCCTTCTGGTCTCTACCAATTCTATAGCCTGTGTTGCTCCATTCTAATGTACTTAGATTAGGAGCTGACAGAAAGCTTGCAAAATCAGAGCTAAAAATTGCCTCCTCCCATAAATATTTTAGCAGAAGTTAGAGAACTAAACAAAATAAAATAATGATAATTAAAAATCAGTATTAATGCCTGTTTTCTGAGACTTTTCATCTTATTTATTTTGTAAAAGGAAGTTTTCAAGGTGAGTTCACTGAAGAATGGAAATCCTCTGGTGTTCAAATAAAACACATTATTTCAAATTTTAAAATTCTACTAAGAATAAAATTCATTATACTTTGTATCTCCTAACCAAGTGATATAATACTTTCACTAAGTTTATTCGTTTAGCAAATTTACCAACATTTGACAGAAATGTTATACTGTAGGGAACGGGTAATAATAAAGATTAAAATGCATTACATTTGTGGAGTTAGGGCTTTACAGTTTACCAAGAGCTTTTACAATCAATTTCAATTTTAATACATTCAAAACATCTATCTGGTCAAAAATTTGATAATATACTGTATAGCTCTTTTCTCTTGTCAAAAATGATAAATCAATATTTGGGTTAGATTTTGTCTTATAAAACAAACAGTGCCATATGGCTCAAAAAACCATAGTTCAATGGAAATGCAAAATAGGGTGGTATGGTCTGAAATGCTCTTATTTCCCACAGTAGTGAGTTAGGCAATATTCAAAGAACTTCCTTATTTTAACCTTAAAATTTAAAACAACTTCTCTATGTCAATAATAAAGATTCTTTGTTTTTTACTAGGCAAGGAGTTCACCACATTATATGATATGCAAGGTAGTATTTGCTTTTAAGCAGGTTGTTTACCCAGTCAAAAACCTAAGACCTATCTTTTATTCTATGTAATGCCAAGTTCTCACACATAAAATATTAGGTGTTTTGGTTTGGAAGAGTGGGACAGAGACAGCAATAGAAAGTTTTGTTTCAGAAATGGAAGAGAGAAATTTGAATTTTTGCACAAAATTATTTGTAATATCATTAATTTTTAAAAAATCAGTCAACATTGGTGACTCATTTGAGTAGACTGGAAAAATTCCACATTGGCTATTTCCTCTATGTTCTAGGAAACAGTGTAGAACAATAAAACAGTAGTTTTCTCTCTGCAATAGTAATGCTGTCAAGGGACATTGAATCATTCATCTATTCAACAATGATTTGTTAAATACTTACTATATGTGAGGAGTAAATACCTACTATGTATGAGGCATTGTGCTAAGCCTTAAAGTGTGAAAAAGAAGTACATAACAGGAATTTCCATACACACAGTGATAACCGGTAAATAATGGTTGCAGATGTTAAGTGTCTAGTTCTAAGTAAAAAGAGAGTAGGGAAAGATTGGGGGCTGCGGTTAGAATAGTTAGGGAAGGTTTTGCCCAGCAGAAAGAGTTTGAAGAGATGTTTGGATTTATATAGAGAGAAATAAATGGAGAAATCATTCCAGGGAAGAGAAGCTATGCAGACTGTGATAGCATTAAGCATGTAGAAAACATGTCCAGATAGCAGCAAATGGTCATAGAAACATCAGATGTTATAATTACCCAAAGGATGTGCCATGCACCAGCAGTATCAGCATCCCCTGGGAGATGCCTGTGTTTGCCTCAATTGACCAGAGGTGGTGAGTTGTATCTGATTATAGATGCTTTTGAATGCCAAGTTAAGAAGCTCAGGTCTCACCTGTTCGTTAATATAACAAATACCTACTGAATTCCAAGGTGGCAGCATTGGGCACTGTCCGTAAGGAGCCTACAGTCCTCAGTAAGAGAAAGTAAATAACCAAAATTACAAACATCTTCATGCAGTGAAATTTAAAGATGTATAGTGGAGAAATTAACAAGAATTATTCAGCCAACATTTACTGAGTACCTCGTACATACAGACTTGTGTTAGATGCAACGCAAAATGGTGGAGTTCAGCGGTGAGAGGGGGACAAACAGGGAGATAAATCAGTTAAGTGGCTACTGTCTAAGAGTCAGAGGTGGCAGAAGAATGAATAGGGTTTGGTAGCTGTGAGGTAGATGGGGGCCAAAGAAAGAAGCAAGTCTGTGTTAACCACGAGGTGCCAAGGCTGTGAGGTAAAATTTGCACCACTGTGAGTGGGAAGTTGGAAGAGTAAGCCAGATTTGGGGAGGAGAGTATATGTGTGTGTGTTTGTTTTACTTTTAGTTAGAGAGATAGATATCATTGGGTTCAGATATGTGGAGCATGAGTGGAATAAAGAATTCTCTAGCAAGAAATTGGAGATTTAGAACTGGAGTTTGAAGGAAAAAACAGAGTTGAAGAAACGGTTGAGAAGATGTTTTGTTTTCCTAACCCATTTTAATCACTGGGGAGTCATTAGGATAGATTGTGCAGCTCCATGTTGTCTGACGCTTGGTTGGTTATGTTTTGTTAGTTTGAAAATTAAACTTGTAAGTCTTTACTTTCTTAGCTACAAGCAAAAGAAGCTGATTTAGTGATCTGAATCTCAACCACTATGTTCACAACATCACTTAATTTCTTTTACCTTTTAGTCCAACAGTCACAGCAAAAACTCCTACAGCCAAATTTTTAAACTCCATTTTCAAAGTCATGCTGTGGAACATTTCGTCATGCATGCGAATGTTCACTTTTGAAATGTATTAGGGAGTGGATGTAACTCAAGTGGTTGAGCACCTACTTCCCATGTATGAGATCCTGGGTTCAACCCCTGGTGTTCCTGAAAAAAAAAACACAAACAAACAAAAAATCCAACTCTTTGGGGAGTGGATGTAGCTCTGGTTGAGTGGCTGCTTCCTATGTACAAGGTCCTGGGTTCAATCCCCCGTGCTTCCTAAAAAAAAAATTCTTCAGAAACAACAGTTATTCTTCCTCCTACCTAATTTGACAAGCTGTATAAATGGTTTTCATGGATATACATAGCTAAGTGGTTGAAATCCCTCTACAATTATTTGTTTAACAAATAACTTAATTTTGACATCCAGATTTAGAAACTGTTGCATGTGTATTTCACTCTTTCCTTTTTTCTTAGTCTTTAATATTGACCATCCAGACTGCTAATTCCTGTGGGCTCCTGTATTGTCCTGCCATCTGGTAAGGACTGAATGAGTCTAACTGCCAGATACCTGGTGCATGGAGGGTCTGGGGGTGATTCCTGGGTACTGGGTACACAAAGTAATTCCTGCCATTACTTTGTGATAGAGCTGCTCTACATACCTGCCATGCTGCCTCATTTCAAATAACAGAGTTTCCATGTTTGTCTCCAAGGAGACTATTGTGGTCTAAGTTAAAACCTTCACTTTTTAAAAAAAGATTTATTTTTTTTAAAACTTATTCCTCCCCTCCCCCCTACCCCCTCCCCATTGTCTGTTTTCTGTGTCCATTCCCTGTGTGTTATTCTGTGTTCACTTGCCTTCTTGTCAGCGGCCCTGGGAATCTGTGTCATCTTGCTGCGTCAGCTCTCTGTGTGTGCTCCTGGGCAGGCTGTGTTTTTTTGCACTTTTTTCGCATGGGGCAGCTCTCCCTGCAGGCTGCACTCCTCGCGCGTGGGGCTCTCCTACGTGGGGGACACCCCTGCATGGCACAGCACTCCTTGTGTGCATCAGCGCTGCATGTGGGCCTGACCACATGGGTCAGGAGGCCCTGGGTTTGAACTCTGGACCTCCCGTACGGTAGGCAGTCGCTCTAACAGTTGAGCCAAACCTGCTTCCCTAAAACTTCATTTTAAAGTGAAAAAACTGAAGCTCAGTAGAGAAAATTTATAATTGTGATTGATGGGATAGTCTTCGGAATTAGATCAATTTAGGCTCAAACTCAGGCTCTGTCACTTTTTTTTGCTTTTGCTTTCTAATCCTAGGTTTATTCAATACTATTCTTTCATTCTAACAACAAAGCGCAAAAACATTATTTAAAATGCTGCAAAGTTACAAAGCTCAAAACAAACTTTATAGTACTGGCTATACAATAAAAGACAAAAAAGCAATGAACGCTTTGCAAAGTCATCCTGCAAGACCACCAGGACTGACCGCCACAGGGGTGGTGGTTCCGTGGTGACCTGGCTGAGGTGGCTCTTAAGCTGCTCACCAATTTCGGAGAGAGGGAGGTACGGGGTGTGCGGCAAGCACATGTAAGGAACCACTCACGCCAGCTAATGCAGGGCGAGAGAGGGGCTCTTTGAGTGTTCTGACCCTAGGGGTGGGCAGAGGGCTTGCAGCAGGGGACTGTGGGCAGGGCAACCGCAAGGGCAGCTGCGCAGGTGCTCACCTGTGTTCTCCAAGGCCCACAAGGGGCATGGCCAGGCCAACAGGTGGTTCCAGGTCACGTGGAGAAAGGAGAAGTGTGCCGATGGGGCAGCTCGAACACCCTGCATCTTCCCTTGCTGTCCCTGCTGGCTCTCCCTCTGAACTGACTCTCTCAGGGCTAGGAAATGGTGCGCTTTCTAGTCAGAACCACTGGAGGGTACTTTTAGGGGCACAGCCTCAGACCAAAGCCTCTGCAGGCCAAACAGCCTTCAGAGGAAAAGTCTCCACTGCTGCCTTAGATGCCTGTCCCTGAGTGAGGGCCTTCCTTTCCTACCGATTCTCTGGCTAGAAAAGTGACAGAACCTGGATGAGGTGTGAGTTTCAGGGGGCGAAGAGGTTCTGCAGCTCTGTTTTTTCACGAGGACCTGGAGCAGGAGCGCCCTCTGTGGCTTCGGGGGCCAGGGGACCAGGATTGCCCGTGCACAGGACCTGTACCCAGGAGAGCGGGATTTCCTCCTCAGCCCTGGCGGGGACCTGCGCCGCGCCACACGGGAGGTGGTGGCAGCATTCCCTGGGAGGGCTGACACGCCAGCGGGGCTCTCGAGGCCTGGGCGCCAGCACAGCTGTGGCAGTCATCTATTTGTCCTCCGTGCATGTGTTTCAGCGCCTTCTCGGCTTCATCTGGATTCTTGAACTCAGCATGGGTGTCACCTTTGGATAGATGGGCATGCATTCTTTCCCCAGGCACGTCAATCATTTTTAATTGTCCCATAGGTGGACCTTATCTCCATGATGTTGTAACTGAAGGTTAAAAATGATAAAATCATTGTGATTACTGAATCATTACATAGGTGCCTTTTTACTTGGCAGTATATTATAAAATAGCCAAAGGTTAATTAATACCGGAAATTACTGAAACTGTCTAGACCAGCCTCTGCTCAGTATCAGTGTGATCTGGGTCACAGTTCCAGGTGAGCCTCCCAATGTGCATGTTGGTGGGTTTAGGGGAAAGACTCGGCCTTTTCTTTTCCTTTTCATCTCTTCTGGATGGTTTGGGTTTGGAGCGGGACCGACGCCTGATGTCCTGTTTGCACTGAGAAGGACTCGCAGAACCCGAGGAGCTGCTGGAGCTGGAGCCGCAAACTGTCCTGGAACTTCCCCAGAGGCTGGAGGCCAAAGAGGAGCTGGAACCAGGCTTGAGGCTGTGCTAGGGCCGCAGCCAGAGCTGGAGCTGGAGCTGGAGCGGCGCCGGGTGCTGCTGCTCCCCCCGGAACCGCTGCGCCTCTTTCAAGTTTTATCCCTGTCACGACCCTCTTGCTCGACTCCTTGGTGGCCCCTTTATCTCATCAGAGCGGTCTTAGTGTTTGCAGGAGAAGGAGCCAGCTCCCCGGTGCAGGCGCCGGGCTGCGGGCGTTTCCAGGCCGTTGGTCCCGGCCTCGGCCCGGCGGGAGGCCCGGAGCGCTAGGCTGCACCGGGCTCCTTGGATCCGCTCTGACACTTTAATTAGAAGAGCTCAGGCAAGTAACGCCTAAAAAAAGACAGCTATTCATTTTTATTGTAAGAATAACCTGACATAAAATTCAAACACTATAAAAGGGTATAGGATTTTTTAAAAAAGGAATTTTCCTACACTTCAGCTCTACAGATTCCTCTGCAGAGCTATCACGCCAACTTTCAGAATTTCCACCCATATACAAGCATGTTATAATACAACCTTGCTGTGTGAATGTGCAAGCACAGCTGTAAGATCAATTCCTAGAATTGGAATTGCGGAGCTAGGGGTATGTGACTTTAAAGTTTTGTGTACAGATACTGCCAAATAGCCATCCAAAAGATTGTACAGTGATGAGAATGAGAATTCCCCCACATGTCACATTTTAAAATTTTGCCAATTAGATAGATGAAAATGACATTGTGTTCTCTTTAAACACTTTTGGAACTATAACATATTCACAGAAAGACCCATAAAACCTAAATGTACAATTTAGTGAACTATCAAAAAGCAAACAAGCCAAATCAAATATAATATCAAAGCGTTCTAGAAGTCTTTCTTATGCCTCCTCTAATCTCTACTCTCTTCCTCCTTCCACAAAATTAACATAGTTCAGTTTTGCCTGCTTTGGAACTTATTATATACTGGAACCACATAAAGTCTGTATTGTTTGGTGTCTGGCTTCTTTTGCTCAATAATATATTTGCAAGATTTCTCCATGTTGTTGTATATAATTCAAGTTCTTTCATTTACATTGCTATATAGATTTCCATTATGTGAATATATATCAATTTATGTTCCCATTCTATTATTGATGGACATTTGGATTATTTACGCTTTTTTACTTTTACGAATAATGTTACATAATCTTGTACATGACTCTGGTTATCAGTTGAGCATATTCTTAGGAATAGAATTACTCAGTTACAGGCTGTGCAGATGATAAACTTAAGTAGATAATGCCAAAATTTTCCAAAATGGTTATGTCAATTTATGAGCTCCTATCTGTGTATGAGAGTTCCTGTTGCTTCACATCCTTATGGTCAGTCTGTTGGGTATGTAGGAATATTTCATTGCTCTTTTATGTGCATTTCCCTGATTGTTATTAGGTTAAGCATCTTGTTAAGTGTGCTTATTGGCTATTACATTTCACATTTCAGAAGAGTGCCTATTTGGGAAGTGGATGTGGCTCAAGGGACTGAGCTCCCAGCTACCACGTGGGAGGTCCGCGATTAGGCATTTCCCTCTCACATCAGAGTTCCCTACAACATGGGAGGTCTGTGGTTTGGTTCCCGGAACCTCCTAAAGAAGACGGCGATGGGAAGAGGACTTGGCCCAGTGGTTAGGGCGTCCGTCTACCACATGGGTCCGTGGTTCAGACCCCGGGACTCCTTGACCCGTGTGGAGCTGGCCCATGCGCAAGGATGCTGTGCCACGCAGAGCTGTCGCTCCTGTGGGGGAGCCCCATGCACAAGGAGTGCACCCTGTAAGGAGAGCCACCCAGCGCGAAAGAAAGTGTAGCCTGCCCAGGAATGGTGCCACGTACACACGGAGAGCTGACACAGACAAGATGACGCAACAGAAAGAAACACAGATTCCTGTGCCACTGACAACAACGGAAGTGGACAAAGAAGATGCAGCAAATAGACAAAGAGAACAGACAATGGGGGGAGGGAGGGGAAAGGGGGAGAGAAATAAACAAATAAAAATAAATCTTAAAAAAAAAAAGAAGACAGCGAGCTGGCGTGATGGGCAGGTGCAGCAAGCTGACACAACAAGAGACACAAGAAGGAAAACATAATGAGAGACACAACGAAGCAGCAGAAGGAGGTGGCTCAAGCAATTAGGCATCTCCCTCTCACATCAGAGTACCCAGATTCAGTTCCTGGTGCCCCCTAAAGAAACAAGAAAGACAACAGACACAGCAAGTGCGAACAACAAGGGGTTGGGGACAGATAAAATAAATCTTAAAAAAAAAAGAATGCCTATTTAAAATCTTCCTCATATTTCTATTGGATTGTCTTTTTTTTTTTTGGTAGGAGTTATTTATATATTCTGATACTAGCCTGTTGTCAATTTCATGTTTTGCAAATGTCACTTTCCACTTTGTGGCTTCCTTTTTTCACCTTTTTAATGGTGTCTTTTTAACATTTTTTTAGGAGGTACCAGAGATTGAACCCAGGACCTCGTACTCGGGAAGCAGGTACTCAACCAGTAAGCCACATCCATTCATGTCTTTTGATGAACACAATGGTGTCTTTTGATGAACACAAGTTAATCTTAATAATGTTTAATTTAGCCTTTGCCTCCTTTATGGTCAGCATTTGCATTATTAAGAAGTTTGCCCTCCCGAGTTCCTGAGCTATTCTCCTGTTATCCTCTAGAAGCATTTATTATTTTGTCTGTCACATTTAGATCTACAATTGACCTGGGACAGATTTTTTGTGTGTGATACAAGGTAGCAGTCAAATTTCATCCTTCTGTTTATAGGAATCTGTGGTAAATTGCATTATTGGCACCAGTTCTTCACTCCTTCCAGCCACACTTTTCCATGGGACTTTGTAGTTCCTCCCACTAAAGGGGTTGAGTTTATTTCCTTGCCCCTTGACTTTGACTTCTGTCATGTGGCCAACAGAATGAAGTGGAAGTGACAATGTGCCAGTTCTCACACAATGCTTAAGAGTTCTCAATGTTTCCATTTGCTCTGTTGCACTGAAGTCTTTACCATGAGGAGAGCTTATCTAGGGTAGCAGCTGCCCTGGGCCCAAGAATTAACAAACAAGGGACAAACCTTGAGCCAGACCTCAGTCAGAAGCCCAGCCTAGATTTACAGTCTGAAGCAAAGCCATCCGGATGAGCCAGACCTAGATATGTTGATATATAAACACTAATAAATAATATTTGTCATAAACCAGTGACTTTTAGGATGGCTGCTCACATAACAACAAAATGATATAATGTATAATTAACTTAAGACCATTAACTGAGGGGACTCTATTTCTCCCAGCTTTGCAATTACAACTTTATCATAATCCAAATGCAAATGCCATAAATGTAGAGGTCTACTGCTGGGTTTTCACATGTCCTACAATCTATTTTCTATCCTCTAGACAATGGCTAAATTGAACATTATTAAGATTAAGGATATCCTTGATTTGAGTACTCTAGTTTGACAGAGTGTTGATATCCACTAGAGCAAGTCCTTCCATTTTGTTTTTCAGAAGTATCTTGGCTATTCTTGACCCTTTGCATTTGTATATAAACTTTAGAATCTGCTTGATTAATCTGCTGTTTGTTTCTCTGCCCCTCAAACCCAAATGTTGAGATTTTACCTAGGATTTCAATGATCTACAAATCTATTTGAGGAAAAATATCTTTATAATTTTGAGTCTTCCAACTCACATACACACTCTAGCCCTTCATCTATTGAGATTGCTCAGGAAAGAATTTGCCCTACAAAAAGAGGTTTGGCCATTGTCCTGGCTCCAGGGGAGGTCACCTCTCCATCCTTGGAATTTCCTGTGATAGGTGTGCATTTTTGTTATTCATGGTGTGCCCTAGACCACACCTGATAGTTCATATGCTAACAAGATTCCAGGATTGATAAGATACTGCACTGCACAGGGAGGGTGACAAATTCTAATTCCACAAGGAGGACAAAAGGGACAGGAACCCTTGGGTTGGAGACCCTCCCAGAGGTCACTCTAAGCATCTCTTCTTGTGGCATCTTCTGATTTTGTATCCTTCTACTATAACTGAAAAGTATAGCCCTTTCAGTGAGTTCTGTGGGCCAGTAGAGGGCGTTAAAGAGATACTCTTAGCAGGAAG
Source organism: Dasypus novemcinctus (assembly GCF_030445035.2). Taxonomy (NCBI): domain Eukaryota; kingdom Metazoa; phylum Chordata; class Mammalia; order Cingulata; family Dasypodidae; genus Dasypus; species Dasypus novemcinctus. The sequence goes on along the minus strand of NC_080684.1, from coordinate 85,527,899 downwards.
GGATTTTCCTTCCCGGTTCCGAGAAGCTTGTTCCGCAGGTTCCTACAATGTCCTCAGCTTCTTCAGCATCCAGCTCCCGCAGTATAACAGCAGTCAGCAGCATGCAGTGGCAGCAGTTTTCCCCAGTCCTTCCTTCAGGTGGAATAAGATACCACCACATGAAGACCTCACGCTGGCACACTAGGGGGCAGATTGGCTTTCCCGCCCCTCCCAACCAGAACCAAACACTGTCTGGCTTCTATCACCATAGATTAATTTAACTATAATTTGATGTAAATTATATGGTATACACTCTTTTGTGTCTGTCTTCTTTCATTCAACGTGATGTTTCTGAGTCATCCGTGTGGTTGTAGGTATCAGTTCATTTCATTTTGTGTTGAATGGTATCCTATTCTGTGACTATATCATAATTTATCTGTTCATTTGTTGTTGGAAATTTGGGTTGTTTCCAGCTTTTGTCTATTATGAATGAAGCTTCCATGAATACTCTTGTTTAAATATTTTTGTAGAAATATATTTTCATTTCTATTGGGTAAATACTTAGGAGTGGAGTTGTTGGGTTCAAAGTAGTTACTGTTGTTGTTGGGGGATGTGTTTAACTTAATAAGAAAACTGCCAAACTGCGTTCTAAAACTGTAGCATTTTCCCATTCCCACCAGTTACTTATGAGTATTCTAGTTGTTTTACATTGTTGCTAAGATTTGATGTTGTCAGTCTTCTCATTTTAAGCCATTTTGTTGGATGGGGCACTACCTACTTGTGGTTTTGAATTGCATTTCCGTAATGACAAATCATGATTAACAATTTTTCATGTGCCTATTGGCCATTCATATTGAAGCTGGTTAGTAAGATGGGAATTAATAGATGGATCTGGAATCTGTCAAAGAGTCCATGTGAACATCAATATCCCCAAGACGGCTGCTGAAACACCCCCACCCCCACCCCCGCAACAGGATTCTGCCATTCAGAACAAGATTTCCTCTGAAAGCCAGGAGAAGCCCCAGATTTTCCCCAAGGACTTTACCATTGGGCCCTCCTGGGGGATTGATGGGTGGGGGTAATCAATCAAAACAGTAAACAGCTGGAACTCCTCCCCTGCCATTAGCAAAGGGGCAGAATTATCAATGGTTTGAAAAGCAAGCACAAAGACCTCTTGCTCTCTTGCCTTCACCCTGTCCCAGTCCCAGTGTGGGTCCTGCCCTGTTTCTGCCTTCTGTGCCCTGCTCTTGCCATGTCCCCTGCATGGATCAACATGCAAGTAAAACCTGGGTATTTATGATCTATAATGGGAAATTGTAGTCTATAAATCAGCCTGCTTTATCACTCTTCAGTCCCTTCCTCTCTACCTGGGACCCATGATCTGTTATTTTCTCCCATTTCTCTTCCCTCCCTACCTTAATTAATTACTGGCCTAACTCACCCAATGTGACCTTGAAATTCATTTCTACAGCATAGTCAAGAACCAAGACAAAATCCGGTTACATATTTGGCGAGCCATGCCAGGAGTTATTTGTGAGCGAACCAATGGCCTATGGCCTATTTAATGCCTTCCTTTGGTTCTCCATTTTAATTGAGTTCACCTACAAGCTCCTACAAGATACAATCTCAGGAGGGAAGAAGCTGGGGCATGGGAACTGAGTCTGTGCTGCACACCCAGGCTTATGAGATCTGACCCTGTCCCCTGCTCCCACCCTGCCTTTCGCTTCCTTACACTTTGCCCGCCTGTTCCTCGTAACCTCCCTGTATTATGGCCCTTCTCAGCAGCAGTTTGTGCTGCTGCCTCCCTCCGCCCCTCCTCCCAGCCACTGTTATCTTCCCCCTCCCAGCCGATCGCTGTTCTCCCCGCCTCATTTCAACCGCCCTCATCCCGTATCCGCCCCGGCACAACCTCGGAAACAACCCCCTCTGCCATCAATGGCTTACGTCATAAACCACAGGTCCGCCCTTGCCTCTGCAGCCAATCCTCAGCTGCCCCTCCCACAACCTCCCCGCCTCCATGACACTATAAAACCCCATGTACTTCCCGAATAAAATCAGACCTGCGCATAGACCTCGTCTCCGTGGTTTTTCCTCCATCGAACCGCGCGTCCCCACCAAGCCTTGAGCCGCCCGCTGCCGCCCCGGTCAGGCCGTGGCGTAGGCCCGATCCCCGGCAGCGACTCGCCTGCAGTGACCCGCCTGCAGTGCCGCAGCGGAGGCCAACATGACCCCAGTGGGGAGGACTGTGGAACAGGACATCAGCTCAAAGCAGAATCCTGTCAAAACAGAGGTTCCCTGGCTGAGCACCAGATGCTGTGAAGCAGGTTTTTCAAGCTCTTTTAGCAGCCTTAGGCTCTGCGCTGGGGCCTGACTGCCATTTCCCTCTCACACCCTCTCTCCTCGGCAGCAGAAAGGCAATGATAGAGAGCTGGGGGCTTGCTCTTCCCAAAGGGTTCACGCGTGCAGGCCGGCTTTCCTTTTGACCACACCTGTCTACCTTGCCTGGGATGAAGTGGGAAGGTGGTGGGCAGGGCCAAAATGGATGCCGTGGAAGTCCCCTTTTTCAGGGGTGTCATAGGCCAGGACACCCTTGCATAATTAACCTTTACCCATGTTCTATCTTTCTACTTCCTACTACTGAATTTCTTGTTACAGGTTGTGTTAAAATGCTTTGGAATGTCTCAAAAACTGTAAAACTGAAAATGCCTTTGCTGGCAAGGTAGTTATTGCCTCAGGATCCCAAGGCCTGTTAGCAAGAACAATTGATCTCTAATCACTTAATGGCCTTTTGATGGCTGTGTCTAATTGAGAAACTCCTAGACCATAAAGTCACAAAACTAGGTCAGCTTTAAAGACCTCTGTAAGAATAGGAAGAAGCAGCTTTTTGACCCTTCTCCAAGAAGGAGCAATATTTGGCTTGGCAGTGTCAGGATGAAATCTATCTGACCCTGAGATCTATTCAGCCTGTCTCCCAAGTCCACAACAGCCCATCACAAGGGCTCTGTGATTACAGGGTGGCGGGAATCAGAGAGCAGCCAAATGTCTTCTGAGATTTAACTCAGGGGCTTCTGTTTGGGTAACAGTGCAGTCAGTTTCGGACCCTGGAATGCCAGGTGTGCTGAGAACCAGAGCAGTAAACTCTGAATGGCTCCCAAGAAATTCCTTGGGCCCTTCCATTCAGAGGGCAGCCAAAAGTTCCCTGAAATTCAGATCAGGTGCTTCAGTTTTGGCATCTGCTCCCAATGTCTCCACCAATTCAGCTTGAGCACTTTGGTCTGAACTTCTTCAGGGTTTCAGGCATCCCTCAAGACCTAGATTGGCCACAGAGATGCCTGAAGGCAAGGTTCTGGAATTAAAATTCTCAGGACGCTGAGGAGAGAGCATCAGCTCCAAATTATGTGGAGTGGTGAATGTTTTAGTCAGACTTGGACTCTGGGATTTCAGATCAGTCAACTAAAAAGCACTTCTTCATTCTTCCTAGAATAATGGGCATGGTCTCTAGCCCACCAGTAAACTCCCCATAGGAGTGTCTTCTCAAGAATCAGGAAACTCCCTACTGCTGGTCCACTTGGCCACAGTATAGCCAAGAGCAGCCTCTGTATGAGACCCTGCATTCCAGTTAAACCAGTGTAAGAAAAGAGGACAGATAGAGATGAGGCCCAGAAACCTCATGTTGTGTTCCCTTAAAGAAATGAGGAAATAAACCTCAAACTTTGAACAATTCCCTTTTAGGAAGAACCTTCTCAGTTTAAACTCAGTTGTGCCTATAAAAGGTATGAATAGAGATCAAGATCCAGACTGATTATTAAACCTCTCCTGGAAAATAAAAAACTTCATGTCATCAATTAAAATTAAAAAACATTTTATAGCTAAGAGAATAAAATTCTTCTGTTTAATCTATGCTTAACTTTGTGTTCAACTTTGAAATCTGTGTTCAACTTTGTCAGTTTGCTTGCATGTAGGAAATCAAATTTGGGTTTCACCTGTTACAAATTGGATAATGGTGAAAGGTAAGCTAAAAATGAGTCTTTAAATGTCAATACTGTCTTGCAAGTGGATTTAATGTATAAATCACAAGTGAAATTGATTCAAATGCTAGAAAAGCTGGGAAACTTTGCAAAGCTGTTACTAATAAAATTCTTGTGGCTTAGTTAATAAAGGAACCCAATTCACCTTAAAGTAAAAACTTGCTAGAAATGGTTTACTAAGAATTAAGATCATTTATAGATGCCTTTATATTATAAAACAGCAGAAGGATAATAACTGAAAATATAACTGGGTAGATTTAGCCTAAACCTACTATTATAAGGGTAAATTCTAAATGGTCCTTACCTTTATTTATGGTCACTTCAAGCCTAGCCTCACCTCTTGCCTTTGCTTATCATTATTTCATAACAGCTTCTGCCCCTATGGCTCAGGAGAAAGCAAACTTGAGACATCTCTGCCTCTTGTCCTAGTGGTATTAGTGAATCCTGCATTCCTTGTGGCTCCAAATGTGGACTAAATTGCTGCCTAGTTGAATTCTTGACCCTCGGGGTTGAACATACACTCTTCCAGTCCAGTGCTGCTGGAGTCCTATTATCTCCAAGGACTGGGAAGTGAAGGAGACCTCCTGCCTTGACTGTCTGGGTTCCTAAAAGTGGCAATTCAAGGAAACTAGCAAAGGAAGATTGTATTAAAGCACTGGGGAGATTTTGACTATAAACCATTAATTAAGGAATGAAATCCTTTTTTGAAGATTTTTTATTTATCCCCCCCCCCCCCATTATCTGCTCTCTATGTCTGTTTGCTATGTGTTCTGTGTCCGCTTGTATTCTTGCCAGCTCCATCAGGAAGCTGTGTCTCTTTTGTTGTGTCATCTTGCTGTGTCTATTCTCTGTGTGTGTGGCACCACTCCTGGACAGGCTGTGCTTTTTTCACAAGGGGTGGCTTTCCTTACAGGGTGTACTACTTGTGCATGGGGCTCCCCTATGCAGGGAACACCCCAGCGTGGCATGGCACTCCTTGTGTATATCAGCACTGTGCATGGGCCAGCTTACCACACAGGTCAGGAGGCCCTGGGTTTGAACCCTAGGCCTCCCATGTGGTAGGCGGGTGCTCTATCCATTGAGCCAAATCCGATTCCCAGGAATGAAATTCTTGAGGAAAACTGTGTGGTCACAGTTTTTTAATTAAAATTAAAAAGAGCCTTCAAATAAATCTTTTATGTGTTCTCTTACAGTTAAACTTATTTTGTAAGACAATGAAAATTATAACAGTGAGTTCCATGTCAAACTCTATTTGTGTCTGCCTACTTGTTCAATATATAACTTCATACATCTGGATGATATCGAATTAGCAAGTGAAAATTCTTATTGAAAATTCAAATTGAAAAATCAAATGTGCACTTATACATGTGAATCAGTATTCCTGGAGCCCAAATTAAGGTGAGCAGGATGGAAAGGTAATATAGAAATCTAAATATAGAAACTTGGGAAAGGAAAAAGTTTTTCCTGAGCACTTTAACCTGCCCTACCCCCAAGGCCTTCTTTTTGCAAGAGCTGTGGGGGAAAGATGAGGTGTGACAGATTGAAATTATCTTATAAACTGGGGAATTAAAACTCATAGTTTATCCTGTAATACCTCAATTTAAACCTTTTAACAGTCTTAAAATAAGGATGATTAATAATCCTATTACCAAATAGCAACAAGTGAAAAATCGTTGAAAGCTATGGAAAGATCTTTAAAAATAAACATTTTTCCAGAATCTAGCAGTCAGTGTGCATTTCCTTGCATAAACTATAACAGTTTCAATTTTATTTGGCTTGGGTGTTATCTCCTTAGGTTTATGAAATACCAAGTATATAAACTTGTTAAATCTTTAAGGTGATGAAAGTTAAGTTCATATCTAATAAAATTAAAGAAAGGTAGATCTGCTGCCCTCTTTTAAATGCATAAAGTAAATTCTATTGATGCTAATTATAATCTAAGGTAAATTAACCAGTCTATGTGGTTGTGGTCAATTATAAATAGTTTGAAAAAACATCTTCTAGATGAAAGCATTTAAATGGCTAGTTCCAAGAAGCCATTACTAACTAGAAACCTAAATTGATATTAATGGCAAAAAGTACATCATAACAAGGAAATCTGTCTGGAAGCACCTCAATCTGCATATTCAAGTGGTGGTAATGAAAAATTGTCTTGATTCCATTGGGAATCTTCAGTTTTCATAAAAAGATGGAAAAAGTTTTTCTTGTATCACTAAAGTTAAGTATCTTTAATTAATGTCTTCATGGTAAAGGTATAGAAATAAGTACTAAAAATTTCATTTGATATGTTACACATTGCATTGGAAGTGTTTAAACAGTGTATAAAAATCAAGAGATAGATTTCAGCATTGTCAAACTCTCTTGTGCATTCCAGCCAGGCCTTTAATACAGTGCAGGTTGCCTCTCATTTGCGTTATTGGCTAGCTTGGTCACCAGCCTCTAAAACAATAAAGGTATCTACTACATCTCCGGTTGTGCCCCTGAAGTTGATGGAAAGTACACTGCAGTTTCAAACTCTTCAGCTATTATTTCCTCAAATACACTTTCTTCCCCCTTTCCATTCTCTTCTTCTTCAGGAATTCTCATGACATGTATGCTATTTTGTTTCATGTTGTCATTCAACTCCCTGAGCCTGTACTCAATTTTTTCCAATCTTTTCTCTCTGTTCTTTTCTCTTCAATTTCAGCTGTTCTGTCTTTCGTATCATTTAGTCTTTCCTCTATCACTTCAAGTCTGCTGTTGTATGCCTCTAATGTGTTTTTTTTTGTTTTTGTTTTTTTTTTAATTTCATCTATCATGTCTTTCATTCCCATGAGGTATGTTACTTTCCTATTCGGGTTTTCAAATTCTTCTTTGTGCTTGTTTAATGTCTTCTTGATATCATTTATTGCTTTGGCCATAGTCTTTCAACTGAATTTGATTTTGGAAATTTGTGTGTTACTCATTAATTAGTTATCTCAAATCCTGTATCTCTTCTGGAGCTTTGGTATGTTCCTTTTTTGGGTCATGTCTTCCATTTTCTTAGTATGGCTCATAATTTTTTGCTGTTGTCTAGGAATCTGATTAGGATGATGAGTTTACTATGATGCTCAATTTCTCTCTCTTTCATAGGGATTTAGTGGTGGGAGGCAGTGTGTTACTGTTCTGATTCTTCTTTCAACCTGGGTCTTTTGGATTGTCCCTGTTAGCTGCTCAAAACTGGGCCCTGGATCCAGTAATGGGTTACAGACCTGCTTCCTAGGGTCTTGGGGAGGGAGGCCATAAAGGCCTTAAAAAGCCTCTCTTATTTACTTTTAATTTCCTCGCATATACTTCCTTGGTATGCCAGTAGATGGCGTGCTTTGGTAGCCCTCTCAGTTCAATGCCTGGTCGGAGTGTGTTTGCTGTAAGACAGACCAGATCAGTGTGGCAGAGGGTCCTGCCTGGAGGCCAAGAGCCTTGTAATTCAAACTTTCTCAGAGATAGTTTTCCAAACTTTGCTGGCAGCCTCCTCTCTTTTCCTGGGTAGGAAATAATTCTACTCCCCTCTGCACCCTCAACAACCAGTCCGGGTCAGTAAAAAGGAAGATTGAGAGGGTCAGATCGCTTTAGTCCCTTGCTGGCTCACAAGACGAACAATGGCATAGTCCCACCTGGCCAGGAAGGGCTGGTGAGAGACAGCAGACTAAAGTTGTGGGTCAAAAGCTGAGTCATCCTTAGGCTGTGTCCGTCTCTCTACCCTTTCCTGAGGCCGCTTTGTCTGTGGCCTCTGCCCTAGAGGCCTGAGAGTTCAAAAGTGTGGGGGAGAGTGCCAGCAGCAGCAGCCGCTGCAGCTTTTAATGTGCAATTTTGCCATAGCAATTCTTTTTCTTTGTCCCTCTCTCTTCTGCGAGGTGTCCAGCCTTCCTCTGGTCTCCTAAACCCTAGACGATTTTTGTCCAGGCTGTTTCTGCCTGTCCTCTAGCTATTTTTCTGGGAGAGAAGAGAGTCCCATATATTTCTAGTCAGCCATCTTCCTAGAAATTCCCTGAAGTTCTGTTTTTAATTATCCCTCCTTGCAGTTTTGGATGAAAGGAAAAGTATATGTAAGCCTGTATTCTGAGATTTATTCATAAAATATTATATTTTTTTCTCCTTTGAAGAAAGAATTGCAAAAAGTCACACTATGCTTAGAATTCAGATTGTGTTTTGGACTGAAATGTACCCATGATTTCAGATAATTTTGTGACTTTTCTGCAAGACTTAGGTTGAAGAATATTTTGATTTCATATACTTATCCATCTTAAAGTATATTGTTACATTAATGCCCATTCCCCTGCTCCATGATTTACATGTTCTGGTATCTATGTCTATTGTGGCCACTCCACCCAAAATTTGGTTCCATGTCAAGACAAGGATAGCACACCATGCTCCAGGAAAGTATGAAAAGGTTTATTACTCACATTACTCACATAAAGAGTTTTCTGGGAGATAGCAGGGTGACTTCCCAGCATATCTGAAAATAACTTGAGAGAGCAAGGAAAGGATTTTGGCTAAGGGGTTTATGATGGTTAGGAGTGGGATTGGGCTGAGGATTTCCATGTGTGGTTTGAATTTACTGTTACTGCCAAAGATAGTGCCAGATATGGAGTAGACGGAAAAAAGGAAGGGATGAGACTTAACCTGTCAGCAGTCAAGCATCAAAAAATAGAGTCTAACTCTTTAATGTCAGGTAGTCACCTTCTACATTGATTCTGTACTTTGACATGTGACTTGCTTTGGCCAATGAGACATCAGCAAATGTGATGCAAGCAGTGAGACTTGCCAGATAGAAAGACTTAAGATGAGGAACAGTTTTATTTTCCAGCCCAGCAAATCCTGAGTCCTTTATATTTCCTCTAAATTCTTCCTAAAAAATGGACATTTTTTTCCCTTAAATTCATCTCTCTCTCTCTTCCCAGGGAAGCAGAGACTTGATAAGTGCTTGCACATTAGAACTTGCCCTCTTAGAGCACTACCATAACCAAGATCATTCTTGCATTCTTGAGGATAAAAGACCACATGGAGAGGGAGGCCAACCAATCCAGTCAGTCTACTGGTTGAATACAGCTATGTGAGTAACTTTGAGCAAGATAAAGAAGTGCCCAACAAATCTGTATAATTGTGAGAAATAATACATTGTTGTTTTAGGCCCCTAAATTTTGAAGCAGTTTGTTATACAGCAATAGATAACTGACACAGAAATTGGAACCCAAGCAGAGTGCTTAAGAATTTAAAATATATGCCATTGACTTTGGAACCAGATGGTGGGTGAAGACTGGAAAAATTATGAAATAGCCATTGATGGAAACTGTAGAAATGGCAAACAAATTGTAACTGAAGGACAGCAAGGCAGCAAGGAAATGTTATTGGAGACTAGAAAAAAAGTGACCTGAGGTTTACTGTTGTGGAATAATGTTGAGTAAGTTGCCAATGGTAACTTGATATATACCTTGATAACATACCTAATGAACTTGTGGTGCTGGCTAAAAGATTTCAAGGAAAAGTACTGAAAGGGTCACTTGGCTACTTAGGGCACATGTGATAAAGTATGAGAAGAGAGAGGCACTTGCTCTGGCAAGTTGGACTTTAAATTTGGGTCCAGGTGGCGGTCAGGTGCAACACAATGGAAAACAAAGGCCATAACACATGGGAATAGATAGTGGTTACTCACAGGTCCCAGAGAGAAGGGGTGCCATGAGGGCCCGAAGGGATGTGTAATCAGCTTGGGTGGCTCAACCAGCAGGAGTTCAATCCTACTCAAGCAAAGCAAGAGAGACTTGTGCGCTTGTGCCTTTATGGTGGTCCAGAGGTGACTATTAGTAGATTTCCCATAGGAGTCAAGTTAGGTTAAAGCAAATGTGAGTAAAAAGGGAAGGGGACTGGGGTCCAAGGGTAGTGGGGATGGTTAGCTTATCATTTGGGACCAGCTTTGGGTTTTAGGTGAGGTGTGTGGATGGTGTGGGTGGTGGCCATAAATGTGGGCTTGGGCTCTAGGCAAGTTTATTATGTCCCAGAGCTAGAAAGGTATTCATTAACAAGGCCAAAGGTCAGTGTCCAGGCAAGTGGCTTAGCCAAAGTAAAATGGATGTCAAGGCAGCACACAAAAATTTTTATATGGGAAACGGACTTTGGCCCAGTGGTTAGGGCGTCCGTCTACCACATGGGAGGCCCGCGGTTCAAGCCCCGGGCCTCCTTGACCCGTGTGGAGCTGGCCCATGCGCAGTGCTGATGCGCGCAAGGAGTGCTGTGCCACACAGGGGTGTCCCCCGCGTAGAGGAGCCCCACGCGCAAGGAGTGTGCCCATAAGGAGAGCCACCCAGCGTGAAGGAGGGAGCAGCCTTCCGAGGAATGGTGCCGCCCACACTTCCCGTGCCGCTGACGACAACAGAAGCGGACAAAGAAACAAGACGCAGCAAAAAAAAAAAAAAAAAAAGACACAGAAAACAGACAACCGGGGGAGGGGAGGGGAATTAAATAAATAAAAAATAAATCTTAAAAAAAAAAACACACACACACAAAAAATAAAAATAAAAAAACAAAAGAGCTTCAATACTTTAAAAAAAAATTTTTTTTTTATAGTTATAACAGCACTAAAGAGAGAACTGTTCATTTGGTAAGAATTTGGAGGAAACAGGGCCCAGCCTTGCTGGGTTGGAAAATTAAACTCTTCTGCATCCCAAATCGGTCCTACTGTAAAGACTCTCAAAAGAGAAATGGCCCCAGGCTAAGATAAAATCAACAGCATGTGTTATGATCTTAGAAAGATTTAGGGTTGTGATTGTCAGACTCTTTCAAGTAAATAAAAGGACTTTTAAAAATATTAAAGGGATTGTTCAACATTAGCCTGACACTTCCTGAAAGTTCTGTTTCTTAAGGAATTCTGAATGTGACTTTTGGGACATGGAATGAATCTCAAGATTCTTCGGAAGGCCATCGAGTTTTTAAAAGAGAGTTATATTGGTGAACTCACGTCAGTTTAGACTAGAAGGGACAGAAGCAATTCCAAATGAAAAGCGACCTATAAGCCCCCAACATACTAGGGCTAAGAAGCAGGAATGCAGTTATGAATTACAAATATGAACTGTTCTCAGGGTGGAGACAAGTGTCCAGAGGGCAAAACCACAGGTCACTGAGAACCATGGATTAGGGAATCATTCCCACAGAGCATAACTACATCATAATCTGAGGAACTTTCCCTATACCTGGAGCAAGAGGTCTTAATAAAGTGTCTAGCAGTATTTCACAATTGCTATACTTCGTAATCTAATCCAGTGCCATACCTTACATACCTCCTGTAATTGAATGGGAGTGTCTATTATAGTTTTTCTGTCTCTGTCTCACCACTGAAGGTAACTAATCTGCATCCAGGCTTGATGCAGATAAAAAATATCAGGATTTAAAATTTAAATCAGGGTCTTGGCAGGGAGGGAACATATTTTGTTGTGGAAAGAATGTGAATTATTGAGACCAGAGAAAAGACTATGTGGTCCATTACACAGTTGTTACAAATCCCAATAGATCACTCTTCCAAGTACCTTGTGTATACGTTTCCCACATTGACTCCAGACTTGGTATGTGACTTGTTTTGGCCATGGGGACATCAGCAAACATGGTATAACAGAGACTTGGTAAGTGCTTTCACTCTGGGGTTTACCCCTTTGCAACACTGCCATAACCATGTGACAAAGCTCTGTATTCTTCTTTTTTGAAAAGCATTTGTTAACATTTAATGAATTTCTTTCCATGTGGCTTCAAGCTACCAAGACACAGGTTCCTCCAACATACCTTTTTTTTCCTAAGATTTATTTTATTTATTTCTCCCCACCCCCTCACTGTTTGCACTTGCTGTGTCTGTTCATATTCCTTGTTTCTTTAGGAGGCAGCAGGAACCGAACCCAAGACCTCTGATAAGAGAGGAGGCACCTAATCATTTGAGCCACCACCATTCCCTGCTTTTGCTGTGTCTCTCATTATGTTTTTTCTTCTTTTATCTCTTGATGTGTCATCTTGTTGCATCAGCTTGCCATGCCTCCCGTCATGCCAGTTTGATGTCTTCTTTCGGAGGCACCAACAACTGGTGGTAGGGAAGTCCCATGAGGTAGGTGGGAGCTCAAACGTTTGAGCCACATCTGCTTCCTGCACATACCTTTAATCTTCTCCTTATCTGCCAAGGAATTTGGCTTTCAAAGTGACAGGCTGCTTTGGGAGCTTTCTCCATCCCAGATATAGTGGTAGCCTGATTGTACCACATCAATGATGAGAGCAGCTCCAGTCTTGGTTTTGGCAGCATTTACCTGTGTCTGCTCACTGACCAAGGTCCACAATTTATCAAGGTTGACAGTTGGGCATAACCTCTGGTTTCTCTTTAAGTGATGGTGTCTCCTTATCGACCTCCAAAGTAACCAGGACAAGAAGATATTTGCCAAAGTTGATCTTGTGGTGATGCATGTCACCAGCATTACGCTGGTCTCTGGGGTGCTTCTGGTGCTTACCAATGAAGCCATTGAGTGACTCATGTGGCCCAAGAATTTATGGGTCTTTCTCAATCTGGATGGCATGTCGTTGCTGAGATTTGAAAGAGTTCTGTACTCTTCTTGAGGATGAAAGACTTCATGGACAGTGGCCAGCTACTCTAGCCAACTTACCACCTGAATGTAGTTAACATGAGGTAAGCCTAGGCAAGATAAGCAAAAGAATGGCTCAACAGTCCACATAATCATAGAAATAATATTGTTTTTTAAGCAACTCAGTTTTGGAGTAGTCTGTTATGCAGCAATAAATATTTGTAATACTCCTGTATTAGTCTGCCAAAAGGGTGCTGACGCAATGTACCAAAAATCTTTTTGGCTTTTATAAAGGGTATTTAATTGGGGTAAAAACTTATAGTTACAAGACCCTAAAGAGTCCACCTCAAGGTTGCTTTCTCACCAAAGTCAGTTGCTATGTGCTGAAACAAGATGATTGCCCGTTTCTGCGAGGGTTCAGCCTTCCTTTCTCTCAGCTACAAGCTGGTATAGGGCTTGTTTCTTTCCGGGCCTTCTCAAATGATCAGCTGCTCTGGTCTCTCCACAGGGTCAGCTGTAAACTATCAGGCAAATGGCTCGGCTCTCTCTGGGGCCTTTGCTGTTTGAGCCTTCTCCTTTCTGTCACGTGGCAGGACTGAAATGACCAAGTTCTCTCATCTTCCGTGTGTCTTCTTGAGCGAGTGTCCATTTATATCAGCCACCAAGGGGGAAGGGACCCAACCCTGAGTCTACCCTGAGACTTCTGATGTGATTGAATCAAAACCCTAATCTTAACAGGTAATTTAATCAGACATCTCAGGTGAATCTAATACAATTAAAGGGGATCATATCCAGAGGAACAGTCTAGTTTACAAAAATCTCTTTTTGGGGTTCATGAATAATCTCAAACTGCCACAGCCCGCATCTCTATACTGCGGATTAGAAGGAAGTAAAGTCATGAGAAAGAAGCGTCCCACTTATAATAACTGTGATAGAGAGAAAAGGAGGAGGGATGGGGAGGGAGGTTGGGTTGGTAAAGTAGACAGTCTGTATAAAAGTCTGAGACCACAGGGCTAGGACTACTGTGGCTTATATTGTGTTACCCCTATTAAACGAGGACCTGAGATCCAGTTCTTCTTCAGTTTTCAGGACTGATGAGGAATATAATAACCAGTTGAAGTTTAGGCAGAGTCATTAACAATGAAATTTCTACCAGCCATATCCACCCCAAGGAACAAATACTAGTATTTAAAAATACTGGTATTTTCAATACTAGCATTGGGAGGAGGATAGTAGGTACAAATAACAGGAATATTGATGAGAGTGGCTATCAGGTGGTAACTGTTGTAGATGGGTGTTAGGTACTTGAGGCTTTATTGCAACTAGGTTTATCAGTCAGAATTCACCATAGAAACAAACCAGTACACACACACACACACACATACACACACACGCACACACACGGAGATGTATTTTAAGGAATAAGCTCATATGATAGTGGAGGCTGATAAGTCTTAAAATTTGTAGGTCAGATTGGTAGGTTGGCAACTCAGTCTTAAGGCACAATTTCTTCTCCTGGAAACCTTAGTTTTTGGTATTAGGGTTTTCAGCTGATTGGATGAGGCCAACCCATATTGCTGAGGAGACTATAAGTCTTTACATAAAATCAACTGTATAAACTAACCACATCTTCACAGCAATACCTATATTCATATTTGAGTAAATAACTGGTTCCTTAGCTTAACCAAGTTGACACTTAAAACTAACCATCACATAATTCTATTTTTTTGTATTTAAATTTTTTCATAATTACAAGTTTTCTAAAAATCTAAATTGTTCATTTTTATGTCATGCCAACCTACATTTATTTTTCTAAATTAATTTTTAAAAGAAATCTCATTCTTAGGTGGCAGGATAATGATCAGAAGCAATAAAACACCTGTTCTGATAATTTAACATGCTAAAATATCCTTCATCTTAAACACAAAGGGAAAAAACATTTTAAATACTACATGTTAACAAGAATTAAAGCACTTAGCACAGTATAAAGGAATAATTCTTAAACTTTTCTGGGTCACAGAGACATGCTTTGAGAATCTGATGGAAATTCTGGACTGTATTTTTTAAAAATGCATATACATACACATAAAATTTTGGAAACAATTTCAGTAGGTTTGCAGGCTCCCGGAAGTCTATCTGTGGACCCACAGGATGCCAGGGTAAGAACACTTAGTTTTGAAAAGAATAAAATACTTAAGAATGAACATAACCAAAAAAGTGTCAGACCTGAACACTGAAAGCTACAAAATGTTCTTGAAAGAAGTTTAAGAAGACCTAAATAAATGTTAAGACATCCATGTTCATGGATTGTAAGACAATATTATTAAGATGACAAAAGTACTGAAATTCAAATCAAATACAATCCCTATGAAAATTCCAGGAGCCTTTTTTGCAAATGCATAAACTGATCTTAAAGTTCGCATGGATTACTGTTTCACACCTTTTTTTTTATTTTTTATTTTTGTCTTTTTTTTTTTAATTTTGAGTGCACAGCAGTGAAGAATACAGTGACTACTGGACAGTTTGGTGCCACTGCATTGACTTGTACTAAGATGCCAGCAGTTTTACCTACTATTGCATTTGCATCTTCCATGCAAATGCCAAAACAGTTAAAAAGGCAAATAATGTTTTATTATGATTATGAAAAGTTTTGACCTTGCAGATTTCCTGAAAGGGACCGCCCCCCCTCCCCCCCACACACATAATCATATAGAAATGCAAAGTATCTAGAACAGCCAGAACAATATTGAAAATGAACAAAGTTGGAAGACTAACACTTCCAGATTTCAAAACAGTACAAAGCTACAGAAATCAAGGCAGTGTGGTCCTGGCATAAGGACAGGCATATGAATTAATGGAATAGAATGGAAAGTCCTAAAATAAATTCACACATCTATGGTCAATTGATTTTCAACAAGGGTGCTAAAACCATTTGATAGGGAAAGAATAGTATCTTCAACAAATGGTACTGAGATAATTGGATTTCCACGTGTAAAAGTAAATATGAACCCCTATCTCAAATCATACACAAAAATTAACTCAAAATGGTTCAAAGTCCTAAATATAAGAGCTAAAACTTTACAGTGCTTAAAAGAAAACACGGGTATAAATCTTCATTAACTTGGATTAGGCAATGGTATGACACCAAAAGCGCACACACACACACACACAAAAGAGAAAAATAGAAAAATTACACTATCAAAAATAAAAGTCTTTGTGGATCAAAGGACACTATCAACAGAGTAAAAGACAATCCACAGGATGGGAGAAAATATTTGCAAATTATATATCTGATAAGGGTCTAATATCCAGAACATATAAAAAACTCTTACAAATCAACAGCAAAAAAAAAAAAAGGACAAACAACCAAATGAAAAATGGGCAAAGTATTTAAATACACATTTCTCCAAAGATGTTATACATATGGCCAATAAGCATGTGAAAAGATGGTCAACATCATTAGTCATCAGGAAAATTCAAATCAAAGCCACAATGAGATACCACTTCACACCCAATAGGTTAGTTATAGGAAGTAAGGAAGGAAGGAAAGGAGGGAAAGAGGCAGGGAGGCAGGGAAGGAAGAGAGAGAGGAAAGGAGGGGGGAGGAGGAAAAGAGAGTGAGAGAGAGAGAGGATAGTAAGTGACGGTGAGGATGTGGACTATGAGGAAAATCGGAGTCCTCATTCATTACAGGTGGAAATGTAAAATGGTGTGCAGCTGCTATGGAAAACAGTTTTTGCAGTTCCTCAAACATAGGGTTACTATATGACCCAGCAAAACCACTCCTAAGATATAACTAAGATTATTGAAAATATGTGTTCCCACAAAAACTTGTACACAAATATTCATAGCACATTATTCAAAATGATAAAAACTGGAAACAATCCAAATGTCCATCAACTGATGATAAAGTAAAATAAAATGTAGCATATCCGTACAATGGAATATTATTCAGCCATTAGTAAGAAGGATGTACTGATACATTCTACAATGTAGAATGAAACTTGAAAACATTATGTTAAATGAAAGGGGAAAAAATGATATATTGTATGATTCCATTCACTTGAAATGTCCAAAATAGGTAAATCTATATAGACAGAATATGTTTAGTGGTTGCCAGGGGCTGGAGGAGTGGGGGTGCAGGGGAGTGACTACTAATGGGTAAGGGGTATCTTTTTGGGTGATGAAAATGTTCTGGAATTGGATAGTGGTAAGTTGTATATCTTGTAAATATATTAAAAACTGCTGAATTGTATACTTAAATATATTGTATGCAAATTTAAAAATAATCCTTAATCTGAGGAAAAAATAAGATGAATTTTATTGTATGTTAATTCTTAAAAAGAACTCTTAATCCAAAGATAAATTCTGCAGTTGGCAAAATACATGTTGTTAAAAGAAAACATTTGAAATACTATACATATCCTGATTTGTGAAAGCCATACACCCAGCTATTTCAAAACGCTCCTACTATAAAAATGTAATAAAAAATAAACAGCATATAAATCCTTCTGAAGATTCAATTATATTTCATGGATTTGTTTTACAGAACAAAATCTGAGCAAAAGAATATAATTTCCGCTGAAATGGAACACACAGAAGTATTAAGTTCCTAACTTTGGAAAACTTATAGTAAATTCTTGAGCCATGGCCATGTATTTGAAAATCAATTTTACCAAATGTATAAATTATGGTTCAGTTGTAGAAGGCATCATAATCTATTTACTCCATGCCTGGAAGTCAGATGATCAAGGTTGTCCTGGCTTTGTCACTTAACTTGTTTCTGCTGCTTCATCTGTAAATGGGGTGGTTGGAATTGTGCTTGAGGTCCCTTCTAGCTTTAGCATTCTGAACTTATTTAATCTTATTGCAACTTTATAGACAAAAGTGTTGGACTTGCTTTACTTGCTTTGACTGCTTTAAAATGTTAAAATTTAGTAGTTAGTGGCCCATAAGACCCAAAAAGGATTAAAGTATTCATTCAATCATTACTAAATTGGACCAACTGACCTGTCTCTTGAGGATTACAGTCTAAAGCAACAGCACCACCTGGTGGTGTTCCCTCAAATAGGCCACCTCTCCTGTTAAAATTATAGCAGGTGGTTCAAATACGCCCATTTTAGGACACAAACTTAATATTACAGAACACATTTTTAAATTAAGAATTCAATTAATATTTAAGGCATTCAATCCAAAAATTTATTTAATAATTTAATACATTCTTTCAGCAAATATTTGTATAGTGACTATGTGGAAGAAAAAAATAGTCAGTTTTGGTAATGGATGGTAGTGATGGTCATGAATATAATTAATACCATAGAATTGTATATTTGAAGATGGTTAAAATGTAAATGCTATATTGTATGTATGTTACCACACAAGAAAATTAAAGGACAAAATAGTGAACAAAACAGAAAAGTATACCTGCCTTCATAGGTCTTACAGTCTAATGAGGGAAGGTAGGTAATAGTAAATGTAACACATAAGGAAATCATAATGTTTGGTGAGAGTTTCTATTAAAAAGAAAACTAGGTTAAGGAAGTTGGGGATAGGTTGCAATTTTAAATAGGAAGGCATGTAAGCAAAGATTTGAAGAAAGTGATGTCAACTTTACAGGGTTGAAAAAAGAATAAAATTCCATAGCTGGAAAACAGACATGGCTCAGGTGATTGAGCCCCTGTCTACCACATGGGAGGTCCCAGATTCAGTTCCCGGGGCCTCCTGGAGAAGATGAGCTGGTGTGATGGGCAGGCGCAGTGAGCTGACACAACCAGATGATGCAACAAAAGATACAAAGAGGAAAGACGATGAGATACACAACAAACCAAGGAACTGAGGTGGCTCAAGCAATTAGGCACCTCTCTCCCACATGGGAGGACCAGGCTCAGTTCCGGTTGCCTCCTAAAGAGAAGATGAGCAGACAGTGAGTGCAAACAACGAAGGTTGGAGAATAAATAAATAAAATAAATCTTTTTAAAAATTCCATAGATTTAGAATCTAAATATGTAGTTTTTAAAAAAAACCAAATCAATTGTATTGATACATATTAATAAAGCAAAAAACCATCCAAAATGTACAATCAATGGCATTTGGTATAATCACATAGCTGTACATTCATCACTCCAATCATTTTTTAGGGCATTTTCATTATTCCAATAATAATAATAATAAAAAACAAACAACTCATCACCTCTCAATCTCTATGCTTCTCCTGCTGTACATAGTTGCTATTCTGTTTTCATCTGTCTAGTTTATTCGAATTTATATTTTGTAAAAACTGTCTTATATATGCAATATCACCTATATTTGTATTTTATATGAGGTTTCACTGTTATACAGTCCCATGTTACATTCTTTAGCTTTGCTTCTAGTAATACATATGTATTACTATCAATCACTGTCATACCCATATAATAGCTCTTCTAGTTACAAACACTGGGATATGCTTTCACCATTTCTATTAATTTCCAAAGATTTACAAACAACTTTTTTAAAAACCAGTTCTGCACAGATTAACCCTCAGCTTTCCATTCTCTACCCTCATTCTATTTTCTGGTGACCTATATTCTAATTACAAACTCTATGAGTTTACACAAGTATTTAGTTCATAATAGTGCAATCCAACAGTATTTGTCCTTTTGTGTCTGGCTTGCTTCACTCACCATGTCCTCCAGGTTCATCCATGTTGTCATATGCTTCACAACTTCATTTCTTCTTACAACTACATAATATTCCATTGTGTATATACACCATAATTTGCATATCCATTCATCAGTTGACAGACACCTGGGTTGTTTCCAACTTTTGGCAATCACGAATAATGCTGCTATGGACAGCAGTGTGCAGATGTCTGTTTGTGTCACTGCTCTCAGTTCTTCTGGGTATATACTCAGTAGTGGTATTTTAGGGTCATGTGGCAAATCTATATTCAATTTCTTTAGGAACTACCGAATAGACCTCCATAATGGCTGCACCATTCTTCATTTCCACCAACAGTGAATAAGCATTTCTATCTCTACATCCTCTCCAACACTTGTAGTTTTCTGTCTTTTTATAGTGGCTATTCTAATAGGTGTGAAATGATATCTCATTATAGTTTTGATTTGTATTTTCCTAATCAATAGTGATGTTGAACATTTTTTCATGTGGATTTTTTTTGCCATTTGTATTTCTTTTTGGACAATTGTCTAAATATATAGTTTTAATTATAGCATGCTTTTATAATTCTGCTTCATAAAATATTTCTTTTTAATTAAGTAGGAATGATATTGTCAGGTCAATATCAAAAGGAATGACTACTTGAGGACTTCTGGGAAGATGGTGTTGGAATAGGTAGGCAGGGCTAAATTCTCTCACACAAACAAAGGAGGAAGGGCAAAAAGCTATCTGTAGTATCTGTTTTGGGGCTCTGCAGTAGAGAACTGCACATCATACAAGAGGGTGAGGGACAGAGAGATGAAGAAGCCAAAATGAAAACCTGCAGCCCGCAACAGCACCCATCCTCCACCATCAAGGTGAACACCCATGATAATATACGTGGCTAACTGCAGCCAACTTAGAGGGCAACAGATGTCTTCCTCCTTGGGAAGAAAGCATGGGCAGGCGGAGGTTGAAAGAGTCACCTCTGTGGAAAGATCTGATGAATGCCACTTGCTGGTTGGCCAGGAAACTGCAAGGAGAAAAACTGCTTTTAGGGGTCTCTTGTCCCAAACACCTAGGAGCCTATCTGTGCCCCATTAGTGAGTCCCTGGCCCAATTTTGATAACTTAGGCTAGGCAATTTTAAAGATTAGAATAAATTGAATGAAAAAACAAAGAGCCATGAAACAAAACCACTAGGCAAGACAGAGAAATTGACCATCAGAGTAAATTCACCAACATATTCAGATGCCAGCAAAAAATTATAAGCCATACTAACAGGAAGATATGGCCCAGCCAAAGAAACAAACCAAAAGTCCTGATGAGACACAGGACTTAAGACAACTATTCAATGATAATCACACAAATCTCCTAAATCAATTCAAGGAGTTGAAGGAAAATATGACTAAAGAGATCAAGGATTTTTTAAAAAGATTTGTTTATTTATTCTATCCCCCTTGTTTTTGCACCCACTCTCATCTCTCTGTGTCCATTTACTGTGTGCTCTCTTTGTCTGTTAGTCTTCTCTTTAGGAGGTACCGGCAAACGAACCTCGGACCTCCCATATGGGAGAGTGGTGTTCAATTTCTTGAGCCACCTCCACTCCCTGCTTTGTTGTCTCTCTCATTGTATTTCCTCTTTGTGTCTCCTTGTTGCATTTTCTTGTTGCATCAGCTCACTGCATCAGCCCTTTTGTGCTAGCTCACTGTCTTACTCGTCTTCTCCAGGAGGCACCAGGAAACAAACTTGGGAACTTCCATGTGGTAGGAGGAGCTCAATTCCTTGAACCACATCTGCTTCCCAAGGATTTTTTTTTGGTGGTACTGATGGCTGGGGATTGAACCTGGGACCTCATATGTGGGAAGCTTACACTCAATCACTGAGACATATTGCCTTCCCTGAGTTTTTTTTCATTTGTTGTGTTTGTTGTTTGTTTTTGTTTTTTCAGGAGGCACTGAGATCCAAACCTGGGACATCCCATGTGGGAGGCAGGTGCTCAACTGCTTGAGCCACATCTGCTCCCCAGAGATAAAGGATATTAAGAAGACACTGAGTGAACAAACAGAACAATTTGAAAGCCTGCAAAGAAAAATAATAGAGCTTATGGGAATGAAAGACAGAATGTATGAGATAAAAAAATACATTAGATGCGCATACCAGCAGATCTGAATTGACAGAGGACAGAATTAGTGAAATCAAGGACAGAATATCTGAACTTGAAAAGACAGAAGAATGGAAAAAATGGAACAGGGTCTCAAGAGAATTGAATGACAATGTGAAATGCATAAACATACACATTATCAGTGTCCCAGAAGAAGAAGAGAATGGAAAAGGGGCAGAAAGAATATCTGAAGAAATAATGACCAAAAACTCCCAAACCCTTATGAAAAATATAAATATCAATATCCAAGAAGAAAAATGTACCCCAAACAAAATAAATCTGAATGGACCTACTCCAAGACACCTACTATTCTGAATGACAAATACCAGAGATAAAGAGAAGATTCAGAAAACAGCAATAGAAAAACAATTCATCACATACAAGGGAACCTCAAAAGGTAAGTGCCAACCTCTCTTCAGACACCATGGAGGCAAGTAGAAAGTGGTATGATATATTTAAAGTACTGAAAGAGAAAAACTGCCTGCCAAGATTCTATATCTGGTAAAACTGTCCTTTAAAAATGAGGGTGAGGGATGTGGATGTGGCTCAAGTGATAGAGCTTCCACCTACCATATGGGAGGACCCAGGTTTGAGGGCCCTGGGGTCTCCTGGTAAAAAAGAAAAAGAGAAAACTTGCCTGTGTGGTTGGCCAGTACCCACATAGTGAGCCAAGTGCCTGTGCAGTGAGCTGAGTGCCCACGCAGTGAGCCAGTGCCCTTTCAAGTGAGTCATGCAGCAAGATGATGACATAACAAAAAGAGAAATGAAGGGAAAAGTCAAGGTGAAGCACAGCAGAAACCAGGAACTGAGGTGGCACAGGTGACAGGGAACCTCTCTCCACATCAGAGGTCCCCAGGATTGAATCCTGGGGAATCCTAGAGGAGAAAAAGTGAGAAGACAAAAAGAGAAATAGATACAGAAGATCACACAGTGAATGGACACAGACAGCAAAAACAGCAGGGCAGGGGGAAGGGGGAAAATGAGGGTGAGTTTAAGTCTTCACAGATAAACAAAAACTGAGAGAGCATGTTACCAAAAGACCAGATTTACAAGACGTACTAAGGGAGTGCTACAGCCTGAAAGGAAAACACAAGGGTAAGAGACTTGGAGAAGAGTTTAGAGATGAAGATTATTATAAGGATAACTTAAACGGTAAAAAGACAGGCAATAGTAAGATATGACAATAGAAAGCCAAAGAATAAAATGCATGAAGTAATGCCTTTACAGTAATAACTTTGAATGTTAAAGGAATGAATTCCCCAAACAGAAGACATAACTGATAGAATGGATAAAAAAATATGAGCTATCTATATATTGTCTACAAGAAACTCATGTCAGATATAAGGACACAACCAGGTTGAAAGTGACAGGTTGTAAAAAGATATTCCATGAAATTGTAGTAAAAAAGATCTGGAGTAGCAATACTAATATTGGGAAAAATATATTTTAAATGCAAAACTATTATAAGAGATGAAGAAGGTCATTTTATATTAATAAAAGAGGCATGTCACTAAGAAGACATAACTATATTAAGTATTTAAGCGCCTAACCTGGGTGCACCAAGATACACAAGGCACACACAGGCAAAACTGAAGGGAGAAAAAGATATTTCTACAATAATAGTTGGAGACTTCAATACACCACTCTCAGTAGTAGACAGAACATCTGGTCAGAGTATAAATAGGGAAGCAGAGAGCTTGAATAATATGATAAATGAACTAGGCCTAATAGATATTCACAGAGCATTATAACCCAATACAGCAGGATATACATTCTTTTCAAGTGCTAACAGATCCTTCTCCATGATGACCATATATTGGGTTATAAGACAGGTCTTAATAAATGTAAAAAGACTGAAATTATACAAAACACTTTCTATGATCATAGTGGAATGAAACTGGAAATCAATAATGGATGGCAGAAGGGAAAATTCACAAAAATAAGAAATTAAACAACACACTCTTAAACAATCAGTGGGTCAAAGAAGAAATTGCAAGAGAAATCAGTAAATATCTTGAGACAAATGAAAATGAGAACACAACAGATCAAAAGGTATGGAATATAGCTCAGGCTATGCTCAGAGGGAAATTTATAACCCTCAATGCTTACATCAAAAAAAAAAAAAAAAAAAAGAGGGAAGTGATGTAGTTCAAGTGACTAAGTGCCTGCTTCCCATATATATTGTCCCCAAGTACTTCCTAAAAACAAATGAAAAAACCAATGATAAGTGTATGTAGTTCAGTGGTTGAGTGCCTGTTTCCCATGTATGAGGTCCTGGGTTCAATCCCTGGTACCTGCAGGAAAAAAAAAAAGATGAAAGAGTGAAAATCAAAGACCTACCTGCACACTTGGAGGAACTAGAAAATGAACAGCAAACCAATCCCAAGCCAAGCTAAAGAAAAATTAAAAAGACCAGAGCATAAATCAATGAAATTGAGAACAACAACAACAAAACAATAGAGAGAATGAACAAAACCAAAAATTGGTCCTGCAAGATCAACAAATAAATCCCTTAGCTAGACTGACGAAGAAAAAAATATGCAAATAAATAGAATCAGAACTGAGAGGAGGGTCATTACTGCTGACCCCACAGAAATAAGAGAGATCATAAGATGATACCAGGAACAAATGTACACCAACAAACTAGTCAAAGTAGATGGAATGAACAAATTCCTAGAAACACAAGAACAACCTACACTGGCCCTAGAAGAAATAGAAGACCTCAACAAACCAATCACAAGTAAAGAGATTGAAACAGTCATCAAACCCCCCCAGAGATGCAAGCTCTGGGCAAGACTGGTTCGCAAGTGAATTCTACCAATCATTCAAAGACTATCTAATACCAATCTTGCTCAAGATCTTCCAAAATATTGAACAGGAAGGAATGCTACCAAACTCATTCTTTGAAGCCAACATCACCTTAATACCCAAACCAGATAAAGATACCACAAAAAAAAGAAATTAACAGAACAATTTCTCTAATGAATATAGAAGCAAAAATCCTCAACAAAATACTTGCAAACAGAATCCAAAAGGCCTAGCGCTGCAGGGTGCCTAAGAGTAACCTCCTGAGAGCCTCTGTGTTGCTCAAATGTGGCCAGTCTCGAAGCCAAACTCAGCATGTAAATGCATTGCCTTCCCCCCAGCGTGGGACATGACTCCCGGGGATGAGCCTCTCTGGTGCCGAGGGATCACTACCAAGTACCAGCTGATGATGTAACTAGAAAATGACCTTGAATAAAAGGGTCAACTCGGATCAGCAGAATATCTCAGTCTACATATAATACCAGGAGTTAAAATGCTTTTTGACCTGAATCAATGGGGAAATGGAAAGGACAAATGAGTTTATATGGCTATGAGTCTCCAAAAAGAGCCGGGAGGTTATCAGAGGGGTTGCCCTTATGCACACCTCAGCAGAGTCCCAGAGACAGAAAAAGTAAATACAACCCCGGGTATTGGTTCTTCTGAGGGCTACAGAGACCCACAGGTTCTATGGTCATGGCAGATGGAGTTTAGTGCCGTGTCAGTTGGCTCTACTTTGGAGTTTGTGTTTCTGTGTGATGGAGCTGGACTCAGACGTGATCTTTTTTCACAAGCCTCTCCTGTTATTTTTACCAGAACTGTAGTTGGTGCTGGGGTTTAATATATACCCAGGGGATCTGAATCTCTGGACTGACCATATGATAACCAGACCCTGAGCCTCAACAGACTTCAGCTCCTACACTCTGGTTTGTTGGACTTACCCCACTCAGCTAACATGGAGTTGAAGAAGGTCAACCATCACACCATGGAGCCAAGAGTGCCTACAACTGAAAGGAGGATTGCATCCAGCATCCATGTGGAATCTAAGCCCCCTCTTGATATAGATGTGGAGTGGACACAACAATTCCAAGGTCCACAGGATGGAGGAATAGAATATGGATGAGAGTGGACTTACTGATATTCTATTCATGAACTATTATGATTAGTAATTGAAGAAAATGTGGCATTGGTGTGGAGAAAGTGGCCATGGTGGCTGCTGCGTGTGGGGAATGGGAGGAAGGGATGAGATGTGGAGGCATTTTCGGGACTTGGAGTTGTCCTGGGTGGTGCTGCAGGGACAGTTACCGGACATTGTATGTCCTCCCATGGCCCACTGGATGGAACGTGGGAGAGTGTGGGCTATGATGTGGACCATTGACCATGAGGTGCAGCAGTGCTCTGAGATGTATTCACCAAATCCAATGAATGTCTCATGATGATGGAGGAGATTGTTGCTATGGGGGGAGGAGTGAGGTGAAGGAGATGGGGGGTATATGGGGAACCAATATTTTTTTAATGTAATATTAAAAAAATAAATAAAGACAAAAAGAAAAAGAAAAAAAAAAGAAATGAAGATTATGGAGAAGTTGAAGAAATCAGTAAATTCTGGCACCTGACCATAATAAATGTTCTTGTTAAAGAAAAAAAAAAAAAAAAAAGCACATTAAAAGAGCTATACACCATAATCAAGTGGGTTTTATCCCAGAATGTTAAGACTGTTCAGCACAAGAAAATAGTGTAATAAACTACATTAATAAATTAAAAAAGAAAAATCACATGATCCTCTCAATTGATGCAGAAATGGCATTTGCAAAATACAGTACCCTTGCTTGCTAAAAAACACTCCAAAAGTTAGGAATAGAAGAAAGTTTTCTCAACATGGTCAAGTGCATATTTGAAAAAATCACTGCTAGCATTGTACTCAATGGTGAAAGAATGAAAGCTTTGTTGCTGAAATTGGGAATCAGACAAAGATGCCCACTGTTATTCAATATTGTGCTAGAAATTCTAGCTAGAGCAATTAGACAAGATAAAGAAATAAAATTACCTAAAGAGGAAAGGAAAAGTAAAAACCATTGCTATTCACTGATGGTATCATCCTATATCTAGAAAAACCCAAAACATCCACAAAAAAGCTACTAGAACTAATAGACAAATTCAGCAAAGTGGTGGGATACAGGATTAATATGCAAAAATCAGTGGCATTTCTATACACTACTGATGAACATTCTGAGAAGGAAGTCAGAAAATAAATTCCATTTATAACAGCAACTAAAAGAATAAAAAATATTTAGGAATAAATTTAACCAGGACATAAAGGATCTATATTCATAAAACCACAAAACATTGCAAAAAGATACCAAAAAAGATCTAAATAAATGGAAGGAGATTTCATGTTCATGGATTGGAAGATTAAATATAATTAAGATATCAATTCTTCCCAAAGTGATATACAGAATCAATGCGATCGCAATAAATATCCCAACAGTCTTTTTTTGCAGAAATGGTAAAGCCACTAATCAAATTTATTAGGAAGGGTAAAGGGCCCCAAATAACCAGAAACATCTTAAAAAGGAAGAACAAAGTTGGAGGACACTCACTTTTGGACTTTAAGTCATATTACCTAGTTACAGTGGTAAAAACAGCATGGTACTGGCATAAAGATAAACATAGTGACCAATCAAGAGCTCAGAAATAGACCCTCACGTCTATGGTAAAGTGATTTTTGACAAGGCTGTCAAGCTCACTCAGCTGGGCCAGAGCAGTCTCTTCAACAAATGGTGTTGGGAGAATGGATGTCCATATCCAAAAGAAAGAAAGAGTACCCCTATTTCATACCTTATACAAAAATTAACTCAAAATGGATCAAAGACCTAAATATAAAATTGAGAACAATGAAACTCCTAGAAAAAGATGTAGGGAAACATCTTTAAGACCTGGTGATAGGTGGCGGTTTTATAAACCTTATACCAAAAGCAATGAAAGAAAAAAAAAAAGGATAAATGGGACCTTCTCAAACTTAAACACTTTTGTGCTTCAAAGGACTTTGTCAAGAAGATGAAAGGGCAACCCATTCAATGGGAGAAAATATTTAGAAACCACAAATCCAATAAGGGTTTGATTTCCATGCTATATAAAGAGATCATACAACTCAATAAAAGAGCAAGCAATTCAATTTAAAAATGGGCAAAAGATATAAATGGACATTTCTCCAAAGAGGAAATACAAATGGTGAAAGGCACATGAAAAAATGTTCAGGGAAGCGGAGTTGGCCCAATGGACAGGGCGTTTGCCTACCACATGGGAGTTCTGCAGTTCAAACCCTGGGCCTCCTTGACCCGTGTGGAGCTGGCCCATGTGCAGTACTGATGCGCACAAGGAGTACCCTGCCACGCAAGGGTGTCCCCCGTGTAGGGGAGCCCCATGTGCAAGGAGTGCACCCCATAAGGAGTGTGAAAGAAAGTGCAGCCTGCCCAAGAATGGCACCGCACACATGGAGAGCTGACACACAAGATGACACAACAAAAGGAAACACAGATTTCCAATGCCACTGATAAGGAGCGAAGCGGTCACAGAAGAACACACAGCAAATGGACACAGAGAGCAGACAACTGGTGGGGGGGAGGTGGAGGGAGAGGAGGAGGGGAGAGAAAAAAATTTTTTTAATCTTTTTAAAAATGTTCAGTATCACTAGCTTTTAGGGAAATGCAAATCAAAACTTCAATGAGATATCACTTCACACCTGATAGATGGTCATTATTAAAAAACAACAACAAAAACTGAAAACTGGAGAGGATGCGGAGAAATAAGCACACTCCTTCACTGTTGGTGAGAAAGTAGAATAGTACAGCCTCTGTGGAATACAGTTTGGCAGTACCTCAACAATCTAAATACAGAACTGCCATATGATCCAGCAGTCCTGTTACTAGGAATATATTCAGAAGAACTAAAAGCAAGTATGTGAACTGACTTTTGCATACTAATGTTCATAGCATTATTCACAATTGCTAGAATATGGAACTAGCCCAAGTGGCCATCAACCGATGAATGGCTAAACAAAACGTGGTATATACATACAATTCAGCTGAAAGAAGAAATGAAATCGGGATGCATGTGGCAACATGGATGAACCTTGAGGATATTATGTTGAGTGAAATAAGCCAGACACAAAAGGACAAATATTGTATGGTCTCATTAATATGAACTAAATACTATGAGTAAAGTAACAGAGGTAAACTCTAGAGTATACGTTACTAGGAAAGAGAATGTGAGTTGAGATGCTCAATATCTGTAGAATTTTTAATAAGGTTTATTATAAAAGTGTAGAAATGAATAGAATTAATGGTAACACATTATAGTGAGTATAACTAACACTGCTGATTTATAAATGTGATTGTGGCTGAAAAGGATAGTCAATTGAAGTTAATGTCAATTGAAAAGAAACTAGAGAATAATCTAGGTTATGTATAACAGTGATTTTGGTGGTAGATGAAGATTGTGGTTAATTGTATAAATATAAGAATGTTCTTCTTTCACAAAGTGTGAAGAATAGGGTGATATCCAGAAAAATTATAACTTAGGTAACTTAAGGACCATAGTTAACAGTAATATTGTAATATTTTTGTAACAATGGCAAAGAAGATATCTAGTCTAAGAGACAACAAATAGGGGGATATAAGGGGGTATGGGATTTTTTAAATAAAAAAGTTCTAAAATTGATTGAGATGCTGACAGCACAACTCTATGATGAAAATGAAAGGCACTGAGTGTACATTTTTTTTTAAGATTCATTTATCCCCCCCACCTCTTGTTGTTTGCGGTTGCTGCCTGCTCTAAGTGTCCATTTGCTGTGTGCTCTCTGTGTCTACTGGTCTTCTCTTTAGGAGGCACCAGGAACTGAACCCAGGACCTCCCATGTGGAAGAGAGGCACTCAATCACCTAAGCCACTTCAACTCCCTGGTTTGTTGTGTCTCTCATTGTCTTTCCTCTGTGTCTCTTTTGTTGTATCAGCTTGTTGAGTCATATCGCCGCATGAGCTCGACGTCTCCAGGAGGCACTGAGAACTGATCCCAGGACCTCCCATGTGGTAAGCAGAAGCCCAATCGCTTGAGCCACATCTGCTTCCCTGAGTGTACACTTTGAATGAATTGTAGAAAAATGGGGATATATAACACAATCCATTGGTGGAAGATGGATTGTGTTAAACAGGACCAATATGAGAACATTCTCTCATGAAATATAACAGATGTGTAATACTAGTTATCAGGTGGGTTGGGGGGAAATACACCAAATATAAGTTCTGGGCTATAGTTAGTAGAAATATATATATTTTTAAATTAATTAATTAATTATTATTTTTAAAAATTTATTCCCCTCCCCCCCAGTTGTCTGCTCTGTGTTGATTGGTTGTGTGTTCTTCTGTGACTGCTTCTATCCTTATCAGCAGCACTGGGAATCTGTGTTTCTCTCCGTGGCGTCATCTAGTTGTGTCAGCTCTCCGTGTGTGCGGCGCTATTCCTGGGCAGGCTGCACTTTCTTTCGTGCTGGGCGGCTCTCCTTATAGGGCACACTCCTTGAGCATGGGGTTCCCCTACGCGGGGGACACCCCTGCATGGCACAGCACTCCTTGCGCGCATCAGCACTGCACATGGGCCACACCACATGGGTCAAGGAGGCTTGGGGTTTGAACTGTGGACCTCCCGAGTGGTAGGTGGACTCCCTATCCATTGGGCCAAGTCCGCTTCCCAGAAATATTTTTTTGATGCTCTTTCTAGTTTGTAGCAAAAGTTTCACAACAATGCAAAGTGTTGTGGCAGTGTGATGTATGGAGCCCAGTATGATGATATACACATTTTTTATTTGTATGTTCACAACTTTTACTATTCTTATTATGTATGTTTATGTATGAATGATACAATTCAATAAAATTTTATTAGAAATGACTACCTAAAAAAATTTTTGTGAGCAGTTTTAAGTTTACAAAAACATGCAGAAAGTATGGAGATCCCATAGACCCTTCCTCACACAGTTTTCCCTATTATTAACATTTTGCACTAATATTGCCTTTATTACAATTCATGAAACAGTTTTATTATAATTATGCTATTAACTTTAAGCACACTGTTTACATTAGGGTTCACTTGTGTTGTATGGAGTTTTGCTGTGGGTATGTTAACATATACAACCTAAATTTTCTCTTTTCAAATATACAATTCAGGAGTGTTAATTACATACCCAAAGTATGTATATAAGGGGGGTGACTCCAACCCCCTCATCCACTGCCAAAACTTTTCTATCAGCCCAAATAGAAACTCCATACCAATTAAACATTAATTCCCTATTCCCCTCCCCACTTAGCCCCTGAACAAAGACTACATTTTGAAAAATGATGTTGCCCTAAAGATATATACCTTTCCCACAGAGTAATTCTTTCTCTAGTTAGGTGTGGTGGGTGGAATCAAGTCCCCCAAACTTCATGTCTACTTGTGACCTCAGAATATGACTTTATTTGGAAATAAGGTCTTTGGAATTATAATTGGTTAAGATGAGGTCACATGGGATTGAGGTGGGCCCTATATTCAATGTCTGGTGTCATCATTAGAAGAGAGAACAGAGAGAGATACACACAGAGAGGAGGAGAATGTTATGTGAAAACAAGAGATTGGAGTCATGTGTCTATAAGCTGAGGAATGCCAAGTATTTTCACCAGTCACCAGAAGCGAGGGGAAGGCATGGGACAGATTCTCCCTCAGAGCCTCCACAAGGAGCCAACCTTGCTGACACCCTGATTTTGGACTTCTGGCCTCCTGAACTGTGAAAGCGTAAATTTCTGTTGTAAATCACCAAGTATGTGGTAAATGGTTACAGCTGCCCGAGGTCATTAATACAATTAGTATGAGAAAATATGGAGGAAATGGCAGTTTTATTATCTTATTTTTCACCATCTTAACTTGACCTTTATGTGTTGAAAATTGTGTTCCATAAAAAATTGGAACTTTAGTCCAGTTTTATTAATTGAGAGAAGAGAGGGAAGTGGGATATAACCACCAATAAAGATTAGCCAAGTTCCTCTGGCTCTTTTTATTTATAAATTTGTCTTAACACTTTTTGAATTCATTTTTATTTCTTGTCTTACCACACTTGGTTTAAAAAGTTTCTCTAAAACTAAGAAATTTTATGAAAGTAGGGACTATTTTCACTTACTTCATAGGCCTAGCATAAGGTCTTGAACATATTACATGATTGGAAGAAAGTTATTTTGTCCTAAGCCTAATTTGCTAAAATTTTAAAGGGTGACACCTTAATATCTTGGGATTTTTTTTTTAGATCAAAAGTTTCATGAAGTGCTTTTTCTTAATGCACCTAGGAAATTAGACCAGAACTTTACTGATTAAACAATAGATTAAATTGGTAAATTTTGAAAAATAAAGTTTTTGATCAAATTGCCTAATGGGTTTTGTTTGATCTGCATCATCTCACTATTGTGTAGGTAGTGATTTGTAATTAGGTACTTAATAAAGATTATGTGAGGGGAAGCAGATGTGGCTCAGATGATTGGACTCCCATCAACCAATCAGGAGGTCCAGGGTTTGATTCCTGGGACCTCCTAATGAAGGCAAGCTGGCCCACGTGGAGAGCTGGCCTACATGGAGTGCTGGTCTGCACAGCAAACTAGCCCACTTGGAGTGCTGGCCCAAATGGAGAGCTGGCACAAGATGATGCAACAAAAAGAGACACAGAGGAGAGACAATAAGAGACATGGAAGATGAGGGAGCTGAGGTGGCACAAGAGATTGAGCACCTCTCTCTCAGTCCATAGGGTCACAGGATCAGTTCCCAGGGCCACCTAAAGAGAAGGCAAGCAGGCCCAGAAGAACCCATAGTGAATGGACAGAGAGCGCAGACAATGGGGGTGGGGGGGGTGGGGGGGCAGTAGGGGGACAAATAAAATAAATACATCTTTTTAAAAAATAAAGATTATGTGAGGATAAAATGCTATATAATAGTAAATATTAACAATACTTTATTTATTTTGAAATAATCACTGACAGAAAAATTGCAAGTACCATACAAAAATACCCCTTTTTTCTTGAACTGAGAGTAAATTGTCCTGATGCTCCATCTTCCAATATTTTTTAATGTATTTCCTACATACAAGGACATTTTCCTACCTAATCACAACACAATTATCAACTCAGGAAATTACACTGATACATTTCTACCATTGAATCCTCAGATTCAAGTTTCACCAATCATCCAAGTGTCTTTTTATTTATTTATTTATTTCTCCTGCCCTCCATTGTCTGCTCTCTCTGTCCATTCTTTGTGTATTCTTTTGTGTCTGCTTGTATTATCATTAGGCGGCTCCGGGAACCGATTCTGGGACCTTCCAGAGTGGGAGAGAGGCGATTACTCTTTTGTGCTACCTCTGCTCCCTGTTCTCTTGTGGCGTCGTCTTGCTGCACCAGCTCTCCATGTCGGCTGGAACTCCTGTGTCGGGCTGCATTTTTATGCGGGACAGCATTCCCACGCAGGGCAGCACTCCTGTGCAAGGTGACATTCCCTGCATGGGCCGGCACTCTGCATGGGCCAGCTTGCCACGTGGGCGAGCTTGCCCTCACCAGGAGGCCCTGGGCATCGAACCCTGGACCTTCTATATGGTAGACAGGAACCCAATGGTTGAGCCACATCTGTTTCCCCCAATAATGTCTTTTAATAGCAAAGGATATAGTCAGAGTAACTTATTGCATTTGCTTATGTCTGTTTGGTCTCCTTCAATCTGGAAAATTTTTTATTTCCTTCACTTTCATGACTTTTGGAGATTACAGATGTTTTAGAATATTCCTCAATTAAGGTTTGTCTAATGTTTCTTCATGATCAGATTCAGGTTATTATCTTTGGCAGGAATATCATAGCAATGATTCTGCGTTCATCTCACCACACCCTACCAGAGAGCTCAAATTTTTTATTTGCTCCTACCCTAATGATGTTGACTTTGATCACTTGATTAAGGTGGTGTCTACCAAGCTTCTCCCTGTAAAGTTAGTCATTGCCCCTTTGTACTCAATAGGTATTTATGGGGAAGTACTTTGAAACTATGTAAATATCCCATTCCTCATAAACTTTTAATTAATTTCCTATATCTTTATGGACTTATGGATTCTATCTTAATTAGTTACAATTTGTTGCCAACACTATTTATTATAAAGCTCAAACTGTCCTCAATTTGACCAATGTAAGTCCCTTCAATCTGCATTCTTTCAATATATCCCCACCATTCTTTGAGCACAGCCTCAGTCTTTGGCACAAGATGGTCCAGGTTCATCTGACAGGTTCCTTGGCCCAAGCCTGGACGCAACCATTTCTCCAAAGAGTCTTGATTCATTTTAATGGAAAATGTAATTTAGGATCCAAGTTC
The DNA here is from genome assembly GCF_030445035.2 of Dasypus novemcinctus. Lineage (NCBI taxonomy): Eukaryota > Metazoa > Chordata > Mammalia > Cingulata > Dasypodidae > Dasypus > Dasypus novemcinctus. The sequence goes on along the minus strand of NC_080684.1, from coordinate 85,494,309 downwards.
TGGGCACTAGGTGTGCTCACTGCAACTGAAGTGTTGCTGCTCCCAGGCAGAACTAGGAATATATGTTTCCCTGTATGCGCATGTACACACACACACCATTTAATAACAATACTTTAAAATCTGTATATAGCATTCAGTTTATAAAGCATCCTTACAGATCTCATTGGATTATTTGTTTCAGAATATATAGTCTGAATAGAAAGTTTGCAGCATATCTTTCAGTTTTCTTTTAAGGAAATCTATATTCTAAGGGAAAGATGCACATTGTATTCAAAATGAAATAGCAAAGAGGGACTGAATAGGTGGCAAAGGTCAATGCAATCATCAAGCACCCTGAGGCCCGATAGTAGGGCAACACACTGCTTACAAAGTACGGCTTAAAAGGAACGATAAGTTTCAATTATTTAGGTAAGGGGTCACTTTCCCCTTCTCAAACAGCAAAAAAAAACAACAAAAACGTTCTTTGCAAGGAGAATGTCTGTGAACCTATGACTTGGGCAGGGAGAGAAGGCAGTAGGCAAATCTAGTTCGGTATAGAGGTTTGCAAATTTAGGTCAAAAACAAAATAGCAGTGTATGAGCTCCTGTTGAATGGATGGAAAGCTCTATTAGAAATAAAAACAAAATATCCAAAAATTTTATATGGAATGTCTGGAAGGCGACCCAAGAAAATGTTGACAATGCTCACTTCGGGGACGAACTGGGAGCCGAAGGTTTAGGGAGAATTTTTAAGACATGTCAACTCAATCTTTCAAAGATAAGAGGGTAGGGTAATCCTTCACCTTACAGGTGTGGCTTCCTTTCTCCTATACACCTCACTTGCCAAGACCTGTATTATCCTCAACCGAGCTTCCTCGAGGGCTCATGCCCCCAGTCGAAACGATCGGGACCGGCAGGTCTACACTGAGGATCCCGGGAAGGTGGTCAAATGCCCAGAGAATGGGGGAGGGGGCGCTAACGCTGACCCGCTGGGCCACCGCCACGCTGAAGACTTCCACAGCGAGCGGCCGCCGGTGTAAAGCTGCTCTGCATTGGTGGCGAGGGGACCTTCCTATTATTATTACGTAGCCCTACTTCCTCCTTGGAGAAAGTACCTTGGGAAAGACCGGCTGCCCCCGCAGGGCGCTCCTGGATCTACAGCCTCCCGGATGCCGCAGTCTGCGCCAGAGACCTGTAGGGCCGCTCACAGAGGCCCGGCTCGCATTCTCGGTTGGAAGATTCGCCACTTTTTGGTGTCAGAATTTAAAATAAAAATAGTAACTTCCCTGTTTATAAAACTTTTCTGTCCATGCAAACAGAATCAGGAGAGACTACGAGTCCTTGTATTTTTTTCTCTTTCTTCTGTCATCTCACAGTACTTACATCCAGCGTGCCCGGGACTTGCGTCGAAAGCCGCAGCGCGGACGCTCAGGCTGCCTTTCCCCGCGCGCAGTCGCGACGTTCTCGCTCTTGGCTGCCAAGAGTCCGACGTGGAACTTGCGGGTGGGCCGGGCGTGCGAGGCAACCGCTTCCGAGCAGGAGCGGGAGGCCAAGGAGAGCTGCGGTGGCGGCGTGAGGATCGACCAGGAGTCGCTGTGGAGGCTGGGGCCTATCTCTGAGAATCGGCGAGGGCGGGCTGGCGCTTCATCATGGGTAAGGGGTCTGAGAAGGCGCCCGGGCGCGCTCGAGGGGACCGTGACTGAGGACTGGAGTCGGAGAATGGGAGAGGCTGCCCTGTCATGGGAAGCCGAAAGTAGCCTCGTTCTCAGGGGCCGGGGCGTTGGGTACTTACCCCCCTCGGCCTCCTGTGTTGGCTTTCGCCCTCGTCCGCTTCTCACCTTCATCCCGGCGGAGGCGGGGCGGGGGCGAGAGCAGCGGGCTCCGCAGAGCGCTTCGAGGGGAGAGATCAGCCCCGTGGCCTTTCCCCTTGACCCTGCACTATCTTTTTTCACCCCCCAATAACCAATTCAACTTGCTGAGCGGAGTTGGTCTTACGAAGACTTGGTAACTAACTTGTCGGACACAGGTTCGCTGAGATGGCTTGAGTGAAAGATGAGATCTGACCCCATTGTGGGAGCTTTATTCTCCTCCCAGAGCGCAGGTCCTTGCGTGGGTTTGAAAAATCCAACTGGTGTTGCCCATAATATTATATAACCTCCTTTGGCATTCGCCTGCTTATCTATAGATAACAGAGTAAGATGAAGACGGAAATGGGGGAGGGTATTAGTAGTCAGTGGAGGAAATTTTTGAACCCGTGATTGAGGGAACTATGTTATGACCAGAGTTTCCTAGAGCCCAAATGAAGATGCAAACTCTTTGGCTTGTTTAAATCCGTCCACCGCTTTCTGAGGAGTTTACTTCCTGCTCCGGAACAGCACAAGCACTTCTACCTCCCTCCTTCCTTACCTCTCAGCTTATAGAAAGGAATTTAAGTCACGCACTTTCTGTTAAACTTTACCAACGTTCTCTAGCCCGTGACTCACAGCTCTTAATTGTGCCGTTTTCTAAAGTATTGTTAATGTACCTTTCTTTTGGTGGGAAAGAGACTGTGTCACAATTGCCTTTATTTTATATTCCACAATATCTTGCGTATAGGAGGTTTTCAGGAGACATTCGAATGATGCATTGGGTGTAGTTTGAGTTTTATTTTTTATAATGGGTTTTCTGTCATAAATTGTTTTTGCCGTTTTCTGGCTTCCATGTCTGAATTTGTTGTGTTCGTTGTGTTGCTAATGGAGAAATTTCAGCGACTGAAAGTAGTTGTGGTACTGCTGCTGTATTAATAATAATTGCTTTGCATGTGCAAGGACTTAATTGTCCTACTGTCATTCTGACTGTCCCTTTGGTTTTGGGGGTAATAATGAGATCACCCCCCGGTATCCATGTACTCCTGATTAGAAACGTGAAGTCAGCGATCATGTTTCTTTTATTATTTAGTGTGTCCTCTGTGCCTACCTGTCACAGTATCTGGTAAATAGTAATTAGTAAATACTTGTTTGATGTTGAATAATGTATTTAATTAGGAGCAAAAATACGCACTTATACACTGTATAGTATTAATTAATTTGGTATGGCTTTCAAAGGGCAAGATGAAATGTTTTATGGACCTGATTTATAAAATGATATTGAATATATTTTTGTTTTTATTATCTTTTTAGGTGGCTTTTTCTCAAGTATTTTTTCCAGCCTGTTTGGAACCCGGGAAATGAGAATTTTGATTTTGGGATTAGATGGAGCAGGAAAAACCACAATTTTATACAGATTACAGGTTGGAGAAGTCGTTACTACTATTCCTAGTAAGTGTTAGTATAATAAACTAATTGTACGAGCTTTTTTTTTCCCATCTAATATAACTATGGCCGAAGTCTAGGCTTGGAATTGATAAATAATACATATAATAAAGTAATTGTTAAGGTTTGCAAACTTCTAGTAGTGTAAACTAGAACATGCTATTGATAACACTGCTTTTTTTTCATAAACCAAGAAGTAGTTTGGTATAATTTAAGGACCTTTGTCCTAGTGCATGGCCAGGTTTTACTTTTTATAGCTGTTTAGAAGTTGGCTTTGGTTAAGTCACTTAATCTCATTGAGAACCAGTATCTTTATTAATAAAAGGAAAGTAATAAATACCCACTAGCTTTGAGGAAAAAGTGAAGTATATAAATGTGCTTTTTAAACCTGTGTAGAGTATTATATAAATGTTAAGTGATACTATAACATGTAGAGTGGGTTTCCACTTGTTACTATTTTAATTAAGCTTAGTTTCTTGTAATTCTATTTTACTTTTTTAAAGATCTAGTTTTAGACACTGAATGGTCAAGTAATCTGAGACCTAAAAGTATCAAGAGAAGAAACACCTTAACTTTAAATCAGTTATTGGTATCTTAGAAAATATTCTCAAACAGTCCTGTTTGACTAAATAAGGATACTGTTATTTAAATATTTTTCATTTGTTTACCTGAATATACAGAAAAAAGATAATTTAAGTTTGAGTTCATACGGTTTGCTTGGAGGGTACTTAAATTATGCCTCCAAAGTGATGCTATTACTTAAGGTATTTCTATATCATTAGTATTTAAACTTCCCAATTAAAAAAAAAAAAGCCTAACTTTTTTGAAGATACAGCTTTTTGAAACCAATATCATCTAATATTTCTTTTTGCTACCTTCAATACATTTTAAGTTTTTACCTCTCAAAATTGCCTGTTTATGCAGCTATGGCATTTCTTGGTGGCACCTGCAATGCAGACAGCACAGCGGATTGCATTTCAGTGAATGGTGCTTTGTACCCACTCTGTCCTTTGCATGTAAACAGTGTTCTTACTCATGGTGAAGATATGATGATTGTACTCCTACCTAGTTCAAAGGGAGACATCATGAATTGGTGCTTTAGTTTTCACTCAGATTGTTATAGTATGGTATTTTTTAAAGATATAATAGCTATACTTGCCAAATACTCATATCTTTTACCAGTATAAACTTAAATCTAAAACAAAAATTACCCAGTTATAACTCTAAGTTATTTTGCACGTTTTTTTTAAAGCTTGTAAAAAAACTCTTAACTTTTTTCAGCATATTCTCCACCTTCCTTTGATTTCTTTTCAATGAAAATAGTAGTGTCCTCTCTCACCTGTGTCATGCCCACTTAAGAGCTCCATCTAAGAAGGATGGCAGAGAAAAGAGATTGGTCACCTCCCCTTTGACCATCAAGCTAGGACCTTAAAAGTGTACTTTTGAGGATGTCTGTGGAGGGTCAGTAAGATTGTTAGCCTTAGAGAACCCATCTTCCCAAAAGCAATTTGCCACCCTTGCAATGTCCTTACCCTCTTGAAATTTAGAATCTAATCTTTTCTTGGTTTTGAACCTACCAAAATTCCAGTTTTTATAATTCGCTTACAACTGTATGTTCTAAATATAACTACTGAATATTTTTTATATACCAGTGCTGTATTGTGAGGGCAACTTAACATAATAGAATTTCCATTGAACTAAGAATTCTGAATTTACAGAGCTGGCTGTGGAGTCCTGTATAACCTGAGGGTGGTGCTAATCTTGCTAATTGGTGGTAGTGGTGGGGGGGCGGTGTTTGTGTAGTACTACATACTGTCTTGTGTTAAATGGAATAATATCTCAACTAATAATGTGATTCAGCAATTGCTATTTCCTGAAACTCATTTAGATTGGGTACTTTGAACGTAGAGTGTGTTAGTCTGTGTGATTTAATTTCTCTTTCAGCAATTGGATTTAATGTTGAAACGGTCACATACAAAAACCTTAAATTCCAAGTCTGGGATTTAGGAGGACAGACAAGTATCAGGTATGGAACAAAGACCAGTTTATTTATTTTGTGATATTTAACATTTACTGTCTCTTAAGGGTTAATAGCAATAAACCAAAATATAGCTTCCTTTATAATTTAAATATGAGCTGCCTAATTTCAAATGAGATGAAATTCAGAACTGCCCCAGAGCACCCTTTGAATAAAATCTGTTTAAGGGAGCCAGTTTTTCAGAGATTTTTAAGTGAAAAATCTCTTCATGAAATTTCAAGGTCTATTTACTTCAGTAGTTTATAACTTAAGAGTGCCCTTCTGTTTAATTCTTGTCAGCCCCTTTCTCTGTATACTGTTTTGGAAATCATAAAAAATGCTTTGCAGACCCAGCAGTTAGACTAATGTGGACCAAGAGGCATTCTGGAATTAAGATCTCTGCCTGGTGTTCTGTACTTGATATGGCAACTCTCTGTTTGGTGACTGTCATGGTTTTGCATTTTGATATCACTAAAATATTAGTAGTGCATTTCCCAAACATTCTGGCTTCTTGTAACTCATAACATCTCTCAAAACTGGTTTTGAATTTCTAATTTTAGCCATTTCTACTTCTTGGTGTCTTCTGTATCAATTTAATGCTTATTATATAAAGTCACTTTAAAATTTTAAAAATTTATTCTAAATTAAGAGTATCTAAAGGGATAAGATGAAATGAGCAGGTCTGTGTACAACCTTTCTATGTATATTTAGTGATTTTATGGATTATAAATATATTCTTTCAGCCTAAAGAGTGAACTCACCCTGCAGCTCCATGATCTGATGATTTATCAACATTATTTCAACCCCTTGACATGTGAGGGATAAGAGAGACTCCCATCATAAACACTGATTCATTATGGCTATGATTCTAATTTGGGGTTGTACAGGATTTGGCTTGTGGTCCCTTCCCCTCCCCCAGTTATTGCCCTGAGTCCTGGCATGTAGTGGACATGTCACTTTCTTTCAAATGATAATATATTCTTGCATTTTGAATTTTCTGTAGGCCATACTGGCGATGTTATTATTCAAACACAGATGCAGTCATTTATGTAGTGGACAGTTGTGACCGAGACCGAATTGGCATTTCCAAATCAGAGTTAGTCGCCATGTTGGAGGTAAGAAAACTATTAAAATATGGGGGGAATAATTTACATTTGCTTGGTGTTTCCAGTGTGTATTTTCACATTGCACAGGAATAATTTTTAAAACTGTAGGTTTTTTTGTTTTTGTTTTGTGCCGTTAGTATCATTTTCTTTTATGCAAACTATTTACTATTCCAGAAAATGGTTAGAGGGAGAGCAAGATTGGAGGGGGGAAAAAATCCAACTTTTTAACTTCCTTTAAACGGAATTCCTTCAATTTCAGGAAATTCAGAGCTAGACTCTTTCATAAACTAAAGTAACATTATTCTAAGTCACCCTTATGGGTGGACTTTTAGAAATATATATTTTTTATTTTTAGCTGTCTGAATTAATTTTTGTAAGCAGATATGGTATAAACAAATAAGATATATACACATACATATAATTGAGAAGTTTTAAATTTTGGGAAAAAAATGTACATTTCTGGATTTCTATCAAAATTCTGATTCCTGTTTACCTCTCCCAGCTTTATCTTTCTTTACACCAGCCTCCTTTCTAACTCCCTACCTACTTTATTCTTTATAGCACTTATAATTTCTTTACATTATTTTGAAATGTATTTACTTATGTCTCTCTCCCCTACTAGAATGTAACTTCCTTGAGTTTACCCTGGTATCCCTGATGTGTGGACTGGTGTATAGCAATTAAGAGTTCAGGACACTGTATTCATTGAGGTTACTAAGGTCAATTATTGACCATTGGGTATAGAGCATGCGTTAAATAATCAAATAAAAGTTTTGAAAAAATTTTAAATGAGATTTTCAAATGTACTGTGACTAATTCAGTTCATAATGAAATTGCCTATGGTAGCTCTAGAAAATTACATGGGTAAGTTCACTTTTCCCACTAAAAGTAGGAGTCTGAATTGTCCTGTCATTGAATGTTTAAATATAAATTCTAGGCAAGTTGATACCTAGGTAGAAGCAATCTCAGAAGAGAAGACTTTGGTCACTGATTTCTTAAGACTACTGGCTTCTTAATGGCTTCCAAGTTACAATTGCAGACCTGATAGTTTTAACTTTTGCTTAATTTTTCTGCAGCATTGCATCATGTTTATTATAGGAGCTTTTTAGACCAAATTCAGGTATAAGGAATTTTAAGGGACTGTTGTCTTTTTTGTAAAGATTTTTTTAGTTTTTATTTCTCCCCCTCCCCCGCATTCATTCCCCCAGTTGTGTGCTCTCTGTGTCCATTTGCTGTGTGTTCTTGTCTGCTTGTATTCTCATTAGGCGCTCCAGGAATCCATCCTGAGATCTTCCAGAGTGGGAGAGAGGTGATTACTGTCTTGAGCCACCTCAACTCCCTGTTCTGCTCCATGTTCTTATTTTTCTCTCCTCCGTGTTTCTTGTTGCATCATCTTGCTGCGCCAGCTCTCCAAGTCGACCGGCACTCCTGTGTAGGGTGGCTTTCCCACACCGGGCAGCGTTCCCACACAGGGCAGCATTCCCACACAGGGTGGCATTCCCGCTTGGGCTGGCACTCTGCGTGGGCCAGCTCACCACATGGGCCAGCTTGCCCTCACCAGGAGGCCCTGGGCATCAAACCCAGGACCTCTTGTATTGTAGACGGGAGCCCAATTGGTTGAGCCACATCTGTTTCCCTAATTGTTGTCTTGAGTATAATGGATTTTTAAAAATAACAGCTTTATTTAGATATAATTCACATGATATAATAGTGTTTATCATATTAAGTATTGATTAAGAGAAATGGATTATTAACTTCAGTTTACAATTTTTGAGTTGTGCAGGACCGTTAGATTTGACTTGTGTGATCTTACAGAGAAAGAACTAAATGTTGATTTCTTCTTTTAGGAAGTAACTTTTAATTGGCTTAAATATTATGTCATGTAAAGTAGAAGTAGTGTACAGTCAGGACTATTCACATGAAAACATGTAGACATAAACCACTTTAGGTTTCACCTTTTTACACAAAAAGTAAATTCTAAATAGAGTGAAGAGTTGAATGTGAAAAATGGAAAGCATTTTTATAAAAATATAAAAGGGAATATGTTTTAAATTCCTGGCTAGGAAAGGACTTTCTAAATCAAAGGTTTGGAAGGAAGTACAAAAGAAAAGGTAGATTTGATTATATTAGAAACAAGCAAAAAAACCCTAAAATGGGAAGTGGATGTGGCTCAACTGATAGAGTGTCCACCTACCATATGGAGGGTCCAGGGTTCAATACCCAGGGCCTCAGTGGTTAGGGTGTCTGTCTACCACATGGGAGGTCCACGGTTCAAACCCTGGGCCTCCTTGACCCGTGTGGAGCTGACGCATGTGCGGTGCTGATGCGCGCAAGGAGTGCCCTGCCATGCAGGGGTGTCCCCTGCGTAGGGGAGCCCCACGTGCAAGAAGTGTGCCCCATAAGGAGAGCCACCCAGCGCGAAGGAAAGTGCAGCCTGCCCAGGAATGGTGCCGCACACTCGGAGAGCTGACATAACAAGATGACGCAACAAAAAGAAACACAGATTCCCATGCCGCTGACAACAACAGAAGCGGACAAAGACGACGCAGCAAATGGACACAGAGAACAAATAAATCTTAAAAAAAAAAAAATACCCAGGGCCTCCTGACCCATGTGGTAAGCTGGCCCATGCGCAGTGCTGCCGCGTGCAAGGAATGCTGTACCACGCAGGGGTGCCCCCGCGTAGGAGTGCCCCATGTGCAAGGAGTGCATCCTGCAAGGAGAGCTGCCCCGCATGAAAAAGTGCAGCCCATCCAGGAGTGGTGCCACACATGGAGAGCTGATGCAGCAAGATGATGCAACAAAAAAGAGACTCAGTTTCCTGGTGCTGCCTTATAATGCAAGTGGACGCAGAAGAGCACACAGTGAATGGACAGAGAGAGCAGACAATGAGGGTGAAGGGGAGAGAAATAAATAAATCTTTTAAGAAAACCACAACAAACCTTAAGCATGTCAAATAATGTTAACAAGAGTAAAATCAGGAAAGCAGATGTGGCTGAAGTAATTGGGCTCTTGCCTACCATATAGGAGGTCCAGGGTTCGATGCCCAGGGCCTCCTGGTGAAGGCAAGCTGGCCCATGTGGCAAGCAGGCCCATGCAGAGTGCTGCCCCCTGCAGGAGTGCTGCCCCATGTAGGAGTGCTGCCCCACGTAGAGAGCTGGCACAGCAAGATGATGCAACAGAAAGAGACACAGAGGAGAGATCATAAGAGATGCAGCAGATCAGGGAGCTGAGTTGGCACAAGAGAATGATCAATTCTCCCCCACTCTGGAAGGTCCCAGGATTGATTCCCAGAGCTGCCTCATGAGAAGACAAGCAGACACAGAAGAACATATAGCGAATGGACACAGAGAGCGGGAAGTGGGGTGGGGAATAAATAAATAAAGATCTTAAAAAAAAAAAAAAAAAGAGTAAAACCAAAAACTGGGACACAGTTTTGCAACCAGTGACTAAGGCTTAATGTTCTTAATATCTCAAGACCTTTTGCAAATCAAAAATGAGCAAAAGGTGTGAATCTATAATTCACAGGAGAAAAACATACTTCTAGTAAGCATTTGCATTTCTAATACCCTAATTATAAATAAATATAATGAGATTCTGTTTGAAAAAAATATATGATTTTAATTCTTTGAAGGCTGGATTGAAGATGGGCACTTTTATATACTGTAGGTGGGAGTGAAAACTTAAAGCCTTTCACGAAAGCAGTTTACCAATATATGTAATTAGAGCCTGAAAAAAAAGTCCTTACTTTGATTCCATTTTTAGAGAATTACCTTAAGGAATTAGAAATTCATGTAAAGATTTATGTATATTCTGTCACTTGGGTCTACCTAACAGTTTAAATGAAAGGAATATAACTGGAGTCAGTTAATAGGAAAATAGGTAGTTTATAGTCTTCCCATATGTAGAGTATAGTTAGCCATTAAAAATATTTTAAATTTTTTTTGATGGTTGGAAAAACACTCATGATTTAATGTTCACTTGTGCTTTTTTTCTTAAGCAGGATATAGAACTCTTTATGAATGTGATCTCAAATGTGTAAATATATTTACTAAGTAAACTCAAGTATCTGCAGAACAAAGCACAAGTAGAAAATACTTAAAATGTTAACAGTGACAATGTTTGGAAGGTAAAATTATGGGTGATGCTTTTCTTTATATTTCTCTGTAATTTCAAATAATATATAATGAACATGATATATTAATAATTAGAAATTATACTTTAAAAAATAATATAATTTTGGTGAGCAGATGTGGCTCAAGCAGTTGAGCACCTGCTTCCCACACGGGAGGTCCCAGGTTCTGTTCACAGTGTCTCCTAAAAACAAAAAAAAAATACAAACAACAAGCAAAACAAACGAAAAAGCCAACTCAGGGGAGCCGGTGTGGCTCAGTGGTTCCGACATAGAAGGTCCCAAGTTCAAGCCCCAGTACCTAAAAAAAATATATACACACACACTTTTGACTTGTTATTTTTTTACTCAATGGGAGCAAATTATTTGGGTGAAGTTACGTATCTTCAATTTTATTTAGGAAGAAGAGCTGAGAAAAGCCATTTTAGTGGTTTTTGCAAATAAGCAGGACATGGAACAGGCCATGACTCCCTCAGAGATGGCAAATTCACTGGGGTTACCTGCCTTGAAGGATCGAAAATGGCAGATATTCAAAACTTCAGCAACCAAAGGCACTGGCCTTGATGAGGCAATGGAATGGCAAGTATCATGTTTCTGGAAGCTGTCTATGCATTTGTATGTGTACATGCAGTAAATTTTCTTTAGTCTTTAGGATAAAATGCAGATTACTTAGCTGATCATATTAAGTTCTGCCAGCCTTTTCTATCACTTGGTCTTCATGTGCATCTGTCTTTATTTCAACGACACCTCCCTAATTATGGTTACTTAAATAAGCCCGATGTCTTTTTCCCCACCTTATCCCACCCGCTAATTCTTTATCCTTCAGGACTTAGATTAAGGCTTTCTTTTTCTCAAGAGCCTTTCCTGACATGCCCCCACTTCCATTGCCTCATTACACACCCACGTAAAGTAAAATGCCCTTGTCACAGATCAGTGATAAACGATTGTACTGTCTTATAATTGTTGGTTTGATTTGTCTGTCTACTCATTAGATTATCAATTCCTTGAGGACTGGGACTGATTTTCACTTTTGAATCATCCACATGTAGCCTGGCAGTAGTGGTAGCCTGGAAAAATAGTAGATATTTAGTCTTTTTCATTCAAAGAATAGATAATACCAAAGCAAAAAAAACTTTAATGGAAATTGAGCTCATAACCTCCTTTTTCTAATCTGTGTTAACTTTCATCATTTTAATCCTTTGGAATCTATCCCCAGGGTAAAATTTATATTTTACATGATTATCCTCTATACATGAATGTTAACTACTTTTGAAGTTAATTTGACCAAATTGTTCGTTTTTTCTTCACAGGTTAGTTGAAACATTAAAAAGCAGACAGTAATTCAACTGCTTCTGCTCCTCTGAAATGAAGGTTACAGCACATAACCCTTTGGAAACAGTCAAGTGTGCGTCACACTACTAAATGTTAAAACTACATGATTATTGGCATATACTGGACTGACTGCATCATTTGTAATAAATATGAAAAATGAGTATTTAGTTGGTGGGGTAAAGCATCTTGTTAAACCAACTGAATATCTGTTCTGTATAATATAAAATATTCCTTCCTTGCTTTCTTGTGTTAAGTTATATATTCTATTTGTAATGGAGTTCTTATTCAAATGTAGTCCTGTTGAAGAATGCCTCTTTTGCTGGGAGTAAAAAGCTCTTGTTTCTGAATTAGTGGTTATAGCTTGTTTATATAAACACTAATAAATAACTCAAAAAATTTTCCCCTAACATGAATTTAGTCTTTCCAAAGATTAGACTTTGTAGAGTAGTCTAGGCTTACAGTGTGTGTAATAGTTTTCAGTTGCTCAGCTGATTGCTTTATATTTTAGCTGTTCATTTTAAAACTTTTGGTTATAGGCATGAATTTGAAATCATTACTTTGGTGGTTAACTTTCCTGACTTATCTGTAATTGTCATTTTATAGTACTTCATAGTTTTAAAAAAACTATACTGACCTGGTTGACCTGCCCAGGAACCCTGTGAGATAAGTAGAACAAGTTGTAATGTCTAAATTTAATGGGCATGGACTCAAGCTTCTGATGGATTGGCTTGCCTACGACCACATGCTAATGAGGGGAGAACAGGGCTCAAAGTGAGACTTCTGGGCCAGAAGGTTGTCTGATACACTACCCCATATATTCCTGAAAAATGCTAACATTGGCAACATAGACAACCTAACTTAAGTGAAATTATGGTAGAGGTAGTCACAGTGCATTTGAAATGTCTATAAAATTGTTTGTCCAATGTAATACAGGTGATCAGTAGCATAAGTAGTAAAAATAATACTTATGACTGTATTTTATGGAATTCACAACACATTGAAGAAAAAAATTCACATAAAAGATCTACTTTATGAGGCATTATAAAAGATGTCTCCGCTGTATTACTTTTTTTCTTTTATTGGGTATTTAAATCTGATTGGTGAAGCGTCAAAATGTTATTGGTTCTTGAGGGAGAAATAAAGTATTCCTGGATTTAAAAATTAAGCTTATTGTAAGACTATCAGATAATTTTAAAAAGCAAATTGAATTCATGTACAAAGGAACTTTTCAAACTACCCAGTCCACCACAAGATTGGCTAGTATGGCAGAAGAATATAGTCCTTAGTAATTACTAAAATTGGGGGGATTGTTTTTTTCATTTAATAAATTGGACAACCAGCATTTTAAAATTTTGGTGCTGGTGAAGAGGGCTTAATACCATGGTGCTTTTCAGGTATCATGAACAATGTGCCCAATATTTACTTGGATAGCACATTATTTCATAGTTTCCAAGTCACTCCTGATGGGCAGAGACTCTTTTTTAAAAATTTATATCCCTAAATCCAGTATGGTACCTGGCACATTATACTCAGAATATGTTAATGGTTGGACTAGTAGGATATTTGTTAGTCAGCTGGGAAAATGGTTATCTCTGAAGTCCGTACTTGGTTCCCCTTCTAGTGAGTGGTGCATGTCTGGAAAATAGCCAGGATCAAGGATGCAGGCTATGACCATATAAAAAATAAGTTCATTTACACACTGAGGTGCTGGGCTTGTATTCAAGTAGCTAAGTATTCTACAGCGGTTTAGGAACACTGAAGAATGGAAGTGAGAGGCAAGTAAAGTCCTGGCAGGCAGATGCTGGACAGCTTGTAACCTTCATTGCCTTTAATACCAAAGGCATAAAGCTTTTGCACAGTCAGCACTTTGATGATCCTGATCCCTCTGGTTTATCACAAAAAAGGATGAGATAAATAGTGTACATATTTTAATAGAGTATAAATTATAAGGCCCTTGTCCAGCAGGAAACAACTGCTCAGGTATGTCATAGGAGTTGGTTGATAGTTGCAAAATAAATGTCTACCGAGTATTGTTTTGTGAAAAGTCTGATAATGGGAAAAGCACCAAACTTGAAATAAGAACAGGTGTGTTCTAGGCACAAATTGTCACTCCTTCAATTTCTTTTCTCTTAAATGAGGTTTTGACAAATGATACCAAAGGTTTGAGTTCTAAAATTCTAGTGTATCATTTTGACTGGTAGTTTTCCTGTGTCATGTGATCACCACCTGTATACAAAAAGTGAGAAATTCAGAGTGGTAGATATACTTCTGTTATCTGAATACCTGAGATGCACTTTAAATTGTGGAAATGTTAGCTTCTTGAGGCAGGGACCATGCCTTATTTACTGTTAGTATTCATTGCATCTGGTGTGGTGCACCTGGCATGTAGTAGATGCTCAATATTTATTAAAAACAAGTTGATGCTTAATATTCCTGAGGTATATTTGCTCTCTCTGATCTTTAGTATTAACTTTTTTGTTGGTTTAAAAAAAGTTGCAGAGCAGGATTAGCTCAGTGGTTGAGCACCTGCTTTGAATGTGTGAGATCCTGGGTTCAATCCCCAGTACCTCGTAAAAAATTTTTTTTTCTTTATCAAAGCAATACATGCTCTTGCTTTAAAAGGTTTGTGTGAAAAAAAGGAGGCAGCCATTCTTAGCTCTTAACTATATCCTCTGGTCTTTGCTGTCATGTTTCTACTTAATTTGCTTATACCTCTTAAGTCTCAGTTTTACAATGTAAGACATTATTGTTTTTTTTATGATGGTTGAAGGATAGCTCTCTCAGAAGCTTTTCCCTTCTTTCCCCACCCTCTTCTCACAGACACTCTTTCCTTGTTTGTCTTTCCACCTTTTGACAGTTGTGAATAATGCTGCTATGTACATTAGTGTGCAGGTATCTGAGTCTCTGCATTCAACTCCCTTGTGTATATACCTAGAAGTGGTATTGCAGGGTGTGGCAGTTTGAAGCTTTTGTGGACCCCAGAAAATCCTATTCTTCAAGCTCATCCATTCCTGTGTGTATAAACCTATTGTAGTTGGGAGTTTTTGATTAAATTACTTCAGTTAAGGGCCTTTGATTGTGTGAACCAGAATGGGTCTTAATCCTCTTACTGGAGTCCTATATAAGTGGAGGAATAAACTGTCACAGATACAGAAAAAAGCCACAGAGACAAAAAGAAGCCTCCAGAAGTTGAAATCAATGAACCTGGGAAAGAAAAGCTACAGACAGAGCAGCCCAAAGCTGAAAGCAACAAGGCCTTGGAGGAGAGGGGAGAGGCAGCAGACCTCGCCATATGCGAACAACTGCAGCTTGGGATGTAGGCATCTCCTGATGATACTTTGACTTGGATACTTCACTGCCTCAGAACTGTAAACTTTTAACCTAATAAATCCCTGTTATAAAAGCCAGCCCGTTTCTGGTATATTGCTTTGGCAGCATTTAGCAAACTAAAAGATCAGGTCATGGTAATTCTTTACTTTCTGAGGCACTGCCAAACTGTTCTCCACAGCAGCTGTATCATTTTACATTCAACAATCTATGAGGGTTCCTATTTCTCCACATCCTTTCCAACAATTGTTCTTTTCTGTTTTTAAAATAGCCATTCTAATAGGTATGAAGTGGTATTTCATTGTGGATTTGACTTGTGTTTCCCTAATGGCTAATGATGTTGAACATCTTTTCATATGCTTATCGGTCAATTGTATATCTTCTTTGGAAAAATGTTTGTTTGAGTCTTGTGTATTTCTTAATTGGGTTGTCTTGTCTTCGTTGTTGAATTGTAGGAGTTCTTTATAGACTGAGAATATTAATCCTTAAACATGGTTTCCAAATATTTTCCCCTTTTCTGGGTTTTCTTAACTTTCTTCATATCAAATCTTTTATCCCCTTAAATATAGTCTTTCCAAAGATTAGACTTAGTAGAATAGGATCACAGTGTATGTAATAGTATTCATTTGCTGAACTGATTACATTGTTTTACTTAAAAACTTTTGATAAGCATGGATTTGAAATTGTTTGAAAGGTTTTAATTTTGATGAAGTCCCATTTATCTTTTTTTTCTTTTGCTGCTTGTTTTTTTTTGGTAAAGTCAAATAAACCATTGTCTAACACAAGGTTCTGAAGATGGTTCCCTATGTGTTCTTGCAGGAGTTTTATAGTTTTGGTTCTTAAATTTAGGTCTTTGATCTATAGCTAATGTTCTTGTCTGAAAGATGGTAGTGGTGGAATAGGTGATTCCCCACTGTCCTACCTGATGATTAACATGAATTGAGTCAATGGATATAGGCTGAGCAGCAAGAGGTGGGATTGAAACAAACTGCCCAAACAGTGCTATGCTAGTAGCTTACTTTTCCAGAAAATAGTGGGCTGGGAGAACACCCTAAGATCCATCAGAAAGGAAAGCATAACTGTACCCTATTTTGACAACTAGGACTATCCCTGGAGGGCAAAATAACCTTGGACTGAGTACCACAATCCGGACCTACCATTAGAGAAAGGGGAGGGAAATGCAGGAGTGCTTTGGTCAATAGACTGGGGTGCTGCTAGAGATTTGTCTGGTGTGTCTGAGTGACAAGGGGACATGAAAGGTTATGCATTTAGAGGGTGAATGGAGCTGTCTCACGCTGCTTCAAGCCAGTAAGCCTGTATTCAGTCAGGACAGTCATACCCTATATAGTATATTACTTTGGATTTTTATTTTAATAACTATTATGGATAACCTGGGGTAACTTTCCTGAGGCTGACAAAATCCTATTACCGTAATAGGAGCTATTCAAAGTCTGAGGGCTGTAGCTACTCCAGAATGACAGCCACAGTGATTAGCCCTTCCCCCAGAAAACAGTAAGTTTTGAAGATCTGCGTCCTTGGATGGGGAGGACGCCATTCAATTGGTTGTTAGTACCCAGAGGACCTGTGTGGGAGGCTCTGATGATTTCAGGAAGCCCGGCGGTTTTCGTGTTAGGGTGGCAATTACCCTGTTGTTTATACTACCATCTGATTTCAAGTATTGTGCCCCGATGATATTTTTTTTTAAGATTTTTAAAAATTTATTTCTCTCCTCTTCCCCTGCCCCTCCCACCCCCCCCCAGTCGTCTGCTCTGTGTCCATCCACTGTGTGTTCTGTGTCCACTTGAATTTTTGTCAGTGGCACTGGGAATCTCTGTTATGTCATCTTGCTATGTCAGCTCTCTGTGTGCGGTGCCACTCCTGGGCAGGCTGCACTTTTTCACGCAGGATGGCTCTCCTTATGGGGCGCACTCCTTGCACATAGGGCTCCCCTGCACAGGGGGCACCCCTTGCGTGCATAAGCTCTGCACGGGGCCAGCTTACCACACAAATCAGGAGGCTCTGGGTTTCAACCCTGGACCTCCCATATGGTAGGCGGACACTCTTATCAGTTGAGCCAAATCCACTCCCTCCCCCCTCCTCCCCCCCCCCCCCCCCCCCCCCCCGATGATTCTTGATCCATCTGGACAGTCTGGGTGCAGGTGAGGGATGGTTGGGCAAACGGAATGTGGTTATTTGAATTAGAACAAACTATGTGGCCACGGAGGGAAAGCAACAACCCTAGCATCTAGATTCTGGGAGGTGTGGGAAGGGAGGCAATGAATAATGCTTTATCTCCTTGATACAGTCCCATCCAGTACCACAGACTGGCAGAACAATTATATGAACTGCTTGAGTCAAGCAGCAGCTTTGGCTGGTCATCTAACCCATGAGGTATAAGAACAGAAAAACTCAGGTGGACTAAATGGCACTGAATGAGGTATTCTACTGTGCTGACACCATCAAATGCCAAATCCTGAACATGGACTCCCCTTGTGCACATACACAGACTGGTGCCACCTAGTTTCAATCTTTGAATTCATATGCTTCACCTGTGGCCTGAATGGCCTTTGGTTATGCAATAGATGGTTATCAAGGCTGCAACTTCTTGGTGACCTTGCTCATGTAATCAATGTAAGTGATCCAAATCAGGTTTAACAAACCCTTAACTGGAGTCTCCTGTGCCCTTATGGTTATATATTTATATGTGGGGGAGAAGAGGCCAAAAAATGTCTTCCCACTGGGGATGAAAAGTTGCTTTTTGGCCCATTGATTGCCCTTTGTAATTGCTGGCAATGACACCATCCCTAGGACCATGTTCCCTTGCTGGATGCCAGGTCAAGAGGGCTGTCCTGCTGGAGGCTACCACTGATGGCTGGTTCCATAAGGTAGTGAGTACTGTGCCCTGGTATCAGCATCCATAGACAGTGGTCAGAAACCTGCTCTTCACTTTAGATACCATAGTCAAGTCCTATAGAATCAGCAGCACAATTTAAACTCTCTTGCATGGGTTGTAATAGATAATAGATTGGCCATAGACTACATCCTGGCTGCAAAGGAAGGAGTGTGAATGATCATCAACACCTCCTACTGTGTTTGAATTAATACCAGCTCATTACATGGAACAATCCACACATGCCTTCCTTAAAGGAAGCTAATTGGCTATCTGAAGTATGAATTTGGTCCTAGTCCTTATGTGTCGGATCCAAGTTACTGACAGTGGCATGCTCATGTGCAAATTTGAGTTTGACCAAGAACTTGTAGAGCTGAGGGGTGAATTATGGGAAGAGGCAGTCTGCCATGAACCCAGAACATCCCTGCACATCCTTGCTGAGTGTGCCAAACTGACCTCTGACCTGAGGCATTTCTATAGTTATGTAGCAATTAAGTAGGTCAAGGGCAACACACTGTGATGACCATGGGACTACTGTCTCCCTGAGGAGGGGGACTGGTTTGTTTCAAAAGGGGCTGATGAGATTACTTCAGTTTATGGTGTGATCCAACCCAATCAGAATGGGTCTTTTTTTTTTTTTTAAGATTTATTTTATTTCTCTCCCCTTCCCCCGCTGTCTGCACTCTGTATCCATTCGCTGTGTGTTCTTCTGTGTCCACTTGCATTATCTGGTGGCACTGGGAAACTGCGTCTCTTTTTTGTTGCATCATCTTGCTGCAGCTTTCTGTGTGTGCAGCGCCACTCCTGGGCGGGCTGCACTTTTTTCATGCAGGGTGGCTTTCCTTGCAGGGTGCACTCCTTGCATGTGGGACACCCCCACATAAGGGCACGGCACTCCTTGTGTGCGGCAGCAGTGCCCACGTGGACCAGCTCACCACACAGGTCAGGAGGCCCTGGGGATTGTACCCTGGACCCTCCATATGGTAGATGGAGGATTTATCTGTTGAGCCACATCTGCTTCCCCAGAATGGGTCTTAATCCTGTTTTTTATTGAAGCCCTTTAAAAGCAGGATGAAATTCAGTCAGAAAGACAGAAACCCACTGGAAGCAAGAAGCTGAAGCTCACTGCCATGTGGCAGAGGAGCCCAGAACCAAGGATCAGCAGCAGCCAGTCCAAGGATGCTAGTCTTCAGGAAGAAAGCATCATCTTTTTTTTTTTTTTTTAAAGATTTATTTATTTAATTTCCCCCCCTCCCCTGGTTGTCTGTTCTTGGTGTCTATTTGCTGCGTCTTGTCTCTTTGTCTGCTTCTGTTGTCGTCAGCGGCACGGAAAGTGTGGGCGGCGCCATTCCTGGGCAGGCTGCTCTTTCTTTTCACGCTGGGCAGCCCTCCTCACGGGCGCACTCCTTGCGCGTGGGGCTCCCCCACGCGGGGGACACCCTTGCGTGGCACGGCACTCCTTGCGTGCATCAGCGCTGCGCATGGCCAGCTCCACACGGGTCAAGGAGGCCCGGGGTTTGAACCGCGGACCTCCCATATGGTAGACGGACGCCCTAACCACTGGGCCAAAGTCCGTTTCCCGAAAGCATCATCTTGACACGAACTTTCTTAGTCTCAAAATTGTGAACCATGAAATTCCCATTGTTTAAGCCAACCCATGCCATGGTATTTGCTTGAGCAGCCAAGGAAAAATAAAAGTGTTCTTCTGACTTGTATCCTTCGTTGTGAGTAAAATTTCTCTACTTAATACTTTTTCCTTCCATTTTCTCTTTCTAAAACTGACTTAAGAACCTTCTCTCCTATTTTCATTTTGGCCTTTTTCTTCTCTTCCATTTCTCCCCACCCCAAGAACTAGATTTATATCCTAACCTTTAAATTGTTTTTATTTATGCCAATATATTTTTAATTTCTAAGAAATTTGTTTTTCATAACATCCTATTGTGTTCAGGTTATTTCCTTTGATCTTTCTGTTGAAGGCACTGCTGAAATGTCTGGAAATTCTGGGTTCCCTGTATTTAAGTAGAAGTCATTGAAATTTGTGGAAGGTTGTTTGTGCAGCATAACTAACTCCAGGGCCTCACTGCCAGTAATCAGGCAATGATGTGACTTTTTCATTGTGGGTTTCCCAAATGGTAGTGGATAAAGATCTTTTTCAAGGGCCAGAGAAAAGGGAGTAGTGGTGGAAGGGTCCACTTTCTGAATACTGGTATCCAGGGTAATAGAGACTCCTACAATTCAGAATGTACTTCCTTCTAGTCCTTATTTTCAACCTATGTCTTCCCTCTGCCTCGGCACACCTGCTTTTCCTGAGTCTGGGACTTCTCTGGTCTCCTGGCAAAGGACGGTCAGCTGGGCTATGGCAGTGTTGATTAGGGAATTTATGGGTTCAGCAACTGTGAATATAGACCTTCAGCTGGCTCATTTTCAGTCCCTTTCTCTCCTCAACTTTTTCAGTACAGATGCCTCCAGATGTTGAGGTTCTCAGGTGCTTGGCAGGCACTGTAGTTGCTAAATCAGTCACCACTTTTCCAAATGGCTTTCATTTCTCCAAAAATTTCAAATCTCTTGTTTCCTGTAGTCTTCTCTCCTCTTTTAATCACATTTAAGAGGAATTTGCAGTGGCCAGGAAAATGGAGAGCTCAGATCTGCTGTGGAGCACAACTGACTGAGCATCCTAGCTGCTACCTCTCCAGATCCACCACTGGAGCTTACATGGGCTGCTCCCAGCCACTGACTGGGCACAGCAGAGGTGGAAAGCAGGCCCACTCCTATGAGAAACCAGAAATGGGCTCTTCAATTGGGTGACTGGCTTGTAGACTACTCATTGGCCTGGCCAAATCTTTTTTTGCCTGGGCAGCCACAGTAGCATTTGGGGGTCTCAAGTAGTGGCTGCTACTGACTAACCAGTACCTAAGTACATTAATATGTAAGAATTGGTTATCAGCTAAAGACTAGTTCCAGGCAAATGCCTTGTCATGTTTAAGGGTCATTTATGTTTCTTGTATGCAATATCTATTTCTTTTGCCAATTTTTCCTACTGGATTATTTTTGTTGATTCACAGTCCATTATATATAACCTCGGTACTAATCGTTTATCAGTATATGGTAAATGCCATAACCCAATTTGTGTAGAAGTTCTTAATTTTAATGTAGTAGAATCTGTCACATTTCCTTTATAGATAGCAATTTTGTGCCTTCTTTTTGATATCTGACAGGGTCAGTTCCCCAACTTGTTTTCCTTTTTAAGTGTCATGGTTATTCTTGGCTTATTATTCTCTGTACCAATTTTAGAATTAGCTTATTATGTTAATATCAATAACTCTTGGGATTTTGCTCAGATTTGTGTTTAACCACTAGGATCAATTTGGGAAGAACATATATTTTATGATACCAAATCTTCCTATCCATGAACATGACTATATTTTTTCATTTGTGCGGATCCCCCTTAATGTCTTTTGATAAAGTTTTAAAATTTCCCCCCAGAGAAGTATTAGACATCTTTTATTAGGCTGATTCCTAACCACTTTTACATTTTTTCTTGCTATAAAGCTTATCATTTTAAAAAAAGATCCCCCCCCCCCCACCCTGCTGTTTTTGTTGTCTGTCTATTCACTGTGTGATCTTCTGTATCTATTTCTCTTTTTTGTCTTCTCATCTTTTTCTTCTAGGATTCAGAGGGATTCAATCTTGGAAACCTCTGATATGGAGAGGTTCCCTGTCAATTTTGCCACCTCTCTGTTGTGCTTCACCTTGACTCTCCCCTTTGTCTCTCTTGTGTCATCATCTTGCTGTGTGACTGACTTGCACAGGCACTGGCTTGCCATGTGGGCACTCACATGGGCATTCAGCTCACCGCATGGGCACTGGTTCACCATGCAGGGCACACTTTCTCTTCTTCTTTTTCACCAGGAGGTCCCAGGGATGGAACCTGGGTCCTCTCATATGGTAGGTGGAGGCCTTATCACTTGAACCACATCTGATTCCCTGAATCATTTTCTAAAGTTATATTTAGAGCTCTTTATTGCTAGTGTCAGGTGCTTTTTAGACAATGAAGATATATTAGCAGTATGAAATGTTTTAAGCAGGTTTAATATTTAAAAATTATGAGCATCATGATTATATTAAACAATATTACACAATCTATGCCAAAGTTTAACTTAAATATATATAACCAATAAAAACCTAATGTGATTTAAGACGAGTGGAATATACCAGAAAGTTTGTGCTTTGGGGCAAGTTGAGTCATTGGGTGTGTATCACTGCTTGAGTCATAGTTCAGGGAGCACTTTATTCCACCATTGCTAAATCTTTCAGACTGTGGCCTTTCTGTCTCTTGGCCTTATAGCCTGGACGGAGGAACTCTATTTTTCTCTTCTTTGCTTCACTTTTATTTTTGTGTTTCTTCAGCTTTTTCTTGGCAGCAATATCAGGATTAGTTACAAACTTTGAAAAAGAACAGAAATTTTATATTACTTTTAAAGTAATGGTAAACCAATAAAAATCACATGCAGAAATGTACCATTTTGTAATCATTTTTTCGCACCATGAATGTAATACATGCCCATTAAAGAAAATCTAGAGTCTGGGAAAAAACCCCACCTATAAAGTCCCCAGCTCTCCAGCACAATCGATCTCTTTTCACTGTGTGTGTAACATACACACACAGTTAAAAATACTTATTAAGCCTAGTGAACACGGCACATTTTCAAACAGCAAACTTACCTCCAAAGCTTTCCTCTTTTTCCGGAGAGCCCTTTTCTCATTAGCTTGTTTCTGCACAGAGGCAAAGGCTAATGAGAAGCTCTCGAGCCCAACCAGCTTTTTGAGTAATTCTATGATTTCCTGGGATAGATTCTTCAGCAAAGGGTCTAATCATACACAGAGAATAATGATCAGAGACAGTCACGTAAGAAAGGACACACTTAACAACAAAACCAACAATATACAAAATTTAAACTCCTGCAACCTCATCGCTTTTATCTCTTCTACATTAAACACTGATCTAAAACTGGCCTCTTTCTGAGATGGAAGGAATGAGCAGAGGTTCTGGACACAGCATTCCCAGGCTCCATTTCATCAAGGATACAACAAGAGACAAAGGCTGGGAGACCCACTTCCCAGCAGAATTCTATCTCTGAAGACAGGAGAGTAACTTGAGAACTGATAAAATGTTTTGGGTTACCTTTTTAACCTGCTCAGTTCTGTGCAGAGTTTCTCCAACTCCTCCCTAATCCACAGGCAGGCTTAGCTCTGCCTATGATAACCTCTGTTTGGATCAATGACTCCACACCAGTACTAGAGCGCAAGTTTCTTAAGGGAAGGAGCTGTGCCTTTTCCATTGGGAACCCCCAGCACTTAACTCAGTGCCTGGCAAATAATAGGTGCTCAATAAATGCAGGCTGAATAATACTAAAGCAGACTGGAGTCAGGCTCTGTCAACAGCCTGATCCCTCTTGACCTTTGCTTTTTCCTCTCTACCCCCTTACAATATGAATATACTGACTCAACTTTCCCTCCAAGTTGTATGACTAAAACAGCTCCTGCTTTGACATTTACTTCATTTGTTTTATTTTTTAAAATTAATTTATTTTTCCCCATGCCTTCATTGTTTGCATTTGCTGTGTCTGTTCACTGTGTGCTCATCATCATTTTAGGAGGCATTGGGAACTAAACCTAGGACCTCCCATGTGGTAGACGGGAGCTCAATTACTTGAGCCCCATCCACTTCCCTGTTTTATTTTTGAATTGTTTTAACATAACACCATCCACTTTAAGTCCTCTCTTTCCAAACCCTACCTCCTTCTTTTTCTATTAAATTCAACAGAGGTGATTAGGATTTATAGTGGCTATGAACCAAAATGTACTGGGCCAAGGAAAAAGAAGAAAAATAGGAAAAATTAATATAATATTAAAAACTATTTCAAGCAAAAATAATTCTGCACGTATTTTGCAGTAGTAAGTATAATACTTCAGAGAAGACTGTTCATAGCACTTTGAGATTAAAAAAACCATCAAATTATAGTTTTCTTTGAATATTTATTATATACTTAAGAGTAAGACATCTTTTAGGACAGAAATATTCACTCTAGACATGAAAAAGGATAGATGAGAGAACACATACAATAAAATTGTGTTTGCTATTAATTATCTTGAAGCCTCGTAAGTTTCTAAAAGCAAACTTTCTGGCAGGTATTGAGGAGAAAAAAGAAAGAAGCATTCTGATATGTCATGACTCCTAACGTGAAAATATACAGAAGAGAGGTGGGTTACCTTGCTCGGAATAGGTGCTGTTCAGTTCTCGAAACAAAGGAGCTATGATCACTGGGAGATATGGCTTTAC
Source organism: Dasypus novemcinctus (assembly GCF_030445035.2). Taxonomy (NCBI): domain Eukaryota; kingdom Metazoa; phylum Chordata; class Mammalia; order Cingulata; family Dasypodidae; genus Dasypus; species Dasypus novemcinctus. The sequence goes on along the minus strand of NC_080684.1, from coordinate 85,469,897 downwards.
CTTGTCTGTTCCAAGATCCATAGCTATGGCTCCAAGAAATTTAAGGATGCATGTTCTCTGGAAGAACAGAGAGTTTTTCATTTGAAATGTTTCTTACACTTGCAGTTACACAACTACTCAGTTAATTTTAGAAAAACTGGTCCAGTGCATATTGGGACAGATGTTTTTGCTGCAGTTTTGATTAAAAATGTAACATTTTTAGAGGCAGTTTTCTTGAGAGGATCATGAGTGCCACTAAAATACTTTTCTAAAGTGCTTCTTAACCTTAGTTTATGAAAATCTACTTTTTAAGCTACTCTTAATGACTACTTTTGGTCATATGGCACATGGATTGTACCTTTAATGGGTTTCGAGGTGAATAAGAAGCTTCCAGTTTTGCTATCCGGGACAACTTTTGGATCAACCACAGCAGGGTAACTGGCTTGTGGGGCTCTTCCTTTGCCTTTGCCTCTTCATCCTTGTCTTGGTCAGACTCCACCTTTTCATCTGCATGGGCCTCATGTTCTAGTTCCTCTTTGGCCACACCATCTCCTAAAGCTTCTTCTTCTTCCATATCTTCTTCTGTCTCATCTTGCTTATCCGCAGAATCAGGTACCAGTAAATACAAGACTTTGGCTACAAACAACAAATTCTTAATAACCTTCAAAGAAAAGGAGGAAAAGGTGGAATTGGATCTTGAAATATACATGGCTTGGTAAAGGATAAGCTAAAATAGCTAAATTGTAAACTTTTCTACAATGAGAAAATAAAAAACAAACAATTGGCACTGCATTGTTAAATTGATGATAGCCCAATTTCTGGATAATTCTCAAGTTCTTCCTTATAGTGCATCTAAACCCTTTTCTAGGTAACGTTATCCATTTGGTCTAGTCCTACTTTTTAAGGTTACACAGAGTAAAGAATTTTATTCCTGGCCATCTGTTTACATTTTTAAATGAGCTTTAATTCTCCCTCCATTAAATTATTCTTTTTTTTGAGTTACTAGGGCAGGTATTGAACTCGGGACCTTGTATGTGGGAAGCCAGAGGTCAAGCAGAGCTCACTGGTTCCCCCAAGTTGGTTTTTCATTTGTTTGTTGTTTGTTTTGTTTCTAGGAGGAACTGGGGATTGAATTCGGGACCTCCTATGTAGGAAGCAGGCAATCAACTGCTTGAGCCACATCCACTCCCCTCCATTAAATTCTTTCAACCATTCCTCATCAACATAACAAGACTTTCATTTATTGAGCAGTGACTAGTTGCTTGATACAGAGCATCCCAAATCAACCTTAAAATATCTCTGTCAGGTACTATTGTCAGGAGAGAATACCAAGGCTCAGAGATATAAAGCAAATTATCCAAAGACAAAGTGAGTAGTCAGTCAGGATCCAAAGGTCTTGAGAATTCAAGCCCAGCTCCTTAAAACTGAGCTCCTTCCTTCTCAAATCCCACTGATTCAGTCTGTCTGAAGAGCCTGCAGACTGAATGCAGTGTTATAACAATGCACACTTTTACGGAATCTCTGACACCTCTCAAGTCTATGAGGTTGGTATTTCACACCCACTAGGAAGGAAGAAATCAAATAGGTTTGGGGTTCCTCCACTGTCCTGGCTGCTCAGCTAGACATGCTGCGGTCTGTCAAGTATTCAGAACCCCACACATTGCCCTGAAGCTGGCCTGGCCAGCAAGGATTAGTGCCAAGATTATCTCTAAGAGCAGAACGGCCTTATATCGTCTCTCTTAGAGTTGATACTGTGTGAGACCTGATCCACTGTCCAGTCTGTTGGGATTTCTTTGGCCCCACTTTGCCAACCATTGTAATCACTATCCATTCCTTTCTTGACTCTGCCAGATCATGAAGCATGTTATATCTTCATTTTAGAAAGTGGTAGAACTATCAGTATTTCTGGCGTGTCATTTGAGATCACTCTTTAGAACCTGTTGCATAATCTACACTGCTCTATCTTGTCCACAATGAGTCATGAGAGATGTGATCAAGTGCCTTGCTCATCTCCAAATCCCATATCTATAGTGGTTTATGGACCAGCTCAACACTATTAAAGGCAGAAAAAATAAAAAGGAGCAGTAGACCAGTTATTCAAAAGTAATTCATATTTACTCCATATTTATAAGTACCTTTTCTATATTTGTGTTTTATTTATAGTTATATTTTATAATATGAAAATATATAAAACTTTTCAGTGATGGAACGATTCTTCCTGTTAAGGACAGACAATTCTCAGATCATGCTGTAATATTAACATTACTTTCTGTTTTCTCTTTAACTTCCAAGGGTAAGAGAGGAAATAAATATAGTTTAATAGCAAAATAATCATTCAGTCAAGCAACCACTCATGCTCTTCAAAACTTCAGTCACAATGTGGTGTTGATATATTCAGGCTGAAGGGTTAAAGGTTAACAGCTACCTCCACTGCATCATCTTTACTGGGAATTTTAAAAGGCGCCAAGAGGAACCCCACCATGGACCCCAAAGTTGATTAGGTATAGGTGTATAACTGAAAGTGCACTTGACTGTATCTTTATAGTTCATCAAATTCCAAGCATTAAAATAGGCTGAAGAACTCCCAAAACAAAGACCAAATGTGAGACTTTCCCTACATTGTTGGTAGAATAAGAGTTTCCCTTCTCTTACGATGGTAGGATTACAATTCTTACCTGTTCTCCTAGAGACTGATCCAAGAATTTGGAATGCAATTGGTGGCAAGAGGCTAGAGAGATACTTCTCATCTACAAAAAAACAAAACAAAATATGGACACTAGCAGATACAACATAGGACATTTCCCTTTGGTTTTTAAAACTCCAAATAACCATAATACCCTCTGAGGTACTAGATTTTGCTTTGAATAACCACTTCTGTAGACTGTAGAGGGAAGGTTCAAAAACTGTAACTATCTCCTTCTCCCTGCCCCAAAGCATTTCACCCCACAGAAATGGGATATTTTCAAGTTTGGGGAGATATAGGTAATAATCCCTTAGATTATCTGTAGAGCACTTTGTAGTATTCCAAATTTTTCTCCTTCCTCTTTTCTTCCCTTCCATCCTTCCGTCATTCCGTATTTATGGAGTCCCCACAATGAGTCAGGCCTTGTGCCAAACCCTAGGAAAGCAGAGACGCATTTAACGTGGTCCCTACCTAACATTTTCATGAATGTGATATCATTTAGTCTTATATACTATAAATCTTATTTCCCAATGCTGATAAGGAACTTAATACTTGCAGAGGAAGAGTAACGTGTTAAACCTTTAGGACGACCCCTTTCCAATTACTAAAACGCTTGTTGATTCACATGTTCAACAGTTTGCCAGGTGGAAGAGTTTCTGCCAAGGGCCAACCCCAAGAAAGTTTGTGATTCAGAATGAATACCTCACAAAGGTCATGAGGGAAGGAAAAGGTTTTAGAGAAACTTTACCTTTTGGTCCAGGTCATTTGTTAGAAACCTGACTGCTACTGGTTGCGAGAGTCTCTTTTTGGTCTTTTGGGCAGTCCATTTTCTAACAAGCTCCTCTGGTTGGCAAGATGCAAAGAGCAATCCAAAAATTTGGGCGGCGGTGAGCCACACCCAGTTGTGTGGATGTCTCAGGTGAGCGTGCACATGGCCTAGGAAAACAAGGGCATTTTCAGACTTCTCCCAGCTCTCCTGATTCTTTGTTGGTAAATTTGACTATTTTTGGCATTTATTAAAGACCTATTACATGCTTGGAGTTAGGAATACAAACATAAACAAAACAGCCCTGCTTTTTTTCCTTTTTTTAAAGATTTATTTCTCTACCCGCCCCCACCGTTGTCTGCTCTCTGTGTCCATTCGCTGTGTGTTCTTCTATGTCCGCTTGCATTCTCAACTGCACCCAGAATCTGTGTCTCTTCTGTTGCGTAATCTTGCTACGTCAGCTCTCCCTGTGTGCGGCGCCACTCCTAGGCAGGCTGTGCTTTTTTTGCACCAGGCGGCTCTTCTTGCAGGGTGCACTCCTTGTGCGTGGAGTTCCCCTACACTGGGGACACCCCTGCGTGGCAGGGCACTCCTTGTGCATGGCAGCACTGCATGTGGGCTAGCTCGCCACATGGGCCAGGAGGCCTTGGGTTTGAACCCTGGGCCTCCCATATGATAGGCAGACACTCTTATCAGTTAAGCCAAATTGCCTCCCCAGCCCTGCTTTAAGAAGCTACAGGGAGCGAGGGGAGTGGTGGGGTGAAGGAACTCTAGACACAACTTGAAAGCCAACCCCTAGCAGGGCAGATGACCCAGAAGGGGTATGAGTAAGCCTAATCATAGATTTAATTCCATAAGAACTAGTTTTAGTTTCAGATTCAACCGTTAATAAGGTAGCACTAACGGTTACATTTTCTAAATTAAGTGATGTAAATATGTATAAGGATGCACATTTGTTACTAACAACTACTAAAAGTGGTGGCTCCAAGTAGCTGACTGGAAAGCCATCATTTATTTGCCAGGTGCAGTGCTAAGTGTGTTACATCTACACCTCACAACAATTCTGAGGTGGAGAGGCCATTTCCATTTTACAGATGAGGAAACCAACATTCACGGAGATTGAGTGACTTGACAAGTTATAACAGGCAGAGCCAGAACTGGGTCCCAAAGCGATCTGTCCTCAAAGCTTACTCTTAAGCATTAGGCTACACTACTACTCTCGATATATCAAACTCGGAAAGCAGAGTGGAAAAGCTTATAACAGGTGGTGGGGAACAAGACTAAAATTCTGGATTAACCATGTTATATCTGAGTTTTAGTTTATGCTGTTACATTTTAAGAACATGGTTTTACTTTTTACCTGTATGACACTTGGTAATAATCTAACCAAATTTCAGCAAAGCCATACCAGAATAGGTCATAGTAACAATTATATTACTTCTTACATAATTGAGAGTTCTGGCTCTAAAAGTGGGTAGGTACTTCAAGCATTCATTCTAGTATCTATTTTCCACTGACTAATGAAAATCGAGTATGTTATGCAGCTGCTGTGAAAGAGAGTTTGGTGGTTCCTCAGAAAGTTAAGTACAGAATTACCATATGACCCAGTAATTCCAGAACTAGGTATATACCCTAAAGAACTGAAAGCAGGGGTTCAAAGAAATATTTGCACACTGATGTTTACAGCAGCATTATTCACAACTGCCAAAAGATGGAAGCAACCCAAGTGCCCATCAACCATTGAATGGATAAAGAAAATGATACACACAATGGAATATTATTCAGCCTTAAAGAGGAATGAAGTCCTGACACATGAAACAACACGAAGTGTTCATAGTCTAATTTCCCACACCTAAGTCTATTTTCAGTAATTTTATCACAACTGTGCTTGTGATTAGATTTAAATAAAAAGGAAATACTTACTCCAGATTTTACTCAAAATCTCAGAGGGTTTGGTAAACTGAATAATATTACATTCCTTGATGAGTTTACTTATCAGTGTAAGAAAACTAAACAGAAGGCGATCTGCAGCTTTTTCTTCAGTCTCTTCCATTATCTAAAAACGATACGTATGTAAAACAATTAAGACAACACTCTGAAACTATGTGGTAGACATTTTTACTCTAGCATGTAGATCCACACTAGGGTTTCTCCACCTTGGCACTATGGACACTCTGGGCCAGATAATTCTTTGTTGGGGGCTGTCTGTGCACTGCAGGATGTGGAGCAGCTTCCCTGGCCTTGGCCTACTAGATGCCAGTAGCACCGCCCCCTCCCCCCTCATTCCTCATTTGTAACAACCAAAAAATGCCTGCAGACATTGCCAAATGTCTCCTGGGGAAGGCGGGGGGAATTGCCCCCAGTTGAGAACCACAGGTTTTCCTACACTATGAAAGTTAACGTACTTTAACCCTATTTTTGAAAGAAGTTCCAGCTGCACTGAATTCTTGCTTTAACTAATAAAGATAATTTTGAACTACCAAAATATTTAATCTATTAGCTATATCATCTCAAATAAAACTGTGAAAGTTTTATTCCCTAGCAAATTGAAAATCTTGAAAATCTTACATCTTGGAAATTTTCAGGATCAATTTCCTTTTCAATGACAGGAAGGACATTTCCAAGTCTCCTCTGAAAAGAAACTCCTTCACTTTCCACAAACAAGCCACAGATCAGGGCAGCCAGTTGTCTATTCAAGCTCTACCAAAAGGAAACACCACAAGGCAATTAATACAACCTGGGAGGTTGTTAACAAATTTGAAAAATGAAGGTGGGCATTACTCTATCTCAACATGCAGAGACAATAAAAATATTTCTTTAGGATAGCAGAAACCAATAAAATATGGAGCTTTAGTGGCAGACAAAAAATGTGGAGAAATCTTCATACTCAAGAATAATGTAAAAAAAAAAAACAATAAAAAACATGAAGGATAATGGCCTTCATTATCCACTGAGCACTTTAGTATTATTTTTTCTAATTAAAAAAAAATTAAAAAGAGAAGTTTCATTTACTCCCTCAATTATGTGGGCATGCAACAAGTCAAACATTAATATAGGAAATGGTTATTTATATTCCTTAAAGATCAGCCAGAGATGATGGTGGCAGAGTAAGCAAGTGGATACTATGATTGATAAAAATTACATTCAAGGAATTAAAAAAGTTAAGACTGGAAACAAATGTGTTCATCAATAAGGGGCTGATTAGGTAAATTATAATACATCCATGTAGTGCAGTACTCGGCAAACAATGGGAATATGGCTGATTTTTATATTTTCACTATAGCTTCTTATAGTTTCTAGAATTTCACTGTAAGAATATACTAATTGCAAAATCAGATAAAAATGATAAATATATTTCTATTTTGGGTAAAAGTTAATTCAACAATGTATGAGATGAACTCTTCTTTGAAGTAGCAATGCCAAAAGCTAAGAGTTGTCATTAAATATGACTAAAATCAACCCTAACCTTTTTCGCTCCAAACCAGGTGATGACCATATCAAACAGCCAATCTTTATTCTCAAGGTTGATTTTACTGAGCAAGGATTTGATTGTCATGGATGCCATCTTTTTGCACATGGCAGAGTCATCATTCACCATCATTAGGCAAAGAGGAATAAAGAACATTCCACAGTTCTCGTGGAGCAGTCCCTGAAATGAAAGAGGCATTTATGAGCACACTCAGAAGTGGATTCTCACAGATTCGCTAACAAGGAAGGACAAGGGGGTTTCAGGACGCATGGGGAAACACAGCTGAAGAGTTGTTTTTGTGACTCACAGTACCTGAGGGAATGTGTCAAAGAGATAGGCTATCATTTCCAAGGTAGACTCTCTCCCAGTCTCATGTTCATAACTAGGGCAAGAACATTAGGGGGATTTGTTAGTATCTTTTGAATTTACCAATAATTACAAAAAATTTAAAATCTTGTATTAAGGTGTTAATCTATTTCTAAAATGAAAAGCACCCCAGTTTCCAATTTTAATCCTTGTATATAGTCACCAACTATTATGCAGTTATAAATGTAAATTTTGTTAGTTTTTAACATTCTCCTAAGTGGATGCTATTGACAATCAATCATTTAAAAGTTTGTAAGACTAGACTGAAACTTAGAACTGCCATATAAACCCAAGCATACAGTTTGATAATCAAGGCAGTAATTTCTATAACAGCATCGCCAGAGGATGTGCCATTATTCAGGCTTTGTCCTTTTCAAGACAGCATGCCATATTAAAAGGAAAGAAGAAAGGACCATTTGTCCTTGTGTAGTTTGCAGCTTAAGCTTACTTCAGTTGCGCGATCATGAATTCCAAGTTTGGTCTCAGTTTGTCACCAAGGGGATAGTCCAGAACATATTTCAGAAAAACCTAGGAACAAAAGTTACACGTATGATTATCTGGATCTCATTTCTTCAGGATTCCCTTTCCTGTGACACCTTCTGTGACACACTGGTCAAGGTTACCAAACCTATTAAATGCCTATTAAATGAACAATCGTGCCGTCTCTTCTCCTTATCCATGTCCTGCCCCACTCCTGGACAGGCGGTGTGGTGTGGGAGACTGAGTATGGACTCTGGTCCAACTCCATGTCTTCCCCTGAATAACGGTAATAATAATGATGATAATGGTGATAATATTAATACCGGTAATTACAATTATTAATGCATTTACGAAATATCTTCTATGTGACAAGCACAGTGTTAAAAGTTTCTTGGTTAATTCTCGTCACTCCATTAAGAAGTAGGCATTATTCTTGGAAGAGGATGAAGTTGCTACAGAGAGGTAAGTAACTTATTCAAATGACAATGTTAGAGTTCCATGCCTAGTCTATCTGTGCCCAAAGGCTGTGCTTTCAAACCACTGTTCTATTCAGCCTCTAACTTTAGTCATAAACTGTGAGAAAAAGGCACATCATTAAATATTTTTCCACCTCCTGGTTGATAGGTGTTCATAAGATAAGGGTACAAGTGCATAAACACAAATCTGATGACATCACTCTTCTGCTTAATGATTTCAAAAGCTTTGTGCTATTCTTAGAAAAATCCCTAAATCTCTAACAAGACCACAAGGTCCCGCTTAACCTGGCTCCCCTTCCCTACCTCACCCACCTTCATTTAGCTCCTTGAACAAGCTAAGCTCCTAACCCATCCCAAGGCTTGCTTACTTCAGGCATTCACTGTTCCCCTTACCTGGAAGTCTAAATCTTAGTCTTCCTTCAGATTTTGACTTAAATGTCAATCCTGAGGAAAGTCTTTCCTGACTAGGTGCTCCCACTGCATGTTTGCCAATTCTAAGATACACACTTTTTTACATTTTAACACACCTGAAATTGGCATGTATCTTATACTTGATGGTGTCTTAAACTGGTGTCACAGTTTTCTCTGTCTTTGAGGTACATATAATAATGGTGTGTCTTACAACTGATGAAAGATGACAGTACTTTTTCCTCATGGCACTTATGATGACTGTAATTCAATAACTATTTGTGGAGTTGGTGTTTTATGCTTGTCCCTGTAGGACAGGGATCATAAATAAATTTTGATGACTGCTCTTCCAGCATCACCTGGTATACACTGACAAGCTAAGCAGTTGATGATAGACCAATGGACGTAAACCTCTGCTGCAGGTTATCAGGCTGGGGAAGAAAAATGCACTTCTTCACTCCTTCTGAAACATGCAACCTACGATGACGACATACAATTAATGCTCCTTGTTAGCCAAAAATCACCCATAAGACAAAGCAGAGACCCTTCTCACATTTGGTGTATAAATGGGTTCCTGTACCTCAGAATAAAGCAATAACCTGACATAAGCTAGTCTTCAGGATTCAGTCAATGTTGACATCTCTGCCTAAAAACAAAACCAATAAGGTGGGGCTCAACCTTTGCTATGGTAATCAGCTTTCTCTACAAACCTGTCTGCATTGGATTCTGACAGGTTCACTTTGTGCAGAAATTGCCAACTTGGATACTTTCCGCATGACATCATCTATTTCTGGGACCAAGAGCTTTCTTGATAAAATGGCCTAAAATACAGAAGGAAAAGACAGATTCGTTTCATGTGTTTTACTACAGATGGACACAAGTAGACTGGATGTTCAAGTGGTATTCAAACATCATTATTACTGTATCATCAAAAAAAACCCAAACAACGTCCGATATGATAAATGCAGAGTAGCTGATTTATGCAGAATTCCCAAGAAATGCTGAAATAGAGCTCCCATTCAACATTTTAATAAGTAGATACATTAGCTTCCAATTAACCCACCATAACCCAAACAACCTTTAAAATAAGTTATTTTCAGAGTTGATATCTAGTCGACTATGTTGCACATTATTCTAAATCTCTGATGTGAAGGTCATAAGTGGTAAAAGCCAACATTTTGGTGACTGCATACCTTCAGAAGACCAAATGCAGTTGCTTGTCTTGAGGTATCATAAATGTCCTCCTCCGCATATGCCAGAAGGACTTGAAGCTGTTTTTCGGTTATCTGGTAAGATGTCACTTTCTTCACAAGTATGGTCACACACTGCAAGTTACAAGTGTAAGGTTAACTGCCAGCATGTCCAACAAATCAGGACCCACTGAAATGATAAGGACTTAATACAGCACCAGTTCTGGTTTTCACACAGGATACCAATACCCTGGCCTTAGCAAATTAATCTGGAACAATTTTTGACCAAGACCACAAAGAACAATGGGGATGACTAAATTTGATGTTGGTCAAAATCCAGGTCCCGGCTTGAAATCCTGATTCCAGCTTTCTAAAAGAGAAAACACCTCACCTTGAAACAATTTACTGCCAGGTGGAAGTTCTGGCCCCTGGCAGCCCCGAGTTTTGCATAGTCCTTCAGCAAAAGAAAAAGGTGTCTTGTCAGCTGCTCTGCTCTTGTTTCTATGGAAGGCAGGGGGAACCTCAAGACCCAGATCAGGCATTGTAAAGCACCTGTGATCACCTGGAGAAGGAAAAAAAATCAATTTATGAACCAAGAGGGCTGACTAAATAAAATGCTCTGCCCAGTTCACTTTGTAAGATCTGTGCCTAGTTTAAGATGATAAGGGAAGCAGATGCGGCTCAAGTAATTGAGCTCTTGCCTAGGACATAGGAGATCCTGGGTTCAGCTCCCAGTGCCTCCTGGAGAAGATGAGCAAGAGAGTGAGCTGGCACAACAGGCTGGAGCAGCGAGCTGATGCAACAAGGAGACACAAAAGAGAAAGCACAACGAAAGATACAACAAAGTAGGGAGCAGGGGTGGCTCAAGTGATTGATAGCCTCTCTTGCACATTGGAGATGTGTTCCTGCTGCCTCCTAAAAGAGTATGAGCAGACACAGAGAGAACACAGCAAACGGGCACAGAAAGCAGGTAGTGAACACAAACAACGAAGGGTGGGGGGAATAAATAAAATAAAATAAAGTTAAAGAAAAAAAAAAAAGATAAAGAAGTTTTTTATCCCCTGCAGAAGAACTCACTGTTTATCCACAGCAAGGGAAGATATATCACAAGAAAAGAAGAAAAGGCGCTCATTTACCATATTCTTAAACTACATGGATAAATGATTGGATGGGTTTGTTGAGTTGAATTCTTTTTGGAAAGTGCATCATAAATGACTTCTATTTTCTAGAACACTTCTTTATAATTATACTCATTCTCATGAAGTTTGAATTACGTATACCAAGCATTCTACTGGTATGAGCAATACAAAGACACCATCCCTGCATGCAGAAGTCCACAACCAGCTCAGAAATTAAGCATGGGGTCAATTAATTATAATTTAATACGTGAAGTGCTATGCAAAGGGCATGAAAAAAAGAAATGGCGACTCTGTGATGACACAGAACATCACCATATCTCTAGGCAAACCAAGATCATCAGGTAGTGCACCTAGTTAAGCTCAACCTAAAACAGTCCCTCCTCAGTGGCTGGGACATCCTCACTGGGATGGACTGGATGAAGAAAAAGTGCTTGGGCTCTGGAGTCAGAAAGACCTGGGCTCAGTTTCCAGCCTTGCAGCTTACTATGTCCTACCTATTACTATATTACTCTGAGATGTTACTTCGCTGCTCGGCACCTTCATCTGTAAAACAGGCACTGTGACGAAGGGGCACTAAGGGTTCATATCCTAGAAGGCAGCAGCTCTGTGACCTGGAGCAAGCCACCGAGGCTAAGCCCTGGCTTTCACATGTGTAAAATAGAAACATTAATAATACAAGTCTCTTGGGTTGCTGTGAGGAGTAGAGACAATGTCTTTAAGGTCACAGCACTGAGCCGCAGCAGTGATGACAACGCTGAAAAGTTGATGATTACTTAGGGATGCCATTTACCGTAATGGTGAGGATTGAATGAAAGAATTAATGCACATGGAAGGGCTGTCCAAACAGATGGGCTTATTAAGCTGAGGAAGCAATTTAATGCAGGGAATAGTGGTGGTTCATGCTGTCAGAAAGCCCTCTAAAAATTCAATCATCATGTGAAGTTATATAAGCCTAGAAATAAAATCTAGGTATTTTGCACAACAGTGCTCTTGTGGAGAAAATAATGGGCCAACACAGAGGGTAAACCAATGCTCACCTTCACATCCATGGAACCCAGGCAGTCTATGAGGAGGGACACAAAAGGGTCCAACATCTCCAAAACATTTTCACTTGAAGACTTGATCTTGGAATTCTTCAGACTCAGGTGTAGCAGCTAAGGAGAGAGTTTAGGAAGATATTTCACATTAGTTGCCTGTAAGACCAAATGAGTTGGGAAAATGTGAAATGATTTTTAAGAGACAATTATGAAATGTCAAGATGTTTCTATTTGGAAAGACTAAATTTTTTTTTTAATGGTACCGGGGATGGGGATTGAACCTGGGGCTTTGTATGTGGGAAGCTGGTGCTCAACCACTGAGCCATATCAGCTCCCCTGAGTTGGTTTTTTTGTTTGTTTGCCTGTTGTTTGTTTTTGTTTTTAGGAGGCACCAGGGACCGAACCCAGGACCTTCCATGTGGGAAGCAGGCACTCAACCACTTGAGTCATATCTGCTCCCCTGGAAAGACTAAATTTTTAAAGAAATGGGAAACAGGCTGGGAGACTCTCAGTAAGTCAAGGTGGGAGCTCACTGTACAGCTGAGATGCTAAGTTTATTTACCAAATGGTTACTCAATGTCTACTATGGCTCCAGGCACTTGGGATCCAGCACTTGGGATGTAGCAACAACCAAGACAGACATGGTCCCTGCCCTATTGGATCTTAGCCAGAAATCATTAACTCGTGACAAATGCCAGAAAAAAGAAATGCAGGGTGCCCTGAGGGGTCTGTGGGAACTCAGCAGAGGCAAGAGCAGGTGGAAAGGTCTTGGGTTTGGAAAAGGTGTGATGGCTCGTATCTGCAGACTCTTATGCAATTGAAAGGAAGCCAGTGGGGCTGCGATGCATGATGGAGAGGCCCAACATGAGGCTAAGAGCTCGCAGCCCAAATGGAAGACTGGGCTGTCTCCTAGGAAAACAGAAGCCAACGAAAGACATGATCAGATGTGTGTTCTTTAAAGCTCATCATCTGTGAAAAAAATTGAAAGTAGTTCAGAGGTGCTCATCTGCAAAGCAACAGTGAATCCATAATAAATATCAGGTCTGAACCAGTCATTCTGGGACAGATATTATCATCCACGTAGGTACCAGATGAGATAAACAGTAAATGGGCCAATGCACATTTGAAAAAATGTTTCGTAATTTATTTAAGAAAAGGCATTCCCAATGGAAGTGAGCAGTACTGGAAATTCAGGAGAGGATTAAAAAGGACTTACTGAGGGCAGCAAGTCTCACTTTAAGCTCAATTCTTACCTGAAGCCCAGACTCAATAAATATGTGCATGTTGGTTTTCCTGCTCACAACAGCTTTCTGCCCGCCTCGAGCTGGAGTTGGGGGGAGCAGAAGACAGCTCTGGGGTGGTAGACGTGGATCTGGTGCAGGGGCAGCTGGGCTTCTGTCAGTCACAGGAAGGAAAAGGAGGGGAAGAGACCCTGTTTGCGGCATTCCCAGGACGTGCCGAGCCCACTGGGGTGATGAGGGCCCCGCACTAGTTCCTGTGCCGTTTGTACCTGCTTTTTCCCCACCCCATTTATTAGGCTGATGATCAGGGTTATTAGGACAATCCCCAGAAGCAGAGATGGGATGATGAACACACACTTAAGATGAGCAGCCAGGGGACACTCCCTTGGTTTGATTTCTGAACACAAATGCCAAGGAGTCTCTTTTTAGTACATAATAGCAAAATCCAAAGGAAGTTTATAAATATGTAAAGGATTTTTAAATATGTCTAAATCTAAAACTCTGAGCAGAACAAGAGGTATATATTTAAAACCTATCCTAACTTTGATTCAATAAATATTTAAAACGTGGTATCATAGAAAATCGTATCACAGAGAAATGTCCAAACAACTGACTGCTAACACAGCTATCTCATTCTTCAGAAAAATACACTCATGTTGAGATAAAATCACTTGGGAAGACCTCAGCTCAAACACAATATTATAAAGTAGTACCATCTTAAAACTCCAATGAAAATAATTTTTTTAACTAAATCAAATTATTACATTAACCCACTGAAGAGTGGATAACAGCTGAATGGCCTATCAGAAGCAAGACCCTGAGGCAAGCCGACCCCCACCCCCAACTTACTTTTCTTTTTCTGTTAACAGAGGAAGATTTTCACTGACCAAACCATAACTGAGCAATAGAATGGATTCCGTTGTCATTTCTTGATTTACAATTAATCCTGCTATGATTCGGCGTAAGGTTTCATGAACTTTCCGGGCCAGTTTTAAACTTGTGGTATTTTGTAATATCTAAAGGCAAACACAAATGTCATGCTGAGGTAACACAGAACTGCATTTGGATTTGTGGTAATGGGAGTTTTCTTTTATGTAACTGCTCTGTAATATACGATGATTTCTTCTCATTAAAAAGAAGTACTTTCTCATATAATTTCAAGCATATATTATAAAACAGTAAAAGTTATGCATAAATTCAACCCCAGAGATAACCACTGTCAGTAGTTCATCAGCCTCCTGATTCCTTGCACTCCGAGTGCTCCCTGAGTGCATCCCAGGAGACCATGTGCTCAGAGACTTCTAAGAAGTCGACCCTGCAAGTACTTTAAAGGGGTGAACTACAGGCCAGCATGCACACTCAAAACCAAGCACACATGTAATCTCTGCTCTAAGATGCTAGTGAGGTGCCACAATGGCCAAGCCTGGGTGTTTGGTATTAGTTAGTGGGTCAAATCAAAGGAACTTGTTGGGAAACCAGGATATTCGACCCCAGCAAAACACTCAACCCTTCATAGCCATTATCTTGCATAGGACATAGTATTAATAACTTTCATTACCTTGGAGGAACTTTTACATATAGTATATATGTAAAAACATGTGCTCTGCTGATGTCATCAATTTCTCTTTTGCATTTTTTCCATCGTTAAAACTCAGATCAGGCTCAGATAAGGCTAAAATGCATTCTAGCAGCAATTATGGAGTTAATCTAGTGCTAAAACATTTGGGAATACAGTAATTCATGTCATTATTCATTTTTTTCCTCTAGTTTTAGTACACAAAGCTATAATAAGGTGGATCAGTAATATTTATTGAATTTTCACCCCTGTAATAGGCACAGAGAACAATACAAAGGTGGGTAAATTACAGTGCCTGCCCTGTAGGTCTGGGATTCTTAACCAGGGGTCCATGAGCTTGAACTGAAATTCAGAAAAACATTATCCTTATGGGGACGTGTTGGTGCGGGTTTGGTATATTTATTAAAGAATACACGGCATAGTGTGGACTTAGTAAGGGGTTCTGTGGTTTTCACCTGACTGCAAAGGGGTCCATGGAACAAAAAAGGTTAAGAACCCCTGCTCTAGGTAGAAGGCAGAATCAAAGAGTGGAAAGAATGAGAGCTTTAGATCAGAAAGACATGGAACTAAATTCTTAACCATGTACTATTTTTCTGGGTCTGAATTTTCTTATATGGAAAATGGAAATACTATCAACCTCATAGTGGCTGTGTACATTAGAAGAGATAATGAACACATTGTCCATTTAATGAGTTCTCTTCCTCTTGGCAATCTGGGAGTGGTAGTGTGACTCCAAAGGCTATGTTCTTAGCTGCTGACTTGACTCGGCTGGGAAATTCAGCTGCACTTCAGTTTTGTTGCCTTTCCTTTTGCATTCCATGGCTTACACCAGGGACCATGACCGCTGGTTTAGGTCAACCAACTCAAAGCTGCCATCTAGTGGTCATACAGTAACTGGAACTCTTAGCCCTCAAGGAACTCCTGGGATCAAATGCACGGTTAAGGTCTGTCGGGCAAGGCTCTTTTCAGGAATGCATGATACTGTAAACTTTGGGAACTTCTGTATCGCATCACATCCTTACCTCTTTTAATGGAAGGATGAGTTTTGTAACCTGATCTTTTCCTATAAACTTTCCCAGGATTTCATAGGAATCATAACTCTTGCTTCTTCGTGCCTCCATGATTTTGGAGAGGATCTGCTTTACTTCTTTCTCTTCAGCAATGGCACCAAATAATTCATGGTTAAAAATCTTGGAAAGAAAAAGGCCACATGGCAATTATGTACACTCACCAAAATATGTCAACATCAGCAGTCTTTGATAAAGGCATTGGTATGTTCAAATCAAAGGAAAGCTAGTTAGACTAGTTGGAAATTAAGATGGTAGGAGTTTCTACATATTTTACTTGTTTTCAATTAAGTTTAGGGACCAACAGGTGAAGAAAAATCTGCATAAATTTACATATATATTTATATTTCTTATACAGACAGGCGTTTCTTTTTTTAAGGAGGTACCAGGAATTGACACTGTACATGGGAAGCAGGTGCTCAACCTCTCAGTCTCGAGCTACATCTACTCCCAGGCACTTCTTTTTTGAAAGTACCAAAAGGTAGCTTAACTTTCCTATATAGAATTCCTCATGATACTTGTTCTGGGGAACATACTTTTATATAAACCCCAGACCACATCTCCAATTACATCTTTAAAAGAGATTCTTTGAAGCGGCCAAAAGTTGTTGCTCATTTCAAAAGCCCTTGGTACACAATGCCAACATTCCCTCAAGAAATGTCATACCAACTTATTATCTGCTAGTAACTACTTTTTTCACTTGAGTCTTCACTTTTTAAACCTCTGCTAATTTAAGAGATAAAACAGTACATTATTTTATTTTCACATCATAGGATATTATTTCTTAATATGTGAACTCATTTTTTGTATCCTTTGTGTGCATATTAAAAAAACCTGGAAGTCCTTTCACTAAATCTTACCTCAATCATTATGTCTAAGCAAGAGTCCAAATCTCCAACATGGAGCTTGTTGGTGAGGCCTTGTAGCAACATGTAAACAGTGAACGTTAGCACATGGACCTAGAATGAAATGCATGTGAAAATATTAAAGGTTAAGAACAACGTGCTAGAAAACTATAGGAAGATCAGAGAAAAGAAGTATGGCAAAGATATCACTCACAGCTTATCTATCTGTTATTATTTCAGGGAGACATTTTGGCCAATGACATATACTTGTATTATCATCTAAAATCCTTTAACAAAATGATCACTTTGTACAAAAGATGCCCAGGAACACCTTACCAAGCTTAGGATCCATTATTGTAATTGAATCAGGCTAGTGATTTGTAAAGAAAAGCACAAGTTGAACTTTATAAACCAATCTGTGAATTAAATAGCTTGGCAATGAGGAATGTAAACACACGGCTGGTACATAAAGTGTTATGAAGGAAAGAAACACATTTACTGAGCGCTTACCATGGATAGGTACTGCTTAACACAGTTTGCGTATACTAAATCATTTAATCCTCACCTACGCTATCTATGGTGTAGGTGCTATGTTACCAGCATTTTGCCTAGTAGGAAGCAGAGGTACTGAGCGGACAAGTAAGGTGCCCCAAATTGCATGCATAGGAAGTGGTAGAGTCAGTATTTAAAATCAGAAAGCCTGGTGCCAGGGTCCCAGGTTTCCACCTCTATGTTATGCTACCTCTCAAGCTTTCTGCATTCTTTATACTGCTTTCGCTGATATAAAATTATCGCAGGAAATATCAGCTAATGATCATGGGCTAAGACAACACAGTTGTCAATAAATAGATTGGATTTTAAAGACATAGCTTCATATGCCTATCTTTAATTTTTTAAAGGTACTTTTATCTATTTAAAATGTTTCTGGGAAGCAGACTTGGCCCAATGGATAGGGTGTCCGCCTACCATGGGAGGTCCACAGTTCAAACGTCGGACCTCCTTGACCCATGTGCAGCTGGCCCATGTGCAGTGCTGATGTGCACAAGGAGTGCCATGCCACGCAGGGGTGTCCTCCGCATAGAGAAGTCCCACACACAAGGAGTGCACCCTGTAAGGAGAGCTGCCCAGAGTGAAAAGAAAGTGCAGCCTGCCCAAGAATGGCACCGCACACATGGAGAGCTGACACAAGATGATGCAACAAAAAGAAACACAGATTCCCGGTGCTGCTGGTAAGGATAGAAGTGGTCACAGAAGAACACACAGCAAATGAACACAGAGAGCAGACAACTGGGGGTGGGGGGGGGGAGAGGAAGGGGAGAGAAACAAATAAAAAATAAATCTCAAAAAAAAATAAATAAAATAAAATGCTTTCTGTGGAGCTTTATATAATTTAAAAAAATATACATATATTTTTGGAGGATGAAGAGGGAAAACTTGAGAGTACAATTTTGTTATGTCTACATTGTTAATATACTAAAACCCAAACTAGTTGTTCTTTCATTCCTATTTCAACTATTTTAACAAATAAAGGGATGGACTTTAAACACAGATGGTTAAAGGACAAAAGGCTAATAATTGAAGTACTGTACTGCAGGTGGCCCATAAATATGTGTGGAATGAATCCTCAGGGACAGAGATGTATTGCCATCATCCTTGTGTGCCCAGTGCCCAGCACAGTACCTGACACAAAGTAGCTGTGAAATAAATTCAAGTGGTTGAAAAAAACAAAAGGTAAGATGGAGAAAGCCTACTTACTATTCCCTGTCTCTCCCACTAAATGCAACTAAAAAACCTGGCCAGGAAGCATGGAACAGCCATAGGGGAAGAACACCAGAATCAAAGCACCATCAAATGGTTAGTGAGTTTACCATTTTCTCCTCTGGTATCCTCCAGCCAACATGGAATGGCACCAGGACATACACAGAGAAAGCTCTAGAAGACCCCTCCTCCTTCTGGCCAGAAGAGCAGGAGAGGGGATTTATAATGTTCCAAGAGAGTGAAGAAATTCCTTGTTTTTTTCCCCCCCTCCTTCTTTTTCCTCACCCATGCCCCAAGAAACCCAGTGGTAGTGCTTGCAGTAGCCTAGTAATGGGGGTTGGGAGGAACCAAAACTGAGGGAAGGAAAACTTCCTCTCTGATTCATGGGATTACAGTTACAGTTCTCAGAGGGCAAGCCAACTCTAGCTGCTTTTTTCTTTCTCTGTTTTCCCACTGGTTGGTCCCAGACATGAACTTAGTTGCAGGAGTGCATGGAAAAGTAGAAGAAATAAAGCTCCAGCTTTCTAGTAGCAGGACTGGAAGAAATGGTTAACTAGACAGTGTCAGCAAAGAAATGGAAGATATAAAGAAGAATCAAATGAAATTGTTAAAACTGAAAAACACAAAAACTGAAATATGAAACTCACTGGAAGGGCTCAAAAACAGAATGGAGTTGAAAGAAGAAGCCAATGAACCCAAAGACAGAGCAGTACAAACTATTCAACCTAAATAATGAAGAGGGGAAAAAAAGATTTGGAAAAAACGTAAACAGAGCCTTAGGGATTCATGGGACAAAAAAAAAAAAAAGATCTAACATCGATTTCATTGATTCACAGGAGGAGAGGAAAATGAGTGCGGTATAAAAAAAGTATATGAAAATTATGGCTGAAAACTTCTCACATTTGGTGAAAGACATACAAAAGTCTACACTCAGTGACAATATTCTTCAGGAATAAGGTGAAATGAAAATATTTACAGATGAAGGAAAACTAAGAGCATCTGTTGCCAGCTTATCTGCTTTACAAAGATTATGAAAGGAAGTTCTTCAGATGGAACGGAAAAGTTACCACAAAGAAACATGGAACATCAAGAATGAAGAAAGAGGGAAACAGATGTGGCTCAAGCAGTTGTCTCCTGTTTACCATACAGGAGGTCCAGGGTTTGATGCCCAGGTGAAGTGAGCTGGCTTGTGCACTGAGCTGGCCCATGCAGAGTGCTGGCCCATGCACGAGTGCCACGCTACGTGGGAGTGCTGTCCCGTGTGGGAGTGCCAGCCAATGAGGAGAGCTGGTGCAGCAAGATGATGCAACAAGAGACACAGAGGAGAGACAAGAAGAAGACATAGCAGAACAGAGAGCTGAGGTGGCGCAAGAGAATTATTGCCTCTCTCCTACTCCAGAAGGTACTGGATTGGTTCCTGGAGCCGCCTAATGAGAATACAAGCACAGACAGTGAATGGACACAGAGAACAGACAACAGGGCAGAATAAATAAATAAATCTTGAAAAAAAAAAAAGAATGAAGGAAGAGGGGAGTGGATAACTCAAGTAGTTGAGTGCCTGCTTCCCATGTACGAGGTCCTGGGCTCAATCCCTGGTACCTCCTGAAAAAAAGAAGAGGAGGAAGAAGAAAGCTAAAATCAAAGACCTAACTCAACACCTGAAGAAAAAAAGAGAGAATATGCAAATAAATAAAATAAGGAATGAAAGGGGGTACATTATGACTGATCCCACAGAAATTAAGAGGATCCTAAGAGGATATTATGAGAGACTGATGTCAACAAATTAGACAAAGGAAGAACAACAGAAATGGTAAAGATCTGGGTATGAAAGACTACTGTTCTCTTGAGTTCTTTTGCTATTCCACCTGGAAAGCTTGTATTATTTTTATGACTTATAATAGTATCTTTTCAATTCTTAAATATGCACACTTTATTGTTCACATTTGTGGCAATACACTCAATAAACATTTATTAACAACTCAGAGAACACAAACCATGGTATCAAGTGATTTGAAAGAAACAGACAAGTCAAGTAACCCAGGCCTATTAGGATCTTTTAAAAAATCAAACATAGGGGCTTTTGAAAAAACATATTCCTTTAATATTGATTAGGAACTTCTGAATGTCTTGCCTGCTGTCTCAGAGGATCAGCCTTACTGAAGACAGGCCCAGAGCACCATGACTTATCATGTACACACTGCAAATATCTGAACTACAGTTTAACTTGAATATAAAAGCACACCATGTAATTTACCTGATATCCACGGACAAGGGTAGTCTGTAATTCCTTTAAAATATATTGCAGGTAATGCACACCCAGATCCTCTATTATTTTTGCAAGAGTGCTGCGTGCAATGTCTCTGACTTCCTGTGCTCTGTTCTTGAGAAGGGCGCATACTTTCAGCAAAATACTAGAAAATAAGAAATTGAAAAACGATGAATCAAATATGAATCTAAATACATTTTAATCTCTTGTAACCCAAATTTCTCAGAATTCTAAACCAAAGCAAAGAGTGATGGTATTTCTCTTTCCTACAAAAGAGATTCAAAAGTCAATAGAAGAAAGAACAATTCTTGAGTTTCACTGAACTTCTCTAAATTGTCACACCACACACCTTGGCAGATTAGCTTCCAGAACTTCTTGTGGCAGGGACTGCATTAGCTTAACCATGGCAAAAGCTAAAGGAACTCGAATGACTTCTTCATCATTAACAACCTTTGACTTTATAAGCTTATGTTCTTCTTCCCTTTTAGTCTGCAAGAAAAGTTTAGATTAAACCAAAGTGAAAGGAAATGGATCTTGAACCTCTTAACACTTAACAGATAAGCTTGTTTTATATATTTTAAGCCCATTTCTAAGTTTAGTGGTTTTAAAAACAAACTAATATCAGATATTTGAGAATAACCCTCTAAAAATTATAAAAAGAATATTTTACTTTTAAAAGGAGCAACCAAAAAAAAAAAAATAAAGTCAGTTTTCACTGGTTTGGGTAAGAATGCTGTTATATTAAAAAAAAAAAAAAAACCACCTGAAATTTGCATCGATTTGTGACTGCAGTACCTCCAAAAAGATTTATTTACAAATATACAAAATGACCAAGTTAATATTTTATACCCAGGGTTGTCAAACTTTTTCTGCAAAGGGCCAGGTGATAACAATTTTCAGTTTTCTGAACTTTAAGGACCATGAGGCAATTATTCAATTCTGCCCATGTAACACAAAAGCAGTCTAGACAGTATATAAACAAACAGGTATGGCTGTTTTGTAATAAAATTTTATTTACAAAAACAAACTGCAGGCTACTTTCAGTTCCTGGGCCATAGTTTCCCAACCTATGTCTTACATGGAGAAGAAGACTGACTTCTTGAGAATGTGTGGTTAAATGTTATCTCTGTTAACTGGGGAAAGATGAATTTTAAAGAGTAGAGAAGTGGTCAAGTAGAAAAGGGAAAGATAATCTAATTTTTAATGATCTTGTTTTGGAAACTAAGTAATCATATTATCTACTGTAGAGACAGAAAACCATATATCCACCATACCAAAATCATAACAAAGAAGCTACAGCAAGAGATGAGCCCAAGGTTGACAAAGTAGTGGGAAGGGAGGTGTGATGTGAAATAAGATGAAATCCAAAAGCTTAAGCTAATCCATTAGAGCTAAGAGCTTCAGTATGATAAGGGTTCCACCAACACTGAGTTCACATACTCGACAGGGCCCGAAACAGAAAGATTACCGTAGATGCAAGGCACTTATGTAGCCTGGGTAGGATATCTCCAGTTATGGTTCCTTGGATATTTTTTATTGTTCTCTCCAGTTCTTCTTTATTCTGAGGAAGGGAAGAGACGGACTTTGTGGTACACTCAGATTCCTGAGTTGGTGTCTCTTTAGAATCAGTTGCATCAGGACTTCCCTTCTCCTTTCCTTCACCCATGAGCTCTAATTCCATAGATTCATGCTCTGGTAACTCAATCACTTCTATTGTGTCTATGTTTAGTAAACAGCAGAAGTCACCTTAAATCAAATAAGAAAACGAAATAGTTGTGGTAAGATGTCCTTTCTGTCAACATTCTGTCAGAACACATTTAATCACCAACTATGGGCAGGTGATTAGTGCTGTACATGCAATTTTTAATTCATGTTCGCAAATTACCCAAGATAAGGATGGAAATCTAGTGTAAGAAATTTTTAAAAACTTACTTTCTTCATTCTGAAATTTTCTCATTTGCTCTTCGAGAGTTTTGTGGTCAAAGTGGAATGCTTCTAATACTGTTACTAGCAAACTTTAAAAAAAAAGAAAAAAGGCACACAGAAATGTTCACTGGATTATTCATGTTAATACTATCTCACTATTAAAAGGACAGAGTATCATTCCAAGAGGCAATTTAAAGACATAAACATTAAAATTATTTTTTGACTTTAACAAGCATTAGCATAACCTCATTAGTAACATGTAAAAGCAAATTGAGATTATAAAAGAATTCAGGAAATAATTTTAAAATTACACTTTAGAAACAAAAGAAAACAAATACATAAGAAGTCTGACCATACCTGACACCCAACTTTTGATTGATCTGCCCTGTCTGTAACACATGAATGAAATGTTTCAAGTAATATATATATGCTGACCAAGACAGATGTTTGCAAACAGCGCCAATAACTTCTGTGGCAGCAATGATTATATTTTCATGCTGTGAAACAAATCAATGGCATTAATGCAGAACAAGTATTTGTCAATAAAATACATGGCTAACTCAGTATAATAAAAAATTTAGAGAGTGGATGATCCAGCAATTACAGACAGGAAAGAATGCCCAAACTACACTCCATTTTCTTCTCTAACTCTTTGAAAAGATGCAGTCAGTTCAAGGATGGACACCTTCCTTTAACTAAAAGATATTAAAAAATAAAAAAAAAATTTTTTAAAGGATATTAACATACACTGGACTCTTCTGCTCAGACCTCTCTAATGGGTACCATTTTAAGACTGCAGACAATCGATGAAGTAAATGCAATGTGTAAAAATTGATAAATACCAAAGTGAACTATAGATTATGCTGTTCATTACTCAAAAGTACATTGCCATGGAGACTTCTCTTTCAGACCACAATGGAGAATAGGGCCTAGATTTACCCTCATACCTTAAACAACCAGAAAACATGACAAAATACATGTAAGGACAGTTTTCAGATTTTGGACTTCAAGCATGCAGAATAGTGATCTCTGAGAGAATGGACACAGATGAGATTAGATTTATAATGACCCAGCTTACTGTCTGGAAAGAACTGCCAGGTCACAGTACAAAAAGGGAAAGTCCCCAAAAAGCCTCAGAATTGGAGAGACAGAATTGCAAATGTGGGGAAGTCATAACAGCTAAAGTCCACAAGGCAAATTATCAGAGGAGAGAGAGGGAGAAAGAGAGCTGCAGAGCCTCCCTAGTCTTTAGCTAAGTATTGATAGGCATATGTGAATAAGGAAGGGACACGAAAGGTGCAACAATCATCAAAAGAACTATACACTGCTGTGAATAGTTCATGTTCCTATCAGCCAGTGTGAAAAGCTTCATAATACCTGGGAAATTGGAAATTCAAGGTACTCAGAAAAATAGTGCCTCAATAATAGGGTCATATTAGACCTAAATTAAAGGTTGCCCTGGACCTGACTGACAAATTTTAAAGCCTGCCTCAAAAAGATCAGACTATTTTCAAGTCACCTAACCATGTCTCAGAACAGCTCTCAGGAATGTTTAAAGAAATACAAGTACAGCCAGCTCTCAAAAAGGTAACATTCACAATGTCTGGCATCTAACCAAAAATTACTAGGCATGCAAAGAAGCAGAAAAATTACCTATAACAAGAAACAGTGATCAATAGAAATAGACCTAGAAATGACATGGATGATAGAATTAGTAGACGAAGACATAAAAGAATTGATATAACTATATTCTATATGTTCAAAAAGGGAGAAGAAAGCATGAGCATGTTAAGGAGAGATGTGGAAGATATAAAAAAAAGACCCAAATTGAACTTGTAGAGATGTAAGAGACAATGTCTGAAACAGAAAATACATTGGTTGGAATAATGGAAGAATAGACACTGCAAAAGAAAAAAAAACAATGAATTTGAAGATCCTGCAATAGAAACAAAAGGAAACCCAGAAAAAAAACTAAAACAAAATCTGAGCCCTAATGAACCATGGGACTATTTCAAGTGGCCCAGTATACACAGAAGCCTCCAAAGGCAAGTGGGGGACTCAAAAATATATTTCATGAAACAATGGCCAAAAATCTCCAAGTTTGATAAAAACTACAAATCTACAGATCCAAGAATTTCAACAAACCCAAAACACAAGAAACAAGAGGGAAACTTCACTAAGGTACATCATAATTAAATTGCTTAAAACCCGGATCAAGAGAAAATCTTAATCATCCAGTTATAAGGATGAAGATTCCAAATGTAAAGTACTCAGAAAAGTGCCTGATACCTCACATAGTGCTCAAGAAAAGGTAGTAATTGTTTTATTTCATATCCTATGAGCCATTTGGGAGAACAATGACTCTACAATCAGCAAAGTTTACCAGAATTAAGTCCTATGATATAAGAATAAAAGTATGTCACCTGTGATAATTTCTAGTAGTGGAAGTATTTTGTGGTTGACACTTGTGGGCTAATAACTGTGACAGTATAAATGACAGCCACCATGTATATAGCATTACTATGTGCCAGGCACTCTTTAAGGGCTATAGAACTAGCCTAAGCCTCTACTTATTGTAACAACCCATTTACATGGTGGAAAAAACTATGTTATGGAAGTGTAAGTTTATTGGTTTCAAGATTTAATGCCCTACCTTTAGCATTTTCTCATCAAAAATTGGAGTCATGGCATAAGGCATAATATAATTCTGAAGAGATTTAGAAGATAGCACAAGTTTGCCTTCCATTAGTTGTTTTGAAAGTTTCTTCAAGGCTCGTGCTCTTCTGTGGATCTATTAGTAAGATAAAATATGAATTAGTTACTGAAAAATCTTACCTACAACCATCTCCATTTCACCATTATGTTCTTTTTCCATGAAAAGATTAAAGAAGTGAAATACAGTCCATGTGTTACATGAACAAACACCTGTGCTTTGATTTGCTTCCAGAGACATAATTCACAGCATTAGTCTAACAATGGATTCTAAATCTTTTAAACTTCTTAAGAAAAGGGAGAGAAATGTGACACTATTTTTAATCTTAGCTTGTGATATCACATGCCCCAGGAAATGATCATTTTACACGCAAATTTAACTGATGATCATGAAGACCAGCTTATGGGAAGCTTAAAACGTTTTGGAAAGCTAAAATATGTCTTTTAAAATGAGGCAGAATTGTTTGAATGCCTACTATGTAGGCTGGAAGAAAGGAGAATTATCTTTTACCTGAATGTGCTTCATGTTCTCAAAGAAGTCCATTTCTGGATCATGATTATCAGTAAGCTGTACTAGGTCTTTAAATTCCAGCTGATTTGGAAAGGTTTGGATTAAACAGGAAAGCAGTGTGGTATAGTCCTGTTGAATACTCTGCAAAGAGCAAGTTGAGAAAAAAAAAATGTGCTTTTATTTTAAAAGAAATATCAATTTGTTTCCTAGATAATACAAACACTCAAAAAAAGGTCCCTAATTTTTTTTTTAAAGTAAAACATTCCCATTGTTAAAAAAAAAAAAAAAAAAAAAAATCAAATAACAGCTATAAAAAGTATAAAATAACTGCTCTCTTTTCCAATCTCCTTTACAAGTCTGGTTCATATTTTCAAAATTAGGTATTTTAATTAAATGTATAAGCCTGCTATAAAACAACAGCGAAAGTAGAAAAAGAAAAGAAAAAGGAAAAAAAAGCACAAACCTCAGATTGTACTTTAAAGACAAAGTTACAATAACAAATCCTATTACCTCTGTCTGGCTCTTCAACCCTTTTCTTAATTTCTCCAGGAGTGAACGATGAATGATTTCCCTATATTCCTTCTCTGTGATGTTCAAGGCAGCCAGCCTTTTAATGATAGTCATCAAGCACATGCTAGCATTATCACTTAAAGACATGTCTCCTAACTAGAAAAAAGGAAATACAAATTATTCTGTATAATAAATATAATAGCATAGAACATTATTTCCCAGTGAAAGTGTATTTACAAAAATTTGCCAGAGCTCTGCTCAAAAATCCCTATTTAGAAATTTCCCCACAAGTATCTCACACCTCAGGAAGAACCAACTGTAGGGTTCTGAGGAATAAAATAAATGACTGAAAAATCGTGCCTAATGAGAAGTACCCCTTAATTTCAGAAAGTACTATGAAATGCACTTCTTAGTTAGCTTTACTTGCTAAAGCAGGCAATAAAGGCAATAAAAGGTTCATTAAGGCCCGTTTTCAGTATTCAATTTCAGGTCATCACTGAAAATGACTAAGACTTGGCTTGTATAATTCTGGTTAGGTGCTTGAACTCCTTGTTTGAGGAATGTAGGTAGATAGTATGGTAAAGGCATTCCCAAATCCACCAACTACATGGAATTACTTATGCTAAAATTTGACATGATATGTGAAGAAATGATCCCAAAACTTGGGGGTAAGTAGGGTGGGAGGGCATGATTTCATATATTACATAATCCTTAACATCCAATAAATAACTATAAAACAAAACAAAGAAATTATTGATGCCACTCCATGGTTAATATAATCAAGGGTTTTATTTTCCCCATTTTGGGTTTTTAATTCAATTCAGCAACATGACACTTAATATAATCCAAACCCCTTCTTTTCTACCATATCTACAATAAAAAGTGCAAACTCACCAATAATACTTAATAGTTAAATAACTACTTTAAAAATTGAGATATAATTCACACATCATAAAAATCACCTCTTTAAAGTATACGATTTAATGGTTGTTCGCAGATTCACAAGGTTGTGTAACCATCACCACTATCTAATTCCAGAACATTTTAATCACCCCGTAAAGAACCCCTGTACCCATTAGCAGTCATAGTCATTCTCCCTTTCCACCTTACCCCAGCCCCTGGCACCACTAATTTCGATGGATTTGCCTATTCTAATATATAAGTTTTTTGTTGTAACTGCCCCCACATATTTTATTTGATTTGAAATATTCGTTTGTCAAATCATGAGAAAAGTATGTTCTGTGCCAAAGTCTTCCATTAAAAGAAATTTTATATTAAAAACCCTTGTAACCACTCTAAAAAACAAACTAAAACAGAGAAACACCTTTGGGGAAATTAAGTTGTGAAATTATATTATCAAAACAGTGAGGAACAATTCAAATTGTTTTCTATAAAGACCTACCTCCAGATTATAGAAACAATTATGCATAACTGGAATTAGATAATTAACATCCACGGTTTGCATTTCTTTAATATAAGAGGTAATGGTCTGGAACATTGAGAAGCGAACATCAAAGTTGATGTCATCAAGATGTCTTTGATCAAAGGCGTTAAGCTACGAGAAATGCCATTGAAACCATAAAAATTAAGGGATATAAATCTTAAACAAAAATGAACAAAAGTACTTTTGAAGTACAAGGAAAAAAAGATTTTCTTTCTTACCTTGACAACATCAGTAATATACTGTAATCCATTCTCAAAATCAGAAAGATTCTAAAAGGAAAGAAAACACTACATTATTATAAACAAAACCTAAACTTTCATGCTCTCCTCTTGTCAATTCCCTGTCCTCTCCCCCTCCCCCATTCATACAGAAATACTATATTGGCACCAAGAAAGCTACTCACACATTTTAGATGTTAAAATTATTTCCTAAGGCAAAGAGTAATTTGGGACCAAAATGACTATTACAGACCTGGAAAACTGTACAAAGCAATTGTCTTGACAACTTGTTCTTAATGACTGAGAATAATTTTGCTAGAGGCTTGAGGAAGCTTGTAGGATCCAAGCAATGTTTTAACAAATTTTGTACTGTCACCAGAATATCAACCTCTGTATCCTAAGAAGAAAAATTAAGAAAGATCACATTTCAGTAACTTATAAAACTGGCTAACTTGCACATTAATATATTACAGCATAGAGAATATATGGATAAGAAAAGCACTAATTTGCAAAATTATTTCATAGTCTTTTTTTTTTAAAAAAAAGATTATTTATTTATTTATTCCCCTCCCCCCTCGTTGTTTGCACTTGCTGTGTCTGTTCGTTGTGGGTTCTTCTTTTTTGGAGGCACTGGAACTGAACCTGGGACCTCACATGTGTGAGAGAGGCGCCTAATTGCTTGAGCCACCTCTGCTCCCTGCTTTGTTATTTCTCTCATTGTGTTTTTCGCCTTGTGTCTTTTTGTTGCATCACCAAATTGTTGCACCAGCTCACTGTGCCAGCCTGTTGCGTCAGTTTGCTGTCTTGCTCTTCTTCTTAGCAGGCAACAGAGACCGAGCCCAGGACCCCCCATGTGGTAGGTGGGAGCTCAATCACTTGAGCCACATCCACTTTCCTCACAGTCTTTTAAAAGCAGTTAGCATTTTAACTTAACATAAAACCCACACTAATGTCTATATTAGTTTCTTTAATTCTAATAGAAAATATACATTATTTTGAAACATAATTTCTTCTATTGTCTAGTCAAAAAAGAGACATCAAAATGAGTTTGTGAAGAAAAACACACACTTTTCGTTGTCTTCAGATTTGCAGTCTTTTAAACTGAGGTGCTATATGATAATAATGTTCAAAGCAGCCTTATAAATGAGCTTGAGCAAGTAGAGGATTCTTTTACTCAAGACTGAACTAGGTTTGAAAATCCTACCAGAAACTCTTAGCGCATATCAAAAGTATGACTTTTCATTCAGGTTTTGCCAATGTGATGAACAGTTTAAGATTATACAATGCACTTCTTGATCAAAGTCAGAGGAAAAAAAACCTAGCAAAACCCTGAAATGGGTTAGAAGCTAAACAAAAGAAAGGGGGGTTGACATTTTTCTTATTACAGTAAATAAAGATGCAAAATCTAACCCCTGCTTCCTTTTTATTTAATGTTCTAACTTTTCTATTTTCAATTTTATATTTCTGTATAGTATCTTTTAAGTTCTTTGGAACAAATACAATATAGAATCCTACCAGTAAAACTATTATTCACAAATAAATCTAGTGATAAACTGCCACTTTCAAGACAAAGTAAATGAATTTGTACCTGGGCAATATTGCTACGGTGCAGGAAAGGAAGGAGAAGTGTAATAAGCAGAGAGCTCTGCTCTTTGTCTTTCATAAACTTGCTGATCCTAGAGAAGGCAAAAAAAAAAAAGGATTTGTAAGGAAGGTACACAAGTTAAGAGCATTTCTCTAAGAAGCTGAACTTTTTGTAGAGAAACACATCAATAACTGAAGGTTTTTTAAACATTCAAATTCATGGGTGGCTTTTAAGTATGTATACATGTATAAAAAGTTGAACTCAATTATTTAGCCTTACCCACTCTTACTTCTGTTCAATATTGGACTCACTGCTGCTACTTCTCTTTCTTTGGCAATATCTCATGGTGTAGGCAAGCTGTATTGAACTTCGATGCTGCAACCTGGCAATTTGTCATTCCTACTGCCTAAGTGCTCTGTGTACAGTATTTCAGTTTCACTCCCAAATTGCCCTGCAATGTAGGTATTACCAGGCCCATTTCGCTCAGAGGAAACGGATCTCAGAAGTTGATAATGCAGAGCTAGTGAAAGGTAGGGCAGGCCTTTCATGAAAACTCTGGTCTTTTTGGTGCCTAACTGCTCATCAATTTTTTTCACTACCACGTAGCCTGTGATGCAATTTAGTGAGTACATTTAGCGTGATTTTCCATTTTGCATGGATTAAAAAGACAGTAGTACAAAAAACAGCACTGCAAAGACATTTCTAATGTATCATTTTCTTGTTGCTAAAAGTAGCAGAAAAAATAAATGTTCAACAACTAAGCCTAAAGTCAATTTAAAGTATAAGACAGGGATCATTTACTGCACTCAAGTTTAACAACCTTATCCTTTATAGATATCACAATTATATATTACAGGATCTATTGCCAAATAGACTCTTTAAAAAACAAACCTGCTTTTAAAAATTACTTGAATCAAACTGAAAAAATTATGTGATTTTGCAAAACTGAAAATTGGAATTGAGTAAATTATACAGAGGTAAAACAAGCAAATCTGTTAGTCTATTTAAGGATTCTGAAGTCTGTTCCCTTTAATATAATTAAATGAAGATGCCATAAAAGGTTTCCAATGACTATTCCAGCCGAGAAACAGGATTCCACATTAACTCAAAAGTACAGAATATTTAAAATATGGAAAAGCTTTTTAGTTTGTTGTAACTACTTATAAACAACTGAAAAACCAGTTATATACATATATTTTAAACTAAACCATGGGTGGTAATGTCATCTTTAAGTACCATGTCACTTACTTTGAAAGAATGCCAAGTTCCTTGCTGACTTGTGCCCTATTCTTTTTCTTTTTCACCTTTTCTGCACTTATTGTGGTTTTGCTGAGATACTGAAGAATTGCAGGTACATGAGGTAGAATTAATCTTCCTCCTATCGTGATAGACTCTAAAAAAGATAGTGATTAATATTTTGATTTTAATCAACTACTTACTGTTTTTTTTTTTAGGTACCAGGGCTGGGGTTTGAACCTGGGACCTTGTATGTGGGAAGCTGGCACTTAACCACTAAGCAACATCGGCTCTCCTGAGTTGGTTTTTTCATTTGTTCTTTTGTTTTTAGGAGACAGTGGGAACCAAACCCAGGACTTCCCATGTAAGAAGCAGGTACTAAACTTCTTTTTTTTTTTTTTTTCAATTCATGAATGCAGTTTATTTAGCATGCACTTGAAATCGTTTTTTTTGCAAAGCAAATGAACTATGCATTCATTAAACCAGCAATAGCAAAAACAATCTCTTCAGTTAATAATACGGGGTTGCTTCAAAATATGCAAGTAGCTTTCAACATCATTAGGGCATACAAAATAGATAAATGATGTATCAACAAAGACCAGCAAAGAAAGTGGTTGGAGTGACATTTAACACATTTCCAAATTTCAAGTTGTCTAATAAAGAATGGTGATTACATATACCAATTATTTTCATTTCCTAAGCTCTTCAAAAATATTTACTAACAAAATTATTAAGCATCAAATTCCTCAACTACTCTTAAAGAATAATTATATAGTATCTTCATAACATGAAGTGCTCAACTATGAAAATGTAAATAAATTTCAACTCTAAAGATTAAAATAACTTTCTTCAAAATCAAAATAACTACATCACTAGCTAAATTTAAAATTAATAAGCCCCCATGAACCTTTATTTAAATTATTTTTGATAGTAGGAAAGGAAATGTTGGGATAATATGTCAGGAAGAATTCAGAGTCATGACAGTGGAAATCACTTGAGAATTTCTTGAAAGTAAATCACCTGACTTTCTACTACTATAAAGAAAATCTATCAATGTAACTTAAAAAGCACCCTCTTCTCTGTGACTTCCTGGAGAACCATGAGGAAGTGAAACTCATCAAGAAGCTGGGCGACCACCTGACCAACCTCCACAGGCTGGCTGGCCCGCAGGCCAGGCTGCACAAGTGTATCTTTGAAAGGCTCACCCTCAAGCCTGATTAGGAGCCTCTGTAGCCCAGAGGCTTTTGGGGGCCCCTCTGCATTACCCCAGCATCCAGGCTTCTGCCTGAACCCCCCTCTCTAGCTAGAAGGCATCTTTATTTTTTAAATTTTTTTTTGTCTTTTTTTTTTCAATGTTACAATTAAAAAAATATGAGGTCCCCATATACCCCCCACCCCCCTCACCCCACTCCTCCCATAACAACCTCCTCCTCCATCATCATGGGACATTAATTGTGCTTGATGAATACATCTCTGAGCACTGCTGCATCACATGATCAATGGTCCACATTATAGTTTCCACTCTCCCCCAGTCCACCCAGTGGGCCATGGGAGGACATACAATGTCCGGTTCTAGAAGGCATCTTTTTAACCACCACTTTACAGCCCCCTAACAAGCACTGAACTTCAGAGTATAAACAATAAAGCTTTCTGTAGCACAAGGGAAAAAAAAGGAAAATTATATGCATATAAGCTATTAAAAGAACTAAATTCTATTGAAGTTTTCCCTTTCTGAGGGAACAAGCAGCTACCTCGAGGTCTAAGAAGCATATGCTTTGTATAGCAAACATACCGTATGCATTTTCGGCAATGTCAGCATATACACATCCAGTTACTGGCAAGCTTAAAACCGTTTCTGTGGGTTCAAAATCTGGAAGGTTAAGAAGGTCATCGGCTATATCCATCACAATACTGGCTGTGGCTTCAGAGAGATTCTTTGCTGAGAGAATTGCAAAAACATTCGTCAGGATATCACATTCTGGGTGCCCAGGTTTCTGTTTAGCCAACAAAGGGAAATATCTGCAAGAAAACATTGACATAATCATTTACTTCTCAATATATTTATGCCTAAAAACATGTCCCATACAAATTTTTAAAATTAAAAAAAAAAATTTAAAGCAGGTACCAGGGATTCAATCAATTTGGGACCTTAAATATGTAAAGTGCACACTCCACCACTGAGTTACACTCGCTCCACTATACTGAGCTTAACAAGTATGTAAGTATATGTGTGTGTTTGCACATACGTGTGTGTGTATAATAACATTAATTCATAGAAAATTACTTAAAGGATAATTAACATTACTATCTAAAATTTGATGGATACTCTAAGCACCTTACAAACATATTATTTAGACACTTTATTTATATTTCCCATTTAATCCTTATAATATTATATCATTTTCCCTACATTACAGACGAAGACACTGGAATTTATCCAAAGCCACAGAGCTAAAAAGGGTCAAAGCTGAGGTATTTTTTAAAAGGGCTACCTACTTAATTTTTCATTTTTTACTAACATTCTATACCTACCAAGCAACAACTCCCCTTCCCTTTACCTCTCACCCTCAGTAAACTAATTTGTGTTCTAACTCTACAGAGTTGCTATTTTTGGATATTTCATAAAGGTGGAATCATACAGTATTTGTTCTTATGTGCTTTATTTCACTTGGCATTCTGTTTTCAAGGTTTATCTGTGTTATAGCATGCATGTCTTAGAACTGCATTCCATTTTATGACCAAATAATATTCCACTGTTTTTACAGACCACATTTTGTTTATTCATTCATCTTTTTATGGACACTTGAGTGTTTCCACCTATAGCTATTGTGAATAATATGTCTATGAACATTGGTGTACAAGTTTAAATTAGAGTCCCTGTTTTCAATTTCTCTGAAATATATACCGAGGAGTGGAACTGCAAGGTCTATGTGGAAATTCCATATTTAACTTTCTGAGGAACTGTCATATTCCTCTCCAGAGTGGCTGTAGCATTTTACATTCCTATCAGCAATGTATGAAGGTCCTAATTTCTCTGCATCTTCCCTAACACTTACTATGATTTATTTATTTATTTCATAATAGCCATCCTTGTGTGTGTGAAGTGGTGCCTCATTCTAGTTTTGACTTGTATCCCCCTAATGGCTAATGGTGTTAAGCACCTTTTATTATGCTTATTGCCATGTGTATATCCTTTTTGATAAAATGTTTAAATCTTTTGCATATTTTTTAAGGGGACTGTTTTTTTTTTGGTTGAACTGTAAGAGTCCTTTATATATTCTGGATATTAACCTTTATCAGATATATGATTTCCAACTATTTTCTCCCATTCAGTAACTAACCCCCCCTCCCCCTTTTTAGGAGGTACTGGGGATTGAACCCAAGATCTTATACATGGGAAGCAGGCACTCAACTACTGAGCTACATCTGCTCCCCAATTACAGTTGTTTTTTTCATTTGTTTTTAGGAGGTACCAAGGATCAAATCCAGGACCTTGTACATGGGAGGCAGGTGCTCAACCACTCAAACTACATCCATTCCCCGGATAAGTTGTCTTTTCACTTTCTTGATAATGTCTTTTGATGCACAAAAGCTTTTAATTTTGATGAAGTTCAATTTATCTATTATTTCTGTGAAACTATGTGACAGTAAATTCCCACTGTTAGGTCAACCCAATGCATGGTATTTATAACTGCCTGAAACTAACGTACTATAGTATGTTTCTTTTGTTTATTTTTAGGGGTACTGGGAAATGGCCAGGACCTCATACATGGGAAGGAGGCACTCAACCACTGAGCAACATCTCCTCCCCAATAACAGTTGGTTTCTTTGTTTATTTTTAGAAGATACTGGGAATTGAACCCAGGACCTCGTACATGGGAAGCAGGTGCTCAACTACTTGGGCTACATCCACGTCCCTGTAGTAAGTCTTAAATTCAGAGAATGTGAGTCCTCCAACTATATTTTTTATTGAGTTCTTCAACTTTTTGTTCTTTTTCAAAAATCATTCTGGCTATTTCAGTCCTCCTGCAATTCTATATGAATTTACGGATCAACTTTACCATTTCTGAAAAAGAACTATGGAATTATGACAGGGGTTGCACTGAATCTGTAGACTGCTTTGGATAGGATATTCACCTTAACTATATTAAGTCTTCCAATCCATGAATATGGAATGTTGCCCTTTATTAGATCTTTAATTTTTTCAGCGGGGTTTGGAGTTCTCAGCATATAGATATTTCATACCCTTGGTTACATTTATTCATAGGTATTTTATTTTTTTAGTGGCTATTGTAAATGAAATTGTTTCCTTAATTTCCTTTTCAGATTGTTCCTTGCTAGTGTATAGAAACACAATTGATTTTTGCATGTTAATCTTATACCATACAAGTTTGCTGAACTCATTTATTAGCTCTAATAGTCGTCTTGTGTATTCCTTTGGATTTTCTATATATAGGATCATGTCACCTGCAAACAGGGATAGTTTTCACCATTGAGTGTGATGTTAGTTGTAGGTTTCCCATAAATACCATTTATCATGTTGACAAAGTTCCCTTCTATTCCTATTTTCCTGAATGTTTTAACCATGAAAAGCTGTTACATTCTGTCAAATACCTTTTCTGCATTTACTGAGATGATGTGGTTCTCTCTCCTTTATTTATGTGATATATTTTATTTATTGATTTTCTTAGGTCAAACTACCCTTGTATTTCTAAGATAAATCCCATTTGGTCATGGTGTACAAACTTTTTAATACACTTTGGATTCAATTTGCTACCATTTTAGGGATTTTTATATCTAAACTCTTAAAGGAAATCGGTCTGTCATTTTACCAGGGTAATTAATGCTAGCTTCATAGGATGAATTAGGAAATGTTTTATCCTCTTGAGATTTTTGGTAGAATAAGACTTGAGCCACTGCCTAACTTCAAAGTCTAAGCCCTCTCTAAAAGAAACTTATTGAAGACAAACAGTTTTCAATGAATGTGAATGCTTTCACACTCACTTAAAAACAAATAGGGGCACCAGTGTGGCTCAGTGGTTGAGTGTTGGCTTCCCAAATACATGGCCCAGGGTTTAATCCCCCACCCCGGTACCTCAAACACCACCACCACCCAATGTACTACAACCTAGGAGTTAGGAGTACAGATCAGATGAACATTTGTTGTATCCAGATATACAACATTCAGAAATTAGATTCATTTTCATAGGGGGAAGGGTGAATCCCTTCCCAATAATGAAAGACTCACACAAAAGATATGAATGTCCCATCTAACAGCAATGTACAGTAAGGTCAGGTGAAACAGAGACTTTCCAGCTAAGAGCAAACAAGTATTTGTTTTACGGCCACGGATGCAATGCTAACATTTAGTAGGAAGGTCAAATTGGAAAAATCCAGAGAGTCTGACGTTAGCATAATCTCTGGAAAAAGAGCTCAAGTACTTTAGCATACTTAGCACAGATGAACTGGTATACACATTCTGAGAGATTATGTTTATTTATATATCTTATGTTCAACAAATATCAACAAATATTGGGCATGGTATAGGCAAGCATCAAAGAAGACTTTATATATACATATATTATCTCTAATATTACCGAGGTAGGTACTGTTATTATTTTCATTTTACAGGTGGAAAAACTGAGGTCCAGAGAGGTCAGTTTTGCCAAAATATACATAGTGGTACTAGGATTTGAAACTAGGTTTGGGTGGGCTGCAGAGCTTGCATTCTTAACCACTGTGCTTCATGTTGCCTTTACCGTTTTTTTTTTTAAGCAGAAAGGGTGAGAAAGTTGCTTTCAACTTTGGCAAAATCCTAGCAACAGCCCATTCAAATAAAATGCAACCCCAAAGTTATCAAACTTTTTTTCTTGAACAACAGTGTAACTACATGCAACAGTATATTGGGCGCATTCCATACTGAAGGGTATGGCTAAGTCAGGAATTTCATACATTCATTCCACACGCAATAAATATCAGCTTAGACGGATTAAGAGCTGAACCCTCTGTGGAGAAGATACAGTAAATGAGAATGGGTCTCTGCCCTGGGGAAGCTTAAGGTAGATAAGGTGTGAAGATAGATAAGTACATTATAAAGGCAATATGTGATAATGGAGGCTTATGGGAGTGCAAAGACCTTAGAGGAGGACAAGATGGGTCAGACATAGTGAATAGGCCAGAGCAACTATTAAGAGTGACTAAGAACAGTTCCACTTTATGGTGGTTGTCTTGGTTTAATTATTTATAGCTTCTTTCTTCCCTCTCAGGAATGTTGCAGTTTGGGCAATAAATTATATGATCACTCTACCTAGTAAGTAAGGTTTTGTTGTCCCAAGTTAAGCTAATTTCTAAGACAATTCAACCTTACTTGTAAGCTTAAAGATTTGGCTATAGTTCAGTGCTAAGTGCATTTATAAAAATAAAAAGCAAAATGCCTAGGGATGTCTGGACACAATATGCAATTAGCAGCCCCTCAGCAGGCTCTATCTGGGAATACAGAAAAAGCGATTTGTCCAATAAATTCCCTAATCATGATTCTTCTAACTACTTCTTTTATTTGAACCTATAATTTTCAATTTATTTGGTAAGTTTGTTTCTCAGAGACTTAAAGCTTTCAGTTTGTTCCTATGTCCGTTGAGCCCTGAAACCCAGTAGGTATGCGGTGAACTCCCAATCTCTAGTTCTTCAGTTCCCTGGACAACTAACAAGATTGATGATGAACCAACCCCATCCCAAAAGCAAGGAGTATCTTCAACTGCATGGAAATAATTCCATTCCTCTGCCCTACTGTATCTCCATCTCTTCTCAGCCTGAAGCTGTCAGAGTGGACACTGTTACAAATCCCTCAAGGCTGAGGAATGAACAAAAATAAGGGGGGAGTGTAATTGCTGACTAAAGCAAATTTATTGTTATTGTGGTTATCTTGTGTTAACTGAGTAATTTGTAACAATTGATATAAAAATAATTAAATTTAAAGAAGATACAGCTGAGACACTGGCTATACTTTTAGAAGTTAATAAAAATCATGACTTGTTAAAAAAAAAAAAGAGTAAAATGCAGAGCCTCTGAGTGGACGAAAAACTTTTCGTATCTAATTAATACTATAAAAGCTGTAACTGTGGGAAGTGGACTTGGCCCAGTGGTTAGGGCGTCCGCCTACCACATGGGAGGTCCGTGGTTCAAACCCCGGGCCTCCTTGACCCATGCACAGTGCTGATGTGGGCAAGGAGTGCCCTGCCACGCAGGGGTGTCCCCGCGTAGGGCAGCCCCACGCACAAGGAGTGCGCCCTTAAGGAGAGCCACCCAGAGCGAAAGAAAGTGCGGCCTGCCCAGGAATGGCGCCCACACACGGAGAGCTGACAAGCTGCAAGATGACTCAGCAAAAAGAAACAGATTCCCATGCTGCTGACAACAACAGAAGTGGACAAAGAACACGCAGCAAATAGACACAGAGAACAGACAACTGAGGTGGGGGGGGAAGGGGAGAGAAATAAATAAACCTTAAAAAAATAAAATAAAAGCTGTAACTGTACTTCAAAATCAAAGTTAATTTTTTACTGAAGAGTAACATTCCCATGAAGTGGTTCTAAACTCATTCATTCATTCATTCATTCATTCATTCTTCCACACACAACTACATATATGTATATATATATTGCTATGGATTAGAAGGGAAATCAATCTTTCTAGAGATATTCTTCAAGTGAGTATTATATATAAAAGACAAAAAAGGTCCTGCCACCCATGCCCTTTGTTGCTATGGGCTCTTATTTCCTCTACCCAATGAGAGAGAAATTGAGGAAGGGGATGAAAGGGCAACTAAGGATGTAGACCTAAACTTTGGATTAGGACCCAGTTAATATAAAGCTGAGTCACAATCGTAAGGTCTTCCTGGATGAAAGTCCTTTGTGGTTTCTTTGCATAAAAATTATACACTATAAAATAATTTCCGAGTAAACTTATTAAGTGCTGCTTATAAATGTTCAGTGATAAAGGCAAGATGTGAAACTGTTTTATCAACTTGGGAAATAAACAAAAAGAACCCTACTTATCAGTTAAATAAAACAGGTTTTCCTGAGATGGGCAATGTCAAGATTTTTGTTTCTGAAGATTTTTAATGATATAGGAAAATGTTTGTGTTATAATAGTACAAAAAGGTGGTCATAATATACTCAAAAGAATGTTGATTTACAACCATGACAAGTGTGTGTATATTTAGCTAGAGTTTTACAAGGAATAGAATAGTCTAGAAAATCTAGAAAGCCTGTGCCATTTTTCTGATTCAAAGTGGGAAATGGAAAAAAAAATACAGAATACCAATTACAAATCAGCTTTGATTTTTTTAGCTCTGATTTTTAAACAAGCATGCAGAAATGGTAATGTCTGCATGTAATTATTAATATATAACAATCTAGTGTGTTTCACATTCTGTTATTCTTTCTCACTATTCTCTCCCCTTGCCAGGCTGAATCAAGTTGCTAACATTATTCTTACATATAGGAAGAAGACCTGTATCAATTCCAAAACTGGTAATTTTAAAGTCTAATGAAACTAGAAAAACCCCCAAAAATGTATTAGCTTTGAAGTAATATATATTCTACAACTTTAATTTTTATTAAACTGCAAAAAGTTATTTTGGCTGTTTTAAAAAATATATATATATATATTATTATAAATAGTTCAAACACTGCATAGGATATATCATGAAAAATCTTCCTTCCCTACTCTGGCCCACCCTCAACCATGTATGGTAACCACAGCTTCTCATGTATTCTTCTAGACATTTTCTACTGCATTTCAAGCATACAGACCCACACGTGCACACCTGTGCAGTTTTCATGGATCATACTACTATCCATATTGCTTAGCAACTAACATTTTTTTAAAACTATGTATTTTGATAAATGCTTTAATTCCATGTTTTAATTCAATTGCTTTATTCTCTTTAACTGCATTTAAATATTCCACTATATGGAAAGACCATAAATGACATTGTAAGTTCCTCAGAAAAGTTTTAACTACATTAAAGATTACCCTTTTTAAAGGTGGGTGGGAGGGAGAGTTATACCTTGCATTTCTGCTCCAGATACTAATTAGTTTCAGCAGAGGAGTAGGAGAATACTGGCTCTCAGATCCAAGTCTGCTGATCTAGGAAACAAAATACGAACAGAACAAAATAAAAACCTACACAGAATTACAGAAAACGCCAAAAACAACTAAAAACCACAACAAGGAAAGAAATCTCACCAGCGGGTATAGGAGCCAAGGGACAGAGATAGCATTTATAGGGAAAAATAAAGGAATCCAAAATACCGTCCACACTGGAAGTGCTGGACACTTGAAAGGAATTAACAGAAGAGCCAGGTACTTGAGGTTTCAAAAGATCAGAAATGACTGAGAGCTCAAGTAGCTAGAAATAAGCTTTCCTAAAACCAATTCTACAGTCTCCTCACTACAGCTATACCGGTTATCATCACAGAGTGGTCACAACCACAGAAACCAAAATTGGAAGTAAGAGAAATACCTGCTTATTTTCCCTCATCCATGTCAACAGCTACAGCACAAAATGTGAGGTGCTACAAAAGTTATGCTCCATTTGCTCAAGGGATACAATCATATTCAAATGAACCACACACATAAATCCCAAGGTACTGCAGAAACTACTCTTCAACTTTACGTAGTAGTGGGGGGCAAAGAAAAGTATTCTAAAACTTCCAGAAATAAAGAAAAGTTTGAAGTAAAAGAAAAGACAGCACAGCATTCATGTCTAGGTTGTGGTTTACGCAGGTGGAGAGGCAACAAGGAAGAAGCAGAAGGCACCATAGCAGAACATAAAAATCGGTTTACCTGGGGCCAAATCGCACCATGAAATACAGCATCGATTTCTTCTGTTCTGAACTCATAGGACTCCCAATCCAAAAAGATATCAGTTACCATTTTTATTCCGAGCCGTCTTAAATTTTTCAGTGGGTTAATAAACCTCAGCTGTATCTGTAAAACAAAGATCTTCTGTTAAAAAAATATCATTTATATTTTATCATTAATATCATTATCAAATCACTGACTTTGGCTCTGATTCACTTGGGAACCCCGACACTTTTTTCATTAAGCAAGAAGCGACAGTGGAGATTAAAAAAATCAAATAGTGAAGGCCATTAGCAATGCCCAGTAAAATCCCATTAAAGTTTCCTTAGGAAAAAACCAGAATAGCTATTTTATAGATCACATTGTTTTTCCTGCCATAAACATAACATTCTAAAACAAATCAAAGCTTTTTTTTTTGTCACCACAATGCCTTAGACTAGAGAAAAAAGATATTAAAACTTCACTTCATGAAAGTCATTTTTATTCTTGTTCTTATACTTTTTTTTTTAACCTTTTAAAAACTAGGAGTTTTATATTATTCTTGTTAAATTTAGTCTAGGGGACCTATAAAACAACTTATGCTTTATTCTGTGACATGAAAGAAAACAGGCAACTTAATTAAAGCATGAAAAGGTCTCAAAATATGGAGTTCAGGGAAGCGGATATGGCTCAATCGACTGGGCTCCCGTCTGTCATATGGGAGGCCCTGGGTTCACATCCCGGGGCCTCCTTGTGAAGGCAAGCTGGCCTATGCCCATGGAGAGCAGATGGCCCACAGCCATGGAGAGCTGGCACAGCAAGATGATGCAACAGAAGGAGACAAGTAGACACAGAAGAATATGCAGCGAATGGACACAGAGAGCAGAGAGCAAGCAAGCAGCAAGGGGGGCAGAATAAATAAATAAAATAAATCTTAAAAAAACATGGAATTCAAAGAAAAATGTATTTTGGAAAAAAATAAGATTTGTGTGTGTGTGTGCGCTCATGCAAGGACGCTGGAGTAGGGGATATATATGAATTAGTAGTAGCCTTTATTTATACTGCCACTTGCACTGGTTTCTTCTTCCCTATGAGTTATGAAATCACAACTATGCTGCCAATTTGTCCAGGCTCGGATTCAGAAGCATTTATTGAGGCCCCACCAATGGGTCCAATGCCCTGCCAGCCATGGGTCAGGCCTCAAGTTAAAATCTAATCGATGGAAAATTTGTTAAATTTTGTGATAGAATGATATTACCAAAGATATTCACAGGTGAATGTATAAAAAAATATGGTATGTACACACATGGAATATTATAAAAAAGGAAAGAAATTCTGATGCATGCTGCATTTTGGATGAATGTTGAAGACATCATGCGGAGTGAAAAAAAAACAGATACAAAGAGATAAATATTTTATAATCTTGCTTATATGAAATACCTAGAAGAAACAAATTTCATAGAGATAGCAGCAGATTATAGGTTACCAGGGGCCAGGGTGTGGCGGGGAAGATGGAGTTACTGCTTAATAGGTTCACAGTTTGGGGTAATGGATATTGGTGAGTGTAGCACAATATTATGAATTGTACACTTGAATATGGTTAAAATAGGAA
Organism: Dasypus novemcinctus; assembly: GCF_030445035.2. NCBI lineage: Eukaryota > Metazoa > Chordata > Mammalia > Cingulata > Dasypodidae > Dasypus > Dasypus novemcinctus. The sequence goes on along the minus strand of NC_080684.1, from coordinate 85,427,554 downwards.
ATTTTACATTATGTGTGTATATATATATTACTACAATAAAAAGTTTTTTAAAACGGAGGAAAAAGTGCCGAAGATTCTCAATAGGACAGAAATTACTATAAATGTGAGAAGAGTAAGGCTTCATGGAAGAGGCAGAATTTCCACAGGACCTTAAAGGATGAAGAGGCGTAGGCCAGAGAGAGGAGAAAGGAAAGGCCAGAGAGACTTCTCATGACCACAGAATGTTGCAGAAACTAAACAAAATGAGGAAGATCCAATCCTGAGTTTTTCTCCCCCCTTGATTGATACACTCTGGGTTATGAATATATTGGTGACCATTTAAATATGACCTATATCAAAATCTAAAAACTACCATGAGATTTACAAAGACAACACAAACCCTCCAATATAATGAATTTAATCAAGTCTTACAGTCAAGCTATCAATAAGAAAACTATTATTTCATGGGAAGTTACTTGTCAAAAAAACTGGATACCCTGATCACAAAAACTGGAGGCCTTGCATTCTGAAACAGCAATTTTTTTTTTTTAGGAGGTACCAAGGATTAAAGCTTGGACCTTGTACATGAGAAACAGGCACTCAACCAACTAAACTACGTCCACTCTGCTGAAACAGTACATTTTTTTTTTGAGGTACCCAGGCTGGGAACTGAGCCTAGGGCTTCTTATGTGGGATGCTGGCACTCAACCACTGAGCCACATGAGTGGTTTGTTTGCTTGTTGTGTTTTTTTTGTTTTTCAGGAGGCACCAAAGATCGAACCCAGGACTTCCCATGTGGGAAGCAAGCACTCAACTGCTTGAGTCACATCTGCTACCCAGAAACAGCACATTTTAAATGTACAAATATGAAAAAGGATGCTACCAATTTGCTGTGCAAGTCTGAGGAATTGTGATTTCTCACATACCCATGTTTCTACCATCCATTTTTATCTAACTGTGTAATTATACAAGCTATAGGGACGGAGAAAATGAAAGGGAAACATAAAATGGTGGCATAGTTTGTAAGTCATTCTGTTCTGCTTCAATTCCAATGCTAACATTTTCATAACCAATTATATCATGAGTACTGATCTTGGGAAACATGGTATCATGATCACTGGTTGCAAATAAGAAACCAACCATTACCAAAATGATATCAAATAAGACACCCTCCACCCTGCCACCAGCTTTCTCTACATCCTAGTATGTTCTGCAATGCTCTATTTATTTGCAACCACAGTGCCAGCAGCCCTGTTTACATAGTAACTGTCAAAATGGAGAAGAACCCTGAATACAAGCAATTGTAGAAGACTTTAATTCCTAGAAGAATATTAATATGACTAAGTTTATACACATTTACAAGTTACCCTATTGCTTAAAAGTACAAAAAACAAAACAAAACAAAACAGAAAACAAGTCTCATGACACATATTCCAGTGTTAGGAGATGCCCTAGAAGATAAAAAAAAGTAAATGTATAACTCAGCTCAAACACATAAATGTAGGAATTTAACTCATTTAAGTAATATTGTTGTGCAATAATTCATTATAAAACCTCAAGGGATTCCTCGGACTAACCCAAATTAAAAAAAAGAAAGCAAGAAAGCTTGCTTATATTTGCCAACAAGTTTAACACTTTGCTAACTAATGAACTGTGAAAGTACATAAATGAGCCTATGAGTTACTGACTGTTCACTCAGGAGTAAGACATCTTACTGAGTAATTTCTTTTTTTTTTTTTTAGAGATTTATTTATTTATTTATTCCCCCCACCCCTACCCCAGTTGTCTATTCTCTGTGTCTATTTGCTGCGTCTTCTTTGTCCGCTTCTGTTGTCAGCGGCATGGGAATCTGTGTCTCTTTTTGTTGCATCATCTTGTTATGTCAGCTCTCCGTGTGTGCAGCACCATTCCTGGGCAGGCTGCACTTTCTTTCACACTGGGTGGCTCTCCTTACGGGGCGCACTCCTTGCATGTGGGGCTCCCCCACGCGGGGGACACCCTTGAGTGGCAGGGCACTCCTTGCCGCATCAGCACTGTGCATGGGCCAGCTCCACACGGGTCAAGGAAGCCTGAGGCTTGAACTGTGGACCTCCCATGTGGTAGACGGACACCCTAACCACTGGGCCAAGTCTGCCGCCATTACTGAGTAATTTCTAAGTTATCCAAAGATTTAGAGAACTTACAGATGATTTATAAAACCTCTAACTTTTCATAATTTAAAATATTCATATATAGATAAAGTCACTATCACTCTTGTAAGACATAAACTAAAATTCTCACATAAGCCTCTTATTACATAGAGAAAGAATTTTCCAAGACCTCTTTTTCAGGTTCAACTCTTGGCCCACTAACAACCCATTTTCCACAAAGGAGCCAAAATGTTATTTTTAAACACCTGTAGTAGTTTGATACGGTTATGAATTCCAAAAATAGATATTGGATTATGTTTGGGATCTGGTCTGTACCTGGGCATGACTGAGTTATGATTAGGGCTTTGATTGGGACATGTCATTAGGGCATTGAGTCCCTGCTCCTTGGTGGGTGGGGACTCACAGATAAAAGGCATGGCAAAGGACAGAGTTGAGGGTTTCTGGTGTTGGAGTTTAATGCTGAAGTCTTAAGCTGGAGCCCAAGGAAGTTAGCACACACAGGAAAGCCCCAGGAAGAGAGGACCTGAGCCAGGAGAAGAACACAGAGGAGTAGAGACAACTCCTTAGACATGGCAGAAACCCCAGGGAGAGAGACAGAGCCGTTCACCTGATAGTCTACAGCTGACATTGTGGAGAGAGGCAAAGTCTAGAGAGCCTCATAGTCTATAGCTGACCTTGTGGAGAAAAGAGAGGAGTTGAGCCCAGAGGAACACAGGAAGCCTGAACCCTCACAGACATCAGCAGCCATCTTGCTCCAACACGTGAAAATAGACTTTGGTGAGGGAATTAACCTATGCTTTATAGCCTGGTATCTGTAAGTTCCTACCCCAAATAAACACCCTTTATAAAAACCAATCAATTTCTGGTATTTTGCATCAGCACCCCTTTGGCTGACTAATACAACACTCAACAGACCTTATGACTCCCCTGCTTGAAATCTTTCAGCAGTTTCCCATTACACATAGAAGTAAATCCAGCTCATCGTCACAGCCTTCTGTGGTCCCCCTACCTACCTCTAGTCATCTTGTGTGATTCTTCTTGCTCATTATGCTCCAGCCACCTCAGCTTTTGTTTGTTCTCAGAACATGCCAAGATCGTTCCTACCTAAGGGCCTCTGCGCTAATCATTTTCTTTCCCTGAAACGTACTTCCCCTGGCTGAGTAGTATAAGCTCAAATATTACCTCCTTACAGATAACTCTGACTACCCCAGTAAAAGTAGCACCCATCTACCCCACCCTGGTCATTATCATATTTCCTAGTTTTATTAAAAAAAAAAAAATTTTTTTAAATCTCACCTATGTCTCTCCTTAACATGCTTGAGCTTTTCTTTATTTTCTCGACCATATGGAATATATTTATAGCTGTTTTAATGTCCTTTTCTAATTCTACCATCTGTGTAATTTCTGGTTCTGTTTCTATTGATTGATTTTCCTCCTCTTTATCAGTCAAATTTTCCTCCTTCTTGGCAAGCCTGGTAATATGTGACTGGATGCTAGTCATTGTAAACTTTACATTGGTCATTAAATCATTTAAAAGTGTTTGAGCTTTGTTCTGGGCTATAGTTAATTTACTTGGAAAAAGTCTGCTCTTTTAAGCTTTGTTAAGTGGAGCAAAAGCAGCCTTTATTTGAGTGCTAAATGGCTCCAGTGCTGAGGCAATACCCTTCCCAGTCCCATGTATTACTGGGTTTCTAGTCTGGCTGTTGGGAAAGTGGACTGTTCTGCCTGCTCTGTTTGGGTGGTTTTTACCACTTCTGGCCAAGATGGAGAAACAGGGACCAGATTTACCCCTCCCCCTCTTAAGCCACTGAAAACTGAATAAAATATATGAAACAATGACTTTCAGCTAGCGGACATCCAGCAGGAGAGTACAGTGATCCTTAAGAGGGGAAACAGTGATGTAAGCCTTACTTTCCCCTGGCTTCTGGCCTGGAGACTTTCCAGACCTTCTGCAGGGAGGAAGAGCTGGGCATAGCCCAGGAACCTCCCTGAGGTGAGGAACTCCCTGGAGTTGGGAGTCTGGGAAGGCCATGGCGGCTAGAATTCACAGGGCAGAGCACTAGAGTGGAGAGAGTTACACAGAGCCTTTGAGTTTCAGAGATCCGTAAGAGGAGTCCCCTTATTTTATCTTTGTTTAAGAACTTACCACCATCTGAAATTATTCTACTTATTTTGAATTTTTGTTTTTTAGCTCTCCCCTATAATACTGAGTCCTTATATGTCTCTTTCCCCACCTAGAACAAATGTCTGACACAAAGTAGGTGCTCAAATAAGTACGTGTCAAATAAAAATGAATTGACAGGAATTTTTGTTTTGTTCACTGCTGAATCTCCAGTCCTAAGGACAGTTCCTGACACATAGTAAGGAATGAATTAAAATTTGCCGAAGGAAGGAATGACAGAATGAGGGAGACATCACAGTGCCACAAAAATGGAAGGTATGGGGAAGCAGACTTGGCCCAATGGATAGGGTGTCCGTCTACCACATGGGAGGTTCATGGTTCAAACCCCGGGCCTCCTTGACCCATGTGCAGCTGGCCCATGCACAGTGCTGATGCACGCCAAGAGTGCTGTGCCACACAGGGGTGTCCCCTGCGTAGGGGAGCCCCACGCGCAAGGAGTGCACCCCGTAAGGAGAGCCGCCCAGGGCGAAAGAAAGTGCAGCCTGCCCAGGAATGGCGCCGCACACGGGGAGAGCTGATGCAACAAGATGACGCAACAAGAGACACAGATTCCCGTGCCGCTGACAACAACAGAACTGGACAAAGAACACGCAGCAAATGGAAACAGAGAACAGACAATGGGGGGGGATGGGGGGGGTGATGAAGGGTGGGGGAGGGGGGAAGGGGAGAGAAATAAATTTTTAAAAATCTAAAAAAAAAAAGGAAGGTGTGTTCTAAATCTCTGGATCTTGGTGGTAAGAGATTATTATTCCATTACTAAAGAAGATTTATATCTATGCATAGCCCCAAAAAAACAGCATAAAGGGTTGGCTGATGGTTTTCATCTATACTAACCATATCTGAGAGGTAAATCAATAAATGAAATGAAATGAACATTAGACAAATCAAAACTGTGCTTATGTATCTCATTAACTGGGAGTCAATGGCAGAAATCAGGTCTACGGATTAACTTAAGTCTCACATTTCCCAAGAGGCCTTCAGTTGATAAAGACGTTATGTTTCCCTAGACTCCAAAGAGCATACTAATAACTACAAAACCATGTTTCAATAGAACATAATTCATTATCTTGAATACAATTCAAAAATTATTTACTAGGGAGCGGATATTGCTCAGTGTTAGAGCGCCTGCTTCCCATGTACGGGGTCCGGGTTCAATCCCTGGTACCTTCTAAAAACAAATGAAGAAACCAACTCTCATTGGTGAGCAGAGGTAGCTCAGTGGATGAGCACCTGCTTCCAATGTACGACGTCCTGGGTTCAATCCCTGGTACTTCCTGAAAACAAAAATTTTACCGAGCACCACCTTGTGAAGCCTCTTGGCAGGTGACCACGTGGCATGTCTTGCCCAATCTTGCTGCTTACCTTTATTTAAAACACTGCACCTACAGCAGGCAAGCATTTGCCTTTTAAAAAGCTTCAGGCAACTATCTCAAAATAACAAGAATGATGGTAACAGTGCTCTATGTACCCCCCAGCCATTCAGACTTGAAAGATGTCCTGCACCTCTGGGCTCTTGTAATTAAAATCTAAGAAATACCAGCTCAAGCACCCCTGACTTTAGTGTCTGAGAAATAAAAAAGATAGGGCCCAAGCACACACTCCACTATTCCACTTACTGTTTAAGTATCACTTGATGCAATCTTTTTCTACTTGTCATACACAAATATTTATAGCAATGCAGATCCCCCTGATATGGAAGATGTTTTAAAGAAACACTTTCAACAGGTTATGTGAGGACTTAATCTAGAAGGATATTAGGAATTCAGGTTCCAACCTAATTCCCAAGTGAAACATGTCTCATATTAGCCCAATAAGAAAGCATCTTCAGGAAAACTCACCTTGTCTCGTTGGTCAAGGATGTGTGATACAGTTGCTGTCATACAGAGCAATATCTGCAAAATCTTTGGTAAGTATGCACTGAGAAGATGACTAATATTCTTCAATACTATTTCAAGGCTATTAAAGATACCATGTTGACGACCCAAAGGAAGAACTTTAGACATATCCAAATCTTCTATTGCTTGAATGACCGCAAAATGGCACTCACCTAGTGAAACAAGGAGGAAGAGAGATATCATACAAAGAGAAATAGTATGTGACTACTAATAATAATAGCTTCCTTTCAATTTCCCTCCATAATACAGTATTTCCTATTTTTATAATGCTTTTTGACTGATTCCACATATATTATCTCCTTTTGATTCTTACCAAATACTTAATGAGTCAGGTAAGGCAGATTTTATTTCCACTTTATATATGTGGAAAACTGAGGAATAAAGGAGGAGAAACTAGTGCCAGTATTGTCTTTAAGCCCAATTTTCATCCAATTTATGGTATTCCGTAAAACCTGAGTTACTAAGTCTTTTATTCTATATGGCAATTTTCCAAAATTTCTTTTCATGCTCAGCTTTTATTGAGCTACACTGAATTTGGCATTTTCACAGACAATGGCTTGCTACATTATAAGCTCCTTTGGGGCTCAGAATCAAATGTTTTATTTCTCTTGTAGCCTGCTGATGAATACATAAAACAATAGTCTTTAGTACAGCCACACTGACTTCAGAATTACTTGCGAGACTTGAATTGCTATTGCTTGAGCTTTACTTCGAACCTTCTGGCAACAAAACAAGATCTTACTGATTCATGTACTGAAATGGTCCGTCCATAAGAGTTATCATTTATATTTACCCACCTACAAGGGGGAGTATTACACTGAACAAAAACTTAGCTACTTTCCTTCACAGGGCAATATTACACTGAATGAGAACATACAAGACAGCTGGATCCACTGCCAAAGAAAAAAGACAGAACAGACCCAATATAACCACCCTATAAATAAATATCTAAGTTTGACTAAAGTAAAGCAATTATGGGACTAGAACAGAGATTTTTTTTTTTTTGCCAGAAAGATATGGGTTCAATCCGAACTCCACTGCCTTCTACTTCATTGGCCATAGGTAAAATACTTTTCTTAGCCCCAGTTTCCTCATTTATAAAATGGGGACAATCAAGTAATGCTACATCAGGTGGTTGTGTTAAGGATCAAATGAGCTCCATGTAAAGTGGCCCATCATAACATCAGGCATAAAGGAAGCACTCGATAAGTTATTATTAATAATCAGTAGTAGCAATTACTAACACTGCATACCACAGAGCATTATAGTTCATTGAACACATTATTACATCCATCTCATCTAGACTGTGAGGTTCTTGAGGGCAGAGAATGTAATTACTCGCATTTCTATTCTCAACTTAGCAGAGCGTCTGAGGCAAGGAGGTGTTCAACAAATCATTACTCAATACATGGATGACTAGTGAAGGAATAAATGCCAAGACAATTAAGACTAATTAAGATTATTTTGCTGCAGGCTTTAAATTTCTTAGAAGAAAAACATTCTTCGTATATAGGTAAGTATTTAGCATTTTTTCAAATGGCTCAAATGCACAACAAAAAACACACATTTCCTAATCACGGGCTTACCTATACACAGATATAGATAAACCCCAGGTCAACTGTGAGCTTCACCCCATGCAATCTAATATTAAGATGAATTTCATTTCAGCAAAAAAAACACCATGGAGAGTGGGAGAAGCAACTGTGTTAGAAAGATGTGTAGAAGTATGGTAAACCTTCTCTGAGACACTAGAAGTCGACAGCAGACAAGAGGCATTCAGGGTGGGAGTGCTTTGATAGCTACCATTCTTGAAGTGCTTCACAGGTTCAAACAGCAGGTCTAGGAATATCTCAATCTCCTCAGGCTGGGTTCCCGCGAGGAACCTCAAAACAATGGACATGCGGGTGCCTGAAGCAGACTTCCCCTGAGTTTTACTCCCAGTCTTATTCTTCATTCGTCCATACAAAATTCTAAAAAGTCAGAAAACGTCATTTGTTTGCACATTAATTCTAAAACATGATATTAGTTGTTTTATTTTCTAAAAGGCTAGAATAGCAACTCAACAGATATATTGGGTTTATCATAACACAAGGGAAAATGAACACAGAAATTAGGTATTTAACATAGGAAGTTCAAGAAACAACAAAGCAAAACTAAGAGAAGCAGACAGAAAAAAAGAGAGTAAGGACAAAGGCCAGAAATTAATACTGGAAAACAGAATAGGAGTAAAGTTGATAAAGTCAGAAGGTGGTAATTTGTGGGAGAAAAAAGCAATAAAATAGGCAAGTCAAAGGTAAGCTTAATGAAGGAAAATGACAATGTGAACATATATATTAAAAGGACAAAAAATAAGAGAATGCAACTATAAGCAATAAAAGGGAAAGATTTCAATAAAATGCAAAATCATAAATAAATATAAATTAGCAAAGAAACCTAAGAGTAAGAAAGTCTGAATAGGGAAGTGGATATGGCCTCTGCCTACCATATGGGAAGACCCAGGTTTGATCCCTGGGGCCTCTTGGTGAAAAAGAAGAGGAAGCATGCCTGCGTGGCAAGCCAATGCCCGCGTGACGAGCCAAGTGCCTGTGTGTTGAGTCAAGTGCCCCAGCAGTGAGGTGAGTGCCCGCACGGTGAGCCAAGCACACATGTGGGAGCCTGCGTGGTGAACTGGTGCCCACGCGGCAAGCTGAGTGCCTGTGAAGTGTGCCTGTGCCTGCACAAGTTAAGTTAGTCATGCAGCAAAATGATGACACAACAAAAGAGAGATGAAGGGGAGAGTCAGCGTGAAGCGCAGCGGAGACCAGGAACTGAGGTGGTACAATTGACAGGGAACCTCTCCCCACATCAGAGGTCCCCAGGATTGAATCCTGGTGAATCCTAGAGGAAAAGACAAGAAGAGAAGACGAAAAGAGCGAAATAGATACAGAAGATCACACAGTGAATGGACACAGGCAGCGAAAACAGCAGGATGGGGGAGGGGTGAGGGGAGGAGAGCAGGGAAGGGGGAGGAGGGGAGGAGGAGAGGGGAAAAAAGTCTGAATAGACCAATTCTTGTGGGAAAACAATGAGTTTATATAGTTTTACAAGTGATCTTTTTTTTTAACTTTCAAGGAAAAAGTCCTTCATTTGTGAAGGTGGGATAATCATGATATTAAGACAGGTCAGCAAACAAAAATAATACTACATACAAATCATGTTTATAAACAGAAAACACAACATTTCTAATTACAGTATCCAGCACTGCATTAAAAAATATTAAAACTAGATGATAAATATCCCAGGAATGCAAGAGTTACTAGTAAAATCTATGAGATTCATACAGATCAATGTGCCATAGGAAGAAGCCAATACAATCATTTTAATAATATTCAACATCCATTCTTCTTTTTTTAAAAAGATTTATTTATGTATTTCTCTTCCTTTCTGCCCCAGTTGTCTGTTCTCTGTGTCTATTTGCTGCGTGTTCTTTGTCCGCTTCTGTTTCTGTTGTTGTCAGTGGCACGGGAATCTGTATTTCTTTTTGTTTTGTCACCTTGTTGTGTCAGCTCTCCATGTGTGCAGCGCCATTCATGGGCAGGCTGCACTATCTTTCACGCTGGGCAGCTCTCCTTATGGGGCGCACTCCTTGTGTGTGGGGCTCCCCTATGCGGGAGACACCCCAGCGTGGCATGGCACTCCTTGCGCGCATCAGCACTGCACGTGGGCCAGCTGCACATGGGTCAAGGAGGCCTGTGGTTTGAACTGTGGACTTCCCATGTGGTAGACAGACGCCCTAACCACTGGGCCAAGTCTGCTTCCCAACATCCATTCTTGAGAAACTTCTAAAATCCTAGTAAGAGAAGCTACTTTTCTAACATGTTAAAATTTATTAATTTAACATTTAAAATTCAAAGACAGTATCCTTTTTGATATTAGGATCCCTTTATACTCTTAAAAATTATTGAGGTCCCAAAAGAGTTTCTGTTTATGTGGGTTTTATCTATCACTATTCACAATAACAGAAATTAAAATTGAAAAAAGAAGTGTTTTAATTCACTTAAAAACAGTAAGTCAAGGGAAGCTGCTGACAACAATAGAAGTGGACAAAGATGAACATGCAGCAAATAGACACAGAGAACAGACAACTGGGGTGGGGGGCGGGAGGGGGGTAAGGAGAGAGAAATAAATAAATCTTAAAAAAAAAATAAGTTGATTACATATTAACATAAATAACATATATTTAGTGAAAAATAATTATATTTTGTACCCCTGTTAGTGAGACTAGTGGCACTGTCTTATTCATTTGCAAATTTCCTTATTGTCTGGCTTAATGGAAGATAACTGGATTCTTGCATCTGTTTCTGCATTCAATCTGTTTCAATATATTGTGGTTTAAGTAGATCTAGTCTCACACAATATGTAGTTGGAGAAGAGAGAAACATTTTAATAACTTTTCAGATAATTATGGATATTTTACTTTGATACTACAGCAATACTCAAGGAGTGGTAGTTTCTTAAAGGCTAGTTACAATGTGGAATATGAAACCATATAAATGAACTTTATGTCTTCTGCTAAATTAAAATTCATCTGTCTATCTTATACTTTGAATGGATCTTTTACCCATGCATGAATTTGTAACATGCATCATTGGTTATTTGGGAATACTGGCTGACTTATCAAGATCTGCCAAATCTTGACACATTTCATTACAAATAAAATTAATTTATTAATATCACTATCTTTCCTTAAAATTACAGGGTCATTGTATTCATTTTCAAGAAAATCCCTGTTTCAAGAAATATCCAAGTTTGAAAAGTCAAGTCTTTCAAGTGAAAATAATGTTCTAAGAAAAAGTGGCTAGTTTAGCCTGTAACTCAAACACTTGCATCACTTTCCTTGAGACACTAGTTGTCTGTGCAGTAGGTCTTTTATGTTTACATCCCACTTCATCATACAGAAAAAAAACCAAAAAAAAAACATGTACTTAAGGATCAAGATTTAATAAAATTAAAAATGTTAACTGCTTTATCAAAGACATTAATTGAAACTAGTTTTTTTGTTTGTTTTTCTTCCTTCAACTATAAGTGCGTGGTAATGAAGAATGAAGAATGACTACTGGTGTAGTTTGGTGCCACTTGTCTTGATTTATACTAAAGGTGAGTTTTTTACTCACCATTGCTGTGCCAAGTACAAATGTTAATTCAGTGAAAAAAAGATCCATGTATCTTAGTACTATTATGAAAACAGTTTCGTCCCTGTGGACCTCTTGAAAGGGTCTCAGAAACTACCCAAGAATGAGCAGACCACACCTTAAGAACGCTTGTTCTACAAACACTACTGTTAAAATACACTAACAAGAAAAGGACAACCACCACCTCTAACATCACAGTTAATTCTTCTGGGCTATGCAGTAGATTCTGATAAAGAAAGAAAAACTTTAACATCATAAAAGAGAACATCAAATTATTTTGAACAATATTAGAGTTCACCTTTTAGCAGGGGAGATAAACAATAGGAGAGTATGTTGGATAAGTACTTAAAGAAGAAAAAAGCAAGGTAAGGGAACAGGGTTATTAGAAGGTGCAATTTTACATAAAGACGTCAAGGGAGGCATCTCTAACAATGTGACATTTGAGTTAAGACACAAAAGAAGAAGAGGAGTTAGCTGTCATGTGTCCCAAGCAGAGGGATGAGCAAGATCAAAGAAACCGAAGTGGGTTCAGAGGCATGCCTGCCTATGTGAGGAACATCAAAGAGGCCACTAGGGCAGAAGCAGAGCGAGGAAGGTGGTATCTGTGAGGAGATATGGTTGGTTAGAGAGGCAGTTTGGGGTGACATCATATCAGGCCTTGTAAGAAGTAATAATGACTTTCTATTTTAATTCCAAATAAAATGGGAAAGCAAAGGGTTTTTAAACAGGGGACTAATATCATCTGACCAATGACCATTATTTATTATTATTATTTTCTGTTATTTATTTAATCATCCACATTACAAAACTTTCTTATTAATTTTAATAGGGTTTTCTTGTACTTTATAGGTAGGATAAAATCATAGAAAAAGCATTATAAAACCCTACATAAGTCTAGGTTATACATATATATTTTATGTCTATTACAAGTGACTGTCAACTCAATACATAAAAGTTGTTTTGCATTGTTTTTCTCCAATAAATGGTGTTGCAGTAATTGGATTACTATTTAGAAAAATAATTAGGCATGATCCCCATTTTCATTTCATACATCAAAATTAATTCCATATGAATAAATGAATCAAATTAAAACCTGAAGAATGAAGAGAAAACAGACAGGAATATCATTCACCTGGTTTCAGAAAATGAAAATGCTCAAAGACAAACAGTCCATGAGGAAAGAAATATAAATGACCAATAATCTTTAAAAAGGCCCTCTTCACTAGCAATCTGAAAAAGATGAATACAGTGATACCATTCTTCACTAACAAAGTAGCAAGAATTAAAACAAGCAAATAACAGTAACAGCAATAACAGTCAGCAACAGCCAGTATTAGAACAGGATAGGGAAATTAAATAATACCCTGGCATTGGAACAATATGGGAAAATGGGCATTCTCTTATGCTGCTGGTGGGAATATAAACTGGCTTAATCTTCTTGAAAGTGATTGGACAATTTGTATCAGAAGGTTTTTAAATGCCCATCCATCACTGACTTGTCTCCCTTCCAGAAATTTATTTTAAGGACATCATCAGAGGTTAAGTCAAAGGTTAATAAGGAAAAATAAAACTTGGGGTTGGGAAGCAGATGTGGCCCAAGTGATTGGGCTCCCATCTACTACACAGAAGGTTCAGGGTTCAATTCCTGGTGAAGGAAAGCTGGCCGGCGTGGTGAGCTGGTCCGAGCAGAGAGCTGGCACATGCAGAGTGCTGGCTCATGCAGACAGCTGGCGCAGTAAGATGACGCAACAAAAAAAAAGACACAGTGAAGAAACAGTAAGAGATGCAACAGAGCAGGGAGCTGAGGTGGCGCAAGAGGTTGAGCACCTGTCTTCCACTCCAGAAGGTCCCAGGATCGGTTCTCAGTACTGCCATATGAGAAGACAAGCAGGCACAAAAGAACATGTAGCGAATGGACAAAGAAAGCAGAGAGCAAGTGCAAAACAAAAGGAGGTAGGAGGAGAAATAAATAAAATTTTAAAAACAAAAACAAAACAATGGATTCTATTAAAGAAAACAACAACAACAACAACAAAACTTGGGGGAATGGATGTGGTTCAAGCAGTTGAGCATCTGCTTTCACATGGGAGGTGGTGGATTTGGTCCCCAGAGTGTCCTAAAAACAAAAAAACAAACAGCAAGCAAACAAATGAAAAAACCAACTCAGGGGAACCAATGTGGCTCAGTGGTTGAGTGCTGCCTTCCCACATTAAGAGTTTCCAGGCTCAATCTCTGGCCCCGGACCTCAAAAGAAAAAAAAAAAAAGAAAAAACCCCAAAAAACAACAAACAAAAAAACTTGGTTAAAATGAAAGAAGATAGTTCCAGAGAGTAATTTGGCAGTATATATCAAAAACTTTAAAGATTCACAGATATTCAATGTAAGATTTATTGAACAACAACAAAAAAAACACAACAGGGAGTGACAACATCAACATGGTGACATAACACATCCCCTAGAAGTGTCTTCTCTCAGAATGAAAAAATAAAAGGACAAAAACCACTTGATGAGTACTCTGGAGGATGATAGAGACTGGAGATAAACTCCACAGGTACTCTGTGTGATGTCTGTTTGATTCCATTTATAACCAGCATTGAGAAGCAAAAAGCAAATGGTTCTATGAAGTCCAGGTTAGTTATGTAAAATACAAACTACCCCAAACCACCTGAATACACATAAAAATATATAACATACACGAATCTAAACGCACAATGAAATAATTTTTAAAAGGAAATTGGGATCATATGGCATCAAATGATTTATAATCTTTTTCTACTTAATAAAATTTACCACAGATGTTTTCTCAGGTCATGAAATGTTTTAAATCATCATATAGATACGCCATAATTTACTTAGACCTGGCAGGGAACCCAGAGGATATGAGATTCAGCTCTAATTAAAGGAACTGAAATCCAATGAGATTAAAAGGCATAAATGGGGACGTGGATGTGAGTCAAGCAATTGGACTTCCGTCTACCACATAGGAGGTCCAGGGTTCAATACCCAGGGCCTCCTGATCAAGGCAAGTGAGTCCATGTGGCGAGCTGGCCCATGCAGAGTGCTGCCTTGTGCAGGAGTGCAGCCCACGCGGAGAGCTGGCACAGCAAGATGACACAACAGAAAGAGAGACAGGAGAGAGAAAATAAGAGACACAGCAGACCAGAGAGCTGAGGTGGTGCAGGAGAATTGATGGCCTCTCTCCCACACTGGAAGGTCCTAAGATCAGTTCCTGGAGCTGCCTAATGAGAATATAAGCAGACACAGAAGAACACACAGCGAAAGGACACAGAGAGCAGACAATGGAGGGAGGGGTAGAAATAAATAAATAAATAATGTTAAAAAAAAAAAAAAGGCATAAATGCCCCAACTTATACAACTATATAGTAGTAAAGGCTGTATGACATCAAAGGTCTTTTAAATTGCTGTTCTGGAATCTTTCCAATTCCTATCACTTTAGAGCTAGTGAGCTGAAAGGTCTGAGTTTTATTTTTTTGCACCCAGTAAATATAATCTTTGGATAATTTATGGATTATTTTTGTGTTCCACCATTTGTAATGAAAAGAGTAACACTAAATATCACCTGATATTAAGAAACTGAATTATTTTTACTATTTCTCAACAGTAAGACTGTTAAAATAATACCATGGCAAGATCTTTCTTCATGTTAGGAAGAAAATGTTCTAAATCAAGTCCCTATAACAATTTGACTTGCCCAAAAGGGGCAAAAAAAAAAAAACCAACAGGAAATACAAAATGAAAAATTCCATTACAATTGCCCAAAGGATCCTAATACTAGACTCACAATTTTTAAAAAATCAGTCTTTAAATAATATAAATTACCTCATCAGAATAGGAAACAGATCTGCTCGATGGACTGTTTTCACTACTGCATTATCTTCTGAAATGTTAAAATGCACTATCTCTTCCTTAAAGCTTCTGTCTTCAAGCAATCTTTGTAAGTTTTCCCTTTAAAAATAGAATATGGCACAAATCATCATTTGATAATCAACTCTACTTTTTAAAAAGTGCAAGTGAAGGATACATATGTTTAACTAAAAGAAGGTAGTAAAGAGTAGTGCATATTGTGGTTTACATCTATAAAGGAATATCCTCACCAAAAATACCTTCAAAATGACAGATTTTCAAAATTTAAAAGGTAAAATGGACTCTAAGGAATTAGACTTAATTAATTCTGTTGTTTAAAAAAGCATGGTACAAAAGCTTTCTTCAATTCTTAAAGAGTGATTACGATTCCCCAAAGTTACAGTCAAGATTTTATAGGATTATTATTATTACAAAGTCAATAAAAAATAAAAAAATTATAAAAAAAAAAAAAAAAAAAAAAGAGTAACAGTAAAAAAAAAAAAAAAAAAAAAAAAAGATTTTATAGGATTATATTAACAAGGAGAGGGAAACGGACTTTGGCCCAGTGGTTAGGGCGTCCGTCTACCACATGGGAGGTCTGCGGTTCAAGCCCCGGGCCTCCTTGACCCGTGTGGAGCTGGCCCATGCGCAGTGCTGATGTGCGCAAGGAGTGCCGTGCCACACAGGGGTGTCCCCCGCGTAGGGGAGCCCCACGCGCAAGGAGCACACCCATAAGGAGAGCCGCCCAGCGCCAAAGAAAGAGCAGCCTGCTGAGGAAGGCGCCGCCCACACTTCCCGTGCCGCTGAAGACAACAGAAGCGGACAAAGAAACAAGACGCAGCAAAAAGACACAGAAAACAGACAACCGGGGGAGGGGAGGGGAATTAAATAAATAAAAAATAAATCTTAAAAAAAAAAATTAACAAGGAGAGAAAAATGATATAACCTTTCTCAACACATATTTTCCTACTTTATTGTCTATGGAGAACCATACTTAACAAACAAATATCCCTTCAATTTTTATTTTTTGCCAGAAAATTGCATTATGATTATGTAAGAAAAGAGGGAAATTTCCCAGGCTTTCAAGATATTATTTTAGAAGGGGCTCTCATATAGAAAGATAAAAATTAGCCAAGAAATAGTATTTCTTTAGCATCAAGTTAACTCACCTGTAAGGGAGGATATGTGGATGTTTATATGTCATTATGCAATCCAGGGTTATTTTTTGCACTGCTTGATCTTGATGTAGCAACAACTAAGAGTAATAATTTATAGAATAAATACACACATAACATGGGACAGCAATTTACTCGTGTTAATTTGCTAAATTAGATTTTTTTTACCATTTTATTTATTTTCTTAAAGATAAATGGATCACACAAAATGTTACATTAAAAAATATAAGACTGAAGCAGATGTGGCTCAACTGATGGAGCATCCGTCTACCATATAGGAGGTCCAGGGTTCAAACCCAGGGCTTCCTGACCCATGTGGTAAGCTGGCCCAGGTGCAGCACTGCCGCGCAAGGAGTGCTGTGCCACGCAAGGGAGTCCCCCACGTATGGAAGCACCAGGTGTAAGGAGTGCGCCCTGCATTGTGCCGCCCTGCATGAAAAAAGCACAGCCCACCCAGGAGTGGCACCACACACACAGAGAGCTGACGCAGCAAGATGATGCAACAGAACGAGGCAGATTGCCAGTGTCGCCAAGAATGTAAGAGGACACAGAATAACACCCAGAGAATGGACACAAGAGAGCAAACAATGGGGGAGGGAGGAATAAACGAAATTTTAAAAATCTTAAAAAATATATATATATAGTCCATTAAAAACATATATATGTGTGTGTGTGTGTGTGTGTGTGTATATATATATATATATATATAAGAGGTACCATATCCTCCACTCCCCAAACCCCCCACACCTCCCACATCAACAACTTCTGCCATTAGTGTGGTACATTCATTGCATTTGATGAATACATTTTGGAGCACTGCTACACAACATGGATTATAGTTTACATATCCATTCCATTCAGTGGGTTAAGGCAGATTATATAATGTCCTGCATCTGTCCCGGCAATATCATTCAGGACAATTCTAAGTCCCGAAAATGTCCCCATGTTAAACCTCTTTTACCCTCTCCCTGCCTTCAGCAACTTCTGTGGCTACTGTCTCCACATCAATGATAGAATTTCTTCCATTTCTAGAGTCACAATAATTCTATAGTAGAATACCAGTGAGTCTACTCTAATCCATATTTTATTCTTCCATCCTGAGAACCGTGGGATGGCAATACCCACTCCACCTCTAAATTCAGAGGGGGCTTAGATCTCACATGGCTGATGGATGGGCTTCTCCTGCTTGAAGCTATAGACTCTTGGTTCCTTGGTGTGGTGGTCAACCACCCTCACCTCCTTGTAAGCTGATCTGGGTAAGTCAAACAAACTGGAGAGTAGGTGTTGCAACTCTGCTGAGGCTCAGGGCCCAGCTGGCACACAGACAGTCCAGAGACTCAAGTCTCCTGGGCATACACCAACTCCAGCGCCAACCACAGATTCAGAAAAAGTGACAGAAGAGGCATTTGTAGAGAAGTCACATCTGAGTCCCACTCCATCCCACCCAGGAGCACAAATTTCAGCGTAGGGCCCACTGGCAAGGCACTGAACGCCAGAGCCATCTGTCATGACCATAGGACCTGGGTGCCTCCATAGTCCTCAGGAGCACCACTACCTGGGGTTGTATCTACTTTGGCTGTCTCTGAGATCCTGCTGAGATGTGTGTAAGCGTGACCCCTATGATTACCTCCTGCCTCATTTTGAAGTCTCTCAGTCATATAAACTCATTTGTCTTTACCATTTCCCCCTTTTATTCAAAGTCTTTCTCCAGTTGCATCACCAGCCGGTGCTTGATAGGAATCCCTTGGCACCAGGGAGGCTTATCCCTGGGACTCATGTCCCACGCTGGGGGGAAGGTAATGTATTTATAAGCTGAGTTTAGCTTAGAGAGTGGCCACATTTGAGAACATGGAGGTTCTCAGGAGGTAACTCTTAGGTACTTTGCAGCTCTAGGCCAAGTTGAAATTTCAAGCACACAGGCTCATAAGCATAGTCATCAGTAATCAAGGGCCCATCATCGGACCATCCTTCCTCACTGGTCTTTGCCCTTGCACTTGGGGGTTCTTGCTGTTCCACTGGGGGATGCAACAGAGCTCCCCAGGATGGGAACTCAGCACTCCCTCAGTTGTCATGTGAAACTCTACCCACTATGTCAATACCCAACGAACATCCGAACATATCTATATACCCTATTTGGATGCCCTGGCGAACTCCCTCCCACCCATGCATCCCGCATCAATGACACTCCACACCAATGCTCCTCTCCTTCCACAGTTGAACACCTCTGATCCAAAACTTCTTTATAAATGAAGCCTAATATCTAGCCAAATTCAATTAATAGGAAAATGAAATAGTAATGATAGGTTTAAAGATTAGAAATAAAATACATAACAATTAAGAAAAACTAAAATAAAGTAAAAAATAAGTTGGGGAATTAAAAATGAAAAATACCAAAATTTTTTTTTTGACATTTTGCCTTTCATCACTATTGTAATAGGTGTTGTCCTGTATATACAGTGGAAAGGCAATCTCTTCCATTTCTTCCTCAGTGTATTATATCTTTTCTTTTATTATGTCTTCAGAAAAGTTTTAGGTCACAGTAAAGTCACATATAGAATATAGGGACTCCCATATACCCAATATCCTTCCCCTTCTCCCCTTCCTCAGCAATGATCTTTTTACATGTGGATGTTGTATTTGCTAAAATTGATGTACAAATATTGAAACATAGCTACTAACCATGGTTACATTATGTTTTACATTTTAGACTGTACACTTTTATACATTTTTGGTTTCATTATGATTTATGATTTACATTTTAGACTATACACCTTTATAAATTTTTGGTGCAATTTAACATGGTCTGTATCCATCATTGCACAATCATGCAGAACACTTCCATTGCCACCCAGTTACCCTCTCTTCCATCTATTCCATTCCTTTCTCCCCCTTCCCTCAGGGCCCATAGTGACTGACACCCAAGCTTCACTGCTTGAAGGACAAGATTCACAGATACTTGCAGCAATGCTGAGGGCTTGACACACTAGTCTGTTCTCCCCCATAAAGATTTTTTAAAAATTTACTTTATTTTATTTATCCCCTTTTCCCCCAGATGGTTCTCTCATCTATCTGCTCATTGTTTGCTCACCTTCTCCAGGAGCCACCGGGAACTGAATGAGGGACCTCCCACAAGAGAGAAAAGTGCTCAATGGACTAAGCCACATCCACACCCCTAGATTTTTTAAAATCTAAATTTTTAGACAGTTCTGTGCAGGTAAAGGGAAAAAAAATGGAAATAAAATCTGGGGCCCTCAACTTACACACTAGTTCCTCTGGTCTAGTCAGTCTTTTGGCCATAGCCAACTCTGGATTTACACCAATTAGGCTAGTTATGCAATGAGGGAAATCCCTGATAATACTGTGAAGTTAACAGTAGACAATAAGATTCCAGGACAGAAGGCCTAGCTCTGAGGACTTTCTAATAGTTCAGAATTTTGCTTCCTATGCACAATGGAGACTTCTGAGCTCTGTCTTTATAAGCAAGGTATACAACTGAATTATGGCCAGAGAACATGATTAAATCCTGCTGAAATGTCATAAGTTTAATCTAAAAACATCCAAATGAAAAAGAAAATTTCATTTCTGCAGGTGGTTTAGAATGATATCCAAAGCTTATTTCTGTGCTTCTGACATTAAACTCATCTGGCCAACTTTTCTGACTGATACTCAGGGTCATAAGTTGTGACAGCAACAGACTATCATTCCAACTCTGCTTTCACTCAGTCTAATATAACAGAGCCTGAAATTCTATGTCTTTCCCGAGGGTGGACTTAACTAGGAAGGAGAGGTAGCCTGATGCCCTTGACACAAACCCCCTGCCCTTCAAAAGCTAATGGCCCCTGAGACTCAGCCAAGTTGCAACACTACTCTCCAGTTCATCGGACTCACCCAGGACAACTAACAAGGAGGTGAGGATTGACAACCACAATACCAAGAAAATGAGAGAACCTACAACTCCAAGCAAGAAAGTCTCATCCATCAGTCATATGGAATCAGAGCCCCCTCTCAAATAGAGGTAGAGTAGACATCACCATCCCAGAATCCTCAGGACTGGGGAAGAAACTATGGACTAGAGTGGACCTACTGGTATTCTACTTTACACTTACTATGATCCTAGCAACAAAAGATATTACAACATTGATGTGGACGCAGTGGCTACTGGAGACTCTGGGGCAGGGAGAGGGAAAAACAGGTGTAATACAGGGAGCTCTTTCAGGATTTGGGAATTGTCCTGGATGATATTTCAACAACAGATAAAAGCCATTTTATATCTTCCCGTAACATGCAGAATTGTGTGGGAGAGAGTGTAAACTACAATGTGAACTACGGCCCATGCTCAGCAGCAATGCCCCAGGACCTGTTTATCAATTGCAATGTATGTACCACACTAATGAAGGATGTTGTTTATGTGGGAGGGTGTGGTAGGTGTGGGGAGAGGGGCATATGGGAATCCCTATATTTTCTGTGTGACATTTATGTAATCTAAGTATCTTTTAAAAAATAAAAAATACACATTATTTTGGAAAAAAAAACAAAACTAATGGCTAAGCTACAATTAATGCTTTGCTAAACTCAATACAGCCAACCAATGAACACTCTCCAAAACACCTTTAAAAATCAATTAAATTAGCATTGTCTAAAAAAGTTTCAAAGAGTAACAGGAAATTTTTTAAAAAGCAATTTTTTTTTTTCATGCTTAAAATGTAGAAATGAACCCTCTATAAGGAGTTACCAATTCAACAAATAACTACTGAAAACCTAAACATTACTCTGGCAAAGAAAATAACAGAGAAAATTTCACAAAGAATTGTAGTGATAAGAATGTAGTTTACTTACCTGAAGATACAGCTCATATAGTTTGGATTCCAGGTATAAGGCCCGTGGATTAGAAAATTTGGAGAAAACTTGTAAATGAGCAATTAATTGCCTAAACAAAAATGAAATAGAAACAGCATTACAGAACTAAACAACAGAGATTATTTTCTTAAGATGATATTACCCACCAATTTTTCTTTCCGGGTCAATTAAGTACTCCCAACAGCCTGATTATAATTTCCCTACTCATTATACCATTTAAATTTCAATGATTTGCATTTAGGAAATTATTCTATAGAAATACCAAATCACAGACAGGCTTCTCTGAAACCCAGACTCTTTGCTTCCAAAAAAAAGTCCTTCGGGATATGCTTAGAATGATTTAAATTAAACAAACAAAAAAGTAATCAGACAGTAGCACTTTCCAAAGTTGAACACAGATGACTTTTGAAATTATTCCTTGTCTAAATCCTATGTAGCAGACAAGAAAGTGTTAGAATATATTTATCCTCACTTTCATAACATAAATACTGATGCCAGCCAATAGAGATCCAAGGAGAAAGAGCTATGCTCTGTTGTCAAAAGTTGAGCAAATGCATTGCTTACTAAAAGAGAATGAAGAGGAAGCTTCTACTTTTTTTTCACTTGCCTGACTTCTGATCCATAGACTCTATGAGGCTTTAAAAACACTTAGAGAAAACTGTTCTCTGTGTATGACTGGTAAGATCTGTAGAACTTTTAAAAATTCTGAATGAATAAACTAGGGTTGTTTTATTGTTTTTTTCTTTAAGGAGGTACGGGGGATTGAACCTGGGACCTCGTACATGCAAAGCATGTGCTCAACCACTGAGCTACACCTGCTACACTGAATAAACTAATGAAGAGATTTCTTTTTTCTATTTCAAGAACATGAGCAGCGTTTAGTGAAGAGAGGGATAATGCAGGCTATGTGACATGGCTCTGCCATTCTTAGCTATGTGGTTCTGGGGAAAGTTACTACATGTCTTAGAGTCTTAGTACCCTGATTTTGGTAAGAGTGACCCTTCCTGGGATAACTGTGAGGATTAATAAAGAGAGTACACCAGTTGTGGTGCCTCTGCTTCTAACAGTTTAGCTAACAATGCCAATGGTTCTCTGCTCCTGGGCAAAAGAAAGCCAAACTGTTAAAGTTCTACTAAACAAGAGCAAGAAAATAACCTGGAAATTATGGTATCTTTAGATACTGTTAAGAAAATAGCGGCTAAGGCAGCATAATTGTTTATATTTAGCTTAAATAGCTCTGTAATTAATTGTTATCCCTGAGCCCTACAGTTTTATCAATAAAATTATCTACTGAAACACCGAGTTCTTATCCCAACAATTATTAAGCATCTTAGATGTGCCATGCAGCCTTTAAAAAAAAAAAAGATTTATTTATTTATTTCTCTCCCCTTCCCCCAACCCCCACCCCAGTTGTCTGTTCTCTGTGTCTGTTTGCTGTGTGTTCTTCTTTGTCCGCTTCTGTTGTTGTCAGTGGTACGGGAATCTGTGTTTCTTTTTTTGTTGCGTCATCTTGTTGTGTCAGCTCTCTGTGTGTGCAGCGCCATTCTCAGGCAGGCTGCACTTTCTTTCGCACTGGGCGGTTTTCCTCACGGGGCGCACTCCTTGTGCGTGGGGCTCCCCTAGGAGGGGGACACCCCTGCGTGGCAGGGCACTCCTTGCGCACATCAGCACTGCGCATGGGCCAGCTCCACACGGGTCAAGGAGGCCCGGGGTTTGAACCATGGACATTCCATGTGGTAGATGGACACCCTAACCACTGGGCAAAGTCCGCTTCCCCCATGTAGCCTTAAAGAGCCAAAGAGATCAGGAACTAATTTAAGTATTCTCAATAAATATTTGCTAATGAGGAGTGGGTTCTAGGAAGGATTATAAACTGGCAATGAATATATTGAGATGGTACCAGAAATATGTAATTATCAATTTATTCACATTTTCAACGATAACATATGTTAACGCTATTCTAGATGTGGCTACAGGGGGCAGAAAAACTCATTACAAGATGAGCCTTATCCTTAAACTTGCCAGTTTACATGGAGAGAACTAATATCGATGGCAAGGAGTAGCATCATGATAGAGGTATAACTAGCTGTTATGAAAGTCTGAAGCCAGGTAAGATAAATTTCAGTTTAAAAGACGGGAAAAGCTTAAGTGAAGAAGTAGTACTGGGCCTGTGTCATGAAGCAGGAGGAGAATTCTGAAGGGCAGAACTGTGGCAAGGGCATTGTAAAGAGAGGGGAGGGCCTGAGCAAAACTTCAGGGAGAGAAAGTAAGCAGCAGGAGTAAATAAACAGCTTATTCATTTATTGAGCAAACAGGTTCTGAGGACTAATTTTTTACCAGTCATTATGCTGGATATAAAAAAACCACAGCAATCTTTGTCTTAGAGGAAGCAGTAGGGGACAGAATTTTTTTTCCCTTTTACGGGACAGAATGTTAAGGGTTGCGAGAAGACGGAGGCAGAGAAGGAACTAGTTTCCTGAAGCCTGGACATGACCTTTCTTGCCCCTAGACTTTTACATACTCCTTCCCTTAACTGGCAGATTCTTCCCCATCCTTGTTGCCACAAACTCTTATCCTTCAGTGTCAAAGGTGCCCTCTCCTTTGGTTTTCCCTGGACCCTCTGACTCTTTTACAAATACTTCTCTCAAAACACGATGTGCATTAGACGGCGACTCCTGCATGGCAGCGGCTGTGGACAATCCATCATTGTAGCCCCGCACCCGGCACAACGGCACTCAATACTGAAGTAATGAATTAAACAGCTCACAGGAAATACAAATGGGCATAGATCAAGGTCTAAAGTGATAAAAAAACACAGGAGCACCAATCTAGTGACTCTCTAACACCAAAATTCGGACAATCTTCAAGTAAGCTAAAGTCACTTGTAAAGGCAAAATCACTTCTTCTCTAAGGTTTCCAACAATGTAGGTAAATGAATAACCCAAAGAATAAGAAAAAGAGTATAAGGACAGCATGGGAAAAAGGATTCAGGAGAAGATAAGTCAAAAGGCAGAACAAAAGTGCTGACATGCTCATTTGTAAGAGAAAAGTTGTTCCATTACGTGTGTCCGAGAACACAAATATAAATGCCCTGGTACTCTGAAAGTAAATTACAAAGGTCAAAAGGACAATTAAACTGCTCCAGGCCCCAACGCTCTCATCTATAAAAAAGAATCATGATTAGATGATCCCAAATGTCCCCCAACTCTAACATTCTTTGACTAAATAAGAAAATAAAGCAAATTAATTAACAAGCAAGCAACCAAAAAAACCTCAGAAAATGGACAGTTTTCTTTGGGCTATGAAAGAAAAGTCCCATGAAGACACAGCATTTCTTATAAATGATCATCTGAGCAGTGCGTCATGTGCAAGGTTATTTCACACTCAAGCCCTGTCACCTGTCTTCTGGTTCCTCCTAATCCTGTGATCTGTCAGGAACGTGGAACTTACTTTGCTGCAGCTCTTCTTGTCTTTTTTTTCTGCATGGGCTCATCTTGAGGCACCTCTTCTTCCAACTCTTCGTCATCTCTGGTAGCAAGTTCCTCTTCCAGTTCCTCGGCCGTCCCCCCTTTGCCTTTTCTTCGCAGATCTTGGGTTGGGGCAACTTGCAGGTCTGCTGGGTAATACTCATTGCTACAGTGGACAGAGAATGATACAGGACAGACGAAGATGGGTGCTGATCTGAAATGTCCTCATGCTGTTTATGAGATAGGTGTGCACAGTACGCAGAATCACACACTGAAGAGACACCAGACGCCCCTTAGTCAAGCCTCTTCTACAACATTATTCTTTTTACTCAGCCCCTCTTATGTGCCCTATTTGACGAGGCAACTCATCAACTGCAGAAGGCAGTCCATTCCATTTTCACAACTGTTGGAAATACCAGAAATGTCTACTTTCCACTGATTTGCTATCAGCCTTCCTGTCTCTGGAGTTCACAATGAGGGGAAGGTTATATTAAATGATAAAAGTATAGCATTAGGACCATGCTAGTCCCTTTCCATCAGATTCTATTTTGCCAATATCCTTTCAAAAGCAAAGCAGAACAGCAAAACTCAGACCTCCAGGTAAATCTGATAAGGCAGATAGGACTGTCACTTGTTTCTTTAAGGGGCAGCCACAACATGACACAGACTCAAATTGAGTGTCCAGGTAATGAAAGTCAGTAAGTACAATAACTACTCAGAATTCTCTGTATTCATTGTTATGATTTTATTATAGTAGAAGGATACAAATAAATCAAAAGAAGGATAAGGTCTGGGAAGATCTCAAACATGAGCTTCTGTGTCCTCCTCCAGGAAGTCATGACTCATAACCCTCCATGCACGCCAATCTGTATTATCAATCAGGGATGCCCACCAAGCTTAGGTGCCCAGAAATTTTTTTTGGGGGGTGGGGGGGCTGAGCAGGGTGGTTTCACTATGTAGGCAGGATTGATTGGTTGACCTCATTCTCCAGCTCAACTCTCCACCCTGGAGGAATGGCTGATATTACATGGCTCAAAGCCATAACCTTCTAATAACATGGTTGATCCTCATTGCATGGCCAGCTCCCACCCTAATTCTACAAATGTGGCCATCTCCACCCTGAGCCATCTCCTGAGCATTAAACTATCTAGTGTGGCCCAGAGGGCTCACCATATACAACAAAGACACTTCTAACATGGGAAATTGCCAAGATTTTGGAGACTATCTTCCAGGAAAATCAATTTCTTTACTATACAACAGTAGGTCTTGATGTTTATATCTCCCCTAAACTAAGTTTGACAGTTGGTATCATTAAAACCATTCCTTTAATTTTAGCTCATTTTTGTGGTTAACTAACATCACCTTCAAGCCCGTCATTCAAGGCATTAGTTTTGAGTCACTTTCAATCATTCATTCAATAATCATTTTGTTGTCTACTGTGTGCAAGGCACAGAGCTAGAGATGCCAGGAAATTGATTAGACTTTAAACTTTTCACTGAAAAAACACACTAATAAAATTTAAAAAAACATCTTAGGATAGAAGGCTACCAACATACCAGAAATAAAACTCCAGGATAATACACTAAACTACAACCTGTAAGCTGGGACTCTACCTTATTCAACTTTGTGGTCTCACCAAGCAGGACCTAGTATTTAATATATATATAAGGGATGAATGAATGAAATAAGCAAAGTTGTTCTGTTACAACTATACTTTGAATCATCCACTTAAAATATCCCCATTATAAAACTCAATAAATTAAATGAACTACTTTTAACTTTAATCTCCATGCATAGCATGTTCCCTAATTCATTTATTAAATGAGTTAATTTACACAAAGCACTTAGTGCCGGGTACACAGTAAAATAAGTACTCGTAAAGTGTCACACATTTTTGAGATGTAGTCACTATTGTTAGTCATCCCTTCACATTCCTAGTTTGGCTCCACTCAGAGAATGTTTACATGGGATTTCTAAGTTAGTTTTAATATCAAATTAATCAAAACCTATTTAGAAATATAAATTTTAGCTGAAAAAAACAAACAAACCATAATATATTTCAAAGACAGAATTAAAGGTGACATTTGGGTTTTACTTTAGTTGGGATCACTTATAAAAGTATTAGTTCTAAGGAAGCAGATGTGGCTCAAGTGATAAGGCCTCCGCCTACCATATGGGAGGACCCAGGTTCGATCCCTGGGACCTCTTGGCTGAAAAGAAGAGAAAGCCTGCCTGCGTGATGAGCCCATGCCCACATGGTGAGCCAGTCCCACACGGTGAGCTGAGTGCCTGCATGAGTGCCCGCGTGAGTGCCCATACAGTGAGCCAGTGCCTGTGCAAGTGAGTCATGCAGCAAGATGATGATGCAACAAAAGAGAAACGAAGGGGAGAGTCAAAGTGAAGTGCAGCAGAGACCAGGAATTGAGGTGGCACAATTGATGGGGAACCTCTCTCCATATCACAGGTCCCCAGGATTGAATCCCTCTAAATCCTCTAGGAGAAGTATGAGAAAAGAAGACAAAAAAAGAGAAATAGATACAGAAGATCACACAGCGAATGGCAAAAACACAGCAAAAATAGCAGGATGGGGGCAGGAGAAAAAAAGTATTAATTATAGATAATCAGTGCCAACTAATTTTATATTATGTATCCTCAAATAGTCTCTAACTCTTCTTAAAATTCAGGAACCATTTTCTATTACAGTCTCCTCTCCCCATCTCTAATCCCCACAGCACCCTGTATTGTTACAGGGAGGCCTTTATCCTTAGGCTAAGGAGTAATCTATGTCTTTCTTTAGGTAAAAACTTCTAAAATTAACATGGAAACAAGTTTATCTCTTACTATACGTATCACTACTGCTAGCTTGCATCCCTCTAGCCTTTTGTAATACACAAAACAACTGATAATCATTATTTTCTTTGGCCTTCAAAACAAAATAGGGGAGCCAAATATCATTGTTCTCATTCTGTAAGTAAATTTAAGCCCAAAGAATTACGTGAAAAAGAGAAAATCATTACTCTTCCACCACCATATCTGCTGACCAGCCTGCATCTTTACTTGTAACCTTTGTCAGAATGAATTATTCATGCAACCCTCTTCACTTGTGCACTGGATCCATCTCCTCTTACCTACTCAAAGACATGGTTCTAGCAATTTAATCCTCCCTTGCATCACCAATCTCCTCTCTTCTGGATCAGTCCCAATAGCATTACACACATAAGTTTTGTTTAAATCTTAATAAATAAACCCCAGCAGCTCCCATTTTGTCCTGATATCCCCTCCTCCTACTACTTTATTTCCATTGCTTTTTTTTTTTTAACGAGAACTGTCTGCCCTTGTTCCCTTTTTTCTACTCCATTTCTCTTGAACACATTCTAATTGGGCTTTTATCCCAACCAGGTTAACCGAAACTACTCTTGTTAAGGTCATCTCCATGTTGCCACAACAATGGTCAATTCTTCCTCTTTATCTGATTGACCCTCAGACACACACAATTCAGCTGATTACTCCCTCCTCGAAATATTCCCTTTACTTGGCCTTCCTGAAAACCAAGCAGTCTTGGTTCTTCTTCCTGGTCTCTTTTACTGCTTTCTCATTTCCCAGCCCCTAAATATCAGTGCCAGTCCCTGGAAGTCATCTTCTTTCCACATTCACAACCTGGTAGACTTCATTCCCTGTCCAGTGATTTAAAATAATATCCCAAAGAAGTGGGGAAAAAAAAAAAAGTAGCCAACAAAATAACCAAATATAATTAATAATGATAGGTTTAAAAATAATGAATAAAATACAAAAGATTTTAAAAACTAAAATTAAAAAAAAAAACAAAACATCCATAGAATGATGACTCTCAAATTTATTATCTCTATAAACCAAACCTTTTTCTTGAACATTCAAGTCCTTAATCCAACTGCCTATATCTCTACTTGGGTATATATCCAGGATCCCAAACTTATATCCAAAAATGAACTCCTGATCTTCCCCACAAACCTGCAACTCCTCCACTTATTCCAGTGGCTCAGACCAAAACCTCAGTGGCATCTTCAATTCCCACCCCACCCTTCTCTTTCTTTCTCTCTCACTCTCTCTCTCTCTCACATACACACACACACCCTCATTCCACATCAGATCTAAGGCAAATCCTTTCAGATTTATTTGAAATTCTTCAAAAATATATCTAATCTAATTGAAATCCTGCAAAACATACACAGAATCCAACCACCTCTCATCTTCCCCATGATGGTCTTGGTCCAGACACCATCATTTTTTTGCCTGGGCTTTTGCAATCTCCTCCTTACTGTTTTCCCTGCTCCCATCATTGCCATTGTACAGTCTATTTTCAACACAGCAGCCAGAGAAATCCTTAAAAAAACTTAAGAAAGGTCACATCATCCTTCTGCTTATACACTCCCATGGCGTCCCATCTCACTGAAAGTAAAAGCCAAAGTACTTATTTTGTACTTAAGGGCCCTACACAACTTGCTCTCCCATTACTTTTGACCTCGTCTCCAACTACCTTCTCTCTGGATCACTCTACTGTAGCCACTCAGACCTCCTTGCTGGTTCTTGAACAAGTCAGGCATGTGATTTGTAGCCTGCTTAACCTAACCCTACAGCATTCTCCTATGTAACGAAATACTCTGGGGAAACTTTTTATTGATTGCTTAGTCTTGAACTCTGCAATACATTCCTCATCTGTAGAGTTTTAAAACAATCAGATTCTCAGCATTTCCATTCAAAACAAAGCAATGCCCCAGAAAGCTCTTGTTTTCTTTTAGAATGCATTCCTCAGAATCACCGAAAACATCAAACAGCTCAAAACAGAGCAGAATATCTCCTTCTGAAGCCATGAGCAAAAAGGCTGGGTCTGGTCACTGCAGAAAATCTTTAAGCCCCAGGCAATTAATGAAACAACAAACAGGGTAAAGAATCACAAGGTCTTTATACACTGATCTAATTTTTAATGCGGCCTTTCTTATTCTGTACCCTAAAATTTTCATGAACAACATTGTGGGCTGGTTAAATTTTGATTCATGTAAAATTAAATGATGAATGAAATTAGTTTAGTTCTGATGCCAATAATTTGAAAACATGACAGATATGTAAAGAACTCAGTCAGTTTGGGAGGTTAATACTTCTCACCTTCTCTTCCTTACCACTCCAGAGACAAATTCCCAGAAGAGAACACTTACTTGATAAATCTCAAGAAAAGCGGGGAAAGCTCCCTGGACCGTGGCTCTACCCTCTCAGGGAATTTTGCCAGAGCCCTCCAGAGCAAAAATCGAAAGTTGGCATGGTCTAGTCTTTCCTGACAGTCCGTTTTTGATGCTAACTGCTCATGATAAAGAGTTCCAATGTCTCCTTCTTGGGTCTGCTCCCAATTTTCATCTCCACAGGACTTTTCCTCATGTCGTGCATCAATTTGCAATTCTTTCTCTGTAAGAAAAAAGTCCTCATGACCACTCAAGAAATGCTAGCACTTGTTCTATGTGTTTCATCAGGAGAGGGCATCTCTTTCTATCATACCATAAGAAAACAATAAACCACATCCAAAGGTTACCAAAGGTAATACATTTCTCATGCCTGTTTCCCGATTTCATTTGTAATTAAGCAGTAAAACTGAAATACCTTCCAGTTTTTTCTTTCTTTCTAGCCCCTCAGATCCTCTTACATACCAGCATGGGTAGCTGCTTTTTCTAGATGTTCATAGTAGACTTTCCAAAATTGTTTATTTTCCATTCCATGTGCATGAGAACTAAGAGAAAAGATCACGAAACAAAATTATCTATATTTTGTGATATCTCATAGGAAACAAAGACTGAAAGGCTGTAACTAAAATATTAATTGGGTTATCCCTGAATATGGTGTTGTAAACAACTTTTGCACTTTTCTGTATTTTTCAAAATGTCTGCACAGAGCACGAATTATTTTTATAGTCATAAAGCACTGAAAGACATGTTTTGTTTTTTTTTTAATGCATGTAGATCCCTATAAGAAGACTACTTCTAACAGCACAATAATGAGAATGGGGCAGGGAGTATGGCTCATTAAGGGAAGAAGTCCTTCGTTTGGAGAGAATATTCGGTTCATTCAAAGACAACTTAAAAATGTTGGCTTTTCCTAGACCATATCCAAATATGTCTATCATTAACACAAAAGCAAAATAAACATTTACTAACTATATGAAATATACATATCAGATTCCTTCTCCCTTCTGAGAAGCACAGTAAACAAAAGAACGAAGTGGTTGTTAGGGGACACTTGCATTCATTATAATGGTTTGATGATTTTGAAAAGCAATAAAAGGCTGACAAACTGGATCCAAACTGGAAAGGGATTTCTTTATTCTGCTCATGTCAGATATGAACTAATGGCTGGAGTTTTGAAAGGCCACATGTGACATATTTCAAATCTGACATGAAGCCAGAATAGTCCACTTGAAGAAAAACATTTCCAAAAGGACAGATTTCTACATGTGAGCCCCAACATATGTGTTATTTTATATGTGACTATGTATTTTAGAGCTAAAAAGTTTGGGGATACTAGACAGCAAGGGTTCTGAAGGTCCTTATTCTTAAAGTTTGGCTCAGTGACTCTCTATATAAATAAAAGTGTGCTATTATCACAAAATGCCTTTTTATTAATGCAAAAACAACAAAGTAAAAGAAGAAAGTCTTCCTAATATCCTCCAAAGCTTTTTCAATGCACAAAGAAACATATATGTAACATTTAAACTGTGGAAAACTGGCATCGAGTGAGAGAATAATTAATATTTATTCTTTCTTCAGCTTGTCCCACAAAGGACTTAAGGTAGCTGCAAATACTGTATACACCCGTTAAGGTGAAATCACACCTAGGATAGAGTCCTGACCCCGTCACCCTGTAGTAGTTACACTGTGAACAGCTTCATCCTTTAACCCATGCTCACCTTAGGAGTTCAATAACAGGATCCCAAAGAGCACTGAAGTTAACATACAGCATACCTAGTAAGTAACGAAGTGGCACCTGCAATTACAGGAGACTAGTTTAGTAATCAGTAACGAGTTACAGCAGGCGGAAGCAGGAGCGCTCAAATGGAACAATCTTGACTCAGGCAACCCGAGGTTTGGGAAGAAGCTTGGGCTTCAAGAAGAGAATGCTGGGAAGTAGACTTGGCCCAGCGGTTAGGGCATCCGTCTACCACATGGGAGGTCCACGGTTCAAACCCCGGGCCTCCTTGACCCGTGTGGAGCTGGCCCATGCGCAGTGCTGATGCGCGCAAGGAGGGCCATGCCACGAAGGGGTGTCCCTGCGTAGGGGAGCCCCACGCGCAAGGAGTACGCCCCGTAAGGAGAGCCGCCCAGCGCCAAAGAAAGTGCAGCCTGCCCAAGAATGGCACCGCACACGCGGAGAACTGACGCAGCAAGATGATGCAAATAAAAGAGACACAGATTCCCGTGCCGCTGACAACAACAGAAGCAGAAAAAAGAAGATGCAGCGAACAGACAACTGGGGTGGGGGGGAAGGGGAGAGAAATGAATAAATAAATAAATCTTTGAAGAAAAAAAAAAGAAGAGCATGCTGTAGACAACAACCCAAACTTCAGTGTATAATAATCTGCCCCCCTCCCCAAAATGCCACTCACTGTTTAACACAGAAGACTCCCTAAAGCAAACACAGTATTTAAACTCATCCCAGATGTTCACACATAAAGGATTTATTTGAATAAACAGATCTGACTCACAATTCACAATTAGATCCCCTCCTAACAAACCCTGCCATGATAAGATGAATGGTAGTCAGTAAAGCATAGATGCCAAAGAATCCAGGAACCAGCACAGTGAACGGCAGCTGAGACTGTGCAAGCAGATGTCTGCATTCTAGAAACTCACTTTACAAGTTCAGAGGATCTAAAGCTTATTTTAGCATCCCCACATGCTACGGAGGCATCAGATGGCACGGTGGCTTCATTATTGTTTGGGGGTGGGGTGTTGGTATCTATTTTAGCAGCTGAGCCTTTTCTCCAAATGAGGCTAACACAGGGCCCTAATATGTAAAGCAGGTAAGAGCAGAACTGCTCTGCTGAAAGGGGAATGTCTCCTACTCCCAACTGTCCTTATTCTCAAAGAGGTCCGTGATGTATCTGCAAGGATCAAGGACTGAAAACCCCTGATATAAAACAGAGGACAGACTTCCTGCAGCAGGGAAGAATATCAGGCTTTAAACCTGACCTGAGTTCCCTGCTTTGTTCCTTGTGCACTATGCAAGCCTGGCACAATTGGTGGCACTTAAGAAGGGCCAATAAATATTTGCTGAATGAACAAATGGTATCTAATGCCAAGAATGACAAATTCAGGCAGAAAAGAGGTTGGCAACAAGTGTCCAGGCTTATAAGATGTGACCTCTGCCTGCTGCCAGTCTCACGATCTCGTCTCTGCACCCCACACTCCAGCATTAGGGAGCGGCCTGTGTCCCTGAATAAGCTCAGGTCCTTGGGCACTGTATCCCTGGCCTCATCCTGCTTCCTCCAGTTGTAACGTCCTTCACGTCAGCCTTCCTGGAACCCTAAGTCATTGTTTAGGAGTCAGCTGGAGAGTAACTTTCTCCATGAAGCCTCCTCTGACAACTGCCCAAACCCTCCCTCACACCCTTGTTCCAAAAGAAGGCCCCCCTCTTCCTGTGCCCTGCTGTGCTTAGTGTCCACATATCTGTTCATCCCTAGTAGACTACACAAGACAGGGATGTGTTCTCAACTGTCTTCATATCCTTAGCACCTAGTTTGGCACCAAAATGTAGCAAGTGCTTGTGGAATGGGTGAGTGAACATAAGACTATGGAGTAAAAAATTCATTCCTATTGTGATATAAGCATTTTCTAAACAGAACTCATGGCTGCTGGGGCTATAAAATATGGTCTCTCTAGAGATGAGGACACCAAACCACAGGAGTCGAGGTGACTAGCCCTGAGCACAAAGCATTCAACACTCTCTGCAGGATCCCTGAGGCTCTCTGGTATATACCAAAGTGCCTTTCACACATGAAGACTCTACTTTTAATTTCTATGCAAGTAACATTAGCCATTGAATACTGGTATTTCAAATGAGCAGTAATGCCTACAAATAATATTTTTAGAGCACCTAACAACAGCTTACCTGAAGCTTGAGAGACAAAGTCAAGTCATGTAAAGGGTTACAATGAATAGCCAATTCTCATTTTATGTGCAGGGCACACTGGCTGAAATAATTCTAACCATGATCAGTTGATAACTGGTAGAAATTGACCTTCCATCTCCAGGAACTATATGGAGTTCTGCCTAATTTCAAGCACTGGACTCATATAAAGTGGGTCAAAGTCTCAATGCTAAAATGTGTCTAACCTTGAGCCAATCACTTTAACATTCCTGAGCCTCAAGTTCCACATCTACAAAATGGGTAATTCATTCTGAAAACCACAAAGTTCCAAGGTATTCTTTAAAGGGCAGCAAGGCAACATAGGATTTTCACTGTTTAAGCTGGCCATGTGGTTTTAAGCAGCAAAAGAGAATGGCAGTGATCGTGAATGCATTCATTTGTCCAAAGCAGTGCTGACTAAGTAAATAATACATATGTTTTCATTTTGCTCAGTATTAACACTTAAGAGTTCAATGGAAGCGGAAAAATTCATAACTATTTAATCAAAAGAAACTTGAAATTCACAAACCAAATGAGCAATGAGGAGGTCAAGATGATTTTCAAAGGGGTTTTGCTGGAAAATGTATTGTTCTCTTTTTGGGATATTTTCAAAAGTAAAATGCACATCTCAAAGCAAAGTGTTGGGAAATGGATGTGGCTCAAGCAACTGAGCTCCCGCCCACCCCACAGGAGGTCCTACGTTTGGTTCCCAGTGCCTCTTAAAGAAGTCAAGCAAGACAGCGAGTTGATGCAACAAGAGACACAAGGAGGAAAAGATAATGAGAGATACAACAAGGCAGGGAGCAGAGGTGGCTCAAGCAATTAGGTACCTCCCTCCCACATGGGAGGCCCCAGGTTCGGTTCCTGTTGCCTCCTAAAAGGGAAAAAAGCACACAACAAACAGTGAGTGGAAACAAGGAGGGAATGGGGGAAAAGAAGTAAAATAAATCTTAAAAAAAAAAAGGAAAGTGGCAATATGGCATGGTGGAAAGACTAAGAGCCAAACAAAGTGCCTACACCCTTCCCCTCCACCCTTTCCCATAGCCTCTAAACCAGTGAAAACAATGAATGGTTTTTAAAACATAAGGTGTTTCTCAAACAAACTACCAGGAAATAAAAGAGCATTATCTTTCTCATTGTGGCAAAGGTCAGAAGTGAGGAAGGAGATCAGGAACTATTTTACTTTCGTAAGCATATTTTATTCTTGTATATTTTGTAGGTAGAATAGAAGGTATTTGCTTTTATTACTGCCTATTTCATGGCCATTGTCTGATCCATTTTAAACCCTGTAATGGACACCAATAAGGAGGAACCATGTTTTTTAACCAGTCCACTCTCAGTGGAATTAATGGACATTTGCCTTTCTAAGGAACTGCCTAGCCCTGAAAATCCTTCCTGTTATTTTGAATTATTTATTTTGTTCTAAAACATATACTGCTTTTGTAATAAAAAAAAATCTAATAAAGAAAATTATAAAAGTTAAAAAAGTAGGTCACTAGGAGAATAACAGGGATCAACCAGAATAATTTCTTCATCACTCACTGATTAGTCTATAAAACAAATTGCCAGTAAAAACTTAACTAGGTGGGGCACAGTGCTACGCTTGGATGATTAATACAAGACTTAAATTCCTCAAGAAATACAGTAAAGCTAGTAAACGTATTATGTAACATTCAAGTAAAATTAAGTTAAAAAGGCCACCTATCTACCAACAATAAGCAGAACAATCACCTTTGCTAATCAGAGCAGAATAACTGAAATAGGATGAAAGAGAAAACACCTGTAACATCAGTTAGGTTGTAATGTACCCTTACACCTACCCCAGATTCTCTCAGCCACATCAAACATCTAACATCTATCTTCCCTGAACAAGCCATGCTCTCGGACCTCACTAACTTTACACATGCTCTTCCTCTCACGTGAAATGTTACCCACTTCTCCAGGCGTGGCATAAGCATCACCTCTTGCTAAAATCCTCTTACGCATTTACTATACACATGCCCCACTGCTATGTGATGGTCCATTTCCTAGTTCACCTTGTGTTCTTCGGTGTTTGTATCTCCAGCACTCAGCTGCAGGTGGTCAATACATGTTTGATAGAAGATTAATAATAATAATCATGATAACTACCAGAGAGTGAGTGCTTAGTATGTGCCAGGCACTATGCTAAGCATTTTATGTGTATCTCAAATAATTCTCAGAACAACCCAATAAGTTAGGGACTACTAGTTCCTCCATTTTGTAAATAAGAAATCTGAGGCACAGACAGTCTCTGGTTCCAGTATGTGGTAGAGTGGGGCCACAATTCTTGTCTTTTCTACTTAATCTACTTTGTGATGCTGGTGACCTGGAAAGTCAGTTCTGCTTCCTTATCTTAGCACAGTGCCCCAACCCACCCCAAGACCACACTCATTTACGTTTATACTCTACTCCTTTAAGCTTGTTTTTTTTTATTCAAAGATGAAAACTATAGTTTGGAAGTGTATATCAACAAAACTGGTGTTAAGGTGTTTGTTTGTTTATATAAGAAATTCTTTGTGGAATTAACCAATTCATTAGGGTCCCAGACTGACGAACCTGGAAAGCTGACAAGAATGAAGTATTTAATTTCAAAATGCTCAGGTGCTATATGCTGTCAATGAATGATACAAGACACAGCAGAGAGACCCCCAAGCAAACAAGTCTCTAAAGTAGCGACTCCCTGTTCCACTAGGAAAAGCATGAATAAACCCTGAATGAGGACTGGTCAACACTACAGCCACCCCTCAGCATATTCACGAGAAGGGAGGAGAATAAGTTATGCCTACTATTTAAAAACTGGCAGAACCATTTAATTAAAAACATCTAAGAGAAGTGGGACTATGTCTTGTTTTCAATTCTTTTTCGTTTTTTTGTGACTGCTTGGGGTGCTTCCCTTTTCCAAAGCCAGTTCAGCAGGTTTTAGACTATGAATTAGTTTAAAAAATGGACGCAGCTTTTCACCTCCTGTAAGGGTCCATCAGGGACTGCGGTCTGCACCACATCATGCCTTAGTTTTCGCAAGTGGAGAAGCTTCTCTCTGTAATCGTTTACAGTTGCTGGAACAAGTTCTGCCTGGCGTAGTATAGCGAAGGCAGACTGACGCTCTGAGAGCCCATCATCCTGAAGAGCCAGAGAATACAAAGAAGGCAGGTCAGGATTTGGATTTTCTAAAAGGAAGAGTAAATGTCACCAAAGTTTTATGAGAGAAAAACTGGAAAATGTTCATGCTTTAAAATAAATAATACTTTCAGTATAAATCATTCACTTTCCCGTACCTTTTTGGTAGATAATTTATTAGTAGATTAAGTCTTTAACAGAAATGACAAGTAAAAACATGGAAATTAATTCTCAAAATGACTCAAGTCGATGGGCAACTTTTTAACTTTGTGAAAGGTTACGATACTTTCTATAATTCTTTTTATTTGCTTTACGGAAATACTTCCTCTACAAAGATATCTGTGCAAGGATGTTGAGTGCAACAATATTTGAAATACTAAAAAACTAGAAATGATCCACATGGAATGGGATGAACTATGTCCTCTCAAAAAGCTATGTACCTATTCATGTACCTTATTTGGAAATGTAGCCAGATATAATCATTTGCAGATGTAATCTAGTTAAGCTGCGGTCACACTGGACTAGGGTGGGCCCTAAGTTCAATGGCTGGTGTCCTTATAAGGTACAAAGGCCATGTGAGGGCAGAGGTAAAGATTCTGTCACAAGTCAAGAAACACCAGGCACTGGAAAGCAGCAAGTGAGGATTGCTTTCTAGAAACTTCGGGTGACGCATGGCCCTGCCAACACTTTGATTTTGGATTTCTTATCTACAGAACTATGAGAAATTAAATGTCTGTTCTTTTAAGTCAAGCGGTTTGTGGTAACTTGCTATGGAAACTAATAGACCATTTAACCATCCATCAACTGGAAATTGGTTGTCTAAATGGAGATATTTTAAACTATGGAGTACCATTCAATTTCAGAGGAAATAGCATAGAATGAGAGGCACTAAATGGGGGGAAAAATGACGACTCTATTGTTATTTTAAAATACTCTGTACATAACTATCAAACAAGAGTAAATCACGTATGTGTGAACAAAAAATCTGAAAGAATATTCATCAGTTAATGTTAGGTTTTCAGTGGTGGGACTGCCGATGGGTGGGAATAAGAATTACCCCCAATTTTTATATTTAAATAGTGGTTGAAATTTCTGCAAATATACCATTCATTTTAGAAATAAAGTATCTATATGTAAAATTTCATTTTAAAAAATGTATCCTAATTAGACAGTTGAAATACCTCCATCAGTTCTGGAAGCTGAACTTCAAAATGGTTTAGGATCCTTATTGTCAAAAGACGAATCTAAAGGCAGTAAAAGAAAAGTTTTAAACTCCAAAGTTTAACCATACGAAGAAATTGATGAACAGTCATTAAGAATTAAGTATCACACAATTAAGAAATACCCCTGACCTGTTTATTCTAGTCCCATTTTAATACCTTATTCACTTAGTACATGGAACAATTAATCACCAGACAAGACTGAGGAGGTAAGGTTGCCCAAAAACCATGCTGCTTGAACTATGACACCATAAGCATCTCCATAAATAAGTGCGAAGAATCAGATTATGTTACAATTCAATTAAAATGAGTGATCTTTTGTTTCTAAGTAATATATTCCAGTATTTCCATAGGTGAATGAGCAGCAGAGAGGGCTTGAAAAACTATGCAAATTTTCATTTCCACCCTAGCCCCACTGAGTCAGAATCTTTAGGGGCAAAGATCCAGAATTTGGATTTTTATTAAACCAATCCTTCTACAGTTGGTTTACAGGCCATGGTTTAGGAGTATCTGCTTTAAACAGAAATCATCCCAAGCAGCATTTTCTAATTTAAGGAGGTCTGACATTCCACTGGCAGTATATAAACAGAACAAGAGCAGACAAATGAACATGTCACAAAACAATATTACCTTGGAAACACCAGTTGAGATGTTTGCTTGTAACTTGGAAAATAATTCCATTAAAGCTTCCTCGGAAAGCGGCCCTTTGCAACCACATAAGGCTAATCTCTGATAATAGAGATCAGCCAACAACAACACAGATGGCTCCAAAGGAAACATTCTGCAACAAGGTATTTATTAGACCCAAAATGCACCATATACTTCTGGGTATGCAGACGATAATATAAACTCTAGAAATTTATCCCTGATAAAGGAACTGGAAAAGGTGAGTCAAAATTTTACATGGACAATTAGCATCATTTTACAAATGAAGAGTTTTGAGGCCTTGCAACAACCATTGTCTTGGGCTCAAGACACAAAGCTGGTTGGACAAAGAGCGGGAATGAGAATATACCATGGGAACTACAAATCCAAAATTGCTTCTTTATTTAACCCACCACAACCCATTGTAAATGGCAATCCCACAAAAGGATGGCATATAACATTTACTAAGTGTGTGCCCCATGCCAGGCACTGTGCTAACAATGGAAGTGACACAAAGAAGTGCTTTAACACTTAGGCTCTGAGACGACGCAGTCTGGGTTTGAACCCAACCCCACCATTCATCGGCAGTGTAACTCTGGATAAAAGTTGCTCAACCTCTCTATGCCATCCTCATTCCACATATGTTTAGTGAGTGCCTACTTGTGCCAGTGACTTTTCTAGGCATTGTGGATATAGCAGTAAACAGAAGACAAGTTCCTATCCTAAAAGGAGGTGGCAGTCACTACATAAAAAAAACTAATAAATAAATAAGTGCCATGAAGAGTAAATGTGGAAATCAGGGAAAGGAAGCTTGAGCAAGAGACACATCTGTAAGGGTGGGAGTGATGGGAAGTGCTATTTGATATGGGGTGGTCAATATGTAGCAAAGGAATGCAGGCAAGTTTCCCCAAATGCTGATCATGTTAAAAGCTGAGGCAGACTATGAAATGACAGCAGTGAAATGTGGATGTTAGAACCACTAAAGAAGTTATAAAAGGTCAACGCTATGCAATGTTTTGGTTGAGAGTAAATCAGCATTACCTATCTTTCACCTTCTACAACACTAGTTCACACAAACAATAAAATAACCTTTACAAAAATGAATCTGTATTTAAAGTCAATGTAAAAAAAAAAGCACTTATTTTAACGGGAGTATCTAAATCAAAATTAAATTGCACTACATGAACACAGCTCATGTATAAAACAGACCAAAGCAAGGATTTTTATTTTGTCCAAGATTTCACAGGAACAGAGGCTTCTACGTTTTAACTCATTAATAAGGTGAGCGGAAGGTGATTTTACTTACAATAATAAATTTTTCACATGTTCCACAGGAACCAAATGAAGAAGTTCAGATGACTCCTCCAAACTTAGCAGAGTACTTACAGCTTGACAAAGAACAAATAAGTTTCCTATAGGCAGAAACACAGGAGAAACCACATTACTTATTTCTTTGACACAGATCAAATCTCATTTACCTGATACTTGCTACTTATAAAAGTTCTGAAATTAAAATGAATTTGTATCTTTTAAAGAATTATCAGTCAAATGTCAGACCATAACAAAAAGAAACAAAAAAGAGAAATTTATTGTCTCATACTTTATCTCTTATAAGAGGAAAAACATATTCGGAGGTAGAGGAAGCAAAAAGGTTCCACCCACTAACATTATCAAAATTAGAATTTTTAAGGGAGAAAACTTGGACTTTTCAAAAGTCAAGAGGGACAACTCATGTCGATTTTACATCTCCAATTTATAAGATGTCATGTACCCATGACCCATTCAATTATTGATATTAATAAACACTCATTTAATCTTTACACCAAGGGTTGGTGAACTATGGTCTATAGGCCAAATCTGATAAGCAGCCAGTTTTTATATAGCCAGTGAGTTAAGACTGGTTTTACATTTTTAAAAGTTTTTTTTTTTTTTAAGATTTATTTATTTATTTCTCTCCCCTTTCTCGCCCCCCCCCCCCCACCCCGGTTGTCTGTTCTCTGTGTCTATTTGCTGCGTCTTCTTAGTCTGCTTCTGTTGTTGTCAGCAGCACGGGAATCTGTGTTTCTTTTTTGCTGTGTCATCTTGTGTCAGTTCTCCATGCGGGTGGCGCCATTCCCGGGCAGGCTGCACTTTGTTTCGTGCTGGGTGGGTCTCCTTATGGGGCGCACTCCTTGCACGTGGGGCTCTCCTATGT
This sequence comes from Dasypus novemcinctus, assembly GCF_030445035.2. Classification (NCBI taxonomy): domain Eukaryota; kingdom Metazoa; phylum Chordata; class Mammalia; order Cingulata; family Dasypodidae; genus Dasypus; species Dasypus novemcinctus. The sequence continues at coordinate 85,386,473 of NC_080684.1, read as the reverse complement.
GGGGGACACCCCTGCGTGGCAGGGCACTCCTTGAGCGCATCAGCACTGTGCATGGGCCAGCTGCATACGGGTCAGGGAGGCCTGGGGTTTGAACTGTGGACCTCCCATGTGGTAGACGGACGCCCTAACCACTGGGCCAAGTCCGCTGCCCTAAAAGGTTTTAAAAACAAAGAATGTACCACAAAAACGGAATGTGGTCCACAAAGCCTAAAATATTTACTATTTGGTCCTTTACAGAAAAAGGTTGCCAGCCCCTGTCCTGGACTCTAGGCCAGCACTATCCAATAGAACTTGTCTGCAATGGTGGAAATGTTCTATACTCGTGCTGTCCAATATGGCAGCCACAATCACATGTGGCTGCTCAGCACTGGAAATGTGGCAAATCTACTTTATTCTCTAACATATCTGCTCAGTGTCTGACACAGAACATAGCACATTAATATTTAAGTCAATGACCACTGTACACATGATAGGAAAAGAAATACTGTGCTAAAATAAAACAGAAGTTTCTGCCTTTAATTTGCTGCTCTCAGGGCAGTGGGGAAGATCTACGAACATAGAGCAGGAAACATTGCTGTGGACAGCCTAGTTCGGCCTGGAAGAGTCATGAAGGCTTTCCTCAAACAGCTGTGCTTGAGCTGAGTTTTGAAAGGTATGTAGGAGTTTACGAAGTGACAATGACCTACAAAGGACTCCAGGCAGAAGAAATAAAAGCACATGCATGGGCAGTCCGAGGGTTCTAAAGGACTGTGTCTTGCTCAGGGCTGGCCCTGGAAAATGCCTAGAGCGTAAGGTGCATTCCAGGGCTAGGGTGGGGGAAGGAGATGGGAAACAAGATACAGACTGGGGCTAGAAAATGAGGGGTCTTACATGCCCTGACATCCTTTTGTGGGCTTCACCTTCCAATTCAGCTTATGTTCAAGCCACCCTGACCTGGTCACATTATGGGATACGACAGGCACGCTACCTCCATCTTACCCTCTTTTTTTCCTGATTTCTCAAACAGGGAGTATGCCAGAAGACAATGTTTTTAACTATACTCTGGTATTTCACATTTACAGTGACTTTGGGTATGCCAGAAAAGAAGAGGAGAGAACAGACGGTGATTGTAACTGACCTTTTCCAACGCTCCCTCTGTCAACAGTTCTGAAGAGTGACTCAATGAAGCATGTGACTAGTGGTATCACCTTCTCTTTCTCAAGGGGTCTGTCCAAGAAGTGGGAAGAAAAAGGGAAAAGTTCAACCTGGAATCCAATGGCTTCTCATCCCATGGCAAGGAATAGCTAACAAATATTTCCATCAGCACATTAAGTATCTTTTACAAAATTTAGCATAGTTTCTTTTCTTACCTAATATGAGGTAATACCACAAGGGCTGCCCAAGAATGTGAAAGGTAAGTAGTATCTTCATTTGGGGGCAACTGAATTAGAGATAAGAGATGATCCAATACTGGAATCTGCTCCTTTTTACCTTTAGCTCTAGTCTTCTTCTGCCTTACATAGGCTCTAAAGGGTGAAAAGATAAACAAGTGCTTAAAATAGGAAAGAATGAAATCGTCTTGCCTGTTTAAGTTTGAAAACTGGTTCCTTTCTATGTGTGAAACTGAGTGGATGAGGGGAAGACTGGTAGTGGAGGCAGAATATAAATAACGATGCAAATGTGAGTCATTCATTGCCATGTCACAGCTTCCAATGATCTCCTCCAATGAAATCCACTCCTTACCTCGACCTCTAAGACCCCACATGATCTGGCCTTCACCTATCCCTCTCACCCCCTCTCATTCCAATCTCCTCCTTTGCTCTTTGGCCACATGAACCTTCTTTTTGTGGCTTAAACATGCTGAGTGCATCCCTGTCCCAGAACCATTATGGTAACTCTTCCCTCTGCCTGGAAAGCCTCTTGCCCAGATCTTTCCATGACCGCATCCTTGCACCACCACAATTGTGGTCCAATGTCCTGCTCCAGAGAGGAGCACTCTCCCTCTCAATAACCTGTTTTATTTTCTTTTTAGGACCATGTAAAATAAACTTGTTTTTTTATTTATCTGCCTCGCCATACCCATTATTTCCAAGATTATAAGATTCCCAAAAGAAGGTACCTTTTCTTATACATTGTTGCAAAACTACTGTCTAGAACAGTGTCTCATACGGTAAGTATCTGTCAAATGATTAGGAATATATTTATCCTCTGAAGAATACATTCACATCTCTTATCTCTTTTTATTCTTGCAATAAACCTGTGAGATGACTGGATGGAGTATTACTAAGAACAATCAAACAATTATTAATCACAGAGGGGTGAAGACAAAGGTGACCGCCACACATACCTTATCTCAGAGAACAGAAACACGGAACTGCGACATTTGCCCTGTGTTAACATGTTTGCATTTACTCCTGTATTCTCATCCTGCCACATTCCAAAGTGGATCTGAGGAGGCTAGGGCAACAGTGTGAGGTCTGACCCCCCGGCTGCCAGGCCCTGGGCTTGACCTCACAGAAGCTGACAACAAAGCAGTTTCATCCCGTTGCACAGAACCCACAGGTTTGGTCACTTCTAAGGAACTTGCCTGTTGTAGATTGGCTTAGTGTTGCACAATCAAGAGGAAAGTGCCAAAGGAATAATTCTAAAGGGGTTACTCATTACTCACTCCACAGGAATCAGTACTTAGTAAAATTTAAAAAGCCAAGACAGTATTCGCAAGTTTTGACAGAGAAACTACTAACAAGGTCGGCAGAAAAATGACGTGGTAAGAGGAGAGTTTCCTCCAGAACCTCAAGCCATTAGACTCAAAACTAACTCTGCTGTGTGTCTCGGTGGACAAGGACACCCACCTTGATGGATGTTATGAAGCTTCAATGCCTAATACTCAGAAGACACTCAGTCACTCATCCTTCTATTCCTACTGCCCCAGAGCAATTCACAAACGAGCAAGTTTAATTCAATAACACTAAGAAAACTAAATATAAAAACAAAGGAATGACAAGGGGACTGATTCCCTCATCTATAATTTCTAGATGCAAACATGAAAAACAAAAGATGAGTACTCATCTGGCATATTCAAATAAGCTTAATTTTCAACTTCTAAAACGTATGTATTATTTTCTTTGACAAAGAATGTAATCCATAGTCCTTCCGAAAATTAGTGCAATGCAAAGATACATAATTTAAAAATAGTCAATTCTTTCTTCTTATCCTCATCCTCCTGACATAAAAAAGTAGTTAACAGTTTTGGGTATCCTTGCAGAGATGTCAATTCTCCCCAAATTGATAGGTTTCACGCAATTCCTACCAAAATCCCATCAATTTTCTTATAAATTATGGTGAGCTTATTTTGAAATTCACAAAAAAAGGCAAAGAACCTAGAATAGCTAAAACAATCTTGAAAAAGAAGAATAAAGTAGGAAGAAACAGTCTACCCAATTTCAAGATCTATTTTATAATTACAGTAATAAAGGAAAAGTTAATAAATTGGGGCTTTATCAAAATTTAAAACGTTTGTTCTATGAAAAATCTTAAGAGAATAAAGGGACAAGCTCAGACTGGGAGAAAATATTTGCAAACCACATAACTGACAAAAGAACTAGTATCTAGAGTAAACAAAGCAATCTCAAAACAGTAAAGAAACAATCCAATTAGAAAATGGCCCGAAGATATGAACATACATTTCACTGAAGAAAGCAAACCAGTGCATGAAAAGATACCCAATATCATAAGCTATTAGAGAAATTTAAAATCACAATGAGATATCACTACACATCAATCAGAATGGCACAAATGAAAAGCAGTGATTATCCCAAATGCTAGTGAAGATGCAGAGAAACGGGATCACTCGTATACTGCTGGTGGGCATGTAAAGTGACAGTTTCTTGTAAAACCACACATGTGCTTATCATCCATCCTAGCAATTTCACTTTGGGCAACTATCCTAGAAAAATGAAAACCTACATACATGAATATTCATAGCAGTTTTATGGATAATAGCCCCAAACTGGAAAAACCTAAATGTCTTTCAACAAGTGAATGATTAAACAAATGTGGTACATCCATACCATAAAACACTACTCAGCAATAAAGAGGAATAAACTATTTATTGATAAACACAACAACTTGGATAGATCTCTATGGAATTACACTGAGTGAAAAACAGCCAATCTCAAAAGTTTACATACTGTATGATTCCATTTATATAACACTTTTAAAATGACAAAATTATAAAAATGGAGAATAGATTAGTGGTTGCCAGAGATCAGGAACAAGGTGGGGAGGGAAAGAGTGGGTGTACTTAGTAAAAGGTAGCACAAGGGGAATGGTTCTGTATCTTGACTGTGATGGTGGTTATACCAATCTCCACACATGAAAAACTGCACACAACTAAATATAAATGCACACACGTACCGCAAACAAGTGAGTGCATGTAAAACTGGGGAAATGCGAGTAAGGCCGATGGGTTAAGCTAATGCCAATTTGCTGGTTGTGATATGGCAGTATAGTCAGGCAAGGTATTACCACTGGGGAAGGAGGGCAAGAGAACACAGAACCACTTTGTAATGTTTCTTCCAACTGCACAAGAATCTATAATCTTTAAATAAAAAGCTTTAAAAATTAAGAATCAGCTCTTTCTTTCCCTTATACTCCTGTTGTAAGCAAAGGTAATAGGCTCTGTATCCTTTCATACTTTTTCCTATGCTTACACATGCTTTAAATTTGGCAAAATGGGATGATGCAACTTGTACTATTCTTCACCTTGCTTTTATCACATAATAATATATCATGGACATCTTTCTAGTTAATAAATATTGATCTTCATGTATATAAACTTGCAGGAATTCCTGATGCACTGCATTTAAATGGGTAATCTTATCAACATTACAGGCAGTAAAGACTTAGAACTTACCCTACTGTCGGTTGTGAGAAAACCAGAGGATACTTTTCAATTGCCATCGAGCCAGAGGTGGGAGGTGCTGCTTTGTTCAGAATAAGTTTGGCCAAAATGGCCAGAGCTTCATCTCTGGCCATAGCATCATCAATTGAGAAGCAAGTCTCAATATATAAGAGAAAGCTTGGTAGAAAAAGCTAAAAATAACAAAGGAAATCACACTTATTAACAGATATAACAAATTTCATAACACCTAATAAAGTGAAGATTCTAATACTTCTTCTAGAGAGCAAAAATAAATAAGTCATAAACACTCAGGAATCATAATGACATTAGATCTTTCCACAGGAACAATGCAAGCTAGGTTAGCAGTGCTTTCAAAACTCTGAGGGAAAATGATTCAGAATCTAGAATTCTATACCCAAACTACTAATAAATTGTGAACAGATAATAAAGACATTTTTGGACATACTGTATATCAAAATTTTACTCCCTTTTCCCTTTCTCAGGAACCTCTGGAGAATGTGTTCCATCAACATTAGAAAGTTAACTGTAAGATAAAGAGAAATACATAGGATCCCGGAAACGAGAGAAGCAAAAGGAAGCTCTATTACAACATTGTTTAGTAGGCTGAGAAAGCAACCCATTGAGAGAAAATTCCTCCAGGAGTGTCTCTAAGAAAGGGGAGGAAATACAAGTTGTTAAATTCTAACAGTTTGCCATGGAAGGCATTTTATAAAGCTGTTAGGAGGATAAACTCACTGACCTGGTATTAAAAAAAAAAACAATTTTTAAAGAATGAGGCAATTATAAACTCTGGAAAAAAATGTAAAGGCGTACAAAAAAATGTAACCTTAAAAAGGTCCCTTTTTTATATGGATTAAGTGTATGGCGAATTTGAAGTCAACCAAGATCTGTCATATAACTCTATTGGGAAGAAGAGGGGGCAGGAAAAGGGCTGTAGAAGAACCCAAATCTATCTAACATAAGCAGAAGTCCACACATAAGGACTAAAATTAACAAATTAAGGTCAAGATGAACATTTACATGACTTAAAAATATAAAGTAAATGTAGTAGCTAAAAATCATTAGATGTGTTAGATGTGAGAAAAACAGGAGTGGAAATCAAGTGACTGACTTTTAGTCCTGTTTGACTTTTTAAACTATGTACATATACTATTCTGATGAAAATAAGATTTAAAAAAAAAGAAGAAAAAGAAAAAGACCAAGGGGAGAAGGAAAAGATGCCATTGCTAAGAAAACTAGAGCAAGACAAAGGGCCCTTACTGGTAGGAAAGAACAGGATCCAACACACATGCAAAGAAGGTTTCTTTGGGACAAAAGAGAATAAACATTATTAAAGTCTTTCACAAGGGGAGGAATAATTAATAGCTTAAAAGGTGACCACACAAGCCAAAGTCCATGCTATCTGCCTATACAGTGCATATATCCATCCTCTCCTATATCTCAGCAAGCTCTGTTCTTTTCCCCCATTTCCCAATAAATTCTTTTTTGCTGGCAGAAAGAACAAAGGAGAGGAAGGAGAGGAAGGAAAGGTAGAAAGGAAGTCTAATGGGAAAAATGAGAGACAGCTATGAAATATACTGTAGGAAACTAGGTATAAGGAATGGCAAATGTTTGATGTGGCAGAGGAGGTAGAAGAGAGATCAAGTTAACTCAGTATTTGATAAGATTTCCATCTCATTCCATCAGGTGTCTACTCTATAGCAATGAAATAAATCCACAATCTTCCTTCAAAGCAAACTCTTTCAGAAACTATATTCTATGCTTCAAATTCACGTAAAACTTCCTTAAGCTGTTTTTTTTTTCCCATTTTATCACACAGTTCTATAACTTCCTAAATGATAATTAGAAAACAAGCTGGCTACCTGCTATCATTTTAAATGCCTTAGCACCTGGGATAAATTTTCACTTGTGACTTAAAATTAATACATAATCTCTTTTTTAAAAAAATCTTGACCAAAACATTAAGCACTTATTTTTCTTACTCTCAAAAAAAAAAAATTAGAGAATTTAAAATTTGATAATTTTATTATGACAGATTAAAAACTAAAACCCCCAATTTACTATCTTCCTTACCTGCTCAAATTGCTTCATAGCAAACATGACTTCAGAAAAATCCAAAATTAAACGTCTTTCAAATTTGCTCTCAAAAGTCTGTGGACCACAGGTACAAAAATATTAATATAAGTACAATGAGAATACTTCCCCTTTCCTGAAAAAAAAAATCCAAAACCTGCAAGAATGTCCTTCAATTTGCAGGCACGGAGTACTGGGATGCTTGATATGAGTTAATACAATCAAAGGAGTCAAAAAGAACTTGGTTCCTAAATTTGCCACTGTGCAAAAAGAAATGTGCCAGATGTGAAATAAGCACTGAGTTAGAGTACAGGAACAGTGGACACACTTATTCTGTCCAAATCAGGGTTCTCCAGAGGAACTTACATGGGTACAAAGGGGCCTATATTTTCCAGTGGTTAGAGAAGAGCTGCCTATTTCTTTTCTAACCACAGAGAATTATGGAAGGGCAAGGAGCAATTTTATACCACCTTAAAAGGTATACTCCTATACTTCATGGAACTAGGAAGAATCTAACCGATCTTTCCATTTTCAATGGAATCCATCTTCCAAATTCACTAAAGAAAAATGCAAATTTCATCAAATCATTTTCCTGCTTAAAATTCTTCAAGGCATCCCCATTCCCTCCCAACTACTTGCAGGTAAACTCCAACCTAACTTTTCAAAGCAGGAAGAGACTTGCTGATACTGCGTCATACCTCCTTGCGTGTTCGTGTGCCCAGACTGTGTAGGTCTATGAACACATCCCTCTGCTGATCCCCCTTCTAGGGTTAACCCTTTCTCTGACTGGCAGACTGCTATTTTACTTCAAGGACCTTCTATATCCCAAAATAAAAGTCCTTTGAAAAGGCTTCTCTTTTCATAGAGACAGAATTAATAATTTTTTTTCAATATAGTTTTTTCCTCTGCACTCACTCCCAAACCACCCACCCTCTCACCCCAAAAATATTTGATGAAGATAATTACTTTTTCTATGGTTTCTTTGATGAGGATGTCTGGCAAGGAAACATTTTCGCCTAAGATCAAAGCCGAAATTACATCCAAGAGGGTCTCCCGGCAAGGTGCAGAAAGATGGGTTATTTGTAATGTTTGAGACAATACCTGTAAAATAAAAGAAAAAACCAGGCCATGCTTACCTATCTGTTTTTTTTTGTTTGTTTTCAGATTTTTTATTTATTTCTCTCCATCCCCAACCGCCCCCCCCCCCAGTTTGTCTGTTCTGTGTGTCCATTTGCACGTGTTCTTCTTTTTGTCCGCCTCTGTTGTTGTCAGTGGCACGGGAATCTGTGTTTCTTCTTGTTGTGTCATCTTGCTGTATCAGCTCTCCGTGTGTAAGGCGCCATTCCTGGGCAGGCTGAACTTTCTTTCCTACTGGGTGGTTCTCCTTACGGGGCGCACTCCCTGTGTGCGGGGCTCCCCCATGCGGGTCTAGGAGGCCCAGGGTTTGAACCATGGACCTCCCATGAGGTAGACAGATGCCCTATCCATTGGGCCAAGTCCGTCTCCCCCTACCTGTTTTTAATGAAAAGACTCTAAGCAAATAAAGTTGGGGACTCACCTTACACACTTCAACGGGTTTGGTTATTTTTGATCCATTTCCATGCTTCACAAGAATCAGATAAGTTTCTAACAACCTTTTAATCTGTTCAGAACTTTCACAACAGTTAGTTTTAGTTACTTTTGTGTGTAGGCTCAGGAGGGATTCCTGCAAACCAAGGATTTAACAAAGAGAAGAGCTGTAGAATACCAAACTAATTTGTTAATCCAATAATGAAAATATCAAAAATTTCTAAAGCAAAAGAATGTAGAGATTCTTTTATATATTCTTTTGCTTTAGGAAAAAAAAAAGATGCATTTTCCAGGAATCACTAATGATGGTAATGGCTCACATTTACTGAGTGGCACTGTTCTAAATTCTTTACATGTATTTGCTCACAATCCTCACAGCAACCCTGAGGAAGAGAATATCATTACCCCCATTTGCCGTATAAGGAGACTGATGAATAGAGACCTTAAATAACTTTCCCATGTCACACTAGAACTAAGTAGCAGAGCCACTATTCAGACACAGGCAGTCTGACTTCAAAGCCTGCACTCTTAATTGCTACGCTCTACTGCATTTCAGGATATCAAATAAAAATTGCTCTGACTGTGGTGGGGGGGAAGGGAGAAAAGGGGGGGATCTTAATATGCATGTAAAGTATAAAGAAACATACAAAACACAATCTCCAGGAACGGAATCCTAAAGTAAGAACAAAAACAATAAATTCTTAGATTCCATTATATATATATATCCTTAAAAATAGAACTTACTCTTTATATTGTCTATGTAACATCTTAAGTAATCTAAGTATCTTTTAAAAATAAATAAAAAATATATTTAAAAAAAATAGAACTTACTTGCAAACATTCAAAAAATATACCAAAATGTTCCTTGAAGATGTAAAAAGCAGTGGACTTGACCATGTTTTTGAGTGTTTCTCCAACTAAAATCCATGGTAGTTGAACTTCTGTTTCAGTAACTGGGCCTAGCTTTTGTAAAATGAGCTTCACCGCCTGTGGGAACCCAAGAGTCATTGAAGGTAACATGTAAACCCTATTTTTAAGACTTACACTGTGATTTACCGCTCTCATTATATTAACTTCAAAATCAAGAGCATGACAGCTTTGTTGGTTGCCAGCTATTTACAAAAGGAATTTGCAAACTAGGATGGGTTTTTTTTTATCATTAAACAGTCTACTCCTCCCCCCCACCCATGAATCAACTTATTCCTCCTTGTATACAGGAGGAAGAAGACAGCAATGATTTTGTGAGTAAATAAAAACACCTACTCACCAAGGGCCTACATTAGGTAATCACTGTTACTAAACCCCACGGCACTCCTTTTTGCGCTTCCTAAGTATTCTGGACAATCCTCAGTCAATGTTAATTGCATTCTTCTTTTCTATTTTCTTTTTAATCTCTTCCACAAGACCCAAAGTATTGCTCGTGGTTTTTTACCTGGCCTGTACAAGAGTGAAACATATTTCTGACTCCTTTGCACATTTCAAACAGCAACTGTCCAACTCCTTCCACCTTTTCTGGATGCTTATCAAGATCAAGAAACATTAAATTGAAAAGTGCATTTTTATCAGAAACCTAAAATACAAAATATAAATGGAAAATTATATTTACAACATAGACATCTCCAAATGAAGGAAACTTGTTTGTTATACTATAGAGCACACATAAATATAATTAGGAAGAAATTCTAAAATGAATATACTACTATTGAACTGCAAGTACTTTAACAATAAACTCTCACTTATGTCACACAGAAGAATGGTTAATTCACTGATGTGGTTAAGTATCAAGCAAAACCACATAAGGTGACATTGAATCTTTTCAAATAAATCATAAAGACAGTTATGAGCATAAGAGAAATTTAATACCAGTGTTTTTGTTGTATTACAAAAGTCCTCTAAAATTCACTATGGAAGCAAACACAAATGACACCATGCAATCAGTCCCAGAAAATTATTATAAAAATTCTTGTTATCTCACTGTATATGTATTTACTGACTTGAATGGAAACCTTTGATGTATATTCACTGAAAGTTGTTAAAAACCTAAATGGCAATAAGAGTGACCCAAATTATTTCACATTAGTGAACAAAGACTAAACCTTACATTGAGATAATCTCAAAATAGTAAAAGGAAGTTTCTGTTCACATAAAAAATGAGTCCAGAAAAACCACATTCAAAATGATGTCTTTCTGTTTATTAGATCCTTAAGAATTAACCAGTAATAAGACTATAAAATATCAGACTAACCTTTCTCATCAAAAATGTAAAGCTCTCAGCAGCAAAATTTCTTATATGTAGTTTGTTATGAGCCAGCAGTGTACTGTACATGCTGTAATAAGAAAATAAAGACATGTTTAATTAATCACTTGATTAATTAATTAATCACTTGATTTTTATAAAGATGTACTGAATGTCAACTATCTGTCCAACACCAAGTCAGGTGTACAAAGACTACGTAACAGGTATAAGACAGGAAGTTACATTCTCATGCGATTAACCAGTCCCCCACGGTAAAAACAGTTAAAAGACTGCACGGTCACAGACACCAAAAGCTCGCAGTTTGGTGGTGCTGGTCTTCTAGGAAAGGCTCCATGAAAACAAACTCATGGTCAGCCCTGAAGGACAGAAGGGATTCAGGTGGGGACTGGAGTGCGTATTAGGAGAGATGAAGGCAAGAGCAAAGACAGGAGTGGGCAGGAGCGATCATGGCCAAGTGACAGGAAGGCATGCGGCCCTGCTCAAAGAGGAAGGACCACTGGTTCAGGGAGGGCATTCTGCCCCTGCAAACGGATGACTCTCAACGCCCAGGGGAGAAGTTTGGACTAACTTACATTTATTGAGCAATTACTTTTTATTTCCTTCCATCAGGACAACTCTATCGGGTAGGTACTACTATTAGCCCCATTTTACAGATACCGAAAGTGAAGCAGAAAAGGTAAACATGCCCAAGCACACAACTCTAACTAGTTATCTGTTTAATTAAATTGTTTAAATTGGTCTCTCCAATGTCAGGACAGATGGAATGTCTCTCGTATTTTTACCACATCCCCAGAACATGATAGCAGGTATTGAGAAAACGTTCCAGCTGAACAAGTCCCTTGGGTATATATGGGGCATCCCCCAAGTTTCTAATGGGGCCCCAGTCATCTATGAGATGAGCCAGCTCATACCACATAGAGGAAAGAGGCCACCCCAGGATCTCCCCCATGGAATTCAGGATTGCCCCCATGGAATTCAGAATTGCCTCGACAGAATTCCCTGTAATGGGCATGCTCTCATGCTCCACGAGGGTCTCCAGAATATCTTGCCAGCTATGCCAACAGTAACACAGGAGGTCGAGCCCAGGAAGGTTTACCGAATTTTTCTGTATTCTGAAGAAACCCCATGGGAGGCCAGCAAGAGTAAACATACCTTTAATATTTACAGGACCCTATGGTGGCCTGTTAGGAGTTACTGTGCCACCCCTTGGGGATAGGGGCTTATAAAGCCATTACATCAGAGGGAGAAAGAAATGGTACCTGGAACAGCTACAGAAATATGCTTGTGCATGCAATTTCCAAAACATTCTCACCACATCCTTGCTCTTATCTTCAAGGACTGGGCTGCTAGCAAGTTTAGCCTATCTTTTCCCTTAGTTCTAATCAACAGGAAGGAGGAGGGGGAATGGGCATTTACATTAACCCCTCGGGGACACTGAGACCTGAGAGGGGAAGGGGTTAGGCCAAGGCCCACAAAATTTGAGCAGCAAGGAAGGACCAGGGTCAGCTCTCTGCTCTCTCTTGCTCTCAAGATCCCTACTCAGACTGACCTTCTGTACCTTGCCTGGGGGAATGGGTTGGGGTCCCTCTCCCTGCAGCTCTGTGTGGTGGTCTGGAGATGTAGCATGCAGAGAAGGGTAGGGTGCAGCGGGGAGTGGGGTGACCCTGAACCTCTGTGGTCCAAACCTGGACCAGTGTCCTTTACTCTTGAACAAGGCTAATGCTGACTGCGGTCTCATCAGCCCTGTACCCCCTGCTCAATACCTGGTGGCCTTGATCAGCCCCAAGGGAGGAGTGGCAGACTTCCTGCTTACTGTGCAACCAGAAATTGACTCCAAGTCAGAGGGCAAGAACTGGGGTACCTGGATGAGAACAGCTACCTCTGGCCTGGCTGGAGGGTTCTGGCTCCAGAGCCAAGGAGGGAATCCCCGTGGGAAGATGTGTCCTGCAGTTAGACGGTATAGGGGAGGGAGGGCCGTGCACAACCTTCCCAGCTTTCAGCTTTTTAAATATTTAAATAGACTGATAAAACTAATTCACTTCTGACAAGTACTTGAAATCAGTATGGAAATTGTGGGATATGATAAAATTCTGTGAGCAACTGCCATTCATTCATCAACAAGGTGACAAATCCTACCAATTAGCAGGGAAATGTCCTTTACTCTGTCCACCTGCCTAATCTTGGCATCCTTGCACAAAAGTTCTTTCACACAGACCCATCCCTCCCTTTGCTAGCCCTCTTCCCTCCTCTTCTTCCTTTCAATATTAACTTATTTTCTTCTGAAATTGACAGGCTTGTTATAAAGAGTTCAATCAAGAAAACATAAAAAATGAAACAAAAAAATCCAACTTTCCAAAAAATGGAAACGATCCATCATCAGCATCAGAAGAACCTCCTACCAGCTGTCTTCCTACTCTTGTATGGAGATGGAAGAATAGAAAGCTGACAGATAGAATGGTATTTATTTGGAAAGGTGAAGACAGATTTAGCAATAGCCAGTTGCTGAGCTTGACAAATACTTTTGCATAAAAATACAGTTGAGCAAATTTCATGTCTCCTGGACCTCACTGAGGATAAAGAGAGGATGTGGTCTTCTGTGCTGGCATTGCTGTGCAGGACTGGAGGCCAGCCTAACAGTCCCCCAACTCCTGTGTGACTTTGTTTCTGTCATGCGAGCTTGAACAGGTACTTCTTTCTCTCTGGAGCTGAGACACTTGTCCAAGGCAAGCTGGGACTTCAAGCCCCTCTCCCCCCAGCTTAAGGTTCCAAGGAGTATTATGGGCCCTGTGAAGACAGAGCTTTTTCCTGTCAAGAAAAATTTCAGTGCTTCATCTGTGAAACACGTTCTCCATTTCATTTATAGGTTCTCTACTTCAGAGACACCCAACAGTCCTTATGCCAGGTGGCTTTGTCCTGTTGCCAAATGTCTTTTCTATAATTGCTCTAATTTGTTTGGCCTTATCTTTTATCTGTATTACAGTGATTTTCCCAAAATTTTCCTTCACACTGCTAATTTGACTTCCAGCTATGTCTACTGTACTATAATATTTATGTACTAGTTTTGTTTTAGTCAAGTATCAGTACTCACAGTTACTCACCATTTCTATGTCATTCTGTTGTTCTATATGCAGGTATTGAACTCCTTCACACAGTTACCCTTAAAGTATGAATCCTTTCTTTTGGCACTTCTCTGACACTAAGGTTTGGGGGTAGGATGTATTTGGGGAGGGGCTTGCTTTCCTAGGAGAAATTTCACTGGAGGTCTCAGGCTCTTCTCACTCTCTGAGAACCTGTGTACAGTTTCAGAGCACGCTTTCCCATGTGAGTTCATTTTTAATTGTCGTTCTGAGCCTTCTATGAATAGTCTTTTTTCATCCTGGGCAAGCCTCATCACCTTTCCCTCTCTCCTCTTCTCCACCAACTCTGATCACACTTATTCTAGAGATTAATGTCATATTGTTTATATGATTCAAGACATTGAAAAGTGTAGAGAATAATAAAAAGTACATTATGAAAAAAAAGAAAACAGCGACTAAGTGAGAAAAGAGTACTTTCAGAAAGATTAATTTGGTGGCAGGGTACAGAATAATGTGAAGGAAGGAAAAAGAGGACAGTAGTCCAACTAGAAAGCTGCTTAAGTCATATAAGTTTAGGCAAACAAACACATGAAAGAGGCTGGTAGTAGGGGAAAGTGGCAAAGGATGAGCCCAGGAAACATTTCAAGAGTTCCTGCAGTGAAGCCAAAGCGCTGCAGGCTCTGGACTTTCCCCTACTACTTCTCTGACTTTGTGTACTCTTCCCCTTACTCATGCTGTTCCAGCCACTTGGACTCTTTGCTGTTCCGTGGACATATCAGGCATACTCCCAAGACATTCTCCCCTTGCTAGACTCCTCTAAAGGGCAGGGATTTTCATCTGTTTTATTTGTGAATGTATCTCAAGTGCCTGACAAACGGTGCTCAATAAATATTGACTGAGTAAGTGAATGAATAACAGACACAAAAGGATTCGGGTCAAAGATGCTTCTAAGGTGCCAAACCTCAGTGACCAGAGAGACATGGCGTCACCAGTAAAAATTGGTCAACCAGTGCCTGGTATGTAGTGGGCATTCAATATGTATTTGCTAAACACATGAATGAAGGAAAGGTAAGGAGGGTTGATTTGAACAGAAACATGTTGGGTTTGGTTTCAGTAATACTCAAGTGAAAATATCCAGGCTGTTGAAGATGCTAAATTGAAAGGAAATAAATCTGGAACTGTACAGCCTAATTCAGGAAACATAACAGTGATAACTGTAGGCATGCAACTATATTCCCTAAAGACCAGGGTTGGTTATTTAATGAAGTAATCTTGTTTCTTATATATTTTATCAAACGTAATGGGCCCAGAAATACTTGTGGAGGTTATGGAATCTAAGCCAGGTGTTGATGGGTGGGTATAATTTCAATAACTAGAGATAAGAGAAAGTCAGGTCAATGCAGACTTAAGACATATTCAGTTGGGGGAATAGACCATGGACCACTTTAGCTGGAGAACAAACTTTGTATAAGGAAATAATTAGGGATCAAGCTGGAAAGAGTTTGGAGTCAGATAGAAGGAGGGGGAAAGGCAATTAAAAAACATATTAGAGAGAAAAAAGGGTCACCTGTATATACTGGTCATGTCCTTCACCATTAGTCTCCACAGGTACTTGTAAAGATATGACAGCGAGGTGAAAGCCCATTCTAACAGCTCCGTGTCTTGAGTCTCCAAGATTGGAGTGACAGTCAGAAAAAAATCTGGAAAATGTGGATAGAAGTCTGTCTGCAGATCTCGTGCCAACTGTACAACCAAACTGGATTAAAAATAAATAGAATCGACTGATTCTGAGACATGTAGATCAAAAAACAAAGACTGTAAATCTACTTCACAAATGACAGTAAATGGTCTATGATCACAGAAGAATTAAACCAACATGTAATACTTCTAAACTAAGTCCCAAGTTAGGTTTCATATCCTTTACATCTTGAGAGTTCAGCAACAAAATCAAGCTAGTGCAAAAGGTGCATTCCATAACAAACTATGATTGACAACTTCTGTAGTGTCAATGAAAAAATGGCATTCTCTTAGGAGCATAAAACAAAAGCAAAAAAAGTATTCTGCTTTATGGTAATCCACCTCTTCCTAATATTGTGATCTAACAGAAAAGACAAATTATTTTTGTTTCTAAATTACAAATTCCTGATCTAAGGCATATGTAGCTATGAAACACAATCTTTCTTAAAATTTAGATGTATGTTGTCAGTTTGTATTTCAAAATGCTACTTACTCCAAAAGGGGTTGATAGGCAAAACTGTTCTTAACTTGCAGGTGAGTCTTCAAACTCTGAACTATCTCTTTTTGATGATAGACCAACTGATTGAATGACTGGCATTTGTCAATAACTTCTTTGTAAAATTTCCCTGGGTGAAAAAAAAAGAATATGTTTTGTTTTTCCATCACACCAACAGCTGGTTGCTTTGAGCATATAAAGTACAAAAGACAGGTGAATAAGAAAGACACAAAATAGAAAATACCGAAGTGTTCTGTAAGGTTCAATTCTCTCCATTTCAGCAGGCCCTCAAAAAAGTAGGTTTCAACCTCCTGCCAAGATCAAAGCAGTTCATCAATCAGACAATTCAAAGCAAAACAATGATCAAAGTAAAAAGGAATAATATTATTAACTTAAGTCAAGGACGATATGTGAGGAGTTTAAAGCTCCTTTTTGTTTTTTAAAAAGGACACTAGCTAATACTTCAAAAAGCAACCAAAAATAAAAAAATAAAAGCAACCAGGAGTGTAATGTGGACAGTTGCCCTTATAAGAACGGTGTTTTACTGATTTGGGTGCAGTAAATAATTCTCTAAAACACACACAATAGTCACAGTAAAAGGAAATTTTATCTCTATGTTTTTTACAATTTAGGCCCAGAAAAATGTGCTGACTTTTTACAGTTCTTCTATTCGAAAATATGAACAACAACAATTTGAGGGGAAAGTAATCTGGCATTTCTAATAAAATTAAAAACAATGAGGTTTATTCAGTTTTATTCTAGTAGAGGGAGAAACATAAAATAACCTAAAATCCATCGATATAATCTATAAGTACTATGGTATATAATGTGGCAATTAAAAAACTTATATCTATATTGAACTAGAGGAATGTCGATACCCAAAAATGATAAAAGCAAGTTATAAGTAAAGTGTATGGTAGGATTCCACTTTTCTTTTAAGAAGAGAGCTCTATAATGATCACATATATTTGGATAAGCATGAGAGAAAGGTATGGAAGAACTGTCAATATTGGTTTACTTGACAACAGGGGATATGAAAGGTGAGATAATTGGCTTTTTCTAAGATTAATACCATGTTGTTTAGCTTTCCAATGCAAGTATATAATACTTTGTACTATGAAATGTAAAACCAGTAAATTATTGCCATATATGTTATATGTGTGTATGTATGAATACATTTAAATGAAGAGCATAACCGTATAAGCACACACACAAACAGCATGTCAAATATTCTACCTAAAAAAAAAACACCTTAAATTCTGCTTTGGAAATCTTTAAAGGTAAATATGAAATAAAGTAATAGGCAGAGTAGAGAAGAATAAAGAGAATTCCATTAAATTTTGTTCACTGTCCAATGAGACATAAGGGAAATACTAAACCGCTCAAAACATAAATATAGAAGGCATTTCTACCTAGCATAGTGACAGGCACACATCAGGGATAGACTGTATCCCTGCCCTGTGCAACGTGATTTTGTAGCTCCTTCCTCCAAGAGATGGAATCCATTTCCTCATCCCTTGAATCTAGACAGTGTGACTTCCAAGGCTAGGCTCTAAGACATCTTTCAGTTTCTGCTTTCATTCTCTTGAAAAAATTCTGCCACCATGTAAAGAATTCCGGTCTAGTTTACTAGAGAATAAGAGTTGAGGAGAACCAAGGCCAACAAGCCTCAACCAAACTGCCAGACATGTGATTAAGGCCATTTTGGACCATCAGCCCAGGATCCTTTCCTAGGCTCTCTTCTCTGCTCACCTGACACTCTATCCCTTGATACTTTCAACCTCTCCTGTGGCTTAAACTATAAATTATATGCTGAATCCCAACTCTGTAATTCCACCTCCAATGTCTCCTGCATTCCAGATTCATATATCCAACTGTCTTCTGGACATCATCATTTGGATGGCCATGAGAATATCAGATTCAGTAAGCCCCAAAAGGAACGAATTATCTTTTGACCACAACTGTATGCTCCTCTTCCTATAGCTCTATCTTGGTGAGCAACACCCCCACTACTCAGTTACTGGAACCAAAAACCTTGACCACATTCCCTTCCTCCTTGCATATCCAGCAAGATACAAGTCCTACCCATTCAACTTCCTTAATCACTCCGGATTCATGCCTCTTCTCTTCATCTTGACTACTCCTATGATAATTTTTTCTTACCTGGATCTTTCCTGATCTTCACAACTGGTTTTCCTGACTTTAATTCTGCTCTTTCCTCCACATTAAGATCAAAAAGATCTAAAACTTTAATCCAGTCATGTCAGTCTTGTCCTGACAATCCAGGAACAACACCCCATAGTGTCAGGATAAAATCCGAACCCCTTGGCTTGATATATGAAGCCCTTTGTGATCCCTGCCTATCTTTCCAGCTTAACCTCCCACCAACTAACCCCTTTCCCTATCCCAGCCACCAGCATTGCACACACACACACACACCAGATGTATGCTTGTAACTACACAAATTTCTTTGCAGTATGTAGAATGTAACATGCACTCTCTAGTTCCTCTGCCTGTACAAAGGCTTTTCCCAAAGCATTAAGTATTTACCTAAACAACTGCACTTACCACACTGAACTGTGTGAACACTGTAGACCATGCATTCAAAAGGACAGGGAACAGAGTCAAACTAGAGCCCAGTAAAGAATAGTTAAGAACTGAGGCTGAATACTTAATTTAAAAGCATATTACATAGGACCTTAAAAGGCTACCAGAGGGATACTGACTTGATGCAGGAAAGAGAAAAAGATTTCTGTATAGAGGGGTAATGTATAGAGTATAGTTAGAATGGCAGGGAAATTACATAGTCTAGCCCCTTCTTTTTATAGAGGAGGAAATGAAGCCCCAGAAAAGCAAGTTGCTCAAAGTCATGCTAAAATTATAGCTGCAGGAATATGGGTCTGCAGTATTGTTCAGAATGAACATGGGAAGAGAGGCTGGAATCACAGAAGCCACTTGACTATCATGTCAAGTAACTGTCTAGTATCTTCCAATAGAACCTTCTGCAATGTTGGCAACTTCCCACATCTGCACTTGTCCAACATGGTAGCAAATAACCACATTTGACTAATGAGTCCTTGAATTTTTAATTTAACTTAATTTAAATCTAATTTGCCACAAAGGGTTACTGTAGTGGACAGTACAGGCCTAACAAACACATTTCACACCCAAAAAAGGGATGACTTGAAAATCAATTCACCTCTACCAATAGTAAGAAATTAAAAAACAGTAATCAATACTTGAAGATTTGGCTCACATTCTTACCTCATCATAGCTTGTTGTTCTATCGATCCGATGAATAATATCGATATTCACATTCCCCAGTCGCTCGGCAAATGTAAGAAACTTGGGGGAAAGCACATTTAATATTATTTAATACTTATTACATCTTGAATATCCGTTTGAGAGATGTATGGTAATCACATGTGGATAATTTCCTTATGAAGTGTAGAAAGTTTATAGCTTCAGTCCTCAACTTTCTTCTGAATACTTTAGTAAACCTCTTCATTTACTAGCATTAAAAATAACAGTATGTTTTGCTTGTTATAATGATTAATTTCTGACTTGTTTTTCTATCAATCATAAAACGTTATTAAGTTTTGAAACAAAATGCAGACAACACTATCACTAGGAATAAGAGAAAATCCAAACCGAAAGATATAAAGCCTTAAGTAAATGCATTGAGCGCCTATTCAATGACAATAATACTTCAACAAATATGTTTGTAAAACTTTTTTTAATTATGTCTTTTCACATACAATATCCACCCTGGACTCTGGCGAACCTAGATGTACATCCGCTACGTGGCCTCGCTAGATCTGCTGTTAGCCTTCACAACCCGCTACAAGAAGAAGAATATAACTAAGTCATGGCAACAACAGGGTTTTTACAAGTTAAGAGTTGTGTGGCAACGAAAGCCAGGCGAGAAACTATCAAGACGCAAATAAAGAATATTGTAGTTGTCTTTGGCTAGAAATCACCCACAAGCTCCCGCCGGCCCGCCCACCAATTTGCTCTTTAAAAATCAAAAAGCAGGGGAGAACAGGCCCGAGGCACTCTGCCTGTGTCAATGAATTCAGTCTTGAACGGAAGGGAATTCCCAGGTCAGACTCAACTGATCATGGACAAAATCTGCAGTCCAGAAACTTGATGGGTTAAGCCAAAGGAGATGCATTTCTTTCCCCTTCCAAGCCCACCCCTTGTCTAAGGCAGCCAGAGTTTCCATCTTTCGCCGGAGCCTCCGGGTCTCTGCTCGTGCTAGACTTAAAGCTCTGCAGCCCAAGAGTCCCGCTCAAAGTCAGTCCCACCGGTGAGGCAGCGGAAACCGGGGGCTCTGGACACAAGCTCTCTAACTCACCCGGTACGTATTCTCCGTCTTGTGCGAAACGGGTTTTGTCTTCATGACTATAGAAGGGGAGAAACGAGCGAAGGGCTCGGCAAGGATCGAAGCGATGCAGTTGACTGTTGGGAAGGAAACCGGCTCACACACTTGCAGTCTCCGCTGCCCAAGTATCCAGACTCTCACGTGCGGCCTGAGCTCCAGGGCGCCGCCATGTTCGGGATAAAGAGCGGCCTGAGCTGGTCACGTGAGCGGAAACAACAGACCGCGCAGGCGCACCCTCCTCGCGTAGGGGGAGGGAGGGAAGGAGTAACTAACAGAACGAGTATGTCTCTTTTAACAGGCTTTTAAGAAGAATGTGTGATTTTATTAAAAAGCAAAACAAGCCTGTCATCATTATCAGCTACTATTAACTGACACTCTTGTACCGTTCGAAAGCTTTTTATATTCATAATTTTACAGTAAATAAAGCACAATGTGAATGCTAATATTAGTAACTCCTTTGACACACACGGGGTAATCAAGGGTGTACAGATAGTAACTGGCAGCCTAGCAGAGGTCAGTTTGGCTCTAAAATTTTAACCACTATTCTCTACGTAAAATTAGACAATAGAAAGGGATAAAAAGAACCAACAACCAAAAAATCCTATAATTTCACCAATTGTACACAACCATTGTTAACATAATATTTCTTGAGAACCTACTGTGGGCCAAGCACTGTTCTGGGAGCTGAACAAGACAGACACTAATAGTATTATTAGTAATAATTCTCTTTGGAAATGTTTAGTCTGAGGGGCTTGCGTTTTAGATAGACAAGGAGAGATGTTAAGCAGGTAATTAGATACAGGCAATTGAATATTCTAGCACCTGGAGCTCAGTGTTGCATCAGGCTGGAGGTATTTAAAGCCATAGAACTGAAAGAGAGTTTCCAGGGAGAGAGTGATGGAAAGGAATATAAAGAAGAGAACCTGGACTAAAACCAAGAGTGCCCCAACATTTAGCCAGGAAGGCAACTGGGAAAGAGAGCCAGTGGGATGGAAACCAGCTAATCATGACATGGAATCAGAAAAAAGGAAATGTTGCAAAGCAATGGCCAACTACTGTATATTGAAAGCTGAAGATAGAAAAGTAAATGTTGAATGGGACAAGATGAAGGTCACTAGTGACTTTGACAAGTGTAGTCTGTGGTATAAAGGAAAGGAATTGAAATGTGTGGATGGGGAGGGGACCAGAGGTAAAGAAGAGAAGTAGATGTACTTCAGATTGCTGTTATTGGCATTACAGCATCAACATTTTCTATCTCATCACAGGGTTTTTGTAAATATTTTTAATGGCTCCATAGCATTTATGGATTTTATTTTTAATAAAATATTGAAGTGCCAATGTTTGGTTGGCTTTGATAGGCTAATAAATGGTCTTTTTACTTGAAGGTGTTCTCAGTCTTTTCTGGGTCACAGATGTCTTACAGGAGTGTAAGAAAGCTGTAGACCTACTCCCAAGAAAAATGCAAATTAGCTCATTCACACTAAAATGTGTAGAAGATTTTAGTAAGTTAGAAGCAAGGGTAGAATACAATTTTCCCAGGCTAATGCCCAAATCACAACCATACAATTGTGCCCTTTACATTAAAAAAAATTTTTTTTTCTGGAGTTAATGGCGCAATAGGGAGGTATGATGGGCTGAATGGTGGCCCTAAACAAATCAGGTCCTAATGCCTGGAATCTGTAAATGTGGTCTTATTTGAAAAAAGGGTCTTTGCGGATGTGATTATGTTAAGTATATTGAGATGGCAAGATTATCCTGAATTATGTGGGTGGGTCCCAAATGCCATCACACGTGTTCTTATAAAAAAGTAGCAGAGGGAGATTCCAAACTCACACAGAGATATGCAGCGATGCTGCTGCAACCAAAGACGCTAACAGCCACTAGATGTTGGAAGAGACAAGGAATGCATTCTCCTCTAGAGCTTCTGGAGGTAGTACAACTCTGCCAACACCTTGATTTGGGCCCAGTGAAAGTGAATTTGGACTTCTGGCCCCAGAATTATGGAAGAATGAATTTCTGTTGTTTTAAGCCACCAAGTTCATGGTAATTTGGTATACAGCCACAGACAATTGACATAAGAGTAGAAAGAAAAAGGAAACTTCAGGAAACTGTTAAAAGAAAAACTTTTCATGCAATTTTGTGAAACAGGCTAGTAAGATATAACCAATAGATGGATCTGGAACTTGGTAAGAAGTCCACGTGGACACAATAACCCCAAGATGGCTGTTGGAAGACTCTCGTGAGAAATCCAATTCAGAACACAGATTTCCTCCGGAAGCCAGGAGAAGCCCCGTATATTCTCCAGGGTCCTTATTATTGGACCCTCCTGGGGGATTGATGGGTGGAGCAATCAATCAAAACAGCAAACAGCTGGGACTCCTCCCCTGCCATTAGCAAAGGGGTGGAATTATTAATGTTTCAAAAGCAACTGCAAAGGCTGAACTCTGTCTCTCTTGCCTTTCAACCCCAATTCTGGCCTTCTTCATCCCCATCTGGATCAATATGCAAGTAAACCCAGGGATTTATAATGTATAATGGGAAATTGTAGTCTGTAAATCAGCCCACTTTATCACTTTCAGCCCCTTCCTCTCTACCTGGGACCCATGATCTGTTATTTTTCTCCCTTTTCTCTTCCATCCCTACCTTAATAAATTACTGGCCTACCTCACCCAACATACTCTTGAAATTCATTTCTGCAGCATAGTCAAGAACTATAGCAGTTTGATATGATTATGAATTCCAAAAATAGATATTGGATTATGTTTGTAATCTGGTCTGTATCTGGGCGTGATTAAGTTATGATTAGGGCCTTGATTGGGCCATGTCATTAGGGCATTGAGTCCCCATCCACCAAGGGGTGGGACTCACAGATAAAAGACATGGCAAAGGACAGAGTTGAGGGTTTTTGATGTTGGAGTTTGATGCTGAAGTCTTAAGTTGGAGCCCTAGGAAGTAAACATACAGAGGAAAGGGAAGCAAGCCCCAGGAAGGGAGGAATCCAGGAAGCCTGAACCCTTGCAGACGTTGGCAGCCATCTTACTCCAATATGTGAAAATAGACTTTGGTGAGGGAAGTAACTTATGCTTTATGGCCTGGTATCTGTAAGCTCCTATCCCACATAAATACCCTTTAAAAAAACAACCAATTTCTCGTATTTTGTATAAGCACCCCTTTGGCTGACTAATACAAGAACCAAGACAGAATCCAGTTATATTAGGATCTCACTTGATTGAGAAATTCATGAATTGGGCAGCATTCTATTAAAAAATTAGAAGGGAGCTCATTAAGGGAAAGGAAAGTAAAACCTTATAATGGGTAAACATGGAAGCAAGTGAGGAAATGTTCTGAGTAGCCGACATTTCCATTTTATATAGGGAGGTCTTACTAGTGGGGAGCAGCTATACATTGATTGGCATTGTTTGCTCATCCATTCTGATAAGCTATCTCTACTGAACCAAAACTGGCTTATCATCAGGTATTGCTTATCTGCAGTTCTGTAGGGTGAATTCCATTTTCCCAGAAAGCACTTGCAGGTCAATTGTTTTTGTCTCCTGGAAGATCCCTTCTGGGAAATGGTGTCCCTCCTGGCAATGCCCAATGAAGGGGGCCATTTTATTTTACTTCACAAATCAGAAGGTACTGACACTTAGGAGTAGTGTTTACCATTTATCTTTTGCATCATTTCTTATTATACGATCCTCATACATTGGCTTAAGTAATTGGTTGAAAAATGAGCTGATATAGTGTGGTAGTTAAGAGCACAGATGCTGGAACCAGACTGCCATTGATTAGTCCCTGCAGATCAATTGTTTTTGTCTTCTGGAAAATCACTTCTCAGAAAGGGATTTAACGTATACATATTTGCTTTGAATGTTGCATTATGCGAAGTCACAGAATTATTAGTGTTGCTTCCAGAACTATTTATGTCTATATAATGGTAAGTTTTCTATTTGGTGGATGGTTTAGTTTTCAGGGCTGCTCAAGCAAATACCATAAAATGGATCAGGTTAAACAATGGTATTTTATTCACTCATGGTTTGAGGCTGGGAAAAAGTCCAAACCAAGCCATTTTTAAGGCGATGCTTTCATCCCCGAAAACTGGTGTTCTGGGGCTGGCTGCTGGCAAACTTTGGTTCTTAAGTTGTCACATGGCAACGTGCAGGGCAGCATCTCCTGGTCTCTCCTTTTTCTTCTGGGTTCCCTTGATGTTCAGCTTCTTGCTTCCATGGCTTTCTTCTCACTATCTAAATTTCATTCTCTTATAAAGGACTCCAGTAATAGGATTAAGACCCAACTTGATTTAGGTGGGTCACACATTAACTCAAATAACCTCATCAAAAGGTCCTACTTACCATTGGCTCACATCGTCAGGAATGGATTAGATTTAAGAACAAGTTTTTCTGGGATGTGTACAGCTTCAATCCACCACAGTAGGAAAGGGGAGAGAACTTCCGGGTTTGTTATATGCTGGTCCTTAATCTTTAAAGGTACACTTAAAATGCATCTCCCTCTAATTCCTTCTTCCTCCAAACCCGAAGTCCTTCGGAGAGCATTAATGTCACCCTGTATCAATCAGCCAAAGGGGTGCTGATGCAAAGGATCAGAACTCTTTTGGCTTTTATAAAGGGTATTTATTTGGGGTAGAAGCTTTAAATTACAAGGCCCTAAAGAGTCCAACTCAAGGGACCAGATCTCATTAACATTAGAAACCAAGAAATTCCGGATCTATTGAGATTCAACATAGCTGGTGCCTCAGACACCAGCTAGGAAAAAAAGCATTTACTTATGCAATGAATATTTATTAAGTACCTATTATATGACAGGCACTTGACTAAGGGTGAGAGTTACAGCAGTAAACAAGCAAAGTCCCTGCCCTGGGCTTATATTCTAGCACCCTGGTTTGAGTCTTTTGTGGACCCCAGAAAATTATGTTCTTAAGCTAACCTATTCCTGTGCATGGAAACCTATTTTATGTAGGGCCTTTTGGTTAGATTCAGTTAAGATATCTTTTGCTTAGATCACTTTGATTATATCATTTTAGGGTCTTTGATTGGACTGCATCAATGAGATATGACCCAGGTTGGGTCTCAGCCCTCTTGCTGGAGTCATATATAAGCTGAGCACTGAAAGCAGAAATACACAGAGAGAAAGAGAGCTGCATTTTACCCTGCCATGTGAGAGAGGACTCCAGTATCACCTAAAGACAGAGAAACCCCAGGTGACAGAGAGGAGCCAGGGACTGGAATTAGCAGAACAGCCCCAAGCTGAAGATGAGCTATGTGCTTGATTGCCCACAGCTGAGCTCAGGGAGAAAGTGCGCCTAGAGGAAACACACAGAGACTCGACGCTATTTTAACTTACCACATAGCAGGAGTCCAGCATCTGTCAGCAGCCAGCCTTTGGTGAGCCAATATTTCCAATGATGCCTTGATTTGGACATTTTCACAGCCTCAGAACTGTAAGGTTTCACCCCAAATAACTTCCCATGTAAAAGCCAACCCAGTTCTGGTATTTTGCTCCCAACAGCTTTAGCAAGATAAAGCATCTAGTCTGAGGAGACAAAAAATAAACATGTAAATATGTAGACTGTCAGATGGCAACCAGTGATATGGGGATAAATATGGCCGGGTAAGGTGAAGAGAGTGAGGAAGAAACTGTTCACTATTCTGCAGAACTCATTCTCCCTTACACCTTTTAGAAAAAGAACTCTTATCTTGAACTTTTGAAAGTCTGTTTTTATCTTTATTAGAGATGTTGTGGGTTTACGGAACAATTATGCATAAAATACAGGATTCCCAAACACCACTCCAACACCAACACCTTGCACTGATGTGGAACATTTGTTAACAATTGACGATTACAAATTTTTTAAATTGTACTATTAATTAATGTTCATGGTTTAACTTAGTATTCACTATTTGTGTTGTGTAGTTTCATGGATTTAAAAATAAATTCTTTTATTTCTGTTACTATATATACAATCTAACATTTCCCCTTTTACTCATATTCAGATATATATTTTAGTGCCATTAATTAATGAAATACATGACCTTGCATGAGAGACTATATTTCCCCCGTCTTCTTGCAGGCCAGTAGGATCTGAGTGGAAGTGTTTTGTACAGCATCGAGCTCATTTGCTAAAAGATGAAGCCACTTGCCATGGATCCTTTATCTCCCCTTCCCACTTGACTGGGAAATGGTGATGACTGGAGCATCTTTAGAAAACAAGTACGGAAGACAGCTATATAAACTTCCATATAGCATAAGTCACTTAGCTTTTGGATCTCTCCTATGGTGGCTATGATAGATTGAATTAAGTACCCCAATTTGGAGATATACTTAAATCTGAATTTGTATTCCTGTGTGACCCCATTGCAAGTAGGAGTACTTGAAAATGTTACTTTTAGTTAAGATGTAGCCCCCTGAATGAGGGTGGACCTTAACCTGGATTTTTGGAGTCTTTAATATGCAGAAGAAATTTAGACAGAAAAAGAGAAAGCCACAGGGAGGAGCCAGAAGCCACAAGTCAACAGAACACCAGAAGAGAAAGGAAAGAATGCCATCAAGTGATGGGAAAGCCAAGGGAACCAAGGATTGGGGGTCCGTCAGAATGCTACAAACCCCGGGAGGAAGCAGGCCTTCTAGCCTCCCCAGCTGTGAACGAATCATCTTCTCTGGGTAGGCCAACCCATTGTGTGGGATTGGTCATACCTGGCAAACTCTTAACAGTGACTTAACTGGTACCTAATTCAGGGCGTGCCAGGGCAGGGGCACATAAGCAGCTATGCTTTATAAGATGTGCCTACATCTCCCTGAGAAGGGGACATTGAAGAAGAAACCTGAAGGAAGGGAGAGAGGGAGTCATGAGGCTATTTGGGGAAAACAGTTGCAGGCAGAGGGAAGGTCCTGAGGTAGGAACAGCCATGAGCTCAGTATGGCTGAACAGAGATCGTGAGGAGGAGAGGAAGTGAGAAGGGCCAAGGGGTGGGGGGCAGGTCATATAAGGCTTATAGACTGTTGAAAAGCCTCTTCCCAAAGAGCTGAGAGAGTCCCAAGACGGGAGTAGTAGAGAGTCCATGGAAGAGAACAGTGGCAGAGATCTTGTGGGACCAGAGAAGGGATGATTGGCATACTCTCTGGAGAACCTATAAATTGGTCTGGGAGTACATAAACTGGGAATGCCAGACAGAAGAAATTGTTGTGGGGCCTCAACTATACTGTTGGATTTATTCTGCTAATCAATTACTGTGTTTATAATCAAATGGGGTCTGGGAAGATGTATTTTCAAGAGAATTATTGGTGAATTAACCAAAGTGACGAGCAATGCCCTACCAAGAAGTGACCAGAACGCTTTATGCCCAGAAGCATCTCTGCCAAAAGAGCTGTGCAGTCACAGAACTATAAGCATTCATCCAATTTTCATTTAATAGACTAGGCAAATCCAGAGAAATAAAATTACTCACTCAAGATGACACCGTAAATTAATAGCAGAACTTGGAACTAGGATCCAGCTGTCCTGACCCCCAACTTAATACCCTTTCCATTACAATCAACTTTAGCTCATGCTACAAAAGGTGATGATGGAAATTTCAAATCAAAAAACAATTTTAATTACTTTCATAATGTGTTCAGTTGGGGAAATCCATTATTTTATGTAAGCCATCAAATTTCTCTCCTAATGATTCTTTACACTAAACAGTGTGGGACAAAATACTGCCCGGATTACATATAAATGAGATTATCTCGATGGAAATAATTAGTATTAATAAGCCTCTTATTTATAAAGGACTTTGAGGTTTTCAAAGAACTTAGCATCCATTTTTTCCTGAGATCATCCCAGCAGCCCTGTGAGGTAAGCAGAGCAGATGTAATTTCTGGTGACTGGTGACAAAAAGTGACTCAGCCAAGGTCGCACAATTTTGCTTGATGGTGGCAGGCTTTTTCATTCCAGGTCCAAAGTACCTGCAAGCAAATGACTCTTCCCAGATGATTAATAGCTGATATTTTATAGTTTTTACGATGTATCAGATACTTCCCAGATGATTAGTAGCTGGTATTTTATAATTGTTACCATGTATCAGACACTGTTGCATGGAATGAATCATTTAATTCTTCAACAAAGTGAGTTCTATTATTATACCCATTTACTGATGGGAAAGCTGAGGTACAGAAAGACTTAGTAACTTACCCAAAGAACATGGCCTCATAAGCAGGTAAACCTAATGTATTCAGACCGTGTCCAGAGTCCGAGCTCTTAGCTGTTATACTATGCTACTTCTCCAGTTAGGACTTGGAAGCAATTTTGTGTTTCAGGTAGCTTATGGGCACATGTCAAGAGTCTTTGAGATCAAGTGTGGATACCACATACCTACTATGTTTGTCACAATCCCTCCTTTGATGTGTGTGGCCATTTGGTCTTTTTATTCACTTACATGATAAGGAGATGTGAAAATTTTGGTTTTCAAACCCATCCATCTGGTTGGCTGGAAGAAACATCGTGCATTACAAAAGCTATTTGGGGGAGCAGATGTGGCTCAAGCAGTTGGGTGCACACCTCCCACATGGAAGGTCCTGGGTTCAGTTCCTAGTGCCTCCTAAAGAATATGAGCAAGACTGAACTGAAGTGATGGGTTGGCATGGTGAGATGATGCAATGAGTTGATGCAATGAGATGACACAACAAAATGATGCAATGAGGAGACACAATGAGAGACACAACAAACAGGGAGCAGATGTGGCTCAAGCAATTAGGAGCCTCCCTCCCATATGGGAGGTCCTGGTGCCTCCTAAAAGAAGATGAGCAGATACAGAGAAGACACAATGAACAGAAACAGCAGACAGTGAGTGCAAACAATAGTGAAAGGGGATAAATAAATAAATAAATAAACTAATTTTTAAAATCTTTTTTTTAGGATATTATAATGGACATATGTTGTCATCTAGTCCTCTTCTTTTGGTAGTACTAGCTCAGTTTTTTTTGGGGGGGGGGTGTGTGTGAAGCAATCTCTACCTTTCTTCATTTTCCGTCCTTGTGGTTTTGATACCAACACATCTTCTGTCTTCATGATTGGATGCATGACCCAGGCCCAGCCAGTGAGAGCATTGCATCCTTTTGAACAAAAAAGTCATTGGTTTAAGGATGTGATCCTAGTCAGCGCCATGAAAATTGGCTCTAGGATTTTCACTTGAATGCTTAGGAAACAGAAGATACTCTTCCTCTGGGAGTCTGTATTAGTCAGGGTTCTCTAAAGAAACAGAATCAACAGGTGATATCTGTAAACAGTATGAGATTTTAAAAAATTCTCTCACATTACCGTGGTAATGCACAAATCCAGTTGCAAACCTGGGGCTCTGGTGAAAGGCTGATGAAGGTCCTTACGAATTCCTGAAAGAGGTTGGCTGTACAAAGACAAGCTAGGAAATTCTCTCTGAATGCTGAAATCACTTCCCTTTTAAGGTATTCATCTGCTTGGATAAAACGTCACTCATTGCTAATGATAAATCTCCCTGATGTCATCAGCCATCTCTGCAGTAAACTCACTGATGACTAAAGTCCCTAAATGTCCTTGTATTACAAATAGCCCTGTGCCTGCTTGACCAAACAAGTGGGCACAATTACCTGGCCCAGTACACCCCTTGTCAATTTGGCAACTATACACATTACCTTAAACCATACTTAGTCTCTAAGTAAAAACTAACAGACATGCATATATATATATCCCTGCCAAAGAATATTCAACTGTCCTGCACATAACCAGAAATGCATTAATTCCCTACATATTAGGGTAGCAAGTCCTTGGGTAATGTTCTTTCTTAAACTTGACATCCTTAAATATAATGACATGAAACGAATACATCTTGTCATATGATAAGGGAAAGAGTTAGGGAAGAAAACAAAGATATTCATTTTATACTATGTGCATATACAATCATACTCATAACAAAACAAGGAAGAAAGATTCGATACTATTACAGTCCTTATTTCTGTAACTGGTCATGTGGTAGAAGTTCATATTTATAACTACCTTCTTCCACTACCCATTCCATGTTCCTGTTACCCTCAGCAAGCACCTCAGCTGACCATGGTTCTTTGCCTGGTGGGGTGACCCAAACTTTCATTCCTGAAGATTCTGGGCCATTGTTAGTATGGTTTGGATTGGATTGTTGCAATTTTCCATTGACTTTAATCATAGGGCATGACAATACTAAGAGATGCCCTAGAGGAGCTCCTGTCTTCCAGGCAAACTCATTCCTACCTCCATTATGTTGATGCACTCCTATTTCCCCTTGATAGTCAGGATCAATCACCCCAGCCAGTACAGTAATTCCCTTCTTTGACTGTTGATTCAGAGGTAAGAGGAGCCCAAAGTGACCAGGTGGCAGTTTTAACATCCAGTTCAGTGGAATCATTGTTGTGTTCCCCGGTGGCAGCACTCCTCCTTTTGGAACTAAGACCTGTAGACCAGCAGAGCTTAAAGCTGCAGGGACTGGAAGCAAAAATTTTCCTAGTGGATCACTAGGGATAATAGTGAGAGGCACCACTCCCATTCCTACCCTTTGATTCCTGGACCCATGAATCCTGGCTATGGGAGAAGCAGTACCATAGAGTGGATGCTGATTTAGAGCATGTACAACCTCCTGGAGAACATTTCCCCAGCCCTGCAAGGTATTGCCACCTAGTTAGCACCATAATTGAGTCTTGAAAAGGCCATTCCACCATTCTATCAATCCAGCTGCTTCAAGATGATGGGGAACATGGTAAGACCAATGAATTCCAGGGGCACGTGACCATTCCTGCACATCATTTGCTGTGAAATGGGTTCCTTAATCAGAAGCAATGCTGTGTGGGATGCCATAGCAATGGATAAGACATTTGGTAAGCCCACAGATGGTAATTTTGGAAGAAGCATCACATGCAGGGAACAAAAACCTATAGCCAGAGTATGTATCTATTCCAGTTAAAACAAATGACTGTCCCTTCCATGATGGAAGTAGTCCGATGTAATCAACCTGCCACCAGGTGGCAGGCTGATCACCTCAGGGAATGGTGCCATATTATGGACTGAGGGTGGGCCTCTGCTGCTGGCAGATTGGGCACTGAGCAGTGTTGTAGCCAAGGCAGCCTTGGTGAGGGGAAGTCCATGTTGCTGAGCCCATGCATAACCTCCAACCCTACCTCCATGGCCACTTTGTTCATGAGCACATTGGACAATGACAGGAGTGGCTGGGGAAAGAGGCTGAGCATTAGCTGTAGAGTGGGTCATCATATCTACTTGATTATTAAAATCTTCCTCTGCTGAAGTCACCTTCTGGTGAGCATTCATGTGGGACACAAATATTTTCTTGTTTTTTTTGCCTGTTCAGAAAGGTCTATCAGGAAGTAGACTTGGATCAATGGATAGAGCGTCTGCCTACCACATGGGAGGCCCACGGTTCAAATCCAGGGCCTCCTTGACCCATGTGGAGCTGGCACATGCGCAGTGCTGATGCGCGCAAGGAGTGCCATGCTGCACAGAGGTGTCCCCCACGTAGGGGAGCTCCACATGCAAGGAGTGCACTCCATAAGGAGAGCCACCCAGCACGAAAGAAAGTTCAGCCTGCCCAGGAATGGCGCTGTACACATGGAGAGCTGATGCAGCAAATGACACAACAAAAAAGAGACACAGATTCCCAGTGCTGCTGACAAGAATAGAAGCAGACACAGAAGAACACACAGTTAATGGACATAGAGAACAGACAACTGTGGGGGGGCGGGAGGGGAGGGAGAGAGAAAGAAAAATAAATCTTAAAAAAAAAAAAAAAAGGCCTATCCACATAGCTCTTCCCTAGACCACTTTGTCACCAATTTTCCAATCATGTTCCTTCCAAGTCCCTGATCATCCACCCAAACCTTTGGCTACAGCCCATGAATCACCTTGGCTATTTCTTTGTCCAAGAAAAATGAACAACCAGGTGCATTGATCAAAGTTCTGCCCACTGGGAGGAGTTGCCCTCACCACTGTCCTTCAGAGATGTCCCAGAAAGGGACTGCAGTGCAGCAGCTGTCCACTTTTGGGTGGAACCTGCATATCATGCAGATTCATCTGTAAACCAGGCCTGAGTGTTCCCTTAGTCAACTGATTATAAGGGACTCCCCAAGAGGTCAAAGCTATGGGCTTTGAAAGGGGAGGTAACACAGTAGAGGTGGTGACCATGGGCATTTGGGCTACTTCCCCATGTAACTTACTTGTGCCTTCAGGACCCACTCAATACTTATCTCATGCATACCACTTCCACCTTATTATGGAGTGCTGCTGTGCATGCCCAACTTTATGGTTTGGTGGGTCAGACAATACCCAGGTCATGATAGGCAACTAAGCTCTCATGGTAACTTGATGGCCCGTAGTTAAGAATTCAGTCTCTACTAAGGCCCAGTTGCAGGTCAAAAGCTGTTTCTCAAAAGGAGAGTAGTTATCTACAGAGGACAGCATGGTTTTGCTCCAAAATCCTAAGGGTCTATGTTGTGATTCTCCTATAGGGGCCTGCCAAACAGCAGCATCTCTATTTACCACTGAAACTTCCAGTACGATTGAATCTACTGGATCATTTGGCCCAAGAGATAGTGCAGCTTGCACAGCACTCTGGACCTGTCACAGAGCCTCTTCTTGTTCTAGTACCCAATCAAAAGTAGCAGCTTTTCTGGTCAGCTTTTCTGAGTAGCACAACCAAATGAGGAATGTGTTGTCTCCAAAATCCGAAAAGATCAACTAAGCATTGTGCCTCTTTTTTGGTTAGAAAAAGGGCCAGATGCCACAGGTTATCCTTCATTTTAGAAGGGACATCTTGATATGCCCCACACCACTGAACACCTAGAAATTTCACCAAGGTCAAAGGTCCCTGTATTTTTGTTGGATTTATCTCCCATCTTCTCTCATGCAAATGCCTTACCAAGTAGTCTAGAGTCTTTGCTACTTCTTGCTTGCTACGTCCTATCAGCATGATTTTATCAACATAATTGGTCAGTATGATGTCATGTGGGAGGGAGAGATGATCAAGTTCCTTGCAGACAATATTATAACATAGGGCTGGGGTGTTGATATACCCCTGAGGCAGGACAGTGAAGGTATTTTGCTGACCTTGCCAGCTGAAAGCAAACTGTTTCTGGTGGTCCTTACTAATGGCAATTGAGAAAAAAGCTTTTGCCAGATCAATAGCTGCATACCAGGTACCAGGGGATGTATGATTTGCTCAAGCAGCGATATCACATCTGGGATAGTAACTGCGATTGAAGTCACCACCTGGTTAAGTTTATGATAATCTACTGTCAACCTCCAAGATGTATCTGTTTTCTGCACAGGCCAAAAAGAAGAGTTGAATGGGGATGTGGTGGGAATCACCACCCCTGCATCCTTCAGATCCTTGATGGTGGTACTAATCTCTGCAATCCCTCCAGGAATCCGGTGTTGATTTTGATTTATTTTTTGCTAGGCAAGGGCTGTTCTAGTGGCTTCCACTTGGCCTTTCCTACAATAATAGCCCTCACTCCTCAATCAGGGATCCAACGTGGGGATTCTGCCAGTTACTGAGTATGTCTATTCCAATTATGCATTCTGGAACTGGGGAAATAACCACAGAATGGATCCAGGGATCCACTGGACCCACTGTGAGCTAAACTTCCACCAATCACCCGACCTCCATAAGCCCCTACTCTCACTGGTGGACCACAGTGACATTTTGCGTCTCCTGAAATTAATGTCACTTCTAAGCCAGTGTCTAATAATCCCCAAAATGGCCGATCATTTCCTTTTCCCCAATGTATAGTTACTCTGGTAAAAGGTTGTAGGTCTCTTGGGGAAAGCTAGGAGGAAGATCAGCAGTAGAAATTTTTTGGCAGTTTAAAAGGATTCTTCCCCAAGGGGACCTGGCCTTCTCCTCATTCAAGGAGCTCTGGGTCTGTAAACTGGCTCAAGTCTGGGAATTGATTAAGGGGTCGTGATTCTCTGTGTATGTAATTCGAGTTAGGGTTTTGTTCAGTTCAGCTAGAACTCTTCTGCTTATACAGATCCAGAAGAAATTTAGTAGACTGCCCATCTATTTCACTTCTAGGTATCCCATGATCTATTAGCCAATGCCATAGCTCTATGCGATTCAGACTCTTTTGACTGCTGCTTTCAATCTGCCTTTCATTGCGGTAGCCACACCCAGCTTGTCTTTGGGAATTAACTGCCCATCCTTGACTTCTACCTGTCTGAGATCTGATCATCCCCATAATCTTTAAGGATTCTAATTCCATTACAGTCCTCCCTCAGTAATACTGGACTACAGAGAAGAGCAATCACAGAGCTCTTCAGGGAAGATGGAATTAGTCTTACAAAATTATTCCTCACAGTCCTGGTTAAAGCTGTGTCCTCCGGACATTCCTGGATGGGAGGGCAGGTCTTAAATGGTAAATTCATTCTCGCATTCCAATCTCTCTAAGCCTTTGAATTCCCTCTTCTACTGTATACCAGGGCAAATTGGGCATCTCAGCCTCAGATATGCTAGGCCATCTTTCAGTCAGCCATCCAAACAAACTGTTAGAGTTCTTTCTAACCCCTTGTGCTACAGCATTGATTCCATAATTTCTGCTTAGTGGGCCCATAACAATAAATCAGCCTGATCCAACTTTATATTCCTTCCACTATTATCCCATACCCTTAGCATCCATTCCCACATATACTCCCCGGATTTCTGTCTCTTTGAGGTGGAAAACTCACGAGGTTCTTTCAGAGTATGATGCACTTCCTCTTGGGTCACTCCTTTGGGGACTTGTTGTGATTTTAGTCTAGAAATAGGTCTTGAAGACAAGAGGGGTGGTGGGGGTGGATAAGGAGAAGGATTAGAAATGCCTCGCAAGCTACTGATCTCAGGGCATTCCTTTGCATTTTCATCTGGTAAGACAGCATTAACCTCTTCAGGCAGGGGTTGGAAGGCAGATTCCTCAGGAAAGGGTGGAGGTTGGGCTGTGTACACCAGAGTTTGGCTGGTACTACCTCAGGGCTGGAAGGAGGTCTTGACTCCCAGGGGCAGGCTGAGGTTGGGTGATACAAGGTTGGCCGAGTGTGGTCTCCATAGGGCAGGCCATCACAAGTTTATCTGGCAGAGTCTTAGCAGAATTTAGGATTCCAATGTCCCCAATGATATTATCATCATCTCCTATGTCTCCATCCCAATCCTCAAGGTTCTACTCCTTTTCAATCAATGCCCTCGTTTCAACCACAGACACCCTGTGAGGTTGAGATTTTTGCTTCCTTTGTAACTCTGCTACTCATACAATTAGAATCTGAGTCTTCAGACTCAGTTTTTCAGACATCTCACGCTGGTGGCTGCAGGAAACAAGATTTTCTTTCAGAGCACACACAGAGACTTTCACATCATTCATGACGCTGGTGTTTAAGGTGCAAATTTGAAGATTTGGGCTCATCTCTTTCTTTTGGAACTGTACCCTAGGAGGAGTCAGTCAACATCATTATACCTGTTGACTCTACAACACTCTGTTAAGGTGCTGAAAACACTGTCACCCAGATCCTTGCTTCTTATAAGCATGGAAGTAGGGGAATCTAGTGATGATATTTTGTGTATCTCCATTGCCAACTCATGCCATGGACTGTTAGTGGCCTCTTCATTTTTGGAAAGGGAGTCATTAATATTCTTGAGTCCAATTAGAGTAGAGAGCCAATTGCAAAACTCCCAGAACCATTTCAGACATCCTATGCTTAAGATTTTGTTCCTCAAGAACTACTCCTGGTACCAACCTGTATTAATCGGGTTTCTCTAGGGAAACAGAATCAACAGGAGATATCTGTAAATAGTATGAGATTTTAAAAAATTGTCTCATGTGACCATGGTGATGCATAAGTCCAGATTCCACAGGTAGTTTGTAAACCAGGGGCTCTGATGAGAGTCCCATGAATGTTCTTTATGAATTCCTGGGAGGCATTGTCTGTCCAAAGACAAGCTGGGAAATTCTCTCTGAATGCTGAAATCACTTCCCTTTTAAGGTATTCAAATGATTGGATAGAACGTCACTCATTGCTGATGGCAATCTCTCTGGTTGATCGTAGATGTAATCATTCATCTCTGCAGTAAAGTCACTGATGACTAAAGTCCATAAATGTCCTGGTATGACAATTAGCCCAGTGCTTGCTTGACCAAACAAGTGGGCACAATTACCTGGCTGGGTTGACACAATAGTCTAACCATCACAGAGGCTAATACGACAGTATAAGCCTGAGGCTACTGGTGACCATCTTGCCCACAAGGGTAGACTTGCCTGAAAATGAAACTAAGACACAGGAACCAGGACATGGAGAGAATCAAGTTCCTCTTGACAAATTTTGGGTGTACCTTTGGACTTTTTGATAACATAAGCCAATGAATTCCCTTTTATGTTTAAAAAAGCCTGAATTGGATTTATGTCACTTTAAACCTAGAGCTCTGATTAATATGGGCATAATTCATATAGCAAACTTTCTGCCTTGTCTGGCAACTTGGAAGATCAATATATCAATGATTTATTGCCACAATAAAGCTGCATGAAAAATGAACCACAAAGCCTCAATGGCATGCAATGGCTCCCTGGGCTGGCTGGGCAGTTCCACTGTTCTGGGCTTGGTTCAGCTGAGTTCAGTGGACTCATCCATGTGTCTGCAGTTGGGTGTCAGGCTGACCGGGGCTGACTAATCTAGGGTCGCTTTGGCTTGGACAACTTGCCTGTTTACTGCTTCATGTGGTCTCTTATCATCCAGCTGGCAAGCCTGGGCTTTTCTCAAAGCAAGGTAGGAGCCTGAGGGAGACTGCAAGTGCATTCACTGCATTCCATTGGCTGAAGCAAGTCACACTCACAACCTATATTCTAGGGGTTTGGAAAATGGTCTCTACCTCTTTATGGCAAGACATGCAAATTCCTATTGCAAATTCCCAGTGGCCAGGAGAATTGGGGCCATTTTTGCTATTGGTCTACCACACACGCTCTCTAAGCAGCAAATTCCTTCAGTGCACAGAGAATGGCATGCTACCCTGTTCTTATCCCATCCATTTAGGGTGTGGGATAAGGATATAGATGTAGAAATCTGAAATGAAAAAGCACTCTCTAAACCCAATCTCTAAAGATCTCTAAACCCAGCCTCCTCATTTTTCACAAAATTTACATTGGGCCCACCTGGATAATATCTTCCCTTCACAAGAGCCCAACTTAATCACACCTGCAAAATCCCATTAGCCATGTAAGGTAATACATTCACAGGTTTTGGATAGATATGGATTTTGGGGGCCATTATTCAGCCTACCACAGGCACTATAAATAAACAGATAATAACACATGGACTTTTTTTTTTAAGGAGGTATTGGTGATCAAACCAGGGACTTTGTACGGGGGAAGCAGGTACTCAGCCATGTGAGCTAATTGGCTCCCCTAGACATAGATCTTAATCCCACGAGTTCACAGGAAGCAATGGAGAAAACAGATTGAATAAATTTAGCTATTGGGACACAGTATAATATGTACTATTTCAGCATTTGTGTTGCTGGAGCCCAATGAGAGGCATTTAAATTAGAAAGAGGGAGGGTGTCTGGGAAGTCTCTCTGGACATGGTGACAGTGCTTTGCTATGATATGGACCCACCCCCACTCATTAGAAACAGAGCTCCATGAGATCAGGCACCTTCTCTCTCATTGCTGCTGCCATAGCAGCACCTAGAACAGTGCCTGGTATCTACTAGGCTTTTTCAAGGGGGATGCTTTAGCTGAAAATAAGAGAAAACATGGTCCCATGGGTCAGGAAAGTATGACCATTGGCCAAATTTGGCCCACTGCCTGTTTTTATAAATAAAATTTATTGGAACACAGCCATGCTCATTTCTTTACATATTCCTCATAGAGTTGAGTAGTTGTGACAGAAATTGAACGGCTTGCAAAGACTAAAATGCAATATTCGGTCCTTTACAGTCAAAGATGTTTGCCAATCCCTGGCCTCAATCATAGAAGCATATATTATTGCACTTTCAGAATTGGCTTGGCAGCTAAACTATATCAAAAAGGAGATATCACTTCATTCCATTCTACCATCATCACCTTTTTTTTTTTTACCTTTTCATCCTTTGGTTTGTTGCCTCATGGTTGCAAAATGGCAGCTGAAGCTATTGTCATCATGTGCTCTCACAATCATCACATCCAAAGGCAAGGTGGGCACACAGTAGGGAAGGCTTGTCTCTGCTCTACAATGTCTGTAGCTCAGCTTGGAAGATTTGAATGGCTGGACACTGGTATCATCTGGAGGCTTCCTCACTCATGTGCCTGGCTCCTGAACTGGGATAACCGGAAGGCTGGTATATTAGTCAGCCAAAGGGGTGCTGATATACCAGAAATCGGTTGGTTTTTATAAAGAGTATTTATTTGGGGTAGGAGCTTAAGCTATTGGGCCATAACTCATAAGTTACTTCCCTTGCCAAAGCCTATTTCCACGTGTTGGAGCAAGATGGCTTCCGATATCTGCGAGGGTTCAGGCTTCCTGGGTTCCTCTCTTCCTGGGGCTGGCTTCCCTTTCCTCTGTGAACTTAACTTTCCAGGGCTCCAGTTTAAGACTTCAGCATCAAACTCCAACATCAGAGCTTCAACATTAACCCCCCCCCAACTCTGGGATGTGGTTTTGGCTCAACTGAGTGTCCACCCGCCATATGGAGGGTCCAGGGTTTAATACCCAGGGCCTCCTGACCCATGTGGCAAGCTGGCTCACACACACAGTGCTGCAGGGCCACCTTGTCATATGCCACAAAGGAGTGTTTCCCACTTAGGGGTGCCCAATGTGCAAGGAGTGTGCCCTGCAAGGAGAGCTTCCCCGCGTGAAAAAAGCATAGCCTGCTCAGAGTGGTGCCGCACACATGGAGAGCTGACACAGCAAGGTGACACAACAAAAAAAAGCAACACAGTTTCCCGGTGCCACAAGACAAGAATGCGAGCGGACCCAGAAGAACAGACTGCACATGGACACAGAGAGCCGACAACAGTGGGGAAGGGGAGAGAAATAAATAAAATAAATCTTTTAAAAAAACAAAACAAAAAAACAACCCCACAACTCTGTCCTTTGCCATGGCTTTTATCTGTGAGTCCCCACCCACCAAGGGTGGGGGGCTCAATGTCCTACTGGCACAAGAGGTTTACTTGATTATCAAGTAAACTGCTGAATCTAATATAATCTAATAGGCCCAGAGGAAAAGACCAGTTTACAAACATAATCCAATATTTCTTTTTGGAATTCATCAGTAATATCAAGCTGCTACAGCTGGGGTCAGCCAGGATTACCAACCAGAGAGCCGACACGGAGCCTTTCCATGTGGCTTGGGCTTCCTCACAGCATGCTGGCCGCACAGTAGTTGGGCTTCTCATTTGGTAGCTTAGAGCTCGAAGAGCAAAGTTTTTGCAGCAAATGAGGCAGAAGCTTTGTGATCTTTCTTGAATTGGCTTTGAAAGTCACATAGTCTCATTCCTGCTATACTCTTTTGGTTGAATGGATATAAATCCACCCAGACGCAAGGGGAAGGGCCATGGGCCCCATCCATCTCCTC
Organism: Dasypus novemcinctus; assembly: GCF_030445035.2. Taxonomy (NCBI): domain Eukaryota; kingdom Metazoa; phylum Chordata; class Mammalia; order Cingulata; family Dasypodidae; genus Dasypus; species Dasypus novemcinctus. The sequence continues at coordinate 85,346,398 of NC_080684.1, read as the reverse complement.
ATGGAAAATTGTCAGAATTTGCAGTCATGTTTAAAAACTACCATGATAGGCTTCCCAAACGTGAGCTTTTTTTTTTTCTTTTTCAGTAACCACTACATTTCCCTGTCATTTCACCTGCCCTGGGACAGTGGAGATCTCAGACTTGGCAGGGGTTTCCTGCTGGCTGCTGACTTGAAGGCAGCAGCTCTCTGGTGCTCTGTGGCAGTGAAGCTGAGAGCTAGTGGGGATGCCCCCGGATTTTATTTCTCTAGCTTTTCCAACAGTTATTGAGCTTCTAATTTCTGGTATTAAATATCCCTCTGTTCAAAATAACTAGATCGATAGCTGTTTTCCCTTTTGGAGCCTAACTAATACGGGCTCCAAAGTCTGCTCTCTTAACCACTGCCTTTCAAGTTATTCTAACCTTTACTACTTTTCTCATGTAATGATTGTGTTCTAGTTATCTTTATCTCCCAGGCACCTAGCATGGTATCTGGAACATGACAGGCATCACTATTTGTTGAGAGAGGAAAGGAAGAAGGGAGAGAAGAAGGAAAACATCTTGTCCTGGTAGATTCATGAACGTGCAGCATGCAAACTTTCTAACAGCTTTAGTGGTTCCAGGTTCCAGGGTCACTTAATATTGAACTCCCACCGGCTTAGGGGAAAAGGAGGTTTGCATAACCCTTGTGCTCTAAACTGGGTGCCTCTTGGGCCGGCCTCACATCCTCTCAGCCTGCCTGTACTCCAGCCATTGCAGCGGCTCCCAGCTTCTGGCAGGTGTGAGCTGACAGCTGCTCACCTCAGCTGCACTGCTTGTCGCTGTACCCTGGGGCTGCTTGCACTTCACTTCTTGGGACCTGCAGAAATGTGCCCTGATTCTCATGTGTGCAACCCTGCAAGGGAGAGAGGAACTTGGCATGTTCTGCAGCAACTTAACCACGGAGGGAAAGGAGGTAGTGGATACCTGCTCCCTTCTTCTGACCCCAGGGCAGGCAATTCTGGTAGAGCAACCAACTTATCCTGGTTGGCCTGGGACTTTCACTGTTTTGGTTTTAGCACTGAAAGTCCCACATCCCAGGAGCCCCTTCAGTTGATTGCCCTAATTCTGAAACACATTCTACGTGACTCTTCAGGGAGTCCCAGTGGGATCAAGCCCAGTTGCCCCCACACCTGTATTGCCCTTCTCTGCTCTCCTGGGATTACTTCGCCCAATAAGCTATCTCCACACAACCCCTGGTTCAGGTTCTGCTCTCTATGGGGAATCTAGCTGGTCTCCGTCCTGGTCAGCCACAAGCTTACCTAGGCAGGGGTGAGTGTTTCCAGCTCCAGGAAACTGGAAAGGGCAGAGGCCGGGAAAATGAGTCAGGACCCCCAACAGCCAGACTATCACTTTCCTGATGTTGCTATAAAATTTTTCTGGAACATATGGTATGGTTTAAAGATAATATCATGAAATATTCTTTGTAAGGTTTAATTGTTTGAACAGCAAGTGTTAGAAACTACCACAGGGAGCGAGCCAGGAGATTTAATTTTTGTTCCCACTTCTAGTACTTAAAATCCTCTGTGACCTTGGGGACTTTTCTTCTCCTTGGGCCTCAGGTTCACCATCTGTAAAATGAGGAGGTTGGACTAGTCCCCTTTCTCCTTTACCAGTTGTCCTACCTGTGGCTGTTGCGGTTAGTCAGGGGAGGGGGAGGCTTGGAGGGGGGCCAGGGGCCCCATTAGGCAACAGGTCTGACAGCCAGGCAGAGGCAGGGGCTGAGGGTTCACGCCCACAGCAGTAGTGGAGTACCTGTTGCAGAAAGATTTTAGGAAGGACCCCCAACTCATTTGCCTGACATTCTTGAGATTTAACTATTCATCCAAGTCACCTCTCGGTGGTGCCAACTAGACAAGATTTCGGGGCTAAGGTGGATCATTCATTCAAATATGTTTGCTTCTGAAGTTTAAGAAACGTCTTCCTAAAAATTGAAGGGCTTGACGCCATGACCATCACAGCCTAATTGAACATCTAGCCAGTGGTGGGCTGGAGCCTCTCATACGTGCTTGTGAGAGCCAATTGTTCAATATTCAGGGATTTTGCAAGTCAAACAACCATGAAATCAGGCACGGTAGGAGTATTGACACTGCAGCTATTAGCAGATGCTACGAATCAGTGCTTCTTCCCCGCCGCCCCCCCCCCCCCCCCAGAGAGCTGGTTTTTCAAGTTTTGAACACTGGTAGCTTCTTATCCAGAGTATAGCAAAGCTAAATATGTGTGTCTTATAAAGAACCCGCCCCCTCCACCCCCATTCAGTTTGTGGACACAAAGAGCAGAGTCATAATAAATGGTCCCTTTCCTTTTCTCAGCAGTGGCTTTCCTTACAGAGTCTATGAATTGGAAATATAAATTCTTTTAGACATTTTGGCAGCATGCCACACCCTCAAGCCTTGCAGGTTCTAGCAAGTGCTGGGATCTGCCAGGAAACTCACAGAACCACATCAAGACACTGCTCTGCTGCTTCAAGGGAGTTTTGTCCTCGTGAATTGTCTATTTTGGAGCTTTGGAAAATTCTTTAAGGATTTTGGAAGCCTGGTTAGAATCTTTGCTCTGTCACTCAGTAGTTCTGTGATTGGGTGAATTACTCAACCTCACTGAGTTTTCTTATATGTAAAGTAGATAATACATACTTCAGAGGGCTTACGGGGTTACCATGAAGCTAAGGAAGCTTAAGTTTCAAGGCACCTAACTTGTACGGGCTCCTCACAAGGAGTCTCCCCACTCCAAAGTATACACACTTGGATCAGCTCCGACTTGTGAGAATGAATGGCAGAATGTGAGTAAGGCACATAGGCCAGGGTCTAGGCTGTACTCCACAGATGGTTGTTGTTGTTGTCGTTAGAATAGGGACTTTCTGTCACCACACATCCCACATAATCTTTCCTCATCTGCATTCTGTTCACAATTTGCTCTGCTTTTCGTGACGCGAGTCTCTTGCCAATCACTCACCACTTCCCACATTGCCAAACTTATTTCTTAAGGTGCAGCATGCAACTCCTCACTGCATCCCTTCAAATGGTGGGAAAAAATGTCCAGCAATTATGTTCTTCACAGAACTGAACTGATGTGATGGCAGCAAGGAGAGATCATAAATGAATTGCCTGGAGCTCCCTGGCATGATGTGGAATCAAAGTCGTATTCACACTTAACAATATCCAACAGGACAGGGAAACAAAGAGCAAAGGAAGCAAAGCTGTGATGTTTTGCCACTTATTAAAATAAGAGGTCAGTTGTCAGCCAACCATGATGCAGAGACACTTCCCTGCAGAGCAGAGGTATCTAAAAATTATCAAAGGACTCTAATTACCCTAATAATGGACCTTTATCCCAAGCAGAGAGAATGCAACCTTGTTCAATCTTAAAAGGCAGGACACTGCATTGCAGAGCCATTACACTTTACTCAGGGGTGAGCAAAGTTGGTGTGTGGGTACCTCTGAGCCTGGTATGGCACTCCTTTCCTGAGCTATAAGTAGGGAACTTGTGCTTAGATGCAACTGAGGTAGAGCCATTATTGAAGGCCTGTGGTACACAAGACACATATAAACGATGATGAGAAAAACCAGGTCCCCAGAACTTTCCATTATGCTGTTTTGGAAGCTGTGTGGCCAAGTGGGTTGAGTGTGTCCTTTGGGATCAGATGAATCGGACTTAGTCCTGGCTCTGCTTTGTGCTAGATATATAGACTATGTAACCTACTCAACCTCGAGTTTCCTCACTTGTAAAATGGGAACAATACCAACCAACTTACAGGATTGTCATGAGGATTAAATGAAAGAATAAAGTGTCTGAAACATAGCAAGTACTTAATAAATGTTAGTTTTATAATCCCCTTCTGGAAGCACTGATCATAAATGCAATTTTGATAGTCTCATAAACTTTATGTAGCTCTTCTGACTTTTGTATTATTTTAGTAGTTGAAACATTTTGTCTTATTACAGAAGCAATACATATTTGCGGCACAAAAAGTAGAAAATATAGATAAGCAGAAAGATTAAAATCATGCATAATTCTAATATGTAGTCATAACTTCTGTTAAGACCTTTGGGTGTGCCCTTCCAGTACATTTTTAAAGTCTATAAGCATAAATATGTTATTAAAATATAATTATACAATAATACTCTTTTATAACCTGGTCTTTTATGCAATAGAACATTATTATGGGAAACCCTTGGGAAAATCTCTTTTATGACAAGGCTAGGTAACAATTTTTCCTTGTCATGGGAAGCAGTTGAGATTAATTATTATTTCCATTGTTTATTTACTGTCATTAAGCAAGTTACACTAAAATTTTGTTGCCCCTTTCCCCGAAAAAGGCTATATAGCTGCTATAAAGGAAAAAACCAAGTAACATGTCCAAATCCTCTTCTTGAAGTCTTTTTGCTTAGAAATAATGCTCATTTGCTTTTAATGAGCATTAAAACTAGGAAGGAACTTATCCTTTGTATCACAAACAAGATAAGAGTATATTTGTGATTTGATATGGTTTTAGGCTTACAATTTCTACTCTGGAGAAGGTAATGAAAAGGATCAGAATATATCTACCATTCCTGATTCCACTCATAGGAAAAATAACTGGGTTAGCTATTCAGGTCTTGGAGAGGGGATCATGCTACTGTTTGGATGGTTGAGGTAGCTCATCTCACTCATGACTGGGAGATGGCAGTGCAGGTGATGTCTGTATATAACTTAATGTGGTATTTGATAGGGAATGGTTGGGGATTGAATCATGTACCCCATAAAAGACATGTTCAGCTCTGGTTCTTGTGTGAACCCATTTGTAAGTAGGATCTTTTGAATATGTTAAAATTAGTTAAGGTATGGCCCAATTGGACCCAGTTGGATCTCAATCCGTATTACTGGGGACCTCATAAAGAGAGGAAATTTGGAGGCCATCAGAGAAGCCAGAAGGTATAGAATCCAGAAGTCAGAGAAAGCCACAGGAGACCATGTGATGGAGGCAGGACTGCAAGCCAAGGAACCCTCAGGACTGTGGCAAGCCAGCATCAGAGCGCTACACACTTTAGGGAGAACGCACAGCCGGTCTAGATCTTGATGTTGAACTTCTAGTCTCCAAAACCGTGAGACAATAAATGATTGTTGTTTAAGCCAACCCATTGTGTGGAAATTGTTCTAGCAGATCTAGCAAACTAAGGCAGGACCTAAGGGAGAGTGGTGTCTTTTGGTCCATCTGCTATCTCTTGTGTCTTCAATATCATTGTCATTGACATAAAAAAAATCAAATCTTGCCAAGAAAGGAGCTCTATCCCTAATTTAGAGCAAGTTTTAGAATAATCCTGATCATACAAATACATATAATAGCTGTATAAAATGCAGTTGTACAGATTATTCCTCATTTTTTTAAATGGAGATGGGAATTCAGAGTGTGATCTATCTACCAAAAGCCTACTTGCCAGTGATCCTCTTTTACTAGGATTTAACAAATATTTATTAAGCTCCTGCTGTGTTCCAAAGCACTGTTTTATGTGCTAAGGGTGCAGTGGTAAACTAGACAAGCAAGGTTTCTCTGCCATACAACTGACCTCCTACTGTTTGCTGAAGTAAACTACCATAAGATATATTTATCAGTCTATTGCTAAAGACTCTAAGACTTCCATCTAGTGATGCATCACAATCAGGGAATGGGAAGCCACAACATATACTGGGAGTATCTTTATGGAATGTTAAATTCACTTGAAGATTTAAGGGTGGTAAAGAACATCACTTTTGAAAATCAAAACAAACAAACATTTTATGGAACAAAAGCCTAAATTTTTAATGAATTTTAAAGATGAAACTTGAGACTACACAAATATTTCTTGTTTGTAGCATCTGCTCATGGCTATAGCCCAAGATCCCACAGGAGAGTTGACTTTCCTCTGCATTGTAAGGATATTTTGGTGGAGTTGTTTGAGAAGTATTGCTCTTGAGTTTATATTGCCTTCATAGAGATGTTGGGAGAATTATATGAGGTGACCCATGTAAAATGCCTAACGCTGGGTCTGGCACTCAGAAAATGCTCCATACCTGTTAGTTTCCAGTCCTGCTCTTGTACTTCACAATAGTGGTAGGGGAAAAAATCATGGGAAAATTGGAGGACTGACAGTACCCAATTACAAGGCTTAGTATACAGCAACAGTGATTAGGACAGTGTGGTATTTGTGAACAAATAGCTCAATGGAACAGAACAGAGAGCCCAGAAATAGACCCATAAAAATATAGTTGAATAATCTTTGACCAAAAAACAAAGGTGATTCAATGGAGAAAGGATCATCTTTGCAACAAAGGAGCTGAACAACTGAACATCCACATGCAAAAGAATGAATCTAGAAATAGACCTCATACCTTCCCCCCAAGAAACAACCCAAAATTGATGTAAAACACAAAACTATAAAACTTCTAGAAGATCATGTCAGAAAATATCTAGGTGACCTTGGGTTTGACAAAGAATTCTTATATATAAACCCAAAAGTATGATCCACTTAAAAAATTGCTGTTAGACATCATTAAAATTAAAAACTTCTTTTCTGTAAAGGACATGATTAAGAGAATGAAAAAAAAAAAGCCACATATTTTCAGAACACATAACTGACAAAGGACTTGTATCCAAAGTATAAAAAGAATTCTTAGAACTCAACAATAAGAAAACAAACAACCCAATAAAAAATGGGTAAAAGAACTGGACAGGGAAGCAGATGTGGCCCAGTGGTTAGGGCGTCCGTCTACCACATGGGAGGTCCGCGGTTCAAACCCCGGAGTCCTTGACCCATGTGGAGCTGGCCCATGTGCAGTGCTGATGCGCGCAAGGAGTGCCGTGCCACGCAGGGGAGGCCCACGCGCAAGGAGTGCACCCCATAAGGAGAGCTGCCCAGCATGAAAGAAAGTGCAGTCTGCCCAGGAATGGCACCCCACACACGGAGAGCTGACACAACAAGATGACGCAGCAAAAAGAAACACAGATTCCCATGCTGCTGACAACAACAGAAGCAGACAAAGAAGACTCAGCAAATAGACACAGAGAACAGACAACCAGGGTGGGGGGAGAAGGGGAAATAAATAAATAAATCTTTAAAAAAAAAATAAAAGAGCTGGACAGATTCCTCAAAGAAAAAGTACAGATGACAAGTAAGCATATGAATTGACATTCACTATCATATATCATTAGGGAATTGCAAATTAAAACAGCCATGAGATACTACTATGCACCTATTAGAATGGTTAAATTCCAAAACACTGACAGCATCAAACGATGGCAAGGATGTGCAGCAACAGGAATTTTGATTCATTGCTGGTAAGAATGCAAAATGGTACAGCCAATTTAGAGGACAGTTTGGCAGTTTCTTACAAAGTGAAGCATAGGCTTACAATGTGATCCAGCAATTGCTCCCGTGGGTATTTCTCCAATAGTGGAAAGTTTTTGCCCACCCAAAAAAATTACACACAAATGCTTATAGAAGCTTTATTAATAATTACTAAAAATTGGAAACAACCAAGGTGTCCTTTAATAGGTGAATGGATAAACTGTGGCATTTCTACACTATGGAATATCATTCAGTGATAAAAGGTAATAAGTTATCAAGCCATGCAAAGACATGGGAGAACCTTAAATATATATTGCTGTGTCAAAGAAGCCAATCTCAAAAGGCTACGTACTGTATGATTCCAACTATGTGATATTCTGGAGAAGGCAAAACTAAAGAAATAGTAAAAAATTAATGAGGATGAATAGGTAGAGCAGGGCACATTTTTTGGGCATTGAAATTATTCATTATGATACCATAACGGAACACTATACATTTGTTAAAACCCATAGACTTGTACAACAGAAAGAGTGAATCCTAATGTAAACTTTGGACTTCAGTTCCTAGTAACGTATCAGTATTATCTCAATGATAACAAGTCTATGGCACTGATTAATACAAAATGTTAACAATAAGGAAAATTATGTATATTTTTAGGAGGTGTATGTGGGAAACCTCTGTATTTTCTGTGAAATTTTTCCGTAAATCCAAAACTTCTCTAAAAATAAAGTTTATTATTTAAAGATATATTTTTGAAAACAAAACGCATGGGCTTTGGAGTCAGACAGACATGGGTTGGAATGCTGATTCCTCACTTACCTGTTGTGGTGTCTTTGAGCCTCGTTTATGTGTTAGGGTGTCCCTTCCTGGGGCAAGATGCTTCCTGCTTTTCTTTCAGGACTCTGGTCCATACTAAACTAGGATTACAAAAAGGAAGGGGGAAGAAGAGCTATTCTTTGGTGAAAAGAAAAAGAAAAGTGCAGACTGTTTTCCAGCAACAGAATTTTGAGTCATATTATAAGAGAAGGCCAGTATAAGCAGGTAATTGGCTTGTTTTGTGACTGTTACCCTCTGAAAATGGACAGGTGTGATGTACCCCAGAAAAACACATTCTTAAATCTAATCCATTCCTGTGGGTGTGAACACATTGTAAATAGGACCTTCTGAGAGGTTACTTCATTTAAGATGTGACTCACCTCAATCACCGGTCTTAATCCTACTGTTGGAGTCCTTTATAAGAAAATGAAACTCAGATAGACTTAACAAAAGCCACAGGAAGCAAGAAGCTGAAAGGGAACCTAGAAGAGAAGAAAGAAACCAGGAGACGCCACCATGTGCCTTGCGATGTGACAAGCTGAGGACCAAGGTTTGCCTGCAGCCAGCCTCAGAACACCACAGTCTTGGGGAAAAAGGGTTGACCTGATGATGCCTTGATTTGGACATTTTCCTGGACTTAAAACTGTGAACAAATAAATTCCCATTTTCTAACCTGACCTAATTATGATATTTGCTTAAGCAGCCTAGGAAACTAAAACAGTAGGTAAGGCTATTTCCTTCATCCTCTCCTCCTAAATACAGGATCTGATGTTCCCACTTTCCCCCATCCAAACCTGCCCCTGGCTCCTTGGTTGGCTCCAACTGACCAGTCAAGTAAGTTGCAGGCTAGAAAGCAAGGCTTTAGGGTAGGGCAGAGGGCCAAAACAACAAAAACACAAAAAACAAAACCCTCATGAGACATTGGGAAGAAGAGGAGAGAAGGCATCAAGAAGGAAGGGATTCCCTGTTATCTTACTGATGGGGAAATGGCATGAACTGACAGAAGTCCCAGGAGGAAAATCTCTTTCTGTTTGATGTAAGAATGAACTTTCTCACAATGTCCAAGTAAGGGACTCAGCGAAGACACTGCACTATGCCTTGTCTCTACCCTCATCTCCCTTTTTAAACTCTAAAGGTTTAAGATCTTAAAGACCCTAAGCACTGAGATTATTATGGTGCCACCCCACACCCTCCATTTGCAATCATAACTGGTTTACCAGATGAATTGAATTTGGTGGGGTAAAACTTCCTGACAACTCCATATTCTGGTAAATTTAAAGATAATTATGATTCCCTTGAACACACTGCTCATGCTTTCCTCTGCTTGGAAACTTTTCTTACCTTCCTTCCCTTGGTTAACTCTTATTAATCCCTCCAAAGTCAGATTGGGCATCATCTTCATGAGGTCTTCCTTCATCCTATCTGGAACCTCCATAACATGCCTCTACTCTGTGGCTGTGTAAGTGTGTTAGAATCATCCCTCAGTAGGCGCCTCGAAGGCAGGGAATGATCTTATTCACTTTTTTATCCCCAGAATGTACTCCAGGCCCTGCCAAATAAATAGCACCTGTTAGGATTATTGTATTTATTAACTTTCTTATCCTTGACTAAAAATGATAATAAAAGTATCTCCAGTTAGTCGTTTTTGCAGACTAGATTCCCTAGGAAGCAGATCCTGAGATGGAGTTTGACGTGCAGGAAATTCATTAGAAAAGGCTCTCAGGATTAATAATTCTAGAGGAGTAAAAGAAGTAAGATGGGGCAGAGGGAGAAGTTGGACTATGATGCCTCAGTTAATCCTATAGGGACCTCTGGAGCTGGGATGGTCCTGGAGAATCATCCTAAGTTAAGGCAAGGCGGCCAAGCCTTTCAAACCCAGTATCAACCAGTCAAAGCATATAGGCTACTCCTGGGAAGGGACATGATATTGGATGAAGAGGTTCTCCCCAGCTGAGGGCAGTGTGAGCTATTAGCCATCATAGACTCTGCAGCTGCAGATGAGTGAGTGCTTCAGTCCTAAAGTGGAGATCCAGGTGGTACATCACAGAGTCCATCACAGCCGACCTCTTGTTCTACTTGGATCCACCTGCTTCAAACTAAGGAATTTTCCTTAATGGCCGATATGAGTCCTCTGTTCCCTAGAAGTCCTATTTCCAACATGGGTAAAAAGCTTGGCGTTCTGGTTTTATATCAGTATTTTGTCACCTTGGTGAGTATGAATTTTTTTCTAGGTAGCTTTCTGTACCTAAAATTTGAGGGTCAGACTTAGAGTCTTAGAGAGACTGCCAATAGATTTAGAAGGCCTTTAAAGGCATTTAATTGACTCTTCATTCTAGAAATGTAGATACATGCAGAGCAAATTTAAAATGAATACACAGAAAAATTAGGTTGCAAGCTTTCCACCCCTGTAAATTGACCCTAGATGAGTGGTCCCCTTAGCTCCTAATCTTGCAAATAACTTAAAATAGCAAGCTAGTTTCTCCTTCATTGATACTTCTCTTTAAATGCAAAAGTCTTAAGATGAAAGATGGTGACCAAAACAAAGTGAAATTGTGAGCTTAGAAAAGCAACCCCAGAAATCTAAGGGGATATTTTAAAGAGAATTGATATTTCAGTGGGTGGTGAGAGAAGCAAAGGGGATTCAATGAAGTTTCTGTGCTTAAGTCTTCAATGAAATTAGAATTGGCAGAATTTTTTCTTTGGCCCTGAGTATAGGAAGCCCAGCCATATTCTGGCAAACAAGGTTAAGAGCCACTGCCAAAAATACTCTTTGTTTGACCCTGAGTGCAAAGTAACATAAGATTTTGTAAATGTCACAGTTCTTCTGGCCTCATCTGGGTTCTCCTATCTAGGTGGACTCTTTCCCTTTCCCCATAGAGGTAATTATAAACTGTAAGGGATGAGTCTTCTAGTTGCAGGTAACATAGGGGTTATTAAGAGAAATGAACTCAAGCTAGTTTAATTTAAAAATGGAAATTTATTATAAGAGAAGACATTTGTCTTAGAAACCCAAGTCCAAGATGTGGGCCTGGCTGCAGGGACAACCTGGAACCAGGGACTTTTTTATTATCAGGGCCAGTCATATCTCTACAAGTAGACTGGCTTTGGATAGACTTCATCATACGACAGGCAGATGGATTCTCAAATTTATATAACGGAGGACCAGTTACTTAGAGAATGACCAAAATTTTCATAGTACCAAACCAGGGGAAAGGATTCTGGCTCAGCTGCAGTCAGTGGTTTTCCTTGTGTTACTCTTGCCTCAGACTCATCACGTACCAACTGCTGGGATCACGCTGTGTAACCATGTGGATTGTGGGAGAGAGAGAGGCAGGTAAATTCTCAGAGAAGGGTGTTTGTTGTATTAGTCAAAGGGGTGCTGATGCAAAGCACTAGAAATCTGTTGGCTTTTATAAGGGTAATTTTGGAGGTACAATCTTACAGTTACAAGGCTCTAAAGAGTCCAACTTAAGGTACCATAAGAGGTACTTTCTTGCCCAATTCAGTTGTCACGTGTTGAAGCAAGATGGCCGGTGGTGTCTGCCTGGTCTCTCCTTCCTTCTTCTTAAGGCTCGGTGGGCCCAGCTTCTTCCAATCTCAGCTAGAGGCTGGCATAGGGCTTGTCTCTCTTCCTGGGGCCACAGGGTCAAAGTTTTCTTCCTCTTCTGTGTATGACAAAGTTCTGTCCTCTGGCATCTATGGAGCTGTTGCTCTTTTCTCATTTATCTTCTTCTGTGTGTCTTCTTGAGTGTCTGTTTCTACCCCACCAAGGGGGCAGGGACTCAACCGAGTCATGCCCTACTGAAGCTTTGAATAAAAGCCCTAATCTTAATTTAATCAAGTAAATGTAAAACCTTTGAATTTAATACAATCAAGGGGTATCACACCCAGAGGAACAGACCAGTTTACAAACATAATCAATATCTTTATTTTTTTAATTTTTTTAAAGTTTTTTTAATTGACTTTGTAATAATATTACATTAAAAAAATATATATATGAGGTCCCATTCAACCCCACCACCCCCACCCCACCTCTCCCCCCCCAGCAACACTCATTCCCATCATCATGACACATCCATTGCATTTGGTAAGTACATCTTTGGGCACCTCTGCACCTCATGGTCAATGGTCCACATCATGGCCCATACTCTCCCCCATTCCATCCAGTGGGTCCTGTGAGGATTTACAATGTCCGGTGATTGCCCCTGAAGCACCATCCAGGGCAGCTCCATATCTTTTTTTGGAATTCATAAATAATGTCAAACTGCTACAGGTGTCCATTACACAAACCTCTAACACTTTTCACTAGTCCATGGACTGCTTTGATTTTTCTATGTCCTGAGATCAACCAGAAACATTCCCAAGAAAACAGCCTAACTTTTTAATGCCACTATCTACTATTATCTATCATCGGTCATCTCTACCTTCCTTCCTCTTGTCACAGACATGTCTGGACAAGGTTTTCAGATAAAGTAGAAGATGCACAGTTGCATTTGAATTTCAGATAAAAAATATAATTTTTAAATAAGTGTGTCTCAAATAGTGCATGGGAGTCCTGAATTGTTATGCACTAAACCTGGCAACCCGAGTTCTGCACCTAATTTAAAGATCTGTAAATGCTTAGGTAAAAGCATGTATTCTCCAGTTTGTACCACCTCATAATATCTATACATGACCTATTTTATTTAGTTGTTACCTGCCTGGTAGCTATGGGAATTTCAGTTTGTCACACCTAGACTGGAGTTAGAGGCCAGTTTTGAAGGTGAAAGTCAGGTGAAAGGTGACTGAAGATTCAACTATGGCAAAAACACTGGAGTGAAGAGGAGAGGGGTGAATTGAGAGCCATTAGGGTACAGAATAAATTATTTGATGTCTGTTTAAATGATGCTTGTCTTCTTACCTGGACTACTAAATGAAACTGTTAGTCAAGATAGGAATATGAGAGGGAGAGAAGGTTGTGGGAGAAAGCGGTATCTCTGTACTTAATCATGTTGGTTTTGAGGTGGCCTTTAGATGGTTGGATGTGGGATGTTCAAAAAAGCAGTAGGAGCTGAAGATACATACCTAGAACCAGGAACATGAAGGTAATAGTTGAGATATGAAAATGGTTGGGATTTCCTAAAGAGAAACTATAGCATATTAGAAGAAAATAAAACCCTGTGGAGCACCGATATTTAAGGTGAAGAATGGAAGGAATCCAGCAAGAAAAGTCAGACATCAGGGAAGCAGAAGAATCAAGGTCAACAATTTGCTCTGGGCTCAGCCAGGTGGTTCTTCTGCTGACCTCAACTAAGCTTATGCACCTGCAGTTAGATGCAAGTCAGTTAGGTACTCTACTTTTGCAAGTGCTTTGCAAACATCTGCTTGTATCTCAGTTGCTGATGTTCCATTGGCCAAAGCAACTCACATAGCCAACCCAGATTCAAGGAGTAGAGAAACAGATTTTACCTCTTAATGGGAGATCTATAATATCATATTGCAAAGGCCTGGATGGAGGGAGGAGAAAGATTTGTGGCCACCTTTACAATCTACAAGAGGCTATTATTCTCACCCATTTTAAGGTGAAAAAACTAGGTGCAGAGAGTATTTTTACTTATGATCACAGGCTGAGCAGCAGCAGAGTCACGATTTGAACCCAGGTAGTTAGTCTCAGGTCTATGCCTTTAACTAAGTTATACCACCTTTCATAATAAACACCTGGCAATAATAGGCACTCAGCTAAAATTTGCTATTCATGTCATAACAAATAGCATAAAATGGGCTATTTTTTCATAACATAAAAGGCAGCTGATGTCGTACAAGTGGTTGGTACCTGCTTCCCACATGGGAGGTCCTGGGTTTGGTTCCAGTGCCTCCTAAAAACAAAAAACCAGACAAGAAGCAAACAAATGAGAAACGGAGGGGTGATCCCAGGTTTAATCCCCGACCCTGGCACCTCAAAAAAAAGAAAAAAAAAGGCAACATCCAGAAAGGCCTCAGAAAATATTGATTTTACTAGAACAGCAAGCACCTGTGGCAGTAAAAATGATTGTCATCAAGTGCTGACCTTTTTATAAAAAAAGAGCCAGGGATAATATTATGAAGTTTATTTGGCCAAAATCATAGCAACAAAGGTTGCTCTTAATGCTACAACTGTTGAATTAAAAATAAAGAATACAGGTTAAAGCCAATACCAAAATGAGGAAAACTGAAACAGTGACATTTTAAAGGTAAGTTGGTCATTTATTTTTCCAGGGATCATTTGTTAGATGTTCTTCATATATTAACTTGGAACTTGCAAACTTACTGAATTGTAAATCAGTTTATGTGAAATTAAAACCTTACGTAAATACTATATCCTAAAACTAACATGATAAAGGCTCAAAGTTCAACTATATTTTCCTCTTCCCTCAAAGTCACAGCAAAAGAATGAGAAGGGAAGGCAGTGCTCTAAATGACTTCATGGAAGATACATTTTGTAGGGATCTGGAGGAAGGAATTAAAGGTCTTAAAGGGCTAGGGGCCTACAAGGATGTAAGTGAGATTAGCCACAGTGGGCACTTTAATGTGCATATGAGTCATGAATGTGGAGGTTGGAATTTACCTCCCATGCATATTTCTGGGCCTGATCCCCAGATATTCTGATTCATCAGGTCAGAGGTGGGTATTTTAGTTAGCTAAAGGCTGCCAAGGTAATACACTAGAAACTGGTTGGCTTTTACAATGGGGATTTATTAATGTAAGAGCTTATAGTTCTAAGGCTGAGAAAAATGTCCAAATAAATGTATCAGGCAAAGCTCTCTTCCCAAAGACGTGGCTGGTGGTGATCCTGGCCTCCTGTCACATGGCAGGGCACAGTGGTGGTGTCTGTCATCTCTGGCTTCTCCCCTGGGCTCCGTCGCTTTCAGTTCTGGCTTCCTCTGGCTTTCTCTCTTTCCCTGTGGCTTTCTTTTTTTTATTCCATTGATGTCAGCTTCTGGCTTTCAGGAACTTCTCTCTCAGCTTCTGGGGGATGTTCTCTATGTCTCTGTGGCCCTCCTCTCTACATTTATCCCATTTATAAAGAATTCCAGTAAGAGGATTAAGACCCACCCTGGGTCATGCCTTGCTGAAGTGATCTAATCAAAGGCCCTTAACCAAAGTATTAATAATTTAATCAAAAGTCCCCACCACAATAGGTCCACACCCATAGGAATGGATTAATTTAAGAACATAATTTTCTAAGGTCCACAAAAGCCTCAAACTACCAAAGTGGGCTTTGGCAATCCACATTTTTTCATAAGCACCCCATAGTTACTCTAATGCAGAAATTCCTTAGAGCAACATTTAAGAATAGTTGACAGTAGGGATTAAGCCTCTGAGGAGTTATATGACAGAGAGAAGAGAAGGATAAGACCATTCCAGAAAGATCCTAGAGTATAAATTCTTTAAGTAGGGTCATGTTTCCTATAAATTATCAATAATAATCCCTTATTTGAAAGGAGGTCTTTATTAGCCAGTACTATTTTTCAGTAAGATTTCCTCATATAAGTAAAATGGTGGATGGGTGTGTTTATGCATTATAATGTTGTATGAGGCAATAACATGGGATAGGGCCTAAATATTCATCGACAGGGGAATATATTTTGCTATATTTATATAATGGAATATTATGCAGCTGTGCAAAGAATGAGGAAGACCTTTATCTACTGATATGGAGGAATCTCAAAGACAAATGTTTTTTTTTGTTTTGTTTTTTTGTTTTTTTTTGTTTTTTTTTTATTGACTTTGTAATAATATTACATTAAAAATATATCTGTGAGGTCCCATTCAACCCCACCCCCCCACCCCCCCTCTCCCCCCCCCAACAACACTCGTTCCCATCATCATGACACATCCATTGGATTTGGTAAGTACATCTTTGGGCACCTCTGCACCTCATAGACAATGGTCCACATCATGGCCCATACTCTCCTCCATTCCATCCAGTGGGCCCTGTGAGGATTTACAATGTCTGGTGATTACCTCTGAGGCACCATCCAGGGCAGCTCCACGTCCCAAATACGCCCCCACCTCTCATCTCTTCCTGCCCTTCCCCATACCCATCGTCCACCATGTCCACTTTTCCCAATCCAATGCCACCTCTTCTATGTGGACATTGGATTGGTTGTGTCAAAGACAAATGTTAAGGGAAGAAAGCAAAGTGCAGAGGAGTGTCCATAGTATTGTATGAATTGAGGTATAAAAGAAAGGAGAGATGTATTGGTATTTACTTGTACATACAGAAAAAAAGTCGGAATGCTGTAAGAGGAACTAGTAAGGGTAGTTATCTATTTGTGAAGAAGGTAGGAACTGACCAGAGGAGGGGCCAGAGGTGGGAGGGAAATTTTCCACTGATAACATTTTTTGACTTTTAGATGTTTAAACACAGAGAATATGAAATGATACATAACCTATTTGCTATAGTAAATGGATCAAAGGCAGGAAGGGGAAGTGGATTTGGCTCAACTGATAGAGTGTCTGCCTACCACATAGCAGGTTCGGGGTTCAAACCCAGAGCCTCCTGACCCATGTGGTGAGCTGGCCCATGCGCAGTGCTGATGTGAGCAAGGAGTGCTGTGCCACACAGGGGTGTTCCCTGTGTAGGGGAGCCCCATTTGCAAGGAGTGTGCCCCATAAGGAGAGCCGCCCTGTGCGAAAAAAGTGCAGCCTGCCCGGGAGTGGCGCCGCACACATGGAGAGCTGATGCAGCAAGATGATGCAACAAAAAGAAACACAGATTCCCAGTGCCGCTGACAAGAATACAAGCGGACACAGGAGAACACACAGCGAATGGACACAGAGAGCAGACAACTAGGGGTGGGGGGGGAGGGGAGAGAAGTAAATAAAAATAAATAAATCTTTAAAAAAAAAAAGCAGGAAGGCAGAAAGGAAGGAAAGGAGGGAGGGACAGCCTTGCTTAGATTTCACCAGGGTCTATCCTTGGGGTGCTAGGGAGGCCATCTGTATCAGGGCATGACACTCAGGAAGGGCCTCAAAGTTACATCTGTGAATTAGATTCGACCCACATTCCCAAAGGCATTTATCAACAACTTTAAACTTGTGTCCCATTACCAAATCATACCTTCTGTACTATATTTTTAATTAATATTTTAATGAAATCTATAATTACCTTTTTTTAAAAAAGCACAATTTACATTCCAGTTTACTTCTGTTTTTTGTTAAAATTGTTAGATTGTGAAAGGTAACTTGCGCACTTATTAGCTTGTAAATATTTAAGAAAACTCACACATCAACTAACCCTGTGTTTACATTTCCTAGCTTTTCAATGCAGTTGAGAGCTTCAAGTAATGACAATGGCCTGGACTTCTTTTTAGATGGTTCTCTAGCAGCCAGGGCCTATTTGGAGTTAATGACAGCAGTTAGGAGAACAGACTGGGGTCTTTCTTAAGTGAAATATATGGTTATTCTTCAAAATCTGATTCATGGATTTTTACCTATGGATGGTATATAAAGGTGTATATTTGTAAACTCTTGTATAGATTTAAGTTGTGAGATTTTGTGGTTTTTTTTCTTTCCTCTAATCCAATTGAAAGTGACTATTTATTTTTAAGTCCTGTAGCCCCCTCATGAGCTAGCGAATTCAGGATTTCAGACTACGCTATTGTCATGGGATGTAGGTGTGTATTTGCCAAAACACACACATGTATATACACCTGTTCGACTATGAATTTGTAAGAAGGGTGCAGTGAGTAGAAGCTTTGCTTCTATTATTCTGTGAGGCAGTATAGCCTAGTGGTTAGGAGCACTGAGTCCTGAACTAGAATATTTGGGCTTATATCCAGCTTCACTAACTGTTAGCTGGGCAATCTTGGGCAAGTTAGTAAATCTTTCTGAGTCTCTCTTTTCCCATCTGTACAGTGGGTGTATTAAAAGTTGCTCCTATTCATAATTATACCTATTTCATAGGGTTGTTATAGGGTTAAATGTAATATAAACACATGTAATAACTTTATGCACCTGGCACAGTACCTAGTATTTAATAGGAACTATATAAATACTAGCTGTTATGATTATACTAGAGTCCTAACAGGTCAGTCAAACAGAGCTGGCAATTTCCTGAGCAAGACATGGATTCATTACTCAAACAGCACATGACTTCCTAGATGCCTACGTATATCACGTACTGTGCTAGGATAATGCTCATTTTCCATTTCCTTAAAAAAGAAAAACTGACTTTTCATGCCTTCTCAGGGACCTCTGTGACTTCATCTAGAACAGATTCCTGGGAGGAGAACTATTCTCTTGAAGAAGGCCCAGAAAGGGTACCCCTCTCTTGGGGAAGGCCCAGAGAGGGTGACCCCTCTCTGGGGCTTACTCAGAAAGCTCTGTCACTTAGCAGGAATGAACAATATAAGGAGTGTATTGGGATTACCCAACACCAGCTCCTGAACACGCGTGTGTCAAACTGGCAGTGGTCATCACTGCCGGCACAGGCAGTGGATTGTGACATTGGAGGGCTTGGTGTGGGAACACTCAGTTCCTGGAATTTTCCCTGTTCCTACTATCCTGAACCGAATGACTCTTTTGTAATTTGTTCCGGCAAAAGTCCCAGGATTGACTCTCATTGATCCAAATTGGGTCACATGCTCATCCGGGAACCTGTCACTGAGGCTCTGATCTATTAGGCCTGAGTCACTCGTCTGTCCACCCCAGATGTGATGTGGTCAGCCTACCTGTACTGAGAATGCAGGAGAGTAGATACACAGGAAAAAGTCGAAGCATTGCTACTAAAAGAGTGAAGAAGTGATGCTGGGTAGACAAAACAGCAGATGTTCGTTGCAGGCTTCTGAACAGTGACCTCACTCTTCCACTCTCCATAATATTTCTTAATTCCGTGGGAACTTTGGGTCTGTCCCGGGGCACCATTCACTCAGACTATGGTAGAATGGAAACTATGGTAGAATAGAAGACTATGGTAGAATGGAAATTCGTTCAGTGCCCTGTGTATAAAAGTGCCCACTTTCCTCTGTCTTTGGCTTTTGTTGTCATTAGGCTTTCATCCAATGGAGGGACGATGAGATTCAAAGCACAGGCTTCCACAGACACACGAGAACTTCAGAGAGGTGACCATACTGGTGAGTCCCAGCACATAGAACCTAGCACAGAGGGCGCCACGTGGCTGATTCATACCTTCCGAAGCATGCATGCATTTTCTCTGACTGAGAAAGCTGTCACTAACCATATCTTCGTAATCGTTTTATATTTATCATAGGTCATGTGTACCTCTGATAATAGTAGTAATCACCATTTAGTGAGTGCCGGCAAATGAGCCTTTGGAGTATTGCCTAATCAGAAGCTGGGAAATTGCCTGTGAAGATGGGAAGGAACCTGACTGGACATGCTGTGTTGGTCCATATCATTAGGGCTTTTGTTTCTTATCCCTGTGGTTGACTGACATAAATTCCCTTGCCCTGAACCACTCAGTTGTGGATACAGAAATTTTGCTCCTCCCTTCCTTCCCATAGCTTTAAAAGGTTGAAGTTTGAACTAAAGATAAAGGGAAAATAAAGACAGAGTTTACAAACTAAAGGGAAAATTAAATGGTTTTTTTCTCTCTCTTTCTGTTTCTCTCAATCTATAAATGTGTTTCATATATATAACCATATATAATAATAAATTGTTCATTTACATGCACACACATATTTGTAAATAATTTCCTTTCCTCTCAAGTTTTAAATTTGGGGCTTATGTATCAGTGCTCTGTGATCTTCACCAATTTATCCTGCCTTTCTGATGCATGTCTAAGACCTTATTGGGGAATACAAATAGATGGAAATGTAAAGACAACTTAAAGTGCCCACATGTCAGTATTCTCTCAATGAAAGACTAACTGTGATGGTCCCTTATGCAAAAACTTCCATAAAGATTTATGACATTCCTTTGATTACCTGAGATTTCAAGTACACAGGTATCTTATCAGAGAGTGCTTTTTCACTTTAGAGATTTAATTTACTTTGCATCATTTCAAACCAACCTTAATAAAAACTTTTACCAGCTGTGTATATAGAATAGGCCAAAACACATGGCCTAGGCAAGCTAATAATATGGTGCCCCTTCAAAATGATACTATTTAAATTTGTGTTCCACACTGTTGAACACTGTGGTGGGCAGACTCTAAAGCTGTCACCATTGATCCCTGCCTCCTGGTAGTCATGCCCTCGTGTAATCTCCTCCCGCTGAGTGCGGGATGGTTTACCAGCTTGCTTCTACCAGTAGAATATGGAGAAGGTGATGGGATATTACCTTCTTGATGAAGTACATTACTTACCTCTTCCTTAGGAGCAGACCCTCTCAGTGCCTTCTCAGCTGGCATGCTGTGATGGAGTCAGTGGCCCTGTTGGAGAGGCTCGTGTATGGCAAGGATCTGAGGTAGCCTCCAGTCAACAGCCTGCAGGGAATTGGCCCTCGACCTGACAACCTGAGGAACTAATCCTGCCGACAACCACGTGATCTTGGAAATGGATCCTTTCCCAGTCGAGCCTTCAGATCAGACCCCAGCCTTGGCTGCCTCTTGACTGAGTCTTGTGAGAGTCCCTGAAGCAGGGGACCAATCCCTTGCACTGGTCAGAATTCTTTGGGCTGCATAGTGGTAAAGGTCATGCAATATTTGAATGTGATTAATGCCACTGAATCATATGCTCGAGAGTGTTTGAGATGGGAAGTTTTATGTTATATATATGTTACCACGATTTAAGAAAAGAGAGGGAGACCAAGGAGACAATGACAATTAAAGGAAATAAAAGATCCTGGGCTGGAATTAATAATGGAGAAGAAAATGCCCAAAGGGATATTATTAGAACAACTGAAAAAAAAAAAAAAAGGAAATTTATGATTTATATCATTGTTAACTTTCTTGAACTTAACAGCTGTACTTACTAAGGTGCTTACTTGTTCTTAAGAAATGTACATAGAAGTGTTAAGTGTTAGAGGAGCATGACATATGCAACCTACTCTCAGATGTTTAGAAAATGGACAAATAAGTAGATAGATAGATAAAAGAATGATATAATAAATGTGGTAAAATGCTAGAAGTTGGCAAATCTGAGTAGCTGGATTGGAGTATGTTTGAGTTTTATGTATTTTTTTCACATTATTCTTTACAACATTTCTGTAAGTTGAAGTTATTTCAAAATAAAAAGTTTCTTTAAAAAAAAAAAAACTCTTTGGGCTGCAAACAACAGAATCCCACTCTAAAAGTAAAAATAGAATCTACTGGCTTATATACCTGAATTGGACCAAGCACCCTCAGCCTCAGAACTACTCCAAAAGATTACCCAGGTGCTCAAGAAAGTATTTCTTCCAACCATGTAGAAACTTCTTTGCAAGAGAAATTCTAGTAAATTTGGAATATTAGGTCTCTTTATATTTCCAGTGATTTAAAAAAAGAGATGTTTTATTTAACTATAAGACATATTCTGAAAAGTATGCATATTATAAAAATACAAACTGATGAATTTTCATGAACTGAACATTCCTTGTAACCAGCACCCAGACAAGAAACATTACCACCACCTCAAAAGCCCTGCCACCTGTCCCTTTTTGGTTCCTACCCGCCCCCTCCCTGCCAAGGGACTTCTAACAACATTGATTAGTTTTGCCTAGTTTTATGTTTTATATATAAAAGGAACAATACTATATGTTCTTTTTTTGTGTTATCTTGTTTCTTTTGCATATACTGTGTAAGATTCAGCCATATTTTTGTTGTAGTTATAGATTATTCATTCATATTTCTGCATTAGAATTACATAGTGTGAATATGGCATCATTTGTTTATCCATTCTGCTACTGATGGGCACTGTGGAAATAGCCACTTTGCAGCTATTACTTAGAGGAGCAGCCGGTGCATGTCTTGGTGAACAGCACATGTATTTCTATCATGTAAATACCTAGGAGTGGTATTGGTGGGTCTTAAAGAATGCATATATTCAATTTTAGCAGATACTGTCAAATAGTTTTCCAAGAGATTGTGCCAGTTTACATCCCCACCAGTGGTGTATGTGATACACTGCTAGTGGGAATTTAGTATAATGCTCTATAATAACTTGAAATGACCAGAAGACTTATGAACAATTTTTTCATAGGCTTATTAGCATATATTAGCATTTATTTTATATGCTATTTGAATATCACCTTTTCTTTAAAAAAAAGTCTTTTGGCCCTTGTTCTATTGGTGACTTTTTTTAAAAATGAGTTTTAGAAGGCCTTTATATATTCTGGATATGAGTTGTTTGATTAATATAATTTTTGCAGTGTCTTCTCCAAGTTTTTGGGTTGCTTTTTCACTCTTGAATATGTGTTTTGAGGAACAGAACTTCTCAATTTTAACATAATCTAATTTATCAATTTCTTTTTTATACTTAATGTTTTTGCATGCGTGTTCTGTTTAAGGAAACTTTGCCAACTGCAAATTTAGCTCTGCTGATGTTTTAGCATATCTCAGTAATATTTTAGAGAGCACAAGTTCAGGTGACTTGTCAAATATAATAGATATCAATTCATGTTGATATTTCAGTTACTTTAGAAAAACCCTTATGTTTCTCATTTCTGGGAGTAGCTCAGTAGCAACAATGTGCCTGGGGATGCTGCATTTCAGTAAAAAAATTTTTTTTACCTTAATGTATCTTTTGGATTCAACTTTTAACCACCAAATTGGCAGAGAAAATCAAAATATTGTTTCCTCAACGTTTTTTTTTTTCAGAGACCGCTTGGTTTAAAGATAAAAGGCACCCTTTTAGAACAAAGCTTTTTTTGTTCTGATGCTATTGTTTAGTAGCAAATCATTTGCTCTCTCTGAAACACAGTAACCTCATCTGCAAGAGTTGGAGAGTAATTCCTGCCATGTCAATATCCTGCTAATGTTAAGATAGTAATAACAATAGCAAGGATGATAAAAGCAATAATATCAACAATAGCAATAAGATGATAAACAGCTTACAATGTATCACAACTGCTGGTGAGAATTTCAAGCAAGGAGTTTGTAGAATTGCCTGGTGCAATGGCAGCATTACAGGACTAGAAAATGCTCTCTCAAGGCAACTCTCTTGAAGGAGCTATTCCTCACTGATATGTCTAAACGATGAGGGTTTTTAATTATTTGTTATTTATTTATTTTAACCTATCTTATTGTCAGATTTCATGGTAGTGAACCAAAGTATATAACAGGAGGTAAGAAACCTCAAAAAGTACGTGGGTTAGAGTGTATTATTCTTTACACCTTGACAAGGTTCTTAAGTTAGCAAATAAATGAACAGTTCCTTGTGACCTTTTTGAAATCAGTTTACGCTTATTTAGTATGAGTCAGAGCAACAGGTTTTATTGAAAAGTCATGAGGAACAAGGAATGAAACATGTAGAAAACATACTACCACAACTACAAACAAAAATCCCCACTGAAGACTGGCCTTTGCGAACCAGTTCCTGGAAACTCTTTTTCCTCTGACACCAGTGGTAGAGGTACAAGACTTTCTAAAGGAGAGCCCCAGTGCCTCACACTTTTGTTAATTAGCCATTATTCACTAATGGCGATTGTGTCATTATCTTACCCAAGCAGCGAAACACCACCAGTGCATAGACGGCTTCTAGACATGAGAGGGCTGAGGCTGTGATGCATGAGGACAGGTATTTTTATATACTTTCAAGTATTTTAATATTCCTTGTTAGCATTTTCCCGACTCAATATGCTTTCTATACTCTACGTGAGTTTCCTTGGAATCTCTTTTCTTAGTATTTTCAGCAGTCTCCAGTTTTATTTTTAAAAGTGAAAAATTACTTTTTTGTAGAAGGAAATCAATAGAAGAATTTGCCAGAAGGCAATGTTTTTTTTCATTCTGTCAATGGGAAATGTCTTTAGAAAAATAATTTAGGCTTTCCTTGATGAGCTAATTATGTTTTTCAAGAATTGTTTCTCACTGGATACAAAATAAAATTCTCAAAGTTGGAAGAAAATTGAGAATGCTGGCTTTGCAAATCTGCATCTTGGACTGAATGTGGAGAATGCTTTGGACATTAAAGATGAAAGAATTAGCGAGAGGTTCTGGGGGAAAAAGCAAATGAAGAAAGAAAAGAGGGAAAAATGATCATGCTAGGAAAAACAAAATGTTACATAAGAAAGTCATTTTTTTCTTAGTACACTATTTGACTAGGTGGATATTTATATAGTCATAATAAAACATATGCTGAATTTTACTCTACCAAAATTTATGATATATCGGGAAGATTGGGTTTGGGAAGTGTATAGATGTATGTGTGGAGGAAGGGAAAAGAGAGTTCTGGCTAAGAGAGCTAAATCATCAGTTTATCTAGTAGGAAGTTAATAGAAAATACGTAGGCTTTAAAAAATGAGGAAAGAGCTATAGCAAATAGCTATTTTAAAATGGAGGCCAATACTAGAAGAATCAGCTAAAAGATTGTAACATGGTTCTTCTGGGGAAAGGGAATGTGGGTGAAGGCATTTAAGGGTCAGCGTATTGCTGTATGGATTATAAGTCTTGTAGTACCGCTGGACTTTTTTTTTTTAACCCATACACATATAATAGTTTAATGAACTTAAATTTTTAATTTAAAAAAAATCAAGAATCCCCCAAAGTAATATTAAAAATTTTAAAATAGTAATAAAACAAAAGGAGATGACTGGGGGCAGAGTGTGGAATATATTCTTAGCTCCAAACAAGTTTTGTAAACAAATAGACGTTAGGAACATGACCTGTGAATAAGGATGGAATTTTCTGCATTTCAAACCCAATAATGGTGTGAGATCTGCCTTAGAAGATTCTAGATACAGCCTAGGTTCCATCACTTGTCCACTTGATTAACTCTTTTCCTTTGTGTACTGGTAGTGAAGAGCATTGCCTCTTGGGTGATTGCAAAGCAGCAGCCCAAACAAAGCTGACGTTTCTAGGTCCAGCTAACGCAGCTCTCCTTGAAATAAATGTGGGAATTAGGACTTGAGGCGTAATGTTCCCCCCCCCCCCGCTTTGCTTTTTGTTAAATATATTTTTTTATTTATTTTTAAAAGATAAATAGATTACATAAAATGTTAAATTAAAAAATACAGGGGATTCCCATATGCCCCACTCCCCGCACCGCCCACTTTTCCCACATTAACAACTTCTTTCATTAGTGTGGTGGAGTGGGCATCACCATTCCAGAATCCTCAGGACTGGGGAATAAAATATGGTCTGGAGTGACTTACTGGTATTCTACTATAGACTTATTGTGATTCTAGCAATGGAAGAATAATAACGTTGAACTGGAGACAGTGGCCACTGGAGTTGCTGAAGGCAGGGAGAGGGAAAAAGAGGTCTAATATGGGGGCATTTTTGGGACTTGGAATTGTCCTGAATGACATTGCAAAGACAGATACGGGACATTAAATATCCTGCCAAAACCTACCGCCCCTTTCTTGATCTGCGAAACAGGGAATGAGCCGGGAAACTCAAATGTTCCTTTCTTTGGACAGCTCCCTTCAAGGAGATGAAAGAGTTTACAGGGACACTTAAAGGGGAGAGATTTTGTCAGATTAAGCACACAGGGCTCCATAAAGATAAATTAAATAGACAATCTAATTGAAAATAGATTCACCTTAATAGGGTTTTGCAAACGTTCTGAATTCTTCAGTTTAGCTTTGAACTTCCAGGGAAGGGAGAATGCTCTCATTCTTCTGGATGCAGGTTGGGCTGCCTGTGCTTTCCACTTGGGTAATAAAATCCTTCCAACTGCCGAAATTTAATAAGCAGCCAGGGCTTGAACCGGGAGCATTTCTCGCTTCTGTACTAGGCGAAGCTTCCCCCAGGAACCAACTATACTTTGGCATCAAACAGCTATTAACCACCTCCCCCATGCCTATTCAAGTTCAAATATGCCACCTAGACCAGGTGGCTGCTCTTAGAAGAGAGGCACATAGTGGATACCCACAGTGCCCAACAGAGCTTCCCCTGCAACCCCTGAGAGGGCTCCCTTGTCTGCCTGCTCATTGTGTCCGCTTGTCTGCTTGTCTTCTTTAGGAAGCACCGGGAACAGAACCCAGGGCCTCCCATGTGGGAGGCAGGTGCCCAATCACTTGAGCCACATCCACTCCCTGCTCATTGTGTTTGCTCACATCTGCTTGTTGTCTGCTCATCTTCTTTAGGAGGCACCAGGAACCAAACCTGGGATGTCCCATGTGGGAGGCAGGCACCCAACTGCTTCAGTCACATCTGCTCCCCCCAAAAGAGCTTTTGTAATGTGGGAGACCCTCCTTCCCTCCTACCCTTAGAGGAAAGGCAATTCCCAGTGTTCATTTCCTGCCCTTGGTCCTTCTTACTTTAGAAGCTTTGGATTGATTTGCTGCAGTAGGAAATTCTATGCTGGTTCTGTCACGGAGAGGACTGGTTTGGACCTTTGCCAGAATCTCTAGTGACAGGTACCCATGCCAATAGAGCTAGAGAGTCTACTACAGCCCTGCTTCTCTGGTGCCACATGGATAAAACATCTCCCTTGGACATTCCCAGCAGCAGCAGAACATCTCAGTAAAAACTGAGTTACAAAATAATGAAAGAATGAGAATCTGTTGTTAGATGTCTTTACAAAAGTATTCACCAGAGGACTTCTGTGATGGACAAAAATTCCATTTATAATATATCTTTTTCTGATACGTATTATATAGAACCAAAAGTGCAAAGGCTGGGTATAAATGATAACTAAAAAAGATTCTTATAGATGGTTTCCTGCTATTATAGGTGTTCTTACTTTCCTTATAAGTCCTGTCTTCATTACTAGAATATAAGATGACATATTTCTTTTTATCTCGTTGCTAGCCTAGGTCTTAACACCTGGTAGGTACTCAATCATCAATGTTGGTGATGACATTTGCAAATACTTTATATAAACTATTGAGGAGTATCGATCATAGAAACCTGGGTTAAACAAAGGGCATATTAGGTCTTCTTTTTGTTTATCTGAAGTTTTGTTAAATTTTTCTACATTGATTAGGGCAATTCTCTACCCCAACAACATTCTTGTCTTCTAGAGGAAACAGGGGTCACAAATATATTTGAATATAATAATAACAATAACAGCAACAACAGTAAATACAACAACAAAAGCTAACTTTTATTGAACACTTACCATGTGCCAGGAACTGCTTTAAGCACTTTCATGTATAAGCTTATTTAATCCTAAAAATAATTCTTCTAATCACAGATGTCTCAACATTGTCTTAAACTCACCCTATCCTCCAAACTGGGTTATTTCCTGATTTTATGCAAGCAGATTGACGTATTTATTCTATCATGCTAGTCATGGTGATGTAGTAACACTTGTACATTCATTAGAAAAGCTTTAGGGAAATGATTAATATATTAGCACAAAGATGTGGTGCCATCACTCTGTCATGAAACTGGGATGTGTAAAGGTATAAATGGACCAAAGAAATATTTTCTTATGATACTGGAGATTTTGAAACTGAAAGTCTGCTGGGTCGCACACCACACCACACCATCACTCACTAGATGGGAACTCTCTTAGGCACTACCCTGTCTAACTAATCTTATGACTAATTAACCTCATGAAACATGCATTTGAAATGGTTCTATTTAAAAGCATACAGCCTGAATTACACAATGTTTTCAGTGTTGTCCTTCTAGCCCTGAAGATTCCCCGTCAGATGGGCAGTGGCAGCTAGTCCTTACCTAAGACTCTTTAATGTTTCCAGGGAGGCAAAAGTTATAATGAAAGCAAAGAGAAGTCGGTACCAGCCCAGAGCCAGCCCTGTCACCCCACCCAAACCAGTAAAGCAGGAGCTAAAGGTCATGGGATGTGCTGTGCTTCATTCTCCCACCAGCAGGTTTCAGGGGCACTAGACATGTTCCTGGAGCCCAGAAAGAATGAAATTGGGAGAACAGGTGATTCCATCACAGCAGGAACTGTAACATCACTGCAAATTTGACAGAAACTATTTTTTTAAAAAAAACAATAACCAAAAAGACTATTAGTAGGGAAGTGGATGTGGCTCAAGCAATTGGTGTCCTGCCTACCACATGTGAGGTCCCTGGTTTGGTTCCTAGTGCCTCCAAAAGAAGACAGCGAGCTTGTGTAACGGGGAGATGTGGTAAAGCTGATGCAACAAGTTGATGCAACAAGAGACACATGAAGAGAAACATAATGAGAGACTCAACAAAGCGAGGAACAGAGGTGGCTCGAGCAATTAGGTGCCTCCCTCCCACATTGGAGGTCCTGGGATTCGTTCCCGGTGCTCCTAAATGAAACAAGGAAGATGAATAGACATAGCAAGTACAAACAATGAAGGGGTGGGGAGAAATAATTAAGTTTTTTAAATCTTAAAAAAAAAAAAGACCACTAGTAATGAAAACAATCTCACCTATTTAGATTGGCCTACTGACATTCTGGAACATTTCTAGCCTCTTCCCCAGAGCTAGAAACAGAAAGGAGAGGGAAAGATTGGTGTAGCTGGTAATGCTGGCAGAAAGGAGAATCCCAGTTTTGGGAGTTGGAGGTCCTATGACCTTCCATTTACTGGAGAGAAAACAAAGTCACAGAGAGCTTAACACTTACCTAAGGGCACACAGCATACTCAGTCCTGGAAACCAGGCCTCTAGACTTCCAGCTCAGTGTACTTTCACTTGTGGCATTACTCTTTTTATAAAATACATATGTGTGTAAATATGTATATATATATTTAAATAAAACATTTAACATTTCAGAAAATGTGAACATTTTAACAAAAAAAAAATCACCCATAATCATAACTTTTCAATACCTGTTTTCATTTTCCTTCCATCTCTTTGTTTTCATGTTTAACATAACCATAATGATAATTCATGTGTATTTTTGTAGTTTACATTTTCACTTATCATTTAAGTAAATTTTTAATGTTCATTCGAATTTATGTATCCAGTACCTACACATACGAGGTATTGTTCTAGATAAAACAATGTGCTTGTCCTCACAACACTAACATTCTAGTGCTATTTAAATCCAGAGGATTGGTGAGGGCCCCTCTGGAGAGAGTGCTGGGGAGGACTAAGCCCTGGACACCCCAACAGTCCAGGGAAAGGAAGAGACTCCAGTAAAGGACAGTGAGCGGGAGGGACCAGTGAGGCAGGAGCAGAACTGGGGGAGGGTCCTAGGTGCCAAGAGTTTTGAGCAGAGAATGAAAGGCTGCTGAGAAGATGAAAGCAGCAAGGGTGTGTCCATCTTCAAGAGGCATACAATTCCTTTTACTGAGTGGCAGGTGTGGAACTAGGTACCAAAGGTAACTTTGATGATTACCAGTTCCTTCTTTTGCTTCAGTTTAGTTTTGCCTGTTTTTGAATTTTACATAAATGGATCCATACAGTTTTTATTCATTTGTATTTGGCTTCTTTTGCTCAACTCTGTAATATTCAACTGTAAAGTTGCATCCATGTCCCTTGAATGAATATGCCACAAACTATCTGTTTTTCCTGTGGATGTGCTTTTGGGTTGCTTCCCATTCGGAGTGAGTTGCATTGCTATGAACATTCTTGTACATTCTCCTCAGTGCACATATGCATGCATTTCACCTGGTATATGTCAAGAGATGGAAATTCTGGGTCACAGCATATGAATGGCTTCAACCTTACAAAAATGACCAATTGTTTTCCAGTGATTATTTCAACAACGTATGTAACCTTCCAGTGCTCCTTGTCCTTGTTAATAGCAGGGTGTTGTCTAATTTTAGTTTTTGCCAATTTGATGATTGTGCAACCTGTTTAATGGGAAATACGTTGCATTTTTCCATGGACCTTTCATCGCTTTATCACCATTCTTCTTGAAAGTACTAAAACCTCTCTGGTCAAGGTCAACCCTATAAAGCAGTCTATACGTTCCATTATTTTTTTTCTTGGAGATGTCTGATATAGATAGGTCTGACCTGCTCTAATCTGGACTAGCTGCTCAGCAGTTTTGTCTGGATCTCCTGTTTCCTGACTCCCAACTCTTCCTCCTTCTGCATTTTCTCCTTGTTTTGTTGGAGAACATCCTCCAGAAGCTTCATGAGAAATAGTGCATGAGGAATAAATTTTTCCCTGTATTTTCTTCTAAGAGTTTTAACTCATATATGCAGGTCTTTAATCAATTTTGAGTTAATTTTTACATATAGTCTGAGGTAAGGGTCCAACTTCATCTTTGGCATGTGGCTATCAAGTTGTCCCAATACCAATTGTTGAAAAGATGATTCTTTCCCCATTGAACGGTCTTTGACACTGAGGTCAAAAACCAGTTGACCACTGGTGTGGAGGTTTATTTCTGGACTCTCAAGTCTATTCCATTGATCTCTATGTCTATTCTTGTGTCAGTATCATACTGTCTTATCTTTGCTCTGCAGTAAGCTTTGAAATAGGATGTGTGAGTGTGATGCTCCTATTTTGTTCTTCTTTATCAAGATTGTTTTGGCTATTCTGGGTCTGTTACAATTTCATATGAATTTAGAATCAGTTTCTCAATTTCTACAAAGAATTAAACTGAGATTCTGGCAGGGCTTGTATTGAATCTATAAGTCAGTTTGGGGAATTTTGCCATCTTAACAATGTTGTCTTCTAGTCCATGAACATAGGAAGTCTGGGGATACATTTTTCGATGCTGCATATTTGAAAACATCTTTATTCTCCTCTCACACTTGATCAATAGTTTGGGTGGGTACAGAATTTTTTTAGGGGAGAAATGATTTTCCTAAAGAATTTTGAAGGTACTATTCTATCGTCCTCTAGTTTCTGATGTTGCTGTAGAGAAGTCTGATGCCATTCTGATTTCTGATCTTTGTGTGTGACCTATTTTTTTTTTTTTAATCTCTGGAAGCTTTTGTGATCATCTCTCTATGTGGTTCTGAAAATTCACAATGTTGTGTCTCAGTCTGGGTTTTAAAAAATTCACTGTTCTACACAGTTGGTGGTCACTGTCTTTATGAAGAATCATGATAAAATTTTTGTAAATTTTCTTGAATTTCTCTCTGGTAATTTCCTTCCCTCCATTCTCTCTCTGGAATTCCCAAAGTCATGCTTTAGACCACCAAGATTGAACCTCTAATTTTATTTTATTTTTTCTCCTATTTTTCATTTCTCTATTTTCGTTCTTTTTCTGCCAACCCTTCGACTCATTGTTATTTTATGCTCCTATATATTTTTAAATTCTGATGAGCTTCTTGTTTTCTAGATGTGAAATTTTCATAGCAAATTCTTCTCATTTCAGGAATGCAAAATTTTCCTTCTTTTCTCAAAAAGTAGCTAGAATTCCTAACGGTTTTTCTTTTGCTCTCTGAGTGGACTCTCTTGTCCTAATGTTTCTTACTGTTTATTTGTTTTGGTTTCTTTTGTATGTGAAAGGCTTTTCCCAAATGGCTAGTGATACTTCACTGTCCCTTCCTAGTAAGGAAGGAGGACCCACAAGCTAACTGGCAACTTTGTGTGGAGGCTGGTCTTCTGGATTGGAGGGGCTCTCTTGAGGATGATCAGGTGGAAACACTTTTTTTTACAAAGGATTCATAAGTGCTGGTCTTTGTAAGTCTCTTCTCTTGGCTGGATCAGTCTCCCCAGACAGGACTCCTCCACTGTCCTGCCTAAGAGAGGTTAAGCCTGGGGGTCAGCCAGCCGGGAGCCTAGGAGGGGAAGAGATGGGGCAGAGTATCTCCCCATTCACTAGGCAAACTTTTCTAATCTGTTTCCCAGTAAAATGCCTCATTTCATCCTTTAGTTGTGACTGGTGTCCTCAGCCGAGCTTTTTTAGTTTAATCTCTCCAGAAAGGGTACTTTTAGTTTTCTTTGAGCCCCATAGCTTGTTTATATTAGTTTTTTGGGCCAGCCTTGGAGAGAGAAAAGGGCTTGGTCTCTAAGCACTCCTATAAGTCTTCTAGTTTTTCCTTCTACCTCATAGCCTCACATTAGAGGTATGTGGCTCTTCTGCTTTCCAATACTTCCTGGGGGGTTATGCGAATTCAAATTGTTTTGTTCTTGTTGGCTTCCTTCCCTTAAGAGATTTAAGGAATAAAGAAAGCTGAACCCTAAGTCAATTTTCACTTATTTGCATGTGCTCTTTCAAAATTGCATTGGCTTTTTTGTCTGCAGTCACCTTGTCTGCCCCCTCTTTGTCCTTAGGAACTAACAACTTTTTATTCATTTGATGTCCTTTTGGTGAAGTTTCAGAAAACAGCAGAGGGTGTACAATCGACATATTCAACTACATATTTTCCTCCATCACGTATAACTTTCTAGGTCCAGAAAAGGATTTGCAATTGCCTGCAGTAAAAGATACATATGCAAAAAAGGTTGAAATTTGGGAAAAACAACAAAAATCAAAAATTAAATGGGGGGAATGTTTGTGTCAGAAAACCAGATTAAGGAAATAGGCTGTGATTGGGCAGGGTATTCTGCTTAAATGAGAACAGAAGGAGTTCCGTGGCCGCCTTATCTGACAGGAAGCACTCCAAGGCATCAGATAAAACTTCTCTTGCTAAATTTATTTAGTGCGTGATCTGGCCCTCCAATTCAGAACTGATTACATAGAGGAGGTTAGCTGCAAGATCCAGATAAGAAAGAAAGAAAATAAAAGAAGATAGGTGTGTGGAGAGAGAGACACTTAGAACTGACTCATTTGGGCCTCTCCCAGAGAAAGCCACGTGATGACACTGGCTCTCGTTACTCCCTTTAAATTCTCAAGTGCTTTATCCAGTGTTCTCTGGTGGACGGACATTAGGAAAGGCCATTAAGAAAGTACTTTGTGGAGGAATTCTTATGCTATACTCCTCCTTTGCCATTTCAAAAGGATATTCTCAGAGACCCTTAGCAGCTGTGATCAGGATTTCAAGGCAAAGAATAAGCAGGCAGTAGGGAATTGTGTTGAGAGTACATTTTTCTTCAATTTTCCTCCAAAAAATGAGAGAAAACAGGATTTTTTTTCCCAATAGGAAAGCATATGAATAAGTCCAGATTTACCATTCAATAAGATCACCCTCAGATTTTAGAAATTTGGGGGAATATCTAAATGCTGCCAGGTATCGTAAAGTCAAATCAAAACAACCACAGGTTTAGCATTTTCCTTATGCAACAGTGTTGGGTTCTGGGGATTTACAAAGATGAGCAAGCGACAGTCCTTTTTCCCAAGGAGCTTATGCTCTCACATAGGAGATAATAAAATGACGTAAATGACTAATAGGGAGACAACTCTCAGAGTGTCAAGCCAGTTCACCACCCTCCTACGTAGAAAACTATTTTCCCGTCCTCACCCTCAGGGTGAATCTGTGCAGTGAGGATGGGAACTCTGCCCTTCTGGCCACTACTGATTGGATTAGAGGCCCAGGGTCATGTGACCCAGGCTGGACCAATCAGATTTTCCCACGAGGGGATTTAGAATTAGAATTCAAAAGAATAATCAATTTCAGTGGTTCATTGAATTAAAGGCATAAAAGCACTGTCTTGGACATTTCTGGGCACCGACCCATGGCAATGCAGAGAAAACCTGTCCAGAGAGAAAGAGGGAAGAACAGAGCAGTTCTCCAGTTGCTGCTTTTGGGTTCATGGAATCTAAGAGCAACTCCTGCATTGTTATAATAAATCACTCTTCCTACCTCCACCTTCCCCTCTTTATTCCAAAATGGAGTGGGCTCCCATTGTTTTAAACCAAAAGAAGGGAACAGAGTACATCTGGATGTGGAGTGGTTGGGACTAGGAGTTGTGAAACATTTCATAACATTTTGACAACTGAATCCATTCAAAATGATGAATAAAATTCTAACAGGGAGAGAAGTGGAGAGATTTAGAGGTGAAAGGAAACTTCAGAGGAGCAAAAACTTGGGGCATGTTCCAAGATGAGGGGGATGGCTATGCCGTTTTGTCTTCAGGTGAAAATTCAAGAGCAATTTGAGCAGTTTCTAGTGAGTACATTCTAGGCCTTTTTTTCCATTTGAAATAATTACCACCAACTCCCAGTCCATTCCATTGGCTTCTTTCTTGCAACTCTGCTTTAAAAAAAAAGGAAGAAAAAAAAAATTAAAGAGGCCATTCAGAAAAACTCCCATATTTCTACACAGTAAACCCACTCCATGAAGATGTGAATAACTTATAACGCAGTGCTGTAATTTCCAATATTGAAATTCATTCTTGCTTCCTTGTTACGGGATGAATGATGAATAAACAGTTCCCTGTAATGTGAGCTGAGTAATAGGAAATGCAAACATAGTATCATTGCAGGGAAACCTGTTTCTCTCTGTTGGTCCTCTTCTAAATACCTGTATCTATGTTCTTCAGATGCAGCAAGTGGCTGTCAATTTCTTTTCTGGAAGAATAGTTGTTTTGGTCAGACTCTAAAAACATAGTAAAATATGGGATCAGGAAAAAAGCCTGTATATATATATACCTATTGCAGAATGTACACATACTGTTTTTTCTTAAAAGTATTAGATGTGACTATACTTCTGAAAATTGAAGGAAATATGCAGTTTTAAGGCACTAGATAAACAGGCATATTACGTACATTTAAATATTTATAAGTTTATTGATTAGTAAGAGGAATAAAACTGAATTCAATAGGAAAGTTCCTGAGAGAAACAAAAAAGTGAAATTTGTACCTTATAGGTAATATCCACCTTCTTTAGAGAAGGATCTAATTTGTATACTATCAAAATGTTTAGACAACAAACCTATGATGTTTTTTGGTTTGTTTGTTTCAACAAATCAGTTTTGTTTCAATGATGTTTTAAAATCGAGGGCAGCTAATGTCCACATAGAAGAGGTGGCATTGGATTGGGAAAAGTGGACATAATGGACAAAGGGTATGGGGAAAGGCAGGAAGAGATGAGAGGTGGAGGCGTCTTTGGGACATGGAGCTGCCCTGGATGGTGCTTCAGAGGTAATCACTGGACATTGTAAATCCTCACAGGGCCCACTTGATGGAATAGAGGAGAGTATGGGCCATGATGTGAACCAATGTATATGAGGTGCAGAGGTGCCCAAAGATGTACTTACCAAATCCAATGGATGTGTCATGATGATGGGAACGAGTGTTGTTGGGGGGGGGGGGAGAGGGGTGGTGGGGGGGTGGGGTTGAATGGGACCTCACATATATATTTTTAATGTAATATTATTACAAAGTCAATAAAAAATAAAAAAATTAAAAAAAAAAAATCGAGGGCAGCTCATACACCTTTTTTAACTGCTGTCTTGTTAACAATTTTAAATATTATTTATTCCCAAACCAATCTGTCTCATAGCCTAGTATTTAGAACATCTGTGAACTCTCAATCCTCTTCTGTAATGAGTGTCTCACACAGATATAATTCCCCTTGACAAATATCATTTTTGTATCATGAAGAGATGTTCATAGTTTGGCCATGGCTCTTATTTCAAATATTATAGTTTATATAACAAAACAATTGGGATAGTTCCTTGTACATCATCTTAATGAGCTTTGGCTTTACTCCACCCTATATGTTAAGTGTGATCCTAAAAGTAGAATGCAAAGTGATTTTTTAAAAAAGAAAATCACATTTCAAAACACATTCGAGTCATGTTTTCTTCAAGGGATATGGGCAACAGAGTAAGGGCACGACAGGGGCAAGAAGCTGCTGCCTCCATTTGCTCTGTGCTCCCCCATTTTAAGGCAGCCTCTAACTTCCATTTTGCTTGTGTTCCTCTCTGCTGCACTGTGGCCCAGTGCCAGGACTCTTCTCAGTCGTTCCTTGAGGAGAGAATAGCTGTTTGTTAGAACAAGAGGAAGAACTACAAAGAGTTTCAACATTAAGCAGAGAAGGGTAAAAGGAGGAGCTGGTTATTGGCACAGTTGATTTGTGTTGTGCTTTTTTTAAAAAAATCTCTGAACCTCTAACTTTGTCAGCTAAAAATGATCCAGAGGAAATAGTAAAGTCCTAGGGAAATTAGTCCCTGAGGGAGAAGTCTGCTGGGTGAAGACTGAGAATAAGATGGCTGTGGCAGAGACTGCTAGCTCTCTCCAAACATTCATTCTTTCCTTCTTCCTTTGAAATAGGACCACCAGGGTAGTTAGTTGGGTACAAAGGCTTTGCTTTCCATCCTCTCTTGCAGCTAGATGTGGTCCTGTGAATAAGTTATATCCAATGGGATATAAATAGAACCATCCAATAAAATTGAAGGGAGACGTCTTAAAGGATATAGATATACTGTTCATGAGCCAGCTGGGCCCTGAGCCTCAGCAGAGTTGCAACACCTACTCTCTGGTTCTTTGGACTTACCCAGGTCAGCTAACAGGGAGGTGAGGATGGTCAACCACCACACCAGGGAACTGAGAGCATCTACAACGGCAAGCAGGAGAATCCCAGCCATCAGCCATGTGGGATCTAAACCTCCTCTCGATTTAGAGGTGGAATGGACATCACTATCCCAGGGTCCACAGCATGGAGGAATAAAATATGGATTAGAGTGGACTTACTGGTATTCTACTATAGAACTACTGTGACTATAGCAATGGAAGAAATTGTATCATTGATGTGGAGACGGTGGCCACAGGAGTTGCTAAAGGCAGGGAGAGGGAAGAAGAGGTGTGATGTGCGGGCATTTTCAGGGCTTGGAGTTGTCCTGAATGATATTGCGGGGACAGATGCTGGACATTATATATCCTGCCATAACCCACAGAATGGAGTGGGGGAGAGTGTAAACTACAATGTAAACTATAACCCATACAAGGCAGCAGTGCTCCAAAGTGTATTCACCAAACACAATGAATGTGCCACAATGATGAAAGAGGTTGTTGATATGGGAAGAGTAGGGGTGTGGGGTTGCATATGGGATATTTGGGAACCGCTTAGATATTTTAATGTAACTTTTTTTGTATGATCTATGTATCTTTAAAGAAAAAGACAATAAAAAAAAAAAAGGACATAGACATGCCTTAACCAGCCGTTTCCTGTTTCCTGCTGTGGTGGAAGCCCAATCCTGAGGATGGCAAGACTGTAAGAGAGGAGTTTGTATTCCAAACAACTTCCTGAAGCCCCAGGCCCCTGATCCTGGGCTGCTTATGTCTTGGAGCTTCTTTAAATGTGCAAGAGAAATAAATTTTGAATAAAATAAATTCGACTAAGTCATTATTATTTTGGTCTCTGTCACACTCAGTCAAGTCCAATACTAACTGATTAAATGGGTAAGGAAAACATGACGAAAGATTAAAGAAACTACTTTAAGTCTAAATTAAATGCAGCTTTAAAATAAAAAGTAGTGCCTGATGTGGTTTATTTAATTTTCCCTCTAAATTGTGTATGAAAACATAGAAAAAGAGGAAATTTGCAACATTAGAAATCAGACCAACAGCTAACCTATTTGTGAATATTTTATAAAGAATTTTTTCTTTATTTATTTATTCAACGAGTGTTTTTAAATACCTAACCATATACCAGGCTGTTGTAGGCCCAGAGAGTATACTGGTGAACAAAACAGATAAAGTCCCTACCCTCTTCGAACTTCTAGTCCAGTGGGAGGAGACAAATCACAAGCAAGGAAAACAAAGAAATATAATGTCAGGTAGTATAAGTGCTGCAAAGTAAAATGAAGCCAAGTGAGGGAGCAGAAAGTGATAGACAAACGTTATAGAAGGAGTGGTCAGAGAAGGACTCTCTGAAGAGAGGACATTTGAGACTTGAATGAAGTCAGATTGGGGGTCATGCAAATAATTAGATGAAGTATATTCAAGGCAGAGGGAGCACCACGTGCAAAGGCCCTGAGACAGAACCAGGCTTGGTGTATTTCAGGAACATTAGGAGCATGGTGTGTCTAGAGTGGGAGTGAGTGGGGAAAAGAAGTGATAGGAATAGATTCTTAAGAGGTGGTCAAGGGCTAGATAAAGTAGGATGAGTTGCTAAGTCACATTTAACTGGACTGAAAAACACATTTGTTAGTCTCCTCCGAAAAGGTCAGCCCACTGACAGGAGATGGGAAGTCCTCTTGTCCCTCCCCTACTATTCACTCTAGGTTCAAGATGATAGTATCTACCCCCAGCAGAGAATTGGGCAGCCATTTCTGTTGTTTTGGTGTTTTCCACCAAAGTGTTTCTTTCTCTTTACCATCAGAAGCTCTCACCTCCAGGGAACGCGTCATCTCACTTAATCCTTTGGCAGGAAGCTGATGAGAGTGGAATGAATGTGCAGTGCATAGCGAATCTTGGGAGAAAGAGTGTCTTTACAGATAAAAGCATTATAGCTTGGGTGAAGATGGAAGAACTGCAGATGCAGGGGATACTGGACACAATAGTTTTTATGATGCTATTTCCTGGTGAGAGCTCTAGGCAGTGGAAACATGAGAAAATATTCTCTTTTCAAATGAGTAGCTGTAAATGCAAATCTGATTATCGCTAGGCATTGGGTTAAGTCTTGAGCTTCACCTGCCATCCATTTGTATATTTGAGAACTCAAAAGAAGAGAAAAATAGAGTTAAAAGCAGCACACACAGTGGTCTTTCGGCAAACTTTAAGTACAGAAATTACGTTTTCATTTGAGGATGAGTATTAGAAAAATAATCAATATGTGTCCTATGAAAAAATTCTGAAGGACAAAGGAAATCAGAGAAGGTTCATGGAAAGAGAAGCAGTGTAACAATGATTTGCTCCTGGGATCAGAAAAAATAAACAAACTTGAGAAAACTACTTGGCATACTTAGGAGGATACAAAATTACAAGATCCTTATGAAATGAGGCAGAAATGGTTAAAAGACTTTAGAGAGAGACAGAAAGGAAGGGGATTATTTAAAAATTTTAAACAAGTAAAATTACAGGAGAAGTAAGCATTGGAAGCAGTAAAGTACAACATTTACCTGGCAGAAACTGGAATCAATGATATGAATAACAAATCTGATCTTTAGGAGGCCCAGGCAAAGAGAAAGAAGATTAAAGTGAGTTACCTAGATGACTGGGCACATTTTACTTAAGAATTACAGCGGTTTCTGAGGAAGATACTAGAACAATTAGAGAAGCAGCAATGATTTAAAAATAAAGTCCTGACTAGAAGGACTCATCATTTCAGACGACAGTAATGAAAAGAGTGCTATTTTAGAAATTTTCTGGCAAAAGTTTGGGAATTACAAATATAAAGGAAAAAACCAATTAATATTCAGCCATAAAGCAAGGTCCTTACGAAGAAACAAAACTTGGAGACCTCGCATAGTTCTCTAATAAGGTATGCCAGAAGACAATAGAAAATATCTACAAATTTTTGAAGAAAAAGGTTGTGACCTGAGAATTTTCTATGCAGCTATTTTTTTCCTCCTTTGTGAAGGTAATAGATGAATGACTTCATATATGCAAAGGATCAGAAAATTCATGTACTCTTCCTGAAAACACTAGTTGAAGACATGTTCCAGACATCTCTGAAAGAAGAACAGGGTATAAATTATATATAGTTCTTGACATTAAGTAAATATTATAAAGCCAGGGGGCATAACTAGGGAAAACAAAAACTGTTTCTAATAGCAGCACTTCCATGCCATCCCTATTCCAGTCCGTTCTTGATCAACTGGAAAGCAGCTACACAATTATACAGTGCCAGTACTTATTAGTGCTAGGGGCTATTTGGATATCATCTCATTTAACCTTTTACAACTCTTTGAGATAGAATTACTACCCTGTTTTAGAGATGGAAAACTGGGAAACTAAGGTATAGAATAATTCAAGATATTGTAACTAGTAAATAGCAAAGTCAGGATTCAAAATCAGGGAGTTAGCCTCCCATGTCTGCCATTAAACTTTTTTGCCTCTGACATGGCTACAGGATGTATTTGGTAACTAGCTGTCTTAGGTTCTGTTCTTTAAACTCTAGGTATCAAAAAAAAAAAAAAAAAAAGAAGAAGAGTTTTGTTTAAATAGCATTTCTCTACTTGTAGGGCTTTAAAAAGAAATTCTCAGAAAAGGGATTCAATTCCTAAGGTAAGGAGTGATCTCCAAGCTGGATTCCTCTGTGTGTTATGCTTAAAGGCTGCTTACCTAACAGGTATTTTTTAAAAATAAGTTTTACATTGAAACATAATTCCAAACCATACATTTGTTTAAATGGTTGAATTCCTTGGATTTAGCTTCTATATCCTTTTTTTTTTCCTTTCAAAATGCTATACAAATAATGCCGGCTTTCGAAAAATACAATCTGATGGAGTCTTTTTTCTATGCACAGGGCTAGACTAAATGCATTCTATGGATTGTTTACACAGGATCAACTGGTAAATTATAAAGATGTATGGAAATGAGCAAGGATGGCCTGAAATAGACTCTGCAGGGTCTATATTAGAAGAAAAACCCGAGTATCCCTTTCCATTACAATTAATGACCATGTACTATTAGTGATATTTCAATGCAAGTCACTTAAAATCTCTCCTGAGTGCTGATACCAGAAATGATCTTATCTTCCATATGCTTTCAAATGTTTTCACAGAAGTGCACACATTTATGCCTACATTTATCACATATCTACATTTCGACTCTACAAAGTATGGCCTTGTGATTAAAAGAATAAACTCTGGGATTACATCTGAATTTCCGTCATTTCCCTGGGCAAGTGACAATTTCCCTAAAATCATAGCTTCTAGATTTGAAAAATGGAGATGATTCCTATAGCAAGGGTAACAGCAGAATCACACTAGTTAAGGTATAAGGTACCAAGCACATATATATCACATCATAAGGCTCATTAAATAGTAATTATTATTATTCGCATTACAGCAACTATCTTTTCTATGAGGTGCTACAAGGGTTCAGACATACTTGTTGAAAGAAAACGCAGGCAACCAACAGCACCGACTGCTTCCTCTCCTTTAGGATTGCTTACTGTCTAAGAACTGGTGACTCGAGCTCACTGTAGATTGTCACCCGTATCAGCCATGAAAAGATCAAATAAGACCATCTAACCTCCCAGGTCTGTCTTTCCAGCAAGGACCCCGGACTACCGAACTGGAAAGCTAAAATTAAAGGCGTGACAATTGCCCCTCGACCCCCATCTCCCCGCCGAGGTGGGGACCCCGCTCGTTTGAACAGGGTGCCCCCGCGGGTGCCACTTGCTTGACTTTGCGCTGAGCGCTCGCCGTGGACCTGCCGGAAGAAGCTGGCCACGCCTGTCCTCACCTGCCCAGGTGTGCACGGCGCCTCCGCCGTCCCGGCCACCCCCGCCGGGGACCTCGGGGAGCTGTCGGCGCGGGGGGCCGGCTCCCCGAAGTCGGGGGGCGCGGCTCGCGGCGGGGGGGCGGGGGCTCAGGGACTGCGGCCAGCGCGTCCCTAAACCCCCCACCTGGGCGGCGCGCTCCGGGGGGCCCCGGGGACGCCGCGCTCCCCGCGGCGGGGCCGGAGAGCCGGAGGCCGCGTCCAGCCCCCGCGGGACGCCACGCCCGCCGCGCCCCAGCCCCGCGGATAAGAGGTCGGCGCCGGGCGGCGGGCGCGAGCGGCGGGCTGCGCGCGGGACACGGCCATGCACGCGGCGCGCGGCCTCGGCAGCTTCGCCGTGGGGGACTACGTGGTGTTCGCGGCGATGCTGCTCGTCTCGGCCG
Source organism: Dasypus novemcinctus (assembly GCF_030445035.2). NCBI lineage: Eukaryota > Metazoa > Chordata > Mammalia > Cingulata > Dasypodidae > Dasypus > Dasypus novemcinctus. The sequence goes on along the minus strand of NC_080684.1, from coordinate 85,304,754 downwards.
CCATCGGCATCTACTACGCGCTGGCGGGGGGCGGCCAGCAGACCTCGCAGGACTTCCTGATGGGCGGCCGCAGCCTGAGCGCGCTGCCCGTGGCGCTCTCGCTCACCGCCAGCTTCATGTCGGCCGTCACCGTCCTGGCCACCCCCGCCGAGGTCTACCGTTTCGGGGCCATATTCAGCATCTTTGCCGTCACCTACCTCTTGGTGGTCCTCATCACCGCGGAGGTCTTCCTGCCGGTGTTCTACAAGCTGGGAATTACCAGCACCTACGAGGTGAAAGGGAGGGCGGGGGTGGCAGGGTGCCGCGGGCTCCCGCCGGGGTTCTCTTGGCCCCCAGACTCTCGCCACCAGACCGACATCTGTCCCTGTCCAGGTTGGGCCCTCGTCCCTCCTTTGGGGAGAGTCGTCCTGTAGAGGGATATATATCCCTGGGACTTGTTCTCAGGGGCTTGGTAGTGAAAAGAAGAGGCTTCCAAAGTCACCAGAGTGCATTGGATAAGAAGTGCTTGCCAAAGACCCTTTCTACTTTTAACGTCTTTGATTCGGAGCGAAGGGGAAAGATTTTGAAAACTTATTTGGAGGGAGGGTAACTTCACTTTCAGCTCCTCCCTTTTGGGGCAAATGCCCGTGTTCTAGGTCCTCATCCACCATTCTCTTTTCCAGGAGGGTTGGTGAAGAATTTGTTCCCCTTCCCCTCCCATTCCCACCTCTTCACCTTCCGGGAGAGGCAGGTACCCCAGTGGTTGAGGTCCTGTATCTCTTGTCCCAGTAACTCCGTCTGAGACCAGATTCTACGACTTGTTTGTGGGTGACCTGGGGTGACTTGCTTAACCTCTTGTGCCGGTTTCCTCATCTTACAAGGAAAATACTACTACTTACCTCATCCGGTTGTTGGAAGGATTAAATGAGATGATGCAAAGGTCACGTTTAGAACAGTGCCTGGCCAAGAGTGAGTGCTGGATAATGTTGGTTATAATTATTGTGATGATGGTGATGATCTGGTGATCACTAGGAAAATGCAGTTGCAAAGCTCTTTTTTTTTTCAAATGTGAAGTAAATTTTGGTTGATTTATTTATTTTTTAAAAATTGTATTTTTTTGAAGATACATAGATCACAAAAAAATGTTACATTAAAAAATATAAGAGGTTCCTATATACCCCAAACCCATCCCACCTCACTCCTCCCACATCAACAGCCTCTGTCATCATTGTGGCACATTCATTGCATTTGGTGAATACATTTTGGAGCACTGCTGCACCACATGGATAATAGTTTACATTGTAGTTTACACTCTCCCCCACTCCATTCAATGGGTTATGGCAGGATATATAATGTCCAGCATCTGTCCCTGCAATATCATTTAGGACAACTCCAAGTCCCGAAAATGCCCCCACATCTCATCTCTTCTTCCCTCTCTCTGCCCTCAGCAACTACCGTGGCCACTTTCTTCACTTCAAAGCTACAATTTCTTCCATTCCTAGTCACAATAGTTCTATAGTACAATACCAGTCAGTCTACTCTAATCCATACTTTATTCCTCCAACCTGTGGACCCTGGGATGGTGATGTCCACTCCACCTCTATGCAAGGCTCTGCCTTCTGCTCTATAGAGAGAGGACTAAAGGAAACTGCCTTTCCTCTGTTGCATGGGTCCACTGGTTATATCTTTCCTTAAGTTGTTTGCAGGAAAGGGCTTTGCAAAAATGGTGTTTGGCTTAATGTAAAGGGTTGTTGAATGAGTGTGTGTGTGTGGGTGTGTATACAAGCTCAGAGAAGTGGTGGGGACCACTTCAGGGCCTCAGTGGTCTCCTTCGTAAAGGCACTGACCCTTCAGCCCCTGCTCCTACATGAGCTCCGTGGACAAGCCAGCAAGAGCTTTCTAAGAGGCCATTATCCACAGGTCTTTGCACCTCCTTCTCAGCAGGCAGCCCGGTCCTTGGTTGTATCTAGTGTTTGTTTTTGGCCAGAGCCACTAGAAGTTGGTTCCCTAGTGAGGTGGTTCAACTGGTACCGGGGACAAGCCCCAGTGGCACAAGTGTAGATGACAGACTCTGCCTGGGCTCTAGTGATGTCATCCCAGGCGAAATATGCCCCAGGCAGCATTACCTTCTACTAAATCTGGAAGGGAGCAGGCCAAAACTCAGTCCTCAATCGTGTTGCTGTTTTTGTTCTCTTACAGTATTTTTTTGTTCCCTTTAGTGTTTTGGGGAGAGAAAAAACCAAAGTTTTAACTTTTAATGTGAAATTCCAGATTCTGGTTTCTTTTGAAAACTCAGAAGGCATCTGGGGCTCACATCCCTTGTGGACCCAGGAACTCCAGTCTACTGCCATTGCTCTCACTCCTTTTTACTGTCTCTATTGAAGCTGTCTCATTGTTGTTGCACGGTTACTTTCTTAGGATAGAGAAATTTTTATCTGTATTTATTTCTTTCTTTCTCCAAAATGAGAAAGGGAAAATGAATGGGGGCGGGGGCGGGGAGGGAGTGCTCGTTTCCAGGGAAGTGTGAGAGTACGTACTTCTTAGCGGATGTGAGTACTGTTCCATCATGTTAATATGAACCCCTGGCCCATGTCCCTCAGGTGGGATCTGTAGGCATTTGAGTTTGTGAGCCCTGGTCCAAGTTAACCCGCCTCCCAGCTTGGAAAGTGTTTGAAGAATGTGGCAAGAGGACTTCAGTCCCTGGACAGGGATGCTGCTCTCATATCACTGATGCATGCCTCTTCTGGGCTGCAGAATTAACTCATCCAGAAACAGATTTCCCACACATTTCCAAAAATGGTGAGGTGAAGTTAATACGGGTTATAGATCAAAATATTCCAGATATTGATTGCTGAATACATGCTGGGCACTGGGCTGCATGTTTTACATATGTCATCTGACCGCATACTCAAACCCACCCTTATGAGGGAGATACTATCAGAGCTCCTTTTTGCAGACAAAGAGACTCAGAGTAAGTTAAACTTGGTAAGAGAGCATTTAGCAATGTAGACACGTACCTCAAAGTTGCTTCTGAAGGCCCTGGTGAATCTGCGTAACAGTGCAGAGAGAAGAAAGGAGGCAGTGCAGGACACAGAGTGTGGGCAAACTGAGTGTTTGCCCAGGCAGTGCCAGATAGTCAGGCACAGGGAATTTAGTCAACGTGTTATATCCCTGCCAATTGGTTAAGGCAAAGTTTTTCTTGGTGTTTTGTTTTGTTTTGTTTTTCTTGTTTCTTTCTGTTTTTTGGCTTATGCTGAGAGGTGGGGCCACCTCATGCAGAATAAACTGTCCAGTTTGCATGATACCCTGGCATTCCTGCTCAAGTATGAAATCTCTCCCTATTTATGTTTCTTTAGCTGAAACTGACTATTAAGAAGCATTTGCAGTATCTATTTTTCACTTGCCCTCAAAGCCTGAGAATTGTTGAACAACTTCCAGATTCACAGATTGACAAGAAGTATAATGCAGGAATCCAGTTTAATTCACGACTCTTTCAAGATCTTTGTGGATCCAGTTAAATCTGTATGTTAGTACTGAGCTGCCCAGATCCAGGGTTTTGTTTTTTTGTTTTTTTTTTTTATCTACAGAAGTCTTAGTCTCCAAGTTAGTCAAAGTTCTGAGGACAATGAGAGACCTTGGTTGACTATAGGGCCTGTTATTATTCTGCAGCTTGGTCTGGAAATCCTAGAACTCTTCTCTAAGCCTGCTTCAAGTCGTTTGGGCTTCTGGAAGGTCTCTGGGTATTTCATCAGCAGTCCAGTAACTACTGATGGCTAAGCTAGTGATGCACTTCTTATTCTGTCTTGAATTAGCCTTGGGTGACCTTAATTCTATAGGTTTGACTGGATCCAGCTGATCTTGAAAATACACACACGTGTATTTTTTCTTCAATTTATTTCATTCAACCTGCTACATTCTTACCTCTGTCACATTTTTTTAAAAGATTTATTTTTATTTATTTCTCTCCCCTTCCCCTCCCCCCCAGTTGTCTGCTCTCTGTGTCCATTTGCTGTGTGTTCTTCTGTTGACTGCTTCTATCTTTATCAGTGACACCGGGAATATGTGTTTCTTTTTGTTGCGTCATCTTGTTGTGTCAGCTCTCCGTGTGGGTGGCACCATTCCTGGGCAGGCTACACTTTCCTTTGCTCTGGATGGCTCTCCTTACGGGGCGCACACCTTGCGCGTGGGGCTCCCCTACGTGGGGGATACCCCTGCGTGGCATGGCACTGCACGCATGAGCACTGCGCGTGGGCCAGCTCCACACGGGTCAAGGAGGCCCGGGGTTTGAACCTTGGACTTCCCATGTGGTAGACGGACACCCTATCCATTGGCCCAAGTCTGCTTCCCTGTCACATTTTCTTTTAAGTTTTCTTTAGTCTCCAGTAGTTTGGATACATGCACCTAGAACAGGCAAAGACTTTCCATCCATTCATGCTCATTGAGTGTTTCATGAAAACAATACTGAGGAAATAACACTACTCTGTTTTCATGCTTCAGAAACTTCTCCACTTTTCTAAAAATTTCTTCTAAAATACCCTTGAAGGATTTTGACACCTAATTCAAGATCTCAGGGCCTTTGGATTTGAATGCCCCTAGCATTAATATGTTTTACTTTTGAATTAAGAGTTTACATTTCCCTTTCCATCACTTGATGGTCTCCAAAGCCCTGCAAAGTAAGACTGGAAAGAATTATTACTACTATCTGCATTTTAAAGATTAGAAATCTAAGATTTGGAGAGTAGCTGTCCCAAGTTGGTGGAGTCAGAAGTGGGACTGGGACAAGGGCTGGGACACTTTTCCCAGTGTGCCACCCTGCACTTTATATTTTTCACTCATCAATTATTTATAGAGATCTTACTACGTCTGAGTGCCGCCCCCTCACTCTGTGTGAGTCTTAGACATGCGTCCAGTTAATTTACTTATTTAGAATAATGTAGTGGTTTCAAGAATGGATTTTGACATCAGATCATCCTGGATTTGCCCTGTGGCTCTGTCAATTATTAGGTTGCAACCTTTGTGTCCTCCCTGAGCCCAGTGTCCTCATTTTTGATATGGAAATATGCATAGTACTTACTTCATATGATTGCTGGGAAAGCAACACACATAGCAAGGACTCGATAAATTTTAATTGGGATTATGGAGCAAAAATATCAGGTGTCTTTTCATTATTACCTAATGTTAACTTTTCCTTCCTTTTGTTTCTTTTTTTTTTAAAGATTTATTTATTTCTCTCCCCTCCACCCCCAGCCCCAACTCTGTTCTCTGTGTCTCTTTGCTGAGTCTTTGTCAGCTTCTGTTGTTGTCAGTGGCACAAGAATCTGTGTTTCTTTTTATTGCATCATCTTGTTGTGTCAGCTCTCCATGTGTGCGATGCCATTCCTGGCATCTTTCTTTTGTGCTGCACTTTCTTTTGTGCTGGGCGGCTTTCCTTATGGGGCACACTCCTTGCTTGTGGGGCTCCCCTACATGGGGGGCTCTCCTTAGCCCCTCCTTACGGGGCGCACTCCTTGTGCATGGGGTTCCCCTATGTGGGGACACCCCTGTGTAGCACAACACTCCTTGTGCACATCAGCACTGCGCATGGGCCAGCTCCACATGGGTCAAGGAGGCCTGGGGTTTGAACCGCGGACCTCCCATGTGGTAGACGGATGCCCTAACCACTGGGCCAAGTCCGCCACCTCCTCTTGTTTCTAATGCATGAAAAGACTATTGGCAACCTTAAGCTTCTCTCTATGTGTACTTATAATACTCAAGTTAGAGAATGGTGTCATTTTTATAAAGAGAAAAGCTTCCTTCCAACTCTCTGAAATTCCATGATACATTGTGCTATATGATAAAACGCATTGTGATATATAATATAGGAGATAAGTAGACTGGAAGATATAGCAGATTTCCAGGGGAGTAGGAGGAATTGGCAGTGTTGTTGGCTCTAAACAGAAGTTGAATTGGACTGATTTAAGTTAAAAAAAAAATAATTCATTGGAAGAATGTGGTGTTAACTCATATAATGGAGGGCAAAGACAAACGACCAGGCCCTGGAAAAGATGGAAGCCAGGGCAGCCTCTACAGGCCTCCCTGTCGGGATCAGTAGGCTCCCATCATTTTCTTTCTTCGTATCTCACCTCTAAAGATTCAAATACCCATCGGGAAGAGGCTGATTGGCCGAGCTTGGGTCAGGCTACTACCCCTAGGTCAGAAGAGGCAGCACACCTTGAGGGGCAAGTCCCTAACAATTACTTCCAAGGGAACCAAGGGAAACATAAAGAATAGCTAAGCGAAAAAGGAGAACAACCGAGCGTTCTCTGTACAGATACAGAATATAATTCCATTCAAATGACATTCTGAAAAAAGCAAAACTACGGGGATGGAGAACAGATTAGTGACTGCTGGGGTTTAAGTGTAAAGGGACAATTTGACCATAAAGGGGCAGCACACGTGAGTTTTCTGGGTTAGTAGAACTGTTCTGTATCCTGATTATGATGGAAGTTACACGTTACAGGAGCCTATATATACACTAAATCCCATTGACCTGTACTCCAGATGAACAGAGTCAATTTCAGTGTATGTAAATAAAAATAATATAATATAAAATAAAAATAATAAAGTAAAATCAGTTAAGAAGTTGCATTAAATTTCTAACATCTTTACTTAGCTGCTGCTTTAAAAAATGTATCCAGAGGTTACATATATTGATCTTTTTTGTTTTTTTTAAACAGTATTTAGAACTTCGATTTAACAGATACATTCGTCTCTGTGGAACAGTCCTTTTCATTGTTCAAACAGTAAGTAGCTGTCCATTAACTTATTATATCTTTTGTCATCTAAAATGTTTTTAACTGTGGCATCTGAGCTATCTTACTTAGGAAACACTTACATGAAAGATAAAAGCAAGATGTTGAAAATATGAGGACAAAGAAAAGTAAAGAACATTTGTTACTACACAGCATTAACCCTCAAGATCATGAAACAGTGTTCATCATATGCTTTACTTCATGGAGAAAAAGAATGATTTAAGTGAAACTTAAATATTACAGTATTAATCAAGCTGTGTTTCCTTTATTCCACCTCCCCATACCCTTCCTCCCAGCAAAGTGACAGAAAGGGCATTACTGAGATAACATATATATTTGAGAGAGCCGGAATAGCTGATATTAGGAATTCTAACAAAGGAAAAATAATTAGTCTGTTTCACAGTATTTTTATAACAGGTTGAGTAATAGATATGAAAAAATGAACTGACATAGTAAGACATTAGGAAATAATTTTCTTTGTCTGAAAGTATGCTTGTAAAATGAATCAGTGCTCTGTGTAAAAAATTGAACCATAAGACTCTTTTGAAATGGATACTTAAGAGGGTAAAACAACAGAATCATGGGCTCTAGAGGAGTTTTTAAAGCCAAATACAAAACCCAGTAATTCATCCATGTGCTAATAGAGGTTTACTGATGGACACAAATGGAAACCAAGCTCTTTGCCAAGCGGTAAAGGACAAAAAAATGGATCCCACTTTTCTTCCAGGCTGGTGGAGGCTCGTTGTGGTTATTGTCGTGGTATTCATGTATTTTTTTCTTGGCAGTTAAGCATTTTAAGGCTGTCTGATAATGGAGGTTGATGAAGGGATTTCCTTTCTCATCCCTAAATACAATTCCATTTCTCCAATCAAAAGCTACCTAATCATTTGCTACAGCAAGTCAAAGAGCCTTTGTAAATTACTTAATGCAACCCCATTTTCTATTTTTGCAAATTACATAAATTATATCAGCCCTTAAAACAGGCAATGCAAAAGGAAGAAGCCCTTTTTGGTCTGGCAGAGATTCTGACACAGAGCTGGAGTTGGCAACTTACATTTACAAGTTCTTCAGACCCTCTTTACATTTATTAGAAATTCCAACAGAAATGAGAAAGTGGGGGCAAGGGTTAGGAAGGTGGCCTGTGGTCATATTTTCAAAACTTTAAATGGCAAAATATAATGACGGTGGAAAGCTAGTTTAACTTACTAACAGACTTAATTCCATGGATCTATCTATGGAATACAAAATCAAACATTCAAATAGTACATAACATTCTTTTATAGAATAAGCATAAAATTACCTTCTATATGATATATTTGAAAGATCAAGTGCAATGAAAATGACATTCTATAAAAAAAGACCATATTAATCTTGCTCCCTATTGTACCCCAGACTAATAAATATTGGTTGATGTAGGAATAAAAGTAATAAATAATACAAAAAAGGTAGAATACAGTTTTCCTTGGCTTTCAGGATTTTTTTTTTAGTACACATTTATACTTTTGCTTAACAGGCCTGCAAACTTTTTAACATTTTCACTGTTTTCCCAGTTATATAGTGATTATAAGTGGTTTGAAGATATAACTGAGGGACCCCCTTTAAATCTGTATTATTCTTTCTTTCTAATTGTTTTAGATCTAGGAGGGTTGGTTTCAAGCTTGAGTTGGTGTATCAGTGACCAGTTGCTCAAAGTACCATGTAAAAGTCCGTATTTTTACACAAAGTTGGGCATAAAATATTTGTATAACCTATGACCACACTTCAAGCAGAAAAGGAGAATCAGGGAAACGGACTTTGGCCCAGTGGTTAGGGCGTCTGTCTACCATATGGGAGGTCCGCGGTTCAAACCCCGGGCCTCCTTGACCCGTGTGGAGCTGGCCATGTGCAGTGCTGATGTGCACAAGGAGTGCCGTGCCACACAAGGGTGTCCCCCACGTGGGGGAGCCCCCACGCGCAAGGAGTGCGCCCGTGAGGAGAGCCGCCCAGCGTGAAAAGAAAGTGCAGCCTGCCCAGGAATGGCGCCGCCCACACTTCCTGTGCCACTGACAACAACAGAAGCGGACAAAGAAACAAGATGCAGCAAATAGACACCAAGAACAGACAACCGGGGGGGGGGGGGAGGGGGAATTAAATAAATAAATAAATCTTTAAAAAAAAAAAAAGAAAAGGAGAATCAACTTTATTTAAATAACATTCCCCAAATTACAAACAAGTTCTAGTAACTCTATTGAAACTTTTGCTCTAATTCATAGTTGAATTTATAATAGAAATTTCAGTATGTTATTATTGTAATTTACACTGCTTATTTGGCTTTCTTTTTCCCCTAGATTCTGTATACTGGAATTGTTATTTATGCCCCTGCCCTGGCTTTGAATCAAGGTACATTTCAGAGTTGCCAATTATGTAGCTCACATTTGGGATTATTTTTAATAAGCGTGTTCTCCTCTTGGGAGATGCGGAGATGAAGGAGTGCTTCCAATCACCTGCATCATCAGCATTACGAGGGTGGGGTGGGTCCAGTGCTTACAGTAGAAACTTTGGGTTCCTTGATGGATAGTTCTAAAAGGTTTGTAGATTAGATGGGCAGAACTCCCTGAGCGGTGATTCTCTGGGCTGTGCCATCCAGCTATTCTCTATTCCTTCAGAATGAGCGACCCCTGTGGTCTAAAGCTTGAATGACCACACACCCTCCTTTTGTGGCTGTCACCTAGAGCTCATTTCCAGGAGGGTTCTGTGTAATTCTACTCATTGTAAAATATGGCAGGGAGAGAAGGTTTTCTTCTCTGCATTTCTAATATAGTCCAAAATGGAAGAGAAAGAAAGCCTTGTGATCTGAAATATCAGGCTTCTTGTAGTGACAAAAGGACAGATGTCTATGTCTTTATAATAAATTTATGAAGACTGTGCTGATCAACAAATTTGCTACATTCTCGAGAGATGGGCCAAGAAAACCAGTAAAACTGGGATAGTTTAGTGAGGCAAGGGTGTGTGCTAGTCATTTTCCTTAAGACGTTTGGAAACTCCCTACCAATTGCAGTCTTATCAATCAGAAGAAAGTTTAATCTTCAAAACTTCCTTGTGCAATGGACAAGTGGACTCTATGATGGGAAAATGTGGCGCAATTCTTTGGAGCTAATATAATATGGAGAAACTTCTAACTCCACACTCTAATTTTGGAATAGATGTGATTGTTACTTCACCAAGTATAGAAATAAACAGCATCATTATAAAGAGGAGCTCTTTTTTACGTAATGTGCTCTGGAATTTTGAATGCCAGACATGTTCAGTGGCAGTACTACCATCATACAGGGATCACTTCGTAGATCAAGAACTGTGCTATAACCTTCATAAGTTACTTATTGGCTTTTAAATGTAATCAAAGATGTTAGCTTTAGGGCTTTAAAATGCAGTTCTGGTAATAATCAGAACATTGACTTGAATCTGTGAAGAAATCAAAGACTCTCTTCTTATGGCTCTAGCCACTCCCTGTGAGTGAATTAGGGCCTGAGGAACTGAGTTTTGGTTACTAAATCTCATCTGTGTATTTTACTGAGACCAAGACAATCAGCACAAAATGGACACAGGACTGGGTATGCAATGGGTGCACAATAAAAACTTGTTTAACTGAATTGGTGCATATTCTCAAAGTCCAATCATTTTTTAAAAATGTTTTTTATGGAAAATATCAAACTTTTTAAAAATAGGGAGAATATCCCCCTTTTAACCCCAAAATACCCATCATCTTATATTAATATTAAATTATCAACTCATGGCCAATTTTACTTTACTCTCTGTTTTCCCCCACTAGATTATTTTGCTGTAAATCATAAATGTTTTCTATTTCATCTGTATTTATAATCTGTTTTAAAACACAATTATACCATTATCACACCTGAAATATTAACAATAATTCCTTATTACTATCAATGTCAACTCAGTATCAGTATTTAGATTTTTCTGATTTTTTGCAGTGTTTGTTAGTAAAAAGATCCAAGTAATTTCATGCATTGTGATTAGTTGATGTGTCTCTTGTGTTTTGAAATTGAAAACATTGTTTTAAAAATTGAGGTATAGTTTATGTACAATAAAATGCATAGAACTTAAGTGCAGTGGATGGCTTTTGCCAGTTGTGTACACTTGTGTGGCCACTACTCAACTCAAGATATAGAATATTTCTATCATCTAATCTCAGAACTTTTTCTAGTGTCTCTTTCTAGTAGATCTCTCCTACCATCACAGGCAGCCACTTTCTGATATTTATCACTGTACATTATTTTTTCCTGCTCTTAGACTTTATATAAATGGAATCTTCATACTAAGTTCCTTTTTGCATTTGGTTTCACTTGTATAACAAACTATTGAGATTCATCTCTGTTGCTGCACGTATCAGTAGTTTATTCCTTTTTATTGCTGAGTAGTATTTCATTGTATGCATATACCAAAATTATCTATTCTCTTGTTGATGAACATTTTGCGTTATTTCTAGTTTTAGGATATTATAAATTAAGGCTACTAATCACATTCTTCTACAGATTTTGTTTCATTTTGTTTTGCTTTTTGACATATGGTTTAATTTCTCTTTGGTGAATACCTAGAAGTGGTATTCATACATTTATTCTACGACAAACATACATTTATTCTATGACCCAGCTCTGATAATTGTATGTAAGAAATTTAAAAGAAACTGAAAAATGCTTTTTCTAAGTGGTTTTATCATTTTACATGTCCACCCCATAATGCATGAGAGTTCTAATATTTCACATTCTCACCAACATTTTGTATTAGTCTTTTCATTTTTAGTCATTCTAGTGGGTCTATCTCATTGAGGTTTTAACTTGTATTTTTCTGATTATTATTGGTGTTGAACTTATTGCCACATGAAATAATAAAACGAATCAAAAAGATAAATAAGCTAGTAAAAAATGGGCAAAATACTTGAAAAGACACTGTACAAAAGCAGATATTCTTCTAATCCATTTACATGGGATCTTTCCAATTATCTAGGTCTTTTATAAATGCCCTTCAGTAATGTTTTGTGGTTTTTGATGTTGAAGTCTTGCACATCCTTCTCAGATTAATTCCTAGGTAATTGATGTTTTTGATGCTATTGCAGGTGGTATTTTATACTGTTTTCTAATTTTTCATTGCTCATATATAAAAATACAATTGATTTTTATCTGTTGACCCTTGATTCTGAGAACTTGCTAAGTTTACTTATTAATTTGATTAGGTTTTTGGCAGATCCCTTAGGTGTTTATCAATAAAGACAGGTTTACTTTTCCAATCTTTGTGTCTTTTATTTCTCTTTCTTGTCTTACTGCACTAGCTAGAGCCTTTAGGACAGTGCTGAACAGATGACAGCAAACATTCTTGACTTGTTCTTGACTTTAGGGGGAAAGCACCCAATGTTTCACCATTAGTTTTGATGATGGTTATAGAGTTTTCACAGATTTGGTTATTAGACTGAAAAAGTCTCGTCTTCTCTTAGTTTGCTGTAAGATTTTTTCTTTTCTTTTCCTTTTTTTCTTTTTGAAAGTAAATAATGGATGAGTATTGAATTTGGTCAAGTGGTTTTTTTTTTTAAGATTTATTTATTTTTTAAAGTTTATCCCCTCCTCCTCTCCCAGATGGTTCTTTTTGTCTATCTACTCATTGTTTTCTTGCCTTCTTCAGGAGGCACTGGGAACCAAACCCAGGACCTCCCACATGGGAGGGGAATGCCAACGCCCTGAGCCATATCCGCTTCCTGCAGTCTGCAGCATTTGCTAGCCTATGGCATTTTCTTGTTTAGGCATCTGATCATTGCTGTGGGGTGTGGCATGTGGGTGTCTAGCTCTCATTGTGGTGGGTGCATGCATCTGTTTGTCTTCTTTGGGAGGCACTGGAACCCAAACCCTGGACATCCCATGTGGTAAGTGGATGCCCAACTGGTTGAGCCACATCTGCTTCCTGGCCAAATGTTTTTTCTTAAAATACCAAAATGATTATATAGTATCTTTTCTTAAGTTTGTTAATGTGGAGAATTACATTGACTGGTTTTCTAATGTTAAATTTTGCATTCTTGGAATAAATTGTACTTGGTCGTGATGAATTATCATTTTTATATATTGTTGGATTTGATTTGCTAATATTTTATTATGAACTTTTACAGTCTATGTACAGAAATATTGACTGAAAGTTTACTTTTCCTGTAATGTCTTTGACAGATATTTGTATCAGTGTTTCCTGGCCTCATAAAATGAGTTGGGAAATGTTCTTTCTTCTATTTTCTGAAAAAGTTTTTATGAAGTTGTGTATTTATTTCTTAAATATGATAAAATTCACAGTGAAGGCATCTGGGCCTGAGTTTGTTTTTGTGGGAAGATTTTTGGTTTATTGATTCAATTTCTTTAATCAACACAGGGCTATTCTGTTTTCTAATTCTTCTTAAGTCAGTTTTGATAACTCCCTCAAAATTTGTCAAATTTATTGGCCCAAAGTTGCTTATCTTTTTAATGTAGTACCTGAAGTGATGTACCTTATTATCCTAATATTGATAAATGACTTTTTAAATCTTTTTTTTTCTTGATATATCTTGCTAGCCTTTTATCCATATTTTAAATCATTTCTAAGAGCCAATGTTTGGCTTCATTGATATTCTTTATCTGTTTCATTAATCTATGCACTTACGTTTTTTATTTCCTTTTTTCTACTTACTTCGGATTTAAATTTTCTAGATTCTTATGATGGAAGCTTAGCTCATTGATAATAAATTTTCTTTTCTGCTATAAACATTTAAAGTTACAAATTTCTCTTTTAGCGTTGCTTTATATACGTCCCATAGATTTTGACATGTTGTGTTTTGATTATCATTCAGTTAAAAATATTTTCTAATTTCTCTTGTGATTTCTTCTTTTACCCATGGCTGTTGAGAACTGTGTTGCTTAATTTTAAAATGTTTGGAGATTTACTAACATATCTTTCAGTTAATTTCTATATTAATGCTCTTTTGTCAGAGAATTTTTATGATTTTCATCCTTTGGAATATATTGATATTTGTTGTATGGCCCAGGGTACAATCTATCTTGCTGAACATTCTCAGCAAGAATGTGTATTCTTAAAAAGAATGTGTATTGTGCTCTTGAAAAGAGCTCTTAAAAAGAATGTATATTGTGTAATTGTTGGGTGTAATGCTTTATAAATGTCAAATAGGTTCAGTTAGTTAACATTATTTAAATCTTTAATATCTTTACTAATTTGTTTTTTCCTACCTTTCTATCAATTACTGAGAGAGGATTGTTTAAAAAAAATCTCCAGATATAACTGATGATTTTTCTATTTTTCCCTTTAGTTCTTTTAAATTTTCCTTGGTGCATTTTACAGCTATTTTAAAGTCTATTTTAATTGATAATCTCTCTCCTTTTTGTTTTTCTACAATTTAGTTGTTTAAGAAACTGGGTCATCTGTTCTGCCAAGTTTGCCAAATTCTTGGTTTTATTGATTGTATCCCTGTTGGGTCTTTTAAAGTTCCAAATCTTCTGTACTCTTGTAAACTGGTAGCTAGATATAGAAGCTTTTCAGATTCTAGTTCAACTTTTTGGAAAGAATATTTTGTAGTGTTGTTATTTCCTTCAGCAGGCACAGAATTTCAGTTGTTTTATTTTTGAAAGTTTTATTAGCAGCTATTGATGATCATTCTACATCTATAATCTCATTAGGGCTTATTAAATATAGTATTCTAATTCTGTTATTTCTTCTTCATTATTATATGGAATACTTCTATAGAGAAAACTACTTCTTATCAACGATTTGCTTACCCTGTAATAGGCAGGATAAATGCCAGATTTCCCCATTCCCTTCACCCTCCCCTCCCCTGTTTATTTTCAAATTTAAGAAATAAATTGGTTCCTTCCTATTGAAAGGAACCAATATGTTCCTTTCCTCAGGATAACTAAGGTTTTCTTTTTTTTACATCAATTTTATTGCTACATAGTGATAAAGCATATAATTCATCCAAAGTGTACAACCAGTGGTATTTGATATAATCACATAGTTGTGCATTCATCACTTCAGTCATTATCATTATTTCAATAACAAAAATAAACAAAAAACAGACAAACAAATAAGAAAATTCCTCACCTTTCAATCTCTTTGTGATTCCCCTGCTGTATAATGCTACTATTTCTGGCTATTCTTGTACAGTTATTATTTTCATTTTATTAAGCAGTTTTATTGAGATATATTCATATACCATATGATCTATCCAAAGTGTATAATCAATGGCTTTTAGTATAATCACAATATTGTACTTTCTTCATCTCAAAAAGTTTAGAACAATTTCATTACTTGAAAAAGAAAGATTCCATATTCCTTAGCATTCCTTCCTCAGCCCTACATAACCACTAAACTAATTTCATCATTATAAATAGATTTATATTTAATTTTATATAAATGGAACCATATGATATGTAGTTCTTTATTTCTGGTCTCCTTCACTTAGTATAATTTTTTTTTGTCTGATATTAACATTTTGTAGGAAGGTTTAATAACTCACAGTTTGTTGTTTGGGGTTCTTTGTCTCTCTGTCACTCACCCTCCTGGGAGTTGTGAAGCACTGTCCTGGTCTGCTGACCCCAAAGCAGGTCCTTTGGGCAGCTTTTGGCCCTTTTGCCATTGTTTTAGTGAGAGAGCTGAGCCTTATCTGCCTAATCAGATGCCATCTTTCCACATCCTCAAGGCTTTCTTTTTTCAATCATTATAAACTCCTGGATTTAAGCACATTTGATATTATTTCATAATATTCCAATTGTTTGTTATAATTTATGCTCAAATTGTCAGCAAGAACCCCCTCAAATTGTCTCCTTAATCCTTTTGATGTGCCTCCACTAGTTTTTAATAGCTCCTTTATTTTCTGGTGTGGCAAGATGGTCTAGCGTCCCTTACCTCTCAGTCCTGATATCAGCTATTCCCTTTAGGGGAAAATGGTATTTAGAGACCACAATCTAAACATTAGGAATATTCATTGCTACTGGGTTGGTCATTATTCTAAGTCTTTTCTCAGTAGACAGAGGTGGGATATACACATACACAACCTCACACACACATACCTACTTACCTACACACATATACATATATACACATGCATAACTACCTAAACACATGCACACAAATATAATTAAGAGTTTATATTAATATTTCTAATTCAAATTTAGGGTTATAGGGTACTTACCTAATTTATTTGGTTTTATATTTGTGTCTTTTATTTTATGCTGAAAATCTTGGTTTCTAAAAATATGAATGAAAGTACTTAGTTCCTTTATGCAAATATACATATCACTGACTTCTGAAACTTACCTGCACATTAGTTTCACCTGGGCAGCTGTAAAAAATATTCATGCCTGGGTACTATTCCCTGTGATTAAATTATTCTGTTGTGTGGCCTGGTCTTCGGGATTTGAAAAACTTCCTCTGTCAAGCTTGAGAACTACTGATGTAATTATTTCAGAGTAACAATTCTATTATTGTTACTAATAATATGACTAAAAACAGTTATGTTTTTTCTTCTTTGCAGTTCTTTTTTTCTCCTTAGGCTACACCTCACTAGGAATATATGTTAAATTATTGTGTTTTAAAGTCTTTTGAAGTAATTTTTCCATGTGTGGTTATGTCACAAACTTGATATACAGTTATGTTCATTTTTTCCATCTTGCTTTAGCTTTTGAGGAGTTTCTTTATTTAATTCATTTTTTATAATTATATAGAACATTAACATGGTTTCAAAGTCAAATCTACAAAATGATATATATTTAGAGAAGTTTAACATATCACTGTCTCCACTACCCTGTTCCCTTCCTCCCCAATAGGTCACTAAGTTTTTTACTTATTTTTATTTACCCTAACATTAAAAAAATAAAATATCCTACTCTTCTTCTCAGATAAATGGTAGCAAACTCTACAGACTTTTCTCCATCCAAGTCCAGCACCTTAGTAGCATACCCAACTGTTCTTTCAAGGATTGGTAGAAGAGTATGTTCATTTGAACCATGTTTAATTGGGTGAGATGACAAATGCCCTTCAATCTCATCTAGTCTGGACAACCACTTCCCAACATTAAGTGATTTCTAGCTTAATTATAATATAAAATATAAAATGTGTTTTCATGTATTCAATCTAGCCAATGTTGGGTCTGTGTATAGAATCCATGTCTGTTTAACTCATGAAATACAATTTTAAATGTTATTTGTTTTGTGATGTTTTATAAGTGTTGGACCTAGTTTTAGGCAAGTGGGTACAAAGGTAGTTGCCCAATAAATGTTATTGCTCTAGCCACGATAAATCTTTGAGAAGTACTTTGATTATGCACATTTCACAGTTAGACATGAATTCTCTCTTCCTCTACAGTCACAGGATTTGACCTGTGGGGTGCAGTGGTGGCAACAGGAGTGGTCTGCACATTCTACTGCACAATGGTATGTCAAGAACATTATTTGCTTTTCACTTCCCTAACCCACTTTTCAAAATTGGAAATTCCAGTGGTTGAGTGCTGCAGAGTGGCCTGGTTCAGGCCTATTTTTCTACTTCTGACCTCCCACAATGTACATTTTGGGGTAAGGAATATTTGGTCTGGGGTAAATATTTGATGCTCTGTAGAATATTGATCATTATTGAATTTTTTCTTTCTTTCAGTGAACCACTGCAGTGGCCCCTAATCTTGCCACCAGCTAATTCATTCATATCTTTGCTAAGTTACTATAGTGTGTGCTAATATTATTTGTCAGCTTAGAAACATATCATAGCTTCCCATGTCCTATAGGTAGGGGTGACAATCAAAACATATAACAACTGTACGGCATGGGCACTGATATAACCCTAGATGCTGATCTTTAGCAGTGGTGTGGGTCCTAAGGGGTCCCTGATAGTCTGGGTATCAACCCTTCAGTTACTGGATCAACTAGGCTTATAGGGACTGAAAGTGGACACTGTTCAGGGCAGTACTTAGTACAAAATAATTGTAGTATTTCAGCAATTGGTTTGACCATCTTGGTGCATGCTGGCTGAATATCAGCCCTGTCTCTTGAATAAAAGCCATGATACTGCCTTTTGCAATTTGACTGAATTTTCTTCCTTACAAACTCCCTGCACCACTCCACTCCATTCCACACTCAAAATGGCGGCACTAAAAATGTTTTTCTTGACTCATTTATGTTTGTCCCCATGCTGAGTCCTCCGCTGTGAGAACCTTCCTTCTTTGCCTGTGCTTAGGTTTGAAGGTTTGGCTTAAATAGCACCTTCTCTGTGAAGTTCTCTTGGCCTTCTGGTCCAGGTTCCACGCTTTCATCATTTTTACTCAGCACAGTGACTGGCATGTATTTAATAGATGTTCAATAATGTTGATAAAAGCATTAATCCTAACCCTTTCCCCTCAAAGGGTGGTCTTAAAGCAGTTATCTGGACAGATGTTTTTCAAATTGGGATCATGGTGGCTGGATTTGCATCTGTGATTATACAGTCGTCCGTGATTCAAGGTGGATTCAACACTATCCTAAATGATGCATACGAAGGCAAAAGATTAAATTTCTGGAAGTAAGTTGCTATTTACCTCTTGTTAATGAAACATACCGTTTACTTTTTTCTTCAAAATCATCTTTTTTTAAAAAGGGTTATTTTTTATTTATTTCTCTCCCCTACCCCCTCCACGCCCCCCCCCCCCCCGCCCCGTTGTCTGCTCTCTATGTCCAGTTGCTGTGTATTTTTCTGTGTCTGCTTGCATTGTTGTCAGGTGGTACTGGGAACCTGTGTCTCTTTTTGTTGCGTCATCTTTTTTTTTAAAAAAGATTTATTTTTTATTTATTTCTCTTCCCCTCCCCCCTGCCCCAGTTGTCTGTTCTCTGTCTCCATTCGCTGTGTGTTCTTCCATGACCGCTTCTGTCCTTATCAGCGGCACTGGGAATCTGTGTCTCTTTTTGTTGCGTCATCTTGCTGCATCAGCTCTCCATGTGGGCGGTGCCATTCCTGGGCAGGCTGCGCTTTCTTTCGCACTGGGCGCCTCTCCTTACGGGGCGCACTCCTTGCGCCTGGGGTTCCCCTACGCGGGGACACCCCTGCATGGCACAACACTCCTTGCACGCATCAGCACTGAGCATGGGCCTGCTCCACACAGGTCAAGGAGGCCCAGGGCCACTGGGCCAAGTCCGCTTCCCATTGTTGCATCATCTTGCTGCGTCAGTTCTCCTTGGATGCAGTGCCACTCCTGGGCAGGCTGCGCTTTTCTTTTTTTCACACGGGGTGGCTTTCTTTGCAGGGCACGCTCCTTGTGTGTGGGGCTCCCCTCTGTGGTCGACACCCCTGAGTGGCACAGCACTCCTTGTGTGCAGCAGCACTGAGCATGGGCCAGCTCACCACATGGGCCAGGAGACCCTGGGTACTGAACCCTGGACCTCCTATATGGTAGGCAGATGCTCTGTCAGGTGAGCCACATCCGCTTCCCCAAAATCATCTCTTTATTGAAATAATAAGCTTATTTTAAAAAGCAAACAAACCACTAAGGATAAAGTACAGAAAATGAAAGCAGCAAGTCAATGTGTACAGGGATCCCCCCAGTTCCTGAAGGGGTTAAAGCAGTCATGTTAGGCATGATACATAAGATGGGGTTTCCTCCTTAGAAAGGACTTATAGGAAAAACCTATTTTCTTTCAGATATTAAAGTCTGGAATAGGTTAAACAGAGGGATAGGGTGATAAAGGGGAGACAGTGGAGAGATAAGAAAAGGAAGCCTCTTAAGAGAAACGCACCAACAGACCTAGTAATTCCATTTTGACAGTTCTTCTTTTCAAGTAGACTAGAGAATTTCCCTTATGATATTGACCTAACAATATGTATTCTATTATTATTACATAAGTATTATTTTCTGAGAATTAGCCAGAGAAGTTATACCTCAAGTGACAGTATAGACACGTGATGTGACAGTGAGAGAAAATGTCTCAAGCAACTGTTCAGTTTTCCTAAAGAAAGACCAGTGGAGAAACTAGTTATTTAATCCCAACTCCATCACTGCAATTTAAAAAATATTTAAAATGCCTACTTTATTGGATCAATAATGTCCTTGTGCATCTTATGTTCAGTGTGGAGAGGGGCTCATTCTGACCTGGACCAGCTCCTTTCACTCTAAGCAGCTCTACTCTGAGACAGGAAGCTGAAACTGCTGGCAAAAAGAAAGGAAAACCACTTTTCTCCTGGTGTCTCTCATCTTCTCTTCAAATAGGGGTCAAGGTTTGAGAGTTGGCTTTTCAGAAATTGGACAGGGTCAATGTATTCATTTGCAGAAATGCATTGAAATGAATCAACTTCAGCCATTTTCCTGTTTACCTCAAGAGTCTGGTTCCAATGAAGAGAGCATCCAATTGGCTAGCTTGGGCCATATTTCTATCCCTTGGTTGGGGCAGAGCAGGATATTTTGATTGACCAACATTTACACTATTTAATGATAATTTCCCCCAACAAACCTGAGTTGCTGTTACCAGAAGAAGGGGGATGGAAACCAAGAGGCAAAAACAACAGATGGCCACTCAGGGAATCTTCATTATAACCGAATCACCTCCTGATAGGCCAAGCTGAGAGGAGAGGGTATGGAGTCAGTACTTTTTCTGCAAGATGGCTGTCGCTTTATACAAAGGAGGGCACATATTGCAGCATTGATACGATAGCTTATACATCAATAGGAGATTCTAAACAGTAAAAGATTAAGCATTCTTATGACCCTTCCTTTGAAGTTTTCTGTATTAGTCAGCCAAAGGGGTGCTGATGCAGAATACCGAAATTTGTTGGTGTTTATTTGGGGTAGGAGCTTACAGATACCAGGCCATAAAGCATAAGTTACTTCCCTCACCAAAGTCTATTTTCACGTGTTGGAGCAAGATGGCTGCCAATGTCTGCGAGGGTTCAGGATTCCTGGGTTCCTCCCTTCCAGGGTCTTGCTTTTCTCTGGGTTCAGGATTCCTCTCTTCTCAGGGCTTGCTTCTTCCTGGGCTCAGGGTTCCTCTCTTCCTGGGACTTGCTTCTCTTTCTCCTCTGTGAGCTTACTTCCTGGGGCTCCAGCTTAAGGCTTCAGCATCAAACTACAACATCAAAAACCCTCCAACTCTGTCCTTTGCCATGCCTTTTATCTGTGAGTCCCCAACCCACCAAGGGGTGGGGCGTGAACACCCTACTGGCACAAGAGGTTTACTTGATTAAGTAATCATCCAATATAATCTAATATAATCTAATATAATCTAATCCAATATAATCTAATACGCCCAGAGGAGAAGAACAGTTTACAAACATAACCCAATATTTCTTTTTGGAATTCATAAATAATATCAAACTGCTACAGTTGCCAACCATTAAGTAATAAGGAAAAGCCTTATTGTGTTTCAGACTTTTCAGGAATATCTCTTGTTATTCTGCTATGTCTCAAAATAAGTGGAAAAATATCTGCTGTGGTTGAAATAAGAGAAGTATTTTATGCTACATTATGCATTTATGCATTTTCTGTACGTTATATATTTGAGATATATATATATATATATATTTCTCCGTGGCCTAAAAACACTGAATTGGACATTCTAAATCTTGCTTTACTTCCCAAAGTCAGCTCATGGAATCCTTTGGCCTTCATCTTACATAGCTAAGGTAGAAGTTGTTTCCTCTGTGGGAGAGCCAATATTCATGAAATACTCCTGATAGTAAAATGTTAGAGAACAGAATAGAGGCTTTCACATTTCCATAGCAATGCTGGAATATGGATAATATCAGAACACTCTACTCAAATGATCTCAAATATAATATTTGAAACAGATTTGCAGGGTTTCATGATTTTCAAAGTATCCATGTAGCTAATTTTGCAGAAAATTTTCAAGCTCATGTTTTGTATCAGAGATGAACAGAATCATTCCTCTTAAAGTGATACATTAAAAAGGGTTAAAGATGTTTCAACTATGGAAGTTTAGATTTCTTGGTAGCAATATTTTGGACGGTATATGTCATAAAATGATTTTTAACTAGTATTTTACTTGTGCATACAGCATTTTAAAAAAACACTATTACAATGACATTGGTCAGTTTAGAAAATGAAAAACTTTAAATAGCACTGAGTGATTTCTTGAGCATAAACATAAATTAGAACTATATATGTATATATACATGTGCTAGGAGCATAGTTATATACACAAAATGTGTCAATTTTGTGTCATTTCCATGCTGTATCTATAGCTGTGATGTACTTAGAAATCCCACCCCACCCTGTTGCCATCTTTCCCCCTCTCCCTCCTTCTCTCCCTCCCCCTTTTCCTCCCTGTCTCCCTCTCCCTCTGCCCTTTCCCTTCCCTCTTACTCTCTCTCTTTTTATTTTAGTTTTATGTTCTTCTCTGTATTATAGCATAGCAGACTTGTTTAAACAACAGTTTTCTAGAACCATGGGAGAACGATTCATGTAACCACTCAAAATGATGGGAATATTCAATTCCCCCCAATCCCACATAGGAGTTAAAAAAATATCCAAAAGTATTAACTTTTATTTCTTTGAAGTTAAAGTTGGAGACATTTCTACCTTTTATACTAAATAGTTAATATATGTATGTATGCATATAAATATATGCTTGCTTACAAAAATAATCCAGTAGGAT
Organism: Dasypus novemcinctus; assembly: GCF_030445035.2. Taxonomy (NCBI): domain Eukaryota; kingdom Metazoa; phylum Chordata; class Mammalia; order Cingulata; family Dasypodidae; genus Dasypus; species Dasypus novemcinctus. The sequence continues at coordinate 85,282,343 of NC_080684.1, read as the reverse complement.
TTTTTTCTCTAGTTTTTCTGCTGATGTTTTAGATTTTGTTTTGTTTTCTCCTTCTTTCCATTTAGTTTTAATCCAAACCCTTTGCAAAGACACACATTCTGGACAATTGTTATAGGAGGTACCTTCACATGGACCAGCATCTACGGTGTCAACCAGTCCCAAGTGCAGAGATACATTTCCTGTAAAAGCAGATTCCATGCAAAAATGTAAGCCAAACTATGGTGTATGAATCATTAATAACCATCAGTTGTCTTTATGGAAACTTTTAAAAATTTAAATCTTTTGTGTCATGAAATTCCAAGAGATAAATGGTATACTTGATTGTGACAAGATCAAGCAGAACAAAATGGCTCTGCATGCTTTGAATCAGATATTCAAAAGTATTTATATAAATGATTAACAGATCTTACAGGATAAATAAGCATATCTTGTGGCTCTGCTTGTATAAGTCACTATGGGGCCCTAAAAATTATAAATATATAGCCTTTGTCATGCAGGAACTGAATATCGTATTAGGAAAGTAATACATAAGCAGGTGAAAAGTGAAATAATACCAGAGAAGTATAAAACTGTCAGAAAACAGTATAATAGAGGAAATGTTCCAGAGTGTTATATTGCCAGATGTGCCACTGAATTTTATTTCCAGACAGTCTTGCTTTGTATCCCAGCCCTAATACTTCTGTAATGCTGCTCTGATACTTGTTACTTGAGTGATCCTGGGCAAATGACTTAGTATCTCTGAGAAGCAGCTTCTAAATCTATAAAATGAGAATAAGAAATATTGCACATCTCATGGGTGGTATTACAAAATACTATACCTGGCACACGCATGGTGAGGGGCCAGGAAATATGAATCCCTTTTTCTACCTCAAAGAGATGGGAGCAAGAAAGTGCTGTGAAGGCAGGCGGTCAGCGAGAGGGTCCTGTAGATGGGGCAGATCCTGAAAAATGGTTGCTCTTTGGACGCGTGGAGAAGAGTGGAGGCATTTCAGGAAGAAGGAGTGATTTGGACAAAAGCACAGGGGTGGAGAGGATGTCACAGTCAGGGGACTCTCAAGCCCAGCCGGGTTTGAACAAAGAGTATAGGAAGGTGACTGGCTCTTTCTGTGGAGGCTGCTGATTTGGTGGTGACCACCACTCCCTGAGCTGATAAGGCTGACTCTACCCACATGGATTTAGGGGCTCAGAACTACTAAATAAATTAAGAATACAGGGTGGTTGGGCTGGGAGAGGCAACTCCATTTTTTATTCAAAGGAGAACCTGGAAATATTGTGATGTTACATGTCAGAACTCAAGATATTGCAAAGAAAATTGTATTAGTTTGCCAGGGCTGCTATGACAACTACCACGGACAGGAGTTTATTGTCTCACAGTTGTGGAGTCAGAAGCCCCACAGCAGGGTGTCTGCAGGCTCGTGCTTCCTCTGAAGTCCGCAGGCTTCAGGCTGTGGCTTGCCGGCAATCCATGGCGACCATCGGCTTGTGGCAAGACTCAATCTCGCCTCCATCCACGGCGATGTCTCCCGTCTGTCCATCTGTGTCCAAACCACCCCGTCTTATAAGGGCCCACCCTAATCCAGTTTGGCATCCTCTTAACTAATCACACCTCCAAAGCTCTTATTCTCAAACAGGGTCACGTGAACAGGACTGAGAATTAGGGCTTAAACGTGTCTTTTTGGGGACTCAGTCCGCAGCACATTATTTTTAGACAACAACTAAACATAGTAAATTTGGTCCAGTCAAAGAAAAAGGCTGCCAGGCTGGTGTCTGGTACTTTTTGTGAGGTGGGTTCTCCAGGAGGTAGGCTGTGAGATGGAGGGTAGCATGCAGGGATTTGTTAAGGAACCAACTCCCGTGGAAGGGCAGGGCAGGGAAGGAAGCAGGATGGCGCAGAGAACACGGGCTGTACGGCTCTCAACAGACGCCTCAGCCCACTCCCTGTGGGAGTGCTGATGCTGGAGGACTCTTCAGTCTGGTCCCAAGTTAGGGTGAGGGCGCTGGGCCTTTATACCTCTGCATCCACCAGTCTTCGGGTGTGGGCTGCCCTAGGCAGATTGGGAATAGCCTTGGGTGGGATTCTTCCTTCAGCCTTGGGCGACACATCATACTACCACCGGAAGAAGGTGTAGCCACCTTAGAGAGAGAAATTCAACGGATCGTTAAAACATAACATTTAGCGACATCAAAAACTACCATTTGACAAGGGTTCATTACACGCCAAGCACTGTGCTATGATAGTGTTGTATATTATTTCATTTAGTCTTACAACTCTGGGAGGCAGACATTATTTTCTCCAGGTGCAAATGAAGAAACTGAGAATGCGAGAGGCTAAAGGACTTGCCTGGGGTCATATTTATAATCAGGTGTGACTCCAGTGTTGTTATTTTAACCTTTGCATTATAATGCTGAACACTGTTTGAGAAGATTCCTGTCCAAGGAGTACAAGGCTGCCTTTCACGCATAATGGGCGGCCTTACAAACCACATTTAAGCAAGTTTGGTGAGTTGTTATGTAGATGATTACAGTGTTTAGCAGTTTATAGTTTTGTTACTTTAAAAAAGAAAAATGACTAATAGTGACTGCTCTGTTAACTATTAAAATCCTCACTTCATGACCAGAAAACCTGGCATATTCTAATTAGATACAATTATAAAGCTAAGAGTACTCGTGGAACTTGAAACGGAAGGATGCCGCTCCAAATAATTCCTACTCCAAATAATTCCAAAAACATCGTTGATTGACATCATAAGTGGGAAGTTAGACTAGAATAAAATAAGTGGCATTTTTCATAACCAAAAGATAATGTGCATATATTTAATGTATACAGAAATATAATCATGGAGGGCTTTTATGTTCATGTAACAATTTTCCTACTCTTTGGGATAGAAATTACAATTTTCACATGCTGGTTTGTTTTTTACCTCTGTAGGTCTCTCTACATCAATCTTGTGGGACTCTGGGTAATCCTCATCTGCTCAGTGTTTTGTGGACTTGCCCTATATTCTAGATACCATGACTGTGATCCTTGGACATCCAAGAAAGTGTCTGCACTAGATCAGGTTCAGTATCACGTCTTTTTTACACATGCATTAATGACATTCAAAAAGCAATCATCTCATTATTAGTTGGGAGAAGAGAATATTTGTTTCTGCAGAGAAAACAGAAAATGGGCACATTGTAATCATCTTTCATTTCTAGAAAGCATTTAGCAACTTTTAATACTCTAGTAATAACTAGAGTGAAGAATGCTGCAACTACAATTATAAATATTAAAATACCTGGAAAAAATTTCAAGTCAATTATCTTTAAATAGAAATATCTTCAGGCTAGAAGTAGACAAACCATGATACTGTGTAACATTTTGTGAATGTTATTTGATAGCTAGTTATGAACAGTTTTTCTTCCAGTTTTAAAATGATAGCAAAATAGATCGAATAAGTGAACATTTATTGAGGACTAACTATATGATTAGATACTGTGTTAAGACTTTTGCATGCTTTCTCTCTCTCTCTCTCTCTCACACACAACTTTATAGTCTTCATTTTATAAATGTCCAGTATCAGAGAGGTTATATAACTTTCTCAAGGTCACATAGCAAATAAATATGAATAATTGCTAACACTCATTAAATATTTACAATGGGTCAGGCATTATCATAAGTGCTTTATATAAATTTCAACTTTTAATACTCACTGCTACCCTTTGAGGTAGGTTCTATGATTACCCCCTTTCAGAGATGAGGAAACTGAGGCACAGAGAAACTAAGTAAGTAGAGTAACCAATAACCAACTCATAGGCCTGGAGCCAGGATTCAGACCCTGGCAGACTGTCACCAGACAGTGTAGTTAAAATTCAGGTATAGGGAAACGGACTTTGGCCCAGTGGTTAGGGCGTCCGTCTACCATATGGGAGGTCCGCGGTTCAAACCCCGGGCCTCCTTGACCCGTGTGGAGCTGGCCATGCGCAGCGCTGATGCGCGCAAGGAGTGCCGTGCCACGCAAGGGTGTCCCCCGCGTGCGGGAGCCCCACGCGCAAGGAGTGCGCCCGTGAGGAAAGCCGCCCAGCGTGAAAAGAAAGAGCAGCCTGCCCAGGAATGGCGCCGCCCACACTTCCCGTGCCGCTGACGACAACAGAAGCGGACAAAGAAACAAGACGCAGCAAATAGACACCAAGAACAGACAACCAGGGGAGGGGGGGGGAATTAAATAAATAAAAAAAAAAAAAAAAAAAAAAAAAAAAAAATTCAGGTATAGCTGGAATTCAAGCCCAGGACTCTCTGACTCCAAAGCTCAAGTCCTTTCCGAAATTATTTTCTAAGACTTGCTTGTAAATGAAGTGTTGGGGGTAACTAATTAGAATGAAGATAGGCTAAATTGAATGTCAGTGCAATATGCATCATATTCCCAAAAAAAGACAACTTTAAGTGATTAGAAAATGATTGAATTGTTGTTTTCAACTCTACTTTAACCTATGCTCTCCTTTTTTTTTTTATTTTTGGGATACTGGGGTCCGAGATTGAACCCTGGACCTCATATGTGGGAAGCTAGCACTCAGCTGCTGAGCCACACTGGCTCACTTATCCCTGCCTTTTGAGAAACATGTTCTTCATGTTCTCTCAGAGAATCCAAGAATCATGTTTATACTGAAGTTGGAGGCAATCTTCTGTCATATTCCCTCTAATCAAGAGTATTTTTTAAAATTTCTGCTAGTCTTTATTATTTGTAGTTTATCTTATGAAGACAATAGAGATTTAAAAAGCTGGCCCTGTGTCATCAAGTAAAGTTTAAATTATATAAAGCAAATGCTGTTTGTTTAAGCACAGAGATGTGAAATATATAAAATAATTCCATAAAAATGATTTGTTATTTCAAAGAATAACAGCTACCTTTTATTGAGCATTTAGTATATCTTACAGGGTTCTAAAAGTTTTGCATACATTATCCAATTTAACCTTTACAGAAACTGTGGTTTTATTGATATTATTATACTTATTTTATAGATGAGGAAACTGAAGCTCAGTGAAATTAAGTAACAAAAACACATCTGTCTGAATCCAAAGCCTCTACCCTTAACCACTGGGCTATTCATTTCTCCAAGTGTTAGCAGTTGAAGAGTTGAATTCTAGATATCTGGAAATGTCAGTCATGTGGAATAGCTCCCATTAGTTCCTGAAGGTTATGAGGTAAATGAGGCATTAATTAAGTTTTGGAATTTTTCAGCTCATGCCTTATTTGGTACTGGACATTCTGCAAGACTATCCGGGGCTTCCTGGACTTTTTGTGGCCTGTGCTTACAGTGGGACATTGAGGTATGAATTACGACTCCAGGACACATGCCTTCACAATTGGGATCTTTCTTTTGTTACTGGATACTTTCTTTTGTTACTTTCTTTCTTTTGTTACTGGATACTTTCTGAGATAGGCTGAATTCTGGACCTGGGTACCAATGGCCCAACATAGGCAATCAACCTGGAAATCTCTTTGTCTGTCTGTTGCAGCCTGTTGTCATCAGGCTCCACTTTAACCAGGACCCTGTATCCATTAAACCATCACATACCCTATAAGGTCACAATAATGACGACCAGTTGATGGTAGCTATCACCGATTATCAAACTAAAGTCTTTGTTAAAATATATGTGTGACAAAAGCATGTTCAGCTGGAATTTAAGCTGTTTGCATATTGAATAACATATGCTGCCCAAAGAATCTTGCATTTTGTCATTGCATTTACGTATTTCTTCCGTGCTTGCCCCAGAAATTACTATCACCTGTATTTACATTGTATGTTAGTGAGGAAATTTAAATTATTGCTATTTATGGCATATTTTAGTGAGGGCTTATGACAGTCCTTTCTATGCATAAAAATATGTTTTAAAGTTATATAACAATACCAAGTAATCTATATATTAATAGATTCCACAGACACTGAAGATTAACTGCAAAATGGAAGCAATATTGAATTATCCTTTTTTTTCCTTACTACTTTGTATTTTTTACGTATAGATGTTGCCTGAATCATTCTTGGGTAATATCAGCTTCCAGAAAGAGGATGCTGTGATCATTATATAGTAGAAATCTGGCTCCATCTTAGGAGTGGCAATTAGTCTACCCTTTCTTATTCCCACTCAAGTGTTCTTAAAGTTAAAATATCATAAATAAAAAGTTTTATTTGTCCTTACAGCACGGTATCTTCCAGTATTAATGCCTTAGCAGCAGTAACTGTGGAAGATCTAGTGAAACCTCGTTTCAGATCACTCTCAGAACGAACTCTGTCTTGGATTTCCCAAGGAACGAGTAAGTTTCTATTTTCACAATTCCATATTAGCTCAGAGAGATGAGTTTTAGAGACTAAAGATCTAATAGAATAAACCCTCTGGGTGTGTATGTGTGTACACATATGTGTGCCTCATGACTTAAGGCAGACATTACAGTATTTGCAATCAAGATTTGGGAGCTACTGCAAATGATCAATTGTCAGTGAACCACAAAGAACAAGTTTCAGGGATCCTATTTGGCTGTCTTTCCTTTCTTCCCTCTTCTTATCTGAAATTTAAGTTAAAATTCTTAGCCACAAGACAAAAATTTGACTGTTTCCATTTTCAACTTTAATCCAGTATCCTAAGAAATATCTTAGTTTAGAACCAGCAGCCACATTTTCCCATGGTCTTTGTGTATGAATTGAAGATAAAGAAACAGTATTATGGTTTTTAATCCCTTTTGATAATATATTCTGTCTGCTTGCATCGACTCTCCTGGAGATGGTCTATAAAATTGTGCAAGAAATGCTAAACTTTTATTTTTAGGTTGTAGAACATTATTAGGGAGCAAACACCAGCTGAATGAGAAGGTTTAAGTGCCCCCGCTTTCCACAATGTACCAAAAGTAAAACATGACTCAAAGAAATCTCTCTTCTTTTTGACATTTTGGTAGAAGTGTTTTGGAATGAATGGCTAAGAAATTTGTTTCTGAAAAACAATCTTTAACTTCAATACAGAATACAAATAGACTGTCAAGAAATAGTAGCAATACTCTATTTTAGCTGTAATTCTCTGTATAATTGCTATGACTGCTGTGCTCTGAAATAAGTACTTAATTTATATTCTTCAGTGCCCCTACATTTAAATAGCCATGCATCATCCTGTTATATACCCAGTTTTAATCCTGGAGCATAATTTCAGAATGATGCAATACTTCCTGAAGTATTTTGACTGGCTTATTTTGGATTATTGAAGTTGTGTATCTAGTAGAATGGGTAGACGCTTTTGAGGTCAGACAGACCCAATTTTGCTTCATCAGTTTATTAACTGTATAGACCCAAGCAAGCCCAATAACTCACTTGAGTCTGTTTATTTGGATGGAAGATGAAAATGGTAACACCCACCTGATAGAATTACTATTGAGGTTTAGAGATAATGGAGACAAAGCAAGAGTCCCTAGCTAGTGCTCAGGAACAATGTGAATGATGATTAATAGCAAACAAATTCTGCCAGTAGAGATGAGATTTTCATTTATATTGACAGTTATCTAAAATATTGCTTAAGTTATGTGCACTAAAGACATCATAGAGAAGAAAATGGGAGGTGGTTTGAGTGTGTTTTTAATAATCATGAATATCAAAAACCACAGTGGTGACTTTTCATGATCTATCAAATGGAGAAGCAAGCTAAATTATGTTGGTAAATAGTGTATGCTGAGAAGCATAAAAAAATCATTGCCACGTGAGCTCTTTGCAAAAAATGAGTAAGGTTTTCCTTATTGCATTTGGGTGCAATAAGATTATTTAGTCAATATACTTAAAAACTTCAGATCTGTGTGAGAGTAAGACAGGAATAGCACAATATAAAGAATGCACTTTATTTATTTATTTAAATAAACACATCTGTATTGATATATATATATATAAGGTTTGCATTCTGAACTTTGCTTGATGTGCTGTTAGATTGATAATAAATCAAATACTAGATAATAGGGCCCTCCATATATTTGCATGGAGTAAAGGAAACAAACCCATCAGCAGTGATTAATGAATTAATACTGGACATGCAATAAACAATTATTCTTTCATAGGCTTGTCATGAAAACATTCCCAAGTGAGCAGAATTTGAATGAATTTTGCTTACCTTGGTTAGAATTAATAGGATATTTCAAATGACTCTGAAAATACTTTAGCTCCTTCTAATGCTACTCATCCAGGTCTTATTTTTTACTTTTCACGTTGCTAGATCATACAGTAACCATGAACTGATTAATATTCATATGGATATTATGATTATCTTTTTATTTTTTATTTATTTTTCCCAAATTCTACTCAACTTATTCATTTTTTTAAAAGATATTACATTAAAAAATATGAGGTCCCCATTTGCCCCCCCACCCCCACCCCACCACTCCCCCCACAGTAACACTCTTCCCCATCATCATGTCACATCCATTGCATCTGGTGAGTACATCTCTGGGTATCGCTGCACCCCATGTCCCGTGTTCCACACCATAGCCCACATTCTCCCACGTTCCATCCAGTGGGCCATGGGAGGACATACAACATCCGGCAATTGTCCCTGAGGCACCACCAACTCCAAGTCCCAAGAACGCCTCCACATCTCTTCTCTTCCTCCCATTCCCCGCACCCAGCAGCCACCATGACCACTTTTTCCACATCAATGCCACATTTTCTTGATTATTAACCACAATAGTTCATGAATAGAATATCATTAAGTCCACTCTGATCCTTACTGTATTCCTCCTTCCTGTGGACCTTGGCTTCGTTGTGTCCATTCCACATCTATGTCAAGAGGGGGTTTAGATTCCACATGGATACTGGATGCAATCCTCCTGCTTTCAGTTGTAGGCACTCTAGGCTCCATGGTGTGGTGGTTGACATTCTTCAACTCCATGTTAGCTGAGTGGAGGAAGTCCAATAAATCAGAGTGTAGGAGCTGAAGTCTATGGAGGCTCAGGGCCTGGCTATCATATTGGCAGTCCAGAGATTCAAATCCCCTAGATATATCTTAAGCCCCAGCACCAACTACAATTCTAGTAAAGTAGCATGAAAGTCTTGTGAAAAGAGATCCCATCTGAGTCCAGCTCTATCACGCAGAAACACCAGCTCCAAAGAAGGGCCAACTGGCATGGCAGTGAACCCCATCTGCCATGACCATAGAACCTGTGGGTCTCTTTAGCCCTCAAAAGGAACAATATCTGGGGTTGTATCTACTTTATCTGTCTCTGAGACTCTGCTCAGGTGTGCATAAGGGCAATCCTTCTGACAACCTCCAGATTCTTTTTTAGAAACTCATAGCCATATGAACTCATTTGTCTTTTCCATTTCCCCCTTACTTTAAGTCAAACAGCATTTTTAACTCCTGTTATTATATGTAGACAGGGATAAAGAATGCACTTTATGATGATTGAATTTCCCATTCACTTTTTTCTGTATTTTGAAATTTGAGTTGGAAGATTATATTGACTGATTTCAAGTTATTTTTGTAGAATGGAACTCAAAAAAATTAAGTTTTCTATGTTTAAATTTTCTATAATTTAAAAAGTAATACATGTACTGGAGAAAATCTAGAAAATACTGAAAGTCAAAAGATGGTAAATGATCCCATAATCTGACCACCAGTGGTGACTCTAGAATTTTTATAGAGATTTGGGGGAAGCAATTTGGTAGGAAGGGACTTTATTACATTACTTGTCTTGAAGTTGCTTTGGCTAGCTTAGTAAGGACACGCTTGGGGGTGATGACAAATTATGAGGGGCCAAAGGTCCAAACCACTCCTTTTGGTGGCCATTGCCACTTCTTAGGAGAAATTAATCCTTACCACTCCCCCAACCCCTTATTGTGTAGAGCGGAGCTACAGTGCATCTAATTTTGGCAGACTGGAAACAGAGATCTGAGCCTTCCATTGTGGACCGATGTTCATGGAGGATTAGATTAATAACAGAATAGTTCTTGGTTTTAATATTTCTATAGTTAATTCTAGGAATTCTTTAGTTATATAATGTAATGTTGTAACTAATCCTGTTGTGAACTGATACTGTAAGAAAGCACCCCTTTCTTTTTTTTTACTGGCTCTGGTGTATGTGGCCATTCTTCACCACAATCACGTTATTCTCTTTCAATCAAATGTGTGGTAGTTTATTCTATTGAGAATTCAAATTTTCTGGGTCTGGATTTTATACCAACTTTTATGTCGTTCATCTAGGTGTGCTGTTTGGAGTCCTGTGCATTGGAATGGCTGCCCTGGCGTCCCTGATGGGAGCTTTGTTACAGGTGAAAGTTAACCCCCAATGGTTTGAGTCATAATCACTAAATAGTCCTTCTTTTTAAAAATGTTGAGGTGACCACCCTTCCAGGCTTCTTTCTACAGTATCTATGTGTAGATGTATCAAGTAACAGAGGTCACTAATTGTTTTCTTTCTTTTTAAAATATTTTACACTGTTTTAATTGAACTTTTAATTTTGAGATAAGTGTAGCTCCTCATGCAGTTGTAAAAAGCAATACAGAGAAATTCCTTATACCCTTTCCCCAGCTTCTTTCAATGTTAACATCTTGCAAAACTACGGTACAATATCATAACCGAGATATTGACATTGATACCTTCAAGCTACAGAACATTTCCATCGCCACGGTGATTCCTCAGATTGCCTTTATATAGCCACACCCACTTCCCTGGCGACCTCCATCTGTTCTCCATTGCTGTAAATTTTATCACATCAACAATGTTACATAAATGGAATCATAGAGGATGCAACCTTTTGGGATTGGATTTTTTAACTCAACATAATTCTTTGGAGATTCATCTAGGTCAAGTTGTATATATCAATATTTGTTCCTTTTTGTGGTTGAATAGTATTTTGTGGTATGGGATATGCCACAGTTTAACTGCTCACCTGTTGAAGGAATCTAAGTTGTTTTCAGTTTTCAGCTATAAATGAATAAAGCTGCTGTTAACATTCATGTACAAGTTTTTGTGTGAACATAAGCCTTCATTTGTCTGAAATAAATGCCCATGTCTACAACTGCTGGGTTGTATTGTAGTTGCATATTTAGTGTTTTAAGAAACTGCCAAACTATTTTTCAGAATGACTGTGCCATTTTTACACCCCCAGCCTGTATGAACGGTGCACCCTCTCCAGCATTTGGTGGTGTTACTGATTTTAATTTTAGCCATTCTAATAGATGTGTAGTGATATCTCATTGTGGTTTCAAATTGCATTTCCCTAATGGCTAAGGATGTTGAGCATCTTTTTAGGTACTTATATGCCATCTGTATATCTTCTCATCTTTTGTCCATGTTCTAATTTAATTGTCTGATTTTTTACTGCTGAGTTTTGAGAGTTCTTTATATACTCTAGATGCTAGCCTTTTTGTTAGTTATGTGGTTTGCAAATATTTTCTCTTACTCTGTAACTTGTCTTTTCATCCTTTTAATAGGTTCTTTTGCAGAACAAACATTTTAAATTTTGATGAAGCCCAACTAATCAAATTTTCTCTCTGTGGATCAAGCTTTTGGTGTCAAGTCTAAGAACTTTTTGCCTAACCACAGATCTCAAGGATTTTCTTCTGTTTTTTTTTTTCTAAACATTTTATAGTTTTATATTCAAGTCCATGATCCATTTTCAGTTGACTTTTGTATAAATTATGAGATTTAGATTGAAGTTCTTTCCTCTATCCCCAGGGATATCCACCATTTGTTGAAAAGACTGTTTTCTTCTATTGAATTTTCTTTACACTTTTGTAAAAAATCAGTTGGGCATATTTGTGTGGATCTATTTCTGGTTTCTCTATTCTGATCTATGTGTCTATTCCTTTGCCAGTAGTACAGTCTTGGTTACTGTAGCTATATAATAATCTTGCAATTTAGGTACACTGATTCATCCAACTTTATTCTCTTTCAAAGTTGTTTGAATAATTCTAGTTCTTTTGTATTCCACACACAGTTTAGAACAATCTTATAATGACAAAACATGCCTACGTTTTAGGATTGCATTATATAAATGACATCTTTACTATGTTGGTTCTTCTAATCCATGAACATGTTATGTCTTTTCATTTAGATCTCTGATTTCTTTTATTACCATTATGTAATTTTCAGCACAAAAATATTTTGTTAGATTTAAACCTAAGTATTTCATTTTTTGAGTGATTGGTGGCGTATTTTTCATTTTTGTCTATCTGTGTTTATTGTCAATATATAGAAATACAGCAGTAAATATAGTATGTTTATCATGTATTCTATGACTTTGCTGAACTCATTTATTAGTTCTGGCATATTAAAAATTATTTATTGGGATTTTTTACATAGACAATCATTTCATCTCAAAATAGGGACAGTTTTGTTCTTTCCTTTCTAACTGTATTTGTATCCTTTTTTTTTTTTTCCTTTCTTGCCTCATGACATGGGCTTTCACATCCAAATTATGTAGTATAAGAATGGTAAGGGGAAGTAGATGTGGCTTCAGCTATTGGGTTCCCATCTACCATATGAGAGATAAGGGTTTGATTCTCGGGGCCTCCTGGTGGAGGCAAGCTGGCCTGTGTGGTGAGTTGGCCCAAATGGAGAGCTGGCCCATGCAGGAGTGGCCTACTTGGACAACTGGCACAGTAAGATGCTGCAACAACAACAAAAAAGAGACAGAGGAGAGAGAGTAAGAGATTCAGCAGGGAGCTGAACTGGTGTAAGAGATTGAGTGCCTCTTTCCCACTGCAGAAGGTCCCAGGATCGGGTGAAAAGGACCTATGTTTTTCTTTCCTTTGTACTATCTTTGTCTGGTTTTGGTAAAATGGTAACATTAGCTTCATAAAATAAATTGGTAATACTAGCTTCATAAAATAATTAAGTAAATATGTTCTGGAAGAAATCATGTAAAATTGGTGTTATTTGTTTGTTTGTTTATTTCTCCTTACCCCCCTCATTGCACTTGCTGTGTGTGTCTTCCTTTTATTGATATTTTCAAAGAGCTACCTCCTTGTTTCATTGATTTTTCTGTATCATTATTCTGTTTTCAATAATTGATTTTTGCCCTCATCTTTATTACTTCTTTCCTTCTGCTTGGTTTGGGTTTGTTTTGCTCTTTTTTTCATAGGTTTTTGAGAGGGGACCTTGGATTATTGATTTAAGACTTTTCCTCTTTTCTTATATGTATTTTTATTGCTATAATTTTTCTCTCTTAACATTGTTTTAGCTATGTCCCACAAATTTTGTATCATGTATTTACATTTTCGTTTAGTTCATTGTATTTTTCTATTTCCTTTGAGGCTTCCCCTTTGAGCCATGGATTATTTACAAGTGTGTTACTCAGTTTCTAAGTATTTAAAGCTGTCCTGTTATTTTCTGTTATTGATTTCTAGTGTTATTGATTCCATTGTGGTTGGGGAGCATACTTTGTATGGTTTCAATTCTTTTAAATTTTCTGAAGTCTGTTTTATTGTCCAGGATCTGTTCTATCATGTCATATGTTATATGGACTCTTGAAAAGAATATGTATTTTGATGCTGGGTGGAGTGTTCTGTAAATATTGATTATCTCTTATTGGTTGATGGTGTTGTTGAGTTCTGTATCCTTGTTGGTTTTCTGTTTGTTGTTTTATCAGTTGCTGGGAAAGGGATGTAGTTTGTGTGTCTATCTTTCTTTCAGTTCTGTTAATTTTTGTTTACATATTTTGCAGCTCTTTTGTTTGGTGTATATACATTTAAGATTGCTGTGTCTTCTTGGTGGATTAAACTTTTTATCTTTACATAATGTCCCTCTCTTTGATAAATTTCTTTACTATGAAGTCTAACTTATTTGATATAGTTTCTCTGATTTCCTTTGATTAATGTTTGCTTAGTATATACTTTTGTCCATCATTTTACTGTGAACCTGCCTATGTCATTATATTTGAAGTGAGTTTCTTGTGGACAGCACAAATTTGGGTTGTGATTTTTAATCCATCCTGCTTAATCTCTGCCTTTTCATTGTGTTTTAAACCACGTAGATTTTAGTGTGTTAAGGTTTACATCTGCATTCTTTTCTATTTGCTCTGTCTTTTTAATTTTTTCTTGCCTTCCTGTGTATTACTTGAACATTTTTTTAGAATTCCATTTTGATTTATTGCTCTCTCTCTCTTTTTTAAGTAGGTACTAGGAATCGAACCCAGAACCTCATATATGGGAAACAGATGCTCAATTATTGACCTACATCTGCTCCCCTATGAGAGTTTGTTTTTTTGTTTGTTTGTTTTTAGGAGATACCAGGGATCAAACTCAGGACCTGTACATGGGAAGCAGGTGTTCAACAATTTGAGCTACATCCACTGTCCTCTATTGTTTTTTAGTGTACCCCTTAGTATCACATTTTTAGTAGTTTCTCTGGGTATTACATTATATATATACATAAATGATCAGTCTACTGGTTTGTTTTTTTTTTTTGGTCATTTTAGCAGTTTGACTGAAGTTTAAGGACCTTAACTCCCTTTATATCTTTTTATCCTCCCTCCATTTATAATATAATTGTCTTAAATATTTCCCCTACATACATATAGGATTACATCAGAAAGTGTTATAAGTTTTTTTTCCCCAATTACAAGAAACTTGGGTTTATTTTTTAATAACAAATCATGCCAGACAACCTAATTAGCATTTTGATGGTGTTATGACATAACTAGTTAAAGTAGCAGTTGGTGATAATAACCTGGATCTTTTTTTTTTTTTTAATAAGTTTTTGCTTCAACCATTAAACATAACTTAGAAAATTCAAGAGGAAGTATTTACCCATACTTTTACTTACTGTGTTCTCTTTTCCTTCCTGATGCTCTAAAGTTCTTTCTTTAACCATTTCTCTTCTGTTCTTCTATCCACCCTTTTAGTGCAAGTCTTCTGGCAACAAATTCTCTTAGTTTTTCTACAACTCAGAATATCTTGATTTCTTCTTTATTCCCAAAGGATATTTTTGCTGGGTATAGAATTCTAGGTTGATGGTTCTTTTCTTTCAGCACTTAAAAAATATCGTGCCACTTTCCCCGGCTCCATTGTTTCTGATGACAAATCTGCAGTCATGATCTCCTCTATATATAAGGTGTCATTTTTCTGTGGTTGCTTTCAGGAATTTTTTCTTTAGCTTTAGTTTTCAGAAATTTAGCTATGATGTGTCTAAACATTTGTTTATTTGGGTTTATCTTTTTGGGGGTTTGTGCAGCTTCTTGAATATGTAGGTTTATATATCTTGCCAAATTTGGGAAGGTCAGCTGTGATTCCTTTGAGTTCTTTTAAACACTGCGCTTTCTTTATCCTTTAGTACTCTAGTGACACAAATGTTAGATCTTTTATAATAGTCCCACAGGTCCTGGAGGGTCACTTAAATTTTTTTTCTATTTTCTCTGTTATTCAGATTGGACAGTTTCTACTGATCTATCTTCTAGTTCAGTGTTTTTCCTCTCCATCATTTATATTCTGCTGTTGAGCCCATATGACCTGAGATTATTTTAGTTGTTGTATTTTTTAGGTCTAAAATTTTCATTTAGTTCTTCTTTATATCTTCTATTTTTTTGTGGATTTTTAAAAATTTCTTTGCTGGGGCTTATTTTTCTCATTACTTTGAAGCATGTTTTAATTGCTAATGCAGTTTTATCATAATTTCTTAAAAATTTTTGTCAAATAATTCTTACATCTCTCTCTTCTCTGTATCCAGCTTCTATTCATTCAGTTTGACGTTTCCTGGTTCTTTGTATGACAAGGGCATTTTAATGTAATATAATGAGACTCTAGATCTTACACCCCTTGTTTTAGCTGGTTTTCCCTGACACCACTTTGGCAGAGTAAGAAAGGGTGCTGCTTCATTACTGCCAGATGGAGGTAGAAGTTCAGGTTCCCCACCTGGCCTCCGCTGACATCAAAGGGAATGCTCCTTATTACTGCTGACTGATGGTGGTCTCCACTGACACCACGGACAGGGTGGCCTTAATGCCACTAGGCAGTGGTGAATGTCCTGATTCTTTACTAAGCCTCTGACGACACCTAGAGGGAAGAGGTACCTCATTACATGTCAGCAGGGATGGAAATCTAGGCTCCTTATTTGGCCTTTGCTGACATGGTTGTTGGTGGGACCACATTTTATTCTCTGGTGTTTGGTTTGAATAGAACAATTATTGTCTAAAAGTTCTCAGTCTTGCTAGGCTGCCCTTTCTGCTCCTTTGGCTGTAGAAGCTGACTTTTGTTGGGAGGTTTTTTGTCTGTGCCTTTTGCCATTTCTCAGTTGTCCACTTCTTCAGTTCCAAGTCTGAGACAAATAAGTCAAAAAGAAAACTCAGAGAACTCACCCCTGGATCATTCTTGTGGTACCAAGGTTACTAACTGGTCTACTTTCTTCTCTCCAATAACCAGTCTACCTTCTTCTCTCCAACTTTCAAATTCTTCTTTTCTTTGTTTTATGTACAATGTCCTAGATTTTTAGTTTTACTTAGCAAGAGAAATAGGGAAAAGTACATCTTCGCCATCTTTCCAGAAGTGGAAATGGCTAAATGCATTTTTAAAAACCTGAACAGCACTATACCCACTGTGGCTTTTGCTAACTTTATTGCTGGAGAGAACTTCAGGGTGTTGGAATACACCCTTCCTTCTTCAAAGGCATTGGGATTGAGAGGACAGAGTGATTTTTAGAATACCCTCTTCTTTCTGAATCTCATCTATACTACGCTGTCTTTAGTGTCCTAGCATTAGCATGTTCTTCCATCTCTCTGAAGCACTTCCCCCTCTTAGTTATTCAACTGTCTAAATCTTATTATTTTTCAAGTTTCAATTTAAGAATCACTTATTCAAAGAGACTCCATCTGTTCCTGAGTAAGTATGAGTTACCCTCTGTTAAATGTTCCTAGAGCATCTTGTACTTACCTAATCATCTTCAGTATCATACTTATTGCAGTTATTTAAATACTGTTATTTAAAGTCTTTAATAGCAGTTATTTAGATACTATTATTTAAATACTATTGTTTACTATTAAATACTATTTAAATTTCATGAAGGTGAGGATAATCGAGTGTTGTTCAACACTATATCAAATATATGGTGCCTATAAGTAGGCATTTAATAAGTTCAGTGGAATGTACTAATTAGTAAATATGCACTTATCTGAGTACCTCAAGTTCCCTGAAACTTTCCTGGCCACCTGGACCCCACTTCTGCAACTTCTGAACCTCCCCATGGTGCAGAAACTTAAAGGGTAATGCTGGGCAAAGTGGTGATTGGCCAGAATCCTGCTTCAGTCCTAAGCTTGGGTCCATTCTGATTAGTTGTTACTTAGGGCATACCATTTGTTAAAATAATGTGAGTGAATCTTTGTTATATGAATGAATAAATATAGGTCCAAAAAACCAAGCTTTACCCCGCACACCTAAACAATGACCAATAAAACTCTGAATGAGCTTTCCTCCATATTCCACCTAATTATTTGCAGCTCTTATTTTTGTTGATTTTCCCAGCCCCTTTTTTTCTCCCAAATATCTTCTTGCAGGGTCATCATAACTCCAAACCATTTCTTCCTTGTTTCATATCTAATCCATGTCTAATATCCTGTTAGTTCCTTTTTGGGTGTAAATCATCCAAAGCAACTCATAGATCACACTGTCAAGGCTCACTTCACTGATTGCATGACATCTTTCTCATTTTGTAGTGGAGTGAATCTCACTACCTACTGAACTCTGCTTTGAGAGAAGCTGTAAATTGAGTCCTTAGGATCACATCCTTGAGTCCACATCCTACTCAATAACTATTTTTCCTTTGTCGTCAGTATCCATACTTTAAATCCTAATTCTGATGAAATTACTTGGAGCCACTTTAACTTTGCATGTGAGATTGCTAATCTATTTTTTTTTTAAATTATTTTGTAGGCAGCACTCAGTATATTTGGTATGATCGGTGGACCACTTCTGGGCTTGTTTGCTTTGGGCATTTTGGTTCCCTTTGCAAATCCAATTGTGAGTATAAAGAATTAATATATGTAAAACTTATTTTCCCAACGATAGTACAAACTTTTAATTTTTCTCAACTGTAAAGATGTTTGAGATCTCTCATCAGTGACTTTTCTTGATTACAAATTACTCCTATTGACTTTGCTGGGGTATACAATAAAGTACTATGAACTGGGACTTAGCATATGTGATGGTAAATGGAAATGCCAGAACAATATCCAGCAATTTTAAAAATTCATAGTACAACTAAAGGAGCAACATTTTTGTGCATTTATTTTCCTTCTTAAAAATTAATAGCTAGGATTTAAAGAAGGAAACTGACAGGCTTGTATTTGAGGGATTTAAAGGTTATAGAGCTGAGGATTTCTTTTAACAAGCAGATTACAACGAAAAAAAGCAATAATATCTTCATCACCTTGGACAGAATTTTCTGTTCTTGATATATAAAGCTGTGGCTCTCACAATGGAGTTCTAGCCCAAAAGTAGTGATCAGAATTGGGAATATATATATCTATATCTATGCTTAGGAATACTAAATATTGTTTGGAATAAATGAAATTGAAATAGTTTTTCTGTAAGCCAGGAGAAAGCCCTCTGGTTCAGCTAGTTTGGTAGAAATTAATCACAGTGAAAGAGAGTGGGTTGTTTCCAACTCAGAATGTTGACGTTTTGGCTAGACTTTTTACATTATGAAATATATAGTGGTTGGTTGAGTGTCTGAAACATTAAAAATTTTTTAAAATTTTCATATTGATTGTTACCATGAAATGCCCCCAGAAGAGTTGTAGCTGACTAGGTCTAACATGTCCCTGGGGGTAGGGGGTGGGGTGGGGGGGTGCATAAGGTACTATTGTTCCTGTCGTATGAAGTACCTCTTTTTACTATATCCAAGTTTTTCACCAATAGGCTATGAACCCTTTCCTGAGAGTGGACTTTCCTCTAGCCCTCCCTCTCTTCCTTTGTCTCTGTTCCTTTCTCCCCTTCTCCTTTCCTCCCTTTCTCCTTTCCTCCCTCTCTTTCATTTGCTCATTAATTCATTCAGTGTGCTGAGTCTTGTCCTAGGAGTAGAGAGCACTGAATGTTTTTGCCCTCAGAGGATATATAGATTTGTGGATTTTTGATCCAGATGTGTAATGCCGAGAGTAGTGTAAGTCTCATCTGTCAATAACTAGCCACCCTACCCTTCCAGCCTTTTGTTACTCAGAAGTATTTATCACATGCCCACTATATGCCCAGCCCTGTGTAAGTGCTGGGGTACCAGAAACAAAGCCTTCTGAACCCAGAGAACTTGTGCTTAATGAAAGAGCTTACAGTCCTTGCCTCCCAACGTAAATCTGTTGATCTAGTCAATAGCCTTCTTGGTCTCCCGTCAACCTGCAATCTTTTCTTTCTCCTCTGATTTTGCTTATATTTTCCCCTTACCTTAATTATTCCTCCTGTTCCTCTCTACCTGGAGCTCAAACTCCCTTTCTGATCACTATTCTTAAATGAGGGAGAAAATTTTACCAATGAAAAGGGAGGGGCCTGAGTCTTCCAAAGGTTGGAAAGTCAAATGTCTTCAGAGGGAACAACTTGTCAAGTTCTCCTCTCTCCATTTCCATTTACCTCTGGAAATACTTGGTCTGGCTGTGTGTGCTACTGAAGTCATTTGTAAAACCTGCTTACTATTTTTCCCTTAATTATCCTGCAGCACAATTACAACCTTGTATGTTGATAAGTACAGGGAGAAACTCTGCATGCTTTCTTTTTCATAGTCTGTTGCTCATATGGCATGCTGTTTCTTTACAGATGAAATAAATAAAAACTGAAGGAACAATTGGCCAGGAGTCAGCCTTGTAATTGTTGTACTTTTTCATGTGTGAAGAAATGAGGCTGCCAGAACAGAGTACTGGCCATGGAAATAGAGTAGAAGGAATGGAAGTATGAGGCAATTGGAAAGGAAGACAGACAGGAATTCGTGATTGGCTGGTTGAAGGACCAGGGTCTAGGCGGCCCTTGACAAGAGGCAGGGATCTTGTGAGTGGGGAGCAGTTTTAGGAGGGAAAGTGGTAAATTTGGTTTGGACCCTGTTGAGTTTAACCTTCTACTGCTAATTTGCATCTCAAAGCAAACTATTATTTTTCTTTTAATGGCATTTTTGTTTTGCAGGGAGCATTTGTTGGTCTGATGGCTGGATTTGCCATTTCTCTGTGGGTTGGAATTGGAGCTCAGCTTTATCCTCCACTTCCTGAGAGAACTTTGCCATTAAGCCTTGAAACCTATGGCTGTAACAGCACATACAATGGAACGAATTTGATGACAACCACAGAAATGCCATTTTCTACTAGTGCTTTTCAAATATACAGCCCTGAAAGGTATTTAATTATGCTTGTTATAATGTCACCATTTTTCAAAGTTATGTGACAGAGAACTCCAGTTACTTTTTGTCTTGTCTTCAACACTTTTTGCCTAATTCTGAAATAGGTAGAGCCTGTGTTTCTGGTTATAATATTTTGTTCAGCAATAGTGAAAAGCACCATATTTTCTTATATTCTATAGACGTTTCTGCCTTAAGTATAGATTTGGAGAAGTCTTGGTAATTTCTGTTACAGGTTAACTCTACCAAACACCAGATCTAGCCAAATGAAAACTTGTGTTTGTCAACTGAAAAACCTTTGAATTGAAAAGTATAGTTATCGAAGAAATATTGCTTCGATGCTCTTTGAAGTATAGCCTTTACTGACTAAAAGCTACAATGATCTAAATGTGTTGAATAATTGCTATTTGTTGCTCAGTTTTAAAGATTCCAGATTTTTTAGCACCAGCAATGATTTGCAAATATAATCTTCCTGCTAGGGTTTTCAGTTATGATTTTCTAAAAAATTTATTTTAAATTGTGGTAAGGTATACATATCATAAAAATCTTAGCCATTTTAAGTGGATAATTCTTTGACATTAAGTACATTGACAATACTGTGTCACTTTCACCACTATATATTTCCAGACTGTGTTCACCATTCTAAGCAAAACTCATGCTCATTTAGCAAAAACTCCCCATTCCCACCACCTCCACCCTTGTAACCACCATTCTGCTTTCTGTCTCTATGAATTTGCTTATTCTAAATATTTCATGTAAGAGAAATCATTACAATGTTTGTTCTTTTGTGTTTGACGTATTTACTGAGCACAATGTTTTCAAGGCTCATCCATGTTTGTTATAGCATGTACCAGCACTTCACTTCTTTTTACAAGCCTTTCAATACTCAGGTTGTTTGATTTAATGAAATGATGTAGACCTCTTGGTAAATGATTGATTTATTTTATAGTGGATGTGAAGGCAAGCCTTTCAGTGGATACATAAATGTCCAGCCATAAAGCACAAAACCCCTGAGTATGTTTGAGAAATGCAAAGAAGAGGCTGCTGCTCCCAAAGTATTGCCCAGGTGCCAGCTTGTTTGGAATGACGCTCTTAGAGAATCATTCCTTTTGGGTCAATACATAATGTCTTCCTCTTAAAATGGATATGTTCGTATTAGTAGTGATTCATGTCCTGGAGAGAATTTGGCTATGTAAATGCTTGGCAGTAGGACTTCCAGGGGAATTCAAGGCAGGTAAACTCTACATGGGTAGAGTGAAAAGGTAATTTCAGATCCTAAGGCACATTTGAGGGAGGTTTAACTAAGTAGAGTGCTGTGAGGAGAGGGCCAAGGAAATGGACAGAACAGGTCAAGCAGGAAAGCTTTCAAGAGCGGAGGGAGCTTTGAGAAGAGAGTAAGAAAAGGAGAAAAGAGCATTGAAAGAGTAAGTGGGAGAACATTCTGGATAAACTTCTGGTTACACAGTGTTGCTTAGCACAACTCCTGATGATGTAAATATCTCCATTTAATTTAAGAATCTAAGATAAAATGGTTATATGGCTTTCGGAAACAAATATATTAGATGAGGTTTACTATGTTTCTGGCACCATAATAGTAATTTTAATATATTAGCTTATTTAAAAATTAAATTAGCAAATAAACAAGAATTTTTAAACACAAACTGTCTACCTGGCAATGTGCTGGCCATTTGTATATTATCCACTGAAAGAAGCCTTGCCCTCCCATTTCACCTTGGAAAGCAATGAAATAAAGTGGTGCCTGTCCTTCAGAAAATTGTAGTCTAGCTGGAGAGGATATGCTAAAAATACACAAAATAACTAATGCAGTCAGCACAGAGAGGATAAAGAGCATACGGTAAATAGTTACTAAGTGTTACAAGGATGAAATATGGACATAGTTGAAAAGTAGATTAGCATGAGACTTCAGAGATGTACTTGAAGATTTCAAAGGGTTAGTTAGCTAAATGAGGGAAAGATCTGCAAAGTAATTTTTTTTTTTTTTTTTTTGTCATGGAAAATGACCTGAAGGGAAGTTGGGCAAGAAAATAAACAAATACAGTATATTGTGATAAGTGGCATTTATAGGAAATCATGGGAACTAGGAGGGGGAAGAGCCTAATTCTACCTGGGTGGAATCCAGGAATCCTTCTTAGAGGAAGGAATATTACATGAGCTAACATGAACCAGATGGATAAGACTGGGCTTAAGGAAGGAGGAGTGGATGTTGGTAGGATGAAGAAGCAGCATGTGCAAAGGCGTGAAGGCCCTGAAGCCACATGGCATCTTAGGAAATCACATATAGTTGGGATGTGCCCTCCACAGGGAAGTGAGCTACAGGTCTGAAGATTTAAATAAAATCTTCTCTGGTTACCTGGACACTGAGTTTCAATTGTTCAGATTCAGTGTTTTTGTTTTTTGTTTTTTTAAGTTCCCACTGTCTGATGGGACATTGTAATTTTAATTTGCATTTCCTGTTTGGTTAATGAAGTTGAACACCATTTTATGTTTGTTGGCCATGTCAATATCCACTTTTGTGAAATGCCTATTGAAATCTTTGTCCCATTTTTAAATGGGTTCTCTGTCTTTTTCTCCTTTATTAAGAAGTTCTTTATATATTCTAGATACAAGATTTGTTTAGAAAGTATTTTTCTCCCATGCTGTGGGTTACTCTTTTTACTCTCTTAATGATACTTTTTGTTGATCAGAATTTCTTAATTTTAATTAAGTCCAATTTATCAGTCTTTTCCAATATAGTTAGTCCTTTCTGTATCCTGTTTAAGAAATCTTTGCCTGATCAAGAAATCTTAATTGCCTTTTCTTCATTGAAATGCTCATATGGTTTTTCTTCTTTATTCTGTTACCATGAAGGTAATAAAATGGCCATTCACTCTCATGAATATAGATGCAAAAATTCTAAACAAGAAAATTAGCAAATAAAACACAGTGATTTATAAAAAGATACTATATCAAAAACAAGTAGGTTTACTCCAGTAATGCAAGGATCATTTAATATTTGAAATAAATCCATATAGTTCTTCATGGTAACAGAATAAAGAAGAAAAACCTGATAAATTGGACTTAATTAAAATTAAGAAATTCTGATCAACAAAAAGTATCATTAGGAGAATAAAAAGAGTAACCCACAGCATGGGAGAAAAATACTTTCTAAACAAATCTTGTATCTAGAATATATAAAGAACTTCTTAATAAAGGAGAAAAAGACAGAGAACCCATTTAAAAATGGGCAATCTGAAGATGAAATCCAGAAAAAAATTACATTTACATAGCAACTAAGAGAATCAAATATCTAGGAATAAATTTAACCAAGGATGTAATGTATTGAAAACTTCCTGCCTTCTTGTCATCTTGTACCATTCTGAATCTTGCTCACCATGCTTCAGTCCACTGGTTTTTACTTATCTATGGGATGATTTCCTCAAGGACATTAATTGGCTAACTCCTTTTTGTTATTCAGCTCTCAATTCAAAAGTCACTTTGTCACAGGCTTTCTCTTACTACTCAACAACAGTCTCACTTGGCCCTGTTGTGTCACATTTCCTTATTTTATTTTCCTTATAGCACTTTCCACTGGTAGAAATTATTATTTCATTAATCTGCTTACTTGTTTATTGCAATTCTCTCCATTAGAGTATAAACTTTGAGGGCAGGAACCTTATCTACCTTATTTATGGCTGACTCTCCAATGACAAGAACCATGCCTGGCACATAATTCAGAGTTGAATGGATAAACATGGTATTTTTATTATAGTATATGGTCCAGGCTAAATCATACTTCTAGTTCTTAATCCAATAAGATAAAATTGGGACAGGAGATTATGACATTAAAAACATTATTAAATATTATTTTTTGACTTTGCCACAAGGATTAGTGGCATATACTTTTTGTAATATATAATTTTTTTTACAGAAATGGTGAACTTACAAAACAATCATGCACATGTGCAGAATGCCCTACAACCCCCCTTCACCAACACATCACACTGTGGTGGAACATTTGTTACAGATTATGAGATAATATCATCAGACTATTACCATACACTATGGTCCATAGTGTACATTTGGCATATTTTTTTCCAAACCCCCTATTATTAACACAGTACATCTTTGGCATTGATGTAAGAATATTACAGTATTGCTCTTTACTATAGTCCATGGGTTACATTATTGTATTTTTCCCATGCTTCTCCACATTCCCACCACCTGCAACAGTGATGTACATCTGTTCTAGTTCACAGAAGAACATTCTTACATTTGAACTATTAACCACAATTCTCATCTACCTCTGGGTTCACTGTGTTATCCAGTCCTTAGATTATTCTCTCGCTTTCTTTCAACTGACATTTACATCCCTAGATGACCCCTTTCAGCCACAATCCCATTTATAAACCAGCTGCTACTCACTACAATGTGTTACCATCAACTCTATCCATTTCCACACCTTTACTGTCAAATTAATTAAAACTTCTACACATTAAACATGTGTACTACTTTACAGCCTTCTTATTTCCTAATAACTTATACTCTAGGTTTTAACTCCATATGTTTATTCTTCATATTTAGTTCTTGTTAGTGAGACCATGCAATATTTGCCTTTTATGTCTGACTTTCTTCAACTAGCATAATGTCTTCAAGATTCATCCATATTATCACATGTGTCCCAATTTCACTTCTTCTTACAGCAGCATAGTATTCCATCGCATGTATATACCACATTTTGTTTATCCATTAATGGCATATACTTATCGTTGTTAATATCATCAGATGAAATCTTATAAGTCTACCTTTGCTCTCTCTTAGGACTCCATTGATGGATAACTGGTATTCCTTGTCATATCTATACTTCAGCACTCTTGGAACTTTGGTAACAATATTCGTTGGGATAATTGTTAGTTTACCAACAGGTAACTATCTAAACATTATATCATTGTGTTTCATTGTTTTATAGTTATTTAGGTTATTGTACTATGGTCCTGTTAACGATTAGCTTAATTCTTTCTTCCATTTTACTCATGGGAAAATTGAGGGCCTGGGCTTGAAAGCAGATTTGTCTCTACATGAATCTTCCTTCTGCCATTTACTAACCAGTTGCATGAACTTGTGCAAGGCATTAGCTACTCTGAGCCTTAGTTTTCTTATCTATAAAATGAGGATAATAATAATTGGCCTGCCTACCTCACAGGGTGTTGGAAGATACGGATAGGATGCTTTGAAGAAACTGTACATAGCCACCACAATGCTAGGCATTTTATACGTATCTTTATAACAAATGCCATGATCTTTTCGTTATGTTATGCTGATTCTTTGTAAACTAAGAAGAATCATACACATCTAAGGAGTAATAATAATTAAGATGTTTATGTCTAAATATAGTATGATCTAACAATAATCTTTATGTCTGAATATAGTGAGGTTGTATTCAGATGTTTATAAACTCTTTTTAAAAAGTATGTTTTATCAAACTGATAATATACATCATAGGAATTGCATGAATTGCTTTATGGGAATGCTCTAGAACTGTTCTCCTGGGACTTCATTTTGTCCTTTTGGGGATTCTCTTTGCTTCCCACCTGAATTGAATCCCCTGTTATTTCATGCTGCCCATATCCCATTATTCCGCATACTTGGCCAGTCCCTTCATTAAATGGAACATATACTACAGCACCTTCTTGAGAAAGGGTGGACAAGAGAAGAGTTTTGGGGAAATGGCTTATCTGAAGAAAAATGTCTGTGATCTACCCTCGTGCTTGATTAATAATTTCAGGGGAGAATCTTATGTTAATAGTAACTTTCTTGTTCCTGAGAGGTAGCCTCAGTTTTCTTCCAGCTTGCCATGTTGCTGCTGAGAATGCTAATGCCATGCTAACTCCTGACACTGCACGTGACTTGCCCTCTGCCCTCAGTAGGGCCCTTTCAATCTGAAGACCCATATCCTTTAGTGGTAGGGGATTTTCTGATATTACTTCTTTGGTTAATTCTTTCCCAGTTCTCTTTTCTATTTCTGCAGGCTCCTGTTAGTCAAATGTTTGACTCCTGGATAGCTACTCTGATTTTCTTATCTTTTCACTCCTATTTTCCATCTCTGTGCCTTTTAGGTCTACTACATGGGTTGTCTTTTTTCTATTTTTTTTCCAGTAATTCTCAAAGGAGCACACTGATCCAGATTTGAGAATGTTCTGTAGGGGAACAAGGGCATATGGGAAGCTAGTGCAGGAATCCAGGTGAGAGATCATGTGGCCCAGGCCAATGTAATAGTGGTTAAGTTGGTGAGTCACTGGCTCCCTAGTTTCCTGCATTGTCTCACACATATACATCCATAGCAACCAAGGTAGAGAAAGGCAGATCTTTATGGAATGCTACAATTAGTAAGAGATCCCACACTCCCTTTGTCTAAGTATAGCTGATGTCTTTGCTTTATGCTACAGAGCTACCAGCACAGTGCTACTTTATAATCATTGGCTTTTGTCACCTGTCTTTCAAACTTCTATGGCTTTTTTTCACTTATAAAATTTGCAACTATTTGTTACTTCTCAATTATTTTAAAGTGTTCTCTTTCTTTTAGAAAAGAACTGAAAAAAAAAAAAGAAAAAAAAAGAAAAGAACTGTGCTTTTACTCATAAATAAGATTTAAAATATATCAAAACAGATTAATTCTCGTATCTGTTTTGACATATTTTAGAGACATTTTAAACTTTTTTCACCAGTTTATCAATTGCTCAGATCTGAACCAAATCTTATATTAGTCCCCTTGTATTATCTGTCCTTTGATCCTTAGTCAGACCCAATTTTTTTTTTTTAAAGAAACTTGGGTGTCAGAATATTCCCTTTGAATACTCCTTTTTTCCCCTTAAGCACTTTGATTCTGGTAACCATATGCAGCTATATCTTGTAAGTAAAGCTCTCACAAGTGACAAGGCACCCAGTAATAAAGCCAAGAACACTTTAATTTCATTAATTTCGTGAATGGCTTATTCCAACTACAGCCACTGAATGCCTTGGAAAAAAATCTAAAATCATAAAATCCCAATACTCCTTGGGAAATATATTTGTTAAAATAAAATATTAAGCAAGGTATTATCTATGGGAGTTTATTTGAGCAGTTTAGGATTCATGAATCAGGCAGCATCCAGAGCACATGTTTTTGTTTTCCCTGGATTGAACCTGGGACCTTGTGCATAGGAAGCAGGTGCTCAACCACTGAGCTACACTGGCTCCCAGACCACAAGCTGAAAGGAGCTCTGCTGAGGGAGTTGAAAGGAAAAGATTTAATAAGGCAATGTGGAAGCAAACGAGGAAGTGTGCTGATTGGCTGACATTAAGTTTCCATTTTACATAGGGGGTCTTACAGACTGGGGAGCAGATATACAGTGATTAGTATTGTATGCTTGTCCATTTTGATAAGCTGTCTCTACTGAAGCAAACTGGTTTATCACCAGGTGTTGCTTATTTGCAGTTCTGTAGTGTGCATTCCATTGTTCCATTTTCTCAAATAGCCTCTACAGGTCAATTGTTTTTGTCTTCTTGAAAATCCTTTCTCAGAAATGAGTCCTTTCCCCACAACACCAATGCAAGTGGTCATTTTATTTTACTTAAAATATTTAAAAACCTGCAATAGGACGTTAGAAATTTAGGAGAAATTCAGGCTATACAGACTTGGTTGTAGTTTGAGCTCTACCTAACCATGCATCTGTTTCTTCATCAGTGAAATGGGGGTGGCGGGTGGGGGGGGGATATTTTCCTAAGCAGATGATGAGCTAAGAGTGTAATGATTATTTTATTAATCTGTGTCTCTCTCTAGCACCTAGAAGAGTCTCTAGCACATAGTAGGTGCTCAAGAATGTTGAATGGATTAAAGCTGATCCCACATCCAGAACAGCAGGGATGCCTATCATAATTAAAAGTCTGGTATTCATACTAAAGTAGTGGCTCTAAATGTTTAGAGGGCATAAGGACTCACCTTGGAAATTTGTTAAAAACCAGGATCCAGTGGTCCCACCCACTGAGGTTCTAATTCAGTCCATCCAGGTTGGAGTCCAGGAATCTGCATTTTAAATACACCTTCTAGGTGATTTGGATAAAGGTGGTTTGAGGACCAGTCTTTGAGATACACAGTTTCAAGAGCATCCTCTTTGATCCACCTATAAAATATCAAACCAAAAGATAGTTTTTATAAAGCAAAATCTTAGGGGAAATGATTTAGATTGCGCATCAATTATTATGCTGACTTCATTTAAATAATTTATTCAACAGTTCGTAATTTTTTTTGCATTTTCTCACCCACATATACATTCCTAGTCACCAGATTGGAGAAAGGCAGCTCCACTGTCCAAAGCAGAGGCAGATGTTGTGATATTTTTTTGGAAGATCAAAGATAGTGCTTTTAGATTCTTTTTCTACTAACATTGGGCCAGACAACTGTTTCTTTTACTGAGCACCAGATGAGGCAGTTGGCTCGTGTGTGGGAGTCATCCCATGTATGTCTTTAACCCCTAGGCTCATATTTATCACAGTGAGAGGCCTGTGGGACCCAAGGCTGACTGAGGAAAAGGGGATGGTGAGCGAAGTCTTTGACATAGAGTTGAATGTGCACAAGTTAAAAGCCTGTATGATGTAAACAATGTATGTTTTTCAGGAGGAAGAAAACAGAACATAGATTCCAGATTCCTACTAACCAAAGAGGACTTTTCATCCAATTTTGATATTTTTAAGAAAGTAAGTTGGCTTTCTTTTTCCTTGAAATTGGTAAATCTGTTTTATCACCTGGATAGTCCCCTAGTTAGTCCCCAGCCTCTCTGTTGAGCAGGGGCTCAAAGAAGGTATGTTGATTTATATATGTTGTATACCTCTTCCTCAGAAGACTATGAAGCTTATTTAGAGAAATAAAAATAGTAGTGACAATTATTTAAAACTGAATCAACAAACAGAAATTTGTTTCTTTTTTTCTAATCACCATGTTAACATTTTCTCTTTTAGAAGAAGAATGTTTTAAACTATAAATCTCATCCAGTGGAAGATGGTGGAACTGATAATCCTGCCTTCAACCATATTGAGTTGAATTTAACAGATCAAAATGGCAAGATCAATGGGACTCGTTTGTGAAGCAGCTCTGATACTAGAGTGTCTGTTTTATGTTTTATAAGATAATTGGATCAGGTTGGATGAGATATAGATTTTTTTTTTCCTGTCATGAGTGTTTTGGGGAACTTGTAGGGGATAAATTTTTGTAAAAGCAAATTTCTGCCTTTCTTCACTTGTAATACTCCTTAATTGAGGCTATTTTGGAGGTAAGAGAGTTTCACTCTATTCCTCTTTCATTTCAGTGAAGCTGTAGCTATAAGATGAAATGTATGCTGATAGGACAATATGCCCCCATACACACATGCTTTATGTTCAAGGGCATGTTCTTAAATTTGGGCATTCTTGAAAATATTCTCCATGCCTTTGGTGCTGGCATATGTGTTTTGGGGTTCACCAAAAATATAACTATTATTGCAAAGAGGTTTTCTCCCTCCTGTCAAATGCTCTTATATTCTTTGGGAGTGATGAAGTGACAGTTCCTTGTCTGGATCTTTGCTTCTCATCCCCCTGTTAGCCTTGGTTCTGGCTCAGGAAGGTGGTGATTAAGGTGAATCCTACCTGGCCCAGTGATCAAAGTCCTCTTAAGGCTATGCATCTATTCTTGTGCCATTTGCTTGGAAGTTAGAATTCCTGGCTTTTGGTTGCTTACCTTGCCTTTATTAGACTCTATTTCTTATCTACATTCCTCGATTGTGATCCACTACTCTGGTTTTGTGTAGCACTTTTTATATCTTCTTGCCTTTCTAATTTTCTATTTATTTTCCTGTCCTGGATTTGGAAGGGTCTTGAGACACCAGTGTAAATCATGGTTCACCAAGTCCCAGCCTATAAATTATAATCTCCCACGAACCTGATACCGATTAAAGTATACTTGACGTAGGACATATGGATTTGGTGATCCAGGAACATTTCTATTACTGAAAATAGTTAAACTCCATGGAGTTAGGTGATTACATTTAAGGCTATTAAGTTGAACTTTGAATGCTAACAAATTTGCAGTCAATTAAATTTAAAGTCCATATGCTTTTTAGGACTTAGAAATCTTGAAATTCTGGTATATGCATCCAAAGAAATAAATTACTTAGATTAAAAAAATAACTTAAACACTACCTTTTTTTTGTTAATTTCCAGAATTACAAAATATGTGCTTTGTTCAGTGTTTTAAAATTTGAAATAGCAGTCTGAAAGTTGCAAAACTGCTTATTTTGTTACATTCCCAGCTAAGAGTTTGGCTATAGGAATTCAGTAATAACTTATTTTTTTCTATTGTACCCAGCTTAGATACTCTTTAGAAGTTTTTTTGTTTGTTTTTTAGCTTTTCAATTAAAAAAAATGATGTGAGAAGTTTTTGGTACATTAAAAATGTTTTTATAATTAAATAATTTTATGCTTATTTTTCTGACCTACAATATTTAAATAAGCATGCTCTGCACATTTAGAGGTGGCCAACTGAAAATATCAAGAAATTTAGAAAAATAGGAAAAACTGCATTTATCTATTGCAAAGAATATTATATATAATAACATCGAAATTAACTGTGTATTCATATATATTTTGTGTACAGATTTTATTTTTAAAATCAATATATTTATAAGCAAACACCAAATTTAGTGCATCTTTTTACAGTGTCTTGATGATTAGGAAGATATAATCTTATTTTTATGTGAGTGTGATTTGAGTTATTGTTATTTATTTAATACATCTCAATGCACATGCGTATAGAATGCTTCAATTTTGGAAGTTGAAATCAGGTTATTTAAATAACCT
Source organism: Dasypus novemcinctus (assembly GCF_030445035.2). Classification (NCBI taxonomy): domain Eukaryota; kingdom Metazoa; phylum Chordata; class Mammalia; order Cingulata; family Dasypodidae; genus Dasypus; species Dasypus novemcinctus. Next base: position 85,251,177 of record NC_080684.1, on the reverse strand, counting down.
TTTCTTTTATCTGACTGCTAAAAGTTATACAATGTATTCTTTTTTTTTTTTTAACAATGAAAAGATTTAATCATCTCACCAAAATAGGAAGTCTGGAGATAAATGTTTCTATCTCTAATGCTGTCATCATGAACTCATGCTCCCATCATAGTGTTTGTAACAAGTAGAGCTATTAAGGACATATATATTACTAGAAGGAAAGCAAAAAAATGTACAATGGGCCTGTATAACAGTGAAACCTCAGGTAAAATATGAATATGAGGAATATTCCATATAAGGACAAAATATAAACACCAAAATTTAAACACCAATAAATTAGAGAGATGGAAACAGAATATCTATGTACAGCAGCAGAAACATGGAGAGATTGAGAGATTTTGTTTGTTTGTGTGCCTGACTTTTGTTTATTATTATTATTATTACTGGAATAATAAAAATGCTCTGATAATGATTGAAGGAATAAATGCACAAATACGTGATTATACCATATACCACTGATTGTACACTTTGGATGAATTTATGCTGTATTAATATGTATCAGCAAAATTGATTTGTTAAAACAATCAATAAAATAATATATTTTTAAAAAGTACTCATGCTCCTTCCTTCATTCATTCTGCCATCCATAATATATACATATTTAGTTTCTCATAATCATGAGATGGTTGCCACAGCTTCACTTGTTGTCCAAAGCGGGAAAGAACTAAAGCAGGGAGGGGAGCTTTCCTTGAGGGTCTCTATCTTTTCGACAGAGAGTGAAATCTTCAGAAGCCCCTTAGATCTCTCTGTGGTGTAGCCCATCTCAATCAGGATGGGTCTTAATCCTATTATTGGTCTTAATCCTATTATAATCAGAATTTGGAAATAGTGAGAAAGCCAGAGGAAGCATCCAGAAGCTGAGCACCTGTGGAAACTGGAAGAGAAGGGAGAGATCAGGAGACACTGCCATGTGCATTTCCATGTGACAAACTGAGGACCAAGGATTGCTGGCAACCAGCCCCAAAATGCCACAATCTTCAGTTGGAAAGCATTTCTTTGATGATGACTTAATTTGGATGTTCCTTTAGTCTCAAAACCATGAGCAAATAAATAACCACTGTTTAAGCTGAACCATTACATCGTATTTGCTTGAGCACACTTACATCTCAGTAGCGAGAACTGGGTCACATGACCACCTCTAGATGCCAAGGAGCCTGGGAAGGTGAGTTGTTGGCATTTTCAGTCCCTATGGTGGGTGTGGTCTGGAAAAACCAAGTTCTCTTCCACAGACATCTGAGTTTGTGTCCAATAAATACTGACAAGGTTCTCTTTCTTTGTTTTAAGACAACATCCACAGACCTGCCTCTGGCATTCTGTGCCGTGTGCTTTTCCCAAGGTCAGACAACTAAGAGCAGCAGAGCCGAGACAAAGAAGCAAGTCTTTCTACTTCCAGTTCAGAATTGCATGAAGTGCCTTTCTGCTTCTGGTATTTGCTGGTGATCTTTGGCGTTCCTGGACTTGTAGCTGCGTCACTCCAATCTCTGCCTCTCCACTTTCACACGGCCATCTCTCCAGTCTATAAGGTCTTCCTAATGAGAGATAGGATAATTTCATGCTTCTCCACTTTCCTTTAGACAAAGTGTACCATCGTGATATTAGGAACTATGACTATTTTACTTTTCTAAACACATAAGCGTGCCAGATAGAATTCTTAAAAAAGCAAGATAAAATTACTCTTAGTTAAAAGAATTTATCTTAATTTTTAAATCTTAAAACCAAATAGAGGTAAAATGTTAACGTATTATCATGTAAATTAAATAATCTACTGTTCTTAATTCTTTTGAATCACAAAACCCCAACAGGGAAAATGTCACACAACTTGTCTGTCAGCGTTCATTTTGCTGCTTTCAAGTTATATGGCTTTGAATATATCTTTAATCTCCTCTCATGATGGAACATAACAGCAAGTACTCACCTGCTAACCTCCAGACATAATGTGTGTATAAAAGATCAGGTTGAGACTTTGGTAGAGTAGCACTTTTTAAACTCAAATAGTGTTACTTATAATTTCAATATGATTGGAGATCAAAATTTGAGACATGGCATTTGCCAGTGTGAAAAAAATGATCTGTTAATTTGCTACTTAATGCTGTGGAGATAGATCCTTCTCTAAAAATTATGTGCTGTAAAACCTACTTAGGAATTGGCAGGATTATCCCAACAGATAATGTAAACATGACTTTAAAAAAACATGTAGGGAAACGGACTTGGCCCAGTGGTTAGGGCGTCCGTCTATCACATGGGAGGTCTGCGGTTCAAACCCCGGGCCTCCTTGACCCGTGTGGAGCTGGCCCATGCGCAGTGCTGATGTGAGCAGGGAGTGCCGTGCCACACAGGGGTGTCCCCGTGTAGGGGAGCCCCACGCGCAAGGAGTGCACCCCATAAGGAAAGCCGCCCAGCGTGAAAGAAAGTACAGCCTGCCCAGGAATGGCGCCGTACACACTTCCCGTTCTGCTGACGACAACAGAAGTGGACAAATAGACACAGAGAACAGACAACGGGGGGGGGGATTAAATAAATCAATGAATCTTTAAAAAAATAAAAATAAAAATAAAAAGATGTAGACCAACCATATTCAATACCTTGTGAAATGAAAATTTCAAAGATAGGAAGTAAAATAGTATAAATGTATATTCATCTATTTAGTTGCTTGTTCAATCATTTTCTCTTTCTACCAGCAGTTCTCAATATGGAGCATTTTTGTCCCCTTACCTCTTCCTAAGGGACATTTGACAATGTCCTGGAGACATTTTTTTAGTTGTCATAACTGGGGGCGGGATGATATTGGCAAATAGTGGGTAGAAGTTAGGGATACTGCTAAACATCTCCAATGCACAAGGCAGCCCCCCATACAAAGAATTATTCGACTCAGGATGTCAGTAATGTTGAGGGTGTGAGACATTGTTCTAGAGGCTAAGGTTGCAATTTTGATTTTTCTGAGTTCACATGACCTGGTTGAATTCCTTCAGGGAAATCGTCTGATACTTCTATTTGAATCTTCTTACTTAGGGGTGAGGATTAAAGTATCATTGGCATATGGGATGTTATGATGCAGAATAATGATCATGTGTTTTCAAATGACCATACATCTTGAAAGTGTTAAGGACTATGGAATTGTGAGCAGCTATGAATACAAGTCTCAGGACAGTTTAGCTTCTCAACCTGATTTCCAAGATCAACACACATTAGGATGAAGGAAATAGTAAATACATGCATATGGTGGGTTCATACTTATATTTAATTTTTGAAAACCGCAGCGAGTATAGTTTGTTAACAACACAATGTCTATTCCATAACATAGACCCCTGGGACAGAGATGGGGTTGAGATGGGAGAAGTAACCTTAGCTCACTGGTACTTCTTAAGAAATTCTAGTTTTTTCCCTTAGAAGTTGTTGATTTACAGTCAATTGAGTGTATGACTAATTAGTCATGGAAAAGTCACTATATACTTTATGCTTTTACATTTAAATTTTGTGCCCATTGTTTATGAAGAAACTTGAGGGAGTTGAACGTTATGAAGTAAAACATGGTAGCATTTCTGATTTTTCACCTTGCTGATTAAATTCTCTACAAGTGTCTTTGCGGTTGTCTGTTCTTGGGGCTTGTATTAGTTTCCTTGGGCTGTCATAACAAATTACTACAAACTGGGTGACTTAAAGCAACAGATTTTCTTTTTTATAGATTAAAAAAAATTTAAAGATACATAGATCATACAAAATATTACATTAAAAAATATAAGAGGATCCCATATACCTCCACTCCCCACCCTGCACTCCTCCCACATCACCAAATTCTTTCATCAATGTGGCATATTCATTGCATTTGATGAATACATTTTGGAGCACTGCTACACAGCATGGATTATAGTTTACATTGTAGTTTATACCCTCTCCCAGTCCATTCAGTGGGTTATGGTAGGATATATGATGTCCTGTATCTGTTACTACAATATCATTCAGGACAACTTCAAGTACTGAAAATGCCCCCATATTATACCTCTTCTTCCTTCTGCCTGCCCTTAGCAACTCCTGTGGCCACTGTCTCCACATCAGTGATCCAGATTCTTCCATTGCTAGAGTCACAATAGTTCTATAGCAGAATACCAGTAAGTCTACTCTAATCCGTATTTTATTCCTCCATCCTGAGGACCCTGAGATGGCGAGAGGGACCTAGGTCCCACATGGCTGATGGATGGAATTCTCCTGCTTACAGTTGTAGACTCTCTAGGTTTCTTGGTGTGGTGGTTGACCATCTGCACCTCCCTGTTAGTTGACATGGGCATGTCCAACAAATGGGAAAGTAGGTGCTGCAACTCTGCTGAGGCTCAGGACCCAGCTGGCACATGGATAGCCCAGAGAGTCAGATCTCCTGGGCATATACCAACCCCATTGCCAACCAAAGGTTCAATAAAAGGAACTGAAGAGGCATGTGTAAAAAGGTCACATCTGAGTCCAACTTCATCACACTCAGGAGCACAAATTCCAAAGTAGGGCCCACTGGCAAGGCATTGAACTCCAGAGCCATCTATCATGACCATAGGACCTGGGTGTCTCTGTAGCCCTCAGGAGCACCACTACCTGGGGTTGTATCTACTTTGGCTTTCTTTGAGATCCTGCTGAGATGTGTGTAAGTGAGGCCCCTCCGATGACCTCCTGACTCACTTTGAAATTTCTTAGCCATATAAACTCATTTGTCTTTACTGTTTCCCCCTTTTATTCAATGTCTTTATCTAGTTTTAAAGCAACAGATTTTTATTGTCTTACAGCTCTGGGTGCCAGAAGCCTGAAATCAAGATGTTGGCAGGATTGGTTCCCTCTGGAAGCTCTGTGGGAGAATCTGTTCTGTGCCTCTCTCTCCCAGCTCCCAGTGATTGCTGACAATGCTTTGTATTTCTTGGGTTGTAGGTGTAGGCAATGCTTGTACTTTTGGGATTGTAGGGGTATCACTCCAATTTTTGCCTTCATCTTTACTCTTTCATATGACCTTCTCTGATATTTGTCCTCTCCCCTTCTCTTCTTACCTCTCATGTAAAAAACAGGACTGACATATACAATTATTAACTTTTAGAGAGGAATTGGGTTTGTAAATCTTATCTTGCCCACTTTCTTTCTCTTTTGGAGAAATGTCCAAGATCTGTACTCCCATCTCCTCTTGCCCATTATTTCTCTGACCTCTCTCTATGGCTCCACTCCAGCCACACTGGATTTGCTATTCCTTGAACGCTTAAAGTTACACTCTTGCCTCAAGGCCATTGCACTGGCTGTTCTCTCTGCTTAGAACACCATCCCTGACATCCACATGGCTCCCTATTTCCCCTCCTCCAGGTCTTTACTCAGATGTTGAGGATTGAATCATGTATCCCACAAAAGGCATGTTCAGGTCCCATCCCCTGGACCGGTGGGTGTGAAGCCATTGTAAATAGGACCTTTGAGGATGTTATTAGTGAAGGTGTCACCAAACTGAATGAGAGTGGGCCTTAATTCAATATGGCTGAAGACTTTATAAGCAAAGGAAATAGATATGCAAAGAGAAGCCACGTGGAGCAGCCAGAAACTAGAAGCCAATGGAACCCAGAAGAGACAGGTGACGACACTGCTATGTGCATTGCCATGTGACAGAAAAGTCAAGGAAGTGCAAAGATTGCCAGCCAGCCAGAAGATATCGACTCCAGGAGGAAGCAAGCCTTCTAGCTTATGAAACCATGGGCCGATAAACTTCTGTTAAACCAATCCATTGTATGCTATTTATTTTAGCACCTGAGAAAGTAAGACAGACGGAATCTTTTAGGTAAGGTCCTCTGTGATCTCTATTTAAAATTGCAACTCCCCTCCCTAGATGCTCTCCATCCCTGTTCCCTGAGTTATTTCACTCCTTAATCTCTACTATTATTGAGCACACTGCATTTTACTTCTTTGTTTATTGCATGTTTTCCCTCAGCAAGATAAAAGCTCTAATAGGGAAGGACTTTTATGTGCCATGTGAAAAGGCTTAGTGATAAAAAGAACCTGTTCCCATAAAGAGGACTGTTTTTTTTTCCTAGCACAGCCTGTGACTAAGTATGTCTGAGATTCAGAAATAGGGAAACCTCTGTTGTCATGCAATTCAGTCTTGTCCTCCAACCAATCATTATCAATTAATAATAGTAATATTCTAATAAATAATAGAGATAATCTCTGTCCTGACAAGAGTTTATAGTCCTATAAAGATAGGCAGTAAACAAGTACTTACAGTAAAGTCTGAGAAGTATTGCAATTGGAGCATAGTAACTTTTGTGCTAAGTATGGTAAGTATTGCAGCATAGAGTAATATGAGCATACAACCAGGGAACCCACCTCTATCGTGAAACCCTTCCTGAGATCTGAAAGATGAATAGAAGGTAGCTAAGCAAAGGAGAGGGAAGGATGGAGTGGTTTAGGCAAAGGTGACAATGTGAGCTAAAGCCTAGAGTGCAGATGGAGCCTGGCACCTGAGAAAGCAGGTATAAGGGATAGACTGCTAAGTAATCAGTGGTAACATGGACACTGATCAGATTGTGGAGAGTCATGTGACTGTTTTAGAATGTATCTTTGTAAAAATAAGATGCTATTGAAGAGTTTTAGGTGGAGAAATTACTTGAATGAATTTGGATTTCTGAAAGCTAACCATAGCTGTAATGTGGCAAATGGATGGGAGGGGTCTATCTGAAGGTTGGGAGATCTTACCGGAGGCTGCGCACTAAGTAGTCTTTGTGTGAGTAATACTGGTGGTCTAGTAATAGGAATGGAGAGAGATACAAACATGAAACGGAATTGGGGAAGTGGATGTGGCTCAAACGACTGGGCTTCTGCCTACCACATGGGAGGTCCTGGGTTCAGTTCCTGGTGCCTCCTGGAGAAGGCAAGCTGGTGTGATGGGCAGAAGCAGTAAGTTGATACAACATATAACAAGATGATGCAACAAAAGAGACACAAAGAGGAAAGACAAGAGAGATACAAGAGACCAAGGAACTGAGGTGGCTCAAGTGATTGAGTGCCTCTCTTCCACATGGGAGGTCCCAAGTTCAGTTCCTGATGCCTCCTAAAGAGAAGAAGAGCAGACAGAGAGCACACAGCAAATGGACACATAGAGCAGAGAGCAAGCCCAAATAACTGGGGATGGGGGGGGGGGGGGAGGTGGGGGATGGGGTGGGGGGGAGGTGGAATAAATAAATAAACAAATAAAAAATCTTAAAAAAAAAGGGAAATCTACAGAACTTGTATCATTATATCAGAGAAACGTGTCAGGAATTACTCAGCTTTGTGGCTTGGGCATTTGGGTGAATATGGTGCCATTTATGAGAGAAATTACACTGGAAGATTTGGTGTAGGTAGGTAGCTCAGTTTCAGACAGGGTGGATTTCAGCAGGGTTCTCAACTAGGGGCTATTTTTAAAAATAAAATAAACCAAGAAGTATAAGGTCTTAGTGATACTAAAAAACAAAAAAATAAAACAGCAATGAGCAAAAGGGGAAAACTCTCAAAACCTAACTTGTTACCATTCGAATAATCCCTTTTATCTCTTCTTACTCCTCCCTGACAAACTCCTTTGCAGCACAAAAGTGTTTAAGTTTTGAGGAGGTCCCATTAATTTGTTATTTCTTTCATTGCTCGTGCTTTGGGTGTAAGGTTTCAGAATCCTACCATAAGATCTTGAAGATGTTTCCCTACATTTTCTTCTGGGAGTTTTATGGTTGTAGCTTTTATATTCAGGTCTTTGATCCATTTTGAATTAAATTTTGCATAAGGTGTGAGATAAGCATCCTCCTTCTTTCTTCTGGATATGGACATCTAGTTCTGCCAGCATCATTTGTTGAATAGACTATTTGACCCAGTTGTAAGGGCTTGATGGCCTTGTCAAAAATCACTTAGCAATAAATTTGAAGATCTATCTCTCAACTCTCAATTCTATTCTATTGGTCAACATGTCTATCATTATGCCAGTACCATGCTGTTTTTACTATTGTAAAATTACATTATAGTTTGTTTCGGTTTAGATTTCAAATGACTTTTCTCAGAAACTCACAGGCTTTCAATTTAAAAAAATTCTCCAACCCAAAGAATGGAAGAACATATTTGCAAATTGTATATCTGATAAGGGATTTGTATCTAATATGCTTTAAAGTCAAGAAGTGAGAGTCCTCCAACTTTGTTCTTCTTTTTAAAGATATTTTTGTCTATTCAGGCCCTCTTACCTTTCCAAATAAATTTCACAGTAGGCCTTTTCAATTCTTCAAAAAAGGCTTTTGATTTTCTTTTCGATTCTGGGAACCAGGACTTCTGTTTTCTTTATTGAAAGTATGATTAATATTTTTTTTCGGTTCTGTGACATTTTATCCAAAATTTCAATGGGTTTGTAGCAGAAGGGGGGCATCTGCATCAATTTGGACCACAAATTACTGAAAGTACTATTGTTACTATCCTTTTAACTTGCTTAAGCCTAAACTACAAAAGCACAAGGAGGTATTCATTATATATATTTATTCCAAAGCAACATGTGAAATAGGATATATGGATGTTGCGGGACATAAGAGAGTCTTTTGTTTTTTATATAGATTTATTGAGATATAATTCATATACCATAATACTGGGGGAGAGTGTAAACTACAATGTAAACTATAATCTGTGTGGTGCAGCAGTGCTCCAAAATGTATTCACCAAACACAGTGAATGTGCCACAATGATGAAAGAGATTGTTGATGTGGGAGGAGGGGGGTGGGATGGCGTGTGGGGTTTGTGGGAACCTCATATTTTTTAATGTAACATTTTTTGTGATCTATGTATTTTTTTAAAAAAAGAATTTAATAAAAAAATTTTTCAAAGTATACAATGAAATGGTTTTCATTATATTCACAGAATTGTACAACCTTCACCACAATGAAATTTAGAACATTTTCTTCACTCCAAAAAGAAACTCTGTACCCAATAGCAGCCATTCCTGATTTTCTCCCACACCACTAATATACTTTCTGTTCCTGGCCTATTCTGGACATGTCATATAAATGAAGTCATAAAATACATGGTCTTTTGTGACTGGCTCATTCACTTAGTATGTTTCAAGGTTCATCCATGTTGTAGCATATATCAGCACTTCAGTGCTTTTTATAGCTGAATAATATTTCATTGTTATGACTATACCACAATTAATTTATCCATTCCTCAGTTGATGATCATTTGAGTTGTTTTCACTTTTTGGCTATTATGAAAAATGTTGCTATGAACATTCATGTACAACTTTTTATGTAGACATGTTTTCACTTCTTTTGGATATATATTTAGGAGTGGAATTGCTTATCATATGGTAACTCTATACTTTACCTTTTGAATAAACTGCCAGACTATTTTCAAAGTGGCTGTGCCAATTTGTGTTTCCACTAGCAAAGTATGAGCGTTCCAATTTCCTTATTACTTTGATACTTGTTATTATCTGTGTTTTTTATTCTAGACATCAGAGTGGGTATGAAGTAGTATTTCAATGTGATTTTGCTTTGAATGTCCCTGACAGCTAATGATATGGAGCATTTTTTAATACTTATTGGACATTTGTATGTCTTCTTTGAAGAAATGTCTATTTAGACATTTTTCCCATTTTTAATTGAGCTGGGTTTTTTTTGGTGTTGTTGTTTTCAAGTAGAGAAATATAAAGCCTCTTATTCACACTTCCAACAGCAGGCATAAGATGTCCTTCATTGAAGGGGGCTCTTGGCAGCATACCATGGTATCCACCCCTATGAGGAAACAGCATCTTAGAGACACATGTACAGGTCATACACTTTGCCTACAACTCCAGAACCCATAATCTTAATATTTTTGCCTTATTGTACATGTTAATGTGAGCTCACTCCCAAAGTGATGAGGGCAGGGGTTGGAGTTGAGAGGATTTATTCTTAGGCTTCTGGGATAATACATAATGTAGGTCAAGGTGAAGGACCTTTAATGCAGTACTGGTCAGATCTATCAAGAAATATACAGTGCTCTGTTCAGCTAAGGACCTTGTAGTGACAGTTCTTTGTATTGAATGATATAGTTAACTGATAATTGCTAGAGTAACTAAAATCACCGTTTGAAATTGTTGTCCCCCTATGTTCCTACCAGGGTGATAGTCTCTAAAATATTAATCAGAGAAAACTAATTAAGCTCAGGAAATAGAATTGTATTGTAGAGTTTTGAAGATTACATTATCAAATCATAGAAAATGTATTGAATTATAGAATATATTCAAGTAATTCATATTATGGCAATAAAATATTGTCTAGGTCAATGGTTTTTAAAGCCTGGTTCCTGACCAACATTATCCCATTACCTGGGTCCTTATTAGAAACTCAAATTTTTGGCCCACCTTAGACCTCCTGAATCAGAAGCATTGGTGGTAGAGCCCAGGTAATTCTGCTGCATGTTAGAGTTTGAGAATTGCTGGACAGTGATGATTAGTAGAAAATACAACTGAGTTTATAAGTAGCAAATAAACTATATATAAATGATTTTAAATGGTTCGAACATTTTCTCTATTTTGTTCATTGTATTTGCTTTGCATATTGGAGCTCAGCCTATCTAAATGGCCCCAATTTACTAAATAACAAGGTCTGAATTAATGGACTTTAAGGATTACTTACTTGGGGGCTAACATTGGTGAAAGTTGAGTGTAACCAAAGGTAGTGTTTCACTGATAGCTTGAGCATTTGCCCTTCCCTAACCAGGAGATTAATGGGATCTAAATAGAATATTTCAAATATTTAAAACCACTTGTACAATGGAAACATTGTTATGCAAGCCTTTCAATTTTCTTTGAGTGTGAAAATATTATAAAATTAATGTCTAAATCCTGGCTGTCAATGGGCAATCTTGGGACATTCTTCAGCGTCTCTGTTGGCAAAATAAGAGCTGGCATTTACATATCAGATGTGATCTGAGAAGCTTTAGCTCCTTCACTAGAGAATTATATGAAATTGAAGTCTTGCAATTGTGTTGAAATTCATATACAGGAAAGGTAGTATAAATTGCATGCTTGAAGCAAATGCTAGTATAAGGGTGTTCATCCTTCAGGTTCATTTATTATATGAAGACTTGAACCTTGACTGTGGACATCACAATCTGTTAGGCATTGGGAAAGGGGAAGGTGTGATTCTTGACCTCTGTCACTTACAAACCATCTGATGAAATCAAACAGATCTGCATACATAAACTGAGAAATATCACACAGGCAAGAGAGTCCAAATGCATGGGGCAAACGGTGCAATAGGAGATGTCTGGGGATGAAAGCGAGCCCAGTAGACAGGACTTGTTGGAAGGCATATTCATTGAAAAGCCCGAGTTTGAACTAGACCTTAAAGCTATAGATGATCTGAATAGGTGAAGGAGAGAGGAAATACCAGGGAGTATGGTACTTGGAGGAAGAGTACAAGCAAAGCTTTGGAAGGAGGGAGGGAGTCTTCTCTTATGGGGCATGGTGAGGACATGAACTTGGCCAGCATGGAGGTAACCGAGGTGAAGGAACATTGTGTGAGGAGGTGGTCAGATTTGAAGGCCTGGTTGTGGACTTGGGCTTTCACAAATACCTCCCTGGCAATCATTCAAGGTCCTAGACTGTCAAAGCCAGGCTAGACTGCTGCCTGGGCAGGGGCACTTGCTATATCCTTGATCTATTTCTACTGTACATTAGAATAACTTATTTACAGTGATGATAGTGAATCATCAAAAGAAGGATAAGTTTTCCTCTGTCTAAAAAGTCTGGAAAGTATATGATACATTTATAAAGATATTTCCATTAAAATATAGCTAAAATAAAATTTTGGCAGTTCAAACATTAAACCCCCTTGCCAAACTTTGGATAACTTTATACCCAGAATCACTCGCTACTTTACTGAGGGATCCAGTCAGCTGAGGTTTTAGTGAAGAATACTGTGTTGCAGTAGGATATTTCTGATAGTCTAGTCATACGAAGATTTATAAAATTAGATTAGCAAATCCTCCAATTATAGAATACTCACTATATTATTTTTAAGATATTGCATCAAGCCTTGGAAATAAAGTGCATTAGAAACATATGCTAGTATTTAGCTGGCTGTATATGGTTTGCTTTTTAACCACCATGCATCCATCTAGTACACATTTCATTTCCTAAAAAAACAGCCCAGAAATAATCCCCATCTATAACTTGCTTTACCTTTCTCATTCCACAAACCTAAAAACACCTTAAAATATTCATTTCTTTTACCCAAAACAGGGAAGGTGAATAAGTGTTTTCAATGTGTTTGTAGAAAGAAAAGAAGGAAGAAAAGATGGGAGGAAGGAAGGAAATAAAAGAAGAGAGGAAGGAAGGAAAAACGTGTGCTAGACACATACAAGCAATTATGATTATCAGAGATACTTAATAGCAAAACCACAATTCTACAAGCAGAAAAAATTTCTGGCCATGGAGTTTTCTTAGGTTCTGTTTATGCTTAGACTAGGTAGAAAGTGGCACTTATAATATTTACTTATTTATCCTGCTGGCCCTGCTTGGGTGGTCCCCAAGTTGTGAGTGTTCAAGGAAGACCCCAAACACAAGGAGGGGCTCACAATTCTTTCCCATGTCCCACCACTCTCTTGGCTCCCAGAAATAGGGATGTGTCAAATCCAAGGATTTATTGGGCCACAATGATATGGGTGGAATTTCAGGCTTGGTGAGCAAAAGTTACAATGCTGAGTCAGCAGAGCAAGTTACCCTTTTGGAGCTTCTCTTTTTATTTCATCTTGAGACTTTCTTTAGAAATTCTTCCCCCACCAGGGTTGGTGCGAAATATATCAGACTTCTTACCCACAGGTTGAAAAGAGAACTCTGTCAAAGGCCTCTCAACTTCAGTTCCCATCAAGTGCATCAAGCCCTGCTACTGTTATTATTTCACTCCTAAGCATATCAGATCAGAGGAAATGCTAGAAAGATGGAACTAGGAAATAGGTGACGTTCTACTTTGCCCAAAGCTACTCTGTTCCCATTTCAGGAAGCCCGGGGTCTTTGAGAATCAGTTCAGGGGAACCCAAGGTGAGAGAGTGTTTGAGCGACAAGGTAGGGGGAGCACTTTCACCTCCCCCGACTGCAAGAGTAAGGTGATAAAGCAGTTGAAAACTAGGTTCTGCTTCTCTGAAGGAGCTATTACAACAGAAAGTATTGATTATAAATACTAATTTTTTTTTCCAGACAGACAGCCCCTTTCCTAGAATTAGTAGGCTATACTAGTAGGCAGGGAATCAAAGCATCACAAACATATTAGTTATATTTCAGATTTCCTCATCCAACTGTGTTAATGGCATTTTTCAAGGTCTTCTGAATGAATACCAGTTAGCTGTACTGGTACCCCAAGAAGGTAGCATGGAAGCAAGATGGAAAAGATGGTGAGGAAGAAAAATGTATTCTCTTTGCAGGGTGAGGCAATTTCTCAGAAGTGTGTGGAAGTGAGAGCCCTTTCATTAACGATTCCACTCAGCTATTTTCCTCTTAATCAAGGCAAAGAAAATATAACAGACTTTCAGAAGACCCGGCTGAAAATATTCCATGTGCATAAATTTATTTTAAATTTTATTGCATCACATTATACAAGCATTAAACATGGCTTCATGTTGATGACTATTTAAATGTGAAAATTCATCATTCATGTCAGTACCTTTTGGCTATTTACAAGTAAGGAATTTCTATGTACTTTATATATCTGTATTTGTATGTACATATGTAGGAATATATGACTATACATATGTACACACAGAAATACATCTATGGCCATACACATAGCTATAGATATGTCATATATAATAATTTTCTCAGAAAGATCTGAAATTAAAAAAAAGAAAGAAAAAGTTGTAAACAGGGTCTTGAGGGTGTTGTTTGGGGACATGGAATTGGACCATATGATGACATTCTAGGAATGTGTGCCCAGGTGTCCGAATACCCTTTTTAGCCCAGTGTCTGTAAAATTCACATGGGATAGAATGCAAAAAAGGTAGCAAACAGGCTGAAAAACAGGCCTGGTATACAAGTTCCCCTTGGTTTTAAAAACTTGAGTATGTAACTGCCCATGATGTGCATGCTTGCTTGGTCAAGAACGGTCTATGGATAGAGAGCAATTGTGTACTGAATTGCAATGTGGTTTCACAGCAGTCAGTCCTGTACAGGGTGCTGACCTGCCTGCTGCTGCCCATGTCTGCGACATGCACTGCGGTTGCATTTTTAGTCATTCACTTGAATGTGCTTTTGCACAGCTGGGAGAAGTAAACAGAATTCAGGTCTTTGGCCTGGAAATGAACCTGGAAGAAAAGAGAAGGTATTGAAATCACATGTATGCACATAGGCTTAAGAACATGATGTGCAATGATTTGTACCACTGGGCATCAAAGGCACTCAAAGAATTTGTAACCCCAAACTGAGGCAGGTACTGTATAAACATGGTTAATCCTGCTTTACAAATGAACAAACTGAGTCAGAAGAGCAGTCTGAAGCAAGGTGACACCCTGCCAACTGCTGGGGAAAGAGACAGCCAGATGAACACAATGCTTTTAAGCCAAAAAATGAGATGGCTTCTTTGAGAAGAAAGAATCCCCTAAAGGTGGGGCCAGAAGAAACTTTCAATTGGTTACTGGCCTTGCAGCCCCAAGGTGTGGGCAGTGCCACTGTGCTCCTTGGTTGTCGCTGGAACTCCAGGAGCTTACAAGGACACACATTGATTATTTCACAATTTCTGTTGGTCCAGTCAGGCAGTTGGGTTGAACTGTAGTCGTCTCAAGACTTGACTGGGGTTGAAGGATCCACCTCCAGGCTCATTCACTTGGTTGCCGGCAGGCTTCAGTTTGTTCACAGGCTAAAAGACCCAGTGCCTCAGTTCCTTGCCATGGCAGGAGCAGTTCTTTCCATGAATGTTTGCCTCCCAACCCAATAAAGCTATCTGTATACAGTCAGCCTTTTTCCTCCTAAGGCTCACCAGAGCCAGAGAAGGAGATCAGGATGGGAGAGAGGTCCAGAGGTTTGGACCAAACCATAAAATCGAGAAAGTTAAAGCTAGAAGGACTCTAAAGGTGTTGTTTAGCAAAATTCTTTAATTTTTGCAAATGTGAAGCTCCAAGTAAATGTTCTGCCCCAGGTCATACAGATAGAGAAAGGAAAAAAACAACAACTCTAGAATATAGGTTAATTACAATACAATGCTTAATAATAATACAAAACCCTTGCAGTGTTCTACAGCACTTTATTGTTTAGTAAACTTTTCACATATGGTGCCTTATTTGAGCTGTGTATTACTTCTGTTTGATCGACAGGCTCAGAGAAGTTACATGATTTGCCCAAAGTAATACCACCAGCAAGTGGCAGATCCAGGAAATAGTAAAATTGCTAAGTATTAAAATATTTCTTGCAGCTAATGAAGCCAAGGCAGGGCCTTGGATTGATGGCAGGGCCAGTGTTCAACATTATACACCACTTTTATCCCTGTGGGCCTGGAATCTAGGATATTTCTTCTAAGTCCACTCCCTTATTCAACTCATAATAATCTCCTGGACTCCACACACATCTGGTTGATATAACTTAATTATTAATAAATAACAAGTGTCTCTGAAGATATCCTCTATGCTTTATAATTTCACCTATATGAAATTATAGGTGTTTCTGCATCTTCACTTTTGTTTTGGAAGCTAAATCTTGGAAAATACTTTCAATCAAATGGAGGAGAGAGAACTGACAAGCAAAGAAGGCAAAAGAAATGTTGTAATAATATCAGACTCACAGAATATCAGAGCTGAGAGCTCATCTAACCATTTCAGCACTGAGGAAAATGAGGCCCAAAGAAGTGACTTGTGCAAGGTCACTTAGCTAGTAATTGACTTGCCAGAGAGAAGGTTTCAGAACTTTCTGATGGGGTGTTAGGGAACCTGATGGAGCTTTCTTACAAGTTATTCAGTCTTTGATCCATCCTTTATTAATAGAATGTGCACTTAATGGGTGGACTGTGCTGGACTACTTGGAACAACAAAATTCCATTTCCCAGAGACTGCTCTGAAGATGCTTATATTTATGTTGGGAAAGCCTGATGACTATTTGACATTCATAAATTACTATTATGTCACTTTATGTTCTACTGACAGTAACTACCAGGGGAGTTCAGAAGGAGCAGGTCTCCATGGACTGACCAGTCTGGGAAAACTTTCTTAGAGGGTATGGTGCGAGGCAGATCAGCCTGGGAGGAAAAAATGAGTGGGTGATTGAGAGGAGGGCATCTTGGGGGAGGTGAAAGGATGAGAGGCTGCCCTCAGTCAGAAAGAAGGGGCATTTTGCCCTGGGCATATAAAGAGAACAGACTGGCTGGAGTAAAAGGGAGAGAAGGTTTATTTCAGAGAACACCTGGGCCATGTCATGGAAGACCTGACCACCAGGCCAGTCTTAGCTTGATTATAGAGGCAAAGAAAAGTTGCAGGAGGTATGTGGGCAGGGAGATCACATCAAATGTGCAATTATTCAAGTAAGAGACAAGGTGGAACTGGGAGCTTCTAAGGGGTTTATTTTGAGCCCCATCGGTAGAACAATGGCAAGCGTTGTTTCAGGGAGTGAAACTTGGAGTGGTTTGTAGTTTGTGTGTGCCTTGCACCCACCTGGTCACGGCCACTCGTTGTGATGTGCTTTTCCATTTTTCTTCCTCTCCTTTCGCTCCTTCTGGAGACGCTCCAGTTCTGCTTCATACATCATCTCCTGAATCAAGTACTTCTCTCTTCTCATTCGATCCCTTAGATCTTTTGGGAGATCCGGGATCAGATATGAAATGAGGTGCTTTATACAAAACACGAGGTGCTAAAAACACAGAGAACACAACAGAGTCAGGTCTATTGTCCATCCTTAGCCTGAGAAAGCCTTGGCAGCCAGTTCAGAAACTACCCCCACACCAGCAACTTGGAGCCTCTGGGATTTCTGGAAGATGGGATATAGCCAGGGAAGGGGTGGGTGATGAAAGAAGAGCACAGGTATAGGGGAGGACTGGACTGGGTCTGGTGGCACCACTTTGGGAGAAGGAAGAGAAGAGGAGTAGGGAAAGAAGGTGGAGAGGGAATGGTCAGAGAGTTTGGAGGAGAGCCAGAAGAACATGAACTGTGGAATCAGAAAACCCAGGCTTGAATCCCTGCTCAGTAGTTTCTGCTACTTCAGAACTGTCTACCTGAGGATTAGTTACCTAACTTCTCTGGGCCTCAATTCCTTCATCTATAAAATGGGCATTGTGTAAAAATTATAAGAGAATGTTTCCAAAAGTTTTGTAGATTGCCAAATGTTTTATAAATCTTGAGTGTACGAATTACTAGGAAAGTGACCATTTCAGAAAGAAACATTTTTCTTTTGGAAAATTGTAATTTAAAAAATAATCTGGGCGGTGGACTTGGCCCAGTGGTTAGGGCGTCCGTGTCCGTCTACCACAGGGGAGGTCTGCCGTTCAAACCCTGGGCCTCCTTGACCTGTATGGAGCTGGCCCATGTGCAGTGCTGATGCGCGCAAGGAGTGCCGTGCCATGCAGGGGTGTCCCCTGACACGTGCAAGGAGTGCGCCCCATAAGGAGAGCCGCCCATCGTGAAAGAAAGTGCAGCCTGCCCAGGAATGGTGCCGCACACACACGGAGAGCTGACTCAACAAGATGACGCAACAAAAAGAAACACAGATTCTTGTGCCGCTGACAACAACAGAAGCGGACTAAGAAGACGCAGCAAATAGACACAGAGAACAGACAACTGGGGTGGGGGGGGAAGGGGAGAGAAATAAATAAATAAACTTTAAAAAAAATCTGAAATACTAATAACTAGAACTCTAGAATCATCTTACTTTTGCTCATGGTGTGGTGGTGACCAACAAAGTGCCGTATGACAATTTTATGGCCCTTACAATTCTAAATTATTACATAACGATTAAATCATGCTTACATGATACTAATGAGTATTCTTAATTTAAGAATTCTTAATTTTAAGAAAATGTCATTAATTTGATGACTCATGCAATGTATGATGACTCATACAGTCCTGCTAGGTAAGGGCTTTTCTGTATATTTCTAGTATTTTTAAGTAGTTTAATAACAATATGAATTAGAAGGAAATGGAAAGTTCTATTTGAAAAGCCAAATAATAACAATACAACCCCTTTTTTATTTTGTCAGAAAAAATTTAATACAGTGGTAGGTTAAAAATATCTTCATTAAAGAGGTTTTGAGTCATGTTAAAGCTAATTCCCAGGGAAGGTTAACATGTTCTACTCTTGGTTTCCTGGAGTGAAGGCAAAGAGTGATGGAATAATCTCAAGAAAGGCATGAGAAACTCTGGTCCAAGCCAAGAGATAACCTTAGTTTCCATTAATCTGGCTTCAACCCATATGACAAGAGAAGAGATTTCCATTTATGAGTAGAGTTACAGAAATGCAAACTATTTTTAGTAGCAATTTTCTTAAAGACTAAAAGAAAATAGATGTATTTTTTACTGACACATAACATAGATAATTGCTAGATAGATTTCACTTTTTAAAATAAATTTTGAATCTTGTAAAATGGATACTTCTTTGTGTGCTTGGGGATAATTAATGCCATGATGATATACCACTTATAATATCGAGACAATTTTTCCAAACTATGGTCTTTGAACACCTACATCAGAATCATTGATATGGTCTTGTGAAAAGCAAGTTGCAGACATAATGTATTAGAATCTCTGTGGTTTCTGATGGGAAACTGTATTTTCCCTAGAGTCTAAGAACCATGGCCTATGGTACATTTAGAATCAGTGATTCCTGACTTGGCCATTAACAATCAAGAAGGAATTTTCAAATATTTTTTGGAAATTTCAAGTACTTCAAATAAGGAGAAGAAAAGGGAGAAAGAGAAAGAAGTTATATAACTTATTCTGCCACTTTTTAGATAATCACCTTGAAAGTTTCCATAGTTATTCATTGTTCTTTGTTGTCTCATTATGTCAAAGAAAATAAAGGAACCAGTTAAGAAAACTGACCTCAAACACAATGATAAAAGCCAGTCGAGCTGCTAGGACATGCCAGAACTGCAGTGTGTAGCCATAGGGCATCAGCGAGTGAGGAGGGTCCCGGTAGTCCCGGTATCTATAAATACAGAGAATGTTACATTCTAAACTGCAATTTTTTCTGCTTTCCAAATCTCTTCCATTCCCACTATGTAGTTCTACTTGGTGAGAAAAAAGCTTGAAATATTTCTCCATGCTAGAAATTTGCTGTTTTACTGTTGTTTTGCATTTCTTCTTCTGGTAACAGGGTAACTCTTCCTGATGGGAAGTCATCCATATGAATTGGGTGGGATTCCCTGTCTCTCCTGACCCCAGCTCAAAAGACAAGCCAGCCTTGATCACTGAGACTTATCACAATGACTTCTGCTAAAACTATCACTTAGTTGATTATCACTAAGCAAACAAAAGTTAAACCTAGAGCTGCCAGTGGCTGTCACAAATTGTGTGGAGAGAGCCAGTTTGAGAATGAAGTCAATAGAGCAAAGCAGAACCAGTCAGCAGAGAGTGTCCTGATGACAATGGTTTAGGCTCTGGATCCAGGCATTACCAAAGTTGACATCAACCCTTGAACCTCCCAATTACCTGAACCAATTTCTTTTTGTCAGTTTAACTGAATTTCTGCCACTTGCCTTTAAGAGTCCTGTCGAATGGCCCATAACTTTTGAGTCAGTGTAACTATTTGTTGAGTACCTACTAAGGGCAGGCACTAGCCTAGGAACTTGAATCCATGTTACACCATTTCATCCTTACCATTACTATTATCATTGCCACAGGTGAGAAAACTGAAACGTAAGTGACTCTCCAATGCCATCCATTTTTAAAAAATGTGGCAACACTTGAATTTGAACTCTGTTCTTTTCATTGGCTAAAGAAATGTGGAAAGACCTGGAAATTCTTGTTTCAACAGTTGTTATCTTTGACATATTAAATTCCCTTATCTGAATGAAATTATGATTGTCCAGATTCTCATATAAGAGTATCCAACCTCAAGGTCAGCAATGGCTGACGTTTGAGAAAATATAGGATAATTTCCTATATAGAATATTTGAAAAGTA
The DNA here is from genome assembly GCF_030445035.2 of Dasypus novemcinctus. Classification (NCBI taxonomy): domain Eukaryota; kingdom Metazoa; phylum Chordata; class Mammalia; order Cingulata; family Dasypodidae; genus Dasypus; species Dasypus novemcinctus. The sequence continues at coordinate 85,231,054 of NC_080684.1, read as the reverse complement.
TCATGGACTACAAAATATGAGCTTTCACCATTATCATCACCATAAGAATCATTATCTTAATTATTATTAGTGCCTATGGAAGGTATTAATAATATATCATGATTAGTTCATCATTAAGGTAATACCTATGATAAGTACTGGTACTGAAATTAAGAAGAATGAATCTGGTCACAGCTCTTACACAGCTGATTTTTTCCATGATGTTGAGGAGTAGATAATTGTCTAAAATATGTGGTTATATCATAAATATCCTGTTCTGGTCGTATGCATAGAATTTTAGGAAGCAGACTTTTATTTAGGACTAAGAGTTTGCATGGACCATTCTAATCTCCTTTTACAAGAGCACAGCGAATGAAGAACCAGGAACTGTTTTCTGCAATTAAGATAACCGATCTGATTCCCTTGCTCAGCTTTAGCTACATACATTTCAAATGTAGTCCAGATAAATACTCTAAAGGGAAACTGCAGTACCTTTTTATAGTGTATTAGGTGGATTATTAAACAAAGATATATTGATAAAAGGAGGGAACCCTAAATTAGTTGAAGAGTCCTTTCCATGGAATCTGTAAACTTTTACACAACAATATTCACTAAAGCAGGAAATTCTTTTCAGGACCAAGAGACACAGTTTTATTAATTTCCTCCCTGAGAGAGAGAGGCAGAGAAAGAGAAAGAGAAAGAGTGAGCGAGTACACAAGTGAGAATGAGCTTGTGATTGCACTACAAATGCTACTGTGGTATAACCTGAAACAAGTTGGGTCCCTTTGCTTATAGGCCTGAGTTGTTCAGCATTTGGAAATGTGATGTTATATAGTATGGGGGGAGGGAGTGGAGGGACAAGCAGAACAAAGAGAAACACCCTCACCAGCTGCCACCCAATCTGATCGGAGACTGTGCCTGATTCCCTTGACCTCACATATTTTCAGTTTTTCCCTTTAAGCCAGCAGTTCTCAAGTTTGCCTTCATCTGAGGAATTTAATCATAGTCATGGCTGGGTCCCACCCCCAGAGATTCCATTTTAATTGATCTGGGGTGCAGCTTGAGCAAGAGGCGCTTTAACAACTCCCAGGTGATTTCAATTTGTAGCCAAGGTGGGGAACCAATGCTTTAAATCCACTTAGCAAGAAGGAACTACCCGAGCAAAACCTCCCCATGGTAGAATCAGCCCATCTCAGGCAGAGTGCTATGCCCACCTGCAGTACTTTAGAGGAGTCCCCGAGAATTCACTGCCATCAGACTCGGGCTCAGATCGGTTTTCAAAGTCGGAAATTCGAAACACAGACAAGCTGGCATTCACATAGCCAACCATGCACCTAAAAGAGAAAAAGGATTCTACAGTCACAACACTGATCAGCTTCTCTGCATCCAGTTCACTAAATGCGCTACTTCTTAGAAGTCTGTGAAGTTGTTACGTGCCTTTAGCTGGCCCTACCTTGTCACTGGCACTCAAGCTGGGATTAGGAACAAGTCATTTCTTTTGTTCTAGTTCTTTCTGTGCAGAACTATACAGAACATCATTACCCAAATCAATGCACCAGTGAAAGAAGCAAGAGACAACATTTCACTTATTGGCATGGGTATATTAAGTCATCACATACTACTTCATTTTAATATATTCATTATGCCCAACTCATATCCATGTCCCAGTAATACCAGACTATTTGCCATGAATGCATAATATGATTTCACATCTCTTCTCAGGTTATGTTTTCTTCTGGGAATTCGTAGACCCCTTTCTTCACATGTGGAAGTAGCATCCTTCAATGGCCAAACACCACCCTCTTGGGAAGACCTCCTGGTCATCTCTCAGAATGCCTCACTCCCTTCTTTCCATGGTCCTATGGCACTTAGTTCACAATTACCATACAGCATGGATTGGAGCTGCATACATATACAAAATGATTTTTGACTTTCACAGTAGTTACTGAATTATTGAATACTGAACCGCTGCTCCTAGGGGAAACACACGATTAGGCTCCTGCAAGCCTCTGGTCACATTTCCATCAGCTGATCAATACATAACCTTGTTTTATGTGTGTTTTTATTTAAAGATACCTTATTTAAAATATATTGTTGGTTCGTTAACATTGAACTCACGACCAACAGCACTGTGGTGCATGCCTGATGGAAATTTGACTAACACACCCTTATTTTCTCAGTAAGGCACATCACAGCCTTCCCGCACTTAGGAACAGTGGACAGCACTTCTGTACTATGTTTGGGGACTATTTAACACAGTTAATTCAACAAAAAGCATGAAATTGGAAAAGTGTGTAATAAATATACCACGAAAAGAATAGACAATTTCTTACATTATGAATGCTGAAAGAAGGCAGTGTAGTTTTGTTTGGCCTCAGATAGGAATACCTGAGTCAGGTGACCCAAAATTTTTACTGTTCAGCATGTACCTGTGCATAACAGTGAAAGCACTGCTGGTTTTTGATTTCGGGGTTATTAATAAATTTTAGCAAGTAGGCAAATTCATTAATATGGAATCTGTGAATTATGAAGATCAACTCTATGTTCCCTCCTTTTGACTGTAGTTCTTTGGAGGCAGAACAGGTGTCTCAGGTATTTTTGTATACTAGGATTAGGACAGTCTTGTGCAGTAAATATTGAATTAAATTGATTTGATTGGAGGGAAATTAAAGTAGGAGAAATTATATCAAGGTCTTGAGAATGGACCAGGAATAAAACTATTGCTCTGGGTTTCCTAGGGATAGTAAGCTTCATGAAGATATCGCTTTCTTTTTGTATAGTATTAATACAATATTAAAACTTGGGTGTTGGAGACACATCTTGCCTTTGTTGCTTTCTACCACATATTCTTGACGAGTTACATAACTTGTGGAAGGGTCAAGGGTGCCCTCCTCATAAGGTGGTTGTGGGGATTAAATGAAATGATGTATGTAAAGCATGTGAGACAGTGCTTAGCCTTCAGCAAGATCTTAATAAATGCAAATAGCTAGTATTGTTCATTTCATTTATTGCTTGCACCTGGCAGAAAGTCAATAAATGATTACTGATTGAATGAATAAATCATAGTCTTCAGAGTCCCTTCATTAAAAAGCCTGGCTTTATCAAAGGAAATGCGATTATCTCAAGCTGCTGCATGCCTAGTCAAAACGATAAACACAAAAATTGTTCTGAGAGTACAGAGGTTCTGTATGTTATCTCACTCAAGACAAATCACTGGTTTTGTTATGGACTAAAAAGGGATAAAATAAACAGAAGGACCTATCTGTCAAGTCACTCATGGGTGAAACAAATGGTCAGTGGGTATGTGACCTGCCATAATCCAGCTGGCAGTAGGTCTCACCCACCACATACCTTGAAAGGGGAATTTGCAATGATGTCTCCATCTATGAATGGTCTTGAACTACATTTGAAAACAAAGTAGCACCTAGATGATTATTAGCTGTCACAGAGAGGGAGCCAGTTTTTATGAAATACATGATACAGTAAAGTCTTCTCAGAAGCCCAGTAGCAGGAGGAAAAGGTGCTCTGGTAACTGGCAAAAACAAAACAAAAAGAACCACCCCCCCCTCCCCGCAAAGGTCTAGCTTTGAAATAGAATATGCATGACCCCTCCTGTACACTTATCTCACAAACCAGTCCTAAGGCTTTATTGAGATTAAAGCTAATGTCTAATGGTTACATTGTCAAACGCTCAATGAAGAAAATCTAAATTTAAATGAAACAACCGTTTCATAGACATCCCTCCTTCCACAAAAAGAGAGCATACATCTTTGAATCTATTTATTAAGCATATTTTATGTAATGTCAGTCATAAATCCAAGTTTAATATGTGTCTTCAGTGGGAACTTACTCATTCTGGGTATAAAAAATTAAACATGGACCTAGACGTAGATATAGTTATCCACTGTGTAAATCAACTTTCCATAACATTCATAATCAGGAAATAAGAAGGGCTGGCAAACTGAACAGATGTAGCATTTCACTAAGTCTTTTCACTATGGCAGACTCTTAGCTACTGCCAACATCAAAGAGTCGAGGTGGTCATCAGTTCAGGGAAATGAGATTTCCCATACTCAGATGTACAGAGTTCAGCCAGTGGCATCCACATGTCAACTCAGTAGCAGGTCTCATGCCAACCATTTACTTTGCTGGCAAGAGCTCTATATCCCCTTACTGTGCCTACCACCAGTTTCAAGTAAGAAAGAGAGAAGACAGTCTATACTCATGATCAGGGAAAAGTGAGAGGTACTGAGAAAAAAATATCAGATCATGGAAGGATTTCCTGTGAATATAAAGTAATGACCTCAGTTTTCTTAAAGGGTTAGTAAATGGTCCTTGAAGGCATCTCCAAAATAAGACATTTAGAAAATGTCTTAGGTAAGAGTAGCATTGTTTGGATTAGGATACACAGTATCCAAGTAACTACTAAGAAGATTGCATTCCTTTACATATGAGACTTCTGCTTTTACAACCATTCGTTACTTACTGTTTTTAATCCTTTAAAACAGGGGAAAGAGATGAATATGAAAATCAGTTTTAAGGGGGAAAGATTAGAACCAGAAGTTGGCCTTTGTGGGTTTGCAGATTCAGACTCACCACATAATATCTTTGAATTATGCTATCAAACTTGCCATTGAGGTTTTATATATATAAAATTGTCTTTTTTTTAAAGATACATAGATCACAAAAAATGTTACAATAAAAAAAATAAGAGGTTCCCACATACCCCACCCCTCATCCCCACATCAACAACCTCCCTCATCATTGTGGTACATTCATTGCATTTGATGAATACATTTTGGAGCACTGCTACACAGCATGGATTATAGTTTACATTGTAGTTCACACTCTCCCCCAGTCCATTCAGTGGGTTATGGCAAGATATATAATGTTCAGCATCTGTCCCTGCAATATCAATTAGGACAATGCCAAGTCCCGAAAATACCCCCACATCTCATGTCTACTTCTCTCTCCCTGCCCTCAGCAACTACCTTGGTCACTTTCTCCAGATCAATGCTACAGTTCTTCCATTACTAGTCATTATAGTTCTATAGTAGAATACCAGTAAGTTCACGCTAATCCATATTTTATTCCTCCATCCTGTGGACCCTGGATTGGTGATGTCTGTTCTACACCTATATTGAGAGAGGGCTTACTTAGATCCATGGTGGATGGATGCAATTCTCCTGCTTGGAGATGTAGGCACACTTGGTACCCTGGTGTGCAGGTTGATCATCTTCATCTCCCTGTTAGCTGGCCTGTGCAAGTCCAACAAACCGGAGAGAAGGAGCTACAAATCTGCTGGGGCTCATGGCCCAGCTGGCACATGATCAGTCCAGAGATTGAAGTCTCCTGGGTATACATCAAACCCAGCACCAACCACAGGTTCAGTAAAAGTGATAAAAGAGGCATGTGTAGAAAGTTCACATCTGAGTCCAACTCCATCACACTCAGGAACACAAATTCCCGGGTAGGGCCCACTGACAAGGCACTGAACTCCAGAGCCAACTGTCATGATTGTAGAACCTGTGTGTCTCTGTAGCCCTCAGGAGCACCAGAACCTGGAATTGTATCTACTTTGACTGTCTCTGGGATCCTGCTGAGGGGTGTGTAAGCGTGACCCCTCTGATGACCTCCTAACTCTTCTTTGAAGACTCTTAGCCATATAAATTCATATATCTTTATCAATTCTCCCTTTTATTCAAGGTCTCTTTCTAGTTGCATCACCAGTTAGTGATTGGTAGTAATCACTTGGCACCAGGGAGGCTCATCCCCAGGAGCCATGTCCCATGCTGGGAGGAAGGAGTGGTTCAACTAAGGCAGGGGAGGAACACTGGTATGGGATGTTATTGATGGGGGCACATGGTTGGGAGGGAGTTCTCCAGGGCATGTATATAGGGTACACAAAATTGTTTGGATATAGGTTGGGTATTTTCATAGTACTTAGAGTTACAAATGACAACTGAGAGAGTGCTGAGTTCCTAGCCAGAGGAGCTCTGTCACATTCCCCAGTGGAACAGCAACAATCCCCCAAGTGCAATGGCAAAGACCAGTGAGGAAGGATGGTCCAGTGATGAACCCTTGATACTGATGACTATGCTTATGAGCCTGAGTGCCTGAAATTTGAACTAGGCCTAGAGCTGCAGGGTGCCTAAGAGTTACCTCCTGAGAGCCTCTGTGTTGCTCAAATGTCGCCACTTTCTAAGTCAAACTCACATGTACATGCATTGCCTTTGATGTTTTAAACATTGTGATGCTGATAACATGGAGATAGGAATTAAAGGATGACAAAACTTGGGAAAATAAGAATGAGTTATGCATCTGAAGTCAAATATGCTTTATAGTTAAAGCTGTAGACTAAGTAGATGACATATGAAAGTAGACTTCTGACTTGTTGCAATAAAGTGTCAGCTATTATGAACAAGTTAAACTCTCTGTACAGCAAATTTTATCATTTTAAATACAGCTTTGCAATGCATCTGGGGCATGCTTCTATGGAATATGAATGTATTTATCTTGTCATAGGGTGTTATCTCAGTGGGTGGAGACCCACACAATGAACAAAAAATATTAAACTTCTATCCTGGGAAATCCTGCTACATTCTCAATTAGAGGGGCAAGAATCTCTCAAATACATAGGCAGTACCTAATAAAAGAAAACAAACCAATATGCCAAGCCCTCATTATTAATGTATGTGACTATGAATCTTATTTTTGTAAAACTGAGACTTAATCTAATAATAACTATTGCCTAAGAGTTACCTCCTGAAAAACTCCTTGTACTCAAATGTAGCCTCTTTCTAAGCCAAACTTAGCAAATAAATGCACTACCTTCCCCGCTGATGTGGAACATGACTCCCAGGGATGAGCTTCCCTGGCACCAATCAGCAATGCATTTTTAAAAAGTCCTTGATCAAGTGAGGAAAACATCAAATACAAAAGAGTTTTTATGGCTAAGAGATTTCAAAATGAGTCAGGAGGTCATTCTGGAGGTTACACTTATGCATGTCTCAGGCAGATCTCACTCACAGCTACTGTGAACAAAGCCTCAAATGGGGTGGTCCTGAGGGTCTGGAGCTTTCCAGACACTATAGGTGTATTAGTCAGCCAAAGGGGTGTTGATGCAAAATACCAGAAATTGATAGGTTTTTATAAAGGGTATTTATTTGGGGTAGAAGTTTACAGATACCAGGTCACAAAGCACAAGTTATCTCCCTTACCAAAGCCTATTTGCACGTATTGAAGCAAGATGGCTGCTGATGTCTGTGAGGATTCAGGCTTCCTGGGTTCCTCCCTTACTCAGGCTTTTTTTTCCTGGGCTCAGAGTTCCTCTATTTCTGGGGCTGCTTCTGTTTCCTCTGTAAGCTTACTTCCCAGGGCTCCAACTTAAGGTTTCAGCATTAAATTCCAACATCAAAAAACTCTCAACTTTGTCCTTTTCCATGCCTTTTATCTGTGAGTCCCCACCCACCAAGAGGTGGGGAATCAACACCCTAATGCCATGCCCAATCAAAGCCCTAATCATAACTTGATGATGCCTAGGTACAGACCAGATTACAAACATAATCCAATATCTATTTTTGGAATCCATAACCATATCAAACTGCTACACTCTGCCCTCTGAATTCCAAAAAGACATTACAATATTAAAAAAAACAACAACCTTAAATCGGTAACTACTACATCATATCACTACCAATTTAAAGACATATAGTTTGTCTTGGGGCAAAGTCGTGTCTGTTATAGACCTCTGAAACTTACAAAACAATTTATCTGTTTCCAATACACAAATGGACAGACAAAGGATAAATATTTTCATTACAATAAGGAGAAATTGGGAGGGGAATATGAGTCATGGGTCCTCTACAGTTCAGTAAACCTGCAGGGCATCCTCTATTCAATTTCAGTCTGAGAGTCATTCTTAAGATGATGGTTTCTTCTCCTTGGGGCCATATGGGGACCCGCCCTTTCCACTGGCTTGCCCAATGGTCTTTTCTTGGTTCCATCCTCATCAAGCATCTGGGTGTCAACCAAGTTCCAGACTTCTCTCTCCAAGAGTGTTGGAATGATTGCCACACCTTACCCAATCCTTACGTTAGAGTCTTAACTCCCCAGTACATGATGTGAAGACAACATTCCCCCTAACCTTTGGCATACAGGCTCAACCCTCTCAGAACAATGAGTTGACCACCTGGCCTTCCCTAACTTTTGGGGGACAGGCCCACCCCTCTCAGAACTGTGGGGTGCCAACCTTAACCACTCTAACCCTTGGGGAATGTGCTCCACCCTCTCTGTACCCTGGGGCAGCAGATTCTCTCCCAGAACATCAGACAGGAACATCTACTCTCTTCAGCTGGTGGGGCAAACTCACCCTCTCTGTACACATGGTTTGGGTTCCTTTCTTGGCCCAAGTGATTTCCTAATTCCAGATCTCAGCTTCCATGGTTTTCTTCTTAAAGCTGTTTCTCCTTCAATCTCTCCTTTCCAAGTCCTTTTTATTCCAGACTGACAGTGGTTTTGTTCATACAGCTCTCTCAAAAACCTTGTTGGTTTAGCATGCTGAAAGCAGGGGTCCAAGCCATCAGACAGTAAGGCTTTCCACAAGCTTTTCCTAGACAATTGCATTTTCAATCTTGATTTAAGTCCTCCAATGGGGCACTTTCATCTGGGAGCTTTATTTCCAGAAGTTAGGAATTTCCAGAATCAGTTTCTGTTTTCTTTGTACCCAATAGTTCAGTCCTCAGCATATCTCTCTCATTTAGCATTTTGCAATGGACTGCAAGCAGAAGCCAAGTCACAATCTCTGGGTTTACTTTGGAAATTTCTTCAGCTAAATGCCTAGGCTCCCTATTTTCAAATTCTGCCTTCCATAAAACACCAGGAGTTAATCTTGCTAAGTTCTCTGCAACTTTAAAACATGGATCGCCTTTCCTCCAGTTTCCAATAAAAGTTTCATCATTAACTTCTAAGGCGTCATAAAGTATGTTTAGCATCCACATTGCTATTATCAGTCTCTTCAAAGCACTGTAGGTCTTTTCATCCAAGCATTTCACAATTCCTCCAAAAGTAGCCCTTACCCATTTATAAAACCATACCAGCATTTCGGTAATTGCACAAGCACTTCCCCACTCTTTGGTACCAAGTTCTATATTAGTCAGTCAAAGGGGTGTTGATGCAAAAATACCAGAAATTGATTGGTTTTTATAAAGGGTATTTATTTGGCGTAGAAGCTTACAGATACTAGGCCATAGAGGATAAGTTACTTCCCTCACCAAAGTCTATTTGCACGTGTTGGAGCAAGTTGGCTGCTGACGTCTGTGAGGGTTCAGGCTTCCTGGGTTCCTCCCTTACTCAGTCTTCTTTTTTCTGGGCTCAGGATTCCTCTCTTTCTAGGACTTGTTTCTGTTTCCTCTGTGAGCTTACTTCCTGGGCTCTAGTTTAAGGCTTCAGCATCAAACTCCAACATCAAAACTCCAACATTAAAACCCCTCAACTCTGTCCTTTGCCATGCCTTTTACCTGTGAGTCCCCACCCACTAAAGGGTGGAGACTCAACACCCTAATGACATGGCCCAGTCAAAGCCGTATTCATAACTTAATCATGCCCAGGCACAGACCAGATTACAATATAATCCAATATTTTTTTTTGGGATTCATAACCATATCAAACTGCTACAATAGGAAAGGCACGCAACCCTTTCAAATTTCTTGTTGGTAATCCTTATCTTGGATTATATAACAACCTATTACTCCAATGTACCATAGTTAGACTCATTTATAATTTCCATACACATGATTATCTGCTCCTTTTATTTGAGCCTATAATTAGCACTATACTTGTTTAATATATGCCTCAGAAACTAAAGATCTTCTGTCTGTTCCTTAGGCCTCTGAACCCTGAATATCAAAAGATTTGCAGCCAACATTTACCCTCCAGTTCATTGTACTCACCCAGGACCACTAACAAAATGATGATGGACAGCCCATCTCGCCAAAAACAGAGAATATCTACAAATGCAAGCAAAAAACAGTTCCTTCCATATGTCCCATAAGATCTTAGCTCCCTCTCAATTTGAAGCAGAATGGGCATCACCATCCCAAAATCCTCAAGGTTGAGGAATGAACGAATATAAGGTGGAAACGCAACCATGGACAAAGTACACTTATTAATATTGTGGTAATGGAAGAACATGTAACATTGTTATAAAGATAATGGTTTCCAGAGGTTTTGAAGGGAGGGCGAGGGAATAATAGGTGGAACATAGGGCATTTTTAGGTAATTGGAATTAAGTATAAACCACAATGACACTATAGATCTTGGTTAGTAGCAATGCTTCAATATTTATTCATCAATTGTAAGAAATGTACCACACTATTGTAAGATGTTTTAATAGGGAAAGACATGGGAGGGGAAAGAGGTGGGGTATATATAATTTTCTGTAATCTAAAATCTCTGTAAAAATAAAGTTTCTTATATTTAAAAAATACAGCTTTGCTATTGGTTATGGTGTTGTCTTATTTAATTGATTTAAAGTTTGTCCAAATATATTATTTATAGTTTAAGTAGGGTACTTGTGGTGAATTCCATGAAAATATGAGCTTTGGGGCCCTTGAGTTTTTTACATGCAGTGGTGAAAAAAATCAAATCATTTGTGCTGTTTGGAAAATTTTTTTAGTTTGTTGATTCAACTTCTAGCTCTGATTGACAGAGCAATTTTATAGTGTACATCCTCAATTTGACTTAATAATTTTTGTCACCTGATGCCTTCCAAGTGGTGATTTTAGTTCTTTAAGCTTTTTTCCCAAAGGACCCATATGAACTTATCCAGGAACAGGAAGTGACCTTGTTTTGCAGGCAATGAACTGCCTGGTCCAACACTCAAGCCAGCTAGACTGGAGTGAGTAGAGAAGGAATGTCTTAAGTGCAAATTTGCAAACACTTGAAAAATTATATTTTGATGTCTTTTGTTTGTTTGTTTTAATTAAGATTACCTGTGCACTCCTTGTATGGAGAACATAGACTTAAACCCATGGTATTCTGTTCATTTCCTGACCTGGCTGAAAAATGAGAATGTCTTCCCTCCCATGACACTGAACACGAGGGTTGAGCATCCATGATGTGAGAGGGACTGTGCTTGGAACGCACAGATACACAGTTGCAGTCCTTGTCCTCAAGGAGTTTACAGTCTGGTTGGGCCACAGCCACATAACAGCCAGGAATAAAAGAAGGCAGCCTGAAACGTGCTGTCATAGGGTACGAGGGGCCTGCGAGCCAAATGACCCTGGACACTGAATGGAATTCTCATCTATGGAGAAGCCAGGGAAAACTGAAAGATCAGTAAGAAGGAGGTGGAAAGGAATCTGGCTTTTTGGAGAAAGGCATTGATTGGTTTGGATTCAGCACTTTCGATCTGGGGTCAGTTTAAATTGAAATATGGCATTTCCACAGCTGGATTAAATCATAATAAGTAGGATTTGATTATGTCTGCCAATACTACTCCAACAGCATTTGACACTAATATTTGACAATTCTCCTCTTCTATGAGTCCACTAATTTCTAAACAGGAAAAACAAAAGGCCTGAAAAAAACAATAGAGTGGCTGGTAGGGCAGAAAGTAAGATTCATGAAACAGAACACACAATTACAACTATTTGGAAATGAGAAAACAACGAACGCATTGGAAGATAAAAGGTAGATCTATAAATTCTGAAAGTGGCACAAGGTTAAAGTCAAAGGGAAAAGTTGTTAAAAAGTAACCCTGGAAGACCCAATAAACTGTGTTAAGATAAATTTTAATCACAATGTCTTCAATCTAATGGGCAGTCAAAATTCTAAACTTGTGATTCACTATCAATTGCACATAAATGGTCCCACTTTACTTTTTGGATCTACTAAAAAAAAACACACCAAAAAACACAAAACAAAAACAAAAACACCCCCCCCCCCCAAATAAAAAATCACAAACCCAAATTCCACAGGTTTCACCATATTTGTAGTTAAGGAACTGAAGTGATCAGTAGGGCTTAAGGCTTTGGTAGATTCTTAGCTATTGGATGAGCTAGATAACTACTCATTAGCCTCTGGAGGAAAGCGCCTGTCTAAGGACGAAATCACCTAAGGACTCAGAGACCTGACCCAGGCTCTCAGTTCCATCAGCTCTCTTAATCTTTTTCTGTTTCTCAAAACGAGGATAATAATACATGTTCCACTCCCAGGGTTGTTTTGAAAATCAAAATGTGGAAAATATGAAAGTGGTTTGAAGGAAGAGAAGCTTTTTCTGAGGCTAAATCAGGCAGCATAGTTTGACAATAATTGCGTTTAGAAAAATACCTGGGTAGTATATCTAATCTTCAACTGGTACAGTACATTCATTTAAAGTTGCCAGATAATTCGTGTTTAATGGCCACACTGTTATGTTAGTAAAGAACTTAAAAGAAGCCTCTTCAAATACTTGGAATGTGAACTTTTCCCATATTCCTCAATTATCCATGCCTTAGTGCATTTACATAGGATTAATAATGAAATTGGACCCAGGACAGGTGTACATGAATTCAACTGACCTGGGTAAAGTTTAGTGAGGAATTTGGCCTCCAAAGAGAGGTCTGGCCTTTGTCCAGGCTCCTTGTGGTAATCTGTAAATCTCTGGAATTTCCCCTAGTGATAGAAGTGTCTTTGTTATTTCCAGTGGCCCCCACCCTACACTTTATGCTAATGAGATGACCTCTGGTTGCCATATCCAGAATCTTAGGAGGGTGGGACTGGCCAGGCTAGAAAGACCAACTCTGTGGAGAGGGGTGGGGCTTTTGAATCTTGGGATATCCCCGGAATTTGGGGGCTGGGAGCAGGGGCTGGAGATTGAGTTCAGTCTTGTGGGCAATGAGTCAATCAATCATGCCTACATAATGTTGAGTGAAAGAAATGGCTGCCTGCTTTAGGACCCCTTTCCACAAAAGAATTTTCAAGAAGACAAAACCAATGAACCTGCAATGGCTTTCCAAGAAAATGGAACAATGGAGAGCAACCTACAGCACTGCAGATGAGCAACACTTGGTGGAAAACCAGTTTTGGTCCAATAGAAATAGTTTCTCAGAATGGACAAGCATGTGATATCAACCACTTTATATCTGTTCCCCACTCTGTAAGATCCCCTATGTAAAATGAAAACTTAACATCAGCATTCAGAACATTTCTTCTCTTGCTTACACATTTGCCCTACATAAGCTTCCCCTTTCTACTTCCTCAGCAGAGCAGAGCTGCTTACCACTTTCTGTTTGGTGCTGCTTGAATGGATTGTTGCCCAAATAAGCATTAAGAAAAAAATTAAAATGCCTATTTTATCTTTGACAGTAATAAGACTCCATAAAAACTCTGGGCACCTTGGGTCAGTTTCCCAGATAGCTTATACACATTGATGTGACAGGGGTGATGGCTTGGGGAAAGGACCCTGGCAGCTTCGCACGAGGGACCCTCCTAGACTTTGCCTTGTGTATCTCTTCATCCGGCTCCTTCTTATTTGCATCCTTTTTGCTATAATAAAACTATAATTGTCTAAATATGGGGCTTTCTTGGTTTTGTGAGTCCTTCTAGCAAATGGTTTAACCTGAGGGAGTAGTGGGAACCCCTACATTTGTAGCCAGTTGGTTAGAAGTGAGGGTGGCCCTGGGAACCCCCAAATTTGCATCTGGAGTTTGAAGAAAGGAGTCGTCTTGTAGAGGGCTGTGCCCCTTATCTGTGAAGTCTGAACTAATTCTGGGTAGTGCCTGGGTTCTTAGAGATGGTACCTCATATTTGGTGGCACTTTACTCCTCAGGGCTCATTGAATTACAAAGGCTATAGGGAGTGAATTAGTTCGGCTCAGACTAATAAGTGAGGAGGCCAGGCTATTGGGTAGGCTATTCAGGGGCATTGAAAAGGTACTTGATTCCAAAGCACATCCATTCTGACTTTCAGACATCAAACTCTACAACTCGAATGCTATTATTTTGGCTTTAACCAAACAGAAAATTTTCTCCTATTAAAGTATGTTAAGACTTCTTTGCCATTTTCCAAGTTGCGGCAAGGTATAGATTTGAAACCTAGAGGACATATTATAATTTTGTCTAAATTTACCTGCCCAGAAACTCAGCACGCTGGCACTTCAGGAGCCACTGGGGCTACCTCATAGAACTGCAGCCCCAGGGAGTTTAGTCTACTCCATTTGTCAAGAAAAGAGTCATTCACTTACTCATCTCACAAATATTGATTGATTACCTATTGGGTATTCAGCAGATGGTTGCATATTTCCCATGTTAAATTTGCAGTTTACATATTATAACACAAGAAGAATCAGATCATAATTGTCCTTTTACAAACTCTTAAAACTGGCATAACTATACACTGTAACATACCACTTTTTTTTTTTTTTTTTGCTATACACATTTCTAAATTCATAGCAGGAAGGGGGCAGGAAAATGATTAATTGTAAGTCTCATACTGGATTTCATCTAAAAGCTGTCTGATTTGTGTGACCCCCCCCCGACCCCACCCCAGTAGATTAAGATGCATTTGCTTTGAATGACAGTGTTATTACATCATAATTCCACCTTCCCTATCACAAGCCTTCTCGTGTTGGGCTTGGGCCCCCTGTATCCAGCTTGGGGGCTTCTGGCTGAGTGCCCACCGCTACAAAATGCATAGGTGATGGAGATTTCATGATGGTTTTGAGGCAAACTTACTTTTGCCCAGCTTCTCCTTGGCCTGCACAAGGTCCATACTTATAAGCGTATACCAGGCGGGGGATAAAGTCAGATGTTATTGCTATGACAAATGCATTTGTAATAACAGAGAGAATTCCAATGCCTTCAAGAATTCCATACCAAATTCCTATTCAAAGAGAAAGTGTTGTATTAGTTCCGGGTACAACAGCAGTGGAAAACAGAATGAAAACAACTGGAGTAACTAATTTTTAATTGCTCTTTCCATGGATCCTTTCATCTTCCCAAATACTGGCACTTGGAAGCAGTAGTAAGAATTTGTGCTCATAATACTCTGTCACTGAAGGAGTTTTTGTGGAAGTGCCAATGTTCATGGCTCCATAACTTAGGATCTTACTTCAGGTCAATGATAAGGTACTGAAATACCATCTGCTAAGATAGGCATTTGTAATGTCAGTCAAGTCACCAGACTGGAAGCTCTTTAATGGTATGGATAGATTTCTTCTTGTTCATTTTTACAGGCCCAGTCCCTGACACACTATGCCAGAGTAGTAGCTTACTAAATATGTGTTAGTTTCATATAGAAGTTAAAAGACCACTGTGATACAAATGGACATTAGGGAAATGCATTATTCACAATAATTAAAAGACGGAAACAACCCAGGTATCCATTAACAAATGATGTGGTGTAACTCTACAGTAGAATATTATTGAGTCATAAAAAGGAATGTAATGCTGACATGCTATAACATGGATGAACCTTGAAAACATGCTAAGTGCAATAAGCCAGACATAGAAGGACAAATAATATGTACTTCTACTTATGTGAAATATCTAGAATAAGCATATCCATAGGGATGGAAAATAGATTAGAGGTTACCAGGAGTTGGGAGGAAGGGGGACTGGGGGAGTTATTGATTACTGGGTTCAGAGCTTCTGTTTGAGTGATGAAAATGTTCTGGTAATGGATGCTGCTAATGGTAGCACAATATTGTATATATAATTAATACTACTAAAGTATATGAAATGGGAAATTTTATGATAATTATATACCCACAACAAAAATTTAAAAATCACTATGAACGCAAACCATTCACATTTAATTCTCTTCCACACACATTGGCTGAGTGCCTACACTATGCTTAGCATAAAATGCAGAAATGAATAAAAGATAGTCTCTGATTCAACTCAGCATTATCAGTCATAGATCAAAGGTCATCTCTGTGTTGGAAAAACTGGATTATACTTCATGTAACTAGGTAAACATTCAAGAAAGAGCAAAATGAAGTTAACCAATTAAAAAGGAAATAAGTGATGATAAATCAAATTTTTAGACTCTAAAGTTTTAAGATAGTAATTATCAAACTTGGAATTTATTTAAGCACAAATTCTCTAGCACTGGAAATGACAAATTCCCAAACAGACAGCTTTATTTCTTGCCTAAAAATATTTAAGACCACCTTAATTACTCTTTTGCTAGAATTAGTTGATTCCTCTTACACGGAAATCTTAAGTAATCTACAGTTGGTGGCTGTTTCTATTTTATCCATAATACGGTTAGTAGCTTTTGAAAATCATACCCGAATCCAACTTACCTATGTCTTTGGCCCTTGAAGCTAAAGGTCGCCTCCACTGTGTGACAAATTTGTAAGCATCAAGTCGGATTTCAATTATATTGTTCAGTAAGGCCAGAAGTGGTGCAAGGGGGAAAGCTGCCACAAAGATAGTTGTGAATCCAAACTGAAGAACTAGAGAGGAAAAAGAACAAAGAATACTGGTTTCTAATAACTATTTTCAAAAGTCTAATAACCTGACTATGTCTTTGTCTTAACCCATATTTCCCTCAATGCAGAAGCACAGGGGACAACTCTTTCAGAGAGATGACAAGGACACTGGGAAAAGCAGCCCTGCCTGGGCCTGGAAGCAATGGCATCCTAGGAGCAATGAATGCATAACATACCCCCGATATGATGCACTGGAAAGGATTCAATATCATTTCTGTGATGCTGCCAAATGCATAACCTCAACTTAACTGTGAGCAGACATCAGACAAAATCGAATTGAAGGACCTTCTACAAATAATGTGTCAAGATCATGAAAAACAAAGTAAGCCAAAGAACTGTCACAGATTGGAGGAAGTTAAGGCAATATGGCAGCTAGATGTTGGATCCTGGAGGCATCATGGACCAGAAAAAAGATATTAGTGGAAAATTTGGCAACATTCAAATAAGGTCTGTAGATTAGCCAATATTATTGTAATATTTTGGTTTCAGTAAGTATATAAGATGTTAACAGTAGGGGTAGCAAGGTGAAGAATTTATGGGAACTTTACTATTTTTACAGGTTTTCTGAAAGTATAAACTTATTTCTAAATTTAAAAAATTGAAAATAAAATTTAAAAAAAGAGGCAGTCTGATGCAAAATAACCATACAGCATAGTTGAAAAAAATATTTATTGGCCATCATGGACTCTAAAAATATATCTGGCTAACAAATGACTGTATGTTTTCTACTGTTTTTAATCTTTAAAATTTATTAGAATGTAACAACAATAAAACAACTAAAACTCATATAACATTTTCAACGTACCAGGCACTGTTCCAATCACGTCACGTATATTCACTCATTTAATTTTCGTAACAACACTATGAGGAAAGTACTATAAATGTCCTCATTTTACAGATAAGGAATCAGAAGCACAAACAGGTCAACTAACTTGCCCATGACATACAACTAAGAAGACTCTTTCCCAGGAATTGTGGGTCTAGTGTCCTGCAGATCTGTCTGCCTTGTCTCTGGGACACTGTCATCTCCAGGAGTCCCCTACCTATGGCCACATCACAGTCAGTGCCTGTGCTGGTTGGCTCTTCACCAATTTGTAAATGTGGGCATTACCCTTTGTTTTTCTCTTCTTTTGACCTTACCCTTTCTTTGAGTGAGTCTACCCAGCCCTTCATTATTCTCTCTCTGATGAGTATTCTCAATTATCTCTAACCCTGACTCTTCTCAAGGAATTTCCAATTGTCTGTTGTTACGCTACAGAACAACACTCTCCAAACCAATCTCTCAATCTTATCCTTAAATCTGTTCCTTCTTTCATGCCTAAAATGCTGGTTATAGCCCATTATACATCACTTCTTTACTCAAAACTTTCCAGTAGGTTCTCACTGCCTTCAAAATAATCCCAAGCTTTTCACTATACTATTGAAGAAGCTCAATAATTAGGCTCCAGGCTAACTTTACAAGCCTCATGTCCAGACTTACCCCCAACCCCAGACAGGTCTCCCAAACAACCCTCTACTCTGGTCGCACCAGACCACACAGAAGACATGTAACATACTTTGGGTCTGTCAGTACTATTCTCTGGTAAAATTCTATTCTTCCTCCAAGGGCAGGCTCAAATGTGCCCTCTTCTGGAGCCTGCCTTAATTGTAAGTAATTTCTGTAGCTCCCATATCTCTGCTTACACCTCCAATGAAGAGATTATTTAATTTTTGTCTTGATTTTAGTTGCCTCTTTACTAGTCTCTTTACCCTATGGCAATGGGCTTCATGAAGGCAGGAATGGTGACTTTATGTTTCTGTTTCCTAAAGTCGCACAACAGTGCATCTGTGCATGGAAAGTACTAAATAAGCTAAATAATGTCTGTCAGGCACCAAATAATGCTTGTTCAATGATGGGCATGCAATTACAAAGAAAAAAGTCAGGAAACCAAAGAAAATCTATCAAGTGGCAACAAAACTGGCAAAGATAATTCTTACAATCACTAATAGTACTGGATGTATAGATGGAAAAATGAAACGCTAAAAAGACTCACTAAGAGTAGTTCTCTAAGGTTGAGTTTATAACGAAAATAACTACAAGTTTAAAGGAAAAAAAAAACTTGTTTAGTTCATTGGTAGTTTTGATTACCTGACACTTGTCAAATTTAATTGTCTATTTAAAATATTATGGCCGCTCAATCAAACAATTGCATTCACATAGCACAGATGAGATCGATGTACATGATATTGGCCTTGAAGTGATTAATCATGATGCCCATTAGCTCCTACTTCCTGTCGGAGGTTCACAGACAACACTTGATGTGATAAAGAGGTAGATGAATGTAAAAAAAAAACCTTCTTTAGAAAAATATTTAAATATAGAAAAGAATAGAGAATTATGTAACAAACTTTCTTGTACCTAAGTCTTGTTAACATTTTGTCATACCTTGTTCATATCTTTTAAAAAATAAAATAAATGAAATAAACAGATAAAACTGAAATCCCCTTTTTTTCTTCTCTTGACTGGTCCCCTCTCCCATTACAGAGGTAATCATTGACATGAATTTCGTATGTATCCCTCCAGTTTATTTGTATTTTTATATAAGGACACACATATACTTACATTGATAAATTATATATAGGATATATACTGGGTGAACAATATCGGTTTTTGTGTGCCTTTAACGTTTACATAATGGTATCATTTGCTACATCTTTTTGTTCCTGTCATTTCACATGTTTTTAATTTCTTCCTATCTATAGATCTAGTGTTTTTTAATGAATTGATTTATATTTCAATATATGAATATATCTCATTTTGGCTTATCCATCCTTAAACAGTCTCTCTTCAAATATTGCATTTACACATTTTCTCTATTCTCCTTCTTGGACTCCTTATTACAAATATTTTATACTTTTTGACTGTTTCCCACATTTATTTTATATTATGTTATGTTTTTCTAGTTTGTCTCTCTTTGTGTTTCAGTTTGGTTCTTTTTATTGACTTGTCTTCAATTTCATTAATCTTGCCTTTGCTGTATCAATATGCTATTAAATATATATTTTTATTTTTATTTAAATTTATTTCTCTTCCCTTTCCCAAGTTGTCTGCTCTCTAAGTCCATTCACTGTGTGTTCTTCTGTGCCCGCTTCTATTCTTGTCAGCGGCACTGGGAATCTGTGTCTCTTTTTGTTGCTTCATTTTGCTGCGTCAGCTCTCCGTGCATGTGGCGCCACTCCTGGGCAGGCTGCACTTTTTCCTTGCGAGGTGGCTCTCCTTACGGGGCACACTCCTTGCATGTGGGGGACACCCCTGTGTGCCATGGCACTCCTTGTGTACATCAGCACTGTGCATGGGCCAGGTTTTGAACCCTGGACCTCCCATGTGGTAGGCAGGTACTCTATCCATTGAGCCAAATTCGCTTCCCTCAATATGCTATAAACCTACCAAGTGAGTTCTGTATTTCAGATATTGTATCCTACGATGCTAAAATTATTTTTTTTGTATATTTTAGTTCTCTTCTGGAATTCTCCACCTTTCAAATCATTTTGTTGATATTTTCCTCTATTTTAACATACTATTCACAGTTATTTGAAAGTCCCTCTGTGCTAAGTACAATCTCTGGGTCATCTGTGGGTCTCTTTTTTTCCTCTTGAATATTGGTCACATTCTCCTGCCTCTTTGCAGGAATTTGTCTAGAAATTTTTTATTGTGTGCCAGACATGTCGAGGTGCCAACTCAAGGGTCAGCAGACTCTGGTCTGCAAGTCAAATCTGTCTGGCTAGCTGGTTTTATTATTACTATTGTTAAATGGTCTGTGAACTAAGAATATTTTTTACATTTTTAAATGGTTACATTTTTAGTGGTTATACAAATACCTTTATAATAGATTCAATTTTTCATTTTGGCCTACAAAGCCCAAATTATTTCCTATCTATTGCTTTAAGAAAGTTTGTTGCAGATTATTCTGGATGATGTTCTTTCCCACCAGAAAGTCCTTCCTCATTCTGCCATTAGGCAGACAGGAGATGAGATGATCACATCAGTCCATTTAGGGACTGAGCTGGGCTGGCCCTGGGTTGTAGTTTTTGTAGAGCTCAGTCCACCTCTGGTTTTTGCTCCTTGACTGTGGACCTCCTGGGTTTTGACTGGGAGCATGGTGGAGGGATCTATCTCCATGGCCCTGAAAAGACTGCAAGAGATTCAGTTCTGCCTTTCGGAAGGTTTTAAGCTTAACTCATTAACCTCCTGTCCATCGCATCTTCAAAATATTGCATTGTTAGAGATAAAGAATGATTTTACATAATGACAAAAGGGCTGATTCCACAGCAAGCTAAAATAATCCTAAATTGTATGTACATAAAAAAATGGCTTCAAAATAAAGAAAGCAAATTTGACAGAATTAAAAGGAGTTTAAAGTGAATTTACACTGGTGAATTCTTTCAAATATGTAAGGAAGTGTAAGGAAGAAATAATAGTCTTATATGAACTTTTTAAGAGAATTTTTTTTTAAAAAGGAAAATTATTCAAACCATTTTAAGAGGCCATCATAACAAGGATAGAAAACCTGAAAGAAACATTACAGGAAAGAAAAATGACTATAGTACTATGTTTTTCATGAACTTATATTCAAACAAAATAAGGTATTAGCAAACTGAATTCAGCAATTAAAGAAAAGATACTACGTCATGACCAAGTAGTTTTTTTAGGTGTGCCTAATTGACTTAACAACTTTAACAATCAGAAAGCAATCAATGAAATTCATCACATTAATAGAATTAAGGAGAAAAACCATGTGAACATATCAATAAGTTCAGAAAATTCATTTGATAGAATTCAATACCTATTCATGGTAGTGACACTTCCCTTTTGGTAAAGGGTCAGGTCCTTATTATTTCAGGCTTTGTGGTCCATCTAGTCTATCACAATTACTCAATTCTACTATTGTAGTATGAAAGCAGCCATAGATAAGTAGGTAATAGGAGACCGAATGGGTGCTGCTGTGTTCCAATAAAACTTTATTTACAAAAACAGGAAGTGGGTAGGATTTAGCCTGCAGGGTATGGTTTGCTGATCTGTGAATGACATAGATTTTGGTTACAAGTGTGTGTAAACTGGTAAAAATTCATTGATCTGTATGCTTTGGATTTATAGTTTCTTCTTTTTATGTTATACTTCAATGAATAAACTATAAAAAATACAACAAAGCAGGGAAGCCATTTAGAAAACAACAAAAACCATAAGGACTAGCCTGCTTATGATGCTTCTGTGATTTGTTTCATGCTCTCAAGATACTGCAGTATTTGGAATACTACCAACTCTAGCCATAAAAAGGCTTCTTTTCAAGGGCTCAATATACTAACATTGCTGTTCATTTCATTCTTTATGGAAGGAAAGTCCATTAAGAGACATCAAAGTAGTTAGTTCTCTTAATGAATTCCCTTTATTAAGTTTTATTATTAATTCCCAAATTGATTTCTTCTCCAAGTTATATCATTCTGCTGTTTTAGAATTGAAACTCTGAAAACACTGTTAGAGACTTAGGACATACGCAACATTAAGCATCAGTTCTACTATTCCTTAGTTTCAGATTTGCCCAGAAAGAAGTGTTTCATCCAAAGTAATGCATTGTGCCTTACTCCTACCCTGTCACTATTTAATATGAGCTTAACAAAATCAAAATCAAAACCGCCAAAACAACAGAAAAGATATACACTGTCAGTGTATTTGCAAAGGATTTAATTAGCTTCTAACAAGATATTATGGATTATTTCTCTAGTAGATAAGAATAGGAAAACAACAATAATAATGATACAGCTAATATGTATTAAATGCACACTATGAGCCAGGTCGTGTCCTAAATCCTTTCCACACTTTAACTCATTTAATCCACATAAAGGCTCTATGAAGTACTCATTATTATTCCCACTTTAGAGGTGAGAAAACTGAGACAAAGAGGACAAAGAAAGGTTTCATAACTGCCCAAGTTCCCACAGCTAGTAAGTGGCAGAGCCGGGATTTTAATCAGGTAATCTCTTTCCAAAGCCCACATTCTTAGGTATATGTTAAGACAAATAGTTTGAGTTTGATAATAGAGAAATCTGATTCCTTATATTAAATATAGTGGCGCTAAAGCATTCCTAGCTTCCAGTCACTCCTCACCCAACAGAAAGGCCATTCCTGCTCTAACCCCTACCGATTCATATCACTTCATTGCGCTGCTTACTCCTAAGCTCTGTCTTTCCCCCACTAGCCAAAGACCTCTTTGAAAGCTGGACTGTGCATTATTCCTTTTTGTATCTCCAGGCCACGCACAGTGTTGCCTGGCACAAACCAGGGCTCACTCGAGGTCTGCTGAAGGAGTGAATCAATCACTTCATGAGTGATGATTCCTTCTTCCGTGGTTCATGGCGATTGCAGTCTCATTTTTGTTTCCTGGTGACTAATTACAAGGTTCAGGACACAATGTCACGGTAAGTTTGAAGTGATACTTTGGCACTATCTCTATGGATTGAGCTTCTTAAAGCAAGATACTCCTTCCTCTGCATTTACCTTAGGAATCCTCACACACTGATGGCCTTTAGCTAATGGGTACGTGTTTAGTTGAATGTGGCTAGAGATAGAAAATTTACATTTGTAATTAGTAATAGAAAGTAGAATATTTTCATACTCATTTCTAAGTATTCATCGAAGAGTCCATAGGCATTCATTGGCTGAAGGTTGTAGTCTTTTTCCCACTGTGGGAAACTTATTTTCCTTTCAGGGCCATGCTCTTGTCGTAGTTTCCTTCTGGTCCACCAGTTCTGAATTAACCTACACAACAAGAGCAATTTCTTTAAAAACGATGAACTGTTCATAAGACTGTAAGTGGTTAGAAAGAGGAGAGTCAGAATATACAACCATAGTTTAAAAAAATTCAGGTTACCAAAGAAATAAGCCTCTAGTTTGGAAGAAAATAACAATGGAATAGATTCTATATTTCAAACATTTGTACTTGCTGATAAACAGTATGGCTGATGACCTTATTTCTTTATTTTTTTTAGGAGGTACCAGGGATTGAACCTAGGACCTTGTATGATGGGAAGCAGATGCTTAACCACTGACCTATATCCATTCCCCAATGAGAGTTGTTTTTTTCATTTGTTTGTTTTTAGGAGGTACTGGGATCCAAGCCAGGACCTTGTACATAGGAAGCAGGCACTCAACCACTTGAGCTACATCTGCTCCCTGGTGACCTAATTTTACTCATTCATGAAACTTTATTTTATTCAGGCTTGTCTTTGAAGGAGGGGTAGAGATCGAGAACATCTATAAATGGATCCTCCAGCACAAAGGTACTTGGACATCTGATGGTAGGAAGATTTGGACTAGGTGGCTTAATTTAGGATGCAAAAACAGCCTTGTCAAGTGGGTGGTGACCTGCATAATCTACTTCAGGGGCCTAGAAGATCTGCAAACCCACAAAATGCATCCTCTCTCAGCACCCCGAAGCCTGCAGTTCCACAACAGGACTTGTCTGCTTTTGGTTTGAGCTTGACAAGCTAGAACTTCTATTAAAAATGTACCTTGCACTGGGGAGGTAGCACATTAATCCTTAGCAGTGCTCAAGAATACACCTCATGATATGGGAAAGTATTGAGGGAATAGGGGGGTGGGAGTCTGTGTACTGCAGGGGGCAAAGGAAAAAGTTGCGGGACATCTGGGAGTAGAAATACAAAAAGCATGTAGAATAAAGGAAATATGGGAGTATCAAAGATATTCTATCTACTTCACAATTTTGCTCTCTGTCCACTTTACTATTAAATAAAATATAGTTCCCTTGATGTCTGTGACATTCTGATAAATTATGGTTTGAACGTTAAAGTAGAATACTTTATATTTATATTTATAAAATATTAGAATACTTCTAATATTTTTATTTTATGCTGTATTTTAAAAAAGTTTTATAGAAAATATCAAACACTTGGAATAAGGGTCATAAAAATAAATTTAAGAATAAAAAATTACTAGTTTTGGTTCTAACTGGGAGCTAAGGGATGCCTTTCTGAAGGGAATCAAATTCTAGTTAAAAGTTCTGGCTGGGTGGTCCTCCCTGAAACCTGGAGTTCTCTATGGTCTCTATAGAGATACTGAGCTGCCATGGAAACTGGTAGGTGTGGAATTAAAGCAGAAATGGAAGAAGCGTTGCTGATTTATGTCCCCTTAAAACTTAACTGACTAGAACTGAGCAAACACAGCAGAATTCAAGGTTATCCTTACAGAGGCAATAAAAGATTTTGCCCATTGTTATCAACATAAACTGTTCTCACCAGGTGATAATATTTTTGGCTGGTTAAAATATGCTGATTTAGAAACACTCTTGTTTCTGTTTTGAATCTCTGAACTTTCCTCCTTCCCATATATTCTTTTTCTGTACAGCCTGAATTCATGGTAGTTTAAAAATTACCATCCTTGATTTATCCTTCTAAAACCATTCCTAAGTTGAAAATGGGTGGGGGTGGCAGAGTGGGGATCTAGTTAACATGTGGTTAAATAGCTGGAGAACTGCAACGCTAGAGCCAAATGGGTAAATGTGGTTTGCCAGTAAGTATTAAATATTTAGGGGTCCACAGAGACTTCTTACAGAACACGCATTTTCATTCATATACCTCGTGCTCCATCTTCTGAAAGAACCATTGTTTGTTATTTTCATGACTGCCTTTGAATATCTACGGGTGAACACTTAGCTCCAGGTACACCTATACACACCAGCCTGTATGCTGAGTCTGCATTGCTTATCTTACTTGCCACACCTAGAAAAGCCAATGGTGAGCAATGCTGCCTCTCAATGATAGCTATCTAAGGTACTTACGGGTAGCCAAGTTCCATGAAATTATTCCAGGTCTGCTTTAGCACCATTATAATACCCATTTGCATACAGAGATCAATAAGGCATCCACTAGGGTGGCACTGCGAGGTAAGCAAACACAGAAATTCAAAAATCAATGGAGAGGAAGAAAGGGTGCCTGCTGTTCTATACTGCACAAAGTTGTGCTAAGGCGGTTTAATGCAAGTCTGTAGGAAACAAGGAAGGACAGGAGAATACAGACCTCTTCTAGTCTCCACCTGTTTATCAGCCTCAAGTAGGCACCTGGGTGTCCAGTAAATCTTCAACACACAGAAAAACAAACCAATTAGCATTCTGTAAGTCTAAGCTTTCAGCGACTATTAGAGTTAGTTTAGCACATCCTCCAGTGTAAATTAATGGAATAGTGAGTATCAGGTCTGAGGAGATTAGGAGACCCTCCAGAGCTGTCCTGATTAGAGCTTCTGGAACTCTCTGGAGGACACTTTCTCTTCTGGCCTTTCTGTCTGGCTGCGCATCATGGCTCGCTGTGACTTTTAACATTTTCTTTTGGCTCTGTGTCAAATGTTCTGGCTTGTGTAAGCCAGATATTTTTGAGTAATAGAAATGCCATTTTTGTTTTTGAAATTAAACTGAAAATTTGACGAGAATTCCATGTTGGAGTTGCTAGTAACCGAGAATAGGGTGCTGCTGCATCCATCTCACCAAACCCAATACCTGGCCCTTCCTTGGTTCCCATAAATGCTTCCATTTGAAATGGAATTATAGGCATTTCCACTCAACATGGAATCCTTCCCAGATCCTCATTAAATGTTGGATTTAAAAGTCAGCTTTTCCCTGGGATGGGAGATTTGAGAAGGGATTGGAGGAGGTTGCTCTTCTCATTTTATGCACTGTTTCACCCTAAAGGAGGGACTCTGTCACCCCCAGTCAGTGAACTCAGCGCTCTGTCCCCGGCCAAGGAGTGCAGGGATCTGGCTCCTACCTTCCGAGGAAGAATGCGATGTAAAATGTGGAGCTGTTCAGGTTGACAAACTGAAAAAGAAACATTTTCAGGGTGAAGCTGTTCTCCCACTCGGACTCCGTGCGAGGCTGTTCTGTGGACAAAGGGGAGCAGAATTCGAGAGGCTGAATCCGACCCCGTCACCCACCCTTCCCCCCACCCCTCACAGCGGGGTGCAGAGGCATCCTAAGGATGCGCAGGAGACTCCCGAGAGCCTAGACGTGGTGTGTGATGGGCCATCCCTGGGATGCTCTACCCTGCAGGCCAACCCCATCAAAGGTGTGGTGGGAAGTGGAGGCCGCCTCGCCTGAGCGGACTGGACCTCCGGCCTATGCCACTGTTAGAGCAGGCCCCGAGAGCCTGCCCAGTCCCGGCTCTCTGCAGGGGCCTTTCCTTTTGCTGCTAGATAGGGTCTGTGAGGAGTCAAGCTCACTTCCTGCTCCTAATAATTCCTCGGCCTTCACTTGTATTTCTCGTTGTAATGCCAGGTGCTACTAGGTAAGAGGGAGTCACACTCCCATCTTGAAATAAGGTGAACACTTGACTCCTTTGCCTTTTGCCTGATCCACCATTTTCCATTTTCCTGGACAAATACCCAAGAAATGACCTCATTTTTAGGACTTTTACTGTATATCACCATCTGTGTGTTAAAATTCTCTCACCTTTTGGGCCTATTCGCATCTTCTTACATGTCTACTTTCATAAAGTAAATACTTGCTCTTTCGACATTGTGATATGAACCAAAATTTGGACCTACTTTCCTCAAGATAGAACCTCCAACTTGAAATCTCCGGTCAAATGCACTTTTCTTTCCCCAGGAGCTGTTCTCTCACCTCAAGCAATGCCAAACAGAGTGCATTTAATGCAATGGGTATTTTTATCCATTTCCATTTTCCCTGAGCTTCTAAACTGTTCATTTAAGATTTTACCCAATCAAGTTTCCACAAATTGTAACTCAAAATTTCACTGGGAATGTATCCGAAAAGGGAAGCGGGAAAACAAGAGAATTTGATTTCAAAGGTTTAAATGTCAGTTTCAGAACAAGACTGTATTGCTGTTGAAGGCAGAAAAGGCCAAGGATTCTTAAAGGGTTTTAGCTTTATTCCACTTCTGTTATTCAACTCCTAGTAATACAGGAAGGCCTCCTGGGTTGCCAATCAGTTCTCAGGAGAAAGGCCTGGATTTCTCAACCACAGATGGGCCAGAGCGGTACCTCCACTGGCACCTTTGCCAGGTGGATTGAGGCTCCACTGGGCACAGGCTGCAAAAAGGCAGCTATCTCTTCTGTGGACATAAATCTTTTTCCATCTTTTTGGACAAGGGGTGGTGGTGAAGGAAGATTTCAAAGACATTCAAGGAGGTATGTGATGTGCCTAACCTTGTGTCTGGCACATAGAAGGGCTCATTCAATGGTATCTATGATTATAATGGACATTATAATTAAAACACTTTTGCGATTGTTTTTTCCTTCTGGACCAGTTACATATGGTAACGAGCTAAAACGGTTTTTATGTGGGAGTCTAATTTTCTCAAACTGCATAGAGTAAAGGAATAATGTCTCATTAACAAAATTGGGACAAGTTCTATATCACGTATTTGTGGTAAACGTACAGCTTCTCGCTGGCATCAGATGATTCTGGTGCTGTGGGGTCAGAGAAATCTCCTTAGCAATGACCTGTTCATTCACTAGATGAATGTTCTTTCTACAAACGGTGTTGGTGGCTCACTTGCCCACCTTTCTGGTAAAAGACTTCCAGTCTTCAAAGCAGTTAGCTTTGCTGTGATTTTATATAATATGAAAACTTGTTACATTTTTAATTAAATGGAAAGTGTTAGGCAATAACAAATAACATTTTTCTAAATGACATGGACACTTTATACACATGTTTTGTGATGCTAATTTTTTATGCATTACAAGAAAAGCTATGTTAAATTACATTAGCTCATGACAGATAATGCCTGGGACAGGTTGTAAAGATTTAGATAAAAAACATCCTCTAACTACTAGGCAGTTTAAAAATGTTCTGTTGGGGCAGAGAACAGGTTGTTGCACGCATTTCAAAATAAAGGGTGTACTTCTTTTTAGCAGCATTTCAAAAATGAATTCTTTGCCGCATCTTTGAAAAGGTATTTTTCAGACCACATATTGTACTGTAAAATAAAAAAAGGATTCTACATACCTAAATTCGTCAGAAGAAGTGCAACTTTTTCATAGAGCTGTAAAATAAATTCCATACATTTAATAATGAAACTGTAGATGTTCTGAAATGTATAATTATAAAGGAAATAGATGATCAAGTGATGAATAAAAACAATTTCATTAACTGCCCATTGATCAAACAATGAAAACTGTGTCTTTTCTAGACAACAAATGCACAACATCCCATTTTACTATTTTTGAAATATCATTTCTTGTTTTGGGGTGAATAAGTCAAGAAGCCTAGCCACGAATTACCAGCTTGCAAGGTGAGGCCTGGCAAGTCACAACTTTGCTGGGCTCAGCATCCTCAGCGTAATAGCTCTAAGACCTCTTTTAACCCTAAGATTCTGCAATCCCATTATTCTTGTATTTTCTAGATTATAGCCTCATAGATCCTGAAATAATCAAACACTATTGGAAACTCCCAGAACTTATGGTATTTTCCTTTTCCACTGGTACACTGGATGCATCCCTAACTTATTCAACCACTTGATAAATGGATGGTTCTAAGAGGGAATTGAGTGCATGAGTGTGTGCACATATGGTGGTACAGGGTACCCTCCAGAGCAAACTCAGCTTTAGAAGGTTCTCCAGGGAGGGTATAAATTCAGAAAAAGAGCATGTGGCTCTCTCTAAAAGAAAAGATGATAAATGAAAATGAAAATCAGTCACATAGCTTTAAACAGTATGAAAATTAAGACCAGATTTAGATTAAAATAGTGAAAATGTACTGGACAAAACTTCCCAGGCTGGAATTTAGCTTTACCAATTATACTAAGCTGTAGGACTTGGGTAAGTTACCACACATGACGTTCAGATGATCATTTTCCTTCTGTGGGGATGGGGGTGGGGAATGGGTATGGGACACAGTGACCTTGAGGTCCTTCCCAAAGGCCTTGGGAGCTGATGACATGCCATTGTTACTTTGGTTTGAACACTGAAAAGACTGGAATTTAAAAAGGGACAGCACAGGAGTCACTATAAGATTATTACCCTTTTGAAAAGTAAGATGAAGTGTATGAGGACACAGTGTGAATCTATAGCATCTGGAACACCTTATATAGGTTGAAGAGAGAAGGAGATGAACTGTAAAGCTTTAAACAGAATACAGCAGGAAAAGGTGCGTAAACTGAGGGGATAAAGGCATGCAAGAGATCTTTAAGATGTGTGGTATCCATGAAAGATTTGATTTATCATTAGACAGTTGAGATGGAAATCATGGAGAATTTGTTCTGATAAGGGCAGTGGAAAAATCTGTTTCCAAATTCTATAACTGACAGAAAGCTTTCTGATCTTAAGATGTCCGAAAGGGACTGTGGGCACTTCTCATTGGATCTTGCTAGCCTGACCAAAGTATGCGAGCTTATTCTACTGCAAGCCATAGTTTCTGGTTTACTTCTTTTTGGAACAAGCCATTGTGGTTTTCATTCACTGTTTACAGTATAATGAATTATCTGATTCATACTGGTATTGGCTGAATAAAAAGAATGGGAATAACTTTTTATAATGCTGTATCTTTTTATAACAGATATATAGCCTCTCTAGGGCCTATTTAGCTTGCAATATAACCGCAATATTGGGTTGTTCTTTGGTCATCAGTGAAGCAGAATGGAACTGAAACAGTAAAACAAAGAGCAAGAAAAATCATCTCAATCATTCGTCAAACCAATAAATGCCCTATGGTCATTAAAAGGCATAATATTTTTTAGGATCTGGAATACTTTTGTAAAACAATCTGAAATTTGTTTTTAAAGTACACACAACATAAAATTAAATATATGCTACCAAATTTAGAAAATGGGCAAACTTTATCGTTCTGCTTCTTCAGTTAGGACAGGACTAACCTAGGAAAACATCAGAAACAGGATATATGAACTATAATAATTACAGTATTTAAAAACTAGAGGTTTTTAAACAAATAGAAATTAAAAACCAATCTAGCTCTCAAGGTTTTTATGTTCAATTAAAGAAAAAGTAGTAATTAATTAATGTCTAAATTATGACTTTTTTTTTCGCAAGACCAGTATGATCAAAATTTTAAGCAGATGAAAACAATTCAGATAGCTGCTGAAAATACCTTAAATGGAGTAATTTCAGAAGTCAGTGGGTAGTTTATTAGCAACCTGGACAAAGTGGTGTGATAGTCATTATTAGTCTTTTATCTGTTCTTTATCATATGCTGATAATCAAGGACTTATATTTTAAATTTTTAGATATTCTGACAAAAACATTTCCAAACTATATTACACACTGGGTTTCCTTCATGGTAGAGCCTGGGAAGCTTCAGGGCACAGGGCAGGAGTGCAATGTGTGAGCTGGCCAAGCAGAGGAAGGCAATTTGCCCCTGCACAAAAGGGTCCCAGATGCTGCTGCTTTTAGAGTTCTTATGTACGCTTTTTATTTTCTTTCCTTCCCTTTGCTATGGCTTGTCATTTCTTGTTCTTGACAGTTATTCTTGCCTTAGTAAGCTTCTGCTATTCTAGTTTGATGTTGGCTGGGAAATCAGAAAACCAAAGGTTTTGACAGTGTATCTAAAACAAAGAAAACAAAACTTCTGGGTCTTCCCAAGAATAGTATGTGTTAACTTCAGTGCGTAGACTTTATCTACATCATCCAATTGGCTACTTGGAAACCTTCTGTTAGATAGAACATGTAAAATGTCTAATGTCCTAGCACATAGTGGGTGCTGTTTTAAAAGGCATTTTATTGGAACATATTCATGAATCATAAAACAATCTGAGGAGGTGCTTTTTAAATTACCCTATTTCCCCGTCTTCATTTTAGCTTATTTACTTCATTTTTCCTGTTTGTGTTTCACAAAGTTAAGATTGTTAGATAAGTGATTTCCAGTTATATAAAGTATTACTCTGACAAAACTGAACCTGCTCAAAATGTATGAGCAAGCATATTTATAGATTCACTGCATATACATTTATTTTTTAAGAAATTAAAATTAAATTAAATTTTAATAAGACACTGGAGGAAAGAAGTACAGGAAGCATGAATTCATTGCATCCTGACCGGAAGCAGAAACTTATACTTCTCTGGCTGTTTGGTGAATTTCACTATGAATCACTCTCCTTCACAATGTGTAATTCTGCAATTAACTTGGAGACTAACCTGAGTTGTGGAGGGAAGGGGTGCCAGAGCTGGTGCCAAACACCCACTTTCAATATCCACTTGATCAACTAGTCACACAATCACGTCAAAATGACCCAGCAACCACTCTTTTCTCTTATTTTAACTTCTGGATTTAGAAACTTTTTTCCTACAGTTAATAAAGAAGTTCCTGTGTATTTTAATACTTGATAATAACAACAAATTACCTTTATTTTATTAGCTCATTTCTTTATTATTGAGTAGGTTGAATCCTCTTAGGAATCACTTGGGAATTACTGGTTATGGAATTGAGAATTGTTTAAAGAGCTAGAAATGACAATCTCAATGGATAAAACTGTGTTGATGATAACATTAATTTCTTGGCCCTTAGGAAGTTCTTTTCTAATGTGATCATTTCAGCTTTATGGTCCAGATTTAATATGCAATCTAAATAAGGGTGGGGGAACTTTATAATTTACTGGCCACCTCCTCCATGCCTAACACTGTGTTTGGCACTTCATAGTAGGAATATTTCACTTATTCCCTAGTTCATAACTTCTATCTCAACATCTTAGCTATGTCAGCTACTACCTTCTGTTCTTCAAATAATAACTTACTGAGTGCCTACTATATATCAGGCTCTGTTGGAAGCACCGGGGAAGAACAACAGTAAATTAAACAGACAAACACTTCTGCCCTCAAAGCCCTCACATTCCAGTGGAGAAGACAGATAACAAACAAAATAAATAAGTAAACCAAGTAGCGTATTAGATAGTGATAAATGCTGTAGAGAAAAATAAGCCGGGCAAAGAGATGGAAAATTGTCAGATGGCAGGAGAGGGTGGTAATTTTAAATAAAGTGACCTGGGAAGGCTTAATTAGAAAAGTAACAGTTGAACAAAGACTTGAAGGAGGTGAGGGAGTAAGCTACATAGATGCCAGTTTGGGGGGTGGGGGGGCTGGGAAATATTTCCAGTCAGAGAGAAGAGGAACACGAAAGTCCTGGGGTGAGAGCATGCCTGGCACATCCAAGGGACAAGGGGAAAGCTGGTGTGGCTGGGGTAGGTGTGGGGGGGTAAGGGCAGAGACACCTTGGGGGCCAGATGAGCTTTGGAGACTCCTGCAAAGACGGGGGCTTTAACTCATTATAAGAGGGGAGCCACTAGCTTTTGGCAACAGGGGGGTGACATGAGCTGATTTCCAAGGAAGACGCTCACTCTACTGTGTTGGGCCTCGATTGCTGGGGAGCAAACGTGGAAGCAGGGAGACCAGCTAGGAAGCCATCGTCCAGATGGGAGATGATGGGAACCTGGGCCAGGGTGGATGAAAAGTGACCAAATTCTGGGTACATTTCCGGGACAGGAGAAATAGAGGAGTCAAGGGCAGGGTTTTTAGCCTGAACAACTACAAGGGGAAAGGCTGTGGAAGGAGCTGATTTTGGAGGGAAGTTTGAGAATTGGATGAGTCAGCCGTTTAATATATGAGTTTGAGGTTCAGGAGAGAGATCTGGGCCAAAATATACATTTGAAAAGAACCTGAAATCAATGATTCAACACAAGCAGGCTGTACCACCCTGAATATTTTCTATGCAGGATTATCTCCAGGGATGCTTTGGCTACTGACTACACTTCCATCATTCAGAATCAAAAGGAGATGGGAGCCAACAATGCCGAGCTATGTAACAGGTTTCGGGCTGGGCCCTTGAAATACATTCTCTCTCTAAACCTCCAAAATCTCCAAAGGGGTACAGAGTGTTATCTCATTTGATAAATCAGGGAAGCAAGGTTCAGACAGGTTAGGTGTCTTGTCCATTCTCACACAGCTAGAACTCCTGGAGCCTAGATTTGAACCAAAGCTTCCCAACGCCCAAGCCTGAGTGCAGGTTTAGGCAGGACACTCTGTGAGGCATCAGTGCTACCTGACAGACCCAACTCTCTGAGGCCAGGCCACTTCTGCAGCAGAAGAAAACTATCACTGGCAGCTCACGTATTTTTATCCATTTGGCTAGTTACCTTGCAGCTCACTTACCACGTTCAGCAACATAATGATACAAAAGTTGATGCACACCGCAGTCCCTGTGGTTGCAACCTGAGAATTATTCCTGATTAATGCCCACTTAAAGGCAGCGAAAGTGCTGACGGTCACCACTCTGTAAATGACAATCCCGAACACAGCGGCGATCACCACGCAGATCTGGCAAGAAGACAGAGGAGACCCGATGAGCACCCAGGTGAAATGATTCAGGAAGAGGGTTCACGCCACCTGGAAAATCCTCTGACCAGGAAAGGAAATGAAGCTATGGCAGTAGTAACTCAAGAAACCACAACGAAATGTGTATTTTTCGGTGTGGTTAATACTATCTCTTGCCTGATGGTACTTTCTTTGATACTCAGATAGGGAAATCACACTGCTTGAAAGTTGATAATCAGGGCAAACTATGGGGTAATGCTTTATTAAGCAGAATTTCTGAATGAGCAGATGAACAAACATTTATTATGGGATCTGCTCATCACTCCTCTGTTTAAAACTGCTGACTTCCTGTTATTCTTAGGATAAAAAGCAAAGCCCTTAACGTGGCCTGCAAGGCTCTCTCCAGTCCCTTCAGGCACTATGCTCCCTCCAGGCACACTGGCCTTCTCTCATTGCTTCAAATGGGCTAAATGTCTTTGTCTTCCAGGCTATTTCCTGTGCCTAAAATACCTGCCTGCCCATTCCCAGTCTGTCTTTCTCTCACACGCAGACCCTACCCACTCTTCACTTCTCAGCTCAAGAACCACTTCATAAGGAAAGTTCTTCATGACCCCCCAGACTATTTCTTTGTTAGAAGGTATTTCTTTCAATATACTATTGTCATTTAAAACAATTTATTTGCTGGATTATTGTCAACCTACCCCAATAGAAAGCAAGCTCCATAAGGGCAGGGATGGGTATCTGTTTTGCCCATCACAGTTTCTGAAGCATAATTAGCATAATTACTGGCACATAGCTGGTGCTCAATTATTTGTTGTTGAATGAACCAACTATGTAACAGGTATATCATATCTTATTAAAAAGAATAAACACAGAATGAGGCATCTTTCTTGAAAGATTTCATGTTATTTGAGAATAACAGAGCACATTCTATTTCTATGAGATAATTAGAATATGAAACTCCAAAAAGGTTTGTGACTTCCAATAGATGATTCACTGAATATGACTTATATAGAAAAAAAATCCTCTTTGTTACAAAAACCTGGATCTTAAAGCCAGTCTTCAGGATGGTTGGATATACCATATACATGTTGAATTTCAGACAAGAGTGGCAATATAGTAGAATGAATGGACAGCTCACTTGACTCAGAGTCAGAAGACATGTCTGAATCCTGACTCAGTTTCTACCTAGCAGTGTGATCTTGGGCAAGTAGCTTGTCCTCTTATAAAAGAATAGGAGAAATTAGAATGTACTATACGTGGTAAAGGTGAACATTATTTCAGTGATTATATTCAAGTTTTTAAACATATTGGTTGAATATGCTGGTCATGACAGAAAATGCATATCTTATTCTATGGGCATGGTAAAAAAAAAAAATGGGAAAAACATTGCTAGGGCCTATCTCATGTTTTTCATTCTTCTCGGCATGGCATGGAGAGGCAAGTGGTAAGAATTTTGGATTCGAGTAAAGTTTTCTGAGCTCAAGTTCCATCTTGACCTCTTAACCCTTAAAGTTATGGAGTCTGAATTGCTCCATCTATAATATGGGCATACCAATACCACCTCTACTACCTCCGAGTTGTTGTGAGGATTAAATAACGTAACATGCAAAAATGTTTTGGAAAATTAAATGCCTGATATAGTCATCACCATGCTACAGTTTTGCACTTTATGAAACAAGTAAAGATTTTATTTTAAAAGTTTCAAACCATAAAAAATATTCCAGATGCAGAAACAATGAGTCTGCTGCATTTATCTGCAAATGCTTGATATGGTTCTGGCTTTCCTGAAATGGGGTTCATCCGCTCTTTCTTGGAATACTTGGCTTCAAACTGGGGCCGTATTTCTTCCTAAAGAACAGACAGAAACATTTATATGCATTGATGAGGTGCTTACACAATAAGGAAAAAAAAAAATCTCATATTTCTCCATCATAAAAACTGAGTCAACAGGGCCACACCAATCAGTCAACCAATGAGGTGGGCCTGGAGAATCAATCAGGTTTAAGTATTTGGAAATTGGTCACCTGAAGAAAACCTAAAGGATATAGATATAGGCTGATTATCACCAAAAGACAACGCAATTTAGACTAACAGTTAAATCTCTTTGTTATCTTATTAAACTGAGCTTGAAAGAAACTGAAAATATTGTTTTAAAAGAGCAGGTAATATTGTTTTAAAAGAGTTTTGAAACAACTAAGAAGCTTTTGTTTTTATTGCCGGGGAGGGATACGGACTCCAGGATAAAGAAAGTTTCTGAACAGGAAAATGTTCAAAATCTGTTCTGTGTGTTGTAATGGCAATAACATTCTTAGTTTTCTCCTTTTTTTTTTTTTTTGTTATTTTTAGATTTAGGTAGCAAAAACCTGGTGAATTTATTTTTTAATAAGCTCTTATAGGATTAATTCACCTTTAACAAATTTATTTTAAATGTGTTCTTAATTGACTTGGAAAATAAGCTAAGATCCTTACAAATCTAGCTGAAAATCAAGAATCCTCCAACTCGAAATCAAGCTGAGATTTTATTCCATTTAGTTGAATCCCATCCAAATGTGAAAAGCTTCTGACTAAAAAGCAATTATGGGATTAGGAAAGGAAATCATCAAGAGGGCATGCTAAAGTGGTTATGGTTAATTAAGTACAGGTTCTATTTGAAAGTCATGGAAGAGGAGGGAAAATGGGGGGGTACTGGTGAAATGGAGATTGGGTTAATCCAGGCAGAAACGCTCAAGATACGAATGAAGGTATTGATAGAGAGCAAAGAAATAGCTCATAGAAGAAAGGTTCCAAGGAATGGGGTTAGCACGGTTAGGGCAGGTAATAGGGCAGCCTTCATGTTGTCAGCCTGTCTCATGCTAGAGGTTAAGCCCAATGCTGCACTCAGTGGCAGGTAGCGGGGGTCAGTGGGAGATAGTTATAAACAGGTTCTGCTTTCTTTCATTTAATTTAGGCAGTTATATGGGAGGATATAAAAAGAACAGACCTAGAATCTTCTGACTCTTTGAGAAACTCTTTGACTTAACAGGCTTAAAGCATTAAGAGTTCTTGAGCTAGTGACCCCAGAACTGCAGCCAGTCACAGAGTGAGGCTGCATTAACTAGCTTACCCCCGCAGGCAGGTGTGGAGTCTATGCTTTTGTGCACAGCAAGCTGAGAACCATGGCCAGCAGTATGGCATTTCCACAATGAATCCCAAACTGAGAACTGGGATTGTGCATAGCTACTAAGGTGTGCTCCTGTATAAACATATGCTGAGTAAAACAGCAGTTCAGTATTCTAAGGGGCTAGGATGACAGAAGGCTCCAGAATTAGAAGGGGTACCAACATTTTTGGCACACCATAAATGCCAAATGTAATTTTTTGATGGGTTTGGCCAAAGTTACTTCAATAGTGTCATACTTCAGAGCTTAAATGAGAAAATTGAGTCACACCTCTTTTCCCTAGTGATGAAAAAAGTCCAAAGTTGAAATAGTCTAAGTCGATGCAGTTGCTTAGTGGTGACTTTGATTCCCAGGAAAGAACATTTTCCATCTCACCAGGAAGCCTCTGTCAGGAACAGACTTGACAAGAAATAGCAGAATGGCGCCACTCAGGAGCAAGTCCTAAATGCAGCCTGGCTGCCGCTAGCAGACCATATAATCTGCTAAGGCAGCTCTACAAACGCAGAGAACTGTTTTCTGGAGAATGCTTATGAAGTGTGAGAGAAAGCCTCACTGTAAGAAGACAGATTGCTTAAAATCCAAGAATTATTTCTAGATCTATAACTTATCCAAATATGTTCATGGGTATAAGGTGAAAAGGCAGTGATTCATAGGGTGTGATTTGAAGGAAACCAAAAAAATACTACTCGAAATAATCTCCCCCACAGTCCTTCCAGAAGATTTCTTTTAATATATAATATATAATATATAAGATAATATATTATATATATATATGTGTGTGTGTGTGTGTTTCCTGGGAGGCAAACCCCTATTCATACCCATTATTATATTGTATAGGCTTAGTTTATTTGATATACTGGCACAGCAAGGCTCTGAGGAAATGAGATAATAAATGACAGAAAGGATGAAAAGAGACCAGGCTTGGACTGACTGTCAAGAAAAAGCAGGGTCTGATGGGGCACCAGGGCGGCTGAGCCCAGCATAGGTACTTGAGACTGCTGACAGGAATGGGGCAGAAGAGAGAGTGTTAAGGAGAGAGACACAAGGTCAGGAAAGAGTACAATGCATGGCCTCGAAGCGGGTAAAAGGTAGTAATGGAGTACATGAAGGTGAAGGGACTGAGTTTTCCTTCCTCAGTTATTGTCTGGAGCTGGCCCTGCACGTAGCCATGTCCACCAAGGAGGCTGTGAGGAGTGGTTTCTCCTCAGCACTTACAACTTGAAGTAACACTTTTGACCCTGTACACATCTGGGTACTCACAGAAGCATTTCCTTGGTGTAGTTCTCTTTGGAGGTTTGCTTCCATGCACCTAGAGTTATAAAACGAATACCCTATTTCTGCTGAAGTAGAGGAAATGGATATTTTAAAAATCTGACCAAATTGTACTACCAGTTCTTCTGATGACTCTATGTACAAGTGAAATGTTTTACTTAGTTATGAAATTTTATTCTAGTTCCTTATTTCATGCTTGAAATTTCCTGCAAAGAGAGGTATTGAAAAAGTTTTATGAGTATACCTGACTTTGTCACAGAGCAGAGGAGTGAGAACTCAAAATCATGCATTTCTTGGTGATATTTTTTTCTTTTTTTCTTTTTTCTTGAGGTCCCTGCGTCGGGGATTGAACCTGGGACCTCATATGTGGGAAGCCCAAGCTCAATCACTGAGCCAACTTTGGCTCCCCTCAGTTGGTTTTTTCATTTCTTTGCTTGTTGTTGGTTTTTTTGACTTGTTTGTTTTTAGGACTCACTGGGGTCTGAACCTGAGACCTCTGATGTGGGAAGCTCAACTGCTTGAGCCACATCTGCTCCCGGTGACATGCTTTTTAAAAAAATTCCGAGGTTAAGTATACAAACCTCTTCTTCTTCCCAGTCTATCAAATCCCAGTCATAAGCAATTACTGCTCGCCGTCTTTTCCAAAACTCCAGGAAAACTGTTGCTGGAACAAACAGAGAAAGACAAAGATATTTTCAAATAAAGTAAAACAATGCTCTTAACTGTGTCATTGAATAATGAAGCTAATGTAAAAAATGACAGTTGTTTGTGTAAGCATCTTTGAATATTGGAATTTCTGGATAGGTAAACTTCACTAAACATGGACCAAGTTTTCTGAGAAATACTATGCTTCTGTCAAACATAATGAAAAATTAAGAGATTTCATTTATAATTAATTTAAGCTGGTTGACAAATCAAGGCAGAACAGACTTAGAACCATTAAGCTCCTGGGGTGTGAGAATATGGAAAACTGGGTCATCAACATCTTTCTAATTTACAGAGTATTTATTTATTTATTTTTAAAAGCAGGGGTAGGTAAGGGCATAAAAGCAAAAGCAAAACCGAGCAGTTCACATGCATTTTTGATCAGCAGTCATTTTTTTTTGTCCCTAAAAATATTCTCCATGAAGCAATGTAAAATATATTCTACTATTTTATTGATGGAAGCTATTTTATTGGAGAAAGAGATCATTTTGCTTCTTTTTTTCCTCTAAACCATCTCTTTGTTGTCACAGTGAAGGTAAAAATGCTTCTTGAGAAGCCTTTTTCAATAAGAAAGGGGGTTAGTCTCCCTCTGTACCCAGAGAAATCTGGGGTTATCCTCATTCAGCTAAAGTAACTTTCTACTCAATTCAATTAAAATATCTACTTGAATGAATTATTGAGTATTATGTAATTACAGAGAGATTGAAAAATAATTGAGAGATATTCCTGCTACCCTGAAAGGCACAGCCCAGATGAGGACACACACTAACGTACACACACACACACACACACTCTCTCTCTCTCTCTCTCTGAGAATGACTGCAAGTAAGGATCTCACAGAGACACCTTAGCAGAAAGAGTTGGTGGCCCTTTCTCTACATAGGGTCTTGCTTTGTAGTTAGACCTGGCAGAAGGGAAAAATACATCATATATTTGAAATCAGTGAAGTGGGAGAAAAGATAAACCTTCAAATGCCTATTCCAAAGAAAGACAATGACTTTCTTTTTTTCTATTCCTGCTGGCTCTCACATTATCTCCTCATTAGTGGTATTCAGATAGATAAGACTTAATTTAAAAATAAGGAACTAGAAAGACAGTATATGGAAATAGTTCAGAGCTCTCTGGCATGCTGCTTAGATCTTCCTGGGTTTCAAATCCAGCTCAGACACAAGCTGTGCTACTGTTGGTAAATCAATGAACTTTTCTCACTCTCAAATTTCCTCCTATGCAAAAGAAGGATGATAATATAGGTCCATAATCTCTTATTTGCGATTACAGAATTAAAAAATTCCCTGAAAATTCAAAGTTTTTTCCTAACTGGTCTGGTGGTAAGATCTGACTTGGCGTACAGGAAACTATTTACAGTTTCTATTTATGCCTTTTAAGAGAGACTATTCATGCATTAAAAGCAGCCGTATTAATGTACTTGAATATGGACTCTATCTCCAGACAAAACACAAGGTATATATTTTATATTACCTGGAACTATGATGAGTTTGATTAAAAAGTGTATTTCTTTTGAAGGGGGCCTGCACGTCGGGCCCGGGGCACCACGTAGGGGAGGCT
Source organism: Dasypus novemcinctus (assembly GCF_030445035.2). Taxonomy (NCBI): domain Eukaryota; kingdom Metazoa; phylum Chordata; class Mammalia; order Cingulata; family Dasypodidae; genus Dasypus; species Dasypus novemcinctus. The sequence goes on along the minus strand of NC_080684.1, from coordinate 85,190,578 downwards.
GGTGGGCGGCCACTGCTGTAGCTTTGCCTGGGTGCCCAGCGCGGTGGGCCTGAGCTGGGGCGCTCCCGGGACCCTCTGCTCCGCCTATCCCTCAGGGCCGCAGCCGCGCGAGAGGCCCGCCCCTGTCAAGGCCAAGGGTCTGAGGTGAGCGTGGCCGCGAGCAAGGGGTTAACTTTAGGAAGGAGGGAAAGACAAGGAGGAATTGCGGTTGGCGGTAAAAGGCCACCTGCTGCAGCTTCAGGCGCCCCCGCGATCTGGTCTGGGGATCAGGTCCGGTCGACCCCTTTAGGACAGAAGAAGAATTCTTAGTGCTGAAAGCCTGGGAGGCGCTAGCGTAGAGGTTCACGGACAAAGTGAAGTGTATGGTTTCTCTCGGAAGTGTATGGTAGAACTAAGGCAGATACCCAAGGGTCATCTGAAATTGTGACTGGCTGTCTCCTAGTCCCAGGATAAAGAGATCAGTACTCAAGCATTAGCTTTCCTAAGACCACTAAAAAGATGTCTGATATAAAGGCTTGGGCTGAGCATGTTGTAGAATGGTCTGCAGTGGAACTTAACAAGTGATTTTTGGCCCTGACTCCATTGTTAGTAGCAAGTACCATATTGCCCTGGAAAGTGGCCAAGTTGGTTGAGGCCAGGGAAAAAGAAAAGAAGGAAAAAAAAATCAAGAAAATGTTGCAAAAGCTAAAAGACTAAAAAATGAAGAAAAGAAGAGGCTCTGTAACCAGGAGAAAATCATTTGGAAAATTATGCAGCTTTGGAAGGACTCACTAGGGTTTTTTTCTTGGGATTTTATGACAGAATTTTATAGCAAACAAAGTGTGACCATATGGAAGAATCAAGTAGTAACTAGGTAACTTAGGCTTGGATATAGAAGTTTGTTGGTCTCTGTGACAGTTATTGGGTAAATTAGTATTTATTGTGTTACAAAATCATATAACTGACAGAGTCATCTGCCATTTTGTAGCATATCTACTGAAATAAAAATATCTTATGGAGAAAAAAATGACTTTAGATTATGAATTCTATTCAAATAATAACTTAAATTGCAGTTCTGTTCTGGACAAAGAATGTGAAAGTCAGAATTGTCCTCTATGAGATGAAGAATGAGTTTGGGCTTAAAAAAAGATACAGTATATTAATCACATCTTTTGTCATTATTGTTTATTTCTTGGAAGATAAGCATTTCTGGCTTTCTCAAAGCAAATTAAAATTAATAAATTAATACCTTATCTTCTGTAGATTTTTTCTGATTTTTTAGCCTTTATATTGGTAATACAATTATCATACATTCTGTATTTTTTAAAGCCTAATTTTATAAAGAGTTCTTTTGTTGCTCCTTGAGACTAAGGGCTGTGTTTTAGCCATTTTATATTCCATGAGTCCAGCACAGTGACTTGTACTCATAGAGACTCAATAAATGCACAAATGAAATGCTGCCCTGACAATGAAAGCAGTGTGACAAATTGCTCAATAACCTAAATCTTCTCACATGGTTGTAAGAAATTAAAATATAGATTTGAAGAACATGTAGCTATATCTTCTGAATGCTTTAGGCATAGGTGCCAATTAAATAAATAATAATTTATTAATATAAAAGATTAAAACTTTAAATTTCTCTTTTTTATTGCAATACAAGTATGGCTCCATTTTAATTATGAAAGCCATTGTTTGGTTGAATGGACCCTTTGGGAGAGTCTGCCAACTGTCCTCTAAGATCCATTTTCCTTCTTTTCCAGTAAAACGACGATTGCTTGGCACATGTCTGTCCATCTACACAGTATTTCCTCAAAATCCTTGCAGTTAGATGGGGCCAAAGGACAGTTCTCACCAGTGGAAAGTTGGCAGAAGTGATGTGTACCACTTGCACGTTGATGTCTTATGGCACTGAGTGTTTTTACCACATCCTCTTTCTCCTCCTGAATGAGTAGAAACCAAGTGGCCTAGCTGATACCACAGAAATGATGTCAAGGCCTGAGGGGATGGCACGTAACTTATTTATAGGCACATGGGTTTCCAAATGACCACGTGGAGCAGGGTTATCTTCCTGCTGGAAGCTCACTTTACTATTTCACATGTCAAATAGTAGCCTGGAATGCTCACTTTACTATTTGACATAAGAGAAAAATTAACTTCTGTGTTTTTTTTAAGTCACTGAATGATTTTAGGTCTTTGTGGTATAGCAGCCTAACTATAATTTAACCAATACAGGCACATATTCATGGTGCCTTGCTCACCTAGACAGTGCATGGAGGCATGAAGATTAAGTAACTGGTGCATCATTTCCATCATAGTTCTTAGAGAGAGCAATCTTAAGTCATAACACCTGAAACTTTAGTCTTTTTACCAGAAGATGGAGTTTTGCATACTCTGTCCTTTTCTATCCTCAACTCCACCCTATGCTACTACCTAATCTACCCATAAATAAAATTCACCTGAGGTGTTAACAACAAAACCAAATAACAATCTTCTCATCACATTATTGAAACATGAAGAAAATGTGAGACTTCTGCCCTGCAGTTTAGGTAAGTCAGGGTTAGTGCTCAGGTAGATTAATGTTCAAACACCAGGACACTCCTTGTTTAGACTCATTTACATTTGAGAAGGTTGTCTAGTATAGTCCACAAGGAACAGGAAAGGACCTCAGTATGGAATGTTCTACAGTTCACACTCTATTGTTTTCTTAAACAGAATGATTATGCCTACTTCAAATAAGATTGATAGCAGAGACTGCTTGTAGTTTATCAAAACAATTTCTTTTCCTCCTGGGTATAGTTAGATTACATTCTCCAGTTTTTGTTGCAGTCAGATATGGTCATGGACCAAGGTCTGGCCAACACAAAGTAAGCAGAAGTGCTGTTTGCCACTTTTGGACTAAACAGTTAAAAAGTAAATGTGTCATCTCCATTTCCCTTTCTCCTTTTACTGGCTGAACAGAGAGGATTCTGAGGATCCAGAATGGAATGGGGTCACAAGATTGAAAGAACATGGATGCCTGACTATGTGGAAGGCTGCCTGCTAGTAAGGAACCCTTGATTAGACTTCATGTATGTGAGTGCTACTGAACACCAAGGTTTTGTGGTTTGTCTATTACAGCAGCTAACTTTACTCATCCTAATTAATATAGGGGTTTTCTGAAGAACATAGCTAAGGTCAATATTCTACAAATAGGAAGAAATAAAACACTGTCTTTCATTATCTTAACTAACGTATTTAGGGAATCTTATACAGGGAAAGCTCCCTTTCCTCTGCACATATTAGATTTTATTGCAGGATTGAAATGCTGTATTGTTTATTTAGTTACCATGTAGCAAACATTTATTATGAGTTAGTATGACATATTTTCTCAAAAGTTATTAATGTTGGTATTATTTTCATCATTTTATAGATGAGGAATCTGAGGCTCCGAGAAGACACATGGTTGGTAAATGATAGTGCTGGTTTTGGCTCTGACGTGACTCTTAACCATGAGCCCAAACTTTACAATGGGGAGATCCAAATTCTATTGAAACGAGAAGGGCTAAAAAGAAGGACAAAGAAAGCTCACTCTTTTAACTATTCAAGCACTTTGTGGAAATCAGTTATAATTATAAATAAAAACGGACCATGTTCCAGGGTTACATCTTCACTGTGTGAGCCTGGCACTTACTCTTTATCCTTCCCTCAGATATATATTCTTCTGGAGTCCTGGAAAAGCCTACAATTCTCAAAGCTGCCAGGGATACCATGTTACCAGTTTTTGCCCTGTGATAACATAAAAGGTTTTGAAAGTCCTGATTTGATGTTTTAATCTTGAACATGTCCACTCTAGTGGTTCTAAGGAGAATTCTAATTCTCCTAGTCTAATGCTAGAAAATAACTATAAAGGCATTCTTCTTATTATTTTTTGAAAAGTTACAGGGCTTAAAGGTCCTATAGTCTTTCCTGAACTTGTCAAAAGATTGTGTTCCACTATTTTGTACAAGAAGCAAGAATTGAGCTGCAAGAAAATGGGCAGTCACGTAAAAGAGAAAAGAAGATTTTTTGTTTAGCATGGTGACCTCCTGTGCCGATGACTGTAAGCATTTTCAGAAACTAGGTCAAAATGATCCTTTTATTTTGTAGGAAAGCAGAATGATGTACTTAGCACACTTAGCCATTGTTCTCTCAATACTACTTTCCTTTTCCTAAAAAATGAAACTAATAATACTAACAGATTTTTTCAGTCCTTTATAACTTTCTGAGAATGTTTATTTGGAGAGGGTACAGAGGAGTTACAATGATGCACTTCCCAAGAACTTATCAATAGGAGGAATGTTACCTTATAAGAGCTTAACTTATAAAATCTAAACCAAAATAAATAATCATAGCTAGTATTCTGAAACTCAAATGCTTAAACGGCCAGGTCAGTATATAACTGAGTAGAAGAAGCCATAATAGGGAGTGGTGAGGACTGGGACAAACTGGAGGGTGTGAACACCCTGTGAACTGGTGGGTATTCCTCACCTCCCATCAACTTTTCTGTGGCCAGACCTTCTAATTCTTTAAAGCCAATGTCCCCTGAAGGGCAAAAGCACTCCTGGTGAAGGACCGTTGCTCTAAATATTGAAGGAAAAAGAAAAAAAAACCTGCCTCTCCAGAGTTCTACTCCAGCAGCAATAATATCTTTCAAAAATTAAGGTGAAATATATGTTTTAGGTCAAAATGGCTGAAAAAACTCATTAACAGCAGACCTACATTATAAGAAACTTTAAAGGAAGTCCTTCAGGCAGAAGGAAATGATGCCAGATAGAAATCTAGATCAACACAAAGGTGAGAATACCTAAACCAATAAATATGTGGGTAAATATAAAATATTTTTATAACATTCAATCTGTTATAGATTTTTGACTGCTTAAAGCTAAGGTAATAACAATGAATTGTGAGATTTATAACTTGTATAGAAGAAAACTATATGACAACAATAGAAGTAAAATATATGGTAAAAATAGTAGTAAAATACACGACAACAATAGTACAGAGGACAGGAAGGAGGAAGAAGTCCAGCTATTCAAAATTCTGATACTACCTGTGAAGTAGCATCATATTATTTGAAGGTAGGCTATGATAAGTTGAGGACATATATTATAAATACTTGAACAACCACTAAAAGACGAAAACAAAGATGACAGCTAATAAGACAACAGTGGAAATAAAATAAAATTGTGAAAATACTCAATTATTCCAAATACAGGTAGGAAAAGAGGAAAAATGCAACAAAGGGAAGTGGGACACATGTAAAGAAAATAACAAGATGGTATTTTTAAACCATATATTGATAATTATCTTAAATGTACGTAGTAAAAACATCTCAACAAAAAGGCAAAGATTATTGAATTGGATTAAAAAAAGACCTTACTATTATCTGTCTGTAAGAATCCTAATTTAAATATAAAGGTCCAGATAAGTTAAAGGTAAAATTCCTTAAAAGAGTTTAGTAAATTAAATATAGGAATATTTAAAAGGATACTACATTATGTTTAAATGGAGTTTTTAAAGGTGGTTGTAGCATTAAAATTAATTTAGTTAATATATTAACCATCTTTTTAAAAAGTATGATTATTTTAGTTAATACAGAAAATATTTATGATAAAATTCAAATTTCATTCATCATAAAAACTCTCAACCTCTAAGAATTGAGAGAAAATTCAAGTTGATAGATGGCATCTATGAAAACCTACAGCTTCTATCATACTTAAAGGTGAAAGATTAAACACTTTCCTCTCAAGATTAGGAAAAAGGCAAGGATGTTTGATCTTATCATTTCTATTAAACATTCTTCTGGAAGTCCTAACAGGTATAATATGGCAAGAAAAAGAAATAAAACCCATACTAATTGGACAGTAAGAAACAAAGTTGTTTTTATTTGTAATATCATAATTGCCTATGTTGAAAAAACCTAATAAATCTACATAAAAGCACTAAAACTAATAAGTGAGTTGAGAAAGGTATTAGGATACAAAGTTAATATATAAAAGTAGTATTTTTATACAGTAGCAATGAAGAATCAGAAATTGAAATTAGCGGAAAAATATTTATAAAATGTCAAAATATTAAAGATGTAGTGGTAAAGTTAACAACATATGGGCAAAGCCTGTGTATTTAAAACTATACAACACTGCTTAGAGAAATTATAGAAGACCTAAATAAATAGAGCTAAACGATGTTCACGGATAGGAATATTTGATATTGTTTTCAATTCTCCCCAAATTGATTTATTGTTTCAACTCAATCTCAATCAAAATATCAGCATGTTAGTTTTGTAGAAAATTAACAAGCTGACTATAATTTATATGGAAATGCGAAGCACTTAAAAGAGCCAAAACAATTTTTACAAAGAAGAACAAGATTTCAAGGCTTACTCTCATGCTTTAATAATCAAGATAGGGTGTTGTTTTCATAAATAGATAAATAGATACATGATTTATGTATCAACATAAATGCATCTTGACAGCATTAGGTTAATGAGAGAAGCCAGATAAAAATGATAAAACTATAGGCTTTATAGAAGAAAACATAATTAAAAATCTTAGGAAATTTGAGTTAGGAAAGTGTTTCTTAAATAAAGCACAACAAGCATGGACTATAAAAAAAATAAAAAAGTTTAAAAATTGGTATATATCAAAAGATACCGTCAAGAAAATAAAAATGCAAGGCATGAAGAAACTTTTTGGAGGATGAAAATATTTTGTATCATCATTATGGTGACGGTTACATGAATAGATACATTCAACAAAACTTGTCATATTATACACTTAAAATTGGGTGGATTTTATTGTATATAAATTCTACCTTAATAAAAATGACAAAAACTTCCCATAATTCCACTACCCAGATGAAACCACCATTAATATTATGAAATAATGTGTTTTTGCTTCTACTTAATATACTTAAACTTATATTTTTTTGGTATACTTTTAGGATAAAAGTAGGATATCTTAATTTTAACAAGTTTTTTAATACAAGCTTTGTGTTATGATAACCTTTGAAGTAGTGGATGCTTATAATTTCCTTAGGTAGTCTTCTATTGTTGGATATTTAGTTCGTTTCCAATTTTTGCCTATTATAAATAATCAAATCAAGGAGAACATTTATGTATAAGTTTTTATTTTTTTTAAGGAGGTACCAGGGATTGAACCTAGGACCTCATACATGGGAAGCAGGTTTTCAATCACTGAGCTACATCTACTCTCCTATGTATAAGGTTTTAATCCCATAATTTAGACCTTTCCTGAAGCCCAACTGTACAGACTACTTTGGCTGAATACTCAAACAGCGTCCTACTAGCCTCCCTGCTGCCTTTTGGTCCTCACTTTTACCCCTCCCCAAACTGCCGCCAAACTTACTTCCCAAACACAACTAACGATGCCTCCCCGTTTATAACCTCAGTGGGCTTTCTGCTGCCTACAGGATGACGCTGGCTTTTCAGTGTGGCGTAAATGACCTGTGATCCGCCGAGCTCAGCCCTCAACACGCGCCCTCCATCTCTATCACCCTGAGCGGCCGAACCCTTCCTTTTCAGGCTTCTAGCCACACTCCATCAGTGCAGATGTCATCCATATCTCTCCCAGGCCTCGTTCCTTTGCCTGGTCTATTTAAGACTTGGTTCCAATATCTCCTCTCGGGTGAAAGCTTTTCCTTTTTGTCTTAGGAAGTTGATTGCATGGCCCCTCACTGTCCCACTGTAAATTGGACTCAACACACTGTATTCTAATTGTCAACTCTGCTTGAATGTACTGAGATTTTTGAGAACAGAGATCACATCTTATCCACTTTTTGTATACCCAGTGACAGTATGTACTCTGTTGAGTTAACAAAATCGAATTGGTACATGGTATGCAATGTGCATGATCTGGTGGACACAATTTGGTATGACTCCAGAGTTAGACAGACCAGCTTTGGCTTAAAATTCAGAATCCACCACTTAACAGCTGCTAGGTGATCTCCCGCCAGTTGTATAATCTTGAGGAGGTGTCAGATGAGGAAGTGCCTACACACATGGTAGGCATTTAGTAAATGCCTTTCCTTTTTTTTAAAATATACACTCACCATTTTTGTTGGACAAATAGGTAAGATTATAAAAAGTTAGCATCAATATCTAGAAACAAAAGGCCGATTATTATAAAGTTTATTTTAAAAATTGAGACATACTTTATTTGCCTGTTACTGAAAGGACCATATGCAGATTCTTTGAATTTGCATTCAAATAACCACAGTCTTGTCATTTTGGTTAGAGGGCTCTGAGGGCCTTGCTTTGTTTGTTTACTGGGGGGATAATTTAATTCTTGACAACCGTGAAAGGAAAGAAAAAGGGGGAGAGGGAGGAAAAAAAGCAGAAACGAAGAACAGAGGGAGATAATCTGCCTCCTGACATGTCCCCACCAACATCCAGGTCCCTCAAGATTCTTCCCTACCCCCCCCACCCCTGGTAAGAAAGAAGCTATTTTAGCCCATAATAATTCTCTTGCTTGAATCTCTGTGAACAAAAATGGACAACGAGGAAAGACCCACCCCGTAGTTCAAGCCTAGAGCTTTAGGCTCCCGGTATACCTGGAGGGTACCTGGGGCACTGATATCACACGCCTGTGAACCTGGCAAAGCCAGTGGAGTGTGTCAAGATTTCCAACCCCACACAAAGACCCTCCCCAGCTGCTACTAACTGGTTCCAACCGAAGCCTTATTGTTTCTCTGGTGAATGCACAAAGCAAAAAGGCGACAAAACAAACACATAAACCTGTCCCTCCGGAGGTCTTATAAACCACTTACATCTGTCCTCGTCATCTCCATATCTTGCAATTTCCCGAAAATAGAGCGCATTTGTTTTCTTAAACATCGCTTGTCAATCATAGCAGATGATCCTGAGACCGTTAAACTGAGCTCTATTAGAACTGACACGCTTTTATAGTACATCACAGCCTCAAAGTGGTTTAAAATGTAGCTTAGGGCGGATGTGGTGCTCCTTTGTCTTAAAGTTTGGATCTGAAGCAAAAGCACGTCTATTCATGATTCCTTCTGGTCCCCACTGTACCAATCTCTCTCCCTCTGCACTCGGTGCATCCCTTCGGTGTCAGTTGTTGTAGCTGCTTGTGTCCCTCCTCGTGTCCCAATACACATTCTGGAGAATAAGAATCTCGGTGGCTCTGCCTGTCCCTGCTTGGGCAGAACTTCAGGCCTTCTCCAAGGTCACACACCAACCTATGGTTTGGATGATATTGGGTCACATGCCTACTGACTAAGAGGGGCTGGAGTCACAGGGTTCAAAACATGTCCCCTTAACAGAGCTGTGCTGTGTGGGACAATTTTCCTTTGAAGGGCTCTAGGTAGGAAGTATATCCAGTATATATATCCAGGAAAAAACCCTTCTCAAGAGAATAAGGTTTTATACTCCACTTGATCCTCATGGTGGAGTTTAGGAGCTAAGACTGCCTGGTTTAATTCTTGGCTTTGCCACTTTCTAGCTACTAATTCGCTTTCCTGACCTATGAGATAGGCATAATAATAACACTTTCCTCAAAGGTTACTGTAAAGATTAAATTGGATGATATATGTAAAAAGCTTAGGGCAGAGGCTAGCACACAGCCCTTAGTAAGTGTTAGTGATGACTATAACTGTTATTATTAATGGCTATTCTAGATTTCTTTAAGAAGCATATTCCTAGCATATCTGGGTTAAATAATTCTTTTTCTCAAATTAGCACATTTCTGTAAATAATACAGGATTTAAGCAATAAGTTGTCAACTATGATATAACAATTTAGAGGGAGAATTACTCTGGGCTTGCCTTGCCTGGAGTAGCCTTAAAACGTTCACTTCTGCCCAAAGGTTATTACAGAACATCTATCAGATCCTGACTGAGTAGACTCCACGGTGTGAAGACTGAAATCTCCAGTCCACCTCCCTGCAACCTCAGAAGCTTCTCAACTCCATGCCCCAGGCAGCCACCAATCAGTTCATGTTGGCAGGGAGATAAAATAAAGCCTATTTGTCATCCTTGGCGTAAGGTATTCCTAACGTGCAAGAAGGGTGCAATGCCCTTTCCACTGTGATTCTGGGGAATATGATAATCTCTGCTTTATAATCAAATGCTTTTATATCAGAATTTTACTTCTTTTATTTTTGTCTTCATTTTTTAAATGTTACATTAAAAAAATATGAGGTCCCCATATACCCCCACCCCTTTACCCCACTCCTTTCCCAGAATTTTACTTCCATACAGTCTCAGGAAGTAAACTGTGGAAAAAGAAACCATTATTTTAGTGAAAGTATGTCTGCCAATGGTGAAATTGGGCAAGGGAATTTTGTGTTTTAATTCTATCAGATCACCAGGATACTATTCTCTATACAGAAGTATTAACTCATAATAAGCAGCAGACTAGTCACCCAAGGCAGAGCCTCCCAATGGGTATGTCAGGGATGGGTTGTAGGTCGACAAGGGATAATGATCCCCTCAGCCCTTGGGGTGGCTGAGGATAGAGTGTTTAGGGTCTGATCCCTGGGTAGTGAGCAGGATCCTCTATGTACATCAGTATGCTGTGCAAATATTATTATGTCTGTGTACAAATATTATCATTTTCACATGTGCCATGGCTTGAAAAAGTTTGGGAACCACTGGTTTAAGAAATAAATATATTCTCCAAGGTCCCCTCATTTGTAACCACAGCAAATTTTAAGCACTGGATGACTTACAATACTACCTGATCATGGTTACTGATAATATGCTTTAGAAAAACCAGATATGTACTCTTGATTTGTGAGCTCAGTCTGTGACCAAAATTCCGTTTTGGTTAGCTTCTTTTCTTTGCAAGGGACAGAGATGCACCAAGCGTTGCCCAAATAAGGAGGACTTTCTGTAAGTTCCACCAAGGGAGGCAATAATTCCATGGGAATCAAAGACTGGGCATATTCAGAGTCGGGGTGGTCAGAATGTGGAAGCTCGGCAGCTTTAGAGACATCAGGCACAAGGGTCCCCAAGGCTTTACTCTGATGTTCCACTAATAGTATGACTCAGCTACATTCTGGCTTTGCCTTTTTTTGGGGACTGTCGTGCCTCTTCCCCCCCTACCATTTGGCTTCTGCATTCTCTGTTCTGTATCTTTTCTGGTAGTTCTTTGTTTCTTCTTCTTCCTAGGTACTAATTTCTCTTGACTTCAGCCTGTTCATCATTTCTTCTGGTCCCCACTTCTACCGATCTCTCTCCCTCCTGCCCCCTGTGCATCTTTCAATGTCAGTTCCTGCTAGCTTCTTTGTGCCTCTCCACATATCCCAATATACATTCTAGAGAATAAGAATCTGGGTGGCTCTGCCTGCCCCTGTTTGGGCAGAACCTCAGGCCTTCTCTAAAGTCATGCACCAACCTATGGTTTGGCTGATATTACACCAAATGCTCACTAGCTAAGAGGCTGGAGTGAGAGGGTTCAAAACATGTACCTTCAACAGAGCTGTCGTGGATGGGACAATTTTCCTTCAAAGGGCTCTAGGTAGGGAAGATGTAAAATATCCAGAAAAAAAGTTCTCCAAAAAAACAAGGTTTTATCTTATCAAATGGACCATTTATATATATTAATTGTCTCATTAAAATATTTTTGTTAATTTCTTTTTCTTTATCCCTTTCTCTTTTCTTCCATCAACCCTTTATCCTTCTCTCTTTCCATCCATCCATCTATCCATCCATCCAACCATCCAGGAAATAGGTATTGAACCCCTCTGGTTCCTAAAGAAATGCATGAGTTCTCCAAGGATGATAATGGTCCTTGAAAACCACAGCTCTACTGTGGGAGATAAATTGTGGATGCTAGTAATTATGAGTGCCTGAGAAAGACATAAACAAATGCTATGGAAGTTCAAAGGAGGAAGACATCATCTGGCTGCGGCAGAGGGCATTTCAGCCAGGCCCCAAAAGATGGAGAAGATTATTATATTCACTCCAGACATAAAGAACAATATAAGTCTAAGCCTAGAGTTGTAACATCAAAATGTAGGTTTTGGCACTTTATATTATAGAAGAAATGCAAAATCTGTGTAAAAATTTTAAAGCATATTGAAAATAAATAGTATAAAAAGTTTTTCTCTCATCATTCTCACCACAAACAAAAAATATTTGTCTTCCACAAACCCTCTTCTCCAAAGGTAACCACCATTAACCATTTAATATGAATTTTGCCAGGCATTTTTCTATTAAATCAAATCTTTTTAATTATTTAACCATGTAACTACAATTAAACCAATTTTACAAAGAGGTGGGTTAAGTAACTTGCCCAAAGCCACACAACCTAGTAAGTGACAGAGATGGGATATAAACCAAGCCCTGCTGCTTCCAAAGCTTAGAATGTCTCCAACACATCTTGTTATTATGGGACTAAATTGAGCTGACACCAAAAGATTCAGTTCAGACCTGTGAGTGGCTCTTGTTTCTAGAGTTCATTTTAGCCAGAGCTGGAAAAAAGCCAGAGGTGGATATTCACACATTAGCCAGATGGAAAGTTTCAATTCACAATGGAAAGTCCCATATACACGGAGGTGGGTATCCAAGTCTCATCATATGATTTTTTATTACTAAAAGCTTTATTTTTTGGCTACAATAGAAGGTGAACTTTAACAGTATAGTGCCAATTCAATTTTTGAAAGCTTACGGTAAATATTAGAGAAATCAGACATGTTTCTCCTTTACTATATTACTTTAAAAATAAACCAAATGGATTATTTACCAGCTTACCTCTTGCAGGAAAACAACTCAATTTACTCAAGCCTCTTCCTCACATATTCAGATTCAAACTTTCATCACAGAGCATGCATGAGTAAAACTCAAGTTATATGGATACTTACCCCAGACTGCCATGAAAACAGCAAAGAAGACAGTGGCTCCATTGTCAAAAAGGTGGGTTACCTGGGAACAATATGAAATACAGTTAGGCTAATTTTTTTATATCTGATATTCTTTTTTTTTTTTTTAATTTATTTTATTTCTCTCCCCTTCTCCGCAATTGTCTGCTGTGTCCATTTGCTGTGTGTTCTTCTGCATCTGCTTGCATTCTTGTCATGTGGCACTGGGAAAATGTGTCTCTTTTTTGTTGCATCATCTTGCCACGTCAGTTCTCTGTGTGTGCGGCGCCACTCCTGGGCAGGCTGCACTTTTTTTGCACGGGGCAGCTCTCCTTGCAGGGCACACTCCTTGCACATGGGGCACCCCTATGCAGGGGACACCCCTACGTGGCATGATACTCCTTGCACATGGCAGCACCACGCATTGGCCAGTTTACTACATGGGCCAGGAGGCCCTGGGTATTGAACCCTGGATCCTCCATGTGGTAGGCAGATGCTCTATCAGTTGAGCCACAGCTGCTTCCCTCTGATAGTCTAATTCATATCTTTTTCAAGTTCTGTTTAAACAGCTATGGTGATATAATGAGCTTTGTAGAGTTTCTTTGGGGATACTAGTTTTGAACCATAATTAAAGAGGGTATTCCTCTAATGGTGGAGTAGTTGAGAAATGGGAGAGTTGATTCCCTTTCATGTGGCTATGATCTAGTTGAGTGTTTTTCAGCAGCCCCAACGGTGCCACTAAGAATTTCCTTTTGTGCACTACAAAGACTTTTATACATGTACATTTGTATATGGGTATAATTATATTTAAGACCAGGAAGGTATTATTGCTACTACTTTAAAGGTTTCTGACTTCCCAAGCACTGATTTAATGCTTCATTTATTTACTTTGAAAACACGGTTATTTTGTTCAGAGTTTTGAGTATATAAGTTTTGGGTTTCCCTCTGGATTTCAGCATAAAAATGAGAGAGAGAGAGCAAGCAGAACCATTAACAAAATCCACTTTCATCTTTTTTTGAGCCTTGGGTAATAACCATATTTACCTATCACACATAACACAAAGACAGGTAAATACTTTGTCATTAGAATTCTTTTGCACACAACACAGCAGAAAGTAAAAATACCTATTCTTGCTGCAACACTGCTAAGCTCATTTCAGCCTCCAAGTATAAATCACACTAACTTCCTTGCCAAATTGAAATGATGACAGATACATTCATAAAGCATATCCTTTTTTGGGGGATGGAAGGGTACTTTATAGCTCTCTATAAAATATACTTTCTGTCCCTTGGAAAACATGCCAAGTATAAACAGGCATTTTCCTGTCATATCAGAGTATGGAGTATTTCAGATTCTTCCAAAAGTTTGTCTTCTTTTTCTTTGAATATAGGAGAGATGGGCAGCATATGGGAACATCTGGAGAGGACACCTGCCTCCAAGAAAATTCTGAAGTAGGCAACACACACCTTCTGAAATAGACATTTTCTAACAGTAGACCAAGAATGTAAAAAGAACATAAGAATATACTTAGGGACATAAAGGCAGGAAGATGTAAGCCTGGCACTGCTGGCAGCCAGCAGCCCCTTCCTCATGGTGTGAAGAGCAGCTGCCTGCCGATTAATCTCTTAGACAGGTGGGGAGGGAGAGCCTGGGGGCCTGGAGGACCACATCTAGGCCCTGGGGTCCTTATGCTCAGATGGCATGAGCTACTCTAGTATTTTTTTTCCCCAGTGAAACGAGTCAATGAGTCCTTTTCTACTTATGCAGTTAGAGTTTTCTGACCCTTACAAAATGCAAGGGTTGGGGATAAAGGAGCCCTGATCAGTGGAACAGCCACCAATTGGGCAGGATCTGGGTCCAATTTGATCCAATATTCTAATATATCCAAGTCTGATGAAATTTGTCCAGTATTTCTAAAGAAAACCCTTTATGATTTCAATTCTGTCATTCTGAGACTTTTAAACTTCCATTTTTTTAAAAGCAAATCAATATTATTGATACATATTAATAAAGCATACAATCCAACCAAAGTGTACAATGTATTTGATAAAATCAAAGTTATACATTCATCACTTCAATTGTGATTAAAGCATTTTCATTATTTAAATAATAATAATAACAAACACAAGATTCATTATCTGTCAATCTCTCTATGCTTTCCTTGCTGTACATAGCTGCTATTTATGGCTATTCTTACATTCTTGCCTGCTTGTTTATTTGTTTATTTATTTAAAGCAGTTTTATTGAGATATATTTACATACCATACAGTCTATCCAAAGTGTATAATCAGTGGCTTTTAGTATAATCACAATGTTGTGCTTTCACTATCACAAAAAAATTTTAGATCAATTTCATTATTCCAAAAAGAAAAACTCCACACCCCTTAGCTGTTACCTCTCAATCCCTCTGTCCTTCCTGTGCCCTACATAACCACTAATCTAATTTCATCTTTATAAATTGATTTATAGTAGCATTTAAAAAAAAATGGAATCATACAATATATAGCTGTTTGTGTCTGGTTTATTTCACTTAGCCTCATGTGTTTTTTTTTTTTTGGTCTGATAGTAACATTTTGTAACACTAACATACATTTATTCAGTTTCAAAGAAAAATAGCCTATATAAGCAGTATTACCCATATTCATATTTCACATGAAGTTTTACTATGCTACACAGTCCCCATGTTATATTTTATAGCTTTCCTTCTAGTAAAAAACATGATCCTCGTCTTTCCCTTTCAACTACTGTCATACTCATAAACTTGCTCTGCTAGTTATCAATACTGTGTTGTGCTTTCACCATTTCTATTGATTTCCAAAGATTTACAGACAACTTTTTTTACCAGTTCTGCACAGATTAACCCTCATTCTAATTTCTGGTGGCCTATATTCTAATAATTAACTCCATGAGTTTATACAATGTATTTAGTTTATAGTAACGCAGTCACACAGTATTTGTCCTTTTGTGCATGACTTACTTCACTCAAACTAATGTTCTTCAGGTTCATTCATGTTGTCATATGCTTCACAATTTCATTTCTTCTTAGAGCTGCATAATATTCCATCATGTGTACACTCCACAATTTGTTTATCCATTCATCAATTGATGGACACCTGGGTTGTTTCCATCTTTTGGCAATCATGAATAATGCCATCATGAACATTGGGGTACAGATGTCTATTAGTGTCACTGTTCTCAGTTCTTCTGGATATATATACCCAGTAGTGGTATTGCTGGGTCACATTCCAAATCTATATTCAACTTCTTTAGGAACTGCCAAACAGTCCTCCATGGGGGCTGTATCTTCCTGCATTCCCACCAACAGTGAATAAGTGTTCCTATCTCTCCACATCCTTTCCAACACTTGTAGGTCTCTGTATTTTTCACAGTGGCCATGCTAATAGGTGTGAAATGATATCTCATTGCAGCTTTGATTTGCATTTCCCTAGTTGCTAGTGATGTTGAACATTTTTTCATGTTTTTGCCATTTGTATTTCTTCTTTGGACAAGTGTCTATTCAAGTCTTTTGCCCATTTTTAATCAGGTTCTTTGTCTTTTTATGTTGAGTTGTAGCATCTCTTTATATATCATGGATATTAAACCCTTATCAGATATGTGATTTCAAAATATTTTCTCCCATTGAGTCAGCTGCTTTTTCACCCTTTTGACCTTTGAGATGCAAAAGTGTTTAATTTTGAGGAGGTCTCATTTACCTATTTGTTCTTTTGTTGCTTGTGCTTTGATTTTAAGGCCCAAGAAATTACCACCTACCATAAGATCTGAACTTTAGGAAGTTTCCCTGCATTTTCTTCTAGTAGTTTTATGGCCCTGGCTCTTATAAAGGGAGTAAGATATGGGTCCCTTTCATTTTTTTGGTTATGGATATCCAGTTCTCCCAGAACCATTTATTGAAGAGACTATTTTGTATCATCCACAAAGACTTGGTAGGTTTGTTGAAAACCAGTTGGCCTTAGAGGTGAGGGTTCATTTCTGGACTCTCAGTTCTATTTCACTGATCAGTGTGTCTATCTTTATGCCAATACCATGCTGTTTTTACCACTGTAGCTTTGTAATAAGTTTCAAGATCAGGCAGTGAAATTCCTTCCATATCACTTTTCTTTTTTAGGTTGTTTTTGGCTTTTCATGTGGACTTTCTCTTCCAAATAAATTTGGTAATTGCCTTTTCTATTTCTGTGAAGTAGGCTGTTAGAATTTTGATTGGTATTGGATTGAATCTATAAACTAGTTTGGGGAGGATTGACATCTTCATGATATTTAGTCTTCCAATCCATGAACATGGAATGTCTTTTCATTTCTTTATGTCTTCATTGATTTCTTTTAGCATTGTTTTGTAGTTTTCTGTAAACAGCCCTTGTATTTTTTGGTTAATTTGATTCCTAGGTATTTGAATCTTTTTGTTGCTACTATGAATGGAATTTCTCCCCCAATTTCCTCCTCAGATTGTTCAATACTAGTGTAAAGAAACAATTGATTTTTGTGTGTTGATCTGGTATGCTACCACTTTGCTGAACTTGTTTATTAGCTCAAGTAGCTTTTTTGTAGACCTTTCAGAATTTTCTAAATATAGGATCATGTTAACTGTGAATAGTGAGTGTTTTACTGCCTCTTTTCCTATTTGGATGTCTTTTATTTCTTTTTCTTATCTAATTGCTCTAGCTAGAACTTTGGGAACAAGTTAAAAAGTGGTGACAGTGGGCATCCTTGTCTTGTTCCCAATCTTAGAGGGAAAGCTTTCAATCTTTCCCCATTGAATATGATGTTGGCTATGGGTTTTTCATATACGTCCTTTATCATATTAAGAAATATTCCTTCTATTCCTTTCAGTTTCCTCACATGCACTCCTTTGATCTGTCAGCAGATGGCGCTTGTTGTCAGGTCTCCCAGTTAAAGACTGATCTGAGTGTGTTCACTGCAATAGGGAGGGGATAAATGTGATGGAGGATCCTGTTTGGATGCTAACAGTCTTGCAAATCAAACTTTCTCAGAGACAGTTCTCCAGCCTTTGCTGGCAGCCCCCTCTTTTTTCCCAGGTAGTAAATAATTCCACATCCCTCTGTGTCCTCAATAACCAGTCCTGGTCAGAAAGAAGGGTGTTTGTGAGAGTTGGATCTCTTTAGTCCCATGCTGGCTCCCAGCACAAAAAATGGCTCCTGGCCCGGAAGGGCTCCTGGGACACAGCTGACCAAAAAAAGCTGAATCAGCCTCAGACTGTGTCACTTACTCTCCCATTTCCTGGGGAGGTGGATCATGGAGCCCCCTCTGTCTGTAGCTGCCCACCACAGGGCCTGGAGAATTCAAAGCAATCTGCTGGTAGGGTGGGGGAAGGGTGCCAGACGCTGCACTGTAGTTTCTACTCAAGGTCTTTTTTTTTTTTTTTGCTGCTAAATTTGTTTTATTTCCTCCACAGAAACACTAGAGAAACTTGGAGCCAAAAATATATTCTACAGTGTAAAAAGTATTTTTATTATGTGTAGCAATTAAGTTAATACATTTTTTATTTACAGAATTCAACATGTGATCATTCCCCTGCTTAATTATCAAAGTCAGCTTAGTTTCTTTGAAGCTTGAAACAAGATTTAGCTTCAAGATAGCCCTCTTAAAAAGAACCCACAACTGTTTCCAGCCAGCCTGGTCATAATTCTTTTAGATGGGCTTCTTTTCATCTCCACTTGTGTGTGGACAAACTTCAGAAATTTCCCACCTGTTTGCTAGAATTCTTTGATCCTAATTTCTTCAAGTTATTCACTTTAGGTCCCTAGAAAGAGTACATATATATTTTGGCAAATGATCTAAAACGTACCAGCCTTTAATCTGTTAACATCCATTTTTTACCTTGAGACCTTAGCAAAAGAGAAAAAAAAGTAACAGGTCCCACTGTCACCATTGCAATAAATTTACTGTGATGGAAGCATAACCTGTGTCTCATTTTAGCCACATTTATCAATTCTGGTCACTATGTCAACTGTGCCCTTCTCATGGAACGAGGCTGTTCTACTAAAGGTCTTAACTATCTTAAAGTCCAGGGTCTTTTCCTGTATCTCTCTCTCTTCTGGGTGGTGTCCAGCCTTCCTCTGGTGTCCTATACCCTGAAACTTTTTTTCCAGGCCCTTTCTACCTGTCCTCTAGCTATTTTTCTGGGAGAGGAGATAATCCTGTAACTTTCTAATTCGCCTTAGCTTTCATTTTCTTAAGGTGCTAGGTAAGACTAAATCTTAAATCCAGAATCTAAACATCTTATAGCTCAGTACGGTCCAGTGGTAAAGAAGATGTGCTTTGCAGTCAGATAAGCCATGGTTCCAGCTGCTTACTAATATATGATCATGAATGAGTTTTACCTTTTAAATCTTAGTTTATTTACCTGTACAAGTGCGAATAATAACACCTACCTTGAAGTTGTTGTGAGAATTAGAAATAATAAATGTAGGTTGCCTAGTTATTATTATAGCTCTAGCATAGATATTATTATTGTTCTAGATCTTATGTTAGGTAGGATAACTATCTAAAGAAATCCTGTAAAGCATTCTAAACTATTCATGAAGATTCTTTTAAGGAATTATCATGAATCTCCTAAAAAGAGAATCTCCTAAAAAGAGAACTTTATTCCAAGCATATCTTTCCAAGTAAAAACAATCAAACACAAAACCTAAAACCAGAAAAAAGAGAACTAGGCTTCTAAGATTCCCCAAAAGCAGGATTTTTGAAGCTGAGTCATTTAGGCTCAACTCGCAACTTTTAAACAAAATTATATTTCTGACAACACTCATGGACTTGGGTTTATCTGTATGTTCTCCAAAGATAGAGCATTTTGTACTTTTTTTGGTCTCTTGCAGTAATACTAAGAGCCCAGATCTTTCTAAAATCACAGCTGACTGCTGCTCCCACAAGGGCTGGCCACCTGCAGTGCTAACTATTTTGGAGAGGCGGGTTTATGGGCTGCCTATCAAGATGTTCTCATTTAAAACAAACAAAACTCTTCAATGCCAAAAGAGTAATTAAATAAATCCAAGCTGCAGTGATTGTAGAGATAAAATAAAATCTGCCAACACTTTTTAGATCTGGAATCTGGGCAAGTTTTAGGGTCTTGGAAAAACCTTCACCAACTTGGGAACAAACCTGAATTCCAGCTATTACTTACCTAAGTGACAGTGCTTTTAAGATAGAACTCTAGGAATTCAGTGACTGTCTACAATTTTAATAAAATAAGTCATAATATGAGAAAGGGGAATGTAATAACATACAATAGCAATAATGGTGCCAGGTATTTGTTTTTTTCAAAGCACTTTCACATATACTCTCTTCTTTACTTACCCTTACATGTCAAAGGAAATTTGAGAGACAAGAAAGCTCAGGCTCTCTGGGGGAGAGTGTGGACTACAATGTGGACCACTGTCCATGTGCTGCAGCGGTTCTCCAGAATGTATTCGCCGGGTGCAGTGGATGTGCCACAATGATGGAAGAGTTTGTTGATGTGGGAGGGGTGGCGTGGGTGGGGTAGGGGTTATATGGGGACCTCATATTTTTTGAATGTAACATTTAAAAGAAAATAAAGAAGAAGAAGAAGAAAAAAGAAAGCTCAGGTTCAGAAAAGCTGCACCTGTATGAGATCAAAAAGGTAAGCCAGGATTGGGAATGAACGAATTAATGGACTAGAGTAGATTTACTGATATTCTACTATCGACTTATTGTGATTCTAGCAATGGAAGAACTTCTATCATTGATGTGGAGGCAGTGGCCACTGGAGATTCTGAGGGGAGGGAAATGGGAAAAATATGTGTAATATGGGGACATTTTCGAGACTTTGGAATTATCCTGAATGATGTTGTAATGACAGATATAGGCCATTATATATCTTGTCATAACTTACAAAATTGTGTGGGAGAGAGTTTAAACTATAATGTAAACTTTTTAATCCACACTTAGGGCAATGCTCCAAAATGTGTTCAACAATTGTAACAAATGTACCACACTAATAAAGGATGTTGTTAATGTGGGAAAGTGTGGGAGGGATATGGAGTGGAGCATATGGGAATCCCCGACATTTTTTATGCATCACTTACATAATATCAGTATCTTTAAAAAAAAAAAGTAAGTAGCTGAACTTGGGCTTGAACCTAACTCTTTTTGACAATAATGGTGATGAAGAGGAGGAAATAATGGCTGTCATTTATTGAGATCTTATCATTTGCCAAGCACTATGTTCAGTATATTTCTTATAACAATCGTATGAAATAGGCATTATATTCTCCATTTTATAGATGGGGAAACTGAGGCTTGGAGAGGTTAACTAACTTGCTCCCAAAGAGACAAGTAGTAATGAGCCAAGTCAAGATTTGAATGTAACCTCTGACTCCAACAGATGTGCTCTTTGTACTGTGCCATGCAGCAGCCTCTTGTAAGGATAACTACAGCCAACATCTTTTAAATCCATATACATTAAAAAAGGTATTTGAATTAGAATACTGAATGATGGAGATAAGTCTACCCACAAACATTAACTTGAGAATCAAAGGCCAGAAATGACAGAAAGAATATAATTGCCCATCTTCCCTCGTGAAGGAGTATGTTAAATTCAGTCCATCTAAAATGCTGCATATTTGAAATTACCTTGGCATAAACACAGCTGTCTGACAGCCTCATGAATGGACAGTATTTATCACACACAGGACACATGATGATATCGGTAGCTTGGCAGACTTCTTTACTGGAAAAGAGGAGAACAGAAAAGGACTGCTATTTGATGACACAATGCAATTATTTCCTGCAATATCACCAATATGTTCAGCTGGTAAGTAAGATCTAGTAGATTAAATTTCTGCCCTGAGAAGCTTCTTAGCCTTATCTGTTATTAATGTAAACAAGTACCTGCACATTTTAATAATTTGATAAACCAACTTATTTATGAGGCTGTTCCTTGGCTTTGCATATTAATAAGTTAAATTTAGGAAAATACATGAAGCAAAACATTGGTTGTTATACGTCAAATTATACAAAAATAACTTGCAACATTTCACAGGTTTGAAGCAATTTCATACTGAATTATGGGAACAACGATATACCTAAATGGGCCTGCCTCAATTTCTATGTGAATTTACAAGTTTTATAAAGGAGGAACTATTAGAAAGAACTAAGGATTTTAGTTCGGGGAGAAAAATACATGTCATTAACAATTTCACTAAAAAGCACGATATTTTTGTAGGTTGGAGGTTAAGTCACCCACTTTCATTTTTGCACTTTTAAAAGGCATGTTTATCCTTTAAGATCATTGTCCAGCTTTGTAATAAAATATCTTAAATTATATTCTGGTGAAAGAAACAAGATAACAATTCTCAACAATGAACCATTCTCAAGGCACCAGCAAGATGGTGAGAAGTCTTTCTGGCCTTGGATTAAAGAGGCCTTAGAAAAATAGAATTCATAAGAATGATGGTTAATTCACTATTTGCAGTATTAGTGGAGGGAAAAAAGGTGACAAGTCAGAAAGACAGCAACTTTTAGCAAGTGAATAAAAGTGAGCTGTTCTGTGCTTGTATAGTGGCTTGTCTGCCCACAGACGTCAGCTTTGCTTTGTGGACCTAGCAGCAAGGGCGAGGGATGGAGGAAAATCTAGTGAATTGAACTCTCTGAATTTTTCCACGAAAGACTGGGAAGAAAGTTAGAATATGCCCATGGTTTGTGACTACTCCAAAAGCACAGTCATCTCTAAATACTAAGCAAAGGCAGGTCTACTCAAGTCCCCGTACCTGACTTGGCAGTGATCCAGAGTGGTGACTCCATACAAAAAGACAAACAATCCAATGAAAGCAGCTGGGAAGAGCATGCCGGTGTACCAGCCCAGCCAGGCAAAATACAGCCCGATCTTCTCTCCAAAGTACCTCCTGTTTAAGACACAACAGCCTTGTGAATCACACTGACGTGTGTAAAGTTAAGCTTTCTAACACTTGGCTCAGTCATTGTACATTGGAATGGCCTCACCGATGAACGTGCAAACCAGATAAGCCAAGAGAATGGAACATGTGGACAAATCCAGACCTTGGGCTTAAATTTTGTCTCTTCTTCCTCCAAATCAGAAATGGAAGCCAACCCTTCCCTAAAGAACATGAACATACACAGGCTTATTTTGAGATGTAAAGAATAAACTCTGCCTGTTTCACTGTTATGATAAGGAACAAGGGGAATTTAAATAGTTGGTGCCAGTACATAATCTCATATTTGCCTTTTCTGCAGGTATATACGTTTGTATCATAATTATGGTTTAATATAGTAAACAAAGTTATTGTGAAAAACTTTAAATATTGAGGGACGAAACGGGGTCCCTGTTATGGGACGAGCAGGGTCCCTGTTAAGGGATGAGTGGGGTTCCGTTGTGGGACGAGCGGGGTCCCTGTTAAGGGATGAGTGGGGTCCCGTTGTGGGACGAGAGGGGTCCCTGGCGGGGAAGAAAGCCTCGTACGGCCGCTGAGGCTTCCCTCGGGGGCTCCGAAGGCGTGGAGGGCACATGACCCAGGAAGGAGTTGCGGAGACAGGCTGATGGCACAAGTCTGGTTTATTGCGGAAGGGGATGCAGATTTACAGGATTGGGGAGTGGTGTGGCGGGTTCTGATTGGCTAGGGCAAATGCTGTTTCCATATAAGGCAATGTTCTGGCATTGGGCTAGTGATTGGCCAGTTGGGTATGTGCTAACTCTTGATAGGCTGACACTGTTACTAAGCTGATAGGTGGTTGTAAGCTGTTGCTGGGCAAACAGCGTACTAAGAGATTAGGTTTAAGGGAGGGGGGAGGGGAAGTGAGAGCTGGGCTAGGCGGGAGATAGGAAGGGGGAGGGCGGTGCCGGCTAGCCGTTAGCAGCAAAGGCCTAGTCAGGCGTGGTCCCCTTGTCTAGGCCCAGTGGGCCGAGGTGGTGTCACCTCTTGCCGCACTGCTTGCCATTGAGGCAAGCCGGGTGCCCCTCCTCCCACAAAATATCCCTTTCAATATTTTGTAGCTGACAAGATGGTTACAATGCTAGAATCATCGGTTATTAGAAAGAAAAGAACTCTTGAGATTACTGAGATTCAACATGAATCAATGGCTGAGAGAGAGAAGGCTTTTCATAGACTTTAACATCTACCTCTACAAATACATATATATTTTTTAAAGATTTATTTTTTATTTATTTCTTTCCCCTCCCCCTCCCTCCCCCCCAGTTGTCTGCTCTCTGTGTCCATTCGCTGTGTGTTCTTCTGTGACCGCTTCTATCCTTATCAGCGGCACCAGGAATCTGTATTTCTTTTTGTTGTGTCATCTTGTTGTGTCAGCTCTCCGTGTGTGCGGCACCACTCTTGGGCAGGCTGCATTTTCTTTCGCGCTGGGCGGCTCTCCTTACGGGGCACACTCCTTGCGCGTGGGACTCCCCTACGTGGGGACACAGCTGTGTGGCAGGGCACTCCTTGTGCGCATCAGCACTGCGCATGGGCCAGCTCCACACGGGTCAAGGAG
The DNA here is from genome assembly GCF_030445035.2 of Dasypus novemcinctus. Taxonomy (NCBI): domain Eukaryota; kingdom Metazoa; phylum Chordata; class Mammalia; order Cingulata; family Dasypodidae; genus Dasypus; species Dasypus novemcinctus. Next base: position 85,166,245 of record NC_080684.1, on the reverse strand, counting down.
GCCAGGGGTCTGAACTGCAGACCTCCCATGTGGTAGACGGACGGCCTATCCATTGGGCCAAGTCTGCCTTCCTACAAATATTTTTTGATGTCTTACACCTGAGACTAGCCAGTCTCTCTAGTGTTCTGTAGTCTGTGAAGTTTGGAAGTGTCTAGAAAGTTCCTTGGTTTTTCTTTTATTTTTAAATAGCATTGCTAACTTGATTGACTTCTCTTAGAATACAACCCAAATTATGCTTTTTATGCCATTTGAGAGCTACAATTCATAACTTACAAGTCAATTATTTCTTAGGCAAATACAAGAACTTTCTAATAATTTCTTCATTCTCATTCTCATCAAACACTGCAGACCATCTGTTTCCAAATACTGTCTACTGCTTTCATCATAGAGTGTCCAAATGGCTCCTAAAAGCGTGGGATTTATTTATTTACCCCACTGTGTCCTTCAACAAAAACCTTTCACTCTCAGATTTTCCCAACATACATTCATACACACAGATATATTCATTTTCTTATTCAATAAATTAAAAAAAACATCTACTGTGGGCCTGGTACCACGTCCAGTGTTGAGAATACAAGGAAGGCAAAATAAATTTGGTCTCTGCTCTTGTGGAGCTTGTGGATTGATAGAGGAAACACATAATCAAACAAATGAGTTTATAATTACAAAACTGAGAACAGAGCTATGAAAGGAAAGAACAAATTCTATTAGTCTAAATAACAAGGCCATCTGACTACCCTAGTCAGAGAGGACATCTCTGAGGAGGTGACTATTGTGCTGAAAAGATGGAATTAACCAGGTGGGGATGGGGACAGAATAGAGAATTTCTGGCAGAGGGAACAGTATGTACAATGACCCTGGGGTAGGACGGACAAGAAAAAATAAGGGCTATGCAGGACAACAGAGAAGGAGAGGGGGGCTGGAGAAGCAGGTGGTCCTGGCCACCACATTAAACGTGTTCATCTTTATCCCCAAGGACCTGGAAAACTATTAAAAGGTTTTATTCAATCAGGGGACAAGATCAGATTCACATTGTGAAAGCATCACCGCGGGGTGAAGAAGGTATTTCGGAAGGGGCCAGGAGTGAAAAGGGAGACCAAAGTAGGAGACAGATGTCATAGTCTAGGCTAAAGACAAAGGCAGTGGCAGTGGCAGAGGAGATGCTGCATGTGGCCAGATTTGAGAGCTATTTGGAAGTAAAATCTGTGGGCAAGGTCTGTCTAAGTGATGAGATTCCCCTAGTGCATGGCACCTTTATTCAAGTCAAGGCTGGTGGTACTTTTCAATCTTCGTTCCCTTTGGCCACCTCAAATTCTGCTGAATTCCAGGGCTCAGCTCGACGGGGCCTTCCACAGGTGCTCTGGCCCATAACTTTCCTTTCCATTTTCTCTGAATTACTGTAAAACTTCTGGCCTCTGTCGCATGTTACCCAATTTTGGATGGTCTTGCATTGCTTTTTTTAAGTGTCTCAAGAACACAGGACATTTTTCTGAAGGAAACTGTGAGTTTCTCAAAGCCAGGGACCATAGCTTCTACTTGCCTTTGTCAGTAGCACTTAGCACAATACTAGAAACACAATGGGCAGCTAATAAATACTCACTGATATAATAGCAAAATCTTAGTCAAAATATTGTCATGGATGAGAGATGTTTTGCCTGCAGCAATTTTCTGTAATTTGGAATCAATGCAATCCAGTAATAAGGGACTAAGGCTGGGAAGAGAATCCTGTGTCCCCCCACCCCCCACCGCCACTGTTTATCATGCATTGAGACTGGTAAAGAAAACTGATCGCATCTCAGAAAGTGTTTCCCATTCACCCAGATCATCTGGACCATTTGTTACCAACACAAAGAAGGGGGCACAGTTCATCAAAAAGTTCTTGGATCATCAGGAGTAAACACTTGGTAACAAAGTAGCAATGACTCTGGCAGGAAGAAGGACTCCTCAGGGAGATGAAATGAAAGATGAGTTGTATTATTATTCCTCTCCCCCACCTCCTGGGTTCATTTTTTTTGGCCCCAGTACAAAGAAAACAAATCCAGGTAGCCTAAGAAATGGGACCTGAGTTTCTCTTTAATAAGGAACCTATAAATGTGGATCATTATTGTCCAATCATGATAACTATTCTCTCAATAAATAATGAGCTGTTGGAGCAGAATTCTGCCACAGCAAAGGGTTGGGCAGATATAGAAGGTTGAAAAGCATACATTTCTACTGCACAATTATCATATGTTAAAAGCTGATAAGAATAAAAAAAAAAGAAAAAAAAAACCAGAAAAATAAGAACAAAAGCTGATGTACTTTTTTTTGACTGGCAGATTGAAAGAAACCTTATAGATTATTAGTTTAAAATGAAAATTAAAACAATCCCAAATTTTATTGGAATGACAGCCCCTTGTACTTCCTATTTGCCTAATGGTAACTAAAATTCCACTTGTCAGTAATATATCTAAGCTGTGTTCCTCTCTATAGGACAATTTTCCAGTAACACTGGGTGATCTGTCCCTGATGGACTCCTTTGGGGGGGCCCGGCTAACCTCACATGTCCCCCCGTAGTCCTCTTCCTAAGGCCCTTATGGAGGAAATACCATCCTCATCAGAGGGGGGGCTGGTTTACCAAGAGCCCTCTGTTCTCTGTTCAGTTGCCTTCTTGGGAAAAAAGCCAACCTGAGCAAGGGCTGTGCATCTGAGACCCTTTTTCCTCCAATGTTGGCTAGTCCCAACTGACACTTGGCTCTAAACATTCTGAACAAGCTTTCTATGTGCAGCTGGTTTAAAAACTCACCTGACAAGATCCAAAGGCTGGTATTTGTACCACACGCCCCAGGAGGCCCAGCACTCGTAGAGCAGGTGTCGGTGGTTCTCCGCTCCGTGGGTTCTGATGGAGTTTTTACTTCTGTAACTTCCCTGGGATGAAAACACCACCGTCGTTGAGGTACTACCCACAAAAGCCGTAAGGAACAGCCGACAGCAATACTAGTGTCTTATGGCAGGAGTGAAAAGAGGAGTGGGATGGGAATAGAATGGATCCACACTATCGAGTAAAAGCAGTTTTGATGAGTTGATCAGGACATTAGCTGGTTGGAGATCCTGTGTAGTAAAAAGCACGCGCTTTCCAGAATCAGGACCGTCTGAACTGAGGTCAAAACCAGTCCACTGCTTTTTAGTTAGGAGACCTTGGTCCAGCCACCCAACCTCTCTGAGCCTTGGTTTCCTAATCTGTAAGGGAACTAATAATACCTGCCTAATTAGACGTCTGTGGCTTGAATGAATAAAGTGTAAAAAGTCTTATGCCTGAGACTTTTTGATTCTCTTCCCCACTTCACACAGCCTTATCTGTAAGAAAATCCTAGAATTCAAAAGCTGGAGGGCACTTCAGAGTTGTAATAATTCAAGTCTAATTCAACACCCTCATTGAACAAATGAGGAGAATGAGGGTCAGAGAGATGGGGGGTTATCTTAGCTTAACTTGTGGCAATGCTAGTTTCACAAACAGTAAAGGGACTTCCTGGAGGTGAACTAATTATTCACACCACTCCGAGAAGTTCTTTCTTAATGGAAACGCATAGGGCAGGGAGTTAAGAAATTCAGGTTCTAGTCTCCGTCCAACCACCAATTTGCTATGTGAGTAGAGGTGAATTAACCTTTCTCTAAACCTTCATTTAAACTTTAAACATGGAACAACGGCAACCATATCTGCTCTTCTTGTCTTCCTGCCTCTGAAGGTTATCATGAGGTTAAATAATATTGTTGAATTAATCCGAGAGTAAAACGTTAAAAGAGCAATTATGTTATTATTACGGTTGCTATTACTAATTTGGAATTTCACTTCTCATAGACTACAGGGCTTTACTGAGTAATGAAAGCCAAAGAGAAGGTCACGAGCTGCTCTGTGGCATTTTGTAGCTGTGTCTCCTCAGACACTCTCATGCCTGCCCACCTGCTCCCCTGAACACACACTTCTGCCTGTTTACCAATCTCTTGGATTCTGCCTTTACCACAGGGAAGGGCTGAGTAGGGGGGAGGATGCAGTTCTCAATGAAACCTTTTTCTGGGCAAAGCTAACTAGTAACTACAGGGAAGACACATGATGTTCTTAGGGGAAATCTGTCTTTGGAGTTCAGAAATACCTGCATATGTTTCTAGCAAACCTTTGTCTCAAGATATTTACTTCCATCATGCTAAAAGGAACATTCCAACAATCTTTCATGGAAGTCTGTAAATGGGTATCAGCCCAAAGCTTCCAGTTTTCTGTTGTTGGTTCTTTTGTCTCCCCTTTTTATATTCTCTTGGTGTTTAAAGTCAAGAGGGGGAGCACTGTCATATAAAAAGTATGTTTTAAAGACTTGCATTTTACAGAGTCGGAATTGTCCTCAAATGTTCTATTGGCAAACTCTTAATATTTTTTCTAAGATAAGATTATACTATATTATACTAAGATAAGATTTCTAAGATAAGATTATACTATATTATAATAGTAATTTCACCTGGCTAATTTGTGAGGTGCCAGAGGGCCAGGGACCTTGTATTCTCTGTGTCATTCAGAATAGGCGCTCAATACCACAAAAATTACAGCAATCCTGCACCCATTGTGAGGACTGTAGAAGAATTCTGGGTTAAACACCCTGAGATCTAATGGGGAAAATAGAGTTAAGGGTAGCCACAGTCACAGTATGGAAGTACCCAGGAATGATGAAGATATGCAGTAAGCAAGGAGAATATCATATGTTAGATATCTTGAATGAACAATGGTAAGGGCAGTGCTACTCATTTTCATTTGTCATCCTTTGGTTAGCAAAGACTTGGCAAGATGGCTTTCTCCCACTCCCTCAAGGAATGGTTATAAATTTCTTTGTTGCAGATACTACATATTTCAAGAATATTTTCCCCTTGAGTCTGGTGTCTCATGCAAATTTTCAATGGCTCTTTAATTCAATGCCTCCTCTGAATTCATGCTGAGTGACTCCTGATTCAAGTACTTTTGCGATCACACAAAAAGATATACAGGAATGTATGGATGCTGGGGAGAAACATCACAATGCAAGTAGGCCCTCAAATGAATACCTATGAACAAATTCTTTAGCAAGCTCAACTAATGACTTTACCCTCAGAAGGTAATTTCAGTAACAAGGAGTTCAAAGAAAGAGGAGATAAGGCAGAACAATACCTCATGCAAGGGAAATGCAGCTTCATAGGAGCCATTGGTAAGCAAGCGATTCAGGCCTAAAGGAACAACAAAGTACATTTGAATTAATACTAACATATGAGAATATTGAATTAATACCGCATGTGAATCCTTACAATGTTCAAGACCAATGTAAAGGTGGTACTTTCTGGAGCAAATATTCTAGGTTTCCAAACTGTTTTAAGCCCACTTTGGGTTTGGGACACCAAACAGTTTAGAATAAAACTTTGCCATCTTTTGGAATACTGGGAGCAACGGCTAGGAAATGAGATTTTCAAACAGAAACAATACAATGAAGCACAAGAAGTGGATGTATCATATCAGATAATGCTATTCTGTCAAGAGCTCTTCTATTTTTGTCCAGAAGCTTCAATATGGAAAAAGCTACTTCCTCTGCATTGGACCTGTGGTATGACTTTGGGCAAGTCCCCTTGTCCTCAGACCTCAATATTCTCATCAATAAAGTGGAGGGGGGCGGGGGTAGGTAGGGCCACACTGATCTTTTTTAAAAACAGCTTTATTGAGGTATAACTGAAATATAATAAATTTGTGAATTTTCCAGAGGCTTTCTTCTCATTGAATTCTAATTTAATCTCATCATAGTTAAAGAACATCCTCTGTATGAATTGGATTCTTTTAAACTTATTAACTCTTGTTTTATGACCCCAAATATGGTCTACCTTGATAATGTTCTATGTGCACTTGAAAAGAATACAAATTCTGGGGTTGTTGGGTGAAGTATTCTAAGACGTCAATTAGGTCAAGTTTATTGATAATGCTGTGCAGGTCTTCCATATCCTCCTGATTTTTGTCTACTTATTTAGCAATTATTGAGAGAAGAGTATTATATCTCTGACTGTAATTGTGGACTTGTCTGTTTTTCCTTGCAGTTTTATCATGTTTTGTTTCCTGTAGTTTGAAGCTCTGCTGTTAAGGGCATAAACATTTCAGATTATTGCATCCTCCTGATGAACTGAACTAAGAAATGGCTTTCTTAGTTCTTGTTAATATTTTTTGCTTTAAAATCGACTTTATCTACATTAATGTAGCCCCTCCAATGATATAACCTTGTTAATAATTCCTACAAATCAGTATTTTCCTGTTATCTGTAGTCATTGTTGGTTCATGCAAAATGCCATTTTCAGAAAAAGTTTCAGGCAGAAAATAACACTGAATAAACATTAATTCTATCAAGAAATTAAACTATTTTCTAAACATGTTGTTTCTTTTATTTATGAAACCAAAGACAATAATGAAACATGGGGTCAGCAGACCAATGTTGTGGTTTTACTCCATAGTTTTCAACATAATGCCTGATGCTGGGTTTATAATTTACTCTGTGATTGATTACTTCTAATTAGATACTTTTCCAGTTCATCATTACCAATTTTCAAAGCATTGGGATCCAGAAATAGTATTCTTCTGTCATTGAATGAGAGACTTTTCCTGACTGTTACAATACTCTATTTCCTTGTGCTTCTTCCGAACATTTAAAAATCATTGTCTCTGTTCTTTTGTCTCCATCTTAACTTGTTGTAAAAACAGCACACATTTTCAGATTCGGAAATTAGCCACAATAATTGCTGCATGGCCTTGTTGTATGCAGTTTTTGATTGTGTGAGGCTGATGATGGTGGGAAATCTGATCTTGTTTAAAAGACTTTCAATTTAGTTCAAAAGCATTTATTGAACTCCTACTATATGCCAGATACTGTACAATCTGGTACAAAGATGAGTAAGTCAACTGCCATACAATTAAGGAGCTAATTATCTAGCCTGGCAGTATGCAACTGCAGATTCTCAGAGCACTAGTGTGTTATAAGTTATAATGAGTTGTGAAGTGTGCTGCAAATAATACCGATATTGATGAATGCACTGTTTTTGAGTGACTTTCATTTTATGAAATAATTCAGAATTGTTACTGTCATAATAGTAATGTAATATTTCAATTATTTAGTACACCAAAATATTAACTGTGGTTTTCTTTAGGTGGTAGCAATTTCATAATGTCATTGAAAGTAAACAGTTCGAGAAAAAAAAGAGAGTTGTGTATAAGTATCGAATAAACACTCTAGAAAAAATTGCCACAGGAATTGAGAAGAGGGGAGAATTCCTTCAAACTGGAATGGTTCTGGAGAACACCATGGAGGGGATGGTCTCAGGATGGATGACTGCCGCAGACAATGTGGGGGCTGCGTTCAAGCAAGACCCCATCCAAGTTAAGAAAGCCCTGAACCAGGTTCAATTGCACAATAACTGCCCACATTGACTCACACTGAACATAATATTCCAGGTGTATTCAGATTGGTACTAGCAGCTATCTATTTTTTCCCTATTATATTTTAATTTATGCAGCCTGGGATCCAAGTAGTTTTGTTGGCAGTTCCATTTTACTAGTGACTCACACTGAACTAGTGATTCAACTAAACCTCTCAAGTCTGTTCCTTGCCTGACGCTGTTGAAAAACATTTCTCCCACGCTGTACCAGGGTAGTTGTTTCGCGGGATTCAAGGGTGAAGATTTTACATTTACAGACTATTAAATGTCACCTTGTTGGATTCAGCTGAGAGTTCCAGACCACTGAGATCTTTCAGTGGCCCTGACTCTGATGGGCAACGTATTTAAAACGTCCTTCCAGCCTCCGCTCCACCTGCAAGCCTGATGAGCAGGCTGTTTAGGCTACTGCCAGTTATCAATCTACTGCCTCTCAGCTCCAAATCCACCTTCACTGCCTCTGCTGGACCCTGTAGCTATTTCTCCTTTGCCAGGGTACAGTGTTATGCTTTGCTAGTAGAGGGCACTGCAGGGACACTGGAGGAGGAAGCGGGTTTCTCCTGGTTCAGTGTGCTCGTCTTGGCAGGCCTTCCGCAGCACATGGTTTCTACAGCTCCTGTGGTGAGAAAGGGCACGTGGCACCTTCCCTGGTCAGCATCCCCTGGTATGACTTTAGGTGGCCAGGGTGGAGTACTGCTGACGCAGCATGTTCTCATAAGCGGCTTCGCCTACAGTCAGCTTTGCCATGAGGCGTGAGGCTAAGCACTGGCTTGCGGCTGGTTTCCCCCATCATTCTGGAGAGCAGGTTCCCAGCCAGTTGTGCTCCTGCAGCATCTCAGCAAACTGCTCTGCCACTTAGCAACCCACGATTGCATTCCTTCCAATGCGGGCTGGATCTCAGCCCTGCCCCGGGGGAGCAGGTTTTCCTAGGAGTGGAGGCTGCTCCCAATACCTGCAATTCCTCCATACTTTGGCTTTCTCTTAGCCGTTACCAGCCAATCCCCCTTTACTCCTTGAAACCTTTCCTGTTATATTACGTGTTGTTTTTGTCTCCTAATTAGACCCGACTGACATAGGTCCTTATTCAAGCTGTTGACAAAAATCTTGCACAAGCAAAGATAAGACTAGAGTACCACCCCCTGCTGATTCGTGATAACATGTTTAATTAGTTAGGAAATTTGTTAATGTAATATGAAAAGGTTTTCACATGATGGCAAAAATTTAAATTGTGGAAACTGTTTAATGGGGTAGTGATACATATTTGGAGAATTTATTTATGTGTGATGGCTCATCTCTGTACTCGCAGCTCCCTCCTCCTGGAACACCCAACCCCTTGATCTTCCACTGTTACTGGGCTCTTCTGGTTATCCGGTCTCAACTTAAATTTCACCTCCTCAGTGACACTTCCCCTGACCATGTGATCTCAGTTAGCTGGAACTCACTTCCACCCTTTGTCAATCTCTCTCCGTCACATTATCCACTTTAATTTCTTCAGGTTACTTATTGTGTTTATTTATTTCCTGCTTTTAATGCCTTGAGCATAAGCTCCAGGAGAGAACAATACTTATTTCCCAACACCTAGCTCAGTGTCTGGCACATGATGGTTCCTCCATAAGTGTATATGGATAGCGAGGATTTTTCCCTGATCTTGAATGAGATGACAATGCTATTTAAACAAGATATGTGAGGAAGGTTTAGATTTTATACTTATGAATTATTCATCTAGAATTGATACAAATTTAATAAAACTGAGGGCAAAGGTCCATAATCTCCAAGTACAGAATGTAGCTTATTATACTAATGTACTACTTACCAATTTTGTTTTTTCCTTCTTCATACTTTATTCTTTGTAAAATATGATGCACAATTCTACTTCTTGTGGCATTGTTGAAGAAAGTGTCTTTGTTGTGTATGATGAAGCTGTGTACACATATCGAAAACACAAGGTGAAGATTAATTAGAGGTGAGGAATCTAATAAATTGTCTAGATTATTTGATGTTACTCAATTGGAAGTGTCTTTCCTTCCAGGAAGTCCCCCTTCCAGCTGCACACCCTTCTCCAAAGGAGTTCACTACTCCCTCCTCTGAGCTATATGTTATCTTGAAAGTATATCAATTTATTGATCACTCTGTATTGTCATTTATTTAATCACATTCATTCAACAAATGTTTAATGAAGTCAGTATGTAAAGGCTGATTATGAAGTTGAACACAAAGCAGATAAAATCCTTGTCCTTGAGAAGCTTGCAGTCTAGCGGGGAAGACAGACCATAAAGGAAAATGAACATGATTATATGGCAAAGAAGAGCAGACTCAAATTCTTTTTCCATGCCTTTATCCCATACAAGACCGTGAGCACCTTGAGGACAAAAGGCTGAATGTAATCATTTCGTAGCTCCCATGTAGTGAGTAGATGGCAATGGAATGGGTTTTGTGAGGGTCATGGAAGTATATGTTGGAGAAATTGCTATTAAAAGTTTTCCTTGAAAAAGATGGAATTCCAAGAGTAGTTCAAATGATGGAGGAAAAGAAAAAAAAAACTGGTGGCTCAGGAATGGGGTTTGGTTTGGAAACAGGATTGGAAATGTAAGTTTGGGATTAGAGATAAAGGAGAGAAAGATCAGAGAATGTGTAGACAAAATTCAAATTATGTGAACTGATTCCTTGGAGAATTATTTTCCTCTGACTTTTACCTGAATTCTGTTACAGAGCATTGTTCTCAGAAAAAATTAATTTGACTTGGTGGATGAGAGATAAATGCTATGTAGGTGAATGAGGAAGCTGTAGAATTTATCTTATATTTTCTCTAGGATTTTCTAAAAACATTTTATGGCATCAAAGAGGAAGAAGGTAAAACCAAGAGTTACATCAAATGTGGTTCATTTTATTTTATCCTCCTCAGCCGTTTCACCTTATTTGAGACAGACCATTGCATTTTAATGCCTAATAAAGATGTCATAAAGAAATAGACGACAAATAAAAAAGTCTATTTTTGACTCACAATTTCAGATGATATCTGAAAGTTGATAAGCACAATCATGCTTGACAAGACAATTCAGGGCTAAAAGCCCATCTCCCTCCTCCATTAAATGGTTTTCTGCTTCCTTCTCTTTTTATAGCACCACATTACATTTTGCAAGCTCCCGTTATAGTTCTCTATAATAAAACCACAGATGAGCTTTAAAATTTTGTTTTCCTCTTTCTTACATCTAGGTTGTACTTGGGGATTCTAAAGTGGGAGCAAACATATAGGCCACGAGCCAGACACTATTCTAAGCACTCTAGATGTACTAACGCATTAATCCTTACAGCAACCCATGAGGTAAGTACATGTTGGCCCCACTTCAGAGGTAAAAAATCAGAGATGTTAAGTGACTTGCCCAATGTCACTAACTAACAAGGGGCAGTGCCAGGATTTGAACGCAGGTGGTTTTGGCTCCAGAGGCTAGCCTGTTATCCATGACACTCCTGGAGGTTGGCTCTCCTGGAGGTCAGTGCAAGCGTTTCTCTACTTGGAGTGCCCTACCTGCTTCCACTGGTCCTTTTAGTCTGAGCTTGGGCCACATTGCCCTGCCGGGATCTTCCTTGATCTCTCACCTCACCCCATGCCTGCAGTGCTTCGACATCACCCCTGCTTTCCCTTAAGACTGAAATCAGACAGACCTCAGTCTAAACCCTGGCTTTGTCACTTACTCTGTGTTGTTGGGGCCAACCCTCACCCTCCCTGGGTCTCGGTTTCCTCCTGTGTGAAATGGGGATGACATTGTAATTATTCTTGTCGGATTTTTGTAGAAGTAGGTGAGGTGATGCTGCAGCACTGAACCAGGTGTTTGGCATTTAAAACGTCCTCAGAGTTAGTGGTCATCATTGCTGTTACTTCTACTGCATTATATTGGAGTTATCTGCCTTCACATCCTACTTCTCTGAATGAGCTTCTTGAGGGCTGAGAACGGCCACGTTCACCTCTGTATTCCCAAACCGGCAGAGGGTTGGCACATGACAAGCCCTTACAGATGGCTCAAATGAGCTGAACTGGAGACCTCTAGTTAATGTTGGGGGGGCGGGGGCGGCAAAAGACTAAATCTCACCTCCTAAAAACTTGGCTTCTACTCCTGCCTCTCAGAAATCTTTCCACTCCCCCTCACCCAAGTACTAGCTGAACCATTCCTTCCACATTGCCTGTAGAAGGATCTTGTGGGGTGTAAAGCAATTCTCATTTTCTCTGTCACTACTCCAAAGCGGTGGGCAATGAAAAGGAGCAATGATGATTCTCTACATCATGGTTCTCAAGCTTTTCATAGTTACAAAAAACTTTCTGCAAATGAAATCTCTCTCTCTCTCTCTCTCTCTCTCTCTCTCGTTCTCTCTCTCGCTCTGTCGCGCTCTCTTGCGCGTGCATGCGCGTGTGCGCGCACACACAGACACACACATCCACGGTGTTAGCAGAGCCATTCTGTAGACATGAGACTTGAGGCTCAGTCTCTGAGGTGTCAGGGCTCCCACAAAGGTTTAGAAAGTCATCTCTCCTCTCGGACATTGCTGCCGGGATAGTAAATTGGTACTAACACTATAAGGGCCATTTGATGAGGTCTATCAAAATTATACATCTTTATCTCATATCATCTGACCCAGCAACTCCTCTTCTAGAAATTTATTCTACAAATACACTCACCCACATGCAAAGTGGAAGCTGTGTCAGAATGTTCACTGCAGTGTGGGTCAAAATAGCAAAATTCTGGAAACAACCTAAATAATTCATCATTGAGGTACAGGATAAGGAAATTGTGGTACAACCACACAACAGAATACTCTGCAGCTGTAAAGAGTTTAAGGGTGCTCAGGGCAGTACTACAAAATCCTCCAGATACTACTGGGAACCTCAAGGTTCAAAACAGTTACCCAGCTATTAGTGTCAAAGAGGAATATATATATAAACATACATCTCTTTCTCCCACTCTCCGGGAGGGAGTATGTGATATGCCCAAAGCCACAGAAGCAGCAGATGAGGAGGAGGGACTAAAGAGTCATCTGTCTTGTTCCAAATCTTCCCATTTGTTTGCGATGGGACCTGCCAGGAGCACAGGTCTGCCTGCGTGCATGTGTGTGTGGAGGGGGCTTTCTGGATTTCTCTCTCATGCCTTGCAAGGAAAGCCTTACTGACCGGCTCACTAAGTAATGGACAGAGCTGAGCCTGCAGCTCCTTGTGACTCCCTCTCCAGGGTACCTAGGCTTCCTGCTTTCACTAGAGGTGAGAAGCCCTTTATTTCACTTGGGGGGAGGCTCCCAATTTCCTCTCTGCTAGGAAGAGAGGAAATGGGAAAGGAATATGCTGTGAAATTGAGTTTTATAAAACTATAAATCTCCTGGAGCTGTGATTATTTGATCTTTAGTCACAGGTTTTCCCCACGATCACCTGTCCACAGCAGCATTGTAAAGTATTGCAATGTGTTGATTATCAAGTAAGTATTATGCTTGCTCTATGTAAAGCCCTGTGCATTGAGGTGTGTATAGGTGTAGGTGGGTGGAGGGTGGGAAGGGGCTTGGGGGTTATGCATGGATGTATTTGTTCTGAATAAAGGGAATGATAAAGGTGAAGAGAACAGAGCTCCTGTCCTGAGATGAGCTTCCATTCTTGTGAATAAAATGAGAAACACAAACATTCAAGGGTGTGAACTGGGGAAAGGCGTTCAACTGGTACTGGGTAAAGAATTGGCTTAGTATGAAGGGTACCACTTTTAAATTTGTATAACTAATTTCTTTTTCTAAATTGTTCTCTTAGGCCACAGCTATTAGGGTAAGACCACACTTTCCTCACAAGTTCACATAACTGAGGGAAATGTTTGATTAGTTTGAATCATCTAGAGCCCAGCACTTTATGAAATGAAAATGTTCTTTATCTGTGCTATCCAATATGGTAGCTACTCAAAACCTGAGATGTGGCTAGTGGCGTAAGTCAATTTTAACTTCATTTAATTTTAATTCATTAAAACTAAAATTAAAATAACACCATGGGACTAATGGATACTGTTTTGGACAGCACAGACAGACAGACAATTGCCCAAGTTGTGCATAACATTTTGAGCATGTGGGCAGAGCTCACCCACAGCTTCAATAATGAGATCTTTTCCTTGCATTTCTCTTTTGCTGCAACAGGTGAAGCAGAAGAGTTTGCAAAGGGTGAGGAGCACCCTAGGGGACTTGGCATAGGTTGCTGGAAGAGTCGGTCCTAGGTCTACTCTTCCATGTTAGCTGTGTCACGGAATTTTGGGGGGACTCTTGTTACTTATCAGGAAAGTGAGAATGATAACACCTTAGTTCCCCAAGTTATATTAGATAATCACCAAGCGAAGTGATAAAATATTGAGACAGATTGTCATTTACTCATTGGTAAATGACTGAACTTGTCTATTCCACGTGCCTATTTGACTTCCCACCTGAAGTCTAAGAGGCAACTCAAACCAAACATGTCCAAAACAGAACTTTCGATCTGTACTCTTGTGAACGAAAACTCTGCCCTTTCATCAGTCTTCCCATCTTAAAACACGGCACTGCTATGCACTCGACTGTTCAAGCCACAAACCTAACATGCAACCTTACTTCTCTCCCTCAAGTCTAACCTCTAATCCTTCAAGTTCTTTGGGTCCCTTTTCCCGAATGCTATTCTGAATCTGACCCTTTCTCACACTCTTCGATTTTTTCCAGAACTCCTGCAATAGCTTCCTAACCATTCTCTCCAATTTTACTTTTTCCTTTTAAGTCACCTTCTACACAGCAAACATAATAATGTTTTAAAACGTAAGTAAAACTTATCCATTTTTTGCTTAAAACTCTCCATGGTCTTTCTATGGTCTATGTGAGCTTACATGGTCTGGTTTCTGCTTATCCCCACGGCCTCATTTCTTCCCCACTTCCCCTTGCTTATTGCAAACTAGTGACATCGTCCTTCTGTCTGCCCTTGAACAACAGCTTGCTATTGCCCAAGGACTTTGCTCTAACTGGCTTCTTCCCAACATGTGTCTCAATTTAAATGTTACCTCCTTACTAAGCTAAGCTCTGCACTTAAAGACAGTAACTCTCCCACCCCACTATTCACTCCCCTTATTCGATTACTTTGTTTTTTCTTCTTATGTTTTACTCTCTAAAATTTCTTTATCGGTGGGGGGGGGAGGGAAGGGAAGAGGTGTTTACAGGTTCTTTGCTTTCCCCCTTTTAAAATGCAAACTCCATAAAGGCAGGGTTTTGTCCGCCTTGTTCTTCACTGAATTTCTAGGGCTTTTGTGGGTGAGTGTGTTCCCCTTTTCCTAGAGGCATGTTGGATATTCCAGAAATTGTCAGATTAGATTATAGATAAATTTAACATTATTTTGTAACTTGAAGAGTCTGAAAATCAGTTTCATTTTATCCTTATGCTTTGTACGTGCTATTACTTTTGGGGAAATAAAGAAAGGCACTGAAGAGAGCTTTCATACTTGGCTTTCTACATATATTATGGAATTTCTGAGATTAATAAAACAAGTATGCTCAAAGATATGAAAATCTACATGGTTTACAGAGAAGTGTTGCCTGATGCATTTGACTGACAATGGATGGTGCTATAGAATTATTTTAGAATTATAGACACATTAATGATCTCTACAAATTAAAAAATCTAGGCATATGGCAAAGTAGGAATTGGAACCAACTGGATAGCCAATAAATGAATGCCTCTTGCCCAAGGAGTAGAGGGCGTGAAGCATATGCCTTGATGGATTTCAGAACTGCCCCGGGTCAGTGACTGCTATATGCTTGTTGTTGCTCTCCTTTTTGAAGGGAATGCCTACTGCAATTATCCTGTCCCCATCCCATCACTGTGTGTTGAGCATTCAGGGAGCAGATAACTTGTCTTTTTAGTCTCTGGTTCAAGAAAAGCTGCACCTGAGAAGTTGCCCCTAAAGATCATCATTCCTCAAAGTATTTGATGCAAAACATGAGGAATCCTGGACTTCAAATTGAATGCTATAAGTTGGATGAAACTTTTGTTGGTCTGGAATGGGTATGAATATATTTTCTATGTGGGAGAATGCAAATAAATTATGGCCAGGGGGAAGACTGTGGTGGATTGCAAAGAATACCTACAATTACTCCCATCCCTAGATATACTCGCTTTGTGATTTATGTTTCTTGCGCCTTTCATCAAGAGGTAGAGTTTCTCCCTCTGTCTCTTGAATATGGCTTGCTTTAATCAACAGCATGTGGCAGGAGTGATTCTGTGAGAATTCTGAGGCTAGGCCTAGGCCCTGCAGCTTTGATCTATTCCCTCTGAATGTAAAAGACGTGTGGAGAGAGACACACAACCGAGAGCTGGCCCCATCCACCACACATGTGAGTGGGACACCTTTGAACTTTCCTGCCTTGTTGACCAAAAGGATGATTATAGCCAATATGTGACTCCAGTTGAAACCAGCAGAAGAACTTCCAGCAGAACCTAGCCCAATCACTGAAACAAATGAATCCTGAGCAAATAAAATATTTGTTGTTTGTAAAAGTTAGTAGGTTTTGTAGTATATTTTTATTACAGCAAAAAATCACCAATACACACCAGTATTTTCTGATGGGTGAAGTTGTATTATTTCATAATTCATGAAGAAAAGTGAAGGTTAATGCCTCAAAAATAAGTATCTCAGGAAACTTTCTTAATTAGACTTTCAAATAGAGATTTCTTTTTTTAACAAGGAGAAGCAACAGTGATATAGTTAACTGTCACTTAAATTATACCCTCAAATTAATGAAAACCTAACTAGGAACAAAGCAACCAATTAATTTTTTTGTTATAAGCCCTATTTTGAGAATATTCTTGGCTTCAGGCTACCTCAGTGCAGTAACTAATTTCTTTTCCTAAGTACACTTACTATAGGTAAAAGGATGAGATGATTTTCAGAACAAGTATATAATGATCCAGATTTTGACTGTTTAGTAAAGATTTTCAAGGCTCTTTTTAGAATTAAGTTGATAAGCTGCTGAAGCATAAAACAATGGGAGAAATTTTGCTAATACATGGTCATTTCTAATTGTATTTCATGTGACCACCTTTGCTCTCTGACTGTTAAATACGAATTAAGTAAAATTTGCTCTAGAGACCTCTGGCAAATGTGGAAAATTAAACACTTATCCAATTTTGTTCTCTCTCAAAACCCCATTAAAACAATAGCAACATGCGTGCATCTTTGAAAAAGAAAGGCATAAACCCTCAGGAAACAAAGATATTAGAAAGCAATAGCAACTAAATTTTGGAATTCAAAAAACACACAGACAAGTGGTAAGAGATTTAAAGAAAGCTGAATCCTAACCAGCTCTGGGAAAACCCAAGAACAATCATAATTACAGAATAAAATTTTAAAACTGAGATACCAATGACCTCTAGAAGTGGGGCTAGCAAGGATGACAAAATGAGTACATGCTTACAGCTGTTTAGGAAGTAGTCAAATATCCAGATATTCACCGGTACTCTAGTAGAAGCCTGTATTTAAAAAAATAGGGTAGTAGCGCTTGTCTTTGAACGGTGAGACATCAGGGATGGTTAGGGGTAGGGATACCACAGTGAAAAGGAGAGGTTCAAGTGAATGTTTTCACCATGTAAGCTGAGACTCCCAACTGTTTTCATCCACTCAGCCTCTGGAACAATGGCACCCAGTCCTTGACTTCCCAGGCAGGAGACTGGTGGTCACCTCTCTGGGGAATCTGATCAGCCTAACATGAAAGATCTTAAAGACACTGAATCCGAGACACCAAAGTGAATCCACCCAATTTCCTACAGTGAGGCCCAGAGTGGATAGACTCCATTATTATTCAAAGCATCTACTCATGTTTTGCATTTCCTACTCTTAAGTATAGGCAGTCAGCCAAAAAATTATTAGGTATCTGAGAAATACACTAACACAAAAGATAGAGAAAATTCCAAGAGACAAACATAAGCAAACAGAAACAAATTAGAGGAAATTAGACTATACAAAAGTGATGAAAACATTTAAAAAATCACTATTAAGCTCAGAGAGTTGCAAAGATATTTAAAGTGTGAAAAAATGTGATTTTAAAAAGCAGAACATTATGAAAATAAAATAGCTCCTAGCAATAAAAAATATATGATAGCAGGAATTAAAATTTCAACAGAAGCATTTGAAAATAAGTGAACAAATCTCCCAGGGCAAAACAATAGAGATTAATAAAAAGGACAGAAAGGATAAAGACATTAGAGAATCAACCCAAAAGTCCAATATCTGAAAAATAGGAATTCCAGGAGAGAAAAAGGAACAAAATCACCCACAAAATGGAAGAAATATTCAAGAAAATTTCTTGAACTGAAAGATAAGAATATTCAGATTAGAGAAGACCAATGAATATCTAAAAAAATGGATGAACATAGGACCACATCAAGACACATTACTATAACATTTCAAAATACTGGGGATAAAGAGAAGACCATATAAGCATTCACAGAGAAGAAAACAAGTTATATAGAATTGGACATTGAAATGGTTTTGAAATTCTCACTAGCAATAGTGAATTTTAGAAAGCAAAGGAGCAGGGTCTTCAAAATTCTGAGGGTAAAGGATTTTGGCCAGATATAAATAATTCTAAACCCAGTCCAGTCATCATAAATGTTGAAATATAAAAAACACATGCAAAGTCTCCAAACACTTATCTCCCATATAATCTTTCTATTAGGAAGCTACGAGAGGATGATACCCTCTCACCAAATGAGGGTATAAACTAAAAAAGTGGAATAAATGAGATCCAGGAATCAGGCAATGCAACACAGGTGAGAAACTCTGCTAGTTTCTGCCAATTTCTAGAATATTTGAAAAGGAAGACTGTAGGATGATTGTTTGCACTAGGAATGAAAGGCAACAAGTTCAGACTGGAACGTGTTATAAGGATCCAACAGAGATGTTCTCAAGAAGATGTAATTGATTGTTTATCAGATGTGTCTGGACATCTCAAAATTTAGACAACTGGCAGAGTTTAAGATGGAATTACTGATAAGTACATAGAAAATTTTGGAAAATTAAAAATCAAGAGAATGATTTATTCCAGTTCAATAAAAAAAGGAGCAGGAAAGGAAAGGAAATCATATTGTACTAAATGACTTAGCTCTGAGTAGCATTTTATAATCATGATAATGGAAACACTGATATACATTATAAAATTTTAAATTAAATATGTTATAATTACAACAAAGTGATAAAAAAAGGATACATATCTACTATGGCAAGAATTGGTGGGAAGAATAAGAGAGTGAAATCCTTATGCTTTTAGGTGGGAAGTCAATAGCGCTAAAAACTGAAAAGTAACAATAAAAGAATATTGAGGGAAGTGGATTTGGCTCAATTGATAGAGCATCCACCTACCATATGGGAGGCCCAGAGTTCAAACCCAGGGCCTTCTGACCCGTGGTGAGCTGGCTGATGCGCAGTGCTGATGCATGAAACGAGTGCCATGCCATGCAGGGGTGTCCCCTGCATAGGGGAGCCCCATGCACAAGGAGTATGTCCCTGCAAGGAGAGCCACCCCATGAGAAAAAAGTGCAGCCTGCCCAGGAGTGGTGCCGCACGCACGGAGAGCTGATGCAGCAAGACGACACAATAAAGAGACACAGATTCCCAGTGCCAAGAATGCAAGTGGTCATAGAACACACAGCAAATGGACACAGAGAACAGATAATGGCGCATGGTGGGGGGGGGGGGGGGGGGGAGGGGGAGCTTGTGTGAAGGAGAGAGAAATAAATGAAAAATAAATCTTAAAAAAAAAAAGAGTATTGCTTAGATTTGTGGAGGTAATTACCAAAAGAATCAGCTAAAAGAGGTAAAAGTGGTTACACCTTGGGAAGGGGAAAGAAAAAGGGTTGGGAAAGGGTGTGGACTGCTGTTTTTCAAAACAAAACTTACAGGATTATTTGATGCTTTAAACTATGGGTAGGAGTAATTTTAATTTTATTTAAAAGATAGTAGGGAAAGAAGGAAGGACCTCTTTTGAGTAATATTATTTGTCAAAAGTTAGTCAAATTTTTAAAAAATGGAATTCATCTCAAAAATAAAGCATTCACTTTAAGAAATAAAGTGAGAATCTTCATAATAATTTTTATTGCTTTTTGGGTTCAGGACTTTATGTGCTAGATTAGATAGACTATTGCTTGTAAATTAACCTGAAAGTGGACCTAAGGCAGACAAAATGACCCAGAGAGCTATAGGACTTGCTTTTTATGAACCCAAGAGCTAGTAAATCTGTTTGCCAGCTTACAATACTTGCAAAAATTTCTAAGCCCTTGATGATTTTTTCTTCTCCAAAATTCATTTCGGTAATATCTGATTGGAACAAGAACATCTAAAAGGAATATATAATGCTTACTATATTGGTTAAAGATAAAACTGACCTGGGTTAGAGTCTTGGCTCTGTCAAGCATTGACTACTTGAATTTAGAAGAGGAAGGTCTCCAAGCCTTATCTTTTAGGACCTGTATCTTCTACATAGGGATAGCAATAATACCCACCTCAGAGGGATGTTATCAGGATTGAGATAGTGCATGTAGAATGCATGGAGCTCATAAATGGTAGTTTTACATTCTTGATTTGTAGTTTTAGCTGTCTCATTTTTCTAAGGATTACCTCCCTTCATAGTTCTAATTGGCTCAAATGTATACGTTCTTGCTATTTTGAAATCAGATCTTTTACTTTTAACAAAATATTTTCAGACACACGGAAACACAATGAGAATAATATCAAACACCTATACCCACAAACTAAAAAAGAAATTTGTAAAAAAAAAAAAAAGCTTACAAATATAATTGAAGGTCTTCCAGTGTGCCTCTCCTTAGTTGCATTTCTCTCATCCTGGTCTGTGCCCTCCTCCCTTGTCCAGAGGTAACTACTATCAAGAACTTGTTATTATTTCTAATGCCAAACATGGATGTATTCTTAAAAATATAGTATTATAGTGTAGGTTTTAGAACTTTACAGAAATGTATCAAGCTGTAGTTATTCTTTTACGACTTGTTTTGCTAGCTCAATCATGTTGATATATTGAGCTCTAGTCCAATCATATCCTGCTGCTTTGAAGTCTATTGTGTGAAGACACTATAATTTACTTGTTCATTCTCCTGGTGGCGGATATTTAAGTAATTTCGTTTTTCATTACAAACAAAGCTATGGTGAATATTCTATAAAACACACACGTGCAAGTGTTTTTCAAGGAAGTGCATACCTAGGAGTTGTGTTTTTTGGATCTAGGGCTACATGTACATTTGGACAGGTCTTAAGAAAGAAGCAGCAGTCAAATCTGGGAGTCCAGTTCACCCATGTTCCACAACCTCCTGAAGTGAAACCATCAATGGTAAGGTGTTTTGTAATTAAGTTGAAACTAATAATGGTTTAGAGTACTTAATTTGGAAACAATTTTCTTTTTATAAATTGGAATGGATTTGAGGTTCCTTTATAATAACATCAATTTACCACATCTGGATTCCAATGTACTTTCTAGAGAAAGGGAAAGCACAAGGGAATGTATTGTATAAGTCAACATTACTTTGTGTCATGGTAGAAAAAGTTGAAGAATCACTGGCTGATTCAGTAAATATTTTTAAAGTTTATCAGCTACACTACTAAGATATGCATCCATAAGGTTGAAATTATATTGGTCAGGCCCGGTAGGTCAAGTGGTACCTATGCTGCTTGCTAGGTGTACACAGATCTAAGAGCAATGGGGAGGTGGACAGGAATCCAGATAATTCTAGGGAAAGAGAAGGGAACAGGAAGAGGAAAGAATGGAGGAAGTAGAGGGGAGGGAGAAAGAATGCTGTAGGGAAGAGGAGAAAAGAGGAAGGGAGAAAAAAGTGGGGAATTATTAATGGTTGACAACAATCCTAAACCGTCTCCATCTTTAAGACTGGAGAGTGAAAATGATGTACATACAACCTACATATATTACAATTATCCATCTGTTTATGTCAGTCTCCACTAACAATAATATTAACAAACAGCATTTATTATACTTATGTGCATTGGGTTGTTAATCTTCACAACTATAAAATATTATATGGCTTTATTATTATTGGCAATTTATAGATGAAGAAATTGAAGTTCAGAATCAAGCAGTTTGTGCACTGCAGAACTGGAATTTGGGGCTCAGATCAGACTGAACCTAGAGTCTGTGCTCTTTTTTTGTAATTTAAAAAAAGTTATCTCCTCCCCTCGCCCCTCATGGTTCTCTTGTGTCTGTCTGCTCATTGTTTGCTCGCCTTCTCCAGGAGGCACTGGGAACCAAACCCAGGACCTCCCACATGGGAGGTTAGCGCCCAATGGCCTGAGCCACATCCATTTCTGGTGGGCTGAGGCATCTACTGCTTGTGGCATCTGCTTGTTTAGGTGTCGCTTGTTGCAGTGGTGTGGCATTTAGCTCGTTGCAGCAGTGTGACTTCTGCTCGTCTTCTTTAGGAGGCACCAGGACCTGAACCTGGGACCTCCCGTGTGGTAGGCAGGCACCCAGCTGGTTGAGCCACATCCGCTTCCCGAATCTGTGCTCTTAATCAGAGTGTGTGAGCTCAACCATAAGCTACTCAAGGGCAGAAACTGTGACTCATTTATCTTCATCCAGTCCTACATAACGCCTGTCACAGTGTCAGGACTTGATGCTGACCAAACTGAAATAGATGTTTAGTATGAAAACATGAAAGCCTTGCAACATTAAAATTTATTAGAGGTTAGTTTTATTCGCTGTTCAGAGGTGAGCCAAATTGAAGAGGAAATAATTTTTTAAAAAATCTATAAAACAAGTTTTGAAACATAAATGGTTTCCTAATTAATTCTCAGTCCAGTAAAATCTAACTTAGAATAACCCAACCCCTCAGCTTTTCACTAATTAGGGTGCTTTTGTCAACAGTAAGGTTATTCTTGAAATCCTAGGTGATTGTCGCTGTGTGAGTTTATCATTAAGTCACTATTCCATGGCTTCCATCTTAATCTGGTCTTGGTAACAGGTCTTGTCTTTATATTTCCTTTTTGGAGCTGAGTAGGCTTGAATGTTGACCCAAGGGACAGATCTGTCTCCTTTCCTGAAGTTCATTTTTATCACTGTGATCAGCAAAGACCTAGAAACTCTGCCAAGCATCTGCAAAATTTGGAAGTTGGCAAAATTTATCTCCTGTGGTCCCACTGAGTTCATTTTTCTTTTTTGGCCTCTATTTCTCTCCACTACCCTACTGGCATCCTTTACCTACCAGTGTTATAGCCCAAATAATCCTTCCTTCTTCCCCTTCTTTAACTCCCTGGAAAAGAGCTGATAGATTTATACATAATGGGGTATAAATGAAGAATAACATTTTCATCTGTCCCAGGGACATTTTTATTTTGATTGAGGATGACTTTAGTCAAAGGTATTAGGGGGTACACTGTTCATTAAGTTGTATCTCAGCCTCCCCCCTTCTCAACTCTTCTCTATGATGTTAGAGCTAAGACCCTGCAAAGTATTATAGATTTCTGCTTTGCCATCTGGTTCCCTGATATGTTCTTCCAGTAGGGGGCACAAGAGGGAGACTGGAAGGCAAAAGAAAGGGTAAAGGGACTTGGTCTTTCATTTTATGTCACCCCAGCAATGATCCCTCAACTTTGCAATGGAAGTGGGCTCCAGTTTCCAGTTTAAAAAAAAAATCACTCCAAAGACTAGCCCCACTGCACTGCCTCATGCCCCTGAGGCACCAGTACCAGCAGGAAGTGGTTCCTCAGAGGTCTGGGGCTCAGTTCCAGGGGCCCCTCCTCTGAGCTTCCAGCTTCCCAGAAGCCCAATCTCTTTCTTTGGTTTGCCTAGACTTACGGACTGCAGCTGCTTTGCTCCCTGCAGTTACTGTGTGACGTCAATGCTCCCTTTGTGACCTTTTAGTTCTCCAGGATATATTTTTAACCAGTTCCCCATACTAACCTCTCTAGTAAAATTACCACTGGGTTTCAGTTTTCCTAAAAGGAAACTGAGTAATACAAGGAGCTAGAAAAAGAAATATCCTTTGGGGAGAGATGTTCTCTCTCTCCTGGAAATAAGCAGCCATCTACCTATCTGGCTGGCTCATCTGGCAGGAATATCACCACAGCATAAAGATGGGTTTTGAATTTGGATTTTGAAGTTCCAATCCCAATTCTGATTTCTACCCTACAGAGTTATTCTCTCTTCTGCCCGAGTCTATATTTACTTGCACGGACACGTCTCTTCTTAAATATATGCAAGATGTTGAAAATTAAACAAAATAGTATAAGAGATCACCTGAGCCCTAGAAGAGCTTATAGACTAAGGTGTTAGACAAATGTGACAGGACAAAAGCAAAATTAACATGGGTGTATTCCTGGGGATACACTGTATGATTATTCCCAATCCGCTGCTTTTTTCTAGTGAGAGGATTATATGTTCTTATCCATTATCCCATGTGACTTCTAGTTCCACTGCTTGGAGGAGAAGTATAATTCCCCACCCCACTGATCCCATGCTTGGCTGTCAGCCTTGCTTTGGCCAATGGAAAGTGAACAGAAGTGATACATTCACATCCTAGCAGACACTTTAAGAGCCAGAGTGTGGCTCTGCCATTATTTTTACCTACGCATAGGTAAAATAGGAATTCATATCCTAGCTACAGTTTGCTTCTTCAGCCCAGATCTCAGAATAAAGAAGACATATGAAACAGCCTCAGCTGATTTATAGGAAATATGTTATTGGAGCAAGAAATAAATCTTTGCTTTTGTATACCACTAAGATTTGGGAGTTACTTGTTACTGCTGCAGAACCTAGTAGAATCTGACTGACAGTCTCTAACTCAACAAAGATAATCCTTTAATTTCTGGCCTAATTTACTCTTTCGTAAAGAGGATGGATTTTTATTTCTAGTGGAGAAACTGTGTCAATCCACATAAAGTGATGGGAGAGGTGAACATTTTGGGGACAGCAAGCAATGAAAGAAGAGGAATAAAAAGCAAAAGAGGCTGGGGTGGAGAAGGATTGCTGTTGTTGGGAGCAGAAAGAGGATGAGCTTGAGTAGGGGAAGGTGTGAAGTAAGGAGAGAAAAGATTGATAATAAGCAGTTGCTGATGACCTTGGACTTGGCTTCCTTTTGTGACCTTTGAGAGACTCAAATAAAAGCTGGAGCTCCCTTCTAATTACTTTTGGCTGCTGAATTGTGCTTTATGCAGTACACAGACATGGAAACAAATAATTGGAGTACAATATAATCAGTACCATAATGGAAGCATTTACAAAGGCTAATGGGCCCAGAAGTCTAATGTTGTCTGCATGAGCTATAAAAGGTTTCATAAAGGAGATGACATTTGAACTGGTTCCTGAGGGAAGGGCAGGATTTCATCAGTGAGTGCAAAGAGAGCAATAGTCATGACAATAGTCATGGACTATTTAGGTAACTTCCATTGCTGTATTGTAAGAACATCCTGTCCAAGCTGATGGGATGGGGTGGGGTGGGGTGATGGGAAGGGAAGGCTAGAAGTGGGACGTGCAACTTCAGGCATGATCCTGCATGGGTGGTCGTTTGTGAAAACAGTATTCACAAAGGCTACAGGTTTAACTCCTGTCCCTCCCCAGTATCACCCGGAGACCTGCACAAGAAGGCTTTCCTGGGCTCAGAGACGGCCCTTCTAGTGGGGGGCCTGGGTAAATGATTGACCTTCTCTGAACCTTGGTTCCATCTCCTGCAGAAGGAGGATAATGAAATCATTTTGCAGGGTGGCTGCATGCAACAAATGAGGTAATTCAGGGACACTGATACGGATCCTGGTGCAGAGTACACACAGAACTGTTACCTCTTCCTCTGGCCTCCTTTGTCCCCCTGACCACTGTTGTTTCAGATAACATAATGCACACTATGATTACATATCATACAGTCCATCAACAGATACCATTCTTGACCCCTTCGTCCTCCTTGATGTTAGCACTTCCTTATTTTTCTCTACCCATCCTTCTTCCTTCAGGCTCTTTGAATAGCCTTTTAACATTTCTTTGAGGAAATTAGGTCTCATTCCCATCAAAAACAACATGTTCATGTTAACGTTTAAATAAAAATATATAGGCCACATAAATATAAATACGAACTTATAGTAAACATATATATTTCTCTACTATAGTAAAATACAGTACATACAAGACACTGAACATATTTTGTGAATGAATGAGATGATGAATGAAAAAGTATTTATTAACAAGTGGAAAAGTGAAAATGAAGTATTTCCAAGTGATTTACTCACAGCCAGTCTTATGAATAGCAAAGAACACACCCTAACTCACTCCTGGGTCTCTAGAAACTTAAAACTGTGCGTTTCCTACATGGGTAGGTGACCTCTTTGTTCTCTAAACTAAAGTCATTAAATTATGCCCCACTTAAAAGAAGTCACATTATTCCAAAAGTATAATCTTGGGCTATGCAGCTTGTTCATTTTCATCTCAGTTTAAAACTTTCCAGAACACAGATATATTTCCCCTGACTCTTTCGATCAATACAAACAACTTGCATATTGAGGATCCTAATGTCAAATAAGTAACTTCAATAAAACAAGTGTTCTGAGGCTGCCACTGGGGCACTAAAGAATGTTAATCCTACCGAAATCAATTTCTGTATCTCTTTGCCTAAAGGACTCTCTAAAGATTTCAGATCGATGAGAACAGTAGAAAAAGTCCAAACACTCTGAAAAGGACAGGCAAAATGCACATGCTAGAAGAATTAGTATCTTTAGATATCTGTGTGGAGAGAGTTTAAAACATAAATGCACATATCCTACTGGTAAGAAAACTGTAAAATGGCACACACAGTTAAAAGAAATGATATTCCAGTTCAGGCGAGACAACTACTTAGGCCAAATCAGTCCTCAGTACCTCAAATTTTCCCTGTAGACACCAACTGCCACTTTTCAAAGTTTCTTCCAAGGATTCTCATTGTACTCCTGGTTCATATTAATAAACTACAATGATAATAATAGCAGTTATCACTTTCTGAGTGCCTTTTATATACCATGACCTGGACTAAGTATTTTATATATGTCATTTCACGCCCCCAAATCATAATACCACCTCCCTACTTTTCTCACTTTCCCTCTGTGAAAAATATCTCTCATGTACCCCAGACCTTTGGGCCTTCACAGACGGACTAATTTATATAGCTGTACTGAGCAGAATGTGGCTCCCCAAAGATGCCCACATTCTAATCCCCAGGTTCTGTGAACGTGTTAAGTTATATTGCAAAGGGGAATAAACTGATAGGAAGAATGGGAGATTATCCTGAATTATCCAGGTGGGCCCACTGTAATCCCAAGTGTCCTAAAAAGTAGAAGAGGGAGACAGAAGAGTTGGAGAAAGAGACATGATGACAGAGGCAAGGAGAGAGTGATGCAATGTGGGAAGGACGCAGTCAGCCATTGCTGACCTGGAAGATGGGGAAAGTGGCTGAGCCAAGGAATGTGGCAATCTCTAGAAACTGAAAAGGCAAGGAAATGGATTCTCCCCCAGAGTCACCAGAAAGGTAAAAAGCTCTACCGATACCTTGATTTTAGCCTGGTGGGACCTGTGTTGGACTTCTACAGAACTGTTAAGATTAACAGTGGCCATAGAAAACTAATACAATAGCAGAATGGTAAGAAGATAAGACTGGAGTCAGGACATCTGGCCCTAGAAGCCAACCCCTGCTGCTTACCAACTGTACAACCACTGGCAAATTGCTTAACATCTCTGCACCTCCTCTGTAAAAATGGGGATAATGATTCTACCTTACTCATAGGATTAAAGTAGCTTGTGAAATATTTGCAACCTAGTAAGCACCATATAAATGTTAGCCATTATTATTTCTATGATAATCTCCCTACTGTTGTATGGAGTTTCCTTCTCTCAAGTGGTCTGAGGTTTGAGAGGGACCTTTTTAACTATAATGCTTCAATTAAAGGTCTGACCCTAACACTGACAACCTCAGGCCCCACACCCGGGCTAGTGCAGGAGAGCTCTCTCTGGTGTCAGATTTTTGAGGGTCTAAAGAATTATGACTGGTAAGCAGCCACAAAGTCTTCCCACGTAGGCCCAGCTTGGTGATACCATTTAAAATGACCAAATGGTATTGAACATTGACTTACAGAGATGTATACCCACTGGTTTGCTTTTATTGCTTCTCAAACAGATAGATGTTCAAATAGAAGGCAAGGCTATTTGCTTTTGAATCAGCTCTCAACTTGAATTTTTGTACAGTGTAGTTCAAACCACAAAGATTTAAGATTAGATTAGTTTAGGGTGTACTGCAGTGTTGTACTGGAGACCTGCCCAACCCTCTGCAGAAGGTTACGTTCCTGAGCAATTAAATTCTACAGGACCTGCTGAGGGACCTACCGGAAATGGCTTCCAGAAAACCCTAGAAGGTTTTTGTTGCAGGAAGACTGAAGCAGCCCCATATACAAGAACTTTATTTCAGAGTCAAATGCTAAGAAAAGCATAACTTCATTTAAGGCAGGGGTTCTTAGCCTTTTTTGTTCCACGGACCCCTTTGCCAGTCCGGTGAAAACCAGGAACCCCTTTTTCAAAATGTAGTGGCAGATAGGTTTATGATGCTCAACATTGATATGTCTTTAAATTAAATTTTAGGATTATTCAAAAGTATATTTTACAACTTTCCCATAATTTCAGTGTTTGATAACCTAAGATGATTCAACATCCATTCAAATAGCCATTTTTGGCAAACATTTAGAAATTCGAGTTTCCCCATGGTGTCATAAAACCATCTCCACCATCCTTACCAACCTTTTAGCAAGTGGTTATCCACTGCACTCGGAAAATGCTACATCACAATAAAAGTCATACTAAGTCCACACGAGACTGTGTATTATTTAATAAATATGTCACACCCACACCAACATGACAATATTTTTAAATGCATAAAATAAAATTACAAAGGAGTCAGTTACATATATTTGAAATAGTTACTAAAATAAAAAAAAACATATCATACTATCCATATGTGCTTCTTTCTTTACACATGAAATAATCCAATACATCAGAAATGTAGGAAAGTAAAGGTTAAATTTTATCTTTTAAAAGACATGTCAATGTTGTTGTTGATCTGGAGTAAGAGCATTAAATTGTGGTGTAGTATTTGACAGGGCAACATGTATATTACGCTGGACATCTAATCGAACTGATTTTTTTCAATTCAAGCTCATGGACCCCTGAAATCTTTCCATGGACCCCCCCCGTTAAGAACCCTTGACTTAAGTAACGGGTTTTCTTCCTGTCGGAGAATCAGAACCACATGACTAACTAAGCTTCTCTCTTCTGCTTTGCCTACTGGGTTTGGAGCACAATTGTTTGGCTCATTTGTCAGCCATTACAAATACATAGGATATGGAGGCTTGTAAATCTGAGCCCAGTTTTTTTTCCTGAACTTGAATGCCAAAGTTAAATTTTATTTTCACTGCTTTTCATAATGTAAATTTATTTATATTTTACCATTTTATGTCTCTTTAACCTACCTCAAATGCCTTAACATAAATTCCAAAGGCAATCAGATTTTTTACGCTTGCAGGCTCACTCTAGTATAACGTGCATAAGAACGGTATTTAGGCTCCCATGTGGCACATATATGAGGGAAAGCATTGTGGAGAAAACACACTTCCCTTTTGTTCCTTAATCTGTCATTGGCCAGAGTGACACTGGGCAAGTCACTCAATCTCTTTGACCTTCATAATACTACCTGCACTTCACAGAGCTGTAACACGTCTAGTAGAGTCCGTGGTATACAGGAGTTGTTTAATAAATGGTGGTTGCTGTCCCTTTTATTACTGTAATTGTTGCCACTGCTACTTGAAGAATGCCATTTGATCACTATTGTCTAAACTCCCTGCCATGGTCTGCTGATTTATTCCACTAAGAGGAAAGTCAAATGATATGAAGGCAATCAAAGGAAGTTTATAGAAAAGCTTCCACCCACCCTTCTTCTAGCAACTTTTTCTCCTCCTTACCCATCCTTTTAGCCCCGAATTCCAAGATTTCCATGCTTAGTGCTTTCTTGGGCAACGGGAGTTGTGTTGTTTTGTTATTCCCTAAACTTTTGTCTTATTCCCTAGCTCAAAGCTGAGGAGGGGGGACAAGTTATATAAGCAAATTTCATGTCAAGTAGTCTTTTCATTATATCCAATTCATGTATGCGCATGGCATAGGAATTAAAATGTGTGCCGTGAGTTCAGTATCTTGGGGTCAATCATTAGTACTCATAACAGAATTTAGTGTCCTTAAAACCACTGATAGAGAAGATGGTCTATCCAATGGCAGAAATTAGGCCAAAAATAAATAAAATAAGTCAGGGGAAAATTCAATTTGAACACAGAGACTACAGTACAAACAACTGCATTTTTGACTTTTCATCTGGATGATCTGGTTTTAGAGCATTGAGATGAGAGAGCCTGACTCTGGAGCCCCAGCTCCATCCTCCAGCAGGACCACAATGCCAGCTCCGCCTTACTCCTTTCCTGTTTTGTTAGATCTTATTAACATTCTCTGAGTGCTACATGGTTCCTGCCCTCAAGTAGCTCCAAGTCTAATAGGGAGAGAAAGATGTGAGCAAATTGCAACTGGTCTTTTTATAATGTTCATTTCAAAGATGTATGTGGCACATGAGTAAAAATATTTTGTGTACAAAGAAATGGGTCAATGCTGGGTTATAGGTAGCATATATTTTCATAACAGACTTTGGCAAACTGGAAACATTATATATATAATACATATATATTCACACACATGAGTACATGCTCTCTCATGCCAATGGTGGCAATTGCTTTCTAACTGGTCCCCCTTGCTTACTACAATCTGGTCTCAACAGAGCAGTCAGCCAAAGTAGATACAACCCCAGATAGTGGTGCTCCTGAGGGTTAAGGAGACACCCAGGCCCTATGGTCATGGCAGATGGCTCTGTAGTTCAGTGCCTTGCCAGGGACCCTACTTTGGAATTTGTACTCCTGAGTGTGATGGAGTTGGACTCAGATGTGACCTCTCTACACATGCCTCTTCTGTCACTTTTACTGAACCTGAGGTTGGTGCTGGGGTTGGTGTATGCTCAGGAGACTTGAATCTCTGGCTGTCCATGTGTCAGCTGGGCCCTGAGCCTCAGCAGAGTTGCAACACCTACTCTCTGGTTTGTTGGACTTACCCAGGTCAGCTAACTGGAAGGTGAGGATGGTCAACCACTACACCAGGGAATAAAAGAGGGTCAACCACTACACCAGGGAATCAAGAGAGTCTATAACTAAAAGCAGGAGAATCCCATCCATCAGCCATGTGGGATCTAAACCTCCTCTCGATTTAGAGATGGAGTGGGCATCGCCATCCCAGGGTCTGCAGGATGGAGGAATAAAATATGGATTAGAGTAGACTTACTGGTATTCTACTATAGAATTATTGTGACTCTAGCAATGGAAGAAACTGTATCATTGATGTGGAGACAGTGGCCACGGGAGTTGCTAAGGGCAGGGAGAGGGAAAAGAGGTATGATATGGGGGCATTTTCGGGACTTGGAGTTGTTCTGAGTGATATAGCAGGGACAGATGCAGGACATTATATATCCTGCCATAACCCTCTGAATGGTTGATAAAGAGTGTAAACTACAATGTAAACTATAATCCATGCTGTGCAGCCGTATTCCAAAATGCACTCATCAAATGCAATGAATGTACCACAACGATGAAAGAGGTTGTTGATGTGGGAGGAGTGGGGTGGGGTGGGGAGTAGGGTATATGGGAACCTCTTATATTTTTAAATATAACATTTCATGTGATCTATGTATCTTTAAAAAAGGGGTGATAAACTTGTTACTTATATAAAGAAAAGTTAAGTTAGACCATATCATTCCTCTGTAGCAAACAAAGACCTTACAACAGCCCACAAGGGCATGCATGAGAGCTCCCTCTTACCTGTCAAGCTCATTAGTATAACCTTTCTCCTTGCCATTTCTGCTCCAGCCACAAGGAACTTCTTACTCTGCCCCAAACACACCCAGATGTGTGTTCCGATTAGGACTTTGCTCTAGCCATTCTCCCTCCCCAGAACGTGCTCCCTCCCGCTCTCACTTCCTTTTCCCATCACACCTTCTTGATAAGGCAACTCTAAAACCACTTATATTTTAAAAATGCAACCTGCATCCCTGCCCCCATGCCAGTACTCTCCACCCGCTTACCCTACACCTAGTTTTCTCTTTTCCATAGCATTGGTCACTTCCTAACTTGCTTGAAAATTTTTGGTGTTTTCCTCAGCACTATTGACATTTTGGGCCAGGAGCTCTTGGTTGTGAGTGGGAGGCTGTCCTGTGCCCCGGAGGATGCTGAGTGGCAGCCCTGGTCTCTACCCACTAGATGTCAATAGCACTGCCTCAGTGACAACCAAAAATGTTTCCTGACATTGTCAAATTAGCCCCTGTTGAAAACCACTGCTCTGATTCCTTTTGGGTCACCCCCAGCTGAAAGGTGAGTTCCAGCAGGGTAGCCTTTGCCTATGTGCTCACTGCTGATTCACAAGCACCAAGAACAACTGGCAGGGACTATGCGAAAGGAGAGAATACATATCTACACATATATACACACAACAGAGCATACCTTTCAGATTCTCTTATTAGGAACTGGACACTATTTAACTTTGCCTCACTTTTTAAGGCTTTTATAAAACTGAAGAAAATAATCGTAATGATAGAATAAAGAAAATATAGGCAGAACTATTTCTTTCTCTCTGTCTGTATCTAACATAAACACTTTCCTGAAAGGCAATTCAGAATTGACTTAACTTGGAAGAATATACTGTTTATCTCTTATAAAAAGTGATGTGCTTCTTTACTGCATTCCCTCTTGTCTACTCGCAGAAAACCTTTATAACCGGTATTGACCTTAAAAAAGAACTGCCTGCAGGTCTTTCCTGTTATTGCCATTTTAAGAATGAAGGGCAGTGACACTTCAGCAGTGCAGCATTCACAGGAGCTGAAGAGGAATGAACTAATTCTTAAACTGGCCTTGTCTGTCATAGTCATCAGATTTGACTAGAGGGAGTGGGGGGTCCTACAGTAGGGTGTCACGTGGTGAAAGAGAGTACAGCGATGGTTCTCAATGGTGTGTGTGTGAGGGGAACAGTGGGGGGTGTGAGTCTGCCCTTCCCACCACCAGGGGAAATTTGGCTACAGATAAGTAGTAGGTAGAGGCCAGGAATGATACTAAACATTCTACAACATACAGGACATCTCCCTACAACAAAGAGTTATCCAGTTCAAAATGTCAATAGTGTTGAGGCAGAAAAACCCTGCAGTAGAGCACAATGGTCAAGGGTATGGAAACTGGATTGCCCTCTGTAAGTTTGAATTTCTGCTCCATCCCTGAGACAGAGATTGCAAACATGTTTCCTTTTATTCCTGGTACACAGTCGGTCTACTTGTCCAGCATCTCTTTAGTTAGGGGTGCCATGTGATTGAGCTCTAGCCCATGGAATGTGGGTAGAAGTGCTGCCATCACTTTTAGGTCTGGCCCATAAAAACTTCCTTAAAATCATCCATCTCTCTTTTCCCTTTTCAGTCAGCCAGATGCAAGATGTAGGCAATAGCAGAGATACTGAACAGGAAGAGCCTGGGTACCAAAGGACTGTATGCAGCAGAGATTTACACTTCCTTACCCTGGGATGACCCATAGCGGATAGTGATGTAAGTGACAAATAAATTCTAGTGTGTTAAATCACTGAGATCTGTGAGCTGTTTAGGCAGGTGGCCTATCCTGACTAATACAACCATTTAGCACCTATGTGACTTACAGCAGCTTTCTTAATCTATATACCTCACTTTCCTCATCTGTAAAATGGTGATAATAGTTATAATACCTCCCTACCTTCCCATAGGGTTGTTGTAAGGATTAAAAGTAACAATCTTCTTTGCAGAAATGGAAAAGCCTATCATCAAATTTACATGGAAAGGTAAGGGCCCCAAATAGATAAGACCATCTTGAAAAAGAAGAATGAAGTTGCAAGACTCACACTTCCTGATCTTAAAACTAACTACAAAGTCACAGTAATCAAAATCATATGGTACTGGCACAAGGACAGACATGTAGACCAATGGAATCTAACTGATCTCAGAAATCAACCCTCACATTTATGACAAACTGATTTTTTTTTTTTGGAGGTATGGGGGCTGGGGCTTGAACCTGAGACTCATATGTGGGAAACTAGCACTCAGCTACTGTGCCACCTCAACTCCCCTGAGCTGGTTTTTCATTTGTTTGCTTGTTTTTGTTTTTTTGTTTGTTTGTTTGTTTTTAGAAGGCACCACAAACTGAACCTGGGAACTCCCATGTGGGAGGCAGATGCTCAACCCCTTGAGCCACATCTGCTTCATGACCAACTGATTTTTGACAAGAGGGCAAAGACCACTTGTCAAAATTGGCAAAGAATAGTCTCTTCAACAAATGGTGCTGGTAAAACGGGTCTCCATTTGCAAACAAAAGAAAGAGGATCCCTACCTCATACCATATACAAAAATCAACTCAAAATAAATCAAAGGCCTTAATATATGAGCTAGAACTATCAAACTCTTATAAGAGAACACAGGAAAGCATCTTCAGGACCTTGTGCCAGGCAATGCCTTCTTAGACTTTACACCCAAAGCTCAAGCAACAAAAGAAAAAATGCGTAAATGGGACCTCATCAAAATTAAAAACTTTTGTGCCTCAAACGATTTTATCATGAAAATAAAATGATGACCTACACAATGGGAGAAAATATTTGAAAACCACACATCCCATAAAGGTTTAACATCCAGAATATATAAAGTACTCCTTCAATTTAACATCAATAATACAAACAACCCAATTAAAAATGGGGCAAAAGACTTGAACAGACATTTCTCCAAAGAAGATAAATAAGTGGCCAGAAAACACATGAAAAGATGATCAACATCATTAGCTATCAGGGAAAAGCAAATCAAAACGACAATGAGATACCATTTTATACTCATTAGAATGGCTGCTATTAAAACAAACAAACAGAAAATAACAAGTATTAGAGAGGATGTCAAGAAATAGGAACCTTCATTCGTTGCTGGTGGCAATGTAAAATGGTGTAGCCACTATGAAAGACAGTTTGGCAGTTCCTCAGAAAGCTGTGCACAGAACTACTGTCTGACCAGGCAATCCCAATACTAGGTATACCAAAAGAATTGAAAGCAGGGATTCAAACGGATATTTACACACCGATGTTCATAGCAGCATTATTCACAATTTCCAAAAGATAGAGGCTACCCAAGTGCCCATCAATGAATGAACGAATAATAAAATGTGGTATATACATACAATGGAAACTTATTCAGTTGTAAAAAGGAATGAAGGACCTGATATATTCAACAACACAGATGAACCTTGAAGATATCATGTTGAGTGAAAAACGTCAGATACAACAGGACAAATACTATACGGTCTCACTGATTTGAAACAATTAGAATAAGCAAACTTATAAAGTCAGAATCTAGATATAGGTTACAAGGGATGGGGAGAGAATGGGAAGTTAAGGCTTAAAATGTACAGGGTTCCAACTTGGAATGATGGAAACATTTTGGTAATGGATGGTGGTGAATGTAGCACAACATTGAGAATGCGATTAACAGCACTGTATTATATATATGAATAAGATTAAAAGGGGATATGTTAGATTGTATATATGGTAAGAGAATAAAAAAATTTTAAAAATCCATAGAACTATACTATGCAGTGAATCCTAATTTAAACCATGGTCTTTAATTAATAGTACAATTATAAAACTGTGCTACCTTCAATTGCAACAGAAGTACCAATGCAATATATTGGGCAATGTATTGGAATCCTGTACTTCATGCATGATTGTTCTGAAAACCCACAACTCTAATAAAAAAATAAAAAGTGAAGTACTTAGAGTAGTATCTGGCACACAGTAGTTTTCTACTCGTAGGCCCAGCTTAGGTGACACCATAGAAAAGTGACCAAATGACATCATATATTGACAGATAGAGATGTGTACCCTTGTTTTCTTTTGTTGTTTGTCAAACACAGATAGTTTAAATAGAATGCAAGGCTATTTGCTTTCCAATCAGTTCTCAATTTTAGTATTTTGTACAATGTAGTTCAAATCACAAAGATTTATTCGATTATTCTGAATTGTCTTATTACTTTTATTCTTTCTATTCATTTAACAGGCAGATACTGACCATCTACTGTATACTAGGCATTGTGAAATGTGCTGGAGATACAATGGTGAGCAAAACCTGACGTGGCCTATGCCTCCATGGAACACACAGTTTCTCTGGAGAGATAATTATAAAATTTCAAGTGTGAAAAATGTTCTTTGTGAAAATTGTTCCTAAAAGGGGACATAGCAAAGAGACCTATCTTTGGAAGGGTCAGGAAATGCTTCCCTCTGAAGAGTCTGTGAAGCTGAGTTCTAAAGGATGAGTTAAGACTAAACTAGGTTAAGGGGGAAGGAATGGAAAGCAGATTGCAGGGGGGAAGCAGCATGTGCAAATGTCCGAGCTGGAGGACATTCACAAAACTGAGAAAGGCTGTGTGCATCTGGATAGGCACAAGTGAAGGCAAGGAGGCAGGGAAGCCAGATGAGGTTGCAGAGGAGTTGTGGGTATGGTTGGGCCCCCCAAATTTTTGGTTTATTCTAAGATTTTTAAACAAGGCAAAGTGATACAGTTAGATGTACATTTTGAAAACATCATTCTGTATGTACTTGAGAAAATAGATTGGAGGTGGGCCACAGTAGATCCAGGGAGATCTGTTAGGCTATTTCTGGAGTTCAGAAGTGGATAATGGTGACAAAGATGAAGAGAAGTTGCTGGATTCAAGAGACATTTCAGATGTAAAATCAATGCTCTTAGAAATGGATTAGATATGGGAAATAGAGTTGAGGCAGTGTCAAGAAGGCTTCCAGACTCTGGGTTTAGCAGCTTGTGCTGTTTACTGAGATAGGGACACTGGAGGTGGACCATGTTTGAGGAGAAGATGTCCTGAATTTGGTTTTAGAAGACTTTGTAATGACCTAACTTCACATCCTCTGTATTCTTTATACACTTTTCTACTATTTTCATTTGTAGCTATTTCTTTTGTTCATTTAATAAATCATTATTCAGTACAGGTCAAGTGATTAAAAATGGGTAAGTCAAACAGTTTTTCAAAGAGCAACCATAGGGATTTTTTTCTTCTTCCTCTAATTGCATCAGACAATCTTTTCCAACTTGACAGGCAGCCGTCTTCAAGTTTTACTTTTACACATCAAAGGAATGTTCCCTGTGTGACTTGACAAATTTCAAAGAGAAAGAAATCCCCGCTTCCCACAACATATAAGATATTTATTTAATTTTTCACCTCCCATTTACATGACAGAACTGCCTAAACTATTCTTTTGGTCCCACTGAAGTCTGTTTCTTAGGTTTGCCGCATTTCTGCTGTCCCTCTGCTTTTTCCTTCTAGTTCTCTTGCCCTAAAACATCTTATGTCATCTACCCAATATCACTCTCTTTTTTCAAGCAATCAGCCAGGTCCTCCTCAAGCACTTCATCTCATGCTATGCCTTACATTGCCCTCTCTCCTTCGTTACCTTCCCATCTTTACCTACCTGGGCCTACCTTATCCTTCAAGACCCAACTCAACCATTTTCTTATTGTTCCTCATTACTTACCGAACTTCTACCCCCCAAATTTGGAGAACCGACATTCCCTCTTTTAAGTTACCCCTACCATATTGTTTACAATTATTTAAAATGGCATCTTCACGAGGCTGGGGTAAGGACTGCACATTATTTATCTTTAAATGCTCTATATCCAAACACTGGCAAGAAGTGGCTATCGATTTAATGACTCCTGAATTAATCAATTATTCTATGACTCAATACTTAAGCATTTCAAAAAGGGATTCTCAAATACATGAGATTGATAGCAGAATACCCATATTCCACATGCTATCATCCCTCATTTTTATGTATTTAAAATTATTTCTTAAATATATGATTCTTGGTTCCAGTCCTCAAGAATCCTGATGGGTGCCCCAGGTGCTTCTGACTTTGAGAACCATGCTAAGAAACTTTGTTCTAAAGAGAGAACATCAGGAAACACAACCAGCATGTCCAGAGGAGTGGTGGGAAACCTTTCTCTTCCATTTGTCTGTATCCTTTTAAAGTAAAACAAAACCCCAGAGCACATTCCACATAATTCACTGATTCATTCATCTACCTGTTCATCTATCCACCTTCCCATCCACCTATCCATCCAAAATTTTTTGAGCTCCTCCTGTACTGCATTAGATTCTCTCTCAGTCAGGTGAGAAGCAAAAGGAAAATCTGCATGTAAACCAGACTCCAGAAGAATACAAAAAACAATCACTTGTCTAAAATTCAAGATGGACAATATAGACATGGCAAGGGTTTAAATTAAGAGTGGGAACGTTAGCTTTCACGCATATTATTCTCTTAAGAAAACATGCATAGGTCCTGAATGCTGAATTAACATTAAGTTGCCCTCTTATTTCCCATGAATGATTTAACTAAGATTTTGAGGCCCAGCTGTGGTTTCACATCTTCCGTGACCCTTTTAAAGAGAACATGGCTGAGTTGGCATCACTCTGATCCTTAAGGACCCAAAGTTTGGCTATTTCAGAGGCTTACTGCATTGCTTCCCTTGCATTACTGTGATCTTAGTGAGCATTATACATTTTGATGTGGAGTATCTGTTCTTTGATTTTTCTTCTCTCCTTTGCCCTCTAGGGCTCCATAGACTTTAAATGATTTTCTGTAGCTGAAATATGACCCCCACCACCACCACCTTGCACTCCCTGCAACTGTATGGCAACTCTCATTCAGAGTTTATTTTTTTTTCAAAATCGACAGCATATATATATATTTTTTTAATCTGCCACCCCTTTGCTCCTCTTAGGTAAGCCATTTTTCTCTACTGCTGCTGCAGGGAGTGCCAGGAATTCCTGAAGCCCTGCTGCAAGTCTGATTTGGGCCCCTTTTTAGAGGCTGTTTTTCCCTTGTTGTTTACAGTCTTTGGTATTCTCTTCTCTTGTACCACCCACGCTGCTGTCCAGCCATTATTTCTTGTCATCTCAGGAGCATTGCAGTAAATTCTCTACCACTTTTGTAATTCCTCACAGGCTCAATTACTTAACTCCATGTATCAAAAGTGACAAACTACTGCTCGGAGATAGTCTGACAGATGAGCCTGCAAAAGGGCTGGTAGGTCATGTGGCTTTTCCTGGGCTGACTTGCTGAAGAAAGAGGAACCGAGATGTGAGCTGAGTTAAAAACAAAAAACAAACCAGAAACAAAACAAAAACAAACAAAACACAACACCTCCCTTTTCAATAGGGAGAGCAGACTACTTCCCCAGTCTACTGGCTGCCTGCAGACAAGCCTTGGGGGAGCTGAGTGCCTTGAGTGGACAGAGCCACAAGACAGAAAGAGCCGGGGTCTGGAATTGCCATGGAGAAGGCTGGTCACCTACCACACAGAAGAACGGTAGTTCTCTTGCCTTAAATTGCTGAGCTGTAGGTATGTTTGTTTCAGTAGCTCACACACCCTGTTTAATATAAAAGGAATCTGGACACCCACAGGACTTTAGGGGAGAAGGGCACTAGCCTGATCCTTCCACATGCCAAGGAGGCAAAGCCGTGCAGGAAGACTCCACCACAGCTGCACATCCTTAACGAGACAAAGGCTTTAACACTCACTGATGGATCCTTTGCTGGCTGAAAGGGGCAGTGTAGCAGTCATTCTCCTCCAGGTCTGGCAGTGTCTCCTTGTCCAGCCTCATTGGCTTCTTAGGTAACCATCTCCGAAACCTGCTTATTTGTTTATCGATCCTGTGATACATGAAAGGCAAAACCAAAGGGTAGAGCATGTCAGCATTGCCCTGAAGGAAGTCGCCACAGAGTGGTCATTTTGACACCACATACTCAAAGGCACCCTCATTGCACTCGCGATGTCCCCATTTTACAGATAAAAGACCTGAGGCTCAGAAAGAGGAGTACGATCATACAGGGAAGAGGAGAGCTGGAGCTCAGCTGCATTTCACCAAGCAGCCTCAACGCTATTGTCTATAAAATTGCCACGATTTATATGTCCACCCACATGCCAATAAATGACCAATAAGTAGCAAGACTAGAAGGCTCTGGAAAGAAGTTGACATTCCCTTTAGCAAGGCAGCAGAGACCTTAACTTCTTACATTCGGGAGGTCCTGGAAACTAATTTTGTGCTTGGAAAATCTCCCCATCTGAGTTTGGGGAAGAGCTCTAGCTGTAGCTGACTTTGGGAAGGGGGTAGTGGGGGCTCCAGCACACCCAGTGGATAGTGCACAGAGCCTGCCACCATGAATTCTTTTCAGGGTCTCACCTTCCCTGAGCAGCCTCTCAGCAGACCATGAGCTCTTTAGCTGCCACTGCTTTCTTTTCAGCTGACCCCATGTTCTCATGGTGCTGGGATGTCACACGCACACATATCACTCGAGCCAGGGCACGCAATGGGGCCAACTCAAACAACAGCATCCTAAAAGTGGGTTCCAAGCCACAGTTTCCTCCCTGTTTTCCCTGCCCCTCAGAATTCTGAAAGACATCTGGCTTCCAAGGAAACAGATCTCCAGTTGTTCACAGCAAGCCACTAGAAGCAAAACATACACTGGCCGTTAAAGTGATTCTGCTACCTCAGGTACCTATGACACTAAAAAAGATTTCCCTAAGAGCTGATATCAAACGGCATAAGAGCTGATATCAAACGGCATCTCTGTAAGGTGGACTGAGCAGGGATCATTCCCGTTTTACACATGGCAAAAGAGACCCATGAGGAGTGATTATCCAGTCCAAATCACAGCCAGTAAATAGAGCCAGGGTCAAAATGCTCTTGATTTTAGGGATTGCCCTGCAAAAAGTAGCTGATAGCAGGAATCTCCACTTACGGGCTGTAGAAGGAATAAATTCCTCTGGAGGAGAAAAAAAATCGAATGCTTTCTAAGTCTATTAACTGAGAACACACCAACTTTGTTTTTCTTCCAGCTTTTAAAACTATTTACATAGCAATTTATCCTTTTCAGTGAAACTCCCAGCTGAAGGAAATATTTTTTTATATAATCAACCAACTCCAAAGTGACAAACAATGTCCTCCTCTTTTACCACCTCCTCAATTCTCAGCACTGTTCCAGCCTTGCCATGACCTGGTCTCAGCCTGGCTGTTGTCCCTGCCTCTCACACTGTCCCTGAGCAGCCCCTCAGTGGACAGCAAGCTCATTACCTGGTTCTCAGCATACAGAGACTCTTACAACTGCTCTAGGACCCTTCTCTCAAAGACCACAACAGAGAGGTAAAGATTTACCCAAGGTCATACTTCCAGAAAGCAATAGTAGATTGGAAGGCTCAAAGCCCAAGAAGGGTGTTGAAGACAAGAGGGGAAAAAGTTCCCATCTCTTCCATCCTTCAACCGCCTGAGATGACCAGCTTCAGAGAGGCAGTACGATATGGTGGATGAGAAGACGAACTCGGGCTGTACTCTGCAAATAGCAGCAGGATGACCCTGGGTAAGTTATTTAACTTTGTTGTGCTTCAGTTTCCTTATCTGTAAAATGGGCATGATAATGACATCCAATTCAAAGGGTTGTTGTGAGGATTAACTGATTAATATCCATTTAAAGTCTCCACAGCAGTATCTGGCACACCATAAGCATCGGCTATTATTACTATCATCTTTTTCTTTTTTTCGAAAATTAGAATTTGCACAATCAGCTTGCCTTTCAACCTTTTTTGTATTTTTGCTTTTTAAATAATTGGATTTACTGGCAAACGTGTCCAAGTTCAATGACTGAGTCCTTAAATGGAGTCATAAATTGGACTTCGTAGGTGAACCTGATGGCCTTCCCTTTGACTTTTGACTTTATTTTGCTTGATTGCCTTAAAACTCATTCAGGCAAGAGGACATTGGCTGGAAGTTCTTTTTAAAATTTTTTTTTAAATTAAATATTAGAGCTTTTACCTCCTACACATCTCCAGTCTGCAGTGCTAATCGGATTACACTGTGCAAAGTTCACATTCTCACAGAATCTAGGCTCTGCGTGCAATGACTATGAATTAAATCCAGCTGGGTACAGTGCTTGGCATACCCATGGATAAAAACACATAAAGCTGTAAAAAATCAAGCATAAATGCTCTATGAGATAAAATGGCAGCTTTTAGCAACCAGCCTGTGGCACCACAATTTAAATGAAATGTGGAGATGGTGAAGAGAGAACAGGCCAGGGTAATGAAACATGATTAATTAATTAAAATAGGAGAAGCAAAAGAACTGAAAGTAAAGTGAGGGAAGGCTGCTTGGCATGGTGGAAAGCAGCTGGAATTTAAAATTGAATGCCTGGGTTTTAGGCCTGGCTGGGTTGTTTATCAGCTGTGTGACCTTCCACAGATCACTCACCTTTCTGAGATTTATTTTCCAGTGTTCTAAGATGGGGTAATAGTAACAGGAAATAATAACAGCCATTTTAAAACCCTCACAGGTTTGTTAGGAGACTAGTGAAAGGTGGTGTATATGACATGCTTTGGAGAAGCGGCCAGGCAGATAGCAAGGATTATTAATAAGTTCTTAAGGACAAAGAAGGCTAAGGTAAAAGTGATGGAAAACAGGAACTAGGCTTTTGAAACATTATAGTGGAAGAAAGACATTGGAAAGAGTATCACCTAAATTAAACTGCTGAGACAATAACTGGGAGTGAAGGCTGGAGGACATGGATTGGCCTTCACTGGGGCAGCCGGAGCAGAAGCAGGTAAACTAAATATGGCTTATCTAGGTTTTAACTGGATGCATGCCATGTGCTCTTCACAATGACAGGAATAAATACATGGCCAGCAGGTTTAGTCCTCTCATGACAGAAAGAATAGCCTTCCAAAGATGACTGTACCCTAAATCCCCAGATGCTGTGAATATATTAAGCTATGCAGCAAAAGGGACTTTGCAGCTGTAAGTGAGGTTATGGACCTTATAATAGGGAGAGTAGCCTGGATTACATGCCTGGGATAAATTCAATCACATGCACCCTTTAAAAGCAGAGCAATATTTCTGGCTAGAGGTAGGAGAGATGAGGTAAAAGGGAGGTCACAGAAATCCACAGTGTGAAAAGGACTAGACCTGCCACTGCTGCTTGAAGATGGAGGGGGCCATGAGCCAGGGAATACGAGGCTAGAAAGACCCTTGGCCAGTAGCCAGCCAAGAAACAGAGACCTCAGTCCTACGAGTGTGTTGCCCTGGATTGTGCCAGTGACCTGAAGGAACCTCAGAGCCTCCAGACTGGAGTCCAGCCCAGCCAGCACCTGGATTTCAGCCTTGTGAGACTGGAGCATAGAAACCCATGGAAACCCTGGATCTATGGAATTGTGAGACAGTACCATTGCATTGT
Organism: Dasypus novemcinctus; assembly: GCF_030445035.2. Taxonomy (NCBI): domain Eukaryota; kingdom Metazoa; phylum Chordata; class Mammalia; order Cingulata; family Dasypodidae; genus Dasypus; species Dasypus novemcinctus. The sequence goes on along the minus strand of NC_080684.1, from coordinate 85,123,328 downwards.
TTTAAGCTGCTACATTTGTGATAATTTGTTACTGCAGCAATAGGAAGGGAAGACTCCTTTTACAACAGTCCTGGTCTTATCCTCCCCCCTCTTAAGACATGGTCTTGGCTGGCCAGGAACCTCCTGTGCTAGGGCTGACATTCCACAAGCTGCTACCACCTCCCAGGAAAATGGCTCTGGGAACAAGAGTCCATTTCTCTAAAGGCAGGATGATGGCTGCTCCCCTGGGTTGCTGTTCCACAAACACATCCCTTTCTCCAAAATGTGCCACTCAGACATCCATGAAGATCCCCTGAGCCCCATAAAGGTAAAGCACAGTGCCAAAACCACTGGGGTAGAGAGTGGGAGACTTGAGTTGAATTTTTGGTTCTGCCATCGTATATTGGTATGGCCTGGGATGAGCCTTGTTCCTCAGAGAACCTGAATTTCCTTGTCTCTAAACTGGTGATCCACCAGATGCTGTTTGGATACTCTTATGTTGTTGGTAGTTTGGGCAATAATATTTTGGCTATAGCATTCCAAATGGACTCGAGTTAACGGAGAGCTTCCCCTTTTACAACATATAATGAGTAATGTTTAGTATAGAATGATGGGGAAGCGGACTTGGCCCAGTGGATAGGGCATCTGTCTACCACATGGGAGGTCTGTGGTTCAAACCCCGGGCCTCCTTGACCCGTGTGGAGCTGGCCCATGCGCAGTGCTGATGCCGCAAGGAGTGCCATGTCACGCAGGGGTGTCCCCACGTAGGGGAGCCCCACGCGCAAGGAGTGCGCCCCATAAGGAGAGTCACCCAGCGTGAAAGAAGGTTCAGCTTGCCCAGGAATGGTGCTGCACACACGGAGAGCTGGCACACAAGATGACGCAACAAAAAGAAACACAGTTTCCTGTGCTGCTGACAACAACAGAAGCAGACAAAGAAGAACATGCAGCAAATGGACACAGAGAGCAGACAATGGGGGGGTTGGCGGGGCGAGGAAGGGGAGAGGAAAAAAATACTAAAAAAAAAAGTATAGAATGATGGACTTTGGAGTCAGCCAGGGTGGATTCATATCCCAGATGCAGAGCTTGCATCTGAGATAGTGGGCAAGGGACTAAATCTCCCTGAGCTAACACTATTTGTCACATAGGACAGTGGTGAAGACTAAAGGAGAAATGAATATCCAGCACTTGCATAATTCCTAGGACATATAAAGTGCTCAATTAAGTAGTGATTTCTAGGATGAAGAAAATGATGATGGCAATGATGATGAACTGATTTTCACTTATATATCGAGATCTGTGCTCCCATGATGCAATAGATAAACATCCCTAAATGTGCAGACATGAAATTTATTTAGAAATGTACAAGCTGAGAAAACAGCTCATCAGAAAGCACCCCACTCACCACTTCAATATAAGAGTGGTTACCTAATACATTTTGCACTGAAAGAGAAAAGAAAAGATAAAATGTTGGCTTAATGATTTAACATTGATTTTAGTTGGAGACATTGTCACTTTGTTTCAGGCCTGCCATTTAGTGAGTAAAATATGTTCCACAGGCAAATCAATATAGAGATGGATGGTTCATTTGGGCATTTCTGGCCTTGACTTGTCAAGTTAATATCTGGACTAAAAGATGAGTTACTTTTATGAAATGTTCTGACATTAACTTCAGAGTGTCCCTAAAATGCTGGTTCACGGCAGGTGAGACTGCAGGTGGCTGGCAAGGATTGGCAGTGAAGCAAGGAAATGGGCACAGCCTTGCCAGCTCTGCCACACTGTCCCTGTGGGCCATGGGAAAGTTCTGATTCACCTCTTTGACCCTAGGCTCTCTCAGCTTTAGAGGGGGAGATAATCAATGGCCCCTTACAGCGATGAAAATGAAAGAAAAGGGCACTTGTGGAGTATTCACTCCCAACATGCTAACCCGTCAGTAGGCCTTTAGAAGTAAGAATATTGAGGGTGCGCCCTGGGGAAGCAGAGGTCAAGGTCCTTCTCCTTGAGCCACTAACAACCCAGGAGGGCAGTCACCTTAATTAGACTGAATTAAAAGAAACAGGCAAACTTCAGAGACACCTGTTCCCCCCCAGACCAGAATATTATATAACAGCATCATGTTTCTACCAGCTAAAATAGATTTTCCAGAATGATAAGCCCAGAGGTCACCTACAGAATATTTTACTTATTTATTATAATTTTTTTAAATGGAGGCTTCACACAGCCCTACGCTGCAGTAAACGAGGCCGTCCTGGACTGATATCAGACAATAGGAGGTTCGGATTTCTTTTTCCTCTTCTTAAAGCCAGCTTCTCCTTGGATGGGAGTTAGGGATCTTTGGAAGCTAACGTGATCTTTTAAGGTCACGGGGGGCTATTTGGGGCACAGCCTATCACTGAGGAGTCAAAAGGTTTTGTAACGTTTACATATATTAATATTTTAAAATGGGGATGGAAATATACAAGCTGCTTGTCATTTTGCCTGTGTGCTCATCTGATAAGATTATAACTGCCCTGAATGTCTAATGTAGAAGTGAACACCATTCACTCTGCCGAGCTTCCCTAACGTCAAGCAGGATGTGCCCACCTGGGTGGGGTGAGGAGTGAGGGGCAGGCATTTTATAGTAAGACTTCAGCTACAAGCCACCCACAATAATCAGATTTGTTACTCTGTAATCACATCTTCTACAGATTTTATTTGTATTATTTTGTTAAGGCAAAAGGGGGGGGCAAGAGAAAGATCATACATTTCCCAATTTTATTGGGTAGGTAATGTATAACGCCTGTATACCTGCCCAAAGATAAGCATCAAGACGGCATTTCCTAGACCAAGTACATCGATGAAAAGAGCATTTACTCCTAAAATACGTGTTTGAACTATACAAGTGTGTTTTACAGGATTCAGGTGACTTTTAAAATAAAGATACTTGTGAAAAGATGTGTATCGCCTCTGCCTCCTCAGAAAATTTATAGTTTTAAATTCATTTCTCTTATCCTTAAAGGAGAAAGGTTTGTGTCAGGGCTGCTTTGCTGTATTAATGAAATTAAATATAATTTACATGGGTAAAATTTAAAGCCAAATTACATATCCATATTTAGCATGAAATGAGTATTTCAGAATATTGAAAGTCAATGTTTTATTCCTGGTATGCTACCTGGAGGACAAGTTGTAGAGATGCCCTTCAATCTGGAATATCAGGGCAGGGTAACAAAGATATAGCTGCTCTTCATCGCCTGAATCGGTCTATTCTGAAGAGAAACAATCAAACAGTTATAGTAGAGGAAAATTTTCTAACTGCATTTTAAAATTTACAACTGGACCCTGGGCTTCAGAAAATGACAAAATCACAGGGACGCCCTGCACTTAATTCTATGTGGAAAGCAACAAAGCCTATTTGAGGAGGCCATTCTGAACCAAGGTGTCATACAGCCATAGTTAGCATTTATTTTTTCTTTATTTTGGCCCAGAATCTTCTAGTACCTTCCAGTGCCTAAATTCTTCTTCAGTTGTAATCCGTACACTTGAAGCAGCATTGACTTTTTCAGGCCAAAGATTCAGAAACAAGGATTCTCAAGCTCTAATTCTTTCAAACCCTCTCTCCTACAGACACAGGGAACAAGAAATGGAGTCACATGTTCATGGTCTCCTCCGCTTCTCTCCTCTTGGCTCGTGTTCCTAATCCCAACCCTTCTTTCTCCTCTCCTCTACCATGATATTATCAGGGGAGTAGAGAACCCTCCCTGTCTCTCATTCCTCAGGATTTCATCAGTCTCTGGCCAGGTGTGTTTTGGTTTCCATGATCCTCTACTCTGTAGTGTGGTTCTCAAAACTTGGTCCCAGACCAACAGTAGAAGTATTTGGGATCTTGATAGAAATGAAAATTCTAGGGCCCCACCGAGCCCTACCGAATCAAAGATTCTGCGGGTGGGCTCAGCAATCTGTGTTTGATCAAGTCTTCCAAAGGAACCTGAACACACTAAAGTGGGAAAGCCACCACTCCACAGAGAATGCCATCATGGAGATTACCAACAACTTCTAAATATTCAAATTTGATTCTTATTGCTTATATTTCATCAGATGCTGCAGAGCATTCCTCTTTATGGGAACTCATTCCCTGGCACCTGAGATGCTGAACTCTCTTAGGTTCCCTCCTGCTTCTCAGATGTTTCTTTTCAATCCCCATCCCAACCTCCTGTCCCCGAAACATATATTTTTCCCAAGGAATTGCCACTGGCTTTCTTCTCTTCATTCTTTACATCCTTTCCCTGGGATAGTTCATTCAGTCAATGGCTAAAGTCTTGACTTCTATGCTTTTGACTCCCAAATTCGGTTCTTTAGCTTTACTTCTCACTTCAACTGCATTGCCATCATTTCCAAAGGCCTCCAGGACACCAACATCTCAAAGGTCTCTATGTGTTACAATCTAGCATTATTAAAACAAAAATCGTCTTTTACACCAAACCTGTATCTCTTCTGGATTCCCATTCTTCTGTTATCTTCAACAATATTTTCCCAATCCCTTAGGCATGAAAACCTCTTTCTCCCTGACTCCTAATTTCAAAATAGCTACTAAGTGCTAAATCCACTTGCCTGTAACTTCGCCATCTTTCCCAGATACTTTGCTATTTTGCTCTGTAGGTTATTTTTTTTTTCTGTTAAGGGGAAAGAACTATGATCAAAGAGTGAGAGCTACAGAGAGAAAGATGAAGGCTTATTTTAAGGAAGAACTTTTTAACAGAGCTGTCCATAGACAGGTTATAGAATCCTCAGTTTTCAGAGATGTACAAAGAGGGGCTGTCTACCATGTATCAGAGAATCTGTAGCAAAGGTTTAAGTATCTGATGAGTGGTTGGACTTGATGACATTTGATATCCCATCCAGTCTTTAACAGTCTCTGGTTCTTTCATCACTGTTTTCTTTTAAACCCTCATTACCCACACCTCTCCATTATTTGAACAAATGTTTCAATCCCAAGCTTGTGTCTGATACCTTGTATATATCTGACGTTTTTCACAAAGAAAACTCCATATACAATCTCCAATGTATATGGAGATTAATTCATTCACTCACTCCACCTACTACATACTAGGTATTGGAAATATAGACTTGAATGAACCAGCCTTGCCTTCAAATACTGTCCAAGTGGTGAGACAAACCTCTACCTCATACATTATAGCACAGGATGATGGGAGCATAGAGTGCCAACAAGAGAACAGAGAAGAGGCATCATCAAACCTGGCCAAAAGTTCCAAACATGTGGGTGGAATTTTGAAGACTGTGTAGGAGTTCTCTAGATGAATGTTTCACCCCCTCATCTAATCAGTCTCTCAGTTCCTACAGATAATGCCCCATGAATACCTCTAGATGAATAAAATAACCTAGAAGGTTATTTCTAGAAGGATCATTAAACACAAAGGCACATAGGCCTGAGTGAGTATAATGTGTCTGGGAACCATGAGTAGTTCAGTATGGATGGAGCAAGTGGGAGGGTAGAGAAGGGTCAAGACAATTTATAAAGAGCTGTCCTTCAAACCAAAGGCTTTTAACTTTATTTTGAGCACTATGGGATAGCAACCATGTAGCATAATCAGATTTAATTCTTAGGAAGATGATTAAAGGAGAGTTTGGTAGGGGGTCAGAACAAAGTAGGAATATAAATTGATGTCAAACAGGCAAGAGGTGGTGATGGTGGGAATGGAAAGCCAAGTATGGATTCTAGAGGTATTCATGGGGCATTATCTGTAGGAACTGAGAGACTGATTAGATGAGGGGGTGAAACATTCAGAAGTGTCCCTGGCTTTTAAATTAGGTAACTGGATGGGTAGTGGAGCAGGGCTTATTTAGGGAATATTACTGGAGAAAATGACTACCTGGCAAATAAAATCAGGACAAAGTTAGTGAACTAGTCTCTAGAGGACAGAAGAAAGGAGAGACTAGAGAAGATGGAGAACAAGTTCAGAAATAGGAAATAGAAGGTATGCAAAGACATAAAGTTATTACAAATATTACACACAATAGTCACTAGTTGATACCACTTGTTGAACATCTACTACATAGTAGGTATAATGCTAGGAATATTCCATCTCTAAACCTCAAATCAACCCCATGGGGTAAGAATCAGTATCCTCATTTCACATATAAGGAAAACCTAGCTTCAAAGATGTGAAGGAACTTGCCCCAAATCATCCAGTGCCAAGATCCGAACCCAGCCCTTATGATTCTTATGGATATGCCTTTTCCCACCATACTGACTTTATTGAATCGAGGCTGCCTGGGACATTTGGACAGGAGTAAAACTACCCTCCACCCCCATTCTTTTTATTGTCTGGAATATATTGCATTCAATAGGCTGAAGCAATATCATGCACAGACATATTTCCACAGCATTATCAAAGTTGGGGAGTCTTCTCTTCACCTTGTCATGCTTCTCTCAGGTCTTATTTGATTTGCATTTTCATTCACTCCATCTAGAGTTAGTCAAATCCCTTAATTAGAAGGTGGAGAGGGATCTCTTATACATGCCAGTGGTTTTAAAAGTGTGGCCCCAGTAGCATCAGCATTACCTAGGAACTTAAAGAAATAAAATTCTTTGGTTATACCCTAGACCTACTGGGGCCCAGCAATCTGTGTTTTAACAAGCAAGTATTTTAACAGCCCAAATGATTATGATGCTGGCTAAAGTTTGAAAACTATTGAAAGATACTGCTATAGGCTAAAGTGCTGAATCAGGCTTTTATAGAAGGTCATTATATGATAAAGAAATAATCTAAGGGGAATCCAAGTGACATTTCTACTGCCTTATGAAAGAGGAACTGCTATTAAGGGTATTGCGAGGGAAAATCTGGAAATCACAACATCTTAGTTTCTTTGGATGCCAATGCTCACACCATACTTTGTTGAGCACATGTGCATTTGAGTAAACCCACTAAAATGTATAAATTATTCTTTGACTTATCACACAACATCGCATATAAACAGACTGAACATAAATTCTAAAATCTTATAGAACTGAGATAACTAGGATTTTCAGAGAAATCCAATGGTTTTCCAGTTTAACCATCAACTTACTGGATATATGAGACCAATCAAGATTTTGAAATTAGTTTCACCAATGATCACAACAGAATCAACCAAAAAACTCTCAGAGAACAGCAAGGAGAAAAACACTTTGGAAGGATACAAATAAATGTAATCCACATCTAGTGGGGCCAGTTTTTGTTTTTGTTTTAATAACAAAGAGGGTAGGATTGGCTCTTGAGTGTGGTAATATATTTATCTCATATATCTGCAAACTTTGTTAAGAAAATATTAAAAATACAGGAAGGTTCTGCCCATGGAAATCCAGCAGTCAGTAGTTTTGTAAGAGGATGACTGTCTTCACTTCAAGCTTCAAGGTCCATACAGAGGAGAGAGGAATTTATGTGAAAAAAAGTAACATTCAGGCCAAAGATGCTCCAAATGTCTGGGTTTCATGGTAATTTGTCTAACAGAATGGCCTAACAAACCAACATCCCCGACATGCCTGCAGATGAACTGCATATTCCAAGTGTGGAGAAGTCACTGAGAAGACTCTGAGAGGGACATTTCTTTGCTCCTGAAAACAGGCTACCCTGAAAATAGCTAGGTTTTGAAATGGCAGCCAGTTTTCCCATGAGACAAAGGCCCATCTTCCCCAGCTCATAGATCCTTGGACTGTAGAAAGGCCAACAGACCAAACAAACGCCATTGTCACAGAGCATGCTACTGACCTGCTCATAAACTTGTACCGGCGGGGCAGGTAATAGATTTTTCTCCTGGAAGAACAGCAAAAATGAAGCCAGTCGAGAAGAAAACCCATCGTCAGTTACAGTTTGAACTAGCAAGGAAGGAAAGGAGATTGAAGATAGAAGCCTGTAAGAGGTGAAGAAGAAAAAACTAAAGAGAGATTAACAGTGAGAAATGTAGTGGGAACACACAGGGCATGCATTTTTGTCATGATATTTTAAGAAACAGTTTCAATTGACATTTCTTCCTTTCTACCTTACCATAATTTTTTTCATGGTTGCTCCTCACCTACAATACATGTAGAGAGTGACTACATAGGTGAATTAAACAGGGAAAACCAAGGAATTTTGGGAAATTAAAAATAATCAGACTTAACAAGGATCTGTCATATTGCTGTATAACCGCATAAATATTAAAAATGCAATTCTGAGTGTAGATTGAGTGGAGAGCACATGTCTGATGCTTTATTAAAATACAATCTCCTTTTCCACTTTTGGGTTTCATCCAATGGAGTAGCAATGAAACTGATTTATATGTGTTCTGAACTATAGTGGGCCATCTTGCTTTTGGAAAATGGGAAGTTGACATCTCACAACTTTTAAAAAAAAATATTTCTGAAAACTTAAAAAATATCCATGGACATACAGGTATTTAAGAAGAAGGTATTTATTGGCAATTTACCACAGTAAGCCTATTCCTCAATTGCCTTTTGAACATTGTAGAAATAAAAATCCAAGTAGACTAAACCAAATTCTAAATTCAGAAGTACAGTCTACAGAAGATAATCAATACTCTGCATTCATTGGGGCTTTTAAACTCAGCTAATTTGGTGTTTGTACATTGTGTTGAATTGCCACAGGGGAAGAATTCCTCCTTTGTACATGCAGGTATCTTCTAAAACTATTAATAGTTATTTGTCCGAAATTATAAACAAGATGATAGTATAAATTTTAAATGTGTCATAGTACAACAAGTAAAGCTATGCTTAGGTAAAATCACATCAATATTAATGAGGCCAATTAGTGGCACACATTAATATTTTCTCCTAAAATTATGGTCCTGCAAGAATTCCTAGATTTAAAAAGATTACTATTTACAGTTATCATGGAGGCAGCACTTTTCTGCTATGTCGTGGGCATGTGGAAATGTTATCTATGGTGTAGAGAGGCCCTTCTGATATGAAATCTTCCAGGTACTAAGGGAACTTGCTTTCCCTTATGATTGCTCCTGTCTCCATAGTTGGCTTGGGTTTTTTGCTAGAGAAGGGTGTTTTTCTGGCAGAAGGTCTTATGATATTTCTACTGGTTTGTGGTATCAATTTCAGTAAGTTGTACTACCTTAGTTTTATCAAAAGTCTGTTTTTGGCTGGGAAATATTGGTCTGATATATGGTTCTATGAAAGTATACTCTGTAGTGGTTTCTTTTACGTTGGGTTCTTATGTATGATGCCAGGCTAATTCATATTAGCTATTAAATTATTAATATGTTTTAACTAATTATAATAAATTTCAAAGGAAATTAAATTGATATTCTTTCTATTTCCAAATGTTAATATATATTTTTAAAATATCCTCAAGTTTTCAGATTTCCTTTCTACGATTTAAAATACAAAAATACAAAATAATATCAGAACTATGTTGATCTATGTTGAGACTTTTACCTCAAGGCAAACAGATGGTAGAAATCCCAACTTCTGTTTTTACTTGATATTAGGCCATAAAGGCCAATAAACAAAGACAATAGGACACACCAGGGAGATACAGTAGAGGCCTATGAAAGGAAATTGCCCTTTTCTAAATGTGTAGCTAGCCCTTCTTGGGTTTTATGAATGTTAAGCCTATATTTATCTGTATAACTTTCCCCAACTCTTTAAGAATTGACACCAGTTTGCTTACCTCCTGCTTTTGACCTGGTCTTTCTAACAATGATTGCAAAGTCAAAGTATTAAATCCTTTAGTCCTTTTGGAACTGTCCATGGTACTAAAATTTCCCCACCTCCTTTAGGAGATCCTAGTCTCTCTTTCCCCCCACCATATCTTGGAATTTATAATATCCGGTTTTATACTCCATTGTGTTTATATCTAGCAAATGAAGATAGATTTTCTTTGATCCATAATAAAAATATTCACTGTAAGATAAAGGTAAAATAATCATTTAAAAAAACTAAGTAATCCACACCAAATATTTTCTTTTCTCTTGCAATAAATATCAATTTTATGTTTGCACAGTATTTATGACCTGACTTTAATATTATTTAAACAGGTTACTTTTAAAAGTAGTTATATTTTCATGAAATGTCTTAAATTTGTTTCTATGGAACCAGGATTTTTAGTGCTTTTCTGGATCCATCCCTAAATGCTGGCCTTGGAAGGGACCATGGACTTCTTGTGCCACTGAGGTCCATAGTCTGACTTTTCAAAGCAGCAGTACACAGGGCTTCTAAGAATGACACCCTTAGGAAATGAAAATGCTGCTTGGAAAATGCTTCTTACTCACAGGCACTTGAAATACCTCTCTTTAATGGCTGAATTAGTCAGAGAATTTCACAAAAATCTAGGAAATCATATTGGCTATGAAGACTTATTTGCATTTTTTAAACATTTGAAGGATTTTCTTCTCTAATAGCTTTCCAGATTGCATTTTCAGTTTTATTTGTTCTGAGAGAACAGCACATTAGGCTTACAGTGAAGCAACAGAAAGTGGGAAAAAATACATTACACCTACCTGAAAGGCATTCTTACATTCATTTGTTCTGCATATCTTCCAAGGACTTCCCATGGGGCATGTAACTTCACAAAGATAATGTCACTATTTATTAGAGAAGACTGAAACAGAAAAAAGAAACTAAATTGAAAAATATATCCAAGACTCCTATGATTTAAATTGAGCTGGAACTTACAAAGTGTGACTGATTCAGCAACAGGCTGGGCCCGTACATTTGTACGCACATATTTACTTAACAAATATCCCACTGTGAACAAGCCACTGGAGATCCAGGTGTGAACAAGACAGACATAAATGGAACTTACATTTTTGCAAAATTATAAAAAAAAAAGGTAGGCAAAAACAAGTAAAAAAGAGAGGGATAAAAGGATAGAAGTGGTCACAGAAGAACACACAGTGAATGGACACAGAGAGCAGAGAACTGGGGGGGGGGGGGAGGAAATAAATTCAGAGAGTGACAAGTGCTAAGAAAATTATAAGGTAATAAATGAAAGAGTTATAGGGAGGGAAGCATACACTACACTCTGAGTAAGAGGCAAGGTGACTATATTATGCAATTTTATCTGCCAAGGTGACATTGAGCTGAGACCTAAATGAGAAGGAGCCACCTAGTTAAAGAGCACTGATAAGTGTTCCAGATGTAAAGGCCATTGGTTAGGAAATTGCTTGATGTATTTAAGGCACATGGAAAAGAGAAGAGTTGACATGAGATGAGGCTGGAAAGGTGAGTAGGAGCCAGAGTGCGGAAGACTTTATGGGCCACAACAAGATGGCAGGATTTTATTCTGGGAACACTGGAAAGCCACTTTGATTTAGGCTTTAAAAGATCACTCTAACTACTGTAAGGGAGAGCTACAGTGAAATCAGAGAAAGAGAGAAGCTCTTACAATCATCCAGGAAAAAGCAAACATTAGTGATGGTGGAGATGGGGGATGTAAGAGATGTGAGATTTAAATGTGGGTTGGGGTCAGGCATGCTTTTTCAGACTACTATGTTCTTTGGCCCCAACCTATGCCTCCTCTGGGGCTTTTCATCAACATAGAACTAAGACAAGGAAGTAAAACCAAGACTTCACACCCTGATAACCATGCAGTAGGTTTTGGTCCATAACTGACCAGAGGGAAGAGACATGAGTCAATTAGATTTCTCTTTGGAATTGGCTTCCCTGGAGGAAGGGTGGGAGGAGAGATTGTTGGGTAGGTAAAAGGAAAAATGAGAAAAAAAAGTGGGCCGAACCAGTTTAAATTAGTAAAGTGGCCAATTATTTATCCGTTATCTTTTTCACACAGGGTCTTTCTGGACTGCATGCCATTTAAATTTTTATAGCTTAAGAGTGTCGATAGATACATTGGTCTTTGTAGCTAAACTCCCCCCATAATAGTATTTATAAACAATCCAATTTTTTTGCAGCAGTAGGAAAAATATAAACTCAACTTATGTGCTGTAGCTGGAATAAATCTGCCCTACAGGGGATTGTTTTCAAATTGCAAATGATGTGTAATTGAGGTCCATTTCTCAGAATTTAATTCAAGGTCTTCTTGCTGGATGTATAAATATTGAACTTAATTGATAGGAATTCTTCAAAATATTATGAAAATCAAGCTGGTTTCAATTATGATATTCACAGGAACTCTGGCAAGTGATGCTGAATTTTGCATGAGGAGGGCCAGGACAGTGTGGGGCACCCTCTGATTGTGGTCTGAAAAATCAAACTTCCCACCAGTCTAGGTTGAAATAAGGCTTTGTCTTGTAGCTTGGGAGAAGTAGTCCCCTGACTAGAACACCCCTGAGGACAAGAAATGTTTTGATCCTCAGCCTAGCAGAGTGCCTGGCAGAGGGAGGATATAACCAATATTTGTCTAACATGGATACGGTTAGTGACATGTGAACAGGCAGGCCCCAGCCTGATGAAAGCTGTGAGTCCTGGGAAGGAGGAAGCAACTCTGGGTGAAGTGACTCTTGGAGCTGACTTAGCAGGTTACTGAGAATGAGAGAGTGGTCCAGGGAGTGGACAAACCAGTAACCAATGATTGTGTGAAGACTAATGCTGTGTCTCTGCACCAACTGGTTTTCTGGTTAGCAACCATCACATTCAGTCCCTCCTGCACAGGTGCTGAGCACTAAGTGCCAGGGGTAGTGAATGAGCTCACGGGCAGTGATGTCTATACAGAAATATAACATGGGTCATTCACGCCTGTTGGATGCCCTCATTCTTTGATTATCTGAGAAGGTCTCACAGCTTATCAGCTGAGCATTTATGCACTTTGGAAAAACCTGCTGCTTGGTTTTCAATATATAGTACAGTTTTCCAAGTTATAAAGCAGAAGCGAGATTATCTTTTAAAAAAAAAATAGGTCTTTTTGTATATATTAAAGATATACTTCAGAGCCTAAGAAGGTTTTGTGGCTTGGGATTTTTAATTGTGACCATGGGATTTCTTTAATTTCACTAGCTCTCCTACAAGGTTTTATACTTGCCATTGTTTCTCCTTTGACCTTCTAATGGGAGAAAGAGCAAAATTGCATAATACAGGAAGAAAACATGTATTCAAAGAATCTGAGAACAGACTCCAGCACCTACAATCTGATTTATTGGACTCACCACACTCAGCTAAGATGGAGTTGAAGAAGGACAACCACCACACCATGGAGCCTAGAGTGATTACAACTGAAAGTGGGAGGATTGCATCCAGCATCCAGGTTGAATCTGAGCCTCCTCTTGACATAGAGGTGCAATGGACACAACCAATCCAATGTCCACACAGAAAAGGTAGCATTGGATTGGGAAAAGTGGACATGGTGGCTGATGGGTATGGGGAAAGGCAGGAAGAGATGAGAGGTGGAGGCGTCTTTGGGACATGGAGCTGCCCTGGATGGTGCTTCAGGGGCAATCACCGGACATTGTAAATCCTCACAGGGCCCACTGGATGGAATGGGGGAGAGTATGGGCCATGATGTGGACCATTGACCATGAGGTGCAGAGGTGCCCAAAGATGTACTTACCAAATGCAATGGATGTGTCATGATGATGGGAATGAGTGTTGCTGGGGGGGGGGGGGGGGGGAGAGGTGGGGTTGAATGGGACCTCATATATATATATTTTTAATGTAATATTATTACAAAGTCAATTAAAAAAAAACAAAAAACAAAGACTCTGAGAGACACCAAATCATGATTTAGCCTAGATTATAACTAGTGGAATTACTGTGATTCCTAGTTTTATGGAAAATAAACAGCCTAGTGGGAGAATCATTTTGTAGATCTCCCATTTTAAATGCCCCATTTCTGTGTGTGGAAAAGCCAACTCTCATTGTTGGATCCTATCTAGAGTCCACTAAAACTCTAATTGGGATCTTCTACCGTTTTCTGCATAAAAGCACAGCTGTTTTGATTCATTCAGCATGATAATTAACATTATTTTTCTTATTATTTCAATAATAATTATATCACTTTCTATTTATTTGGTGCTTTGTAATTTTCAAAGCACTACCACATGTTACCACACAAACCTTGTGAGAGAGGCTTTGTTTTGACTTTTCAGAGGAGGAGAGGGATACAGGCCAAATTGACTCTCAATCTGAATGTTAATTGTAGAGTTGATTCCAGACCCACATCACTCGATTCCCTTGTCAGTTTCATCTAATAAACTCTGAGGTTTAAATAAATCCATGGCCTTACTTTGGGCACATGCATTTAAAAATGTATATTTTCTGAACTGTTCCTTTATCCACTGATATAAACTAATCCTAAAAGAATTTCATATATGAGAAAACAAAGCAACAAAATCAAAAAGGCACTCCATAGTGTGAAGAAAAATTCAGCAACTAAAGAACTGAAATTCAATTTGACTGTATTAAGTTATTTTGATAATCTTGAGAAAACTGTTAACTGAGTTCCCTTGAGTGATGGTAAATATCTATTACTGCGCCCTCTGAATATGTATGTGTGTGCACTTTTAATATGCTTAAGAGAGAAAATTTAGTTATATGGGGCTTATTATTTATATTATTTTTCAAGGAGGAACTGAGAAAGCATAGCCTACTGCTTTCAGAGAATGAATTCTAATTTTCAGTCCTAAAAAAATAAATGTGAAACAGATGATTGCTAATTATATGGCCCATATATCATTCTTTTCTCTACTGCTGAATGATAATGGTACTGTTTCTAAGTAGGTTTTCCCTCATATTAAGTATTCCTTTCCACATAAATCCAAGTGTGCAAGTGCCAAAGAAAAGAGAAATGAAAATGATTTTTATGAAACAGAGTTGTTTCATTAAAATGCTGTTAAAAAAACAACCCAGGTCACAACCTTGGGGAAGAAGAAAAATGACCACTTGAAGATGTCTGAAATACATCCTTAGAAGAAAGACTGGAAAAATTAATGAGTAGCATGGAAGCTACCTGCAACAGAAATAGATAAGATTCATAGAAGCATTCCTTCTTTCTTTCTTCATGTAACAAGAACATACTGAACACTTCCTGTGTATTAGATAGATGCTAGGAATGCGAAATCTATTGCGGTCCTTGTCTTGGTATGTCACAATTTCGTAAGGGTAGGTTAGATAAGTTCAACGGCAATGCAAAAAAAGAAATAACATGACATTATCTAACCTAAGCAATCCTCTCAAATACAGTGTTCATGAACACATACACCTTCACACCACATGGTTCTTTTTACTGAGAGGAACAGGTTTGGGAGTGGGGGCACAGAGGGAGATCATGAACTCAGTTTTATAAATGTTAAGTTAAGATATCCATGAGGAGGCATCATGTGGAGAGTTCAATAAATGGGTCTGGAGCTCAGGGGAGCAGTCTGGGTTAAGAGGAAGACTGTAAGTATGGCCAGGATACAGATGGTACTTAAAGCCACAGGACTGGATGAGGTCACTTGGAGAGAGCATTCAGATATAGAACCATATGGGCAGCTGCACCACAAAGTTAGGAATGCAGATTTTCAGATTGAACTGAACAGATTCACATCCTGGTTCTACCTCTTGCCAGCTCCATGATCTTGGGCAAGCTCTTTAACCTCCTTTTGCTTGACTGTAAAATGGGGAATGATAGCAATACCTACCTCATTGTACTGTCTTAAATGGCATATACATAGAACGTGCTCAGAGAACATCTAAAAATATTTTAGTTATCATTATTTCCAAGAAGGGCCACACCAGTTTGGTGGTAGAGGGAAGAATGTAGAACTCCTACTTATCCAAGTTAGAACCTGGGAAGGGGACAGATAAGGAACTGATGTCTGGGAAGGATTTCCCAGGTCTTGGACTAGAAGACTCAACTAGAAGAATCCCTGAGAGCCAAACCCCTCACTCCTGCCTACTGTCCCTTCAGGGTCCTCCTGGTGTCCCACCATAGAGGTGTGGACAAGGAGAAAACAACTAGACAGGTAGAGCTGCCAGAGAGGTAGGAGGGAAACAAGGAGAACGAAATCCCAGAAGCCAGGAGAGGGATGAGTTTCTAGAAGGATGCAGTGATGAGCTGTGTCAGATGCCAGCAACAGCTCAGGTAATTCTTTCTGCAGCTGACCCTGGTGCTTTCTCCACTCAAGAGCTTGCCTCCTTCAGCAGTGGCCACAGGTCCCATCACTGCTGCACTGCCCTTCCTTTGCCTGCCAACACTGCCTTTGGCCCTGATCCTGATGCTGATGCAGAGCTGAGGTGGAATTCTGATCCCAACAGTGTTCTACTTGTGCCGTGAAGGGAAGCTGGGAACTTCCGATTTCCAGCTGGCTCATCTGAGGAACAAGGTCCAGAGCTAAGTTTCCAGAGAGCACACAGAGACCAGGCCATGTCTCTCCCTGCCCCTGTGCACCTCCCTGCCATGCCCCAACCAGCAGTAATGAATGGAGCCTATAATTCTCTCTACTGGGCTGCCTTGAGGAGAGCTGTCGTTCCCCTTAGAGCAATTTTTCAAGAGTCAGAAGTGGCTCAATTCGTTCCTCTGTGCTTGAGGGTCTCAGGTTCATTTCTCACAGGGAGGCAGCTGTTCTCTCAAGGATTCTCAGGCAACAAAAACTACTGGCAACCTTCCCAGAATTCCGGAAGTAGACATGCAGACCTTACCTCTACTCCTAGACACACACCACACACATATATGCTGATTTGAAGGAAAAATTCTATTGCAATTTTATGTTTTGTTTTATACCTATGATGTGCATTTGAATGAGATGGCGATCTTGTACAGAGCCACACATGTATTACGCATGTGTATGTACACATGTGCACATAAAGGGAATACGCCAGAAATCACCTTTGCAATAGAAACATTATTCTGGGAAATATTTTTATCAATCTACTCTCATTGAATTAATAATTCAGGTCCATTTCCTCTGATAAGATTACACTGATACAGGAGAGTGGCAAAAGGTAGCAGGAGAAAGGAAAGTAATTTGAAAGGATTCAGTTAATCATTTATTTATCAAATATTTATTACACGAGCATTGATCACTTACCTTTTGCAGGGAAAGAGTCATTTTTGCTATAATAAGACAGCTAGCTCTAATGTGTCTTGGCTACACAAAAAAGGGGGCTCTTCCTGCTCCTGGGAAGCTAATACTTACAGTGCACATGAAATTTGTGTAGAATTATAAAGTAAGAGATAAACAGGTGCAAGTATTTGTAACCTTTCTTTTTACCTTGAGTGGAAATAGAGAAACAATATAGTACAGTGGTTAAAAGCCCCAGCTTTGGAGTTAGGTTCAAGTGCTAGATCTGCTACTGAGTAAATTATTTAATCTCTATAAGCCTCAATTCTCTCATGTGTGAAATGGAAATAATAAAAGTACTCCCAATTTCTGGACATTCTGGTAACTTATACAAAATTCAATGCACATAAAGTACTTAGTTACACCTTGTGTACACTAAAAGTGCTCTTTAAATGGTATGGAGGGAGGTATGTGCTTAGTTGAAGGTACTTGAAAATATTTTTTTAAATGTTAATGCTTTGATTTAGGAACAACAAAGATTACTTTCTTTCTATCTGGTTTGCAAATTCTGATCTTGGAATTATACTGATGGAACATTAGGAATGGAGAAGAATTTTCTTGGAAGGACTAAGAAAGGTAGCTATATTTGAGAATTTAAACAATGTTTACTTCCATGGATATTACAGGGTGAATGCCTGGCTCCAAGGAACCTGATCCTTTCTTGCTGACAAACTCATTAAATCCTGGTATAGTCTAAAACAAAACATCCGAATTGGGACTGTTTGTACCTAAGTAGGGACAGGGAACAGATAAGCAGGAAAGGGGGAATAAAATGGAGGTCTGTTTGGAATTATTAGTCCTTGTGGGTCTAAGATGGTTCAAAGAACTCCAGAAGTTCTGAGTCCTTACAAGAAACAGTTGAATTTAAAAGATCCCTCTGCCATCACTAGGCCACCTAAACTCAAAAGATGATCACCAATATATATATTTTTAATTTTACAAAAACTGTCTTAAAACTTTTATCAGGAGCTTTATCAGGGCACAAAAGACTAATGGAGACCTTCTGAGCACAAATACTTTCTAGAAGAATCCTGATTTGCTTTGTAAGGTGACCATTGGCCAATGGTTACTGTGAGTTGCTGAGAAGCTATAGTGAGGTTGGTCGAAAGAACATTTGGACCAGATCCTGTCACTGCTCTCTCCTGCAAGCTTGAGAAGTCACTTCACTTCTCTGACTCTTGTTTCTCCACTGAGCAATTAGAAAGAACATGAGTTTGGTCTGCAAACTTACAGGGCAGTTTTCAGGCACAGATGTGAATGGGCATGTCAAAAACTGCCCAGTTCTGGTCCTCTTTTATTGCACATAGATTTGGAGTGCGACCTCACCTGTGGAAGGCGGGGATTAAAACTGTTCGGTTTGCTGCAACCCTGTTTAGGTGGCAGTACACTTGGAAACCACAATGGTCATTGCAGATGGCCATGAATCCCATCATGTGAATTGTCATTTAGCATTCATTCACCTGTTCCATAAATGTTTATTGAACACCTGTGATGTGCCAGGGATGATCCTAGGTGCTGGGATTTCAGGGGTGACCAAAATAAACTGGATCCCTGCTTTTGTAGAACTGAAGTTCTCTTGGGGAGACAGACAATAAATAGATACATTCCCAATAGTGAGCTTTAATGATGAATAAAGAAGGGTAAGGAAACAGAAAGTAATGGTGGGAAGGAGATGCTATTTTAGATAGAGTGGTATGGGCAGACCTTTCTGAAAAGGTCACACTGGAACAGAGTCCTGAAGAAAATGCAGGAGAAGTCCATTCAATTAGAGAGAGTGCATTCCAGGCAGTGAGCAGAGGAAAGATCAAGGCTCTGAGGCACAAATATACTTGATGTTTCCATTCCTCCAGCATGGAGGGTCAGATCGGGTTAGCCACTTGCAGATATTCTGTGTCCCCTTAGGGAGCTACCTGGACACCAATTTCTCATAACTAACTATGCTGTTAGGAAATCAAAGCAAAACCCTAAAATTCTGGGGCAAAATGGAGATAATTCCCAAATGCGGACTTCGGTAAATCTCTTGGAGAAAAAAAATCATAGTGAATAAATAGTGAATACATAGTGCTTAATGCTTAGTTAGGTACTGTTGTAAGGCTTTCCTTCACGTACAGTAACTCAAATATCCTTCATACTAACCCTGTGAGGCAGGCATTATTTATTATTATCTAAATTGATTGCAGAGGAGGAACTAAAGCACAAAGAAGTTGAGTGCATTAGCTACGATCAGATCTTCAGTAGGAAGTGGTGACCAGATTCTCACTAAGGCAGTACAGCTTCAGAACCGCTGCTCCACATGAATACTGGTGTGTAATGTCTCAAGAATAACTACCACGAATGTGTTTTCTCATGGAATGGATTCTACTGTCACTTTATGTTTTGGGAATCCAAAGGACAAAGCATATAGTTTCCTTTAAAGATCCCAAAATTAATGTAAGGTCAGTGGTAAGAGCCACCTTGAAGCCTTGTCTGTCACTTACTACCTATGTGATTCTGGGCACATAATTTGTGAGCCTCAGTTCCCTCATTTTAAAAATGGGGATAATAATCCCTGCCTTGCAGGGTTTTTCTGAGGTTGGCATGGCTGTGGAGTAGTGGTTTGAGAAGTGGGAACTTCCTCCTTCTTCCCAGAATTACTGAATGCATGGTGGACATTCTGGTAACCCATAGCTGATGCTAGAGTTTCTTGGTGTATCTGAAATCTAGTCTCTGAAACTGATGGAGAAATGCACATTTCTGGAGGGTTAAAGTGCTCAAAGTAATGGCTGAGCAATTTCAACTCCTCTCAGTGGGGATGCCATCTAACCAGCTATGAGTCACTGAGCAATGATTTATACTTTTCTGAGTCAGTATTTTCAGGAAATGAGGACATAAAACTATAAAAGATCTTTTTTTACTCTATTATTCTAGATTCCCTTAGAGACCCATCAGAATTTGCAAGTGTAGTTTGAAAAATCTCTTTCACAGATTCTGATGCAATCCTCTCTCCCAAACTCATGTACACATACACTCACAGACACTTACTTTTGCCCTGGAGAGAGGGCTCTGAGGTATTATACGCTCCAAAACAGTTACAATATTCATTCCCTGGAGATCACATTAGTGTCAGCAACAGGAAATTGGTGTGGAAATGGCCACTCATTCCTCCTTAGCAGAACTTTAAGTGCAGGTTCCCCGAGGACTTCATTCAGAGTTATTCTCCTTAGATAAGCTCATCCTTTCCCAATAGCTTTATATGTCAAGTAGAATCTGATGTCTCCCAGATTCATCTTTTTGCCCATACTTCTATTTATGAGCTCAAGATCAGCATAGTCAATGGCCAACATGCTACCTGTCTCAGGTGCCTCATGGGCATGTCAGACTCAACCTGTCTAAAATGGATCCTCTTACTTGGCAAACATGCTCCTCTCCTTGGTGTCCCCAGATTCGGGAAATGACAAACCATCCACCCAGCTGCTCAAGTCTAGGAGTTGCATTGACTTCTCTTTTTTTCCTTACCCCATATCCTAATAATCACCAAGTCTTATTGATTCTATCTCTTAAATTTCTCTCAAATCTGTCTTTCCTTTTCTCCATCTTTCCTGCCTTCATCTTTCTTTCAGCCATCATCATCTGTCTTCTTGAATACTTTAACAGCTGCATGGCTGGGTTCTCTCTAATTCCATTCCTGCCTTATGTACTCTCACTGCCAACAGAGAAGTCTTTAAAAATGCATCGTGATCCATGGTTTTCCATTGCTTTCTGGAATATCACTAAAGTGGCCAATGTATAATTTGGCTGCTTCCTTATCTTGTGTCACGTTTCCTTTCTCTGGGATCCAGCCATGCTGGACTTCTTTCTGCCCCAAACCAAGCTCCTGACAGTCTCAAAATCTTCTTACATGCTTTTCTTTCTGTCCAGTAAATTCCTACTCCTTCAAGTCTTAAGGCATGTGGTAGGCAGAATTCTAAGATGGCTCCCATGATTCCCATCCCTGTGCACAAGCCTTGCACAATAACTCTCCCTGAATGTGGGTGGAACCTGTGAGTATATCACTCCTGTGTTTGGGGTATTAATCACTTGACATCAGGTCATCAAAATGAAGATTATCCTGGGTGTGCCTGAACTAAATCAGGTAAGCACTTAAATGAGGGTCTAGAGGTGAGAAAGATTCTTCTGTGGGCTTTATGATGATAGCTGCTGTGTTGGGAGAGGCCTGGAAGAGGCCCTGTGAGGGGGCTATGTGGCAAGGAATTGAAAGCAACTTCTAGGAGCTGAGATAAAATGGGGACCTTTGTCCTACAACCATAAGAAATTAAATTCTACCAACCATCACATAAGACCTTAAGATCCAGAAAGGAACGTAGTCTGGGTGACACCCTGATTTCAACCTTGTAAGAACTCTATCAGAGGACACAGCTGAGCTGTACCCTGACTCCTGACCCACAGAAACTATGAGATCAAAAATGTACATTGTTTTATGTTGTTAAATTTGAGGTAATTTATTATACAGCTATAGAAAAAATACATCCTATTTCAGTTAATTGATTCTGCACTGACCTAGTTCAGTGTTGTCTTTGCTGTCTTCCCAGCACCTACTATGTTACCAAGCACACAGACATTGAGAATGAATGTGCCCCAAATGAATTTACGAACATTGTAGGATTTAGACTAAGAACAGCCTTTTCATATTACTATCTTGTTAAAAAACTATTATTAGTCTGAAAAAATTCATCTTTTTGCCTTCACAGAGGTTTCATTGTGGTTTAAATTTATGAGAAGCTCAATTATACTCTCTTCTTGCCCACGTGTGGAGATGTCCAGTACTGAGGGGCTAAACACAAACCTTCACATGTTTCATCAGAGGGTCTCTGTGTTGTAACAAATGCTGCCATAACATGCTCTTGGTTATTCTGCATCAGCCTGGTAATGATCCTCACATCAAGCCTATCAAACTTGCTGCATCAGGCTATGTGAGGAAAATCAATGTTTAATAGTGTGTATTAGACAAGATGGGTTAAGTTATGCTGTAGTAATAAATAATGCCCCAAGATATCAGTGACTTAAAGCAGTAGAGCTGTACTTTCAATATGGTAGCCTCTAGCCAGTCACATGTGGTTATTATACATGTGAAATTGACCTACTCTAAATTGTGTATGAAAAATGCACATTGGATTTTGAAGACAGTATATAAAAGAATGCAAAATATCTCAATTAATTTCTATATTGATTACATGTTTAAATATTTCAGAGCTACTATCAAACAAATTTGGATATATTATTAAAATTTTAAGTCATTGCTTAAGTAATTGAATTCTTTTTAAATAAGTAAGCATTGTTTAAATAATATTTTCATTATTTAAAAATTTTCATCTGTTTCTTTTTATCTTCTTAATGTGGCTACTAAAAAATTTAAAGTTGTACTATGCCTACTGGATGGCACTATGATTGAGCTTTATTTCTTGCTCATGGTACATGCCCATTGCAGTTCAACTCATTTTAGTAACTCAATAATCCAGGGTGATGAGTCATTGTGCTGGTGAGACAGAGCTCAAAAGGGTCTCACAGGGACACAAGCCATTTCTATACCCAGCTCATTGGACAGAACTAGCCATATAACCCCTTCTATCCACGAGGCCACCAGGAAGAAAGGTTATCATCTGGCGGATAGCGTGAACACATGCTAATACAGACTACCCTTCCTTCCCCCATCACCTTCTTAGGAACACAAATAAAACAAATGCCTTTGCCTCACAACACTAATAAAGACATTCAACAAACAAAGATTATTCTAACTACATAACTAGGTACTATGTTGGATCCTAGGGAAGTAGCAAAGGCTAAGAAATGGTCTTGGATCTCAGGAGAGTCATACTTTATCAAAGCAAATATTATACTAATTATAAATAAGGTGATTGGCCTAATAATCATAGGAGAGGAAATGCTTCCTTCATGGTTGCTCCCACCATGCAGTTTCCTGCCCTTCTTCCCCCAACCCCCCCATGGCTCCCTCATCTGTTTGCTTGGTTTTTTTGCTCGTTGTTTTTGCTCATTGTTTGCGCTCACTGTCTGCTTGTTGTTTTTATTCATTCGTTTTGCTCATTGTCTGCTCATTGTCTGCTTGTTTTTTCTTTAGGTGGAACCAGGAACTGAACCTGGGACCTCCCAGGTGGGAGGAAGGTGGTCAACTGCTTGAGCCACATGTGCTCCCTGCTTGTTTGCTTTTTTTGCTCATTGTTTGCTCATTGTGTTGCTCACTGTCTTACTTGCTGTTTTTGCTCATTGTCTGTTTGTTGTTGTTTGCTCATTGCTTGTTGTCTGCTCATTGTTTTTGCTCATCATCTGCTTGTTATTTTTGCTTATTGTCTGCTCATTGTGTCTGTTTTAGGAGGCACTGGGAACTGAACTCAGGACCTCCCATGAGGGAGAAAGGTGCCCAACTGCTTGAGCCCACATCTGCTCCCACACCATGCAGTTTTAAATCTCCTCAAAAGTAAGCAAGGTAAGTTCTGATCTATAAAACTCCAAATCATTTTGCTTTTTACAGGCCATCCTAACATTCCCCTATTCCTTCAAGGTGATATACTAGATAAGCTGAACTTGGAAACAACTATGTCATCACAATTATGTTTTTTATTATCACAAATGATGCACCCACTGATAACTATTCAGTTATGATCCACACAATACCCCATGTGTCACTATGCCCTTGGTAAGTTGCAGCAATTAGCCATGAAATAGAATGACCCAGAAAAGATATATGAGTGGGATATCTGCTGCTAGTGAAGAAACAATTGAATATTGGAAATACTTCCTATTATATTTGGAAAAGGTTATGGAATTTCCTCCTATATACATATATGTATGTATGTGTCTGTAAATATTTCTATCATCTATCTATCTATCTATCTATCTATCTATCTATCTGTCATCTATCTACATTGGTGGAATGTGGATCAAAGTTAGAAGATGCAATAACAGTGAAGGTAGCAGTATAGTTTACAAAGTGCTTCTTACCTAAAGGTTATGAAAAAACTGTCAAAAAAACCACAAACAAATCAGTGCTCATATGATTTCTGGTAACAGAGAAACTATCTGAGAAAATAAGAAGACACATTTTACCTCTTCTCCTATCAGTTTCTCTTTGGTAAAATGCTGACATAGCCACCTCTGCCTACTTTACAGGGCTAGATGCATATTATATAGTGGATTTGAAATCATGTCATAAGAGTCATTACTGCATCCCTGGAGCCTGGTTCTCTTTTCCTGAGCATATGGAAGACTGAGCTCCTGGTCCGTGGTGGTAGGATGGAACCATAAGATGAATGCCAGCCATTGAGTTGAGAGCTGGTGTGTGCTCCACCTTCCCTGGCACAGAGGCAGATGTCTGGTTTGTGCTTCTGCCAATCTGGGTCCCTGAAGACTGAAAAGAGCAGTGCTTCTACCCTGAGGGATCGCCACACTGAACTCAAGATATGAACCATGCTGCCTTAAGTCACCGAGAAGAAAAAGCCCTGAGTGACATGCAGGCGTTATATAAAGCCATGGAACTAGATAAAGTCAATGAGGGAGACAGAGATATAGAAGGAAAGGGAGTCCAGGACCAAGCCCATGAGCCCCTAACATATGGAAATCAAACAGAAGAGGAGGGACAAGCAAAAGCGATTGAGAAAGGACCACTGAAGAAGGGAGAAATGCAGGAGGGCATGAGTTGCTATCTCAGCCAAGAGAAGAACATTTTCCAAGAAGGAAGTGGTCCCCAGGTGAAAGGCTGCTGATAATGCAACAAGGTAACAGAGATGGCATGACCTTATGCGTCATGGTTGGAACTGAAGATGTCAACATGTTTCCTAAAGCAACATTCAGGTACAGGCCATAAAAAGTGAATTTTAATCAAGGTCAGGGCTCTACCAGGCAAATAAGTCAAAGGAATAAAGGAGTAAGAGAATTCAGGGGCTGGTGAGTGAGCAGTCATAATGATGGGTTATGGAATTAAAGCCAAGTAATAAGAATAATGAAATGATGGTTCAAAAAGTGGTTGGAACATTTAATCAGCAGGCTCATTATCATATTCAATGTGCTTTCTAATGGCATTTTAAAAATATTTAAACCCATTCAAAACCAATTTCAGTTCCAAGTTACAAACTATTTAATAGTTTATTTAGAACTCTCCCAAAAGTGACTTCATTTTAAAGGGAACTGGAAAAAGAATACAACCAAAAATGAAAATTAAAATTCAGTGCTGGGAGAACCAGCAAGATGGCAGCAGAGTAAAGAGCTCCTAGAGTCAGCTCCTGCTACAGGGCAGTTAGCAAACACCCAGAGCTCTCTGGAGCTAGCTGAAGCACTTGCTTGGGGGCTATGGGAGGCCAGAAGAGCATCATACAACATATTTGAAGGAATGGAAGGGGGAGACTGCCCGTCTGCAGAGACGACTCATAAGTAGAGCACTCCAGACCATGGAGGCTGGTGCCCATCCTCCATTGGAGGCACGAGCCGCCTTGGGAGCTGTTCCGTGGCTGGAATTGAAAGCTCCACTTCCCCAAAATGGAGAAGGAAGTGACGGTTGGGCACCAATTTCAGCTATGATGAGGAAATTCAGTGGGCTACAGTATGATCCTGAGAACAGCTAAAGTTTGAGCCTCTCCAACTCAAAAAGAGGCCAGGAGCTGCCATATTAACTCTGTGCCTGGCATAAGGGGAAGCAGGGAGGATGGAAATCCCAGTGCTGGTAGGGACCAGCTTTTTCCCATCCAAATCATATTGCAGGTCTAGCCTAGGCCCCAGTGCCACCTCTCGGGCTGCGGGGACCTGAGCCAGCCTCTCCGGGAAATTACTGGCCAATCTGCGGAGGCCGGTGATCATCCTACTCTGGCCGCATGAGCTGCCCCAGGAGCTGTTCTGTGACCGGAATTGGAAGATCCATTTCCCAGAAAAAGGAGAGGAGAAGACAGTTGGCTACACATTTGGCAACAGATTGGGAGACTTGGCTGGCTAACAGATAACCCTGGGAACAGCTGGGGTAAGAAACAGCCCAAGTCAGAAAGAGGCCAGTAGCCACCATTCTTACTCCACTCCCAGCCTGAGGGGAAGCTGGGCTGACTGAAACTCTCAGTGTTCGCAGGAACCAGTTTCTTTCATGCAGATCAGCGTGAAGCCCGCCTAGGCTTCAGGCCTGCCTCTGGTGGGGAGGCGGCTGAGACGCCCTGCACCAGCCTATACAGATAACTGCAGAGAACTTTGGCTGGCATTGACTGAAAATCAGAAGTCTATCAGGGCAACCGTGGTCATCTTGGACCTGTACTGCATAGATTGCTGCCCACACCTGCAGCTCCATCCCTGCTCCAGGCAGGGGAGAAAGGAATATGAAGCTTCATCAGTCTCTCTGGGCAACTACAGTCTAGGCCTGCACATGGGTTAGTCCCCATAGCTGTGACTTTGTCCCTACCCCTGGCAAAGGAGAAAGTTGGAAGAAGCTTCATTGGTCCCTGGTGCAATGAGGGCAGCTTGAGCTTCCACAGCTTACAGCACCAACTACATGCTTGGCTCCTACTGCACAACCAGCAAGGGAGAAATGAGAGGAAGCCCTAAACTAAAGAGAAAAACTGCACCCAGAATAAATATTCTAGTAAGCCAGATGCGAAGACACCAAGAAACAGGAAGCTATGGCCCAGTTAAAGGAACAAGATAAGCCTCCAGATGACATAAAGAAGTTGAGACAAGTAATTATAGATGTTCAAACAAATTTTCTTAATAAATTCAATGGGATGGCTAAAGAGATTAAGGGTATTAAGAAGACACTGGATGAGCACAAAGAAGAATTTGAAAGCATACATAGAAAAATAGCAGATCTTATGGGAATGAAAGGTGCAATCAGTGAAATTTAAAAAACACTGGAATCATATAATAGCAAATTGAGGAGGCAGAAGAAAGGATTGGTGAGCTTGAAGAAATGGCCTCTGAAAATGAACATACAAATGAAAAGATGAAGAATGGAAAAAAATTGAACAAGGTCTCAGGGAACTAAATGACAGCAAAAGGCTGTCATATGTGTGTCATGTGTGTCATGGATGTCATATGTGTCATGGGTGTCCCAGAAGGAAAAGAGGAGGGAAAAGCGGCAGAAGGAATATTTAAAGAAATAATGGTAGAAAATTTCCTAACTCTATTGAAGGACATAGATATCCATGTCCAAGAAGCACAACATATTCCCATCTGAAAAAATCCAAATAGGCCAACTCCAAGACACATACTGATCAGAATGTCAAAGGCCAAAGACAAAGAGAGAATTCTGAGAGCAGCAAGAGAAAAGCAATTCATAACATATAAAGGATACGCAATAAGATTAAGTACTGATTTCTTACCAGAAACCATGGAGACAAGAGAGTGGTCTGATATATTTAAGATACTACAAAGGAAAAACTTCCAGTCAAGAATCTTATATCCAGCAAGACTGACTTTCAAAAATGATGGTGAGATTAGAATATTCACAGGTCAACAGAAACTGAGAGAATTTCTAACAAGAGACCAGATTTTCAGGAAATACTAAAGGGTGTGCTAGAGCCTGAAAATAAAAGACAGGAGAGAGGGGCCGGGAAGAGAGTCTAGAAATGAAAATTATGTCAATAAAAGTAACTAAAAGTGTCAAAAGAGTGGTGAAAAAAAATATGACAAATAAAACTCAAATAGGAATAAACTTAACTGATGATATAAAGCACTTGTATTCAGAAAACTGCAACTTAATGTTAAAACAAATAAAAAAAATACCTAGAAGAACATTACATGGATTAGAAGACTAAATATCATTAAGATGTCACTTCTACTCAAATTGACATACAGATAAGTGCAATCCCAATGAAAGTTCCACCACATTAAAGAAAAAAATTGAGAATACCATCATTAAATTTATTTGGAAGGGTAAGGAGTCCTGAATAGCCAGAAACATCATAAAAAGGAAAAGTGAATCCACATCTCCAGACTTTAAATCATAATACCTACCTATAGTGGTAAAAACAGCATGGTACCGGCCTAAAGACAGACACAACAGACCAATGGAACCAAATTTGTGGTTCAGAAACAGACCCTCACAGGTATGGTCAAGTGATTTTTTTTTTTTTTTTAAAGATTTTATTTTTATTTATTTAATTCCCCTCCCCTCTCCTCCCCCGGTTGTCTGTTTTCTGTGTCTTTTTGCTGCGTCTTGTTTCTTTGTCCGTTTCTGTTGTCGTCAGCGGCACGGGAAGTGTGGGTGGCGCCATTCCTCAGCAGGCTGCATTCTCCTTTGCGCTGGGCGGCTCTCCTTATGGGTGCACTCCTTGCGCGTGGGGCTCCCCTACGCGGGGGACACCCCTGTGTAGCACGGCACTCCTTGCGCTCATCAGCACTGCGCACGGGCTAGCTCCACACGGGTCAAGGAGGCCCGGGGCTTGAACCGCGGGCCTCCCATGTGGTAGACGGACGCCCTAACCACTGGGCCAAAGTCCGTTTCCCTGGTCAAGTGATTTTTGACTAGCCTATGAAACTCACACCGCTTGGGCAGAACAATCCATTTAACAAATTGCTGAAAGAATTGGATATCCATAGCTGAAAGAAGGAAAGAGGACCCTTATCTCACACCTTATCCAAAAATTAACTCAAAATGGATCAAAAACCTAAAAATAAAAGCAAGAACCATAAAACTTCCAGAAGAAATTATTGGAAAATATCTTCAAGACCTGGTGGTAGGGATGGTATCTCTTAAAGGAGATAAGAGAAGGACTGAGTGGACTACTGATGTTTAATGTATGTAGAAGTTTTAATTTGCTTTACTGTAAAATTATGGAAATGTATAGAGTGGATGGTAACACACAGTGAGTAACAGCTAGTTTATAAATAGGAATGTGACTGAAAATGGTAGTCTAGTTATGTAAATGCCAATTGAAAGAATGACTGAGGATAATCTTGGAACTGCATAGCTCAGTAAACCAAAAGGTGGGTGCGAACTGTGGTTGATGGTACAGAAGCAAGAGTGTCCTTTGTGAGCTACAGCAACTATATATCACTACTGCAGGGTGTTGGGAATGTGGAGAAGCATGGGAAAATTACAGCTGGAGTGACCTATGGACTGTGGTTAATAGTAATAATATAATATTCTTGCATCTATGCAAAATATGTACTGTGTTGATACTGAGGTAGTATGGATAAAGTGAGCCCAATGTACACTATGGATATGGCAATAATCAGATGATATTATTTTATCTGTAGCAAATGACACACCACATTGTGGTGTGTTGATTGACGGAGGGATGTTGTTTGGGAATTCTGCACATGTGCATAATTGTTTTGTAAGTTTACAACTTCTGTCATAAAAAATACATTTAAAAAATAATAACAGGGTGGGTTGGGGGAAAAACACATCAGGTGTAAGATAAGAACTATGATTAGTAGTAAGATTTTGACAGTGTTTTTTCATAGTTTGTAACAAAAGTCTCATGACAATGCAAGGTGTTGGTGGAGGGTTGATGTATGGGACCCCTGTATGACATTATGCATGTTTGCTTTGTAAGTTCACAACTCTTACTATACACTTAATTGTTTATGTATGTTCATATATAAATGATATAAAGATAATAATAATCAGATTGGTTAGGGGGAAATACTTTGTTTAGTAGTAATATTTTGACAATGTTCTTTAATCATTAGTTAAAAAGGTTTAAAAATGGTGCAGGTTATTGGTGGTAGGGTGAGATGTTATATATGTTTGTTTGATGTTATATGTTTGTTTTTTAAGTTCACAACTATTATACATTTGTTTATGTATGTTTATATATGAGTGATATATTTCAATAAAAAAGTTATTAAAAAATTCAGTGCTTTCTAATTTCTTACCTTTGTTTTGCAAACCAAGAAAAAAGATATCATTGTGAACTTTAATTTAAAGAATCAAGACCAACAGTGTGTCATCGACTAGAGTTGGTACAGAGAACTGCAGGGTGGGAGAAGCCTTCCAGCAATGAGAAGCAACAGAGGAAGCCCCAAACAGGTTACTCTTCCATAACATAAACATTTTTACCGTGGGTTGTTGAATGCAGGACTAGATTTCAGAAGAACCACAAGCACTTATTATTAGAGTCTGAAAAAATTATTCAAGGTGGCTCAAATGAAAGCCAAAATGATTTACTGCTGTATAATCCAAAATAATACCCTACCTGAAGCAAGGAAACTACAGACCGAGGAGGAAGAGAGGCCTCGAGAGGCGACAGTGCATTGCCGAAACACTCATGGGCAGGAGGTCTCACCGTGTGGAATTTTCTCTCCTGCCCGCTGGAATGCTAAAGTCAAGTAAAATTGTGCATAGTGCAGTTTCATTTTTCTGCTGGTTCTATGCCCAGTCTTCTGTAAAGCTC
The DNA here is from genome assembly GCF_030445035.2 of Dasypus novemcinctus. Taxonomy (NCBI): domain Eukaryota; kingdom Metazoa; phylum Chordata; class Mammalia; order Cingulata; family Dasypodidae; genus Dasypus; species Dasypus novemcinctus. Next base: position 85,093,008 of record NC_080684.1, on the reverse strand, counting down.
TTTTTAATTTCAACAAGTGTAGAAAATGACAGAATGGAGAAGAGGACCAAAAAACAAAGGACTTCAGTGAGTAGTAAGCACCATGTTCCTAGATGCCCAAGAGGATCTTGCTTAAGTTTGCACCTAATGGCTGGTATATCTGGTTTGAAAGAAATCCTTCACCTGAAAGTAATCTAGCAATGAGGTGACTATGTAAATAGAAGTTCAATGGGATGGATTTGGTTTAAATACGTTAAATGCTATTAGATTAGACCCTTTTGGATAAAAAAGACAAAAAAAAAAAAAATGCCTACTGAGCCAGTATTGATCTTGTCATTAAAGCCTAGAAAAAATTATAGCTGATACAAATTTTGTTCATGGGAAATTGCCAAATGACATAATCAGTGTGAAAGTAACATGAAATGATGAGCCAGGCCCCATGCTAGATGCCTCAACCCCCCACCCCCCACCCCATAGCCAAATCTAGCTAGTTTGGGCTCCTATAGTCCCTATCTATCCCTTTAGTTGTTCCATTTATTCTTTGGAACCTCTTCACTCTCATTTCAGTCCACACAAAGCAAAGGTAATACAAACAGTGGGAAAACTCTCAACTGCCTTACAGAGTAGGGTTTAGGAATGCAAATCCCAAATTCTCTCTGCTTAGTTCATCTGTTATCAAAGAAGCTTTCTCTAAATTCTCTAAATGAAAGAGTAACTTCTTTCTAGTATTCCTGCATATTTTCTCCATAGCACTTTCACACAGCTGACATGTTTATTTGTTTATTTAATGCCTCTCTCACCTCACCAATAGTGGACACTCAGGTATTTGCTGAATGAATGACCATCTAGAAATGAGGTGATCAGACACCACTGACTGCCCTTAAAATATGTCTACAACACAATAGGATGTGAGTTAATCCTTTGTCATTGTCCTCACAGACAGTGCTGCATCATCAGTTTTCCAACTAGAGTATATCAGGTTTCGTTAATAAAATTCAGTCTATAATTCATCTTTTTCAAAAATTTTCACTTATGCGGAGCACAAGCAGGAGACCATGAGTTTACAGTTCTCTGGACTGTTTCAAAGCTTTTCAATCTTGTCATCCCATTAAGGAAAAATTAGTGCACTATCCGTAGTATATACTTTGCATAATTTTCAGCAACTTAACATAATATGTAGTAAAAAAGCAGGAAAAAATAACACCATAAAGAAAGAACTTTAGTTGCCAGCTGCAATAATATAATGCCCACATTTGGTATGTAAGAAACTATGATAATGCAAAATGGGTTTCACATCAAACAAGTTCAATTTAGACAGCAATTCATAATATGATTTCAGTTCCTCAGCTGTGCTTTATATAATGGATATTTTTTTCCTTAAAGTTGTTCTGCCTTGAGCAAACGAATATTCATGAGTCACTCAAATTATGTGTTGATCTAGAATAATTTGAGTAAATCAGTTCACAGTAAAATTGTACTGGTCATCTTGACCAGGTACAGAAATGTTTTGATGAAACTTTGTCTTCCTAACCAAGCAAAAATGAATGAGGCAATAATAATTAGGTCCTTACACTTTTTAAAGAGTCCCGGAAATTAGGGTAAGAATAAGTGAGGGAGGGAGTGGGGAAGGGAGAGAAAAAGAGAGTGCAAGGGAGCAAGAGAGCGAGGGGTGGGGGGGAGAAAGAGAAAGAGAGAGAGAAAGAGTGGAAGGGAGAGAGAGAGAGAGAGTGAGAGAGTGAGAGAGCGAGAGAGCAAGAGAGAGAGAGAGAGACCCCCACCTTCTCACATACACTGGCTAAAACTGCCATAAGATTGATCATTAGAATCACATCCTGCTTCTGATGGACTCATCCAGGGTAGTTGTAGCCCAAAGAGGACTGAGTCCTGGTGGGACTATTATCTTGCCACTCAGCAGATCTCTTCAGTTTTCTCTAGACATAGGATAAGACCTCTCAGTCCAAGAGGAGATGCCAACACTGTATCTGTCGCCAGCCCCATTCCATCTAAGGTCTTGACTGCTGGGGATCAGGAAAGCAGGATGACCAGTGCCTGGAGCCACTTCCTTCTCTATCAGTAACAGCAACAAACATTTACTGAGCATTTATGTGCCAGACTCTTCTAAAAATGTTACTAACTCATGGAATTATCTGCCATTTAATAAAAGGAGAAACCAAGGCACAGACAGGTATAGAACCTTGCCCAAAGTTTTTACATGGTGAGTGGCTCTAACTCCCAGCTGTCTGGCTTGAGAGGCTAGTCTTAACTTATCCTATTCTTACTTTCAAACATGTATGCCTCTGATGGTTTGAAGCTGTATATACCCCAGAAAAATATGTTCTTAAATTTAACCCATACCTGTGGGTATGAACCCATTGTAAGTAGGACTTTTTAATGAGGTTACTTCAGTTAAGGGGTGAACACCTTCATCAGGATGGACCTTAATCCTATTACCAGAGTCCTTTATAGCAGAATGAAATTCAGACAGATGAGAAAAAGCCACAGAAAGCAAGAAGTTGAAATTCAGTGGAACATGAAAGAGATTGGAGAGACCAGAAGAGTCCACCATGTGTATTGCCATGTGACAGAAAAGTCCAGGCCCAAGGATCACTGGCAGCCTGCCCCAGAAAGCAAGAGGAAGAGGAAGTCCAGGGGGGAGAGACCAGCAGAGAACAGAGACCATCTTGCTTCTACATGGGGCAAATAAGTTTGGTGAGAAAGTAACCTTGAGTTGGACTCTTCAGGGTCTTGTAAGTATAAGCTTTTACCCCAAATAAATACCCTTTATAAAAGCCAACAGATTTCTGGTATTTTGCATCAGCACCCCTTTGGCTGACTAATACAGATAGGTACCCTGGACATTTTGCTAATAGTGATGAAAATACAGGCATACCTTGTTTTAATGGTCTTGGCTTTATTGTGCTCCACAGATACTGTTTTTTTACTGATCAAAGGTTTGAGGGAACTTTGCGTAGAACAAGTCTGTTGGAGACATTTAACAACAGTATGTGCTCACTCTTTGTCTCTGTTTCACACTTTGGTAATTCTCACCATAGGTCAAACTTTTCCATTACTGTTATCTCTGATGTGGTGATCTGTGATCTTGGCTGTTATTATTGCAATTGTTTTGGGTGACACAAACCACACCCATATAAGAGCAAACTTGATAAATGTGTGCTCTGATTACTCCATCGACCAGCCTTTCCCCCATCTCTCTCCCTCACTTCTGGCCTCCCTTTTCCCTGAGATATAACATATTGAAATTAGGCCAATTAATAACCCTACAATGGCCTCTAACCGTCCAAGTGAAAGGAAGAGTCACATATCTCTCACTTTAAATCAAAAGCTTTCTAGAATGAAGCTTAGTGAGGAAGGCATGTTGAAAGCTTAGACAGGTCCAAAGTTAGGCCTCTTGAGCCAAGCAGTTAGCCAAGTTGTGAATGCAAAGGAAAAGTTCTCAAAGGAAATTAAGAGTGCTACTCTAGTGAAGAGGCAAATGATAAGAAAGCAAAACAACTTTATGGCTGATATGGAGAAGGTTTCAGTGGTCTGGATAGAAAATCAAATGAGCCACAACATTCCCTTAAGCCAAAGCCTAATTGTATTAGTCAGCCAAAGGGGTGTGATGCAAAATACCAGAATTCTGTTGGCTTTTATAAAGGGTATTTATTTGGGGTAGAAGCTTACAGTTACCAGGACATAAAGCAAAGTTACTTGCCTCACTAAAATCTATTGCCATATATTGGGGCAAGATGGCTGCTGACATCTACCTAGAGTTCTGATTTCTTGGGTTCTTCCCTTCCTACTTGGTTCTCACTGGGCTCCGCTGCCCTGCTCTCTCCAAAAGGCCAGCTGTAGATTATCAGGCAAACAGCTCTGTCTCTCTCCCTGGGGCTTCTGCCATGTCTAAGGAGCCATCTCTATTCCTCTGTGTTCTCCTGTGTGTTCACTTCCTGGGTTCCAGCTCAAAAACTCCCTCATATCTTCCTTCTCTGTGTCTTTACTTCCCAGGCTCCACATCAAAAACTCCAGCATCAAATCTCCAACTAACTCTCTACTCTGTTGTTTAGTTTTATCTGTAAGTCCCTGTCCATCAAGGGGATGGGGACTCAACATTCTACTGACATGTCCCAATCAAAACCTTAATCAATATTTAATCAAGTAAAATTGAAACCTCTGAATCCAATACAATCTAATATGCAAACAGGCTAGTTTATAAACATAATGCAACATCTATCTTAGGAATTCATAAATATTACCAAACTACTAGACTCCACCCTCTGAACTCCAAAAAGACATTACAATATTCAAAAAACCTTATTTTAATAGCAATACTAAGTACAAAATCATATCTTAATGGATTTAAAGAAAATACAGTTGTCTTGGGAAAAGTCCTGTTTGGTTGTAGACCTCTGAAAATACAAAACAATTTATCTGCTCCCAATACACAAATGGACAGACAAAGGATACACATTTTCATCACAATAAACTGAAATTGGGAGGGAAACATGAGTCACGGGTCCTCTACATTTCAGTAAACCTGTAGGACATACTTCAATAGATGTCAAAATCTGAAAGTCATTCTTAAGACCATTGTTTCTTCTCCTTGGAGCCACATGGGGACCCACCCTTTCCACAGGCTTGCCCAGTGGCCATTTTCTTGGTCCCACCCTCATCACACATCTGGGTGGTGACCAAGCTCCAAACCTCACCCTCCAAGAGCATTGGGGCGATTCCCACACTTTACCCAATCTTTGGGTTAGAGCCTTAAACCCCCTAGAACAGTGAAGTGAAGACAACATAATTCTCCCTAACCTCTGGCATACAGGCCCAACCCTCTCAGAACAGTAAGTTGGTGACTTGGCCATTCCTAATCCATGAGGGAAAGTTGCACCCCTCTTAGACCTATGGGATGCTGACCTTAACCACCTTGAGGAATGTGCTCCACCCTTTCTGTATTCTGGGGCAGCAAAACTCTCCCTGAATCTTCTCTTCCCAGGGCTCCATTTCTCTTCAGGCTCAGCTGCTGTGCTCTCTCCACAAGGCCGGCTGTAGACTATCAGGTGAACAGCTCTGTCTCTCTCTCCAGGGTGTCTGCCCTGTCAAAGAAGCCATCTCTATTCTTCTGTGTTCTTTCTTGTGTGTTCACTTCCTGGGCTCCAGCTTGAGCGTGTGTGTGTGTGTGTGTATTACTGTAGTCAGATTTTTCAATCCTTCTGAGAGATGAGTGTAAACAGAAATATCTTTAAAATAAATGCATTTTCTAAAACTTACCAAGTGGAAATGTCTACCGTGTGAGGACCTTTTTAAAATATGAAAGCTTTTGTATGGTATAGCAAACTAAACAGGGTTGATATTTATTCTGTTTTCTTAGTACTTCTAACTAAAACAAACTTTTCACAAATTTTTTTTTGTGTTTCTACTTTTATAAGTTACTATATTTCATTACCTCTTTTGGGAGCAATGTCCTCGAGTAGCATCAAAGGAATGAGATCTCGTGTATAAAGTGAAGGCTTGGCCTTAGCTAGGAGCAGGGACAGTACATTCTTAGCCCCAGGGGGAAAGTAGCATCTGTGGGCACAGATGTAGGCAGGTGGATCCATGCAATGGAAGAAGCCTGTGGAAATTCTTGTCTTATTGGTTCAGATATTACTCCAAGACTACTTCTTTCTCTCTATCACAACATCAAATTTCCTTCTCAAATGAATCATTTCATTAGCACAAAAAACGTGCAGTTACTTCTCCCATCTTAAAAAAAATCCCTTACTTAACTTCTTCCTCCATTTATCACTCCATCACTCTCCTTTCCTGTATAATGAAACTCCTTAAAAGAGCTATTTATATTCACTATCTCCCCAATTTTCCCACCATTCTCTTTCTCTCTTTATGGTCGATCATGTTTTTGTTTTAATTAGAGAAGATGTAGGTTTACAGAAAAATCATTCTCAAAATACAGAGTTCCCATATACTGTCCTTTTATTAACACCTTGCATTAGTGGTACATTTGTTACAATTCATGAAAGAACATTTTTATAGTTGTACTATTAACCATAGTCCTTGGTTTATATTAGAGTTCACTGTGCTATACAGTCCTATGGTTTTTGTTCTATTTCTAAATTTTTATTCTAGTAATCCTGGTCTTTCTTTTGAACACACTTTAATAATGTTTTATCCCTACCTCTCCACTGAAACTGCTTTTGTCCAAAGCCCACCAAAACCCTCCACCTTGCTAAATCCAGCAATTATTTTCTGTTTTGATTTGACTCAGAGGCATTTGACATAGTCAATGGCTCCCTTCCCCTTGAAACACTTTCTTAGAGGTATCAAAATTTCCTGGCTTCCTTCTAGCTTCTTGTTGGTTCCTTCTCAGTGCCTTACACTGGCTCCTCTTTATATCCCCATGGCTTTGTGACACTAGCATGCCCCATGGCTCAATCCTTGGACTTTCCTCTCTTTTTCTATCTGTAGCCATTCCTTTGGGATCTCAGCCAAATGCATATCCCTAGCCCAGATCTCTCCCCAAGTTCCAGACTATTCTATCCTACTCAACATCTGTCTCTACTAGTACACTTCAACTTAACAGGTCTACAACAGGATCTGCTCCACTCTGCACCTCTGTAAGTGGTAACTCCTTTCTTCCAGTTGTTTAGCTGAAAACCTTTGCATGATAAATCAAGAGTTGATATTTATTCTAAATCTTTTTTACTTAGTATGATACTTCTAATTGAAACAGTTTTTGACAAATTGTCCTAGTAGGGTTATGACTCTTCTCTCTTACACTCCTCATTCAACCTGTCTACACATCCCATCAGCTATATTTTCTACTCTTCTCAAGATCTCCTCTGCTGTGTTTGACCAAACTGCCATCATCTTTTTCCTGGATTCCTGCAACAATTCTCCTAATAGGTCTTCCTCCTTCTGCCCTGCCCACCCCTACCCCTTCCACAGTCTAGTCCTACCAGGTAGCCGGAGTGACCCTGATAAACTAGAAATCAGATCTTTTCATACCTCTGCTCAGAACTCTCTAGGGCATCTCATGTCAGTCAGAGAACAGGCAAGTCCCCCAGTAACTGCTAGGGGGATGTCATCTGGCTGCCATTTGACTCCCTGGTGTTATTTATCATTATGCTCTTCTTTGCTCAGTTGACTCCAATCATCCTTACTTCCTCACTGCTCTATGAACACATGAGGCACAACTGCCTCAGGGCCTTTGCACTTACTGCTCTTGCTCCCTGGAAGAAAAGCCCACTTTTGCCAACTTTTATTAAATCATAAGTCTCTCCCAACATTCCCTGATTTATTTTTTCTTCTTAGTACTTACTGATATTTTATATTGTTTAGTTATTTATCTTGTGTCTAAGTTCCAAAAAGGCAAGACTTGTCTGTTCTGTCCACTGCTGAGTTCCTAATGCTTCAAGTAGTGCCTACCACAGTGTGAGCATACAACAAATATTTGTTGCATGAACTAATGATCATCAGAATGGTATGATTTATCTAATTATAGTTGCTTCATAGTGACTCTACTGATACAGATCTTCACACTGCTCTGCATGGCTCTAAAGGTGGAGGGTGCTCCATTAACACAACTGCTACACACAGATTGCAAACAATTCACAAGTCTGACACAATTTGATTAGTTTCATGAAGGAAAAGAAAAACCAACTGATGACAATTATCTCAAAATAAGCACCAAAGGATCAGTTGTGGATACTGAATTTAAAATAATACACACACACTCACACATGCACACACCACATAGATAGATAGATAGATAGATAGATAGATAGATAGATAGATATAAACTAGAAAATGGGAATTAATAAGTGTAAGTTTACCTTTAAGAAGGGGAATTTCTTTAAATAGATACTAAGAAGCAAATTACTTGGACATTCTTTATTTTGGAACTTTGCTGTGCATTGCTTGCTGTAGGCTAATAAGCTGAGTTACAGAATATTAAAAACCAAACAGTTGCCTGCTGACTAACCAAGAGTGGAGTAAAGGTTTTAAGAAAGATTAACTTCGACTATATCACTTATCACAAATAAAAGATTCTCCTACTTGCATTTCTCAACATTCAATGTTAAAAATGATAAGGACTGTTTTACTGTCAAACTATTCAACTACAGAGCCTTTCTTTATCTGTTTGGAATCATGAACTTCTAAGTCTGTGAAATATATTTTCTATAATCATAGGCTGTCATGACACATTGCTAATGAAGAAGATACTACTAACTCATAAAATGCACTCAGCACTAATCATTTCAGATGTCCAAGATTTCGCTGTAAGCTCACTGCGGTTTTCATGTTTTTCTTTTCTGCCTTAAACTACAGTCTTTGTTTATGTACTACAAAAGATTGATTTAACTTCTGAAAGTGGAAATAGCTATTAAAGGTGTCTCTCTGTTTTAGCTGCTCAAAAAATTGATTTAAATAAAGGTGCTACTGATGGTGTAGTGAATTAAAAATAAAACAAGGGTTTCATGCTGTCATGATGCGTCGGCACCTCAGACCCTGTTGCTAGCAATATAGGGGGGCTTTGCACTGTGCTAACGCCTCAGCGTCTTACACCTGCTGCTGGGATCCTCAGACACCACACCTGACACTTGCTTGTACAAAATAAACAGCGTCTCCCTCTCCTCCCCATTTCCGGCCTGGGTTTGTGTCTCCTGTGAAAGTCAAACACAAACTCCTCAATCCCCACTCTTGCCTGACCAACCACTAGAACTCCACCCATATGATATGATAAGGGTATAGTCCCCAGGTCCACTGGAACCTTTGCTCCTCACCTGCTTGGTTGAGTTCAATTCTTGATATGTTTCCCCAAGCGACCCTGTGAGGTGGGCTTCTCCTCTCTGTTCTAAGTCTGTAGTACTAATAAACTTGGCTTTCCTACATCTCTGGTGTCACTCATCCTTGCCACACCTACCAATATGAAGATCCTTACAACACAGGTGGTTTCTAAATCTAATAACACAGTGTAGATAGAGATTGATTTATTGCCAACCAAGGGAACATTTCATTTTAATTACTTGGAAAATTAATTTACTTTATCTATAATTTCCCACTGCCTTCTAAGCAAGGAGATTTCAAAGGCCCCTCTTCTCACTGATCTGAGGCTGGGAGGACACAAAGTGTTAGTTTGGAGGCTGAGGAAGAGCTAAATTGATTAACTTTTGAAAAGGGTGTGGGTGGCAGGATGCAACTGGAGCCAGGCAGCTGGAAAGGCTGTTTGGGGGGAAGATTCCAGAGAAAGAAAGACCTGACTTGGTGACAGTTGGAGGATTGTTGGAGAAAAAGAAATGGGAGGGCTGCTACCTAGAGAAGTACTTTGGGGGAAAAAAAGAGATGTTTAGAGAAATTTTAATGAGATTTTGCCATATGGTGACATTGTTCTTTATCCTGTTATTTTTTTCCTAGTGCAATTTAAAATATATACCTACTGTGACCTCTGAAACTGTGAACCAATAAACACATGTTTTTAAGCCAACCCATTATATGGTATTTGTCTTAGTAGATGGGATACTAAGATATGTAGCTATTAAAATTTAAAAATTTGTAACCAAACAAATTATCTTGTATGCAACATAATCTTAAAAGCAGTCCATTTATTACACATGTGAACATTGCACTGTATGGCACGATTATATAAAAACAGGCAGAATAATCTTCCTAAGCTACCTACTCTCATTCTGGTAACGGAATACTGTAGTATAGATGAAGTTTTAGAAGACACAATAGAAGATTTGTCACATCTTTGGCAATGTGTAGTATTTGGAAAAGTATTAGGGTTTTTTGAGTTTTAACTAACCAGTCATGAAAAGACATTGAAAATACCTAGGAATGAAGAGAACAGTTAAACACAAAAAAATGACAATGCTAAACTGCCTCATGAAGCATAAAATCCAAACCTTTCATGAACTGAACAAAGCTATCTAGTTTTGGTAGAAATCAAAATTTTGACAGATTATCAAGTATCAGAGGAAGAACTTTCATTATTTCAGGTCATGTGGCAAGTCAGATCTCTTATTTCTTCACGTAAGAACTCTGAAACTTAGAATAATAAAGGTTGTACAAATGATTTTTAAGAATAAAGACATTCTATTTATTAGAATATTAATGCTCTTACTGTTAATAAAAAAGACTATAAAATAGCCTCAGTAAGAACTTAAAGACCAACGTTTAGCACAGATTCACTCGATGGATGTAGTAAAGATTTTCTGGAACTCCACAAAGGTGGAAAAAACAGCACATTTAATTGTTTGTTGCTCCTGAGGATCTCCAACTGTGATGGCCTTTTGAGCAAGCTGGTTCTGCTTATCTGATAATGAGAACCTGTACCCTTGAGACCACACTCATCTCAATGTTTTTTTAATTCTGTTATTGGAGACATTCCAGAAAAAAAATAGTGCTTCTGTCTTATAAATGTTCAAGAGTTGAGGTCAGTCTAACAGGACTGGGGAATAACAACACATTTATCTGATGTGTCCCAGGGTTAATAGGACACATGTGGACATAATATGCCTTGACTACTTGACTGAGCCAGAACACTTCAAGCAACCTGACCTGTACAAAGAAACACCTGGCTGCAATGATCTAGCCCCTCAACCTGGAGTAGCAGAACCATAGATATCTCTAACTGGCAATCTTTTCTTCTTAATCACAATGAAAAGCAGATGCTTTGCACAATGGTGAGAAAAAATCTGAGAAGAGCTATGCAATTCAGTTCACAAGGCCAACTTCGACAAATACACATGGTGTTTCTGGGTACACAATGACGCCAACATGAATTATTATCAGAGGTGTAGCTGAGTCCCTTGGACCTTCCTTACTCGCCGCATGCAAAGATGGGAAGGGATAGAACAAAACACTGGTAAGGTCACTCTTGAGCTTAGGAACCTAATTAAAACAACCGAGAGTCTAATACCAGAATTGTTTTCTAAGTTTCAGTTGTTTTTGGCCTAATTAGCTGGGCAGTCTCTTTTGGTGTACAAGGAAGTCCAAGTTCATTATGTTTCCTGAAAAGTAAGAAGTGCCTGCAGAGCAGGGTGACAGTATTCTATCCAAGGTTTAATTCATGTGATTAGAAACCTCCATTCATATAGATAGAGAAGCAGCTACCTAGGAAGTTGGGTAAATAACAACATTTTGAAGCAATCCATTTAATTGGAATAGAAGGTTTTGGTTCTTGAGGAACAATTTAGTCGTAGAATGCTCTCTCAAAGGCAAATGTGCTGTGAAAGTCTAATTGCTGGAACATTTCCCAAGCAAGCCTGACCAAATGAAATGTTAACTAATTACTTATTTTTTATTGCCTCTTGATATGAATAGATGTATATTTGTATTTTTTTTCTAATTCAAGCAAACTATTTACCTCTTTCTCCATATGTAATCCTTCTGCTCTGATATTTCTTTCAAATACTTCTCTCTTTTCGGTCTGGGGGTTGGATTTTCTATACACAAGAATGTAGTCAATTCGACATTTCCCATCTCTAAAGTAAAGTCCATTTGATTTGTGTTTTTCCGGCATTGTCTGCATACAAAGAGAAAGGGACCAGCTTAAGTCATACATAAAACTGAGCCTCAGGTGAGTAATGTTAGAGTAGAGGTATGGAACTGCGAGGAGGAGCTTTAATAGTTTGGGTAATATTCTATGTTCATTGTTTCTCAAAAGTCTTGTCCCCATTAAGAAAAACATTTTACTTGTGATCTATGTGTGTGTGTGTGTATACATACATAGATCATATATATACATAGATCATATATATACATATATGATATATACACACACACACACACACAATACTTGAGACAAGAGTTTCACAAAACAATACTTACCATTTCTACTTGAATTCATTTGAATATTCCCATTCCATTAAGAAACAATTAGAGCTGCCACAATAATATGAAAAATACCATAATTTGAAAATAGTTCATAAGCTGGATGGTGGTTCAAGTTGTTTATTTTATTTTTTATTATGTTTTATAAGTTACATAGGTATAACAAATATTATTTTGAAATGACCAAATACTACATATGTAAAAAACTAAAGAACAAAAGAGGGTTGCATTTTTGTCCTGACTTCTTAGGCTTGTTGTAATTTCCTACAACACTGAAAAAAACAGGCACATATGGGCTGGTCAAGCTGGATCCAGGTTTCCTAGGCTGATAAGTTGCAAAAGCACATCTGTAAACCTAGCTGAATAGAAATGGGAGATGAACCCTTTCTCTAGGCCACAGAATACATTGGTTTCCAAATAATAGTAGGACGAAGGCAAACATGCCAATCCTTCAAGGTGACTGTTTACAATGACATTCTTGCACAAGTGTCATGCATGCCACCTCATCCAAAAAGGCAAATCTCAGTCAGGAAGGATGGAAGCGGCCAGGGACCATGCGCTGGTGCAAGTGTATTCAACAGAGGACCCTATTGCCTACTCTTTTTTTTGGCTTTTGCATTAAGAGGCATTCAGGGGTCTACCTGAATGAATACTTTCTTAATATTTACCAAACAATAAAATCATTCTGTGAATTGAGCATATCAGCTCCTGCCTAGGAAAATAGGGCTCAGCCAAGGTTGGAGGAGGAGGCCTGGCTCATCGCGCAGACTTAGCTGTGCTGCCTTTGGCAAAACCCTGTTATATTTCCACATCTGTAAATTAAGGCGGTTGGGACTAGTTGCTCTCTGAGGTCACTTCCAAAGTCCCCCTCCATGCTATTATTATGGCATCCAAAACATCTATGTGAAGAGATGGGAGAATTAGTTTTTTCCTTAAAAACACAAGAAAAAAACCCCCCAAAACATGATATTTTGGGGGAGAAGTCTGGGAAGCTGGTAAAAAATAAGCTTTCCTGTTCAAAAATATCATTCCTTCAATGGTTATTTGGTTCCTGAGTAATAAAAAGAGTAAGAACATGCAATAAATAAATTATTTTTATGGTGTTCCTATTACCAATACCTGGTACATGTACGAGGTGATATTAAACTCCATTGAGACAAATATGAGCAATGGTAAATGCTTCTAACAAAATTCTTCCCCTCCAAAATGATATAAGAACAATGGGTCTCTTTACACAGCAACTGCAGTGAGGCAAATGGATACTCAGCAGGGCTTCAGACAATATAATCTATATACTGAGGGTCAGTCCATTTGACATCACTGTTCTATGTACTGGAAGATTTAAACAAGGAAGTTCATCCTTGTAAAGCACACATTTTTCTAGTTAGTTTCACCGAGAATGTTGATGTTAAGGTGATGGGTGGTTTTAAGAACCTTCCTTTGTTTAAATGAAATGTCTTTAGGTGTAAGAAGGGCAGTGATGACCCACTGTGAAAGTTTGTTTTTAATAGAGGTTGATTTAGGATCCTCGAAATGTGCTAAATCCTGGGGGATTCCAAAAGAATATAAAACCTAACTATGTTTTCAAGGAACCATGAGATTATGATTTTAAGCAGTTCATTGGAACATGCTTCACAGGTTCCCAATTTGATCAAGGGTTCTATTTCTTAAAAGTTACACACTCTTACCTCTCCTCCTGCTTCCAATCTGCTAGCATCATCTGAAGTACTGGTCAGGTTTCCAGGGTGAAGGAGAGAATCATCATCTTTGCAAGGACTATTGACAGCTTCTAATTCATCAAAAAGAATATTGACATCCTTGGCCACTAGAACCAAAGTAAATACATTACAAGTGGGGTTAAGAATCTTGGATCTGAAAAGCAATGTTAGAAGAGACGAGATCTCCCATTGGCTTCATATCTTCTTATTGTTTCAATAGTACCTGGAATGGCAGATATAATATCCTCCCAAGAGAAAAGAATCTCAGATGTAAAACATACTTGAATAGTGTCTTCATTAGGCAGGATTAAGGAAAATATGAAACCTTCAAAGGACCTCCAAAATATAAATATAATTTGTCATCCATGATAACAGGTGTCATGTTTGTTTAGCTTTTCTTCACATAGCTGTTTAGCATAAGGTGCTTTCATTTAAAGTTTCTAGGAATTCATTCTCTGATGGTGATAATATATACTTTTCTGATTTTTTTTTTCTCATTTAAGTTCCATGCAACTTATTAAGTAAACCCATAAAAGTGTCACATGGTGGAATGGGTGTAGTTCAGTGGTTGAGTGCCTATTTTGCAAGTACAAGGTCCCAAGATCAATCCCTGGTACCTCCTAAAAAAGAAAAAACAAAAGTGTCACATGCCTGGTTCGGTTACGAATGAGAGATTTTTCTTCCTTTGTTACTTCTCTAAGGCCTAATCGAAGAAAATTAATGCAGTAATACAGCATTTGGTTAGGTTTTCTGCCTTCCTTCCTCCTCTAATCGTGGATTGAAATAATGAAGTAAGGCATCAAAGGCTCTCCCAAAAGATTGTTGATGCTAACAAAATGTCAACATATAAAACAGTGTACACCAGAGTTCCAAAAATAGAATACTGTGTTCAAATTCACAGTGCCTCCTGGCATACCAGCACTAGCAGAGAAGGAGAGAATGTCATGCCAGGTGTGGGTTCATACTTTTATCAACTCAAATTATGGGCCAACATTGCAGTCACTTTTCCCTTTGCTGTTTAAAATAGCTAAGAGTTTTTAAACTGTTAGAAGACAGAATAATCCATAAGAGATTGTGTTATATTTATTCCCGCACAGAACAGAATATTCATTCTTTCATTTGAAAAAGTTTTATTGATGTGCACACTGGGTTTCAAGTACAGGACTGTGTGATGGCCATAACTTGGTGAATAAAAGTGATATGACTTCCTGCCCTTGTGGCAATAACTAAACAGAACAAATAACCAAATGGAACAAATAACAAAACAAACAATGTAAATTGTGGGGAGTGTTAAAAAGAACAGAGTTTGGACAGAGAAAGAATAGAGATGATCTACTTAGATGGCATTAACATGTTAGCAAGTGCATGATTTTAGGTAATTCATTTAACTTCCTGGGTTTTTCATCTGTAAAATCAAATGGGTATGGGGAAAAATTAACATTTTTTCCCCCATGTTAATGGCCCCCTCAAAGGTGTTCTAACCTCTGGAACCTGTGAATATGTGACCTTGAACTTATATGGAAAAAGGGATTTTGTAGATGTGATTAAGTTAAAGATTTTGAGATGAGGAGATTATCCTGGACTACCCAGGTGGGCCAAGTATAATCAAAATGGGCCTTTAAAAAATACATACTTAAAATTTTTTTTAAAAGATATATAGATTACATAAAACCCCTCCCACACTTTCCTACATTAACAACATCCTTCATTTGTTACAGTTGATGAACACATATTGGGGTACTGTTACTAAGTGTGGATTGTCATTTATGTTTTAAGATGGAAGTAGGAAGAGCTGAATCAGAGAGAGAGATTCAAAGATGTTGGCTTTGAAGAAGAAAGATGAGGCCACAAGCCAAGGAATTCACCTGGTCCACAGAAGCCAGATAAGGCAAAAGATTTAATGCAGTCCTGCCATTACCTTTATTTTAGGTCTTCTGATCTTCAGAACCATAAGATAATAAATTTGTATTGTTTTAAATCACTAAGTTGAGGTGATTTGTTATAGCAGCAACAGGAAACTAATACACTTACTAAAAGATCTTAGACTCTGAGGTTACAAACAAAACAGCATTGTCTTTTCATATCCCCAAGACTTAGGAGTACCTGCCCTGTGCCGGGCACTCGAGGAGGGAAACTGACACATTTGAAAGGAAATGCAATGTGTTCAAGTGCTGTGGAAGGTGTCAGGATGAAATACAGCTTCCCTGACCACTGTACAGCGGTAAAGATGCTCCCCTGCCCCCAATTATTCTTCATCTCCTCTTGCTATTCATTTCCTTCACAGCCCTGATCACAAGCTATACTTATCTTGTTTATTCATTTGTTTCCTTGTTTATGGGATGTTTATCCTATAGAATATACGTTCCATAAGGGCAGGGGCCTTGTCTGTCTTGACTGATGTACTGAGGCCCTGGCACCCCAACACATACTTGTTGAATGACAGAATATGTCCTCAAGGTGGTCACAGTCTGATGATGTCTGAGGGCTTTAAGCATTTATACTTGTCCTAACATGATTCTTATTCACAAGTCAGGAGTTCCCCGCTTTCAAGTAGATACTAAGTTTTCAAGTAGAGAGTGATTAAATTTCAAGTAGATATTGATTAGATTTGAACAATAGGGTAAAAAAAAATCATTTTAACAAAGTCAGAAAAGGCCTGCTTACTCTCCCAAAATCTGCCACTTAGCTGTATGACTTTGTACTTCTGTTTCCTCGCTGGTGAAATAGGAATAGAAAACTTCTCTCTCGCAGTTGTTGAGAGGCTTTAGTTAGTTAATGTACACATTAGCAGGGAGGCTGCCACACAGCAAACCTGCAAGAAATGTGGGTTTGTTGATTTTAGACCATGGGACCTTATGTTAACATCTTAGCCTTATCAATACAAGAAAGCAAAAGAGGCATTTACAAACAGGAATAGGTATTACAAGGGATGGATTGGGATGGGGAAGTTAAAGACCACGCTGAGATTCTGACTGGTATACACTGTGGAGAAGCTTGGAGATTCACTCACCAATCCATAAGACCTGACCTTATGCTTTTGCCAAGGACAGAAAATTACTACGTCATCTTCTGATGGTATTACTTTCTGGTGTTTGATAATCAGTTCAACTCTGGTATTTTTAAACAAAGCCCTCTGCAAGGGCCAATTTTGCCTCCCAGGGGACATTTGGTAATGTCTGGAGACATTTTTGAATGTCATGACTAGGGGGTAGGGTGTGTATGCTACTGGCATCTAGTGGAGAGAGGCCAGAGATGCTGGAAAACATCCTACAATGCACAGGAAAACCTCCCAAACGAAGAATTTTCTGGCATAAAACATCATTAGTTCTAAGGCTGAGAAACTGGTCTATATTAAATGCCTAACTATTTGATTCTTGAGGGACCACCTATTTGGGGAAAGAGAGTGAAGTCCTTTGCTTTCTCTATTGCTGTCCATCCGAATGACTGTAAGTCTTCATGGGCTGCTGCCACCTGAATACACAGGAAGATCTGTATGTGATGGCAATCTGATTTATGAAGAATAAGTGATATTGAGACATCAATACCACCTGACAGCTTTTTGATAACTTCAGCAGAGATTAGAAATGCTGAACAGTCAGAGAAGGCTCAGCTGAGCAAATTGTCAGTAAGAAGACTGCAGAACATGTGAACATTGAAGAATGTGCTCCTCAGTATTTCACCATTGTTTCTGATATCATCAACTTTCAGTAGCAGGTAAGTTTTAGGAAGAAAAGGCAATATAATTAGATGCAAACTAACTTTCTTTAAGTCATTCTTTAAGGAGAAAAAAACCCTTAACCTCCTAAGTTTTTATCCTAGTTTAAAATATCTACACAGCCAACAAGTATTTATTGAGTGCTTATCAGAGCTGGACTCTGGGCTGGCCAGGAAAAGCACAGAACATAAAAGGCTTGGCCTCTGGCCTCCAAGAACTCACTACCCAGCCCAGCTTTCTATCCACACGGACCTCACAACCACGCTGTTCAGCCCAAACAAGGTGACTCGTTAATGGAATCCATCATCTCCACTAGATTTTTCTCGCCAGTAACAAAATGTTTGATAATTATCTGTCTGGTAGAATTCTGCTATTAGGCCCATTAAATGAGGAACAGAGCCAAATATTCTGAGGAGTCAATTCAGAATGGCAAGGAGAACTAGAACAAAAATTCCATGCAGTCCATGTGAGGAACCTACATTATTTCCAGTCTTGGGAAAGGCCGTGTGCCCAGAACTGGGTTGCTAGAGTGGGTCAGAGTAGGTGGACACCACACATGTAGGAAGGCAAGGGAGATACCCAAAGAATCATCTCATGCAAGCAAGGATTGGGAACGCAACCTAAAAAGACTTGGGAACAAAGCAGCAGGGACTCACATACAATAACTGAACAAGGATCAAGAACCTCAAACTGGGGATGGATGTGGCTCAAGTGGTTCAGAGCCTGCCTCCCACACAGTGGTCCCAGTGCTTCCTGAAAAAACATGCAAGCAAAAAACAAAAAAAACCAACTCAGGGAAACTGATGTGGCTCAATGGTTGACTGTTGGCTTTCTACATACGAAGTCCCGGATTCAATCCCCAGCCCCGGATAACTTAAACAAAACAAAACAAAACAAAACCCCTCAAACTACATTAGACCTGCCTTAGAGACAAAAAATCAGCTATGGAGCCTGAGAAAGACCTGAAGCTTTAGCCCAGCCTCAGCATAGAAAAGACATTCTGAGGCTCTTTACATAGTACACCAAGATGGATGCTGAGCAGAGAAGTCAGAGTCAGGAGGCAAGAGATTCTGATATCTTTATGTAATGAAAAAAAGAATTTACTTAGGTAGTCTCGAATCTTCTCATCAAATACTTGCAATTGTTTCAATTATTCCTCCAGTGAGAATCATTTGGTGTGTTAACTATTTTTAATTCTCTAAGGGAATGAGACTACAAACACATTACAAGGGCTCTAATTAAAGATTAATTAATTAATTGATTTCCTCTTCACTGCCATTTTTGCACTGAATAAATATTTAGCGTGAGCTACTGGAAATACAAATATGAACAAGTGTGAGAAGCCTTCACACTTGCAGGCAAGAGGATGAAATCAAGGAATCAGAGTATAAAGGAAATGAAAAAAAGTAAATCTGTTTTAGAAACAGTCTAAAAGAGAGTAAGAAACAAATATCAAAAAAAGGTAGTGACAGAATAAATAAAACAGACCACTGTCCTTCTTTTTAATTCTCTCCTCTTTTCCAATGTGTCAGAATAACCTTACCTTAGTATAAAGTACATAAGTACTTTAATCTTAGTATTTTCTGATGCAGAAAAAATAAGGTGAAATTACAGGTCACTGAAGAAGACATGTGAGTGCTGTGCAGTGTAATCCAGGTTTCTATATTTGTTCTGAGTACCAGTTCATTATACTATTTTTGTCCTAAGTTCCAAATTATTGCATGTGATGCTCAGAATTCTAAAGGCATTGCATGTTGATATCAAAGTCTCAGTAGAAAACACAAAGAAGAGGACACCTTGAAGAATAATCTAGAAGAAAAAGATTGTTTAGCTCTCTATTTTAGTCCCTCCCTGGCTATTTTATAACAAGTTTGCCTCTTTGTCTAGACTACTGATCCTGTCAGGTGAGGGCCCAGGTTTTGTTAACCTTGGAAGCTCCAAAATTGAACAGAAGGGCTAGCAAACAGGAGGCACTCAATTTTCATTTTTAAACAAATAAATACAAACTGTAAGGTTTTATATATTTTTTTATATATATAAAGTATCTAGGAGAGATTGCTTAAAGGTGTGTTTCTTGCACAGATACAGAGAGTAAATATGAAGTAAGTTGAGAGGCAGGCAAAGGAGCTACAATTGATTACATGTCCACTGTGTTAGGGGTTTTCAGGTTTACTTTCTTATTTCATCCTCAGAGCATCCTATGAGTCAGATATGATGAGACCCACATTGCAAAAAAAGCCGAAAGAAATAAAAACAAAACACAAAAAAGCCGAGTTCAGAGATGCTAAGCACAGCCACTCAGTTAGTAAGAAAGCACCTTGAATTCAGGTTCTGTCTGACTCCCGATTCCAAGTTATTTCTAATCGGCTTCTTGTTTCTTGTTCCTAAATCGTGTTTGGCTTTCAAGAACAGGAAGTCCTTTAACCACCAATTATCTTGTCATAGCTTTAACATCCATCTGAATAAAGCCAGGCTTCATATCTGTAGCCCAACAGGTCTAACACTTTTTAAAATTTAACAAACAGATCTCATTAAATGTTTCAAAGATTCAGGAAAATACAGAGACCCTGTATAGCTCTGAGCACCTTAGGCTGGGATTTTAAAAGCTAAACACTTCGTAGCAAGCCTAGGACTCTCTAGATGTTCATTATTTTTCAAACCATTCTGACAACATCCCTAAGGCAGAAGAATAAGGAAAAAAAAAAAAAGGGTGGAGAGGGGAGGCTAATTTAAAGAACTTAAAATACATAAACTAATCAGAGGGAACATAAACCCTTCCTTGGCTGGCTTTCTTTCTTTCCCGTAGGACAGTAGCTTTCAAGGTGTGTTCCTGGAATTTCAGAATCCTTTTGAGGAGCTTCAGGGACCAAGGAGAGGACAAGAGGAAACCGAGTAGACCATACCCTATACCTTCCAACCCCACCTACACAAAACAGCTCCATTTTTATTAGCTCCATTTTATATACTGAAGTTATATGTAAAAATATACTTTGGGGAAAAAACAAAACAAACCAAAACAAAAAACCAAAAAAATAAATACAGATCCCAGTACTTTAAAAATGTCTGGAAACCTCTCCTAGTGAGTTCTGGCAACAATTAAATGGTTATGTTAACATCTCCCTAAAGAAAAGCCCAGCCAGGAAAGCTGAAGTTCTAACTGTTGTAGTTCTGACAGCAAGCATCTTTCTTCAGCCACAGAAAATTACTTGAACTAGTCTGAGATTCAAAACATGCATCCAAAAACAAAACAAAGCCCGCCATTAAGAAAATAGGAAATTAAAAGGAAAAATGTGTGGTCTTTTCAAAAAATAATTTGAATGGCATTTTCTGGCTCAACAATAACGATGTTTATAAAACAGAGCACGGGCGATGACACAGAGTACTCCAGAGCACACTCTACCTTAAGTTTCTTAGGAAGAGCTTCTGGCTACTATTTCCTTGTTTAGAAAAAGTGGACACCTTGGTTACTTCTATAAAGAGGGCAGATAATGACGGTACTTTTACACAACCCCGGGAATTATATTTAGAGAAGAACTATGTGCCCACTTCAGGCTTTGCTTGGTTACCTTTTCACAACATGAAACGAGGCCAATGGGGTTCTGCAATAACGACCCCCAAAGCCAACAACTCTAACTTCCTCTTCTTTGGATTCACACAGGCGTGGGTGTGAATGCCAGTCCTCCTACTTAGTATTATATTGGATTATTCACCTTCTTCAAGCTTTAATGTCTTTAACATCTTTAACCCTTAAGTGGGGATAATACCATTTCCTGTGCAGGACTGTCTTGAGGAGCAAAGATGAAGGTGGAGACCAACACTTACACAGTGCTTACCACATGCCGGCACGCCTTTACGGGCTTAACATAGATTTACTATAATTATGTGCTGGAGAAAATATGGCTCTTACTGGTACGTGGAGACTGATTAACCATAAGAAAAGTATTTATTGAGAAGCTCTCCCAATTGAGGGTGTCTGAAGAACAGACTTCAGTCCCCCCACCAGCATGGTGGGGGTCTGAGGAGAGACTTCAGCCCACTCCTGAGAGGGGGGACCTTGAATTTACACAGAACTTTCCTAGGCAGCGAAATGATAGATGGTGGAGGGGGTTGAGGGTCCGCGTGAAGTGCAGGGACCGATAGGAAGCCCTAGAGGTGTAACTTCTTCCTGACAGTGACTAGACGATAGTGGGTTAGGGAGTCAGGGTTTTTTGGAACGCTGCAGGAGCAGATGTTTCTTTGTTCTGTAGGAATTTTATCTCCCTCCATATGTAGGTAGGGAAGGTTTCATTTCCCTTTACTCCCATCTCTATGTGGTTTCTTTATTTAACCTGTGGGGAAGTGCTGTACCCTTGGACACGTAGGCTTATGGGGGATGGGGTGGCCTTTCCCCAATGCATATCAGGGGAAACTGAGCTACAGTTGGTTAATTATTGCAAACCTCTAACATTATGTCTCTTCTACAGATTAGAACATTATGGCAAATACAGGTTAAGATGGAATAAAATAATATAGGTAAAAAGTCAACCACAGAGTTACTGGACAAGATTATGTGCTTAATATATTTCAGTCCCCTCCTCCATCTTGCCCCATTTTCCCCTCTGACTGTAAAGATTAAAATAAAACTGGAAATCAGGGCTCAGGAAATTGGATTCAAAATGATTTACTTGGTGTGAGCAAAAAATGACCAAGTCTCCTTAGCCAAAGAAGCATAGACCAACACCTAAGTAGAAATAGAAACAACCATATGATTAACTAAGGACATGGGGCAACACAAGAGAGCAGCAATCCAACAGTCGGTCTAACCCCTGAGTTCTCATTTCAAATGCTACCCTTTATTCTCTCTCACTCTTTAGACCCTAATGATATATTACAATTATGTCTGCCAGGGTATTTTGTCAAGAAAAGACAAACTGAGGCTAAAGGAGGAGGATGAAAGGCTGAGGGTGGAATGAAGAGTGGATTCTAGGAAGGGATGGGCATGGGTAATAATTTTACATCAAAGTATTAAGAGGTACAGTAGAACCTTTGGATGATGAACTTCACAATGGTTTGCTAATATAATAATTTCCCATTCACATACACACAAATGCACCTGCTTCTTGGATGGCAGAACTTTGGGATATGGTTCTCAATCTAATTGAGAATGACAGACTTAAAAATGTTATTTCTCAAAAATGCCCAGATTGTAAACTTTGGTGGGTAAAATGCATATTTTAAAATTTTATTTTAATGGATATAATTGTATGAAATTAAGTAGGCATGCTAAATCTTTAGACTATGAGCTAAGGATTTGAATCTTATTAAAAAACTTGAGTAAGAAGTGCCTATGACTTTGTCATCATTACATTAAGTTAGGTTTATCTCTAAGTGAACATCCTACTGGCTTTGTGGACAATCTAATTTCAGTCATCATTACATTCCCACCCTCCCACCTCATGTATCCAGTTTTTGCAATGGTCTCCGGGTTTTGTAAAGAGCAGAGCGTTTAGTAGAAAATTCTCAGGGGTTTTGTAAAGAGCGTCCCATGCCATATCAGCTACTGTTGAGCTATCCACTTTCCGAGTTTATGGTATAATTCATTCGTTGACTCATTTATTGACCCAATGTTTATTGAGTAGCTGTTATACTCCATGTTCAAGATACTGGAACACAACAAAGAAAGAGGAAGATGAGACAGTCACTTTTCCAAAGTCTCCCAAGTTCCCTGAGTTCCAGAGGATCTACTACGTCATAGGACTGGGGACTTTCTATCATAGCTGGGAGTCTAGATGCCTCAGGTGTAGCTTCCCAGAAACACGACAGCTGTTTCCTCCCTTTCCACTTATCCCACCAGAAGTCATGCTCCCTCTGCAAAATACTCTGTGGGAGATGGCCTCAGGAAACCCCTCCTATCTCTCTCACTGCTTCTAATCCTATCCAACAACTCTCAGCCCTTTGGAAGCTCAGATTTTTCAGAAAACAAAAGCCAGGCACTTTAGGCAACCAAAAAACCCTGCTGAACAAAGGAGGTTGATACTTGGCTGCCATCTTAAGATGGGAAGTGAGGGTTGAGAAGAAAGAAGGAGGGAGAAATAGCATCAAGAAAACACTCACACACATGCAAATACCTTCTTATATTATACTGCCACATATAAATGGCTTTTCCTCAGAAAGCAATCAAGGTGTTTTCACTCTGAACAATAAAACAAAATGTGATCTGTATTGGACTTTGCACCAAATCATGTCATCACTGCTTTAAAGTACTGTGCCTAGTACAGTGCTTGGTACATGACAGGTGTTCCACAAATATTTGATGGGAAGATGGATAGATGGACAGATGAACAAAATAAAACTTTTTTCTTTCTTACATGTTGGACATTGTCATTGGGGAAGCTGAAAAACAATGTGAGTGCTAGCCAATCAGACATATCTTCTTTTGAATAAATGAGGCTATACTTAGGGTATAAACCTATAAGAAAATAATATATAAACGTATTATATAAAGTAGAAGAATGGTGGAGAAATTCTTGCCTCAAGATGCAACAATGTAAGATTTTAAAAATCCAAGATAGTTAATTTCCTAACATTTTAATATTTTTATTTAGCAGAACAAGGGCTGCCCTATGATTAAATATTGATTCCATCACATATTAACCATAAAGTGTTTGGGAGATAGACTGTTTTTTTTTTCAACTGTGAAATGGAGAAAATAGTATCTACTGGTAGGGTTGTTTTAAGAATGACAAAGGGTAGTAGGTGAAAACACTTACATAACAGCCAGTTGAACCTAGACATTCCATAAATGTTTGACACAAACACCCATGCATCCACACACACATTTCTAGCTTGATTTTGAAGGTTATATATATGTGGCCACAAAATTGTAAGAAAACTGTGATATCTTTCCATCAAACTGCTAATTTCAATAGAAATGTTTGTAGGAATTTAGTTAGAGACTGAAGGTAGCTGAATGGAGTAATCTTTCCTACCAGAAATGATGGAGAATGGGAGTCAGCTTCCCAAATAGAATCTGCATAAAATCTTTCTTTCAATGAGAAAATAGTTAGTTCCAAAGCATTAAACAATTCACAAGCCTATAAAAAACTAGATTGGCATTTTTAAAGTGAAGTGATATTCCTTTTCCTATTTTAAAATTTAGATATTAAGCACTCACAAATGTAAATTTCTCTGTTTATAAATAAGTCACCATTCTAAGTTACAGAAAAATTAGCATCAAACACACAAATGTATCTTCATTGACATCCGCTAATAAAAAAGATTGGAAAAATAGTCCCTATTAAACATTTAGTTTAAGTTCATCCAGCCCTAAAAAAATTTAAGTTCTTCTCTAGCACTTGTAAAGAAGCCAGTTTTTATCCTTTATTGAAAATTTTTAAAAATCCTTTGAGCACTGTATAATTTCTATTCTTGCAAATGAAATGAAATAATTGCATAATTTTAAAACTTTCCATAAAAAGTTATTTTCTTTTCAAAGTCTATTAATTTGAATTTGATTCTCCAGTGAAAATTTTTTTCTCATTTATTCATTAGCCTAATAGGAAGTGATTGTCCAACCAGAACAAATAATTGCCCCCCTTATATTGTTCAGTCAAAGTATTTCTCTGAGAAGTAGCCTCATCTTCAATTCCAGGCTCCTTCAGATCAATGTGCTTAACTTCTATACCGAGCAATCTGTGAAGGAACGAAGAGAAGAGTAAGAAAGCCCCAAATCTGGTTTGGCCTCTGTTATTTATTGTGTGACCTTGTCACTTAATTTCTCACACTCAATTATTCCACCTGTAAAGTCAAGAGGAAAGTATTATGACAAATGGGAATAACTACTATAAAAATGCTTTAAGTTCTTCATAAGAAAATACACGTACATATTCAAGGTCTCAAAACTGAGAGTAGCACAAAAATAATTCAGTGTTTTTTTATACAATGCTTTTCAACTCTCAATCCCTCAAATCCAATATTATACCATAGTATTCTCTATTTCAAGGAAGTATCATTACCTAGAATTAGTGATTGATATTAACACAAATTTTAATGACTTGGAATATGATACCGTGTCACTCATACACATTGCAAATTTCTAACTTTGGTAAATGCACGGATCATGATACTTTTACAAGTGAAGACTATAAAACACAAATAAAATAGTCTGAGAAGACCAAACCTTGATTAATCAAAATGCTCAGAAAGGAGGGCTGCACTTCTAGGACTTGGCTACTATAAATTACTCCAGATACTCATTTTGGAGAATAAATTCCTGATTCCAATGTATTCTACTAACATTTACTTCTTACTCCTTATATTTAAAAGGAGGAACAGTATTCTGGTTTCTTAAAGACTTTTCTTAATTTGATTATGATTAACCAAAGAATCTAAAAAAATACAAGAACAATTTAGTTACTGTTATACCACACTAAATATACAGAATATATAATTCCACTAGTTTTTCTACATGGCTTCTTCAAACACCCTAATATGATGTGATTCCATTTCACAAGTTAAACCCCAATATCACTGACCATCTATTCTCAAAATTATTTTGCACAGTATCTCTTTTAAATAATTCATTTTATTTATTTTTTCACAGCAAGGCATCTAAGGTTTCTAGTTTTATTACCCCTCCCAAGTATTATTATAGTTTTTCCTTTTATGGTGAATTTAAAATTTGAGTGAGACTTACTTTCTTGGATTGCATTAAGAATCTCTGAAAAGTCCACATCACTCTTTGGGCCGTCAGGTAGTATTTGCATATCCAGCTGGTAGCCTTGCAAATCCACACCTCCTTCTAGAGAAATGAAAGATATTCATGGAGTTTGCACTGATTATCAGAGAACCCAGCATCAGGGTCCCAAGGAGAAGCAATGTCAAAATCCAAAATGAACAGCCAGCTGGTTTGCCAATAATCTTCCCTCTTGATCAAATTACTTAAAAAAAATGAGGGCCATTTTCTCCTTTTGGGATGAAGGATATTCAGTTGTCATTATTTTGCAATATTGCATTCAGTATTTCCAATGCAAAAATAAGGAATCTACTGTGTTTTTTTTTTTAATAATGCCACATATTTCATAGTATTTATTGGTAATTTCTGGGTAAAGAATTTAACCATTTAGGCTCCACCCAAGGACAATGAAAATTATTTTCAACTTCCACACTGATAAAAAGTGACATTCAACACATCAGCTCCTGCTATAGGGCAGTTAGTAAACACCGGCGCTATCTGGAGCTAGCTGAAGCACTTGTTTGGGGGTTCCAGGAGACCAGAAGAGCATCCTGAAACATCCTTGAAGGAATGGAAGGAGGATACTTCCCATCTGCAGAGAAGACTCATAAGTAGAGCACTCTATGCCACAGAGGCTGGTGCCCATCCTCCACGGGAGGTACAAGCCACCTTGGGAGCTGCTCCGTGGCTGGAATTGAAAACTCCACTTCCCAAAAACAGGGGAGGAAGAGATGGTTGGGCACCAATTTCAGCTATTGATGAGGAAATTCAGTGGGCTACAGTATAATCCTGAGAATAGCTAAAGCTTGAGCCTGTCCAAGTCAGAAAGAGGCCAGGAGCCGCCATCTTAACTCTGCACCTGGCACAAGGGGAAGTGGGGCAGACTAAAATTCTCAGTGCTGGTGGAGACCAGCTTCTTCCCATCCAGATCATATTGCAGGTCTAGCCTAGGCCCCAGTGCCACCTCCAGCAGGGAGGAAGCTGCAGTGACCTGCATCAGCTTCTCTGGGAAATTACTGGCCAAGCTGCGAGGCCAGTGATCATCCTACTCTGGTGGCACAAACCACCCCAGGAGCTGTTCTGTGATGGGAATTGGAGGCTCCATTTCCCAGAAACAGGGGAGGAGGAGAGGGTTGGCTGCCCATTTGGCTGCTGATTGGGAGACTTGGCTGGTTAAGAGATAACCCTGGGAACAGGGGTGTGTGAACCAGCCCAAGTCAGAAAGAGGCCACTAGCACCATTTTGACTCTGCCCCCAGCCTGAGGGGAGGCGGGCTGACTGAAACTCTCAGTGACAGCAGGAACCAGTTTCTTTCCCCCAATTCAGCCTACAGCCTGCTTAGGCTTCAGCCCCGTGTCTGGCAAGGAGGAGGCTGAGGAGCCCTGCACCAGCCTGTATAGGTAACTGCAGGGAACTTTGGCTACCATAGACTGAAAATCAGAAGTCTACCAAGGCAACTGTGGTCATCTTGGACCTGTACTGCATAGATTGCTGCCCACACCTGCAGCTCCATCACTGCTCCAGGCAGGGGAGAAAGGAATATGAAGCTTCATCAGTCTCTCTGGGCAACTACAGTCTAGGCCTGCACATGGGTTAGTCCCCATAGCTGTGACTTTGTCCCTACCCCTGGCAAAGGAGAAAGTTGGAAGAAGCTTCATTGGTCCCTGGTGCAATGAGGGCAGCTTGAGCTTCCACAGCTTACAGCACCAACTACATGCTTGGCTCCTACTGCACAACCAGCAAGGGAGAAACGATAGGAAGCCCTAAACTAAAGACAAAAACTGCACTCAGAATAAATATTCTAGTAAGCCAGATGCCAAGACACCAACAAAAAATTACAATCCACACCAAAAAACAGAAAGCTATGGCCCAGTTAAGGGAAAAAGATAAGTTTCCAGATGACATAAAGGAGTTGAGACAACTAATTATAGATGTTCAAACAAATCTCCTTAATAAATTCAATGAGATGGCTAAAGAGATTAAGGATATTAAGAAGACACTGGATGAGCACAAAGAAGAATTTGAAAGCATACATAGAAAAATAGCAGATCTTATAGGAATGAAAGTTGCAATCAATGAAATTTAAAAAATATTGGATTCATATAACAGCAGATTTGAGGAGGCAGAAGAAAGGATTGGTGAGCTTGAAGAAATGGCCTCTGAAAGTGAACATACAAAAGAAGAGATGAAAAAAAGAATGGAAAAAAATTGAACAAGGTCTCAGGGAACTAAATGACAGCAAAAGGCATGCAAATGTACATGTCATGGGTATTCCAGAAGAAGAGAAGGGAAAAGGGGCAGAAGGAATATTTGAAGAAATAATGGATGAAAATTTCTCAATCTTATTGAAGGATCCTTCTTGGATCCATGTCCAAGAAGCACAAAATACCACCATCTGAAAAGATCTGAATAGACTAACTCAGAGATGCATACTCATCAGAAAGTCAAATGCCAAAGACTGAGAGAAAATTCTGAGAATAGCAAGAGAAAAGCAATGCACAACATATAAAGGATACCCAATAAGATTAAGCGCTGATTTCTTACCAGAAACCATGGAGGCAAGAAAACAGTGATCTGATATATTTAAGATACTACAAGAGAAAAACTTCCAGCCAAGAATCTTATATCCAGCAAGACTGTCTTTCAAAAATGACAGCGGGATTAGAATATTCACAGGTAAACAGAAACTGAGAGAATTTCTAAGCAAAAGACCAGATTTTCAGGAAATACTAAAGGGTGTGCTAGAGCCTGAAAATAAAAGACAGAAGAGAGAGGGGCCTGGAAGAGAGTCTAGAAATGAAGATTATGTCAATAAAAGTAACTAAAAGTGTCAAAAGAGTGGTGAAAATAAAATATGACCGATAAAACTCAAATAGTCAGGAATAAATTTAACCAATGACGTAAAGCACTTGTATTCAGAAAACTGCAACTCAAAGTTAAATAATTCAAAAAAAGCCCTAAATAATAGGAAGAATATTCCATGCTCATGGATTGGAAGACTAAATATCATTAAGATGTCAATTCTACTCAAATTGATATACAGATTCAAAGCAATCCCAATAAAAATTCTACCAGCATTAAAAAATATAATTGAAAACATGATCATCAAATTTATTTGAAAGGGTAAGGAGTCCTGAATAGCCAGAAACATCATAAAAAGGAAAAGTGAACCCTCATCTCCAGACTTTAAATCATATTACCTAGCTATAGTGGTAAAAACAGCATGGTACTGGCATAAAAACAGACACATAGACCAATGGAACCAAATTTATGGTTCAGAAACAGACCCTCACATGCATGGTCAAGTGATTTTTGACCAGTCTGCTAAACCCACACAGCTCAGGCAGAACAGTCCATTCAACAAATGGTGCTGAAAGAATTGGACATCCATAGCTGAAATAAGGAAAGAGGACCCCTATCTCACACTTTATTAAAAAATTAACTCAAAACCTAAAAATAAAAGCAAGAACCATAAAACTTCTAGAAGAAATTATAGGAAAATATCTTCAAGGCCTTGTGGTATGTGGTAGATTCTTAAAGGAGATAAGGAAAGGACTAGGAGGACTACTGACATTTAATGTATGTAGAAGTTTTAATTTGCTTCACTGTAAAAATGTGGAAATATATAGAGTGGATGGTAACACATAGTAACAGCTAGTTTATAAATGGGGATATGGCTGAAAATGGTAGTCTAGGTATGTAAATGCCAAATGACAGAATGCTAGAGAATAATCTACGAACTGAACAGCACGGTAAACCAAGAGGTGGATGAGAATTCTGGTTGATGGTACAGATGCAAAGAGTGTCTTTTGTGAGCTAGAGCAAATTGTTGGGAAATGAGAATGTGGAGAAGCATGGGAAAAATACAGCTGGAGTGACCTATGGACTGTGGTTAGCAGTAATAATATAATATTCTTGCATCTATGCGAAAGATGTACTGTGTTGATAATGAGGCAGTATGGAAAATGTGAGCCAAATGTACACTATGGACATGGTAACTATCAGATGACATTATCTTATCCACAGCAACTCTTGCACCACATTGTGGTGTGTTGATGGAGGAGTGTTGTTTGGGAATTCTGCACATGTGCATGATTGTTTGATAAGTTTACAACTTCTGTCATAAAAAATATATTTTAAAAATAATAATAGGGTGGGTTGGGGAAAAAACACACCAAATGTAAGATAAGGACTATGATTAGTAGAAAGATTTTGACAATATTCTTTCATAATTTGTAACAAATGCCTCACGACAATGCAAGGTGTGGTAGAGGGTTTATGTATGGGACCCCTTGTATGATGTTATGCATGTCTGCTTTGTAAGTTCACAACTTTTACTGTACACTTAATTGTTTATGTATGTTCATATATAAATGATGTAAAGATAATAATAATGGGGTTGGTTGGGGGAAAATACTTTGGTTAGTAGTAATATTTTGACAATGCTCTTTAATCATTAGTTAAAAAGGTTTACCTGTATGATGTTATATATGTTTGCTTTGTAAGTTCACAACTATTATTATACACTTATTATTTATGTATGAGTGATACACTTCAATAAATAATTTTTTTTTAAAAAAGTAGCTCTGTCATTAACAATAATAAATCTCTAAACACTACTGAAAGTAATCACTAAGAACATTTCCAATTTTAGGAGTTTGGAGGGGCTAAATGCCAGGGCTAAAATAAATGCCCTAGCATCCAAAATTTTTGTAGAAATATCCTTCCATAAACCCAGGAATTATTCTTAGCTGTGGATAAAATTTTAGTTAAATCCCTAAAACTTAAGAATAAGACCCAGTCACTGCCTTACAGAGACATCTATTATAGGAGTGAAACGTACACAAAAAATTTAGCATAGTAAAAGGTAAGCTTTAGGAGGGGAGGGGCTTTGCATGCTACAACCTCAGCATTTAGAAAAGTGCCTTGCACACAGTAAGCCCTCGACAAATACAGGCTGAATGAGCAAGTGAGGCTGCGCGGTAATTGTGAAGCAAAAGCACTATCGCTTAGCTTCTACAAGTTCAGATTCTGGAGTCAAACAGACCAGCATTCAAATTCTTATTTGCTGACAGGGAACCTCTCTGAACCTTAGTTTTCTCATGTATAAAATAGGGATGATAACAACAGCCTCACAGAGCAGCCGTGAGGATTAAATGTATTAATGCATGAAAAGCTCTTAGCTGTCACAGAGCACTTGATAAATGGAGTCATTGTTATTATCATCCGCAATGATTTATTAAAGCAACACTAGCATTTACACAGAGAACATCTAGCTATAGACTAATGAGAAGAAAGTCAGCTCCTAGGGACCCAGCATGCATGACAGTGAGTGCCAGGCACTGCTGTTTAACACCGTGGACACAGCAGTGAACTTTTCAAACACCTGCACACAGTTGCCCCACTGCAAAGTCTGAAGGTACTTGTGAGACTGAGTTTCTCAGATCGGACAGAACACAGATGCCTTTCTGCTGGTCAGGCCATGGTGTGGACCGTGGGGTGCGGGGATGCCCAGAGATGTACTTGCCAAATGCAATGGATGTGTCATGATGATGGGAGGGAGTGTTGCTGGGGTGGGGAGAGGTGGGGTGGGGGTGGTAGGGTTCAATGGGACCTCATATATATATATTTTTAATGTAATATTATTACAAAGTCAATAAAAAAAAAACCTAAATGGAAAAAAAAAAAAAAAAGAATAAGAATGGTTAGTTAGCTTTTCATTCCATGCCAGTTACTTCAACTGGGTAGGGAAAAGTTTTGATGCCTTTCAACACCTACAAAGGCTAGCCTCTCTTGTTCTGTTCAGTGGCCAAAGACCTCACAGTGACAACAACAACAAAATTAACAAGAACATTCAATACCGCCCATGGGTGCTGTAATATTCACTTTCTATCTATGATTTCATATAATCTTTACTGCAACCTGAAAGAGAGGTTCAGTGAGATGGAGCACTTAGTCATAGAGAGTACTTAGTAATGGTAAAGATGCAATACCAATTCTTGCTCTTAACTGGTCTCTAATTCCACCCAGATCCAAGTGGCCACAAATACAGGCTGTTGTTTGGATTTAGCAAATATTTCCATGTTCTATTATTTCAGACCAGGTAAAAGCCATTACTTAACATAAAAAGAAATGTCTACCTAAATAGACTAATAAAAAGAAGTGCAATTTATTTATGTGCTGTTTGTCATAGTCAGGCACTTTTGATTACTAAATAATTACAAACTGTATAGACTTTTAATAATTTTTAAAGCTAGAAGACAGTATAAGAAGTCACAAAAAAAGCAACATAAAAGAGGCATGCAGGTCATTCTCCCTTTAGAGAATATTTAATGACAAGGGGAAAATGCTCAAAATACAATGAAAAAGTGAGGAAAATAGATAAAAGGATACAGATACAAATATATCTGAAGTACACTTTAAAACATCCGGGCATTTATATGACCAGGAAAAAAAAAATAATAGGAAGAGAAGCCTTCAAATGGGTACACAAGTTATCTCTGAGCTGTAAAGTTATGTGTAGATTTTGTTTTATTCATTATCTTTTGTATGTTTTTCACAATAAATATGTATTTATAAGTTTAAAGCCACTTTTATAATTTTAAACTGTAGGAAAATAAATATTTAGAGTTCAGTAATCAAGACTTAAATCATAAAGACTACAGGCATTAAACCACAGATATTACTCAATTAAAAATAAAAGATTTAAAAAATTAACGCAAATCATAAAATGTGTAAATCAAACAGTTCCAAATTGCAGAATGTACCTTTTTTTTTTTATGGTAAACATCAAGATCACATTTAGATTCCCTAATATCTAAGGTATTTTTCTTCCTCTGACCTAAAAGAATAGAAAATATACTTTCATAAAGTATGATATAATGGTCTGGAACTTTTGGCAGTAAGCTGTTCATTAATGTCTAAAATGACAAGGTAGGAGATAATGTAAAACAAGAGCTTTTATAAACTTTCCTAAATGGAGAAGTTGATCTGTGGGCTGTTTTCAAATGAATCCTTCAGCACAATCTTCACCTTTAGTACAAGTGAAGGAGACAAAATGACTTCACTCTATAAAACCCTTTATGTCTATTTTGTACTTTTGATTGTTTATGTATTTGTTAATTATTATAGGGTTTTGATGTTATTTATAATAAGTTGAGATCCTCAGTTCTTCCTCTAGTAACAGATGAGTCTTTGGGTCAAAACACAAAGCTCTGAAAAACAAGGCAAGATGGTGAAGATGTCATGATTTCAAACTGAATTTCTTTAAAATAAAATATAACCCTTTTGGGCCTCAATGATTGATATGCAACTAATCCCAAGGAAACTAATCAAATAAGTTACATTAAGGAGGGATGCTAAAAAGATTCGTAAAGATGTGCAAAATATACTGGATAATTAAAAAAAATAAAAAATAGCTACAAAAATTCATGTGACATTTGAATTTTCTTCTCTTCATCATGATTCTGCAGTATGAGTAAAGTTGAAAGTAATTTAAATAAAAGTAACCTGGAAAACAGCACTGTACATTTAATAAAAGATCTTCCAGCAGCTGAGCAAACAATATTTTAAAATTGATTTTAGATTTGTATCTATCTTGCACAGATTTTAGTAAGTGCTTATAAAAGAGAAACAACAAAAAAGGAGAGCTTCAACCATGAGTTTCCCTATCGGCAAATATACTAAAGCCTCTGTCTATAGAAATCTCTTTCTGCTTTCAGGGGCCACTTCAAATTCTTTTTGCTTCATGAAGCATTTCTTTATTCTGACAATTAAATACATTTTTTCTATCCATTGAACCCACACGGCAATCTATTCTTATCTTTTATGGTACATGCTACCATCAAAAATAGGAAGTAAAGTACTAAGCTCCTAATGAAGACAGAGAAAATATCAGTTCCTTCTCCTCTGTATTTAGATTTCTACCTCATATCCATCACCCTCAACTAGACTGTAACATATTTGAAGACTGGGATCAAATTGTAGCCAACTTTGTATCTCCTATATAAACTAGAATAAGGACTTTAAGTATATTAGCTGCTCAATGAATGCTTTTACTGCAATTTCATATTTCTATTAACAGTAATAGTTATAGACTAAGAAAAAGCCCAATTTTACTTCCTAGTCCACAGTTCTAAGGCACTTTGACAGGATATCTATAGATTATTCTCAAAAATATATTCTAGATCATATATTTGCTCTTTGTGCAAAACATTCTTTATAAATTGGATGAAGGGCTAATTAGTGTTTTTTTTTATCCCCCCCTCATGGCTTCTTTTGCATGCTGTCTGCTCTCTGTGTCCATTCACTGCGTGCTCTTCTGTGTTTTTACTTGTCTCCATTTTGTTGTTGTTGTTGTTGTTGTTGCGTCATCTTGCTGAGTTGGCTCTCTGTGGCGCTTGTGGGCTGGGTG
Organism: Dasypus novemcinctus; assembly: GCF_030445035.2. Classification (NCBI taxonomy): domain Eukaryota; kingdom Metazoa; phylum Chordata; class Mammalia; order Cingulata; family Dasypodidae; genus Dasypus; species Dasypus novemcinctus. The sequence continues at coordinate 85,058,635 of NC_080684.1, read as the reverse complement.
GTGCTCCACAGTGTGTAGGCGAGCCTGCCTTCACGAGGAGGCCCTGGGATATGAACTCAGGGCCTCCCATATGGTAGATGGGAGCCCAACTGATTGAGCCACAGTCACTTCCCACTAATTAGTTTTTAAAAATCTCAAAGTACGAAAGGGATTACTGTATAATGAAAATCAACAGTTGCCAACCCTATCCCCTTCTTGACCCTAGTCCTGCTTTCCAATTTGACCACTTTTAACAGTTTCTAGTTTTATTTATTTTTTGGATGCTGTGGTTGTTTGAAGCTGTATGCACCTCAGAAATTCTTAAGCTAATCCATTCTTGTGGGGTGAATCCATTGTAAGGAGGACCTTTTGATGAGGATACTTCAGTTAGTGGCCCAGTGGTTAGGGCGTCCGTCTACCACATGGGAGGTCCACGGTTCAAACCCCAGGCCTCCTTGACCCATGTGGAGCTGGCCCACGTGCAGTGCTGATGCGCGCAAGGAGTGCCCTGCCACGCAGGGGTGTCCCCGCGTAGGGGAGCTCCACGTACAAGGAGTGCGCTCTGTAAGGAGAGCCGCCCAGTGTGAAAGAAAGTGCAGCCTGTCCAAGAATGACGCCCCACACACGGAGAGCTGACACAACAAGATGACACAACAAAAAGAAACATAGATTCCTATGCCGCTGACAACAACAGAAGTGGACAAAGAAGAACACACAGCAAATAGACACAGAGAACAGACAACTGGGGCAGGGGGGGTGGGGAATAAATAAATAAATAAATCTTTAAAAAAAAAAGACAATCTTTGTTTTAAAGGGGCAGAGAACTTGGTAAAATTGAGTTCTGATGCACATGGAAGGCAGAACCTGAAAGGGATGATCTTGAGATTTCCAAACTATATATGGAACATGTACTCTGGTGTAGCAGTTTGATATTATTGATGAATTCCAAAAAGAAATATTGGATTATATTTGTAAACTGATCTTTTCCTCTGGGCTTATTAGATTATATTGGATTCAGAGGTTTACTTGATTAAGTAATCAGGTAAACCTCTCGTGCCAGTAGGGCATTGAGCCTCACCCTTTGGTGGGTGGGGACTCATGGATAAAAGGCATGGCAAAGGACAGAGGTGTTCATGGATAACCCAGTTGCCATCCTGATGCTTGGAGAGGGTGCAGCCTTCACTCCAGTGTTCAGAGAGAGCATTGCCACTGTGTGAGCACTTGTAAGGAGTGGGGCTTCTGCTTCTTCAGTGCCAGAGGACAAAACATCATTTCATAGATGAGTCTCAGATCTTGAAATCTAATGTAAATGCCCTGCTGGGTTTCAGAATTGTTTGGGACCCATGACCCCTGTTTTCTTTACAATTTCTCCCTGTGGGAATGGGAATGTTTATGCTATGCCTGTCCTTCCATTGTAAATCAGAAGCAGATAACTTGTTCTCTAGGTTTAACAAGTCCACAGGCAGAAGGGAATTGTGACCCAGGACAGAGTACACCAATAACCAATTTTGATGAGACTTTGTACTTAGCATTGTTTCTGAAAAGAATTAAGCCTTTTGGGATACTGTGATGGAATGAAAGCATTTGTATATAGAAAGAACATGTCTTTTCAGGGTCTAGAAGGTGGAGTGTGGTAGCTTAAAGTTGTATGTACCCCAGAAAACATGTTCTTAAAGCTAATCCATTCCTGTGGGTGTGAACCCATTGTAAAGAGGCCCTTTTGATGGAGCTACTTCAGCTAAGGTGTGACCCAGCTCAATCTGGATGGACCTTACTCCTATTTCTGAGTCTTTTATATCAGAATGAGATTCAGACAGAGAGAAAGAAAGCCAGAGGGAACATGAGCCTGGAAGGGAAGGAAGAGAGCAGGAGACACTGCCATGTGCCTAGCCATGTGACGAAGGAACCAAGGATCTTTGGCAGCTAGCCCCAGAATGTCACAGTCTTCAGGGAAAGCATCTTAAGGGGACAAATGCTATTTTCTGTAATTTTCTCACAACAAATAAATGATGCTATATCTGATCATCTGTCCATTCTCTATGTATTGGTAGTTCCTGTTCTGAGAGGTACATTTAATGCGAATCCTCAAATGTAGCACTTTTTTTTTTTTACAGACTAGTCAGCAGTGATACTTTAAAACCTAAGCAAAATAACTAAAATAAATCCTAACATGTAGTACTTTGGGAGTTAATAGGCTGCAAAGATAGCAATTTTGAAATTGGGAGTTTTGTTCTGAACTCCTGAGAAGTGAATTCAGTATTTCTATGACAATATTAAGGTGGAAAACAGTATAAGGAAGGGAGGGAGGTACATTCTATCTCCTTTATAAACTTTCCCTGCAGTCTGTCAGTGCCCAAGATAAGCTTTTGAAGAAAGAAGAAAGGAAATGAATTCAGTCTTTCTAGAGGACCTGGAATTGGAAACCCTAGGTTTATATATGACATATTTCACTGGTTCTAGAAAACCTGTCCATCTCTGTTTCTTAACTTCATTTATAGTGACTACAAAAATCTGTTTAATGTGCCAAAAGCTAAAAAGGCTTCATGACAGAGGACGCTTCGTAAATGCTATTGTAAAAAGACGTGAGAGTCACATTCTTTCACATTACAATAGTGTTGCTTAACCATAAATCTAGAGATACTGTCATTCATTCTTTTACAGAAGAAAGCTTGACTCTATGCGCAGGGATAAACAGCTAGCTCCAGCCATTTTCTAATTAATATAATGTTAACAGACATTCTCTCAGATGATTAGCACTAAGTAGTCCTCAGGACCAATTCTGTATAAACTAGAGAACCACACTTGTCTAATAGCAGGTGGATGTTTCTAGGGTCTAAAATGGAAATAATCATCTCACTGCTTCAGCCAGTAATGGCTGACCAACAAAATTGCATCCACATTTCCCAAAATTGGCAAAATCGTGATTTCCTCAGTTACAATGAATCCCTTCATTGGAAATTTCAAAGAAGGCCTGAATATCTGGGCTGCATAGCTCCCAAAGGCAGGAAAGATTTATGAACCATGTAGACAGGTCTCTGGGGTATCTTCCAATCTCCTAGATGCTGAGGCCTGTTATGCTGATGGGAAATCTCACAGAGAAGGGAAAGGGGATGAGGAGCCATTGTAGAATAGAGACTTTGAGATTTTCAGCTTCACTACAGTGTTGTTTACTCTCTAAGTCACATGTTAAATCTGGATTTAAGGAAAGGCTTGGGACAAGTATATGGAGGATGGCTCTGGCAAGACTACAAGCCTCATGAGGGCCAGAATCCCGTATCTCGTGCCTGTGCCTCTCAGTTCTAACCCAGTCAATTAAGTACAGTAGAAGCTCACTATTCATTGACTATCTCCCTAGGTTACGGGCTTAGGCTTTTGAGCTCTAAATCCATTAGTTAGAGTTGTATGATCTCGATTTAACTAGCTTAAATCTCTTCAAGCATCACTTTCTCACCTGCAAAGTGCAAAAATAATACTGTCTCACCAAACTTTTATTAAAGTTGAAAGAATTTTCTGCTCTGGTACAGCTACCTTGAATCCAGTTTTGAATTGAGGAGTAGTACAAATACAATTCATTGATAGATTAATGAATTAGGCTTAGTGCAAAGTTCTCAAAATTGGATCCAGGACCCAACTTTTTTCAGTAATACACTAGTTCAGCTTGGTTAATTTAACCTATACCTCTGGGTCACAGTTTACTTAAATGAAGGGGGTGGACTAAGTGACCCTAAGACCCTCTCTAGCTCCAAAATTCAATGACTTTGGGATCTTTACCACAAGGAATCAGCAACCAGAAATTTCTTTGCAAAGCATAGATAGTAGAAAGGGTTTACAATTTGCATTCATCATTTTATTCTATGAAGAGGAATGTGTCACACTGAGAAATACAAATATCAGCCTTTTACTTTCTAATATTACATTTCTTAAGTATAAAATTATTTGAAATAGCCCCAGACAGAGGACACATTTTTAAATTCCATAAAATATAATCTCTTTCTAGAAATTAATCATTTGACTTTCTTTGTGGCTTCTCTTCATTCAGTTCTTGTAAAGCTGTGAAAAGATTTTTCAGAAAATTCTCTCTAAATGTATCATATAGGTCAAAATATGTGTATATGTCTCTCAGCAAAGGGAAAGAAAATGCAAATGTCTAAGAGAAGAATTTGGTATGTATTTTTAGAAAACACAATTTTATTACTCAGCAAATGATAGCAAGGAGCACTGATACCAAGGCCCACATTTGCTAAGACCCAAAATAGCTTGTTTTCCTAAGCTATTCATTTCCTAAGCTTCCTATTTACTAAACTCACATCACACATCTAAAAAAAATCCACTTAAAGAGGAAGAGATTCAAATGAAGGATGATTAGTGTTATTTCTAAACCATGGAGCTAACTGTTCTGAAAGACACCATGATCGCCTTCAATGTAATGAGAAATAAAATAGAAGTCCAAAGGAGCCCTCATACTTTCTCTTTCACATGATTTCAAATCCTAGCCACACCAGAAATTCATTTCTCAAATATGAAAACAAACCTATCCTCTCATCTAAGTTTCAGATCTTTCAAGAAGAGAAACCAGATTCCTTAGGTTCAATCAATAAACCTTAGCCACTCTTCTAAATAAAATGTTTGGTTTCTGATGAGGTGATGAGAAAACACCAAAATTTCACACTCGTGGACTCATGCTCATCTTCAAGAAAAAATTTAATTGACACAGTGAAGAAAACACCCATAAGAGATTAAAGATACAGGTTCTAGTCTAGGTCTCTCAATTACTAGTTTTGTACCTTTGGGCAAGCTATTTCATTTCCTGTAAAATAGGGAATTCTACCTTGCAGCCCTTCTGTGAGAACTAAATGAGATGTAGAAGAAAGATTTATGAAATCCTTTGGAACAACAGAGCATCATCTAACTGTAAAGTGTTGGTATTATGATTATTACAGTTCTAAAGCTCACCCATACATTTACTTTTTCCTTATTTTTTCTTTCCTAAAGCATGAGTGGTATTTTGGCATTCACCTTGGCAGAAGTAGAGACATGTCTTTCTTGACTGTCTTTCTCTGTTAAAATCCCTTTTTAATTTCTCCTCTCCCCTAAAGTCCCGGGCTTTAAAGGGTGAAACAGGATACGAAAGGGACTTGCTGGATTGAGTCTGCTCCTTAATTTGAGACCGGGCCTTGACATGAGGACTAGAAAGTAGTCATTGAAAGTTGGGGCAACAAGAATGACTTCCATAATATCAGACACGAAAAAGGAAGAATGCAGAGTAGAGCAAAAAAGAAGCTACAAAATGGAGTAGTATTTATGTAGAAAAATTTTGTTATTACCTTTTTCTACATGTGATCGCATGTTTCCAATAGAAACCAACTGGCCCCTTCTTCAATATGGTCTTCTTATGCCAAGGTTTTAACTATCAATGGGCTTTAATTTTAAAATTCCAAGGTTTTGTTACTAACTTTCTAGAAATACCGCTAACAATTCATTTGAAGAAAATGATAAGAGTATATTGACTGAGAGTGCAAGCTTTGGAGTCAGATGACCTGAGCTGGAATTTTGCTTCCATCATTTTCTAGCTGTGTAATCTTGGGCAAGTTACTTAACCTTCTCTGTGCCTTAGTTTCCTCATTCATAAAATAGAAATAATAGCATGGGGTATTATGGGAATTAAATGAAGTAATGAATGCAAACAGATGAACAGTTTTTGAGGCTGGGAATATGGTGTTTAATAAACTGTACCTGTAATTTTATTTACAAACTACATATTTAATGTCTTTGCATGCAGAAAGCACTACAGTCATTCTAGCTCACTGGAAACAACAAATGAGAAAAGTTCCTCTCCTGTGAAATTGAGGTTTCCCAGCATTTAAATTCCATATCTGTATAAGGGGGAAATAATCATACATAAAGGAAGAAAAGGCCACTTAGGTTTTAAAGGGGAGATGAAAAGAATTGTGTTATAAATTACTTGGGAAAGTATGAAAAGTATCAGCAAAATGTCTTTTACAAATTCTAAGTAAGAACAAAGGGCATATTCTGTGATTAATGTCAGTCTTCTCTGGCTGTATGATGGGCCTAATACATAGGAAAAGTAAAGAAGTATTAGTTCAGAATTCCAATTCTATTTCATATGCCAAAGTCATTAAGCTGGGATAATTTGATTTATATTTGCTAAGCTTTACAGCTTCAAATTCAAGAAACTGCAATCAATGTTTCAGTTTATTCTGTTCTTGATCCTTAAGTGATCCCAAGCTTAGAGCCATTTAATACTTTTATTATTGACCTAGAAAAGGGAGTAGAAAATAATATTCATTAACTATGAGTAGCTAAAGGATAAATTCAAAATGAAATCGATACACAAGAGAAACACTGAAACTATCAGAGGGAAAGAGAAACTGCACAAATACAAGAGGATGATGAACAGCTCCCATGCTGGTACAGCAAGAGGAAAGGACATATAACTCATATCGCCCACAAACTAATTGGGAAATTACTCTATGGTGCAGTTACTGAGGAAGAAATGCTTCTGGGACACACATATTTTCAGGATTCTGAATTTTGCCTATGATGATAGTGACAACAAAAACGATGACTCCCATTCTACCCAAATTGATAAACAAATTGAATGCAATCCCAATAAAAATTCCACCAGCAATTTTTAAAGAAATGAAAAACAAACACCATTAGCAAATTTATTTGGAAGGGTAAGGGGCCTCGAGTAGCCAGAAATATCTTAAAAAGGAAAAGTGAAGTTGGAGGACTCTCACTTACAGACTTTAAATCATATTATCTAGCCACAGTGGTAAAAACGGCATGGTACTGAAACAAGATAGATTATAGACCAATGGAAGTAAACTGATGGTTCAGAAATAGATTTTCACATCTATGGTCAAAGGACTTCTGACAAGGCTGTCAAACCTACCCAGTTGGGGCAGAACAGTCTATTCAACAAATGATGCAGGAAGAACTGGATATCCATATCCAAAAGAAAGAAAGAGGACCACTATCTCGCACCATATACAAAAATTAACTCAAAATGGATCAGAGACCTAATATAAAATTGACAATCATAAAATTCCTAGAAGAAAATGTAGAGAAACATCTTCAAGACCTGGTATATGATAGAGTCTTAAACCTTACATAGAAAGCACAAGCAATGATAGAAAACATGGATAAATGGGACCTCCTAAAATGTAAACATTTTTGTGATTCAAAGGATTTTGTCAAGTAGGTAAAAAGGGGGCCCACACAATGGAAGAAAATATTTGGAAACCATATATCTGATAAAAGTTTAATTACCACTCTATATAAAGAGGTCATACGACTCAACAATAAAAGAACAAGCAATCCAATTAAAAAATGGGCAATAGACATAGACATTTTTCCAAAGAGGAAATATAAATGGCTGAAAAGCACATGAAAAAATGTTCACTATCACTAGCTACTAGGGAAATACAAATCAAAAAACAATGAGATATCATCTCACACCACATCGAGTGGCTGTTATTAAAACAGAAAACAAAAGTGCTGGAGAGGATGTGGAGAAACAGGAGCATTCCTTCTGTTGGTGGGATGTAAAATGGTGCAGCCTCTGTGGAAGACAATTTGGTGGTTCCTCAGGAAGCTAAATAAAGAACTGCCATAGGATCTAGCAATTTCTCTACTAGGAATATATCCACAAGAACTGAAAACTGTGATGTGAACAGACATTTGCATACTGATGAATAGCAATGTTATTCACAACTGCCAAAGGAAGGAAACAAACCAAGTGTCCATCAATTGATGAATGGATTTTAAAAATGTGGCCTATACATACAATGGAATACTATGCTGCAGTAAGAAGAAATGAAATTGGGACACATGTGATAACATGGATGAACCTTGGAAACATTATGCTAAGTGAAATAAACCAGACACAAAAGGACAAATATTGAGTGGTCTCGCTAATATGAACTAAAGACGGAAGAATGAATGCATGGAGTTAAAACCTAGAGTATAGGTTATCAGGAGACAAAAGGAGGGCTGAGAAGGGGTGATGATGCTTAATGTATGTAGAAGTTTTAATTAACTTTTCAGTAAAAGTGTGAAAACGGATAGAGCTGATGGTAACACATTATAGTGAGTAGAACTAATGCAGCTGTTTTATAAATGGGATTGTGGCTGAAAAGGGTAGTCTAGGGATGTAAATGTCAACTGAAGGAAAGCTAGAGAATAATCAAGGGACTGAATAACACATTGAACCCAGAGGTGGATGAGAATTGTGGTTGATAGCACAAATATATAAATACAAGAATGTCCTTCTGTAACTAGAATGGATGTACATCACTATTGCAAGGTGATAAGAATGATGAGAAGTATGGGAAAAATACATGTAGTATAACCTATGTAATATAACCTATAGTTTGCAGCAATATTGTAATATTCTTGCATCCATGCCAAAGATGTGCTGTGTTAATAATAGCGGGATATGGAAAAAATAAACCAAATGTACACTACAGACCACAGTTAGTGGTAAGAGTCTGGTGATATCAACTCATTATCCATGACAAATGTAGAGTGTAGTTGGAAGGGTGCTATATGGGAATTCCACACATGTATATGATTGTTCTGTAAGTTTACAACTTCTCCAATAAAAATATATTTTTTAAAAAGTGAATGATGTGTAACTATGTATGTTGTAAATACACAGAATATTTCAAGAAGGGAAAACAAGCAATTTGTTGCTGTGGTTGCCTCTGAGGAGAACTGCCTGGTTGAGGGAAAGGTGAGGAAGGGAAACTGTATACCATTGTTACTTTTAAAATGTCAGACCTGTTGGATAAGTCGTCTATTAAAATATAAAAATAACAAAACCCTTTTTAAAATCACACAAAAATGATCACTCCCACTTATTTATTACAGGGCACCAACTCTGTGCCAAGGATCACAGTGGGCATTTTACATGAATTACTTTAGTTCTCATAAAAACTCTGTGTAGGGTTGCCAGCTAAAAATTTGGGGCACCCCACTTATTGCATTTCAGATAAATGATAAATAATTTTTTAGTTATTAGTGTGTCCCAGGCAATATTTGGGACATACTCATACTAAGGAAGTATTCATTGTTATCCAAAATTTAAATTTAACTGGAAGCCCTATATTTAAACTGACAAACCTAATTCTGTAAAATAGGTATTAATATCCTCATTTTACAGATGAGAAACAGATTCAGAAAGAATAAGTAATTTGTCAAGGTGTTACAGGTGTCAGGTTTTAAACTAACAACACAACTTGTACTCATAACTGGTATAATGCACTGTCTGTTATTACGCTCTTTCCTGTATCTGAACAGCTATCCCCCTTTCCTCCTGCTAATACTCTAGTTGACCTTTAAAGTCCAATTTGTAGTTCACCTGCCTTTTAAATCCTTCTTTAATTTCTCCAGTCAGAATGTTCCTATAACTTTCTATTTCTGTTCCAGCCCTAATACTGTTCTATACAGTCAAGTACAGGTCTCTGTACTGGACATTCTTCCACGATCAATTTTCCTTTCCTAATATCACCTCTGTTTCCTCTTGGGGAAGTGCCTCTCCCTCACTGTGTGCAGCCCTGGTGGAAGGATAAATCAGTGAGCTCTACCCTTCAATTATGAAGGCTGAAGGGAAAGGTCTACTTTTGTTCGATTAGACTCTCCCTCCTAGATCTTTGAAACTTGAGCTGAATGATGCAAAAGTAGGAAGAATGGTAAGAGCTCATTCATTCCAGATAATCAGCTAGTTCTTTTCTTGGTTTCTGCTCCTTTTCCAAGCTTGGTTTCTAGACTTTCCATCTATATCCTTCAAATTTAAATTGCTTCTTTGTTTGAATTAAATGTTGGTTTAAGTCACTGAAAACCAAGGAAGTCCATGTTTAATAAGAGTTCTGAACCATTCCAGCACCAAGAAGATGCCTTCCAAAAAAATATTTTTTAGTAGATAGTAGCCACTCAGAAATGTTTATAAAATCAAAGGGAGATTGTGAGCGGATGGGGCCCAAGTGGTTGAGCGCCTGCTTCCCACATGGGATGTCCCAGGTTGGGACCCCAGTGCCTCCTGAAAACAAAAACAGACAAGCAAATAAATGAAAAAACCAACTGAGGGGAGCCAATGTGGCTCAGTGGTTGAGTGCTGGCTTCTCACATACAAGGTCCCAGGTTCAATCTGGCCACAGTACCTCAAAAAAAAAAAAAAAAAAAATCAAAGGGAGATAAACTGACTGAAATTGTTTAGGGCTGATGACATGGAAAATCCACAAACTTTCAGGCTTTTTCTTTTTATATGTAAAAACTCCTCTGATTGGGCTTTTAGAGAGCACTTTGGGAAGTGGGATTATTAATATTGTAAAAAGTAGATGGATGACTTAATAGGCTTGATATGACTAAAATGTCCATGCTGCTTCTAAGATCTATGACTCACTGCAAGTAAGAAACTCAGATTTAGAGCTATTCTATAATCTCTCTACAGAGCGCTATGATGCATTAGTGTAAGTATGCTAAAAATAAAAAAGATGAAATTGAAATCATGTCCTAGCTTGCCAGAATAATATGTTTAAAATGTATGTTTAAAAATAACTTTCTAAGTGTACTTTGATTAAAGTAATTTAAAAAATTATAGTTCTTTGTTAACAGGGTTGGCTTTATTTTTATTTTCAACCAACATTCAATATATGTAGGGCTCAAAACCCTATGATGGGGAAGTGGATTTGACTCAACTGATAAGAGCACCTGCCTACCACATGGGAGGTCCAGGGTTCAAACCCAGGGCCTCCTGACCCATGTGGTGAGCTGGCCCACATGCAGTGCTGATGCATGTAAGGAGTGCTGTGCCACTCAGGGGTGTCCTCTGTGTAGGTGAGCTCCACGCACAATGGGTGCGCCCCGTGAGGAGAGCCGCCCTGCACAAAAAAAGCACAGCCTGCCCAGGAGTGGTGCAACACACACGGAGAGCTGACGCAGCAAGATGACACAACAAAAAGAGATACAGATTGCTGGTGCTGCTGACAAGAATGCAAGAAGATAGAGAAGAACACACACAGTGAATAGACACAGAGAGCAGAAAAAGGGGGTGGGAAAGGGGAGAGAAATAAATAAAAAATAAATCTTTAAAAAAAAAACCCCATGGCAAAATTATGGATAGATAAATGTAGTGATGTGTTTTAAAGGTGAGGACAGTGACTTGATACATACCAAATTATTCCATGCTGGTATTACACCATAGTACTTCAATAACATTTATTTGATTTTTTATTATATTAATATGAGTTAAGGATATCAATTCAAGGAAAGGACAGACTGACTCTACTTTATCTGGGTCAGATACATACTCTTTTCAAATCCAGGCACTAGATTTTCAAAGAGGCAGTTGTGAAATGTTCTGTTTCTAAGAGCAGAGTGGGTAGGAAAGTAAAAGAAGCTGAAAACCATGTTGTTCAAGGAAGCAGTGAAGAAACTAGGAAATGTTTCAGTTAGCAAATAGCTAGGGATGAGTTTCTGAACAATTGAAGAATCATGTTATGAAAGATGAATTACATTTATTCTGTATGTCTTCAGAATGCAAGCCTGTAACCGGTGAGAGGAATAAATTGTGACAAGCAACAAATAATCACTTAGGAAGAACCTTGTACAGCACAAGGGGTTAAGTGTGATGGAGAATACAAAGACAAATTGAATACACTTCTGGCCTTCCAGGAGAACTATAAAACCCCAAAAGCAGGACTTTAATAAGGCTTCCAAGTTCTGTGGAAATATGGGAAAGTAGGAGATCAATTCTGAAATGTGGGATCTGGGAGGGCTTCTTGGAGAAAGTAGAATTTGAGTTAGATTTTAAAGGAATGAGAAGGGCTAGATAGAGATTTCTTAGGGGAAGGGGCTTTCCAAAAAGAGAGGGGAGCTTGAGCAATGGCAGAGAAATGGAAGTGTATAAGACTATGTGAGAAATAGTAAAAAGCTGTGGATGGTTACAGTAGAATAAAGCAGGTATTGGGAATATAAAAGGAGATAAACCTGGAAGAGTAGGAACAGATTAAATTGTTGAGGTCTTGCAAAACTGGAATAAGACTTTACTCCGGGTAGCCATAAAGATTTTAAACCAGGAGGGGGATGATATTAACCAACTTCCCTGGAGGAGAACTTCAGGTGATTTGGAAGATTAATTAGAGAGAGCCATTGAAAGCAACTCCTTATCTGAATCCCTCCCACTGGGCTCTCCAGAATTCTTTGTCCATCAGTTACTTCTCAGATTGTTCCCTTCATCTTCTTGCTCTAATGAAAACCTGGCTCTTCCTAGAAGTCACTTCTTCGCCTCTGGCTCTTTCACATGATTCTGTTTTGCTCCACAGCCCTGGCACCAATGGATCTTGGAAGAGTAGGTATCTTCCTTGGATCTCACTGGCACTTCAGACCATATTCCTTCCCTCTTTCCTAAAAACCTCCAGCCTTGAACCTCATGTTGTCTTATTACATCACCTTCTACCTTTTATCATTGCATTTACCTGTTGCCTCCCAAGTCATACTCTCTTAATTCCTGATGATGTTATTTCATGGCTTATTATCTCCCTAAAACTACTCAGTTCTTAATTGTGTGAGAGAGAGAGAGAGAAAGAAAGAGAGAATCTTTCCAACAATGCTGGCCTCTCAGTCCCTGGGAATTCTTTCCTCCAAAGATCTTGCCTTCCACTCTATTACTTTCACTCATTTCATACCCTAGCCTAGAGCTTGTCATTACCAATAACAGAACAAAATCACTTCCATTCCGTGATATCAGTGCCATGCATTCTACTCTCTGCCCAGCATCTCCTGTCTTTCTGTTTCCTCCTTCCATTGCCCTTTCGACTCCTCTGGAACTTCCAACCAATTGATCCTATCACCTTGTCCTTGATTTCTTCTCTTCCCTCTTTACCAAGCTTTAATCATATAATCGATCCTTCTAACCACTGCTTTTCATGCACCTTCAGTTTCCTCTCTTTTCTTACTTCCTTGGCAAAACCACATCTCTGATTAAACCCAGATCTCCACTACTGTCTGCATTCACCCATGCAGCTAAATAAGATTAGAGAAAAACACACAACCATGGCCACCAGTCCCACTTTACTTTCATGACCATGAATCTCAAATAGCCCTTTAAGGCAGACTTACAATCTTATTTCCCATGTCCATTCTCCCGCTCCCCACACTCAGTTCTCTGGTGCCTATTTCATCTCTTGGTTCCATTTTCACTCTCAGTGATAAGCTTGCTTCCCACAGTATAGATAAAATTGACACAGTTGGAAAAGAACTTCCTAAATCCTCAAAACACATATAACCACCTGCTTGCATCCACATGCTGCCTTCCCACCTGTCATCACAGCTGAAACTATTCATGTTCCTCTTGTGTAGAGCTCTCATCTCTTCCTACCAACTCCCACATTATGGATTCTTCCCTCTGTCCTGGATCATGAATGATCTGCTAGAGATTTGCTATTTTGAAAAGAAACTATCTCTTGACCTTACTTCTCCACTCTTGTCCTATTTCTTCACTACACTTCACAGTAAAATTGCTGAAAAAAGTTATTCATATTCACATTATCCAAATCATCTTCTCCCATTCTCTCTCTTTTTAAAAAATATTTATTTTATTTATCCCCACCCCACCAATGCCTACACTTGCTGTCTGCTCTCTGTGCCCATGCGCTGCATGTTCTTCTGTTCCTGCTTGTCTTGTCTTTTCATCTTCTCTTTAGGAGGCACCAGAAACCAATCTTGGGACCTCAGTTATGGGAGAGAGGCATTCAGTTGCTTAAGCTGCCTCAGCAAACTGGTTTTGTTGTGTCATTCATTGTCACATGTCTCTATGTCTCTTTTTTGTTGCATCATCTTGTTGCATCATCTCACAGCATGAGCTAGCTTGCCTTCACCAGGAGGCCCCAGAAACTGAACCTGGGACCCCCCCATATGGTAGATGGGAGCCACATCCACTTCCCTTCTCCCATTATCTATTAAACCCATTTCAGTAAAGGTTTCACCCCCACCACTTCACCAAAACTACTCTTATGAAAATCACCATTGACCTCTGCATTACTAAAAATCAATAGCCAATTGCAAACCTTCATCTTATTTGACTTTTAGCAAAATTTAATTTAGAAAATAATTCTTCTCTTCTTGATAAACCTTCCTTACTTTAAGCAAGACATGGCACTTCTGGTTTTTCTCCACTCTTGTTAGTCATTCTTTCCCAGTCTTCCTTGCTAGTGTTTCATCTTTTCTCTGACTTCTTACTATTGGAGTGCCTGCCCCTGATGTCAGCCCTTAATCCTCACCCCTTCTCCATCTATACTTTCTCCTTTGATCATCTCTTCCATCTCTTGGCTTTAGATATCATTTACATATCAGAAACTCAATGACATATCTTCTTGCCAGATCAATCTCTCAAATTCCAGACATGTTTTTCCTATGTGCATGATCTTGTCAATTCTCAGTATTATCAGATCCAAAATCAAGCTTCTGATCTCAGCCCTGCCTTTGCCTTCCAAGCCACAAATCTGCTTTCCCTGCATCCTATTCAATCTCAGTTGATGCTAATCTACCCTCCCATTTGCTCAGCCCCAAAACAGAACAAAAGAGTCCTTCAAGTCATTCTTGGCTCTCCTTTCTCTTTTACTCCACACCCACACCATTAGAAATCCTGTTGGCCAAACTTTAAAATACATGCAGAATCTAAGATTTCACCACTATTTCTGCCACTCCTAGTTGAAGGTACCGTCATCTTCTACCTGGATTATTAATGTGGCTTCCTACCTGATCTCCTTTATTTTTTTTTTCCTTATCTCCTCATAATCTATTGTCAATAAATGGCAAGAATGACCCTGTTAATGTATGTCAGATTTTGGGATTCTTCACCTCAAAACCTTGCAAAAGCTCCCCATTATACATACGTTCAAAGTCCTTACAACAGCCCACAAGGTCTTGCCCCAGATGGCCCCTGTGACCTCTCTGACCTGATCTCTCCCCCTTGCTCACTCCACTCCAGGCTCAGTGGCCTGAGTGCTATTCCTCAAACTAGCAGACCCACTCCTCCCTAGGCTCTGTCCTGTGCTGACACTCTGATGGAATGAACTTGTCCAGACATCCACATGGCTCTCCAGCAGCTTCCATTCTTTGATCAAATGCCTCCTCCACAATGCAGCCTACTATACTTCATTTAAAATTACAACATGCCATTTCATTCCCACCATCTGATTGCCCTTTTTTTTAAGCCATGGTACTTATCCCCCTCCTACCATGACATAATTTACCTATTTATCATATTTACTTATTTTCTGTTCCCCCTAACTTATATGTGAACTCCACAAGAATAGAGACCTTTGTCTTCATTCACTGATGTACCCTAAGTATCTGAAGAATGTCTAGCAACCTAAAAGGACTTCAAAATATATTTGTTGAATGAAAGTCAGGTAAAACAATTAGAAAGCTATTGTAATGATCCAAGAAATACCTAATGTAGATACAGTTCAGTCCTACCCTACAATTATTTACTGGGGTGTAAAGATAAATAATTCAGAATCCCTAACCTTGAGGACCTTAAAGTGGAGAGTTAGATAGGTCATTTCAAAATGTTAAAAGCTAGTTTAGCAAAACCTAGGCATCCTAGAAAGAACTGCACAAGCAAAGATTGGGAGGCATGAAACAGCATCATGTATTTGGAGAGCTGAAAGCAAGGCAGTATGATTTGAAAAGATGGTCTTTTTGATGTGCCAATTTAGATAGCTTACAGACCCCAGTTATTTAATCAAACACTAATCTAGGTTTTGCTGTGAAGGGATTCTGTAGATGTGATTAACATCCATAATCGGTTAACTTTAAGTAAGAGACATTTTCCTAGAAAATGTGGGTGGGCCTGATTCAATCCATTGAGAGACCTTAACATCAGAGCTGAGGCTTCCCTGAAAAAGAAGAAATTCCATTTATGCACACAAGCTTCAGCCTGTATCCACGAGTTCCAGCCTGCCCTTCCTGATGGCTGCCGGAGTCAGCTCCCATATCACATAGGCCAATTCCTTGTAATAAGTATCTTAATAGATATCTCCCATTTGTTCTGCTTCTCTGATTGAACCCTGACTAAGTATAAAGTGTAAGGCATAATGGAAAAAAATTTAAGGTTGAGAAATACCAGGGGCCAGGCCAAAGGGCATTTGGTTTTGTCCTGCTAAGAGATTTAATCTTTACTCTTAAGTAAAATGAAGGAGGATGAGTAATATTTGCATGCTCAGATTTGGGTTAGACATGAATCATTCTGGATTTGGTGAAGAGAATGGATTGGGATAGGAGAGTAGAGGAGGAAAGAGATGCTGGAGATTGGAAAACCAGGAAAGCTTTGCATGAAAAAAGTAAGAAGAGAACCAGGAAAGAAGGCTGTCATAGAAGTAAAGAGAATTGTGTTTTGGGAAGGAGTAGGTGGTTCACCCTGGTCTGGTGCATCAAAAGAGTCTAGCAAAGCTGGGCCCTGAGACTTAGTGGAGTTGCAACTCCTACTTTCCAGTTCATTGGACTTACCCAGGACAGCTAACAAAGTGTGAGGACAGACAACCACAATATCAAGGAACTGAGAGAGTCTACAAAGGCAAGCCAGAAAGTCCCATCCATCTGACATATGGGATTAAAGCCCCCTCTGAATTAGAGGTGGAGTGGGCATCGCCATCCCAGAATCCTCAGGACTGGGGAATAAAATACGGACTAGAGTGAACTTACTGGTATTCTACTGTAGACTTATTGTGATTCTAGCAATGGAAGAAATTATATCATTGATGTGGAGACAGTGGCCACTGGAGGTGCTGAAATCAGGGAGAGGGAAAAAGAGGACTAATATGGGGGCATTTTTGGGACTTGGAACTGTCCTGAATGACACTGCAATGACAGATACAGGCCATTATATATCCTGCCATAACGTACAGAATTGAGTGGGAGAGAGTCTAAACTACAATGTAAACTATAACCCATGCTTAGTGGCAGTGTTCCAGAATGTGTTCATCAATTGCAATGAATATACCACACTAATGAAAGATGTTGTTAATGTGGGGAAAAGTGGGAGGTGTGGGGAGTGGGGCATATGGGAATCCCCCTTTTTTTTTATGTAACATTTTATGTAATCTAAGTATCTTTTAAAAATAAATAAATAAAAAATATAATAAAAAATTATTTGAAAAGATGAAAAAAAAAAAAAGAGTCTGGCGAGCTCCCATCACACTGTGATAGAAGGAGATCACCAAGGGCCTTAAGAACCACCTATGATGGACTGCAGAAGCTAGAAACCAGATTGTGTTGGGTTGAACAGTAGCTGGGGAGGAAGAGAGCTGAGCAAAGAAAGGTGGACTATTCTTTCACAAGTTTGTCTTAGAAGGGAGGAGGAAAGTGTGGCAGGAAAGTAAGAATACAGTGTCTAAGGAAGATGTTTACAATGAGAAAAGTCTGAATTGAACCCTTTTATATCTCTAGGGGAAAGAGCCAACAGTAATGGAGTTTGAAAAAGAGAGAGAAGTTTCGAAAGAGGAATGGTAGCTGAGGCTAAAGGACACAGGTGGAAGGCTTATTCAAGCACAGTGGGATATCCCCTCATCTTCTGAAACCCTGAGGAGATGGGAGCAATCAAGGATACATTTGAAGAAGAAGAAAATGGGACCTGCAGAAATCCATGCCCAAGGACCCCAGGTTTCTCAGTGAGGTTAGGAGACAAGGTTATCTGCAGAGAGAGAAGATGGTGAGTTGTCTAGAGTTGGACTTGGCTTCAGTGGAAACCAAGTGTCCCCTGCCAAGATATTACAGAAAGGATTTCAGGATTTGGTGGAGTTAGGCTAAATATCTTCTGAATGTCCTCACAATTTCAGGTTTCTACAAGATCCAGACAGGCAGGAATGTTACTTTTTCACTAATGTTTCATTAGCACATGAAACAAAGTCTAGTATATAATATACACTCAATAAACATTTGTTTAATCAATGAATGAACAAACAAGCAAATAAAACCTTTTAGTTGGAATTACATGCTGTAATATAGAATCCTTGTAACATGATTAAGAGATCACAGATGCTTTTTCAGAAGCTGTGAAACTTAATATAATGATTCCAACCTTCTCCCCGACCTCAAGAGGATGTGGGCACGTCAACCCAGATAACCCAGGCTTCAAAGTGGATATTTTTAGCTTGAACTTTTCTCTGAGCTATTTTAGAGCAAATTACCAGGAAAATGGCCAAATTTCCTTTTGTTTTATTATACCACAAGTTTTCTGAACTGAGCAAGAGTTTATTCATTCCAGTCTTCATTTAGAGTCTACGACAGTTGATGGAATGTAGCCTTAACCTTCTCTGATACATAAAGCTCTCTCTCCCCTTATTGGTCTTAGTGGCATTTACCACTGAAGTAGGGAGCAGGGAAGGAACCTTAAATAGAAGTACTGCATAATTTGATAATCGAAATATAATGCAGGCTTTATCAGGTTGCTGCTAAAACTGGTTGAACTTCCCTATGCATTACCTGGGTGGAAGACTTTGGTTTTCCCATTATTGATTCCAGAAGAGCTTGCCTCCATTTTTATTGACCTTCTGCCTGGTGGGAGTGAGGAATGCCTGACCACGGGCAGGCGGCGAGACGCTGGGCGACTTGCCACACTTCGCCGTTGATGGATTTGCAAACGCTTTTCAGCCCCATGAATAGATAAACTTAAACCTGAAATGAGAAAGAGCACCATTATATTGAAGAAGCCAGTTCAGAATGGCTAAGACGCCAAGTTGTTAAGTTCTGGCACAATTCAGAGCACACAAGCAATTCTCACTTTCAAATTCTTAAAGGATATGAGTGACACTAGAATTGTGATACCAATCGATTTCACATTATCGTATGTATTGAATATTATTGAATATTGTTTCATTAAAAAGTGCACATGCTTAGTTATCAGGACAAGAATTTTATAAACAGGGATTCAATAGAATCAAGTATTAAAATTCTTACATCTCAAAATTCTGGAAAAATAGTTGGCATGCTGATTCAGGTGCTATGAGGATTAGGAACTGTTACTGGGGTGTCTGGAATTTCATTAATAATTGAAAAACTTTCTCCATGGAATTCATCTGTAGGTTACAGTTGGAGAGTGAATTTGGATCACGCATTTCTGATAACCTTAGGATGATGTAAATTTTAAAGGCTATTTTACTCTGGAAATGATGAATATACCAAAAGCAAAAAGAAGAGTATGAAGAACCCCATATATCCACCACCCAACTTCAACAAATATCAACACTTTTCCAATCTTGTTTTGTCTGTCCTATTCTTTTTGTTGTTGGTTTTCTTTTGGGGTGTTGGACTATTTTTTAAAGTAAATCCAAGACATCAAGTTAATCTCCTCAAAACCAATACTGATTACAATTAACTGGAGCATAGAAAAATTTTTTAAAAACTAAGTTTAAAAACATATTTTAAAAATACTTCATTGATCACTATTGGAGGTTGCTAAGGTACCAATTCATTACTCAGAAAATAGATAAAGGGAAAGAAGTAAAAGCATTTATCCTACCTTTCCTTTACTAACTATAGTTTACAGTTCCCAAATAGTTGATAAGGTAAAATTCTTCACTACAGAAGAATTCCAGTGAATGAATACAGGTAGAATAAAATAATTAAAAAACCATTTCTAGAAGCCTTACTTAAATATGAACGATGATATTATTTGTCCAAAGAAGCATTGCTAGGATACATTCAAGCTGGAATTTAAACCATGGATATCTAATCCAGATCTAGTTCTATAAAAAGAGCCAAAGGAAAGGTGTTATCCGTACTTACTGCCAGACAGGAGGACTTGGTCAGGAATTATGACATCTGAGAGGGGAAAGCTAAGCTAGGCTATAACCAGATAAAGGAAACCTGGGATTTTCATCAAATTGCAGAATGTTTGATTGACAGGAGAATCTTTTGGAACTTGAAGAAAGAAATTCAGAGTTGGAAGTTACCTTAGTGTTCAACTAATTAATCTGCTGCCTTTTTCAAATGAGGAAACTGAGGCCTGGAGGGGGTAAAGCAATGGTCTATGTATCATGAGTATTTAGAAGCTATGACAAAAGGTCTACTAAACATCCAGAGATGAGGGTAATAAAAGGCCTGCCTCGATGGAATTGCAAAATTAGCAATCATGGGTCCTGTCAGAAGTATGCAGAGCCACTTTAAATGTCTCTAGAGAAAAAGAATATGCCTGGGTCAATTTGTAAATTCTAATGTTTCTTAAGAAAGGACGACTCAAAGAGAATGGGAATGATCAGCCAAGAAAGCATAGAAAAGCCAGTGTAACTACAAGAGTATGGATCTCTGTATGGATAATCAGGTATGGTAAGGATGAGTGGCACCAGAGATGTAAAAAGAAAAGGTTGTTAGTATTCACAGGTCTTAGAACAGAGGGGAGTGGCCCACTTCGAGTGTAGTCTCAACCAAGTGGTGGGGAGCAAAAGGTTCCAGTGGACCTGGGGTTATGCCTTTATAATGTTACATGGGTGGAGAGGAGGTGCTTGGTCAAGCAACAGTGGGGACTGGGAAGTTTGTACTTGACCGTCATGGGGGAAGAGGTCATGGGGAGGAAAATTTGTTTATCGTGTGTAGCAGGTGTCAGGGGTAGTTACTGAAAGACCTGATGGCAGGGTCTGAGATGCTGAAGTATCATGACAGATCAAAGCATCTAGGTTAGTTTAATTCACTACAGGAACACAGACAAACATGAGCAGTGCCCATCTAAGCAATGGCCTCAAAATGGAAAAGATTAATATAGATCAAGGAAAAGCACATGTTAAAAATAAAAAAGAATTGATGTGTCTTACTGGGAGAACATAGATATGAGGAAGGCTTGTATATACATGGGAATTTGGGAAGAAGGCCATGATGCCAGAGAAATCCATCTTGCTCCTTCAAGATGTTAAGAGTCCTCAGAGTTGTCACTAAAAGATCTGGCCCATTAGCGCTTCTTTCACACTGGGCGAAGTTCAGTGGGAGAAAGAAATAGATGCATAAACAAAAGCACACAAAAGAGCAAATATACCCCAGACATTTGGAAACATTAACATCTATAGAAGACTCCTGAGACACATTTTCAGAAATGAATTGCCAGCAAATAAACTGCATTATCTAATTTGTTGTTGATTATGGCAGGAAAAAAAAACTATGGGCATTATCTATTAAATGCCAGGCACTATGCTAGATATTGATCATTAAGTCATTTATACCTCGCTACAAGGCTAAAATACAGAGTTAGTATCCATATTTTACAGATGAGACACCTGAGAGATTAAGTTACTTGTCCAAGGTTATGCAGAAAGGGATTAACCAGATTTTCACTCTATATCATGTAGCCTGATGAATTACACCAATACATAGACTAATTGTTTTAAGTCTGGTGGTCTGACATCTTTAACAGATATTTATCAAGGCAGGGTGTATAATATACTGATACTCATTTGATCCCAACACCTATAGAGCCATCTTTTCCCCCTTTTCCTTGCTTGGCTCAAGACACCATCCATGCTGAAATATCCTGATTCCTGACCACCCGATCAAACACCTTAGTCATTAAGGACCAACTTAAATCCACCTTCTCTTTGAAGCTCTCCAGTCACTCTGGGCGACATCAAAGTTCTAGCCTCAAATCATACAATTAGTCTTTATCATGTAGGGCTCTTATACTCTTATTTACCTGCTGATACACAAGTGTCCCATTTCCCCAACTACTTAAGAGTCTCTGAGGGCAAGGATCATATTTTGTGCTTTGCTGAATCCTTCCTCAGCTCTTAACAAAATGCCTTCCATACAGAGGTGTGGGGTGACAATCCATCAGTCTCTGCTCACATGATGCAAGGACTCCTTGGACATAAGCAGAGCACAGGGACAAGAGTCGTTGAGAAAATGACACTGACCATGTTTAACCTGCATAAAAAATTTTAATTAAGTGCTTCCTGTCTCATTATACCTTAATCTTGAGGCTTGAAACATGGCCGCTCGCCCATATTCAGAAGATGGTTTCTTCTCCAACTCGGCTTAAACAGGGAGCCCTGGTGAGGTTAAGTTTCTTATCTTCCTTCCTTTTACCTCAAAACGTCTTAAAAGTACCTCTTCCTTTTGAGATCTGTTATCTTGAGGAAAGACACAAAGGCTGAATCTTCGGAAATACCCATCTTTAGGGATGAGGAGTGGGAAGTACAATGTAGTGGTTAAAAGGTAGATGAGGTAGTCAGTTTCTAGGTTCAAGTTCTGGCCACACTATCTGTGTGACCAAATACAAGTTATTTAATCTCTCAGTGCCTGTAAAATGGGGATAATAACAGTTCCAAAATCACAGCATTGTTGTGAGAAATAACTGAATTAATATCTATAAAGTGTTTGGGACAGTGGCATGGTGCTCAATGATTGTCACCATTGTCTTATAGCAATGGCTTCTCCTCAGTCTTCATTCCTGCCCTTTGGGCTCTAATATTTGACTCCCTTGTTCACCTGTTTCAAGTCTTCCTTTGGTTTCCATGACCCTGACTGAAGCATCTTCCTACCTCTTCGACCTCTCTAAGATCTCTTCTCTCTCTTATTCCCTAAGGTGGGTATGGTAATTTCCTAGGGTTGCTGTCACCAACACAATCTGGGTGGTTTAAAACAACAGAAATTTATTCTTTCTCAGTTCTAGAGTCCAGAAGTCTAAAATGAAGGTGTTGGCAGGGCCACGCTCCCTCTGGAGCTCCATCCCTTGACTCTCTAGCTTCTAGTGGCTGTTGGCATTCCTTGGCTTCTGGCCACGTCACTCCAATCTTTGCCTCCATTAACACATGGTCTTCTCAGCGTGTGTGTCCAGTTTCCCTCTGCCTCTCACTTATAAGGACAATTGTGATGGCATTTAGGACACACCTGGATAACCCAGGATAATTTCTTCATCTCAAAATCCCTAATTTAATCATATTGCAAGGATGCTTTATTCCAAAAAAAAAAAAAAAAAAAAGAAGAGGTAATAGTCATGGGTGTCAGAGAACACAGACATATTTTTCTGAGTCATTCAGCCTAGTACAGTGGGTATTTTAAGGTATGACTTTGTCCTTTTCTTTTTCTACATCTTTTTCCCAGGTGATCTTATGCACTTCAAGTCTCCAACTATCATCTCTGTGTGGTCAATTCTCCAAATCACTCCTGGTTTGATCTGTCTCCTAAACTTCAAGGCCACCTTCCCTACTTGGTCTGACTTTTCGCATGAGAAACTCAATGAGTCAAGCAGAAACACAATAAATGTTTACTATTTTGATAACCAAAATCCAAGTTCAGATGTCCTTAAGTGCCTCATATGTTTCCTTAACTTCTAAAAATTCTAAACCTAAAACATAAGCAAAAAGTGTTTGGTGTTTTTCCCCTCTGGCTCTCTTCCAAAGTACATTCACTCTGGTTATATAGGAGAAGTTTGCCTGTATAAAAGTGATTTGCTTCCATCTAAATGTCATTACTGTGATTCAGAAGAGCTGTGTACCATAGGAACATCTCTAGTTCCACCAATGTTTTAAAACTTGTAGCACTTGTGTCTATGTGTCACAACACTCCCTTTGTCATTTCTTAGGTAAATTACTTCAAGAAACTATGTCTTGAATGTCACCACCATGGGCAAAGCACAAGAATCTATTCATAATTAAGAAAAAACAACCTTAACTGAAAGGGGATATGTATTTCTAGTTTTCTCTTTTACTCAGACTTAACAACAAAGTAGAAAAGAAACTCAACGTTTCCCTTTCCTGAAACAGGGGCCAAAGTGGAGGTAAAACCTCTCCTGGATATCCGTGGGCCTAGGTTTACTTGCCCCAACTTTCTGGAGCCTTTTCTAATATCCTTTCTTTTACATTGCAGAGAACATTTGTTCTTTACAAAATCAGCTGATACCCTCCATATCCTAGGGGGGGAAAAGCTCATGCACATAGAGAATGCACAAGCAAAAAGAGCACCTCATTTGTCATTAGCTTAGGCATGTTCCCATTGGAGAGGGTGGAATTTGTGTGGCTTCAGTGAAGTGTGCTCAGATGGACCCAGAACAAATGGATTCTGAGGAACTCTGAGCATCAGGAGTGGTGGGTAACAGAATGTGGGCACAGTCCAGGGGGCAGTCACACATGCTAAGATCTGATTTGGACAGGACACTTCCAGAGGCCTAAAGATAGAGAACTGCTTAGTCTTAGTAGGCTAGATGAGAGGAATTGCTACAGCTGAACCCTCCTCCATCATACCAGGTCCTTGGGCATGTCCCCTTTTCCTTCTATTTGGTGTTCCCACCTTGTGCCAAGCGACATGGCAGATTGGCATCAGCATGTTACACAAATCTGACAATACCAACACATCAAAACCAGGAAGAACTTCCTGCCAAGAAGTTGTTATTTGTAATTTTGTGAGAGTTGTCTGTCTAACAGAGGGGTTCTTAACCCATTTTTTTCCATGGACCCTTTTGCCTTTCAGGTGAAAACCACGGACCCCTCACAAAGTCCACACTACACTGTGTACTATTTAATAAATATATCACACCCACACCAACATGTCCCCACAAGAATAACGTTTTTCTGAATTTCAATTCAAGCTCACAGACTCCTTGTTCAGAACCCCTGGTCTAAAGTTACACTGACTTGGCATTAAAGCTCTTAGAGACCAAATGTTAACGACTAGAAATAAGATCACCCAGGTTTAACTTTTAGCTCAATGTCTATAAGAGGAATCTACAGAATCAGAAAGGATAAGAGCCTGTAAGAAGGCTTAACCAGTGCTATTTGGATTCAAATAAAGTGCTACTGATAAATTACTGGGGTTTTCTCTCCTTCAAATCCACTTCTCAATTCTTTACATCTTATCTTATTTCATCTTACCTCATCTTATCTCATCTTATCTTATTTTTTCTTTCTCTCCCCTTTCCCTCTGCCCCTCTGCTCTCTGTGTCTATCTGCTGCCTGTTCTTCTTTGTCCCCTTCTGTTTTTGTCAGAGGCTCGGGAATCTGTGTCTTTTTCTGTTGGATCATCTTGTTGTGTCAGCTCTCCGTGCATGCGGCGCCATTCCTGGGCAGGCTGCACTTTCTTTTGCGCTGGGCGGCTCTCCTTACGGGGCACACTCCTTGCACGTGGGGCTCCCCTACGTAGGGGGCACCCCTGCGTGGCACAGCACTCCTTGCGCGCATCAGCACTGCTCATGGGCCAGTTGCACGTGGGTCAAGGAAGTCCGGGGTTTGAACCGTGGACCTCCCATATGGTAGACGGACACCCTATCCACTGGGTCAAGTCTGCTTCCCTTAACATTCTTAAAAATGATGCTATTCACTCTTTGTGAAGTCATAATAAGATTGCACTAATAGATACCGCTATTTCACAACTTAAAATTTGACAAAACTTCTAAAAGCTCATGCTCACATAGGAATATTTCTCTCTATAGAGGTTTAAGTCATTTCAAATTGCAACTAAATGTTATTTCTTACTTCTTAAAAACAGGATCATACCCTTGTATCCAACAACACTTCTAGGGAACTATCCCAAGAAAATTATCAGCAATACGAAGACTTATATAGAAAGATGTTCCAATCAGAATTTTTGTAGCATAGGGGAGCAATAGAGAGATAGGCTTTCACGCTGAGTGGTTATGGGTGCATATTCTGGGTCTATTTTTTAGTGCCTGTGGAACTTCCGATTGAGTTACAAGCTGAACTTCAATTTCTTCTTTTGCACAATGGGAATTTAAATTAATATGTCGTAGAGTAGGTGTAGCTCAGTGGTTGAGCACCTGCTTCGCATGTGTAAGGTCCAGGGTTCAATTCCAGGTACCTCCTAAAATTAAATAATTAATAATTAATCAATGCAGCAAAGATTTGTGATAAGGGGTAAATGAGTGTGTGTGTTCATATAACCTGGTGACTGACATGTAATAAATACTCAATAAACGGTACATAGTAAGGTATTATAACTAATAATACTGACATAACTTCAATAATTATTAATACTGATATTGGAAATTAGAAAAATGTTCATTAGTAGGGAAAGAAATAAATTAAGGTTCATTCCTATGTTAGACTGCTTTGCAGCAAATATGCTGGTGAAAATGGATTTTAAGATTGGATAACACTCAGATCCACTCATTCTTCCATTCACAAGTTCAACCAACACATACTGACTGCCTTTGCCATGTTAACATTGACTAATGAGGATGTAGAACCATTAAGTTTTAAAGTTGAAAGGGGAGGATTTCCAAGGTTTTCCTTTCCCTAATTTGGGCCTCAGTTTCTTCATTTGTTAACTGAAAGGCTGGAGATCGTCTCTGTGCTGGTAATTTTTTGTTGGCCCTCACTTGCCTTGAGCCCATTCTTCACCTTTTCCACCCTGTTCAGGGATCTACAGACAGGTTTACTTGGGTTCCCTACAGGCTTCCTATTGTCTTTAGACAATGGGAGGCACCAGCAGGAACTAAAGAGTAGGAGGATGGAGAGGTTAGGTTATTCCTTCCCTGCTCTATCCCTGCTTCACCACAGGTTGAGGTCTCTCTAAAAGGTCTCCTCCTTCTGGGACGGCCCCTCTTCCACGGCTCCTGCTCTTTTTGTTCTAATACTGCCCTTGCCTCTTTAGGATAAGGGGAATAAAGGCTCCCAATTATTTCTAGACTCTGGGTGCTTCACCATCTCTTGTTAGTTTTCTGAACCCCACCACTCCTTTGCAACATAAGAAGTCCCTTTGTTAAAATCCATTCATCTATTGGAATTCTATTTCCTGCCTGAATCTTGGCTGTTAGAAGCTTGGAACTCCAACCCCTTTCAGCTTTAGTACTTAATGGTTCTACATCTTCATAAATCAACAACAAATCACTGAAAACTTCCTTAGAAGATTCTTAAGTGTTTTATGTTTGTTACCTTCATTCCCCAAGATTTTCTCATTTTGTGTCATTTTGGGTCTTTTTTTCCTTCAATTCTCTGAATGCCAACTAAACTCTGGATTTCTCACTTCACCTCATCCTTTGATATGCAATTTATCCTAAATCTTTACATTCTCACTCAGGGAAATAGTGAGAGAACAGCTCTGGATTTCCTATCACCTTCTGGAAGTTTAAGGGTCTTCTTTGGGTTAGGTCTAATGTACCTCCTCTTCCCTGTTTCTCATATAGAGATAAACCTTATGCCCCTTATGCCAACATGACAGCAAAATTGTCAGAAGTGATATTTAAGGTGTGAACTAGGTGGAAGTAGGCAATTATATGTATATGGTTTAAAAGTAATACTATGGGGAAGAGTTCAATTGTTCATTTATTGATTCATTTAACAAACATCTTTTGAGAGTTTTCTCTGTGCCAAGCCCTGAGGAGTCAGAGATTGCAGGATGGAGTCCTTTCACTCAGGGAGCTTCAGTCTAATCAAGGAGACATGCCTCAGCACTAAAGCAGCAAAGAGGAAGGGCATCAAATGTAACCTGGAGGAAGACATCAATACTTCCTGGGCTAAAAAAGAAAGAAAGAAATCAAGGTCATTTGGTTTCTCCCTAAGAATTGAGTGAGTCATCTCTGGGTTTCCCAAAACAAAGTAACCATTTGGCATTTTCACAAGAGAGTAGCATGGTCCAATATTACCATGCCCCAGGTACATGCAATTGGGTTTAGACAACAAAAATGACTAAGTGGGAACTAGCCATCTATTTCACATGGTGAAACCCACGCATAGTGAAAAAGTATACACTGCCTACCTAAATTTCAGCGGAACCCCTTATTAAATGATACACCAAGTCAGCAACATAAATAGTGTAAGAAGTTTCCTTAAGATCCTTGTACTCAAATTTGCAATTCATCACAGCTGTCAATAAAATGCTTCTAGAAAGGGAACACAAAACAGTTTATTACCAGTTTCATCAAATGATAGGCATTAACCTTCTATAGGGAATGGTGCTTTATATATAAGATTTTGGTCATTTAAGTGAGTAGTAAAATTCAGTTTAAAAGAATGATTTTGAGAGAGTAATTTACTTCTACTAATGACTCCTAAGGCCTACCCCGTGCTAGGTCCAATGAGAGAAACAGGAATGATGAAGGAAGAATCCATGCCCACAAGAGGAGAGTGTTCTCACAAGGAAAAGTGGTGTGCAGAAGAGACTCTTAACAGAAGACAGGTGTGAAAGGTGTAACAAGGCAGATACAGTACAGACTATGAGTTCCAAAGTGAACAAGATGACTTAGAGCAGGGCTCAGCACACTTTTTCTGTAAAGAGCCAGAAAGCAACTATTGTCTGCTCTGCAAACTATGCCATTCATGTCACAACTACTTAATCCTGCTGCTGTAGTATAAAGCAACAATAACAGAACATAAATGAGTGAGCACAGCTGTGTTCTGATAAAACTTTATTCATAAAATCAAATAGTGGGCCAGATTTGATCTGTGAACTTCAGTTTGCCAATCTCCTCTTTGCCCTGGAGGGAGGTGTATCAGGGAAAGTTTAACAGAGAAAGTGGCATTGTCTCTCAGTATAGACTGCTAGATAAGTTTCTAATAATGGTAGAGATGAAAAGAAAGAGCATTCCTGGCAGCAAAAGGTGAGGGTATGAAAGAAGAGAGCTCACTCACGAAAGGTAGAGGTTTCCAGTTGGAAGTGTGTTTAAGATGCATGCACAGGAATGCTAGTTGCTTAGACTGAAAGTAATGATAATGACAGCTTATTATGATTTTTAGAAAATTGATGAGAGCCCTGAATGCTGCACTAAGAGTGTAAGCTTCATTTTAAGGCAATAAAATAGGAACACTGGAGACCTGAGAACAAGGCAGGGGGTGGGGAGCTTGTTATCATCAGAGCAGGGACTTAAGAAGACTGCTCTACTCCAGTTGTGGCCATAGAGCCAAGTAACAGTCACCTGGATCAGGATGAGAGCCGCAGCAGTGGCGATACAAACAGACTGAAGAGACAATTTGAAAGTACGTTCTGTAGAAATCGATAACCTTTTTCATGATTAAGGGCAAGTGAGAAGAAAGAATAAAAATGGACTCTGGAGCTGAAGTCAGTAATAAATCAGAACATGGGTAGAATATTTTGATGGACAAGATGCTAAGTTCAGCTTAAGATATTCTGGATCTGTGGCTCTTATGGGACAACCAAATAAAATGTTCACCCAGCACTGCCAGAAATAGAGGTGTGACACTGGGATGTGTTTCCAGCTGGAATTTGTGGCCTAGATATTAATACTGAAGCTCTAAGAGAAGCTGTAATTTCTAGAGAAGAGAAGAAAGATCACAGATGATACCTTGAGGGTACTTCCATAAGGAGAATAACTGAAATAATAGCAACAGTAGTTCACACTTGTTGGGTATTTATGGTGCGCTAAGCATTGTTCTAAGAGTGATAAATATATTAACACATTTAACCCTCACATCACCTATATGTGGAACACCCACATTTTTTTATCCTCAATTTGTAGATGATAAGATAGGAATACAGTCACAGTGGATAACTTACCCAAGGTCACACCTAGGTGCAGAGCCAGGATCTGAACCCAGGCCATCTGGCCAGCTTATACAGCAATGCTGCCCTCAACAAGAGTGGCCAGTCAAGGGGTCTGCACACTGAAGGATAGATGAAGAAGTTGAGAGGAAAAAGGTTTAAAGTGGACAGAAACTGAGATGGGAGCCAGAACACAAGACACTGAGGTATGAGAAGATGGCGCAATGGACAGAGGGAGTGCAGACTAATACTCTGAATCCAGGTCCTGTGGTAGGTGTGATAATGGCCTCCCAAAGAGGTCCATGTTCTTATTCCTGGACTGTGTGAATATCTAACCTTACAGGGCAACAGGGTCTTTGTAGCTGTGATGAAGGACTTTGAAATGAGCGGATTATCCTGGGTTGTCCATTGGGTGCCATCTAATTACATGACTCCTTAAAAGCAGAGAACCTTTTCATGGTTGGGGTCAGAGGGAGATGAGATGTTGCTGGCTGTGAAGACAGAGGAGGAGGTCACAAAGTAAGGAATGTGGGTGGCCTCTAGAAGCTGGAAAAGGCCAGGAAACAGATGCTTCTGTAGAGCCTCCAGAGAGGAACATGGCCTTGCTGACACCTCCGTTTTCACCCAGTTAGCAGAGACCACCAACTCACAGAACTGTAAAGTAATAAACTGGGGTCATCTTAAGCCACTAAATGTGTGGTAATTTGGAATGGCAGCAATAGGAAAGTAAAACAGGTCCCTATCTCATAAATCTGCTCAGTGTTCTCGGGAATGATTCCAAACCCTTGTCCATCATCCGGCCCCAGGCCATGACCACTGGCCGCAGGCCTTTCCCGGACTTAGCACAGTCTCCTTGATGTCCAAGGCTGAAGCCAGCCCTGTCTGAATTCTCTTAATCAATATGTAATTTACTTAACTGACCATAAAAGAAATGTTAATTCAGAGAAATCTTAAAATTTAGCAAAACTAACTCCAGATTGCAATGCACTAATTTACTGATTACAGTTCAATGCCAATTATGGTACAATGAGATTTTTTAGCTATATGATGTGCCTTTATAGACACTTGGTCTAATAAATGTTTGAAAAGCAGGAAACAAAATTGAAATTAAATTAGATGGACTTTGAAATGTAGCTTTTTAATCAAACTTATAATGATTAATTCATAGGAACAATGAAGGTTATTTATGTGGTTGGAATTATAAAGTTGATCTTGACTAATTTCAGTGTTAATAATTAAATTTCTAATACATTTAATAATTAATGAAAATCCCTCTTGGAGAAAACTGTTATATTTGAAGGCCCATTTGAAATGTCTCAAATTATAATAAAAATCAGTCAATTCCCTTAAATAAGCATTTATATAAAATAATTTACCCCCTAATTATTTAGCAAAAGGATTTGAGATCGCTCAGAGCAGGGCATAGATTCATAAATTTTCATTTCATATCATCTGTATCACTGTTATATAGTGTTGGAAGCCTATCCCTAAAGTTAAATTTCAATATATTCATGAGTCAAATGGCTAGAACTGTGTAAACACCAAGCCTTAGCTAACCACAGTTTGCAATATCTCGTTCAGCAAGATCAGGTCTCATAGAAAATTAGGAGTTAAGGGAGGAAATAACAAACATGGCATTAATGTTGTTTAAATACATGCCTCAATGAGGCAACAGTTTCCCAAATTCATTGGCATTAAATATAACTGGGCAATCTTTCTTTTTGAATAGGAGTTGGCAATCTATGGCTCTTGGGTCAAATCTGGCTCATCACTTGTTTTTGTAAGTACAGTTTTATTGGAAGACAGCCACATTCATTTATTTATGTATTGTCTATGGCTGTTTTTGCACTATAACAGCACAGTTGAGTAGTTGTGACAGAGACCATACAGACTGCAGAGCTGAAAATATTTACTATCTGGCACTACATAGAAGTTTGCTGACCCCATCTTAGATCAATATTGCTAACATTTCAGAAAACATTGCTCAGGGATTGTGATCTGCTGAAGCAAACTGTCCTCCAAATATTTTACAGACCTTACTACCTTGAAATTTCATACACCTTTGCATTTGTATCCTCTCATTTCATTTTGCAAGGCATTGAAAAATATCCATTTAACTACTTGGTCTTTTCACAGACTAATGTGGTGGCTAGGCGTGCATTTTTTGGGCTATAAGTATCTACCCAAAAGAGCACAAACAGAGCTCCAACGGACTACATAATGGTTCAAATGGTCTACTGGGTAATCATTTTCTTACATTATTCGTAGACACCTGAACTGTACTGTGTGTATTGGCAAAAACAGGTCACACTGAGGTAGTGCAGTGTCATGGTTAAAAGCATGGACTCTGGAGCCAGACTGTCTGGGTTTAAATCCTGCCTCTGCCACTACTGCCTGTGTGCTCTTAGGAGTTACTTAACCTCTAGGGTCTTCGTTTCAGGATAGTAATAGTAACTACCACACAGCGCATGCTATGTAGTCACTGTAACCAATGGTTGAGAGTGTAGGCCTGGAACTGACCTACCTGGGTTGACAGATGCTCCAGTTCCACCCCCTTCTAGTCGTGTGATTTTGAAGAAATAATTGGCCTAACTATGGGAATAATTGTAGTATCTACTTCATAGGACTGTTTTGAAGATTATGAAGCACTGCCTGGAACACAGCATGAACGCAATACATTTTAGCTATTTTCATTATTGTTGGTATTAGTTAGTATCACTATAATCATCATTACTACTTTCATTTTACAGGCCATATCTGATACAAAATGTTTTTACTACGTGGTCGATTCTGTTACTAACACCACTTTAACGATAAGGGAACTTGGGCGTAAGGAGGTTAAGTAACTGGTTTTGTTCCTGGAGTTCTCAAGTGATAGACCTGAAATCTGAGGCTTTCTAAATGCAGGGTTAGGAGACCTAGGTCATAATAGAAGCAGAATTCTTCAAGGAAAAGCAGGCTGACTGGGAAACAGGGTTGTGTATTAAATACCCATTGCCATGGCAACTGCTTTTCTCCTTCTAAGCGATTGTGCTGGATTATAAACCTCTACAAGTGTTTCACAGAACATTAGCATTGGGGAAAGCTTAGAGATCATCTATTCTGACACCCTTACATTCCAGATAAGGTAACAGGTTCAGAAAAATTGCGTGATTTGCCAAAGACCACACCGTGAGTTCAGCAGCTGAGCAAAACTAAAATTGCGACCGACTGCTAAGGCTTAATAATAGAAACCTAAATGGAAATCCTTTTGCATCATGGTTTATTTCTTATCAGATAGTGGAGAATTTGAGAAGCAGAGGCAATCCATACATGGAGTAGATCCTGCAAATAAACTCTGATGGATCTATCAGCCCTCTCCCACCAGTGCAGCATATGGATGCATGCAGGTGTGTTGGGATGTTAGGAAGGGAATTTCAGAGTCGATGGCCACATTGATAGCTTCCCTGCTCAGACAAACTACAGAATCTTTCAGGCCAAAAGCCTGCCAGCGTCTTTTATGAAGGTCTTACATACAGGTAATGGTGATAAGGACCCATGTACAGTCACCTTAACTTGCTCACCTCACAAAACAACCAAATCATCATGAATAAATATATTCAAGCTGTTTTTTTAAAACTCTGAAGGCTAGAAACAATGATTCATGCTGCCCTTTTCTCACATGTATTGCTACTTTATTATTTTATGTTAACTTCAGAATTGCAATATTGCAGTATAGTTCCCTTGCTGCCATATAGTATAGTGAATAAGAACAGACTCTGGAGGTTGAACCTCTGGGTTAAAATCCTGACTAGTTCTGTGACCTTGTGTGAATGTAATAACCTCTTTATGTCTCAGTTTTCTCATTTGCAGAATGGGTATAAAGATAGAGTCGATCTCATAATGGTTATCATGAGGATTAATTGGGTGATACACTTAGAAGTGGTACCTATCTTAAACACTTCAATAAATATTAGCCTTTGCTATTACCATAACTGCCACTACTGAGAGAAAGCCTGAAGAATTTCACTTTAATTTTTCAGAAAAGCACACACACCAGTCAATTCTTCCTATTTTGCAATGTTCTTCTGGAACTATTATAACATCTAACAACGTCACAGAATCATCTATTTCTCAGCTCTCTATCTACTCTTCCTATCTTACCATGCCTCCCACTCCTTCCTCCAGCTATCCTATTATCCCTACAGTGTATGCTGGACAATATCACAACTCCCTAAATAAGGCGGTGTCAACTTCTCTGCCTGGAGTGTCTTCCCTGCCCCTCAATCTTGGTCTGCTTTATCAACCCAATGCTCCCTTCAAAAAGTAGCTTACGCATCACCATTCTGGAGAACTAACCAGGCAGAGGTAGGTTCTCCTCCCTCCATGCTTCAGTGAAACGTGACACACTTCTATAATACCATTATCACATAATTCTGTAATTGCATATGCATATCACTCATCCTCTCTGAACTGTGTCCTTTCATCTATGTATCCTGAATGCCTGGCACTTAGAAGGCATTTAGTAGATTTTCGTAAATGGATAAAAGAAAAAGAGGGGGGAAGGAATCAATTAACAATTGTTGGATGCCTACCATGCCCCTGCCATTCTGCCTGGTGCTGGGAATACAAGATAATCAGGAAATAGGCTCTGCCTTAATTTTTGCTGGTTGGTAAAATGTCAATATATATGCCTCTTTGCTGAAAATAGAATACCTAGCTTTTAATTCATCGTATATTTATTTAGGATTTACAATATGCCTAGAACTATACTAGATGCTAAAGTAGATGGAAAAGAAGAAGATCTGCCCTCAGCCCTAAGGGTCTCGTGATACCACATGGAAACCGCAATCAGATTCACGGGCTCTAGTCCAATCCCTTGATCTCCTAGGTGAACGTACTGGGGCCCAGATTCACACACTCATCCCAAATTACCCTTTATGTTAGAGGAGGTTGAGGCTAATCCACAGGTCTCTTACTCCTTTACCTCCAACATAATTTCCAGTGGGAGAAAATTGAGTGCATAATCATACCTCTAATATTCACATAGTAGAAGGGTTTCAATGGTTTACCTCACTGTCAGCAATTTAATAACACAAGAAATTTTAGAAAGTGAGATTTATGGTACTAAATTCAAATAAAGTGATAACAAGCCTCCTTTTACAACTGTAGGTCTGTTCTGTTGCTCATTTAACAAACTTCCCTGCAGTGGGCCTTCAGATGCAGGGATGAAAGACAAAGTACCGCCCCTCCAGGAGTTCAAAATCCAGCCTTATGGCTTTATGGATGTTATAAACAACACTTTTGTAGGTTATGGTTTTTTGAGACAGACTAATTTAAGTACCAGATACAGACCAATTGAAGGTCCTGATGAAACAGCATGCAACATTGAGAAGGAAAACTTTAAGATTTATCAATGGTTTATTCACTTCACTTAAGGAATTCTCATTGATTTTTTCTTCTTTATTTTCTTTTAAATGTTACATTAAAAAAATATGAGGTCCCCATACACCCCCCCACCCCACCCACCCCACCCCTTCCACATCAACAAACTCTACCATCATTGTGGCACATCCACTGTACCTGGCGAATACATTCTGGAGGACCGCTGCAGCACATGGACAGTGGTCCACATTGTAGTCCACATTCTCCCCCAGTCCACCCAGTGGGCCACGACAGGACACACAATGTCCAGCATCCATCCATACAGCACCACCTAGGACAACTCCAAATCCTGAAAATGCCCCCACACCGTATCTCTTCTTCCCTCTCCTGACCATCAGCAGCCACCGTGGCCACCCTTTCCATATCACTACTACAATTTCTTCCCTTACTAATCACAATATTTCCCCAGCAGAACACCAGTAAGTCCACTCTAATCCATACTCTATTCCTCTGTCTTGTGGACCTGGGATGGCCATGTGTAGTCACCCTCTACATCAAGAGGGGGTTTAGATTTCCCATGGATGATGGATGCAATTCTCCTGCTTGCAGTTGTAGGCACTCTTGGCTCCCTGGTGTGATGGTTGACACTCTTCACCTCCTTGTCAGCTGGCCAGGGTAAGTCCAAGAAACCAGAGGGTAGGAGCTGAAAGTCTGCTGAGGCCCAGGGCCTGGCCGTCACATGGACAGTTCAGAGTTTCAGGTCTCCTGAGTATACACCAACCCAAATGCCAACCACAGGTCCCATAAAAGTAACAGAAGAGGCATGTATAAAAAGGTTATATCTGAGTCCAACTCCATCACTCAGGAACACAAACTCCAAAGTAGGGCCAAATGACATGGCCCTGAACTCCAGAGCCATCTGCCTTGACCATAGAACCTGTGGGTCGCTGCAGCCCTCAGGAGAACCAGCACCTGGGTTTCCATCTACCTTTGCTGTCTCTGGTACCCTGCTGAGGCATGCATAAGCATCACCCCCTGATGACCTCCCAACTCTTTTTTGGAGACTCTTAGCCATATCAACTCACTTGTCCTTTCCATTTCCCCCTTTTTATCCAAAGTCAAAATGCAGTTTTTAACACATGATATTACATGTAGGCTGAGATTTTTGAAGGCAAATAAACCAGGAAAAGCTAATGCTCTTTTCATTAAAAACAAACAAACAAAAAAAAACACAAACTGATAAAATAAAATAACAGCCAGCTAGAGAACAGTGCTCCTCAGGGAGACTATTCTGGCATTGCCAGTGGGCAATCATGCTAACCTCTGCTTATTTCTGCTGCTTTAGGAAAAATTATTTTTTTTATGGGTGTGGGGAGAATCAACTAAGTAAGAGTCCTTCTTTGACTATAAATTGCTGATATTCTGATTTATTAAACTGGATGGGAAACAATTTTCAAATGGTAATATCACTGGACATTTAACACATGAGTTGGGACCCTCATTTAGTATTGGAAATGGAACAAATATGCCACTGGGTAGTGGCATGCTCAGTGAAAGGCGCCATCAAGGCTGGTAGTTGTGCTTGGAGAAAAATTGCAGAGAAGGCAAAGGAAACTAATATCTGTTGAGCATCCCCACTGTATTAGGTACCACACTGTGTATTGTACATGTTATCTAATTGAATCCTTGGGAGGCAAAGATGGAGTCAGGTTCACCACTGTCTCCTCAACACCTTCCACATTGCTTAGCACTCAATAAATGTTGAATGAATTATCACAACAGCTCTATAAGTCACATGGCCAGTAGGCAGGAGAGGTGGTGCTCGAATTTAGCAAAACTCTTTCCACTCTGCCAAAATGTCTTCAATGCACAGCATTGTTCTGTGGTGCCCAAGGCCAGAATTTGGTGTCTAGCTGAGAAACATACCATTGTTGACAGCGCTAGAAATAAAACGTTGATATACAAATTATGGTATCACTCACTTACCTGCTCACCACCATGGGAAGGAGCAGAATTTGCAGAATCGATGCCATGTGATCTATTATATTAAGAACAGCTCTGAAACATGCCGTAATGGTTCTGGGGTCAGAGCAGCTCAGATTTATGTCCAAAATCTGCCAAAACCAGCAAGTTACTTGCCTTCTCTGAGCCCCGATTTCTTCATCTTTAAAACAGAGATAATAGAACCAACCTTGTCTAAATCAAGCTATCCTTCTACTCTATACTTATACCTGAGTAGTTAAAATATGTAGGAGGAGTGGGGTGGGAGGGGTAGAGGGCATACAGGAACCTCTTATATTTTTTAATGTAATATTTTTTCTGTGATGTATATATCTTCAAAAAATATAATTTACAAAAGTGATGTTGTGGGGAGGTGAGGAGTGGGTTACATGGGAACCTCTTATGTTTTTGTTTTTTTCTTATGTTTTTAATGTAACATTTCTTGTGATATGTTAAATTTATTTTTTAAAAAATACAAGCAATAAAAAAAATGTTGGAAAAAAAACAAACAAACCAAACAGTCAACAATGTTGATTGTAAATGGATGTCCACAAAATCTCAAAAGGGAACTTAGCTCTGCTCAACAATCCTACCTTTTTCTAGTAAATTAACTTTTCAGGTCTCACAGCACCCCAGACCCCCACCTCCACTGCTGACTTCACCTCATATTCATATCCCAGCCTACAGCTAACTCTAAAGATTTATTTTATTTATCTCTCCCCTTCCCTCCCCCCACCCCAGTTGTCTGTTCTCTGTGTCCATTTGCTGTGTGTTCTTCTTTTTGTCCACTTCTGTTGTTGTCAGCAGCACGGGAATCTGTGTTTCGTTTTTGTTGTTGTTCTTTGCATCATCTTGCTGTGTCAGCTCTCCACGTGTGCGGCGCCATTCTTGGGCAGGCTGCACTTTCTTTCGCGCTGGGCAGCTCTCCTTACGGGGTGCACTCCTTGAGCGTGGGTCTCCCCTACGCGGGTGGCAGCCCTGCGTGGCAGGGCACTCCTTGCATGGCAGGGCACTCCTTGCGCACATCAGCACTGCACATGGGCCAGCTCCATATGGGTCAAGGAGGCCCAGGGTTTGAACTGCAGACCTCCCATGTGGTAGATGGTCACCCTATCCACTGGGCAAAGTCCGCTTCCCCACAGCCAACTCTAAATTACCAGCCTAGTTCAATACATAAACTCTGCCTTCTCTGCCTTGAAACGAAGAATATGTCAACCCCTCCACATTCCCACTCTCTCACCTATGTAAGTGCTTTCCCTCTGCATTTCTCCCTTTTCTATATCATATAAGTTTCTTCCTCTCTACTGAATTACTGACGTAAGCAGACAAATGTCCTTTAATTTTGCTCATCATTCAAAAACACTCCTTGGCTCATCATCCCTTTCCAGAGACCATCCCATTTCACTGCTTCTTGCCCACAGCAAGAGTATGGGCTTTTTCAGTTCTTTCACCATTCTCTTTTTGATGTACTCCAACGGGCTTTCTGTTCTCATTGCTCTATTCTCTTGGCTATTGTCAATGCCACCAGCAATCCCCATCTTGTCATGTCCCATGGTTACCTTTTTCTTTATTTTGTTCTCTCACAATTTCTTTCTTCTTGAAACCCTTCCTTTCCCTTGCATTCACACACTATACCCTCAATGGTTTTTCTCCGACTTACTCAGAGTGGCTCCCAGGACTGGCTACATAATTTGTGGGTCTCAGTGAAAAACAAATATGTGTGGCTCCATGTTCAAATAGTATTAGGAATTTCAAAACGGTCAACAGTAGAGCACTAAAACAAACACGGAACTCTTCTAAGTGCAGGGCCCTGTGTGACTTCACAGGTCTCCAGCTCATGAAGCTGGCTCTAGTTCCTCCTCTTCAAAGGTTTGGAGGGCCCCAAGCACCATCTCAATCCCTTTCTCTTTTCTATGTATGCTTTTCCCCTAAGGATCTCATGTGCTCCCATTGCTTAATAACATGTCTATGCTGATGGTACCTAAATTAAATCTCCAGCCACAACCTCTCCCCTGAGCCCTAGATTTGTTTATCCAACTACCTTCTTGGCATCTCCACCAGGATGCCTAAGAGGCATCTCAAGCTTGATATGCCAAAAGGAAACTGTTGAGTTCCTTCCCACTCCTACCTCCACACAAATCCTGCTTCAGCATTCTGCTTTCAGTAAATGGTACTTTTATTCACTCAGTTTCTCATGTCCAAAGCTTGAGATCCATTCTTGATTCCTCTATTTCTCTTATACCACTGCTCCAATCCATCAGCAAATCCTATTAGCTTTACCTTAAAAATAAGTCCCTAATCGGACCAATTTTTTTTTTTTTACCATATCTACTGCTTCCATTGCAGTCTAGTGCCTCAAATGAT
The DNA here is from genome assembly GCF_030445035.2 of Dasypus novemcinctus. Taxonomy (NCBI): domain Eukaryota; kingdom Metazoa; phylum Chordata; class Mammalia; order Cingulata; family Dasypodidae; genus Dasypus; species Dasypus novemcinctus. The sequence goes on along the minus strand of NC_080684.1, from coordinate 85,019,467 downwards.
GCTTGGCACAATAGGAGCACAATCAATATTTCTCATTGAATGAATGGGTGAGTAGGCTTGTTGTGAAAATTATGAAGCAATTAAAGTTGCAATTAGTGAGCACAAGTTGGTGCTCAACAAAGGGTAATTGTAAATGTTATTAATAAAAAAGAATCATCATCATTAAGAGATGATAAGAGACTGACTAGTTATTCATCACACCTGGTTCTTTTTTTTTTCCTTATGTCTACAGCTAGATTACATTTCTTAGCCTTCCTTGCATTATATGCACCCATGTGCGAGTTCTGGCCAGTGCAATGTGGGCAGAAGTGATGTATGCCTTCCTGGACCATAGAGCCATCCTAAAAGGAATCACCCACTCTTTTTCTTTGTGGTCTGCTGGCTGGTTTGTGGACCACAGTTAAATCTTGGAAACCAGGAGCTGAAGATAAAGACCCATGCCCTAGATCCTTGGAGGGGACCAGCCCAGTTGGATTGGGCAGGAATAAGAAATAAACTTCTATTTTGCTAAACCATAAGAGATTTTGAGGTGTATTTCTTACAACAGCCAGAGTTACTTTAACAAATGTAACTCTTCTCTTCTCTGGCAGCAGGTCCCTGGGGTGTGTACAGTTTCAAAATGAGAGGGAGCTTTACAAAGATTGCCTTAGGAATCACAGTGTGTGGGGCACTGGAAGGAAGCTCTGAGGGTGTGCTTTCCCATAATAAATTATTGCGGGTGAGGTCACTGAGGAATCAGGCCGAGAGTAAGCTTGGGATTGCTGTCTTTTTTCTCACCGGCACATGTAAGACACCCAGTAAACCTGTGTCAAACAAATGGATGGTGGGGAGAAAAGAGCCTAGATGGCTTATGACAAAATATTCTTGACTTCCTATGGGAACCTCAGGGACACATTTAGATTATGATATGACAATTACTTTCAATAATTCACAGAAATTACATAACTAGGTACTTTTCAATAACCAACTTGTCCCATTTTTACAAAATTATAGCTGTTTAAATATAAATTAAAGTGTAAGTCAGGTCACTTTTGTGGCTTTTTCCTATCAAAGTACAAATTAACAAGGCTCTTACTCTATCACGTGCATTTATTAAAGCTAAAAGCATAGCTAATTGGACTTACATTTATTTTTAATGACTTGCTTAGCTGAAAATGCATGTTTATTCTATAGCTAATCATCATAGTAACTTAACATCACAAAGTGAAATACAAATGGTTACCTGGATGCATAAACCCATTTTCCTTGATTACCTGCATTGTTCAGAAAATGGAGTTGATCTTAAGATCATATGTTCACTCTCTCTGGTAGCTGTTGTGCCTCTTTCTCATCTTTTTTGTTTTTTTAAGATTTATTTATTTATTTATTTATTTCTCTTCCCTTCCCTCCGCACACCCCAGTTATCTGTTCTCTGTGTCTATTTGCTGCATGTTCTTTGTCCGCTTCTGTTGTTGTCAGCAGCATGGGAATCTGTGTTTCTTTTTCTTACGTCATCTTGTCATGTCAGCTCTCCGTGTGTGCAGCACCATTCCTGGGCGTGGAAATCTGTGTTTCTTTTCGCTTTGTCATCTTGTGTCAGCTCTCCATGTGTGCGGCGCCACGCCTGGGCAGGCTGCACTTTCTTTCGCGCTGGGCGGCTCTCCTTACGGGGTGCACTCCTTGCGCGTGGGACTCCCCTATGCGGGGGACACCCCTGCGTGGCAGGGCAATCCTTGCTCGCATCAGCATTGCGCATGGGCCAGCTCCACACGGGTCAAGGAGGCCGGGGGTTTGAACCGCGGACCTCCCATGTGGTAGATGGACGCCCTAACCACTGGGCCAAGTCCGCCGCCTCTTTCTCATCTTAAGTACTCCTTCTAAATTCTGACTCCAAATTGCCACAGCACACAAACTGCCAAACACGCAGATGTGTGCCACTGAGGGCATAGGTGGGTGTGAGTCAGCCCAAATTGTGTTAGCTCCTCTGCAAAGCCTTTCCAACACTTTGCCTATTCCCCCCGATCTCTTTTTGTTTCCACTGTGCCTTGTAACAGCATCTATAGTGTTGTGGTGCAATTGTTCTATGTTTATGTCTGTCTTCCTACCTGGGATGCAAGGTAGAGACAAGGTCTCATTCTTCTTTGTCTCTCCAAGCTTAAACCAGAGCCTGGCATTTAGTAGGTGGTCAATAATGAATGAATGAAAAATATTAAAAAGTTAATCCAATGGACAATTAACTGCTAAGACTAGGAAAAATCATCATTGACACAGCATGAACTCAGTACTTTGAGTTATTAGTGACAATCACATATAAATGCAAAGGCATATCAGCTAAGCTTGCTGCTCAAAATGTGTTAACTCAGTCAGCACACACCACTCGGTAGCCCACTGCTAGGCACTATGTTGGGTCCTCGGTACAGAATGGTGAATAATAAAGAGTCTACACCCAGAGGGCGCTTAGTCTACTGCAGGAGAAAGACTTGTAAAAAGATAATTACAAACCACAACGAGTTTAGTGCTATAAAAGAAAACCATGAAAAGTGCATGGAGGTGTAGCTCTGAAAACAGCTAATTGCCTCCAGTGGTCTCAAGAACTACTTCACTGAGAAGCTAACTTTTAAGCTGTTAACTGAACGGTGCTAACAAGTTTGGCATGAGGAGAGGGTTTTCTTAGCAAACAACCCATCCCACTTATTTAGTACATAGTTTGGTTAAAGAAATTTCTATCTAGGTGACACCTCTTTGTCAGTCCTTTCAATAAAACAGATGTGATAGATAACCACCTTTTTCTGCAGAACAGCTCAAAAATATTTAAGGTGATATGAAAACTCAGTTTTAATAGTGAGCTCTAAGTTAAACCATGGACTATAGTTAATAATACAATTATAAAAATGTGCTTTAATCAATTGTAACAAATGCACCACACCAGTGCAAGGTATTAATAATCCTTGATCTGTCCATGTGCCAGCTGAACCCTGAATTTCAGCAGAGTTACAACACCTATTCTCCAGTTCATTGGACTCACCCAAGACAACTAACAAGGAGATGATGATGGACAATGCCCATCCCAAGGAACAGAGAGTGTTGGCAACTGCAAGCAAGATAGTTTCATCCATCTGCCCCATGGAATCTAAGTTCCCTTTTAATTAGAAGCAGAGTGGGCATCACCATCCCCAAATCCTTAAGATTGGGGAATAAACAATGGCCAAAATAGACATTATTATTCTACTATAGACTTGTTATTCTAGCAATAGAGAAACTCTTTTCATTTATATAAAGGCAGTGGCCACCAGAGGTACTGAGGGATGGGAGAGGGAGGAATAGGAGTAATATGGGGGCATTTTTGGGACACTGGAGTTGTCCTGCATGACAAGGAAGTGAAGGATACAAGCCATTGTATATTTTGTCATAACCTACAAAATTGTGTGGGACAGAGTGTAAACTACAATGTAAACTGCAATCCATGGTTAGTAGCAATGCTTCAACATGTGTTCATCAATTGTAACAAATATACCATACTAATGAGGGATATTGTTGATATGGGAAAGTACGGGAGGGGGATGGAGTGGGGCATACGGGAATCCCTTATATTTTTAATATAACATTTATGTAATTGAAAGCTTCTTTAAAAATAAAAAAAATTAATTAAAGAATAATAGGGTGGTATATGGGAATCCTGTATTTTACGCATGATTATTCTGTTAACTCACACATCTTTAATAAAAATAACACCTCAATGTTCACAAAGCAATGGGCGGAGAAAAACCATCAGGAACAGCCCTAGTAAAAGGATTTCCAGGGGAAAATAAAGAGTAGCATATTTGGGACCAGTGATGCTAAGAGGCGTGAATGCTGTCTATTAGATGAAGTGGTTTTTTTGTTTTGTTTTGTTTTGTCATCTCTTGGTACTAGGTAAGAATGACCCAAAGAAAACAGGGAATAAGTATACCTCTTCTCCAGATGAATAAGGACACATCTGCATACCTGAAAAATCATACTATGGAGAAAGAGACTTAAAAAAACCCCCACAAAAACCAACAAAACAACATCCTTAATTTATGGAACCCTATATAATTATATATTTGGAAATCTAAAGTGATTTTAGAAACAAATGAAAAAATAGTTTCTGCCTTGAGCCTAACATATACAGAAGCTTAGATATTGATTTCCTTGACGATATACGGTTCTGTCACAGCATAAAAGTTTACCTATTGCACCATAGTGTTCAGGACTTGGAAACCCTAATTAAAATGTAAATGAAAGTATTTATCAGATAAAAGTGACCCAGAGGCTAAGGGATTAAAATAAATTATGCTATGGTGGTATTTGAAAGAAAATAGGAGATGAAGGTGGTTAAAAAAAATCCTGAAAATATATGGAATGACAAACTGACATGTTTCGAGGACTATGACTTAAAAATTTAATGAAAACTGAAAATAAACCCTCACCTTATTTAGTTTTTCAATAGACAACCAATGCTTCTTAACTGAATTCCATCAGCTATAGAATATAAGGATGACTAAAGAAAGTGAAATAATCATTTTGTGGGCCTTTTAAATCAGAAGTCATGTGATGCGCTGGAGTTTTAAATTAGATACATTTATAATGGAATTAGTTGCAAAACTGCATAAAATATTACAGAGAAATGTTAAAATTGCTGACCATGTCCCTCAATGAAGGATTTCCCCTTCTTTCTGGCAACCTTCTCCTCACAGATATGTTTGTCCCTGGATTCCAGCAACTGCAGCCTCCCACTGCTTCAGACCTTTCCCTACACCCCTTTATCAAAGTCTCCTCAAATTTGGCTTGCTCTCTGTTTTCTATTGAGACCCTGAAGTGGGATTTTGGGATAAGACTGTTTAAACAGTTGAAAAATGCAGGCAGAACCTCCTTGCCAGGAGGAAATGGAAGACAAATAATCTGGGACAAGTGGTGACATTACAGTGACTTAAATTGTCACCAGAGGAGTCATGGGATGAAATGCAGGTGGAAGGGAAGGCGCCTGGAGATCAAGGAGCTGAGGCATTTAATCGTTAGAGTGACGGAGCGATGAAAAAGACTGTGGGGCCACCTGGCTTCTTCTCACAGCCCCAGGAGGCATACAAAAGGAAAATGTGAATATACACTTGAAAGCATGTGTGCATAAGTCAAATGGTTCCCTCAGTCTGTCATCTCCTACAATTTCAGCAATGACTCATCTTCTAGCATCACAGGGCAGATACGGCTAAGGACCAAGCCCAAGGCCTGACTGGAACAGGTGCAGAGCTGCAGCTTCAATTACATGAGCAACTCCAGCAGGTGTCTTATATTAAGGGGAGACACTGGTGGGAAGGGACTGGGAACCTCAGAAATGGGATGCAATCATTTGAGCAGACACAGCCAAAGCTGAAAACTCTGAATCTACAAAATCCTTCTGCTCACGTGAACAGATCCTCCATTCTTGAGTAAGGAAAACAGCATTTCCCTGCATAACAACTTCTGAGAAGTCACATCTACTGCCTTTCCTTGTCTCTAGGTCTACACATAAAGTTAGACTCAACATAGCCCAGAGAGAGAAATATGAGACAGCCTACAAATCTTAAGATTTAGAGACCCACCCTCACTAATCTATATGGGCAGGAGCCAGGAGACCATGTATGAATTTCCAAGGATGCTGTATGAGGGAGGACCAAATTTATGGCTAGATCTGGATGAATTAATCGACAAGGATGCACTCGCCAGGATTTAGAATTTAATGGGTTAGTTTGAGACCTGGTACTGGCATCAATAAGCTACCAAATTGGCTAATTAAAGCCTGGACTCGAAGGTGACTGTATTAGTCAGCCAAAGGGGTGCTGATGCAAAATACCAGAAATTGGTTGGTTTTTATAAAGGGCATTTATTTGGGGTAGGAGCTTACAGATACCAAGCCATAAAGTATAAGTTACTTCCCTCACCACAGTCTGTTTGGAGCAAGATGGTTGCCGATATCTGTGAGGGTTCAGGCTTCCTAGGTTCCTAAGTTCCTGGGGCTTGCTTTCCTCTGGGTTCAAGGTTCCTTTCTTCCTGGGGCTGGCTTCTCTTTCCTCTGTGAGCTTACTTCCCGTCTCTTCAGCATCAAACTCTAACATCAAAACTCCAACATCAGAAACCCTCAACTCTGTTCTTTGCCATGGCTTTTATAGTGAGTCCCCACCCAACAAGGGGTGGGGAATCAATACCCTAATCATAACTCAATCATGCCCAAGTACAGATCAGATTACAAGCATAATCCAATATTTCTTTTTGGAATTCATCAATTATATTAAACTTCTACAGTGACCTACCATTTATGAGATCAAATTGCTAGAACTTCCCTGGCATCCTATAGAACAAGGGTCAGCAAACTATGGTCCATGGGACAATCTGCTTGTTTTTGCATGGATCATGAATTAAGAGTAATTGTTACATTGTAAAAACATGTGAAAAACAAAACAAAAAAAACAAAAATTAATAGCCTTTTGGCAAGAACCAGTTACTTAATTTTGCCTCTTGGCTCACAAAGCCTAAAATATTTACTATTTGAACCTTCACAGAAAAAATTTGCAGAGCCAATCCCTGCTCAAGAGGAAGGAGTCTGGAGTCTCAGAGGGATGGGAGAGCCAAAATGGATTTATTATGAGGAACAGCTACCCCCCAGTCACAAGTTTCATGCTTTGCCAAGTCTGGGGGTGGGCTCAGCATTCTTGCAAAGCTTTGCAGTGACTGAACTGTGTGTGGTAGCTCTCCTTTGTAAGCTGAGGAAGACAGAATGGATGTTGAAATGGAATCCAGTTCTTTAATGTTGATGGGGATAAAGGGAACCAGGAGCAGTAGAAGCCGGCTGGTAGCATTTAACTGTCAGCCACAGGATGGACGCAACAAACCACAGGGATGAGTGGTAATCAGAGCTTTAATCCACAGGTATCTGGGGTGATGAATAAAAGATCACGGGATTCCAAGAAATAAAACAGAACTAGATGGGCAATATACTAAAGTGCTAGTTGACATAAACAGGAGGAAAAACTATAGGTCTAATGGGCTGAAACCTAATTCAGTCATTATCATGGGGACTCTGAGCCTCTTACCATGTACCACGGACCCACAGCTTCTTAACTGAGGAAGAGGCCGGGTCTCTGAGGAAGGGAATATTGCCTTGGATGAACGTTGTGAACCCTTCCTTGAACTTTCCATCGAGGAGTCTTTGGCTGCTCTGGGGTGACTGTGCACTGGAGGAAGGGAAATACTCAGACCTTCCTCAGATTAGATACTGGATAGAACTTACACTGTTCTTCAGGGACTTAAAATGCTGCCATGGTGCACCAATCAGAATGGAAACTTTTGGAGATAGGTGACCTCAGCCTCAGTCCATCTCACAACAGGCCCGAAGGAACCAGTGACCAATCCTAGGATTATTCCCCCAGTCCCAGAATATGCAGTGGCAGTATATTTAACATCCAGGAAAAAACGCACATTGGTTCACTGACTCATGGAGTGGGGGACAAGCAGGTACCCCTACAACTGCCCCTTCCCAGAGAATAAGCTAAGAGCAACACCACACACCTGAGGAAGTACAGAATCATATTGGTGCACCCAAAACTTGAAGAATGCAGAGGCAGGGAGTCCAATCATATCTCTAGTCTAACTCAGTGTTTGGCTGGTATAAAAACCAGATAGATTGTAGAGCATTTCAAAAGATAGTCCACCTGAACTAACTGGCATCACTAACCAGAGTTGTGGCTCCAGATGTGGTGTTGTTATTGGAGAAATCAACACAGATTCTGGCTCCTGGTATGTAGCTACTGACCAGAAAAATGTTTTTTTTTTTTTTTGTCCTTATTCTCATCAGTAAAAAACGAAAACAAAACAGAAGCGAATTTGCCTTCACTTCTTGGGGAGAACAATGTACCTTTAATGGTCCAGTGTCAGATCTCTCTGTTATGTTATTGTGTGGATACCTGAATAGTCTTGGCATCCACAGCACTATGCTGATCCACTGTCCTGCTGACATCCTACTGACTTAGTGAGCAAGAAGCAGCATGCATTCTAGATGCTTTAGTAAGACATATGTGTGTCCGAGGATGGGAAATACGCCTTGTTAAAATTGAGGGGCCTATGAGGGGATGCAGGAATGGAGAGATAATACCAAATGAGTATGAGCTTTGCTTTGGGATGATGAAAATAGTCTGGAAATACATAGTGGTGAAAGTTACACAGCATTGTCAAAGCACTTAATGTCAAAGAATTGTCCAGTTAAAATGGTTAAAATAACTATGTATCTCTTATCACAAATGAAAATAAGTAAACTTAAAATATTCAGGGGCCTGCCACATGATCAGAATAGGGAGTCCAGGGGGATGAGGATTTGGAGAATCAACATATATCACTTCTGCGCATGATGTTTGACCCATTTTCCAGGTAGCCCATAAGTCTTCCAGAGTAATGTGGGGCCCAGAGCAAGAAAAGACCCTGCCTCAGGTCTAGGCTGCAAAGCCACTCCCCTGCCAGTCAGGCCTGGTGACCCAGAAGACCCAGTGGCTTTGTAAGTGTCTCTGGAAGACAAAGAGTCTCCTGACAAGCATTATTAGGAAAGTCACAGCAAAGGTCCCTAGAGGTTTGCAATGAGCTCATGCCCTCTTTTGCCAGTAACTATTCTCCTTAGGAAAGCAGTTCCTGGACTACTGGGCCCTGATAAAAACTGAATGCCTGACTAAGTGCAAAGTCAATCCAAATCCCCCTTCATAATCTGAGTATTATGCAATCTACCACACCATGAAACTGGACATTCACAGCAGCATTCCATTATGAAATGGATGTGGTATATATGTCACTGTGCCTGAGCAGGCCTGGAAGGCATAGATAATTGGCACGAATCCTCTGGTACCAGCTTCTACTAGGTTACTACCTCATCCTTGGCTCACACAAATGATTAGTTAATGAAGGAGGAAAAAGTAAAGCCCTGCTTTGCAGATGAATCTGTACGGTATTCTGGAACCAAATGGAAATGCAAGGTTGCTGCACTTCAGCTCTGCTCTGCACAGGGGAGGCCCTAAAGGACTGTGTAGAAGAAAAGTCTTCCCATTGGCAGTACATTGGTTGTTCCCTTAGAATGGAAGGGGGAATGGTCTGAACCATGTATCTACAGCCATTGCCCAAGAATCAGTGTAGATATATTCTTGAGCAATGGCTGATGGTTGGCAGGCTTTAAAAGAACAGAATTGGAAAGCAGGGAGATCAGGGATAGGGGAGAGGTATGTACATGCATTTCCTAGACCTGGCAGAATGTGAGGATATTAGTGTGCTATGTAAATGCCACCAGAGGGCACTACTGAAGCAACTTTCAGTAATCAGTTGGACAAGATTTCTCATTCTAGCCAACCTTGCTCAAGGGATCCTTGTACAAAGTGGCAATGGCAGCAAACATAGAGGTTATGCATGGAATCAAGAACATGGATTTCCTCTTACTGCCACTGCTGAATATCCAACCAGATAGCAGCAGGGTTCAAAATGCCGAGTCCCCCAAAAAACATCCCTTCTTTGGGAAAACAGCTGATCACCTGGTAGCACATCAATTACATTGGACACCTTTCATTATGGAGGAAGCAGCACTTGTACCTAGACATACATATTCCAGCTATGAATTTACCTTCTTTGTCTGTAGCACTTCTGGTAGAACCACTATTCATGGGCTTATGGAATGCCTTGTCCATTTGCTGTGCATCTCACTCAACATTGCTTCTGATCAGTAAATGTATTTGAAAACAAAGGAAGTGTAGCATTGCACAGGGGTCCATGGAGTCACTGATCTTATTATGTTTCCCATTTTCTAGAAGCTTGGACAATGAAGGAATGACTGCTGAAGGTTCTGCTCTAGCAATAACCTCTGCAAATTTGGGGTGCTGTCTCACTGGATGTCTTAAAACATCAATTTATGTAATATATCTTCTCATCCAGAATGTACAGGTCCAGGAACAAGGAGAACAGATGAAAATGTTCCTGTCGTAACTCTAACCCTAACGCCTAATTCTACACTTGTACAATTTTTGTTTCTCATCCCTATGACCTTGACTTGATCTGTCTGGAAATCCTAGTGCCCATGGCAGGAATGCTTTTTCAGGAAACACAGTTATGGTTCTATTAAACTTAAAGCTGAGATTGTCCTTGGATAGTTTGGGTTCATCACACTACTGAACCAACAGGCAGAGAAGGAATGTCACTGATTAATCCCAATTACCAGGGAGAAACTGAGTTGCTGATACACCACGGAACTATGCTTGAAACCAGGGAACACTGAAGTAGTACAATACAGAAGGAGCCACCAAGGGCTGAAATTCTGCATGAATAAAAGATTTGGGACACCCACATCCAACACCATCTACCTGAGGAGCTGGAGAAAGTAAGGGGAGCATGAAACGGTGGTGAAGAAGATAGCTTGGGCTACAGAATCAAGAACTGCAGCAGCTATGCTTTACATTGTTCCTTTTTCCCTCTTGCCACTGGTTTCAGGAGGAAGGATGCCTGAACTGACAATATCCCACGATGATGCCTATGATGCCATCGCTGCTGGGACATCCTGTGTCCCCTGCGAAGAGAAGAGGAATTTTTTTACTTACACAAAAGACAAATGCATATTCTAAGAGATAAAGAGGATAGACTGTGCTGGATGTCATCTATTGCCTGTTCAGATCTTCTCTACCTGCCTTACCCCGAAGGGCTGGCCAGAATTAACAACATCAATGGGATTCCCCTGCTTCTGGCTTCTGGCTGTGTTCTGCCAAAGGCACATACCAGAAAAAGACAGGAGGGCTAAAGGAGTTATCAGGGTATTATTCCCTGAATTCCTTCTCTGTGGGATCATCAGCAGCTGGCTATGTTCCCCCTTTCCCCAAAGCAACTGCTCTCTCTGTCCTCCATACCATCAGGCCGAGGAGAGGTCAATGGAGCTGTGATAATGGCCCTAAGCTGTTGTACCGTGCCCGTGGTTTCCTTACACCCTGCCCACACCTTTGAAAATAGTCTCTTTAGTACATTCCCTTCAAATTATCCTAATTTGAGTGTTCCATCTGTTTCCTGCTAAGACCCAGACTTATATAGCCTTTATATAGCATAAAATAAACTTTCGTGAGGCATTGTTTTTTTTTCCTGAACACACATGCTTACAAACTATGATGAGATAGGCTCAAGTAAAGTCCTCGAGGCAAAAGCAAGGCTTATCATGAAAGGTCGCTGTGTGTGGATGTGTATATGTTTGTGAATAAGAGAGTGAGGAAGGGATTCCCTCTGAGAATCCTAAGCTTCACTGGAGAGAAATACATAGTGCTCGTCAATTTCCGGGTGGGAATTTCGCATGTATGTACCCAAACTGGGAACCCCTCTAGGCCAGAATTCTGGATTGAAATGGGAAACAACAGCTTGGTTGTTGTTTGACTACCCAATATCTATTCCTCCCTTTGCTAAGAGTATTCTAATTTTTCTTGGGGACCTGCCAAGAAGTAGAATTACTATTTCTATGTAATTCAGGAGAAGTCAACCCACCCCATTCCCACCTCCAAAGAGGGGCAAGTGGCCCAGGCCTGTCTGGTCAATTAGAATATCACACCCCCTTGGCCATAGTGATTGATTCAAGGCTTGGTCTATGACATTAATAGTCATATTTTAGGAGTTTTGGTGCAGTGACCTGGGGCTAGACACCTAGATGGCTGGAACCACTAGGCCATCCTGCAACTCAGAGTGGAAGCCTGCTCAAGAAGGAAGCAAATCCAGGGGAAAAGAGATTAGAATGATAGGGAGGAGCTCTGATGACACCATTCGAGGCCCCTGGATCAACCAAGGCTCTGTGAGTTGAATGCTATATCACCTGCAAAAGGAAAAGTTCTTCTTATCAGTGACACACCAATGGTGGGGTGGTGGGATCAGTCTGTCCTGAGTGGAGACATCAAGAGAGTTGACTGTCAAGAATTTAAAACAATAATTAAGCTGACTACAAGTCAGTCTGCTTTTTATTACTACCCTTCACTAGAAATTCAAAACCTTATCAAAATATTCTTCCCCGAAAAATCTTTTTGTTGGTCCAAGTTCTAAACAACTGTTGCAGTTACTGTTAAGCTTTAATAACATACATGTAAGTTTTAAAAATCAAACTGTTTTTATTATTAATCTTTTAATAACCACTGTACTTTTCAAGGAAATTAATTCAGCAAACTCTCAGTTAGATAGTCAGCCCCAAGACACAGTGGATCCAGCTACATATAGGTCTTCATTTTAAGAATAAGTTTGTTATGGGAGCTTAGAAAAGGTGCAACCAACTCAGCTTCGGGGAGTTATATGAAGCTTCCCATTAGAGCCAACTCCGGCTGAGTATACTGAGTCAATGCCTTCATCTCATGCCTGGATTATTCTAAGAGACTCCTAACTGGTCACTTTTTCTGTTCTCATCACATCAGCCAGATCCTTTTATGACACATCAGTACTCAAAAACTCCCAATAGCTCCCACTTCACTCAGACTAAAGACAAAGTTACGCTAACCAAAAAGCCCTACATGCTCTGTAGCGCCGGCTCACAACATACCTCCACCCCCACCTACTCTTCTGTGAACCTTCCAAACATGCGCCTTCCTCTGGGCTTTTGTATTTGACGCTCCCTCTGCTGAGAACCCTTCCAGCTCTGCCTTATCCCGTGTGCTCGTGACTGGGTTCCCCGCTTCCTTCAGGTATCCGCTCTCAATTTAAATAGCACCTTACTAGTTAGGCCTTCCATTCTCTGCAATCCTGTCTATATCAGCAACACCACCCTGCCCCGAAAACAAAGAACCATTTACCCCCTTTACTGTACACCATAGCACTTATAACCCCATTTACTTGTTCATCTGTTTATTTGTTGTCTGTCTCTTCCAATACAAGTTCCAGGAAAGCCATACTCACTAGACTTAGAACAATGCCTGATGGAGAGTGACTCTTAATAAATATCTGAGAATGAATTGACCTAGGGATGGGCCTTTTGGGCACTGGAGACACTGCATAGGAAAAGGACAGAGACATAGTATGACCCAATTAGGGAATATAAATTTAGGGCGAGGAGTATGAAAAGGCAGACAAGCAGGCACCCAGACATGACAATCCTGTGTATATATCTGCTCCATAATGCTTGAAACACTTTCTGGGAAGAAACAAATAAAATGGGCTGGTGAGAGGCCAGTGTGTGAGGGGGTGCTTTCATTGGACCAAGGAAAGCACACAAAGCAGCCAAGTTGATACTCCCTCAGCACCTCAGAATAGCATGCATTAAGCACTTCTTGAACCAAGTAAAATTATTCACAATCCCTAGTGAAGTAATAAGCTTTGAATCAATAACTATGCCCTAGCCAAGGTTTAGCATCAGAATTTCCCCTAATTATAATGCCCAGTGGAAAGATGGTCAAGATGCAAGCTCAGCATCTAGCTTCGAACCAGTTTATATGCAAATACTTCACCCTCCAGCAAAAGTAGCACTAATGGTACTTCCTTAAATAAGGCTTTAAAACCCCTGGTGGCAGGGAAAATACAATCTGAGAATCTATCTCAAGCCTACTTCTCTGTACCTGGAAAATTAATGGAAGCACTATCAAGGAAGTGAAACATCAGCAATGCACTTTGTGCAATCACAAATATTAAGATATTCAACACCAAATATTTATTCAACACCTATTAAGTATCAGGCAATTTTTTCTCTAAACTGACTAACCTTATTAAGTGCCCACTAAATACCACAGTGCTAGAAGCTCAGAATTAAATAAACATTATCCCTGCCCTCAAAAAATCTCCAGAGCAGTGACAGAGCTATAGTACAAAACTATTGTGCAAAGAGTTTTAAGGATAATATAGGGATGCTGAAAGAGTGAATTGCCTGAGTGAATGCTTTGAAAATACTTTAGGTTTTTAAGTCTTCAAATCATCTTTGATCCATCTATAGGAGTTATTCTAAGCTCTGAATTTGTTATACATTCTTCCTGGTCTAAAATGTTCAAAGTGTTTTAGTGGATTAGTTAGTATGGACTAGGTTGAGCCATAGTAACAAGCAACCCCCAAATCTCAGTGACTTAAAACAACAAAGATTTATTTCCCATTCATGCTACATATCTATTGTGAGTTGGCTGGGGGACTATGTTCATATCATCACTCAGAAACTCAAACTGATTGAGAAGCTACTGTTGAAAATTACAATACAGCAGAGCAGGCACTGGCTTTTAAAGCGACTGCTCAAAAGTGACACTGCCACTGCCATTCACATTTAGTTGGCTAAAGCAAGTCATATGGCTATACCCATACCCGAATTCAGCAGAGGGGGTGGAAAGCAACTGTCCATGTATCATGAAGGAGAAAGGGAACCAATTATCTGTGAACAACCCTGAGAACTGCCACAAAGGTGTAACCAAGTTAGGAATTTTAAAGTCCTGTTTCCATATAGATTTTTTATGTTACTCTTTGCCCTAAAGCTTGACTTTTCTTGTGTGTTCTTTCTCTTCATCTCTGAAAGATGAAAATACAGATGCACAATGACTCCTTTTGTGAAAATCTAGTATGTGACACTTTCTTAAACCTATTTGGCAACTGTGGGACTTTTGGCTTCTAAAATATGTTTGGATCACTGCTGTTGGGAGCAGTTAGAAAATGAGCGAGCTGGGGGTGGAAACAGAAAAAGGAAGTAAGGCATATGGTTGAGGAGTAGTGGCTTTTACAGTGATGTTACTGGCAAGAAACATGAAGCTGTGGGAAAATGGACCCCAAATTCTGAAACTCTCCTCTATATTTGTAAGGAGAGAGGAACCTAAGTCTTATATGATTTCTAAGCCACACAGTCACTGAATATTTGAGTGGAGAAACAGGCAAAGAAAATATAAACAAAAGCTTTTCTATATGCAGACCACCTATAACCAAACCGAAGGAATTAAGAATGATCTTATTTAAACTATGAGAGAGCATAAAATTTCTAATGAGCAAAGGATGATAAATAGAAATTAATTATACAATTCACATGCACATAGATACAGAAAATGTCAATGATTTTTCCCCTCTATTATGAGATCTGTAGTTTTATTTTATTAAGTGTGAGGTATTATTTATACGGGCTTTCATCAGCTTAGTTAAAAAATTGTTCTTTCCAACCCATAAAGTCCTCAACCTCAAATTCTCCTACCACCAACGATAGAAAAGATATGTTCTTAGATATATCTTTGCCAAGGAATTAAGGGATGATCACATTTTATTTTATTTTCTGATTCCAATGGCTTATATTCTAGATGAGGACTTTTAATATTATCTTTAATTTGTTCCATTTTATATTCCCACATTAATCTCTTTAGTAAGAAAATTCTTTCAGAAGCAAAATGTGACATAGGGTATTTTATACTTTTGGCTGAAGGAAATTGTAGCTCTATTGCAAACTTGGAGAGTTTCTGAGAAAAGCCAATTTCTTTCTTTTATTTTACATCCTACCTACTCCTCAAGCACAGATGATGTAGGGGACTCGCCCTCTTACTTTACATGAAGAACCAATGATGCCATCATTTTTGATAGCTGAATGCTGAAAACCTCAATGCGGTACCACTGTATGCATATCAGCTTTGTCAGGAGGCACTGGAGTGTCTATTGGAGGTTGTCCATTTAAGAAGATCTTCTGAACTTTATAAATCCATCTATTACATCTGTAAACTTCTTAGCAATAGAAAGAGGCTCCTAAAAATTTGACAATGTGCATGGCCTCTGGCATAACCTCTAAATGTACCTGGATGTCCTCTCAAGCATTTTAAGAAAGCTTAAGCCTCCATATGCCTCCACTGCCACATAGTACCGCAATGCACTGCTTCCACTGAAACAAAATCACTACCACCTTAAATCTTGATGAGCTCAACCAGTTCGAGAGAAAAGAAAACACTGGATCATGTTCATTTATACAGCTGGAGGATAAGTCCACTTGAGAATCATATTTTGCTTGTCTCTTTCCTCAGCCTCACTCCCACATCCAATCAATCAGAAAGTCCTGCCAAGTTTCCTTCTTAAATATTTTAAGATTCTCTGCTGTCCTGAAAGATAAAATGCATACTGCTTACTGTGGCAAACATGATCTAGCCCCTGCTTTACATCCTGCCACTCTCCTCCTTTGCATGTGATTCTCCACCAACATGAAATGGTTTTGGTCCTCCCCCCTCCCCCATTGTTTCTGGCCCCCTGCCTTTGTTCATGATGGGGATCCCTTCCCTCACCATGGTCTTGGTATACCTGGCAAACTTCTTCCTATCCATCCTTTATGAATCAAGAGAGACATCATCTGCCTTGCCAAGTTGAAATAGTTGGTTCTTTCCTGCATTCTCAGAATACCCTCTATCTCTATCACTGTTCTTGGCCCACTGTTTTACAATTGCTGATTTGCCTTTCTATCCCCTCCCCCAACTGGCTAAGAAAGCTGGCCCTATTCTTACTTCACTTCTTTTCTGATGGTGCTTAGTATGGAGTTATGATCAGATACTAACTTATTAAAGAGTTTCTGAAAGAAGGAGCATGGGAATCAATTACCCAAATATACTCTCAAACATGTTCCTAGTTAGCAGTGTAAAATTGGAAAAGTTCTTTACTCCTATAGCAATCATTTTCCTCAACTCTAAAATAGGGAATGGGTTAGTTAAGCCCTCTTTCAACTACAAGGTACCATGGTTCCACAAGACATGCTTTTCTAAAACAAGCATTTGCAATTAGAAGAAGAAATGAAAACTCTGGCTTATTATATCTGTGATAGTTTGAAGCTCTTTTATGAATCCCAAAAAGAGAAAGATTATATTTTTGAACTAATGCATTCCTGTGGGTGTAAGGCCCTTTTGACTGGACTACATCAGTGAAATGTGACTCAGGTTGAGTTTCTGTCCTCTTACTGGAGCTGATATAAACGGATACACACAGAGAGAAAGTATGCTGCCATATTTGATTCAGTCAGTTAAGGTTTGCCTCACAGCTCAAGGAGAGAAGCCCCAAGAGGCTCAAGGAGCTGAGCCCCAGGGAGATATGACTGATGGCTACAGCTGAGTTCCAGGAGAAAACAGAGAGACCAGCGGATCTGCCTGGTCTTGACTGATAGCTATGTAGCAGGATGCTAGGATCACCAGTAGCTGACTTCGGTGGGAAAGCATCTCTTATTTGGACATTGCACGGCCTTGCAGCTGTAAGCTTCTACCCTAATAAATTTCCCACTATAAAAGCCAACCATTTCTGATACTTTTCATCTGCAGTCCTGGGGCAAACTAAGACAATACCCAAAATCACTTGGCAAAGTACTCAAGGTCTTTTACAATCTAACATCAACCTTACTTCAAGTTTATTTTCCACCTATTCCTTTCTCTTGCCCATTGTTCCAGCCATACCATCAGTTTAAATATCCTCCAAATGCATTGTGGGCAGTATTATGCCTCTGGCTCTTGTTCATTAAGTTCTCAATGCATGGAATATTCTCCAGTCTCTCCTTCCCCGACTCCTTCCTCTATCCCTGACTGCAGTGCAAGCTCTTCTGTGAAATTCCTTCCTTGGCTATATATATACATATTTTTTTGAAAGATTTATTTTATTTCTATCCCCTTCTCCCCTCCCCCGACCCCAGTTGTCTGTTCTCTGTGTCTATTTGCTGTGTGTTCTTCTTTGTCCGCTTCTGCTGTTGTCAGCAGCATGGGAATCTGTGTCTCTTTTTGTTGTGTCATCTTGCTGTGTCAGCTCTCCGTGTGTATGGTGCCATTCTTGGGCAGGCTGCACTTTCTTTTTCGCTGGGTGGCTTTCTTTACAGGGCACAATCCTTGCGCATGGGGCTCCCCTATGCGGGGACACCCCTGCGTGGCAAGGCACTCCTTACGCGCATCAGCACTGCACATGGGCCAGCTCCACACGGGTCAAGGAGACCCGGGGTTTGAACCATGGACCTCCCATGTGGTAGACGGATGCCCTAACCACTGGGCCAAGTCCGCTTCCCTCCTTGGTTATATTTTGACTGTGGTATTTGTTCTTTTTGACCTACTATTATAATAGTGTTAATATGTTCATATTCTTTATTTCAGTCTGAGTTCCTTGAAACTTAAAGTAAGTCCTGTTCATCACTATGGCATTCAAATGCATAGTAGATAGATGTTCAATAAATGTTTTTTGTTGGTATGTTAACATATTCCTGATGTCGTAAAATGAGAAAGTTCTCTCTAAAGACACTTTGGCAAAGCCTAGACAAGAACTTTTCATTTAACTTCCGCCCTCCTGGTACTTTAGCCCTAGAAAATAATGCAAAAGATATATATGCAAAATTATTCTGTGGAAAAATTATTTCTAGCATCGAGAAACTGAGAACAACATGAATCTCACTTAGCATGAGAAAGTATATCAATTCAGGAGACTATGATAGAGCCATTAAAATGATAATTTGAAGATTATTTAGACAACTATATTAGAAAAATGTAAACTGGAAAAGAATTAGAATACAAAATTAAATAGATGGCATGATTGTAACTACAGAGCACAAACTCTTCTAATGAAGCTTAGAGGATATCTAGAGAATAAAAATAAGCCATTCTATCCCAATTATGGACTTATGGGGGAATTTTTCTGTTCTTTATAAATCTCCTCCAATGTCAATACAAAGCTGTTTTAGTAAGTAATAATTATTTAACAACAGAAAGTAGGGAGCAGATGTGGCTCAAGTGGTTGAATGCCTGCCTCTCACATGGGAGGTCCTGGATTTGGTTCCCAGTGCCTCCTGAAGAAAACAAAAATAAACAACAAGCAAAACAAACAAAAAAACCAACTCAGGGAAGCTGATGTGGCTCAGTGGTTGAGCACTAACTTCCTGCATACGAGGTCCCAGGTTAAATTCCCAGCCCCTCAGTACCTCAAAAAATAAAGAACATAAAGTAGAAGAAATTAATAAAGATAAGAGCAGAAACTCATGAAAGAAAAAAGGATATGATGAACAAAGCTGACATACTAACACACAGAAGCAATGCATACAAATATTACAAAGAAAGTGATACAGAACCAAAATTAAAAATAAGAAATGGAAAACCTAGCTACAGAAACAAAGAAGGCACTCATTTCCTTCAAGATTAAAAAGCAGAAATGGATACATTTGTGCTCCAAATAGATTTCAAACTAAGGCATAAGAACCTAGGAGCTTGGGCATAAAGCATAAGAGGAGATGAAAGAGATGGATTTGGGACCATGTGATTTGAAAGTTGGTATTAAGTCCCCCTACACAAAGCTTAGGAACTAAAAATGCCACCCAGTCCATGACAAGGTCACTAGATAAACTCTGCCTATTCACCCAATAAAGTAGCAAGAAATCTTGTTGCTTACACAATGACAGGAAAGAAGAAAAAAGAAAAATCACCTGAAGAAATCCAAACCCTAGGTTTGATTAGGGGTAGGTATATATTGTGAGAATGCTGAGCTGATAAATTAAAATAGAAACCTGTTCAAGATTTAAGTCAGTTAGAACCAAACATGAATTGGCTCTGAAGGGACCCATACACAATCTGGGATATGTGGAAACACCTTCTCCACAATGCAAACATAAACAACCACAACCATCAAAACTCCTGGGAAAATGAGCTCGCAAACCTACAATCCACATAAGGAAATGGACCACAATGAGGAATATTAAGTGTATAAAAATGAAGAAAATAATTTGTACCCCAAGAACTGAAGAAATAGAAATTTCTAAAAGAAACAATAAAATAAATAAGATTAGTGTAATGAATGAATAGAAAGAAGAACTAAAACATAGCTCTTTGGAAAAAAAATTTGTTTTGAAAAAGAACCTAAAAGAAACCAACTAAAGAGAGATAATGAACTATAAAACAGACTGGAGGGAAAAACATATAGAATGCAGCATTAAGAACTAAAGAACTGGAAAGCAGACATGGCTCAACTGATAAGAGTGTCTATCTACCATAGAGGAGGTCCAGGGTTCGAACCCAGGGCCTCCTGACCCGTGTGGTAAGCTGGCCCACGTGCAGTGTGCAGTGTGCAAGGCGTGCCATGCCATGCAGGGGCATCCTCATGTAGGGGAGTCCCATGTGCAAGGAGTGCACCCTGCAAAGAGAGCTACCCCATGAGAAAAAAGCTCAGCCCACCCAGGAGTGGCACCGCACACATGGAGAGCTGACTCAGCAAGATGATGCAACAAAAAAGAGATGTCGTTTCCCAGTGCTGCCGGATAACGCAAGCAGACACAGAAGAACACACAGCGAATGGACACAGAGAGCAGACAATGAGGGGAGGTGGGGAAGGGGAAAGAAAGAAAGAAATCTTAAAAAAAAAAAAAAGAACTAAAGAAATGGAAACTATGAAAGACCAATTAAGAAATATAGAATACTCAGCTCTGTGTGTACAAAAGTTCTAAATGAAAGAAGAGGGAATAGGGGAGAAGCAATATTTAAAGTGATAATGACTGACAATGCTGCACAACTAAAAAGAAGACATGAGTTGCCAGAATTTCTAAACCTAAGCAAAGTTAGCAGAACTGATAAAACTGCACTCCTCCAAAGAAAAGCAGAACTATCTAAAACAACTAGAGAAAAATACAATTTCCAACAAGGAAACAATAATTAGATTGACAGACTTATCAGCTACAAAAGATGCCAGAAAACATTTTAAAAAATCCTACCTTCTAAGGACTTCTAAGAAAATATGTTCTTATAATTGATGGAATCCTTTAGAATTGAGGGAATTTGCTTTAGAATTCGATACCTTGCAACACTATCTTACAAGAATGAAGCAAAACAAAGACACTTCCAAGAAAATAAGACAAAGAGATTTTCCTCCCATAGAACAATCCATAGGAATGTTCCTTATTAAGAACAAAATAAAACCTAGACTCAAGGAGGGAATGAAATGCAAAAGGCAACCATAAACAAGTACACTGTAATTTTATTGGTAAATCTACACAAACGATTGACTACAAAAACCATGATATGTAGGAGTGGGAAGAGTGTAGTGACACAGTATTTAGATCTTTGTGTTGGTTAGGAAGAGGATAGAGATCCTATCTTTAGCCTTTGATAAGCATAAATGTTAAACATCTGCAGATATTCCAATTAATATTAGACTTTAATAAGTCAAGGAAGTATGCTCTAATTTCTAAGGTAAGTAAAAGATTTTATAGCTTCCAAATTAAGAGAGTAAAAAATGAAATAATAAAAAATGCCAAAACAAAAAGAAAGCAAGGAAGAGGGGAGAAAGTATCATCAAAAAGGAAGATAACTAGAAAGCACACAGTGAAATGGAAGACAAATGTTGAGGAACTGTTACAGATTAAAGGATATAAGACAACCAAATGCAATTCATGATCCTAGTTTGACAAAACAAATTGCTACAAAGAAGATTATTGCAATAATTAGTTTAATTTGAATATGGACTATATTAACTAATACAGTTGTATCAATGTTCTGTTTCTTGAATTTCAGAATTGTACAGTGACATATAAGAAAATGCCCACGTTCTTAGAAGATATTTAGATTTACAGAGTTGTGATATACACAGCTGAATCTCAAATGGTTCAGAAAAAAAACCAGTAACAGTAATGATAAAAATATGAAAATATAAAGAATAATAAAGCAAATGTGGTAAAATCAGTGAATCTAAGTGAAGGGTATATGGAAGTACATATAGCACTATTCTTGCAACTTTTCTGAAATTTGAAAATTTACAAAATAATATGTTTAAACAATCAACAGAATAAAGGAGAGAAATCATGATCATTCCTTAGCACACTAGGAAGAAAAGGAAATTCCTTAATCTGATCAAGTGTATCTAAATAAAACTTACAACAAATATCACACTTACTGGAGAATTAAAGTTTTTCCTTTGAGATAGGGTGCAAGGCACATATACCTGGAACTATGATTTTAACTTAGAACTGACAGTCTTAGCTAGGGTAGTAAGACAAGAAAAAAATATTAATATTAAAGATCAAAAGGAAGGAAAGAAAAAGAAGTATCATTATTTGCAGATGATATGATTCTGTTCAAAGAAAATCCAAGAGAATCTACAAATAAATGATTAGAATAAGAAACTTAAGCCACATTGCTGAATATAAAGCCAATAATTTTAAATTAGTTATATTTCTTATACCAACAACAAAGAGAAAATGAAATTTAGGAAAAAGCCACTTATAACAGCATTAAGATATCAAATATCTAAGACTAAACCAAAAAGTAATGATATGCAATACCTGTATAAAAAACACTAAGAAACATGCTTGAGAAAACTAAGTAGCCTTAAATTAAGACGATATATACTATGTCTATAGATTGAAAGTCTCAATATGGTTAAATTACCACTTCTCCCCAAGTAGGTCTCCAGATACTATGCAATCTTAGTCAAAATCCTAACACGTTTTATATGACAGGCTTATCCTAGAATTTTTATATACATCCAACACACTAAGAATGAAAGACTCTGAAGACCTTGTGCTGTTTGGGAAGAGGATAGAGATACTGATTATCTTTAACCTTTGGTAATTATACATGTTAAACATTTGTGAGTACTCCAGTTAACATTTGACTTTAATAAGTCAATAAAGCATGCTGTCACTTCCAGAGTAAAAGTAAATAAAGGTCTTTGTAGTTTCCAAATTAGTAATGGGAAAAAATATGCGAGGACTTATTAAATCTTGGATATAAAACTTATTTAAAATCAGAGTAATTAAGACAGAGTGGTACTAGTACATTGACCAATAGACCAATAAGATAGAAGCAAAAGCTCAGAAAGAGATCATAAAAAGGCAAAGGTGACGTTACTGAGTAGTGGGAGAGGACAGTCATTTTAATAAATGGTACTTTAGATGTATATATGAAGGTAAAACAATCAATCCAGAACATCATATTAGAAAACATCTTCAAGAACTTGGGAAAGGAAAAAATTTCTTAAACTGGACATATCATGAACTAGCAATAAAGGATTGATAAATTAGACAACATTAACATTAAAAGACTTCTGTTTCTCAAGAGACATTATGTTACAAAGGCAAGACACACTTTGGGAGATGTCTGTGACGCATATCCCAGACAAATGACTTGTATCCTGAAAACTTGAACAGATCAATAAGAAAAGACTACAATTAGGTAGAAAAATAGGCAAGAGACTTGAATAGGCAACTCACCAAAGAGGAAATTCAAATGATCACAAAACCTATGAAAAGGTGATCAACTTCATTAGTCATCAGGGAAATGCAAAAGACAACAATACACATACACCACATGTATAAAAAGCTATACAAATACTCTCCCAGAAGTACAGGAGAGTGTCATTTCACTTTATGCTTGCTAACACCGAGTATTATCACTTTTATTTAAATTGCCAACTTAATAGACAAAAGTGATATTGTTCTAACTCACATTTTTGGAATATTATAGATTGTGTAATTTTTATATATGTCATTGACCAGATCATGTGTATATATTTTTCTTTTCAGACTTAACCATACCCATTTTTCTATAGGATGTCCATTGTGGCAAACTCTGTTAATTGTTGACATTAATTGCCCACCCAATTTCCCCTCTTCTTTACTAAAAAAGCACGGATTGTGTTCAAGGCCACAATGTTCCCAGTTAAAAATCCATTGCCTCTTTGGACTTCCCTGAACCTAGGAGCAGTCATATGACTCAGTTCTGACCATCAAGTAATCAGAACTTTACTACATGGAAATTCCAGGAAAAAGACTGGCTTCCTAATGAAAAAGGACAGTCTCATCTACCCTTCCCCTCTTTCTCTCCTTCCTCCTCCCTGGAGTGCAGAACTTGTTTAGAGGCGGGCAGCAATCTTGTGAACCCTGGGATGACAGATGCACAGATATTTAGGATGGCCGAAGAAACCTATACCGATGCCCTTTTTGAATTGCCCTCGATTGTTTACCACCAGACTTCCTGTAATGTGAGAAAAAGCCCTATTTAGCCCCACAGCAGGCTCATGCATCTGAATGCAATCCTGATACATCCACCCCTTTCTTACTGGTTTGAAATGTTTTTAATAGTATTATATATTAAGCACATCACATTGCATGTCAGTGCTACACATAGATTCTAGCAAGTTTAAACAAGAAAGCAAAAATTTCAAAAGCAAAAAATATGTACATGATAGATACAGATGAATAAAAAGTTCTAAGAGAAAATGATACACAGTTAAGTACTGAAACGTGAAAAATAAGCATACAATTTTTGGATACAAGATAAATTAACAAAATTAATTCAAAGGGTAAAACAACTAAATAAACATTAAGAAAGTAAGACTCTACTTCTCTTCAAAGCTTCTGCCACCCGTCTCCCATGTTTTCTGACCTCATCTCCCTTTCTCTCTCCCTCTTCAGTGGAACTGGCCTTGTTGCTATTCCACCCCCACATCAGGCTGCTCCCACCTTACAGCCTCTGCTACGGCTTTCCCTCTGCATGGATATTTTCCTCTAGACATCTATTCTTTATAAAATAGCTACAGCAATCCTTTTAAAGAACAAGTCATATCAGGTCACGCCTCTCTTTCTATCCCATCTCATAAAAGCACAAGGCCGAGTACTCAAAAAGAGCTTACAAGAGCTCTTTTACAAAGGCTCCTGCCCCCATCCATTTCCTTTCAGGCCTCATACCTTTTAGACCTCTCCTACTCACTACTCTGCTCCAGCCACACTGGCCCTCTTGATATTCCTTGAGCCCACTGAACGTGCTCCCATTAGGGGCCTTTGCTCTTGCTGTTTGGAATGTGTACATTGGCGTGCTTGGCTCCCTCGCCTTCTTCAGGTCTCTGCTTAAGTGTTTCTTTACCAGTGAGGTCTTCCATGGAAACCCTACTTAATCGATTTGCAGTCACCTGACAAAGATTTACTCCTTTAGGAACTTTTTTTTTCCCACGATATATAAAAATATAGAGGAGACAGTGTGGAGGAACGCTCATCTATATTCTGGATGAGGAAAAGATTTCTAAAGACAAAAGCAAAGATAGAACTCACAAAGGAAAAGATCAATAAGTTTGATGACATAAAAATTTCTTGAATTTGCCTGGTTCAAGAAAATTAAAGGGCAAACAAACTGGAAATGTCTGGGAAAATATCTCTGGTCACAGAAATGTTGTTTACGTATGAAAAGCACCTATGAGAAAAAGTATTAAATTTCCTTAAGATAAAAATGCATAGGCATAGAAAATATTATAAAATATTTAAACCCTTTGACTTAGTAATTCTTCTCTCACATATACCTAGCAAGGGTAATCATATATTCAGACTGATATTCATATATAATGTTATTAATTACAGCATATTTTATGATCTAAAAATTGGAAACATAAATATACCACAATAGCGGAATGGTTAGATAAATTATGCTGAATAAAAGATATTGAATATTAATGGTCCATTAAAATGTTTTAAGAGAATTTTAACAATCTGGGAAAATGTATATTATAGTATTATGGTAGATGGAAAATATGCAGGAGTCTACCTAGAGTCCATAGAACTTAGAGTAAACCTTTGACTACACAAAATATTTATATCACCAAAAGGTCACAGGAAATACCAAATATTAACAATTTCTGCCTTTATATGGCGAGATTACTTTACTCTTCCTATTTAAAATACAAAACTGCATTTCCTAAATTTCTATCAGTGATTAGGGGGAAAAAGCCCAGAACAAATTAATCTCGTTTGAAAGAAAATAAGAATAGATGTTTGAAAATATAGTATTTATGATCCTAAGTTTTGCTAGTTTATTATGAGTTAAATGTCTATTAACCATTTTATTAGGTATTCCAAGTAAAACTTGCACCTGCTATTTAGATATAAGGAATGACAGACATTATCATTTTCTAATGTCAGAAAAGTTTCCTAAGGGAAAAAATAGAAAGCCTCCAAACAAAAATGCAAACCAAAAGAAATGGAAGATGAACCTGGCTCCACCATTATGTGAAATTGCCTCAGAAAGTGCTGCTTGTTATCGTGATCAATCATCAAAGTGGAATGAAAAGATGGAAGAGAATGATTTTCTTCAGTGAACATGAAGCAGAAACCATGACATATTGGAACTGGATGTAAAAGTCAGAAGGCGAAAGAGTATAAAGAAGAACCATATCCATTTAGACAAATTTCTAAATTGTTTCAGTCAACTGTCAAATTTACTATTACTTCCTAACGTTTCTCAAATTCCCCACTTTAATCATATGTACAAAAATCCCCATTCCAAGAATCAATAGCAAGATTAGTGTCTACTGCTGAAACTCCAATGTAGGATGTTTAGAGACTCTAACATTCCAAAAACTCAACCTCAGTGCTAACTTAAAGTTCTAGTCTCCTTCAAATGCCTTCAACTCATTTCAACTAACTTTACATATTACAGAACATATTGGAAAGTCTGAAAGATCATATGTTTTACAGCTAGAGCCCACACTTGAATATAAGAGATATCCTAGATATTGGAAATACAACGGACTCTGAAAATTAAAAGGACAATTTATATAATTCATTTGTTCAGCAATTTGGCAACGTTTACCATAATTGCAAGGCATGTATCCAAAGACTTAGCAAATACAGATCTAGAAACTTTTTCTACATATGTACGTGCAGGTGCAAAATTACATGGACAGGTACCTATATTTATAGATATAGATATCAAGTTTGAAATAGCAACCTAAGTATCCATCAATAGGGGACAAATAAAATGAATTGGAATATTCCTATAGAGTGGAATACTTTGAAGCAGTAAAAACTGTAAGAATCTTCTTGTGTACTCACTCATTTGAAATGTTTGCCAAGATACACTAGTAAGTAAAAAGCAACGAGTAGAACACTGTGTAGAATATCTTACCATTTGTCTTTTAAAATATGTGAATGCATAGGATACACTTGGAAGGTGTAGCAGTTTGAAGCTGGGTGGACCCCAGAAAATCATGTCCTTAGGGCTAATCCTTTCCTTCATTTGGACACTTTCATGGCCCCAGAAATGTAAGCTTGCAACCTAATAAATCCCCATTGTAAAACCCAACACATTTCTGGTATATTGCTTTCAACTGCTTTTAACAAACCAAAACAGAAGGATACATTTTAAAAACTGAAACACTGACTGGCTCTAGGTTGAAGAAATTAGTAGCTGGAAGACTGGGATAGAAAGGCGACTTTACTGTGTATAGCCTCTTTTACCTTTTGAGTTTGTAGCATGTGACTGTACTACTCATACAAAAATAAATTAGGGATGTAGATGTGGTTCAAGTGATAGGACCTCCCCCTACCACATGGGAGGACCTGGATTCGATCCCTGGGGCCTCCTGGTGAAAAAGAAGAGAAAGCGTGCCTGTGTGGTGAGCCAAGTACCCACAAGTGTTCCCATGTGGCGAGCTGAGTGCCTACATGGTGAGCTGAGTGCCCAAGTGGTGAGCTGAGTGCCCACACAAGTGCCCTCGTGGTGAGCTGAGTGCCCGCATATCAAGCTGAGTGCCCATGCTGTGAGCCAGTGCCTGCGCAAGTGAGTCACGCAGCAAGATGATGATGTAACAAAAGAGAGAGGAAGGGGAGAGTCAAGGTGAAGTGCAGAAGAGGCCAGGAACTGAGGTGGCACAATTGGCAGGGAACCTCTCTCCACATCAGAGGTCACCAGGATTGAATCCTGGTGAATCCTAGAGGAGAAAGACAAGAAGAGAAGACGAAAAGAAATAGATACAGAAAATCACACAAAGAATGGTCACAGACAGCAAAAAACAGCAGGGAGGGGAAGGGGAAGGGGAGAAGGGAAAAATGAAAGACATTTTTAAAAAGTTAATTAATTAATTTAAACACTTGAAGAAAAATAAATACAGGACCTGTATGTTTCTCTGCTTCTTTATCTAACAGTCACAGTATCAATTACTGCTAATGGCCCAAGTTCTTTTTTATTCTAATAAAATCAGACTTTCTCAACAGCATAAGGCAATTTTAAGACATTTACAAGGGAAATGAATTGTCTATCATAATAGACAAATGTTCTCCAGCAAAGAACAATGGCAACTACTGCAATATATTTCTACCCAAAGGTCAGGGTTCTTTTTTTTCATTGTCACTTCAATCATTCATTCATTCATCTATGGTTTATTGAGTTCTTTCCATGTACCAACATGTGCACCAAGGATAAAAAGTGGACAAGACACAGGTCTTATTTGAAGGAGCTCACAATACAGTAAGGAAAACATGGAAGTGAGCATGCAATTAATTCAGCCAGTCACTATTTATTTAGCACCTATTATGTGTAGAGAAAATCAACAGAGTGTGATAAGTATAAGGAAAAGGAAGAGCAAAGGCCAAGGGGAGCCCAGATAAGGGGCACCCAGCTCAATCAATGGAAGCCAGAGACATCCAAAAGACAAGTGGAAATTACCCAGAGGATGGAGGGGGAGAAACACTCCACCATGTCCAAAAGCAGAGAAAGGCCATGGTTTATTCATGAACTTACAAGTAGTTGGTGTGGCTTGAGAGAAGAGTGTGAAGGGTCCTGAGTAGAAATTAATCTGAAGTCATACAGAGGAAGGAGTGAGATCATGAGGGATCATAGGTTGGGAGTTTAGCCCAAAGGCAACAAAGAGACAAAAATGTTCTCAAGCATTTGCAAATCCTTGAGTGTACATCGGTATCACTCAAAGAGCCTGATTTTGAGTCCTACCCCAGACTAACTGAATGAGAATTTCAAGGCATGGAACCATGAATCTTTAGATTCTAAAACTTTCCCTGTTGATTCCAATGGTAAACCAAGTGTGGGAACTACTGGTATATGGGATCCCCTGATACAGAGAATCCACTCTTCAGGGTTCCAAATAGCCTGCTGGTGACTGGGAAAGAGACAAGGAAAATATTTGTATGTTCTTTCCTCCTAACAGGTGTGTTGAGTATGGAAGAAATTGGTTTTATGGAGCTATTCCCAACACCAGAGACAGAAAAAATAGTTAACAATGGGATAAATCAGGGCTATTTCCCCAAAGGGGAACATTTACAAGTCAACCCACAAGGTAAAAACATGAGGACCTGGTTGATATGGATACAAAACTTTATTCTTTGATTTTTAAAAAAGTCAGAATAAGACAGCAAAGCAGGGGAACAATTTAACATTATTTTATCTCAGGTACGTATTTGGAGTTACAGCCCCATACTGGGCATTCAGATTGAGTCGGCATATACAAATCTCAATTTGTCCTGAAAACTGGGACACTTTTTCACCATCTGAGGCAAAACAAGAAGCAGCAATTCGCTACTGTACCAGGACAACACGTTGCTTTACTGAAGACTGGCAAGAGTTTCACATTCATAACTCTTTAATGCACCAAAATAAAGATTCATCTCTATTTTGAGCTTGTCTTCCTTTTTAAAATTCATTTTGGCCACAGTTTGAGACATTTTTGCAGACGTAATTATACAGTAATTCTGACATCAAAACAAAAGAAAAAATCAAGGAAAGCCAAACCACCTTACACAAATATACTTTAAAACAATTAGCAGTCTAAAATCTAGATGAGTCAGATAATAAATGGGAATACCACCTACAATTCCACCTGACCTGCATAGTGTTTTCTTCCCCAAAAGCTAAGCATGTGTTTATTAAATTCAGTCATTCATTTATTCAATGGATATTTATTGAGCAGTGGCAGTCACTGTGATGACTGTGATAAAGTGGTGAACAAGGCAATACTCTCCCTGCTCTCATTTCATATACTGGTGAACACAGACATTAGACAAGGCACAAAGACATGTCTTATGGGCTGTGAAATGGAGGCACAGGATGCTAAGGGAACATGCTGTCTGGGACCTAATCCAGCCTAAGAATCTTGGAAAGTTTCCCTCAGAGACTTTGCTAAAGCCATCATCTGAAAAATAAGGAGTTTGAGAGAGATGGGGAAGGGAGGCAGGAAAGAAGGGTGGAGGAAGGCTGGAGAAAGGAAGAAGGAGGCTAGGGAGGGAGAGAGGGAGAGAGAAAGAAGAAGGAAGGGATGGTAGGAGGAAGAAAGGAAGAAAGAGGGGAAAGGAGGGAGAGAGGAAGAAAGAAAAGGAGGAAGGCAGGAGAGAGGCAGCGGGGAGGAAAAGAAAGGGAGGAAGGGAAAGCAGGAGAGGGAGAGGAAGAGTGTAGATTTACAGACTGAGAGAACTGGGAGGAAGGCAATGTGAGTATAGTCCAGTTAGAGGGAACATTACAAGAAAATACGTGACATGAGATAGAACATGGTGTGTTTGAGGAAGGAACTGAGAGAAAAATTTTATGGTCAAGCATAGGGAATAAAAAGGAGGGTATAAGAAAGAAGGAGGAAAGATAGGTGGGGATAGAGCCACAGTATATCTAATTCATCCCAAACATCCCCATGAAATAAGCAGAGATGGGTTCTTTTGTTCCAATTTACAATTAGCTCTATAACATAAAAGGTAAGTGCCCTGGCCGAGGTCAGAGTCAGAGCAAAGTCAGAAGTCTACTGCACTTAATCCATTAGCCTAATGCGTCCATCAGATACTCAGATCAGGGTATTGCTTTAGTTCCAAATTATGTAAAATTAATAATTATTTAAAAGAGAATTGAAGTGCATGCTATCCATACTTCTGTCTGAGTAACAGTGCAATTTATAAACTTCATATTTTTAGTTTTTGGTTGAGGGAATGTGGACTAAAGAAAACTCTCTGATGTTTTAGTAGATATTAGCACCAATAAAAATGTTTTCTTGTTAATAATGCCAAATTATGGAGAGAAATTAGATTATGGTTTTGCAAAATGTTAAGTTTGGGGTAAACTGGATAAACTACACTCCATGGGTTCTTGCTGTATTCTTTCTTACAGCTCCACATAAATCTACAATTATCTCAATGAAAACTGCAATAGAAAAACTACTGCAATAGAAAACTAGCAATAAGAAGAGGGGAAAGTATGTCTTTTACATATTGTGAAAATTCTCATTCTTTCAGACTTTAGGTTTCTGACTCATAAAAGATCTTGGGATACTAAAGAGCTAACATTTATTGAGAGGTTTCTAGGCACCAGATGCTGTGCTAATAATTTGCAATTTCATCTATGCCTTACAATAACTCTATGAGAACGATGTATTATCATTTCATTTTACAGATTAGGAAACAGACACAGAACAATTAAATAATTTGCCCATAGTCACCTGGCTTCTTAGTGGTGGAGGCAGAAATTAAACCCAAGTCTGTGTGACCCCAATGCCCTCGTTCTGAAGTTGGAAGCCAGCTCTCCCTCTTCCTCAATTCACTCACTCACTTTAGGTATCTGTTTCTTCATTACTCAGTGAAGAAGCTGAACCAGATGACCTGTGATTTCATTTCCCAGTTCTAAATACCTGTGAACTTATACTGAACTATTTGAATAGATATTACATAAACTATCTAGAAACAAATTGATAATAAAACACAGTGCCTTTTTCCATTTTTTTCTTCCTTTCTTTATTCTGGATGGTTATTAGAGTGACCTATAGAGTGACTGTGCTCTTTGTAATTCTTTGCAACGCCATCACATCACATAGCCAACAAAAAGATTCTATACCAAGCAATTTAAGTGTGCTGCTGTAGCAGTTGCTGCTGCTGGTGCTGCTGCTGCTGATGAAGTTTATTGGCTTCACACTGAAATGTCCTGGGAGAGGCTAGTTTCAGTCATGGATAGATGCTTAACACCCCTCAGAAAGGCCAAAGGAGAAAGAGATCGACTTGAGCTGAAAAGGGGACAGAGGGCTTGCCCCAATGCCATATTTATCTTTTAAACCCCACAGTAATTAGTAAACACCACCCAGTCTTCTGTCCAAATCAACTTTTCTTTCAATCGCCATCTCAGGAATTTCTAATATTCATTCTCTTGACCCACAACACCTTCCAGGGCTTTCTGCTCTGCCTGGTCCCTTTGCAGCTTCTTGAAAAGAACTTTTTGACTGTCTCTAACTGCTTCTTCACCTCCCAATCAGTTTTTAGCCTCTCTGGGCATTTTTCTTCCCCCTAACATCCAACCCCACTGTGGTGGTTTGAAGCTGTATGTACCCCAGAAAATATGTTCTTAAATTTAATCCATGCCTGTGGGTATGGACCCATTGTTAAGTCAGACCTTTAGACAAGGCTACTTCAGTAAAGAGTGAGCCACCTCATTCAGGATGAGCCTTAATCCTCTTACTGGAGTCCTTTATTTATAAATGGAATGAAGAGAGAGAGGGAGAGGGAGAAAGAGAGAGAGAGAGCCAGCCACAGAAGCAAGAAGCTGAAAGCAACAAAAACTAGAAGGGAAACCAGCAGAGGCCACCGTGTGCCTTGCCATATGACAAAGGAGCCAAGGATCACAAGCTGCTGGTCTTTCAAGAAAGCATTGTCTTGATGATGCCTTGATTTGCACATTTTCCTGGTCACTAAATGTAGTGAATAAATTCCCACTGTTTAAGCCAACCCATTTCACGGTATCTACTTTAAGCAGCCTAGGAAACTAAACCACCCACCCAAACCACTTTTCCATAGGGCACAATGACCTTCATCTTGCCATTATGATGGATCTTTTCTGCCTCAGCTTCTAAACTTCCCAGTAGACCGTGACGTCGTGGACAACTACCCTGCTGAAATGGCTGCTCTTGGTCTCAGCAATAAAGTATTCTCCTGGTTTCCCCCCTTCCTCCCTGGCTGTTCCTTTTCAATCTCCTTTTCAACTTCCTCTTCTATCTGGTCATTAAAATGGACTTCTCCAGGGGTTTGTCTGGGCTCTCTTTCCTTCTCTCTCTACTCTCTTTCTGCCATTCTCCCTCATTACCATAGTCTTATCATTATAAATATGCTGACACCCCCAAATTTACCTCTTGCTTTGACTGTTCCTCTGGCTGCCTCTTTAATACCTCCAGGTGGATACCTCATAGGTTTTTTAAGAGTACTAAGCCCCAACCTTAATTGTTCATCAATTCCCCTTCCCTGCCATCCTCCCCTCTCCAAAAAACCAGCTTCTCTCTTATTTCTCATCTCAGTAAAGGACTCTACCACCCATCTAATTAAGTAAGCCAGAAACATCTCTATTTTACCAACCCTCACAATCAGTTTTTGGGCAGGTCCTGTCAATTCAGGTCCCAAAATATATCCTGAAATCTACCCACTTCTCCCTATCCCCACTTCCCCACACCAGCCCTTGCCATCATTCTCTTTTCTCAGGACCAGACTCTTAACTTGTCTCCTTACATCCAGGCTAGTACCTTTCCAATTCGTTATTCATAAAAAGCAGGGGAATTGGCAAATAAAAATTGGAGCGCACCACTCTACAGTTTGAAACACTTAAACGGCTTCCCAATCTATGTAGGATAAATATAAAGCCCAATTTCACCTCAGAATAGTTTCCCCCAGATCTTCAATGTCTCATCTTACCATCTCCTTCCTAATATCTCACTTCTTCCTTCTTCATAGTCACACCATCTCATTACCCTGCTTTCTTTTCTTAGTAACCTTTATTCCTACCTGAGATTATCTCTCTGATTTGTTCCCTTTATAACCCTAACATCTAATTCCCTCCTCTAGAGCGTAAGCTCTGTGAAAGCAGCACCTTGATAGTGTCATTCATCACTTTAGACCTAATGAAACAGTGTCTGATATACAGTAGCATTCAGTAAATACCTTAAGAATGAATGGATGAATGAATGAGCACAGCACAGACATCATCTATGTGCCTTGTCTAGCCTTTGAATTTATTTATTTATTTTTTTAAAGATTTCTTTCTCTCCCCTTCCCCCCCCACCCCCAGTTGTCTGTTCTCTGTTTCCATTTGCTGCGTTTTCTTCTATTTGTCCGCTTCTGTTGCTGTCAGTGGCACAGGAATCTGTGTTTCTTTTTGCTGTGTCATCTTGCTGCGTCAGTTCTCCGTGTGTGCGGCACCATTCCTGGGCAGGCTGCACTTTCTTTCGTACTGGGCGGCTTTCCTTTTGGGGCACGCTCCTTGCGCATGGGGCGCCCCTACGCGGGGGACACCCCTGCGTGGCAGGGCATTCCTTATGCGCATCAGCACTGCGTGTGGGCCAGCTCCACATGGGTCAAGGAGGCCTGGGATTTGAATCGCGGACCTCCCATATGGTAGACTGATGCCCTATCCACTGGGCCAAGTCCATTTCCCATTGCCTTTGAATTTAATGAAAGGAACAGAAAAAAAGTGAACAGTAACTTTATTTTCAGCTCAACTCTCATATGAAGAGAACTAAGAACTCTAGCATTCTTTGCTTCTGGCCAGTTTTTCAATATGAGAAACTGATTTTACATTTTGGTTTGAAGTCTAAACTTCTACAATCACTCTCAGATTATTCCATGCCATTCTATCAATATGGTACAATTATTTACTCCAGAATGACTAAATAAAGCATTCCATTCTACTTATTTACAACTCTAACCAAGTTAAATATGATTTAAAAAATATTTTTAGGGGTGGTATTCAATCCTAACTATAACAGAATTTTCTTTTGCCATGTAAAACTCTCCATGCACCTTCTAAAGTACAGGATATTTCCCCAGTACCAGAAAGGCCCTTTATTCTGCTGAACATCTTGGTGTGGTTTTGAGCATATAAGTTTGGGACCAGACATTGGGGAGGGTTAAACTCTACAAAAAGAAACTCAAGTTCTCAGGAACAGATATGGAGGATATTTTCTCAATATAGATTAGAAATATTTCTACAGAGCTTTAGTAATTGTGAAGATCAATAATCTAGACACTTGTTCAGATAACTTGCTGATTCTTTACTTAGACTGACAATAATTTTGTATCTCAGAATCACAGTATCAATGATGATAATAATGATGATGATGACCACTAACAATCATTAAGCACTGATAAAAGTGCCAAGTTCTGTTCTAAGCACTTGGCATTCATTATGTCAGTCTTTTTCACTGCTGACCTAGACATCCAGAAAGTAAGTGATGAAGTTGGATTTGAACCCAGATTTGCCCAAGCTTTTAATCACTGTGATACAAGAAGATCAAGAGCCCCTCTGTCATAATTCTCACATCAAGGAACTGGTGGCTGATGATGCCGGTATCACAGAAACTTTTGAAAACAGAAATTGGGCCAATGGAGAGTTTGCCCAAGAAAGAAGCAGAAGGCAAAATTAGACACAAAATTATAATTTTAATGAAACTGTTCATTAAAATTAGAGTTAAAACAAGCATGCTTTTATATTTAGGTTCTAAATGGAACCAACATACATCAAAAGGAATCAGAGACATAAGATGCACGCATGCATGCAGGCGCAAACAGTTTCAAGGAGAGGTAAAAAAAACAGGCTTTGAGAGAAAATAATGGACTACAGAGGGAGCTTTCTGAGGGGCTCAGATTTTAAAACAACCATAAAAGATGGAAGGAGGAATACATAGTGAAGAATGAAACAGAAGAATAGCACTGACCTATAAGGAGAATGTCAGAAAAGTTTAACCAAAGCCAGGAATGAGCTGGAGCCTTGTAAAATGCCAAAGATGGCAGAAAGGTTAGGCTGTAGAAAAATACCAAGAAGACACACAGAGCCAGCAAATGACTGAAGGAATATAATGTCCTTGGCTCTGAGCAGAGGTGGGGGGTGAAAGTTACAGTATTAGCATTTGTCAGGAGCTATACAGAATATTGGACTGAGATTTGTGCCATTGCACTTATTGCCAGTGTTGGGTCCACCAGTGTGGTTGATTCTAGACACCCACAGGGAGACAGTGTATCTTTTTTTAAAGCACATATACAAAAATGTCATGGAAGATGCACAATCATCCAAATTCTGGTTAATCATTGCCTTCTATAAAGAGTAAAGGGAAAGGGTAGAAGGGTAGGTAAGAAGTATCTAAAGCTAAGGTAAAAAAAGATGAGACGTTCTTAAATTATTTCAATCAAGTTTAACCTTCAGGCCATGAGAGATGATATTCTAGGTTTATGAAAGGCTAGCCCAACTGTCTTGCTGAATCAAACATGGTTTTAAACTTCCGTGAAATTAAGTCCAAATTCTTCTGCACCTAGGGGTCTTTGCACTCTCTGTCCCCCTGCCTGGACTACCTTTCACCCTGGATCTTTCTTGGCTTTTCTCCCCCACTTACTTAGCACTCCGCTCCATTATTACTTCTTCAAAGGAGGCTTCCATGACCATACTTAAAATAGCTTCCAAACTTCACCCATTATTCTCTATTCCCTTAACCAGCTTCATCTTTCTTCGTAGCATTTATTACTACTTGCTTGTTTACTCATTTATTGTCTCCCCCCATTAGAATATAAGCCCCGTGGAAACGTAGGCTTTGTCCCGCTCAGTACCTTGTTCACAGTAGCTAAAACACACCAGGCAACTCAGTGGATATTTGTCGAAAGGATGAATGAATAAAGGAACATGTACTTGAGTAGGGAGACCTAGCTTGGTAATAATTTTTATGAAAAAGACATGACAGTATCAGATGGTATCAGATGATCACAAGATCAGAATGAGCCAATAAAGTTAGCTTGTATCATTTTTAAAATGCCTTATTAGGCTTCGTTAACCTATTAGTATTTCAGAAATATACTAGAATATTCCAAGAATATTCATCTTCATTGTATCCATTTTTAGGCTACCTCTCCCCAAATTTCTGATTCAGTAGGTATGCGGTGAGGCAGCAGTAGAGGAATTTCTGTTGTTTACCTTCTGTTTAGAATCACTGGCTAGACAAATGGCGGTGGTCATTTCATTGGGCGTTGTAACCAATGTTGCAAGCATACTCATACCTAGCACTTTCTGGCTGACTCAATAAAGAGGATGTAGTTTTATTTTGTTCCTAACGCCAACCTCGGGCACAGCCCAACAGTAACAAGAGAAGTGAAGTGAAAGCCCACTGAGCGAGGTTCCGTCCTTGCCTGACGCTGATAACTAACCAGCATGATCTGAAAAGTCTCAGTTTCCCCAGCTGTAAAAGTGGCATAATGCCTGTCTTTCCTGCTCCATGCCAGCTTTGAGAGGATGAGAAAATGAGGGGATGCATTCTGAAACTGTAAAATGTTATATATACAATATATTTATATGTAGTGTTACTACCAGGTTATCATTACCAAGTAACAAGGTAACAATTTAAGTTCTAATTAAGAACTTTCCAACACTTAAAAGGGCCAGCAGAGTATTACAAGCTACCTCAGACGAAGAAAGTTCGAACACCGAAGACACTAAAAGGCCCAGATCACTGATGTTCAAATTCTTTCTTGAGAATGGAAAGAACAGGTGACTGATGTTCTCTAAGCCAATGGTGGATCCTTTGTGGTTTTTTGTTTTTTGTTTTTAGTTTGAATATTTCTTGTAAATGTCAAAAAATTTCAGGAAGCATACTACACATAGATACACACAGAGCAGGGTGGAAAGACCATGCTCGTAGTAACATCTGATTAGGAAAACACAAAATAACCAGAAGTACTATGGACTGGATAATGCCTTCAAATAAATTTATGTTTCCAGAGCACTAGATCCATATACATGTGAAAGTGAAAAATGTGATTATGTGCAAATTATTATTTTTTTATTTTTTATTTTATTTCTCTCCCCTCCCCCCTCCCAACCCAGTTGTCTGTTCTCTGCATTTATTTGCTGCCTCTTCTTTGTCCACTTCTGTTGTTGTCAGCTGCACGGGAATCTGTGTTTTTTTTTTGTTGCGTCATCTTGTTGTGTCAGCTCTCCGTGTGTGCAGCACCATTCCTGGGCAGGCTGTACTTTCTTTCGTGCTGGGCGGCCCTCCTTATGGGGCGCAATCCTTGCGCGTGGGGCTCCCCTACATGGGGGACACCCCTGCGTGGCACAGCACTCCTTGCGTGCATCAGCACTGCACGTGGGCCAGCTCCACACGGGTCAAGGAGGCCCAAGGTTTGAACCGCGGACCTCCCATGTGGTAGACGGACACCCTAACCCCTGGGCCAAGTCCGCTGCCTGCAAGTTATTATTTACTCAGACTCAGTACATTTTAGGCTAGTGTACATTTCACAATAATTCATTAGTTTTCTCATAGTCTACAGCCCATCAACAGAGAATACTTGTTCTTTGCCACCCTAAATTAACCATTGGGCTGTATCCAAGTTTACTCATCTTAAACAAATGAAACAAAGTTTTACCTAAAAAATGTCTTTTAAATATATTCATTTGTCTTAAGTCTCCTACAAACAGATTTCAAACAAGCAGTAGGTCCTGGATATTTTACCTTAATTTACTGAATAGAAGATGCAATTTGTTGTAAAGATGCACCATTATTGTATGTATGACTGAGAAATAAAAACTTGTCCAATTATTACATAGTGCTTTTTTACCACTTAAAATTTTTATTTTATCCTTACTGAAAGGTTATTTTAAACTTACTTAAGATGGATTTTTTTATCATATATCATTCTTGTACCTATGTACAAAAGAATATGGTAAAGAAATAAATTGATTAAGGTATCCTGGAACTTTCTTCATTTGCAGTCTGAAACTCTTAAATCAATTTTGTCTTTGCATTTCTGATTTCTTTGCTTTTCCACACAAAACCATCCTCCATGCCATCAAGAGGGTTAGTGGTAACATCATTCCTTCAAAGAGCAATTCCATATTATCTCTTAGATCTTCTTCTGAGCTATTGACACCCATTCTGCAAGTTTTGGTACAAATTCACAGGCAAAGGCAAATATATCACAACTATAGTCTAGCCAACAAGTATGAGACACATCTTGACTTCAGAGATATAAAGCTGTGCATCTTAGACTCAATAAAATATATAATTTCTGGGAGAATGAATTCTGAAAAATCATTTTTTAACTAATATTGAGATAGGATTATCTCATTGGTGGTGTTCTTTGTCTTCTACTCTTCAAGGTTGGATCTGGAACCTGCTCTGAATCTCTCTTCTTTTCCTACCTACCTTATCCAATCAACCTTATCAATCCTTGCTTCCCATCAGAATTGCCTCATTTCTCAGTCCCACAGTCATATGCTCCTCCCACTTCAAGCACACTTTATAATCACAGTTTCCTAATTGCTAATCCTACCTGCAGTCTCTCTGCAATCCAACATATTAGGATTAATGACTTTAAAGCACCACTTTCACCATTAATTCCTTGCACAAGAATTTCCTTTGGCTCCTTCTGCCCCATGGTTCACACACCAATTTTCTTTCAAGTCCCCCATAATCCAGCTCTACTCTATTTAACAAACCTCATTTCCCACCTTCTCCATCCCACATCTGCCCTGAGGCTTAGGCTGGTCTCCTTCCTGTCTCTTATGCCCACCAATATGCTTGCCCAACATCACATCTTTGATCAAGCTATCTCCCCATCCTATTCAGCTCTATTCCCTTCCCTTGGCAAAGTATTCCCTGATTTTTCCAGGCCCTGTGGATTTCTACTTCTTCTGTATAAAATGAAGAAGTAGAAATCTGTAAATCTGTTGTGAATGTAATTGGGTGTTAAACTGAATGTGCAGTTTTATTCTTTTTCCCATTGAGACTGTCAGCTAAGACTGATCAAAGGCTGAATAAACCTTGGGTCTTAGTCATCCCCTGCCAAGTTACTGTCATTCTCCTTCCAGTCATTTGCAAGAGCTGCCACCTGCTACTGCACCCCCACCATCAACAACCACCTCAGCCAGCTGGCACTGTTGCATCTTACATCCATACATCTTCCTAATCACAAGGATCAAAAAATCCATCATGCCCCCTACCACAGCCACCAACAGGTGAAATGTCTCATGTTGAGCAGACTAAGCTGGTCTGTTAGAAAGGTAGGGGCAGCTACAAGCAGCAGGGGGGCTTTCTGAGAAATGGAAGCACTTACCCTCATGTCTATAATGCTTGTATCAGACAATCTCATTCTCACTTGGAAACCTAAAGAAAATACCCTACTGAAGCTGTACTTCCATGTGACTTAAAATCCTTTTTGCCTTGATTTGGAGTATGAGAAAGCAATTTTTATTTATAAGCCTTCTCCCAAACAATGGTGAGAATATTAAGAAATATAACAGAGTAGTGAGTTGAAAGTACAAACGTTGTAGCCAGATTGCCTCAGCTGGAGCCAGATCCACTGCCTATAAGCTGTGTGATCTTGTCCAAATAACTTGAAAGCCTCTGTGCTATAGTTTCCTGACACATAAAATGGGGTGGTAATACTATTACTTAACTCAGGTTTTGTTTTGAGGGTTAAATTCTTAGAACAGTGCCTGGCACAGAAGAAGGCTCAATAAATTTTAGCTGCCACTATCATCATCATCACCATCACCTTCAATACCATTTTATTATTTTCACTATTTTTGACCACAAAGAATCTGCTGCTCAGTCTGTTCTGAACCCAAGGCAAGGCCTGGTTTCTCTAGCATCCTTGCTTCAACTAATCCAATAAACAGCATTTTTCTCTAATGCCTTGCCATCAGTCCTCTTCCAAATTCTCTCCATTGGGGATATTAGTGACCCAGCTTCCCACATGAGTTCTAGACCTACAGTATTAAGTTAGACTCTTAACTGTCCTTGGACATCTTCACCTGGACAACCTTTCCTTAAGAACCTCAAACTTCACATTTCTTTCTTGGCTCATTGCTGACTCAGGGAGAAGTCCAAAGCCCTCAGCCCAGGTTTCTCATGTGCAAGATTCTTAAGGGGCCATCTCTGAGTTTTCCAGGTTTTTGGCTTCTAATGTTCCTTTTATCTGCAATTTCTTTCCTCTTTTCTCTAATTTAATATAAAAGCCCTCAGAAGTATTTCCTGTATCCTGTTATAGTACTTTCACATTCTTATAGGCTCTCAAAGCAGTCTGTTTTAAAAATCCTAGTATCACACCCCTTATCAAATTGTATCACAGTGGCTTCTCTCTTGTTGAATAAGAGTTTAAGTCAAGGCTTCATATTTTATACATTTTTGCACCATTCTACCTAGTACAGTGCCTGATGTTAAATGTTTTTCAAATTGATTAACAGGCTTCTGAGCTCAAGCAAATCTTACAATGGGTACTCTAAATATTTAACACATTAGCATTTTCTTCTGTGGGGACTCCAAAAACTTACTGACAGATGGAATATAAAGGTCAATAAGCAAGATGTATGTGCAAAGATTATTGACTATAATAGATTTGCATTTTTCTCACATTGCCCTATTTTCCACCCGATGAATGGGGCCCTCGGGCATGGGTCCTGCTGTAACTAATGAAAATGTGTTTTCCTGATCTTCAGCTTGGGTTGTTTGGTTGTTCATGGAGTAAACTGCTTAATTAAATAATACACTGAAATTCCACTTCACAATGCAAAAGGCCACAGAGCAAGGAGGCATGCCATGTGAGATAATGCTGAAGGCTGAATATATTGGGAGCACCAGTTGCAATAAAAAATTAAAATGATCACCCTCTCTGATAGCACACTGTACAGCCCTATGGAGTAGTGGTTCCATTTTACATTTGGGTGTTCTTTGGGTACACTGTAAAAAAAGACTACAGTAAAAAAACCACAAAAACTTCCACAAGGGATTAAAACACCACAAATAAACCAATAAAAAATATCTCTAATTGCAGTAAAATGACCAACTACCATTCATGTCACTAATAACACTGAGCAGACATTAATTTTACCTCTCCAAAATCTTTTCAGCAGTTTTTGTTTTCAATATCAACAATGCCAAAGCAAAGATGCCAGTGCGGAAGAACTGAGAAAAGGCTGCTGAGGCTCACTACTCAGCTCTTCCATCCTTGTAACTTTCCTATTTTCCTTAATCTTAATAGGAAAGGAAATCTTTCCTATTTCCTTAATCTCCTATCTTCCTTAATCTTAATAACCCTCCTCTATAGATTAGTAAGGAAGAACCTGCACCTCCTTACACAGCGTACCAAGGCTATCCAATTCTCAGTCACTCAAAGTACATTCAAAAATATGTACAAAAGGTATGTCAGGTGCTCTACTAGCCTCCCAGGATGAATGAGATGCACCTTCCTTAAAGAACTTCCAGGCAAGCAAAGGCCTAGCCAGGCCTTTCCTGCTTCCCTGGGTGTAGTTAGATCCTTCCTCGTGCTGAATTTTGATACTCTCTTTAATGTACTAAAATTATGTCCTCACACATCTGTGCTTCCTATTAGACCATAAGGTCCTTAGAAGAGGAGACCACATCTTGCTCACATCTTGCACCCATGGTGCTAGTATAGTAGGAACTCAGAAATATTCGTTTTATGATTTATAGATGAATTGATGAGTAAATGTCTGAAATGCTTAATAAATGCTAGGTACTATATTGAGACCACAGCCAGATGGTCCAAGTCACCATCATCTCTCACTTAGATTATTGAAATAGCCTCCTCCCTGGTGGCCCTGCCTCCACCCTTGCCTGTACAATCTATTTTCAACACAGAGGAATTAAAAAGCAGTTAAAAAGCAGGTGGACCAGCTCAAGGCCCACCACCAGCTCCCCATCTTACTTACCATGATCCCACTCCTGGCTGTGCCACTGATCTCATCTCTAACTACTTTACCTCTCCTTTACTCCACACCAGCCACACTGGTCCTCAGCATGCCAAGGAGACCATGCTTCAGTTCCTTTGCTCTTACTGGTCCCTTTGCTTCAATCATTCTTTCCCCAGATATCTGCATTGTTCTCACCCTCACATGCATAAGCTTTTACTCAAATGCCCCCTTTCGAGTGAGACCTTCACAGACTTCTTTTCAAAACTTCAAACCCCACACCACAACATTCTTATCCTTCTGCCATGCTTTATTTTTCTCCATAGCATATATCACTTTCTAATACAACCCAAATTTTACTCATATTGCTCACTGTCTCCCGCCCACCACCATCAAAACGCAAGCTCCCAGGAGATAGGAATATTTGTCTATTTTGCTCATTGCTGTGTACACAGCACCTAAGATAATTGCTGGTTCACACAGAATAAGGGACCAATAATTATGTGGTATGTAAACAAACTAAGGGGAGCTCCAAAAAAATCAATGACACAATCTGTGCTTTCAAGGAACTTAAAAATTTCTGGAGTTTGGGGGACAAAAGTGGTAGTAAACATTTTGACTCTTTGGCCACAAAACAGATATTTCTCCTTCCTAATAGCATCCCAATTTCCTTTTAGGGGATGATCTTCTTTCTACTGTGAGCAGTCCTTGGAGATGGTAAATCCAGGTACCTCTCCTCCTACTAGGACTGCCAAAAAGGCAAATCCTTCTACTCACTGGCCTGGTATAGCCATAGCCAGAGACAGGCATGTGTTTGGACTCAGCCCATTGGGTTCTTATTTGCATCCTGAGTAATTGCCAAGATAGTGGAAGAAGCAGTTAGAGTTCATTCATCTCAGTAGAGGCTTGCTGATAAGACTGCTCCTGCTATGTCCACCATGTGAGCCCTCATCCCTGTGACAGATACCAACTTCGTTCCCATCCGTCTCCAGCTCTGATTCTCCTGTGAATCCTGTGAGTTCCCCATACCACCCAAACAATTTTCTCTCTTAGCAACAGTTAGCCAGTCTGATTCTATTACTTGTACCCAAAGAACCCCAACTGATACAGTATGAGAAAGAAAGTAATAATTCAGAGTGGTATCCCATGTGACAAAGAAGTTTCCTTATTTGGTTCCAAAGAGGATATGAGTCCTGTGGGTTTCATGTAAGAGATATGACAAAATATAATCTTGAATCACAGACAGGATCTGGATGGGAGGAAAAGGTGAGGCTCTGAGGCAAGGGAAAGAAAACCAACATTTATAAAACATCAGTTATGAGCAAGGCACTCTACTAAACACCTTACTCAAGAAAACCCTCAGAGCAAAATGGCAGGAGAGTAAGGAGCTCTAAGAGTCAGCTCATCAAAAAGGACAGTTAGTAGTCATCCAGAACTATCTAAAGCACCTGTTTTGGGGGCCTAGGAGAGCAGAAGACATCCCTGAAAGAATGGCAGGAGGACACTGCCCATCTATGGTGAAGATTTGTGAGTAGAGCAGTCTACTCCATGGAGGCCAGTGCCCATCCTCCACTGGCAGCACAAGTGACCTCAGGAGCTATTCCGTGGCTGGACTTGGAAGCTCCATTTCCCAAAAACAGGGGAGGAAGAGACAGTCAGACACTGGCTTGAGCTACTGATTAGCAACTTCGGCAGGTTAAAGTATAATCGTAATAACTGGTAAAATTTAAACCACCTCTCCAAGTCAGAAAGAAGACCATAACTGCCATTTTAACTCTGCCCCTGGCGTGAGTAGAAGCAGGGTTGATAGAAAATCACCACGGTGACAGTAGGACCCAGATTCTTTCCACTCAAATCAGATTGCATCCCTCACCTAGGCTCTAGTTCCACTTCTGATAGGGAGGAAGCTGGGGAAACCTGCACCAGCCTCTCCAGGTAACTGGAGGTGCTTTGGGCTGGCACAGACTGGATAGTCAAATACCTTGTGCTCCATCCCCATCCCCAATAGGATAGGAGGGAAATGTGTTTCCTCAGCCTCTCTGGGCAACTACAGGTCCTTTCAGCCTGCATGGACTAGTTTGTTGAATGCCTTTGGTTCCATCCTTACATGCCCCCATACATAAAGGACTGGTGTTTCTTCAGGCTCTCTGGGCAACTACAAGTGCTTTCAGCCCACACAGACTGGACACTTAGACACCTGTACCTCCACTTCCACCCTTCAATAGAATAGGAGGGGGTCAGTGTTACCAAAGCCTCCCCAGGCAACTGCAGGCACTCTTGGCCTCAT
This sequence comes from Dasypus novemcinctus, assembly GCF_030445035.2. NCBI lineage: Eukaryota > Metazoa > Chordata > Mammalia > Cingulata > Dasypodidae > Dasypus > Dasypus novemcinctus. The sequence goes on along the minus strand of NC_080684.1, from coordinate 84,974,842 downwards.
AGACTGGACAGTTGGGCACCTGTGGCTCCACCCCATCCCTCAATAGGATAGGAGTAAAGCTATGTATTCTCAGCCTATTTGGGTAGCTGTAGGTGCCTTTGGCCCACATAGGCTGGTTTGCTAAGCACCTGTGGTTCCAACCCCATCCCTTAAAGAGCAGAAGGGACAGTACTCCCTCAGCCTCTCAGGGTAACTGAAGGTTATTTCAGCCCACATGGATTAGATTGTTGGGCATTCTGGAGGGTCCATCCCCACCCTAACAGGGCAGGAGGGGGGCCAGTGCTATGTTAGTCGACCTAGGCAACTGTGATCAGTCTTGATGCATTTGGCTTGGTTTGCAGCCCACACCTACAGTTCCATCCCCACCCCAGGAAGAAGAGGAAGGGGTATGAAGTTTCATCAGTCTCTCCAGGCAACTACAGACAGTCCGTGCCTACAGGGCTTGGATTACTACACTCGGCTGTGGCTCCATTCCTACCCCTGGCAGAGGAGAAAGATGGGAGAAGTTTCATCAGTTCCTGGGGCAACATAGGCAGCTTTAGCCTCCACAGCTTAGAGTACCAACTATGTCCTTAGCTCCTACTATACAACCAGCAAGGGAGAAAGCACAAGAAAGCTGTAAACTAAAGAGAGAAAATGCACCCAGAATAAATATATCTAGTAAGTGGGATGCCAACACACCAATAAAAAATTATAATCCATACCAAGAAACAGGAAGATATGGCCTAGTCAAAGGAACAAGATAAACCTCCAGATGACATAAAGGAGTTAAGAACTAATCATAAATGTTCAAACAAATCTCCTTAATAAATTCAATGAGATGCCTAAAAAGAATTAAAGATATTAAGAAGACACTGCATTAAGTACAAAGAAGAATTTGAAATATACATAGAAAAATAATTCTTATGGGAATGATAGGCACAATAAATGAAATTAAAAATACACTGGAGGCATATGTATTAGTCAGCCAAGGGGTGCTGATGCAAAATACCAGGAATTTGCTGACTTTTATAAAGGATATTTATTTGGGATAGAAGCTTACAATTACTAGGCCAGAAAGTATAAGTTACTTCCCTCACCACAGTCTGTTTCCATGTGTTGGAGCAAAATGGCTGCCGACATCTGTAGGGGTTCAGCCTTCCTCTTCCTCTTAAGGCTCTGTGGTCCCAGCTTCTTCCAATATCAGTTGAAGGCTAGGATAAGTCTCATCTCTCTCTGGGCTCAGCTCCTCTTTTTTCTCCACAAGGTCAGCTGTAGACTATTAGGTTCTCTGGGTTTTGTCTCTCTCCCCCAGGCTCAGCTCTCTCCCATGTGTTCAATTCCTGGGCTTCAGGTCAAACTAAACTCCCTTCTCTGTGGTGCAATTTCTCCATGAGTCCCTGCCCATCAAGAGGGCGGAGACTCAATGTCCTGCTGACTTAGCCCAATCAAAGCCTCAGTCATTATTTAATCAAGTAAAAGTGAAACCTCTGAATCCAATATGATCTAATATTCCCTGAGGAACAAACCAGTTTACAAACATAATCCAATATCTATTTTTGGAATTCATAAAAAATATCAAACTGCTATAGCATATAACAGAAGATTTGAGTAGTCAGAAGAAAGGATTGGTGTGTTTGAAGATGTGGCCTCCAAAAGTGAACACAAAAAAGAACAAATAAAGAATGGTAAAAGTTGGACAATGTCTCAGGAAACTAAATGATGGTCAGAGACATGCAAACATACATGTCATGGATGTCCCAGAAGAAGAAAAGAAGGGAAAAGGAGCAGAAGGAATATTTGAAGAAATAATGGTAGAAAATTTCTCAACCCTATTGAAGAACATAGATATCCATGTCCAAGAAGCACATCTGAATAAATCTGAATAGATCTACTCTGAGACACATACTAATCAGAATGTCAAATGCCAAAGACAAAGAGAATTCTGAGAGCAGCAAGAGAAAAGCAATGCATCACATGAAAGGAATACCCAACAAGATTAAGTGCTGATTTCTCATCAGAAACAATTGAGGCAAGAAGGCAGTGGTATAATATATTTAAGCTACTGCAAGAGAAAAACTGCCAGCCAAGAATCTTATATCTGGCAAGACTGTCTTTCAAAAATGAGTGTGAGTTTAGAATAGTAATAGATAAACAGAAACTGAGAGAGTTTGTAACCAAGAGACCAGCTTTGCAGGAAATACTAAAGGGAGTGCTATAGCCTAAAAAGAAAAGACAGGAGAGAGAGGTTTGGAAGAGGTTCTAGAAATGAAGACCATATCAGTAAAAGTAACTAAGATTGTCAAAAGAGTAGTAAAAACAAAGTATGATGGATAAAACCCAAAAGTCAAAATGAGTGAAATAAGATCTGTCCTTACAGTAATAACATTGAATATTAATGGCTTAAACTTCCCAATCAAAAGACATAGATTGGAGGAATGGATAAGAAAATATGAGTCATCTATAGGTTGTCTACAAGAGACACCTTAGACCCAAGGATATCAATATATTGAAAGCAAAAGGCTGGAAAAAGATAATCCATGCATGCAGTAACAAAAGGGGAAAAAAAAGCTGGAGTAGCTATAGTTATATCAGATGAATTAGGCTTTATTCACCAGGAAGAGATAACAATCATAAATGTATACGCAACTAACCAGGATGCCCCAAATTACATGAGGCAAACACTGGCAAAACTGAAGGGAGAAATACATGTCTCTACAATAATAGTTGGAGACCTCAATATGCCACTCTCAGCATTGGACAGAACATCTGGGCAAATAATAAAGAAGCAGAGAGCTTGAAGATATGATAAATGGACTGAACCTAACAGACATATACAGAACACTGCACCCTGAAACAGCAGGATATACATTCTTCTCAAGTGCTCATTGGTATTTCTCCAGGATAGACCATATGTTGGGTCAAAAAGTAGGTACCAAAAAATTTAACAAGATTGAAATTATACAGAGCACTTCCTTTGATCAATAATGAAATAAAGGTGGACATCAAAAACAGTTGGAAAAAGGGAAAATTCACAAATATATAGAGATTAAACAACACAGTCTTAAATAATCAGTGGGTCAAAGGAGAAATTGTGATAGCAATCAATAATTACCTCAATATGAATGAAAATGAAAACACAACATATCAGAAACTATGGGATGCTGCAAAGACAGTGCTGGGAGGGAAATTTATAGCCCCCAATGCTTACATTAAAAAAGAAGAAATAGCTAAAATCAATGGCCTAACTACACAGCTGAAGGAACTAGAAAAAGAACAGCAAACTATTCCCAAGGCAAGCAGAAGGAATGAAATAACAAAGATCACAGCAGAAATAAATTAAATTGAGGAAAAAAACCAATAGAATTAACAAAATCAAAAGTTGATTCTTTGAGAAGATTAACAAAATCAAAAAACACTTAGCTAGATTGAGAGAAAAAAAAGAGAGATAAAAGAAATTAAATAAAAAAGGAAAACGAGGAAATTACTACTGACCTCAAAGAAATAAAAGAGATCATAAGAAGGTACTATGAACAACTGTATGCCAACAAACTAGACGATGTAGATGAAATGGAAAAATTCCTAGGAATATATGAACAACCTACACTGACCCTAGGAGAAATAGAAGACCTCAACCAACCAATTGCAAGTAAAGAGATTGAAAAGCCCAGGACCTAGATGGTTTCACAAGTGAATTATACCAAGCAATCACAGATTTAATACCAATCTTACTCAAACTCTTCCAAAAAACTGAACAAGAAGGAACATAACCAAACTCATTCTATAAAGCCAATATCACTCTAACACCAAAGACAGATAAAGATATTGCTAAAAAGTAAAAAAAATAACAGACTCATTTCCCTAATGAATATGGATGCAAAAATCTTCAAGAAAATATCTGCTAATTGAATCCAATAACATATTCATCATGATCAAGTGGGTTTTTTATAAGGCATGCAAGGGTTGTTCAACACAAGAAAATCAATCAGCATAATACTCCACATTAATAAATCAAAGAAGGAAAACCACATGATCTTATCGATTGATGCAGAAAAGGCATTTGACAAAATACAGCATCCTTTCTTGATAAAAATGCTACAAAAGAAAGGAATTGAAGGGAACTTTCTCAACATGATATAGGCCATATTTGAAAACCCACAGCTAACATTGTACTAAATGGTGAAAGACTGAATGCTTTCCCATTGAGATCAGGAATAAGACAAGGATGCCCACTGTCACCATTGCTGTTCAATATAGTGCTAGTGGTTTTAGCTAGAGTATTCAGGCAAGAAAAAGAAATAAACATTATCCAAATCGGAAATGAAGAAGTAAAACTTTCGCTATTTGCAGATGATCTGATCCTATACCTAGAAAGTCCCAAAACATCCACAACAAAACTGCTAGAGATAATAATTTTAGCAGAGTGGCAGGATACAAGATTAATATGCAAAAATCAGTAGAGTTTTTATACACTAGTAATGTACAATCTGAGAAGAAAGTCAGGAAAAAAAATTCCATTTAGAATAGCAACAAAAATAATAAAATATTTTAAGAATAACCTTAACCAGGGATATAAAATACTGGTATTCAGAAAACTACAATGTTCTGCTAAAATAAATTTTTTAAAAGATCTAAATAAATGGAAGAACATCCCATGCTCATGGATTGGAAGTATAAATATCATTAAGATGTTAATTCTACCCAAAATGATACACAAAGTCAATTCAATCCTGATAAAAATTCTACCAGCATTTTTTTAAAGAAATGTAAAACACAATTATCACATTTATTTGGAAGTGTAAGGGGACCTACATAGCCAGAAACATTTTAAAAAGGAAGAGCAAAGTTGGAGGACTCTCATTTTCAGACTTATATTACCTAGCTACAGTGGTAAAAACAACATGGTACTGGCATAAAGACAGGCTCATAAACCAATGGAATCAAACTGATGTTTCAGAAACAGACCCTCATAGCTATTGTCAAGTGATTTTTTTTAGAGATTTATTTATTTATTTATTTTTAAAATTTCTTTCCCCTTCCCCCCCAGCTGTCTGCTCTCTATGTCCATTTGCTGTGTGCTCTTCTGTGACCACTTCTATCCTTATCAGCAGCACTGGGAATCTGTGTCTCCTCTCGTTGCATCATCTTGCTGTGTCAGGTCTCCGTGTGTGCAGAGCCATTCTTGGGCAGGCTGCACTTTCTTTCGCGCTGGGTGGCTCTCCTTATGGGGTGCCCTCCTTGCACATGGGGCTCTCCTACGCGGGGGACAGCCCTGCGTGGCATGGCACTCCTTGCACGCATCAGCACTGCGCATGGGCTAGCTCCACACAAGGTTGTCAAACTCAGCCACCAGGGCCAGAACAGTCTCTTCAAAAAACGATGCTGGGAAAACTGGATATTCATATCCAAAAGAAAGAAAGAGGACCCCTATCTCAAACCTTATAAAATAATTAAATAAAAAAATGGAACAAAGACCTAAATATAAAAGCTAGGACTATAAAGCTCCTAGAGGAAAATGTATAGCAACATTTTCAAGACCTGGTGGTAGGGGGTGGATTTTTAAACCTTACACCAAAAGCATGAGCAATGAAAGAAAACATAAATAAATGGAACCTCCTCATACTTAAACACTTTTATGATTCAAAGGACTTCATCAAGAAGGTAAAAGGCAGCCCACTCAATGGGAGAAAGTATTTGGAAACCACGTGTCTGATAAGGGTTTGATTTCCATTCTACATAAAGAGATCATACAATTCAACAATAAAAGAGCAAGCAATCCAATTTAAAAATGGTCAAAATACTTAGACATTTCTCCAAAGAGGAAATACAAATGGCCAGAAAACCCATGAAAAAATGTTCAATATCACTAGCTATTAGGGAAATGCAAATCAAAACAACAATGAAATATCATCTCATACTGCACAGAATGGCCATTATTTAAAAAAAAAAAACCAGAAAACAAGTAAGTGCTAAAGAGGATGTGGAGAATAAAGACACTCCTTCACTTCTGGTAGGAATGTAAATTCCTGGTGCAACCTCTGTGGACAACAATTTGGTGGTTCCTCAGGAAGCTAAATATAGAACTGCCATATGAGACTGCAATTCCTCTACTAGGAATATATCCAGAACTGAAAACTGTGACATGAACAAATATGAACAGACATTTACACACCAATGTTCATAGCAATGTTATTCACAACTGCCAAAAGATGTAAACAATCCAAGTGTCCATCAACTGATGAATAGATTTTAAAAATGTGGTATATACATATGATGGAATACTATGCTGCTATAAGAGGAAATTAAATTGGGACATATATAATATCATGGAAATTAAATTAGGACATACATAATATCAATGGATGAAGACATAATGCTAAGTGAAGTAAGCCAGACACAAAAGGACAAATATTGCATGGTCTCACTTGTATGAACTAAATACAAAGAATAAATTCATGGAATTAAAAACTAGAGTATAGGTTATTAGGAGATAAGAGAAGGACTGAGAAGGGGTAGTGATGCTTAATTTATGTAGGAGTTTTAATTAACTTGACTGTAAAAGTGTGAAATGGATAGAGTTTATGATAACACATTATAGTGAGTAGAACTAATGCAGCTGTTTTATAAATAGGATTGTGACTGTAAAGTGTAGTCTAGGGATGTAATGTCAATTGAAAGAAAGTTAGAGAATAACCTAGGGTCTGAATAACATAGTGAGCCCAGAGGTGGATGAGAATTGTGGTTAATAGTACAAATGAAAGAATGTCATTCTATGAAATAGAACCAATTTATATCATTATTGCAAGGTGGTTAAGAATGTGGAGAAGCATGGGAAAAATACAATTAATGTAACCTATGGACTGTAGTTAGCAGCAATACTGTAGCATTCTTGCATCACTGCCAAAGATGTACTGTATTGATAATAGGGCGGTGTGGAGAAAATGTACCAAATGTATGCTGTGGACCACAGTGAATGATAATAGTCTGATGATGTTATCTCATAATCTGTAACAAATGTTCTACAATAATGTAGTGTGTTGGTGGAGGGCTGTTGTAAGGGAATTCCACACACGTGCATGATTGTTTTGTAAGTTCACAACTTTTTTAATAAAAATATATTTAAAATAAGAACCCTCAAACACTACGGAAGTGATAGAGTTAAGATACAAGACAAGATCAAACTGCAGTTTCAAGGGGGTTTAAATAAACCTCAGGTGTAAGATTTGAAAACTAACATAATTCTTAAATCTGACTCTCAAAGTACAAGCAACAGAAGAAAAAATAGATAAATGGGACCGCCTCAATATTAAACACTTTTGCACCACAAAGGACTTGGTCAAAAGGATGAAAAGGCAACTGAAATAATGGGAGAAAATATTTGGAAATCAGATATCCGATAAGAGTTTAATATCTATGGTATATAAAGAGATACTACAACCCAACAATAAAAAGACAAACTACCTGATTAAAAAATGGACAAAAGACTTGAATAGAAATTTGCCCAAAGAAGAAATACAAATGGTGAAAAAACACATGAAAAAATATCCAATGTCAAGTAGTGATCGGGGAAATGCAAATCAAAATTACAATGAAATATCATCTCACACCTACTAGAATAGCCACTATTAAAAAGTTGGAAAATTGCAAGTGTTGGAGAGGATGTGAAGAGATAGGAACACATATTCACTGTTAGTGGGAATTCAGAATGATACAGTCCCTGTGAAGGACTGTTTGGCAGTTCCAAAGGAAGCTGAATATAGACTTGCCATGGGGCCCGACAATACCACTACTAGGTTATACCCAGAAGAGCTGAGAGCAGTGACATGAGCAGACATCTGCACACCAATGTTCATAGCAGCGTTATTCACAATTGCCAAAAGATGGAAACAACCTAGGAGTCCATCAACAGATGAATGGATAAACAAATTGTGGTATTTACACACAATGGAATATTGTGCAGCAGTAAGAAGAAATGAAGTCATGAAGCATATGACAACATGTATGGACCTGGAGGACATTATGTTGAGTGAAATAAGCCAGACACAAAAGGACAAATACTGTATGACTGTGTTAATATGAACTAAACATATTGTATAAACTCAAGGAGTTAATACTTAGACTATAGATCACCAGAAAATAGGATGAGGGTAGAATGGAAAGATGGGAGTTAATCTGTGCAGAACTGGTAAAAAGATTGTTTGCAAATCTTTGGAAATGAATAGAAATGGTGAAAATACATAATAGTGTTTGTAACTAGCAGAGCTATTATATGGGTATGACAATGGATGAAAGGGAAAGTCTAAGGATATGTATATTATTAGAAGGAAAGCTAAAAAATGTAATATGGGACTGTATAACATAGTGAAACCTCATATAAAATAAGAATATGGATAATATTTCATATATGACTGTTTTTTACAAAATACAAATACAAAATAAACTAGAGAGACAGAATAGCAGCTATGTACGGCAGAAGGAGGAGATATTGAGAGGTGATGAGTTTGTCTGTTTTTTGTTTTTTATTATTATTTTTGGGAATAATGAAAATGCTCTAATAATGATTGAAGTGATGAATGAGCACTATGCGATTATAACAAATACCACTGATTGTACACTTCAGAGGGATTTATGCTTTATTAGTATGTGTATTAGTCATCCAAAGGGGTGCTGATGCAAAATACCAGAAATCAGCTGGGCATTATAAAAGGTATTTATTTGGGGTAGAAGCTTATATATACCAGTCCATAAAGCATACGTTATTTCCCTCACCAAAGTCTATTTGGAGCAAGAGGGCTGCCGATGGCTGTGAGGGTTCAGGCTTCCTGGGTTCCTATATTCCTGGGGCTTGCTTTTCTCTGTGTTCAAGGTTCCTTCCTTCCTGGGGCTGGCTTCTCTTTCCTCTGTGAGCTTACTTCCTGGAGCTCCAGCTTAAGTCTTCAGCATCAAACCCCAGCATCAAAACTTCAACATCAGAAACCCTCAACTCTGTCTTTGCCATGCCTTTTATCTGTGAGTCCCTACCCACCAAGGGGTGGGGACTGGGTGGGGACTCAATGCCCTAATCATAACTCAATAATGTCCAGGTACAGAGCAGATTACAAGCATAATGCAATATTTCTTTTTGTAATTCATTAATTATATAAAACTGCTACAGTATGTATCAATAAAATTATTTGCTTAAAATTTAAAAATCAATGCTAATACATAAAAATGTACAGAAGAACCATTAATTGGAAGGTATCTGAATAAAATGTGCGATTATTAACTATGAGGTAGTAAATGGTAGAACACCTAAATTCAGTCTTCAAGATGTGATTGTTCATCTCTGACTATGAGTCAGGAATTAAAATGAGACTAGAAACAAATTTGGAAAGAAACATAAATTTGAACATGAGATAATAAATGAGTTCTCAAAAAAAGGAAATGAACATATTGATGCATTATTAATGACAATATCTGCCACGTATACCACTTTACAATTTTTGCACAATGTTTATCTTGGACTTTTGAAATGACTTTTAAATATAAGCAATAAAAGGAATAACTATTATTATTTTGCTTTTAATTTTTCAGTTACTTTTTTTAAAAGGACAGACTAGACTCTATAAATTACATTTCCATGTTCATTATCCTGTCCAGGCCCTCAATATTTAATGTAAAATTATGCGTCCCCTCCCCCATACCCTTCCATATGGGTTTAGTTCAAGTATTCACAAATAAATTGAAAAAATAAGCTACAAAGCATTTTTCAAAATTTTTCTTTTACTTGGTTAGCAGTGTCAGTTCCAGGCAATAGTCTGCTAGAAAAGCTAAAAATCAATGACTTACACAAATATTTAAATATTTATTGAGCTAAAGTGTTTAAAAATTTAGCAGAAAATGAACATAATTCAATATATTAGCGGTATGGAATGGATCTGGGAGAGAAATCAAGGATGGAAATCTTGTTTTCACAACCTTCTCTTTATTTAAGATGGTATCTTTAAGACCATATAGCCCAAAATGGTTCAATGAATTCATTTTTGTTGAGAAAAGATAAAACTAGCTCAGCACATCTTGAGAGGCAAGTCAATTTTGACTTGGCAGGTAGCTAGATAAAATCATTACGGTGTGGGTCTGAACAAATACAAAAGCAAAAAGCACAGCAAGGAAGAGAACTACTAGCGGAATATTCCTGAACTAAAAACAGATGCTCTCCCCATCAGCAACATAAAAAAAAAAGAAAAGAAAACCAACGAAAACTGTTTACCTAAGTGGACACTTTAAACATGTTTCTGAGAAATCAAAATGACTCCCGAGGTGATGAGTAAAAGCTGCCAAATGTCACAGCTCTATTGGGCTATTGAAGGAAACACATTTTCACTAAATGTGCTAGCTCTCCCCCACCGGTGTTTCAGAGAAGCCACCGATCTCACTTCTTTGCTGACTGACCGCAGTGTCTGCCTCCACCCACCACTTAACAAAGCCATGGATTTTGTAGAAAGGATTCCTGCTTTGAACAAAAAATAAGTTAGGGCCTTTGAGGGTCTCTAGGGCCAGCTGAAATATAAGAGTTCATAATTCCAAGTCATTCATGTTCTTGCATGGTAGGTGGCATCTTTAGAGTGATCTTGGAAACCCACACCGAGGAGCAGGGGAGGGCGTGCTTCCCTCTCCCCAGCAGCCTTCACCCTGGGAGCTGTGCCCCGCTGTGGTTTAGCACCTGGGGATCTGAAAATGGCAAGTCTCAGCGCAAATCCTGACTCTGCCACTGGAAGAGATCTCGGTGCTGTTAAGGTAGCAGCCTCCTTAAACGTCAACAGCTTCATCTGCGAAATGGGCATAAAGATGGTGCCTGCTATGTTTTAACTTCTCAATAGGTATGAATCATTAATAATTTCATTAAAAGTCAAATGTACATACTTCAGGTTAAAAGGACCCATCGAATTTTAGAAATCAACTGGTCCTACTTCATCACTTTACTAGGGAGACTGTAGTCCAGAGAAGTAAAGTGACCTGCTCAAGGGGTCACAGCTAAGTGGTAGAGACAGTATTACAAAATCCATGTGTCCTGACACCCAGGCCAGTAGGTTTTCTACTATATCATAACCTGGTGAACTGGGATCACAGATTTATTGCGTTTAGTAAATATTACTTAATAAATTCATTAAATGTCTTATGTGGTCAAAGTTTCACATACACTTTTTTCCTCACCGCCAGCACTCTACACTCCAGAGTCCGGTGCCCTCAAGTTTCCTTTCTCCCTGATCCCCACCAAATCCAGTTAATTAGTTTTTCACACTCAGGTTTGATTCTGGTAAATGCACAGGACCTGTCACATAGCAGACCTAAGGAATACCATCGAGTGACTTCACTTGTGAGATTGCCTGTTCAAAAACAAAAAATCAAAAGGAACAAATCTGGGGTGTTAGCAAATCTTCATCAGGAAAGAGAATATATATATTTTATAAGCAGCCCTCTCCAGATACCTCTTAAATGTATAACACACAAGCATCAACATACTCAGAAAACCTTATGCAGGGCACCTGGCAACAGGAAAACTGGCTAAATGTCAACCGTGGGATGTTTGCAACAACCTAAAGGAAAAGTCACCCAGCACAGTGGCAATTTTTAAATGTCACAGTGTTTTCTACTTTTCTCAATAACCACAGGATCCTAACAAAGTTTTAAATATCAGTTCAAAATGTCATATTTAGCTAAGGCATTATAACAAAACAAGTTAGTAAGCACATTAAAATTTTAAATGCACTGTATACATGTTAAACTCAGTGAGAAGGGGGTATGTTTTTATGCTAGTCACTAAGGTATAGGTCTAGCCTACATTCCAAAAGAGATGGGTTTCGGTATGATAGTTATAGGAGACTTATAATAAATGCATTGGGACAGCAAAACTGAAGAAAGAAAAAAATCAACTCTTTTTTATGAAATCCTGATTTCTGTGTTTAAAGTGGACACACAACTAAAAGTAAACTTATGATGGAGCCACCAATGAGATACAAGTCAAATTAACTATGTTTTAACATAAACGTGCTAGAGAAGTGAAATAAATGTGAGAAACCTTATCTCAGCAGCCAGGTCACAACTGAGCAGGAGAAGAGAATGGTATGAAATCCTTGCCTGAGCAGGAACACTGGCTTAAGATCCCTGGAAGATAGGCTGGCATGCCCATTACTGCCCAAGGAAGTCGGGTCATCTGATAAAAGGGCTGAAGGCTGACAGTCTCGGATGAGAGAACCTACCTATGCTGCTATCCAAAATAGGAGAATCTGGGTTTTTCTCAATGAATACACTGAAATGCTCACAGAGATGAAGAGGTTATAAGGCTTTTAAAGATTTCAGTCAGTGAATACTTTCCAAAGTACTCTAAATCCCATTCACTTTTCTTAGGCAAAAGTAGAATCATCCCATAATTAACTCCCTTATTTTCTGTCTCACAGACTTCTAACAATGGTCTTTAGAAAAGAAAGTGAAGATGGTTTTCTGACATCATCTTGTATCCCTTCATATCCTGTACTTTGACAGCAGCCTATGTTGCTTCAGAAATGCGTTTTAGCAAGTTAGAAAAGCAACCAGTGGTCTGGCAATGAGGAAGCACCTCCCATTTGGAGAGCACTTTACAGTTTATAATGGGATGCCATGTATATACTCTCACATAAGATACCATACAATGATGCTCAATAGACAGAATGAAAAAGAACCATGCTTCAAAAATATTAACAGACCTACTTAAACCATACAATTACTGCGTATAAGAGCCAAGATGTAAATATAATACTATCACCACTCTCCTTCATACAATATGTGGACATGTGACCTTTGAAACCCATAGAAAACATGCCGAGGTGATGGATAATTTTACAACGACAATGGATTATTGAAAGCCACGATAACCACTTCACAGAGGATTAGATCTCAGCATTCATCAACCCAAAGGGAAAATTATTCAATTGGCTTCTGGAGCAGCTTACTATACTTTAAATTAATTATGCTCATGCAACTTCAATCAAGCATAATTTTACAGACACAACTTTAATATGTGACTATGCTGTACTAATTTCTTATTTGAAGTCCACTCAGGAGTAATAAAAATGTCATCTTCATAAAGAAAAATACTAATTTTTACTTACTTTTAAAAAATTCCAATGACATAATGCCTACCAGTGATTTACACATATAACGTACTACTTTAAGGGAGCACAAAGCCAATTTCAAACATTTCCCACTAGGATCAGGATAACCAAATGGCTAATTAAAGGCCTTTATATGGAGGGGAAAGGGACTAATCTCCACAGAGCAATTACTGCATGTCATACTTTGTACTGATGACTTTATACATGCTTCTCCTGGAATCCTCACAATAATTTATGGGTTAAGGGTAATTAAATCAATTGCATAGAAGAGGAAACTTAGGATCGGGAGCAACTTAAAAAGTAACTTGCCTGATAGTGGGAAGATGGTGTTAGATTAGGCAGGCAAGGCTCAATTCTCCCACAAAAACAACAGAGAAAGAACCAGAAGCTGCCGGAGGGACCTGCTTTGGGCATCAGCAGCCCAGGACAGTGCTTCACAACTCCCAGGATGGTAAGGGACAGAGAGACAAAGAAACTGAAACAAAAAACTTGACTTACCAAACTCCCACGGTGGTCAGGAAGGGCTCCCCTTCCCCACCCACATTAAATTAAGCCAGAGTAAAACCCCTGGCTCACTGAAGCTGACTGAGAGGGAAACAGATGTCTTCCTCCCTGTCGGCTATTACAAGGGAAAAGGGAGGGGAAGTCAGGGGGCTTTTCTTCAGTGAATTTGGCCAGCAGAGCCTGCTTTGAATCTCAATTCTAGACAGACCAAAACAAAAGAAAAGCCATCAAGAGATACACCTCCGTGGAAAGGTGCACCAACGAGTACTGTCTGCTGGCCTGTCTGAAAATTGCATGAACAAAAACTGCACTTGGGTTTTTCTGTTCTCTAACTTCTGGGAGAAAATCTGTGCTGCATAAGCTGTTCAACTTTAAAGACAAAGGATAAGTTGAAACAAACATCAAAGAAGAGTTGTTAAAAAAATAACAACAACAGGAAAGAGAGAGATTAGTCATGAGAGTAAATTCACCAACATATTCAGAAGCCTACACATCAGCAAAAAATTACATGCCATACTAGGAAACAGGAAGAGATGGCCCAGCCAAAGGAACAAACCAAATATCCAGGAAAGATACAGGATTTAAGACAATTCATCAATGATAATCACACAACTCTCCTAAATCAACATTAAAAATTGAAAGAAAATATTACTAAGGAGATAAAGGATATTAAGAAGACATTGGGTGAGCATATAGAACAATTTGAAAGACTGCAAAGAAAAGTAACAGACCTTATGGGAATGAAAGACATGACAGATGAGATTAAAAATACATTATGGGCACATAGAGCAGATATGAATAGCTTGAAGACAGAATTAGTGATTTCAAAGACAGAACTGGAAAAGACAGGAGAACAGAAAGAGAATGGAAAAAATGGAACAGGTTCTCAGGGAATTTTATGACAATACAATATGCAAAAATATACATGTTATCAATGTCCCAGGCAGAGAAGAAAATGGAAAAGGGGCAGAAAAAATATTTGAGGAAATAATGACTGGAAACATTGCAACGTTATGAAAGACATTAATATCAATATCCAAGAAGGACCACATAACCCAAATGGAATAAATTTGAATAGACTTACTCTGAGACACCTAATATTCAGAATGACTAATCGCAGTGATAAAGTGAAGATTCTGAAAGCAGCAAGAGAAAAGCAAAGCATCACATACAAGGAAACCTCAATAAGATTAAGTGCCAACCTCTCATCAGAAAAAATGGAGGAGAGAAGAAAGTGGTATGATGTATTTAAAGTACCGAATGAAAAAAACTGCCAACCAAGAATTCTGTATCTGGCAAAGTTGTCCTTCAAAAATGAAGGGTAGGGAAGTGAATGTGGCTCAAGCAATTGGGCTCCCATCTACCAGATATGAGGTGCAGGGTTCAATTCCTGGGGTCTCCTAGTGAAGAGAAGCTGGTCCGTGTGGCAAGCTGGACTGACTGGAGAGGTGGCCCATGCAATGAGTTGGCCCAAGTGGAGTGCTGGCACAGCAAGGTGACACAACAAAGAGAGACACAGAGGAGAGACAATAAGAGACATAGCAAACCAGGAAGCTGAGGTGGTGCAAGAGATTGAGCACCTCTTTCCCACTCCAGAACATCCCAGGATCAGTTCCTGGTGCTGCCTAAAAGAGAAGACAAGTAGACACAGAAGAATGCACAGCAAATGGACACAGAGAGTAGAAAATAGTGGGAAGGGGGATAAATAAATAAATAAATCTTTTTAAAAAATGAAGGGTACTTCAAAGTCCTCACAGACAAACAAAAACTGATAGAATATGTTACCAAAAGACCAGAATTACAAGAGATACTAAAGATTATTAGGAAGGGCAAATCAAAGAGTAAAAAGATAGATAATTGTATGGCATGACAACAGAAAACCAAAGGTGATAATGAAGTAAGTAATGCCTTTACACTTGTAAAACATTGTAAGTTAATGGCTTGAACATTGTAAGTTAATGGCTTGAACTCCCCAATCAAAAGACATAGACTGATAGAATGGATAAAAAAAATATTAACCATCTATATCTTGTCTATAAGAGACTCACCTCAGATATAAGGGAACAATCAAATTAAAAGTGAAAGGTTGGAAAAAGATTTCTACACAAATAGTAATCAAAAAAGGAGTAGGAGTAGCAATACTAATATCAGACAAGAATGATTTTAAATGCAAAACTGTTATAAAGGATAAAGAAGGTCATTATATATTAAAAGGGGCAATTTGTCAAGAAGAAATAACTATACTAAATATTTATGCACCTAGCCTTAGGGTCTCAAGATATATGAGGCACACACTGGCAACACTGAAGGGAGAAACAGATGTTGCAACAATAATAGTTAGAGACTTCAATACACCACTTTCAGTATTGGATAGAACATCTGGAAAGAGGATAAATAAAGAAACAGAGAGGTGGAATAATATCATAAATGAACTAGACCAAACAGACATGTATAGAGCATTGCACCCCAAAACAGTAGGATATACATTCTTTTCAAGTTCTCATGGTTCCTTCTCCAAGTTAGACCATACATTGGGTCACAAGACAAGTCTCAATAAATTTAAAAGGATTGAAATTATAAAAACACTTTCTATGATCAGAACAGAACGAAGCTGGAAATCATCAATGGATGGAAAAAGGGAAAATTCATAAATATACGGAGATTAAACAACACTCTCTTAAATAATTGGTGGGTCAAAGAATTGCAAGTGAATTCAGCAAATATCTTGAGATGAACAAAAACAGAACACAACATATCAAAACCTATAGGACACTGCAAAGGCAGTGCTGAGAGGGAAATTTAGAGCCCTCAATGCTTACAAATTAAAAATAAGAAAGAGCTAAAATTGAAGACCTAACTGCACACCTGGAGGAACTAGAAAAAGAACAGTAAACTAATCCCAAGCCATGCCAAAGGAAAGAAAAAATAAAGATCAGAGCAGAAATAAATGAAATCAAAGACAAAAAAAAAAAAAAAAAAAACTTGAATCGACAAAATCAAAGTTGGTTCTTTGAGAAGATCAATAAAATAGACTGACAAAGAAAAAAAGCAAGAAGATGCAAATAAATAAAATCAGAAATGAGAAGGCGGGGCACATTACCACTGACCCTACAGAAAAAAGAGAGATCATAAGAGGATACTATGAACAACTGTATACCAAAAAACGAGACAATGTAGAGGAGATGGGCAAATTCCTAGAAACACATGGACCACCTACATTAACCCTAGAAGAAATAGAAGACCTGAACAAACAAATCACAAGTGAAGAGAAACAGCCATCAAAATCCTCCAAATTTGAGAAGCCTGAAACAAGATGGCTTCACAATTGAATTCTACCAATTATTCAAAGATGACCTAATACTGATCTTGCTCAAACTTTTCAAAAAAAAAATAGAACAGGAAAGAATGCTACCTAACTCATTCTATGAAGCCAACATCACCTTAATACAAAAACCAGATAATGACACTATGAAAAAAGAAAATTACAGACCAATATCCCTAATGAATGTAGATGCGAAAATCCTCAACAAAATAGTTGCTAACAGAATCCAAAAGCACATTAAAAAATAATACACCACAATCAAGTGGGTTTTATATCAGGTATGCAAGGGTGATTCAACACAAAAAAATCAATTAGTATAATAAACCACATTGATAAACTGAAGAAGAAAAATCATGATCCTTTTTATTGATGCAGAAAAGGCATTTGACAAAATATAGCACCTTTTTTCTTGATAAAAAACACTTCAAAAGATAAGAAGAGAAGAAAGCTTTCTCAATATGGTAAAGTGTATATAAGAAAAACCTATAGTTAGCATTTTACTCAATGGTGAAAGACTGCAAGTTTACTCACTGAGATCAGGAGCAAGACAAAGATGCCCACTGTCAGCATTATTATTCAATATTGTGTTAGATGTTCTATCTAGAGCAATTAGGCTAGACAGAGAAATAAAAGGCACCCAAGTAAGAAAGGAAGAAGTAAAACTTCCACTATTTGCTGATGATATGATCCCACATTTAGAACACCCTGACACACCCACAACGAAGTACTAGCATTAATAAACAAGTTCAGCAAAGTGGCAGGATACAAGGTTAATATGCAAATTCAATAGCATTTTTATACACTACTGATGTGCAATCTGAGGAGAAAATCAGAAAAAAATTCCATTTATACTAGCGGCTAAAACAATCAAATATTTAGGAATAAACTTAATCAAGGACATAAAGGACCTCTATTTAGAAAACTGCAAACATTGCTAAAAGAAACTGACGAAGACTTAAATAAATGGAAGGACATTCTGTATTCATGGATTGGAAGACTAAATACCACTAAGATGTCAATTTTAACCAAACTGATTTACAGAGTTAACACAATCCCAATAAAAATCCCAACAGCCTTTTTTCAGATGTCAAAAAGCCAATTTGGAAGGGCAAGGGGCCCAAAATAGCAAAAAAAAAAAAAAAAAAAAAAAAAATCTTATAAAAGAAGAACAAAGTTGGAGGACTTTAAAGCATATTACTTAGCTACAGTGGTAAAAACAGCATGGTACTGGCATAAAGATAGACAGATTGACCAATAGAACCAAATTGAGAACTCAGAAATAGAACCTCACATCTATACTCAAGTGATTTTTGACAAGGTGGTCAAGCCCTCTCAGATGGGCCAGAACAGTCAATTCAACAAATGGTGCTGGGAGAACTGGATATCCTTATCCAAAAGAAAGAAAGACCCCTATCTCACACCTTATACAAAAATTAACTCAAAATGGATCAAGGACTTAAATATTTAAAAAACAACCATAAAACTCCTAGAAGAAAATGTAGGAAAAAACCTTCAAGATCTTATGGTAGGTGGTAGTTTCTTAAAACTTACATCCAAATCATGAGCAACAAAAGTAAAAATAGATAAATGGGACCTCCACCAAATTATTAATAAACACTTTTGCACCTCAAATGACTTTGTTAAAAGGGAGAAAAGACAGCCGACTCAATGGGAGAAAATATTTGGCAATCAGATATCTGATAAAGGTTTAGTATCCATGATACATAAGGAAGTCATACAACTCAACAATAAAAAGTCAAACAATCTGTAGCAGCTTGATATGGCTATGAATTCCAAAAATAGATATTGGACTATGCTTGTAATCTGGTCTGTAACTGGGCATGATTAAGTTATGATTAGGGCTTTGATTGGATCACATCATTAGGGCATTGAGTCCTCACCCCTTGCTGGGTGGAGACTCACAGGTAAAAGGCATGGCAAAGGACACAGATGAGGGTTCTTAATGTTGGAGTTTGATGCTGAAGTCTTAAGCTGGAGCCCCAGGAAGTCAGCACGCAGAGGAAAGGGAAGCAAGCCCAGGGAAGAGAGGACCTGAGCCAGGAGAAGAACACAGAAGAACAGAAGTGGCTCCTTAGACATGGTAGAAACCCCAGAGAAAGAGACAGAGGCATTTGCCTGATAGTCTACAGCTTACCTTGTGAAGAGAGGCAAAGCCTAGAGAGCCTCACAGTCTATAGATGTCCTTGTGGAGAAAACAGAGGAGCTGAGCCCAGAGGAACCCAGGAAGCCTTAACCCTGGCAGATGTCGGCAGCCACCTTGCTTCAACACATGAAAATAGACTTTGGTGAGGGAAGTAACTTATGCTTTATGGACTGTATCTGTAAGCTCCTACCCCAAATAAATACTCTCTATAAAAACTAACCAATGTCTGCTATTTTGCATCAGCACCCCTTTGGCCGACTGATACACTATCCAACTTAAAAATGTGGAAAAGACTTGAAAAGACAACTGTCCAAAGAAGAAATACAAATGGTGAGGAAACACATGAAAAAATGTTCAACATCACTAGTGAAGTACAAATCAGAACTACAATGAGATATCATTTCACGCCTATTAGACTGGCCACTATTAAAAAGTTGGAAAACTATAAATGTTGGAGAGGATGTGGAGACATAGCAATGCTTATTCACTGTTGTTGGAATGTAGAATGGTACAACCACTGTAGAGGACTGTTTGGCAGTTCCTAAGGAAGTTGAATATAGACTTGCCATGGGACTCAGCAATATCATTACTAGGTATTTACCCAGAAGAACAGAGAGCAGACACATGAAAAGACATCTGTGCACTGATGTTTTTGTTTTTGTTTTTCATAGTATCTTTTTTTAAAATTTTATTTTATTTATTCATTTAAAAAAATATATTACATTCAAAATATATGAGGTCCCCATTCACCCCCACCACCCCTCCCCACCACTCCCCCCACAGTAACACTCTTCCCCATCATCATTGACACATCCACGGCATCTGGTGAGTACATCTCTGGGCATCGCTGCACCCCATGGCCAGTGGTCCACACCGTAGTCCACACTCTCCCACATTTCATCCAGTGGGCCATGGGAGGACATACAATGTCCGGCAATTGTCCCTGCAGCACCACCCAGGACAACTCCAAGTCCCAAAAATGCCTCCACATCTCATCTCTTCCTCCCATTCCCCGCACCCAGCAGCCACCATGGCCACTTTTTCCACACCAATGCCACATTTTCTTGATTATTAACCACAATAGTTCATGAATAGAGTATCATTAAGTCCACTCTAATCCTTACTGTATTCCTCCTTCCTGTGGACCTTGGCTTGGTTGTGTCCATTCCACATCTATGTCAAGAGGGGGCTTAGATTCCACATGGATACTGGATGCAATCCTCCTGCTTTCGGTTGTAGGCACTCTAGGCTCCATGATATGGTGGTTGACATTCTTCAACTCCATGTTAGCTGAGTGGGGTAAGTCCAATAAATCAGAGTGTAGGAGCTGAAGTCTGTTGAGGCTCAGGGCCTGGCTATCATATTGTCAATCCAGAGATTCAAATCCCCTAGATATATCTTAAACCCCAGCACCAACTCCAATTCCAGTAAAGTAGCATGAAAGACTTGTGAAAAGAGATCACATCTGAGTCCAGCTCCATCACGCAGAAACACCAACTCCAAAGAAGGGCCAACTGACATGGCAGTGAACTCCATCTGTAATGACCATAGAACCTGTGGGTCTCTTTAGCCCTCAAAAGAACCAATACCTGGGGTTGTATCATTGTTTTTGTTTTTTAATTTATTTCTCTCCCCTTCCCTCTCCCCACCCCCCAGTTGTCTGCTCTCTATGTCCGTTTGCTGTGTGTTCTTGTCCATTGTATTCTTGTCAGTGGCACTGGGAATCTGTGTCTCTTTTTGTTGCGTCATCTTGCTGCATCAGCTCTCCATGCATGTGGCATCACTCCTGGTCAGGCTGCACTTTTTTTGCACAGACAGCTCTCCTTATGGGGCACACTCCTTGAGCATGGGGCTCCCCTATGCAGGGGACACCCCTGCCTGGCACGGCACTCCTTGAGCACATCAGCACTGCATGTGGGCCAGTTCACCATGCAGGTCAGGAGGCCCTGAGTTTGAACCCTGGACCTCCCATGTGGTAGGCAGACGCTCTATCAGTTGATCCAAATCTGCTTCTCATGCACACTGATGTTTATAGTAGCATTATTCACAATAGCCAAAAGTTGGAAACAACCCCCGTATCCATCAATGAATGGATAAACAAATTGTGATGCATACACATGACAGATATTATGCAGCAGTAAGAAGAAATGAAGTCGTGAAACATATGACGAGAAGGATGAACTTGGAGGACATTATGTTTTGTGAAGCAAGCCAGACAAAAAAAGACAAATACTATATGATTGTGCTATTATGAACTAAATACATTAGGTGAAATATATTATGTGAAATATGAATATCGGTAAAATTGCATATATAAGACCATTTTTCTTTGAAACTGAACAAATGTACATTAATACTATGAAATGTTAATATCAGACCAAAAAAAACCCATTATATTAAGTGAGGGAGACCAGACAAAGAGGCCTACATATTGAATGATTCCCTTTATATAAAATGTAAATATAAATCAATTTATAAAGATGGAATTTGATTAGTGATTACGTAGGGCTGGGGAAGGAATGCTAAGTGGTGTGGAGTCTTTATTTTTGTAATAATCAAATTGTTCTAAAATTTTTGAGATGATGACTATACAACACTGTGATTATGTGAAGAGCCATTGATTATTCACTTTGGATAGATTGTATGGTATGTGAATATACATCAATAAAACTGCTAATCAACTAATAAATAATTGTACAAGAATAGCTAGAAATAGCAGCTATGTACAACAGGGGGTTAAGAGGTGAGGAATTTTCTCGTTTGTCTAGTTTGTCTGTTTTTTGTTATTATTATTGAAATAATGAAAATGTTCTAATAACAATTGTAGTGATGAACACACAACTATGTGATTATACCAAATACCACTGATTGTACACTTTGGATGGATTGTATGCTTTACTAATATGTATCAAAAAATTGATTTGTTTAAAAAATAATTTAAAAATATAAATAAAATTTTAAAAGTAACTTGCCTGAGGCTACCCACCTAAGCAGCAAAGTTTAGTTTTAAACTGAGGTCTATTAAAACAAAAGACTTGATTTTAACCACTTTATTATGACAACATATATAGACACACATTTCTATTTACTAATTTATTTAAATATGACTACATATGTTTTTTTCCTACATGAACCTCTACAAGCAAAGTACTCTATAAAGGTAAGACAAAGTTTAAATTAAGGATCTAGTCAGCTATGTCAGGTTGGAGAGAAGAATAGAATTGTTCTGTATATGTATTTCCATCGCTACCTCTCACCTCTGCTCTTACCTCAATCCTCTTCAACACTTGGCAATAGGACTACCGGTAGCCCCATTACCTTTAGAATCAATCACATGTAAAAAATTAAAGAATAATCTGGTGCTGTGTGAGCTGCTATTTTTTAAACTAAAATAGCATGAAACTAAAAACTTGAAAGGGACATATGAGTATAAACACTAGTCACTTTGAAGATCATTTTTCTTAAAACCTCTTTCCTACACACACAGAGCCAGAATCATTCCAAGGCTTTCATACTTTTTGAAAAAGTGAAGAGATGTTGAAGGATCAGAAAACACTAGAAGGACACTAGAACCATGGCCCTTCCTACGTGAGTCACTGGCAAACTGGCAAATGGGAATGAGGTTCTCGGTGACTACACATAGTCCCTAAAGGCGAGAAGCCAGATGCTCCTCTAATTCCCCTCTCCAATTTGGGAAAAAACATTGGGTAAAAGAGAGGATGGGGGAAATATCAAATTATTATAAATTTTATACAAAGTGCTAAAGGGAATACAAATAAAGAAATGGTCTGAAGGAAGTTAGACCAGACACCCTAACTTGCCAAGCCCAATGATACTCTGAACCCTACTTTGAATCTGAATATCCAGCACCCCCTAGTGACTAGTGCACATTTATCAAATCTTTTTCCAGGAGCACATATCAAATTTTATTTCTAGAAATAAAGCCCTAGATACAAAATTATCTCCATTTGGTATGGTTTGAGGGAGCAGTCCTCTTAGCTCCACACCACTAGGAACTTTGGCTTCCCTAGGAGATATAATATTCCCTAGCAATATATATAAAAGGAATGTAGGATCAATGGTCCTAATGTAAGTTTTCTCCAAGAAAAACTCTAAAGAGTCTGCTGAGGTCTTCTGCCTCTTCGATGGCTGGGCCACCTACACATTTGAGCACCTCTAAACACCAGAACCCTAATCATAAATTAACCAATGCTAAAAACATATTTGTGACAAAATAATAATTTAATAGAATGAAGAGACTCTTTCATTTAATTCATCAAATATGGAAATTTCAAATTTCCTGCAATTCAGACACTGGTAAATATAATTCTATTCATTCAGTCAACAGATATTTATAGATCTCCTATTATGTGCCAGGCACTCTTCTAGGCACAGCAGTGGATAGAACAGAAAAAAAAAATTCTCTGTTTCATCAAGCTTAAATCTTAGCAGGAGAAAAAAACAAAAAGGTATTTAATTAAAATACATAAATTGTTGGACCACAGATGATTATGGAAAAAAAGCCTGGAAGAGGAGACATGAAGTATTTGGGGGAGGATTCCCTTAGATAGGAAGACCAGGGAGAACTCCAAAGAGAAAGAGATTTTGAACTATGACCTGATGAAATTAAAGGGAATGAGTAGCTCATATAATGATGGAAGAACTTTCTGGACTGAGGGAACACACAAATTCAAATATCCTGAAGCAAGAATATAATCGGTATGTTCAAGGTTCAACAAGAGAGCTTGTCACTGAAATGGGGCAAATGAGGGGGAGAGAAGATAACTGAGTTCAAAATAGAGCAGTCAAAGAAGGTCATCTCATGTAATTGTCATTAGAAAGAATTTGGGTTTTATTTAGAAATAGGAAGCTCTCAAAGGGGTTTTGAAAAAAGGAGTCAAATGACCTGATATGTTTTACAAGATTACCCTGGATACTGTACTGAAAATGGACTTCAAAAGTGGGTTCAGAGAGGGGGAGGGACATAAGCAGGAAGACCAGATAGTCTATAACAATAATCCAGGTGAGGGATGGCAGTGGCTTGTACAAGGATGGTCACAGTGGAATGGTGAAAACTGATTAGGTTCTGAATATATTTTGAAGGTAGACCTGACAGATGTGGGATAAAAGAAAAAGAGTAAAGGATGATACTAAGGTTTTGGCCTGAGCAACAAAGAATGGTGTTGCCATTAACTGCGATGGAGAAGACTGCAGGAGGAACTGGCTTTGGGGAAATAACAGGAGCTTCGTGTTCATCACATTGTCTGGGACCTCTACTAAGAGCCCATATCTGGAAAATGCAATCACAAGACAAGAAATGTTAACTTATAAGTTTTATTTACAATCAAAGCATAGTATGAGGTACAGCATCAGAAAACTGCAGTTCGGAGGAGAAAACACCCCCTCAAATTCCCAGAGAAACGCCAGGCTCTAGCAGGCAACATTGGTTCAGCACCAAGGACAGCACCCGACATACTGGTAGGGAACAAATAAAAGAAAAAGGGACACGATTAGTGGAACTCAGTGCATGAATGCTAAAAGATATCACTGGGTTTTTGGTAGACATTTTATTAGTTGCATCCATCAAATCATTGTTATATCACATTGAAAGGATGAGCTCTGTGAATCTTTTGCTGGGGGCAAACAATCACCATTTTCCGTATCTTTATTTTTCTTTCTCAACTGCATCTACAGACACATTTATTTTTCTGTCTTTAAGCATATATTTTAGAAAATCTGATTATACATTTTTATGGCATTTGCCCTAGCAGTCGTTTTTCAATATTCCAATTCAAATTTTCTGTCTCTGTTACATTCACCTTCACTTGTAAACATCGTTAACATTTTTTCTTGTGGCTGTATCAGTATTATATTTAAATCCACTACCATAGATAATTGTTCCCTTTCAACTAATCTAAGTTCTTTGTATAGTACAACATCAACCACAGTTTAGCTGAGAACAGTGCAACTAACTTGTCCATCATCAGAGTTGGCTGAGTTCTAAATGATTAAATTCTTCTGGCTAATGTTTGATTGGTCCAAATTCTTTAGTGATACATAATCCCAAAACAGATTTTGGTAATGGCTCCTATAAGAATGTAATTTTGTGCAATTTTAACTTTTATTTAATAAGTAATAACTAACATATTATAAACAGTAATACTTAAACATTCCAGGGAGACATCTAAGCATATCCAATCAACTGATCATGTACTATCAAAAACCCTGAAGCACAACAATTCCACTTTAAAAGGCTGAAAACATATGCAGACGTATATTAAATCATTTTCAAAAATGGTATTATTGTTAATTAAGTGTAGATATGTCCATGCCCACAATCAAGTATTCCAAATTTTCACACAAGCTATGAAGCTGGTTATTGAAATCTAACTCAAGACCTAATGCAGCCCAGTAGGGGCTTTCACATGTGAGCCCTGGACATTTTCCCAGTTCTTCTTACTACAGAGCCACAACCCCATCTCAGCTCTGTTTTATTTATCACAAAATATCCATTCTGCTCTTTAGATATTTGTATCTAGTTAAGCAAATGTGGCAGCATGGTGCTATCTTAGAAGTCAGATAAGCTTAAATTCCAGCTCTGCCTGTTTACCTGTGTATGACCTCGGGCATGTCATTTGGTATCTCTTAGCTTCAGTTTACACACAAGGAAATAAAAACATCTACATTTCAGAGTAGCTGGGTGAATTAAATGAGATCATGTATAGAGAGAGTCTAACATAGATCCATAGCAGGTCCTCGGTAAATCTAGCTCCAGATAACCAAGTGACTTGGTATTTGTCTGTTTTCCTAAATAGTTTACCATTGCGTAGATTGAGCAATGAACCACGAATCTTCATTTCTAAACCAAGAGCAGCTACCATCTTGATTCCTTGAGTAAAATATTTAGGATCCTATATACAAAAATGTAGACAGTTGTGGTATATTCCTTCCTGTGTCACTAATTGATACCAGTGAAATGATTTTGATGATACCAAGTAAAAAGATAATTTATGATGAGAAGTAAACATAAGAAATCACACCATTTTATAACAAATACATTCAATTTCATGTAGATTTTCAATAGAAATCTATGGACAGTTTGCATACAAATACATTCCTCTCTTCTAGATGTCAAAAATCCTTTTGGGAAAGGACATCAATTAAACAAGAAAAATAAAGCCAGAATACATCAAGTTCAATATTCATTATATAGTTTCCTTTGTCTCTGGATCTACTTAATCCATCAATACTCAAATTAAAACAAAATATCTGACATAAGGGTTTCTATGACAACTTGGATTTCTGGTCTCTGAAGTCATTTCCTCTGTGAAGTAAACATTCTGAGCTTTGTGTGCTTCATTGATAAGATCTTCCCTACTGGCTGCCAAGGTTGCTTTATGCATCACACATTTGGATGTACTGGACAACTAATTCATCACAATCTGTGACAAAGTGGCATTATCCAGAGACACATTTCTGTAGAATATGCAACTCGCTTTAAACCAGTTGATGTGACATTGTACTCTGAGCCCATAAGTCATTTTATGTCCATATGAAGAAAACTGTTAATTAGAAAATCTGTAAATCTGCAACCAGATTTAAACTAAATAGAAAGAATATTTGGCTGGAGGTTTTTGGGTTTTTTTTTGAAATCTGCAATGCTGTTTTTGTGTTACTTGTTATATCCCTAGAAGGATTTCAGAATCTTGGAGTTGGAAGGGGATCTTAAAAATCTTCATTATTTATCTTTCAGCAAACCTTTATGGAGCACTCACTCTATACTATAGCATGGTCCTTCTTTTTACAAACAAGGAATCTGAGACCTAAAGGAACAAGTCACTTGACTAATTAACAACAAAGTCGGACCAGACACCAGCCTCTCCTCCCAATCCAGTGCTCTTTCCACAGCACACCATCTCCTCAAAAGCTACCAATTTTGAAAAACAGGCTTAGAAATCCTTAATTTTTAAAAAACTCTTATTGTGGTAACATACATACAACATATGATGTCCTATTTTAACCATTTTCAAGTTTACAATTCAGTGGTATTAATTACATTCCCAATGGTATGCAACCATCACCAATTAAATTTTTATACTAATGTTATTTTTCAATTACTCATCTGCCCACTCACACCAAGAAAAATTCTCAAACAACATTTAGAAAAATGACTAAATCTTAATGGCATACTTCCTAAGTAAGTTTTATAGCATTTTATTCCTATTGTCCAACTAGTTGGTTACTCTATGAAAAATCTAATTATCTTTGCTGTATGTGAAATATTTTAATCCAGTACATGTTTATGTGAACTATAATTGCCTACCATTTCATCTAATACACACAGTGCATGCATAATAGCTCATTCTGCAAATATATTTTGTTGCAGTGGCTACCTGCAGAGTCATCTCAAACTACAGCTTTCTCAGATTTAGAAATTATTAGGAGATTTTTTGGTTTATAGTTCCATTCCAAGTGGTTTATAGAAAAGAAAACTATAAGAACTTTATTAAAAAGGAAATATATTGATTTAAGTGAA
This sequence comes from Dasypus novemcinctus, assembly GCF_030445035.2. Lineage (NCBI taxonomy): Eukaryota > Metazoa > Chordata > Mammalia > Cingulata > Dasypodidae > Dasypus > Dasypus novemcinctus. The sequence goes on along the minus strand of NC_080684.1, from coordinate 84,947,207 downwards.
TAAACTGGTTTAAAAATTTTAATATAAAATTGTTTTAAAGACCCTGGCTTGTGATTTTAGTCTATAGAGAGACCTACAAAGCTTTTTTTCAATTTCCCATCCCTATATACAAATGTGAAAAGCACTAGCAATATATATCCCTTGTAAACACAAAAGAGAGGGAGAATGGGGGGGGGGGGGTAAAAAAAGGAAAGAATACAATTTAGTGTTTCAATGACTTCAAGTGAGCTGGATATTTTTTCAATCTTTTCCTTTCTTACAATAATCTACTTTTTACATGACTTGCTGAATTTGATATAGAATTTGAGCTGGCTTATCTCAGAATTTACCATCCATTTAAGCACTAAATAAATTAAATTTCAAATTATAAGTCAGCTAATTTGGCTGCCCATTTTTAAATAAGATATAGTAATGGACTTGTGCCCTTAATTAACTGAATGTTTACATAATACAGAAAATAGGTTCAAAACATGACATTGAATTTAAATGTAACTGCAACATAAACTACTTTTGTGGTATTATGCATGATCTATAAATATTGATTTTTTTCAAAAACATAAACTTGAATGAAAAGATAGAGGTTGCATTACTTTAGTGGATACATTTTTGTAAGCAAACTTTGCAGAAAGAGAGGGAAAAGAAAATACAAAACAAAGCAGAATGTAGTAAATGATATGAACTGAAAAGAAATAAAACAAATAGAAATACACAAAACATAATATCAAGGGAAAGAAGCATGATGAGAATCAACTAAACCACAAAGAAAGTTTAAGATAAGAATCCCAAAAGTAAGGGGGGAAAACGTGACAAATTAGTACTTCTTATACAGTTTTTATTTTTTCCCACTGGGAGTTCAAGGTTGTTCCACCATCTCCCCTCCACTCCTCACAGGCTCTAGTAGAAAGCTTTGGCTGATCAGATTTAAGGCTTTTTTTAAAGTTCCCTCACCTAGTACCTTCACATCTCCATTCCCTCTGCCCATTTGTATGGACTCCCTTGGAAAACAAAAGTTTCCCTGTCTCTGCCTGTGCATGTGTGTGAGTAGATGTGCATGGCTTTCTCTCTCTTACACTGTTTCTCACATACTTGCTGCCAGGTCCAGGAGCTACTGTCTTGCTTGAGAAGATCTGAGAAGAGTGACTGCTGGGTCTCAAAGAAAATGCGCTCTTTCACTTGAACATTGGTAGGTATGGACTTTCTTCAAATGGAAGTGATTAGATCAAGACTCAGATTGGGTCTTTGGAGAAAAAAGTGAGAGAAAAAACCACTTAACTTGCTGAGTGGCTGAAGGCAATCTAGCTTTGTCCATGCCATCCAACCTGGCTGGTTATGGTTTAGCAGGGGTTAGGCTAAGACTTTGCTGGTAATCATCACTTTATTTACCTTGCTTAGTTTTTAGTTAAGCTCTTCAACAGATCTGTACGTCCAGAGCTGTTTCTTATTACTATTAATTTGTTTTATTCTCTTGACACAATTTGATAGGAATTCAGTGTTGAGTATTGTCAGGGTGGGGGTTGTGGCCCAAAACACCAAGAACCCCCATATTGTTTTTTTCCATCAAGAAAAGACCTGGACACTGGTGGAGATACAGGAGGAATTCAGTGCTGGTGGGTATGTCCATTAGTACAGTGTCTATGGGGAATGATTTGAGAATATTCATCAAAATTCAAAATGGGCCTAATTTTTGAGTGATCAATTCCATTTCTAGGTATCAATCATATGGAAATGTATATACTCAAAGATGAATGTCCAAGAATACTCACTAAGTCACTGTTTATAAGAGTAAAACACTGGCAATAGCCTCATGTTTATCAATAGCAGAAAACTTACCTGAATGTTGTATCCATGTTCAAGACATTTAACATTGCCATTAAAAAAGGAAGGGTGGACCTACCCATTCTGACATATAACACTCTCCAGGACAGATAAATTGAAAAAAGTATATTATGATTCAATTACATTTTTTAAACTTCATATGTGTGACTCTGATTCTGACTCTTTCTCTGTTTCTTAGATTATCTGGAAATATAGTCCCAGAGAGTGGAATTGGTACTGTGGGGGGATAAATTGATACCTTTCATTTTATTCTTCCATTCTGTACTGATTTTTAAATAATATGCATGCATTGTTTATAATTTGAAAACAAAAATTCTAAAAAGTACTATACTGGGCATATCTACTTAAAAACCTCCATTTACCAAACAGCTTGTGAGGCAGGCCTTGCTCAGTGGTCCAGCAACTGATAGTCATTGTTCCAAATGGAGCTCATTCCATATATCACAGTTGTTTTATTAGTTCCTAGAAATTTGCTCCTAAGGTTTGATTTCCCATTTGATGGCATATTAAGATACCATATGGCAACTTACTAAACTTGACTACACTGCATAAACCATTTTTACAAATAAAACAGTTAACAATTACCTCCAGAACATCAACAGGTGCATTTGGGAGCTTATCAGAAATACCGGAATGCCCCTTCAGTTCTGACAACCATCTATACTTTCATTCAAAAGTGTGCAGGCTGTGACATGGCCAGAGAGAGAGTGCTAGGTAAGTCACTTCAAAAACTGTATACTATAATGCTGACCATACAAATAAGAGTATGAAAAATGATGTCTAACTGAGCATACTGCAAATAAATGGGCTATACATCCTTGCGTTGTTAATGAGAAAGTTAACCAGCACAACTGGGATCAGGATAACAAAGCAGGAGAAGGATCCATTCCTCTATCATTTTCTTCAAGAGTACATGGGGGGAAAAGTGATTAAGATTTTATATAACCTTGTATTGCAAACCAGGAATGAACTGGCTCTTAGAAAACCCTTTGGAATTAACCTAAAGATGGTGGTAGTTCAGAATCTCAACTGCTGGTTTAAATTTTGCCTATACATCATTTCTATTTTGGTGGGAAATGAAAAAGTAATTGACATAGCAGTAGAGAAAGAATTGTACAAGTGCTACTGACAGCTCTAAAACGCTCAATTTCTTTTATTATGGCGTTAGAGATAAGCTTGCTGACTTAAAATTTTCCGAATTTTGATCCGTGTTTGACTTTCCGGAGACAGTAACACCACAAATGTATTTGAACAGAGAGTAAAAAATTTGTTTTATAATAATCTACTACTTCTGCCTCATCAGTTCTCATGCTACATAATAATCAGGGCAGGAAAAGGGACATTTGTTTTGAAAAACCAGTTGTTTTGCCAGGGTGGAAAGAAACCAGGAGTCCCATCAATGAACTGGATGAAGAGTTTCTTTGGTAATAAAATGAAGGAACAAGAATGAAAGGGTTCCAGTAATGTGGCAGCCTGAGGTAGGAAGGTGGGAGGACTCCTTCTTCTCTAATTATCTAGAAATGTTAGATGAAATGTAGTTACACAACCACAGAAGTTGTTAAATGCCAAGCCAAGCTGGCAGGAACAGAAAAGGAGAAGGGAATGAGAAGGAGAATTGGAAGGAAGGTGGAAAGGAGGGACTCAAAGCCAGAGCAATAAGCAGAAACTGATGCTTCTTTTCCCCCCAGTGCAAGAGCTTGAGACCTAGGCAGCATGAAGCTAATTAAGAGACCTGGCTTCAGGCCCATTCAAGGGGGGAGTTGGAACAGAGTTCCTCCAAAGAGCTAAAAGTCCGAAAGAGCTGCCCTACAAGTGAATGGGAAGGACAAGAAAAGCTACCCTCTTCTCCTAGGGAAGTGGCAGGAATTGCCATGGACCTATGTTCCCATTCCCCAACAGAAAAAATCACAACAGGAAAATCAAAAGTATGCTTATAACAGAGTCCAACTTCATAGGCTCCAAGGAGGAAAAGAACCTAAGTTGAAAAATTAGCATGAAGATTGGTCCAGGGCCAGTGAAACCCCAGGTCCTTATAGTGTTCTGCAAGACCACTTTCTCAACATGGAAAACAACCACAGCTGAACGTGAGCTCACAATTCAATTGCATCACCATATACACTTAATGAGTATGTAGTGCGTGTCAGGATCCATTTCTAGGTGGTTGGGAGACATCACTGAATACAACAAAGATTCCTGACCTTGTGAGCTTATGTTCTAATGGGCAAATGGAGAATTTCTAAATGGAGAGAATGAATAAGTAAATTAAATAGTAGGCTATAAGGTTCTATGTACTATGGAAAAAGAATAAGTTGAGCAGGGTGAGAGTATGAGAGGGGCAACGCAATTGTGAACAGGATGATCAGGGCATTCCTCACTGAGAGGGTGTTGTTTAAGCCAGGACTTGAAGGAGTTGAGGGTGTTAGCCATGTGGGTATCTGGTGAAAGAATGTCCCAGGCTGTGGTAGGAGATGCCTGTTGTATCAGAAGAATTGTGGGGAGGCCAGGAGGACATAGTGGAATATAGGAGGTGAGAATACAGAGTATGAGGTCATAGAGAAGGCAGTTCATCCGGGCCTTTGCAGGACTTTGTAAGAACTTTGGCTTTTACTCTGAATAGAAAGCAGAGTTGTGGGATTTTGAACAGGGGCCTGATTTAATATATATTTTAAGAACCTATTGAGTTGCATGGTACAGCACTGAAAAGAGATGGGATGGGGAGGAGGGAAACCAATAGGAAGTTATTTATAATAGGAAGCTAAAGTGGTAATCCAGACAAGACATAACGGTGGCCTAGATCTGGGTGAAAGCAGTGAAGGAAGTGAGAAATAGTTGGATTCTGAAGGTAAAGCCAACAAGACTTCTTGACAGATTGATTGGGATGTATGAAAGGAAAAAAAGGTATCAAGGATGACTCCAAGGGTTTTGGCCTCAGCAGCTAGAAGAATGGAATTGTCATCAACTGAGAGGTTTTAGGTAGATCATGTCTTGGAAGAATATCAGGAGTGAAAACAGAGAAACCAATGCACCAAGCAGGACAGTCAGAGCTCTAAAAACTGGATAAGATGGAATATTCAGAAAGAAGCTACAAGAAGTATTAAATATGTTTAAAAATATTAAAGAGAAGGGATTGAAATTATAATGAAAGAAGAATGTGGACAAACCTGGCCTGAATTGAAAAAGAACAAACTAGAACTTTGAGAAAAGAAAAATGCAGTCATTGAAATTAAAATCTCAAAGACAGATTAGACAACATACTAGACATATCTGAGGAGAAAATTAGTGAACTAGAAAACAGGTATGAAAAAATCAACTAGAATGGATCACAAAGATCTAAAAGGGAAGAAAATATATCTCTTCATATATATATATATAGAAGAGATATAGAAGAGATATAGAAGACAGAAGGAGAAGGTCTAATGTATGTCTAATCATAGTTCCAGATTGAGAGAGTAAAGGGAATGAGAATAATAGCTGAGAATTTTTCAGAAATTATTATATGAGCCCCTAGAGTAAGAAGACTCTCCTTGCCCAGTGCATGATAAATTCCCTTTTAAATCCCAAAGACAAGAGAAGTTTTTAAAACAGCCATAAAAAGACAGAGTACTTTCAAATTAATAAATAGACTTCTCACTAGCAACAACTGAAGACAGAAGAAAATTTAATAACAAAGTACTGGGGGAAAATAACCAGAAATCTGGGATTCTATATCAAGCTACAATACCATTCAAGAGTGAAGATGAAATAAAGAGAGTTTTCAACAAATGAAAACTGTTTGCTCCCCACAGATGGATGTTGAAAAACTAAAGGAGGCTGAACTTCTGTATGAAGGAAACAATGCAGAAGAAGTGAGATGTAAGAAGCAATGGTGTGGACTTACTGATATCCTACTATGGAACTATTGTGATTAGTAATGGAAGCAACTGTAGCATTGATGTGGAGAAAGTGGTCACGGTAGCTGCTGAGGGTAAGGAGAGGGAAGAAGAGATATGATGTGGGGGCATTTTCAAGACTTGGAGTTGTCCTGGGTGGTACTGCAGGGACAGATGCTGGACACTGTATGTCCTGCCATGGCCCACTGGGTGGACTGGGGGAGAGTATAAACTACAATGTAAACTATTATCCATGTGATGCAGCAGTGTTCCAAAATGTATTCACCAAATGCAATGAATGTGCCACGATGTGAAAGAGGTTGTTGATGTGGGAGGAGTGGGGTGAGGGGGGAGGAGGGTATATGGGAACATCAGATTTTTTTAATGTAACACTAAAAAAGAGAGAGAGAGAAAAAAAAGAAGCAATGCGGAATGAAGAAATTGGTAACATGGATAAATAGAAATAAGGAGGTCGTTGGGATGGATGATTTCTGAAGCCCCTTCCACTTCTATGAACCAAGCACTGTTCAGGACTGATACAGGTCAGAGTGGTCCTCCACATTCTTCCAGGTTGCTATCCTTTTCATGCGTTCTGAGTTCCTAGTTATTTTGTCTTCCTCCTTGGCTATCTTTATTCTTGTCTTCTACTTTGCTTCTTCTACTCTTCTCTCCTGAGAAGAGAATATTCTCCCAATTTACTTGGCACCTTTCTGTTTTGCTAAGGCCAATCCTAAACTCAATATAAGTTATTAAGCACCCACTTCATACCAGACATTAGAGATAAAAAGACAAACAAGACATAGCCCCACCATCTAAGGAACTTGGCTTGGACTCCAGCTGGGGCGTGATTCTTGGTGACTAAAGTCTGCATGGGGTTGGCGTAAGTGCAGCAAAGAGGAGAATTAGGGAGAGGTGACTAGGTGAAAGAAAACCACCCCAGTCTCTCCTCCCACAGCCACCTCAAGTCCTGAATGCTTTCACCGCAGCTTTTAAATAATATGAGACAACACACAGAGAACTTATTCTGAGAAAAAAGTGGTTGGTAACTATACTATTATTTCTGAAACCTGTTCTCAGGTTCTTTAAGTCAGCCTTTATTTCATAAAATATGGAGCAGATAGGCCATGACCATAAAATGCCATCTGGAATTTCAAAACACATATTTCTTCTAAAATAATTTAGAACTTTACTTGTACTGATGCACACTTAGAACTGATTACAACCCATAAAATTCAGTACACTAAAATATTATGTTTATTCCACTGATGAATTTACTTTGAATCATAGAAATATATATACTTCCCTGAAAGTTGTAATTTACTGAAATATAGTTTTCAACTAAATTACAAACTTTAAAACTCTCTAACACTAAATAATCTTCCCCCTGTCCTACAAATACTGCTGTGAGTTAGCACTGCAAAACTGCTACACTTCTGAAAGAATAAAATCATTATCTTGAGTTTTCTACAATTATTTTTCAAAGGTTTTTTTTTTTTTAGGAGGTACTGGGGACTGAACCCAGGACCTCAAACATGTGAAGCAGGGACTCAACCACTGAGGTACACCTGCTCCCCTCTACAATTATTTTTAACATATGTTTGAGAATGCTGAACCAAATAATACAGAACAGTAAATTATTGGCTTTATATTTATTTCTCTCTGCTTCTGTCACTAACTCACTGAAAACAATACTACATCACTTAAAGACCTACTGGACAATTCATCCAATGTCCTCATGTATATATTATCTATGTTATTTAAAATAAGAAAAATAAACCTGAATAGCTTAAGTTTGAGAATGAGAGATATCTAGAGTGGGAAAGCACTTCAAAGATGATCTATCCCAGGGTTTCTCAACGTCAGAACTACATTTTGGACAGATATTTCTTTGTTGTAGAGGACTGTCCTGTGCATTATAAGATGTTTAGCAATATTCCTGGTTTCTATTAACCAATGTCAGCAGCACCAGCTGCCCCCCTCCCACTATCCTAACAATAAAAAATGTCTCCAGACATTATCAAATGTCCCCGGGGTCGGGGGGTAGGGGGCACCCCTACTTGAGCACCAGCAACATGTACATTGAGAAGCTGAATCTCAGAGAAGTTCAGTAATTTACTCAAGTTCACAAAGCTCCTGTAAGGCTTCCCTGGGAATAGAGCCAGATTATCTGTATTTTAGATTAATGTTTTTTCAATAATGCCTCTCTATTTTTCCCATTAGATATTACCATATTAAGTGCTTAAATGGTAATTTTAATTATTTATCCAGTTTATATTGATGAAGATCACTAATAATAAATAATTTCTTAAAATTTTAATGATTAATTAACTGTTTGTACTACATGAAAATGTCCCTACTCGCAGTTTCCTTTAGCTACTTCTGAGGGCAAAGATTTACCACTACTTGCTTATGTACTACTGAAGCTGAACCAGACTTTCAAAGTCTGAAATGATAATGCTAGTATGCAGCCCAAATACAAATCTATTCTCACTCTGGCAATTTAAAAATGCAATTTTTATATTAACCTTTTTCAGTCCTTTATCTTTTCTTTTAATGCCTGCTCTCTAAATCCAACCTTTCTAAAGGCCTGTCTTTAAAGTCTAATTCTGTGCCTGAATGGTTGAACTTTGCAAAAAAAGTTTAGTACACTGTTCTTCAGTTAAATAAACATTGATTATCTAGCTGGTTCATCTTACCAAGTATTGTGTATAAAGGTAAATGCATACTCGACTGCCCTAACCCATTGTGAACCACCAATTCTCTTGAGAGATAAAATTCCTTCTGTTTGAGAACATCAGTCCTCCCCAGGATGTGGGTATACCTTCACTCCCATTGTATAGGTCTCTACCCAATGATATAACCCACTATGACAAAATGAGCACTCACACTCTCTAGAAGCTTGCCCTGTGTCAGATGCCCCCTTTAAGCATCTTAAACAGTAACCTTCCTTATATTTTCTAAAGAGTTTTCTCTACATAATCTCAACCACATGCCTGACAATCTCCTATGTTCAAATGTTCCCCCCACCCTCTCCCAAATTTCTTGGGTCATCTGACCCTTCCTCCCATCCCTAGCCCCCCTCAAGCCCACAAAACCCCACCCAAAGGTATCCCTATGCCCCCATTTTATCCCTTCCCTGTAAAAATACTTACCTCCAGCTTATCATAGATTTCACCCATGTAGGTGTCAGCTTGCAACCTTCCTCTACCCCCCAACTTCCTTTAAGCCTATCATCCAGTCTCTAGCTCTCTGAGACAGCTTGGTTTACTTATTTCATATCAGAGAGGTCATGTAGTATTTGTCCTTCAATGCCTGGGTTGCTTCACTCAACATAAGGTTCTCAAAATTCATCCATGTTATCACAAGTGTTCGTACTATATTCATTCTTATAGCTGAGTATTCCATTGTATGTATATACCACATTTTATTTATCCACTCATCTGTTGATGGGCATTTGGGTTGATTCCAACTTTCGGCGATAGTGAACAATGCTGCTATGAACATTGGTGTGCATATATCAGTTTGTGTCCTTGTTTTCTGTTCTACTGGGTATATGCCCAGCAGTGGAATTGCTGGGTCATATGGCAAATCTATAGCCAGTTTTTTGAGAAACCACCAAACTGTCCTCCAGAATGGCTGGATCCTTTTGCATTCCCACCAGCAGTGGATGAGTGTTCCCATTCTTCCACAACCTATCCAGCACTTGTAGTTTTCTGATTTTTTGATAGCTGCCAGTCTTATGGGAGTAAGATGGTATCTCATTGTTGTTTTGATTTGCATTTCCCTAAATAAAAGAGTCAACTCAGACAAGCAGAATATCTCAGCCTACATGTAATATCAGGTGTTAAAAACTGCTTTATGACTTTGGATAAAAGGGGGAAATGGAAAGGACAAATGAGTTTATATGGCTATGAATCTCTCAGAAAGAGTCAGGAGGTCATCAGAGGGGTAATGCTTATGCACGCCTCAGCAGGGTCCCAGAGACAGCCAAAGTAGATAGAAGCCCAGGTATGGGTTCTCCTGAGGGCTACAGAGACCCACAGGTTCTACAGTCATGGAAGAGGGCTCTGGAGTTCAATGCCATGTCAGTCGGCCCTACTTTGGAGTTTGTGTTCCTGAGTGTGATGGGGTTGGACTCAGAAGAGACCTTTCAACATACGCCTCTTCTGTTACTTTTACTGGACCTGTGGTTGGTGCTGGAGTTGGTGTATACTCAGGAGACCTGAATCTCTGGACAGTCCATATGACAGCCAGGCCCTGAGCCTCAGCAGACTTGCAACTCCTACCCTCTGGTTTATTGGACTTACACTGGCCAGCTAACAGGGAGGTGAAGAAAGTCAACCACCACACCAGGGAGCCAAGAGTGCCTACAACTGCAAGCAGGAGAATTGCATCCATCATCCATGTAGAATTGAAGCCCCCTCTTGATATAGAGGGGGCTGGACATAACCATCCCAGGATCTACAGGCTAGAGGAATAGAGTATGGATTAGAGTAGACTTACTGATATTTTACTATGGAATTATTGTGATTAGTAATGGAAAAACTGTAGCATTGATGTGGAGAAAGTGGCCACGGTAGCTGCTGAGAGTAAGGAGAGGGAAGAAGAGATATGATGTGGGGGCATTTTCAGGACTTGGAGTTGTCCTGGGTTGTACTGCAGGGACAGATGCTGGGCATTGTATGTCCTGCCATGGCCCTCTGGGTGGACTGGGGGAGAGTGTAAACTACTATGTAAACCACTATCCATGTGGTGCAGCAGTGCTCCAAAATGTATTCACCAAATGCAATGAATGTGCCACAATGATGAAAGAGGTTGTTGACGTGAGAGGAGTGGGATGAGAGGGTTGGGGGGTTTATAGGGATCTCATATTTTTTGAATGTAACATTAAAAAAAATAATAAAGAAGAAAAAAAAAGGTAAATGAGACACAATGCTTACCTCTGAAAGACTTACAATCCAGTGCATAATATAGACAGTTAATTTAAAAATAATTCTATAACAGGATGCAAGCAAAAATCTTAGGCAATGAGTCCAAACTGGGGTGTTGGAGAAAATTTCTTGAAGAAAGCCACATTTAAGGCAAGTTTTAAAGAATGATATATTAAAAAGCCAAGAGAGAAAGGGAAGAATGATATATTAGAGAGCCAAGTTTGAAAAAAAAAAGTGGGAAGGTCATTTCAACAAAGGAAATGGCAAAGCAAAAGCAAGTGGCCATGAAATGATGGGAATTTTGAGAAAATTTTATTCAATCTTGCAAACTATGAGAGGAGGAATGATTGAAGATTAGGTTGGAGAACAAATAAGAGGCCTGGTTGCAAATGTTTGTAAAAACTAATTGCCATTAATATTTTCATAGGCATACATTGCTTCATAAAAAGTAGAATTAGGGCGGCAGACTTGGTCCAGTGGTTAGGGCATCCATCTACCACGTGGGAGATCCGCGGTCCAAACCCCGGGCCTCCTTGACCCGTGTGGAGCTGGCCCATGCACAGTGCTCATGTGCGCAAGGAATGCAGGGGTGTCCCCCGTGTAGGGGAGCCACACGTACAAGGAGTGCACCCCATAAGGAGAGCTGCCCAGCACGAAAGAAAGTGCAGCCTGCCCAGGAATGGTGCTACACACATGGAGACCTGACATAACAAGGTGACTCAACAAAAAGAAACACAGATTCCCATGCCACTGACAACAACAGAAGCAGACAAAGAAGATGCAGCAAATAGACACAGAGAACAGACAACCGGGGTGGGTGGTGGGGGGGGAGAAGGGGAGAGAAATAAATAAATAATCTTTTTTAAAAAAGTAGAATTAATTTTTCACATATACAAATAAGTTATCAATATGTATATTCTTTAGAAATCTATGCATTATTGTCAGGAAGGAGGTGTGTTTTTGTATGAGACATGATCACACGTTCTGAATCCTGAGATACAGAGCCTTCTGTGCAGAAAAAGCTGTACAATAATTTGGACAATCTATTGCATCCTAGGGGAATAGATTTCTCTGATAGTTTCCCATAATCCACACATTCTCATCACAATCCACAAGATCATGATCTACAGACCTTGACAGTTTACTGTAGGATGAGACATGAGAACCAATAGGACTAAAAAAGAAAATCAGAACACTTTGGACTAATTGTATGCTTTATTAATATGGATCAATAAAATTGATATTATAAGAACCTTCTATGGATGCTGATTGAAAGTAATAAATTTTAAATATAAAAAAAAATTAGAAATACCATCCAATAGTTCGTTAATACCCAAACATAGAAATTCCCTGAATGGGACTGAGTATAGCCAAGGCAACTAGAAAATCAGTTACTTATAACATGCCTGTGTGATCAAGAGTGGGAGTTTATACGGCCGAGGGTAGGAAAGCTGAAACCTGCTTTGAGGAACAGGTGTCAAAAAGAAAAAGAATCCTAAGAAGGATATATAAGGGAATGAAGATTCCCAGTTGTTGGTGAGGCACAGGGTAGCTGAATAGTACACCAACTGTAAAGCACCACAGAAGAGAAAAGAATCATTCATGTACCAAACTATGTAGCTAGAGTAAGCAGAGAGAATTCTGTCCATCTTAGACCTGGATGCAAAAGTATTACTTATTGACATGTTAGTATCAGGCGCTATCCTAAGTAGCATTTTTAATGACCTCATTAAGTAAATGAAGCTGGAAGCTAAGGTGTCCAAAGCCAGCACAAAGAAGGAGTGCTCTTATCTGACTTTAACCTAACCATCTTTATTCCCAATGTAAAACAAAGAATTATGCTTACAGCTCATCAAAACGCATCAGAACCAGCAACTGCAGTAATAGGGAGGCAAATCATAAAACACTCGAATTCTGCCTGTAGGTTGTTTTTAAGTGTCAAAGTCCTTGTACACAATGAAGTATAGGCATAGTTTACATGACAAAGGCAATACAGACCACAAGCCTTTGTCTCACACCAAATGATTAGTAAATCAGTTTAATTTTATGCTTTAGATTAAAATAAAATGTTCAAGAATTGCTTATATCATTTTAATAATTTCTTCATGTATCCGTCTTTTTCCATAGACCAGCTAAATCAATCCTAAGCCTTTCAAGCAGGGATTTTTAACAAGGGGTCTATGAGCTTGAATCAAAATTTTAAAGAAACAAACATTATCTTGTGGGGACGTGTTGGTACGTGTGTGATGTATTTATTAAATAATACACAGTGTACTGTGGACTTAGTAAGGTGTCTGTGGTTTTCACCCAACTGGCAAAGGGGTCCATGGAACAAAAAAGGTTAAGAATCCATGATTTATAGTAAAAGGGCTTCTAATTGAATTTCTGGAGATATCAGAGTCTGCAGTTTGCAAGTCAATGGCCAGCTTAGCAGAAACATGTATGGGATTCAAAAAGTGAACCCCACCAAGTTTCCTTTTGTCATTCATGGCTATAAAGTTTGGTAATCCCTTAGTAAAGAAAGGGGTTTAGAGATGTGGTAGTAAGGAAATATTACAGTAAAATCAGCATTTTACATATATTATAATTTGTTAGATACATGGCTAAGTTTGCTGTAAGTAAACTTTCCTATAGCTTCGTTATAGTATCACTTTGACCCTTCTCAATTGTTTTGTTTTCAAAATATCAAATTGCATTCAAGCCCAAGAACACCTAATCAATCATGGCTGTGACCAGGCAGGGATTACCCCTGATGGAGTTTGTTGAGAAGCAGATTGTTCAGATACTTCAGTTACAGCTGGCACCAAAATTGTACATGTGGCTGTTTGAACCTTATCAAGTAGGCAGTTTTTATAAGCATACCCCATAGTCAGATAATCAAGTATTTTTTCTCTCAACATATTTTTTAAAGGTCTTGATAGCATAAACTTAAGGAACTGTAGAAATGCCCAATCATGATACTCAATGAATTTTTATGCTTTCCCAGATCCCTATAAAATAACAAAGGTACAGTGTCAAGTAATTCCATTTCATATTTCTGCCTTCAAGCCACCTTTCCTAAGTCATTCCCCCAAAAATGAATGTCTAGATTAAATCTTTATGTCTCTGAAATTAGATGCCCTACTCTCTCTATTTTTTTTTAAGTTACTGAACAACAACTGCGTTTATAGGTCTAAGCACTCTGGAGATGTAACAAGAGGAGACAAATAACTAATTTCACAAAGCTTATAATTGAAGAGTTTAGCCAAAATGGAAAGTACAGGAAGAATATATATACCACCTAAAGCTTGAAAATGAATGCATAAACTGTATTGGGATGTTCAGAGAAGGAAAGCATGATATGACAATGCCAATTTAATCTGCTAGAGTTCAACTCTACTAATAGTCTTTTTTTTTTCACCAACGCCTTCATCTCCTGCTCTTTTATATACAGTTCATTTACAAGACTTGTTGACTCTACCTTCTTCTTAAATCTATTCACTTATAATTTGACTGCTACCAATCTAGTCTAGTCTCTAGACTACCTCATTTCTAGACTGAATTACTCATACAGCCTCTTAAACGGAGCCATCCATATCCATTACTTGCTTCCTCCTTTTATATTTCATGCTCCTTCCCAACATGGGACCTTTGTCTATGTTGCTCCCTGTATCTGAAGTACTTTCTTACCTGCTTGGAGTCTGACTGATGCCCACTCATCTTTCAGATCTTCATGTAAATACCATTTTCTTAGAGAGGTATTCTCTGAGCCCTCAAATTAAATTGTGCTTCCCCAGTTATTCTCTCTCATGCCATCTCCTTCTTATTTTTTATAGCAATGATAACAATTTGTAATTATATATTTATTTGTGTTTGTTTCATGTGTATATCCCATTGAATTCGAAGTTTCCTAAGGACAGAGATTAAACCATATTTGTTCACTACTGTATATCCAGCATTTAGCAATTTGCCTGGCATATAGTAGGTGCTTAGTAAGTATTTTTAAATAAATCAATGAAATACTATTACACCAAGTGATTACTCCTATGAAAGTTATATATTTAACATGCTTTGCAAATATAAAGAACAATTAATTAAAGGAATTCTAGCAATTAACTTCATTCTCTTCAAAGCCTTATTAATCTTTTCTCATGTCCATGGATCCCATCTGCCAACATGCAAAAGATCTGTTTCATTTAAACAAGTTGAATAAACAGAAGTATTATTGCTTATTGTAATATTTAAATATGTCATATTTTCAGTTATTTACAAAGTTTTGCAGTGGTAACTATTCAGTTTAGTCCTCAAAGACTTGGCTTGCAAAAATATGCACTCATACATTCACATACACACACTTGCATATACATACATACATTATGTCATCTGCCAAAATGTCTTATTTATTAGCAATAATGCCTAAAATGTTCTTATTTTAAATTGGAATGTACCCCACTAAAATGAAGGATGTGGTTAATGTGGGAAAATGTGGGAGATGTAGGGAGCATAGGCACATGGGAATCCCCTATATTTTGTTTTGTTTTTTCAATTTTTTCTCATTTAATTGCTTTTTTTTTAAAGATACATAGATTACAAAATATATTACATTAAAAAAACATAAGAGGTTCCCATATACCCCACACCCCACCCCACTCCTCCCACATCAACAACCTCTTTCATCATTGTGGCACATTCATTGCATTTGGTGAATACATTTTGGAGCACTGCTGTACCACGTGGATTATAGTTTATATTGTAGTTTATAGTCACATTCAGTGGGCTATGGCAGGATGCTTTTATGTAACATTTATGTAATCTAAGCACCTTTAAAAAATTAAAATATATATTAAAAATAAATGAATAGGGAAGTGGATATAGCTTAAGCAATTGGGCTCCTGTCTACCATATAGGAGGTCCAGGGTTCGATACCCAGGGCCCATGTGGCCCATGTGGCAAGCTGGCCCATGCAGAGTGTTGACCTGTGTGGAGTACACACAGGAATGCTGCCCGGCTCAGGAGTGCAGGCCCATGTGGAGAGCTGGAGCAGCAAGATGACACAACAAAAAGACATACAGAGGAGAAATAATAAGAGACAAGGCAGACCAGGGAGCTGAGGTGGTACAAGAGAAAAATGAATGAGTGAATGAATGAATGAATGAATGAATAAATAAATAGGGAACTCTAGAAATAACTTGGAATCATGAAAACCTTTAAAATCAATAGCTCTTCTTAGATCCATCAGAGAACTGAGGTCACAGAGCAACCATCACTCTGAAAACTGCAAAGATAAACAAATACAGAGAATCACAGCTTACCAGAAACACAGTCAGCAACTGGTCACTTAAAGGATAATTGACTGCTTTCTGGAAACAGGCTTAGACTCACTTGAGAGATTGAAACTACTACTAGGGGTCCAGACTTAGGGGGTCCAGCCTTAGGGGACCCATACTCTACTGAGGTTTAACTTCAGGAACCCCAATACATTCTCAGTGTTAAGATCTGAGTGCTTCTGACGGGGGGAGGGGCAAAGTAGCCATATGCTCAGTGCATGAAATATGCTCAGAGCATTCTGTTCTTCTTAACAAAGTCCTGCCCTTAAAGGAAGCTTTTTTTTTACTAAACTTGGGCTTTTCTAGAACATAAGCAACCTGCAGAAAGGGAAATACCCAACTCCAGTCCCCTTCAGCCTTTTTGTCTTATCTATGAGACATGGGGGATGGGCAGGAAAAGCTGAGAAGCACTTGTGAAGGGCACAGGCTCACTAAAAGACTGAGCCTTAATCTTAGGATTATAGAATCCTTTCCCCACACCTCACCACAACATCAATGGTGCTCCAAAAGAGGGTTTCAGCTGTAAGAACTGCAAGGTGCAGACCCTATTTAAGAAAGCTCTCTTGGGAAACCCAAAGACAACAGGGGAGACAAAAACAAGAACACTCAAGGAAATTTCAACCTCAGAAACCTACAGCTATAGCAAACAGTAAACCTCCCTAACCCCTAGCTAGATTCAATGCGAACCCTCATTCTAAAGACCTAATATCTCTGGCCCTTTCACCTGCAATATCATGTCTGGATTTCAACCAAAAAAAACTTGCAAGTCATGCTAAAAGGCAAAAATCACAATCTGAAAAGACAAAGCAAGCACAGAACCTGATTCATATATCAGAGATTTTGGAATTATCAAATTAGAAATTTAAAATAACTATGGCTAATAAATTAAGGGCTGTAATAGAAAAAGTGAACAACACAGATGAGTAATATGAACAGAGACATAGAAACTCTAAGAAAGAACCAAAAGGAAATACTAGAAATAAAATATATTGTATCAGAAATGAAGAATATATTTGATAGTCATAAGTAGACTGGACACAACTGAGGAAAGAATAAGTGAATTTGATTATATGTCAATAGAAATTCTCCAAGCTGAAGAGCAAAAGGAAAAAGAATGAAAAAAATAGAACAAAATTATCTGAGAGCTATAGGATAATTACAAAAGTTATAATACGAAAAGAAAGAGAGAATGGAATAGAAGAAACATTTGAAGTGACAATGGCTAAAAATTTTCCAAAATTAATGGCAGATACAAAACCACAGATTCCAGGAATCTCAGAGAACACCAGATAAATACCAGGAATAGCTACACCTAGGTATATCATACTCAAACTTCAGAAAACCAAAGACAAAAAGAAAATCTTGAAAAAAGCCAGAGGGAGCATAAAATACCTACAGATGAACAAGGATAAGAATTATGGCAGTTTTTTCTTCAGAAATCAAAGTGTTGAAAAGGAAGGAAACCACCAACCTGAAATTCTGTATCCAATTAAATTATCCTTCAAAAGTGAAGGAAAAATAAAGACTTTCTCAGACAAACAAAAATTCAGGAAATTTGTCACCAGTAGACCTGCCTTGCAAGAAATGTTAAATGTTGTTCTTGAGAGAGAACTACATAAAGAAAGGAAGAGTGATAGAGAAGGAATAAAGGAAGGTCTAATAAAACTGGTAAATCCAAATTGTATTCTACAGAAAATAAGAATTATCAATTATACTCATTTTAATTCCACTTTCAAAGTCTCTGAAAACAGACTAATAAAAATATATAACAAATTTAATCTAAATAAGAAAGAAATTGATAATATTATTAGTGAAATACCACGGGGTTTACTAAATACTGAATGTTACATGCTAAAGATTCATGGTACCTATTAATGCTATTTTATATCTCTAGTTAAATCATGGATATCACTCAATTGTTCAAGTAGGATATTTATCTATTATTCACTAACCAATATTAAATATTTTACTTTAAAATAGAAGTTCCAGAACTTGGCAAAACCAGTAACTGCATTATTATAAGTCTTGATCATCATAATGACTCTGAAAGCTCAGAAAAGTTAAGTAGTTTGCTCAGAGTCATGGAGAGATTTAATTTCAGGCTTGTCAGACTGCAATGCTCTATACAATGGTGCTTCCTATATGGCCAAACTGCAAATTAGTCATTTTTTGAATGATCTCTGTACAGTACATTCTTATGAATCCAGAATAGTTAGGGAGCTGATCATCTTATCATGCTTTCATATTCTCTGTTCTTCTTTGTCTCTCTCTCTTTCTCTCTCTCCTCCAGGCCCATCCATATCATCCTCTTGGGGGCATTCCATTTTTTTAATGACCACAGAGAATCACCCTGACCCATGAAAAAAACTCACATATCTTTGCCCACCAGTGTACAGCTATCTCCTTGTGGCCCCCTCTCCCTCATTGCTCTCCTGAGAAGTTCAAGACACGGCCTCTCGTATTTTGAGATTTAGGATGGATATAAGATTCTGGAAACATATGTCCCCCAAGTCCCAGCCAGGGAACGCATATCATGTTCAATGAAGTTTCCTCTCACTTGTTTTGGAGTTAAGGATGAGCACATTCTTTCTACCCAATTTATTCACCAGGGCTTCAACGGCAGCCTCATACACAGGATAGAACAGAAAAAGTCTGGCACAAGCTCAGCAAGTTCTGAAGGGGTAATGGATATGGGGGAACCTGTTATACCATTATTGGCCTTTGGAATCTCTGCCAAACTGAGAGAGAAAGAGACCCACCTTAACATCTTATTATATTTATATCAATAAATATACAGGAAGTATTAGAGAAGAATATGAGTTTTTTTAAATAAAAATAGGAGATGCTAGCATTTATGCTTTGATAAATTACATAATGCTAGGCTAGCCTGTCCTTCCTGCTTGCCTCCATCCTCACCTTCACTTTTCTCTGTGCATTTTGTCATGTGAACTAGTAACCCCTTAAAAAATCAGATGATGGTAAAGGGAATACTACTGTATACACACAGCCAGATAAGTATCCATAAAAATGCAAGAAAAAGCATGTCCTAAAATGTGGTACAACAATACAATGGAATACTATTTTGCATTAAAAAGGAATGAACCACTGATACATGTTACAGCTTGGATGAAACTCAAAAACATTATGCCAAGTGAACGAAACTAGATATAAGAGACCACATACTGTATGATTATGATTTCATATATGTGAAATGTTAAGAAAAGGCAAATATATAGGCACAGAAAGTAGATTACTGGTTGCCAGTAGAGGTGAGGGTAGGATTAACACTTAAAGGGCATGAGGACATCTACTGGTATGATAAAAATGTTCTAAGACTGATTTATGGTGGTAATGGTGTCAGAGGGGATGGATGAGGACAGGTGGGTTGAAGATAGTAAAAGGAAGAACACAGCTAGTTAATAAAAGGAACAGGAATTAGGAGACCTGGGTCTTTGTCCTAGTCCTGTTTGGGATTTACTGAGCTCGAGTAATTCGGTTATCTTGAATTTCTGTTTCGGTATCTGTAAAATGATCCCTCAAATGATAATAAAGATAATAACAATCCTTGCCTGTGTCACCTAACTATTGTAAAGACGCAGTGACACAAGGCTGTGAAAGTATACTGAAAAATGCAACACAGCATTAAGCTGCTAACACTGCAAGGCAGGCTTAACAGGAAATAAAAACTTTGCCACTGCTTTGAGGGATATGGGAGCGTAATAAGGCACTATGCTGAAAATATCTTAACTGAGAGACAAAGGTAGAATCCATATGAGTAAGACAGTGCACGTGTGCATGAGCAACCATCAGAGACAGGAACAATCTCAACTTGTTAAAGGCTGGATTGAGTCCAAGGGAACACAAATACCAAATAGCATTAGCATTGTGACTCAAAGATCCTAGAAATCTTAGGATTGCTTGAAAGACATCAGTATAGTCACTTATTTAATATGCACAAAGACAACACTAGATCTATTCCAAAATAATCATACAGTTAAATGAAAGAACTCTCCATACCACCACTACCTCCTCCCCTGTACCACTACCATTAACACCATCGCAATTATCATTAACACCACCACCAACCACCCCAATGCCATCAACAACACAATTACTAATATTAACAATGGCAACTCGAACACCGCCAGCAACAATGGCCACCACCATCACTGCCATGGCCAACCCAACACCATGACCATCAACACTACCAGCAACACACACCCTCTGCTATAAATTGCTAATTTATTTAGCCAAGAATACAGAATTTAACAGAAAAGAAGTGGCTACACAAAATAGGGAGAGATGCACCATATCTTTGCATGGTTTTTCTCTCCATTCATTCTTCATGGGGCCAGACAGTATTGCCAGTGACCCTCACTCTCCCTACAGGCAGGGTACTGCCAGATTTGAGAGAGGAGTCAAATTATCACCAGACTCCTTCCCATTCATTCTCAGACTTAGCTCATTATTCTGGAAAAGCTTATGCTAACAACTCTGCTCGTCCTTTTGAGAGGACTCTACAAATATCTTATAGTTCTTTAAACAAACTGGGCATCAACAAAGTCACAGTCCCAAGTTTGAGTGGGAAAGCAGAGTCAGCACTCAGGCATTCCTGAACAATATCTCCTCCTCCAACCTTGAAAGCCCTGCTGCACCTCAATACTTCAACCTCAACTCATTCCAAAACAGATCTGAGGCAGTTTAAGAAATGTAGGTATTCAATCGAGATTTTAAAAATAAAAGAATTTTAAATTAAAAATTAAAACAAGATAGAAAATAAATTTAAATGAAGCAAAATCAGTATCAAGTAAAGGGGAAAGTAATGGTAAAGAATGAAAATTTAAACTCCTCAAATGCAGTTAAACCATTAAGCAATAACTGGGCCTTTTAAGATTCTATACTAGTATCGATTATTTATTCTTAACTATTACCTATCTTGTTAGTTACTAAAATGTAGATATAATACTGACCTTCACCATGACAATTCACTAAAATGCAGACCTAGTCACTGAATAAATATTTACCGCGTGCCTAATATGTGCCAGGCACTGTTCCAGGCACTGGGGAACAGCAGTGAATGATACACACTCTAGTGGATGAAGGCATATATCATCAAAATAAGGGATCAAATTCTATACATTATTGGAAGATGTTAAGTATTATGGAGATAAACAAAGCTTCAAAGGGATAGGTTACACCAAGAGATGGGAAGCTGGATGCAAGGAAGACTTCACGAAGTATCTGAGCACATACCTGGAGATAAGGGAGCCATTCAAGAGGATAAGTGGAGAAGAGTGCTCTCAGGGAACATCAATGGATGAGAAGGACTCCTATTAAAGAGCAGTGCAAAGACCTGTAATGTGGTGACATGTTGGAGGACCAGCAAGGAAGACACTGTGGCTTGAGTACCATGAGCCAGTGTGGGGGAAATAGAAGATAGGAGGAGGATGTAATTTAGGTCCACAGGAGCCCAAAAGGTTTTGAGCAGAGGACATGGCATGACTTCTGTTTTAATCAGATACTGCTGGGCTTCAGTATCAATGATGAGAACATACAGTAAAGGGACAAAGTCAGAGCAGGGAGGCTACTTCAATGGTCCAAACACAAGACGCAGTGGTTTTGACCAGGGTGGTATTGGTAGAATTCTGGAGAAATGTATTATAAACCTATGTTCTTTGCCTAAAGAAGGAAAAACAATATTTTATTTTCTTTAAACTTTTAAATTTTGAAATAATTTTAAATTTACAAGACAGTTGCAAATCTAATACAAACACCATACAAAGAACTCCAATCTACCCTTACCCCAGGTACCCAGATCCACCAATTCTAACATTTCACCACATTTTCCTTATCATTCTCTCTATCATTTGTATGTCTAGTTGCCTATTTTCTGAACATTAGAGAATGGATTGTACACATAATACTCCTTGTACACATATTACTTTCATGTATATGTTCTAAGAACAAGAATACTCACTTATATAACCACCTTAAGTATAGTTACAAAGTTCAAGATATTTAACATTGATATAAACTTTAGTCTATTTTCCAAATATTTCATATGTCCTTTTGAGCCTTTTCTCCTCCATTATTAGATCGCATCCAGACTACATAATGTATTTAGCTGTCATTGTCTCTTTAGTTGCTCTCAATCTTTAACTGAAGTTTTGTTTTGGCTAAAGCAGATAATTAGGCTAAAATTATTTTGGCCATACTATGTGGAGGAGATTAGTGGTCTTCAAACACTTTTGTTGATGTATGCCCTAAAGACTTTAAAAACAAAACAAAACAGTGTATCCTTCTCATGATGTTTTGTTTCCACCTCACAAAGTTTTGATATCTAAAAATTTTCATCATAAATTTATAGAATTACAAAGAATAGAATTTGTGGCATATGTAAATAATGATGCTTTTAAACAAAACTGTGATGTCACACCATTATCCATTTTTATAATACCTAAGCTTGAGTTCCCTTTATCAGTTTGAAAATGTGTATAGTTCTTTCTTCTCCTTTAACTCAATATTCAGTCCACTTCCTTAGAATTTTATTCCAACGTAGCACATGTTTATGTTGGAAAGTCTTTCATTGTTAGCACTACTGTACTTCTCAGTAAGGAAATAATTCTCATTGCTGCTTTGCTTTATGCCCAGGAAATTTCTACATTCTTGAGTAACATGCTACAATAAGATTTGGGATGGGTAAGGGAGATGCCTTTCTCTGCTAACCTAGGGTAAGAGTGATTGTGAAAGGGAAGGTAGAAAATGAGACTGGCTATGCAGCTCAGATTTTGGGAACTGCCTTTAAAACCCTCCATACTTTGTAAAGTGTTTGTGTTTTCTCCTGGAAACACATATTCCTGTCTGAAGCCTTGAGAGTAGATCTTCCATTTGGGCACTAAAAAAGATGCAAACAGTTTTCTATACACAATCCTGGTCTAGCTGCTAGGTCCCTACTATGCCCCCACTTTGGAAATAAGGAAGGCAGTCTGTTATTTAGGCAAATGTCTTCCTTAGGCAGTTCTGTTCATTCAAAATGATGCTGATCTCAGCTTTAGCATAGCAATCAAATAGGGCTTCAGGTCTGTCCTCAACTTACCACACAGAATAGCTGCACTCTAGGCCATTTATAGAAATTTGATATTGTCTATGAATTCCAAAAATAGATATTAGATTATGTTTGTAAGCCGGTCTGTCTGAGGTTTCACTTTTAATTGATTTAAATTATGATTAGGGCTCTGATTGGGCCACTTCAGTAGGGCGTTGATTTCCCACCCATTGGTGGGTGGGGACTCATAGATAGAAGACATGGCAAAGGACAAACTTGGGAGTTTTGAGCTGGAGCCCAGGAAGCGAACACACAAGAGAACACAGAAGAATATAGATAGCTCCACAGACACAGCAGAGGCCCCAGGAAAAGAGAGAGCCTGACCTTGTGGAGAGAAGCAAGCCTGAGCCCGGAGAGAATCGAGCCCTGGTGACAAAGACAAAGCCTAGAAAGCCTGATGGCCTACAGCTGAAGCTGGGACCATGGAGCTTTAAGAGGAAAAGGAAGAGGAAGCCTGAATCCTTCCAGATGTTGGCAGCCATCTTGCTCCAACATGTGGCAGCAGACTTTGGTAAGGGAAGTAACTTATGCTTTATGGCCTGGTAACTGTAAGCTTCTACCCAAATAAATACCCTTTATAAAAATCAATAGATTCCTGGTATTTTGCATCAGCAAGACTTTGCCTGCCTAATACACCCTTATTTGCCAAGAAATAATGCCTCTGAATATTTCTCAAAACCTTAACTGAGAATACCAATATACCAAGGGGATTTCCTGAAGTACAAGTAGTCCATCCACTCTTCAATAGTGGGCCAAATGAGATCAGCAGAGAGCTAGTACCCAAACGGAACCTTGCCAATTGCTTTTACCAAATTTTAATTTGAGGCAATGCTATTAACACAAAAGTGTTTTAGAAGAAAGTCTTACAAGGTTCTATGTTTTTCATTACAAAATACAGTGTACTCTTTATTGGAGGGAACTCTTGGGAAAAAGTCTTGTGTGATGTTGGTGTTAAGAGTAATTATAATCATCCAAAACAATTGGCTTATCTTTACCCCTACAAGTATTTCCTCTTCCTGCTGGCTCATAAAGTTTCCAGCCAATGTTGTATCCTCTGTAATTTATTTTTAGGTCATTGTGGCTTGCCATTTAATTGTACTCCTGGTTTCATGTTGTTCCAATAGTGATTTTTCTTCCTTACATTTCATCTAATTTTAGTTTGACATTAAGTCAAATTTTATATATTCTTATCAGTACCCTAAATCCCTTGTGATATAATATTACATGCACATAAATACATACATATGTACATACTACTGGAGCTTTGTCCTATAACCTCATGTTCCTTAAACATCCATAAAGGAAACAGAGCCACTTCTCATTAGAATATTGCCTATTTTTAATTCTTAAAAGTCACAAATATCCTATAGACCACCTCAGGAAATCAAGTTAGAAAAGCACAAGGTATAATCAAAAGTAATTCAGAACTAAACAAGGTACAGAAGTATTTAACCAGGAACAGATACAGCTCAAGTGGTTGAGTGCCTGCTTCCCACATGGGAGGTCCTGGGTTTGGTCCCCAGTGCCTCCTAAAAACAAACAAACCAAAAAGCAAACAACAAGCAAACAAATGGAATAAAAAGAAAACCTCAGGGGAGTCTATGTGGCTCAGTGGTTGAGCACCAACTTCCACACACAAGGTTTGGGGTTCAATCCCTCACCCCAGTACCTCAAAAAAAAAAAAAAAAAAAAAAAAAAAGAAGTATTTTAACCAACAGAACAACAATGGCAAAATAATAACAACCACAAAAATGGAAGCCTGTTTTTAAGTTTCAATCAATAATCATTTGCTGAGTCCCCACTCTGTGCCAGACACTGAGCTAGATGTAAAGAATTAAATGGAAAATAAGAATGGTTCATCATTCAAAAAGCCTACTATCATTTGTAGGAAGAGGAAGGATTTTCATATGCATGCATTATGTAAGTAGGCATGCATGTATGTGTGTATTTTTAACAAAGTATGCATAAAGTTACACAAAACAGTGGTCAGCTAGTGCCACTGGTATGGGAAATGCAAAAGACTTTATATTGACTGCTAGGCTTTACGAGAGTCCATCTCATCCACCAGTCTGGTTTTAAAAAAATCTGAAGAGTTCTTGAACTGTGACTTATGAAGACAACAATGGGTTACACTAGGGAAGAATGAATCCACCCAACATGGTGAGAACTGTGCATATTTTATTACTGCTCACTGTAATCAACTGTAATAAACTTCTCTCTTATATTGTGGAAATTGGTCCAGTCCACAGTGATCTGGGAAATCTGTGAGCATGGTTTTCATCATCAAATATGCAGGAAAAATCAAAATTTTATGTACCCTTATAAGCAACCTAAAATCTTTCAAAAGGCAGGGTCTGACACAAGGGGTACCTAGCTAGGATCCATAAAAACCTTCCACAAATATATTCTCTGTTTCATGATATATCACATGCTTTATAGGAATATACTTATTATTTGGAATTGACAGCACTGCATGACTCAAAGAGAACTTCCAAGATAAGGAAACTAAGCCTTAACTCAACTCTGTAGAACATTCTATGATAATGCGTTTTGCTAGTGAAGAAAAGCAGGGGCATTAGAAAGCCTTTTTCTTCTCTTTTATCTAATAGCACTTAGATATAATGTCAACCAATTTCCAATTTTAAGCCATATTTAATTTATTTTCCTCACCTTTTCTGTGACCTGTAGGTCCTTTTCTATGTCCCCTCATTGTGCCTCCCCGTGTCATATATTATCAGGGCCTGACGACTCTGCTGAAAATTCTCAGGCTCTGAAATTTCTTAAAGTTCTATTTAAGTGTAGTCTGTTTATCAATTTTATCACTCAGGAAGGAAGACACCATTTATATACTTCTGGTTAACCCTATTTAATGAAGGGTGAGGCAGCTCTGGAAATTCTCTATTTAATCATTTTTACACAATCCAGGTTGGCCTACAAATGTTTCAACAAATCAAAGTTAATCCTGCAAGAGTTCATAATGGCCCCTCCACCATACTGACTGCATGGATTGCTCTTGCTAAAGTAGCCCTCCCCAGTTACTCTATCCTCATCTCTCTTTAAAATAGTGTATATTTCCTCGTCAGCTGTTATGTATTCCATACTTGCTCACTTTGCCTCCTAGGCACATCTTCCTTCATCCCTTCAGCCCCAGCCTCAAGGAAGACCCATACTCCTTCCATCTCTCACCACCTCCACTTCCACCACCTGGTCTATCCCCAACTCTCTTTTGGATTTCTGCACCAGTCTCCTAACTGGTCTATTGACCCCTTGAGCTCCTACAGTCTATTCTCCACACAGCAGCAGGAGAAATTCTGCAAAAACTGAAGGTCAAACATGGCAGTCCTGTCTGTGAGATGTTGCCCTGGCTTCCATCCCACTGAGTAAAAGCCAGAGGCTTACCATGGCCCCTGATACCCGCCTCCTCCCCCACACTCCTCTCTAGCCCACCTGACCTTCTCCATCCTTAATCGTGCCAAGCACAGGCTGTTCTCTGCTTGGACAGCCTTTCCCCACATAGCCCCTGACACACCTCGCTTCACTTTCCTCAGGTCTCTGCTCAAATGTCACCTTACTGAAAGGATTTTCCTGAGCAGCACCCTCCACACCAGCCCTCCCTTCCCCCCTTCATTCTGCTTTGATGCAATTATCACCACCTGACATACAGGCCCTTAGAACAGCCTGGTGCGCAGGTAACTTAAATAAGCAGTTGTTGAAAGGGTGGATTGTACAGGTCCCTCTGTCATTCCTAATGCCACTGCCCTGGTTTAAGAGAAAACAGTCTCTCACTGGTCCCGTACTAGTAGTTCTGATTTTACACCCCCTCTCTTCTCATTTGTCCTTCATATGGCTACCAGGGTGATGGAGTCTACTGTTTGATCTTGTCTTTCCCTTGCTCAAAATGTTTTCCAGTGCAACTGCGTTTGCATGTAATATAAAGCCCATCAAGATCTGACTCTGGCATCGGTTTAAACCTCACCTCCCATCATTGCTCCAGGGCCCTTTTCATTCAAGGAAGACTGAATTACCTGCAGCCCACTCATGTCGAGGGCCTTTGCACTTGCTGGCCTGTGTGGCGCAGCCTGAGCAGCCTTCCCTGTCCTGTCCACCTGGCAGCAACTCCTGCAATAAACAGTCTCAGCTCAGTTGCTACCTCCTCGCTGAAGACCTGATTGTTCCAGGACAGCCATAGGCCCTCTCCTTCCATGTCCCAATCTTGCACATTCTTTCATGAAAGCACATTATCTTATTTTATTATAATTATTTGTCTTCCCAGAGAGCAGAAAACCCCCTAATAAAGGGACTGTGATTTATTACTCTTCTTGTTCCTTATGCTTGGTCTATGGTAAGTGTTCACTTAATTAATTAATCGACAAATGAATTAATTAATGCAAGATAACAATACAGAACATTTTACAGAAGGATCTGACCCAACTGGTGCTCCAGCTTTGTGAGAGTGAAAAACATTTTTTCAAATTCAACTGCAAATTTAAAACAAATATGGTTTTATAGTTACACCAACAATTCAAAACACAGTTTTAAAAAGAGAAATAAAAGAAAAATGAGTGACTTATAGCCATATATGCAAGTTTTCCTATTTTGACCCAGGTAATTTGTCCTATGGTGCCTAAGGAATATTCCTATTCCCTAACCATCTCTCCACACTTCTGGAAATACATGAAGAATAGATAAGTAACTAACACAAAATAACAAATAGTTTATTTAAATAAAAAATATGATGCAAAGTCTATATGGAAAATACTTAAAAACACTGAGATTCAAATAATAAGATCTAAATAAATAGAAACACATTCCCTATTTGAGGACAGGCTGCTTCAATAGCATAAAGACGTCAATTCTCCAAATCAATCCACAAATTTAAATTAACTATACTCAAACATAAGTTTTTTTAAAAGTAAACAATTTCTAAAGTTCATACATAAAAATAAACATTCAGGAGGAACCAGGAAAGTTTAGAAAGAAAGAAAAGAGTAATAAGGGAGACTAGTCATACTAAACACTAAAATAGATAAAACTAGAAAAATTAACACAGTGTGAAACTAGCCAACTAACTGACAGTCAAAAAAATACAACGGATTCTCCAAAAATAGTTCTGGCTTCATAAAGTAATTTAACGCATGATCCTACCCTTTCATGCCACTTCCACACTGGTGTAAGTAAATATCTTTCTCTAGAAATACCACAGGCAAGGAAAAGATACATCATTCAAAAAAATGCTTGGAAAAAATTGGGTTGTATAGGGAAAAGTTATTGGGGAAAAAAATAAAACAGAATTTTCTGTTTCATTACTAAACCAGAATAAGTGCCAGTTGAATCAAATACATATACATAAATAAAACCATAAAAATACAAAAATATTATGAAAGAAATAGCTTTATGATCTCTGAGATAATTAGGCTTTTCTAATTATTACAGAAAACCCAGGGATCACTAAAGAAACAAATGACAACTTTACATAAAAATTAAAAATTTTCTTAGGCCCAAGACACCATAAACAACATCAAACAACAAATGGCAAAACTGGGGGAAAGATATAAGGAAATGTCCATTTCTTTCATATATAAAGAGCTCCTAAAAATCAAGAAGATCAAAACTCAAGTTTTTAAAATGGACAAAGTACAAGAACAAAGGGCTCATACAAAGTAAAAACATGAAAAGACGCTCAAATTAAACTATGAGATACCACATTTCACCTGGAAGATTAACAAAGACCAAAATACTTGCTAGTGGGCTTAGGTGTAAGAATACAGACATTTTCAACCATCTGCTTTCAACTATACCAACCCCAGGTCCTTCATTATTTCCTCCAAGAAACTGCAAACTGCACTGTGGCAGTAGCCTAACTAGGCAACATGACATTTGAGGTGCAACCATTCCTAAATTCTCACCACTGTCAACAGAGAAAAAGGAATTCAATTTTATTTGCTGCGTTCTGGCTTTTTTTCTCCTCCACCTCACTCTTCTCTTTTCCTGCCATAAAGTCATCTCCTACAACTACCTCTAACCTGCTGTTCAGGACATCATTGGGATACAGACTTACAACCTAAGTAATTTGCAAAGTACAGTAAGCCTCTAAGAGTCTGATGATTAAAACTGGAATTGTAGGAAGATGGTGTCACACTAACAGGCAGAGTTCAATGCTCTCACATAAACAATGGAGAAAGAGCCAAAAGCTGCTCGAGGGACCTGCTTTGGGGGTCAGCAGATCAAGACAGTGCTACATAACTCACAGGAGGGAGAGGGACAGAAAGACAAAGAAGCCAAAGCAACAAACGTGAGTTACCAAGCACCTGAGGTAGCCAGGAAGGGATTCCCTTCCCCCACCCCCAAGATATTAAGCAGGGATAAAATCCCTGGGTCATTGCAGCTGACTGAAAAGGGAAAAGACATCCTCCTCTATGTCAGCTGTTTCAAGGGAAAGTGGAAGGGGAATCAGGGAACTTTTCTTCAGTGAATTTGGCCAGCAGAACCCACTTTGAATCACCACTCTGGAGATTCAACACAGGAACACAATAAAGGGGAGACTGAAACACTTCTGTGGAAAGGTGCATTGACAGTTGCCATTTGCCGGCCAGTCTGGGAATTGCATGGGTGAAAACCTGTTTTCTGTTCCTTCTGTATCCTAAACCTGGGGAGAAAATCTGCATGCCACTAGTGAGTCCCTGGCCCCATTTTGATAACTTAAGCTGGGCAATTTTAAAGACTGAGAATAAGGTGAACCCAATATCAAAGAAGACCTGTGAAAAAAAATAGGCAATAGAGAGAAATTGACCATCAGAGTAAATTCACCAACATATTCAGAGGCCTTAGACATCAGCAAAAATTTATAAGCCATACTAGGAAAGAAGAATAGATGGCCTAGCCGAAAGAACTAACCAAATATCCTGAACAGATACAGGATTTAAGATAATTATTCAGTGATAATCACACAACTTTCCTTAATCACTTCAAAGAATTTAAAGAAAATATGACTAAAGAAATAAAGGATATTAAGAAGACACTGGGTGAACATAAAGTACAATTTGAAAACCTATAAAGAAAAGTAACAGACCTTATGGGAATGAAAGACACAATGGATGAGATTAAAAGTACATTAGAGGGAAATGGATTTGTCTCAACTGATAAAGCATCCACCTACCACATAGGAGGCCCAGGGTTCAAACCCAGAACCCAGGGCCTCCTGACCCATGTGGTGAGCTGGCCCATGCACAGTGCTGATGCGCACAAGGAGTGCCATGCCATGCAGGGGGTCCCCCATGTAGGGGGGAGTGCACCCCTCAAGAAGAGCCACCCCACATGAAAAAGGCACAGCCTGCCCAGGAGTGGTGCCGCACACAGGAGAGCTGACACAGCAAGATGATGCAACAATAAAAAAAGAGACACAGATTCCTGGTGCCGCTGACAAGAATGCAAGCAGACAAAAGAAGAACACACAGCAAATGGACACAGAGAGCAGACTACAGGGGGCGGGGAAAGGGGAAAGAAATTTTTTAAAAAATCACTTATTTTTAAAAAGTACGTTAGAGGGAGAGGGGTTGTGGCTCAAGAAGTTGAGCACCTACCTCCCACATAGGAGGTCTCAAGTTTGCTTCCTGGTGGTTCATAAAGAAGACAAACAAACAACAAGCAGACAATGAGCAGATATCAATCAGGAAAAAATAACAATAACAATGAGCAGACAGTCAGCAAAAATGACAAGGAGACAATGACAGAAATAAGCAAACACAACAAGCAAACAATGAGTAAGACAACAAGTGGAAAATGAGCAAAAACAAACAAGCAGGGTGCAGATGTGGCTAAGCAGTTGAGCATCTGCAACCCAAATGGGAGATCTTAGGTTCAGATTCCAGTGCCTGCTAAAAGAAAAAACAGACAATGAGCAGACAACAAGCAAAAAGAAAACAACAAGTAGACAATAAGCAAAACTGACAGCAAAAACAATGAGCAAATGGACAAGGGAGCTATTGAGAGGGGGGGATACATTATAGGCACATAAGAGCAAATCTGAATGCTTTAAGACAGAATTAGTGATTTCAAAGACAGAACATCTGAACTGGAAAAGACAGGAGAAGAAAAAGAAAGGAGAACGGAAAAAATGGAATAGAGTCTAAGGAAATTGAATGACAATGCAAAAAATGCACAAACATTTGCATTATCAGTGTCCCAAAAGAGAAGAGAATGGAAAAGGGGCAGAAAAAGTATTTGAGAAAGTAATGACTGAAAACTTCCCAACCCTTATGAAAGACATAAATATCAATATCCAAGAAGGACAACACACTACAAACAGAATAAATCCAAACAGACCTACCCTGAGACACCTACTATTCTGAATGACAAATATCAGAGATAAAGAGAGGATTCTGAAAGCAGCATGAGAAAAGAAAAGCATCATATACAAGGGAAACTCAGGAAGATTAAGTGCAGACCTCTCATCAGAAACCATGGAGGAAAGATGAAAGTAGTATGATGTATTTAAGATACTAAAAGAGAAAAACTGCCAGTGAAGAATTTTGTATCCAGCAAAACAGTCCTTCAAAAATGACAGAGTTCAAAGTCTTCACAGACAAACAAAAACTAAGAGAATATGTTACCAAAAGAGCAGAATTTCAAGAGATACTAAAGTGAGTGCTGAAGCCTAAAAGGAAAAAACAAGGGCTAGAGATTTGGAAAAGAGTTTAGAAATTAAGATTATTAGGAAGGGTAAACTTAATGGTAATAAGGCAGACAATAAAATAATAGAACAACAGAGAGCTGCAGGACAAAATGGATGATGTAATACCTTTATAGTAATAACACTGAATGTTCATTAATTGAACTACCCCATCAAAAGACATAGACTAATAGAATGGATTAAAAAAATATGAGCCATTTACATGTTGTCTACAAGACATCCACCTCAGATGTAAGGACGTGACCAGGTTAAAAGTGAAAGGTTGGAAAAAGGTATTCCATGAAAATAGTAAAAAAAAAAAAAGAGCTGGAAGAGTGATACAAATATTGGACAAAATGTATTTCAAATGCAAAACTATTTAAGGGATGAAGGAGGTCATTATATATTAATAAAGGGGGAAATTCACCTAGAAGAAATAACTGTACTAAATATTTTTGCACCTAACCTGAGTTAACCAAGATAAATAAGGCACACACTGGCAAAACTGAAGGAAGAAAAAGATGTCACTACAATAATAGTTCAAGGCTTCAATACACTACTCTCAGTATTGGGTAGACTATCTAGACAGAGCATAAATAGAGAAGCAGAGAGCTTGGATACTGTGATAAATGAAGTAGATTTAACAGACATCTATAGTGTCTTGCACCTCTAAACAGCATGATATGCATTCTTTACAAGTGCTCATGATTCCTTCTCCAAGATAGACCATATGTTGGGTCATAAGACAAGTATCTTTAATAAATTTTAAAAGACTGAAATTATACAAAACACTTCCTCTGATCATAACAGAATGAAGCTGGAAAATCAATAATGGGTGGAAAAAGGGTAAATTCATAAATATATGGAGGTTAAATAACAAACTCTTAAATAATCAGTGGGTCAAAGAAGAAATTTCCAGAGAATTCAGCAGATATCTTGAGATGAATGAAAATGAGAATACAACATATCAAAACCCAAGGGACAATACAAACACAGTAGTGAGGGAGAAATTCATAACCCTCAATGCTTAAAAATTAATAATAAGAGCTAAAATTGAAGATCTAACTGCACATCTGGAAGAACTAGAAAAAGAACAGTAAACTAATCCCGAGCCATGCTGAAGGAAAGAAAATATGAAGATCAGAGCAGAAATAAATGAAATCAACAACAACAAAAAAACACTAGAATCAACAAAACCAAAACTTACCTCTTTGAGAAGATCAACAAAATCGACAAACCCTTAGCTAGACTGATAAAGAAAAAAGAGAGAAGATGCAAATAAATAAAATCAGAAATGAGAGGGGGGGATCATTACCACTGACTCCATAGAAAGAAGAGAGATCATAGAAGGATACTATGAACAACTGTATGCCAAAAAACTAGACAATGTAGAGGAGATGGACAAACTCTTAGAAACACACAAACCACCCACACTGATTCCAGAAAAGCAGAAGATCTCAACAAACCAACCACAAGTGAAGAGATTGAAACAATCATCTAAAACCTCCCAAA
Organism: Dasypus novemcinctus; assembly: GCF_030445035.2. NCBI lineage: Eukaryota > Metazoa > Chordata > Mammalia > Cingulata > Dasypodidae > Dasypus > Dasypus novemcinctus. Next base: position 84,913,980 of record NC_080684.1, on the reverse strand, counting down.
GATGAAAAGCCTGGGACCAGAAGGCTTCACAGGTGAGTTCTACCAATCATTGAAAGATAACCTAATACCGATCTTGCTTAAGCTCTTGCAAAAAATTCAACACAAAAGAATGCTACCAAACTCGTTCTATGAAGCCAACATCACCCTAACATCAAAAACAGGTCATGACACTACAAAAAAAGAAAATTACAGACCAATATTTCTAATGAATATAGATGCAAAAACTCTCAACAAAATATTTGCAATCAGAATCCAAAAGAATTATTAAAAGAATTATATACCACAATCAAGTGGATTTTATCCCAGGAATACAACAGTGGTTCAGCACAAGAAAATCAATTAGAGTAATAAACCACATTGATAAATTGAAAATAATCAAATTATTGACTCAATTAATGCAGAAAAAGCATTTGACAAAATACTACAAACTTTCTTGATAACAACATTCTGAAAATAGGAATTGAAGGAAAGTTTTTCAATATGGTAAAGTGCATAAATGAAAAATCTATAGCTGGCATTGTACTTAATGGTGAAAGACTGAAAACTTTCCTGCTGAGATCAAGAACAAGACAAGGAGGTCCACTGTCACCAGTGTTATTCCATATTGGGCTAGAGATTCTAGCTAGAGCAATTATGCTAGATAAAGAAATAAAAGTCACCAAAATAGGGAAGGAAGAAGTAAAATTTCCACTATTTGCTGATGATATGATCCTGTATCTAGAATTTCCTGAAAAATCCACAACAAAACTACTAGAACTAATAGATGAGTTCAGCAAAGTAGTGGGATACAAGATTAATATGCAAAAGTCAACAGCATTTCTATACACTACTTATTTGCAATCTGAGAAGAAAATAAAAAAAAAATCCCATTTATAATAGCAACTAAAACAATCAAATACTGAAGAATAAACCTAAACCAGGACATAAAGAACCTGTATTCAGAAAACTACAAAACATTGCTAAAAGAAACTGAAGAAGACTTAAATAAATGGAAGGGCATTCCGTGTTCATGGATTGGAAAACTAAATATCATTAAGATGTCAATTCTACCCAAACTGATTCACAGATTCAATGCAATCCTAACAAAAATCTCAATAGCCTTTTTTGCAGAAGTGGAAAAATCATTTATCAAATTTATTTGGAATAGCCAAAAAGATCTTTAAAAAGAAGAATGAAGTTGGAGGACTCTCACTTCCAGATTTTAAAGCATATTACTTAGCTACAGTGGTAAAAAACAAAAAACAAAACAAAACAAAAACCAGCATGGTACTGACAGAAAGACAAACATATTGACCAATGGAACCAAATCGAGAACTCAAAAATAGACGATCATTTCTACAGTTATCTTTGACAAGGTGGCCAGACGCTCTCAGATGGGCGAGAAGAGTCTATTCAACAAATGGTGCTGGGAGAACTGGATATTCATATTCAAAAGAAAGAAGATTCCTATCTCACACCATATACAAAAATTAATTCAAAATAGATCAAGGACCTAAATATAAAAGCGACAACCATAAAACCCCTGGAAGAAAATGTAGGAAAACAGCTTCAAGATCTGGTGGTAGGCAGTAGTTTCTTAAACCTTATATCCAAAGCATGAGCAACAAAAGAAAAAAGAGCTAAATGGACCTCCTCAAAATTCAAAACTTTTGCCCGTCAAAGGGCTTTTTTAAAAGGGTGGAAAGGCAGCCAACTCAATGGGAGAAAATATTTGGCAATCACATATCTGTTAAGGGTTTAATATCCATGATATATAAGGAGATCATACTACTAAACAATAAAAAGATAGACTATCCAATTAAAAAATGGGCAAAAGGTTTGAAAAGACAACTGTCCAAAGAAGAAATACAAATGGTGAAGAAACACATGAAAAAATGTTCAATGTCACTAACGATTAGGGAAATGCAAATCAAAACTACAATACAATATTAGACTGGCAACTATTAAAAAATAAAAAAACTGTAAATGTTGAAGAGGATGTGGAGAGACAGGGATGCTTATTCTCCATTGGTGGGAATGCAGAATGGTACAGCCACTGTGGAGGACTGTTTGGCAGTTCCTAAAGAAGTTGAATATAGACTTGCCATAGGACCTGACAACACCATTACTAGGTATATAGCCACAAGAACTGAGAGCAGAGATATGAACAGACATGTGCCCACTGACATTCATAGTGGCTATATTCATGATTGCCAAAAGTTGGAAAGAACCCCAGTGTCCATCAACTGATGAAGGATAAACAAATTGTGGTGTATGTACTATAGAGTATTAAACAGTATAAGAAGGAATGAAGTCATGAAACATATGACAACATGGATGAATCTGAAGGACATTATGTTGAGAGAAGCAAGCCAGACACGAAAGGACAAATACTGTATGATCTGCTATTATAAACTAAATATATTATGTGAAATATAACTATAGTATGTGAAATATGAATATGGGTAAAATTGCATATGTAAGACCATTTTTTTAAAGCTGAACAAATGTAGGTTAATACCACAAAATATTAATATCAGACAAAAAAATTATACTAAGTGAAGGAGACCAGACCCCAGAGTACTACATATTGTATTATACTGAGTGAGGCAAGCCAGACACAAAGGACAGATACCGGATGATTGCACTATTATGAACTAAATATATTGCATAAACTCATGGAATTAATAATTAGAATATAGGTCACCAGAAAATAGAATGAGGTTAGAGAATGGAGAGCAGAGGCTTAATCTGTGCAGAACTGGTAAAAATGTTGTTTGTAATCCTTGGAAATGAATAAAATGGTGAAAGCAAATCATGGTGTTTGCAACAAGCAGTGCTATTTGTGGGTATGACAATAGTTGAAAGTCTGAGGTCATATATTACTAGACGGAAAGCTAAAAACTATAAAAGAGCACTATATATGACAGTAAAGACTCATGTAAAACACAAATATGGGTGATATTGCATATATAAGACTGTTTTTACAAAATATAAATACAAATATACTAGAGAGAAGGGAGAAGAATAGCAGCTATGTATGGCAGGGGAAGCACAGTGAGAATGAGCGGTGATGAACTTTGTTTTTCGTTACACAAAGAGACTAAATGACTTGCCCAAGGTTCAAAGGGTAGTAAGTAGCAGTGCCAGGACTGGAACCAGAGACTGCCTGAGAGCCCAGGTTCTCCACCACAAGGAAATATTTCCCTGTGAATCCCAGTTCTGTGTAGGGGGTAGGGGTGGGGTGGAGAGCAAGGCAGAAACAATGGACTGAGAGCCTGATGCTGAATTACAGATCACACAGAATACAGGGTGAGGGTTTCAGAATTCCATAAATATTGAGTCTTGTTTCAAGGTTTAATTTCCATTAACCAACTCACCCAGATGCTCTACACTAGGCAGGGCCCGTTTTCCTAAGTGGTGCTTATTGACTTACACTTGTCTCACTGGCTTCATCCTTCCTCTCCGTCTTTGTATTAGTCAGCCAAAGGGGTGCTGATGCAAAATACCAGAAATTGGTTGGTTTTTAATAAAGGCTATTTATTTGGGGTAGGAGCTTACAGATACCAGGCCATAAAGCATAAGTTACTTCCCTCACCAAAGTGTATTTCCACATGTTGGAGCAAGACGTCTGCCGACATCTGCCAGGGTTCAGGCTTCCTGGGTTCCTCTGGGCTCAGTGCCTCTGTTTTCTCCACAAAGTCAGCTGTAGACTATGAGACTCTCTAGGCTTTGCTTCTCTCTACAAGGTCAGCTGTAGACTATCAGGCAAACAGCTCTGTCTCTCTCTCCAGGGCTCCAGCTTAAGACTTCAGCATCAAACTCCAACATCAAAACTCCAACATTAAGAAACCATCTAACTCTGTCCTTTGTCATGCCACAAGGGTGGGAGCTCAACGGCCTACTGGCACAAGAGGTTTACCTAATTACTTAATCAAGTAAACCTCTGAATTCAATATTACCTAATACACCCAGAAGAAAAGATCAGTTTACAAACATAACCCAATATTTCTTTTTGGAATTCATCAATAATATCAATCTGCTACAGCCTTCCTCCCTCCTTCACCAACGGCACCCTGCATCCCCCTACACACACCCCCACTAAAATGAAATTCCTTGCTAAATTTCCCGTGTTCGCTCTCTAGCTCACTCTCATCACCCTCCCCTGATGAGCCATGTTCACTGGTGACACCCACCACTTCTCTGCACCCTCCCACAACAGGAGCACCTCATTCCAATCTTCCTGTCTCCCAAGACGCCCTGGCTACTTCCCTCAGACTCAGGTGAGAGACGGGTCCATTTCTACCCCATGCTTTCTGACTAAATTCTGACAACTTTACCCTTGAAGAAAATACTCATGAGCTTTGATGTCCATAGTACTCTTCCTTTACATGAATTCCAGAGCCAAATGCCTAATCACAACTTTTGTTCACAGTACTCCAATTGTTGCAACAGCTGGATTTACCTTGGACCAAAAAATTCAAGATTGTGGTTTGTGAAAGTAAATATATAACAGTAAATTTAAGAAGTGAATGGAGATAAGAAAATAATTTAAAAGCATAAGTTAAATCTAAAAGAAAATCAAATGTGAAGATAACAGTGATGAAAACATTCTTCCTTTGAGTTTATCTATAGTTCTAATCACCATGGGACATGCTTTGCCTTTGCTAAGGGCTTGTCCCTTCCCTCCTCCCACTCCCACCAGAAAGTCACCTCCGTGAAGGGAGGCCTGGTGACTGCTTGTTCACTGTTGTTTCCCCAGTACCTAGAACTGTGCCTGGAACACAGTAAGTGCTCAATGGTATTTGTTGAATGAATGGCTGGGTGAATGAGTGAATGAATGAATGAATGAATGAATGAATGAAGCAAGCAAACTACTTTTCTATTTCATCGTCTCCCCTACCTTAAGGAAAGTTTATTTGCTTTCATGCTCTGGCCAAGATACCTAGAGATTTCCCTCCCACTCCTCAATGTTTTTAGATTTCTTTAAAGGTAGAGAGTCAATCTGATAAGGTCTGATTCTGAGATGCACAAAACTTGCCAATTTATCACTTCCTAAAAATGTGTTCCTTGATAATTCCAGAAAAAAAACATAACAGAAGGGAAGAAGCACAGCAGAAACCATACTTTGGGATGAACGGAATCTGTGACAGAATTTTCTAAACTACTTTTTCATCTCCATGACACTAGCTTAGCTTGTGAGTTTCCCACAAGTTCATAAAATAATCTTATTCCTTGTTAATAGCATACAGTTTGTTGCCACAGAAAAAGAAACATAGCTAAGTTATTAGTAATAAAGTTAAGAAGAAGGTTCTTTACACTTCGGATATTATTTCACAGGTACTTCAGTGACCTCAATCCTAAACTCTCTCCAGGTTGACACTGGTTGATTTAGGTTAGGTTTCCTGGCTTCATTTCCTAGTAATGAATTCGAGTATCAAAGTGTATCCTCAAGGGCAAGAGGGGTGGGTGAGAAACCAAGGGCTCTCATGCAGTTATCATACTGAGAAACTGCTCTCCTTCCCTGTGGAATACAAATTTAATTAAACCTGAGGAGAGATTCCGAACAAATTACCATTTGGCTTTTTCCTGACCACATGAATTATCCTCCAACTTGCAAAAATAAGAAACAGCATTTAGCTCTTCCAACACCAGTCCTACCTCCTCCACCCCAACTTTCCTCCTCTTCCCCTGCATCCTCCCTGTCCACCTCCTGCCCAGCCACCTCACTGCCGACATGCCCACCAGGTCTCTAGACCCGTGCTCAAGCTGGTCCCTCTGCCTGGAATGCCCTTCCTTCTCTGCCTTACCTGCAAGTCTACAGCCTCCTCCAGTCTCTAATTCTAAGAGTCTCCCTTGAAGCTGGGTCATTGACACGTGGAAACAAATCCCCCTTAGTTTGTGGTATTTTGGAGACTGAATTACGTTTTTTAAAATTTTTTCATTCTTGGGACCTAATATGATCCTTTGCTTATTAAAGGCACTTAATAAATTCTTGTTGTTTACTTTACTGAAACTAATTTGGAGGCAGAGCTGTTTTCTGGGATTTTGCATAAAATTTCTAGTGACTACATCAGGATGGGTGCCAATCTCTTCATCCTTTTCAGTATAATTCAGTAGTCACATTGGTTTGAAAACTTAAGTTCTCCTCACTGAGCAGTAGCTTCCCATACCAGCACCATAGGATTTAGAATGGGGATTCCCCTTCCACCCATTCAAGGATTATTGGAAAGATATTATTAAACAGTCACTGAACCAGGCCTTGGGATACAGAGATGAAAAGGTAAGAGCCCCTGCTTCAAGGAACAGAAAGTATATTTGAGGGAGAGAGAGAAAAGTATATTTGAGGGAGAGAGAGACAAGTAAACAAATAATTACGATATGGTCTGTAAAGTCCTATGATATCTTTGTAGTAGGGAGATGATGGCCTATCTACCTCTGCTTTGAGCAGCCGGGCTCAATAAGGGTGGGAAGCATCAAAAGGCTTCCAAGGGAGATGATATCTGGGTTTGCCTTGAATGTTAGCCCAAGTAAAGAGAGGTGGGATGGTCCAGTGCAAAGGCACTGAGGCAAGGGAGAACATGACATCTTTCCGAGCACTGCAAATGGTTTAGAGAGCTGCGACCAAGGAGACAGGAGCTACACGTTATGATTAGTCCGGCGTGCAAAGCTGAGGAGTTTGGCCTTCAATTCGCATTAGTTCCATGGACATTGTGCTATCCAGATGATCAATTTAGGATTCCAGGGAACAGGTTATTCTTGCCAAAGAATGGCAGTGTCATTTCGTGAATCACAACAATTGTACAAACAGGTTTGGCTAATTAATCTCTTTTGTTCAGTCAGGTATCAAAATCAGAAGCTAAAAACAATAATGCGGGAAACTGGAAGATCTCTGTTCCCCATGACAGCAAAGGTGCCTTTTCTCGAGAAAGGACTTTTCAGTGCAATAGCCACAGGTAAATCTGTTCAAGCAAACTGTTTTTCAGTTGGACTCTCAGAGAAACTGTGTGAAACAGTAAGTGGAACACTGGCTGGGAATCAACACTATAAACTCCACGAAGCATAACCTGACTTCAAGCTCCGTAAAAGCAATGGTCCCATCAGGCTGTTTCACCCCTGGGCCCCTGTGCTTGGCATCAGAACTGACAGTGAAGAGGTGCTCAACAAGTAGGAGATGGATGAATGAATGGAGAGGGCAATCAATCCATAAACATCATCCCATCTACAAAAGAGAAAAAAGCATAACTGAAATAGTTTTAACCACAGTTAAAAAAAACATCAACAACAATAACAAAAAACTAAGCATAGTGTTCATAAAACTTCTGAAATTTTCATAAAGGAAGCAGAATTTCAATCTAAAAATAATGCATTTCCACACAAGCATGAACAAATTACCATAAACATTAGCTTGATGTGACTCACTCTGCCTGGTACAGCCACATAATCTGCATGAAATGAACCCAGAAATAATGGACACCAGTGAGCTGGATGCCACAAAGCCATTTTGTGAGCAAAGGATGACACAGTAAGTGTCAGCTGTGGATTATGGAAGGGGCCCACTCCTGGAACAAAGCAAGGCTCTTAGTAAACCAACATTGCATGAAGCTCACTTGTCCAGGCACTAATGAGTCTCTAACCTTAGGGAAGTCACTTTATGCTCCAGGGCCTCAGTTTCCTTATGTATGAAAGATAAGGTAGGTAAGATGCTTCTAGAGGCCCCTTTTGGTGAGAACAAAGATTATTTCCACTTGTCCCAGGGTAAGCAGGTAGTCATCATATACACATGAGCACTGGTCATGAAGGTTCACCAGGTGTCACACTTCTCTGATTTACTCTAACGTTCTTGTCACCATCATAGTTGCAAGGGCTTTGTCGAGTCAAGGGAAGAGGCAGCCGCCACCCTCCACTCCCCCAAGAATATCTATACCCAGTAAATTGCTTCAGATACTAACATCCATCTGGTCATAAACAGAGGCAAAACATCATTTTGTAATTTTTTTTAATGTCTGGGGAAAGCCCTCTGAGATTATCTGGCCAAACCCCAAAGTAGCAGATTCACAGAGATTGTCACAGAGCCAGTGAGTGGCGGGGCCTGGACTGGACTCCAAGGGTCCTGAAGATAGTCGACGGCGCCTGGCTGTGGACTCTGATGGTCTCCAGACACTCATTCCCTCTCTGACACTCCAAGGAGGTCCCCCATGGGCGACCAACAGGAAAAAATGTAAGTGAATTCCTGCTGTATTACAAAATGTCTGCTTTCTATAAGAAATGCTGCTGGCTCACAAAGCCAAAAGGCCACTCAGCAGATGCCTAATTAAGGGTCAAAGATTTCTATTAGGGAAAAGGCCTACAAAACCTGTCACTATGTGTTTTTAACAACTTCTTGGCTCTTCAGATTTAAGAGCCAACAGCCTGACTGGAGAATTAAATGCTAAACATATAATTCCTTTAGTCTTGCATTATTTTGGAGCAGGGCTATTGGTTCTCCTCCAAAATTCTGACATCTCCCTCTGCCACCCAAGAGGTATAACTTGCAACATAAACATTTATGACAAGCTGGCTAGATTATTATGCTGCTGAGGACGTGGATTTTTTTTTTCTGCGAAGCTGATCTAGTGACTATAGTTCTTAATGAATTCAGAAGGGAGGTACAGATCAAAATCACAGTTGCCAACACAGCTCATGAAGCAGTTCTAATTTATATAACCTGAACTGACAATTGAATAGCAGCTCCCATTCAAAGTAGATCACCATAGCTGGTCTTAGAAGTGGTTTTGAATTTCTGTTGAAGAACAATCCTCCCTGTAAGAAGCTGTATGTGGGAGCTGTACATTACTCTTTTTACTCTCTAAAAAAAGATCATGGAGAGATGGTAAAAGGGAATATATTGACTTAATTATACTGAAAAAAGCAACAGAAAAATACAGCCAACATTGTTAATGATAAGGTTCATTCAGTTGCTAAAGGACCAAATGGTTCTACTTGGTATCACTCATGAACACTCCCTCTTGACACAAAGAGCTTTTAGACAGTAAACATGCCAGAATTTGAGGGCAGTCCAACCTAGGCAGATTCAGACTGTCATTAATTAAAATGCAAAACAGATTCTATTTCTGGTCCTGGTAATCAACTATGGAAAATAGTTTCAATGACAAGAATGCCTGCAGAAGCATTAGGTTATATATTTATATTATTGGGGGCAGTTTCTTCTCTTGGTTACATATTTGAACATTTGGAGTCTGTTACTGCCCAAGCTGTAACAAACTCTTTATTAATCATCTTACAATTTTCATTGTCTGAGTTTGCGGGTATGTGTATGCACATGTAGGTACAAGTACCTACATAAACACATAAACATACACACACACACACATATATATACCAGAAGTAGGGAAGAGAGAAAGTAGAAAGATAAAAGGTAAAAATTGGAGACTAATGATTCATAACACATGCTGCAGCTTTCAAGTTGAAACAATACAAAAACAAAAAAAGCACTATTTTAATGATAGTTGTAATTAAGGATAGAGAAAAATGAATATTTGCATCTACACTGATCTAGGTTTTTCTAGACCCATTTCAAATAACTCGAATTTGCTTGAGTTGCTAGCACAGTTGCAAGGCACAGAAGCAGCCAAAAAAAAAAAAAAGACACGCACAAATAAAACATCGCAGTGACTTCATCAGACCAAGAGACTAACAGGCTGCGCTCAGCACAGCTTTTATTATTTTTGCCTGCAGTAGTTTTCGATGCTGCTATCAGAGACCCCGAAAAGGAATTAACATGACACCAAGCTGTGAGAAAAGGAAATGCTGAGGAATGCTCTCTCCCAATTCAAAGAAATTCCCAAAGGCATTTTTTGGAGGAGGGACTGTGGGAAATGGGGAAATCCCTATCAAAAAACACACAAACCTAGTTGAAAGATGCTAAGCAATAGCTTAGGAATTTTTTTTTATTCTTTAAATTAGCATGCTGCAACTATTAAAAATATATCTACATGATAGTCATAAGTGCACAAATAGTACATTTGTGCATATGCTTGTATATGTATACGACTGTGCATATGCTTCTATGGTATACAATTTTGATATGCGATTAAGTAAGCATATTATTTAGTAAAATTAAGCAAGCCTAAGGAATTTCGTCTCGCAAAGAAAAAGTTTCTACTAATTGAAATGAAATATTTTCTAAATTGCCTGCAGTGTGAAATATGGAGTCTATTTCCATGACACCCAAGCTGATTCTAACTCTTTCCATCTTAACGAATACCTCAACTTGAGTTGCCAGGCACCCAATAAAATCCTTTCAATGGAAGAAAAAAAATTAAGCAAAGTAGGAAAACACCATTAAGGATGAAAGTAAACAGCTAAACATGAAAGAATCACCAGAGGAAGCAGGGAAGTCTGCCAGTCGAATCACAATATTGCTACAAGCCGTTATCAACTGTAGGAAAGAGTGAATATTGAAACAGCTAATCCAAACAATGAAGAAAGTATTTCAAACATTATTTTTATTTAAGGATTCAGAGACTACAGTCCGCAAGAATCTTTTCTCTTTTTTTGCTGTTAATCTATTTCTAGTTTTACTCTTGAACTGGACTATCATATAAACATCTACAGATTGTTGATCTTTATTTAAATGTATGCTTTCTTACATATATAGACCCCTCCACACACACAGGAATACAAAAACCAGAAAAGAATAAAAAACAAAAACAAAACACCAAATGTATGTACGCTGGACCCAGAAAACAGGATAAAATCATATGCCTGATGTCATCAACACTAGTTTTAAAAAAATCCATACAGACAGTGCAAAGAAAAGTGGTGAGAATAAGCAAGACAGTTAAGGAACTTTATATTCCAAACTCCAAATCAACAGGGGGAGAGACCAGAAATTTCACCCCACATTTTTTCCCTTCATTTATCACAAAGCACATGTGTTAATACAGCACTTTACAAATCAGAAGCTAAATCACATTTGATGGGAACCTTCCCTAGACTGAAATGCACCAAAACTGGAAAACCCACACACAATCAAGTTAAGATGACCCACCTCCAGTCTACAGCTGGCAAAGAACAAAGCAGATTCACAACTACAAGTCTTGTTCTTTGAACTCTGCTTTGAGCAAAATAATTCAACCCACCTGCTACCAAAAAATAAAAATAAAAACTCCCTGTGAAGAGAGACTTCTGCAATGCACAGGTTCAACAAGGTGAGAACTCTCAAAATGCTCCTGGTCTTCTTTGGGCTGCAAGAGGCAGCCAGTAAGGGTCTTGAAGTTGTGGTGGTGTCTGCAGTAAGCCTCAGAAGAGCAGATGAAAAATGAGGGCATTATTCTAAGAGTAATGCCCTGGAATAAACAACCTGCCCTGTGGACACTGCAAAACACATGTTCTTAATTGGAAACTGGCGCATTTTGCCTTAGAAAACTCTAACCGTTCCAATAATCTCCCAGCAGGAGGATGCAACTATTGTCAACTCAGAACTGTTCTCTCATCCCTGCCCCACCACCCTCAGAAGAGGCTGCAAAATAAGGTTTGCAGAACAGGCACCCTGAGACTTCCAAGGGAAAGAAGCAATGAGGTCATGCAGTCTGCTCCGGCCGCCAGTGCAGGATTCCTCCTGCCGCCAGTGTGACTGCCCAAGTTGTAAACCCCACAAGATTACAGGGCCATTCTGCACCCGCTGGCAGGTGCTTAAGGCACCGCCGCTCCCACGTTATCTCCCCGGGAGCTCGTCTTCACACAGAAGGATGGAATAGTTCGCTGTACGGCGCCAACCATCCCTGGCCCTTCCGGATTCTGAGAGGGGGCACCTCAGCATGCAAAGGATGCATCTTGCCCAAATTTTTGTCAGTCATCCTCCACAGATTCTCTGCACACTGCTGCAGGTTACCATCACGAACACGATTCCCTGCCTGCCGTTTCAAGGACAAAGAGAGAGTGCTTATGTTGCCATCACAGCTGAAGAGCTCAGGTTTATGAGAAAGAAAGAAAGAAAGGAAAAACAAACAACCCCTGGCATTTTCCTTAGCTGGACCACCCCGGACAAGGATCCCTGAACCCAGGAGCCACGCAGGAGGAAGGTCACAAAGCTCCGCGGGGAGGAGAGCTAGCGTGTGGGGTTCACTGCAGCAGAGCAGCTCCTTCGATGCGTGCACTTACCATAAAAATAGAAAGAGTCAACGGAAGGAGACCGGATCGTTCCTCCCCGTCTTCGGCAGAAAGAAATCCAAACGAGAGCCTCCAGGCACAGCCGGGGGTGAGGCCGGCAAAGTGACGGGAGGCGATGACCCGGGCACGCACGAGTCCTTGCCAGCCTCCCCTCGGGCCCGCACGCAGTTGTCTGTGCTGTGAAAACCCTGAGAAGTGTGGAGCAGGACTCTCCCGAGAGCCAGCCCGAGCGAGAGCAGCCTGGTGGATGCCGCCGTCTCAGAGCATCACGCCCAGGGCTCGTCCTCCCCGCGGATGCAGGGGCGGCGTGGCGGGGGTGGGAGCGAACCAGGCTGGGGTCGGGAAGGAGCGGCGGGGGGAGGACAGGCGCTTCCGTGGAGTGGCAGGAACGGCCGGCGAGAAATCAGTATTCCGTATCGGTGAGTGGCAGCGACCAATCAGCCCAGCCCAGAGGCCGTCTCGGTGTGACAGGGGGGCAGCAGGCGACAGCCAGCTCCGAGGGGGGCAGGACAGCCCCCTCTGCCTGGACAGAAGTTCGGCAGGAGGACACCCCACCCTCCATCCAGCGCTTGTATTTAAACCAGCTCCTAAGCCCCACAGTCACACGAGCCCTTCAGTAAGTTTCCCACGCAGCCAAAGCACCTCTGCAAGAAGCTAGATTGGAAGTCCACCCTCAGTGATGGTCAATGGCATCTCATAGCTGGTTGTCCAAGTAGAGGCTATGAGTGCAATAATGCCATTCTGGACTTATGCCCAAGGTAGGGGATGAGATGCCCACAGGGCTCTCTATTTTACAAGTGATAAATTTGGACAGGGAAAGGTTAAGAATCGCTCCAGGAATTTTCTTGTGTAAAATATGTGTGGAAGTACTTGTTGGAGGCTAATTTCTAAAGACAGTTAAGATTTCCTGTTGAAGTCCCTTAAATCACCCGCGAGACACAGTATGTTTGGGGTAAGCAACTCTGAACAATAATCCTTACGACACTGAGCTAGACAACTGAAGGAGCAAAGGGGTGATAGAAGAATAAGAAGAGAATTCTAAATTTTCCCCACTTGCCTTTTCCTCCATTCTATTTTAATATTGAATCTATAAACGTAGTATGCATATTTTTTATTACTTTGCTTTCAGTTGTGATGACTAAATTAGAAGAGAGGGTTCTGGAGTTAAATGCCATCTAACTGGATTCCAGGATAAAACTTCAAAACTTTTTAACTTGGGGAGCTTTGTAGAAAAGATAACCCTCTGCCAGTCAGGCGTTAAGAGGAAGATACAAATGTCCTTGGGAGTCTTTTCGGGTGACTCACATGATATAGGATTTTCACTTTTAGTCCTGTTTTTACCTAGGAGTTGAAGTGTCATTTAGACATTTTGTTGTGATCTCTGCTAAGAAGCAAGCTAACTTTGCTAAATACCACGGCTTAAAAGGAAGACCTGGGCACCAAGGAAGGGGCTAACTCACCATCAAAATGAGTCACAGCAGGGGGGCGTAAAAATGTTCCACATCAAAGAGCAACATAATAAAATGAAATTTTTGAAAAGAAAAAAGGATGGCTTGTCAGGGGAGCCCCGTGTACACTAAATAAGGAAAACCTGGGAGACTTTAGGTCTCAAATTCTGTTTTATTATCCACTTTACTTCAATTCAAATCAGCAACCATTTAAATAATACCAACTAGGTACTGAGGGTACAGAAATGAAAGTTACAGACCCTCCCTTCAAGAAGTTTATAGTCTCACAGTCGAATTTAAATCCTTTTTGCAAAATTTTTTTTCAACACTGTGATTTTTGCCAAGACAGAAAATGTTCTAACATTTTAATATTTCTCAGATAAAACCAAGCCATGAAATTGGTCTTCAGCCTCAAAGCTCTGAATTAGCCTAATAGGGTATTTTCCATAACCAAAACCATTTGGGAAATATAAATGTGCAAATAATTTTAAAATCTAATTAATAAATGAAAAGGTTCTTTAACTGAATGTTTGCTTTTATCAGCATCAACAGCTTCTGTCACTGCAAACATGGCAGCATAACAAAGAACATATTTAATATGGGACTATCACTTAAAGCTCCCAAATTAATTGAAATTAATACTGTTTATGAAACAGGTTCAATACTTTGACTATATAGGTAATAATGAAGCATGAAAATGATAAACTGCAGAAATAACAAATTACCTAGTAGATTAAATAATTACAATATCTATATGAAAATTAGGTCAATGAAAACAAATATTCCACTTACTCAAATGCAATTAATTTTTAAGATTTGATTACTTCTTCTCCACTTATTTGCCCACAAAAGATGGTAGAAATACCTTCCTTTCAGACAGGAACAAACATCAATTTATTTTTATAAAGTACAAATATTTATCTGAGTCAATCAAATTTGGATGATGTCAAGGATTGTATCCTGCTCAGTAACTCAGTGCATGTTAGCTTCTCACTAAATATTTATTTTTTTATTAAAGATTTATTTTATTTATTTATTCCCTCACCCTCGTTCGTGCTCACTTTCTGCTGTGTCCATTCGCTGTGTGCTCTCTGTATCTGTTCACCTTCTCTTGAGAAGGCACTGGGAACCAAACCTGGGACCTCCCATGTAGGAGAGAGGCACTCAATCACTTGAGCCAACTCCACTCCCCACTTCACTGTTTCTCTCATTGTGTTTCCTCTGTGCCTCCTTGTTGTGTCAGCTTGTAGCATCAGCTCGCTGGGCCAGCCCATTGCACCAGCTCACTGTCTTGCTTGTCTTCTCCAGGAGACACTGGGAACTGAACCCAGGACCTTCCATGTGGTAGGTGGGTGCTCAAACACTTGAGCCACATTAGCTTCCCTAAATATTTGTTGAATGAATGAATGGATATGGCAATCTGGCTAAAATTCTACAATAGCAGGATTTAATGCCTTTTTATTTTTTAAACTACAAGAGAATTTGAATTATGGACCTATATCTGCCATTTGTTTAAAAGGAAAAAAGACACACTTTTTCTAGAATTTTGAGTCAAAGCAGCTTGCTGATGAGGCCTTATAAAGTCTCAAAGAGAAGGATTCTTAAACCTCAGAGTTTCAACACCATGGTTGGCACAGTTTACAGAAACTAGATTCTACCTTCCATAACCAGACTGTGGAGAAAAAGCAAAAACTATATCTATTTCTCCAGACCACTGAGAGGGTAAGTTGACACATAATTTATTTTTTATTTTTTTATTTTTAGGAGGTACTGGGGATTGAACTCAGGACCTTGTATATTGGAAGCAGGTGTTGAACCACTGAGCTACATCCACTCCCATAGTTTCATTTTTGACATTAGACAAGAGAATTAAGGTATTTTAAATAACATTCTGCCAATCAATGGTTTTAAACATTGTTAGAATCTCCCTAAAGTAAGGGCCTATGCCTCTTTCATCTCACTTCTATAAGCCAGTATCTAAAAGGAAGTAATATTTACTGAATACTACTTTGTGCCAGGCCTTATTCTAGTGGCTTCACATATCTCTAAGACATAGGACATGAGTATTATTATCCTCATTCCACATTGGTGAAAAGGAGCTTGGGAAAAGAACTTGTCCAGGTGGCAAAGTCAGTGTATGAACCTGAACAGACTTTAAAATGCTTCCTCTTTTCCACGGCAACATATTGATTTGAACATGAGAAGAGACCCTCCCTCAAAAAAAATTTTTTTTACTACATATATGAGAACTCCCACTGGCATTATGTGAATTTGGATCTTTATGGTGGGAATGAGATATGTCCAAGTTACAGCAGAAAAACTCATTTTACTTTAGAAATTCATGTTAAGAGATTAAATGCAATCCTTTTATACAACAGAAATACATTTGATGCTTACAACTTAAGAAGGAAATGATTTGTATTTGTCAATTTACTTTTCCCAAGCCTGTCCCTACAATTACATTATAGGGCCAGGATAAGTAGTCCTCAGTTACCAGAAGAGTAGGAGGAAAGAACATTCCCAAAATGTATGGGATCAGACGCAAACACTACCTACTATGTGGTCCCTTATCTAATATCTAAATTCCCCTTCAGCATTCAGCAAGAGGCCTGAAATAGAGAGAGAATTGGCCAGTCTTCTATGTTTCCCTACCTGAGGTCACTAGCTGAGAATAATTTACCCAAAGTGCTTAGAAGGCAAAATTTCAAATATGCAACAAGAGTTTCAAATACAGAAAAGGTAAATAATCTGTGGCACATAAATATAGTCATAGCATCCAAGTCTTCAAAAATTTGTTTGCCCTCAGCATTTCTCAGTGGGTAGACTCCTATGGGGTCATCAAAGATTAAATCATAGAGGAAAATTCCATAAGATCACAGACCTATAACTTTTTCTCTTTTTCTCTGAAAAGAGAATAAATCAGTAGCTACCTGGAAGAGTTAGGGAGAACTGGACTAAATCCAGGGAGGCCAAAACTAGTAGTATATATGTGTGTATACATGTGTGTACACACAAATACAAAACCAGTGTGTGCACCCAAAATTCAATTGGTGTGCCTCAAAAAATCCAATTGGTCCTTTAGTCTCATCAGTGTTACCTCCCCATTTCTCCTCAGTGGGTAATTAGCGATTCTAATCAATTCAGGGCATCATTATCTTTTTCCTCAACTATTACAATGGCTTCCAACATGTCCCCTAGTCCATTCCACCCTCCCCTTGCCAGCAGCATTTGTTTTCTAAAACAGATACAATCATATTATTCCTTTGCTAACAAGCCTGGGATGATCAGGCCCAATAAGGCAACTCCTGAGCCTGCCATTCCAGGCACTCTGCAATCTGACCTCGGTCTGGCTTTCTATATATCCCATGCCCCCGTTATACCTAATTACTTACCTGAGCCCACAGACGCTATATTATTTGCTAGTGGTAATCCTTTCCTTGTTTCTCTTCCTGGAGAAACCCTACTATTCATCCTTCAAGGCCCAGTTCAAATGTGCCATCTTCTCTGTGAAGCCTTCCCCATACACCCCAAAGTGGCCTAACCACATCTTCCTTTGTATTTCCATAGCATTTTTTCTAGTCTTGTTTTATAGGACTAATAGCACTGTGTTATATTAGTACCTTTTAACCCATTTATTTGGGATCCTTTGACAGCCCAGTGTCCAGCATACAAAAGGAGCTCAATAAGTGCATGATGAGTGAATACATCTTTTATGCTTCATCTCTACAGTCAAAAGCACTTTGAAGAAAGGAGAAATTTGTTTTCTGGGAAGTGTGAAGGACCAAGCATTTATAGGCTGTATGTACCTCTTCCTTCAGTCAGGGGTTTCTGCAGTTAAAGGAAAGGGCCGTGGGTTAGAATCAGAAGAGCCAGGGCCCAGCCCTGCCATTTCTACCTGTGTCACCTCTGGTAATCCCTTAAACCAAACTAAGAGGAAGAAAATCTGTCCCACTTACTTTTGAGGGCTATTCTGAACTACACATGGGACATTGTATGGGAAAGCACTTTATAAACTGTAAGAGTATGTGACAGTTGGCATGGTTCCTGTCAGTTGTCTTCATTATTTCACAACAACATTATTGTTGTTGTTGTTTATATCCCATATCAAGGTAGTCACAAATCTGTGAAGACAGGCATCCTACAGAGCCAGCCTGGGAGGCCCGTGACTCAGCACTTCATCACACCAAGGGCCTTGCTTCATCCTGCTGGCCAGCACTGCGGGAGTGTTGGCATCAGAGGGCTCAGGCGCCTGCCCTTCCCTGGCACCTCCTGGCTTTGCAGGCCTGGCTGCTGAGACGCAGCTCCCTCATTGAGTAAATGGGAATAACAACTCCCTCCTCGCCAGTGGTGGAGTGAGATGGGGTATATACATTTAATATATATTTTATTATATATCTTTATAATATGGGTATATGTGCCTATATATATTTCTTATATTTATGAGTCACTAAGAAGAATTCTCTGACTGACTGGGAGAAATTGGCCATTTCTCTGGGACTCTACAGAATCTAAATATGCCCCAACAATTGCCCTCTTTCTGCTCCTTGAACTCCCGGAGCTCATTAAGAGCCCAGAGTCTGCGTGGCCTTCCATGAGGCCTCCAATCACTTTCCAGCACATTACTCCATTTATTTTCCTCCTAACACTTATCTTTATCTGCAACCACCATATTTATTTGATTGCTTGCTTAACATCTGGCCTCTGCACTATGTGTATGCTCCCTAGAGCAGGGAATGCTTCTCACGTGCTCCTCACTCTGCCCACAGAGCCTAAAACAGTGTCCAGAACACCTCGATATGCATGTGTTGAATATTTACAGCATGACTAATGATTGTACAACTGTTCCTATATTCTCTCCATATGCACAAAGTGCCAATTATCCTGGACTATTGAGTAGAACAGAAATCTCAGAGGTCACTTAATATGTAACCAGGATAGCACCACCTTGTTCAAATTTAGACAGATATTTCATAAGGCTTAATGCTCGTTTATAGACTTAAAATGCTACCTAGGGATGGGGCACCTACAAGTAATATGCCAATCCCTGTCCCCTTTAAAAATAGGAATTACCAAAACTGGCATGCTGATCATCACCTATATAATTAGAACTGAAGTGTTGAGCAAAAATGTTAAATTACATTTATTTAATAAATCCAGAAGTCCATTGACTCCTTATCTACATTTTTCCCCCTTATTCTATGTTAAAATTGCTCTGGTCCAAGCTAGTCCTGGAAAGAAATTGACAAAGTTCTTGATCAATGAAGCGTCAACTAGAACAAATGGTTTCAGAATATCAGGAGCCCAAGAATCAAGACAATGTCTCTTTCTTCCCAGGGAGCTGTCTCGAAGGGGAGATGTAGCCATACAGAAAATTCTCCTGAGCCTGACCACAGTATCCCTGTTTCTGATTACCCCAGCCTTAGAAGAGACAGCTTAATAAATTAATAACCATGGCAATCCTGTATAATGTATGAAGGTTACTTTCAAATGGTCATCTGGAAGGACATAGTTTTCAATTAGAGTATTTTCAATTAGCAATAGCATGCCAATCTGCCAAACATGCATATGAATTTATTTGTCATTAGCAGGAAATGGGAATCAGGTAGTTTTTTGGTTTGTTTTTTAAGGAATGAACATCCTAGGCCTAATATCAAACACCTCTTTTTCTCCCAAACCTGCTCTTCCTCTGACTTTCCTCTTTTCCATTTAAGTGCATTACTATTACAGCCTTTTAATATGATTTATGAATTCCAAAAAAGAAGGATTATGTTTGTAAACTGATCTGTTCCTTTGGGCATGATATCCTTTGATTGTATTAGATTCAGTTGAGATGTCGTTGATTAAATTATGTCAAGATTAGGACTTTGATTCAACCACATCAGTAGGGTGTAACTCAGGTTAAGTCCCTGCCCCCTTGGTGGGCTGATATAAATGGGCACTCACTCAAGAAGACATAGAAGAAGATATAGGAGGAAAGAGAAAAAGCTCCATAGATGCCAGAGGAGAGAACATTGTCATGACACAGAAGAGGAGAGAACTTTGATCCTGCAACCCAGGGAAGGGAGACAAGCCTTATACCAGTCTACAGCTGAGATTGGAAGAAGCTGGACCCATGGAGTCTTAAGAAGAGAAAGGAAGGAGAGACCACACAGAATTTGGTCACAGGGAAGTGGGGTATAGTCTGATGCAATTACCAAAAATGCTGGAATGGTTTTATAACTGGGTAAGGAGTATTTTTTGGAGAAACTATCAGATGCTTGATGGAAAAGGCCTAGACTGCTTTGAAGAGACTATTGGTAGGAATATGGGGCTTAAAGTTAATTCTGATAAGGCCTTAGAAGGAAATGATGAAATTATTATTGGAAACTGGAGGCAAGGTGACCCATGTTTTAGCAAGATTGACTCCTGATGTTACATGGAAGGCAGAATTTGAAAATGGCTTGCCTGGACATTTAGCTAAAGAGCTTTCCAAAGTAAACTCAGAGAATGTGGCTTAGTTTCTCCTTGCAGCTTATAGCAAAATGCTAGATGAAAGATATGAACTGAGAACTGAATTGTTGGTCAAAAAGAAACCAGAAACTGATTCTGGAATATCAAGCTTCTGGAAACCAAGCCCGCAGACAATAGGAATTAACTAAACTTGAATTTTTGAAAATGCAGTTACCCCGGAAGACCTATGGAAAGCCATGTCATCTGATGGCTTGGGCCCATGCTTCCTGCAGGCTAAACCAACAACCTTTTTGCAAGATCTGTATGAACAAAACCACTGTCAGCCTGGGCTAAAAGAGACATGGAGTTGGGGAGAGGTGGAAGGGAAAATGGCCTTAAGAGAAAAACAGTGGAAGTGAGATCTGGAATTAAGACATCTCCTTGGGTGGAGAGAGGAACCCCACCCATGTAATGTCTTTTTGGAATTTAGAAGATAATTACAGGAACTTTAATCCTGCCCCAGGGAGAGATGAGCCATTCATCTGATAGTATGCCGCCGAAGAGAACAGAGCAGCTAAGCTACTAAGGCCCAAGAGACCAGGCAGAGCCCTGCCCGCCATCCTGCATCAACACGTGGCAACTTATTTGGGTAAGAAAGTACCTTGAGTTGGACTCTTTGGGACCTTGTAACTGTAAGTTTTTACCCCCAAATGAATATCCTTTATAAAAGCCAACAGATTTTTGGTACTTTGCATCAGCACTCCTTTTGGCTGACTAATACATCTACTCTGTTGCCCAAAGAAAATGACATTTATTGAACTCTTAGGTGGAAGATTGTTTGGGTAAGGTACCTAGAAATCACAGTGTCACCCTAACCTTAAGCCATCTTGTCCATATTACCTACTGAACATTTCTTTCTTCCAGCCATCCTCTTCCCACTGCCCCAGTCTAGCCACCAGTTCTCCCCTGGGCCAGTGTGAAAGCCTCATAACCAGTCTCCCCGCCTTTAGTCTTGCTCTGTCCAGTCCATCGTTTTCACTGCTACCACAGGGATTTTAATAAATAAATAAACACCATCATGCTTTCACCAAAAACTCTTCTCTGCTTCTTACCTTGCACAGGACGAAGTATACCCCTTAACCTAGGCTAGGACAACCCCCATGATTGCTCTCCGACTTTCATCTTGCTATCCCTTCCCCACTCGCATCCTACATCCATCCATGTCCTAATACTCACAATTCCAGAACTCACCATGCTGTATAAAACTTCAGGGTCCTGGCCCAGGTTTTCCCACTGCCTACATTTCCCCCCATTCTCCTCCTCATGAACCCTTACTCTCCAAGGCCCAACTCAAGCATTCCCCTTCTCTTCAAAGCATTCCCTGACACTCCCCCCTCACCACAATGGGGTTAACCCTCCCCGAGCTATGGCACAGAAGGCACAGTACATAACCGTTTTATTATGTACTTTCTTCAAGTAAGTCCTAGACTGAAGTTTTATTCACTGTTATAGTCCCAGAGATGAACTCCCACTTGAGACACTCAAATAAATGGTTATGGTAAGACTGGGCATCTTTGCATGTCTGGCTCTCATATTAGACTATGTGTTCCCAGACGAAGGGAAGACTATCTTACCTATCTTTCTAACCCTTCAGCTTATTATCATGCCTGGTACATAATGGGTGCTCAGCATATATTTGTGGAATAATTTTGAATATGATTGGCAAAAAAAAAAAAAATCCCCTTCGGTTCAAAGAATTTTTTAAAAATCCCTCATAGCTGATTTCTAATTAGTTCATTTTAAAAATTTAAACCTAAAAATTCTCCTTCTCCATGAGATTATAAAACACCACAGGCATTAATTTACTCCACAAAGATTTGTCCTCTGAAACTCTTGGCTTATAATGCTGCCCCAAACTAATTGAGGCACCTTAGGGGCAATAAAACACTCCAAATATACTTTCTACTTTGAACTACCTGGCAGAGGAAAGGCTGTTGATTCTCTTGGGCAGACAGGGCTTCTTGGAGAAATTCCACAGCATTTAAGTTTGGAGGGAAAAGAGTTATGCCTTTCTGAGAGCAGAATTTCCTTGTGATTCTGAGCTGTTGATTTTTCTTGGTAGCCCCATGCCCTACTCCAACACGCTGGCACCATCATAAGAAAGGGTGTAGCTTAAGGAAGTAGAGAGGAGGCCTGAGGCACATGATGGACTCCCCACACTGGCCAGAGGATTATCCAATTTCCTCCTCCATCTTCTTTACCTAATAGGAAATTAGCTATAATGCATCCAGAGAACTAGAATAGAACTTCTTTGCCCAAAACTTCAATGTCCATCAGCACCAAAATAACTAATTTCCTTTTGATCTGGCTAAATGGGGCACCCAAAACAGCCAGGAAGCCCACTCAAGGAAATGTAAGGAACTAGCCAAGGCAGCTGGAGGGAGGTACAGACAGAAGAACGTTTGCTTCCCCCATTCTCTCCCAGTGTTGCTGATCCACAAGTAGAAAATCAAGAGTAGACTATAACATCAGTGCTACAGATGAGATTATCTAGTCTGCCACTGCTATACAATTTCCCCTCATTTCTCTGCAACCAATTTTAAGTTCTATTATTTGAACAGAGAGGAAAAACAGAATGAGCATTTTAAAGAGCTGTGACATGCTTATATTTTGGTAAAATGAAAGTAGGCCATACACTGAACATTTAAACCTTTGTAGGGATGGATTTTTCCTTTCATGAATCTTTAAGAAGTCCTTTGGACTTTCAAAAATAAATCTGTATTTCTATGAAGACTCAGTAGTCTTTTGATGAATTTCAGTCATCTTGTGAAGTAGATACATCTGGAAAACAAAGGGCTTTAAAAAAAAAAAAAAGAGAGAGAGAGAAAATGGTGAAAGGATTCCCCAAAGCAAAGTCAAGTTATAAGAAATTCACTGAGAGACACACAGATAAATCGCATGGCTCTGTTTTTATACCTAAGAATCCAAACTACAAATGTTATTATGGCTGAAATATTCCTCTAATACATTTCCTACCACCAAGATATAACAAACCAGAACTCTGTGAACATACTGTGAATTTCATTATACAAATTTAAAAATTAACAGGGAATTTTTTCTATAATACTTCTGGCTTCCTTCCAATGCCCCATCCCCTTGTAGGTTTATTTTGTATTTCTGCCTAGGGCCAAAACAGGAAAACTGTGTTAGTATAGGAAAAAAAAAAAAAAACATGGAGGTCTCTCTGCAGGAGTAAGGACAGGAAAGAAGAAGCTGCAAAAAAGATTTGACTCAATCTAAAATTACCTAACTTCAATTGCAATTATAGGAAAATAAAAGAGTGAAATGAATGACTTTAGAAAATGAGAGCTAGAGTTTCTTTACATGCAGAAAAGGAGGAGGAAAGGAGAAAGTGATCAGTAAGGCATAAATAAGGTAAGCAAGAGGTGGGCAGGGGAGGATGCCCCATCCATGAACTTAAAAAGTTGCAGTGTAAGTTCACAATATGGCAGGAGAAAACATGCATACATAGCTATACCCAATACTAGGCAGATGGCAGTGAGCTCTAAGACAGAGGCACAAAGGGCACAAGAAAATCATGGGATAGGGGAATATTCCAAGAGGATTTTAGAAGACTCTCAGAGGAAAAAAGATGGCCTCAGAGAAAGAGAAGGATTTCAACAGGCAGAAAGAGCTAGGACAAGCCAGAATAAGAAAGACCTGGGTCAGGAGTGAATTCATTTTTTCATTCATACACTCAACAAATATTTATTTTAACACACCTGTCAATAACTGACTTTGTAGGTGGTGGAACACAGGGTTTAAGCAAAATATGATGGGGAGCGCCCATAGTCCGCACAGTTTTGAACAGTAGGCTGCACTTAAACATTAGGCTATACTGAATCTTGACTGTTATAGCCAATAAAGATTTTTAATCAGAAGAAAGGTATGATCATATCTATGCTTCAGGAACTTAACTTGGGTAGCTGCTTAAAAAAATAGATTAGAGAGAAGATGGATTGACTAGAGAGAGATAAGGGAAACTCTTAGGAAAGTCCGGCCAAACCTAGTTTTACCAGAATACTTGGACTGAAGTAGACAGTAGTGTGGGAACATGGAGAAGTGATGAAAATAAGGTATTTCAGATATAGAACTTACTTTTCTACCAAGCACCTCACAATTCCTCCCACATATCCAATCAGTAAACCTTTTCCCTGTTTTTGGTATTTGCTATAGCAACACCCCATTTTCCTGGTACCAAAACCTGTTTTAATTTGCTAGGCTACTGAAATGCAGTACTCCAGAAATGGGATAGCTTTTACTATAGGGATTTATTTGCTTGCAAGCTTACAGTTTTGAGGCTGAGAAAAATGTCCACATCAATGCATCATCAGGCAATGCTTTTTCCCCAAAGACTAGCTGCTGGTGATTCTGAACTTCTCTGTTATATGGCAAAGCAGGGAAATGTCTGCTTGGCTCTCTCCTTTCTCCTGCAGGCTTCCTTGATTCAGTTTCTGGCTTCCTGTGGCTCTGTGTGTGTCTGTATTCATCCCATTATAAAGTACGACCATAGGAAGATTAAGACCTTCCCTGGGTCACACCCTACTGAAGTAACCTAATCAAAAGGTCCTTAACTGAAGTGATCTAATAAAAAGGTCCTACCTACAATAGGTTCACATGCACAGGAACTGCTTAACTTTAAGAACATAATCTTTTGGTGTCAGTCCAGCTTTAAAATATCGCATACCACCATGGTATCCATCAGACTTCCTTAAAAACTACCTTCTCCTCAGGCTTCTGAGGAAACTGCTTTTGTCTTGCTTTTTGATGCCCCATTAGTACAGAACACAATGCATGGGTTATAATGAAGTGATCGATTTACACTGCTCAGAGAGACAGAAGAGAGGGAGGAAGCAGGTGTTTGAGGGAGCCTCCAACCTTGGAGTATTGTGAGGATGGAGGCTCAATTAATCAAAGAAATAAGGTTGCACAACTGGTGATTACAAGGCTGAGATTCAAACTCAAGTCTCCCTGGCTTCAAACCCAAGTCGGCCTGTGCTCATCATTATGCCCCCCAGCTTCCATGAGAAAAAGGAATTAGAGAGCATGACTAAGGCCTGGTTAGAGAGGAAGAAAAAGAAGCAGAGAAATGCCGTGACACAGAGCCAAATACATAGATAAAATTTGGGGGTGGAAGAGGAAGAGTAGACAAGGTAATGCCTAGAGGAATCAGCAGGTGACCATGGATAGAGCAAAGTAGGAGAGAGGTACAGAAGCTGTATTTTTGGGTAGTAAAGGAAGAAAGAATAGGTACTTTATATGGACCATATTAAAAAAAGTTTAATGTTAATTGAAAGTATGGAGATCAAACAATTGTAAGAGGGAGATACCAAGTCAAATATTAGTTTCTTTAATATAAGCAAAATGTGAGATACATATGGGCCAAAAGAAAGAGAACAGGGAAGGGTTGAGACTAGAAATGTAGGAAGTAAAGGCAAAGAAAAAGAAAGGTCCCAATTTGATGAAGACAATGGATAAGACAAACTCTGAGAAAAGAAGCAAGACAGATGAATGATAAGATTGAGTTGTGGTCCCCAAAATGACACCCACAATGGAAGTGATGAGAATCTGAGAAACGTTTTCCAGTTTGCCAATAAGCCTAAAGGAAAGTATGCATTTGCCTCAGATCAGGCTGGACTCCAAAGAGAAACAATTTTTTTTTTTTGAATTGGAATTATATCAACCCATTGTGTAGCATTGATGATGCATGCCATCATGATAAAAAAGCTCTATAGGCTGGTCTGGTTTGTCTTTTGTGGACTCCAGAAAATTCTGTTCTTAAGGTGACCATACCTATGCCTATAAACACAGTGTAGATGGGGCCTTTTGATTACATTCAGTCAAGGAACCTTTTATTAATTCACTTGATTAGATCGCTTTAGGGCCTCTGATTGGAGAACATCAGTGAGGTATGACCCATCTTGGGTCTCTGCCCTCTTGCTTGGTCTTATCTAAACTGAGAACTGGAAACAAAGACAAAGAGAAAGGAAGCCTCCAGGTTGACCCCACCATGAAAAGAGGACTTCAGTAATGGCTGAGATTAGCTACCATCTTGCCTTGCCACGTGGCAGAGCTCCAGAATCTTCTAGCAGCTGACCTTTGATGAGAAAACATCTCTGATGATGCCTTGATTTGGACATTTTTGCAGGCTCAGAACTGTAAGCTATTACTTTAATAAATTCCCTTTATAAAAGCCAACCCATTTCTGGTATATTACATTGGCAGCCCTTTGGCAAATTAATACATATCCTGTTAAATTTTTCTCTGGATAACCAAAGAGAAGTAACCACAAATTAATTATCATTCATTAAATGCTGTCTTCCAAAAGATATATCCACAGTAGATTAAAAGGACTTCTTCATAGCAAGACAATAATTAGCTACCATTAGAATTAAAGACCACATTCTGAGAACCACATGAAGTTTCCAACAGGAGAGTCACCAAAGTGGATCAAGAAAGGTAGCTTATGTGTGAGCTGATAAACCCAAAATAAGAACAAGGCCTAGAGCAACTTTGTGCCTGGGAATTTCCTTCTGTCAGCCTTCATGTTACTCAAATGTGGCCAGTCTCGAAGCCAAACTCAGCATGTAAATGTAATGCCTTCCCCACAGCGTGGGACATGACACCCGGGGATGAGCCTCCCTGGCAACGAGGGACCACTATCAACTACCAACTGATGATGCAACTGGAAAATGACCTTATACGGAAGGTTCAATGCGGATCAGCAGAATATCCATGTCTACATAAAATACCATGACTTTAAAATGCTGTTTGACCTAAAGTAAGGGGGAAATGGAAAGGAGAAATGAGTTTATATGGCTACGAGTTTCTAAAAAAGAGTCTGGAGGCTGGCAGAAGGTTTGCCCTCATGCACAACTGAGCAGAGTCAGAGAGACAGATAAAGCAGATACAACCCCCAGATATTGGTTCCTTTGAGGGCTAAAGAGTCCCATGGGAGTTATGGTCATGGCCGATGGGGTTAACTACCAGGGCAGATGGCCCCTCTTTGGAAATGGTGTTTATGTGTGATGAATCTGGACTCAGATGGGATCTCCCTTCATAAGACTTTCATGCTAATGTGCTGGAGGTGCAGTTAATGTTGGGGTTTAAGATATATTTAGGGGATTTGAATCTCTGGACTGACAATGTGATAGCCAGATCCTGAGCCTCAACAGACTCCAGCACCTACAATCTGATTTATTGGACTTACCACACTCAGCTAAGATGGAGTTGAAGAAGGACAACCACCACACCATGGAGCCTAGAGTGATTACAACTGAAAATGGGAGGATTGCATCCAGCATCCAGGTGGAATCTGAGCCTCCTCTTGACATAGAGGTGCAATGGACACAACCAATCCAATGTCCACATAGAAGAGGTGGCATTGGATTGGGAAAAGTGGACATAATGGACAAAGGGTATGGGGAAAGGCAGGAAGAGATGAGAGGTGGAGGCATCTTCGGGACATGGAGCTGCCCTGGATGGTGCTTCAGAGGTAATCACCGGACATTGTAAATCCTCACAGGGCCCACTTGATGGAATAGAGGAGAGTATGGGCCATGATGTGAACCAATGTATATGAGGTGCAGAGGTGCCCAAAAATGTACTTACCAAATCCAATGGATGTGTCATGATGATAGGAACGAGTGTTGTTGGGGGGGAGAGAGGGGGGGTGGGGGGGTGGGGTTGAATGGGACCTCACATATATATTTTTAATGTAATATTATTACAAAGTCAACAAAAAATAAAAAAATTAAAAAAAAAAAAAGAAAAAAAAAGAAAGGTAGCTTATGGACTCCTAACCAACTTAGATTCTTGTATTTTAATTCTTCCTGGTGGCAAAAAAACAACATTAGAAAATTAGAACAAGGCTTCCATAGTCTTTAATTTTTAAATAAGTTGGTTAAATTACACTTGCCTACTTTACTGAATCACATGGCTTTCAAGTACTTCAAGATTCCATAGAAAAGTAAGCATACATACAGCCTCATTTGTCACTAAAAATATTAGTTTAATTCCTTGCTGAGGCAAAAAGGAAGAAAGGAGAGTTTTTCAAAAATTGTAAGCATTGTCTTCTAAAGACAAGAAACAGTGCCAATCCTTTTAGCTTGTGAGGGAGCCTCACAATACAATGACAATATAAGAATATTTCTGATGCGTAATAATATATAATATCAATCAGTGAATATTAAGACAGAAAATCGCAATTGTTGAGTGGGAGACAATAGTGTGAGTATAAAGTTGTAAAATAATCTTTATAAATTCTAAAATTCATTTTGTGGAAGAGAGTGGAAAGGTAGGGATTAAATTTATAAACCTAAATCCTAAGCAATAACATTACATGATAATGGCACTGTTAATTGCCAAATTTTATATACAAAAAGGCAATTTTTTCCTTTTCCTTCATAAAACTTAGAAAAGGTCTTCTAGCTTATGAATCTCTTTATGAAACAACCTAAGCACAAAAGAAACTGAACCTTAGGACTGCATCTGCCATCCAAGGGCAAATTCAGCAGACTGCCTCCTTTCTCGAGGTTTCCTACTTTTCCCAGCTAGCAGTGTAAAGAATAAACGGTGGGTCTTACTTTGGAATTTATGCTCCCTAGTGTGACAGAGTTGGACTCAGTTGTGGTTTCCCTACACATGGCTCTTCTGTCCTTCTATTTGAACCCATAGTTAATACTAGAGTTGACAGTTGTATGTCCAAGAGACTTCAATCTTTGGGCTGTCCCTGTGCCAGCCAGGCCCTGAATCTCAACAGAATTGCAAAACCTACTCTCCAATTCATTGGCTTCACCCAGAACAACTAACAAGGAGATGATGATGGACAACCACCATCTCAAAGAACAGAGAGAGCCTGAAACCGCAAACAAGATAGTCCCATCCATCTGCCCCATGGGATCTAAGCCCACTCTCAATTAGAGGTGGATTGGCCATTGCCATCCCAGAATACACAGGATTAGGGAATGAATGATGGACTAGAGTAGACTTACTGGTACTCTACTATAGACTTATTGTGATTCTAGCAATGGAAGGACTTCTATCCTTGATGTGGAGGCAGTGGACACTGGAGGTTCTGAGGGAAGGGAGAGGGAAAAACAGGTATAATATGGGGGCATTTTCAGGACTTGGGAATTGTCCTGAATGACACTGCAATGACAGATATAGGCCATTATATATCTTGTCATAACTTACAAAATTGTATGGGAGAGAGTGTAAACTACAGTGTAAACTGTAATCCATGCTTAGTGGCAATTCCCCAAAATGTGCTCATCAATTGTGACAAACATACCACACTAATGAAGGATGTTGTTAATATAGGGAAAATATAGGAGGGGTAGGGAGTGGGGCATATGGGAATCCCCTTTATTTTGTATGTAACATTTATGTCATCTAAATATCTTTAAAAAAAATTAAAATATATGTAATTTTAAAAAAGAATAAATAGGGACATAAAAATCATGAGACGTGGTTTCTAGTCCTAGCTCTGTCACCAAGCTGCTTCTACCTCAGCTTCCTTACCTGCAAAAATGGGGACTGAATTGTCTTTAAGGTCCCTTATAACTCTAAAAATGGATTGCATCCCTGTTTGTCCCATCTAAGACATTTTGTAAACAATGTCCCTAAAAGGCCATCTTAACCTGGATATTTTTCTCATATCTTATCTTGCTCATCTTACCCTCATCCATAGCCAGTCCTCAAAAATTTAGTCTGCAAGGAAAAGTTATCCCCAAAGGAAAAGAAAAGGTCAGGAATTATTTGAAAAGGCATACACTTTTTCTTTTCTTAATTAGGTATTTATAAACAGAAAAGAAGGCAAAAGCTCAAGCAATCAGTGGGGTGAACCCTGAAGGTGATGAGAACTTTAAAAAAATAAAATATCTTACATAAATTAATCCTTAGACCAAATATTAAAGGCTACCATTATTTTTTAAGGAGGTACCAGGGATTGAACCTGGGACCTCATACATGGGAAGCAGGGGCTCAACCACCGAGCTACAACCACTCCCCCATTATATATATTTTTTTACTTAAAGAAAATTTAGGTGAAATTCACATAACATACAATCAACCATTTTAAAGTGAACAATGCAGTGGCATTCAGTACATTCACAATGTTATTCAACCACCAGCTCTATCTAGTTCCAAAACAGTTCCATCACTCCAAAGTAAAACCCTTTACTCGTTAAGCAGTTTCTTCTGGATTTCCCCCTGTCCCCTACACCTGGTAGCCATTAAACTGCATTCTGTCTCTCTGAATTTACCTATTCTGTATAGTTCATATAAATGGAATCATATAGTATGTGACCTTTTGTGTCTGGCTTCTTTCATTTGGCATATTTTGTACCATTATTTATGCAAGCAAACAGCCTCTTCACAGTGAAAAAGTTGACCCAGCAATGATCCACCAAAGGTATCTAACCAACAGATTCCGGCAATTATACTACAGGTCTTATCCCTTCACTGCTTAAAGAAAGACCTAGAAAGAAAAGTAAACTTGAGTGGCAAGACCTCATCTTCTCAGGCAGGCAGAGCCCTGGGTCCTATCTGCTGCCAAATCCCTAGGGTAATTATGAACCAAACCTCTAACCAATCCGCCTTCTGCAGTGGGTTTGGAGAGCTGCAGAAGGCTCTCGGGAGTTGGTTCTGACAGTGTCAGTTCCAGCAACCACTGCACTCCTCTCCCAGCTCAGGCTGACAAAATCTGAGCATCCAGGACACAGGGACAAGGCCAGAGCAGACTGCCTGGCCTCTATTCCTGGGTGTACCCATTCCCGGCAGGTTCCTTTACCTCTAAGTGCTTCCATTTGCCAGCCTGTAAAATGGGGATAATGAAACTGCTGCCCTAAAGGGTTTAAGGAGGATTAAAGGAATTGATCCTTGAATGAACAGTGCCTGGCACTCATCAGGTGTTAACTATTATTTTCATTCATCCTTTTGGCTCCTTTTCTCAGTGTTGCCTACATTCATCGATTGGTAAGAAAAGTCAATATTTTTAGTGGCTTCAGTACAAGTTGTATATAGATTGGGGGAAAAAAAGTCATAGATACCTAAAAGCACAGAGCTGGGAGAAAACCACTAATTTTTTTTTTCTTTTAAAAAAACACCAGTAAAAAGCTCTTACCTCCAAGAAGTCAGAATAATAATTAAAAAAAAAAAAATCTGGACTAGGAGTTAGTAGTTTTACTTCTAGCCTTTGAGCAGCAGCTAAACAAGCACACGAGGGTGGAGCAGACACTCGGCCTCAATAGATCCAAGTTTTCTCCTCTCGTTTCTTAACTACATTCCAAGTAAGGTGTTAAGAATTTTATATGTATTATTTCATTTAATACTGAAAACAACACTATGGTAGGGATCAATATTATTTTCATTTTTCGGGTGAAGAACCTGAGAATGGTCAAATAACCTCCCCAAGGTCACACAATTATGGGATGTGGTAGATCCAGGAATAGAGCCCGAATCTGTTTCATGACAAACACCCTCCTCCCAACCACTGTGTCACACTGTCATTTATCATCTCCACCCTGCCCTAATAAAAATTGGAAAACCATTCTAAGAATAAAAGAAACATGCCTTCACGCACCCATGACTCATGATTTCTTTTCTCTTAGGTGAAAGGGTTTCAGTGTGGGTCTATGGTCTCCTGATCTAAAACTCTATGGACCTGTGCTCTACACAGCATTTTTAAAGAACACATTTCCGAAGAGCTGCACTTCTGGCAAATAGTCTTGGGGATAGGAAAAATAACTCTGCATATTTGAAAGATTGCTATTTTAACTTGTTCAGTTTTTCACTTGACAGCCCCAAACAAGCATTCTTTCAGTGCAAATTTGAAAAGCAAGGTGTTTTTCTGTATAATTATTTTTTTAATTGGGAGGGAAGGAGAGAAGTTGTGTAATCAGGATTTAACTACTGTATATCTCTTTCTCAGATTACAACTCATATTCTTTGCCTTGAAGCATGACAAAAGGTACCCTGTCCCCACCCAGGACCTTTAGATTGAAATATAGCTTGAAGGAGACATTATGCTGGATTTTTTTTTTAAATGAACTTTATATATCTATCTTCAAATGCATCTCCCCTATAGGCAGGTTAGTTATTCCCTACTTTTTATTTTCATTTATGAGACTGTCCAAAGAAAACTAAATTGGTTTTGCTATAGGGAAGCTGGCAATTGTATAAAAGAATGAAAGACAAACTTTTCTGTGTTCAAATAGAAAACACATGAAGAATTGCCATTTTTTACTATGCATCATGTCTTAGTTTCCTAGCTGCTAAAACAAATACCATACAATGGGTTGGCTTAAAGAAGGAATTTATTGGTTCACGGTTTCAAAGGCTGGGAGGCATGCTTCCTCCCCGGTGGGTATCTTCTCGCTGGCCGGCAGTCTTCGGGGTTCCTTGGCTTTTCTGTCACATGGCGATGCACATGGCGGCACCTTCTCCCTTCTCTTCCAGTCCCGTTGTCTTCCAGCTGCTAGCTGCTCCCTGTGGCATTCTTCTCTCTGTCTGAATCTCATTCTGCTTATAAAGAACTCTGGTGATCCAGATTAAAGCCCAAACGGATTCAGATGGCTACACCTTAACGAAAAATAACATCTTCCAAAGGTCCAATTTATAATGGCTTCACAGTCGAAGGAATGGATTACGATTAACAACATGTTTTTCTGGGATACATAATTCCATCTCTGACACATCATTTTGGTCCACCTCTAACTGAACATCATTGCATTTGTATATATGTGTGTGTGTAAATGGCGGGGGTGGGGGTGGGGGTACAATATACACGTGTACTTTCCTAATCTCAGTGAGAGAATGATAAGTGCTCTATTTCCTTCTAGGCATTTTCATCTGTTTGGATGTTTAACCTCTACTCACAAAGGAATAAGTTAATCAAGAAATTTAATCTGTTTCAGGTGTTAACTTCTCCAGGGATATAATCTCAAAATGTTGATCTCTTTTTCTATTCAATTAGTTATACCCTGTGACCTGAAAAATTGGATTGCTTCAGCCTTCAAATTATAAATTGTTGTCAATACAATTCAGCATACTCTTAAGGAGGTCAAGATTTAAATAATTTGTTTTGGATTTAGTTTTTGGGATGATCTTAAAACTTGCATTAAAATAGATCATATATAGTTTAATATTTTTGAATGTTATAATTTTTTACTTGCTCTTCTCAAAGATTCACCAAACTAGCTTTACTGACAGGGTAAAATGACACATGCTATTACATGGTACGCTTGTCCAAGTCAGATTCTAGAGCAAGGGTTGGCAAACTTTTTATATAAAGAGCCAGGTGGTAAATGTTTTCAGCTTTACAGGCTATATGATCTCTGCTGCAACTACTCAACTTGCCATTATAGTGCAAAATCAGCCACAGACAACATGAAAATGAATGAATGTAGCTGTGCTACAATAAAACTTTATCTACAAAACCAGGCAAGGGGCCATATTTATCCCATAGGCTATAGTTTGCCAACCACCTCTAGATTATACCAAAAGGCCTCATTTCTAAGGGTTGCTAATCTTAAACTGACATTACAATAGAGATTATTTTAAAATTAAGTGACCTGGGGAAACGGACTTGGCCCAGTGGTTAGGGCCCACATGGGAGGTCTGCTGTTCAAACCCCGAGCCTCCTTGACCTGTGTGGAGTTGGCCCATGCACAGTGCTGATGCGCGCAAGGAGTGCCGTGCCACGCAGGGGTGTCCCCCGTGTAGGGGAGCACCATGCGCAAGGAGTGCGCCCTGTAAGGAGAGCCGCCCAGCGCAAAAGAAAATGCAGCCTGCCCAGGAATGGTGCCGCACACACGGAGAGCTGACACAACAAGATGACGCAACCAAAAAAGAAACACAGATTCCCATGCCGCTGACAACAGAAGTGGACAAAGAAGACGCAGCAAATAGACACAGAGAACAGACAACTGGGGAGGGGGGGGAGGGGAGAGAAATAAATAAATAAATAAAATAAATCTTTAAAAAAAATAAAATAAAATTGAGTGACCTGGATGCTATATTATCTTTATAACTATCCATTATAGTGTGCATTAATGTTTTATGCACTTATCTGTGTATCTCTGTTATATTTCACAATAGTTTTTTTTTTCAAGTGACCAAGGGATATAGGGAAGTTGATTAGTCAAAGCTTAGAAGAGGAATACAAAATGGGAATGTTTCCGGATACATTAGAGGTTTTCTCAGATATTGAGAAACTTGGGACTAGAAGAAACTTAAGTTAAATTGTCCAACCTCCCTCTGAAAATAAGAATTACTTTTGCAACATCCCTGGCAGGTATTCAATTAACCTCTAGAGGAAAATGTCTAGGACTGGAGGTAGGAGCGACTAATATTTTGTAAAGCAAGATTGGCTCTCTCTAATTATTTCACTCAATAAACATCATTCTATAATGACTAGGTTCGATTTCATAATGCTTGACTCTGTAAGAATATAAATCTCTAAGATACTATCAGTCCATTAAGGAGCTTTCAGTCTGGTGGAAAATAAGAGTGGATATAAGTAATTACAATAAAAAATAGAAAGATAGTATAGGTTTATTTGGACTTAATAAGAAATACAAACATTCCCATTAAAAATGGGGGAAGGCGTTGAACAGGCACTCTGCAAACATGAAGAAATGCTCAGCCTTATTAATAAACAAGGAATACAAAGTAAAACCACAATACAGTAGCATTTTACATCCACCAGACTGGCAGAATTTAAAAGCCAGATAATTTCAGGGGTTGGCAAGGAGGTGGGGCAACTAGGACACTCAGGGTGGGGTTTGTGGGAACTAACTGAGTTCACATACGTAAAATGATTAGGATAGTGCCTAGCATACAATAAATACCATGTGAGTTTGATATCATCACCAGTTGTCATCATCATCATCATGATTATCATTGAAATCATTATTAGGTACTGATTGTGGAAATGTAAATTAGTACAACCAATCTGGAAAACCATTTGGCATTTGTTAATAAAGCCCTAAGGCCCAGCAACTGTACGCCTGGATATAAATTCTAGAGAAACTCTTGCACACATGTACAAAGAGAAATGTATGAGATGATTCATAGCAGCATTGTTCTAAGCTGCCAAAAATTAGAATCATGCAAGTGTCCATAAATGGTAGGATGGATAAATACATTGAGTATATTAATACATCATAGTACTATACAACAGCAAGAATGAATAATGACATCTGTCCACAACGATATGGGTAAATCTTGGTAACATCTTGCCAAGTAAAAAAAATTAAGTCTCAAAATAACATATTTGGTGTGATGCTATTTATATAAAGTCCAAAAAAATGCAAAACTAAGCTGTATATTATTTAAGGATATGAGTGCAAAGTAAAACTATAAAATAAAGCAAGGCAGTACAAGCCCCAAATTTAGGGAAGTGGCTACCTCTAATGTGGGGAGATCAGGAAGAGGCAACAGAAGCCATCAAAGACAGCACCCATGTTCTTTTGTTTGAACTGGACAATAGAAACCCAGATGTCTGATGGAATGTGATCCTTTATATCTTATACATACTTTGTAAATATTTTATATATGCTTAATAATTAATTAAAACACTTTTTGAAGAGAATTACAGGGGGAGAGGTTTCTTCATAAAGGGAGAATCAGGGAAGGCTGAAGGTCAGTATGGCAAATAGGGTTCTTGTGTCAGTTTTATTGGTTGAGAGCATACGACTGCAGTGCTGCCTTGTGATTCTGTGGCTGCATCAGGATCCAGGGGGAAAACTTCTACAGTGAATTAGCAGTGTGTGCCCTGGTCACAGATCGTGGAGCATTAGTGCTCTCCGAGTATTTGGTACCCTGGGCTGAGGTTTTCCTGGCCTGCAGTTGTCCCATTATGCCACATGGCCTCTCTGTGAATCAGATCCATCTGTGGTGGGTGTTGAAAGCCATGAGGAGATTTGGGGGTGAGGGATGCAGCGCCAGGCAGAGGGGCAGGAACAGAATGAGCAATGAAAGAAAAGAGGTGGGAAAGCACCGAAAACCACATGTCGTTCCTGGTTCCACACTCTGAATCAATGCTAAAATATTTCATTCTCTCCCAATCATTCGACAATACATACCTCACACAAACTATAGCACCATCTTTCCCAGCCTGACTGCCTGAACTAGTTATGGCCCTGATGTTCTGAGGGTGATAAAAATAGAGACCCTGTATCCACCCAGCCATATCCACCTACCTGCAGACCCTACTAAATGTCCATTTAATCGCTGACATACCTATCTATCCCTGACACAGTTCAGCTCAGTTCTGGTCCTCTGAACACTATGCAGATGGGAGACAATTTCCACGGAAGATCTCACATGTCTTTGCAAGATCTAGCAGAGTTGGTTCTGCCTGTCTGTCATTTCCAGAATTTAGCTTCTGTGCCCCACCAACTGATCAGACAAGCTCCCCCAGGTCACTTGAGCTTGTCCCCCAGACAGCTCAAGTGACCAGGCCTTCCCTGCTGTGCCCACTTCCCCTTCCCCTCCCCACTGACCAAAACCTTCTCTCCTGCTCTCACCAGCCTCCAGCAGGTTGGCCCCCAGCTAAAATGTGCTAGTTCCAATTTTACCCATTCTTCTTCAATAGGGTCAACAATATGGGGAGTATTAAAGGGCAAATCATATTTTAAGATCACAGATTTGGCTCTGAAATGTATATTTTTAAAGATAGGTATAGCCAGTGAGCTAAGAATTTGCAATGACTTGAACCAATGGGTTATGTTTGGGTTCTGGATGCCCATCGCCACCACCAACTCAACTTCCATTCTTTCATCCCTAGATGCTTCAGACGGGGTTCTAAGGGCTAGGTACAGGCTATGCCCAAGAGATATAAAACAAAGATCTTATAACAAAAGGGCCTTATAATAAAACCAGACACAGACAAGTAAAAGCAAAAAAATAAAAAATAAATGAGAAAGGAAGAAAAAAATTCAAGACAAGGCAGGGCCTCTTACTGTCTGTTAATTATGATACCTATATATCTCCGTGCCCTTTTATGTCATCTGCTCCAAGACTCCACCACAGAGAGAGAGGGTTGAATGCAAACTAGAAGGTCTAAGCCACAAGTCCACCTATGCTCTTTCAATTCAGGGACTGATTTGCAGCACTTACCATCTAGGGAAAGAGAAAATTAGTAGAAACTGTTTTCTTCACTCTGACTCTATGTTGGTCATTATAAGCTTTTCCAAATTAACATTCTCCCTGCCTATTTTCGAAACAACTTGGGGAGATTTACTATAAGATAGTTAATATGCTATTATGATAGAAACATAAAATTAAAAATCATGTAATGGTAAGTAGAAGCCAGAATGTGAAATCCTAAACCAGTAGTTTCCAAACTTTAGTGTGCCTAAGAAGAACCAGAGTGTTGCCTAAAATTCAGATTTCTGGGTCTAGAACCCACAAATCTACATTAATAGATCTGGGGTGAGGCCCAGAAAGCATATCAGAAGCACCCCAGATAATTATGATGCCAGTAGTCTAAGGATGGTCTTCTAAACAACCATGACACTAGCTAAAACAGTCACTATAATTGAAAATTAAGTTGAGCTTATAGTTTTCTCATATCCAAGCTCTTTTTAAAAGGGGGAAAAACACTCTGTGTTATATATCCCTATATTTAACCAGAGACATTTTATAAATTCTAAAAGTAATGCCACATGTGGATTTTTTTACAATCCATATAGTAAGCAATCTCTAAGGTGAGTTACTTGAAGTCAATAATTGGTAAATCTCCTAAAAGTTTAGAGAATTTGACTGAGATAAAAATAATGTAGAATAAATCAAATAGTACTCCATAAAATTCTAAGTTCATTTTACCTCTGGAAATAAGTGTTAAGCAAATAGCCTATAATCAACTTTTGTGATTTTGCCTCTGACTCCTAAGCCTAGGCAAGAGATAGTTTTTAAGGTTGTTGTTTTATGATTTCAAGCAATTTACGGCACCTTACTGAAGTCGTATTAGACATGAAAGTGAAAGTATATCATTCTAAAATGTATTTACACTTATGTCCAAAGAACTGACAAAAAGATTCCCTAAAAGTAAATCTGCAACCTGATGGCCTGCCCCCCCATATAGTGATAATTCTTTATATTTGTAAACCCCTTTGTAAATCATATCAAGATTTCCTATAGTCATTTAAGTGTCACAGCCATCTTATATGCAAGTGTCTCATTTCACAAATAGTGAAAATGTGACTCAGAGATGCTAAGGGGGTTGTGCATGGGCAACAGCTGTCAAGGGCAGAACCATGAATGAAACTGTTAGGGGTCCTCTTTCCACTCCAATAGGATTACAGTGGAAACTCTCATTGTTGGGTCATAAAGCCAAAGTATCAA
Organism: Dasypus novemcinctus; assembly: GCF_030445035.2. Lineage (NCBI taxonomy): Eukaryota > Metazoa > Chordata > Mammalia > Cingulata > Dasypodidae > Dasypus > Dasypus novemcinctus. Next base: position 84,875,539 of record NC_080684.1, on the reverse strand, counting down.
TTACATTTTTATTATCTTCATGAATATCCTGTTAATCTTTCTGCATTATTTATTGAGAGGTCAGATCAATTTCAGAACCAGCTAGATCACTAGCAGCTTTCCTTTGTATTAAAGTCACTAATACACACTGCTCAGGATATCCTTGCATCCTTGATGAGGAAAGTGGATTGAAAAGGGTACAAAATTTTGCAATAAAATGAATGCGTCCCAAGAAAATTGATTTTAAAGTCTTCCTGTGAGAAGGCATGGATGCTTTGCAGGTTTAAAAATGAATGCGTGAATAGGTTATTTTTTGTCTTTGTTTTTTGGTTGTTTTCTGGTTTCAAAAGAGAAGCTATTTGTCACCTCGTAAATAGCTATCTAAACAGATGGTTTTTCACATATTAGATGCTATCACAGGCACAGAGATTCATGACATGACATTTTTAATAACTGTTAATTATTTAGATTTAAGAGAGTCAAAGTCTCCTTGAGATTTTATAAAAACATAATTAATTGCACAACCAAACTTAATGCTACTCCCACGCTCCCTGAGACATCTGACTGTGATGAAAACTTACTATGGGGAACTGTTCCAAAGATTTGGGAAGATTGTAGCATTTTTAAGTTACAGAAAAATTCCAAATCTTCTGTTGTTCAAAGAGATTAGTAAAAATATAAACATAAAAGTATGGCATTTGTAATTTGTGATAGGTTGAATTACATATGCCAACAAACACATGTTCCTAATCTTAATCCATATCCCCAGGTATGAATCCATTGGACATAGGACCTTTAAAGATGTTGTTTTTAGATAAGGTGTGGTCCAACTGGATAGGGGTGGGCTGTAATCTAGGTGACTAGAGACCTTACAAAGAACCCAGGGGTCACAGAAGCAGAAAGGAGAGCTCATCACCAAGCGACGGGAAGCACAGACAAGGCAATGAACTCTAAGGATTGCTGGCACCAGAATGCTACGTCTTCAGGGAGAAAGCAATTCTTGCCAATATCTTGATTTTGAACTTTTTCTAGCCTTATAACCATGAGTCAGTAAATTCCTGTTGTTAAGCCAAAACCGGTTTGTGGTATTTGTGATAACAGTTCTGGCAAACTAAGACACAACGCAACACCATAGCAAATCAAATAAAGCAATACAACTCTATAAACATATTGAGGACCTAGTATGCACAGACAATGTGCTAGACACTGAAAATACAGACATAAGACAAATTCCTGACCCAGAGGAGCTGAGAGACCAGGGATAATCAATATGGAAGCATATAAATTAAAATGTTACCTGATGAGGGCAAAAATATCTGTGAAAGATTCAGGGTAAAAGTAACAATCTTTTCAGTAAGTAATTTGTAATGTTCATCATCTCATTCTATCTACTATGATAAAGAAATATATGTATTACAAAGCTTGGAGGACTTGTCTTTAGTTCCTCCAGGATTTTATTTTGGCCCTGTTTCCAGAGAAAGAAAAGGCTTTGCTATTCTCAGGTGATCACTGTACCAAGAGTTACATTTTCCATTGCTACAATTCCCCAAGAACTTAAGTGGCATGCATTTTGCCATCCCTCAAATCATATCTTGAGTATTTCCTCCTACTGTCATTGTTATACAACTTCATTACATTAATTAAATTCATGATTTCAGCATTAAAATGAGACTCAAAGGCAGCCAATGTTCAACACAATATGATATTGTTGGACACTAAGTACTTAAACTTGTCTACGATTATCTGGAAAATGAGTTGTGAAGCTGGGGCTTAAGTACCCAACTCTAAATCTTGAATTTCTAGCAGTCCCTCTCCACAACAAATTTACCATGGTGTTCCCTTAGGACATCACCCAAATGTTCATCGCTCACAGCTTAAGAAAACTCAGTGTTTTTCCAAAATTGCATTCCACCTCAGAACGGTTCTTTTTTTAAGGAAACAAAGCAATTTGACAATTTCTCTTGCTTGAATCTGTGCCCTTCTCAGCTAGAACACTTTCTCCATGCAAACCCTAATAATGACAGTAAAATAAAGCAAGCACTACTGTTAAATCACCTGTAATCAGCAATGGCTGCTTATTCTCAAATAAAATGTGACCAATAGCATTAGTTTTTACTTTATTCATAACCAGCACTATGCCTTCCAGAACACCTTTGACTGAATGATGCCCTGGGAAGTGTATGGACAAAAACGGTCACCTGGTCATTACCCTCCATGGTATTTTATGGCCTTTCCTCATGGTTTTCCATGGCTTAAGCTCAGCACTGGAGCTAATGCATTAGGGCTCCTTAGCGGCCTCTGTTAACCAAATAAGCCCCAATCCTTGCTGCTTCTCTTTGAGCTACATTACAGGTGGTCCTCGATTTAGAATGAAAGTGGTTTCTAGTCCTTTTATTTAGGACTCAGTAGACAAGGTCTCCATTTGTCTAAAGAAGTGTATATTAACTCTTTATTGTCTGGACCTGGTGCTACATTTTCTGGACCTGGCCTACACGGCCTGAGAACAGAACACACTGGATCCAGCAGCAGTACCTGCAGGTGAGAGCTGCCCATTTGAAATCCTGCATTGGTACATAGATGAACAAGGGTGGAGAAAGGAAACAATGAGGAGGAGCTGGGGAGCAGGCAGGAGTAGAGATTTACCTGGGTAACAGGTACCTGGGAGTGCACAAATGGGAAACTCGGCCAATTATTCCTTAGTGTGAATAGCCATGCTCACAGACATTTTTTCCTTGGTGGAAATGTGCCTACTTTATTTCTGTTATGGCAAAGTGCTTTTAAACTATAAAACCCTAAGGTTAGTAAGTCAGAAACAATGAATGAAGTGACAGCCTGTGTAAAGCATAGCTCTATCACTGATTAGGCTCTGAAAACACAACCATTTTTGCTCTGTGAAGGAACTGTGAAGCAGAGGCTCCCCACAGATCAGAACCCCACAAGCGCCCAGATGAAACAAAGTTCTTTAAACTAAGAAAGAAACTATATTCTGGAAGCTGTTGCAGGTACAGTGTTCATGGGCTCCTGGAAAGCTGGGCCTGCCAGGTCCTTGGGTTTCCAGTTGGCGGTATATATATACCCTTGTGTCCAGACTTCCATGTTTGCACTGAACAAAAGTTTCCACATCTTCAAGTGAGGATATCAACACTTCCCTGTAGTGGATTGAAGAGAGATCCCCCAGAAGATATGGCCACCTGAGGTCTCAGAATGTTACCTTATTTGGAATAAGGGTCCTTGCAGATGTAAGTAAGGTATGGATCTTGAGAAAAGATCAACCCAGGTTAGGGTGGACCCTACACCCGATGATGGATACCTTATAAGATAAAAGAAGAAGAGAAATGGGGAGGAAAGCTGTGGCAGGGATTGGCATTATGCTGCCACCATCCAAGGAATGTCCAGAACCACAAGAAGCTAGAAGAGACAAGGAAGGATTCTCCTCTAGATCCTTCAGAGAGGTTGTAGCCCTGCCGATACCTTTTTGGGCTTATGGCCTCTAGAACTGTGAGAATAAATTTCTGTTGCTTTAAGCCACCCATTTTGGGATCATTTGTTTTAGGGCCCTAGGGAACTAATATGCTATCTTACATTGTCAAATGTGAACATCAAATAAAGTCAATGTGTAAAGCACATGATAAACTATTTAGAGTGACGTAAGTGGTAGCTGCCATTTTGGATCACAAAATTTGGGATAGTAACATGTCCCCTGTAGGGAACCAAATTTCAGACCTGCACCTAAGGATTCATACCCGTCAGCTCCTTCCAAAGAAGATACTTAGAATGCTGGCATCTGGCTCTGAGATTCTGGGGCCTCTTGTCTTGCTAGATCCAAACCACTTTATTCCATTTGCACTTGTGCCTTTGAGGTTGATTCAAGTGTCAGCTGGTATAGAAAGAAGGTACCCATCTGCTCCCAGGCACTGGTCACACAGAGTGCATTCCATAATGAGGCCACCATCTGCACTAACAACTCACGTCCAAGTAGAGTTCAATGTCAGCCTTACTCTAATCCTGAATGAGCCAGGAACAAGGGCAGGTGACTCTGGGGCCAGAGTCTTTTTGTGAATAGTACAATTCAAAGCAGACAAGCTTGAGACTGAAGAAGAAGGGCCTACTACCAGGCCCTCAACTGCCAATCTCTGATGAAAAGAGCCTCTTTTAGAACATTTCTGGGCATAATATGAGCTCCATGGTATTTTATGGCCTTTCCTCTTTAAGGGGAGCTTTAAGTCTTGAATTTAATTTCTTTCATTTACATTAAAACCCACATTAAAATCAAAATAGGTGTGCAAAAGTATAAAAGTTCAAAAAGAGTAAATATACATAAATGAATGAGGACACACAGAGAAGGAAAAATTGCTGCAGAAACCATAAAAGAAAAAGAATATAAGTGGGGGGGGGGAGACAATCATCCTTGATGAAATGAATGGAGACTTTAGACTTCACAGTATGCTTGTATGAAGCATTTTAGAAATCAGAACAAAGAACAGGAGGGAGGTAGGCAGTCTGTATTCAGAGAACAACATCCACCTATCAGGAATTAATGCAGTGAGTGGAGTTAGTGACCTTTAAAGGTTTCTTCCAACTCTGAAATCCACCTTCCTTGAATGCAAAGTCTGCAATGGCTCCATCCCTCAAAAAGGTCCAAGGTTCTTGACAAACAGCACCTGGGACTCTTGCAATCGAGTCTAACTTATTGGTAAAGAAAGAGAAAGGAGAGTATGTATGAGTAATCAGAGATGAGACTAAGGCAGGCAAAATCCCAATCATGAAGGGTCTCATGTGCTATATTAACATGATCAAATTTTATTCCTCAGACAACTGGGAGCTACTAAAAAGTTTTGCACAAGGAAGGGACATAACCAGATTTGTACTTTGGAGAAAGAGAGCTGACAGAAGTGTGAAGAATGGATTAAAGAGACTAAATGTTTAATGAGTTAAGTATGTAACTGGGTTTGTAATACTACTAATAATAGCAGTAATTCTGTGCCAGCACTGTTCCAAGAGTTTTACGTTTATTAAGTTATAAATCCTTACAAAAACACAATGATGTAGGTATTACTATCATTCCCATTTTATTTATTTGAGCTGACTCAGAGCAATAAATGATATAATCAAATTGAAAACTCAGATTTTCTGGTTTCCTATTCCGGGTTTTAGCCAAAGGATAAATATGTTTCTCAATAAGTAGTTGTCCTAATTTGCCAGGTCTAGGTCTGCTGTATCAAATACCAAAGCCTAGTTGGCTCAACTCTAGGAATGTATTCTTCACTGTTCTAGTAGCTAGAAATCCAAAATCAAGGTGTCAGCAGGGTCTTGAATCCCCTGATGTCTGTAGAGTTCTTGTGGTGGCTTACCAGCAATCTAGAACTCAATCTCTGCCTCTGTCACATGGCTGTCTCTTCCTCTCTGCATCAGATGTCTGTGTCTTGGTCCAAATTTCTTCTCTTTATAAGGACTCTAGTCATACTGGATTAGGGCCCTCCCTGATCTGGTATGCCCTCATCATCATTTACATCCATCTTAATTACATCTTCAAAGAGCCTATTTACAAATAAATTCACATTCACAGTACCAGGGGTTAGGATTTGAATATGTTTTTTTGGAAGGCACAATTCAATCCGTAATAATACTTCAACTGAATTTATATAATAATTTTCCCACTCAAGATGTGAGGCAGATTTTTTAAAATGCTCCAATGGTGGTTGGGTGGGAAAAGAAGAGTTATCACCCACTTTCTTGATCTCATGCCCCTCATCTTGGGCTTCCTGGCCAGGGTTTGTTCCTTCATTAAATCACATTTAAATATATTGTTCAATGGTCTGAAAGAGGGCAGAGTAGGAGCGGCAGAGTGCACTCATCATCCAGAAGCTGCAGGAGGACAAGCAGACTTGCCAGGCTTAGAGGAAGCAGCAGGGTTGTAGGGCAAATGGTGTGGGCCAGTAAGGGGAGGCCCAGTAGGGTACCGGAGGAGCAACAGGGCTGCACAGCAAGCCTCATGAATGATCTGAAAGGAAGGTCTATGTTTTTTCTTTGCCCCCCTTTTTATTCCCTTTTCTTCTTTTCTTCTTTCCATTTCCTCTTGTTTTTTCCCTTTTCCTCTTTTTTACATTAAACATGAGCCATTCTAAAGACATAGAATAAACTGAACTGTCAAAGGTGAGCCTGAACACAAAGTCAGAAAACAATAAAACCTCAGGCAAGAGAGAGAAACTAACCAACAGAGTAAACCCATCAAGATAAATAGATGCTTAGATATCAGCAAAAAATCACAAGCCATATTAAGAAAGAGGAAGAGATGGCCCAGATGAACCAGAAAAGCTGCAGATTTTGCAACAACTTATCAAAGATGCCCACACAAATCTACTAAATCAATTTAAGGAGATGAAGGAAGTGATAAGGGATATTAAGAAAACACTAGGTGAGCATACAGAAGAAATTATAAATATACATAAAAAATAACAGCTCTTATGGTAATGAAAGGCACAATAAAAGAAATAAAAAATACACTAGACTCACATAACAGCAGGTATGAACAGGTAGAGAAAAGATTAGTGAATTAGAAGATAGGACTTCTGAAATCACACAGATAGAAGAACAGATGGAGGAAAAAATGGAAAAAATGAACAGGGTCCCAGGGAATTGAATGATAGCATGAAACACACAGTCACATGCATTATGGGTGTCTCAGAGGGAGAAAAAAAGGGAAAAGGGGCAGAAGGGGTGTTTTGAAAAATAAGGGCTGAAAATTTCCCAACTTATTGAGGCACAAGAATATACATGTCCAGAAAGTGCAGCATACTCCAAACAGAATAAATTCTAACAGAACTACTCTAAGAAACATACTAATCAGACTATCAAATGCCAAAAATAAGGAAAGAATCCTGAAAGCAACAAGAGAAAAGAGATCCATCTCACACAAGGAATGCTCGATAACATTAAGTGTTGATTTCTCATCTGAAACCTTGGAGGCAAGAAGACATTGGTATGACATATTTAAGGTACTGAAAGAGAAAAACTGCCAGCCAAGAATTCTGTATCCAGCAAAACTGTCCTTCAAAAATGAGAGCAAGATTAAGATATTCACAGATAAACAGAAATTGAGGGAATTTGATGAAGGTCATGGTGGCACAGTGATGTGAGTTTAATTAACAGTGCTGAAGTGTGTGTGAACGTGGTTGAAAAGGGAAGTCTGGGGTTTTATATGTTGCTGGAGGGAAAGCTAGAGTATAAAATAAGGGATTCTATAACACAGTGAACTGTGTGGTGGCCGAGGACTGTAGTTAGTAATACAATTTTTAAAATGTTCTTTCAGGATCTTTAACAAAGGTATGTCACTAGTACAGGGTGTTGATAATGGGTAGCATATGGGGGGGGGTGGAAATGCACCTAAAGCATACTTCGATGGGATATAAATGGATTCTTGTTGTTATAGGTATGTTTTCTGGATAGACAGAGGCCCATATATTAGTTAACAAGACATTAAACTTCCCTCCAGGGCAAGTTCTGCCACTTGCTCAAATAAGATGGCAAAAATCTCTGGAATACATAAGCCTTGCCTAATAAGAGAAAACAGGCCAATAAGCCAAGTCCTCAATCTTAGCTTGCACTTATGAATCTTATTCCTGTAATAATGAAACTAAGCCTAATTACAATTAATGCCTAAGAGTTTACCTCCTGAAAACCTCCTTGTTACTCAAATGTGGTCTCTCTCTAAGCCAAACTCTACAAATAAACTCACTACCTTCCCCTGACATGGGACAATGACTCTCAGGGTTAAGCCTCTCTGGCACCAAGGGATTATTGGTGATGCATTTGGAGAAAGACCTTGACTAAAAGAGGGAAACATTAAATAAAATATAGTTTTTCTGGCTAAGAGAGTTCCAAGTGAGTTAGAGGATCATTTTGGAAGTGACACTTTTGCAGCTCTTAGACTTTACAAACTGCCACAGTGAACAAAGCCTCAAACAAAAGTGCTCCTGAGGGTCCTAGCAACATCTAGACACCATAGGCAAGGTACATAGTCACATGAATTCAATACCCCCTTGGCAGGCCCTATCTGGGAATATACGAAAATCTATTTCACCAATGTAGTATAATTATACTCATTTATAATTGCCCTAATCATGGTTCTTCTACTCCTTTTATTTGAACAGGTAATTTTCAATTTTCCTGTTAAGTATATTTCTCAGAGACGTAAATCTTCAGATTGTTCACATGCCAGTTGAGCCCTGAAACCCAGCAGAATTATAGCCAACTTCTACTCTCCTGTTCTTCAGGCTTACCCTGGACAGCTAACAAAACAACTATGATGGACCAGTCCTATTCCAAAACTAAGGAGTATTTTCAACTACAAGCAAAACAATTTCTTTTCTCTGCTGCATAATATCAATGTCCTTTCTCAACCTGAAGCAGAGTAGACATTGTCCCAAACTCCTCAAGACTGAGGAAATGAACAAAAATAATGGGGGAGGGTAACCATGGACCAAAGCAGAATCACTGCTATTTTAGTTATTATCCTGTGTTAATGGAGTAATTTGTAACATTAATATAATTTTTTATTTAAAAATATTTTTAAAATACTCTTCCAAGTACAAAGTTAAAGGAACACCTTCTGTTTTCTCTCAAATCTTCACTCTTTATGTAGAAAGACTCCAAGGTAAAGTGATATTTTAAAACAAACAATAATGAGATCTTAGCCCTTCCAAAATTAAATGAGGAAAAACATTTACTTTAACAGCATTTATTACATTGAAATTCAGGACTTGCAGTATAGATGGATAATGTAAAACATTCAAAAATTACTTACGTAGAACTTTAAGATGTTTGCAATTGCCTTTTACCTGATAAGTACCTAAGACTTGGAAAAAATAATTTAAAAGACACATGAAGAAGTCCTGACATGATTGAGAAAATTATCCTATTTCTTCTAGTGATTTATCACTTAGAAACTCTGTAAACTATTCAAAGACCCAACAATCCACTAATAAAATAATAAAAGACTTATCCTCTGCTACACTTTTCCTAGAACAGGGAAATTTAAGGTTTTTTTTTTTGTTGTTGTTGTTATTTTAAAGATACTTAGATTACATAAATAATACATAAAAAATGTAGGGGATTCCCATATACCCCACCCCCTTCCCCCTCCCACAATTTTTAAGAATTTTCAATGTTAAAGTTTTAAAGGACTTCTTTCTATAAAGAAGGAAGGTGAGAGAATATTAGCCAAATATAAGCAAATCTGAGAGCAAATAAAAACAAATTGAGTGCTCAAACTGCCAAGAAAGCAAATAGTTGAGTTGAATGCGTGCTAGTAGACTAGGAAAAAATTTGTCAAGGGTGAGCCAATTCATGATAATTAGATGTGGCTACTCAAGGAATGTTATAATCAAAGCATAGTGGTTGCGAAAGAGTTTTTAATTAGGGATTAGCAATATAGCATTAGTTTAAGGACAGAACTAAGATTTAAATAATTGTCACTTAATTCAATAAATACTGATCAATTATTGTGTACCATACGCCATGCAAGGTTTAGGGATCCAAATTTGAATCAGACATGTTTCTGCCTGCATGGTACTCACCATCTGGTGAGGTAGCATATACACAGTCAACTGTGACTCAGTTTGGTTAATTATTTGAATTCAGTGCCACAGGAACACAGAGGAAGGAGTATGGGAAAGGGGAGAACCTTCACAGAGGAAATTGCATTTAAGCAGACCTCGAATTCCATCAAGCAGAAGCAGAGGAGGACTAGGGCATGCCAGGTGAGGGTAAAGCATAAGCAAAGGCAGGGAGACCTTAGAGTACACCAGGTAGAGCTAGAATGCAGGAAACAAAATGCTAGGAAACAAAAAAAGTAAGATAGACCAGGCCAGACCATGAAGGTCTTAAATGCCATGCTGTGAAGTTTGGACTCACACTTCAGGTGGTCAGGAACTGATGTTCTGAGGTGTTTAAATTGTAGTAAAACATGCATAACATAAAATTCACTATTAGTGACTTTTAGTACATTCACAATGTTAGGCAACCATCACCAGTATCTAATCCCAGAACATTTTCATCATCCCAAAAGGATACTCCATACCCATAAACTGTTTGCTCCCCTTTCCCTTCTCTCCCCAGCAACTCGCAACCACTAATCTGTTTTCTGTCTCTATGGATTTGTCTATTCTGGATATCTTATGTAAATGGAATCATATAATGTACTCTTTTGTGGCTGCCTTCTTTCACTTAGTGTAATGCTTTTAAGGTTCATCCACATTGTAGCAGTTCTAAGTGCTTCATATCTTTTTATGGCTGAATAATATCTCATTGTATGGATATACCACATTTTGTTTATCCATTCATCAGGTGATGGGCATTTGGGCAGTTTCTACCTTTTGGTTACTGTGAACAGTGCTGCCATGAGCAATCACGCACGAGTTTTTGTTTAAACTTGTGTTTTCAATTCTTTTGGATATTTATACAGGAGTAGAATTTATGGGTCATATGGTAATTTTGTGGTTAACATATTGAGGAACTGCAAAGTCCACTGATAGTTTTAAGCCAAGGAATGTCAGATTCTGATCAATGTTTTAGACAATAACAGTGAGTAGCAGGGGGAGAAGAGAACTAGTTGGGAAGAGTGAAGGAAGAGAGGATGGCCAGGAGACTACTGCCCAGCCTAGAAAAGAGAGTAGAAAGCCCCAATCCATGGGAGAGGAGATGACCAGAAGAATGGAGAGAAGGGGATAGATTTGAGATACATTTCTGAGACAAAACGAGTAACAACTGATGAGCAATTAGATGTGGGAAGGAATGGAAAGAGAACATTTTGTTCAGAGATCCACATTATATTGTGAGTTATATGTTGACAATTTGCTTCCTTGACTAGACACTGAGCTTCAAAGAGAAGGAATCATATCTTAGTCATTTTCACATACCCAGTGCTTAGCACAGACCCTGGCCCAATAAATGAACAAAGAAAATTTCAGTCTGGCTACATAATGGTGCCAGCCATTATTTACAAGAGGAAAAGAACTGACAGATAATGTCTGTGAATGAGGGGTTGAAGATGACTTTCATTTGAATAATCGGATGGATGGTCTTGCAGTGTTTTGACACAGGGCCCACAGAATAAGTGGTTTAGACAGGTGCTTGTGAGAACACGAGGGAAGGGATATCTAAAAGACAACTAAAATTTCAGAGCTGAGTCTTAGGGAAAAAGTTGGACAAATGCCAACTAATACTGTTGGTAGCTTTACTCATTAAAATCTCTCTCATTTGGATATCTAACCTCATGAACCAATTCAAAATATCATAATACAATGGCATACATCTTTTCTTAGGAGGAACTGGAAAAAAATGGAAGTTAAAAGTATGGTGTGGGTCAAGGCTTATTATAATTATGCCTACAGCAAGGATTCAGACAGGCTTATGTACGTCTCAGATGTTGGCAGAGCAGGTAGTCCATGAGCATTTATTTTCTAAGATGATCTGCCCTGGGGAGAAAGGGCTTTTACAATGAAGTTTGGTAGGAACAAGTAAAAGAAGGGCAATCTTTTACTACCAGTGTATGAGGCAGACACCATGATGTCTCTTTCAAATAAATATCCCTGGCCTAAACCCAAGGACTCATATCTGAGATATACTTGAGAAAAGGGCCACTTTGGGGTCAAGAGAGAGAGGCTATATCATTCTTCCCAGTTCTTCATTCTTCCACTTTGCCACATAACTTTGCAGTGCCCTCCCACTGAGGGGGGGCAGGAATTCTGCCCCATTCTTAACTCTGGGCTCAGCCATGTCACATGGCTTTGGCCAGAGAGGTAATATTAATAGCAAATGTGCTGCCACCATAAATTTTAAAAGTGCCTTTTGGTCATTTCATATCTTCCTTGGAGAGTTGTCTATTCAGTCTTTTGCTCATTTTTAAAATTGGGTTGTCTTTTATTGTTGAGTTATAGGTTTTCTTTGTATATTCTGGGTAATAAAAACCCTTATCATATATGTGGCCTCCAAATATTTTTTTCCAAATGTGTAAGCTATTCTTTTACTTTCATGATAAAGGCCTTTGATGCACAAAAGTTTTTAATTTTGATGAAGTTCCATTTTTCTACTTTTTCATTTATTGCTTGTGCTTTGTGTGCATAGTGTAAGAAACCATTGCTTAATGCAAGATCCTAAAGATGTTTCCCTACATTTTCTCTAGGACTTTTAGAGTTATGGCTTTTACATTTAGGTTTCTGATCCATTTTTTAGTTGATTTTTGTATGTGGTATGCAGTAGGAGACCATCTTCATCCTTTTGCTTATGGAAATCCAGCTTTCCCAGCACGATTTATTGAAAAGACTATTCTTTCCCAATTGAGTGGTCATTGCCTCCTCATCAAAAATCAGTTGGCCATAAATCTAAGTGTTGATTTCTGAACTATCAACTTAATTCCATCAGTCCATATGACATCCTTGTCTTATTCCTGATCTGAGAGGGAAAGTTCTCAGTCTTTCTCCATAAGTATGATGTTACTGTGGGTTTTTCATATATGCTCTTCATCATGTTGAGGAAGTTTCCTTTATTCCTAATTTCCTAAGTATTTTTATCAAGAAGGGTGCTGGATTTTGTCAAATACCTTTTCTGCATCAATTGAGATAGTCTTGTGTTTTTTTGCCTTCATTCTGTTAATGTGGTATATTGCAATAATTGATTTTCTTATGTTAAATCTCCCTTAAACACATGGGATATAACCAACTTGATCATGGTGTATAATTATTTTCATGTGCTGTTGGATTCAGTTTCCTAGTATTTTGCTGAGAATTTTTACATCCATATTCATAAGATAAACTGGTCTGTAATGTCCTTATGGTATCTGGCTTTGGTATAATGGTAATGTTCGCCTTGTAGAATGAATCTCAAAGAGTCAATTTTGGTTTTGCTGTTTTCTCTACTGCTTTTTTTTTTAATTCTGTATTTCATTTTCCTGTGCTCCAATCTTTGTTATTTCCTTCCTTTTGCTCACTTTGGGTTTAGCTCTTCCTTTTTGAGTTCTTCCAGTTTTGAGGTTAGATCTCTGATTTGAAATCTTTATTCTTTTTTAATGTAAGCATTTTAGAGATATAAATTTCCCTCTTGGCACTTCCTTGGCTGCATCATATAAGTTTTGAGATATTGTTTTTTTCATTTTAAGTAGCCTCAGGTATTTCCTAATTTCCTTTGTGATTTCCTCTTTAATTTCTGTGTATTTGTGAATTTTTCATTTCTCCCTCTGTTATTGATTTCTAGTTTCATTCCATTGTGGGCTGAGAAGACACATTGTGTGATTTCAATATTTCTGAATTTACTGAGATTTGTTCTCTGACCTAAGATACAGTCTATCCTGGAGAATGATCCATGTGCACTTAAGAAGAATGCATATTCTGTTGCTGTTGATGAAGTGTTCCATATATGTCTGTTAGGTCTTGCTGGTTTAGAGTATCGTTCAAGTCTTCTATTTCCTTATTTGCTCTTTTGTCTAGATGTTCTATCCATATTGTAAGTGTGGTGTATTAAAGTCTCCTACTATTAATATAAAACCATCTTTTTCTCCCTTCAAATCTGCCAGTATTTGTTTCATATAGTTCCAGGCTCTGTTGTTAGGTACATATAAATTTAAATTGTTATATCTTGGTGAACTGACCCCTTTATCAGTAAATAATGACTATCTTTGTCCCTCATAGCAGTTTTTTACTTAAAGTCTATTTTATCTGATATTGGTATAGCTACCCCTGCTTTCTTTTGGTTACTACTTTCATGATAGCTTTTTCCCTATATTTTCAGTTTAAACCTACTTATGCCTTTGAATGTGTGTCTCTTGCAGACAGCATATAATTAAGTCATGCTTTTTTATCCATTCTGCCAATCTCTGCCTTTAGACTGGAAAGTTTACTCCATTTATGTTAAAGTAACAACTGATAATGTTACTTTCTTCTGCAATTTTGCGATTTAGTCTTTGGAAGTTATATCTTTTTTATCCTTCAATTTTTCCATTAATGCCTACTTTCATATTTCTTTGATTTTTGTATTGTACCACACTGAGTAACTTCTCATTTCTTTCTGGATATATTTTTCATACATTTTCCTTGCATTACCATGGGGTTAAAATTTAACTTTCTAAATATATAAAATCAATGTGATTTGATAGCAACTTGACTTTAATAGCATTCACATACATTGTTACTATACCTCTCTTTCCCTTCCATCTTTTCTTTTGTACTTGTAGGTCTAAAACCATAGATTTATTATTAAGTTTTGTGCATTTTCATTTTAGCACCTGTAGGAAGTAAGAAGTATAGTTACATACCAAAAATTACCATACAATAGTAGTGGCATTTATAATTACCCATATGGTTATGTTTATCAAAGGGTTTTATTTCCTTACACTGTTATTGTTGTTGTTTTTAAGGAGATATTGGGGATTGAACCCAGGACCTTGTGCATAGGAGGTAGGAGCTCAGCCACTAAACTACATCCACTCCCTATACTGTTTTGAACCATTATCTAGTGTCCTTTCCTTTCAGTCTCAACTCCTTTAGAATTGCCTCCTCAGCCTTTGGTTATCCCTCATTTTTAAAAGAAAGTCTTACCAGATATAAGGTTCTCAGTTGGAAATAGTTTTCTCTTAGCACTTTAAGTATTTCAACTCATTGCCTTGCCTCTGTGGTTTCTGATGAAAAAACAACTCTTAATATAATTTGGACTCCCTTGTACATGACAAGTTGCTTTTCTCTTGCAGCTTTTAGAACACTCTCCTTGTCCATTGCATCTGACAGTTTGGTTTGTGAGGGGGCATATTTTTCTTCAAGTTTATCCTACTTGGTGTTCTCTGGGCTTCTTGGATATGCATATTCATGTCTTCTGCTAAATTTGGGGAGTTTTGTCATTATTTCTCTAAATATATTTAAATATTCCTACTATCCATTTCTCTCTTCTCCATCTGGGACACCCATAATGTGTATATTGGTATATTTGATAGTGTCCCAGAGGTCTCTTAGCTATTTTTGCTTTTTATACTTTTTTTCTTTCTGCTCCTTAGTCCAGCTCATTTCAATTGTCTTGGCTTTGAGTTCACTGATTCATTCTTCTGCCAGTTTCAATCTGCTGTTGAAACCCTCCTGGGAAATTTTCATTTCAGTTATTATGGTCTTCAACTCCAGTAGTTCTGTTTGGTTTCTTTTTAAAATTTCTATGCCTTTATTGAGATTCTCATATTGTCCATTTCATTGTTTTCCTTATATCCTTTAGTTCTTTCTCTGTATTTTCCTTCATCATTTTGAGTATATGAGCATTTTTTAAAGTCTTTGTCCAGTATGTCCAAAGTCTAGTCTTTGTTTTTCTGGATTTTTATCTTCTTCCTTTGTCTGGGCCATCATTTCCTGTTTGTCTTGTAATCTTTTGTTACACATGGTAGATTTTAATATTTTAGAATATTAATTCTGGGATTTATTCCCTGAGATATCTGTTTCATAGCCAACTAGTGATATGACAGAGATTTTCTCAAGTGTCAGGAGCTAGCAAAGCCAAGCAAACCAAAGAAAAAATAGCCTTTCACCACCTTTGCAAATTGGCTTTGCCTTGGCTGGGGCTCTTCTTCAGAGTTCAGGCCTCTTATCAGGAAGGTCAGCCCAAGGACCCAAAGTACAGGGTCCTCCCTGTCTTTTCTGGGCCTGTTTCTTGTGCTTGGCCTTAGAAGTTCCCTGTTTACAGGAGTTTGAATGTTCCCTCTACCTCCCAGGAAACAGACTTCTCCCTCTCCCAGGCATTACACTGTAGGACTTAAAGCAGGCAAGCCTTTGCCCCACACCACCCACCTCAATTGTTTCTTCCACTGCTTTCATTGTCTCAAGCTGCTTTGCCAGAAGGGTAAATCCTTGGGGAGGGGGAAGGGGAGCACATGCTGTAGAGGAGTTTCTCAAATCAGTCTTTCCCAGCTGAAACAAGGCCAGGGACCCACAGAGGAAGAGTCAGTCTTCAAACTGCCCTAGGGAGAAAATGAAAGAGGGTTCAGGAGGGGTGCCAGGAGGTTCTTCCATGGCTCCGGCTTCCCAAACCTGTACTTTTTTGACTCAGAACTTGCAAATGGAACCCTTCAACTGTCCTCTGCAGCTCTGAGGAAGCACACCATCTTTAAGTCTCGTCCACTGCCTTTGTCCAGGGTAGATTGGAACAATGGGCACCTTCAGAGCCAAGTCCCCAGCAATCCGAGGTAGTTAATCAAAAGCAGTGATCATCAATCAGTCCCCACCCTCTCCCCATCTCCAATCTTGGGCAATATGTTTGTATGTCCCTTTCTGGCACCAGCATGCTAATCTAGGAGTCAGACCCAGTGCTGCTTGCCACGAGAGTGGGATGGGTGATGGTAACCACCAGGTGAGAAAGCAATTCACTGGTATTTACTGCAATTTACCAGCATCTCCCTCCTGCTCTTCCCTGGATGCTGCAGTGTTCTACTATACTGCAGAGTTTCAAAACAGTTGATTCAGACAGTTCTTTCCTGTTTAATAGCTGTTTTGGTGGAGGAGCTTCCTATACCACCTTCCCACAATTCCCTCCATTTATATCTTCTTTTTTCTTCTTCTTCTTCATTTTCTTTTAAATGTTACATTAAAAAAATATGAGGTCCCCATATACCCCCCACCCCCCTCACCCCACTCCTCCTACATCAACCTCTTTCATCATCGTGGCACATTCATTTTGGAACACTGCTGTACCACATGGATGGTGGTCTACATTGTCATCTGCACTCTCCCCAGTCCACCCAGTGGGCCATGGGAGGACACACAATGTCCAGCATCTGTCCCTACAGCACCACCCAGGACAACTCCAAGTCCTGAAAATGCCCCCACATCATATCTCTTCTTCCCTCTCCCTACCATCAGCAGCCACCGTGGCCACTTTCTTCCCATCAATGCTACAAATTCTTCCATTACTAATCACAATAGTACCACAGCAGAACACCAGTAAGTCCACTCTAATCCATCTTCTATTCCTCCATCCTGTGGACCCTGGGATGGTTATGTCCAGCCCCCTCTACATCAAGAGGGGGCTTAGATTCCACATGGATGATGAATGTAATTCTCCTGCTTGTAGTTGTAGGCACTCTTGTGTCCCTGGTGTGGCGGTTGACCTTCTTCACCTCCCTGTTAGCTGGCCAGTGTAAATCCAATAAACCAGACAGTAGGAGTTGCAAGTCTGCTGAGGTTCAGGGCCTGGCTGTCACATGGCCTTAATCACTTCACTTCAATTGGCTGATATTGGGGATGTCATAGGGCATCCCCTTCAGGACTGAAACATTCACTGCCCCTGCTGTTGGGAGTGTTAGCACTGAAATAGCTCTCAGCTGAGTCCATCTCTGGGACTTGCCATCAAAGAGAATTTTTAAAAGCACAGTGCTTCCCTGTATTAGTCAGCATCCAGGTGATGATAGGAGGGTATAAAGTCCCCCTTACAGGACAATTTTGAAGGGCTGTCCCAGATTCAGATCTTCCTATGGGATCAGCTGAGACCTCTGCTATGACTGCATCATCACAGTTCAAATCTTCCCTGTGCCCAATCCTGCTTCCTTTCACTACCACCATCCCCATATACACACATACATAGGTTATGGTCCCAATGGCACTCCCCAATAAACTTGTAAACACGTCTCTGACTCAGAATCTAATTCCCAGGGAACCCAAACTAAGACAGTTAAGCTTCCTCTCAAGACAGTCCCATAGTTGGATTTTTCATTTGGATTTTAGAATCTAAACAAAGTACATGGAAAATTTAGAATCCTGCTGTACTTACAGTTCAGTAATTTTCCCATAACATGGTGTAAGACCTGACCTCCCACTTATAATTGGTGGTGAAGTAAATGTCCTTTATGGAGTGCTATTTTGGGAACTCAGAGGCATTTTTTAATAAAAAGAATATTTCCAAGGATCTTAAAAAGAGCATTATAACTTTCCCTCACAGAGCATGCCTGTTGGTAATCATTCATTCTTTGGTTATTTCTTGTCTCACACTAAAATCCAAACTCCAATACCAGTATCATCAACATCACTCAGAAATGTAAACTCTCACCACACCCCACAAGATTTACTGAACCAGGATCTATAGTTTAACAAGATTTCCCAGGGGTTTTGTATGTATATTAAAGTTTGAGAATCACTGGTATAAACTACAATACTTTAGTATCATACTTTCACTTTATCAGAAATATTATACTTGAGGCTTTCACTCACTCACATACATATCCCACTAAGCACTCAATCCTATTGAAACTATCTCCAAAACAGTCTCACATCCACAGCTTTTGGACAATATTGCTCAATCCCTGTCCAGGTCTCTGATACATGATACTTTGAGCAGTAGGAGTTTAGATGACTGGGTGAATGGATGCCTCTTTGAAGCACCTTAAGCCTCTTGATTCTAAAATATATTATTTGTAAATCATATTTCATACAGCTTTAAATCAAATTTTTAAGTTTCTCTTATCAGAAAGTAACTTCATAGCTGCATCACTTAATTGACTTTGTTCTCATGTACCATTAATCATTCCTCGATTCACTGATGTTTTCAGTCCTCTAAAACTAAATAACCACCTCACATGGAGAAGGAACTAATAGGATTTTTATAGAATCAGAAACTAAATGACAGAATGTGGCCCTGAATTCCAAAAGAACAATGTGGCCAAATTTAAGAAAACAAGAGAAAAAAATAGGAAACTTAAAGAAAGCTCAGTGATTTATTTCTCTTAGAATGGACATTTCCAATGATCCTTCTAGTTCTAAAGTACAGTCAGTCCCCAAGTTATGTTAATTTTTCTCAGAGAAATAGCATGTACATAGTGGTTAAAGATTCTGGGCCTGCTCACAAATGTTAATTAACCCACAGGGCACCAGAAATGAAATAACAGAGTAACAGCCCCCAAAGAACCCAAACGCCGTGTACAACAACCTCCACGGATAATGTGGTCAGAGCTTTTCCTTGAATGTGAAGCATGCATTTCTCCCAGCGGCCCTGGAATTTGCCTTTGTCCACACTGTTCCACTGTTTGAAACACCATCCTCACCTAGAAAACTCTACTTAAACTTGTCTGCCCTTCACTGTGACATCTCCTACCCAGCCAGCCTCACAGGAAACCACAAATAGCCTTCCAAATGGCAAATAAATACTGAGATAAGTGGTTACTTGTTACAATTTTCTAACTTAAGTAGGTTAACCATCACATCCACCTTCCACACATACCATACCATGAAATTTATTCCTACAATGAAAATTGAAACACCCTACTGGGAAACTTTGATAAAAGAAAAAAATTTAAAGGCAGAAAGAGAAGTGGGTAGTTGCCCATTCCATTTTTAAAAACTCAATAATTGAATGGCTTATGAATCATATAAATGCTCAATTACACCAGAGAAGGCAGAAAAAGAGGGAGGAAATAAAGAAAAAGCAAGCAAATGAAATGAATAGAAAACAAATATGATAGATATTAACACAACTATATCGATAATCACAAATATGAATGGTCTAAATAAACACAGAAATTAAAAAATAGAGATTGTCAGAGTGGATTTTTTAAAAGAAAACAAGATCCAACTCTACATTGTCTACAAGAAACCCACTTTCAATATAATGGCTTAGCTACTAATTTTCTAATACATATTGTCCTATTTTTTTAAGATTTATTTTAATTATTTCTCTCCCCTTCCCCCCACCCCCACCCCCTGCCCTAGTTGTCTGTTCTCTGTGTCCATTTGCTGTGTGTTGTTTTTTGTCTGTTTCTGTTGTCAGTGGCACCGGGAATCTGTGTTTCTTTTTGTTGCGTCACCTTGTTGTGTCATCTCTCCATGTGTGCAGCACCATTCCTGGGCAGGCTGCTCTTTCTTTCGTGCTGGGCAGCTCTCCTTACGGGGTGCACTCGTTGCACGTGGGGCTCCCCTACACGGGGGACGCCCCCACATGGCAGGGCACTCCTTGCGTGCATCAGCACTGCACATGGGCCACCTCCACACGGGTCCAGGAGGCCCGGGGTTTGAACCACGGACCTCCCATGTGGTAGACGACGCCCTATCCACTGGGCCAAGTCCGCTTCCCCCTATTTTTTTTTTGTAGCCAGTAGCTGGTCTCCCATTATTTGGCACTATGGATTTCGCTGGGCTAACACTAAGGCATAAAGGCTTTACACTGCCTGGACACGCAGTGTGCCCCAGGCGCAGGTCAAAAGTGTCTCTGAGTATCTCTGAATGGAGCAAGCCATTCTCCTGGTGGGGTCAGATTACTCTCCATCTCATGGCCATGGCAGCAGCTCAAGTTGCAGAGTCACTTTTTTGTGGCCCCCAACCTCTGAAATTTAAAACCCCTCTCTTTACTTCAGCATCAATTCTGAAAGTATCTGATCACAAATTGTTGAAAGAAATTGAATTTGTGCTATTACATGGGCACCTCTTCTAAGGAACTCAACCTCAAATTCATAGCATGGCCCCAATTTGGTACATCTCAGGTTTTCAGAACCTGCACATACAAAAGCACAGCAGAACCAGCTCTGTTATCAGGAAAGACCAGTGAGCACCATACATTCCACGATAGACACACTGCTAAGCTCAGTCTTTATGTACAGGCGTAAAAGCTATACCCTTGGGAAATGATTACTGTTCTAGAAGAGACAGCAGTCATTTCACACCCCCTCTGTCCTCTTCACAAGTGAGTATCACATTTAAAATCCACAAGGAATGCTTGGAATCCATTAACGTTCCCTTTCTAAAACCCAGCTGTACCAGGAGACCACTAAGAGGGAAGTCATGAGACACAGGACACTCTCTCTCGGAAGGAGCACACAAAGCACAGGGGTGAGTTCTTGCCTATATGCCTGCATGTGGAGATGCAGGGACATCACCACGGTCTTGGTGAGAAGTGGAGGAGCCCCAGTTTTACAATGTAATTTCACAGGCGTGTATACTGGGGGCTGGCAGGGAGAGAGGGCAAGCCCCAGAAGTGTCACCTGTATCCTTTGGGGAAAAAAATCTCTCTCTCTTTGGAAAGAAATTTCCTCCATGCTTGAGTTAAGGCCCAATTTGCAAAAGGCCCTGTTAAAATAGAGCAAATCTCATCATAATCGATAACCCATTCTCAATGATTAGAGTACAGGATTATTCCCACCAAGCAGAGCTCCAGAGAACAGGACCAGATTTAACTGATAAAAAAAAATCAATGGTTCCCAAGTGGGGGCGATTTTGCTCTCCCAGGAGACAGGAGACATTTACAGATATCTGGAGACAATTTTAGTTGTCATACCTGAGCCTGGGGTGCTACTGGTATCTAGCGGGTAGAGGCCAAAGTTACTGTTAAATATCCTACAGCCCCCACAACAAAGAATTACTCAGCCCAAAATGTCAATAGGTAAACACGAGCAAGAGAAGAAAAGCCTAGGTGCAGCATGAGATACAACTTGGGGGAATTAAAGAACAAGAAGAAACCTGAAGAAGCAGAGGAGCTAAGGACACACTTTCTCAAGGACAGCCCCGAGAGAGCCCTGGAAATGCCAGAAAGGAAGAGGCCTCAAGGGATGGTGTGAGGGAAAAGAACAACATCTAGGAAGAAAGATTTCAAAGGAGCAAGGAGCACTGAGAACTGATGGTGGACATGGGACAGTGAATTAGGGACCATGACCTGTGCCATTATCTCCTTCTGACCTCTGTCCTTTAACTCCTGGAAAGGAAAGTCCACCCTTCATTTAACTGTTTCTGCTTTGTAGACAAGCTGACTTTTCCCTCAGGTTGTTCCCTGATTTTTCTCTGTTTTTTGCACTCACCATAATGTATCTATATATGAATTTATTTTTATTTACTCTGCTTGGGACGCATTGCATTTCTTGAATCTAAGGATTTGTATCTCTCATCAATACTGACATATTCTCAGCCATTGTATTTTGAACATTCTCTCCCTACATTCCATCTATGTTCTTCATCCAGAACAGAATTTCTGGTAAATATACGTTGGACTTTCTCATTCTCTTTTATATTTCAACCTCCTCCTTCTTGTTTTTCTATATCCTTATCTCTCTATACAGAATTCTGGGTAATTTCTTCTAAGCTATTGTCCAGGCCCAATTCTCTTCCGCTGTGTCTAATCTGCAATTTAAATGGTCATATTAAATATGATTCCTATATGCCAGGCTCTGTACTGACCACCACAAATGCATGATTAATACGCTATTTCTCATCTTAAAAACTTTATCTAGTGGGGTAACCAGACATATGGAAAAAAAACTATATGGCATGGTGATAAGATCAGAATTCAGCATGTATATAAAAGCTGCCAGTGAAAACAGAAGGAATAACTAATTATGTTGAGAAGAAAAGGGAAAGAATTCACAGAGGAGGTCACCTTTAACATGGGTTTGAGACAGCAGACTTGGCCCAATGGATAGGGCGTCCGTCTACCACATGGGAGGTCCACGGTTCAAACCCCGGGCCTCCTTGACCTGTGTGGAGTTGGCCCATGTGCAGTGCTGATGCACGCAAGGAGTGCCGTGCCACGCAGGGGTGTCTCCTGCGTAGGGGAGCCCCATGCACAAGGAGTGCGCCCCGTAAGGAGAGCCACCCACCGTGAAAGAAAGCGCAGCCTGCCCAGGAATGGCGCCGCCCACACGGAGAACAGACACAACAAGATGACTCAACAAAAAGAAACACAGATTCCCATGCCACTGACAACAACAGAAGCGGACAAAGAAGATGCAGCAAATAGACACAGAGAACAGACAACTGGGGTGAGGGGGGGGAGGAGAGAGAAATAAATAAATCTTTTTTAAAAATTATAAAAAAACAAACGATGGACTTTGAAGAACAATTGGTAATTTTCTATAGGAGAATGAAAGGGAGGTCATCCAAGTAAATGGCACAGAATGTGCAAAGTCATGAGGCTTGAGAGAATGTAAGCAATTAAGGGTAGCTACTCCATGGAATGCATTTGCAGAGTATGGTAGGAGATGCTAGAGTCATTTAAAGCTATATCATAGAAGTAGTGTTTAGATTTTATCCTACTGGCAAAGAAGAAACAACAAATATTCAGGCAGAGGGAGAAAGGGAAGGGAAGAAAGAGAGACAGTGGAAAGAGGAAGAGAAAAGAGAGAGATAAATTAGGGAAAGCAAATCCTGCAGACATGAAGAGTAAATATACGGGGATACTGGTCACAAACTGCTGTACTAGTCTAGGTAGGATGACGAGAACTTGAGCTAAAATAGTATCTTCAGGAAGAAGAGAAAGTTCTAAATTACAGAGATATTTCTAAGGTAGGTATTAATGGGTTGTTAGCCAACTGGCTTTGGAAGTTGACAGCCGGAAGAGGGCACCCAGTTTCTGGCTTGGGAGCCTGTATGGATTGTGCCACCATTAAGCAGAACACAATATTCAACTTGGGAGCTGCCCGAAGAAATGTCAATTCACAATACGTAAGCTTTGAAATGTCTGAGGGATATTCAGGTTGAAAGGTCTAGTAGGCATATGTATGCAATTTAAAGCTTGTCAGAGAAAGCAGATAAGGAAATATCACTTTTGGAGTCATCAGCAAGCAGCTTGGAATTGAATGCAAAGGAAGAGAATTATCTGGGGGGAGAAAAGAATACAAAAACATACGTTGTAGGGTCATGTGGTGGTAGTGGAGATATAAGTCTTAAAGCTTAATAGTCAAAAAAACTGGGTGCTGAACCTGTACAGAATATCTGAGATGGAGATGGTTTCCAAACTTTCCTCCTATGGTTCTTTCTCTCAAGTTTAACTTTTTTAAATATAAATACATATTTAACATATACTAGTATATATAATATTGGTACTAATAATACTCATTTTAGTATATATATTTAATAATATTTTTGCATTAGCATCTTTTTCTAAATATTTTAATAGCATGTTAATTAAATAATTTAATAACAAAAACAACAAAAACATGTTATATAACCATCTACTGTGAAATCTTCTACATTAGCACATATTGCGTTTAATTTTTTTTTCACATTAAATTTTAAAACATCATTTATTTATCTGTCTCCTCCACTAGCTGTTGAACTCATTGAGATGGGGGAATGCCTTACCCAACTTTCTATCCTAAAGACTGATCACTGTACATGGCACAGAGTAGGATGGATGGACAGATGGACAGATGAATGTTCTTCCAAGTTGACCAGCTACAATTTATTTACTGATTAAAACATTCTTTGTCATGAGGAAG
Source organism: Dasypus novemcinctus (assembly GCF_030445035.2). Classification (NCBI taxonomy): domain Eukaryota; kingdom Metazoa; phylum Chordata; class Mammalia; order Cingulata; family Dasypodidae; genus Dasypus; species Dasypus novemcinctus. The sequence continues at coordinate 84,851,352 of NC_080684.1, read as the reverse complement.
AATTAGTAATTCCAGGACCAGCATGTAATGCTTCACAAGTTGTTCATTACACAAGGTATCAAGCAGGGTTGAAATCCTGGGTCCATTCCACTTGCCATGCTATGCACCTTACCTCAAGGCTGCAAGTTCCCTGAGTGAGGAAGTCCTTTTCCAATTTGCATAAAAGCATTCTAAGGACTAGAGAACACCTTGACTGTACTCATATTCAAGATATTTAACATCTAATTGTTAAGGCCTTCTTGGTTCAAGTAAAAAGGGTAAAGTCTAATACAAGAGAGACTATTTTCCAAACTATTCACACAATGATGGGAAAGGATGATGAAATAAAATGATGATAAGAGTAAAAGCAGCTAAACTAAATAAGAAATCAAGAAGCTCTAATCATTTCAATGTATTTTATTCCTTCTAAAATTGTAGCATGGTGGAGTTTATAAAATGGGAAAAAAATGTTTTAAAATGTGTCTTGGAAATTCTTAAACAACATAAGAAAATTCCAAACTCAACACATAACAATAGAATCATTTTGTCCTGAAACTTGCCAGCTCTTCTACAAGACTTCAGCTCTGAAGTTTATAAAGAAGAAAGATAGCTTAGAATTGTGAATGGGATATCTGGTAAAGTTCAGGATTTGTGGGACATTCTGGTAGAGCTGAACTACTTACTCTTCAATCTAGTTTTCTTCTCACTAGCAACACAGGCAACCTAACAATAAATACATAAAACTTAAAGTTAAAAAAAAAACAGGGAGAAATAAGAAGAGAAACTTTCATACCAAATACATATTGAAATCAATAAATTGCTATAAAAAACATATAAACGCAACAATTGGCTTACATATAATCATCATCAAAACTTACAGAAGCTACCCCAGCATCCATAATTTTCTAAAATAAAACAATACCATAAGCTTGTGTAATATTTATCTTTAAATGTTCAGTTTATTTTTCAAGTATACAAATTAATAATAAAAAACAGTTGCTTGGAAAATTCGATATTTTACTGCTAATGGAAAGTTCCCAGGAATGAAGAGGATTATGGGCTTTTATTTTGTTTCTGAAAACTTACAAGTTAAAAATAGAAACCTCCCACAAATATCAGATTGCTTCTGAGCATGATACTCTAGGGAAAGGAAAAAAACCAACTGCAAGAGAAATGTGATAAAATGTTAATCTGGCAACTGCCATTTCGTCGTACTGTTCTTTACCGGAAAATGCCATAACCTTTCAGCTACTCGGGCCAGAGAAGGTGCTTTATTTCTTAACTTCAGATTTTTCTGAACTAAGCAAGCAGAGTCAGTTTTCCTTCATGATAAAATCAAAATCCAGGAGATTTCAAACTTACTATAGGGAAAAACTTTCAAATTCCAGATCACAATTTTTTCTACTCTCAATTGACCCTCAAGCAGAAAGATTGTTAGTTTGCCGTGTGCAGAGCTGATGGTGTGCAACGATTCCCCAAAACTATTCAATATCAGTCTCTTAGATTTCAAGCTCACCATTTAACTAAAAGCTAGCAGTTTAACGAAAGGCACTTTAGAGGTCTCCTAAGGTATACATGAGAACTTCCTGAATCAAAACCATGGGAATTTGGACAGCCTGCAGAATGCAGGTTGCTGAAACTCACCTGGTACATCAGAACAGCAGCCCTAGGAGGAGGGCCCGGGAATACTCATTTTTAACAAGTTGTATTGTTAAATTCATTTAGGGAACATTTAGGGAAGTCTGCAACCTACTGCTCTAAAGATGCTTTGGATAATCTGGAATTTCTGCAACACCAATGTCTCATCTCTAGGTGGCAGCACCTGTGAACTTTTGAGTGTCAAAATCCCAACATTTAAAGATGTATTTCCTGAACAGGAATTGCATACTGTTTTCAGCTGACTAAACCCATTATCTCTAAGTGCTATATCTATAGAAGGAAAACATGGCAGGATAGATTTTACACAATTTAAATCTCCAATTTAGAATGTATAGATAAAAACATTTAACCAGCTAATATTGCATAAGTACATCTTCCGTAATGATTTGAAATACAATTTAAGTGAGAAATTTTAAGTCAGGACGTTATAAGCATTTTTCTTGCCCTCATTGTTAAAGTCAAGACTCCCAAGGATCCCACAGAAGGGCAGTTGGCAGATGTTTCTGTAAAGGGCTAGGTAGTAAATACTTTAGGCTTTGCATGCCCATGGTCAATTACTCGCCTCAGCCACTGAGCAGCCATGGACAATACATAAATGAATGAATGCAGCTTGTCCTGATAAAATGCTTCATATAGACACTGAAATTTGAATTTCATGTAATTTTCACCTGTCAAAATATTACTCTTTTTAAATTATTTTCCAACCATTTAAAAATGTAAAAGCTATTCGTGGCCCTCAGGGCATACAAAAACAGGCAGCAGGCCAAGTTTGACCCACAGGCACTGGTTTGTAGGCCCCTGACATAAATGAATTTAGAGGAGCAGCATAAATTGGTAGCTTCTAAAGTATTCAAAATGACATTTTGATCAACACTCCTGATTATAAGAGTTTAATCCAACACAGATGTCTTGTCACTAAATAGAGGCTTAGAAGAAATTAAACCAAAAAAAGTCATTATGACCCATCTTGGAATTCTGATTCAGAGTTGATTTCCAGATGACATTTTACCACATTTGACACTTCAGTCAAATATTTCTAAGTAAATCCCGTCCTCCTTCTGGTATACCCAAGATATTAAAGGCCAGTGAATATGAGAGAATTTTTGGAGTCCAGAGCATCACACAACCGGAAATGCAGATGTGATTCGTTCTGCAGGCAAATGCACGAAGAAATCTTAGCTACACCGAGGCCTGAACCTCCGAAGGAAACTCATGCTCTTACCTGTCGTGTCTTGACTCAGGGTTTCCTGGCTGCTGCTGCTGTAAGAAGGCACTGGAGTGATGGACAGCGAGGCCGGACAAGACAAAGGCGTAGCCAGGTCAGTCTTGCAGGCGAAGGATCGATGGTACACAGGGATGCCTGCATCTTTGGAGATGAAGAGAGGCAGATCTGATGGAAGGGTGGGTCTGCCTTGTGAGTATGGGCTTTTCCAGTGGGTGAGCCCAATTGCAACAGGCCCAGCAACATCATAACCTGAGAACACAGGCACATTAGGTCAGTAACAGCAATCAAAGCCCTTCACTGTATTTATTTATGTATTTTCCAAAAATCTAAGCTGCAACTCCAATCAAATACCACTTAAAATAAGGATGCATGTTACTAATAAACATGCAGCTATCATCATACTTGAGGAACCTCGTTCATTTGTTCAACAAATGTTTATTAAGCACAGACCATGTGCTCAGTGCCCCATCTTTGCCTTTGAGGAAGTCAGAGTCTAGTAAAGGAGCTATGACTTGTGTTCATAAATAAAAATCAGTTGAAGGCCTACTATTTGCTAGACACTTTGCACAGTGATCTCTAATTCTTACAGTAACCTTGTGAGTTTTAAAGATAAGGAAACTGGAGTTCAGAGAGGTTAAATAACTTTTCCAAAATCATGCAGTCAGTAAATGCCAGAAGCAGAATTTAAGCCCAGATCTGTCTGACTCTGGAACCTATGTTCTTTTCCCAAAATTACAACTAACTAGAGTACAAAGCAAGATGAAATAAATAATTTTAAAGTTTGATAGAAAGTGAATCCTAGAAATTCAGGGAGAGAGGCCTTGTGGATGGATGGACAAACTCACAGAGAAGGTAGAATGAAGTCTGGGGGTTGCAACCCAGAGGCCAGAGGGACAGATCTGGAGATATGTTTTATTCAGCCCACACTCTTTTAAAATTCGAAATAATATTTAAATTAAAGTTAACAAAAAAATTCTAGAAAGTTCTCACAAAAATCCAGAATTCTGGCTTATCTTTAAAAATCAGATATCAAGTAACACTATATCACACGTGGAAACTGTTGGCTGAAACAACAACAGCAGTTGCCTTCTTAAGATGATCTAAGGGAGCTCCAGTCTGCCATAGTCCTCGCCACTCTCTAATACCTTCCTCCCAGCCTGCTTCATTCATTTGCCTTACCTTCCTGACCTCTACAGGCCTCTGTATTGGCAACCTACATACAGAATATAGAAATATAATATGACTATAGTCTGAAGAAAAGAATAGAAGGAGGGAGTCTCAACGACAAGATAAAAAAAATGGATTTTATTTGGCAGGCAGTACAATATCCCTAAAAGTTTGTGAAGTGGGGATTGGCATGATTAAATTCATGGCAGCAAAAAATGGGCAAAACCTGTCATTTCCTCCTCTGTTGGTCACCTCTGCTGAGAAGCCTCCTCTGACTCTCCTGAGGTGTCTTACCTGGGGTAAAGTGTGGCCCAGGAAAAGCACTGCTGTGCAGAGACTGGAGGTGTGTGTGGAGAAAGTCCAAATGGGGAGGAGGTGTTGAGGCTCCAAGAAAGCCCCATAGGAGCTTTGGGTGGACTCTGAAGACTGAATGCTGGTGTCTGCAGCTGCCAACAAACACCAGGATAGAAACCACTGGTATGCAGACATGTATCAGAAATCCCGTGGCCACACTTGACAGTCAAGTTGTAGTTCTTGTTACCTGTGCATCCCTCATGAACTGAGAATTCCTCAAAGTTACAAGGCGTCTTACTCATCTTTGAAACCTTCCTCCCCATTTCTCTGTTTGGTTCTTCCCCACACTCCCCTCCCACCCATATCTAGCATGAGGCCAGACCCAGAGGCAGCTAGATACCCAGAGCTCACTGAATTCTTCCAGGCACCTCGGCAAGGAGACACTGCAAGAGCCTGTCATGTAGGGTCAGAATTACTAAGGGACCAAAGTCCTTAAAGTGTTGGTGGTGAGAAGGAAAAGCGGCCCAGGGAGATAGGCACATTGACACGGAAGGAAAGGCAATTTTGGCCACCAGGCAGCTCTGTCCTTCACTGGCAAAACATCAGAGAAAACTTGTGACAAAGAGTACTGTGAATATTCTCACCCACCATATGTAAAAATCGGAAGGAGTGGCTTTGCAAGGGCTGAAGAAGGTTGAGTGTATTTTTAGACATGAGGAATCTGAGCTTATGGTAGAAACATCAACGTGGAAATGTCTGAGAGAAGGCTGAAATTGAGGATCAAGAGACAGCTCGAAATCAGAGTTGTAAATCAAGGAATCATCCACATGGAAGTCATGGCTAGGCCTAGGAAAAATCTGCTAGAAAATGCAATACGTTTTGACACTTTCTGGTACTGTGCTGAGGGCTCAACCAGAACTAACTCATATCAACATCACAATAACCCGGTGAAGCAGGTATTATTAATTTCATTGACAGATGAGGAAACTGAAACTAAGAGACATTAAAGCTAAACAGAAAAAAAAAAAAACAACCAAACAGTTAAGATTCATCCCCAGGAAGAATGGTGTCACCAAGATGGACAAGATGAAGTGAGATGCTCCAGGGCCCTGTCACCACAATGACCTTAAATAACAAGCAAAAACGGGCAGAACCATCTTTCTCAAATCTTCAGAAAACACTTAGAGGGTAGCAGTAACTGGGTGAGCACTGAATCAAGACAGTAACTTAAAAACAAGAAGAAACCTCATGGTGCCTTTGGTAGCCCTTCCCTCACTTCTCTCCTGGTCAAGTTCCAGAGGAGGCAGAGTAACCCTTATGCACATACGCAGGTGCATGTATGCCGGTACCAATCTGCCTGAAAGACTGAACCAGAACAATCATTAAAGGCCCATTCTCCTAGTAATTGCCCAGCATATAGAAGTGGTCCAAGGGCAGCTAATATGCTATAATAAAGCAATCAAATTGCAAATGCCTGGGACAAAGGATTGCTGGGGTTTTTTTTTTTTAATTTAGATATCTTTTTTATTTATTTAATTCCCCTCCCCTCCCCCGGTTGTCTGTTTTCTGTGTCTTTTTGCTGCGTCTTGTTTCTTTGTCCGCTTCTGTTGTCGTCAGTGGCACGGGAAGTGTGGGCGGCACCATTCCTCGGCAGGCTGCTCCCTCCTTCACGCTGGGCGGCTCTCCTTATGGGTGCACTCCTTGTGCGTGGGGCTCCCCTACGCGGGGGACACCCCTGTGTGGCACTGCACTCCTTGCGCGCATCAGCACTGCACATGGGCCAGCTCCACACGGGTCAAGGAGGCCCGGGGCTTGAACCGCGGACCTCCCATGTGGTAGACGGACGCCCTAACCACTGGGCCAAAGTCCGTTTCCCAGGATTGCTGGTTTTAAGACCTACAAATACAGCCCCCCGGACCAGGAGGAAAGAGAATATATGAGGGAAAAAGAAGACATTCAGATCCATGTAAATAGGCCATGTGTGCATGCCCAGGACAACATGCATGCTCAAAAGACCATACACTTTGGCTCAGGCTGTTCCTTAGGCTCATTGTTGGGATGGCTGAGCTGAAGGAGAGCAATCACACAGGCCAGTCTGCAAAGACTGGGAAAAGCGTTTTCTTTAACTTTCTTTTTTAGTTTTGTTGCTAGCTCCTGGAATTAAAGAAATCTCAGTCATAACAAAAGCTGGGGACATAAGTAAGGAGCAGATACCTCAGTAACTAAATTCCAGAGATAACACATTAAATTATTAAAATGTCCAGTGCGAAATAAAAGAATAAAAGGCATGCAAAGAAACAAGAAAAAGCATTAGAAACTATCAACAAGGGAGCCCAGATTTGAACATAAGAGACAAAGCCTGTCATAAATGTGTTCAAAGAGTTAAAGTAAAAGATGAACAAAGATCTGAAGGAAATCACGAAAATAACAGATGAACAAAAAGAGAATTCCAATAAAGAGATAGAAATCACAAAAAGTAACCAAACAAATACTGGAACACACAATAACTGAAATTTTAAAACTATCTAGAGGGGTTCAACAGCAATTTCAGCTGCAAAAATCAGTCAGTGGACTTGATGATAAGATTGAAATTATTCATTCTGAGGAGCAGAAAGAAAAAAGAATGAAGAAAAGTGAACAGAGCCTAAGATTCCTGTGGGATACCATCAAGCACACCAATATATGCATTATGGATACCCCAGAAGGAGGAGATAGAAAGGGGAAGAAAGCATATTGAAAGAACTAATAGATGGAAGTTTCCCAAATTTAACATAAGATATGAATTTACACATCCAAGAAGCTCATCGAACTCCAAACAGTATAAACTCAAACAGAGCTACACTAAGACATATTATACTCAAACTGTTCAATTATACAGACTAAGAGAGAATTCTGATAGCCACAAGAGAGAAGCAATGTGTCATGTACAAGGGAGCCTCACTTAGACTAAGTGTTAATTTCTCATCAGAAACCATGGAAGCAAGAAGGCAGTGGAATGGCACAAAGTGCTAAAAGAAAAAAATTGTCAACCAAGAATTCTACGTCCAGCAATAGCAATACTTTCATTCAAAAATGGAGAGATTAAGACATTCCCAGGTAAACAAAGCTGAGGAAGTTCATCACCACTATATCCTCAACATTGCTAATCATAACAGAAATGCACATTAAAACCACAATACAACACCACCTCACACCCACTAGAATGGCCATTATAAAGCAACAACAACAAAGAAAGAAACAAACAGAAGATAAGTGCTGGTGAAGATGCAGAAAAACAGGAGCCTCACACATTGCTGGTGGGAATTAAAAATGGTGGAGTCACTATGGAAAACAGCTTGGCAGGTCCTCAAAAAGTTAAACACAGAATTACCATATGGCTTAAAATCTCACTTTTAGATACATACCCAATAGAAATTGAAAGCAAGTGCTCGAACAGATATTTGTACACAAATGTTCATGGCAACATTATTCGCAAAAGCCAATAGGTGTAAGCAACAAATGAATGGATAAAGAAAATGTGGTATATATTTAAAATGGAATATTATTTACATAAAAAAGGAATGAAGTTCTGATAATTTGACAGCATGGATGAACTTTGAAGATATGTTGACTGAAATAAGCCAGATGCAAAAGAACAGATAAGTGAACTGACTAGAAAATACGAATTCATAAAGACCAAAAGCAGAGTGCAGGTTACCAGGGATAGAGGTTAATGCATAATAAGTGAGGTCTCTGTTTTGGGTGATGGAAATTTTTTGGTAATAGATGGTCATGCTAGTAGAAAAATACTGTAAGTGCCACTGAATTGTTTACTCAAAAGTGACTGAGGTGGGAAATTTAGCTTTATAGCTATGTTACCACAATTTAAAAGAGAGAGAGTGAGAGACTAAAGAGACAATGACATTAAATGTAATACATGATCCTGGCCTGGATCCAATAATGGAGGAGAAGATGCCCAAAAGGACACAATTGGGACAACTGAAAAAATTATCATCTAGACTGTATGTTTATATAAATGTTAAATTTCCTGAACTTGATAATTATAGCTAATGTGGTTGCATATTTTTTAGGAAATATATATTGAAGTATTAAGTGGTAAAGGAGCATAATGTATGCAACCTACTCTCAAATGTTTAGAAGCCAGATTAGATGATAGATAGATGAAGTGAGAAAGGGATTGAAGGGGCAGCAAAATGTTAAAAGTTGGTAAATCTGGCTATCAGGGTAGGGGGTATATTGGAAGTGCCTCTATTTTTTATTTTTATTTTTATTTTTTTTTTGAGGTACCAGAAGCCTGGCATTGAACATTGAATCTGAGACCTCACATGTAGAAACCAGCATTCAACCACTGAGCCACACTGGCACCCTTGAGTTGATTTTTTTCATTTGTTTTGCTTGTTGTTTGTTTTTGCTTTTGTTTTAGGAGGCACCAGAAACCAAACCCAGGACTTCCCATGAGGGAACCAGGTGCTCAACCACTTGAGCTACATCCACTCCCCTGTATTATTTTTGTATTATGTTTGCAACTTTCCTGTAAGTTTGAAATTATTTCAAAATAAAATTTTTAAAAGAGATACAACCCCAGGCTCCCTGAAGCCACTATGAGTTCACCACTGTCAACCACTAAGCCACTGTCTCATTAAATGAGATGGAAGCGAGAGGGAGTGTGGGAGTCAGAAACAGGACCTGTTCCCTGACAAATCACTCTTAGGTTATTTGTTCTTTTCTGAAGAATTTTTCATAAAAGAATCTCGACCAACCAAGATCTTGGAGTAAAGGGAAATGCTAACAAATCTGATGTCACTCTGACTGGATTGTATCGATTCTTCTTGGTGGGTCACTTTCCTTGAAGGCGTCTAAGTGGAATGCAGTGAACGTGAGGGCTAACAAACCGCTGAAGACAATCCAAGGGGCCACAATTTCTCAGCTGCCTTGCAGAACTGCAGATGGAGCCAGAGACAGTGCAGAAGACTGAACTGAACTGAATGCCACTGGCCCTAGCTCAGAACACAATTGTGTTTGTTGGGCTAAATCTCTGATGCAAACTTTTTAATTTATGATTAAAACTTTTGATTCTCCCATAGGACCTAAGGCAGTATTGGGCCATAGAAATGAAATCCCAGAATGCCCCATTTACACAGATGTTCCATTCTATTTTTACTAAAAATTTGAAAACTTATTGCCCAATGTTATTGCTATTTACACCACAGAATCATTCTGCCAGAAGAAGAGTTCAGGGCCATGCTTTCCCCTCACCTGTTGCTTCATTCAGAAATTTGCTTATATCCTCTTTTCTTTTGATATTCCCAAGCTCCTGTGGAGCCACTATATGGAATAAATCAACATGTGAAAGTGTGTTTAATAGTCCCAAGGAACTCTGAACTCTCCACAATTTCAGGTTTTAATCATTTTAACTATAAAACTATAGCTGATTTATAGTATATATTTAATTTTGCAAAGCCTGTTTAGCACAGCTAACAAATCTTTTTTGAGTTTAGGGAATTACACAAAATTTACTCCTGAAATGGAGTACAGTAGCAAATATTTCAATCCATACTATTGACACAAATGAGTTATATAAGATGTGTGTAATTATGATGGAATATAAAAAGACTGGCCCAAATTTAAAAGTAGCAATGAGGTCAAAGTATTCGGAGGGTATCATCTATCCAGGGGAGAAGTTGGCATCCAAGGGACCAAGAGACTGTAATAGCAATGTCACAGTGGCAGCCTGTAATGAAGCCCACTGCCCCGCACCCACCCCTGTCCCCTGGAGGGAGGGGGTGGGGTGTGGGAGCTAGGGACTTAGCTCTCTGAGTTCTATCACCCACTAGATGCACAATTATCAAGAGAGACATGCAAGGTATACTCAAAATTCTAGACTGTCCTGAGAAAAAATGGCATCAATTAACTATAAGTTCTTGAGTCTCATGTGCAGGGGTAAAATGGTAGCTTAAAGCAGATAATAAGGAATTTCCTGAGAGTCTTATGGATAAATAGATTAGTTTCAGTAGGATTTGTTCTTGTGGTTCTTGGATTTTTTTTGGCACCTCTGCTTTGGGCAGGACATGGGTTCTTACAGGAGCTACTTTAATAAGAAATCCACAAGTTTGCTATTTTTTTAAACGGAATTCCCTCAGAAAAGTGACACAACTATTCAAGATGATTGTTCTATAAGAGAAGGACTGAAGTGACCAAGTGCAGGAAGTGAAAGAATACGAAAGGATCTTTTCAAAAAGAATTCCTTCCATAATCCAAAGAGATCTGTCCTCCCTAAAGTTGTAAATTATTTTCTGCTTTTACTACACATGCTGCAAAAGTGCTCTGTGCTGAACAAACTGTGGACAGTGGACATTTCTGTTTGCCCTAGGCAGAATCCATTCCTCCTTCTTCCTCCCAACAGAGTCACTACTTTGTTTGGGAATCTGTGTCAACCGCCGAAGCCAAGTGCCATGGGGCAAGCTGGTCTTATCATCATCCTACCCCCTAAAAGCCTCATGCAGAGATGGGCCTGATGGGTCTAAAGAGAATCCCATCTTCCTTATCAATGATTGGTTTGGGCATGGTCATGTGACCCAGTCCTGGCCAATCAGATAGGAGCACTCTCCTTAGGGCTTTCAGGGGAAAGTTTCTCAGCTGCTCTAGGAAACCATTGTTCCTTCCCCTCTGATGACTGCTGTGTCTGAGTGCAATTCCTGGAACCACTGCATCACCTGGCTGCCACCATGAGGATGAGGAAGGCAGGGGAGAGGAGGTCTTTCCTAACCTCACTGAGTTGCTTAATCAGGCTGCCATGAGGACATATCTGCCTCTGGTCTTCCTGTTATGTGAAATAATAAGTGTCCTTATGGAAACGTAAGTCAGGGAACTGAGACAATATTCAAGGGGCTTCCATCACCTGAGGAAACTGAGGGTCTGTCACACCCACATGCCCTTCAGGGGCATCTGCCTAGGCCAGTGAGACCCTGACACAGTGCCTGCAGCTGATAAGACCAGGGAAGGGCCTGACACAAGAGCACTGTCCAACGGCAGCCAGATTACCTGAGTTCAAGTCCTAGCTCTCACTACCCACATATCCTTAGGCAACTTTTTAAACTCTCAGAAACTCAGTGTCCTCATTTGTAAAATGGGGGGAGATAACAATATCTATCTCATAGTGTTAGTGAGGGCTAAATGAGTTAATATAAAAAAGTACTTAGAACAGTTGTTGGCCCAAAGACATAATCCCAAACACTGTTAACTACTATATTGTCCTCACTCTATCCCTCCACTTTCATGGACAAGTGTCTCAAAAGAGAAGCCTCTACCCACAGCTCCTTATAAACAGCCTAGCAGCCTGGCTCCCATATCAGCATCCAGAGACATGACTCTCAGAGATGTCACCAAGGTGAACTTTTAACTTTCACCCTCTTCAGCCTCCACTTGTAGAAATTCTGAGTTTTCTAAGAAATGTGCTTTCTAGGTTCTCCTACTTCTATCATTATTTCTACCCTAATTATGCTTCCCCCAAAGATTGGTCCTTGACCCTCTACAGGCTCAAACTGCTGACTCTCACTCTTATTAACTCATCTTCTTCAAAAGGCTCAACCATCCTTTCTGTGCAGAGAATGCCAGAATTTCATCTCCTGCCCAGTTTTTCTACCTTAGCAATTTCCTGTTGGGCATTCCTAGGTGGGTGTCTCATAGGAAATCACCCAACACATCTAACTCACAGTGATAACCTCTTCTTCCTGACTTCTATATTTCTAGTAATGGCACAGACTCCCTGTGATCATCCTGACTCAAAATTTTGTCTAGAGCCATATTCAGTCAATGACCCAGTCCTGCCAGTTCTTTCATGCCTCTCCTTCCAGATCTGCCCCATTATTTCATGACTGCCTCAGGTACAGTAATCACTACAGTCACATTCACTATCTCTGTAATGACCCCAGATTCTCCCACGTGAAATCCATCCTATTCACCACCAGAATTATCTTCTTTCGGGAAAAGGACTTTGGCCCAGTGGTTAGGGCATCCGTCTACCACATGGGAGGTCCGCGGTTCAAGCCCCGGGCCTCCTTGACCCGTGTGGAGCTGGCCCGTGCGCAGTGCTGATGCGCGCAAGGAGTGCCTGTGCCGCACAGGGGTGTTCCCCGCGTAGGGGAGTCCCACGCGCAAGGAGTGCACCCATAAGGAGAGCTGCCCAGCACGAAGGAGGGAGCAGCCTGCCGAGGAATGGCGCCGCCCACACTTCCCGTGCCGCTGACGACAACAGAAGCGGACAAAGAAACAAGACGCAGCAAAAAGACACAGAAAACAGACAACCAGGGGAGGGGAGGGGAATTAAATAAATAAAAAATAAATCTTTAAAAAAAAAAAAAAAAAGAATTATCTTCTTTCATCCATCCATATATTTAGCTTGTCACTCTCCTACTCTAAACCCTAGACATCTCCCACTGCTTAACAAATTCTCTAAGAATGGCATTGTAGGTTACAAAGTATTTTTAAATCAGGGCCTGTGAGCTCTCCACAAGAATTTTTTAGTTGTTTTCTTTTACAAGAAATTAAATCATTTAAAAATTAAGATATGCATTTGCATATTTTGGACCAAGTTATGCCACTCAATTTTAGTGGCTGGGTTTGCTTTTGCATCTCCATCAAATTAGAACCAACTGGCATACTTAATGAGTAAAAGACAGGGATGGATATGTCCAAGTACATTCATACAAAATGAAGATCCAATACCTTCACAGCAGAGAACATCAACAGAGATTGCCCCATGGGATGAATAGAGAAAGGGGATGGCAAAGCAGTCACCAGAAAATGCCTAGTAATAAAGCTGTACTGAACTCACCTATGTCACTGCAGTTAGTATATTTCAGCAAAATAACAACATCCATTGTATTAATGTGGTGGATTTACATATTTTTGCTTCATGGTGTTTTAAATCTGATTTGATTTTTATGGTTATCTGGAATATAAGTGTCTATATTTAGTTTTCTGTTTGAACATATTTAAGTAAACTTACAATAAATATAATTTAAGTCAATTTTAGGAGTTCATAATTTTTATTTCTTTTTATAGAGGTCCACATTACTGGAGTTTAAGAAACTGTGATACCGTGTTTAAGAGAATGGGCTTTTTTGTCAGACAGGCTTGGATTGACATCCTGGATACATACACTTCTAGACAGGTGGCAGAAAACAAGTTTCCTCATCTGTAAAATGGGGAAATGAAAGTACCTTCTTTACAGCATTCTGATTGAAGAAAATAATATGTGTAAAGGGCCAAGAGCAGCTGGCAGATAATAAATACAAAATAAATGGTAGCTGCAATGATCATTAGTACTATTATTTTTATCCCCTTCTTTCTAAGTCAGAGCCCAGAATTCTAGAATCAAGGAAATTTTGAAAGGAAGTGGAAGAAGAATACAGCAAAATCAGGGTCATTCTTCCTTCTTTGACCAAAATAAAACAGATTTACGCTTGAGTAGGGAAGGCGTTGTGTGAGTACGACCACCTCCTGTGGGGACCCTCACCCCTCACAGCAGGAGGGCATGGATGGAACATGAACCACCCCAAACTGCAAACTTCAAATTGCCAAAGGCGCCTGAGCTATGACTTGGAGATTTTATTTCTGAGAAGACAGAGGATAGGGCAGCTGGCATACATGGGATTTCTCAAAGCATGGAATGCCTATTTATGTTGACACAAGCATCAACTAACTGCCGGAGATTTTTAAAAATGCATCATTTTAATTTGATTTTTAACACCATTCAAACACTCACCTAGTGTGCTTCTTTGACCAAAAACAAGTATACATTTATCCAGTGCATTTGTGGTCCAGAGTTTCTAGCTAGCATTTAATAACAGATTTTATTTTATTGCATGTATGTATGCATTACTTTACACCTACAGCAAACAGTATACATTTTCTATTTGCAGTTTTGATATCATTATTTTAAATGATTAATATATACCTATAAAAAGTCACTGTTAATATTAACTACAAAATAGTACAGGTGGTGCATGAATGAAAGAAGTAAATGACCAAAAGTTGGGAAATATTTGCCTTTTATGATACTGAACCACATGACCTCTTCAAAATTCTATGCAGAAGCAATAAGGGTCCACAAGAGGGCACCCCAGGAAGGTGTGTCCGCAAGCAATTGATCTGATTCTGAAAATAAGTGCTTAAGCTCTTAAATTTTCTACTCACCCCTTCCTCAGCCTCCTTCATCACTCCACCCTCCCATAATTTTTATAAGATGAAATGACACATTGCTTACCGATGGTGATCTGGCTGACACAACTATAGTAGCTGCCAGTCGTTGCAGAGGAAAGGTTATAACTCCCACAGCTCACATCTTTGTCTGTTAATAAAATAAGAGAGGGGAAGGTTAATTATAGCCTGGTACATACCATGGACCTCAGTGTGTATATATATAGATGAGTGGCAGCAAATAAATCAGTGCTCTCTGTCTGTGACATGGTCAGTCTTGTACTCACTCACTGTTTCATTCATTGGCCCTTTACTGAGGGACTTGAAGGTGCCAGGCACCAGGATGGGCATTGGGGCATTTCAATGGACCACCCAGGCAGCCCCACATGGGCAATCCCAGTCCAGTGCCACCATAATTATAGTGGGGGAGTACAGGGTGCTGTACGGCAGAGCAGGGCAGGGGCAGAAGAGAGAACACCTGCTCCACACTAGAGGCTATCAGGTAAGGCTTCCTGGAGGAAGTGACATCTAAAACCTAAAAGCGAGTACTATCTGACAGGCGAAGGGAGAAAGAACTGGGGATAAACATCCAGGCAGATGAGGTATCATGTTTGAAGGCTCAGCAACCACAAACAGCCTACTGCCTTAGCAGCTAAACACAGTAAGAGAAGGAGAGGGGAGCCATGGCTGGACCATGGAGGGTCTTGCAAACCATGTTAGCATGTTTAGATTTTGCTTAACACCGTTCAGCCACTTGTCTAGTGTGCTTTTTCACCAAGAACAAGTAGGCATTTATCCAGCACGTTCGTGGTCCACAGCTTCTAGCAAGTATTTAATAACATTTTATTTTATTGCATGTATATGCATTACCTCACACTTAAGGTGAACAGTATACATTTTCTATTTGAAGTTTTGATATAATTATTTTAAATGACTAATACATACCTATAAAAAGTTACTGTTAATATTAACTACATAATAGTACAGGTGGTGCATGAACGTCGCAATGTGGAGAACGGACTGGAGGGGGCAAGAGGAGAGGCCAAAAGACTCATTGATAAGACTGCTGCAGTAAACTCAGAGAAACAAAACAGTGGCCAAACCACAGCACTGGCGGTGGAGACAGAGAAGTGGATTCAGTTCCCTTCAAGAACACAAGTATAGCCCAATGCACTGAGTTCTTCACCATTGTGAACAAAAACATGTTGCAGGCACAGAAGGCAAAAGAAACCAAAACCTACCTTGACATGGCAGTTTAGCCTTTTCACACGTATGGCCTCATACACGAGGTACAACAGCGCAGGAATCCACCATGTCACTGATAGGCAGGCTGAGCCCCTGGGCAGTGAGGGCCCTGACCCAGGCCACACTGATAGCACGTGGCGGGACTGAATTAGATCTATAGACGATCTACTTCCAAGTGTTTATGTCACATGGCAGGGCACAAGTGAATGATTTTAAAATACCAAACTAAATACAAGTGTCATATAAAAACTACAGGTTAGGGACAAAGAGTCATAAGTATGTTTGCAAAACTGCCCTAAAGGAAATATTACATGAAACTAAAAAACTTGGAAACTCTGATTTATTTGGTGATTTATAGGTGGGAGGGAAGGAAACAATCATTACGTATTTGTTAAATGTATCCTAACAAAATGTTCTTAGGAGGAAAAACGGCAGGGATCTGAACAGGGAAGGCAGGAAATGGGAGTCATCTGCCAGGAGTGGTCCGTAGGGGCCCTTGGTTTGAAAGCAGTTGGGAAACATGGAGAAAAGGAGGTGGAGAGTCAAAGGGCAGAGAACTAGAGGTGGACCTCAGAGCCCCATTCACAAATAGGGAAGCAAAGTGCTACAATATAAATGCTTTTCACTGTTTTTAATGTGGGAAAATTCTAGCAGGTGTATGTGACAAAGTTCTTCTCTGTGGAAATTTCCGGGACCAGGTCTGCCCCGGGTCTGCCTCACCAGTTAGGCACACCCTCCACAGCACGGAGCACACTAGACGATGACTGGCAGACACATCTCCTAAACCACGGCTTGTCAAAGGCAGACCCACACGTTACTCAATTTGTAATTTCCAGAGTTTAGCACAGTGTCTGATAAAAGGTAGACAATAAATGTTCATTGTTTGAAAGAAAGAAAAAAGGAAGAAATGATGTTAAAGAAACCAATGACTACTTCCCCTATTAGTTATTATTTCAATAGAGATTGCTGTGATTAAAGAGAAAGAGCTGGGAGTCAGAAAACCTAGGTTTAAAGCTCAGCTTTGCTGGACATAAACTACTTGAACTTTGGTCAGATTGTTTAACGTACTATAGCATTGGTTTCCCCACTGAAAATGATGACTGTGATGCCTATCTCATTTGGGGGGGCGGGGGAGGGTGAGGGAGTAGGATAAGGTTAAGAAAAACAAATCAGCTACACAAAATGCATAGTTAGCAAATAATTCGGTATATATTTGTGGAATCAGCTGAATCAACAAAATTTGGACCTAAAACATAGCAAGCTACTCTAACCACTCTAATGTTGTCATTCCTAATTCTTTTTAAACCTTTCACTAGTGATATGTACCAAAAAGATTTTGGAAGGAAGGGCATTTTCAAGGGACAAGGTCAAAGGAATGAAAGATGAACACAATCAGAGAAAGAGAGATCCACAAGGGTAGAAACTGCCACGAATGAGGAGAAAAGAAAGAATTCCTCAGAGCAGCAGAGAGGATGGAGAAGAACATACTGAGAAAGGAGTAATCAACAAAGAAGGCAAAATGCTTGAGTTAGGAATGAATGACCGAGAAGAGGCTGTGAATAGGTTTGTAAGGCAAAACTATTCAAATTTGAATTCAAAATGAATGGTAAAGCTAGGGCAATAATTCTGGTGGCAATATTTTGAAAAGACTCAAACAGCAAAAGTACAAGAAGTCACAACATTTACACTACAAGGTGAGCATGTGTGAGGGATGGTATTTTCACCTACGGGAGTTAAACAAAAATGCCACATGTTATAGAAGGGCCTAATAACCATTTCATCCTTAGGAACTATCTCCAATTACATGAAAAACATCAGCCACTAGTGGAAAAGACTATGAATGAGATTAATAAACTTTGTGGGTCCTGAAGTCAGACTACCTGGATTGTCTCGCTTGGTTCCAACACCTGGGCACATTATTTCATCTCCATATGGTTCTGTTTCCTCAATTGGAAAGTGAGATAATAAAGGTATTTATAAGATTGTATAGACATTAAATTCATAATGCATGAAAAGTCTCAATATAACAGCACTTAGCGCATAGTGAGTGTTCCACTAGTGTTAGCTCTTATTTTTATGTAATCCCTTAAAAGAACAAGGATATCCATAGAATGGAATACCATAAAGCAAAGAAAACAAATGAAGTAAAGCTACACAAAATGCTATGGATTAATCTCAAAAGCATAATGTTGAATAAAAGACGCAACCCCAAAATGATCCAAATACTTCTATTTATGAAACAGGCAACAACAGGCAAAACTAAATTACAGTGTTTACGAATATATACATGGATGGTAAACTGTAAAAAAAAAAAAAGTAATAAAATAATTATTACAAAAGCCAACATCATGGCTCCATTTGGTGGGGAGGAAGGGGGTTTTAATAGTGAAAGGATATACCAAGTGGTGAGAGGAGGCTTGGGGGAGGAGGGAGGTGCTGGCACTGTTTTATTTCCTGACCCAGGGGTCACACAGTTTTCATTTTACAATTATTTGTTTAATTACGATATTCTTGTCATGTCTGCCTGTATGTATGTTTTAGTTTGCCATAGCTTTTTGAAAGAAATAAAGAGAGGCAGAGTTCACAGAAGGGCAAATCAGGAATGCAATTATGCAAAAAATGTCTAAGTAAAATAGCTGATAGTGTAATTAGACATCACAAGTTACCCAGCACCTGATTTTGCCAGGCACTATGAAACACAATTGTTGTTTCATTTACAGTCAGTATTTCATGTAAGCTTCAGAACAAGTGTTTTGAGGCAGGTACAATTATCCCACAATATAGATGAGGAAATGGAGACTCAGAAAAATTAAGGAACTTTCCCAGAGTCACACTTTTGGAAAGTCGCAGAGTTGAAATTAAAACCTGGGTTTTACACTAGAAAAATAATCTGACAATATAGGCAAAGACAATGGAGGACAGTTTAAAATTACAAACTGGACTAGGTGGATTCCTCCTGTATCTAGGGTTGCATCTTTAACAGTCCTTCATCTGATGTGTTAAGCACTGAGGCTCTAGTAAGAAAAAAGATGGACATCATTGCATGTGTTCTATTTTCAGAAGTGCCCTTAACAGAACAGTTGTGGACACATTTTAATTGTCTCAAATTATTTTAGGTAGATTCATATAACAATATGATCTTCAAACAAAAGGAAAAAAAAGGCCCATTTCATAACACTCAATCTAGCTTATCTTTCATCCTAACAACAAAAAAGGAAAGCATCACACCTTTTTACATCTTTCTACTGAACACAGAATACTGTGTTCCTAAGTCTTTCCTTGAGTCAAGCAGATGTTGGTTAAACGCATGCTCGCTGAACTTCCACTAGTCCAGGTTTAAAAAGGCGGAGCATTTATGGGAAGTTTGGGAGCTTTCTAAGAAAGGTAGCTGCTTGACCACAGCACCAATGACATAGTTCCATCTATCAACCTCAAGCTTAATGGTCTTATAAAAACTTGAATCAAAATGGGCTAAAATGAAGCAATACCAAGTACAGGTGAGGATGTGGAACAGTGCGAACTCTCGTACACTGCTGATAACTATTTGATAATATCTTTATTTATTTTTCTACACTCTATACCGACCAAGCAAAAACTTTCTGTCCCCCACCTCCTGGTAACCTCTAGTCTACTTTCTGTCTGCAAATTTGATGTTTCTAGATATCTCATATAAATGATATTATACGATATCTTCCTTACATGCCTTGCTTATTTCACTCACCACAATATTTTCAAGGTTCATCTGGGTTTCAGAACCTTGTTCCTATTTATGACCAAATAATACTCCATTGTATGTAAGTACATACACATTTTGTTCATCCATTCATTTGCTGATGGACACTGGGCTTTTCCCACCTTTTGGCCATCATAAATAATGCTGCTATGAACACTGGTATACAAGTATCTGTTTGAGACCCTGTTTTCACTTTCTTTGGGTATATAACTAGAAGTGGAATTGCTGGGTCATATGTTGACTCTCTATTTAACTTTTTGAGGAACTGTCACTTTGCTTTCCATAGTGGTTACACTATTTTACATTCTCACCAACAATGCACTAGAGTAGAGTTCCAATTTCTCCACATCTCACCAACACTTGATATTTTCCTTTTTTTTTTTCATAACCATCCTTCTGGGTGTTACGTGGTATCTCTTTGTGGTTTTGATTTGCATTTCCCTAATGGCTAAAGATGCTAAGACCTTTTCATATGATTACTGGCCATTTGTGTATTCTCTTTGGAAAAATGTCTGAAGTTCTTTACCCAATTTTTAATTGTACTGTATGTCTCTTTGTTGTTGCATTGTAAAAGTTCTTCTATATTCTGTATATTAAGCCTTTATCTGCTATATGGTTTGCTACTATTTTCTTCCATTCTGTGGGTTGTCTTTTCACTTCCTTAATAATGTCCTTTGATACAAAAAGCTTTTAATTTTATGAAGTTGAATTTAACTATTTTTTCTTCTGTTACTTGTACTTTTGAAGTCATATCTAAAGTTTATTGCTGAATAGCAGGTCATGAAGATTTGCCCCTATGTCATCTTCTAAGAGTTTTATATAGTTTTAGCTCTTCTAGGTCCTGATCTACTTTTGAGTTAATTTTTGTGCCTGGTATGAGGTAGGGGTCCAAACTTCATTCTTTTGCATGTGGATATCCAGTTTTCCTAACACCATTTGTTGAAGAGACCATTCTTTCCTCTTTGCATTTATTTGGCACCCTTGTTAAAAATCAGTGGTCACAGATGTGTGGGTCAATTTCTGTACTTTCAGTTCTATTCCTTTTGGTCTATTTGTCTATCCTTATATCAGTACCATACTATTTTGATTACTGTAGCTTTGTAGTAAGCTTTGAAATTGGGAATTTGAGTCCACTAACTTTGTTCTGTTCCAAAATAGTTTTTGCTATTTGGGGCTCCCAGTAGTTCCCTGTGAATTTCCATTTCTGGGGAAAAAAAGCTTCTGGAATTTTGATAGGGTCTGTGTTGACTCTGTAGATTGGATAATATTGATGTCTTAACAATATTAAGTCTTCTAGTCCATGAACATGGGATGTCTTACCATGCATTGAAGTATTCTTTAATTTCTTTTGATAATAGTTTTTAGTATATAAGACTTTCACTTCCTTACTTAAATTTATTTCTAGATATTATATTGTACTCTATCATATGCTATTGTAAATGGAATTTTCTTAACTCCTTCAGATTGCTAGCATATATAAATACAATCGACAATATCTTTTAAAGCTGAATGTACTTATACCCTAAACCCCAGCAATTTGATCCTTGATATGTACCCAACAGAAAAACATACATAAGAGTATCAAAAGACATGTAAGAATGTTCATAGCAATACTATTAATAATAACCTCAAACAGGAAACTACCAAATGCCCATTCATACCAAGGAATACTAGTACTGACAACCTGGATGAACATTTTATGCCTATATGAACAACATGGTTGAATATTACAAAAATAATGTTGAAGGAAAGAAGGCAGATACAAAAGAATGTATACCATATGATCCCATTTGCAGAAAGTTCAAAAGCAGACAAAATTAATTTAAAGTATTAGAAGTCAGGAGGTGGTTCCCTTTGGTGAAAGAGTGGTAACTGGGAGAAGACAAAGAGACTCCATGCTTCTAATAATTTTCTCTTTATTGATTTGGATGTTGGAGACATGGATGGACTCACTTTGTGAACTTTTTGAGCTCTATACACATGATCTGTACACCTTTCTGAATGTGGGTCATAAATCAATAAAAGTCTGCATTAAAAAACATATACAAGAGAAGTCATGGCCTAAATGATTTGAATAAACTACTCAGAATGCAACAGAAAGGCAAAGAGACAGAAAACATAAAAGAGGAGTTTAAAAATAAGGAGAGTAGAATGAGAATTCTCAATACTCTTTTATTTGTTGTTCCAGAAAGCTAAAATAGTGAGAATTAAGCAGAGGTATTACTTGAAAGGGTGATGGCTGACAACTTTGAAGGCATTGAAATATATGAGTCCACTGACCAAAAGAACACGAAAGAAGCAGGATGAATTTTTTTTAAAAAGAAAAGGAATACACAGCTACACATACTACAGTGAAACATCAGAACCTCAAAATCAAAAATGAAATCCTGAAAATAGAACTATCTTCAAAGTTCTGAGAAAAAATAACTATCAACTTCAAATCAGTTGTGTACCCAGCTAAACTACCTTTCGAGAACAATTACAAAATAAAAACATTTCCAGATAAATAAAAATGGGGAGAGTTTAACAGCAACAGGCCTTCCCTGAAAGAAATTCTGAAGAATCTACTCTAGGAATAGGACTAGTAATCCTAGAAAGAGTGTGTAAGGTGCAATAAAGACTAATGAGAAAAGAAATTGGTAAAAGTATAGGCAAATAATTGTCAATATAAAATTATTATTATTATGTGAGGTTTTAAAAAAAATGAATAGAGCTGAAATAATTAGTAACTCAGGAGCTAGGTGTCAAAGTTAAAGCATTTGAAGATCCTTTTCAGGAGAAATGTTAACATATTAAATTTAGAATTAGTTTTTAAAAATGTAGTGAATATGTTTAGAATGCAAGTAAGATTTAAGTACAAGTGCAAGAGTAATTATTAAAACAACAGAAAGACTAAATCTTCAAACCAGTTTGTTGGGGGAAAATGAGTGGGGAAGGGCAGAAGAGGGGATTCAGTGGAAAATTTCAATAAAAAAAAACAAAGGAGAAAAAGAGAAACACAAAAAATGGTAGAAATAAATTCAAATATATCAGTAACAACAAAACATGTAAAGGGTATAAATTTGCTCTTCAAAAGATAACGTGAGAAGGATTTCTTTAAAAATATCCAATTGCATCTTGTTTATAAGGGAAATATCTAAAACATAAGAACAAAGAAATGCTGAAACTAAAAAAAAAAAAAAGATACAGCAAGCAAATACCAAGCAAAATACAGGTAGAGTAACCATGTTATTTCCAAATGAAAAAGGCTTGAAGACAAAAGGCATTTTTAAGGATAAGAGGTTCAACAATAATGATAAATAGTTCAAGGTCCAATTCTCCAGGAAGATATATGTTAAACATGTATGCTCAAAATAAAATGGCCTTAAAATATATGAAGCAAAAATGAATACAGGGAGAAACTGGCAAATCCATGAGCAGAGGAAGGGGAATTTTAACGTACTTAATTACTGAATGATTGAGCAAGCAAAAATTAGTGAAAATATGGAAAATCTGAACAGCACAATTAATCTCAATTTAACAGATATAGATAGAACCCTGCACCCTGACCATTAGAGAATATACATTCTTCTCAAGCCAATATGAAACTTTTACAAAACTTGACCACATATTACACCATACAGCAAGTCTCAACGATATGAAAACAATCAGTATCATTTCAGCCCTTGCTTTCTGATCTTAGTCTATGATGACAGAATTCAGTGCTTATATCACACATCCTGTTGTGTACTTATGAACTATGTACTTTTTCTATATATACATATCACCAATTAAAAAAAGGTTTTTAAAAAATGTTTCACTACCAGTCACATAAAACAGAGTGTATAACAGATTTATACTAAGGAAAACACAAACCAAAAAAAAATTAATTAACATAATAAAACAAGTCTGTTCCTTTAATTGGAGCCACTCCATACAAATCACCTGAAAAAAAAATCATGAAAACATTTGCTGTATAGCTACTAAGTACTATTTTCTACAAGCTGGCTACTCAAATAGTAGTCCCTAGACCAGGAGCCTCAGTACTTTATTAGAAGCTGCAGGGCCCATCAGAGGGCTACTGAATCAAGATCTTCATTTGAACAAGATGCCCACGTGATTCACAGACTCACAAAAGTGTGAGAAGCATTTATCTACAACATAACCCAAAGCCCTTGAGTAAATATCCTCCAGGGCTTAGGGATCAACCAATGATTTTTTCAAGGCCCTGTTTTTCCACCCTGTGCTAAGAACTGGGAGAAGGAGTATGTGGTCAGGAAGGGAGAAACACAAGGAAATGCATTAGTGTAGAAACAGACAGACGCGGCTGTGCAGACAAGGGGCAGGCACTGTGCGAGTCCAATGGCTCTTTCTGAGAACAACCTGCCCTGAAGAGGAAAGGCCTTTAAATCAACAACAACAAAATTTTTAGTTGAAGTTTAATACATACACAATTAAGAGCCCAAATCCTAAATGCAGAAACTCAATGAAATTTATCACAAAGTAAAAGCACTCACTTAACAATCATCCAGAAAAAGTCATTTTTTGTTTGTTTTTTAAAAATTTATTTTATTTTATTTTTTTCAGAAAAAGTCATTTTGAATCTCAGCGGGAACCAATGTTGAGCAGTCCTCACATCACCAGGACACTGGCAGGTTGGATTGGTATCTGTAATTAGGCTGGGTTCTGAGGGGTGACAGCTCAGAGTCACAGAAATATAGAATTATTGGAGTCTACCCGTTCATTTTTACTAGGTAACAGCAGCCCAGAAGCTTAAGTCATCAACACATCATAGCATTGTGTACTATATTATTGCTACAGGGATTTCCAGATTTTCATAAACGTTTGCATTTATTTTTGCCTGGATCTTTACAATAGCATAAGACAAGCCGGGCAACTACTACTAGTAGCAGCAGGACTAGTACTAGTAGCACTAGCAGTAGCACAAATAGTAGCAGCACTAGTATTAGTAGCATCAGGAGCAGTAGAAGCACTAGTAGTGGTACTAGTAGTACTAGTAATATCACTAGTAGTTATGACTAGTAGCACTAGTAGTAAACACAAGTAGTAGCACCAGTAGCACTAGAGCAGCACTAGTAGTAGCAGTGTTAGTAGCAGCACTCTAGTAGCAGCACTAGTAGTAATAGCTCTAGTGTTCTGTAATTCCAAGGCTCAGTACATTACATTTTCTTTTCCTCTTATGAGTCGAGTCTTCGACTAATTATTTGCATTTTAACAAGACTTTACACTAACAAAAACAAAGCAATATCACCCAAACAGAAATATTTTGTAATTAATGACACTCATAAGAGGACTGAACACTTCCATATTGTATTGAGAGAAATTTTATAAATACAGAATTCACATTGCCCCAGACTACAGTGATCTAAATAATTCCCTTGACAAAGGTGGATGGGCTGAGGTGAAACCTGCAGACATGTTTATACCTAAAAAGCACCGCACCGCCCCCCCCCCTGCGCCCCTGTCTGCCCTTGCACAGCTTTGCAGCTCCTGATGACCCTCTATCCCTCATGCACCCCACAGCCCCCAGATCAGGCTCTTTCCCACCTGTGTCTTTGCACAGGTTGGTGCCTCTCCTGAAGGTCTCCTCCACACGCGCTCGCCCCACACACCCTCCATTACCGAACAAAATAGCCCTCTCTTGAGGTTTCCCT
The DNA here is from genome assembly GCF_030445035.2 of Dasypus novemcinctus. NCBI lineage: Eukaryota > Metazoa > Chordata > Mammalia > Cingulata > Dasypodidae > Dasypus > Dasypus novemcinctus. The sequence continues at coordinate 84,826,196 of NC_080684.1, read as the reverse complement.
GAGCTCCCCTGGTACTCCACACATCCTCAGTCCAAGCCCTCCATCCTGGCTCTGGGGTGATGTGTTTCCTCTTCTCCAACACCCACCAGACCTGAGCTAGAGTGGCACAATAGATGCCTCTCAAAAGCATCTCCCAAAGGTTCTTGTAAGCTTTCAAATACTTTAATCGGCATTCCTGCATTTTGAACACTGTTCCTGGTACTCATTTATCCCAGCTTCCCTTTGTTTCCACTCAAGCAGACTCTGGGACAAAAGCCTTTTCATGAGCTCTGATTAGAGAAACGTCTTTCCTTTCCTTTCTTTCCTACGTGCACCTCTGAGTCAGTGTCAAAAACCCACCCTATATTCTGTTTTCATTTTTCCCCCAAGGTAAAGATCCATGTTATTACAATGAAAGATTCAGGAAGACAGGCATTTTTGTGTTTGTTTTTAGTTGACCCTACAACAGTGCCTGACACATAGCGAGCACTCTCAGAACATATACTGTAGTATCTGTTGTGGAAACTTCCTCGGGAGCTGTGGACTGTTTATTTAGGATGGCTTTCCAATAGAAAAATCCACATCACTGTTACAAAGAGCATGTTTTAAGGGAAAGAATTAAAATGCTTTTTTATAGGATCAAAACAAAATTTTTATTTAACTTATAAAGAAAACATAAAAATGAAAAGGGGTGAAGGTCAAAGAATAATCTGCACAGGCTTTGAGACAGCTTCTTAATCAGATGGATCCTAATCAATGTTGACCAAGAGTGTCTGGGATTGCATAATAACAAGCCTGCCAGGTGGTAGAGAGCAAAAACAAGAAAAGTCATCAAATAGCTCCTGCGATTTAATTGGTAGTTCACGCATAGGTCCCGGTCAGTTAGCATGCATCTAATTTCACTGTGTAGTGTGAATGCTTTTGCTTTTTTATTTGCACCTCTTTTCTGAAGGTTAAAGTTATTTTGATTGTTGTTTGCAATAAGAATATAGGACTTTCTGTAAGTATACTAGAGCAGGTGTATTGCCCCCTGCTCTAATCCATTTGGGCCTTCAGTCAGTCGGACAATCAAGAATTGACCACCTACTATGTGCTGGTGCTGTGCCGGGCAGCTGGAACACAAAGATAAAAATACGGTCCTTGACTTCTATGATTTTACAACCCACAGGAGGGAGTGCTGATTACTGAGTATTGATAGGGAGAGGACTTACTTGAGAGGTCCCCTGAGAGGGACCAAGTCGGATGGAGAGAGTCAGGGAAAGTGTCAGGACAAGGGTGAGGAGGAGAGAGCCCCACAGAGAGAGAGGAGATACATTTGATAGCATGTGCCAAGGTCCAGAAACCTCAGGAAGCATGGAGTGATCACGCTAACCCACCTCTCTTCCTAAGGGTGGGAGGAGGGTGCTGGGGCAGAGGGCAGCAAGAGAGAAGGGTAGTCGTCAGCTCCTGGGAGGCCACCAAAGAGTTTTAAGCCAGGGTATAACAGAATCAAATTTGCAATTGGGATCAGAAGGGGCCAAGACTAGAAGCAGGAGACCAGCGAGGACACTTACTGCCATCAGAAGGAGTAATGATGGGCAGGGAGAAGGAAACACAAGAGCTGAGAGACGGTAAGAAGAATCAGCAGGACTTGGTGATTGAGCGTACATTGGCTGGGAGAGGGAGCTGATAATAGCTAATGCTTGCTGAGTACTCACTACGTGCCTCTCACATGCAGTTGAAATAGACTATTTAAACCTCGTGACCCCATTTTTCAAATAAGAAAACTGAGGCACAGAAAAGTGAGTTGATTTGCTCAAGATTACTAGGCAGAGCTCACAAACGTTCACTCAAGTCCGGCCCTTGCCCATCTCCCAGCCACTCCCTGCCTTGGACATCTCCCTGCGCCAACATGGTGCTGTTAGCGGCTGCCTTCACACCCCTGCCTTCTCTCCCCTTCATCTTCGTTCATGTTGCCCCTCCCTGGAATGCCCTTCTCCCAGTCGGCCTCTTCAACCTCATCTCCTCCACGGAACCGTCCCTGGACTGTCCACTGCCTCTCCCAGCTTTTCCCACACAACAATACATTTTAATTCTCTGTTTTGGAGTCTGTCTCCTCCAGTGGGCTCTGACATCTGTGAGAGACAGCGAGATCTCATTCATTCTGGTACTCCCAGGTCCAGGCTAGAGCACCACTCATAGAGCTCAGAACTGGGATGAGAAGGCAGCGAAAAAGTGTGGGAAAGGATGATGGAAATTCTGTTTGGGATGCACTGAGTTTGAGATGCCAGGGGGGCATACGGAAAGGGAAATCCAGGAGAGAGTTGGGTACATAAGTGTAGCCTGCAGAGGAGAGAAGTTTTCAGGTAGTGACCTCTGCTTGGGAGTCGCCTGAAAAAGATGAAGTCACAGGAGGGGAAATAACGCCCTCGGCCCTCATCTCATCTCCTTTCTGAATCATTTGATTTCTGTGGTCTGTGGTTGGGTTTATCTCTCACCAACCCCGTCTCCTGACCCCTTTCCAACCACAAGTACTGAACTTCTGGTCATTCACTGCCTGCCAGTCTTTGCTCCAGCCACGCTTTCTACCTGGAATTACCCCACACTAACCCACACAATCACTCCTGTTTCTTCCTCATCCTCACCTTCTCCTTACTCCTGCTCTAGAGCCAAACTCCCCGATCTGCATTTGGGTGATTCACTCAGCATATGAGCCTAAATTCCTTAACCTATTTGTGTCTCAATTTCTTCGAATGAATACAGGGCTAACACAGAACCAGTTTCTTAAAGGCTGATGTGAGGATTAGCTGAGGTAATTCATGAAGAGTGTCACTATTATTCTTTGTGTCCCAGTATACCCCACACTTCTACTTATAACTCAGGAAACCTTGCCACCCCAGCTTATAGCCACCCATGCACACCTTTGGGGCCAGCCCTGCACACAGGTATCTAATCAATGTCTTCCAAATGAAAGAATGAGTTACCCAGAGAGAGGACTGGGACAGAACCCAGACAAAGACCAATGTAAAGAGAATAAGGAAACCACAAAGAAGAAGCAACCTAAGAAGTAAGAGGAAAATGAGGGAGAATAGTTATAATAGCAGTTCTGACCACATTTCCTTCCTGTCTTCTACTTGCTCTCTTATCTCCAACCACACTGACCTTGTGGTTAGCTTTGAACATGCTAAGCTCACTCCTGCCTCAGGGCCTTTGCATTGCCTATTCCTTTTGCCAGGGATGCTCTTTTCCCACATAATCAGATGGTTTGCTCCTTTCCTTTACTTGGTTCTCTGTTCAAATATCATTGCCTTAGAGAGGACTTTCCCCTATAAAATAGTGCCCACCCAACCAATCCAATGTCCACATAGAAAAGGTGGCATTGGATTGGGAAAAGTGGACATGGTGGCTGATGGGTATGGGGAAAGGCAGGAAGAGATGAGAGGTGGAGGCGTCTTTGGGACATGGAGCTGCCCTGGATGGTGCTCCAGGGGCAATCACTGGACATTGTAAATCCTCACAGGGCCCACTGGATGGAATGGGGGAGAATATGGGCCATGATCTGGACCATTGACCATGAGGTGCAGAGGTGCCCAAAGATGTACTTACCAAATGCAATGGATGTGTCATGATGATGGGAATGAGTGTTGCTGGGGGGGGGGGGGAGGGAGAGGTGGGGTGGGGGTGGTGGGGTTGAATGGGACCTCATATATATATATTTTTAATGTAATATTATTACAAAGTCAATTAAAAAAAAGAAAAGAATAAAAAATAAAAAATAAAATAGTGCCCACTGTGCTCTATAAGCTTCTTGGGTCCCTCATGAACCCTCCGCAGACCTAAAGCTGACAGCACAAAGCCAAGTCAGCAGGTAAAACCACAAGGCCCTTCCTGGTTCAGGCCAGGACATGATCCCTGTGCTTTCATCTGCATAGCCACAAATTGAGTCAAGTCCCAGCCATTTCTCTTTAAAAGAGACTTGTCACCCATCCTTGGTCTTGTGCACATGGTTACATAATGAGCTAAAAGCGGTCAAGAACCTAAACCTTTAAAGGACATAGAAAGAAATATCATTGGTGATACAAAGGGTTAAGGCATTAAAAACCCAGCACTTCGGAAGTCACATCATTCATTGAGCATGTATTTATTAGATGGCGTATTACAGTTCTTGATTATGCTAACCTCATTGCACATTTCTAAGGTATATGAATCTAAATGGCTGACTGAAAATAAAAAATCATGCTAAAATACAGAAAGCAGGTTACAATACAGGATCAAAAATACACATTTGGAAGGGAAGCTAATGAGGTTTACTGAAGGCTGCTGCTAATGAAATGCATACACAAGCCAAATTTCTCTCTGTTCTTAGGAACCTAAGGCACATGGTCTATAGTATAACTGTTCATTCTCTTGGCAGTCCCTGTGCTAAAGATAGGACTAAAGCATTTATTAAATCAGTCAAATGAATAGAAAAATTGAACCCTATAAGTTCCAGGCAAGAAACTTAGGTCATCCCGCATCATGATATCTAAGACCAAATCCAGTGAAATTGAAAGGGGACATTTTTTAAAGCAGTACAATTGTCAGAGAGATGATTTGTGGAAGGTTCTAAAGCCAGGCCAAGCGCTCATCAGATAATGATCTCGACAATATCCAGCCAGTAGGAAATATATTGAATGTGCTTAAATTTGTTTTTCCTAACTCATTCACTAGGTAGAAAACTCTGATGGACAAAGCTACCTTGTCATGTTTTAGGCTTGGGCTTAAAATTTAATGTGGATTTCGTAGTCAAGTGTATTCACCACTTCAGGGATGGGGAGGATGTTCAAGAATATTTTTTGAAATAGCACAAATTATAATAAATATGCTCACTTAAATTAGTTTCAGTTTCTTTCAAGTCTCAGAGGAAAAAAACCTAATTCTTAGTTTAAAAAAATCTGCCACCTTTTTCCTTTAATTACTGAAATATACTAGCTGTTCAATATCATTTCATTTACTCTGACTTCATTTTCTCCACCTGGGTGCCCAATTAAACTTCTAGAAATTTATAGAAGTGGTTATTACGTAAACCTATTGTTGACAGTATCCCTCTGATAAGGAAAGGTGTAAAAATAGATATTGTCAATGAATCTTCTTAAAACACCATGAGGATACTGAATTATGCCCAGATGGTAACCCGAGAACTACAGTGTTATGTGTTCAATGTATATCCCAGCAAGAACAACTCACATCCCAGCAAAAATGCTCCCAGTTAAAAAAAAAAAATAGGCCACTACTATGCAATTTGTTATCTGCTCACAGTTTCTTAGCAGTTCCCAAGCACATCAATCACAAACGCTGAGAACAACCTGAGTGATCATTTCAAACAGCTTAAATCCCCAGAAAGAGAAAGAGAGACTAGTCCCTTTAACCTTGGGAAAATCGGCAGGGGACATCACTGGCCGGGCAAAGGGAGCCTCCACACCAAAGAGCACCAATCCGCCCAGCAGCCCCAAGCTTGGAGATGTCCCTGCATAACTGGCCACAACTGCTCACAACTTTCTCATTAAAACGTGAAATCTAGATGTTATCATCGCAGCCGACTGCAAGTAAGGGGAAGGGAGGGAGTTCTACTTGAGTTTCTGCCTCCTATAAAGTCTCCACAGCATCTCTGATAAAGGACTGGAGAGAATTGCTTTTTCCACCTAAGCGGGAACGTTGATAAAGAAGCTTTGCTGGCCTCCCCCTGCACGCTGGGACTTCCAGCTGAGTTGGAAACCTTCACACTGTGAGTTCGTTTTCCTTCAGAATTGTGCAATGCCGTGTGTGTGTGTGTGTGTGTGTGTGTGTGTTTAACAAAAAAGGGGGGAACGTGAACAATGTCTTTTACTTCCATGGAACATTTTTATCCAAGCTGATTCTTTTCATACTAAAACATATTTTGGGTGCATATTATTTTAACTCCACAGCATCTGTCAGAGAGATGCTCCCATCTCAAATTTACAGATGGAGAAATGCAGAAACAGAAAAGTTTAAATAACTTGCCCAAGGTCAGTCAGGGACAAGACAAGCGCTGACCGATCTAACTCCAAGTCTCCCACTGCCATATCCCTTCCCCTGAGCGGTCCGAAGCGAGTGGAATTTTTCTGGAGTTCCGAAGACCCAGCTCCCAGGCACCTCCCAAATTTTACTCCACTGGCTATTTCTACAAACATCCCCTTTACCGGGTACCGGCAGCCCTCAATCGCGTGCAGCATCGATCCCCCCGCCGGAAGGCCAGCGCGCGCTGCAGCGGGCTCCTCTTCTCCCAGACTCTCCCGCAAAGTCGAATCCCGAAGTTTCCTGGGGGTACTCAGACGGCCCCCAACACTCCACCCGCCCCAGCAGCCACGGGAGCCCGCGACGGCCTGCCATTACCGTATGCAGAGAGGGAGGCCATCCTGGCCCGCGTCCTGCCCAAGCCGGCCAGGGCATCGGCGACAGCGGCCGCCTGCACGCTGCGCCCCTGGACGGCCCGCGCCGCGCGCGGCGAATGCATGCGCTTGGCTCCCGCGGCGCCCGGCCGCCCCGCTCCTGAGCATGCCCAGTCAGCCGGTCGCGATCGCCCAGGAGAGGTGGCGGCGCGCAGGTGCCCCCTGCCTGGTCTCGACTGCAAGGGTGGGGGGAGCGAGGGCGCAGAGTGGCTGCCGCGATCTGGGTGCCCGCGGGGATTGAACCTGCAGCGGGGGCGCGCGGCCGTGGAGAGGAGGGGCGAAGCAGGAGGTGGGAGGTGCTGGGCGGGGGCGCGCGGCGGTTTCGGCCCAGCCAGCCTGGCGTCGGGAGGGATCCCAGCTGGGTCCACGCCTAGCAAGGTGCCCTCCAGCCTCCCAGTGTGGTGATGGCAGGGCTTATGGGGGCAAACGCAGGAACGGGGAATCTCGGGCACGCCACAGACTCCTGGATCTTAAGCCAATAACTCCCTTCCTCGATAGTACTCCTGGGGACACCAAGTGGGTTTGGCCGCTGGGGGTGGGTCCGGCCGCTTGGGACTCTCGGGCGCGATTGCTAGCCCAGAGGACAGTCTCTGGAAGGGTTTGCCTCCGGACACCCGAGGCCAAAGCCCAGGAGCGAGTGGCAACCCGATCCTGCGGTCTTCTATTAACGACGTCGTTGACCGCTAACTACCAAGTCCCTCTTCTGACCCAGCAGTTCAGACCTGTCCCAGCACGTCATCCTGTCACCCTGATTCGCGCGTCTGTCTACCCACAAGGCTGTGACCAGTGTCCTCTTCCTTCTCTGTGAGTCCCAGCAACAGCCAGCGCCTGGCTCGGGGTGCGAATTCAAACAACATCAGGTCCCTCACGGGGTTCTCATTTGGAAACAGTTGGCTGGGAAATGGGACGGGATGGGGGAGCAGGAGAAAGAGGCCCGAGGAGCCAGTGGCACCCATGGGGGTGAGAGGATGCAGCAGAAAAGGGAGGCCACCGGACGTCTCCTCAGGTGTCAGGAGCATCGGAAACTTTGCAGTTCCCAAGTGTAAGGTCACGGCCACGGTGAGCGCACCCGGAGCTTCCTGGCGCAGGGTGGACGGCGGTGATCGCCAAGGAATCGCGGCCTCGGAAAAGGCCAGCCCGCACGAATCCGAGGTGATGCGGTCAAGGCTATTAAACTGCGTTTAGGGTTGTATCAACTTGAGGGCAGGCACCGAAGGCAGAGAAATCTGGCGGAGGCGAAACCCGGCCTTTCTTTAGGAAGCCCGAAAGCGCGTGCCCCGCGGTCAGCTTTTAGCTTTCGACCCCCTTGACCCTCCTTGTTTTCCGGCTGTTCCGGGAGAGCCAGGAGGCGGCAGCCGTGGTGGGTGGACAGGGCTCTAGGGTTAAATGTCGGTGCCCACACTTCCTCCACGTGAGCGCAGCGCTGAGACTTTCTGGACCGTGCAGCCGCGGGAGGAGCCAGGCAGAGAGGAGCGCCGGGCCGGCCGGGCAGTGAGAGCTCAGGATCTGGCCTTTCATGCGCTGGATCTGCCAACTACCACGGGGGTGTTCCTTTGTCAAGACGCCCTCTCTGAGCCTTCATTGCCCCTTCCCTAAGGTGGCCGTTACCCGCTGTTACTGCCATACCCACCTCAACTGGACGGTGGTGGGGATCAGCAGGGATACGAACAGCCCGTTTTCCCTGAGACTGATTTGGACACGGCTCGGCCCCAGAGCTTGCCCAGCTGCCCCTCATCTTCGGCCTCACACTTCACGGAAGTCTAGAGCCTTTGGAAAGCAGCCGTCAGCTCCGGGTGGTGGGGGAGCCCCCTCTCTCCCGTGGGCAAGACGCGCGCCAGGCCTGCCTCTCGAGAGCACGGTCGGCGACCTCCGCCGCCTCAGGTGCCGCAGCGCCCCTGTGCGGCGCTCACGGCAATCCTCTGCACTACCGATGCCCCCCAGGGCCCGCCCTCCGCCCTGGGCTTGAGGCTGCTCTCCCTGCGTCCCCTCTGTGCCCGCGGCTGGGACCCAAGGCCATTTCCAAGTTGTCTTCTGACGTCCAGCTCTGTCTCCTTCCTTTACTTCCACGTTTCAGCTCTCAGCTCAGGTCGGGTCATGAGAGAGGACAGTCATAATGAGTTACAAATTGCACTTTAATTCTTCTTGGCAGCTCTTTCTAATTAGCAGGAACTAAAAGTAAGTGCATAATTAATTAACCTCTTTCTAGGCCTCCTGAACTGCCCACATAATACACTTCAAGTCCTAGAGATATTCAGTCCCCTCAATAGAATTAGGGTTAAGAACACCGGGCCTTTCTTTGAGGAATTAAGGAACAAATACACCTCTTTCTTTCACTGTCAGGTTCAAGAGCTTTCCCATTGTTCTCAGGCCCTGTGCTGTCGGGAGCTAGGGGGATGATTTAGCCACCTCCTTGACTCCGGTCTGTAGGTGGAACAGGGCTCCCTCTACCTCACATTCTTGAAGTGGACCCTAGAGGACCAAGAATTAGGATACCCTTGATAAAGCACAGGATGTCACAGAAACCCCCCGGGGAAGCAAATTGTTCCGTCTCTGAATTCAGAGAACTTCACCAAGGCAGTGACATTTGAAAGATGAGGTCCAGGAACTGTGGTAAACTGCCAGTAAAATTCCTTAATACCCAGCTTGTCAGTCAAATGTTCTTTTGTCATATTCCTTTGCCATGTATTCAGGAGTTAAATATGAACTACCACAACGTTGGTAGCCCTAAAATCCAGGAAACTGTTTTTTTGTTTGTTTGTTTTTCAGACGATAGATTGAGAGAACTAATTCCCCTTTCTTTTTCAGCATTCTCTGAACTTGAACTATTGGACTTACTATTAACTGGGATCCTTAGGACTACTGCACTTTTCTGTCACGTGGAAATATCCTCTACTTTCCCTTCCGGGTTCCACTGACTTCCATCTTCTTGCTTGCACAGTGGTTTCTCCTTCCTTGTCCAATTTCCTTTGCTTATAGGGACTTAAGCCACATTGAATTAAGGCCCACCCTTACTCAATTTGGGTACACCCTAACTAATATCTTCAATGGTCCTATTGACTAATGGATTCACACACACAGGCTAGAGATTGGGACCTGAATATGCCTTTTGTGGAGGACATGTTTCAATCCCAACATTACCTCCTCTGTATTCTCATAATGTCTAATGTCTTTATTATAGCATTTATCACATCATAGTATAATTTATTTACCATCCCTCTCCCTAATGGAGAGCAAGGACTGTGTCTTATATTTCAGTGTATCCAAACAACACCTAGCACAGTACTTGGCCCATATTAGGTACTCAATAAGTATTCATTGAATGAATAAATGGGTGAGAGTAAAAATGTATGCAGTAAGATTGGGAAGCGGGCAGTGCTTGGTGGCCTGAGATGGGTGAGTTTTTTCTGTGCATTTCAACCAACTTCCTCACTCAGGGAAGACTGTTGAATGGAGACCATTTAACATGCTTCAGAAGGACCAGAAAACTGTGTCAGAAGTGCAATGTCTGTTTTGTTTAAGATTTGTCTTAAAAGGGGTTCGCTAATGTAACATTTGTGTGATCTATGTAACTTTTTTAAAAAAAGAAAAAATAATAATAAAAAATAAAAAAATCAAGTAGTACTGTATCACAGCCCAAAGTATAAAATAAATGTCATGCATCAATCCTGATATAAATAAATTATTGATTTTTTAAAAAATTTTTAAAAGGGGGTTTCTCGATCTGGTACCTGTGAAACTCTCCCTTGACTGAGGGATTGATTGGGAAAAGGTCTTAGGCTTCATGGGGTTCACAGATCCCCTGAAAATTACTTCCAACTTTGAGTGTGTATTTCTGAGGAGAAGATCTATAATTTTCATCAGCCTGACCCAATATAGATTTTTAAAATATGTGATGTAATGATTATTTCACATCCAAAAATATACCCTGTAAAGAAAACTAATTGCATATTAGATCCTTTTGTCTAACAATACCCTCTTGAATGTGTACTATAATTTGCTATACTGGAAGAAAAATTAAAATAAAATAAAATGACACCTTTGTTTCTCAAAATTCCAAAATTAAATAAAAGTCAGCCTCTTATAGTTCAATTAGGGCTTTTAAATGAGAAGATAAAATCCTTAATTAAACAAGTTATATGGGAGAAAGAAAACTTTGACGTCAAAAAACACATCAAGTTCATATCTGGGGACTTTAAATGAATATTTATAATTCACTCCTTAAAAAGTTGGCAGACTTTTAACATCAAAAGTAGCTAAAGTAGGACGGGCTCCTGGGGAATGTCTAAATGCTCATTCTGCCAGAGTGGGTGTCACCATGGGGTAGAAACCCAAGTAGTGAGAGTGGGGGTGGACCCACATCCTGGGGAGGACTAATGCCACCAAATAGAGGGAACTGTATCCCTCGAGAGAAAGGGTGGCTCCCAGGGCATTGGGGCAGTTGAGCAAGTTAGGTCCTGAACACTATTCCATCTATCTCTGGAAGTGGCTCCTCAGGAAACGGAGGTTGGCTGTCACTGTGGGCACCAAGGTGGAAGGGAAAATGGACGTTAAATGTGTGGAACCAAGGTAAATGGGGGATAAGAGAGGAGTTCCTTGAGAGTACACAAGGATGGATATAAAACATGTAATATTACACCATAACATATAGGAGATGTCAGACTGATAATGTAAACCATAATGTAAAACATAGGATAACTAAGAATGTAAAGAACTGTATATCCTAAAGTATGCACCATAATGTAAGCACAGATGTCACCTTGTTAGAAAGCTAATGTCTCAGACTCTGTACATCACGTTAAGTAAATATGATATGAATAAGGTGTAAGAGTATCGCTATGGAAGGAAAAAGGGTTTGTGGTGGATGTATGGGAGTGCTGTATATTATATATATGCATTGCTGTGGTCTAGGACTCCTGTGAAGAGAAGCTGAATAATTAGGGGGGGGAAAAAAAAAAAAAAAAGATATGATGTAGAATTTTTTCAAGTCAACATTCTTTATCTAAGTTCTTTATCTAACTTTATCCAAGTTCTTTATCTAACCTTTAAATCCATCGCTATATGCCATTCCCTGGTAAGGGACCATGACATTATATCGGGCTTCAAATTTCGGGGAGTTCTGGATCACAGAGTGTTTCAACAATGGCAATGGAGGGATACTGGTATGGGATACCAATGACAGGTAATATATGGCTGACAGGGAGCTGTACAGAACATGTGTCCAGGGTGCATGGTAATGTTTGGATATACTCATAGTGGCAACAATTAAAAACCACAGCAGGGGGGGGTACTGGATTCCTGGCCAATGGTGTTCTGTCATGGTCCCTAGGGGAGCAGCGATAGTCTCCCAGGTACAGCGGCGGGGACCGGGAGGGAGTGAGGGTTCAACAGTGAGCCCCTGATGCTAATGACTATGCTTGTGAGCCGATAAGCCTAAAATAAGAACAAGGCCTAGAGCAACATTGTGCCTGGGAATTTCCTCCTGTCAGCCTTCATGTTACTCAAATGTGGCCAGTCTCGAAGCCAAACTCAGCATGTAAATGCAATGCCTTCCCCCCAGCGTGGGACATGACACCCGGGGATGAGCCTCCCTGGCACCGAGGGACCACTATCAACTACCAACTGATGATGCAACTGGAAAATGACCTTATACGGAAGGTTCAATGTGGATCAGCAGAATATCCCTGTCTACATAAAATAACATGACTTTAAAATGCTGTCTGACCTAAAGTAAGGGGGAAATGGAAAAGAGAAATGAGTTTATATGGCTACGAGTTTCTAAAAAAGAGTCTGGAGGCTGGCAGAAGGATTGCCCTCATGCACAACTGAGCAGAGTCAGAGAGACAGATAAAGCAGATACAACCCCCAGATATCGGTTCCTTCGAGGGCTAAAGAGACCCATGGGAGTTATGGTCATGGCCGATGGGGTTAAATACCAGGTCAGATGGCCCCTTTTTGGAACTGGTGTTTATGTGTGATGAATCTGGACTCAGATGGGATCTTACTTCATAAGACTTTCATGCTAAGGTGATGGAGGTGCAGTTAATGTTGGGGTTTAAGATATATTTAGCGGATTTGAATCTCTGGACTGACAATGTGATAGCCAGGTCCTGAGCCTCAACAGACTCCAGCACCTACAATATGATTTATTGGACTTATCACACTCAGCTAAGATGGAGTTGAAGAAGGACAACCACCACACCATGGAGCCTAGAGTGATTACAACTGAAAGTGGGAGGATTGCATCCAACATCCATGTGGAATCTGAGCCTCCTCTTGACATAGAGGTGCAATGGACACAACCAATCCAATGTCCACATAGAAGAGGTGGCATTGGATTGGGAAAAGTGGACATGGTGGCTGATGGGTATGGGGAAAGGCAGGAAGAGATGAGAGGTGGAGGCGTCTTTGGGACATGGAGCTGCCCTGGATGGTGCTTCAGAAGCAATCACCGGACATTGTAAATCCTCACAGGGCCCACTGGATGGAATGGAGGAGAGTATGGGCCATGATGTGGACCATTGACTATGAGGTGCAGAGGTGACCAAAGATGTACTTACCAAATCCAATGGATGTGTCATGATGATGGGAACGAGTGTTGCTGGGGGGGGGGGGGGGGGGAGAGGTGGGGTGGGGGGGGGTGGGATTGAATGGGACCTCACATATATATTTTTAATGTAATATTATTACAAAATCAATTAAAAAAAAGTAAAAAAAAAAAAAAGTAGCTAAAGTTTATTGTGTATCATGAATAGTTCTAAATGATAAAAGAGGGACTAAATAATGATGCAGATACTACTATTATGACCACTGACAGATAGGGAAACTGAGGCACAGGGTTAACTGCTAGTACAGTATGGATCCAGGATTTGAAACCAGATTCCACAACCCATGATATCCTTCTTTCTAATATTGTTGAAGGTACATAAACCATCTGATTGTTTTCCTTCTATGTTTTATTTCTATTTAAAATATAATTGTACAGATATTTTTCCTTTTAAAAAATAGATATTTTATACTGAAAGGCAGTAAGGTGTAATGGTAAAGAAGAGGCTAAATGAGATTTTCTAAATACTTCAGAGCCAGCCAGTTAAAACAGACTGAAAAAGAAGGAAACATGAGCAGTGAGCTCTTATGTCACGGAATAGAATGGATTATTTAATTCTGGCTTCCTGGTCTCCATTTCTCAAGTGTCATGAAAACCCCTCTTCAATTTAAAGCAGAAAAAACTTTTGCCTATAATATGGGCTTGGGACTGCTTCCTGCATTCTGTCCTTGTATGAGTGTCTTTTTCTAAAGTATCACACTAATTATCCTCTTGACAATTTAATTGAATTTAGGATAAAATAGAGGTCACTTTGGGGGGACATTGCCTTATCAAGTCCCATGCATTAATACAGAGAAAATTTATCATAGGATCCAACCATGTTTACCTTAAATGTGCTTTATTTTGTTATGTTATAGAAATGACATATGATTCTTTTCTGAAAACAGACATATCTCATCCTCAAATTCTGGGTTTTGCAGTGGCTGTACAGGTGAAAATGATTTATATTCAGATCCATTTGGATAGGGTTGAAATTGATCCACCTTATTCTGAATTCATATTTATGAAAAACATTGTTACAAATTGCCAGCTCTCTGTGCTAAAATTTTTTGATATTAGAAACTATTTTCCATGTCTTAGAAAGCAACTCATGAGAATACTGCCTCCTGAACACCATTAAAGAAGAGTCCTACACACCAAATATTTCTTCTGAAGTTTGCTCATTAAGTGGTTTGCCTGACATGGAGGGAACTGTCCTGGGGCATGTATTGTCCAGAACAGGAGCGGAGGAGACAAGGGAAGCTTGACTCAGCTCACTAGATGATAAACTATACAAGAACAGGATTTGGATTTTATTTCTCTTACCTAGTGCACCACAGGGTAGGAGGCAAATAAATATTTATTACTTAGAGACTTGAAGGCTGGCAGTACAAAGAGACTTAGAAAAGAGCACTGGTTCTGGAGTCAACCTGGGTTCCAACTCCACCACTTATTAGTTGCGTGTCCTTAGGCAAATAACTTAAACTAGGCCATGGTTCCTCATCTGTGAAATGCACATAATAATAATACCCACAGCATAGGATTGTTCAGAGTATTGAATGCTTTTATATGTCTAAAGCCTTTGGACCAGTTCTCAACTAATGTTAACCAATATTATTCTGTCTAATAATCCAGGATTCTTTTAAGGAGCTTCAAGAATGCCAACCAAGTAGTATTTCCTTTCTGTTCCCTCCACCAAGGTACGATATTGAAAATACTTCACAGCCAAAATTGTACCAGGGACTGCCAATCAAACAGGGCCCCCATTTGAACCAGGCTTAATACATTAGCTGCTGAGTTGTGGAGAAATCTAGGCAAATAAGGGGCCAGGCAAAGGGTGGGTGGAGGCTCTCAGGCCTGTTTACCAACCAGTGGGGGGGTATTTCAGTGCTTTAAAATGGGTATCAGTGTGTCCTGGCAGCATATCAGTTCTGCTTCACACCTTCCTGCCCTAGACATCCATACTGCCTATCTCTCCAATCACTCCATAGAATAAACTAGACCTTCTCATTCCAAACATTGCTTTAGTTTCTAATTCCCTAGTGAGAGAAGTGAAAACAAGCATAATGGGATTCTCAGAACGTAGATAACAAATTAATAGTTTGGAGAGACATTTTAAATCCTTTCTTTATGAGCATACCTTGAATAAGGATATTTTAAGTATCTGCTTAATAGAACATGTAGTATGGGGGCAAAGGATGGAGAGGAAAGGAGTGGTAAAATCCAAGGGATTTTTAAATAGCACTAACTAAATCATCTAAAATAAATAAACCAATAATTAAAAGAAATGCTCAACAGATTTTGTTAGCTGCCTACTGAGAATAAATATCAGATGAGAAGAATATGCTCATTAGGGAGGAAAATATTTGCCTCTGCTGTAGAAAATCAGACTAGGAAATAATAAGTAAACAAAACTTGGAAAAGATGGGAGAAATGGCAGCAGAATCCAAAATGAAAAGAATATGTTAAATGAAAAAACTCCGTAATTCTCTAAAATGATTGGGGAATCATTGGTTTGTACTGAGGCTTCCCCATTTCGGGAAACAACCCACAAATGAAGCATGTATCTTAAAAATGAATAAATAAAATAAAACAAGATAGCTGTCCTAGCAATGATATCATTTGCATTTATTTCAGCTTCACTTTTTTCCATTTTCACAATTGAATTCTTGTTTATTACTGAACTTTGCAACATCTCTGCTACCCATCTAGAGTCACCATATTTTTAATCCAGCCCCACATACCGATTTCTTCATTCTTATATTAATAATTCTTAGTTCTTTAACAGGTGTCAGAAACGTAGTAGTTAATAGGGAAATTGGTAGTAAGAATGGGCAAAAATTCAAAAGGAATAGCATTGAGCAGAAAAAAAATAAAGTTTTAAAACACAAATTTCTATAAAAGGCAATTTATCAGATCAGTCCCACAAAGTTGTGTTCTACTACATTTAAAGGAAGAAAAGTGTTTTAAATTCAATGACATATGCTCCAGCATGGGTCAGAGTGTTCTCTGGGAAGTGAAAAGAGAACATGAGCAGCCTCTGCCCCCCACAGTTTTGAACAACTATCAAGAACTGGAAGAAAGTTCTAGGAAACAGAAAGGATCACTGTATGGATAAACTCTGAAGGATAACACCACACAAGATCAATCTTCAAAGACTAGGAAAGGTGCTTTCATTTTTCCATGTTTTAAATTGTTTATTGTTTGGTTAAAAATAAACATTCAAAGAAAACGCTACCAAAACACTAGATGGAAACAAGCCTAAGGAAAAGATGCCTCAGAGTCTAAATTCCAGTGATAACATATTAAAATATCACAACATCCAGGTTCCAGCAAAAAATTACAAATCATACAAAAAAAGAGGAAGCAATGGCCAAGCAAAGGAAAAAGCATTAGAAGCCATCAATGAGGAGGATCACACCTGGGATATTCCAGACAGAGACATTTTAAAAACAAGCCCTAAAGAATTAAAAGAAAATATGGAAAAAGAACTAAAGGAAATCAGGAAATAATAGATGAACACGAAGTGAATATCAATAGAGAGATGGAAATTATGTAAAGGAATCAAACAGAGCTGAAGACCACAGTAACAGAAATTTAAAATTCCTTAGAGGGGTTTATCAGCAGATTGGAGCTAACAGAAGTAGGAATCAGCGAGCTTGAAGATTCAACATTGAAATCATCTAGTCTGAAGAGTAGAAAATGGAAGGAATGACGAAAAGTGAACACAGTCTGAGGAACATATGGGACACCATCATAGCAATATACATATTGTGGGAGTCTCAAAAGAAGAAGAAAGAGGAAGGGACAGAGAGGATATTCAAAGAAATAATGGCTGAAAATTTCCCAACTATAACTAAAGACATGAATATACACACCCAAGACACTCAATGAACTCCAAACAGGATAAACCCAAATAGACCCACACAATGCCATGTTATAATCAAACTGTCAAAAGTCAATGATAAAGAAAGAATTCTGAAAGCCTCAAAAGAGAAGCAACATGACACATACAAGGGAGTCCCAATAAGATTAAATTCTGATTTCTTGTCAGAAACTATGGAGACAAAAAGGCATTGGGAAGGCATTTAACGTGCTGAAAGCAAAAGTTGCTGAATTCTATATCCAGTAAAACTGTCTTTCAAAAACAAGGGATGGCTTAAGACATTCCCAGATAAAAGCTGAGGGAATTCATCACCACTAGACCACCCCTACAGGAAATGCTAAAGGGAGTGCTACAGGTTGAAAAGAAAGAACACTAGACAATTGATTGAAGACACATCAAGAAATAAAGATCTCCAGTAAAGATAACCTTTGTAATCTTGGGGTAGGCAATAGTTCCAAGACAAAATGTTAAAATCATGAACCACTTAAAAATTTATAAATAGACTTCATCAAATGATACACTTTGGCTGTTCAAAAGACACCACTAAGAAAACAAAAAGAAAAGTCACAGACTGGAAGAAAGTATTCTCAATATTTATATATGACAGAGGACTTGTATCTAGAATATATAAAGAATTACTACAACTCAATAATAAGACAAATAATTTCATCAAGAAAATGAGAAAAAAATATTTGGACAGACAAAGAACAAAAGAAGATATTCAAATGGTCAATATGTGCATATGAAAATGTTCAACATCAATAGTTACCAAAGAAAAGCAAATAAGCAGAGATTCTGATGCATGTTTGTGCCTCATATAATTTCTTAATGAGATAAAATTTACATGTGATGAAATGCACAGATCTTAAGTGTACAATTTGAAGAATTTTAATAAATTCATACACCCTTGTGTAACCACTGCCACATTCAACATGTATGATATGTTTATCACCCTAAAAAGTTCCCTCTTAACTGTTCCAGTCAATCTCCACCCCTCATATCCCTACCTCTGGGAACAGCCATTATAATTTCTTGAACTTCATATAAATGGATTCATGTAGTATGTGCTCTTTTGTGTCTGACTTCTTTTGGCCAAATAATGTTTTTGTGATTAATGGCATGTATGAGTACTTCCTTCCCATTTTTTTGTTTTTAGGAGGTTCCAGGGATTGAACCCAGAATCTAGTACATGCAAAACAAGCACTCAACCACTGAGCTATAGCTGCTCCTTCCATTCCTTCACTTTTATTGCTGAATAGTATTACATTGTATAAATATACTATTGTTTGTCTGTGGTGATGTTGATGAATATTTAAATTGTATCCAGTTTGGGGTTCTTATGAATAAAGATGCTATGAACATTCAAAGGAAAAAAAAAAAACACAGAGAGATATATCACAATGTCTCCACTAGAATAACTAAACTAAAAAGAATTGAAAATGGCATAGTTACTTTGGAAAAGAATTTGGCAATTTCTTATAAAATTAAATGTATGCTTACCATATTGCTCAGAAAGTTTACTCCAAATTATCTACCCAAATGTGATAGTTAATTTTATGCATAAACCTCGCTAGGTTATGATGTCCAGCTGGTTGCTAAATACTGGTCTAGTTAGTATGTGGAAATATTTTGTAGATGAGATAAGCATACAATCAGCTGAATTAAAGAAAAGGACATTATCCTCCATAATGTAGCGGATCTCGTCCTATCAGTTAACAGCAAGAACTGAGGGTTTCTGCCTCAAGATGTCAATATTGACTCTTGCTGGAATTTCCTGCCTGCCAGCTTCCCCTAGGGAATTTGAACTCAGAACTTCAATACCACCTTTTCTGAAGTTTCCACCTTGTGACCTACCTACGGAGGTCAGACTTAACAGTTCTCATGGCTATGTGAGCCAATTCCAGGACACATGCATATATATTCTGTGGTCTGTTTTTCTGGAGAACCCTGATACACCAAGAGAAACAACAGTTTATGTCCACACAAAGATTTATATGCAAATGTTCATAGCAGATTTTTCAAAACAGCTAAAAACTAGGAACAAACCAAATGTCCACCAATTGATGAATGTATAAACAAAATGTGGTATATCCATACAATGAAATACTACTTACAATAAAAAGGAACAATACAAAACACATCATTGATGATTATCAATACATCACACTAAATGAAAGTTTTATATGAAATTTTTTAGAAAAGGTAAAAACTAAAGTGACTGAAATCATATTAATGGAACTGAAGGTGGGGACAGGATTGACTGCAAAGAAATATGAGGGAATTTATGGGGTGATCAAAATGTCCTATATCTTGAGTGTGGCGGTACTTACACAACTGCATTCATTGGCCAAAAATCATCCAACTTAAAATGCATGCATTTGATTGTATGCAAATTGTACCTCAATAAAGTTGATTATGAATTTTAAAAATCACAGCTGGCCTTTTTTTTTTAGAAATTGATAAGCTGTTTCTAAATTTTATATGAGCCTAGAATAACCCACACATTTTTATTTTAAAGAACAACCTCGCAGGACGCACTACTTGATTTTCAAGCCATAATGTAAGCTATAGTAAACAAGAATGACCATGTGACCAAGTTTGAAGCAATTAGGCAAAAAAGGATGATTTCTTGGAAGGGTTTAGAAAAGCCATTTTCTTTTTTTTTTTTCCCCCCCTAAATAGAAGCACTGAAGGAGATATTCTTTCTTTAGATTTTAGGATGTGTGGATGTGAAATTGTGTGGGAAGAATTTGTGACTTTTTTGCAATTTCCCACTATAAATACCAATCCAAATCAACGTGAGTTAAGCAAAAGGAGAAATTAGTGGCTCAAATTATTGAAATTTGGGGAGAATTTGACATGAATGGATACAGGAGCTCAAATGCTATCTGTAGAACTCATTCTCATTCTCACCACCTCTTAATTTCTCTTCTTTAATGGTTCCTTTCCTGGAAGGCTCACTTTGGTGGCAAGATGGCCTCTAGCACCTACGGACTTTCATCTTATCTTCTCAGCAACCCTAGCAGATAAAAAGAAGTGGGATTTTCCACCCCTTTCTCTGTAGGGTGAATGTTCTAGGGTTGAGTCTTCCTAAACTACTTGAATAAAGTACACATCTGTGAATCTATCACTGTGGCCAGTAAGATAGACTAAACCAATTTATTAGGCATTGGTCATTTGCTTAAACTTAGCAGTAGAACAGAAACAATTCCACCTCAATCCACTGAGAAGTACATTTTCCAAGAAAGGGGACTGGATACCGAACTGTCCAAGGACTGGATGTCCTGATGAAGATTGTATTTGTATTATAACATGATTGACAAGATACTATTGTTGCTGCTTTGTTTACCTACTACCACTGACTTCTAGTCATAATGAATTTGCTTTGTGCCAAGCCCCAGACATGCCATGAGCTTTATAGGACTCAAGATCAAGGGAAGTCAAGTTTGGACCTGAAGTATGCTTCATCCTGAACTCTTAAGTTTGAACCTGTGGTGAGATGGATTTGTTTGGATTGTCTCCCTTGGGAAAGGGTCAGTGGATTCTGTGTGAAGAAAAGAGAATACATTGAAAATGTGGTGATGAGAAAAGAAGTTGAGGTAGATATTTTTACTGCTTACCAACATTCCCAGTTCTCCTTCCATTCTGTGCTCACGGAAGCACTGCAATCCACCAACTCATTGAAGTTAGGTATTTCCATGAGGCTATTTATTAGTCAAATAAATGTGAACAGAAGTAATATTTGTCACTTCAGACTTAAGTATTTAATTGCCAGTGATTCTAGAAGAATATGTGGCTATGCAGGTGTCATTAGCCTGGAGAGTCACCAAGACCCATTGAAGGCTTTGCTTGAGTGAGAAATACTCTTATGTTACGCAGCCTACTGAAATTTTGAGTTATTTGTTACTGCAATATAACCAAGCCAAACCTGACTACTACACCTCAAATAATACTATCAGGCAGGTATATTTACTATAACTTTAGAGATGACAAGATTGAAGCATGGAGAGTTTAAACAAACTCCTTAGAGTCCCATGTTCACTGACAGGAAAACTCTGGACTCAAACCCAGTTCTGTCTGATTTCAAAGCTCATGCTCTGGAAATTCTCAGCTATTCTTGCCTTGACCTCAAAGAAAAAAAAATAGAAAAGGAAAAAGAAAAGAAAATCAAGAAATAGGAGCACTGTTCTAAATAGCACTATTTCCCCAAACCATCCTCTGGCACATATACACAAAATGAAAAACTGAAATTATAAAATGAGGGCTTTTTAGCTGATTGTGATTGCAGTTGACTTGAATAATCTGAATATCCAGTTTTAGTGGGAAAATTCATTAGTGTGAGAATAAGAAAGCCAAGTTCTAGCTCTGATTCTGTGACCATGTTCTCAGTTATGTCACTTCATTTCCCTGGTTTTAACATGAATTTACATATGTTTTTTTAAATTAATGAGATATCAGATGTACTTCTACTATGACAGATGAGAAAATGTCTCTCCTAGCTGCCTCTTCTAGCTTTTATTTTGTCTTTTCCCTTTGTGACCTCACTTCCATTTTCAAATTGACTTATAAATTGACTGTTCTCACCAAATGAATCAATTGTGGTTGGAACACGATTTTATTTGTACATACTTAGAAAAGTGCTAGTATGTTGTAGGCACACGCCATCATATGTATATAACCATTTTGGATGCTGCACTAAATGGTTATCAGAAGTGAAACAAACAAAAAAAAAACCGCACACACACACATATAAATGTGTCTTTAAATAATTATTTCTCTTTTTTACATTTTTATAGTTTTCAAATTTTCCACAGAGAACATAATCTGAAAAATATCACTCATTTTTTAAAAGCAAAGTATGAGGGTTAAACAATTTTAAGGAACTACAGGGAAAATACCAAGAAGAGGAGAAAGATATAAGTAATGCAAATACATGGTACTAGTTGAAAAGCTATATCCATTTTATCTATGACAATCCTATAACTAACTCTCAAGTAGTATTTAAAATATAAATAAAATAAAAACAACATATTTCTATTGTAATTTCTAACCATAGTAGTTAAAGAGCATACAAATAAGAAAAAAGTTCATACTGGTATTTGTCCAACTTTCACAATCTTACATAATTCTGAAGATTGATACTTTTTGCAGAATCAGGGTCCAAAAGTTCACGTTGCAGTCATCTTCATAAGAAACTCCTGAGGCATGGCCTATTTTATATTGCACACCTCAGTAGTATAAGATCTATTTATATTCTGGTTAAGCTCCTGATGTGGTTTGAATTGTTTTTAAAACTTTAAATTGTGAGTTTGGGACAACTAGTTTCAGTGAATTACAACTGCCTCTCAAACAGATTCCAGTAATGTGCTTTCCCTAAATATAAGCTGTTCTTCCCGAGAAATCAAGGCAATTTCATATGAATCTTTTTAGACTCTGTAATTCTGTAATTGCGAACTAACTGGCATTGCCATGACATTACACCAAAAATGTATGATTAAAACACGATTTCCAAGTTTTACCACAAATATTTTTCACTGTAGTGGAAGCCTGAAAAGAATGTGATGGAGTTTGTTTTGATCTCCCTGTATAGCCTACCACATGCATTATTTCTCCCGTTTCCCGGGAAGAAAATGAAAGTGGATGTTAAGTCAAAAATACCAATAGCATTCCTAGACATTCCCCCGAGAGCCTTTGTAAATACTTTCTTTCTTTTTTCCTTACAAGCAGGATCCTGATTGTGTCCAGTATAACAAGGTGCCCGGATAAATACTTCGTTTCCCAGCATGCTTTGCAGCCCGGCGCGGCGGGGTGTGCCCACATGGCACAGTTCTAGCCAGTGAGACAGAAGCGTAAGGTCTCCATACATTGACAGTTGGCTGGGGATCTGCTGGAACTGCTCCTGCCCACTCCTTGCTTATCCTTCTTTGTCTTGCTGTGGGCATGGTGACTGGAATTCCAGTAGACATTCTGGGACAATGAAAGAAGGGCAGAAAGAATACCAGGGATGTAAGCGTAGACACTGTTGACCTGATACGCCAGTGCCAGCGCCATCTGCTTCCTGACTTCATTTTGTATGAGTAAAATAAGCTCCTGCTTGTGTTTTGTTTTTTTTACCGAGACAATTTTAACGATACATGTTAGTAAAGCATAAATCCATCCAAAGTGTACAATCAGTGGTATTCAGTATAATCACATAGTTGTGCATTCATCACTTCAGTCATTTTTAGAGCATTTTCATTATTCCAATAATAATAGTAATAATAATAAACCTCATTGCCTCTCAATCTCTCTGTGCTTCCCCTGCCAAACACAGCTACTATTCTGCTTCTATTTCTCTTGTCTATTTGTATTTATATTTTGAAAAACAGTATTACATATGCAATATCCCCCATATTTGTATTATACATGAGGTTTCACTATGTTCTACAGTCCTGTGTTACATTTTGTAGCTTTCCTTCTGGTAATATACATGACCTTAGACTTATCCTTTCATCCACTGTGAAACCAACATAATACCTCTCCTAGTGAAAAACACTATGATGTGCTTTCACCATTTCTATTCATTTCCAAAAATTTACAAACAACTTTTTTTACCAGTTCTGCACAGATTAACCTTCAGCTTTCCATTCTCTACCCTCCATTCTAATTTCTGGTGACCTATATTCTAATAATTAATTCATGAGTTTATACAATATATTTAGATTATTGTAATGCAGTCATACTGTATATGTCCTTTTGTGTCTGGCTTGCTTCACTCAACATAAAGTCCTCCAGGTTCATCCATGTTGTCATATGCTTCACTACTTCATTTCTTCTTAGAGCTGCATAATATTCCATCATGTGTATATACTCCACAATTTTGTTTATTCATTCATAAGTTGATGGACACCTAGGTTGTTTCCACTTTTGGAAATTGTGAATAATGCTGCTATAAACATCAATGCGCAGATCACTGTTCATGTCACTGCTTTCAGGTTTTTTGGGTATACACCTAGTAGCGGTATTGCTGGGTCACATGGCAAGTCTATATTCAACTTCCTTAGGAACTGCCAAACAATCCTCCACAGTGGCTGTACCAGTCCACATTCCCACCAATAGTGAATACGTGTTCCTGTCTCTCCACATCCTCACCAACACTTACAGTTTTCTGTCTTTCTAATAACGTCCAGTGTTGTGGGAAACTGGCTTACCTGTTTGTTATTGTAAATGTTACACCTGTTAAATGTTGCAGTTGTTAGATGTTGCAGTTGTTCCCTATTATTGTAAATGATGTTGCAGTTCAGATAGCAAACAGCTGCTTAGAAGTTTCCCAATAAATATGATGGGAAAACTAGGGTTGAGGCTCTCATTTCCAGAAGCTGTGAGTCTCCTGGTCCCAGGTTTGTCTCCCCTCTTGTGTCTCTACCTTTATTTCTGTGTTGCCTTCCCTTTGAGCCAACCTATTGTGAGCTGAATGCAGCAGTCCAGTCTAGTGGGTGTGAAATGATATCTTATTGTAGTTTTGATTTTCATTTCCCTAATCTCTAGTGATGTTGAACCTTTTTTCATGTGTTTCTTCACCATTTGTATTTTGTCTTTAGAAAATTGTCTTTTTAAGTCTTTGGCCCATGTTTTAATTGGGGAGTTTGTCTTTTTATTGTTGAATTGTATGATCTCCTTTCATATCATGGATGTTAAACACTTTTTAGATATGTGATTGCCAAATATTTTCTCCCGTTGAGTTGTCTGCCTTTTCACCCATTTGATAAAGTCCTTAGACATGCAAAAGTGTTTAATTTAGAGGAGGTCCCATTTGTCTAGTTTTTCTTTTGTTACTTGTCCTTTAGGTGTAAGGTTTAAGAAACTACCACCTACCACAAGATGTTGAAGATGTTTCCCTAAATTTTCTTCTAGGAGTTTTATGGTTGTTGCTTTTATATTTAGGTCCTTGGTCCATTTTGAGTTTATTTTTGTACAGGTGTGAGAGAGGGGTCGGTGCTCTTTCTTTTGAATATATCTACCCAGTTCTCCCAGCACCCTTTGTTGAATAGACTGTTTATTCTGGCCCAGCTGGATAGGCTTAACAGCCTTGTCAAAAATAACTTGACTGTAGAAGTGAGGGTCTATTTCTGAATTCTTGATTCAGTTCCATTGATCAGTCTGTCTGTCTTTACGCTGGTACCATGTCTTTTTACCACTGTAGCTAAGTAATATGCTTTAAGTTCAAGAAGTGAGAGTCCTCCAACTTCTTTTCTCTTTCTAAAGACATTTTTGGTTATTCAGGGCCCCTTACCCTTCCAAATAAATTTGATAGTCAGCTTTTCAATTTCTGCAAAAAAGGCTGTTGGGATTTTTATTGGGATTGTATTCAATCTCTGAATTAGTTTGGGTAGAATTGACATCTTAACAATATTAATTTTCCAATCCAAGAACACGGAATGTCTTTACATTTATTTAAGTCT
Source organism: Dasypus novemcinctus (assembly GCF_030445035.2). NCBI lineage: Eukaryota > Metazoa > Chordata > Mammalia > Cingulata > Dasypodidae > Dasypus > Dasypus novemcinctus. Next base: position 84,800,879 of record NC_080684.1, on the reverse strand, counting down.
TCATTGGTTTCTTTCAGCAATGCCTTGTAATTTTCTGAAAAGACAGGTCCTTGGGAGTTAACCTCAGAGACTTTTGGATGTCACCATAGCCCTGATCTATGCACATTGCAGGGGATCTTACTGTTCTACCTATGACAAATTTCTTTCTTGTCCCAAATGCTTCAATCTCTTTGGATTAAATTGCACCATTTGTTTCATATCAAATATGACTACTAGAGCCAAGGTCGTCTTTATTCTGCTTTAAGCTTTCTTGGATGTGTAACTTAACAGTGCATGTCCACTTTCAGGTTTGACACTGGATCAGATATTTTTCTCTTTCTTCAGTTCAGCATTTGTGAAGTCCTTCTCCAGTCTCTACATCCTCCAGAGTATCTAGGGAGGGTTTTTTGCTCCTGCTTGTTGAAGTCACTGAAGTCATATATTCTATTACCTTCAGCTAGTACAATTTCTTAGTCCTTATTGTGCTGTGAGGCAAATAGTAAAGCTTTTCTCTAATCCCTAGTAGATATCAAGAATGGATATTCCTGACACACTAATTAAAATAGCAATCCTAGCACCTGTCCCACTAATAAGCCACCCCAGAAGACTTTTGCTGTCAACAGTAAAATTAGCACTCAAGCAATTATCTCAAGTCTGCACATCTGCCTTAAATAGCCATAGTTTAAGATGGGGTTTTCTGAATGTTACAGAGCAGTCTGAATTCTTCATGTTGCCAGCATGGACCTAGTCTGAGTATTAAGAACAAATTGGCTGTGAAAGCAAATTAAAAAGGGGAAAAAAACTCCAAGGAAAAGATTATTCCAGAAGATTAAGTGACAGCTTAGTTAGATACAAAAGTCTACTCTCAAAGGAGTAGGACAGGCAAAAATACTTATTGGGGGGAAATTCTGCCAAGGATAAATGGGGTAGGAACAGGAGTAGGCTGACAGAGTCTTCAGATCACAGTGCAGGTCTGTTGCCTGGGAAGGGGAGAGTGGAGAAAGGTTGTGTAGAAAGAGCCTCAGATTGGAGCACAATTCTGAGAAGTCAATGGGGAGTCCCCAAGCCAAATTATCCATGAGAGGAACCCCCTATGGGGCCAGCACCAATCCTCTACCACACTCAGTCACTGACTGGCAGCAGGCCAGTGTAAATACGGTCCTAGGCTCATGGGTAGAAGCTCACGGGTTGCCCCATGGGTAGAAGTGGGGCAACAACTGGGAGCTGTCAGTCAACCAAGTTCCCAACAACAGGTTCTCTTGAAGGAGATGGACCTGTGCATCTTCATAGATGCCACAGCTTGAAAATCATGGATCTGATCCAAGACCCTCATTTTACAGATGAGGAAACTGAGGCCCAGTTAGGTTAAGCCACATAGTCAAAACAAGAATTTACTTGAACCAACTCCCATGTCAGCAGATTGTTACCCATTTTGACTCTGCAGTTAAAATCGTCTACAAAGTGAGTGACCTTGGGCAAGTTATTGAAACTCTCTTAGCCTCACTGTCCTCCTAAAATTAGACTGATAATAGCATCTAACGCATAGCATTGTCAGTTCCCAAAGACATAAAATGGAAAAATGCTCAAAATTTTATCTGGAACACACTCATCATTCAAGCAATGGTCACAATTATTTACAGTCTAATACTTTCAACCAGAGGGAAACTTAAACCGCAGAGGAAATCTTATGTCCTTGTACTTTCTTCCCAGTTATCCTTTGCATTCATTGAAAAATAACCCAACGGCATTATTTCTAAATTATCTTCCATGTTTGCAAAATTCTCTAATGTTTAAGAATATTATCAGTATTCCAAATGTTATAAATCAGATGGCCTCTGTTCTCAGGAGATACAAATTTATTACAATAAAACCATTAAAATAGTTTTAAGAAGACTTGTTCAACAAGTATTTAGAGTTGAGTCATTTGGTGCTTTCAATATTAGTTCAGTTAAGTTCTATTCAGGGTAAAAATAAGCTTATGATATTTAAAATCCAATTCAATGCCGTAAAATATTTAGTAAAGTGGAGAGGAAAAAATCAATGCTGCAGGACCAAGGTCAGGAGGAATGTGCATATTCTTGGAGAGTCCTGAGAGCTCCCAAGAACACATCTCTGACCCTTAGGCGGTGTCTCCGAGGTGCTGTATGGTATTAAGAATTTTTTTCTCTCCTTTGCTTGAAGACACTTCTCTACTCCTGTCTTAAAAAAAAACAAAACCACGCAGTGTACTGAATATAATGAAGATCACACATCTTTTTACATTTGATCAGGAGATGACAAAATGCAGGAGAATGAGGTGGAGAGGAAAGGAAACCAGCAAAGACATTTCTCTCTCCTATCTTGAGGCCTTGCTCATCACCCTTTGATAAGCTGTAGAGTGATGCCACCTGCTGAACTGTCAACTCTTATTATTTCATAGTTCCTGTGGTTATATGTGTTAGGGGCTTATAGACCTCTGTGCAAATAGCTTCTTCTGTCTGCTTTTACTTCTCCTTTTTCTTAATTTAGCTGCTATACACATTTAACTATGATCTCTTGATTTCCCTTGTCACTCCTTCTTGATCAATACACAGTCTCTGAACTACTGAATTGCTCTCCACTTCTCCTTCATCTATTGTTTTTCAAAAATAGATCTATAAAGGCAGCGGACTTGGCCCAGTGGTTAGGGTGTCCGTCTACCACATGGGAGGTCTGCGGTTCAAACCTGGGCCTCCTTGGCCCGTGTGGAGCTGGCCCATGCACAGTGCTGATGCGTGCAAGAAGTGCCCTGCCATGCAGGGGTGACCCCAGCATAGGGGAGCCCCACGCGCAAGGAGTGGCCCCATAAGGAGAGCTGCCCAACGTGAAAGAAAGTGCAGCCTGCCCAGGAATAGTGCCGCACACATGGAGAGCTGACACGACAAGATGACTCAACAAAAAGAGACACAGATTCCCGTGCCACTGACAACAACAGAAGCGGACAAAGAAGATGATGCAGCAAAAAGACACAGAGAACAGATAACGGGGGTGGGGGACGTGGGGCGCGAGGGGAGATAAATAAATAATAAATAATAAATCTTTTTTAAAAAATAGATCTATAAAAGCTCCTTTCGCTGACCGGCTGTTTATCCATCCATCTCAGAAATCCTCACCATTTTGGAAAGAAAGGGCTTGCTTCCTAGCAATACTACTAGTAGAACGACTCTCTCATGAAAAGAACCTCTGAGAGTGTGAATAAATGGGTTTCTTCACTTAAAAATATTTCCAGGTACTACTATGTAAAAAGGAAGGAAACAGCTGTCCATCAAGGTCATAGTCTATCCAGTTGTTTAGCTGATATTGTTTCAGCACTTTTGGCAATAGCTGTTCACAGAGAATGGTTATTTCACTCTTCTATGGTGTCAAAGGAGACTGAAACAAATGTCTTAAGTGTTGTCTTGGTATTTTTTATAGTTATCAGTTTATTAACAGACATTTACAAACATTTGTAGACAAAATCAGAAATTTCCTCCTCTATAATTTTACTATTTTCAGGTTCATCGTGGTGGATAGATAGGAGGAAATTGAAAGCAAATTGTTATTTTTAGCTGCAAATGCTCCTCTAGAAGGATATATTTTCTACTGTTGATTAATTTAATCTTATCCAAACCTGACTGATGATCTTGGTTGAGATAGAGACGAACTAATCTATGGTTGTGTCATACTTTGGTATGCTCCATACTTTGAGCAAGCTCCATCATGGGAGTGTAATAACCTCTTCTGTATTCACCCACTAACTCTTCTCCCAAGCTTTAATTCAAGGGCCACATCCTCTTGGAAAAAGTGTTTCTTCATTTTTCTAATTTGGGTTAGTTACCTTTTTCTTTCCACATATAGCACCCTGTGTACAGGCTTAAGTATACTTTTCTAACATGGTTTTGTAATAACTAATATTCTTACCTCTCTCCTCTAATATGCTATGAGTTCCCTTAAATATCATTTAGCTCTGAATCCCAAATGCTAGCAGAATGTCAGACACATGTTAGATATTTGATGTTTACTAAGTGTTAATTATGAATTATCAGATTTCTAGCCATGATAGAAGAATAGAAACTGGTTACTCTCCCAACTAAAACTGAAAATGGGACAAATATATGAAACAACTGTTTTCATATATTGGATAAAAGTGGCAAGAAGTATGATCCCTGTGTGAAGAGAAATAAAAGAGGTGAACCCAACAATCTTTTTTCATAGAGACACATTCTGGGTAGTAGAACAGGAAGGGGAGCCCCAAGCAAAGGATGGAGATCTCTCTGAATTGAAGAGTCAGAGTGTAGAGTTCAGGGAGACTGAGGCAATTAAAAATTGTGAGGCAGAGAACTAGAGGGGAAGAAGAGAAATGGAAAACAAGCCCACTGTACAAAAGCAGAGTCCTCATTGATCACTTGAGTATTCAATAAAGATCCTAGAAAAGCAACACCTTAGTAGTGGGGCCTAACTAATTAAAGTAAGAATATTTTAGATTCATTTTAACAACTCTTAGAAACAAACCTTGAAAGGATCACCTTAACTGCTGATTAGTTGACTGTCTACCAGAACAAAGCCTGGACACTTAACAACATCCAACAGTAAGACCTAGCATCAGTCAAAAATTATTAGACATTTTATGAAGCATAATCGGAATTAGTCTATAAAAATAGCCAGAAATGACAGATATGAGGTAATCAGGAGACTTAAAACAGGACTTAAAACAATTATTATAAATATTCTCAAGTATTTAGAGGAAAGCATAAATATAATGGGGAGAGAAATGAAAGATATTTTAAAAGAATCAAATGGAACTTCTAGACATGAATACACAATATTTGAAATGAAAAAGAAATCCATTAATGGGATTAACAGCAGACTAGATACTATAGAAGAAATGATTAATGAACATGAAGACACACAAAAATATTTGAATTAAGCATAGAAAGAACAAACACTGAAAATAAAATGAACAAAAAATTAGTGACTTGTGAGACAGTATCAAGTGGTATAACATATGTACAATTGAAGCCCCAAAATTGGGGGAGGGGAGATAAACAATTTGAAAAAATACTGGGCAAAATTTCAAACTTGATGAAAATTATAAACACATGAATTCAAGTAGCTCAATGAACCCCAAGCAGATGGAAAAAAAGAAAACCACACCAAGAGATGTCATAAACAGATTCCTAATCACCTGTAATAAGTAGAAAGTCTTTAAAGTATTTGGAGAAAACAAAGACATTATATACAGAGGAATAGAGAGAGGAATAATGTCACACTTCTTGTCATAAATAATGCAAGCTAAAAGACAACCGAAAGACATTTTTAAAACTCAAATAAAAAAACTGTCACTCAGAAAAATATCTTTTGAAACCTTAAGATGAAATAAAGACCTTTTCAGATGAAGAAAAAGGAGGGAACGAGGTGGGAGAGAGACCTATACTAAAAGAAATGTTAAAGTAGTATGGCAGCATGATATTGTTTATGAATTCCAAAAATAGGTATTGGATTATGTTTGTAAACGATCTGTCCCCTTTGGACATATTAGATTATATTGGATTCAGAGGTTTCAGTTTTCCTTGACAATGATTAAGGCTTTGTTTGGGCCACATCAGTAGGAAATTGAGTCCCCTCCTACCAAGGGGGTATGGACTCACAGCTAAAACTACATCACAGAGTACAGGAGTTAGTTGGAGATTTGATGCTGGAGTTTTGATGTGGAGCCTGGGGCAGTAAAGACACAGAGAAGGATGACACAAGGGAATTTTGAGTTGGAGCCCAGGAAGTAAGCACAGAGAGGAGCAGAGCATCTGTACCCAGAGAAAATGGAGCTCTGGGGAGAGAGACAGAGCCGGTCATCTCATAGTCTACAGAGGGCCTTGTAGAGAGAACAGGGTAGCTGAGCCTGGAGAGAAATAAGCCCTGAAAAGAGAGGAACCCAGGAAGCCTGAACTTTTAGCAGATGTCAACAGCCATCTTGCTCCAAACTGACTTCGGTAAGGGAAGTGACTTATGCTTTATGGCCTGGTAATTCTACCCCAAATAAATACCCTATAACAAAAGCCAACAGATTTCTGGTATTTTTCATCAGCACCCCTTTAGATGGCTAATACAAGGAGGTAATTCAAAAATAAGGAAAATGATACCTGATAGAAACTTGTACCTAAACAAAGGAATGAAGAGTGATAAATATGGTATATATGTCATAATTATAAAAGATTTTAATTCATCTTTAAGTTTATTTAGAAGATGTTTGACATTTTAAGGCAAATACAGTAATAATCTGTCATGGAGATTAAAATCTAGGCAGAAGTAAAATTTAGGACAATAGCATAAAGAATACAAAGGATATGAGAAGGATATTGTTCTAAGGTTCTTTATGTTTTAGATAAAGTGGAATATTGCTTGCATATATACTGTGATAAATTAAAGATTAATATTATAAAGCCTAGAACAATCAAAGCAAAGACAAATTAGTAGTTAACAAGTAAGAAGTGGAGATAAAATGTAATCCTCAAAAATGTTCCATTAACCTAAAGGAAAGCAGAAAAAGAAAACAGGAAAAAAAAAAAACAACAAATAACACATGTAAATAGAAAACATTTAACAAAATGGTGAACTTAAACCCAACATATCAATAATTACATTACATGGGATGGTCTAAACACTAAAAGGCAGAGATTTCCAGACCAGCTAATAAAGTAAGACCCAATTATATACTGTCTGTAGAAGTCATTTCAAATATAAAGGCAGAAAAAAGTTAAAAGTAAAAGGATGGAAAATGATATCATGCAAGCACGAATCAAAAAGAAAACTGGAGTAGTTATAAGAATTCCAGTCTAAGTAGACTTCAGAACAAAAGTATTAGAAGAGTTAACAAGGGATATTTTTACATTAAAAAGGAGTGAATTCATCAAGACTACATATTAATCCTCAATGTGTATGCACTCAATAACAGCGCTTCCACCAATACTTCAAGCAAAAGGAAGACCTAGACTAAATCTACAAAACTCCTAGTAGAAAACAGAGAGAAAATCTTTGTGACCTTGGGATAGGTAAAGATTTCTTAGATAAAATTAGTAAACATGAACTATAAAAAGAGAAAAATGGTAAACTTGTCTTCATTAAAATTTAAAACTTTTACTTTCAGAAAGACACTGTCAACCAAGTGAAAATATAAGACAGACTGGGAGAAAACATTTGCAATACATGTATCTGACAAAGAACTTGTAACAGGATACAATAACAAAAAATATAAATAAACATATCACAAAAAGACATATATAAATAGCCAATAAGCACAAGAAAAGAAGTTAAACAGTACTAATTATCAAGAAAATGCAAATTAAAACCCCACTAGAATGTCTAGAGGTAAAAAGACTAGCAATACCATATATTGGCAAAAATGTAGAGTAACTAGAATTCTCATACTTTGATGGTGGGAATGTAAAATGTAAAATGGTACAACTACTTCAGAAAATAGTTTGACATTTTCCTACAAAGCTAAATATACACTTAACATATGATGCAACAATTCTACTCATACGTATCTATGTAAGAGAAATGAAAACATAGGTCCATGCAAAGACTAGTATGCTAAAGTTCATAGTGATTTAGAATAGCCCTAACTATAAACAACTTTTTATATCTATCAATTTGTGAGTAGATAAACAAATTATGGTATACCCATTGTGATGGTTAGGCTAATATGTCAACTCAGCCAGGTAATGGTGCCCAGTTGTCTGGTCAAGCAAGCACTGGGCTAGGTGTAATGCAAGGGCATTTCATGGACTTTAATCACCAAGTGAGTTGATTGCCTAGATGACTTATTACATCTACAGTCAGGAGATTGCCATCAGCAATTTAGTTGAAGACCTTAAAAGGAGAAGTAATTTCAGCACTCAGAATTCCCAGCTCTATGTCAGACAGCCAGCATCTCCTGGGAATGCATTGAGGACCTTTATCAAAGCCCCTGGTTTGCTGCCTGCCCTATGTATTTGGACTTGTGCATCCCCACAGTCACATGAGAGAATTTTATAAAATCTCATGTCATTTACAGATATCTCCTATCCATTCTGTTTCCCTAGAGAACCCATATAATGATAAATAAAAAGAAATTGCTAGTACAAGCAACAGCATGATAGAATCTCAGCAAAAACATTATGCTGAGAAAAAGAAGCATGAACTAAAATGTAAATAATACATGCCTACATGTTAAGTGAAACTCTTGGAAAGATAAATTTAATCTACAGTGACAGATTACGGATCAGTGGTTGCCTGGGTCCAGGACTGGTAAGGTGTAATAAGGGAACTTTTGGGGTTGATCGAAATTTTGTCCTATGTCTTCATAGTGGTATTCTTATATGGGTGTATACATTTGTCAAAAGTCTTTAAACTGTACTTAAAACATGTGCATTCTATTGTCTATAAATTAGAATACAATGAAGTTGATTTAAAAATACATAAAGGGAAGCGGATGTGACTCAAGAGATTGGGCTCAAGTGACTGGGCTTCCGCCTACCATATGAGAGGACCTGGTTCGATTCCTGGTTAAAAAAAAAAAAGCGTGCCTGTGCAAGTGAGATGATGAAGCAACAAAAGAGAGATGAAAAGGTGAAGGTGAGGTACAACAGAAACCAGGAACTGAGGTGGCACAAGTGACAGGAACCTCTCTCCACATCAGAGGTTCCCAGAATCAAATCGCACTGAATCCTAAAGGAGAAAAACAAGAGGAGAAGACAAAAAGAGAAATAGACACAGAAGACCACACATTGAATGGACACAGCAAAAAAAAAAAACAGCAGAAGGGGGAGGGGAAGGAGTGAGGGGGTGGAATATATATATGAATTCTCCTGCACCTGTCTCTTATATCTTCTATCATCCACATACACTCCATATCTTCTTTCTCTTATTTATTATACATCCTGGTTTTACCCTTGTTTTCAAACCCATTCTATAGAAATACTTATCTTTCAGATGGTAACTATCTTCAGACATTTCTGAACTCTGATTTAGTCAAGGGAATGCCAGAGAAGGTATTTGTTCCACACCCATCATGAGAAATCTTGAGTCATCCATTCCCCTCCATTTCTAATCTTGTGTGCATTTTTGGCATGATTTCTGAGGATATTTCTAAACTTAATGGAGATACTATATTCTTTCTTCCTGCCTATGAGTGAAAGTGGTTTGTGGACTAGAGAAGTGTGCATTCTCTCACCTTGCTTGTTTGAAAAGGTGATTTTCAAATCAACAGGAAAGTTGGTGAGGCCTTTTCTCCCAGTTTGTTTGGCCAACTTCATTTATGGACAGAATACATTTCACTTTCCCTCTTTAGTTAAGAAAATCATACTGACAGAGGACCAACTCGATTCCTTGCAGAGCAGCTTTAGTCTCTCTGTGGAGAATGGAAAAAAATCTTTCTCTGGGTCACAGTGTTGCAGTTTGCATTTTCCAAGCAGTAATTCCAGTAATTCAACCCTTCTTGCATTTAGTGGTTTGGGTTGCTCTTTTTTTTTTTTTTAATTATTTTTAAAAATTACATTAAAAAAATATGAAGTCCCATTCAACCCCACCGCCCCCACCCCCCACTCCCCCCACAGCAACACTCTCTCCCATCATCGTGACACATCCATTGCACCTGGTAAGTACATCTCTGAGCATCACTGCACCCCATAGTCAATGGTCCACATCATAGCCCACACTCTCCCACGTTCCATCCAGTGGGCCCTGGGGGGATCTACAATGTCCCGTAATTGTCCATGAAGCACCACCCAGGACAACTCCACGTCCCGAAAACGCCTCCACATCTCATCTCTTCCTCCCATTCCCCAAACCCAGCAGCCACCATGGCTACCCTTCCAACATTGGGTTGCTCTTAAGCCACCAAAGCAGCGAAGCTCTTAAGGAAAATGGCTTAACTTTATATCCACTATGGAAATTGGGGAAAGTTCAAATTATTTTATGAATAAAAAAAGCAAAAGCAAAAATTCATAAACAAAACTATCCAAGTGAACAGACCCATCAGATTGTAATGTTTCATTAGCATAGTTTTGCTTTGCCACAAGCCCCATCTGCACATTGCCAGTAGAAAACAATTCATGCTTTCTGTGACTACTTTGGGCTTTTTAAAATGTTTATTAAATTATTATAAAGATGTTACAAACTGCTCTCATCCAGTGTTGATAATCTTCCACATGAAACATCCCTCTCAAAATCTCTAACAGTGTTAGACAAGATACATCAAGCATATAATTACAAGTACTCCTATATTTTCCAGATTAGTAAAACTATTTTTGAAATTTCCATTTCAACAGTGATGTCCTTATCCTTTCTGGGACCTTCAACATCTTTTAGGATTAAATAAGATGATTTGAGGAAGTCTTTTGTATATTCCAAAGTTATAAACAGAACTTCATGACTTTTAGAATATCATTAAAAATCTATCTGATAGTAAAAGATATGAACAGGTAGTTCACAGAAAAAGATACACAAACATATTAATAATGCTCAATTTCACTCATAATAAGAGAAATACAAATTAAAACTACACTGAGATATCATTTCTCAACTATCAGATTGGCAAAAAAAAGTCAAAAGGTTGACAATACCCTCGATGGCAAGGTTATAAGAAAGAGGTACTTCCATATATTGCTGGTGGGAGAGCAAACTGGAAAGACCCATGTATAGAAGAATTGGCATTTTCTAGCAAAACTACATTTGGATTAACCCTTTGACTGAGCAATCCCACTACTAGAAATTTACTCTGAAAATACATTTCCACAAATAAAAAAAAACCTGTGCAAGTTATTCACTGCAGCATTTTGTAATAACCAAATATTAGGAATAACCAGGTGCTCTTCTATAGGGGACTATGAATAAAATATAATATATTCACACATTAGAATACTATTCAGCCATAAAAAAGAATGAGAAAGATCTCTATGAACTGATGCAAATGTCTAAAACCCAAGTCAGGCAAGTTTAAAGGAAAGGGAGAATTTGCCAGCTCATTCACTGATACACTTATTCAACAATAGCTGAAATATCTCTAGGTAAAATTTTCAAGCATGGCTAGATCCACATCTTCAAAAATCTCTTTCTCTACCTCTTAGCTTTACTTTCCTCTATGTTGGATTTATTCTCAGGCAGATTCTCCTCACATGGGGCAGAAAGCCATCAGTCTCATCTCCAGCTTAGCCATCTCAGCTGAAGTGGGGAGCCTCTTTCTCAACGGCGTCAGCAAAGTCCTGAAGCTGTTTCTCATTGGTCTGGAAGAGTCAAGTGCCCACCAATCACTAAGTCAATCACCAATCAATCAATCAATCACCAAGCAGTCAATCATCAATCAATTAATCACTAATCACTAATCAATCACCAATCACTAAGTTAATCATCAATCACTAAGCAATCACTAGAACTCTGAACTGGGACTTTTATGGAGCAAGTTGCTACAACGGTGTGTCATGGGAACACAGAGATTCAGGGCACAACAGAAACTTTTACAAATGATCCCTTTATTACTCGCGCAGTATAAAACATCCAGGAACGCACATCCCCCTTTGCACTGGAGAAGAGAGACAAATCTATACTGTTTGAGTATGGTTTTTATCCACCTGGAAGGGGTGGGGTGGGGAGCTACCACTGAGAAGTCCTGTTCTGATTGCCTGTTCCTGGTTTCCGAATTTAAGTCCTGGCCAGTGTTTTCATTAGACTTACCTCTCCGAGGTTGTGGAATTGCACACCGCAGGAAAGGAGGTGAGAATAGCAGAAGGCCTGGAGGATGGCTGCTAAGAGTGTGTTCATGAAGTCTCCAGAGGTAGCAGTAGGTGAGGTCTATAGGTGAGTAGGAGGCAGAAGTAGGTGAGGTCTACAGGTGAGTAGGAGGTGGCAGTAGGTGAGGTCTATAGGTGAGTAGGAGGCGGGAGTAGGTGAGGTCTATAGGTGAGTAGGAGGTGGCAGTAGGTGAGGTCTATAGGTGAGTAGGAGGTGGGAGTAGGTGAGGTCTATAGGTGAGTAGGAGGTGGGAGTAGGTGAGGTCTATAGGTGAGTAGGAGGTGGGAGTAGGTGAGGTCTATAGGTGAGTAGGAGGTGGCAGTAGGTGAGGTCTATAGGTGAGTAGGAGGTGGGAGTAGGTGAGGTCTATAGGTGAGTAGGAGGCAGAAGTAGGTGAGGTCTACAGGTGAGTAGGAGGTGGCAGTAGGTGAGGTCTATAGGTGAGTAGGAGGCGGGAGTAGGTAAGGTCTGGGTGAAGGCCACTTAACAAGTATCTATTATTTCCCTAACAACTTTACCAGTAAGTACCCACCCTGTGGAGCTGCAGGTGAGATTAGTCCCACGAAAACATTATGGGAACAGTGGGAGGAGTAATTTCCTCAATGAACTTTGGGAGCTATTACCAAAAGTAGGGAGACAGGAAGAAAAGAAAAAAAGTGTCCACAATTATACATCAACTCATTGATCCTGAAGGATAAAACAGGGTGATGGGGTTCCAAGAACAATCTGATAGAGGAATTGATATTTGGGACTTTTTTTTTTTAAAGAAGTTCTAGATTACAGAAATGTTATGTATAGTGGAATTCCCATATACCCCATCCCATCCTACACTTTTCCCCACTAACAACACCTTTCATTAATGTGCTACATTTGTTACAATTGATGAACACATATTGAAGCATTGCTACTAACCATGGTCAACAGTTTACATTATACTTTACACCTTGCACCCCACAATTTTATACGTTTTGACAAAATGACAAAATGTGTAATGACCTGTATCCATCATTGCCATGTCATTCTGAACAATTCCAATGTCCCCAAAATGCCTCATGTTACACCTATTCTTCCCTCTCCCTCCCCTCAGAAACTCTGGTGATCACTTCCTTTATACCAATGTTACAAGTTTTTCCATTGCTAGAATAATAAAAAGTGGGCATTCAGAATTCAGCCAACAGGCCAGAGAATTCAAAGCAAAGGGAAAACCTGTATAAAGACTTAAGGATGTGGAACAGTGCAGTTCACATAGAGAAATGTGTAGGGTTAGGATATGATTTGTGGAGATAACGATGAGGCAGAGAAGATAGACAAGCATGAAGTCAGCATGAAGGACTCCGTGTGCCTAGCTGAGGATAATTCAGATACATGATTTTTCATAGTTAATGAAAATTTTTCATGTTATTTCATTAACATATAAGATATTAATCTAACACACAAAATAACTGAGGACAGAAATTGCATCTTATTATCTTTGTACATACATTGCCTGGCAAAAAGATCTTGATAAATGTTTGTGAATCCAAAATTGAAATGTATTTTTAATAAATAAGATAATCTGTGTTAACCATATCCACGTAGCATAGTGCCTGGTACATTTTAAGTTCTCAGTAACTGTTAGTATTATATCTTACTGATTACTAAGTCAATTTTTAATGATGCATACTTATCTTTGGCATGTACCCAAATCAGCAGAACAACAACAACAGCAAAACTCCAAATACTGCTGCCTGGTGACTTTCAGACTCAGAAATTTAAGTAAACTCTTCAAATTTAGAAACTCTAAATGAGAACCACAAAAAACATGTAGGAAGTGGGTCTTCAAGATTTGTGGGGATTCCTTTTCATGTGAGTTACATCGAGGTCACTTCACCCTTTGATGAATTTCTCAGTTAATTTCATGCCTTTGCTATTCACAATTACAGTATGCCCAGTTTCCCGGTACCCCCAGTAATATCTGAAATAACATATAATCACATGAACCACCGTGCTGGGAATCATGTATACCACAAGGTTATAAAACTAGAACTTAACTAACAGTGGAAAAAAACAATGAAAGAGTAAATGGCATGTATGAATTGGGATTTCACCCCTCCTGAAACCCATATTGTATAATTGGGATTTCACCCCTACCTGAAATTCATATTGCCTATGGCTTCTCCATCATATGCAGAGGGACAAAGCTCTCTTGGCCTCTACTGGACATGTTCTGTTCCCCTCTCTCCTGTCCTGGGATCTTAGCTTTGAGCTTGTCTTTATGGTCACTTCCTAGCCTTTTTTAATTTTATTTAATTTTATTTTATTTATTCATTTTTTAAAAAATATTACATTCAAAAAATATAAGGTCCCCATTCATCCTCACCGCCCCCACCCCACCACTCCCCCCACAATAACACTCTCCCCATCATCATGACACATCCATTGCATCTGGTGAGTACATCTCTGGGCATCGCTACACCCCATGGCCTGTGGTCCACACCATAGCCCACACTCTCCCACGTTCCATCCAGTGGGCCATGGGAGGACTTACCATGTCCGGCAATTGTCCCTGCAGCACCACTCAGGACAACTCCAAGTCCTGAAAATGCCTCCACATCTTAACTCTTCCTCCCATTCCCCGTACCCAGCAGCCACCATGGCCACTTTTTCCACATCAATGCCCCTTTTCTTGATTATTAACCACAATAGTTCATGAATAGAATATCATTAAGTCCACTCTGATCCTTACTGTATTCCTCCTTCCTGTGGACCTTGGCTTGGTTGTGTCCATTCCACATCTATGTCAAGAGGGGGCTTAGATTCCACATGGATACTGTATGCAATCCTCCTGCTTTCAGTTGTAGGCACTCTAGGCTCCATGGTGTGGTAGTTGACATTCTCAACTCCATGTTAGCTGAATGGGGTAAGTCCAATAAATCAGAGTGTAGGAGCTGAAGTCTGTTGAGGCTCAGGGCCTGGCTATCATATTGTCAGTCCAGAGATTCAAATCCCCTAGATATACCTTAAACCCCAGCACCAAATACAATTCCAGTAAAGTAGCATGAAAGGCTTGTGAAAACAGATCACATCTGAGTCCAGCTCCATCATACAGAAAAACCAGCTCCAAAGAAGGGCCAACCAACATGGCAGTGAACTCCTTCTGCCATGACCATAGAACCTGTGGGTCTCTTTAGCCCTAAAAAGAACCAATACCTGGGGTTGTATCTACTTTATCTGTCTCTGAGACTCTGCTCAGGTGTGCATAAGGTCAATCCTTCTGACACCCTCCAGACTCTTTTTTAGAGACTCATAGTCATATAAACTCATTTGTCCTTTCCATTTCCCCCTTAATTTAGGTCAAACAGCATTTTTAACTCCTGTTATTATATGTAGACAGGGATATTCTGCTGGTCTGCGTTGAACCTTTAATTCAAGGTCATTTTCTAGTTATGTCATCAGCTGGTACTTGGTAGTGATCCATCAGTGCCAGGGAGGCTCATCCCCGGGTGTCATGTCCCACGCTGGGGGGAAGGCATTGCATTTACATGCTGAGTTTGGCTTCGAGACTGGCCACATTTGAATAACACGGAGGCTGTCAGGAGGGAACTCTTAGGCACAGTGCTGCTCTAGCCTTGTTCTTATTTCAGGTGTATAGGCTCACAAGCATAGTCATTAGTATCAGGGGGTCACTGTTGGACCCTCATTCCTTCCTGGTCCTTGCTGTTGCACCTGGGGTGCGGCGGCTTGCTCGGTCGGTAGAGGTGGGGTCTGGCTGCAGACGAGGGGTCGGTCCAGCTCTGGACGAGGGGTCGGTCCCGCTTGGGACGAGGGGTCGGTCCCACCTGGGACGAGGGATCGGTCCGGCAGCAGACGAGGGATCGGTCTCACAAGGGGTTGCGCGGTTCGGCTGACGGGGTCGCCCGGCGAAGCCGGCGACGAAGGGGTCGCCCGGCGAAGCCGGCGACGAAGGGGTCGCCCGGAGAAGCCGGCGACGAAGGGGTCGCCCGGAGAAGCAGGCGACGAACTGGGGACAAGGGAGGCCAGGCCCTTGTCGGGGGCTCTCAGGACTGGAGGGCGCACGGCAGAAGAACCACCGCGGAGACAAGGTAAACACGCAAGTCCACTTTACTGAGGGAGAGGCAACAGTTTTATAGGGGCTGGGGAAGGCTGATTGGTCGAAGCCACGCCCTGTTCTGATTGGTTGCCGGCGAAAGGTCAGTGGGCGGTACTGGACGGGGGAGGGGTGGTGGTTAGAGATTGGCTGTCACTGTTGCTGGGGGAAGGGGCAGGGTTTAGGGATTGGTGGCTGCTGTTGCTGGGGTGGAGGGCAGACTGGATTTTTCCGCCCACGCCTGGCTGTTGCTGCTGTCGGGGGAGGGGAAAAGGGCGGGCTGGATTTTTCCGCCCACACCTGGCTGTTGCTGCTGTCGGGGGAGGGGAAAAGGGCGGGCTGGATTTTTCCGCCCACACCTGGCTGTTGCTGCTGTCGGGGGAGGGGAAAAGGGCAGACTGGAATTTTCTGCCCTGCGCCTGCGCAGGGAGAAGGAAGAAGAAGGGTGCCGCCCCACAGGCATCGTGTGGCGCCATCCGGGAGGAGGGGCGGCCGCGGAAGCATGGCTGCCGAGAAGGGGAGACCCGAGGGCACTCTGCGCCCATGCCGAGCTTCCTTCAGGGGTGGCGGTGGGCCCGACCAACCACCCTATTATGGGGGCAGCGGAATTAGGCCTACCGCGGCCGCTCCCCTGCCAGGCCAGCAAACCACACTTCAGCCCAAGGGGTGACCGCACTGGGGGACTGCCGCTGTTTCCCTAGGGACCATGACAGAGCCCCCCCAACCCCGGCCAGGAACCGAGTACACCCCCAGCTGTTGTTTTTAATTGTTTCCACTATGAGTATATCCAAACATTTCCATGCACCCTGGACACATGCCCTGTATAACTCCCTGTCAACCATATGTCCCCTGTCAATAACATCCCATACCAGTATTCCTCTGCTGCCATTGTTGAACCACTCTGTGATCTAAAACTTCCTGAAAAGAAGCCCAATATAATGTCAGGTTCCCTTAATAGTAAAATGGAATATAGTGATGAGTTTAAAGGTTAGATATAGAATACATATTGATTTGGAAAAATTCTACATCCTATCTTTTTCTTTTCTTTTTTCCTAATTATTGAGCGTCTCTTCACAAGAGCCTTAGATCACAGTAATTCATATATACAATATACAGTACTCCCACATATCTATTATAAAACCTTTTCCCTTCCACAGTGATAATCTTTTAACTTATTAATATCATATTTACTGAAACTGATGTACACATATTGAGACAATAGCTTTCAAACAAGGTAACGTTTGTGTTTACATTATGGTTTATACTTTAGGCTATACAGTTTTCTAAATTTTTTACTTATCCTATGTTTTACATTATGGTTTACATTATTAGTCTGTCGTCCCCTATATGTTTTTGGTGTAATATTACATGTTTTATATCCATCCTTGTGTACTCTTGTGAAACACTTCTTTTGCCCTCACATTTACTTTGGTTCCATCTATTCAATATCTATTTCCCCCTCCCCTTTGGGCCCACAGTGACAGTCAATCTTCATTTCTTGAGGAACCATGTTCAGAGATACTTGCAACAGTGTTGAGGGCTTGACTTGTTCAACTGCCCTAATGCCCTGGGAGCCACCATTTCTCTTGAGAGATACAGTTCCCTCTATTTGATGGCATTAGTCCTCCCCAGGTTGTGGGTCTACCTTCACTCTCATTATATGGGTCTCTACACAATGGTATAACCCACTCTGGCAAAATGAGCATTCAGATATTCCCTAGGAGTCTGTCCTGCGTCAGATTATCCCCTTTGAGTATCTTAAACAGGTAACTTTCCTAATTATATTTTGAAAAGGTTATCTCAGCATTATACTCTCAACCAACACCTGACAATCTCCTATGTTCGTGCGTTGCCCCACCTTCCCCCCAATTTCTTGGGCAATATTACCCATCCACCCATCCCTAGCCCCCTCAAACCCCCAAAGCCCCAACCAAAGGTAACCCTATGCCCCCATTTTATCCCTTCCTTGTACACATACTTACCTCCAGCTTATCATAGATTTTACCCATGTAGATGTCAGCTTACATCCTTCCTCTACCCCCCGAATTCCTGTAAGCCTATCTTCCAGTCTCTAGCTCTCTGAGGCAGCTTGCTTATTTCATATCATTGAGGTCATGTAGTATTTGTCCTTCAATGCCTGGGTTGCTTCACTCAACATAAGGTTCTCAAGATTCATCCATGTTATCACGTGTGTTTGTAGTGTATTTGTTCTTAAAGCCAAGTAGTATTCCATTGTATATATATACCACATTTTATTGATCCACTCATCTGTTGATGGGCATTTGGGTTGATTCCAACTTTTGGCGATAGTGAACAATGCTGCTATGAACATTGGTGTGCATATATCAGTTTGTTTCCCTGCCTTCAGTTCTGCTGGGTATATACCCAGCAGTGGAATTGCTGGGTCATATGGCAAATCTATGGTTAGTTTTTTGAGAAACCGCCAAACTGTCCTCCAGAATGGTTGGATCCTTCTGCATTCCCACCAGAAGTGGATGAGTGTTCCCATTTCTTCACATCCTCTCCAGCATTTGTATTCTTCTGTTTTTTTCATAGCTGCCAATCTTATGGGAGTAAGATGGTATCTCATTGTAGTTTTGATTTGCATTTCCTTGATAGCTAAAGATTTGGAGCATTTTTTCATGTGCTTTTTAGCCATTTGTATCTCTTCTTTGAAGAAGTGTCTGTTTAAATCTTTTTCCCATTTTTTAAATGGGTCGTTTATCTTTTTATTTTCAAGATATAGGAGTTCTTTATATCTGCAAATTATAAGTCTCTTGGATATATGGTTGCCAAATATTTTCTCCCATTGTGTAGGTTCCCTTTTTACTTTCTTGACAAACTCCTTTGAGGTGCAGAAGGCTTTAATTTTGAGGAAGTCCCATTTATCTATTTGTTCTTTTGCTGCTCGTGCTTTTGGTGTGATGTTCATGAAGCCATATCCTATTACAAGGTCTTGTAGATGTTTCCTTACACTGCTTTCCAAGGTCTTTATGGTCTTGGCTCTTATATTTAGGTCTTTGATCCATCTTGAGTTGATCTTTGTATAAGGTGTGAGATGGTAATCCTCTTTCATTCTTCTACATATGAATATCCAGTTCTCCAGGCACCATTTGTTGAATAGGCCATTCTCTCCCAGTTGAGAGGGTTTGGTGACTTTATCGAATATTATATGGCTATATATATGAGGTTCTATATCAGAACTTTCAATTCGATTCCATTGGTCTGTGTGTCTCTCCTTATGCCAATACCATGCTGTTTTCACTACTGTAGCTTTGTAGTATGTTTTGAAGTCAGGTAGTGTGATTCCTCCAATTTCATTTTTCTTTTTCAATATGTCTTTGGCTATTCGGGGCCTCTTTCCTTTCCAAATAAATTTCATAGTTAGTTTTTCTAGTTCCTTAAAGAAGGCTGTGTTGATTTTTATTGGGATTGCATTGAATGTGTAGATCAGTTTTGGTAGGATAGACATCTTAATAATATTTAGTCTTCCTATCCATGAACAGGGAATATTCTTCCATTTATTTAGGTCTTCTTTGATTTCCTTGAACAGTCTTGTATAATTCTCGGTGTATAAGTTTTTTACATCTTTAGTTAAATTTATTCCTAAATATTTGATTTTTTTAATTTACTATTGTGAATGGTATTTGTTTCTTGATTTCCTCCTGATCTTGCTCATTACTGGTGTACAGAAATGCTACTGATTTTTGCATATTGATCTTATAACCTGCAACTTTACTAAACTCATTTATGAGTTCTAGAAGCTTTGTTGTAGACCTCTCAGGGTTTTCTATGTATAGGATCATGTCATCTGAAAATAATGAAATTTGACTTCTTCCTTTCCAATTTGAATGCCTTTTATATCTGGTTCTTGCCTCAGTGCTCGAGCAAGTACTTCTAAGACAATGTTAAATAGAAGGGGAGAGAGTGGGCATCTTTGTCTTGTTCCTGACTTTACAGGGAAGGATTTTAGGATTTCTCCATTGTAAACGATGTTGGCTGTGGGTTTTTCGTATATACTCTTTATCATGTTCAAAAAATTTCCTTGTATTCTGATCTTTTGGAGTGTTTTTATCAAGAAAGTGTGCTATATTTTGTCAAATGCTTTTTCTGCATCTATAGATATAATCATATGATTTTTTTCCTTCAATCTGTTTATATGGTGTATTACATTGATTGATTTTCTTATGTTGAACCATCCTTGCATACCCGGAATGAATCCCACTTGGTTGTGGTGTATAATTCGTTTAATGTGTTGTTGCATACGATTAGCAAGTATTTTGTTAAGTATTTTTGCATCTAGGTTCATTAGAGAAATTGGTCTGTAATTTTCCTTTCTTGTGGTGTCTTTGTTTGGCTTTGCTACTAGGGTGATGTTGGCATCATAGAATGAGTTAGGCAATGTTCCTTCTGTTTCAATTTTTTGGAAGAGTTTCAGCAGGGTTGGTGTTAGTTCTTTCTGGAATGTTTTGTAGAATTCACCTGTGAAGCCGTCTGGCCCTGGGCTCTTCTTAGTTGGGACTGATTTATGACTGATTCTATCTCTTTACTTGTAATTGGTTTGTTGAGATCTTCAATTTCTTCTTTTGTCAATATAGGCTACTTATGTGTTTCTAGGAATTTGTCCATTTCCTCTGAATTGTTGTTTTTGTTGGAATATAGTTTTTCAAAGTATTCTCTTATGATAGTCTTTATTTCTGTGGGGTCAGTGGTGATATCTCCTTTCTCATTTCTTATTTTGTGTATTTGCATCTTCTCTCTTTTTTTCTTTGTTAGTCTCACTAAAGGTTTGTCAATTTTATTGATCTCAAAAAACCAGCTCTTGGTCTCGTTTATCTTTTCAAGTGCTTTCTTATTTTCTATTTCATTTAGTTCTGCTCTTATCTTTGTTATTTCCTTCCTTCTTCTTCCTGTGGGATTACTTTGTTGTTTTTTTTCTAATTCCTTCAAATGTGCAATTAGTTCTTCAATTTTTGCTCTTTCTTCTTTTTTGATGTATGAATTTATGGCTCTAAATTTCCCTCTCAGTACTGCTTTTGCTGCATCCCATAAATTTTGGTATGTTGTGTTATCATTTGTTTCAAGGTAGTCATTGATTTCTTTTGAGATTTCCTCTTTGACCCACTGTTTTTCTAAGAGTGTGCTGTTTAATCTCCTTATCTTGGTGTGAAATCTGGGCCTCTGGCCCTTGCAGATTTCCAGCTTCACTCCACTGTGGTCAGAGATATTATTTTGTATGATTTCGATCTTTCTGAATTCATTAAGCCTAGCATATGGTCTATCTTGGAGAATGATCCATGTGCACTTGAGAAAAATGTATATCCTGCTGTGTTTGGGTGTAATGATCTGTATATGTCTATTAGATCCAGCTCCTCCAATATACTGTTCAAATATTTTGTTTCTTTAGTGATTCTCTTTTGAGATGTTCTGTCCAGAGTTGATAGTGGTGTATTAAAATCCCCCACTATAATTGTAGATGCATCTATTCTTTCACTTAGTTTTCCCAGCGTTTGCCTCACGTATTTAGAGGCGCCCTTGTTAGGAGCATAAATATTAATGATTGTTCATTCTTCTTGAGAGATTGTCCCTTTCACTAATATGTAGTATCGTTCTTTGTCTCTCACACTTGTTTCGCATATAAAGTCTATTTTGTCTGATATTAATATAGCTACTCCTGCCTTTTTTTGGTTATTGTTTGCTTGTATGATTGTTTTCCAACCATTCACTTTCAGTCTCCATGAATCTCTGGATCTAAGATGTGTCTCTTGTAGATAGCATATAGATGGGTCATATTTCCTTATCCAATGTCCCAGTCTGAATCTTTTGATAGGTGAGTTTAATCCGTTGACATTCAGTATTATTACTTTCAAGGAATTATTTATGTTAGCCATATTTTGATTGGATTTTTGTTTGTCATATTTTGTTTGTTTGTTTTCTTCTCTTTTTGTCTTTTTTGTTGCTCTTACACTCTCTTCCAACTCTGCCTGTCCTGTTTTTTCCTTTCTTCCTGCAGAACTCCCTTTAGAATTTCTTGAAGGGGAGGTTTCTTGTTGGCATACTCTTTCAATTTCTGTTTATCTGTGAATATTTTGAACTCTCCATCATTTTTGAATGCTAGTTTAGCTGGATAGAGTATTCTTGGTTGGAAATTTTTTTCTTTTAGTACCTTGACTATATCATACCACTGCCTTCTTGCCTCCATGGTTTCAGATGAGAAATCAGCACTTAATCTTATAGAGCTTCCCTTGTATGTGATGGTTTTCTTTTCTCTTGCTGCTTTTAGAATTTTCTCTTTGTCTTGAGCATTGCATAATTTGACAAGAATATGTCTTGAGGTGGGCCTGTTGTGGTTTATGATGTTTGGGGTGCATTGTGCTTCTTTGATATGTACATCTGTCTCTTTCAGTAGATTTGGGAAGTTTTCAGCCATTATTTCCTGCAACACTCCTTCTGACCCCTTTCCCTTCTCTTCTCCTTCTGGGATGCCTATAATATGTATGTTTGAGCGTTTTGCATTGTCATTCAGGTCCCTAAGTCCTAGCTGGATTTTTTCTATCTTTTTATCGATCAATTCTACTATCTGTTTGATTTCCAATGTACTGTCTTCCACATTGCTAATTCTCTGTTCTGCCTCTTCTAATCTGCTGCTATTTGCTGCGAGGGTATTTTTGATTTCTTGAACTGTGGTGTTCATTCCCATCTTATCTGTTATCTTTTTGCGTATGTCTGCAATTTCCCCTTCAAGTGTTGTCTTCATATTGTTAACCTCTTCCTTTACTTCATTAAATTTGGCTGTGATATATGTTCTGAGATCTTTAATTACTTGTGTGAAGTTCTGCTCCCCTTCCTGGTTTTTAGTTTGTTCATTGGATTCAGCCATGTTTTCCTGATTACTGGTTTGATTTGTAGATTTTTGTTGCTGTCTGGTCATCA
Organism: Dasypus novemcinctus; assembly: GCF_030445035.2. NCBI lineage: Eukaryota > Metazoa > Chordata > Mammalia > Cingulata > Dasypodidae > Dasypus > Dasypus novemcinctus. The sequence continues at coordinate 84,778,120 of NC_080684.1, read as the reverse complement.
TTTTATCTTGATGGGTTTAATCAGTTCCATAGCTTCTTTGTCTAGTCTTGGGGATTAATTAGCTGTTGTTTTTGTGTAAGTGTTATATCTTCTCTTTGTCTCTTTGTTCTTCTTATTCTAATTTCTTGTTGCTGGCTGAGTTCACTTTGAAGGAAAGTATTAGGGCCAGGGAAAGGCAATTGTGTAAGAAAGGAAAATGTGTAAAGTAGTATTGGTAATAAATGTTAACAGAGCAACAATATGAGATCTGGGAGGATGGATATTAGATTCATGTAAGTTGTGCAGAGGTATAGCAGTAAGTAGAGTATGTATAATGAGGTAGTCGACTGAATATGGGAGGAATATGGTATGAATTAAAAAGCTAGTGTTTTTGTGAGAGAGTGAAAGAGAAAAAAAAGGCAATAGTTTCAAGAGTGGATAAAAGACAGAAAACAAAACAAAGGTATTAAAAATTAAGAGTTAGACAATTTGGGGATCAAAGAAAGGGAGGTGGAATATAGGAGAGACAGTAGATGATGGAGGATATCAAGATGTGGGGGAAAGGGGATAGTGTAGGTAGCCAAAATCAATTCACACAGAAATGAGGAAATGGAGGATGAGGAAACCCAGCAAATGTGAGGTGTTCCCTGTGGCACCAATTGTATAATTAAGATAAAATAAAATAAGAATAAAATGAAGGAAAAGAGAAAAGAGAAAAAAAGAGAGAGAGAAGAAAGAAAGAAAGAAAGAAAAAGGGGGTGGGTAAAGAAAAGGGATCGGAACAAGTAAGGAAAAGAAAAGAAGATATAGAACACCAACAACAGCGACAACAACAAAAAAAACCCTAAATAAATGAAAAAAAAAAAGACCTTGGGGGACACAATGGGAGAAAAGACTAGGAAATAATGCAATATTAGCAAGCAGGACAGTGAAAAATTAAAAACTAAAATTAAAAAAAACGCAAACATTGAGGGCTAGGACAATCAAGGACCTCAGATGGGCCTCAGGGCATGGTGGATTCAGGGATGGAAAGTCTGTGATATTACAGACTCAAGAGGTATGAGTCTCTGGGGTGTGGGCCACTAGGGTTTAGGGGACACAGACCTGGAAACCTCAAATCCGGTTAACAGGGAGCCTGGGAGCACCACAGTGCAACACAGCCTTCAGGGATCCCTGCAGCTGAGTGCCAGCCCTATGGGAGAGGTCACATCAGCAAACTCTGACCTATGTGTCCGAAACCCGCAATTCTCCCTCTCTCTAGGGTCTCTTCTGTGGCTGTATCATCAATTTGACTTCAGGACACCTCCCGCCCTGCAAGCCCCCAAAACAGCCAGTTGGGGGCGCCTCTATATTGCAGCCAATTTAAGGGCGCTGCAGATCCGCAGCCAGGCCTAGGGGGCAGGGCTCTAGCCGGAAGCACTGTGTCAGTGTCAGAAACTGAAAATCCCACGCCTCGCAAAAGATTCCCCTAATCAGCTTCCAGACACCTCCCACCCTGCAATCCCCTGAAATAGCCTCCTGGTGACCTCTCTTTACTGCGAGTGATTTAAGGCGACTGCAGATCAGCATCTGGCCTTGGGGGCGGGGCTCTAGCCGGAAGCACTATTATTCGTGTCAGAAATCAAAAATTCCCGCCTCGCAAAAAACTCCCGTCTGTCTCACCAAATAGGTTTGCAAAGGCCTCCTGCCCTGTTAGGCCCTTAATAGCCCGCTCAGGGCTTATGAATTCCCCGGTACCACAGAGTCTCCAGGAATCGCCGCCGCAGTGCTGGTGCCGTAGTTCTGCCCGCCCCAGGGGGGAGCGTCCCGTGCGCAGCCCCTAACTCTGTGTAAGAGAGCCTCAATTTTATCTTTTACACAAATTTTCTCTGTTACCTTCCCACGAAATCAATGTCCAGATACCTCCTGCCCTGCAAAATCCCAAAACAGCCTGGTCCTGAAGAATTTCTAATGCTGCCCAGCTGCTTCTTTGCAGGAGAGACTATCAGGTGCACTCACTCAACCACCATCTTGCCACTTCCTAGCCTTAATGGAAGGGAAAGAGGCAAACATCTGTTGGGCTCCTCTTATGTGTCAACCATGATTCATGGGATGGGGTTACAGAATTTCTGCCCTCATGAACCTTTTATCCTCATGAAAGAAGGCATATAGTAAACAAATAATTATATAATGTTAGATGGTGACAACATTCAACATAGTTTTCGACAAATGAGTCACAGAAAAGGGACACAAATGGGGGTGGGGGAGGCTGCACTTTTAAATAGGGTGATCAGGAAAAGTATCTCTTGGAAGGTGAGATTTGATCAAAGACCTGAAAGAGAGGAAGGAAGTCATGCTGATAACTGAAGGAAGAATGTTCCAGAAAGGGGAACAGATGGGCAGTGGGCATCATTCCCTAGCACTTCTGGCTTGCTCCGGTGAACAGGGATAGTCCTCAGGCAATGGGAAGACAGCCAGTGCCCACCGAGGGGTGTGGGAGGGGCACTGACAGCATCCACCACACTACTTAGCTTTGTAGGCATCAGTTTGCCCATCAGTAAAGTGGGAATAATAATGGCACCTCACAGAATAGTTATAAAGATCGAATGAGATTCTCTGCATGCACTGCATAGAACAGGGTGTACGCAGAGTTCAGTAAATACAGCATTGTGAAGAGACAAAAAGGAAAGCACATGGAGAGCCCAAGAGGAATGAGTGGGGAAAGTGGGAAATAGGGAAAAAAAACTTTCATGAATCAAAAATACAAAACAGACCTTATGAAAGAGCCATTGTCATTCAGCACATTTCAGCAGCAGTCTTCCCACGGAGGACTTAAAAAAAATTTTTTTTAATTTTTATTTTTTTAAATAATTTTCCTACAAAGGACTTTTGAGAGATTTGCTTCTTGAGAGTTGGGAAGAAGTTTTGAGTATCGAAATCCTCCACCCCACTCCCACCAAAGTTGGTAAATACAGAGGGAAGAAAGGTAAGAGAAGGGAAAGGACGATTTTTCTGAAATTATGCTTCTGCCTTGCTGTCCTTACAACTTTACAAGTTTCTGCCTTTTTTTAAGAGGGGAAGGAAATTGGTTCAGAAAGGTATTTGCTCTATTGCTCTATTTAAAAAATAAATGAAAGGAAAGCTCCTTTATTAACTTTAAGCAAGATAATTTTAAGCTAATTTGTTTTTAATGGGCCTGGGCTCAGATATGTTTTCTTTTTCTTTCCAGAAAAGCCCATAGCTTGTACCTCCTTAGTCTCTTCTCCATATCTGCCCCCTCCTTAGTTCATAACCTCACCATTTCTTGCGTAGTTGTATCCTTCAGTATTCATTCCACAAATATTTATCGTACACCTATATTTTGCCAGGCACTGTTCTAGTCATCGAGAGTAGATGGTCAACAAAGTCACTATCCTGATGGGTTGGCACTCAGTGGGGGAGGGGGAGAGAAAATAAATGACAAATAATACACTGTATATGAGTCAGGAGGACTCGAGCACTAGGGAGAAAACAAAGAGGGCTAGGCCATGTGAAAGTGGGTTTGTTCATTTCTTTAAGCATGGGAGACAAGGCTTTCTGGTGAGGTGCATTTGAGTTGAGACCTGAAGGAATGTGGGAGTCAAATCTGTAAATTTGGAAAAGAGTATTACAGGCAAAGGGAGCACAAAGTACGAAGGCTCTGAGGCAGGACAGTGCCTAGCATGTTTGAAGCACAGAAAGGAGTCAGGTGCAGCTGGTGTGAAGTAGGGAAATGAGAGCCTGCAGGTAGTTGAAGATGCCATCAAAGAGGCTCAGGTGAAGGTTTGATCTTGTCCTTTTTCAGGTTCACTTGTCTGTCTCCCTGTCTAAACTGTGAGCTTCTTGGAGGCAGAGGACTTATCTGAGGTGTCATTGCCTCCCAGGTGCCTGGTACATAGAAGAGGCTCCTTGGATATTTGTTGACTGACTGACTCACCCACTGGGCTAGTGGTAACAGACAAAGAACACTGGTCCTTGAGTCAGATGGCAGCTTTCAGTGACACCTGCCACTGACTTTGTCTGGAGGACAAGAGGCATCCCCTAGTAGAGATTAAAAGACATTTGGAGAGGGAAGCAAATGTGGCTCAGGCAACCAGGTTCCTGCCTACCACATGGGAGGTTGCTGGTTCGGGTCCCAGTGCCTCCTAAAGAAGACAGCAAGCTGGTGTAACAAGTAGGCATGGCAAGCTGACATAACAAGAGACACAAGAGGAAAAAACATGAGAGACCCAACACAGCAGGGAGCAGAGATTCCCAGTGCCTCCTAAAGAAGGCAGCAAGCTGACACAGCGGGCAAGTGGTGAGCTGATGTAACAAGTTGGCGCAATGAGACACAAGGAGGAGGAAAAACACAATGAGAGACACAAAAAAGTGGGCAGCAGAGGTGGCTCAAGTCATTAGTCAACTCCCTCCTAAAAGAGAGGTCCCAGGTTCAGCTCCAGGTGACTCCTAAATAAACTAGGAAGACAAGCAGACACAGCAAGTGAAAAACAGCAAGAGGGTGGGGAGAAATAAATAAATAAAATGAATCTTTGGGGAAAAAAAAAAAAAAAAGACATTCAGAGCACTATCTGTGAGAAATAGCCAGAGAAGATCCCGGGCCAGAATAGGTGCTTAATAAATACTCGTTTTCCTTCTTTCCCCAACCTTGGGTTCTGTTTGTCTTCCATCAGTCCCATCCCACCAGTGCTGGGATAGCAGCCAAGAAATATTGCCACTTTCTGTGAACACATGGATTTATTTAGCTTGGCTGTCTTACATTTCAGAACCAAGATCAATGTTTTAGCTGAAATATTTTCCCTGCCACTCGCCGGTAAGATTACTTAATTGATCTTTTGACCATCATATTTGTTTGTAAGTCAGAAAGTACATCTGTAATGTGCCGTTGTGCGCTTGAACTGAGTCCAGGGTCTGTAAATAAGTACGAGAGAGTGCTGTTTCTGCTACTTAAGCCAATCAATGTTATTGTTCCAAAGGAACTCACTTCCTTCATTGGAAATTCAAGCATATAATTTTAAAAAGTTCACCTTCCCTGGAATATTTATTATAGGCAGGAGGCATTCTGCTCTCTGAAATAAACAAACTGTCCAGGAATTAGATGATGTTGGGTAACAGCAGCAGCTCCAGCTCCACTTACCCCGGTGACTCCACGTGTGGCGTTTGCAGTCATTTGTTTAATGCCCGTGACGATCCTGGGAGTTAGGTGGAGTGTCTCCATGTTAAAGACGAAGAAACACGAAGGCCAAGAGGGAAGAAATAACAGCCAAGGTCACAGACACAGGAAGTTCTGAAGGCAGGATTCTAACTGGTCTCGTCAGGGCATGGCGTACCCTCTGCAGTGGTAAGATCATGGTCCACTATTGGTTCTTACAAAGAATAACAACGCCTCACACATCTTCCCAGAGGAACCATTCCCCTCCTCCGTAAGGCCCGGATAGAATACATTTCTCAGTACCCGGTTCTATAGCTGGCACCCCAAACCAGTTTTGGCCTTTAGGGCTAAGTCGCATCTTTGCACAAATAAAGAATTTCAAATAACATCCCTGTGCATTTCTTTTTCTTTTTTTTTTTTTAATGGTACTAGGGCTGGGGAATGAGCCCTGGACCGTGTGTGTGGGAAGCCAGTGCGCAACCACAGAGCCACATCAGCTCCCCGTGTTGGGTTTTTTGTTTGTTTGTTTTTCTGGAGTCACCGGGAACCAAACCCAGGACCTCTGATGTGGGAAGCAGGCGCTCAACTGCTTAAGACACATTCGCTCCCTTAAATTTCTTTTTGAGATCTCCGCTTTTGAGACTGCCTTGCTCACCTTGGTGTTTGCTAAATGTTGTTCAAGTGGCTGTTGCAGTGAGTCACAGCCTTCCCTTGGATTGAAATCATCTGATGATGCTGATGCTGATGCTGATGGTTAAAACTGCCGTTCATTTAGCAATTACTACATTCCAAGGTCTCTACAAAGGGCTTCACAGAAGTTCATTTAATTTCTACAATAGCCATGTGAGGTGGATATTAACATCTTCATTTTATAACTGAGATAACTGAAGCCTAAAAAGGTGAGGGAAATAACTAATTCTAGATCACAAGAGGATTAAGTAGCTAGCACAGCCAGGATTCAAACCTGGATCTGGCCAATCACACAGCCCACTCCCTTAGCCACTGTGATACTGGTGGGAGAAAGGGTCAGTATTAGCCATTAACTGGTGTTAAACTCTAACCAGATTTAGGAGATAGAGTTCTTTCTAGGCAAAGGATATCCATTCATTCATTCACTCACTCATTCATTCATTCATTCTGTGATACAGACTGTTCCCCTTGCCTGGAATGTTGCCCCGCTCTTCCTTCAATGTGGAGTTCACCTCGTTCTAATCCTTTAAATCTCACATTTAAGTGTCACCTCCTCCTGGAAGCCTTCCTATCCTGACATAACGCTCTATTACTGTGCTCTCTTGGTGCTCTGCATACCCTACCCTGGAGTGGAGCTGGGCTTTGAGGGCCACAAAATAGAGATACAAAGAATGATTATGGGTAAACTCACTTGAATTAAACAGGACAAGTAAAGCTTAACCTCCATTTCCTCGTCTGGTTTTTGTTTTTGTTCTTGTTTTAATGCTTGATAGAACATAATCACAGTATTTTATGGCTTTATGTTTATTCAAATATTTGGGGGTTATTTCTCCAAGATATTGAACAATCTCATCTCAGTGGATAGACCAAGGTTCATGCAATTTAAAGCTATAATTGCTGTAATTCCGATTTTGAGGGGCTGAGCTTTATATTCAGCATCCCCAAAAGTTGTAGCTAATGAAAAAATGAAAGCAAACAGTGTTGACCTAACCGGAAGCTCTAAATATAACCACCACCACCTCCAAAAAATAAAGATGAATACCTGTCATTATCATTTCAGCAATCATTTAATCTGCACTGTGTGTTTATTACAGCTATTTTCCTTATACAGACTTTGGTGAAATCAGACCACAGTGGATATTATACTGTATGAATAACCCATGCTGAAACTTAGAGATATTTCTTGCACACAATAACAGGAACCTATAAAGATATTATTATCCACATATTACCTATAAGGGATCTTAGGCTAAGAAGTATGGCACGATCACCTTAAATTCACACCAGCTAGTAAAAGGCAGAGCAAAGTAGGCTATGTATGATCGCAATCTAAGTGTCCTTTATACTGTGCCACACTGAATCTTTTGAGAAACAAGAGAAACAAGAGAAAACTATACTTTGGGGCGTCGACAATCACATTATAGATTTATAATTCAAATGAGTCTCATTAGGGTATAATAAATTTTACAGGGGCAATCCAGAGTAGTCAATATTTCTATAAATAATATTTCCGTAGAGCCTGTATCAGAGTTCTCTGAGTATTATTTCCTTCTATTTACTGTACTTACTCTATTGTTGATTATGTAATTGTCCTGCTATTGATACTAGAGAGAAGAAGAATGGCCTGAAATCTTACATCAATTTAGAAATGGCCATTCACCATGTTAATACTTCAGCTCAAATCTTTTCCCCAGAATCTTTGCTTACAATTCCCTAGACATTTCAAAAGCTACCTCTATTCTCTTGACCCTCAGGGAGAATTAAAGGAAAGCATGAGCTGACCTTCAGAATACCCTTTGAGGGAAGCGGATGTGGCTCATGAAATTGAGCTCCTGCCCACCACATGGGAGGTCCTGGGTTTGGTACCCAGTGCCTCCTAAAGAAGATGAGCAAGACAGCAAGCTGAAGTGACAGGCTGGCACAGTGAGCTAAGCAACAAATGACATGGCGAGGAAAACATAATGAGTGGCAGAACAAAGCAGGGAGTGGAGGTGGCTTAGGCAATTAGGTGCCTCTCTCCCACATGGGAGACCCTGGGTATTGTTCTTGGTGCCTCCTGAAAGGAAGACAGACAGACAGCGAGTGCAAACAATGAGGGGGTGGGGAGAAATAAATAAATCTTTAAAAAAGAAAAAGAAGACCCTTTGAGATTCCTTGATACTGGCCCATGGCACCAAATCAGGTTTCTTCCAAATTGTGCTTCTCAGCCTGTTAAATGAAACAACCCTGTATCATTTCTCATTTCTCCTCTTCTGTGACACAAGATGTTTGTCATTAGAATAACTCCTGGACCTGAACTTATAGGTGGAAGCCATGGCTTCCTCTCTCCTCTCCATCCTAGTCCTACTTCTTAGGAGTAAAAGGGTAATGAAGGGGTTATATTTACAGTAACAAATCACATTCTCTAGATCTCTCCCAACCCACTAACTGTTCAAGGCCTTGAGTCCCCATCAACATTTCCATCAATCATTTCTAGAAAGACTGGAGTAGAGATGGCCGAAGCGCTAACCAACACAGGATTCTGTGCTACCTCCTGAAGCCACCATTTTAGGTTCCATCATGAGGTCTGAGTTGAGGACTCAATCACAAAGCGCAGCCAGTGGGGTACTCTCTCCACTGCCCACCAGGGGCAATGTCTCCCACCCAAGCCTTGTATTTGCTCTTGGAGACACAGAGGTCCCAAGAGACCACCCAGGGCACTCCAGTGGCCGCTGCTGCCACTGTCCCAAGTACTTCCTTCATTGTCCCTGAAGCCCCATTGGGATGCCCTACAGCTGCTCTTCTAGAACAAGGAAATGCTCTTTCTCTACGCTTGGGGCCCTCCCCAAAGCCTGTGCTGACTTGCGCTCCAGATACTCACAAATATGAGAACAGCTTTGAAGTTTTCACTTGTAGCTTCTGCTCTAGGATTCTGATGGGAGAGTCTGAGAGGTGGACTGTACTGTACTCAAACTACTCCTTCTTCAGACAAAGTTGGGACAAAATTTGTATACCTAGATCAATGTCCTTAGACCAAACTCTTTCCCAGGAGGCACTAATGGTCCCTTTAGCAGAGGTTCCTGCAGGGCCCACTCCACCCCGCCCTACGCAAGTGAACCCAAGTAGCAAAAAGAGACTACTCTTCAGCGAGGCCCCTTGGAACCAACTTACTGTTAAACCTCCTGCTTCCAGCATTGGGTTTATCATCATTCAACTCCAAAACATAAAGAGAGTTTTTGGGAAACTGGGTTGGTTGACCTCCACAAAGCAAGCCCAGCAAATTCTGCTTCAAGAGAAGAAGAGGCAGATTTTCTCGGGGTCAGAGGTCACCACTGCATTCTTTCTCTCTCTGTCAAACACATCAAGGAATGGGAAGAAAGTTCAGGCCAGACCAAAACACACACCATAGGATAGCCTACTCCAGCAAAATCTTTCTGTCATTCCATTGATCTCCCAGGCCAGAAGAACTCAGGATATGTTTACTCCCACCTAGGGTTGCTCCTTCTTAATGATTGCTAAGGTCCTTACAATGGAGCCAAGAACAATGCAGCGATTGTGAAAGTCTTCGCAATTCTGGAATTTCTGTGATACTTCCACAAACCTCATGACTTCTTCTCAGGGTGTTTTGGCTTTCTGAAAGACTACTTGCCACTAGCCCCTTTGACAGCAATGAACGAGAGGATATTGTGGGGTCTGACAGAACAAACTTCCTTCTGTAATGGTTGCAGGAAAAGTACAAATGAGGCCAAAACAAGTACAAGTGGGAGGCAAAAAAAAAATCAACACAACAGCCCCGGTATTTCTTTCTCCCTGCTCCCTGGGCTTCAGCTTCATCTCAGGTCGGGAATGCCTGCTGCCAAAGCTGTAAATGCTATTAAGTTTGGCTTAGCCTCACTCGTGTCTACTCTCTCACCTGGAAAAAAATAATAACCTGACAAACACTGAATACCCTCAAGACATATTTAATGCTCTATTCCTGTTGCTGTGCTTATAGGACAAATGGAGAGACTATAACCAAGATTTTGACAGTGAGCAATGAATACTACCTGACGAAGCACTGTTCTCAGCAAAGTCTGGTTTTGTCTGGGCAGAGTGAGGGAAAATTCAAGGGCACACAGCAAATAGCAGAAGAAGCCTGGCTGATGCCCTAGACTTTTGTACATGTTTCTAGCATTCCTTGAGTCCCTGATGTGTGCCAAGCACTGAGAAGTACTTTTTTACCTCTTTAATCTGCACATACCCTGAAGTTCCCCAAGAACCTAACACTCCTTAGTAACTTGCCTAGGCATCCACAATAGCAAAGAAAAATACTTTCCTAAGAAATTCTGACCAAGCCCTTAAATCATGAGTGATTAAGCAAGACTATCACAAGAGACAGAAACCCAATTCAAAATAGTTTAAGGGAGGGGAGTGGATGTGGCTTACGCAATTGGGCTCCAGTCTACCAGATACCCAGGGTGAAGGCAAACTGGCCCATGTGGAATGCTGCCCTGCACAGGAGTGTTGGCCCACACGGAGTGCTGACCCATGCAGCATGCTGGTCCACATAGAGAAGTGGTACAGCAAGATGACACAACAAAAAGAGACACAGAGGAGAGACAATAAGAGATGCAGCAGACCAGGGAGCTGAGGTGGAGCAAGAGAATGAGAGCATCTCCCATTCCAGAAGGTCCTAGGATCGGTTCCTGGAGCCACCTAATGAGAATACAAGCAGACACAGAAGAACACACAGTGAATGGACACAGAGAGCAGACAAGGAGAGAAATAAACAAATCTTAAAAAAATAGTTTAAGGAAATGAAAAATAAATTATAGATGATCTAACTTTTGGCATAGCTAGATCCATGAGCTTATAAGTATCATATGGACTAACTCTGCCTCTCTTCATTGATCTTGTTGTCTCAGCATGTCACTGCTTCATTTTGTATATGAGTACTTTATCCTTTTCCCTTGAAGGGTTTCCCCCATAAGGATGAGAAGATGGCCACAAATGTTCCAGCTGTCATCATTTATCTGGTGACCCCAGAGGAAGAGAAAGTCTTTTCCAAAATCCACGTGATATCTCTGGTCAGGCTCTGGCTTATTTAAGTCACATTTCACCTATCTTTGCATCAGTCAGTGAGCTGGTGAGGTTGAGTCCCATGACTGACAGCTCACCAAGACCACAAGGTGAGGAAAGCAGCAGCTCTTTGAAAGTCAGCTTGCTGGACAAATAGCCCAGATGTCTGTCGGAAACAGAATTTAATAGAACTAGTTGGGACTTAACTTAGATGGGATTCCTTATGGACTTGGGTTAACAGTTTTCATGGTATTAACTTCCTTTTGTTTTATATTCTTGAACTATAAATTATCTTGTATCTACTTGCTGAAAATAGGATTGAAATGACCAATGAGGAAATACCAATAAGATTTGTATGTGTTTTAAAATTAATTTGAGCCAGTGATGATCATTTTTCTTTGTAGACTAAATAGTATGCTGGTAAAAATAGAATTGCTAGTATTTCTAATATAATGTTTTCAAGAGGCTGAAACATCACCTTTGTGGTATTCTTGGGAAAAGTGTTTAATCCAAATTTAATCATGAAAAAGGAATCAGACAAATGCAAAAATCTGGCCTAGTCTCTTCAAAAAATATCAATGTCATAAAATACCATTAAGTAATTAATGCATTAATTACTTATAAAAAGGGTTAAGGACCATTCCAGATTTAAGGAGACATGAGAGTCATGATAACTAAGTACAATGTATGGTCCTTGATTAGATCTTAGATTTTTTAAAAAATGGAATTATCAGAACGATTTAAGAAATTTGAATATCTGCTATCTATACATTGCAGGGGTTCTTAAAAAGGGGTCCATGAGCTTGAATTAAAATTCAAAAAGCCATTATTCTTGTGGGGATGTGTTGGTGTAGGTGTGATATATTTATTAAATACTACACAGGATAGTGTGGACTTAGTCAGGGGTCTGTGGTTTTCATCTGACTGGCAAAGGGTCCATGGAACAAAAAAGGTTAAGAGTCCTTGATGTATTGGATAATGATCTTGGGCCATTGTTACATTTCCTCAGTGTGATAGTGGTTATGTAGATGAATGACCTTGTTCTTAGGAGACACAGGGTGAAGTTATGATAACGCACGAGTCTTCAAATGATTCAGAAAAAAATATGTACACAGTTATACATGTATATGGAAGGAGAAAGAGGAAGTGAATGTAACAAAATGTTATGAATGGTGCGTCTAGGTGAAAGTACATGGGCATTCATTGTATGTTATATTATACTTGCAGCTTCTCTCTAGGTTTAAACATTTTCCAAATATGTCGGAGGGAAGAATTATCTAAAATTTACCTACCTCACCTATAACACGGAAAGTCCAAACAATTCAGTTGTGTAAGCGTAGGTCATTATTACAGGTTATTTAAATGCCTGGAAGGAGCCTTAACAGCCAAAGCCACAAGAGCTGAGATCCAAATCTGTGCAGGACCGGGCTGCGGCTGGCGCCACCTGGCGGCAGTAGTCTGCTTCAGTTTAAGTAAAGATACGATTGCTCTGGGTCCTACTGGTGATGATTCCAGGAATCCCTAGTTTAGTAGCATCCGTTTCCTCGACTGTCCTGGGAGTTAGGCCAGGAGTCTTCTGCAAACAAGGGGACCCGCCCTCCTTCTACCTTCTTCCCACGCAAGGTTGCAAGGTTGCGTATTGTGGGTGGGGGTAGAGGGGAAGGCAATCTGGGTCCCATCCAGGTGAGAAGCCCTGGCATCCAGAGGTTGCCTGGCTGTGACCCTGGGCAGCAGACTCAGCCACAGTCCGCCTGCAACAAAGCCCCTAGATCCAGGGACCTAATGGCCACCAATTCAACGGGGAAGTGGTTGGGAGAATTTGAAGCAGTTCCCTATGTCAAATCATGACTCAGAAGGGGATATCACTTAGCCAGTGACAGCTAGGTAGGCAAAAGATCCTAACAATTCCTAAATAGTAATATTTTAAAAATTATTAGAATTACTTGATACATTATTTTCACTACAATTTATATAAATTAAAGCAGTTTTATTAGAGAATAAAATGGAATATATTTTGAAAATGTTCTTTATATATTATATATTAATTTAGATTACCATATTGCTGTTAAAGATTTGACTATCACCTCTGCACACATGTATGTTTTGGATAACATGTGGACCTACACATACAAGTGTACACATACACATTCAAAGAGTATTCCAGTTTGTGTTGTGAATGGAAAAGTGGGCAGGTAGAAATATGTGCCCTTTCTTTGCTTTGTCATCTTTTTTCCCCTGAATGCTAACTGATAATTCAGAAAGTATGTATGGTATGATTTATTTAATAGTATTATTTGCTAATGATTTATATCTTGTCTATTTTAAGGAAAGATTTGAGGTATAAAACATGACAATGGGAAACATTTTTAAGATTGAAAATTCAAGAGGAGAAGAGAGTGAACATGGGGTAGACTAAAATGTCACCATGTAGTTTTGAATTTCTTGGGAGGAAAATATGATGAGCTGTTGCTTCTGGATCCTCAGCTCCGCAGGAAAGTCAGGGTTTAGTCTGGCTGGAGGACACCCAAGTGAGGAGGACAAATGGAGACAAGGAACCTCTGCAGTCACTCTAGGGATAACAAAACAAAATGAGGAGGTGGGTGAGAGGTCAAACTCTATACACTACAAAGATACTCTGAATGAGTTGATCAAATCAAGGGGCCAAAAGCAGGAACTGGTGCACCAAGAAGACAAGAGGTGACAGGTAGAAGGTCGGGAAAGAATAGTCTTGTGTAACAGCTGTTGGCTCCGGCTACAATGGTGGGGCTGCCCATGGGGTTGAGGGGAAAGCGGTATTTCAAGGATCAGGGATGCAGAGGATGGAAATACATCTCTTCCCTTCATTAAAGAAACCTATGTTCATCACAGGGGCACCGAGTAACTTGGTGACTATGGATTTCGTAAACAATCCTCCAAATACACTTACGCAAAAGATAGGACCTTGGTAAAGAGGCTGGATAAGAGCTAAAAATGCATTTTTGAAAATCAATAGCATTCTTTCATACCACTGAGAAGCAATTAGAAAACATAATGAGAAAGTGAGTCCAGTTGCAGAAGCAAGAAAAAGATAAAGTATGTTGGAAGAAAATGTATATGACCAATATAAAGGAAATCCAAAATTTTACTGAGAATTTTAAAAAAACTTAATTAAATTGAGAGGCATACCATATTGGAAAACCAAGTATCATAAGATGTCAATTCTTCACAAATTCATTTATAGGTTTAATGATTCCCAAACAAAATTCCAACAAGATTTTTTTGGGGGGCGGGGGGGGGGGGGGGTAGAAAATATTTTAAAAGTACAAATGAGGCAATAAATAAAGTTGAATACAAAATAACTTTCAAAAAAGCAATAGTAACCACATTGGCGAGGCAGAAAAATGGTGGTGAAGAACCCTACATGTTAAAAGATTTTAAAGCAGTATTTAAAATACTGTGGTAATCTTTCAGGAACAGACAACCCCACAGGATTAGAATAAACATAAAAGATACAGACTCCACCACATATAAGAATTTGATATATGATTTTTCAAAAAGGCATCACCAAGTAATGTGGAAGCAAAGAATAATTCAATGAATGATGTTAGGATACTCAGCTAGCAATTTGGCAGATAATAAAGATTTAGATCTTTATCTCGTACATGCATCCCCATCAATTTCAAGTGTATTAAATCCTTATGAAAATCAAGCCATAAAAAGTAGAAGAAATAAAATAAATATTCAGCAAATCTCTAGGAGCAAAATAACATTCCAAATTTGGGAGTGATTGAGGAAATTACAAAAAAGGGAGAGATTTCACTGCCTGGAATTCAAAACTTCTGCCTATAAAAGTATAGCTAAGTCAAAGACAAATAGACCAGAAAATATATATGCAGCAAGGACAAAGCAAGAGTCAAATTTTTCACTTTTATGTAATAAAACTTACACAAATTAACAAGAAGATCTCTAAGGATAAAAATAAACAAAAGACTTTAATTGAGGGAGAGGAGGTGGCTCAAGTGATCCCTCCCACATGGGAGGCCCTGGGTTCTGTTCTGGATGCCTCCTAAGGAAAGAAGGAAGTGGGACAGACACAAGTGCAAACAACAAGTGGGAGGAAATAAATAAATAAATCTTAAAAAAAAAAAAGAAGACATTAATTGTTCAGCTTCAGTAGTGGTCAAAGAAATAGGAATGAAGAGAACAATGAACTAACAATTTTCATTTACTGAATAGTATTTTAAAAAAGGATCAATACCCAATGCTGGGAAAGAGGGAAAAGTACTGTAAAAAGCTTGTCTTATCCTTGCTAATGGCTTTGGAAACCAGGAAAACACCTTTGAAAAGCAGTTGGCAGTATTTATCAAGAACCACAAAAACATGCTTTAACACTGACCAGTATCCCTAGCACAATTAAAGGGTTTATTTGGTTATTTGTTTGTTTTTGAGGTACCAGGGCCAGGGATTGAACCCAGGACCTCACATGTGGGGAGTCAGGGCTCAGCCACTGAGACACATCGGTTCCCCTGAAATGGTTTTTTTCATGTATTTGCTTGTTGTTTGTTTTTTTTTGTCTTTGTTTTTAGGAGGAGCCGGTATGGAACCCTGGACCTCCCATGTGGGAAGCAGGTATTCAAGTGCCTGAGCCACATCCATTCTCTAAAGTATTTGTGAAAAGCAATTTTTGTAGATTAATTGCACTAAAGGATTATTCTTTTGCTTGTAGCCACCAGCACTCACAGTTTAAAGATGGTGTGCAAACTTTCTAAATATCTAGAAATGTACTCCTGTTGCTGGAACTACTAGTCCCTACAACACAACATCTTTATGAAATATGTACTATATGCACATCATCACACCATCTTCAGTGCAATTTGTGAGAAAGATATATTGCCAGTTTTAAGTTACTTCATTAATAAATTAAAAAGCAACAGAAACGCAGTAGAGATTTTTTGAAAATATGCATCCCAAAGTGAACTTCCTTGTGAGAAACTCAGGCATAGTGAGCAAGAGATGGAACAAAGACCACACACACCCTGGCAGTTCCAGAAGAGGAGAAAGAGATTTGGGCAGATCCAGAGAGAGACTGAGAGCTGCTCTTTTCCCCCTGGGATTTGTGATGTGGTATCCATTATGATCTCATAAGTGATGCTGCTTCAGCCTGCTAAAGAGCTGCTGGGAGCAAGATACTAGAAATTTTATGAGAAATTATTAGGTTAAAAGCTTACAGTTCTGAAGCTATGAAATGTCCAAATCAAGGCCTCATCAGAGATGCTATCTCACTGCAGTTTGGCTGCTGGTGATCTTGTGGACTTCTGCCACATGGCAGGACAGAACAACTGTTTTGCTGGTCTGTGTCTCTTCCTTCTCCACCAGGCTTACTTTCTGTATTAGTCAAAGGTGTGCTGATGCAAAATACCAGAAATTGGTTGGTTTTTATAAAGAGTATTTATTTGGGGTAGGAGCTTACAGATACCAGACCATAAAACATAAGTTACTTCCCTCACCAAAGTCTATTTTCATGTGTTGAAGCAAGGTGGCTGCCGACATCTGCCAGGGGTAAGGCTTCCTGGGTTCCTCTGGGCTCAGCCCCTCTGTTTTCTCCACAAGGTCACCTGTAGACTATCAGTTTGAATGGCTCTGTCTCTTTCCCTGGGGCTCCAGCTTAAGACTTTAGCATCAAACTCCACCATCAGAACTCCAACATTAAGAACCCTCAACTCTGTCCTTTGCCATGCCTTCTTTCTGTGAGCCCCCACTCACCAAGGGATAGGGACTCAACATCCTAATGATGTGGCCCAATCAAAGCCCCAGTCATAACTCAGTCATGCCCAGGTATAGACCAGATTGCAAACATAATCCAATATCTATTTTTGGAATTCATAACCATACCAAACTGCTACATTTTCTGTAAACTCAGCTGTAGGCAATCGGGAATACGGCTTGTCTCTCTCCTCTCCTCCACACCTCTCGGCCACTTGGGGGCCTCTTTCTGTGCCTCTGTGCTCCACTGATTCCAGCCTCCTGCCTCTGGGACCTCTCTTTCAGTCTCTCAGGTTTTCTCTGTCTCTGCTGCTTTTTTTCTGTGTGTCTCTGAATGTTTCTCCCATTAATAAAGTATTCCAGAAGGAGGACCAAGACCCACCCTGGGTTACTCCTCACTGAAGTAATCCAGTCAAAGCCCCCCTCCCAACTGAATTCAAGCCAATCAAAGGATCCCAAATCCAAGGGAATAGTTTAGCTTTAAGGACATGATCTTTTCTGGGACCCACAAAAAGCTTCAAATTGTCATGGATGGCGTCTTTATTCTGCATTGAAACCAACAAAGGAACTAGGATCTGCTTGCCAGCCCTGATCCAATGTGGAGTCTTCTTACTGATTGGTAAATTTATCCTTATCTCCAATTGAGAAGTTTCCTGACTCTTCTTTCTTGACAGAAGGTCTACCTTTCTTTTTACCCTTGTATTTGTATATGTTTTTATGTGTAACTATGTGCCTGAAATATAGTAAGCACTAAAAAAAAAACATGGTTGAGTAAACTTAATATGGGCAGGCTGCCTTAAGGAGGTGAATATTAAGGTGCTTTTTACTGAAAGAAGCTTATATATAAGCCTTTTATCCAAATTGGCTTTTCCCAAAATGTCATGCTTCACCTTAGTTTTCATTTCTGATGCTATTTCTTAGAATCATTGCCTACTTGGTATATATTGATTTCATATTGCTCTCCAGAGACTTGAGCAGTAAATAAAAATTAACTTTGTTATCTAGTCCATTGATTTTTCTCCTAACAAAATAGGTTTCATTTTCAGCATTTACTTCTATTAATTGCTACACATGCCATAAGTGGGTCCTCCAAGCTAACTTCCATTAATTTCTAATATATGTTTGGACTCACATAGCATTCCTGTGGTTATTGTAGGATTTGGCAAGGATAGTTTGACACATACTTCATTCTTATTTCTAAACTCCCCAGAATGTTGCAGATAGGAGATTTCCAAGGGAACCCCCCCCCCCAAGTAGTAACCCCTTTCTCTAGGTTCTGAGCAAGCTGAGAAATTAAATAAAGAGTAAAGATAGAAACTGAAATGTCAACACTATTTGTAATAAAACCTAGGTGGGAAGGCAGAGTTTAGGGTACTAACTACATGGGCCTGCTGGCGCTGCTATAACAAAGTAACACAGAATAGTTGGCTTGAACACCAAGAATTTATTGTCTCACAGTTTTGGAAGTTTGAAGTCCACAATCAAGGTGTCAGCAAGATCACACGTTCTCAGAAGTCTGCAGTATTCTAGAAGGTGGAGAGGTCTGCAGTATTCTAGAAGGTGGTGGCTTGCTGTCAATCCACAAATCAACCTCTGCCTCTGTCTCCTCTTCTCTTCACATTTCCTTTGCTTCTAAGGCCCCAATCGTAATGGATTAAGGTCCACCCGATTCAGTTTGAACTCACCTTAACTAACAATGTCTTCAAAGATCCTATTTACAAATGAGTTAATTCATAGGACAGGGCTTTAAGACTTGAATATGTCTTTGTGGAGGACATTATTCAATCCCTAAAGGGCAGGTTTATGTACCAAGGTCCAGGCAGACATGAACCAGAGTTCCCTCTCCTCTTCTACCCACCTAACTTACCCCAGGTCTCTGGAAACAGCAGAGCAGAAAGAATTTTGCTCTCGGCAGGCAGGCTCCCTTCCAAAAGGAACAAGGAGAGAATTCTTCCTAACTTTACCAATAAGGTAAGTCACTACCTCTCTGGGCATAGGGTGAACAAAGGAAGAAGGCCAGATACTAAACTGATTGAGCACCTTTCACAAGAAGGAAATATCAGGAGATGGAAAGAAGGGTTCCCCTCTAAAAAGAGGCCTATTGGGAAACAATAACAAGAAATGAAGGAGCATGGAAACAGAAATAAAATATCCAATCAAATAAAAATATTTTGCATTAGTCCATATCTTCTAGCCATAAAGCTTTGAGCAAACAACGGCATCTCCCAAAGTCTCATTTTTATCATTTGTAAAATGGAGATAATAATATATATTCTCTTATTCCCCAAAGTTATTACAAGATGACTTAAAATAATGCAACTCAAAACATTCTTTAACATGAAGGTCTGATATTAGCAAATAGAAACTGATACAAAATCACAAATGAAAATCACAGCACCAAGAGTTTGATCTTTTAATCAACGGTTTCTTTCTCTCAGCTTTTAAGTAGAGTGTCACTATTTTTAGACTTCCTTCCTAAAATGCTCCTAAGGTCCTTCCACTTCCTTCTGTGCACCTTTTATTGCAGCTCTAAGGTGACCTTAGGGACTTACTGAACATTTCTGTCTTAGAGCCGACATTTCACTCCTGTACCATATTAGTTCCCTGTCTTCCCCAGGCACTCTAAGCACAACTGATCAGAACCCCCATTTTCATTGTATACCTGTTTGCGTATTTAAGTATTTGTTCACCTCTGTGTCTTCCCCAATTGACATGATCTCTTTCATGACAAAGACAATTATGGTATTGATTCTAACCGTAAAATAACAGTAAAATGCTAGACATTCTGTTAGGCACTTTATAAACTTTGTCTCTTTAAAATTATCCTACATGGTATATACCATTATTCCCATTTTACAAACGAAAAAACTAAGACTTGTTGGTATTTGTATCACACACTTAGCATAGCTCTGGGCAGAGACATTCAATAAATGTTTTGAATTTTGAAATGAATGGATTACTCCATAGTTTACTATTTTTTATCTTTAGAAAAATATTGCACTTAAATATGTATAACCCTAAGAGAGAACCTTTGGTTCATAAAGAAATGTCCTAGAGCTATAATCCACCTGTGAATTTTTTTTCCATTGTGTTCTATTGGACTCTATCCAATCATATTTGATATCTTTTTCTGCTTTATCTTTTCTCCCAGACTTCAATTTTTAAAAATTAAATAAATTTATTTCCAGTCACAATGAAGGAGTAAGTGCCCATGAAGCATTTTCTTTTGAGCTGAGGTATATTAAAATGACGGCTTATATATTTTTAAATTTAAAAATCTATAGCCATGATTTAAAAAATAGAAGCTTCTTTGGTAGGAAAAGAGGCCAATCCATAGTAATGAATAAGGATTGAGGCCACAGATCTTCAGATCTGAGATGGTAGAAGCAGTGAGAGCAAGGATGAGTTGGGGCACTGGAGCTGGGCTTCCAGCATGAATTTGAAGGTTTGGCTATATTCCCTAACTATGGCCAGAGGCTAAAGAGTTTCAACTCCCTGCCCAGGCTTGCTGCTTGAAAATGATTAGCTTGCCTCTGGAGGACAAAAGAATACCTAGATACTTGGGATATCTAGAACCAGCCAAGCCAACAATGACCTGGAAGTAAGAACTGTGAGATCCTACAGCGTGAGAGCCTAAATCATTACTGTAAGATTTTGCTTCTGAGGTTTGAACTTGAAAGTCAACAATAAAATTGTCCAAAAGCAGAACAAGGGAAGGGAAAAAACAAACAAACAATGCAAGTTGAACTCTCAAACAAAATTCACTTATGTGGTAATCCAAAACCATGAAAGACAGCCAACAAATAGGAAAATTTATACCTAAAGAAATGTAAAGATAGCAATCCAAAAAGGACTTCTAATTATGTTCAAAATCTTCATAGAGATAAAGAAGAGGATATCCAAGAGTGGAAGTTATGAATCAAGAACAAAACATTATGAAAAAGTATCAGTAAGAATTCCTGGGGAAAAAAGTTATTGACATAAAAAATGTATTGAGAGTTGACTGGATTTGGTTATATAAAGAATTATTGATTGAAAATGAGGACAATACCCAAAACACAGCACAGAGAGATAAAGTTATGAAAAATAGGAAAATGAGATTGAGCCATGAAAGACAGATTATAATGCTCTGATGTGAATCTTCAGAATAAAAAGGTAAATCAAGTAACAAGTAGAACAACTTTAAAAAATTTTTTCCACTCAGACACTTTGTAGAAATACTGAAGAACTAGAGAACATCAAGAAAAAAGAAAAATCTTAAAGCTATCAGAAATAAACTACAAAGAATGACAATCAGATTGATGCAAGACTTCTTATGAGCAAAAAAGAAATGTTAGAATAAATGGAGTTAGATCTCCAAAGTGCCAGGAAAAAGCAATACCCAATCTAGAATTCTATACCCAACTAAAGTAACATTACTTGAATTTTGTTATCACATGGAGGTGTTACCTATTCACAAAGGTATGTATAATTTTTTTAAAAAGAGTGAGAATGTAACAGACCTTTTCATTCATGCAAAGACTAAGCTAGTTTATTATCCATAGGTCTTTCTTGACAGTGTTACTAGAGGAGGAAGAAAAAAAATCCATGAGGTAGGTGAAAGATGTAATTATTGACTCCAAAATAGAAATAATTATATATATATATATATATATATATATGTTGTAAAAAGAGAAACAATTCTTTTTTTTTAATTTAAAGGTAAAATGAACCTAAAATTCTAGATAATAATATGAAAGATGGTTGTGGGTGAGGTTAAACAAGGAGGAAGTTAAACATGCTAAGTTGCTCGTTTTGTTTGAAAGTTGTATTTTGTATGTGTATTAAAAATTTAATTGTAACCATTAAAAATATAACTAGAATGTTTGCAAACTGGTAAAAAGAAGAAGAAGGAAAGAGAGATACAAGGCAGGAAAGGAGAAAATTACAGAAGAGAAAGTATGAAAATAGAAATGCAGGATAACATGGCAGAGAGAATCCAAATATATTAGTAACCACACAATAAAACTAAATGCACTGTCTTCCTTCACTAGGCACTGCCCTTGTATTCAGGGGATTCTTGCCATTCTCTTAGAAAATGTAGTAGTACTACCCAGGATGGGAATTCAATTCTGTCGGTTATTGTGTGGGTGTCCACCCACCTAGACAGTGCCCCATGAACAATTGAACATATTCGTGTGTTTTAGAGGCATGCCCCAGGTGCACCACTCCCAAAAGTCTCCCCATCACTGAAATCCTGCACCAGTGATCCTCTCTTGTCACAGCTGTGACTCTTCTGTGATCCAAAACCACTCCAAAAACAAAGTCAACAAAATAACCAAATAAAATTAACAAGAAAATGAAATAACAATAGTTTTAAAAATAACAAAATACAAAAAATAATTTTAATTAAAATAATATAAAATTATTTTAGACCTTTTGTCTTTCATCACTGTAAGATCTGTTGTCTTGTATGTACAGTGACCATTTCTTCTGTATATTCTTCAAGTGCCTTATTTTTTCCATTTTGCCTTTAAAGAAGCGTTAGTTTAAAGAAAAGTCACAAAATATAGGGGTTTCCCATGTATGCAGATGGTACATTTGTTACAATTGATGTACAAATATTGAAGTATTGCTACTAGCTTTGGTCAATGGTTTACATTATGGTTTACATTTTGGACCATACACTTTTATAGGTTTTGACGAAATTTAAAATGGCCTATATCCATTCTTGCAAGATCATGCAGAACAATTCTAATTCCCTAAAAATGTGCTCGGTGCCATCTATTCTATTCTTCCTTCTCCCTACCCTTGGAACCTATGGTAACCATTGTTTCAGTTTTTGAATAATAATAGTCATAGTTACTTGCAATAATATTGAGGGCTTGACATATTGGTCTGTTTTCTTTTATTGGGCACTGCCTATGTTCTCGAGGGATTCTTGTCCCTCTAACTGAGAACACACCAGAATTCCCCAGGATGGGAGTTTAATATAATATTTTCTTATTTATTGTGTGGGTCTCCACCCACTGACATAACAAACTATGACAAAATGTACACTTACATATTCCATAGAAGCATGGCCCAGGTACACCCTATCCCATATATCCCTCACACCCGATGCCCTACACCAGTAACTCTCCCCTAAATCTCAGCAGAGTTGCAACACCTTCTCTCCATCAAACTCATCCAGTACAATTAACAAGGAGATGACGAAGGACAACACCCATCCCAAGGAACAGAGAGTATCTGCCACTGCAAGCAAGATAGTTCCATCCATCTGCTCCATGGGACCTAAGCCCCCTCTCAATTAGATACAGAGTGGGCATCTCCATCCCAAGATCCTTAAGACTGGGGAATGAACAATAAGGTAGAGTTATAATTATTCTCTTATAGACTTCTTAGTAGTATAGCAATGGAAGAACTCTTATCATTGATATAAAGGCAGTGGCCACCAGAGGTTCTGAGGGGAGGGAGAAGGAAGAATAGGTGTAATATGGGGGGCATTTTCGGGACATTGATATTGCAGTGACAGATATATATTATTATATATTTTGTTATAACCTACAATATTGTGCAGGATAGAGTGTAAACTATAATGTAAACTATAGTTCATGGTTAGTAGCAATGCACCAATATATGTCCATCAATTGTAACAAATATACCACGCTAATGAAGGATGTTGTCAATGTGGGAAAGTGTGGGAGGCGAAGGGGCATATGGGAATTGCCTATATTTTATATGTAACATTTATGTAATCTAAAGCATCTTTAAAAATTAAAAATTAAAAAAATTTTTTTTAAGTTAATGAATTAAACACATTAAAAAAAGAGGCTTCTAGATTGAATTAAACAAGCAAAATTAGATTTACATGTGACAACCTAAGTAGAACCACTCTGTTTTCTCTGAGTTGAGTGTGTGTGTGAGTGCATGTGTTGGGGGGTGGGGGGAAGTGATGGTGGAGGTAATTCAGTCTTCATGCTCTTTGTAAAAGATATTCTTGGCACTTAAGTTTTCTGAGCCCAGAAGCACAATTTCAACCTTTGTATATATCCATTTACAAGTTGTAATTCAACTAATTAAGATTTTTTCCATGAAAGTTCTACTGAAAATTGCAGAATATTAAAGATGAAGCGGATCATAGTGAACAAGCAGGGGTGGGGGATGAAATCTGTGAAAAGAATTAAAGCACGCCAGAAAGTATCAGCTGGTTTATACGCTACATGAGAAATAGGTCAACATTACAATTTCTTTCTAAATGCAGCCATTCAAATCCCACTGAGAGAAAAATTTCACATATCACTGATTATTCATTCGACAATTTTAGCCAAGATCTTCATCCTTTCCTGGGGCCTGTATAAATCAATTGTAACAAACTGTGCAATTATCATTCTTGAAACTGGCTGCTAGTGGCAGATTTAAGTTCCATTTGCAAGAGAGCCAAAAAACGCTCCTTTGCCTCCTAAACTCAAAAGCCAGAATGCAGCTGAAAGATGGTCACTGCTTTGTTCTTGAATGGAACTAATTACAAAGCTGTCTGCAGCAGGATGGGCAGTCAGTGCGTAAATAGGAACAATTAGAGCTCATTTTAAGCTGAAGTTATGTCTAAAAAAGGAATCAGGAGCTTCAGGTTTTGATTACTCTCCTAGATGTCGTTAAAATAAACAGAACCTGAACTTTTTTTCCCACAGTTTAGTTCAATTAACGTGACAGTTCTGTCATAAGAAGGTTCTAATTTTAATATTTCTACAGATGGTTTGTTAAGAATGTGACGTTTTTTCCCTCCTCCTCCTTTCCTCTCGAGTTATTTTAATCCTACAACACAGTCAGTTTAAAATACTTTGCATAGTATTGACATACGTATTAATGTATTTAGTTCGTATACCTTCTTTGAGTCCTTATTTTTCTAATTGGGCCATCAATCATTTATTAAACCCTTACTATATTTGAAGCATTGCACTTAATCCTTTTGAAGCATTTTCTTGATTAATTCTTACATATACTTTGTGAAATAGGTATTTGTATTAGCCTCATTTTACAGTCGAGGAAATTGAAGTTTGGTTACTTGCCCAGGGTTACAGAGCTAGTAAGAGGTGGAGCCGTGCTCTACGCCCAGCCTGCCTCCAGAGCCCTGGATCTCAACCGCCCCTCTTTCCTGCCAGCAGTATTTGAATAATACCTTTCAGTCTCTGCTTTTAGGGAACTTGGCTAAGAAGACATGACACATTATTGTTAGAAAGAAAGCTGCACCTATAAGAGAGCAAAATCTCACCCATTTGTGGAGGAGAAAAGAATTATATTAACCGATCTTGCAAGAAGGGGCTCTGGACCTGGATAAAATGGCCAGGGTGCTGAAAAGCAAGAAACAGTGATATTTATAACCTAAACCTAACACTCGGGTCCCTCCCCGTTCCCCATTGATTGGGTACTTCAGGGGTTACAGCCTAAAGGAGACATCTAACTAATTTCCGTGGTTCCTGCTCTGATTTCCTGCTCCTGTAAGGCGAGCTGGGCGGGCTCAGTGCTGCTTTGACCCCAGGTGCTCCTTTCAAATTGGGCACCGCTTTCACTCCTGGTTCTGCCCCCAGCACTCACCGTTGGCCCTCCCTTGATTAGGCACCACTTTTCAAATTCTTGGAGCACCAAAGCCATAAAGCTGCTAGAACCCCTTTCCCACCCTCCTCAGCAGCAGAGCTGCCCGGGCTTTCCCTTTGTGAGAATTAAACTTAACCCCTTCCCACATTATCAAGTAGTTTAGGAAACTGCTGCAGGAATTTAGGCAACATATGAATGTGTGTGTTTGTGTGTGCATTTGTGTGTGTATCTATTTGTTGTTCCGGCAGAGGGAGCCCTGCCGTGTTGCAGGTTGTAACAGTTTTCCAGGTGCAAAATTATGAAGGCCAAAACTAAAATAGATGGTGAGAGTAAAGAAAGAGTAGGTTGAAAGTAACATCTCAGAGATGAGGTGACTGTTGCTCTTAGACGTTTTTAGATTGTGGTCCAAGATCAAATGGATGCCATGATCTTTTAAGGTAATGAATATATGATTGCTTTGAGATTCCCCTCTCTTTTCTGGTTACTCTTCTGTATCCATATACTCAACCTGACCATGTTGATTATCTCACTGGTTTTCTTCTCCATATTCTAAAAGCACTTATTATACACATTACCCAAATTGGTCATTCATTATGTTTTATTTATTTTTAAGATTTATTTTATTTATTTCTCTCCCCTTCCCCCTCTCTCCCCCCTCATTGTCCGCTCTCTGTGTTTATTTGCTGTGTGTTCTTCTGCTTGTATTATCAGGCAGCACTGGGAAACAGTGTCTCTTTTTTTCTTGTGTCATCTTGCTGCATCAGCTCTCTGTGTGTGCGGTGCCACTCCTGGGAGGGCTGTGCTTTTTTCACATGGAGCTGCTCTCTTTGTGGGGTGCACACTTTGCACGTGGGGCTCCCCTACATGAGGGCATCTCTGCGTGGCATGGCACTCCTTGCATGTGGCAGCACTGCCCATGGGTCAGTTTATCACACAGGTTAGGAGGCCCTGGGGATAGAACCCTGGATCCTCCATATGGTAGACGGATGCTCTATCAGTTGAGCCACGTCTGCTTCCCCATTATATGTTGTTTGAGAATTTATTTTCTGCAAGGTGACATACCTGCTCAGATGGACTCACATGTCCTCCTTCAATGATTCATTTGGTGGAAACAGCAAAGTCATGAGCCAGAATGTTATCTAACCCACAAAATCACTCCATGAAAAAAAAAAAAAGGTCATTTTATCATTCATTGAAAATTAATCTGTGTCTTTTTTCTTTTTCATGACCAAACCCTGCCTAGGATTCTGTGGGGCATGTAGATGAGATTTTAAAATAAAAAGGAATATAAGAATGAGGGTGGGCAGGTCCAACAGTCATGGCAGATAGCTCTGGAGTTTGGTGCCGTGGGCCCTATTTTGGAATTTTTGCTCCTGAGTGTGACAGAGTTGGACTCAGATGTGACTTCTCTACACATGCCTCTTCGGTCCCTTTTATTGGACCTGTGCTTGGCACTGAGGTTGGTGTATGTCAAGGAGACTTGAATCTCTGGCTGGGTTGTCCATGTGCCAGCTGTTCCCTGAGCCTCAGTGGAGTTGCAACACTTACTCTCTAGTGTAAGAAACAAAGATTAGTTTAGTTTTCACATAAAGGAAGAAAATATTGATTAATGTAACCTGGCAGCCTACTGCCTCAGTCTCCCTCTCCCAGATTAAACAGCAACAAAGGAAACCAGCTTAAGCCAGTCCTATAGGCAATAAAAAAGATGCCCAAGAAAGAGCTAAGTCAATACCAATTCAGCACTAAATTCCATTCCTTATTTGGCAAAGGGGAGCAGGTAAAAACTAAAATGGTTGGAATGTGATGGGGGAAGCGGTTAATCACAAACTTTTGCGCGGGAAAGTTAGATCTTCTCGGATAGGCTGTAACTTCTGAAGTATCCAATCTATGGAGAAACAGAGGAAGGGCTTGCATGCTAGGCTTAGGGGTATAAATTGTGTCATTTTTCTTTGTTCGGGGCACCAGCCATGTTTTCTGGTTGTGCGCCCCTTCTTGCAAGATTGAGAATAAATTCTTTTCTTCTCCACAATCGGGTGAGCCTTATTTTCTTTCAGAAGATTTCTTTCTAACATCTAGTTTGTTGGATTTACCCATGTTGGCTAACAAGGAGATGAGAATGGAAAACCACCACACCAAGGAACCGAGTTTACAACTGCAAGCAGGAGAGTCCCATCCCTCAGCCATGTGGAATCAAAGCCCCCTCTCAATTAAGAGGTGGAGTGGGCATCACCATCCCAGAGTCCTCAGGATTGGCGAATAAAATATGGATTAGAGTGGACTTACTGGTATTCTACTATAGAATTATTGTGATTCTAGCAAGAGAAAAAATATCATTGATGTGGAGACAGTGGCTACTGGAGTTGCTGAAGGCAGGGGAAGGGAAAAAGAGGTGTGATGTGGGTGCATTTTCAGGGCTTGGAGTTGTCCTGAATGATATTGCAGGGGCAGATGCAGGATATTATATATCCTGCCACAACCTACTGAATGGACTGAGTGTATACTACAATGTAAACTATAATCCATGCTGTGTAGTAGTGCTCCAAAATGTATTAATCAACTGCAATGAATGTACCACACCAATGAAAGAAGTTGGTAATGTGGGGAAAAGTGGGAGGTGTGGGGAGTGGGGCATATGGGAATCTCCTATATTTTTTTAATGTAACATTTTGTGTGATCTATGTATCTTTTAAAAACAAATAAAAAAACATATTAAGAAAAAAAGGAAGAGTAGAGGTAAAGAAATTGGGGAGTTATTTTTACCACTTAATTGGGAGGTCAGTATTTCTTTTTTTTCCTGAAAGGATAGTATTGACAGTCAGGTTCTCTGAAAAACAGACTGAGATGGAAATTTGCATGTATAATGTTTATTGGGAAGGGCTCTCAGGTCCACGCCTTTAGGGAAAGGGAAGAGAACAGTCCTGGGCAGAAGTAGTTGGGCTGTAATGCTACCACAGGAAGATCTCTGCTGAGCTCATAGGAGCTTTGGAGACTGTATGGCTCTTCAAATGGCCCTCAGCTGAGGAAAGAGGGAAAGGGGGTTGGGCTTTTATACCTCTGCAACAAATGGTCATTGTATGCAGGCTTCTCCCCCGGGTGTGGTGGGACTATCCAACCGAAAGCAATCAGAGGTGTGGAGAGGTAAGAATCCAACTGAGAGAAAGGTGACAAACCCACTAGCACTTCTGGCAGCTGGGGAGTGAGTACTGCAGTCCTAAAGCTGCGGTGAATCTGGGTGGCACACCACAGCATCCACAAGAGGCTGTTGTTGTTTTTAATTATAAACTACTTTGGATATACAAGTGTAGAATAATATAACACTCAAATACCCATATTCCAGTTTAGAAATAGAGCATTACAAATTCAGCTAAATAAATACCCAGTGTAGCCTTACCAAATCTCCTTCCCTCCCTCAAGAAGTAACCACTATTCTAAGCTTGATGCTTCTCTTTTTCACATAAGGTGACTAACTGTCCTTTTTTGCCTGGTACTGAGGTTTTTCCTGGGATATGAGACTTTCGGTGCTAACACAGGGAAACTCTTAGGCAAACTACGATGGTTGATTACCCTACCATGCATAGCTTATACTTTAACTGTAGGTATATCAAACCATAAATACATTTATTTTCTATGTTTAAATTTTACATACATGAAATCATGCTTTATTATCCATTCTAAGAATTTCTCCCTTTTACTCAATATAATATTTGTGAGATTGAGTTATATTGACACTAGTAGGTCAAGTTCATTTATTTTCACAGCTCCACAGGATCCTGCTGTTTGGAGACAACCATAACTTATTTATCCGCTCTGCTATTGAAGGGACATTTTGGTTGTTTCTAGCTGTTTGTTTCAAAGAGTGCTGCAATTAGCATTATGGTTCATGTCTCCCTGTGCACAAGTCTGAGAGTTTCTCTATGTGAGCAAATCTTGGCTTTTATTAGATACTGGACAACTGCTCTCCACAGTGGTTGTGCTAATTCACGTTCCCATTAACTGTGTTTGAGAGTTGCTACTGCTCCACATACTCACCAAGGTTTGGGATTATCAGTCTTTTAAAATAGTAACAATCTACAGGATGTGAAATTCTTGTTTTCTTTTTAACAGTAATCTACTCTACTTGTACTATTCCCTACTGATTTTTATGTAAATAAAAATGTAAATATTCACCAGCTTTTGCTTCCGTAGGATAATTATTTTGCTCTTATTGTGAACTCCTTAAGGATGGACTCCAGGTATAATTATTTTTAGAGTATGATAAACTATCACAACGCTTATCCTATAGCAATCACTCAATAAATGTTGACTGAATGATCAAATTCTGTATGTGTTCTATTTATTGATAATTTTTTCTTTCTTAAATATTTATGGATGAGCTAATAGTCATTCCTTCCTTCATTCAATATTTATCAAGTACCTTCTATACTCCAAGCACAATTCTAAGTGTGGGAATATGACAGTGAATGAAATAGACAAACATTCCTTCCCTCATGAATTGTTATGTGCTTAGCTCCAAGGTACAGTAGATGGGGATATAGTGGGTCAGTAAGATGTGAAGTGGTCAGAGAAGATGAGGCTATAGCTAAGACTTGGAGGATGGTACAACTAAGATGGCTGGAGGGAAAACAGCAAGGACACTGAGATGGAAGAGAATGGGAGGTTTGTGTGAGAGTGAAAACAGTGAAACTCACAGGTTTCAGGTGAGTAGAGAGATTTAGAGTTGGAACCATGGAATAGACCCAATAAAAGGTCTTGGAAAGAAGTTCAAAAATTCACACTGGTGGAGTAAGAAACACTGATTCAAAAGTTTTGGAGGATGGAAGCAACATGGTGAAAGAGATGTTCAAGAAAAATAGGTCTGGCTGTGGCCTGCAGAATGTGTTTAGTGCAGAAAGTTTGAATCTGGGAGTCAAGCAGAGACTGCTGCAAACATCCAGAAGCCTGAGAGCTCCCTAAACTTCTCCCTCACACCCCCACTCACACCCTCACCCCCCACCACCACGCTTCCAGGAAATGGTCAACTCCCATTCTTCTTCTTTCTTTAGTAGCTGCTGGAGCCACACCGCTGGTAGATAGTTTTCCTAAAAGGCAAACCCAATCATGTCACTCCATCAACCACCTCTATAGGTCTCACAATAAAATCTGAGCATCTTAACATGGCTCACAAGACCCCATGTGACCCAGCCTTGCCCATCTGAAAAGCCTCTCCTCCCCAATTCTTGGTGCTCTATCTTCTAAATTGTGAATGATGTCTCACATTTCCATGCCTCAGCATCCTGCCACTCCCATTTAAAATGAGTTTCCCTAACTGTCTGGAAACTCCTATTCTTTCAAGATACTGTGTGATCTTCTTAGAGAAACCTTGCTTGGTCACTTGCAGAGATGACCACTCATCCTCAATGAACACATTCATCACACATTCATCACAATGTGTTTGCAGTTATACTTATATGTCTGTTTTCCTTACTAAATTGTGAACTTTTGACAGGATAATCGATGTCAAACAATGGGTGTAGACAGTTTCTCCATTAGCTGTAAGCTCTATTAGGGTCCAACTTTCTCTGTTTTGTTCACCACTACTTCAAAGCTAAGCACTGACATAGTAGAAACGTACGTAGTTTTTGTTCAACTCATAGAAGATAGCAGGCACTTAAAAAATGTTTGTTCAATTAATAAATGAATAAATTGCCAGTTAGGCTATAACAGGCTGAACTAAATTTTCCAGCCATCTAGGGACTCGTATATATTGCCTGACTGCCTGCTGATTTGAAATTGTAAAGCTAACCATCTGCAGGAACCCAGCTGATATGTAGTATCCCCTTTGTGACATTCCTAATGTTGTATGGCTCAGTCAGGCATGTAATTAGGGCATCTGTGTTGTTGAAGGCAGTGATGAGCTACATAATATTATTAAATAGCAGGTATCCTCAGTACCTGATTAAAGAAATGGAAGTAGCAAGGGGTTTAATGACTAACTCAATCTCACCTCAAAGATGCAAAATTTCTCACTTTATAGCCCTTACCCAGAAACATTTTCCTTCTTAGCCAACACTGTTTTTTGTTTTGTTTTGCACACATTCCATCAATATCATTACAAGTAAGGTCAAACCATTTGACTTTAAATAAAGTCAGCCAGAGAGTATGGCCTTTCGAGATTTAAACCTTGAGAACAAAGTGAACAATAATTCACATACTTTCAGGACAGCATAGATCTCTTTTCAGACCAAAGATCATTACATGAGGTTCTTTCTTGCAACTTCAAAAGACAAGGGAAACATTAGGAGAGCCCAATAATGATTTGTGTTGGCCTATTCTAAATCCCAAGCACAGTGTCTGGCTCACAGTAAGTCCTCAAACACTTGAATGAATGAACCAATGTTCGTTCCTAATTTCTATTATCAGTAATAAAAATGGCAACTATACCAATATTAGGGGGAAAACCCAACTCTTTATTATATCTGTAATTTTTACTCTTGTGAATTATTTCATTTTGTGCCTTGATTTTATTTAAAGAGAATCTAGGTATTTTTTTCCTGTTTCTGATATATTTGCAGCTATAGATAAATTACCTTAGCTCTTTCTTTTCCTTCAGTAACTTTCCTTTGCACGTGAATGGAGACCAAATTCCTGAGCCGGGTTTTCAGGCCTTCCAGAGCCTAGACTCCTATCCCCCACTGTTTCTCAAAAAAATTCCTTACACTGCAGACGAAAGGAATTCTCTGTTATTTCTACACACATCTCAGAATTTCTTACCTGTGCCTTTGTTCATGCAAATCCCTCCAGCTGGAATGTTCTGTGCAGCATGGGGTGGTAGGGTTCAAAGCTCTAGCTCTGGGTTTAAGGCCAGGCTCCCCCACCTATTGACAGGTAACTCTGAGCAAGATATTTGTGCTAGTGATTTACCTGTTTACTTTCAGACCCTCCCTTCTCCCTTCAGCTCTGCTCAGAACCTCAGACTAAGGAACTCTAGTCTGTGTTTTCTAGGCTCCTGAGTATGCTAGCTTCTGCGGTCAGCCAATGAAAGATACCAGTGGGTGATTCAAGGACAGGAGATAAATATATATATATATATATATATTTTTTTTTTTTCAACTTTCAATTTTAGGATGTACTGGGGATAAAACCGGGACCTTGTACATATGTGCTCAACCACTGAGCTACCCCTGCTCCGCTAGAGGAAAGGATAAAGGGAGAAGTCAGAGAGTGTCTCCTCTTCTCTGGCTACTTTGCGCAGCATCGCTGGCATTACTTTGGGATCTGGCTCTTGCCAGACAGGCCTGCTGTGGTTGTAAGTTTCCTTGGATGGAAAGAGAGAGAGGGAGAGAGTCTCTAGGATCTCAGTTGAGACCCTGTGCAATTCTCATTTATGTGTGCAAACACTTTCTCTTTTTAAACTTAAAATCACTTGACTTGGGTCTTCCACCACTTGCAACAAGTGAGTCTTTATCAATTTAATTACTGAAGGAAGACATAACTTCTCACTTCCCACATAGCTTATGGTAAGTAAGAAAGAGGGAAAAGAGTGTTCTAAAATCACTATAATGCAGGGTAGAAAGTGATACTTGATGCCGGAGAGGTGTGGAAGTTCAAAGGAAAGGGGATACTACAATCATGACTGAGGGGTAGATGGAGCTAAAAGATGTTTGTTTGGCCTTCATTCAGGTTGGAATGGGAAGCCAAGGAAGGTTTTTGGGCAGTGGTGTGTTGTGATTCAAGGTGAGCTGTAGGCAGTTTATTATGGGTAAAGTGGGTAGTATCAATTGGATGGGGTCTCCAGGGTCACTGCATTGCACAACTCCAGGGGACAGCATTCACAAAGAATACATTACAAAGAGTGATCTCTAGAGTTGTACAATGTGCAGTTTTGAACCATGCAGAGAAAGTAAAAGTATGGCTGAAGACCTACTGAGAGGCTCTTGTCTTCCATGAGAGAAAAGACCTTGAACTTGGGGAATAACAGAGGCAGAGGGATAGATTCGAGACACATTGCTGAAATAACTTGAGATTTTCAATGTAGGGAATGGTGGGGGTATCAACAGAAATACAGGAGTCAAGAGGATGAGAGGACTTAGTAGAAATGATGGTAAGTTCCTTTACAGTTACATTTTGAGGTAGTAATGGGAGAAGGTAGTCATGGCTGCTGATCATGCAACTGGGGCTCAGGGAAATAGGGCTGAAAAGAAAGACCTGTCAATCATTCACACAGAAATGGTGCTGGATACCTCAGATTTGGAAGAAATTGCCAAGAGAGAGATTGCGTATTAGAAGAGAGGAGGGTCAGAATGGTCCTTAGGGAATAGCTACATGGAAAGGAAGGTGGAAGAAGTCAGAAAAAGAAATGAGGGAGCAGAGAATCAGGAGCAAAACCAGGAGAACTGTGTCAGTAAGACAAAGGGAGGCGTTTTCTTGGCCAAGATGGAGCTTCTGTCAGCCTGGGTCCCTGAGCAACGGTGGTGAGGAGAGCCCCAGATGACCCTGATGGACATATAGCTAGAAATAACTTTAGTGTTCTAAGTCACAAAGATTGATATATTGTTTCTACAGCAAAGCCTAGACTATCCTGACATATACATGGTGGTCATATGGTATCTTAGTTTGCCAGAGTTGCTATCATAAATACCACAAACTGGTTTTGGCTTAATAGGAATTTATTGATTCACGGTTTTAAGGCTAGAAGAAGTCCAAAATCAAGGTATTGGCAAAGCTTGTTTTCTCCCAAAAGACTGCAGTATTCTAGTGCTGGCTGCGAGCATTCCTTGGGGTTCCTTGATTTGCATCTCTGCCTAGTATCGCATGGTGATAGCTCTCTTCTTGTGTCTGCTCTTCCAGTTTTCACTGACTTCCGGCTTCTGACTCCATTCTGTGCCTTTCTCTGACTGTGTTCAAACTTCTGCTAATAAAGGACTCAAGTAATACAGATTAAGCCCACCCTGATTCATCTTACCTTACAATAACATCCAGAAGTTCCTATTTACCTCTGAGTTCATACCCACAGGAATGTGGATTAAGAATAAGAACCTGTCTTTTGCTGGGGTACATAATTCAACCTACCACAGTGGAGATGAGAGATAGGGAGAAAGAAGATAGAAAGTATAATGGAGAGACTTGAGCATGTTTGTAGGATTAAGAGAAGCTGAGAAGAGAGAGGAATTGCAGATATAAGAGAGGATGTAGTTGATTGGTCTAGTTCTGGGGTAGACCAAGGGCTCTGTTGCCCCTGAGTATGCTGGCATACCACAGACCAGGCATACTGGGCATGTGCCCAGTACACCTAAATTAGGAAGTATTTTGAGACAGGCATCACTAGCACACTTTTCTGCTCAGGGGAATCACTTCTAGAGAAAGTTAAATAGTTGATGATCGAATGTTTGTCTGAGATAATTTAGCATCAAGCCTTCTTCAACAAGAAGAAAGGAAGAAACAGTTTTTCAGTGCCTCAGTTTCCTCACCTATAAAATGGGGATAATAATAGAATCCACCTCATAGAGTGGTAGGAATTAAATGAGTGGATTACTATACATAAAGCTCATAGAACAATGTCTGGCACAAAGTGAGTTCTATTTAAGTGTGATCCCAGAATGCCTTCAGGTTTTAGATAACACTCTGAATATGATAGTGAAATCTGCTAATGACCTCTTTTTACAATCAGTTAAACAACAGGGAAGAACTGTAAGGAGCAGCAGAAAGTTCTGCTGAAGTGGGAGGCATACAGGCACGGTAAGCAATAAATATATTTAGCATCTCTACCAGCTTCAAAGCCAGTGTTGTCAAATAAAAATCAATCTTAATTTATCTTATGTGGTTGTGCCATCTCATCTAATAGGAATTCCTCAGGAGGAAAGGACAGGTAAAAGCCCTTGAACACCTCCAAGGAGTCACTGAAAGTTAAATTGGCACACATTTCAGGGATAATAATGATTATGTCTGATAAAATAAACTCCGGGCAGCTCAGATTGTGTCTATACAATATCAAAACCACCAACAGAAAAAGTGAACCAACCATTGTTTTATTTATGTGATTCCTGAGCACTGGTTTAACTGATAGTTTTAATGAAGTGATTAAATGGATGGATGGCTTACCCAGAAATTGGAAAGTGAAAATCTAGAACATTTTATCTCCTACTTGGGAAGGCCTCCATGTGGGCCATTCAGGAAGGATTGGTGATTCTCCAGGATCTAGGGACAGAACAAACCTTGCTGATTAGGACATTATTGATACTCAACTTTAGTAATATCCCAGTTTTAAAGCATGTCAGTCCACCAAAAGTGCAGATTTGGATTTGGAAGGGCCTAGGAGACACATGGGCATTAAGTTGTTTTCAGTGACCTTGAAGGAAAAGGTTCATGCCAGAACTTGTTGGCTCCTTGATGCAACATGATACCTCCTTCAATAGTCCAGACAGGAGGATTCTTATTCAACCAAATTCTGGAGTTGTTTTCCAAGAGCACCAGGCAAATCAAGTCATGCCCAGTCTCTTAAGGAAAACTGCCAGGCTGCAACCTCTGTGAAGACAGGTGTAAGCTGTTCCTTACACTAAGGTAGCTATGCTCTAAACCATGTGACTCACCTGTTCACTACTATTGATTGATCAAGGAGGAGATGGGTATGTGATCTAAGGGCAGCCAATTCATTGGTTAACTAGCAACCTAAGCAATGATCTAGAGCAAAAAGTTGTGCCCCAAAAAGAACAATAATTAACTAAGCCAATTAGATTCTCTCTTGAGATTTGTTTGCAGTGCAAAGGTGAGGAGTATCAGATAGTTGTTTTTGGAGAATATGCAAGAAAACACAAAAAGGAGCAGAAACTTGGAGGCTGGCTAGAATATGTTCTTGGCAGAGCACCAGAGTGAAGAGGTGGGAACTCAGACTGCAGAAGAGGTAAGATGACCCATCTCAAAAGCTCCCCTGACTTTTAAAAGACTCTATTTCCAGTTTCAGTAAGGTTTGCTGCACAGTTGTTTCTGGGTTGCTGCCATTTTCCTGTTGTCCTTTTGGTTATGTGTATCCATAAAACAACCCATTAAAAACAAACAAACAAACAAACAAACAAAACCCCAACCTATTTTTAGAGAAAGCTGCATGCACAAAAGCTAAACTAAGATAGAAGGTGTTCCCAGGATGCCTGTGAGCTCCTTGAGACTACAGACCAGCCAGGAAGATGCTGCAGAAGCCAGGAGTTGTTCTATGATTCATACTTGCATTTTACAGGACAAGTTCCCTCTGTCTTCCAGTGGGGCAGTAGGACAAGGCTGTCAAGCCACAAAGCAAGATGTCAAATCACAGGGAGCATCTGCTCAAAGCTGTGCATCTCCGACATAGCTGGAGAGAGTTTCCCCACAAGCACCTAGTCAGAGCTACCTTCTCTTATTGTGAAGCGTGTCAGCCAGAGGAGAGACTTAGTGGGAAGGTGGGGGCGGTGGGAGGGAATCAATCCCTAGTATCAAGGGAAATTTTCTTTAGCACTGAAAGCAATCTCTGTGTTAGAGATGTGAGTTTCTTGATTTTGAAAGTATCAGCTTACCCAGAGAAAGCTCAGATCCCTTTGTTTTCAGTCACTTGTTTAGGACTTGATCTTAGCGCTCTGTTTTCTGAGTAAAAATTCTTAACAGCAAATGACTCTTGTTCTAGAGGCTCAGACACAAATACCAGTTTTTCATTTGCTTTTATGGTCTCCTGATCTGAAGCAATATTAGAAAAGACAAGCCGTTCTTATCAAGATATTCCATCCCATGAGTAAAATAAATTACCAACAAAGAACTGAGTGAGCTACAGTCAAAAAGAACATCACAGGCTATCCAAAGTTTTCTTTTTAACCACTTTAAGAAGACTGTAATCTCCTTGAGAGCAGAGACTAGTCTTATTTTATTATATCCCTAGCACTGAGTTTAGTATCTTTCACAGAGTGGGCAATCAGAAAAAGTATGGGCTAAAAGAACAAATGAATGAATGGGTGTTCACTGTACCGTGGTTTAGTAGACTGCATTAGCTGGGCCAGACCCAATGCATTTAGGACCTGTGGAAGGGGGGCATCGACCGGTACGATTCACACAACCCTTTTGGGATGACTCCACCATTTTGACTTCATGCTGCTGCTCAAAGATTGGTTTTAATTCTGCAACTAACAGGCTTTATTAACAAACTCCTGGGCCCGCGTTTCCTCATCTGTTCAATTAGGGGATAGAACCGGCAGTGGTAGGACCCTTGCTAATCCAAGTCTAGATATTATGCCCCAATATCCTCTCACAATCCTGAAATAATATTTAACAAAAGCATTGCCAGTAAATTGGGGAGTTTACAACATTTTTCTTCTGTAAAAATGCAGCAGTCTCTAGTAAGAGTTAATTTAACCAAAGGAATGTATAACCTCAAGGCCTCTCTTATTACTGCCCTCTTCTCATCTCCTCAAAATAAGGTTATGTTTGAAGTCTTCTTCAAACTCTACCATGACATTTTCTCAGCGGGAAAAAATCTTCGTACAGTAGGTGGTTCAAGAAAGTTCAGCTAAAGATTCACTTTACACACTGCTGGCTTATTTCTATCCATATACGGCTATGTCCTTCCTTCCTGCCACAAACATTTAGGCACTGTGCTAAATGCAGGAGGTGCAATTGTGAGCAGGTGAGATATGAGTTCCTAACCTAGGTTTGGTGGGAGGTTTAGCTAAGTAAATGGGAAATTATGTTAGGTGCAATGCAATGATAGGAAAAATGTAGGTTGGAAAGCAAGTATACTAGAGGCATCAAACTCAGGTTTGGAGGGTCAAGTAAACTGAGCACGTGATGCTTCAGCTGAGACATGAAGGATAGCATGAACCCGGTGAAGAGATGGGATGGGGAGAGGATGGGTAAAGTCAAAGCAACTGTCCCTCTCGTCTTCTGGAATATCCTCTTAAGATTCCAACCATTCTCTCTTCTTAACTTGCCCTTTGAGCCTCATAGATTTCAAAGGCCTTAATTCTCAGCAGTGTTGATCTTTTTACTTGAAAGGACTCCTGGGGCTTTATGAACTTCAAACATTGTTTTTGCTGATGTTCCAGGTAAATGGAGTCTACTGCAAGCTGCTGTTTGAAGGCACTTGCCTTCATTTTATTTCAGTGCTTGGGGTTAAAAGAAAAATATTTCAAATGCCACATTCCACCCCCTTCCAATATATAATACAGAGTTTGGCCTATCTTCCAACAATTATTTATTAGGTTCTGATGCATCCGTTATGGTGCAATGAGTTGTTAAACGGGTCTACACAACAACTTTGATCATATTCTCAGGTCTATGTGAAAGAAAATTAAATTTATTTGTTCCTTTTGGAAGAAGTGTACAAAATCTTAAACTCCAAGGACAATTGCTTTTATTTTTCTTAAACAATTGCCCATTTTAAAAATATTTTAAGAAAAGGAAATTCAAGGGCCACCTACAGTATCTTTTACAATATCTATTTCTGTTGCATAGTCAGGAAATTAATTTTAACTGCTAATATAAGTACCTTGTGCTATATTTAACTTATTTTTTCTATCATTCACTCACCTGACAATATTTAGAGCACCTGCATTTCACTGAAAAATCATTGGATCACTGGATTGTTCTGAGAATTGAAGCAATGTACCAAGAACAATGCTTTAAACATAGTGCTTTATAAATGTTAAGCTAAAAACATAAGAATAAGTTAGTCTCTAAATTTATTCAATTTTAGAATCTTTAGGGGAAACGGACTTAGCCCAGTGGTTAGGGCGTCCGTCTACCACATGGGAGGTCCGCGGTTCAAACCCCGGGCCTCCTTGACCCGTGTGGAGCTGGCCCATGCGCAGTGCTGATGCGCGCAAGGAGTGCCGTGCCACGCAGTGGTGTCCCCCGCATGGGGGAGCCCCACGCACAAGGAGTGCACCCGTAAGAAGAGCCGCCCAGCGCAAAAGAAAGTGCAGCCTGCCCAGGAATGGCGCCGCCCACACTTCCCGTGCCGCTGACGACAACAGACGCGGACAAAGAAACAAGACACAGCAAACAGACACAGAGAAGAGACAACCGGGGGAGGGGGGGGAATTAAATAAATAAATAAATCTTTAAAAAAAAAAAATTTTAGAATCTTTAAATAAACAGCAACTAAAAACCAATTCAATCAAGAAGAAAAAGGAGTAAGTGCTATTCCAATATATTTTTAATGCCACTTAAAAAGTGCTATTTTCTATATCACATTAATGTCAAGATCAAATCAAGTTTGTGAAAGAATATAATTATGTAAAACTTTTAATTTTTTAAATAAAATTCAGTTAAGAAATACCAGTAGGTGTTTTTATGTAAATTAACAAGCTAATTGTAAAAGTTATATGAAAAAGTAAAGAGCCAGGAATCACTAAAACAAACTTGAAGGACAAAGTTAAAGAACTGACACTATTTATTACAAAACTACAGTAAAACTGTATGTATCAGCACAAGAACAGAAATTAAACCAATGAAACAGGATAAAGGGAGGAAAGACACTTAAACATTTATGGTCATCTGATTTATGACAGAGGCATCACTATAAAACAGGGAAAAGGTGGTCTCTTCAACTGGCTAGCATCATAGAAAAAAAGAGAACCTTGGCCCCTTGCTGCCCATCAACACAAAATTTGATTCCAGATGGATTGTAGACATAAATATGGAAGATAGAACAATAATGTTTGTTTTAGTTTCTAAAGGCTGCCAACGCAATATACCAGAAATAGGTTGGCTTTTATAATGGGACTTTATTAGGTTAAAAGCTTACAGTTCTGAGGCTGTGAAAATATCCAAATCAAGGCATCATCAGAGATGCTATCAGTCAGACTGAAGGTCAGCTACTGGTGAACGTGGAATTCTGCCCGGGGCAGGAAAATGGCGGTTCTGCCATCTGGATCTCTGCCTCTTTTACAGGCGTACTTCTTCCCCAAACTCAGCTGTGGGTGATCAGGCATATGTTTCTCTCCTCTCCTCTGGGCCTTGTCTCTTCCAGCCTCTCAGGGTTTCTCTGTCTCTCCTACTTTTTCTCTCTGAGTCTCTGCTTTCAGTCCTTTGTTTATAAGGGACTCTAGCAAGAGGTCCAAGACCTAACCCTGGGTCATGGCTCACTGAAGCATCCAATCAGTCTTCCCCAACTAAACCCAATCCAATCAAAGGGTCCTACATTCACAGGGAAGTATTAACTTTAAGAAAATGATCTTTTCTGGTATCCACAAAAAGCTTCAAACTGTCACAGCTTCAAAAAGATAACACAATGGAATATCTTCATGACTTCATGGATTCCACAGTGATTTAGTAAATTTATGGATTGAATTGGGTCACCCAAAAACATACATCAAGTCCTAATCTTCAGTTTTGTGAATGCAATCCTGTTTGAAAATAGGATCTTTGAAGATGTTATCAGAAAAAATAAGGCCAAACTGGATTAGTGTGGGCCCTAATCCAATATGAATAGTGTCCTTTTAAGGAGAGAAAATTTGCAAACAGAAACAGAAAGACAGAGATGGAGTTATGCTGCCACAAGCCAAGGAATGCCAAGGATTTCTGACAAACTGACAGAAGCTAAAAGAGGCATAGAATAGATTCTGATTGAAGCATGGCCCTGCCCTCAGCTTGATTTTGGACTTCTAACCACCTGAACTGTCAGCTAATAAAGTTCTTTTGTTTTAGGTCAACTAGTTTGTAGTACTTTGTTACAGCAGCCTTAGCAAACTAAGACAGTAAGCAAAGCACAAAAATAACAAACTATAAAGGAACAGATTGATAAATCAGATTGCATTATAATTATAAATTTCTCTATCAAAAGAAATGAGTAAAGCAGAACCACAGAGTAGAAGATATTTACAATATAATAAAAAGAATATATGTATATATATATATATATACACACACATATACCCTACAAATAATAAGACATACAACCCAATTTTTTAAAAATGGGTAAGAAGCTTGAACATGTATATCACAAAAGAGGCTATACAGTCAATAAGCAATTGAAAAGTTAACCAACCTTATTATTAAACAGTGAATGTAGGTTAAAATATCAATAAGATAACTACTACACACCTACCAGAATGGCAAAAATTGAAAAAAACAAACAAAACAAAACAAAAAATCCTGACAATACCAATGTTTACAAGGATGTGGGACAACCAGAACTCACCTACATTAAGTGTAAATCTGTACAATCATATGATCATGTGACAGACAGACTCTAGGGTGGCCCCCTGATTCCCACCTCCTGGTGTTCGCATCCTTGTGAGAACTCACCCCTTAAGCGAGGGCGGCACCTGTGACTTGCTCTAACCAATAGAAACAGCAAAGATGTCGGCCCAGGCATGATTATGTGTATGAGATCACATGCTATAAGACTGCTTATCATTTTGCTAGGAGACTCGGTCCCTTCCTAGCTTTGAAAAAGCAAGCTGCCATATTGAGACACATAGGGAGGGACTGTGACAAGGAGCTGAAGGTAGCTTCCAACCCATAGCCAGCAAGAATCAGAAGCCCTCAGTCTAGCAGCGTGCAAGGAGCTGAATGCTGCCAACA
Organism: Dasypus novemcinctus; assembly: GCF_030445035.2. Taxonomy (NCBI): domain Eukaryota; kingdom Metazoa; phylum Chordata; class Mammalia; order Cingulata; family Dasypodidae; genus Dasypus; species Dasypus novemcinctus. Next base: position 84,736,431 of record NC_080684.1, on the reverse strand, counting down.
ACCACATAAGCTTTCCCAGTTGAGGCTCAGATGAGACTACATCTTGATCGCAATCTTGAGCGACCTTGAAGGAGAAGACCCAGCTAAGCTGTGTCCAAGCTCCTGACCCACAGAACCTGTGAGATCATATGTACTGTTTTAAGTTAAGGTTGTAGTAATATTGTTTTGCAGCAATAATAATAAAAATCACTTAGAAAAACAGTTTAGCTGTATATAAAGAGGCTGAACACAAGCATACAACCTAAGAACCCCTTGATTAGTTACAATTGGGCATCCAAATATACACCAAAAACACATATAAAATATTCACAGTATTATTTGCAGTAGCCAAATCTGGAAACAAACCAAATATCTAACAATAGTAGAACAGATAAATAAAAAGTAGTGTAGTCAGTCTTACAATGGAATATTGTACAACAATGAAAAGTGAACTGTTGCTACATGTAACATATGTAAAAATAAATCATGCTGTATAGTTAAGATCTGTGCCCCCTTTCACTATGTCTATTATATTGCAATAAAATATTTATAAACAATAAATCCAATTAAGTTAACAAAGAACATTAGCCAACAACTATTAGAGCTGTATTACTCTCTTCTCCAAAACAGAAATTCTTTGCCTTATCCACCACTGTTTCTTTCTTCTGGTAATAAAAAGCCTACTTTCCTTTTGGGAACTGCCCCATCTTTCCTGCCACGTTGCCACCTTCTCTGCCCATGACCCCAAAGGGCCAATCAAACACAGTAACTGCTTCAAAGGCAGACACATGACCCAAGCAGGAGCAGAGTCTTTCTTCAGCTTGTATGGCTGATAGGCAAAAAGTATCTCCTTTTATTTCCAAGATTTTAATTACTATGGGTCAGGCAAACCAAGAGCTGCCAATGGCATCTTTACCATCCTGTGGTAAGAAGGAATACAATTCAGCAGAAAAAAGCCACAAAAGATAGATTGGTTTTGACATCATTTGAGCCTCTGTATCCTGTTATGTCTGCAACCAGACTACCTTGGACTTTTTCAGTTACACAAACCAATAAATTCTACTTTTCTAGCATCAATAGGTATAAGTTCATTTCTATCCCTTGACACTGAGAGTTCTGACAAATATACTTACTGGAGCTCCCAATTTAACACTTTTTTTATATTGACATAATCACATATTGTTTTCAGTTTCCTCTAGAATGAAATATTGTCAGATACCCAATAGCTACTTATATTGCAGCTGGCAACCTCCATTACTCCAGAGGATATCTAAATGGCCGAAAAGATTATTAAAGATGCTTAATATCATTAGCCATCAAGAAAATGCCGATTAAAACCTCAGTGAGGGTGTATTATAGTTTTACTGATTCTTCATTTAGGGACATCCCTGAAACATTTACTTTTTCTTTTTTCTTTTTTTTTTTAGTGTCAGACAGAAGAATCTCATTCAGACTCCATCATTTATTTACTAGGTGACTTTGGCTGTCAAACTTCCTAAGCAATAGTTACCTCATCTGTAAAAAGAGTTGATTAATTTATTCACTAGCAAATATTTGCCAAGTGCCTTCTGTATGCCAGGCATTAGTTTAGGCTCTGGGAAGTCAAGGATAAAAAACAGAAAAAATTCCTGCCCTCATGGTGTTTATATTCTAGTGGTAATATCCATCTCAAGGAATTATTAGGATCAGATATGTTAGTAATTAAAAGTGTTTGTGAGCTTCAAAGTGTATATAAATTCGAGGTTCTTAAATAAAATCCCTGTCTTATTCCTCTCTATTCCTCATAGTGATAGCCACACTCAGGAATTAATCTAATGGAGATGTGGGTAGGTGCAAAAGTATTTCAACATTGCCACATTTAACCACTAGAGGTCCCCATAATATACAGTCACAAGCAAACAGTTCATTCTACTTATTTTATTTGTTCGCTTCAAATAATTTGTCAAATAGTTTATCTGAAGTATTTAAGAAAATTGGTAATAGTACATAGAATGCATTATATGAAACCTAAAAGATGAGCCAGAAGAGGTTAGTTATGGTACAATACATAATATATATTCAGCCTACATACCAGGTAATGCGGTCCTGGTCCTGGCTGCAAACAGAAAATTAAGAAATATAAATATATATAGAGATAGATGTTTTTTATCACTGTAGTCTCCAAACAAACCATTTCATTATCACAGATAGTACTTTTAATATTAATTAACATCTACATCATTTTTAATGGCTGTATGGAATTCTATTTTATGGCTATATTAACACAGATAGTAGTATGCTTTGATAAACAACCTATGGCTAAATCTTCACATATATTGTTATTTTCTCAAGATCAAGTCTTATTGTATTTGTTTTTCTACCAAAAGAAAACAGTATATAGAAAAATAGCTTAAATTTAATGTGTATCTTTTTATTTTCAGATTTACTGGCAAATCTTTTAATATTTTCCTAATAATCCCCCAAATTTAAAAAAATGAAATGAGGTTTAAAAAATTTACATTCACAAATGTTTAAGAAAATACATTAAGAATTTTATCTAAGTTGTGTTTTTCTGTGTTCTTTTTTGGAAACGGATCACAGGAAATACATATGAAATTAACTGCTTTTCATAATTGCTATGATCATTAATACAGGAAAAAGATGAGTATTTCAAGAATATTCTGACTATATCAAAGTGTGAACCTAAAACAGGATTCAAGGAATTAGAAATTCATATTATCAGCAGTCTTCTGGAACAGAATGCTTACATGATCTATTCTACTTCAATAACTGATGAACTATTTCTATTATCTAAGAGATTAATATATATATGAGGTCAAGCCTTATTAGGACAAACTTCTGGCAGAAACATCAACTTGAGGGACAAATACTGTTGCTTAATGGTAAGATGTTACAACTTTTAGGGAACAGTGAAATAAATTCTATAAGTATAAAAAAGTGTATATTAAATAGTAATCGAATTCAAACTATTCTCAAATTATGACTGTCTCATATATGCAATGTCAAATTTTCTCACGTGAACCAAGTGATCAGAATACATTTAGGATACACAAAGAAGCAAACTGAGAACTTGGTATATACAGTTAAATTTTATTACTTAAGAAAATATGTTAAAATCTGGTACAAATATGCTGGGACAAGAATAAAATTACACAATACTGGTTTCAAGTGGAGTCAGTATGTGAACCTGGACGTAAGAATATATCATAACAACCTGTTATTGAAGGCTTTTTAAAAATTAATAGATTTTTATGTAACATTTATGTAATCTAAATATCTTAAAAAATGTTTTTAGAATGTAAGACTGAGAGGTGATATAGGACTCTTGAATGCAGAATTCTATAACGAGTAGGATGCAAGGATTTTAAAGTTCCTTTCAGTAGACTAGTACTTGCAACTACTTATGAAATAAAATGATGACTGAAAATCCAAACAAAAATTATAGGCTATAAATCACATAGAGATTAAATGGGTTACAGAAGGAGCAATATTTTTTTTCTCAAAAAAAAAAAATTCCCTTATCCATTCATTATTGTAAACGCAAGTGTACAGAGGAAATCTAGAGGTCATCTAATTTATGAAGGCATTTTGAAGATAGAAACCTTAAATATCTACTCTAAGTTTAAACAATACCAGCATTTCATATTCCTCTAAAGATTCATTTGACATCTTAGGCACATTAATAAATTAATGTAAGGAAACATAAAAACTTATTCCACCTTTTTTGAAAACAAACACTATTTCTTCTTCCCAGTACACTTCAGCAATTTGAGCTTAATACTCATTTTATTAAATATTAAGAACCCCAAAAATCTTATAAAATTTTGCTCTATTAAGAAGATATGAAAACTTCTTTCCAATAAGCAATATAAGAGCTGTTTAAAAAATTGTGAAAACAATTGGAAATATTAACTGTTTAAGAGCGTTTCAGATATATTTGAAGAAATTGTCTTTCAGGCATTGTTTATTTGAACAAAACCTTTTTGTTGGAAGGGTAAGTTATATATAATTAAAAATTCAGCCCCCTCTCAATTTAGAGGTGGAGTGGGCATCGCCATCCCAGGATCCTCAGGATGGAGGAATAAAATATGGATTAGAGTGGACTTACTGGTATTCTACTATAAAATTATTGTGACTCTAGCAATGGAAGAAATTATATCATTGTTGTGAAGACAGTGGCCATGGGAGTTGCTGAGGGCAAGGAGAGGAAAGAAGAGGTGTAATACGGGAGCATTTTCAGGACTTGGAGTTGTCCTGAATGATACAGCAAGGACAGATGCAAGACATTATATATCCTGCCATAACCCACTGAATGGACTGGGGGAGAGTGTAAATTACAATGTAAATTATAATCCATGCAGTGTTGCAGTGTTCCAAAGTGTAGTCATCAAATGCAATGAATGTACCATAATAATGAAAGAAGTTGTTGATGTGGGAGGAGTGGGGGGTGGGGTGTGGGGAATGGGGTATATTTCTTAATGTAACATTTTGTATGATCTATGTATCTTTTAAAAACAGTAGTGTTTAGTCTTACAGAGAATAAACTCCTTCATGAAGGCAAAATGCTCTTCTCTAAAAGATGCACAATTTCTAATCACTTAAAAAAGTAAAGCTTTCAGCATTTCTTGAAGAGTGACTTTCCAAAAGTGTAAATATATACTTTCTCAACGCCCAGATCAATAGTAGAACTAAAGTGAGTATTTGGTAACATCTCTTCTGAAATGAGAAGTATCAAATTATTACAAAAATTAGCCCACACAAATCTTTGATTTTAACTGTGTTCCTCAGACAAAAGATCACTTATTCTTATACATATACTTCTTCCTTCATAAGCTGTAGAACATTAGTAGTCAGTTTAAGATGTTTATTCTATGAGTGTACATTTATAAACACTATTATTTCTTTCTTTAGAAAATACCTATTTCAGTTTAAAACAGATAAGGAAATACAAGTCTCAATATTGAAATAGAATAACCTGTGATAACTGATAATACTGTAAAGTAATTAAAAACACGCTTAAAACATTTCAAAGTACATTAATAATTTTTAAAAATAGTCATAATCCTTTAAAAAAATTATTTACAAATATCATCTCAATCAATACAGTCTATTCAGTCATTACATGATCTGGATATGTCTTTTTTAAGAAACCCTTCCTAGAGCAGAAAATGTTGCATGCATATTGTCTACTTGACATTGGAAAACTGAAGACAGCGTGACTTTATTAAGGAAAATTAATGTAATTAGAAGAACCTAATTAAAAGTGATATTGTTGTGCTATATAAAGATAAATACCAACCACATGATAATTTTTATATAGCACCACCCATTCTAAGACCCTTTAATATTACCTTAATTCTAACGTAAAAATTCATATTTGCACTTACAGGAATTACATTATTAAAAGTATTAAAATGCTACAATCTACTAAATTAGTTTCCCCTCAAACATTGCACAACATCCATCTAAAAATATAAGGTATCATAAGTTCTTTATAGATAATAAATGAAAAATTTTTTTTTCACCAAATTTCAGCTTATGTTTCAATAAATTAATTTTTTTACTGAAAAAATAGGTAACAAAATATTACCAATGTTAATATTAACCAGTTTTCTTCTTTAAACTGACTTGGAAAGCTTAAAAAATTTTAAATAATAAGAATTCTACCTCACCCAGAGGAAATGCCAAGCTAATCAGCAGCAGCCAAGTGGAACTTAGTATTTTTCAATCAGGCAATCCTGATCAGAAAATTTAATTAGATGCCTTTTATAAGATAAGTGCCAAACTGTTGCCTTTTTTTTTTTTAACTGAAATGCAGTTACTGATATTATGAGCACCGTGGTTGTTGTTAGCAGATATTTAACCCAATATTTAATACATATTCATTTATATAGCAGCTATAGTTATAATTCTAGTAGTGTTATTTGACTTTAACATTTCCTTCAAAGGGCAGACATTAACAAAGATGAAGGGATTGAAAACTATATAACTGTCTATTATTAAGAACCTTATGATGATTTTACAACTGTTGCCTCAAAAGGTTGCCTCCTGGTGAATTCAGACACAGTACATGAATTCTGATATGCTCCCTCCTTATCCCATTCCCCTACCTCCATCCACAACTACCCCCATTTTGTTGTTCTAAATGTCTGCACTTATTTGGATAAACACTAATATGCTCCCCTCCATTTCCTCTGTGTTGTTAAATTAACACACTTAAATTCACTTTCTAGGTTTCTTACTTCCGGTCATAACAAAATAATGGTCATTATCTTCCTTTTTCTTTGCAGAAGGTTTTTTATCTCCACTAACTGTTTCCTTACTAGAGGAAGGAGGTTTCCTGGCTGAAAATGGGGGTTTGCTACTTTTGGGAAGCCCTTTAGCTGGATACGGGGCCCTGGTGGCAGTCTGTGCTGACTTTGGTACAGTTTGTGTTTTAGCAGAAGACTGGGGGAGACTTCTGATGGACAGTGGGGTACGTCCAGGAGACTTAGAGGAGCTGGCTCCTGTCTGTTGGTGGGTACTTTTGTTCTGAGGCTGCTTTTTGGCAACTGAGACCACATTCTTGTTTTTTGATTCCTGTGCAGGCTTTGCAGGAGAAACTGGAGGTATAGAAACTGGCTGGTTTAAATTCAAGGCTGATTTCAGCTTCTGGGCTGGGTTTGCCCTTGCTTGTGAGGCTCCGTCTGGTTGAGACCGTGTTCCTAAACCTACGGTTGTGCTTTTGGAACCGGATTTTGTCATCTTTGCAGGGGACTGGAGAGGAGAAGGTTTAGGCCTTACATGTATATTTGCTTTGGGCAGATCTGAACACTTTGATGATGCATTTAAACATGCTTCAGCATGAGATTCTATATTATCCCTGCGTGAAATATGATTGTGTTTCAAATGCTTTGGTGCAGTTTTTCCAGAACACTTACTTGGCAAATGTGTAGAATCAGGCACATCTCTTGAATTCTGGGCAGGAATAAACTTGGCCTTAGGAGTATTGGGTGATGAGATATGTTTTCTCAGTGACTCAGACACACAAGGTCCATTTCTTGATAAACTTGGTGAAGAAGTGCTTTTACCTCCTGGATATAAAGAAGCAAGTGAGGAGGATACATTGTTTGAAGGAGTCTGTGGTTTCTTTGTTCTACCTTTCGAAGGTTTGAGATTGAGGTGAGAAGATGGTGCTGGCGATTTTGGCAATTTAGAACGGACTGACACGGAACCCGGAGTACCTCCTTTCTGTGAAGACGCTGGTAGTAATACACCTGGAGGATGTAGCTGCTTTTCCCTGCTCTTTGGAATGCTTACTGGTGTGCCAGGTTTTGAATTTTGCTTCTGAAACATATTAACTGCTGACAAAGGATTCATTTCGGGAGGCTGAGGTGTTCTGGCAGGTGAATCAGGTGCACCCTCATTAGAAACTCCCTTTTGAAATGCTAGAATTTTTTGTTCCAGGGTAGCAAACTGTAGTATCCGACAGGGGTCATATTTGAGTAGAAAGCCTTGAAGAGTATCCCAGCCTCCACCAACACGGACCATGACATGTTTTCCATGAAGCATCTGCTCCCAAAAGAGAGTAAAAACTAAAGCTGTAAAACTGTGATGTCTATGGTTATAATTCATTAGCACCCACAATTTGTGATGTGTACAATCAATGAAATTCAGTGTATTTCCTAAAAGCTTCCCTACAAATTGACTGCCTCCTTCTTGTATTATTAATTTAATAAATGTAATTCATAATGAATTACAAAACTGCAATTTGTAAGGAATATGGTCACATATACCTTGCTTTCTTAAACTCCAAGTTACAAATATACTAAACTGCAAGGGCAATACGGTTCAGTGAAATTTGAATAATTAAGGAAGGAAAGAGATAGGAGAGAGGGAAGGAGTGGGGGAAAAGGAGAAATAGGGACTTACAGTAAAAATGCCTAATAAAGCCAAAAATAAAAAGATTATGGGGAAATAATGACTAGAATGTGTACTTTACAATTTAATAAATTTCTTTCATATATAGCAATTCAATCTTTTAAAAACTTTGATATAATTTTTTTCTATTTCTCCTTTGCAGATGAGAAACTTATGATTCTGAGAGATTTAAGAATGTGTCCCAGTCACAGCATCTGGCCTGGACTGAAATGTGCCACACTGCCCCTAGCCCAAGTGATGCTTCTGTGGGGATAAGACACATCATGGGTCTGCCAGTGGAACCCAAGCTGGATCCCAGGCCCACCTTTCCAATCAACAGGCAAATCTGCATAATTTTATGAGATTGCCCTGCAAATTTTAGTTCTAAATTCCATGTTCTGGGAGTGGGAAGGTAATGATAATATGTAAAACAGAAGAAAATATGGATGTTAAAATTATATTTTAAAATACTCTTGTATTATATTCCTAAATTGGGAATAAGAAAAGCTCTTGTATTGTACCAGAAGTGGAAAAAAAAAAAAATGCTGAATAGATGAAATGTTAATCTCCATATCAGCAAAGAGGATAATTAATAAATTGCAGATGGGACAAGAGGAAGAAAATGAACATGTATCTCAGCATACTGGCATACACACGGATGCTGTGCCAATGAGAAAAAGGTTTTATACTCAAGGTCCAAAGTATATATTATAAACTGCAATGTTTCTATTTCCTTTTCTTTTTCTGATATTAATCATATTGGATGTATAGTTTTATTTTTCTTCTTTTTATGCTGGAAATTATTCCTTTTTAGAAAGTGTGAAGACAAGAATAAGTTACCTGAGTTATACACAGATTTTTCCTCAACTGTATTCAATGCCTAAATAGTCTAGCTATCCTGAAGTTAGTTGTTTGCTATGTTAAAACTGCCTACCTATACTCAATGCATACGTATAAAAACAAATATTCCATATTTTTCCTGTACAGTGAAATCCTTCCATTAATAATACTCTCCATCAAAATTTTTAATAAAGGAAAAGGGGAGCAAAAGGAGGTTAGTAAAGCAATAAATGCAATGTCAAAACAAGGTCTGCATGTGAATAAGGTGTAAATGGTAGACTTACTCTTATAAAGAGTATTTTATCCCCTAGTCGATACCGTCCTTCAGATAAGTACTCAATAGAAAATCGATGAGAACAACTACAAGGAGGATCTTCGGCAATATGCTTAACCTAAGATTAAAAATAAATAAATGATGAAATTATTGTTTGTTATAAAAATATCTTGTTTAAAATGCAAGATTTATTTGACAGCTGGGAAAAATCAACCTCAAAGACAAAAATTCAAAGCTAGTGTAACTATTTAATATCGCTTCCCCTTCACTTGTTGACCAATACTGAGGGTAGATATTAGCTAATCTAACATGAAAGCCAGCAGCAGTGAGGCCTGAGCCTTTCTCTCCCTACCCAAGTGCAGTCCAGCTCTTGGTGTCTCACTGATGGCTAGGGGCCTATAAATGTTTAAGATGGTGAAGTCAATTCAAAGCACATTTATGGGGTTTTAGGAAACACATAAATTCATTATTAACTTGAATTGTTTTAAGTCTTGTATTAGCATATCTGCATCAAATTTAAGATAGGCCAGATAAAGGTTAAGCAACTTGTCTCATATGTCCCCTAAAACTGCACTAAACTAATATTGTGGGGGGAAATCCAGATTTGTTCCAAAGTTATTGTTAAAATAGGCACAGATATTTTATATACATTCATATAGGATTGGATAAAATTATTAAAAATTAAATTCAAGAAGCATTTTTTAAGAAGTGTCTACTTTGTTTCAGTGTTTTACTAAGCAATTGGGAGTGAGGGCAGAGGGAATCTACTACCTTATCACTGCTTCATATATTGACTGACATTCATGGTCATTACATATGTCAATAACATATTGTAGGCAAATGTTTTCTAGCCTGGTGAAAAACTCTTCAGGCTGACATTTTCTTAACCTAACCTGTCTTGCAAGGCTTTCCAAATGTTTTACTATAGATTTTGATTACATTAGACAAAATAGTCAAAGCAACAGTTTCTAAATGTTTATTAGTAATGAGTTATTCATTATTTTAATAATAATTTTGTACATTAAGCACTTTCCTAAAATACTACAATCCAAAAAAAGACCATGAATTATTCTAAGCAACAGTCTAAGCAGAAAATATTCAATACTCAGTTCATCTCTTTAATACTCACTTATTCTACAGTAGTCAGTGCAGAAAACACATATCTAAGCAACTGCAGTTCTACTTCAGCACAGTAAGAGGTAAAGTGAAGAAGACATACCCAGTGTGACCCATCATCTAACAAGTCTGCATAGATTCTGTCAGGGGATATTTTCAAAATGAAAAGCATCAATTTGCCCTGACAACTTTTCCTCTTTGTGTAATCTCCAAATATCAGTATACCATCTACTTAGAAACCTTGGAAATCACCCTAGAGTTTCTCCCTCCCTCCCTCTCAGTAACCAGTTCTACCTCTTAAATTTACCTTAATTCCTGCCTTTCTCTCAATCCCTCTACTGTAACTCTAGTTTAGACTATCATCATCTTCTGCCTGGATTCTTACAATAAAACCAACATAACCTCTGCATGACTATGAGAGTAAGCTTTATAAAATGCAAATCAGATTCTAACACTACCACGTTAAAAAAGGAATCAATGACTTCCCATGGCCTACGGTACCCTTCATGAACTGGCTCTAGCCTAACTGCCCTACCATCCCCAACTACAAATCCATTCCCCATCATACATAAGCAGCAACAAATCACATCTAATGTATAGTACCCTGAACTCACCAAAGACAAGATTAGTATTAGTTTATATTCTGAATAAGAAATATTTTCTTTTAAATATAGCATCACCTAAAGCAAGCTAGAACAGACAAAACTATGAGATGACAAGGCAGCATAACTGAAAGAATATGAGGCATTTACTTACAGCTTTGTGTAGCTCTTCATGCTGACAGCACGATTTTGGAATGCTGATGGAGTCTTCAGGTCCAGATGTATTAAGCAAGGTCTCTTCTAACTCAATTTCTTTCTCAAGTTTTACTAATATTGGTGGCTCGACCCCATAACTAAAATCCAACAGGGAAATTTCATCATTCAAGCAAGTTCTGACCCAAGCACTTCCATACATATCATGATAGATTATATTTTATTTTTAATGCAAATTCAGCATGATTCTCTCGTAGCAATTGCTTTAATAGGGCATCTTAAAATGCTCTTTCATGTCCCACAAATTGCCAAAATCCAGATTATAATCTTCATATCAGAGCATATTTTTGGGTTGCTGGATGCCTCCAATATTCAAACTGGGATCTTGAAAGGTACTTTATAATGAACTTGTGAGTAAAAATGGGGCTAAGATAGGTATCAGGGACACCAAGTCTTGGTCTTCTTATCAGATTCTCTTTGTGACCAGAGAACTGGCCTTGAACTGCTAAAAAACATGCTCTTACCCTGCTGTTAATCTAAGTAATTAAAAATCCACTTTCACAGTTTAATAGTAAATGAAGGCAAGCGGTATGGTAAAGTAGACATTGACACATGGCACAGCTCATGCAAACAGAAAAAATTATTAAAGAAACAAAAAGAAAGAATAGGAAATTAGGTTACTTTATTTCAATCATGAATATTTTATTTATAGAAAGTGTTGTAGACTAAAATTAAGTAGCCTATAAAATGATTAAGACATTGAAATTCTGAAATATTGTACAATACATACCTTGACACAATTCGACCAATTTCAAGAAGACAAAGATACACTTGTCTTGGATCTTTGTGCAAAACTGTGAAAAATAAGACCATATGTTTTAAAAGGCAAAACTGAATTTCAGGCATGAAAGGGAGCAAAAGAGAATAATTATGAAGATAGTGAGCGTACAGCAAATTGCACCAATATGGTATTTGTAGATTATCTACTTTTTTAGTTCCTGTTCTTAAAATTAGAAACTCTAGGAAGTTTCTGAATACTAATCTAATAACGGTATGTGTAATGAATGGAAATGGCGGTTTTCTTTGATTTATGAATATCATCTAATATATACCCCAAGCATAAAGCATACTTTTTCAAAGCAAGAAAAAGGTCTATATTTGAATTTACATCATAAGTCAATAGGCATTTATACTGAAAATTTTATTAAACCTGTTTTTCTAAATACTTAGAATTATCTTAAAATATGTTTTTAAACATTTCTTTGAGTTCTCAGAAAAATATAAAAAATTGAGACTCATCTCTAAAACCTCTAGAGTGAAAGGATTAGCTCATCAGCTCAATACCTAGAAATGAATTCCTATTATTGACAGTCCTTTGCTTAGTCCTATACTGACCTTCAGGGCAGCTACTAAGAATCAGAAATATACAACAATCTTATATTCTCCTAGAAGCAGTAAACTGGAAACTAGAGAATAATTCAGAGCAGTTCCCTTTCATCTCTAGAAGCTATACGTGCCATTAACTACATTGTCAATAATAACCAGCACACCTGGATTAAAGCATGCTGCAACTGGCAGGAAAATCAGCAACCCATTAAATTTTATTCAGTACTGTATAGGAGTATCTAGCAGCATACCAAAGGGTGGTGTGGGAGTACCCTACCCCAGGTGCAGGCAGTAAAGTTGTGAGTATTGTCAGTAGAGAAATTAAAACCAATAATAATATCAACTAAAGGTCAGTTTGCTTTCTATTATCACTAGGTACCAGCAATTCTAAGAATAAATGATAAAATACTCCTATCAGGGAAGACTGCTCCCACAGCTCTGGTTCTGGGTATGCTACTGCTTTGATTATAACATTACTATAAGTTATATATATAAAACATCTATAAAGTATTTATGAATGCTTTTAAAAATATATGTATTTATATATTCTAAACCTTAATCAGAGAACTACCACTTTAGCCACTGCACATATACTTCTGTTGACTTATAGGAAATGAGAAAATATGTCAATAATTCTTCAGCAGAGCATGTCTTTTCAAAATGAAGTGTCAAAAACATTCATCCATTTCAATAGTCAGGTTAATAGCTGTTGCTTGCAAGGTAAAGCTATAAGTGCACATCATTTGGCCTTCTGTTATTCCTGTAATTTTCCAGTAAAAGAAATTACTAGTAATTTAGACTTGGTAATTTGTAGAGAAAACACTAATTACCAAACCATTAGTCTAGAACTTTCCTGTTGTCACCTTACTTAGGAAGTAAAGTATTTTTAAGGCATTCTAGAGATACATAATTTTTATAATTATGATTTAGAATTTGATTCTCCAATTGTTTCACATATATTTAAAGTATTAAATTTTTCTAGGAAAATGAAATGTGGTATTTAAGTCCTTATTTGAAAACAAAAATCAGAAGTGAGAGACCAAAAAACAACTCATAAACACTAAAAACCACCACAACAATACTACTTACCTAAGCCTTCAGATTCAAAGAGGTAAGTCTCATCAACCCCAATATGTCTACACCAGTGAAGGAAGTTTGCAGTATTGTCTCTGGCAAAGAATGAACCTGATGGAGCATCCTTCTTACAGGGTACTTTTCTCATAGGAAAATTCTAAAAAAGATAAAAAATAACCCGAAATATACATCAAGAATATTTTCATTAGATCTACATTTTTAATATTGCTAAATAAAAGTTTAATGCTTTGAATGTGACTAAAAAGTACGTAACATTAGGAAAAAAGGGTATCTTTAAATTTTTAAAGTTTTTCTTTAAGTATATTCCAGAAAATGATTCCTAAGAAAACAATCTTGTCAAAATCAGCAGTAGGATTAAGCATCTCTAGCCTCTTTCTTTTGAAAATGACATAAGAATCTTAATTAAAATAAAAAATGACAGCCTAATAATTCAAAGCAACTTCTACTGTATTCCTTTCCATACATGGTTTAATATAAACACAAAGTTATTGCTATGTTAAACATTAATAAACATGCTCGTTTTTGCTTACTTCCTTATATGCAGACTTATAAAGATGATTCTGAGCCTCTTGAGGAGACTATCAAATAAGGAAGTAATAGCCCATTCTTAATTCAAGTTCTCTGAAAATTGAAGGTCTAATTTTTACAGTCTTGATTTTTTGATTAGTTGGCTCAAAGATAATCTTGATGAGGCTGAGATTTTTGTTTTTAATTTTTATTTGACTAGGTAATTCACTGAAGATTCAAAGATGCAAAAGGTCCAATAGAGTATAATAAAAATCATTCTCCCACTCTAACCCTCAGTTCCTCTCCCTAGAAATAACCACTATTACCAGTCCCTTGTACATCCTTCCTGTTGCTATTATTTTCCAGAATTAAAATAGCTTTTGTGCGTTTTCTGATTGTATATATAATACATTCTCATTGCAAAAAAAAAAAAAAGAAACTTAAAAAAATAGTCAAATATAAAAATGGTTACAGTCACCAAAATCCTCTCACCCACATTGTAGTAAGACATCTTTCCAAATCTCTGTGTATAAATATACACACACATATATCTTTGCCTACAAAATGTTACATATGTTATGCTGCAATCTGATTTGTGTGTGTGCACATACACGCTTAACTATAAGTTGCAGTTATCTTTTTGGGTCAAAAATAAGATTTAAAAAATAATTTCTAATAGAATGTATAATATTCTACTGTCTTTAGGTACCACAATTTTAAAAAGTTCTCTATTGATAATCATTTAGATTGTTCCTAACTAATTTTTTACATTCATTTTTGTGAATTTGTGACTATTTTCTTAGGATAAATTCCTAAAAGTAAAATTATATTTCAAAGGTAGTATTTGTTTACAATGAGATATATAATAACCCAAAGTCTCCACAAAGATGCTACCACCAACAGTATAGAGTGACCAGACACCAAGTCTTGGAAACACCTATACTTGATGAAAAGAAAGAAAACCTTATCTACTTCAGATCATGACTTTAGGGTCAATGGATGATAATTATCTAAAAAAGTTATTATCATTCCAACCAATATTTTATAGAATTTACTACTAAGGCAATACATAGCATCTATACAGAGGATATCATTAATTGCTCCCAATGGCGCTATTTGCCAAGAATAATCACAAACTCTTTTTCTCAATTAACTTTAACAACAATCCTATAATAAAGTGCTATCATTGTTCTTAAGAAGAGCTAGCTACTAGGTATCTACTATTTATAAATACAAACTAGGTACTCAACTAGGTACCACAGATACATAATCTCATTTAATTTCATTGAATCCCCACAAATAAACCCTATGAGGGAAATGTTATTCCCATTTTACAAATGAGGACATTTTTCCAGATGCTCAAAAGGCTAGGTAAATTCTCCCAGTCTCTACAGCTAGCTGATGTGGCAGATTACAACCTTAGAGAGTAAGGAAAAATATATATATAAACAAATTAGTATGTATCAAGGCATAAGATCACTGCTCTCTCTTTTATGATCCTCCACTATGTACAAACATTTACTTACCCTTGGTTCTTCAGCATTGCAGCTTTTCACCAACTTTTGAAGAACATCAATCAATTGGCATAATAGTACTCCATTATCAAGTTCTTCCAACAATCTTTCTGCTTTAACTTCAGTACCTAAAAATATATTTCAAAGTTAAGATTCTTCTGGAAACAAACACAAGCAATATGGTAGCGATTAATAAATTGATTATAGCTGAAACACTAACAAATATCAATTTAGACTCTAAGCACTTTTATAAGATATGGTTAAAACAGCAAATATGTCAAATTAAATGAAAGACAACAAACAAAAATATCTGATATAGAAGTACAGAAAAACACTAGAAAAAGCTGACATCTATTTCATGTCATTTTTTAAAGATCTAAGTGTTTTATTTTTCAATATTCATTAAGGCTAAGTTTTGATTCACTGCTTACATGAGAAAAAGATTCTCTAATAATAAGATAGACTTTGCTACAATTTAAAAATTAGAGACAATATAAATATCCAGGGAGTACCAGATTTTCACCTATAAAATGCCTTTCTTATTTCTTTAGTTAGGCCAGTATAAAAAGAATTTATTAGAAAATGGGGGAAAGAAGAGAGCTTGCTGAGGAATGGGGAAAAAAGATGGAAATATACACCAAGATTTGGTGCAGGCTCCTCTAAGGAGAGAGAGCCAAAATGCCTTTTTTAGAAGTATTTTTATTACGTAAACTATAAAAATTATCCAAATTGTCAAATTTATATAACTAGGGTGTGTATGTGGTATGTGTTTATCTTGAGAAGGCCAGATGGACAGGCATTCAGAAATTCCTTTTCATGAAAACATTGAAATGCTATGAGAAATTCTGAATTTTTTTCCTGTGGAAAAAATTCAGAGCATTCATCATATTCTCCAATAAAGTGAAGAAATACGAATGCAGGCATTCTCTAACCTGATACCTCCCTCCTATGTTTCATCTGTCTCTATCCCTCCATGCCTCAGGAATAGTAACCATTTTAATTATATGTCTATGTTCCAGTCTGAATCCCATGCCATTTACAAGATTAAGAAATAAAAATTAGTAAAATATAGATCCAAAAATTAGATCTATATACTTAAAAATATTTTAATTATCAAAAATTATTTCCTCAGTTAAGCTTCAAATGTTCTTACTAGTCAAGCTTCAAGGTTCAGGGTGAATAAGAATATCTCCCCTAACTAGAATATAAACTAGTTAGAAGGAGGACATTGGATTTCTGTTCATAGACTATCCCTGGACTCTGGAATACTCCTTGAGAGAGTAGGCTTTCAATAAATATGTAATGAATAAGAGGAGACAATTTTGGGTCACTTTTCAAGCCTTACCTAATAGACTAGACAGCCAGATGGATAGATCCTCTTGCATAGGCAACAAAGAGGCTTCATGCCTCACAGCTATCCACTCATCATACTGACATACGTCAGCCAAACCTGGTCCATGTCTGGGAGTCAGAGGACTCCGTGGACTTAGAGGCAGATCTTCCCCAAACCATACCTAGAGAGAATACCAATCAATTGAATGATTGCAACTTTTCTTAAAAGTCGCCATAATCCACACCTATATTGAAATAAATTATAAACCATATATAATAAACATTTATAAAACTGCCATAGCTCACAGAAAATAGATACATTAGAAACAAACCATAAGTCCAGATAAAATACTGCGGTCAATGCAAATAAACCCCTAATCAATGCTTCCAACTACGAAGCGAAGTGGGTAAAAGCCAACGAATAAGTATATTGCCTTCATTTGCTAGCTGAGTAACCTTAAAAATTACTTAACCTGAGTCTCAGCTTCTTAGCTGTAAAATGAGTTAAAGGTACCTCCCTTACAAGATACATCTTTGCAGCATCTCACATTGCCTAGCAGATAGCAAAATGCCATAGAAAATGGCATTTTGTAAACTCTAAAGCCTAATAAGAGCTATGTATTTAAAAAAAGATTTTCTAAATATTTGGCTTAAAACAAGGTTTGGCAAACTATAGCCCATGAGCAAATTTGGTCATCCACCCCATATGGTTTAAGAGCTAAGAATTACATTTTCAAATGGTTGTTATATAAGCACCTACATAAGAATCTCGATTTTGCCTATTAACTTGCAAAGCCTAAAATATTTGTTATTTGGCCAACTCCTGGTTTAGAATAAAATTTAGCATAAACATATTATCAAAACAACATCTGGGGAAGCGGGAGTGCCTCAAGCAATTGAGCTCCCACCTCCCACATGGGAGAGCCTGGGTTTGGTACCCCGTGCCTCCTAAAGATGAGCAAGAAAGTGAGCTGATATGATTGACTGGCATGGCAAACTGATACAACAAGAGACACACAGGAGGAAAACATAATGAGAGACACAACATAGCAGGAAGCAGAGGTTTCAAGTGATTAGATACCTCCCTCCCACATGGGAGGCCCTGGGTTTGGTTCTTGGGACCTCCTAAAAGGAAGATGAGCACACAATGAACAGACAGTGTGCACAAACAATGAGAAGGTGGGGAGAAATAAATAAATATAAATAAATCTTCTTAAAAAATGCAACAATTTTTTAAAATCTGCAAAATGTTGATACATAGTAGATATGCTTTCACATAAATTATTTATAGAAAAGACTGCGTCGACTCTTGAAATTGTGAAAAAACAATTATGCCATTATGAAGTCACTTTAAAAATACATATATATCTAGCTCTTGTCCTTTTCCTTCCTAAACAATTTAGAAAGGTTATTAGTCTAAGCGAAGTGAAGAGGGGGTCATCTCAGGGGGATTGCTGGAATGAGAGTCAGAGCTTGGCTTAGGTGAAAGGGTACCCACACTCGGGACAGCCCTGTGTGGGGCATCAGACCCTGAGTAAGTTAAGGAGAGGGTCCAGTATGTATGTGTGTGGGGGCGGGGGGCAGAAGGAGGCAAGTGGTTATCCCAATGCAAGGTGTCAGTGCAAGTGGGCAGAGAAGGGCAATTACTCAGGGAGTGGCTGGTAGTGACAATGGGAGATTGGTTACATATAGGAGGTTTATCATATGGAAGCCACATTTCTCACTGCTAGAAAGGAATGTGTAGCAGTTTGGTATTATTTATGAATTCCAAAAATGGATATTGGATTATGTTTGTGAACTGGTTGTTCCTCTGGGCATGTTGGATTGTATTTGATTCAGAAGTTTCACTTAAAACTTGATTAAATTATGATTAGGGCTTTGCTTGGGCCATGTCAGTAGGATGTTGAGTCCTTGCCCACCGTGGGGAGACTCACAGAGAAAGCAACATGGCAGAGGAGACAGTGTGGAGTTTCAAAGCTGGAGCCTAGGGAAGTAAATACATACAGAAGCAGATACATGACGAAAGAGAGAAGGCTCCATTAGACACGGCAGATGCTGCAGAAAGAGAGAGGAGCCATTCACCTGACAGTTTACAGCTGGCCTTGTGGAGAGAGCAGAGCAGCTGAACCAGGAGAGAAATGAGCCCCAGGAGAGAGACAAGACTAATCCCAGCCTACAGCTGATATTGAAAGAAGCTGGGATCACAGAGCCTTAAGAGGAAGAGTAAGCCTGAACCCTTGTAGACATCGGCAATCATCTTGCCCCAACACGAGGCAACAGATTTTGGTGAGGGAAGTAACTTACACTTCATGGCTGATAACTGTAAGTTTCTATCCCAAATAAATACCCTTCATAAAAGCCAACAGATTTCTGGTATTTTGCATCAGCACCCCTTTAGCTAACTAATACAGACAGATACAAATATAGATTGAGTAAACTAGAATGAATCAATCCTGTGGTGTTGGATTGGAATTGGGAGGTATTGACGTGAACATGGTTTTATAGACAAATACAGAAATATGGGTATGAGTGTTTACACATGTGTGTTTATATATTTATGCATGTGTATATAATACTCCCTAATTCTGTCCACTGAAAGGGCCCAGAAGCGCCGTCACTTCAATTGCAGGACAAACATATTTAGTGCCCCAGATCTTGGCTTCAAATACCATTCTCCAAGGACTGCTTCAGAGAAAGGGCTGATTTCAGAGCTGCAGCAGAGAAAATACAAAGTAAACCTAAAATATCTTGTGCCAAAAGCAAAGAAGCGCTCAGAGAATAATGGGGACATGTCAAGGGGACACAGAAGCCATTTTAAAGGAACTTCTATTAGCTAAATCAGAGGCAATTTCAACAATTCATTTCTATCAAAGTTAGTGATAGAAATGGTTAATAACATAGTGAAGAATAACACACTGAATAAAATAGACAACCATGAGTCCATACAAATAAAAATAAATAAATTGAAAGTTTGATGAAGAAAGGGATTTTCAGATAGCTTCAAAGTAGCTCCCCACAATTAATTATAAAGGGGAAAAGAGTAATTTTATAGAAGAAAGCCTAGCAGACACCACTTTAATCACATGATCAGCAAGAACACAATGAATGGGAGAAATCAAAATCATATACCACCTGATAGGATGCAATGCAAAGAACTACATCCCTCTGTGATATTCCTGCCAAAGATGCAGAACCTGAATTTAACCATGAGAAAACATCAAGCAACCTGAACTGAAAGACATTCTAAAAAAAAGATGATCTGTAATATTCAAAAGTGTCAAGGTCACTAAGGAAAAGGAAAGACTAAGAACTGTTTCAGACTGACAAAGACTTAAAAAACATGACAACTAAATGCAACCTGTGATTCTGAACTTGGCATTATTGAGACAATTGGCAAAACATGAATGTGGACTGAGTATTACAGTAGTACTGTACTGATGTTAATTTCCTGGTTCTGATGATTTTATTGTTATTCTCTGAGAATGTCCTTGTTTGTGGGAAATACATAGGGAGATATTCCAGAGGTGATTGGCATTAGATTGGCAACTTACATTTAAATGGTTCAGACAAACACATTTTTCTGCACTAATAATTCTGTAGGTTTCTGACTGTTTAAAAAAAATTTTTTTTTAATGGTTAAAAAGAGAGCAGTATAAGTAAAGGTAATACCAAATGAATTTAGTCCTTTATTTTTAAAAAATAGATAATTTTCACTCTATTAATATTTTATATATAACTTAGTGAAGTTTACTTGAGGCAATTCTTACTATACCAAATTAAAAGCCATTGTAACACCCCAGTTAAAAGACTTTGGGTGTAGGGAGGGACGGCTGTTTTGAAGATCTTCTGATAAGGAAAAGCATGTTTAAAAACAAAACACATTCTCCAAGGGCAAAGAAAGAAAATGAAAATGAATATTCACAAAGGGCAAGCAGGAGAAAAGAAACCCAATTTAAAAAACACAAAAACTCAAAGACAAAGTTAAACATAAGTTATTTGAGGGGCATCAGTTCAGGAATATACAAGACAATATAATAACCTGAGCTTGTTGATAGGCTAAATTAATGATGTTAAAATTTAGATGTTATGCTGAAAGCTATCAAATTGCAGAGATTCTTAATCCACAGGCAGTCTATAGCTGCACTTGAGGAGATACATGAACTTGTTTATATTTCAGCAAAGTTTTATGTCTCTGTACCTATGGCACTTTGCTCTTAGAGAAACAGAGTTCAAATCTTTTGTCGGATTCTTAGAAGGAGCTGTGACCCAAAAGAAGTTAAGAATGGTTGTTCATTGATTGGTAAACTGTATGTTTATTTCTTAATCAGACTGAGGGACAGAGAAAGAACAAGGATAATCTTAGTGTATTAAATTAACAAGAAAGCAATTGATAATTTTCTGCTCTTTGGTTTAATGGATGGTTTATGAATTACTAAGTAACTGTGTAATATAGTCAGTAAAGAGAGAGGTAAAAATCCTGGAAAGTTCTCACATTCAGCAGGGAAAGAAACAAAAACCTCAATAAGATACCGCAAAGATGCACTTGGAGAAAAGTCAGTAAAGAGGGTTCTGTGGAATCTAGTTGAGAAAAGGTCTCATGGAAACATAAGAGGAAACTATGAAAAAAAGCAACAAGTTAAGAAAACATTAAGGACCATTAGTGTGGAAATGAGAAAAACAGTCAAAGTGGCAATGATAAAAGCATTCTAAAGGGAATCAAGAAAATTTAAATGACAAGAAACAGATGCCATTCCTGAGACTTGGATAAAAAGGATATGGATAGAAGTAATCAGATCAAAACTGGTTTTGAGTACCAAGCAGTCCTGACTATGGATGTGAAAGGACTTTAGGAGAGAAGGATAAGACCTTTTGGGAGATGCCAAGGATTCCCAAGTCCCTAAAGGAAAAATAATAGAATTCTTTATCACTACAGTAGGAGGACACAGCTGCATAGCAAAGGAGGGAGTGGAAGCAGAACCAAATTCCAAGTTGTTCTTAGCTACTGGATTAATAAATTTTCTCTAGGCTGTCATCCACTGTTATCTTGATAAGCCTTCTTCCTAAACTAAAAAAAAAAATGCAAGGCTTCTGTGATATAGGTACAATCACCAGTTTCTCATCTGGAAAATTTAGTTGTACCAATGATACAGCCAACCTTCCAAAGTGCCTACTTTGTAACAAACTTTCTGTGAGGCACTTTGCACATGTTATCTCTCTTGTCCCTCACAACTACCCGGGAAAATAAATTTATCTTCACCTTAGAGATAAGGACGCAGAGACTAGCAGAGGTCAAATAACTTGTCAGAGTCTCACAGTGAAAGTGGCAGAACTAGGATCAGTACTGAAATCTGAATTCCTTTAAAGTACTCACTTTCCAAGGCAAATGAAATGCTTGCATATTTCTAAGTAGACCTTCAATGTAATTTTTATCTTTAAGTTAATATTAGTAATGTCCTATTTATAACAAAAGAAATAAAACTCAAAAGGATGTAAGAATAACATAGCAAATACCAAGTCACTTAAATATAAGATTATTCTAGTTTTTCTCAATACCCCCAAACTTCTTCTTCCACAAAAAAACAAACAAATGAAAAAACATACTTTAAAGTTTTAATCCCTGGTCATGTACAGACATGTGCAGGGCAAATGTTATCTAAAACAGAAATATTTATCATTATTTTAACTGCAAATACATACTAAAGTGTAAGAGTGGAAAACTAAAGGAACTTCAGATTTTCTCAAAGTGGTACAAATAAGATGGACCTTCCAATGCTAAGGTATTTTTTCCCCTAAGGTATTTTTGATTCTTACAAATATTCAATACAACAAAAGCTTAGAATTGAAATACTTTTCAAAGAAACTGGAAAGTCAAATTATAGTATTCCTTTTATTAAAATTTAGCACTTAAAAAACTAGTGAAAAAAAAACGTTTTATGATGATTTCAATATTTCAATAATTATTATAATTCAATTGTATTAATCTCATAATTTAAGTATTTTTTTCTAAGAAAAACACTTACTTGAATTGCAGGTTGCATGGTCATCTATGTCGAAATAAAATTGCTTTTCTAAAAACAGAACAGAATATTAATATACACACAATAATTGCAAGATTAAGCAGTCTGCTTTAATGACCTATTGAATGAAAAATCTAAAATTTTTTCTTCTAGTCAGAATAGTTTGCTATGAGATAATTCAATAATCGATTCTTTGCTTCTTACTTCATAAAGGTACTCCTCATCTGAAAGAGGAAAATCTGAAACATGCTTTAATATATAGTTTCTGGGACTAGTGTCAAAGTAATTCTTGAAACATCTGCCTTTGTAAAACTTATCCCATACAAAGTCTCCCAGAATTATATATTCTCCTGTAAGCATAATGTACATAAATATGTAATCTATTAATTATAATATAAATGTAAATATCACAAAGTGATATTGAAAATCAAATACCTCTCACCTTATCTTCATATAAAAATCTTATAGGGTAATCTGGACTTTGTATAAATTCACAAGCTAACCAAAAGCTTCTTCTATCAGAAGACAAGGTAAAGATAAACATTCTATTTTAACTGCAAAACAAAATTACTCAATGACTTTCTATAAAAATTTTTCACAAGTAATTTTCTCCATGAGGTGTTAAAGACAAAAACAAAAAGAGCAATTTTATTTCCAATATACTGTTGGAATCCAAAAGGAAAAAATACAGCTTTAATTAATTAAGTTAGGTTAATGTATTTTAGGGGAAAAAAGTGAAGAAATCAATAATGTTCAGAATAATATAGACTATATAACCAGGATTTTTTATTGCTTAGTAGCAGCATAATAACCTGGTCTATTTTTAAATTATAGCCCCCCCACTAAAACATTCTAAGAAAAAATACAAAATAGTGTATAAGGTTATGATTCTATCAATTTCCAGGGAAAAGTTATTTTCTCTTCTAAAGTCATACCAGACATATCTCATGCACAGTGAAAATTACACATACCACTTTCCTTTCGGGAACATTTCTTCAAGCACCAAAGTTGAACTGGAGCTAAAACTAAATGAAGAGCCTAATATTACATCATATTTTCTTTGCAGGAAGGCAAAAGGACAGCAGAATGTCCTTTTCGATATCATTTTTCCTTCTCTCTACCATTGCAAAAGGCCAAAGTACAATTGAGCATTAATAATGAGCTTGTTATGCTTCCCACGAGCTAATCCAGTGGGGAATACATTTTCCTTTAGCATAAATAATCCTTTGTCCTCAACAAAGATCCACAGTAAGAAGCTTCCGAGACCATTTTTTAAAAATGGCAGTAAAGAAGCTGCTCCCATTAAAATAAGGAGTCCCACATAATCAGACAAGAGCTTTAACAGTTGGAACTGCCAAGCCAAAACAAAAGAAGGCCTAAATTATAAGGCGTGTGCAAATCAAGAACAGTGACACATTCACAAAGAAACTATCACAAGAATGTTTAGCAGTTGCACTTTCTATGGAAAATACAACAAAATTAGTTTTATGAAAGGAATTAAGAATTTGTGCACAACTTTGGGTCCCTTGAACTTTAGTAGAAGAGACATGTGTGTATTTTTCCCCCAAAATCATTCTTCTTGTGGTAATGGAAAGAAGTATCCTAAGATGACAAAAATATAACTATCTGGATCATCTCTAAAAGAAATTCTTTATTATTAATAAAATAGCACTCAAGTTATAATGGATGTTCATGTCTGAAAGTTATTAAATACACAAATATATGCTTTTATTGGATAATTTTTATAATCTGATAAGATTGTATCAATTACCAATTCATTAATGAGTACTCACTACGGCCCAGATACTAAGAGCAAGTTATCGATATTTTCTAATCAATCACAGTTTTCTTTCTAAATCATTTTTGTGTCTCAGGCATTTAATCCCAAGTGGCTTCTTTCAGGTAGTTAGCCAAGGTCCCTTCAGTACAATCACAAGACTTGCATCTCGTTTTATTACCAACTTTCCTCCTTCCTATCTTTCCTCTAAAAGTCTTAGTCTTTATTTTTTCATATAAACCTATTAAACTAAAAATCATCAACACGTCATTTTTGGAACGTCATCTAAATTAGCAAGTTTTTGGTTTTATTTTGTTTTTGTCTTTCCATCTTTTCGGAAGAGACTTCGATTCTTTGCCAAACTTGAAAAAGTCTTTTCCCTTAGATTTGGACCAAAAAAGGCCTCTAATGTGCCCAAGTCCAGAACACACTTTAACCTGCTGAGACTCTTTCACAAGACAAGGAGAATCATAAGAATATTACGTTTAACTTTTAAAATCTGGGGGAAGTAATGGAAACACAAAATGTATTTGTCCACCTGAAATTTGGCCAGGGATTTGGGACTAACCACACTCATTTTAAAAACAGTTTCAGCTGCAAGGTCCTCAAGATTATCTGTGGTAATGCTCTTCATAACAGTTTGACTTCAGATCATGATGGGAAAAAAGCCAACCTGTTGAACTGACTCTCACACAGTTATAGGCTCTGAAACAGTACATTTCTAGTTCTCACCCATATTGCAAGACATGATGGGAAGAGCTCAAAGTGGCATGGCTCAATTCTTGTACAAATCTTGGGTCAACAGGGAAAATAGTGACAAAAAAGCAAAGAAATAAGGGAAGTTTCTTCAGAAAAATAATAACATTAAATGCCACTTCATCCTACATATACTCAGCATTCGGCCACCTGATTATTGTGTGTGCACGCGCGTGCGTGTGTGTATGCAGGATATGATAAATGCTAAAGTTGGGAGAGTTTACTGCTGGGGAGAGGGAGGAAGATACGATTGGAGAAGAATGCTTAAAGGCCTTTCAAGGTAATATTTTATTTCAACATATGGTGAGAACACAGGTGTTTATTATACTAATCTTTATGCCTTCCTGTATGCTAAAAAATATTTCATCATTTTTTTAATGCTTCATTTAGAAAAATAGTTGAAGAACATATCCTTTCTGACTTACTCAGGGAAAAAAACTTTTTTCTCAACTTTAAGATTTAAATATTTCCTCATTGTCTAATAAAATAGAAATGCTATATCCACACCAACATTTTCTTTCTTTCTTTTTTAATGTAAAATAACTCACCAGAAAGACAGTACTGTGGTAGTAGAAAGTATCAGACTCATCTGATTTGAATTCCAGCTCCAGACTTAACTCCTCTGAGC
The DNA here is from genome assembly GCF_030445035.2 of Dasypus novemcinctus. Classification (NCBI taxonomy): domain Eukaryota; kingdom Metazoa; phylum Chordata; class Mammalia; order Cingulata; family Dasypodidae; genus Dasypus; species Dasypus novemcinctus. The sequence continues at coordinate 84,710,556 of NC_080684.1, read as the reverse complement.
CTCAGTGTTCTCATCTATAAAATGGGGATATCACCACCTCACCCATGTAGCTGTTATAAAGATTAAATGAGATGACACATATAAATATCTCACATAGTTAGCACTTAACTAGAGTTATTATCACTACTATGATGAGGCCATAATTATAGTCCATTTAACACAATTTATCAAATTAAAGAGATAAAACAAGGTTAATACTCAGAAATCATTAAACAATTTGGAAAGCTTCTTTTACTCTAAAACAGTTAAATATGGTTATAGGTAAAAAAAGTAAAAGCTTTGAAATAACCATGTTATAACTGGGAAGCTACTCAGACACAAGTTTTACAAGTGAATTACAATTCTCTTTGCTAGAATTGAAAGTCTTCGGCATTTATTTGGCATAAGCTCTTGGCTACATTCAGCCTGTCTCCTCACTGTCTTATCAGTTTTGCACATCTGTGGCTGTATCATTGGTGAGGTTATTTTTCATATGGGGTAAATTCATCCTTTTATCCACTCATTCAACAACATTTACTCACCCCCTTTATTGAAGTACACACCATAAGCAAGGGACACAGTGAAGAACAAAATAGATATGCCCTTATGGAGCAAATACACCATTGGGAAGATTAAAAATAAGCAAATACACAAATGAGTACATAACGTTAAATCATGACAATTGTTTTGAAGGAAAAAACAGGGTGCCACAAAAAAGAAAAACAGCAGGGGCCTACCTTGGACTTAGACTGGGTGATTAGAAATGGTTTGGCTGGAAAAAAAACCAAGAATTTAAAGAGCAGTAGGAATTAGCTAGGCAAAGTGAGAGGGAAGAGGTTCTATGCAGAGAGACTCATTTTGTAACGGTTCTGAACTGAGAAAAAGTTTAATGTATTCCAAGAACTAAAAGAAGCCAGTATTTCTGTTATGTGGAGCATGTGACTCAGGACAGGACTGACTCAGGACAGGGCTGAAGAGTTAGGGAGTAGTCCCATCATACAAGACCAAGTTAGGGAAATTGGATTTTATTCTAAGTATAGTGGGAAGTCACTGAAGAGTTTTAACCAAGACAGTGACGTGATCTAATTCACGGTTTTAAAAGAGCTCTTTGAAGGGGAGAGATTAACATGGTAGTGAAACAAAGATAGATTTAACAGAAGAGGGCAAACACAAAGAGAGAAAGGGGGAAATAAGAGCTGTTGGGGAAGGAGATGAGGGGAAACCATGTAAGGAGAAATAGAGTGGGGGTAGAAACAGAGCAAAAGAAAGCAAGCATACAGGAAACAAGAGGAGAGAGAAGGAGGAGAAATTTTTTAAAAACCTATCTCTGGCTCCTTTGTGGGGAGTAACCTAGAGGTGGAAGAGTTAGGAATCTGCTGCAGTAGTTCAGTGACAAATGATGGTACCTGGGCTAGAGCCCTGACAATGTCTCCAGTGGAGACAAGTGGATGGATTTGATTTCTATTTTGGAGTTTTTGAAACAACAGGACTTGGTAATGGTTGGGAAAAAGATGTACGGGCAGAAATTGTAGCACTAATGTGGAGAGAGTGGACAAAGTAGCTGTTGAGGGTAGGGAAAGGGAAGAAGAGATATGATGTGGGGGCATTTTCAGGACTTGGAGTTGTCCTGGGTGGTGCTGCAGGGACAGATGCTGGACATTGTAAGTCCTGCCATGGCCTACTGGGTGGACTGGAGGAGACTGTAAGCGACAATGTAAACCACTACCCATGTGGTGCAGCAGTGCTCCAAAATGTATTCACCAAATGCAATGAATGTCCCATGATGATGAAAGAGGTTGTTGATGTGGGAGGAGTGGGGTGAGGGGGTGGGGGGTATATGGGGACCTTATATTTTTGTAATGTAACAGTTTAAAAAAATAAAGAAGAAGAAAAAAAATGATTCCTAGGTTTTTGGCTTAAAGAATTGAGCAAAGAAACGCCAATGACATTTATGAAGAGGCTGATGGGAATCTAAGCAGATTAAAAGATTAAAGGACAGGTCACAGCATAGACAGGTCAAAAGTGCAGGGGTTTGGTTATGTTTAATTTGAGAAATGTTTCAAGATATTAAAGGGGCAATGTCAAGGAGTCAATCAGAAATACTAATCTAGAGCTCAGAAGAGAGTTCAGGAGTAGAGATAGAAACTGTCAGCAAATACTTGGGTGGGATGGTCACTGAAAGAATAAGATCACCTGAGAAAGTAACAGAGAAAGAAAAAATAAGGGAGACTTCTGGGAAAATAGTAGAACAGAGAGCTCCAAGACTCACTTCTTCCACCACAACAACTATTAAACAAACAGAAGTGCCTGACACAACAATTTTGAAACTCTAGAGGCCAGAAGACCACTGTGCAGCATCCATGGAAGAGAGATAGGAAGAGGCTGATGAATTAGGATAAAAAACTATAAATTGCTTTCTGTAAGTGGTGGCTACTGGCACCCATATCCAAATCTTGCAGCAGGTCACCATGGGGCGCAGTCCCTGGCAAGAAACTACTGACATAAAAATCCTCTCACCAAGAACAGGGGTGTCCATAGCCAATCACTAATCACAGCTTTTGATTAGTGAATTTGGACTGCTGAGTCCTAGGTCTGAGGGAAGTTATCATTTCAACCCACCCCAGACAAAGGCAGTGGCAACAAATGTTTCAAACCCCCTGGACAGGAGTAGAGGTGGTAGAGATTTAAAGATATAAGGCTTCCTCAGGGTTGCAGGGGAAAGTTAGCAGAAGGGCTGCATTCTGCATTTGCTGGGCAGGTCAGCAAAGCTCAGCTATGGGGGACCATTGGAGAATTTTTTGGTACCTTTTCTGATTCCCTGTACAGTGCACTTTGTTTGATTCTTGGGTCTCTGGTCCTATTTTGGCTGGGAAAGACTGAACTGGGAAAGTCCTTTCTGGGGTGACACTTCTCCCAGAATTTGCCCTCCAGGCAAAAGCAGCGAACTGTAGAGGCAGAGAGTCTGGAATGAAGGACTGCAGCTTTAGATCCTGAGGTTTGTTCCCTAGAAAACAGAAGGGACAGCAAAACTCCTGTAAATAGGGGAATTCAAAAACAAGTAACAAGCAAAACCGCAGGACAAGACAGTGGTCCAGTAAGAAAGGGTAAACCCTGCACAATGAATTTTTCTTGGGCAGAACTTCCTGATAGGAGACCTAAACCTCAAGAAAATGTCTTATAAACAGGCAGTTACAAAACTAAGAAACAAACATCCCAGGGAGTAAATCACAGAGTTAACATTTTAAAGTAATAAAATAGTAACATGTACTTTATGCAACAAGAATACAAGACAAAGAAACAGGAAATGATGGTCCATCTCAAGGTAGAGGATAAAAATACAGAAAATACCAATGAAGAAGACAAGAGTGTGGACATACCAAACAAAATCTTTAAAAAAAGATCTTAAAAATGCTCAAGGAGATGAAGGAAAGTACAGAGAAAGAACTACAGGGTATTGGGAAAACAATGAATGAACAATATGAGAGTCTAAGTAAAGAGATAGAAATTTTAAAAAGAAACCAAACAGAACTACTGGAGTTGAAGAAGACCACAATAACTGAAATGAAAAATGCCCTGGGGAGTGGGCATAACTCAATGGTTTGAGAACCTGCTTCTCATGTACAAGAGCCTAGTACCAACCCCCAGTACCTCCTAAAAATAAAAAAAAAAGTCCAGAAGGGTTTCAAGAGCAGAATGGAGCTGGCAGAAGAATCAGTGAACTTGAAGACAACACACTTGAAATGAATCAGGCTGAGGAAAAGAAAAAAGAAATATTAAAATTGAAAATAGCTTGACAGCTGTAGAATACATCAAGTGCACCAATGTATCGATTATGGGAGTACCAGGAAGAGAAAGGGGCAGAAGGAATAGTAAATGAAATAATGACAGAGAATTTCCCAACCTCAGGAAAAGATGTGAATATGCACATTCAAGAAGATCAGAGAACACCAAACAGGATAAACGAAGACAAGTATATCCCATCATATATTGATTACACTACCAAATGCAAAAGACAAGGAGAGACTTCTGAAAGTTGCAAGAGAAAAACTATGTTACATGCAAGATTGAGTGTAGATCTCTCATCAGAAACCATGGAGGTGAGAAGGAAGTGGGCTGAAATACTAAAAGTGCTGAAGGAAAATAACTGCCAGCCAAGAATTTCATATCCAGTGGGACACTCTTTCAAAAATTAGGGAGAGATTAAGACATTTTCAGATAAACAAAAGCTGAGAGAGTACATCTCCAATAGACCTGCCCTACACGAATTACTAAAGGGAGTTCTTCAGACTGAAACAGAAGGACACTAGATGGTGGTTCAGGCAGCATAAAGAAACAAAGAGCTGCAGTAAAGGTTACCAATTGGATAATTATAAGTGGCAGTATTGTATTGTTTGTTATGTAACTTCACTTCTTACTTCCTACATGTGCTAAAATGGAAATGCATGAAAAGTAAAAAATCTAGATTTTTGGACATACTATGTACAAAGATATAAGTAGTAACAAGTACAAAAACAATGGTGGAGGGACGCAGATGTGGCTCAAGTGATTGGGCAATGCCTACCACATGAAAGGTCCATGGTTCAGTTCCTGGTGCCTCCTAAAAACTGCACCAAGCTGGCGTGACGGGCAGGTGCAGCAAGCTGACACAACAAGATGGTGCAGCAAGAGACATAAGAAGAAAAACATAACAAGAGACACAACAAAGCAGGGAGCAGAGGTTCCTGGTGCCTCCTAAAGAGGACAAGCAGAATGACAAGCAGGCACAATGGGCAGGCGCAGAGACCTGATGTGATAAGACGATGCAACAAAACACACAAGAGGAAAAACAACAAGAGACATAACAAAGCAGGGAATGGAGGTGGCTTAAGCGACTAGGTGCCTCCCTCCCCCATCAGAGGTCCCAAGTTCAGTTCCCAGTGCCTCCTAAAAAAACAAAGAAGACAGACACAGCAGGTGCAAACAATGAGGGGGTGGGGAGAGATAAATAAATAAAATAAATCTTTAAAAAAAACCAACCAAACAATGGTGGAGATACAGAGGGATATAGGAAAAGTATATGTGCATGATATTGAAGTTAAGTTGGTGTTTTAGTTTGCCAAAGGGCTGCCAATGCAAAGAACCAGAAATGTGTTGGCTTTTATAAAAGGCATTTGTTTGGGATAAAAGGTATTTGTTTGGGAAAAAGTTCCAAACCAAGGTACCATCAGAGAAGCTTTCTCACCAAAGTCAGATGTCACATAGTGAAGATGGCTGCCGATCCCTGTCAAGACGCTGTCTTTCTGCACCATAGGCATACGGTTTTCTCTTACTGGGACTACTCTCTCTCTCTCTTTCTGGTCCTCAGCTCCTTGAGCCTTATGGGGGCTTCCCTCTTTGCAGCTCAGCTGTGGGAGAAACTTCTCTCATATGGCAGGATCAAATACAGTGGCTTCCTTTTCCTGTGTCTGTCTGAGTGAGTCTTTCTCTGTGTTTCCATTTGTATTCAACCCAGCAATGGGGCAGAGGCTCAATCTGAGGCACACCTCACTGAGGTTGTCCAATCAAATGACCTAAATCAATCTTATCAGGTAATCTAATCAAAGGCCCCTCAATTGGATTTAATGTAATCAAAGGCTATCACACACAGAGGACAGTTTACAAACATAATCTTTCTCTTCTTTGGATTCATAAAATAATCTCAAACTGCCACAGTTTTTATCAAACCAAATGTAATTGTTATATATTTAGGATGTTAAACTTTAATCCTATGGAAATCACAAGGAAAACAGTTGAAAAATATATCCAGAGAGAAATGAGAAGACACTCCATATGGCACAACACAAGAAAGCAAATAAATACAAAAGTATGCTTTAATGGTAGTAAGGTACAAAAACAGCCTAAGACTTACAAAGGCTAAGGGAGCTAAACGGCAGAAAAATGACTTATACTACAGACTGACTTATGTTAATAGAGTAAATTCTCCGGTCAAAAGGGAGACACTGGCAGAATGGATAAAAAAGCATGACCCAGGGAGTAGAAGTGGCTCAGGCAGCTGGGTGCCTGCCTTCCACATGGAAGGCCCCGGGTTCAGTTCAATAAGACAAACAAACAATAAGTAGACAATGGGCAGACATTGAGCAAAAACAACAAGTAGACAATGAGAAAAAAACAATGAGCAGACAACAAGCAAACAGACAAGGGAGCCATCTCAGAGGGGGGAAAAAAAGCACGACCCAACTATATGCTGTCTGGGAGAGACTTACCTTAAAGTCAAAGATACAAGGGGATTGACAATAAAAGGATGTAAAGATTTATACCATGCAAATAGTAGCAAAAGAGAACTGGAGTAGCTAAACTAATATTGGATAAAATAGCCTTTAAGTCAAAAACAGTCATGAAGGACAAAGATCATTATATATTATAAAGGGGATAATTCAACAGGAAGATATAACAATTGGAAATATATATGCACCTAACAGTAGAGCCCTAAAATATATGAAGCAAACACTGACAGATATGAAGGAAGAAATTGACAGTTCTACATTAAGAGTTGGAGACTTTAACATACCATTCTCAATAAATAGAACATAAAGTCAGAAGAGTAATAAGGAAGAATAGGACTAATAGATATATATATAGAATACTGTACCCAACAGAAACAGAATATGCATTCTTCTTGAGTATACATGGGTAATTTTCCAAGCTAGATCATATGTTGTGTCACAAAATAAGTCTCAATAAATTATAAAATATTGAACTCATAGAATATATATTCTCTGACCACAACAGAATGAAGCTAGAAATCGGTCACAGGGAGAAAAGGAAAATTCACAAATACGTGGCAATTAAACAACATACTCTTAAACAACTGTTGGATTAAAGAGGAAATCAGAAGTGAAATTAGGAAATATTTTGAGGTGAATGAAAATGAAAATACAACACACCAAACTTATGGAATGCAAGAGGAAAGGCAAATTTGTAGCTCTAAATGCTTACATTAAAAAAGAAGAAAGACTTCAAATCAAAGACCTAATATCAAAACTAGAAGAACCAGAAAAGAGACCAAACTAAACCCAAATCAAGCAGAAGGAAGAAAATAACAAAGATTAGAGGAGAGATAAATGAAATAAATTTTTAAAAAAACAACAAAACCAATAGAAAAAAAAAAACAAAAGTTGGTTTTTTGAAAAGAGCAACAAAATTGGCAGACTTTGGGAAGATGGCAGATTAGAGAGACACAGGACTCACTTCTTTCCCAGAAAAACAGCTATGAATTAGGCAGAAAGAGCCTGGAAAAAACTGTTCTAGAGTTTAGGACACCAGAGGAAGGCTGTACACCCCCCTGAAGAGAGAGGGACAAAGGAAAAGAATCTTGATGGCTGAACTGTGAGTTAAAGTTGCAGCTGCAGGTGCCCATCCCCTACCCTCAGAGCAGACAGCTTTGAATTCTCCAGCTTCTGGCTGGCACTTATGGACAGAGGGGGCCACAGGGGCCCACCTCCCAGGAAATGGTGGAGAGAGGGTTGCAGCCAAAGGATGATTCAGCTTTTCACCAACAGATTTGGTCTGCTATGTCCCACAAGCCTTCCAGGCCAGGTAGGGCCATGCCATTGTTTACACTGGGAGCTGACATGGGACTAGAGAGATCCAACTCTCACAAGCACCCTCTGTACTGAACAAGACACAGAGTGGGGTGGAATTATTTCCTACCTGGGAAAAGTGAGGGGCTGCCAGCAAAGGTTAGAGAATAGCCTCTGAGAAAGTTTGATTTGCAAGGCTCTGAATAGCCTTTAGGCAGGATCCTTTGTTATACTGTTGTGTGTATGATTGCATCAGCCAGGGTTTGATTGAGAGGGTTGCCAGAGAGTGGCATCTGCTGGCAGACCAAGTAAGTGCATGTTAGGAAATTAAAGGTGAATAAGTAAAGAGGTTTTTTCTGGCCTTTACATGCTATCATGCCAAGGCCCTTGGAAGTAGGTCTGAAATACAATACTGGATCCATTGCCCAGATTTGAGCAATTAACAGGGACAATCCTACAGATCTAGAACAAGTTGAACCAAGAATCAAAGAATGACAGTAACACACAGCCTCCCACCACTGAATCCCTATGAAAGAGAAAGATATTGAGCATCAGAGTAAACTCACCATCAGAATCAAATACCTAGACATGAGCAAAAAATTATAAGGCATTAAGAAAATGGAAGACAGAGCGGATGTGGCTCAAGTGGTTGAGTGTCTGCTTCCCACATCAGAGGTCCCAGGGTCAGTTCCTGGTGCCTCCTAAAAACAAAAGAAAAACCAAAATAAAACAAAACAAAAACAACAAAAAGCAAGCAAAACAAACAATAAAACCAAGTCAAGGGAGCTGATATGGCTCAGTGGTTGAGCACCGGCTTCCTACTCACAAGGTCCTGGGTTCAATCCCTGACCTTGGGTACCTCAGGAAAAAAAAAAAGGCTTAAGCAAAAGAATATATCAAAGCCCCAGACAAGACACCAGATTTCAGACAACTAATTAATGAGGTTCATAGAAATCTCCTAAATTAAATCAACAAGTAGAAGACAATATGGTTAAAGAGATAAAGTACATGAAGAAGACACTGATTAAGTATAAAAAAGAATTTGAAAACCTGAATAGAAAAATTACAGAGCTTATAGGAATGAAAGACACAAAAGGTGAGATTAAAAAACACATTACAGGCATACAACAGCAGACTTGGAAGGATACAAGAAAGAATAAATGATGTAGAAGACAGAACAGCAGAAATTGAAGACAGAACAGTAAGAGAAAAAAATGGAAAAAATTGAGCAAGGGCTAAAGGAGTTGAATGATAAAATGAAACACAACAATGTACATATTCATGGGAGTTCCAGAAGGAGAACAGAAGAGAAAAGGAACAGAAAGAGTATTTGAGAAAATAATGGTTGAAAATTTCCAAAAGGGACAGAAAGAGTATTTGAGAAAACAATGGCTGAAAATTTCCCAACTCTCATGAAAGAAATGATTTTGCATGTCCAAGAAGCACAATCAGAAAAAATCTGAGTAGACCTACTCCAAGACACAGAATGTCAAACATGAAAGATAAAGAAAAATTTCTGACAGCAGCAAGGGATCACATACAAGGGATGCCCAGTAAGACTTAATGTGGATTTCTCACCAGAAACCATGGAGGTAAGATGACAGAGGTATGATATAATCAAGATACTGAAAGAGAAAAATTGCTAATTTAGGATTATTTATCCAGCAAAACTGTCCTTCAACTATGAAGGACAGAAACTAAGAGACTTCATAAAAAATTTTAAAAATCACCTTTGCTGGAAGCATTAAAGGGGGCCTTATAATCTGAAAGAAAAAAACAGGAGAGGCTTGGAGGAGACTGTAGAAGGCACGACTAGCCGAAAAGATAATCAAAAGAGTAAAAAGCCAAGAAAATAACACATAACATATGAAAACCAAAGAATAAAATGGTAGAAGTAATTAATGCATTTAAAGCACTATCACTGAATGTGAAATCATTGAACTCCCCAATCAAAAGATAGAGGCTGACAAAATGTATAAGTAAAACATCATGAGCCATCCAATTGCTGGCTAAAAGAGATTCATCTTAGACCCAGGTATACAAATCAGCTATAAGTGAAAGGTTGGAAAAAGATACTTCATGCAAACAATAAGTAACCAAAAGAGAGCAAGGATAGGGGAGCGGATGTGCCTCAAGTGGTTGGGTGCCTGCTTCCTGGGTTTGGTCCCCAGTGCCTCCTAAAAAAACAAGCAAAAAGAAAAAAAAAAAACACAAAAAACAACAAGCAAACAAAAAACCAACTCAGGGGAACCAATGTGACTCAGAGGTTGAGCACTGGCTTTCCACATACATGGTCCAGGATTCAACCCTGGACCCTAGTACCTCAAAAAAAAAAAAAAAAGAGCAGGGGTAGCTATACTGATATCAGACAAAATAGACAAAATACAAAAAAGTTATGAGGGAAACGAATGTGGCGCAAGCAATTGGGCTCCCATCAATCATATGGGAGGTCCAGGGTTTGATTCCCAGGACCTCCTGATAAAAGGCAGGCTGGCCCACACAGTGAGCTGGCCTGAGCAAAGAGCTAGCCTGAGTGGAGTGCTGGCCCACGTGGAGTGCTAGTCCATGCAGGAGTGCTGGCCTGTGCAGAAAGCTGACACAGCAAGAAGATGCAACAAAAAGAGACACAGAGGAAATACAGTAAGAGATGCAGCAGACCAGGGAGCTGAAGTGGTGCAAAAGATTGAGTGCTCTCTCCCAGTCCCTGGGACCTTCTAAAGAGAAGGTTCTTCCTAAAGAGAAGACAAGCAGACACAGAAGAACACACTGAGAGCAGACAGTTGAGTGCAAAAAAAAAAAAAAAAAAAAAAACCACACATGGGGGAGAATAAATAAATAAATCTTAAAAAAAAAAAGTTATAAGAGATACAAAAGGCCATTATATATTAATAAAAGGGACAATCCACCAGAAATAAATAAGAAATCAATGAACCTAACCAGGGTCCCCCAAAATACATGAGGCAAACTCTGGCAAAACTGAAGGGAGAAATAGACATCTCTACAATAATAGTTGGAGACATCAACACAACTATCACATTGTTAGATGGAGCAACTAGTCAGAAGATCAACAAGGAAACAGAGAACTTTAGCAATACGATAAATAAGCTAGACCTAACAGACATATACAGAACATTGCACTCAAATCAGTGGGTTATACATTCTTCTCAAGTGTTCATGGATGTTTCTTCAGGATAGACCACATATTGGGTCACAAGGCAGTTCTCAATAAATATAAAAATATTGAAATGATACAAAGCACTTTCTCAGATCATAAGGTAATGAAAATGAAAATCAATAACAGATGGAAAAGTGGAATATGTGGAAGCTAAACAACACATTCCTAAACAACCAGTGGGTCAAAGAGGAAATTTTAAGAGAAATTAATAAATATATTGAGAGGAATGAAAATGAGAATACAACTTATCGAAATTTATGGGATAGAGCGAAAGCAGTTCTGAGAGGGAAATGTATAGCCCTAAATGTCTATATTAAAAAAGAAAGAGCTAAAATCAAAGACATAATGGAATATTGGGAAGAACTAGAAAAAAGAACTGCAAACCAATTCCAAAGTAAGGAGAAGGAAAGCAATAAATAAGATTAGAGCAGGAAAAAATGAAACTACGAATAAAAAACGAGAAAATCAAGAAAACCAAAAGCTGATTCTTTGAGAAGATCAATAAAATTGACAAACCCTAGTTAGACTAACAAAGAAAAAAAGAGAGAAGATGCAAATAAATAAAATCAGAAATGAAAGGGGGGGAGTTACAACTGACCTAATGGAAATAAAAAGGATCATAAGAGGATCTTATGAGAAACTGAATGCCAATAAACTAGACAACCTAGATGAAATGGACAAATTCTTAGACATGCACAAACAACTGACACTGACTCTACAAGAAATACAGGAATTCAACAACAAGCAAAGAGACTGAATCAGTCATCAAAACTCTTCCAACAAAGAAAGGTCCAGGACCAGACGGCTTCACAGGTGAATTCTACCAAGACTTTCAAAAAGAATTACCATCAATTCTGCTTAAACTCTTTCAAAAAACTGAAGAGGAGGGAAAATTATCCAACACATTTTATGAAGGGCAACATCACCCTAATACCAAAGCCACTATAAAAGACTATAAAGAGACTATAAGAGTAGGTGGATTTGGCCCAGTGGTTAGGGTGTCCGCCTACCACATGGGAGGTCCGCGGTTCAAACCCAGGGCCTCCTTGACCCGTGTGGAGCTGGCCCATGCGCAGTGCTGATGTGCGCAAGGAGTGCCCTGCCACGCAGGGGTGTCCCCCATGTAGGGGCAAGGAGTGTGCCCTGTAAGGAGAGCTGCCCAGGTGAAAGAAAGTGCAGCCTGTCCAAGAATAGTGCCACACACATGGAAAGCTGACACAACAAGATGACGCAGCAAAAAGAAACACAGATTCCCATGCCACTGACAACAACAGAAGCGAACAAAGAAGACGCAGCAAATAGACACAGAGAACAGACAACCGGGGTGGGGGAGAAGGGGAGAGAAATAAATAAATAAATAAATAAATAAATCTTAAAAAAAAAAGAGAGGCTATAAGAAAACTATAGACCAACCTCTAATGAACACAGATGCAAAAATTCTCAACAAAATACTTGCAAATAGAATATAACAGCATATACTAAAAAAAAAATTATACTCCATGACCAAGTGTGATTTATTCCTGGTATGCAATGGTGGTTCTACAAAAAAAACAATTAATATAATACACATTAATAAATTGAAGGAAAAAAACCACATGATCATCTCAAATTATGCAAAAAAGCTATTTCACAAAATCCAGCATTCTTCCTTGGTAAAATAATTTCAAAAAATAGGAAGAGAAGGAAATTAGTTTGAATGGAAAGTGCAAATAAAAAAGAAGAACAATGTGAGAAGACTTTCACTGCCTGACCTTGAAACATACTGCAAAGTTTCAGGGGTTAAAAGAGCATGGCACTGGCATAAGGATAGACACATTGATCAGTGGAAAAGAAAGAGTCCAGAAATAGTCAAAGCTACAATGAGATATCATTTCACACCTATTAGAATAGTCACTATTAAAAAGTCAGAAAACCACAAGTGTAGGAGAGATGTGGAGAGATAAGAACATTTATTCACTGTTAGTGATGCAGAATGGTACAGCCCGTGTGGAGGACTTACTATAGATTTACCACATGACCCGACAATACCACTACTGGGTATATATGCAGAAGAACTGAGAGCAGTGACCAGAACAGACATTTATCTGCACACTGATGTTCACAGTGGCATTATTCATGAAAGATGGAAACAACCCAGGAGTCCATTCTAAAGAATAGATAAACTGTGGTATATACACACAATGGAATATTATGCACTGTAAGAAGAAATGAAGTTGTAAAGCATATGACAACATGGATGAACCTGGAGGACATTATGTTGCGTGAAGCAAGCCAGACACAAAAGGACAAATACTGTTTGATTGTATTACTACCAAATATATTGTGTAACATATTGTATGAGTCAAAAAAAAAATTTATATGTATCCCATATATTAAATTGAGAAATGTCTGCTTTTATTCAACTGTATTTTCTTATTTTTAATTACTATTTATATTTTCAATTATTAAATGTACAAAATAAAGTTAAAAAAAAAAGAAATGAAGTCTTGAAGCATATGACAACGTGGGTGAACCTAGAAGACATTATGTTGAGTGAATCAAGACAGACACAAAAGGACAAGTAATGTATTTGTTCTTTTATGACTGAAATATATTGCGTAATCTCATGGAGTTAATAACTAGAATATAGGTCATCAGAAAATAGAATGAGGTTAGAGAATGGAAAGCTGAAGGTTTATCTGTGCAGAATTGATCGTTTGTTATTACTTGGAAATGAATAGAAAAGGTGAAAGCACATCATAGCTTTTATACCAGCACAACTATTATATGAATGTGACTGGTTGAAAGGGAAAGTCTAAGGTCATGTATATTACTAGAAGGAAACCTAAAAAATGTATCATGGACTGTATAACATAGTGAAACCTCATGTGAAATATGAATATGGGTAATATTACATACATAAAACCTTTTCTTTGAAACTGATCAAATGTATGCTAATGTTACAAGGTGTTAATACCAGGGAAAAATACAACAAAATATGGACAGTAGTATATAGTAAATATTAATAATCTTCCAGTAAGGATAAAAAAATAAAAAGAAATATACTAAGGGAAAGAAACTAGACACAAAGAACTACATATTGCTTACTTCACCTATATAAAACATAAGTACAGATAAACTAGGGAAATAGAAACAGAATAGCAGATATGTATGGCAGGGGAAACAGAGCGATTGACAGGGGATGAGTTTTTATTTGTTTTCTGCATATTATTATTATTATTGGAATAACAAAAATGCTCTAATAATGATTGAATTGATGAATGCACAACTATATGATTATACCAAATACCACTGATTGTACACTTTGGATGGATTGTGTGCTTTATTAATACGTATCAATAAAATTGTTTAAGAAAAAAAGAAAACTAGAGCCCAGACACATACACTCACATACATGCATGCACAAATCAGCAAATCTTTAGCAAGACTGACTGAGAATAAGAGAAAGGATACATATAACGAAAATGAGAAATGAGAAGGAGGACATTACTATTGACCCTACTGAAATAAAATGAACTATATCTGGATACTACGAACAACTGTATGCCAATAAATAAGATAACCTGGATGAAATGGAAAATTCTTAGAAATACACCAACTACCTACAATGACTCAAGAAGAAATAGAAGATTTCAACAACCAATTACTAGTAAGGAGATTGAATCAGTAATCAAAAAGCTCCCTACAAAGAAAAGCCCAGGAACACATGGCTTCACAGGGGAATTATACCAAACATTCCAAGAAGATTTAACTCCAATTCTGTTCAAATTCTTCCCAAAAATAAAAAAACAAAGCGGAGGAACAAAAAGGAGGGACTACTCCCTAACTCACTCTATGAGGCCTACATCACCCTTATACCAAAGCCAGATAAAGATATAAGAAAACTACAAACAATACCTCTTATGAATGTAGTTGTAATAATCCTCAACAAATGCTAGCAAAATAAATCCAAAAGCATATTAAAAGACCTATACAACATGATCAAATGGGATTATCCCTCATATGCAAGGTTGGTTCAGCATAAGAAAATTAATATATATTAATAGAATTAAAGAAGTAACATCTCAATTGACACTCAAAAAGCATTTGACAAAATATAGCACCCTTTCTTGATAAAAACACTTACAACACTAGGAATAGAAAGAAACTTTTTCAACACGATCACAGGCATATATGAAAAGCCCACACTAACATCCTATTTAATGGTGAAAGACTGAAAGCTTTCCATCTAAGATTAGGAACAAGACAAGGATGCCCACTGTCACCACTGTTATTCAATATTGTTTTGGAAGTTCTTGCCAGAGCAATTAGGCAAGAAAAAAGGAATAAAAGGAATCCAGAGGATTGTGGGAAGATAGTGATGGACTAACAGGCAGAGGTGAATGCTCTCATAAAAACAACAAAGAAAGAACCAAAAGCTGTCTGAGGGACCTGCTTTAGGGGTCAACAGACCAGGACAGTGTATGCAACTCCCATGAGGGTGAGGGGCAGAGAGATGAAAAAGCCAAAACGACACACGAGTTACCAAGCCCCTGTGGCGGCTGGAAAGTGCTCCCCTCCCCCATGCCCAAGATATTAAGCTGGGGTAAAACACCTGGCTCACTGCAGCTGAATGACAGGGGATCAGTTTCCTCCCTGTCAGCTGTTTCAAGGGAAAAGGGAAGGGGGGTTGGGGTACTTTTCTTTAGTGAATTCAGCTAGCAGAGCATGCTTTGAATCTCCAATCTGGAGATTCAACACAGGAACACAGGAAAGCTGAGATTGAAACACCTCTGTGGAAAGGCGTGCTGACTAGTACTATCTGCTGGCCAGCACGGAAACTGCATGGACAAAAACTGTTAACGCTGTCTGTATTCAATTCCTATGAGAAAATCTGTGCCCCACTAGTGACGCTCTGGCCTGATTGTGAAAACTAAAGCTGGACATTTTTAAAGATGGAGAATAAGTCAAACCAAATAGCAAAGAAGAGATGTAGTTTAAAAAAAAATAGGCAAGATAGAGAAATTAGACATCAGAGTAAATTCGCAAACATATTCAGATGCCTAGACATCAGCAAAAAATTAGAAGCCAAACTAGGAAACAGGAAGAGATGGTCTAGCTAAAAGAACAAACCAAATATCCTGAAAAGATACAGGAGTTGATACAATTTATCGGTGATAATCACAAAACTCCCCTAAATAACTTCAAAAAATTGAATGAAAATATGACTAAAGAAATAAAGAATATTAAGAAGAGACTGGGAAAGCATAAAGAACAATTTGAAGGCCTGCAAAGAAAAGTAACAGACCTTATGTGAATGAAAGACATGATGGATGAGATTAAAAATACATTAGCTATATAATGTCCAGCATCTGTCCCTGTAATATCATTTAGGACAATTCCAAATCCCAAAAATGCCCCACATCACATCTCTTCTTCCCTCCCCCTGCCCTCAGCAACTATCATGGCCACTTTCTCCACATCAATGCTACAATTTCTTCCATTACTAGCCACAATAGTTCTATAGTAGAATATCAGTAAATCCATTCTAATCCGTATTTTATTCCTCCATCCTGTGGACCCTGGGATGGTTATGTCCACTCCACCTCTATATTGAGAGGGGGTTTAGATCCCACATGGGTGATGATTGCAATTCTCCTGTTTGTAGTTGTAGGCACTCTTGGTTCCCTGGTGTGGTGGTCGACCATCTTCACCTCCCTATTAGCAGACCTGGGTAAGTCCAACAAATCAGAGAGTAGGAGTTGCAATTCTGCTGAGGCTCAGGGACCAGATGGCAAATGGACAGTCCAGACATTCAAGTTTCCTGAGTATACACCAACCCCAGTGCCAACCACAGGTCCATTAAAAGTGACAGAAGAGGCATGTGTGGAAAGGTCACATCTGAGTCCAACTTAATCACACTCAGGAACACAAATTCCAAAGTAGGACCAACTGACCTGCCATAACCCACTGAATGGACTAGGGGGAGAGTGTAAACTACAATGTAAACTATTATCCATGTGGTGCAGCAGTGCTCCAAAATGTGTTCACCAAATGCAATGAATATGCCACAATGATGAAAGAGGTTGTTGATGTGGGAGGAGTATGGGGGGGTGGGAGGTATATGGGAACCTCTTCTATTTTTTAATGTAACATTTTTTGTGATCTATGTATCTTCAAAAAACTACAATAAAAATGATGGGGGTGGGGAGTGGGGTATATGGGAACCTCTTACATTTTTTAATGTAACATTTTGTGTGATCCAGTAACTTTCAAAAAAAGATAATTAAAAAATTAAATTAAATGTAAAAAATAAAATATATAGAACTGAAAAAAATACATTAGAGACACATAAGAGCAGATTTGAATCTCTTGGAGACAGAATTAGTGATTTCAAAGGCAGAACATCTGCACTGGAAAAGATAGGTATACAGAAAGAGAAGAATGAAAAAAATGGAAAAGGGTCTCAGGGAATTGAATGACAATGTGAAACACACATACACATTATCGGTGCCCCAGAAGAAGAGAATGGGAAAAGAAGCAGAAAGAATATTGGAGGAAATAATGACTGAAAACTTCCCAACTCTTACGAAGGACATAAATATCAATGCCAAAAAGGACAATGCACCCCAAACAGAATAAATCCGAATATACCTACCCTGACACACCTATTATTCAGAATGACAAATATCAGAGATAAAGAGAGGATTCTGAAAGCAGCAAGAGAAAAGCAAAGCATCACATACAAGGGAAATTCAATAAGATTAAGTGCCAACCACTCATCAAAAACCTCAGAGAAGAGAACAAAGTGTTATGATGTATTTAAGATACCGAAAGAGAAAAATTGATGGCCAAGAATTCTGTATCTGGCAAAGCTGTCTTTCAAAAATTAGAGTGAGTTCAATGTCTTCACAGAAAAACAAAAACTGACAGAATATGTTACCAAAGGTCAGAATTACAAGATACTAAAGGGAGTGCTGCAGCCTGAAAGGAAAAAAAAAAAAAAGGGTGAGAGAATTGGAGAAGAGTTTAGGAATCAGGAAGTGTAAACTAAAGAATAAGCATACAAAAAAACAATATGACGAGAGCCAAAGGACAAAATGGATGAAGTAAGTAATGCCTTCTCAGTAATAACACTAAATGTTAATGGATTGAACTCTCAATCAAAAGACATAAGACTGAGGGAAGCAGATGTGGCTTAAGTGATAAGTTCTCTGCCTACCATATAGGAAGACCCAGGCTGGATACCTGTGTCCTCCTGGTGAAACAGAAGAAGAGAAAGCATGCCTGCACAGCGAGCCAGTGCCCGCATGGCAAGTTTAGTGCCTGCATGGTGAGCCAAGTGCCCATGTGGCAAGCCAAGTGCTCACGCAGGAAGCCAGTGCCTTCATGGCAAGCCAAGTTCCTGCACAAGTGCCCACGCGGTGAGCCAGTGCCCATGCAAGTGAGTCATGCAGCAAGATAATGATGCAACAAAAGAGAGACAAAGGGTAGAGTCAAGGTGAAGCACAGCACAGACCAGGAGCGGAGGTGGCTCAATTGACAGGGAACCTCTCTCCACATCAGAGGTCCCAGAATCAAATCCCAATGATCTTAGAGAAGAAAGAAGACAAAAAAAAGGAAATTAGATACAGAGGATCGCACAGCAAATGGACACAGACAGCAAAAATAGTAGGGTGGGGGAAGGGAGAGGGAAGGGGAAAATAAATAAACAAATAAGTAAATATTAAAAAAAAAAGGATATAGACTAATAGAATGGATAAAAAATATGAGCTGTCTATATGTTGTCTACAAGAGACCTACCTGAGACATAAGGACACAACCAGGTTAAAAGAGAAAGATTGGAAAAAGGTATCCCACACAAATAGTAACCAAAAACAGCTGGAGTAGACCAGATAAATGTAAAATAACATTATACAACATGAACAATAATTACTCAGTGCAACTGGCAAATTGTTCCTAGATCGGTATTCTGTAATTTTTTAAATACCAAATAAATCCTTGCTTTTAATTAAAGAGGACTGGAGAAGACCTATATTTTTGGATACTTCGTTTTTCTTTAACCCTTTCTTATTCATACTCTTTACTTAAAATAATCTATCTGGATCAATAATGATTTAGCATGACTACTGTTGACAAGATTTTGAGTTTTTCTACCTCATAAAATTGTGAGTTGGCATTTCATTATCTGCTATAATTCATTCCAGTAAGATGTGAACCATTCCCAAATAGGAATTTGATTATCTAGAAAGAATTATGGCCTAAATGGAAATTAAATAACTAAACCAACAATTTATTTCATTCTTAGAGATTACTATGTGCATTAGAGGTGTAATATAAAAATTAGAATTGTTATCATTAATTTCTACTATATTTGAACTTTTACATTTATAAAGTTTTGTTGCTGTGCTATTTAATTTTATAATTAATTATATTAAATCTAATCTGGTCTTGCACTCTCTTTTAAAATTTGTAATTTCTTCTATTTTTCTATTTATCCTACAATTTTACAATAAAGAACTTTTTTTGGTAAAGAACTCTTATTTTTTAATTGTATTCTTTTGAAGATAAATAGATCACAAAAAATGTTACATTAAAAAAATATAAAAGGTTCCCATATACCTGACACCCACCCACCCCCACTCCTCCCACATCAACAACCTCTTTCATCATTGTGGCAAATTCACTGCATTTGGTGAATATATTTTGGAGCACTGCTACACCACATGGATAACAGTTTACATTGCAGTTTACACTCTCCCCCTAGTCCATTCAGTGGGTTATGGCAGGATATATAATGTCCAGCATCTGTCCCTGCAATATCATTTAGGACAACTCCTAAATGCCCTCACATCACATCTCTTCTTCCCTCTCCCTGCCCTCAGCAACTACTGTGGCCACTTTCTCCACATCAATGTTACAATTTCTTCCATTATTGTCACAATATTAGAATATCAGTAAGTCCACTCTAATCCATTTTTTATTCCTCCATCCTTTGGACCCTATGATGATTGTCCATTCCACCTCTATATTGACAGGGGGCTTGGATCCCACGTGGTTGATGGATACAACTCTCCTGCTTGCAGTTGTAGTGTGGGATTCACCATCTTTACCTCCCTGTTAGCTGACCTGGGTAAGTCCAACAAGCTGGAGGGTAGAAGTTGCAATTTGCTGAGGCTCAGGGCCCAGATGGCACATGGACAGTCCAGACATTCAAGTCTCCTGAGCATACACCAACCCCAGTGCCAACCACAGGTTCATTAAAAGTGAAAGAAGAGATATGTGTGGAAAGGTCACATCTGAGTCCAACTCCATCACACTCAGGAACACAAATTCCAAAGTAGGACCCATTGACAAGGCACTGAATTCCAGAGCCATCTGCCATGAATAGCCAGAAATAGCAACTATGTATAGCAGGGGAAACAGAGATTTGAGAAATGAGGGCTTTTCTTATTTGTCTGGGTTTTTTTTTTTGTTTATTATTATTGAAATAATGAAAATGGTTTAATAATGATTGAAGTGATGAATGCACAATTATGTGATTATACCAAATACCATTGATTGTACACGTTGGCTAAATTGCATGCTTTATTAATATGTATCAATAAAATTGATTTGTTTAAAAAAAAAAGAAGGAATCCAGAGACAATCAGCAAAAAAAATGGCAGCAGGATAAGGAGCTCCTAGAGTCAGCTCATGCTACAGGGCAGTTAGTAATCACCCAGAGCTATCTAAAGCTCCTGTTTGGGGGCTCCAGGAGATCAGAAAAGTATCCTGTAATGTTCCTGAAGGAATGGAAAGAGGAGACTGCCCTTCTGCAGAGAAGATTCATAAGTAGAGTGCTCCATGCCCTGGAGGCCTGTGCTCATCCTCCACTGGCGGCACAAGCTGCCTTGGGACCTATTCTATTGCTGGAATTGGAAGCTCCACTTCCCAAAAATTGGGAAGAGACAGTTGGCACCAACTTCAACTACTAATTAGTAAATTTGACGGGCTAAAGTATAATCCTAAGAACAGCTAAAGTTTGAGCCTATCCAAGTCAGAAAGAGGCCAGTAGCCGCCATTTTAACACTGTCCCTGGCATGAGAGGAAGTGGGGTAAGCTGAAAATCACAGTGCTGGTAGGGACCAGCTTCTTTCCATCCCGACTGGATTTGCAGCTCTAGTACAAGCCCCAGCCCCACCTCTGGCAGGGAGGAAGCTGGGGGGACCTATGCCAGTCTCTGGGAAAATACAGTCCACTCTGCAGAGGCTGGTGATCATCCTACTCTGGCAGTGCAATCCGCCTCAGGAGCTATTCTGTGGCTGGAAGTGGAAGCTTCATTTCCCCAAAACAGGGGAGGAAGAGACGGTCAGCCACCGACTTCAGCTACTGATTAGTAAATTCAGCTGACTAAAGTATAACCCTAAGAACAGCTGGAGTTTGAACCTGTCCAAATGAGAAAGAGGCCAGGAGCTGCCTTTTTTACTCTACCCCCAGCATGAGGGGAAGCCAGGCTGATTGAAAATCACAGTGATGGTAGGGACTGGCTTCTTTTACCCAGATTGGTATGTAGCCCTAGCCTAGGTTTCAGCCCCACCTCTAGCAGGGAGGAAGCTGGCAGGTCCTGCACCAGCCTCTCCAGGTAACTGCAGGTTCATTCTGCTGGCACAGACTGAATAGTAAGAAGTCTACTGTGGCAACTGCAGTCGTTTTGGAACTGCTAAGGAGAGATTACTGCCCACATCTGCAGCTCCATACCAGCCCCAGGTAGGGGAGAAAGGGGCTTGAACCTTCCTCAGTCTCACTGGGCAACTACAATCTAGACCTGTCTTGACTTGGATTATTACACATGGCTGTGTCTCCTTCCCTACCCCTGGCAAAGGAGAAAGTTGGGAGAAGCTTCATTAGTCCCTGGGGCAATGAGGGAAGCTTTAGCCTGCAAGCTTGCAGTACCAACTACATCCTTGGCTCCTACTACACAACCAGCAAGGGAGAAAGGGCAAAAAAGCCCTAAATTAAAGGGAAAAACAGCACCCAGAATACATACATCAAGAAAGCCAGATGCCAAAACACCAACAAAAAATCACAATGCACACCAAGAAACAGGAAGATATGTCCCAGTTAAAGGAACAAAATAAGCCTCCAGAAGACACAAAGGAGTTGAGGCAAATAATCACAGATGTTCAAACAAATCTCCTTAATAAATTTAATGAGATGGCTAGAGATTAAGGATATTAAGAAGACATTGGATGAGCACAAAGAAAAATTTGAAAGCATACATAGAAAAAGAGCATATCTTATGGGAATGAAAGGTACAATAAATGAAATTTAAAATATACTGGAATCACATAACAACAGATTTGAGGAGGCAGAAGAAAGGATTTGTAAGCTTGAAGAAATGGCCTCTGAAAGTGAACATACAAAAGAACAGATGAAGAATGGAAAAAATTGAACAAGGTCTCAGGGAACTAAATGACAGCAAGAGACATGCAAACATATGTGTAATGCGTGTCCCAGAAGGAGAAGGGAAGGGAAAAGGGGCAGAAAGAATATTTGAAAAAATAATGGTAGAAAATTTCCCAACCCTATTGAAGGACGTAGATATCCATGGATATCCATGATATCCGTGTTCAAGAAGAACAATGTACTCCAATCCAAATAAATCCAAATAAACCAACTCCAAGACACATACTAATCAGATTGTCAAATGCCAAAGATGAAGAGAGAATTCTAAGAGCTAGAGAAAAGCAATGCATCACATAAAAGGGATACCCAATAAGATTAAGTGCCAATTTCTCATCAGAAACCATGGAGGCAAAGGACAGTGGTATGATACATTTAAGATACTGCAAGAGAAAAACTTCCAGCCAAGAATCTTATATCCAGCAAGATCGTCTTTCAAAAATGAGGGCAAGTTTAGAATATTCACAGATAAGCAGAAACTGAGAGAGTTTGTAACAAAGAGACCAGCTTTGCAGGAAATATTAAAGAGTGTGCTATAGTCTGAAAAGATAGGAGTGAGATGCTTGGAAGAGCATCTAGAAATGAAGATTATATCAATATAAGGGTCTAAAGAATGGTGAAAATAAAATATGACTGATAAAACCCAAATATTCAGGAATAAACTTAACCAATGATGTGAAATATTAGTAATCAGAAGACTACAACTCATTGTTAGAAGAAATTTAAAAAACAGCCTAAATAATTGGAAGAATATTCCATGCCCACAGATTAGAAGATTAAATATCATTAAGTTGTCAATTCTATTCAAATTGATAAACAGATTCAATGCAATCCAGATAAAAATTCCATCAGCATTTTTAAAATAAATGGAAAACACAATTATGAAATTTATTTGGAAGGGTAAGGGGACTTGAATAGCCAGAAACATCTTAAAAAGGAAAAGTGAAGTTGGAGGACTCACATTTCAGGACTTTAAATCATACTACCTAGCTACACTGTTAAAAACAGCATGGTACTGGCATAAAGATATACATATAGACCAATGGAACTGGATTAATGGTTGAGAAACAGACCCTCACATCTATGGTCAAGTGATTTTTGAAAGCCTGTCAAATCTACCCAGCTCAGGTAGAACAGTTCATTCCACAAATGGTGCTGAGAGAACTGGATATCAATAGTCAAAAGAAGGAAAAAGGACCCCTATCTCACACCTTATACAAAAACTAACTCAAATAAATCAAAAACCTAAATATAAAAGCAAGAACCATAAAGCTTCTAGAAGAAAGTGAAGGAAAATATCTTCAAGACCTGGTGGTAGGTGGTGGACTCTTAAAGGAGATAAGAGGTGAACTGAGATGGAATACTGATATTTAATGTATGCAGAAGTTTTAATTAACTTTACTGTAGAAGTGTGGAAAAGTATAAAGCTGATGGTAGCACATTATAGTAACAGCTGGTTTATAAATGGGAATGGGGCTGAAAAAGGTAGTCTAGGAATGTAAATGCCATTTGAAAGAAAGCTAGAGAATAATCTAGGGACTGAACAACACAGTAAACCCAGAGGAGGATCAGAACTGTGGTTGATGGTACAGATGCAAGAGTGTCCTTTGTGAGCTAGAGCAGATGTACATCACTATTGCAGGGTGGTGTGAATGTGGAGAAGCAATGGGAAAAATACAACTGGACTGTGGTTAACAGCAATAATGTCATATTCATGCATCTATGCCAAAAATGTACTGTGCTGATAATGGGGGAGTATGGAAAAAATGTGCCAAATGTACACTATGGACCTGGAAATATTCTGATGATATTATCTCATAATATGTAACAAATGTTCTTCCATGGTGTGGTGTGGTGTTTTAATAGAGGGCTGGTGTATGGGAATTCTGTACATGTGCATAATTGTTTTTTTAAGTTTACAACTTCTGTCATAAAAAATATATTTACAAAATAATATAGGGTGGGTTGGGAGGAAAATACACCAAATGTAAGATAAGGACTATAATTAGTAGTAAGATTTTGACAATATTCTTTCATAATTTGTAAGAAATGTCTCACAGCAATGCAAGGTGTTGGTGGTGGGTTGATGCATGGGACTCCTGTACAATGTTAGGCATGTTTGCTTTTTAAGTTCACAACTTTTACTATACACTTATTGTTTATGTATATATAAATGATATAATAATAATAGTAATAAAAGGCTGGGTTGGGGGGGAAATACACCCAATGTAAGATACTTTGATTAGTAGTAATATTTTGAGGATTTCTTTAATCATTAGTTAAAAATGTTTCACAACAATGCAAGGTATTTGTGGTAAGGTGAGGTATGAGAGCCTCATAAGATGTTATGTATGCCTAGTTTGTAAGTTCACAACTATTGCTATACACTTATTGTTTATGTGAGTTTATATATGAGTGATATACTTCAATAAATTTTTTAAAATATATTTTTTAAAAAAAGGAGTCCAAATTGGAGAGGAAGAAGTAAAGTGTTCCCTGTTTGCAGATGCTATGATCCAATGAACAGAAATTCCTGAAAATTTCATAACAAAGCTTTTGAAGTTAATGAATGAATTTAGCAAAGTAGCAGAGGACAGCATCAATATCCAAAAATGAGTAGTGTTTCTATACATACATAAGCGATGAACATTTGGAATAAGAAATTATATGTATATACAACAATTACTAAAAGAATCAATCGTCTAGGAATAAATTTAACCAAGAATGTAAAGGACCTGTATAGAAAAAACTACAAAACATTCCTAAAAGAAATTAAGATATAAATAAATGAAAGGATATTCCATGTTCATGGATTGGAAGACTAAATATCATTAAGATGTCAATACTACTGTGATGGGAAGCAGACATGGCTCAGTTGATAGAGGGTCCACCTACCATATGGGAGAGTCCAGGGTTTAATCTATGTGCAGAGCTGCCACATGCAAGGAGTGGCCTGCCATGCATGGTTGCCCCCGTGTGGGGGTGCCCCACATGCAGGGAATGCACCCTGCAGGGAGAGCTGCCCAGGAGTGGCACCACACACACAGAGAACTGATGCAGCAAGATGACATAACAAAAAGAGATGCAGTTTCCTGGTGCCACCAAGGGTGCAAGCAGACACAGAAAAGCACACAGCGAGTTGACACAGAGAGCAAATGGCAGGGGGGGAAGGGGAGAGAAATAAATAAAATAAATATTTAAAAAAGAAAAAGAAAAAGAAAGTGATAAGACTTGTTTTAAAAAAAAAAAATACTGTCACGGTACGGATAATGTGTCAACTCAGCCAGGTAATGGTGCCCAGTTGTTTGGTCAAGCAAGCACTGGGCTAATTGTAACACAAGGCATTTTATGGACATTAATCCTCAGTGAGCTGATTGCATAGATGGCTGGTTACATTTACAATCAACTGAGATTACCGTCAGCAATGAGTGACATCACATTCAATCAGTTAAAGGTCTTAAAAGGAGAAATGATTTCAGCATTCAGAAAGAGAATTTCCATATTTGCTCTGGACACCCTGAGGAACTCAACAAGGACCTTCATCAGAGTACCTGACTTGCAGCCTGGCCTATGGAATTTGGACTTGTGCATCACCACAGTTGCATGAGACAATTCTATAAAATCTTATACTATTTAAAGATATCTCCTGTTGGTTCTGTTTACCTAGGTCACCCTGACTAATACAGAGGCACAAAGTAATTTATAGATTCAATGCAATCCCAATAAAAATTCCAACAACTTTCTTTGCAGAAATGGAAAAGCCAATCATCAAATTTATTTGGTGGGGAGTGGATGTGGCCCAAGCAGCTGGGTGCCTAACTACCACATACAGGTCCTGGGTTCAGTTCCTCCTAAAGAAGACAAGCAAGACAGCAAGACAATGAGCTGACTCAACAAGATGACATAGTGATATAATGCAACGAAGAGATACAATGAGGAAACACAAGGAAAGATACAACAAGCAGGGAGTGGAGGTTGCTCAAGTGATTAGGTGCCTCTCTCCCACATAGGAGAGCTTGGGTTCAGTTCCCAGTGCATCCTAAAAAGAACATGAACAGAGAGCAGGCAGTGAGCATAAATAATGAGGGTGGGGAAGAAATAAATCTTTTTTTAAAAATTCATTGAAGAAAATTTTATATGGTATTGTAAGGGTTCTCCAATAGCTAATGCCATCTTGAAAAGAAGAATGAAATGGAAGACTTACACTTCCTGATCTTAAAATTTCCTCAGAAAGCTAAATATAGAACTACCATATGACCCAGCAATCCCACTACTAGATATATTCCCAGAAAAATTGAAAGGAGGGGCTTGAAAAGATATTTCCATACAAATGTTCACAACAGCTTTATTCACAATTGCCAAAAGATGGAAGCAACTAAAATGTCCATGAACCAATGAATAGATAAATAAAATGTGGTATGTATACACAATGAAATATTATTTAGCCATAAAAAGTAATGAAGTCCTGATATATGCAACAACATGGATGAATCTTGAAGACATCTGGGTTTGTGAAATAAGCCAGACACAAAAGGACTAATATTGAATGACCTCGTTGATTTGAAACAATTAGAATAAGTAAACTCATATAGTCAAAATGTAGAGTACAGGTTACTAGGGAACAGGGTGAGGATCAGGAATGGGAAGTTAAGGTTTAATACGTACAGGGTTCTTATTTGGAATGATGGAAATGCTTTGGTAATGGATGGTGGTGATAGCAGCACAACATTGTGAATGCAATTAACAGCACTGAAATTTATACATCTGAGTATAATTGAAAGGGGAAATGTTAGATTGTATGTAAGGTAACAGAATTTTTAAAGTATTAAAAAATTCATGGAACTACAGTACACAGTGAATCCTGAGTTAAACCTTGGACTTTAACAGTACATTTTTAAGTGTGCTATCATCAATTTAACAAATATTCCACATTAGTACAAGGTGTTGGTGGTAGGGTGGTGTATAGGAATGTATTTTATGCACAATTGTTCTGTAAACCCACAACTCTTAGAAAAAAGAAAGAACATTCACAGTTTAATAAAATACTACATGTTATTTGCATATGAGTACTTGTTCATTTGTTGAGAGTATTCACTTTTTTATTTGAAATTTTCCTTTTGCATTGCTTTGCAGAGATTCAACCTGAATAACTTAATCTTTATATGAGATAGAATTATTTATTTACCATAAACTTTAGTGGAACAATTCAGTCTAAACATTTTAAAAGAACTTGAGAAAACCAGTTTGCCTCTATATGCAGTAGACTAAAAGACTGCGTGGTACAACACAAAGTGTGAACTCTAATGTAAACTACGGGTTATAGTTAATAGTAATATGATTATAATATTGTTTCATTAATTGTAACAAATGTAACACACTAATGCAAAATACTAATAATAGGGAAAACTACATTGGGGGAAGGGGAAATAGGGGAACTCTACTTTCTGCATTTTTGTGTAAACCTACAACTGCTCTAAAAAAGCAGTGAAAAACATATACATACACAAATACTAATATAAAGAAATGTTAAGAACAACATCTAAATGTCCATAAATAGAAAACTGCCCAAATAACTTATAGGGCACTCCTACAGTGGACTCATTCACTATATGAATGAAATTTACTGAAAGAATAAAGTAAGAGCTATGTCTAATGACATGATAAAATGTCCATTACATGTTATAAAGATAACCGCAACCTGTGGTTCCTGGAAGCAATTTTTTTTTCCCTAAATTGTGTTTGTAAAAAGGAAAAAAATCTTTCAACAAAAATAATTTAACGCTTGGAATAAAAAATATTAAGTCACCTATCACAGTAAAAGTCAGTATGTTTAAAACTCTTTAAAAAGAGAGCCCTTCACCATACCTAAATACTATACTTTCTTAGGGAGAAGTTTATGTTGAGTTAGTAGTAGAGAAGTCAGCACTTCAACAGTATCCAGTATATGACTGATGGTCAAAATATTATAAATTCCTAAGAAGCTGCTAGCAGTAAAGGAAAAATTACACATATGTATCTGGTATAGTTTTTACATTCTAATTCTTTCTAAATTAACAATTCATTTATGAAAAGCATGGTAACTTTCTGTTAGCCAAAACACTGCAATGATGTAATAAATTGAAAAAAGTTTTGAGTTTGTAGGGGAAACACTAGAAGAAATACAATATAATCATTATCTCTGTCTTGTAAACATTAATTACTTCTGAGGCATTTTTCTATGGCAATTAAATTCCAATTAAAAATAGGGAAAGTTAATGTGAGAAACTGACAGTCTCTAGTTTCCTAATCTCCTAAACTCTATCAAATGGCTCATTATATATATAAAGGGATATCTAATATCAAAGTATGGACAGCAGCAAGTAATAGAAAATTATACATATACACATACACACATACATACATATGTTAATGTAAGAAAGATATAACATTACATTTTTTAAAAGATTTATTTTTATTTATTTATTCACCCCACCCACCCCCATTGTTTGCACTTACTGTTTGCTTATCATCTTTTTAGGAGGCATGGAGAGCCAAACTGGGACTTTCCATGTGGGAAGGAGGTACCCAACTGCTTGAGCCACATCTACTTCCCTATCATTACATTTTAACCTTCCTAAACCTTTAATCAAGACTCAGCTTGAAAAAAATTATTGAAATAACTGAACTTTCTTCCCTTATCTCCAACTGAAATTGAGAAATTACAGAAAAAAAAAATAGAATGACTGCTTAAGGAAAATATAGTGAGCAATTTAGCAGAAACTAAATGGGGAAATAAATATCAGGAAACACTCCTGAACCGACCAATTCTCCAAACCTCATCAGACTCATTTAGTTTTTTACTCAAAGCATGTGTATTATTGGCATTATTCTCTTACCACACACCTGATAACACCGTCACAAGCCTGTCATTATTTTTTAAGTCAAAAATTATTCAAAACAAATCCATAGCCAGGGCATAAATGAAGCTGGGTCATACAGACAACCCTGTGCAGGGAATGTGCTTAATGCTAGGAATACAAATGTAGCAGTAGATTGAGTTATATACCCCAGAAAAAAAAACACGCTAATTTTAATCGACATTACTATGGGTGTGAACCCATTGTAAATAGACCCTCTTGAAGACGTTTTAGCTGCTGGTGCTCACCTCGCCTGTGTCTGGTGCCCATCTATGTGCTGTGCCAGTCTGGAGCAAACCAGGAAGGTTCAACCTCCCACCAGAAAGCCCTGAGCTTCACAGCTGCTTCGCAGGAGGTGTCTTTCTGGCCACCTGTCTCCTGAACCTGCTGCCTGACTGCTATAAATGAGGCCTTGCAGCCCTGCATGTGACGCTCCAGTTCCTCCTGCAGGCATTCATCCTGGCCACGGGCTGCTTCTTAGTGCTGGTGATGGAGCAGATCACGCTGGCTTACAAGGAGCAGCCAGGGCGACCACCCCAGGAAGAGACAAGGGCTTCAGGGACCAGCAAATGGTGGGCCACAGCAGTGGCATGATGGGCCAGGGATCCCAAAGGTAAGCGGAGTCCTGGCAGCGCCCTTGGCCCTGCATGCCTGTGTCCTGGTCTTCCCTCTGGCCCTGCACTGTGTTCAAGGGACTGGTGGTGGGGCTGCAATGAGACCGGACTTGGGCCATGGAGCTGTGCCTGGCTCTGCTGCTCCACAAGAGTATCCTGGCAGTCGGCCTGTCCCTGCAGCTGCTGCAGAGCCACCTGCGAACACAGGTGGTCACTGGCTATGGGATCCTCTTCCCATGCATGACACCCCTGAACACTGAACTCAGTACAGCTCTGGCAGAGTTGGTGGGGCCACTGCACCAGCAAGTCTAGTCTGTGCTAGAGGGTATGGTGGTCGGTACTTCCTCTGGATCATCTTCCTGGAGATCCTAACCCAGGAGCTGGCCACTTCTGAGCAGAGGATTCTCAAGGTCATTCTGCTTCTAGCAGGCTTTGCCTGTTTCCTGGTCTGTTCTTTATCCAAGTCTAGGGGGCTCCAGAGAGGGGCAGGGGAAGTCAGATATTGGGTACCTCTGCCAGCCTGCCTGCCGTCCCCCAGTTTGTGGGGAATAGGCAGGAATGGGGAACAGAGGCACGGAGGACCAAAGAGTTCTCCAAGAGCTAGGGATGGAGTTTTTGGGACTGTCTGACCAATGAGAGGGAAGAGGGCAGATGAGAGCTTGCCCCAGGCCCAAGAGACGAGATGGTCACATCACTAGAGACATGATCAAGGAGTATTAGGATTGGGGATGTCACTGCTAGAATCAGGGGTTGGACACTACACATAGGGGCAGGCAGACACGGGCTGCTGGAGTTGGGCAGCCAGCTGCTGTGGGGTAGAGGGATGAAGAGGGGACAGGCCTGGAGCCAGCAGTCCTGTTGGTTCTAGCGCATTTCAGTACTCTCCCACTTAGAGTGACCTCTCCTACTTTTCTTAGGTCCTCCTCTCATATCTCCCATTTTCCTTCTCCCAGGGGCTAGTGCCAAATGGTTTCTTCCTGCCTGTTTTGGTACCTTTTCTGCTATCTCCAACCCTGCTCACTCCTCTATTTGTAAAGCACCAAGTAAATCCCCTTCCTCTTTCCCAAAGTAGTGAAGGCACTGAGCCCTGCCCAGCACCTCAGGGGAGGGGGCCTGCTTGCTCTTGATTTTGGTCACAGATCCCTGGATAAGGCAGAAGTGTTTGCTGGGCTGGGGTTAAAGGAGGGTTAGCAGAACTGCAGCCTCTTACTGATCCCACACTGGCATGGACATGGTGCCAACTGCCCAAATGATAAGCACTGAGCAGCCAAAACACTTTTTTATATACAAGAGGAGGCCAAGGGGGAAAGGAGAGGCCCACTCTAGGGTTTTTTGGGGGAAAAAAATGCTGTACATAAGGGCCATACTCTCTAAAATCTATTTTACTGACTTGTTTGGGGGCATATTACCTAAATAAAAGATGTTTCTATTAAAATTTAAAAATTAAAAAACCAGAACTCTGAACCAATAAATGCTGTCATTTTTTTTACCCTAGCTCTTAATTTTTTTATAAATTAATATAAATTTATTAATATAAATTTTTAATTTTTTAAAATTTATTCCCCCCCCTTGAGACTTGCTCACTGTCTGTGTCCATTCGCTGCACGTTCTTCTGTGTCTGCTTGTCTCCCTTTGTTGTGTCATCTTGCTGTGCCAGCTCTCTGCGGGTCCAGGCAAGCTTGCCTTCACAAGGAGGCCCTGGGATGCGAACCCAGGGTCTCCCATGTGGTAGACAGGAGCCCAATCAATTGAGCCACAGTCGCTTCCCAAATGCCATCATTTAAACCAATTCATTGCATGGTATTTGTGATGGCAGCTCAGGCAAACTAATGCAAAGGTAATGTGACCTAGAAAAGAGCCTGGACATTGGAGTGAGACAGTCTGGACTGAATTCCAGGTTGACTGTGTTAAGTTATTTTCCTTCTCTGAACTTCACTTCCTTCATCTATAAAATGGAAATAACACCAACTACATTGCAGGATGACTGAGAGGTTTAATAATAATATAAGTAAAGCCCCTAGAACACAGGACCTGGCCTGAGGTAATAAGGTTTGTTGAATAATAATGTGCATTTACTGTGTCTCCAGGTACTGTTTTAAGTGCTTTACACACCTTAATCCATGAATGATAACTAACATTACCTGTGGAAATGTCTTTGCTTTTTGCTTCTCTCCAGTTTTTGGTGATAGCTGGCAACTTTTAATCCAACTTAAACAGCATAGAAATAAATAAGGCTGCGTGTCCAGTACTGTGCTCAACTAGTTACGTGCATTATTTCATTTAATCTTCACAAAAAATCACATCAATAAGGTAGGAACTATTATCAACCTTCCTTAACAGATTAGGAAATTCAGGCTTAGGAAAGTAAATAACTTGCCTAAAGTCACACACCCGAGAGTTGGATTTCAGAGCCTTTATGCTTAGCCACTCTACTACATTGAAAATAATTATTTTAATTCAATAATGTCAAAGTAACAGACACCCACACCCACTATTCAAAGTCTGTTGGTTTTTAATGAGTTTTTGAAACACTGTGAATCAGACAAATATATGTATTAGGATCTACACCAGAAGATTCTCACTAGACTTTCTGCTTTTTCATTCAAAGCAATTCCAATATCCTTTCAAAGGGATCTAAGGCGAAGAGAATTCCGAGTCCTTATTATTTAAGGGCCAAGAGAAATGATCAGATGGCAGCCCCCAAATTGCTTATCTTCTGCGAGAGAGTATTGACTAGCAGGCTCCATATGAGCTAAGCAAAACGCAATCTCTGGCCTAGACTGGGCTTGCACTTCATTTAAAAACTACGGGACCACATACCGCTCTAAATGTACAGGATTCAATCCGCTGGTTTGAAAGGTCAGCAAGGAACATTTTCCCTATGCAGTGACTGCATAGGAAAGCACGATCGCTCCCAAATTTTCCTCCCACTTCCTGGGCGATCTTTAAGCCTTTCCATTCTTCTGCAAGCCCCCACCCCCACCCCCGCAACGCAGTCCCGCAAACTAAGGGGCGTGGGTGGGAAGGTACCGGGCGGGGTCTCGGGTTAAGAATCCCCAGTTCCGTACATCTGGGAGATCAGAGCCCTGCGTGGACTGGAGAGAACAAATAGGGAAGAAACTATAAACCCTGCTCGGAAACGAAGCTGCTAGACAGCTAGATGACTGTGTCGTTCTCTACAGAGTCAGTGACTTCTTCAATCTGAGGGGGACGATGAGTAATCAGGTGACCCAATATATGCTAAGCGCTTGGGGAGAGGGGTGCCCCTGGAGACCCTAAACTAAGTCTACGCTGTGACCCCTTTGGGCTCTAAAGCAGGGCTGTGGCGACTCGATACCTCCTTCCCACCCGACACGCCCACACCCGCCGTCCGGCGCTCGCGCCGCCCCTGCTCGCGCCGCTCACCTGTAGCCTCCTCACTGGATAAGGGAGGGCAGAGCGTCACCTCGACGGGCCCAGGGGCCAATCAGAGCATGCGGCTCCCGCAGCGAGCCAATCGCAGAGCGCCCGGGATGCCGCAGCCCGGGGACCCCAGCAACCCACCTTTTCAACTCGGGAGCGCGCAGGGGGCCTCTCGAGCCCTCAGGCTGGGGCGCAAAGGCTCCGAGAAGGTGAATGAAAGTTCTCGAGGGCAAGCGAAGGCAAACTGGGAAGTACTCACAGCCCTGGCGCGGGAAGATCACTGCTCCCTGCGGGACGGCATCTCGGCTCAGTCTGTGCGGGGAGCGCTCGCCCCTGACCAACCGCCGCCGCCGCCTCTGACTGAGGGTTCGCAGCGGTTCGCCGCCGCCTGTTTCGAAAGGACCAATCAGAAGCCGGAGAGAGGGCGTGGGCGGGCGGCGCTGCCCCCGGTCTGCACGGGATCTGCAGGCGAGTTGCAGGCGGCCGGAGGTTCCCTTGTGGTTCCCCGTCTTCTCTTTCCTGTCCCGCCACTTACCTCCTAGCCTGGGCCGGCGGCCAAGCCACTCTTAGCTGGAAGGCAAAGTGACTTGGTCACGAGCAGATTCTCCTATCTGGCCCCTCAGCGACAGCCCTCCTGTTTATCCCAATAGGCAGGAGAGGTGAATCAGTCTCGCGCCCACAGCCTGGTGTTCCAGGATTGTTTCTTAGGACCCTGGCATGTTGCTGGTTGGAGTTTAAGGGCATTTCCCTGAATTTTATCCTGATCCGTTGGGAGTCCCTCCTAACCCTAAGTATTTGGTTGTACTGGTGGTGGCACGATTTCCAAAGACAGAAACTGTCACCCAGCAGGAATGGGGACCCTAAATAAAAATAGTTCAGAGGCCCCTCTTCTCGTGGGGCTTGGGGGATGAGGGATGGAAGGAATCCTGAAGCAAGAGGAAGATGTTGGCGCTTCCAGAAACCGTAGAGCCCCACCACCACCACCACACACACAAATTAACCTCAATAAAGTGAAGAATACTGACTAGTTCCAAGGGTAAATGGAAGTCTGTGAAAGAGGGAACATGTAACAGTCTTGGAGAGTGAAAGGTTTGAAGGAGTTAAATTTTGAAGGACGAATAGGAATCCACCAGGATTGAAAAGGAACTGCTTTCCAGGCAAAGGGAACAATAAATGCAAGATTTCAGCGATGTGAGAGCACAGAGAATTTTCTGGAAATAGTATTTCTGAATGACTAAAGTTTGGCGGTTGAATGAGGCTGGAGTGGTAGGCAAAGATGTAAGGCCTGGTATGTGCACTAAGGAGTTTAGATTTTTTCCTGCAGGCAATGGGGATCGATTTTAAGGAGGGAAAGGTATAAACGGATTTGTGTTTTAGGGAGAAAAAAATCACTCTGAAGAATTTTTGAAGAAAGGAGTTAGACTGGCAATTCCAATAATAAAAAATTGGCAATACCCAAACAAGCTCAGAAGGGATTGGGAAAAAGGGTTGTCTGGAAATAAGAGTATAAGAGGCTGACTTCTCTGGACTTCTTTATCAGATGATGGTGGTATTGATACAAGGAATACAGGGAAAGAAAATGGGGGGAAAAATAATGTATTTTTGTCTGGACATGTTGAATCTCAAATGTCGGTAGAATGTGCAGTTAGCAATGTTCAGAAGATAGAAAGTTAGGTCTGAAGCTGTTTAAAGTGGTCTGTGCAGGAGATACAGATTTAAGAAGTCAAGTCCACAAATAATTTTGAGCATTTACTCTGCACCAAGGTTTATCGTAAGCACAAGGGATCCAGCCCTTAGGAAAGTTACATTTGGGGTTGAGTAGATGAAGGTGGTCAGGTAAAAGTTGACGTATAAGTGATAGCTGAACCTGAGGCCAGACAATTTGTCACTTTTTCTTATTTACTGAAGTCAATCCCAGAACACTTTGCAGCCTGTGATTGCAATAGGTCTTCACAGGATCTATTGTTCAGAGCAACCTATGTTTTATAGTCTTCCTATTTAAAACTAAAGGGTAGTTTGCCATACCACTTCATTTAGCTAAATTTGGGGTTGACTAGAAGCTTTAAATTGGACTTGTTGAACCTTAACAACAAAATATATGTTTCTGTTCAGATCTTTACAAATAAATTTGTGTTATAGATATCTGATTTGATAAGTCATTAGTTGCTAACAAGTCTTTTCTTTTTTCTTACGTGCATAATCTGTGCCTAAACATTTGAATAGTATTTATTAAAGAAATAACAACTGTGCTATATAAGGTATGTAGACAAACTCTCTCCCCAGCACTCCCATCCCTGTCACACTTAATATTTCTAAACCATTTACTGAAACCTTCATAGCAGGGTATTTTTATGGTTACTTTCTTTGTATTCTCATTGTCTATTTGGGTTTTTTGGTAACTTCTCTACCTTATAAAGAGATGTGAAGGCTGTGGAAAGTGAATCCAGAGTCAGGAAATCTGTGAAATCACTTCTAAGTCCACATTCTTTACTAGTTAATATGGGGATTGGGTGAAGAGTTCCTTTCTAAATTCTTTGATTCTTGTAGCTTTTTTGTGATAGACAGATAGATAGATAGATAGACAGACCCCCTGGTTGCCTTCTCAACCTCACTTTTACATTAACTTCCAGTTGTTACTCTGCTCCCTAAGCATACTCACCACCTTCTTAGGTATCATAATTTTAACACTGCAATCAGTAATTAGGGGTTCCATCTGATAAACTGCAAGCTACTTTCATGTGTAGGTTTTCTATTCAGTGGTTAGGGTAAAAACATATTTTAGAAGTTCTCTGTTTACTTGAAATTGGCATGGTAGTAACATGTAAAGCAAGCCTCACCAGTTTGCTTCAAACAAATAACAAAGTCTGTTGGTTGACTTTTCCAGAATTGCGATGATAGGCTCCACTTTAAGAAAGCACTGTATGGAAATCTAAATTTTAAAAGTTATTGCATTGGGAATAATCATTCATCTGAACAAAAAGATCTACAGAATACAGTTGTATCTCTAATGATCACATACCTTGGATGTTGAAATATGATTTGGCTTTTTTATAGCCCTAGAAGAATGCTTCTATTGCTTAAAATACACAATAGCTGTTGGATTTTTTTTTTCTGTTTTACTTTGGTTTAGTTTATTGCTTGGTTCTGCATTTTGTAGTCCCTGTTTTGTAAATATTTTTAATGGTTTCACATTCTTGAGTGTCAATCTCTTGCTTGTACCTTAGGTGAAGTATTGTGTGAAGTCTTTGGGCAGTAGAGCTCTTCATTAATTCACAATCAGTTAAATTAGTCAGCAGATAACTTTAGAGCCAACTGCACTTAACACAGTACTAAGCTATATTTTAAAGAAATGTTAAAAATTTGCATTAACAAATATTATTATATATGAGTGTCCTGGTTTGAGTCTTTTGTGGACCCCAGGAAATTATGTTCTTAAGCTAACCCATTCCTATACATATAAGCCCATTTTAAGTGGGTCCTTTTGGTTAGATTCAGTTAAGAGACCTTTTGATTAGATCGCCTTTGATTAGATTACAGGGGCTTTGGGTGGGTCCTAATCCTTTTACTTGAGTCATATATAAATGGGAGAGAACACAGAGAAAGAGCTCTGCCATTTTACCCTATCATGTGAGAGAAGACTCCAGGATCATCCACAGCTACGGAAAGACAGAAAAACCCTGAGAGGCTGAGAGAAAGGCTGGAGGCTGGAATCAGCAGAGCAGCCTGAAGCTGAAGAGAAGAGGCCTAGGGAGAGATGATCTATATGCCTGATAGCCCACAGCTGAACTTGGAGAGAAAGTGAGCCTGGTGGAAGCACAGACACAGCCTGCCATTTTGCCTTGCCACATGGCAGGAGTCCTGTATTCCCCTCAACTGCAATTCAGTGAAACAGCATCTCTGATGAAGCCTTGATTTGGATACTTTGACAGTGTCAGAACTGTAAGATTTTCCCCTAATAAATCCCTGTTGTAAAAGCCAACCGTTTCTGGTCTTTTGCTCCTAGCAGCTTTAGCAAACTAAAACAATGAGTAATTCACAGGTACATTTTTTAAACAAAAGTTGTAGTTAATGCTAAAATATTGTGTTATAGCTAAAGCTGGAGAGAGGTGTGGAAATCTGAAACATAGAAACAATAGCTACATTGAGCTACACTTCCCATATGTATAAGATTTGCTTTACAATTCTTTATTAGCAATATAGCCCATCGGAAGCTTTCACAGAGTCTATGCTATCTCTAATTGGCTTATTATCAAGTATCATCAGATGCTTTAGTTATATGTAATGAGAAAAATTGTCAAGATTGCTCAAGTGAAAAGAGAATGTATTAGTTCACGCAGTTGAAATCCAAAACTAGAATTCTAACTTTAAGTGAAGCTCAATCTAAGATTTCAAATGATATTACCAGAATTCAGTCTTCACTGGCTCTACTTTTCATGTTGGCTTCATTGTCAAGTTTGGTTCCCTCTGATCACAAGATGACTTCCTAGTTCTGCATCCTCTTAGACTTAAGTCTAGCCCTGAAGAATGAGTAACTCTGTTTTGGTCAGGCTCCAGACAAAAAACATAAACCATGCAAGGTGTTTTGAACAGAGGGAATTTAACACAGGAACTTAGCTTCACAGGAGATAGATGAGATGAGAAGATAAATAGGAGCTGATGAGATAACCCAGAGATGAGCAACAGTAGGAAGCCACTACTATATCTAGGGCTTAGAAGTTAAAAAGAGGAGTGCAGAAACCAGGGCCATCTATCTGGTGAGAATTAGCACTAGGGTAGAGTTTTCCCAGCAGGACTGGGAACCATGTAGGATACACAGTTATTACCAGAGATGCTGTCTGAGGCAGGGAGAGAAGAGAAGTACCCTGACTTTCACCTTCTTCCCATTCTCCCTTCCATTGATTGACTGATCCTAGGCAGAAGCCAGCTGACATGGGAACTTCTGAATGCACCCTATAAGAAGTTAACCCACTGGATATTTGTTCAGCCTACTCTTGCAGAGGCATTGCAAATTCACAAGGCAAAGGGCATGGGTGTAAAATTCAATTACAGGAAGAGAGTGAAGAATTTGGAATCATAATACAACACACTTAGGCAAATGACCAACACAGCCTGTTTCATAAAAATACTCGAAGGAAAATATCTCATTTTCTCTGAGTGGGTCACATCCCCAATCTTAAACCAGTGACTGACTTACAATGTGTGATACCCTGATTGGCCATGCATGAGTCGCATTTCCGACTGTGGAGATGGTGTAGGGGAGCCATTCCATTCAAAACATGTGGACTAAGGAGTAGTGAGGGAATGCTCTTACCATGGTGGAATGGGTTTGGGGTGTTAAAAATATATATCCAGGAAAGTGGCTGTGGCTCAGTGATTGGGCTCCCATTTACCATATGGGCCCTGGGTTCGTGTCCCAGGGCCTCCTTGTGAAGGCAAGCTGGCCTGTGCCCACAGAAAGCTGACAGCCCACACCTGCGGAGAGCTGGTGTAGCAAGATGATGCAACAAAGGGAGACAAGCAGACACAGAAGAACAGCAATGAATGGACACAGACAGCAGACAGCAAGCAAGCCTCAAGGAGGGGGAGGGACAAATAAATAAATTTAAAAATGTATATATCCACTACAGTCAGCTAAAACCAAGTGTGATAAGTGACAATTTACTGAATCTGCTATTTTTCCACAAAAAAAAAATAAAAAGAATAAAAGTTTTATTGTAAAAAGTCTAGTGAGGGAAGTGGATGTGGCTTAATCGTTTGGACTCCCATCTATCATATGGGAGGCCCTGAGTTCATTTCCCAGGGCCTCCTTGTGAAGGCAAGCTGGCCCACGCCTGCGGAGAGCTGATGGCCTGCGCCTGTGGAGAGCTAGCACAGCAAGATGATGCAATAAAGGGAGACAAGCAGACGCAGAGGAAAGTGTAATGAATGGACACAGAGAGCAGACAGCAAGCAAGCCACAAAGGTGGGGGGTGGGGTGGGGAGGATAAATAAATAAAATAAATCTTTAAAAAAAAAGTCTAGGGAAAGTAAAATTCTACTGCTATGGAATCAATGAGTAAAGTCAGTTTCTATTTCTCAACAAAGGAAAAAACCCAAAACTTCAAAAATAGCTGCTCATATCCAGTATTTGGATTGATTAACGACATGATTGTCCTCAATACTGGTATGAACTAAAAAGTCACTGTCATGAGAGAATAGTATTGAAGCTAGATAAAGTCAGGAAAAGTAAAGCATAAGAGGGTTCATACCTTGAGTTGGTAGGACTCAGGATGTATTTGTCAGCCAAAGGGGTGCTGATGCAAAATACCAAAAATCTGTTGGCTTTTATGAAGAGTAGTTGGGGTAGAAGCTTATAGTCATAAGGCCATAAAGTGTACGTTATTTCCCTCACCAAAGTCTCTTGCCACATGTTGGGGCAAAATGGCTGCCGGTGTCTGCAAGCATTTGGCCTTTCTCTTCGTCCTAAGGTTCTGTGGTCCCAGCTTCTTCCCATCTCAGCTGTAGGCTGGCATAAGGTTCATCTCTCTCCTCAGAGCTTATTTCTTTCTGGGCTTTCTCAGCTGTTCAGGGTTCTGGTCTCCAGCAGCAAACTATCAGGCAAACGGCTAGGCTTTCTCCCCGGGGCTCCAGCTTCCAAAGCTAAACTCTCTGTGTTCTCCTTCTCCATGTATTTTTCTTCCCTGTCTTTAATTGAGCATCCATTTATATAGCCCACAAAGAGGGAGAGTAGGGTCTCAAACCAAGTCACCTTAATGACGTGGTCAAATAAGAGCCCTAATCTTGATTTAATAAAGTAAGAGTGAAACCTTAGATCTAATATAATCTAATATGCCCAGAGGAACAGACCAGTTTACAAACACAATCCAATATCTATTTTTTTAAAATTCATAAACAATACCAAACTGCCACACGGGGTTTCTCAGCCTCAGCACTAATGACCTTTGGGGCTGGGTAAGTTTTTCCTGTGAAGGGCTGTTCTGTGCAATGTAGAATATGCAGCGGCATTCCTGGCCTGTACCCTCTAGATGCCAGTAGCATCCCCCCTGCGGACGTTACCAAATGTCCCCTCAGAGATAAAATCACTCCCAGTTGTGATCCACTGGGATAAGAAAGAAAAGGAAAAGAAGACAGAAACCCTTTATTTCCCCATTTTTATCTTTTTCCCATTTCCTTTTCCTTACTTCCTTTCTCACTCTGTGAAGGGTCTGTGGAAATATTTCAGGGGCTCTGTGAGCTTGAATTGAAAAAAACCAACTTGTTATCTTTATTTTCTCTGACCTCTAATTTCCTTCACTTGTGAATGTATGCAATAGATTACAATAGTATTCATTTCATATCACGTTACAGTTCAATATCTTGACAAATTGCTTACATTCATCCATACATTGAAAATACAATCGTTGTTAGACCTCATGCTAGTTGAGTGTCATAAAACTATCTGCCTTGCTACATTCTAAGACATGGTCCGTGATTTTCACCTTATTGGCAAAAGGGTCCATGGAACAAAAAGCTTAAGGACCCCTGGTTTAAGAGAATATAGCACTCCAGGTGTTTTATCTGAAAGCTTAGAATTTAGACAGGGGTAGGAGTCAAGGCCAGGGTAGCACCAGATGATAAAGGGTCCCAATTGCCCTGCCAAGGAGTTAAGATTTTTGTGCAGCCAATGGGAAACCGTGAAGGAGAAATGGAGCACATAAACAGATTTGTAATTAGACAGAGAGCACTCTATTGACTGTGGAAAATGGTCCAGCAAGTTATACCTCAGAGAGAGCACTTGTCACAATTTGTACTTATTTCTTGTCTGTCTCTATTACTAGATTGTAAACATCATAGACTCAGGGCCCTTATACCTGTTTCATTCATTACTGTTACCCATTACATCAAAACTTGAGATATTCAGAAATAAAACACCAGCAATATCAGCACATGACAGTCAATTTTATTAATAATAATAATAATAATAATAGCAGCTACTCTTTATTGGATTCTTACTACTGGCATGTGCAGCCAAGTATATTGCTGTGTACATATTATCTTGCTTAATCTTCACACCAACCCTGTGAACTAGGAATACTGTCTACATTTTACACATGAGGAACTGAGAATTAAAGAGGTTAAAAAGTTTTCCCAAGGTCACATGGCTAATTAGTGGCAGGTCCACTTCCTTGATATTCTGTTTCCATGATATGCATTTTTTTTATCTTAAAGCCAGATTCCACTTCAGTACTTCTTCATGGATACAATACGTGATTACAATTTTTTACTGTGCTTTTTCTCTTTATCTTTTCTTAAAGTCTCACAAAAATTCTTTCTGAAAAAAAAATTCATTAGTTTTCTACATGAGAAGCAGTAATGTTTTTGATAATCTAAGGTTTTAAGCACTTGAATAAATACAAACCAATAGCTCTGCCTACAGTGCCCCATCAGTTTTGAATCATTTCTCACCACTTTTCCCGCAGATGTCTTGTGATCTGGAGACACCAAACCACTCTCAGTTCCTCAAACTAGATGTACTCTTTCAGGCATTCAGAAATTTCCTCCATCTTAAATGTCCTTTCCTCACCACTCTTCTCCTGTGGGCCTAGAAACTTCCTACTTTCCCTTCATTTGAAGGAGATCAAAAGCAGTCATATGATATATGTTACATTGCAGCCTTAAGTTTTAGATTAAGCTAATGAATGATATTTATTTTTAGCATGTAATCTCACTCTTGTAACTCATAGCAATGTATGTGTGTACTTGTTACCTATGAAACAGTCTATAGTAACAGAGTAAATTCCTGTTTTCCTTTCCCTTATCTGCACTTAGCAAGTTCCTGTTTTCTACTCCTTTCTCTTTGTCTGAGCCTGGAATTTAAAAAGAGAATGGAATAAATAACTTGGTCATTGAATTATTAACTTTTAAAATTAGCTAGAGATAAATACCTGAAACTTATCTTTGATTCTAAATGCTATGTTTTGTTTTCATAACAGTAATCTTTAACGTGTAACTAACTCCCATTTGTACTCCCTTATTTTACCGTGCATGGATTTTGCCAATCCTTAACAGCTCTTTGACAGCCAGCTTTGTTCAGCTTAGCCATGTTAATTAGGTGATTGACAACTTTATGTGTTACTCCAGCCAAACTTGTTTAGTTTAGCCTTGTCTTATGTGGATTGTAATATTTACAACTTTATGTATTATCTAACTAGACTTTGTCAGTTCCTAATGGATATTAATTAAGCAATTTAGGATGCGGTTTGTAACCTGTAACCTGATGCTTATCCTAGCCGCCTCCAGGGCCTGTGTGTACACATTGCCAATTAAACGAATCAATCAATACCCCTTGACATCTCAACATCCCTATCCCTACCTCTCGATGTCTTAAAATAATAAAAACACTATCTTTCTTTGTTCGGGGAGGGAGATTTGAGGTTTTCCCTCTCCTGACCTCTGCTGGCTTAATAAACTCTTTTCCTTGTGTAATCAAAACTCGGTGTGGATTCCAATTCTCTGCTCTGGGCAGAAGAACCCAGGTAACTAGGTTTATCTCTGAAAGACTTTTCATATAAATAAATTTTCAAAGTATTAAAACAAAAGATTCTGCTTGTGTTACACATACATACACATACACATACCTGGAAAAGAGATCAAAACTGCTGTGCACCTGGCTGGGCCAGAATCAAAATAGCAAAATAAATAGTGGGAAGTAGGGTCTGGTTAAGCAAGATGCTGGCTGGTAGTGTCAACACTACTGAACACCTGCTCAGCACCGGGGACCCTGCTTACTGCTTTACTCACTGTCTTATGGAATTCTCACAGTAAAAGTGCAAGGCAGCTGTCATGCCTCCCTGATAAACGACCTGCCTCCTGGTCCTTGCCTCAGCTCTGGTTTGGGGTATCTGGTGGGGGCAAATAAGACAGCAGGTGCGATTTTCATTTTGCACTGGTGAAATTGAGGCTTAGAAAGGGTAAGCGTATCCTGTCGCCCCCAGACATTACTGGAGGTCCTTTAACATCGCCACAATCCCCCAGCTACTTGGTTTTGTTCCTGCCACCCCTCCCACCCTCTTAACCTGAAAGTCCTGTTTATCCTTCAAAGCCCAGCAGAAATGCCATCTGCTCCACAGACTTTCCCAGGTTCCTGGGTGGGCACAGGTCACTTTCCTCTGGACCTCTTTTAAGTCCCTCCAGGCAGTTACTGCGTCTTAATCATCTTTGTATCCCTCATGGAGTTTAGCAGAAGATTTTTGTATGTAGTGGGGACTCAAGGCATTTTTGTTGGGCCAAATGGAGTCCAGCTGACACTAACCCCAGCTCATTCCCTTTTCCACTTACCAGAGATTTTTAGGATTTCAGGGTTGGCCTAGTATTTTAATAATTTAAAAAAACCACAAAAACGAAACCCTTTGCTTGCTAAGCGAGCTCCATTTTGGCTGACTTCAGGATAAAGGGAGATATAAGGCCAGTACTTATAGAAGCTGTTTTATTGTATTCGCTGAAGGATAATGGGGAGAAGAATGCAACAATATAACAATGAAGGAAGGAAATGAACTAATTCCTGCTTTGGGGGAAGTATACAACAGCTGTGCACCCAGCTGTAGGAGTGTTATCAAAATGCAAAACAAAACAAGAAAAAAAAAGATTAATTACATGTGCTAAAGCCAATACTGAGCATTTTTAAGAGAGATAAGGGAATGCCCCGTCACTGTAGTTATCTGCATACTATGAATTTGTAAACCCTGCTTCGAGACCCTAACTATGGGGAAAGGGATTGCTTGAGAAAATATTTTGTATGAGAATCATTTACTTTTCTACAGTAAGCTACTCTCTTTGAATTTCTAAGAAAATGGAATGATGGGAGGGAGGAGCTACTACAAACTAATGCATATTTATCAGGGCTTGTCCAGGGATGAGAAAAGTGCCATTTATGTTGAGTTTTTCTTTCTGTAAATTACCCCCTCAGGTTCAATAGGATGTCCTTCCCCTTTAAAGAAATAAGAGTTTGTGTATTTTTCAAATTCTCTTTCCAAAAAAAGGCCTGTTGTCATTATGTTTGGTTTATTGCTAAAATTGAACACAACCCTTTAATAAAATATATGCAATAAGGTAAGATGAGCAAAGTGAGATGTCCTCCTTGATAGAACTGAAGTAGCGATCAATTTAATTTAGCAAACAGGGCATGCCAATTAAATGAATAATTCCCTGAAGCCTTGTAAAATACAATGTAAGAAAGTAAT
The DNA here is from genome assembly GCF_030445035.2 of Dasypus novemcinctus. Lineage (NCBI taxonomy): Eukaryota > Metazoa > Chordata > Mammalia > Cingulata > Dasypodidae > Dasypus > Dasypus novemcinctus. The sequence continues at coordinate 84,666,288 of NC_080684.1, read as the reverse complement.
TCTACCTAGCCCCATATTTACAGTTGTGGAAGTTATATAATTATGACATAAATATTCATCAAGAATCTTCAGTGAAACCAGATACCAATGAAATAAAGGGAAGTAATACATCAGATATATATTATGAGGAAGATACAGAGCTAGCCCCTTCCCCTGTGATACCCATTACTGGACATCCCAAATTTCACAGAGAAGCGGAGTAAACTTGTGGTCATTTGCTCTCCAGGACATCAACATCTCTGCATGGTGATGATTGAATGTCCGCAATTCAGTCAGGCGACCGAGGAGACAGGCAAAATGTTGAGGATTTTCAGGCTGATGAATCTTGCACAACTTTTGGAGCACGTCAAGCAGTGGTTCCTGAAGCTTCTCTACTGCCTCTCTATCCTTTATGTATTGCCTATCTGTTTTGAAGTTTAAAATAAAAAGGGAATAAAAAAGTGAAAATGTATTAATTTAGCATAATTATGGCAATATTAACTTCTTTTGATATATGACTTGAAAATGTATACCTAAATGGACAAATTTTAAGTGTTCAATATGATTTTTTTACATACACATATGCAATAACAACTAGATCAACATACAGAACATTGGCAGCTCCCCAGAAGACTTCCTAAAGCCTCCTTCCAATCAACACCGCCAGAAGAAACCCATATTCTTATCTCTACCTCCTTAGATTGGTTTTGACTGTTTTTGAACTTTAAATAAATTGAATGATACAGTATGCATTCTTTTGGCCTGACTTCTTTAGCTTAATATTATTTTTTTGAGATGCATCTCTGTTTTTGCATGTAGCAGTTATTTGTTCTTATTCCCTACCATGTAGTATTCCTATACCACAATTTACCCAGTCTACTATGAATAGATGTTTGGATTATTTCCAGTTTTTGACCATTGCTGGTAAAGTTGCTATGAATATTCTTTTCCCCTCTTTATTAGAGAGTTGTGGGTTTATAGAACCATCGTGCATAAAATACAGTATTCCTATACACCACTCTACCACCAACACCTTGCATTGATGTGGAACAACTGTTACAATTGATAATAGCCATTTTTATAGTTGTACTATTAATTAAAGTCCATGGTTTAACCTAGGGTTCACTGATTATGTAGTGTAGTTCCATGGATTTAAAAAAAAATTTATTCTATTACCATATATATAATCAAACATTTCCCCTTTTAACCATATTTTGATATGTATTTTATTGCTGTTAACTGTGTTCACAGGGCTGTGCTACCATCACCACCATCCATTACCAAAACATTACCATCATTCCAAATAGAAACTGTGTGTATATTAAGCCTAAACTCCCTAATTCTTACTCCTATACCCTGGTTTTATATTATAGATTCTGTTTACCTGAATTTACTTATTCTAATTATTTTATATCAGTGAGATTATACAATATTTGCTCTTTTCTGTCTGGCTTATTTCACTCAACAAGATGTCTTCAAGATTCATCCATGTTGTCATATGTATCAAGAATTCATTCCTCTGAGCCTCCTCTCGACATAGAGGTGCAATGGACACAACCAATCCAATGTCCACATAGAAGAGATGGCATTGGATTGGGAAAAGTGGACATGGTGGACGATGGGTATGGGGAAGGGCAGGAAGAGATGAGAGGTGGGGGCGTATTTGGGATGTGGAGCTGCCCTGGATGGCGCCTCGGGGGTGATCACTGGACATTGTGGATCCTCACAGGGCCCACTGGATGGAATGGAGGAGAGTATGGGCCATGATGTGGACCATTGTCTATGAGGTGCAGAGGTGCCCAAAGATGTACTTACCAAATCCAATGGATGTGTCATGATGATGGGAACGAGTGTTGTTGGGGGGGGAGAGGGGGGGTGGGGGGGTGGGGTTGAATGGGACCTCACATATATTTTTAATGTAATATTATTACAAAGTCAATAAAAAAAAATACATGAGGCAAAAAAAAAATAAATAAATAAAAGTAACTAAAGTATCAAAAAAAAAAATAAATAGTTCCTATTCTGCTGAAAAAAAAAAAAAAAAAAAGAATTCATTCCTTTTTACAGCTGAGTAATATTCCACTGTATGTTTATACCAAATTTTGTTTATCTATTCATTGGTTAATGAACACTAGGGTTGCTTCCATCTCTTGGTAATTGGGAATAGTGCTGCTGTGAACAACCATGTTCATAGGAATAAAGTCTAAGAAACTGTTGCCTAGCACAAGGTACTAAAGATGCTTTTCTATGTTTTCTTCTAGGAATTTGATCATTCTAGCTCTTATATTTAGGTCTTTGATCCATTTTGAGTTGATTTTTGTATATGGTGTGAAATAGAGGTCCCCCTTCTTCTTTTTGCAAATGGAGATCCAGTTTTCCCAGCGTTTGTTGAAGCGACTGTTCTTTCCCAATTGTGTGGGCTCTGCTACCTTGTCAGAAATTAGTTGGCCATAAATGTGAGAGTTGATTTCTGATCTTTCAATTTTATTCCATTGGTCTATATGTCTGTCCTTGTGCCTGTACCATGCTGTTTTGATTACTGTGGCTTTGTAATAAATTTTAAGATTGGGAAATGTGAGCCTTCCAACTTTATTCTTCTTTTTCAAGATGGGTTTAGTTATTTGGGGCCCTTTACTTTTCCACATAAATTTGATGATTGGCTTTTCCATTTTTCTAAAGAAGGTTGTTGGTATTTTGATTGGAATTGCACTGAATTTATAAATCTCTTTGAGTAGTATTGACATCTTAATGGTATTTAGTCTTCCGATTCATGAACACAGATTATCCTTCCATTTATTTAGGTCTTTAATTTCTTTTAACACTGTTTTGTAGGGTTTTTTTTTTTGGTATAGATCTTTTCATTCTTGGTTAGATTTATTGTTATTTGATTCTTTTAGTTGCTCATTATGAATGGAATTTTTTTCTTGATTTCTTGTTCTAATGGTTCATTGTTTGTGTATAGAAACACTACTGATTTTGGGGTATTGTTCTTTTACCCTGCCACTTTGCTAAATTCATTTATTAGCTCTAAGGAGTTTTGTTGTGGATAAATAATCAGATCAGATCATCAGCAAATACAGAAAGGTTTATTTCTTCCTTTCCAATTTTGATGACTTTTTTTTCTTTTTCTTGCCTAATTACTTTGACAAGAACTTCCAATACAATGTTGAATAACAGTGGTGACACTGGGCATCTTGTACCATATTGAGTACCTTCTCATTTCTATTTGGATATATTTTTCATTTTTTCCCTTGTGGTTACCATGGGGTTAAATTTAATATCCTAATATCCTAAATATAGCAATTATATTTGGTTTGATACAAACATAACTCCAATAGTATGCACATATACTTTTCCTATTCTCCTCTGTACCCACATTTTTGTACTTGTTACCACTTATATCTTTTGCATTGTATGTCCAAGAACCTAGATTTATTATTACTTTTTATGTATTTGCATTTTAGCATGTGCAGGAAGTAAGAAGTAGAGTTACATGCCAAACAATAGATACAATAATACTTTGCCATAGGTCTTTATTTAGTGTCCTTTCATTTCAGTCTGAGGAACTCCCGTTAGTACTGCTTGGGGGCAGGTCTAGTCATGATGTACTCCTTCTTAATCTTAATCTTGCCCTCTTTTTTTGAAAGAGTCTCACCAGATATAACAATCTTGGCTGGCAGTTGTTTTCCTTCAGTACTTTAAGTATTTCAACCTACTGCCTTGTTGCCTCCTTGGTTTCTGATGAGAAATCAGCACATATTCTTATTTGGCTTCCCTTGTATGTAACATGTTGCTTACCTCTTGCAGCTTTCAGAAATTTCTCCTTGTCTTTTGCATTTGATAGTGTGGCAATTTAGTATTGCTTAGGAATTCCAAAAATAGATATTGGATTGTGTTTGTAAACTGATCTATTCCTCTGGGCATATTAGACTGTATTAGATTCAAAGGTTTCCCTTTTACTTTATTAAATCAAGATTAGGGCTTTTCTTTGACCACGTCATTAGGGCAACTCAGTTTGACTCCCACCGGCCCCTCCTTCGTGGGCTATATAAACAGATGCTCAAAGACAGGGAAGTAAATACACAGAGAAGGAGAACACAGAGAGTTTAGTTTTGGAAGCTGAAGCCCCAGGGAAAGAGCCTAGCTGTTTGCCTGACAGTTTGCAGCTGAGGAGACCAGAGCCCTGAACAGCTGAGAAAGCCCAGAGAGAAATGAGCCCTGGGAGAGAGATGAGCCTTATGCTAGCCTACAGCTGAGATGGGAAAGAGCTGGGACCACAGAGCCTTAGGAGGAGAGGAAGAGGAAAGCTGAACCCTCACAGATACTGACAGCCGTCTTGCTCCAACATGTGGCAACAGAAATTGGTGAGGGAAGTAACTTATTCTTTATGGCCTCATGACTGTGAGCTTCTACCCTAAATAAATACCCTTTATAAACCCAACAGATTTCTGGTACTTTGTATCACCACCCCTTTGGCTCACTAAAACAGACAGTGTAATCAATATATAATCGGGGTATATTTTTCTTTAGGTTTATCCTGTTCTCTGAGTTTCTTGGATGTGTATATTCACATTTTTTGCTAAGTTTGAGAAGTTCTCTGTCATTATTTCTTTAGCTATTCCTTCTACCCCTATCTCTCTTCTCTTTCTGGGACTCCCATATTGCATGTATTGGTACATTTAATGGTGTCCCACAACTGCCTTGTAGGCTATACTCACTTTTTTTTTCTTTTTATGTATTCACTTTTTAAAAAATCTGGTTGTGCCATCATCTTTTTGGTGCATTGCTTCACTGTGCAGGGGCCTTGCTTCTCTCCGTGCAGGTCTGGGACACCTTTTTTGTTTTTGTGGGATCAAACCCAGGTCCTCCATATGGTGCATGGGAGCTCAATTACTTGAGCCACAGCTGCTTCCCCTTTTTTACATATTCACTTTCAATATTTCTTTTGTCTATCTGCTCCTTAGCCTGTCTCATTTCAAATGTATTGTTTTCAGGTTCACAGATTCATTTGTCTGCCAGTCCCATTCTGCTCTTGAAACCATCCTGGGCAATTTTTTCATTACAGTTATCATGATTGTCAACTCCAGTAGTTCTGTTTGGTTCCTTTTAAAATTTTTTATTTCTTTAGTTAGTCTCTCATATTGTTCATTCATTGTTTTCCTGATAGCCTATAGATATTTTTTTCTCTCTGTGCTTTCTTTCCTTCATCTCTGTAAGCATTTTTAACATCATTTTTCAAGATGGTGTTGTTTGCTACATCCACAGTCTCAACTTCTTCATTGGTGTTCTTTGTATTTTTATACTCTTCCTTTGGATGGGTCACCATTTCCTGTTCCTTAGTGTCTTATATTATTTTGTTGCATTTTACTACTACTTTTAAATGTTAAATCTGGGATTCACATCATGGGATGTCTCTTTCCTTTTTTTAAAACCAGCTGGTGACAACAGAGTTTTTCTTGAGCTTTACGTCTCTGATCAAGAAGGTCTGCCCAAAGTGAGTGCACTGTGGAGGCTTTTCCCTGTCTATTTAGGCCTCTGACTTTCCATGAGCTTTTGCTTATTAATTGCTTTGTGGCTGCCCCTGGGCTTTTGCTTGTTAGTTGTTTTCGCGTTCCCCTCTTTACAGGAGTTTGGTTGTACCCTCTGTTTCCCAGGCGATAACCCTCCCTAACTCCCTGAAAATGGCAGTTGTTGTCCCAGTAAAAGGCCTGCCTTTTTCCTGGAGGGAAATTCTGGGAGAAGGGTTACCACAGGAAGGACTTTCCCAATTTGGACTTACTCAGCCAAAACAGGGCCAATGACCAACATCTAGGGTGAAGACCAGCTCCCAAATGCCCTGTGGAGGGTGTCAGGAAGGATGCCCAAAACTTCTCTGATGGTTCCCCAAAGCCGAGCTTTCCCAGCCTGCCCGACAAATGGAGCCCTTCAGCTACCTTTCCCCCAAGAGTCCTGAAGAAGAGCTTTGTCTTTAAATCTCCACTGCCTCTGCTCTTGTGAGGGTGAAACAATGGCTTCCCTCAGAGCCAGAACTCAACAATCCAAATTTACTAATCAAAACCTATGATAATGATGGGTCATGCATACCCCTGTTCCTGGGGATGAGAATTTTTATATCTCTTTCTGTCAGCAGCCTCATTTCTGTTGGATATTTTACCAGGCGCTGAATTGCTGGATTATAGAGTATACATATGCATAGCTTCAGTATGTACTGCCAAATAGTTTTCCTTTTTTTTGGTAAATGATAACCATTTTTATGGTAAAGCAAGTAAAGAAACAACTAACTTCTGCTGCAATATCATGTATAAAAGTGATTTCAGGCAACGTACCTTTTCATTACAAATCATAAACATGGCATCGCTTACTCCTAAATTATTGAAGTAACCCAAAATTATGGACATTTTATGAACAGAGGTATTAATTTCAACATTGTTAAAAAAAAGGCAAACATCTGAATATCCAAACATATGCTAAAGATTAAATAAATGACTATACATCCATAAAATGGAATATGATACATACATTACAATGAATTTTACCAAAATACGTTTTTAGTGACATGGGAAAATCGTTTTAAAGACATGTAAACTTAAAAAAAAAAGATACAGTATGCTTACTGCTATGTCAGAGAAGCCTTCCCCAACCATTAATTAAAATAGCATTTCCCTGTTATTTCCTTTTTTTGTATTCTCATCTTTATGTTTTGGGTAATACTTCTGAAAAATTATTTTTGTTTCTTCATTTATGTTCTCTTTTGCTCTACTAGAATGCAAGTTCCATGGAAGCTGGATCCTGTCTGTTTTCCTTACTGCTCTATCTGTAGCATCTATAACCATCTTTAGCACACATTAGCTGTTCAATATGCATTTATTGAATAAATGAGTTGTGATGTTTCAAAAAGAGACTACGAGGAAGTAAGCTAGAATGTTAACAATGATTTTATTTGAGTGATAGGATTTTAAGCCATTTTGCTTTAAAACAAATGTTTCTGTGTTTTCTGAAATTTCTTTAATAAACATTATTACTATTTCATTGAAAAAAAATGAATAGCATAAAATTGTAAAATGTAGTATTAAGATTACCTGGAGAGAGGATAACAATTGCTGTAAGCAAAGCGTACTCTTCTTGAGTCATTTTCAATTCTCCAACACTTTTATAAAAACTAAACATAGGTGCTATATATTCATCAGAGATACCTGTGGGGGAAAGGTTAAAAATTGTAGAGGTGTAGTAAAAACTTTGAAAGATTTAAAAATGTGTAAAACTACAAACACATTATATATATTTACATAAGTAAATCTTTGTGCACATATTAAAATAATTACTGTATATTATGTGTCCCAGACAAAGGCAGGACATTACAAAGAAGGTCGGCTAACAAAATCCTCAAAATATAATCTAGTCCATGACTTGCATCTTTGATTTCAGTAGTGCTTTCATCTTAGTTACTAATATCTGACAATAAATGATAATGTTGGGCGGCGGACTTGGCCCAGTGGTTAGGGCGTCTGTCTACCACATAGGAGGTCCGCGGTTCAAACCCCAGGCCTCCTTGACCTGTGTGCAGCTGGCCCGTGCGCAGTGCTGATGCGCGCAAGGAGTGCCATGCCATGCAGGGGTGTCCCCCGCATAGGGGAGCCACATGCGCAAGGAGTGCGCCCTGTAAGGAGAGCCACCCAGCTCGAAAGAAAGTGCAGCCTGCCCAGGAATGGCGCAGAAAACACGGAGAGCTGACACAAGATGACACAACAAAAAGAAACACAGGTGCCTGTGCTGCTGACAACAACAGAAGCGGACAAAGACAATGCAGCAAATAGACACAGAGAACAGACAACGGGGGGGGGGGGATAAATAAATAAATAAATCTTAAAAAATAAAATAAATGATAATGTTCTTGAATTGCCAAAAGAATCTCACAACATCACCATTTTCTATATGGGTTTACTTTATCTTTTTAACATTAATGTCTTTAATCAAGGTATAGATAGCGTCTTTAAACAACAGAAACTGGTTTTTCTCCAGTCCAGAAGTAGAAAGACCTCCAATCAGTTAGGGTCTGATCTCTCTCTCTCTCTGAATACCAAACCTGTGTATCCATTTGCTTAGTAGACATGGCTCCTTGGCTGTTTTCTTCAAACTCATGTCAAAAATCAAAGTTGCCATGTACAGAACTAAACTCCCATCTTTTCCCAAATCCATGCTTCTCCTGGCATTCTCATTCTCTGTGATTGATATCCTCACCCACCCAGTTGCACAGGCCTGACCCTGAGATTCATTCCTCCTCCAACTCGATCAGATGGCAAGCCCTGTGGATTCACCGCCGTACTCTTTATTGATACTTTCTAATTTCTCCATTTCCCCTTGCCTTAGTTTTGTTTAGGCCCCTAGCTCTTTGTTCGCTGCAATCACCATCTCTGATGCCACTTGTCCAAGACACACTGTTGGTGGGAGGTGGAGCCCGGATTCAAACCCAAACTAGCAGACTCTAGAGTCTTTACCATTCAGCTGCATTGCCTCTCTATCACACAGCCTTTGCTTCAGCCACATTCAGTCACTTGTAGTTACCTGAACAATTTCCCATTGCCAAGCCTTTGTTCATGTTCTCTCTACTTGGAATATCCTCCTTCTTTATCTAGCTTTCTCTTTGTCATCCTTTAAGACTCCTTTGTGTCACTTTCTCTATTCAATCAACAAATATTAGTTTCCATGCATGACTCCACTCCAGAACAGTCTTGACTGAGGAATGTAGAGACAGAGAAAAAGACTGCGATGTGAATAATAGATAAAGACACAGAGAATTCTCCCAGATTGGTCCAGAGCAGAATAGACTGCTTTATTTCTTCCCAAACCAGAATGTGAGCCATAGAGCTTTGATTAAACCAAAGCAGAACAGAACTGGATTCCACATGCAAGAGTACAGTTATCATGTTTTACTTCACAGATTGAAAGTCTAAATCCCCACCTTTAAAAGAGTCTATAGAATCTTTTTGAATTGAATTCTGGCCTTTGATTTTCTAGTCAAAATAACACATTTTTCTCCCCCTTTGTTTTTGTTTTTGGTTTTTTTTGGTAATAATAAACTATTTTTAGAGAAGTTTCAGATTACATAAAAATTATTGTATCAAAAGTTTAGGGGATTCCAGTATAACCCATCACCATCGCCCCCTTCCCCTATTATTAGCTTTACATTAGTATAGTCCATTTGTTACACTTGATGAAACAATATTGAAGAATTGCTACTAACCAAGGTCTGTGGTTCATGTTAGGATTTATACCGTGTTTTCATAAAGCTTTTTTAAAAACATATTCAGCAGTTTCCAAGGTATGAGTACAAATTGGATGATCAGTGATTCACTTCAGTATTTACCAAGGTACTAATTAGGACCTCTATTTTCTTTAGGGTGGTTTTTTTCACCTTCAGAAAAATGGCAGTCTTAGGGCTTTCTTTACCCTTGAGATATAGGGAAATATACCCATCAGTTATTATTGATTAGCTAAAATAATTCATGGCTATGCCATTACTTTAAATAATACATGAGAATTTGGGGATATTATTAAAGCCAGGCAATTTGAAAATACTCATTTTTAAGAATCCTCTTTGACTACTTAATTTCTATTTAATTTGTCTTTCTAAATCCACACTCATCCCCTAAAGTTGTTACATAATGTGAATGTTATAAAGGCCATGAATGAAGTGACACCCATGTAGAGAAAATGTAGGGGAAAAGATGAGCAGAAGAATTTTTAAAAAACAAGTTTCCCACAGGATAGAATATAAATCTCCTCTTCTGGAAAATGGAGGATTAGAGAGGCAGAGGGATCACTTCTCTCCCAGAAAAAAGTAGCTAGAGGGTAAGTGGAGACTGTAGACTGCTCTGGGGCTCAGGACACCAGGGGAAGGTGAGACAGCACCCAGAAGAGAGAGGGGTGAAGGAAAGGAGTCTCAACTGGCTGAAAAATTCTGTGAGGAGAGCTGCAAAAGAAGCAGAGGAAGCCCTTCTCTCCATCTATAGAACAAATAGTCTGCAGACTGCAGCAGCTGTGGACTGCAGTGGCTGAGGACTGCAGGGGTTGCAAGGATCTTCTTCACAAGGAAAAGGGAGAGGGAGATACACAGCCACAGAAAATTCAGATTTTGGCCAGAGAAATTGGTCTGCCTCATAGGAGAGTCCCACACTTCCAGGCCAGATGGGGCCCCAACATTATTTGCCCCAAAACCCTGCAGGAAGCTAAAGATCATTTGCTTTCTCAAATGTCCACCTTCCCGCCCTGGGCCTCTTCAGCAGAAGAGGCAGAGGGAAGGAGAGTGTGATTGGTCAAGGGTGGAAAACAGCCTCTGAGGAAGTTTGTTTGTGAGGCTTGGGCAGCTCTGAGGACACTGATTCTGCACACCCACCAGCCTGAGAAGCTTTGCTGAATGCATTCCCCCTTAGCACCTGTGATCTGAGCTGAGCAGTCTACCCATGAGCACCATCTTCTGGTCAGGAAAGTGCACAAAAAATAAATAAAAGAAGAAAGCAGTGCCTTTACTGTCACTGTCTCCAAGGCCATTGGAAACTGGCCTGCACCTCATTACTGGGTCCTTAGTCCTAGTTTGAGCAGTTAAACAGGGCAATCCTAAATATCTAGAACAAGCTGAACCAAGAGTCAAAGGACAGTGGTAGCACAAAGCTACTTAACAGTAAATCTCTAGGCAAGAGAGAGAAATTGAACATCAAGTAAACTTAGCATCAGAATCAGATGCCTAGACATCAGCAAAAAAATTACAAGCCATACAAAGTAAAAGGAAGATATGATTCAGGCAAAACAACAAATCAAAGCTCAGATGGGACACAGTTCTTGAAACAGCTAGTCAGTGAAGTTCATACAAATCTTCTAATCAAATTATGGAGCTGAAGGACAGCATGGCTAAAGAAATAAAAGAGGGAAATGGCTGTGGCTCAAGCAATTGACCTCCCATTCACCAAGTGAAGGACCTGGATTTAATCCCCAGGACCTCTGGTAAAAAAAGAAAAAAGGTGTCCCAGACCTGTGCAGTGAGAAACAGGCCCCTCTGTGATGTGGAAAGATTCAATCCCCAGCACAGCAAAGTGGTGCATGAAAAAGACGATGATGCAACAAAATAAGAAAGAAAAAAGAAAAGAAAAGAAAAGAGATTAAGAAAACACCGAGTGAGCACAAAGGAAAATTTGAAATCTAGGATAGAAAAACAACAGAGCTTATGCAAATGAAAGACCTAAAGTGAGATTAAAAATCAATAGATGCACACAACAGCAGATTTGAAATCATGCAGGAAAGCATCAGTGACATAAACAACAACCAAAATGGAATAGAAAGAGGAACAGAGAGAGAAAAGAATGGAAAAAAAATTGAGCAGGGGCTCAGTGATTTGAATGATAATATGAAGCACACCAACATATACGTTATGGGAGTTCCAGAAGGAGATGAGAAGGGAAAGGGGACAGAAGAGTATTTGTGAAAATAATGGTTGAAAATTTCCCAACTCTCATGAAAGACATGAATATATGTGTTCAGGAAGCACAGTGTACTCATTTAGAAAAAATCCAAATATACCTACTCTAAAACACATAATATGCAGAATGCCAAATACTAAAGATAAAGAGAAAATTCTGAAAGCAGCAAGGGAAAAGTGAAACATCATGTACAAGGGGCACCCAATAAGACTTAGTACGGATGTCTCCTCAGAAACCATGGAGGCATAAAAGCAGTGATATGGTATAATTATGGTATTATGGTATTGAAAGAGAAAAACCGAAAGCCAATAATTCTTTATCTGTCAGATCTGACAGTGAGCTTAAAATATTCACAGTTAAAAAGAAACTAAGAAAGTTTATAAACAGGAATCCAGCAGGGAACACTAAGGGGAGTTCTGTAGCCAGAAAAGAAAAGAACAGAGAGAAACTTGGAGGAGAGTGTAAAAGTGAAGACTATCAGAAAGGGCAACCAAAAAGGTAAAAGGATGGGCAAAAATAAGGTATGACATATGAAAGTCATAGGCCAAAATGGCTGAAATATTGCCTTTACAATAATAACATTGTATATTAATGGATTAAACTCCCCAATTAAAAGACATAGGCTGACAGAATGAGTAAGAAAGCATGAACCATCCATAGGTTGTCTGCAGGAGACTCACCTTAGACCCAAGGATGCAAACAGACTGAAAGTAAAAGGTTGGAAAAGATAATTCACACAAAAAGTAACCAAAAGAAAGCAGGAGTAGCTATACTGCTGTCAGACAAAACAGACATTAAATGCAAAAAGTTATGAGAGGTAGAAGGCCATTATAGATTAATAAAAGGGGCAATCCTCCTAGGAAAGAGTAACAGTTATAAATATCTATGTACCTAACCAAGGTGCCCCAAAATATACAAGGCAAATACCGGCAAAACTTAAAGGAGAAATAGACATCTCTACAATAATAGTTGGAGATTTCAACACACTACCCATATCAAAAGATAGAACAATAAATGGTGCTAGGAGAACTGGATATCCATAACCAAAAAAAAATCAAAGAGAACCCCTATCTCAATCCCTATACAGGAATCAACTCAAAGTGGACCAAAGTCCTAAACATAGAAGACAGGACCATAAAATTCCTAGAAGACAATGTAGTGAAACATCTACAAGAATTTGTAGTAGGTGGGGGTCTCTTAAACCTTGCACCTAAAGCATGGGCAATGAAAGAAAAAATAGATAAATGAGATCTCCTCAAAATTAAACACTCTGCACCTCAAAGGAGTTTGTGAAGAGGGTAACAAGGTAGCCTACTCAATGGGAGAAAATATTTGGAAACCACACATCCAACAAAGGTCTAATATCCATGATATAAAAAGAGATCTTAAAATCAACAATAAATTGGAAAGAAAAAGAAAAAGAAAAGAAAAAATATAAAAACAAAATAAAAAAGGCAACAACAACAAAAAGATAAAAAACCAGTGTAAAGATGGGAAGTGGACATGGCTCAACTGATAGAGTGTCCATCTACCACATGGAGGGTCCAGGGTTCGATACCCAGGGTCTCCTGACCCATGTGGTGAGCTAGCCCACACGCAGTGCTGCTGTGCGTAAGGAGTGCCATGCTATGCAGGGGAGCCCCCAGGTAGGGGTGCCCCACATGCAAGGAGTGCACCCTGCAAGGAGAGCCACCCCATGTAAGAAAAGCTCAGCCCCCCCAGGAGTGGCACCACACACATGGAGAGCTGACACATCAAGATGACACAACAAAAAAGAGACACAGTTTCCCAGTGCCACCTGACAATTCAAGTGGACACAGAAGAACGCACAGCGAATGGACATGGAGGACAGACAACAGGGGAAGGGGAGAGAAATAAATAAAATAAATCTTTAAAAACAAACAAAAAAACAATTAAAAGAAAATGACCCAATTAAAATATGGGCAAATACCTAATTAGACATTTTTCTAAATAAGAAATACAAATGGCAAAAAACACATGAGAAATACTCAGCATTACTGGCTATTAAGGAAATGGAAATCAAAGCTACAATGAGGTGGATGGCGGTTTGGCAGTTCTTAAAGAAGTTAGAAGGTAGATATAGATCTAACATGTGACCCTGCAATATTGCTACTATCAGAAAAACTGAGAGCAGTGACACAAACAGACATCTTCACACCAATGTTCATAGTGGACATTATTTACAATTGCCAAAAGATGGAAACAACCCAGGTGTCTATCAACTGACAAATGGATAAACAAACTGGTATAGACCCACAAAAGACTGTAAGAAGTCATGAAGTCATGAAGCATATGACAGTGTGGATGAAACTGGAGGACATTATGTTGAGTGAAGCAAGCAAGGCACAAAAGGACAAATATTGTATGACTTGGCTATTATGAACTAAATATAATGAGCAAACTCATGGAGTTAATAGCTAGAATATAAGTCCCCAGAGAAAAGAATGTGGTTAAAGAATGGAGAGCTGAGATTTAATCTGTGCAGAATTGGTAGAAAGTTGTTTGTAAATGTTTGGAAATGAATAGAAATGGTGAAAGCACATAATAGGAATTGTAATTAGTAGTGCTAACATATGGATAATATGATAGTGGCTTGTTTTTTATTGTTTTTCTTTTTTTGAGTAATGAAAATGCACTAATATTGACTGAAGTGATGAATGCACAACTCGGTGATTATACCAAATGACATTGATTGTATACTTTAGATAAACTGTATGGTTTATGAAAAAAAAAATAACAGAGTGGGTTGGAGGAAAAACACAGCAAATGTAAGATATGGACTATAGTTAGTAGTAATACTTTGACAATGCTCTTTTCATAATTTGTTACAAATGTTTCACAACAGTGCAAGGTGTTTGTGGTGGGGTGATGTATGGGACTCCTATATGATGTTATGCATGTTTATTTTGCAAGTTCACAACTTTTACTATACACTGATTGCCTATGTATGTTCATGTTATGAATGATATACTTCAATCAATAGTTTTTAAAATGAAAAAATCAGTAAATATATATATATATATAAATCTGCTTTCAGAATTAGATATAATAATCAGAATTAACCACACCAACATAAGTAAAGGGGTGTTTCAAGTGTTTATGAAGTGGTGGTTTCGAAATAAGAAATGTAACAATACCGTCATCCTGAAGAGGACAACCTTTTCTGTTTTCCTGCTTCCTCCTTCTTTCTGGAGACCTGCTTCAAGTTTGCTTATTTTTTACCCAGGTCAGCTAACAGGGAGGTGAGGATGGTCAACCACCACACCAGGGAACTGAGAGAGTCTACACCTACAAGCAGGACAATCCCATCCACCAGCCATGTGGGATCTAAGCCCCATCTTGATTTAGAGGTGGAGTGGACATCACCATCCCGGGGTCCTCAGGATGGAGGAATAAAATATGGATTAGAGTAAATTTCCTGGTACTCTACTATAGAATTATTGTGACTCTAGTAATATTGTGACTCCACTATTGTGGAGACAGTGGCCATGGGAGTTGCTGAAGACAGGGAGAGGGAAAAAGAGGTGTGATATGGGGACATCATTTTCGAACTTGGAGTTGTCCTGAATGATATTGCAGGGACAGATGCAGAACATTATATATCCTGCCATAACCCACTGAATGGACTGGGAGAGAGGGTAAACTACAAAGTAAACTACAATCCATGCTGTGTAGCAATGCTCTAAAATGTACTCATCAAATGCAGTGAATATACCACACTAATTAAAGAAGTTGACCTTGTGGGAGGAGTGGGGGTGGGGGAGTGGGGTATATGGGAACCTCTTATATTTTTTAATGTAACATTTTGTTTGATCTATGTATCTTTAAAAAAAAAGATAATGAAAAATGAAAAAAAATTCTGCTCTTATGACAATAGTTGATGTTTGGTCACAAGAGGGGGCTATTTTCTAACATAACCACAAAGACTTTGCTGGGGAAAATTCAGTTATTAAAAAAAAAGTTTGTTTCTGCTCCTCTATTTCTTCTTTGTTTTTCTTTTTTTAAAAAAAGTGGTCTATGGGGAAGCAGACTTGGCTTAACAGATAGAGTGTCTGCCTTCCACAAGGGAGGTCCAAGGTTCAAACCCAGGACCTCCTTGACCCGTGAGCTGGCCCACTCGAAGTATATGGTGCACGCAAGGAATGCCATGTCACACAGGGATGTCCCCCGCTTAGGGGAGCCCCACGTGCAAGGAGTGCACCTGGTAAGGAGAGCTGCCCAGCACAAAAGAAAATCCAGCCTGCCCAGGAATGGCGCAGCAGACATGGAGAGCTGATGCAGCAAGATGACGCAACAAAAAGAGACACAGATTCCTGTGCTGCTGACTAGAAGGGGATCCAGAAGAACACACAGCGAATGGACACAGAGAGCAGACAACTGGGGGAGGAGAAGTGTCAGAGGGGAGAGAAAGAAATAAAAAAATACATCATAAAAAAAAAAGTGGTCTATGACCGATTAATTGTTCAATAATAAGAAATATTCTAGATAATAAGCACTGGATAAAATTAAAATTATGCTATTTTATGTTGTTATTCTAAGTGAAAATGTCTTTTCTTGCCCAATTAACTTTCTAATTTAATTGGAAGCAAAAATAAAGAAGAAATTCAGTGTGCATATTATAAAAGACTCATTACCTTGTGTTTCCTGGTATTTTAAATACCTCTATATGATTAATTATAACTGACACTCCAGATAGACCAAGAATCTTGTCTTAAATGATGCTATTTTTTAAAAACGATATTATTTGAGATCTTTCTAGAAATGACAACATCATTCCATAGCATAGAAGTTAAGGTATAAACTCCGTATAAGGCATGCAAGGCTATGTCTGTCTTCTGCTTTCTTTAACCTTAGTTCTCTCCATCCCAATGATCTCCCCATGAAATGACACCAACTCTTCCAGATTACTAAAGTAGACTCAGTTTGTCGCCTACACAACAGGTCTATCCTCCTCCACGGCCTTGAACTACAGGAGAGGCAGGTCCCAGCTCCAGTCCAAGGTCCAGCCACTGGTGGTCTTATTTCCTGGGTCAGAGGTTAGGGTAGGCAGGGATGGTGGTGTATTTCCAGGTCTACTGGGAGGCTTGTGAGTAAGATTCCCTGGAATCTGGACGAGCCTGTCTCTTTTTCCTTTAGCCATTGTTGTACCTGGATGTGATACCATAGGTGGCCAAGAGGAGAACCAACCTGAGGGTAACGCCAATACACCAGGGCTCGCAGAACAGACAGACAAAAAGAACCTGTGTTTCTAATGATGTGTTAGCCCCTGAATTAACCAACGCTGGAGCCAACCTTACTCTGGGTTTCTTGTTGGAGCTAATATATTTGCTTGCTTTTCAAAGCCACATTGAGTTAGATTTTCTGTTACCTGCAACCAAAAGCGTCTTGACAGTGTCCTCCCAAAGGAGATACACATGCATGTCTTCGTGGGTTTTTTTTCACCTGCAAAATAAGGTGGTCTTCTTGTCAAGGTAGGGCTTCCCACCCACATTTCAAGACCAAGCTCAAATTCTACTTTCTCTGTGGATCTTTTTCTGTCACACAGAAGCAGAACTAGTTGCTTACTCCCCTAAGTTCAGTCCTATTGCATCTACCACAATTCATATTTCTCCTCTCTACTAGGGTGTGAAACACTCTATAGACTTCATGAGAGCAGGAGAAAAGTTTGTTCTGTTCACTGCTGTATCCCCATTACCTGGCGTGTTGCCTGGCCAGGATGCTCCATAGCTGTTTCTCATTCATCTTTATATTCCTAGTAACTAGCATCCTGCTGGATACATGGTGAGGAATCAATAAACATTTGTTAAATTAGGCAGTATTATGCTTTGCTAGCTTCTTGTGACCAAGGTGACCAATATGCTCCCTATTGGGACAATGGAACCATTCTATCAGTGCTAAGAGGCTGTACCTTGACCTCAAATCCATATGATAAACCCTCCCCAGTGAGTCATTCGTACCATTCGATTGGCCCTAAGGAAAAAGCTGCCATCAAATTAACAATTCAAAAAATAACTACTTTCAAAATGGGATAAATTTCCTCTTAGTTTTAGTGACCAAAAAAAAATTACCTTGCCAAAATAGGTCTTGCTGGTGCTTGTGAGTTACTAGGATTTGGACTATCAAATTTAGATTCATCTCAACAAAATTCACAAACATTTGTAGAACTTGTCTGTGCTAAGCCCTGTGCTGGTGGTGGAAATACAGAGTGCTCAAGGAGTTAACAGATTAGTGCAAGAGGCAGATACATTAAAAAAAAAAAAAACATGTCTAAAATTGGACAAATACAAAGGTTTAGGAATACAGCTGAGGGACAAAAGGTTCTGCCCAGGGGCTAAAGAAAATTGACTTGGGCATTATTTTAATACTTTCTCTTATTTTGAAGAAACTTTATTCCTGAATTTGCCAAATTATAGTGTGATCTCTTTAAAAAAGCAAAGGTGAGATGATCTTTAGCTGTTAAGAATTCTAAACCTCAAGCCTTTACCTTTCTTATAAGTTTTCATTTGTTTCTTTAGATTTCCAACCCTTCTTTCAAACACATATCTGAACTTATCATCAGCTTATTTCTGGGCCCTTTGGAAAATTTTGTTCTTATAATTATTTTCATTTTTTGCAAGTTACAAAGTCTAAAGCAGTGATATATATACAGCAAGTTATATACATATATATAGTATATGTGATATATATAGAAAAATAAGTTTAGTATACTTTGTTACATACAATATACTTTATATGCTACTATAAACCAGCTATAACTTCAGCCCAGTAGTAGGAATTTCTTCTCTCTCTGACTTCACTGTCTCTGTTAGTTTTACTACTTACTACATGCCTCCTCAAATTGTTAGCTGCTGCCTATTCTCAAAGGGCAGGAAGTGCATCTTACGGAGTCTTTATATTCCCTACCATTTGACTGTTGGGAAATGTTAGACATTGGCGAGTGACAGGCACAATGTATAGAAAGAGTTCTGGGTTTTGAGTCAGAACACCTGCATCCTGGTGTTCTGCTGGGCAGGTCACACAACCTCTCCAAGCCCAATTCCCCATCAAAATAAGTGGAGAAAAACCACCTTTGGGGCCACTAGGGGGTCTGACAAGATGATATGTAAAAGCAAAACTTTGTATAATTGTGAGATACATTGTCATCCTGAAAAATACGTAATGAATTGAATATTTTTTTCTTTCATCTTACAAAAAGAAAGTTGATAAGTAGCTTTATTTGATATATAGTCAGTTGTATAGGAAGTATTATCAAATTGAAAGATTTTGTAACTTTCTATTGGTTAAGTTTTAGGCTTAAATGTTATTAGTATAAACACTTCAGAAATTACGTAAAGTTCTTAGAGACTTGTCAATATCCTCTCACTCTTCATGAGTTGTCCAAGTAGCGATAAGTCTGATATTAGATAGTAGTATTATTGGTCATAAGTTCAGTTATTCTTAAAATAATGTTTTGTGACCTATCATCTGATGATTCACTTTTGTAAAACAGCAATAAGTTTACCATGGAAATTGGACTATGCCAAGTTCTCTGAGGAACAAGCTTCTAATGACATTCCTTAAATAACCTGAATATTTTATTTACTTATATCATGGGGCTAAGAAAAGTTCAAAAGATACTACATATTTCAAGGATTGTTTATATTTGCAATTAATAGAATGCCCTCTGATTAAGGGTTAACAGGAAAAGTTGGTTAGATCTACAAAAGATTATTAACTTCCTTAATGTTAAAAGGTAAATTCATTCTGTGTTGGCAAGCCTTTTCAGTCTTACCGTGTTTTATAATATCATATGATTACTACTATTTTTATTGAAATTCCAGCTTAAAAACATACTTTGCATTATAATACTACATTAAGGACAAAAGCATTGACACTTAGAATTGTATAGAAACAATGCTTCCACAGGTTGTACCAGATAAGTGTTCTGAAGCATCAATGAACGTAAACACTATAACCTATATTAAATAGATGCAGCTCAGGAGACAGTATCTTTGTGTATGTAATTGAGATTTAATAATAGTAAACAAAGAGTAAGAATTTGAAGATGAAGAAGAAAAGATATTTCACGTATATTATGTAAAGAGTTACATGGGCATACACAGAGTAACTTTGGGATGTTTTGTTACTCTGGAGTTCTACGTACAATAAAAATAAGAATGTGTTATATTAGCATAAGAATAAAAAGTTATTCTGAAAGGTCATCTTGCAAGATCAGGGTTTTATGTGGTGTGTGGAAGAGGCAATGTTCTGAAAAATCCATTGGGAGAAGAAAACTCATGAATATTAATAAGTGGAAGCCTCTTTATAGATAATAAAATACAAAGCAGCATGTGAGTTGGGTGGTTTTTATTGTCATAATATGTGGTTGATATTTGGGGAAAGTATCTGATTATGAACCAGAGACATGCTTAATTATACTGATCATATTCTGGAAATCTCATCTTTGTACTTTTGAAACTTGAGAAACCAAAAGTTCTGAAACTTCTGAAATGAAAAGCAAGGCTTTTCTTTTTGATTATCTATTTTAACTTGCAAGACCCACATTACTTCTCACCTAGGTATAGCTTTGGTCTCTTTACAGCTCTCCCTCCTTCTCAGACCTTCTAAACTATCCTTCACATCACTGCTACAAAGGTCTTTCTAGGATGCAGTCATGGGCATGCTGCATCCTGCTCAGGATATTACAAAACACTCTCCTTTATGTAAGACCTAAATTAAACTCCTTTTGTGGTATTTAATGTCCTTCACAATCTAGCACTCACTACATTCAAAGTATTTCCAACAGCAGCAAGTCACTTCTGAGTCCTGTGCATGGAACTCTCATTCCTTCAGCTCTTTGCATTTGCTATTTCTTTGCTCGGAATGCCTTTCTCAGACTTTCGTGGCTTGACAAGTTCATAATCATCCTCCATAATTTAACTCTCCACAGTGTGAGCTTTTCCTGGCTCATCAAGTAAACTCATTCAGGAAGGTAGCCACGCCTTTATGCTTTGATTTCATTTTGAATATACCTTCCTTATGGTACCTATTATATTGAATTTGATTTGGAATTATTAGCTTGTCCTCTTTCCCCAGTAGTCTGAATTCCTGGAGGACAAAGATCATATAGTCTCATTGCCTTACTCTCAACAACTTTACAGACCCTGGTATAAAGTAACTATTCAAAGTATATTTGCTGAATTGACTCAATAAATGAATAGCAGGATCTCTTATAAATTACTGTACATTTCACAAACATTTCCTGCAAGATTTATGACAAATTTCTCACATACAGAAGTACCACTAATTGCCCCTTAACATCCATTCTCTCCTGCTAGACCAAGGTTTCTTAACCTCGGCACTATTACATTTTGGACCAGATAATTCTTTGCTGTGGGGGACTGTCCTCTGCATTGCACGTCGTTTAGCAGCATCCCTAGCCCTCTACCCAGTAAATGCCAAAAGTACCCCTCTCCCAATTGTGACAATCAAATATGTCTTTAGACATTGCCAAATGCTTCCTGGGGGCAATAGAGTCAATGGATGGAGAGATAATGGATGGAAAACCAAGGAATAGAAGGAATCATTGGAGCCAGGGTACTAGAGGAGGGTGATTAGAAAGTCCAAGAGATGTCAAAGGGAAGGAATGCTTGGGACCAAGATTTTGGAGGACAGAAGTTATTAATATTGTAACAGCTACTGCAAAGTGTTGTAAAGAGCAAATGAGACATTTTTGTAAAGCACTGTGCGAACTGTGGAGATGTCCATTTGGGTCTCCCTTCAAGAAAGCCCGCGGTAGGGAGCATGGTTGACTGAGAGCCTCTAGCCTCTGCCCCCCAATAATGCTGAGGCCACATTTACCCCAGCCCTCTCCCAGCCAGTGACGAAGAATGGCAGGTGTATGAGTGCGGGTCCATTCTTGTCCTCTATGGGCAACTTCAGCTTAGTCACTCTGTTGGCCTAGCATAGACTTTTTCAAAACTGCACTTTGGTCTGAGGCTCTTCCTACTCAGTCCTTCCTTCCCCCTCTCCTTTCACAGGTGTCAGACCAGCATGGTGCAACATCTGTCTTTGCCTGCACCTGTTTCCTCTCCCTTTGTTCCTCAGGGGTATTTCCCCTACTTAATCTCTTCCATATCTAACCCCATTTTGGTGTCTGGTTCTTGTACCATCCAAACTCACACAAGTACTTAGAATAGAGCCTGACACATAATACATGCTGAGTAATTGTTAGCCTTTAGTACTATGATTAATAGATTCCTGCACTATGCATATATGCCTTTTATAAATCTCCTCAATGTTCCTCTTAATTTTCCAGTACACTTTTTTGGAAAATTCTGGTTTTCTCTCAGCTGAGCCAGAGTGAAAAGGGATATTTCCCAAATCAGCCAGATTGGGGGAGGGGCCCAGTATCATCCCAGTGGTCAACATGGAAATGACCCCATCCAACTTGTCTCAGGACCTAGGAGATCTGAAGGAGCCAGGCAGAGAAAACAAATAGAAGTTGAGCATCCAGGACAGAAAGAGATGGGACAGATGGGCTGGATAATTCCCCTTCAGATGTCCTCTTGTCAAGACATTTCAGTTCATATGGCAGAAACTGCACTCCTTTTTCTCTCTGTCTGGCACCTGAATCAATGCCAAATGACTCATTTGTGGGGAGGAGGAGAAAGAACACAGCAGAACTTCCCCACCCAAACACTCTTTTCCTTTTCTTGAATGCAAATGAAGAAGAGGGGGCTGACCCCCAAAGTAATGAGTGCAAGGTCTGCAGAAAGGGCTTTGCATGGCTTAGTTGTCAGACAGGGATGCCAGTCAATCTGTTTTTCAGGATAAGAAACATCTCAAAAGTAGATAAAGGGGCAAGACTCATAGCTACAAACCCCCGTTCATTCATTTGTTCTTTTGTTCATTCATTCATTCATTCATTCACTCATTCCACAGATTTTCATTGAACACCACTCCAAGCTAGACATGTGCTAAGGCCTGGGATAAAAGAGTGAGTCCTGACAAGGCAGTCCCTTGCTTTAAGGAATTTCTAATATTAAAATCCAGGCAAAACTGCAGAACAAATATTAAACTTAGACATGATTTCAAATAGATCAAGTTAGTTGTAAGGTATATTTCAGTAGCCTTTTTAAAAAATGTGGGACATATAGCTAATAAGTAGTGGAGCCTAGATCCAAACCAGATTGCAGACAGTATTTAATCACCACTGTCTCTTGTATAAATCAAAGTGTGTATTAATTGGAATAGGCTCCTTCGATATTAAAGAGATCCATCTGTAAAATGAAAATTATTTTGTCTCATGAGTCATCACCCCTTTTGATTTTATTAGTTTCTTAAAAATTAGATTTTGATGCATGCATTTTCTTAAAGTGAGCACCTTCACAATCCACAGAAGTCAGGACCAAATAACCTAGTGAGGCTTTATACATCATAGGCTGAAGCCACAACAATTTTCTGCATAGAGAGAGGACTAATTTACATTCAATAGCCTAAACTAACAGTTAAAAGCATACACATTCAGCAGCTTGCCTCCTTTAACTCTAATTGCAGATTTAAAATAAAAATAAATCAGGTATCAGAAAAAATGAATTAGTTAAAAGGAAAAGACTTACAGAACTGAATGGAGCCTCAGAGGTTACCTGATTCAACCCTTTATTCTGATCCCTAGCCTGGACACACACATACACACACAGAGTATAAAATTAAGGCCCAGAACAGGTAAGTGATAAACTCTGTCCAGGACCAGAATCCATATTTTTTCACAGCATAATGTCTTTGAAGGGTACAAAAGCAAGAATGATATCTCACTGCAATTCTTTCCCTTCTCTCCATTTCTCCCAGCTTCAGGGGTCACATCCTTGAAACCTCTTGCTTCCTACCAGTTCTTTACTTATCCTAACACCGCTGGCAGATATGTCTTTTTAAAGCGTTATTTTGATACTTTACCTTCTGATGTGGATGGAATTTTTTACCCCAGTTTGGACCTATACTTTGTCCTCATTTTGGTGGGTGCCGACCCACTGTAAATAAAATCTTTTCAAGATGTTACTTCAGTTAAGTTCTAACTCAACTAAATCAGGTTGGGCTTCAATCTGGATGACAGGAGTGTTCTATAAGCAGAATGAAAGTCAGACAAAGAGAGAAGCCAGAGGCTAGAAGTCAATGGAACCTGCAGGAGAAAGAAGATGCCGCCATGTTGCCATCTGACAGAAAAGCCAAGGATGAAGCATCACCAACAGCCAGCCCCAGGATGCCAAAGTCTTTGCAGAGAAAGCTTTGCCTTACTGAGGCTAGACTTCTCCTAGCCTCAAAAACCACACTAACCCATTGCATGGCATTTGTTTTAGCTGGAAACTGAAACACCTCCCCTGCTCAAAAATCACCAGTGTCTTCTCATTACTTATGAAATAAAGAACAAAATCATTTACTTGGCAATCAAGACCCTCAACCTTCTGGTTCTGATATTTTTTCTTTCCTTTTAGTGTAACCCTTAATTTGATCAAAATCAGTGACATGCTCTTTGGGCTCATGACCTGAGCTTTCTTGCCTCTATCGCTTTGCTTCTGCCAATCCTGCTATCCTGAACCTCCACTCAGGGCATCCAAATCAAGCATCTTTCAAGGCCCAGCTTAAATTCCAGTGAAAACTGGCCAGAGCCTTCCCAACTAGAAGCCCTCTCTTGCTCAATTCTGTTCTTCCACATCTTACTAGAATTATCTGTTTACAGTTCTTATTTTCCAATTAGTATGTAAGTTTTTTAAGCGCAGGGAACATGCCTGATTCACCTCTTCACTGCTATCACCTTGCCTTGCTAATAAATATTTTTTGGGTACATAAGAATAATGCAGAAAGTGCATGTTTTAAAAATCTACAAATGATGTCAATTGTACTTTCAATTTTGTTTTAAAGATTTATTGATTTATTTATTTATTTCTCTTCCCTTCCCCACCCACCCCGGTTGTCTGTTCTCTGTGTCTATTTGCTGCGTCTTCTTTTTTGTTCGCTTCTGTTGCTGTCAGCGGCACGGGAATCTGTGTTTCTTTTCGTTGCATCATGTTGTGTCAGTTCTCCATGTGTATGGCGCCATTCCTGGGCAGGCTCTTCTTACTTTCTTTCGCACTGGATGGCTCTTCTTACGGGGCACACTCCTTGCGCGTGGGACTCCCCTATGCGGGGACACCCCTGCATGGCAGGGCACTCCTTGCGCGCATCAGCACTGCGCATGGGCCAGCCCCACAGGGGTCAAGGAGGCCCGAGGTTTGAACCGCGGACCTCCCATGTGGTAGAAGGATGCCCTAACCACTGGGCCAAGTCCGCCACCCTCAATTTTTAATTGAGAGAAAACATAATGACTATGGGAAGACTGCTTAAATTAATTTTCAATTTTTAAATTATTTTATTTGCATCACAGATGCAGAACTAACTAAAAACTTCTCTTCCCACTTTTATTCTGAAATATTGGTTTTAAAGGTTTTTAAGCTTTTTCCAATCAATCATGAATGATAATACATTACAAGACATAAAGACCTTAAGAAGTCATTTCTTCTCCTCCCCTCCTCATACCTCACCTCTATATATTAACCCTCTCAGGAAAATAAGAATCCATCCTATTATAAAGTTTTCCAAAGATAAATTACACAGAATTCTTGGTAATTTATTTCAGTGTCTCTTGACCTCCCATGTCACAGAATTAATTAGATAGTTAATTGTGCTTTTATTTCTTTTTGTCTCTTGAGGAGCAGTATTTCTAACTGTCTCTGGACAAGTTAACATCTCTGCCTCAGTTTCCTCATCCATAAAATGGGAACAATAATAGTTCTTATTTCATAGGATTTTTGCAAGTGTTAATGAAATAATATATGTAAAAATTTAGAACAGTGTTTGGAGCCTATTAACTGATGTATAAATATTGCTATGATTTTTTTTCTTAGCTTACTTTGAATAGAGAGAGATAATAGTTGAATATATAATTTTTCATATCTTAAGATTTTAAATGAAGTAATCTTTTTTCTGGACTGAATAATCCCAGTTCCTTTATGCTTTTTAAAAATAAGTCCAATTTTCCAGTCTTTAAAAAGCTCCTCCTTTAACACTTCATCTCAGTGCAGTGTGAAGAATATCTTTGGTATTTTTGCTATTACAAGTCTTTTTGAGTCAAGCATCTAAAAGTTCTATCTATTAAAGATATGTTTGAGAGCCAGTCACTATGCTAGGTTTGATGCACATTGCATAAGATAGGCATGGGCCTTGCCTTCATGGGGTGAAATAAAACTCTTTTTTTTTTTTTTGAAGATAAATGCTTCTTTTAGCATTAGCCAAATTACTTACCACTCTTTCTAATTCTTTCTTCCAATAGGTCGGCATGTCCAACTGGAAGTTTCTTATTGAAAATCTCAGCTGAACGGAGGAACATAGCTTCAACTGCAGACCCTTTCAGCAAAGCAATCTGATCTTCATGATCCAAAGTTTGAAATCCTGGATAAAGACAATAATCAAAATTATTAATGTTCTTAAATCAGTATCAAGGAACTATGAAAGATACATAACAATATTTGATCATCACAGTCATTCCCATTGATAAAACTTTTCTCAAAATTATTTTTAACTGTTTTAAGATTGGATAGTCAACTCAAGTCAACAAGTATCTATTGAATTCCCCAAAATGGACGTTGGCATTCATTTTCATGGAGGAGGATTTATTGAACAAGTTGGGTATGACAGTTTGAATTTGGTGAGCCCCCACGAAAAAGATTATGTTTTTAAACTAATCCATTCCTGTGGGTATGAGATCCTTTGATTGCATTAGCTGCAATTAAGGGACCTTGATTAGATCACTTGATTAAATTGCTTTTGATTGGATTACATTGGTAAGTTGTGACTCAGGTTGTGTCTCTGCCTACTTACTGGAGACTTAAATAAACAGAGACACAGAGAAAAAGAGAGCTCTGCCATTTTGACCCAGCCATGTGTGAGAGAGGACTCAAGGACTGCTAACAGCCAAAGCTTAACCCTAAGAGGCTGGGCCCATGCAGATCAAGGTTGAGAAGACAAGCTATATACCTGATTGCTCACAGCTGAACTCGGGGTAAAAGCAGAGCAGCTGAGATGGACAGAGGAAGCTTACAAAGAGATAAGCCATATGCCTGATCACCCACAGCTGAGCTCCTGGAGACTCATACAAGGACCTTAGCAGAGACTGGTCACCATCTTGCCTTGCCATGTGGCAGGACTCCAGGATCACTAGTAGTTGACTTTGGTGAGAAAGCATCTCTGATGATGTCTTAATTTGGACATTTGATGACCTCAGGAACTGTAAGATTTTTCACTAATAAAATGTCCATTATAAAAGCCAATCCATTTCTGATACTTTACATTGGAAGCCCTGTGACCAACTAAGACATTGGGTAAAGGGGGAGGTTTAAGGCCACACCTGGTGTGACAGGGTCATCTCTGCATAATGGCAGTATCCACAAGCCAGAAAGATTTGAAGAGCATCCAGAGATTTAAGGACTATTTGGCTGATGCGTGAATCTTTAATCAATCTGCAAAATGAGTAGCATTTCCCAACAAAACCATCAATGTCAGGGGATCTGTTCTGAGCTCAGCACGGTACCATGCAGGGTGGGGAGCATTGGAGAGATAGGAGAAATAGTTGTCAACTTGGAGGACTATGACACTACCCAGAAAATACAGAGTCTTTAACTGGTCTTACAAGACTTTGCATGACACAGTCGCCAGCTGCCGCTCTGACTGCATCTCCTGTTCCTTCCCTCCACTCATTGTGCTCCAGCCACACTGACTTCCTGGCTCTACCTTAACGCACAAGACTGCTTCTGCTTCAGGAATGAATGCTCTTTCCAGTGTTTTACACTTCACTGCATTCAGATCTCTGTTCCAAGGTTTGCTACCTACAATGGTACTCCCCAGTACTTCCTGATTTATTTTTGTTCATAGCATTTCCTGCTACCTGGCATGATATTATAGATTTATTTGTTAATTATTTGTTAACTGTTGCCACCTTTACTGGAACGTAAACTCCTTGGGGGCAGAGACTTTGACTGTTTTGTTCACTCTTGTATCCCCAGTACCTGGTAGATAATAGGTAGCCAAGAATTATTTGTTGGACAATTGAATGAATGAATGAAAACAAAACACAGTTGCACATGCATGTGTGCATGTATACACACACTAATAGAGACAAACAAATGCCATGAGGGCCTAAATGGTTTAGGAAAGTATTAAATGGCAATAGAAATTTAGAGAAGAGAACAACACTGAGAGTGACTATCCTAGAGAATCTAAATGCTGCTTAAGGATGGGAACCATGACCTAATTTCCTCTATGTCTCTGGTAACCTGGAGAGTGCCCTACACAGGGAAGGTATAATCAACGTTGAATGGAATGACTCAACTCAATCTTTCACAAATATTCTCTGAGTAGTGTATTATATCACTATTACTATTTGTAATAACATTATCATTTCTATAATTATTGTAAAATTTAAAAAGGACTTATCAAGGATTATTTCCTTTTGTATTTTAAATTTTTACCTTCTGCTTTACTCATTAAATACACATTGATTATACTATTTCTTTCCCTTAGGAACTGGGGCATGAGCTAGGAATGAAGAGATGTATGCTATTGCTTTCAGATTAAGCTGCCTTTTTAGGAATAATATTCTTTGTCTTCAATTATTTCTTGGTTCAAGAATGACTGAAAATTTGAACTGAAAATTCCTTTCCTTCAAATGACCAAAAAATCATATTTCTCCCTTTTCTAATTCTTCATCCATCACATTTTTACCTTTGTTTTTAATCAAGTCTTCAACTTAATTAGCATATAGCAAATTAAGTTGCTCTTTCATTGTTAATAAAGAAATGAGATAATATTAGTGTTTCAATGATAGAACAGTCTCCTCACATTTATGAGTTTTATGATAGATATGTCTATCCATGACCCGTTTAATAAAGTAATAGCATAAAGCTGGCAAAAAGAAGGTATGTTGACATGTCCAATTAAAATTCTATGTCAGAAAGCTACCTTTTGTAATTTAGTATAACAATGTTATGCTGCTTTACAAAGTATTTGTTATACTTTTCTAAACCATTGGATCCTAAGATACTAAGAGTTTTGAAAAACATTGAAATAACTTAAAAGTATTGATTTGGAATACCACTGATAAGGTCGTAGAAAGAATCCTGTAATCCAGTTTCTATGTTGGCATTATCTATCAGAATAACTAAAGAAGTCCCTCTCCCTCATCCTACACTTAAAATTGTTCATTAGGCCCTATCAATTTTTGAATCTCTCTTCATTTTATTTTCTCTTCTCTCTCCCACTGTTAGTAATTTATTTCAAGACTTTTTGCCTGGACTTGTGCAGTAGCATACAAAGTGATTCTTTCTGTCTTTCTCCATTCAAATCCATCTTTTACAAATCTGATAAAGTCATCTCTTTGCAACATAAACCTCATCATGTCCCTCTCTACAATCTGATTGAAAATCACCAGGGGAAAAGGATTAAATTCCTTAGCGAGGGCCTTTATCAGTCTGGTACCAACTTGTAATGTCCAACCAAGGGACCCAATCACATTATAATCCTGCCATAATACATTTTCCCTCCCATCTCTAATCATTCAATTCTCGTTCACACCTCATCCCATTGGCACAAACATTTCTCTCTACTTGGAATACTTCCTTTCCTTCATACCACCTGGAAAATTCCCTTTTCTTTTAGATTCAATTCAAATACGGGCCTCTCTGAATGCTTTTTTTCTTTCTTAGACACAATTAGGAACTCCTTCCACTCTGCTCAAACAACTCTTTGTGTGTGCATGTATATATATATATTTGTTTTTTTTTTACTTTGACTTTAATCATTCTGCTTGAAGACAATAGGTTGGAACTAATATAGGGTAGAGAGTAAATGAATACTAACTGAATGAGTAAATAAGTGAATGACAATGTTGAGACATCTCAATTTCTTTATCAATTTAGAAGAATTAATGTAAATGATTTTAAGATCCCTCTGGCTTTAATATTTCATACTTATTGTAATTAGAGACATGAATTTAAAGCAGATGTGAGATGATTCCCATTTTACAATAAACAGACTTTCCTCTCTTTGCTGTCACAGGAATATTGCACAGAGTAATACTACATGGCAACCTTACCTGGGAGCCGTTTTGTGAACTCTACAAGAATCTGTACATGACTGGTAGCCATTTCCGTTAAAATTAGAAAATTTTCTTCTGCATTGAATTCTTCTTTTAACTAAATTTTAAGAAAAAAAAGATTAGTAAGTGGATAAGAAAAGGATAAATCAAAAATAAAATCTTTACACTAACGAAGTTCAAGATTACAAAGTTTCACTATAAAATTTAAAGACCCAGCTCATAGTTTTCAGATCCTTGGAGAGCAACTAACATTACCAAGATTGATGTGAGACTTCTTACTCTTTAATTGTCTAATGCTGCTAAAAGTTTAAATGTATAACTTAATTCTCTGTACAAATTATTTCATAGTGACATATTTATATATAAATTCCTCCTTTATGGTAGTAAAATCTCCAGAAAAGTTAACTTTTTTTTTTTTTTAAAGATTTATTTATTTATTTAATTCCCCCCCTCCCCTGGTTGTCTGTTCTTGGTGTCTGTTTGCTGCATCTTGTTTCTTTGTCTGCTTCTGTTGTCGTCAGCGGCACGGGAACGGGAAGTGTGGGCGGCGCCATTCCTGGGCAGGCTGCTCTTTCTTTTCACGCTGGGCAGCTTTCCTCACGGGCGCACTCCTTGCGCGTGGGGCTCCCCCACGCGGGGGACACCCTTGCGTGGCACGGCACTCCTTGCGCGCATCAGCACTGCGCATGGCCAGCTCCACACGGGTCAAGGAGGCCCGGGGTTTGAACCGCAGACCTCCCATATGGTAGACGGACGCCCTAACCACTGGGCCAAAGTCCGTTTCCCCAGAAAAGTTAACTTTAAACCCAGGTATTTTCAGATAGTTACGTACAATTTTATTTGTTATTTCTTGAGGCATCCTCTGCTTGCTGTATGAATCCATAATATAATGTAGAAGATTCTGTTGATCTGGGGTGAGTTCAGTTTTCTCCTACACTGGCAAGAAAATAAAAGGTGTAAGGAAGGATAGTTATAAGGCATCTTCAGAAGTACATTCATCTGGAGTGAACTAGTCACAGAAAGGTATTTGTTGAGGGCAGGGAAAGGGAAGTGGATATGAGATGTGGGAGCATTTTCAGGACTTGGAGTTGTCCTAAATGATATTGCAGGGACAGATGGTGGACATTATATATCCTACCATAACTCACTGAATGGACTGGGGGAGAATGTAAATTACAATGTAAACTATAATCCATGCGGTTCAGCAGTGCTCCAAAATGTATTCACCAAATGCAATGAATGTGCCATAATGATGAGGGAGGTTGTTGATATGGGAGGAGTGGGGGGGGGGAGATATGTGGGAACCTCTTATATTTTTTAATGTAACATTTTTTGTGATTCACGTATCTTTTTTAAAAAAGACAATTTAATAAAAAAATCAATTTTAAAACTTGATAGTAAAAAGAAAGAAATTAGTGAAAAAGTTTTCTCTGTGTTCTTTGGCAAGCTCTATCACATTTAGTGACTCATTTTCCTCATGTAAAATGGTAACAAAATATTCCTTTCATGTATTTTTTGGAAGAAACTATTACTCTGTCTATGAAGAATATTGTACCCATTCAAAAGAAATTCAATGAAAGTTCAAAGTTTAATCATAACTAAGAAAAGACTCTCACATATGAAATAGAAAATCCATCTAAGGATATTCATGTAGAGCAGAGGTTGTCAAACCATGTATTGAGCCAAATCCACCTGTTTCTATAAATGAAGTTTTACTGGAACACAGCTATGCTCATTCATTTATATATTGCTGATAATACTTTCGCACATAGTAGCAGAGCTGAGTTGCTAAACCTAAAATATCTGTTTCTTTACAAAAAAAGTTTGCTGACCCCTAAAATAGAGTCATCCATTCAGACCTCAAACATCTCTTTACTCTTTCATAACGGCTTTTGAAGAGTGTGAATATTATATCAACTCTTCTCTCCCCTATACCAAAGTGTTACTAACAAATTACACTAAGGCAAAATAATAATATTATATAATTTTTTTCTGAAATGAATAATACAAAATAACATATTTGAAAACCTAATGAACTTCTTTGTCATTAGTATTATAAATATTGAAAAGCATGTGACCAGGCCATTTGTAACATTTTTTCAGCTAATGGCAAATTAAAATTCCTCCAGATGTCCTATGCATTTATTCCAAGGTGCTCAGCAGATTTCTTGAGTAATTTGTGACCTCAGGAGGAAGGGCTTTTCTCTATTGGTCCACAAATATCTATTCAGCCTGTCTTGCCCATTGGTATGGACTAACCCAGAAGCCTCTATTCAGTCCTTCCAAGTTTGAGGCTCCCTTCTCAATAACAAGGTTAAAAAAAAAGTCATCAAAATTCAGTTTAAAAAATGCTTTTATACACCAAACCATTCCCACTGGCAGCCACTGGCAAGTAAGAGTGGAATGGAGCCAGGGAGAAGGAGAAATTTCAATTTTTACTTTGTACACTGCTATTATTTCAAATTTTACACCGAAACATGTATTACTCCATTGATTAAAAAGAAAAGAAGAAATCCCTTTAATGCACAATTGAAATGGAAATTCAGCTTGTGGCTGTGGCTCTAATTTGAAAGCTTCCCAGCTGGATCACGATGCCCCCAGAAGCTCAGCTCCTCCTGGCTTTGGCAGCATGGTTGCCTGCTTTTACCCTGCATGTCTTAGTAGTTGAGGTCACTTGTCGCAAGTCACGTCCTTCGCTGTCTTCCTTAATGGTCTGATCTGCATGCTGCTTCACATTTTTTCTTAGTCGTTTGGACTTACACTGAATTTCAGTTAACAAGCCTGAAAAAATAAACAGATTTCAACCAATCACAGAAAGTACTTTTGGATGTGTGGTAAAGAAGCAGCTGATGTGTAGTGGGCTCTGATGATATCGGCTGCACTCTGGCGCGGAGCTAATAATTCTAGTTCCTCCAATGATTGAAAAAGAGAAGGCCACTGTTTAAGACTTGACTCTTTACTAACAAATTTATGCTCTGTGAGTCTCCGTTTCTTCATTTGTAAAATGGAAATAATCTATTTCACAGGGTTTTGTGTAGATTAAATGTAATCAGATCATGTTTTAGAAAATGGGCTTTATACGAAGACTTTACAATACCAAAGCCTTGTATAAATGCAAGATATTTGATCAACACAAAGGGAAGTAAAAAAAAAGAAAAAGACAAATCAACATAGTCCACTTTTTTCAACTTTATATAACAGAAGACAATGAAACAACTTGTCCCCAATTCAAATGTGAAATAAAAGGAACACAATTCAAATAAATCTTTTTTTAATGCCTTTAGATGATTGGTTTAATTTTTAAAAATTTATTAATTTATTATTTTTTCCATTTCATCACATGTGCGTATTTCTTATTTTATTTTATTTTTTAATTATCTTTTTTTATAGTTAATAGGTCACACAAAATGTTACATTAAAAAACATAAGAGGTTCCCATATACCCCACTCCCCATCCCCTCCAAATAAATCTTTTAAGTACTGGTTGGTAGCAATGGTATCATTAATCTAAAACAGTAAACATTTTAAAACTAAATGAAAAAATTCATTTTTTTTCAACAAATATTATTGAACACCCACAGTATGCTGGGAACATGCTGCATTTAAATAGATATAAAGAAAAAATATAAAAACTGGAATAGTGATTTACATTCAAGAGTCTCTTCAAGTACTGAAAAAAAGAAAAATTCCTAAGAAATAATTTTTATATGTAATATGTTCTAAAATTATTATTATATGTAAATAATTCTTATGTCTATGTTCATAGGTAAAATGATAGAACCCCAAGATACATGAATATGAATTGAAGAGATCCTGTAGTCCAACTAATTTTAGAGATAAAAAATCCATGTTCAAGGTTGCTTAGTCACTTGTCCATTGTCTCACAGCTGGTCAGGGACTGACTGGGGTAAATGACCCTTTTCCTTTGCCCAGTTTAGGTGAGCTTCAAAGTTAGTATTTCAAAACATGGTGTTAATATTCTTTTCATCCACATTTGCATAACTGCACCATAAAAAGTATATAATTTTACATCAAACACACATAAAAAAAGGTCAAATACAACAAATGTCAAATCTTTTAGGGAAAATTTTTAAGGTCCTGTTAATTTTCAGAACTGTACAAATGACTGAAAATGTAATTCAGGATGAAAATATCTCAAGGGGACTCTGGAGATTTCTTTCAAATGATATAAATATCATCATTGATTTACACTTTCAAAAAGCTATAAAAATAATGTGGAACAATCGCCCATCTATTTAGTCAACTGCCTTATTCTTCTTTCAATGCTAATCAAACGATGTTTCGGGAACTTCTTTGTGCAGGGAATTTATTTTATAGAATCATATGGAAGACCAACATCTGTTACTGGATGTGTTTGAGTTTGTTAATAATATTATAGACTCTTGTAGGTGGAGTCACGAAAAATGTCCCCAGTGCTCCAGTTGGAACAAGAGCATATTTAAGTGATGAGCAATATGATCTACCTGGTATCAAAGTATTTCCATTACAAGATTGGATTCCAGCAGCACAGCCCTTATTGCCTGTCTCTTGTCTCATATATGCTAAAATGAGATATTGATCGCCACTATAAAAGTTTCATCCACCTAGAGCTGGGTTATTTATCCTCATCTATTTTTTTCCCTCCTGCAGGCCTTATTTCTCTGGGTCCATCCCAGTTACCTTTAGAGTTTGGGAACAATAGAACTGGAGTCACCTTCCCAAGGCTTTTATTTCATGCGGCATTCCCTCCCTGTTATCATCTCTTTGGTGACATTTGTTTGTCTATTTGTGTTTTGAGGAGGAATCTCAGAATCTGAATGGTTTGTAAAATTTCCAGAATGAAAAATTAATTACATTAAATACTAGCATGCATTAGCATGCATTCCATATTTTGATGAAGATTACGGTTACTCACAAAGCCAACAGTTAATACAGTGTCTCTTTATCAGATTGAAAGACCAAATTATATTAAAACTCAGAGTACTTAATTTCCTGTGTATACAAATTGGTTCAGGGCTGCACTAAGAGAAGAAGGATTCTTAATAAAATGACTTGGTTTAAAACTCTATTTAGACAATTCAGGGGCAGTTATATCTTATTAAGCATTCTTAATATTTTCCACAGGTGTGAATTTTTATGCAAATTAAGCAATAAATAAGAAGTGTATTAAAATCAAATTTGGAGAAAACTTTTAGACTGTCATTCTTTGTAGCTTATTAAAGCATGCTATTTTTAACAGCATGTTAATAACACCTTAGTTCACTTAAAATTCATTGTAATAACGAATAACCAAAATCAGCTATTTCTTTCTGATGATTAGATGCTCTTTAGTTGACAGTTTGGACAATTTCAACGGTTCATTATCCTTTTCAAGACACTTAGATGACTTAGTAAATTCCTTCTTTAATAGGTGAAGCACCATTACAGTGATATGAATTACCTGGCATCTGCCTCCTTAGGAGATTTTTAGTGGAATTTAATTGCTTGATGAGAATACCTGTATACATACATTCAGCCAACATTCCCATCTCTTTGCATTTCCTTAGTCGACATTCTTGGCACTTTCTTCGCATGTACATGTCCATCACACAGTTGCCTCCATTTTTACATTTGTACACAGCGTTTTTGGTAATGCTTCTCCTGAAGAAACCTAAGGAAGAA
Organism: Dasypus novemcinctus; assembly: GCF_030445035.2. NCBI lineage: Eukaryota > Metazoa > Chordata > Mammalia > Cingulata > Dasypodidae > Dasypus > Dasypus novemcinctus. The sequence continues at coordinate 84,630,993 of NC_080684.1, read as the reverse complement.
ATACTGAATGGTATTAAAAGCAACAACAACAACAACAACAAAAAACAGTCCTAACACTTTCAACTCAGAAAAACACATTTGGATTAAGAGACACCAGAGGATTGATTCATGAACCTCTAGGGAGCATCAGGTAATCTTTGAGCATATTAATGACAAAAAGTACTTTCAACTACACTGCACTGTCAGAAGGCTGCTATTTTTAATTTATCTCAAAGAAATAAGAATGAGTTTGAATTATAGCCTCTCTTAGGAAAAAATCTTAGGTTGCTTTTAAAGATAAATTACTTTTTAAAAATCTTTATTGAGAAGACAATTATGTAACTAGTGAGTTCTAGGTGCCAGTGATACAGGCTTGCTTGATAGCAAAGACACCCAGACATCATGACATTAAGTATTCCATGGGCTCTGATAGGAGACTGTGTTGGAGCAAAGCAGGCCCAGGGAATGGTCAGTTCTGGATGAAGAGGTCAGGAATAGAAATGAGCGTTAATCTAAGTCTTGGATAACGAGTTGCATTTACCAGGAATTTAGGGAGTAGGTCACATTCAAGATTTCAATTCAGTACTTAAGATACCCAGTCTGGTGTAATAAGAAAAATGCCAACCTTGATTTAAAGGTAAACATCTCACCTGAGGTGTTGCCACAGCTGCCACCTGCTATAAGTGAGATGCTTCAAGTCAGGAAATGGCATGACTGGCTTCTTCCTTGCTTTTCCTTTCCCCCATTTCCCATTTCTACTCTTTCTCTGCCATCTAGCTATGCATCGTTTCTGACACTTCCAGAGTCAAAAGGGTGAGAGAGAAGTAGGAAAAGGATTATGGGAGGCAATGGAAGAAATGACAGAAAAGTTCTTACTCGTCTGTTATTCTTAGAGTTGGCTTATATTTAGCAAGGTTTTGAAGTCAACTTTATTTCCTTTGAGTTTGGTTCTTTAGAGAACTTCTCTGCAAATTGGGAGACTTTCTTCTGGCAGTTCCTTGATGAGGGCAAATACATCTCTATTCCAGCCCATGGCTTGAATCTTCTTATTCAGCATGTAGGTATTTGGTAGTTCACCTCCTGCCTCTTTACCTTGGAGTCTCCTTGCCCCTCAATGTGACTGTTGATGTGGACTGAAGAAAACCCCAGATTGGCTTTCTAAGGTCCAATGAACTCTGAGTGAGAAATCTCCCCCACTTATCCATAAAAGCTACCCACCCTACCTCTTGCCTTTTCAGCTTCTCAGGTGAGAGACAAACATCCGTTTACCATGATCCTCAGATTCAGGGAATATATAACAAGCTTCACAAATTATCCTGTTGAAGACCTTTCATGCAGGCTGAGGAGCAGCAGGGCCACCTTAGTGTATATATTTTACCTGGGAAAGGTGGGGACGCCTTTCTCTAATTCTCACAAAATTGCTGTGTTCCAGTGGTGGCCTCAGGGCCAGACACCAGAACACTAGTAATGTCCTCCCAAATCTTTACAAGACCTGTCTATAATTTCAAGCATCTGATCCCTTCATACCCTCAAAGGAGGTAAGGTATTTAACTGGCTCTTGAATACCCCCTGTGAAATTTCTCCAGGTGATCTCACTTGGAATGTAGCATCTAGTGTCTTTGTGCTTCTACTGAAATTGAGACAGCAAGAGCCCTTCCGACTTTACTAGCCGGTTGGAAAAAAATCTTTTAAGCATTTAATAGCTATTGTTCTAACTATCTGACCTGCATTTTGTCACTAAATCCTTATATCAATTTTATGGCATAGATAATATTACATATCCCATGTTATAGATGAAGTGAAAACATGCAGTGAAGTTACTTGGCCAAAGTCCAATGACTAATAAGTGGATCAGCAGGGTTCAAACCTAGGCAGTCATGCACAAAATCCTGTACCCTTAACTACAATTGGCTCCCTTGGGTCACAAGAGAGCAGAAAAACTTGATATTAAGTTTCTATCATCTGAAAGGCATAATCCCATGACCTGGGAGATAACAAAATAAGACATTCCCTGTCTTCAGAGCTTTCAACTTAGTTGGAAGACAAAGAAATAACCTCACAATGTAACACAAGATAGAATGATAAAATAGCTAAAAAAAATAAGTGCTGGAACATAGAAGCAAAAGGGATAATAATAATAATAATAATTATTATTATTATTATTGACGTATAGAAGCAAAAGGGCCACATTATATGCTTGCGAAGATTTTGATTGTAAGAGGGGGCAGCAATCAAATTGCACATGCAAAGATTTGCACATTTATTATGACAAATCTCCATCAGAAGACAATAAAATAAATTGCTCTAATAAAGTCAGTATGATATGACAATTTCTCAACTGCTAGAAGTCTAGTGACTTGCAGAAAAGCATTATATAGACTTGGGGTGGCCTGCACTAATTCTGAAAAGGGGGATAAGGGAAAAACTTCATGAAGAGAGAATTGGAGCTGGGCCTTGAATTTTGGATAAGTAGGATTTTGAAACCTGGACCATGAAAGAGGACGGGTACTCTGGGAAGGGAGCAAAGTCAGGAAGTTATGGAGAATTAGTGGGAGAGGAGTGAATGGATGTAGTGGGAGCAGAATGGGACTAAATGGCATTGAGTGCCAAGCAAAGGAGTTGAGACTTTAGAAAGACTGTAGAAAGATACAAGACATTGAAGATTTTGACAGAGCAGGATATAACCTATCCTGAATGTATGGAAGAATTCTTGGAGTAAGATGCAGAAAAGTGGAACAGGGAGACTGGAGATGGGTGGTAGGTCACTATTACCAGAACACAGCTATCCACACACTCCAGCTGAGTGTCATTTTTTTCCTAGGGTGTGCTAACAAATTACTATAAGCTCTGTGACTCAAAACAACAGAAAGTGATTCTCTTGCAGTTTTGGAGATTAGAAGTCCAAAATCAAGGTGTCAGCAGACCATGCCCCCGCTAACATTGCTAGGGAAGAATCTTCCCCTGCCTCTTTCTAGCTTCTGGTGGCTCCCAGCAATCCTTGGCATTTTTTGGCTTGTAGCTCCATCACTCTCTGCCTCCATCTTCACATGGTCATCTTCCCCAAGTGACTCCTCTGAGTCTCAGTATCCAAATTTCCCGTTCATTGGTCTTATAAAGATACCAGTTATTGGATTTAAGTTATACCCCAATCCAGAATGACCTCATTTTACCTTGATTACAAGTGCAGACCTTTTTTCTAAATATGTTCACATTCACAGGTACCTGGGATTAGGATTTGAACATATCGCAACTCACTTCAGTGATCAATGCGTGAACCAGACATGGGACCCTGAGATGCCTCAAGACTTGGTAACTAACTAAATATGAAAACAGAGGCTGAAGAAAAAGTTAACGATGGCAAGATTAACAGACTGGTGAGCTGACATTAATTTCATTCAGAAAAATCTTAATGTTTTCCTAAATGCCAAATCCAACCAAACAAAATCTGAAAATGGACCTTTAAAATGTTTTAAATTTTTATTTCCCTCCCCCCTCCATTGTCTGTTCTCTGTGTCCATTCACTGTGTGTTCTATGTCTGCTTATATTCTCATTAGGCAGCTCTAGGTACCAATCCGGGGACCTTCTGGAGTGGTAGAGAGGTGATATTCTCTTGTGCCACCTCAGCTCCCTGGTCTGCTGCATCTCTCATTATCTCTCTTCTCTGTCTCTTTTTGTTGCATCATCTTGCTGTGCCAGCTCTCCATGTGGGTCAGCACTCTGTGTGGGCCAGCACTCCTGTGTGGGCCAGCGCTCCATGCAGGCCAGCACTCCACGTGGGCCAGCTCACCACACGGACCAGCGTGCCTTCCCCAGGAGGCCCTGGGTATCGACCTGGACCTCCTATATGTAGATGGGAGCCCAATTGCTTGAGCCACATCCACTTCCCTGAAAATGGACTTTGTGCTTCAGGTCAATGTCAAGGGAGTGCTAATACCAAAGCACGTACACATAGTCAAAAAGAGAAATTTTGACCATAGTCAAAAAGAGAATTTTTTACAGGTATCAAATCATTAAGCATAATGAACATTTTAGCCAACATGACTCAGTCTTCCTAATAATCTTCAGCCCCTCCCAGGAATAATTCCCTTTAAAACCATCACAGATATGAATAGACAGCTCAATAGTTAACAGAATAAAACTCCTTTTTGAAGCTGAGTCACAGGAAAACTGAGTAGGACAATTCTTTGGGTTTTTCATTCTGGTGTTAACTGAGAGAAATCATTATCATCTCAATAGCTGAATTAATTAGCTTTCACTCTGAGGTGGCAACACAATATTATCATTATATCATTTAAATGCGGGCACATATACTGTATTTATACTTATGCAAATTTATCCATACGCATACCTCTCCTTCTATTCTTGCTCTTTATTGTGCATATTCAACAATGCTCATATCAGAAAAGTCATTTGAAAATGAATGGAAAGGAAATTCACTGAGAAACAGAGGCTCCCAGGTAATAAGAGATGAGCAGACAGGGCTGGCATTGCCATTGGGAGAATGTGTAGCACTAGGGGGATTCCTGGGGAGGCAGGCAAAGAGCAGTAGGATGGTTATTTTCCACGGATCCCTCAGTTCTGTGAAATACTGCACAGCCTGCTTCTTTATACAGGTGGAAACTGCAAACTGCCCTCTATTCCCCAACTCATATGTCCATATGCATGCACACACATGCCGAACTCCAGCTGATTAATGGTAGGCTACCTATTACTTTGAAATAAATAAAATGTTGGTTGTTTTATAAATGTTCTTTCACCGTGCTTTTATTTTTTCTCTCTTTATTTTTTTTTAAGTGTTACATTAAAAAAATATGAGGTCCCCGAATACCCCCCACCCCCCTTGCCCCACTCCTCCCACTTCAACAACCTCTTTCATCATTGTGGCACATTCATTGCATTTGGTGAATACGTTTTGGAGCACTGTTGCACCACATGGATAGTGGTTTACATTGTAGTTTACACTCTCCCCCAGTCCACCCAGTGGGCCATGGCAGGACATACAGTGTCCAGCATCTGTCCCTGCAATATCACCCAGGACAACTTCAAATCCTGAAAATGTCCCACATCATATCTCCCTACCCTCAGCAGCTACTGTGGCCACTTTCTCCACATCAATGCTACAATTTCTTCCATTTCTAATCACAATAGTTCCATAGTAGAATATCAGTAAATCCACTCTAATCCATACTCTATCATCCATGTGGAATCTAAGCCCCCTTTCGATATAGAGGTGGAGTGGACATAACCATCACCATGATTTTTAAACAGTGACAAGGCTGAGCAACTAGCAATTTTTCATCCAATATGATCTAATGGAGACAGCTTTCAGATCTGTCTCAGCGCACTGTGGAATAAAAAGATCACACACACACAAAACCTTGAACAGTAATGAAAATTAGAAAAACTGCAAAAACAGCTAAGCAATTAGTAAAAACTCTGGCTCCAAGTAGAGGAGCTAGGTGGTTGGCCTATAAGCTGGGAGGAAGATTTTCACTAAATAGTGGTATCACCTTTAAATATGGAAGTATGTGAACGTATTACTCTACTCCCCAAATATACACACACATAATTAAATTTAATGTTTGAAGCAACATAAGCCTTTCCTGGTCTTCTGAAAAGGCAGCAAAAGGGGAATCACAGGCATCTACAGAGAAATATTTCATCTGGGTTGAGCTTTTTTTTCTCATTCCTACTCCTCTTTCTGGAACAAAGCTTAGTTTGAGAGAGAGCTCTCAAACCAAGTTTTTGAAATGTAATTCAAAGCAGAGAGAAGAGAGAGAGACTCTTTCCTATAGTAACTCACTCAAGTTATGATAGGAGGTGGCCATTCTGGTCTCGGTAATACTAAAGTCTGAGTATCTTGTAGATGTGGGTCACAGAGCCTGAGTGGAGAGTGAGGCTTTCCCTGGTCACCTCCTCCATATGCATGTACACATGCCCTCTCCAACTCCATCCAGGGCTTCAGAAGAAACTGAACAATTGATACGCTGACTGAGTTGAAAGCTGAGGAGAAGAGGAAAGATTCAGGGAAGAGTTGATAGTGGAGGGGTTTAAGAAACCAAGAAGCATAAGGGTGAGGGTGAAGGTGAAGGATATCAACAGAGGTGGCCTCAGATTTGGCACCAAGAGAGAACAAAGCGGCATGAGTTGAAGAAGCCAGAGAAGCTACTGCCAATTCCCCCTCCACAATGCTCTGGGAGAAATACAGTAGGAGGCTTGGGGAGGAAAGTATTATCCTGGAACTTCTGGATAAACACAGCAGTTTGACAAAACTTAATTTTTCTCCCTCTTAAACTCTGGTAAATGTCAGGAATAAAAGGAATGAGGGAGGGAGCAGTAGAATATGAGAGGTTTCAATCCATTTCCCCAGACAGAAAGTAGATGGAGGATTGGTAATTGGCATAGCCGAACAAAGAAAGTCAGGGCCAAAGTCCTGAAGAATGTTGCTGATAAGAGTCAAGTCAGCCTTGCAGAACTGCTGAAGGCTCAGCACATGAAGGCATCAGGCACCAGGAAGGTGAGGATGATGGTGGGACTAGAAACAGGGAGACTGTTTGAAATTCTGTACATAGAGTAGTTGATACAGACAGACAACTACCTTTTGCTTACCTGCTTCACAGGTTTATTTCTGGAAGAAATTGAACTAGAGACTCTGGCACACCAAGAATAGTAGAGGGAGTGTTAAGATGAATGTTGAAAATAAAGGAATCCATAAAAAGTCTATACTAGAGAATGGCAAGACGCCAGTCCCGATTGGATTCTAGAATATTGGCTTAGAATTATGTAACCCAATTTAGACATATTCTTGGTCTTGATCTGCATTCCTGTGAGTGTGAACCATTGTAAATAGAATGTCTTGAGGACGTTAAGGTCATGGCCTAAACAAATAAGGGTGGGCCTTAATCTGTATTACTGGAGTCCTTTATAAACAGAAGAAATTCAAACACAGAGGAAACCACAAAGAGGAGCTAGAAGCTGGAAGTCAGTGGGAACCCAAAGAGAAAGAAGAAGCCATTGCCATGTGATGGGAAAGTCAAAGAAACCAAGGATTGCTGATAGCCAGAGTGCTGTCAACTCTGGGAGGAAGCAAGCCTTCTAGCCAACACCTTGCTTTGGTCTTCTGGCCTCTGAAACTATAAGCAAATAAAGTCTAGTTGTTTATGCCAATCCACTGTATGGTATTTATCATAGCAGCTGGGAAAACTAAGGCAGAACCTCAGGATAGGAGATTGGAGAAATTCTCTTTGGAGGAACCAATTTATAGAAACCCGGATTTAAATTTCCCCCTATGAAATGACAGAGTCACCCCCATTCAGGGAAGCCAGCCAGTTGGGAGTTACCATAGATACCCACAAAATGTCCAATAAGCACCAGCCTCACTCACAATCACCATTGACTAACCAGAAATTACCTTATATTTGAGAAAAGTTTCCAACTATTTGAATTTTAAACTCTAAACATGTTATTGAATTAAAACAAAAATGCTCTGCAAATCCTTCTAGATTTCCATTTAACAAGCAAAGAATAAAACTTTTTCACCCTAATGCACTGTATCACCCACCCCACCCTTCAGATTTTGAAGGCATAGTAATTCTAATAATGCTAGCTACCACTTCCATAGCACATATTTTGTTCTAAACATTTTGCCTATGGTGATTCATTTAATAGTCATAATAATCCTATGAGGTAGATAATATTATTATGTCCTTACAGATGAGGAGACTAAGTTACTTTGCTCAAGGTCCTACAGGCTGTAAATGGTAGAGCTCAGATTTAAACACTGATAGTCTCTTTCCAGACTCTGTGAGCTAAACCACTACATTTTGCTGCCCTTCTTGTAAGGAGTTTACTTTCCTAAAAATTGTCTTTCAACATTAATTGTCGCCTAATCCCACAGCTGGGAATTGAACCCTGTCCCCCACAAAAGGCATGTTCAGGTTCTGTGGGTGTGAATCCATCTGTAAACAGGATCTTTGAAGATGTTATTAGTGAAGGTATGCCTAGACTGAATGAGGGTCGGTCTTAATCCAATGTGGGTGAAGTCCCTATAAGCAAAGGAAATTGGATACAGAGAAAGGAGCCACAGGAGCAGCCAGAAGCTGGAAGTCAACAGAACTCAGAAGAGAAAGAAGATGCCATCATGTGCATTGTCATGTGATGGAAAAGGCAAGAACTTAGGATGGCTAACTGCCAGCTCCAGAATGTCACAGTCTTTGGGGATAGTGTCACCTTGCTGGTGCCTTGATTTTGGACTTCTAGACTCAGAACTGTGAGCTATTGTTTCAAATCAGTGTGATCTGAAATGATTAGAATAAGCAAACTTATAGAATTAGAACTACAGAGTTCCTATTTGGAATGACAGAAATGTTTTGGTAATGAATGATGGTGATGGTAGCACAACATTGTGAACACAATTAGCAGCACTGAAATATATATATATATATATATGAATATGATTAAAAGGGGAAATTTTAGATTATATTCATGGTAAGAGGATAAATTTTTTAAAAATCTGTGGAACTACACTACACAGTGAACTCTGAGTTAAATGATGTTCTTCAGATAATAGTACAGTTATAAAAATATGCTAGCATCAGTTGTAACAAATGTTTACACTAAAGGTATTAATAGTGGGGTGGTGTATGGGAATCTGTATTTTATGCATGATCTGTAAACCTGCAACTTCTCTAATAAAGAAAAAAAATAAAATGGAAAAAACACCTGTAAGCCAATAAATTCCCATTATTTAAACCAATCCACTGAGTGGCATCTGTTTCAGCAGCCTGAAACTAAGACACTCACACAGCATGATAAGTACCCTTCTCTTTCCTATCTCCAAAATGCCTTCAAAAACATCCCCTCCCCTGCCCCACCACCATCCTACAGCTATTTTTTCAACCTCTTTCCCACCGAGAGGTGGTTGCAAAGTGGTACAAACTAGATAGAAGCACTGCTGATACTAAAAATGTAAGACTTTGGTTTCCATCACACATTTCTTAGACTTTTCTTTAGGCTCTCAGTCCTTCCCCTTGAACTGCTGGTTAAAATCTTTAGAATCTGATAATAGCTGCATGATTGCCTGGCAGGACCTGTGTCAGACTGTTGTTTATAAAAAAGGCAAACCCTAAACTTTTGAGGTGTAACTGCTGAAAATTTTTAACATTTAATTCCTTATAAAGTTGGATTTTGTTTTATTTTTTCCCCTTATCTTGGAAATTCACAAAAACAGATATGGCTACCTAAGTTTTCCAACACTTAATTTCACCAACTACAATTTCTATTGATTTTTTCTGAAGTAAGTCCGAAAATGACAGACTGACTTATTTTTGGAAATTGCCTAAACATCATTCCAAAATAGACAACTATGCAATTTAGTAGTCAAAGGGCATTTATCAAACCTCCATACTCCCTTCTGTCAAAAAATACCATGAAATGAAAGAAAAGAAATTAAAATAGAATGGTTTATAAAAGAGTTAGAATTGAACTCCATCAGTGAATCAAAAATTTTGATCAATCTCTAAAAGATAGAAAACAGAGTAAATTTATGACAAAACAAAAACCATGGAGAACATGACCCAAAACAGGTTTCAGGAGTTAGAGCAATGGAAGAAGTTCCAAGTCCCGATGCAAGGAGATGCACATGGCCCTGATGCACTCATGAGTATTATGGAATGCCAGGAACTGGCAAATTATGGCCCACTTTTATACAGTCCACAAGCTAAGAATAGTTTCCACATTTTTTAATGGTTGAAACAAATCAAAAGAATAAAATTTCATTACATGTAAAAATTACATGACATCTATATTTCAATGTCCATCAAGGAAGTTTTATTGGAATACAGTCAAGCCCATTCATTTTTATATCATATAGGTTTGTTTTCACTCTGCAATGGCAGAGCCTAAAGGTTGTGATAGAGAACTTAACATCCGCAAAACTTAAAATATTTGCTACCTGGCCCTTTACAGAAAGTTTGAGGACTCCTGTGCTAAGCTATGAATAGCGGTGGCATTTGCATTCAGTCTCAAACAATGTATATATAAGCCAGAGAGGATAAGCAATGCCCAGGAGGAACTAAGAGTCTGCACACTCAGAAGACAAGAACCAGAACGTTCTATCAAGCAGCACATATTGCCTTCCCACTCAATCTCCAAAAGCAGATTGCAGAAAAGCAAACAGCATCCTTAGAGAAGTGAACAGGGAATCTCAGAGGCTAACCAATGAGGTCACTCTCTCCTTTCTAGAGTCATCTGGGAATTGCCTTTGTGGGATTGTACCTTGGAGGCAGCTATGTGTATGTCTCTCCTTTTGCCTTAACCTATTAATATAAAGTGCAGGATAAGGTGTAAACCAATGCAAAGTAGAGGACTGATAAGTTGACTGGCACAAACAATAGGTTAATGGGTTTTAAAACCATTTTTATAAGGATGAAAAAGCCCTGAACTTATTCATCAGCTCAACCACATAACTGATCAGGGAGAGAAAATAAATCTACCTCATTTTAACATTGTAAATGAGCATGATAAATCCTAACAACTTTTTAAAAGGTCAATTTTATTCCTTGGCTTCATAATTTTGGGTGATCAAAAAATAGAACCCCTCCCAATTAAGCTCAGAATTAAAGGAATTGCAATTAGTTGTAATGAAAAATAAGGAAAGAGGGGCCATCACTACTAATCCCATGGATATTTAAAGGACAACAAAGGAATATTATGAATGACTGTGTAAAAATTTGATAACTTAGTTGAAATTTCTTGAAAGACACAATCTACCAAATCTCATAGATGATCATCTGAATAGGCCTATATCTATTAAAGAAATTGAATCATCATTTAATAACTTTCCAAAACAGAAAATGTCAGGCCCAGATGAATTCATTGATAATTTCCACCAAATATTTAAAGAAGAATTGATTCCAATTCTCTATAATCTCTTCTAGGTAAAATAGAAGCAGAGAATACTTCCTACCTCATTATTATGAGGCCAGCATTATTCTAACACCAAAATCAGACACTTTACAAGAAACAAAACTTAGAGATGCAAAATCACTCAACCAAATATTAGCAAATTGAATCCAACAATGTATAAAAAGAATTATATACAGTGACCAAGTGAGATTTATTCAAGATATGCAAGGCTGTTTAAACATTTGAAAATCAATTAATGTAATCCTTCACATCAACAGACTAAAGGAGAAAATCATATCAATAGATGGAAAAAAAGCATTTGACAAAATACAATACTAATTTATTATAAAAATAAAACTCTTATAGAATTAATGATAAAAAACTCAAACTCAATAATAAAAACAAACAACCCACCCAATGGAAAATGGGCAAAATTTGTGAACAGACACCTCCCAAAAGTTGTACAGATGGCAAATAAGCAAGTGAAAAGATGCTTAGCATCATACATCATTAGGAATTGCAAATTAAAACAATGAGATAACACTATATAGCTATTAGAATGGTTAAAATCCAAAACACTGACAACACCAAATGCTGACAAGGATGTGAAACAACAGCAGCTCTTATACATTGCTGGTGGGAATGAAAATGGTACAGTTACTTAGGAAAACAGTCACGCAGTTTCTTACAGAGCTACATATAGGTTACCATTTGATCCAATAATCACGCTGGATTTACCCAAATGAGTTTAAAACTCTTGTTCACTCAAAAACCTACCCTCAATAGTTAGAGCAGTTTTATTCATAATTGCGCCAAATTGGAAGCTAAGATGTTTTTCAATAAGTGAAGAGAGAAACTATGGCACATCCATACAATGGAATATTATTCAGTGATAAATAGAAATGAGCTTTTAAGCCATGAAAAGACAGGGAAGAAACTTAAATGCATATTGCTAAGTGAAAGAAGCCAGTCTGAAAAGGCTATATACTGCATGACTCCAAACCACATGACCTTCTGGAAAAGACAAAACTATAGAGACGATGAAAAGATCAGTGGTTGCCAGTGGTTCTGGAGGAGGGAAGGAGGAATGAAAAGATGGAACACAGACATTCTTAGGGGAGTGAAACCTTTGTACAATATTGTAATGGTGGACACATAACATTATGCATTTGTCAAAACCCATATAGTATTAAAGGATTCAAAGAAAACTGGTTAGAAATATGGAAATGTTTGTACTTTCTGTGCAATTTTCCTGTAAAACTAAAATTACTCTAAAAAATAAGATCTATTTTAAAAAACACAGAAGTAAAGGATTCTTTAAAACAAATTGTGAGAAAACCACTTGGATTATCCACAGCCCCGATTGGTCCATATCTTGCTATGACCTTACAAGGAGTGATTGTTTTGCAATGCTAAGTCCCTATCTGGTGTCCAGCTGGGCCTCAGGAAGATATTTGCTACCTAGGTTTGCAATCCTTCTATCTCAGGAAGCTGGTTTTCAGTGATCTGAATGACTTTGACCATAATTATCTTGTTTCTTCTTTGGCTTTATGATTTTTTAACTTTTTTCTTTCTTTCTTTCATTTTTTACCTTACTCTTTTTCCTTGTTCTCATTTTATTTTTTCTTTATTCTTTTCTTTGAGTCTTTTTCTCACTTTTCCTTATCCTTTTATTTCATTTTAAAATTTATTATTTATTATTTTTCATTTTTTCTTTTCCCTTTCTTTTACCATTTTTATTTTTATATTTCACCATTTTTCTTTGCCTTCTATCTCACCTTTTTTTTTTTTAAGGAGGTACAGGGTATTGAACCCAGGACCTCATACATGTGAAACAGTTGCTCAATCTCTGAACTCTATCCATTCCCCATTGAGAGTTGGTTTTTTCACTTGTTTGTTTTTTGTTTTTAGGAGGTACTGGAGATTGAACCTGGAACCTCATACAGGGGAAGCAGGCACTCAACCACTTGATCTACATCTGCACCCTATCTCACTTTATATTTTTATTATTTTTATATTTATAATCATTAATTTTGTTTTTTTCTTAGTCTATTTTAGCTCATTTATGTAAACTGTTTCTTGTTTTTGCTTTAAAATGGTGACTCTGAGAACAAGAGCTTTGATTTTGCTCACTGCTGTACCTCCTATGCTGAGAATAGTGTCTGGCATATAGCAGGTGCTTAAATACTTGTTGAGTAAGAAGTTAGATTAATTAATTGATTAATATGACAAGAGATAGTTTTGGAGACAGGGTGTGACCCAAATTGGAGAGGCTTAATGAACAGAAGAATAACAATAAAATAATAATCCATCAACAAAATAACAGGAGTTAACACTTATTGAGTGCTGGCATGTGCCAGACACAGAGGTCAATGTTTTTAAAACAATGTCTCCTTTTACTCTTCACATCCACTTGATGATAGTAATAACAGTGGACATTTATTGAAGGCTTACCATTGGCAAGTATTGTGTCAATTGCTTGATTTCCTTATTTAATCCTCAGAACAACTGCTAGACACCTCCCTCAAAGGGTTGTCTGAGGAGTGAGTTAGCACACGTAAAACTTCCATAACAGTGCCTGCACACGGTAATCACTTGATCAATATTCCTATCAGCACCTGCAGCACCTCCTCCTCTTTATTATCCTCATTTTACAAGTGAGACATAGGAAGTTTTGGTTAAGTAATTTGAGACAACTGGAAAGAGAATCTGGTGGGATTAGAATCTAGGTCATCTGCTTACAGAGTCTTACTCTTCCCAGGATTTTTATAGCATTTATTACAAAAGGCCTTCAATGCAGTCAAATAGTTTGGAACCTCCCTTTGTATCATACTCTAAGATAATTTGACCTGTAGACTTCATTAGGATCATTGTATTAAATTGCATAAAATCAGACCTCACAGATCTCAAATAGCGTTTTAGTAAGTTTATATATGGATCGGGGCTTCTCAACTTTCACCAATGCCCATTAACAAAGGACCCATTGGAAACACTCCATGTCTATTCTATGCACAGATAAGTTTCAATAATTTTGGAAGCTTTTCTAAAACTTCAGAACTAAGTCTAATGCTGGATTAACTATTTCATATAACTCAATGGGACAATAGGGTTACCCATTTACTTATAAAATGCCTCTTAGGAATTCTACCACTTCTCCCATTGATATTTGTAAGAGTTTCCTGGCATTGACATGGATGTGACTGACACTGACCTATTTGGAAATGCAGCCATTTGAAATTTCAGTCAGATGCAGATGAGTTTGTTGGTTGAATTTTGAGGTTTGAGTCAAAATTCATTTTGATATCAGCATATTTCCATGTGCTCCACTGATAACTAAGGAGGAAAAGAAAGCTCTTGATTTAATCTAGTGCTGAGCAAATAGCACTCACTGTCACTATGCATGATGCCTGCATTCTGCAGTTATTACTTAAAGAAAAAAAGCATTGAACACTACAGTTTGTCCTGTTGATACCACGCCATAAATAGCTATGACAAAACCCACTGAGAAAAATTAAAATATTTCAATGAGAAGCAGTTACAGAGACCAATGAAAATCAGGAAATTTAACTCTTTGTTTCATTTTAGAGTTTTTTTTTTTTAATCTCTTATTTTCTTTTTAAGTATTCAGATCTGACAGATCTACATTGAAGTTCTAAAGTAAAGGGCTCCTAGGATCTTTATATGTAATAATCGAATTTAATCCTCACAGAGAGACCCTGTGAAATAGATATTATACCCATTTTGCAGATTTGGGTCTCAGAAACATTGAGTATTATATAGACTAAGGAATGGCTCACTTGATATCCACTGCACCCTCCTTCTAATCTTGTGTGAGTCCTGTACTGGGGAGACTGGAACACAACCTTTCCTAGCCTCCCTTGCAGCCTTCACTGTGGACATGATTTAAGCGCGACCAAATAGATGCTATTGTAAGACTTTTGGGAAGTGGAAATAAGGTAAAAGCTATGCTTCTGTTGCTGCTTTTATTTCTGCTGCCAAGGAGGAGTGTGGAGTTTTTCTGTGGCAGCGTTTTGCTTCCAGTTGCTAGCTTTGAGAACCCTGTGGGGAGGATTTAGCAAGCAAGCCATGGCTTTGGAACCAGTAATTGCTGTGAAGGCAGATCCCTGATCTTTGATTGCAGCTAAGATCGTGTCTTCCTGGAGCCAACAGTTGTTATGGAGGCTTCCTGACTCCCCACCATCTTGGCTGAAGCAGAATAGTAACTGTCCTGGCAGACCAGCTCTGGGGTGTGGCTCTGAGAGTCCTCTTGGAGGCTAAGCATAGAACACGGTCCTTTGTCCTTCCAATTTCCCCTGTGTTCATTCCTTTCTAAAGCTTGACATTTTGGTTTCTGTTTATTTCACTGAACTCTGATGTATTAAGTAACTTGTTTATTATTCAGCCCAGAAGGGCAGAGCTGCAATTCAATGCAATTCCACACTTCCTATGATAAAGAGCTATGGGGTAAAATTCACTTTGCGTCTAGCGAGATCATAATGTGGCAGGGGAGAGAGTTGGACAAAGTCTTTCCCTTGGGCCTCAACCCTACTTTCTGTGCAGCCCCTTCTCTTCCCCCCCCCCCATTCACTAAGCTGGGAAAATTTTATTTTTTAATTTGTTTTCTTAAGAGAACACTCCAAAACCACAAAGGGGTTCATTATTGGCATTTCAGTCACCAAAACTGAATTCCCAAGATCCCAAACACTAGATAAAACTTACCCTGCATTGGGAAGAGGCCGCCGATCAAAGAGTGAGTGACAAGAGCTAAGAAATGCTAGGAACCTGAGAATGTCCTGAGCTCTGTTCTCCCATCCCCCACCCCCCATCGCAGATGGAGTCCTGGTGTGGGTGGAAAGAAACTCCACGTCAGGTGGATCCTGAAACAGAGGGATTCTGTGCCCTTTCTTGGGTGGAGCCTGGGGATCCATTATGGTTCCCATAGGAGCAGAGGAGTGGGTTTTCTGGGCAGCCTGGCATCCCGGAGCCACCCCGGAGCAGCAGCAGGAACCCTCCCCCCGGAGCTGCGGGGCAGCAGATGGACAGACCTGAAGGAGTGTGCTCCGGCCCCAGGGCGGTGGGAAAGGTGGGAACTTTCACAAGGATGACCAAAGACCAGATGGACCAAGCACATCCCAGCAGATGCCAGAGCATGTGGAAAAGAGCCCCGAGGTCCAGATCCTCACCGCCAGTGCCCAGTCCCTCCGTGGAACTACAGAAATCCTGGAATTTAGACAAAGTACCAGGTGTCAGAGAATAGTCCTGAATTGAATGGGATTAAATTTCCACTAGGGCTTGAAATAGAATTAAATCCAATTATACAAACCAAGGTTACATTTTTTGCACATAAGGCTGTGGGCCGAGCTTGTACTCATTCTCTTGACCAGTATTTTGGTTAGTCCTGGTACTGACTCTAAAACTAGCATTTGAGAGTCACCAGCCTAGAACAGCAGTCAGCAAGCTACAGCCCACTGACCGTTTTTCCCCCCTGCTTGTTTTTGTCAATAAAGTTTTACTGAAATACAGCTATGCTCATTCCTTTACTTGTGGCTGTCCGGGGGCCACAACAGCACAACAGCAGTTGAATAGTTGCAACTGAGATTGCTATGGCACAAAAACTAAAATATTTACGATTTGGCTCTTTACAAAAACAAATTTGCCTACCTCAGATCTAGGAGATGGGTCCTGCTGGGCTCCATCTCATGCCCACCCTTGAACTCTTGTCCTCCTGCTGCAACCACGGGGCAAAGTTGCAAATGAAAATCAATGAAAACACACTCCCTTTCTCTCCTATTAAAAATCTATCTGTGTCCAAATCCTTCCTGTGCTTCCCTGAGGCTCAGCTCTCTTTTGACCACTTTCTCTGTCCCTTTGTCTCCTGCAGCCCTGCACTCTCCTAGTAGCACCCTATCTCTGATCTTTCCTATTCTATTTCTTTATGGACTGCTCTTCCCCTGCCTGCCTTTGAAGCTGGTGCTTCCTGGGGTTCTCATTTGCTCTCTGGTCTCACTCTATTCATCCTGGCGCTGGAGCAACTTTCAGGACGATCAAGTTTCATTATAGAGTTCACCTCCAAGAAAGTAAGCCACCCCTGCTTTCTGACTTTAGGGATTTATTGCCTTGGTTTAGATAATACAGACTCCTTAACCCTTAAATGGAATGCTTGCTTTTCTTCCTTGGGCTGTAGAATTAGCAAATATTAGCCTTGAGCAAATAGCTCAAGAGTGGAATGATCACTTAGTTGACAAGCAATAGAAGACATCAAAACCTTGTGTTTAACAGTATAAACTAGAGTCAGATTAATAAATTTATATTTGAACTTCCACCACTTATTAACTGTGAGGTCATGGGTGTGTGAATTAACTACTCTTGTTCCAGTTTCCTCATCTATAAAAGGGGGGTGAAGTATGAGGATTAATAAATTTATCACTGGTGTGTAGCTAATGCATCACATAAGCTGTTAGCATTGACCTGCTTTGTGAAATATTACTCCTCACCTTTTAAAATAAGCGCAACATCTCCTTTGCATGGCTGTTGTAAGGACCCCAGAAAATGTTTGTAGAATACCTACCAGAAGAATTGCCATGTTGTCAGCACTAAACTTTGTAGGTTCAAAAGTATTTATAATGTGATCTTTCTTTGGAATCAGATTTTCAGAAAAAAACTGCAACTTATTTCCTACTCTTTCTCTCTAGGAAGCATGACTTGGTTTAGACTCTGTGTCTTTCTAGTCCAGGTTTCTAATATATATTTTTATCTATTAATGGAGAGCAGTATAAATGCAAAACCAAGCTGCTTGGCTAGACAAGTCCCTCAGCTATCTTTTAGACATAATTTACACTAGGAGTTCTCAAACGTTAGCATGGAAGGCTTTTTAGAACACAGATTCTTGGACCCCACTCCCAGAGATTCTGATTAAACAGGACCCAAGAACGTGCATTTCCTGTAAGTTCTCAAGTGATGCTGATGCTGATGGTTCAGAGACCAGGCCTTGAGTAGCATTGGTCTACACAGACAAAGTGAAATGACTTTTGGTAATTTGAATCAGTGTTAAATTTGAGTGAGTCTTGACAACAAATAATAATGGGCTGAGCTTTGACATATATCTATATAAGCAGAAATAGTCCCATTGCCACATCATTCTGTATAAATGAATTTTAAGACCATAACTACAGCAATATGACTAGTGATAATGGGCACTTACTGAGTTTTGACTGCGTACTATGTAGCAGACTTTTTTCCAAGTCCTTTATACATACTAAATTTATATTTACACTTTGCCTTATGACAATCATTAAAAACTAATACCAGCATTCTCTGGAACATCCCTATGACCATTTTGTACTGCCATTCAAACCAATTGCTTTCGTTTTTGTTTATGCCCATGATCTAATTAGCAACTAGAAATATGATTTATTTGTCAAGTGCTATGAAAAATGACAATAAATATGCAGAAGATGCTCCCTGTTAAGGGATGGCCAAATGGAGCTCTGGATGAGTCAAATGTTTGAAGTGAGAAAAGCAATGGGGAATTGAAGCCCCATGTGGCATGTGACATAGGTATTGCCCAACTCAAAAAAACTTGTGATTTAGCATTAGAACCAGGGTAACATTTTGAGCAATAAAATCACCTCCCATAACACATTTTATTATTTTATTGGTTTTGTAGTTTTGTTTGTATTTAATTGTATAAATTTGCTTTTGTTCTTTGGTTGTATAAAATTTTGTCAGCAAAGTAATTTGATAAGAGCAATTTGTATCAACTTTAGAGTTTCCTGAGAAATGGCTTTCTTCAAGAAAGTTCCATATTCAATTCAAGTTTGAGAGCCCCTGTGACTGTTTGAAGCTGGGTAGATCCCAGAATATCTTGTTCTTAAAGTTAATCCATTTCAGTGCATGTAAACCTATTAGAGATGGGACCTTTTGATTATATTCAGTTAAGGGACCTTCCTTTTGATTAGATTACTTCAGTACAGCATGACCCAGCATGGGTCTTAATCCTCTTACTGGAGTCTTTTATAAACTGAGTAATACAAAGTCACAAACACAGAAAAAAGCTGCAGAAACAGAGAGAGGCCTCCAGAAGTTGACAACCCAGTGGTTAGAAAAGCCATAAATGGAGCAGCCCAAAGCTGAAGGCAACAAGGCCCAGAGCTGCAGTTTGGAGAGGAAGCATCTTTAGATGATGCTGCCATGTGCCTGATTGCCCACAGTTGAAACTTGGGAAAGGACGGATCTCTTGGTACCTTGATTTGGACATTTTCACAGCCTCAGAACTGTAAGCTTTTAACATAATAAATCCCATTGTAATAGCCAATTCATTTCTGGTATATTGCTGTGGCAACATTTAGCAAACTAAAACAACCCCTATATTGTATAGCACTTTTAATTAATGAGTCTGTATCAGTGGTTCTCAGCTGGGGCAATTTTGCGGCCCAGAAGACATTTGACAATGTTTGGAGATATTTTGCCTGTCACAATTTGGGTGGCGGTGCTACTGGCATTTATTGGGCAGAGGCGAGGGATGCTGCTAAACATCCCAAACTGAGCACATGACAGGCTCTCACAAGAAAAGAGTTATCCCAAAATGTTAATAATGTCAGGGTTGGGAAACTCTGGTTTATCTTTCTTTTTAATGAATTCATAGCAATAGGAGAGGCTGAATGAGCTATAGATATAAATTTTTTTGCTTATGAAATTTGCAATCTAGATTGGATGACAAGACATGGATTAATTAGATTACAAAAGATACTGCTAGAGATTTATAGAATTTAGAGTGACAGGACCTCAGAGGCCAACAAATACCATTTTCCCTAGAAGGCACAAATTTCCTGTATGAGCACTCAAGCTTGTTCACCTAACCTCTTTTTTAATTCCTCTAATAAAGAGGAATTCATTATTACCTGAGGCAGAAAGCCAATTTCATTTTTGGGATAATTTTAGTCGGTACTTGAATTAAGTCCCAAATGTGCCATCATATAAGTTTCTTCATTGGCCGGTCCTATTCTGCCTTCCAGCATAGCAGACTCAGCTACTTTTTGACTAGAGCTAGTACAAAATTAGTTCTTTATGTAGGTTGGCCCTAGATTTCTCAAACCTACATGTAGAACTTTTACTTATTTATTTTAATCTAACTTTCATGCCTGTAATTTTGAATCAATCTTATTTTTAGAAACTATTGTCAGTTTCTCCCCCACTTTATTCCAACACCCCCCTCCCCACCTTCTTTCTTGAGGGCAGTACCTGGGGTCAGGGAATGAACCTGGGATCTGGTATGTGGGAAGCCAGCACTCAACCACTAGAGCTACATGGACTCCCCTGAGTTGTTTTTTTCTTTTTCATTTGTTTTTGCTTGTTGTTTGTTTTTTTGTTGTAGAAGGCATGGGGAACTGAACCTAGGATTGTCCACGTGGGAAGCAGATGTTCAACCACTTGAGCCACATCTCCCTCCATTCTCTTTTTAAAAACTGTCACCTAAGCAGATCTCCATCTCCACAACTATGCCCACTCAAAGGGAAAATTGCCATGAGATATAAGGGTTAATGGGTAGGACTTTACTTTTATCATCTGGAAGTGTGGAAGAATTGTAAAAATTTGAATGTAACTTTTACAAAGTCGAGTTATGTGTTCTAAGTACCAGTGGTGAATATGGATTTTCATTGGCATTCAAAAACATTGACCTCATACATACTATGTGCCAGGCACTATGCTAGGTACTATGGGGAGTAATGGAACTGAGGAAGATATAACCTATGCCTTCAAAGAATTTATTAGTTCTTTTCACCTATACAAACTTGGTCTCCACAAAAAGGACCTCATTAAGGCAAGAAATGAGAAATCTTTAAAAATTTCTCTTCAGATCTATTTTAGTTTTAAAATTTGGCACATAAATTCTCCTTTTTTTTTTTTTTTAGGTACCAGGGGCTGGAGAATGAACCTGGCACCTTGCGTGTAGCAAGCTGGTGCTCAACCACTCAGCCACATCGCCTTTTCTGAGTTGGTTTTTTCATTTGTTTTGCTTGCTGTTTGTTTGGTTTTTTTTCCAGGAATCATTGGGAATTGAACCCAGGACCTCCCATGTGGGAGGCGGATGCCCAACTGCTTGAGGCATATCTGTTCCCCCGCCTTCCTTTTTAAAATAAAGATCTAATGATATTACACCAAATTTTTAAGAGATGACAAAGATGGTTTTACACAATCTGATCACTTGAACTTTTAAAGATTTTAAATGTCCTTCAGCCATTCTTATGTGAGTGGGTCCTCTTTATTTTCATGGCAATCAGTGGCATCTGGGAACCCAGTGTGGCACTTCATCTAACAGATTCTGCTCAAGGTACAGTTTTTATTCAGCTCTGAATGTCCCAGAAACTAGCAGAGTCCCTAACACATGATCAGCATTCAAAAAATGTCTGTTGAATGAACAAATACAAGAATAAATAGACAAAACTGCTAGTCCACTCTGTTCTTTCCTTTGAAAATTTTTTTTCAGGAGCTATCAGGGATTGAACCCAGGACCTCATACATGGGAAGCAGGCCCTCAACCACTGAGCTACATCTGTTCCCTTCCCTCTGATATTTTGCAAACTTATCTGTGACCGCACTGGGAGAGTAATCACATAGAAATATATACTGATTATTTTTCATATTCCAGTTATTATATTTTATTTATTCTAAAGGTATTGTAATTTGCTTATGATTCGCCACATCACCTATCACTGATCTATGTTCCTGCTAAACATAATACTTGTTGAATTTAGACTATCATTACTTACCTCTTTTTTCCCTCTGTTTTTCTGTCTTTTTTTTTTTTTAAGATTTATTTACTTATTTTCTCTCTTCCCCTCCTTCTGCCCTACTGTTTTTGCTGTCTGTGTTCTCTCCTCTTATCATTTTCTCTCCTCTAGGATTCACCCTTCTCATTTTCCCTCCTCTAGGATTTGATCCTGGAGACCTCTGATGGGAGAGAGGTTCCCTCTCAGTTGTGCCACCTAAGTTCCTGGTTTCTGCTGCACTTCACCTCGACTCTCCTTGTCTCTCTTTTTGATACACCATCGTCTTGCTGCGTGACTCACTTGCATGGGGCACTGGCTCACCACGCGGGCACTCATGCGGGCACTGGCTCACCATGTGGGCACTTGTGCAGGCGCGAACTTGACACGCAGGCACGTGTTCTCTTCTTTTTTCACCAGGAGGCTCCAGGTATCGAACCCAGGTCCTCCCATATGGTTGGCAGAAGCTCTATCACTTGAGCCACATCTGTTTCCCACATGTCTTTTCTTAACGAAAGCAAATGAAAATGTATTTTAAAATATTTATCAGTGAAGTCTTGCTTTCCTTTTTTTTTTTTAAAGATTTATTTATTTTATTTCTCCCCCCCGCCCCATTTGTCTGTTCTCTGTGTCTATTTGCTGCATGTTCTTCTTTGTCTGCTTCTGTTGTTGTCAACAGCACCGGAATCTGTGTTTCTTTTTTGTTGTGTCATTTTGTTGTGTCAGCTCTCCATGTGTGCAGTGCCATTCTTGGGCAGGCTGCACTTTTGCGCTGGGTGGTTCTCCTTATGAGGCACACTCCTTGTGCATGGAGCTCCCCTACATGGGGACACCCCTGTGTGACACGGCACTCCTTGCGTGCATCAGCACTGCGCATGGGCCAACTCCACACGGGTCAAGGAGGCCTGGGGTTTGAACCACGGACCTCCCATGTGGTAGACGGATGCCCTAACCACTGGGCCAAGTCCGCTTCCCTTGCTTTCCTTGATATTAATTTTAGAAGAGGTGAATTCGAGTTTCTTTCTTTTTAAAAAATGACAGAAAGAAAAAAACCCATGATTAACTAAAATTAATTATAAATTCCTTTTATCTATGTGTGAAATTGTGAATGGAAGAAAGATTCCTTATATCCAAGCTTTATAGTCTAAGGGGATCTTCCTAGAAATCTATGACAGCCCATCGGATGTGAGGAGATAGAGGTCAGAGTAGAGGTAGAAAAACATGAAGTTGTGAGGGAGAAGGGAAGAATCCAAGTCACAGTATTTCAACAACTAAGGCAGTGCCACCTTAAGGAGAAAATTGCCAGCCAAAGGATGCTTACCTTTGCACCCCTCGCAGGTCAGTGCATTATAATGGTATCCAGATGCTCTGTCTCCACAAACGACACACAGCTCGTCCCCCTTTATTCTCCCAGCTGACGCTCCCATTCGAGGCTTCTTCATTACAGGAATCTCTGCAACCTCAGTCTCTCCCTGGTACAGAGCCTCAGAGGGCATTCGCCTGAGTTCATATATTCCGGGAGAGTACCACTCTTCAGGCTGCTGGGGGTAGAAACCCAGGTTGGAATAGTAGGATGATGAGGAAATCTGTGGTTGAACTTGGGGAAACTGAACATTGCTGTACTGTGAGTATGGTTCCACTTCTAGATTCTGTCCCAGAGGTCCTGCCCCTTGCTCTGTCAGCACACCTGGACAAAAGTGACAACAAAACAGGAATTAATAACTAAATTAGAGGGGCAGTTTGGCATAAAGGCTAGGAATATGGGCTCAAAGAAAAGAGTGAACTATTTACATAAAAATGAAGATCTTTTGTATCATAGCCACAACAATAAACTATAAAAAGAATTAAATGACACACGGCAAGCTTGGAAAAATACCTGAAATTAGAGGATGGACCAAAAACTAATATCATTAACCTGTAAAGAACTCTCACAAAGACAGTTTTTAGAGATATAAGCACAAGTGTTTTAAAAATATTCTAAAAGACTGGAATTGCAATCAAAGAAATTTGAATAGAAACTACATTATAATATTTTTCATCCTTGAGTGTGCAAAGGTTAAGGATGTTTGATAATGCATATCTTGAAAAAGCAGGCATTATTGCAGGGCAATTTAACAATACAACATCTTTCAGTATTTAAAACTCAAATACTCCTTTAACCCAAAAATACCACTACTGGAAATTTATTATAGAAATATGCTTGTACCTTTATACAAAAGTGTTTGTGTAAAGATGTTCATTTGCAGCAACATTTGTAAGAGTCAGAAGTTGGAAGCAATTTAAATTTCATCAATAGGAATCTGTTTAAATTATGGTATATCTATACTCTGAAATGTTATTCAGATGTGAAACAAAGATTTAGTTCTATATGTGCTGATACAGAAAGGTTTCTATGCTCTGGGACTATCTGGAAAAAGTAAGCTCTAGAACAATATATATATTCCTGTTGCTTTGAAAAAAAAAACCCACTATAAATGTGTGTGCATTTACAAAGCACATTTCTGCATGGGCACAAAAGAAAACTGGTTGATGGTGACTATGAAAAGTGGTTTGTTTATGGAGTGGGAGATTATAAAATATTTTTTTTGTAATTTTTACCATGTGAATGTATTGCTTTAATTGTTATAAAACAAAGGAGGATCTTAAAAAAAAAAAAAAAGAATGCAGTGCCTGGAATCAGTATACCTGAGTTCAAATTCCAGCTCTGTTAGTTCTTATTTGTGTGCATCTTGGCAATTTACCTAACACACTTAAGTCTCAGTTTTCTCTTCGTAAAACAGAGAATAATAATACCTACCTCATTAGGTTAATGTAAGGATTACATGAGACAGTGCATGCCAAGTGCTTTGCTAAAAGCTTGGCATATAGGAAGTACTCATTAAATTATAGCTGCCATAAAAATAATATTATTTTCATTCCGATTAGCTTTATTATTAAATGAGCCACATATCAATAAAGATACCAGGTAATAGAAAACAGATTATGAAAATGCTTCCATTTCCTAGAAATATAAACTTTAGAAAATAGAAATATTTAAATTATGCAAAAAGCTTAAGGCTTTAGTAGACATAAATAACATATCTGAAAGTATACAAATTTGTCTAATTCTTTGAAGCATAGCCAGATATCCCTCCCATTCCACCTTTTGAACAGTGCAACTTTGAGCAAATTACTTAATCTATTGATGAGCTTCAGTTTTTACAGCAGTAAACTTAAACTTGGTATGAAAATAGTTATATCAAGGCTTATTCTGAGGATTGAATGAGATAATATCAGATCCACAGTTGCTTATCTGAAATCCTTGGTATCACATATATTTTTAATTCAGAATGTTTTGGATTTTAGAACAGAATACAGTGTTATTTACACATTATATAACATTACCCGCATTTATCCGGGACAGAACCCATAGTAAACACAGCAATATTTTCCATAGTAAAGCGTTTGAATAATCACACTAAATGAGATAAATAAAGACTATAAATAGCCTCAATCGGGACAGGTTTTGCAGCCAAAGAAGTCAGTGCCAAACTTTTGAAAAAATATTTGGTTTTCAAAGATTTTTTGGAATTTGGAATTGTTAATAAGGGATTGTGGACATATCCATCTATACATGTAGAATCCTCTTGACAGTGCTCAAAAGATGATTGATATTATTTTTGTTATTATTATTACTATTATTATAGACAGAAATCTTTTATGGAGTTCTCCCAAGTGCCAGGCCCTTATATATTATTTCTTTCTCATAAAACCTATGAGGTAGGTAATATAATCCCCATTTACAAATGAGCTCATTGAAGCAGAGAGAAATTAGATAATATTTCCCTTTACCCACCTAAACAATGGAAATTTGGGCTTTGGGAGTCTGACTTCAAAGCCCATGTATTGAATCGCTGTGCTCCAGGGTAATTTCAGATGTGTGATGCTTTAAAGCAGAATATAAAGGCTTTCTCTTCTTTTCTCTATACCTGAATTTGCTACTCCTTCCATGCCTTCAGTTTCATATAACCTGTAACCAGCCCTGCAAGGCTCTGTGTGATCCAGTTCTTGATTTCCTTTCCAGTCATTCTCCATGTTCCACCTTCTCTCTTCCTTGATTGTGCCTTGCTGCCTCCAGGCTCAGGACTTTCCCAAGCACTGCCTCCTGAGCATGGGCCATTTGTCAACACGAACTTCTCCTCCAAGAGCTTCATCTCACATATTTCCACTTACTTCCAAGTTTCCCTTTAAACATCGCTTCTCTTGGGAAATATTCCTTGATCCTAGGTGCCTGAGAGTCCTGGCTCGGAATCTAGCTGTACAGCCTTCAACAGCCATTGCTGTACTCACTCCCCTTCCCCAGGCCACCCTTTGCTCCTCTTTAAAGAAAAGACTCCATGCCTGCTATTTGATGTTTTAGTTCTTCTCGTTATCTAAATCTCCATAATACGGGACTAATAGCTTATGCTCATCAGAATTCAGGGCTTTTCTAAAATGACAAAGTAGAGTTTATACATATTAAATGTTCATAAGAACGTTTTCAGCATTGACCCAGGAAATGATTGACAGAGCACAAAGACTATAGTATCTATTCAAAAATCAAGGTCCTCTCTTTCATGCTTCACATCCATATAAAACCAAACTCGAATCAGTATATCTGACAGACAAAAAGTTTTGGCCACAAAATGTAAGAATAGAAACACAGGATTATTAGAGAAAAACAAAAAGATAAAGTATAAGCAAAATTCTGATCTATGTCATAACCAAATATGACTAAAATTCCTGGGATACCGAGCTCTTGAAATGTGGCTAGTAAGACTAAGGAACTGATTTTTTAAACATTTTAATTCATTTAAAATAACTAAAATTTAAAATTAAATAGCCACACGAGGCTAGTGACCACGTTGTCAGACAGTACAGTTCTAAGGAGTCTGTGATCAGAGCCACAGTGCCATCAAACGGGAAAGCCAGCTTCCTGAAATCGCCACGGCGCCTCGCCACCATCTCAGCTTGTTTTACGGGGTTCTAGGTTATAACCATTTCTTCACCCCTGGCACAACGCGGACCACAGTATGTTTATTGAATTGAAGTGAATGGAAAAATAGCCTTCTCTGCTTTCCTTTATTTCCTAATCCACAGTTTCTTGACTAGATGACATGGCTTTATTTTGTGAGGCGGTAGGTCGGTCCCCTGCGAGGTAGCCACCTATGCCGGCTGGTCAGCTGTTCGCCTCCTCTGAAGCTTGTCCCAGTTCCGGTAGGTGGAATTAACCTCTCCTGCCCTCTGTACACACTTCCACTACAGCTCCTAGCAGAAGCATGTACAATCATTTTTATTTGTTTACATGCTTATCTTCTACACTAAACTTGAGGTAGTAAAAGACACCAGTTAAAAGGACCCTCCTGCGTGGGATAAATTTGGATTCAATTCACCCTGAAATGTCTTAAAGAAGTGAACTTGGGAAAAGCACTGAACTTCTTTAAACTTCTGTTCCTTCATCTGTAAAGCTGGATTAATACAGTACCTACGTGACAGGTTATAGTAAGGATGAGCTAAGATGATGAAGGTAAACTTCATACATCATCAGTATTCAATACATTTTTGTCATTGCTGTTAGTCTGTGACCACTTTGGGGAAAATATTTGGATATGTTCCCTTTTTTTTTCATTCTTGGCCCTTAACGTAATGCCTGACACATAGTAAATGTTTCATAAATATTTGTTGAATTGAAATGAATAGAAAATTTGCTTTCCCAGCCTTCCAACTAAATTCCATTTCTAAATATAAAGTCAGTCACTTTTAAAGTCAGCTTAAACAGGATGGTAAACTGCCAAAGCTCTGGTCAAAAAAAAGTTCAAAATTGTAATTATTGTTAAAATGATTACATAGCATTTCTCTTTCAGCTGAATTTTTAAAATAATTTTCTGTTTTGAGAAAAATTAAAATTATGTTATACTGTCTATATTTTATTATAACCTCTCTTTTATTTCAGAGAAAACAAATAGATTAGGCCTAAAACTGGACTATTTACTCAATTAACTTGCCATCAACTATTGGGAGAAATCTGCTACAAAACTAGTTCGCTAGGTTAGTGTTTCTCAATCCCCTCCTCTTTTAAAAACTGCAACCCATAACATGAAACGCATTTTCAATCATGACCCCCGTGCACACTTATATATAGATAAATGAAACCAAAATCCCATGAACTAACATTTATCCTTGCTTCTTGAGATACACTCTGATATTTTTATTCTATTCTATTTTTCAGTGCTGGTCAAAAACCACTAATTAGCTTTCGTGACCTACTGGGCCTGAGACCTGTGGTTTTAAAAACAGTGCATTAAATAACAAACTTCAAAATACTTTTTCAAGTATCCACAGGCATTAGTGTCAGACTGAATGTTTAACTTGCAGGAATGGTACTAATCTGACGTAATGACCAATAACCAATTTTAGGGAAAACATACTCAGATTTAATTCCAGTGAGATATTAATTTGGTTAGACCCCTATAAAAATCATCCTACCCCCAAGCTCCTACCTCCGGCCTCCGGGGTCTGGCCGAGGCATCTCTGACAAGTGTCTTTTGCTATAACCTCAAAGTCCACCACGGTTGCTTAGCCCCATTGCAAAAGTGAGACCAAGCGCACCTATGAGCTATGGCCTACCTTTAGGAGGCTTCGGGCTCATCATTTCCATGACAAATCCTGCTGATGTGTGGCTATGTCGAGGACTACTTTGAATTGGATTTTCTAACCCCTGAAACTGCATTACCATTCTTAGTTTATTCACAGCAATTGAAAATGAGACTAGGAAAGGAGTGACAGAGGCCAGAGGTTGAGCAGTTTACTGATTAACTTCATTACAGAGAAGAATATTTGTGAATGTTTATAAGAAAAGTCCTTGATGCCAAATTGCCTAGTAAGCTAGAAACTGGTCTCTTAGAAAATGTTTTCAGGGGGCACTTTTTAAAAAAGTGTGGATTTCTATCCAGTGGCCTTGAAAGTGGATATTGAGGTCAAGTGCCATGGTCTATGTCTTGGCTTATGTTCCTAGCAAAAGGCTGTGGAATGGTCTGACTTTGTAACATCAGGAAGCATTAAAGCATAGTAATGGTTACTGGCTCTGAAGGCCAACTGACCTGGGTTTTTATTTGGGCTCTCTCACAGCTTTCTAGTTCTGTGGGTCATGGACAAATTCCTGAAAATCACACAACCTTACAGAGCTCTTGTGGGAATTAAATGAAATATAAATAAAAAGCTTAGCACAATGGTGGCTAACCATCATCGTTATATTAATGTCATGATTGTTCAAGCACTGGACTCAGGTTGTAGGTTGAGTTGCTTAGAAGTAGATAATTCCATCTTTGTCCTGCAGTGTAACTTCTGGATATCGTCTGCATCTATTTGGTGGTTTTTGTTGTTTGTTTGTTTTGGCTTTAGGTAGGGAGTCTAGGTTTGGGTTGAGTCCAGACAAACTGCATAACCTTAGGCAGGTTTCTCAGCTTTCATGGGCCCCATTTGTCTATATCAACAGACAGTAAAACGTAGATAATAATTCCTGCCCTACTTCTCTCATAGGTCTGTTATGAAGATAAAATGAGATAAATATGAAAGCACTTTTAAAAGGCAAAGGTGTTATATATAAACATAATGATCACCACTAAAACATTTCTACAGCCTTTAGTTTACAGAGCAGCTTCACATGCACTGTTTCATCTGATCTTCACTTGCATGCTTTAAGGAAGGTATTATTTATGGGGTCCACCATCTACAAACCTATTTTACGTATAAGGAAAGGCAGCTTAGTGAGAAGTTAAGTGATTGTCTATAAGGAATTTGATCGGAGGAGGGGCAAGATGGTCATCAGATTAAGTGCACCCACATCATCTCTCCTACGAAATAGGACTGGGTGGGGGCAAAATCCTGCCTGAGTGAGCTGCTTTGGGAACCCACAAAGCAGGAAGCTTCAGGGCATCCATCTGGAGAGAGAATGACAAAAAGAGTGATTGATCAACATTTGAGTTCCAGAGGAATTCAAGACATAGAACCTAGCATCAATTTTCTGTCAGTTGTTATTGTGATTTTTTACTGTTTTGCTCTTCAGCCACTTATACAATAAATAAAACCATAAATCGCAGAGGGTTTTTTGAAAATAGATCATTCTGTAAATAAGCTCTCTAGCTGCCAGTCACAAGACACATTCTTAATACAGACTTGTTTGGAAAGGAAAAAAAAGTAGATTACTCAGATCTTGTAAATACCTACGGTATATTAAATAAAAAGATTTTGAACACTTTCGAGTTTTAAATTTCACACACGGTTGCATACATTCAAATGGTGCCAAATCTGTGTATTTATAACTGCTATGTCTTTTAAGTGACTTCTATGAGAATGTAAGTAATTCCCTGTGATGCTGATGATAAATATGAAATAGGTTTGCAGTTACTGTATCTGAGATGTGCATTTCTAAGTGTTCCAAGTGAGTAACTTCAGTATTAAAAAATTTTACCCTACTTGGAAATAAAAAGTAATCATTTATGTATTAAAAAAAAGGGGTGGGGGAGGAGGAGGTGGGCACTTTAACCCAGGTCCTCTGACTCAAAACGCTGTGGTTAAAAACTGCTCTGATTGCCAAAAAAGAGGGAGAAAGTGGTAATCTAGAGTGTATTTCAGTTTGGATTGCTCAATCAAGGATTGCATTTATAACACTGTTCTCAATCTCCAATTTACTTGTGACCCTATTTTCCTCTCTGCACAATCCCGGGGCCCTCCTGCTTTGGAGGACCTTGGGTGGAACAGATCTTTGGTTACTCAAAGGATGTGAACCAAGACAAACTATCTCCACATTTTCTATTTCAAGAAATCTCCACTGAGTTTTTCAGTGGTCAAAATAAATGGACCTGTGTGTTGCCCTTAGAAACTTCTCTATTGGAAAAAAAAAAAATGGGGCAGGATATTTTCACTGATCAGGAAATCCTTGTTCCTGAGAGAAATTACCACGGGATTTCCCATAAGACTGATTGGATCCCTTCGCTTATCTCTCAGTTAGCAGCAACTGCCTTTTGTTATTTTTTTCTAAAAATACTTTCTTTTCTTTGTAGATACACACTGTCCAAAACAGTAGCAACTAGTTGCATGACTATTTAAATTTAAATTAATTAAAGTTCAGTTAAATTAGTATTGGTTCTTCAGTCACACTAGCCATATTTCAAGTGCTCAATAACCATATGTGGATAGTGACTATTAGACATAACATATCTAGAATATTTCAGTTCTAGAAAATTCTATTGGAAAGCACTGTTGTAGGTGTTAACTGGGGAGTAATGCAAATGCTATGGCAATCATGAGGATTGGAAATATCAGCTATGAAAGCATGAAAAAAGGCAAGTCCCAGAGGCTTCTGGGAACTAACCTTTAAGAAAACATTTGGGAGGGGTGGGATGTGGCTCAAGCAGTTGAGCACCTACATCCCACATAGGAGGTCCTGGGCTCAGTCCCTGGTGCCTCCTAAAAACAAAAATAAACCACAAGCAAACAAATGAAAAAACCAACTCGGGAACCAAAGTGGCTCAGTGGTTAAGCACCGCATATAGTTTTCACATACGATGTTCCAGTTTCAATCCCTGGCCCTGGTACCTCCAAAAAAAAGAGAGAGAGAGAGAGACAACACTTGGCCAACAGACTTTAAATGACACAATCTCATTGGAAAGACTTTCTCCACTAAGAAAGTGAACATGAGGGCTCTCTTAGCCTGGTCCTTTGACCATTCAATTCTGATTTCTCATCAGATTATATTTTCGTTGCCTACTTACTAGCTATGAAAACTTAAGCAGAGGATTTAACATCTTTAAATCTCTCTTATAGGAGTATTGTAAGAATTAATTTTAATGACAAATTGTTATAGAATGCTTATAATTTGTCAGTTATTCTTCTGAACACTTTATTAAATATGGCAAGTAAACCCCTAAATTAAGCAATTTGCTTACGACCATGTACTACTAAGTGGTAGAGATGGAACAGAACCCAGGAAGCATGCTAACAAATCTAAAAAATACTTAGCATGATGCTAGACACATAGAAAGCATTCAAGAAATGGCAGCTATTGCAATTTATAAATCTGCAATCTGATTTTATAGTTAGTCATTCTCAGCTAGGTTATTCTAAATGCTCCTGAAAGTCTGTTTTTTTTTTTAGCCGACAAAGTTGAAGGTCAAAGCCCTGAATGGCAGAGAATTCACTAAGAGTTGGCCCATTATCTCTAGTCGCTGTCTCATTGCATGCCCCAGCTTTAAAAAGTAGTTATCTATTTTGTAACAAAGGAAGACACATTCAGTATTTCTTTAACTTTCCCCATTTTTTAACTCTGCTAACAAGAACACCAGATTTGAGATTCCCTGGGAGAGTGAATTAATAAAAACCATAGTGAATTAATAAAAACCTTAGAGACTGCTTATCTCTGGGGTAGAGATGTGTATAAGAAAGAGAAGTTACAAAATACGTAAACTATGTTAGTCAAAGCTCTGTTCTTGTCTGAGCCAATGCTATCTTTTCATCTTTTGGAAAATTGTAGCTTTGATTCACCTGTCAAGTCAAAACTACATTCACTTGAATTGAGCTAGTGAGATGGAAAAATATCTGAGATTAAATCTCAAAAATATTCCAGAAAACAGCATCACAACATCTCTAATTGTGTATTAAAACATCTGGCTGGTTATGTACTATCTGGAAAATTCTTTTAACTTAAGCATAAGACATAATAAAAATAAAGCATACTCAGAGAAGAATTGGCATGAACAGCTAGGTGAGGCGTAAAGCAGTGACAAATAGCCACAGGAAATGGAACGTAAATGAATAGGATTATATTGCCAGGTCTCATTCAGCACAGGGTTTGAACAGACTAATTATTAGGTACAATAATGAAAATAATATAAAAACGTAGATTCCATAGCTGTTGTTAATGATCTCATGACAACATGAGGCAGAACATAGCCTTTGGGCACCCAGAAATTTATTTACTTACTATTTGTTTTTGTTGACTTCTTGAAAATCCTTTGCACTCAACAACGTTAAGATAAACTTTCTTCCTTTAATGAGTAGAGTAGTGTTGATCATTTCAACAATTTAAAATATAACAATTCAACTCAAACTCTGCGATAAGTATAATGTTTCATGATACCTTGCAGTTTACAGAGCACTTTATCACACAGCCCATCTAATCTGCCCAAAAAGCTGTAAGGTGAGAGGCTTTCCTTTCCCATTTTACAGGAGAGAAAAGTGAAGTTCAGATAAGTTAAATTGTCTCTGGAAATTTTATTTATTTCAACTTTATTGCTTATTTCCACCCACATTCAGTGCACTTTTTTCCAGTCTCACTGAGGTACGTGAGTTGGAATCGACTACATTGCAACATTAGGTACCGGAGCTTGAGACTGTACCTTCTTTTGCTTGTTCTGTCCTATCGTTAGAAGGTTTTGTCTATTTACATAGTCTTTGAAATTCTCTGATTTTTAAATTCCTAAACAGCAATTTGCTAAAGGAAAATACAGATATGAATTAAGATACCACCACCTCCCCTTTTTACTATGTCAAACCGTGGGAAGCTGTGGACTTTGTCATTATTACCTTTTATTGTGTACTAATTGCACAAAGACCCTGCCTTCTTCAATCATCAAAGACGCCTTTCTTCATCCTCTACAATAATCTTTGACCAGGTTTCCTGACTTGCAGGTTTGGCCAAAGGAAAAGACCCTTATCTCTGTCAGGTCACTATGTCCTTACATTCTGAGTCCTCCATATGGATTGAGTTACCGTGGGATAGATTCCCATCTGGATTTGTCCGGGATGGCTGTCAGCAAACAAATTAAAGGACCTCAGGGAGGTGATTCAATCTTCATAATTCCATTCTGTCCAAGCTTTGTTTCTTTTTCCTACAAGGACCAGACTAACAAAACAGAGCTATCGAGCAAATCTTCACCCCTCCCCACTCCAAGAAAAGCACACACAAATTTTAGCCTTCCTCTGGGTAGGGACGGGTCCCCTTCACATTCAGCAGTGCCTTTGGAGTGTGAGGGACCCATGCCCATTGCTGGAAGAGGATGAAGGTTATCACTGGTCATTGGGGTCTCCAAGGTCTATTAGAGAGTGCACATCAGTATTTGTAGAATAATCCTGCAGTCACTTTCCCAGTGTCTCAAAGTTGGGATTTATTTATGGCCTTTCTAGGAGCTTGCAGTGAGAAGGATCCATGCCCAGGGCCACCTTGAAAGGATTTGTCAAGCTGCGTGTGTGCCAAGTGAGTTCTACTGAGTCCAAATCACTACTTCCTGAGCACGGACAACTACAGCATTTTATGGACTCGCTTGCTAAGACTAGGTGGGGTCCCAGAATTCCCAGCTTAGTATTCCTTTTTTTTGTAACCAACTGAACTTGAGTGAGTTGTTCAAGGCTATACATCTGGTTAATGGCAAAGGAGGGTCCAGAAGCAGTTCTCTAGACTCTTTCTACTGCCCTAAATGAGAAGGAGATGAAAAACTCCTTCCAGACGTTGGCTCTTTGCATTTGCTCTTTCCTCCTGCTGGAATGTTCTGCCTGCCTGGCTTCTTGTCTTTCAGACTCAGTTTACTAGTTGATTCCTCGCAGAGGCCTTCCCAGACCACAGCACTTAGGGTCGCCCCACCCCTCCATTAACCATGGCATCACCCTTTTTGTTTTCCCGTCGCACACACCACGAGCTGATATTTTTATTTACTTGTTCACCTGTTTTTTGTGAGTCTACCCTCCACCATTAGAAGTAAGGTCCATGGAAGCAGGGATTTTGCCTGTCTTATTTCCCTCTCTATTCCTGGCATCTAGGACAATGCCCAGCATATAGTCAGTGTTCAGTGTCTCGATGGAAGGAAGGAATGATAGCTCTCCATATGGTGTACCAAGAATCTCACTTGTCCTTGCTTGAAAAATATGGCTGCTTCATTTGATCACACAGTTAGACCATTGGAAAAGGTTCCATCCTTTGGCTGGCTGAGCCCATGTGTAGTACTTCTGAATCCTGGCATATCTCAGGATCCAGGAATAGTGAGGTAGGCCCTAAGGTTTGCTCATCCGATGGCCACATTGTCTTATTCCTGGTTCTTTCCACCCTAAGCTCAGGGAGAGGACATTGAATCAAGACATAAATGAAGAAGTGGAGAAGGAAAAAAGGACTCAAAATTCTCTTAATCTTCCTCTTTGACATACCATTAGCTTAGGGAGTCCTTGGCTGTGGTATGTTGAGTGGGGATAGACTGAGGCCTTGGAAGTAAGAGATTTGGGAAGAATACTCAGACCTGACTCTAGGGCTAAATGGAGAAAAGGGGAAAAGAGTCCCAAGGGTCACATGTGGTTCAAATTAGCTTACCATGAGAAGGGACTGGATAAAGATTTGGGGAAACTTCTCTGGCCAGGAATAACAGCTTTGCATTGCAACTTACACTTCTTGTGTTCTAAAGTCTCAGAAACCTTAAATGCAGTTTTAGAAACTGGATAAGAATGTGATCCAGCAGGAGAAAGATGAGGGGACTATGACACAAAAAGCATGAGCTACAATTCTTCCTTAGCAATCATTTTCAGATGCTTTTTACCTCACAACCTTTCTCTAATTACTCTCACATTTTTCATTTCATGGTTTCGGAGGTCAACCTTCACCCTGCTGTGTTTGCTTACATTTTGGCTAGGTTGAAAGAGGTGCCCTGTCATTTCCTCTCCATGTAAAAATTGGAGCGGAATTAGTTTAAAATGATGATACCAAAGTTCAGGTTTGGAGATATTAATAGGGAACAATGAACTTTTAGAGCCATAGATGGCAGTTTTTATGTGAAAACTAATCTCAAGGGTACTTTTCCTTAGACTGTAATATGGACCAGCAGTCCTAATTATCTTGTGAGTTCTGACTGGTAGAGCAAAAAATTGTGAAGATGCCTATACAATGATTTTTCTAGGGAACCTTAGAAGATAGACCAGAAGCAAATGGTTAAGTAGCCAGGCATGAAGGTAAGACCTCCCACTAAAAGACCCAAGTGGAAGAAATAAGATGCAGCAAGTATGTCTGAGAACTGGCATTTCATAAATAATTACTGCTGCCTTCAGTTCTCTAAGGATTACTGATAAACATCTCTTTTTCCCCCTAAACCTCTTTTCCCCTTTCCCTTCTATTATTTATTTCTTGATTCCTATTTATCAAATGCATACTGGGATTAATAAAATGTGGTCACTGCCCTCAAATGCTCTAATACTGAATAGAAAGAGATAGACATGTAAATAGGCAATACAAATAATGATCTTTCTTTAGAAATAACCTGATAAACCCTTATACATTAAGGTGCTAATGACTGATACTAGTGTAGTCTATTAATTAATATCTCCCAGGGATTACTACAAGCAAGTAGGAAATCATGACTTAATACATTTAATTTTGTGGAATTTTAAGGTTTGCATTTGTGCTATCTTGGTCTGCCAGGGTCCACATATATTAATGTAGGTAAAAAACTGGGAAAATTCAAGACTCCCAGGTATTATGCAGAAAGGAATGTGTGAGTATCATTCCTAAAGAATTATTTTAAGTGTGAGTCTCCCTGCCCCACCCAAAATATTGTTCCTGCTGACTCTTTGCTGATGTTCTCAATTGAAGCTCTTTATAATGACATATTTTTCATAATGCATTAAGTGGAGCAATATATCATTTTATGGTATCATCTAGTTACAGATCTACTGAAAACAACTCAGTACAATTTGTTCTCAATCAAGCTTAAATGACTAATCCTGACACTGTGCCATAGATCCCCCGGCAGCAGTGGAATGATGGAAAAGGAAATCTGCAGAGCTATAATCTTAGTAACCTCTTCCTTTAATAGGTATAATATTAAACCATAAGAATCATGATTTCATACTTTAGTACATGTAATATTAGAAGTAGTGCTAGAACAGGAATGAGTTTCTACTTCCAGCTCTGTTAATGATCTAGCCTTGCAACCTTGGGCTAGTCACATAGCTCCCTGAGTCTTGCTTTCCTTCTCTATAAAATAGAAGACCATTAGGTAAGATGAATCCAAGGTCCGTCCTACCTCTAACCTTGGGTAGTCACTAACATTTACTGAGTTTTTAAAAGGAACAGAAACATTTTCTCAATTCTCTCTTGGGCTCATCATCATCCAGACTTTTTCATGTATTTCCACATTGTAGTTTGTTTTTATTATATTCAAATGAACTTGCCAACTTACCAAATAAATTGTCAGAAAGAGAAAATTCATCCATGGCAGATAAGTGGGAGTGTTCGATGAGATTCATTTCTGATCCCATCCAAACTAGTCAATTGAGAATGCCCTTCGTTATGTTGGTCTTCAAAAGACAAGTCTGAAAAGCAAATAAAAAAACAGAAATTTGGTGGGGGAAGGAGTGGTTAAGAGAGATAGAGGGGGAAAAGCAAGCTAATTTACAGAAGAACTAATGGCTCTCTTTGTAGGCATTTTGCCATGTCCTTTCTGTAAAGTTTCTTTTCTCAATATTTATCACCTTTACACCTTATTTGAAGTTATAAATGTTCAAGATAAGATGAATGCTTTCGGAAAAGATGTTCTCTAATTTTTGTGGGAAAACACCATGTATTATCATTTAAACTTTAGTACCAGAAAGATTTGGGTAATATATGATGACATTTTAGTTGCATCTTTATTTCTTTTACATGTAGGGGAAAAAATAAAAACAAATATAAAGGCTTTGATCAGAAACTGATCACTTCTTTTTGTTAACTTTATCCCAAAGTTGAACAGGTCGTTGTAAAGTCATAACAGTGATTAGGGCCACTTCCTGCTGGAACTTTCTTAAGTTATGTATTTAGTCATTATGTCAGGGAAAAATAATCTAGAAAATGTTACCCCAGAATCATCTTTACTTCTCCATTTTAAATAAATTTTTACTCTCATGGCCTATCTTGCTCATATATTAATTTAGGGTAAAAGGAAGCTATGATAAAAGGAAAAACAACAGTAAATCTCACCAAAGTGTCTGAAGTTTCATCCTTAGGAGCTGTCCAGAATATATCTGAGAATCCAAGAGAAGCAGAGTTCACTCTTAGCTATATCTCTAGGCCTACTTGTCTGTCTCCATCCCTCCTTCCCTCCTTCCCTCCTTCCCTCCCTTATTTCTTTCCTTCCTTCCTTGAAAGATGTCTTCTACCTCCCTGAAGAAGTATTTTGAAAGGTCAAATAAAGCACAGGTGTTCTATCAGAACCTCTTTTCCCAGGTTTTTTTTTTTTCCTGAGGGTGATTTCAAACATTTTTATTCTGTATCTATGAAGAAATCATTTTGTGGACAAATAAATAACTATACTTACTACTTAGGAAAAGAATATAGGAATTTTGTTGGACAAATATTTATTTCACTAGAACTTCCCCAACTTTGACTCTATATCTCTCTTACTCAGCAAATATCCAGTTCAAATGGAAATGAGTTTTAGATACATTTGGCTGCTAGGAAGGTAGTCCACCAGAAACTCATTGCACATTCAGTCATTTATTTGTGCTTTCAACAAATATTTAGGGATGCGGACATGGCTCAGCTGATAGAGTGTTCATCTACCATGGGGACGGTCCGGGGTTCGATTCCCAGGGCCTCCTGGCCCGTGTGGTAAGCTGGCCCATGTGCAGTGCTGTGGTGCTGTGCCATGCAGGGGTGTCCCCTTGTAGGGGAGCCCCATGTGTAAGGAGTGTGCCCTGCAAGAATAGCAGCCCTGCATGAAAAAAGCACAGCCTGCCCAGGAGTGGCACAGCACACACGGAGAGCTGACACAGCAAGATGACACAACAAAAAAAGAGGCGCAGTTTCCCAGTGCCTCCGGATAATGCAAGCAGACACAGAAGAACACACAGCGTGTGGACACAGCAGACAACGGGGGGGGGGGGGGGGGGGGGGGGGAATCAATATAAATCTTTAAAAAAAAAACAAAACCAATATATATATTTATTGAACACTTATTCTACACTAAGCTCTGGGCTGGATCCTTGAAAATGGAATGGTGAAAGGAAAAAAATGCATCCACAGTCTACGACATCGAGCTTAATGAGGAATAGGACATTAAACAAATAATCACACAAATACAGAGATGATTACATATTGTCATTACAGCTGTCTATGAAAGAAAGAACAGGATGCTCTCTAATAGGAAAGTTTGGGTGTGAAAAAGAGTCAAGGGATAGGGAAGGAAGTGAAGGAGGGCATGGTTTCAAGAGCGATTTTTAAAGATGGGCAATCTCGATCTGAAGCAGAGCAGCCATCACCATCCCAAACTCCAGAAGATTAAGAAATGAACTAACATAAGGGGGCAATGCAACCAAAATAAACTTACTAATATTGTAGTAATGGAAGAACATGTAATATTGTTTTAAAGACAATGGTTACCGGAGTTTCTGAGGGGAGGGGAAAAATAGGTAGAATATAGGGCATTTTTAGGACATTGGATTTAAATGTAAACTACAATGTAAACTATAGACTTTACTAGTAGCAGTGCTTCAGTATTTATTCATCAATTGTAACAATGTACCACACTATTGAAAGACGTTATTAATTGGGGAAGATGTGAGAGGGATAGAGGATGGGTGGGATATACAGGGAATCCCTTATACTTTTGAGGTAACTTTTCCAAAATCTAAAACCTCTTTAAAAATAAAGTGTATATATGAAAAAGTAATGATGGGCAATACCAGAGCACATCTACATTGAAAGATGCCACAGAGAGGGAGTAGAGGAAGAAGCAAGAGAGAGTCCTGAGCACTGTGTCTAGCATGGGGCTCCAGACATATTCAGGTCTAGCTGAATATGCATGACCCTGCCAAACTCTGCTGTCCAGTAAGCCCAGGGACCTGCCGGGAGAGAACCATCCTAGAGTCAGAGGGAGCGAAAAACCATGACCTTTACTCAGTGTCAAGGTCTCAGCCACTAGAGGTATGAATAATTCTCAATACAGCGCTGTGTTAGAAGGACTGGTACCTCCCTGAGGTGAGATGGAAGGGAGCTGTAAATAAAAACGTAGTCTGGAAACATTGAGGTATAATATCAGACCCTTTCAGGAAAATGGAACAAGTAGGATAGAGTGCTCAACTCACACTTACCCTCTCCCTCAAAGAACACTGCCGCATATCAGAGAGGAACTTTGACCCCAAGAGGACTCAGGACCTTTTAGGGGCAATTGTGAAACAAGCACAGCACCTAAATATACTGCCATAGCCTGAGGAGAAGTGCCTGGCAGAGGCATCACAACTCCTGGTTGTGCACTGCTCTGCCCCGTGGAACAAAAAAGCAGAAGAGACCAGAGCTGACTTCAATATGAACAAACGGAAGAGACGTCTGGTTGAGGAGATCTGGTAGGAAGCGGGGGGTCCTGAGGAAGAAGCCAGTAGAAGTTGAGTTATGGATATTTATGAGATCTTATTCACACTCAGACTAGTTGAGGACTAGGGAAATTGGAGTTTTCCCTTGTGAATATACACATATTGTGTATGTATATATACAACGTGTATGTATGAATATATATATGAATGATATATTCAAATATGTATGACTATATATTACGTAATAAATTGGTTGAAAATTGATTTTCCCACCCCAAAATTCCGGCAACTCTTGTTCAAGATAGAGCTTTTCCTATCTCAGGAATAGGCCATTCCACAGTTTCCTTTCATAATACTCTTCAGGAACCCACAATCTTCAGAGTCAGAAATTTTCCTACATCCAACCCAAACTTGTACTTTGTAACTGATGACCCATTTCCTCTGGGCTTTAAAAAATAAGATTTCAGCCATGTGACCCTTATTTTAGGTTTCCCTTTGTGCTCTCCTTTACTTAGCAGTTCCCTTTTTTGACCTTTAACCATATTCACCAAACTTTTTCATACTTCCACAGCATGTCACAGCTCTCTAGTATTTTCCAGGTATACCTGTCATCATTTTGGATTCCTGTAACATATTGTTCTCATATGTTCATATGAACTTGGTACCTTCAATTCAAGTTCCTGGCACACAGTAGGGCCCCAAGAAATGTTGGCTTAATTAAGTTATCTGTACTGATGGGTTGTTGTTTTTTTGACTTAGTTCTGCCAAATTTCATCATATTTGGCATACTCTTCCCAGAGAAATTTCCCAAGATAAGGATTTCGTTTTCCTATTGGCACAAAGGTTTAGAACATAATTTATCACTTGTTCACCCAAATGAAAGTCCAACTCATCCTAATTCTATCATTGGGGTTACTGCTCCCAGCTGGATGCACACCATATGGCCTGGGCCCCTCTATTAGAAAACACAACAAAGCCCTCCAGAATCGACACACATAGCAGAGCGTACATTCAAATCAGGTTTGTTGGCTTTACAATTTCTATAGGGGCCTAATAAAGGCATGCTTTAAGTTGAAATGGTAACTCAAGCATGTGGTAAACAATTAAAAGAGCAGACTGAAAAGTAAGTCTTCTTCCCAGCTCTGTCACCCCTTTCTCTTACCAAGATAAAACTGCCACAGCCACTTTCTTACGCATCCTTCAGGTAACTATGCACACTCTTTCGCAGAGAGAGTCCTTTCACCACTATCCCTTAAACCAGGGGCTGGCAAAACAAATTTGGCCTGTGACCTGTCAAGAATTTTTCTATATTTTTAAATCATTGAAAAAAGAATCCTTTATGACACTTGAAAATCATATGAAATTCAAATTTCAGTGTCCATTTGTTTATGTAATGTTCTTTTTTATTTATATTTTATTTTTTTTAATATTACATTCAAGAAATATGAGGTCTCCATATACCGCCACCCCCCCTCACCCCAATCCTCCCCCCGTAACAGCAATCTCCTCCATCATCATGAGACATTCATTGCACTTGGGTGAATACATCTCCGAGCACTGCTGCACCTCATGGTCAATGGTCCACATCACAGCCCACACTCTCCCACAGTCCACCCAGTGGGCCATGGGAGGACATACAATGTCCGGTAACTGTCCCTACAGCATCACCCAGGACAACTCCAAGTCCCGAAAACGCCTCCACATCTCATCTCTTCCTCCCATTCCCTACCCCCAGCAGCCACCATGGCCGCTTTCTCCACACCAATGCCACATTTTCTTCGATTACTAATCACAATAGATCATGAATAGAATATCAATAAGTCCACTCTAATATGTAATGTTCTTGATACAACAGCAGAGTTGAATAGTTGAAACAGACACTGTGTGGCCCACAAAGCAGAAAATATTTACTATCTAGCTTTTGCAGAAAAAGTTTGCCAATTCCTGTCTATCCTTTTCCATGAGGCACTGCCTATGTATTCTAGTGTTTCTTGCCACTCTATTAGAAAATGTAGCAGGACTCCCCAG
This sequence comes from Dasypus novemcinctus, assembly GCF_030445035.2. NCBI lineage: Eukaryota > Metazoa > Chordata > Mammalia > Cingulata > Dasypodidae > Dasypus > Dasypus novemcinctus. The sequence goes on along the minus strand of NC_080684.1, from coordinate 84,588,978 downwards.
GATAAGAATTTAATATTTTGTTGATTATTGTGTGAGTCTCTACCCACTGAGATAACACCCCATGACCACATGAATTCATTCATATTCCATAGAGGCATGCCCCAGGTTCATCTGTTTTTCTTTGGAAGTGTTCATTTTGTTTTATTGACTTAGAATAGTTCCTCATATATTGAATGTAATTGCATATTGCATTCTGCTTTATTTTCAACATAATAGTTTTGTTTTACTTTTAATTATCTTTGCCTCAAAAGTGTTGCATTGTATGTAATTAAATGTATTAGTGCTTTTTTTAAAGCTTACTTTAATTGATTTTAAATTTCAGTCTGTATTACAAGATGACTTCTAGGTACTGTTTTTGAATGCTTTTTCCTTTCCCCATTGATTTATGATGCTTCTTTTATTAAGGCTAACTTTGTTACATCTTTATCAATATCATCTTTTCCTATTTTCATTTGTTCATTTTCAACATTTCATTAAATATTCTCTCTTATTTATTCTCCAGGATAAACTTTCACATCATGTATCACATTCTTAACAAAAAAGTTTATTTGGGAATTAAGATGTTATCCAACCTATATATTTAGGGTGGAGAATTTATATCTTTAGAATATTCAATTTTGCCTTTCAGGGGCTTAGAATGTGTCCATTTATTCTAATGTGCTCTTATATCTCTCAGTTGTATAGATTATCCCCCCCAGGCATGTCTCATCTTCTCCATAGCTGGTTCCCTTGTCATTTCTCTTCCTTCCTTGTGTAGTACCTAATGATTTTCATCTATCTTGTCATCTCCACTATATCACCAGATTGTATACACCTAGAAGGCAGGAATCAGAGCTTATAGTTGTTTTATATCCCATTTTTGCAGTTAGCAGTGCTATGTCAGTTGACATATCAACTAAGGATAGGAAGATCAGGGCTGGAGTCCTTTCTGACATTTCATAGCTTCATATGTGACCTGGAACTATTCACTTAATAGCAACCACCATCCCCCTTGCACCCGTCACACATATACTACCACTACGAGCCTCAGAAGAAAGAGGACTTAAAGTCTAAATGATAGGGCTGCTGTAAAGTTTAAAGGGTGAACTCTTCATAGGTCCTTAGCAGTTTGATATAGTTATGAATTCCAAAAATAGATATTGGATTATGTTTGTAATCTGGTCTGTACTGGGTGTAATTAAGTTATGATTAGGGCTTTGATTGGGCCAAGCCATTAGGGCACTGGCATGGCAAAGGACTGAGTTGAGGGTTTCTGATGTTGGAGTTTTGATTTTGGAGTTTGAGGCTGAAACCTTAAGCTGGAGCCCTGGGAAGTAAGCTCACAGAGGAAAGAAAAGCCAGCCCCAGGAAGGGAGGAACCCTGAACCCAGGAAGAAGCAAGCCCTGGGAAGAGAGGAACCTTGAACTCAGAGAGAAGCAAGACCCAGGAAGGGAGCCAAGGATGCCTGAACCCGCACAGACATCGGCTACCATCTTGCTCCAAGACATGAAAAGAGACTTTGGTGAGAGAAGTAATTTATGCTTTATGGCCTGGTATCTGTAAGCTCCTACCCCAAATAAATACCCTTTATAACGGCCAGCAGACTTCTGGTATTTTGCATCAGCACCCCTTTGGCTGACTAATACAGTCCTCACACAAATGTACAGGATGACGTGTGCAAAAATATTCACTGTGTCATTGCTTACAATAGCAAAAATTTGGAAAAAATATAAATTCCAACAAGAATAGAAAGGATAAATAAATAATAAATAAATAATGTATTCACAATGGAATACTATCCAGCTATTAAAAATGAATGACCTAAAACTATAAGTACTCACATAAATAAATCAAAAACATCGTGTTGGGCAAAGGAGTCAGGTTGCAAAGCAATACTTGGAATTTGATTTTATTTATATAAAGTTAAAGATTTATAAATCAATGTTAGATGTTATTTGTTGATACTCTAATGCATGGGTCAGTAAACTGTGACCCACCGGCCAAATGCTGCCTGCCATAGGCCAAATTTGCCTACACGCGTTCGTTCGTATATTTTCTTAGCTCTCTCTGTGTTACAACAGCTGAGTTGAGTAGTTGCAACAGAATGCCCATGGCCCACCAAGCCAAAAATGTTTACTTTATTGCCCTTATACAGAAAAAGCTTGTGGTCCCTGCTCCAACGTATAAAGGCATGCATGGAAGTGAACCCCATATTCAGATTAGCAGAGAAGAATGTGACTAGGTAGGGAGCTTGAGAGTATCTGTAATGCTCTCGTACTTGAACTGGTGGTAAAGACAAGAGAGTTCATTATGCTACTCTCCATTTTCTGCATATTGGAAATATTTCAGAAAGAGAAAGATTAAATGAAATTACATATGTGAGAAACTTCATCTTGTAAAGATAAGCAAATTCATACAGAGATTTGTTCTTTCTTACACACCCTCTCTCTAACACACACGTTCTCAAGTTTTGAGGAGACAGTAATTCCTTCCTATAAAATGTTGGAGCACCCTAACTATGATCTCTGGGGAATTACTGAAATTTTTTGAACAGCACAATGAAACCAAGCTCACGAAGATTACTCTAATGCGAAGGTGGAGATGGGATAGGTAGGCAATGAAAATTTTAGGATATTTTACTGAGGTGAGATGATCAGGGAACATAAGTAGGGTGGCATCTGTAGAGATGGAAAAAATCTATAAGTTCAATATACACCAAGGAAGAGGGAGAAGAGAAAAATGCCTGATGATAATGAAGTTTAAGCTGAATGCCTTGGATGTTGGTTGGACAAGAGGGAAAAATGTTTATTTTACTTTATGTTTATTTCTATGAAGTTGTAACCTAACTCTTAGTTTAATGATAGAGGAATAATTTCAGAAATAGCACCCACTGTTTGTTTTTAATGTGATAAGACACATAGTTCCTGGCAGTTTGGACTCCCACTTTCTGGTTATCAATTTTTACTTGTTTAGATTCTAGTGTCACAGGAAGTTCATCTGTTGCATAAGCTCCTCTGATTTTAGCCTTCATTTGCAAATGAAGACCTTGGAAGAACCCTGTACTAATTAGCTTTAACTCTGATTTGGAAGACTCAACTCTCAGAAGATGAAATTAAAAACATGTGCTGATTCACTATGAACTTTTTACACCCGAAGATATCACCCTTGGTAATATTTTCTCAGATGAACATAAATGGCATAACATACATTTTATCAGATTTCTATGTAATTCACTCTTAGGAGGTACTGGAAATTAAACCTAGGACCTTGCACATGGGATGCAGGAGCTCTACCACTGACCTACATCCACTCCCCTGTAATTCACTTTTAAAAAGCAGGAAAAAGGCAAAACTATGATGCCAAAGGGAAAAGGAAAAAGAGCTCTAGGGGAAAAACTTTTTTCTCTTTCCAGGGAATTTGGTGTTACCAGCAACTCTCAGACTGAAGTAATTCTTTCTAGGGAAAAACACAACAAAACAAAATAAAGCAGAAGGAAACCCAGAGTTAGGATAAATAGATCCTCACCAAAAGCCAGAGAGAGGTAAATCATAATATGTGACTAATACTGACCACAGCTCAGGTAGGATGGTTGCTGGCCAGTATGGTCATTGTGACCACTGAGGATGGTATCCTAGAAGAACCAGATGGCTTTTGTTACTCTCTCAGTAGCTGTTACATAATTTGGGAGTGTGATAGATTAAAGTAATACCTCACCATTTATGACTGCTACTATGTGGCAGGCACCAATCTTTATCATCTCATGTAATCTAAAATAAACCAAGTAGGTATTAATGTACACATAGGTGAAAACCTGAGACTCAAGAGATTAAATGACCTTTATTATAATTGATTAACAATTTATTATAATTATAATTACACTATTAACTATGGTTCACAGTGTACATTTGGATTCACTATTTCTGTTGTACAGTCCTATGGTTTTTAAAATTTTTTTTCTAATAGCATACAACCTAAAAGTTCCCCTTTTAACCACATTCAAATAAGTCATTCAGTGGTTATTAATTACACTCACAGTGTTGTGCTTCCATCTCTAACATCTATTATTAATTTTTCCATCACCCCAAACAGAAACTCTGTGCTAATTAAGTATTACTTCACCATTCCCTACCCCTACTGCAGCCACTGGTAATGTAAAGTCTAGTTTTTGACTCTATGAATTAGCTTATCCATATATTTCATATCAGTGTAATCATACAATATTTGTCCTTTTGGATCTGATTTATTTCACTCAACATAATGTCTTCAAGGTACATCCATGTATTTGCATGTATCAGAACTTCATTCCTAGTTGGATAATTTTCCATTGTATGTATCCTATGCTACATTTTGATTATCCATTCATCTGTTGAGGTCACTTGGGTTGATTTCCTCTTTTAGCAACTGTGAATAATGTTCTTATGAAAATCAGTATGCAAATATCTGTTTGAGGTCCTGATTTCAATTCTTTGGGGTATATACCTAAAAATGGGGTGGCTGAGTTATATTATCAATTCTATACTTAACTTTCTGAGGAACCAGCAAACTCTTTTCCAGAGTGGCTGCACCATTTAAAATTCCTACCAACAATGAATGAGTGTTTCTATTTCCCCACATTCTCTCTAACACTTGCCATTTTCCTTTTTTTAAATAGTAGCCATTTTAGTGGGTGTGAAATGGTATCACATTGTAATTTTGATTTGCAATTCCCTTATGGTAAATGATGTTGAGCATCTTTTCATGTGCTTCTTTGGAGAAATGTCTGCTCAAGTCTTTTACCTATTTTTAAATTTGATTATCTGCCTTTTTGTCATTGAGTAATGGAATTTCATTAAATATTCTGGATATTAAGCCCTTATTGGATATGTGTTCTCCAAATATTTCCTCCCAATCTGTAGGTTTTCTTTTTGCTTCATAATGAAATCTTTTGATGCACAAAAGTTTATAATTTGGATAAAGTCATATTTATCTATTTTTTCTTTTGTTACTTGTGCTTTTTATGTAAAGTCTAATAAACCATTGCCTAACACAAGGTTCTGAAGATGCTGCCCTATGCTTTCTTCCAGGAGTTTTATAGGTTTAATTCTTATTTTAGGTCTTGGATCTATTTTGAGTTAATTTCTGTTTATGATGTGATGTAGAGATCAACCTTCATTCTTTTTCATATGGACATTGAGTTTTCCCATTTGCTGAAGAGACTATTCTTTCCCCATTAAGTGGTCTTGGCACACAACAAAAATCAATTGGCCATAGATGTGAGAGTTTATTTCTGAACTCTCATATTGATTCCATTGATCTATACGTCTGTCCTTGTGCCAATACCAGGTTGTTTTGATTACTTTAGCTTTGTAATAAATTTTAAAATTGGGACATGTGAGTCCTCCAACTTCATTCTTCTTTTTTCAAGATGATTTATACTATTTTTACTATTTTTACTTCATTTCTGCAAAGAAGGATACTAGAATTTCTATTGAGATTGTGTTGTACTATAAGCAGCTTGAGTTAGAATTGACCACTTGACGATATTTAATCTTCCAATCCATGAACACAGAATGTCCTTCTATTTATTTAGATCTGATTTTATTTCTTTTGGCAATGTTAAATGGTTTTTCATGTATGGCTCCTTCACACCCTTGTTTAAATTAATTGCTAGTTACTTGATAATTTAGTTGCTACAATAAATGGAATTTTAAAAATTTCCTCCTCTGATTGCTCATTACTACTGTGTAGAAACAGTACTGTTGTGTGTGTGTGTTAATCTAGTATCCTACCATATTGCTGAATTTGTTTATTAGCTCTAATAGCTTTGGTATGGATTTTTCAGGATTTTCTACATACAGGATCATGTCATCTGCAAATAAAGTTTTACTTCTTCCTTCCAATTTAGATGACTTTTATGTCTTTTTCCTACCTAATTGCCTAGCTAGAATTTCCAGTACAACATTGGATAACAGTGGTGACATTGGGCACCCCTGTCTTGTCCCAGATCTTAGAGAGAAAGCTGTCAGTCTTTCACCATTGAGTATAATGTTAGCTGTGGGTTTTTCATATATGCCTTTTATCATGTTGAGAAAATTTCCTTCTATTCTTATTTTTCAAAGTGTTTTTATCAAGAAAGGATGCTAGATTTTATTAAATGTCTTTTCTGTGTCAATCACAATGATCATGTGGTTTTCCCCCTTCATTTTGTTTATGTGGTGTATTGCAGTAATTGATTTTCTTGTGTTGAACCACCCTTGCATAGCTAGGATAAAACCCACGTGTTCATGGTGTATAATTCTTATAATGTGTTGTTCCCTTCAATTTCTAGTATTTTGTTGAGGATTTTTTCATCTATATTCATAAGAGAAATTGTTCTGCAATTTTCTTTTCATGTAGTATCCTAATCCAGCTTTGGTATTAAGGTGATGTTGTCCTCACAGAATGAATAAGGAAGTGTTCCTTCCTCTTCAACTTTCTGGAACAGTTTGAGCAGTATTGGTACTAATTCTTCTTGGAATGACAGGTCGCATTCACCTGTGAAGCCATCTAGTCCTGGGCTTTTCTTTGTTGGGAGATTTTTTTTTAATGACTGATTCAATCTCTTGTAATTGGTCTGTTGAAGCCTTCTATTTCTTCTAGAGTCATTGTAGGTTGTTTGTGTGTTTCTAGGATTTATCCATTTCATTTGAGCTGTCTAATTTGTTGGCATGCAGTTGTTCATAGTATCCTCTTATGATCCTTTTTATTTCTGTGGGATTAGTAGTAATGTTCTGCCTCTTGTTTCTGATTTTACTTATTTGCATTTTCTCCCTTTTTTTGTCAGGAAAGGTAAGATTTCGTCAATTTTATTGATCTCAAAGAATTAACTTTGTTCTTTCTGCGGTTTTTTCTCAATTTCATTTATTTATGCTCTAATCTTTATTATTTCTTTCCTTCTGCTTGCTTTGGGATTAGTTTGCTCTTCTATTGCAAGTTCTTCCAGGTGTGCAGTTAGGTCTTTGATTTTAGCTCTTTCTTCTTTTCTAATGTAAGTGTTTAGGGCTATAAATTTTCCCTCTTAGCACTGCCTTTGTTACATCTTGTAAAATTTGATATATTGTGTTCTCATTTTCATTCATCTTGGATTATATACTAACTTCCCTTACAATTTATTCTTTTTTTTTTTTCACTTTTTAAAAGTTTTTTCTTCCTCTCCCCCTACTCCACCCTGCTGTTTTTGTTTATTTTTTGCTGTCTGTGTCCATTTGCTGTGTAATCCTTCTTTATCTATTTCTCTTTTTGTCTTCTCTTATCTTTCTCCTCTAAGATTCACTGGGATTCGATCCTGAGGACCTCTAGATGTGGAGAGAGGTTCTCTGACAATTATGCCACCTCAGTTCCTGGTCTCTGCTGCACTCCACTTTTACTCTCCCCTTTATCTTTCTTTTGTTGCATCATTATTTTGCTGCATGGCTCACTTATGTGGGCACTGGCTCACCACATGGGCACTCAGCTCACTACATGGACACCTGTATGGGCACTCAGCTCAACATGCAGGCACTAGGCTTACTGCATAGGCACTTGGCTCAGCTTTGGGCACTGGCACAACATGCAGGCATGCTTTTTCTTCTTCTTTTTCACCAGGAGGCCGCAGGGATGGAAACCAGGTCCTCCCATATGGTAGGCAGAGGCCTTATCACTTGAGCCACATCTGCTTCCCTGCAATTTATTCTTTAACCCACTGATTGTTTCAGTGTATTGTTTAACTTCCATATATTTGTGGATTTTCCAGATCTCCACTTGTTATTGATTTCCAACTTCAGTCCATCATGGTCAGAGAAAGCAATTTCTATAATTTCAATCTTTTTATATTTATCAGGACTTGTTTTGTGACATAACATGTGGTATATCCTCAAGAATGACACAGGCACATATAAGCAAATGTATATCCTGCTGTTTGGGATGTAATGTACTGTATATGTCTGTTAAGTCTAGTTCTCTGTTTCCTTATCGATCCTCTGCCTGATGCTCTATCTATTGATGAAAGAAGTGTATTGAAGTTTCCAACTATGATTATAGAGATATCTATTACTCCTTAGAGTTTTGCCAGTCTTTGCATCATGTATTTTGGGGCACTATGGTTAGGTGAATAAATATTTGTGATTGTTATTTCTTCTTGGTGAATTGCTCTTTTTATTAATATATTGTGTACTTTTTTGTCTCTTATATTAGTTTTGCATTTAAAGTCTCTTTTGTCCAGTAATAGTATAGCTACCCCAGCTCTTTTTTGGTTATTATTTATGTGGAATATTTTTTTCTACTCTTTCACTTTCAACCTATTTGTGTTTTGGGGTCTAAGGTGAGTCCCTTGTAAATAGCATTTATTTGGATTACACTTTTTTATCTTTTCTGCTCATCTGTCTTTTTGATTGGTGAATTTAATCCATTAAACATTCAATATTATTATTGTAAAGGTAGTTGCTTCAGCCATTTTATTTTTTGGTTTTTATATGTCATATCTTTTTTGTGGTTGTTATTTTTACCTTTTAGTTACACTTACTGTTAATGCTCATTTCTTCACACCACTCCAAGCCACTCTCTGTCTTTTCCTTTCAGCCTGCAGAACTCCCCTTCGTATTTCCTTTAGGGAAGGTCTCTTGTTGATGAACTCTCTGTTTCCGTTTATCTGTGAATATTTTAAACTCTCATTTTTGAAAGCTAGTTTGCCCAGTAACGAATTTTTGCCTGACATTTTTTTCTATTTCAGTTCCTTAAATATATCCTATCCCTGCCTTCTTACCTCCATGATTTCTGATGAGAAATCACCATTTAGTCTTATTGAGGATCGCTTGTGTGTGATGAATCACTTTTCTCTTGCTTCTTTCAGAATTCTCCCTTCATCTTTGCCATTTGACATAGTGATTAGTATGTGTCTTGAAATAGGTCTATTAGGATTTATTATGGGAAGCAGACTGGCCCAATGGATAGGGCCTCTGCCTACCACATGGGAGGTCTGCAGTTCAAACCCCGGGCCTCCTTGACCTCTGTGGTACTGGCCCATGCGAAGTGTTGATGCGCACAAGGAGTGCGGTGCCATGCGGGGTGTCCCCTGCATAGGGGAGCCCCATGCACAGGGAGTGCGCCCTATAAGGAGAGCCACCCAGTGGGAAAGAAAGTGCAGCCTGCCCAAGAATGGTGCTGCACACACGGAGAGCTGACCCAACAAAATGATGCAACAAAAAGAAACACAGATTCCCAGTGCTGCTGATAAGGATAGAAGCAGTCACAGAAGAATACACAGCAAATGGACACAGAGAGCAGACAACTGGGGGGAGGAGGGGAAGGGGAGAGAAATAAATTTAAAAAAATAAATCTTTGGGAAAAAAAAGAATTTATTCTGTTTGAAGTGTGTTATGCTTCTTGGACATGTATATTTATGTCTTTCAAAAGAGTTGGGAAATTTTGGCCATTATTCCCTTAAGTACTCTTTCTGCCCCTTTTCCCTTCTCATCTCCTGGAATGCCCATGGAACATATGTTTGTGTACTTAATGTTGTCATTTAAATCCTTAAAACCCTGGTCAATTTTTTTTCTATTCTTTTCTCTATCTATTCTTCTGTTTGTAAGATTTCGATTGTCCTGTCTTCTAGTTTGCTGATTCTTTCTTATGCCTGTTCAAATCTGTGTTTTATGCCTCTCATGCATTTTTATTCTCTACTCTTGTGACTTTCATCCCCATAACTTCTATTATGTTTCCTTTTTTACTTTCAAAGTCTTCTCCACACTTGCAGATTGTCTTTGCAATGCCCTTTATCTCTTTAGCCTATTTTCCTTCATTTCCTTCAAGTGATTTAGGAAATTTATTTGAACATCTTTGATTAGTTGTTCCAAATTCTGTGTCTACTCTGAAGTTTTCATTTGTTTCCTTGAGTGAGCCATATCTTCCTGTTTCTTTGTGTGGCTTGTAATTTTTGCTGATTTCTATGTATCTAACTATTTTGTTGCGTTTACTCTGAAGGTCAGTTTCTCTCTCTCACCTAGGGTTTTATTGTTGATTGGCTTTGTGCTAAAGCTCTTCTTTGATATTTGGTTCAACTTGTTCTAGTCCTTTAGAATAGCCTATGTTTAACTGATAAGATTTTGTTTTTAGCTTTCCTTCATCTGCTTCTTACCCTGAATATGCAATACAATTTTTAAGATTGAACTATTTGTGCAATTGTTTCACCTCCAGGAGAAATCTTCCTTTACATTGTTTCTTCTCCAGGCATCTTGATCTGTTTTCTTGTTTGTTTGTTTGTTTTGTTTTGTTTCTTTGTTTTTGTTTTACATCTATAGTGTTATACACTCCTTTCATTGTCTCTAGCTGCTTTTCCTGGAGGGCAGATTCTCAGAAGAGTATCACCCCAGAGAAACTTTCCCAAGTGTATATTTCTCAACCAAAACAGGGCCAGGTATGCATGAAGGGGTCACAGACTTGCTTCAAAGTGCCCTAGGCAAGGGATCAGGAAAAATGCCTGAAGGCTCTTTGATGGCTTCTCAAAGCTGTGCTTTCCTGGCCTGCCCAGCAAATGCAGACCTTCAACTCTCTCTTCCCTGCAGCCCTGAGAGAAGCACTACATCTTTAAATAACCGCCATCTCTGCCCCTGTCCTAAGTTGGGGTTGAAACAATGGCAGCTGTCACTTTTGTCTGAGGTGAATTGAAACAATAGCTCAGAGGTAGAACTCAGTGATCCAAATTTGCCAATTAAAAATTGTGGTCATTGATTGGCTGTGCCTACCCCTGTTCTTGGGAAAGAGAATTTTTATGTCTTGCTCTGTCTTCAGTGAGCTAACCAGGGATTAGACCCCGAAATGGCCTGCCAGTAAAATGGGGGATGGGCACCAGCAGACACCATGCAGAGAGAGAAATTCACTGTTCTCCACCACAGTTTATCAGCCTCTTCCCTTTTTGCTGTGTGGAGTTCTTCTGGCCTTCAGAGCCCCAGAGCAGTTCTCTCAGACAGTTGCTCCCTCCTCAACAGCCATTTTGATTGAAGGTCTGAGTCCAGGAGTACCCTACTCCAATATCTTACCCAGAACTATCCCACTCCCTTTCATTTCTCATTTTAAGTATTTGCATCCTCTCTCCTTTCTCTTTGTCAGTCTAGCTAAAAGTTTGTTGATTTTATTGATATTTTCCAAGAACCAACTTTTGGTTTTATTGATTCTATCTAGTACTTTTTTGTTCTCTAGTCCATTTATCTCTACTCTAATCTTTGTTATTTCCTTCCTTCTGCTAACTTTGAGTCTAGTTTGTTCTTTTTCTAGATCCTCAGATTGCAAGTTAGGTCTCTGATTTGAGATCTTCTTTTTTAAAGTAAGCATTTAAAGTTATAAATTCCCCTCTTAGCCCTGCCTTTGCCAAATCCCATAATTTTTGGTATGTTGTATTTTCATTTTGATTTGCTTCAAGATATTTCCTAATTTCCCTTGTGATTTCTTTTTTGACCATTGGTTTTTTAGACATACATTATTTAATTTCCATGCATTGGTGAATTTTCCAGTTTTCTCTCTGTTATTGATTTCTAGTTTCATTCCATTGTGGTTAGAATACAAATTGCATTATTTCAATATTTTTTAAATTTACTGAGACTTGTTTTGTGACCTAACATTAGCTCTATCATGGAGAATAATCCATGTGCTCTGAAGAAAAATGTGTATTCTGATGCTGTTGGTTGAAATAGTCTATATATTTCTATTACGTCTGGTTGGTTTGTATTTCCTTATTAATTCTCTGTATAGATGTTCTATCCATTATTGAAAGTGATGTGTTGAAGTCTCCTACTATTAATGTAGAATTGTCTATTTTTCCTTGCAAATATGGCAATATTTGCTTCATATATTTTGGGCTCTGCCATTAGGGCCATATTTATTTATAATTGTTACTAATTACCTATTTTTCAGTCTGGTTCAATTTGCCTTAATGAGTGTATAGTGACCGTCTTTGTCCCTTGTAATGGTTTTTTTTACTTAGAGTCTTTTTTATCTGATGTTAGTATGAATATCCCAGCTTTCTTTTGGTTAGCATTTGAATGGTATATTTTTTCTATTCTTTCATTTTCAAACTACATGTTTTTGAATTTGTGAAGAGTCCCTTGTAAATCTCATGGTCCTTTCCCTTCCACACAAAGGAGTTCACAAGATTAAGAATCTTTCTGAGAAATGGGTTCAATATCAATTTAATTTAGCTTCCAGTAAGTTGGCTGAAATCCAGCCTATATTTATTAAATGCAATATTTTGTTAATTCCTGTTCCTATCTTTCACACTTTTTCTTACCATCTATATAATTTTTAGGCTATCCTCTCTCTGTTTTTGGAATTAAGGGGTGGAAAAATAACCCTCCATCAAGACCTGAGAAACATTTCTTGCAGATGTTTGTTTGGTAAGTGGCACCAGACACTGCAGTGACAGCAGTTTTGTCCCTACAAAACAAAGGCTGGCATTTAGTTTTCCATCTTTTTGTGTTGAGAGTCCAGACGTTAAGCCACATCACTCCTTGGGAGAAAAAAAACTTCCATATTGCATTAGAACCTCATCATTAATAGACTGCTAATAGAATGCATCTATTCCTCCTTTTTATTTATAGAATGGTATTTGAATTCATTTACACAGAAGGAGGTGCCCACCACCCTGCCTGCCTTTCTGTGTAACAGGCACCCTTCTACTTGTCACAATCAGAGGTCCAAAGAGCAATTATGTCTTTGCACATTCCTCAGAGTTGCTCTCTCCTGAAGTCACTTTGCAAATCTTGTTGACCAATTTGTAAACTACAGAAAATGCAGGAGCCTACCCAAACTATAAATCGGTTCTATGTATCTTCCCTAAAAACACAACTGAAAATGTAAAAAAAAAAAAAAAAAAAAAAAGTGCCCCCCCTCCTTTTTTTTGCAGATGCTCTACAAGAAAGCTTCTTGAAGGAAAAGGCATTACACTAGGCAAATGGCACCATGTGGGGATTGTCACAGGGAGGAAAAATAGCATGCTGTGTCTGCGCAACTATCAATAATTTACTATGCTCTATCTAGTTGATTCTGCTTAGATGAGAAAGTATAGACTCTCCAAGAAATAGTGTCAAGAAAATCCACTATTCCTTCTGAGAAAAATGGTAAAGAGTCCTATCTTACAACAATCCTGAAAAAAAGTCTCATATGTATTAAAGATTTTTAAAATTATGAAATTACTGGGGAAAACTACATTTATGATCTTCATAAACTTGGTGACTAAGAAGGATTTATTGAACAAAACATAAATAGAAAAATAATAAATTTGACTATTAAAATATAAAACAAAAATCAAGACACCATAGGGAAGCAGACTTGGCCCAGTGGATAGGGCATCCTTCTACCACATGGGAGGTCCAAGGTTCAAACCTCGGGCCTCCTTGACCCGTGTGGAGCTGGCCCATGCGCAGTGCTGATGCGCGCAAGGAGTGCCGTGCCACGCAGGGGTGTCCCCCGCGTGGGGGAGCCCCACGCGCAAGGAGTGCGCCCCAGAAGGAGAACCGCCCGGCGCGAAAAGGAAGTGCTGCCTGCCCAAGAATGGCACCGCCCACACAGAGAGCTGACACAACAAGATGACATAACAAAAAGAAACACAGATTCCTGTGCCACTGACAACAGAAGCAGACAAAAAGAAGAACACACAGAGAATGGACACAGAGAGCAGACAACTGGGGTGAAGCTGGGGGAGGGGAGAGAAATAAATAAAATAAATCTTTTAAAAAAAAAAGACACCATAAACAAAGTTAAATACATGAAGCAAACTGGAAGAAATATTTATAACATAAGTAACAGAAAAATTAGTATAAACAATATATAAATAACTACTATAAATAAAAACAAAAATGATAAACAACTCAAGAGAGAAATTGGCAAAGGATATAAAGAAAAAACTTGCCAAGAGAAAACATAAGTGGTCAATAAACATATAATAACATCTGAAACTAATCAGTAACCAGAAAATGTAAATTAATATAAACAGCATTTTCACCCATCTAATTGAGAAAAATTGTAAAGTATGATAATACTCAAAGTTGGGAAAGCATATGAAAATATGTATTCTCATACACTGCTAGTGGAAGTATAGTTTTCAGTCTTTTTGGAGGGCTTTTTTGCAGTGCATAAAAATAAAATCTTATTCCAATTCTTAGGTATCTTCCCCAGAGAAATTTTGGCACATGTGTATAAGGATGTTTATTGCAACATAATTTCTAATGGTGAAAAAGTGGAAATCCCCAAAATGATGATCAACATTATTTAAATTGTTTAAATAAACTGTGCTCAATCTAGAGTATCAAATATTAGGCAATGGTTTTATATATGTACAATTTTATATGTATAAACTTTGAAAGAGGAAAATAAGGGAGAATAGGATTAAGGGTGTCAAAAGATAATAACTTAATCGTTTGGATTTAGTTATTATAATGTAATGTTATGCTATGTTTTTATAAGATGACTGCATTAAAGCATGCTCATTCCCTCAATATTTTTCCCTGTCTTCCATTTTGCCAATTCTGCGATTTGATGCTACCAGCAGGCAGGCATGTTTAGATTCTCTAGGACTGAAGATTTTTGGATTTTTTTTTTTTTTAACATATTTTAGGATATTCCAGCTTTGGGGGCTTCAGTGAAAATTATAAACCTCTCTTTAGGAACAGCATATATGCACACATTTTCAAATACAACCTTCAAGGATTCCTGGGCCCAAATACAATCATGGCCCCAGATTTGGAGCCTGGACTCCAGGAGAGCAAGGATTGCCCCCATAATCACTTTGAGACTGACATTACTTTATTCTGGCCTGCCCTTTCAACCCTCGACCACCACCAGCATTTGTCCCTAATGTAGACCTGATGTCTATTTTGAGAACTTCAATGATGAAAAAAAAGCAACAGACAATTCTCTGCTGTCAGTGATCCTCTGAGACCTAGAACAGTGGGATTTTCCCTTATCAGTAACATCCCTTAGCAGGACTATATTCTCCACGCGCAGGAAGATTATTTACCACAATTTCCATGTCCTTGTTAAATACATATTTACCATGACTATCATGTTAAATACACCTGCCAAGCCTGGAAAATGCAAAGCCATGCTGTTTATCCTTTTCTTTGAATTAATGACATTAAAGTACAAGAGGCCTAAATTATCCCAGGACAACTGGGACCAGAAAAAGGCCATTAAAATCAATTTAAAAGGGAAGCCAGAATCTCAAAGTTTTATTAGGAATTGATCTTGAAAAATGAAAGTGAATAAAAATGTGTTTTATATTCGTATAATATTAATTATAGTCACCAGAACTCTGCTATAATTCTTAGACCTAACAAAGAATAAACCATGTGATTTTTTTCCTGTGCAATATTTACTTTGCAATCGAGTTGCATTATATTAGCATTGTTTTAATGCAAATTTACAATGAGGAGAGAGGGTGAGAATAGCAGACATCCCTTTATATATAAAATTGTAAAGGGCAAACTGAGAAAGTAAGCACGTCACTGTGGGAGCAAAGGGGCTAGGAGTTTGCGGAGGGGAGGGCAGGGTGAGAGAAAAGGACATTGAAAGAAAGCAGAGAGTCTGTAGCCACCAAGCTGCAAATGGGGAGACAAAAGTTATTATTACACTCATATTGAGAAGTCATGTAGCAACATCTTCCCTAGTAGAAAATATGGGGGCCAGAAGAAATACCTGGAGGAAAATTTTTCCTATTTCTTTTAGCCCCTTCATAATCTATGCTGCAAAGATTTAAGAGAAAAAATGTGATTCCAAGCAAAGTGAAATGGAAAACACTTCCTTTCAAGAAAAGAACTTCTATCTTTTATCCACCCACCTATATGACAACATGAGCCTTTGGAAATGGATCACAACATGATATGCATTCCCCCAGCCTCTGAGAACCACAGCAGTTCTGAGCTCCTCTCAGGCGTCCCTCACCACAGCACCAAGGCGGCTTCATGTCATCTTTAATTAAGACACTGATAACTGAGTTGCCAATCGGCTCTGTCCTCTGACTCATGCATTAAGACAAATAAGTGCTGAAAACTTGATGCTTCCCCTGCTGATAGTACAGTCATTAGAAAACGCCCTATGAGATTTTTTGAATCTTCCAGTTACTTGTGGAGTTTAACAAATCACCCCTGTCAAGCTGGCATATTTGCATCTGATGCACCTATCTTCCCATTGTTCCAGATTTCAAGTTTTCCCAGCTTCTGGCAGTATTGGGGTAGCAAGAACAGAGCTTTGGGGTTAGAAAGACCTACCCTTGAATTCAGATCCTGCCACTTTCTAATTGTGTGGCCATGGACAGGTGATTTGCCTTCCTTGAACTCAGTTTCCTCATCTATAAAATGGGTGTAAGAAAAACCTTCCACCCAGGGTTGCTGTGAAAAGGGAGCAGGCAGTGAAGGAAAAGCCTGTGGCATTGACTCAGCTACCTCTACCACCCCCTGGCACGCAGGCACACAAGCACACACATTTCCTTTCCTTCAAGAGGACCCTGGGCCCCACAATGATTGGGTACGCCATAATAAAATTCTGCCAGATCTGGGAGGTGTGGAAGGAAGGAGGGGGATAAGGATTGTATTACTTTCCCTCTCCGGCAGGTGGGAGAGGGTCGAAGTGTGGGATGGGCAGCAAGGCTGCCGAGAGTGAGGCAGCCTCCCCTCAGAACAAAAGAACTTGGTCCTTGGTCACTGCTTTATCAGTTACCTGAGAGTTGCATCAGTCAGGTTGCAACATTTTCAGCAAAACAGAAAAGTCCACGGTTCAAATGGCACAGGACCATAATTTGGAGAGTGGGGGTAGGTGGCACAAAGGTGAAAGTGTCTATCATTTTATAAAAATCACAGCTAGAAACAGGGAGGTAACTTCACCAACCTCTTCCCTGTCCTGTCTTCAGAAGCTGCTGAAGTGATTCTAGGCCATGCCAGAGGCAATAGATTTCCTTAAAGCCCAAGTGTGAGTTTCTCAAAGAATTTAAGGTGAGTCACTCTCCTTGCGCCACCTCTCCCTTCTAAATAAAAACCCGGTTAAAAGAAACGGCCCTGGGTCCCCTCACAGTTGGCTAATTTACTGTAGCAGGAATCAACAAGGAAATGCCTTATCTGTAGATTCACTGTTTGGACAATTTTAATAATAAAGTTCCTCCTAACGCTTTCCATCTGAAAAGACTGCTTAAGAATATTAGAAATGGAAAGCAATAGAAGAGGTTACAACTGAATGCAAGAGAGAAAGCTGTTTAAACCTACTCTCCTCCTAGGGAAAACTTTCATTTTAATTAAGCATTTCTTAAATATTGTCCTTTTCCTATTTCTAGTCACCTGACTTTAGCAATATTCCCAAACTCACATCAAGGTTTGACAAATCTCCAGTATATAGCACACTATACAAGTCAGACAGGGTATGGAATCAGAATAGAAATGTTTCCAAAGGTTCTCTGTTGATTATTCTGGATGACTGCAAGGTAAAAAAACACTCCAGAATAATTTTTCAGTAAGGTCCGCAACTGCTAGACCCATTAACTCCTGCTGCTTTTTTGTTCATTTGGGCTTTCTGTGGTTTTAGGGCTAGCTGGTATTCTTTTTTGTTTTCTTTAAATTTTCAGAATTTTACATTAAAGTCTACTAGGATTCATTCATTGGCAGGAATTACAGATGTTAAAATGAAACTTGAAATGACTGCTTTCCCCTGTGGCCATGAGATAGATACCCGGCTCCCAGAGGAATTAGGTACTTACTTGGATAGTTCGGGGTTGGAGTTCAAACTTTCAAGGTCCTGGGGGGATTCTGAGTCCGGTCTTCCTCTTCAAGTCCCAGAAATTTTCCTATAAATGCACAGAACCTGAATTTGCATTGGGGTGAGTGGAGGAGAACCAGGGATGAGTAGGAGAAGGGAGTTCTAGCAGAAGCCGGAGACGGCCACAGGCAGGCTTCCGGTCTAGCAGCATCCCTGCCTTGGCTCGGTGCCTCGTGGACACAGATTAGTCATTAACAATCCCTTCCCTGCTAAATTATATAAACATAGAAAGAAACCTCGAGATTCCCAGGATGAACTCCCAGAGTCCCAGAACAGGCAACGGGACAAAGCTGAGAGGCCCTAAAGCTTGCCTTTCAAAACACTCCTCCTCAGGCTGTTTTTTAAGGCTCTCAGGTGCCCAGATTTCTGTACACACCAACTAAACCTAAACTGTCATCTTCCCTCTCTTATTTTCCAATTTCTTTTAATCGAAAGACCCCAGTGACCCAAGCTTGAAAGTCTGAAACTTCTTGACACTTTCCTCTCTGTACTCTCCCATAGCTACTAATATTTGTGTGATTCTACCTTTAGAATGTCTCTTATTTCTAACCCTCTCCACCCCTCTGCTAATTTGGGCCAGTCTTTCTCTCTTCCTTCCCTCCTTTCCTCTCTCCCTTCCTTCATTCCTTCCTTACATCACTCCCAACTTCTTAGCCAATTGTACCAAGCTCTCCTGCCTCCGTGCCTTTGCTCAAACTCCCCTGTTTACCTGAATTCCCTTCCTCTCTCATCCACAGTTCTTCTAGGCCCATCTCAAATGCTGTGTTCTCCCAGAAGCAGCCCGATTCCTCATTGGCCCCCACTCTGCCCACGAAACGCATCTGACCCTTTATTTTTTAAAAAAGATTTATTTATTTATTTATTCCCCCCCACCACTGTTGTCTGCTCTCTGTGTCCATTCGCTGTGTGTTTTTCTGTGACCGCTTCTATCCTTATCAGCGGCACCAGGAATCTGTGTTTCTTTTTGTTGCATCATCTTGCAGTGTCAGCTCTCCGTGTGTGCGGCACCCCTGCGTGGCATCCCACTCCTTGCACACATCAGCACTGCGCATGGGCCAGCTCCACACAATGGCCCTTTATTTTTAGTTCTCTTATTGTCCCTCATTTCTTCTGAGCTCATATATTATAATTCACTGCATGTCTTCTCTCTTTTACAAGGCGCATTTCCTTGAGGATGGGCATAGTAGCAGACTTGCCTTTGTTTCTATCCCTAGGCCTAACTTAGTGCTTCTCACAGAAAATTATTGCATAACTGTGCTAAGGGAATCAATGAACGAGCTGAGAAAAGGACAACTTAAAAGCATGCCTGAGGGGAGGTGTGTGTGCACATGTGCGTGCCAATGTTTCCCCATTGTAAAGAAAGTTAATGGAAGGTTGTTGTTAGGAATGTTATATGTTACTTCTCTAATTAAATAGCATGTGTATGTCCCACAGACTCACACTGCCTACCTCTGTGGGCTCCAGATACACTACTAACACACACACACTCACACACGCACGTGCACACACACATCCTTTGTCACAAGGAAGAGGGGCAACCCAGCCCTGGAAATTCTCCCTTCCCAATTTGAAATATTTTTGCGCTGCCTGGGGATGTCGCACGGACTCACAAGTGACTCCAAGTCCAGTTCTTCTTGGAGAACAAGAGCATGTGTAGTGATTTCATTCCCTCCAGCTTCAGTGGATGGTGGTGGTTGAAGACAGACTAGAGCCATACCACCTGGGTTCAAATCCCAGGTCTGCCACTTATGAGCTGTGTAACCTTAGCATCGAAGGTGACATCTCTATGCCTCGCAGTTTCCTCATCTGTAAATGGAAATATAATTACTACCCATTTAGTGGGGTTATTGTGAGAATTAAATGAAGTGATATACATAAAGTGTGGGTATATGTAGAGTATCTGTTATAAGGGTTCACTATTTTTACTTTGCTCTGGGTATTTCACACTTGACAGTCTTATTTGCCCGACTGGACTAGATACTCTCTGAAGGTGGGGCTTGTTTCTCATCCTTTTGGATCTTGGACAGTTCTTGGTGTGACAGAAAGGCTTTATTAAAAATTTCAAAATGTTTTTCATTCTTTCTCACATCATACAACCAGTTCAAGAGACAATCCTTAAATTCTACCTTTAAAACATATGTACCTAATCCAATACCTTTTCCTGCTCTTGGCCTCCACCTCTCTGAGCTAGCTTCTCTCCCTTGGCCTGCAGCCTCCTGATGGGCCTCCTTATTTCTGTCTTGCCTTCCTACAGTCCTTTCCCAATACCACAGCCAGGCTGGCCCTATTGGGACAAAAGCATCATCTCACTCCTTTGCTCAAAATTCCTTAATGACTTTCATCTCCCTCAGAATAATAGGCCCAACTTCTTGCAGTGACCCACAGAAACCTAGATGAACCCCCAACCCACTATTTCTCTGACCTCCTCTCTCAACATTTGTTCCAGCCTCACTGGCCTTCTTGCTATTCTTTGAACTCATTTTCTGTCACCTCGTCTTGGAATTCTTTCTCCCAAGAGAACTTTCTTCTCTTCTTACAAGTTTCTACAACAATAAGTGAGGCTCTTCCTGGACACACTAAAGAAAATAAGATTTCCCTCTCCTTTCAGAGAACTCCCTTCTCATATCTTGCTATAGTTTTCCTCTCAGCACTTATTACCACTTGACATACATGTGTTTATTTAATGTCTGTCTCACCCTGTAGAATATAAAACAGACTCTGTTGATATTTTTCATGGCCATGTCCCTGATAACTTGATGTCTTAAGGCAATACACTAGTGCTGTAAGAAAGCCCCAGAGGGAAAGAGGATATGGCTCAGGAGACTGGACTCTTGCCTACCACGTAGGAGGTCACTGTTTGGATCCAGGTGACTCCTAAAGAAGACAGCAGCTGGTGCGACGAGCAGGTAGGGCCAGCTGGAGCAACAAGATGACGCAATAAGATTTTGCAACAAGATGATGCAACAAGAGATGCCGGGAGGAAAAACACAATGAGAGACAAGCAAAGCAGGGAGCAGAGGCGGCTCAAGCAATTAAGTACCTCCCTCCCACATCAGAGGTCCTGGGTTCAGCTTCCAGGGCCTCCTAAAGAAGCAAGATTGATGAACAGACACAGAAAGTGAAAAACAACAAGGGGGTGGGGAGAAATAAATAAATAGAAAAAATCTTAAAAAAAAAATGCCCAGAGCCTCACCTCAGGAAATTCACCATCCAATAAAGAAGGGAGACATTCAGCCAAATCATAATAATGACAACAACAATAATAAAGCAAATCATATGAGGAATTAATTGTATTTAACTGTGATAATGTGATCAGAGGGAAAAGTCCAGAGTGCCATAAAAATACTCCCCATTAATCTGACAAACTGAAAATGTCCTCTCTAGTCATGGTGCTAACTCTGACCAATGCAGGGAGAAAGAAGGGGAAAGGATAGAGCACTTACTGAGCACTTGATATTTTCCAGGTAGTATATGCACTGACAATTCAACAGTGACCAAAATGCTAAAGTCCCTGCCTTCATGCAACTTACAGCCTAGTGAGGGATACAATGAATTAATAAAAATGCACTACATAGCATTTATACAGAATATGTAAATTATAATTTACACAGAATTTATAATTTCTATTATGATGACATATTATGAAGGAGACATACAGGGTGCTGTGATGGTATTTATCGGGGAGAACCAACCACATCAGAGGAGTTAAAAAAGCCTTCCCCAAGGAAGTGACGTTTCAGCTATGATCTGAAGGAGTCTAGGTGTGTTGGGAATGAAGACATTGGAGAGAAGGGGCAATGTTTCAGGATATTGAAAAAGCAATGGCAAAGGTTCTGAGGCTGGAAGTAGCTTGGAAAATTGCATGAAATGAAGAGTAGGTAGGCCAGTGTTTTGCAAGTAAGAGTGTGGACGGAATCCATGAACTAGGAGTAGGACAGGTAGGGGCAAGTGGCATGCTGGCAAATGTTTAACAGTCTGCTCTCTGGGGAGGGCTTGCGGGGGAGGGATTACACACAGTTTATTTTAAATTTTACTGCTATACCAAATGTGTAAGATATGTTTTATAATAATAAAACATACAATTTTGTCTATTGTAAATTCCATATAGCCAATTAACTTTTACAAAATGCTTTCATTGAGTTTTGCTGAACTCTTGTATTGGGAACCAACTTATGGCTGCAGTTCAACCATGATGTGACAAATGGAATTGCATTCCAATTCATTTCCCCATAAACGTATCCTCATTTAATTTTATATGGGATCTATTGTTAAACTGTTATTTATCTGCATACAAATTATATTCATTAAAGTGAACCATCTTTCATCTCTAACGCTATGTATGTTGAAAATTCACTCATCTATCAGTGAAGAAAGCAGCTTCTTTGCCAAATCAAATCATGGTTTTTGAAAACAAGAGGAATATTTCTTCAATTATATTGTACTCTTCACAAACAACACAAACAATACATGCTTTTTAAGTTTAATCTGCATAATTCAAATTTTCTCCATCACTTAGACCAGGGACCAGCAAACTTTTTCTCTAAAGGGCTGAACTGCAAATATTTTAGGTTTTGTGGGCCACATCTGATCTGTATGACATAAATACAGATGTAGATAGATAAATAGAAAGATATCATCTATCTCTCCATTCATCCATCCATACATCCATCTCTCTCTATTTATATCTCTTTTAAAATGCAAAAACTATTCTTAGATTGCAGACCACATACAGAAATATCCATGGGCCAAATTTAACCATCCAGTCTTAGTTTGCCAACCCCTTAGACCAGTATTTCTCAGGGGGGACAGGGGAGTGGTTTTGCTCACTGGGTGACATTTAGTAATGTTGGGAGCTAGTTATTATAGCTCTCATGGTTGGGGAGGAGAGTGCTGCTGGTATCGAGAGGGTAAAGGCAAGGAATGCCACTAAGCTTCCTATAATGCACAAAACATCACTCCACAACAAAGAATTATCTGGTCCAAAATGTAGTAATGCCAAGGCCTGAGAAACCCTGTCTTAGACAATAAAATAATAGATCAAGCGCTGATTTGTAGAGCTTGCTAATTTCCATTGATGAAATATTCCCATCAAGGCCAATTTCAAGCTACCAAAGTGATGCCACTGAACACAGAGTTGGAAAAGTTTGCAGTGGCACACTATTACATTGTAGTTTCACCATATAGATACAACAGCTATAAATAACCTCAAAAACAGAGATCACTGTAAAATGTAAAATAAGCAGCATATAATGAATTTTGAGTACTTGTTATCTTTGTTTTTAAAATGTATTTATTATAAATTACTATAATTTAATTTCTAATAATGGTTGTGTTAAACAACTAGCTCAGAAATTCCTGAAATTTTAGCAATTGGTTCTCATGGGCCAGGACAAGCTGGCTCCAGGACACCGCTGGGAGCATGGAAGCTTCTTCCATTCAGTCCTTACAAGCCGGGAGCGAGGTAGTATTATCTCCATTTTACAAATGAAGAAACTAAACCTGAGATATTCAGTGACTTGTCAAAATGACAAAGCTGGACTTTAAATTCAGGTTTATTTTTCCTCCAATGCTGATACATCTTCTCTATATTTTACACTAGTAACAATCTGGGCAAAGTAGAATCAAAATTTCATTCTTGTGAAATGCTTATCAGGAATGGGATATTTTAATTAATTGCTGAATAGAAATTAAGATGAAGGTAGTTATTAATATCTTGCTAGTGATCAATGCCAGTATAATATTAGATTCTTTGCAGAAAAGTCTTCCTTCCAATAAATGTCTCCTTCTCTAGAAATGTGTGTGTGATTTCTGTTTGTTCGTTTGCTTTGTTTTTGAGGTACTAGGGCTGGCACTCAACCACTGAGCCACATTAGCTCTCCTGAGTGGGTTTTTTCATTTGTTTGCTTTTTGTTTTTTGTTTCTTAGGAGGCGTAGGGAACTGAAACTGGGACCTCCCAAGTGGGAAGCAGAGGCTCAACTGCTTGAGCCACATCCGCTCCTCTGTGTGTGATTATTGTTTTGACTTTAACTCCTCCAGATTTCCCCTTTGAACTGAAAATTCTGCCCCCCTCATCCTAATGAATTAGCTCATTACTGATTAGAGGCCATAAAAGATGCTGAAATAATTGATAACCTTTGAATAGTAGTCTGGGGCAGGAGCCTGGGTGATTCACTACTAATGGGGGCAGGTCAGTGCACTTGACTTCATCAGAGGGTGACCACAAGTAGACAATGAAATAGACAAAGGGAAGGAAGAAAGGAGGACATGGATAATCAAGCTGGCCTCTTTCCTCATTGGTGCAAACCTGGGTGTGAGCATAAATCTCTATCACAATAGCAAATTAATCTATCAGAAAGTAATATCTGCAGTTTTGAATAACTCCTTTCTTCTGATTAGATGTCACAACCCTCAAGAAGCTTCATTCCCAGAACCAGAAAGAACTTCCAGGATCTTCAGGCAATAGGCCTTCAAGTCAGGGGGCCAAGGCTTCCATCCTGACTCTGGTTTTATCATGTGAATTTGGGCACATCAATCTTTGACCTTTAGTTTTCTCATAAAAAAAAAAAAAAAATCACAATAGGAAAAGGACGACTACCTCATTGTTATTGTGAAGTTCAACATGAAATACCATATGAAAATGCAGTTGTTTAAAAAAAAAACAACCAACCAAAAACGGCAAAGGAAGCATCTGCTGGGCTCACCTAATATCTGAGCCAGACCCATATCCAGGCCCCGCCCAACTCTCTGTAATCAGTCGTTGTGAGTGAGTCACCAAAGTCCCTGGGCCACACCGTGGAGATAATCCTCTCCAAGAGCGGTGAAGAACCCAGCCAAACCGTCATCTGAGTCCCGATTGGCCAGACCTAACACCAGAACCTTTTTAAAAGAAAGTATTCACAACTTGCTTTTTTGAATAGGGATCCATGAGGAAAAAACTTTACTACATTGTATGTAGGAAATCTCAAATGCATTTCTTCACTTGTCCTAGATTGAATGCACTTTGCTTTCTTTTTCTTCCTCTCCCCTATCTTTGGGATTTTGAAGGAATCCTTTATTATTATTATTATTATTATTTTAATTCTCAAATAGTACATGGTCATTGTTGGAAAATGCAAATAATCAAAAAGAAGAATGTAAAATTCACCTATAATCTCACAACCCATAAATTCACCAGAACACACTATGAATAGTTTGAGGTCTCTTTCCCAAAACTTTTTAATGCCAGTAGATATATCCATGTCTTCTTTCTTCATAAAAAATCATATCATACTGGTGTCGGATTTTCTCTAGGTTCTTGGCTAAGCCATAAGAAATGAATTTCCAGGGAAGTAGACGTGGCTCAACTGATAGAGTGTTCGTCTACCATATTGAGGGTCCAGGGTTTGATCCCCAGGGCCTCCTGACCTGTGTGGTGAGCTGGCCCACGTGCAGTGGTGCTGCACGCAAGGAGTGCCCTGCCAGGCAGGGGCACCCCTGTGTAGGGGTGTCCCACACAAGGAGTGTGCCCCACAAGGAGAGCCACCCCACGTGAAAAAACACAGCCTGCCCAGAGTGGTGCCACACACACAGAGAGTTGGTGCAGCAAGATGACAAAACAGAAAAGAGATACAGTTTCTGAGTGCTGCCATATAATGTGAGTGGACGCAGAAGAACACACAGCGAAAGGACACAGAGAGAAGACAATGGTGGGGAAGGGGAGAGAAATAAATAAAATAAATCTTTAAAAAAAAAAGAAAGAAATTTCCAGAGCAAGCTGGGTTAGTCTAATAATTTATTAAGGAAGGGAGGGAAGAGAAATGGGAGAAAATAACAGCTCCTGGGTCCCATGTAGAGAGGAAGGGGCTGGAAAGTGATAAAGAGGGCTGATTTACAGACTATAGTTCCCCGTTACAGATCACAAATGCCCAGATCTACTTGTGTGCTCATCATCACAGGAGGGGGAAGGTTAAGGTAAGAGCAAAGGGAAAAGGGAAGAATGGGGCCGGTTTGATTTCTCGCTTGCCCTTTAAACCATTAATTATTCCGCCTCTTTGATAATGACAGGGGAAGAATGTCAGCTGTTTGTTGTTTTGATTGATTACCCCACCCATCTATCCCCCAGGAGGGCCCAATGGTAAGACCCCTGGAGAATATCCAGGGCTTCTCCTGGCTTCCAGAGGAAATCTCGTTCTGAATGGCGGAATCTTGCATGTTCTTCCAGCAGCCATCTTGGGGGTACCAAAAGCCATGTGTTTAATGGTGGCGGTTTTTCTGCCAGGTTCCAGGTTTGTCTATTAATTCCCTAACTAGCCTGCTTCAATGCAGTCTATACTGTATTGTGACTGCTTTCCTCATTAATATATCATAAAGACACTATAGGCAGGGCAGACAATCTCAGGAATTTGGCACCCTGTCAGCGGGCCTTCCTTTGGAATATATGCTCCAAATAACATAATAACAGAGTTAGAATCATTTACAATCTCTGTGCACATGGTTCTTCTGCCTCTTTTATTTGAACCTATAATTAGAACTATACTCATTAAATATATGCTCCAAAGACTTAAATCTTTGGTCTTTTCGTGTGCTGGTTGAGCCTTGAGTCTTGGCAGAGTTGGAACACTACTCTCTAGTTCACTGGACTCACCCAGGACAACCAACAAAAGGATGATGAAGGACAACACCCATCCCAAAAAAGCAGAGTATCTACAGCTGCAAGCAAGACAGTTCCATCCATCTGCCCCACGGGATCTAAGCCCCTCTCAACAGAAACAGTGTGAACATCACCATCCCCACATCCTCAAGACTGAAGAATGAACAAACGTAAGGGGGAAATGCAATTATGTACTTAAGTGGTCTTATGATTATTCTAGCAATGGAAGAACCTATATTATTGATATAAAGGCAGTGGCCACCAGAGGTTCTAAGGAGGAGAGGAAAGAATTGGTATAACATGGGGTACTATGGGGACACTGTAATTGTTATGAATGACATTGTAATGACAGATGCAGGCCATCATACATTTTGTCAAAACCTATAAAACTGTGCAGTGCAAAGGGTAAACTACAATGTAAACTGTCACCCACAGTCAGTAGCAATGCTTTAATATGTGTTCATGAATTGTAACATATGTACCACAATAATGAAAGATGTTGTTAATGGGGGAAAGTGTAGGAAGGAGAGGCAGTGGGGTATATGGGAATGCCTTATATTTTTTATGTAACATTTATGTAATCTAAATCTTCTTTAAAAATAAAAAATCTATTCAAAAATATCATAAACATTTTATTATTAAATCTTTGATTACATATGACATAAGTTAATGATCGTGTAATATTCCAATTCACTATGCGCATGTGTATGTATATACACACGCATCACTTGACCAATCCCTTACAGTTGAACATTTAACTTGTTTTCAATTTTTCTCCATTATAAATGATATTGCAGTGATTGTTTTTAGTTTGCCAAAGGGGTGTTGATGCAAAGTACCAGAAATGGACTGGCTTTTATAAAGAAGATTTATTTGGGGTAAAGCTGACAGTTCCAAGGCCATGAAATATCCAAATTAAGGCATCATCAGAGGTGCTTTCTCAACACAGTCAGCTACCGTCGATTTGTTGTCTGGCCATGCGGCAAATCAAGATGGCCACCGACACTGCAAAGGTCTCTGCCTTGCCCTCCAGGGCCGCTTCCCTCAGAGCCCAGCTCCTGGAGCTCAGCTGTGAGCAACCAGGCATAGGGCGTGTCTCGTTCCTGGCCTCCTCTGTCAGTCTTGGCTGCTCCACTTTCTTCCTGAGTTCAGCTGCTAGCTAACAGGCATATGGCGTGTCTCTCCTTGGGCCTCAGCTCCTTGAACCTCCCAGGCTCCTCTTCTCGCAGCTCAGTGATGGGCGAAACTGGAGTCCTTTCTCTCACATGGCGGGATCAAACATGCTGGCTCCCTTTGCCTGTGTCTCCGTTTTTACCAGACCCAGCAAGAGGGCAGAGACTCAACCCGAGTCACGCCTCACTGACTAGTCCAATTAACAGGGTCTCATACCCACAAGAATGGATTAGTTCACAAGCATAATCTTTCTCTTTTCGGGATTCATAAAATAATTTCAAACTGCACAGTGATCATCCTTTGTAGCTAGATCTTTGCCTACATGTTTGATTCCTCGGCCTGATTTTCTAGAGGTGGAATTGCTGGATTACAGTGAATACATTTTTAAGACTCTACAGGGAACATTTGGAAACTGCTTCAGAAATGTGGTGCCAGTCTGTATTCCCCCAATAGGGTATAAATGTATCTGTTTCATGCCCCTTCAGCAGCATGCCAGGGATTGGAGGATTCTTCTTTCTTCAAGGGAGCCTTCCTGTGAGATGCCCCGAGTCCTCACCCTACACCCCCCAACAAAGAGGCAGCACAGAAACTCAAATATTGTTGATTGAACTGTAGGACATGACCTATTAGTGGTCCATAAAATCAATTTAGTGGGTAGTCGACAGAATTTGTTTGCATTTATTGAAATAGTCTATAAAAGAGTAGCAGCATTTGGGATTTGGGAATTGTCCTGAAGGATGTTGCAGTGAGGGATACAAGCCATTATATACATATAAAAAATATATATATATTTATAACTTACAAAAATGTGTGGGAGAGAGTTTAACCTTTACTGTAAATTATAATCCACACTTAGTGGCAATGATCCAATGTGTGTTCAGCAATTGTAACAAATGTGCTGCTCTAATGAAAGAAGTTGTTAATGTGAGAAAGGGTGGGAGGGGTAGGGAGTGAGCATATGAGAATCCCCTACATTTTTTATATAACATTTGTGTAATCTAAGCATCTTTAAAAAAAATAGCAGTAAATATTTCCATTGCAAGTAGAAAAGTAAGTACTGACTAATGGAGCTCTTTGTTTCACTTGTACATGTGGGTGTCAGTGAGCCCTGGATTTCAACATAAGTTTACACTTTTAAAAAGTTGAAATGCACTTGGTTTGTCCAAAATTCATTGAAGTGAATCCCAAGAGACTTGGATCCTGGACATAATTTGGTGGGTAAGAAAGCCAGAGGTACAGGTAAAGAGCATGCCTTCCCTGGTGGAAAAGTGTTGTTGATGGAAATGAGATAGAATTCTTAAAGGTTCACAAAATTAGGTACTAAAAGAAAATACATAACCATATGTCATGGTTTTATAATAGAGGAAATGATAAATTTCAGGGTGTAACTCCCTTCACATACTTTGGTCTTACTATATCTATGGTCGTAAGCTTGACTCTTACTCTTCACAGCTGTTGTGTTTTTGGTTTTGGTTTTGGCTCTTTTCTGGGGGGGGCGGGGTAGAGGTAGGCAAACTAATCCCACTAAGCTTCAGTTTCCCCACCTGCAAGATGAGGCTATTCAACTGGGATGAAACCCAAGGTCCGTTCCACATCAGTGAACCTGGGAGTGTGGTGGAGGGATGGTAGGATTGCGTGTGCAGTACTGATCCCTTGCAGACTCCTGCAATCCATTAATAGGGCCACTTCATGAGTGTGTGAACTTTGTGCTTGTACAGGAGCCTGTACTTAGAAGGCCCTGGCCCTTCTTTTAATGCTCTATTATTGTCCTGAAATTTTAAATTTTGAATAAAGGGTCCTGTGTGTTCATTTTGCACTGGGCCCTGCAAATTAGGTAGCCAGTCCTGTTCACTAATTCAGATAACTTAAAGTCTTCATGACAGGTAAGTGGGATTCTTTTTTTTTTTTTGGCATTGCTGAATGCTGAAGCAGTAACTCTCAATTGTGGTGGATAAGAAACCACCTGCTTAGAGGGTGTATTACATTCACGATTTCAAAGTGTCAGCTCAGTACATAAGGGAATCCCTACCTGTTTAAAACTTTTGTTCTGCCCAAGTCTTGTATTCCATTGTTCTGGCTCCAGCTGGAATAGACTGTCTAAACTGCACTCAAGTCTTGCAAAAAAATAGTCTCAAAATAGGATGACCCACTTAATGCCATGTGCTGCTGTAATGGGTTAATTGGATATGAAACATTTCACAGCAGGTTCTCAATAAAAAATATAATAAAAAGATGAAGTTTTTGTTGTTCCTGAGTCCAATCTGCATTTAAACCTCAAAGGTTGCTTAAAGATTATGAAGAGGTAGAACAAAGGATCATATTTGGGGACATGCCCCATTTTATGTTTGGAAAGAACCCAGACTATTTGGGAAATTTAGCTGATAGCTCATTGGTAAACTCTCTTTCTTTAACTGAGTTAGAGCGACTTGTCATCAGAAAATTATGTGTTTAGAGCTTGGCAGTTGTCGTGGATGTCTTCACACTATGCCCTTTGTGTTTCTGTGAGACTTGTCAGGGATAGGTCTAAGCTGACCATGGATCGGAATCAGTTATGATGAAAATCATCATGCCTTAGACAGAGGAATCAATCTGGTTCTTTTTTTTTTTTTTTTAAAGATTTATTTATTTCTCTCCCCTTCCCCCCCACCCCGGTTGTCTGCTCTCTCTATTTGCCGCGTCTTCTTTGTCCGCTTCTGATGTTGTCAGCGGCACGGGAATCTGTGTTTCTTTTAGTTGCATCATCTTGCTGTGTCAGCTCTCCATGTGTGCGGCGCCATTCCTGGGCAGGCTGCACTTTCTTTCGCGCTGGACGGCTCTCCTTACTGAGCGCACTCCTTGTGCATGGGGCTTCCCTACGCGGGGGACAACCCTGCGTGGCAGGGCACTCCTTGCGCGCATCAGCACTGCGCATGGGCCAGCTCCGCATGGGTCGAGGAGGCCCGGGGTTTGAACCGAGGACCTCCCTTGTGGTAGACGGACGCCCTAACCACTGGGCCAAGTCCACTGCCCTCAATCTGGTTCTTAAAACATCAGTCTTTACATATAGACTAGGCATTTATTAAGCATCTACTACTCAAAGGCATTGTATATCCTTTACAGAATTCACCAATCAGATATGTCCACATAAATGTTCTCTCTTCTCTGAGCTCTCGAAGCACACCATGCTCAGGGTTTCTCAAAGCACTTTTCATTCTTTATTGCAATTGCTGCTCTTCTTAATTGTCTCTTTTACTAGTTTGTAGGTTCCTTGAAGGTAGGTACTATGTTGTTGTTTTTTAAACTCCCTGCCCTCAAACTCATTGTCGGTGCTCAATAAATCTCAATAGTTAAGAATGAATGGCATGTAATATATGGCGAACACTGAAAAATTAATAAGAAAAAGCCCAACAACCCAAAAGGAGAATAGGTAAAGCAAACAAAAAGACAGTTCACAGAAAAAGAAGTATATGTTAAACATATGAAGAAACATTCAAACAATCACAATAAGAAGTATAATAAGCAACAGAAAAGAAAGTATAAATATCTGGTAAACACATAAAAAGATATTCAAACTCAATCACAGTAAGAGAAATGCAAGTTAAAACCATACTGAGATATAATTTTTCACCTCTCAGAAGGGCAAAGAAAAAAAATTTGTTAACATAGCGTGCTAGCGAGAGTGAAGAAATAGACATTTCACATATTGCTGGTCCTTCTAAGGAGGACAATTTGTTGATCTGTATCCAAATTGCAAATGTACGTGCCCTTTGAGTTATCAGTTCCACTTCCAGGAATTTATCCTAAAAGATATATGTACATATATTTGAAATGATGTTTCAACACAGAGCTAAATTCACCTGGTATGCTCCAGAATTGCTGTCCTGGTTGTTAAAATATTGAAATGCTTACTTATTTGTTGGTAAAGACTACTGTCCCAACTCCACCCAAAATCCCATTGCCATCCTGCCATCTCGCCCCTCCTGAAGCATCTCCAGACCTTGTGACAACCCAGTAGCTCAAGAGGTATGCTGAATCCTACAGGGGGTCTCCAGACCAGCAGCATTCTGACGGTTTGGTACCCATGCATCATGGTTGTTAGATTTTTGGATATCACTCCTATATTCAAGGTTTTTCACTGCAGCACCGAATGCCATGCAAAACTTGGGAAACAACCTGATCAAGGGCTAACACTACTTGGCAGCTTGCTACGTGCTCTAAATACTTTACATATTAACATAGGTCATCCCCACACCAACTCTGTGAAGGAGGTATGACTGTAATTCCCATTTTACAGAAGAGAAAACTGAGGCACAGAGAAGGTAGCTAAGTTTCCCAAATTTATGCTGCTAATAAGTGGTTGATTCAAAATTCTATCAAATAGTCAGATTCCAAAGCTTCTATTCTTAATACCAAATTTCCTTCAGTAGGGGATTTTTAAAATAAAGTGGGTTATGGCCACAGAACGGAATGTTATACAGCCATAAATAAGAGTGAAGAAGCTCTTTATAAACTCATCTATTGTCTAAACTATTCTACTAATCAAAAAGAAAAGTAGAGGGAAAATGTATGAAGTAGTTATCAGTTACCCAATTTGTGAGATACACACACATATAATCTCACAAATTGGATGTGTATACATAGGATATATTTGTAAGTTTATATAACAAACTAGAAAACATTTATTGCCTGCCTCTGGAAGACAGAGTATTAAGAAAAAAATTTGCCATATGTGCCTTTTATACTTTAAACATTTTATACCATGTGTAAATATTACTTATTTTTTTTAAAACGAACTACATTTTTTTTAGATTGGCATGGCATGTTTACAAAAACTCTGAGGCAGAAGTAAAAAGAGCTTAGACACAGAAAATCCTTGAAACTTGTCAGAGGTGGTGAAGATTCAATGTTTCTCATCATTAGGAAGAACTGAACACTTGAGCAGAGCCTTAAAGATGGGGAAGTTGTGAGGATATTTGAAGAGCAGGGAGGAGTTAAGGAGGCTGTGACAAATTTTTAAAATTGTGAGCCACAAATGAGATGAAGGTCACTGGAATATGTGTGTCCTGTTTAAGTAGACTCTTAAAAACTAAAATCTGAGTGTGGAGGGTTCCAGGAAGATGTACGAGGTCCCCAAAGCTGAATGCAGATTGGAAATGAGCCCAGTAGCAGCCATTAGAGAACTTCAGAGGAATATAAATCAGACGCACCCGAATCTCATCCTATATCCCCAGGTCCAGGACTGATAAGAATTTAATCTGTAGAGCCATCACCAAAGAACTGGGCAAGAAACAAAGAAATAATTGAAGGGTTGGGGGAAAAGAGGGCTGGGGAAAAATGGTTCAAGGAGTTGAGATTGTTGGTTCTGAAGGAGGACAATTACTGTCCCCTGCTTGATGATGTATCATTGTCAGGGGGATGAGGACCAGCTGTTCTCTGCCACCACAAAGGAGACAAAGAGAGAAAAGGCTTCAACTTCAGCATGAGCAATTAAATGAGATTCAGAGAACATATTTCTGTCAGAGAAAATCAAGTTGTTAAATAGCGAGGGAACAGATGCTGAGGAAAGATGTGGAGTCGCTCTCTTCCTCTAGATAGACTTACAGAAACAGACCTAGGTCTGAATTTCCACTCAGCTAGGCACATCATTCACCTTTTCGGTATTGCCGTGTCTTCATCCAAAACCAATCTCATAACGTTGTTATAAAGATTAAAAAAGAGATCCTGCATGAAAAGCATTTAGATCAGAGCCTAACCCGGAGTAAAGTCTCATTAAATAGCAGCTGTTGTCTGTTGTAGTAAAGGAGATAGTGTCAATTAACCATGATTATCTTAGGATTTATATGGTTACTTAGGTAGATGGTTCAGAAAAGTCTTTTTGATTCAAGAAAATATCCCAAGTGGCTTCATCACTTCATTTTATATACACAGTACTGCTCTAAAATTTTAACTTTTCTGAAGTAGTTAAATCTGAGATCTTTCATATCATCTCCTTGGAGTCAGCCTTTTTCCCAGAAATCAAATTTCTGACAAACTCGCCCTCTAGAGATGTACAGTGCAGGGCAGGGTTTTTAAGATCAGTTTGGACTGTGACCCCACTATAATGAATAAATTTCATCCACAATGCAATATGTATACACATGAATATTCATAAATGTGTAAATGTGTAACTGAAAGTTCACAAGCACTTACATAGGCTTTCTATGTCATCTCTTCTATTTTCTACTCTGTTTTACTTTATTTCGTTTTTTTAAAAACACTGGTCAAGACCCACTAGACTGCTTTCATGGCCCACCAATGGAATATATGGAAAACTTGGATAAAGTCTAAGAGCTGTGACTTCTGTCTACACTGGGCAAAATTAGGCAAGTTTCTTAACCAAAAGGAGATTAAATTACCTGTATTTTAGTTTCTCTTCAAGTTTACTTTAGGATATCAAGTGCATTGTACCTGACGTTTATTTAATAGACCCTCTTCAATAAAAGTTAGTTAGAAGTAAATGAGAGAAGTCTTCCATCATTAAAATAGCTGCCACAAAGCCCCTGCCCTGAAGTTTGACTTAGAGCTCAGTTCGGAGCCTGGTTAGCTGTAATTAGTAGATGTCCTCATCAGTCTTGGTGCTTGGTTTCCCCATCAGAGTCATGTGATCATCAGCAAGCCAGCAATGCTGATGAGAACTTCAGAGCAAAGCAAGATGTGGCCATATTGGAAGAGATCAAGGGTTCAAGAGCTGCAGCAAGAAGGCAAAAGGTGTTCTTAGTGTCCATTTAAAATGCAAGGTAGAATAGAATGTATTTTAGAAAAAAATCCATTTCAAGTGGTAAAACTATAAAAAATAGCTCCATATTTTTTTCTTAAAAGAATACATCTTGGGGAAGAGGATGTGGCTCAACTCATAGTGTGTCCACCTACCATATAGGAGGGTTCAATACCCAGGGCTTCCCGACCTGTGTGGTGAGCTGGCCCACACACAGTGCTACTGCGTACAAGGAGTGCTGCACCACACAGGGCTGCCCCCCAGACAAGGGTGCCCCCCATGCAAGGGAGTGCCCCTTGCAAGGAGAGTTGCTCTATGCAAAAGAGCAGTCTGCCCAGGAGTGATGCTGCACAAGCGGAGAGCTGATGCAGCAAGATGATGCAACAAAAAAGAGACACAGATTCCCGATGCTGCCTGATGAGAATGTAAGTGGACACGGAAGAACACACAGTGAATGGACGCAGACAGCAGACAATGGGGGCAGGGGGAGAAATAAATAAATCTTTTTTAAAAAAATACATCTTAGATGTTAAAAAAAATTAATGTGAAAGATTTCTTTCTCTAGGACAAATGAAATAAATTCTCAGACATGATTAGCAGCACTGAGTTATATATTTGCATGTGGCTAGAAGGGGATATTTTAGATTGTATATGTGTTACCAGAATAAAAATTAAAGAAAAAAGAGCTGCCATAGGCCTCTACAACACTAACAGTGAAGCCTAATGTAAACCATGGGCTGGAGTTAATAGTACAATTTTAATATATTTTCATCAATAGTAACAAATGCACCACACTGCTAATCATGGGGGGGTATATGAGAACTCTCTATTTTCTGCATGGTTTTTCTGTAAACTTACTTCTCTAATAATAATAATAATAAATAATAAAAATGACATCGTTAGAAAAAAGAGTTGGGCACTTCACTTATAAGAATACATTGTACAGGTCGTCTTTAACCTTGGCAGCCTTAATTTCTAGCTTTGGTCCCAAATGACCTAAATACAGACACTTTACAGTTTGCTTCCCATCATGTTTATGACGTCTAACCATGATCACTGAAGCAAGATGTTAATGGAATGATAACTTGCATGTGTTATTTTCCCTCTTCTCTCCAGGCTCCCCCCAAAAGGGCCACCACCCTAACGCAGGTAGACAGATTGTTTGTATTTCCTTTTCTCAGCCACACACACTCAGATGTGACATGCATACCCCAATTGAGAAGAATGAAGAAGCTACTGGAAGATAGTCCTCTTAGAAGAGATTGTACTGGAAACCCGAGAGTAGGGAGGGAGGGAAGTGCCTTCCAGGTGAGAGTAAGACTTTTAGAGACCCTCTAGAAAATAATATGGTACTTAACACCACTGCCTTCCATACATAATTCAAAATAGAAACAATACTAATTCATAGCATAAGTAAAAAGAAATCCAATTAAATTTAAATTTTTTTATTTTAATACGTAAAATTAGTTTTTGGAATATCAATTTTTTTTCCAAAAGCTTCTCTGAGTGTTCGAGTATATGCATTCATACCTTTATTGCTAGTGCCCTAATTGACTTTTTCTTTTCTTTAGGAAGTGCTGGGGATTGAACCCAGGACCTTGTACATTGGAAGCAGGTGCTCAACCACTGAGCTACATATACTCCCCAATGAGAGTTGGTTTTTTCATTTGTTTGTTTTTAGGAGGTACCAGAGGACTCGACTCTGGAAACTTGTACATGGAAAGCAGGCACTCAACCACTTGAGCTACATCTGCTCCTCCCTAATTGAATTTTATTCTGCCTTTGGGTTCATCTAGTATTTAGTGCTTAAGCAGCTACAGAAAGAGGGAAGATAGTCGTAGACCTGGGAAGTAGAATAAAATGAGTGAGAACTCCTGCCCCGTTCTGCCTTTGATAGTGGGGAAGATTTCAGAAGGAATGGCTCCAAGGTGTTTCTGGGAGGATTGCGCTCTAGACCTGTGGATTCTAAGTCTTGCCCATTGAGCTGCAAGGCCCACTCAGGCTGGGACGAGAGGCACTCCATCGTGAATCCTGTGAGTGGTGTCCCTTGGTTGGCAAAGCTTTGGCTTTGTGTGAGATCTTGACCCAAACCTGGAGCAGAACCCTAATAATGACCAAGATTAATTTCTTGCCACTTTGGCAGAAAGACAAATAGGATTATTCTTCACTGAGTTGAGTTTCTTGCCTGAGAGTTCAACCTGCTCACTCCTTGGACCCAACACCTTGGTGGCACTTCTTCAGTTATGACAGACTTTTCCTTCCTGGACCAGGCTGTGGTCTTTGAGAGCCTTCCTTCTCCCACATCAGGTTAATGTCTCCCCTAGTCCAGCCTAGCCAAGAATGTCTATATCTTGGGTATAGGCCCCGAGGTTGGTGTCTCACAAGCAGGACTGAAACAATAGGCGAAAGTTTAGTTGAATATCCATGTTGATATCTGGGGTTTTATGTTTCAGAAATAAACAATTACTGGGTTTAGTTTTGTTTAATGCCTCCTCCTTTAATTTTCTTTCTCAAAAGAAAATTCTTGGAAGTTTCTCCCACCCTCCCTGATTTATTATTGTTATTGATCTCTGCATATCAAATACCTGGTTTTCTCACATTTTTTCTTAATTAATTTTTCAAATTCAGTTCTAAACACCAGCCTCGAAGAATCATTCTGGCAATAACGTCTCTGTGAATCCATAGCCATGATCAAATACAACTAGTCATGAGCTTTTTCATTAATAGATAGTCTGTTAAAGTATTGCTTTTATAGCATAATTATTACACCACCTATCAGCACATGTGGGTTTCCCTGAGCTTCATTGATGAGGGTACTATATTGAAAAAGCAAAGCCATTATCTACATGACAAAATGGGCAGAAAGTGTCGACAGCAACCACATATGAAGTTGAAAGTTATAATCAGTCCAGGAGTTCATCTTCTGCCACTTGAAGTATAAAAGAAAATAAGGTAGAAAAGGGATTATGAAACCAAACTCTCAGCAATAGCTGGAAAAGGGGCCTGTGAATAATGATCAGGTTTTAGATCCCTATGGGTTTAGATCCCTCAGTCCATTCAAAAACAGAAGCTCCCACGCTCAGGTACAATATCAGAAGGACTGTTCGTTTTTTTATAAAGATTTATTTTTTATTTATTTCTCCCCCTTGCTCCCCCCATTGTCTGCTCTCTGTGTCCATTTGCTGTGTGTTTTTCTGTGTCTGCTTGTATTCTCATTAGCCAGCTTTAGGAAACCGATCCTGGGAACTTCCGAAGTGGGAGAGGCGATTACTCCCTTGTGCCTCCTCAGCTCCCTGTTCTGGTATGTCTTCTTATTTTCTCTCGTCTGTGTCTCTTGTTGCATCAGCTTGCCGTGCCAGCTCTCTGTGTTGGCCAGCACTCCTGCACAGGGCAGCTTTCCCATGCTTGGCGGCGTTTCCACACAGGGTGGCACTCCTGCATGGTGTGACGTTCCCATGTGGGCCAGCTCACCACGTGGGCCAGCTTGCCCTCACCAGGGGACCCTGGGCATTGAGCCCTGGACCTTCCATATGGTAGATGGGAGCCCAATTGGTTGAGCCACATCCGTTTCCAAGAAGGACTGTTTTTACAATGAAAAACTGGGATGGGTAATGTGGTAAGGAGGAGGGTCCTCGCCACATCACTGTAATTCACTCATGCACACAGTCACTGAATTATCCTTTTGATACCTACTTACTGAGCCCCTGAATTGGGCATGCAATAGTGCACAAGACTGGTACATTTCTTATTTTCAGAAAGTTTTTTGTTTAGTAAATGATAAACCTACTTTACAAGAACAAAGCACAAGAAAACATAGAGGCAAGTAGAAAATAGCTCAAGAGAAGTGAGGTAAGTTTATATTTAAGCCTCCATGGTTGGAAATAGAGGAGTCAAAGAAACAAAGAAAATGAGATAATAATCATCATACCTACCACTTTTCATATAATTACTCTAATAAAACTGGCAGATCTTGCTCCCTTCTTCATAGCCGAGGAAGCTGAAGGCTACAAAGTCCAAATAGTGGGGTTGGAACCAAGCTCCCAAGGCCATCATCTTGCAACACTGCACTCTTTCCCTACACAGCGAAGTCTTCTCTGGGTAGAGGGCTTTTTCTCTATGAGGAATCACTGAGTGTTCTAGAGTGGCTACTGGGCTTGAGGACACGGCTATTCTCTAGCAGTTTAGGCACAAGAACCACAGTTAATACACACAAGACAGTGCCCCTCACCACGTACTGGGCTGCAGCATCTACAATGGTCCCATCTGTCTGTCCGCCATGAAGGCATCTCTTAATGGCCCATCTGAGTAGGTCCCATCCACTTTCCCTGTCACACACAGAAAAGCTGGTGTGGTAGCTGGGTTGTGAGAAGGCATGAGCATTTCCTTCTTTACTAGGTGGCAGAGATGAGTATAAGCTCCTCAGGCACAAGAGCCCTTCTCAGTGATCCTGGTATCTGTCCCTGGGTTTAGCATCTTTGTGCACAGCCCAGATGCTCAAGTAAATAGAAGATGAGGGGGTAGAAGAAGAGAAGGGGAAAGCAAATAGAAGTGCAAAGTGCGAGTAGGTCTGGAACTTGGTCATGGATCAACCCACCCACGAGTCTCTCATGGCAGGTTCCACCACTCATGGGCAGCAGGTCTTTGGGAGTTTCTATTTTCTGTCTCTCAAATCTCATGCTTCTATGATCTCTGGGCTCAACGGTTGTTTCAAATTAACAAAACAAAAGGAGGCACACGCAGAGCCTATTAACTTAGAAATACTTCATGAAGTTAAAGTGTAAGGATTTACCATCAGCTTTTTAATGGCCCTAGGAAAAAATTTGTACAAATAAGTCATTTCTGTATCTTCTGAAATACTGCTGCTGATGACATCATCATTTTTGTTTCCCCTGTTATTAAAGTCTGCACTATAAATTGTTCAGCTAAGGTTATAGGCTTCCTTAAATTAGATATATGACCCATTAAGTTTCTCCTTTTCTTTTAAAGATTTCATTTATTTATTTATTTATTTCTCCCCCCCCTGCCCCCTGCCACCCCTCATTGTTTTGCACTCACTGTCTGCTCTCTGTGTCTGTTTATTGCATGCTCATCTTCCTCTTAGGAGGCACCAGGAATCGAACCCAGGACCTCCCATGTGGGAGGGAGGTGCCCAATCAATAGCCTGAGCCACCTCCACTCCCTATGTTTGTCCTTTTGCTCTAGCTTTTAGGAACATCCAAGTTTAAAATCTCTAATTTTAGTTTAATTTATTCATTTGTTCATTCAAAAAACATTCATTGAGAATAGTTTGATTACTTTGCACCTGTCTCAAAAATGGCACTTTTAAAAAAACTTTTTATTGTAGAAACATATCTACATTTCAAACTTCCCATCTTAACCACTTTCAGGTATACAGTTCAGTGATACTGGCTATATTCACAATATTGTTCTACCATCATCACTAGCCAATCACCACCAACCATTAACCGCACTCTTTCATCATCCCAAACAGAAACTCAATCCATTAAGCAATAGCTCCTTATCTCCCCTCCCTTTTCCTTTATATTTTTATTGTACTGCTTTTTAAAATACATATTGTTATTATAATCTACTTTCTTACATATGTTTTTTAAAGGTAGTCAGGAGGGTAAAAATGTAAATAATAAATAATAAATTAGTTTTAACTGATAGAATCTGGGACACAATGTATCATGGTGACTAAGTGCATAGGGCTTGGAAATCTCATAGACAATGGGTTCAAATCCTAGTTCTGCTCCACTAGCAATGAAAACTAAGACAAATTATGCTCTCTGAGCCTCAGTTTACCCTTCTGCAAATGGGGTTAAGAATTCTACCCCCATGAGGTGTTTATAAATATTAAATAAGGAGAAGTGGATTTGGCTCAATGGATAGAATGTCTGTCTACTACATGGGAGGTCCAGGGTTCAAACCCAGGGCCTCCTGACCCATGTGGTGAGCTGGCCCACACTCAGTGCTGATGCGTGCAAGGAGTGCCGTGCCACACAGGGGTGTCCCCCGTGTAGGGGAGCCCATGTGCAAGGAGTGCGCCCCATAAAGAGAGCTGCCCAGCGTGAAAAAAATGCAGCCTGCCCAGGAGTGGCGCTGCACACATGGAGAACTGACACAGCAAGATGCTGCAACAAAAAAAGACAGATTCCCGGTGCCACTGACAAGAATATAAGCAGACAAAGAAGAACACACAGCGAATGGACACAGAGAGCAGACCACTGGGAGGTAGGGTGGGAAAGGGGAGAGAAATTAAAAATAAATAAATAAATAAATCTTTAAAAAAAAGATTAAATAAGATAATGTATTTGAAGCACCTAACACTGCCTGACACAAAGTAAGTGTTTAATAGTCACTACTTATGATTAAGTGGGTAAATATTGAACAAGTAATTCCATCTGTCAATATCCAGTCTCTGAGGTGGAGTTAGGTTGCCATGGGCAATAAATATATATATATTTTAACCCTCAAATTTAAATTAATTTTGAACAGTTTCCCTTTGGTTTTCTCCAAGATTCTTGGCAATATTTCATCACCCCTTGTTGTTAAGCGCTCTTGTCTAATTATAAACTAAATTCTGGCTTGTTAGCAGGGAAGATTTTTCTCAGGCTCTGTCCTGTAAACAATACCAGAGAAGTCACAGATACTTTAAAAAGTGGGAGGACTCTCCCAGTCCTGCAGTTGCTTTTTTGCTTTGTTTTGTTTTATTTTGTTTTGTTTTCATTTTAAGGACCCCACAAATGACCCTGGCTTTAATGGTTGTGGTTTTGCCATGAATAAGCAAAGCACTTTAAGCCGTCCTCTTCTATAATAGGCATCATGCTATGTTGTAAAATTGTTTATTTCCGTGTCTGCTCACCCATAGTAAACTCCCTGGTGACTGGCAGCAGATCTCATTCCACCTTCATCCCCATTCCCAGTGGCAGGCACATAGAAAGTGCTCAATAAATATCTGTTGAATTGATGAATGAACCAATCAATTAATGAAAAGGTACATGAAAGCAGGGACCATATCCTATGCATAGTGTTATCCTTCACAGCAGTTATCCTAGTGAATGAATGAATGAATGAATACCGTTTAGCTAAGTCCACTGGGAAAACAAATACCTTTTTAAATAATAGCAAATGAAACAATTTTCTATCTTGACCCACAAAATAATAACTTTTAACAAGATTGGAGTCTATTTTTAGAGAACTTTCAAAACCATGCCCAGTATTTAAGAGTTTGAACTTTTCCAGAACTATTAGTCACCAAAATTCTCAAACAAATTTTGTTACATTCTCAGTGTTCTGTTTGGTGTCTTGATGTTGTGCTTTCTCTTTTAGTGATAAGGGAAGCTTGGCAAGAGAGAGGTGAATGGATTCCCCCAAGATCACACTAAGTTTAACAAAACCCACAGCTGGACCCTGGGTTGTGTTCTTGGGACTTAGGCATATTAAGAAAATAGATGATGAAGGCCTTCCAGGCGTTCACTCTCTACGAAACTCAGGAGACGCTTGGGAAAGAACTCTTCCAAAATTGTGTTCAAGGACAGTGAGCCAGAGTGAGGCTAAGGGCTATTTCTGAGTCCTTCCATTTGCAGATAATTCACTTTTTCGAATTGCTCTCCCTGTCATAAATTATATTGGCTCATACATGAAACCCAACCCCTTTCCTGGATTTCTACACACAAACCCCTGCATAAAACCCAATCTTGGGAAGCAGATGTGGCTCAAGAAGTTGGGCACCTGCTTAGCACATGGGAGGTCCCTGGTTCAGGTCCCAGTGCCTCCCAAAGAAGATGAGCAGTCAGCAAGCTGATGCAACAAGATGACACCATGAGATGATGCAATGAGGAGACACAATGAGAGAACACAATGAGAGACACAACAAGCAGGGAGAGGAGATGGGTCAAGTGATTGGGTGCCTTCCTCCCACATGGGAGGTCCTAGGTTTGGTTC
Source organism: Dasypus novemcinctus (assembly GCF_030445035.2). NCBI lineage: Eukaryota > Metazoa > Chordata > Mammalia > Cingulata > Dasypodidae > Dasypus > Dasypus novemcinctus. Next base: position 84,546,731 of record NC_080684.1, on the reverse strand, counting down.
CCAGTTCCTCCTAAAAAGAAGATGAGCACACAGTGAACAGACACAGAGAACAGACAACAAGTGCAAACAACGATGAGGGGAGAGAAATAAATAAATAAAATACATCTTTTAAAAACTCACAAAGCCTTTCTTTCTGATTTTGATAAAAGTTTGTGGGAGTCAGACTACTGTCATGTAACTTGGTGCCCCTCTTTGTAGAAAAAAGTCCAAATACTTTCATTTACCCATGCAAAGAAATATTCAGACTCCTTTTGTGCTACTTCTCTTTCTAGTTTTTGCTTTGCTGTTTATAGTTTCAATGACTCATAAAGATCTTTCCCTAAACAAAAGATATCTCCTTTCCTGCGAGGAATTCCATGCTGTTGTTAAATAATTATTTTTACACTTGAACAGAGATTCCTAATTATTTCCCAGTCTCCATTCTCTTTTGTTGGCTTAGAAATAGAAATTTTAGCTGAGTATATGAACATTCAGAATAAAAACTGTCTTTCTTAGTTTTGCAATTAGATGTAGTCATGCACTAAATTCTGGCCAATGGTATATTAGCAGCACCAATGTGAGCAACTTTCTAGACATATCTTTACAGGGAAGAGCTTGTCCTCCACTTTCTTTTGACCTCCTTCTTGCTGGACGAAATGTAAACATTATGGTTGAAGCAGTCTGATATCGTTATGAATTCCAAAAATAGGTATTGGATTATGTTTGTAAACTGATCTGTACCTGGGTGTGATTAAATTATGATTAGGGCCTTGACTGGGCTACTTCAGTCGGTCAGGTGTTGAGTCCCTGCCCCTTGGGCGGGGGGGGGGGGGGGCGGTTGGGAACTCACAAATAAAAAACATGGCAAAGGACAGAGTTGGAGTTTTTGATGTTGGAGTCTTGAGCTCGAACCCTGGGAAGCAAGCACACAGAGGAGCTTGGTTGTGAGGAAAGAGAAACAAGTCCTGGGAAGAGAAGAACCCTGAGCCTGGAATGAAGCAAGCCACAGGAAGAGAGGAACCCAAAAAGCCTGAACTCTTGGCAGATGTCAGCAGCCATCTTGCCCCATAACATGGCAATAGACTTTGGTGAGAAAAGTAGCTTATGCTTTATGGCCTGGTAAGTGTAAGCTTCTACCCCAAATAAATAACCTTTATAAAAACCAGCAGATTTCTGGTATTTTACATCAGCACCCCTTTGGTTGACTAATACAATGGTGAAAACTGGATCTACCATCCTAAACCATGAGATGGAGGCTACATGTTGAGAGTGACAAAGCAACAGCTTGGAAGGAGTCTTGACCCCTAACATTGTAGAGCTGCCATTTCAGTCCTAGGCTGTTATGCTAAGACTATTATGTGTGAGAAAAATAGACTCTTCTCCAACCTACTTTTAATTTGGTTCTTTGTGACAGCTACTTTAAAGATATTGTGGCAAATACATACCCTCCAGTTCATTGGACTCGCTCAAGACAACAAAATGATGATAGACAACCTCCATCCCCAAAACAGAGTATTTACAACTGAAAACAAAACAGCTTCTTCCATCTGTCCTACATGATCTAAGCCTGTTCTCAATCTGAGGCAGAACAGGCATCACCACCCCCAAATCCTCAAGGTTGAGGAATGACCAAACATGGGGAGGTGGGGGTGTGGGTGGAAATGCAACCATGGACAAAGTAAACTTATTAATATTATAGTAATGAAAGAACATATAACAATGATATAAATATAGTGGTTACCAGGGGTTCTGAGGGGAGGGGAAGGGAAGAATAGGTGGAACAGGGGGCATTTTTAAGGCATTGGAATTAAGTGTAAACCACAATGTAAACTATAGACCTTGGTTAGTAGCAGTGCTTCAATATTTATTCATCAATTGTAACAAATGTACCACACTATTGTAAGATGTTATTAATAGGGGAAGATGTGGGAGGGAGAGGGGTAGATTATATGGGAATCCCTTATACTTTCAATGTGACTTTTCTGCAATCTAAAACCTCTTTAAAAATAGTTTATTATTAAAAAAAAAAAGAATATTTGGACCATGCAAAAAAATTATATCCTAATATACCACCTTACACAGATATTGGCAAACATCAGCAGCATCAGTGAATACTGTGACAGGCATTCTAATCAGATAATCCATTAGAGTAAGTAGGCCCTGCTCATTTCCTCCCTATTGCATTTTTTATTTTCCTCTTTCATGTAAAATCATTCTGCCGACTGTCAACAAGTCAACAGAACTCCATTGTCTTTTATTATAAATCAAAATTTTAGCATTTTATATGTGATGGAATTTTTTCAACCAATTCTAGTTGAAATTGTATGTTTCTAAATTTAATTTTAGTTTATACTTAAATTTAAACTTTCTATTTAAATTTCTTTAAGTTTATAATTCTGATTTCTTTTTTGTTTGTTTCTTTTTGAAATGTTTTTAGTATGAAGTCTTCAAAATACAGAAAAACATAGAGGATATTTAAGTATATATATATATCCTCTTTTAGTGATTAGGGACGCTATATATAGATATAGATTACAAATATCTTAAAAACCCTTTCATATAGTTGAGCCCTGTATAGCCTTCCATGATTCCATTATTCTTCCTTCCTCCCTAAAAGTAGCCACTTAACTATAATAGAGTGGTGTGTTTTCATTCCCCTGCATATTTTTATACTTTTACTGCATATACCTAATCATAAACCATGTATAATATTCTTCTGTGAGTTTCAAATGTTAAATAAATTATATATATAATTCTACAACTTGATTTTTTTAAATTCAATGAGAGATTCTAGAACATTTGTTTTAATTCCATTTTAGAATTCTTCTTCATTGTATCTGCTCTCCCATTGATAAACATTTGCTTTGTTTAGTTTTTCTTATCCCTACTACTTCAAACAGTGCTGCAATGAACATTCTCAGTCTGTATCCAGGTGCACAGATTTGAGTGTTTTCTGGGATATGTGCCTAGAAATGAAAATTGCACTATTGTAATGTACACACATTTTCAACTTTATTATATTTTGCTAAATTGTTCTCCAATTTATTCATTTTTCCATATCTTCATCAAGATATGATATTGCCAGACTTTTTTGTTTTTGCCTTTCTAATGGATGTGAAAAGGTATCTCATTATCATTTTCACTTGTATTTCCCTTATTACTGGTTAGATTTATTTGCCATTCAATTTTCCTATTCTGTGAGTTTCCTCTTGATATTCTTTGCTAATTTTATTATCTGGTTTTTGGGCTTTTTTATTGATCTGAAGCCATTCTTTATATATTTTGGATCTTAGATATTTTCCAGGTATACACACTGCAAACATCCTCTCCCACTCTCTAGTCTGACTTCTAACTGTCATGTACAGAATTTAAACATTTTAATATCAAAACTTTCTCTAGGGAAATGGACTTTGGCCCAGTGGTTAGGGCGCCCGTCTACCACATGGGAGGTCCGCGGTTCAAGCCCCGGGCCTCCTTGACCCGTCTGGAGCTGGCCTATGTGCAGTGCTGATGTGCGCAAGGAGTGCCATGCCACACAGGGGTGTCCCCCGCGTAGGAGAGCCCCACGTGCAAGGAGTGCGCCCATAAGGAGAGCCGCCCAGCGCGAAAGAAAAGTGCAGCCTGCCCAGGAATGGCGCTGCCCACACTTCCCATGCCGCTGACGACAACAGAAGCGGACAAAGAAACAAGACGCAGCAAAAAGACACAGAAAACAGACAACCGGGGGAGGGGAGGGGAATTAAATAAATAAAAAATAAATCTTAAAAAAAAAAAAACTTTCTCTATGCACTGTGATTTTGTTTTCTAATTAATAAATATTTTCCTATCAAAAATCATAAAAAATATTCTCCTATTCTTACTATAATAAACATAAAGTTTTACTTTTCCAATATAGGTCTTCAATCTATGTAGAAGTGAATAAAAATTTAAATTTAAATGTTTTAATTCTGGGAATACCAAATTTTGCTTTTGTGTCAGAGGGATTGCTAGAAGAAAAAAGAAAGTGATCGAAGTTTTAAAAAGCAGAAATAACATTCAGAAGTATCCAGAAAAATATCAGAAGTAACCGAAAGAATTCTGTCACATATATTTTCCTTTTGTCAGTTTTTAAGTACTTTGAAGATCTTTCCACCAATTTCTCATGCAGCATATGATCCTTAGTTTATGAAACAAGCCCTGTTTTTGCACTGTTCCAGACCGCTCATTCTCATACACCCTCCAGCCTTGGCCACTTGCCTTTCTTCCCAGGCTGGAGCAGTTCCAGAGATGGCACACATCCCAGCTGCTGCCACCATCACCTCATATGCTAACATCTCTGATTTTCTCAGTTTCCCCAGGGATGAAGACTGGGCTTAGGCATGGACTCCTCTGTGCCAGCTTCATGGGAGTTGCTGCAGAGCCAGTGTGCAGATCCAACCTGACTGAATCCCATGGAGTCTCTGATTTTCCCAGCCAGTGATTGCCCAAAGGAGCTGGGCAATAAAACCTGCAAGTGAAGGAGACTCAATGCCCTGTAGGGCAGGCTTCATCAATGAGACAGAAGATGGAAATAAGCTTGCAAATAAACTGCTCACCTTCCTTCTTCCATAATGGAATTTTCTGAGAAGCAGAACCACTCAGGAAATAACTCCCATGGGCTAATAACCAGTTGTATTTTCTTGACAAGGTATGCCTAATCTTGGCAACATACTGACTTGCTATTGCTTTCCCACCTTCTATGCCTTATTTCCTGTGGTGGTTTGAAGCTTGTATGTACCCCAGTAAAATATGTTCTTGAACCTAATCTATTCCTGTGGTCGTGAACCCATTGTAAGTGGGAATTTTTGATCAGGTTACTTCAGTTAATCAGGATGGGTCTTAATCCTACTACTGGAGTCCTTCATAAGCAGAATAAAATTCAGACAGAGAGAGAGAGAAAGCCACAGAGGGAGCAGTCAGAAGCTGAACATCAACATAACCCAGAACAGAAGGGAGCGTTAGGAGGTGCCGCCATGTGCCTTGCTAAGAACAAACTAAGAACCAAGGATAACCAGCAGCCAGCCCCAGAATGCCAGTCTTTGGGGAGAAAGCACAGCCCTGATGTCGCCTTGATTTAGACTTTTTTACAGCTTCAAACTATGAGAGAATAGTTTAACCTGACCCATTGACTCACTTCTGTGGAAGGAAAGATTAAGAGAAGTGCAAAGTTCTGAGTGGTATTTAGAAGCTACAATGAATAGGAATTTGTTATTGACTGAATGTGAGGGTTGAGGAGAGGCAATGTTAAGGATTACACCTAGGTTTCTGTTTTGGGCAACTGGTAAATGACAATACCATTCATTTCATTAAGGCTGAAGGAAATGTTTGTGAATGGTAGACAGAGCCCAGAGATTTAGGCAGAGGACAGGCAGGGGAGACAATGAGTTGATGGATACTGAGGAGCCTTCAATATTTTGTAGGTATTTACATAAATGGATCTAGCCCTCATAATGTAGATCTGGGTTGGAGTCTTTAATGTTTGCGTGTTTTAGTTAGCACTACTGATTGAGAATCCAACAACATTACTCCCCTCTTCCTTGCTAACTACAGTTTTGTTCAGGCAGTGATATGAGAAGTCAATTCACCTAGGGGATGAATAAAAACTGGTGAGGTCAACCACACTAACCCCATTTTTCTGTGTCTCTGGTTGAGGTTGCACACCTGACCCATTTCCAACCAATGAGATGGGGGCGAAGTTTACGGGGGAACTTGTAGGAAATGTATTACTCCCTGATAAAACAGAGAGCAGCATGAGGAGAAAGCTCTCTTCTGCCTTCAAAGCCCCCTTTCATCCCATGTTAAATGTATTATGTCAGAACCTGAGGCTTGGAGTTTTAACCACCACTTTGAAACTATGAGGAGGCTCTGAGAATGGCAGAACTGAGAGGTAGAAAGGTGGGACCTGATGATATCTCTGAGCCCCTGGACAAGGCTGAAACAGACTATCCCCAGACTTCTTGTTATGTGAGATAATTAGGCATCATTATTTTTGGCCATTATTAGGTACTCTGATATTTGCAGCTGAAGTCTCCTTAAACAACAGACAGCATTTGCACATCCCTGGGTAATTGGAGCCATAGTTGTATATGAGACCAACCAAAAGAGACCAGCAGAGAAGGCCTTGGATAGAATTTTGAGAAATGCCAATGTTAGATGTGAGGGCAGACAGAGGAGAGAGGACTTTACCAAGGGGTCTGAGAAGGACTAGCCTAGGAGATGTTAATAATCTCTTACATAAAAGGAGAAGAGTAGTGATAATCTAGCAGCACCACAGGGGAAAAAAATAAAAAGCAATGTTAGCCAAAACCATCAATTTATCTCTTTATTTACTTGCAAATCTGTTCAAATACTATGCAAAATATAAGGAGGAAAACACAATTCAAAGGTTTTAACTAAAGGTTTTTAAAAATTCTGAGCTTCTTGTTCTTTTTTTCACCATATTATTCCAATCAATATTAGTTTAGATTCATCCATTGATAGATATAGTGAACATATCTTCAAATCCCATACTTTAGAGTTTCTATGGGTTTGGGTCATGAAATTCACTTGGCCCTGGAGAAATAATTGCTTGTCAGCATGAAGCTAGGCTGATGAATAATTTTGACAACACCGCACACCAAATTAATGAACTGGCCAACTTCAAATTTCTCTCTAACGACAGTTTTGCAAGTGTTTAATCATGAATGGACTTTCCTAAGGCTATCCCTTCACTCAGAATAAATATTTGTAGAATCACTGGCATGACACTATCCCTACAATACATCTATCCTTTCATTGTGTTATTGGTGTGTATTAGTCAGCAAAAGGGGTGCTGATGCAAAATACCAGAACTCTGTTGACTTTTATAAGGGCTATTTATTTGAGACAGAAGCTTACATTCATAAAGCCATAAAGTGTAAGTTACTTCTGTTGCCACATGTTGGAGCAAGATGGCTGCCAACATCTACAAGGGTTCAGGCCTCCTCTTCCTCTTCAGGCTCCGTGGTCCCAGCTTCTTTCAATATCAGCTGTGGGCTAGAATAAGACTCGTGTCTTCCCTGGGGCTCATTTCTTTCTGGGCTCAGCTGCTCTGTTCTCTCCACAAGGCCAACTATAAACTATCAGGTGAACAACTAGTCTCTCTTTCTGGGGCCTCTGCCATGTCTAATGGAGCCTTCTGTCTTTTCTCACATATCTGCTTCTCCAGATATTTACTTCCTGGGGTTCCAGCATTAAAACTTCAACTGTCTTCTCTGCCTTGTCATTTTCTCTGTGAGTCTCTGCCCACCAAAGGGACAGGGAGTTGACATCCTACTAACAAGGTCCAATCAAAGGCCTAGTCATAATTTAATCAAGTAAAAGTGAAACCTCTGGATTCAATATAATCTAAGGGCATCACTAACCCAGAGGAATATACCAGTTTACAAACATAATCAGTATTTCTTTCTGGAATTCCAGAATTCATCAATAATATCAAACTGCCATACTCTACCCTCTGAATTCCAAAAAGACATTACAATATTCAAAAAATCCTAAATCAGTAACAATGCTAAGTCCAAAATCATATCTCAATCAGTTTAAAGAAATACAACATGTCTTGGGGCAAAGTCCCATCTGGCTGTAGACCTCTGAAACTTACAAAACAATTTATCTGCTTCCAATACACAAATGAGCAGACAAAAATAAACGTTTCACTACCAAAAGGAGAAATTGGGAGGGAAACATGAGTCATGGGTCCTCTATAGTTCAGTAAACCTGCAGGTCATACGCCATTTGACTTCAAAGTCTGAGAGTCATTCTTAAGACGATGATGTCTTCTCCCTGGGCCTTATGAGGACACACTCTTTCCACAGGCTTGCCTAACAGCCATTTTCTTAGTTCATCCTCATCAAGCATCTGGGTGGCGATCAAGCTCCAGACCTCACCCACCAGTTGTCTTGGGCTGATGGCCACACCTTCCCTGACCTCTGGGGTAAAGTCTTAGCCCACCTCCTACAGTGAAGTAAAGACAACATCCTCCTAACCTTTGACATACAGGCCCAACCTTCCATGAGCAACAAGTTTGTGACCTGGCCTTCCCTAATCCATGGGGACAGGCACACCCCTCTGAGACCTACGGGGTGAGGACTTTAACCTCCCTAATCTTGGGGAATGTGCTCTACCCTCTCTGTAATGTGGGGTGACAAAACTCTTCCCGAACAGTGGACAGGAACATCCATCCTTTTCAACTGCTGGGGAAATTCACCCTCTCTGTATACATGTGTGGGGTTCCTCTCTTGGCCCAAGGAGATGTCTTAATTCCATATCTCAGCTTCCATGGTTTTCCTCTCAGAGCAGTTTCCCCTTTAATCTCTCCCTTCCATGTCCCTTTGATTCCAGGATGACAGTAATTTTGTTTATATGACTCTCTCAAAAAGTTTGTTGGTTTAGTATGCAGGAAGTAAGGGTCCAAACCATCAGACAGTAAGACCTTCCACAAGTCTTTCCTAGATAACTGCATTTTCAATCCTGATGTATAAGTTCCAAGTTTAGTTAAGTCCTCAAATGGGGCACTATCTTCTAGGGGCTTGATTTCCAGAGGCTTAGAATTTCTGGAATAAGTTTCTGGTTTCTTTGTGCCCAACAATTCAGTCCTCAGCTTATCTCTCATGTAGCATTTTGCCATAAGCTACAAGGAGAAGCCAAGCTGCATTCTCCAAGTTTACTTAGGAAAGTTCTTAAATTAAATGCCTAGGCTCACCATTTTCAAATTCTACCTTCCATAAAACATCAGGAGTTAATCTTGCTAAGTTCTCTGCAACTTTAAAACATGAATACCTGTCCTCCAGTTTCCAATAATAGTTTGATCGTTTACTTCTAAGTCATCATAAAGTCTCTTCAAAGCACTCTAGGCCTCTTCCATCAAACATCTCACAATTCCTCCAAAAAGTACCCCTTACCCATTTATAAAACCATTCCAGCATTTCGGTAATTCCAAAAGCATGACCCTACTCTCTGGTACCAAATTCTGTATTAGGCAGCCAAAGGGGTGCTGATGCAAAATACCAGAACTCTGTTGACTTTTTTTTCTTGCTCCTTCCTATCAGTTTTATTTTATTTTTTATTTTTAAAGTAGCTTTGGATTACATAAATGTTACAAAAAGAATATAAGAGATTCCCATATGCCCCCACCCCCTCTCCCTCCCATACTTTCCCACATCAACAACATCCTCATTAGTGTAGTACATTATTTACAATTGATGAACACATATTGAGGCATTGCTACTAATAGAGTGTAAACTATCAGATTTGACATGTCATATTGTAATTATTAGTACTATATCTTTCTTTCTATTTTTTGTCTTTATTTTTTTAATGTTACATTCAAAAAATATGAGGTCCCCATATACCCCCTACCCCCCTCACCCCACTCCTCTGCCCATAACAACAACCTCCTCAATCATCATGAGACATTCATTGCACTTGGTGAATACATCTCTGAGCACCACTGCACCTCATGGTCAATGGTCCACACCATAGCACACACTCTTCCACAGTCCACCCAGTGGGCCATGGGAGGACATACGATGTCCGGTAACTGTCCCTGCAGCACCACCCAGGACAACTCCAACCCCAAAAAATGGCCCCACATCACATCTCTTCCTCCCACTCCCTACCCCCAGCAGCCACCATGGCCATTTTCTCCACACCAATGTCACATTTTCTTTGATTACTAATCACAATAGTTCATGAATAGAATATCAGTAAGTCCACTCTAATCCATACTCTATTCCTCCATCCTGTGGACCTTAGAATGGTTGTGTCCACTCCACATCTATATCAAGAGGGGGCTTAGATTCCACATGGATGCTGGATGCAATTCTCCTGCTTTCAGTTGTAGGTACTCTTGGCTTCCTGGTGTGGTGGTTGACCTTCTTCACCTCCATGTTAGCTGAGTGGGGTAAGTCCAATAAACCAGAGTGTAGGAGTTGCAAGTCTGTTGAGGTTCAGGGCCTGGCTATCACATGGTCAGTCCAGTCTGTTGACTTTTATAAAGGGTTTTATTTGAGGTAGAAACTTACATTCACAAGGCCGTAAAGCATAAGTTACTTCCCTCACCAAAGTCTGTTGCCATGTGTTGGAGCAAGATGGCTGCTGATATCTACAAGGGTTCAGGCTTCCTTCTCTTAAGGCTCCATGGTCCCAGCTTCTTCCAATATCAGCTAAAGGCTGGGATAAGTCTCATCTCTCTCCTGGGGTTCATTTCTTTCCAGGTTCACCTGCTCTGCTCTCTTCACAAGGTCAGGTATAAACTATCAGGTGAACAGCTTGTCTCTCTTCCTGGGGCCTCTGCCATGTCTAATGGAGCCCTCTGTCTTTCCTCACATATCTACTTCTCCATGTATTTACTTCCTGCGGCTCCAGCATTAAAACTCCATTTTCTCTATGAGTCCACATCCACCAAGGGGGCAGGGTCTTGATGTTCTACTGACGTGGCCCAATCAAAATCATTTAATAATTTAATGAAGTAAAAGTGAAACCTCTGAATTCAATACAATCTAAGGGTATCACTAGTACAGAGAAATGGACCAGTTTATAAACATAATCAGTATTTCTTTTTGGAATTCATCAATAATGTCAAACTGCCACATGGTGGTTTCAGGACATAATATCCTGCAGTACCAGAGCATAGAGGAGGTCAGGGAATGTTTCATGTGAGATAATAGTTCAGTTTTAGAAATGCTCAAGATAAATTAATGTAGCAAAAGGAAGAGGAAAGAGCATGGTAAAGAGTGCTAAATTCAGACAGATTTGGTATTGAATTTTGGCTCCACCACTTATAAATTGTGAGAAATTAAGGAAGCTGCTTAAACTTTCTGAGTCTCAGTTTTTCATCTGCCAGTTGGAAATAATAATAACCTGTTAGAGTTGTTTTGAGCACTAAATCACATCTGCAAAGAATACAGTGCCTGGCTCATAGAAAACATTATTGACAAGTAACTAAAAGTTCTTTTTCAATACATTTAGGGAATGTTTTTAACATTGGAAAAGGTTGTTGGGTTAAATATCAGTTAAAATATTCTCCCAAACAATCATGTATTATAGTATCTTTCTCTGGGCAAAAATTTCCCATTTTTGTGCTGTGACGTCTGTCCTTTTTTCTCTTTATGTCTTGCTCAGGAAAGTCTTTCTCATTTGAAGATTTAAATAAAATTATCCTGTATTTTTTCCTAATATTTTCTTAAATATATGATATTAATCAAAACCTTGATGTTAGATTATGATTGAACTTTATCTTATTTCCTAATAGCCAATAATCATTGTTTTCCACCCACTATTGAAATTACACCCTTATCAAAGATTAAATGCCAGAAGCACATACCTTTGTTTCTAAATTGTCTTCTGTTTCATTGATTGATTTTTCTATCTACATAAGTATCATATTGCTTTAACTAATATTGCCTTTGATATCTAAGAAGGCAAGTGTCCCATCAATTTTCTTTCTTAAAACATTTTTATTCTAGCTCATTTTTTTCAAGTGAATTTTGCAATCAGTTTATGGGAGTTTTCCTTATAAATTCCATCTGTAATTGTTATTGACATGAGATGGAATTTATAAAGTAATTGGGGTAGAATTGATATTTATGAAAATATTTATCAAAAATATCAATTCTTCCTCAATTACTTTACAAATTCCTTTATAAATTGATAAAAGAAGTCTTCTGATTTGGATCTATTCATTTACAACTTCTTTTATGTCCTTTATAAAGAAAGCTGTCTGTACATTTGTTAGGTTTATTCTTAAATATTTAATAGTTTTTATTACTAACATGAATAGGAGTTTTATATTTCTTTTTTTTTTAAAGATTTGTTTTTGTTTATTTCTCCCCACCCCCTCATTGTTTGCACTTGCTGTGTCTGTTCATCTTCTCTGCTTCTTTAGGAAGCACTGGGAAGTGAACCTGGGACCTTTGATGTGGAGGGAGGTGCCTAATCACTTGAGCCACCTCTGTTCCCTGCTTTGTGGTGTCTCTCATTATGTTCTTCCTCTTGTGTCTCTTGTAGAGCATCTTGTTGTGTTAGGTTGCCATGCCTACCTGTTGCACCAGCTTGCTGTCTTCTTTAGGAGGCACCAGAACCAAACCATGGAATTATGCGGGAACTCAATCACTGGCACCACATCCGCTTCCTTATATTTCTTATTTGGACACCCCCTAATATAGGAAAATTATGGTTTCTGTATTGATCATTATGTGTCCTGAATTTTTATATTAGTTTCACTAGTTGTCAACTCTTTTTCTTGGAGTTTTAAAAATAGTTTCACACTTTTGCCAAAAAAAAGTGGCAATATTATCTCTGTTACTCAAATATTTATTCTTTCTTTTTCTTGTTAAGTTTATTTTTAAGCCCTCTAGTATAATGTTGAATAGTAGCAATGACAATAGGCATCCTTGTCTTGTTTCTAACAGTTATAGGAAATTTTCTGGCGTTTCACCATTAAGTACAATTTTTTTTCTAACTCTCGTTTCGCTAAGAGGTTTTCCTGCCACCCGCGCTCGGGCGATAATATGTTCCCCTGAAGGACAGAGAACGGCAGCCGGCCCTGGACCAGGAGCCGAGATGTTTGCACCCGGCAGGGGTGCGCCGCCTTCCTGGACCCGCGAGGAATTGGCTGAAATTCAATGAGTATGTCACCACCTTTGCAGGAGGAGGATCAATACTTGAACCATAGGATGCTGGTAGTTTAATAACATTTGGGAACACAGAGGTGACTTAAGGAATGCCCATTAGGTTTTTGAAAATATGATCTACTAAGTAAATTTCCTGGATTTGAAATTTTCAGGAGCCTGAGAAATATTGAAATAATTGCCATTGGATAATCATAAAGTAGATATCTAAAACAAAGAGGATACTAATACATATTTTGTTTAATGTAAAAACAAAACAAAAAGAATAGGCATTGAATTTCACCAAATATTTTTCCAATATCTATTTCCATCTCTTAATGTACTGGATCACATAAATAGCTTTCTGAATGCTGAAGCATCCTTGTATTCCTGGAATAAAGTCTACTTTGCTGTAATATTTTTAACACTGCTGATTCAATTTGTTAATGCTTCTTTTAATGGGATGGTCATAAATATTCCTTTGTGTGAACTCTCCTTGCCAGTTATTAAGTCATTGTGTCTCAGCTCCAAACCCATCCTTCTCTGCTTTGATTTGTGATGCTAGAGCTGGAACTCTGCAAACCACATTTCTGCTTTTCCAACCGGCTTCTTAGTCCACTCTTCCTAACCAAGGAGACTACAGAGCTAGAAGGGAAGATGAGTGTTGCTCCTTCCCGCCTGCTTGCTGTGATCTGTTTCCTTTTTCTGTGTGCAATATCTCAGCAACATGTTTTCACCCTGGCAGCAGCAGTTCCTTTCCATAGCAACAGCTCAATCTGGTTGGTGAGTTTCCCAGCACTTGTAGGACCAGTCTCCTCATGCCCCCCACTCAGAGAACCAGCACTGGCCAGGCAGCATCCCCTCCTCAGCAATCTGAATTTCAGCTCCATGGGGCCCCTCCTTCAAACTTCTTTATTTTAATAATTCCAACTTCTTTCCTTTATCCTTCAGCCTAGAGATAGAAGTTACGTTTTGCAGCTGCTATGATTGTGATACTTTAGAGTTCTCTTTCTGCCTTTTCAGTTATCTGGTTAACATCTCCATTTTCATGTAACTATTCTTTTTATTATTTTATCTTTGTTCAATAACTGGTATAGTTTCTGTTTCCTGACTGGATTAACACTGGCACACTATCCTTGACTAGGCTCAGTAATAGGATTCACTAACCTCTTTGAATGAGTTAGAGAGTTTTCTACATTTTTCTGTCTATTCCTTGAAGTTCAATAAAACTGTCGTATAGATACTTCTTTGTCTTGTGCATTTTTACTTGATAGATATTTAAATTAGTTTTCAATGTCTATGTCTACTTAATTTCTCTATCATCTTGAGTCAATTTTAGTAGTTTATGTTTTCCAAGAAAATCACCTATTTCAAGTTTATTTTCAAATGCGTTGCTATTAAGCTGTTCATAGCATTCTCCTACATTTTTAATATGACTCAGTCTATTCTATTTTCATATTCAGGTTCAAAATCAAATTCTTTCAGGTCTTTAAAACTTTGTTCCATTGTCTTTTAGCATTCTGCCAATGAGAAGTCTGTTACTATTCATCTTCGCTTTTTTTTTGTAGAGAAAGCTACACTTTCTCTTGTAGATTCGTCTCTACAGAAGCTCTCTACATTTTTTTCTTCGTTCTTAGATTTAAGAATTTTACTAGGTGGATTTTGTTTCTTTCACTCTGCATAAAACTCTCTATACCCTTCCTTTCATTCTAAAGCTATATATCTTTTCAGCATTAAATTTTTTTCCTATTACTTTGATAATCTTTGATTATTTCCTGTCTCTGGAACTCTTATGAAATGAATATTGGACCAACTTCCACTTTCTCCTATAATAGAGTACCAGGACTGGATTTATGCATTTGCCTTAAAAATGATGAAACTGGACAGAACATATGAAAAAATGGTTTGTAGATAATGGATGATAGGTGTATTAGTCAGCCAAAGGGGTGCTGATGCAAACTACCAGAAATCTGTTGGCTTTTATAAAGGGTATTTGTTTGGGGTAGACACTTACAGTTACCAGGCCCTAAGGAGTCCAACTCTAGGTTACTTCCTTACCAAACTCTGTTGTCATGTGTTGAAACAAGATGGTGGCTGATATCTGTGAGGGTTCAGCCTTCCTTCTTCCTATTAAGGCTCCATGGTCCCAGCTTCTTCTGTTCTCAGCCATAGGCTAGCATAAGTCTTGCTTCTCTCCCCAGAACTCGTTTCTTTCTGGGCTCAGCTGCTCTGTTTTCTTCACAAGGCCAGTTGTAAACTATCAGGCGAAGAGCTCATCTCTCTTCCCAGGGCCTCTACCATGTCTATGGAGCTGTCTCTCTTCCACTACATATCTTCTGTGTATCTAAGTCTGTGTTCTTGATTGAGCATCTGTTTACATATCCCATCAAGGGAGTGGAGACTCAACACTGCGTGCCCTAATGACATGGTCGAATCAAAGCTCTAATCTTGATTTGATCAAACAAACTTAAAGCCTTTGAATTTAAATAAATCAAAGGGTGTCATGCCCAGAGGAAAAGACCAGTTTACAAACATAATCATTAGAAAAAGAAAATAAATTAGAAGTTATCAGGGGCCAGGAGAAGACAGGTGGAAAATTATTGCCTAATGGGTATAGAGTTTCTGTTGGGAATGATGAAAAAGGTTTTGGTAATGAATGGTAATGAAAGTTTTGGTAATGAATGATTGTAACACAAAATTGTGAATGTAATTAATACCACTGAATAGTACATTTGAAATGTTTAAAATTAGAAATTTTACTCAGAGGGGATCTCTTTTCACAAGACTTGCATGCTACTTTATTGAAATTGTAGTTGGTGCTGAGTTTAAGATATATGTAGGGGATTTGAATCTCTGGACTGATAATATGACAACCAGGCCCAGAGCCTCAACAGACTTCAGCTCCTACACTTTGACTTATTGGACTTACTCCACTCAGCTAACATGGAGTTGAAGAAGGTCAACCACCACAACATGGAGCCTAGAGTGTCTACAACTAGAAGCGGGAAGAGTGCATCCAGTACCCATGTGGAATCTAAGCCCTCACTTGACATAGGTGTGCAATGGACACAACCAATCCAATGTCCACAGAGAAAATGTGGAATGGGTGTGGGAACGGTAGCCATGGGGGCTGCTGGGTGTGGGGAACGGGAGGAAGAGATGAGATGTGGAGGCGTTTTCGGGACGTGGAGTTGTCCTGGATAGTGCTTCACGGACAATTACGGGACACTGTAGATCCCCCCAGGGCCCACTGGATGGAATGTGAGAGAGTCTGGGCTATGATGTGGACCATTGACTATGGGGTGCAGTGATGCTCAGAGATGAACTTACCAGGTGCAATGGATGTATCACGATGATGGGAGAGAGTGTTGCTGTGGGGGGAGTGGGGGGCGGGGGCGGTGGGGTTGAATGGGACCTCATATATTTTTTTAATGTAATTAAAAAATAATAATAAATAAATTTTTTTTTAAAAATTAGAAATTTTATGTTATATATATGTCACCATAATAACAATTTTTAATATTGTCTTTTCTCTTGAATGGATAAATAAATTGTGATATACATATACAATGGAATATTATTCTACCACACACATGCATAAAAGAATGATAATGCTTGATACAATGTGGATGAACCTCAAAAACTTTAGAGTGAGTGAAAGAAGCCAGACTCAAAAAGTCACATATTGTATGTTTCCACTTATTTAACATATCCAGAAAAGGAAAGTCCATAGAACAGAAAGCAGATTGGTGGTTGCCAGAGGCTTGGGGGAGGGGGAAATGGGAAGTGACTGCTTAATGGGCTTGGGGTTTTATTTTGGAGTGATGGAAATGTTTTGAAGCTAGATAGGTAGAGTAGTTACACAACATTGCAAATGCACTAAATGCCACTAAACTGTTCACTTTAAAATGGTTAATGTTATGTGAATTTCACCTCAATTAATTAAAATATGTACATTTATATTTTTCAAATCCATTCAGTGGCATGGGGACATTCTCAGAATATTAGAAAATAATGCAACAGGGAAGTTTGACTGTGTTATGCTGCCAGCTAACTGAAAATGTTGATATCAATAGTACAGAGGTATTTTCATTATAAGTTAGAAACAAGCAAGATCAATATGTAGCCTGCACAGCTAAAGCAATATAGATATACATATTACATATATGCACAAAAGAAAAGAAAAATGACTAAAAGGAAACACACCCAAATATTAACAATGATTATTTCTAGGGTATGAGAATGGTGGGCAATTATTATTTTCATTATTTTCTAGATATTCTGTATTAAACATATGTTACTTTTACTGATTCTTTACTTCCTATTGCTCAGGCAGAAATCTTGGACCCATTCATTCTTCACCTCCTTGGTTTCTCTAAGGCCCTATATCCAATCCATCAGCAAACCTATCACCTCTGCCTTCAGAAATATCCTGCTCATCCACCTCCTTCTCACTACTTCCATTTACCACCGTGGTCCAAATCACTGCTAATGGTTGCCTGGATTTCAACTACAGCCTCCTTACTGGGCTGTTTGCTTCCAAACTTGCCTCCCACCACCTAGTTTCTAGAAGGACACAGAAGAAGGGATTTTAAGTGAAAATTATGAGAAGTAAAAAGTAGTCCCATTTAGAGAGCAAGAAGCCAAAGCCTAAACAGGACACCTATAGTAGGGGAATTGGAATGGGTTGAAACATTTCAAAGGATACTGAAGTCTGGCATTGCCTAGGAAGTTGTTTCCTGCTTTGTACTTTAATTGCCTACTCCATGTCCTGTTACCCACACAAAACACATGGTAGAAATCTCTTATCCTTAGGAACCTTGGGTTAGTGGTGGTTTGGGGTTGCTTGTGGCAAATTTAGACAGATCACAGAGAAAGTCAGAGATGATGACAAATGAAGAGCAACTGGAACGCTCAGAAATCTTAGACGGGAGGCACTGAATTTCCCACAGTACATAAACAGAGGCCAGAGCCATTCTATTTGGAAATGAAGAGAAAAGGTCAACACAGAAGTCTGGGGAAGTTAATGACATCCACCCAGGCATTTATGTTACATGAATATAATATCAAGAAACAATGGGTTGGATAGATGCCACTGCCACATTGTTTTCTAACCAGTTTCATGCGAACATCTCATGAGCAGGGGCAATATCTCATTCCTCATCTTATCTCCTGACCTACTACAGGACCTGGCACAAAACAGGTATGAGCAAACATTACTAAAATTAGTGGATTAGGGAAGGAAGAGAGGAAGGGAGGGAGGGAAGGAAGAAGGGAAGGGGGAGGGAAGAAGGGAAGGAGGGAGGAAGGAGGAAAGGAAGGAAGGAAAGAGGAAAGGAGGAAGAATGGGAAAAAGAGGAAGAAGGAAGGGAGGGAGAAAAAGTAGGAGGGAGGGGAGGAAAGAGAAGAACAATAAACATACAGGTAATTATAAGACTATCTCCTACTCCTTGAGCAATTACTATAGCTAGACGCTGTTCTAAGTGCCTTCATGTATCAACTCATTCACCTGAAATTAGAATTCAGTTTCTCCTGACATTGTGTATCTTTTATATGTTCATTGTCAGCTTTGCCAGTGATCAGATTCATGGTGCAAAGAAAATCTCTAATTAGAATGATAAGGAAAAAAGCAGATGTCCTTAATTGAAAATAGGAAG
Source organism: Dasypus novemcinctus (assembly GCF_030445035.2). NCBI lineage: Eukaryota > Metazoa > Chordata > Mammalia > Cingulata > Dasypodidae > Dasypus > Dasypus novemcinctus. The sequence continues at coordinate 84,528,451 of NC_080684.1, read as the reverse complement.
ATCATCAAAGCTGTTTTCACGTAAGTTGTCCAGTGTGCGATTGGCTTATGAAAATGCTTGTGAGCACCAGAGGCTAGGAGCTCTGCGGGGATGTCCTCATTATTCCATTGAACGAACAACCAGAAATGCCAGGCTGAGTCAAAGCAGAGTAATTATCCTATGGAGTTAGACGGCCCCCAAAACTGGTTCTCTCAGCAGTTGCCTTCATTTGCTAATAATAAACCCAACATCGATTTATGTATTTTTCCCAAGGGTCTTTGAGATACATTCTCTTTCATTTAGTCATCCAACAACTATTTATTGAGCACCTACTGGTACTGGGCACCGTACCAGGAATTCCAAACAAAGTTATTGCTCTCGTGAAATTCCATACTCCACAACTGAGGCAGCAGCACAGTAACCGCCATTCTATGGAAAAGGAAATTGAGGTTTAGAGAGGTTAAGTGACTTGCATGGGTCAAAAGGAGAGATAACGGTACTAGATTTTGATTCTTGTTACTTCATATTTTAAAAAACTAGAACCTTATACAGTCATCATTTTAATGAAATAGTTTACACTATTTTTACGTTTTGAGATGTAAAATATTAGCGTGTGCTCTCTCTTTCCCTCTCTCTCCTCTCTCTTTCTCTCTCTCACACACACAAACACACACACACACACACACACATATACCATGAAGGTTTTTGAATCCTCTGTTCCCTTGTGGCAGGGTGGCTTAGAGGATTCAATGGGGAGAGAGGTAGAACCCTTGTAGGAAACTTAGAGTCATCCTTGAATCCTCTCTCTCCCAAACCCCCACTCACTCTCAGCAAATCTTATTGGCTGTACTCTCAAAATTTATCCAGAACCTGATCACCTCCATTGCTATCACCCTGGTCAAGCCGTCATCATCTCTCATCTAAATTATTGCATAGACGGTCTGCCCGTCCTCTCCTCCTTCTCTTCCAGCAACATAGCAGCCCGAGGAGTCCTCTTAACATGTAAGTCAGATCCTGTCACTCCTCTGCCCAAAACCCACCAAACACTCCCCCACTGCACTCAGAGTGAAAGCAAAGGGCTTTACAATGGCCCCCAGGGCCCTGCACAATCTGACCCCTCATTTTACCCAATCCCATCTCCTAACATTCTCCTCTTTCTTTTTTTTTTCCTTTCTAGTCACACTGAGGTTCTTGCTGTTCTTTAACCCACAGGGCCTGTTCCCACGCTCGGCCTTCTTGCACTAGTCCTTCTTTCTGCCTCACACATTTTGCCCCCGTTGCTACATCCTCACATCCTTCAAGTCTTTGCTCGAGTGTTACCGTCTTAGCGAAGCCTGTCCCAACCACCCTATTTGAATTTGCCACATCCTCAGACACTTCCAATCTCCCCATCCTACTCTATTTATTTTCCTCATTGCACTTCTCACCCTGTATCAATTGCTTATATATTGTGTTGTCTTTCTTCCCCCACAAGGGCATGAATTTTTCTCTTTTTCACATAGGTATTCCCAGAGCCTAGAATAATGACTGGTATTTAGTAGGCACCCAGTAAGTATGTGTTATCTTTCTCATTATTATTATCATCATCATTATTATTTGTAAATGTCAAGGGGCAGAAACTATTAGACCTTTGTAAAAGGAGATTTTCCCATGGGGAAACATCTGACTTCACAGAAAGAGATAAAAAAATTCTGTAGTCAAAGGGAACTGGATTTGAATCCCAGCTCTGCTATTTATTTGGAACCTTGGGAAAGTTACTTAGCCTCTGTGAATAGCAGGTCTCCTGCATGTAAGATGAGAAAAACAATACTTGCCTTATAAAGCAACAGTACTAATGGAGGTGACTGGTATTAATATAATCAGAGCATAATTAAAATTAGCCCTCTCAAATTAGTAGTCGTGTTTTAGTGTGGTTGGATTCTTATTTACCAGTGAGGTTTTGAAGACCTCCCTTCCCCTCTTTGGGCCTCAGTTCACACGGCTATACAATGAAAGGGTTGCTTGGGATGTCACTCTCCATAGGAGGCCCTGACCCTGGCCTGGAGATTCCAAGGGGGCTGGAGGGAACCTTAAGACATTGCTTCACCCTTGCCAGTGTGTTAGCTAATCTGTTACTTGTCATTACTGAGTCCTTTAAAAGTCAACAGATAATGAGAGGAGATAAATAAAACCTTTGTCACTTACGGCTGCCTCAGTTTTACACAAGCGCTGGCAAAATGAGTTGCAACAAGAACCTTTGAACAGAAAGACCAGTTGAATGGTATGTGCTGATAAACGTTTGTTTAGAATGCAGCGTTTCTTTTTTTTCCTGGAATTTCTCAGTAATTAACCAAATGCACTAACCAAAACTCTCTTATTCAGCTGTTTAGAGTAATTATTCCCAAACTTCCAATCACCAGGCATTCTCTTCCCCCCCCCAATCCTCTCACATATATCCCAAATTTTGAAAAATTTTCCTACCAAATTAACTGCATGCATCAAGTGGAAATTCCTGTTTTTGGCTTCTTTTTCTCTTTAGGAGGTACTGGAGATTGAACCCAGGACGTCGTACATGGGAAGCAGGTGCTCAACCACTGAGCTACATCTGTTCCCCAATGAGAGTTGGTTTTTCTGTTTCTTTGTTTAGTGTTTAGGAGGGACCAGGGATTGAACCTGGGACCTCGTATACGGGAAGCAGGTGCTCAACCACTTGAGGTACATCTGCCCCCCTGTATTTTTTTTTAGTTAGCCAAACTAATGAGCTTTGGCAAAGACTCATGCTCATTGAAATCTCTGATCAGCATGTCAGGCAGACTTACACTTGGTTTCATTTCCAACCCAAAGTAGAGAAATTAGATGTTTCAGATAGTCTAGGAAGCCTAATTTAAAGCATATTCATTCATTCATTCATTCATTCATTCATCTACTCATCATATATTTAATGAACATCTCTCATCTGCCAGGAACTATTCTGAGTTCTGGGGGAATAGCAGTGAAAAAAAGACAGACAAAAATTCCTACCTTCATAGAGCTTGCATGCTAGTGGAGAAGACAGATAAATAAATAAAATATAGAGATAGAATAAGTTCTAAGGGAAGCAGTAAAGCAGGAAGGGAGATGGGATATGCAAAGCACAGTAAGGGTGGAGGGCTATTTTTGTAAAATTGTGAGGTCAGAAAAGGTCTGACGGAGAAGGTGATATTTGGGCAAAGCCCCAAAGGAGCTGAGGAAACAGTCTGTGGCGATCCCGAGAGGAAGAGAGACAGAGAGTACAAAGGCCCTGCAGAGGGAGCATGCCCAGAGTGTCCGAGATCAACCAGAAGGCCAGCGTGGCTGAAACAGGGGATGCAGTTAGGGGAGTAAGAGCGGAAACAGCCCAAATGACTAGATAAACAAAATGTGAGCTATCCAGACAATGCACTATTAGTCATAAAAAGGAATGAAGTACCAATATATGGATGAACCCAGAAAACGTTATGCTAAGTGAAAGGAGTCATATACAAAAAACCACTTACTGTATGGTTTTATTTCTATGAAATGTCCAGAATAGGCAAACCTACAGCGACGGAAAGTACATTAGTGATTGCCAGCAGCCAGGGGGAGGAGGGGATGAGGAGTGACTGCTTCATAGGTATGGGACTTCTTTTGCAGGGAGGAAAATGTTCTGGATTAGATAGTTATGGTGGTCGCACAACCTTGTGAATATACCAATAACCACTAAATTGTGCACTTTAAAAAGTTGAATTTTATAGTATGTGAATTATATTAAACAAATGCAGGGCATAGGCCAATGGAAACTAGTGCCAGAAAAAACAGCTCTTTCTCTCTGCTCTTTGCCCTGTCACTCTCCTCTCCTCAGGTAACACACAGCACTATGTGAAACGAATTCCGTTAAATCGATCAATGTAAATATCAATATCAAGCAGAACAATTTGACCCCAAAGGATAAGCACGTCCTTCTCTTATAGCCATGACACAACTGACCCATCATCATGGGCTTTGACAGCTTCTTTCCTCCAAAGACCTCTCATACCTGCCCTTGACTTTATGTCCCTGTCACCGTGACCCTTACCCCCATCACCTGGATAAATGCATCAGCCTGGCTGGGTACCTACCTCTTTCCTTTTCTCACCTCTAATCCCTAACCCGTTCTAACAGAACAATCACTATATACCACACTCATCACTTCTGTGTCTAACTTAAAAATCTAAAGTGGCTCCCTTGAGACATTTCCCATATCAGGGACCATATTTTCTGAAAGAAAAAAGCTTTGTTTCATTTGGTTTTTAGGTTGCATCTGCCTTTGAAATTGAGCTTGGATGCTGACATATTAAAAGGCATTTATGTTGAGTTATGAAAAAAAAACAAAGTATTTCAAATCAGAGCTAGCTTGGAAAATTTAGGAATAATAGTTGATGAGCATATTTTAAATATAAAATAATTTCAGATGATGATAATTAAAATAGATAATGATTTGTGGTAATAAAATAAAGAGCAAATAAAGTGAGGAGGGCATTTTAACCAGAGCAACTTTAAATATTCTGAGGTAGTGACATTTTAATTAAAACCTGATGGATGAGAAGGAGCCAAGATGTGAGGAGTGAGCACTTCCGACCGAGGGAACAGCGAGGTAGGTAGGTTTGAGGAACAAAGAAACCCAGTCAGCAAGGGAAGCCAGACTGGAAAGGGAAGCAGGCATCAGATGAGGTAGGGTCTTGTAGTCCATGGAAAAAATTTTATTTTTATTCTAATTGAGGTGAGAAACTGTGGTTGATGGTTTGCAAAGATGACTACAACAATTCCTCTCATCCTTTATAGAAGTTCCTTTGCGATGTAACTTTGCTTCCCCTCCCATCAAGAGGCGAATTCTATTTTCTTTCCCCTTGATTCAGTCCTGGCCCTGAAACCGAGAGGATGTGGAAAAAGGGACATTGTGGGACCTCTGAGACTTGGCCTCAAGAGGCTGTGTGGCTTCCATTCGCTCCCCTTTACAATGTGGCCCTGAGACTGCCATGTAAAGAAGCCCCATCTGGCAGACTGGAGGATGAGAGGGCACGTGGTGGAGAACCAGGGCACCCTACTCTACAACTACCAACTGTCAGTGAGGCCATCAGACCACCCAGCACCAGACAAGCCACAAGGAGGCTGCAGCCACATGAGTGACCCCAGGTGAGACCAGTGGAAGAACCACTTGGCTGGGCCCAACCCAAATTGCTGACCCATAGAATTGTGAGAAATAAATTATTTCACATTTTTAAAACATAAAAATTTAGGGTGGTTTGTTATGCAGGAGTGGACAAGTAATACAGAAACCTTTAGAGTTTTAAATAAGGAATGAAATAAACATTTTTTATGTTTTAAAGACTGCTTTAGTCCCAAAACATTGGTCAATCCATTGAAAAGAACTATGGTCTTCAATCTTCTTTAAAAAGATAAAAATATTATGACCTTCATCATAGAGGAAGTGCAACTCAGAGGGCTAAGCTGGATACTGAAGCCTTAAACTCTTCTCTTCAAAATGAAATTTTATCTTCAGGCATATTAAAACTGTCTGAAGCCACAAACAATAACCAAAAAAGAGCCAAAAGTCGTTTGATTCTTTACCCCTATTTCAGCTAAGAATATAATTTTTAAAATTCTGATGAAAACCAGTATCACATTTTAGGCCAGAATTCATTATGAAATGTGTTCCTAAAGAAGATTAAAAAGGAAGTAACTGTGAACTCTAAACTGTGGTTTTTCGATTCTGTTATGCTGAAATAATCAAGAAAGCATTACATCATCCTTAAAAATGTGGAAGATAATCTTTGAGCATGCAATCTTGGAAACATCTAGCACTCTTAAAAATTTTTTTAAAGAACTGTTTTGTAAAAAACTCTGTAATTAGTAAAGCCAGGATGCTTGCTCTTGCTGTGTTAATGATTTGATTGGCAGAGAAAAGGGATTCATTTGGTTCTATAAATAGAACCATTTTTAAATGGTTCTTTAAAAAAAAATATTTAGCCAGGCTTTATGACTATTTATTCACAGTACCTCATAGTATTTTCCATTGATTTCTCAAGGATATTAACATTATCTTCTTGGGGTGTTCGTTATCATGCTTTATCACATATTATGGTAAAATGTTAGATGGCTTGGGAGGAAACTATGCAAGTATTTTCAAAATTAGTAATCTATTTAATTCTAATATAGTCACTACTGTAAGATATTATAGTAGTGGGAAAATATAGTAGAGAAATAAACTGGAGATGTCCTACCTACCCATCCTACCACCATAAGCCAATTTCTTTCAATTCATTATCATGTTAGAAAAAAGAAGGGAGGTGTATTAGTTAGCCAAAGGGGTGCTGATGCAAAATACCAGAAATTGGTTGGTTTTTATAAAGGATATTTATTTGGGGTAGGAGCTTACAGATACCAGGCCATAAAGCATAAGTTACTTCCCTCACCAAAGTCTATTTGGAGCAAGATGGCTGATGACGTATGTGAGGGTTCAGGCTTCCTGGGTTCCTCTGGCCTCAGCTCCTCTGTTTTCTCCACAAGGACAGCTATAGAATATGAGGCTCTATAGGCTTTGCCTCTCTCCACAAGTCAGCTGTAGACTATCAGGCCAACGGCTCTGTCTCTTTCCCTGGGGCTCCAGCTTTAGACTTCAGCATCAAAACTCCAACATTAAGAAACTTCGCGTTGGGAAACCGACTTTGGCCCAGTGGTTAGGGCGTCGGTCTACCACATGGGAGGGCCGCGGTTCAAGCCCCGGGCCTCCTTGACCCGTGTGGAGCTGGCCCATGCGCAGTGCTGATGCGCGCAAGGAGTGCCCTGCTACACAGGGGTGTCCCCCGCGTAGGGGAGCCCCACGCGCAAGGAGTGCACCCATAAGGAGAGCCGCCCAGCGCGAAGGAGGGAGCAGCCTGCCGAGGAATGGCGCCGCCCACACTTCCCGTGCCGCTGACGACAACAGAAGTGGACAAAGAAACAAGACGCAGCAAAAAGACACAGAAAACAGACCCCCGGGGGAGGGGAGGGGAATTAAATAAATGAAAATAAAAATCTTTAAAAAAACTTCGCGTCAAAAGCGCCAACTCTGTTTTGCCTTGCTTTTTATCTATGAGTCCCCACCAACCAAGATCAGATTACAAGCATAATCCAATATCTATTTTTGGAATTCATTACCATACCAAACTGCTACAGGAGGTATGGAAAGGGATAAGGAATTGAAAGAATCCAAGTAAACAAAGAAGTTAAGATGGGGGAAATGTTGAAGATGAGATGCTTGATTCTGAGTAGTTTGTCCTTGATCCCCCAAAATGAAGAGGAACAGGCTTCCTTCCACAACGGGCAGAGCTAGAAGTCACCCACTGTCTTCTTTCCTTTCTCATCACAGACAGTGACTTCAAAGGCACTGTAAGATTATTAGGTTTTCTTCAACTTTACACATAATCTGTAGTCCACTCTGGGTAAACCTTAACCTCTTTTGAGTCATGGACATTTGAGAAAATGATGACTGCTATAGAAGATAGAGATAGACCCTCTCTGCAGGAAAAAGTCAACATATACACACACTATTAAGTTCATAGTTTCTGAGGGTGTTCCATAAACCCCTTGAAGTCTACCCTTAGATTCCAAATTAAGAAGTCTAAGGATTTCAGCTCAACACATTTGGGAAGCTACTTCCACTCCACACCAACCCTATCCAGAACAACAGCGCTTTGCTCCGATTCCAGATCTGACTCTAATCACCCTTCTTCCTTGTGATATTCTTTCTATATAAAAATTGTGGCAAAGTGGGAGCTCCACCAGAAAAGTTCTGACCTCCCTCTCCCAACCCAGTCTGCATAAAAGGTTGATTCTGTTCTGCCAGAAATCCTGGCTGGAAGATGGTGACACCAACCCCATTGGGCAAAAGTTAAAGAGGAGAGGCAAATGGATCCACCCGGCAGCTCTTCTAAAGCCAGAATGCCATGTTTCTACAAATGCTACCATCCAGATGGCTGAAAGCGCTGAAATCGGATTGGTATATCTAACTTTTTTGACATTTGACTTAACTCAACCTTTATTTCAGAATCCAGACATTATGAGTGTAAATGTGTGTGTGTGTGGAGAGAGAGAAAGGGAGAGGGAGAGGGAGAGGGAGAGGGAGAGGGAGAGGGAGAGGGAGAGGGAGAGGGAGAGGGAGAGGGAGAGGGAGAGGGAGAGGGAGAGGGAGAGGGAGAGGGAGAGGGAGAGGGAGAGGGAGAGGGAGAGGGAGAGGGAGAGGGAGAGGGAGAGGGAGAGGGAGAGGGAGAGGGAGAGGGAGAGGGAGAGGGAGAGGGAGAGGGAGAGGGAGAGGGAGAGGGAGAGGGAGAGGGAGAGGAGGAAAGGGGGATAATATTAACTTGTGATATTCCAGTGTTTGAAATGCTTCCAAGCCCTGGAATTTCTATCATCTATCCACTTTAAATGTAATAACTAAAGAAATTCATTTCAAAGCCACCTAAGAATTGTTTTCTAGACAGCCACACTTGTTCATTAACTATTTTTTATTGTTGCTAATAAATTTAACCAGTTATTTATTGAATGATAGACACTATAGAAATGAAAAGGCTGTTTAATTCTCCCTTGAAAATATCTCTTGCAGATGAAAAAAAAAAACTTACAATCAAGACTTCATCACTATTATTTTAATAGTGAAAATTAAAAACTGCCTAAACATAATAAGTGAGAAATGGCCATGGTACATAATATCAAATAATGCCATTCAGCCAATAAAAATCACATTCTCATGCAGTAATTTGAACTTGCTTTCATAAGATGGTAGGAAAATAAAATGGTACAAACACTATGGAAAAGTTTTGAATATACACTTAGTGTTACAACCCAGCAATTTCACTCCTAGAGAAATGTAAAGATATGTCCACAAAAAAAGAAAAGAATGTTTATAGCAGCTTTGTTCATAATAACCACATACACACAAAAATGACCATCAGTAGCAGAATGAATAAACAAAATTTGGAAAATCCATACAATCTAATCCTGCACAGCAATAAAAAAGTACTACATATAACAATATAGACCAATTTTTAAAAACATTATTTTGAGCAAAAAAGCCAGATTCAAAAGATTAGATTCTATAAGTTTCCATTCATATGAAGTTAAAGAAGAGACAAAGTTAATCTGGGGAGTGGTTAAACAGGGCTGTGCATATGTAAGTAAAAATCTAGTTGCAATCTTAAGATTTGTGCATTGTACTGTATACAAATTATACCTCAATGAATTTTTTAAAAATTATGTTCTCAAACACTATTTAAAGGCATGGGAATTCATTACATAAGCTTAAGTGCAAAAAACTGATAGGGAAGTGGACTTGGCCCAATGGATAGGGCATCCACCTACCACATGGGAGGTCCACAGTTCAAACCCCGGGCCTCCTTGACCCTTGTGGAGCTGGCCCATGCGCAGTGCTAATGTGCGCAAGACGTGCCCTGCCATGCAGGGGTGTCCCCCGCGTAGGGAAACCCCATGCACAAGGAGTGCTCCCATAAGGAGAGCCCAGGGTGAAAGTGCAGCCTGCCCAAGAATGGCGCCACATACACTGAGAGCTGACACAGCAAGATGACACAACAAAGAGAAACAGATTCCCAGTGCCGCCGATAAGGATAGAAGCGGCCACAGAAGAACACACAGTGAGTGGACACAGAAACGGGGGGCGGGGGGTACATTAAAAAAAAAACTTGATATAAAACTGTATATACAGGGAAACGGACTTTGGCCCAGTGGTTAGGGCGTCCGTCTACCACATGGGAGGTCCGCGGTTCAAACCCCGGGCCTCCTTGACCCGTGTGGAGCTGGCCATGCGCAGTGCTGATGCGCGCAAGGAGTGCCGCGCCACGCAAGGGTGTCCCCCGCGTGGGGGAGCCCCACGCGCAAGGAGTGCGCCCGTGAGGAAAGCCGCCCAGCGTGAAAAGAAAGTGCAGCCTGCCCAGGAATGGCGCCGCCCACACTTCCCGTGCCGCTGACGACAACAGAAGCGGACAAAGAAACAAGACGCAGCAAATGGACACCAAGAACAGACAACCAGGGGAGGGGGGGAAATTAAATAAATAAATAAATCTTTAAAAAAAAAAAAAAAAAGAAGAACTGTATATACAGTTTTCAAAACTTGTTCAAAATTTCATTTAAAAAACATGTATAAAAAAAGGACTGGAAAGATATTTGCCTGAATGTTAAGAATAATTAAATATGTTGTAATATTATAGGTAACTTTTATTCCCTTCAATACCTTTTTATATATTTTAAAATGTTTCTACAAAGATCATGTATGACATTTTTTTTTTAATATTTTTTAAAACTTTTCTTTAACTACCCTCTCTTCTCTGTTTCTATTTCCTCAATCACTGGTCTAGGCCATTATTTCTAAATTATTGTAATAGACTCCTAACTGACCTCCTAGTCTCAGTTTCTTTCCATCTAGCCCCATCTGCTTATTCTCCGGATAGTTCTTCTTGTTTGAAAACCATATAATTCTATTTTTGTCTCACACATGCTATATCTTCTCTTCTCTTTTGAACTGAGGTTTACTCCACTCCTTGCATTGTCTGGATTTCAAAAAGTGCCTTTCTTCTTGTTTGGTGGCCTCTGTCTTTTGTGTTGGAAACTTTCCTCAACTCTCTCACAACCCTTGACTATCTGTTTATATGTAAAAGGAAGGTGATCGAAAGCCCACTATTTATTGAACACACTTCGTTTGGGGTTTGGTCACCACCACTATATCAGAACTGCTCTTGTCAAGGTCTCCAATGACTCCATGCTGCTAAACCCAAAGATCTCCTCATCTTTCTTGACCTAGCAGCAGCTTTGACACAATTGATCATGCTCTCCTCCACACTTGGCCACAGGATGCCATTGCCTCTAGGTTCTCCTCCCACCTCTCCAGCTGCTCCTTTTCCATCTCTTCTGCTGGTTCTTTCTTTTCTTCCTGATCACTCTATATTGGAATGACCCAGGGCTCAGTCATATTCCCCTTCTTTACACTCATTCCTTGAAGATTTCATCTAGTCTCATGGCTTTAAATTTCATCTATGTAATGATGACACATAAATGTACAGCTCCAGCTGACCTCTGCCCTGAACTGCAGACTTGTATTTCAACTGCCCATCTAATTTCATCACTTTAGAGAACAGTAGGCAAGTAAAAAACTCCAAAATCAAATATATCCAAAGTTCCTGTTTCTTTCCCCCACCTATCCTGATACTCCCCAGTCTTCTGCCTCTCATTAAAGGTTGGATTTTCCTTCACAATAGATCCAGAACTGCATGTTCTTTAAATATGCCAAACATGTTCCCACTTTGGAGCCTTCGTACTTGCTTTTCCTTCTGCTTGAAATCCTTTGCCCAATATGCTCCTGACTTGTTCCCTCATTGCCTTTAATTCTCTGCTCAAAGATCACTTTAACCCTGAAGAATGCAACATAAATACCGACACCCACCCTCCCTAAGACCCCTTATCCTATTTTATGTTTGTTCTTAGCACTTATCACCCTCCAGCATGCTATCTACTGCTTATTTTATGGGTCTGCCCTCTGGAATGTAAGCTCCATTTAAGAGCTGGACTTATATTGTTCACTTATTTTGTATCCCTAGTGCCTGGAACATTACAAGGGCTCAATAATTGAGGTGCTCATTATAGATGCTAAATAATTGTTGAATGAATGCATGAATGGGTGAATGAATGAATGGAATTCCTACTCTTATGAGCAGGGTTTGATAGGTGGATCTCACAGGGAGTGGTTGGACAGGGATCCACTTAATTTGAAACCCCAAATATCAATTGTTTTAAGCCCTTTCCCTTAGAGTTCCCACCCCTCAGCCCCCTAATCCTACAATCTTCTGTCTAGAAGATATATGCCTGAACACTAGCACTTTGGAAGTCCAGCCCAAGAAAGTGACTGGAAGTTTTCTGTGTTCAGTATGCAGACTTTTAATTAATTTCACTGTGTTCAGCAAAGTTCCTTCCTTCCTTCCTTCCTTCCTTTAACAAATATTTACTGAGTAACTATTAAATTGTTCTAGGTACTTTGGGGTATGTCAGGGGCTAAATAGACTAAATTCTCATCCTTTGGGGGTTTATATTTAGTTATACCAAGTCCCCTTGAGTCCAGAGTATCTCTAATTAAACCTGTCCAGAAAATAAATCTCCCATCTTCCTCTATGTATGGGGAGGGGCAGTTTCCTGGTTGAGCTGGTAGAAGAGAAATTCTTGAATTATTAACTATGTCTTATCTCCGCTTTCAGCAGGGTTGCTAAATCTCACAGCCCTAACTTGCCACCAGTTCCCTTGTTTTGGCCCCCCTTTTCTAATCCCCCATTGCACACCCCCTCTCCCTGACATTTAGAGATACCTTGTGCTGATACCTTCAATTTTACAGCTTTCCTGGGTGCTGCAACACGAAACAACGTACTTTCTTTTTCATTCAGATCTGCTAAAGCCACTAATACTCATTCATGTCCATTCTCACCTTCCTAAATCAAACTTTTCTCTCCTTTTCCCTCCGTCCTTGCAGGCTTATGTGTTCTTTGATTCCTTTATTATCATTTTAGAAAACAAAGAAAATTACCTGCATTTAATCTGCCATATTTAATTACTCAACCTGAATATCATCACCAGCATAATCTTCCTTAAATACCACATCAGATTTTTAAGAATGTATCCACTTAGCACTTATTCTATGCAGGTCATCTAGTGGGAGACTCGGCAGTGCTTTTTTGTTCCCATACCAGGGATGCCTGGGAAAAATTCAGTCCTTTGGCACACTCTCCCCATCCCCAAAGCACAACCAGTAATCATTGGGTTTAATAGTCCTATCTTACCTATAGGTATGGCCAGAGAATTGGGGAAAATACAATTGCCTTACTTCTTAGTCTCACTCTAGTCCATCAGTTGGTGACAAGAAGGATCTCACCTAATGTATTAGTCAGCCAAAGGGGTGCTGATGCAAAATACAGGAAATCAAGTGCTTTTTTGGGGTAGAAGCTTACAGTCACAAGGCCCTAAAGTTCCAACCCAAGGTACCATAAGAGGTACTTTCTCACCCAAAGTCTGTTGCCCACCATCTTATGTCAACACATGGCATTAGACTTTGGTGAGGGGAAGTATCTTATACTTTATGGCCTTGTGATTGTAAGCATCTACCCCAATAATTACTGGTTATGTACTGGGGAGTGGGGAGAGGGTGCCAAAGGACTGAATTTTTCCCAGGCATCCCTGGTGCCAAAAACACTGTCCAAATTCCAAGACGGCAGGTGATGTCTGCAAGGGTTCAATCTTCTTCATGCTCCCCAGACTCCATGGTTCCAGCTTCTTCCAATCTAAGCCTGGGACAGAGCTTGTCTTTCTCCTGGGCTCATTTGTCTCTGGGTTCAGCTGCTCTACTCTCTCCACAGGGCCAGCTGTAAACTGCCAGGTGAACAGCTCATCTCTCTTCCCAGAGCCTCTGCAGTATCTAGTGGAGCCTTCACTCTTTCCTCATGCATCTGCTTCTCTGTGTGCTTATTTTCAGGGTTCCAGGATCAAAAACTCCAACTGTCTCTCCTCTGCCATGTCATTGTCTCTGTGAGTCCCTGCTTACCAATGGGGTGGGGACTCAACATCCTGCTGATATGGCCCAATCAAAGCCTTAAACATAATTACAATCAAATAAGAACGAAACCTCTGAATCCAATATAATCTAATGTGCCCCAGAGGAACAGGTCAATTTACAAACATAATCGAATATCTCTTTTTAGAATTCATAAATATCAAACTACTACACCTACTTATTTGATTTTTAACCTGTCTTTAAATTTGGGTATGGACTAAACTTCCAGGGCTAATTCCATGAGTTTGAACATACCTCCCTGATATAACTGGTATACTCTTCTGATTTTGAGAATCAACATCGTCTGAAATCACTGCAGCCAGAAGAAGCCATAGAGAACAGATTAAGAACTAAGATCAAGATTTAATTAAGGGAAGCGAACTTGGCCCAATGGATAGGGCATCCACCTACCACACGGGAGGTCCGTGGTTCAAACCCCGGGCCTCCTTGACCCGTGTGGAACTGGTCCACGCGCAGTGCTGATGCGCGCAAGGAGTGCCATGCCTCGCAGGGGTGTCCCCCGCATAGGGGAGCCCCATGCACAAGGAATGCGCTCCATAAGGAGAGCCGCTCAGCGCGAAAGAAAGTGCAGCCTACCCAGGAATGGTGCCACACACATGGAGAGCTGACACAACAAGATGATGCAACAAAAAGAGACACGGATTCCCAGTGCCACTGACAAGAATAGAAACGGACACAGAAGAACACACAGCAAATGGACACAGAGAGCAGACAATGGGATGGGGGGGTGGGAATAAGTAAATAAATAAATAAATAAATAAGATTTAATTAAAAATTAAGATTAATAATATGGCCTTTAGAGTCTAGAGTTTTAGTTCTGGTCCAAAATACCACTTATTTATTAAATATTTGGGTATAAATAATTGAACTTTCTTCACTGGGTTGCCATGAAAATTCAATGAGATTAAGTCTGGAAAGTGTTTAGCACTTAATAAATGTAATCTAAGGAAAAGTTCAACTTCCCTGCCTCTTCACATTGATTCATGTGGTTAGTAACTCAAGTTTGAATCAAGCCACAATCAGTTCTACACTAATGAATTGATATCTTTGTGCTGTGGGCCACTGTTCTTTCCTGGAGCAAATACAAATCTCTGTGTCATACATGATTTGCTCCCTACAACCTAATTCAGATCTTCCAGAATGCCAGATGGCAAGGTCATTTCATTTATGACATTTGTTTGACCTGCCAACTGAGAGTTCATAAGACTCTGAGCCAAGGCTAGAGTAGAGTGGCAAATCAAATTTTTGCCCACTCAATAACCCATGTGCTTCCCTTTATTCCCCAACCATTCTTGCAGTTAGATTGGGACTATGGGCTACTGTAGGTCAATGGACTAGGAGAAATGAAGATGTCATTTTCAAGTGAAGCAGTGAAAAGCCAGTGTGCCTCCTACTCCCCTCCCTTTTCATGGTGATATCAGAGGTTATATGTTCCAAGTGGGGAGCGACATAGTGGTGAGTGGAGAAGAAAAGTCTGAATCCCTGAATGACTGTGTGGACCCAAACCATATTCAACTTATAACACAAGAGAAAAATAAACATTTGTAGTGTTAAGTCACTGCAATCTGAGGTTTAATTTATTACCACATCAAGAAACTGAAAAATAGGTCAAAATAAATCTAAAATGACATGTGATGAGGTAAAAGCCTGGAAAATAAAAAAGCAATGATGAGAGGCATGTACATAGTCTAGTTTAACTGGACTCCTAGAAGAAAAGTAGAAAGGGGATAAAGCAGAAGCAATATCTTAAGAGATAATGGCCAAGAATTTTCCAAAACTGCTGTAGACATTTATTCACAGAATGAAAATAAATAAAATACTCTTGGTAGGAAGAGAGAGAGAGAGTTTTGGTTGTTTGTTTGTTTGTTTAAATCAAAGATGACTCCAACATTTTTAGCTTGATGTCATTAACTGAGATAGGAAACAGAGTAGAAAGATCAGGTTTACTGGGGTTGGGAAAGCAGTGTGAAATATAAATGGTAGGTTCCAATATTCACTTTTGAGTTTAACATCCAGGCAGAGGGGGTTTTTGAATAATCGTTTTTCTTGTCATATTCAGTAGTCTCCAAAACTTTCGTTCTTTGGAAAGGATTAGTCAAACTTTTATTGTCTGAAGAATCCACCACTTTCAGGGCACCTTCCCTTCCTACTAGAACATACTGTTTGTTTCAAAAGGTTGCTCTACAAATGAGCATTTGCAGCAAAATGTGTGCTGGCTTGCAAATTATATCTGCCTAGTGCTCAAATGTAATTATCTGTCTGACAAACATTCAGAGAGCAAAACACATAACAACAGAATAATGTATTTTCTAGATTTTAATGTCAGGACCCAGGGCTCCATTTTTTTTTTTTAATACTATGAGAACAAGGTATAGGTACCCTAAGTCTGCATACAACACTGATTTTAAATGATGTAGTAAACTACAATTTGTGTCACAATCTACAATATTACCCTAAGGATTATTGTGAAGTTTCTGAAAATAGTTATTTGACATTAATACTTTATTAAAAATGAAACATGAGCAATCATAAATATCCCATATTTTTCCAGGAAAACAGCATGATTTTCACAATAAACTCTTCCTGTGGTTAATGGATGAAAATGACATATGCTTTCTTTTCAACTGAAAAGCTCACCCAGAAGTTTGGAAGATGGTAATGATGATGATGGCTAATATTTATAGAGCACTTTCTACATGCCAGGAACTGTTCTAAGGAACTTACATGGATCCACTTATTAAAGATACTTAAAGATGTCTGACAACATAAATTATATACCAGTGTTATAAAGAGTATTTTTTAATGGAGAACTAGACAATTTTTCTGAAAATTATTCTCTTTAAAAAATATACTAAAACTCTTCTGGTACAACCAGGGACCAGAAATAATATATGACAGATATTAGAAAAAACACCTTACTACAATAAACTACAAGCAAACATAAATTTTTATCCATGATACTATATTTTTCTTCTGAAAGTAGAAATAAATTTTCAAAAACAATGAACAGGAAAATAATTTTATTTTCTTAACTCTACATGCCAACATTAAATTTTTAAACATATCTGGAAAGTATCCATGTTATTGCCTTATACAATCAAAGATGAAGTTTTCAACACTTTGGTTCTAGTTGTCCAGATATTTTTCATTCTAGCAGCAGTTACCTATATAACTATTGCTATATTATTGTGATTTCCCTGAAAATCACTCTAGATAGAGTCATTAGGAATATTTCAATCATAATTGTATATTTTGATCATATTTCCTAATGTAATCACCAGCAGAAAGACTAATGACATTTTTTTAACAGAACACTCTTTCAGGAGATTTTTACCTAATGTAATTCATGAATCTACTTCTTAAATTATTAAATGTTTTAAAGTTTATAAGCAATTTGGACATTGTTTGATCACATTCATGATATTAGGAAAAAGTTGAAATTTAATAACCATACCCTTGTTTACTTCTTTCAGGCCATTTAGACCATCAGATTCCTGGAAATGAGGTTATGTTAATTAACATTTTGCTTTTTTTTTTAAGCAATTTGAATCTCATACAATCTGTGACACTTATTATTTTAAAAGTTATGAATTCACAGAATCAATTGACTCTTTGGATCATATAAAATTCTAAGGGTCTTTGAATCCAGACCCTCATACAATGTCTGAATCTCCTCAAGCCTTGTCATCACCACCTCTGCCAAAATAAGGACTTACTCACAAGACAACCCATTCCGCTTCCAGACAACTTCATTTTTAGAAAGTTCTTCCCTACTCTGAGCTGAAATCATCTGCCAAACTGCCAACTACCATGGGAACCATCAAAGCCAGCACTGCCCCTGAGAGGATGACCTTACGCAAGTTCATCTCTTGTTGTTGCCCGCCTCTCACCTGGGAAGTCCCAGGTTCAGTTCAGGTGCTTCCTGGAAAAATAAAAGCAAACAACAAGCAAAACAAATGGAACACCAACTCAGGGAAGATGACAGGACACAGTGGTTGACTGCTGGCTTCCCACATATGCCAGCTGAACTTTTCCTGGGTTCAATCCCAGCCCTCAGTACCTCAAAAACAAAACAAACAAACAAACAAAAATCCTCACATCTTTCAGGTGTGTAAAGATTAAATGATACTGTTTATAAAGCTCCTGGTCCAACCCAGGGCCTCCATGAGCAGCAGCCTTTATTCGAAATGGGAAACCCTGAAATGCATAGCTCCCTTTAGAGATACCAAGGCAACTAAGTTTACATTTCTCCAGGCCAAATATCCCATTTCCTTCCAAGTTTCTTTGAACATCATGGTATTGTTTCCCTTGTTCTTCTAATCAGTCCTTTCTGAATGAGTTCATTTTTTAAAGAAAAAGGCCAGCTGCCAATCAAAAAAAGCAACAACAAAAAAATCAAAACATATATTCCTATCACATCAATTGAGATGAAACACCATACCCGTAAGTGTAAGGGCAAGATAATATTTCTCTTTTCTCCATTGTTGACTGAATCTCCTCCCTTCCTTAACTACCTCCAGTTGTCCTTATATTTAGCCCTCTGGCAAGCCAAGCTATGGGGAAGGCAATAGATATGGATACTTTCTGGTTTTACAGTAAGGAGAAGATGGGGGGAGTTGCCCTTCAGATACTAAGATGGATCTGGGAAGTTTCCTTCTTCACTCTGGTAGGAGGTCAGCTCTTCCTCAAAGAGGGTTGCTCCTCTCTGCCCTCTCCATTCCTTCTTCCGTACTTCACAATTCTGGGTGGTGGCCCCATAAGATATCTTCTTTTTGGGACTTGCAAAATTCTCATTGTTGAGTTCTGTCTCCTCAGCTAATTCATCTTGGTCAATAATTCCACATTTCTCCTCAGAGAGATTCTCGGGGTCAGCCCAATCTTGTTTCTCCCCAGAAGCAAAGACTCCATAGAAAATCACGCCACTGTAGTGAACCAAGGCAGCTATGAGGAACACATTCTGCCATTCCTCGCGGGTCTAAACAAGGAAATAAAGCACCAATTAAGGCTTTAACCAAAACCAGAGATTAACACTATGTTCTAGAGGACAAAAGTACCCATCCACCTCTAAGACAATGATCTGCTTCATGTCAGAAGGAGCATCTAGGATCCATAAATGGGTGAACAGAATATGAGTATTTTAAAAATGAAAACTTGGGAGACATCAACAAATATGCATTTTTTTTATTTAAAAATTATGTTTAAAAATAAACAACATGTAAAAACACATGCAGCATCACCTCCAAGATGTTCTATATATAAAAATGGAGTTTCTTCTCGCATAGTAGGCTAAGTTAAATTTGCTTTAGGAACCCACCATTTTAAAGATCAGAAGTCTCCTTGCTTTCCATTAGATGCATATTTGTACCCTTAAAATGGTTATCCTTGACTGCCAATAACTCATTTATAAACTTAATTTCTGTGTAAGATACAATAAATAAAAAATAATTGGAATTTGTGTTAAAAGTTGCCACCTTCCTTTTCTATCAAAAAGGTAGAAAAGTCACTCCACGTCTTCTTCTCCAAGAAGCTAAAAGAATTTATGAAGTCTTATTTGTAGTAAACAATCCAACTAAGAAAACAGTATTGGAGTAAACGTTCTTATTTACAGAAAGTCTTAAAACTTTTCCAATGACAAAGATAAAGGAACCTTGTGAGCCTTGATTGGCTACTGGCTGGATCACGGCTTGTCCTCATTACCCACCCTAGTTCTCATACACAGAGGTTCAGTGACTATTGGAGGCCACACCCTTGTAGGCTCTGAGACGGGTTCTAACGCCTTTCTTATTTCCTTCAGAGCAAGGAAGTATAAGAGCACTAATGATTTTTGGCTAGAATATGCTAAGCAACTAAATGGAAATGGGCTTATAAAGTTTTGCTACTTAGAATTATAAACCGTCTTGAGAAATTCCCTTATCCTCAGTTGATTACTTGAGTTTCTTCTAACAGTCTCTATAGCATTCACCCTCCCCTAAATTTTATTCCTTGGCAGAGGAAACTGTGGTTTCAAATAATAATCAGCCCTGTTGCCGTCATCAAACATTCAACAATAATTTTTAAAATGGAAAGAAAGAAAAAAAAAAGAAGAGTTTCAACCAATGCAGCCAGTGTCAAAGACACACACTCCACCTACTAGCAGGCTGACATGGGTCCCCGAGATTGCAAGTTGTGGGTCCAGCACTTCAGTCCTCTGACCCTGTAGCCCACAATCCCAAAGGTAACCATTACCTTGTGCTTGGTCATTGCACCGACAATGAGCGGGCAGACCATGCCGGAGAGGGTTCCCACTCCGTTTGAGATCCCCATGAGAATGCTGGCATAGCGGGGGGCAATGTCCAGGTGGTTGACATTAAAACCTGTGGCAAAACAAAAATAACAGAATGAATAAATAAATAAATAAACAAATCCTACAACAAAGCCAAAACCTCAAAGTCAAAGTCAAGAACAGAATTCCAGTTACACTTTGGAAAAGGTTTCGCTTCCCCAACTTCCATTCATCTATTTGGCTTCTTCTTGCTTATGACTAAATGGGTACCTCTACCCAGGAGGCTGGGTTGAGAATCATCAGGCTGTGTCCGGACATGGCAGGAAAATGTTCTGTGATTGACCATCATGGGTTCTCCATGGGGAGAATTCCTGTGGTTTGTAGGTTCAGAACCCAAATATGGTGTTTGAGACAATAGTGAACAGCCCTACTGCCTGAACCAGATTTCTTCCAAGTAAACAAACACACAATCACATGTAGTGTGATTAGAAGCAAAGCCTGCCTCATAATGCCCTCCCTACAAGTCCTCTACTCATTCCTGTAAAAACCAATATAAGTAAGTCATGCCTTAGTGTCCACATGGCATGATGGTGAAAATGCTTTTTTTTTTTAAGTAATAAACATTTGCACTAATATTGGCAGAACCTTCTGAAATTTACAAAACACTTCCACATGCCTACTTGATTTGGAGCCTGTAAATCTGTAAACCAAATAAGAGTTGAATTTTATTTCCATCATTTAAGTAATTTTTAGGCCTTTGTTTTGTAATCTGTAATGGGGTAATATTGCAAATTACCTCATAAAGATGCTGTGTTATGAGGCTCAGGAAATATATAAGTGAGCCTTTGCCAAATAGCTAAGCTATACTAACTACTGCTGCTGCTACAATAGCACTGCTCTTAGCAGTCATCTAGCAAAAGAAAATCTCACTGGGAATAGTAAAATAGTAATACATCACCTACACCTCACTGTTAATCTGTTTATCAGTAGGGAAGAGCAAGTGGAATGAATGGGAGAAGAGAGGGCAGAGAGAGGGCGAGGCTATGAAAGAGGAGGCTAAGGGTGCTGGAAACCAACTTTGCCAATATCGCCCAGGATTGCATGTTTGAGTCCGACAGCTGGCAGCTCTGCAGCTTAAGTGAGATGCAAACCTAGACAAAAGATTTAAGTATTTTTACATCTCAGTTTTTTCATCTGTAAACTGAAGATGGTCATTCTTATAAAATTGTTGTAAGAATTAAGTTAAATAATGTATGTTAATTACATGGGACATAGAGGTGAAAAGCAAGAGGTATGCTCTTTACAAGGAGAGGAGGACATCTTATTTGTCTTGTTTTCTCCTTTCTTCCCTGAACTGGCTAAGTGTCTGGCACAGAGTAAGTGCTCAATAAATATTTGATTAATTAATTACCAACTTGAGTTCTTTAAATTATAGCAGGAGGGGGTATAGGTTTTTGTTTTGTTTTAGTTTGCTTTTTAAAACTCTAGTCCAGGCAATGAACCTGAAAATAGGATTGAAAAATTCTTTTATTAATCTGGAATATTGGCCAGTGGTTTTTGCTACCTCCTTTCAAAGTTCTTGAGAAAACCTCTTTTTATTTTATTTTATTTTATTTTATTTTATTTTATTTTATTTTTTTAGATTCAACAATTTTAATACCTTGCTATAAGTATATGTGTGTGAGTATTTTGCTGGACCATGGCACTTTATTAGTAAATACTTTAGCATATGTCTCTTAAAAATAAAGGTATTCTTTTATATTTATAAAATAGCATTATAACAATGAGGAATATGAGGAAAAAATATCTACTAACGAAAACCTCTTTTTAAATAGGCATACCTTCTCTTTCAGAACCAAGTGATAATCAGAATATAAAGCATCTGGTAGATTAATCTTACTGCTGATTTGAACATGATAAATACTTTATTAGAAAAGAACCCAAAGATAAGAAGCAATTAACAGGATTGTCAAGTATTATGCTCTGATACAAAGCTTAGGCCCATGTGCTTATTCAGCTAGACTTGATGTAAGAAAAGCCACTCAGGTTTCTAGCTGCACAATCCTGGCACTCAGGGTGTGGGTGGGGAAATCACAGAGAAACTGCAATATTGATAGATTTTTGCAGCAGATGCAAAAAACAAAAAAATCGCCCATAAATTGGGAGGGTCTGTCTACTCTTCACCAGACATTTCCCAAAGCAGGCATCCTTCATATCTCTTGAACTTGGCCTACCTGGCAATAATCAACTTGCCTGTCTTCTAAATAATCAACTCCTAAACTGTACCAGCCAGTCTTCCTGAGCATCCCCATTTGCTTGCTATAAATTGGCAGACAGCAAATCCTGAGGAATCATTGCCCAGTGGCCACAAGTCTCTCCCATGGTGTTACTGTTGGGTCAGAGAGACCTCTGTTCCAATCCCAGCCACTTACTGTGTAGCCTTGAGCAAATTAAGTCACCTCTCTGAGCCTCAGTTTCCTCATCAGTAAAATGAACAGAGCAATACCCACCTCATCTGGTAACCCCCGGGAGTTAAATGAGCTTGTGCTTGGAAAGTACTGAATAAATGGCAGCTGCTGTGGTTTGAACTATTGGGCTTCTCTCCTCATTGTTCGGTGACTTAATTGGCAATTGGGGGACAGGAAGCAATAGAAACCTGAACATTTCGATATCTCTGGGCACAGGATATGAATCTCTTTTGCATCACAGAGTTATAAAGAAAAGATGTTCCTCAGTATCCTTCTAGAGACAAGTCATGATTGCTCTATCCTTGCTATTCAAAGATGAATCAGCAGCATGGGTATCACAGGGGAGCTTGCTAGAAATGCCGAATCTCAGTCCCCACTTTGGACCTGCTGAATCAGAACCTGCATTTTAACAAGATCCTCAGGTAATTTAAATGCACATTAAAGTTTGAAAAGCCCTGGGCTAGAGTGAATAATATAAGAACAATAACAGAAAATACTTAACTGGTTTGGTCATGCATCTGACCCTGTGCTAAGTGCTTGGAATGCTTCTGTCTCTATTGGAATGTAAGCTCTGAAATATTGTCAGTGCCAAGAACTTTGCCAGGTCAATGGTGTGAGTGGGTGCAAGAATTTTCTCAGTTTATTTTCCCAAAACACCACGCGCTTGTGGTTAATCTCTCCAATCCCTGTACGAGGAAACTGAGACTTAAGAATTTTTAGAACTTAGCAAAATTTTCTTTTATAAATAGTAAGTAGTAAAGTGGGACTCAAACCCAGGTCTATACACCTCCAAATTCAAGTTGTTAGCTGCAAGCTACTTTTAAAGTAGATTTTTAAAAAAATTTAACTATTCATCAGCTCTATTTATTTTGAAAGATCAAGCCCCTATTTTAGAATGACTTAGACCAGAGATTCCATATTTTTCTTTTGCAGGACATTATCATCTGTCTGGTCTCGAAGGCAGCCTGGAAGAGTGGAAAGAGCAGAGGTTTGGAGAACTGTGCTTTAAAACTTCCTTTGCCACTAACTGTGTGAATTTAGGAAATTACTCATTTTTTCTGAGCTTTATGTTCCTTATCAGCAATACAGTGATATTACTATTTGATCCACAGTGTTGTAGGGAAGATGCAATATATGTAAAACATTCCATAACTGACAATTATTATTATTATTATACAATATTTTTTTGAAGGTAGAAAAACAACTGAATTTTACATTTGCATCCAGTTTTACATAGAGAACTTCTGAAGACTTAATGACAGCTCTCTGGCCTCTCACACACAGTAGTCTGGCTTCTACTCCTGTAAAATGGGGAACCTAAGAGCACCAATAACCCCTGGGGTAGTTGTAAGAATTACAAGGGTCAGTACAAAGAGAGGGCTTTGAACAGGTCCTGACACACAGTCCACGCTTGATAAACATTATTATTACCACTATTATTATTATTATTGCTACTACTACTATTGCCTGCTCTCCCCTGCTCAGCAAGTCACTTCGCCTCTCTGGACCTCCGTGCCCTTGCTTGGGATGAAGGCAACGGAATAGGCGAAAGCTAGAGAAGCCTTCCATTCTTAAAAACTTCCGTTTCTATGACTAAATACATGGAGCTAAAAATCAGCAGTTGTCTAGTAGGGGCGGAGG
Source organism: Dasypus novemcinctus (assembly GCF_030445035.2). Classification (NCBI taxonomy): domain Eukaryota; kingdom Metazoa; phylum Chordata; class Mammalia; order Cingulata; family Dasypodidae; genus Dasypus; species Dasypus novemcinctus. The sequence continues at coordinate 84,504,489 of NC_080684.1, read as the reverse complement.
ATTGAAAAGATCACAAGAGCCTCCATTAGGTAGGGTGACCTGCTGACAAGGTACTAAAGTGCCATCTGACCCAGGACTTGGGCTTGGCCCCTGCCCTCCGCCTCAGGGGCATCGCCCACACTTCGCATCTTTTTTTGTGATGAGAAAATAGGGACAATTCCACCTTGGCCAGGTCCCTAAGCCCCTTCTCAGTGATTTTTACAAAGTCACCCCCAGCAGATAGAATTCTCTGGTCAGTGGCCCAGCTCCTTGGGGATGGCCGGGCAACTGAAAAAAGGGCTACAATGCCCTTGCCCTTCCTTCCTCCCAAGACTTGCTGAATCTGTGGACAAGATTTGGAAGCACAAAGGACACTTTACCTGAAATAGCAAAGCCGCTAAATCCGACTGCAAGCACAAGAAAGGAGATAGCCACCCCTTTGGTATGGGAAAAGCCAACTACCAGGAGTAAGGTTGCCTCCATGCCAAAACCTGCAAATGGAAACAGCAGGGAAAATGTCATTTTCATGTCAGCCTCATTTATCATAAGAATTTATTTACTCATATTTCCCCAGGCCTAAGTTTTCAGGGCATAAATTCTGGCACAGTGCTTACAATAACACCCATGTTATGCTCACATAACCCAGGCATTTGGTGAACCTTCTAATCTTATCCTGGTACAACACCTAATGGTCCCAGTACAGACCAGTGACACTCCTGAGGTGAGGGGTGCTTATTATCAGGTGCTTTCATTGGTAGTTAGCCCTGCCATTTCTAAATATTAAAGCTTTCCTGTAGACTTTGAACGACTCCCCTTTGACCACCTACGTTATGACTTTTCACACCAAAATGAAATGAGGAGACTAATAATAACTACAGAGTGACTTGAAAGCTGTATGTAGTGAATATCTGACACAAAACGCAACATCTTGCGGCTTATAAAGCACAAAGGTAAAATGCTTCTCTTTCAGAAGTTTTCCAACTCTTGGGTCTCTTTATAAAATCCCTGAGCTATTTTCTCAGAAAAGTCAGCAGGACAAAAGTACTTTCTGTTACTTTCTTTCAGGAAAAGTGAGTCCAATACAATGAAAAAGGATGAGGAAATTATGAAGTTCCTTCTCACCAAACAAGCCCAGCAAACAGCAGACAGAAAGATGATGCAATCCTTTTCTGCTCTCTCTAACTCTTCCTCCTTGGATCCATTCTCCATAGTACTCTCTTTCCAAACCACAAATCTATCAGTTGCTCTTTTGGCTTAAAACTTTTGTCAAGGGTCCCACATCATCAAGACAGAATTATACAGTAAGTGTCTCCTGCTTTTCCAAGTTCATTGCCTGCCATGCCCTCACCTCCCTGCCCACAGCCCATCCTATACATATAATCCTCTATGTCACAGTCACATGGATCTATTAGCTATTTTCAAATCATGCAACACTGTTTCATGCCTGTACATATTTTCATGCTGGACCTTTGTCTGGGATACTCTTCTCCCACCACCTTCTCTTTTTCTGGAAAGATCTTACCATTCTTCAAAGTCTCGCTCAAATACTGCTTCCTGTAGGAAGCTTCCCTTACAACCCTCCTCCCTGCCACCAGTGACGGTAGCATCTCCTTTTTCTTATTTATTTTCTAGAACTTTTCAACTTGTCTCACAACTTTTTATTTGTGCTTTTGCCTCCCCTACAAACTCTATTATCCTGGGAAAGTACCATGCATCTAGCACAGAACTTAGCTAGCATGTAGTAGGCTCTTAATAAATGACACTTAGTGAATTAATGCAAAGGGAAGAATATGGGACCCAGACTGAAGGCAAATGGGTTGAAGTACACACTAAAGCACTTATTGTAAGACCTCGGTTAAGTTGCTCTACTGTTTAAGCCCATAGCCTCAAAATTAACAGGGCAAGCATTAAAAATTATTTTACATGGTCATCATGAGGATCAAAGGAAATTATGGAAGCAGCAGTGATTTTTAAACTGCAGGATTTTATTCCATTGCTACTTGTTATTAATTTCATTTCAACATTTTATATTATACATTGGGGAAATTTGCTAGTGATTTGCATACTAACTAGATGTGTTTTAGAAGTGGCCTATCTTACTAATGACTATGCTTGTTAGCCTATATGCCTGAAATAAGAACAAGGTCTAGAGCAGCACTGTGCCTAGGAGTTTCCTCCTGACAGCCTTCATGTTACTCAAATGTGGCCAGTCTCAAAGCCAAACTCAGCATGTAAATGCAATGCCTTCCCCCCAGCATGGGACATGACACCCGGGGATGAGCCTCCCTGGCACCGAGGGATCACTGCCAAGTACCAACTGATGATGCAACTAGAAAATGACTTTGAATTAAAGGTTCAATGCGGACCAGCAGAATATTCCTGTCTACATATAATAACAGGAGTTAAAAATGCTGTTTGACCTAAATTAAGGGGGAAATGGAAAGGACAAATGAGTTTATATGGCTATGAGTCTCTAAAAAAGAGTCTGGAGGATGTCAGAAGGATGCCCTTAAGCACACCTGAGCAGAGTCTCAGAGACAGATAAAGTATATACAACCCCAGGTATTGGTTCTTTTGAGGGCTAAAGAGACCCACAGGTTCTATGGTCATGGCAGATGGGGTTCATTGCCATGTCAGTTGGCCCTTCTTTGGAGCTGGTGTTTCTGTGTGATGGAGCTGGACACAGATGGGATCTCTTTTCACAAGGCTTTCATGCTACTTTACTGGAATTGTAGTTGGTGCTGGGGTTTAAGATATATCTAGGAGATTTGAATCTCTGGACTGACAATATGATAGCCAGGCCCAGAGCCTCAACAGACTTCAACTCCTACACTCTGATTTATTGGACTTACCCCACTCAACTAACATGGAGTTGAAGATTGTCAACCACCACACCATGGAGCCTAGAGTGCCTACAACTGAAAGCAGGAGGATTGCATCAAGTATCAATGTGGAATCTAAGCCTCCTCTTAACATAGATGTGCAATGGACACAACCAATCCAAGGTCCACAGAGAAAATGTGGCATTGGTGTGGGAAAAGTGGCCATGATGGCTGATGGGTGCAGGGAATGGGAGGAAGAGATGAGATGTGGAGGCGTTTTCGGGACTTGGAGTTGTCCTGGGTGGTGCTTCAGGGACAATTACCGGACATTGTAGATCCTCCCAGGGCCCACTGGATGGAACGTGGGAGAGTATGGGCTATGATGTGGACCATTGACCATGAGGTGCAGCGATGCCCAGAGATATACTTGCCAAATGCAATGGATATGTCATGATGATGGGAGAGAGTGTTGCTGGGGGCGGGGGGGGAGTGGTGGGGTGGGGGTGGTGGGGTTGAATGGGACCTCATATTTTTTGAATGTAATATTTTTACAAAATGAATTTAAAAATTGAAAAAAAAAAAAAAGAAGTGGCCTATCTTAAATAAAAAGGTAACTAACTGAAATCTCTCTCTATCTCTCTCTTTGGTAATACTCTCAACAAAGGTTGTACCAAAAAGTCAATTCCCCCAAACTATTATGTTCTGGTGAATCTCAGACATGGGGAAAATGCATTTTTTTGTGCTCTTATTCCTCCATGTTCAGAAACAAGATTTCTTCAACAAGTCATTCCCAGATGAAGACATTCTATGAAGAATAAAATTTACAGATGGAAAGAAATTGTAATTCTTGTACATTCTTGGTGGATTATAAAATGGTGCAGCCCTGGAAATTAGTTTGACATTTTCTCAGGAAATTGAACATAGAATTGACATATGACTTGGAAATCCCACTGCTTGGTATAAACACCAAAAAATTGAAATCAGGGACTTGTACAGATATTTTATACCAATGTTCATAGCAGCTTTAGTCACAATAGCCAACAAGTGGCAGTAACCCAAGGGTCCATGAACAGATAATTGAGTAAACAAAATGTGGTATATATACACAATGGAATATATTATTCTGCCATCAAAAAAGGAATAAAGTTCTATACAGCTACAACATGGATGAAACTTGAAGACATCATGCTGAGTGAAATAAGCCAATCTCAAAAATACAAATATTAAATGACCTTACTTATAAGAAACGTCCAGAATAAGGAAATTCATAGATAGAATACAATAAATTACCGGGGCCTTGGTGATAAGGGTAAGAGGCAGTTTTTGTGTATTGGGTAGAGGTACTGCTTGAGGTAATGAAAAGTTGGGGTAATGGATGTGGTGATAGTAACACAATATTGTGACTGTAATTAATACCATTGAATTGAATGCGGTTAAAGTGGGAAATTTTCAGTTGCGTATATGTTACTATAAAATTTTTTTTTAAAACGTCAACTCATATAACTGTTAAAATGTGCATGTAAATGACAAGGTCAAATGGAATTATTTCATAAATAGTTAAAAAAGAAAAAAACTTACAAATGATACATCATTTTATATTGAAAAAAAAGAGCCTATATAGTCAGCAGATTTGCAAAGAAAGAAAAAATATTTAAGGGCTAAAATGATCCCTATCTACAGTTAAAATGCTAAAAAGAGAACTGTAGGTTTCAGGAAAATAAGGATAAAATTTTAACCTCAGGCATAACCAAGAGATCCTTAAAATTGAACTATTCAGTTTCAACAAGAGAACCAGAATCAGGATTTAAAGCCCTGAGAAAATTTTCATTTCATATTAAAACAATCTGAGGTTCACCCAGACAACCGATTCAGTCAGATCTGATTTTTTTTAACTGTCACACTTTATAAGAACTATAGAAGGTAGCACAAGAATTTGAGGATTTCTGTCTTTGAGAATGTTGGAAATTATGATTCAGCATGAACTAGAACAGAACGTATGTCTTAAGGTGATCTGTTTCTTTCAAATGATTTTAGCAGCACATATTCCTAACCTATGGAAAGAAAAAAAGGTGACAGATTCTGAGATATGCGTGATCCTTCTCAAATGAGAAATGTCCTCTATAATTCTTTTTAGGAAACATGAAACAAACTAAAATTCTCTCTAAGGTCATGTTTAAGTGCCTCATCACATCCAAATCAATCTGGATTATTCAGTGATGGGATGAAACTGTTTTCATATATTTATCTCTAGTCTAACATTTATTTAAGCAGGCAAAGGGGATAACTGTAGTCTTTCTTTTTAAATAAAAAAATTTCCATGTAGAACTCACTGGTTCTGCTATATAAAAATGATATGAGAGGGGAAAAAAATTTTTTAGATGACTTGAAGACATGTGAAGAGATATTAAAAGAAGCTCCAAAATGTATTCAACATATGCAGTGAATGTGCCACAATGATGAAAGAGGTTGTTGATATGGGAGGAGTGAGGGGTATGCAGTGTGGGGTATATGGGAACCTCTTATATTTTTTAATGTAACATTTTTTGTGATCTATGTTTTTTTTTTAAAGACAATTAAAAAAATAAAATAAAAAAAGAAGATGGAAGAGAGGCTGGGGAGATTCCATACATGCATTCTAGTATCTGTAGAAAAAAGAATTTACTCTCAAGAGGTACTTTGTTAACACTTAAAAATCTTTTGAGTTATCAGCACTACCACCCAAGGCCATCACTATCAATGACAGAGAAACCACAGCAGCGGTGACTGGGGCAGAATTAAATATGAACAAGACATTCCCACCATGTATGTTCAGTGTCTTCAAGGCATCTGGCTTTAGAAGAGATTGTACAAGTAGAGTTTAAGCCCAAAACTTTCTTTCAAATTCTAAGTTTAGAGGATGCATATTTTTGGAATGGAACTGTGATTGAATAGTAGATATTTAATGGTGCCTCCATTAAAAAAAGTTCTGTATTGTCTGTGTCTTGAACAGATGAGAAGACAAAGGCACTGTTTGTTAACAATTTTCTATAAACTGAACACCATGCTAGGTGAATTTTATACATTGTCTCACTTAACCCTTGTAAAAATCATCTGAGGTAAATATTATTAACCAAATTTTAAAGATAAGAAAATTTAGGCTCAGAGAATTTAAACATTCACCGACCTCTCTCCACTTCCATTGCCACTGCTTTACTTAGCTCAAGCCACCATCTTCTCTTGCCAGGATGCTGAAATTGCTTCCCAACTGCTCTCTCCTCTTTTATTCCCATGGCCTATGTATTAGTCAGCCAAAGAGGTGCTGATGCAAAGAACCAGAAATCTGTTGGCTTTTATAAAGCATATTTATTTGGGGTAAAAGCTTACAGTTACAAGGCCCAAAAGAGTCTAACTCAAGCTTACTTTTCCAACCAAAGTCTGTTGCCACATGTTGAAGAAAGATGGCAGGCAATGTCTGCATGGGTTCAGCCTTCCTCTCTTTCTCTTAAGGCTCCATGGGCCTAGGTTCTTCCAATCTCAGGTATAGGCTAGAGGGCTTGTTTCTTTCTGGGTTTTCTTAGCCACTCAGGGCTCTGGTCTCAGCAACTGCAAACTATCAGGCGAATAGCTTATCCTTCTCTGGGGCCCCAGGATCAAGTTCTCTCTGCCATGTCTATGGAGCTCCCTCTATTTCCGTGTATCTTTTTTTATGTTCTCCTTGAGTGAGTGTCTGTTTATATAGCCTACTAAGGGGGTGGGGACTCAACTCTGCATGTCCTAATGAAGTGGTCGAATCAAAGTCCTAATCTTAACATAGTAAGTAAATGTAAAGCCTTTGAATTTAAATCAATCAAAGGGTATCATGCCCAGAGGAACAGACCAGCTTACAAACATAATGAATACCTCTTTTTGGAATTCATAAATAATAGCAAACTGTCACACTCTACCCTCTGATTTCCAAAAAGACATTACAATATTCAAAAAACCTTATTTCAGTAGCAATGCTAAGTACAAAATTATATCACAATCAGTTTATCGAAGTACAGTTTGTCTTAGGGCAAAGTCCCCTCTGGCTGTAGACCTGTGAAACCCACAGAAAATTCATCAGTTTTCAATATACAAAGGAACAGACAAAGAAAAGCATTTGCATTACTATAAGGAGAATTCAGGAAGTAAAATGAGCCACTGGTCCCCTACAGTTCCAAAAACCTGCAGGACATACTTCATTAGATTTCAAAGATGGGGAGTCATTCTCAAGATGATGGTTTCTTCTTATCCTTGGGTCTCATGGGGACCCACCCTTTCCACAGGTGATTTTCTTGGTTCCACCTTCATCAAGCTCTGGGTGACAACCCAGATCTAACTTCACTCTCCAAGAATGTTGCAGTGTACACTTCACCCAATCTCAGGGATAGAGTTTCAACCCTTAGTAGAGTGAAGTGGGGGAAACATTCTTCCTAATCTCTTGTGTACAGGCTCAACCCTCTCAGAACAATGAGTTGGCAATCTGGCCTTCCCTAATCTCTGGGGACAGGCCCACCCCTCTCAGACATATAAAGTATCAACCTCACTCTCCCCAACCCTTGGGGAGTGTGTTCCACCCTCTCTGTATCCTGGGACAGCAAAAACTCTCCCTGAAGAGTGGACTAGAACATCTATCCTCTTCAACTGCTGGGACAAACTCACCCTCTTTGTACACATAGGTGGGGTCCTCTCTTGACCCAAAGAGATGTCTAAATTCCAGACCTCAGCTTCCATGGTTTTCCTCTTAAAGTTGTTTTCCCTTTCATCTCTCCCCTCCATGTCCCTTATAGTCCAGGCTGACAATGGTTTTGTTCATACAGTTCTCTCAAAAAGCTTGTTGGTTTAGCATGCCAGAAACAGGGGTCCAAACCACTGGACAGTAAAACTTCACAAGTCTTTCCTAGGTAGCTGCATTTTCAATCCTGACTTACAAGTTCCAAGTTTAGCTAATCCTCAAATGGTTCACGATCATCTGGGGGCTTGATTTCCAGAGGCTTGGAATTTCTGGAATCAATTTCTGTTTTCTTTGTGCCCAACAGTTTAATTCAGTTATCAGCTTATCTCTTTCCTTTAGCAGTTTTCTCTAAGCTGCAAGGAGAAGCCAGGCTGCATTTTTCACATTTAGTTTGGAAATCTCCTTGGCTAAATGTTTTCAAATTCTTGTAGTTTTCTAATTCTGCTTTCCATAAAACATCAGGAGTCAATATTGCTAATATCTCTATGACTTGAAAACATGGCTAACCCTTCCTCCAGTTTCCAATAATAGTTTCATCATTCACTTCTAAGGCCTCATCAAAAGTCTCTTCAGTGTCCATATTCCTACCAACAGTCTCTTCAAAGCAATCTAGGCCTTTTCAATCCAGCGTCTCACAATTCCTCCAAAAAATACCTCTTACCCATTTATAAAGCCATTCCAGCATTTTGGTAATTGCAAAAGCACCACCCCACTCCTGTTACCAAATTCTATATTCCATTTTCCAGATTTGAAAACATTAATCAGATCATGTCACTTCCCTGCTTTCAACCCACCATGTGCATCACAATGCACTTCAGATAAAGCATAAACCCTGTGCCATGCCTGCTCGGTCTCCTATCATCTTGTCTAGCTGAGCATAATAATCTCATCTCTCATAAACTCTCCACCACATTTACTAGGGTCCCAGAAATCAGACCTTCCTTTCTTCTGTTCTCAAACATGCCACATTCAAGCCTAACTCAGGGCCATTGCATATGTTATCCTCTCTCACTAAAATATTTTCCTCCCAAGGTGTAATAAGACTGTACATAATGAATCATTATCCAAGTGATATTGACAGTACTGGAGGCTGACATGGAATTAATAAAACACATTTTTTTAAGTGAACATGGAAGGATGTGTAGTGAAACTTTGGGCAAGAGGTGAAGGTGAGCAGAACTCACAGTTAAGGGAAAGGAAGTGAGCAAAGTCAGAGACAGAAGTGTCCAGGGCCTGATGTGGAGGTCTGTTTAGCAGGAATAATTTGATAGAGAAGTGAGACATTGACTACAGTATTAGTTTCCAGTTGCTGCTGCAAGAAATTACCACAAACTTAGTGGTTTAAAGCCATGCACATTTGCTGTTGTAACTTCCTGGGAGTAAGAAGTCTAAATGGGTCTTAGCAGGCTAACATCAAGATGTCAGCAGAGCTGCATTCAGTCTGGAAGTGCTGGAAGAGAATCCATTCCTTGCCTTTTCCAGCTTGTGGCCACCTCACTCTGACCTCTGCTTTCACAGTCACATCTCCTTTTTTGACTCTCACCTTCCTGTCTGCCTCTTATAAGGACCTGTGTGATTTCACACAGGGTCTGACAAATATTCCAGGGTAATGTCTCCATGTCAAGATTAATAATTTAATCACAGCTGCAAAGTCTCTTTTGCCATGTAAGGCAATATTCCCAGGTTTAGGGAATTAGGATCTTTGGAGGGCTGTTATTTTGGCTTGCACCATCACCTTGGGGAGGACCGTGAATATGATGTCCTAGACATGAAGCCTCAAGCCAAAGGCAGGTCCAAACCTTCCCACCTGGCACGAGCAGTTAAACTGCTGTTAGAGTAGATGCTGACTGTTCCCAATCTCCCTGGTCAGACTCTATTCACTGGATGTTGGGGGACAGATCAGGCTGAGCCCTCATCTTCCTTATATTCTTCACTTCTAAATGGCCTACTAATCTGGAGTCAGAGTATACCTACTGCCTCCTTTTCAATTTAATATCCCATCTGTGGCCTCTTGACTATAGATGGCGCTATCCCCTTTCTCCCACCCCACCTGTCTAGCTTCCTGTCCCTAGAGAGGTAGCAGCCAAGAGTAACTAAGCACATTGACAATGGGCTTAGACAGATCTGGGACCTCCGCAAGTTTCTCTATTTTACCTGCTACCTCATTGAAAATTGCATACTATAGTAGTACCTGCTCCACAAGGCAGCTATGAGGATTAATTAAGATAATGTATGTAAAGGGCCTAGCTTAGTGTCTGGCCGAGAAAGCAATCATTAAATGCTAATTTTAAAAACAAGAAAGTGGAGAGGTTTTTAAAAAGAGGTAAACTGTCATGAAAGTTGTAGGGATTCAAGATTACCTTCACCAACTCCTGTTGGGATATCACCCAACTTTCCTTTTGTCTTTGCAAAATCAGGACATAAACAGGGAAATAAAGTAGGAAAAAAGTTGGTGTGTGTGTGCACCCAGGCAAAGGCATATGTGGGGAGGAAAGAAGACTATTCAGAGAAAATTCTTTCTTAGTTTTCTTACCAAAACATATATATGTGTAGAAAAAGATAAAGGAAATTAGGGAATAAACTACTTAAGCAAACAATAAATGTGGAAGGAGGTGAGGCAAGGATAAACAGCTATGTAATGAAATCCATGCTGCTTTGGCTGAAGAGTAGATGAAAGAAGCATTCCTGTAGTTAGATGCATATTGACTGATCAGCCACCAACTAAGATGTCTTAGGTTGTGCAAGTACCAGCTGGGTGACCACTTGGCAGGAGTGTAATGGACAACACTCCACGATCTGGGGGGATGGCCTTAGGACCTTCCAGGTCTATTCCCTTGATTAGAATCACTTCCAAAATGTGCTCTGCAGTTGAATTTACTCTTATTTTACAATAACTGCGTCAACCACTTATGAAATTCACAGTACCTCCACAGTTCATGATTTTTCTGACAGCAGTTGTGGTCAAAATTTCTCTGCTTCTTAAATAATCAGCCAATTGTCCTCCAATAGGCACAATGATTGTCATAACCATGTGTGGAACTGCAGACAAGAGACCCACCTGTAATGAAAAGAAACAATGAATTCTTTTTAGCTATTTCTAAGAAATGTCCTTCCCTACTCATCACACCCCCTGCCACCCCACCACCACATAATTTAGTCATCTAATTATTCAGGATCAAAGTAGGCTTGCATTTTGTAATTCATGAATAATTAATAATTTGTTAATGAGTTTCAGTGTAGAGCTATCTGTCTTCTCCACCAGACTGGAAACTCTTTGAGCACAGAGATAACTTCAGTTCATCACAGAAACCCCAGCAACCAGCATTGGGCCTGGCACATAGTATGTGATGGTTCATGTTATGCATCAGCTTGGCTGAGTTATGGTATCCAGTCATTTGGTCAAACACGGGTCTGTAATGCTGTGAAGGTGTTTTGCTGATCTGATTAGCATTTACAATCAGTTAACTATAATGTGGGTGGGCCTCTCCCAATCAGTTGAAGGTCTTGAGAGGAAGAACTGTGGTTTCCAGGAGAAGAAATTCTGCCTCAAGGACTACACCCTCTGCGCCTCTCTGAGTTCCGGCCTGCTGGGCTCCCTATGGATTATGGACTCAAGACTTCAACATCATCTTACCATAATTTCCAGCCTGCCTGACAGAATACAGACTTGCCAGTCCCTATAATCATGTGGGCCAATTCCTTACAACAAATCTGTTTATATGTTATGTGTACAAATGTGTATAGATACACACATGTATATATTGTGTGTAAATATTAATATATGAATGTGTGCACCTATACACACACACATTTGATACATACACATACATCCTGTTGGTTCTGTTTCTCTGGAGAACCCTGACTCATATAGCAGCAAGTCAAGCACTTGGCCCAGAGTGAGTGCTCCTTGGTGGCAGCCACTGCTACCTCCCTGGGCTAGCTCTTCCACAGTCATTTCTGACACTGCCTCTAGATACGCGGGCATCAGCTTCTGTTAGGAGCTGCTCTCTCCCTTGCAGAAAGAAGCCTTAGTTCTTTTATGATGATGGTTGTCAGTCTGTCATCTACACTCTTCCTCCCCTAAGCACAGACTTATGGTTATGATTCAGACTTGGGAACATTGAGAGAGGTTCTTTATAAACCTTCCCAAGCAGTGATAGTCATTTCTATAACCACTATTATGGAATTAGGGCTGTCTTCAAATTGAGTATTACAGTTCTTATTGTTACTCACTGAGTAGTTTATAGGAAGAAAAAAATCCTGTACCTCAAATCTTTTTACCCTTGCCGAATATGCAACCCCTGAGTTAGCTTCAAAAACACTTTAAGACTGGGTAGAATAAAAATCTTAAAAAGCAGCTTAATGCAGCTCTGATCCTTTCTAAAGACAAATAAATAAGTATGTATATTATGCATAGAACTGATAACTTGTCTGCTCCAAACTATTAGGTGTCAGTGTTAGGAAAGTTATGAATTATGATCAGTAATTTAATTATTTTATCCTGCAAAACTATTTTCAGTGGAATCAAGAGATTTAAAGTTCAGGAATAGGGAAACGGACTTGGCCCAGTGATTAGGGCATCCGTCAACCAAATGGTAGGTCTGTGGTTCAAATCCTGGGCCTCCTAGACCCTTGTGGAGCTGGCCCATGCGCAGTGTTGATGTGCGCAAGGAGTACCCTGCCACGCAGGGGTGTCCCCCACATAGGGGAGCCCCATGCCCAAAGAGTGTGCCCAGTAAGGAGAGCCGCCCAGCACGAAAGAAAGTGCAGCCTGCCCAGGAATGGAGCCACACACACGGAGAGCTGACACAACAAGATGACGCAACTAAAAGAAACACAGATTCCCGTGCCGCCGACAACAACAGAAGCAGACAAAGACGACGCAGCAAATAGACATAGAGAACAGACAACTGGGGTGGGGGGAGGGGAGAGAAATAAATAAATAAATAAATCTTTTTAAAAATAAATAAAGTTCAGGAATATTTGAAGCATCTATGTGTTTACCTTACTTATTGCAAATCCAAAGACCTCTTCAAAATAAGCAGGCTGGCTTATTAACAGCAAATAAAAGGTCCAGCTTCGACAAAAATTTGCCACAATGATTGCATAAACTGGCAACGATGTGAAAAATTTTTTCCACGGTGTATTAAATTTCTAGGGTGTAAAAATACCACAGGATTTTTCATGAGGATATTAACATCTTATTTTTCTTAAGAGGACAACACAATCATTAAAAGATACTCGTAGAAAAGAGGAAAGTCTTCATCTGTCCATTTATACTTACACTCAGACTAGCTAAGTTGACTCCTTCTCCTATACTTGTCTCTATATAGGTCCTCTCCTCATTGGATATTGTTGGGTGAGCTGCTGGGCACTCATAGGCCTGCAACAGCCAAAATATGTACCAAATAATTCCAAACATACCTGCAGTCAGATTAAAAAAAAAAAAGAAGGCTTGATGATAATGGTATTGTTTTCGTCCAACTCTAAATTTTTCAGTTTTCAAACTCTTCCCAAATGGTGCTATATTCAGGTAGGAGAAAATAGATTGCTGACTTTTCAGTTGTGATTGTCAACTGGTATATAAAGAAAGATAATGTTCTGTCCATTACAAAAAGTCAACTTTAATATAAAGTTTAAATGAATCATAGGTAGACAGGTATTCCATTGACATGATATACTTTTGTGAGTGATCTCTATTTTCATATAGTAAAATCTTAGCCAAACCCGTGATACAGTAAAATACCATCTGGAGAAGCCGCCCGTGTAAACTCATGAAGTCAGACCACTCACCATAAATATAAAAGACGGAGGACCACCCGATGTACTGCACCAACACCCCAGCCAGGGGCATGGCCACCACGGCCCCTGCATAGGAACCTGAGGAGGAGAAAAGACTGAGAGAAACGCACCCATCAGGCAAGTCCTTTCAACCCACTTAGAGCTCACGAGGTAAAACTGGGGCCAAGCAGACTGAACAGGGTCAGACCACCTCCGTGTGGAGGCTGAGGCAGTGCCCCAGGATGACTTCCAATAGGGCTTCCGGGAGAGGAAGGTCACCAGGTTGTCCTGTAGCATCATGCAGGAACCACACAGGCAGAGGCAAAAATTGCACAGGCACCATGACTTGGATTACATGAGTGCAATCAGAAGATGAGAAAACTCCAAGAGGAATTTTAAAAATTCAACCTGGGACACTATACGTGCTGAAGACATCGAGAGAAGGAGCATGTGGAATCTGTCAGAACTCATGGTTGGGAAGGATTATCATCTGGATCTTTAAATGAAGGACAATGAACCATTAAGAGGATCATGCTTTTTATCTTCTAGATTCAGGGGCTCTTAACCTTTTTTTGTTCCACGGACCCCCTTGCCAGTCAAGTGAAAAACCACAGACCGCTTACTAAGTTCACACTCTACTGTGTATTATTTAATAAATATCATACCTGCACCAACACGTCCCCACAAGAATGTTTTTTTGAAGTTCAATGCAAGCTCACAGACCCCTTGTTAAGAACCCCTGTTCTAGATTAAAAAAAAAAAAAAATCAGGAAACAGTTAAACTCCAGGATGGCAGTAGGGGCTGCTATCTCCACCTTGTAAATTCCTACCTATGTGTGGATGTTTATCTTGTCTAGACAAGGTAATGAGGACTGGAGACTGACCTGGCACCACTATCTTCTTCAACCTCATGATATCTGGTAAGGAAACACGGGCCCTATGAACTCCCAATAAACATTAACTGAATTGAAAAGTTACTTTCTGAAGTTCCCCCTGGACTGTGCGTGGAAAAAATTACTGGCTTCAGAAAAAGCAAGCAGCAAGAGGAAATTCTAAAGGAATTTCTAAAGGAAATTCAAAAGGAAACGGGAGCATAGAGATCTTCCAAATAAATGGATGGAATCACATCTTTCCCCAAGCTGGGCCCGATCTGCCTCACCTGGGAGCACAAAGCTGAACATCATGACACCCAAGGAAAACTCTCAGTCTCTCCAGGCCTCATTTTTTTTTTGCAAATACAAGATGGGAATGAAATATCGATCTGGGGGAGCAGATATAGCCCAATGGTTGAGCACCTGCTTCCCAAGTACAAGGTCCTGGGCTCAATCCCCAGTACCTCCTAAAAAATAAATTAATTTAATTTAATATTTGAAAAAGAACTATAGATCTGACAGGGTTGTTGTGAAGATCAAATAAAACTGTAGAAGTGAAGATGCTTTGTAAGCTATAAAATGAAACACAAAGACCAACTAGTACTGCTATTATCATGCACAGAATAACAAAGCACCTTTTTTTTTTAACCTCAGAGTTCCTCAAACCAATAAGGCAAGCAGATCATGGGCATATAGTTTTAAAAGGGCTGCATGTCTGACTGCAGAGAAAGTGGTCTTTTTCTCCCTTAGGGGTAGGTTCTGGCTTAGGAGTCGTAAAGGAATGGTTGGGGCAGGGAAGGTTAAGGACGTGGAATAATGCCCCTACCTTTAAGGTGTATTGAGGGCTCTCTGTGTGCCAGGTACTGTGCTAAGTATTCTGTCCTATGGTTTTATTTAATCCTCTTTTCGAACTGATTGGGTGGTTACCAATATTATCCCCACTTTACCGGAGAAAAGCTAGCCTGGGGAAGGGGGTGTAAATTGCCTGAGGTCACACAGGGGTAAGTGACAGGGCCTGCAGAGGAACGCAGGGCAGTGGAAGTCCAAGGCCCTTGTTCTTAACTATTTGATCATTCAGTCCTGCCTCCACTCAAAACGTCCAATGATGTCCCATAGTACGAAGCAGTCCTTTGATAAGGAAATTTTACAACTCGGCTTAAACTGCCGTTCTTCCCTAGTTGTCATTAGACAAACCCTTCCTCGTCCTTCCAGACATGGCACAAATGGAAGATCCTATTGTACCCACAGCCCCTGAAACATATCTCTGGCCGGGCATCCAGCCCAGATGGCGAGTTGGCTGCCATCAGCTGCCCTTGGGAGCGGAATGAGTCTGAGTCCTTTTCGTGTGCTCACAACCAAGCAGAAGTACTTGCTTAGGGGTGGAGGTGGGGAGAGCCTCCAGTTCTCTTCTCACTTGCTACAAGAATTTCAGTCTTTTCTTCCTCCTTGAGCCTCGGTTTCCCCAACTATAAAACAAGGCAGTGTGACTAGCTGTTTTCTAAAGTCCATTCCAACCCTGACATATTTTGAGTTAAAGAATTGATTAGACCCAAACCTGGGTTTCCTTGCCTTGACTTTCTGCTGAAATCAAGACCACACCTTAGCTGGTAAATGAAATAAGACCTGTGTCCTTCATCAAGTAGCTTCTTGAGAGTCAAACCCTTGGAATTCTTAGATCAGCCCTTCCAAGACTTTAAAGACACACTAAGAATGAGGACAGGCTGCATTCTCATTTTGCTAGCAAATCAAAATGAAAGACCTTACAAATAAACCATCCAAAGAAAATAATGCCAATGATATAACAATCCACATTGTTGGCCAGAGCAGAGTCTTACATTTGCCAGAGTTGATGTAAGGACAGTAGTGGAGGGAGAGATAATCTTGAACTACAAACGAGAGGACAAAAATGGTCTCTAAGGATAACAAAGGATAAAGACACAAAAACACCCTAACTGTGCATGTACTTCTACACACAAAATAGGCACATCTGTGAATATTTTACACAAGATTCTCAGGAATGCTTTATTGTTATTATTATTATTTAAAAGAGGTAAAGGGAGAGCAACAGAGATAAATAAAAACCTTCATAAAGTGAATGGATGTAGCTTAAGTGGTTGAACGCCTTATTCCCATGTACAAGGTCCCGGGTTCTATCCCTGGTACCGCCTAAAAAATAAACAAAACAAACAAACAAAAACCCAACTCTCATTGGGGAGTGGATGTATTAATAGCTCAGTGGTTGAGCACCTGCTTAGCATGTACAAGGTCCTGGGTTCAATCCCCAGTACTTCCTAAAAAAAAAAAAATCTTCACAGAAATAAAGAGGAAACTTTTCTCCCCTTCGCTAAGAAGCACAAGTTAGCTTCTCTTAGAAAGGTGAACAACATAGTGCTCAGCCAAACCAGCTTGAAAAATCAGACAGACCTAAGCTCCAATCTCTGCCTGGGCAAGCAACAGTAATGGCTGGAGGTACTTTTGCCTTCACGGGCCCCTTCCTCCATTAAAGGAAAAGATTTTAAAAATACATTTTACAACTGTGTTGATACAGCAGCTGGTATTGTTTTCCTATTGTTGATTGGTACATAGCAGAACCTTCAGGACACTTTTACTCCCAGAAATACATCGAGGGGCCGGTTTCAAAGGAATGGCTTGGAGTGAGTGAAATTTGGAAAATCAGGGAGTAAAGTCACATCACCACTTCAGGGCCACTAATTTACTTCCAGGTAAGAGGGATGATGGTCTCCACCTATTTTTATCTGGAATATAGTGGGGGCGGGGAAAAGCACATTAAAATGTCTTTATAACAATGTGTATGTGGTAGAAGTATGTAATGAGGAAAGATCTGGATCAAGAATCAGGTGATCTAGCTCCAGCTCCACAGTTTAGTGTTCGTGCAACCTTGGGCAAGTCAGTGAACTTCATTTTCAGTTTCTTTGTCTGTAAAAAGAAGAGTGAGCTTGAGAATCACATCTCTTTCACTTTTGACCTCAGCAAATATCATTTGTTGGCTAATCCAACAACTATTTCCAACTCCTTCCCTCTTACCCCCCTCTACTGGAGAGACTGGAAAAGCTGGGCACTTGCCTTGCCCACCTTCTCTGCAGTTAATAAAGTATATGACGCAATCATGGGCAAGGAGTGGTAAGGGAAAGTCTGCCAGAGGTCTATGAGAAAGGTTTTGCCTTGCTGATGAAAGGGAAAGATGTGGTTAAGACCCCCTCCCCATTCCTTCCTGCCTTGACTGTGGTCTTGATACCTGGAGCTATGGCAGCTATCTTGTGAAACTTGAAGACGTATGATAGTAAAAAGCTATCACTCTGACGATGATGGAGTGGAAAGTCAGAACATGCCTAGGTTCTTGATGGATTATTAAGCAGCAGAAATAACACCAGCAGCCATTACCTTTGGACTTCTGTTACGTGGGGGGAAAAAATGCTAATTTTGGCTTGTGGTTATTTAAAGGCAAAAACATTCCTAAATGAAACCTGTATGATTCTAATACACTCACCACAAAAAGAGGTTGTGGCCAGTCGACTTCTCTCCAAAGGTGGTGCCCACTTACTCCACATCCCATGGCAGGCTGGGTAGGTCACACCCTGGCAAAAGGGTTGAAAATAGACTATTTGCTTGGACTCCAGTTTCTGTTTAAAATGTGGCTTCTGCTTCTTCTACACAATTTATAGACACTAGATAGTGTGATTCAATATTTTAACTCACAAGACAGATACTGAAATTCTAATACAATTCAAATATTAGCATGGTAGGGAATGGGGAGGGGAGTCCATATTTCATATTCTTATAGAATATCAGTGCAGGGAGGCACTTCCAGATCAGCTGGTCCAGACCCTGAATTCAAGATATTGAACCTGAAGCTCAGATCCATCAACCGACTGCACCCTGGCCTTGATGACTGTCAATACCCTGTCCTTTCCAACACATCAGTATTTCCCAAAGTGTGGTCTGTGCCCCTCTTGGGGCTTTAGAGTTAGATTTGAGGTAGTACAACAATAATGACAATTGTAATTATCTAATATGGTTTAGCATATTAATGTAATATGGTTTAGAAAAATATAACTTCAAACCCATGATTTTCAAAGGTATTGCTGTTAAGTATGGGTTTTGTTTTTTTTAAGTGAATTGCTCTTAGGGAAAACAATAGGTAAATAACTGTACAAACTGTACATGGATATGTCAAAGGTCACGAAGGTGAGAGGTGAACGACCGAAGCTTGGGAAGCACTGCTGTGCCTAAACGCTTGACCTGTGCTTCAAATGTGATACATAGACTACAGTCAGCCTGCTGTCTGTTTTGTACAATTCACGGACTAAGAACGGTTTTTACATTTTTAAATGGCTGGGGAAAACTTTTTTTTTTAAGAATAATATTTTTTTGGCATGTGAAAGTGATGAGAAATTCACATTTCAACACCCATAATTAAAGTTTTACTAACCCAGCCACACCCAATCATTTACTACTGCGCCTGACAGCATTTGCCCTGCAACAGCAGAGCCGAGGAGTAGCCACGGAGACCTTCCAGCCTGCAGGCCCCAAATCGTTACTACCTGGCTCTACACCGTGCTGCCTTCTTCACAGGGTTAAATCTCTGCGTCAGCTCTGCCCTTGGACATTTACAGATCTGTTAGTAAAGCCATCTACATGTTTCAGCGGGAAGAGCCTGTGCTGCGTGAACTTTGGGTTTGGGGGCTTCAAGTTTCATTGTCTATTAAAATGAAGGGATTGAATTAGATTATCTCTAAGATGATTTCTGGCTTTGAAGTTCTATGCTTCTATGAAATGATTCTTTATTGTGTGTCAATTTGGGATCACACAAGGCATTTTAATTAAAATATGCATAACTGTAGCCATAACCTGAGTGTCAAGATAGCAGGACAAGGTGGAAGAGAAAATTGAGTAAAGGGTAGTTTTTTCCCCTAAGAAACTAAATTTTCTAAAGGACTTCTGTGGTGGTCTGGGGCTTTATACCCCAGGAAAACATGTTCTTCAACTTAATCCATTCCTGTGCTGTATGTACCCATTGGAAGAAGGACGTTTTGAGGAAGTTACTTCAGTTAAGTGTGGCCCAACCAAACCAGGATCTGTCTTAATCCTATTACTGAAGGTCTTAGACCAGGGGTTCTTAACCTTTTTTGTTCCACAGACCCCTTTGCCGGTAGGTGAAAACCACAGACCCTTACTAAGTCCACACTATACTCTGTATTATTTAATAGATATATCACGCCTGCACCGACACATCCCCACAGAATAATGTTTTTTTTTAATTTCAGTTCAAGCTCACGGACTCCTTGTTATGAACCCCTGCTTACAGGGAAGGCCACAGACAGAAAAAGTCATGGGCTGGAAGTCAGTGAAACCCAGAGAAGTCAGGAGAGGCTGGCGAGTGCATTGCCATGTGACAGAGGAGCCAAGGCCCAAAGATCACAGAAGCCAGCCCCACAATGCCAGTCTTCAGGAAGAAAGCACTGCCTTACTGACACCTCAATTTTGGACTTCTCTTAGCCTCAAAACTGTGAGTCAATAAATTCCTGTTGTTTAGGCCGACCCATTGCATGGTATTTGTTTTGGCAGCTGGGAAACTGAAACAACTATGTTGTCTCCTGAAATCCTGAAATCTGTAAAGAAAGCATTTCCTACCTCCACTAGACCTTGCAAAATCCTCACACACATGACACAACCGTAATGGACTCTGGCCGCAGAAGGAATGAACATGTTCAAAGTCGAAGTTAAGAAAATGGCTGCTCCAAAGACCCTGAGGGACCAAAACATGGTGTTATTGGGTAAGCCCACTGATGGATGTGACACTTGCATTAAACCTAATGAACCCCAAGTTCATGGACAACCACTACGGAAATTAACAGAAATAAATTCAGAGACATAGATGTGTTCAGGTCTGGTATGCACCAAGTTAAGTCAGGCCTGCTTTGATTTCTGAGCACCAGTCGCTAGGCCAATTATGGGCACCTTTTTAGCAGCACGGGGATTTCCTGCCTGGATGAGGTCCTGGAAAGCTAGAGATGGGCCACCATGATGTAAGCTTCCTGGGGAACCGCTGTCTGCTCCTACCCAATGCCAGGCTCCATTCTGACTCTGACCCGAGGGCTTCTGCGTGATTAGCATTGTGTCTCCTCCTTCCCCACTCTGTTCTAACTTTACCAGAGCCAGTACTGACTGTCTGGGAAGTTGCTTGGTCCTGGGACCAGCCAAGCCCAGGACAGGTGGGGTATCTGCCTTAGCCCCCCACTTCCTGCCCAGGGCCCTTTTCCTCTCCTCCCTGCCTGCCTGGGTATCGTGGGAAAAGGGAGCATCCAGCACATTTTAATGATGTTTCAGTCCTTTTTATATGTTGGGAAATATTATATGTGTGATTTTTTTTTTTTTAAGTCAGAGGTGTAAGAAGTAACCCAGGAGATTGGAAAGCAACCCTTATTTTATCACTTTTTTATGAAGAATACAATAGATAAGTAACAAATAAAGGGCACAAATTAGGCAAGAACATTAGTAACAACAATCAGGCTTATACATATTTAGAACTTATGGTGGTGTCTTTTAAATCTTTTGACCTTGACCCATAAAATGAAAATTTTATATTGCAATCTAGTACACTGTCATACACACATATGTAACCGAAACAAGTTTCATGAACCAATACTCACCCTTACGTTTGCAGTTCCCTTGGATGTTCTCTATTTTATTTGATTAGCCTCTATTGTCTCTCTTTCTCTTTTAAAAAATGCTCCTTAGGAAATCACTATATTGATTTCACAACCCATTGCACGGTATTTGTTGTGGCAAATTTGTGTTGGAAGTATAAAATGTAATGTACTTCATAAAATCCATTAATGTAAAGTCATACAAGAAATACAATTGGAAGGATCTGAGGGTATTTAATGCATTTCTTTCTGGTACATGAATTCATTCTACAATGTCTCCCCCAAGTGGCCAGCCTCTTCTACTTGAATACCTCTATTGATAGAGAACTCACTGCTTCTTTAGGCAGCTCATTCTGTTCTTGGACACTTGCAATTGCTCAAATACCTACAATAGAATTACAAGTGTATTAAAGACATATCATGCAATCCATAGGTGAGTGAGACCTTACTACTTGTATAATGAAAGTTTTATGGTATTGGATGATATTAAGGTTAAGTGCATAGGATTACAGAATGCCACTGGTGAAAGGGAACAGAAATGAAGCCAATGCTTCATTTCACAGATGAGGAAACTGAGGCCCAGAAAGGGAAAGTGACTTCACAGAGCTCACAGTGAGTCAGTCGGGGACCAGGAACTATGTCCCAACCCAGAGCCAATGGCTCTTTTTACTACCTAATCTCTTAAAGTGTGGCCAGATAAATTAGATTGCATAGAAAAGTAAATTAAAAAGAGACTTTCAAGAACAGGATCATGTGGGATCATTAGCTGTGAGTCTCATCTATCCGGATGGCCCCTGCCCTTCATCTTCCACCTCCAAGTTGAGAGTCAACTGTACCGATGTTGTAAAAGCACGAAGCCATGCTGTAATCTGTGCAGCACTCGAGTTCAACCAGTTTATCTTACCTGTTAGCAGCAAATTTGTTGGAAATGAAACCACCTGGAATTTGTGTCACAATATAACCCCAGAAAAAAGATCCATGGATAAGGCCCACCGTCTCTGGATCCCAGTTAAATGGTGCTGCCTGGAAACAAGAAATCAAATAGCTGTGTTTGTAAAAACAAAAAACTTCACCACCTTTTGTCACTGATGATTCTACACAATAATTCCACGAAGTCCTTCCTTGCTTCCTTTATTCACTAAATAATTATGGAGCACGTACTAAGTGCTCAGGATATAGCAGTGAACAAAGCAAACTCCTTGCCTCCATGGAGTTCCCATTCTAGTAGGAGAATAAGAGGTTATGTACAATTGTGGTGCACCAAATAGTTATGAATGCTAAGGAGAAAACAAAGCAGCATGGAAGAAAAGAAAAACTAAGTTCTGGTTTTATTAGGTTGTTTATTAGGTTATTCAGTTACAATTTAATCAGAGAACAGAATGGTCCTCAGAGCCATAAATCTCTCATTTCTCAATAAGGATGATAAAACTCATTCTACCTATGTATAGGATGTGTGAAGATAAACAGCATGTATGTTCATAATATGTTATTCCTCTGCTTAGAGATTTGGTGTATGGCACATTAGCCTCGTGTCTGGAACATACTGTGGACTCAATCAAGGTTAGCAACCATCACTGGTATGACAATGACAAAAACAACAACACACAGTTCCACAACTCTTGGGCCATTGAAAATGTGATTCTCTATGCTGGAGTTCCTTTCCTCACTCTCTTCCCCTGGCAAAATGGCTCATCTTCTCAGAATCGTTGCCAATATCCCTTCCTCTGGAGAAACTTCCCAACTTCCCCATGTTGAACTGGTCACTTTGTCCTGGGCTGGCCCCAAAGACTTCTGGCCTTATAGTCATAACATCCATACTATGTGCAGTAGGTCGAGTTATGTACCCCAAGGGGGGAAAAAAGTTCTTAAACTTAATCCAAATTCTTGTGGATATGAACCCACTAGAAACAGGACCTCTTGAAGGTGACATTTTTTGGTTAAGGTGTGGTCCAACTGCATGAGGGCGGGTCTTAATTTGGCTTAATTGAAGATTTATAAAGAGGAGCTGGAAATTGCAGAAGTACAAAAGGAGAGGACATGAGAGAGAAAAGCCAAGGAGAGCAATGGCCAGCACCAGAATGCTCCGGTCTTCGGGGAGAAGGCACACCTTATGATATCTTGATTTTAGATGTCTTCTAGCCTCAAAACCATGGATCAAAAAATTCCTGTTGTTTAAACCAAGCCATTGCATGGTATTTGTGATAGCAGCTCTGCAACACTAAGACATTTCCCATACTAGACAGCGAGCAACTCTAAGGCAAGGCCATGTCTCATATGTCTCTATAGCCTCAGGACCTAAAGCAAACCTGGGAACATACAAGGTGCAAGTAAATATTTACCAAACGAATGATTAAATATTTTGGATTTGTAAAGCATTGATATAAAAACGCAAGGGGTTACTATTACTGAGCAAATGTTTCTAATTATCATCACACTATGTTTCAAACTTTCATCACAGTTTATTTTCCTATCACAAACTGTTACGCATTTATTTGCTTATTTATTCAACATTCCCTGAGTGCCTCCTGCCTGTCTGATCAGGTGCTAGACAGTGTAAATACTAACTCTAAGAAATCGTCCTTGCCTCTGAGGAGATCTCAGTCCAGGTAATACTGGCCTCTCTATTATGTAACCATAATTACTCTATTATGGTTCCCCTTTCACAGAGTAAGAAGTTGAAGCTCAAGGGTAAAATGAACTAACAATCATTCATTCAAATCAGCTCACCAAATTTTTATTTTGTGCCTATTATGTGTCACGCATTATTCTACATACTAGGGATACAGCAGTAAACAAAGATAGCAGTTCCTACTTTCATGAAGATTATTGTGGGGTTGGCAAATAAACAAGTATATACTATGATAGATGGTGACCAGTGATGAGAAGAAAAAATAAAGCAGGAAAGGGGATATGAAGTGTTGGGGAGGAGGAATTATGGCATGAAATATCATATAGAAAGGGCATATAAGGCCTCACTGAGAAGGTGATTTTTTAGTAAATACTTGAAGGATGAGAGGGAGCAAGTCCTGTGGTATTCTGAGAGGAGAGCTTTCCAGGCAGAGAAATAGCAAGTGCAAAGGTCCTGAGGTAGGGGCATATCTTGTATATCAGAGGAACTACAGGAGGTCAGTATAACTACAGGGTATTGAGTAAATGGGAGAGGAGTAGGATTTAAAGTAAAAGAGGTAGTTAGGGATATAAATAAGACAAATTCTCAGTTGTCAGGACCTAGGCTTGTACTCAAAGACAGGTAGAAACGATTGGAAGTTTTGAGCAGAAGATACGATTTCATTAGGGCACTTTCCATATATTTCCTCCCTTAATCCTCCAACCCTCTGAGGTAATACCTATTGGTTCTATTTTTCAAGTAAGGAAACAGAGGCTTGGAGAGGCTAATTTACTTGTCCAAGGTCAAATAACCAGTTGCAAGAAAAGCTGAGATCAAAACCCATCATCTATTTAACCCCAAAAAATACATAATTTCTACTGCTTGTAGAGACTTGTCTTTCTCACTAAGACCAAATGTCTTGCTCTAAACCACACAATAACCCCAGGATCCAACAGCAAAGGGAGACCCAGACTCAGTCTCTAAGTCCCACTTCATCCAGCTGCTAATTGTCAGTTGCATCAGAACTTGTCCACGGTTTTCTCTCCAAGGGGACGGTGCTTCCACCAGTTTCCTAACAGCAGTGATCCATGAAGACACTTAGGCCTGCTGAGGATTAACTTTCACCATCATGTGAGCCCCAATAAAGTCATAATGGCCTGTCTGTGCATATGTGGTTCAGTTAAGGCTGTTTTGGTAAGATAGGCTGGATTGTTCTGGTCATCCCTAAATCCAATGGCAAGGGTCCTTACAAGAGAAAGGCAGAGGGAGATTTGAGACAGTCGGAGGTAAAAAAGACAGGCAGGGCGAAGACGGCCACATGAAGATGGAGGCAGAGTTATGTAGCCACAAACCAAGGAATGCCAGGAGCCCTCAGAAGCTGGAAGAAGCAAGGAAGGAGTCTCCCCTAGGGCCTTTCAGGGAGCATGGCTCTGCTGCCACCTTGGTTTCAAACTTCTGGCCCCCAGAACTGTGAGAGAATCATTTCTGCAGTAATTTGTTAGAGCAGCCCTAGGAAATTAATACAGGTACTTAATATAAATTATTTCATCTGATCTGCACAGCCACCCCGTTATCACCATCTCAGAATAAGGACACTGAGGGTCAGCAAAAAAAAAAAAAAAGCTAGAAATGTCAGTTACTGCCTGACTGCTCACTCTTCCTGCTAAGAGTATTTTTGCCCAGCCACAGAATCTGGTTCCCTGTTTGTGCCATGGGTCTCTGCCCTGCTGGAACTCATCCACCCCAGCTGACTGGACACCTACATAGAGAGCTTAGCCAGTCAGCCTCTGTGTGTGTGTGTGCCTCTCTCTGTCTCAGGAACTTGAATCCAGAGATTCCAGTTGGACAACAGTGGGCACTTGAACTAAAACAAGTCCGATGGAGTCAGGGTAAAGTAAATCAGCTGTGAAGGGTAGAGAAAAGCCATGGAAAAGGAAAGAAAGTAGTCTTTGGAGAAGCACCAGAAGATAGAGCAGACTCAGAGAATCTGACACACTGAATAGGATTTTTGTCATCAGCTTGAACAAGCTCAGCTGATATCTAAGCCATGTTCTATTTGGACAAGAAAGAAATGACCCACTATAAATTGTGCTAGAGCTTCTGAAATGCTACTAAATTCCTGATCTTGAGGCCAGAGAAGATGATGTAAAGCATATTTTAGATTTTAATCAGTTTCTGCAAGACTCTAGAGGGCAAAACCATGGAAACACAGACCTCACACCAGCATTGTTTCTTGGGTTTATCAAAAATGTCTTTTCCATATGCCTCAAAGCAGACTCTATTGACCCAGACCTATCTTTTCAGGCAACAAACAAACGCAAAACAGCATCTCATTTTGATCTAAGCCTCAGCAGACAAGTTTTAATTAGCAAGCCTTGCTCACAAAAGGCTGAAAGAACGCATGTGATACACATCTGAAACTTGCTATATACATCATTCTTTATTTAAAAATGCATGACATACTGTCCCCCCACCCAACACACACACACACAACCAACCAACCAACCATGATATCCTCTAAGGACAGATTCATCTATGGCATCAAAAACAGACTGTTTAGGAGAATCTCCATGGTGCTATTTTCCTGTAACAGAATAATCTCTTGGTTTTAAAAAAACAAAACCAAACAAAAACCCTGTAAGCCAACTAAAGACTTCTGTTTAATGGATTGAAATGAAATTTTCCCAAACCAGTGCTTGGCAGGAGGCTGTTGCAGGTGCTGCTAATAGATGTGGCATGAAAGAAAATGTTCTTAAAATACCATGACTTTAAAATGCTGTTTGACCTAAAGTAAGGGGGAAATGAAAAGGAGAAATGAGTTTATATGGCTACGAGTTTCTAAAAAAGAGTCTGGAGGCTGGCAGAAGGATTGCCCTCATGCACAACTGAGCAGAGTCAGAGAGACAGATAAAGCAGATACAACCCCCAGATATTGGTTCCTTTGAGGGCTAAAGAGACCCATGGGAGTTATGGTCATGGCCGATGGGGTTAACTACCAGGGCAGATGGCCCCTCTTTGGAAATGGTGTTTATGTGTGATGAATCTGGACTCAGATGGGATCTTCCTTCATAAGACTTTCATGCTAATGTGCTGGAGGTGCAGTTAATGTTGGGGTTTAAGATATATTTAGGGGATTTGAATCTCTGGACTGACAATGTGATAGCCAGGTCCTGAGCCTCAACAGACTCCAGCACCTACAATCTGATCTATTGGACTTACCACACTCAGCTAAGATGGAGTTGAAGAAGGACAACCACCACACAATGGAGCCTAGAGTGATTACAACTGAAAATGGGAGGATTGCATCCAGCATCCATGTGGAATCTGAGCCTCCTCTTGACATAGAGGTGCAATGGACACAACCAATCCAATGTCCACATAGAAGAGGTGGCATTGGATTGGGAAAAGTGGACATGGTGGACGATGGGTATGGGGAAAGGCAGGAAGAGATGAGAGGTGGAGGCGTCTTTGGGACATGGAGCTGCCCTGGATGGTGCTTCAGAGGTAATCACCGGACATTGTAAATCCTCACAGGGCCCACTGGATGGAATGGAGGAGAGTATGGGCCATGATGTGAACCATTGTCTATGAGGTGCAGAGGTGCCCAAAGATGTACTTACCAAATCCAATGGATATGTCATGATGATGGGAACGAGTGTTGTTGGGGGGGGGGAGAGGGGGGGGTGGGGGGGTGGGGTTGAATGGGACCTCACATATATATTTTTAATGTAATATTATTACAAAGTCAATAAAATAAATAAATAAATAAATAAATAAATAAATAAAAAGAAAGAAAATGTTCTATGATCAAGTCAGTCCAGGAAATATTGCATACCATGTGTTTTGTTTTGTTTTTTGGAGAATCAATGGACTCCACCAAGAAAAGGTTCTAGAGATGCTGAAGAAAAAATACTCAGTTAATTTATATGATCCATTTCATAAAACACCTTCTTCATAGCACAGCCTATAGAACAGTGATTTCCCAGATACCAGCATGTGAAATTCTGATCTAAATAATTCTCCAAACGTAAGCAGGGTCCAAGGAACTATTCAAGATGCCTCTCTGCAAATGGATGAATTTCCACATGAGCTGTTCCATTGCATGGGTTCAGTTCAATGAAATGGGTCTTGATTGGGTGTCCACTGGGCATACATTTCAGTTTTTTTTTCTCTCTCCATAACCTCAATACTTCTCCAGTTCTGCCATTTAAAAAACAAACTAGATATGATCATTCCAGTGATTCATAAAACCTATACCACTTAAGCCACATCAGAAGAATGCTTGTTTTATGACTATAACAGCCTCTGGATTGGACCTCCTGCCTCCACTCTTATCCAAATCCAATCTGGCCTCCTTCCCATTGGGCAGCCATCATTCTGGAGCACAGATGTGATCATATATCCTATCTGCTTAAAGCCCATCTGTGGCTCCCTACATGACTCACCAGCTGTTACACAATCTGGCCTGTTTACCTTGCTGACTCCAACTCTTGATATTCGCTCCCACACTCCACCCTCCTAACTGGGGGGTCTCTTGATGGAAACTTGTGGATCTGAAAATTTGGATATAAAAATATTGGTGTCTTATTTTTCATTGCTAACTGAAATGTGTGCAGGTCTCTCTCTCTCTCTCTCTCTCTCTCTCTCTCTCTCTCTCTCTCTCTCTCTCCCCCCCCCCACCCCTCTCTCTCTCCCTCTCTCCCTCTCTCTCTCTCTCTTTCTCTCTTTCTCTCTCCTACAGTCCTGTACATATGTTGATTCCTTCTTCTTCATTCTTTGCTCCCCATCAAAACCCTCTCCCTGGAAAATACCTCCTCATCCTTCATCCAGTCATTGCTTTCTCTGGGAATCGTTCACAGTATCAGTCAGGTTAGGTCCCCTGCTCTATGACTCTGAGCATACTATACACCCCGCCAGAGCACCTAAATCCCAATTCGTTGTAAGTGCTTACTCATACATCTCTGAAGACAGCGGCCTGGTCTATGTGGTTCGCCATCCTATTCCCATTTCCTTGCACGTTGCCTGGCACATGGCAGTCGCTCTACCTTTTTATCACATCAGTGAATGAATTACAGTGTTTTCTTTCACATGGTGAAGGACACAGCTGTGGCTAAAAGAGCTTCCACCATAGACTGGCACTGACCTGAATTTCTGGTTTTCCATCAACATAAACAGTGCTGTTGTTGACCATTTCCACTATGGCAACTCCAAGATTGCACCGAATCCCAAAGGAAATGCAGAACCCCAGTCCGCTCATGATAGCAATAATGTAACGCTTGGGGACCCCACAGCAGTGGCAGTCGCAGAGTGGGGGGCGTGGCCTGGATGCCTGCACTGGCCTTCCTTCTTCATTCAGCTCAAGGTTATCTTCTTCCTCATTGGTCCCATCAACTTTTCTACATTGGAATAAGAATGGACAGAGAAGAAAGGCCAGGATTAAGAAAAAGAAAAAAAAGGGGGAGGGAGGGGGAAGGAAAACCACCCAAAATAGGATGCAACCTGAATTTTAAAAATTATTCTTTATTTCTTGTTATTATTTATTATTATTCTCTAAATAAATCATAATGGCTAACATTACTGATGTTCTGGATATTGTGTTGAACTTTTATAGGCACTAAATCATTTAAATCTCATAATATCCACATGAAGTTTTTATCATGACCATTTTAAGTCACTTGAGGTAGGATTCAAGCTCAAATCCAGAGTGTGTGTCTTTAATAGTATACTGTACCGAATTTCCTGGTGAAAGAATGTTGATAGACTTCATCCACATTATATAACTCAGTACTTCCAATGGTTGGCCTTACTTTTGGCATCCCCAGGAGCTTGCCAAAAGGATATACAGAATATTCACCCATTGGAAAATTATTTTCTCTCTCTTTTTCTCTAAGTATTAATAAAATGCTAGGTGGAGGCGGGGGTACATTTTCTATCACAGCACACACTCTGTATTCTTTTCTCCTTAGGTTCCTTTGAGGAGTTGATCTGCAGGCACATTTTATCCAGATGGAAGAACTTTTCACTGAGCTCTATAGGTTCAAATTACAGCATGTCCATTACAATGAATCTACTTCTTTAAAAAAAGAATTAATCAAACTGAACACTCTGACTGTTATAAAAGGAGTTGTTTGCATCTTCTCATATATTGTTACCCTTCTAAGGATGCTGCTATGGCCCAATAAAAGCTGAAGTCTTTGTAAAAATCAGCAAAACTGATGAGATTTCATGAACATTAAGTTCAGTCATAAATAGCTAATACAGTGGTTAACAGAATAGATTGAAACACAAATAATTTGTCAATCAACCTATAAAGAGCATATTCTTGGCAGCTCCTCACGCTTCAAGCAAAATCAGGTTTAAAGCATAAGGATAGAGAAACAAATACACTGGATCCAATTCAGTTCACCAGATATATATTGAATTCTTACTGTGTGTGTCAGGTAGTGTTAAGAGTGGGGGAAGAGGGAAGCGGATGTGGCTCAACTGATACAGCGTATGACTACCATATGGGAGGATCCAGGGTTCAATACGCAGGGCCTCCTGACCCATGTGGTGAGCTGGCCCATGTGCAGAGCTGTGGCATGCAAGGAGTGCTGTGCCACGCAGGGGCGCCCCGGTGTGGGGGTGCCCCACAAGCAAGCAGTACACCCTGCAAGGAGTGCGCCCTGAAAGTAGAGTACCCTGCAAGAAGAGCTGCCCTG
The DNA here is from genome assembly GCF_030445035.2 of Dasypus novemcinctus. Taxonomy (NCBI): domain Eukaryota; kingdom Metazoa; phylum Chordata; class Mammalia; order Cingulata; family Dasypodidae; genus Dasypus; species Dasypus novemcinctus. The sequence goes on along the minus strand of NC_080684.1, from coordinate 84,474,323 downwards.
TGTGAAAAAGAGCGCAGCCCACCCAGGAGTGGCACCACACACATGGAGAGCTGACGCAACAAGATGATGCAACAAAAAGAGAAGCAGTTTCCCTGTGCCGCCGAGGATGCAAGCAGACAAGAAGAACACATGGAATGGACACAGAGAGCAGACATGGGGGGAAGGGGGAGAGAAACAAATAAAATAAATCTTAAAAAAAAAAGTGGGGGAAGAGAAAAGAATTCTCCGCCCTCCTCCATCTCATAGGCTGGTAGGGTAGAAATACACTTATACAAGCTGCTATAATTACTGGATGAAGCAGGCTTTGTTGAAACAGTGAAGAGCAATGGTGAAACAGAGGAAGGAGCTTTCAATTTCAGCTTGTGGGCTCAGTGAAAGCTTAATAAATGTTCAAGAACACTGATGTAATCAGAAGAGAGCTTCAACACTCTCCCACCATAGCCTGCCTGCATTGAGGCAGATGTATTATACTTTCTCTTCTAAATTGTCCATGCTTCTAGCCAAGGCTAACATCCTACCTGGACACTAATTTCTATCCCCTCTCATCTATGCATGGAATTTTTTCCAGAATGTCCCCCCTCCCCCATACCTAATTTTCAATTATTTTCAACTCTCTACTAGAGCATTACCATTATTCTATTCTTTTGCCCATATTAAAATAAAATTTAAAAATCTACTTTGTCCTCCAGCCAATCCCCCTAATTCTCATTTTCCCTTTTTGGAAAAACTCCTTGAAAGAGGTGTCTGAAGTTGCTATCTTCAATTCTGCTCCTTCCATCTTCTCTTGGACCCACTCCAATCAGATGTTCTCCTGCCACCACACCCAACCCTCCCACCTTTCCTCTACCCTCACCCTGCCATCAAGTCCTACCCCACCAGCCCCACCCACCCAAACTGCTCTTCTTAGGACATCAATATCCTCCACAACACTTAATCTGAAGGTCATTTTCTGCCTCATCCATTTGACCTATCAGCAGCATTTGTTCCAGGTGATCCCTTGGCCTTCTTTGACCATTTTATTTTCATCCAGGAAACCACACTCACCTGGTTTTTCTGCTGCTTGTCATTTCTTCTGTTTTGTCTCTTTTGCTGATTTCTTATTTTCCCAACCTGTAAATACTGGAATGCCCCATCATTCAGTTCTCAGACTTCTTTTATTATCTTTCTGTACTCTCTAGGCATTGTTGTCCAGTCTCTGGGCTTTAAATAGCGTGCATGTGCTAAAAGGCCCCAAATTGCACATCCAGACTATTTGACGTCTCCTTGGACACAAATACACATCTCAAACTTAACATTCCCAAATTGAGTTCCTCCTAAAAAAATAATAATAATAAACTCCTGAAGTCTTTCCCAACCCAAGTAACAATAATTCCATTATTTCCATTACTTCTATTACTCAGATAAAAATCTTGAAGTCATCCTAGATGCTTTGTTTCTTCTCCAAGTCTATGTCCAATTTAGGAGCCCACGTGCCTGGGTTTGAATGCTGACTCTTCCACTTAGTTGTGTGACTCTGACCTAATTATTTAACCTCCCTGAGCTTCGGTTTCTTCATCTTTAAAATAGGAATTATAATAATAGTTTCTTCCTAATGGGGTTGGTCTGAGGATTATCAAATAAATTATTATATTTAGATGATTTAGAACAGCACTTGACACATAGTAAAAACTCAGTCTACGCCAGCTTTTTTAATCCCCCCTTGTCGCTTTTTTTTGCTTGCTGTCTGCTCTCTGTGTCCATTTGCTGTGCATTCTTATGTGTCTTGTATTTATTTATTCCCCTCCCCCTTGCCGCTTGCTTGTTGTCTGCTCTCTGTGTCCATTCGCTATGCACTCTTCTGTGATTTTGCTTGTCTCCCTTTTTGTTGCATCACCTTGCTGAGTCGGCTCTCTGCGGCACTTGCGGGCCAGATGGCGCTCCGTGCCGCTGGTGGGTCGGGTGGCACTCCGCATATGCCAGCTACTTTTAATACATCAGTCCTCACATATTTCAGTGAGTCCCCTCTGCTAGACTGAGCACTGATGTTGTTGGCCTACTCATTTGGATGGCAGGCCTTTTATACTGTGCAGCCCCAGGGGTCTCCAGGAATTAATGGCATGAAAACATATGTAATTTGAATAGCATGGAAAACTGATGTTCTAATATTGAAACATCTTCATAATAGCGTTATTAGTATTCACTAAAATATGGATAATTTACAACAACCACACTAATGTTTGTAGGATGTAAATTCAGTTCTTTCCTTCCACCCTTCCCTCTCTCCACACTTTCACGTAATTTTCTTATCCGATTGTCATAACAGCTCAGTGAGACATAAGAAATCTAGTGCTCCCAGGTGACGTGGAATATTGCTGTAATTCCCAGAGCAAGAAGGTATTACCCAACATTACACAGCCTAGACAGTAGAGGGAAGGTGTGAAATCTTTTTCCTTGTTGTCCAGACTCCTGATTCCCTTTGATACATGTTTTTCAATAGGCAAGTTTGTGTTCTTTCTCAATTAAATTCGAGTCACTTTGTCATCTGCACCTGTTACTTTATAACCCTTGCCCAGACATCATGGAAGACCCAATACAGGTGAATGTTTAAGGGAATGGACTCTGGAGTCAGAGATATTGAAAGTTTCTTTTACCGTGTGCTAACTCCATGAATTTGGCTGAGTAATTTGAATTTTCCAAGTTGTAATATACCTCTCTCTAAACTGGGACTAATAATAATAATAGCTATCACACAAGGCTGGTTAATGATTAAATAGTATGATGCATTTAAATGATTTAGTGCTATGGCTGATACTTAAAAGAGTGTTACATTAACAAACAGTGAGAACTATTATTATTGTTATCAATAAAATTACATTGCTAATCACAAATTTACCATCTCTCTATGCACATGGAAATGCTTTAAACGAATAAGAACAATACAGACTAATATTTTGGGGGCACAGTGAGGCCTCAGCTCTCCTTCTTTGAGGAGCTTAATTGAAGACAGCCTCAGCTGCTGTGCTCTGAATCCGCAATGGCTTTGGCCATGCTTCTCGCAAGCTGTTCCCAACCAAGGACTGAGCACAGGAGGGATATAAGGCAGGCCTGTTTCTCAAGATGCAGGACTTCTTTGACATTGGCTCCAGTTGACATTGACAATGCCCCAGTGATCTTGCAGAAACTTCCAAGTGCTGCAGTATAGTCTGAGACTCTTCCTACTCAAACTTTCTTCCTTCACTCTCTCCTCCAAAGACAGCGTCATGGTGAGGATGCTCTCCCAGCCTCTTCCAGCATCTTCCCCAATCAACATCTTGTGTGTCTGAGAAGAAGTCTTGGAGTCTGCTTCTCTGACAACTCCAACCAACACAAACCCCCTCTGCATCCAGAGATATCCAGAGAATTCCCAGAGGGTGGGCACAACAGCATGGATGGTGAGGAGGGAGGAAGAGGTATTGTTAAAGGGGAAACATTCCCAAAGAAAGGAGGTCTGAGCTCCCCAGGTAGCAGGACCAATTGCTGCCTGACCTGAAGCCACCCCCGTACAGCACCCCTCCCCCATTGGAGACATGATTTAAGGCAGATGTGGGGAAGAGGGCTGGGTACTGGGTCTCTGGCTTTGGCAAGTTTCCCTTGCCCAAGGTGACAGCTTGAGTCACCCACCAGATTTCAAGGGACACAGGACCAGTTTTTAAAAACTGAGAAGTAGATTTGGCTCAAGCAATTGGGTGCCTGACTACCACATGGGAGGTCCTGGGTTCAGTTCCCAGTGCCTTTTTTTTTTTTTCAAGATTTATTTATATAGTCACCCCCTCCCCCCATTGTCTGCTCTCTGTGTCCATTTGCTCTGTGTTCTTCTGTGTCTGCTTGTATTCTCATCAGGCAGCACTGGGGATCTGTGTCTCTTTTTGTTGCATCATCTTGCTGTGGGGCAGCTCTCCTCGCACAGGGGCCACTCCTTTCATGGGGGACACCCTTATGCCAGGCCATCCCTGCATGGGTTGGCACTCCTTGTACACAGCAGCCCTGCGTGTGGGCCAGCTCACCACACAAGCCAGGAAGTCCTGGGTATCGAACCCTTGGACCTCCTATATGGCAGGCAGACGCTCTATCTGTTGAGCCATATCTGCTTCCCCCCTGTGCCTCTTAAAGAAGATAAGCAAGACAGTGAGCTGACATGATGGGCTAACGCTGTGAGCTGACACAATGAGATGACGCAATGAAGAGACACAAGGAAATACAATGAGAGACACAACAAGCAGAGATCCCGGTGCTTCCTAAAAAAGAAGACAAGCACACAATAAACAGACAGCAAGTGCAACAATGGGGCAGGAAGAAATAAATAAATCTTTAAAAAAAATACATATACACTAAAATAACAAGACATTTCTGGCATCGTCAAGCTCAGAGATAAAGACTCAGGACTGTAGGATGAAACACATCAGACTTTGCCGCAGTCAAATAACCAGGTTTGGGAGGACATTATGCTGGGTGAAGCAAGCCAGACACAAAAGAACAAGTACTGTATGATTGCATTACTATGAATCAATATTCATATCACAATATATTGTGTAATATATTGTATGATTCAAAAAAAATTTATATGTATCCAGTACAAAAACAAAACAACAACAGCAACAAATAACCAGGTTTGATCTTATTTACCAGCTGTGTGATTTGGCCACATAACTAGGCATTTCTGAACTTCAGATTTCCTTAACTGCAAAATGAATATAGCATTCATCTCCCAGAGCTGTTGCTAAGATTAAATGAGCCTTCACAAGAAAGAGTAAAATATTACCACCATTTAATGAGGAGCCCTATACCATCCCTGGTGTTTTCTTAAGCATTTTATACATTTCTCTGGTACAGCGCTTATCACACTGAATTATAGTTATTTGTTTTCATCAGCACAGTAGGTGTTGAATAACTATTTGATTTGAGTACATGAGTGAAGGCAGTTCTTCCCAGTAGATTGAGGGAACTTGAGAGCAGGAGTCATTTCTTATTCATCTTTCCTGCCAGAGGCCAGCTTAGTGCCTGGCACACAGGAAGGACACAATGAATCCTTAATTTTACTGAATGGAGTTGGTGGATCAATTCCAGACATCACTCCCCACTTGGAGCACTTTACAGACAGGAGTTAAGATCTATCATCCCTGCCCAGAAACCAGTTTTTGTGTTTTGTTTTGTTTTAAGAAGAAAATAAGCCATAGAAGAATAAAGGAGGAAAAAAGAACCCCTTTTCCTAAGAAGTAAAAGACTTTAATTATCTGAAACATTTGTTTATTCTGCTCCATTTTCTTTAGGTGCATGACTGCAGTTGGTCTTTTAAATCTAAGAATCTTCATTCTCTCCAGGGTGACAGCCCAACACTGTTGTTTCTCCAAATATAGGTAGCTGCAGACTATGGACCACTTTTACTTGCTACAAGTGTAAATGCCCATTGTTCACAGACACAATTATCTGGTCAAACATGCGAGCCCCAGGGGCTAATTGCTTAAAATATGCTAACTAGCCTTCAGTCGCTTCTTGAACTATTTACTTCCAGTTCAAATGTCCCCAGTAATAGTAGAGAAAGTTTTGTTTTGTTTTGTTAGGCAATAGCACCAACTTTAGAATTACAAAGTGAGAAAGGAGAATTACAGATAATTTTATGATCTTTTTTTTTTTGATTACTTATAATGGATGTTCTAATTTACCTCCCCAGAAAGGGTCACGTTTAGCTCAGATTGCTTTTTAAGCAATCATTGTATTGTTTTTCTCCTGGAAGAAGGAAGGAAATTGAAGTTCATTGACTACCTCATACTCCAGGGGGCTGTATGAGGCTTTATATATATATATATACATTCTGTCTCTTAATCCTCAAAACAATCTTTTTTTACATCCACAAATGATCCCTTTATTACTTGTGCAGAATAAAGAATCCAGAAAAGGTAAATAATCTCCTCGCTTATACATCACAAAGAGCAGAGGAAGAAATCCCGTCATGGATGGTCTCCCAGGGTGGCCAAAACTGTCCTAGGCTGAGAGATGGCAGCTCCGTGTACCCCACTTTGCACTGGAGAAGAGAGACCAATCTATTCTGTTTGAGTGTGGGTTTTATCCACCTCAGGAACAGGGAGCCCCACCACTGAGAATTCCTGCTCTGATACGCCTCTGGACTACTTCTTCCCACTTCCAGGTTTAAGGTCTGGTGGGGCCTTTTTATTAGACTTAACATTCACCCCAGCTCCTCAAAACAGTCTTGAGAAGAAGAAGGACTTATCTCCATTTTACAGCCTGAGAGACTGAGCCTCAGAACAGTTCAGAAATTTGCCCAAGAGCTACCCAGCTGCAATGACGTGAGGACACAACCCGGATTTGCTCAAGCCTGCTCCTACCAGTACCCACAGGAACTAATTAGAAAGCCCCTTAAATACCAAGAACTTCACCTAAAAAGGTTAAGGGGAGACAATGCTGAAGAGGGATTAAGATAACATATTCTGGAGTCAGACAGTTCTGGAATCAAAATCTTACTTTGGCATTTATTAGCTCTGTGATCTCTAGCAAGTTATTTAACCTCTCTGAACCTCAGTTTCTTCACTTTTGAAAAGAGGATAGGACTATTTAGCATGAACATTAAATGGGATAAAGTTTGTAAAGCACTTTGCACAATTCCTGGCACTTGATAAATAATCAATAAATGGCAATTTTGAAAGAAAAGGGAGGGAACTTAAAATCTGACCCCCAGAGCTCTTTTGGAATTTAAAATAGTGCACCAGACCCAAAGGATCTCAATAAAATGCATCTGGCCAACTCTCACCCAGTCAGTGCTCTTACCCATAGATATATACTTTGTTAAGGTAATATTTGTCTCCTCCAGTCGACTACAATCTCCATGAAGTCTGGAACCAAATAGCCCTAGCATCCAGCACAGTTTCACATATTTTGAGGGGTTAACCTGTGCTGTTTTGTTTTCTTCCTAGTAATTTCACCCTTTCTCCTCTCATTCAAGCAGTGAGTCAGTACTAGTTGCCTCAGAGGGGAATGACAAGATGGACAGCAGAAGGCAAAAAAAAAAAAGACTTACTCTCTATAGGGCTTTTTTATTCCATAAACTTAAGCCAGAAGTGACAAACTGATGACCTAAGGACCACAGAAGCCCATAGACAGGTCTAAATTGTATGGTATGATGTGTGTGTATGTATGTTCAATACAGACGCATTTTCTGAATTTAAAAATCAGGACATTGCTGAACACATACACACAAAATAACTTAGATTTCTGGCTTCTTTTGAAAACAGTGAAGATCTGGCGTTATTATGCTCACATTCTCTCATGGCTGCAATTGACTCTCAAGTTTACTACAGTCCCCACCACTCCCTATTCATCTCCAATGTCAAAATCTATTGCCATTGAACATTATACTTGCACTGTTGTTGTTCTTATAGTTAAGAGGAAAGAAAAATGTTTCATACCATGTCTCTATCAAAAGTAGAATAATAATAATCACATTAGGAGCAAACATTTACAGCCAACAGCATATACAGTAGATAACCACAATTTGGGCTGCCTTACCATAATTTGGTGGCAGTTATGTTTTATCTAAAACAGTCTAATCATACAGTATAATATTTTATTTGCTGCTTTTCTTCTGGATGAAGAGCATCCATACCTGGTTCCCTGTTCTTCCGAGAGAGTCTGAGAGATTCCTAACATGCTTTACTAAATCTCCTTCCCCTTAAATGAGCTAGAGTTTAAACGCCATCAATGCTTTGAAGACTAAAAAAAGACAGGATCTAGGCAACCAACCACCAGTTTAAAGGACATTTAAAGAACGCTCCGTATCCTGCCCTTGGAGGGAGGAATGGTCACAGCGCAGAGGAGACCACATGATGATAAAATGCAATGTGGTATCCTGGATTGGATCCTGCAACAGAAAAAGGACATTAGTGGAAAACTAGTGAAATAGTAATAAAGTGGGGAGTTTAGTTTATAATACAGTAAAGTACCATGTTGTTGCCTTACTTTTAATAAATGTACCATGGTAATTTAAGAGGGTAACATTAGAGGAAACTGGAAATACACAGGATCTCTTTGTACTATCCTCGTAACTTTTCTGTAAATCTAAAATTATTCCAAAATCAGACGATTATTTTAAAAAATAGGAGAGGGAGGGCGGCGGACTTGGCCCAGTGGTTAGGGCGTCCGTCTACCACATGGGAGGTCCGCGGTTCAAACCCCGGGCCTCCTTGACCCGTGTGCAGCTGGCCCATGTGCAGTGCTGATGTGCGCAAGGAGTGCCCTGCCACGCAGGGGTGTCCCCCACGTAGGGGAGCCCCACGTACAAGGAGTGCGCCCTGTAAGGAGAGCCGCCCAGCGCAAAAGAAAGTGCAACCTGCCCAGGAATGGTGTTGCACACACGGAGAACTGACACAACAAGATGACACAACAAAAAGAAACACAGATTCCTGTGCCGCTGACAACAGAAGCGGACAAAGAAGAAGACTCAGCAAACAGACACAGAGAACAGACAACTGGGGCCAGGGGGGCGGGGGGAGAGAAATAAAAAAATAAATAAATAAATCTTTTAAAAAAAATAGGAGAGGGATGGCTCAAGAGATTGAGCCCCTGCCTACCAAATGGGAGGCCTGTGGTTTGGTTCCCAGTTCTCCTAAAGAGGACAGTGAGCTGGCATGACAGGAAGGCCTGGCAAGCTGATGCAACAAGGTGATGCAATAAGAGCCACAAGAAGAAAAACATAATGAAACAAAACAAAGCAGGAAGTGGAAGTGGTTCAAGCAATGAGGCACCTCCTTCCCACATTAGTGGTCCTGGGTTCAGTTCTCAGTGCTTCCTAAAGAAACAAGGAAGACGAACAGACAGAGCAAGTGCAATCAATGAGGAGGTAGGGAGAAGTAAATAAATAAATAAAATATATCTTAAAAAAAAATAGCAGAACTCAGAGATGAGATTCTGAGTTTAGGTAGGTCTCATATACCAGCCAGAGCCCTGATCGTGAAGGAATAGACCTGAGGCCTCAGAATAAGGGATAGAAACACTTGAACATGCTAAATTAGCCCCAGATTTTGCTAAACCCTCTGGGTGTGCAGAAGTGGCCTGTGCCCCCATGTTGGAAGACAGATGTCCTTTCTCCCCTTACTTGGAAACTACACAAAGGTCTCAAATAAGGCAGGTGACTTACAAGAAAATGCTGACCCTCCTCAGGATGTTCTCCCACCTCCCTCTCTGACCACCAGACCAACAGCTAGAATGAAAGCCCAGCATGAACCAGACTGGGCAAGTGTCCATCCTCCCAACTGATCAGTATTTACCAGCAGGAAGCAAGGAAGTATGCTTGGGAATGGCATCCAAATATGCTGGGTTTGTGGAGGGCAGGGGGAATAATAAAGCTGGATAAGAGGTGTTTGTCAATATGAAGGGTATTCTCCCATGACATTGGACTTAACATCCTGGCAAAAGCCTAGGGAAATGACTCTATGAGCTGCTGTGGTGGCTCTTGGAAGCTTACACAAAGTAGAGATGCCAAGTGGAAACTGATGACTCCTTTTTTTATATAACTGTGTACTAATTTCTAATCATTATTCCATTGTGGGCAGAGATTATGACCACTATGACTTTTTTTTTTTCAATAACTTGAGAGTTTCTTGTGGTTCAGTAATTGAGCCAAGTACATCCTCAAAATGGATTTGACTATCAGTAACTTTAGCCTTTGAACCTTGTCATCAGTACTTTCTCCCTTTGAATAAACACCTGACGATAGATACATGATGAAGTCAGGCCATGGCCTAATAGGCGGGTCCAACATCATCCCTCTTGCTGTTTCTATTCATTCCAAGAGAGAACACTCAAGGTCATAAGAATATCCTTTCTTTGGTCCAGGAGTTTACTTCCTCTTTTTTCCTTCATTGCCCAATAAACCTAATTTATAGCCTATTTCATTTTTTAATGCCTGATATATAGATCATTCAATTTGGGAAGCAATTTGGCTCAATTGATAAGAGAGTCTGCCTACCACATGGGAGTTCCGGTTTCAAACCCCGGGCCTCCTGACCCATGTGGTGAGCTCGTCCATGCTTAGTGCTGATGCGTACAAGGAGTGCCGTGCCACTCAGGAGTGTGTCCCACGTAGGGGAGCCCACGTGAAAGGAGTGCAGCCTGCCCAGGAGTGGCACCACACACATGGAGAGCTGACACAGCAAGATGACACAACAAAAAGAAACACAGGTTCCTGGTGCCACTAACAAGGATGCAAAAGAAACAGAAGAACACACAGTGAATGGACACAGAGAGCAGACAATGGGGGGAAGGGGACAGAAAGGGGGAAGAAATAAATAAAATTTGAGCTATCCCCAATAGTGATGATTAAATTGGCTATCTTCTATTCCTTTAACTAAAGTTTTGATCTCTGTTGTTTCAGTTATAAAAATTTGTGACATTTCCAAAGTGGATCATATTCTTAATTAATAAAAAGGTCCCTCTTTAATAATTTTTTAAAGAGAGATGCCAGAACTGTTATGACAGTTGGTAGGGAAAGGGATTAAAAGGGTCAAAGAAATAGTTACGGTATAATGGCTTTACTGTATAAGACTAGAAAGCCCACAAGCTAACTATATTCCTCAGGAGCCATAAGGATTTTCCCTTTACCAAGGATATAAAGAATGCAGTTGTGAAGGTACCACTAGCACCATTGAAAGTAAGAAATGCTGTTATGGAAATAGCCTCCATAACGGCATAGGATGCTAGATTTCTAGGTTAGCAGAGGCCAGTGGCAGAAATTAACCATCAGAGGAAAGAGCAGCAAATTCAGAATGGCATTTGGGGGAATCTGAATCACAGGAATATACAGAGGTCACTGACAGAATGTGGTTTTCTTAGGGGCAAAGTAAATGGGAAGCCAACGAGGGTACTGCTTAATATATATAGTTAGATGAGATCAAGAATGGATGAGCTTGTTTGGTTTTTATTTATTATTACTATTGAAATAATGAAAACGCTTCTAATGATGATTGAGGTGATAAATGCACAACTCTGTGATTATACCAAATACCACTCTTTGTACACTTTGGATGAATATTGTATGCTTTATTAATTTGTATCAATAAAATTGATTTGTTAAAAAAAAAAAGTGGATAAGCATCAGGTTGTCAGCCATCCAAATGGAATATCACAATCTCTCATCCAGTTTCTAGACCAGAATTCAATGACTAAAGGAAAATTTGGGTCTCCATGAAAAAAAACCTTACAATTCCACAGTTAGAAAATACAGTAGGGGTTCCCCCAGTCTTTCCCCAAAGGAACTTAAAGCTATTTATTTGTGTATAAACACACACTGAAGAAAGGAGAATGTCTAAGCTTTTTAGCTTTGATGGAAAAAGGTGAGCTGATGGTGATCGTCAGGGACCTACAATGCCATCATGGCTCTCCTATTAAAGACAATAATACGTGGAGTCCTGCTGTAGGTCCATCACATGGTGGGTCCGCTGGGTCCTTGATCTCTGTAGTAATTTGAGTCTTTTATATGGACCCCAGAAAATTATGTTCTTAAATTGAAACTATTGTGATTCTTTAATTAGATGAGATCAGTTAAGGGCTATTTGATTAGATTAATCCAGCAAGGCGTAGACCAGGGTAGAACTTAATCCTCTGACTGGGGTCCTTCATAAAAAGAGGAATAGTCACAGTGACAGAAAGCAGGCCACAGTGACAGAGAGAAGCCTCCAGAGGTTGAAATCAGTGAAACCAGGAGACAGAAAAGCCCCAGAATGAAGCCCAAAACAGAACTAGCAACAAAGACAGGAGAAGAGAGGAGAGACAAATGAATGCCACCATTATGCCCTGCCATGTGCCTGATTGCCCACAGCTGAGCTCAGAGACAACATAAGCCTGGAGGAGAAGGCACAGACTGGCAAAGCCACCATTGTGCCTTGCCAGGAGATAGGAGTCCAAGATGGCCAGCAGCCGACCTTCAAGGAGAGATCTTCACCTGATGCCTTTCTTTGGATGTTTTCCCCAGCCTTGGAACTGTAAGTGTTTAACTTAATAATTTCCACTGTAAAAAACCAACCCATTTCTTGTATACTGCATTGGCTGCCTTAAGCAATTTAAAACAGACCCATCCAGTAGTCATTTCTAGAAAGAAATAGCCATAATTGGACCCATCCAGCTATGATTATATATAGCACTTGTGAAGATCTTTAGACTGCACATGAACACGCACTAAAGAGCATCCTCTTGGAAAAGGAACTATACAATCAATGGACAAAATGACACTGATGTTAGTCAGTTTTTGTCCTCAGTCACACAGTGAACTTATGAATGGTGTAACCATTGTAGAAGAAATAGAAGTTGTGTGTGGGCTCCCATTCATCAAGGCTGGCTATTTCTGCTGTAAGCAAGAAAACCATGTTGAGTTCCCAACAACTACACAATCCCTCCAGGAGACAAACCAGCCTCTTGACAGAAAATTTTATCACATCTCTTCCATCCTTGAAAGCGTAGTAAACCCTCCTGACTGGGTTTGACACATATTCCACTTGAGTTTGTCTTTTAAGCTAGTATCACTATCCAAGGACTTGGATTAACATACCTGATCATGGTAAAGGAAGTGCAGCAGTAGCACATGAAGATGGGACCCATTGGCCATACCACCTGCCACATTATCTAGGAGCTGATAGCCAGCAGGGGGTAAGATAGCCATACAAAGATACAGCTGAGGAGATGAACCCCTGTGAGGAGAGGGTGCTGGCCTTCAGGAATCTACAACTGGATTATATGGTACTATGTCTCCAACAGGTAGAATGCATGGTTGTGAGAAACAAGGGGTGGAAGTAGAAATGGCCCCACTCACCATCATTCCCACAGACCCCCATCACTGTAACTTTGGACTAGAAGTCCTGATTCCCAAGGAAGAGAGGCTTCCATTAGGGAGCACAGTACGAATCCCACTAAATATAAAAATGATTGCTGCCTTGTCACTTCAGGGTCTTCATGCTAAGACAAGAAATCAAGTCAAGGATTCACCATAGCGGCAAATGTAATTGATCTTGATCTTCAGAAAGAAGTAAGAAATACAATGGGAGAAGGAAGAAATATGTTTGGCACTTGGGTGATCCACAGATCATCTGTGGATACTGTCGTGCACAGTTTTTAGCTGTGAATGGGCCAATACAGCAACTATGATTTGATAAGGGTGTGTTAACCCAAGGTTCAAAACTCTCAAGGGTGAAGGACTGGCTCAACCCACCAGGCAGGCCAGAGGAAGTCCTAGCTGAGAGTGAGGGGAGTCGAGAATGGGTGGAGAAGGGGGGCCAGCTGTAGGGGTAGAGCTAGAGTCCCTTCCACTAACTCTTCTCTTAAAGATTTCTCAGGAACTGTGACCACAGAATCTTGGAGCTGCTCTACATGGATGGAACGAATTTATGTGAGAAGCAAGGAGATCTGAGTGTGCAATGAATGGGCAGACTATGGTAGGCACTGTGGTACCGCCCAGATCCATTTTATCAGGCCAGCATTTTTGGAGCTGCTTCTTTCTTGGGAGAAGTGGCCTCTGTTGTATACCCCTCAATTCTTCTAGGGCAGTGCACAGGCAATGACTGACTGATGCAAAGATATCAAAGGGATGGCTCAGAGCAGTTTCTATTCCACAGCCCAGCACTGTGGATTTGACTCCTGTAGATTACCAGAAAGCACATCCTGGGTCCCTCTCCCTCACAATTTTTTGGGAAGTGCTCCCCCTTAATACATCACATCCTAGACTTACTCACATCCCTCTCCCAGGCTTTGCCTTTAGGTAGCTCCACACAAGATGGAGGTGGAGTGAAATAAAGCCATGGAACCAAATAAAGCAGGGATGATGAATAGGGAGGTAAGGAAGAGGAAAGAGGGTGAGCTTAATCTTTAAATAGAATGGTTGGGAAAGTCCTCTCTGGGAAGGTGACCTTTGAAAGGAGACTCGAAGAAAGTGAGGGAATGAGCTATCATGGTGTTTGGGATAAAAGTGCTTGGGCAGAGGGAACAGCTAGGGCATAAGTAGAGACAGGAGTAGGTCTGGGTTGTTCCAATAACATCAAGAAGTCCCAAGTGGTTGGAAATGTGTAAGGCAAGAAAAGAAAGGCAGAGACCTCTTAGATCATGCACAGGGTTGATGGCCATCAGAAGGATGTTGGCTTTGATTCTGAATGAGGTAGGAAATCACGGGGATGTTTTGAGCAGGGGAGAGATCTGATCTGATTTTGTTTGAATAGAATCACCCCTGTTGCAAGGGCAGAAGTAAGTTGCCTGAGGTCATGTAGGAAAGAAGTAAATGATGGTGCAGCAATTAGAACCAGGGCTTACCTGATCTCAGAGCTGCCTTCTAACACACCTGCCTTCGTCTATGAAACAGGAAGTACATATCTGGTACATATGTTCAGTAAACAACCACTGTGTGCTGGGAATGGACAGATTGCAGGGATGGTTCCATCTCTCTAGGGCGAAGACATAAATACCTCTAAGGAGACCAGACTCACCCCTCAGCCTGCCTTGGAAAGGGCCTCAGTATTACAACTGATTAGGAGAAAGCCCATACTTGCTATAAAGTTCAGAGTTGCTTGCTATATTACAGCCCAAGTAACTCCCTTGGTTACTCCAATAATGCTCCAATAATGGACTATAAGTGAACACATCTTCTTTCTTCCTACACATCTAAAATATTGTACCTTTACCTGATTAATGGTTCAGCAGCTTTTTATCAATGACTATTCTGCAGGAAGGCTAATAATGCCTGATTTGTAATTGGCTCCACGTGAGGGCTCTCAAATGCTTCCTCATGAACTTGCCACTCCCCTAACCATGAAGAACACCCTGTGATTAAAAAGCACCTGAAGAATTCCATTTAGATAATGTCTTCATTCTCAAGCATTATTAGACACATCACATCCAGTCATTCATTATGGCATTTATGCTTTAAGCTGCCAGCTAAGTTAGATTTCTAACTTCTAACTTCTGGATGCTTTTGTTTCTTACAAAACGGAAAACAGTACTTTGTGATTTTTTTTTCATTGCATTCTATCAAGTATTTTTATGTGG
Organism: Dasypus novemcinctus; assembly: GCF_030445035.2. Classification (NCBI taxonomy): domain Eukaryota; kingdom Metazoa; phylum Chordata; class Mammalia; order Cingulata; family Dasypodidae; genus Dasypus; species Dasypus novemcinctus. Next base: position 84,459,275 of record NC_080684.1, on the reverse strand, counting down.
AAATCAACAAAGTGAGGGAATGCCCTTTATGGGCCATACTCAGGGCAAGGCATTTTACATCCAATTATCACATTTGATCCTTGCCCGATGAAATGTGTGCCATTATGCCCATTATTGACTTGAGGTTAACACCGAGTCAGTGATAAAGCTGGCTCCCCTGGCAGAACCACAATTACAGAACTCTGTGCAAAGACAACTAGAGCCGAGGATGAACTTGGATTTCAGTCAAGTAATTCCTTTATTTCCTTCCTCTGCTAATAACTCTCTCTAATGATTACTAAAAGGAGGGGTTTGAGTTTGGACTTGGTTTTTCTAATGCCATTCTACAATTATGGCAACAACAACAATTACCTCATAGTATTTATTTAGTGTGTTCTATACTTCAAATATTATGTTCATAATTTTCCTAGTGCTCTGTGATGCAATTCAAGGAAACTGTTCAAAGAATCCTATAAACATAGCTCAATTTTTGTTTAAGGTTACAAAATTTGGAAATTACTAATTTCGTTAAATCCCTAAACAAGCCAATCTTTTGCAAACAAAAGGAACTTCAAGTGGTTCATCCATTCAAACATAGCAATACCCGCTCTTAGGATGCCTCCTATTGAAAAAGAGCATTTAAGCCTCAAACAAAGCAATTAAGCTTAAGTTTTGAAAATAAAATTCCCAAGTTTTTCTGGTTGAATCTTTTACAAAATAAGGCAGAGTTTGCTGCTTATATGGGTGGCTGTGGTCCAAAGTCATGCTTTCATTCCTGATTCTGTCAGATTCCTTTGTCAACACTTAAATAAACCAATTAAGCTATTGTGCCTTCTTTTTGCATTTTTAATCAGATGAACAACATTACAATATGACATTACCTGGGGAGTGTTCAACAGGACAAAACGCTCTTAAAAGAAAACGTTATTATAATCGTTTCCTATGTTTATCTTGCAGTCGCGGCACTAGGTGTTCGTCTATATATGATAATTAAATGTAGGTCTGATTGAAATTTTTTGTTTTTAATTACTAAATTAATAAGGTATTTAACCCAATTCTCTTATTAGGAAAGCTCATCAAAAGCGACACAACGGAAAATTCAAAGCTGACCGGAGTATGTGTGCCATAAAACATAAGAAATGGAATGGGTCCATTTGCCTTTTAGTCTTTCCACCGCAAAAGTGTTTAAATTTAAGAGATGACATAGACAGAAAAGTTAAAAGGAGACACCAGGTGGCATTTCAATCACAAGTATTAGAAATAATCATCCAAAAACATAAAAAGCTTATCAATGGTATTCACATTTATTTTTATCAGAAAGATAAAGGAGTCATTTTACCTTGTACACAAAGACCACTTATTCATTTATCTATAAAACCTAAAAAGGTATTTATTGTGTCTATAAAAATTCACAAATTTAAATGTCACACCATTCATTTATGGCAAACTCTCCTTCCAATAAAAATATAACTTACTTTTAAAAGATTTATTTTTTGGCTTGGGCATAAACCTTAATATCATCAATTCAATGATATTATTTAACATTTTCCTACTGTAACCATGTGAGATTTTCTCCTATAAAGATTACTGACTTTTTTAAGTTACCTTCCTTAAACTACCGTGTAAGGATAAACTACCTTCTCTTTGAAAAGTGTACAGCCAGGAATCACTTACATAGTTTATACATAAAGCTAAACATTTCTCAGAAATTTAATTATCATTTGTAGTGGAAAATAAAGTGGAAAGTCTTAAGTATGTTTGCTCAAAGCATAGCCATATTTGTCATTAGTATTTAATTAAAATAAAATATTATCTCCCTAAACCTTTTCTAGTTCAGAGTCAGACATATTCTATACAATACGACCATCACCAGGGAGTGCTAATCCTGCAACATAAGCAGAACATTCCTCTTGGTATTTTCCTAATTCACCCTCTACTTTTGATACATTTTATTTTCCTCCAGGCACAAACTGTCAGAGCTGGCAGGTGCTTTAGAGGCCACATAATCTGACTCATGCCCTCTTCATTAAAATGTGGTTTTTCAAAAGTAACACAAAGTCTCTCAAACTGAGGATGTGAAGCTACTCAGAAATAAAGCAAAAGTTTGCATTCAAACTTTACCTTTGTAAAATCCCCAACGAATCTCCCACGGCATTCTTCACTCCTTCTTTTCCAGGTTTCAAAAAGTTCTCTTTGAAGGCATTGATCGCTTTAAGAGGCATTTTGAATGGTGGTCACCTCCACGCTGTTAACAGTCAGTCTCGGAAACTGTCCTCCTTTCTCATTCCCAGCATGGGGACCACTCTGTTTCCTCTGACAAACACCCTAAGTCCGTTCTCACGGAGGTAACTACTTATTATCAAAAAGGAGATGAAATCCTGTTTAGATCTTTCAAGATGAGAAACCCCCCCACCCCAACCCCCCCAAAAAAGCAAGGTCAAGGTTGTCTGTCGGGGAACCCAGCTCCTCCAGCAGCTTCCAGTTCAGCAGAGCCTCAGACCGAGCGCAGCCTCTCTCCCTCCCCGGGGCTGCCGCTGGAGAAGCTGAAGGGAGCTCCAGCCCACGGGGAGTGCCGAGACCAGCAGCCGCCTCTGCGGCCTGCCTCCAGCCCCTCCTGCCGCTTCTGACCGCAGCCCCTTCCTGCCTTCCCGGAGCTCAGCTGTGGCTTCGCACAGTGATGCTTTCCAAGGTGATGCTATAGTAACGGGCACAATACCTGCCCTCTGCCACCCGGCTTATTAATGGGCTCTCACCCAGAGTGAAGTTGATTAAACATTTACAGGTCCTCTGCTTTCCTGAGGTCTGTTCCTGCAGATAGGCTCTCAGCCACCACTTTATGCCTTTTTATCCTCTCTCGGGAGCCATGAAACCGTTTTTCAGCTACATTGCTAGTGTGGATGAGGTCCCTGGCGGAGCACTTGCACGGGAGTAGGCTGAATGCAAACCCCAGACTACAAACATCTAGGAGAGCATCTCTTTGCTCATGATCAACAGAGCAGGATGTCTCAAGGTGGGTGCATGAGAGCCACTGGGCCCATCTAACTGAAGATTAACTGACTGGTCATTGAACTGGCCCTCAGGAGAAATCCAAGTTCTTTATCACAGTCCACAACCTCCCCCACCACCCCACCTAACCTGGAGCCTTACTTCTCGTCATTCTGCTCTCTACATCGGCAGTTCACTCCACTCAGCATGCTCCCTGTTTCCTCCAGCACTTTACTCAAGCTGCACCCTCTGCCAGGGAAACACTTCTCATTCACTTCACCTGGGTAACTTCTAGGGATCCTTAAACTTCAGAGACAATCACTTTAGAAAAACTCATAGACAAGATTAAGTATCCCTCTTCCATGCCTTTGCTCTGATGCCCCTCTCCTCAGAGCCTATCCCCAAACCTTTCGCTATGCCACCCCCCCAACCACAGCCAGACTCCCAAGCCGATCCAGCTCAGCTTTCTGCATTCCTGATCCCAGAAAGTGCTGAAGGGTCTTTCTTGTGGGTTGGAAAAAAAAAACCGGTCCCTATGTCAGAAAGACTTTAGGATGGCATGCAAGCAGGAGACACCCAGGACCCAAAGGGATAAACATTCTTAGGAAAGATTTTAAAGGGATGCCTTTAAATGGTAAACACACATGTGTCTCTTTTACTATCATCTGTTTTGGAAAATTAAGCTTAAGAAGTCTTACACAATTAATGCAAAACATTTGAGTTGATCTGAAAAATGTTTGGAGTTTAAAAAGAAACTCAAGAAAAGGCAATGAACTTGACTTTGCTGGATTACAAAAGAGTGACAGCTTACTGTTAGGATCTTACTAAGGGAATTTGGGAGTGCATTATGTCAGATGGCAGATTGTGGAACCTCTCTGAACCTCAGTTCCTTCCTCTGTAGAATGGGGAGGATTGGCCACATGAAGTGATTAGCTCTGTGCTCTGCATCTCAAGCATGCTTGGCAGAAAGCAGTGATGTTGGTGATGATAGAATTATGAGAAGGATATGTCTATCATTATGCCAGTACCACATTGTCTTGATGACTATAGCTTTAGCTTTAGAGTAAAGTGGGTTTTTTCTGTTGTTTGTTTGTTTGTTTGGGGAGATACTAATGAACTCAGGACCTTGTACATGGGAAGCAGGTGCTCAACCACTTGAGCTACATCTGCTCCCCTGGAGCAAGGTTTGAAATTTGGAAGTGAAAGTCCAAATTTGGACTTTGTTCTTTTTCAAAATTGTTTTGATCTTTTCATTTCCTTATTTAGATCGATAAAAGCTTCTTGGTTGTGATTTAGATCATTGATAATAATAATAATAATAAACAACATTGATTGAGCACTTGCTAGGTACCAGGCTTTAGGCACTTAACCTTTTTCAATGCACTTAATCCCTACAGCAATCCTCTTAAGTAGGCCTCATCATGATACCATCTACAGATAAGGAAATTGAGGCACGAAGAGGCTACATAAACATGCTTAAGATCACAAAAACAGTGAACTGAACAGAGATTGGATATGAACTCAGAAATCTGGAATCAGAGCCTGTTCTCTTCCACACTATAGCTATTGATAACAGAGACAAGAAAATATGAAGGCAAACTTTCTAACATTGAGACTCACTTCATTTTTCTTTTCATTCATTCCAGTTCTTGAGTGTCTTTTATGTGGCAGTCCCTATTGTGGCACTGGTGACACAGGATTAAACTGTGATATTCCCTTTGAAGAAACAAACCAGAAAATGAATGAGTCCATCAGTGTAGTGAGTGCCACAATAAGGGGTTATGGGACGACAGTCAAGGCCGCCTAAGTTAGCCTACTGATGGAGAGAGCTTCCTGGATGAAGAGATGGTAGTGTAAGCCTTTAGGGACAAGAAAGAGAGACGCAAACAAAAGAAGTAAAAAATGTGAGAGCAAAGATACGCATGAGAGAGTATGGCACCTGGGGGAACCTTACATAGTTTCAAACAGTTGGATACACCCATGTGGTGAGAGACAAGGCTGGAGAGGTGATCTCAAGTTCTGTAGAATTCAGTTGTTATGAAAGAACATAAAAATATTTTTTGCTCCTCACCTCAAAATATCAAATGCAGCAAAAACAGAAGAAACCATGTGTAGTTCAGAACCCCTTGAGGACCCTGAAACAAAAGTTTTGGTCCATTGGGAAGTGGATTTGGCACAATGGTTAGAGCGTCTGCCTACTACATGGGAGGACCAGGGTTCAAACCTGACTCATGTGGTGAACTGACCCAAGCGCAGCGCTGATGCATGCAAGGAGTGCCGTGACACGCAGGGGTGTCCCCTGCATAAGGGAGCCTCACACGCAAGGAGTACGCCCTGTAAGGAGAGCTGCCCAGAGTGGAAAAAGTGCAGCCTGCCAAGGAGTGGTGCTGCACACACAGAGAGCTGACGCAGCAAGATGATGCAACAAAAAGAGACACAGATTCCCGGTGCTGCTGACAAGAATACAAGTGGACACAGAAGAACACACGGCAAATGGACACGGAGAGCAGGCAAATGGGGGCAGGGGGAAGGGGAGAGAAATTTAAAAATTTAAAAATCTAAAAGAGAAAAAAGAAAAGTTTAAGTCCATGCTGGTGATAGGCAGACCGCATGTACAGATATATAAAGATAAGCATCCAATCATTGGCAAATATTTGAAGACTTTGTTTGCTACTAAATAAGCCTCTACCCTTAGAGAAAATAATATTAACTAACCACTTTAGAAGTGCTTGCCCACATCACAGCAATTCATCATTCTCAGGGAACTTCCAGTGCCCCCAACCCTCTTTCCAGTTCCTGTCTCTTAGATTCAGTTATCCTTCTAACTTTTGGTTCCATGAAATACCCTCAACTGTATAACAAATTGCCCTCTTCTTGTTTACTCTTGCTAAGATGGTTTGTCCTACCACAAAAAAAGAATTTTCATTAATACAATTATTTAAAAACCAAATCTTGTAATGCCGAAACTGCCTATACCTGAAACCAAGTGGGCCAGCCTGACTGTCCAGTTCAACAATAGGTAGACTCTAGTGCTCAACAGTGAAACAAGTGCAGTTCACAGGCTGGTTGTGGGCCTGGTAATGAGTCAAGATGCTAGAAGCTGCCACCTAGAAAAAAAATGAAATCAAATCCCAGAAAACCCTAAGATGATATTTATTCAAGAAAATAATTGCATCAAATTCAACCTAATTATTAGGAAGAGAATTTGAACCAGGCTCAGAGGTAAGGATCAAATTATTCATTTGATTGGATAAGAGGCTTCTTAAAGGAAATAAAGGTTAAGGAAAGAACTAATAATTTTGGAGTTCCATCTTTCCTGAATTCCACAGCAGCCTTTCCAGCCAATTCCATCCCCCATCCCAATTCCATACTCCTATACACCCCATAACATACCAAGACTAAGATAAAAATTCCCATTTATCTAGGACTTCTCTCAATCCTTTAAAATTTGTACAGGCCATTATATATTTTGTCATAACTTATAAAATTGTGCAGGACAAAGTGTAAATTATAATGTAAACTGTAGCTATGGTGAAGAAAGGCACAATGTCAAAAATATTTTTAATTTTTTAATTTTTAAATTTTATTTAGTTTTCTGGCTTTGTTTTTGGGGCAGTTTTGGATTGCAGAAGAGTTGCAACTGTGGCTGGGGAGGATAACTGGTGTGGGGAGTCAGTGGTGGGAGGATATATGGGAAGGGGTGCACCTGGGGCATGCCTCTATGGAAGATAAAGGTGTTCATGTGGTCACAGGGTATTGTCTCAGTAGTGGAGACCCACACAATAACCAAGAGAAAGTTGAATTTCCATCCTGGGGGCTTCTGACACATTCTCTAATAAAGTGGGAAGAATCTCTAGAGTACATGGGTAATGCCTAGTGAAGGAGGACAAACCAACATGCCAGGCCTTTGATATTGATGGTTATACTTATGAACTTTGTTCTTATGAAATGGAAACTTAGCCTAGTAATATATATTGCCTAAGAGTTACCTCCTGAAAACCTCCATGTTGCTCAAATTGGGCTTTCTCTATGTCAAATTCAGCCTATAAACTCATTACCTTCCCCCTGACATGGGACATAACTCCCAGGACTGAGCCTCCCTGGCACCAAGGGATTATTACCAAGTGTCAACTAGCAATGCATTTGGAAAAAAGACCTTGACCAAAATGGGGAAAGAATTAAGATAAATGAGTTTATATGGCTAAGAGACTTCAAAGTGAATCAGGAGGTCATTCCAGAGGTTGCACTTAAGCACATCTCAGGAGGATCTCATTGACTGCCACAGTAAACAGTGCCTCAAGCAAGGATACTTCTAGAGACATCTAGACATAATTGGCAGAACATACCACCCCAGGAAATAAGCACTCTGTCAGTGGGTCTTACAGTGAAATATATGAAGCCTATCTCCCCAATGTATCAGAGTTAGACTCTTTATAATTTTCCTACAAATTGTTCTTCTGCCCCTTTTATCTGAACCTATAATTAGCAATATACTCATTAAACGTATGTTCCAGAGACTTAAATCTTCTCTGTTCATATGCCAGTCGAACCCTGTATCTTAGCAGAGTTGCAGCCAACACATACTCTCCTGTTCATCAGACTCACCCAGGATAACTAACAAAAGGATTATGATGGATGACACCCATTCAAAAAACTGAGAATATCTACAACTGCATGCAATCAACAGTTCCATCCATCTGTTCCATGGGATGTAAGCCCTCTCTCAATCAGAAGCAGAGTGGGCATTACCATTCCCAAATCCTCAAGATTGAGGAAAAAGCAAACATAGGGTGGAAATGCAACTATGGACTAAAGTAGACTAGTAATGGAAGAACTTGTAAAATTGATATAAAGACAGTAGTCACCAGAGGCTCTGAGGGAAGAGATAGGGAAGAATAAGTGTAACATGGGGCATTTTGGGGACATTGAAATTGTTCTGCATTATATTACAATGATGGATACAAGCCATTATACATTTTGTCAAAACCCATAAAATTGTGCAGTGCAAGGTGTTAAACCATGATGTAAACTATAGACCATGGTTAATATCAATGCTTCAATACATGTTCATCAGTTCTAAGAAACACACCACACTAATGAAAAGATGTTGTTAATGGGGGAAAGTGTGGTAGGGGAAGGGGTGGGGTATATGGGGATCCCCTATATTTTTTATGTGACATTTATGTGATCTAGGACTTCTTTAAAAATAAAGAAAAAATGGTCAAATAATCCAAATACACATATTAATGATATCTTTAAATACACAGTATAAAATCATTCTGTTAAATATTTCATGCTTATCATAGAAGTTCAGAATTTACTTATGACACAGATTCCTTATATTTATGAAACACTTTTAAACTTCATTCTTCACTGCCCCTATGAGTCTTCTCATTACCTGGAGAGTTAGGTTGGTCTGACTACTTCACCTTAGTCAAAGGCATGGAGAAGACCATGGTTCTTTTGAGGTATGAGGAATGCTGGGGCTAGAAATCAACCTATATGCCTGCCATTACTGCTAACCTATAACAAATTATCATTTCATCTTGAGGATTCCACTGCACACCACCCCCAAAGTAAGACACTTACTGTCAAAATTAGAGTCTATTTTCTGGCTGTACAGACAATAGATTTATTTTTCTTTAACATATGTTACTACCTGAATGCTCTGATAATGTAACATTTAAGATTTAGTCTGAAGTCCCTCTTTGTGAAAGACTCTTCTTAACATTTTTGTAAGGAATTGGGAGAATATTGGCTCCTTTCATCCAGCGTGGAAACACTTCAGTTTTGCTTTCTGGTGACTTGAAAAATGATTCAAGGCTTACTGAGGTTGTGTCCAAGACCAAAATATCATAGAAAATGTGATGATTTAGTAAATGCAGTTGTATCATAATAATGCAACCTGAGAATGTGGGAGGAAGTCAAGATCAGAGAGGATATTTGGAGTATTTCTAACTACCTTCACTTTCTTCAAAGTGCAGATGAGACCATGAGAGACCAAATAATTTCATTATATGGGGTAGTGAACAGGGTTTATATTTAGCACAAAGATGGAAAAAACCCACAAACCTTCAGCAAGTATTTCTTGTGAGGCCACATAATTTTCACAGATTTAATACCACAAGCTAGAAATTCTTATTCTATGTTTCACAGTTGTATTTTTAAAATGTACCTTTAATAAAGGCAGCGTAATGGATGGTTACTTGGAAGACAGTGACATCTTCTGGTAGTTTATAGACTAAGTACAGTACTTTTATGCCAGGTAGTCCCCCCCACAGAAACTAGTCACTGTTTTAACAGAATGGAATTACCCATTCGATATATATGTATTGAATCCTTAAGTGGAGATTCTTAAATTTTTTAAATGTTCAATAAACTAAAGTATAAATTATTAGCTAAAATAACATTATACCACACTTATTTTGCTCCTTGCTTTGTAGTTGTCTCTGGCTCTAACAGAAAATGTTTTAAGCGGCTGTTATTGTAATTCCACTTTTTTTCCTGGTTGTCAAGTTATTTGACCAAACTTTCTTTAATCTGGGCAGTTTTCATATACCCTCAGAATTAAAAAGACCTTGGAATTTATCTGCAGTAACCCTCTCCCCAGTGTGTCCAGCTTAATTTGGGAAAACATGTTTCCAAAGCAATCATCTGATAGTAACAAAAAACATTTTCAAAAGGCTCTATGCCTCTTCTAAGGTCCCACCTCCTCCAAGCAGGCTTCCTGACTCTCGGTCTCATTTGGGCACCCCTCATATATATATCTCTATATAGTATATGTTTTACTGTTTTGTAATTGGCTACTTACTTAGTGCTCTTTATAAGAAGAGTGCAAATGTCTTGAGGGCAAGATCTGTATCTCATTCTTATTTGTGCCCCAAGACTTTCACATTGCAAAGCCCATAACATATTTTCTGAGGAATGAATGTATTCAAATCATGCTAGGTGAGGTATCTGTTCTTCATCCATGCAGGCTATTTCAGAGATCTTGGTTCATTGTAAGGAAAACGGAAATATCTGTTGAGCACCTGCCATGTGTCAGGAGCTTTGTCCAGTACTTTTCAGACTTTAACGCTATTTAATCCTAATAAACCTGGAAGGCATGATCCATATTTCATAGCTGGGAAAAGTTGTTCTGATTACAAAGCTAGTTGGTAAAGAAATAATATTCAGATTCATTCATTTCAAATGTTTATTAATACTCTGCCTCATTGCAAAATGAGATGAGAGATTCTAAGAACATGGGAGAAAAAAAATTTCTTTTGAGGTACAAAGGTCAGGAATTCAACTCAGGACCTTGTATGTGGGATGCCAAAGCTCAACCACTGAGCCACATGGGCTCCCCTGAATTTGTTTTTTTCATTTGTTTTCTTGTTTGTTTTTTTAATTGTTGTTGTTGTTTAGGAGACACTGGGAACTGAACCCAGGATCTCCCATGTAGGAAGCAGGCATACAACTGCTTGAGCCACATCCACTCCCAGAAAAATTTTTTAAAGGAAAAAAAGAAAGGAATTCAAATGATCAATAAGGATAAATTTTAAAATCAGATAAAGCTAGAAGGTAAGTAAAATACCACACAGTGCATACCATTAACTTCCTATACTCTGTTACAAGTAGACCACAAATTTGTCTGAACTTCCTATGTGTCAATATATGATTATTACAGAGACCTTAAAAGATAAGAGCCAACTTCCAGGAAAACGGCACCAAAGTAGGTAGGCAGAGTCTCACAAAAAAAGTGGAGAAAAGGGAGGAACCTATCTAAAGGAGCTGCTTTAGATATATATTTAGAAGGGGACGGTGTTTTGAGTCATCTAGGAGAGTACTGGAAAGATAAAGAAGCCAAAGGAAAACCATGCGTTGCTCACCCCTTTGGCTGGAAGAGCACATACAACCTGCCCTTAGGGCAAGTAACCTCAGTGGAACCCCTGGCTCGATGCTGCCAATGGACAGGGAGGGAATGTTCCCTGGGAGGAAGAGGGGTCTCACAGGGAGTGGAGAATGGTTTCTCTGCAGTGAGTTTGGCCAGCTGAGCCCCCTTTGAAACTCGGAAGGGACCCAAGCCCGTCAGGGAGAGGGGAGGGGGATCTACTCAGGCAAGCTGTCATGCCCAGCCGCCTGGGGGGAGAGAGGAACCAGATTAGAGAGGGGGCAGGAACAGGTGCCTAATCAGCAGGACTCTAGCAAATTGTAGGAGACTAAAACACCAGGGGAAATGGGGCAGACAGCTTTCTGAAGCCTAATTAACCTAAGGAGACAATTTAGCTCAGTGGAGGAATTCCCACATTGCACATACAAGGCCCCTGGTTCAATTCCTGGGTCTCCTTAGAGAAGTGATCACTGGGTTATCAGGCATCCAGCTGATACCTTATGAGAGGGAATGTATAGAGACATTCTTTTTGTTTTAGGCTTTCTTGGATCTGTTTTGTTGTTGTTGTTGTTGTTAAGTTCCCTCCCTCTTCCCCCTTATTTTACTCACAGAAGCCAGGTGCCTCACCTGAAGAGGGCAGGCTGCAGGGTGAGTGATTGATGAACACAGCCAGCCCTGAGGAGATGCTGTTTTGTTTGTTTTTGGTGTTTTTTTGTTTTGTTTTGGGTTTTGTTTTTTGGTTTTTTTTAGTTGCTGTTGTTTTGTTTCTTGATTGTTGTGTTTCCCCTTTTTTCATTTACCTATTTTTTCTACCTATGTTACTTTTCTTTCCTTCATTTTCCTATCTTCTGTTTTCTGCTTTATTTCTTTCATTCCACCTGTTTTTGTTTGGTCTTCAATTTTTTTTTGTTTTTGTTTTTATTTCTCTCATTCTTTTTTCTCTCTTCTTTCTTTTTTACTTTTTTCTTTTCTGTTGGTTTTTTCTCTTTCTTTTCCTCTCTTCTTATCATTTCAGCCTTTTAATTCATTCTATACATTTTTCTCTATTTTGTTTCTCATTTCATTTTTTTCTCCTTCATGTTTTTATTCTTATTTCTCCATACTTCTTATGATTTTTTACTCATGATAATTATGTATTTCCCTAGGCATTCTATGGCTCCTCTTCTACATTTTAAAAAATTATTATTACTATTATTTTTTTTCTCTCCTTATCTCTTTCCTTTTCTCTGATCCTAATTTTTTCCCCAAGGAAACATAGGCATTTGCAAGGAAATAGAACAAGAGGAAAAAAGTGTCAAAGTGAAACCTTACCACACACACAAAAACAACAACAAAATAAAACCTTAGAGTAGAAAGAGAAGCTAACCAACTGAATGAATCCATCAAAGTAGACAGATGCCTAGACACCAAAAAAAATTACAAGCCATACTTAGAAACAGGAAGAAATGGCCCAGTCAAATGAATAAACAAGAAAAACAAAAGAAGATGCAGAACATGAAACAACTAATCAGAGATGTCAAACAAATATCATGAATCAACTTAATGAAGTGAAGGAAGAGTTTAAGGACATTAAGAAGACACTAGGAGAACAGACCAAAAAATTGTAAACATACATAAAAAGATAACAGATATAATGGTGATGAATGGCACAATGCAATAAATCAAAAATACACTGGAAGCACATAACAGCAGATTTGAACAGGCAGAGGAAAGAATCAGTGACATGGAAGACAGAACATCTGAAATCAGACAGTAGAAGAGATAGATAAAAAGGTTGAAAAAATTCAGCAGGGACTTAGGGACTTGAATGACAACACAAAATGCACAAACATAAGCATTATAGTAATCCCAGAGGGAGAAGAGAAGGGAAAGGAGGAAGAAGGAGTGCTGGAGGAAATAAAGGCTGAAAATTTCCCAACTCTATTGAGGAACATCAACGTACATGTCCAGTAAGCACAGAGCACTCCAACCAGTATAAATCCTAACAGGTCTACCCCAAGACACATACTTCTCAAATTGTCCAATGCTCAAGACAAGGAGAATACTGAGCGCAGCAGGAGAAAAGAGATCCATCAGATACAAGGGAAGTTTGATAAGATTAAATGCTGATTTCCCATCTGAAACCATGGAGGCAAGAAGGCAGTGGTATGACATAGTTAAGGTGCTAGAAGAAAAACTCTTCCAGCCAAGAATTCTCTATCCAGTAAACCTGGCATTCAAAAATGAGGGAGAGTTCAAAATATGCACAAATAAACAGAAATTAAGACAGTTTATCAAAAAGAAACCTGTCCTTCAAAAAATACTAAAGGGAGTTCTGTAGGTTGAAAGGAAAAAACAGGAGAGAGAGAGTTGGAGGAGAGTGTAGGACTAAATAAAAAGATAAAAAGGGAAATAAAAACAAGATCTGACATATATAAACCTAAAGAAAATATGGCTACTGTAATTCCTTGACTGGAATAACAGTGAATGTTAATGGATTAAACTCTCCAATCAAGAGACACAGATTGGCAGAATAGATAAGGAAATATGACCCATCTATATGCTGTCTACAAGAAACTCACCTTAGACCCAGGGATGCAGTGAGACTAAAAGTGAAAGGTTGGAAAACAGTTTTATATGCAAACCATAAACCAAAAAGGTGGGAGTAGCTATACTAATAATGGACAAAATAGACTTTAAATGCAAAACTATTGTATGAGACAAAGAAGGACACTATATATTAATAAAAGGGGTAATCTATCAAGAACAAAGAACAATCATGAACAGTTATGCACCTAACCAGGGTGCCTCAAAATACATGAGGTAGGAACTGTGGGAACATGACATTGCATTAGGCATTTAAGGCTCAGCCTTCACAAAAACAATGGAGAAAGAGCCAAAGGCTGCCCAAAGGACCTGCTTTGGGGATCAGGAGACCAGGACAGTGCTTCTCACTCCCAGAAGAGTGAGGGACAGAGAGACTAAGAAGCCAAAACAACAAACTGTCAGTTACTAAACCTCCTGGCTGCCAGGAAGGGCTCCCTCCCCCACCCCCAAGATATTCATGGGGAGAAACCCCTGTCTCATTTCAGCTGACTGAAAGGAGAGCAGATGTCTTCCTCCCTGCCAGCTGTTACAAGAGAAAGGGGAGGAGTGTTGGGGACTTTTCTTCAGTGAATTCAGACAGTGGAGCCCACTTTGAGCCTCAGCTCTGGTCAAATGAAGACAAAGTAAAACCAAGAGAGATACACCTCTGTGGTGTATCTGCTGACCCATCTGGAAATTCCATGGCTAGAAACTGCTTTTAGAGGTCTCTTTACCCCACCCCTGGGAGAAAGTCTATGCCCCATTAGTGAGTCCCTGGCATGATTTTGATAACTTAAGCTGGGTTATTTTAAAGACTTAGGAGAAGTTGAATCAAATATTAAAGAGCTGTGAGAGAATAATAACAATAGGTAAGAGAGAGAAATTGAACATCAGAGTAAATTCACTAGCATATCAAATGCCTAGACATCAGCAAAAAAATTACAAGCCATGCAAGGAAACAGGGAAGAGATGGCTCAGCCAAAGGAGCAAACCTAATATCATGAGGAGATTCAGAATTTAAGACAATTAGTCAATGATGATCACACAACTCTCCTAAATCATTTTAAAGAATTAAAAGAAAATATGACTAAAGATAAAGGATATTAAGAAGACACTGGGTGAGCATAAAGGACAATTTGAAAGTCTGCACAGAAAAGTAAGAGACCTTATGGCTATGAAAGACATGATGGATGAAAAAATCCATTAGAGGAAGCAGGTTTTGCTCAATGGATAGAGTGTCTACCTACCACATGGGAGGTTCAGGGTTCAAACCCAGGGCCTCCTGACCTGTGTGGTGAGCTGGCCCATGTGCAGTGCTGATGTGTGCAAGGAGTGCTTTGCCACACAGGAGTGTCCCCCATGTAGGGGAAACCCACACACAAGGAGTGTGCCCCATAAGGAGAGCCACCCTGCGTGAAAGAAAGTCCAACCTGCCCAGGAGTGGCACCACACACATAGAGAGCTGACACAGCAAGATGATGCAACAAAAAGAGACACAGAATCCCCATGCCTCTGACAAGAATACAAGCAGATACAGAAGAACACACAGCTAATGGACACAGAGAGCAGACAACTTGGGGGGAGGGGCAAGGGGAGAGGAATAAAAAAATAAAATAAAAATACATTAGAGACACATAAGAGCAGATCTGAACTGCTTAAAGACAAAATTAGTGATTTTGCAGGAGAACAGAAAGAGAAGAGAATGGAAAAAATGGAACAGGGTCTCAGGGAATTGCATGACAATGCAAAATGCAAAAACAGGCACATTATTGGCATTATTGGTATCTCACAAGAAGAAAATGGAAAAGGGGCAGAAAGAATACTTGAGGAAATAATGACTGAACACTTCCCTACACTTATGAAAGACATAGATATCAATATCCAAGAAGGACAATGCACCCCAAACAGAATAAACACGAACAGACCTACCCGAGACACCTACTATTCAGAATGACAAATATCAGAGATAAAGAGAAGATTTTGAAAGCTGCAAGAGAAAAGCAAAGCATCACATACAAGGGAAACTCAATAAGGTTAAGTGCCAACCTCTCATCAGAAACCATAAAGGAGAGAAGAAAGTGGTATGATGTATCTAAAGTATTGAAAGAGAAAAACTTCCAGTCAAGAATTCTGTATCTGGCAAAGCTGTCCTTCAAAAATGAAAAGAAGGGAAGTGGATGTGGCTCAAGTGATTGAGGTCCTACCTACCACATGGGAAGTCCTAGGTTCAGTTCCCAGTGCCTCCTGAAGAAGACAAGCAACAGAGCAAGCTGGTGTGATGGGCTGGTGTGGTGAGCTGATGCAACAAGATAACACAGCAAGGAGACACAAAGAGGAAACACAACAAGAGACACAACCAAGCAGGGAGTAGAGGTGGCTTAAGCAATCGAGTGCCTTTCTCCTACATGGGAGGTCCCAGGTTTGGTTTCTGGTGTCTCTTAAAGAGAAGATGAGCAGACACAGATCACAGCAAATGGATACAGAGAGAAGACAGCAAGTGTGAAACAACAAGGGAGGGGGGAATAAATACATAAAATAAATCTTAAAAACAATGAAGGGGAGTTCAAAGTCTTCACAGACAAACAAAAACTGATAGAATGTTACCAAAAGACCAGAATTACAAAAGATACTAAAGGGAGTACTGCAGCCTGAATGGAAAAATAAAAAGGGTGAGAGGCTTGGAGAAGCATGTAGAATGAAGAATATTAGAAAGGGTAAAAAGATAAAATATAGTATGATATGACAAAAGAAAGCCAAAAGTCAAAATGGATGAAGTAAGTAATGCCTTTACAGTTATAACATTGATTGTTTTTGTTTGTTTGTTTTGTAAAGATTCATTTTTTATTTCTCTCCCCTTCCCCTGCCCCTGCCTCCCATTGTCTGCTCTCTGTGTCCATTCTCTGTGTGTTCTCTGTGTCCGCTTGCATTCTTGTCAGCGGCACCAGGAATCTGTGTCTCTTTTTGTTTTGTCATCTTGCTGTGTCAGCTCTCCATGTGTGTGGCACCATTCATAGGTGGGCTGTGCTTTTTTCTCATGGGATGGCTCTCTTTGCAGGGTGTACTCCTTGTGCATGGGGCTTCCCTTTGTGGGGGACAACCCTGCATGGCATGGCACTCCTTGTGTGCATCAGCACTGCACGTGGGTCAGCTCACCACATGGGTCAGGAGGCCCTGGGTTTGAACCCTGGACCTCCCATATGGGAGGTCTATCAGTCATATGCTCTATCAGTTGAGCCAAACCCGCTTTCCACATTGATTGTTAGTGGCTTGAACTCCCCAATCAAAAGACACAGACTGATAGAAAGGAATTAACAGTATGAGCCTTCTATATGTTGTCTACAAGAGAATCACCTCAGACATAAGGACACAACCCAGTTAAAATTGAAGGATTGGAAAAAGATAGTCCATGCAAATAGTAACCAAAAAAGAGTTCAAATAGTGATACTAATATCAAACAAAATAGATTTTAAGTGAAAAATTGTTACAAGGAATGAAGAAGGTCATTATATATTAATAAAAGGAGAAATTCAATAAGAAGAAATAACTTGAGAGTCTGGGCTATGATGTGGACCATTGACTATGGGGTGCAGTGATGCTCAGAGATGAACTTACCAGGTGCAATGGATGTGTCATGATGATGGAAGAGAGTGTTGCTGTGGGGGGAGTGGGGGGCGGGGGCGGTGGGGTTGAATGGGACCTCATTTTTTTTTAATGTAATTTAAAAAAATAATAATAAATAAATAATTTTTTTAAAAAAGAAGAAATAACTATACTAAATATTTATGCACCTAACCTTAGTGCCCCAAGATACATGAGGCACACACTGGCAAAAGTGAAGGGAAAAATAGATGTCTCTACAATAATAGCTGAAGACTTCAGTACATAACTCTCAGTATTGGATAGAACACATGGACAGAGGATAAATAAATAAACAGAGAACTTGAATAACATGATAAATGAACTAGATGTAACAGACATCTATAGAGATGTCTATAGACATCTTTTTTTTTTTTTTTTTTTTTTTTTAAAGATTTATTTATTTATTTAATTCCCCCCCCTCCCCTGGTTGTCTGTTCTTGGTGTCTATTTGCTGCGTCTTGTTTCTTTGTCCGCTTCTGTTGTCGTCAGCGGCATGGGAAGTGTGGGCGGCGCCATTCCTGGGCAGGCTGCTCTCTCCTTTCACGCTGGGCGGCTTTCCTCATGGGCGCACTCCTTGCGCGTGGGGCTCCCCCACGCGGGGGACACCCCTGCGTGGCACAGCACTCCTTGCGCGCATCAGCACCGCGCATGGCCAGCTCCACACGGGTCAAGGAGGCCCGGGGTTTGAACCGCGGACCTCCCATATGGTAGACGGACGCCCTAACCACTGGGCCAAAGTCCGTTTCCCTATAGACATCTTTATACTCTATAGAGTATAAAGGATCTACTCTTTTAAAGTGCTCATGGATCCTTCTCCAAGATAGATCATATGTTGTATCACAAGACAAGTCTCAATAAATTTTAAAAGATTGAAATTATACAAAACACTTTCTCTGATCATAACAGATTGAAGCTGGAAATCAATAGTGGACAAAAAAAGGAAAATTCATAAATATGAGATTAACAACACACTCTTAAAAAATCAGTGTGTCAAAGAAGAAATTGCAAAAGAATTCAGCAAAAATCTTCAGACAACTGAAAATGAGAGTTAACATCTCAAAACATGTGGGACACCACAAAGGCAGTACTGAGAAAGAAATTTATAGCCCTCAATGCTTACATTAAAAAAGAAGAAAGCTAAAATTGATTATCTAACTGTACACCAGGAAGAACTAGAAAAAGAAATGCAAACTAATCCCAAACCAAGCCAAAGGAAAGAAAGAGTAAAGATCAGAGCAGAAATAAATGAAATCAAGAACAAAAAACAACACTAGAGAGAATCAACAAAATAAAAATTTGGATAAACAAATTGTGGAATGTACATATGATGGAATATTGTGCAGCATTAAGGAGAAATGAAGTCATGAAACATAAGACAATATGGATGAACCTGGAGGGCATTATGTTAAATGCAGCAAGCCTGACACAAAAAGACAAATACTGTATGATTGCCCTATTATGAATGAAATATATTATGAGAAATATAAATATATTATGTGAAATATGAATATGGGTAGAATTGCATATATGACTTTTTCTTTGAAATCGAACAAATTTTGAGTTAATTGTATAAAATGTAATATCAGACAACAACAACAACAAAAAAATTTATACTCAGTAAAGGAGACCAGACCCAGAGGACTACATATTGTATGATTCCATTTATATAAAATGTAAATAAAAATCAGTTTATAAAGATGAAAGGAGATTAATGGTTACTTAGGCCTGAGGAAGGAATGCTAAAGGGTGTGGATTCTTTCTTTTTGGAGTAATGAAATTGTTCAAAAATTTTTGAGATGATGAATATAAAACATTGTAATTATACAAAAAGCCATTGATTATGTACTTAGCATAATATAGCCAGAAACAGCAGCTATGTACAGTGGCAGAAGCATAGAGAGATTGTGAGGTAAGGGACTTTCTTGTTTGTCTGTTTTCTATTTATTATTATTATTATTGAAATAATGAAAATTCTCTAATAATGATTGAAGTGATGAAAACACAACTATGTGATTATAGCAAATAACATTGATTGTACTCTTTGAATGAATTTTATGTTTATTAATATGTATCAATAAAATCTATTTGTTAAAAATAGTGGCAAAATAGAAAAAACTAAGTGGAGAAATCAATGCCTCTACAATTATAGTGTGGTCTTTAATGCACCACTATCACCATTAGACAGAACATCTTGACAGAGAATCAACAAAGAAAGAGAGACCTTGAGTTATACATTAGAGGATCTGAACCTAATAGACATATACAAAACATTACACCCAAAATACAGTGGGATATACATGCTTCTCAAGTGCACATTGAACATTCTCCTGGTTAGACCACATGCTAGACCACAGAATAACTCTCAATGAAATCAGAATGATTGAAATTATACAAAGTAATTTCTCTGACCACAATGGAATGAAGTTGGAAATCAGTAAGGGGCAGAAAACAAGATTAGGCACAAAGATATGGAAGTTAAACAACACACTCTTAGACAATCAGAGTGTAAAGGAGGAAATTACAAGATAAATCAGTAACTACCTTGAAATGAATGAAAAGACAACAGAATGTATCAAAACCTATGGGATGCAGCAAAAGCCATACTGAGAGGGAAATTCATAGCCATAAATGCCTATATTAAAAAAAGAAGAAAATCAAAAATCTAAATGAACACCTGAAGAAATTAGAAAAAGAACAACAAACTCATCTCAAAGCAAATAGAAAGAAGTAAATAACAAAAATTAGAGAGGAGCTAAATGAAATTGAAAATAAGAAAGCACTAGAAAAAATTAACAAAACCATAAACTGGTTCTTTGAGAAGATTAATAAAATCAACAAACCCTTAGCTAGGTGAACAAAGAAAAAAGGGAGAAGATGTAAATACATAAAATAAGAAACAAGGAAGGGGATATCACCACTTACCCCACAGAAATAAAGAGTATCATATAAAAGGATACTTTGAGTGTTTAAAACTGCTTTTTCACCTTAAATAAAAGGGGGAAATGGCAAAGACAAATGAGTTCATATGGCTAAGAGTCTTCCAAAAAGAGTCAGGAGGTCATCAGAGAGGTCGTGCTTACGCACACCTCAGCAGGACCCCAGAAAAATTCAAAGTGGTTATAACCCTAGGTACTGGTTCTCCTAAAGGCTATGGAGATCCACAGGGTATATGGTCATGGCAGATGGATTTGGAGTTCTGTGCCATGTCTGAGGGTCCTACTTTGGAATTCGTGCTCCTGAGTGTGATGGAGCTGGACTCAGGTGTGACTTTTCTACACATGCCTCTTCTGTCACTTTTACTGAACCTGTGGTTGGTGCTAGGGATGGTGCATACTCAGGAGACTTGAATCTCTGGACTGCCCATGTGCCAGCTGGGCCCTGAGTCTCAGCAGAGTGGTGATTCCTACTCTCTGGTTCGTTGGTCTTACCCAGGTCATCTAAGAAGGAGGAGAAGATGGTCAACCACCACACCAGGCAATCAAGAGTGCCAATAACAAAAGCAGAAGAATTGCATCCATCATCCATGTGGAATCTAAGCCCCTCTTGATCTAGAGGTGGAGAGGGCATCACCATACCAGGGTCCACAGAATGAAGGAATAAAATATGGACTAGAGTGGACTTACAGATATTCTACTATAAAACTATTGTTAGCAGTAATAGAAGAAATTTTAACATCAAGGTGGAGAAAATGGCCACAGTATTTGCTGAGGGCAGGGAGAGGGAAGAAGAGATGTGATGTGGGGGCATATTTGGGATTTTAAGTTGTTCTAAATGATATTTCAGGGTCAGATGCTGGACTTTACATATTCTGCCATAACCCACTGAATGTACTGGGGGAGAGTGTGAACTACAGGATAAACTATTATCTATGTAGTGCCCCAGTGCCCCAAAATGTGTTCACCGATGGCAGTGGAGTTGGCCCAGTGTTAGGGCATCTGTCTACCACATGGGAGGTCCACGGTTCAAACCCCGGGCCTCCTTGACCAGTGTGGAGCTGGCCCATGCACAGTGCTGATGCGCGCAAGGAGTGCCGTGCCACGCAGGGGTGTCCCCTGCATAAGGAAGCCCCACACACAAGGAGTGCACCCCGTAAGGAGAGCCGCCCAGCATGAAAGAAAGTGCAGCCTGCCCAGGAACGGTGCCGCACACACGGAGAGCTGACCAAACAAGATGACACAACAGAAAGAAACACAGATTCCCGTGCCGCTGACAACAGCAGAAGCGGACAAAGAAGATGCAGCAAATAGACACAGAGAACAGACAACCGGGGTGGGGGGGAAGAGGAGAGAAATAAATAAATAAATAAATAAATCTTTTTTTAAAAAATGTGTTCACCGAGTGCGATGAGCATGCCACAGTGATGGGGGAGGTTGTTGGTGTGGGAGGAGTGGGGTGGGGGTTTGGGGGGTATACAGGAACCTCTTATATTTTTTAATGTAACTTTTTTTGTGTGATATATATATCTTCCAAAAAATACAATTTACAAAAATGATGAAGGTGGGAGAATGGGGAGTGGGTTATATGGGAACCTCTTATGTTTTTTGTGTGTTTTTTTAAATGTTTTTTAATGTAACATTCTTTGTGATCTATTAACTTTAACTAAAAAAATAACATAGAAAAAAAGGATACTTTGAAAAATTGTATGCCAATAAGATGGATAAGTTGGAAGAAATGCACAAATTCCTAGAAACACACAAGCAGCCTACATAGACAAAAGAAGAAATTGATTAATTCAACAGACCAATCATGAAGAATAAGATTGAATTAGTCATCAAAAACCTCCCAACTAAGATTGCTTCACAGGTGAATTCTATCAAACATTCCAGAAAGAACTAACACCAATCTTGCTCAAACTCTTCCAAAAAAATAGAAGTGGAGGGAACATTGCCTAACTCATTTGGTGATGCCAACATCACCCTAAAACCAAAGCCAAACAAAGATGCCAGGGGAAAGGAAAACTACAGATCAATCTCTCTAATGAAACTTGATGCTAAAATCCTCAACAAAATACTTGCTACTTGTATTCAACCACACATCAAATGAATTACACCCCATGACCAAGTAGGTTTCATCCCTGGTATGCAAGGATGGTTCAGACTTAAGAAAATTAATCAGGGAAATGGACTTTGGCCCAGTGGTTAGGGCGTCCGTCTACCACATGGGAGGTCCGCGGTTCAAGCCCCGGGCCTCCTTGACCCGTGTGGAGCTGGCCCATGCGCAGTGCTGATGCGCGCAAGGAGTGCCGTGCTACACAGGGGTGTCCCCCGCATATGGGAGCCCCACGCGCAAGGAGTGCACCCGTAAGGAGAGCCGCCCAGCGGGAAGGAGGGAGCAGCCTGCCGAGGAATGGCGCTGCCCACACTTCCCGTGCTGCTGACGACAACAGAAGTGGACAAAGAAACAAGACGCAGCAAAAAAGACACAGAAAACAGACAACGAGGGGAGGGGAATTAAATAAATAAAAATAAATCTTTAAAGAAAAAAAGAAAGAAAATCAATCAGTGTAATACACCACATAAACAGATCAAAAGAAAAAAAATCACATGAAAATCTCTATAGATACAGAAAAAGCATTTGACAAAATACAGCACCCTTTCCTGATAAAAAACACTTCAAAAGATAGGAATAGAAGGAAACTTCCTCAACAAGATAAAGGGTATACATGAAAAACCCAGTTAACATCCTAGTCATTGGTAAAATCCTAAAAGTTTTCCCTCTAAGATTTGGAACAAGAAAAGGATGCCCACTGTCACTGCTCTTATTTGACACTGTGTTAGAAGTACTTGCACTAGCACTTAGGGAAGAAAAAGATATAAAACACATCCAAACTGGAAAGGAAGAATTAAAATTTCACTATTTGCAGATGACATGATCCTATACAAAGAAAGCCCTGAGAAATCGACAACAAAGTATCTATAGCTTATAAATGAGTTCAGTAAAGTAGCAGGTAATAAGATTAATGGGAAAGATCAGTATCATTTCTGTACACCCATAATGAACAATCTGAGGAGGAAATCAAGAAAAAAATCCCATTTACAATAGCAATTCAAAGAATCGAATACCTAGAAATAAATTTATTGATGTAAATGACTTGTATGCAGAAATCTACACAACACTCTCAAAGAAGAACTAAATAAATGGAGGAATATTTCCTGTTCATGGACAGGAATACTAAACATCATTAAGATGCCTATTCTACCCAAACTGATTTACAGAGTTAATGCAATCCCAATAAAAACATTTTTTTAATATATATATATTTATTTATTTCTCTCCCCTTCCCCCCACCCCGGTTGTCTGTTCTCTGTGTCTATTTGCTGCATCTTCTTTGTCCACTTCTGTTGTTCTCAGCAGCACGGGAATCTGTGTTTCTTTTTGTTGCATCATCTTGTTTGGTCAGCTCTCCGTGTGTGCGGCACTGTTCCTGGGCAGGCTGCACTTTCTTTCGCACTGGGCAGCTCTCCTTATGGGGTGCATTCCTTGTGCGTGGGGGTCCCCTATGCGGGGGACACCCCTGCGTGGCACAGCACTCCTTGCACGCATCAGCACTGTGCATGGGCCAGCTCCACACGGGTCAAGGAGGCCCGGGGTTTGAACCGCGGACCTCCCATGTGGTAGACAGATGCCCTAACCACTGGGCCAAGTCCACTGCCCCCAATAAAAATTACCACAGCATTTTTTACTGAATTGGAAAAGCTAACTATGAAATTTATTTTGAAGGGAAAGCGGCCCTGAATAGTCAAAGACGTATTGAAAAAGAAAAATGAAATCAGAGAAATCATACTACCAGACTTTAAAACATACTACAAAGCTACGGTGGTCAAAACTGCATAGTATTGGCAAAAAGATCAACTTACTGACCGATGGAACCAAACTGAGACTTCTGATACAGATCCTCACTTATACAATCATATGATATTCAAACAGGCCACCAAACCCACTCAATTGAGAGAGAATAGCTTCTTCAACAAGTAGTGCTTGGAGAACTGGATATCCATATCCAAAAGATTGAGAGAGGGAAACAATCTCACACCTTATACAAAAATTAACTCGAGATGGATCAAAGATCTAAATATAAGAGCCAAGACCATAAATCTCCTGGAAGATAAAGTAGGGAAGCATCTACAAATTCTTGTAGTAGGAAATCATTTCATAAACTTTACACCCAATACATGAGCAACAAAAGAAAAAGTAGATAAATGGGCTCTCCTCAAAATTAAAAATTTTGCACCTCAAAGGAGTTTGTCAAGAAAGTGAAAATGAAAAGCCTACTCAATGGGAGAAAATATTTGGTACCCATGTATCTGATAGGGGCCTAATATCCGGCATATACAAAGAAATCCTGCATCTTGAATATAAAAAGACAAACAACCCATTTAAAAAATGGGCAAGTCATTTGAATAGACACTTGTCCAAAGAAGAAATAGAAATGGCTAAAACGCACATGAAAATGTGCTCAACTTTACTAGTTGTTAGGGAAAGGCAAATCAAAGTTACAATGAGGGAAGTGGAAGTGACTCAACTGATAGAGCATCAGTCAACCATATGGAGGGTCCAGGGTTCAATCCCCAGGGCTCCTGACCCATGTGGTAAGCTGGCCCACACACAGTGCTGCCATGTGCAAGGAGTGCTGTGCCACACAGGGGTGCTCCCACGTAAGGGTGCCCCCATGCAAGGCATGCACCCTGCAAGGAGAACCACCCTGCATGAAAAAAAGAGCAGCCCACCCAGGAGTGGTGCCGCATACATGGAGAACAGATGCAGCAAGATGAAACAACAAAAAAAAGAGACACAATTTCCCAGTGCTGCCTGATAATGCAAGTGGACACAGAAGAACATGCCAGTGAATGGACACAGAAAGCAGACAAAGGGGGGAAAGGGGAGAGAAATAAATAAATCTTTTTAAAAAACCTACAATGAGATAATCATCTTACACCCATTAGCAGTGGCTATTAAAACAGAGAACTAAAACTGTTGGAGAGGATGTAGGAGGAATGGGAACCCTTATCTCCTGCTGGTGGGAATGCAGAATGGTGCAACCATTATGGAGGCCAGTCTAGCAGCTCCTCAGGAAGCTAATATATAGAACTACCATATGATCCAACAATCCCCCTATTGCGTATATATCCAGAATTGAAAACAGGAGCACAAGCAAATATATGCACACCGATGTTAATATGACATTATTCAGTCTTGCCAAAATTTGGAAACAACCCAAACTCTCCGTCAACAGATAAATGGATAAGCAAACTCTGGTATATACATACAATGGAATATTACTCAGCTGTAAGAAGGAATGCAATATTAGCACATGGGATAACATAGATGAAACTTGAAGACCTTATGTTGAGTGAAGCAAGCCAGGTACTGAAGGACTAATATTACATGACCTCACTGATATGAATTAAGCAAATTGAGCAGACTCACCAAGCTAGATAGATCTCTGGATAGATCTAGAGTCTCCTAGAGTCTAGAAGATAGGTTTACAGGAGACAGAAAGGAAGTAGAGGGGTGTGAGTCAATGCCCATATGGGCAAAATTTACGATAAGGGGGAAGGATGTAGTTGTGCAGTGGATGGGTATGACAGTGGTGCAGTGTGCTTTTGGGTTGGGCAGTGCTGGGCTATGAGGGTGGTATGGTTGGGCGGTTGCACTGTCCATGGAACTGGGAAGAGGAAACAGATGAACTCAGGGGATTTGTGGGTATGTGGTTGAAAATACAATGTCGGGAATGTTTTTTTGGCAAATACAGCAGGGGAGGGTTACTGGTTTAGGGTGTTGGATGTCGGGGCATGCAGGACAGGGTGCACCTGGGGCAAGCTTCCAGGGAGTATGTGAGCATTCATCCTGTCATAGTACATTGTATCAGTGGATTTAGACCCACACAATGAATGGGAATGTGTTGAACTCCCATTCTGGGCAGTCTTGCTATGTTCTCAAATAGAGGAGTGGGAGTCTCTCAAGAGCATAGGCAGTGCCTTAAAGGGGAGGACAGGCCAATTTGTCAAGGCCTCAATGCTGTTGCAAGGAACTATGAATCTTGTTCTTCAAGGAGTGAAGCTTGATGGTTGCTGTGGGCCCTGAGGGGAGGGGGAGGGAGGAATAGAATAGATGGAACATGGGGCATTTTTGGGGTGTTGGAACTGCTCTACGTGATCTTGCAATGGTGGATACAGGCCATGTTAAATGTTGTCAAAATTTATAAAAGTGTATGGTCTAAAATCTGAACCATAATGTAAATCATTGGCCATGGTTAGTATTAATAGCAATGCTTCAGTATTTGTACAATAATTGTAGCAAATGTACCACCCACATGTAAAATGTTATTAATAGCAGACAGGGAAAGGATGTTGGGTATATGGGAATCCCCTATATTCTGTATGTGACTTTTCTGTAACCTAAAGCTTCTTTGAAGAGAAAAAAAAAAAAAAGACACGGGGAATAAATGGAAGAAAACTTCACTGTATATACAAGACAACAGATCTTACAGTGATGAAAGACATAATACCAAATTTTATTTCAAATTCTTTTTAATTTTTATATTTTGTCATTTTTAAAACTATTGTTATTCCATTTTCTTAATAATTTTATTCAGTTATTTTGTTGGCTTCATTTTTGAAGAAGTTTTGGATCACAGAAGGGTTACAACTGTAGCAGAGGAGGATCATTGGTGTGGGGTGTCAGTGATGGGGGATGCATGGGAGGAGGTTCACCCAGGGCATACCTGTAACACATATGAAAGAGTTCAGGTGTTCATGCTGCATTGTCATGGGGGTGGAGATAGACACGATAACCAAAAGAATATCCAATTCCCATCCTGGGGAGTTCTGCCTCATTCTCTAATAGGCAGCAAGAACACCCTGAGTACAGGAGCAATAACTAATGGAGGATGAACCATTGACAGGCCCTTGATAATGATGACTGTACTTATGAACCTTTCCTTTGATATTGAAACTTAGCCTAGTATACTATAGGTTGCCTAATAGTTATCTCCTGAGAACCTCCTTGTTGCTCACATGTGGCCTCTTCTAAGCCAAACTCAGCTTATAAGTGCATTAACTTCCCCCCG
Organism: Dasypus novemcinctus; assembly: GCF_030445035.2. Classification (NCBI taxonomy): domain Eukaryota; kingdom Metazoa; phylum Chordata; class Mammalia; order Cingulata; family Dasypodidae; genus Dasypus; species Dasypus novemcinctus. Next base: position 84,432,165 of record NC_080684.1, on the reverse strand, counting down.
GCATGGGACATGATACCTGGGGATGAGTCTCCCTGGTACCAAGGGATTACACCAAGCACCAACTAGCAATGCAACTGGAAAAAGACCTTGACCAAAAGGGGGAAAGGGTTAAGACAAGTGAGTTTTAATGGTTAAGAGATTTCAAAGTGAGTTGGAAGGTCATTCCAGAGGTTACACTTATGCACATTTCAGCAGGACCTCATTGACTGCCACAATAAATATTGCCTCAAATAGTGGGGCTCCTGAGGACTCTGGAGACATCCAGACACTATTGGCAGGGCTGAGAACTCAGGCATTTGGCACCATGTCAATGGGCCCTACTTTCGAATTTATGCTCCCCAGTGTGACAGAGTTGGACTCACTTGTGGTTTCCCTACACATGGCTCTTCTGCCCCTTATATGTGAATCTATAGTTAGTACTAGAGTTGATAGGTTCATGTCCAAGAGATTTACATCTTTGGGCTTTCCATGTGCCAGTCAGGCCCTGAATCTCAACAGAGCTGCAACACCTACTCTGCAGTTCATTGGACTCACCCAGGACAACAAGGACATGATGATGGACATTGACCATCCCAAGAAATAGAGTCTACAACTACGAACAAGATAATTCCATCCACCTGCCCCATGGGATATAAGCCCCCTCTCAATTAGAGGCAGAGTGGGCATCACCATCCCAGAATCCTCAGGACTGGGGAATGAATGATGGATTAGAGTACTTACTGTTATTCTACAATAGACTTATTGTTATTCTAGTAATGGAAGAACTTCTATCATTGGTATTGAGGCAGTGGCCACTGGAGGTTCTGAGGGGAGGGAAAGGGGAAAAATAGGTGTAATATGGGGGCATTTTCAGGACATTGGAATTTTCCTGAATGATGTTGTAATGGCAGGCACAGGCCATTATATATCTTGTCATAACTTACAAAATTGTGTGGGACAGAGTTTAAACTATAATGTAAACTATAATCCATACTTAGTGACAGTGCTCCAATATGTGTTCATCAATTATAACAAATGTAACACACTCATGAAGGTTGTTGTTAATGTGGGAAAGTGTGTGTGGGGGGGTAGAGTATATGGGAATTCCCTGCATTTTTTATGTATAATTTATGTAATCTAAGTATCTTTTTTAAAAAAAGATAAGGGCAAATCTGTGGCTGAGAAGCACATTTATTCTTGAACTAAAACCTGAAAATTCTCCTGTGGGTCCTTAAAGAAGTTATTGTAGGGAGCAGGTGTAGCTCAGTGGTTGAGTGCCTGCTTCCCATTGTACAAAGTCCTGGGTTCAATCACTGGTACTTTCTAAAAAAGGCAAAAAACAAACAAACAAAAGAAACTATTGTATGTTAGAGTGAACCAATGTCATCCCTAGTATGACTATAGCTTTCATAGCACAGTCCAAATCTAAGGAAACTCTGTGTGGGGCAAAAACAAGACAATCCAAACACAGTTTTCTAGAGTGGACTTAAGAATCTAATTTAGAATTTCTAGAGAAATTGATGGATTACTTATCTTTTGGCACTCCCCCTAAACATTTCTGAAAAAGGAAATTTTTAACGTGTTGGGCAATAGAGAATTTAAGGTGGTTCTCTAACAAGTAACTGGCATTTCACTGCAGATTAAGGGCAGATCACATAATTACTGAAGCTGACGATAGAGATGTCATCCCTTCTTGAAATTTGAGCAATCTAGTAAGGATACATGCTTCACTGAGACACCAAGACCAAATGTGTAAAGCACCCCCAACCAAGCCCCATAGAGCATATATGCCAAATTTTGGCCTGAAATTTTTTTTAAAACAACTTAAACACAGGCTGTGGCTCAAGCAGCTGAGCTCCCGTTTACCATATGGAGGTCCCAGACCGTGCAGTGAGGCACAGGTCCCTGCATTGCAAAGCAACGCACCAAGAGACAATGACACAACCAGAGAGAGGAAAAAAAAACCTTAAGACATTCTTTACAAAAAAATACAAAATTATATTAGTTTCCAGGTGATTTGATGCTAGACCCAGAATATCACAGCAACCCAGAAAATCACTACAATTAATACGTGAGCATTTAAAGGTGACTGGGGTTCTTTTTCTTATTTTTTAAAATTTATTTTGGATTCAAAAAACAACAGACAAAAGGTAGCTTAACAAATTATGGAAGCATTACTTTTTAAAAATCCTGTCCAGGCACATTTATTTTATTTAATCCTAAAAACAAACTCAATTGTTCCTAAAGTATTTCAAAAGATGACTAAATGCGCACAGATTGGTTAAATGACATAACCAAGATCTCCTTGCTAACGAAATAAAAAGTATCATATTCACATCTCAAAAACGAAATCCCATATTCTTTTTTTTACCCTTAGCATTGATATAGCACCTTCTTTACCTTTGTATAAAATTCAAAATTATATTACTGTAAACTATACTGTTATATTAGTTGTATTTTTCCCATGCTGTAATTTTAGCCTGAAAAATGTTTTCAAACTTCATTTAGTCCCAAAGTCCGTGCATCTCTATATGCTTCTAATATGCCCCATGGAAATACCCCATATTTTACTTTTATTTCATCATTGTATTTAGAAAGACTGGAAGGCTTAGGAACAGACTTAGAAGAGACCTGCATAAATGTTGATTCCTACATCCAAACTCTAGACAGTCTCTTCCTTATTTGTCCTTATATGAAAGTCAAACAGTTTTTACTGGCAGCACAGGCTATCACACAAACATATTCAGAAAGAGGGGTGAGGTGGAGGTGGGAGGAGATAAAATGGGAATTGCATCAAAGTTATAATAAAAGTAGCTAAATCGTATTTCCACTATAAGCATGTGTCAAAAAATCCTCTAAAATAGGAGTTCTTAACAAGGGGTCAATGGCTTGAATTGAAATTCAAAAAAAACATTCTTGTGGGGACATGTTGGTGCGGGTATGATATATTTATTAAATAATACACAGTACAGTGTGGACTTAGTAAGGGGTCCATGGTTTTCACCTGACTGGCAAAGAGGTCTGTGGAACAAAAAATGTTAGGAACCTCTGCTCTAAAGGGAAAGTTTTAACATAGAATAGGTATATACAATTCTATAAGGCTCTGTTAACATACGTCATATGGCCCCATTTTTAGATGGCTTAACAGATTCAGAAATCTGTCAGTGAAGATCCAGTCAGGAGACAGAAACCAAGTATGTGAACATGGTCATTTTTCTTTTTTTAAATTACTGAATTAAAAATGGGTTTATTCAAAGATTAAGGTATCAGGGAAAAACATTTGGAACTAGCCTATCCTTATTGTCCCAGGAACAGGGTCATCTTAATATAGTAATAGCTAACTAGTAATAATTAGCTATTAAAAAGAATAAAACATGAAGGGGTACACAAGTAGCAGATGTCAAAAAAGCACCTGCAATTTGTAGGTTGAGAGAAAGTAAAAAAGGAAATAAAGACTGAGAGAGGCTCCCATACCCAAACAACTGAATTAAAAGTTCTATGAAAAGGAAGTGGTTTCCACAGGAAAATGCAGCCTGGCACTGGTAACAAAACTTGGACCACGGATTGCTTGAGGGCTGGCAAAAGTTGCCAGGGTGGCATTATTTTTGGAAACTTTTGTTTCAGCTGTATATACACTGGTTTGCAGTGTAATAATTTATTTCTTACTGTCACAGTTGGTTTGAAAGGCACTGACAATCTCTTAAAATCCTATACGGTATAAACTCTTATGGATTTTTTTTTCTAAAATGATGTCAAGACGAGTAAATGACAAAGCATGAAATAACAACATGAAAAAGTTTATCAAAGCTAAAATTTATTTGGAACGGCTCCCAAGTGGCCATGAAGGTTTGAGTGTGGCCTGAGGCACAGCCAAAACTCCCAGCATGGGCACCTGCCATGGATGCAAATGGAGAACCACAACGCAGAAGGGAAGGGTCTTCCTGCAACTATTGCCTTACAGCGCCACTCCAGTGCCCTGTATTGATGAAGGCTAACACTTTGCCACTGGCAAGAGAGAAAAGTTTAGAGGGTCCAGCTCCATTATCATGACGCTGGACAAAGAAGGATGGATTTGGAGGTGCGAGACAATAAATTGTCCACTCCTTTTTGGCTACTCAGCGTCTACATACTCCTGTGCTGTTCAATACCAGCCAGTGGGATTACTGAGTACTTGAAGCGTGTGGCTTGTCTGAATTGAGATGTGCTAAATATAAAAGATACACTGGATTTTAAATATTTAGCACCAAAAATATATATATATCATTATGAACAAAATATCTCAATAATGTTTTTATATTAATTACATGTTGAAATGACATTTTGGATAAGCTAAATAAAACATTTTTAAAGTTAATTTTATCTATTTCTGTTGGCCTTTTCATATGGCTACTAGAAAATTTAAAAATATATATGAGGCTTGCATTTTTGGTTTGCAACCCAGGTAGTCACAGCCTGAGAGGTTGGAGTAACCTGGGGTGCTTTGGAAGGGGAAAAAATTCTAATATAAAACAAGCTCCACCTTGGCTTCCCAAGTTGCATGTCCAGGCACTAGGAGTACTGTTAACCTGGCTCCCCCAGCTCTCACCTCCTATAATTTGCAGAAGTAACCCAAAGGCTGATTTTGGTATGGACATTTCTGCTCTGTCATCTTCCTTACTTTGTCCCTTCAACACCATTTTTTTTTTCCAATATAAATACATTCATGGTAAACAATAAGTACTAAACATATATTTGCTACATAAACAGTCTCAACAAAAGCACCTCCAGAATTCATAAAAGAAGGGTTGCAATTTAGTAAAGAACACTGGACAGCAGATTAGAAGACCTAGTTTGTATTCCTGGATCTGACTTCCTCTTGTCCTTGGGTTAGGCCATATAAGGTGGCCCTCTGTTTCTATATCTGCCTAGGGAGAGACAGGGCTCAATTATTTCAGTTCTATTCAAAATAAGACATGACATCATTTATGGAATATAATTAGCTTTCCCCCACCACCCATCCCAATTGAATAGGATGAGAAATACCAGAATATATTCCACGTATTAAAGACATTATTTTTAGAAACTTTTGTTTCAGGTATATAATTTATATACTGGTTTGCATTATAAAATATATTTCTGTCACAATAAGCTTGAAAGGTAATGACACAGGTAATCTCTTAAAATCCTATATAATTTAAATACTTACAGATCTTTGTTCTAATATTATTTCAAGACCAGTAAATGACAAAGCATGAAATCACAACTTAGTATGACAAGTTTTATCAAAGCTAAAATTTATTTGGTGCACAATCTGTGCTTGCTATCAGCTACTTTCACATTTAATTTTTTAATACGTAAAAGCAAATATGTGAAGTATTTTATAGATTAAAAAAAAAATACTTCCTTAACTTATTCAGGTGAAAAGAATGGTTACAAGCATTCCAAAAAAACAAACAAAACAGACAAACTAAACCCCAGCCAACTACATAGTCTGTTTCCATTTCCTTCAACACATTTTCTAATACATCACACACTTTATTTAGCACTAGGACAAAAGAGAAAGTTTTGTAATTTGTCTAATAGGTGCTTTTTAATCTACCAATTTCTACTCTAAGCCCTAGAAACTTGAATGATCTCAATATCTGGATAATTTTAAGGTCATGTAGTATTTTGTTCATATAGAACTACTTAAGCCTAAAAATAGCACAGTCTATCTTTCAGAGGCAATTTCTCAGCAGAAAAAGGCAATGGTAATAATTCAACTGATAGAAATGATTTAAGTAAAATGCCTTCAAGAAAGGAGAAAATAAGTGTAGGAGAAATTTATAAAAATGAAGCACTATTACTCCAACTGAATGAGCAAATTTCAATACCTAAGAATTACATATATCTTTTCAAATAATAAATTTTTTACATTTAGAAGTTCAAATTACACAAATGATATTAAGCTTTCCTTCTAATTGGGACTTCAACAATGAAATCAAATTATTTTACAAAATTAAAACAGAAACAATTTTATTCCATAAGTAAACTGGTTTTCAAAAGAAGTATTATATTATAAACAAGACAGATAATCTGGTCAAGCTGTGAATGTATTTGGCAAAAACATTTAGATCTTCCTAATATTTTTTCATTTCTTGGATAAGTTTCTTCAGCATTCCTACCTGTTTTTTTCTAAAAAAAAAAAACAAAACCATGTAACAAAGTACAGCTCATACAGAAACCAGAAGTGAAAGTTGACTTTTTATTGTTTAGAGCATCCTCTTACTGAATGCTGACCAGCAATATCACCATCAAATTACATTTTAGAATTAAATTATTAAGTACTATATATTCAATATATAGTATGCATATACATATTCAATGAATATTCATATTCAATGAATAAACTTAATGTCAGCACGCTAAAATTCATATGATTGTAAATGAATGCTGTTTCCAGATAATTTTTTTAAAAAAGCACAAACTCTATGGCAGCAACTATAATACATACATAGTTCTTTGAAAGATAGTTTTAAACTTATCACATAATAGTGGAATATAATTTAACAAAACACAAATGACATAGTATAAAGCTCTGTGGTTGAATAAGCAGCAAATTAAAGAAAAATATCATCACAGATAGGCTTTGAAAATTAAAAATGTTTTCTATTAGAACAATTTATTCTTTCCTTCCTAAAAATGACTAACTCTGGACATTAAAATGTTAGAACAAAGGGTTCCTGAAATTCCTAGAAAAGAACGAAGCTCCAGTAGCAGTACTGAAGAGAACAGATTTTATCATGGCAAGGTGAAAATTAATTGTGGGTAGCCAAGGATACAATGCTCATTTTTAAAGAAGTAAAGCATATTACATTTAAAACAATACAGCAAACATCTTAAAAGTTTAGTCATTAAATATAGTTTAATTCTTACAAATCTTTTTTTGAAAATGCAATTCATATATACTGCAATCTCAGAAGTTTGAATTCAAAATGAAATAAGAAGGCAGTAGTCAGGGAAATTACAGCAGAGTGTTTTGTCAAATATCTGTACAAACCAGGATGTACTTCTTCTGTCTGTGATACAGAAGGAAAAAAGTGATTCTAAATTTATCCAGGTAAATGCAGAAAAATACTTTGCCAATTGAGGCAGACCATGCTAAAATATAATTTAAAATGATTAGTTTGCATTTAAAATGGTTAGTAATGCTTTTAGTTTGAACCAATGAAACCAAGGTCAGTTGAATTTTGCAGTATGTGACCAGTCTTTTGTACTAAACAATAGCTTATCTGAGAAGTAAATGAGACTGGAAAAAGCAAATGATCTGATCCTTGGCTTTATGATTATCATTTTCTCACTCAGTCATAGTAATTCAAACAAATCAATACAGCATTGAGATTTTTCACATATTAAAATGCAGATAATGAGCTGTGAAGGTAGTGTACCATGTACTACTTAACAGATAAAACTTGGCAATTACCATCAACTCTTTTTTTTTTAATAACACCAAGATTGCAAGCCAAAATAAACATCTGATTAAAAAATTCCGCTTTTCAAGATACTCAGTTATCTTTTTTATCCTTTGAGGGTGGTAAGGGTTGGGTCTTTAAAAACCTGAAGAAGAGCTGATAAGAGGAAAAAAATCCTCAATATTTTAAAAACTGTTTAGGAGTCCATACAACTACTATGCTGGCATGAAAACAGGTGTTTTCTGTCACAGAACCATTCAAATTCCCAAAGAAATAGTTCCTCCAAGCCAACTACATCTCTTGATCTACATTTGTGTAAATCAGCTCACCCATGATTAAAACTGAAGCAATCCTTCAAAAATAGGAGCGAGACACCTCACCCAAAAAGATCTTTTAAATCATTGCTAGCTGAACTGGTACTGGTCATAGTAGTTGGTGGCTGCGCAAAGTTCTGTGGGTTAAAGAAAGGATTACCCTGAATACCAAAGGCAGATTGTCCTATCATGTTCATTTGTGTTCCCACTGCTGAACTCCCCATACCTGGAGACCCCTGAGGAGGTACAAACTGATTAAGCCACTGATTTGAGCTTTGTTGTGATAACTGGTTCATGCTAACTTTGGGTTTCTGAGGGCCAAAGAGATTATTAAGGGCAGACATATCTGTGGGTCTTTGTTGGGTCTGCTTTGCACCAGCAGGAGAAGCACTCAGAGCATTGAAGTTTGGCAAAGTAGAAGGTGTCCCCAGGGTCATCTTGGTTACTCCAGGTGTGCTTGGGCTACTGAAGAAGTTCTGGTTTGTATTAACTGGCATGTTGAATCCTGAAGTCTGAAAGCCTGTGTTGGCATTTAAGCCATTTGTCAAATTTCTCTTTGTATTATCAATTGGTGTAGAAAACATCATGCCAAGGCCCATGGAAGGAACAGAAGTGAAGGTACTTGAAGCAGAAATTTTAGGGGTACTAACAGAAAAGCTGGTCAAAGATGACATATTATCCATCAATGTATCTGTCAGGTCCTTAGTCTGCAAAATATAAGGAAATTACATTATCTCTAAGAAATGCAAATTGTTTTATTAATTTACTAAACAACTGAGAGATGAAATTCTAAAGGACAAATTAAAATTAAGCTCAACATTCTACACTAAGAATTGGCAAGCCATGGCCTGCGTGGCGAAATTCAGCCTGCCACTTATTTTTGTACGGTTTTTACAGATGAACATTTGCAATCAATTTGATGAAAAATACCACTAATTTTGAACTCCAATTAAGCAAAATGATATCCCCCCAATAACTCCATTCTTTTCATTAGTAGATTTGTATTAGAAAAGTTATACTCTACTAATTTTTGAAATTCATAAATTTCTCTATTCTTTTGTGTACCCACAAAATATCCTCAGTTTTGCCTCTTGGCTTGCAAAGACATTTTTTTCAGAGGAAGAATTTTAGTGATTAAGAGGTAACAAAAAATAATTTAAGAAAATCTTTTAAATTAAAAGTTATTTCTGAAACCAAAAAGAATGTAAGTTCTCTACAAGCAAAGACCTTATCCACTTGCCATAGCACCAGCACCCTAGAACAGTGCCTGGAACAGAGTAAGAAATAAATAAAAGGTCATACAGGTTAGTCTTTTAATTCAAGTTATAAACCTGACTATAACTGAAAAGAAAAAAAAAAAACAGAAAATTACTTTTAGCTCAACCCTATCTTTCTCCTTAAGAGTAGTATGCTTGAAATTATGCAAAAGAAATTAATTCTGACCTGTTTGACTGGAGCAGCAGGTATGTGCACTTGGGGTTTAAGAGGCTGCTGGCTTTTCAACTTCTGTGCCTGCTCTTGTTCTTTTGCTAATTTTTGTTTTTCTTCAAGTGTAAGCGATCCCTTAAAACAAGATAGAAAAATAAACAAGCAATTTCATAATTCCATTGTAAAACAAAATATTTTTTTGTTAAACTATATCTTAGTACATTAGGCAAGGCTCATTTGATACTTAACTGAAAAGCAAACAACTCCTATATTGGATTGTCACAGGTAAGTTAAATTTTGAGTTATTACTAGATTTAACTTGAGGAAGCAATTCACAGGATCTGTGCTTAAACATTATTTCCAGTATGATAACAATTATTCAAAAACCATTCATTAGAATTTTTCCAGACGATGAAAATATGATTAAGTGATTTCAGTCTATAAAATTAAGAGATATTGTTCAACTCTAATCTCTCTCACTCCAAAAATATTTTTAAGGGGAGTAGCTGCATTCAGTGGTTGAGTACCTGCTTCCCATGTACAAGGTCCCTGGCTCAATGCCCAGACCCTCCTTAAAAAAATTTTTAAAAATTAAATTTAATTTTTTAAATTTAAAAAACTAAGGAAGAACCAACCAAACAGGTTCTTTCACTCCTAATGTCACACTAAATTTGACCTCTGTCTTTTTCTTTTAACAGCCTTGCTAAACTACACATTAATAGTATGTTCTTTTATAATTTTGTAAACTACAATGTCCAGTAGTCCTTTGGCTTTGCACACAGGTATTCATATTTGCTGAATGAATAAAAGAAAATCACTCTCAGGTGATTTTCATGCATACCATTCCTGTATGGTATGCATGATTATTTTGTTAACTCATAACTTCTCAAATAAAAAATAATAGATTAAAAAAATAAAATCACCCTCAGGAGAAGACCAAAACTGATTTAAATTTGTTTTTTTTTTTTTTATATTGGGTACCAAACAGAATTTCAATAGGAAAGTACCATTATATAGTTTATTATTCAAAATTGGAGGAGAAATCAGATTTTTAATGATGAACAAAAAAGAAAAAAATGTACCCAGATATTTTTTAAGATCAATTTGTTACATGAATTAAATCCATTTTAAAAATATTTAAAATATTGCTGCTTCACTGCTAACAAGTCATCTCAACATCATGTACCTCTGATATGATCAACCAAGAAGGGTACATCATCATTTCTGGGGTATTCTTGCCAAAAGAAATGTATAACCGTAATCTAATAATGAGAAAATAGAAACCAACCCAAATTGAGGGTCATTATATAAAATAACTACACAGTACTCTTTAAAAGTAAGAATCTTGGAATGAAAGGAAAGAAGAGAGTTGAGGTTGTTGGGCTCAACTCAAAAAGAATGGAAAACATTTGGAATTTAAACCTTAGGAATATGATGAGTAGGAAAGAAAATAAAATACTAAATAACAATAATCAAGCAGAGCCTAAGGTAGATGGACAGCACAAACTCTTCAGACACCAGACCAACACAGGTGCAGAATCAGAGACAAAAGAGTAATAAGTTTTACCATGGGGTGTAACGGGCAGTAGTAAGAACAAAACAGTCAGGCAATCTAGAAATGTTGCTAGGTGGGAGGTTCATAATAAGATCAAAATATTGAGCATGTTTATTCTCAACATGGGTCATGTTCCATTCACTGTTAAATTTCATAAAGATAAAGAATGTTTCTAGTTAAGATGCTAAACACCATTTGCCAACACAAATTTGTGGTTTATGGAAAGTCTTACAACATAAATAAGAATACTAAATGAATAAGGAAACTTACTCTTTTATGTTTATTCTGTAATCCATCCTCTTTATTGTCTGATTCACCACCAGTCAGAAGGTCTGCTCCAATGCTGGTAAACGTCTGCTGAAATACAAAAAAAAGTGAACTGTTTTTTAATGGACTGTAATAAAAATGTGATTTTACTGCTTAAAGATTAAAAGTCTTAAAAATAAAGCACACTGTCAAGGACTTCCTATAAAAATTAAAATAATCTAACTCCTCTCTTACCTGATTCCCAACATTTTTAACTTTTGTCTCTTCAGATGCATTTACTGGATTTCCTATGTCCAAAGATCTACAGGAGAAAGGTAAATTATAACAAAATAAGCAACAAAAAAGTATACTTTTAAAATATTCATACCAAAAATAGTATAGGCACATGGAATCTGCTAGAACCTAAACAAACTGTGACTTCATTCTTTAAGGAATGTCAAAACCACTTCCATCATTTTCTACTATTAATGTCTGCTTATCCAAAAAATTAGCATTTGTGGGGAAGCAGCTGTGGCTCAATCAGTTGGGCTCCTGTCTACTATATGGGAGGCCCTGGGTTCATGTCCCAGGGTTTCCTTGTGAAGGCAGGCTCGCTTGCTGGCCCACAAGCGCCGTGGAGTAATGCCTAGCCTGCAAGCACCAGGGAAAGCCGACTCAGCAAAGCGATGCAACAAAAAGGGAGACAAGTGAAAACACAGAAGAGGGTGCAGTGAATGGACACAGAGAGCAAACAACAAGCAAGCTGCAAGGGGGGGCAGTAAATTAAAAAATAAAATACAGACACACAGAAGAATGCAAAGTGAATGGACACAGACAGCAGACAACAAGGAGGCCTCAAGGGGGGGGGGGGGACAGGGATAAAAAAATTAGCATTTGTATATAAACTTTTTTAAAAAAACCTAACAGTTTGAGATTTAGTTTTTGTGCCATAAAACCAGGCAAGTATGGTCCTTGCCTTCAAAGAGCAGTCTCACTGAAAGATATGATGTAGGGAACAGTTTCAAAAGCTATGATATTAATAATAAATATTGTAATTACCGCCATGTGGCCAGATTAGGCCTTGAAAATCAGGAAAGATTTGGACAGGCAGAAGAAAATGAGAAGCTTCATTCCCCATCAAGTTAAATATTAGATAGTAAAATGTGTTTCTGTTATAAATTTTTTTAAAAATAATTTTTCAGGTAACCTATGTTAATACAGTCAATCCACCTAACATTATATACTTACATGTCACAGCATACTTGAAGCATACAAAGGGTTATTTCACCTCATTCTAAACCATGTGTGTTTACTTCCAAGCCTTTATCTTATACTTGGGCAGAAGCTAAAGAATTTGTATTTGGGGGCCTTGCTCATGATTGATACCAATTTACTGATTTTCAGAAACCTTTTAGTTCAGAAAAATTTTAACAGGCATCCTATCATGTCTTTGGCTTTGGTGCAAAGAATACAGTGGAGCTTTAATTTTAATAAAGTGGCATTCTCTGGTGAATAATTTCTACCTTTCTCTTCTCTCTGAATACTAACGTTTTGCAAGTAATTTAGAAAATCCTCCCTAAAAATATAAACAGGCAGACTGTGGTGTACTACAGAGAAAATGAATTCTTTATATGAGTTTCTGGGGTTAGAGAAAAGAGAAAGGAAGAAATCAAAACAATAGGGTTTCAAAGATTTGAAAAACATTTATTGGTGATGCTTGTGGAAATCAGCAACCTAAGATTAGAATGCCAGTGGCTAATGCTGACAAGGGAATTTCTCAGAAATATACTTTTCATTATGTAAAGAAAATGCAAGATTATGCCCTATTATGCTTTTGTACCTAGGAGTGTGAATAGATTTTCAATGCCATCCCATTGTAACTCAGTGCAACTTAGTAATATGTTGGAAGAACACGTTTCACATATGACCAAATTAAAATCCAGCAATTTTTCCATTCCATAGTCCAGAAAATAATCATAAAGTAATTTTAATCTAACTCCTAGACCAAATGTGATTAACAACCTACTTACTTCTGCTGTTCTTGCATTACATGAAGTTGCTCCAGTTTAGTCTTATGTTCTGCCTCCAATCTATTCAGCATCTCTTTTATGACGGAGATGAAAGAATTAAACTGGTATAATGAGAAATTGATATGTTTATAGTGTTTCAAGTTAGTAGCAAATGTAATCAGTTAAGATAATTCAATGAGTTAATAATATTCTCCATTTTTACCAGAATAAGATCCACATATACTCATGGTGTTATCACAACAAGAATATCTTTATTTATTTAAGCCCAGCATATCACAGCAAGCATTTTTACAATGTTTTTGTGTGGTGGTGATATGATAGTTGATAAGGCTTTTAACTTTCAGAAAACTCCCAGTTGTTTGCTTTCTTCATTGCTCGAGCTCAGTTTCAGTCATTAATGTTTAAGTCTTGCCTGCCTATCCATCTCTGACAGGCTAAAACAATAACCCTTCTCAGTCTTTTCCATCATTTTTCATTAAGCACCAGTTTTATTGTGAACAAAATGCCCAGTCTTTACTCTGTACCTCAAGTTTTCTTTCAATTCAATACATGTTTTTCTTTCTGGCACTTCTCTAGCAGCTGGAGATAAAATGAATAAGCTATATATAGTACCAGCCTTTGAGGAGGTTTTAATCTCAAAGAAGTACCAGATACATAGGTAGAGAGATGTGATAACTACAGTGATAGAGGTAGGCAGAGAGATAATTCTATAATAATCTGAATATATTACCCTTCTGCTCAAACATTTACCACTTCTTGAAAGTTCAAATACCTAAACCAGACAGGCACTAAAAAGTTTACCTATTCTGGTCTCAATCTATCTTTTCTCCCAATATTCCTCTATTGTATAATATATATCCAATTGGATTATTTATTCCCTTGGCAGAGAGACTCTAAGAAGGTCCCCAATTCTCCCTTCATTCTGGTATTCGTGCTTTGTGTGTGTGGGACCTGTGACTGTTTCTGAAAAATGGAGCAAAGGCAATGTGGTATCACTTTCTTGAATGCATTACATGAGACTGTAACTTCTGTCTTTCCTTGTAGACTCTCTCCCATGATGGTTTTATTTGGTTTGGTTTTTTCTTTTTTTAGGAGGTACCAGGGATTGAACTCAGGTCTTGTACTTGGGAAGGAGGCCCTCAACCAACTACTGAGCTACATCTACTCCCCACCCCAGGATGGTTTTGAGGAAGCAGTTGCTATGTTGGAGAGGCTCGTGTGGCAGGAAACTGAGTGCAGCACCCAGCCAACAAACAGATAGGAACTGAGACCCTCAGTCCAATAGTCCAAAAGGATCTGAATCCTACCAACAACAAAGACTTCCCCAGTTGAGCTTTCAAAGGAAACCCTAGTCCTTAAATGCAGCCTAGTGAGAGACTCTGAGCAGAGTACCCAGCTAAGCCATGTCCAGTTTCCTGATCCTCAGAATCTTAATAATAAATGTATGTTGTTGTTGTTGTTGTTGTGTGTGAGATTTTTGTTTTTTTAGTTAGGCCAGTAAAAGGAATTTATCGGGAAATGAGGGAAAAGAACAGAGTTTGCTGAGAAATGGGAGAAAAGGACTGAAATATGCACCGAGATTTGGTGCTGGCTCCTCTAGGCAGCCATAGTCAACCACAGACAACTAATAAGCTCTCCAAATATATTCCAAGACTTTGTCAATTCCCAAGCCCCAAATTTGAAGTAGCTCCAAATCTTACATACACATCTTTCAAAATCTGCTCATCCTCTATCTCTCAATAAGGCTTCTAATAATCCATACTTCCAGTTCACATACCCCTAACTGAAATACTTTACTTTGAACCCACAAACTTTCTTCATTTAACTCTTGTGGCATATTTTTCCTTTTCTACCAAACTTTATTTGTGCCACCTTTTTATATTTAATGTCAAGAAAACAGTAAGCTAAAGAAATTGAAACACAAATAATATTCTTACCTGATTGAGATTAAGATTGTTTTCAATACTCAGGGGAATCAAATGAGGCAATACTTTTCCAGCCAACTGTTCTTTGGTGATTCCCAACTTCTTATGAGTAAAAGTACATTTGTAAATACCTGATAGGTAAGAATAACACACATTTTGTACTTTAACACCAAAAATTAATACAAATCATGAAAGCAGTATATTTACATGAAATCCCTTGATTATCAGTATAGTTACAAGTTTTTTCCAATCAGTGCTTAGAATGATAATGCTCTTATGTATATGGGTCAGAATAATTTTTGTCTTTATCATCAGTCTAGATTTAAACAACATGACAGTTATCCTGTATTCTTTTGATTCAAGAACACATTTAATGATAATACAACATTTAAAGCATATCCAGTACAGATTTTACATTATAGGAGTAAGGTTACAGATGTCCCTCTATCCTGAAAACACCTAAATATACAGTTCAGACCTCTCACTCAAACTTGAAGCATCTATTTCACAGTGTGTGAGTATATGCAAAGGGACGCTATATTTTATGCCTTTATTCATTTCTACAGCAAATCAGACTCAATACTTTTGAAACCTGATGATTTAATTCAACCCCACACAACCCTTTCCTATTGCATCACCTACTTATTCAACCATCAAAGCCCTGCTTTTTACTCTTCTTCCACAGTGTCTCACTTGGCAAACTGAGCACATTTGCTCCTTAGTCTCTAAATCCATTTTTGTTCTGAGTGTTGGGTTCAGAATCCAAAGCTTTAGAACTCCTATTATTCTGTTAATTTATACATGACTTATATACCCAAAGAAAAACTTTGAGAATCTATAAAATGCTTGTTTGCTGAGCACTAGCCTCAGTACTTTCCCTTCAGTTGTCTCACTGAATTGCCACAAGAGTCCTATTAATGATGTTATTTTGATCCTCATTTTATAAGATATTCAAAGTCGTTCTAGGAACTGAAAGAACCAGAATTTGAGCAAGGCTCTTTCTACTACACCAAACTCCTTCTCAAGAAAATTAACTTCTGTGAGCACAAAAGTCTCATATCATATCACACAAGGACTTATTACAGAAGTCCACAATAAATACTTTCTGATCACTTATACAAATATTTACTATAGTAGCACTACAGTAGGTGTTAAGAATATACAGCTGAGTAATATGATCTTTTTAAAAAATTAAACAAGAACTTTACATTTAGTAAAAAATAAGTCTGTTAATGTTTTATTAGTTCTATAGCTATGTCTTGTTTCTATTAGTACAGCAGTTCCATGGCGTTTTTGTAGCTTTAACTATTTCTAAGCAATTTCAGAGTTAAATGAAAGAGCAACTTGTAGTTATAGAACAATATGGCTTCATCAGCCTTCATACAGCTTTAAACATATCTAAATTAAAAAACCAGTCTACAGCTTATCAGTTGTGTCACCTTGAATAGCTTAACTTCTCTAAGCCTCATATTCCTTGCAAAAGAGAAATATTAGTACTTATTTTATTGGATTTGGGGAAGGACAAAATAAGATAATGCGAAGAAAAGATGTACCACAGTGCCTCTTAAAAAAGAGTACTAAATAGCTATCAGGTATTATTATTAAGACTGGCATCAGCCTTTGAAGTAGTTTTGTTCTCCTCTCTTACTATGCATTTTTTATAGGGAAAATGTAGGTCTATCATGATATTTGTAAAGCTAGGATTCCCTAACGTCTTTTCTCCTTGTAAATATCAAGGTTCTATTGTTTTTGCTAAAATTAACACAAAGAGAAGTTTATTACAGTATTTACGCCATCATTCATTAATTACTGAATGCTATACACATGAAAGAAGAGCACTATAATTTTATAGATTAGAAAATTTGCATGACTGTAAAATGATCAAGTAGCATAAAATAACATTATGTTTTCACCTACCTAAAATTCCCATGAGGACTGCAGGCTCCTTGGATGGAATTTGTTGTAGGAAAGGTAGAATATCATCAAGTACAAACCACTTATCCAAGTATTCCAAAATCTTTCCTAAGCACACTAATGAGTTTACACGAACCTATTAAAAGAAGTTGCTCTTAGTCATTTAAAGTCTCTGTAAACTAGAACAAAATATTTAAGTGCAAATTTAATCTTAATTTAGATATACATTTAAAATATCAAGAATAAAATCTCTTACACTTTATTAATATAGGAAGTTTACTTATTTACTAATTTCTCTGACTTGTTCCAGAAAGAATTTATGTTTGCTTGACCAAGACACTAAAGACAAGAAATGACTTCAATTTTGCAACACTTTAAATATAGTAATTGGGATCTAAGGAGCATTTACTATATATGTGTTTACTAAGAACATTCCCTTGAGGACATTGGAGTTATAAAAAGGACTACCAAGTGATCAATTTCACTGAAAATAATTTGGTTACCAAAAATTCCCACTTCTGCAAGAAAAATGAAAAAATACTTTCCATTTTTGAAAAACAGTGCACAACTGTTTTCTGAAATTCAAACAAAGGACATGATAAATTTTAAAAGACATCTAAAGATGTAAAACTTATTCTTAGATTCAGTTTTATAAAAGGAATTGCTACCAAAATTTATAACTAAAATGGATTAGTCATTTAAATTATCTTTGCCTACATTTCTATTAAGCTAATATTTATTTTTATTTAAATTTATAGTCCACTTTTAAAAGTAGGTGAGATATCAAAAGAATGGTCTTTACAAAATGAAAATTAAATAATATGCCCATTATCAAGCATCAATACAAGAACTGATCAAAAGAACAGTTCTCCCTCTTTCCTAAAGCTACTATTTAAAGAGATTATTCAATGTCCCTTCTATAATGAAATATCAATTCTGGTAAATTCTTCTTACAATTCAGTGTTAGGGAAAAGGTTAGGCATGTTCAATGCCCCTGATATAAGATAATGAAACTATTGTGTTTATTTTATCTTCCTTAACTACTACATAACTTAAGGCTTTAAATTTTGTATTCAAAGAAGGTGACTATATTTGGACTAGATTTGTGAGCACAAGTATTTCCCCTATTTGCATTCATATTAACTTATTATTTTATTGTACCCTTTACTTTTTTTTTGAAACTAGGCAATTAATTGGGAGATAAAAAAATTTATAGATGAATGACCAAAAACAAAGGCAGTTTATAAAAGGAAGCCATTCAAAAAGTTTTAGGCTTAGGGAACAGAGATGGCTCAAGCAATTAGGCATCTCCCTCCCATATCAGATGTCCCAGGTTCAGTTCCTGGTACCTCCTAAAGAAACAAGTACAAATGCAAACATTGAGGGGGTGGGGAGAAATAAATAAATCTTTAAAAAACAAGACTCTGCTTTAAAAAGTTTTAGGGTTATATATATAAAGTTGAACTCCTTTTATTTTAAAACTACCAACAAAAGAAATTATGAGTTAAAGCAAAAAAGGATTAAGAAAAAAATCACTCAAATTTTCTATTGAAGCATTCAAAGTCAGGGGATAGGAAGTAAACTTAGAAATGCAATGTTGTAAATTACACATCAGGGAAAATTACAGTTATTGCTTAATTTTATAAAATATTATACATATAAAAGTTAACTATAGCCAAGGTAAAATACACAAACTATAAAAGGGCTATTAAACAAAAAGGAAATAATTTAAACCACTGAGAAGTGAAAAAAAATTAATATGGAATTACTTACAGCAAGGGAAGAGGTTTGTAGACATGCATTTTTAATTCTTGGTATCAAAGCATTTTTCATGGAGGGGTAGTCTATAAGATTTGCAAAGGTTGGAATGATGTTTAAACAGAGTTCCTATTAAGAAAATAAATCTTGGATTAATCTTAGGGAAAGCCTCTCTCATCCTTTCTCTCACATATTAAAAATATTGTGCATTTTTATGGGTCATTTGCTATACTGTTTGAAGTAAACTTTTATGTATGTTATATCATTTGGTCCTCTCCACAACTCTTTGAAAAAAGAATAGATATTATCTGTAACAGTTTGATATGGTTCATGAATTAGATTATGTTTGTAAACTGGGCTATACCTCTGGGTATGATTAAATTATGATCAGGGCTTTGACTGGGCCATGTCAGTAAGGTGTTGAGTCCCCGCTCCTTGGTGGATGTGGACTCACAGACAAAAGACATGGCAAAGGACAGAGTTGGAGTTTTTATGCTGGAGTCTTGAGCTGGAGCCCCGGGAAGTAAGCACACAGAGGAGCTTGGTTGTAAGGAAAGAAAAGCAAGCCCCAGGAAGAGAAGAACCCTGAGCTCAGAGAGAAGCAAGCTCCAGGAAGAGAAACCCTGAGCCCGGAGAGCAGCAAGCCCCGGGAAAAGAGGAGCCCAGGAAGTCTGAACCCTGGCAGACATTGGCAGCCATCTTGCTCCAACTCGTGGCAAAAGACTTTGGTGAGGGAAGTAACTTGTGCTTTACGGCCTGGTAACTGTAAGCTTCTACCCCAAATAAATATCCTTTATAGAAACCAACTGATTTCTAGTATTTTGCATCAACACCCCTTTGGCTGACTAATACATTATCATTTCTCAATTTTGCAGATAAGGACAGGGTTAGAAAACCTTATTAAAAGACATACTAGGGTCACATAGCTAGCTTCTGGCATCAAAATTCTAAATGTTAACGGCAGTCATCTCAGAGAAAGAATTTTTGTTTTTTTATATTTTAAAGTATGTCCAAATTCTTAATGTTAAGCAAGTGTAACTCTAAGAAGCAGAAAGTTATTAAAAATACTCTTATTAGCTAATGTGGTGCCATACTGCAAATGTTTGGCACTGGGAAAGCTGAAGGAGGATATCAGAGGAAAAGAGGAGATGATTGTGGAAGGGGGATTAAATGAAATAAGAAAAAGCAAAAGAAATGAGTTGAGAACTAACTAGTTAAAAAATATACTCTGTGGGAAGCAGATGTGGCTCAAGTGATAGAGCATCCGCCTACCATATAGGAGGTCCAGGGTTCAACCCCAGGGCCTCCCAGCCCGTGAGGTGAGCTGGCCCATGAACAATACTGCCATGCACAAAGGAGTGCCATGCCATGCAGGGGTGTCCCCCACGTAGGGGAGCCCCACGCACAAGAAGTGAGCCCCGCAAGGATAGCAGTCCCACATGAAAAAAGCGCAGTCCGCCCAGGAGTGGCGCCACACACACGGAGAGCTGACACAGCAAGACGATTAACAAAAAGAGCCACAGATTCCTGGTGGCGCTGAGAACATGACTGGACACAGAAGAACACACAGCAAATGGACAGCAGACAATGGGGGGAGGGAAGGGGAGAGAAATAAATAAAATGAATCTTTTTTAAAAAAAACATATATTCTGCCCTTGTAAAGGTAGAATGATCCTTGTAACAAAACCCAGAAAATGGAATTACTGAGGAAAATGGAAGGTGTTATTGACAATATTGGGTAAACTCAGAGTCATTCATTTATAGTTAGCATACAGAAATGAATTAACTACTAAGAATCTGCTATCAAGCAAAAACCTCTTTTGGCACTGCTCTGCACTAATGCTACTTTAGCTCAATAAACTTACTTTACCCCCCCCAAAAAAAAAAGAAAAAAAAAAAAAGAATCAAAATACTGACAGATATTTTATTTGCGCTGACTTATTCCCAGAGTTCCAAAAGCCAGATATAAGCACATTATAGGTTTTTATCTACCCAGACTATATTAATAAGGTGGATGATAAATTTTGAGAATATGAAATGCAAGCTATGTGTAAGGGACCATTTTCCACAGATGGGAAAAAAGAATGGCCAAGGTTGAGCAGTCAATGAGACACTGGGTTCCTATTACCATAGGGTACTTCCTTGGGGGATAAGCCATTAATTAATCACTCAGATAACAAGAGAGGGAGATTTCCTGCAAAGAAATCCTAATACCTGTATTATATCATAGCAAATTTTATTCACATGCTAATTACTCATTTAGGAAGAAGCAGAAAGAGAAAGGTACATTAGCAATCTAAACTACAATAATACAGTCACAGTAAGCTATTGTTATAGAAGGGCAAAAAGACCTACAATCTATACTACAAACCATTTTCCATAGTAATATATTTCTGATAAATAAAATGTACAAATCATTTTACTTCACTATACACACATTTGCCCACAGATCCTTTAAACTAGTTAGAAGTAGATTCATTTTAGCAACAGTATATCAATAATGTAATTAGATAAATATATACTACTGCTAAGTCTTATATAAAAGACTTTATGACTTAAATCCAAAATGTACTTTCTTCCTTTTTTTTCTTCTGCTTCTTTAAAAATCAAAATTACCATAAAAGAAAAACCAAACATTATACCTGGATCTGAATGGAAGGAGCTTCTAGCGCTCTGTAAACCATTGGAAGGACACTGTTCTTTATCTCATCAGGAGGGGTTTTGGTTAGTAGCAAATCCATTTTTTGTAGGAAAATTAACAAAATCTGTTTTAGAAAAAAAGAGAACATATTAAAGTGTAGAATCTTTAAAAGAGTCTATATATAGCGAAATTCAAAGTTCTTTCAAAAGAATAAACTATATATTATTTTGATACTTACCATGTTGCTAGCCTGAAGGCATGGAAGATAAAAACATACAAATCAAGTCTTTTACATTTCAGCAAGCACAAAATAAACACAATTTCCTAACCCTCCCATATCTACAGTAATATATCACTCACCCAAAAGTACCAGCTAGCTAGAAAGCTATTGAGTAAAAAAATAAAAGGCTGATGGCAGCAAAAACAGATCTCCCAAAGATGTAAATTTCATCATTTGGTTTCTGGAATTTCTTAAGTGAAGTGAAGTTCTTAAGGGAAAGCCCATTTACCCTTAGGTCAGAGATAAGTCTACTATGACTGGTTATCAGATAGTCTAGGGCATAGCAGATGACATACAAATTAAAGATCGATTTTTAGGCAAATCATGCTATCAATAAGAAGGAGGTATCTGTAACAGCAAGAGAAGAAATAAACAGAAGTCACACAGAGTAGATCACCAAAAAACACTGCAGTTAGAATCATTTGGTGTAGGAAAAAAGACACCCATGTAATTCATTATTTTCTAAAGAGATCATTGAAAGATTACTGAAGTGCTTAATGAATACCCTCCACATTCTACTCAGAGTAACTAAAAATTATAGAGTAACTAAAAATTTTGGAAATGTAACCACATCAAGTGAAAAACTGATCCTTTTAATACCATAAATGAAGATGTCATTTACATAAAAACATCAGAATAGTATATATGCAGTCCTCACTTTGCACAGTTCAGAGAAGAATGACTTTCCATTACTATAGTTTGGATTCAACTAGTTTCCCAATAACACAAATCAAATGTCAGTTACTATGATATATTAACTGTGAATGATCATATAAAGTACAGATTTCCCTGTTAAATTCTTCAGTCCACAAATCACTATGTAAGTAATTGACATACACCATGACCAGTGACTGACCAATCACATCACTTCTTCTTTTGCTGACTGGTCACAGAGTCACTATTACTCAGTTCATGCAAAGACTATAAAGCAAGTAGTTGTGCTGTCTCTTTGTCTCCCTGTGATAAACCCATGCAACATTTTGTTAGCTTTATGCAAAAGGAATTACTGTTTTGGACCATGAATTTTAAATCATTATAACTAGGCTCAAATATATCTTTATTAATCAAAATAGGAACCATTACAATCAACACATTTTTTTGCCAACGAGAAAGAAGTTTGTTTATTCCTATAGCATAAAAATCTGTTCTTTGAGATTTGATGAACTCTTGGAAAGCATTTTCTGCATCCTGCTGGTTGAGGAAGCATTTTCCCTGCAAAAAGTTGTCGAGATGCTGGAGTGGTAGTTGGTTGGTGAGAGATTAGGTGAATATGGCAGATGAGGCAAAACTTCGTAGCCCAATTTGTTCAACTTTTGAAGAGTTGGTTGTGCAACATGCAGTTGAGCGTTGTCGTGGAGAAGAATTGGGCCCTTTCTGTTGATGAATGCCGGCTGCAGGTGCTGCAGTTTTCAATGTATCTCATCTATTTGCTGAACATACTTCTTAGATGTAATGGTTTCACCAGGATTCAGAAAGCTATAGTTCATCAGACCACCAAAGAATGACCAGGACCTTTTTTCTGGTGCAATTTCTGCTTTGGTAAGTGCCTTGGAGCTTTTTCTCAGTCCAACCATTGAGCTGGTCATTGCCAGTTGCATAAAATCTACTTTTTGTCGCATGTCATAATCTAATCGAGAAAAAGCTCATTGTTGCGTAGAATAAGATGACACTTCAAATCTATTTTTTTGATGTTCAGTCAGCTCATGAGACGCCCACTTATCGAGCTTTTTCACCTTTCCAATTTACTTTAAATGCCAAATGACCACAGAATGGTCAACACTGAGTTCTTTGGCAATTTCTCCTGTAGTTTAGAAGGATCAGTTTTGATGATTGTTCTCAATTGGTCATTGTTAACCTCTGATGTCCAGCCACTACACTTCCTTTCTTCAAGGCTTTGTCTCCTTTGCAAAATTTCTTGAACCACCACTGCACTGTACGTTCATCAGCAGTTCCTGGCCCAAATGCATTGCTGATGCTGCGAGTTGTCTCTATTGCTTTACAACCTATTTTGAACTCAAATAAGAAAATGACTCAAATTTGCTTTTTTGTCTAACATCATTTCCATAGTCTAAAATAAATATAAACGCAAGTAGTAAGTCATTAGCAAAAACACATAAAGCAAGAAATGCCCATTAAAATGATGTATAACATAACTACATTTTTTTTTTTTAATTTATTTTATTTATTTCTCTCCCCTTTTCCCCTGTTGGCTGCTTTCTGTGTCCATTCGCTGTGTGTTCTTCTGCATCTGCTTGCACTGTCAGGCAGCACTGGGAAATTGCATCTCTTTTTTGCTGCGTCACCTTGCTGCATCAGCTCTCCATTGTGTGCAGTGCCACTCCTTGGGGGGGCTATGCTTTTTTCACGCGGGGCGGCTCTCCTTGCGGATCGCACTCCTTGCATGTGGTGCTCCCCTATATGAGGGTGCCCCTGCATGGCACAGTACTCCTTGTGTGCAGCAGCACTGCACGTGGGCCAGCTTACCACACAGGTCAGGAGGCCCTGGGTATCGAACCCTGGACTCTCCATATGGTAGGTGGATGCTCTATCAGTTGAGCCATGTCTGCTTCCCAATAACCACATTTATTTAAGAATGTATGCCAATATCAAACAGCAAATTTCAACAGTGCAAAACCACAATTACTTTTGCACCAACCTAATACAAAAAATGGAAAATCAAAGAGGGAATTGGCCAAGAAAGATGAAAGTGTAGCAAAGAAACAAAAAGTGCTAACACTGGAATTCAAATGAAACATAAATGGAATTATAGAAGAAACAGCCACCATTTGAATCTCTAGATATGCAGCAAGGAGCTTTGTGAAGATGAGCTCACCAAAATAAATAAGTGATTGTGACAAAAGGATAAGGATATTCCAGAAAAAGTAATACAAGCAATAAACTTCCCATTAAAGGAAATCTTGGACATATTTCACAACATTGAAAGTGTAAATGATAAAAGTTTAGGAAGCTGATCCAAACTTAACAAAAGCATATGATAATTTGCCAAGTATAGAAAACATGCTTGCTCTGTACAGCAAGTTACACAGCAAGAAGATGGCAAGCACTGTTCTCAAACTAATGCTGGTTTTTCTTGTTTGTTTTTAACAAAGAAATAAAACATTTTAATTCTCAATGTTTCTAATGGTTTAAATTATAGTGTACTAAATAGTTTTACTATTTCTTTCATTTTCATATACATTTATAAATGACATTAAAGGTCACAGAACCATTATAATTTTTCAATTGATTATTAAGGTTTCTTTGCATGGTTTCAGTTTGGACAGTTATCTTTATAGTCTACTTCAACTGTGCAAAATGAGGAATGCCCATATAGTATTTAATTGATGCTTAACTAACACAGCCACACATAGATATTACTTTGTTTGCCTATCAAATACAAACATGAGAATTAGCAGTGTTAAGATACATCAACTCATGACTTTATTTTGCCATAAAAGAATATTTAAAGTGGGAAACAGATATGGCTCAACTGCTAGAGCGTCTGCCTACCACACGGGAAGTGTGGTTCAAACCCAGGGCCTCCTGACCCGTGTGGTGAGCTGGCCCACATGCAGTGCTAATGTGTGTAAGGAGTGCCGTGCCACAAAGGGGTGTCCCCCATGCAGGGGAGCCCCACGCGCAAGGAGTGCACCCCATAAGGGTAGCTGCCCTGCGTGAAAAAAAGTACAGCCTGCCCAGGAGTGGGGTCACAGACACGGAGAGCTGATGCAGTAAGATGATACAACAAAAAGAGACACAGATTCCCAGTGCCACTGACAAGAATACAAGTGGACACAGAAGACCACACAGCAAATGGACACAGAGAACAGACAACTGGGGGTAGGGGGGAAGGGGAGAGAAATAAATAAATAATAAATCTTAAAAAAAAAGTATATTAAGTGATTCTCTTTAGCAGATATAAATTATAAAAGAAATTAGTTTATATAGGTTTTTATGAACTGTGCTAGAATCCCAAGCAACATGTATTGAAAACACATCCTTAGTTTCACAGTGGCTTACGAGAACTTCTCAGATTATGCAAATTAGATAGATGGAACTCTTGTCACAAATTTCTTGTTGCACTGAAAGGAAGTTTTATAAATGGGATCATGTAATAAAAACAAACAGCAAAAGCAAGATGAAGAAACAGATATACACTTTTATTCATTAAAGAATTATTTTGTGGGAAGCGGACTTGGCCCAGTGGTTAGGGCGTCCGTCTACCACATGGGAGGTCTGCGGTTCAAACCCCGGGCCTCCTTGACCCATGTGGAGCTGGCCCACGCGCAGTACTGATGCGCACAAAGAGTGCCATGCCACTCAGGGGTGTCCCCCGCATAGGGAAGCCCCACGCGCAAGGAGTGCGCCCCGTAAGGAGAGCCGCCCAACACGAAAGAAAGTGCAGCCTGCCCAGGAATAGCGCTACACACACGGAGAGCTGACACAAGATGACGCAACAAAAAGAAACACAGATTCCTGTGCCGCTGACAACAACAGAAGCGGACAAATAAGAACATGCAGCAAATGGACACAGAGAATAGACAACTGGGGTGTGGGGGAAGGAGGAGAAATAAAATAAATCTTTAAAAAAAAAAAGAATTATCTTGTGATACACTCTTACAGTTTCTGCTTTATAGATTTGCATGTTAAGGATTTTAAAGGAGGGTATGCTATGTGTTAAGTCAACAATTTCAACTACCAAGTCAAATTTTCTAATAGTTAAGAACACTCCATCGTTTAACATGTAAATATTTTCTATCAAAAATGTTATTTACTATTACTTACTTATTAAAGTATAATTGGTCTTTCCTAACATAATTGGGCTTCCTTAACACAACCCCAAAATTAGATATCACCAAATATAAAATATTAATATACAAAATATTAATAGAACCTTATTAGAACTTTGCAGTTTAGTTTAAGACTCGTCTGCCTTGGAACCAGTGTTAATGTGCAATTATTTAAGCAATAAATAATTTAGATAGACCTAATCATAAATCCATTTTATCAATAATACTGCCTTATGTCATGAAAATGTTACAGTAAAATTCACAGAAACTCATATTCACAGAAACATATTGAAGTATTCTGTAGGAATAGAAAGGTATCAGCACTTGGCCCATATTATTCACATGCACATTATGTATTATTCTATAAAATAACCAAATCCAAATAAAAAGGAAAAACAGACTGGCAATGCAAGTTTGTAACAACCATAACAGACATTGTGACCTTATTCATGCAGATAAGAAAACATGTGAGGGAAGAAGATGTGGCTTAAATGTCTGAGCTCCTCCTGCCTACCACATGTGAGGTCCCTGGTTGAGTTCCTGGTACCTCCTAGAGAAGACAGCAAGCTGGCATGATGGGTAGGTGTGGCAAGCTGACACAACAAAATAATGCAACAAGAGACACAAGAAGAAAAAGCATAACGAGAGACACAACAGAGCAGGGTATGGAGGTGGCTCAAGCGATTAGGAGCCTCCCTCCCACATTGGAAGTCCTGGGTTCGGGTTCCAGTGCCTCCCAAAGAAGCAAGGAAGGCAAACAGACACAGCAAGTGCAAAAACAACTAATAGTTGGGGAGAAATAAATAAATAAAATAAATCTTTAAAAAAACAAAAAACACATGAGTCCCTAAAAGGACTCTAGGGAAATAGCAGAATCCATCCCTGCTATACTTCTTCCCCAATTCTGGCATTCCATCTAAGCAAAGGAGCTGCCAGAGCAAGTGGAGTCTGGAGGACATAAGGCAGTCCTACAGCTATGCCAGAATTCTGAAGCAAAAAGGTGGTACAGGATTTTTTTCTTCTAGCCTGAATAAGAGCCTGAGGACAAGGAATGTAGAGTCCCCCAAGAAGATCAGAATGGTAATGAAAAGAGTCAGTCAGTGGAGATCTGTGGACAACCAAGAATACAGCAAGCCCATGTAAGTAGTCCTGAAATGCTCTAGAGGTCTCGGGCTAAGATTTCTCTACACTGAGCCCAGAAGTGAAAGGGAATCAAAGAAGATCCATCTTGGTACTTCTGATAGTCAAGTGACCACAAACCTTCAGGCAAAGGCAAAATGGTGCCTTCCTCAACACTCTCAGGATTACTGCTGCTTCAAAAATAAGTAAGCAACAAGGCTTGGATTTGCAGAGCATAAAACATTCATTATATTCTTCAATCTAACAATATTGTTCCTGGAAATCTATCTCACAAAAACAAAAGTTCTGGGACATCATGTTGTAAGTACAAAACATCATGCGTAATAAGCAAAAGTTGAGAAATAAAAGCGGACAGTTGAATAAGCTGGCACAACAATACCACAGAACATTATCCAATCATTAAAAAAGAATGAGTTAAATTTCTACTAGTTGATATATAGGATAGAAAATATATATAAGATATAAGAAATGTATGAGCCCATTTCCATAAAACTAACAATAACCACTGCTCCAATATTTGAATATGTGTGAGTTTATGATTATAAAAATGAAGAACAGGATACATTTCTTGTAAAGATGATGTAGGATGGGTGGGAAGAGGAGGAAAAAGCCATATACACACAAACAAATGTACATGTGTGTATAAATATAGAGGAAATCAAGTCTGTTTACCATTTAAACAGTATTTGTGATTGAGATGACCTATTTACACATAATTATGTGTATAAGTGTGCATGTATAAGGGAACTTATGAAACAATAGTTACCGAAACGTTAATGGTGGTGGGACATCAGGTAATTTTTACTTCCCTCTTTATATTTTTCAGTACTATTGAAGTTTTTATAATATATGTGTATTATTCACATAATTTGAAAAATGTTATTTTCATTGTGAAAAAATAATTAAAAGAATGCGATAAGTAAGCAAAATTTATTTATCAAAGAGAAGTTAGGTATCTTCTTAGCAGTCCAAGAACCATAAATTAACGTAACATTGAAGTACCATTTTATTATCTACTAACCAAAATAAATTTCAAACCCTACCATACAATACCAGCCTGGCTGTAACGAAACTAGTAGGCTCATGCATAGTTCATCTAGGCAAATATTTCATCAGTTAACATCTATTAGAAATAGGTAAATAAGTCTATATAAGGGGTTTACTATGCCTGGAAAATGTTCACTAAATTCAGTTATTAATATCTCTATATGTAATAATTATTTGGGAACAAAAAAGAGAAAAAGTAGGCAAAAAATAATGTCCATTTCACAGGTTTTATCTTTTTAGTGTTAACATTTCCCTTTAAAGTCCTTAGCAGTTTGAACAAAAAAAGAGAAGGGTCTCTGCAATTCTTATTTCTTTCTAAAACCTGTTCATAGTGGAAAGTTGGGGCAATTTAAAATAAGCTAATGTAATTATTTTAAATGTTTAGATCTACCTTACGAGAGAGAAACTACAGCTTTATTGAAGTTGCAAAACCAAATGAAAGAAAATATAATTATTTTGACTTCTCCATGTTCTTAATTACAATGCTTAATCCTACATATTTTGATAAGTCAGATACTGTTTGATTACTTATTACAAATAAATGATGTCTCTATAAGAAACTAATTTTATGAAAATTAAGACTATGAAAATATCAGATTGTATACATTCTGAATAATAGTTAACTAGTCTTTATAATCTCTTTTGCTGATTACACCTTTAACCTTGGGACATAATAAAGTTCTTTAAGTCAGGTATACTAAGAATGCCACTTAAGGGCATCAACTAAATGATTTTTCTTCAACACAATAGAAATTGAAAGAAATAACAACTCATTCAATTTTAATAATTTGCTAATATCATTTGTCTTTATCAAGAGAAAAGAGAGTTCTATATAGAAAAACTCTAAGAAGAAATAATTTCAATTGTCCCTAATCTCTCATTCATTTTTCACTTAGCTGGTACCAAATAACTGAATTATAAGGAACACACAGTTCCTTTTATCCAAGCAGAATACTTACTTTTACCAAGGCTTAATTGAAAGTTATCAGAATGAATTTTTAACTGGACAACTAAGGGAAAGAGAAAAACCACAGAACGTAGGCAAATAGGAATTCAGATTATAGCTTCCTTAGGATACTACCTTGACTGACGCATAGCTTAGTGAACATGTGGCTCCACAACCCTTTTTCTCTTGACACTTTGACTATGTTTAGAGGATCCTGATTAAGACCATTAAATCAGATAGTTGATGGTTTACCAATAAGCTATTGCTGTATAGTGGCAGAAACACGTACTAATATTTACTATGTGTCAGAAAATTTGATATAATTCCAAAAACCCATTTCATTTTAGTAATGTGGAAATGGAAGCTTTAAGAAGATAAATGACTTGTCTAAATCATGCTTCTACTAATGAGATTTTAAAAAGCCCAGAATCAAACACGTTATGTATGACCCTACTGCTCTCAAGTCCTACACTACCTTGAATCTAAAAATACTGTAATTAAGTCTACATCAGAGGCCAATTACCTTTTTTCACTTATAATACACACACGCATAATTTCCATGTTCTTGAAAGTACTTTCCCTCTTCTAATGAAAGTGTTTACTAGCAATAAAATAAAAAGAAACAACTGGCACAAATTATCTACAAATTAAAGACCTTGAATAACGAAACAAAAATACTCAAAGGATTAAAGTACAGGAGAAAAACTAATACTTGATTTTCCAAACCCATAATTTTCAAGAAAGTCAATGGAAACAGTACAGCATTACATTTATAAAATCCCATTACAACTTATTTTTTGAGATGGTAAACTCATAGAGAGCTATAGACATTTACTTGTAAAGTCCATTCATAATTTTAAGAATGGTTCACTTCAACCATATGCAAAATACCTTTGTGACTAATGGAAAAGAAAGTGTAATACACTTTAGCTCAATTTTTAAAAGGTCACATATCCATTCCTTCTGTTTTCAATGATAGTCATCATCATGAAGAATACCAATGGATAAATAAGCAAAAATAACTACAAACATACCTGGATTGGCTCCTGCTGTTTAAAGACAGGACCAAGTTCAGGTAGAATTAATTTGACATATTCTTCTTTGGTACATTCTTCAGCAATCAGTAGAACATTAGGTAAAACAAATGGTACCATGTCAGGGTTTACAAACTCTGATGTCAAACAAGGCAAAATTCTCTGCACAATGACACGCTGAAAAGCAAAAATGTTTTTACCAAATGATTTACTTCAGACCTTTAGTGTTAACATTTAACTATGAACATTATATTCTAAAATCTCCAATCTCTTTAGGTAAGGCAACCATATAATACATGTTGAAATTGGGACATTTTTTCAGAGTGAAATGCGGTGATATTACTAATTATATCAAGACAAAGTATATAATCTGGGAATGTCCCAGATACATAGGGACATCTTGGACACTATGCCTTTAGGACACCTTCCTTAATTCATCTTCTCTAATGTCTCTCCTCTTAATCCTTCCATACTTATGATTCATTCCACGCATACAGTGTACGCACTTGTTAATTGTTGGATTATGCATGTTACCTTTTCTACACTGCAAGGGCCTTGAGGACAATAGTTTGTTTCCTCTTTATCCTCTGCAGCATCTAAGTAAAGGACTAGGCAAACAGTAGGCATGCTTCTACCTGATAAACATTGAAGAAATTTTTGCAACTAGGAATTACTCATTTTCAACATTCACGAACATTTTTTAGACAATACACTCATGTTTTAATACACCAGAGAGAGAGATTAGAATAATCAGAAAGGCTAGCATTGATACAAAAGTATTCCCTTAATTGCTGGTGGGACAGTGATGCTCCACAATGACAGTTCATGGACCTCTCCTTTCACATTTAATATCCAATTTTAGTGGACCATGCAAAAAGCTCCACTAAACGTCTGGTTTCAGTTTGTAGCCTTTTATATTCATTTATGCACTAAAGGAAAAAGTCATTTTTATTTCTTTGGAAGAGTTATTAGAGTAAGCCAAACTTTAAATTTTAAAATCATGACTATAATAAGAAACTGATCAACAACAAACCTTGGGCAGTTTTGGTAGAACCTTTGGCAGTCCTTTGAAAAACTGTGATTTCTGAAGATTATCTCTTTGGAACAAGGTATCAAAATACTGCAGTGTTACTGCACCAACATCATCAAAGAAGGGAATCTAAAAATAGGGAAATAAAATTATTTTTGATAAATATTAAGCTTAAAGTACTTCTCATATCTGAAACTGTCAGTTTGGTAGGAAAAAAAAATTAGTGAAATGCTAATATCTACTTTAAGAGAAACTCTAGTTATAAAACCTAGAATAAGAAAGTAATAAACACATTATTTTTCTTTTCAAGTTCAAATTTTCAGGATCAGTACCTGTGAGTTGTCTGGGTAGTAACATTTTCTTTAAGTAACTATTAAAATATTGAAAGACGAAGTAAAATAACGTGAGGGAATAAAGAATACCATTTATCTATTAAAAATCCATGCTAATATGAATGCATTAGAGGGCTATGAACTCTCAGGGAGTCCAGAAACTTCTGCACACCTAGTCCTGTTGTCTATTTAAAATCTTAAATTTATATTATGGCAATTATATACATAGATTATTTTATTATTATTATTATATTAAAATAACTTGATAAGCTAGTATGCCCAAGAATATAGATGTTATCTGGGGACTATATCTGGATAAATCTTGTTTTAGAAACATTTATTACTCATCTTTTGTCCCTCCACATTAGGCAGAAATTTGTGTGTACTCACCTTTGTCATTTGGTCTGCATCTGGTCTTACAGTTGGAGTTACATTTAACAGTAGTTTTACATGTTCACGGACTTCCTCGGGTATATTTGTAAGTGAACTAGACCCTAAACGACTCAACTATTCAAAAGAATGATAATGATAAATATAAATATAAAATATTCAAAATATATTGCATTTATATTAACAATAGTCTAAGAATGCTTTTTGAAATGTATTCAAAAATGTATTTTTAAATTGAACAGATTGTTTATTCTGTGGTAAGAGAATTAACATATTTAATTTATATAAATTTATATAAATATAATTTAAAATATAATCTTTAATACCTGAAGTTGTTTCAGTTCCTAAAACAAAATGCCCCATATTTTAGAACCATATTTCAATATTCACTGTAGTAAATAAATGTCATGACTAAAGCTGTAGTAACAAACTTTAGTATGGTCCATATTATTTATAGAACAACTTCTATTATATTAATTATATGCAAATTTAACATGAGACACATTTAATTTTAGAGAGTTTTCTGAACACATTTTAGAAAAGTCAAGGAAATAGCTAATCAAATATTTAATTCAAATAAATAATCATGGGCAAATACCTGATCCAACTGCCTACTGAAACTCTTGTAAATATCTTGCTTGTTGACTTCAAACATAGGTTTCCCTTTATTAAAAACAGCATACATAACAGTTCCTAAAGAGTACATATCACTGGCTGTTTCACAGCTCACAGAAAGTATGTATTCCGGAGCCAAATATTCAGGATTTGGAAGACATAACGATGGCAAATTTGGGTCCCATTCTTTACAAGGAAATTTAGGCTATAATAAGAGAGAACACCGATTACATAAATTAAATATTTCAACTTAAAGCAAGCCACTCTCAAGCTCAGTCATGCAAATAAAAATGCCACCATTACTTTCAATTCTAAAATTTCAAATCCCCAAATCTCAAGAGTGCATGCAACAAAATTGAGAGAGAAAAATAACAACTCTTAGCTCTCTCTCTTCCAGAACAGAAATCATCTCTATACGGATGTGATATGAAAATGGAAAGGACTAGCCTATCTTTTGTGATACAGAGGCTTCAAGTTTTGTGGGTTCAGAGACTGCTGTTTGAGACCTTGTTCTTCCACTAATTATCCACATGATTTAGTTAACAGGTTCAAAAGGATGTTGTTAGGATTAAACAAATGTGCAGAGGACAGACCTAACACAGCCTAACCCATAATATGTACGCAACCAATTCTAATTCATTTTGCTTCCCTTAAAAATGGTTGCTTAAATTACAAATCTTAGGTCAAAACATGGTCCTTTTAACAACTACATATAATAAAACCTGAAACATAAGGTGACATATCACAAAGGGCTTTCTATGTCATAAGGAACCAATCAACACAAAATATAACTGATCTAATACAGTATATTTTAATCACTAAAAACAGGTGCTTTGGTACCAGAAAGACTAGGTTCAAATCCTGGCTCTGCCACTTATCAGTTGCTAAACATAGGCAGGTTATTTTAATCTGTGAGTCTCAAAAGTTACTCATGTGTATTCTTTCTATACCTTAGTTGTTATGAGACTTAAATAGTATATGAAAAGTATTTAGAAAAGTGCTTCAATAAATGTTAGCTATTATCATTGTTACTGCTATTATTATATTTCCTAAGTAAGATTCTGTGGTCCAATAAGTTGGGGAAACACTACTAGAGAAGGACTATGTGTGTTGCTGCTAGCATATTTGACAATCTGAGGGGAAAAAAAAACTATTTAACCCAACAGTCCTCAAAATAATTTAACTCTGATATCTTTTTGTCAGGTAACCTTAGCTGCTATGGAATACTGAGCTGAAGAATACTCCTAGTGAAAGGTCCAATGAATGATAGAAATTATCTATTAAAAGTAAATTTTCTACCTAGCCTATTTCTACACATTTATCAGGCTTATAAATTCTCTAGTCCAGTCCAGATGTAATAATAAATTTCCATAGCTGTAAAAAGTTTGCATTACCTCTTGTTCAGAAGGATTGGTCGATGACACACAAAAATCAAAGCCCATTATTTTCCAGGCTCCACTTTTATTCAAAATTATATTTTCAGGAGTAATATTTCCATGAACCATTTTCACACTGCTATGCAAAAATGACAACCCTTCAGAAACCTGTAAAAAGAAAAAAAAAACCAACACATTTTTAGATTAAATAAAACTCCTTTCAATTACAATAATAAAATATTTATAAAAATTACAATGATCATTGCTGCTTCTTCCAATAAGTTTTACATGTCAGTTAACAACCATATTTCATCATAAATGAAAAAGCATGGATATTACCAGTTGTTTGGATAATGTAAGCATGATGGGGGAAAAAAACACTAATGAAACCATAGAACAACTACTTATTAAGTTCCTTTCTCTATTCACATAAATAGAAGAAGAAACAGTATCAAAGTACCCTTTGCTGTCCCAATTATTCAGTGCCTGAGTTTGAAAATTGAGGGAATCTCTGATTCCAGAGTTAGAAAGTAAATATCAAGACATATATTTGCTACTTTGATTCTAATTCTTAATATTTTTATAAACTTATACTTCCTATTGAAATCCAGTTCTTCTGCATAGTACTGTATTCAGTTTTCAAATAGTCAAGTGACCATTCACTCATTCTCACATTAATCTGTGTCTGAGATTACCATGGAATCTGTTACCCAAAAATGAAGGCTGAATCTGTTTCCAGACGTAAACTGTGGCAAACTGATGTTCCCTGACTTAGGACACTGTTCTCCCTGATTTTCTTTCAGCTTCACTGGTTACTGCTCTTCAGTATATTTTGCTGTTTCCTCCTAATCTCTCCAATTTCCTGGACTCAATGCTTTGCACTCCTGCAATTTTATATCTGCTCTCACTATCTCAGTATTCCCATGGTTTTAAATGCCATCTCCATGGTGATTACTCAAAAATATTTCCAGCCTCTGTTCTACAGTCCAGACTCCACTATATGGTTGCTTTCTTAACATTTCTCCACTTCAATGTCTTAATAGTATTTCAATATTCAGAGTCCAAAACTGAGCTTTCCCCACAATTCAATTCTCTCCTCCTGCAGACCCTCATTTCAGTTAATAGCTACTCCATTTTTCCAGTTGTGTAGGACAAAAATTATTGCATCATCTGCAAATCATGACACCTCTACCCTCAAAATATACTTAAGAATCTGATCATATCTTACTACCTTCTCTACTCGAGACCATGTCATCATAATTTCTGGCTGGATTATTGCAGCAGCTACCTACCCCTCATCTCCTTGCTTCTGATCTTGCCCTTCTACGTAGTTTAGTATTCAATACAGCAGCTAGAGAGATTCTGCTAAAAAGATAACGCAGATGGTATCACTTTCCTGCTCAAAACCGTCCAAAGGCTTCCCCTTTCAGAGGAAACTGAAGTTTCTCCAGTCCTCAAGGCCTAGCAGAACCTAGTCCCCTTATTAGCTCCAAAGTTTCCTCCTACTATTCATC
This sequence comes from Dasypus novemcinctus, assembly GCF_030445035.2. NCBI lineage: Eukaryota > Metazoa > Chordata > Mammalia > Cingulata > Dasypodidae > Dasypus > Dasypus novemcinctus. Next base: position 84,396,451 of record NC_080684.1, on the reverse strand, counting down.
TTCCTGCTTGCTCTCTCCACTACACTAGGTATTTTACAATTCCTTAAACATGGCAGGCACGATCTTGTCTCAAGGACTTTAAACTTGCTGTTTTTTCTGCCTAGATAATACTTTCTGTAGATATCTATATGACTTGCATCTTTGACTTTTACAGGTCTTTACTCAAAAAACTCATTTTAAACAAGATCTTTCCTAACTATCCATTTAAAAGTGCAAATCCTCTTACCCCACATGCAAATTGATTGTCCCTCCTCACTTCTCACCTTTTTTTACATCTATTACACTTAACAAAATATAATATAATATTTACTTATTTATTGTCTGTCTTCTCCCATGAGAATCTAAGCTCCAAAGGGAAGAGGCTTTTGTCCATTTTGTTCACTACAGTATCCAGAACTGTGCCAGACATTTGTGTTCAATAATTATTTCCTTCATGAATGAACAAATATGGGAATGAATTCTCTAGTTTTATCAAAAAATAGAACCACATATATGTACATATATGCTTACAGATTTCAACATCAAGCCAAGTCAACATCAAAGAGCAAAAAAAGTACTATGTTAGAAGACATCTGGGTTCCAATCCATCCTTCAGCACTTACTAGCCTTGCAACTTTGAGCAGGTTACTGAATCTGTATACGTTTCAGCTGGTGAGATTTCAAAAGATGTTATATTCACTTCTTAATAAATGTGGGAAATCATATTAGATTCCATATTATTCCCAAACTCCAGCCCCAAAAGTCAGCATCGGGGCCTATTCACCTCTACATAACTTTACTCAGTTTCTGCAGAAAGTACAATGTGGAAAGCAGTACGGCAGTTCTTAAATAATTTACCACATAACCCAGCAATTCCATTCCTAGGTATGTACCCAATGATATTGAAAACAAAAACTCAAACAGATTCAGGTACAACAATGTTCACAGCAACATTGTTCACAATAGCCAAAAGGTGGAAATAATCTAGGTATACTCGATAAATGGCTAAACAAAATGTGGTGAATACATATAGTGGAGTGTTGTTCTGCTATAGGAATAAAGTTCTGAGATATGTTGCAACATGGATAAACTTTGAAAACATGATGTTGAGTGAAACAAGAAAGGCACATAAGGCCTAATAATGCATGATTCTATACACAAAATATCTAGAAATAGCAAATTCAATGAGGCAGAAAGTAGATTAGAGATTACAAGGGAATAAGCAGACAGGGGAAGGAGTTGACGATGTTTGGTAGCAATATAGTGCTTATAAATTTTGCAAAAAATTTAATTATTGATGTGTTATAAAAGCCAAAAGCTACAAATTACACAAACATCCTTCTTCAATGGAATGGCCAGATTAAATTTGTGATATATTCATGAAATGGAATATTACAATTACACCCAGCAATATTGATGAATTTCACAAAGTTGGGCTTGTGAGATGCTGAATAATGTTTCTTTCTTGGTATTGGTGACTGTTACATGAATGTGTTAACATAATTCACTGAGCTCTACGTTTGTGATTTCTGCACTATTTTTTTGTTTTAAACTTCAACAAAATATTTTTAAAACAAAAATGAATGATCTTAACTTCCGACTAAGATTACCCTCCCACGTGAAATAACCAAAGCAGGACAAAACAAATGAAACAAGACTTTCAAGACACTGTACAATTAGGTAACCAAAGATAGTGATACCTGGGAAATAGGAAACAAACTAGGTAAGTCCTTCATTTGCTTAGGGCAATATAGAACATATTCTGGGCCATAAAATAAGACTTCTAAATTTAAAAAAAAAAAAATCAAGTCATGTAAAGTATGTTCTCTAACCACAATGGAATTATATTTGAAAAATAATTTGTTTTTTTAAGCCATCAAATTTGAAATAGTTTGTTACAGCAGCCACAGGAAACTTCCTTTGAAAAATCAGTAAAACTGATAAGACTCTAGTCATACCAACAGAAAAAAAGACACAAATTAACAATATTAAGAATGAAAAAGGGAGAGCAGATGTGTTTCAAGCAGTTGAGTGCCTGCTTCCCACATGGGAGGTCTGGGTTTCAGTTCCCCGTGTCTCCTAAAAACAAGCAAACAAAAATAATCAACTAAGGGGGGGCTAATTTTCCTATGTACAAGGTCCTGAGGTCCAATCCCTAGATCCCAGTACCTCAAAAAAAAAAGAAAAAAAAAAGTGAAATCAATATAGATTCTACAAATATTAAGGATATGAAGAAAATACTATGAAAAATTTTATATCAGTATTTCAACAACTTAGATAAAATGGACCATATGCAAAATTAAGTCAAAATGGATCATAAGCCTAACAGTAAAACCTAAAATTATAAAACTCCTAGAAGAAAATCAAAGAGGACACCTTTTTATCCTTGAATTAGACAAAGATTTCTTAGATATGACACCATAAACACAGTCCATGCAAGAATACATAAATTAAATTTCAATGAAGATTAAAACTGCTCTTCAAAAGACACTTAAAAGAATGACAAGGTAAGCCATATTTTAGTAAAAAAAAATTTTGCAAATCTAGTATGTGACAAAGGACTTCTAGCTATAAGAAAAGAAACAACTCTTTAAAAAAAAAAGGGCAAAGGATTATACAGGCACTTAGCCAAAAAAGATATTCAGATGGCATTGTTCACCAGGGAAATGCAAATTAAAACCACAATGAGATACCAATGAACACCTACTGGAATGGCTAAAATTTAAAAAGCCAAGCACTCCAAGTTTTGGTAAAGGTGTGAAAAAAAATGAACTCTCATAAACCACAGATGGGAATGTAAAATAGTATAATCACTTTGGAAGCTTTTTGGTTTCTTAAAAAGTTATACATATGGGAGAACCAGGATGATGGTGGTAGAGTAAGGAGCTCCTAGAGTCAGCTCCTGCTACAGGGCAGTTAGCAAACACCTAGAGCTCTCTGGAGTTAGCTGAAGCACCTGTTTGGGTGCTCCAGGAGGCCAGAAGAGCATTCTGCAATGTCCTTGGGGGAGAGGAAGAAGGACACTGCCCGTCTACAGAGAAGACTCGTAAGTAGAGCTCTCCAGGCCGCTGAGGCTGGTGCCCATCCTCCACTGGAGGCACAAGCCACCTCGGGAGCTGTTCCGCAGCTGGAATTGAAAGCTCCACTTCCCCAAAACCGGGGAGGAAGAGATGGTTGGGTACCAATTTCAGCTATGATGAGGAAATTCAGTGGGCTACAGTATGATCCTGAGAACAGCTAAGGTTTGAGCATGTCAGGTCAGAAAGAAGCCAGAAGCCACCATCTTAACTCCGCATCTGGCACGAGGGGAAGCGGGGCGGACTGAAAACCCCAGGTGCTGGTGGGGACCAGCTTCTTCCCATCAAGATCACATTGCAGGTCTAGCCTAGGCTCCAGTGCCACCTCCAGCAGGGAGGAAATGTGGGGACCTGCACCAGCATCTCTGGGAAATTACCAGCCAAGCCGGGGAGGCCGGTGATCATCCTACTCTGGCGACTCCCAGGAGCTGCTCTGTGACAGGAATTGGAAGCTCCATTTCCCAGAAACAGGGGAGGAGGAGACTGTTGGCTGCTGATTTCAGCTACTGATTGGGAGACTTGGCTGGCTAAGAAATAATCCCAGGAACAGCTGGGGTGTGAACTAGCCCAAGTAAGAAAAAGGCCAGTAGCCACCGTTCTGACCCCACCCCCAGCCTGAGGGGAAGGCGGGCTGACAGTTTCTTTCAAGAAGATCAGCCTGCAGCCTGCCTCTGGCAGGGAGGGGGCTGAGGAGTTGTGCACCAGCCTATATAGGTAACTGCAGGGAACTTTAGCTGGCATAGACTAAAAATCAGAAGTCTACCAGGGCAACTGTGGTCATCTTAGGACCTGCACTGCAGACTGCTGCCCACACCTGCAGCTCCATCCTTGCCCCAGGTTAGGGGAGAAAGGGACGTGAAGCTTCATCAGCCTCTCTGGGCAACTACAGTCTAGGCCTGCACATGGATTACACCACAGAGCTGTGACTCTGTCCCTAACCCTGGCAAAGGAGAAAGATGGAAGAAGCTTCACTGGTCCCTGGTGCAACGAGGGCAGCTTGAGCCTCCACAGCTTACAGCACCAACTACATGCTTGTCTCCTACTGCAAAACCAGCAAGGGAGAAATGACAGGAAGCCCTAAACTAGAGAGAAAAACTGCACCCAAAAAAATACTCTACTAAGCCAGATGCTAAGACACTAACAAAAAATTACAACCCACACCGAGAAACAGGAAGCTATGGTCCAGTTAAAGGAACAAGATAAGCCCCCAGATGACATAAAGGAGTTGAGACAACTAATTACAGATGTTCAAACAAATCTCCTTAATAAATTCAATGAGATGGATAAAGAGATTAGGGATATTAGGAAGACACTGGATGAGCACAAAGAAGACTTTGAAAGCATACACAGAAAAATAGCAGATCTTATGGGAATGAAAGGTGCAATCAATGAAATTTTTTAAAAAATTGGAATCATATAATAGCAGATTTGAGGAAGCAGAAGAAAAGATTGGTGAGCTTGAAGAAATGGCCTCTGAAAGTGAACATACAAAAGAAGAGATGAAGAAAAGAATGGAAAAAATTGAACAAGGTGTCAGGGTGAAGGACATAGATATAATATCCCTGTCCAAGAAGCACAACCTACTCCCATCCGAAAAAATCCACATAGACCAACTCCAAGACATGTATTCATTAGAATGTCAAAGGCCAAAGACAAAGAGAGAATTCTGAGAGCAGCAAGAGAAAAGTTACACATAACATATAAGGGATATCCAATAAGATTAAGTTAAGATTAAGTGCTGATTTTTCACCAGAAACCATGGAGACAAGACGACAGTGGTCTGATACATTTAAGATACTACAAGAGAAAAATTTCCAACCAAGAATCTTATATCCAGCAAGACTGTCTTTCAAAAATGAGGGCAAAATTAGAATATTCACAGATAAACAGAAACTGAGAGAATTTCTAAACAAGAAACGAGAATTTCAGGAAATACTAAAGGGTGTGCTAGAGCCCGAAATAAAAGACAGGAGAGAGGGGACTGGAAGAGAGTCTAGAAATGAAGATTATATCGATAAAAGTAACTACAAGTGTCAAAAGAGTGGTGAAACTAAAATATGACGATAAAACTCAAATAAGAATAAATTTAACCAATGATGTAAAGCACTTGTATTCAGAAAACTGCAACTCAAAGTTAATTCAAAAAAAGTCCTAAATAACTGGAAGAACACTTCATGCTCATAGATTGGAAGACTAAATATCATTAAGAAATCAATTCTATTCAAACTGATATACCGATTTAATGCAATACCTATAAAAATTCCACCAGCATTAAAGAAAAAATTGAAAACACGATCATTAAATTTATTTGGAAGGGTAAGGAGTCCTGAATAGCCAAAAACATCATAAAAAGGAAAAGTGACCCCTCATCTCCAGACTTTAAATCATAATACCTACCTATAGTGGTAGAAATAACATGGTACTGGCCTAAAGACAGACACAATAGACCAATGTAACCAAATTTCTGGTTCACAAACAGACCCTCACAGGTATGGTGAAGTGATTTTTCACTAGCCTGTCAAACTCACACTGCTCAGAGAGAACAATCCATTCCACAAATGGTGCTGAAAGAATTGGACATCCACAGCTGAATGAAGGAAAGAGGACCCCTATCGCACACTTTATCCAAAAACTAACTCAAAATGGATCAAAAAAATAAAAATAAAAGCAAGACCCATAAAACTTCTAGAAGAAATTATTGGAAAATATCTTCAAGACCTGGTGGTAGGTGGTGGATTCTTAAAGGAGATAAGAGAAGGACTGAGTGGACTATGGATGTTTAATGCACGTAGAAGTTTTAATTTGCTTTACTGTAAAATTGTGGAAATACATAGAATGGATGATAACACACAGTGAGTAACAGCTAGTTTATAAATGGGGATGTGACTGAAAATGGTAGTCTAGTTATGTAAATGCCAACTGACAGAATGGTTGAGAATAATCTAGGAACTGGATAGCACAGTAAACCAAGAGGTGGGTGAGAATTGTGGTTGATGGTACAGATGCCAAGAGTGTCCTTTGTGAGCTAGAACAAATGTATATCACTACTGCAGGGTGTTGGGAATGTGGAGATGCATGGAAAAAATACAGCTGGAGTGACCTATGGACTGTGGTTAGCAGTAATAATATAATATTCTTGCATCTATGCAAAAGATGTACTGTGTTGATACTGAGGCAGTATGGAAAATGTGAGCCAAATGTACACTATGGACATGGCAATAATCAGATGATATTATTTTATCTGTAGCAAAGGACACACCACATTGTGGTGTGTTGATGGAGGAGTGTTGTTTGGGAATTCTTCACATGTGCATGATTGTTTTATAAGTTTACAACTTCTGTCATAAAAGAATATATATTTAAAAAATAATAATAGGGTGGGTTGGGGGAAAAACACATCAAATGAAGATAAGAACTACGATTAGTAGTAAGATCTTGACAGTGTTCTTCCATAGTTTATAACAAATGTCTCATGACAATGCAAGGTGTTAGTGGAAGGTTGATGTATGGGACCCCTGTATGATGTTATGCATGTTTGCTTTGTAAGTTCACAACTCTTATATACACTTAATCGTTTATGTACGTTCATACATAAATGATATAAAAATAATAATAATCAGATTGGTTAGGGGGAAAATACTTCGTTTAGTAGTAATATTTTGACAATACTCTTTAATTATTAGTTAAAAAGGTTTAAAAACAATGCAAGTTAGTGGTGGTAGGGTGAGATGTTATATATGTTTGATGTTATATATGTTAATTTTGTAAGTTCACAACTATTATATACTTACTGTTTATGTATGTTTATGTATAAGTGATATATTTCAATTTAAAAAAAAGTTATACATATGTCTACCATACAACCTAGCCATTCTACCCCGAATTATTTACCCAAAAGAAATGAAAGCATGTCCATCAAAAACTTGTACATGAACGTTCACAGCAGTTTTCTTTGCAATAGCCAAAAACTGGAAACAACCCAAGTGAATATAAACAAACTGCGGTATGTTCATAAAATGAAATACTGCTCAGCAATTAAAAAAAGATCAACTATTGAAAGGCACAATATGGATCAATCTCAAAACAATTATGTTGGCTGAAAGAAGTCAGACAAAAAGAATACATATTATATGATTCCTTTTATAAAATTCTACAAAATGCAAACCAATCCATAGTGACAGAAAGCAGATCAGTGGTTTCCTGGAAAGAGAAGAAGGGATAGATCAGGGTGAGGGAGAGGAGGAGGGTGGGATTATTAGGGGCATAAGGAAACTTTTGGGGGTGACCATTATCTTGGTAGTGCTGATGGTGTCACAGGCATACATGTTAAAACTCAAAAAATCATACACTTTGAATATGTGTGCCAATTATACCTCAATAAAGATTTTATAAAATAATAAAATGATATCTGTTTCCAAGGAACTTAGATTCTATTACATAAACTTACTCTAGAAAACTGAAGGCATTTCAATAAGCAGGAAAAGGAAAGTCAGAAAAAGTAGACATAAATTAAGAAGGCTAACAATACTCTTAATACCTACTAAATAATTTCCTTAAAGATTTAATTTAAAATTTGTATTACTTTTTTTTACTTCAATTTAATATTGTGATTATGGAAAGTATTCACATGGTTAAAATTCATAAAGAAAGGAAACCATCTCTTTGTAAAGCCACGAAGTTCCCCTACCCCAAAGTACCAATGTTCCACATATTTAAAATATATTTAAGTCCAACACCTGAACTGTAGAAAAAAATTCTAGACACAGAAATAATTTTTAAATTATCCCAAAGGTTTACATAAAGTAGTTATTTGAAGATCCCAAAGGTTTAACTAAAGTAGTTTATATGGCTAATAAGTTTGAAATAGCCAAACAATTTTAAAGAAAAATACTCTTTTCATCACATGTTGAATAAAAATACATACCTGAAGCAAACCATATTTGGTTTCTACATCATAAAGTTTATAATCCTTAATGTCTGCAGATATGGGGGAAGGTAGGTTTTCCCAGTTACCAAGAACATTTGCTAAACTGGCAAAAACTGGTTCTGTACAAAATGCCAAGCAATCCCTGTTTTAAAAAAGAAAAATAGCTATTTACTATCATTTTTTCCCCACATTATCAAATCAAATATATATAAAATATCAATATCTTATTCAACTATCAAAAAGAAGGTAGACTAATTTGGATTTAATTTCATTAAAAATACAATACACTTAAACCAGTAGAGAAAAGTCAGGAAGCTTTGTATATGAATATACTGAATAAATCATTCAATCTTTTAAATTATATACTGCGATATTCTGATACTTTTTTTTTAATTCAAGAAGGGGGAAATTAGATATTATTTTCTTTTCCATATGCTTTTCAAATGATTGACATCCTTTATGGAAAATCACTGAACTAACTGGAAATATTGTTACATCACACCTATGATATTTCCCTACTTCCAAGACTAATTTTTAGAACACACTCAAAGGAACATTCAAATTTCCCATGATGCCTCCAAAACAAGTCAGGAAGAAGCCAAAAGGGCATAGCTCCAAGTACCACTTCCACTACTACCAGAGCAGCTTTGCTTTTATCTATTTTTATATGTATATCATTTTTAAAGGTGCCACAGTTTTTTTTTAATTATTGCTCTTTGATATATAAAATACATAAATTCAGCAAATGATAGATGTTAAAATTCCATAACTTACAGTGATCAAGAGCTCAGTTCCTGTATAGGAGGAAAACTGCTCAAATACTCTTAAATCTTTTCTAAGGTTTCCTATGATTCCCAGAATTGATTTATTTTAACAACCCTCTTATTATTTTTTTTCTCTTTGTCCTTATCCACAAATAATTCTTGGGCAAGTCAACATCCATATAATTATGTCTCAATTGTAAGGCCTTTGATCTTTCCTGGATATTCATTTCCATCATCATTACATCACATTCCAGCAGGAATATATCCTCTCCAAGACCCCATCACAGCTACTCACCAGTCATTTACTTCCTATCCTTTCATTATTTCCACCAGACTCAGCTTCCTATTACTTTTATTCAACAAATTCAACTATATTATACTCCACATTCCTTTTTCTCCCCAAACCAACTCAACAATAAACTTAACTGAGCAAGTTTCTTTTACTCTCCTGCTTAAGTCATAGAATACAGTTGAAGGAAAAAGTAGGACGCCGAATTTCTTTGTAAACTTAGTGTAAAGTCATACAGACTTTAATATTGCTTTTTTTATTTTTCAACATTCAAGAACATTTGTTCAAAGCCCTCATTTAATTTTATGGCCTCCTATATCTACTGTTCACCTATTATCCACATTCTACTTCATTCATCTAACATGAATGATCTAATTGCCTTAAACTTCACCTTAGAATATTATTGATTCCTTAAATATCCTCCTAAATTTTCCTTTGAGTTTTTATCATTTGACAGCAATCCCTCCTGTTTCTTTCCCTGGTTCTTCTTTCTTCTCTGCATTTCAAGGTTCAGTCCTCAGTACTCTGCTCTTTTGATACACACAGTTGAAAAACTCATTTTTTCATGGTTTTAACTATTGCCTCTATATTACTCACTCCCATTATATTTCACTAACTCAGGACTTTTATCTGGATTACTTTTTCTACAGTACATATCTTTTGGGTAATTCCAGCGTCATCTCAACATTAGTAATTCATTACAGGAAATTATTTTTTCATTTCCTAAAATATCCCAAACTATTCCCATTTTTATCAATGTTATTAAAAATTTTACAATTAAACAATGAACATGCCTTAAAGTAACCCCTGAATTACCAATTCGTAATTGCCAATAAATTCCTAGTCCTAAAATGTTTAAGCTACAGGGATAGAAAAAGTATAAAACATTGGCCCTGCTCCCCTCAAGAGACCTAAAATGTAATTATGAGATAAAAGATATCTCGATAAAAGTTAAAACAACAGGATGGGTAAGATGTAGAAACCACTGCACAGGAAATACCACAAAAAGGAATCAACAAAGCTCAGAACAAGTATGGCAAACAAGACTTAGTCTGCTCTGGGATACAGGGTTCACCACAGCAAGTGTTACAGAAGAGACAATAAATAGAGCATTCTTCTGAATTTATTCATAAAAAGAGGAGTAATAAAAACCTAATGAAAAGGGGATAAGAAATTCTAGAAACCAGCAAGGACAACTACTTTAAGGTAAGAATTGTATTCTACACATCCCTTCTGTCTTCCATTTTGACCATCACAGTGCTGAACATACTGTAGGTATTTAAATACAAATTCATGGCAAATATGAAAAAAGCCTTTAATATTTCAATGAAACATACATATATATATAGACAATGCAAATAAATTTTAGAAAGCACTAATTTTCCACAAGAATTCAACACTTAGTTTATAAGAATTTTTCACTGTCATTTTACTGTATAGACAGATTTCAAATATACAGTTAATTTTAACCACGCATAAAGTTTTTTCAGTAAAGTTTTATAAAAATTTACCTGGATTCTTCTAAAGGATGTTGGACAGTAAGAAGTCGAGGGTGTCGTAGCCGAGTTAGCTGTTGAACTCCTCGTTTTAGACAATCGATTATTTGATCCTTCTCAAATTTCTGATATTTGTCAATCAGCTTTTTATCAAAGACAAAAACAGCTACTTCCTAATAAAAGAATTGTTACTAATTTTAATCAAGAAATACATAAAAATAAATTTAATGAGTGTCACAAAAGTCTACAAATAGAAATAACTAAAAACTAATGCCATGAAAACTTTAGCACCAATTAATACTTTTCTGATATCTAAGTTAGTTTCCTCATAGTTAGTATATGTGAGTATTTTTAAAGGCATAAGACCAAAAGCCTTCATTTAAAGAATATAGAAAATCTCCAAATCTGAACTCTGGTATCAGAGGTATGTAATATCACAACCTCCTTCCTCCAAATAGTAAGCTCTTATTTAATCAGAATTCAAATAAAAGTTCAAATGTTTTAAAAATTCAAAATTCTATTTATAGAGTACACTACAAAATCTTGAAGTATTTTTTTGAAAGAAAGGTTGTCAGGAAATGTCTGTCTATTTAAAAACAACTAATTTTAATGCATCTTTTAAATGAGTTAATCTATACTCTCATTCCGTTCTGTCCCCCATCATCTGACTTGTTAAGGGCTGTAAGTGAAGCTAGTTACCAGTACAGGAAGCTATAGCCCCACCATCACCCTTGGAAGTCATTCACAGTTTATACATATCCCTTTTAACATGTTCTTTTTTTAATTCTCTCAGTTACTCAAGAAAAAAGAGTTCTCATCCAGTTATCCATTCTTAATATAACAGCCAAAAAAATAGTTCTATTATTATCTCACATGTACAGTACATCAATTATACTAGGTCTCCTTAATAATGCAAAGAAAACTGATAAAGTCAGAAATAAAATTGGAAATGAATCAACACTAGTTTTCCAAAATTCTTTGAAAGGTTTTTTAATGACTTTCTCAGGTTTTTATAAATCTCTAAATCTACTGGCATTCAACTCTAATATCCAGTATAGTAGCCTTCCATGTTATTGCTTTGTTCTTCTAATTTTCTTCTTCTTCTTTTTTTTTTTTTCTACATTAGAATTATAGTTCTCACAAGTTAGGCTGGCAACCTAATCACCTAACAGATTTATTACAGAATTCCAAACCAACATAATTCTCAAACACAACTCAAGTTGGAGGTTTCCTAGGTACTCTCTAAGTTAAGGATTTTAGAGGATTGAGTTGCTGAAAAATAAAGGTACTATTTAGTAAACATAATTAATTCAAACAATCCATTCCAAGCTTCATGAATAAAATGGCATTTACTATTAATATAATAGAAGTGTATATGCACAGCACTCAAAACACCAGCATTAGACAGACTACAGCAGAGTTTGAGTCAATTTCCCTAAAACTGACCACCTGACCTTGGATAAGTTTTCTCATCAGTAAAATGGGGATACATTACAGTAAGAATGCTTCATAGGATCACTGAAGAGTAAATGAGGACTTACAGGAAGACAGACAAAAGGCAGAGAGATCACTTGTCTCCCAGAAAAAATAGCTAGAGGTTAGGTAGAGACTGTCTGGAGAGCCGCTCTTGGGCTCAGGACATCAGAGGAAGGCCAGACACCACCAAGAAGCCAGAGGGGTGAAAGCAAGGGAATCTCAGCTGGCTAAAAACTCCTTTGAGTAGAGCTGCAAAAGCAGCAGTGGAACAGTATGGAACAAATAGCAGTGTGCACACTGCAGCAGCTGTGGACTGCCATGGCTAGGGACTGAGGAGGTTGCAGGGGTCTTCTTCCCCAAGAAAGGGGAGAAGGAATATAGCCTACGGCAAATTCAGATTTTGGCTAAGGAAATTGGTCTGCTACATACGGGGGTCCTACACTTCCAGGTCTAATGGGGGACAACATTGTTTGCCCTGAGAGTCTGTAGGGAGCTAAAGATAATTAACTTTCTCAAACACACACCAAGGGAGGGTGTGGCCTGCCAAAGGTGGAGAACAGCCTGAGGACATTGCTTCTGTACCACCCACCTGCCTGAGAAGTTACACTGAATGCATCCCCGCTTAGCACCTGTGGTCTGAGCTGAGAGGCCTGCCAAAAGGCGCCACCTGCTGGCCAGACCACAAAAGTGCACAAAAAGGAAAAATAATAATAAAAGAGCAAGCAAATGATTTCACTTCTACCATCTCCAAGGCCCTTGGAAACTGGCCTGCACCCCATTACCAGGTCATTAGCCTTAGTATGAGCAGTTAAATAGGGACAATCCTAAATATCTAGAACAAATTGAACCAAGAGCCAAAGAACAGTTGTAGCACATAGCTACTTAACAGTAAATCCCTAGGCAAGAGAGAGAAACTGAACATCAGTAAACTCAGCATCAGAATCAGATGCCTCGGGAAGCAGATGTGGCTCAACTGATAAAACATCCACCTACCATATAGGAGGTCCAGGGTTCAAACCCAGGGCCTCCTGGCCTGTGTGGTGAGCTGGCCCACGCACAGTGCTGCTGAGTGCAAGGAGTGCCATGTCACACAGGGGTGTCCCCTGCGTAAGGGAGCCCCACACTCAATGAGAGTCGCCCCGTGCAAAAAAAAGCATAGCCACCCAGGAGTGGCGCACACACGGAGAGATGACACAGCAAGATAATGCAACAAAAAGAAACTCAGATTCCCAGGGCCACCAAGAATACAAACGGACACAAAAGAACACACAGCAAATGAACACGAGAGCAGACAACATGGGGGAAGGGGAGAGAAAGAAATAAAATCTTAAAAAAAAAAAAAAACAGATGCCTCAACATCAGCTGCAAGCCATATAAAGAAAAAGGAAGATATGACTCAGGCAAAGCTTCAATGGGACACAGGAATTAAAAGAGCTAATCAATGAGGGTCATACAAATCTCTTAAATCAAATCATGGAGTTGAGGGACAACATGGTTAAAGAATAAAAGACATTAAGAAGACAGTGAGTGAGCATGAAGAAAATTTTGAAATGTTGGATAAAAAAAATAAGACTATGGGAATGAAAGAACCAATAAGCGAGACTGAAAATACAATAGAGGCACACAACAGCAGATTTGAAATCATGGAAGAAAGAATCAATGACATAGAGGAAAGAACTGAAATTGAAGCGAAAGAAGAACAGAGAGACAAAAGACTGGAAAAAAATGAGCAGGGGCTCAGAGAGTTGAAGGGTAACACAAAGGGCAACAACATACATGTTATGGGAGTTCCAGAAGTAAATGAGAAGGGAAAAGGGGCAGAAAGTATTTGAGGAAACAATAGTTCTCTCATGAAAAACATGAATATAAGTCTCCAGGAAGCACAGCATATTCAATTAGAATAAATCCAATTAGACCTACCCGAAGACACATAATATGCAGAATGCCAAATGCCAAAGATGAAAAGAAAATTCTAAAAGCATCAGGGGAAAAGCAAAACATCACATACAAGGGATGTCCAATAAGACCTACTGCAGATTTCTCCTCAGAAACCATGCAGGTAAGAAGGCAGTGGTACTGAAAGATAAAGACTACCAGTCAAGAATTCTTTATCAGGCAAACTGTCCTTCCAATACGACAGTGAGCTTAAAATAGTCACAAATAAACAGAAACTAAGAGTTTATAAACAACAAACCAGCTCTGCAGGAAACACTAAAGTGAGTTCTGCAGTTAGAAAAGTCAGTAATGAGAGGTTTGGAGGAATGTAGGAAGGAATACTAGCAAAAAGGATAACCAAAAGAGTAAAAAGACAGACGAAAATAAGATATGACAAATCAAAGCCAAAGGATAAAATGGCTTAAGTAATGCCTATAAAGTAATAAAATTGAATGCTAATGGATTAAACTCCCCAAACAAAAGACATAGGCTGATGGAATGGATAAGATAACATAAGCCATTCATACGCTGTTTACAGAAGACTCACCTTAGACCCAAGGAGGCAAACAGACTGAAAGTAAAAGGTTAGAAAAAGGTATTTCATGCAAATAGTAAGCAAAGGAGAGCAGGAGTAGCTATACTGGTGTCAGACAAAACTGACTTTAAATGAAAAAAGGTGATGAGACAAAGAAAGCCTTTATATATTAATAAAAGGGACACTCCACCAGGAAGGAATAACAGTCATAAATATCTATGCACCTATCCAGGGTGCCCCAAAATACATGAGGCAAACTCGGGCAAAATTGAAAGGAGAAAAAGACATCTCTACAATAACAGTTGGAGACTACAACATGCCAGTCACATCAATAGAGAGAATAACTAGACAGAAGATCAACAAGGAAACAGAGAACTTGAACAATATAATAAACAAGCTGGACCTGACATATACAGAACACTGTACCCCAAATCAGCAGGTTACACATTCTTTTCAAGTGCTCATGGTAAGCAGGGGTGGTACAACATAAGAAAATCAATTAATGTAATACATCACACTAAAAAATTGCAGGGAAAAAAACACAAGATCATTTCGATTGATACAGAAAAGGCATCTGACAAAATCCAGCATCCTTACTTGATAAAAACCTTTCAAAAGACAGGTAAAGAAGGAAAGTTCCTCAACATAATAAAATGCATATACGAAAGTCCCACAGTCCCACAGCCAACTTCGTACTCAATGGGGAGAGCTTGAAAGCTTTATCTCTAAGATCAGGAACAGGGAAATGGACTTTGGCCCAGTGGTTAGGGCGCCCGTCTACCATATGGGAGGTCCGCAGTTCAAACCCCGGGCCTCCTTGACTGGTGTGGAGCTGGCCATGTGCAGCGCTGATACGCGCAAGGAGTGCTGTGCCACGCAAGGGTGTCCCCCGCGTGGGGGAGCCCCACGCACAAGGAGTGCGCCTGTGAGGAAAAGCCGCCCAGCGTGAAAAGAAAGAGCAGCCTGCCCAGGTATGGTGCTGCCCACACTTCCCGTGCTGCTGACGACAACAGAAGCGGACAAAGAAACAAGACGCAGCAAATAGACACCAAGAACAGACAACCAGGGGAGGAGGGGAAATTAAATAAATAAATCTTTAAAAAAAAAAAAAAAGATCAGGAACAAGACAAGGATGCCCACTGTCACCACTGTTATTTGACATTGTGCTAGAAGTTCTAGCAAGAGTAATTAGCCAAGAAAAAGAAATAAAAGACATCCAAATTGGAAAAGAGGAAGTGAAATCCTGAAATATGTACAACAAAGCCACTTGAGCTAATAAATGAGTTCAGAAAAAAAGCAGGATACAAGATCAACATGCAAATATCAGTAGCATTTTTATGAGCAAGCTGAGGAGATAATACAGAAAAAAATTCCATTTACAATAATAACAAAAGACTGAAATATCTAGGAATTAACTGAACCAGGAATGGAAAGGATCTGTATTCAGAAAACTACAAAACATTGCTAAAAGAAATCAAAGACATAAAAAAAATGGAAGGATATTCTGTATTCATGGACTGGAAGACTAAACATTGTGAAGACTAAACATTGCGAAGATATCAATTCTACTCAAATTGAGTTATAGAGTCAATGCAATACCCATCAAAATTCCAACAACCTACTTTATAGAAATAGAAAAGTTTTTGGAAGGGAAAGGGATTCCAAATACCCAAATACCCAAATCATCCTTAAAAGAAGATCAAATGACTCACATTCCCTGACCTTGAAGTATGTTATAAAGCTACAGTGGTAAAAACAACATGGTATTGGCATAAATACAGACATATTAATCAATGATATTGAATAGATTCCAGATCAGACCCTCACCTCTATGGTCAACTGATTTCTCATTAGCTTAACCAAGTCTACTTTTCCAGGACAGAACATTCTCTTCAATAAATGGTGCTGGGAGAACTGGATATCCATTGCCAAAAGAATGAAAGAGGAACCCTATCTCACTCCATATATAAGAATCAACTCAAAATGGATCAAAGACCTAAACATAAAAGCCAGGACCACAAAACTACTACAAGAAAATGTAGGGAAACATTTACAAGACCCTGTAAATGTTGGGTGTAAGGTCTCTTAAACCTTGCACCCAATGAATGAGAAACAGAAGAAAATAATGGATAAATGGGACCGCCTCAAAATCAAATACTTCGAGAACTCAAAGAATTTTGTGAAGAGGGTAATGCAGCTGACTCAATGGGAGAAAATACTTGGAAATCACATATCCAACAAGGGTCTAATATCCATAATAAGTAAAAAGATTCTACAGCTCAACGATAAAAAGACAAATGACCTGATTAAAAAATGGGCAAAGGACCTGAATAGAGATTTTTCTAAAGAAGAAATACAAATGGTAAAAAAACACATGAAAAAATGTTCAGCATCACTGACTGTTACAAATCAAAGCTACAATGAGATATCATTTAAAACCTACAAGAATGGCCTCTCTTAACAAAACAGAAAACTACAAGTATTGGAAAGGATGATGAAACAGGAATGCTTATTCGTTGCTGCTGCGAATATAGAACAGTACAGCCACTGCGGAAGTCTGTTTAACAGTTCCTAAGGAAGTTAGATATAGATCTATCATACACACACACACACACATCCCAGAAGAACCAATGTTCATAGTGACATCATTCACAATTGCCAAAAGATGGAAACAACTCAGGTGTCCATCAACCGATAAATGGATAACAAACTGTGGATTATGCACACAAAGGACTGTTATTCAGCTGTAAGAAGAAATGAAGTCATAAAGCATATGACAATGTGGATGAACCTGGAGGACACTGTTGAGTGAACCAAGCCAGGCACACAAGGAAAAATACTGTATGGCTTCACAATTATGAACTAATTATAATGAGCAAACTCATGGAGTTAATAGCTAGAATATAAGTCACCAGAGAAAACGATGAGGTTAGAGAATGGAGAGCCGAGGTTTGTAAATGAATAGAAATGGTGAAAGAATATCAGAGGATTTGTAATTAGCAGCCCTAATATACGGGTATGATAGTGGTTTTGTTTTGTTTTAGTAAGGAAAATGCTATTCTCTAATATTGATTGAAGTGATGGATGTATAACTCCCTGATTGTACCAGAAGACATTAATTATACACTTTAGATAAATTGTATGGTTTATGAACAAAAAAATATAATAGAGTGGGTTGGGGGGAAAATACACTAAAAGTAAGATAGGGACTACAGGTAGTAGTAATACTTTGAGGATGATCTTTCAGAATTTGTTACAAATGTTCCACAAAAATGCAAGGTATTTTTAGTGGGGTGATGTATGGGAGCCCTGTATGATGTTATGCATGTTTGTTTTGTAAGTTCACAACTTTTACTATACACTTACTGTTTATGAATGATATATTTCGATAAATTGTTTTTAAAATAAAAAAAAAAGATTAAATGGCATAACGGTTAAAAAAAAACTGTATCGCAATGCTCAGCATATTATAAACACTAAATGAATGCTAGCTGTTATACTACTGTTATATCACTAACCAACATTAAGACCTGTATTTTTATTTTTCTATTACCAGTGACAGTTTTCAGTTGATTCAGTGACACATATGATCAATGATATGCACATTAATGATCAATGGTCAGGAAACACCTTTGAAACATAAATATAGACCTACCACCCTTCATAAGGAACATTAATACCTTAGGCTAAACAAAGAATGAGATACAAACTTAATATCATTTCTATGTCACAGAGACACAAACATTCAGTGTGTAAGAGTATTAGCATGCTGGTTAAGAACACAGTGCCTAGAACCAAACAAAGCTAAATTGGAATCCTACTGTTGCAACATTGGTCACTGATATTTTCAGACCAGGGTCATAAAAGGAATGAGATAAAGAATGCAAATATTATAATACACTCTATAGCTAAAATCTGAGGTATTTATTCTCCTAGACAATCTTGAAAATAAAGGCGTTTCCAAATCACTTGCCTATTTACAGCAATAACAACAGATAATTTTTGCACTGTTATTATATATCAAGCATCATGTTAGTATTTTTCAGGGATCATTCCATTCCTTACAGCACCCTATGAAACAAGGTATCATTATCCTCGCTTCACAGATACGGACTTTGTAGAAAGGATAAATGTTTTATCTAAGATTTCATAATGGGTAAGATGAAAAGACAATATTTCAGCACCAGAAGTCTAATTCTAGGGGTCACCTTATTAGGCAATACATTATTCTGTCTCTCCAAAAAATATACTTTGTCAATAAATATGGAGCACCTGAGTAAACAATGATATATGCCTTCAGTAAAGGAATCATTTGAGTGTAATTTCGAAAGAGCACTCAAACATAAATACGTAATCTTAGTACTTTTGATTATTATGAAACACAGGATAATCAGATGGTAAGGGCTTTATATAATAGTAATTTGGACTAAAAACAAATGGCCTATAAGTTAAAGTTCCTATCACACCATTCATGTGAACAATCTTATTTTAGTAAGTTTCTGCTATAACACATTTTATAAATGTATCTAATTTAAAAGTGTTTATTTTTTTCAAGATGTTTTAATTCTAAAAATAAAGATCACATGGAATGATTCTCCTGAAATCTTGCAGTTTCACTCCTGAGGAACACTTAAGTTCATAAAGGAAAAATAAACAGCAAAACATTCTCTCAGACACTAATAGTTTCAGATCAAAGATGTCAGATTACTATTTAATTCAGAATAGGTTGTCAATTATCTTAAAAAATATTTCTCTTTGTTTCAGTTAACTAAAATTAATTTCAACAAATTTGTGACTAGTTAGCTAACATTTTAGGCCTCTGACTAGCTTCTAAGATAAAATAAAACTATCTTGTACTTCAAAACCTTTTATTAGAATATATCAACATCTAATTTCTAACTTATGTTTCACTTCTACTACTACCCGCTGTTAATACATCTCACTTTTGTAAAATCCTGTCCCCTTAAGATATAAGTTTCTTGAAAAAAGAAGTACATCTTGTAGGTCTCTGTACCCTCCACAGACTAACAATATCTTACACCTAAAAGACACTCAGATGTTTATTGTTACTGGTGGTCAATAAAGATTAGCACTTAATAGGTTTTCATTATCACCTTGAGTTAAAATCTTTTTAACTTTTTCATTAGGAAAACTTTCAAAAATACAGAAAAAAATAAAATACATTAAAGACTAAATAATGCTATCATCCAACATATCTTCCACTTATGATTCAAAAATTGTCAGGTTTAATTAAAATTTGATGCCCTTTTTATATAAAATTAGAAGAAAATGTAAGCAATTTTTGTCCTGTTATTATGTATTTATTCAATGCATATTCTTTAAAATATACTGGCAAAGAAAGTTACCCATTAAAAAGTATTTTTTTGATGTGATGAGGGGGCATTTTTGGGACTTGGCGTTGTCTTAAATGATATTGCAGGGTGAGATATTGGACATTATATATCCTTCCATAACACACTGAATGTACTGGGGGAGAGTGTGAACTACAGGGTAAACTATTATCCACGTGGTTGCAGTGGTGCTCCAAAATGTATTCGCCGAGTGCGATGAGTGTGCCACAATGATGGGGGAGGTTGTTGGTGTGGGAGGAGAGGGGTGGGAGGATGGGAGGTGTACGGGGAATTTATGTTTTTTATAATGTAACATTTTTTTGTGATGTATGTATCTTCAAAAAAATACAATTTACAAAAATGATGGGGGTGGGGGGCGGGGAGTGGGTTATACGGGAACCTCAGGTTTTTTTAAGTAACGTTCTATGTGATCTATTAACTTTAATTTTAAAAAATGTGTTAATAAAAAAATAAGTGGAACACTGAAAAAAATATTTTTTCAATACCCAACTTTAAACAAAATAGGCTTTGTAATTATCTACTTCAAAAATTGTAGCATTTGTCACAATAGAGCCTATACCTATTAACAGTCCTAGTTTATCATTTTTAAAAGCTACTTTGCTTTCTACAAAGTTGATCTATGATGAAAACAAGATAATTTGAGTAATAAAACCTAAGATAATGTACCCAATACATTTAAGATTACCTAACAGCAATTGTACTTTCCTTTAACCTTTCCCTCAGAGCTCCCAGATGTTTTTCTAAAACAGATAGTTTCCCTGAAATCTCTATTTTATGGATCCTTCATGACTGGCCAGTAGTAGAATGTCAGCATCATACTCTTCATTTTTCATCTAACTCTGGGATAATGTTCCTTCTTCATAATGGTAAAAACAAAATTTAAATTTTTATTTAGATTAACTTAAAATTAAGCTAATTTTCTGAGACTAAGAAGTAATAAAACATACACCAATTACTAGAGATAGGCTATGATCATTTTTGATCTAGCAACTTGTACATTCAAGTACATTCAACCTGACACAATAGTTTCCTTTACTTAAAAAACTTTTCACATATAATTTAATTATGCTTTTGCCTACATAGTATCAGCAGACCTCACTCATGAATACTAGAATTCTGGATAAAACAACGTAGACTGTGCATTAAGGAAAGGACCATATCCAATCCTACATTTGGTAGCATGGATAATATATGAACAATCAAATGTTTTATTACTGTGGCAGTGTGGGATTATTTATGAATTCCAAAAAGAGAGATTATGTTTGTAAACTGGTCTTTTCCTCTGGGCGTGATTGTATTAGAGTCAGCTTAGACGTCTGATTAAATTATGGGTTAAGATTAGGGCTTTGATTCAACTACATCATTAAGAGTACAACTCAGTGTTGAGACCTAGCCCCTTTGGGCTGATAAAAATAGACTCTCACACAGAAGTAGACACATAGGAGATAGGCAGTAAGAGAGAGTGTGCCATAGACACAGTCCTGGGAAAAGAGATGAACCTGATAGTCTACAGATGACCTTGTAAAGAGAACAGAGCCTGGAAAGAAATGAGCCCCAGGGAGAGAGATGAGCCTTATACCAGCCTACAGCTGAGATCAGAAGAAGCTAGGACCAAAGATCCTTAAGAGGAAGGAGAAAGGCTGAACCCTTGCACACATCACCCACCATCTTGCATCAACATGTGGCAAAAGATTTTGGGTGAGAAAGTACCTCTTACAGTACCTTGAGTTGGACTCTTTAGGGCCTGGTAATTGCAAGCTTCTACCCCAAATAAATACCCTTTATAAAAGCCAACAGACTTCTGGTACTTTGCATTAGTACCCATTTGGTTGACTAACATAATTACATAACTTTAAAAATCGATCAATCCTCATTATCTTCATAGAAAGAAACAGGTATATAACTGAAGGTGTGACAAAGCTCCTAATGCAGTCAGGGAAAAAATCATATACAAATATGAATGTTAAACCAAAACAAAACTGAAGCTATCCTTTTTAAAAAATAAAAACAACAACAACAAAAAAACAATTTTACTCCAAAACCAGAGAGAAAAAGCCATAATAAAAGTGGGAGGCTCTAAGACTACTGAAAATATATATTAAATCTATTTGGGAGCAATCACCTGGCAAAGTAGTATCTTGTATCAGGAAAAATAGAAAAACTTTCTTAAAAAGCCCAAGAAAAGGCAAATTTTATACACACACACATTCATATTTATATACATAGATATATTTTTCAAACATCTACCCCCAAAATGAATCTCTTGAGAAAAATACTTTCACTTGTGTGTGTGTGTGTGTGTGTGTGTGTGTGTGTGTGTACACCGGAAGCAGGGATTAAACCAGGACCTCTTATGTGGGAAGCTGGCATTCAACTACTGAGCCACATCAGCTCCCCTGAGTTGGTTTTTTCATTTGTTGCTTGTTGTTTGTTTGTTTTTATATTTAGGAGGTAACAGGGATGGAACCTGGAACCTCCCATGTTGAAAGAAGGTGCTCACCTGCTTGAGCCATGTCTGCTCCCCTAATTTCACTTTTACTAACTTGTTTAAATAAAGTATAATTTTAAAATTAGGAGTGGACATGGCTCAAGCAGTTGAGCATCTTCTTCCAACATGGAGATTCCAGGTTCAGTCCCAGTGCCTCCTAAAGGAGACAAACGAAACAAGCAAACAACTAGCAGACAACAAGCACAAACAACAAGTAAAAGAACAACAAGTAAAAAAACAACAAGCAAACAGATAAGGGAGCCATGAGGGGTGGGGAGAGGAGGGGGTTAGAAAAGACAATGACATCCAGTCAAGGGCATTTGTCTCAAAACTACCTCTCAAAAAAGATTTTTTAAAAAGGAAATAAGTTTATGTTCAGATAAACATTTTAATCCTAAACATGCTACTCTACAGAAAGACTTAACTCAGACACAAAATTATAACAGAAACAAATGGCATTAACTCTATGTTCAGCAATTACCTATCAGACATTTAAAAGTTTCAGCAAGGAAGGGAGAGGGAAATATCTCACTGAATATTCAAAAACTAAACAGACTCCCCAGAATGTCTAAAATTAAAAAGAGTAATTATAACAAGGTCTGGCAGGGATGTGGATGTGGAGAAACCATAATTGCTGATGGAAGTATACACTGGTACAACCACTCTGGAAAACTGTTTAGCACTGAACAAATGCATTCACTATAACTTAGCAATTTGATTTCTAAGTAATGTGTCATATATACCAAAGGCACACACAAGAAAAAATATTCAAAGCTGTACTCTACATATCAATGAAAAAAATAACTGCTCTATGTCCAACAACATAGCTGTACTCATGAGCATAACACTGAGGAAAAGGAGCCAAAAATAAGAGTACACACCATATGATTCTATTTAAACAGAGTTCAAAAGCTGGCAAAATTATTCTGAGGTGTTAAAGGACAGGATACTGATTACTCCTCGAGAGACAAGAGTGGGGTAATGACTGAGTAGGGACACAGGTCTTAGTGATGCTTTATTTTTTTATCTGGGTGCTAGTTACATTGGTATGTCCACTATGACAACCTGAATATAAAACAAAAGTCTTTATATTTAATTTTTTGGCAATTATGGTCATCTTTCTTTTTAATTCACGGTATTATTAAATAGGCATGTCTACAGACTATATTATAGATATCTATACAAGCCAGATTGGGCACAACTTATGAAAAGCTCCAACAAGTATAAGAAAGTTTTAAGAAAGTTTTTAAAAAGTATACAAAAGTTTTTAAAAATAAGTTTATATTTTTAAATATTAAAAAGAGCACAATTTTTATTCTTTAAATATAACTTTTCCATTATGTTTTTCCCCAGTTCTCTAGGTCAGTGCTGTCCAATAGAACTTTCTATGATGATAGAATGTCCTATATCTGCACCATCTAATATGGTAGTACTAGACACAAGTGGCTATTTAACCACCTTAAATGTGACTAGGGCAACTAAAGAAGTGAATTTAATTTTAATTAACTGAAATTTAAATAGCCATATATAGCTAGAGGCTATGATATTTAATAGCACAGCTCTAGATTATCTATTTTCGATGGTTCCTTTTCAATAAAAATGAGACAATTTGAAAAAGAAATAAAAATTTGAATAAGGAATTCCTTAAGCAATTAGCCAGTAGTCAAGATAGTATACTCAGTTCTGACTCTTACAGTTTGACAGAAGCAAAGAAATAAAATCCAAAACCATAGCCACAGAGAATTCTAATGTATTCCAAAACTATCTTTTTCCCCATAAAATAAAAGTTGAAAAGATAAAATGAAGTGAAGGTTCTCACACAGTTCTGGCATTTAGTAGCTGACAACAGGACTCTATCATGTATCATGTATGCCTGGTTTTCATATTCTATAGTTCTCATGAGCAGCACAGAAGACCCAACATTATCAGAAGATTCAATAAACATATGACTCAGCATAAGAACTACTGATATCAACACGAGCCCCTAAGACCCTTGTGGTTATAGCACAAAGACACCATTACGCTACCCATCCTTAATAAGAAACACAGAATTTAGCAAATTTGGTGTTCTGTTTTCTCAAGTAAATGATTGTGAAAGCATTGTGCTAGTGTTGGAGGTTGTTTATGCTATTTACTTATAACTTCATGAGCTCATTGATGGCTTTTTAAGTAGTCAATAGTCAATAACTGCTTATTTTTTATAAGTTCTTAGTGAACTGAAAAGCAAAACAATGTTCAAAAATAACAAATCACTCAGCACTTAAGATAGAGAACATAAAATGTCCCATTAGAACATCTTCAATTCTGGACCTCATCAATGACTTCCAACAAAATTTACAGACCAGGTACAAACCACATACCACATACCAGCAACCTACCAATGATGCTACTTCATAAAAGAATAACCAAAGTCAATCTGGTCTTTAATATACTTGTGTGTGAAATAAGCAGACTCTAGGAAAGTACCAAATAATGCATACCCACAACTGTATGATTATGGTAGTCATTAGCAGTAAAAGAGATAAATCTCATACTTCTTATAATCTATTAGTTTCACTTGCGGGGAAGTCAAAATACTTTGGAAACAGCAATTCCTTTTTTCCAAGAATTATATTTCTACAGAATTTTTAAGCCTGGAGATTTTTCTATTCTTTAATAGCTCCAACAGAAAGCTATTGGAGGGAAGCAGATGTGGCTCAACTGATAAGAGTGTCTGTCTACCATAAAGAAGGTCCAGGGTTTAAACACAGGGCCTCCTGGCGTGAAGTGAGCTGGCCCAAGCGCAGTGCTGATGTGCACAAGGAATGCCATGCCACGCAGGGGTGTCCCATGTGTAGGGGAGCCCCACATGCAAGGAATGCGCCCCACAAGAATAGCTACCCCACACAAAAAAAGAAAAAAAAAAGAAGGCTGTTGGTAAAATTTAACACCAACAGTCCTCCACATTTCTATGAACCATGTGTTGGTCTGTCAAGCCAAAAAAAAAAAGACAACTCATTCAAACTTCAAACTACTCATCTTATCCAAAAGAACAGTTTTAAAATAACAAATAATTATATCCTGACACACACCATTGATTAAAACTTATAAGTATCCGTTCTTCTAGTGTTTAAAAAAAAAAAAAGGTTAAACATGAATATTACAAAGTCTATTTTCTGCAAGGCTATAGAAAAAAAAAGAGGGAATAAAGAATGCACTAAGTAAAAGATACAATGTTGGAAAAATTTAACTGGGTATTTGCCAACAACTTATTGAGAAATTTGAAGAGAAACTTTAAGGAATATGACAAATTTATCCTAAATGTTTGCTAGATATTATAATCTAATAACTCTTTTGCTCAAGTGACATGCTAATTTTATTAAGGAAGCTAAATTAAATTATAAGATGAAATGATATGTCAAGCAATAAATTTGTAGCTAGGAGATCCAGGGAATGCATAAAAGCATTTGTTTTCTATGACTTCATAAGACAAAACAAAAAGACTAAAGTACCCACTATTTTTGACATTTCTTAGAAAAATGCAAACATATTTTGTGGTACTTCGAATGTGTGTTTTTTCCAATCTGACTCTGAATTAAGGCTTACCTGCTTTGTTGACTTTTTTGTGCCATTAAAAATCTTCCAAGCTAGCCCATTGCCACCACTAGCAATGTGTCGACCAACATCGAATTCTCTGGTGACAGGATTTCCCATTACAGCACTAGTGACATCAGCTGTTACTTTTGTAACAGTACTCTTCAACTTATTAAGCATGGACTCCATGGCTGCAATACTGAGCAGTTATATTACCTAAAAACACAAAGGAATAGGGGAAAACTGATCATTTGTTTTTACATGTTTAAGCATTTAACATTCATTATTTAGTCTGAAAGCTTAATCTCCCAAAACAATGAGCAAAACAATCCTACACAGATAAAAGCTATACCTGGTTTTGTCATCAGACAGAGAACCTAACACATGGGGTGCAATTGTCTAGGAGATAAACTGTTCTATTCAACCACAGCTCTCACAAAGTAGGAAGAGATATATTCACATTTGACGCTTTCATTAAAAAAAGAGAATGAAGACTATTCAATTATATATCATGGACCCTTTAAGACTTAAGTGGAAAAAAAGATAAAAGTTTTATACAGCTTTGTTATTAATAATTAATATTGGTTATTTATTTTTATTAATAATCAGTAATTGATCAGTAATTGTCATTGATGATCAGTAACTATTAAATCTAACTTTTCTCATTAGGGGAGCAGGAATTTTTATGGATTAAAACAGGAAAAGGTAGAGTGGTTACCATGACAATTGCAAGTATACACAAGGGTGAGCCTAGTTTTGAAATAACCATAAACAAAGGTAAATTCAGTTTAGAACAACCAACACAATAGTAAGTATAAACAAGGATGAGACTATTTTTGAAATAACCAAAAACAAAGATAAGGTGAGTTCAGTGAATTTTAGTAATTTCAGGTACTAACTTTTGGCTATTCTTAATATACTGGAAAAATAAGAAAAAGGTTTATATAGTATTTCAGTAATCATAATTATAGCTATTTTATAATTAACTCAGTTACAGTTTTAGGCTTTTTTTTCAATTCAAAACAACCTGGACACCTTTACTGATCAACTAAACAACTAAAACTATTTTAACATTAGGTTATGGAAGAAAGGACTGCCTCAGTCAAGACCCTGGTGTTCACAGAATCAATAATTATCACATATGCCAAAGAGCAAGAAAATGTGACCATGAGATCAAAAGAAATATCAGTCAATAAAAGCAGATCCCAAAAGATAAACTGTGGAGTTACCAATCAAATTTAAAGGAAAACATGACCATAATAAAAAATAATTCTAGAGATAAAAAATATCTCAAAAAAAAATTCAGTGGATGTGAATAGATTGCATATTGTTGAAGAAAAAAATAATAAGTAATACCTCAAAGAGTATAAAGCTGAAAAAGATGAAAAATCTCAGTGATCTGCAGAACATCATAGGTCTCCAGGGATTCACCACCCCAGGAAAGGTGAGAGAGAGGGACACAGCCTAAGGCTGACTCATGTTTGGCCCACACATTTGGTCTGCTGTGTCCCACTAGCTCATCCAGACATGGTGGGACCACACCAGAGTTTGCCCTGGGAGCTGGTACAGGACTGGAGAAATCCAACCCTCTCAGTCTCCCTCTCTTCTAGCAGTGACTGATTGTTGCGGACATACCTCCAAAGGAAAGGAGTGAGAGGGGGACACAGCCTAAGCCTGACTCAGCTACTGACCCATATTTTTGGTCTGCTGTGTCCCAGGAGCCCTTCCAGGCCAGGCCGGGTGGGGCTGTACCACTGTTTGCCATGGAGCCTGCAAGAAGCTAAAGATACATGATCCTCCCAATCTCCTCCTCTACTTACAGGGACTGATTATTGAGGACTAGAAGGAGAGTGGAAATATTTCCCACCTAGGAAAAGGGAGGAGGCTGCCAGAGAAGGTTGGAGAAATGTCTCAGAGAAAGTTTTAATTACAAGGCTCATAGCCTACAGACAGGAAGCTCTATCACATTGATCCTGTCTGTGTTGCAACAAATACACTCCAATTAGCATTGAACTGAGAGCTCCCAAAGAGTGCCATCTGCCAGCAGACCAAGGAAGTGCACATGAGAAAATTAAAAATAAGTAGGAGAGGATTTTTCCAGCCTCTGTAGTCTCCCTCCCCAAGGTCCTAGGAAATGACTCTACAACCAATGACTGGGTCCAGTTTTGAGCAACCAGCAAGACCATCCTAATGGTTCAGGTCTAGTCAGGAATCAAAGAGCAGTGGTAACACACAGTCTCCCTACAGAAGAGAAAGAAATTGAACATCTGAGTAAACTACATCCTAATCAGACGCCTAGACATCGGCAAAAAATTAGGAGCTGTACTAAGAAAAGAGAAGACATGACCCAAGAAAAGAAATATATCAAAGCCCAGAAGACATGCAGGATTTGAGAGAACTAATCAGCACAATGAACACAAATTTCCAAAATCAAATTAATGAGTTGACAATATGGTCAAAAAGATAAATGACATCAAGAAGACATTGAGCGAGTGCAAAGAAGAATTTGAAATCCTGCACAGAAAAGTAACAGAGCTCATTGAAATGAAAGACACAATAGGTGAGATCAAAAACACGTTTGAAGCATACAACAGCAGACTCGAAATGATAGAAGAAAGAAGTGATACTGAAGACAGAGGAGCTAAAATTGAGAGAAAAGAATGGAAAAAACTGAGCAGGAGCTCAGAAAGTTGAATGACAACAAAAAATGCAACAACATACGTGCCATGGGAGTTCTAGAAGGAGAAGAGAAAAGGGGAAGAAAGAGTATTTGAGGAAATCATAGCTGAAAACTTCCCAATTCTCAGGAAAGAAATGAACATACTTGTCCAAGAAGCACATGGTACCCCAATCAGAATAAGTATGAATAGACCTACTTCAAGACACATAACAGTCAGAATGTCAAATGTCAAAAACAAAGAGAAAATTTCAGAGTAGCAAGTGAGAAGCAAACCATCATGTACAAGGGACAACCAGTAAGACTTAGTGCAGATTTCTCTTCAGAAACCAGGGAGATGAGAAGATAGTGGTATGATACAATTAGGATACTGAAAGAGAAAAACTGCCAGCTGAGAATTCTTTATCAAGAGAACTGTCCATCAGATATGAAGGTGAGTATAATATACTCACAAACAAACAGAAACAAACAGAGTTAGCAACAAAAAAAAAAAAAAAAAAAAACCACCTTTGCAGGAAATATTAAAGGAAGCCTTACAACCTCAAAGAAAAAGACCTCAAAGAAAAAGACAAGAGAGACAGGCTTGGAGGAAAGTACACAAGGAAGAATAACAGAAAAGACAACCAAGAGAGTAAAAAGACAGACAAAAATAAGATATAAGAAAATCAAATAATAAAATGTTGGAAGTAAATAGTACATTTATAGTAATAACACTGAAAGTGATTAAACTCCCCAATCAAAAGATACAGCTGCTTACAAGAAACTCACCTTAGACCCAGAGATACAAAACCGGTTGAAAGTGAAAGGATGGAAATAGATATTCCACACGAATAGTAACCAGAAAAGTGCAGGGGTAGCTATACTAATATCAGACAAAACAGACATTAAATGCAAAAAAGTTACAAGAGATACAGAAGGTCCTTATATATTAATAAAAGGGACAATCCACCAGGAATATATAACAGTCATAAATATCTATACACCTAACCAGGGTGCCCCAAAATATGAGACAAACTCTGGGAAAACTGAAGAGAGAAACAAACATCTCTACAATAATCATTGGAGACTTCAACAATCCATTCACATCATTAGATAGAACTAAACAGAAGATCAACAAGGAAACAGAGAACTTGAACAATATGATAAACGAGTTAAAACTAACAGACATACACAGAACACTGCATCCAAACTCAGCGGTTATACATTCTTCTCAAGTGCACATGGGTCTTTCTCCAGGACAGACCACATGTTAGGGTACAATGCAGCTCTCAACAAATATAAAAAGACTGAAATTATACAAAGCACCTTCTCAGATCATAATGGAATGAAACTGGAAATCAACAGTAGATAGGAAAAACAAATTCACAAATGTGTGGAGGCTGAACAACACACTATTAAATAATCCACGGGTGAAAAAAAAATTGCAAGTGAAATAGTAAATATATTGAGACAAATGAAAGCAAGAACACAATGTATCAAAATCTACGGGATACAGCGAAGGCAGACGTGAGAGAGAAATTATAGCCCTAAAAGCCTATATTAAAAAAGAAGTGCTAAACTCAAAAAGATTTAACCGAACAACTAGGGAAACTAGAAAAAGAACAACAAACCAATCCCAAAGCAAGCAGAAGGAAGGAAATAACAAAGTTTAGAGCATAAATAAATTAAGCTGAAAAAAATAAAGAAAATCAACTAAACCAAAAAAGCTGGTTCTTTGAGAAGATCAATAAAGTTGGCAAACCCCTAACTAGACTACCAAAGAAAAAAAGATGATGCAAATAAATACAATCAGAAATGAAAGGGGGGAAGTTACAACTGATCCCACAGAAATAAAAAGGATCATAATAGGATATTATGAGAAACTGTATGCCAACAAACAAGACAACCTAAGTAAAATGCACAGAGTCCTAGAAATACACAACCAACCTACATTAACACTACAAGAAATAAAAGAAATTGGAGGCGGGGCAAGATGGCGTCTGAGTGAGTGCACATCATAATATCTCCTGAAAAGAAGCAGGTGAGTAGGGTTGGAGTCCTGCTGGACTGGGCTGTTTCGGGTGCTTGTAGGGCAGGACGTGTCTGGACATTGATTTAGTGGGACGGTGACAGAGGAGATTCTTCCAAGAGGTAGAATTTTGGGTCTCTTTCACGGAGGTCGGGGTTGTGGGCGGGACCCTTCCCCCTGGGGCTGGCGGCCCGGTAGTGGGGATTCCTGAAGGCTTTGCTGTGCTGGGAAGTTCTCAAGCCCTGAGCGGGCTGTTTCAGGGACTTGCAGGGCGGGAGGTGTCTGGAAGTCGATTTGGTGAGACAGTGATGGAGGAGATTCTTGCGAGAGGTGAAATTTTGGGTTTCTGAATGGAGGTCAGAGGTTCTGGGTGGAGCCCCTCCCCCTAGGGCTGGCGGCCAAGCCGTGGCGATCCCTGCAATCTTTGTTGTGTGGGGTGTTCCCAAACCCTGAGCGGGTTGTTTCAGGGTCTTGCAGGGCAGGAAGTGTCTGGATGTCAATTTGGTGAGACAGTGACAGAAGAGATTCTTGCAAGAGGTGGAACTTTCAGTTTGACATGAAGGTCAGAAGTTGTAGGTGGAACCCTCCCCCTAGCGCTGGCGGCCCGTCCATGGCGGTCCCTGAAATCGTTGTTGTACAGCGATGCTCCCAAAACCTGAGCGGGTTGTTTCGGGGGCTTGCAGGGCAGGTGTCTGGATGTCAATTTGGTGAGACAGTGACAGAAGAGATTCTTGTGAGAGATGGAATTTTGGGTTTCTGACACTGAGGTCAGAGGTTGCTGGTGGGACCCCTCCCCTTAGGACTGGTACCCAGCTGCGGGGATCCCTGAAGGCTGTGTTGTGCTGCGGTGCTCCCAGGCCCCCTGTTAACTGGATGCATGGTTCCCAGCTCTGTGTCCACTAAACCCTGGGGGCCCATGCTCCAGAGACTCACACACCTTGAGTCTGCAATATCACAGACTTCCCATCCTTGAATCAACCCCACCCTGAGTTCCATCTGAGGTCCTTGATTACCCTAGCCCTTGGCATTTGTGTTGTTGTTTTTTTTCTCTCTATCTCCTTAAACTTGGAGGAGTATACCAGCTGTCTTGGGGAGAGTCTAGGAAGAAAGGAGAGGTCAATCTGCTGAGAAAGCCCAATTTAACTAAACGTCCTGGGATAGGAAACTTGGTCTGGGAGAAGGTGGAGTCAGAAAATCAATTAGACCTCTCCTAGCACACCTAAGGGGGAGGGACTGTAAGAGGTGCTATCCAAGCTTCCAGTAGCATATTTGGGGTTTCTGGTGAGGTGTAGGTGATCTCACGCTAGAAATAAAGACCACAGTCTTCTGTGTTGAGTTGGTTCAACAAGGACCTACTTGAATCTCCTACCGGACCTCTCAGGCAGCTTTCCTGCTGCCCTGGGAGAGAGAAGTGAGGAAAGGAGAAAGGGGGAAGGTCAGATCCCTAAGTGTATTATTTAACTGCAAAGAGGATTCCTAGCTTAAAACGTTGGTTCTTCTTTTTTTTTTTTTTTTTGTCTTGGTTGCTAATATTGCTTTGTCTCCTGGTCTTTTCTCCCGTTTTATCCCCCAAGGCCCTTTTTCATTTATTTCGTTTTTTTCTCTTTTTCTTTTTCTTGCTTGATACCCCCCCTTTTCTTTGCCTACCCCCTTTTCTCTTCTCTTTTTTTTTTTTCTTTTCTCTCTTTTTCTTCTTATTTTCTTTATATAAAGGTGCTGCAGGGAGCGCTTCACACTTGTTGTGCTTCCTCATCCTCCATTTCCTCTTTTCTATGTGTATTGATTTTGGCAACCTACACTAAACCCTTTCCCCCATATCTTTCTATCCTACATCATCTACTGTTTCTCTTACATTCCACCTCCCTTTCAGTGGCCCCCAAATTGTCTGACTTTTAATTTCTAATACCTTTGTTCTGTTTTCTATCTTTTATCCACTCTTGACATTATTGTCTTTCTTTTCTCTTTCCCTCTCTCATGAAAACACTGGCTTTTTAATTCATACTATATTCCTCCCCATATTCAGTTGACTGTCTCATTATAGGTACTCTACTTACTGCTATAACTCTACACAACTTACATGAGTCTAATATTAATTCTCCCATATCTCACACTGTTGCTCTGTTAACATTTATTACCAATACTACTTTATACATTTTCTTTTCTTACTCATTTTCCTTTCCCTGGCCCTAATATTTTCCTTCAAAGTGAACTTAGCCACCAACAAGAAAACAGAGTAAGAACAAAGTGACAAAGAGAACACATAACATGCAGGAACAACAACTAATTAATCCCCAAGACTAGACGAAGAAGCTAAGGAACTGATTAAACCCATAAAGATAAAATGATGACCAGACAGCAACAAAAAACTACAAACCAAATCAATAATCAGGAAAACACGGCTGAATCCAATGAACAAACTAAAAACCAGGAAGGGGAGCAGAACATCGGACAAGTAATTACAGATCACAAAGGAAGAGATTAAAGTTATTAAGAAAACAGTTGGAAAGAATATAGAAGAAATTGCAGGCATACACAAAAAGGTAACAGATATGATGGTGATGAACACCACAGTTCAGGAAATCAAAAATACACTCTCAGCAAATAGCAGCAGATTAGAAGAAGCACAGGAGAGAATTAGCGACATGGAAGACAGTATATCTGAAATCAAACAGATAGTAGAACTGATCAATAAAAAGATAGAAAAATCCAGCTAGGACTTAGGAACCTGAGTGACAATGCAAAATGCACAAACATCCATATTATAGGCATCCCAGAAGGAGAAGAGAAGGGAAAGGGGACAAAAGGGGTGTTGAAGGAAATAATGGCTGAAAATTTCCCAAATATACTGAGAGAGATGGATGTACATATCCAGAAAGGACAATGCACTCCAAACACCATAAATCCCAATAGGCCCACCCCAAGACATATACTTGTCAAATTATCCAATGCTAAAGACAAAGAGAAAATTGTAAAAGCAGCAAGAGAAAAGAGAACCATCACATACAAGGGAGGCTCCATAAGATTAAGTGATGATTTCTCATCTGAAACCATGGAGGCAAGAAGGCAGTGGTATGATATAGTCAAGGTACTAAAAGAAAAAAATTTCCAACTAAGGATACTCTACCCAGCTAAACTAGCATTCAAAAATAATAGAGTCCAAAATATTCGCAGATAAACAGAAATTAAAAGAGTATATCAACAAGAACCCTGCCCATCAAGAAATACTAAAAGGAGTTCTGCAGGAAGAAAGAAAAAAACAGGAGAGGCAGAGTTGCAGGAGAATGTAAGAGCAAAAAAAAAAAAAAAAGGACAAAAAGGAAAAAAAAAACAAAATATGATAAACACAAGTCCAAACAAAATATGGCTAACATAAATAATTCCTTGAAAGTAATAACACTGAATGTCAATGGATTAAACTCACCTGCCAAAAGATTCAGACTGGGATACTGGATAAGGAAATATGACCCATCTATATGCTGTCTACAAGAAACACATCTTAGACCCAGGGATTCATGGAGGTTGAAAGTGAGTGGCTGGAAAACAATCGTACAAGCAAACAATAACCAAAAAAAGGCAGGAGTAGCTATATTAATATCAGACAAAATAGACTTTAAATGCGAAACAATTATGAGAGACGAAGAATGATATTACATATTAGTGAAAGGGATAATCTTTCGAGAAGAATGAACAATCATAAATATTTATGCTCCTAAAAAAGGTGCCTCCAAATACGTGAGGCAAACACTGGAAAACTAAGTGAAAGAATAAATGCCTCTACAATTATAGTGGGAGACTTTAATACACCACTATCAACTTTGGACAGAACATCTCAAAAGAGAATCAATAAAGAAACAAAAACTTTGAACAGTATATTAGAGGAGCTGGATGTAATAGACATATACAGATCATTACACCTGAATACAGCAGGATATACATTTTTCTCAAGTGCACATGGATCATTCTCCAAGATAGACCATATTCTAGGCCACAAAGAAAGGCTAAATGAATTCATAAAGATCAAAATCATATAAAATAATATCTCTGACCACATTGGAGTGAAACTGGAAATTTGCAAGGGCCAGAAGGCCAGATTTCACACCAAGATATGGAAATTAAACAGCACACTCTTAGAAAAACAGTGGGTAAAACAGGAAATCTCAAAAGAAATTAATAACTACCTTGAAACTAATGAATATGATAACACAACAAACCAAAACGTATGGGATGCAGCAAAAGCAGTACTGCGAGGGAAATTTATAGCCATAAATTCATACATCAAAAAAGAACATGGGAAACGGACTTTGGCCCAGTGGTTAGGGCGACCATCTACCATATGGGAGGTCCGCGGTTCAAATCCCGGGCCTCCTTGACCCGTGTGGAGCTGGCCATGCGCAGCGCTGATGTGCACAAGGAGTGCTGTGCCACGCAAGGGTGTCCCCCGCGTGGGGGAGCCCCATGCGCAAGGAGTGCACCCGTGAGGAAAGCCGCCCAGCGTGAAAAAGAAAGAGCAGCCTGCCCAGGAATGGCGCTGCCCACACTTCCCGTGCCACTGACGACAACAGAAGCGGACAAAGAAACAAGACACAGCAAATAAACACCAAGAACAGACAACCAGGGGAGGGGGGGAAATTAAATAAATAAATAAATCTTTAAAAAAAAAAAAAAAGAGCAGCAAAAATTGAAGAACTGCACATTTGGAGGAATTAGTAAAAAAACAACAAAGTAACCCCACAGGAAGAAGAAAGAAACAAAGAACAAAGATAAGAGCAGAACTAAATGAAATAGAAAATAAGAAAGCACTTGGAAAGATAAACAACTAAGAGCTGGTTCTTTGAGAAGATCAATAAAATTGACAAACTCTTAGCTAGATGAACAAAGAAAAAAAAAGAGAAGATGCAAATATACAAAATAAGAAATGAGAAAGGAGATATCACCACTGACCCCATAGAAATAAAGACTATCATAAGAGGATACTTTGAAAAACTATATTCCAAAAAAATGACAACTCAGAGGAAATGGACAAATTCCTAGAAACACATAAGCAGCCTATATTGACGAAAGAAGAAATTGATGATCTCAACAAACCAATCACAAGTAAAGAGAATTAGTCATTAAAAATCTCCCAAATAAGAAGAGCCCAGGGCCAGATGGCTTCAAAGGTGAATTCTATAAAACATTCCAGAAAGAACTAACACCAATCCTGATGAAACTCCTCCAAAAATATCGAAACAGAAGGAACATTACCTAACTCATTCTATGATGCCAAAATTACTCTAGTACCAAAGCCAAAAACAAAGACACCACACAAAAAAATTACAGACCAATTTCTCTAATGAACTTAGACGCAAAAATCCTCAACAAAATACTTGCTAACCATATTCAACAACGCATTAAACGAATTATACACCATGACCAAGTGGGATTCATTCCAGGTATGCAAGGATGGTTCAACATAAGAAAATCAATCAATGTAATACACCATATAAACAGATTGAAGGAAAAAAAATCACACAGTGTAATCACATGATTATATCATATAGATGCAGAAAAAGCATTTAACAAAATACAGCACCCTTTCTTGATAAAAACACTGCAAAAGAGCGGAATAGAAGGAAATTTTCTGAACATGATAAAGAGTATATATGAAAAACCCACAGCCAACATCGTTTACAGTGGTGAAATCCTAAAATCCTTCCCTCTAAGATCAGGAACAAGACAAGGATGCCCACTATCACCTCTTCTATTTAACATTGTCTTAGAAGTACTTGCTTGAGCACTGAGGCAAGAACCAGATATAAAAGGCATTCAAATTGAAAAGGAAGAAGTCAAAATTTCATTATTTGCAGATGACATGATCCTATACATAGAAAACCCTGAGAGGTCTACAACAAAACTTCTAGAACTCATAAATGAGTTTAGTAAAGTCGCAGGTTAGAAGATCAATGCGCAAAAATCAGTAGCATTTCTGTACACCAATAATGAGCAAGCTCAGGAGGAAATCAAGAAACAAATACCATTTACAATAGTAAATAAAAAAATCAAATACCTAGGAATAAACTTAACTAAAGATGTAAAAAACTTATACACAGGGAACTACAAAACACTGTTCAAGGAAATCATAGAAGACCTAAATAAATGGAAGAATATTCCCTATTCATG
The DNA here is from genome assembly GCF_030445035.2 of Dasypus novemcinctus. NCBI lineage: Eukaryota > Metazoa > Chordata > Mammalia > Cingulata > Dasypodidae > Dasypus > Dasypus novemcinctus. The sequence goes on along the minus strand of NC_080684.1, from coordinate 84,359,696 downwards.
GACAGAAAGACTAAATTTTATTAAGATGTCTATCCTACCAAAACTGATCTACACATTCAATGCAATCCCAATAAAAATCAACACAGCCTTCTTTAAGGAACTAGAAAAACTATGAAATTTATTTGGAAAGGAAAGAGGCCCCGAATAGCCAAAGACATATTGAAAAAGAAAAATGAAATTGGAGGAATCACACTACCTGACTTCAAAACATACTACAAAGCTACAGTAGTGAAAACAGCATGGTATTTGCACAAGGAGAGACACACAGACCAATGGAACCGAACTGAGAGTTCTGATATAGATCCTCATATATATAGCCATATTATATTCGATAACCAAACCCTCTCAACTGGGAGAGAATGGCCTATTCAACAAATGATGCCTGGAGAACTGGATATCCATATGTAAAAGAATGAAAGAGGATTACCATCTCACACCTTATACAAAATCAACTCAAGATGGATCAAAGACCTAAATATAAGAGCCAAGACCATAAAAACTTTGGAAAGCAGTGTGGGGAAGCATATACAAGACCTTGTAATAAGAAATGGCTTCATGAACTTCACACCAAAAGCACAAGCAGCAAAAGAACAAGTAGATACATGGGACTTCCTCAAAATTAAAGCCTTCTGCTGCACCTCAAAGGAGTTTGTCAAGAAAGTGAAAAGAGAGCATACACAATGGGAGAAAATATTTAACTATATACCTGATAGGAGACTTATAACCTGCATATATAAAGAACTCCTATATCTTGAAAATAAAAAGACAAACAACCCATTTAAAAAATGGGAAAAAGATTTAAACAGACGCTTCTCCAAAGAAGAAATACAAATGGCTAAAAAGCACATGAAAAAATGCTCCAAATCTCTAGCTATCAGGGAAATGCAAATCAGAACTACAATGAGATACCATCTTACTCCCATAAGATTGGCAGCTATTAAAAAAACAAGACTACAAATGCTGGAGAGGATGTGGAGGAATGGAAACAATCATCCACTGCTGTTGGGAATGCAGAAGGATCCAGCCATTCTGGAGGACAGTTGGGCAGTTTCTCAAAAAACTAGCCATATTTGCTATATGACCCAGCAATTCCACTGCTGTGTATATACCCAGTAGAACTGAAAACAAGGACACAAACCGATATACGCAACACCAATGTCCATAGCAGCATTGTTCACTATTGCCAAAAGTTGGAATCAACCCAAATGCCCATCAACAGATGAATGGATAAATAAAATGTGGTATATACATACAATGGAATACTACTCAGCTTTAAGAATGAATACACTAAAAACACATGTGATATCATGGATGAATCTTGAGAACCTAATGTTGAGTGAAGCAACCCAGGCATTAAAGGACAAATACTACATGACCTCAATGATATGAAATAAGTAAACCAAGCTGCCTCAGAGAGCTAGACACTGCATGATAGGCTTAAAGGAAATTAGGGGGTAGAGGAAGGATGTAAGCTGACACCTACATAAGTGAAATCTATGATAAGTTGGAGGTATTTGTACAAGGAAGGGATAAAATGGGGGCATAGGGTTACCTTTGGGTGGGGCTTTGCGGGCTTGAGAGTGGCTAGGGATGGGAGGATGGGTAATATTGCCCAAGAAATTGGGGGGAGGGTGGGGCAACATATGAACATAGGAGATTGTCAGGTGTTTGGTTGAGAGTATAATGCTGAGAAAACTTTTTCAAAAATATAATAAGGAACGTTACCCGTTTAAGATGCTTAATAATCTGATGCAGGACAGGCTCCTAGAGAATATGTGAATGCTCCTTTTGCCATAGTGGGTTATATCATTGGATAGAGACCCATATAATGAGAGTGAAGGTATACCCACACTCTGGGGAGGACTGATGCCCTCATATAGAGGGAATTGTATCTCTCAAGAGAAATGGTGGCTCCAGGTGCATTAGGGTAATTGAACATGTCAAGCCCTCAACACTGTTGCAAGTATCTCTGAACATGGCCCTTCAAGCAATGAAGATTGACTGTCACTGTGGGTCCTAAGGGGAGGGGGAAAGAGGTATTAAATAGATGGAACCAGTGTAACTGTGTGGGCAATAGAAGTGTTCTACAAGAGTACGCAAGGATGGATATAAGACATGGAAAATTACACCAAAAATATATAGGGGCTGATAGGCTAAAATGTAAATCATTATGTAAAACATAAGATAACTAAAAATTTAGAAAATTGTATAGTCTAAAATATAAACCACAATGTAAACACAAATGTTACCTTGTTTGAAAGCTATTGTCTCAATATCTGTACATTAGTTTCAGTAAATATAGTATGAATATGTAAAAAGATTATTGCTGTGGAAGGGAAAAGGTTTTATGTTGGATATGTGGGAGTACTGTATACTGTATATATGAATTACTGTGATCTAAAACTTTTGTGGAGATAAGCTTAATAATTACAAAAAAGAAGAGAAAAGGATAGGACGTAGACACTGAGGAAAAGACGGAGGTAGTTGCCTTGCCAACTTGCATACAAGGCAACACTTATTGCAGTGATGGAAGGCAAAACATCAAAAACAAAGTTTTTGCATTTTAAAATTTTTTGATACCCCAATTTATTTTTACCTTAATTTCTCTAAATTAATATGTATTCTATTTCTAATCTTTAAACTCATCACTATATTCCATTTTACTACTAATGGAACCTGGCAATATATTGGGTTTCACTTTTCAAGAAGTTTTGGATCACAGAGAGGTTCAACAATGGCAGGGGAAGAATACTGGTGTGGAATGTTATTGACAGGGGACGCATGGTTGGCAGGGAGTTCTACAGGGCATATATCCATAAAAATGTTTGGATGTTTTTACAGTGGTTTCAGTTAAAAACGACAATTGAGGGAGTGCTGAGTTCCTACCCAGGGGAGTTCTATCACATTCCCCAATGGAACAGCAACAATCCCCCAAGTGCAATGGCAAAGACCAGTAAAGACGGATGGTCCAACAATCAGCCCTTGGTACTGATGGCTACGATTATGAGCCTGAGTGCCTGAAATATGAATTAGGCCTAGAGCTACAGGGTGCCTAAGTGTTACCTCTTGAGAGCTTCCGCGTTGCTCAAATATGGCCAGTCTTGAAGCCAAACTCAGCATGTAAATGCGTTGCCTTCCCCCCAGCGTGGGACATGACTCCTGGGGATGAGCCTCCCTGGCGCCGAGGGATTACGACCAAGTACCAGCTGATGATGTAACTAGAAAATGACCTTGAATAAAAGGGTCAACTTGGACCAGCAGAATATTCCAATCTACATATAATAACAGGAGTTAAAATGCTTTTTGACCTGAATAAAAGGGGGAAATGGAAAGGTCAAATGAGTTTATATGGCTATGAGTCTCCAAAAAGAGCCAGGAGGTTATCAGAGGGGTTGCCCTTATGCACACCTCAGCAGAGTCCCAGAGACAGATAAAGTAGATACAACCCCAGGTATTGGTTCTTCTGAGGGCTACAGAGACCCACAGGTTCTAGGGTCATGGCAGATGGAGTTCAGTGCCATGTCAGTTGGTTCTACTTTGGAGTTTGTGTTTCTGTGTGATGGAGCTGGACTCAGACGTTTTCTTTGTTCACAAGCCTCTCCTGGTATTTTTACCAGAACTGTAGTTGGTGCTGGGGTTTAATATATACCCAGGGAATCTGAGTCTCTGGACTGACCATGTGATAGCCAGGCCCTGAGCCTCAACAGACTTCAGCTCCTACACTCTGGTTTATTGGACTTACACTCAGCTAACATGGAGTTGAAGTAGGTCAACCACCACACCAGGAAGCCAAAAGTGCCTACAATTGAAAGCAGGAGGATTGCATCCAGCATCCATGTGGAATCTAAGCCCCCTCTTTATATAGATGTGGAGTGGACACAACCATTCAAAGGTCCACAGGATGGAGGAATAGAGTATGGATTAGAGTGGACTTACTGATATTCTACTCATGAACTATTGTGATTAGTAATCAAAGAAAATGTGGCATTGGTGTGGAGAAAGTGGCCATGGTGGCTGCTGGGGGTAAGGAATGGGAGGAAGAGATGAGATGTGGGGGTGTTTTCAGGACTTGGAGTTGTCCTGGGTGGTGATGCAGGGACAGTTACTGGACATTTTATGCCCACCCATGGCCCACTGGATGGACTGTGGGAGAGTGTGGGCTACGATGTGGACCACTGACCATGAGGTGCAACGGTGCTCAGAGATGTATTCACCAAATGCAATGAATGTCTCGTGATGATAGAGGAGATTGTTGTTATGGGGGGAGGAGTGGGGTATGGGGCTGGGGAGTATATGGGGACCTCGTATTTTTTTAATGTAATATTAAAAAAATAAAGACCAAAAAAATAGCAAAAAAAAAAAAGAAATATAAGAAACTAACAAACCAGTCACATTTAAGAAGACTGAATCCATCATCAACAATCTCCCAGCAAAGAAAAGTTCAGGACCAGATGGCTCAATAGGTGAAGTCTACCAAGCAGTCTAAAAAAAATTAACAGCAATCCTGTTTAAGTCCTTCCAAAAAATTGAAGAGGAGGGAAAATTACCCAACACATTTTATGAAGCCAACATCACTCTAATACCAAAGCCAGATAAAGATACAATAAGGAAAGAAAATTATAGGCCAATCTCTCTAATGAACATAGATGCAAAGATTCTCAACGAAATACTTGCAAATCAAATCCAACCACATATCAAAAGATGTATACATCACGACCAGGTGGGATTAATTCCTGGCATGCAAGGCCAGTTCAACATAAGAAAATCAATCAACGTAATATACCACATTAACAAATTGAAGGGAAAAAATCACATAATCATCTCAATGGATGCAGAAAGGACATCTGACAAAATTTAGCTTTTTTTTTTTGATAAAAACACTTCAAAAGATAGGAATAGAATGAAAATTCTTCAATATGATAAAGGCATGTATGAAAAACCCACAGCCAACATCATACTCAATGGGGAAGGGTTGAAAGCTTTCCCTCTAAGATTGGGACCAAGGAAAAGATGCCCACTGTCACCACTGTTATTCAATGTTGTATGGGAAATTCTAGCTAGGGCAATTAGACAAGAAAAAAAAATTTAAAGGTACCTGTAGCAGTTTTGATATTATTGATGAATTCCAAAAAGAAATATTAGAGTATGTTTGTAAACTGATCTTTTCCTCTGGGCATATTAGATTATATTGGATTCAGAGGTTTACTTGATTAAGTAATTATGTAAACCTCTTGTGCCAGTAGGGCATTGAGTCCCTACCCTTTGGTGGGTGGTGACTCACAGATAAAAGGTATGGCAAAGGACAGAGTTGGAGGGGTTTTGATGTTGAAGTTTTGACGTTGGAGATTGATGCTGAAACCTTAAGCTGGAGCCCCGGGAAGAGAGGAACCTAGGAAGCCTGAACAATCACAGACATCAGCAGCCATCTTGCTCGAACACGTGAAAAGAGACTTAGGTGAGGGAAGTAACTTATGCTTTATGGCCTGGTATCTGTAAGCTCCAACCCCAAATAAATACCCTTTATAAAAACCAACCAATTTCTGGTATTTTGCATCAGCACCCCTTTGGCTGGCTAATATAAATAGCATCCAAATAGGAAAAGAGAAAGTAAAACCCTCACTATTTGCAGATGGTATGATCCTGTATTTAGAAAATTCTGAAGTATCCACAGCAAAGATACTTGAGCTAGTAAAAGAGTTCAGCAAAAAGGCAGGATACATGATCAACTCGCAAAAATCAGTAATGTTTTGGTACAAGAGTACTGAACAATCTGAGGAGGAAATCAGGGGAAATTTTCCATTTACAATAGCAACAAAAAGACTCAAATACCTAGGATTAATTTAACCAAAGAAGTACAGGACCTATATGCAGAAAACTACAAAACAGTGCTAAAAGAAATCAACAAAGACCTAAACAAATGGAAAGACATTCTGTGTTCATGGATTCGAAGACTAAATATCGTGACAATGTCAATCCTATCCAAACTGATTTATAGATTCAATGCAATACCAACCAAATTCCAATAGCTTACTTTACAGAATTAGATAAGGCGATTACCAAATTCATTTGGAAGGTAAAGTGCACCAAAATAGCCAAAAGCATACTAAAAAAGAGTGAAAAAAAGAAAAAACAAAAATACAAAAAACAAAACAATAAAAAATAAAGACAAGGAAAAAAGAAGAAAAGCAACATGGGAAGAATTTCACTGTCTGACCTTGAAACATTTTACACAGCTACAGTGGTCAAAACAGCATGGTACTGGTATAAAGATAGACACATCCATCAGTGGAATAGAATTGAAAACCCAGAAATAAATGCTCACCCAGAAGGTGAACTGCTTTTGGACAAATCTACCAAGTCCATGTTAACGGGAGAAAACAGTCTCTTCAACAAATGGTGGGGAGAACTGGGTAAGTATAACCAAAAGAATGAAAGAGGAACCCTATCTCACTCCCTATATAAGAATCAATTCAAAATGGATCAAAGACCTAAATATAAAAGCTAGGACCATAAAACTACTAGAAGAAAATGTAGGGAAACATCTTCAAGACCTTGTAGCAGGTGGTAGTTTCTTGGACCTTATACCCAAAGCACATGCAAAATATAAAATAGATAAGAGACCTCCTTAAAAGTAAACACTTTTGTACCTCACAGGACTTTGTCAAAAGGGTGAAAAGACAGCCCACTCAATAGGAGAAAGTATTTTGAAATTACATGTCCAATAAGGGTGGGTTTTTTTTTTTAAGATTTATTTTATTTCTTTCTCTCCCCCAACCCCCTTGCCTGCTGTGTCCATTCACTGTGCGTTCTTCTGTGTCTACTTATCTTCTCTGTAGGCAGCACCAGGAACTGGTCCTGGGACCTTCCAGAATGGAAGAGAGGCGCTCAATCTCTTGTGCCACCTCAGTCCCTGGTCTGCTGCATCTCTCATTGTCTCTCCTTTTTGTCTTTTTTTGTTGTGTCATCTTGCTGTGCCAGTTCTCTGCATGGGCCAGCACTCCTTGCACAGCCCAGCATTCCTGCATGGGACACCACTCCTGCATGGGCCGGCTCGCTGCTTGGGCCGGCCTGCCTTCACAGGAGGCCCCGGAAATTGAACCCTGGACCTCCTTATGGTAGATGGGAACCCAATCGTTTGAGCCCCAATAAGCATTTAATACCCCAATAAGCATTTAATATCCAGGATCTATAAAGAGATGTTACAACTCAACAAGACAAATGACACAATCAAAAAATGGGCAAAAGACTTGAATAGACATTTTTTCAAAGAAGAAATACAAACAAACAAAAAAAAAAACACAGGAAAAAATGCTCAACATCATAATGATTTGGGAAATGAAAATCAAAACTACAATGAGATATCATTTCACACCTTTCAGAATGGCCACTATTAAAAAGACAGAGAACTACAAGTGTTGGAGAGTATGTGGAGAGATAGGAAGGCTTATTCACTATTGGTGGGAATGCAGAATTGTATAGCTACTGTGCAGGACTGTTTGGCAGTTCCAAAAGGTGAATATAGACTTGCCATGTGACCCTGCAATACCACTACTGGGTATATACCCAGAAGAACTGAGAGCAGTGACACGAACAGACATCTGTACACCGATGTTCATAGTCGCATTATTCATGATTGCCAAAAGCTGGAAACAACCTAGGTGCTCATCAACTGATGAATGGATAAACAAACTGTGGTATATTCACATGATGGAATATTAAGCACCTGTAAGAAGAAATGACATCATAAAGCATATGATAACATGGATGAACCTGGTGGACATAATGTTGAGTGAAGCAAGCCAGACCAGACACAAAAGGACAAATACTGTATGATTATGTTACTATGGACCACATACATTGTGTAACATATTGTATGATTAAAAAAAAAAGTATACATATCCAGTACATTTTTTTTTTTTTTGGTTTTGGGGTTTTTTTTTAATTTGTTTTTTTGCTTTTGGTTTTTTTTGCAAAAGAAAAAGAAAGTCTTTATTGCAATAAATTAATCTAATGAGCATGTCTGAGACAGCACAAATCAATTGGTCAGGGCAATAAGAGCCTCTACTACATTGCCCATGTGCTCCCGCAAGCTTCACTCTGCTGCTGTTCTTGAGACCTCCATCTGTCATTATCAGCTCCAGATCTTCCTTCTTGATTCTGACTTTTGTCAGTTCCTTCTCCCGCTCATGTTTGACTTTCTGATCCTGGGACCGTCAGTCTCCAATCACTGACATGGCCATCTCCAGATTGGAAGCCTGAATCTCCTTTTCGTTCGCATGTTCCATGACCCACTCCAGATTCACTATCATGTTTCTGGCTTCTCCAGAGGCCACTCCAGACCCCAAAACCAGTACATTTAATTGAGAAATATTTTTACTCAACTGAGTTTTATTTTTATTTTTTAATTATTTATATTTTCAATTATTAAATGTACAAAATAAAGTTTTAAAAATTACATTAAATATAAATGATTGAAAATTCCAATTAAAGGGCAGAGGCTGTCAAACTTGATAAAAAAGCAAAAGCCAACTATATGCTGCCTACAAGTAGCCCAAATACAAAGACACAGAAGACTTAAGTAAAAGAATAGGAAAATAAACCAAGCTAGAGTGGCTATATTACTAGCAGATAGAATGGGTTTCAAGATAAAAGAGGGGCATTCATAAAGATAAAATTATCAATTCATCAAGAAGATATAACAATCCCTAAAGTATACACATCTAATAAGACAGTTTTAAAATAAATGCAACAAAGACTTACAGAACTGAAAGAATAAATAAATCCACAATTACAGTTGGAGACTGTGATTATTTTGTGTGTCAACTTGACCCACACTACACAGACTTGCCAGCTTCAATCCATGGCAGGATTGTGTGAGCCAACTCCTCATAATTAATCACTTAGTACACAGACACACATACATACACAGACATACATAAGTATGTATCCATCTATGCCCTGGTGATTCTGTTTCTCTGGAGAATACCACCTAATACAGAGGCATAAGTATTTCTCTTTCAGTACCAGATAGGCCAAATGGACAGAAAATGAGCAAGGATATAGATGACCTGAACAAAACTGTCAAACAACCTAACCTAAAACACTCAAGTCAACAATGGCAGAATGCGTATTTTTTTCATTTGCATATGGAACACTCACTAAGATAAACTATATGTTGGGCCATAAAACAAGTCTCAAAATATTTAAAAGTACTGAAATTATATAAAATATGTTCTTCGACCACAATGATATTAAACTAGAAATCATTAATAGACAAATATTTGGAAAAACTGAAAATCCTTGGAAACAATTCTAAATAATCCAAGGACCAAAGGAAAAAAAATCATGACGATACTTTTAAAATAATTTGAAGTGAATGAAAATGAAAATTTTGAGGGATGCAGGTAAAACAGTGTACAGTGGGAAATTTATAGCTTTAAATGTTTAAATTAGAAAAAAAGGAAAAGTCCAAAATCAATGATCCAAACTTCCATCTTATGAAGCTAAAGGGGGGGAAGAGCAAAGAAAATTAAACTCAAAATAAGCAGAAGAAACGAAATTAAAATAAGAATAGAAATAATTACTCATTAACACTCAATTTAATATAATTTAATATTCATTTAATAGAGAATGAAAAAATAAAATCAAAATGTTTTTTGAAAAGATAAATAAAACTGGTAAACCTCTACACTTATCAAGAAAATAAAGAAGACACAAATGAACAACATGAGAAATAAAATAGAAGAAACACCTATAAATTGTAGAGATTCTAAAAGAATTATAAGGCAATATTATGAACAACATTATGCCAATGAATCCAACAGCTTCTATGAAATGGACAAATTCTTTGAAAGCCACCAACTACTAAAATTGACTTAAGAAGAAAAATAAAGTCAGAATAGTTCTGTATCTATTAAAGAAATTTCATTCATATAATTACAACCTTATCACAAAGAAAACTCCAGGCTCAGACGGGTACACTGACAAATTCCATCAAAAATGTAAATAAGAATAATACCAAGTCTATACAAGCTCTTCCAGAAAATGGAAATGGATAGGACACTATCTCATGTTATACAGTTAGCAATTACTCTGATGCCAACACCAGATAAAGACAAAACAAGAAAACTACATACCAATATTCCTCATTAATGTGTAAAAATCTTTAACAAAATATTGGTATATCAAATTAACAATTTCAACCTCACAGCCAAGTGAGATTTATTTCAGGAATGCAAGGGTGATTTAATATTTGAAAACCAATCCACATAATTTACCATTTTACCTGAACAATGAAAAAATACCTGTATGATCATCTCAGTAGGGGCGGAAAAGAATTTGACAAAAATTCAACACCCATTTATGATATAAATGCTCAGCAAACTAACAGAAGTGAACTGCCTCAACCTGATAAATAACATTTTCAAATGCCTATAGCTAATATAATATTTAAAGATAGAAGACTGATTAATTTCTGCCTAAGTCTGGGAACAAGGCAAGGATGTCATCCACTTCTACCATTTCTATTCAATATTCTAATGGTGGTTATTAGCCAAAGCAAGAGAACAAAAGCAAGGCCATCTGGACTTGGAATGCAGAAATAAAATTATTTCCCAAATGACAGATTATGTACATAGAAAATCAGAATGAATCTACAAAAAAGTTACTAAGTTTAGCAAGATTACAGAATACAATACATATAAAAATTGTTTTATTTTTATATACTAAAAATGGACAGCTGAACATTGAAATTTTAAAAACAAAAAAAATAAGAAAATTTTAAAAACCTAAAAATACTGTTTACAAGAGAATGAAATACCTATGGATACTTTAACAAGATATGCAAGACCTGTACAATGAAAACAACAAAAACATTGCTGAGAGAAACTGAAGATCTCAATAAATGGAAAAAGATAGTCCTTCATGGATTGGAAGACTCAATATTATTAAGATGTCAATCTTCCCAAATTAATTCAATGCAACCAAATCAGAATGACAGGACTCTTTTTGGAGAAACTGACAGTGATTCTAAAATATTACTCTGAGAAGGGGTCCACAGGTTTTATTAGGTGGTCAAAAGGGTCTAGAGCACAAAACTCCTATTGTTTTCCAAATCTTCAACTTTCACATATACTCTTTATAAAAATAGATTTGCCTGAACAAGTCTGTCATTTACAGATTCTCCTTAACCACAATTTTTCCCACTTGACCAAAGAGAAGCCTATCTTTCAACCACCCCAGTCTCCTTATAGGGCATTTTCTTTTCTTTATAGGACATTTCCCTAGATATAAAAAATTTTGAGGTTGGGGGAGTGTGTGTGAAGGTGGGGGAAGGGAGGGTGGAATGTGGTAGAAAGGAGCAATTTGAGAATTCATTAATCCTGAGAGAAAGTTTCTTAAGAATAAAGCAAAAGAGAGTTTGGCAAGAAATACTCACTGAAGGGAGAAGTACTTTATGTCTTCCAGATCAGAAGTTAACAGCAAGACCAATGCCTTATCTATCAAAGAATTACAATTAAGAAGGTTGTTCCAAGGACATGTATGAATACATCCAAATGAATTTTAATTGATAAGCATAAACACCAAGGTTTAAAGAAAGTAAAGCAAAATTACAATCAATAACAATCTAAAATTAGACCCCTTGCAACTACATAAACTCTTGATGAAACTTTTAGATGACATCATCTTAAAGATATGCAAAGGGATACCTGATTTTTAAATTTTATTTAGAGGATACATAAACAAAAACATCTGAAGACCACTAGCCTAATTTAGCACTAGTTTGTTTCCCATTTTCTCTATTGATTATATTTATGTAACTATAACCTACTTCCTTCCATTAAAGATTTGAACTATCTGTAAATGGAAATGAAGACTCATTTTCCCTTTTTAATTTAATGCTGCATTTCTGTAAGCAGCTAGGAAATGTTGCTATTGGCATTATGAAAACATTTCTTTGCTATGCCAAGTTGCTTTCCATGAACATCTGCTACTGTTTTGTTGGGGGAGGTGAAGAGACACAAAAACTCTACTTAAAACCTACACATCCATTCCTTTAACTCTTCCTAACTAGCTACATACAACATGTTATGCATCTTATTATATACTGTGGACACATATATAAAGTGAACACATTTTTGCCTTATTAGGGACTCAGTCCAAATGCAGACTAAGAGTGCAAAGAGTTATAGCAATTAACTAGTGTTATGAATGTACTGCTTATAGGAACATGAAAATGGGCTCAAAAATGAATTGTGATGATGGAGGAGGTTGTTGTTAAGGGGGGAGGAGTGGGGTGAGGGGGGTGGGGGGTATATGGGACCTCATATTTTTTGAATGTAACATTAAAAAAATAAAGACCAAAAAAATGAATTGTTTTTCAGGTAGGAAAAAAAGTGAAGGAGCATTTGAGAAAGAGGGCTTACCGTGTGCTAAGACATGGAGGGGAGGAAGATTATGATATGATCAGTACAAATAGATCAATATGAAAACAAAGGATATTTTCATAGTAGGCATTTCAAATTTGAGATGCCTATGGGTGATGCAAATTGAGTCAACGCTGGTATACATAAGGTAGAGAACAGATTCAGAAAGTCATTTGGTAATTTATTTAATATTTATTGAGTACTCAATATGTACTTTAAGAAAGGGGAGGAGGTAAAGGAAAATAAGTCATCTCAGCATGCAAGGGAAAAGAAAATTAAGCCAACCTCAGCATTAGTCTACAGTGTGATAAAATGCCATAGCAGATACAGGACACAGTGTATAGAGAGAAGCATAAAGAACAGACGAATGCTTCCCAAAAGAGTAATGCTAGAGATGTCTTTAAAGTGAGCAGAAGAGTTAAGTAAATAGACAATGGGAGAAGTGCAGGAGTAATAAAAAAGTAATAACAAGGCAGTTCAGATAAAAGTTGGTGGAAAAGAAGGATGTATGGCAAATTAGACAAGATGGACCAGATCATAAAGGGCATTGAATAAAAGAATCACACTAAGAGAAGCTACAGAAGGGTTTTAGGCCTGAGTAAGATGCTCAATCACTCCATTAAGCAGAGTGAAAGAGATATTAGGAGTGAAGGTGGGGAATATGGCAGGATTAAAGAGAACTTTAATATGTAGTTCAGGGATGTATACAAAGCAAGGAAATAAATACCGAAAGAATCAAGATACTGGTTACCTCTGGAGGAAAGTACAATTGGAAATAGGGAAAGGAAAGACAGAGAAGAGATGGTAGGAGGGAGGGAGTGTTTCAAAGATACTAGTTACATGGATATTTCTTTTATAATACCATATTAAATTATTTTAAGCACTTTTTTATGTTATATTTCACAGTTTAAACAAAATTTAAAGGCGGAGGGTTGCTGAATTAGGGAAGTAGCAAGAGAAGAAAGGCCAAAATGAACAAGTATGAGGTAGAACTAACACAATTTAGTGACCTATTACATAGTGAAAAGTACAAATTTAGGAATCTCTCTCCAGGTCTCCAATTTCAGTCTAGGTGGGGATGTGAAGCCATTTGCCAAGGCAGGGCATACAAGAGATAACTGTTTGCTTTGTGGGAAGAAGAACTCAATTTTAGACATGTTGAATTTGGATTGCCTTAATAACACTCAGATGAAGCTATCTAGTAAGTTTTCAAGACATGCAGGTAAGAAAAAATGTCTAGACTGATGAAAAAATTTGGGCACCATGACCTTACTGGCAGTACAGTACTTAAGAAAAGGGGCTTGAAAACCTTTACCCAAGGAGACCCAAAAGGAATAAATGTATCATGAAAATAAAAGAAGGCTTGGGGGCAGATGTAGCTCAGTGATTGAGTTCCTGCTTCCCATGCATGATGAGGTCCTGGGTTCAATCTCCACTACTTCCTAAGGAAGTAGAAAAAAAAAAAAAAAAGACCAAGGACACAATAATGTCGATGAGCTCGCAAAACAACAAATGAACTTAAATGAGATTTTTGAACTATTAGCAATAGCTATTTGACATGTAAGATGTAAGAACCCTAGAGTCCAAGTAGCTTTTCTTAAAATGATAGATCTTCACATTTTCATGTGATTAAATGAAGAAATAGTCTATTTTTTCCAAAGACTAAAACATGTTATAAAAGTTATAAAAGATAGAAATGCTTATTCATATAAGTCATTTCCCCTAATATACCATTTATTTGAATTCTCTTGAAATTCAACCATCTTCTCCTCCTAAATTTCAGTCAAAATAAGATTTGGGGAAGCTTCTGTATGATCCCAAGATAGTATCTCTCTACCAGCTGGCTCAGCCATCACTTAGCATTCAGTAGAACTAGTACAGGGATTCCTAAGATTTCAGGGGGTCCTAAGCTTGAATTGAAAAAAAATCAATCTATTATGTTTATTTTCTCTGACCCTAATTGAAATCCAGCATTTCCTTCATTTATGAATTTATTCAATAATAAATTACAGTAGTATTCATTTCACCTGACTGGCAAAGGGGTCCGTGGAACAAAAAAGGTTAAGAACCTCTGAACTAGCAGGTGAATCTGTTGTAATACTGGATTTTACATGCACCTTATAGAAGGTGGGTTGAGAGTTAAAGCACTGGATGGCGGCAGTGGCAGAATTGGCAATTCTTTCAGTTCTGCCTGCTCATGATAGCAGAAATCTAAAGGACGTAAAATTATATTTATGCTAAAAAAATTTTCCTGAATTTTGGAAATAATTTTTTTAAAAGCCTCTACTTCCCCAAAAGAATATTAAAAAGCAAAATTAGCTTGTTTTTTGGTTACAAATATTGCAATGTAAAAAGGTTACTTTAGGTCAAGAGTTCTTTCTTGATTTTCAGAAAGTATGAAATCTAAAAGACATTATAGTATAATGTGTGAAAACTTAAACTCATAAATACTAAAGTACTGTGTAAAACAATGGTTTTCAAACTTTGGTGAACATCTAACCTGGATAACCTATTAAATATAAAAATGCCTATATAGTATTCCAAACCTCTGGAATCAGAATCGATAAAGGTGCATTTAGGGCACTTGGAGTTTGAATAAGTTCTCAGGTGATTCTGATGCACAGCAAGTGTGATGATAGTGTTACACAGTTAAGTACACAATCCTCAGTGGCAAGGAAACCTGGGTTCAAATGCCAATTCTAATATTTACTAGCTCTGTGACCACCAACTAGCCTTCTAAATGCTATTTCTAAGCTATAAAAAAGGAAAAGTGGTACTCATATGTCAAGTGATGGTTGTGAGGATTTAAGATGACGACATACATAAAATGCTTAGTACAATGCCTGGCACATTTAGTAGGCTTTCAATGAATTTATTCATTTAACACTTATTAAGCTTTTAGTTTGAACAGATAAGGAACACCTCATTACTATTAAGTATTAATAATATGGCAACCCTGCAATGATGCTATGAGAAAATAATCAGGAAACACTTCCCTGAAGTGAGATGAAGACAAGTAGGCATTAACTAGGTGAAAAGGAAAGAGTTCCTGAAACAGGAGACCCCAAAGTACAGGATGGGTTGAAGAGAAAGTGAATGCCAGAAAGCACCAAGACATGCCGCTGGAAAAGCAATTAGTTGGGCCCAACCATGGAACCCTCATAGAGCAAGTTAAAAGAGTTTACCGATTTTCTTAAAAACAATTAAGTTACTGAAGTGTTTTAAACATGGAAACATTGTGATTAAATCTGCATTACAGTTTTCTGTGGAAAACTATACAGGAGGCCAGAGTAGATGAGGGTAGGCCATAATTAAAAGGCTACTAAGTAGTCCAGATGAGAGACAAGGGTGGCTGGAACTAAGGTAGTAGGGGTGAAGATGAAGAGTAGACAGATTCAAGAGGTAAAAATAACAGGGCTGTGCCATGGATTAAGAGGCACCGAGAGAGAGGAAGTTGTCAAATTTCTACTCCTATAGAAAGGAATGGATAGTGATACTAATTAATGTCTTATATACAATGAGAGGACCAACTATTTTAAATTATAGGCTTGATTTTTACAGAAATATTCCACTGGATGGAAGCACAATGTGCATTCCTTAATTTTATTGGGTGTTTATGGATCTTAGAAACAAACAAAAAAAAAAAAAGTAAGTTTCTGCAAGTGTGTAGGTAAAGTGGTTCCAAACATGAAGGCCTTTACCTTCCATTAGTTTCCTTTTCTTTACATAATGCCCCAAAAGCTTCCTTTATAACTATAATGTCTCAAAGCAGCAATTCTATTTATACACATAGCTAATTAAATCACTTTCAAACTTTTTAAAAAAGATATGACAGGATACCAACCAAAGAAGCTTGCAAAGTCCAAAAGGAAGCCTCAAACACCTGCCTTTCCAGCGATCACCCTTACGTGATTCGGTTTACAAATCACATGCTGATTTGGAGCATTTTTATCAAACCATTAATTTTCCAGAATAGGTAGACATACTACTTAGAAAACTTCCTACTTATAGATCCAAATTCAAGAGAAAAAAAAGTCACAGAAATAATTCCTAAATTTGAACTACAAAAAAACTAGTTTGCAACTTATAAGTTACTAGTGACTTTAAGTCGCTTGAGTCTGGAGTCTCAAGACTATTAGAGGGGTATAATCTGCTGATATTGGTCTCCTTAATTACTGATCATTGGTACGTGTTCAGTCGGATCCAAGAAGTTTGTGCAATCTTTACCAATCTAAACCTTCCTCCACCCTTTTGTCCCCGCTTAGGAAAACAAGAGAGCAAGAGCTATCAAGGGGATTTTTAGTTTTAACAAAACACCCGCCCTACCTACCTAACACACAATAACCTTCCAGTCCAGAACTGCAGCTACAGTAAGAGAAGGACGCCGGGCGGTAGGGCCCTAGCAGGTGACCCAGGTTATCAGAGTGAACCTCGAAACCAAGAAAGCTGTCTCACCCAGTTCCAGAGTTGTACCCAATTTCCCAAAAAGCAACCAAGATCTCCAACACGGAAACCCGAGCTCCCGAGCCAGCGCGGGGGACTCCCCTCCGGCAGAGGACTCCAGCCCGGGGTCTTCCGTCGCCTCAAGGCCTCTTCGGGGGGGCTCCAGCTTCTCGGATCCGCTCCCCCGAGCCTGTCGATCCCCAGGCCGGCTTCGCACCGGCTCACCGCCTCGCGGCTCCGGTCCGCAGCCGACAGGCCCGTCACCAAGCAACAGTCGCCAGCTGGGACGGCTCGGGAGGCCTACCCCGGGCGCGGGTCCTGCCCCATGCCCTCCTCTCTGGTCTCGGGAGCCGAGGCGAGAGAGCGGCGATTAAGGGGAGGTCGCTCGGTACCTGCGGACCGCCACCCACCTCTTTTACCTCTCCTCCCGGGAGGGGCGGTGCTGGGGTTCGCTCCCCCCGCCCCTCCCAAACGCTGCTTAGCTGATCCTGCTCAGCCTCGGCTCCTGGCCATTGTCGCCGGCTTACTCCATAGTCTCCTCCACCCGCGCGGTTCTGAAGGCAGCAGCTGGAGTAGGGAAAGGGGAAGGGAGGGGAGGGGCTGGGGAGGAAGAGTAAGGAAAGGGGAAGACCGAAAGGCCGGCCCACCGGGTATGACGTCACTTCCGGACGGTTAGGAAGGGGCGGGGCCCGAGCTCCCCTCGGTCTCCGCCCCCCGGAGCCAGGTGGGGGCGGGGTTATGGAGCTGGGGAGAAAGTCCTGTGCGAGGGCCGGTCGGCTCATTTGATTGCCTTGTTGCGTAGCCTCAGCCGCCAGAACGAGCTTCGTGGCTTAGAAGGGAGCAGGCCGACTTTCTTGAACCCTAGAGGTAACGTCTGCCGGAAAAGGAGAACAGGTAGCCCAATAGTATACCGTAGCCAAATCTGTAGAAGATCGGGGGTCAGCTGAAGGAAGGGGGCTGGTGATTTCCTTTCTGGTCCTGGGGGTTCTGGGTTCCGCCCCCTTCTTGGCCCACCTGCTCCCCAGGTCGTAAAGCAGGGATTCTTCACCAGGAACCCTTTGGGGGTCTGTGGAAAGATTTTAGGAGGTCCTTGAGTTTGAATTGAAAAAAAGTCAACTTATCTTTATTTCTCTGACCTCTACCAAATCTAGTATTTACTTCACTTATGAGTGTATGTAATAAATTACAGTAGTAGTCATTTCATATCACATTACAGTTGTTGCATATCTCAAAAAACCACTTACGCTCATCTGGTAGTTGTTAGATCTGAGGCTAGTTGACACTACAGTCTGTTTATTTTGTGTTTCAGGAAGCACCTGGAACAGAACCTGGGACCTCCCATGTGGGAGGTGGGAGTCCAACCGCTTGAGCCACTCAGCTCCTGAAACGAGTGGTTTTAAACTTTAATATGTTTATGAGCCGCTTGGGGACCTTGTTAAAATGGAGATTATGAGTCGCAAATAGGATCCAATATTCTGGTTTTCTAATAAGTAGGTGCTGGGGGTCTCCAGGCTACATTTTCAGCAACTAGGGTAAAATACTAAACGTCCAGTTCATTGAACCCTAGGACCATTTTTTTAACTTAGCCTATTTGTTTAATGAAGGTGAGAGAGGCAGGTAGTTCATGGAAAATATCCTTGTTTCCACGGCTCGCCCTGTCGTCCCCCACCCATCTCCGTAATGTCCACAGAGTCTCTGGCTAATATCTCAAGAATTTGAGGCTGATAGGTTTTTATTTCATTTTTGTCATAAATATCAGGTTCTATAAAAGTGGGTGTTCTGGGAAGTGGATGTAGCTCAAGTGATTGGGCTCCCACCCCATATGGAGGGTTCCGGGTTTGGTTCTGGGGTCTCCTGGTGAAGGCGAGCTGGAATAAATCTTAAAAAAAAAAGTGGGCATTCCATTTTCAATTATCCATTGTCAATAGAGGAGAGAAATCTTGGATTCCACCACAAAATCTAGATTCTAGATGTTTCAATATATCCCCTTATCATTCTTAAAAATTTTTTAATTAAAAATTTACTGTGTGTATGGTATGTGAATATACCTCAATAAAACTGCTTTAAAAATGTTATGGGGGCAGGGAGGAATGGGAAGTGACTGCTAATGGGTAGGATGTTTCTTTTTGGAGTAGTGAAATGTTCTGGAATTAAATAAATGGTTATGGTTGCACAATTTTATGAATGTACTAAAAACCTCTGAACAGTACGCTTTACAAGGGTGAATTTTGTACTACATGAATTATATCCTAAAATATTTGATGAAAAATGTATACATATATGCTATAAAAATTCAGAAATATATAGAATATATATTCTATATGTGAACATCCTCTTTCATCAACCACCATTACAATCCTTCTTCACAGTGGTTAAAGTTTACCTTCCACATTTCTATTTATTTACATATATTTGTATGTAGAGAAGGAATTCATGTATAGGTGAATCATAGTATACAAATTGCTCAGCCCAGCTCTTTAGTTTGTTTCTTTTTCCCCCTACTTCTTGATATCCTTTTATGCTATAAACATTGATCTACCTCATTCTTCCTAATGGCTGCCTAGTATTCCAGAGTAAGGTTATACCATAATTAATTTATTCCCCAGCTGATGGACATTTTGATTGTTCCTAGATTTTCCTTATCTCAGCAAACTTTTTTCTAAACAAGGACAGCTGACAGACAAATTGGTTAGTTTTTATTTCATTTCTTTGCCCTCAGTATTTTGGTGAAGAGCTGGCCTTTGGTCGAAATGACACAAAGAAGGAATAAGCCTAGTGAAGCTTCAGTTCTATAATAATCAAGACTAAATATGTGGGTGGCTCCCAGTGCATTAGGGCAGTTGAGCATGTCAAGCCCTCAACACTGTTGCAAGTGTCTCTGAACATGGCCCCTCAAGCAATGAAGATTGACTGTTACTCTGGGCCCTAAGGGCAGGGGGAAAGAGGTATTGAATAGATGAAACCAATGTAACTGTGTGGGCAATAGAAGTGTTCCACAAGAGTACGTAAGGATGGATATAAGACATGGAAAATTACACCAAAAATATATAGGGGCTGATAGGCTAAAATGTAAATCATTATGTAAAACATAAGATAACTAAAAATTTAGAAAATTGTATACTCTAAAATATAAACCACAATGTAAACACAAATGTTACCTTGTTTGAAAGCTATTGTCTCAATATCTGTACACCAGTTTCAGTAAATATGTGAATATGTAAAAAGATTATTGCTGTGGAAGGGAAAAGGTTTTATGTTGGATATGTGGGAGTACTGTATATTGTATATATGAATTACTGTGATCTAAAACTTTCATGAAGATAAACTTAATAATTAGGAAAAAAGAAAGAAAAAGATAGGACGTAGACACTGAGGAAAAGAAGGAAGTAGTTGCCTTGCCAATTTGCATACAGGGCAATACTTATTGCAGTGATGGAAGGCAAAATATTAAAAACAAAGCTTTTCCATTTTTAAATTTTTTGATACCCCAATTTATTTTTATCTTAATTCTTCTAAATTAACATGTATTCTATATCTAACCTTTAAACTCATCACTGTATTCCATTTTACTATTAATGGAACCCAGCAATATATTGGGTTTCACTTTTCAAGAAGTTTTGGAGCACAGAGAGGTTCAACAATGGCAGGGGAGGAATACTGGTGTGGGATGTTATTGATAGGGGACACATGGTTGGCAGGGAGTCCTACAGGGCATATATCCAGGGTACATAAAAATGTTTGGATACTTTCATAGTGGTTACAATGAAGAACAACAACTGAGGGAATGCTGAGTTCCTAGCCAGGGGAGCTCTATCACAGTCCCTAAAGGAACAGCAATAATTCCCCAAGTGCAACGGCAAAGACCAAAAAAGAATGAAGGTCCAATAATGAGCCTTTGATACTAATGACTATGCTTGTGAGCCTGTGCACCTGAAATAAGAACAAGGCCTAGAGCCACAGGGTGCCTAAGGGTTACCTCCTGAGAGCCTCCATGTTGCTCAAATGTGGCCAGTCTCGAAACCAAACTCAGCATGTTAATGTGTTGCCTTCCCCCTAGCCTGGGACATGACTCCTGGGGATGAGCCTCTCTGGTGCCGAGGCATTACTACCAAGTACCAGCTGATGATGTAACTTGAAAATGACCTTGAATAAAAG
Source organism: Dasypus novemcinctus (assembly GCF_030445035.2). NCBI lineage: Eukaryota > Metazoa > Chordata > Mammalia > Cingulata > Dasypodidae > Dasypus > Dasypus novemcinctus. The sequence continues at coordinate 84,338,673 of NC_080684.1, read as the reverse complement.
GATCAACTCGGACCAGCAGAATATCTCAGTCTACATATAATAGCAGGAGGTAAAAATGCTTTTTGACCTAAAGAAGAGGGGGAAATGGAAAGGTCAAATGAGTTTATATGGCTATGAGTCTCCAAAAAGAGCCAGGAGGTTATCAGAGGGGTTGCCCTTATGCACACCTCAGCAGAGTCCCAGAGACAGATAAAGTAGATACAACCCCAGGTATTGGTTCTTCTGAGGGCTACAGAGACCCACAGGTTCTAGGGTCATGGCAGATGGAGTTCAGTGCCATGTCAGTTGGCCCTACTTTGGAGTTTGTGTTTCTGTGCAATGGAGCTGGACTTAGATGTGGTCTTTGTCCACAAGTCTCTCCTTTTACTTTTACTGGAACTGTAGTTGGTGCTGGGGTTTAATGTATACCCAGGGGACCTGAATCTCTGGACTGACCATGTGATAGCCAGGCCCTGGGCCTCAACAGACTTGCAACTCCTACACTCTGGTTTATTGGACTTACCCCACTCAGCTAAAATGGAGGTGAAGAAGGTCAACCACCACACCAGGGACCCAAGACTGCCTGCAACTGAAAGCAGGAGAGTTGCATCCAGCATTCATGTGGAATCTAGGCCCCCTCTTGATATGGATGTGGAGTGGACACAGCCATTCTAGGGACCACTGGATGGAAGAATGGAGTGTGGATTGGAGTGGACTTATTGATATTCTATTCATGAACTAATGGGATTAGTAATCGAAGAAAATGTGGCCTTGGTGTGGAGAAAGTGGCCATGGTGGCTGCTGGGGGTAGGGAGTGGGAGGAAGAGATGAGATATGGGGGCATTTTTGGGACTTGGAGTTGTCCTGGGTGGTGCTGTGGGGACAGTTACTGGACATTGTATGTCCTCCCATGGCCCACTGGGTGGAATGTGGGAGAGTGTAGGCTATGATGTGGACCATTGGCCATGAAGTGCACCGGTGCTCAGAGATGTATTCACCAAATGCAATGAATGTCTCGTGATGATGGAGGAGATTGTTGTTATGGGGGGGAGTGGGATGAGGGGGATGGGGGGTATGTGGGGACTTCATATTTTTTTAATGTAATATTAAAAAAATAAAGACAAAAAAAAGACTAAAAATGTGTGTATTCCTTTTTTTTTTTCTTTTTTTAGTATCAGGACCAAGAATTGAACACTGGACACCTCATATGCGGAAGATGTGAGGGCAGCACTCAACCACTGAGCCACATCAACTCCCTGAGTTGGTTCCCTCATCTGTTTTTGCTCATGTGTTTACTCATTGTCTGTTTTCTTTAGGAGGCACGAGAAACCCAAACTGGGACCTCCCGTGTGAGAGGCAGGTGCTCAATTGCTTGAGCCACTTCCCCTCCTGTGTATTACTTTTATTTATTTATTTTTTTAAATTTCTCTCCCCTTCCCTCCCCCCGCAGTTGTCTGCTCTCTGTGTCCATTCACTTTATGTTCTTCTGTGACCACGTCTATCCTGATTTTCAGCGGCACCGGGAATCTGTGTTTCTTTTTGTTGCATCATCTTGCTGTGTCAGCTCTCCGTGTGTGTGGCGCCATTCTTGGGCAGGCTGCACTTTCTTTCGCGCTGGGCGGCTCTCCTCATGGGATGCTCTCCTTGCACGTGGGGCTCCCCTACCCAGGGGTCACCCCTGCGTGGCAGGGCACTCCTTCTGCGCATCAGCACTGCTCACGAGCCAGCTCCACATGCGTCAAGGAGGCCTGGGGTTTGAACCGCGGACCTCCCATGTGGTAGGCGGATGCCCCAACCACTGTGCCAAGTCCACTTCCTTATATTCCTTTTAAATGTGTCCTGAAATAATACTCTTCATGAGTAAGTATGGTTGGTAGTTAATGATGTAATGTTGAGTATGTAAGTTAACATAATATAGTTCACATTGGTAAAGCAAGTTCCTAGGTTTACTTGTTTTATTGGCAGACAAATACTGTGTTACAAGTTTAGTAAATATATTATGGTTTACATAAGGTGAGAGATGAGGAAAGAAACTGGCAGCAGATATACTGCCAAAAAAGCACGCTGTTGTTAAAGCTGAAAACCTACATATATTTGTGCAATCTAAATTTGTTAGAAACATGTTTGATTTTTTTTAAAAGAATGCTCTCATCCTGTTCAAGCCACTAAATTATGGGATGGTGGTATTCACTCCCTTCAGACCCAAGTGGAAATAAAAAGATGGTGGCATCAATTACAAACATACAAAGAACGCTTTACTGGTCTGATGCTGTTGAAGTAGTATTAAGTCTGCTTTAATATTTTTTCATCTATTGTAACAAATGTACCATACTCATGCAAGATGTTATTAATAGGGAAACATGTGAGAGGGGTAGGGGTGGGGTATGTGAGAATCCCTTATATTTTCGATGCGACTTTTCTGTTACCTAAAGCTACTTTGAAAATACAGTGAAAAAAATATGAAAAAAAAAAAGAAGTAGTATTAAGTCATCTTATGCAAAATATGTGCCTAAGTATCAGTGACATTTCTTGTCTTAAAAGAGTTCACCTTTGCCAAGTTCTAATGAATCACAGAGTATTAGAACCTGTAGGAATGAAGCTATTCAAAAAATGAAAAGGAATTGGAGTTTGAAGATTCAAAGAGTAGTCTCTACAGATTTATAGGCAGTAAATCATCTCATGTTTTTTTGCAAAAGAAAAAGGATCCTAAGGATGGGTTAAATGATGAAATAAAAGCAAAGGAAACTTCAAGGTTAGTGTTAACCAATGCTGTGGTTAGACCCTAACAGAACTGCCCTCATTGAGCTACACCTTAATGTTATGCTTTCAGTTTTTTTTCAGAAGTCAATAAAAGAAATAGCTGTGTAAAAGTTAAATCCACTTCTGCATTTGCTCTAAAACTGTTGTGGAAAACACTTTCATATATGAAATTTTTCATAATTTATAAAACCAAGAAACACTTTGACCTCCTCCAAGGAATTGCTATGCTTCCTAATTTCAAAAAATGCCTTAGCCAATGTTAAAACGAAAGCCAAAGTTATCTGAAAACTCAGAGCAAAAATTTTTTACCCCATAATAGCAACTATGTTAACCTTAGAATATTTCTCCTTTTTTAGAATCCTAATTTGTCCTCTTTTGGTGATACTCTATTAAATATATTACTGTGTCTTTTATTATAAGCCTGAAATCCTTTCTGGAAACAGATAATGCATAAATAAATTTTAATAAATAATTAAAATGCATATTTGAAATTTCAGTCCTTATGTAATAAAAATTAACACTTTTGTAACATTTTTATGCCTATCATGTTTAATAATGTCATAATTCTTCAAAGAATTGAACTAGCTAATTGCAGGTATTTCACCATCTGTCAGGGTGATTGTCAAGGAACATATTTATTTTTATGTCCAAATTAGAAAAATAATTTGTATCATGAAGAATTTGTAATATTAATTGATAATCAAAATAATGTGTCCTAATATTGTACAATTCTAAATTTTCTGCACACAACTGCAATGATATAAGTAATTTTCGATATTACATTTGATATTTAGAATATATAATGCAAAGTAATTTTAAGTTGTGAAGGCATCCACCAAAATTTAAAGTTAGTCTCAAAGCCAACTTAGAATAAATGTACAAAATTAATTTGTCTAAAAGAAGAGTGCCTGGAAAAAGGTGCAAGCATAAGCACAGATAATGGAGTGGTTAGTTATCTTGTATATTAGAGAAAAAAAGGAAACCTAGGTTGAGTGAGCTAACAATAAGAGTATTAACATGGCATTATTGATATTTATAGTAATTCTGTCAAACTGCTCGCCTTATAAATTTAGTTTCCTTAAAATTTTAATATAGGTTATTCCTGGAATTTATACATTATAAAACTTCTTACTATCACCCAAATGTCACATAGACCAGATGAGTTGGGTTAGAGGGGTGGGGGTCCATTGTCATGGACCAGTTCTGCACTATCAGTACTTGGGCAGAGCTATGATAACCACCTAATTAAACATCTTGATGGCTGGTTTTAAAAGTTCTTCAAGGTGGCAGACTTGGCCCAGTGGTTAGGGTGTCCATCTACCACATGGGAGGTCTGTGGTTCAAACCCCTGGCCTTGACCCCTGTGGAGCTGGCCCATGTGCAGTGCTCATGTGCACAGCATTTTTCAAAATCTTATGATCTTATTTCGGCCTCCTTCCCCCATATCTCTATGAGGTAAAAAGGACGGGCAGTATTATTTTCAGAAAATAATAATAATAACACAGGCCCAGTGGGCCTTAGTGATTTGATTATCAGGACTATAACACAAATTTCTTCAATCTTAATTCGGTCAACTTTTTTCCCTTTTACTCCGTGAAATGGCAGAGTTTCCTTATAATTTCCTTAGTTTGAGACTGCAACTATACTTTCCAAAATAGATATTTTTTATAGTCACTAGCTCACTCATTCATTCACTCATTTACTCAGCCATTCAAATTTTCATTGAAGACATACAGTATGTGTCATTGAGTGCTATGTACTTGGTGCAGCTCATTTCAGTTTCCCATATAAATTTAGGGCTTCCTGGGTAAGAAATTTGAAGGAGTGGTTGTGATATATGTTTTAGAGGGTTAGTATATTATTGTTGAGATTGTAAAAATTGATAGATGGGACTAAAATGTTCTTAAAAAAAAAAAAACAAACAAACAAGAAATTACTGTTGTAATTTGTTGTGTTGTTGTTGTTTTTTAAGGTACCAGGGCCGGGGATTGAATCCAGGACCTTGTATGGGGGAAGCTGGTCTGAACACTGAGCCAGTCAGCTCCCCTGAGTTCTTTTGTTTTGTTTTGTGTGTTTTTTTCTCCTTTGATTGTTGTTTATGTTTTTGTTTATTTGTTTGTTTTTAGGAGGCACTGGGGACCTAATCTTGGACCTCCAATGTGGGAAGCAGGCACTCAACACCTTGAACCACATCTACTCCACCTATAGATTTTTTTTTTAAGATTTTATTTATTGGGAAGCAGATTTGGCCCAACGGATAGGATGTCCGCCTACCACATGGGAGGTCCAGGGTTCAAACCCAGGGCCTCCTGACCTGTGTGATGAGCTGGCCCACGCATGGTGCTGATGTGTGCAAGGAGTGCCGTGCCACACAGGGGTGTCCCCCACATAGAGGAGCCCCACGTGCAAGGAGTGCACCCCGTAAGGAGAGCCACCCAGTGCGAAAAAAAGTGCAGCCCACCTAGGAGTGGCACTGCACACACAGAGAGCTGATGCAGCAAGATGCCGCAACAAAAAACGAGACACAGATTCCAGGTGCTGCTGACAAGAATACAAGCAGACAGAGAAGAACACACAGTGAATGGACACAGAAAGCAGACAACTGGCAGGGGTGGGGAAGGGGAGAGAAATAAAATAAAAAATAAATCTTTGGGGAAAAAAAGATTTTATTTATTTATTTCTCTCCACCGCCCTCATTGTCTGCTCTCTGTGTCCATTTGCTGTGTGTTCTTCTCTGTCTGCTTGTCTTCTCTTTAGGTGGCACTGGGAACTGATCCCAGGACCTTCCGGGGTGGGAGAGAGGTGGGTGGGAGAGCAGTGCTCAATCTCTTGTGCCACCTCAGCTCTCTGGTCTGCTGAGTCTCTTACTGTCTATCCCCTCTGTCTCTCTTTGTTGCAGCATCTTGCTGCACCAGCTCTCCGCTTGGGCCAGCTTGCCGCCTGAGCCAGCACTCCTGCATGGGCCAGCACTCTGTCCAGGCCAGTTTGCCTTCACCAGGAGTCCCTAAGAACCGAACCCTGGACCTCCAATGTGGTAGATGGGAGCCCAATTGCTTAAGCCACATCCACTATCCCCCCTATACATTTTTTTAAATAAAATATTTTCCTTGTAAAAATATATACACATAAACCAGCAGACATGTTGAGATAATTTGGTGGGGTTTTTTTCCTGCAGATGAGAAGGGCTGGTGTGGATGACCAGTTGCAGGACCTCTCCTCTCTCCTTCTCCACACACCCAGTCCTTGCCCACAATCCCTCCTCTACCCCATAGTCTTCCACCTTTCCCTGGTCCCCACCCAGGTCAGGTCCATCACCTGCCAGCTGGTTTGAGGTTTGGTGGGGCAAGATTGAAGGCAATCTCAGCAAGACAGATGGAGGTCGCCCTAGGAGAGGCGGAGGAGCTGGAGATGATGACTTTGATCAGTTTGATAGATCAGTCTGATAAACCTGGTGCTGAAAGATGCAGTGAGGACTCGGACATGAACTGGAAGATGATTTACTTGGAGAAGAATTGCTATCTGGCAAAATGAATCAGACTTGTCAGATGAACTAAATGATCATTTTACAAGGTGATAATGAAAATGAGGAAAATTTCCACTTTCAGGTTGTCACAATTAGTCTTAATACCACATCTGGCATGGTGGCATGATTTGAACTGCCTGAAAGCATTAATGACCAATCTGGAGAACAAGAATCCAAATATGAACAAGAAGAGGATGAAATAGTTTATCACAAATCTAGTGACTCTGAATTGTGTACTCAAGAAAAACAGTTTGAAGTCCAGGGTGCTGAGCTGACAGAAGACCACATAGAATATGTGGAAGAGCCAGAGAAGGCACAGCTGTAGAATGGTGAAGTGCTAGACATTGAAATCAACAAACCTTCAGGTGAATTCTGCTGAGTCCTTTTTTGCTTTACATGCAAGGTTTTTTGACTAATTTGAAATCTATTTACCTGCCTAGGGAGGGAGTGAAATTAGGCTTTATCACTGTCTGCCAGTTTCTTTATCTGAGCTATGACAAAGTTTGTGTTCACAGCTTGTTTAGCAGAGGTCATGCTGGAAGGCTGCAAAGTATCATGACCTTGAAGATTGCACCCTAAGGAAGAAAACTGCTTGGTGTGGTGGAGATACACTGTCAATTGTCAGATACACATGATGCAAAAGCTTTAATCCAGGCTTTAGATAAGATCTGATAAAGTCCTTCTGAGGTGAAAGATGCTAAAGGCATCCTTAAGGTGCTAATATTCCAAAGTAATTGATGTCTGTTCATTCATCCTTTGTTTTGTTTTGTTTTTATTAGTCATCCTTTTTATAACTGAGACCTATCTAAACCTAAAGAAAGAGATTGGAGGTTAGTTTAGGAAATGTCACATATTGTAGCTGAGCGAGAGGGTTTCGTCCTCGCTCAGGCCCAAGAGTCGGGGGGGCTTGCTCCTGCCGAACCACCGGCGGGGGGTGCCCCAAGAGGGAGCACCGGTTCTCCAGGCGTGGGGGACGCGCGGTTGGGGAAAAACCACGGAGACCGCTTGAGCGCAAGAACAGGTCTGCTTTATTACGGAAGTACACTTAGCTATATAGGGTTGGGTAGAGGGAGGGGCGTGATGAAGGGAGGGTTGGCTAAGGGGCGGCTGTGGACAGGCTGAAGCTGATGGATAGACCTGAGGTAACCAGTTACTGGGGAAGAGGGCAGATTGTAGGTTGGCAATATGGGCGGGACTGGCGGGAAGGGCGGCGGGGGCTGAAAGGGGAGGAGGGGCGGAGAAAGGCGGCAGCAACATATAATTTATCTTTAATCAGAAAGCTAAGTTTGTGCTGATTTTTATTTCAGAAAGATGGTTTTACTAGTTTTTTTAAAGTTGAAATGTTAGAAAAGAAAACAGTACTAGTGAATGATATATTATCAAAAAAGATTTGTTCTTTTTAAATTGGCTTTTAATGAAATTCATACGGGGAGGAAGTGATCTTAGTAGTTGCAATAGAAACAGGTTTTTCAGGAACACTAGGGTTCCACTGAAGTGAAATACAAGCAATAGGGACTGCTGAAATGGGCATGGAAGTATAAAGAGTTAAGGGCCTTAAAAAGCCTAATCTTTATTGGAGTAGGTCTGATTTTGTCTGTTTTATGGCTTTGTTCAGAGTAAGCTTTCTTTGAGGGGGAAAAAACGTGAAAATTCCTGAATTTTGATCATTGTGAGTAATTTTGAAAGGATTAATTGTTTAAATGGAATCTAAGACTTTTATTTCCTGTCATGATTGTTTCCAGTTGTCTCAATAGGTATTTTTAAGATTTTATTTTCTTTTGAATGCTTGATTTTCATTAAATATAATAATGAAAAAAATTATTTTAAGTGTAGTTTTGTTACCAGATTTTATTTAAGCTCTTGACTATACTGCAGAAATGAATTTCATGAGCATGTAAGGTGAATTAGGCCAGTAATATATTCAGGTAAGGAGGGAAGAGAAATGGGAAAAAAGTAATAGATCAACAGTCCCAGGTAGAGAGGAAGGAGCTTAAAAGTAATAAAAAGGACTGATTTACAGGCTACAATTTCCCTTTATATGTTATAAATGCCCAGGTTTTACTTGCGTGGCCACTTGGCAGAGGAAGAACAGCGAGAGCGGTGCACAGAGGGCAGGAATGGGTCCACAGGTGAGAGAGTGCATGAGAGAGAGAGAGCTTAGGCCTTGTACTGGCCTTCTTGAACTACCATTATCTCACCCATTTGCTAATGGCAGGGGAGGAGTTCCAGCTGTTTACCATTTTGATTGCTTATTTCTCCCATCAATCTCCCAGGGCCCAATAATAAAGTCCTTGAGGAATATCTGGGCTTCTCCTGGCTTCTGGAGGAAGTCTTCTGAGTGGCAGAATCTTGGGGAGGGTCTCCCAGCAGCCATCTTGGGGGTTATTGATGTCCACATGGACTCTGCCAGGTTCCAGATCCATCTATTCATTTCCTATTTTACTAGCCTGCTTCAGTTTTAGTAAATAGAATCATTTGAAAGGCATCATGGACTTGTTATTTAGATAAGCCTGTAGTGGTTTAGTTTTGTGGGTTTTTTTGTAATAAATACTTTAGTAGTGTGGATAGGTGCCTTCTGACTTATTGATGTATTTTGTTTATTTTCTTTAAGTGGGGATACTGTAATTTAAAATGCTATTTAAAAATTAAACCAAGATCTTAAAAAAAAAATATGCTGGTTATTTGCTAGTTATAGATGATGATCTCTGGGGTACTTTCCACTTGTAAATTCAATAAATGGAAACCTTTATACTGATCTCAAGCATTGAGGATATAATATTGATAAGAAATAAAACATGAAACATGGTCCCTGCCCTCAGTGAATTAGAGACAAATCACAAATGTGGAAAGTGCTTTATAGAGCAAGTATGCATTGTCATATAAGAGGTATCCATTGCTTTTGCATTCTTGCAAATTTTCTTATAAAGAGAATTTCTAGTAAGTCAGCAGTTTTCTTCTTTTGTATTCCATTGTCCAACTTGAGGTTACATTTAGGTCCCTGGTTGTAATAAATTCAATGTAATTATCCAACATTATGTGGTCTGAGATTCAGACATAGGAAAAAAAATGGCAGTGCAATATATGTGGCTCCAGCAGTTGGACTCCCATCTACCATATAGGAGGTCCAGGGCTCAATGTCCAGGACCTCCTGGTGAGGGCATGCTGGCCTTCAGGGCAAGCTGGCCCACACTGAGTCCAGGCCCACGCAGGAATGCCACCCCGTGCGAGAATGCCACCCCACGCAGGAGGGCCACCCTGCACAGGAATGCTGCCCTGTGCTGGAGTGCTGGCCGATGCAGAGAGCTAGCACAGCAAGATGACGCAAAGAGACACAAAGGAGAGAAAATAAGATGTAGCAGAACAGGTAGCTAAGGTGGTGCAAGAGAGTAATCACCTCTCTCCCACCCCAGAGGATCCCAGGATTGGTTCCCAGAGATGCCTAATGAGAATACAAGCAGACACAGAAGGACACACAGTGAATGGGCACAAGAGCAGACAAATGGGGTCGGGGCGGGGGGGAGGGGCAGAAATAAATAAATCTTTAAAAAAAAAAAAAAGATGAATGACTTTTTATTTTCCGGAATTAAACAGCCCTTAAAGTAAAAATATTTAGTTAGAAATACTGTGGACTAACGTTTTCACAGGGAGTTGTAAACTTTAAATATGAGAAGTAAAGGAAGCAGATGTGGCTCAGGTGACAGGGTTCCTGCCTACCATATGGGGGGGTCACTGGTTCAGATCCCAGTGCCTCCTAAAGAAGACAGCGAGCTGGCGTGATAGGCAGGTGCAGCAAGCTGACACAAAGATACAAGAAGAAAGCACATAATGAGAGACACAACAAAGCAGGGGGCAGAGATTCCTGGTGCCTCCTAAAGAAGACAGTGAACTGACACAATGGGCAGGCATGGTGAACTGACTCAAAAAAATGACTCAATAAGATATGCAGGGAGGAAAAAACATAATGAGAGACATAACAAAGCAGGGAGCAGAGATGGCTGAATCAATTAGACTCCTCCCTCCCACATCAGAGGTCCTGGGTTCAGCTCCTGCTGCCTCCTAAAGAAACAAGGAAGATGAACAGACATAGCAAGTGAAAAGCAACAAGGGGGTAGGGAGAAATAAATAAAACCTTTTTTAAAAAAATGTGAGAAGTGTCTTTTTATAAGCAGTCCCTGCACACCTTATTACTTGTAGTTGTAAAGCCACAGTCATTCTCTTCTTTTTTCCTTTTTCTTTAAGATAATTGATTTCTGTATTTATTCGAATGATAACTCTGAGATTACCTCTTCTTTAAATGGGAGGAGATACACAGAATTAAACTGTAAAATATTCTCTTCCTCGGTAGTGGAAGCCTCTGGTTATCTTCTTAGGTTGTTACTGATGAACAAATTAATTATTTATTCATTATTGTACTAATGAACACATTGGTATATTGTATCCCTGCTTGTATCCCAGTGGTACTTTAGTTTATTAAATGGTTTATGTTTTTAAAGATTTATTTTTTTATTTCTCCCCCCATCTCCCATTGTTTGTTTTCACTTTCTGCTCTCTGTGGCTGCCTGTCTTCTTTTTAGGAGGTACCAGGAAACAAACCTGGTGCCTCCCATGTGGGTCGGAGGTACACAATCACTTGAGCTACCTCCACTTCCTGCTTGTTGTGTCTCTCATTGTGTTTTGTTACATCATCTCATTGCATCATCTTGTTATGTCATCTTGTTGCATCAGCTCACCGCACCAACCTGTCACATCAGCTTGCTGTCTTGTTTATCATTTTGAGAAGGCACCAGGAACCGAACCCAGGGCCTTCCATGTGGTAGGTGGGCACCCAACTGCTTAAGCCATATCTGCTTCCCTAAATGGTTTATTTAACTGTGAAAAAAATATATATATACATACACACATACAGTCTAAGATTCCAAATGATCTCTCCCCTCATTTCTAGACTCCTCCATTTTACCTAGAATTAATCATTGTTATCAGTTTAGTATGTTTCCAAATTGTCATGTACTCATAGATAGTTTATAGCATTGTTTGTGTATATTCTTACAAAATTACATCCTACTATTGCTTTATAAATTGCTTTTAAAATTTAAACAATATGTTTTGGAAATTATTCATTTTGGATGATTGGCCTATCTCATTGTTTATCTGCTGCATAATCCACAGATTATGTAACTATTTCCCTTTTTTTTTGATACTGGGACGCAGGGATTGAACCTGGGACCTCATATGTAGGAAGCTGGTGTCCAACCACTGAGCCACATCAACTCCCCTGAGCTGGTTTTTTCATTTGTTTGCTTGTTTGTTTGTTTCTTTTTTAGGAGGCACCAGAGACCAAACACAGGACTTTCCATATGAGAAGCAGGTATTCAATCACTTGAACCACATCCACTCTCCCCTGTTTGCCTATGATGGACATTAAGGTCATCTTCAATTTCTTTTCTTGATAAACAATGCCTCCCTGCAAAATTTACATATACTCTGAAGTAGATACCAAGAAGCCTAATTGCTTAAAAAATTTTAATATATACTGAGAAAATTGCTCTCCAGATTTTTACATAGCGTGAGGCTATTTGTTAATCATACCTTCTCCCAAACTTGATATTATCTTTTCTTAAGATTTATTTTATTTATCTCCCCTTCCCCCTCTCCCCTTTCCCCTCCCCCCCCCAATTGTCTGCTCTCTGTGTCCATTCAGTGTGTGTTCTTCTGTGTCCACGTGCATTCTTGTCAGGCAGCACTGGGAACCTGTGTCTCTTTTTGTTGTGTCATCTTGCTGCGTCAGCTCTCTGTATGTGCGGCGCCACTCCTGGGCAGGTTGTGCTTTTCACACGGGGTGGCTCTCCTTGCAGGGCACACTCCTCGCTTGTGGGGCACCCCTATGCGGGGGCACCCCTGCATGGCAAACACTCCTTGTGCGCAGCAGCACTGTGTGTGAGTCAGTTCACCACATGGGCCAGGAGACCCTGGGTATTGAACCCTGGACCTCCTATATGGTAAGTGGATGCTCTATCAGTTGAGCCATGTCCACTTCCCTGATAGTTTTTTTTTTTTTTTGCCTCTCTAATAGGTGAAAAACAATATGTTATTTTTTTATTTTAAATTTCCATAGATTGTATTTTCAAGTTTATTGGCCTTTTGTATTTCCTTTTCTGTGAATTGCCTATTCATACTGCTCATCCATTTAAATAATAGGCTGTATATTTTACTTATTGATTCTGATAGATTTTAGTATTAATTATATTACACATTTTATTTTCCCATCTTACCTATTTGTGACATTTTTGTTCTATGGAAATTTTTCATTTTGATGTAGTCAAATTTATCAATCTTGGGAAGCAGACTTGACTCAATGGATAGAGCGTCCGCCTACCACATGGGAGGTCCACAGTTCAAACCCAGGGCCTCCTTGACCTGTGTGGAGCTGGTCCATATGCAGTGCTGATGTGCACAAGGAGTGCGGTGCCATGCAGGGGTGTCCCCATGTAGGGGAGCCCCATGCGCAAGGAGTGCTCCCTGTAAGGAGAGCCACCCAGCATGAAAGAAAGTTCAGCCTGCCCAGGAATGGCACCACACACACAGAGAGCTGATGCAGCAAGATTACGCAACAAAAAGAGACACAGATTCCCAGTGCCGCTGACAAGAATAGAAGCGGACACAGAAGAACACACAGCGAATGGACACAGAGCAGACAACTGAGGGGGGGGGAGGGGTAGGGGAGAGAAATAAATAAAAATAAATCTTTAAAAAAAATTTATCAATCTTTTCATTTGCCAATTTTTGCTTTTGTATTTTACTTACTCAAGTTCATAAATATACTCTCACATATGTGTAGTTTTTTTCCTTACTTTTCTGTCTTTAACATAAATAGACATTATTTTTTGTGTGCTGTAAGATAGGTATTTAGTTTTATTGTTTGAACCCTAATGATTTTTAAAAAAATAACCTTTTAATTTTGGAATAAGTTTAGATTTAGAGAAGTTTCAAAATTAGTACATATACACTTCATTCAGTTTCCTCTAATATCAACTTCATGCATGGTACAATTGTCAAAAACTAAGAAATTAACATTGGTATACTACTTTTAACTACAAGTTTCACCAGTTTATCCACTAATGCCCTTTTTATGTTCAGGATCTCATCTGGAATACCATATTGCACTTAGTATTCATGTCTCCTTAATCTCTGATCCATGATAGTTTTTCAGTCTCGTTTTTCATGACCCTTGACTCTTTTGAAGAGTATTTGTTAGGTATTTTGTAGAATGTGCATCAGTTTGTTTGTCTGATGTTTTTCCCATAACTAGATTGAGCTTCTATGTTTTGGGGAAGAACACAGCCAAAAGTGAAGTATCTTTCTCATTACATCATATTGGGTGGTACATGGTATCACTAGGACTTATCACTGGTGATGTTAACCTTGAGTACTTGGTTAACACATGTATATATTTTTTTAAGATTTATTTTTTATTTATTTCTCTCCCCGCCCTACCCCCCACCCCCTGGTTGTCTGCTCTCTGTGTCCATTCACTGTGTATTCTTCTGTGTCCGCTTCTATTCTTGTCAGTGGCACTAGCAATCTGTGTCTCTTTTTGTTGCATCATCTTGCTGCATCAGCTCTCCGTGTATGCGGTGCCAACCTGGGTAGGCTGCACTTATTTCACGCTGGGTGGCTCTCCTTACGGGGAGCACTCCTTGCACGTGGGGCTCCCCTATGCAAGGGATATCCCTGTGTGGCACAGCACTACTTGCACACATCCACACTGCGCGTGAGCCAGCTCTTCACATGGGTCAGGAGGCCCTGGGTTTGAACCTTGGACCTCCCATGTGGTAGGTGGATGCTCTATATCTGTTGAGCCAAATCCACTTCCCATATATAAATATATATATATATTTTTTAATAGGCCAAAAGATGAAATGATTTCAAATCCTCTAGCACAAGAGGTTGATGAGGAAAGAGTTGAAGAATTTATTCATACACTGAGTGGGAATCTAGCTCTCCCACCAAATAGTGCAGTTAACAAACCTGTTCTCCAGCTTCTAAAAACAGGTAATTTAGTTTTCAGTGTTTTTATAGAATTTTATAAGGAAAAACTGTTTAGATGTGAAGAAAGTAGTGTGTTTAGTGTGTAGACTCTTCACTGCTCTTCCCTCTAAACCGGTTTCCTTCTGCATAGTGATTATATTAGGCAAGACAGGTGAGGCAATGTGGACCCAATAAAATTCAGTTTATTTTTCAGTGACCATGACCAGATTAACAGGAAGTGCTCTAGTCCATAGTATCAGAGAAAATATGCAGACTCACTGCCAGTCCTACTATCTGTAATCCAAGACCATCTTCTTATGAGCACATCCTTTGTCCATTAAATAAACCCCTCCCAAACATCTCCCAGCACTTTTCTGTTCTCAGAACAAAGGAGGCTACCTGTTGTTCCATTTATCTTCCTTTTCTTGTGGTTTTCCTCCTTATAATACTACTAACATGAGAAGAACTCCATAATCAGGGCTGGTAGGTTGTGCCCTTTACTGCATACTATCTTTGGTCAAACCATGACAGAAGCAAGACAAGGATGATTTGCACACTGGAAGAGTGTCATTTAACCACAGAATAAAAGTAATAAGGGAAATACAGGGTGCTCTGGGAGTGCAGGGAAGAGGTACCCAACTTGCTAGAGGGAGTCAATGATGATTCTCAGAGGAAGTAACACTAAAGCTTATAATGTGGAAACGATTAAAGGGAGCAAAATAAGTGGTGGGGAAACCTTTAGGAGGAAACTGCAGGAATGCAGATGGAGGAAGACAGGTGCCTGAACTAGAGATGTGGCAGTGGAGACAGACAAATGGATAGACTGACGGATATTAAAGAGATGGGGTTAATCTCATCTTTGATTGGATGAGGCTGGGTGAGAGAAAAGATGGAGAGAAGGGTGATTCCCAGATATTTTGAAGAAAATATAATGGGTTCACTTTGAACCTGTTGAAGTTCATGAGACATGAATGAGACAAATTTCATGAGATTCAGTTAGAGATTTTCTAGTAAATAGTTAGATCTGTAGATCGAGAGAGAGGCCTAGTCTAGAGGTGAAGATTTAGGAGCCATCAGCATGGTAACGAGCAGTGGGAATGAATTACATTGCCCTGAGAAAGGGTGTAAAGGGAGAAGAGGAGAGGGAATAGAAGAGATCTCTGAGGAACACTAATATTTAGAGGATAGGCAGAAGAAGCAGAGACCACAAAGGTACAGTTTTGATATATTACAAATGAAAAATAACTTTCCCATCCTCATTTTCATTTATTTAAAGCAGTTTGCTATGTACTTTATATTTGTCTTCTATAACATCACAATAGACCTGTAAAGTGAGAGGTAAAACTCCCATTTTACAGAGAGAGAAAGGTTAAGAAAGAAAAGAAAGAAGAAAGAGAGGGAGGGAGAGAGACACAGTAGGGAGGAAAGCTAGCACATTTGTTACCGGATTTTATGTAGGTTCTTGACTAGCCTGCAGAAATAAATTTGAAGAGTATGTCAGGTGAGTTAGGCCAGTAATTTATTCAGGTAGGGAGGGAAGAGAAATGGGAGAGAATAACAGATCAGTGGTCCCAGGTGGAGAGGAAGGGGCTGAAAAGTGATAAAGAGGGCTGGTTTACAGGCTACAATTTCCCATTATAGGTGATATATCCCCAGATTTACTTGTGTGGCTACATGGCAGAGGAAAAATGGCAAGAGCTTTGCGCAGAGGGCAGAACCGAGGTCCACAGGTAGGAGAGTGCAAGAGCACCCATTCAGGCCTAGCGCCTGGTTTTTTGAACTGTTAATTATTCCACCCCTTCCACCCCTTTCTAATGGGAGGGGAGGAGTTCCAGCTATTTGCTGTTCTGATTGATTACCCCACCCATCAATTCCCTCTGAGGGCCCAATGATAAAATCCTTGGGGAATATCCGGGCTTCTTCTGGCTTCCAGAAGAAGTCTTCATTCTGTATGGCAGGATCTTGTGGGGTGGGGTCTTCCAGCAGTTGTCTTGGGGTTATTGATGTCCATGTGGACTCTCTGCCAGGTGCCAGATCCATCTATTGATTCCTTATTTTACTGACCGACTTCACGGTTAGGTACTTTTTAATACATTTTTATTTTTATCAATGTTATACAAGTATGTAATATAAAACATTCAAATAGTCCTATATGTTTTGTTACAAAAAATAGCAATTCCCACCCTTTTCCTCTGACCCATTTCCTCCTTTCAGAGACAACCATTTTCGACCATTTATAACTCTTAGCTCATATCTCTAAATAGCATGCTTATATTCCTGCTTAAGGATTTTTCCATTTTAGACAAATCTATTAATTTTCTACAATGGGACATAGGAATTTAAGCCTCTTTCCTTCCTTGCATCTTTGCCATAAGCACTTCCCCATTCCCCCATCTTCCCAATAGAATTAGAAAATTACTTTGATTAAAGCAATAGGTTGTGTTTACATTATTTTGGCCATAAAAGCTTTTCAGAGCTGAGGCATTTAGTAAATCATGATTCCTTTTTCCATGCAACATTTTGTTTTCATTACAGCAAATAATGTTTTGTTTTCTGTTTTGCTTAGATTTTTATGTTCATACATATTTCAACTTCAAACTCTCCAGCATTTATCTAAATTACCTGTTGTGATATTCAAATACCTCAGGTATTTTATCAATTTCATTTTCTTGGGGAAATCTTTTCCCATGATTTCTTATGTGTTTCAAAGGTTGTAGTATGTTATCCATTTGAGGATATTAGTGAGTTTTTTTATTGTTTTTCTCTGCATAGTTTCTGTTTTCTCTAAGTTGATTTGTTGTTTATTTTGGTCTCTTACTTTCATGTTAGCAGTATTTATCAGATACGTTGATTATTGTCTACTCATGTCTAAGAGTAGGGCAATAAGAAGCTGATTTAAAATTCTGGCTTTTGGGTAGGGCTTGTTCACTGTCATCTTCTCTATAGGGCAGGAGTTCTTAACCTTCTTTGTTCCACGGACTCCTTTGCCAATCAGGTGAAAACCACGGACCCCTTAATAGGTCCACATTATACTGTGTATATTTAATAAATATGCCACACCCACACCAACACATCCCCACAAAAGTAATGTTTTTTTATTTTAAATTCAAACTCACGGACCCCTTGTTAAGAACCCTTGCTAGAGGGTGACTTCATTTCACCAAGGAATGCTCAGTGTCAGTATCTCAAAGTCTATCTTCTGGGGCTGATCCCAGAGAATTCCCTTCAAACTCTGCCAGAGGGCTAATGGCCTATTTGATGACATTCTAGGAGTCGTTGGAGGATGAGGACTGAGACTGTCACAGCTTCCATTGTGCATACATTCACTTAATCTTCTTGTTTCAGTATGGTACCCCATCCTAAATTATGTCTGATACTCTCCTTACTTCAGAATAGACCCTCCAGTCTTCTGCCAGGGTGGGGCAGGGTTAATTGCCTGGTTGTGGGGGGGGGCGTGCAGTGATGGATGGGACACACCTGAGGATCATACTTCAACAGATGCTCTTTATATTAAGTCCCCCTTCCATCCTCAATTCCAGAGATACTTGTGTCATAATTACTGATGAGCCTTTGGGAAATTCTGTGAAGTCAATCAGGTTGGATTTTGGTCTTTTCCTCTGTTAACTTAGGACACCATGTTCTTGGGTTTGCTAAAATATTAGCCACTCCTACATCTTTCTAGCTTCCAAAATTTTCTTACTGTTATGGCCTTACAAGAAGTATATTTAACATCATATGTCAAGGGTTTCAGGAGACAAATGAGTAGATACTTATGCTAAACTCACCATCCTTCACAGAAGTCTCTAAGACACTTCTTTTTTGAGGTACTGGGGGCTGGGGATTGAACCCAGGACCTCGTATGTGAGAAGCCAGTGCTCAACCATGAAGCCACATCAGCTTCACTGAGATGTTTTTTTCATTTGTTTTGCTATTGTTCTTTTTTGTTTTTTCAGGAGGCACTGGGAACTGAACCCAGAACCTCCCATGTGGGAGGTGGGAGCTCAGTCACTTGTGCCACACCTGTTCCCTCTAGTACACTTTTGATGGGTAAATTGGTGTAAGTTATTTGACTCAGGAATTTCACTGCTAGTGATTTGTACTGTGGTTATACCCATACAAAGTAGCCATCATTTTCATTTCAGCATTTGTGGTGGCAAAATTGGAACCAACCAATTTGTGGAACCAAAATTGGAACCAACTAGTGTTTATCACTAGAGATGACTAATAAAATTATAAATATCCATATAATGGACAATTGTGCAGCTATAAGAATTAAGTACAGTTATATGTGCCAATATGAAAGATGTTGACTATATATGGTAATTTTTTTTAAAGAAGCAAGTTGTAGAGTAATTATTTGTTATTCCATTTGTGTATGAAAACAAAGAAATGGGAGGAAAGGAAAAAGAATGAAAGGGAAAGTTTTATAGTTTATCTGAAAGTTCCTCTGAACTCTAATGAATCAGGCCTGAACGGAGTTTTTGTTGTTGTTGTTATCCACAGAAATCTCATTTTTCTGTGATCCTCAAACACAAAAATAACCCCATCACACATATTAATAAATAGTAAATAATATAGACATGATCTGGTTTTATAAAATTGAATAATTAGCTGGCTATCATAAAATGTTAAGCAACTTTCTATTTGGAAAGAAATATGTGGTAACAGGAATGTAAATGGCATCATACCAACATAAATTTCAGCCAACAAATGAAAGTATGTGTTCCTCTGCCCGAGCTGGCGGGGGTGAGTCCAGGGACCTGTGGGAAGAAGCAGAGTGGGGCAGGGGACGAGAAGAATGGAGACAAGACAGGATTCTGATCAAGTCTCGTTTATTGGGGGTAAAACACGGGGATATACAGTGAGGGAAGGGAACGTGTACATAGGTGATAGGCTGGTCTTGTGGGTGGCAGACGTCCAAGGAGGGGATTGGCCGACAGTTCGCACCGGGTCTGCGACGTATTGCTGTGGTCACCTGAGTAGTGGCGGGAGGGGGAGAACAAAGAAGCAGGGAGGAGAAGAATAAGGAAATGATAGGGCAGATTTGTGAACTCCGCCATGTTGTGGGAGGTTGTAGATAGGTCTCACAGCAGGTGGCTCCCTACATTCCTCTATTGTTTAAAAATGGTCACTTTTTTTTAAGATTAAAAAAAAAATTTCTCCCCCACCCCTCGTTTGTGCTTGCTGTGTCTGTTTGTTGTGTGCTCATCTTCTTTCTGTGGAGGCATCTACTTCCCAAAGGTCACTTCTAATTCCCAAATAATCAAGAATTGTACTTAGCTTGAACTGAGCTTAAAATTCTACCAACATGGCAAAATGCAGCACTTTTGCACATCAAAGGACTTTGTCAGAAGGTTCAAAAGGCAGCTTACTCAATGAGAGAAAATATTTGTCAATCACATATCTGATAAGCATTAATATGCATGATATATAAGGAGTTCACATAACTCAACTATAAAAAGACAAAGTATCCAATTAAAAAATGGGCAAAAGGGAAGCAGATGTGTCTCAAGTAACTGGGCTACCTTCTACCAAATGAGAGGTCCAGGGTTCGATACCCAGGGCCTCCTGGTGAAGGCAAGCTGGCCCATGTGGTAAGCTGGCCCACGTGGAGTACTGGCCCACGTAGAGTGATGCCCCGTGCAGGAGTGCTGGCCCACACAGAGAGCTGATGCAGCAAGATGACACAACAATAAGAGATACAAAGGAAAGACATTAAGTGACACAGCAGATCAGGGAGTTGAGGTGGTGCAAGAAAACTATCACCTCTCTCCCACTCCAGAAGGTCCCAGGATCAGTTCCCAAAGCCACCCAATGAGAATACAAGCAGACACAGAAGAACACACAACAAATGGGCACAAAGAGCAGACAATGGAGGGAGTGGGGAGAAATAAATAAGGAAATCTTTAAAAAAAAAAAAAAAAGAGGACAGTGTTGGAAAAGGTAAAGAACAACTTCTTCACATCCCACAAAAAAAAAAAAGTGTGCAAAAGACTTGAAATGACAACTGTCCAAAGAAGAAATACAAATGGCAAGAAACAGGAAATAATGTTCAACATCAATAGTGATCAGGGAAATGTAAATCAAAACTACAATGAGATATCATTTCACACCTATTAGACTGGCTGCTATTAAAAAGTCAGAAAACTGTAAATATTGGAGAGGATGTGGAGAGATAGGAATGCTTATTCACTGTTGGTGAGAATGTAGAATGGTACAGTCACTGTGGAGGACTGTTTGGCAGTTCCTAAGGAAGTTGAATATAGACCTGCTATGAGACCTGGCAATACCATTGCTAGGTATATACCAGAAGAACTGAGAACAGTGATACGAATAGATAACTGCACTCTGATGTTCATAGCAATATTATTCACAATAGCACTCTGATGTTCATAGCAATATTATTCACAATAGCCAAAAGTTGGAAACAGCCCAGGTGTCCATCAACTGATAAATGGATAAAGAAATTTGGAGCATACACATGATGGAATATTATGCAGTAGAAAGAAACAATGAAGTCATGAAACATATGACAACATGGGTGTACCTGGAGGATATTACGTTGAGTGAAGCAAGCCAGACACAAAAGGGAAAATACTGTATGATTGCCCTGTTATGAACTAAGTATATTATGTGAAATATAAATATATTATGTGAAATATGAATATGGGTAGAATTGCACATATAAGACCATTTTTCCTTGAAGCTGAACAAATGTAAGTTAATACTACACAATGCTAATATCAGACAAAAATAAAACATTTTACTAAGTGAAGGAGACCAGGCTCAGAGAACTATATTTTGTATGATTTCATTTACATAAAATGTAAATATAAATCAATTATAACGATAAAAGGAGATTAGTTTTTATGTAGGTCTGAGGAAGGAATGCTAAGGGGTTTGGGGTCTTTCTTTTTGGAATAATGAAATTGTTCTAAAATTTTTGAGATGATGAATGTATAACATTGTGATTATACTAAAAGTCATTGATTATACACTCTGGATAGAATAGCCAGAAACAGCAGCTATATACAGTGGAGGAAGCATAGAGAGATTGAGAGATAAGGACTTTTCTTGTTTATTTGTCTGCTTTATTATTATTATTGAAATAATGAAAATGCTTTATTAATGACTGAAGTAATGAATGTACAACTATGTGATTATAACAAATACCATTGATTGTACATTTTGGATGAATTGTATGCTTTATTAATATGTATCAATAAAATTGATTTAAAAACAAATTCTACCAGTGATGGAAGCGGGTGTAGCTCAGTAGTTGAGTCCCAGCTTCACATGTTAGGAGGTCTCAGATTCAATCCTCCCTACCTCCAAAAAAAAAAAAAAAAAACCAAACTCTACCAGCAGTGGTAAAGCAATGCAATTACAGGACTATGGGCTTCATTGCAAATTTGCATTTGAAGAAAAAATTTTGAAGATGAACTACCTCTGCCACAATTTGTTTTTAAGATTTTATTGTTTCTTTCTTACTGATATCTTGACTAATATCATTTCAAAAAGATATGATTATGCATTGGTTTACACTTGTATGTATATGATTATATCTCAGGAAAACTGCTTTTAAAAATATAATGTGTATTAGTCAGCCAAAGGGGTGCTGATGCAAAATACCAGAAATCGGTTGGTTTTTATAGAGGATATTTACTGGGGATAGAAGCTTATAGTCACAAGGCCCTAAAGAATCCAACCCAAGGTACCGTAAGAGGTACTTTCTCACCCAGAGTCTGTTGCCGTGTGTTGATACAAGATGGTGGGCGATGCCTGCGGGGGTCCATCTTCCTCCCAAGGCTCCATGGTCCCAGCTTCTTCCAATCTCTGCCGCAGCCTGGGACAAGAGACAAGTCTCCTGGGGCTCATTACTCTCTGGGCTCAGCTGCTCTGCTCTCTCCACAAGGTCAGCTTTAAACTGTCAGGTGAATGGCTCATCTGTCTCCCTGGGCCCTTTGCTGTGCCTAAAGAGCCTTCTCACGTATCTGCTTCTCTGTGTGCTTACTTCCCAGGTTCCAGGATCAAAACTCTAACCTTCTCCTCTGCCATGTCATTTTTCTATGTGAGTCCCTGTCCACCAAGGGGGCAGGGACTCAATATCCAACTGACGTGGCCTAAAGCCTCAATTATTATTTAATCAAGTAAAAGTGAAACCTCTGAATCCAGTCCAATCTAATATGCCCAAAGGAACAGACTAGTTCACAAACATAATCCACTATCTATTTTGGAAATTCATAAAAAATATCAAACTGCTACAATATGATTATGTTGTTTTAGAAATTTTAGGGGTAAATTTTAAAAGTCCAGGAAACAACCTCTTCCTCACCTCTGGTGGGTAAGGACTCAGGGGAATGCTGGTATCAACTAGAGAAGTTCTACTAATCTGTTTTACTGGGCTTCTAGAGAAATATCTTTGTAGGAAATGTTCCTCAGTTATTAATAAAACAAAGTTTGAGCCCCACTGAATACACTGTATTTCTCTTATCATAACATTCACCACACTTAATGGAATTGTCTCTTTACTTGTCTGTATTTTGCACTAGAATGTGAGCTATTTGAACAGGGCCAGTCCTTATCCTGTTCACCATTGAAACCCCTCTGCATGGCACAGCACCTGGTGGTTGGTAGGTATGTATAGACATATAGTGGATGAATGACTCAAGTCCAAACTCTTCAGTTTTACTTTTTTATTAATATGTCCTATATATATGAAGCCTATCCTATATGCATTGAGCAGATTGTAAGCTCTTCAAATGCAGAGTCTATCCCCTTTGTACTACAATCACTCAATGATCTTTGAGTAGGAAATGTTTCATAAACTTTGACAGTGCTGATGGATGTGTTGCCACAATATCTCTTGCGTTTAATTTCCCTTCACAGAGCCAGCTATTCTATTTATAGTCTACATTTGGCTAGTATGTTCTACATATGCATAAGGCTCCATGCCCCCATTATCAGGACTTGGCTCAAATATTATCTTCCCAATAATAACTGTCACCCATATTATTTAAAATTGCAATATCATTCCCTGACACTACTTCTCCCCTTTTCTCCATAGAATTTCTTACTCTCATATACTATATATTTCACTGTTTGTTTGTTTGTTGTCTGCCTCCCCCCACTAGAATGTAAGCTCCATTACAGCAAGAATTTTTGTATGATTTGGTTACTGATACATCACCAGAACCTAGAGCAGTACCTAGCACAAAATAGATCTCAATAAATATTTGTTGAATGAATGATTCATTGAAATAACCAAATATTCTGTTTTTTAAATTTTTTTAAATTTACTTTAATTTTGTTATTTTTTCATTAATATTCTGTCTTGATGTTCTTGCAAATGAGTCTTCTACTTTCAAGCTTATTTATAATATATTTATTTTGGGTGACTTGGTAAAATTTGCCTTCAACCATTTCTTCCTTATCTGTCCTTGCCTCCTTGCTTTGGGTATGGCCACTTAAGGCCTACTTTTGTTGTTTATCTTTTTCCAGCACCTGGTTCTGTTCTTCCCAAATATAGGTATTGAGCAAATGAGGACTGATTTATCATATACAGTTTATGATCACAAGTTTTTACTAAAAGATTATTAATTCAGTCTAATTTTGGTCAATAATTCAGAAGTGGCAAACAGATCAGCGAGACAGGGAGTATTTAATTATCAAACATGTCAGAAAGAAACATACACTCTCATTTTTCTTGAAATATATGGCCCTCTTAGGCTATTTCTACTTTTTCCACATATTACAGAAATATAAGTACAGAAAAAATTTATTTTTACTGTAGCAGAAACAATAGGACAATACCAAGAAATGGCAGCTGATACTCAGCTTGACTGTTTAGGGTACAATAGGGGAATGGTGGGGTTTGTGGCACACTAGAAATGACATTCTAATCCAAAAGGGGTGACCACTAATGCATCATAGGAGATCTCTGTCAGACTTTAACTTAGGCCCAGTGTTGGGAGAACTTTCTGTTGTTTTTCTAAGATCACATGTTTTTATGAAACCTAGAATTTTACATGAAATCTCCCCATTTTTACTTTTTTTTTTTCAAAATACTTTATAACCAAACAATGGCTATAGGCCAAACTTAGTTTATATGCTACCTGCTTGGAAGTACTGCAGTAGATTTACTGTAGCTGTTGCTTTCATAATTTTGTTTCATATTGAAAGGAAAAACAAAACATTAATTATGATCTGATGGTTAGGATTATGAAAAATCTAATTAAGTCTTAACAGAAATGATCAGAAACCCAAGTTGAGAATCACCTAGTACTGTATTTTAATTTAAAAAACAATAGACTGCAATTCTCTGTGAGGTATAGAATAGATAAATAATTGTAATCTTTTCATATTCACTCAGATGTATAAAATAATGTATATGTATGACCAGTAGCTCCAGTAGCTTTTTACATTTGGAATTAACCCATTGTTGGCCTTAACAGCTAAGTAATATCACTTTATAATCAACATAGTGAAGTGGGTGTAGCTCAGTGGTTGAGTGACTGCTTTGCATGTATGAGGTCCCTGATTCAATCCCTGGTACCTCCTAAAAGAAAAAAGTATATAGGAACATAACTGGAAAATAAAATCAATATGGTTCATAATCTGATGTCTACATAAATGTCAATCTTGAAAAGAAAAATTGTACTATAACAAATTTAAATTATCTTAGCACTAAATTGATCCATTACTTAACATGGATTTTCTAAATATTGATTAAATGTGTGTATGCTATTTATCAGTTTATAATTGCATTAAATTTCTTTCTAAGCTGTGGAAGATGTTTGGAAACACCAAAAATTGTTACATATTCTTCAATTGTTTCATACTCCATTCTTGGAAAATACTTTGGAGACTCCAATTAAAACAAAAAATCTTCAGTTAAGTATAGAAGATCTTGTTATTGTTATTTCAAACATTTGTCTAGACAGAGAGGTTATTCCAAACTTATGTCTACCTCAGTAAGTGACCATTTTTATTGTCAAATAATTTATAACTACAAGTTCTTTCATATATTTTGTCCTTGGCATTTTAAGGTGTGAGAATATACATACATACATACATACATACATAGAGAGAGAGAGAGAAGGAGCGAGACTATTTCTGTTTTATAAATTAATCACTGTGAATTTTCATTTGACCTAACACAGTCATCAGTTATGACCTGTGAAATCCCTTGAAATCAAAGAGATTTCATTCAGATGAATTCATTTATTTGTCAATTGTCCTCTCTTGCACCAGCCCTGCTTGTCTTCACTTCTGTTTTATAACCTTAAAATAACATAACCATCATATTTTCTCCAGTTTTTTATTGCAGTCCTGAAAGAAACCATAATCTAGCTGGGGAGATATATGTAAACAAAACATTACAGTTCAATTAGATAAGCCCTATTATAAAATCACCTTCACTGGGGAGAAGAGGTTTGGAGGAATCCTATAGCTTAAATGACTAACTCACTCGCAACTGCAAGTTATCTATTGCTTTAACAAACTAGATGGTGGGAACTACAGGTATGAGACCTTGGGTTCTGTTGGGATTCCAGTAGAAAGAACTTATGTCATGCTTCTTCCCATGGGTGCCAAACAAGAAAAGAGCATCAGATTCCAAGGATAAGGACCAAAAAGCTTCATACTATGATGAGCTAGGTGCATGATCACAGACTGTGGACCACTAGTCAACTCTGGTCCTGCTTGTACCTTACAGGCTTCCCTAATTCACAATAGGCCAAGAGTGGACCTAAACAAAGGGCTGAGTCTTCCCAGTCCTTGAGGCAGGGGAAGACTACAAGGAGGCCAAAAAACAGAGAGGTTTTCTTTAGGTTCCTCTGCAGGCCAGCCTACCTTTCCAAACTTCCAAATGGAAAGAACAAGAGAAAACCAATCATACTGTCATTGGTCTTCTAAGATCTAGAAGATAGTCGAATCACACACACTACTATGGGAAAATCGAACTTAAACCTGAAGATCCTCTTGTTAGGCATGGTGTAACATTTACCTGTCAGGGGGAAAAAATACAAGAAAGAGGAGTGAGGGAGGGAAGGAAAAAGAAGATATTTGAGGATTACTAAGAATTCATAGGATATATCACTCAGGAACCCATCCAAAGAAAGTATTTGAGGAAAGATTTGAATCAGACTACACAGAAACAACTAAACCTGGAGATGAGGAAAAAGGAGGAGGGAAGACAGTGATGAGCAACGAACTTTGATTTTTGCTCTTAGGTTTTTTCTTCTTTCTTTCTGTACAACGAGAGAGATTAATGCCAGGTAAGACTTTCTGGGAATGTGGAAAATGAAAGTGCTAAATAAGAACTTGAAACAGAAGGGACATGCTATTCGGAGAAATTATGGTAAATACTAACTTATCTCAACAGAACCTGGGGGTTGAGAGAGCCGCAGATGCAGAGGAGAAGTAAAAGCCTTTCAAAGGAGTGGAGTCACTGGAGGAGGGGATAGTGAAAGTATACTAAATTTCATATCTTACAGGAGTTGGAAGATAAGGAAGAGGAAACAATGTGTGGTGGGATAAACAGTACATCTTTGTTGAAGAAATATTTTGTACCTTATCTTCAACTAATAGAATTATATGCATCTAAATTATTGGAGTAGGGAAAAGGGAGGGGGACCATTAATGGAGAACTGTACAGATCAACTCCTTTAAATAGGATCTAACAAAATTAGAAATAAATAACGAAAGGTAGCCAAAAATATTTTAACTCCTTGAAATTCAAGGTGTCTAAACGTGTGATAGTATTTGGTGAGGAAAAGAGCCCTTTTCTGCCACTAAATTTTTCACTCATCCAGCAAAATTTGTTGAAGTTATTCTCTCAGACAATAGTTTCTACTTTGGTTATATATAAGCAGTTTTTGCTTGTTTGTTCATTTGTTTTAATGCTTTTTCAACAGTGCTTTATGTAGTTACATAGAAATGCTAACCATTGATTTATTTGTTCTGCATTCTCCCTCCAGGATTGATCACTGGCTTAATGCAGCAATTGAATGTATGGACCATTCCGTGGTCAATTAATACTCACAGTTAGCAATTAGTGCAAAACAGAAATGAAGTGGCAAAATTGAATACTCAGAAGAAGATACTCTTTAATGTCATTGTAAAATATTATAAACAAGAGAAAGATTGCCCATTGAATGATGAGTATTTGATATCCATTCAGGAATTATTGAACTTCTCATTATGAAAGGATTTTAAACTTTAATTTTCTTCAAAAGAAGACATTCAGAATTCTGGGAAGACAACATTGAATATGCAGGCAGAGCTCAACTCTCTCACAAAAACAATGGAGAACCATCAAGATAGCAGTGGAGTAAGGAGCTCCTAGAGTCAGCTCCTGCTACAGGGCAGTTGGTGGACACCAGAGCTCTCTGGAGCTAGCTGAAGCACCTATTTGGGGACTCCAGGAGGCCAGAAGAGCATCCTGCAGCATCCTTGAAGGAATGGAAGGAGGAGACTACCCGTCTGCAGAGAAGACTCCTAAGTAGAGCGTTCCATGCCCCGGAGGCCAGTGCCCATCCTCCACTGGAGGCACAAGCCACTTCAGGAGCTTTTCTGCGGCTGGAATTGAAAGCTCCACTTCCCAGAAACGGGGGAGAAAGAGATGGTTGGGAACCAACTTCACCTACTGATGAGTAAATTCAGCAGGCTAAAGTATAATTCTGAAAACAGCTAAAGTTTGAGCCTGTCCAAGTTAGAAAGCGGCCAGGAGCCACCATCCTAACTCCATGCTTGGCACAGGGGGAAGCGGGGCGGACTGAAAAATCACAATGCTGGTGGGGACTGGCTTCTTTCCATCCAGGTCAGATTGCAGCTCTAGCCTAGGACCCAGGGCCACCTCCAGCAGGAAGGAAGCTGGGGGACGTGCACCAGCCTCTCTGGGAATTTACCAGCCAAGCTGTGGAGGCCAGTGATTATCCTCCTCTGGTGGCAAGAGTCACCCCAGGGGCTGTTCTGTGACTGGAATTGGAAGCTCCATTTCCCAAAGACAGGGGAGGAAGAGACGGTTGGCAGCTGATTTCAGCTACTGATTGATAGACCTCACTGGCTAAGATATAACTCTGGGAACAGCTGCAGTGTGAATCTGCCCAAGTCAGAAAGAGGCCGGTAGCAGCCATTTTGACTCTGCCCCAAGCCTGAGGGGAAGCCGGGCTGACCGAAGATCACAATGATGGTAGGAACCAGTTTTTTTCACCCAGATCAGACTGTAGTCCTGGCCTGGGCTTCAGCCCTGCCTCTGGCAGGGAGGAGGCTGGCGCGACCTGTACCAGCCTATCCAGGTAACTTTAGGTATCTTTGACTGGCATAGACTGAAAATCAGAAATCTACTGGGGCAACTGCAGTCATCTTGGACCCTCACTGCACAGATTCCTACCCATACCTGCAGCTCCATCCCCACCCCAGGCAGGGGAGAAAGGGGCGTGAAGCTTCATCAGTGTCTCTGGGCAACTATAGTCTAGGCCTGCATGACTTGGATTATTCCACACAGCTGTGACTCTGTCCATACCCCTGGCAAAGAAGAAAATTGGGAGATGCTTCATTGGTCCCTGGCACAGTGAGGGCAGCTTGAATCTCCACAGCTTATAGCACCAATTATAACCTTGGCTCCTACTCCACAACTAGCAAGGTAGAAAACACAGGAAGCCCTAAACTAAAGAGAAAAACTGCACCCAGAATAAATAGTCTAGTAACCGAGATGCCAAGACACTAACAAAAAATTATAATCCACACCAAGAAACAGGAAGCTATGGCCCAATTAAAGGAACAAGATAAGCTTCCAGATGACATAAAGGAGTTGAGACAACTAATCATAGATGTTCAAACAAATCTCCTTAATAAATTCAATGAGATGACCACAGAGATTAGGGATATTAAGAAGACACTGGATGAGCACAAAGAAGAATTTGAAAGCATACATAGAAAAAAAGCAAATCTTATGGGAATGAAAGGTGCAGTAAATGAATTAAAAAAACATCAGAGGGAAGCAGATTTGGTCAACTGCTAGAGCATCTGCTTACCACATGGGAGGTCCAGGATTCAAACCCAGGGCCTCCTGACCCATGTAGTAAGCTGACCCACACACAGTACTGATACAAGCAAGGAGTGCTGTGCCACACAGGGGTGTTCCCCGTATAGAGGAGCCCCATACCCCATAAGGAGAGCTGCCCTGTACAAAAAAAGCACAGCCTGCCTAGGTGTGGCACCACACACACAGAGAGCTGATGCAGCAAGATGAGGCAACAAAAAGAGACACAGATTCCCAGTGCCGCTGACAAGAATGCAAGTGGACACAGAAGAACCCACACAGCAAATGGACAAAGAGAGCAGACAATGGGGAGGGGGGGAGGGGAGAGAAATAAAAAATAAAAAAAGTAAAAAAAATTAAAAAACATTGGAATCATATAATAGCAGATTTGAGGAGGCAGAAGAAAGGATTAGTGAACTTGGAGAAATGGCTTCTGAACATGAACATACAAAAGAAGAGATGGAGAAAAAAATGGAAAAAATTGAACTATGTCTCAGGGAACTAAATATCCCAGAAGGAGAAGAGAGGGGAAAAGGGGCATAAGCAATATTTGAAGAAATAATGGTAGAAAATTTCCCAACCCTATTGAAGGACGTAGATATCCATGTCCAAGAAGCACAATGTACTCCCATCTGAAAAGATCTAAATAGACCAACTCTGAAACACATACTCATCAGAATGTCAAATGCCAAAGACAAAGAAAGAATTCTGAGAACAGTAAGAGAAAAGCAATGTATAACATATAAGGAATACCCAATAAGATTAAGTGCTGATTTCTCACCAGAAACCATGGAGGCAAGAAGACAGTGGTCTGATATATTTAAGATACTACAAGAGAAAAACTTCCAGCCAAGAATCTTATATCCAGCAAGATTGTCTTTCAAAAATGAGGGCGAGATTAGAATATTCACAGGTAAACTGAAACTGAGAGAATTTCTAAGCAAGAGACCAGATTTTCAGGAAATACTAAAGGGTGGGCTAGAGCCTCATAAGAAAAGACAGGGGAGAGAGGCTTGGAAGAGAGTCTAGAAATGAAGATTATATTGATAAAAGTAACTAAAAGTATAAAAAGAGTGGTGAAAATTAAATATGACAGATAAAACTCAAATAGACAGGAATAAACAGAACCAGTGATGTAAAGCACTTGTATTCAGAAAACTCCAACTCAATGTTAAAAGAAATTTTAAAAAGGCCTAAATAACAGGAAGAACATTCCATGCTCATGGATTGGGAAACTAAATATTATTAAGATGTCAATTCTACTCAAATTGATATACAGATTCAAAGCAATCCTGATAAAAATTCCACCAACATTTAAAAAAAAAATTGAAAACATGATCATCAAATTTATTTGGAAGGGTCAGGGGTCCTTAATAGCCAGGAATATCATAAAAAGGAAAAGCAAACCCTCATCTCCAGACTTTAAATCATATTGCCTAGCTATAGTGGTAAAAACAGCATGGTACTGGCATAAAGACAGACACATAGACCAATCGAACACAATTGTTCAGAAACAAACACTCACATATATGGTCAAGTGATTATTGACTAGCCTGTCAAACCCACACAGCTCAGGAAGAACAGTGTATTAAAAAAATGGTGCTGAAAGAATTGGCTATCCATAGCCGAAAGAAGGAAAGAGGACCCCAATCTCACGCCTTATCCAAAAATTAACTCAAAATGGATCAAAAACCTAAAAATAAAAGCAAAAACCTTAAAACTTCTGGAAGTAACTGTAGGAAAATATCTTCAAGACGTGGTGGAGGTTGTGGATTCTTAAAGGAGATAAGAGGAGGACTGAGATGGACTAGTGATGTTTAATGTATGAAGAAGTTTTAATTAACTTTACTGTAAAATTGTGGAATATATACAGTAGATGGTAAAGCATAGTGAGTAACAGCTAGTTTATAAATAGGAATGTGACTGAAAATGGTAGTCTAAGGATGTAAGTGCCAATTGATAGAATGCTAGAGAATAATCTAGGAATTGAATAGCACAGTAAACCAAGAGGTGGATGAGAATTGTGGTTGATGGTACAGATGCAAGAGTGTCCTTTGTGAGCTAGAGCAAATGTACGTCACTACTCCAGGGTGTTGGGAATGTGGAGAAGCATGGGAAAAATACAACTGGAGTGACCTATGGACTGTGTAATATTCTTTCATCTATGCAAAAGATGTACAGTGTTGATAATGAGACAGTATGGAAAATATAAGCCAAATGTACACTATGGACAATCAGATGATATTATCTCATCTGTAGCAAATGTTCCACCACAGTGTGGTAGTGTTGATGGAGATACGATGTTTGTGAATTCTGCATATGTGCATGATGGTTTCATAAGTTTACAACTTCTGTCATAAAAAAATGTATTTAAAAAATAATAATAGGGTGGGTTGGGGGAAAAACACACCTAATGTAAGATAAGGACTATGATTAGTAGTAAGATTTTGACAATTTCTTTCATAATTTGTAACAAACATCTCACAGTAACGGAAGGTTTTGGTGGAGGGTTGATGCATGGGACCCCTGTATGATGTTATGCATATTTGCTTTGTAAGTTCACAACTTTTACTATACACTTAATTGTTTATATATGTTCATATATAAATGCTATAAAGATAATAATAATAGGGTTGGTTGGGGGAAAAATACTTTGGTTAGTAGTAATATTTTGACCATGCTCTTTAATCATTAGTTAAGAAGGTTTAATAACATTGCAAGTTATTGGTGGTAGGGTGAGTTATGAGAGTCCTGCATGATGTTATATATGTTTGTTTTGTAAGTTCACAGCCATTATTATACACTTATTGTTTATGTATGTTTAAAGACAGTGCTGCACAAGGCCCAGGAGGTGGAGGCCAGAAACAACTAAAGTGGTTTGCTGACAAGGTTCACTGACAGGTGCCATCTGCTGGTCTGTCAGGAAAGTACATGGAGAAAATGCTTTCAGGTCTCAGCCCCCTGGGAGAAAAATCTGTGCCACATTAGGGAGTCCTTGGCCTGATTTTTATAACTTAAGCTGGGCGATTTTAAAGACTTAGAATAAATTGAACCAAAAATCAAAGAAGAGATGTAAAACACATATACCCTAGGCAACAGAGAGAAATTGACAATGAGTAAATTCATAAACATATTCAGATGCCTAGACATCAGCAAAAAATTACAAGCCATACTAGTAAACAGGAAAAGATGGTCCAGCCAGAGAAACAAACCAAATATCCTAAAGAGGTACAGGTTTTAAGATAATCAGTGATAATCATACAATTCTCCTAAACCAGTTCAAAGAATTAAAGGAGAATATGACTAAAGAGATAAAGGATTTTAAGAAGACACTGGATATGCCTAAAGAACAATTTGAAAGCCTTCAAAGTAAAGTAACAGAGCTTATGGGAATGAAAGATATGATGGATGAGATTAAAAATACATTATAGGTACATAACAGCATATTTGAATTGCTGAAAAACAGAATTAATGATTTTGAGGACAGAACTTCTGAACTGGAAAAGACAGGAGAATAGAAAGAGAAGAGAATGGAAAGATTGGAACAAGGTCTCGGAACTGAATGACAACTTGAAACACACAAACATACACATTATTGGTGTCCCAGAAGGAGAAGAGAATTGAAAAGGGGCAGAAAGAATATCTGAGGAAATAATGAGTGAGAACTTTCCAACCCTTAGGAAAGACAAATTTCAGTATCCAAGAAGGACAATGCACCCCAAACAGAATAAATCCGAACTGGCCCACCCTGAGGCATCTACTATTCAGAATGACAAATGTTAGAGATAAAGAGAGAACTCTGAAAGCAGCAAGAAAAAAGCATGGCATCACATACAAGGAAACCTCAATAAGGTTAAGTGCCAACCTCTCATCAGAAACCCTGGAGATGAGAAGACAGTGGTATGATCTATTTAAGGTACTTAAAGAGAAGATATTAAAACATCAAAGTTGAAATTAAAATTTTGATGCATTTTATTATTTTTCATTATGGTGTCAAGGTACTTCATCAAGTCTTTTTTAACTTCACTAATGTGAATTGCATGTAAATTGTACTATCAAATATAACTAATGCATTATAGGGCGTTAGATCTAAGGTACAGTACATCACAGGGACATTCTACAGAACTTTTTTTTTGAGAACCACTCCTTTCTTTCTTCACTTTTTTTAAAGGAGGTGCCGGGGATTGAAACTGGGACCTCATACATGGGAGGCAGGCACTCAACCACTGAGCTACATCTGCTCCTTCTACAGAACATTTTGATACAGTACAAAGATTAGAGAACTGAGATAACTGGAAATACTAATTTCTGATACACTAATTTGGTGATCTCTCAGAAAAATTTTAAAAATTTGAGTGACAATACCATGTCACTGTTTATAGCTATGAAAGAGGCCATATGACTTCATGTTAAAAAGTAAAATACTGTTTGATAATGCTGGGTGTAATCGAACAGGTGATTGGCATATTATCCAATAAAATAATTTTCTTTGTGTTTGAATTTTTAAATTTAATTTTATTTCTTTGTTTTGCACTTGCACTCACTGTCTGTTCTATGTGTCTGTCTTTTTTTTAGGAGGCATCAGGAGCTGAACCCAGGACCCTTCATGTGGGAAAGAGGTGCCCAGTCACTTGAGTCACCTCTGCTCCCTGCTCATTGTGCCTCTCATTGTGTTTCTTTATTGTGTCTCCTCATTGTGTCATCATCTTGTGTCAGTTTCCTGCTCCAGCCAGTCACATCAGCTCACTGTCTTGCTTGTCTTCTTTAGGAGGCACTGGGAATCGAACCTGGGACCTCCCATGTGGTAGGCAGGCACACAAGAGCCTGAGCCACATCCACTTCCCTGAAATATTTCATAATAAAAATTTTTAGTGAAAAAAAAAAAACCCCAAACCTAATGCAATATCATGAAATTTTAATTTTGGCTAATAAATAAATACTATAACTCTGCATTTCCTCCCATGCTTTTTCTTCTTTGTAACCCATGTAAAAGAAAACAGGAGAAAAACAGAAGCTCTAGAAGCAACAAAACTATATCTAAGATTGTTGTTACCCAAAATTAGAGAAGAATTACGATGACTACTTACTTTTATGGTTATTACATCAGAACCTAATGCCTACAAATTACAAAAACAGGTGGAAAAATTGCAGTAACAGTATTATTACAATTTTCTGCTATTTCTTCCTTTAAAAAACTTTCAATCTAATGTTAATCTTTTTATTTATAGTATGATAGTAAAACAGTAGTCCTGAAAACTCTTGCCAAAGCAGTTTTGCAAATCAACACCTTTTTAAAAAGTATGGGCAGAACAACTGGCTTCTACTGGAGCATCACTCTGAGCTCTTCAAGGTATCTCAGGCATTTTGCACAGGCACATTTATTACTGACCTATTTGAATCAAGCAGAAAGACAAATTCTTCACTTAATTAGTAATTTACTGAGTACTTATAATGTTCAATATTTGAGGGAATGTTTCTTATCCTCACCCACCAAAGAGGAGGAAGCAGCTTTAAAACAATTTTGGTGTTTCCAAGTATATTGATTGATTTCTTCAAACCATTTATTGAACATTACTGTGTGCCCGGCACTGTTCTAAGCACTTAGAGTAATCAGTGAACAAGTCACAATGAGGGTGGCAGACTTGGCCTAGTGGTTAGGGCGTCCATCTACCACATGGGAGGTCTGAGGTTCAAACCCCGGGCCTCTTTGACCCGTGTGGAGCTGGCCCATGTGCGGTGCTGATGTGCACAAGGAGTGCTGTGGCACACAGGGGTGCCCCCACATAGGGGAGCCCCATGTGCAAGGAGTGCGCCCCGTAAGGAGAGCCACCCAGCGCCAAAGAAAGTGCAGCCTGCCCAGGAGTGGTACCGCACACACGGAGAGCACACACGGAGAGTTGACACAACAAGATGACGCAACAAAAAAAGAAACAGATTCCTGTGCCGCTGACAACAACAGAAGCGGACAAAGAATAGACACAGAGAACAGACCACCAGGGTGGGGGGGGGGGGTTAAGGGAAGAGAAGTAAGTAAATAAATAAATCTTAAAAAAAAAAAAAGATACAGGAGCTTACATCCAAGTCAGGGAAGCCAGACAATAAAAAATATACACAGTACATCTTTTGCATAGATGCAAGAATATTATATTATTACTACTAACCACAACTTTTACTATACACTTAATTGTTTATGTATGTTCATATATAAATGATATAAAGATAATAATTGGTTAGGAGAAAAATACTTTGTTTAGTAGTAATATTTTGACAATGCTCTTTAATCATTAGTTAAAAAGGTTTAAAAACAATGCAAGTTTTTGGTGGTAGGGTGAGATGTTATATATGTTTGTTTGATGTTCTATGTTTGTTTTGTAAGTTCACAACTATTATACATTTGTTGTTTATGTATGTTTATGTATGAGTGATATATTTCAATTTTAAAAAGTTAAAAAATATATATACACAGTAAGTCATTAAATCATACACTTTGAGAGAAGGTAATAAATGCAATAGAAAAAGGAAAATTGAACAGGGTGAGAGGATTTCTGGTTACTGGGGGGATTTATGTTTACTAGGGTGGGAGTAGGGGCAGTTTGGGTATTAAATAGAACAGTCAACCTGGAGTTTACAGAGAAAGTGAGACCTGAGTGAAGAGTGGAAGGAGGAGGAGTGTCAGTTGAGGGACTTTGGGGTTAAGAGTAGTGGTTTCAGGCAGAGAAAATGGCTTGGTGGAGAAGAGGCCCTGGGGTAATGTATGCCTGCTTGTTGAGGAACAGGGAAGAAACATGAAGTAGAGTGAGCAAGGGGATGAGTGGTGTGAAATGAGGTCAGAGGAGGGCGTGGTTGCACAAATCGTGAGCCATTGGAAGGACTTTGCTCCTCCTCTGAATAAAATGGGTTACCATTGGAGTGTAACATGACCTGACTGACATTTTAAAAAGGTAACTCAGGCTCTTGTATTGAAAATAGGTTGTAGGTGTGGGAGAAGTGGAGTGGGGGCTATACAGGAACCTCTTATGTTTTTTTAATGTAACATTTTTTGTGATGCATGTATCTTCAAAAAAATAAAATTTACAAAAATGTTGGGGGTGGGGGTGTGTGGATTATTTGGGAACCTCATGTTTTTTTAAATATAATATTCTGTGTGATCTACTAACTTTAATTTAAAAATGTGTTTAAACAAGAAAGAAAGAAAGAAAATAGATTGTAGGGGATCCAGGATGGAACTAGAGAAATCTTTTAGGAAGATGTCATAATCTGGGCAAGAAATAACAGTGATTTGGAAAAGAGAAGTAGCAGTACGGTGGGTAAGATGTTAATATATTGAAATTAAGTGGTAAAATGGCAGACAGCTTCTTGATATATTTGAAACGTCTTAAAAATAGATTGTTTTTCAGCCTCAGTACTATATTTTAGCACCAGAGAGTAGTATAAACATTTTCGGTGGTATCATTTCCCCAAAAGACTCTGAAGAATCAATTCTATCAGTCCTTTTGCCTAAAAGTTTTCCTCACATCATAAAGAAACATTGGTTCAAATTTTATAGCAGGCCTGTCAAATTTAACTGCAGTTTATTTTTCCATTATTTAAGAGAAAGGGGGGATAGTAAGTATATATAGTAGAGGCAGTCCCCAATTTACGAATTTTGAATAAAGCATGTTCTGAAAGTGTTACTGGATTTTATCTAGGTTTTTGGCTATGCTACAGAAATGAATTTCAAGAGAATGCCAGGTGAGTTAGGTCAATAATTTATTCAGGTAGGGAGGGAAGAGAAAATAACAGATCAGGCATCCCAGATAGAGAGGAAATGGGTGAAAGGGATAAAGAGGGCTGATTTACAAGCTGCATTTCTCCATTATATATTATAAATCCCCAGGTTTACTTGCATGGCCACGTGGCAGAGGAAAAATGGTGTGAGCGGGGCACAGAGAGCAGGAACAGATCCAGAGGCAAGAGAGCAGGGTGAGAGTGTGCTCAGGCCTCACAGTTTGCTTTATAAACTATTAATTATTCCACCCCTTTGCTAATGGCAGGGGAGGGGTTCCAGCTCTTTGCTGTTTTGATTGATTACCCCACCCATCAATCCCCTAGTAAGGACCCAATGATAAAGTCCCTAGGGAACATCTGGGGTTTTTCCTTGCTCCCAGAAGAAGTCTTTGTTCTGGATAGCAGAATCTTAGGGGTGGGGGTCATCCAGCCCTTGGGGGTTACAGACGTCCACGTAGATGCTCTGCCAGGTTCTAGATCCGCCTATTAATTCCCTATCTTACTAGCCTGCTTCAAAAGCCTATTTGTTAAGTCAGAGTATTTGTTAATACTCTGCGCCTAGTTTTCCAATTTTAAAAAATGTAATAAATAGAAGTTAGGGCCCAGTTTACATAAATGTTTAGTTCTACAGTCACTAAACCAAAATTCTCATATATATGGTCTACCTACAGAAATGGATCCCTGATTCCAACCAGGAATTTAGAACATTTTCTTTCCCCTCCTCCTCCTAACCACTTAGCCTGTCCACCTTTTTCTTTTTCAGCATGCCTTCTCCCCAGAGTAAGTGACTGTGTCTTCCCTACACATGGCCCAGAAGCTAGAAAGGAACCTTTCATTTCTCAAATACCTCCCCGCCCCCCTTTATCAGAAGCAGCTGTGGCTCAGGCCACAAAGGGAGAAAAGGAAGTTGACCTGGGCTAGAGGAAGTGAGGCAGGGGGATTCAGGAAGCAGACAGGAGGGACTCTGATGACTGATCAATTGAGATTAGGGGATGAGGTGTTTCAGCGGAGCTAGGCTGCAGATATTTATGAAAGCACCTCTCAAACATGCCTAGCTCGTTCCTGCCTCAGGGCTTTGCCTATGCTGTCTACCGTCTGTCCACAACATTTCTTCCCCAAATCTTCCAATGGCTCAATCCTTTACACCTGTTCAGGCCTCTCATCAAACGTCACCCCCCTCAGAAGAAAGCAGCCTTCCCTAACTAAAACAGTGACCCCACCTTTTTCAGTCTAGCTCCTGCATTATTTTTCTTTATGGCATTTATCACTACCTAAAATTATGTATTTGCCGATTTTTTAGAAAACGTCCTTCTCTCCTGTGAGAATGAAAGTCCCATGAGTTCAAGAACTTTATCTGCTTATTCATCACCTAGAACAGTGCTTGGCACATAACAATCATTTACTAAATTTTCATTGAATAACAGAATGAATTAATGATGACAACTCCATGTGACTGGAATGCATCAGGGCAAATAGAAGCTAATGGAAAGGCAGCCTGAGGACTAGAGAAAAGGGACTGTCTTGACATGGATTTCCACATTGGCTGGGTAGCCATTGCTTTCTATAGCAGTCTTAGCTGAGGAATTATTTTATTTTATTTTTGAATTACAAAAATGTTACATAAAAATAGAGGATTCCCACATGCCCCACTCCCTTCCCCTCCCACACTTTCCCACGTTAACATCCTTCATTAGTGTGGTACATTTGTTACAATTGATGAACACATTGCTGCTAGCTGTGGACTATAGTTTACATTATGGTTTACACTCTGTCCCATACAATTTTAAAGGTTATGACAAAAGGTATAATGGCCTGTATCCATCACTGCAATGTTATGCAGGACAATTCCAATGTCCCCAAAAATGCCCCATGTTGCCTATTCCTCCCTCTCCCCTCAGAACCTCTGATGGCCACTGTCTTTATATTAATGACACAATTTTTCCATTGCTAGAATAATAATAAGTCTACTTTAGTCCATTGTTCATTCCCCAATCGTGAGGATTTGGGGATGGTGATGCCCACTCTGTTTCTAATTGAGAAGGGCTTAGATCCCAAGGGGCAGAGGGATGGGAATACCTTGCTTGCAGTGGTAGACACTGTTCCTTGGGATGGTGTTGTCCATTATCATCTCCTTGTTAGTTGTCCTGGGTGAGTCCAATGAACGGGAAAGTCGGTGTTGCAACTTCTGCTGAGATTCAGAGTTCAACCGGCACATGAACCAACCAAAGATTAAAGTCTCTGGGATATATATTTAACAAGTATAGTGCTAATTAGAGGTTCAAATAAAAGGGGCAGAAGAGCCAGGTGTAGGGAAACTATAAATGAGTCTCACTCTGTTACACTGGGAGCATAAATTCCAAAATAAGGACCACTGACAGGGTGCCAAATTCCTGAGATTGCCTGCCCTGCCTGCAGTGTCTAGATGTAGCTGAGTAATTATTTCCCCTGATAAATGTCATAATCTGGGATTACATCTTTGGTGTAACCTACCAATTTTAAGGGAACACTGTTTTTAGGTATTTTAGAGCCGCTATTTACATATGGCATGTAATTACAAGGTAAGGTTATTTAGACCAGTACTATTATGGAAGCACAAATGATTTTTATTATTTAGGAGAACATTTCATTAATGATTGGTTAATTCAGTTTCTGATATAATACATGAAAGTAGTAAATAGGACTTTAAAGGTATCTAAAAATTTTTCAAGTATTCATACTCTGTAATTCAGAGGCCTTCTTTTACCTCTAGCTCCGTTCTCCCATCTGCAATGCCCTTCCCTTACGCATCGGTTAAAATATAGAGATTTTTCTAAGTTGAACTCCTGATTAGGAAAAAAATTCATATTAAATATTTTCAAGTACTTGTTTCTGTATAGACAGTGGTTACTTTATTGGACCTGGTTAGTAAGAGCCTTCTACATGGAGAAGATCCAGATGCCGTATTACAAAATTCAGATGTGTTCCTTCTTTATCATTAAGCAACTCCTGTAATCATGTGAGTTAGGAATGGAGCCAAAGGTAGGCAATAAATATGTAATATTAAAATTTTGATTATATTAAAGTTATTTTTTACTATTTCCTGGGCAAGTTTTTCTCTAGTTCTTTTTGGAAAGCATATAAATCACTCAAAGTATGACAGGGATATATTTAAGCCAGAAGAAGCCTGGAGGAGTGTTGCCTGGCCTAGTCTGAGGGGATCAGGCTACGCTTGTAGGGGATATAATATTAGTAGGCATTTTAGAGAATTAATAGGAGTTAGCTAAACCAAAGGAGGGTAGGGGAGGGAGAAGAGAACTCCAAACAGAGGGGACAGTGTGAACAAAAATAGGGAAGTGCCAGAAACCATAGCCAAGGGGTGGCAGGAATTGAAACTAGAGATAGTTAGCTATCAATTCCTGTATAGGGTCTCATTTAGCAATCAAGTAGCTCATTAGGCAGTTTGAGAGGCATTGGAAGGATTTTTAAGAATGTGATATAGCTCAGTTTGTGTTTTAGATAGATCACCCTTTATGGAGGAGTTGGCCGGGCTGGGAGACCAAGGCAGGGTTTTAGTTAGGAGGCAACGACAAGAATAAAATGAGAAATGATGTATGCCCGTACTATGGCAGGGGCAAGAGGGATGGAGAGGAGAGAATAGGTTTGAGAAATACTTAGCAAGTAAAACTGACAACACTTTGATTGGAGCAGGGGTTAGAGAGAAAGGTGACTCAAGGACACTCAAGTTTCCAGGTGGAGTGACTGCTACCAATTCAGATGGAAAATATAGAAGAGGAACATATTTAGGGAGATGATCAGGTCTGTTTTGGGCTTTTGTACATGTGGGACATCTTGGTCAAGAGTTTCAGCAGGACAGATGGATGTGCAATTTTGAAGCTTAGCAGAAGGGTATGAACTAAAAAAAGTATCTGGGAGTCAGCATGTGGGTGGAAACTGAGGTAATTTAAAGTGCAAAGTAGTAAAATGAGACATTTGAGGTTAAAACTTTAAGGAATATCAATAGTCAAAGGATGGGTAAAGAAGAGAAACTATGGAGGAAACAGAGAAGAAATGCCAAGAGGTGGGTGAAGTTGTGCCCCCAAAGCCAAGGGAACGCAACATTTCAGAGAGTCAGGTTTCATGTAGCAGATCAGGACTGCCCCTGGATGTCAGAGGGCACTTAGCAAGCGATAATTTAGGAGTTTAAGGCAGGTTGCGGTGGGTTGGAAAGGGACGAATTGGTAAAGAAATGAAGAGCAGATATATGATGAGAAGGGAAAGAAAGAAACTGGACAATAACCAGGGCAATGCTAGGTCAAAGGAGAGATAGCATATGTATCTGCTGAGAAGAGGGCATAAGAAGAAAGGGGATATTAAATTAAAAAGAGTTAACTATGGAGCCAGGCCCTGGAGGAGGGCACAGGATCAAGGATTTGCCTAGACCTGGAGGAAGAAGATGACAGTGTGGGTAAATGCAAATAAATACATAGGTCCAAGGGTGGGACATTCAGGCAGATCATTCAGGATGAACCCATTTTTCTTGACAATGTAAGGAGACCATATTGCCTGAGGTGATGTGAGGGAAAGGAGTGACAGGGTGACATGAGAAGAAGTTTGAAATCGATGGTAAAGAAATGGGAAACAGAGTTCAGGAAAGCCAAATTAATGTATTGATTGAGGCATAATTCTGAGGATGTAGCCGAAGTAGAAGACCAAAAATGAGTGGTATCAGTTTGTACAGGGGATTTTTCTCAGCAGCACTTATTTACTGGAATGTTGGAGTGAAAATGGCAAATTAGAGCACTGATTAAGAGCTGGGATTTTACTTCATTAGGTGTTGCAGAAAGCAGGGAGTGCAAAAGGAGGGTACACGATGCGAGAGTGGTTCAAATGCCCAGCTATGCACATGCTCATTAGAGCACAGTGGTAAAGACCCTAAGTCCTGGGAGTGGACAGTCCTGGGTTCAGATCCTAGCTCAGCCACTTGCTAGATATGTGGCCGAATCTTTTATTTATTTATCAATAAGGTAGTGCTGATTATAATACCCACATACCTATACCTTAGGATACTGAAGTTGTAATGAGAAAAGGTATAAAAAGCTTGGCACATGGTAAGAACACATTGAATGTTAGCTACAAATAGGACAGTAGATTATGGAGAGAGAGTTGGATATAGGAATTTAAGTTTTGAGAGGTAGTGTAATTCCAGGGTATCACCATAAGTGTGTTTAGGTGAAGGCCATCATAGTGGAGAAAGGCAAAGTACCTGATATTAATTGGCTTCAGGATTTCAAATATTACTTTGAGAATTGCTTTGCTATGAAATGGAGGTTAAGGTGTCTTCTGTGTTGATGAGCCCAGGGAGAGGCCCCTCTGATTATACATGCTAAGACAGCTCACAAAGCAGTAAAAAAAACACTACAGTGGGAGACAAATTCTTTGTTCAAAACAGGCCTCTGATTTATTAGCCATGTCACTTGAATTGTTTGCGTATTCCTCTTGAAACTAGGATAGTAGTTCCTTGTTTCTCCTACTTCATAGAGTTATTTTGCAGATCAAATAAAATAATGTATGTAAATGTTTTGCTGAAGTAGAGAGCACTTTATAGATAAATGGTATTACTACTCTGAAACAAAGAAAATATGAGCATAATTAATATTGTCTGCTACATTTGGGAGAAAAATTAATTCATCATAAGGCTGGTTTTGATAATAAACACATTTTATTTATTAAAAATATTTTATTTTTAATTTTATTTTTACTTTATTATCAAATACATTTAAATAAAGAGCAATTAGATATTTAACAAGTTTGTTAAACTTGTTTTTCCAATTTTACTCCTTTTTTTAGGTTTTATATTCTGCCAACACTTGACAGATGAGGAGTTTGAAAAACCAAAGGAAATGACAATTCAGTATCTTTACCAGTTGGCTCATGAAATTAATAGTAACTCCAGCATCTCTTTGAAACAGAAAAAGAAATTAAGGAATTTCAGAAACACCATCCAGAAGCTTTGCACTAATATTTCTAGACAAGAAACTACAAATAATTTGTAAATATAAACAACTCTCTGGTGTTTTTCTCCAACAGCTATACTTATATTTCAGAGAAAGGAAAGCCTCCAAACATTTTAAATGTAATGATAGTTAAAATATATTAAGGAAATTTTTAACTTTAAAAGAGAATACGGGGACTGGATGTGGCTCAAGTTATTAGTGATCTCCATCCCACAAGAGAGGCCTGGAGTTCCGTTCCTGGTGCCTCCTAAAGAGAAGACAAACAGGTAGCAAGTGCAAACAATGAGGGCCGGGGGCGGGGGGGGGGGGGGGGGGGAGAGAAATAAATAAATAAAATAAAATAAAGAGAATACAAGTTAGTCTTTGTGTATGCTACTGATTCATTTATTATGCTGCTAAAACCACATATTAAATGTGTTGCTATCATTAAGGATCTGGTACAGTTAATTCCTTACTGTTTTTCGTTTTTTCCTCAGAAAAGGAACATTTCTTGCATGACCTATCTGCAGAAAGCAAGCACTTTTCTTAGTATATTATTCTCAAGCTACCCCTTTAGGCTGCTGTAACTTAAATGAATATGAATCATCTAAATTAGGTAAGAGATGAAAAGTAGACTTCAAAACCCACAACTTAAAAATTCACGAACATCTAAAACCACAATTTTGCCTTCTGTCTTCCTTAGTCCATAGAATATTATATGGTTTTCTTCTTGTTTTTTTCTGCCTTCCTTCCTTTTTCTCTCACTCA
This sequence comes from Dasypus novemcinctus, assembly GCF_030445035.2. Taxonomy (NCBI): domain Eukaryota; kingdom Metazoa; phylum Chordata; class Mammalia; order Cingulata; family Dasypodidae; genus Dasypus; species Dasypus novemcinctus. Next base: position 84,294,833 of record NC_080684.1, on the reverse strand, counting down.
CTCTCTTTCGCTCAGACTCACTCTCTTTTTTACTCTCTCTGCAATGACTAGTCCACTTCTATCATTTTCTTAATAGGGCAGAGGTTACAGATTCAATTCCCATTGAGAGTTACGAGGAAAACATTCTTTTGTGGCCTTAATTTATGCCATTGATCACAGCAAAAGAGTCAGAAATCATAAGAATTTGAAAAAAAATTGAACTAATGTCATTAGTTTATCTTTTTCTTCAAAGCTGTATCTGTTGTCTTGAACTTGAATGCTGATTTTTTTTAATCTCCTCCCCTTGCAGCTTTTTTTTCTTGCTGTCTGCTCTCTGTGTCCATTCTCTGTGCGTTCTTCTGTGTCTGTATTTACTTTTTATTTATTCCGCCCACCCCCCGCCCCCCCCCCCCCCGCCTTGTGGCTTGCTTGCTGTCTGCTCTCTGTGTCCATTCACTGCACACTCTTCTGCGTTTTTGCTTGTCCCCTTTTTGTTTTGTCACCTTGCTGAGTCGACTTGCTGCAGCCCTAACTTGAATGCTTATTTCCAGGGTTCTGAACTAAGAGTCTGCAAAAAGTCTTTAAAGGGTCAAAGCACAGTGTACTTTCTGAAATTATGAGCATTTTTTTTGAGTACATGCTTGTGGCATTTTCCAAGAAGAGGATCCTTAGCTTTTACCAGATTCTCAAAGGGGATAGTAACTCAAGTATATTAAAAACCACTGGGTGGAAAGCGATGTGGCTCAACAGGTAGAGCGTCCACCTACTATACAGGAGGTCCAAGGGCCTCCTGGCTCATGTGGTGAGCTGGCCCATGTGCAGTGCTGCTGCGTGCAAGGAGTGCAGGCCCACACAGGGATGCCCCCTGAAAGGGTGCTCCCCACACAAGGAGTGGCCCCTGCGCAAGAAGAGTTGCCCCGCACAAAACTGCAACCTACCCAGGAGTGGTGCCACACACATGGAGAGCTGACACAGCAAGATGACGCAACAAAAAGAGACACAGATCCCCAGTGCCGCCTGATGAGAATACAAGTGGACACAGAAAAACACACAGGGAATGGAAACAGAGAGCAGACAATGTGGGGGGTGGGAGGGGGGAAATAAATAAATCTTTAAAAAAAAAACACTGTTGATTCTCTATTTTCAGAGATTATACTAAAGTTCTTAATTGATGTATACTTAAATATTTTTAAAATTTTGCTTTTATTGTGTGGATAAACTACCATTATAGATATTCAGATTTTATATTAAAATAAGGGCATTAATCTAGATGATTTTAAAATTCCTTCCCATTAAAAAAGAAACAAAAAAACACAACAACAAAAACAATTCTACGATACTAGAGGATGTAACTGCCCTAAAATGTGTCTGGTTATTTTTGAAGTTGGGGTTGGAAATTAATGTACCTCGAGTGGAAGACCCGAGAGGGGGGCTATAGAAACAGGAAACAGGAAAATACTAGATTTAGAGCCAAATCCTTTTCACTGGAGGTGGAGGGGAGGAGTTTCCTTATTAAGAGAGTTTTTTTTTTTTTAATGCTTGTTATGAATCAGGTGCAGAATTGCTAGCCATCACAATGAATGGCAGACACTTTGAAAAATACTTTAAGGACATGTCCTTGTATCTGTTGCTCAGAAGGTTTTAATTTCAAGCAAAGACTTTCTTCTGAGTCTATGTTTTTTAAACCTCTAAAATAATATATATACATATATATATATATACACACACACACACACATATACACATACAACATAGATAAGTATTTATCTGACTGGACTAGATAATTTTAAAGTTACTTTCCAATCCTTTGCTGGCATGAAGTTTCTTACAATATCCTCTTATGATACTTTCTCTTTCTGTGGGGTCTGGCATAACTTCCCCTCGTTTACTTCTGATTTTATTTATTTGCATCTTCTCTCTTTGTTAACCTAGGAGTTTTTACTGATCTTCTCAATGGTTTTGTTGATTTTCTCTATTGTTTCTTTGTCCTCAATTTCATTTATTTCTGTTCTAATATTATTTCTTTCCTTCTGCTTGTTTTGAAATGGGTTTGCTGTTCTTTTTCTAGTTTCTCCAGTTGTTCAGTTAGATCTTTGATTTTAACTCTTTCTTTCATTTTTAATACAGGTATTTAAGGCTATAAATTTCCCTCTCAGGACTTCCTTTGCTGTATCCCATAAGTTTTAATAAGCTGTGTTCTTGTTTTCAATGATCTTCTGGAGTGGGAGAGAGGTGCTCAATCTCATGCGCCACCTCAGCTCCCTGGTCTGCTGTGTCTCTTATCGTCTCTCCTCTGTGTCTCATCTTGCTCAGCCAGCTCTCCACTCAGTCCAGCTTGCCATGTGGGCCAGCTTGCCTTCACCAGGGGGTCCCAGGAATCGAACCCTGGACCTCCCATATGGTAGATGAGAGCCCAATTGCTTGAGCCACATCCACTTCCCCCTTGTAACTGTTTTTGACTTAAAGTCTATTTTATCTGATATTAGTCTAACTACTTAACTCTCTTTTGGTTACTACTTGCATGGTAAATTTGTCCCCCCATCCTTTCACCCTCAACCTACTTGGATCTCTGAATTTAAGGAGAGTTTCAGGCAGAAAGCATATAGTTGGGTCATGCCTTTTTATTCATTCTATCAATCTCTGCCTTTTGACTGGAGAGTTTTATCCATTTACATTTACAGTCACTACTGATGCCAGGCTTTCTTCTACCATTTTGCCATTTTGCTTTATAAGACTTATATCTTTTTTGTCCTTCAATTCTTCCATTAATGCCTACATTTGTATTTATTTGATTTTTTGTGTTGTATCATCCTGAGTCCATTCTCATTCCTATCTGGATATACTTTTCATGTATTTTCTTTGTAGTTACCATCAGGTTAAAATTTAACATCCTAATTTCCTAACTTCCTAAATTTCAGAGACTAAAACTCTTCCCAAATTTCAGAGACTAGAAGCCTAAAAACCATTTTCCAGCTTCCTTGCAGTCAGTATTCTGGATGTGATTTATGTTCCACTATTCATATACATTTAAATAAAACTAAAATCTGGAGTAAAGATAAGCTGTGAGAAATGCAGGTATAAGGCACCAATTTTACTGATGTGGATTATAGTGGCAGCTTCCTGATTTAGTCAATAGTTTCTTGTTTAAACCAGAGGCTGCATAGTAGCAGCAGCTTCCTGACTTGACCAATAATTTTTTCTTTTTAGTAAAGGCAGTTTGGTTCTAAGGCCAGCAGCTGCAGGAGTGGCTTCCCAATTCAACAAGCACCAGTTCCCTGATCATGACAGAAGCATAAGATGTCTTGGAGTGCCAGTTGTGCCAGGGGCTTTGGAAATTATTCCCAGAAGCTCAGACCATAGTCTGTTTCTTCAGCCAGCCCAGCCCATTTTTTTTTTCAGCCTAGTCATTCTTTAAACCATTTGATAACCAATAATAAGTCCTGTTTTTAAATCACATAGAATGGTCTATTCTGTGCAACAGAAACTTAATACAGTAATTAACACCATAAGTAGTTGCAGGAAACAAACTCAGTTTAGTTATCTGGCCTTCGGATTTGAAACCTAGTATCAGAAAACAGGACTATGGCAGCCCAAAATCATCACTGGCAAAACGATAACCTCAGATTATCACTTTTCATTGCCTATATTAAAGTGCTTTCTGAAGGCAAGGTTATGGCAGCCCATGCAGCTGCCAGGATAAATCATTTTGGCAAAGTGAGGAATATAAGGACTGCTCAGTAGCCAGCCTCCAAGATGGCCCTCAATGATCCTTGCCTCCTGATATTCACAGCCTTATAGAGTCCTCTCCCATATTGTACCAGGGTGGATTTTGTAACTAATAGAATAGGACAAAAGTGTTGACATGACTTTTTTTTAAGATTTATTATTTATTTCTCCTCCCCGCCCCAGCTGTCTGCTCTGTGTCCATTTGCTATGTGTTCTTCTGTCTGCTTACATTCTTGTCAGCGGCACCAGAATCTGTGTCTCTTTTCATTGTGTCATCTTTCTGTGTCAGCTCTCCTTGTGTATGGTGCTACTCCTGGGGAGACGGCAATTTCTTTGTGCAGGGTGGCTCTCCTTGCAGGGGCACACTCCTTGCACGTGGGGCTCCCCTATGTGGGGGACACCCCTGTGTGGCATGGCACTCCTTGCGTGCATCAGCACTGCACATGGGCCAGCTCACCACACGTGTCAGGAGACCCTGGATTTGAACCCTGGGCCTCCCATATGGTAGGCAAATGCTCTATCAGTTGAGCCAAATCCACTTCCTGACACGACATTTTTAAGATTAGGTTATAAAAGACTACAGTTTCCATTTTGGACACACTCTCCTTCTCTCAGATTACTAACTGGGGCAAGGCATGTTGTAAGCAGTTCATAGAGAGACCCACATGTTGAGTAAGTAAGGTCTCCTGACAAAAGGCAAATTAGTGAGCTTGAATCTCTAGCTTAAGTCTTCAGATATTGCAGTCTGTGATAGTTTGAAGTTATTTTACTCATCCCAAAGAGAAAAAGATCATGTTCTTGAACTAACCCACCTCTGTGTGTGAGACCTTTTTTTCTTCAGGTACCAGAACATGGTATGTAGGAAGCCAACACTCAACAATTGAGCTAAACTGGCTCCACTGAGACCCTTTTGATTGGACTACATCAGTGAGGCATGACTCAAGTTTCTCTGCCCTCTTGCTGGGTCTTATATAAATGGAGACACAGAGAGAGACACATGGGAAAAGGGAACCTTACTGTGAGAGAAGACTTGAGGATTTGCTAGCAGCCAAAGCTTAAACATGAGGCCCCCAAGAGGCTGGGCCCTTGGAGCAGCTCAAGGCTGAAGAGATGAGCCACATGCCTGATAGCTCACACTGAACTCAGGAAGAAAGTGGAGCAGCCGAGACTGAGAGAGGAGGCCCAGAAAGAGACAAGCCCTATGCCTTGTTGCCTGGTTGCCCACAGCTGAGCTCCAGATGGTAGATTCTGGAGAAGGCAGGGATCTCGGCAGACATTGGCTGCCATCTTCACCATGTGGCAGGTCCCCAGGATCACCAGCAGCTGACTTTGATGAGAAAACATGTCTGATGGTGCTTCAATTTGGACATTTCATGGTCTCAGAACTGTAAGATTTTCTCCTAATAAAATTCCCATTATATTAATAAAAGTCAACTTCCTGGTACTTCACACCAGCAATCCTTTGGCAAGCTAAGACACAGTCCCAGATGATAGCTTGACTGCAACCTCATGAGAGATCCTGAGTTAAAACTACTCAACAAAGGCATTCCTCAGAAAGTGCATAAGTTGTTTCTTGTTTTAAGCTAAATTTGGGGGGATATTTGTCATGCAACAATAGGTAATACAGACCATAAGTGGATTATTATTGTTAGAGAGCTTAAAGAAATAAAATAACAGCCCCTGAATTTGTAATTCTCAGTTCAAAGCATAGTCAAAGAGCCAGGTATCTTTCATGATTAACCCAAAATAATCTTGTATCTTACAGAAACAGGGCTGCTATAGTCAAAATTATATAATATGATCCTGCAGCTTGATGAATTACAACGAAGAATGAATTCATAGCCTGGCCAGGCTTTTATGTGAAGTTAGGACATTGATTAGAAGAGTAGAATCCCAAACACTGGAATAGGTACGGTGGGGTAGATTTGGTCTCTGGTTCTGGGTCATCATTTACTGAGTCCACAGGGATCTTGATCTTCTCACTATTCCAATTTGTTGATCACATTATGCTGATCATACCTGGCAAGCAGAAAGTAGCATTTATCCTAAATGCCTTGATAATACACATGTGCCAGATAATGGGAGCTAAATCCCACAAAAATTCAGGAACCACTACTGTACTGAAATTTCTAGTGGTACTAATGGCCTGAAGCATGTGAGAATATCCTCTCCAAAGTGAGTAACAGGTTGCTCCATCTTGAACCTCCTACAACCAATACAGAGAAACAATGCTTAGTGGGCTTCTTTAGAATTGGACAAACATACACATTTGGATATGCTGCTCTGATAAGTTTTCCTGGAATCCATGAACTGTAGCTTTGATTAGGGCCCAGAGCAAGAGAAAGCTTTCCAGATGGTGTAAGTTGTTGTGTGAATAGCTTTAACATTTGGGCTTTTTGACCTACGTAATCCAGTGGTATTCGAAGTATCCTTATGGGTTTGTAGCAAAGCCAAGTTCTCTTCAGCAAATAATTATTCTTTTAAGGAACAGTGCTCCAGCACTTCATGCCTTGATCATGCCAAACCACATGTAAAGCTTCAATTTTCTCTTTATTCTTAGGGAATCTCCATGAGGTCCCAGATGCGGGCTGAGGGGAAGTAGCAGTGCACTAAGAGCAGATGCACTGAGTGAGAGCTCTTACAATTGACTTGTATCCTTAGGACCAGATAAATTCAGTTATTTATACCACTTCTGCTTGATGGCAGCATTTTGTTGGGTATGTTTAACCTGCAGTCGGGAAGAGAAGTGCTTACAGGAAGCAGTGCATCAGGTTGTTAAATCTGCGTGGAAGATAGGGCTGGAGATAGTGGCTAAAGAATGATTTGACTTCCTAGTCAGACACTTGAAAACTACAAAATTAAAAATCTGTGATTTAGAACCTCTAGGAACATCTCAGAAAAAAGGTCCCATGTATACGGATATTTATGTCCCATGTGAAAGCTCACCAAAAGCCCTCTTCTGTAGAGAAAGCAATTAATATTCAGGTTGACAATATAACCCACATGGTGGATACTAGTTAGCTTCTTTCCCCAGCTTGCTCAATTGTGTGACACTGTGGGAAAACTCCCTATGCTTCTTTCCAACTCAGTTTTCCAGCACCTAATAGTGTTCATTCTGTGGTTCAATACATCTGTTAAATAATCTTATTTTAAATTCTAAGCACTGTTATAGCAGCCTGTTCTTATTTACAATGGATATAATTACTTCATGAGTCCCTTGAGGTTATTAGTCATATGGAAAGTTTCTTTTGTTTCCTTTATTTTATTCCCTTGAAGGTTCGCTCTTGTTTGTGGGTGGTGCCAGGGTCCCTCAAATGTTTTATTTTTCATAGTCCCATTTTTTTCATTTATAAATTTCTATTTACCTGTTCATGAATCTAAGTATGAAAGTTCTAATTATAGTGCTTTGTCTCTGGGGGCAGGGTAGTGGGGAGGGGACCAACCTGGAGAAAGGTCTGCTAAATTCCTAGGGCCCTTCCCTTTATAATTCTAATGAGCTCTGCGTTCTTGGCTTTAGTCAGAGTACAGTGCTACAATCAGTTGCTCCTTTTACAAAGTTTTAATTCTGGTGCCCATAGGAGATACGAAAGTATTTCAGGTTCTATAATGTCTCTCTCCAGCCCTTACACTTCAACTCCACTTACTACTGAGCCTTAATACCAAAGAAGGGGGCAGGGCTCAGCTGTTTACAACTCAGTCTTTCAATAGATCACCCATGATCTCCTTCTGCTCTACTATCTGTCCTGAGATGAAAATATCTCTGGAATTGTTCTTACCTCTTTCATAGTTTTCTCCTGCCTTAATTCGGAATGTGTTTTTTCCTATTTTTGTTTCTTTAGCAATCTAATAATGTTTTTCTTTTAGAAATTCCTCCACCTTGATTCCAGGAATGGTACTCTTTGTTTCCTAGAATCACTCATAGATTTAATCTTATAACAAAATATAATATGAACTATTTCATGCATACAGTATAAAATATAGACTCTAATATAATATAATGAAGGCCCCAGTTCCTCATAGGAGAAACACCTTGGTTAGTGATGGTGGTATTCTGCCTATCTGAGATGATGAGGTCCTGACAAGTCTAGGTAAGTCCTTTAAGTGGGGACTTTCTAAGACTTTTAATCTCTAACCATATCACCTTGAAATTTTAGCACAGTTACACTGTTTGGTTGCAAAAACTTTTTTATGCCACCAGTATCTTCTTGTTACACTGTCCAATTATATATAATAGTAACTGGTTATCATGAAAACATTCACTGTGCAACAGAATAACCATCATATAATGATAACCAGTCTAGGTCCAGGAAGAACAGACCAATCTTAACCCATTATAATCCAAAGATAATTATAGTAGTGAATAGCTCTTTCAACCTACCCTGCATCCATCTCTCCCCATCAATTTTCCTTTAGGGAAATACTTTCATCCTAGGTGGTCTTGGGGAGATTGTCAAAAGCCACTAAAGTCTTGGGGTAGGCATAAGATCCTAGCTAGGGTAAACAGACTGCTAGGAGCTTGATTCATGAGCACAAAGTCATTGGCTAGAAAATATAGGCAATGAGATGTTTTGATGGCAGGGATCTATAAGGGCTGTCTCTCAGTTTATTAATGTCATTATTAGCTGTTTCCTTACAATGGAAAGCTATAGTCTTTAACACCTTATTATGCTTACTGTGGGTTATCTAAAGCTGTTTTTAAAACAAAACATTTATATCAAAAGTTTTTGAACAACCCTTGAATTGCCACTGAGTTACTGGCAACCAACCACTGAGTTAACTTCAAATTTCCTTCCATCCAAAAAACAGTACAGTATTTTTATGAGTGAAATAATACATTTTGCCAATAAAAGTTACCAGAAACATAGTAATATCTCCATCATTTCATATTTCCTCTAAGCAAAAAATTAACATTATATACACACAATTATTCTTTCCAACTTTAGTTACATAAGGGACAATTTTTAAAATACAATATCTTAGTTCTAAAAGAGAGAGAAATCATAGCCTAAAAAACACTTTAACTAACCAATTCCTAGTCATAGTCACACAAAACTTATCTTTTTCTAAGGAAAACTGACCAGTGAGACAGTATTTTGTGCTTTCAGTTTTAAAGACAAATGCATTCTTTCATCTAATGAAAGCTAACTTACTCTTAGAAACAGCATAAACATAGTTGTGATAGTTGAGCTCCTAAATGAAAAAGGGGTCTGAGTTACAGTTTACTGTAATAACCCATTAATTCACCTTTGAAAACAGTCATGGATCAAAAAGTATTTACACAAGTTTGAGACTTTATCTTAAGATGAAAGGGAACACCTGTCCTTAACCTCTTAAAAAGAATACTGAAATTAAGCCTTTCAGTCACAACCAGTCAAGACTTTCATTCAGAAATGTTTCTTAAATATCAAATTTCTCTTCACAGATGCTATGTCCATTTTCTTCATAATCTTCTCTTGTTACCACCATATCTTCAAAATCATCATTCTCTGATATCAATTTTCCACCTTCCCAGGAGTAAGTAATAGGGCTGAAAGTTAAAATAAATGAACTCAGATGATTTTACAGACCTGGAAAACCTGAAACATTAATTAGTAACTAAAATCTGGCAATCTCTACTCAACCTGATTTAACAGAAAATCATATAAGGTGTGGAAATAACTGTAAATTTCCCACTGGCAGAGAACACTCAAAGAGAAAGGAACCTTGCTCATCACTGTAAAATATTAAGTGCTCTTTCTTTTCCCTCCATGCTCTGAATTTATGGACCCTTTACCTCCAATAAGAAAATACACATCAAAAGATGCTTAAAAGAGTAAACACTGTCATAACTGAGTCTAAATTCTATCTATGTGGCAAAGATATATTACCTATTTATTCCCTACAGCAACACAAGACAGCCATTAAAACTTTCATATTACAGACTTTGAAAATAAGGTTCAGAGTTAAGTTTGGAATTAGAATTTAACCCTGAACTGTTTTCACAATCTGTGCTTTTGCCACAATACATTGTTGCCTCTAATATGTGAAACATTTAGAAAACACACAATAAACAATTACATGGTAGGACACAGATGACTAATTTTAAGCACATATATCACTTAGTTTTGCGATCCCAAAATTGTTTTGATTCAATTCTATTTCTGTTACTATCCCCCAAATTCAGAGTTTCAAATTTGAAAAGCAATAAAGAAAAAGTTAAACAATAAATGTTTTTCTTATGTAATTACTGCATTTCCTAATAGTTAAAAAAAAAAAAGATTAAAAAAAGCAGGAGGTACACAATAAACATCTACTGCTAAATGAAAGAATAAAATATATTCCTACGAATGCCCTGACCTATAATATGTGCATGATTTATGTTTAAAATGTAGGATAAAGGAAACGGACTTGGCCCAGTGGTTAGAGTGCCATCTACCACATGGGAGGTCCGCGGATCAAACCCCGGGGGGGCCTCCGTGACCCGTGTGGAGCTGGCCCATGCACAGTGCTGATGCGCGCAAGGAGTACCCTGCCATGCAGGGGCTTCCTCTGCGTAGGGGAGCCCCATGCGCAAGGAGTGCACCTGTAAGGAGAGCTGCCCAGCTCGAAAGAAAGTGCAGCCTGCCCAGGAATGGCGCCGCCCACACTTCCCGTGCCGCTGACGACAACAGAAGCGGACAAAGAAACAAGACGCAGCAAATAGACACAGAGAACAGACAACGGGGGTGGTGGGGGGGATTAAATAAATAAATAAATCTTTAAAAAAATAAAATAAAATAAAATGTAGGATGAAATGCAATATACTTGACACTTGTGTGCATGATATATGAATGTTGACAGTGATAAAATCATTTCAATAATTAATAATTGCTTATTCTTTTCTCTGATAGCTATAAAAAAAGTGCTATTGATAAGGATCTTCTGATTTTGAAAAATTTTACTTAAGTTTAAAACAAAAATACAGAATAAAGAGTCAGGTATTTGAAGTCTTTGTTAGCAAATCTGCCACTAACTAATTGCAGATTACTTAGATGTTTATTTTGTTAAGAACACCTGACTCAAGGTAAAAAAGACAGGATTTTAGTTTGGTCCTTATTATTAACTTACCATAATGCTTTGCAAAGTCATGAGCCCTCACTTCTTTCTTATTTTTTTCATTTCTATATTTATAAAGTAAGAATGTTGAATAGGATTATCTGTAAGCCCTTTCTACAGCTCTAAAATTCTTCAAGTCTTTACCTCTAAAGTAGAAATGAAAACTGCTTTTCCTAATAAAACATGATGAGGGGGAAGATAAAAAGGCTTTAATTAAAAAAAAAAACAACACACTAGTTAAATGGGTAAGTTCATTAAGAAGTTTTTAGAATTAAGAAACTTAGGAACTGACATTACTTAGCTTAACGGTTCAATTTTAAAATTTATATATATATATTTTAAAATTTATATTCTTAATAGAAACTGTCAAGAAATGGTATGTGACAGATAAATCAAATTTATAAACTGACTGCTTGGCCAATGAATACCTCTTAGGAATGGCAACTGATTTACTATCTGGAAATGATCTTATGTTAACTGATCACCCATTATGTACCAATCATAACTGGAGTTTACATACTTTATCCCATTTAATTCACTGAAATGTAAGATTTGTCATTCCCATTTTACAGAAAAGGAAAATGGGGATCCAATATATGAATAAAACCTCCCAACATAGGTAGAATCAGGTTTTCAACTCAAGTTGGCTAAGAGATCACCTTATCTACAAAATAACTTTCATGCTTTATTTCTATACAAACCAACACTTACTTTTCAGGCAGCACAACAGAAACATCATAATCTGTTGGAGTGAGACATCGAACTTCTGAGTAAACCCGATCCCTAAATCCTGGGAAAAGGGAATTTCCTCCCGTCAAAACAATGTTCTTAAAAAAATGTGGCTGCATTTCTTTAAAAGAAAAAGAAGGGGGAAAAAAGGCATTAGAAAATTTGTTTATTTTTCAGGAAAGATGAGGATGAAGGATTAGGTAAGAAGCAATTAGGATTTAGCAATTCTCTTTATAGATATAACACTTTTTTTTTTTTAATTTATTTCTCTCCCCTTCCCCGCCCCAGTTGTCTGCTCTCTGTGTCCATTTGCTGTGTGTTCTTCTGTGTCTGCTTGTATTCTTGAATCCTGGACGTCCCATGTGGTAGGCGGACGCTCTATCTGTTGAGCCAAATCCACTTCCCTAGGTGTAATACTTAAAGAATTGAAAGCAGGGACTTGAACAGATATTTGCACATTTATGTTCAGAGTGGCATTACTCACAATTGCCATAAGATGGGAGAAACCCAAGTGTCCACCAACAGTTAGATAAAATGTGTTTTATACATAAAATGGACTATTATTCAGCCGTAAAAAGACTGAAATTCTGATACAAGTGACAACATGGATGATCCTTGAAGAAATCATGTGGAGTGAAAAAAGCCAGACACAAAAGGACAAATATTATCTGATCTCAGTGGTATGACAAAATGAGAAGCAAACTCATAGAGTCAGAAACTAGGAAACAGGTTACCAGATACTGGGGTGGAGCTAGGAAATGGGAAGTTAGTGCTTAGTAGGTACAGAGTTTCCGTTTTGAAAATGGAAAATTTTTAGTAATGAATGGTGATGATGGTAGCAGAACATGGTGACTCTAATTAACAATGCTAAGCTATATATTTGAATGTGGATAAAGGGGAAATTTTAGGTGACATATATGTTACTAGAGTAAAAAATTAAAAAAAACAACAACATTATTGTGGGGAGCAGGTGTAGCTCAGTGGTTAAGCACCTGCTTCCCATGTACAAGGTCCTGGGTTCAATCCCTGGTATCTCCTAAAAACAACAAAAATCCACAGAAGTGGTTCACAAACAGTAAACACATAAGTAAACTATGGAATATAGTTAATAGTATAATTCTAAGAGCAGTGTTTTATCATTTGTAGCAAGGGTACCACACTAATGCAAAGTGTTTAGAGAAAACTGTGGATGTGGTTGATCAATCTTATTAAAATTAATTTCTTGTATGTTAGTCCAAATATAATAAGAATAAACCTGTCTCATCAACAACTGAAAAACATTAAATTGCTAAATTATAAGTTTCTATTCTCTTCTAATTTGGGTTAAATTAAAACATTCTATAATATAGATGGCAAGTTAATACTCATGGTGAAGCACATTTTTTCAAGTTTAAATAGACCATAATGACAGGGACCAATTAACTGCATTATGGGATCTAGAAATCTCTGCAAATATTAATAAAATAGATCTCATTTGCCTGAAAATACTTAGAAGATAGTTTCTCTTCGAACTTATGGATTTTAAAAAAATATCATTACTCCTTAATATTTTACTGTAAATATTTATGTACCTTCAGGTAAGTTCTGAATGGAATAGACAATAGCTTCTGGAATTCCCATTTCTTGAATGCCTATATCAGAAGGATTAAAGAGTATTTCTGGAACAGCAAATCTCTCATTGGCCAGGCGAAGAATTTGTTCTCCAGATTTATATTTTCCGCTTAAGACCATCTCTTCTCTTGGCTTAAAGAAAAATAAGACAAAAGGTTTATGCTACAGACCCAGGTTCGATCCCTGGGGCCTCCTGGTAAAGGTGTGCCTGCGTGGCAAGCCTGTGTCCGTGTGGCAAGCGACGCAGCAAGATATGACACAACAAGAGAGAGACGAAGGAGAGAGTCAAGGCAAGATGCGACAGAAACCAGGAACTGAGGTGGCACAAGTGACAGGGAACCTCTCTCCATATCAGAGGTCCCAGGATCAAATCCCGGTGAATCCTAGAGGAGAAAACGAGAAGACCAAAAGAAGAAACAGACACAGAAGATCACATAGTGAATGGGCAAAGACAGTAAAAACAGCAGGGCGGGGGGGGGGGGGGAAGGGGCGGAGGAAAAAAAAAAGTTTATGCTAGATTACCTAGCTCACATGATTAACAGTAATTAGTCAAACGTAATACTAATGTAATATATTAACCATGTTGATGGAATTTGCAGGCTTTTCAACAGTTAGAACATGGCCTCTCTCTTGTTGCGTAAGTCACACAATAAGTTATGACTTATTCTAATAAGGCTATTCCCCCAAAAGTAATCTAGCTTTTAAAACAAAGAAAAAGAAAGAAGGTAAGAAAGAAGAGAGGAGAGGGAATTTTATAACTACTATAACAGTTCACTGGTTCTAGTTTTTGGAAAACACAAAATATATTCTAAGTAAAAAACATTACTATGTCTTGTGTTCCTACCAGTACCCACTTTACTCCCTGTTAGATGTTTATTGGACATTGTGGCATTGTTCTGTTAGGATTCCTCCTTCTCCTTGTGTAAAAATCACACACCTTTAAATTACCTTAGTATTTATTTAATCTTTTTAAAAAATATCAGTTTTCAAATGACTTAAGCAAACACGCAGACTTTATCCTTGAAATTACCTTGTGGTGCCACCTTTGTATGAGGTCCATGTATAACAAACACACACTTTGAACAACTATGACTCATTCTCTTGTTACTTATCTTCTGCTAACCAGCCCATTCTGAGTTGTATTCCCGTAGGGGCAGTGAAAACATAATCTCCTTCCACAACATTCTGCATCATTAAAATAATGGTCCCTCTGAATTTTGCTAAGAATCATCAGTTCTTATCTTCTAGATTCAGCTATGGGCATTCGTTTAATTTATTCTTTAAATGTAGTTTTCTTCCTGGGAGAGAGTATATCCCATCCCTTTCTTTATATAAGTATAAAAATATTTAAAACATGCAAAAATATTAATAATATTAATGATTGTTAAAAAGTAACATATATAAAGAATATTATAAATTTCTTGATAAAATTAGGTCTCAGTTTCCTCAGACTTTTCCTGACTACCAAACAAAGGTTAGGCCCCACCATTATTCTCTCATATCATCCTATATTACCATTCAAGTCTATATTGTTCACCATCACATATCTACTACCTAGCACAGTACACTGTACTATACATAAGAAGGATTCAATAAATTATTGAATATCGTCATGTAAATCAACAACATGGCATTCATTGTATTAGGCATTTTACATACTTTATCCCATTGGACTCTCACAGAACTCTGTAATATAGGCATATTTTCCTTTTATTAATGATGCATCTGAGGTTCAGCAAGTTTACATGATCTTGCAAAGTAATGGCCTAATAACCTAAAATAAAAACAAAATATTCCTCCCCTACATTGTCACTCTTGACCTGGATATGAATGACTCATATTTCTATTATTTGGGAATTCCACACTAAAAACATTATTTTAAAAATAAAAATTACCTGAAAATTGCAAGATATTTACAATACTTTTGGAATAACAAGGAAAACTATAAATCACTGCTAATCCAATTAAACTATTGCTACAGTGACAAGGAAAATTATTTCTCCACAAATGAAGTATTCTTCCTTCTCAGGTAGAATAGAGAATATTTTATATAAATTTAAAAATTCACATAAAACTGATAATGGCTTGAGTTTAAAGGATATAAATTATTTTATCAATACCCACAATAACACAAGTCAGATACAGTCTCAAAACATTAGAGGGTGTCTAGTCTGTACCCCTGATTTTAAAGAAGATCATGTGCGTTATCCAAGATCCTATATCTAACGAGGGGAGAAAGCCCAAACTAGAATAGCCTTGTTGAATGTTTGTAATAAAGCCATTAATCCTTAATATGTAATCCGGTACCACAAGTAGTTTTTGTGTTGGCTTAAACATGGAAAATAACGGAATTTGTACTTTAATTATTGCTGGGAATTGCTATTTTATTCAATGCAGGTCATGATTACCACACAGCCCTCATAAAATAAGTTTTGGTACCATTAAAGAAATGATCCGTTTAAATTACAAGGATGTGCAGAAAGTGGTAAATTATGAAGTGACTTTTCTAAAATTTAAGTCAATTAAATAGCATCACACCTTAGTTGTCATCTCTGTGACAAGAGATAGAAGTGGAGTTTCTATCAATTGTAATCAGTAAAGATATTAAAGATTTTATTATTGTTACTATCACTAGCCTTAGAAAATTGAAGTGGTAATTTATTTTAAAATATTCTTGAATAAACAATATCAAAGTCCAAATTCAGCAATGTTTTAAGTATAAAAGCTCTCAAATCAGGCTAAATATAATTCTTTTAGTGCTACTTATCTAGTTCACAAATATTAGCTCTCAAAGATATTTTAATATTTAATCAGTGAAAACAAGTATTAAAGAAACTCAAAATAATTACTTTTTAGGACCAATCCTAACATACACAAAGTGTAATGGTTTGTAAATTTTAAATATTATTAAGATATATGCATGATTTTTTTTTTAAGATTTATTTATTTCTCTCCCCTTTCCCCCACCCCCCTGCCCCGGTTGTCTGTTCTCTGTGTCTATTTGCTGCATCTTCTTCTTTGTCCTCTTCTGCTGTTGTCAGCAGCACGGGAATCTGTGTTTCTTTTTGTTGCATCATCTTGTTGTGTCAGTTCTCTGTGTGCAGTGCCATTCCTGGGCAGGCTGAACTTTCTTTCGCACTGGGCGGCTCTCCTTATGGGGCGCACTCCTTGCGCATGGGGCTCCCCTACACGGGGGACATCACTGCGTGGCACAGAACTCAGTGCGCGCATCAGCACTGTGCATGGGCCAGCTCCACGTGGGTCAAGGAGGCTCGGGGTTTGAACCGCGGACTTCCCACGTGGTAGATGGACGCCCTAACCACTGGCCCAAGTCCGCTTCCCTATATGCATGATTTAACATGGATTATGGATAAAGTGCAAATTTTAACATTAATCTGTTCCAATTTCCATATCCAAAAACCAGCCTTGGTCCTTCCTTGAGGAATTGTTTCTAAGGATATTACAGGATGATTTCAATTTTATAAGGCCCCACATAGCCTCCTATAAATTCTGATCTGTAATTCTTCTCAATAATGTGGTCAAGTTCAGGCATACAGTTAAGTATAATTATAGAAAACCTATGTATCCACCAACCAGCTTAATATAACTTTACAGATTAACACTCCTTCCCATTCCCCATTTTAATCTGATGTTTTAAGTGTTTAAATATACTTTTTTTTTTAAGATTTATTCATTTATTCCCCCAACCCCTGTTGTCTGCTCTCTGTGTCCATTTGCTGTGTGGGTTCTTCTGTGTCCACTTGCATTCTTGTCAGTGGCACCGGGAAACTGTGTCTCTTTTTGTTGTGTCATCTTGCCGCGTCAGTTCTCCGTGTATGCAGCACCACTCCTGGGCGGATCTCCTTACGGAGGATACTCCTTGTGCATGGGGCTCCCCTATGTGGGGAGACATCCGTGCGTGGCACGGCACTCCTTGTGCACATCAGCACTGCGTGTGAGCCAGCTCACTACATGGGTCCCGAGGCCCTGGGTTTGAATCCTGGACCTCCCATGTGGTAGATGTGTGCTCTATCAGTTAAGCCAAATCTTCCCTAAACATACTACTCTTAATTCATATTCCTCAAAAACAACAGAAGAAAACATAAGGTTGTATATATCCTTCTGTAATATGCTTTTCTATCAAACATTATATTTCTGAGATTTACCCATGCTGATCATGTGGCTCTAGTCCATTTTCACTTCTACTTATGATTTTATAATAGGAATATATCACTTTACTTTTCCTTCATTAGTGGACATTTAGGTTGTCCCCAATTTTTCAATGTTTACTGCAATGAATATTATCATTGTTTCCTTGTGCAAATGTGCTTATGTCTCTAACCAAAGATTTTTAACATTCTGACAGTCCTCGACAAGCTAGCAACAAGAAGGGACAAACTTCATATTTACTAAAATGTAGAATGGATAGTTTATATGAGTTGATCAAAGGTAAGGAGAAATTATTTTGACATCCAAGATAAACTACTTCTCAACACTTTGAAAGTGTACTGGATTTTACCTTTTTTAACCACAGTCTGATCATATCCAATCAAACATGATTAAAATTCAGCTGTGAGGGATGTGGCTGTGGCTCTAGCAATTGGGCTCCCATCTACAATATGGGAGGCCCCGGGTTTACATCTTGAGCCTCCTTGTGAAGGCAGGCTCCCTCACACACTGTGGACAGCTGCCCGGCCCGCAGATGCCACGGAGAGCCAACTCAGCAAGATGACGCAACAAAAAGGGAGACAAGCAAAAACGCAGAAGAACACGCAGCAAATGGACAGAGAGAGCAGATAGCAAGCAAGCTGCAAGTGGGGAGAGGAAATAAAAATACAGACAGAAGAAAGCACAGCAAATGGACAGAGAGCAGACAGCATGCAAAAAGCCATGGAGGGGGGAATAATTTTTTAAAAATTCAGCTGTGGGTCAGTGTGGGTCAGTATGATGGTCTGGAGCTGTACATACCCCTGGAAATACATGTTCTTAAACGTAATCCATTCCTGTGGGTGTGAGCCATTGTAAGCAGGATCTTTTGATAACATTACTTTAGTTAAAATGTGGTTCACTTTAATCCTATTACTGAGGTCCTTTATAAGTGGAATGAAATGCAGACATAGTGAAAAAAGCCACAAAGGGAGCAACCAGAAGCTGAAATCAATGGAACTGGAAGAGAACTGAGAAGCCAGAAGAGGTTGCCATGAGCCTTGCTATGTTGACAAGCTAAGGACCAAGGATGGCTGGCAGCTAGCCCCAGAATGCCATAGTTTTTTAGGGAGAAAGGATTGCCTTGATTATGTGGTTTTTTTTTTTTAAGATTTATTTATTTAATTCCCCCCCCACCCCACCCCCACCCCCACCCCCTGTTGCCTGTTCTCTGTGTCTATTTGCTGCGTCTTGTTTCTTTGTCCGCTTCTGTTGTGTCAGTGGCACAGGAAGTGTGGGCGGCGCCATTCCTGGGCAGGCTGCACTTTCTTTCGCGCTGGGCGGCTCTCCTTACGGGTACACTCCTTGTGCATGGGGCTCCCCTGCTCGGGGACACCCCTGCGTGGCAGGGCACTCCTTGTGCGCATCAGCACTGCGCATGGGCCAGCTCCACACGGGTCAAGGAGGCCCGGGGTTTGAACCACGGACCTCCCATGTGGTAGACGGACGCCCTAACCACTGGGCCAAGAGATTTGGACTTTTTTTTAGTCTCAAAACTGTGAGCCATAAATTACTATTGTATAAGCCATCCCTGTGCATGGTATTTGCTTCAGAAACTTACAAAACTAAAACAGTTAATTATGTCAATAATTTTAGTAACAGGAAAATAAGCAACTTCTGACTGGATTTAAATTAATTCTTAAGTAAACAGTGAAACATTAACATAATAATGACATTATTTATCTATAGATTTGTACTGATTTGGCTGATAGTTTTTTTCCTAACTAAATTTAATGAAAAAGTTATTAATGAAATTTATACACTTGTACCTGGAGAAATGGTCACCAAGAAGGCAGGTCTGAACAACTCTTCAAGATATAGCTAACCCCAGAAAGAGGTGAAATGCTTTTCAAATCTGACTGAAGTGGTAATTTGAAGAAATGTCATTAAAGATTTTAAAACTTACCTTACAAAAGCCCTTTTTAATTGTACTGAAATCAGGCAAAACATAGTCTATCATTACTGTATTTTCTTCTCCTTTCAACCTGGAAAACAAGAAATACTTTAACTAGACTTAATTTACCAAGATTCAACTCCCCAATTCTCAGATTACCATTATACATACTTTGCAATATCCATGTCTCTATAAAAATCCTGAGACACATAGCATACATCTTCTTTTACTTGATTAATCACATGTGTTTCATCCATAACATGTAGCTGCCTAAACAGAAATGAAAAGTACAAAATTTGAAATGGAAAAAAATGAAATATTGCTTACAACTATCATTTACATATATTTAACTCTTGAATGTACAAAATATTTTTTAACTTTGTAACATACTCTCATTTCCATTATTTTATTTAACCTCCACAGTATCCCTCCAAGGGCAGGTGTTAGTCCAATTTTTAGATAAGAAGATTGAAAACAGATATTTAAGTCTTTTTCAAAATGGAAAGGTTTGCTTAATTAAAAAGTAAACTTTTTCTCCCCAACCATTCTGAATAGCTTTTTTTTTTGAGGGCCAGGGACTGAACCCAGGACCTTGTAGTGGGAAGCCAGTGCTCAACTGCTAAGCCACATCTGCTCCTCTAGACTCTTTCTAAGATGCTGTAATTCTATGCAATTTCTTTTCTGATTATAAAAGTACTCTAAGTCTGCCTTGGAGTTGTCCTGAATCACACTGAAGGGACAGATGCAGGACATTATATATACTGCCATAACCCACTGAATGGACTGGGAGAGAGTATAAACTACAACATACTGTAATTCATGCTGTGTAGCAATGCTCCAAAATGTACTCATCAAATGCAATGAATGTACCATACTAATGAAAGAAGTTGTTGATGTGGGAGGAGTGGGGGGTGTGGGGAGTGGAGTATATGGGAACCTCTTATATTTTTTAATGTAACATTTTGTGTGATTTATGTATCTTTAAAAAAAAAAGATTAAAAAAAAAGTACTTTAAGTCCATACACAGTCCTTGGCACATAATAGATATTTAAAACACAGACTGAAACTATAGAAAATAAAGATGTTTAAAGACACAAAAATATGACATTATGTCTTTTGAATATTTTTCTCTGCACTTAATAGATTTCATTATGTACTACATGTTTTTTAGGTTTTGAACTCAGTATTATCTCATGAACATTTTATTTTATATTGTCAAAAAAGATTTTTTGAAGAAACAGATGAAGTAAAAACAAAATATGATTTTACTGTCATATCTAATCAGATAGATCTGTTAAATATGTTTACCAGTTTTCCTAGTGTAGAAGTTTAGACCAGGGAAGGAAAGATACGAGCATATTTAGAAATATGGGCTTTGGAATCAAGACCTAGGTTTGAATAATAACTTAGTATTCAAGTTATTTTACCTCTTTGGCACTCTTCTACTATAAAAGGTAGTGAGATCACCTATTTAACAAAGTTATAAGAAGTAAGTGATCCTCCTCATTTCTCTAAAGTGTTTAGCATAGTCCCTGTGCTCAATAAATAAAAACATTATGTTGTTTCTATCTCTCTGCTTTTGTTATAACAAACATCTTCCATACACATTTCTTCTAAATTACATCACTGTACTGAAAAGAAAAAATGCTAATTAAAATATGACACAATACTAAGGTATCATCTATTGGAAGATTCAACCCAATTTTCAAGGTTAAAAATATGAAAAGTACAACTCAGAACCAATGAAATGAAGGTATTTTTATTCATTTCTATGATCACCTCCTTACTGTTGATTCATATCCTAGGACACAGAATATGAAATATTCACCAGAAAAGTCATATCAATCTATGCTGCTATCAGCAGTGAGCGAATAAGAGTGCTCATATGCAAATCTTCGGCATCATCTTTTGAAAAAAATATTCTATTATATGGTTTGAGAAAATTGCATTTTCTCTAATAGGAAGTGCCATGAGAGACAGGAATTCTTATCTGTATTGTTTACTGATGTATCCCAAGTTCTTAAATGAATGTTCAATATTTATTTCCTGAATCTATGATTAAACGTGTTTAAACTTTTTCTTTTTTATGTCTAAGAATTACACATTTACTTCCTTTGCATGGAACTCTGAAGAATTACTATTTGTACCACTGATCATTTGTTTTCCAAGAATTTTCTAACTATTTAATACTGGAGTAGTGCTTCCCTTATGGAGTGATAAGGGAGTGATATATATATATATATATATATATTTTTTTTTTTTTTTGAGATTTATTTTTTTATTCATTCCTCTCACCCACCCACCCCCACCTCCCATTTCCCCATTCCCTATGTCCATTTGCTGTATGTTCTTCTGTGTCTGCTTGTATTCTCATTAGGCGGACCAGGAACCGATCCTGGGAACTTCTGGAATAAGAGAGGCAATTACTCTTTTGTGCCACCTCAACTCCCTGTTCTGCTATGTCTTCTTATTTTCTCTCCTCTGTGTCTCTTGTTGCATCATCCTGCTGCGCCAGCTCTCTGCATTAGCCAGCACTTCTGCACAGGGCGGCTTTCCTGTGCTGGGTGGCATTCCTACACAGGGCAACAGTCCTGTGCAGGGCAGCATTCCCGTGTGAGCCAGCACTCCGCATGGGCAAGCTTGCCTTCACCAGGAGGCCCTGGGCATCAAACCCTGGACCTCTTATATGATAGATGGGAGCCCAATTGGTTGAGCCACATCTGTTTCCCTCTTTATATATTAAAGATACAAGTCCTCTGGCATTTATTTCAAATTGACTTCTCAGATTTATGTTTACCTTAGTTTTTTTTTTTAAATAAAGGTTTTTGGTGTACATAAGATTCAAAATTTTTATACAGAAAAATACAACCTTTGTTATTTCTTCCACTATTAATGATTATCACCTCAGTTAAAAATTTTTTTTGTGTGGCTTTAAGTCTTAAATCCATCTGAACTTTAGTGAGGCTAGGTAAAATTTTAATTATGTATTTCTCCAAACAGCAAACTTTCCTGAATAATTATTTCCATCCTCACTGTTATCTGAGGCTTTAGTGTATGTTACCTTTTTTTTAAAAACATATAAAGTTTGATTCAGGATTTACTATTCGGTCTCATTGATCTGTCAGTTAATTCTTATACTAGTATCAAGTTAATTTTGTTATTACAGTTTTAAAATGTTTTATCATCTGCTAGGGAATGTCTACTTTAAATATTGTCCTTTTTCAAAAACATTTGTAGCTGTTCTTGCCAGCTCAAGATGAATTTTCATGGCTAGAATCAATTTATAAACAAGGAAAAATACTTAACTATAGTTAAAAAGTAGCATATAAATGTCATAAACCTTGGGAAACGGACTTGGCCCAGTGGTTAGGGCGTCTGCCTACCACATGGGAGGTCCGCGGTTCAAACCCCGGGCCTCCTTGACCCGTGTG
The DNA here is from genome assembly GCF_030445035.2 of Dasypus novemcinctus. Taxonomy (NCBI): domain Eukaryota; kingdom Metazoa; phylum Chordata; class Mammalia; order Cingulata; family Dasypodidae; genus Dasypus; species Dasypus novemcinctus. The sequence goes on along the minus strand of NC_080684.1, from coordinate 84,272,183 downwards.
GAGCTGGCCCATTTGCAGTGCTGATGCGTGCAAGGAGTGCCGCCCCATGCAGGGGTGTCCCCCGTGTAGGGGAGCCCCACGCACAAGGACTGCACCGGTAAGGAGAGCCGCCCAGTGCGAAAGAAAGTGCAGCCTGCCCAGGAATGGCGCCACACACACTTCCCATGACGCTGACAACAACAGAAGCGGACAAAGAAACAAGACGCAACAAATAGACAAAGAGAACAGACAACCAGGGGAGGGGGGAGAATTAAATAAATAAATCTTAAAAAAAAAAATGTCATAAACCTTGATAATTTAAAAGTAATTGTACAACATTATGCTTAATTTCAAAGGTTACATATTACATAATTCCTTTTCTGTAACATTCTTTTTTTAAAAAATTTATTTCTCTCCCCCCCTCCGGCTGTCTGCTCTCTTGTGTCCATTTGCTTGTGTTCTTCTGTGTCTGCTGCATTCTTGGTGGCACCAGGAATCCGTGTCTCTTTTTGTTGCGTCATCTTGCTGCGTCAGCTTTCCGTGTGTGTGGTACCACTCCTGGGTGGGCTGCGCTTTTTTTGCATGGGGCAGCTTTCCTTGCAGGGCACACTCCGGGGAACACCACTGTGTGGCATGGCACTCCTTGCATGTGACAGCACTGCACATGGGCCAGCTCACCACACAGGGCAAGAGGCCCTGGGTTCAAACCTTGGACCTCCTATACGGTAGGCCAATGCCCCATCAGTTGAGCCACATCTGCTTCCCATCTGTAACATTCTTGAAATGAGAAAACTGCAGATGGGAAACAGATTACAAATGTGAAGGGATAGCATAAGGGCGTTCCTTTGTAGTGATGGAACAGCTTAGTATCTTGATTGTGGTGGTGATTACATGCATCTATATGTGGGATAAAATTGCAAAGAAGTACATAAACATGCACACAAATGAATGCATGTAAAAATGGTGAAAACTGAGGTCTGTCATCTAGTTAACAATATTTTACCAAGGCTAATTTGGTATTGTAATACAGTAATATGTTATTAAAGGTATTTGAGATTCTTTTTACTATTTTTGCAACTTCTTCTGAGTCTATCAATATCACAATTAGAAGTTTTTTTAAAAAGTACTAGGGCTCAGAGTGATGGGAGGCTGGGGGTGGTGACAATTAAGAGGAGCAGGAGTTTCTTTTGGGGGTAATGAAAATGTTCTAAAATTGACTGTGAAGGATGCAAAACTAGGTACCTATACTAAAAGTCACTGAATTGTACACTTGGGTGAACTGTATGGCATGTGAACTATAGCTCAACTTAAAGATGTTTTAAAAAAGCATGGGACGGCATGTTTTTTCGGGCAACCCTTGTTGGGGTCTTAGTCTGGGTATGGTGGCTTGAAATATGGCAACTTTGAAAGATATTACTGGATAACTGAAGTCAACCAAAAACACCCAGAAAATTACCAAGTCTATGAAAATAGTAGCAGCAGCAAAATATGCTCGAGCTGAGAGTGAGCTGAAGATCTTTGGCTAAGTATGAAAAAGCTGATAGTAAGGGGCAGAAAGCCAAAAAGAAACATCTCCTCATTGGTGTATCCTCGAATTGAGGACTTGGTGGTGCTATTCATTCTCAGATTACTAAACAGTTAAAGAGTGAGGTGGCTGCACTCAAGCAGCTGGAAAAAAAGTTTTGCTTGTTGGAATTGGTGATAAAATCAGAGGCATACTTCATAGTACTCATTCTGACCAGTTTCTGGTGATGTTCAAAGAAGTAGGAAGCAAACCCCCTATATCTGAAGATGCATTGGTCATTGACCTTGAATTATTAAATTCTGGATAAGACTTTGATGAAGGAGCTATCATCTTTAAGAAAATCAGATGTTATCTCCTTTAAGACAGCAGAAAAGCCCATCTTTTCCCTTAATATTATTGCAAGTGCTGACAGCATGATTAACCATGATGACACTGATGCTGTCTGATATTCTGCAAAAGTACCAAGATTACAACCTGGCAAACATCACCTACTCTCTAAAGGAGTCCACCACCAGTGAGCAAAGTACATGTATGACAGCTATGGACAAAGCTAGCAAGAATGCTTCTGAGATGATTGACTTTGATGTTCAATCATATCTGCCATGCTGTCATCACTTGACATCCTGTCATCTCTGGTACAGTAAGTCCAATTAATGAAAATTAAGTTTCATCCTCAGATTAGAGGTAAAGAAGAGAAGTCAGCTGATTTTTTTACTGCTGTCCTTGTCAGAAGAAACTGTTGGTACACTGTTTAAAATTATTGTAAGATATTTGTAAATTATCTTACAATAAATAACTTACAAAAATAATAACAATAAAATGGAACATCTAACAGAAGAAAGGAGGAAAAGATGGGAGAAAAGGTAGAAGGAAATGTGTCTCCACTTATTTTCTCAGAAAACATAGAGGCACTGACTGTATGATATGATCCAATATTAATATAGTAAGAAATTGAGATTTAAAAGAATTCTATTTACAATTTTTAACAGGACAAATTTAAAGTAAATAAAATTTAGGAAGGAGAACAGTTGGGTGATGGCTGAATATACTAAGTTACTCATCTTTTAATAGTGGACATCAATTAATATGGGTTAATCAAGAAATATTTAACATAAGCCTTGTAGAGATTTAGAAAAATAGGAATTAATATAGTACAAATACTATACCTCCTGAGTAGAACAGAGAAGAGGAAATTTATTTTCCTTTAGACCGTTATTTCCTTCTCTGCATTTTGAATATATTTTACCATGCATTTATAATTTTAAATATTATCAATAAATTAAACTCTTCTCAAATTAGTGAATATATTCTAGTACCAGTTCAGAATTCAACCAAACTTATTTCATACTTGTTTTTGTTATCTAGAGTTTAGAAATGTCTTTTTGTTAGACAATACATTTCTTTATCCTAGAAAGCTTTCTAATTTGAAAATAGAGTTTATATATACAACAGAGTTTTTAAAGTTATAATATAGAATTGCCTCCTGGAACTACAACAAAAGGTAAGGAATGATTTTAAAATACTTTAAAAAGTTCATCCCCCACACTCTCTCTTCCCAATCAAAGCTCATGAAGTTTTACCTGTAAGAAATGATCTCCTTTAGGTGATTGGTTAAGAGCTTTCCTCCCACATTTATCCTAAAGAGGGAGAAATCAAATTTGGTTCAGTAATCACATATTTCATTCAGGTTCATTCTAAGTAATAAAATAAAAATTAGATGCAACTCACCTAATAATTGCTTCTTTTTTCTTTTTACTTCTACAATAAGGAACGATATGTGTAAAGGAATATCCACTATCTACAATGATACAGCATAATTCAGAAGGATTATCTCTGAAATATCTATGTGCACTGAGAGCCCCAGCTGCAAAAAAAGAAAAAAGGAAAAGGAAAAAATAAACAGTAAATAAATGTAGAACATTCATTTAAAGCAATAAAGAAAGGTAACAAACTTAGGCAAGTATAAAGACAATTTTCCCTTTATTTCTTAAAAAAATACTAATCTACAATAATATCCTGAACTGACACAAAATCTTTGCAGTCTTTAAACTTGAAAATAATACTTATAAAGTAAAAACAAAATAAAAATCACACTTACATACTAAATATAATAAAAATTCAGTGACCAATTTTTAAAGGTAAATTTTCATTTCCTAGCTGATATTATAAATGCAACTAAGTTTTTAAAAATATATCTATTTATTTGTAAGACTTTGTTTTACCTTCCCCTTTCCCCCACCCTGCTATTTTTTGCTGTGTCCATTCACTGTGTGATCTTCTGTATCTACTTCTCTTTTTGTCTTCTCTTCTCCTTTTTCTCCTCTAGGATCTGATGGGATTCAATCCTGGGGAAATCTGATGGGAAGAGAGGTTCCCTGTCACTTGCGCCACCTCAGATCCTAGTTTTTGTTGCACCTCGCCTTGACTCTCCCCTTTGTCTCTCTTTTGTTGCATCATCATCTTGCTGCATGACTCACTTGTGTGGGCACTGGCTTGCCATGTGGGTATTTGCATGAGCAATCGGCTCACTACATGGGCACGCTTTTTTTTAACCAGGAGGCCCCAGGGATCAAACCAGGGTCCTCCCAAATGGTAGGTGGAAACCCAATCACTTGAGCCACATCCACTTCCCTATTTATTTTTAAAAGATACTTAGATTACTTAAAAAAATAAGGGATTATCCTATGTCCCACTCCCCACACCTCCCATCCTTCCCGACATTAACAACTTCTTTCATTAGAGTGGAACATTCATTACAATTGATGAACAATTTTGGAACATTGGCAGTGATCACGATTATAGTTTACATTGTAGTTTACACTCTCTCAAACTCAATCCTGTACGCCACGGCCATATAAGTAATGACTCATATCTGTCATTGCAATGTCACTCAGGACAATTTCAAGTCCTGAAATGCCCCTGTGTTACACCTCTTTGTCCCTCTCCCTGACTTCAGCACCTCCTGTAGCCACTGTCTCCACATCAATGATATAATTTCTTCCATTGCTAGAATTATATTAAGTCTATAGTAGAATACCAGTAAGACCACTCTAGTCCATATTTTATTCCCCAATCCTGTGGATTCTGAGATGGTGATGCACACTCTACCTCCTATTGAGAGGGGGATTCAGTCCCATATGGCTGATGAATGGGACTCTTCTGCTTGCAGTTATAGACTCTCTCAGTTCCTTGGTGTCCATCCTCACCTCCTTGTTAGTTGTCCTGGGTGAGTCCAATGAACTGGAGAGTAGGTGTTCCAACTCTGCTAAGGCTCAGGGCCCAACTGGCACAAGGACCAGAGATTCAAGTCTCTTGGATGTACACCTACCTACTCCAGCACCAACTATAGGTTCAAATAAAGGGGACAGAAGAGGCATGTGTAGAGAAGTCATATCTGAGTCCAACTCTGTCATACCAGGGAGCACAAACTTCAAAGAGGGCTTGCTGGCAAGGCACCAACCACCAGAGCTATCTGCCATGATGGTAGGACCTGGGTGTCTCCAGGGCCCTCGGGAGCACCACTATTTGGGGTAGCATCTACTTTGGCTATCTATGAGATCCTGCTGAGATGTGCATAAACTCTACCTCTAGGAAGACCTCCCAACTCATTTTGAAGTCTCTTAGCCATATAAACTTATTTGTCTTTACCTTCCCCCCTTATTCAAAGTCTTTTTTCAGTTGCATTGCTCACTGGTGTCTGGTAGTAATCCCTTGGTGCAAGGGAGGCTCATCCCCAGGAGTCATGTCCCAAGCTGGGGGTAAGGTAATGCATTTATATGCTGAGTTTGGCTCAGAGAAAGGCCACATTTGAGCAACAGGGAGGTCTCAGGAGACAACTCTTAGGCACCTTACAATACAAGGCTATGTTGCAACTTCAAGACAATGGCTCGTAAGGATAGTCATAAATATTAAGCATCGGTCAATGGACACTAGTCATTGCCCCTGTACTTGGGTGATTGTTGCTGTTCCATTAAGAGTGTGGCAGAGCCCCCCAGGATGGGAATTCAATATTCTTTCAGTTGTGTAAATTTCTACCCACTGTGGCAATGCCCCATGAACACTTGAACACATTTATATACCTTTTATGTATGCCCAGGTAAACTTCCTCCCGTGTATCTCTCATCACTGACACCCCACATCAATGATCCTCCCCTGCCATAGCTGTAACCCTTCTGTGATCCAAAACTTCTTAAAAAATGAAGCCCAGGGAAGCGGACTTGGATAGGGTGTCCACCTACCACATGGGAGGTCCGCAGTTCAAACCCTGGGCCTCCTTGACCCATATGGAGCTGGCCCATGCACAGTGCTGATATGTGCAAGGAGTGCCGTGCCATGCAGGGGCGTCCCCCGCGTAGGAGAGCCCTACGCGCAAGGAGTGCACCCCGTAAGGAGAGCCACCCAGCGCAAAAGAAAGTGCAGCCTGCCCAAGAATGGGACTGCACACACGGAGAGCTGACACAAGATGACACAACAAAGAGAGACATAGATTCCCGTGCCGCTGACAACAGAAGCGGACAAAAAGAAGAATATGCAGCAAATGGACACAGAGAACAGACAACTGTGGCGGGGGGAAGGGGAGAAAAATATTAAATCTTTAAAAAAAAAAAAAAATGAAGACCAGAATATCACCAAATACAATTCTTAGGAAAATTAAATAATGATAGGTTTAAACATGGGAGATAAAATACATTAATAATTTAGAAAAAGTAAAATTGGGATATTAAAAAAAACCAAAAAATATATTTTAAAAAACATTTGATTTTTTGCCTTTCATCACTATAATTCTGTTGCCCTGTATGTACAGTGGGATTTGTTTCCATTTTTCCCCAAGGTCTTACTTTTCTTTTCATTTTGTCTTCATAGAAGTTTTAGGTCACAGCAGAGTCACATACAAAATAGAGGGGCCTCCCATACACCCAACATCTGCTTTCCTTTGCCCCCTCTTGTATCAATAACCTTTTTACATGTGGACAGTACATCTGCCACAACTGGTGTACAAATATTGATACACAACTACCAACTATATGGTCAATGGTTCACATTATGGTTTACACATTAGACCATGGACTTCAATAAGATTTTTGATTAAATTTAACATGTTCTCTATCCTCATTGCAAGATCATGCAGAACACTTCCACTGCCCTCTAAATACCCCCTCTTCAATCTATACTATTCCTCTCTCCCCATCCCTTCAGGGCCCATGGCAACCACCAGGCTTCACTCCTTGAAGGACAAGATTCACAAATACTTGCAACAACGCAGAGGGCTTGATACACTAGTCTGTTCTCCCTTATTAGGAACCACGGTGCTCTCAAGAGACACCCTCCCCTCTTTTTGAGAACATATCAGACCTCCCCAGGATGGGAGTCCAACTCCTTCCCACTCATTATGTGGGTCTCCACCCACTGATACAACAACTATGACAAAATAATCACTCACACATTATCTAGAAGACTGCCCCAAGGGTGCCTGTCCCAAATGCCCCCACCCCCATCCAACACCCCAAATCAGTAACCCTTGTCATATTGCCAAGAGAGCTTTCTCAACATTGTGGTTTCAACTATATACCTGTCAATCCCCAGTGTTCACCTGTTTCCTCCCCCAGCCCTTCCTCCAGTTCCATAGACCATCCAACCCATCCTCATCCCCTTAACCCCATCACGCATGCACCACCCAATCCATTGTATGACTATACCCGTCATATCCCTTCACTGCACAACTACTCACTTCCACCTTATCATAGATTTTGCCCATATGGGAGTTGGCTCACAACCTTCTTTTCCCTTTCTATTTCCTATAAAACATATCTTCCAGACTCTAGCTCTCTGGGTTGGCTTGATTTGCTTAATTCATATCAGAGAGGTCATGTAATAGTTGTCTTTCAATGCCTGGCTTGCTTCACTCAACATAAGGTCCTCAAGATTCATCCATGTTATCCCATGTGTTAGTACTATACTCCTTCCTACAGCTGAGTAATATTCCATTGTACATATATACCACTTTTTTATCCATTCATCAGTTAATAGGTATTTGGGTTGGTTCCAACATTTGGCAAGAGTGAATAATGCTGCTATGAATATTGGTGTGCATACATCTGTTTGTGTCTTTGCTTTCAATTCTTCTGGGTATATACCCACCAGTAGAATTGCTGGGTCATATGGCAGATGTATAATTAAGCTTTTTGAGGAACTGCCAAATTGTTCGCCAAAATGTCTGGACCATTCTACATTCTCACCAGCAGTGGATGAGGGTTCCCATTCCTCCACATCCTCTCCAACACTTGTAGTCCTCTGTTTTTTTAATGGCCACCAGCCTAATGGGTATAAGATGGTATCTCATTGTAGTCTGGATTTGCATTTCCCTGCTAGGTAGTGATGTTGAGCATTTTTTCATGTGCTTTTTAGCCATTTATATTTCTTCTTTGGAGAGGTGTCTGTTCAAATCACTTGCCCAATTTTTAAATCGGTTGTCTTCTTAATTTTAAGATACAGGACTTCTTTATTTACGCTGGATATTAGGCTCCTATCAGATATATTGTTACCAAATATTTTCTCCCATTGGGTAGGCTGTCTTTTCACTTTCTTGACAAACTGCTTTGAGGTGCAAAAGGCTTTAATTTTGAGGTCCCATTTATCTGTTTTTCTTTTGCTGCTCATGCTTTGGATGTGAAGTTCATGAAGCCATTTCCTATTACAAGGTCCTGTAGATGCTTCCTTACATTATCTTCCAAGGTCTTTATGGTCCTGGCTCTTATATTTAGATCTCTGATCCATCATGAGTTGATTTTTGTATAAGGTGTGAGATGGTGTTCCTCTCTTTCCTTCTGATAAGGATATCCAGTTCTCCAAGCACCATTTGTTGAAGAGGCCATTCTCAACCAGGTGAGTGGGCTTAGTGGCCTTGTTAAATATCAGATGGCTGTATACTCAAGGATCTATATCAGAACTTTCAATTTGGTTCAATTGGTCAGTATGTCTATCCTTGTGCCAATACCATGTAGTTTTGAACACTGTAGCTTTGTAGTTTATTTTAAAGTCAGGTAGTGTGATTCCTCTGATTTCATTTTTCTTTTTCAATATGTCTTTGACTATTCAGGGCCTCCTGCCCTTCCAAATAAATTTCATAGTTTTTCCAATTCAGAAAAAAATGTTATATTGATTTTTATTGGGAGTGCATTAAATCTGTAGATTCAGTGGGATAGGGTACACATCTCAATGATATTTAATATTCCTATCCATGAACACGGAATATTCTTCCATTTATTTAAGTCTTTCATTTCATTTAAGAATGTTGTGTAGTTTTCTGTGTATAAGTAATTTATATCTTTAGTTAAATTTACTCCTAGATAGTTGATTTTAGTTACTATTGTAAATGGTATTTTTTTTCTTGATTTCCTCCTTAGATTGCTCATTATTGGTGTACAAAAATGCTACTGATTTTTGCCCATTGATCTTATAAACTGCGAATTTACGGAATTCATTTTTAAGCTCCAGAAGCTTTTTTGTAGATTTCTCAGGGCTTTCTATGTATAGGATCATGTCATCTGCAAATGGTGAAATTTTTACTTCTTCCTTTCCAATCTGGATGCCTTTTATATCTTTTTCTTGCCTCATGCTCTAGCAAGTACTTCTAACACAATGTTAAAGGTGAGCAGTGATAGTGGGCATCCTTGTCTTCTTCCCAATCTTAGAGGGAAAGCTTTTAGGATTTCACCATTGTATATGATGCTAGCTGTAGTTTTCATATATACCCTTTATGCCATTCAGAAAGTTTCCTTCTAGTCCTATCTTTTGCAGTGTTTATATCAGGAAAGGGTACTGAATCTTGTCGAAGACTTTTTCTGTGTCTATAGAGATGATCATATGATTTTTTTTTCTTTCTAACTGTTTATGTGATGTATTACATTGATTGATTTTCTTATGTTCAACCTTACTTGCATACCTGGGATGAAACCCACTAGGTCATGATGTATAATTCGTTTGATGTGTTGTTGAATATGATTAGCAAGTATTTTTTTGAGGATTTTATCATCTAGTTCATCAGAGAGAATGGTCTCTAATTTTCCTTTCCTGTGGTATCTTTGTTTGGCTTTGGTATTAGGGTAATGTTGGCATCATAGGATGAGTTAGGCAATGTTCCTTCTACTTTAATTTTTTGAAAGAGTTTAAGCATGATTGGTGTTAGTTCTTTCTGGAATGTTTGGTAGAATTCACCTGTGAAGCAGTCTGGTCCTGGGCTCTTCTTAGTTGGCAAGTTTTTGACGACTGATTCTCTTCACTTGTGATGGGTTTGTTGAGTTCATCAATTTCTTCTTTCGTCAGTGTAGGTTGCGTATGTGTTTCTAGGAATTTGTCCACTTCCTCTAAATTGTCCTTCTTGTTGGCATATCATTTCTCAGATATCCTCTTACAGTACTGTTTATTTCTGTAGGGTCAGTGGTGTTACATCTTTTTTCATTTCTTATTTTGTGTATTTGCATCTTCTCTCTTTTCCTGTTAGTGTGGCTAAGGGTTTGTTAGTTTTATTGATCTTCTCAAAGAACCAGCGTTTGGTTTTATTTTTTTTCTAGTGCTTTATTTTCCATTTCACTTAATTTTGCTCTTATCTTTGTTATATCCTTATTTCTACTTCTTTTGGGGTTAGTTTATTGGTCTTTTTCTAATTCCTCCAACTGTGCAATTAGGACTTCAATTTTAGCTCTTCTTTTTTAATATATGCCTTTATGGTTATGAATTTCCCCCTCAGTACAGCTTTTGCTGCATCCCATAGGTTTTGATATGTTGTGTAGTCATTTTCATTTTTTTAAACATAGTTACTGATTTCTTTTGAAATTTCTTCCTTAACCCACTGTTTGTCTAAGAGTATGTTGTTTAACTTCCATATCTTTGTGCCTAGTCTGGTTCTTTGGCCCTTACTGACTTCTAGCTTCATTCCACTGTGGTCAGAGAAATTATTTTGTATAATTCCAATCTTCCTGAGTTCACTGAGAATGTTTCTGTGGCCTAGCATAGGGTCTATCTTGGAGAACGATCCATGTGCATTCGAGAAGAATGTATATCCCACTATATTTGGGTGTAGTGTTCTGTATATGTCTATTAGGTCCAGATCCTCTAATGTATTGTTCAAAGTCTTTGTTTCTTTATTGATCCTCTACTGAGATATTCTGTCTAATGTTGATAATGGTGTATTAAAGTCCCCAACTATAATTGTAGAGGCATCTATTTCTCCACTTAGTTTTCCAGTGTTTGCCTCATGTATTTTGAGGCTCCCTCGTTAGGTGCATACATGTTTATGGTTGTTCTTCCTTCTTGAAAGATTACCCCTTTTACTAATAAATAGTGTTCATCATTGTCTCTTACAATAGTTCTGCATTTCAAGTCTTTTTTGCCTGATATAAGTGTAGCTACTTCTGCCATTTTTTGATTATTGTTTGCTTGTAAGATTGTTTTCTGGTCATTTACTTTCAGCCTCCTTGAATCTCTGGGTCTAAGGTGAGTTTCTTGAAGACAGCATATAGATGGGTCATATTTCCTTATCCATTCTTCCAATCTGTATCTCTTGAGTGGTGAGTTTAGTGCATTAACAGTGTTATTACCCTCAAGGAATTACTTACATTAGTCATATTTTCTTTGGGTTTATGTATATCATATTTTGTTTTTATTTCTCTTTTTGTCTCTTTAGTTGTTCTTACACTCTCCTCCAACTCTCTCTTCTGCTTTTTTCCTTTCAATCTACAGAACTCCTTTTATTATTTCTTGAAGGGCAGGTTTCTTATTGGCATACTCTCATTATTTATCTGTGAGTATTCTGAACTCTCCAACATTTCTGAATGCAGCTTTGCTGGATAGAGAATTCCTAGCTGGAAGTTTTTTTTTCTTTTCACACCTTCATTATTTCATAGTACTGCCTTCTTGCCTCCATGGTTTCTGATGAGAAATCAGCAATTAATCTTATTGAGCATCCCTCATATATGATGGTTCTCTTTTCTCTTGCTGCCTTCAATATCTTCTCTTTGAGCATTGGACAGTTTGACAAGTATATGTCTTATAGTAGGCCTGCTGGGATGTATACTGTTTGGGGTGCATTGTACTTCCTGGACATATACATCTATCTCCTTCCCAATAGCACTGGGACGTTTTCAGCCATTATTTCCTCCAACACTCCCTTTTACTTCTCTTCTCCCTCTGGTATGCCTATAGTGCTTTGTGTTGTAATTCAAGTCCCTAAGTCCCTGCTGGATTTTTTCAACCTATTTATCTATCTGTTTTAACATCTCTCTGATTTCAGATGTTCTGTTTTCCATGTCACTGATTCTTTCCTCTGCCTGTTCAAATCTGCTGTTATGTGCTTACAGTATATTCTTGACTTCTTGGATTCTACCTTTCATCACCATCATATCCGTTTTCTTTTATGTATGTTTACAATTTCTTCAGTATGTTCTCTCAATGTCTTCTTAATATTCTTAATCTCTTCCTTCACTTCACTAAGCTGGTCCATGATATTTGTTCGGACAGCTTTGTTTAGTTGTTTGATGGTCTGCAAGTCTTCCTGGTTTTTAGTTTGTTCACTGGACTGGGCCTTGTCTTCCTGTTTGTTAGTATGGTTTGTAATTTTTTGTTGCTGTCTGGTCATCTTTTTATCTTGATGGGTTTTGATTAGCTTCTATTTCTATACTCTACGTTTTTATTTAGCTGCTGTTTGTGTGTGTGTGTGTGTGTGTTAAGTTTTCTCTTTGACACTTTGTTCTTCTATTTCCCTGCTGATTTCTTTGTTCCCGTGAAGAAAAAGATTAGGGCCAAAGAAAGTGAAAGAGGTAAGAAAAGAAAAAGGATAATAGTAATAATTATAGTAAAAGTTAGAAGAGGAACTGTATAAGGCCTCGGAAAATGAATATTTGACTCATGTAAGTTCTGCAGAATAAGAGGAATAATCAAGTTGAGTACCTACAATGAAATGGGTATCCAAATAGAGAAAAACATATAGAATTAATTAAAAGACCTGAATGATGAGAGAGGGAAAGCAAAAAGGGAGGACAAAAGAAAAAAAAGTTAATGAAAGAAAACAGAATAGACAAGTTAGAAATATAAACCAGAATAAGTAAGGACTAAACAGAGAGGTGGGATGTAAGAACAAGGGAAAATGGAAGAGAGGAAGATGAAGAAAGGAGAAGAGATAGCCCTGATAGACAAAACTGGTATACAAAGAAATCAGGAAGAGGAGGAGGAAGCACAGCAAACAAGAAACAAGCCAGCAGCACCAAATTAAAAGATAGAAAAATAATAATAATAAGGGGGGTGGTGGGGGAGAAAGAGGAAAGAAAAACAAGAAAACAATAACAACAAAAAACCAAATACACAAGCAAGCAGTTAAACAAACACTAAGGAAGAACAGCCTTCCCTCTTAGGCCCGAGTAGCTTCTCAGGCTGCTGGTGTTCTGCAATCAATTACCCTGCAGCCTGCCCTCTGTAGATTTTGAAGTGGGTTTTAGCAAGTAAGCTAAGTTAAATTTTTTTTAAAAGTAACCTTTTTTTTTTAGGAGAAATAAGAGACCTAAGAGAAACTAGCACAAATATGTCTGTTTTCCTTGTCCTAAAGTATCAGGTGGGTGTTTGATATCCCGGCAGATCATTACTCTAAGAGGAGCCAGGAATCGAACTAGGGAACTCATATATTCTAAGCAGAAACTCCTCCACTGAGCTAAACTTTCTCTTTGGGTCAGTTAGCTATTCAGAAAGCTATCCAGTCACTTTCCCTCAGGCAGGTTTGTCCCTGCCCCTTTCTATTCTTAACTGCTTTCTCTCCCAGGGCAGCAGGACTCAATAGCCTGTGTGAGGGAATCCCTCCCTCACCTGTCTGGGTCAGGTTGAGTTCACTTTTGAAATCCAAATCAGAGCCTGGTGGTTGAATTCGCTGCAGAAAAATACTCTCAACCCTCTCCTAAACCACTCCTTCCTCCCAGGGGACCCTAAACACACTCTTGGAAACTTATTAAGCACTTCCTCCTGCCCGCCTCCCTTAGAGGAGTTGATATTTGATAGTTTTCAGCACAGACTAGTCAATTGCCTGACTCCACCCTCTCCCAGGCTAGGTTCTTTTCTCCCAGGCCAACTAGGTAAATCAGGCTACCTCTCTCTTCACCTCCCCCTTTTTCCTCCTGCCACCTCAAGCCAGCTGGTATGCTCCTCAAAGCTCAAAGGTGGTTCAGGTAAACATACCCACAGAAAGGAAACTTTCCACCCTTTGCCAGAACCCTCCCACTCTGGGAGAATGCTCAGAGAACATTCCCTCTTGCTGAGTGGCTGGGGGTAGTCAGGCTCGGAGCGACTTATTGCCTTTAGCCTTTCCATCCCAGTTTCCAGCCTCTGGGGCTAGAAACTCAGGGTGTTACCTTGAGCAATTTATCTCTTTATCCAGCTCTCTCCAGATCGATACCCTGAAGCCTCCTGCTCTGTGGGTTCCCAAAACATCTCACTTGGGCAGGATCTCGAGCTCAAGCAGCCATTTTTTACGAGAGAGCTGATGAGTGTGCACTTAAATTTATGCCATCTTGCTTCTTCTTCCTCAGCAACTAAGTTTTACTAAGCATTTTATTACATGCCAGGTTCAACTCTAAGTACTATTTGAGGAGTATACATTTTAAACCTTAAAACAAGTCCATATGAGGAAAACAAGGCATGAGAAGTTAAATAATATTCCCAAGGTCACACGGTGGTAGAGCCTGGACTAAAACCAAGGAAGTACGGCTGTAGAGCAGGGTTTCTTAGTCTTAGAGCTACTAATACTTTGGGCCAGATAATCTTTGTTGTTGGGGGGGTTCAGCAGCATCCCTGGCCTCTACTCACTCTAGTATTACCATCCCAGTTGTGACAACCAAAAACGTCTCCAGTCATTGCCAAATGTCCCTGGGGAGCGAAAGCACCCCTGGTTGAGAACCACAGTTGTAGAAACTAGTTTAACCATTGTATTATAAAGTCACTTATATAACCTTAAATTCTTCTGCAAGCTAAGTACTTGAATACAGGTACTTTTCACAGAACATGAAGATTTTTGTTCTACACAATCACATAATGTAGACCTAGTCTTTAATAATTTTGGGTTTAGATATTTATAGATTATTTTTCCTTAAATTGGCAACCTGAAGTTTTAATATTTCCATCAGTAATAGCAGTAATAATAAACAGATGACAGGAAAGGAAACTACCTCAGAAACGATAATCTTTCAGAGATTAGAAATATGTGTATAGTAACTTAATTAGGGAGCAATACCATATTAACAAAAAAGATAAACTGTGAGAGGTCTTACTAGATAATCTCTCAAAGGGTCCATCTAGTTTTAAAATTCCATCTTTTATTTCCTTCAAACCTAAAAGAATGTCACCCAGTATTCTAAGATGTTAAGGATTTCTTTACCCTATTCATATTCATGTAATTTAATTTTTTTCTTTGTTTTTTAATCCTGATTATGTAATTTAATTTCAATCAAAACTTTAACTCACCATTTACTCTTAATACTGCTTGGAATTGATATTCTTCAAATAGGATTTCATTCATTGATTCCTGAATTGAAGTGAAATTAAAATATGGTTCTGTGATAATAACATTGGTATCTAAAAAATCAACCTGTGAGGGAAAACAAATCCCAAAAAGTTCTGTAATTTGTAAAAATTAGAAACACTTATTATATATACATATATTATGAGATAGGGCTTATTATGATCCCTATTAAACAAATGACCAAACTGAGGCACAGTTTGGAAATAAGCTATAAAATAAGCTATAAAAGTTCACACAGCTAATTAATGGCATAGCTGGGATTTGAACCCAGGGAGTCTGGTTAGAGAATCCAAGCACTGAACTATTATGCAATTTTACCACTCTTAACAACAGAATAAAATGATACTATCAATTTCTTCAAAGGTAATTATGCAAAAGTAATGATTGATAAAACTACAAGTATCAGGACTTTTGTAACTTCATTTTTAAAAGAAAAAAGGCAAGAATCTTTACGATATTTAAAGTTTACAGAATTCTCTCCCACACATTTTTTTCCAAACTTTATTTTGTACACTTAATAACTGAAAATAAAAACAATTAAAAACTAAAAAGAAAACACAGTTGAATAAAAACATACATTTCTCAATATACTGGATACATAAAAAAATTTTTTTTGAATCATACAATTTGTTATACTATATATTTGGTTCATAGTTATGCCACATATTCTTGACGCGCAGTAAAACTTGAACATTCTCTCAAATACTTATATCCCACAACAGACATTAAAAGTAAAAAATTATCTTATTCACTTATTCAGGTATATAGTCAAAATTATTTTATAGTGAAAATAAAAATGAAACAGTGAATTGGTCTAAGAATAGTATTAGAATCTGAAATAAACTTTTAATCTTGAGTTTCATACAGATTATCTCCATTTAACCTTCATTTCCATGTCAGAATGGAAATTCTATTCATTTACATTTATTTAATATTTAAAAAATCAAACGTAGGCACAGTAAATTAGAATGACTAGAATATAAACTAGAATCAGATCCAGAAGTCTATGTATCTTGCAAGTTCCATTTTTATTTGCATAAGACATGGAAAAAGAATTCAAATACATACTCCGATTTTGTTACCTGATACATTTCTTTTCCAAAAAGGTAATCCCAAACTTGTCTTTGAACATCCCAATTCACCAAGTAGCCCTAAAATTTTATAAATAAATTTAATTATCAAAGATATTTGGACAATTTTAAAAAATCAAATTAATATTTTCTAAATCACTGGTGTTTATCTTTTTATCTCTTCTCTAGTCTAATGGCATATGAATTTTGGACCAATAATATTAGTATGTCTTTCTTTTTTGGAAAGTTACAAAACTACAAACGAAGAATAATCAAAATTTCCAGGGTTCAATATATAGAGATGTGTCTTTACACTTATTTTCCTAAAGGAATGTGTTCATCTTGCTCATCTTATAAGATAAATAAATAAAATTCAGCACCTACAAGCATTAATTAAACCATGATCATTTATTTTTATTGGGAAAATCTGATTTCTATAATTGGTTTTAATAAGATCTTAGTTAAAATTTAAGTCACCTTTGCTCAGATCTAAAAATATATTCATATATACACACAAAGTCTCATAGATGCAAATAAAATTATCTTTAAATTTGAGTGTACAATGCTAGAAATGAAACATAACTGGATTACCTTTTGAAAAGGAAGGATGTAAAAGAGTCCAGAGGGATCTTTTATCTCATCTATCTGGTTAGCAGTAAAGGTTTTAAGACGTGCTGTTTTTGACCTGAACTGACAGTTAGGAATAACCCTATTAATAAAGAAACAAATAATAGAATTATTCTCTAAATACTTAGTTCCTAAAAATACATTTATTTAAACACCACCATGATGCCAATAGAGGTCAGGATATCCAACTAGAATTTCTTATTCTGTCTTCAAATAATTAAAAAGTGTGTGTGTGTGTGTATAAGTTCTAGTATGTACCAGACTCTATACTGGACCGTTTATCTTTCTCAAATAATCCTCAAGAAATCCTTACAGTTGGGTATTGACACCACTGCACAGATGAGAGGCAGGGCTTCAGTAAAGGTCCTGGTTTTTCCGGCTTTAATGAGAAA
This sequence comes from Dasypus novemcinctus, assembly GCF_030445035.2. Lineage (NCBI taxonomy): Eukaryota > Metazoa > Chordata > Mammalia > Cingulata > Dasypodidae > Dasypus > Dasypus novemcinctus. The sequence goes on along the minus strand of NC_080684.1, from coordinate 84,255,035 downwards.
ATCCTTTACACCATCCAATTAATGATTTGTAAGTTCAAAATTCTGGCAATATAATTAAGATTCCATAAAGCCAAAGATTTTTGGTCATCAAAATTCTTCAAGGTACAGAAAGAGAAGGTAGTTTTAAACATGTTCCTGCCCACCACTGAGTTAATCTGGTTAGGGAAACAAACTAGAGCCATTCTAAATCACATACACACATACGTATACAGATACACTGACATATACATACACATACACATATTTACAGAGGATATTAGGATAATACTGTAAAGATGTTTTATACTTGCTTATTTCACTCACACTGTCAAAGCAATTTCTCTAAAGGTTTAAACATTCTTTGAGAACATAATTTTAAGAAGGTACGTTATATTCAATCTTAGTGTAGTATAATAATTTATCCAATTTGTTATTCTTGGTCATACAGCTTGAGCACCATCTGTTTGCTACCATATACAATGTCTTTAATAATATGCAACATCCTCTACCGACTTCTTTATCTAAGCTTTTAAAAAATCATTGATAAGATTTTAAGATCCAGAATATATAAAGAACTCCCACAATTCAACAAAAGACATTCCAGTTCCTTAAATGGGCAAAGGACTTAGACATTTCTCCAAAGAAAACATGTTTAGAACATGAAAACATGTTTAGCATCACCAGTCATCAGGGAAATGCAAATCAAAACTGCAATGAGGGGAAGTGGACGTGGCTCAACTGATAGAGCTTCGGTCCGCCATATGAAGGGTCCAGGGCCTCCTGACCCTTTTGGTAAGCTGGCCCATGTGCAGCGCTGCTGTGCGCAAGGAGTGCCAGGCCATGCAGGGGTGCCCCATGAAAAAAGCGCAGCCCACCCAGGGGTGGTGCCACACAGAGATATGATGCAGCAAGCTGATGCAACAAAAAAGAGATGCAGATTCCCAGTGCCACCTATAATGCAAGCAGAAAGACAAGAACACACAGCAAAGGGACACAGAGAGCAGATGGGGAGGGGGGGAAGGAGAGAAATAAATGAAATAAATCTTAAAAAAAAACTGCAATGAGATAACACCTCACCAACTTGGCTTTTTTTTTTTTTTTAGGAAAATAAGGGTTGGGGAGGGTGTGGAGAAACTGGAACCCTTGTGCACTGTTGGTGGGAATCCTTGTAAGGACTTTTATCAAACACCTAGTTAACTCCTTAGATAAATGATTAAAAAATAGAACTGCTCTGTCAAAGGATATGAACAGTGATACACATTGCCAAAATATTTTCCAGAAATACTGTTTCAATTTATTTTCTCTGGCAGTTTGCTAGCCCCATTAAAAACAATAGAAAAAAGGAGGAAAAAAAAATCCTGAGAATCTGAAAGAGGAAAACGCATGCCTTTATGTTTGCTTATTCTTCAAAAGAAGATCTACTTTAAGAATACACTTTTCATGAATACTACTGTAATATTTCTACTTGGTTGAACTTATCAACTAGGTCAGTCAGCGGGCACTTCGAAAGGCCTAGGTAGAGAGTGTTCGAAGTCTCTAGGCAACAAGACTGTATTATTTAGATATTTGGGGGTCATGGACCCCTTTCAGCATCTTATGAAAGCTATAATTGCATCTCCAGTACATTCAAAATGTTATCCACAAATTCGAAAAGCTCATGAACTTTAACTATGGTCCCTTCGGTCAAAAAGCGCTTCACTAAAAGACCATTTTCCTTGGCTATTTCCTGAAAGGAACGGAAACACCATCCAACTTCGGGGGCCACGTAACACAAAGTTAAAATAATCAAATCCATTTCAAAGCATCCCTAACCACCCAGTCCAAACAGAGCATCCCTCTGGCACAGGCTAAGGGCCGCACGGGGGCGTTTGCAGTTCACCATGTTCCGAGATTTAAGCTGGTATGGGAATTTACTAGCCTTCTGTGTCCTGTCCACCGGTAAAACCGAACACTTACGATACGTTTTCATGGCTGTAGCCGATTTTGGCGTTGTACGCTCCGTTATCCAGCACCAAAGTAGTCATTTCAACACAAACACGCTGCCGCCGCTCAGCTTTCTCCTCCCGTCCCTTCTGCTCACGGTTCTTCCGGCACTCTATGGTTTGCCAGGGCGGAGCGCTGAGACACGCTTCCGGGCTCCCTAGCAACGGAAGACACCGGAAGGCAGAGACCGCGCAGTTGTCATGCGAGGCAGTGAAAGTTGCTTGTCAAGACTAGCTTGCTTACGTGGCGGCGAGATCCAACGCAAGTGGAAACTAAGTGATTTGCTGCGCATTACTTATTGGTCCTTTCCTCCGTACAATGACTCGCTCATGCAAGTTTCTTTTAACTCCTGCAGCGATCCAGCTCGTTTTTTGTTTTTTGTTTTTTTGTTTTTTTGGTCTTCAAATACCATTGTTCAGACAGTGACATTTCTTGGAGAATAAAATGTAAAACCATTCGCAGCATGGAATTAGATATGAGGTTTCTCCAACCTCATCCCCCGACACTCTACGTCGCACTGTGGGAGCCAACCATCCGGAATTACAAATGTGCTGCCTTTTGTGAAAAAACAAATGTCAACCTGCCTTGATTTTTCACATTCACACATGGACACCCTCACTCAGGACCGAGTGCATGTGTCTTTTTAATCTTCTCGACATCCGACACACTCCCAGTTTCAGTCCCCGTTCCCCTATCTGGAATTAGATGCCCTTCCTGGGATGGGGAGCCCTCCTATGTGCTCTCCAATACCCAGGGCTAACTCATATATATATCATTACGGTTAAGAGAGTTAATTTTTGAAATCGAATCTGGATTTTGACACAAAATGACTGTAACCTAGGTGAACGATGATAATGGTTAATACAGAGCTTACTGTGTGCCTGCGTGCTGTTCTAAGAGTTGTGCATGTATTAATTTAATCTTTACAACGTTATAAAGTTGGTATTACTATTGAAATCAAAGTATAGTTAAGAGTGCAGATCCTGGGATCAAACCTCTGGATCAAATCGTGGCTTAGCCACTATCTGGGCATATTAGTTAACCTCTCTGGTTTTTAGTTTTCTCATCTATAAAACAATGAAACTAGCATATTAATACGACTTTGCAAAATTGTTTTATTGAGTAAACAATAAAATTTAAGCACCTTGCAGTTATCATCTTTTATCGTATGATTATCACCTGTTAACTGGCCTAGATGGCAAACTCCCATGAGCTGTGGCACCATCCTGCCCACTCTCTGCTTCCCCAAAGGCCAGGAGGACAGAATTTCGGCAAGGCCCAGGGAACTCTGCACAGCCATACTGTTGTAAAATTTGAGAGAGGTTCAATTATTTGCGTATAGAAAAGCCAGGACTCAGGAATGATTTTGAGAAGGAAAAATGGTTTATTGACCACTGGCCAGACTCGGGAGCTTCCTGTTGCAAACCCGAGCCTGGAACAAGATTTTCGAGTTTCTTTTATACAGAGAGGAAAGGTTAAATGGTCCTTTTGTTTCAGTTCTCAATAGGCTTGAATTAGCTTATATATCTTCCACATCTTAGGTAAGCTTTTAGTATGGACTTCATACATTCTAGTTAAGCTTTTAGCTTATCTTGGTTTGCATTTCCCCTGAATATTCAAAGTCTATAGAGTTTGCATTGATAAACTGTTTCCCGGGACTGGAGTCGTTGCCATGATCACCAAGGGCAGGACTGCAGCCTCTTATCATCCCACACCCACAAGTCATAGAGAGCTTAGATTATCTCTTAAGAGACAAAGAACCTCCCACCCATAGCCCACATCAATACCAGATCTCTTTTCCACTCCAAGGGCTAGAAGTTCAAGGGTACCAGAAGCCGACCTATAGGGCGGCAGACTTGGCCCAGTGGTTAGGGAGTCCGTCTACCACATGGGAGGTCTGTGGTTCAAACCCCGGGCCTCCTTGACCCAGGTGGAGCTGGCCCATGTGCAGTGCTGATGCGTGCAAGGAGTGCCCTGCCATGCAGGGGTGTGCCCCGCGTAGGGAAACCCCACGCGCAAGGAGTGTGCCCCGTAAGGAGAGCCGCCAGGCACGAAAAGAAAAGTGCAGCCTGCCCAGGAATGGTGCCGCACACACGGAGAGCTGACACAAGGTGACGCAACAAAAAGAAACACAGATTCCCACGCCGCTGACAACAGCAGAAGTGGACAAAGAAGACACAGCAAATAGACACAGAGAACAGACAACCAGGGTGGGGGGAGAAGGGGAGAGAAATAAATAAATAAATAAATCTTAAAAAAAAAAAAAGCCGACCTATAGGCAGTAGGCACAAAAACTAACTCCAGATCATGCCCCATTATTACAATGATTTGGGTGCAAAGTTTATTATGTTCAAATTTACTCTATTTTCTCTAAAATAACATGTATAGAATGTTTTATACAATTATAATACAATGCATAGTACTTTACTTTTGGATTGGTATTTATTAATTTGAAAAGCAGTTCTTATGTTCTAGCCACATTAGGCAACTTGCATTTACAAAGGAAGTCATGGATTTTCACACTTCTGTCCTTTTTCATAATGGTGACCCATCTGCCTGAAACATCCTTTTCTGCTTAGTGAGTTAATAACCAAGTCTTTGACTTCAGCAGTAATTCTTATAACAAACTAAACCAACTTATTCTTATCTTTCAAATAATATCTCTACTGTTAATCCTTCTTTAACCTATCAAAATAGAAGGAAATACTCCTTCCTATGTTCTCATAGTGCTTTGCTTCTGTTTTCAATAAAAATAATAAATGACAAATTTGTTAAGAACTCAAATGTCCTAGGTACTTTGTTAAGCACTTTTTAATGCATAATCTTATTTAATCCTCACAAAATTCTGAGTTAGATACTGTACTAGTCTGCCAAAAGAGGTGCTGATGCAAAATATGAAAAATCTGTTGGCTTTTTAAAAAACACTTTTTAAAATTAAAGTTCATAGGTCTCAAAGAACATTACATTAAAAAACATAAGAGGTTCCCATATAACCCACTACCCACCCTCCCACCCCCATCATTTTTGTAAATAGTATTTTCTTGAAGATATATACATCTCAAAAAATGTTACATTAAAAAACATGAGGTTCCCATATACCCCCATCTCCCCTTCTCACTCCTCCAACACCAACAAATGCCCCATCACTGTGGCACACTCATTGCACTTGGTGAACATATTTTGGAGCACTGCTACAACCACATGGATAATAGTGTACCCTGTAGTTCACACTTTCCCCCAGTACATTCAGTGGGTTATGGCAGGATATATGAAGTCCACCATCTGACCCTGCGATATTATTTAGGGCAACTCAAAGACTGAAAAACGCCCCCATATCACATCTCTTCTTCCTTCTCCCTGCCCTCAGCAACTACTGTAGCCACTTTCTCACCTCAATTCTACAATTTCGTCTATTACTAATCACAATACTTTTATAGTAGAATATCAGTAAGTCCACTCTAATCCATATATTATTCCTCCATTCTGTGGGCCCTGGGATGGTGATGTCCACTCTACCTCTAGATCAACAGGGGGCTTAGATTCCACATGGATGATGGATGCAATTATTCTACTTGCAGTTGTAGGCACTCTTGATTCCTTGGTGTGGTGGTTGACCAACTTCAGCTCCCTGTTTACTGACCTGGGTAAGTCCAACAAACCAGAGAGTAGGAGTTGCAACTCCGCTGAGGCTCAGGGACCAGCTGGCACATGGGCAGTCCAGGATTCAAGTCCCTTGAGTATACACCATCCCTAGCGCCAATCACAGGTTCAGTAAAAGTGACAGAAGAGGCATGTGTAGAAAGGTCACATCTGAGTCTAGCTCCATCACACTCAGGAGCACAAATTCCAAAGTAGGGCCCTCTGAAATGGCACAGAACTCCAAATCCATTTGCCATGGCCATATACCCTGTGGGTCTCCATAGCCTTCAGGAGAACCAGTACCTAGGGTTGTATCTACTTTGGCTTTTTCTGGGGTCCTGCTAATGTGTGTGTAACTGTGATCCCTCTGATGACTGCCCCACTCTTTTTTGAAGCCTCTTAGCCATATAAACTCATTTGTCTTTGCCATTTCCCCCTTTTATTCAAGGTCAAAAAGCAGTTTTTAACACATGATCATACATGTAGACTGAGATATTCTGCTGGTCTGAGTTGACCCTTTTATTCAAGGCCCTTTTCTAGTTGCATCACCAGCTAGTGACTGGTAGTATCCCTCGAGCCAGGGAGGATCATCCCTGGGAGTCATGTCCCATACTGGGGGGAAGGTAATGCATTTACATGCTGAATTTGGTTTAGAGAGTGGCCACGTTTGAGCAATATGGAGGTTCTCAGGAGGCAACTCTTAGGCACCCTGCAGCTCTAGGCCTTGTGCATATTTGAGGCACACAGGCTCGTAAGCATAGTTATCAGAATCAAGGGCTCATTATTGGACCATCCTTTCTTGTTGGTCTTTGCTGTTGCACTTGGGGGATTATTGCTGTTCCATTGGGGAATGTAACAGAGCTCCCCTGGGTAGGAATTCAGCATGTCCTCAGTTAATGTTTGTAACTATAACACTCCAGCTTATCATAGATGGCACCTATGTAGGCATCAGCTCACAAACTTCCTCTCCCCCCTAAATTCCTTTAAGCCTATCTTCCCGTCTCTAGATCTCTGAGACAGCTTGGTTTGCTTGTTTCATATCAGAGAGGTCATGTAGCATTTGTCTTTCAATGCCTGGCTTGCTCATTCAACATAAGGTCCTCAAGATTCATCCATGATATGACATGTGTTTTGTAATGTATTTCTTCTTATAGCTGAGTAGTATTCCATAGTACATGCCACATTTTATTTACCCATTCATCTGTTGATGGGTATTTGGGTTGATTCCAGCTTTTGGCAATAGTAAATAATGCTGCTATGGACACTGATGTGCATATACTGGTTTGTGTCTTCTAGGTAAATACCCAGCAGTGGATATATACCCAGAAGAACTGGGTATATACCTAGAAGTGGAATTCCTGGGTCATATGGCAAACCTATAGCTAATTTTTTGAGGAACTGCCAAACTGTCCTCCAGAATGGCTGGATCCTTCTGCATTCCCAACAGCAGTGGATGAGTGTTTCCATTTCTCCACACCCTCTCCAGCACTTGTAGTCTTCTGTTTATTTTGATAGCTGCCAGTCTAATGGGAGTAAGATGGTATCTTATTGTAGTTTTGATTTGCATTTCCCTAACAGCTAGTGGTTTTGAGCATTTTTTCATGTGCTTTTTAGTCATTTGTATTTCTTCTTTGGAGAAGTATGTGTTCAAATCTTTTCCCCATTTTTTAAAATGGGGTGTTCTGCTTTTTATTTTTGAGATATAGGAGTTCTTTGTATATGCAGGATATAAGTCTCCTATCAGATATATGGTTACCAAATATTTTCTCCCATTGGGTAGGCTGTGTTTTCACTTTCTTGACAAACTCCTTTGAGGTGCAAAAGGCTTTAATTTTTAGGAAGTCCCATTTATCTATTTGTTCTTTTGCTGCTCATGCTTTGGGTGTGAATTTCATGAAGCCATTTCCAATTACAAGGTCCTGTAGATGCTGCCCTACATTGTTTTCCAAGGTCTTTATGGTCTTGGCTCTTACACTGAGGTCCTTGATCCATCTTGAGTTGATTTTTGTATAAGGTGTGGGAAGGTAATCCTCCTTCCTTCTTTTGCATATGGATATCCAATTCTCTAGGCACCATTTGTTGAAGAGGCCACTCTCTCCCAGTTGAGTGGGCTTGGTGGCCTTGTCAAATATCATATGAGTATATATATCAAGATCTATATCAGAACTCTTAATTCAGTTCCATTGTTCAGTGTATATATCCTTGTGCCAATACCATGCTGTTCTCACTACTATAGCTTTGTAGTATGTTTTGAAGTCAGGTAGTGTGATTCCTCCAATTTCATTTTTCTTTTTCAATATGTCTTTGGCTATTTGAGTCCTCTTTTCTTTCCAAATAAATTTCATAGTTAGTTTTTCTAGTTCATTAAAAACTACTGTGTTGATTTTTATTGCGATTGCAAAAAAATAAGTTTTGGCAGGATAGACATCTTAATAAAGTTTAGTCTTCCTATCCATGAACAGGGAATATTCTTCCATGTATTTAGGTCTTCTTTGATTTCCTTGAACAGTGTTGTACAGTTTTCTGTGTATAAGTCTTCTAACACAATGTTAAATAGAAGGGATAATAGTGGGCATCCTTGTCTTGTTCCTGATCTTAGATGGAAACATTTTAGGATTTAACCATTGTAAATGATGTTAGCTGTGGATTTTTCATATATACCCTTTAACATGTGGTTATGGATTTCTGTTGAGATTTCCTCCTTGAGTCACTGTTTTTCTAAGAGTGTGTTTTTTTAATTTCCATATCTTGGTGCCAAATCTGGGTCTCTGGCCCTTGCAGATTTCCAGCTTCATTCCACTGTGGTCAGAGAAATTATTTTGTATGATTTTAATCTCTCTGAATTGATTGAGACTTTCTTTATGCCTAGCATGTGGTCTATCTTCAAAATGATCCATGTGCACTTGAGAAGAATGTATATCTTGCTGTATTTGGGTGTAATGTTCTGTATATATCTAATAGGTCCAGATCCTCTGATATATTGTTCAAAATCTTTGTTTCTTTATTGATTCTCTTTTGAGATGTTCTCTCCAGTGGTGAGAGTGATGTGTTAAAGTCCCCCACTATAATTGTAGAGGTATCTATTCCTTCCCTTAGTTTTTCTAGTGTTTGTCCCACATATTTGGAGGCCCTTTTGTTAGGGGCATAAATGTTTATGATTGTTCTTTCTTCTTGAAAGATTATCACTTTCACTAATACGTAGTGTCCATCTTTGTCGCTCACAATGGTTTTGCATTTAAAGTCTATTTTGTAGTAATATAGTTACTCCTGCCTTTTTTGGTTATTGTTTGCCTGTAAGATTGTTTTCCAGCCATTCACTTTCAATATCCTTGAATCCCTGGGTCTAAGATGTGTTTCTTGTAGACAGCATATAGATAGGTCATATTTCCTTATCCAATCTTCCAATCTGAGTCTCTTAACAGGTTAGTTCAATCCATGACATTCAGTTTTATTATTTTCAAGGAATTATGTATATTAGCCATATTGTCTTTGAATTTGTGTTTGTCAAATATTGTTTGAATTTTTCCCCTCTTTTTGTTGTTTTAGTTGTTCTTACACTCTCCTCCAACTCTGTCTCCTGTTTTTCTTTCCTCCTGCAGAACTCCCTTTATTATTTCTTGAAGGACAGGTTTCTTGCTGACATACTCTCTTAGTTTCTGTTTATCTGTGAGTATTTTTAATTCATCATCATTTTTGAATGCTAGCTTTGCTGGATAGAGTATTCTTGGTTGGAAATTCTTCTCTTTTAGTACCTTGACTATGTCATACCACTACCTTCTTGCTTCCATGGTTTCAGATGAGAAATCAGCACTTAATCTTATGGAACCTCCCTTGTATATGACGGTTCTCTTTTCTGTTGCTGCTTTTAGTATTTTCTTGAGCACTGGATAATTTGACAAGTATATGTCTTGGGTTAGGCTTGTTGGGATTTATGCTGTTTGGGGTGCATTGTGCTTCCTGGACATGTACATGCATCTCCCTCAGTATGTTTGGGAAGTTTTCAGCCATTATTTCTTCCAACACCCTTTCCATCCTCTTTCCCTTCTCTTCCCCTTCTGGGATTCCTATAATGCATATGTTTGTGCATTTTGCATTATCATTCAGGTTCCTAAGTCCCTGATGGATTTTTTCTATCTTTTTATCAATCAATTTTACTATCTGTTTGATTTCAGGATTTCAAATGCACTGTCTTCCACATCACTAATTCTTTCCTCTGCCTCTTCAAATGTCCTGTTATTTGCTGAGAGTGTATTTTTGATTTCTTGGATTGTGCTGTTGATCGCTATCATATCCGTTATCTTTTTGGGTAAGATTACAATTTCTTTTGTATACTGTCCAAGTGTTTTCTTACTATGCTTAATCTCTTCCTTCACTTCATTAAATTGGTCCATGATCCATGTTTTGAGAGCTTTAATTAGTTGTTCAATGTTCCACTCCTCTTCTTGGTATTTAGTTTGTTCATTGGATTGGGCCGTGTTTTCCTGATTATTGGTATGGTCTGTAGTTTTTTGCTGCTGTCTTGTCATCATTTTATGTTGTTGGGTTTATTAGTTCCTTGGTCTCGGGGTTTAATTAGTTGCTGTTTTCATGTGCATGTTAAGTCTTCTCTTTGTCACTTTGGTCTCCTTTTTCTATTTCCTTGTTGTTGGCTAAGTTCCTTTGATGGAAAATATTAGGGCCAGAAAAAGAAAAAGGGATAAGAAAAATATAATAGTTGTATTGATAATGAATGTTAGCAGAAGAACCATGTGAGATCTAGCAGAATGGATATTGAACTCATGTAAGCTATGTAGAGTTATAATAGTAAAAAGGTAGAGTACCTATAATGAGATAGTAAACTGAATATGGGGAGGAATATAGTATGAGTTGAAAGGCCAGTGTGGTCATGAGAGAGGGAAAGAGAAAAGAAAGGACAATAATATAGAGTGAACAAAAGATAGAAATCAGAATAGAGGTATTAGAGATAAGAAGTCAGAAATATTAGGGGCTAAAGAAAGAGAGGTGGAATGTAAGAGAAACAATAAATGATGGAGAATAGAAAGATGTAAAGGAAAGGGGATAGTGTTGTTAGTCAAAATCAGTACACTCAGAAGAGAGGAAATTGAGGATGAGGAAGTATAGCAAACAAGAAATGTTGCCTGGATCATGAATATAAAAAAAGAAAAAGGAAGGAAAAAAAAAAAAAGGGAAAAAGAAAGAAAGAAAAAAAGCAAGAAAAAGAGAAAGGGGGAAAAAAAAAACGGGAAAAAAAAGGGCCACAGGGTGATAAAGAGGAAGAAAAAACAAGAAAACAAACCAAGAAAAAAGACCAGAGGCAAGGAATCCTCTTTGCAATTGAATAAACTGCTTAGGGTTCTAAACTTCCCCCTTTTTCCCTTCCTCAGTTCCTCTCTCCCAGGGCAGTAGGACAGCTGTGTGAGGACTCCCATAGGAGATTCAAATGGGTCCCTGGTGAACCAACTCAGCTCAGAAAATAATGTCTCTTAACTTCTTGAGAGAGCAACCACCCTTTGCCAGGAAGCCTAAATATGCTGTTGGAAACCTGCAAAACACATCCTACTGTCCCTCTCTCTGAGGTGTGCTACTGGGGGCTAGTTAATTTTCTGGCTCCAACTTCTCCAAGTTTCCTATCCCGGGGTGTTTAAGTAAATTTGCTCTCTCAGCAGATTCAGCCTCTCCTGTATTCCTAGGCTTTCCCCAAGTCAGCTGATATGCTCCTCCAAACTCAATAAAAAGGGGGGGACTAGATAATTGAACCTGCACTCCTTGGGCCCCTCTGCCCCTCCCACCTAAACCCTCCCACCCCCGGAGTTAGTTCGAGACTGGAGGGCTAGGGCAATGCTGGATTTCCGGGTGTGCTGGGGTGGGGAAACAGAGGCACAGGAGAATGTGGGCTCAGGGTATGTAGGTCTCTGAAATGTGGGTTGTGGGGGTTCAGGGAACATGGGCTTGGGGTTCACGCATTTGGGAAAAGCGGGGCTTGGAACTGTACCGCGTGACTGGCAGTTTTCAGAGAGTGCTGCAGCGCTTAGCCCTGGGGGGAAGGGATTTACTTTCCCAAAGCTTCTGAGTTCAGTGTTAGAAACCTGTAGTTTTATCTTGAGTAAGCACTAATTTTGTTGCAGTCTCTCCAGATCGACAGCCAGATACCTCCTGCTTTGCAGGTTCCTGAAACAGCCCACTCCTGCAGGATTCCGTCACTGCTCTGCTGGCCCTGGTGTCCATGTGGGTCTTTGGCTGAGAGCTGAGCCAGCACATGCTTTTTATTCAGCTGGTAGGAACTTGGTGCGCCCTGTGTCCAGCCCACACTAGCACTCCTGGGATGGCAAGGGGACTGCAGGATGGGGGTCCCTGCTCCTAGCAGCCTGTCTCACAGTAAACGAGTCCCCTCGCTGCCCTGAGGACAGGTATGAATCCAGGCTCCAGAAGGCGGGCACTACCTGCCTGCCTGTGGCTCCTGCTCTAGTGCTCCCTCCCGCTCTAGTGCTCCCTCCCGCTCTCACCTGTTGGCTTTTATAAAGGGTATTTATTGAGGTAGAAGCTTATAGTTACAAGGCCCTGAAGAGTTCAACTTAAGGTACATAAAGGGTACTTTCTCACCCGAAGTCATTGGCCACGTGTTGAAGAAAGATGGCTGCTAATGTCCGTGAGGGCTCAGCCTTCCTTCTTCCTCTTAAGGCTCCGTGGTCCCAGCTTCTTCAGATCTCACCTGTAGGCTGACATAAGGCTTGTCTCTTCCCCTGAGGATTGTTTCTTTCTGCCCTCAGCTGCTCTGTTCAGACTACCAGGCTCATCTTTCTTCTTCTGGGGCCTCTGATGTGTCTACTGAGTTGTCTCTCTTCCTCTGCCATGTCTCTGTGTATTTACTTCTCTGTGTGTTTACTTCCATGTGAGAGTCTGTTTTATCAGCCCACCAAGGGAGCTGGGACTCAAAGCTGGGTCACACTCTAATGATGTGGTTGAATCAAAGCCCTAATCTTCACATAATTTAATCAGATGTCTCAGTTGAATCTAATACAATCAAAGGGTTATCATGCCCAGAGGAACAGACCAGTTTATAAACATAATCTATATTTGTTTGTGGAATTCATAAATCATATCAAACTGCCACAGATACTATTTTCTCCAACAAATGAGAAAATTGAGGCTGAGAAAGATTAAATAACTAGCATTAGTATACAAAGCTACAAACTAGCTGAGCAAACATTTGAACCAAACATTCTAATGTCAGAGCTCAAGGATTTAGCACTATGGATTTACCTTCCATAGTAGATTGTTAGCTCCTTGATGGCAGGAAAAAGATTTCTGTTTCATTGTTTTCGTTTAAGCAACCCTAGATACTTGAATAATGATCAGCTTATAGTATATGATAAATGTTAAATGAGTGACTAGTCAACCTACCTATCTCTTCTCTCTCTTCAAAAATATCAGATTGGTAAGCGGATGTGGCTCAAGCAGTTGGGTGCCTGCCTACCACATGGGAGGTCCCGGGTTCAGTTCCTGGTACCTCCTAAAGAAGATGAACAAGACAGCAGGCTGGCACAGAGAGATGACACAAGTAGGAGACACAACAAGCAGGGAGTGGAGATGGCTCAAGTGATTAGATGCTTCCGTCCCACATGGGAATTCCTGGGTGGAGTTCCAGGTGTCTCCTAATATGAAGATGAACAGACACAGAGAACAAACAGGGAGTGCAAACAATGACGGGGAAGGGGGGGAAAAAGCAGGATGTTGGACTATGTGTTAAAACAACCATTATCTCTGTACATACTTTCCTGAGGCATCCCTCAGGTGTACTGTAATTTATTTTCCTCTATTAGATATCACTGAGTGGTCATTTTCACCTCTTAAAAAATGTTGATTTGGGGCTGGATGGATTGCAGGTGCAAAACAGTACTAGTCCTCCCTGCTCTTTCAGCAATTTCATTTTACAGAATTTTTCAACTGACATTTTACATACATATTTCTTTAGATATAAAAACTTAGTGAGCTAAGGCTGGTATTAACTTATTTTATAGACAATTAAACTGAGGGTAAAAGCTATGAAATTAGTTTCTCCAAGTTAACACTGCTAAAAAGTACTTGAGTCAGGACTAGGATTTAGGTCTTCTAATGCCCAGGTCATAGACTCTATTAAGACACTTTGTCAAATTTTACTTTCTTTAGGAAATGGAACAACCAGGACAAGCGTTAACGTATAGCATTCAGTTAGGCGGCAGCAGAATATCCCAGCAAAGGAGAAGAAACCGAGCGATGAAAATGAAGAAAACTGAGTAAGCAAAGAGAGCAAGGCAGGCAGGGCAGTTTGAGGAGCAGGTAGTTAAATTCGGTGGAAACGAAAAAGACAAATAGAATGTAGAAGGAGCATTCAGTGATGGAGGCGGGAAAAAGACCAGAGGCTGGGGAAGGAGGATTCAAACACAAGAAGTTTCCGGGATTAGTAATCTAAGCAGCCAGACACGCCTGGACAGGAAGGAACTCAGGAGGGGAATCCCCGGCAAGGGGGCGGGGCCGCGAGCCTCTCGCACCCGCCCCGAGCCAGCGCTCGCCCCGCCCTCCCCCGCCCTCCCCCTGGTCTCTTAGGTGATGCGGCAGCCAAGATGGCGTCGGCGGCGGTGGCGGCGGCCTGAGCGCGATGCCCCGGACCCTTGGCGGCAGCGGCGGCGGCGGCGGCTGTGGCCTCGGCCGGAGCCTCGGTTCTTTTCCAGGCGTGAGCGGTCAGGCGTATCTCCGCAGGCCTGGTTAATCCTGACAAAGAGGAGACGGCCACGAAGAGAGGAGGCAGTGAGGAACAGAGATAGAGCGCGGCGTCTCGCCCCGGCACCATGGCTGGGATCATCAAGAAACAGATCCTGAAACACCTCTCCAGGTCGGTGAGAGGCTCGGAGTGCGGGCCAGCCCCCCTCGGCCTTAATTGGCTCCTCTGCCAGCGTGCGGCTTTGGGGGTCGCGGACGACTGGCGGCGGTGTGGGCGGTCATTCGCCCCCAGCCGGTTCCCTCGCCCCCAGCCCGTTCCCGTCCGAGCTGGGGCAGAGGTCGCAGGCGCAGACCTCGCGTCGCCTGCGGCGCTCGGGCGGGCCTCGGGAGCCCGCGACTGGACGGGTTCTCCCTGGCTGCTGGCTCGCGGAGGAGCGTGGAGGGCAGCCGCGGGTGGAGGGCAGCCGCGGGTGGAGCGCGGCGGGCTGCTGTCGCCCCCGACGCGGCTCCTAGCGTCGCCCGCGGACCCCACTTGGGTGGTCTTGGGTCGTGGGCTGGGGCCCACCTGGTGTCACCGAGGCACCTCGTTTAAGTGGTAGGTGGAACCAGAGCTCAGTGCGCGCCTCCACTTGGAGCGGGCGGGTTCCGTTAATCCAGGGCGTCTGGCGCAGTGTGGGCTCTTAGTTTGAGGCTGTCTTCTCAGTGAAATGTGAACCTTGTTGTTGTTCTGAATCCACCCCACCTCGGTTTGCCCGCACTGATGATTTAGAGGGTGTGCCTGTTTGCACAGTTAGGATTTGTTTTAGACCAGTGACCAGAGTTCCCAGTTTTGCCAAGTTCTTTCTCGAGTAGTTTTAGTCTCGTATCATTCGTACAATTCATTTTTTGTCTTTTTAAAGTGGGACCCATAAATTTAGGGAGTCAACGTCTGTGGTGATAAACCCAAGACTTGTCATTCTTTCCATTTCATAACGCGGTTTTAGTCAGAAACATGACTCAGGAAAGCTGGCAGTTTTTACTGCTCTTGGCTTCTCCATGTTTGTCTCAAGACACAGGCTAAAATGAAGGATCTTGTTCCAAGGTAAGAGTGAATTCGAAGAGCTTGGTCAGGACCCCTTCCTTTCTCTTCTCTCTTATTTGTTGTAAGTTAATGATTACCTTGAAATGATTTAAAGGAGACTCGGTATAATGATATACAATTTATACCTGCATTTATGAATATGAATTTCTTAATATTATCACTAAGTGGAAAGTTTCTTTTAAAAATTTATATATGGTTCAGTGCTGAATTGTTGATCTTACTTTGGAGGAAGGTTTATCTATTTTTGATTTATAATTTATTGAGGTCTGACTTGTATCACATGTCCTCTGGCCTTTCTCATACTCAATTCCACAAGAAAATTCAGACCTACAGAAAGTGATTTAAATGTGTACTTTCTCAGTTTTCCCAAGGATGATGCTATAGAAGTAGTATTATTCTAGATGCATAGGAGAGAAATTTGTTCATTCAATCTGTGTAAATAGTGGACCTTTGACATTAGAAGAGTTTAATTCTCTTGAGGAACTCCAGTTGAGAAAGGCTCTTAAAAATAAAAGAGCCTTTTATTTATTTATTCTGAAGTATATAAAATGACTTACTTCATAAAACTATAGACATTCCCATATGCAGAATTGAGTCTTTAGTATTACTTTTTAATCTGTATGATTTATAATAGCTGTGTCGTTAATAGCAAGGAAGATTTTTTCAGAGGTGAGTTTTTATAATAAAGTTTTCAGCTGTTTTGTATGTTAAAAAATCTTTTTCTTGGTTGCCTGATGAGTACCAAATTCATATTCTTGGTTAATCTTACTATTTTCTCCTAAGAAAAATATACTTATTTAGAAGTCTTAAGGGGAATTCACAAACCAAATAAGGTGGATTCTGTGATAAATTACTTTTATTCAAACTGGAATGAAAAAAATTTTTTTTGAGGTTTCAGGGATTGAACCTAGGACCTTGTACTTGTGAAGCAGGAACTCAACCACTGAGCTACACCTGCTCTGCTGGAATGAATTTTTGAAGTTTCCTTGTTCAAGTTTAATTTTACAGCTCATCCAGGAATGAAGATATCACTGTTGTTCTAGTGGTTTGAAATATAGTTTAATACAATTTAACAGAAAATGCTTAGAACATATTGCCTTCCAATAACAGATATCTTATAGGGCTGGTAGATGCAATTTGTAGCACCTTCTCAAAGAGGCCTTCCATGACCACAAAGTTTGAAAATTATGAACCACTATCCCAAATACCCTTAACTTTTCCTTACTTTATTTTTTTTCTTTAGCATACACCATCACTTGACATAATATATATTTAATTATTTGTTGTTTGTCTAGCTGTCTCTACTAAAATGTCAGCTCCATGAATGCAGGGATTTTTTGTGTAAGTCTGGCTTAAAGTAGGCACTCAGTAACTGTGGAATGAACGGATAAATGGTGTCAATGAGCAGAATGTCTCTCACACTGCTATTCTGTTTAACTGAGGCAAGACTGCATGCTACCAATATTATCATAGATTTTGGATATGACCACCTTCCTGTAGTTTTAGGAAGCAGTGGTTAAATGAGTCATTGAATAAATGTGGTATCTGTGGTGTTCTGGGAATGAAAACCAAGAATATGACCCTCTGTAACCAGGGGTCTGTGAGCTGGAATTTAAATTCAAAGAGTCATTCTCGTGGGGACGTGTTGGTGCGGGTGTATTTATTAAATAATACACAGTATAATGAGGACTTAGTAAAGGGTCTGTGGTTTTCACCTGACTGGCAAAGGGGTCTGTAGAACCAAAAAGGTTAAGAACCCCTGGTATAGGAGGTCTTCAGTTAAGAAAGACTAGCAAGGTACCAACAGGAGAAAGAGAATGCTCACTTCGAACCTTGAGAAAAAATTATGGTGCAATTGCAGAATTAAAACTTGCATTCCCAGATGTAGGGGCTTGCAAAACTGGTACTGTATATTGGAAAAATATGAAAAAGAAATTATTAAGAAATTGACAAATTCTTTAAGTAAATGCCAAATGAAGTGTAAATATATACTTGCTCCTTGTCTAATTATTATTTAGCTTGCATCCCAAGCATCTCCTGCATTGTTAATAAAAGCAGCTTGTATACTTGGAGCTGATCTGGTTCTAGGACAAGGAGTGTGTGTGTGTGTGTGTGTGTGTGTATGTGTGTTCGAGGGGAGGGGGAGAAGGAGCAGTTTCATTTTAAGAGAAGTGAAAAAGGAAAAAAAAAACTTTGAAGGAAAAATTACCCTGATCCTTGGAATTATAACATGAGGAAAAATGTTTTGGAGACTTCTCTAGGAGAGTATTATTTCACAAGAGAATGGAACGTTTTAAAAGTAAGTTATATAACAAATGTGAGAAAGGAAGTAAGAGCAGAAACTGACTTTCAACTCAGGGTTTCATTATCTATTACTCTGTGTGTGTGCGCATGCACTTGCACACACAGTTGCATGCAGATGCTAAGAAAGGGGGAGGGGAAATAAGGAAATAAAGCATGAAGATGGAATTTATTTAAGCCAGGACCTGAAAAGGGCTTTGGAAGATTCAGGCACAAATACCACCACCCGCCCCCGCCCCCCCCCCCCCCCCCACCCGCTTCTTCAGGCTCAGGGCATACTATGTCCAGGCATAAGGTTTATTGCAGAGTGGGAGTTGGCAGTGCAATACATTTCACCTGGGCAGGAGTCATAGTATAATTCAAAATGATTTTGCCTACCTGGAAACACTGACAATATCTGGAAACATTTCCCCCATCTCCCATGGCTCTCTCTTCTGTTTGCTCATTGTTTTTGCTTCTTGCTTGTGCTTGTTGTCTGCTTTTTGTTGTTGTTTGTTTGTTTGTTTTGCTCATTGTCTGCTCATTGTTTTCTTTTTCTTTTTTTTAAAAGATTTACTTTTATTTTATTTTTTTAATTTATTTAATTCCCCTCCCCTCCCCTGGTTGTCTGTTCTCTGTGTCTTTTTGCTGCGTCTTGTTTCTTTGTCCGCTTCTCTTGTCGTCAGTGGCACGGGAAGTGTGGGCAGCGCCATTCCTGGGCAGGCTACACTTTCTTTCGCGCTGGGCGGCTCTCCTTATGGGTGCACTCCTTGCGCGTGGGGCTCCCCTACGCGGGGGACACCCCTGTGTGGCACGGCACTCCTTGTGCGCATCAGCACTGCGCATGGGCCAGCTCCACACGGGTCAAGGAGGCCCGGGGTTTGAACCACGGACCTCCCATGTGGTAGACGGACGCCCTAACCACTGGGCCAAAGTCCGTTTCCCTGTTTTCTTTTTCTTTAGGAGACACTGGGCACCGAACCCTGGACCTCCCATGTGGGGGGTGGGAGCTCAACTGCTTGAGCCACATCTGCTCTCCCTGGAAACATTTTTGATTGTCATGACTGGGAGTAGGATGGGTGCTACTGGGTGGAAGCCAGGGATGCCACTAAACATACAAAAATGCATAGGACAGCCCTCCACAACAAACAGTTATCTGGTCTAAAATGTCAGTAGTGCTGAGGTTGAGAAACCCTATTCTAGTGGGAAGGTAGGTCTAAAAACTCCTCCAGTAAGGTTCCAGGAGCTGCCTGGTTTCCTGATTGTGATGGTTAGGCTATTGTGTAAAGTCGACCAGGTAATTGTGCCCAGTTGTTTGGTCAAGCAAGCACTGGGCTAACTGTAATACAAGGGCATTTATGGACTTTAGTCACCATTGACTTTACTGTAGTGGTAAATCATAAATAGCTGGTTATAATTATATCATCTGGGAGATTGCTGCCAGCAATGAGTGACACTTAACCCAATCAGCTGAATGCCTTAAAAGGGGAAGTGATTCCAGCGTTGAGAGAGAATTTCACAACTGGTCTTTGGACAGCCATCATCTCCCAGAACTCGTCAAGAACCTTCGTTGGACTTTCATTGCAGTCCCTGGTTGTAGCCTGCCTGCAGAACCTGGACTTGTGCATCCCAACGGCTGCGTGAGACACTCTTATAGAATCACATACTATAGATAGATATCTCTTGTTGGTTCTGTTTCCCTAGAGAACCCTACTAACACTGCCCTTACCTTTGTTTGGTCTCCTTCTGTCACACACCCCAATAACTTTGTTACATTTTACTTTTGCTTAAGTTAACTAGAGCAAGTTTCTGTTGTTTGCAGACAAAATAACCTTAATTAGCACAATGTTCTTGTTCAATCATCAGACCCACAATTTTTCTTCCCCTCCCCCACCACCTCCCCACCCCTCCCCCACCTCACCACCCACCCCATTCCCCACCCCATCCCCCACCCTGCTGTTTTCTGTGTCCAGTCGCTGTGTGATCTTCTGTGTGTATTTCTCTTTTTGTCTTCTCTTCTTGTCTTTCTCCTCTAGGATTCACCAGGATTTGATCCTGGAGACCTCTGATGTGGAGAGAGGTTCCCTATCAATTGTACCGCCTCAGTTCCTAGTCTCTGTTGTGTTTCACCTTGACTCTCCCCTTCATCTCTCTTTTGTTGTGACCTCATCTTGCTACATGACTCACTCATGTGGGCACTGGCTCACCACAAGGGCACTCACATGGGCACTCGGCTGACCACACGGGCACTTACCTTACCGCATGGGCACTCGGCCTGCCTAGCAGGCACTCGCACAGGCACGTGGCTCATGGTGTGGGCACTGGCTCACCGCTCAGGCACTGACTCGGGCACTTGGCTTGCCATGCAGGCACTCATGCGGGCACTAGGCTATCCACACGGGCACTTGCCTCATCACATGGGCACCTGCGTGAACACTCAACTCATTACGTGGGCACTCAGCTCGCTGTGCAGGCACTTGGCTTATCGTGTGGGCACTTGGTCACCATGTGGGCACTGGCTTGCAACGCAGGCATGCTTTCTCTTTTTTTTTCATCAGGAGGTCCCAGAGATCGAACCCGGGTCCTCCCATATCGTAGGCGGAGGCCTCATCACTTGAGCAGCATCTGCTTAACCAGACCCACAATTTTATGCTTTAAGTAAGAAGTGGGAAAAATCACCCTTAGTTGAACACTGCTTCCCTAGGGTCTACCTCATGTTAACTTCCAACTGTGATAGCTCCTGTCAAATTCAGGTTCTTGGGAGAGAGAACCTGTTCAGCTCAGTTCCATCTATCCATGGATCAATCAGTTATCAGTGATGGGGTTAGAGTTACCATAGTAAGGATGTGGTTATAGGAGAATTATTTTGAGCCAGGTGTGCTGCTCCATTTTGGTGTTGTACAGGCAGTGAACTAAATTAGACTTCCGAGGGCCTCATTTGCCTTGTTAAGGAAATTGAACATCATCCTGAAGGGGAAATTGCTAATAAAGAATTCCAGACGGAAGAGGTGCACAGTCTTTCAAGATACCAGTTATGAGTTTGATTTTTGGATTATAGAGTTTAAGAGCAATATCTGGAGTGGAAATGCAATGTCTACAAATGAACTCTGACTAACTTAAGTAGAAAAGTAATGTGTTGGAAGGATATCAGTATTCCACAGAATTTATGTGAAGGTTGGAGAACCAGGCTTGGAAAGGCACTGGATCCAGGTTAATTCCAAGGACCTAGGTAGCAGAAACTACTTGACAGTTTCAACAAGACATGTTCTATAAACTTAGAGGAGAGAAGAAGTAGAAAGGGAGAGTGACTTGAAAAGATTGTTGAATGTTTGGAATATGTTGTGGAGAGTAGGAAAGCTGAGCATTTACAGGATTTTGTGCCTGAATGGCAGAGTGATGAGAGAGTTAATGTGTTTATGGGGATGATCATTAGGCTAAGGCTGTGTAGGTAAGGAAGGGGGAAGGCAGCAGCTCAAATAGTTTAAGGAAAAAGAAAAAAAGGATCAAAGGATTGGCAATCATATTTAGATGGAAGAGCAGTTGAGTAAAAGGAAGGAGAGATTAGAGTTTTTTTCTGAAAATATCATATTGAAGTTTTAAGATTCTAGGGTGGAGTGGTCCTAATTTAGGTCAAGGTAACAGATATGGCCATGGGAGTGACATGCTAAAGAGAAGATACATGCAACTGTAGGTGAATATTCCTAGGTCTGTAGTCTTTCCTATGTTGAACTTTCTTAAAAAAGAAATATAGATCATTAGTATAGATCATTAAGTCAGTGAGAAGTTATATTCTTAAATGATAAATTCAAATCATGGTTCATAGGCTAAATATTTACATGTAGAATCACCAAATACAGTGGTGATTCTATGTGTAAATTACTTGTAGGTAATTGGTTTCAGGAGGCATGAAAAGTACGAAAAATGACGAGTACCAAACAAATTTTTTCCTGTAAGGAATAATGTAAATAAATTTAATGCATTCTTAAACCAAAGACAATGCACATTTCTAAGGCAATATGTAAAAAGATAGGGTTGTATATCATTATTTTACATAAGAAATAAACCTAAAATTAAAAAATACTTAGATTAAATAAAAGAAAAACTTCTTTACCTTTATTGAGAAGGGTCCAGAGCCTACTTGGGATGGTGGGAAGAGAGTGGAGAGGAGAAAGGTTACATGGAATGTTGCTTGGAAGGAGAGTTCCCCTCCAATAGAACATCAGGCACTTGCATTTCAGCTGTTCTTTCTTTTTTCCCCCTTTTTTTAACTTGCCCTACAGGCTCTGACACACTCTGTCACCTTTACAAAAACCTATCCAATGAGTACTACTTTTGTCTTCTTTTCAGAATTCCTTGAAAGCATGAAATTGGTCATTCAATAAATTCACATTTCTGCTTGTCAGAGCTTTGTCCGGATGATGCTTCTCCACAAAGGTTTGAACTTCTGCCAATTTTGCACACATTTCTTTTAATAAGGAACTGGAGACATCCTCCCTTATCTCCCCCTCACCTGAAGAAACTCTTCAGCCACCACTTATTGCTGCTGCTTTTGTAGTTCTTGCAGTGCTTAGCTCTTCAAGATGTTCCTCCGCTAACTCCCAAACAACAGTAGCATAGACCTCCAGACCCATGGATTGACACAAAGACACAATGTCCTGTATAACTGTACCCTCTGTACCTGTGGAGTTGGAGTCAGCCTCAAACCCTTCAAAGTCTCTCTGAGTCACAGTTTCTGGCCACAAATTCTTCTATGCCATATTCATAGTCCTATAACAGACTTTGTTCCAGGTCTTATCAATAAGGTTAAGGCAGTGCAGGATATTGAAATGCTCCTTCCAGAATTCTCTGAGGGTCAACTGGGTGTCAGAGGTGATCTCAAAGCACCTCTGGAGAAGCGCCTTGGTGTACAACTTTTTGAAGTTTGAAATGACCTGCTGGTCCATGGGCTGGATGAGAGGAGTAGTGTTGGGGGGCAGGAACCTTACAGTGATGAAGCTGAACTCCTCCAGTAAGTCATCCTCCAAGCCTAGTAGATGGGCGAGCACATTGTCCAAAAGTAGGAGAGCTTTCAGAGGCAAATCTTTCTCCAGCAAATATTTTTTTCACCAAGGGACCAAACATTTCATTTACCTACTTGGTGAAAAATTGCCTTGTGACCCAGCTTTGCTGTTTGCCCTCCACATCACCGGAAGTTTGTTTTTTTATGACATTATCCATAAAAACTGACAGGTTTTCAGTATGATAGGCTAGTAGAGGCTTGGGTTTTAAGTCCCCACTAGCATTCCCACACAACAGTAGAGTGAGCCTGTCCTTCATTGGTTTGTGGCCTGGTAGTGCCTTTTCCTCTTTTGTGATGTAGGTCCTATTTGGCATTTCGCCCCCCCCCCCCCCCAAATCTCCAGTCTTATCACAGTTAAAAAACTTGGTGGGGAATAAAACCCCAGCCTCTATGTAGTCTTGAAATTCACGAATTCATCAGCAGCCTTTTTATTAGCACTCACTGCCTCGCCAGGCCTAATGATGCTATGGGTGCCTGTCCTCTTTTTAAAATTATCAAGTCAGCCATGGCTGGTCTTAGAAACTTCAACACTCTCATCACTTGGTTCCAGTTTGATTTTCAAAAGATTAGCATGCAAACCTTTTTGCTTTTTCAGGTCATGGCTTCTGATACACTGTTGCCTCCTGACTGCTTCTCCTTTACCCAAATTATTAACAACTTTTCAACTTCCTTGAGTGTTTGGGAATACTGCTTTGTTACTGCTTTAACTCCTTTTGCAACATCAGCCTTTTTTGTCACTTCTTCTTAATGATGTATGATGATGGAGACCATTGTTCTAGGCATACCATGTTCCCTAGCAAGATCAGTAATGCAAATACTGTTCTCATACTTACTATTTTTTCTTTATTTTATTCAATGGTGGTGTGAAGTAATTTTCTTTTCTGCTTAGCATTATCACTGCTTATTTTCTTAGGAGGCATGATGAGAAAAAAATGCAAAAATATACAAAATGACCACAGAAGCTAAGATAAGACAGCAATGGGATGTGCACAGGGCAAGAGCTACCGTGTGACTAATATGTGACCTTTTGTTTTGGCTGGAAAGTGTAGTCATGTAGTATGGTTATAAGGCAACTGACACTGACAATTTCTAGCTTGTGCATCCAGTACCAAACAAACGATGACAGTACTGGGACAAAATTTTCGCGTCAAAATGTGTCAAGTACCAAATTTGGGGGGGGGGGGGGAGGCGTTTAAAACCATCAAGTACCAAGGTATGTCTATATAATCTGTTGCTAAAAGTGTACCGCCATATGAGATTTGTGAGATTTAGTTACTTGGATTAGGCAACTGGGGAAGGACTGAGTTAAATATTACTTTTTGATTATAGATAAATCTACCCTTATAGGTTTTTTTAAAAAAAGTATTTTGAGTTACTTTAAGTGACAGTATTCTTTCTCTAAATTGTGGATTTAGACATTGGCTTTACTAGTCATTCACTTAGGAAATATTTGCTGAGTGCCTACTTTGTAGACACTGTTCCATAGTGATGGGAAATAGTAGTGAACCAAGTATACAGAAATCTCTGCTTTCATGGAGTTTATATTTTAATCAGAGGTGGTATATACATAATAATTTAGTAAGTAAAATATATGGTATATCAATTTGTGATAAGTTTTATTGAGAAAAGTAACATAGGGAAAAAGGATAAGAAGTGTAGGAAGGTGGGAATGGAGTTTGCAATTTTAAGCCAGGTGATCATGGAAGGCTTAATTGAGAAGATGACATTTGAGAAGAGACCTGAAGGAGGTGGAGAAAAAGATGCAAAGACCAGAGTTGGGAGCTTGCTTATCATTTGAAAAATATCAAGGCTACCAATATAGGTGAAGTGGAGTTAGGAGTGAAGTGAATAGAGGGAGAGAAAACCAAAGAAAGAACAAGGATCCAGATCATATGGGGCCTCAGAAGAACTTTAGCTTTTACCCTGTGATTGGAAGTCATTTCAGTGCTTTGAGCTGAGGATCACTCTGACAGCTGTGCAGGAAATAAATTATAGGAAGACAAGAGCAGAAGCTAAAGCCAAATTAAGGGCCTGTTTTCACTGTCTAGATCAGGGAGATTCTGGCCTGAAACAAGATGGGTGCTGTAGCAGTTTGATATTATTGATGAATTCCAAAAAGGAATATTGAATGTTTGTAAACTGATCTTTTCCTCTGGGCATATTAGATTATATCAGATTCAGAGGTTTGCTTGATTACTTTTGTGCCACTAGGGCCACCAAGTCCCCTTGGTGGGTGGGACTCACAGATAAAAGACATGGCAAAGGACTGAACTGGAGGGTTTTTGATGTTGGAGTTTGATGCTGAAGCCTTAAGCTGGAGCTCCAGGAAGTAAGCCCACAGAGGAAAGAGAAGCAGGTACCAGGAAGGGAGGAACCCAGGAACCCTGAACCCTTGCTGACATCAGCCACCATCTTGCTCCAACAAGTGAAAACAGACTTTGGTGAGGGAAGTAACTTATGCTTTATGGCCTGGTATCTGTAAGCTCCTACCCCAAATGAATACCCTTTATAAAAACCAACCAATTTCTGGTATTTTGCAGCAGCACCCCTTTGGCTGACTAATACAGAATTTGGTACTGAGAAGTGGGGAAGTGCTTTTGCAATTACCGAAATGCTAGAACGGTTTTATAAATGGATAAGGGGTATTTTCTGGACGAATTGTGAGATGCTTGATGGAAAAGGCCCAGATTGCTTGAAGAGACTGTTGCTAACAATATGGATATGAAAGAAACATTTATGATGCCTTAGAAGTAAATGATGAAACTATTATTGGAAACTGGAGGAAAGGCAATCCGTGTTTTAAAGTTGCAGAGCACTTAGCAAGATTAACTCCTGGTGTTTTATGGAAGGCAGAATTTGAAAATGGTGAGCCTGGGCATTTAGCTGAAGAAATTTCCAGAGTAAACTCAGAGAATGCACCTTGGCTTCTCCTTGCAGCTTATAGCAAAATGCTAGACGAGAGAGATATACTGAGGACTGAACTGTCAGGCACAAAGAAAGCAGAAACTAATTCTGGAAATGCCAAGCCTCTGGAAATCAAGCTCCCAGAAGAAAGTGCCCCATTGTAAGACTTTACTAAACTTGGAACTTGTAAATCGGGATTGAAGATGCAGTTATCTCAGAAAGACTTGTGGAAAATCTTATTGTCTGATGGCTTGGACCCCTACTTCTTGCATACTAAACCAACAAGGTTTTTGACAGAGCTGTATGTACAAAACCATTGTCAGCTTGGACTAAAAAGGACATGGAAAGGAGATATTGAAGGAGAAATAGCTTTAAGAGGAAAACCATGGAAGCTAAGATCTGAAATTAATACATCACCTTGGTCCAAGAGAGGACCCCACCCTTGTGTACAGAGAGGGTGAGTTTGCCCCAGCAGTTGAAGAGGTTGGATGTTCCTGTCCAATGTTCTGGAAGAGTTTTGCTGTCTCAGGGTACAGAGAGGGTGGAGCACATTCCCCAAGGATTAGGGTGGTTAAGGTCAGCACCCCACAGGTCTGAGAGGGGTTGACCTGTCCCCCAAAGGTTAGGGAAGACCAGGTGGTCAACTCGTTGTTCTGAGATGGTTGAGCCTGTATGCTGAAGTTCAGGGGGAATGTTGTCTTCACATCACTGTACTAGGGAGGGTAAGACTCTCACCCAAAGTTTGGGTGAGGTGTGGCAATCACCCCAACACTCTTGAAGGGTGAGGTCTGGAGCTTGGTTGACAATTAGAGGCTTGATGAGGGTGGAACCAAGAAAATGGCCATTGGGCAAGCCGGTGGAAAGGGTGGGTCCCATATGGCCCCACGGAGAAGAAACCATCTTCTTCAGAATGACTCCTAGACTTTGAAATTGAACAGAGGATTCCTTGCAGGAGAAACCTTGACTCATGTTTCCGTCCCAATTTCTCCATATTATAATGAAAATGTTTATCCTCCATATTATAATGAAAATGTCCATTTGTGTATTGGAAGTAGATGAATTGTTTAGCAGACTGGACTTTGCCCCTAAGACAAACTGTATTTCTTTATTGATTGTGATATGATTTAGTACTTGCATTGTAACTGATTTAAGGATTTTTAAAAAATATTGTAATGTCTTTTTGGAATTCAGAGGGTGGAGTGTAACAGTTTGATATTATTGATGAATTCCAAAAAGAAATATTGAATGTTTATAAACTGATCTTTTCCTCTGAGCATATTAGAGTACATTGGATTCAGAGGTTTACTTGGTTAAGTAATTGGGTAAACTGCTTGTGCCAGTAAACCTCTTGCCATGCCAGATAAAAGACATGGCAGAGGACTGAATTGGAGGGTTTTTGATGTTGGAGTTTGATGCTGAAGCCTTAAGCTGGAGCTCCAGGGAGTAAGCCCACAGAGGAAAGAGAAGCAAACCCCAGGAAGAGAGGAACCCAGGAAGCCTGAACCCTCACACATGTCGGCAGCCGTCTTGCTCCAGCATGTGAAAATAGACTTTGGTGAGGGAGGTAACTTATGCTTTATGGCCTTATATCTGTAAGTTCCTACCCCAAATAAATACTCCTTATAAAAACCAACCAATTCCTGGTATTTTGCAGCAGCACCCCTTTGGCTGACTAACACAGGTGCAGAGGAGTTGTTGAGGTACATTCAGGTTCTAGATGTATTTTTTTTTGTCTTTATTTTTTTAATGTTACATTAAAAAAAATATGCGATCTCCATATATGCCCCACCCCCCTCACTCCATTCCTCCCATAACAACAACCTCCTCCATCATCATGGGACATTCATTGCACTTGGTGAATATATCTCTGAGCACTGCTGCACCACATGGTCAATGGTCCACATTATAGTTTACGCTCTTCCCCAGTCCACCCAGTGGGCCATGGGAGAACATACAATGTCCTGTATCTGTCCCTGCAGTACCACCCAGGACAACTCCAAGTCCTGAAAATGCCCCACGTCACATTTCTTCTTCTCTCTCCCTACCCTCAGCAGCTATTGTGGCCACATTTTCCACATCAATGCTACAATTTCTTTGATTACTAATCATAATAGTTCATGAATAGAATATCAGTAAGTCCACTGTAATCCATACTCTATTCCTCCATCCTCTGGACCCTGGAATTGTTGTGTCCACTCCACATCTGTATCAAGAGGGGGATTAGATTCCACATGGATGCTGGATGCAATTCTCCTGCTTTCAGTTGTAGGTACTTTTGGCTCCCCAGTGTGGTGGTTGACCTTCTTCACCTCCATGTTAGCTGAGTGGGGTAAGTCCAATAAACCAGAGTGTAGGAGTTGCAAGTCTGTTGAGGCTCAGGGCCTGGCTATCACATGGACAGTCCAGAGATTCAGGTCCCCTGGGTATACACTAAATCCCAGCACCAGCCACAGGTCCGGTAAAAGTAACAGGAGAGGCTAGTGAACAAAGATCACATCTGAGTCCAGCTCCATCCCCCAGAAACATAAACTCCAAAGTAGAGCCAACTGACATGGAACTGAACTCCATCTGCTATGACCCTAGAACCTGTGGGTCTCTGTAGCCCTCAGAAGAACCAATACCTGGGGTTGTATCTACTTTATCTGTCTCTGGGACTCTGCTGAGATGTGCATAAGGGCGATCGCTCTGATAACCTCCTGGCTCTTTTTTGAAGACTCATAGCCATATGAACTCATTTGTCCTTTCCATTTCCCCCTTTTATTCAGGTCAAAAAGCATTTTTAACTCCTGATATTATATGTAGGCTGAGATATTCTGCTGGTCTGAGTTGACCCTTTTATTCAAGGTCATTTTCTAGTTACATCATCAACTGGTACTTGGTAGTAAGCCCTCGTCGCCAGAGAGGCTCATCCCCGGGAGTCATGTTGCATGCTGGGGGGAAGGCAATGCATTTACATGCTGAGTTTGGCTTTGAGACTGGCCTCATTTGAGCAACACGGAGGCTCTCGGGAGGTAACTTTTAGGCACCCTGCAGCTCTAGGCCTTGTTCTCATTTCAGGCGCACATGCTCACAAGCATAGTCATTAGTATCAAGGGCTCATTGTTGGACCATCCTTCTTTTTTGGTCTTTGCCGTTGCACTTGGGGGATTGTTGCTGTTCCATTAGGGAATGTGATAGAGCTCTAGGTGTATTTTGAAGGTAGAGTCACAGGATTTGCTGACAAATTGGATGTGAATCAAAAGAAAGAGAGGAGTCAAGGATGACTCCAAAGTTTTTGATGTAAACAACTGAAAGGATAAAATTGCCATTAAGTTGGAGAAGACTGCAGGAGGAGTGACTTATGGGAGAAGATCAGGAATTAGAGTTCAGCTACTTTAATTTTGGGCTGCATGTTAGATTTCTAAATGGAGATGCCCTCTCTTTCATTTGTGTTCTGATTTATACTATAATGCTTTAATCTGGTAACAGCAGTGAAAGTATTTTTGTGTGGTTATCCTTTAATTTATACAATAGGTAATTTCTGTGAAGTGAATTATGAGTTGAGTTTTAAGGAACAGATTTTTTTCTTGTTATTAAATGCAATATGTGGGGAGTGGATGTGGCTCAAGTAGTTGGGTGCCTACCTCCAACACGGGAGGTCCCAGGTTCGGTTCCTGGTGCTTCCTAAAGAAGACAAATAAACAAGGAGTGGACACAAGCAAAAATAATAAGCAAGCTGATAAGCAAAACAACAAGCAGACAATGAACAAAAACAAATGAGCAGATAGACAAGGGAGCCATGGGGGGTGGGAGCACCAAACTTAATTCTGTTAAAAACAACAATATGTGGAAGTATCTGAAATAGCACAGGTGCTTCCAACTTTCTTCACATTAATTCCCAACTAAAACCAGACATTGTTTCTTGGAAGAGTTACTTTCAGTGGATTGATTTGAAAACTTCAGGTGAAAAGAGATTGGTGCTGGTCTATTGGATATTGTACTATTACCAATCTACCAATCCAGAATTCTAGATCAGAAGGGATCTGTTCCTGTCCTAGAGAAGGAAATAACATAAAAGATCTGTGACTTGCCTGAGTTATGACAGAGTATTGTATGGTAATCACTGATCTAGTACCTGTTCATTTCATTGACTATGTTGGTCCCTACCTAACAATTTCCTTTTCTTTTATCCAGTTTTAAGCACTTTCATTATTAGTCTTTTATGGTGTTTCACCATCCTGCTTCAGTATCCCTTTGAGGAGAGTCTTTTATTACTAGGGAATCCTTTAACTCTGCAAGCCTTTGAAGTTAGGAAAACAATCATTTCTTTTTAATTGTATATATATATCTTTATTTTTTTTAAAGATACTTAGATTACATAAATGTTACCTAAATAATATAGGGAATTCCCATATGCCCAGCTCCCTACCACTTACACATATCCCCATATTAACAACGTCCTTCATTAATGTGGTACAGAACATAACCTTTTGACTCTGCAGTATTATGAAGCTGGGGAAACGTAACTTCTCCATTCATTTCTTTGCCTTGGTACTGCAGTTTTCAGTCTAAACATACTTTTATTAACTTTGTCTTTTATCAGTTATATATTTTAAAAATTCGTCATATTTATTACTTAGAATGGGTAATTTAATATATTTTTTTAAATACCAGTTTGAATTTTACTAGTTGGTATTTGTGACTGGAGCTCAGTTTGTATGTAAGGTAAAGATCAAAGACTTTATGACCATTTCCATGAATGAAATATGAGCGTCTCATACAAAGGCCAAGTTATTGAAACAAAGTTAAGAGCTGGAGCAAATGTGATTAAGGATATGGTAATTTATTGTTTCAATTTTCATGTATTAGGCTAACTCCTTGTTTATCTGAAAATTCTGTTTTACTTTCCATTTTGCTCCCAGCCATGAAGAATGTTATATGTAACATTTGAATCTCTGTATTAGTCTATACTTGAAGAGTTAATTTTTAGCTATTTATGTGTGTACTCTTTTTTTTTAAGGTTTTATTTATTGCCAACCCCCCCCCCCCCCCCGGCCCGTCTGCTCTCTCTGTCCATTTGCTGTGCATTCTTCTGTGTCTGCTTGTCTTTTCTTTAGGTGGCACTGCGAACCTATCCTGGAACCTCCTGGAGTGGGAGAGAGGTGCTCCATCTCTTGCCCCATCTCAGCTCCCTGATCTGCTGCATCTCTTGTCTCTCCTCTTGTCTCTTTTTGTTGTGTCGTCTTACTGTGCCAGCTCTCTCTTCAGGCCAGCTTGCTGCATGGGCCAGTTTGCCTTCACCAGGAGGTCCTGGGAATCGAACCTTGTACCTTCCATATGGTAGATGGGAGCCCAGTTGCTTCAGCCATGTCTGCTTCTCTGTGTGTACTCTTTTTACCCAAAAAATACCAATAAGAGAGGGATTTCTAACATTGTTTTGCTGCTGCTAGCCTAGCACCAGGGTTATTTTCCTTTTGGATTGTCTATTTGTAAACTTTTTGTGTGTAAATTTATTAGGAATTAATATTTAGGGGTAAATTCTGTGATACCAGAAAATTCAGTGATTTTAAAATTCAGCAAAACTACATTTTTATTTTTTATTTTTATTTATTTATTTATTTATTTTTAAATTGATTTTGTAAAAATATTACATTAAAAAAATATGAGGTCCCATTCAACCCTACCACCCCCACCCCACCACTCCCTCCCCAGCAACCCTCACTCCCATCATCATGACTCATCCATTGCACCTGGTAAGTACATCTCTGGGAATCTTTGCACCCCATGGTCAATGGTCTACATCACGGCCCATAATCTCCCACATTCCATCCAGTGGGCCCTGGGAGGATTTACAGTGTCTGGTGATTGCCCCTGAAGCACCATCCAGGGCAACTCCAAGTCCCAAAGGCGCCTCCACCTCTCATCTCTTCCTGCCATTCCCCATACCCATCAGCCACCATGTCCACTTTTCCCACTCTAATGCCACCTTTTCTCTGTGGACCTTGGGTTGGTTATGTCCGTTGCACCTCTATGTCAAGAGGAGGCTCACATTCCACATGGATACTGGATGCAATCCTCTTGCTTTCAGTTGTAGGCACTCTAGACTCCATGGTGTGGTGGTTGTCCTTCAACTCCATCTTAGCTGAGTGAGGTGAGTCCAATAAATCAGATTGTAGGAGCTGAAGTCCGTTGGGGCTCAGGGCCTGGTACATTTTTAGATATTTATTTGTTTCTGTTGTAATTTGTACTTCTGCAGTGGTGAACTTTATATAAACTGAGGTGTTCTATAAAAAGTGGCACCCGTAAATTGTAAGATTTATTTTATCTTCAAGTAATAGAAATATGATTATTCCCATTGATAGGTCATTTATTTATTTATTTATTTTACTAATAGTTAAAGAAAGTTCTGTAAGATATATAAATAAAATTAAGACATAGGAATGTCTCTGAAAATTTAGTCTGGTAAATGGGTGAATAAAAAGAATTGAAGGTAGTATATAAGAAGTCATATGAAAAAAGCACAAAGTACCATGCAACTTTAATGAAAGAGAAATGAGCCAAGGGTAGTCTAAATGTCAGAGAACTTTTTGAAAAAATTGTGAAATAAAACAGGTAAATGACAGCATAAAATGGATAATTAGTAAAACTGTTTTCTGACTAGAGTGTGCATAGAAAGACAATATTTAAAACATATCCAGAGAAAATAAGGGTAAGTTATGCCCTCTGAATTTGGTTGCAGTTTTATTTCCCCCATACGTCAATATTTTATTTTTCCTTATTTTTTTTCCTGTCTTTTTTAGTCTTACTTCATCTAGCTAGATTGTCTTCATTCCTTCAGGACAAGTCATCGTCTCAGGCTTCATTTTACTTTTATAACTTCATGAACTTCCATGAAAAAACTTTAAACAGGCCAGTCTTCATAGTTTTCCTCTGATTTTGAACTCCTTTAGGTCTGTTTGGTTTATTAAAACAAAGGCTTAATGTTTGTTAGTTCTATAGATTGCCACCTCTTTTAAGACTTTGAATTCTGAGGCCAGTGACTGCTTTCTGATAAATAGTTTTCCAATTTACTTTAAGTATATAGATAGTCTATTCCTGGATCTCTGTTTGGTTTGTGGATTATTTTTCATAAGTTAACTTTATACTTAAGTATTATCTGTGAAATGAGGATTGCAGGTTTTACCTGTTTAACAAGAGCTTTTGGCAGATAAACTAATTTGATATCTTGTATTTATAGATAACTTGTGAAGTGTTTTTCTTAATAGGTTTTATTTAATGTTAAATTATGCAGTTCAGTCTTTGTATAACTTTTGTATAACATGGCTATTTCCTTTTTTGTTGATAAGCATTTTAATATAAAATTTGAAAAATATAAATTTAATAGGACAGTAGTAATAGTAATGGTAAAGAGAATGAAGAACATTCTAAGTGGTTACTTCACCTTAGAATCTAAGCAGTGTTTGCATTTAGTTAATCCACTGTAAAACACAACTGTATTTTTTCCCTAAGTGCTTCACAGATAAATATTTTTTTATCATATCATTCCTTTCCTCTCCTTTCCCTTAAACGTGTTCCCTTCTGTACCCCCTGTGTACCCATTCCCTGCAGCGATCCATGCTGGCTGTGGTGGAGATTGGTTTGCTGTGAATTTCATAAACACCCAAGTGAGTACCAGAGGAGTCTAAGAAACCCTGGCAACTGACTACTTGCTTTCATCAGGAATAGGGACTTTTTGTCTGAATTTCCTGCCCTCAGGTAATACTCCTATTCCCCATCCTTTTTTTTTTTTTCTCTATAAATGCACCCAGTCGTTATGGCCCACATAGAGATACTTTAGGAATATTTTCTAATTCTTATTTCTTTTAGTTAGGTACCAATTTCATTTTCTTAACTACTTAGCCACAGGCTCATACAATTCCTCTCTTGGAATGTCTTCTCTAAATTCTAAGGCTTGGCATGGTAAAGTTCTGATGTTGCAAGAGAGAGTTCTCTATAATTTACAGCCAGTATTTGGAAATTGTAAATAGCATTTGATCTACTTTTTAATGGTTAAGGCTTTAGTCTTACATAGTTAGTGAGGTATGAGAGCTCTTTTGATAAATTCTCTCATTCATAATTGAAGGTCTTAAGATTTTGTGAAATTAATATTAATTATAATATTTATCAAAGAGATTGAAATAAATTTTTTGAAGAGCAGTGAAAGTGAGATTCATTTTTGAAGAATGTAAGGGGCTTTGTCTCAATTCTGTTCTTTCATCCCCTACCTTTTAAAAAAATTCATTGTCAGAGAAAGCAATTAGTTTTTAAAATCAGTTCATGGAAATGGTACTGAATCATTTTCAACTGTTTTTCTTTCAATTTAGGACTCAGTGAAGAACCTGGAAACTCACTGTAATCCTTGGGAAATTTACCCAAAACTTTGAACCTTTTGTAAAAGTCTAGTAAGAAATAGTTTACTAAAGAGTAACCACAAGGGGAATTCTGCAGCTCATTACATGTCCCAGGAGTAGTGTGACAGTTGATGAACTTATTTACCATATGCTAGAGAGCAGTTGTATAGGTATGTTGACCTAAATATTGTTTTCCATTCCTGGTGCCACATTGATTCCTTGTTATCATTTGAGTATCTGGATTTCTACCCTAATTGTCAAGGAAAGAATGCTAAGCTTAAACCTCTGGTCTACCATATAGGGAAACCTTTACAATTCATTCTAGAGTAATTTATATAGTGAAGGTGTTTTCTGTGTATATAATGGCATTCAAGGATGGTTCTGATTTTGTGTATACCTGTAGCAAGTCCTCTGGGACCTTTGCTTATGAAGTATATTCATAACGACAATCCTTTGTTTTTTTTTCTTTAACCTATACTGTTTTTGGCCTGGTGTGTGCTTAGTTTGTAGATGAGGTATTATAGCAGTTTGATATTATTTATTAATTCCAAAAATAGATATTGGATTATGTTTATAAACTGGTCTGTTCCTCTGGGCATATTAGATTACACTGGATTCAGAGGTTTTACTTTTACTTGATTAAATTATGGTTATGTCATTAGGATTAACAGAGAAAACAACATGGCAGAGAGTTAGTTGGAGTTTTTGGTCTTGGAGTCCTGGGAAGTAAACACACAGGAGAAGAACACAGAGGAATAGGCAGGCATGGCTCCACAGACATGGCAGAGGCCCCGGGAAGAGAGAGAGCCTGATAGTTTACACCTGACCTTGTGGAGAGACCAGCGTAGCTGAGTCTGGAGAGGAATGAGCCCAGGGGGAGAGACAAGTCTTATCCCAGCGCCTACAGCTGATATTGGAAGAAGCTGGGACCACTGAGCTTAAGAGGAAGAGGAAGCCTCTCAACCCCTGCAGATGTGGGCAGTCATCTTGCTCCAACAGACTTTGGTGAGGGAAGTAACTTATGCTTTATGACCTGGTAACTGTAAGCTTCTACCCCAAATAAATACCTTTTATGAAAGTCAGCAGATTTCTGGTACTTTGTTCAGCACCCCTTTGGCTGACTAATACAGGTGTTATAATTTTATTCTGCATTTCAACCACAGCTATCCATATGTTTATCCACCTTGCCTAACAAGTTCAATTCTATTTTCTTCTTTACCTCCTCATTTTAATGTTATGATTCCTTTTTATTTGTACAGCTCCTGAGTTTATCCTTTTAATCCTAAACCTAGCACAGAGCAGACTGCTTGGCATATAGTAGATGCCAATAAGATTTTAATATCTCTGCTGTCACTACCTAGATTTAATTCATCATTTCTTGCATTGTGTTGCAATTAAGTAGTCTCGTTTCTTTCTTGTCTCATTCTTCTCTATTCCCTCTTTGACACTTACCAGAGAAACCTTTCTAAAATACTAATTTTTTAAAACAATTGATGGAAAAATATTAATATATTACTAGTTACTACAGTTCACAGTTTGCTTTAGATGTAAAAAATACAAATTTTAACATTTACATTCTTGATACAATCTTTCAATATCTCCTGTTCAAAACTGCTTAAAAATTTTGTTTTAATGAATTTTTTTGCCCCAAAGAAATCTTAAATGGAGCCTTACTACAAAAAGCAGACAAAAGTAGAGCTGCCAAAGTTGAATAGGTAGTTAGGGGGTCAGCTGGCATGTTTTTCCCTTTTCATTTCTTCTCTCACTTGGGTTGAACCCTGAGTAGACTCCTTAGGGGTACTGTGGTAAAAACACTGATGTGTAGGATGAAACCCACCTTCCTTGACATGGCATATGAGTCCTTCTAGCCTGCCTCTTGAGGCATAGCATATCCTTCCAAAGTACCCAAAGCCCTATACTTCATCTGTTATGTGACCCTATAACCTCAAACAGGTTGTTGCCTCTGCCTGAAAACATTTTCTCTGCCTTACTCACCTGCAAAAACTTACTCTTAAAACCATAGTTCAGGGAGTGAATGTGGCTCAAGTGGTTGAGTGCCTGCTTCCCACATGGGCGGTCCTAGTTTTGATCCCAGTGCCTTATTTTTATTTAAAGATTTATTTATTTATTATAATACATTTATATTTATTTATTATAAAAACAACCTCCTTGTTTTTGCGCTCACTGTCTGTTTTCTGTGTCCATTTGCTGTGTGTTCTTTGTTTGCTTGTCTTCTCTTTAGGCGGCACTGGGAACTGTTTCTGGGACCTTCTGGAGTGGGAGAGTGGCAATCTCCTATAGCTCATCATCTTTTTGGTCTACTGCATCTCTTACTGTCTCTTCTCTGTTTCTCTTTTTGTCATGTCATCTTGCCGCGCCAGCTCTCTGCTCAGGCCAGCACTCCTGCACGGGTCAGCACTCTGTGCGAGCAGCTCTCCGCTTGGGCCAGTTTGCTGCACAGGCCAGCTTGCTGTGTGGGCCAGCTTGCCTTTGCCAGGAGGCACTGGGAATTGAACCCTGAACCTCCTATATGGTAGATGGGAGGCTAATCACTTGAGCCACATCTGCATCCCCCTCTGCTGCCCTGTGCCTTCTAAAAACAAAAAAACAAACAACAAGCAAACAAATGAAAAAAACAACTCAGAAGCTGATGTGGCTTGGTGGTTGAGTGCCGGCTTCCCGTATTCAAGGTCCAGGGTTCAATCCCTGGCCCCGGTACCTCAAAAAAAACCAAACCGAAACTAAACTTAGTTCAAGGGCTGCCTCCATGAAACCTTCCAAAAGGAATCTTCTTCACTCTTTTTTTTAAAAGATTTATTTATTTATTTTATTTAATTCCGCCCCCCTCCCCTGGTTGTCTGTTCTCTGTGTCTGTTTGCTGCGTCTTGTTTCTTTGTCCACTTCTGTTGTCGTCAGCGGCACGGGAAGTGTGGGCGGCGCCATCGGCAGGCTGCACTTTCTTTCGCGCTGGGCGGCTCTCCTTACGGGGCGCATTTCTTGCGCTTGGGGCTCCCCTACGCGGGGGACACCCCTGCGGTGGCAGGGCACTCCTTGCGCACATCAGCACTGCGCGTGGGCCAGCTCCACACAGGTCAAGGAAGCCCGGGGTTTGAACCGCGGACCTCCCATGTGGTAGACGGATGCCCTAACCACTGGGCCAAGTCCGTTTCCCTCTTCTTCACTCTTAACAGAATTGATTATCCTTTTCCTTGTTCTTCCATTTTATCCTATTCTCACTTTTATTGTAATATTTTTCATATAGTGCCTGGCATGTAGTTGGACCATAATGTACGGTGATTTGTTGACATGCTTGTTTCTAGTAATAAACTGTGACGTCCTTGAAAGCTGTAACCATGTTTTATATGTTTTAAGTTTCCCAAGAACCTAATAAATAGCTGGCAAATAGTAGGTACTCAAATTTTGCCTTGAAGAATGAATGTCTAGTTGTGTCACATCTTTCAATATATCAACAGAATCCAGAAACTCAAATTTTAATGTAAGATCTACCAATTTTAAATGTTAGCGGCAAATAAGGTGTTTGTTTTCTTTTAAACATTGTCCAGGCCAAACAAAATATGACTGTGGACAGAATATAGCTCACAGGTTGCCAGTTTAAAGCTCTGGTCTTTTTCCTGTTCATCTTTTCCTTTCCATTCTTTAAGTGTTTAAGTAGAAAAACTGGTTAAACAAGACTAATCGATTTTCTTTATACACATATTACAAAAATAACTAAGCCAGACAAACTGTGTAAATTGAGACTGTTCAAAAAAAAAAAGGTCATCTGAGACTTGAGTTATTGTGAACACACCTTGATCTTTGCTCCATTAATACTGTAGGTTTTGTATGTGTGTGACATTTGGGTCTTGAATATATAATAAGTCTCACAAATTGACATTGAAAACTCCGTGATGGTGGAAATTGCCATATATTCCTTCCATGCCTGCCTCAGTAAATATTGTTGAATCAAAGTTTATCAGTATAGTAATGTAAAAGCAATTAAGTCTAAAATACCATTTAAGTTAAAATTATACTATTTCAATTCTAGTTTTAGGTCTGCTACTTAGTGTGACCTTTTTTTTTTTTTTTTAAAGATTTATTTATTTATTTTTATTTCTCTCTCCTTCCCCCCTCCTTTGTCTGTTCTCAGTGTCCATTTTGCTGGGTGTTCTTTTTGTCCGCTTTTGTTGTCAGTGGCACGGGAATCTGTGTCTCTTTTTGTTGCGTCATCTTGCTGTGTCAGCTCTCCGTGTGTGCAGCGCCATTCCTGGGCAGGCTGAGCTTTCTTTTGTGCTGGGCGGCTCTCTTTACGGGGTGCACTCTTGCGCGTGGGGCTCCCCTATGCGGGGACACCCCTGTGTGGCACGGCACTCCTTGTGCGCATCAGCTGTGTGCATGGGCCAGCTCCACATGGGTCAAGGAGGCCCGGGGTTTGAACTGCAGACCTCTCATATGGTAGATGGCACCCTAACCACTGGGCCAAGTCCGCTTCCCGTAGTGTGACCTTAATCAACTTTCCTGGTTCTCCCAATTCTAAAATTATTTCATATGTTTTGCTAGCATAATGGCTGTCTGTGACTCTACATATTTTCTTAATTGGCTTAAAATTGCTTCTAATGTCTTCATTAGGTGACAAATACAATGGGAGTGATTTTCAGAAAGCCGTGACTTCAATACCATACATACATATATACATACATATAAATAAATGTACTGAAATAAATGTACTGATTTAAACAGCTTTATTGAGGTATTGCTGATTTATATACAATAAACTACACACATTTAAGGTGTACAATCTGATGAAATTTTGACATATGGTATATACTTGTCTTAAGCTGCAATATACCAGAAATTGGTTGGCTTTTGTATTTGGAATTTTATTTGGGGTAAAAGTTTGTATTACTCAGGCCATGGAATGTCTAAATGAAGACATCAGCAGAGAAGCTTTCTTACCAAAGCCAGCTATTGGTGATCCTCGGGTCTTGCCACATGGCGAAGCAAGATGGCCACCAGTTTCTACCAAGATCCCTGCCTTCTTCTCCAAAATCTACATCTCTCGGAGCTCAGCTGTGGGCAACTAGGCATAGGACTTAACTCTTTAGCCTTAAGCTGTTACTGCTTAAGGTTTGGCTGCTAGAGATCCTTGAGTCCTCTCTCACAGCAGCATCAAAAATGGCAGAGGTGTGACTCATCCTATAGCATGCCTGCAGTCCATGTCTGGGACTATGTACTCTTTTCTTGTTTCTTAATAAACTCTTTACTCCCTTGCCTACCCTCCGCCCCCCCCCCCCCGAAGAAAAAAAGAAAACGGAGCTCCCTTTTCCTGTGTTTGTCTCTTTGTGTTTCTGTTTATGTGAGACACAGCAAGAGGGCAGAGACTTAACCGGAGTCACATTTCACTGACAAAGTTCAATCAAAAGCCATCTAATCGAAAATAAAGAAGAGAAAAAAAAAAGAAGAAAAAGAAAAAGGAAAAAAAAACCCCAAAGGCTATCTAATCGAGTGAACTACAGTGAATCAAATGCATTCAAAGGGTGCCACATCCACTGGAATAGATTCGTTTGAGAACATAATCTCTTTTTTGGGGTTCACCGAATTCAAACTGTCAAAATACTCATGAAAACATGACCATAATTGTGAAAATTAACATAACTACCACCCTCAAAAGTTTCCTTGTGCCCTTTTGTTATAATCCTTTTCTCCTTCCCCTCCTGCCTTGTTCCTGAGCAACCACTGATCTACTTTATTTCAGTTAGATTAGTTTGCATTTTTCAGGATTTTATATAAATGAATCATACAGTATATTCTCCTTGTGGTCTGGCTTCTTTCACTCAGCATAATTATTTTGGGTGTATGTATTTTGTTGTATCAATAGTTCATTTGTTTTCTAGCTGAATAGTATTCCATTGTGAATAAATCAGAGTTTATTCACATTTTGAGGAATATTTGGGTTGTTTCCATTTGTTGGCTATTACAAATAAAGCTGCTATGAACATTTGTGTATAAGTTTTTGTTAGGACATGCTTTTCATTTCTCTTGGAGTGTGGAATGAATGGGTAGTAAGGTAGGTATGTAACTTTTAAAAAATCAAATCAATTTTATTGATAAATATTAATAAAGCACCCAAATGTATACAGTCCATCCAAAATGTACAAGGAATAATCACATAGTTGAGCTTTCATCACTGTAATCATTATTAGAGCACTTTCATTATTTCAATAATAAAAAAAAACAAAAACAAAATTCATCACCTCTCAATCTCTCTATGCTTCCCCTGCTGTACATAGCTGCTATTTCTGGCTATTCTTGCACATTTTTTTATTTTCATCTTTATAAATTGATTTATATTTACATTTTATATAAGTGGAATCATACAGTATGTAGTACTTTGTGTCTGGTTTCTTTCA
Organism: Dasypus novemcinctus; assembly: GCF_030445035.2. NCBI lineage: Eukaryota > Metazoa > Chordata > Mammalia > Cingulata > Dasypodidae > Dasypus > Dasypus novemcinctus. Next base: position 84,214,637 of record NC_080684.1, on the reverse strand, counting down.
TGTAGCATAGTTTTTTTTTGTCTGATATTAGCATCTTGTATTAACATACATTTGTTTAGATTCAAAGAAAAAGTCTTACATATACAGTTTTACTCATATTCATATTTACATGAGGTTTAACTATGCTATACAGATCCATGTTACATTTTTTAGGTTTCCTTTTGGTAATATACATGACCTTAGATTTTCCCTTTAAACCACTTTCTATTTATTTATTTATTTTAAAGAAACTAGATTATATAAATGTTACATAAAAACATATAGGGAATTCCCATATGTCCCACTCCCTTCCTCTCCCACACTTTCCCACATTAACAACGTCTTTCATTAGTGTGGTACATTTGTTACAATTGATGAACACTTACTGAAGCTTTACCACTAATTGAGGATTATAGTTTACATTATAGTTTCTACTCTGTCCCGCACAATTTTGTAAGTTATGATAAAATATATAATGAACTGTATCTGTCATTGCAACATGCAGGCCAATTCCAATGTCCCGAAAATGCCCCCATATTACACCTATTTTTTGCTTTCTGTCCCCTCAGATCCTCTGGTGGTCACTGCTGTTTTATCAATGATACAAGTTCTTCCATTGTTAGAATAACAATAAGTCTATAGTAGAATAGTAGTAAGTCTACTTTAGTTCATTGTTCATTCCCACTCTTGAGGATTTTGTGATGGTGATGCCCACTCTGCCTCTAATTGAGAAGGGAGCTTAGATCCTATGGGGCAGATGGATAGAATTATCTTGCTTGCAGTTGCAGACTCTCTCTCTTCCTTGGGATGAGTATTGTCCATCATCATCACCTTGTTAGTTGTCCTGGGTGAGTCCAATGAACTGGAGACTAGGTGTTGCAACTTGGCTGAGATTCAGGTCCCAGCTGGCACGTGGACAGATCAAAGATTTAAGTCTCTTCGACATACATATATGTACTAACTATAGGTTGAAATAGAAAGGGCGGAAGAGCCATGTGTAGGGAAACCACAAAAGAGTTCAACTCTGTCACACTGGGGAGCATAAATTCTAAAGTAAGACACACTGGCAGGGTGCCAAACTCCTGAGCTGTCTGCCCTGGCTATAGTGTCTGGATGTCTCTAGATTTCTTAAGATCGTGGCTATTTGAGGCACTATTACTCTGGCAGTCAATGAGATCCGGCTGAGATGTGCATAAGCTTAACCTCTGGAATGACCTCCTGACTCACTTTGAAATCTCTTAGCCATAAAAACTCATTTGCATTTACCATATCCCCCTTTTGGTCAAGGTCTTTCTCCAGGGCATTGCTTGTTGGCTCTTGGTAATAACCCTTTGGTGCCCGGGAGGATTATCCCTGGGAGCCATGTGTTTATATGCTGCATTTGGCTTAGAGAGAGGCCACATTTGGACACCAAGGAGGCCCTCAGGAGGTAATGCTTAGGTAACATATAATACTCGGAGGCTAAGTTTCAATTTAAAAAAAAGATTCACAAGTGCAGCCATCAATTACAAGGGCGTGGCACAATTGTCTGTCCTCCTTTGCTAGGCACTGCCCCATGAACTCAGAGGAGTCTTCCTATCCCATTAGAGAGTATAGCAGAACTCCCTAGGATGGGTTTTGTCCCACTCTTGGTTATTGTGTGGCTCTCTATCCACCATGACAATGCCCCATGAACCATTTGAGCACATTCATATGCCTTAGAGGCATACCCCAGATGTACCCCCCATGCATCCCCCTATCACTGGCACCTTGTACCCACCAAGATCCTCTCCTGCCACAGTTGTGACCCTTCTCTGATCCAAAACCTCTCCGAAGATGAAGCCAAGAAACTAACCACAGGAAGCGGATGTGGCTCAAGCAGTTGAGCGCCTACTTCCCACATGGGAGGTTCAGGGTTCGGTTCCTAGTGCCTCCTAAAAATAAAAAAGCAACCAACAAGCAAACAAACAGAAAAACCTACTCAGGGAGCTGATGTGGCTCTGTGGTTGAACACTTGCTTCCTACCTGTGAAAGTCTTGGGTTTAATCCCCAGCCTGGTACCTCAAAAAAAAAAAAAAAAAAAAAGAAAGAAACTAACTACATTAAAACAATAAGAAAATGAAATAATTATATAATTATTATAGCTTTAAAAATGACATAAAATACAAAAAAATTAAAATTTAAATAGTAAAAATTCTTTTTGGATATTATCTTTTATCACTGTAAGATCTGTTGTCTTGTATGTGCAGTGACATTTTCTTCCATATAATCCCCCAGTGTCTTTTTTTTTTTCTTCAAAGAATCTTTAGATTACAGAAAAGTCATGTAGAGAATATAGGGGATTCCCATATACCCAGTGTCCCCCCCCCTTCCCTCTCTCCCCTATTAATAACATTTTACATGTGCACGGAACATTTCTTACGTTGATGTACAAACATTGAAGCATTGCTACTGACCATGGTCAATGGTTTACATTATGATTTACATTTTGGACTGTACACTTTTATGTTTTGATCAAATTTAAAATGACTTTTGTCCATTATTACCAAATCATGCAGAGCAATTACAATGGTTGCAAAATGCCCTGTGTTCCAACTACTTTGTTCTTTCATCCCCTCCTTTCAGGACCTATGGTAACCACTAAGTCTCACTTTTTGAAGAATAGGATTCATAGTTACTTGCAATAATATTGAGGAATTGACATATTGGTTTGTTTACTTTTATTAGGCACTGTGTGTATTCTTTTTAAAATTAATTTATTTTTATTGTCTTTTTTTTTTTAAAGAGAAATAGATCACACAAAATGTTATGTTAAAAAACATAAGGGGTTCCATATACCCCACTCCCTACCCCACCCCACTCTTCCCACATCAATATCCCCTTCCATCAGTAAGGCACATTCATTGCATTTGGTGAATACACCCTGGAGCACTTCCACACTGCGTGGACCATAGTTTACATTGTAGTTGACTCTCATCCAGTCCATCCAGTGGGTTATGGCAGGATACACACTGTCCTGCATCTGTTGCTGCAGTAACATTCAGGACAACTCCAAGTCTTGAAAATTCCCCATATCACACCTCTTCCTCCCTCTCTCTGCCCTCAGCAACTCCTGTGGCCACCATCTCCACATCAATGATACAACTACTTCCATTGCTAGAGTCACAACAGTTCTATAGTAGAATGCCAGCAAGTCCACTCCAATCCATATTATATTCCTCCATCCTGTGGACCCTGGGATGGCGAAGTCCACTACTCACCTAAATCGAGAGGGGGCTTAGATCCCACATGGCTGATGTATGCAATTCTCCCGCTTGCAGTTATGGACACTCTTGGTTCCCTGGTGTAATGGTTGACCATTCTCACCTCCCTGTCAGCTGACCTGGCTAAGTCCAATGAACCGGAGAGTAGGTGGTGTGTGTATGTTCTTAAGAGACTCTTGCTCCTCTATTTGAGAACATAGCATGACTCGCCAGGGTGGGAGTTCAGTATTTTCCTGTTTAATGTATGGGTCTCTACCCACTGATATAACACACTGTGACAAGATGAACACTTAAATATTCCATAGACGCCTAACCCAGGTGCATGCTGTCCTTTATGAACCCCACATCCAATGCTCTACACCAGTAATCCTCCCCTGCCATATTTGCCAAAGGAACATTCCATAATTGTATTTTAACCATAGATCTGCATATCCCCAGAGTTCACCTGCTCCTTCCCTTGACCTCCCCCAAGTTCCATGGATAGACCAACCCAGTCCTGCACCCTACCCCCCCTCACAGACCAGCACCGCTGAACCCAATAGCATCACTGCACTACTGTCACACCCATCCACTGCTCAACTACTCTATTCCACCTTATCGTATATTTTGCCCATATGGGCATTGGCTCACAACCCTCTACTCCCTTTCTGCCTCCAGTAAACCTGTCTTTCAGATTCTAGCTCTGTGAGTCAGCTCAATTTGCTTAATACATATCAGTGAGGACATGTAATATTTGTGCTTTGGTGCCTGGCTTATTTCATTCAACATAAGGTCTTCAAAATTCATCCTTGTTATCCTGTGTGTTAATACTGCATTCCTTCTTACAGGTGAGTAATACTCCATTGTATGTATATACTACAATTTGCTTATGTATTCATCTGTTGATGGACATTTGAGTTGCTTCCAACTTTTGGCAATAGGGAATAATTCTGCTGTGAACATGTGTGTGCGTATATCTATTCTTGCCCCTGCTTTCAATTCTCCCTATATGTACCCAGTAGTAGGATTGCTGTATCATATGACAGTTCTATAGTTAGCTTCCTGAGGAACCACCAAACTGTCCTTCACAATGGCTGCCCAATTCTACATTCCCACCAGAGGTGGGTAAGTGTGCCTTTTCCCCACATCCTCTCCAATGCTTGTAGTCCTCTGTTTTTTTAGAAATAACCACCAGTCTAATGGGCATAAGATATCTAATTGTAGTTTTGATTTGCATTTCTCTAATAGCTAGTGATGTTGAGCACCTTAACGTGCTTTTTAGCCAATTGTGTTTCTTCTTTGGAGAAGAGTCTATTCAAATCACTTGCCCATTTTTAAAATGGGTTGTCTGTCTTTTTATTTTTGAGATGTAGGATTTCTTTTTGTATGCTGGATATTAGGCCCTGTTGGATAGATGGTTACCAAATATTTTCTTCCATTGAGTAGGCTGCCTTTTCACTGTCTTGACAAACTACTTTGAGGTGCAAAAGTTTTTAATTTTAAAGAGGTTCCATTTATTTATTTTTCCTTTTGTTGCTCATGTGTTGGGGGTAAGGTTTATGAAACGATTTCCTACTACAGGATTTTGTAGATGCTTCCCTACATTATCTTTCAGGATATTTATGGTCTTGGCTCATTCATTTAGATCTTTGATCCATCTTGAGCTACTATTGTATAAAGAGTGAGATGGGGATCTGCTCCCATTCTTTTGGATATAGATATCCAGTACTCCAAGCACCATTTTAAAAAAGATTTATTTATTTATTTCTCTCCCCTGCCCCGCCTCCTCTGCCCCCCCTCCCCAGTTGTCTGTTCTCTATGTCTATTTGCTGCGTGTTCTTCTTTGTCCACTTCTGTTGTTGTCAGCGGCACTGGAATCTGTGTTTCTTTTCATTGCGTCATCTTGTTGTGTCAGGTCTCTGTGTGTGCAGCACCATTCCTGGGCAGGCTGAACTTTCTTTTGTACTGGGCAGCTCTCCTTATGGGGTGCACTCCTGCGCATGGGGCTCCCCTATGTGGGGGACGCCCCTGCATGGAAGGGCACTCCTTGCGCACATCAGCACTGTGCACGGCCCAGCTCCACACAGGTCAAGGAGGCCTGGAGTTTGAACTGCAGATCTCCCATGTGGTAGACGGATGCCCTAACCACTGGGCCAAGTCCACTTCCCCCAAGCACCATTTTTTAAAGAAATCATTCTCTCCCAGTTCAATGGTCTTGGTGGCCTTGTTGAATATTAGTTGATGGTATATGCAAGGATCAATATCAGAACTCTCAATTCTGTTCCATTGGTCAGTATGTCTTTCTTTGTGCCAATACCATACAGTTTTGACCACTGTAGCTTTGTAGTATGTTTAGAAGTCAGGTAGTATGATTTCTCCAATTTCATTTTTCTTTTTCGGTATGTCTTGGTTATTTGGGGCCCCTTGGCCTTCCACATAAATTTCATAGTTAGCTTTTCCAATTCAGTAAAAAATGCTGGGGTAATTTTTATTGGGATTGCATTAAATCTGTAAATCAGTTTGGGTAGGATAGACATCTTAATGATGTTTAATCTTCCTATCCATGAGCAGGAAATATTTTTCCATTTATTTAGGTCTTCTTTGATTTAGTTGAACAATTTTGTGTAGTTTTCTGCATATGAGTCAATTACATCTTTAGTTAAATTTATTCCTAGGTATTTGATTCTTTTAGTGCTATTGTAAATGGAATTTTTTTTGTTGATTTCCTCCTCAGGTTGCTCATTATTGGTGTACAGAAATGCTACTGAATTTTGCACATTAATCTTATAACCTGCCACTTTACTGAACTCATTTGTAGGCTTTAGAAACTTTGTTGTAGAATTCTCAGGGCTTTCTATATATAGGATCATGTCATCTGCAGATAGTGAAATTTTTACTACTTCCTTTCGAATTTGGATGTCTTTTTATCTTTTTCTTGCTTAAGTGCTCTAGCAAGTACTTCTAACATAATGTTAAATAAGAGCAGTGACAGTGGGCATCCTTTTCTTGTTCCAGTTCTTAGAGAGGTAGCTATTAGCATTTAACCATTGAATATGGTATTAGCTGTGTGTTTTTCATATATGCCCTTTATCATGTTGAGGAGTTTCCTTCTATTCCTATCTTTGAAGTGTTTTTTTTATCAGGAAAGGGTGCTGTATTTTGTTGAATGCTTTTCTGCATCAATAGAGATGATCATGTGATTTTTCTTTTGATCTGTTAATGTGGTATATTACATTGTTTGATTTTCTTAGGTTGAACCATCCTTGTATACCAGGATGACACCCACTTGGTCATGGTGCATAATTTGTTTGATGTGTTGAATACGATTAGCAAGCATTTTATTGAGGATGTTAGCATCTACGTTCATTAGAGAGATTGGTCTATAGTTTTCCTTTCTTGTGGCGTCTTTGTATGGGTTTGGTATCCAGAGTGATGTTGGTATCATAGAATGAGTTAGGCAATGTTCCCTCCCCTTCTGTTTTTTGGAAGAATTTAATTCTTTCGGTGTTAATTCTTTCTGGAATGTTTGGTAGAAGTCACCTGTGAAGCTATCTTACTTAGGAGGTTTTTGATGACTAATTCTATCTCATTACTTGTGATTGGTTTGTTGAGTTCATCAGTTTCTTTTTTTGTTAACGTAGGCTGCTTGTGCGTTTCTAGGAATTTGTCCATTTCATCTAAGTTATCCATCTTGTTGGCATACAATTTTTCAAAGTATCCTTATGATAGTCTTTTTTTCTGTGGGATCAGTGGTGATATACCCTTCCTTGTTTCTTGTTTTATGTATTTGCATCTTCTCCCTTTTTTTCTTTGGTAGTCTAGCTAAGGGTTTGTCAATTTTATAAATCTTCTCAAAGAACCAGCTTTGGTTTTGCTAATTTTTTTCTAGCACTTTCTTATTATCAATTTCATTTAGCTCTGCTCTAATCTTTGTGATTTCCTTCTTTCTTCTTGCTTTGAGATTAGTTTGTTGTTCTTTTTTTAATTCCTCCAGGTGTGCAGTTAGGTCTTTGATTTTAGCTCTATCTTCTTTTTTTTTAATATAGACATTTTTTGGCTATAAACTTCCCTCTCAGCATTGCTTTTGCTGCATCCCATTTGTTTTGATACATTGTGTTGTCATTTTCATTCGTTTCAAGGTAGTTACTGATTTCTTTTGCAATTTCCTCCTTGTCCCACTGATTGTCTAAGAGTGTGTTATTTAACTTCCATATCTTTGTGCCTAATCTGGTTCTCTGCCCTGCACTAATTTCCAGCTTCATTCCATTGTGGTCAGAGAAATTACTTTGTGTAATTTCAATCTTTCTGAACTTGTTGAGAGTTGTTCTTTGGCTTAGCATGTGGTCTATCCTGGAGAATGATCCATGTACGCTTGAGAAGTATGTATATCCTGCTGTATTTGAGTGTAATGTTATGTATAATACATTAAAGGATCTATTAGGTGTAGCTCCTTTAATGTATTATTCAAGGTCTCTGTTCTTTATTGATCCTCTGTTGAGATGTTCTGTCTAATGATGATAATGGTGTATTCAAGTCCCCCACTTTAATTGTAGGGACATCTATTTCTCCACTTCGTTTTTCTAGTGTTTGCCTCATGTATTTTGAAGCACCCTGGATAGGTACATAAATGTTTATGATTGTTTTTTCTTCTTGGTAGATTACCCCTTTTACTAATATGAGTGTCCATCTTTGTCTCTCACAATAGTTTTGCATTTCAAGTCTATTTTGTCCGATATTAATATAGCTACTCCTGCCCTTTTTTGGTTATTGTTTGCTTATAAGATGGTTTTCCAGCCATTCACTTTCAACTTCCTTGAGTCCCTGGATCTAAAATGGGTTTCTTGTGGACAGCATATAGACAGGTCATATTTCTTTATCCCTTCTGTGAATCTATGTCTCTTGACAGGTGAGTTTAATCTATTGACATTTAGTGTTGTTACTCTCAAGGAATTACTTACATTAGCAATACTGTCTTTGGATTTATATATGTCAAATGTTGTTTTTATTTCTCTTTTTGTCTTTTTAGTTGTTCTTATACTCTCCTCCAATTCTGTCTTATCTGTTTTTTTCTTTCCTCCTGCAGAACTCCCTTTAGTATTTCTTGAAGGGCAGGTTTCTTGTTGGCATCCTCTCTTAGTTTCTGTTTATCTGTGAATATTTGGATCTCTCCATCATTTTTTTTTAAAGATTTATTTATTTATTTATTTCTCTCCCCTCCCCCCCTACCCCGGCTGTCTGCCCCCTGTGTCTATTTGCTGCGTCTTCTTTGTCCACTTCTGTTGTCGTCAATGGCATGGGAATCTGTGCTTCTTTTCATTGCCTCATCTTGCAGTGTCAGCTCTATGTGTGTGCGGCGCCATTCCTGGGCAGGCTGCACTTTTTTTTGCGCTGGGCGGCTCTCCCTACGGGTGCACTCCTTGCGCGTGGCACGGCACTCCCTGTGCACATCAGCACTATGTGTGGGCCAGCTCCACACAGGTCAAGGAGGCGCGGGGTTTGAACCGCGGGCCTCCCATATGGTAGATAGACGCCCCAACCACTGGGCCAAGTCTGCCGCCTCTCCATCATTTTCGAATGCCCCCTTTGCTGGGTGGAATATTCTTGTATTCTGGTTATTCTGGTAAAAATTCTGGTAATTTTTTTCTTTTAGTACCTTGACCATGTCATACCACTGCCTTCTTGCTGCCATGGTTTCAGATGAGAAATCAGCACTTAATCTTATTGAGCTTCCCTTGTATGTGATGGTTCTCTTTTTCTCTTGCTGCCTTCTGTATTTTCTCTTTGTTTTGAGCATTGGATAATTTGACAAGTCTTGGGGTAAGACCTGTTGAGATTTATGCTGTTTGGGGTGTGTTGCGCTTCCCGGACATGTACATCCATCTCCCTCAATAGGTTTGAGAAATTTTCAGCCATTACTTCCTCCAACACCCCTTCTGTTCCCTTTCCCTTCTTCCCCTTCTGGGATTCCTATAATGCATATGTTTGTGCATTTTGTGTTGTTATTCAGACCCCTAAGTTCCTGCTGTATTTTTTCTATCTTTTTATCAATCAGTTCTACTATCTGTTTGATTTCAGATGTACTGTCTTCCACATCACTAATTCTTTCCTCTATCTCTTCAAATCTGCTTTTATTTGCTGAGAGTGTATTTTTGATTTCTTGAATTGTGCCATTCATCGCCATCATATCTGTTATCTTTTTGTGCATGTTTATAATTTCTTCTGTATGCTCCCCAAGTGTTTTCTTAATATCCTTGTTCTCGTCTTTCACTTCATTAAGTTGGCCCATGATATTTATTTGAAGAGCTTTGATTAGTTGTTTGATGTTCTGCTCCTCTCCTGGTTTTTAGTTTGTTCATTGGATTGGGCCATGTCTTCCTGATTATTGGTATGGTTTGTAATTTTTTGTTGCTGTCTGGTCATGGTCATCATTTTATCTTGATGGGTTTGTTCAACTGATTAGCTTCTCTCTCTAGTTTCAGGGTTTATTTAGGTGCTTTTTTTTTTTTTTTTTTTGGTATGTGTTAAGTCTTCTCTTTGACACTTTGTTCTTCTTATTATATTTCCTTGTCATTGTCTAAGTTCTCTTGAAGGAAAAAGATTAGTGCCAAGGAAAGCAAAAGAGGTAAGAAAAGAAAAAGTATAATAGTTATATTGATAGTAAATATCATCAGAATACCCATGTAAGACCTAGGAGAATGAATATTAAACTCATGTAAACTGTGTAGAGTTATAACAGTAAAAAAGTGGTGTACCTACTGTGAGATGAGAAACTGAATATGGAGAAGAATATAGTATGAATTGAAAGTCCAGTGTGATTAAGAGATAGGGAAAGAGAAAGGAATGACAATAACATAAAGAGTGAATAAAAGATAGAAAACAGAATAGAGGTATTAGAAATAAAAAGCCAGAAGAATTGGGGGCTAAACAAGGAGAGGTAGAATCTGGAAGGAAAAACAGAAAATGGAAGATAGAAAAATGTAAAGGAAAGGCGATAGCATTGGTAGCAAAATCAGTAGACACAGAAAAGAGGAAACAGAGGATGAGGAAGCATAGCAAACAAGAAACACTACCTGCAGCACCTAATAGAAAAAAGGAAAAGAAAAAAGAAGAAAAAAAAGGGAGGTGGGGAAATAAAGAGAAAGGAAAGACAAGACAACAACAACAGAAAAACCAGACAAGCCCTCAAGCAAGCCGTCCTCTTTGCATTTGAACAAATTGCTTAGGAATCTGTCTTTCCGCTTTCTCCCTTCTTCACTTCTCTCTCCCAGGGTAGCAGGAAGCCCATGTGAGAGCTCCCCTCCGAGATTCAAATGGTACCCTGGTGAACCAACTTGCCACAGAAAATAATGATTTTCACTCTCTTTGAGAGCTAGCACCCATACCTTGCCGGGAACCCTAAATATACTATTGGAAGCCTACCAAACACATCCTACTGACTCCCTCCCTTAGCTGTGTTGCACAGGAATAATTAATTGCCTGACTCCATCTTCTCCTAGAGCAAGTTTCCCTATCCCAGGGCATTTAGTTTAATGGGGCTGACTTAGCAAATTCACCTCTCCTCTCTTCCTAGCCTCTCCCCAAGCCAGCTGACATGCTCCTTCAAGCTCAAAAAAGAGGGGACCAGACAATTGAACCTGCACTCCTTGGGCTCCTCTGCACCCCTCACCAGAACCTTCACACTCTTAGAGTTTGTCCGAGACATGCGGACTCGGTGAATGCTGGGGTTTGGGGGGTGCTGGATTCAGGGAACATGGGATATGGGGAATGCAGGATTTGAGGTTTGCTGGTTTGGTGATCGCGGGTTTCGTGGGGAACAAGGGACTTGGAAATGCCATGGTGCGACTGGTGGTATTCAGGGAATGCTGCAGCTATCAGCCCTAGGGGAAGGGTTTAGGCTTCCCACAGCTTCGGGCACAAGTGCCAGAAACTCCCTGTTTTACTTTGAGCAAACACCTTTTTCCCACTCTCTCCAGATTGATGTCCAGAAACCTGCTTTGTGCATTCCCAAAACAGCTCACTTGGGCAGGATTCTGTCCCCTCTGAGCTGGTTTTTTTTGCAGGAGAGATAGCAAGAGTGTACTCACTCAGACGCCATCTTGCCACATTCTCCCTTTTATTTATCTAGTCTAATTGCTACAGCTGTAGCGTAATACTGAATAACCCTGGTGACAGTGAGTGTCCTTGTGTTGTTCCTGATCTCTGGGGGAAAACTTTCAGTCTTTTACCATTGAATTATAATGCTAGCTGTAGGTTTTTCATATATGTATTACCATGTTGAGAAATCTTCCTTCTATTTCTATTTTTTGTAAAGTTTTTTTATCCAGAAAGAGTGCTGTGTTTTGTCAAATGCCTTTTCTGCATCAATTGAGAGGATCATGCCATTTTTCTTCTTCAACGTATCAATATGGTTTATTGCAGTAAATGATGTTTTTGTGTTGAACCACCCTTGTATACCTGGGATAAACCTACTTGATTGTGGTGTATAAATTATTTATATATTTTAAAGAAACTTTAGATTACATAAAAATTATAGGGGATTCCCATATGCCCCACCCCCTATTCCTCCCACACTTTCCCACACTAACAACATACTTCATTAATGTGGTACGTTTGTTACAATTGATGAACACATATTGAAGCATTGCCACTAACTGTGGATTATAGTTTACATTGTAATTTACACTTTGTCCTGCACAATTTTGTAAGTTATGACAAAATATATAATGGCCTATTTCTGTCATTGCAATGTCATGCAGGACAGTATAATTCTTTTAATGTGCTTTTGGATATTTGGTTTGTTAGTGTTTTGCTGAGGATTTTTGCATCTATATTCATTAGAGATATTGGTTTGTAATTGTCTTTTTTCATATTATCTTTATTTGGTTTGGTATTAGGGTGATGTTGGCTTCACAGAATGAGTTTGGCAGCCTTCTTTCCTGTTTAAGTTTTTGGAAAAGCTGGAGCAGAATTGGTATTATGATTGGTAGAATTCACCTGTGAAGCCATCTGGTTCCTGGCTTTAATCTTGGGTAGGTTTTTATTTTGTTGATGTTTGTTTTGTTTTAAAGATTTTATTTATTTCTCTCCCTGCCCCCACCCCCCCATCCCATCCCAGTTGTCTGTTCTCTGTGTCCATTTGCTGTGTGTTCTTCTGTGTCCGCTTCTATTCTTGTCAGTGGCACCAGGAATCTGCGTCTCTTTTTGTTGCGTCATCTTGCTGTGTCAGCTCTCCGTGTATACGGCTGCTGTTCCTGAGCAGGCTGAACTTTGTTTTGCGCTGGATGGTTCTCCTTATTGGGCACACTCCTTGTGCATGGGGCTCCCCTACATGGGGGACACCCCAGCATGGCGTGGAACTCCTTGCACGCCTGAGCACTGTGCATGGGCCAGGTCCACACAGGTCAAGGAGGCCCTGGGTTTGAACTGTGGACCTCCCGTGTGGTAGGCGGATGCTCTATCCATTGAGCCAAGTTCACTTACCTCTTTGGTAGGTTTTTGATGACTGTTTCACTCTCTTCACTTGTGATTGGTTTGCTGAGGTCTTCTATTTCTTCTAAGATCAGTGTATGTGGTTTGTGTGTTTCTAGGAATTTGTCCGTCTTCTTTATATCTCATCTACATTATCTAGTTTTTGGTATACCATTGTGCATAGTATCTGCTTATGAATTCTTTTATTTCAGTGGGTTCAGTGATAATGTCCTCTCTCACTTCGCATTTTATTATTTTGTGTCTTTTCTTCTTTTTTGTCAGTCTAGGTAAGGATTTGTCAGTCTTGTTCATGTTCTCAAAGAACCAACTTTTGGTTTTGTTGATCCTATTGTGTTTTTTTTCCCTCAAGTTCATTTATTTCTGCTCTGATCTTTATTATTTCTTTCCTTTCGCTTGGCTTGGGATGAGTTTCTTATTCATTTCCTAGTTCATCCACATGTGCAGTCAATTTTTCAATTTTAGCTCTTTTTTTAATGTGAGCATTGAGGGTTATAAAATTCCTTCTCAGCACTGCCTTTGCAGTGTCCCATAGGCTTTGGTATGTCACGTTATTATTTTTGTTTGTCTCAAAATATTTGCTGAATTCTCTTGCAATTTCTTCTTTGACCCACTGGTTATTATGTTATTAGTATGTATTAGGGTATTGTTTAATCTCCATATATTTATGAATTTTTCATTTTGCCATGCATTATTGATTTCCAGCTTTATTCCATTATGATAAGAGAAAGTGTTTTGTGTAACTCCAGTCTTTTCAAATTTATTGAGACTTGTCTTGTGACCCAACATATCGTTTATCTTGGAAAAGGATCCACAAGTGCTTGAAAAGGGATCCATGAGGGCTTGAAAAGAATGAATATCTTGCTATTTTGGGGTACAGTGCTCTATTGATGTCTGTTTGTTCTAGTTCTTTGATCATATTTTTCAAGCTCTCAGTTTCTTTATCCTGTCCATATGTTTTGTCCAATACTGAGAGTGGCGTATTGAAGTCTCCAACTATTATTGTAGAGACATCTGTTTCTCCCTTCAGTTTTTTCAGTGTGTGCCTCATGTGTGTTGGGTCACCCAGGTTAGGCACATAAATATTTAGTATAGTTATTTCTTCTTGGTGAATTGCCCTTTTTATTAATATATAATGACCTTCTTCATCTCTTATAAGAGTTTTCATTTAAAATCTATTTTGTCTGATTTTAGTATTGCCACTCCAGCTCTTTTTTGGTTACTATTTGTATGGAATATCTTTTTTCAACCTTTCACTTAAAAAAAATTTTTTTTAAATTTTTTATTGAAGTATATCATTCATACATGACCATCCTTTCACTTTTAACCTCTTTGTGTATCTGTGGTGAGTCTCTTGTAGACAGCATATAGATGGCTCATATTTTTAAATCCATTTTATCAATCTATGTCTTTTATTTGAGGAGTTCAAGCCATTAACATTCAATGTTGTTGTAGAGGCATTACTTACTTCATCCATTTTGTCCTTTGGTGTTTTGTTGTCATATCATTCTATTGTCTTTTTACCCTGTAATTTACCCTTGCTAATAATCTTCATTTCTACACTCTTCTCCAAGTTTTTTGCCCTTGTTTTCCTTTCAGTCTGCTGCATACTCTCTTTAATATCTCTTGTAATTCTGGCTTTCTGGGTAACACATTCTATCAGTTTTTGTCTGTGAAGACTTTGAATGCACATTAATTTTGGAGGACGGCTTTGCCAGATACAGAATTCATGGCTGGCAGTTTTTTCTCTTTCATTACCTTAAACACATCATACTACTTTCTTCTCTACTCCATTTTTTCTGATGGGAGGTTGGCATTTAATCTTATTGAGGTTCCCTTGTATGCAATGTTTTGCTTTTCTCTTGCTGCTTTCAGAATCCTGTCTTTATCTCTGATATTTGCCATTCTGAATAGTAGGTATCTAGGGGGAGATCTCTTTGGGTTTATTCTGTTTGAGTATGTTATCCTTCTTGGATGTTAATATTTTTTGTCCTTTGTAGGGGTAGGGAAGTTTTGGTCATTATTTCCTCAAATATTATTTCTGCTCCTTTTCCATTCTCCTCTTCTTCTGGGGCACTGAAAGTGTGTATATGTGTTTCACATTGGCATACGGTTCCCTGGGACTCTGTTCCATTTTTTCCATTCTGTTTCTGTTTTGTCTTTTCCAGTTCAGGTGTTCTGTCTTCAGAATTACTGATTCTGTCTTTGAGCCATTCAATTTTAATGTATTTTTAATCTTATCCATCATGTCTTTTATTCCCATAAGGTCTGTTACTTTTCTTTGCAAGCTTTCTAATTGTTCTTTTTGTTCACCCAGTGTCTTCTTAATATCCTTTATCTCTTTAGTCATACTTTCTTTCAGTTCTTTGACTTGATTTAGGAGAGTCATGTGATTATCATGATTGTCTTAAATCCTGTATCTCTTCAGAATATTTGGTTTGTTCCTTTTTCTGTGCCATTGCTTTTGTTTCCTAGTATGGCTTGTAATTTTTTCCTGCTGTCTAGGCATCTATACATTTGGTGAAATTACTCCCTCTTGCCTATTATTATTATGTGAAAACTCTTCTATGATATTTGGTTCAACTTATTCTAAGTCTTTAAAATTTCCAAGCTGAAGTTATCAAAATCATGCCAGGGACTCATTAATGGTGGGCAGATTTTGTCCTAGGAGTTTGGGTACAGAAAGAATCAAAAACAGTTATTGTTCATGCACTTTCAAGACTGGACCAGTACATGGCACTCATTGCTGCACCTTTCCACGGGGGTGTTCCAGTCTCTGTTTTTCCTGTAGTTTGGTCTGGCCATAGCCAATACTCAAAGTGGGCTCTGCTGGCCAAATTAACTGAAGAAAACCCCCCTTTTCCCTTGTAACAGCTGACAGAGAGGAAGATGCCTGTTCTTCTCTCAGTCTGCTGCAGTGAGCCAGGGGTTTTATCCCATCTTAATGTCTAAGAGGTGGGGGAAGGGATCCCTTCCCAGCCACGGCGGGAGTTTGGTACCTCAGATTTGTTGTTTAAGTTCTTTGTCTTTCTATCCCTAACTTTCCTGGGAGTTGTGAAGTTTATTTCCTTAAATAGTCTCTCCGCCCCTTTTCTCTTCTTTTCTCCTTCTGGAACTCCCATGAAACATATGTTATTGTGTTTTGTGTTGTCATTCAACAACCTGAGCTCCTGTACAATATTTTCCATTCTTGGCTCTCTCTGTTTTCTTCCTTCAATTTCAGCTGTTCTGTCTTCAGTGTCATTTATTCTTTCTTGTATCATTTCTAGTCTGCTGCTGTATGCCTCTGTATTAGTCAGCCAAAGGGGTGCTGCTGCAAAATACCAGAAATTGGTTGGTTTTTATAAAGAGTATTTATTTGGGGTAGGAGCTTACAGATACCAGGCCATAAAGCATAAGTTACTTCCCTCACCAAAGTCTATTTTCATGTGTTGGGATAAGATGGCTGCCGATGTCTGCCAGGGTTCAGGCTTCCTGGGTTCCTCCCTTCCTGGGGCTTGCTTCTGTTTCCTCCGTGTGCTTATTTCCTGGGGCTCCAGCTTAAGGCTTCAGCATCAAACTCCCAACATCAAAAACCCTCAACTTTGTCCTTTGCCATGCCTTTTATCTGTGAGTCTCCACCCCTTGGTGGGTGGGGACTCAATGCCCTACTGGCACAAGAGGTTTATTGGATTACTTAATCAGGTAAACCTCTGAATCCAGTATAATCTAATATGCCCAGAGGAAAAGATCAGTTTACAGACATAATCCAATATTTCTTTTTGGAAATCATCAATAATATCAAACTGCTGCTACAACTTCTAATGTGTGTGTTTTTGTAAAAGATTTATTTTATTTATATATTTATCCCACCCCTCATTGTTTGAGCTCATTGTGTGTGCTCCATCCCCTTCTGTGTTGTTAACAATCAGTCCAGATTAGTAGAGAGGGAGATTGGGAGGGTTGGATCTCTTTAGTCCCTGATCTCTTTAATTCTGAGCTTGCTCCCAAGACAAACAATGGTGCAGTCTCTCCCCACCTTCAAGGGCTTGTGGGACACAGCAGACCAAGTCTGTGGACCCAAAGCTGAATCAGCCTTTGGTTGTTTCCTTCTTTCTTCCCTTTCCTGGGTTGATGTGCCCTAAACAATTAGTCCTGGTTAGTAGAGAGGTAGATTGGGAGGTCAGATCTCCTTAGTCCTGGATCTCTTTAGTCCCAAGCCAGCTCTCAAGGCAAACAACGGAGCAGACACACCTGTCATGGAAGGACTCGTGGGATACAGCAGGCCAAATTTGTAGGTCAAAAGATGAGTCAGCCTTAAGCTATCTCTCTCTTTCTCCCCTTGCCTGGGGTGGTGGATCCCCCATTTTCTTTCTATTTTTCTTAAACTTCCATGACATGTATCTTGTGTTTCATGGTATCATTCAGTTCCCTGAGCACATTCTTTTCTCTCTTCAATTGCAGGCATTCTGTCTTTTGTATCACTCATTCTTTCTTCTGTCATTGCGAGTCTCTGTTATAGACCTCTAATGTGTGTATGGGGCCAGGGATTGAACCTGGGACCTCATATGTGGGAAGCCAGTGCTCAACCATTGAGCCACATTGGCTCCCCTGAGTTGGTTTTTTCATTTGTTTTCCTTGTTGTTAACTTTTGTTTTTTTTTAGGAGACACCTGGATCTCCCATGTGGGAAACAGGCACTCAACCACTTGAGCCACATCTGCTCCACTCTGATGTGTTTTTGATCTTTCCTATTGTGTCTTTCATTGCCATAATCTCTGTTACTTTTATTTTTTAGCTAATTATTTTTTTTATCTTTATAAATTGATTTATATTGATGTTATATATAAATGGAATCATACAATATGTTACACAATATATTTAGTTCACAGTAACACAGTCATACAGTATTTGTCCTTTTCTCTCTGGCTTGCTTTACTCAGCCTAATGTTCTCCAGGTTCATCCATGTTGTCACATGTTTTATGACTTCATTTCTTCTTACAGCTGCACAGTATTCCATCATATGAATACACCACAGTCCATTCATTGGTTGATGGACACCTGAATTGTTTCCATCTTTTGGCAATTGTGAATAATGCCGTTGTGAACATTGGTGTACAAATGTCTGTTTATGTCACTGCTTTCAGTTCTTCTGGGAATATACCCAGTAGTGGTATTGCAGGGTCCTATGACAAATCTATATTCATCTTCTTTAGGAACTGCTGAACAGTCCTCCATAGTGGTTTTTCCATTCTGCATTCCCTCCAACAGTGAATAAGCTTTCCTGTGTCTCTACATCCTCTTCAACACTTTTAGTTCTCTGTCTTTTTAATAGTAGATGTTCTAATAGGTATGAAATGATATCTTATTGTAGTTTTGGTTTGCATTTCCCTAATCATTAGTGATGTTGAACATTTTTTCATATATATGTATGTTTTTGCTGTTTGTGTTTTGTCTTTGGACAAATGTCTATTCAAGTCTTTTGCCCATTTCTTAATCAGGTCATTTGTCTTTTAACGGTTGAGTTGTAACATCTCTTTTATGTATCATGGATATTAAACCTTTATCAGACATGTGATTTCCAAGTGTTTTCTCCCACTGTGTTGATTACATTTTCACCTTTTTGACATTGCCCTTTGAAGTGTGAAAATTTTTAATTTTGAGAAGGCCCCATTTATCTATTTTTTCTTTTGTTGCATGTGCTTTGGGTATAAAGTCCAAGAAATCTTAAGGTATTTAAGATGTTTCCCTACTATTTCTTCTAGTAGTTTTATGGTGCTGGCTTTTATATTAAGTCTTTGATACATTTTGAGTTGATTATTGTATAGGGAGTGAGATGGGGTCCTCTTTCATTCCTTTGTTTATAAATATTCAGCTCTCCCAGTACCATTTGTTGAAGAGTCTGTTTTGTTCCATCAATGTGACTTGGTAGGTTTGTCAAAAACCACTTGACTGCAGAGGTGAGGGTATATTTCAGCACTTTCAATTTTATTCCACTGATAATGTGTCTTTTTAAAAAATTTTATGCCAGTATCAAGCTGTTTTACCACTGTCATTTTGTAATGTGTTTCAAGGTCAGGCAGTAAAATTCCTGCCAGGTTGCTCTTCTTTTTAAGAATGCTTTTAGCTATTTGGGGCACTTTCCTTTCCAAGAAAATTTGGTAATTGCCTTTTCTGTTTCTTTAAAGTAGGCTGTTGGAATTTTGATTGCCTTGCATTGAATCTTTAAATCAGTTTGGGTGCTCGCTTTAGCAGCATATATACTAAAATTGAATGATACAGAGAAGATTAGCATGGCCCCTGCGCAAGGATGACACTTAAATTCGTGAAGCATTCCATATAAATCATTTTGATTGAGATTGACGTCTTCACGATATTAAGTCTTCCAATTCATGAATGCTGAATGTCTTTCCTTTTGTTTAGGTCTTCATTGATTTCTTTTAGCATTGTTTTGTAGTTTTCTGCATATAGGTCCTTTACTTCTTTGGTTAAATTGATTCCTAGGTATTTGAATCTTTGCTGCTATTGTAAATCTAATTTCCCCCTGATTTCCTTCTCAGATTATTCAATACTAGTGTACAAAAACACTACTGATTTCATGTAATCTATTTATCTTTTTTAAAAACAGACAATAAAAAAAGAAAAAAAAACACCACTGATTTTTGCATGTTGATCTTGTATCCTACCACTTTGTTGAACTCATTTATTACCTCCAGTAGCTTTGTCGTAGATGTTTCAGAATTTTCTAAGTATAGGATTATGTAATCTGTGAATAGTGAAAGTTTTACTTCCTTTTCTCCTATTTGGATGCCTTAAAATTTTTTTTCTTGCCTAATTGCTCTAGCAAGAACTTCTAATACAATGTTGAATAACAGTGGTGACAGTGGGCATCCTTGTCTTGTTCCCAATCTTAAAGGGAAAACTTTCAACCTTTCCCCTTTGAATATGATCGTGGCTGTAGGTTTTTCATATATGCCTTTTATCATATTGAGAAATTTTCCTTCTATTCCTCTTTTGAAGTGTTTTTATCAAGAAAGGTTGCTGGATTTTATCAAATTCCTTTTCTGCATTGATAGAGATGATCATGTGTTTTTTTTCCTTCGGTTTGTTAATGTAGTGTATTATGTTGATTGATTTTCTCATGTTAAACCAGCCTTGCATACCAGGAATTAATCCCACTTGGTTGTGTTGTATAAACCTTTTGATATGCTGTTGGATTCTATATGTAAGTATTTTATTGAGAATTTTTGCATCTAGGTTCATTAGAGATATTGGTTTGTAATTTTCTTGTAGTGTCTTTATGTGGCTTTGGTATTAGAGTGATACTGATTTCATAAAATGTGTTGGGTAATTTTCCCACCTCTTTAATTTTTTGGAAGAGTTTAAAAGAGGTGGTGTTAATTCTTTTTGAAATGCTTGGTAGAATTCACTCATGAAGCCATCTGGTCCTGGAGTTTTCCTGATTGGAAGATTTTTGATGACACAGTCATTCTCTTTAAATGTGATTGATATAAGTTTTTGTATTTCTTGTAGAGTCTGTGTAGGTTGGTTGTGCATTTTTAGGAATTTGTCCATTTTATCTGGGTGGTCTAGTTTGTTGGCATAGTTTCTAATAATATCCTCTTATGATTCTTTTTATTTCTGTGGAGTTAGTCATAACTTTCTTCTCAACCACCAGTCCCAGTCAGTAGAGGAAGAGATTGAGAGCATTGGATCTCTTCAGTCCCTTGCCAGCTCCCAAGGTAAATAATGGTGCAATTCCACATAGCCTAGTAGGGCTGCTAGGACACAATAGACCAAATTTTTGGATAAGAAGCTGAATCTGCCGTAGACTGTGTACCTCTCTTGCACTTTCCTGTGGAGGTGGATCACTGGGTCCCCCTTTGTCTATAGCTTTTGGCCCTGAGAGCTGAGAGTTCAAAAGTGTCTGCAGGGTGGGGGAGAATGCTGGCATTTCCAGCTGCAGTTTCCTTTTTTTTAAAAGATTTATTTATTTTTCCCTCTTCCCTTCCCCCTGCCCTGCTGTTTTCTGCTGTCTGTGTCCGTTTGCTGTGTGATCTTGTGTATCTATTTCTCTTTTTGTCTTCTCTTCTCTTCTTTCTCCCCTAGGATCCACCAGGATTCGATCTTGGAGACCTCTGATGTGAAGAGAGTGTCCCTGTCAATCACGCCGCCTCAGTTCCTGGTCTCTGCTGTGTTTCACCTTGACTCTCCCCTTCGTTTCTCTTTTGTTGCAGCATCATCTTGCTGCATGACTCACTTGCTTGGGCACTGGCTCACAGTGTGGACACTGGCTCACCACATGGGCACTCAGTGCACCGCGTGGGCACTGGCTGCCACACAGGCATACTTTCTCTTCTTCTTTTTCACCAGGAGACCCCAAGGATCGAAACCTGGGTCCTCCCGTATGGTAGGCAGAAGCCCTATAACTTTAGCCACATCAGCTTCTGTACTATACTATTAATGTTTACGTTGTCCATGGTTGTGTTCCCCCCTTATGTTTGTTCATTCCTCAACTTTGAGTGTTTTGGGATTGTGGTGCCCACTCCACTTCAGATTGAGAGAGTGCTATATTAGTTATCCAAAGGGGTGCTGATGCAAAATACCAGAAATTGGTTGGTTTTTATAAAGGATATTTATTTGGGGTAGGAGCTTACAGATACCAGGCCATAAAGCTTAAGTTACTTCCCTCACCAAAGTCTGTTTTCGTGCGTCGAAGCAAGGTGGCTGCCAATGTCTGCGAGGGTTCAGATTTCCTGGGTTCCTCCCTTCCAGGGTCCTGCTTCTCTCTGGGTTCAGGGTTCCTCTCTTCCTGGAGCTCCAGCTTAAGGCTTCAGCATCAAACTCCAACATCAAAAACCCTCAACTGTGTCCTTTGCCATGACTTTTATCTGTGAGTCCCCACCCACCCTTTTGGCGTAAGAGGTTTACGTAATTACTTAATCAGGTAAACCTCTGAATTCAATATAATCTAATATGCCCAGAAGAAAAGATAGTTGACAAACATAATCCAGTATTTTTTTTTGAAATTCATCAACAATATCAAACTACTACAGGTGCTTAGGTCTTATGGGGCAGAAAAATTGACTTTTTTTGTAATAACTTTTTATTGAGTAAAATCTAAATAAAATCAATAAAATTTCCCTTTATAGCTCAATGAATTTTTAAAATAAACTTTTCATTTTGGAATGTTTTATTTTTTATTTTTTTTTTAAAGATTTATTTATTTATTTAATTTCCCCCCTTCCCCTGGTTGTCTGTTCTTGGTGTCTGTTTGCTGCGTCTTGTTTCTTTGTCCGCTTCTGTTGTCGTCAGCGTCAGCGGCACGGGAAGTGTGGGCGGCGCCATTCCTGGGCAGGCTGCTCTTTCTTTTCACGCTGGGTGGCTTTTCCTCACGGGCGCACTCCTTGCGCGTGGGGCTCCCCCACGCGGGGGACACCCTTGCGTAGCACAGCACTCCT
Organism: Dasypus novemcinctus; assembly: GCF_030445035.2. NCBI lineage: Eukaryota > Metazoa > Chordata > Mammalia > Cingulata > Dasypodidae > Dasypus > Dasypus novemcinctus. The sequence goes on along the minus strand of NC_080684.1, from coordinate 84,192,511 downwards.
TGCGCGCATCAGCGCTGCGCGTGGCCAGCTCCACGTGGGTCAAGGAGGCCCGGGGTTTGAACCGCGGACCTCCCATATGGTAGACGGACGCCCTAACCACTGGGCCAAAGTCCGTTTCCCTGGAATGTTTTATATTTACTGAAGATCTGTGAAGATTGTACAAAGTTCCCATATACCCCAAACTTGGCTTCCTCTCTGTCTTACTATGGTATCGCACATTTGTCACAATTAATAAACCAGTATTGACATATACTTTATTTAAATTTCCTTCGTTTTTACGTAATGTCCTTTTTCTATTCTTTGCTCCGTATATTAGTCTGCCAAAGGGGTGCTGATGCAAAGTACCTGTTTGTTGGCTTTTTAAAAGGTGTTTGTTTGGGGTAAGCGCTTATAGTTACAAGGCCTTGAGGTTCTCTCCTCTAGCATCTATGGAGCTCTCTCTCTTCCCTTATTTCTTGAGTTCCCTTATATCAGTCCACCAAGGGGGTGGGAACTCAGTCTGATTCATGACCTGCTGATGTGGTTGAATCAAACCCTAAATTGATTTTATTAAGTACACTTAAAACCTTTGAATTTAATACAGTCAAAGGGTATCACACCCAGAGGAACTGACCAGTTTACAAACATAATCCTTCTCTTTTTTTGGGATTCACAAAAATAGTCTCAAACTGCCACAGTCCCATTCAGAATATACATTTAGTCATCATGTCTTCTTAGGCTCCTCATGGCTGTGGCAGTTTTTCAGACTTTCCTTGTTTCTGATGACTTTGAGAGTTTTGAGGAGTACTGGTCAGGTATTTTGTATTATGTTCCTTAATTGGGATTTGTCTGATGTTTCCTTGCTAAATACATTTATTAGTTCAGCTTTTTTAATGTTAGGTAGGATTTTCTAGATAGATGATCCTGTTGTCTAGAAGTAAAGATAGTTTTACCTGTTTTCCAAATTGAATGCCTTTTATTTTTTCCTTGAATTACTGTGTTGGCTAGAGCCTCTAATACAGTGTTGAAGAGAAGTGATAAAAACAGTCATCCTTGCCTGTCTGAACTTAGATGGAAAGCATTTTGTTTTTTATCATTAAGTTTAATACTAGCTGTAAGTTTTTTGTAGAAGCCCTTTATAGAGTTGGGAAAGTTTCCCTGTGTTCCTAGTTTGTTATTTTTCTATAAATGGATATTGACTTTTGTCAGATAATTTTTTATGCTTCTGTTGAGATGGTCATATATGGTTTTACCTTATTTAAATTGTGGTAAAATATATATAATGTAAAAATAATTTTATTCATTTTAAGTGTATAACTGAGTGACATTAAGTATACTGACAATGCTGTATAATATTCACCACCATCTCTTTCCAGAACATTTTCATCATACCAAACAGAAACTTGTGTCCTTTAAGTAATAACTCCCCTATTTTCTCGCTCCTTCTAAATCCCTGGTAACTGATATTCTCCTTTCGGTTTCTATGAATTTACTTGTTCTAAGTATTTTATATAAGAGATTTAATTCTTGGTAAACACTTGGTCATGATGTGTTATCCTTTTTATGTATTCTTTATTAAAGTATGGGTTGTAACTTGGATTGTGAAGTCGATTTAGTGGCTTTGTGATCACAATTTAAAAAGAATGGAGGGAAACAGATTTGGCTTAACAAATAGAGTGTCAGCCTACCACGTGGGAGGTCCAGGGTTCAAACCCAGGGCCTCCTGACCCATGTGATGAACTGGCCCATGCACAGGTGCTGATGCGTGCAAGGTGTGCGGTGCCATGCAGGGGTGGACCCCCGCCTAGGGGAGTCCCACACGCAAGGAGTGCGCCCTGTAAGGAGAGCTGCCCAATGTGAAAAAAGTGCAGCCTGCCCAGGAGTGGTGCTGCGCACAGAGAGAGCTAATGCAGCAAGATGACACAACAAAAAGAGATACAGATTCCCGGTGCCGCTGACAAGAATATAAGCGGGCACAGAAGAACACACAGTGAATGGACAGAGAAAGCAGACAACTGGAGGGGGGAGGGGGGGGAAGGGGAGAGAAATAAATAAAAAAATCTTAAAAAAAAAAAAAAGTGGAATAGAATAGAAAATATCAGACTATATTACTAAGCTAAACTATTGCTTCGTGAAACTTTTGTTTCCATTTGTGTGTGTATGTGTACTTGATTATAATCTAAGCATATTTCTTGCTCTAGGTTACATCAGAAAAATTTGAAAAACTCTAAACATAGTTTACTTCTTGAGCCTGAAGAGAATGAGACAGGGTGGAGCAAGAAGGCAACTAGCCCTGAGAGGAGGGTGTTGGGTTAAAGGAGATACAACTGGAGTGAAGGGAATGGTATTGGGTAAAGAAGAAAGGGGAAAAATACGGGTTTCTGTAGAAAACCTTCATCTGTTTCTTAGTTTTGATTGGAAGGGATTTATTGCTGCATGACAAAGTCCATGGACTGTATGAGGTGTAATTGGTTGCAGATTAATAATGTAATGTTGCCAGCCAAAGGACTTGATGGTCTATCAGGTTTTAGGAAATCGTTCCAAGAACATTCTCCCTTGTATGACTACTTTAAGTGTGGTCTGAAGGTACTCTTCTATTCTAAAAATATTGTTTTGAATGAAATCAAGCAGAAGTTATTAAACTCATTTGCTTACGTAAATATGTTCGTATAATTTCATTTTATATGTAATGAGGATTTATTTAATGCTTGTTGGGGTATACAGTCTTGAGATTACTAGGTAATGATTTCAATTACTAGTTCATGAAAAGGTTTGAGTTGTGCCCTGGAAGAATAGAACATTGATGGGAAGATCATGATACCTTTCAGTTCTAAAATATTGTTGATCTGTATTGCTCTCATTCACACTCCTTTATTCATTTATAAATTTTTGACCCTAAGCTAATGTATTCCTTTCAAATTTCTGGAGTAGAGAATCTGGTTGAACAGGCTACATGCTGAGTCTACCTCTAGATCAGGGGTTCTTAACCTTTTTTGTTCCACAGATCCCTTTGCCAGTCAGGTGAAAACCACAGACCCCTTGCTAAGTTCACACTATACTGTATATTATTTAAAAAATATATCATAACCATACCAGCACATCCCCACAAGAATAATGTGTTTTTGAATTTTCAATTCAAGGTCGCCGACTCACTGAAATCTTTCTAAGGACTCCTTGGGGGGGTCCATGGATCTCTGGTTAAAAACCCCTGCTCTAAATCAATTAGCTGTAACCAAGGAAGTATGTTAACTTGTCTTAGATGGATGCATTTCCTCTTCCCTTATGGCACTTACAGAGAAAAGGGTATCATTTGCAACTACACAGAGACGTGTTTACTTGTATATTATATAAAATAAAATTACAATGTTGAAATCATTTATTTTCTGGATGATTAAGATGAGAATCATATTCTTTTAAGACAGTGTTTCTTAGCCTTTTCTGTGTCCAGAAACCCCCATCAAAATGCAATAAGATATATTGGACCCCCTGAAGTGCATCCAAGAACTACAGATTATTACTTTAACTTTTAATTAAACAATTTAACATGCATTGTTAAATTTTCTATAAAATCTAGTTTTTCATAATGTAGCATGAAATATCCTAGAATCAGAAAGATTTTTTAAAATTAGTTTTGAGAAAATATTTTCAGCCAGTTCTTAAATTAGAAGAGTAGTAGGTATTGATGTGAATCTATGACATCATTTACAATAATGGAAACCTAAAAGAATTTCAGGACAAGGGGAATAATTCAAGAAATGCATATTTGCTGATGAGTATTTTTAGAGAAAGCCTCAGAGTTCAGCATATGAATGGAAAGAGCTAAGCAAGGAGGAAGGTAAGTAACCAGGTCGAAAAGGGTTTATAAGTTATGCTATAAGATACTTTTTTCATTCTAACATTCTCTGATTCTACCCCCCCAAATATATATTTAACTTGGCAATGGCTCATATCACAAATTTCTATTTAAGCTTGTGTTGGCAAATAAGATCTTTGTTTTTATGATCTAGCTGCATAATGAATCTGATGAAAGTCCAAATAAATTGTGACAAAAGTTATAGTGTGTAACATCAGAAATAAAATGTATTCATTCTCCAGTTAGATGCCCCACTACATAATTAAAGTTTCATCAAGTAAAAAAAAAATTAAGAAACTTTTGATTACTAGTTATGCCTTTATATTATTCATATTCCTATTTAATCCATATTGTAATAATTATAGCTAACACTCACCGAGTTCTTATTCTGTATTAGAGACAAGTGCCTGCATTTTACATGTTATAACTCATTTAATCCTCAATTCAGCTCCATGAGGAAACAAAAATTGAGAGATTAAGGTAGTATTAAGTAGTAAGTGACATTTTTACCTCAGGTAGAACTGGTTTCTTGGCTCTTTGCTGTAACAAGATTTTAAATCTTTCATTATGTGGACCTTCTTTCTTTATATCAGAGATTCTTAACATTTTTTGTTCCATGGACCCATTTTCCAGTCAGGTGAAAACTGTGGATCCCTTAGTAAGTTCACACTATACTGTGTATTATTTAGTAAATATATTACACCCGCACCAACACATCCCTAAAGAATAATGGTTTTTTTGAGTTTCAGTTCAAGCTCATGGACCCCTTGTTAAGAACCTTCCATTTATATTGCCATAAATCATTACTTAGCACAGTGCCTTATACATAAATTAGACTTTAATAACTGTGTATTGATTGCAAAACACATAATCTAAAACTCTTTCCATTTACTTAGAAATTTTACTGATATAATGAATTGAATTTGTTAATACTGAAAAGGTTGGTAAATTGGTTTTTGTATATTATGTGTAATTAAAGTTTTTTATAAAACAGGAGTCTTATATTTTCAACACCTGTTTTTTCCTTTTTTTTTTTTTTTAAATTAGAGGAGTTATAGAATTACAGAAGAATCATGCGTAAAACACAGGGTTCTCATATACCGCATTATTATTAACACCATGCATTGATGTGGTATATTTGTTATGATTGATGGAAGCACATTTTTTAAATTTAAATTTTTAATTTTTTGTTTACTTTGAAGTACTGGCAGCTGGGGATTGAACCTAGGACCTCCCATGTGGGAGACAGATGCTCAACTGCTTGAACTGCATCCTCTCTCCACATTTTTATAATTGTACTATTAATTATAGTCCATGTCTTAACATACACTGTTTATGTTAAAATTATTCAATTACCATTTATACAACCTTTTATTTATTTATTTTTAAAGATTTATATTTTATTTATTTCTCTCCCCTACCTCTCCTCCCCAGTTGTCTGTTCTCTGTGTCCATTCACTGTGTGCTATTCTGTGTCCACTTGCATTCTTCTCAGCGGCACTGGGAATCTGTGTGTCTTTTTGTTATGTCATCTTGCTGTGTCAGCTCTCTGTGTGTGTGGCGCCATTCCTGGGCAGGCTGCACTTTTTTTGCATGGGGCAGTTATCCTTATGGGGCACACTCCTTGCGCTTGGGGTATGCGGGGGACACCCCCGCGTGGCACGGCACTCCTTGCGTGCATCAGCATTGCACGTGGGCCAGCTCATCACACGGGTCAGGAGACCCTGGGGATCGAAACCTGGACCTCCCATGCGGTAGGCGGATGCTCTATCCTTTGAGCCAAATCCGCTTCCCTATACAACCCTTTAACAACTTTCAGGTATATGTTACCATGCTGTTAATTACATTCACAATGTTGTGCTACCATCACCACCATTCATTTCCATCATTCCAAATAGCCTCATCCAATTAGTTGCAGGCAGTTAGAAGGGAGAATTCCATCTCTATTTCAGCCATCCCTCTTCTTCTGGGGAATTCATTGGAAACCTGCACTCCATTTATAATTTTACACTCTGACTATCACCTCCTTTCTTTCCAGTTCTTACCTACCACACTATTATTTATTTCTCATCCACATCTTGTCTCCTCTACCGAGCATAGATTTTGTGGTCCATAATTAAAACCATTTCCTTGTATAATTCCTCAGCTTCCTTGTCTACTTTCTCCCTTGATTGTATCTAACCAATAAATCACAACCTGGTAGAATATAACTCTCTCATATGTACCTAAAACTTTATAGTTATACCATTACCTTTAAGTGAATTCTTAGTATTTGCACTTCTGTAATCTTACTAACAATTCTACTCATTGTTTTGGTCCATTCACTCTTCCATTCTCCTAAATGACAATTTCACACATTTTTCTCTCTCCTCAAACTTTCAACACTCTTTTTTTTAAAAATTTTTAAAATTTTTCTTCCCTTCTTTCACCTTGCTGTTTTTGCTGTCGATGTCCATTTGCTGTGTGATCTTCTGTATCTCTTTCTCTTTTTGTCTCCTCTTCTCCTCTTTCTCCTCTAAGATTCACTGGGATTGATCATAGGACCTTTGATGTGGAGAGAGTTTCCCTGTCAGCTGCGCCACCCCAGTTCCTGGTTTCTGCTGCGCTTCACCTTGACTCTTCCCTTCTTCTCTCTTTTGTTGCGTCATCATCCTGCTGCATGACCCATTTGCATGGGCACTGGCTCACTGTGCAGGCATGGGCTCACCATGCGGGTACTCACGTGGGCACTCAACTCACCATGCGGGCACTCACGCAGGCATTTGGTCACTATGCGGATACTCAGCTTGCTACACAGACACTTGCGTGGGTACTCGGCTCACCATGTGGGCATTTGGTTCGCTGCTTGCGCACCCACATGGGCACTCAGCTCACCGCACTGGCACTCAGCTCACCATGTGGGCACTTGGCTCACTGTGTGGGGACTGGCTTAATGTGCAGGCATGCTTTCTCTTCTTTTTCACCAGGAGGCTCCAGAGATTGAACCCGGGTCCTCCCATATGGTAGGCGGAGGCCTTATCACTTGAGTCACATCCGCTTCCCAACTCTCTTCTCTTAATTGGTGGCCTTGCTTCATTTTTCACTGAGAAAATAGCAGTCAGTAGAGACCTTCTACAAGCTCCTGTCCTTCTTGTAGTTTGATTAGCAAAATAGGACATATCCCTTTTGTGATGTAGTATCTAATAAAGCTAATAAAATATTTTAGGGTATGGCTTTGACATCCAGTGCCTTGGATATGGCCTGGAAAGTAGGGGATACCCACTGAATATTCATGAAGTTTGAAAAGCAGTTAGAATCAGAGCTTGAGTATATATGGAAATTCAAATGTGTGCTAGACTGTGTACCCTCCCCACCCCCAATCCCCCACCCCCCAAAATACCACACTGTAAAACATGGATTAAAGCAGAGCTTTCCAGTGAGGTTTTGCTTCTCAGTATTGCTACTAGATTTTAATGCTTAGGTTATTTACAAGAACGTTTTTGGGGTACAGTAACTGACACTAAAATACATCAACATATAATCTCTTTTAGGTTTACCAAAAACTTATCTCCTGACAAGATAAACCTGAGTACCCTAAAAGGAGAAGGTGAACTGAAAAATTTGGAGTTGGATGAAGAGGTGCTTCAGAATATGTTAGATTTGCCAACCTGGCTTGCTATCAACAAAGTTTTTTGTAATAAAGCATCTATAAGGGTAAGACTTTGATATTTGTGTAAGGCTTTTGCTGTATTGTTTTTTTTTTTATTTCATCCTCATCTTTTAAAATAAATACACATTTTTAGGTAATTCTATAAAGAAGCATTTTTATTAATATAATTTGGAAAGAATGCATTTGCATATATGGTTGCATGAATATGTACCCTATGAATTTAATTGAAGTCATATATTTAACATTTTTGTTAAAATTTAATTTTACTAATATTAATGTTTAAATAAAGCATTAATTATTAATTAATAATGTAATCACTTAAATTTGCATTAATCAAAGATAATTTCTTCATAAGACTTACTGTCAAATGGAACCATTTAAATTTTGAAGTGAATAAATATTTTATCTCAAATAAACCTAAAAACTGATGTTATTTCTTACTCTAGGCATTATGCTTTTATTTGTAATTTTATCCCTTTCCCTCTTGTTTTTTCCTCATTTGAGGATTTTAAAGTTTTCTATATATTATTTCCCTTAATGACTTTTATTCCATTCTTTTGGGGAGAGTCAATCAGTGCTACTCAGGACTTTGGATCATTTTTAAACTTCGTGTGGTCCCTTTAAAACTCAATTAGGAATCTTGCTAATTGAAGTAAAAGGAAGAATTTTTGGATTCTTATTCCTACTTCCTACTGTATTGTTTTCTTAAAATTTATTTTAAAAAAATTTATCCCGCCCCCGCCCCCTTGCAGCTTGCTTGCTGTGTGTTCTCTGTGTCCATTCACTGCATGTTCTTCCGTGTCTGCTTGTCTCCCTTTGTTGCATCATCTTGTTGTGCCAGCTCTCCACAGGTGCGGGCACGGGCTGTCAACTCTCCGCAGGTGCAGGCCAGCCTGCCTTCACAGGGAGGCCCTGGGATGCGAACCCAGGGCCTCCCATGTGGTAGATGGGAGCCCAATCAATTGGGCCACAGCCGCTTCCCCTTCCTATTGTTTTTATTCCTACTTATTATAACTTATTGCTCCTATTTATCTTTGACTATAAAATATGTTGATTTATATCACTTCTTGACCTTAAAGACCAGACTTAGCTTGAGAGTCTGTCAATAGAAATACTGCATGCTAATTTATTTCATAAAAATTAAAATTTGGTCTACAAAGAAAAGAATGTGGAAAGTTCCTTTCTCCTTTGATGGCAAAATTAGTACATTGTTTTGAGAAAAGGTCACCTTTAATTCTTGCCTATTCCTCCTTAAGCCCAAATATCTACAGATACATGACATTTTTAGTACAAGGTATGCTTGGACATTATTTATTTGGTATCACCTATGCTTTTCATGCCTATGTTTTACATGACCTCACTTTTGTATTTATCTGGAATCTCTACAAAAGATTGGTCAGAATTTTAGGATTAAACATACTGTCAAATGAACAGAACACAACTTTGCTGGGAAGGCTTAGTTTAAATTATTAGTTTAAAATATGTTTTAAAGACTGCACAAAAGTTATTTTATCTGTAGTACCTATTCGAAAAGATGACTAAGGAAATACAAGTAATATTTTGTTATATAAAAGTATATGTGATTTCAAAAGTATGGGTGAATTGCTCAATTTATTATTTTGTAACTTAATATAAACAGGCATCTGATTTAATTTGGTACATCCTTCACTATACAAAGAAAGCATCTGTGTTGATTACTGTTTTACATTATTTTTTTAATGATTCATTTTAAAGAGTTATTTTTTCTAGATCCCATGGACAAAACTTAAAACACATCCAATCTGTTTGGTGAGTTCTGAAATCAGCCAGAAATAAACATTTATATATGTATGCTATGTACTCTGCTAAGATTAATCTTTTGTTTTAAAAAACTAGAAAATTTCATGGCTTTTCTACTAACTAGCTTTCATTTTATTTGAATGGAACTTAGTATTCTCAGTCTTTAAATGAGAAGTTTGAACTGCAAAATGGGAGGGTCTTTACAGTTTCTCAGGTCTAGAATATTGTTCTGAGTTGGTATGTCTTATTGCATCATTTAAATATTGCTATATCATGGGTTCTTTCCTTTAATAAACTTTCATCCAGGCTTTCTGAGTTCCTGCTTTTACTAATCTAGTAAATTCAATAACATGTTCTTTAATAAATATACTTTGCTTTTTAAAGAAAGTTGGAGAAAATTGATCTCTTGTTCATTTATTGATTATACACGTATTTATTGAGCAACTGCTTTGTGCCATGAGGGAAGAGACTGACAATGAACAAATAAACAAGATAGTTTTTGCTAATAATAAATACTAAAAGTAAAATAGAGTATGAAGGATGACTGTAGTTGTGTTAGTGATGACTATTAAGAACATTAAATTTTTCTGCAAGAAAAAATAGTATTCTGAGAAAGAACTTTTGTATTATGGGAGTGTGTTTTGTCACATTTCCTACTTGTTTCATATTTTTCATAGTGATATGTCTCATATCTTGGGACCTGGGAAAAGTTTTTTAGGGGTAGTTCAATCCTGTTCAATTTTATTGATTGATTAATTATGTAGCATGTTCTGGGATTAGAAATTGCACATTCCTAAAATCTGATGATCTCAAGTGCTATATGGCTACTCGTTCTCCTATACGCCTATAGAACATGTAGCTTTTTTGCCAAGTAATAAGTGCCTGGAGAAAGGATTGAGTGCTTTGTTTTCTTTTTTGGCTTTTATCTTTTTAGACCTTTAGAAGCACTTAAAATGACTTAGCTCACTTACTGTTTACTTTGCTCCTAAAGAAATGAAAGAGGAAACAGTTTTAATATGTTTATAATATACCTAAAGTACAATTTCTAATTATTTATATTTTAATGTATTTATATTAGTCCCTGGATAAAGTAATAATGGAAATGAGTACATGTGAAGAACCAAGAGCCCCTAATGGCCCATCACCAATTGCAACTGCTTCAGGACAAACGTAAGTTATTTCCATTAATCTTTGTGCCTACCAAAGGGCATTCATTTCTATAGTCAGATCTGTTATCTGCAATAATGGACCATAAAAAAACCAAAATCTAACCTTAAAGGGTCTCTATTTCAGTCACCTCTCACTTCAAACATTTTACAGCTTTAGTTATTGTGGCAGTTTGATATTATTTATGAATTCCAAAAAAGATCCAGATTATGTTTGTAAACTGGTTTGTTCATCTGGGTGTGATAGTCCTTTGTATTAGATTCATCTGAGATGTCTGATTAAATTGTGTTAAGAACAGGACTTTCGTTCAACCACACCATTAGAGTGTGACTCAGTGTTGAGTCCCAGCCCCTTTGGTGGGCTGATAAAACAGACTCTCACACAGAAGTAGACACCAGAGAAGAAGAGCACAGAGGAAGAAAGACAGCTCATTAGACATGGCAGAGGCCCTGGGAAGAGAGATGAGCCTTATAGATTACGGCTGATCTTGTGAAGAGAACAGAGCACCTGAGCCTGGAAAGAAATGAACCCTGGGGAGAGAGATGAGACTTATGCCATTCTTCAGCTGAGATCAGAAGAAGCTGGGACCACAGAGCCTTAACAGGAAGGAGGAAGATGAAACTGCTCAGGCATCACTGCCATTTTGCTTCAACATGTGGCCAATGACTTTGGAGGAGAACGTACCTCTTATGGTACTTTGAGTTGGAGTCTTTAGAGGCTTGTGACAAAACTTCTACCCCAAATAATTACCCTTTATAAAAGCCAACAGAGTTCTGATACTTTGCAACAGTACCCTTTTTGGCTGACTAATAACAGTTATTAATATAAGTTGCAGAATTAGATTTTTAAATTCTTTTATTCACTTTTTTCCTTGCTATTAAATAGTAATGATTAACAAAAGGTAGACCAACAGGAGAAAAGGGCAGAAGAGCTTAGGCACTCTATAGATCAGGTAGTCTCTGAATAATTTCTCTGAATATGACTTTATGCATTAATAGAACTTCCATGACTCTTACAAATTAAGTTGATGGCTTAATTAATTTTGGGATATTCTAAAATTCATTAAATGTAAAATGTTCTCACTTTATACCATTGATTTACAAGTCTTCTTGGAAAGTTAGAATAGGCCTTTAAAAATAGTTCATTTTGTGCTTGTCTTCTTTTTTAGGAGGAACTAGGACCTGAACCTGGAATTACATGGGAGGCACAATGGCTTAAGTCACCTCTGCTCCCTCTCTGTCTTTTTAATAGTGGCCATAGTGATAGGGGTGAAATGGTATTTCTTTGTAGTTTTTAAAAAAAGACCAATTTATTTATTTGTTTGTTTGTTTATTCCCTGTCCCCTCCCCTTTCCCCTCCCCCTTCCCTACTGTTTTTGCTCTCTGTGTCCATTCACTGTGTGATCTTCTGTATCTGTTTTTTTTTTTTGTCTTCTTTTCTTATCTTTCTTCTTTAGGATTCACCGGGATTTGATCCTGGGACCTCTGATGTGGAGAGAGGTTCCCTGTCAATTGTACCACCTCAGTTCCAGACCTCTGATGTGCTTCAGCTTGACTCTCCCCTTTGTCTCTCTTTTGTTGCATCATCTTGCTGCATGACTCACTGGCGCAGGCACTGGCTCACTGCACAGACATTCATGTGGGCACTAGGCTTGCCATGTGGGTTCATGGCTTGCCACATGGGCACTTGCATGGGCACTTGGCTCACTGTGCAGGCACTCACGTGGGCACTCCCCTTGCTATGTGGGCACTTGGCTCACAGTGCAGGCACTAGGCTTACCATACTGCCACTGGCTCACTACACAGGCACACTTTCTCTTCTTTTTTCACCAGGAGGCCCTAGAGATTGAACCTAGGTCCTCCCATATGGTAGGTGGAAGCCCTGTCACTTGAGCCACATCCACTTCACATCTCACTGTAGTTTTTTTTTTTTTAAGATTTATTTATTTATTTATTTCTCTCCCCTTCTCTCCCCTTCTCTCCCCTTCCCCCCCCCCCCCACCCCAGTTGCTATTGTCTGTGTCTATTTGATGTGTCTTCTTTGTCCGCTTCTGTTGTTGTCAGCGGCACGGGAATCTGTGTTTCTTTTTGTTGTGCTGTCTTATGTCAGCTCTCCCTGTGGGTGGCACCATTCTTAGGCAGGCTGCACTTTCTTTTGTGCTGGGCAGCTCTCCTTACAGGGTGCACTCCTTGTGCGTGGGGCTCCCCTACGCGGAGGATACCCCTGCTTGGCAGGGCACTCCTTGTGCGCATCAGCACTGTGCATGGGCCAGCTCCACTCGGGTCAAGGAGGCCCAGGGTTTGAACTGCAGACCTCCCATGGGGTAGACGGATGCCCTAACCACTGGTCCAAGTCCACTGCCTCATTATAGTTTTGATTTACATTTCCCTAATCATTAGTGATGTTGAAATTTTTTTCTTGTGTTTATTTGCCATTTGTATTTCTTCTTTGAACAGATGTCTATTCAATTCTTTTGCCAATTATTTTATAATTAATTTTTTTAAAAGAAGCTTTAGATTACATAAATATTACCAAAAAATATTTAAGAGATTCCCATACGCCCTGCTCCCTTCCCCTCCCACACTTTCCCACATTAACAACATCCTTCATTAGTGTGGTACATTTGTTACAATTGATGAACACATATTGGAGTATTGCTACTAACCATGGTCTATAGATTAAATTATAGTTTATACTTTGTTGCTCATAATTTTGTAAGGTACGGCAAAATATATAATGGCCTGTATCTGTCGTTGCAGCATCATGCAGGACAATTCCAATGTCCTAAAAATGCCACCATATTCTTCCCTCGCCCATCCCTCAGAACTTCTAGTGGCCACTGCCTTTACATCAATGATACGAGTTCTTCCATTGCTTGATTATTAATGTCTATAGTAGTATAACAATAAGTCTAATAAGTCTACATTAGTCCATTGTTCATTCCCCATTATTGAGGATTTTGAGATGCTCATGTCCACTCTGCTTCTAATGGAGAGGGGGCTTAGATCCCATGCGGCAGATGGATGGAACTATCTTTCTTGCAGTTGCAGACACTCTCTACCCCTGGGATGGGAGTTGTCCATCATCATCTTCTAGTTGTCCTGGGTGAGTCCAGTGAACTGGAAAGTAGGTGTTGCAACTGCTGAAATTCAGGGCTCAACTGGTACATGGATGGACCAATGACTTAAGTCTCTGGGACATACATTTATCAAATATAGTGCTAATTATGGGTTCAAAAAAAGGAACAGAAGAGCCATGTGTAGAGAACATATAAATGAGTCTAACTCTGTTACATTGGGGAGCATAAATTCCAAAGTAAGGCCCAAGTAAGGAACTTGAACAGAATGCTGAATTCCTGAGCTGTCTGCCCTGCGTATAGTTTCTGGATATCTCTAGAGCGCTAAGGAACCCCACTATCTGAGACACTGTTTACTGTGGCAGTCAATGACGTCCTGCTGAGATGTGCATAATTGTAACCTCTAGAATGACCTCCCAACTCACTTTGAAATCTCTTAGCTATAAAAACTCATTTGTATTTACCATTTTCCCCTTTTGGTCAATGTCTTTATCTAGGGGTATTGCTAGTTGGCACTTGGTAATAATCCCTTGGTGCCAGGGAAGCTTATCCCTGGGAGTCATGTCCCATGCCAGGGGATAGGAAGTGCGTTTATATGCCAAGTTTGGCTTGAGGAGAGCCCACATTTGAGCAACAAGGAGGCCCTCAGGAGGTAATTCTTAGGCAGTATGTAATACTAGGCTAAGTTTCAATTTCATAAGAAAAGGTTCATGAGTACAATCATTGTCAAGGGCCTGACATAATCTGCCTTCCTTCACTAAATATTGTCCTTGCATGCAAGGGATTTTGCTGTCCTGTTAGAGAATGTAACACGCTCCCCCCCCCGCCCCGGCCCAGGATGGGAATTCAATATTCTTTCGGTTGTTATGCAAATCTCCACCCACCAAGACAATGTCCCATGCACACATGAACATATATGTCTTAGAGGTATGCCCAGGTGAACCCCTTCCCATGCATCCCCACATCACTAACAGCCCATACCAATGATCCTCCCCCACTCCTGCTGTGACCCAAAACCTTTCCAAAAATGAAGCCAACAAAATAACCAAATAAAATTAATAAAAAATGAATAGTAATTTAAAAAATAACCAATAAAGCACAAATATTTTAAAATAATTTGAAAAAAAATATTTTAGACATTGTGTCTTTCATCACTGTAAGATCTATCTTGTATATTGACAAAATAAAATTTTTCTCATTTCATTTTCAAAGGAGCTTTAGGATACAGAAATTCACATAGAGAATACTGGTGATTCCCATATACCCAAAACCCTCCCTCTTTTCCTTTCTCCCTAAATGATAACATTTTACATATGGATAGTCTATTTATTACAATTGATGTACAAATTTTGAAGCATTGCCACTAACTATAGTCAAATGGTTTATATTATGGTTTACATTTTGGAGCATACATTTTTATAGGTTTTGGAAAAATTTGAAGTAGCCTATATCCATTATTGCATGATCATGCTGAACAATTCTAATGCCCTAAAAATGCCCTATGTTCCATCTATTCTATTCTTCCCTCCCTTTCCCTTGGAACCTATGGTAACCACTGAGTTTCAATTTTTGAAGAATAACACTCATAGTTACTTACAGTAATATTGAGGGCTTGACATATTGGTTTGTTTTCTTTTATTAGGCACTGTCTGTGTTTTGAGAGATTCTTGTCCCTCTAATTGAGAACATAGTAGGACTCCCCAGAATGGGAGTTTAATATTTTCTTGTTTATTGTGTGGGTCTCCACCCACTTATATAACACACTATGACAAGATGAACACTTAGCTATCCAATAGAAGCCTGTCCCAGGTGCACCCTATCCTGTATACACCCCCACACACCCAGCACCCTACACCAGTAACCCTTCCCTGCCATATTTGCCAAAAGAACATTTCCAGTATTATAGGTTTAACCACAGACCTGCAAATCCCTAGAGTTCATTTGTTCCTTCCATCGCCCCTCCTCCCAGTCCTGTGGATAGACCAACCCAACCCCCCACTCTACTATTTCTCAAAGACCAGCACTGCCAAACCGAATCATGTCACTGCATCACTGTCATGCCCATCCGCTGCATAACTATGCCCTTCCACTTTATCATAGATTTTGCCCTTATGGGCATCAGCTCACCATGCTCTACTCCCTTTCTGTCTCCTGCAAACCTGTCTTTCACACTCTAGCTCCATGAGCTTGCTCAGTTTGCTTAATTCATATCAGTGAGTTGATGTAATATTTGTGCTTCAGTGCCAGGCTTACTTCATTCAACATAAGGTCTTTAAGATTCATCCATGTTATCCCATGCATTCCTTACAGCTGAGTAATATTCCATTGTATATATATACCACAATTTGCTTATCCATTCATCTATTGATGGACATTTGGGTTGCTTCCATCTTTTGGCAATAGTGAATAATGCTGCTATGAACATTGGTCCACAAAGGTTTAACCATCCTTGTATTAGTGCATTATATTAGAATACCTACAGTTTGATCATTGGCTTTCCACATGGGAATCTAAGAATGATCCACTCTTTTGCTAGAATTGACTGATGGTCATGCTTATCAGCTGTGCATTTTATATTTGGAGTACAGGTAACAAAGAGCTTCCAAATTAACACTTTATAATTCATGCATCATCCAGCAACTTGAGATTTTAAAGTTTATATTATGATTTCAGGATTGATAGAATGAATTGGGGCAGTTGGTCTTTAAATTACCTAAAGTCAGAAAGAATTGGAGGAAAAGTAGTGATGCATAAGGTTATTGAAAGAGGAAAAGAAGACCAGGAAATGTGATATTAATAAAGGATTATTTTAATAGGCACAGTAGAAATGAACCATTTTTCAATGTGTGCTTAGTATACTTGATAAAGTTTTTCCTATTGTATACTTTTATAGTATCAGTAAGATTTCTAATTTTGGCATTGTAATCATATGATGATAATCCCTATATTTTATGTATGGTGGTATGGTTAATCTGTTTCCCAGGCTTGTCGTATTGTAACAATCACTTTGGGTGCTTATTAAATCTATAGAGTTTCAGTTTCTTCTCAAGAAATTGTGATGCAGTAGCTTTGGAATGGAGATCAAGAATCTGTATTTTTAACAAATGTCCCAGATGATTCTTTATAGTCATGGGATTTAGGGAAACAGTGATTTCATATTTCTAGCTTAAATATAAAAAGAGACAAATTAACAGGTTGGCTGTTTAAGCAGGGCTTCTGGCCTGACAATGCCTTCACAGATTGATGTTCTATTAAAACACTGTAAATTCACAATCATTTCATGTAAAGGTGGTAAAAATCTGACAATTAACCAAACTCCAAAGACACTTACATGTATTTCTACCTTTTTAATTTATAATGGACAATGTAATGAGAAAAAATGTGGACCTCAGTCATTGATTCAGGCTTCATCCTTCTGATGATAGTGCCTCCAAAACGAACTAGTGTTTGGTTTTGTTTTTTAAAAGACCTATTTATTTATTTATTTCTCTCCCCTTCCCCACCCTACCCCAGTTGTCTGTTCTCTGTGTCTATTTGCTGCGTCTTCTTTGTCCACTTCTGTTGTCAGCGGCATGGGAATCTGTGTTTCTTTTTGTTGTATCATCTTGTTGTGTCAGCTTTCCGTGTGTGTGGCGCCATTCCTGGGCAGGCTGCACTTTCTTTTGTGCTGGGCGGCTCTCCTTACAGGGCACAGTCCTTGCGTGTGAGGCTCCCCTACGCGGGGACACCCCTGCGTGGCAGGGCACTCCTTGCACGCATCAGCACTGAGCATGGGCCAACTCCACACGGGTTAAGGAGGCCTGGGGTTTGAACCGCAGACCTCCCATGTGGTAGACGGACGCCCTAACCACCGGGCCAAATCCGCTTCCCGAATTTTTCTGAAGTTCTGGTGAGACATCTGGTCTAGAGACATGGATTTACGAATATTGAATATATTGATGATAATTTAAGTGGTCTGCCAATTGGACAAACTTCCCCCACCCCTCTTGCTGAAATATATTGATAGTCTATTCTACTCATACTGTACTCTCATCATTCTGTAATATGACCTATGCTTTCCTATCTTTATGCGTCCTTTGCTCATGCTTTTCTGTATTCTTAGATTCCCTTTACTTCTCATTTCTCCTGTGGAAATTTCATCCTTCTTTCTTAGATGTATTTCTCTCTAGCTGTAAGCAATTTCTTCTTTTCTTCACCCAGTACACCACTGGTTCCTTTTTAAAGCCTGTAATTACAGTCTGCCTTATATTACAGTTACTCTAGGGTATATTGTTTTTTTGTCCCCAAGTAATTTGCAAGCTTTGTAATGCTGCACCTAAATTTTTGTTTTTCTTATGTCCAGCATCATTCACACGGTAGATGTTCAATAAATATTTGTTGAATTGAATTATAGAAAGTGAACTTTCTCTGACCTTATTCCTAACTTTTGAGGCTATATCCCAATTGGATGCTATATCCTGCTCTATTTTGTGCTTTATAGATGCCAGTGGTCTGGATTAATGCATTTTAAGAATAGACAGTTTTGTATATTGATTTTAATAACAATTTAGAGAGTTGTTTGGATATAGTGTATGCATAGCTTCAATCCTTTAAAAGAACAAAAGCAAATTTATATGCCATTGCTTTGGTGTTGTAATTATTTATTTTTAGAACTCTTGTACTCCGGAGATACTAAGGACATTGTTCTGATTGTACTTTGGAATTTTTTTCACAGAAATAGTTATAAAAATAATATTTTGTTTACAAAAATTTTTATAAAACAGTGTTTTATAACAGTGCCATAGCAGTGTTTACTATCTCAGTTTCTTGTTTAGGTAACCAGGAGCCTAATGCACTGGCTTCGTTGGTTAATAAGAAGCTGATATTTTGACAGTGTTATAGAGCTTTGTTATAAAATGAATGTCCTGAAAAGGGGCTGAAGTGGGGGGGTAGTTCAACAAGAAAGAGACAAGAATGTTGTTGGGGTAAATGTCATCTTAAGTCACTGGTCTGTTTGCATTTGATACATTTTTAAACTAAGTAGCATTGTTAAATACCTTCATGTTTAGAACATACCTGTGTATATTTATATGAAAGTGTGGCTCTCTTCCTTGGCGCTGCCTACAGAGGTGGCCGCCATCTCCGACCCGGCATCATGGCTGCCCTCAGACCCCTAGTGAAGCCCCAGATCATCAAAAAGAGGACCAGGAAGGTTCATCAGGCACCAGTCAGACAGATATGTCAAAATTAAAAGTAACTGGTGGAAATCCAGAGGCATTGACAACAGGGTGCGGAGAAGATTCGAGGGCCTGATCTTGATGCCCAACATCGGTTATGGGAGCAACCAGAAAACGAAGCACATGCTACCCAGCGGCTTCCGAAAGTTTCTGTCCACAGTGTCAAGGAGCTGGAAGTGCTGCTGATGTGCAACAAATCCTACTGTGCTGAGATTGCTCACAATGTTTCTTCCAAGAACCGCAAAGCCATCATGGAAAGAGCAGCCCAGCTGGCCATTAGAAGTCACCAATCCCAATGCCGGAGCAACCAGAAAACGAAGCACATGCTACCCAGCAGCTTCCGAAAGTTTCTGTCCACACTGTCAAGGAGCTGAAAGTGCTGCTGATGTGCAACAAATCCTACTGTGCTGAGATTGCTCACAATGTTTCTTCCAAGAACCGCAAAGCCATCATAGAAAGAGCAGCCCAGCTGGCCATTAGAAGTCACCAATCCCAATGCCCGGCTACACAGCGAAGAAAATGAATAGGCAGCTTATTTTCAAGTTTTATTTGTGTGAAATAAAACCATAAAAAGTAAAAAAAAAAAAAGTGTGAAATAAATTTTTATGAGTGAAAAAAAGTTTAGAAGTTTCCAATTTTTAAAAAAGATTTATTTTATTTCTCTCCCCCCATCATTGTTTGTGCTTGATGTCTGCTCTCTGTGTCTGTTTATTGTGTGCTCTCTATGTCTGCTCATCTTCTTTTTAAGAGACACTAGGAACGGAACTTTAGACCTCCCAATTGCTTGAGCCACCTCCGCTTCCTGTTTGTTGTGTCTCTCGTGTTTCCTTGTTGTGTCTCCTGTGGCATCTTTTTTAAAATTTCACTGAAACATTTTGTTGCATCATCTCACCATGCTGGCCTGTTGTGTCAACCCGCTATCTTGCTCATCTTCTTTAGGAGGTACTGGGAACTGAACCTGGGACTGACATGTGTTAGTCAACTGCTTAAGCCACATCTGTTTCCCTCCAATATTTCTGTCTTGTGTCATTTTGAGAACATATTTATGATTTACATGTAACTATGCTATATTATTTTAACAGATTTTTTAGCAAAGGTATAATATACTATTATGACGGATATGTGTAGTTGAGAATATTAACAGGTAACTTTTTCTTTTTAGTGATTTTTATTTTTGGCTTCAATGCATTATATTTTTGTTATGCTTTGTTTTTCCAGTGAATATGGCTTTGCTGAAAAAGTAGTGGAGGGAATTACTGTTTCTGTAAATTCTATTGTCATTCGAATTGGAGCAAAAGCCTTCAATGCCTCCTTTGAACTTTCCCAGCTACGGATATATAGTGTGAATGCAAACTGGGAACATGGAGATTTAAGATCTACTCGTATTCAAGATCCACAGAGAGGAGAGGTAAAGATTTTTTTCTTTTCTTTCTTTTTTAAAATATTTAGTCAGTGATAAATAGAAGAGAATCTTTAAAATAATCACTTTTTATGGTTGCCGCATTTACTCCGCTTGCCTTTTAACTTTCTTTGTTTTATTTGTAATCATTTCATTATAAAATGTGTATATATTAATGTTTTTACTGTAATAAATCTTTCAGTTTGTAGAATTAGTGAGCGCTGTTTTATATTCCCAGCTACTCAAAATTGAATTTTAAATTTAAAAAACTGGGAACTGTTATTTAAATTTTTTGCGGTCACAATTCAAATACTCCTTGTACTTCATGTTAATTAAATTACATAGAATTTTTTCTGTGTAAAGTATTAAACTGCTTTCCAGATGAGAATATAATTATGAAGCTATTTTATTGAATTAGATGGAAGTATACAGTTAAAAAATAAAAGAATGGTGACTATATCTATAATGTCCTACAAGAATTTGTTTGGAAGATACATTTTACGTTTTTTCTTGTTTTTATTACATTTTCCTCATTCTATTCTGCATGAATATATGAAGCTAATTTCTTTGCTTTCCTTAGGTTTTGACATTTAAAGAAATAAATTGGCAGATGATTCGAATAGAGGCAGATGCTACCCAAAGTTCACATCTTGAAATTATGTGTGCTCCTGTTCGATTAATTACCAACCAATCAAAAATCAGAGTCACACTTAAAAGAAGAGTAAGTCAAAAGGATTACATTTTGGATTCATGTTCAATTATTGGAATTGCCAAGAACTTTTTTTTCCTTAAAATTACTAAACTTTATATCAACTTCAAAATATAAAATAACTGACAAAAGGCAGCTTAACAAATTCTGAAAGCAATACTTTAAAAAATCCTGTCTAGGCACCTTTATCTTATTTAATCCTAAAAACAAACTCAGTTTTTCAGAAAGATGAATAAATGAGCACAGAATGGTTAAATGACATGACCAAAATCTCCTTGTTAATGAAGAAAATGAAAAAAAAAATAGTGTGGTCATATACACATCTAAACCTAAATTCCATATTTGCTTTTTTGTGGGTTTTTTTTTTACCTTTAGCATTGATATGGTAATTTCTTTGCCTTTGCTACAAAAATATTGCAATATTACTCTTTATTATAGTCCTTCAGTTATATTAGTTGTATTTTTCCCATTTATCACCATATTCTTTCATGCTGTTAGTAGAGGAACATTCTTGTATTTGTGTTACTAACTACAATCTTCACTTACTACCAAAATCACTGTTATACGGTCCCTAGTTATCCTCTAGCTGTCTTCCAATTAAAGTCAACCTCCCTAGATTACCTCTTTCAGGCACAATCATGTTTATAAATCAGCTTTTTTGGCGATACTTACTATAATATATTACTATCAACTTTATCCATTTCCACATATTTAACAATCAACTTTATCAGATCTACCTACATTCACCATCAGCTCCCCCTTCTCTATGCGTATTTTGTCTCCTACTAACCTATACTCTATAGCTTAACTCCATAAGTTACTCATTGTATTTAGTTCACATCAGTGAGACCATACACTATGGCTCAATTAAAGTCTACACAATATGTTTTTGTAGACACAAATAACTGTATTAAATTAAATTGAAAAATTTTTTTCAGAGTACGGCACTTTGTATAGATTATCTGAAATGTAAAATCTGAAATGTAATTATCTGAAATGGTTAAAATAGTATTTGTTTCTAATTAATTATAATGCCCCTTTTCTCTACTAAAATTTTTAAACTAATATGGCTAAATAAATAATTTATTAGCTCTAAATGCAAAATTAAGTTATTTATTATAAGTAAAGAATTTAGAACACATGGTACCTATTTATATAAGTACTTTATAACTTATACCAGTTAAGTACAAGGAATTTGTAAGTCTTGTTTACCACTGTATATCCAGTACCAGGAGATAATCCCTTCATATTATAGGAATTTAATAAATTTTTTTTGAGGTACTGGGGGCCAAGGATTGAACCTGGGACCTTGTATGTGGGAAGTTGGTGCTCAACCACTAAGCCACATTTCCTTCCCTGAGTTGGCTTTTTTGTTTGTTTTGCTTGTTGTTTGTTTTTGTTTTTTCAGGAGGCACTGGGAACTGAACCTGGGACCTCCCATATGGGAGGTGAGTGCTCAACTGCTTGAGCCACATCTACTCCCGTGAACTCAATAAATATTTGTTTAAGGAAGAAAGGATCCATATAATTCTATTAAAAAATTTTTTATCATATTTTTTAATGCAAGTGCATTATAAGTTTTATTTCTTGGTTAATTTTATTAATTATTTTCCCTAACAGTTAAAGGACTGCAATGTCATAGCAACAAAGCTAGTTCTAATGTTGGATGACTTATTATGGGTTTTAACTGATTCTCAGTTGAAGGCCATGGTACAATATGCAAAATCTCTTAGTGAAGCAATAGAAAAATCAACAGATCAAAGGAAGAGTATGGCTCCTGAACCTACACAGGTATGCTATTAAGTTATCAGAAAAAAATTTAAAAAAACTTCTTTTACATGCAAAAGTTAAAAATCAGAATGGTTAATTGGTGTTTTCTTTATATGAAATAGATTATAAGGCTTTGAGTTCAAGAATCTTCTTTATCTAGATATTTTACTGTATAATGTTATATATGTATTATGTATATGAAAATATATATTATTTATCCCCACCCCTTGCGGCTTGCTTGCTATCTGCTGTCTTTGTCCATTCGCTGTGTATTACTCTGTGTCTGCTTGTCTCCCTTTGTTGCGTCATCTTGCTATGGCAGCTGTCCGTAGGCGCAGGCCGTCAGCTATCAGCAGGTGCCGGCTGTCAGCTCTCCGTGAGCGTGGGGCAGCCTGCCTTCACAAAGAGGCCCTGGGACCTGAACCCAGGACCTCTCATATGGAAGACGGGAACCCAATCAATTGAGCCACAGCCGCTTCCCTGGATATGTTTTTATAAAATGGATTATTCATTAGGAAACTAAAAGTAGATAATAGATTAGGAAATTGGAAACCATGAAAAATTCCATAATCCTACCTCCATAACAAAAGCAGTGTTAGCATTTTGAGGTATTTCCTTATAGGTTTTTTGCTAGTTGTTAGTAAGTGGGTACTTAAAATTTTCTTCCATTTTGTTAGTGTTTGTAATTATTACTTTTTGTTGCTCCATAATATGTCATACTATAGTTCTGATTTTTTGAGGTACTGAGAGGATAGAATAAGAGAGTGGAGTAGTTGATAGTATTCCTTTGTTTGACTTAACAACTTTACAGCCATCTTCTGTTATATGTATTTGCTTGGCTTTATCCCTTCCTTCCCTAGAAGTGAAAGAAGACTATGCTTAAAATTAAGAAATGTAAGAATTGTTCAGGAATCAGAAGAGTTTATAGCAGCCCTTTTCCCCCCACCCAGAAATATCATCCAAAACCTGAACCTACCACAGTATTAAAAAAAAAGGTTCATGGAGATTGTTTTGTTTTAAAATTTATATCAGTATTTTTCTTGATGAACACAGAAAGCATGATTAAAGAAGTAGTATTTCTTAAAACATTACCATCAAAGACATAAATACTGGTCTGTTAAGGCTTTGAAAATAGATGGGATAGGCATGAGGAAAAAATGAAAAAAATCAGTTTATTTTACAGTTAATTAATAGTTTTGCTTGTGCCCCTAGAATTTATAGTTTCATAGTTATATATCAGCTTTTCTTTTCTTTAATTACTCTGGTCCCAATCGTTTTCATTGAGAGTTTCTCATTTAGTAAATATACTTTAGAATTCTTTTATTATGATCATAGATCGTAATGGTATAATCTGGGTAAAAATATGCACAGACTAAAATAATAAGACCTAGTTTTACTAATAGTTCATTGTTCTAGATTAGAAAATGGTCAATTTTTTTACATGCAAAAAAAAATTTTTTTAAGAGTTTTTTTTTTATACTCCCACTTATGGTCTGCACTTGCTGCCTACTCTCTGTGTCTCTTCATTGTGTGCTCTCTGTCTGCTAATCTTTTTAGGAGGCCCTGGGAATCAAACCCAGGTCCTCCCATGTGGGAGGGAAGCACCCAATCTCTTAAGCCATCTCTGTTCCCTGCTTGTTGTGTCTCTCATTGTTTCCTCATTGTGTCACCTTGTTGCATCGTCTCATTGTGTCATATTGTTGCATCAACTTGCCACTTGCCCCATCAGCTTGTTGTCTTGCTCATCTTCTTTAGAAGGCACTGGAAATTGAACCTGGGATCTCCTGTGTGGTAGGTGGGTGCCCTACTGCTTGAGCCATATCTTCTTCCCCTACATGCAAAATTTGTTCTTCATTTTGATAAATATTGCCAAAGTCCCATATATAATTCTGTGATTCAATACCACATCATTTCACAAAATACTTATATTTTGAGATTCATTTTAGATTAGAGGCTCATATATATTTTTATATTTCAATAGTATTCTCTTTAGGGAGAAAAATATTTGAACCCACAACCCATTATAAATCCCTTCTGCTTTCTGACCTCTTCAGATATTTCACTTCAAAGGACATACCACATCTCTTATGAGAGGCACTAAAGCACTTAATGGTACTAATAGCTAAGGCTTCTACAGAGAAATTATTTATTTCTGTAGAATATTGGTGCATACAGCTCATGTATCAAGGGCTCACATTTGTTTTTTTTCCTTTTCTTAATGTATAGAACTAATAATATTCAAATAAGATGCTTTAATAGTTAATAAATATATATTTTAAAACAAAGAAAGCTGTAAATATGAAAATACAACTATTAAAATATTTACACAAAAACATTGGGTTCATATTCAAATTGTATATAGTACTCCAGTTTTTAAATTTTAGTTTTTATTCCTCAATAAATCGTCAGACATTTTAGGGGAACAGATTTACTGATACAAAAGAAAATGTATTGTGCTTATTTTTCTTGACTTTATTACTGAAAATGTTTAGGTTTACTTGCGTATGAAATTTCAAATATTTAATAACTTTCAGTTTGGTAAGACAGTTTTGAATCTTTTTAGAGTTCTATGATAGCATCATCTACCCAGCCAGTGAAGACACCACAGACTTCAAATGCTCCTGATCTAAATGATGCAATTGTGAAACAATTCAGTGACTTTGATGTTAAAGAAACCTCTCATCATTTAGTGATTTCTCATCTAGATCTACACATATGTGATGACATTCATGCTAAAGAAAAAGGTAATGAATATGCATACTTAAAACTATTTTGGTTTTCATAGACTTGACTACAAAACTGGATTATCATATATGATATGTATTGTGTACCATAAAATAATTTGTCATAATTTTATCATTCATATACAAAATATAGATAAAAGGTAATAATTTGTAAATTGGTATGAAATTTTATTTCACTTTAGTAGTTAGAACTTCAACTTAGTTAATTGTTAGCTATTGGTATTACTGGTAAAATTATGTTAAAAATATCAAAGACTCAGTAGATGACACACCTGGTAGATGATGAAATATTAGACATGCCTTTGAAAAACTTTCTCATAATTTGTTTCTTTTTTTAATTTGTTTTTTATTTTATCTGTTTTTGTGGTTTTGTTTTATTCTTTTTAATATTTTTTCTTTTTCCTTCTTTTCTGTTAATTTTGAATTTGTCCTAAGTTAAAGTTTATCCCATATTCAGTTCATAATTATTTGTGTTATGGGTTATCAGCATTGTGGTTTATCTGCATGTTTCCAGCCAAATTCCTGACCACTGATTTTGGTCTTAAAATCTCTTCATTCTACAGGTTGGAATTATCTGAGATGGCTTCATCTACATTCACTTTCTCATATAATTCCTCTGATCTAGTACTCTTCTTGGCTTTTGTTCAGCCCCTTAGTTGATTTTATATAAGGCAAAATCCAGAGATAAGCTTTCCTGTACTAAAGGACTGTCATAATTCATTTAGAAAATATGGGTAAACCCCCTTCAGCATTATATATGTTGCAAGTGAGGGTGTGTGTGAGTTTAGTAGGTGTGATCAGGATATGTATGTGCTATTCATATTGGGTCTGTAGCATTATTTTCACATTTAAAGCACAATGAATTATTATAAGTGATATCACAGAGATGGGCATAGATCCAGGTCTCTTGATTTTTCAGGCCAGTGTTTTTTCCTTTACGTCATATTGCCTTTCATATAGTTAGGAACTATCATAGAACTGTTTGGAGTTGAATAGGTAAAGAGTAAGGGACAGTTTAAAGCACACTATTGATTAATGTTCTTTTTTTATAAATTACTAAGTAAAAAATTTTATGTTTATCAAAAGTATGTATTTCTGTACAATAAAATTAATATAGTTTAAACACGTAGTTTGAATTCAATAGTTCTCAAGGCTTATTACCAGAAATCATAGTCTCCTGACTACCTTGACAGTTTCCCATTTTCCCAGAAAGAGCCACGTTGAATTTACTAGAAATTTTACTAATTAAGTTAAATTGGAGTATAATTAATGTAAGGATAGTATACATTGCTGTATCTTAATTTGTGTTTTCCTAACTTCTGGTTTGACTTGTCTGTGCTGTTTTAAAAGTTGATTTTTGTGTTGGGTTTAGACTGATTTGTGACCTACTTTTTATTTGACTAGCACTAGTCTATCACCTAACCTAATAGAGTCTCAATTTCCTCTTTGGTAAGAGGCAGTATGATATAGTGTACAGTGGTTAAGACTGCCTGGGTTCTGTACTCAATAGCTGTCTGAACTTAGCCTATTTGTTTAATTTCTTCGTGCCTCAATTGCCTTATCTGGAATAATGGGCCTTAATAATAATAGCTGTTGTATAGGATTGTTAGGAAGAGTAAATGAATAAATATTCTTAAAGTATTTGAAACAATGTCTGACATGGTTAGAGCTATAAATATAAATGTTCTGCTACTATCATTTATAAGCTCTAAGAGGGCAGAGATTCTGCTTTACTTCAAGCCAAGGACCTTACAAATGATACAGGCTCAATAAATATTTATTGGGTTGAATTGCATTTTTGAAAACTCTTAATAGATTCATGATAAAAGGGAGACATTTACCATTACTTGGACTCCAAGCATAGTCAAGATTTTCTGTGGTAAATTAAATGTTTCTGATATTTGGTTAGTATTTCTTTCTCTCTTTCTCCTTCAGTTCCATCTTTTTCTTTTCCCAGAGTCAAACAGACGAGTTACTGGAGGGGCTATGCAACTCTCTTTTACTCAACTAACTATAGATTATTATCCTTATCACAAAGCAGGTATGTGTGACAATTTCTTTAAAACATATAAATCTTTCTTTAAAATTACATAGCCGTTATTTTATTTTATTTAAATGCTTTAATCATTTTCTAGGGAGATTAAAATCAATACTAGATGAAGTCTGTAAATTTATTGGAAGATTAAAGAATCCCTTCAGAATATGGATAAATCTCTCAGGAAATATTGTTAAAATAGAATGAATGAAAATTGTACATTTTTTTCAGTGAAATATCTGTTATTCATTTTACAGGAGATAGTTGTAATCATTGGATGTATTTTAGTGATGCAACCAAAACAAAAAATGGATGGGCCAATGAGTTGTTACATGAATTTGAATGCAACGTTGAAATGCTTAAACAGGCTGTAAAGGATCATAATGTAGGTTCACCTCCTAAATCCCCAACACATGTCTCTCCCCAGCACACACAAACAGGTATTTTAGCTATAACAACATTATGGCATTCCCCTAATATTAAGTTGTGTGTACGTGTGTGTGTGATCATAATATATTTTCTGTAAATAATTATTATATTTAATTAATGTCTAAAAAAACCTCTGCATCCTTCATTTAGACTAACATTGGCTTATGGACCAAAACACTTTAAAAATTAATATAACCAAGGAAAATAATACCCAGGTGGGATTTTTCAGACTTTTAAATATCTTGTATCTCTCTCATTTTTTAACAAGAATTTCAGGCAGAAGTTCTTGTAGGACAGTATCTTAAATGTGTTGTGTGTGATTTCTCTTTAAGGAAGAATAAGCATCATAATAACTTACATTTCTGTACCAATTTATAATTGATAGTTTTCACATATGCTAAATTGTTTGAGAAATTAGCATTCATTTTTATTTCTAGTCATTGTCTTAATAGTAAAACCGACTATTAAAAATAATTCACAATAAATTGAAAGGACTTTTTGTTTCCTACAGAGAAAGTCTCAGCTCTGAAAGGGACTTCCAGAACTCCTTCAATATTATCTCAACAATCAAAAGCAAAGCTAATGTCTAGTTCTGTTGTGGTTAGACTTGCAGATTTTAATATATACCAGGTATGTTTTATTTTTTTAGTGAAATCTTCCCTTAAGCAACTTGTATAAACCAATGCCACCATTTTATTTTAAAACATCTTGACCAGTTCAATGAAATGGTAAAATGAGATGGGATAGAAAATATTAGTTCATTAAGTTTTGTATATATGGTATGTCTGGTGGTTAAAGTAAAAGAAATTAAATTCTTTTTTTGTTTTATTGAACTACCAGGTATTTGCTAGAGTAAATTGTATTCTATGAGCATAATTTTATAGCTAAGAACTCTGTTTTTTTTTTAAGGGCAGGCTTTTTTTTTTTTTTTTTTTTAATTTAACCACCCCTTTCCCCAGATGGTTCTCTCGTCTGTCTGCTGATTGTTTGCTCGCCTTCTGCAGGTGACACTGGGAACTGAACCCGGGAAGGGATTTTTTATTATCTTTTTTTTTTAATAATCAATTTTATTGATACATATTAATAAAGCACAATCCATCCAAAGTATACAATCAATGGTATTCAGTGTAATCACATATTTGTGCGTTCATTACTTCAGTCATTCTTAGAGCACTTTCATTGTTCCAATACTACTAATAAACAAAAACCAACCAACCGACCAAAACTCATCACTTCTCAGTCTCTCTCTGCTTTCCCTCCTGTACATAGCTGCTATTCTTTTTCCTCTTCTCTGGTGTATTTGTACTTATATTTTGCAAAAAAAGTCTAATATATGCAATATCACACATATTCGTGTTTTACATGAGGTTTTACTGTCTTATAGAGTCTGATGCTACAGTTTTTAGCTTTCCTTAGAATAATATACATGACCTTAACCCCTTTCAACCAATGTCATATCCATAACAATAGTACTGCTTGTTACAAACAGCATGATATTCTTTAACCATTTCTATTCATTTTCAAAGATTTACAAACAACCTTTTTACCAATTTTATACAGATTAACCCTTAGCTTTCCATTTTCTACCCTCCTATTTTCTGGTGACCTATGTTCTAATGATTAACTCCTTGAGTTTCCATAATATATTTAGTTCATAATAGCACAATCATATATTATTTATCCTTTTGTGTCTAGCTTGCTTCACGCAAATAATATCCTCCAGGTTCATTCATGCTGTCATTGCTTCATGACTTCACTTCTTACCCTTGTATAATATTCCCTCATGTATATACACTACAATTTGTTTATTCATTCATCAGTTGATGAACACCTGGATTGTTTCCAGCTTTTGGCAATCATGAATAATGCTGCTATGAACATCGGTGTGCAGATGTCTATTTGTGTCTTTGCTCTGAGTTCTTCTGGGTATATACCTAGTAATGGTATTGCCAGGTCACATGACAAGTCTTTATTCAACTTCCTTAGGAACCTCCAAATGGTCCTTCACAGTGACTTTACCATTCTACATTCCCACCAACAGTGAATAAGCATTCCTATTTCTCCACATCCTCTACAACATTTATAGTTTTCCAACTTTTCAATAGCAGCCAGTATAAGTGTGAAATATTGCATTGTAGTTGTGATTATATTTCCCTAATTCGTAGTGATGTTGGATATTTTTTCATGTGTTTCTTCACCATTTGTATTTCTTCTTTGGACAATTGTCTTTTCAAGTCTTTTGCCCAGTTTTCAATCGGGTAGTTTGTCTTTTTATTTTTGAGTTGTATGATCTCTTTGTATATCATGGATATTAAATTAAATTACTCTTATTCAAGCTGTAATCATATAACATGGTCTAATATCAAAATCCTTGAGATGATCACAGTAGGGTATAGAACGTCTTATTTTAATGAAATAAAGAATTATAGATTTATATTTTCGTTTATGAATTGTTATGATTTATTTTGATAAGCCTATGACTTTGAGACAACATTATCTGAAAAATTTATATTTAACACAGAAATTCTCAATGGGGGGTGATTTTGCAACTCCTCTACCCCCTAAGTATATTTACCAATGTCTGGGGACATTTTTGATTGTAACAACTAGAGCGGGGCTGCTGCTAACATCTAGTGGGTGGAGACCAGTGATGCTGTTAAACAGCCTGCAGTGCACAGGATAGCAGCCACACTGAAGAACTATCCGATCCCAAAGGCCCTTAGTACTAATATTGAGAATCCTTAATTTAACTGTTATTTTCTTATTATGCAGTTATTTCTTTCTTTACTTTCTATATACAATGAAACTTATTTAAAGCAGACATTAAAGTTCTTTGCTATGTTTAAAATGTATTGCTTTATTATAGACCTCTACTTTGAGGTATATGGTAATATCTTAAATGGTTAACAGATCATATATTACATATTTATAATTTTAGGCATGTTTGGGATCATTCTAAAAACACTGAGTTGGAAATAAAATCATTTTTCTTTTAGTAGTAGTCTTCTAGGTATGGAAGAAATAAGTATCTTTAAAATAGTGTGTATTCTGCATTAACAGAAGAAAGCACAGAAATATTATTTTATTAGGAGATGGTCATTGTAACAGATTATTAGATGATCATATTAATGAAAAAAGCATTTAATAAAATATCAAATCCATTCCTGATAAGTTATTCAGTAACATGATAATGAATGTTTATTTGAAACCAAGAATTTCATTTTTTTCACTTAGTGAAGAAAAATTAGAGAAATTGCTCTCAAAAAGGAAAGCAAAATGAGTGCTCTCTGTTATTGATTATTTTATATATAAATTAGAGATAATGACTGTGACACAGTTGAAAAGCAGTGAGTAATAAATGTTGGGGTGAGAGATAATACAAAGAATCATTGCAAAATCCAGTCTTGTGCCTATGAATCTAATAATTACACGTAGAGAATAGAGATTAATGACATGATTGATTATAAAATAATCCATAAAAAATCAATGGAATTCTGGCATATTGGAGTTTTAGAGGAGGCCAACAAATAATACCCCTCTTTGCTTGATTTTGTAATCACATGAGAGATATATGCAGGAGTCTGATAGAGATAAAAATGTCATCGTTATTAAAACTAAAGGCCAGAGGACGTAATTTAAGATTGTAGCCAAGTGGACTTACCCATTCTTTATTCCCCTATTATTGACCTGGCAATACTACAGGTCTCCCCCCTGAAGACCTTTCTTGGTTGAATAGGTGGCATAGAGGAGCAGAACTGAATACATGTACTTCAGCAGCCAAGCAGATCCCAAAGAGAGAGAGTAAAGGAGGGGGTATAGTACATACAGAGAACACTTAGATAAGTCATTCTGCCCTAGAAGCCTCTAGGGAGGAGTGAGCGAGTGCTAGAAGAGAGGCCAGGAATATTACTTGAAATGCATATCTGTCCCAGAGTGATATGAAGCTAACAATATGTGACAAAAGAGAGCCATTCAAAATAGGGATAAAAAACTATTAACTACTTACCTCCACTTTATCATAGATTTTTCCCATGTGGGCGTTGGCTCACAACCTTCCTCTCCCCCCTATTTCCTGTAATCCTATGACTCTAGCAATGGAAGAAATTATATCATTGATGTGGAGACAGTGGCCACAGGAGTTGCTACGGTAGGGAGAGGGAAAAAGAGGTGTGATATTGGGGCATTTTCAGGACTTGGAGTTGTCCTCAATGATATTACAGGGACAGATGCAGGATCCTATATATCCTGCCATAACCCACTGAATGGACTGGGAGAGAATATAAACCACAACATAAACTATAATCCATTCTGTGTAGCAATGCTCCAAAATGTACTCATCATATGCAATGAATGTATCACACTAATGAAAGAAGTTGATGTGGAAGGAGGCGGGGTGTGTGAGGAGTGAGGTATATGGGATCCTCTTATATTTTTTAATGTAACATTCTGTGTGATCCATGTATCTTAAAAAAAAAAGAGAGAATAATAAAATTTTTAAAAAAGTATTAAATACTTGCAGATACCCTTATTATGGCATATATACCCTGAAAAAGAAAATTTTAAGATTTAAATGAATTCATATGTAAATCATAGAGGGGAATCACAGATAACCCAAATAAATGAGCATAAAGTATATTAAAGAAACCCCACATACACAAATGTACCAAAACTGAACCAGATCAAACAAGAGTAACTAGAAAAAAAATTATGTTCATCCTAATTTGAATAACTTCTTAATTATTAAAAAGAAAGTGAAATAATCTTTTGTATATTAAAATAAGGTGACACTTTATTAGAAAAAGATTTGTCCCAATATATGCAGAGAAAAACATTCTTACTAGGTAATGTAGGGAATTGACTTAAATTTATGAAGACTGTAAAATAATCAACAGATTTGATAGGCCATTTATATGAGGAAACATAAATAAACCATTGATATATATTCCACTTCTTATGAGAAATACAAAGACATGTTTGTCGAATGAATGAAAAAAATTAAAATAACCTTGAGATACAATCTTGGGACTAATAAACTAGCATAAATAAAATTGATGAAAATTTTGTTTGACTTTTGGGGAAATTAGTAATACATTTTTTATGTGAATATAAATTAGCTGTTTTGTGGGGAGAGTAAAAAAAGTAATCTTAAAACTAGTAGTCTTCTGGAAAAAGAGCAAACTATTTGACAAGAGTGTTTATAGCTGTATTATTTTTAATAATAGTAGAGCAATTCTGATAAGGAATTATTATAAAGAGCATACTGGGAATACATTCTGGTCTTGGACTTAGATTTGTGTCCAGGCTATGCCATTTACTTATCTACATTATTTTTAACAAGTCACTTAACCCATTTGACCCCATTTCTTGATCTGAAAACAGCAGTAATACCAAACTTCTCATTCTTGTAATGGCTTTATGATATGTAAGTCTAAAATATATAAATTATAATTTTACCATATTTATATGTTAGAAAGAATCATCATTAAAATATTTTTGAAATGGCATTGCATAGAAAAGTATAAATAAAATTATTTTCATATCTGTTATTTTAAGGCTCAAAGTAATACATTTGCAAGGGATGTCATACAAAATTGATTTTCAATTGATAAAGATCCAAACAGGTTTATAGTTTTTTAAGTAGTTGGTGGCTGTTATTTAAAAATGATTTACTGTGAATTAAATAGATAATAAAGTTTGCATTGGATAAGAACCATTAATAAATTATTGTAAGTTGTTTTAATAGAGTTTGGAATGTCCATGTTGCATTATTTCTTTGGAAAAGGACTTTTCTTCCTTGTGACTTTAATTAATTTAAATATTTTTCAGGTTTCTACAGCAGACCAATGTCGTTCTTCCCCCAAAAGTATGATTTCCTGCAATAAAAAATCCCTGTATCTTCCACAAGAAATGTCAGCTGTCTATATAGAATTCACAGAATATTATTATCCAGATGGAAAGGATTTTCCAAGTAAGAGTTTCCTATTTTTGGCTTGTCCATTACTATGTTAAAATTTTTTTTTTTGCTGAGTTTTTGAGTCTTATAAATATTAAAAAACTGAAGTTGCTTATTCTTTATTCTTGTTATCAATGTGTGTAATATATTAGTCTAGTGTAGGATTTTAACATATTGTTATTTGTTGGTATGTCCTTCTTCCTTACTAGTTCATGGCATCTTTGACAGGAGGAATGATATGGTATACTTGATTCATTTTATTCCTGTGATTTTTACTCATTTTGAATTTAGTAGCTGTTTGTTAAATTACAAAATAAATGAAGGTTGAGTTGTTTGTAGAATATAATCCTTTCCATTGCAGCTGTACTGTTTTCTTTTCCTATGAGCAGTGTATGAGGGTTCCAATTTTTTGTATCCTTGCCAGCACTTATTTTCCATTTTTAAAATAATAGCCATACTAGTGGGTGTGAAGTGATATCTCTTTGTGGTTTGATGTGCATTTCCATGATGATTAATGATGTTGAACTTCTCTTCATGTGCTTTTTGATCATATGTATATGTTCTTTGAAGAAATGTATATTCAAATCTTTGTTCATTTAATTTTAAACATCTTTATTGAGATATAATTGACATACCATACAATTCACCCATTGAAAGTATGTAATTTAATTGTTTTTAGTGTATCCACAGTTGTGCATCCAGCACCAGCACCACAGGCAATTTTTTTTATTTTTTTTTATTTTTAAAGATTTATTTATTTATTTAAATCCCCCCTCCCCCGGTTGTCTGTTCTCTGTGTCTATTTGCTGTGCCTTGTTTCTTTGTCTGCTTCTGTTGTCATCAGCGGCACGGGAAGTGTGGGCGGCGCCATTCCTGGGCAGGCTGCACTTTCTCTCGCGCTGGGTGGCTCTCCTTACAGGCGCACTTCTTGCGCGTGGGGCTCCCCTACGCGGGGGACACCCCTGCATGGCAGGGCACTCCTTGCGCGCATCAGCACTGCGTGTGGGCCAGCTCCACACGCGTCAAGGAGGCTGGGAGTCTGAACCTCGAACCTCCCATGTGGTAGACGGACGCCCTAACCACTGGGCCAAGTCCGTTTCCCAGCAATTTTAGAATATTTTAATCACCCCTAAAGAGAAACCTTGTACCTTTTAGGTATACTCCTTAATCCCCTCATCCCTCCAGCTCTTAAACAACCACCAGTCTTTTTTCTGTCTTTGTGGATTTGCCTATTCTGGACATTTCATATAAATGAAATCATACAATATGTGTCCTTATGAAACTGACTTCTTTAATAATGTTTTCAAGGTACTTCATTTCTATTTATGGTCAAATAATATTCCATTGTATGGATATATCAACATTTGTTTATCCATTCATGAGTAAGCAAATGCATGTTTTAGTTTCCTAGGCTGCTCCAAGCATGAAATGGCTCATCTTAAACAATGGGAATTTATTTGTTCCTGGTTAGAGTTCAGCAAAATGTCCAGTCCAAGGCATCATCAAGGTGATGCTTTCTTCGGAACCTCCAGGGATCTTTGGCTTCTCTGGCACATGACAAGTCACATGGCGGTATCTACTGCTCTTTCCCTTCTCTTCCAGGTTTCATTGATTTCAGTTTCTTGCTTCCATGGTCTTCTCTGTCTCTCTGTGTTTATTGATTCTGTTTATAAAGGACTCTAGTAATAGGATTAAGACCCATCCTGAATGAGGTGGGTCTCACCTTAATTAATGCAGACTCACCAAAGGGTCCTTCTTAAAATGGGTTTATACCCAGGAATGGATCAACTTTAAGAACATGTTTTTTGGGGGTTATATACAGCTTCAACCACCACACTCCACTTTCTGGACTCCCCTGGAATGAATGTATTTTTCTATATGCAAAATGCATTCATTCCATTATAGTATCTCAAAGGCCTTAAGTCATTTCAGTAACACTGCTTAATACAAAGTCTCATCGAGATTAGTTGTAGGTGTGGTCTGTCCTGGGGCACACTTCCCATCTGTCTGTGTACCTGTGAAACCTAGAAAACAAATTATCTGCTTCTAATATACAATGAAGGGACCATCACAGTATGAAGAGGCACTTTCCAAATATTGGGCAGACTCTTTCTACACACATGGGTGGACCCACTCTCTTGGCCCAAGAAGATGTCTTCAGTCCAGACCATAAGTTCCATGATTCTGTCCTTGAAGTGATTTTTCCTTGAATCTGTCCTTTTTTGTCCCTTTAGTCCAGGCTGGCAGTGGTTCCATTCATACAGATCTCATAAAAAACACAAAGGCCTGAACATGCTTCATTATATTTTCTTATAGGAGTTTTATATTTCTGGTTCTTTTATTTAGGTCTTAAATCCATTTGAATTGGTGTGAGGGTAGTATTGCTTCATAGAAGGAGTTAGAGAGTGTTCCCTCTTCAATTTTTCGAAGGAGGTTGACCAGGATTGTTTTTAATTCTTGGGATGTTTGGTAAAATTCTGTTATGGAGTCATCTGGTCCTGGGCTTTGCATTGTTGGGAGGTCTTTGATTATTTATTCTCTTTACTAGCTATTGGTCTGTTGAGATCTTC
This sequence comes from Dasypus novemcinctus, assembly GCF_030445035.2. Lineage (NCBI taxonomy): Eukaryota > Metazoa > Chordata > Mammalia > Cingulata > Dasypodidae > Dasypus > Dasypus novemcinctus. The sequence continues at coordinate 84,156,183 of NC_080684.1, read as the reverse complement.
TGTTTCTTCTTGAGTCACTGTAGGTAGTTGTGTGTTTCTAGGAATTTGTCATTTCATCTAGATTATCTAATTTTTTGGCGTATAGTTCTTCATAGAATCCTTTTTTAAAAAAAAGATTTATTTTATTTATTTATTCCCCCACCCCTACCCCTCATTGTTTTGCACTCGCTTTCTGCTCTCTGTGTTAATTCATTGCTTGCTCTCTGTGTCTGCGTGTCTTATCTTTAGGAGGCACTGGGAACTGAACCTGGGAACTCCTTGTGGGAGAGAAGTACTCAATCACCTGAATCACCTCTGCTCCCTGCTTTGTTGTGTGTCTCATTGTGTTTATATCATTGTGTCTCATTGCGTTATCTTGTTGATTCAGCTCGCCAGCCAGTCGATTCAGCTCGCTGTCTTGCTTATCTTCTCTAGGAGGCACTGGGAACTAAACCCAGGACTTTATGTGGTAGATGGGCACCAAAATGTTTGAGCCATATCAACTACCCCATAGTATCCTCTTTTTTTTTTTAGATACCAGGGGCTGGGGGATTGAATCCAGGACCTTGTATGTGGGAAGCTAGCACTCAACCACTGAGCCGCATCAGCTTCCCTAAGTTCGTTTGTCTTGCTTGTTGTTTGTTTTTGTTTTTTTAGGAGGCACTGGGAACCAAACCTGTGACCTCCCATGTGGGAGGCAGGACCTCAACCACTTCAGCCACATCTGCTCCCCATAGTATCCTCTTAATAATCATTTTTATTTATGTGCAGTTGGTAGTACTGTCCTTTCTTTTCATTTCTGATTTTATTTATTTGTGTCTTCTCTCTTTTTTCCTTTGTCAGTCTAGTTAATGTTTTGTTGATTTCACTGACCTTTCCAAACTTTTGGTTTTGTTTATTCTGTTTTTTTTTATTCTCTATTTCATTTACCTCTGCTCTAGGCTTTGTGTTTCCTTTTTCCTACTCTTTTTGGGTTTAGTTTGCTCTTCTTTTACATGATCCTCCTCTTAAGAGATTTGGCCTCTGATCTGAGATCTTTCTTCTTCTTCTCCTTTTTTTTTTTCGAGGTACCAGGGCCAGAGATTGGACCCAGGACCTCATATATGGAAAGCCTGCACTCAGCTGCTTGAGCTACATCCATTCACATCCTCTTTTTTATAAAGAACCATTTCTACGTAAATAATTTCACATTCAACACTGCCTTTGCTGCATCCCATACATCTTAGTATGATGTGGTTTCATTTTTATTTGCCTCCAGATATTTCCTAATTTTCCTTGGGATTTCTTCTTTGACCTATTGGTTATTTAAGAATATGTTGTTTAATTCCCACACATTTGTAAATTTCCCAGTTCTCCCTCTGTTATTGATTTGTAGCTTCATTTCATTGTGGGCAGAGAAGAGACACTGTATGATTTCGATATTTTTAAATTTATCGAGTCATGTTTCGTGACCTAACATAATATCCTGGAGAACGATCCATGTGCACTAGAGAAGAATGTATATTCTGCTGCTCTTGGGGAAAGTTTCTGCATATGATTGATAGGTCTAGTTTGTTCATAGTTTGAACAATACTTGTTCATGTCTTCTCTTTCCTTATTGACCTTTTGTCTAGGTGTTCTATCCATTATTGAAAGTGGTATATAGAAATCTCCTACTGTTAATGTAGAACCATCCTTTTCTTTCTTCATATCTGTCAATATTTGCTTCAGATATATTGGAGCTTTGCCAGCAGGTGCATATATATTTTGTAATTGTTATCTTTCCCTGTTGAATTGACTCCTTTAGTAGTATATAGTAACCTTCTTTGTTTCTCATAACAGTTTTTGACATGTCTGTTTCATCTGATATTAATATACCTACCTCAGATCTCTCTTTTATTTCATTATTTTTAAAATTTTATTTTATTTTTTAAGTATAATTATTTTTAGGAGGTACCAGTAATTGAACCTAGGACCTTGTACATGGGAAGTAGGCACTGAACCACTGAGCTATATTCATTCCCCCATCTCTCTTTTTGATAATCTTATGAGATTTATTTTAAGGAATTGGCTCATACTGGCAATTTCTAGATCAGGACATTAGCAAGCTAGAAACTCAGCAGATGACGTTGCAGTCTTGAGGCAGAATTTCTTCTCAGGAAAGCCTGTTTTGTTCTCATTTTCATTCATCTTGAAGTAGTTACTGATTGCTCTTGCAATTTCTTCTTTGGCCCGCTGATTAAGAATGTGTTGTTTAATCTCTATCTATTTGTGAATTTTCCAATTATTCTACAGTTATTGATTTCTAGCTTCATTCCATTATGGTCAAAGAAAGTGCCTTGTATAATTTCAGTCTTTTAACATTTTTTGGTACTTGTTTTGTGACCCAACATGCGGTCTCTCCTGGAGACTGATCTGTAAACACTTGAGAAGAATATATATCCTGTTGTTTAGGAGTACAATGTTCTGTATATGTCTGTTAAGTCTAGTTCCTTTATCATGTTATTCGAGTTCTCCTTATTTATCCTCTGTCTTGATGTTCTTTCTATTGATGAGAGTGGTGTATTGAAGTCTCCAACTGTTACTGTAGAGATGTCTGTTTCTTTTTTCAGTTTTACCAGTATTGCCTCATGTATTTTGGGGCATCCTGTTTATGTGCATAAATATTTATGATTGTTATTTCTTTTTGGTGGATTGCCCCCTTTTTTTTTTTTTTTTTTTTAAAGATTTATTTTTATTTATTTAATTCCCCTCCCCTCCCCTGGTTGTCTGTTTTCTGTGTCTTTTTGCTGCGTCTTGTTTCTTTGTCCGCTTCTGTTGTCGTCAGCGGCACGGGAAGTGTGGGCGGTGCCATTCCTCTGCAGGTGCTCCCTCCTTCGCGCTGGGCGGCTCTCCTTATGGGTGCACTCCTTGCGCGTGGGGCTCCCCTATGCGGGGGACACCCCTGTGTGGCATGGCACTCCTTACGCGCATCAGCGCTGCTCATGGGCCAGCTCCACCCGGGTCAAGGAGGCCCGGGGCTTGAACCGCGGGCCTCCCATGTGGTAGACGGACGCCCTAACCACTGGGCCAAAGTCCGTTTCCCGGATTGCCCCTTTTATTAATATATAATGTCCTTTGTCTCATATAACAATTTTACGTTTGAAGTCTATTTTTTCTAACTACTCCACTCCAGCTTTTTTTTTTTTTTTTGGTTACTGTTTGTATGCAATTTTTTCCCCAGTCTTTCATTTTCGACCTATTTGAATCTTTGGGTCTAAGGTAAGTCCGTTGCAGATAACATATAGATAGATCACACTTTTTAAAAATCATTCTGCCAATGTTTTGATTAGGGAGCTTAATCCATTAATATTCAGTGTTATTACTGTAGGCAGTACATACATCAACAATTTTATCCTTTGGTTTTTATATGTCATATCTTATTTTTTCTCTCTTTTTATCCTTTTATTTTCCATTACTGATAATCTTCATTTTTACATGTTCCTCCAAGCATTTCTCTCCTGTTTTTTTTTTTTTTTTTCTTTTCAGCCTTCAGAACTCTTTACTATTTCTTGTAAGGCAGATCTCTTGTTGATGAATTTTCTTGGTTTCTGTTTATCCATGAATAGTTTAACCTTCCCCTCTGTTTTGAAGGACAGTTTTGCCAGAATTCTTGGCTGGCAGGTTTTCTCTTTTAGTACCTTAAATATATCATTCAACTGCCTTCTCACCTCCATGGTTTCTGATGAGAAATATATACTTAGTCTTATTGCTTTCCCCTTGTATGTGATAATTGTTTTTCTCTTTCTGCTTTCAGGATTCTCTCCTTGTCTTTGATATTTTACATGCTGGTTAGTATGTGTCTCAGTAGGTCTATTAGGATTTATTGTGTTTGGGATATGTTGCACTTCTTGGGCATGAATATTTACATCTTTCATAAGAATTGGAAAATTTTTGACCATTATTTCCTCAACAATTCTTTCTGCCCTTTTCCCCTTCTCCTCCTGGGATACCCAAGACATATATGTTTGTGTACTTTGTGCTGTCATTCAGTTCCCTAAAACCCTGCTCAATTTTTTTCATTTCTTTTCTCTGTTAGATATCAAATGTCCCATCTTCTAGGTCACTGATTCTTTCTTCTTCCTGTTCAAATCTGTTGATGAATGCCTCTAGTGTATTTTTTTTTTTTTGGGGGGGGGCAGGGGGTTCCTGGCTGTGTGATCTTTTTCTTTATTTCTTTTTTACACTTTTAAAATTAAAGTTAGTAGATCACAAAGAATGTTACATTAAAAACCATAAAAAACCATAAAAAACATAAGAGGTTCCCATATACCTCACTCCCCAACCCCCACCCCATCATTTTTTAAAATTATGTATTTTTGAAGATACATGCATCACACAAAAAAATGTTACATTAAAAAATATAAGAGGTTCCCGTAAACCCCCCACCCCCCACCTCACTCCTACCACATCAACAATGTCCTCCATCATTGTGGCACACTCATCACACTCCTCTAGTATATTTTTAATTTCTTCTTTTATGCCTTTCATTCCTATAAGTTCTGTTTTGTTTCTTTCCATTCTTTCAAATTCTTCTTTATGCTCACGTAGTTTCTTTTTTTAAAAAAGATTTATTTTATTTATTTATTTCTCCCCACTCCCTTCATTGTCTGCTCTCTGTGTCTATTTGCTATGTGTTCTTCTGTTTCTGCTTGTATTCTCATTAGGCAGCCCCGGGAACTTATCCTGGGACCTTCTGGAGTGAGAGAGAAGTGATCATTCTCTTGTGCCACCTCAGCTCCCTAGTCTGTTGCGTCTCTTATTATCTCTCCTCTTTGTTTCTTTTTGTTGCATCATCTTGCTGTATCACCTCTCCACATGGGCCAACACTTCTGCATGGGGCAGCACTCCTTGCACGGGGCAGCACTTTGCATGGGCCAGCTTGCCACACAGACCAGCTTGCCTCCACCAGCAGCTTGAGCCACATTTGTTTCTCTAGTGTCTTCTTAATATCCTATATCTCTTTAGCCATATTTCCCTTCAACTTCTTGAATTGATTTAGGAGATTTGTTTGAACATCTTTGATTAGTTGTTTCAAATTCTGTCTTCTCCAAAATTTTAATTTGTTCCTTCGACTGGGCCATATCTTCCTGTTTCTTAGATGGCTTGTAATGTCTTACTGATGTCTAGACATCTGGTTATCTTGATGAATTTACTATGATGGTCAGTTTCTCTGTCTTGCATAGGGTTTATTGTTGATTGACCTTGTGTTAAGGCTCTTCTTTACACTTGGTTCAACTTAGAATTCCCCATATTTAACTGATCAGATTTATTCTGCTTTTCTTCATCTGATTCTTGCCTTGGTTATGTGGTATATTTTTGAATATTCCTCTGTCTGTGCAGTTGTTTCATCCCAAGGAGAAAGCTTCCTTTCCTCTGTTCCTTCTTTTGGAATTTCAAAGAACTGTTCTGTTCATCTTGTTTTACCTCTATAGGTTTTGTTTGTTTTACTTGCCTTCTGTTACTTCCAGCTGCTTTTGCCTAGAGGGCAAATGCTGGGAGGAGGGTCACGCAGAGGGAATTTCCCAAGTCAGTATTTTCCAGTCAAAATGAGGCCAGGGACCCACAAAGGGGGAACAGATAAGTTCCTATGAGCCCTGGAGAGAGGGTCATGACGTTCTGTCATCTCTCTGAAGCAGCGCTTTCCTGGCCAGTTGAGCAGATTGCGTTCTTCAGCAAACTGTTTCCTGTAGCTCTTAGGAGGCATGGTATATCTTTTAAGTCTCCATTGGCTCTCCCCTGTTGGGAGGGATGGGGATGAAATAATGGCCAGGTGTTTCCTGTTTGGAGCAGGCTAAAATAGTGTTTCAGAGCCAGGGCCTAGTGATCTAATTTCTCTGATCAAAATTTGTGATCAGTACTTGGCCATGTCCCACCTTGTTTTTGGGTTGGAGGGCTTCCATGTTCTTCTCTGTCTGCAGCTGCCTGCCAGGGTCAAGACACAAGGCTTTTTTTTGTTGTTGTTGTTTTGCTCTAATAATAATGAAATATTTGTAGGTCTATTTCTATTTTTGTTGGCTTTCACTCATTGTGTCTTTTTTGCATATGTGTGTGTTTGTGTGTATATGAGTGATTTTTGGCTGTGAGTTCATGTTCTTGTAGTTTTATGGGACTTCATTGAGGCCTGGATGGTATTTCTATGCAAAGAATATGCATTTGCATTTGCTTCTGTCAAGCACCTCTGAGCATTAATAACACTAGGCCAGTTTAAATTGAATTTCTCTTTTGAAGCTATTAAGATTGCACAAATATTGTGAATTCTATTTCAAAATCTCTGTGAGATTTTGAATGAATTCTCAGGGAAGATTTGTCATCTGGCCTGTACCAAACACCTGGAAGGACTTTGCTTTCCAGTCAAGCAAACAGGAAATTTGTTTTTTTTTATTCCTGTTTTGTGGGCCAGGTTCATTGCTTTTTCACATTTTTCCTGAGGAGGTAGACATTTGGAATTTTTGATGAGCAAGTCTCCTGATAGATATACCTTGGGCATGCCCTAGGCTTCATTGCTGTCTTCTCTAGTCTGGATAGCATTAAAATGAAGCTGAAGGTCAGCAAGGTTTAGAAGATAACTTCAGAGTAAAACCTGGCTTCAGAACTTAATTTTTCTAGGTTTTCTGCTTTCACTTATTTTTTGTCCTGCAAATTCTTCCCCTTGCTAGCTCAGCAATTCCTTTAAGAACATTTAAAAATATTTATAGATATATTTAGTTATTTTTGCAGGAACATTATTTCCACTTTGTAAAGTTTTAAAGTACTACACAAATGATAGTTTCATCATCATCATCATCATCATCATCATCATGCTTATTTCTAAGATAAATCCAGTCCCTTCAGAAAATCCTGCCATCAAGATATATTCCAAATTTAATCATTTCACATCACTTCTACAACCCCCACCCTAGTACATTTCACCATCATCTTTGACTTGAACTCCTGCAATAACTTCCCCTAACTTGTCTTCTTGCTTCTACTCTTACTTTTCATAGTCCATTTATCCAGAAGGATCTTTTTAAAAATATACATCAGATATTGTCATGCTCCTGCTTCAAGTCCTTAAAATCTTTCATGGTTTCCCATGGTACTTGGAATTAAACCCAACTCCTTGCCCTGGTTTATAAAGTCCTATCATTTAGGCCCCTCTTGCCACTCCAACCCTCTCTAATCTCTCTAGCTTTTCCAATCAATGTTCTTGAAGCAGAACAAGCTCATTTCTGCCTTTATATTCTGTTTCTTTTGCCTGAAACATCTTCCAAGGTCCTATTTACAAATGGGTTCATACCCACAGCCTGGGGGTTAGAACTTGAATATGTCATTAGTGGGAGCCATGATTCAATTCCCAAAGTTACAGATTAAATTGTGTATTTTTCAGTTAGTAAAGCATAGAAAAATGTTTTTGTCTATTTAAATGTATTTGTTATCAACCACATTTTATTACTTTAATTTTCTAAATAACATATTTTAAAATTTCTTCTTAGGAAAGAATAAAACTTGTTAAAAATGCCTTTTCTGTTCTCAGGGAAGATTTAGAACTATCTGTTTATTAAAATTAAAAAAAAATTTTTTTCTCCACAGTTCCATCTCCCAACCTCTATAGCCAGCTAAATGCACTACAGTTTACAGTGGATGAGAGAAGCATTCTATGGTTAAATCAATTTCTGTTGGATTTAAAACAGAGTCTTAATCAATTTATGACTGTATACAAGTTGAATGACAATTCAAAATCTGATGAACATGTCGATATTCGAGTTGATGGCTTAATGTTAAAGGTACCTTATAAACAAGTGGCTGTGACAACAAAACTGTTTTTGTGGAAGAAAAGTAGACAGGATTATAATTTCCAGGATTTAAGATAGGCATGCAAGTATAAATCACCTTCTTTGTATTCTTAATTTAGATTTTGAAATTTATTTTAATTTTACTTCAAAATTATAGAAGCACTTTTTTCAATTATTGATTGCTTTTCTCTAGTGTATTTTTTATTCCTTTCCCCTTTCTTTTTCTAACTTCCTTTTGTTTTTATTTTTTTCACTGTTCATCCATTCAGAGATGAGCAGTGGAAGTAAAATTCAAATTAATAATTTTTTGTGCTTGCCAGAGCTGTTAAAACATTTATTTTAAGAAGAATAAATAATACGATGAAGATTTTAAATTATATCCGGGTTTTATTTGTTCACATTTATCCAATAGAAAGTTGCTTTTTATTATAGCCAAGTAGTTGATAATATGAACTTTTGAAAGGAAGGGGATTAAAAAGAAAAACAACAGAGCTGGTATAGTTGGCTAAATAGGAAGACTAAGCTATAGAAGAAAATTTCAGTTCCTAGGTCTATTGTTCATGGACTAAATTTATATGCCTTCATTTCTTCTATGTAAAATGAAACCAATAATGCACAACTATTGTATTGTAGACATGTTTTTTTTTTTAAAGATTTATTTATTTTTATTTATTTCTCTCCCCTTCCCCACCCCACCCAGTTGTCTGCTTTCTGTGTCCATTTGCTGTGTGTTCTTCTGTGTCTGCTTGCATTCTTGTCAGTGGCATGGGGAATCTGTGTCTCTTTTTGTTGTGTCATTTTGCTGCATCAGCTCTCTGTGTTTGTGGTGCCACTCCTGGGCAGGTTGCACTTTTTTCACGCGGGGCAGCTCTCCTTATGGGGCACACTCCTTGTGCATAGGGCTCCCCTATGTGGGGGACACCCCTGCATGACACAGCACTCCTTGTGCACATCAGCACTACGCCTGGGCCAGCTCATCACATATGTCAGGAGGCCCTGGGTTTGAACCCTGGGCCTCCCATGTGGTAGGTGGATGCTCTATCCATTGAGCCAAATCCGCTTCCCTGTAGACATGTTTTAAAAATCTCAGAGATCTTATAATATTCATGTAAAAGGACTTATTTTATCATATTTACACTTGTGGTTTAAGATACAACTATGTAATGATCTTTGTGTTTTCTGAATATGAGCAGTTTTAAAACCAGTCAATTTAAACTCTTTGATAAGTATAGTTTGAGGACTGGCTTTAATTATCATCTGAAAATTATTTTGAATTTATTTTCTTTTTCTTCCGGAAAAGTGGTTCTAATGTGATCCTTTCATTTATTTCATTCACTTATCCAGGCATCCCCCAAATTTCTTGGACTTAAACAAACCTAAAAAAAAAACCAAAACACCTTCTTTCAGACTTGACACTTTCTTATATGTATTCAGGGCATAATAAGCATTTAATAAATAATGATTTAATTCAATTTTGTTCTTTTTATTCTGTGATCTGTTGTGTGCAAAAAATAATTGCTTATGTGTTGTACAATATTGAGTAATTTTTTTAAAGATTTATTTTTATTTATTTATTTCTCCCTACCCCCTTGTTGTTTGCACTTGCTGTGTCTCTTCATCTTCGCTGTTTCTTTAGGAGACACCGGGAACTGAACCCATGACCTCCAGTGTGGCAGGGAGGCACCTAATTGCTTGAGCCACCCCCATTTCCTGTTTTTTGTGTGTGTGTGTCTCTCATTTTGTGTTTTTTTTCCTGTGTTTCTTTTTGTGTCATCTTGTTGCATCAGCTTACCATGACTGCCCATCACATCAGCTCACTGTCTTGCTTGTCTTCTTTAGAAAGCACTGGAACCTCTGCTCCCTGCTTTTTTATGTCTCTTATTATGTTTTTCTTCTTGTGTCTTTGTTGCATCATCTTTTGAGTCAGCTTGCCACACCTGCCCATTGCGCCAGCTCTCTGTCTTCTATAGGAGGCACCGGGAACCAAACCACGGACCTCCCTTGTGGTAGGCGGGAGCTTGATTGCTTGAGCTACATCCACTTCTCTGAGTCATTCTTTTTTAAAGTTCTCTTCTTGTCATCGTCAATCATTTGAGTCTTTTTTACTTGGTGTAACAAAAAGATTTGAGGATAGAGAGTTGTTGTTTCATGCCTAGATAGGAAAATAGTATTTGGGGGATAAATCTAAAGAAAAATAACTTATAAGCTAAGTTGTATTCTTGATTATTTTATCTTTAAGATGCATGGATTTGTAAATTGAACTGCATTAATTTTTTTCCCTTCTAGTTAGTCATTCCTTCTGAAACAAAATCTGAATGTCATCAAGATCAACCACGTGCAATTTCTATTCAGAGTTCTGAAATGATTGCCACAAATACAAGGCACTGTCCAAACTGTCGACATTCTGATCTAGAAGCTTTGTTTCAAGACTTCAAAGATTGTGATTTTTTTAGTAAATCATATGCCAGCTTTCCAAAATCTTCTAATAGTTTTAATCTTCTTCATCCAATCTTCCAGAGACATGCTCATGAACAAGATACCAAAATGCATGAAGTTTATAAAGGAAATATTATTCCCAAGTTGAATAAACATACTCTTAAAACTTCTGCTGCCATGGATGTTTGGGCTGTGTACTTTTCTCAATTTTGGATAGACTATGAAGGGATGACACGTGGGAAAGGACGGCCAATAAATTTTATAGATTCTTTCCCTCTTTCTATCTGGATTTGTCAACCAACAAGATACACAGAGTCACAAAAAGAACTGCAGACTTGTAATCGAGTATCTCTCAATATATTAGAAAGTGAATCCAATGATTTGGCTGGCCGATTGAAGCACAAAAAGCTCTTGAAGGAGTATTATAGTACAGAGGCTGAGCCCTTCACAAATGGCAGTCAGAAACCCTCTTCATCAGATACATTTTTAAAATGTTCTTCTTCGTCACCAGATGCAGATATTCATATCCTGGTTCATGTCCATAAACATGTCAGTATGCATATCAATCACTACCAGTATCTATTCCTGCTTTTCCTCCATGAATCACTTATTCTACTTTCAGAGAACTTAAAGAAAGACGTAGAAGCTGTGACTGGCAGTCCTGCCAGTCAGAGTTCCATTTGCATTGGAATTTTACTTAAAAGTGCAGAAGTGGCTCTTTTGCTACATCCAGTGGATCAAGCAAATATTCTTAAGTCTTCTGTTTCTGAAAGTATGAGCCCAATGGTTCCAGATTACTTGCCTACAGAAAATGGAGAATTTTTATCTACAAAGAAAAAACAAGTTGGTGGTATAAATCAAATTAGAAGTGTAACTCTTAATCATATGGCAGACAGCAGATCTATGAGTGTTGACCTCAGCCATGTCACTTTGAAGGATCCACTGCTTTTTAAATCAGCTAGTGATACAAATCTGCAAAAAGGTATTTATTTCCTGGATTATTTATCAGATAAAAGTTTAGGGAAAATAAGTGAAGATGAAAGTAGTAGTCTTGTTCACAAAAGTGGCTCTGGAGAAATTGGATTAGAAATAAGTGACAAAAAGAATTCATCATATGCAGACTCAAATAATGTCTTAAACTACAGAGAAGATTCAAGTATTCTGTCATATGAAAATAGTGGTAATCAAAACATAGTTTCAAATAGTTTCGCTGGTAAGGAAAATGAAACCATGGAATCCATCTTCAAAGCTGAAGATTTGGTTCCAGAAGCAGTGTCACTCTCTGAGAACCTGGAAATCAATAAAGATGCATCCACAGATAGAGCACTTAAATCACAGTGTTCTTTAAGGTAACAACATATTGTATTTGTTTTTATTTTGGGGGGTGTGTATCTTTGTATTTTGTTTTGCTTTAAACAAAAAACCTCATGACAAAATATGTCATTGTTGGAAGAGTACATTTTTCAAAATATAAATATAAAAGCACTTTCAGTTTATACATTTTAAATGTAATTTAAAAACCTGTGGATAGTATACATATTTTTATTGGTGACTAATTATGAATCTTGCATTGAATGCTGTAGAGAATGCAGAAGTAGTTTTATGTGATAATCCCTGACTTCTTGGAATGCACAACCTGTAATTTGACCAAATATCCTAGCAGCAGGTAAAATTTGTCAGTAAAAAGTCTACTTCTACTCTTTCTATAAGTTTTGATATATTTAGGTTATTTCAGATGTCAATTATTTATTAATAGTTCAGTTATGAAGAGTAATTCAGTCTCAAAAGAAAACAGTTTATCTATTATAGAGCAGGGGTTCTTAACCCCCTAAGAGGTCTGTGGAAAGATTTCAGGGGGTCTGTGAGCTTGAATTGAAAATTCAAAATAACATTATTCTTTTTTTAAAAAAATTAATTAATTAATTTCTCTCCCCTCCCTGCCCTCCAGTTGTCTGCTCTCTGTGTCCATTTGCTGTGTGTTCTGTGTCCGCTTGTATTCTTTTCAGCGGCACCAGGAATCTGTGTCTCTTTTTGGTTGTGTCATCTCACTGGGTTGGCTCTCTGTGTGTGCAGCGCCACTCCTGGGCAGTCTGCACTTTTTTTGCACAGGGCAGCTCTCCTTATGGGGCGCACTCCTTGCACGTGGGGTTCCCCTATGTGGGGGACACCCCTGTGTGGCATGGCACTCCTTTTGCACATCAATGCTGTGTGTGGGCCAGCTCACCACACAGGTCAGGAGGCCCTGGGTTTGAACTCTGGGACTCCCATGTGGTAGGCAGATGCTCTATCCATTGAGCCAAATCCTCTTCCCAACATTATTCTTGTGGGGATGTGTTGGTGCAGGTGTGAGGTACTTATAAATAATACACAGTATAGTGTGGACTTTGTAAGGGGTTCGTGATTTTCACCTGACTGGCAAAGGTGTCTGTGGAGCAAAAAAAGCTTAAGAATCCCTGATACCTACTCTCCAGTTCATTGACTTGTCCATGTCGGCTAACAGGGAGGTGGGGATAGTCAGCTATCACACCAGGGAACCAAGAGAGTCTATAGCTGCCAGCAAGAGAATTCCATCCATCAGCCATATGGAATCTAAGCCCCTTTTCAAGTTAGAGGCAGAGTATGGATCCTCAGTATGTAGAAATAAAATATGGATTAGAGTGGACTTACTGGTATTCTACTATAGAATTATTGTGACTCTAGCAATGGAAGAAACTGAATCATTGATGTGGTGACTGTGGCCAGGGGAGTTGCTGAGGGCAGGGAGAGGGAAGAAGAGGTGTGATATGAGTGCATTTTCAGGACTTGGAATTGTCCTGAATGATATTGCAGGGACAGATGCAGGACATTATATATCCTGCTTTAACCCACTGAATGGACTGGGAGAGAGTGTAAACTACAATGTAAATTATAATCCATGCTGTGTACCAGTGCTCCAAAATGTATTCATCCAATGCAGTGAATGTGCCACATTGATGTAAGAACTTGGTGATGTAGGAGTGGGGGTAGGTGGGGAGGGCAGGTATATTTTTAAGATAACATTTTGTATGATCTATGTATCTTAAAAAAATTTTTTTTTAATCTATTAAAAAAAAAAAGAACCCCTGATATAGAGAGACATATGAGTGGTTTGATAAATAATGAAAAAAAAAATTAAGAAAATCAGGACATTTTGAAGTAGACTTTATTCATTTGCGAAATTTTACATGAGACACACCAGTCTTTATGAATCTTGGCTGCATGACAATATTTTGAAAAACTAAAAATTTAGATTAATTATTTGGTTACTGCCTTGGCCATAGTTTTAAAAGCATTAATCGTTGTTTTATTTTATTTTATTTTCCAGGTTTATAGGCTTTATTTATTTATTTTTCTTCATTATTTTCTTTTAAATGTTACATTCAAAAAATATGAGGTCCCCATATAACCCCCACCCCACCTACCCCACCCCTCCCACTTCAACAATAATGATTGTTTTAGTTTGCTAGGCTGCAGAAAGTAGGTACCATAAAATGGGTTAGTTTTGAACAATGGGAATTTCTTAGATTAAAGCTTATGGTTTTAAGACTGAGAAAAATGTCCAAATCAAGGCGTCATCGGAGGTTTCTCCATGAGGACCAGCTGCTGGTGATCCTGGATTCCTCTGTCACATGGCAAGGCATATGGTAGTGCCTGCTGGTCTGTCCCTTCTCTTCCTAGTTTTGTTGCTTTCTGCTTCTTGCTTCCATGGCTTTCTCTTTCCCTGTCTCTGAAATCCACTTTATATCCCCACTTTATATCCCCCAGGACTGTATTAGCTTTAAGAACATGATTTTCTGGGGTACATACAGTTCCAAACCACCACAGTGACATGTAAGTTATACTTTTTAAGTATAACTTAAAAACTTGTGGATAGTATATATGTGCTTTTATTTTGTTAGAAGTCTTTTAAAAATAGAATTCCTTTCTTTATATGTAATGATTTTCTAATAATTTTGTTTCATAACAGTGGAAAGCCTAAGGAACGTTGCCTACCCAACCTGACTCCACTGGGTGTTTCTTATAAGAACATGAAAAGAAGCTCCTCACAAACCTCATTGGATACCATTTCACTTGACAGCATGATATTGGAAGAACAGTTGTTAGAAAGTGATGGAAGTGATAGCCATATGATTTTGGAAAAAGGTAAAGTAATACAGTTTAAAATTCATATATATATATACACATATATATGTAGTATATATATCAACAAAAGTGATAAAGTATTTTTAGTTATTTTCAGTAATTGTTCATTATAGCTGAAAAGACTTATATACACACATACCACATACACACATACAGTATACAAAGAGCAGTGTACCTAATTTTCTAATTTTTTTAACCATATACCCATGACTCTGTGGTTAACACCCAGCAATTATTTGTTTGTAGTAATTTAGATCATAAAGTGGCTAACATTAAAGCTACCAGCCTCTGCCACAGAGGTTCCTATACCTGGAAATTTGATTAGTCGGGCTTAATTTGCAAGATTAATTCTCAATTATATGGTTCTATGACTGGAATTTTACCAGACTGGGTTCACTGATTCCCCAAATCAGCATTCTTTTCATATACATGATCATGTATGATTGAACTATATGTTTTGTCCATCTTATTCAGAGGGAAAGGAATGACTTAGAAAGTATTAGATGCATCACCATCAGTAAGCCTTGAGGACTTTGTGAACCATACTAAAAGCATGGATCCTAGCCAGAGAGTATTTGCCACAGATGCAAAACATGGGAGATCAGAGGTGAATCTACTTGTAGGAAAATAAGCCTATTGATGCAGTTGAAAACAGCTTAGATAAAAGGAAAGGCTTATAGCTTATCCAAGACTATTAGTAATATATTAAATATGTTGTAATATAACTATATACTGAATAATAGTATAATAACTATTATTAATATAACTGTTATAATAACCATCATTTATTGTTAGGTGCTTAAATAGTTTACTTCATTAATTTGAACAACAACCCAATAATCATAGTATCTGACATTTATTGAGCATTTACTATGTGTTAGCATTGTTCTGTGTATTTTTTGTGTAACTTAAAGAAATTAGGTACCTTGTCCAAAGTTATACAGCTGATTAGTAATAAGACAGATTTGGAACTCTGCTAGTATACTCCAGAGCACAAGCATTTCACCAACCAGCTCCTCAGACTTAGAAAATGATTACCATATGTAAATAAAAATTCCCAGTCTGACCCTGTGATAGACAATTCATAGTAACCTCCATTCCAGTATACCTTACAAGTTAAATGTAGAAGAGGTACTGATATTGTTCATAAAATCTATATCAGACTCCGGGATAGCTCTAGCCTTAATCCTTCCATCTCCCTGCTTATGGTTTCAAATTCTTTCTTAACAGAAGATTTCTGTCCTATGATCAAAATATACTTCAAAAATAGTGTTCCTGTAGAAAATATCTGAATTTATTCAGAAAAAGCCTGAGTGATTTTCTTATTGTTATTTCTAAAAATTTAATAATGAATGCGATTACTGCTTAATGTAGAAAACTTGAAGATACAGATAACTACTAATTAAAAAATAAAAAGCATCCAAAAATCTGTAGTTAGAAATATTGATTAATATTTATCCTATAAATTAGTGTGTATATTCAGATATGTGTGTATTTGGTGTCATATATTATTATTATTTTTAGGAGGTACCAGAGATTGAACCCAGTACCTTGTATATGGGAAGCAGGTGCTCAACCACTTGAGCTACATCTGCTCCCCTTATATATATTATTTTGTAACCTGTTCTTTTTTATCGTTTGTAAGCATTTTTTAATATTATTTAAACTCCTCAAAAATATTTTAAATCTATATAAAATTGTTAAAAGAATGTTCCATGATCTTTTCATTTCTTAATGTCAGATGTTTATCTTGTTTATAATTTTTCACTTATAAATATTCTATAATTAATATCTCTGTTCATAAATTTTCAACTGCCATTCTCATTACTACCTTAGACTAGATTCTTGCAGATTATTTTAAGGATCTTGGAAAATGTAAAGGGCATTGATTTTATGTGTAATATTTAAAGGAAATGTGAGTTCTCCAGAACTCAAATAATTGTTCTCTTTATCACAGGATATTGATTTTCACTGGAAGGAAACCCTTGGTTTCTTCTATTATTTTACAAAACATATGTGAATACTTTCTCAGTGTAAAAAATTTTCAGATAATACAGAAATATCTAGAGCAGGGGTTCTTAACCTGAAGTGTCCATGAGCTTGAATTGAAAAAAATCAACTTATTGTCTTCATTTTCTCTGACCTCTAACTGAAATCTAGCATTTCCTTCACTTATGAATGTATGCAATAAAAAAAATTACAGTAGTATTCATTTCACCTGACTGGCAAAGGGGTCCGTAGAGCAAAAAAGGTTAAGAACCCCTGATCTAGAGTAAAAATTGAATACCATTTTAATACCACTCACACTCTGTCCTTGACACTGGTCCCTATTCTAGAAATAATTTCCATCAACTTTCAGAATGTATACTCCCCCCATGTATATTTATACATGTTATGTACATATTATACAAATACATAGTCATACTACCAACACAAGCTTCTAACATCTGTTATTTCCATTTCCACTCCCTTCTTCATTTTACAGGCAGGTATTCTTTATAAAATGCAAATTTGATCATATCACTTTCCAATTTAATGCAATAACTTCTCATTTCCATAATGCTACTGAAGTTTAAAATACTTAACATTACAGAAGAGGCTTTGCATGATGTTGCCTCAGCCTACATTGCCTGCATTTTCTCACTTGCTGTTCAGATGTACTGCAGTATATCTCGGTTTTTCTCTTAGTTCTTTTACTGTGACAAACTTCCTCCCACCCCCCTCAGGGTCTTTGTATCTATGTCTAGAATGCTTTTTTTTCTGTTCAGTTTAGCTTTAATGTTACTTTATTAGGGAAGCCTTTACTCAACCCCTGACTATGGGTGGAACCCCTAGTAAATGCTTTATTAGCTCTTCATATCACAATTGTATTTATATGTATTTTCCCTGATCCTAGAAATTGTTTGTTCTTTCATAATTTATTGAGCACAAACTATGTTGCCAGGGACTGGATTAGAAGCCAAATGTATAGTAGTGAATCGTATAATAAAAAGTTGAGCTTTGTATTTTGTATGTTTTTGGTTTTTATCATCTGTTTTTTTCGAGTAATTAGTTTTTATGGTAGTTTTTAAAGTTTTTTTTAAAGTATTGTCTTTTAACACATAGTTTGAGAAACACTGAAGTAGGGTGCACTGAGAAGTTAGGGAGGTGCATACATGAAGATGGTGAATGATCACACTAATAATAAGTGGTATTAATTTCATGTAAAAAATAATTAGGAGTTACTATAGGGTACTGAAAAGGAAAATGAAGTGATGAAAGTGTAACTATTCAATGTAGGATCAGTTAGAGGAGATCAAACTGGCCTACCAGGAAGCTTAGTCCTGTCAGGACTGCAGCAGCTACAGTGGGGAAAGTAGAGTCTGTGGTCAGCAATAGTAGAATTTTTTTTCATCCTATTTATGTTTGGAATCTCAGTATTGCTAACGTTTTATTCTGGGGAATTATTTCACGTTATTTGCTAGCTCTAGCCACAATCTGGTTTTTCTTTGATTATTGTCTTTTAAGCTAAGGTATGCTTAAAAGAAAGAGTCGAAGGGAAGTGAAGGGAAGTCCTTTTTGGTTAAGTGTAACAATATTGGATCATGTGTAAAACTGATTTTAATTTATTAAATCTACTTTTATATTATTTTAGGTATTAAAAAAAACTCTTCCACAAATTACCAGAGTTCAGCAGAGAATGTGAATGCCAGTGCAAACATACAGAATCATGGTGAAACCTCTCCAGATGCCATCAGTACAAATTCAGAGGGTGCTCAAGAAAATCATGATGACCTGGTAACTATTTCAGATGTTTTCTATGAAGAGAAATGCCATCAACTTTATTTATCTTATATTCAATATGTATACAGTTTTGCACATTAAATTAATACATAAAATGAATTGACCTAAATATAGCATGATTCACTTTGTTCTTTATATACTTAAGTGCTTTCTTCACTCTTGCTGAATTATTTTTCTATGTTTTATTTTTCTAAATTTGTTTTATTGATAGTTTGGGGTAGAGGAGGGTTTTGTCTTTTTTCCATCCTGTCTTGTTTTTTGATCTTTGCTTTGGTTCATTTTAAATACATTTTGAAAAAGTTTGATGTAGTGAATGGGGTTAGTCCTTATAATGACCTTTTATACAAAGGAAAGGTGTTTCTGGTTTATTTTAAGTCCTCCTGACCAAGGAAATGATCTTAGGAAAGATTTAGAAAATACATTATGTTCAACTTTTAGTGAAAATAATTTTATATGGAAATATTACATAATTATACTTTGTGACCTAAAAAAAAACCCTTTTCTTGACTAAGAAGAAAGGAAGCTAAAGTTTTCCCTATAACAACAAGTTCTATTGGTCAAACTTACATATTTTGGTTTTTTGGTCACAATTATGTTATTTTTAAACTTTAAATTATTTGGTATTCTAATATTTATACAATCATTAATAGATGTCAGTTGTGGTGTTTAAAATTACTGGTGTTAATGGGGAAATTGACATCCGAGGAGAAGATACTGAAATCTGTCTTCAAGTGGACCAGGTGACAGCAGATCAGTTGGGCAATATCAGTTTTCGGCATTATCTTTGTAATCGTCCAATAGGTAAGATCATATATTCTTTTTATTACTTTTTACACAAGAAACTTTAATTTTAATTTGTTTTGTTTTTTATAATTATAACTCATCAGTAGTCTTACCTTTGCTGTAATTGACTTCAATGAATATTAAATTTATTTATGATAATGAAGGAAATGTGTTCTTTTAGAGGCCTTATTCCATTAACTATTTTAATTGTTTGAAGACCTATTCTTTCATTTCTTTTTGTTCATGCTGTTCAGAGCCTTTGACTTTTTCATTCTTCCCATTCTTTGAGATAGTGGGCCTGTGAAAACAAGACTCTTTTCTATATGAAAAAAGGTAACAAAGTAATCCTAGGTCAGATTTAGTTCTACATCAGGAAAAATGTCAATATCTGTATGCCATTCTCTTGCTTGTAAGCAGACATTTCCTGAATCTGGCATGGTGTTTGGTATTTAGAGAAAAACATGTACCCTGTTCTATTCAACACATTGACTTGGACACAAAGGGATTTAAGCAGCTAAATATGCAGTATGCGAAGAGGAAACCACATTAAACGTTTTCAGAGTTTATATGGAGTTATCACTAATGGCTTTCATTCATTTGAAGAAATGAATTTATTAGGATAGTTGTATTAAAAATTTTAAATGACAATGTTCATTTTTAAAAGTCTTTTAAAGTCACTGAGCTGTAATATTTTTCTTTGCTGTATATACAGAATGCTATATCTGATACATAACATGTTGAAATAAATACAGCCCTGCATGATATCAGATAAGTATGCTATAACTTCTCATCCGGGGAATTGCAGTTAAATGTGCCATTTGTCTGTAAGCGAGAATTATAGAAAAAAATTGGCTCCTGGCTTTTTTCTGTGTATAAGCCATGCAGTGTTCAATGTATCTGCTAAAAAATATTGAGAAATCTATATTAGAAAGTGTAAATCCCATTGATTTGCAAAGTGGATGAAACTAAGTATATTTTAAAAAAGACTTAATAATGGGGGAAAAAACAGAAGAAAAACGATTGGACATAAAATTTAAAAACTTAGATCCTATTCTATACCCAACCCAAACACTTTTCAAAGTATACACTCTAAGTTATTTCTAGTTGCACAATTTTTATTTTTCATACTCTTTATATCTCCATACCATATCCTATTACTTTGTTTCATTTTGTTCCTAACTGAAGAAATCATTCTGTAATGCCCTCTTGTATGTGTTATATAATCAGTGCTAGCTAGGTTCCTCCCCACCCCCCAAGTGTTTTGTTGGTTGGTAAAAGAGAAACATAAAAGCAAGGGAAAGAAAGGAGGAGGAAAGGTGAGATTGGAAGTAGGAAGAAAAAAACCCAAGCTTAGCTTGAACATTTCAAACAACAGTAAGGCATACTAATAAAGACTAGTATTTGACCTACAGTTTATATATACTGCTGTCCTCTGATTTGAACAATTAATATTGCAAGTTGGTTTTTTAAATTAACTAATCATTTTATTAATACATGTTAATAAAGCATGCAATTCATCTGAAGTATGGATCTTAATACAATAGTTATAGGGCATAAGAGGTAGGGGGACTTGATTTTAACTGTTTTATCTCTGGTCCAAAATACTCTTTTTGTTTAAAATTATTTCTGGCTCTTAACTCCCTATAGTGTGTGTGTGTGTGTGTGTGTGCGCGCGTTTATGTATGTATCTTTGAGGGGAGGGGCTAAGTCAAAGGCAAAATAAAATTACATTAACTAGATTGTTTTTTGCTAATTATTATTCTTAAGTAGATAAATTAACTTTGGTTGTTTTCTTGATGTATGAAAGAACACTAGTATCAGTTTTTGGCCTTTTCTTTTGCTGTCTATTTACAAAATAAAAATGTCTGAGTTTCTAAATGTTAAAGAATTCTTAGGAATTTTTAAAATTTTTGATTCTTCTTTTACCCATATCTTACTTTTTTTAAATGTTAATAAGTGGTATTAACATTAATTATATCTAATTCTGTGAAATAACCTTTTTAAAAACAATTCTGCACTTTGATTTGTGTATGGAGACCTATCCTTGGTGCATAAATATCATATTTTTAATTTCTTGCACCCTTTTCCATTACAAATATGTATAACTTGACCTCTGTAAGCCTCTAGTGTTCACATTTTTTTCTCTTTGCCTATGCTGATGGAAAATCAAATAAAATATCTTTTCATCATGAATTTATTTAGCAGGGTCTTCTCTTGATGACTCATAGGATGTATAACTGATACGTCAGTAATAGAAAAAGTTGTGACTTTCCAGAGCAAGTAGTTTGTTTATATCTCATGGGTTCTGTGAATTGTGAAACTGACTGTGTTTTTAGCTTTGCTGCTAGGAAGCTCTCAGAATCATCTTTGGCCTAGGAACCTTAAATAATGTTTGGTTTATTAACCTTACCATTCTTTTTTTTCCCTTTCCATTCTTATTTTTCTCTTGCTTACTTATTTTTTTATCTGATTATATCATGTGCATGTTGCCTTCTAATCTTTTTTGGACCTGGTACCATAAAACAAACAGAATAGTTAACATGAAGGCTAGTTTACAACTAGTTTTTACTTCACCAGTTCCACTAGGAACTATTACTATTTAAAATTAGATTTCCTATGGATACTTTATTGAAATTAAAAAAAATTTTTTTAAACTCACATATTTGTACCTCAAATTCTTTTTTGGGCCAAGGAATAAATTAATGCAATAGTATGCATATATTTCCTTTACTATACTTTAAGTTTTAGGTCTCTCTTCTAATAGATACATTTTAATTAGGTTTTTTCTATTTGCTTTTCTGTTACTAAAAGATTTTTCTCTCTCTCTCTCTTCTTTTTTAAATGTTACATTCAAAAAATATGAGAGGTCCCCATATACCCCTCACCGCCCTCACCCCATTCCTCCCACATCAACAACTTCTTTCATCATTGTGGGACATTCATTACATTTCGTGAATACGTTTTGGAGCACTGCTGCCCCACATGGATAATGGTTTACACTCTCCCCCAGTCCACCCAGTGGGCCACGGCAGAACATACAACGTCCAGCATCTGTCCCTGCAGTACCACCTGGGACAAGTCCAAGTCCTGAAAATGCCCCCATATCATATCTCTTCTTCCTTCTTCCTACCCTCAGAAGCTACCATGGCCACTTTTTCCACATCAGTGCTACAATTTCTTCCATTACTAATCACAATAGTTCCATAGCTTTTTTGGTTCCTTAAGAGTCATCTTAAATGCCATGATACTGTTTGTTAATTAAAGATGTATGGATAGGTCTATATGCAAACACAACCAAAATCAGAAGTGTGTATCATATCAGAGTTATGTAATGGCATACTTATGTTTCTGTAACCAAAAAGTAGAAAAAATGGAAATGGGGTTGTATATGTCATATGTATATATGCCGTGTAGAATATAATTTAAATTAGTTTAGGGGGTAAACATTAAAACTGTTGAGGGGTGGATGTGACTCTTACAGTTGAGCATCTGCTTCCCACTAGGGAGGTTCAGGTTTGGTTCCTGGTGTACCCTCAAAAAAAACCCAAAAAACAACAATAAGCAAACAAATGAAAAAAACCAACTCAGGGGAGCCAATGTGGCTCAGTGGTTGAGCATCAGCTTCCCAGGTTCAGTCCCTGGTCCCGGTACCTCAAAAAAATAACTACAAAAAAACAAAACAAAAACTGTTTTATTACTGCCTTAATATTGTACAAATTTACAATAACTTCTAAATGACAAATAATAAAGCGATATTTTGGAATAGTGCTAAAAGGTTATCATTTTTGTGTGTTCATTCCCATAGGTTCAGATCAGAACACTATAATTCATTCCAAATCCTCTCCTGAGATTACTCTGAGGTTTGAAAGTGGGCCTGGTGCTGTAATACACTCTTTACTTGCAGAAAAAAATGGATTTCTGCAATGCCATATAGAAAATTTTAGCACTGAGTTTCTAACGTCTTCTCTTATGAATATTCAACATTTTTTGGAAGATGAAACTGTTGCAACAGTGATGCCAATGAAGATACAAGTTTCTAACACAAAAATAAATTTAAAAGTATGTTAATATTTTTGTATTTTCATGATATAAATATTTACCTAGACTTTGGTTCATGTCTAAGAATATACCTTCTCTATAATATATGTTCTATCAGCATTTATTAAAATGAATTAAATTTATTGGTCTTTATGAATAATGTAGAATTATAGAAATTAGAATACGTCAAAATAGAAGAGGCAATTTTCTTAATATATCTACTAAGGCGTGTAAAGATATATTTCTCATTAAAAAAATTTAGTAACAATGTTTAAGAAAATGGTTGTATTAATTTTGTCATTTAAGAAAATATACCAATACTATTTCTCTTTCCTTTAGGATGATAGTCCACGTAGTAGTACAATATCCCTTGAACCAACTCCTGTAACTGTACATATTGATCATCTTGTGGTAGAAAGAAATGATGATGGCTCTTTTCATATCAGAGGTATATATGAAAAAAACAGTTTATATGAACACCTACCAAACTGTAAAGTTAAATTGTTTGTGTTGATTGTTTTCATTTATACTTATTGTTTATTTTATATGTATATACGTAATGTAGTAGTAGATGACTAAGTAGTAGATGACTAAGGGACACTTTCAGTATAAAATATCATCTCTGAATTGACTTCTACCCCAGAAATAATTCATGTACGGTTGATTTAGTATCATAGTACTACAATAGGTAGTTGATGAGCCCCAGGAAAGGAATGATTTCACACAGAGTTGACAAACTTGGTGTATCACCAGCAACACAGCCTTCCACAATCACTAGTGAGAGGCTATATAGTAAATAGAACCAGCATCAATAGTCAAGGAAATGGGATGATTATGCATCTAAGAATTCTCAAATATTTGGGGAAAAAATGGTATCAGTTGGAGTTCTTGCTTGTAAAAAGAAGTACTCTCTAGGTGATTGAGAAGAAAAGGAGCCTGTTAAAAAAATATTGGAAGGGAAGAAAACTGAGTCAAGAACTAAACCCTTACATTTATGGTTAATTGATTTTTACAAGGGTTTCAAGACAATTCAGTAAAGAAGAGAATAGTTTTCTCAACAAATGGTGCTGAAACTACTAAATATCCATAGGCAAAATAGTTAAGTTGGACCCCTTCCTTACCATACGCAAAAAGGCACTGAAAATGAATCAGAGACCTACTTGTAAGAACTAAAAATATGAAACTTTTAGAAGAAAACAGTAAAATCTTCATGTCCTTGGGTTAGGCAAAGACTCCTTAGATACTACACCAAAAGCACGAACAACAGAAGCAAAGATAGTTAAATTGGACTTCATCAAAATTATCAGCTTTTGTGCTGCAAATAATACTATCAAGAAAATAAAAAGACAACTCATAGAAGGGGAGAAAATACAAATCATATATCTGGTAAGGGACTGGTATTCAGACTATATATGAAGTCTTACAATTCCATAGTAAGGAAACAACCCAACTTAAAAATGGGCGAAGGATCTAAATAGACATATTTCTAAAGATCAGTGAGAACATGAAAAGTTATTCAACATCATTAGTCATTAGGGAAATGTAAAACAAAAGTATGGTGAGATACCACTTCATGCCCACCAGTAATGCCAAAATAAAAAAGAGTGGATAATAACAAGTGTTGGCAAGAATGTAGAGAAATTGGAATCCTCATACATTGCTTGTGGTGGTGATAGGGGGGTGTTGGAAAATGGTATATGGCCACTTTGGAAAAAGTTTGACATTTCCTCAAAATATCAAACATGGAGTAACCATCTGACCCAACAAATTTCCACTCCTAGATATATACCCAGGAGAAATGAAAACATGTATCCACACAAAAACTTGTACATGAATATTTATAGCAGAGTTAATTACTCTTAATAATGAAAAGGTGGCGACAACGCAAATATCCTTTGATGACTGGATAAACAAAATGTAGATACATACTATAATATGGATGACTTTGAAAATATATTATGCTACTTCAAGCCTGTTCAAAAGACCCCAAATTGTATGATTCCATTTACATGAAATGTCTAGAAAAGACAAATCCATATAGACCAAAAGTAGATTAGTAGTTTCCTAGAGCTGGGGATGATGGATTTGGAAAGGAATAGGGAGAGACTACTAGTAGGTATAGGGGCTTTTGAAGGGATTAAAATGCTGCATAATTGATTAGGGTGATGGTTGCACTAACTATGAACAAAATAAAAAACCACTGAATTTACATTTTAAATGTAACGTAATTGTGAATTGTGTGGAATGTGAATTATTTATCAATAAAGCTGTTAAAAAAATAAAGAATATTGAGTAGTTTTAGACCTAGGGAGGTCTGGAGAACCTAGTTCAAAATTTATTTTTCAGGATCCATTCTTCAAAACATAACACAATATAATCTGAGCTGATGGGGAGAAGACTACTGCCTACCACTGACTAGTAGATTCTATAGTTTGTACTACTGTCATTTTGCTCTAGAAATTCAAACTCTGCTGCAACTACTGAAGCAACATTATTTCTGCTTTTATGCCAGGAATTTGACATTGTAAATATTATCATTGTTGTTGCCTCCAGAGGGAGATTTCACCTCTCTTCCCTACCTTTGTTGTTGTTGTTTTTTTGTTTTGTTTTTTAAAGATTTATTTATTTCTCTCCCCTCCCTCTATTTTCTGCTCTCTGTATCCATTCACTGTGTGTTCTTCTTTGCTTGTATTCTCATTTGGCGGCTCTGGGAACCAATCCTGGGACCTTGTGGAGTAGGAGGGTGATCATTCTCTTGTGCCACCTCAGCTCCCTGGTCTGCTGTGTCTCTTTATTGTCTCTCCTCTATGTCTCTTTTTGTTGCATCATCTTGCTGTACCACCTCTCCATGTGGGCCAGCACTCTTGCACGGGCCAGCACTCCATGTGGGCCAGCTTACCACACAGTCCAGCTTGCCTTCATCAGGAGGCTGTGGATGTTGAACCCTGAACCTCCTACATGGTAGATGGGAGCCCAGTTGACTGGGCCACATTTGCTTCTCCCTTTGTTGTTTTTTGTTTGTTTGTGTTTTTTTAGGAGATAGCAGGGATTGAACCTGGAACCTCATACATGGGAGGCAGATGCTCAGCCACTGAGCTACACCTGCTCCCCTTCCCTTCCTTCCTTTGTCACTAGTATCTGAGTCAAAATCTGGGGTGAATTTAATCTGATTGGCAATACTAGGTCACAGACTTGGAAAGGAGTCTAGGAAATGGAGTAGTATTTTCCAACTTCTATTGAAGGAAGCAATTTTTACCCCCTCCAAAACTCATGAAGTGTGGAGTTCCTTAAATATAGAAAGGGACTCTGATGGTGGATAGTCTAAATAAATGCCAGATATCTACTACAAAACTCAATAAAATAAATGAAACAAAGTAATAAATAAATGAATAGAAGAAAAATAAGAGAAAATTTAAATAGAAGAAAATTAAAGAAAAGGGGAGACTTTTAGAGAAATATGAAAATCCTTAGAAATATACAACTTTGAACCCGTAAAGTAAGAACAAGTCCTCCTGAAAAAAAAAACAAAGATCTTAAAAATTAAAAGCATGACCCTAGAAGTAAAACATAATAGCCCACTAAAAATTCATCAGCAAATCCATCAGCTCTACCTTCAGAATATATCCAGACTCTGACCTCTTCCCGCCCTCTGCAAAGCTAGCACTTTGGTCTCTGCTTCAATTGCTGTAGTCTCCTCCTAAGCAACGTCTGTTTCTACCTTTACTTCCCTACAATCTCTTGCTAACTAAGCAAGTGATATATGTATATTTTCTCTCTTTTTTTTGTAAAAAGGACAGTTTATTAATTACTTGCCAAATCAGAATATTTCAGGGCTCAGAAAATCTTTAATAATAATCTTTTTCATACTGTAATGAGTTTACTGGGGTTGAGAAATGATAAGTGATTTGTACAGAGTCACAAACCAAAAATAGAATGATTATCTTAAAACCATTCTGCTGCTAATTAAGATTCTCAAGTATGTGTACTCACAGGAATTAAAAAGCGCTCTGATTTAGGTCAGTTCTTTAGAGTTAGAAAAAAAAATATGGGCAAATGAGACATTCGTTTTTACATCTTCATTATAATAGTTTCTTAGACTGTTTACCTAAGTTAATCAGAAATGTACTCTAACCTTCTGGCCACCATCACCACTCTCAGTAACTTTTAGCAAAATCTGATGGAAAGTTTTATAGTATTACATAGTCTATTTTCTTTTGCAAAGAGTTTTCTCCATTTTCTGTTTTCTTGCTGATTTTTAAAATTATATATTTTTATTGTGGATCTATATATACCATAAATTTCCCATTTAATCCCCTTTTTAATATAAAATATTTTTAAAATTTAATTTATATTTAATTACTTCTCAGATCAAGACCCTCTCTCTACTGGCTTCATATCTCATTCCAAGACCTTGCAATAGCCTGAAATCCTCAAGTATCTAGATCCTTACTTTTCTCTGACTTTACCTCCTGCTGTTTTTTCCCTTTGCTTTCTTCATTCCTGTCACAGTGGCCTCCTTGCTATCTTAGAACATACCAAGCATACTCTTACCTCAGGGCTTTTATACTTGTTGGTCCCAGTGACTAGTATGTTTCTATCAAATATCCACATGACTTACTTCATTACTGTTTTCATGTGTCAGTTCAAATCTCCCCATAATAGAGATGGTTCTATCCATGCTTTCCTCATCTCTGGCAGCTCCCTTTCTTTTAACCCTATTTTATTGTTCCCTGTAGGCACTTACTACCTTTTGATATGCCATGTTCTTTCTTATTTGTTATCTAGAATGTAAGTTGCATGAGGGCAAGAATTTTATTTGATAAACTGTTATATTCCCATCTCCTAAAACAGTGTCTGTCAACTAGTAGATTTTTTTAAAAAATGCTTGTTGAATGACTAAATTCTTAAACACAGAATAGACACAGTAGAAGGTGATCTAGAACAGCAAGTCCAATAGAACTTCCTGTGCAGATTGAAGTATTCTGTAATCTATAATCAAGTGGCTATTGAGCACTTAAAATGGGGCTACTGCAACTGAGGAACTGAATTTTAAATTTTTAATTAATTTAGGTTTAAAAAACCACATGTGTCTGGTGGTCTGACTATACTGGGCAGCACAGCTAAAGAAGATTGAAAAGAGGGAATTATCCTAAAAAGCAGTAGAAAAAAATGTTTGAAAAGAATGTTTAAAATAATGAGACATGAAGGATAGATTCACAAGTTTCAACATCTACCTAAAAGGAGTTCCAGAAAGAGAACAGAATGAAAGAAAAGAGGAAAAATAATCAAAGAAATAGAAGCAAAGTTCCCAAATTTGAATGAAGGAACATGTTTTCAAAATGGTAGAGCCAATCAAGTACAGAACAGAGTGAATGAACAAAGAATCCTTACCTAAACATACTGAAATTTCAGAACACCAAAGATAAACTGAAAAGTCCTAAAAGATTCTAGAGGGAAAAAGCAAAAGCGTGAGAATCATATTTGCATCATACTTTTCGTCAGCAACAGTGGATGCTGGAACATAACGAAGTAGTATCTTCCAAGTTCTGTGGGAAAATAATATGGAACCTAAACTTTTATTTTGAAGGCAAAAGAAAGACAATTTTTAAAAAATGGATAGAATTGCTTAGTTAAAATGAAACTAATAAGGAAAAGCAGCGAGAAAAGAAACTAGTAAATCTTGGAGTTAAATGTAATAATACATGAGAATATTTTTTTAATGTTCAGTGGTTATCAGTATAAGAGGTTGCAGTGGAGAAAAGGGAAGAATAGGAATTAAAAATGTGCTAAAGTTTGCCTTATTAAGGAAGATAAATCTAGACTTTGATAGATTAGTGTGGGCTGTACATGTATAATACTTATATTATGCTTAATCTTAGATTACCAAAAATAATGAATCATCTCTAAAACATTAGGGCAGGGGAAAAAAAAGAACTGAAAATATCCAGTCATTCCAAAAAAAGAAAAAAAAGAAAGCTTGATAAGTAGAAAACATTAAATTACATGGCAAGAATTGTCACCACAGTAAAAATAAACGGTTTAAATTTTCTTGTTAAAAAATAGGCTCTAAGATAGAGTTAGGAAAAAAATTCAGATTTATGCTACATAGAAGATATTTCCCCCAAACAAAATGAATTAAAAACACTGAAAATGAGGAAATGGAAAAAAAAAATTCATTATATATATGACAGAAAAGGCTAAAAAAAAGGAAATGAGAAATCTTAATATTAGATAAAATCAAATATAAAGCTAAATCATAAAATGGTTTTGAAAGGTATCATATTGATAAAAGATCACCAAAAACATGCCCTGGTCATAAATCTTTGTCCATCCAATATAACTTTTAAAAGTACAAAGCGAAAACTTTGGAAATAATGAAAATAATGAGAACAGACTACAATCATATGGTGAAACTCTCTCAGAGTACCTAAAAAATTGATTACGGAGAATTTGAATAACATTAACAACTTGATCTTGTATATATTACTTTGGATTCACCAAAGAGGATATTTTAAATACCCTTGAACTTTCTGTTCTAATCTTTGTTATTTTCTTCTGCTTGCTTTGGGAATGATTTCTTTTTCTTTTTCTAGTTTCTCCAGTTGTTCAGTTAGATCTTTGATTTTAGATCTTTCCTCTTCTTTAACATAGGCATTTAGAGCTATAAATTTCCCTCTCAGGACTGCCTTCATTATATCTCCTAAGTTTTGATAAATTGTGTTCTTGTTTTCATTCGTCTCGATATATTTACTAATTTCACTAAAATTTTCTTACTTGACTCATTATTTAGGGGTGTGTTGTTCAGACTCCACACATTTGTGATTTCATCTCTTTCCCATCTATTACTGATTTCAGTTCCATTTCATTATGATCTGAGAAGGTGCTTTGAATAATTTCAGTCTTTTTATATTTTTGAGACCTGCATTATGACCTATGTGTCTATCCTGGAGAAAGATCCATGAGCACTTAAAAAGAATGTATAACCTGCTGAGTTTATGTGTAATGTTCTGTATATATCTGTTAGTTCTAGGTCATTTATTATATTGTTTAAGTTCTGTTTCCTTGTTGATCTTTGGTCTAGTTCTATCTAACGATGTGGGTGGTGAGTTAATGTCTCCAACTATTATTGTAGAGATGTCTGTTTTCTCCTGTTAGTTTTCCCAGAGTTTGCCTCATGTATTTTGGGACACCCTGGTTAGGTGCATATTAATATATAATGGCCTTCTGTATCTCTTATAGCTTATTTGTATTTAAAGTCTCTTTTGTCCGATATTAGTTTAGCTACCCCTGCTCTTTTTTTGGTTACTGTTTGTATGCAGTATCTTTTCCCAACCTTACACTTTCAGCTAGTTTGTATCCCTGGGTCTAAGGTGAGTCTTGTAGACATATATGGATGGCTCATGTTTTTTTATCCATTCTGTCAGCCTATATCTTTTTTTTTTTTTTAAGATTTTATTTATTTCTCCCCTCTCCCACCCCTTTGTTGTTTTTATGTCTGCTTTCTGTGTCCATTCACTGTGTATTCTTCTGTGTCTGCTTGTCTTCTCTTTAGGCTACACCAGGCACCAATCCAGAGAGGCACTCCATCTCTTGCGCCACTCCTCAGCTCCCTGGTCTGCTGCATCTCTTATCATCTCTCCTCTGTGTTTCTTTTTTGTTGCATCATCTTGCTGCGCCAGTTCTCCACAAGGGCCAATGCTCCTGTGTGGAACAGCATGCCATGAGGGTCAGCACTCTGCACAGGCCAGCACTCTGTATGGGCCAGCTTGCCCACACTATATGATAGATGGGAGCCCAGTCATTTGAGCCATATCCGCTTCCCCCATATCTTCTGATTGGGGAATTTAATCCATTCACCTTCAGTGATATTACAGTAAATGCATTATTTACTTCCACCATTTTATTCTTTGGTTTTTATATGTCATATCTTAATTTCTTCTGTCTTTTTACTCTTTTGGTTATCCTTTATGCTATATTTTCTTCTCTACTCTCCTCCAAGCCTCTCTATATTGTCTTTTTATTTCAGGTTTTAAGCCTTCCTTTAAAATTTCCTGCAAAGTTGGATTCTTTTTTATGAACTCTCTTAGTTTCTGTTTGTTTGTGAATATTTTAAACTCACCTTCATATCTGAAGGACAATTTTGCTGGATAAAGAATTCTCAGCAGGCAGTTTTTCTCTTTCAGTATCCTAACTGTATCATAACACTGTCTTCTCGCCTCTATGGTTTCTGATGAGAAATCTGCACTCAGTCTTACTGGGCGTCCCTTGTATGTGACGGTTTGCTTCTCCCTTGCTGCTCTCAGAATTTTCTTTTTATCTTTGATGTTTACTATTCTGAGTTGTGTGTGTCTTGGAGTAGGTCTATTTGGTTGTTTTCTGATTGGGGTATGCTGTACTTCTTGGACATGTAAGTTAATTTCTTTCATGAGAGTTGGGAAATTTTCAGCTATTATTTCCTCAAATACTCTTTCTGCCCCTTTTCCTTTCTCTCCTCCTTCTGGAACTCCCATGACATATATATTGTTGTATTTCATCTTATCATTCAGTTCCCTGAGCACTTGCTCAGTTTTTTTCCCATTCTTTTCTCTTTTGTTCTTTTCAATTTTAACTCTTCTGCCTTAGGGATCACTTATTTCTTGTCATTTCAAGTCTGCTTTTGTATGCCTCTAATGCATTTTTGTTTTCACCTATCGTGTCTTTTATTTCAATGAGCTCTGTTACTTTTCTGTTCACGTTTTCAAATTCTTCTTTGTGTTCACTCAGTGTATCTTGGTGTCCTTTATATCTTTAGTCATATTGTCTTTCAACTCATTAATTTGATTGTAGAAATTTGTTTGCATCTTGTTGATTTGTTGTCTCAAATCCTGTGTCTCTTCTGGGGCTTTGATATATTCCTTTCTTGGACCATGTCTTCCATTTTCTTAGTATGGCTTGTAATTTTTTGCTGATGTCTAGGCATCTGATTAAGATAGTGAGTTTACTCAAATGTTCTTTCTCTTTCGTAGGGATTTAGATGTGGGAGGCTGTGTGTTACTGCAGTTCTTTGATTTTTGGTTCAACCTGTTCTGGGTCTTTAGGATTGTCCTCGTTAGTTGCTGAAATCTGGGGCCTGGACCCAGTAATGAGTTGCAGACCTGCTTTCTAGGGCCTTGAGGGGGGAGGCTGTAATGGCAGGAAAAAGCGCCTCATTTAATTTCCTCATATGCACTTTCTTGGTCTGCCAGCAGATGGTGTGCTTTGTCAGCCCTCTTAGGTCAATGCCTGGTCATAGTGTGTGTGCTGCAACATGGACTGGATCAGTGTGATATAGGTTACTGCCTGGAGACTAAGACTTGTAATTCAGACTTTCTCAGAATTAGTTCTCCAACCTTTGCCGGCAGACCAAATTTGTGGGCCAAAAGCTGAGTCAGCCTTAGACTGTGTTTCTCCCCCCTTTCCTGGGGAGGTGGGTCCTTTGGGCCCTCTTTGTAGCCATGGACCCCCTGAGGCCTGAGAATTCAAAACTGTCCGTAGGGTCAGGGAGAATGCTGGCATTTGCAGCTGCAGCTCTTAACTCCATTTTTCCATCACACTTCTTTTCCATTGTCCCTCTCACCTCTGGATGGTGTCCAGCCTTTCCATGGTGTCCTAAACCCTAGACTTTTTCCAGGCTGTTTTTGCCCATCTCTAGCTATTTTTCTGGCATAGAAAAGAGTCCTATGTCTTTCTAGTCTGCTGTCTTCCTGGAGATCTCACCCATGAAACTTTTATTTATTGGGTATTAAAAAAAAAATGTTAAGAAATTCTAAATGTGTCTTTCATATAGGTTTTTTCTCTGATTTCAGAGCAATAAAGTTGATTACTAACTCAAAAGTGTAGCAGAAAATACTTAGAATTCACAAATTGAAAAACATTCCTTGAAATAATTCTTGGGGAATTATTGACAAAGAAATGAGATTAGATAATTTTTAATGCAATTCCAGTCTCTAAAATATTATAATTTTAAATAATTCTTCCTACTTTTTTCACGTCACCTAATACAATACCTGACTTGCTAAATAATTACTGTTTGTTAAAGAAAGCAAAAATAAAAATATTGTTTAAATAAGAAGTTTATAATATCTAAAGAAAAATATAGAAATATATTCGAAACATTCATAGAATTAAACATCAATTTGATGAATTTAAAATTATGTATGTATGTATGTATGTTTTTGGAGGTACCAGAGCTGGGGATTGAACACGGGACCTTATATGTGGGAAGCTGGCATTCAACCACTGAGCCATATCGGCGCCCCTGAATTGTTTTTTCATTTGTTTGCTTGTTGTTTGTTTGTTTTCAGGCAGCACTGGGAATTGAAACCCGGATCTCCCATGTGGGAAGCTGGTACTCAACTTCTTGAGCCATATCTGCTCCCACTATTTAATTTTATTTTTCTTTTTATTTATTTATTTATTTATTTATTTATTTATTTATTTATTTATTTATTTATTTATTATTTATTTCTCTCCCCTCCCACCCCACCCCCAGTTGTCTGTTCTCTGTGTCCATTTGCTGCCTGTTCTTTTTTTGTCTGCCTCTGTTGTTGTCAGTGGCATAGGAATCTGTGTTTCTTTTTGTTGCATCATCTTGCTGCATCAGCTCTCAGTGTGGGCGGCACCATTCTTGGGCAGGTGCACTTTCTTTCGCGCTCTCCTTACGATGTGCACTCTTCGGGCATGGTGCTCCCCTACGCAGGGGCACCCCTGCATGGCAGGGCACTCCTTGCACCCATCAGCAGTGCACATGGGCCTGCTCCACATGGGTCAAGGAGGCCCAGGGTTTGAACCGCAGACCTTCCATGTGGTAGACGGACGCCCTAACCACTGGGCCAAGTCCGCTTCCCACTATTAAATTTTAAAATTGAGATTTCTTGAGGTTTCTTCCCCAGTAGTTTCTTCCTCATTTCTACATTTGATATCTGTTTTATACAGTTCAATTAAGTACATAGTTTACCAATTGTTAACTCTATTTAAATATATTAGCTAAAGGCAAAAATAAATCTCTGATGCAGCAAGTATATGTATTGCATGAAGACCATTTCAATATGGAAATCCAGTTTAGATTTATTTTTAGAGTTGTGTGTATGTTTATGTTTTAGCCACAGCTAAATAAGGAGTCTACCCTCATGAAGAGAAGATAATATCCATATTGTTTGTCCTATATATAATGTTTATGTACCCTATTTCTTATATTATTGAAAACTAGAAGCTGGTTCTTGTTAAATGTTTTAAATTTTGATGAATGTATTTCTTAATTCATGTCTTTAGACATAATAGTTATTTGGATCTTTTTCAGCAAAATGGTTTAGGTAGTGATAAAATAAAATGTTTTAGGAAGAGGCAGTTATATCCTAGATTTAAAAAAAAATAGACATTGAGACTCATTATTTGAATTCAACCAATTATTCTCAAATGTGTAAATTGGAGATGGTTTTATCTAACTTTTTAAAGCTCGGTGGGATGATAGAAAAATACACTATGTTCTTCAGGATATACAAAATCCAATATCTTTTATTTTAAAGTAGTTTTTCCATTGGCACTGGAATGAATAATATATTGAAAACTTAAGGAAGTAAACTTTGTTTTATATAGGGACTCATGTTTTTATCACAATGTATTCCTTTTTTTTAAAGAAAGATTTATTTTTCATTTATATCTCTCCCCTTCACTGCCCCGCCACCCTGGTTGTCTGCTTTCTGTGTCCATTCGCTGTGTGTTCTTCTGTGTCTGCTTGTATTTTTATCAGCAGCACCCAGAATCTGTCTCGTTTTTTTTGCGTCATCTTGCTACATCAGCTCTCCATGTATGTGGCGCCATTCCTGGGCAGGCTGCACTTTTTTCGCACTGGGCCGCCCTCCTTACAGGGTGTACTCCTTGCGCGTGGGGCTCCCCTATGCGGGGGACACCCCTGCGTGGCATGGCACTCCTTGCATGCATCAACACTGCATGTGGGCCAGTTCATCACACAGGTCAGGAAGCCCTGGGTATGAAACTTGGACCTCCCATGTGGTAGGCAGATGCCCTATCCATTGGGCCAAATCCGCTTCCCTCGCAATGTATTCTTAAAAACAATCCTCAAAGAAGCAGACTATCCTGTTAAATTATTTTTCTCGTGATGTGGATGGAAATTAATTGTATTAGTGTCTTCAGAATATGGAATATATAATATAACACATAACCTAATATACCACACATGCAGCTTGTATGTTAATATATTGTTAGTATGCCTCAAACTAATATGTCAGCCATGATAAACTAGTATTTAACTAACAATTTTATTTGCTTCTTAGAATTTAAAAAGGCTTTTAGGGAATGATTTGAATGGCACAACTTTCTCCATAAAGCTCTTAACAAGTTCAAGATATTCTATCCCTCATCCCCACCCAAGTAAATTTATTTAGCAAACATGACAGTACAAAATAGTCTCATTAATAGTTATTTCAAAATTTTGTTGTAGATGTTTGTTCATGGTAATGCAGCTTACCTGATATTTCTCTTCTTCACCATTTCTTTTTTTTTTTAATTGAAGTTAATAAATCACAAAGAATGTTACATTAAAAAACATAAGATTCCCATATAACCCTCTACCCACCCTCCCACCCCCATCATTTTTTAAATTGTATTTTTTTTGAAGGTATATACATCTCAAAAAATGTAACACTGAAAAACATAAGAGGTTCCTGTATGCTCCCTATCTCCCCACCCTACTCCTCCCACACCAACAACCTCCCCCCATCATTGTGGCATACTCATCACACTTGGTGAACACATTTTGGAGCACTGCTGCACCACATGGGTAATAGTTTACCCTGTAGTTCACAGTCTCCCCTAGTACATTCAGTGGGTTATGGCAGGATATATAAAGTCCAGCATCTGACTCTGCAGTATCATTTAGGACAACTCAAAGTCCCCAAAATGCCCCCACATCACATCTCTTCTTCCCTCTCCCTGCCCTCAGCAACTACTGTGGCCACTTTCTCCACCTCAATGCTAAATTTCTTCTATTACTAGTTTTATAGTAGAATATCAGTAAGTCCACTCTGATCCATATTTTATTCCTCCATTCTGTGGACCCTGGTATGATGATGTCCTCTCCACCTCTAGATCAAGAGGGGGCTTAGATTCCACATGGATGATGGATGCAAGTCTTCTACTTGCAGTTGTAGGCACTCTTGATTCCCTTGTGTGGTGGTTGACCATCTTCACCTCCCTGTTAGCTGACCTCGGTAAGTTCTACAAACTAGAGAGTAAGAGTTGCAACTCTGCTGAGGCTCAGGGCCAGCTGGCACATGGCCACTCCAGAGATTCAAGTCCCCTGAGTATACACCATCCCAGGCACCAACCACAAGTTCAGTAAAAGTGACAGAAGATGCATGTGTAGAAAGGTCACATCTGAGTCTAGCTCCATCACACTCAGGAGCACAAATTCCAAAGTAGGGCCCTCTGACATCGCACAGAACTCCAAATCCATCTGCCATGACCATATACTCTGTGGGTCTCCAAAGCTTTCAGGAGAACCAGTACCTAGGGTTTATCTACTTTGGCTTTTTCTGGGGTCCTGCTGAGGTGTGCATAAGCATGAACCTTCTAATGACCTCCCAACTCTGTTTTGAAAACTCTTAGCCATATAAACTCATTTGTCTTTGCCATTTCCCCCTTTTATTCAAGGTCAAAAAGCAGTTTTTAACACATGATCATACAGGTAGCCTGAGATATTCTGCTGATCTGAGTTGACCCTTTTATTCAAGGTCTCTTTCTAGTTGCATCACCAGTTAGTGATTGGTTGTAATCCCTCAGTGCCAAGGAGGCTCATCCCCAGGAGTCATGTTTCACACTGGGGGGAAAGTAATGCATTTATATGCTGAGTTTGGCTTAGAGAGTGGCCACATTTGAGTAACATGGAGGTTCTCAAGAGGTAACTCTTAGGCACCCTGCAGCTCTAGGCCTTGTGCATATTTCAGGCACACAGGCTCATAAGCATAGTCATCAGTATCAAGGACCCATTATTGGACCATCCTTCCTTGTTGGTCTTTGCTGTTGTACTTGGGGGATTATTGCTGTTCTATTGGGAATGTGACAGAGCTCCCCTGGGTAGGAATTTAGCACTCCCTCAGTTGACTTTTATAACTAACTACTATGAAAATACCCATCATATATCAGAACATTTTTATGTCCCCTATATACATGCCCTGGAGAATTCCCTCCCACCCATGTGCCCCCATCAATAACAGCTGACACCAGTGTTCCTCCCCTGCCATAGTTGAACCTCTCTGTGGTCCAAAATGTCTTCAACAATGAAGCCTAATATATTGCCAAATTCAATTAATAGGAAATTGAAATATAATGATGGGTTTAAAGTTTAGAAGTAGAATACATACTAATTTAGAAATACTAAAATAAAATAAAAATAAATTGGTATGTTAAAAAATGAAAAATATTATAAAGCTTTGTTTTTAACATTTTGCCTTTCATCACTGTAATAGGTGTTGCTCTGTATGTACAGTGGCAAGGCACTTTCTTTCATTTCTTCTTCAGTGTCTCCATCCTTTCCTTTTTTTTTTCTTCTAATTTTTAGTTTTGTCTTCAAGAAAGTTTTAGATCACAGTAATTCACGTATGTAATATATCCAATATATTAAAATCCCATATTCCAATATCAAACCCTTTTCCCCTTTCCCAGCAATGAATGATCTTTTTACGTGTTCATGTTATATTTGCTACAGCCAATGTACAGATAATGAAACATACCTATTAAACGTGGTTCCATTTTGGTTTACATTATGGTTTATATTTTAGACTGTACACATTTTAAAATTTTTAGTTTCCTTATGTTTTACATTATGCTTTATATTTTAGACTGTACACATTTTAAAATTTTTAGTTTCTTATGTTTTACATTATGGTTTACATTTTAGCTTATAGACTTTTATACCCTTTTGGTGTAAGTCAACATGTCCTATATCTATCATTACATGATCTTGTGGAGCTCTTCCATTGCCCCCCAGTTGCCCTGTTTCCATCTATTCTATACCTCTCTTCTCTACCCCTCCCCTCAGGGCACACAGTGACAATTGATCTTCACTACTTGAGGGACCAGATTTACAGATACTTGCACCAATGCTGAAGACTTGACATAGTAGACTGCCCTAACGTATTGGGAGCCCCTGAGTCTCTTGAGAGATACAGTTCCCTCTGTTTGAGAACGTTTGGTTTCCCCAGGATGGGGGTACATCTTCACACTCATTGTATGGGTCTCCACCCAATGATAAAACACACTATGACAAAATGAGCACTCATAATCCCTGTACCAGATGCCCCCCACCTTAAGCACCTTAAACATGTTATCCTTATTATATTTTCTAAAGAGTTTCCGCAACATTATACCTGACAGTCTCCCATATTAAACTGTTGACCCCATCCCTCCCCCCAATTCCTTAGGCCACCTGAACCATCCTCCCAACCCTAGTCCCCCTCAAGACCAAAAAGCCCCACCCAAACGTGTCCCTATGCCCCCATCTCCCTTCCCTGTATTAATACTTACCTCCAGTTTATCATAGACTTCACTCATGTAGGCATCAGCTCACAACCTTCCTCTCCCCCCTAAATTCTTTTAAGCATATCTTCTAGTCTACAGCTCTCTGAGACAGCTTGATTTTCTTGTTTCATATCAGAGAGGTCATGTAGTACTTGTCCTTCAATGTCTGGCTTACTTCACTCAACATAAGGTCCTCAAGATTCGTCCATGTTATCACGTGTTTACTGTATTCCTTCTTATAGCTCAGTAGAATTCCATTGTATGTGTATACCACATTTTATTTATCCATTCATCTGTTGATGGGCATTTGGGTTGATTCCAACTTTTGGCAATAGTGAATAATGCTGCTATGAACATTGGTGTGCATTTATCAATTTGTGTCCTTATTTTCAGTTCTTTTGGGTATATACGCAGCAGTGGAATTGTTAGGTCATGTGGCAAATCTACAGCTAACTGTTTGAGAAACTGCCAGACTGTCCTCCAGAATGACTGGATCCTTCTGCATTCCCGCCAGCAGTGGTTGAGTGTTCCCATTCCTCTACATCCTCTCCAGCTCTTGTAGTCCTCTTTTTTTTTTTTTTTTTTGATTGCTGCCAGTCTTATGGGAGTAAGATGGTATCTCATTGTAGTTTTGATTTGCATTTCCCTAATAGCTAGTAATTTTGAGCATTTTTTCATGTGCTTTTTAGCCATTTGTATTTCTTTTTTGGAGAAGCATCTGTTCAATTTTTTTCCCATTTTTTAAAATGGTTTCTTTGTCTCTTTATTTTCATGATATAGGAGTTCTTTATATATGCAAGATGAAAGTCTCCTATCAGATATTTGGTTACCAAATATTTTCTCCTGTTGGGTAAGCTCTCTTTTCACTTCCATGACAAACTCATTTGAGGTGCAAAAGGCTTTCATTTTGAGAAAGTCCCATTTATCTATTTGTTCTTTTGCTGCTTTGGGTGTGAAGTTCTTGAAGCCATTTCCTATTACAAGGTCGTGTAGATGCTTCCCTGCCTCGTTTTCCAAGGTCTTCATGGTCTTGACTCTTACAGTTAGGTCTTTAATCCATCCTGAGTTAATTTTTATATAAGGTGTGAGATGGTAATCCTTTTTCCTTTTGCATATGGATATCCAATTCTCTAGGCACCATTTGTTGAAGAGACCATTCTCTCCCAGTTGAGTGGACTTGATGGCCTTGTCAAATATCAGATGACTGTATATGTGAGGATCCATATCAGAACTCTCAATTAGGTTCCATTGGTCAGTGTGTCTATCCTGGTGCCAATACCATGCTGTTTTCATTACTGTAGCTTTGTAGTATGTTTTGAAGTCAGTGTGATTCCTCCAATTTCATTTTCTTTTTCAATATGTCTTTGGCTATTTGAGTCCTTTTTCCTTTCCAAATAAATTTCATAGTTAGTTTTTCTAATTCATTAAAAACTGCTGTGTTGGTTTTTTTTGGGGATCAGTTTTGGTAGGATAGACATCTTAATAATATTTAGTCTTCCTATCCATGAACAGGGAATATTCTTCCATTTATTTAGGTCCTTGATTTCCTTGAACAGTGTTGTGTAGTTTTCTGTGTATAAGTCTTTTACATCTTTAGATAAATTTATTCCTAAGTATTTGCTTTTTTTTATTTACTCTTGTAGATGGTATTTGTTTCTTGATCATCAGTGTTCCCAAATGCTACAGATTTTTGCACATTGATCTTATAACCTGCGACTTTACTGAACTCATTTTAAGTTCTAGAAGCTTTACTGAAGACTTCTCAGGATTTTTTATCTATAGGATCATGTCATCTGTAAATAGTGAAATTTTTACTTCCTTTCCTATTTGGATCCCTTTTCTATCTGGTTCTTGCCTCAGTGTTCAAGCAAATACTTCTAACAAAATGTTAAATAGAAGGGGTGATAGTGGGCATCCTTGTCCTGTTCCTGATCTTACAGGGAAAGATTTTAGGATTTCACCATTGTAAATGATGTTAGCTGTGGGTTTTTCATATATACCCTTCATCATGTTCAGAAAGTTTCCTTCTCTATCTTTTGCAGTGTTTTTATCGAGAAAGGGTGCTGTATTTTGTCAAATTCTTTTTCTGCATCTATAGATATGATTGTGTGATTTTTTTCCTTCAATCTATTTCTGTGCTTGTATTACATTAATTGATTTTCTTATGTTGAACTATCATTGCATACCAGGAATGAAACCCACTTGGTCTTGGTGTATAATTCGTTTAATGTGTTGTTGCATATGATTAGCAAGTCTTTTTTTCAGGGTTTTCACATATAGGTTCATTAGCAAGATTGGCCTGTAATTTTCCTTTCTTGTGGGGTCTTTGTTTGGCTTTTCTGTTAGGGTAATGTTGGCATCATAAAATGAGTTATGGAATGTTCCTTCTATTTCGATTTTTTAGACGAGTTTAAGCAAGATTGGTGTTAGTTCTTTCTGGAGTGTTTGCTAGAATTTACCTGTGAAGCCATCTGGCCCTGGGCTCTTCTTAGTTGGGAGGTTTTTAATGACTGATTCTATCTCCTTACTTGTGATTGGCTTTTTGAGATCTTTGATTTCTTCTTTCATCAATGTAGGCTGCTTGTGTGTTTCTAGGAATTTGTCCATTTTCGCTAAATTGTCTTTCTTGTTGGAATATAGTTTTTCAAAGTATCCTCTTATGATAGCTTTATTTCAGTGGGGTCCATGGTGATATCCCCTTTCTCATTTCTTATTTTGTGTATTTGCATCTCACTCATTTTTTCTTTGTTAGTTTAGATAAGGGTTTGTCAATTTTATTGATCTTCTCAAAGAACCAGCTCTTTGTTTTGTTTATTTTTTTGAGCATTTTCTTACTTTCTATTTAATTTAGTTATGCTCTGATCTTTATTCTTTCTTTCTTTTTTTCTTTCTTTTTTCTTTGGGGTTAGTTTGTTGTTTTTTACTAATTCCTCCAATTGTACAGTTAGTTCATCAACTTTAGTTCTCTTTTGATGTATGTATTTATGGCTATGAATTTCCCTCTTAATACAGCTTTTTCTGAGTCCTCTAAGTTTTGAAATGCTGTGTTATCATTTTCATTAGTTTCAAGATAGTTACTGATTTCTTTTGAGATTTCCTCCTTGACCCACTGTTTTTCTAAGAGTGTGTTCTTTAACTTCCGTGTCTTGGTGCCAAATATGGGTTTCTGGCCCTTGGAGCTTTCCAGCTTCATTCCATATGGTCAGAGAAATTATTTTGCATGATTTTAATCTTTCTGAATTCATTTAGACTTTCTTTGTGGCCTAGCATGTTGTATATCTTGGAGAATGATCCATGTGCACTTGAGAAGAATGTATGTCCTGCTGTATTTGGTTGTAACATTCTGTATATGTCTGTTAGGTCCAGATCCTCTAATATATTGTTCAAAGTCTTTGTTTCTTTATTGATTCTCTCTTGAGATGTTCTGTCAATGGTGATCGTGGTGTGTTAAGGTCCCTCACTATAATTGTAGAGGCATCTATTCCTTCCCTTAGTTTCTCC
Organism: Dasypus novemcinctus; assembly: GCF_030445035.2. Classification (NCBI taxonomy): domain Eukaryota; kingdom Metazoa; phylum Chordata; class Mammalia; order Cingulata; family Dasypodidae; genus Dasypus; species Dasypus novemcinctus. The sequence goes on along the minus strand of NC_080684.1, from coordinate 84,114,154 downwards.
AATGTTTGCTCATGTATTTGGGGGTGTCCTTGTTAGGGGCATAACTGTTGATGTTTGTTCTTTCTTTTTGAAAGGTTCTCCCTTTCACTAATATGTAGAGTCCATCTTTGTCTCTCACAATAGTTTTGCATTTAAAGTCTATTTTGTCTGATATTAATATAGCTACTCCTACCCTTTTTTGGATATTGTTTGCCTGTAAGATTGTTTTCTAGCCATTCACTGTCAATTTCCTTGAATCCCTGGGTCTAAGATGTGTTTCTTGTAGACAACATATAGATGGATCATATTTCCTTATCCAGTCTTCCAATCTGAGCCTTTTAACAGGTAGGTTTAATCCATGGACATTCAGTGTTATTACTTTCAAGGAATTACATATATTACCCATATTATCTTTGGATTTGTGTTTGCCATATGTTGTCTGATTTTTTTTTTTCTCTTTTTGTCTTTTTAGTTGTTCTTACACTCTCCTCCAACTCTGTCTCTCATGTTTTTTTCTTTCCTCCTGCAGAACTTCCTTTAGTATTTCTTGAAGGGCAGGTTTCTTGTTGGCATACTCTCTTCGTTTCTGTTTATCTTTCAATATTTGGAACTCTCTATCATTTTTTAATGCTAGCTTTGTTGAATAGAGTATTCTTAGTTGGAAATTCTTTTCTTTTGGTACCTTAACTATGTCATACCAGTGCCTTCTTGCCTCCATGGCTTCAGATGAGAAATCAGCATTTAATCTTATGGAAACTCCATTGTATGTGATGGCTCTCTTTTCTCTTGCTGCTTTTAGTATTTTCTCTTTGTCCTGCACATTGGATAATTTGTCAAGTATTTGTCTTGGTGTAGGCCTGTTGGGATTTATGCTGTTTGGGGGTGCATGGTGCTTTTTTCACCATTTCCTATTCCTTTAGTGTTTTTTTTTTTTTAAGATTTATTTATTTATTTCTCCCCCCTCCCATTGTCTATTGTCTGCTCTCTCTGTCCCTTCGCTGTGTGCCTTGGAAAATCTTAAAAGTTATGAATATTTCAGTAAAGATTTTATGAAGGTACACTACAATTTCCTTCTTACTCTATGAAATTTGGCTAATTAGGTAACTCATTAAATAGTTTAAGAAAAAAATACTGAAAATGTTTGTGTGTGTATGTGTATGTATGTGTCTTTATTTGTGTACACACGTCCATACCAAGTCATGTATTGGTAATTACTTTTTTTGAAGGTATAGAATAAAAAAAAATTTTTTTATTACATAAGTAGTAGGTTAACAGTTGTATGCATAAAACCCAGAGTTTCTATATGCCACCCTGTTATTAACACCTTCTATTAGTGTGATGCATTTGTTAAAATTCATGAAAAAATGTATTTATAATTGTAACTAAAATCCATCATCTAAAATAGAGTTCACTGTGTTGTACAGTCCTATGTTGTTTTTCTAAACAAAAAAGTTTTATTGTAGTAACACATATACACCTAAAATTTCCCCTTTAAACCACATTCAAATATATGATTCAGTGCTGTTAATTATGTTCACAATGTTGTGCTACTATCACCACCATCAATTACCAAAACTTTATGATCAATCCAAATAGTAACTTTGTACCATTTAAGCATTAACTCCTCATTCCAAACCCTCATGCCAGCCCCTGGTAAACTGTATTCTAGATTCTGAATCTATGAGTTTGCTTATTCTAATTGTTTCATGTCAGTGAGGTCATATAATATTTGTACAGTCTGGCTTATTTCCTTAGCATGATGTCTTCAAGGTTCAATACATTTTGTTACATGTAACAGAATTTCATTCCTTTTGTTCTATTGTTTGTCCCTATACTACATTTTATTTATCTATTCAACAATTCATGGTCACATGGGTTACTTACATCTTTTGGCAATTATGAATCATGCTGCTATGAACATTGTTGTGTAAATATCTGTTTGTGACCCTGCTTTCAAATTTTTTGGGTAGATATATAGTAGTGCAATTGCTGGGTCTTATGATAATTCTATATTTAACTTTCTGAGGAACCACTGCACCATTTTACATTGCCATCAACAATTAGCATTCCTATTTCTCTTCATTCTCTCCAATACTTGTAATTTTCTGCTTTTTTAAAAATAGTAGCCATTCTAGTAGGTATGAAATGATATCTCATTGTGGTTTATTTTGCATTTCCTTAATAGCTAATGACGTTAAGCATCTTTTCATGTGCTTTTTAAGCATTTGTATTTCTTCTTTGGAGAAATGTCTACTCAAATCTTTTGCCCATTTTTTAGAAAGGCCCTGTTTGTCTTTTTTACTGTTCATTTGTAGGATTTCTTTATATGTTCTGGATATCAAACCCTTACCAAATATGTATGTGGTTTCCCAATATTTTCTCCCATTGTATAGGTTGTCTTTTTAATTTCATGATAAAGTCCTGTGCTGCACAAAAGTTTTTATTTTTGATGAAGTTCTGTATATCTATTCTTTCCTTTTCTTGCTTGTGCAACAAAAGGGGTATAAAGTTTAAGAAACCACTGCCTAACACAAGGTTCTGAAGATGCTTCCCTATGTATTCTTCTAGCATTTTTATAGTTCTGGTTCTTATATTTAGGTCTACAATCCATTCTGAGTTTATTTTTGTATATGGTATATATGGCTTTTGCACATGGATATCCAATTTCCCCAGAATCATTTGTTGAAGAGTTTATTCTTTTCCCATTGTGTAGTCTTTACTACCTTATGAAAAATCATTTGGCCATTATTTTGAGGTCTGATTTCTGAACTCTAAGTTTGATTCCATTGCTCTAGATGTTTGTTCTTGCAGCTGTACCATGCTGTTTTGATTACTATGGCCTTATTTTTTTTTTTTTTTTTATTTTTTTATTTTTTATTGACTTTGTAATAATATTACATTAAAAATATATATGTGAGGTCCCATTCAACCCCACCCCCCCACCCCCCCTCTCCCTCCCCCAACAACACTCGTTCCCATCATCATGACACATCCATTGGATTTGGTAAGTACATCTTTGGGCACCTCTGCACCTCATATACATTGGTTCACATCATGGCCCATACTCTCCTCTATTCCATCATGTAGGTAATAAGTTTTTATATTGGGGAGTGTGAGTCCCCCACCTTCGTTCTTCTTTTTCAAGATGGCTTTAGTAGTTCAGAGCCCCTTAACCTTCCATATTAATTTGATGATAGCTTTCTCATTTCTTCAAAGAGGGCTGTTGAAATTTTGATTGAGATTGCATTGACTTTGTCAATCACTTTGGGTAGAATTAAAATCTTAACAATATTTATATATATTTAGTCTTCCAATCCATGAACATGGAATGTCTTCCCCTTTATTTGGATCTTCTTGGTTTCCTTTAACAATGGCTTGTAGTTTTCTGTGTACAAGTCCTTTATTTCCTTGGTTAGATTTATTGCTATAATAGATATTTCATTCTATTAGATCTAATTGTAAATGGAATTTTTTCTTGATTTCTTCTTCAGATTATTCATTGCTAGTACATAGAAACACTACTGATATTTAGGTGTTGGTCTTGTACCCTGCCATTTTGCTGAATTCATTTATTAGTTCCAGTAGTTTTGTTGTGGATTTTTCAGGATTTTCTGTGTATAGGATCATGTCATCTGCAAATAGGAAAACTTTTCCTTTTTCCTTTCCAATTTGCATGCCTTTTATTTCTTTGTCTTGCTTGATGCTGTAGCTAGATCTTCCAGTACAATGTTAAATAGCATGGGTGACGGGACATTCTTATCTTGCTCCTGATCTTAGGGAGAAAGCTGTCAGTCTTTCACCATTAAGAATGATGTTAATGAGAGTTTTTCATAGATGTCCTTTATCATGTGAAGGAAGTTTCCTTCTATTCTTAGTGTTCTAAGTATTTTTATCAAGAAGGGGTGCTGGATTTTATCAAATGCCTTTCTGCATTTGTTCTGTTAATGTATTACATTTATTGATTTTCTTATGTTAAACCACCCTTTGTACCTTGGATGAATCCCACTTGATTATGGTGTATAATTATTTTATTTTGCTGTTGGATTCAGTTTGCTAGTATTTTAATTGAGTATTTAATTGAGAATTTTTGCATCTATATTCATAGGGAATATTGGTCTGCAGTTTTCTTTTCTTGTGTTATCTTTATTTGGCTTTGTTTTGAGGGTGAGGTTGACCTTGTAGGATGGATTAGTGTGTGTTGCCTCTAATTTACTGGAAGACTTTAAGCAGGATAGATGCTAATTCTTAGACTGTTTGGTAGAATTCCCTTGTGAAGCCCCTGGTCCTGGGCTTTTCTTTGTTGAGAAGGTTTTGATTAGTGATTCAATCTCTTTCCTAGTAATTGGTTTGTTGAGATCTTCTATTTCTACTTGAGTCCATTTCGGTAGTGTGTGTTTCTAGGAATTTGCCCATTTCATCTAGGTTATCCAGTTGTTCTTAGTATCCTCTTATAGACCATTTTATTTCTGTGGGGTCAGTACTAATTTCTCCTTTTCATTTCTGATTTTAGTTGTTTATGTCTGTATTAGTCAGCCAAAGGGGTGCTGATGAAAAATACCAGAAATTGGTTGGGTTTTATTAAGGGTATTTATTTTGGGTAGGAGCTTACAGATACCAGGCCATAAAGCATAAGTTGCTTCCCTCACCAAAGTCTATTTTCACATGTTGGAGCAAGATGGCTGCCAACGTCTGCGAGGGTTCAGGCTTCCTGGGTTCCTCCCTTCCTGGGGCTTGCTTCTCTTTCCTCTGTCCTTTGCCATGCCTGGCACGAGAGGTTTACATAATTACTTAATCAAGTAAACCTATGAATCCAATATATCTAATTTGCTCAGAGGAAAAGATCAGTTTACAAACATAATCCAATATTTCTTTTTGGAATTCATCAATAATATCAAACTGCTACAGGGTCCTTTCATTTTTCATTATTCTAGCTAAAGTTTTGTCGATTTTAATCTTCTTTTCAATGAACCAACTTTTGGTTTTGTTAATTCTCTGTATAGTTTTTTTAAATTCTTTATTTCATTTACCTGCATTCTAATCTTTATTATTTCCTTCTTTCTGCTTACTTTGGGTTTATTTGCTCTTCTTTTTCTAGGTCCTCTAACTTTGAGATAATGGCTCTCATTTGGGATTTTTAAAATGTAAGCATTTAGAGCCATAAGTTTCTCTCTCAGCACTGCCTTTGCTGAATTCATAAGTTTTGGTATGTTGTGCTTTCATTTTGATTTTCCTCAAGATATTTCCTAATTTCCCTTGTGATTTTTCTTTTTCATGTGGGTTGTTTAAAAGTACATTATTTAATTTCCACATATTTGTGAATTTTCCAGTTGTCTCTCTCTTATTGATTTCTAACTTCATTCCATTGTAGTTGGAGAAAATAAATTGTATGATTTCAATCTTCTTAAGTTTATTGAGACATATGGTCTATCCTGGAGAGTGATCCATGTGTACTGGAGAAGAATGTGTACCAAAATAATAATAGTACTGGCATTTATAACTACCATTATGCTTTCCTTCTTTATTTTTTTATGCCATCATTTTATTTTATTTTATTTTTATGCCATATTGATTAACTGTTTAGTGTCCTTTCCTTTCAGTCTGGATAACAGCCACCCCCTCCCCCACCCCCCCTGTTTTTTAATGTTTTTTTTTTTTTTCCTCACTTTTGGGGAAGAAAGTAAGAAGATGGAGATTAAAAAAACACACAGGCCAAGTTCTGCCAGGCCTTCCTTCTCCCAACTAAGTAATCTGAGGCTAAAAAAACAAACTGGCCAAGTCCTTCCTCACCTACACTGCTTGTAGGGTAGTGGCACTACCCTATTTCCTCAGCTTTCTTCTCCTTCTTGGAGTCCCATAATGCATATACTGGCATGCTTGATATTGTTCCACAGGTCTCTTAGGCTCTGTTTATTTTTTATTTATTTTCCTTTCTATTTCTTAGCCTGAATCCTTTTAGTTATCTTGTCTTTGAGATCACAGATTCTTTATCTACCACCTACAATCTGCTTTGAAATTGTCTAGAGAATTTTTCATTTCAGTTATTGTACTCTTCAACTCCAGTATTTGTTTGGTTCCTCTTGATAATCTCAAAGATATTCCCATATTGTTCATTGACTGTTTTGCTCATATTCTGTACTTCTTTCTCCATGTTTCCTTTATCTGTTTGAGTATATCAAGGATCATTTTCTAGAAATTTTCTGTCTGGTATATCCAAGAGTTGGTCCTTTTTATTGATGGCTTCTGTTTTTTTTATCTTGTTCCTTTGAATGGACTATTTCCTGTTTGTTTGTTTCTCATATTGTCCCAGCTGTCTGCAGGCTCCTTCTCTGCCCTCAGGATAGACTCTGGGAAGCTGAACCCAAGTTCCCTGGCTCAGTCTCTCATGCTTCCTTCCACCTGATAGTTGACACCTTCATACAGGAACCACAATAGGCACCCAGAGGCCACTCTCTGTCTTCCCACATTGTGGAGGAAGTTGGAGAGGGGCCAGCAAGGGTACCAGGAGCTTCTTCTATGACTTTTGAAGCTGTGTTGTCTTGATTCAGCATTTGCCCAATTATTGTAGCACTTTAACTGTTTTCCATAGTTTTGAGGAAGGTTGTTGCCTTTAGATTCCTCTGACTCCTTTGTCTTAGTGGATTAGCACATTGACTGCTGTCAGAGCTGGCCCAAGTAGCTGGTCAAAAACAGTGATCATGTGATTTTTCTTCTTCAATTTATCAATGTGTTTATTACACTAAGTGATTTTCTTATGTTGAACCACCCTTGCATACGTGGGATAAATCCCACTTGATCATGATGTATATAAATTCTTTTAATGTGCTTTTGGATTTGGTTTGCAAGTATTTTGTTGAGGATTTTTGCATCTATATTCATTAGAGATATTGGTCTGTAATTTTCTTTTTTCATACTATCTTTATCAGGTTATGGTATTAAGGTGATGTTGGCTTCATAAAATTAGTTTGGTAGCATTCTTTCCTATTCAATTTTTTTGAAAGAGCTTGAGCAAGATTGGTATTATATCATCTTTGAATGATTGGTAGAATTCATCTGTGAAGCCATCTGGTCCCAGGCTTTTCATCTCTGGGAGGTTTTTGATGATGTTTCAGTCTCTTCACTTGTGTTTGGATTGCTAAGGTATTTCTTCTAGGGTCAGTGTAGGTGGTTCATGTGTATCTAGAAATTTGTCCATCTCATCTACATTGCCTAGTTTTTTTGACATACAGTTGTTCACAGTATCCTCTTATGATCTTATGTGGAGTCAGTGGTAATGACTCCCCTCTCATTTCTGATTTTATTTGTGCCTTCACTGTTTTTTTTAATCTGCCCAGCTAACAATTTGTCAATTTTGCTGCTCTCAAAGAATCAATTCTTGGTTTTGTTGATTCTATTGTTTTTTGGCCTCGATTTCATTTATTTTTGCTCTGATTTTTATTATTTCTTTCCTTCAGCTTGGTTTGGGATTAGTTTGTGGGTCTTTTTCTAGTTCTTCCCGGTGAGCAGTTAGATCTTTAATTTTAGCTCTTCTTTTTTAATGTAAGCATTGAGGGCTATAAATTTCCCTATCAGTACTCTCATTATATGGGTATGACAGTGGTTGATAGGGAAAGCCTAAGGACATTTATATTACTAGAAGGAAAGCTAAAAAATATAACATGGGACTGAATAACATAGTGAAACCTCATGTAAAATACAAATATGGGTGATATTGTATATATGATTGTTTTTACAAAATATAGATAAAAATAAACTAGAGAGAAAGAAACAGAATAGCAGCTATGTACAGTAAGGAAAGCATAGAGAGATTGAGAGGCAATAAGTTTTGTTTGCTTTGTTTTTTAATATTATTATTACTACTGGAATAATAAAAATGATCTAAAAATGATTGACATGATAAATACACAGCTATATGGTTATATTGAATACCATCGATTGTACACTTTTGAGTGGATTTATGCTTTATTTGAATCGATAAAATTGATTTGTTTTTTAAAAACAAAACAAAACAGTGATCATCAAATAGACCACACTTCCCTGGAGTCTGGAGAATTAGGTCTTTATGTCCCACCCTGGCACCAGCAAGCTGTGCCATGAGCCTGAGCACCAGTTCCCTTTGCTGCCTGCCACCAGGCTGGGGGTAGGGGGAAGGTAGCCACTGCAGGGAGGGTGAAACTCACCGATATTTATTGCAATTTACCAGCTTCTTCCTCCTACTCTTCCCTGAATACTACACAGTGTTCCCCTAGATTGTGGAATTTCAAAATAGTTAATTCAGACTGTTCCTCCCAATTCAATAGTTGTTTTGGTGGAAGGACTTATTCCTGGAGCTTCCTGCTCTGACATCTTCCCTCAGTCCTTCCAATTTTTCCACATTTTCACCAACACTTGTTATCTGACTTTTTATTTCTAGCCATTCTAGTGGGTATGACATAGTATATTATTGTTTTGATTTGCATTTCCATAGTGACTGATGAAATCAAGCATCTTTTCCTGTGCTTATTGGCCATTTGTTCTTTGGAGAAAGGTCTATCCAGATGCTTTGCCCATTTTCAAATTGGGTTATTTGTCTTTTTAATTTTTCTTGTGAAATGTTTTTAAATACTCTAGTTATGGGAGCAGATGTGGCTCAAGCAGTTGAGTGCCTGCCTCCCACACGGGAGGTCCTGGGTTTGGTTCCTTGTGCCTTCTGGAAAAAATAAACAAACAAACTCTAATTAGGAGTTCCATATAAAAAATGTGATTTACAAATATTTTCTTCCCATTTGTGGGTTGTTTTCTCACTTTCTCAAAACAGTCCTTTGCAACACAAATGTATTTAATTTTGATGAAGTCAAATTTACCTATTTTTTCTTTTGTCACTTGTGCTTTGGTGTCGTCTAAGACTTGCCAAATCCTAGGTCATGAAGATTTACCCCTATGTTTTCTTATAAGAGTTAGAGTTTTATTTCTCACATTTAGGTATTTAATCTATTTTGAGTTAAATTTCTTATATTAGGTGATGGTTCAACTTCATTCTTTTGCATGCGGCTATATAGTTGCCCCCGTACCACTTGTTGTAAAGACTTCCCCATTGTATGTTCCTTGTACCCTGTTTGAAGATCTTTTGACTGTAGACATATGGGTTTATTTCTAGACTCTGAATTCTATTCTGTTGGTCTTTATGTCTATCCTTATGACAGTAACACATTGTCTTGACTGTTACTTTGAAGTAAATTTTGCAATTTGGAAGTATGAGTTCTCCAACTTTGTTTTTCTTTCAGAGATTGTTTTGGTTCTTCTGGGTCTCTTGCAATTCCATCTGAAATTTGAAGTTAGCTTGTCAGTTTCGACAAAGAAGCCACTTGAGATTCTGATAGGGATTGCCTTGGATCTGAAGATGAACTGGGGGAGTCTTGCCATCTTAGCAGTATTAAGTCTTCTAATCTTGAACATGGAATGTTTTTCCATTTCTTTAGATCTTCTCTAATTTCTTTCAACAATGTTCTGTAGTTGTCAGAGTATAAATTTAACACTTCTCTCAAATTTATTCCTAAGCATGTTATTAGTTTTGTAAGTATTATAAATAGAGTTGTTTTCTTGATCTCATGTTTGGATTGTTCATTACAAGTATACATAATTTCACTTGATTTTTGTATTTTGATCTTGTACAAAGATATTATATCTTACAACCTTACTAATTAGAACTAATAAAATATTAATACTAATATTTTTAGTGGATTGTCTATATATAGGATGTTATTTGTGAATACAGACACTTTTATATCTTCCTTTCCAACCTGAATGCCTTTTATTTATTATTTTTGCCTAATTGCCTCAGCCAGAAGCTCTAGTAAAATGTTAAATAGAATTGGCAAGAGCAGATATCTTGATATTGTTCCTGATCTTAGGGAAAAAGCATCCAGTTTTTCATGATTAAGATTTATGTTATCTGTGGGTTTTTCATAGATGTCCTTTATCAGGTTGAGGAAATTGCCTTCTATTCCTGGTTTGTTCAGTGTTTGCATTATGAAAGGGTGTTGAATTTTGTCAGATGCTTTTTCTTTCATTTATTAAGATGATCATGCAAGTTTTGTTTTTTTATTCTAACCATACAGTATATTACATTAATTAATTATCAGATATTAAATCAACCTTGCATTCATGGGATAAATCCCACTTGATCTTGGTATATAATTCTTTTTATACATCATGGAATTCAGTCTTAATTTGCCAAGTTAAGCCACTATGACAAGCCACTACAAACTGGGTTTGCTTAAACAATAAACATTTTATTGTCTCATGGTTTTGAAGGCTAGAAATCCAACATCAAAGTCTCAAAAAGCCATGCTTTCTCTGGAGTGCTACAGTATTCTGATGCAGGCGTGCCATAATTCTTGGGGTAATTTGGCTTACATCTCTTTCTTTGTCACATGGTCTCCTACTGTCTTTCTCTGACTTTTGACTTCTACATTTTATGGCTCCTCTGATTACATCAACATTTCTTCTCTATAGAGTCCACCTTGATTCAGTTTGGCCACACCTTTCCTAATAATAGCATCTTTTAAAGGTCCTACTTACAAATGGGTTCACACTCATAAGAACAAGGATTAAGATTTGAATATATCTTTTGTGGGGTACCTGATTCAATCCCCAAGACTCATGGTGTATAATTCTTTTTATATGTTACTAGAGTCAGTTTGCTAGTATTTTGTTAAGGACTTTTGAGTCCATATTCATAAAAGATTTTAGTCTAGAGTTTTCTTGTGATATCTTTGCCTGGTTTTAGTTTCATGTAATGCTAACTGCATAGAATAAATTAGGAAGTGTTGTTCTTCATCTTCTATTTGTTGTAAAAGTTTGTGAAGGATAAGTATTTTCTGTAATGTTTTTTAGATTTCACCAGTTAAGCCATATGGGCCTGAGCTTTTTTTGTGTAGTTTTTAAAGGTTTATTTTATTTATTTCTCCCCACCATCGCCCCTGCCCATTATTTGCACTTGCTGTCTGCTTCCTATTCATCTTTTTTTTTTTTTTTTAGGAGGCACTGGGAACTGAACCTGGGACCTCCCTATGTGGGAGGGAGGCACCCAATTGCTTGAGTCACTTCTGCTCCCTGCTTGTGGTGTCTCTTATTGTGTTTCCTCACTGAGTCTCTTTGTTGCATCATCTTGCTGCATCATCTTGTTGCATCTGCTCGCCATGCCAGCCTGTCACGTCAGCTCACTGTCTTGCTCATCTTCTTTAGGAGGCACTAGGAACCTAACCCAGCACCTCCCATGTGGTAGGTGGGTGCCTAGCTGCTTGAGCTACATCTGCATCCCTGTAGGTAGTTTTTAAACAACTAATTGAATCCCGTTACTTGTTATAGGACTATTCAGGTAGTCTATTTCTTCTTGAATCCATTTTAGTAATTTTTATCTCTAGGAATTTTTCCATTTCATCGAAGTTTCCTAATTTACTGGCATACAAGTGTGTATAGTATTCCTTTATGGTCCATTTTATTTCTGTAAGATCAGTATTCTTTAATTTTTGATCTAATAATTTGAGTCTTTTTTGTTGCTTTGTTTTTTTTTTTCTTTTTCTTGGTCTATCTAGCCAAAGGTTTGTCAATTTTCTTGATCTTTTCAACAAACCAAATTTTTGTTCCATTGATATTCTCTTTTGTGTGTCTCTTTTCTATTTCTTTAGTTTCCATTATAATCTTTATTTCCTTTCTTATTTGGTTTCTTTTTTTTTCTAGTGTATAAAGGTAGAAGGTTAAAGTATTGACTTGAGACCTTCTTTCTTATCGTGGGCATTTACAGCAATAAAGTACCCTCTAAAGCACTACTTTAGCTGCATTCTATAAAATTTGATATGTCTTATCTTCATTTTCATTTATCCCTAAGTATTTCCTAATATCACTTGATTTCTTTTTTGACTCATTTGTCATTTAGGAGTATGTTGTTGAATTGCCACGTATTTGTGAGTTTCCTAATTTCATTCTGTTCTTAATTTCTAATTTCATTCTTTGTGGTTGGAGAGCATGCTTTGTGTTATGTCTATCCTTTTAAATTTATTGAAGTTTGCTTTATGGCCTAGAATATCATTTCTCCTGGAGAATGTTCAATGAACATATAGGAAGAATGTATGTTCTGCTATTATTGGGTGAATATTAGCTTCAGATTTATACAAACTTGATTCCAATAAGATATTCTATGGGTGTCAGTTGTAGTTGGTTTATAGTATTGTTCAAGTCTTCTATATCTTTGTTGATCTAATTGTTCTATGCTTTATTGAAATTGGGATACTGATGTCTCCAAATATTGCTTTAGAATTGTCTGTTTCTTCCTTCATTTTTGTCAGTTTTTGCTTTGTGTATTTTGGTACTCTAATGTTAGATGCATATATGTTTATACTTGCCATATCTTCCTGATTGATTTAACCTTTTTTCGTTATAAAATGTCCTTCTTTATCTCTAGTAACTTTCTTTGTGTTACAGTCTTATTTATCAGCTTTCTTGTGATATATATCTTTCTGTTCTTTTACTGTCAGTCTGTTCATTTTATTTAATCTAAAGTGTGTCTCTGGTAGACAGCGTATAGTCTTGTTTGCCTTTTGATCAGATTGTTTAATCCATTCACTTTTAATGTTATTGATATAATTTGATTTACATCTGCCAATTTACTTTTTGTTTTCTGCATGTCTTGTCCTTATTACACCTCTCTTTTCCTTTACTACTTTCTTTTGCACTGAGTAAATATTTTCTAATACAACATTTTAATTCCTTAATGGCTTTTTTTCATTATATTATTTTGCATTATTTCCTTATTGGTTGCTCTAAAAGCTTACTATATACATCTTAACTTACCAGAATCAGCTTCAAATTTATATTAATTCCAATAAGATACAGAAACATTATTCCTTTGTAGGCTTATTCCTTTTCTCCCTATAATTGTTTTTTTAAAATTGAGGGTAAGTTTTTCCAGTTGCTAGAATATGCAGCTGGAATAGGCATAAATTTCTGAAGGACAGGATTCTTCTTTATTCCCTGCTTTAAAATGCTTAAGATTTCCTGATGCATCCGTATAATTACTTACCATTTTACTTGAGTTAACTTACATGGATCTTCTCTAGAAATAGAAATTCATTGAAGCCAATGCAAGTAAAAAGGGAAAAATCATTAATCATAAAACATGACTTCTTGATGCTGTGCAATATGCTATTCTCTACCATAATTTAATTATTTCCTTTCTATTTTTAAAAATGGTGATTTATAAGTATAAATGCTATTCATACTTCCTTATGTTTTCCACATTTTCTAGTTTTCCTTCAATAAACTTGCATTCATTTTGCATTTATAAAAAATGAGATTTTTAAAAGAAAAATACTCAAATGCTATACTTACAGGTTTATTTTCACATTTTCTTACCAGGGATGACAAATACACTGGCTTGGACTCTTCCCTTTCCTTTTTGGGTTACTGACAGTCATCATTTCATTAGTGATCACTATTCTTCAGAAAACTATTACCAGTAATTAGAGTTAGCAATGACTTTATGAAAATACTGTGATTGGGAAGCAGATGTGGCTCAAACATGTGGGCATCCGCCTACCTCTTGGGAAGTCCCAGGTTTGGTTCCTGTTGCCTCCTAAAGAAGACAAGCAAAATGCAAGCTGACACTATGAACTGACACAACCAGATGATGCAATGAGGAGACAGGAGACACAACAAGCAGGGAGTGGATGTGACTTCAAACCATTGGGTACCTCCCTCCCACATGGGAGGTCCTGGGTTTGGTTCCCAGTGCTTCCTAAAAAAAGAAGACAAGCAGACAGAGAGCACACAATGAACACACACAGAGAGCAGAGAGTGAGCTCAAGCAACAATGAGGGGGCGAGAAATAAAGTAAATCTTTTAAAAATGCTGTGATTATAATAATAGACATATATACATTGTAATTAGTTTTTCAAAGTAGATTTCTCAAAGATTTATCAATTATTTGGAAATCAATTATCTGAGCATTTTATTTGTTTGTTTGATCAGATTCTCAGATATTTAACACTGGAAATGATTTTAAGGACAATGCTCAAAGTGATCCAGTGCTGCTGACCAGTGGAAAGTATGATCTGAAGAAACATCACAGTGTCACTCAAGCCACTCAGACGAATCCAGTGGTTCCTTGGCCTTCCCAATCAGTTAACTTTACTGAGTGCTTCTTAGACTTTTCTAGAGAACAGGTAATGGGAAAACTAATTCAGTGCCTGTTGGTTTCAACAATTAAAATAGTTAAATAGTAAAGTACTAAATAGTTAAAACATTACTCATTCATTAATTTAGATTGTTATTGAGTGCCTGTTATATGTCCAAGTACTATTCTAAATGCTGTTTGTATTGTGTTGCACAAGATAGGAACATTCCAAACTCTCACAGAGGTTGTGTCTCACAGAGGGAAGACAGAATTAATGTGGGGAGTGCTAAATGACAGGAGAGCAGGGGAGGGAGGGTCTAACAAAAATTTAGGAAGGCTTCCTGGAGCTTTTATGCCTTTATTGACAGTTATTTTTTTGTTTTGTTTTTAAAGAGGTACTGAGAATTGAACCCAGGACCTTGTATGTGGAAGCAGATGCTCAACCACTGAGCTACATCTGCTCCCCAATGAAAGCTGGCTTTTTCATTTGTTTGTTTTTAGACGGTACTGGGGATCAAACTCAGGACCTTGTACATGGGAAGCAGGCATTCAACCTCTTGAGCTACATCCACTCCCTGAAGGTCAATTTTTAAATTACAAAGTACTGTAATATTTTAGAATATTTGGGAAATTAAAAAAATAAATAAAACAACTTTAATATCTTCTGTTCTCTGTAATACTATCAATATTTTTGTGATTTTTCCTCAGTCTTTCCATTATTTTAAAAATAATTATAGTTTAGTATATACTGTATTTTTTTTACTTAACATTGTTTAACAATACTTTTCTATATTGCTATATATTATAGAAAAATACCTAATTTGCTTTAGAAGACAGGATTTCTTTGTCTTTTTTTTTTTTTTTTTTTAGGGTAGCAAACATGTTTAGAACAGAATGCTATAATAGAAAATCACCAAATTTGCCAAAAGGAAATGGTTAAACTGTGCCATAATTGAAAAAAATAATTGTTAAAAATTGAGGTAGTGATTTGTTTTGTATTTTTCCCTGAAAAATAAATAACTTGTTGTTGAGGCTGAGTACCAAGCACCTGTTATTTGTACAGCATGTCAATGTTACTCCAATCCTTCTTTCACAAAAATATGTTCTTTTCTCACAGAGTACTGAGTATCTATTTTCTAGTAAATTAGCCTGATAGATAAGCTTCAAAAGACCAAAGTAATATAATGTTTCCTTAGCATGTGAGGCAAGAATTCTTATACTAGAACTAAAAGAAATCTGAAAACTTTTTGAAATTGAATGTAAATGCTTTAATGAATCAGTGTAGAAGCATTTTTTATGGGATGAAAATCCTTAGCTTTTATCATATCCTTAGAGTTAAGGATTATAGTTGAGGAGATTAAGGAATAATTCTAAGAAGATAATATACTTGAACTGAGTCTTCAAATGGAGGTCAAGTACTAATTTACTACCTAGATGAAAATGTTTAGTAGGATACTCAGAATGTTGGTCTGAAGCTCAAGAGGTTTGTGATAGATTAGTTATGTATGACAGTTGGAACCATGGGAGTAAATGAGATCATCCCAGAGAATGAAGTGACTCAAGTGACAAGAGAAGACCAATTATGGAATCTAGTATAATACTAAAATTTAAGGGTGGTTAGACAAGGTGGAGCCAGTAGAGAAAAAGATAAAGAAGTCACAGATAGAGAAGGATACGCCTGAAAAATTGTAGCATAAAAACCAAAGAAGGAGAGAAGCTTAGGAAGGAGGGGTGAGGTTAGCAGTGTCTAAAGCCACAGAAAGGTCCAGGGAAATTAAAATTTAAAACAAAGTAACTACTAGATTTGGAAATTAGAAGTTAATTACTGGTTTTAATTGCTAAGTCAAAACTTATGAACATTTTTATGGTGCTAGAAATGTATATCCAAATAACCTCCTACTGCATTTTTCAGTTTAAGTGTGTCCTGACCAGCATTGGGTATTTTTACTATCTTAAGTTTCACACTGTAGTATAGAAGTAGTCTATAAATATTTTCTGGAAATGATTAAATTCTCTTATTTTCCATATTTATCATTTCAGCTCATGGAAGAGAATGAGTCTCTTAAACAGGAACTGGCTAAAGCTAAAATGGCTCTTGCAGAGGCTCACTTGGAAAAAGAGGCTCTTCTTCTTCAAATAAAGAAGATGACAGTTGAATAACAAAAGTGGCAATCAAAAACCAAATTATAGGTCTGGACTAAGAAGAATATATTTATAATGTGCGTGTTACCAACTAATGAAAGACTTCCCTTTTAATGAAAAGAAAATAAAATGAAATGGAATGTGGTGAAGTGACTATTCCAAAGCCAATTTAGAAAGTATTAGGTGCAGGTGTTACAATCTTTTGGTGATTGTGTATTCTGGAGTTTTTACCCTCTTTTAAACTGGTGTGATCTAGGAAGTCAACACACACTGTTAACTAATTATATGCCTAATGAAAAGATGTCATGTCCTAATTTTGATATCATTGTAGGCATTTCTTTAAAAGAAAAGGGAAAACCAATTGTGTTTACAGATTGCTGGATTATTTCTCACTATTTGATAATAAGTTACTATCACAATGGTTCAAATGCTTTTCGGACTTATGTAAAATAAAAGGAGGCTTACATTTTAAATATTATTAAAATAATGTGCTTAAATCTATAATTATTTAATTACTGTAAAAAGTCCAATCAAACTAATAAAGTATTTATTGACTGAGTTTGAAAACTCAGGAAAATCCTTACCCTATTAAACTTATAAAGTAACTTGGAAATGTGAATATAATCATTTTAAATGATGGGTAAACTGTATAAGTTAAAGCTATTATTTTCAATATAAAGATGGTACAAATGTAAAAATAAAAAGCACAAACTGTAAAAAGAAAAATGTTAGACTATATGGCCAAGTGATTTAAAAAGCATTACTTGTACATTCCTTTATACATTTATTGTTAGACATGAAACAGTGACTTAAAATCCTGCTAAATTTAGCAGCATTTGTAACTGTACAAATTTTAATTAATACTATTTATATTATTTCTTTGCCTTCATCTTTTCCCTTAAGGAGGGAAATGTTTTCAGAGAATTTTCTTTTTACACATGTAAAACAATTTGATACCATTCTTGTAGTATAAGACTAGATAGGTATTTGCACATACTGAATTTACAAAGCTAGTTTTGATTAAAACTATGTGACTTATGCACATTCTTCTATAATAAGAATAATTGATAAAATTGGATTCTATTTTCTAGGGGTTGTTAGAGTTGAAATCAACATCAGAGAGATATCAGTCATGCATTATGAAATAAAAGCACATGAATGAATGTTTAAGAAACAAGGCTTTTAAAGATTTAAAATATATTTCTGATAGAATCAAACTAAGTGGGGTCTATTTTTAAATTCACATTCTTAAACATAAATATCTCCAAGAGAGAACATACAATAGCTGGACTACCCTTTCTTAAGATACTTGATAATTCTAAGTCATGTTGAAGTTCATGGGTTCTCTGCTTAGTTGACATGACTTAGATAGCCATCCTTATATCTGAGTACTTGGGGAAAATGCACATTTCATTTACATTAAGTGTTGGAGTGATTTTGAATCTACTGAAAACAGTACTAGCCTTTTTTTCTTCTATAATACCCATTTTAATTGACATTATTTTAAAAATTAGGTACTGTTTTTGGGAGCTGAGAATATCACAAAGAACAAATAAATTGTTAATATTTTACCTCAGAGTGTTTTTTTTAAAAATATGTTAAACTATGTTAATCTAAAACTACATAATAACATTAGATTAAATGCAAAGGTCTAATTAAAATCTAAAATGTATAGCTTATATTATTAGTAGAGTACCTTTGATTTGTAGGTATGTATTCAATAATGACAGTCTCTATTGTGGAAAAGCATGAATTTGAGAGACAGTAACTTCTTCAGAGCTAACATTGTTTTTCTCAGGATTGATAACTATTTGCTCTATATAAATTTTAAATTTGTCTATGATATAATTGTTTAGTGTTATAGAAATGGAAATTCCTTCTAAATTTATTTGTTCTTCCCAAAAAATCATATAAATAGTAGAGATGATAAGTGATATGGATCTGAGCATTTTGTATGTTTTGTTGGATTTTTAAATTTAAAAAGCAGTACTATTTCTTTGTAGAGACTTAAAATTCATAAAAGGCAGCAGAGGAATCTCTGTCTTTTGTCTGTTTTTCTTTTAAAGGTATATATAATACTTTTAATAGTGTATCTTGTCTGCATTAGTATGTACGTGTGTTATCAAACTATTTAAAAGGCAAGGGGCCATTTTTGCTTGATTAAGTTAGCCCAAAATTTTTGACAGTATGAGAACTACAGGCATAAACCTATACTATAAATTACCTGCGTTTATAAAATAACCGTAAATTAGAGATAGATAAAAGTTGTCACATCCTGAAATTTTCTTTGCTAGATCTCTAGCAGAGAAGTTGTTAATGATCAGGGGGAAATGGTAATCATGTTTTACTTTTTAATTTCTTTTATGCCAAAAACATGTTTTTGGTATGTCATATTTAAATTTCCTCATCCTATCCTTCAAAACTTCACCAACTTCAAAACATCACCATGTAACATTAGTTATGGTGAAGCTTTATTTTTATTTAAGTCATGAAGAAAGGCTATGTATGATTGCAGGCTAACCCCTTTGTGGATTTCTATTATTGTTATGTTATTTAGTGCTTGTCAATACAGGAGTTGTAAATTCCTCTTTAGCAAGTTTTTATTAGCTTCTGGCCTAATCAAGGTATCTTCATATCTCAGTGAATGACACCTCCATTAACCCTGGTTCCAAATTGCTAACCTAGAACTATAGTTAGACACCTTCCTTTCACTCACTCACCCCCCAACCAATCCATCACCAAGTTATATCATTTTACTTTGTAAACATCTCTCAAATCTATCCCCTTCTCTCCTGTAGCTTCTCTGGCCCTTCTTGGATTCTGTTCTCTTTACTGTAGGCAGAATGATCTTTTTCAAAGTGCAGTTTTAATCAAGCCAACCCACATACCCTTACTCTGACTCCTAGCTTAGAGCATTACAATGGCCTTTTTTGACTCTTACAATAAAATTAAAATATTTTATATGACCTCAAAGGTCACATATTTAATCTACTGTCTACTTCATAAGGTAGTTCTGAGCATTAAATGAGTTAATGTCTCAAAAGGTTAAAACAGTGGCTGGCCCATCACCTAAAAAGCACTCAAAAGAGGTTAGCTATCATTATTATCATTAATACTATATCAGCCTCATTTTGCATCATGTTTCACTGTGTGTTCTATTTTCATGCCCGTCTTTCAGTGTCTGGAGTAAGTGAGAACTAAAGTGTTCCATGCTTCTTCTATCCTTCTCTCATAGGACCTTTATTCACGTTGTTCCCTTGGCTCAAAATACCTTTTTTCCTCATTGCCTAGTTAATTCCTCTTTGTCTCTCAGCTCAGCTCGTTCATCACTTGCTCAGGGAGAAAAATTTCCAGATTTCTGTGACAGAGTTAAGGCCCACTATTACACATTCTTACAGGATCATGTACCTTTACTTATTAGCACTTGACACTGTTATTTTATGTTTTTTTTTAATTAGTGCTAGACCTACTAGAATGTAGTATATAGACTGTAAACTCCATGAGGACAGGAATTGTGTCTGTTCAATTTTGTATTCCCTGTGTCTAATACAGTGCCTGGCACATAGTAGGTACTTACTAAATTTGTTGAAAGAACAAAATGAATGGATGAGGTATCAAGGGTGTTTTTCAGGCATGGAGTAAGAGAAGAGGGATTAGGATGCTCTTCTGAGTTGGATTGATGAAAGGTATAACATAGCAAAGAAGGTGGTAGTATTTATGAAAGCAAGTGGGTGGATTGCCTGGGGGGATTTGCCCTACTGTGTTCTTCAGAATTTTGAATATCTGAGCTTCTAGTTGATTTATCACGAACCAGAAAATTAGCCTATGACTTCATGTACTGCTAAACTGCCAGAATGTCATCTGGCTTTTATTTTAACATGGGGTATTGTGGCTGTCAAGATCTGCCAATCCTGTTATCTAAACAGAATAAAAATGAGGCAAAAATTGTGGTTTCTGAAATAAATTATCATTGGGAAATTGACTGATACTCAGGATAAATTTCAGTTTTGCTTATTTCCTTAAAGTGACAGTAATCTCATTTTAGCTTTGCATCTAGAGGGGCTATGGAAAGAAAATTTTCAACTATGTTTGTTTCCTTTTAGAATTTGTAAAATACCAAAAGTTGGAATTACACAGGATATAGAAACACTGAAATGTGGTAATGTTTTAAAAACACTAATTTCTTCATTAAACTATGCTATTTTGATAAATTGCTTAATTTTTTTTTGGTGCCTGAAGTCGTCTTGTTTTGAGAGATGCAAAAATTAAGATAACATGAAGCAAAATTGTGACCATATTGGTTTTTATAAATTATACAGGTGTTAGGTAATGAATTTCAAAGCAGAGGGAAAACCATGTTAGGAACAATATTGAAGTTCAGCATATATATATGTTGCCAACCACTATAATATAGTTATAGCAGGTTTGAAGATTTGGAATTTTTTAGTGAAAAAAAATTTTTTTTTAATTAAATTAATACCTTCTTTTCTATTTATACAAATTATAAAACACATGCAGTAATTTTTTGGCAAAAAATGTCACTTACTAATTAAGAATGACTCGAATTTTTAAAAATTCTGAAGCCATTTAGACAAAAAGACAATACTAGAATTTATAAATTAGTTTTATTTTCAAAGTGCTTTGTATAATTAATAAAAAGTAAAGTAATTCTTCACAAGTGAACTGAACTGTTTGATGAGTAAAGTTGCTCATATTAGTGACTTACACGTCACTGTTGATGTGAAGAAATACTTGAGTGTACTTATGGCTACATACAGTAAGGTGATTAATCTTTCTCTTGCAGTCATTCAGCAGAAGCATTTTGGTTGATAGGAGAAAAAGAACTCAAATATTAAATCACAAATGTCATCAAGATTAAATGAGATTTTAAAAAAATAGGCACATAAATAAATGTTTCAATAAGTTAAGGAGAAAGCAGAAGTATTCCTGAAGTATATTGGTGAAATAAATTTATAGGGGTATGATGAAAGCCCATCTTCACAATATTTAAAATCACTCCAAAAAAAAAAAAAAAAAAAAAAGGATACATAGTCCTTTCAGAGCAGGAGCTTTAAAAAGTAATCATGGTGAGCAAATCAAGTATAAGGAAATATTTTGAACAAAATTGTAATGAGCACTTGAGAAAGATCAATGGTAAATAATGCACTTGGTGTTATTTGAGCTAAATCCAAAACAAAAAAATTGACACATACATAAATTCTTCAATAAATGATATGCTCATGAAGACTGGAGAATATCTCTTAAGATTCAAGTTTTGACTCGAAAAATGAGTCAGAACACTCACCACTGTTGAAGACATGCTATTAGTACAGCAACAAAGTTGTGAAACAGTGTTTTGTTTGATTTCAGTATATTTGCTTTATAATTTATAGTTTAACTAGCATAGTTACGATAATCATATTTGTTGCTCTTTTTACTTTGATTTATTTTTACTCTTTATTCCTTGCATTTGAACAAGACATTCTTTTTTTAAAGGAACTATACAAAAACTGAGTTCTGAAGATGATGGGGAAGGAACAATTTAAGCCATTTTTAAATAACTATTTCTACAAATTTCTACACTTAAGGCATCCCTAAATTATAATATCAATATAAAAACATGCCAAGGTCAAGTACATTTTTATTAAAAGTATTAGGTTTTCCCTACATTAGCACAGATATTTGAGAATTTACTATATGTATATAATCTATGTGTATTAAGGACCCAGTTATTACTTTGCAGTTTTTACATGCCATTAATAAGTTCCTTCCCCCTCTTTTTTTGTCTCCAGGAAGAATTTAGTTTCTTGTTAATATTTATTTTTGCAGATTATACGTCAGCTTTGTTTTTGTCTTAGTGTTTTGGGGGGGCAGGGTGAGGGAGGTATTTTCATTAATATGTACAGAGATCTAGTTTAGGGTATAACCAATTTTACAAGTTGAAAAATGAATAATATAAAAATACACAATGCCAATTTTATATTTACTTTTCCTTCCTGCTTGTACAATCGTTATTGTATTTACATGTCACAAAGGCAAAGAATAAAATCATAGCATCTTCAGAGTTAGAAGGAAACTTTGAAATCCTCTAGCTGAGCCTCTTAACCAAAACAGAAATCCAGAATGCTTCCAAAGGGAGTCACCAAATTTCAGCTGGAATTCTTAACAATGAAAAACACACTACTCCATAAAACTTTCTGTTATAAGTAGTTCTAATTATTTGATTATTGTTTCCTATTAGTGAATTAAAATATTTCCCAATCACCACACATTGGTCCTGGATTTTTCATTCAATGTGAATGTAATATACAAAAGAGCTGTTGTATCTCCTGCTAAGTATGAGTAATAATTTTTTCTCCCTCAATAGGCATGCTTTCCATAGCCTCACCATTATTTGTCAAAGATCTTCTTAAAATGTTCCCACTTGGATAAGTCAGGATGCTTCTGTCTACAACTAAAGTAAACTCCAACTAAAAGTAAGATTACCCTAGTTGTGATATAAATATAAGTAGTTTCTTACTTGACTAACAAAATAGTACATCTGGAGATAGGATGGTACCACAGGTATTTCAGATACACATCAGTGTTATCAAGGACCCAGTTTTTATCTGTCATCCCTTCTCTCTCTAATGCCGTGGGTTTTATCCTCATTCTTGTCCTCTAGTGGTTGCAAGGTGCCACAGCAACTCCAAGCAATACCTCTACACTGATACCTATAGAGGCAGAGAAAACATTTTTGTCATTTCCTTTTAAGTAAAACCATTTCCTAAAAATTCCCCAACAGACTTCCCTTTATATCTCACTCTACTGAAAAAAATGCATTACATTCCTGCCTAAACTATCATTTAAGAGTAATTTCCCCCATGGTTGGAGCAATGAATACATGGCTACAAATAAAACTGGGGCTCTGCCTGTTAGAAGGGCAGAGAAGGAAGTTGATTTGAGCAGGGAGTCAACAATCTACTAATCACCAAAACTGAACACAACACGATGTGGTTTGACTAAAGAAAAATACAGTGGGACTGAGGCATTTATTCATTCATTAACCCAACAAACATGTTATAAAAACTATTACCAGCAATAACTGGGTCTGATGTTGGAATAAAAGTTATCTGTGCCTGCCCACACAGTTTCAATCTAGTGGCAGAAATAGACAGAGACAATTTCAATTTAATGTGTTAAATGCCAAAAGGTAAGTACATATAACCCAGTCTTGAAAAATGAAGAATAATTTAACTATTGTTCTATTATTCTATATTTGGGTTTTTTCCAATGCTTCAGTGTTATAAATAACTCTGAAATGGGCATCTTTGTGCGAAGGGACTGTCTACATTTGGATTATTTTCTTAAGGTAGATTCCCAAAGTAGAATAACTGTTTAAAAGGACATAAAGTTCCTAAGATACAAATTACTTTCCAAAAGGGTTGACCAAAGTTTGTATTCTCAGAAGCACTCTTGCTAATAGTGAACATCATCATTTAAAATAAAGCAAAACAAGTTTTTGTAAAATTGATAGGTAAAACTCTATATCTTGCTTTTTAAATTTGCCATAATTACTAGTGAGGATAAAGATTGTTTAATTAATTGTTGTATCTTGTGAATTATTGGCTTTGCTCTTTCTCGATTTATATGTTGGAATTTCATATTTTACCTCTCAATTTTATGAGCTCTTTATGTATGCAGTGCTATAGCTCCTATCACGTTTTCTATAAATATGATATAATATATTTGACTACATACAAATTTAAAACTTAAAAATTTCATTGAGGAAAAAGAACAAAAGGCAAACCTGTCAATCTGAGACTAGAAGTATTTGAATTAACTTTCTCATTTCCTTTCACCATTATTGTTATGTTTTTAAAATTGTTTTCTCATTATAGAGAAATACAGCTGTGGAAAATTTGAAAATTATAGTGCTAATTGTTTCCTGTATTCCCTTCTTCCATAATGGTAGAATCCCCAATATGAAGATGACCAACTGGTTGCCTGGAATTAATAATACAATATAGATATTATGTAACATATATATGAATAATATCATTCTCAGCCTCATTTGCAGCTAGGGTGGCCATGTGACCAAGAAGAGTTACATGCAAGTTTTGGAAAGGCCTTAAAGGGCCTTTCCTTATTCATTCCTTCTTCTTTCATACCAACTAGAACACAGATATGTTGGGTAGAATTCTAAGACAGAAATTGTTTTCTAAAAAGGGTTGAATAAATTGTCATTGATAGTTGAAACATCTACCTTGAACCATGATATGATTTGAGGAGATACATGAGAGAAGGGTTTTCAGTCTCTGACACTTTAATATCCTGGGCTGAATACTTTAAGACTTCTTAAATGTGCGTGAAATACTTTTATCTTGTTTAAGCCACTGTATTTGAAGTTTTCTGTTATTCACTGCTGAACCCAATCTCCATAATCCCATGATCATGTGTAAGCATTGATAGTATTTGGTATACATACTATTAGACTTTTTTCTATTTGATGGCTGCACTTTTTCTGACATGAGATTCAGTTTGTCCACTAAGCTCCATTGTCACTTGCCAGTGTGGATTGCACAATATCTCAAGGAGCTACTCCCAGAGTTCCCTGTTGTGAAGTATCCACACTACCTCTTTTCCTATCAGGCTTTTAAAAAGACACAGATTTTCTCGTGAGGGTCTTCCAGCAGCCATCTTGGGGGTATTGATGTACACATGGACTATTTGCCAGGTTCCAGATCCATCTATTGATTCCCCACCCAGCCTGCTTCAGAACCACTTTGAGATTAATCCTTATTCTTATCAGTAGGTAATTCCTTTCTAGTGCTAAGCAGCAGTCTAATGTATGAATATATCACAATTTGTTTACCATTTACCTATTGATGGAAATTTGGCTTGTTTCCAGTTTTTGGTTCTTACAAATAAAGCTGCTGTGTGTATTTGTGTACCAAAAAAAAAAAAAAAAGACATACTAGAGTTATTGAGGAAGTGTTGACTAGTACACCAGGTCAATAGTGGTATAAAACTAGTCAAAACTGCCAGGCTAGAGGCAACTACATCAGAGAAAGCCCCCAATCTAACTGTTCCTTCCTTTAATGAGAACATCAAGAATGTCTTTTGTAGTATGCAGATGAGGTGGATCTCAGTCAGGGACACTTCAGCCCTCCTCCCCACTTGCACCACGCATCTCATTACTGGGAGTACGAGGAATCCAGCATCAGGGTTCAAGTTTCTTCCCCTTCTTCCTCTCTCCCTTCCTTCTCCCAGTTACCTCGCATATATTAGCTGTACCTTGTCCTAGGATAACAAGGAATAGAATCATACTGTAAGTCTAATTTTGTAAACTGCTTTCCTACTTAGTATAAGAGACTTTGGCTTAATGAATATCTTAGGCTGTATAGTTTAATATTTGTGATACTCTTGCCTACTTTTGTTTTCTACTTCCTGTTTTGCATAGATTTATTTTGCTCTTATATTGATCACTCAATATCTGGAGTACCTACTCTAATCTCAATACTGTACTATGTAAAGAAAAAAAAAGTTGGTCCATGCTCTCAACAATCTTATAGTTCTGGTGAAAAAGAAACATTTAATAATCACACTAAAGAATGTGTGATTACACAGTGAGCTAAGCTATAAAATTAAAGAACAATGTTTTTTATCCTTTCAGAAATAAGGAACTTGACCCAGACTAGGTGTCAAAACACCTTCCCCGAAGAAGTCATCCTTAGGCTGGGATTCTGAGAAAGAGTAGTAGTTAAATTGGAGAAGGTGATATGGGTAACGTGGTTTGTGTGTGGGGGGAGGGGTAGAGTCTTCTCGGTTGGGGAACAGTGTGATTGGAACATAGAAAGTGAAATACTTTGCTTTCATTCTAACATCGGTACCTTTTATTTAAATCTACTTTTTTGGATAATTACCTCAAGAATAAAGCAATATTGAACACAGATCTGACCTTTTAACTACTACCTATCTGCTAAGGGGTTAGGTCCTAGACCAAATATCTGACATATTCCCTCCTTTACAGACCATATGGATTGATTTCCATCCCTCCCAATTATGGAATGCCACAAACAGAAATAATATTCTAAACCTATCTAATAAGAGATTTATTATCCTAAAAGAGAATACTTATAAAGCCGAAACAACACCTGACAGCGGTGTAATTTGGTGTCCCTTCAAAAATGACACTATTTAAATATATGTTTAAACTATATTTTGAGTAAAAGCTGAATACTGCTTAAAGAAGGATGGAAAATAATGATTTATTTGTGCATTCAATAAATAATTTACTCAGTACATACTAGTTTCCAGACAGTTTTAGATTGGCAATAAGACCAAATTCCCTGCCCTTGTGTCTTATATTCTAAAATGGGGATACAAACAATAAATAACAAATAAATACAGGATATAAATGCTATGGAAGAAAAGCATGGTAAGGGAGATGGGCTATAGTTGCATAAAGGTAAGAGTTGCTATTTTATGTAGAGTTGTCAAAGAAGGTCCCTTAAGGTTATGTCTGAGCAAAGACTTGAAGTTAAGTGAGGAAGGAAACTATATGGAAGGGAGAAGAATATTTTAGGTAGAAGTCCATTAGGAAAGAAGGGCATTGCTGTGTTGAAAGAACAGGAAAGAATGGATGATTCTAGTGAGTAAAGAGAAGGGTATTAGGAGCTTGTCTAAGAACTATTCAGGAGTTAGATCACATAGTGTCACAGGGGCATTATAAGAACTCAGACTTTTTCTCTGAGTAAGATGGAGAGCCATCAGTGAATTCTGACCAGAGAAGTGACATGATCTGACTAATGTTTTGTCAGGATCCTTTTGGTTATATGTATGTGGCAGGTTGGCAAGAGAAGAAGCAGGTTGACCAGTAGGTTAGATCAGACTATTGGAGTGGAAGTGGTTAGAGCCCTGATATATTTTAAAGGCAGAATTGTTGGTGATTTGTCATTGGACTGGATGTGGTGTGAGAAAGAAGAGTCTAGGGTTGGTCCATGGTTTCTGATTTAGCAGTTTACAAAAATGCCTGGTGGGGTGTTCAGCCTCTTCTTTAGATTGAAACCATTAGCTATCATCGCACACCTACTTTCAGCAAAATAAAAGCCCTGCAGATAACTTGATCTCTCAACCTTAAACAAAGTTAAGACCCATCTATTTTTATGTGAGCATGTTGCTCAGTTGGAGGGGAGGGAAGGAGGATGGATCTTCCTTCCCACTCTGAGTAGGTTGGAAGAATAGCAAAGAAGGAATGAGTATAGATAAAAAGAAAATGTTTAAGAACTGAGCTCTGGACCACTCCAATGTTCAAAGGTCAGAGAGGTAAAGAAGAACCAGCAAAAGAGACCAAAGGAGTAATAGGAAAATCAGGAGAGAATGGTACCCTGGAAGTCAAGTAGAGAAAGTATTTGGGAAGAGAATGATTGGCTCTGTCAAATACTTCTAAAAAGGTTTAAAAAAACTGAAGAGAGGACTGAAAATGACAATTAGATTTGATAATATGGAGCTAATTGGTGAAAAAGCAGTTTTAGTGGAGTAGTAGGGGCAAAACCTGGTTGCAGGAGGGTTCAAAAAAGGTTAAAATGAGAAATTGAAGAAAGTGAGCAGACAGCTCTTTCAGGGAGTTTTATATTAAAGATAGGCTAACTGTATAATTTACAATCCAAACAAACACATTTGAAAAGGGCATCATCAATAATTAAACCACAATTTAATTAATTAATAATCAAATATAAACTGTCATGACAAATTGGAATAAATGTTATTTTATGAAGGGAAGGAGAGAGAAGTCTGTGACTGGAAGGGAAATGGGATAAAAAAGTGTTGGTATGCATGGGTTTGGGTTTATGGCAGGCCCGTCCCCCTGAGCCTCTCATAGTGACCCATGCCAGAGCAAACAGTAGCCCCAAACCATTGCCAGTCCTTGTCCGTAGGCCTTGGCACTGAAGTGGTTTGTGCAGTGTAAGAGTAAGGAAAAAATAAGTAAATAAATTAAAAAACAACAAAAAAAGTGTTGGTTTGCTACCTAATAGGATGATCTGGTGGAAAATTTGATGATGGAAGAGATAAAGGAAATTTTTGGAGTGAGGAGGTAGGAGATAGTGTACAAGTGGAAAGACTGATTTTAGCTAGGAGCAGAAAGACAGGACAAACAAATATGAGAGACAAATACAGATAGGTGAGTTGATGTGCTCATGGGAACTTGTGGAAATTTTCTTAACAAAGGTTTGCATTTTCTTATTGAAATAACTGAGAATGAGAATTAGAGAGGAGGTTTTGAAGGTTTTAAGAGAGAAGGTATGAAGTAGTTTTAGAGGCTAAAGGGAGAATGAATGGACTAGGGAAATACAACATGATAGCCAGGCAGCATTCATTTCCATTTGCAATTAATAATCATGTATTTAAAGTGACAAGAATAAACAGTTTTTTTTTATTCCAGCCTACAATATGATTGCCAAGTAGCATTAAGGCCTATTTATATTTAATAATCATGTACTTAAAGTAAGACCAATCAACATGGTTGTGTTGTTTTCTCCAGCCAGGTTTCATTATACAGATGCCATGAAAAGGACTGAATATTGGATTAAACCTGGGTTATTGTGTTTTTTTTAAAGCAAGATAAAATTAAGAAATTGTGAGAATGATTATAATGGCTAACCATATAAAATTTAACTTGGGTAGAGAAAAGGGTAATGACACGAGGGAAATATGAGACAATAAAAAAAGTGGTAGGATCAATGAATTGTAGATCACAGTGGTGTTGAAGAGTGTTTGGATTTGGGCTTATAGAAAAGAGGTGAAGAGTAGAAGATGCAATGTTGGAAATTAAGATAATGTAGGGATTGCAATAAATGGCAAGGAAAGAGCAGGAAAGACTAGGAATGAGTCACTGAGAAAGGGTGAAGGACAACATCAGTGGAAGATAGAACACCAAGGAACTGGTGTTAACACCAAGGAACTGGGTGTTAGAAGGATGATCTGTGTGGATATTAAAATCCCCTAAGGATAATGATAGGAGGAGTATTAGAGAGATTGTCAGTAAGCCAGGAGTTAAAAATCTTCAAGGGTTGAGGAGAAGTGAAATGAAAGTTGAAAGATGACTTCAACAAGAATGGGTAATGGGTGGCATAGTCTGATGATAGGACATGTAGAGGATAACTTTTAAGAGAAAAGAGAAAATGTTCTGAAAGAATCAATTAAGTGTATGCGGGACACTTACCTTGTCTCCAGGTCCTGCGATAGGAAAGCTGTGGGAGAAAAAATGCAATGCAAGAGAAGCAGAGGCCTAGGGGGAGAGATGGGTTTCAGTTAAAGAAAGTAGGTACAGGGAATATATAGAAAAGATGTTAAGGAAATTGTAGTTTTACTGATGACTGACTTTGAGGTCCAGAGGGCACAGCGAAAAGATTTTGGGTACTGGAGGGATAAGAGATGCAATCAGGAGAGGTGATCTACAAATTAGTAAATGGATTAAAGACTTGAGAATGAGGGATGTGTTAGGAGACTGTGACTTGTGATGGATAACATAGGTATGAGGATTTAGGCTATGATATTTGTTCTTTTGGTCCTAGAGATGAAGATGGCAGTAGAGCCATGAGTTTCAGGGAAGGAGAAGTGGGGTCTTGGCAGGGTCACATATGGTTTGGAAATTCATTTGATTTCTTCTGATGGATGATGCGTGTAGGCTTGTAGAGGATGGTTTTACTCCAAGCACATGGATTCTCCCTTAACATCTTCATAGCAACTGTCAGTGTGCAAAATGATCTTGTGTGTTTGTTTATATGTTAGCTTTCTTCCCCACTTCCCTTAAATCCCTGAGTACAGTTTTATTGACAGTCCTCTTCATTATTAAAGCACTGACGTGTGTTTGGTCCATAGTACCCAATAACTATTTGCTAACTGAACAATACATCCAGACTCCATTCCTTCATATCTACTTTTATTTTTAAGATTTATTTTATTTATTTCTCCCTTACCCCCCTCCTATTGTTTGTGTTCACTGTGTGGTCTCTATGTCCATTGATTGTGTGCTTGTCTTCTCTTTAGGAGCACCAGAAACTGAACCTGGGACTTTCTATGTGGGAGAGAGTTACTTGATCGCTTGAGCCACCTCCACTCTCTGCTTTTCTTGTGTTTCTCTTTGTGTTTCCTCTTTATGTCTCCTTGTTTTGTCATCTTGTTGTGTCCGCTCACAGTGCCAGCCCATTGCTCCAGCTTGCTGTCTTGCTTGTCTGCTCTAGGAGGCACCAGGAACCTAACCCAGGACCTTCCATGTGGTAGGCAGGAACCCAAATGTTTGAGCCACATCCACTTCCCTCCCTCAAAACTACTTATCAGCTTAAAACCCGAAAACCTTTGCTCCTTCAGTTAAACCACATTCCTCCTATATATTCAACCTTTCTCAATCTATCGGATCATTTTTAAGACCATTCAAACATATACTAGTATTTCCCATCTTTTAAAAAATTGTCAAAAACAAAAACCTTCCCTTGGGCCTTCCTGTCTCTACAACTCTTGTTTCAATCTCCTTCATGGCCAGACATCTCAGAAGAATCATATAAAACAAAGTGAAATTCCACTCCAACTTGAAGTTCCACCCCCACCACTCAACTGAAGCTGTTTTGTTATCATCAACCTTGATATTTCCAAATCAAATGAAAATCTTATTAGACATTAAACAGTTGTTATTGTTTAATAAACTTCATCATTCCCTTTTTGCTCTTGGCTTCCATGACTCCAACAGTCTGTTGATTTTCTTCTTAACTCATTACCTGTTCATTTTTCATCTCCTGTATTTTCTTCTCTTTCTCTATCCAAGCTCTAAATGCTACAATTTCCTTTCTTTTTCTTTAGGTAATCTTACCCATTTCCTGTAGTTGTAAATATCATCTATATGTCAAGGCTTCCAAAAATATATCTCCAGCTCAGATGGCTCTTCTGAAGTCCAACTTCCTACTTAACATCCCTTGGATGTCTCATAGGCACCTCACACTTCAGATGTTCAAAACGGAGCTTTTTGATTGCCCTTTCCTCCTCTTTCCTTCCAAGATGCAACCTGTTAATCAGTTGGTCTTTCCCATTTTAGTAAATGGCACTGCCACCTACTCATCCAAAAGTCTGGATCCTTGTTCCCACAACTTCCCTCAACTGGGCCAATCCATTGGCTTGTCCTTTTGAACCTCTCTACACATATTCGCAATATATACATTTCTCTCCATTTTCACACTCCTTCCCAGTCCAAGCAACATAATTTCTTTTCTTCAATAGACTCCAAGCTTCCATTCTTCCCTCCCATGCTTTTAAAGAGCAGCCAAATGATCTTTTAAAAACAGAATGCTCATCATTACTCCGCTATGTAAATCAGCAACTTTACGTACACTTACAATTCCAAATCCCTAACATAGCCCATAAGGCTCAGCAGGATCTATCTAAATCCATTTGCCTTCATCTCCTCTACAGTTATGCTAGTCTTCTTTCAATTTCCCTTGAGGAAATGCCGACTTATTCCTTCTGCCTGGAATGCTCTTCTCCCAACTCTTTACCTGTCTAAATCATTCTCAGTTTTCAGGCCCCAGCTTAAATATCATTCTAGTGTTTGTTTTTAATGTAATTTGCAGAGATTTTACTAAAAATTGCTTAGACTTATGTTTTACTGGATTCATTGATCACTACTAGTTGTTTTATAATATGACTTCCCCTTTTGAGGTTTGTTTTTTTTCTTTTTCATTCTTCTCTCAGTCATCCATAATACTTTCCAGGAAAAAAATTCAAGAAAAGTATAAAGGGGAGTGAATGTGGCTCAAGAGGTTGAGCGCCCACCTCCCTCATGGGAGGTCCCGGGTTTGGTTCCTGAAAAAACAAATACAAACAACAAGCCAAATAAATAAATAAATAAATAACCACTCAGGCACTCAGGGAAGCTGATGTGCCTCAGTGGTTGAGCATGGGCTTCCCACATATGAGGTCCTGGGTTCAATCCTGGTCCCCAGTAACTCAAAAAATAAAAATAAAAAAGAGCATATGAGTAGTATATTTTCTATTTTTGTATCTAAGAATGTGCCCACATATGTAAATGGGTGTTTAGCTGGGTTTTTTATTTTTGGTTTACAATAGTTTTTCCCCTTCATGAAGTGGACATTGTTGGTTGCCTTACCTAACACAAAAGTTTTCCTCAATTATTTCATTAATTCTTGCTTATCCCGGTCCTTCTTCCACTGATCTTGCTTTAAATTTATCACTGAACCCTAGGAAATCACCAGGGCTTCCTGCAATGTTTCTATATTCATTCTTCTACTCAAGCCAATTATTTCATGCAATCTTCTCTTTCTAAAAACCTCCAACATCCCTTACCCCTTCCTCCCACTTAGCTGATGACCTTGCTTATTATTTCACTGTGAAGGTAGAAGTAATCAAAAGAGAATTTTTGCATTCTCTCAACTTGTGGCAGACATGACGTTGCACCCAAAGCAGATCTCCCTTCAAGAAAGGAATAGCTGCCCAGTTGCAGGGAATGTGCTTGGCTAATATTTTCGAGCTGTTAATGCCTTCAGGCTGTACATAAGCTTTCAAGTGAGGCCATAGTCTTCTTAAGTGGCCCTAGCCAATGACTGAACAAGGCGATGTGCAAGAGTCTGTTCATTTCTGTCCAAGGCCAGACTCCTCTAATAGCATTCTTCACCATGGAGCTGGGCTGGCAGAGACTTTGTGGTTTCTGATTACTCCCCCTGCCCAATTTCTTTTCCTTTCACTGGTGTCATTCCCCCAAAATCCTTTAAACCCCACTCTGTTGAGTATCTGCTTCTTGGAAAACCCAACCTGCAACACCCCCTAAACCTATCATTCTAACCATGTTTGTGCCTATGATTGGGCATGCTGCCATCTCAGGTCAAATCCTCCACTTCATCCATCATTCTAAGGACTTTTCTCCTGAAAATTCTCTCTCTCCTACATAACCATTTTTCTCTCTTTCTACACAATTATTCTCAGCAGCATACAAATAGGTTGTAAGATCTCTCATCCAAACAAACACTTCCCTTGACCGTACATTCCCCTTTAGCTTCTGCTCTATTTTTCTGCTCTTATTTCTAGAAAAATTTTTCAAAGTATTGTCTGTCTCCCTTTGATCCCTTCCATTTTATCTTGAACTGATTCCAGTTAGGCTTTTGTCTACCATTTTACAGAAACTGCTTTTGTCAAGGTGATGAATCTCCACTTTGCTACAGGCCTCAATCCTCATATTTTCTGTCCCTCAGCAACATTTGGCACAGTCGAGATCATTGCCTTCTTTTGAAACACTTGCTTCATTTAGGTTTCAGGACCTCCTCTCTCCTATGTAGGCCTCCGACTGCTCCTTCATAACTGGCAACCCCTCCTCAATCTCTTTTATGGAATCCTCCTTATGTTCCTGAAAGTCCCAGAACTTAGTCCTTGGGCTTTTTCTCTGTCCATATCCGCTCCCTAAGTGATCTCATCCAGTCTCATGGATTCAAATACCATGCAGGCACTGACTATTCCCAAAGTTGTATTTATAGCCCTGACTTCTTCTCTGGATTCCAAACTCATGTATTCATCTTCTATTTGGATATTTCTCAGTTTATACAGGGTGTCACTAGCCCTTCCATGCCGAGAGGAGGGGCATCACTTTTGATCATTTGAGATAAGTCCATTTCATCAAGATTTTCTATTTTCTAAGTATAGAATTATGCATAATATTTAAAAACTAATTTTGTTTAGTTTCCTGTTTTTGACTCCATGTCCTTTTCTTGTTTTCTTTACATGTTTTGTCAGAGACTGAGGTTTGAAGTTGGTTTATTGTTTTTAAAAAATCTATTTACTGAGTGCTTATAATAATTCAGTCTATCTGTTAGCCCCTTTCAGGTATGTAATTTAAGTAATTTAGTTTGGCAAAGAAGTGATTTTATCTTTTAATGATCACTTGAAAAAATGTTGATAAACTGTTCCATCTGTTCTATAATTTTGCTAGATTTTAATATCATATTTATTAGCATTTGGTTTCTGGAATTTTTTTTATGTTTTGAAAATGGAAACATCTGTGCATCTTTAGTCTCTGGCATTTCTTGTGTTCTTATTTTTTTATTATTTATTTATTTATTTTTATTTTATTTTTTAAAGGTCTGTGACACTTTTAAAAAAATATTTATTTATTTATTTATTTCTCTCCTCTTCTCCCCCCGCCCTCGTTGTCTATTCTCTGTGTCTATTTGCTGCGTGTTCTTTGTCTGCTTCTGTTGTTGTCAGTGGCACGGGAATTTGTGTTTCTTTTTGTTGCGTCATCTTGTTGTGTCAGCTCTCCATTTGTGCGGGCCATTCCTGGGCAGGCTGCACTTTCTTTCATGCTGGGCAGCTCTCCTTATGGGGCACACTCCTTGTGAGTGGGGCTCCCCTAGGAGGGGGACACCTCTGCGTGGCAGGGCACTCCTTACACGCATCAGCACTGCGCATGGGCCAGCTCCACACAGGTCAAGGAGGCCCAGGGTTTGAACCGTGGACGCCCTAACCACTGGGCCAAGTCCGCTTCCCTCTTGTGTTCTTATTGATTTCTCAAAATTACTGGCAATGATTCCATAGTTGCATCAATTAGTATTATGTTTTGTACTCATGGATATAATTTATCCATGACTGAAGATGTAAACCAGTTTAAAGGAACTAGATGTGTTCTTCTTGTGCTTCAGTTGTTTCATAATCTTGCTTATTTAACTCTCTTAGATTTGAAAATTATTCTTTTTGATGAATACAAACAAAACAACAAAGTAAAGTATTATATTGCCCCACACACTTATAAATATAAGTGATGTATGTTTAGGAAAGAAAGTAATCAAATAGAATGAGTTTTAAATGTTTTGTGTGGATTAATGTGCTGGTCCATTTCACAGTGTTTTTTAAAAATGTAGTTCAAGTCCTTACATACGCTAACAGTTTGAATGTTTCAGTATTTCTTTTCTTTCTTGCCCTCATCCCTGTGACTCCTTGGAATATTCTCTGTGCTATCTCCTTAAAGATACTTGAACATAATTCTATTTCTTCTTTTTTCTAAATTCTAGATATTTACAATGTCTTTTTCTGAATATTTTAAAAATATTTATTTTAAAGAAACTTCAGATTACATAAATGTTACATAAAAACATAGAAAAAAGAGGAGTGGAAAATAATGTACCAGAATCAGGAATTTAAAAAAGCGCAGAATATATCCTATAAACAACAAAAAAGTTCCTTAGATAAACAACTTTATAATAATACATTTTAAACTGAGTGAAGTGGACAAATTCCTGGAAAAACACAACCTACCAAAACTGATGTAAAAATAAATAGAAAGTCGAATAGTCCTTTAGCTACATTAAAAAAAAAAACTTCCCACAAAAAAGTTTCAAGGATCAGAGAGTGTAACTGATGAATTCTATGAAACATCTGAGAAATAAGTAATACACAGTCTTACACACTCTCTTCCAGAAATAATTTGGATTCCAGCATCTTATAGTGGTATCACAAGCAAGGAAAATTACAGGCCAATTTCAGTATGAGAACTGATGTAAAATTCCTTATCAAAATATTAGCAAATCAAAAAAAGAAATATATCAGAAGTATGATAGTTCATGTGACAGTTTGAATTTTGTGAATACCAGGAAAATACTGTGTTCCTGAACTAATCCATTCCTGTGGTGTGGGACCCTTGGATTAGGTTGCTTGATAAGATCTCTTTAAGGCTTTTGATTGGGCAAGGTCTATGAGGCATGAGCCAGCTTGGGTATCCACCCTCTTACTGGGTCTGATATAAATGGAGATACACAGAGAGAGAGATACACACAGAGAGAAATGAAGCTGCCATAGTACATTGATCCTGCCACGTGAGAGAGAGGACTGCAAGAAAACAGAGAAGCTCTGGCAGGATGATAGAGGTCCCAGAGTCTGGAACCAGCAGAGCACAGAGGCATGGAAAGAGGCCCTGAAGGTATTGGGCCCACAGAGCAGCCCAATTCTGAGGCGACAAATCCTGCCATATACCTGATCACCACGAGGCAGGGAGCTGGAAACATCAGTAACTAACTTTGGCGAAAAAGCATCTCTGAAGGTGCCTTGATTTGGACATTTTATTGCATACAATTGATGAACACATACTGAAGCATTGCCACTAACCCTGGATTATAGTTTACACTCTGTCCTGTGCAATTTTGTAAGTTATGACAAAATATGTAATGGCCTGTATTCGTCATTGCAACATCATGCAAGACAATTCCAATGTCCTGAAAATGCCTCCATATTACATCTATTTTTCCTTCTTCCTCCCTTCAGAACCTCTGGTGGCCACTGCCTCGATATCCATGATACAAGTTCTTCTGTTGCTAGAATAACAATAAGTCTATAGTAGAATAATAGTAAGTCACTTTAGTCCATTGTTCATTCCCCAATCTTGAGGATTTGGAGATGGTGATGCCCACTCTGTTTCTAATTGAGTGGGGGGCTTAGATCCCATGGGGCAGATGGATGGAACTATCTTGCAGTTGCAGATGCTCTCTATTCCTTGGCATGAGAGTTGTCCAATATCATTACCTTGTTAGTTGTCCCGGGTGAGTCCAATGAACTGTAGACTAGCTGTTGCAACTCTTCTAGATTCAGATCTCAACTGACATGTAGACAGACCAAAGATTTAAGTCTCTTGGACATACATATATGTAGTAGCTCTAGGTTGAAATAGAAAGGGCAGAAGAGCCATGTGTAGGGAAAACATAAAAGAGTCCAGCTCTGTCACACTGGGGACCTTAATTCTAAGGTAAGACCCACTGGAAACTCTTGAGCTGTCTGCCCTGGCTATAGTGTCTGGATGTCTCTAGGGCCCTCAGGAACCCCACTATTTGAGGCAGTATTTACTATGGCAGTCACTGGGATCCTGCTGAGAAGTGCATAAGCATAACCTCTGGAGTGATCTCCTGACTCACTTTGAAATCTCTTAGCCATAAAAAGTCATTGTATTTAATATATCCCTGTTATGGTCAAGGTCTTTTTTCCTTGCATTGCTAGTTGGTGCTTGGTAATAATCCCTCTGTGCCAGGGAGGCTCATCCCCAGCTGGGAGGTGGGGGAGAAGGTAATGTATTTTTGTGCTGAGTTTGGCTTAGAGAGAGGCCACATTTGAGCAACAAGGAGACTCTCAGGAGGTAACTCTTAGGCAACACATAATACTAGGCTAAGTTAAAATGTCTTTTTTATGGAATTGGACTGCTGCTATCTACTTTGGGTGTATGGCCCTTCATCTAAAACAAGGTAATCCCACCAAAAATTAAAACAGGAAATAACTTTTTCCAAGTTACAGTTTCTGTAAAAGATTTAATTCTTTGTCCTCTTTCATTCAAAATCTTAGATCAAGTTTATTTGAGTCAAGCAATATCTATATTTTTTCCATTAGCAAATGTGATTCTGTGTATTAAATAGACAGTTCTTAGCTACTGATAATCAACATAAAACTGGACAATAATTTTAAGAAAATACTTCAATGATTTAGAGTATTGGGGAGATCTTTATTTTTCTATTTCCTGCTCAGATTTGTTCCTTGCAAAGGAACTTAATGTTTCACCTATTTGTATGTATTAATTACATTAATAGTGTCATTGGCACAGTATTTTTCTGATTTTACATTTTTATTCTATGTGCAAAAACACATATTACACATTTACACACATTTCAGATATCTTAGGCAAGCAATCAAACTTAAAAGTTTGATTCTAGTTTAGAAACAAAACCTTGAATTAAATCATTTCCAAACACTGGAATGTTTAAAAAAATTTCTGAAAAGAGAAAAATTTAAATATACATATGAACAATACGATCACATAAATATTGAAGGGAGTAATTTCTTGTATACCATTGAATCTCAAAGGCAGTAAAGGAATTAACTCAAGAATTTTGAATTACTTTATTACACAATTATGACTGCGTATCCCTACAGAAAGTACAAGTTTCTTATTTAAAGTTTACCTTCAACTACAAGTTATTTATGTTTCTGGAGTAGAGAAATGAGTAACATTGGGGACAAAGATTACTGTTTTAGCTTGCTAGGCTGCGTAAGAAAATACCATGAAATGGATTGGTTTAAACAATGGGAATTTATTTACTCATGATTTTGAGCCCAGGAAAATGTCCAAATGAAAGCATCATCAAGGCTATGCTTTCTTCCTGAAGACAAGTGTTCTGAGGCTGTCTCCTGGTCATCCTTGGTTCCTCTAGCACATAGCAAGGCATGTGATGCTGTTTCTGGACTGCTCCCTTTTTCTTCTGGATTTCCTTGATATCCAGCTTCTGGTTGCTCC
Organism: Dasypus novemcinctus; assembly: GCF_030445035.2. Lineage (NCBI taxonomy): Eukaryota > Metazoa > Chordata > Mammalia > Cingulata > Dasypodidae > Dasypus > Dasypus novemcinctus. Next base: position 84,075,581 of record NC_080684.1, on the reverse strand, counting down.
TTCTGTGGCTTTTTTTTTTTTTTTTCCTCCTCTGTCTGAATTTCATTCTCTCAACTTAATGTATTAATACCCATCCTTATTGGGCTGAGCCACACCTTATTTGAAGTAACTTTATCAAAAGTCCAACTTACAATGGATTCACACCTACAGAAATGGATTATATTTAAGAACATGTTTTCCTGGGGTACCTACAGCTTCCAACCACCACAGATACTTCAAGATTACTTGTCTAGATTTACCTAGTATCTATCGAACATCTACTTCAAGTCATGTGCCTTCTCTTGTTTGGCTTCATTTAATCTGATCAAAACAATAACCAACTCTGTGGAAGTGTGTATTAGATGACTTCTATGGAAACTGATGACTCAAAATGTTAAGTAATTTGGTCAACTTTTCTAAACTAACAAGAGGTCACCCAAGGATGGAAGTCCATGTCTTCTGATTCAAATCCAAGTCTTCTGACCAGAATTCTAGTGCTGTTTCTATTACAAAACCATAATTTGTAGTATAATGGAAAGAGTGCTTTGGAAAGCATTTAGGTACCAATGTAGAAGACATGCATATGTTTAGTCAGATAATGTTAGTACTGAGTCCAGAAAAATCTCACAATTACTCCCCTTCTGTTTTTGGCTGCAAATCCAGCCCAGCTTTGTCCCCAGATTGGCAGGCTGGGGCCTCAGCTGGATAGCAGAAAGAAGTTGGCCCATGAATATGGTAGGTGGGAGGACTTTGGGTAATGTCAAATAAACAAATAGTTGCACATGTTTCTTTGTTAGTGTAAGAGAATTTAAAAACATATGTATGCTGGAGAATTATAGTTAGAATTCATTATTCACTTTTTAATATTTAGCTTAGATTTATTTTTGGACATATTCGTTCATGCTACTATTCCCATTCCTATTCATTGATCCATAAGGTATACATAGATGTTAAAAGAAGTATAAACCATGGTTTACTTATTTTGGTTTTCTTCAGATAAAGAATGAAGAAAGCTTATTTGAGGTAGGCAATATCATTATAAATTAAAACAGGAATCAGGGACCACATCAAAAGAAAATGCAACTTTATTTTTAGAAAAAAAATCATTTTATAATACTTGATATACTTTTTTCACTTTAAAAACAATTTATCGAAATATACCATTCATACAAAAACATACATAAACAATAAGTATATAGTAAAAGTTGTGAACTTACAAAACAAACATGCATAACATCATACGGGGCTCTCATATATTACCTCACCACAAATACATTGTATTACTGTGAAACATTTGTAACAAATTATGGAAAAGCATAGTCAAAGTATTGATAGTATTACTGATTATAGCCCATATCTTACATTTGGTGTTGAAATGATAAATTTTGAAATTAAGAATATTCAATAACAATATTAAACTTAAATTCAATAAATAACACAAACATGATTGGGCAATGTTTGGGAGATGTGAGTATGAAACAAGGTAGAAGCAGAGGTAAAGAAAGAGACAGCAGGAGGTTTATATGGGGAATTTTTTCACATCAGTCCTCTTAAGAGCAATGGGCAGTGTTTCCCAAACAGCCTACAGCATGGAATACTCTTCATCTCCTGCTTCCCTTTGCCAATTATCTCTCAGGTCTCAGTTTATAAATATCTCCTCTGGACAGAGCCTTCTGGTTCTTTGTTGAGACTTGTTCTATATCCCTTTCTTGAATAGATTGTAAAGTCTGTGGTAGCCATGACTATATTTGCCTTGTTCACCACTGAATCTCCAGCATCTAGCAAGCTTCCTGGGACATAGCAGGCACCCAATAAATACTGTTGAATAAATGAAAGCAGAAAGTGAAATTCTTATTTTCTGACTATTCTTAAGGCCAAAATTAAGTTATTTCTTAAGGTACTTGTTGAAGGAGAAATTAAGCTCCAAGTTATTCCCTATATCTGTTTTCCAATGATAATAATAAAGTAATTACAAAAAAGAAATATACACTGGATTTTTTGGATTTTTTTACTTTTTGTTTCTGGATTTTTATTACTTTCAATTGAAGCTCCATGAGGGCAGGGACTATATCTGTTTTTATTCATCATTATATTACCTAGAACAGCTCATAGCATGTGGTGTAGTCAATGATTTGTATGCATGTACATATCTTATAACAACTTATAAAATACTGTTAAATATCAATAAAAATCAAGGCAAAAATATATAAAACAAAGAATAAAGACCAAGTTGCAAAAAGATCACAAGTATGTTCATCTTTATATTTGGCTTATTTTCCTGGGAGATAAGAGGAAAGAGAAACAGTTACTTAGTTATTCTTATCAGAATAGAAAAAACAAATTCCTTAGGCGTAGTAAAACTTTCCTAGTACGGTTTAACTTCTTTCTAAATGTGGAGTTCCTACATCACATACGATAACAGATGTCATTTGGTTGCGGCAAAAAGCAAAGGACGCAGCATATCAATGCAATTCAATAAAAGCAATTCTACAAGGGACAGAACTGATCAAATGTGTTGCCTGTCGGTAGTCCAAAGTTTGAATACCCAGTGCATGTTTCTAAAGTTGCCCATAGCAGATGCTTTGGAGAGGGAAAAAATTGCATTTTTTAGATGCTTCAATGTCCTCAGCTATAAAATTCTTATCCCTCAAGAACTTTTGAGGATTAAATTAGATGATCTGTATAAAATACATGGCACATACAAAGCTTCCAAGAAGATTTGACTGTTATTTTCTATGGAATAATCACCTGAAGAGGGTTTTCCTTAAGATTAGGAACACGTTAAGGACACTTGCTATTACTATTCCCACTCAACATTGTTCTAAAGGTTCTAGCCATGTAATATGAAAGAGAGAGAGTGAGAGAGAGACGGAGAGAGAGAGAAAGAGACAGAGAGACAGAAACAGAGAAACAGAGAGAGAGACAGAGAGAGCGAGAGAAGAAAGAAAAGGGGAAAGGGGGAAGGGAAGGAAGAAATGAAGAGAGAAAGAAAAGATACATAATTTGGGATTCAAAACAAAACTTTCCCTATTCACAAGTGATATGACTGTATAAATAGAAAATCAAAAGAATCACAGAGTGTTTACTCACTAAATTAAACTATTATTGTTGTTGTTATGACTATTATTATTTCCCTGTCATTTTCTGTGCTACCACTAGAGTGCTTGCCATTTCCTCTGCCTTTTCTCAAACTGTAACTTCTTCCTGAAATGTCCTCTCTGTCTTTTTTCCTATTCCTTTAAAACTTAGCTCAGCTACTATATCTTAGGAAGTCTTTTCTGAATGCACAGGCATGGATAAATCCCCTTCTGTGATTTCATAAAATGCTATGCATCTCACTGTCATATACCTTAATATTGAGATGATAAATCTTTATCTGTATTCTGTGTATCTCTATCCTGTGTACCTTCCAATTGGAATGATTGATTTGTATGTGTGTGTAAATATGTGTATCTATTTGGACCAATACCTGGAATGGAACTCACATGGGGGCGTATTTTAGTTTGCCAAAGGACTGCTGATGCAAAGTACCAGAAATGGGTTGGCTTTTATAAAGGAGATTTATTTAGAGTAAAAGCTTACAGTTTCAATGTGGTGAAAAGTTCCAACTCAAGGCACCAAAAGAGGTGCTTTCTCATCAAAGTCAGCCACTGTCGATCCTGTTGTCCAGGCACATGGCCAAGCAAGATGGCAGCCAATCTCTGCCTAGGTCTCTGCTTTCCCCTCTGGGCTCACTGTCTCTTAGAGCCCAGCTCCCAGAGTTCAGGTGCAAGCAACCAGGCACATAGGGCTTTTCTCTTTCTGGGCCTCCTTGATCAGCCTCGGCTGCTCTGCTTTCTTCCCGAGTTCAGCTGTAAGCAGTCAGATATATCGCAGGACTCATCTCCTCTTGAGCTGCTCCGTAGGCCCAGCCTCTTGGGGGCTTTGTGTTTAAGTGATCCTCCAGTCCTGTCTCACGTGGCAGAATAAAAAATAGTGGCTTCCTTTTCCTGTGTCTGTGTCTGTCTCTCTCTGTGTCTGCATTTATATCAGACCCAGCAGAAGGGTGGAAACTCAACCTGAGTCATGCCTCACTGACGTAATCCAGTTGAAAGGGTCTCATACTTATAAGAATGGATTAATTCACCAACATAATCTCTCTCTTTTTGGAATTCATAAAATAATTTCAAACTGTAATTGGTGTAATAATCAATTGTCCTCTGCCAGAAGAGGGCTATTTCTTATGGGAAATATTGACCTTCAATATCCAAACCTACCATTTGTTAAGGAGGAAACTAGCATAATGTTTAGAATAGAATGTCTAATTACTAGTTCTATAATTCTAAGGAATTAAAGAACTTTTCTTTTTGAAAATAGGATTGGTTCCACCTTGTGAGTTAGTTTATCATAGTAAATGCAGTAAAATTCTTAAGAGCTATGTTTTTGCAGTCATGCAGATCTGAATTCAAGTGCCAGCTATCTGACTGATTATTCTTATTCTGGAATCCAAGAAGTCTGGAAATTCTGTGCAAGCCTGTTCCATACTTTTGGTATGTACCACCCATTCCAAAATTTTTGCTTCAACCTGAATCCCTGGCACCCTATTATACTCATGCAAATAACTGTGATTATCTGACAGATCCTGGCAAATTTCCTGAAACAAGACTTGAGCTAACCAAGAAGTATGGTTATATCTTACCCGATATCACCAAAGATAAGTTATTCAGAATGCTCAGCACGGGAAGGCAGATTTTCTGTGGTCTTGCTCCAGGGTGAGTCGTGAATATAGCTGATAAGAAAATCATAAAACCTACAGATGAGAATGTCCTCAAGTATTACTGTCCATGAATTCTCTTCCAAGAATGCAGTTATTTAAGAATACTGGACGAGGGCCTGAAATACAGATATTTCTCATTGTATCTCCCTAATGTGTAATTTTCCAGATGTCGATGTTACTTTTCGATATAATTGTATGTCTTTTTCCTTTTTATTTGTAATCAAAATAAAAATGCTAAGTAAGCAAGGACTATGTAGGGAAAAAATGCTATTAGCCCCACCATACTTTACTGAAATGCTTTACACCATGTGCTAAATTCACATATGGAGTTTGGTCCATTATTCAACTATTCTTTTAAATCAATCTATATGTCTATTGCTGTATCAGTGCCATGTTGTATTACTTATTATACCTTTTAGAAATATTTTATATGTGGGAGGATAAGTTCTCTATTATACATTTTTAAAAGGGAAAAATATATATCCAGATAAGGATGAGCAGTTATTAATAGTGAATCTTGTGGCCCAAGCACTAGAAAAGACTTCTTCGTTTATTTATTTTTTATTTTATGTTACTCAGTAAAGTACTAGAATGTATTTTATTTTTTAAAAGGTGTTTGACTAGCAATTCCTGCCCCCAGCTTCTTCTAGTTTCCTACTAGAATGCTTTTATGAACAATGTACAATTAATTTCCATTTAGTATTCATTCTCCATTCACATACTACTTTTTTTTTTTAGTAAGGCATGGTTTATTGGCATGTTTTCTTTTATTAGATGGTGCATATATATTCCAGAGCTTTTGGCATCTTATTTGAGATCACATAATACTTTTAATAATTCTTTTCCTTGTCAAGGAGATGCCCGTAAATCCCTTCTTATAGTTGTACTGATATAATGAAAATTTTATTCACAAAATCTAGGGAAGATGTTCCCAATGGAAAAACAGTTGGGCTACAACTGGACTACAATTCTCAGGAGTTTTCAAAGGAAGGGAGAGTCAACTGCTGGAAGGCAGGAGCCTTTGAACAGTGGCAGAGTGTGATGAAGACAGCTCTGATTTAAGAGGTGAATAAAAGGCTAGCAAATGGTTGGTCTTTCTGTGAGAAACACTGTGTCACTCTTTATATTGTTTGAAAATGATTGGATTTTTCATAGAACCTAGTAATGAGTAGAGTTTTCCACTAGACTGAAGCAGGAAGCAGAATCTAAATGGTCCATGAATTCAAGGGGTGGAGATAGGGGACCAGGACTCTTAGAAGTGGGGAGAGGAAATCGGATTCTCAGAAGTTATGGGTAGAACAATGGCTGTAGAACTGGTGGTGGTGATGGGAAAAGTTGAAACTTGTTTAATTTTGAAGGGACAGGCATGCCCATCATAAGGTATTTTCCCTTAACTTTAAACCCAACTCATATTCTCTGTTTTGTGATGTTCTGCAAACCACATTACTGCTTTGCATTATGGTTCCCTGTTAGGCTCTACCAATGGAGGGTGCTAGAGGGAGATTGCACTTCTTCAACCAGACAGGGGCAGTTTGCCCCAAAAGCAGCAGTCGAATCCAGTTTGTACTTATTGCTTTCACAGAGACACTAGAACCAACCAGCTTGTGCCTAGTCTTAAGAGGTATGGGTATCAACTCTTGCCTGAGATCAACCATACCAGTATCATCCCATCAGTGGCTTCTCCTCTTAGGTTGAGTGTAGTTTAGCAGAGCCCCTCCTCCAAGTTTTATTGTTTTAATAATTCCAATTTCATCCATTTTTACCCCCAGCCCTAGGTATGGTAATTATTTCCTGTAATGGTACCTCTGTGATACCTTAGCATTTTCTTTGTCCTTTGCATTTCTTTACTACCTCTTTATATTAAACTCTCTGTTCAAATAACAGGTATGGTTATATTTGATCTCCGGGGTGGACTCTGATTGATAGGTAAAATTGTATTACTTTTTCTTGTTGTCATTAGGGATTTTTGCAGAGGTGAATCTTAGAATAAATCAGAGTCAAGAGGGCAGGGAAATGGAATCTGACACAGCAAAAGGACAATGGTCATTGGAATTCCACCTCAAAATCAAAAAGAAATTCTGGAAACTGGTCTGAGATAGACACTGCATCCTTTAAAAGGAGTCACTCTTTGAGACTGGGAATTTTACAAGAAAAGCCAAAAGTCTATAGTTTTAGGTCAGCTGAAAGCGTGAGAAAGTCTAAGATGTCATTTGTGAAGTTGCAGTCTGGAGGTATTTACCCCATCTTCAACAGATCTAAAGTTTCCTAAGAACTTAAATTGTTTCCTGGGAGAGAAGAAAAGGGCCAGAGCAGATACTCATGGGTTGATTCAGGACCCTGATCCTGCTTCAATTTCTGAGAAAGAAATCCTTGGGGGCTGAATTGCTGCCATGGTACTAAATAAGGGGCAAGCATTAGAACCTCTGGCCAAGGGTACATGCTGCCAGGCAGAGAGACATTTGCATGGAAAGACCGCGGACCAGGAGAAAAGATTTTGAGCTGGCTGGGAACATGTCACTAAAACATCTGAGAGGCCTTGGAGATAGAGAAGCAACCAAAATTAATTGACAGTATGCAGAGTTTGTCTTTAAGAATTTTAAATGGTCTCAAAACTACAAAGACCTTAATCTCTGTAGCAGAATGCTTAGCTACGTTAAAAATACCAAGGTGGATTTTGTGATTATGACAGCTGGATGGAAAAAGTGCTCCATGTTTGTTTTAAGACTTAAAAGGCTTGGAATGCACCTTAAAAAAATCAGACTTGCCTGACTGGAATACCTTAATTTTGTAGAAGTTTATAATGAAGCTTCACTATAAAAATTTAGGCTCCTTCAGAGACCAGAGAGGCCTCTGGAGTTCTGTGTCAGAAACACTCATTCAGGAAAAGGAAAAGATGCAGGAGACAATGAAAGGGAAAAAGACTGCATAAGAGAGCAAGACCTGGAGGCAGTAGCACAGGCTAGAAGCTGGACGGAGTCCACGCAGTTTTGTAGTGGTCTGAGTTGGGTTCCCAGTAGGGGAAGTCTTGTGGCTGGGTCTGATGGAGTTGTGCTCAGAGCAAATTTAGGGCTTAAATGAAGGCTTAAAGACTATACTCTCTAATGAGGAAAATTTAGTCACAAACAGGATGGCCCTGAAGGTTCATTTGGAACTGACTCAGGAACAAAAAATAGTTTAGGACTTTGTGAAGTTGAATGTCTCTTCACTGTCATCATGATGTAAGAAGGGCACATTGCAGGGGAAAATACCATGGATACAAAAAAGCTTGGTAAACTGACGTGGACTGAGGCCCTAAGGGAGGGTCTTTCCTACGATAGGAGAGAATTAGAGAGGATTTGCTGATGGGGAGGGTTGCTGTCTGTCCAGGCTGGGATGTGGGTAGTACCCTAGAGGGGTCAGTTTGGTTTTTCATCCAGTGTCTAAACAATCAGGCTAAGCAAAGAAGCAGTATCTCCCAAAGGGGCTTTAGAACAAGTCACTCCTAAATCTGCAGGCTTATGGCTTATGGGCCAAATCCTACCTGCAGACTGTTTTTATATGGCTAGTGACCTAAGACTAGGCTTTCCATTTTGAATCGTTGAAAAAAAAAATTTCATGACGTGAAAATATGAAATTCAAATTTCAGTATTATTAATTAAGTTGTATTTGATCACAGTCATGCTCTTTCATTTATCAGGGGTTCTTAACCAGGGATATCTATGGATCCAAAGATTTCAGGGGATCTGTGAGCTTGAATTGAAAGTTAAAAAAAAAAAATTCTTGTGGGGACGTGTGGATGCAGGTGTGAAATATGTATTAAATACCACTACATTCTGAGAAGGAGTTTGTGGTTTTCACGTAACTGGCAAAGGGGTCTGTGGAACAAAAAAAGGTTACGAACTCCTGAATTTTACGTACTATCTATGGCTATTTTCATGCTACAACGACAGTGTTGAATAGTTGGGGTAGAGATTGTGTGACCAACAAAGTTGAAAATATTTACTATCTGGCCATTTTCTGCAAAAAGTTTGCTGATTTTTGCTGTAGTAGGATAGACGTAGAGGATGGAGTATAAGAAGGGGGTGGACTGGGATTAGCTCTTGGGGAGAATGAGTTAAGATGCCAAGAGTGGATATTATGTTCTGTGTCTTCTTAGCCACCCCTCTGAGACAGATTGTGTAAGAGGTTTGTTAGGCTGCTAGATATTTTTCTCGGTGGAAAATAAAAAGAGATGGTGAAAATTTGTTTATCAGGCTTTTCTCTGAGAAAAGCAGTTTGAAGTGGAATCAGGGCTACATTTTTCACTGGGCTGTGAGTGGGGTCACACAGACTTTCAGAAGGTAGTAACACATACGTGGGAGGCTCAGAGAGAGGAAGGAGTTAATGAAAGAATCAGCAGGAAGGCAGTAGAATGTGGTGGGATGATCTTGGGGGATCCCTTATTCCTCCTCACGAAATTTCCCTTGAGGGGTGGAAACTTTTACTCCTCTTCCCAAGTGGGAGTTGTATTACAGCGCACTTGCTGTTTCTTTTTCTATTTGTATCCACTGGGACCACTTTCCAAGTGGGTGGGGTTCCCTTGCTTTCCAACAGAGCTCAAAGTTGGCTTGTTTTCTCTCATCTCTGCCTGCCTCATGGATCAATAAGAAGGGCAGTGGTTTTCTTCTTCTTGCCCCCAGATGGTAAGCATATTTGGATTAGAATCTGATTCAGCATGTTTTCCAAAGGCAACCCTGGAGACGTTTCATTCTTTCATTCCTCTGATCCCATTGTGAGACAGGCCTTTATGAAGGTTCAACTTACATATCTAACTTTTCCCACAGGCAGGTCTCAAGATACATACTTACCAAGGTAGTTCCTAGTTTTATTCTCACTCTAGTTTAGTAGTGATCCCTGCACTTTGTGGGATATTAGGTACCTGCCTGATCTAGTAATAAAGGTGATACTCTACTGCTCATTTGGTTCCTTGTATCTATTCCTAATTGGTTAGAACCTGGAAAAGATGGGTGATTGGCATTTCATGGACTTCAACACTCATGACCACAAATCTTCAGAAAAGCTGAAAATATCACGATATGCTTGGTGTTTGGGTTTTGTAAGGAAAATGGTGAGGGGCAGAGTTTGTGCCAGGTGGGCATGGGGAGAAGAATCTAAATGAAATGCAAAAAGCAAGATTCTGGATTTCTATCCAGATGTCTAGTAGGTTTAAAGCCTGTAACTGGAAGCTTTGACTTTCACACACCATAGCCCATTATAATACCAGTGACAAAAAGTAACTGCAGGGTTCAAGATGGAAAAAGTAGATAGTTTTCAAATGCACCCCTTAAATCACAGGTATTCCTGTCTTAGCTCAGTTGATAGCTTTATGCCCAAAGACACCATCTTTTTTCTTCCTCACTGCAAACAAACCTTGGAACAGAGTTCTAAACCTAACCTGGATTAACATTCCTTCAATTTATTTTATACTTGCTTTGTCTTTTGCTTTACCTCTCTTTTCTAGTCTGAACACTTGGTACCTTCTTTTATTAATCAACTCCAAGAGGAGTGACTTACAATATGTACATTGCAATCATTTTCAACTTGGCAAAAAGTGTACAAAATTAGATCTTGGTACATCAGAATTTCAAATAAGGATTCATAGGTTCTGTAGGAATTGTATTACTGACCACATAGGGTAGTTGTCAGAATTAATTAAAATAACACAAAATATAGAATCTAGTATCACTCCTAGCACATAATAGGTGTTTACTATGGTTATTGCTGTTTATTGATCATAGCAAAGATAGATTTAGATGGAAAAAAAAGATTCAATTAGAAAATCCAGGAGAAGAGATTATTTTTTAAAATAATTAAAACTGAACAGAAATTTGCCTCAAATCTATCCTTATACTAAATTTTTAGCTTCAGTTATGCATACAACTTAATAGATCAAGAGCACACTTCCTCACAGGCATAGACTATTGGGCTGGAAAGGTCAATGGAGATTCACTGGACATAGCTTCTTCATTTTACATATGTGGAAACTGAATATTTTGGTTCTTTATACTATACATAGATGTAAAACATCCTGATGAATTCTGGACATTTATTTTGCCACTTCAGATTTTTGGAAGAATGTTTTCAATTTTGATTTGCATGTTAGTCCCCATTTGGTCAAAGCCTTTGTACTTTTTAACATAACAACTAGAGGCTATGTTTTATAAATAAAAACAAAAAGTTTGGAGTTGAAAATTTGGCTTTGAGTATCATATACCACTAGAGTGCCTGAAACTGAGGAACTGATTCTTAGATAAATCATTACTAATGTTTTTCCCATTAGGGAGTTGCATGATTCTGATAATAATGACTCAGTAGCCCCTAGATCACTAGCTCGTCCATAACTAAATCTTCGTGAAAACTGTTGGTGACCTTTAGCTATAACCAACCGGCTACTTCTAGTATCTTCTGGGAAAGGTGTGTTTTGCTTAGGTGGCAACAAAAGGAAAGGGGAAGAAAGATTTTCCTATACGCCATTTTCAAAATGAATCTGATCATTCCCTACCTCTTGCTTCTTTAACTGGTGTGCTAGTGCCATTATGTCAAGGATCACATTATTATCACATAAATCATCTTATGATTAAAACAGATACTAGAACAAAGACAAAACCAAAAAAACCAGACCCTAGTTCAAAATCTATTTTCTTCAGAAAACAGCCCATAACCATTTACATAATACTTGAACCTTTAAAACGAAGTCTCAGAACACTTAATTCTGTAAAAGCAAAACAAAACCCCACACAAACAATTTTAATGTAGTTTTGTTACTTCTGAATGTCTTTTTGCTTTCCTCTTGTTAAAATCTTTGCCTATAGCAAACAGTCCTGGATTTGAGGCTTTGCTTAGTTACTTTCTAGTTGCATGATCTTGAGCTTATCCGTTTCCTTATCTGTAAAATAGGGATAAAAAGGGAACCCTCCTCATGGGATTATTATAAGGGTTAATTGAGATGATACATGGAAAGCACTTAGCATAGTTCCTCCTACATACTGATTGTCCTCAAATGTCTGTCCACTTTATTTCTCCGTGGGGGCAGTAAGGTGCACTGGGGAAAGCATGGAGTGTGAAGTGAGTCAGTCCTGGTTTCTAGTTCTGAGTTAGGCCACTTACTGCGGATAGAACTTTAATTAACCCTTTGAACCACTATTTCCTTACCTCTAAAATAAATATACTGTAATTATATCCAGTTCATTGAGTTGTCGTAAGGACAGCAGCTGCTGTTGTTGCCTTTTATGTCCTTTTCCTCCAATTATCAACAAGTTAACATTTATGAAGTCTATTCTAAGGGCAAGGCAAAGCACAGGGTGTCACAGAAGTTTCAGAAGACAATAAACGTGTGTTCTCCTCCATGGCCAAAGGGAGCATCTAACAAAATCAAGGCAACTATGTAAATGAACTGCTGATGATTCATGATAAAGTGGGTCTCTAATCCCTGCCCATTTATCTTTTGCCCAGTGTGGATGTGAAGGAATTTTCAATGAGAGGCTTTTTCCTGGTATTTTTACAAGTCAGCAGATCTCCAAAGCCCAGCTGAAATACGGGCCCATGAAAGACTTTAGAAAAAACTGGCACAGTCGCGAACTGCTCGGTGACCACTGCCCCAGAGGCTCGCCTCTCTAACCAAGGGCAGGTAGCTCAGGCTCTCCCGGGAAGGAGAAGCGGAAGGGCGAGACGCGGCTCAAGTCGCCCGGGCACGGCTAGAAGGGGTCGCAAAAAGGGTCTCTTGTCAGCCTCCCCAGCCTCCCAGGCCGGTCATGGAGGATTTCCCTCAAGCTGCTGACCCACCCGAGGGGCTGGGACCCGAGCTGGCCGGGCCGCGGAGGAGCCGCCTGGGCGCCGAGGGTCCCGGCCCTCACACGGTTAAAGCTCTTCCAAGGAGACTGGCGGAGGAGGGCCCCCGCGCACGCACGCGAGAAGCACATCTTCCGACGCCCCGCCCCCCAGCTCCCCGCCCCAGGCCCCCCCCCCAGCTTCCCCCACAGCTCCCCCCCCACCAGCTCCCCCCACCCCCCCCGTGCGCCCCCCGCCCCCGGCGGGACCGACCCGGGCCGCTCCTGCCGCGCGCGCCCGCCCCCACCGCGCGGGCCGCCCGGCGTGCCGGGCCCCAGCGCCGCCGCCCCGCGGACCCGGGCGCCCGCCGTGGCCCGGGCGCCGCGCCGCCGCCGCTGCCCTCGGCCCGCGCCCGCCGCGGCTCGCCCGCACCGCCCTGCTCGGCGCGGGCCGCGGCCGCCGCCGCCGCCTCCTCCTCCGCCGCCGCCGCCGCCACCGCGCAACCGCCCGGCGGGAGGTGCGCGGGGAGCCGAGGCGAGCCCCGGCCCGGCACGAGGGCGCCGGGGCTCGCGCGCCGCGGCTCCACCAGGACCGCTTCGGTTTCCTCCGGCCGCGTCCTCAGTCCTCACCGTCCTCCTCCCGCTCCTCCCCAGCACCCCGGGGCCCCACCCCCTCTCGCCCCACCCGCCGGAACGAGGCCTCGGGAATTCAGGGGAGTGGCTGTGGGGGCGCGGCGTGGCTCGCCGCCCGGCCAGCCCCTCTTCCAAGACATGGTCTGATCCCCATTGTAAAAGCTGCGCCCCGAAGAGGAGAGAGTGGTGTTCCCCGTTGGGGCTGCGGGAATCTCTCGGTGCCGAGGCTCTGGCATTATTTTAGGGTGGGGCGGGGAGGGCCGTGGATTTTGGGGAGTGGGGGCAGGCGGGGAGGAGCACCCAAGGTGGGGAGAGGACTCTGAGGAGTCGGTGAGAGACTATGGGGAAGGACCAGGAGCTACTGGAGGCTGCTCGCACTGGAAATGTGGCTCTGGTGGAGAAACTCCTGTCTGGCAGGAAAGGAGGGATCCTGGGCGGTGGATCTGGACCCCTGCCCCTGTCTAATCTGCTCAGGTAAGGACGGGAACCAGCTCCGGGGATTGCATCCCTCGTTATGCATTGTGATGGATACATCCTTCTCATGGCTATTGCACCTGGTGGCTGCCAGGGATTCATTCTCAAATTAGGTAGGAAAACAGACTGTGTGTATGGAGAGGAGGCATGAGCCTCTCAGTCAGTTTGATACCTTAGCATCTCTGAGTAATTTCAAAATAGCCTACCATCAATGCGACAGTAGCTACTTTTTCCTGAGCTGTGGTGCAGAACTTGTGCATGCATTAGTGGTGCTTGGAGGAAATCAGCTTTCCACTGGTGCTTATTATACCTACTGAGCTTCCAACCCAGCCTTTTTTGTCTATTTACATGATATTGGCAGAGAAGCTATCGCGTGCATGCAGTTACCCTGCAAAAACCATAGCCTTTGGTTGCTGCTACCTTCTCTTGCAGAAGGCATTTGCTGTGTTCTTGGGCTATGATCCCCCAAAATGAGGAAAGTGAACCTTCTGAAGAGATGTCACACGGCGTGTGTAAAACTTGACGAGACAGGTTAGGCAGCCCTAGTAGTACGTTCAGTTATTAGACACAGCTGACCGAAACTTGGTTATTATATTTCAAGATGAAAGATGCCAGGTTGGAATTGGTATACTGTGTATGGGATATCGTGGAGGCCTTTTAATGTGAATATATTGCAGATGCTATAATATTCCTTAGAGAATCTCTCTAAGATGACATTTAAAAAAATGTCAAGGTCTTTATTCAGCAGGCAGTACCTTAGAAATGGTGGGATTGATTAGCATATTTGAAAAACTATTTATGTAAAAGTTGAATTGATGGGCAAATGAAGTCAACTGGGAGGGAGGAAGCCTTAAGAATATTCACTTGATAAAATTCAAGGAAAGCTCTTTGGTTTCTAAGATCATTGCTATTCAGTTTATCCTGGATATTTTTGAGCATCAGTCATCAATCATACCTTCACCCTAAAACACCTCTTAGGTAACCCAGCTAGAGTGGTAAAAAATTTTAAAGGTCCAATTGATTTTCTTGGTTTTTAGAAACTGCTCAGCTTTACTTTTGACAAGTGCTTAGTATAAACTTTTGACTGATGACATTGTGTTTTTAGCTCAAGTTCTCATATGCTGTAATAGTCAGACAATGCAATTAATTGTTGTACAGGCTAACAGGGAAAATGAAAACATTTATATTATGGTAAAAGAAATTTAGTTAGAAAATAGTTGATGCGATTTTAAAAGTTCCATGTATTTGTTGACAGTGACATTTTGTTGAGATGACAGTTCACTTCAGGACAATGAATGTTTATGAGGTATTTTTTTCAATAGGTCTGAGAAGTGATGACTCTTGTGTGTATTCCCTTGTTAAATAATTTCCACTTTCAAACACTAGTAGACAATATGTAAGTATTTCAGATTACAGATCCAACAATTGTCCATAGTCATAGGTAAATTATATAAAACCAATTTATACAGTTACAGTTTTTAGTTACAGGTAAAACACATATGTTTGCTAATGGATCACATCAGCAAACATCTTTTAAATACTCCTTTCCCAAGTTATACCATTATTTTTAAAAGAACAGAAGTTGAATTTCAGAAATAATTGACAACTATTTAATGATAATAGACATTTATAATAATAGACATTAAATAAAATATAAAAATTGTGACCCAAAATGTACATTTGAATGAGATGTGTTTTCTTTTACTGGTTTTATCAGATGTACCATTAGTAGCTCGATAGCAAGAATGCACATAGAAAACAAACTTAAAGATAGGAGTTCTTTAGTTTGAACCAAGTTGTAAAAGTAAAAAATAAAAACAATAAGCTTTATACTTGCATTTTGTGTCTCGTAATGAATAAACAACTAAAACTCTGTCCTTGAAGGAAATGAGAGTTCAAATTGCATTATTTGGGTGATACTTTGCATAAAATAAAATTCCTAAGAAGGCAAGTTTTATTTAGTTGTCACTATTTCACAAATGATTGTCACCAGAAGTTTATTTGCAGGATAATGGAGAATGTTGAAATATTTTAGAATGAATTGTGGAATAGGTTTGCACTTTACCCTTATTTGATTGCTTGTGTTGTGTAATAAGTCTGTGCTAAGTGTTTACATGTGTCATCTCATTCAGTTCTTATATCAACTTTAATAGGTCAATCCTCATTTCACAGATGAAGGACTATGATAGAAAGATTAAGAATTTTCAAGGTCGTACAATTAGTAATGGCAGAGATTTTTAAATCTATAATTCTAGTTCGCGTTACCATTCCTTAAGTCCTATTCATTGGATCTCTTCTATTCACAAAAGTTTAAGGTACATATAGTCCTATCTGAAGATTTTTTGCTATGAATAATTTATTTCAAAACCCTTATTTATTTGCTAATTAAGGAACACCTCTTGAAAGATCACTAGATAACAACTTTTCTGAAGATGTTTTTGATTACGTACTATCCACTAAATTAGCAAAAGCTCTATGAGGGTGAATCAGATAAGCTTGAGTGACATCGCAGTTTTCGGCAAAAGTAAGAATGACCTTGAATAAATATAAAAACATCTTCAAGCTTCACCTTCCTCTTCTATTAAGTGGGAATTTTTAATAGTACCTGTCATATTGGGTTGTTTTAAGGATTAAATGAGGAGTCAAATAATGAATTTGAAGCATTTAGCACATTGGTGCCCATTATTAGTGTTGTTATTATTTTTCATGCAGCTCTAAAGCACTTGACTATGCCTTAATTACTAAGGGCATGCTTCGTATTGGATTGGCAGTAAATTTCTGTACTAAGTTTTCAGTAGAATTGGAATCTTCCAGTAGGAATGGGCCTTTAAACCCAACTTCTCCCCTACTGGAGGAATTTCCTCTGCAACATTCTGAGCAGTTAGGCATTCTGGCCCTCTTTAAACTCTCCAGTGACTATATTCTGACAGCTCTGATAAGTCCAAAATTCTTCTTTCATTGAGCTAAAATCTGCCTCCCTATAACTCCCAGCAGCTGATACTAGTTTGGCTATATGGGTCAATATAAAGTATGTCTAATTCATCTGTCAGGACAGTTCTACAGGTGCATGCCTTTAGCTATATTGTTTTCTTATAAATCTGTTTCCTTCATGGAATTACCATCATTTCTTTCAACCTTTTATCATGCAGCAATAGAGTATAGGTGGTGTTGTTTTCATACCTTTCACTGTCCACTTATCCCTTCTTTGAATACATTCAAAATTTTCAATGACTCTTAAAATATGGAGCCTGGAAATGAACAAAACGCACTAGATGTTATTTTCCTAATGTGGAATATACTTGGACTTGATATGCTGTTGAATTTTTAAAAAGCAGGTCACAAACCAGCATTTATAAAATGATCCTGTTTCTGTAAGAAAAAATAAGTATGTGTGAACATTTATAATGTGCATTAAGAAGTCCAGAATGATAAACACCAAAATGTAAATGGTATTCATCTTTGGCGGGATGGTAGGTGATCTTTACTTCCTATTTGCTTATCTGCATTTTCCAATGTTGTACAATGAACAAATATTATGCAATGAAAATAAAATAGCAACTATTTAAAACATAATAAAATGAAACGATTACCTCCCTTATTACTAAGACCTATATTACTGTCAAACTGTCTGTCATGATCTCTTTCTATTTGGAGCTTCAGTAATCTCCTAACATTATTTATTTTATTCTTCCCAGTTTGGAAATGATTCTCATTAGGGAAGATGGAAGCTATATAGAAGTTGGGAAGAATCAGATTCTTGGCATTCTTAGATATCACAGAAGATTCTCTCGCAGTCTAAAAACTAACCATGGTTTTATTATACTTTTACTCTAAGCTTACATTAACTTCCATAGTAGTGAATGTATACCTCCCTTATTTTTTTCAAACCTAGCTGAATAGGACATAGCATTTTTCCTGGGATATGCTCCTTTTTTGTTTTTGTCTTCCTTTATGCCCCTTTCCACTTCCCTTTCATCTTTAAAAAAACTGAGCTTATCAGAACTCATTAGAGTACTCAGATTGTGTTGACTGTCTCTGTTTCTTCCTCTAAATTATATATGAAATTTCATTTTATTTAACTTGCATCTTTTATGAGATAGCTGCAAAACCTTTTAAACTATCTTCCTTTGGCAAAGACTATCTTTATTCTAACTAAAAATAATTCCCATTTAAAATGTAATATTGTATTATTTTTTAGGGAGTCTAGGTTAAGACTTGTCTTTTAATAAAGTAATAAAAAGTTCATTAATGCCCCATATTTACTTGTTTTCCTTAATGCCTCAAAATGTGTAGTACTATGTAAAGTATACTTGGTAAATTCTTGTTGAACATGAAGAATATAGTTCTCAAGACCCTCATATATAGAGTAGATTAATAAGAAGACAGGAAACTTAATCTTTAGGTTGTCAAAAACTTAAAACTGAAAACTTACAAATTTATCAGCTTAGGGATTTAGTTTTTAACATTTTTTGTGACAGGTACAAGCAGATAAGAGACAACTTGGACGTATTGCAGTTTTCACAACTATTTGAGTAATTGTGGTTATTGGAACCCTGGTATTAGGTACTCACTTCCAGGGAAACTGCATTGGTTAAATGGAATAAATCATAAATAGAGCAGTTAAGCTGCATGAAAATGTTGTATCTATAAAAATAGTCAAGTTGCAAGTGGGTTATCTATTTTAGATAGTAATGATGTTTGAAGCAGTGATTGCACCATTATGTTCAGGGAGCTGTGTCTGCCAGAGTGAACAGTGCCAGCTGCATGATGGGGAGTAAGGAGAGAGAAGAGGGAATTTTGGTATTGACCTCTTTCTTTACTAAGCACGGCTTTCAGCTTCCTCTTCAAAACCGATGGCTGGTGTATAGCAGAGAACTGGGGCAACCAGCCAATGACTACCACTAAGTCTGTCCATTCTTACATGGAACAATTCCTAGTGCAGTTAAGTAATATCTTGTAGTTGTTGAAAGGGCGGAGCAAGTCTTCACTGACGTTAATGCAGAAGGGTAAAATTCATAGCAGTGCTTCTACTGACTTGACTGCAATTTAACCTCTCTGGTGACAGTAAACACGATTTAATTAGTTCAGTTGTATAACAGAATAATCTACTTAATTACTTATTTTCCTTAGTGTTAAACTAGAAATGGAAGTAGCATATAATGCAAATCAAGGTATAGAAAAGACTAATTTTTAATCTACAGAACCTGAAAAGAATTTAACATTTTTAACACATTTTAAAAAATTAAAATTAATAGATCACACAGAACGTTAAATTTAAAAAAAAATAAGAGGTTCCCATATAACCCACTTCCCACACCCACCATTTTTGTAAATTGTACTTTTTTGAAGATATATACATCACAAAAAATGTTACATTAAAAAAAACATAAGAGGTGCCCATATATCCCCCACTCCTCCACCCCACTCCTCCCACTCCAGCGACCTCCCCCCATCATTGTGGCACGCTCATCACACTTGTTGAACACATTTTGGAGTACTGCTGCACCACATGGTTAATAGTTTACCCTGTAGTTCACACTCTCCCCCAGTACATTCAGTGGGTTATGGTGGGGTATATAATGTCCAGCATGTGACTCTGCAATATCATTGAGGGCAACTCTGAGTCCCAAAAATGCCCCCACATCACATCTCTTCTTCCCTCTCCCTGCCCTCAGCAACTATTGTGGCCACTTTCTCCACAGCCATGCTACAATTTCTTTTATTACTAGTCACAGTAGTTTTATAGTAGAATATCAGTAAGTCCACTCTAATAAGAATTTAACATTTAATGTATTTTAGTGCGTTTGCTTTCCATTGCAAACATTGTGGCATGAATTTAGCTAATTAAAATATCATGAGTTTTAGTTACTCATCTTATTTTGATAGAGATTATTTTGTATTTAAAAAAGCAAGAGTTCACACACAAAGCTCATCCATGTTCCAGTTCTTTTTCATGTGTTTGATAACATGGGCTTGTAAACCATATAGGCAGGCAGAGGCATTATGCCAGTTGAAAATCCAATGAATTTTCTTGTGTAACAGATTTAGAAAGTCTTCTTAGAGTCCAATTTTATTTTACATCCGTAGGACAGCAAGTATGTTAAACCTGGATCAGGCTTGAAATTGTGTGATGTTTTTTTAATGTTAGATTAAAAAATATGATCAAAGGATACTTTTCAGTTTCTTCTACTACGATGTCTAAAGACTGTACATCTTCAAATCTGTTTCTTATGGATAGTGCTTTCTTTCTTAACAGTATGTTTTCATGGATTTATCTGTAAAATGGAACTTTGTTCCTTTGTGCTACAGAGTTATTTGTGTTGCATTGCCTTGCAAGACTAGCTGTATTTCATATGGTTAATTACTTCTAGTGAGGTAGCTGAAACAATTGGTCTTGACTTGTTACTATTCTTTGTTAATTACTTCTAGTTAAATTAGCTGAAACAATGTTACCATTCCTTAATAAATACCTTGGATCAAGTCTTGACTGATGGATGTAGGCATAAGTAGTCAACCTGCTGCCCGCTTCATATTTCTGTTCCCACACCATGTTTCCTTTGAATTCTTCCTCCTCAAATCTCTTTTTCTAGGAAAGAAGTCTCTTCATTCTGTTTACTACAAGTTCATCCTGGCTCTACTTGTGTCATCCCCTGCTCTTCTAAGGAAACGCAAATATTGTGTGGGGTGTAGAGCTGGGATTGTCTGTGTAGTGAGGAATAGATTAAGAGGAGTAACTATTGGACCTTCAAAAATCAGAGTTTACAGAGTTTGCTTTCATCATCTCTAGTTTCCTTTCACACCTCAATGTTAATTTCCCCCTAACTCAAAGACCAGTACCCATACCTTTCCTGTCTCTATAGCTGATGCTATAGAAGGAGAAAGGGATTTGACTGGAGTCATGAGAAATGAGATGGCTGAGATGATAGGGCTGGGGGTAGAAATGCCTTTTATTTATTTATTTTCTACTTTTTAGGCCCTAGAACTTTTTATTGGATAATTGTTATATGCACCCATCTTAGATATCTGCATATGGTATATTGTTTGCTTATTTCCAGAAGTTGTTCCTTAAGTTTACACATTTATACAATCATAGGTGACAAAAGATATGGAGTAGAATTGCTTAAAAACATTAACATTTAATACAGTTTTAGATAAGATTCAAAACTCAAATTCTTTTAAATGAATTTTCTTGTTATTTTTAGATATTTTATGTTGCAACTTGATTTTAATATCTAGGTTATTCCATAAACTTCAGTTTCACTGTACAGGAGAGGCATTTGAAGTTATAACCCCTAGATCCCAGTTAACGTTCTTCCACATAAAGCTTTCTTTTCTCACCTAAATTACTTTTAAACCACTTGGGTTCTTGTTTGGTACTTCTAGTTATTAATCTGCATTTTAAATCTTATATGTATCATACAAATATGCTAAATATGGTATCTTGTGTTTTGAATATACCAAGAAACTGCTAAATTTACTTACAGAATTATCTTTGTTTTGGGTAGGTGTTTTACTGTTAATTTGGGGACATGGGAGTGAGTAGGAGTATGTCTGGGAAGAGCAGCAGAAATTACTCATGGACTTTCTTTGGCATGGTAAACTACAGTGGTGGGGAACCCTTGAACAGAGTTGCTTCCTATTGACTTGCTTTGGTTATTGACCGGAATGGTCAATTACTGTGAAAGTTGATAGAAACTGTGAAGACATAATCAGAGAAAGTGAAAAATTACAAACCATGGTTAAACTATTTCATAATAGTATTTTTGCTAGTTTTTTTCTTGCTGTATATTAGTGTATATTTAGTCCAAAACTTAATACTCAACCAACCAGCACCACCCCACTACTCAACCAGTCAGTTGGGATTTTACAGGGAAATAGCTAAGAACAGAGATAACAAAGAGTGAGCATTCTTTGAGTACCTCTTACCTATTAAGTGATGAACTTATGGAGTCTGTAATTGAATTAGATCATCTCTATCTACTTCTAGTTCTTGTAGAATTAATGGGACAGATGGGTAAATGGAGTTATGGTACAATACACTTTAATGGAAATACCAAATGATGCTATTGGAGCACTAGGATCAAGGAGGTGTTCTTAATTCTACAGGAGTAGGCAAGGAAACCTTCAGAGAGAAGGTGATGCTTGAATCTTATAGGATGAATAGAAATTTGCCAGATTGACAAACTGGAAGAAGGACATTTCAGGAAAAACAAACAGTATGTTTAATAATGGAGTGGTGTGTGAAAGTGTAGAGTATAAATAGTTTGGTATAAAGCATGGACAGGAGGTAATTCTGGAAATTGAGGGGCTTTGTGTGATGCCCTAAAGACTTTGAACTTTATTCTGATGGCCATGGAGATCCATTGACATTTTCTGCAATTCTAATATATTAATATATTAATAATAGCATGACTTTATTCCTAAGTATGCTTAATATAATTATCAGATAAATCATAAAATTTTGGATACTGAAATTTTCACTTAGTAGTATATGATAAACTTTTAAAATATTAAATTGTCTTCTTAATCATTATTTTATTTTAAAGATTTATTTCTCTCCCCTTCCCCCCCCCCCCCCCCCCAGTTGTCTGCTCTCTGTGTCCATTCGCTGTGTGTTCTTCTGTGACCACTTCTATCCTTATCAGCAGCACCGGGAATCTGTGGGTTTTTTTTTTGTATCATCTTGTTGTGTCAGCTCTCTGTGTGTGTGGCACCATTCTTGGATAGGCTGCACTTTCTTTTGTGCTGGGTGGCTCTCCTTACAGGGCGCACTTCTTGCGCATGGGGCTCCCCTACACGGGGACACCCCTATGTGGCATGGCACTCCTTGTGTGCATCAGAACTGCATATGGGCCAGCTCCACATGGGTCAAGGAGGCCCGGTGTTTGAACCGTGGAACTCCCATGTGGTAGGCAGACGCTCTATCCATTGGGCCAAGTCTACTTCCCTTAATCACTATTTTAAATGGTTTTATAGTGTTCTGTCTAATGCAGAATTTTTACAGACCACCTCCATCAGAAGCATTTGCTGTGAGTTTGATAAACATATATATTTCCTGGTCACCCCAAAGTCTCTGCCTTAGAATTTCTGAGGGTAAATCCTGGGAATATGCATTTTTATAAGCTTCCTTAGATATTGTTATGTATACAAAGGTTTTTGAGCCATTGAGAGTATATACCATTACTTAACCATTCCCTTAATGGTAGATACTTGGATGATTTTTAACTTATTATTTATAAGCAATGTTATGATGAACAGCATCATTCAAACCCCCTTTTCCATAGAGTTATTTTCTTAGGATACATTTCTAGAAGTAGAATTGCTAGTATTATTAGTATTCTAGGTATCATGTTAACTGTTTTATATGCTTTATGTCCAGTCTTTACAACAATCAGGCAAGGTAGTCATTGTTAACCCCGTTATACTATAAGGAGGAAAAGATGAGAAATTTGTCTAAATTTCCAAAGCTTTGAAGGGACAGATCCAAGATTCACATTCAGGTCTTTCTGATTTCAGGTATCTTCCTATAAGGCTATATTTCTACCTTGTTTTATAGGCATCAATGTATAATCTGACCCAAAATAAGAAAATACCATGTTTCTAGTATGTACACAGAAATGTGCATCTTTTTAAAATACTATGTAATAACAGGTTTCAGTTCTTACATAGTCTCCATTTTTGCTTTTGCTCATCATACAGTTTCATGTTATAGGTAGTATTGAACTTTAGATTTGTTTCTTGATAGCACATGGGCAGGAAATGGAATTGAGTATTAAAATAAATTAACTGTGATGCATTCTATGACATGGATAAACCTTGAAAACATTATGCTAAGTGAAATAAGCCAGTCACAAAGGACAAATATTGTATAATTCCACTTACAAAAAATATCTAGAAATGTAATAGGGATAGAAAGTAGGTTAGAGGTTACCAGGGGCCAGGGTAAAGAAGAATGGGGAATCATTGCTTATTGGGTGTGGGGTTTCTGTTTTGGGCGATGGAAAGATTTTGGTAATGGATAGTAGAGATGGTAGCACAATGTTATAAATGTAATTAATGCCACCGAATTGTACACTTAAAAATGATTTAAATGACAACTTTTAGAAATATTTCAGCACAATAAAAGATAAATTGAGAAAAAATTAAATATGTTTAAAAATATTTCTTTGTCAGTTATGATTTTCTTTTAAAAACAGGGTGAATTTTTTCACCCCAAAATTTCTTGGGCACTTGTTATCTAACTTCTATTTCTTTAAAGATGGTTTAATAACTTGTCCATCCCTTGGCTCCAGATGGGTGGGGTTTATTTCTCTGCATCTCTTACCTCTCACAAAGGAGGAAATTATAATGTTTACCATAGTCCTCATTTGATAAACTTTATGATCTATCTCTCTCTTTTTTAAAAAGCTACCTCTTTTAAGCTTATAAAACTGAACCCACAGTTTTTAACTGAACTTATTATTAACTCAGGGATCTTGTCAACTCTTGGGTTAACCAAGGAACCAGGAAATTTAACGGTAGAACCTTCTCACTCCTCTTTCTGTGCCCTGCCTTCCCTTTCTTCCTTTCTTGGTTCTGAGGCATTCGTTGGCTTCTTTTACCTAACACTGAGAACTCCCTTTCTGGTTTACTCTCTAGCAATAATAGGTTTCCTGTATTGCATTTTATTCCTTCTTTCCATAGATCTCCATTTTCAGAAGAGTAAATGACATAGTAGAAAAAATGTGAGTCTTGAGTTTGCATCCAAACTCTACCACAGGGAAGCAGATGTAACTCAAGTGATAAGGCCTCTATCTACCATATGGGTGGGCATGGGTTTGATCCCTGGGGCCTCCTGGTGAAAAAGAAGAAGAGAAAGCATGCTTTTGTGGTGAGCCAGTGCCTGCACAGCAAGCGAGTGCCCACATGGCGAGCTGAGTGCCCATGTGACAAGCAGAGTGCCCTTGTGAGTGCTCGTGTGGTGAGCCAGTGCCTGTACAGTGAGCTGAGTGCCTGCATGAGTGCCAGCATGGTGAGCCAAGTGCCTGTGTGAGTGCCCACATGGCGAGCCAGTGCCTGTGTGGCAAACTGAGTGCCAATGCACCAAGTCGTGTGCCCACACAGTGAGCCAGTGCTTGCACAAGTGAGTCACTTAGCAAGATGATGACACAACAAAAGAGAGATGAAGGGGAGAGTTATGGTGAAAAGCAATAGAGACCAGGAACTGAGCTGATGCAATTGACAGGGAACCTCTCTCCACATCAGAGGTCCCCAGGATCAAATCCTGGTGAATCCTAGAGGAGAAAGATGAGAAGAGAAGACAAAAAGAGAAATAGATACAGAAGCTCACACAGCAAATGGACACAGATAGCAAAAACAGCGGGCAGGGAGGGGGGAGGGGAAGAAGAAAAAAACTCTACCACTGAGTGGACGTTTACCCTGTGCAAATTATTTAAAATCTTTTGGCTTCAATCTCTTTAGGAAGTGTGAATGATAATATCTATGATGTAAAGTTTTAAGGATTGAAGATAATTAATATAAAGTATCAGGTGCAATGCCTGTCTCATACTACAGACCCAAGATGCTAGTTTTATTATTATTATTAAGACATTAATGGTTGTGTGAGGAATAATTGTATAAGTTTCATGGGTATTTATATTTGAACTCTGGGATATCTGCACTTTAGGAAACAGGCCAAAGCAGGTGATTTATTTGGCCAGTCTTCTTCTTATTCTGGAGTTAGGTGATTGCTTTTTCTGCTTGCTTTTAGAAAGGGGTCATCAAAGACTTAGCATTTGTTTCTTATCTTCTGCATTCCTCATAAAACTGCTTTGAGCAGAAAAAGATTGTGTTCCACTGAAGTTGTACATCCTTTTCCATAATTCATAAGATGAATCAATTCTTAATAAGTCCATCATTAATATTTTTCTCTCTTTTCAAAGCATTTGACAAATATTTTGAGAGTATGTACTATATATTCAACATGGTGATGATGCCTGGGAAGACAGAAAATAGATTCTACCCCCTAGGTTCTTGTACATACAGGAGACCACACACAAGTTAAAAGCTAACTATATAGCAATATCTAAGTTTACTGTGGTATAAAAGCTCACAAATTCAACTTTTTCTTTTGATCAGTCCATTGTCAACATTTTGTTCCCATCTCCTATCATACATCAGTGTGTGACCTGACTCTCAACATGCAATTTCTTAATAGTAGGAGGTAGAACTGTCCATTCCTAAATATTTTTCTTTAAACATTAACCTTTTTAAAATTTTGAAATCATCATAAACTTGTATAAAGATTGGACGAACAGTTCAAAGAACTTATTTTTTCCTGAGCCTTTTGAGAATAAGTTGCCTGCCTAATGTCCTATCACCCTACAATACTTTAGTTTGTATTTCTTACAAACAAGAATATTCTACATAAATGCAATGCAACTACCCAAATCAGAAAGTTATCATCATGTTTAGCAATCATCCCTTCCTCAGCCTCCAATCAAGTTTCACCAATTGTTCCAATAATATGCTTCACTGGGACCCAGTTCAAAATCATGCATTACGTTTAGTTGTCATGTCTCTTAGTCTTTTTGAGTTTCCAACAATTTCTCAGTCTTTCCTTGACTTTAATGACCTTGATGCTTTTGGATAATATTGGCCAGTTATTTTGTATTTTGGAGTTTGCCTAATGTTTACTCATGGTTAGATTTAGGTTATGCCTGTTTGGCAGGAATATCATAGAAGAGTGGTATGTTCCTCTCTTTGTATCCTGTAACATAACATATGATTCTGATTCGTCTCATTTACTTTACTTTATTTACTTTAATATTTACTTTAATCACTTGCTTATTGTCGTGTCTGTCAGGCTTCTCCACTATAAAATTACTCCCTCTCCTATTGTAACAAATATTTTGTAAGGAGTTATATTCAAACCATGTAAATAAACTTTCATGTATTTGTTCATTTATTTTAGAATGGACTCATGGCTTCCTATTTTGTTCCACAGGTTATAATCCATTACTGTAAATACTAATGTTAATGATCAACTTGTGCCAGACTTGCCAGTAGGAACCCTTCCAAGCTGGCTTCTTCGAGTCATTCTTTGAGTACTTCCTTGCTTTTGGCATCATAAAATGTTCCAGGATTCATCTTTCCTTGCCATAGTCCTGGAATCAGCCTTTTCTCCAAGCAGACATGGTTCCTTTTAATGGAAAATGGTAGTGAAAAGCTAAGATTTGGAGCTAAGTTTTGGGCACTGGGTGTGCTCATGGCTATTGGAGTGTTCTATTCCCAACCTTCTCAGCTAGGGACTAGAAAAAACAAAGTGTGTATTTACATCTATATCTGTAATTATTGAATGCCATGCATTTATAATACCTCTAATTCCAGTCTGACTGTACAGCAGGATTCATTCTAGTTTTCTCCTTTTCCCTATTTGTAACTTCCTTCTCTAGTAGTGAAAAACCTGACTTACATTTAACAAAAAAAAAGATTTATTTTATTTATTTTCTCTCCCCCCCCCCATTGTTTTGCACTCACTTTCTGCTCTCTGTGTCTATCTGTTGTGTGCTCATCCTTTTTTTGTTTCTCAGGAGGCACCAGGAACTGAACCCAGGATGTCCCATATGGGAGAGAGGTGTTGAATGGCTTGAGCCACCCATGCTCCCACTCGTTGTGTCTCTCATTGTGTTTCCTTGTTGTTATTCTTCATCGTATCATCTTGTTGCCTTAGCTCACTGCGCCAACCTGTCACATCAGCTTGCTGTCTTGCTCATCTTTTAGGAGGCACTGGGAACCGAACCCAAGGCCTCCCGTGTGGTAGGTGGGAGCCCAACTGCTTGAGCCACATCCACTTCCCATCCATTTTTCCCTCCTTTTATTTTTTGTTATTTTAAAATATATATACTTATTTCATCAGTCCCCCTGTACGTAACCAACTCCCCCATTTGCACTGCCATCCCTTCTCCTGTGCCATTGTCTTCTGCACCACCCTGTTTGGTCTCTGAAACCCCATGCTGGGTTGTTCTCCTACATAGACATCCTCCTTGCCGTTTGCAGGCTCTGACTTCCTATGCCCATCTGCACCTTTATGGGATGCCTCTAACTCCCCTCTCCCCCTCCACGTGGATGCCCTCCTCACCCTTTGGGTTCTGACTCCCCATGCTAGATCCTCCCCTCTGCCATCATCACGTGAACACCTTCTTTGCACTACTAGAGCTGTGATCCTCTCACATAGAGCCACCTCTCCCTGAGGATGCTGTCTCCAGGCTCTGTCCTGCCGCCCTAGGCTGCTGCCAGGATGAGCACCCTTCTTCCTAGCTTGGGCCCTGTCGCCTTGCTGTGGCCGACTGTGCCTCCCCTCTTCCTTCTGGTGTGGATGCCATCTTTTCTCTGCCCCATTTAGTGACTTTAGGGATTGAATTATTCAGGACAAGAAAGGAAGATGAATAAGAAAAAGAGGAAAAGCACGTGGAAGAGAGTAACAATGTTTCTCTTTACATCTATGATAATAGCAAATATAATATATCTTTCCATGTCAGCAATGACTATTACCCTTGCATTGGAAGAAATTTAGGCTATAGGCACCTAGCATTTCAGGTAAAGTGGAGATTGTGACCAAAGCTTGAGCATGGTGTGGCAGTTCCAGGCACCGTTTCTCTTTGCATTCTGGGAAAGAGAGGGGTTAATTTGATAGGCCGGTTAGCACTTTGCATTTTTATGTGAGCTTTTTCATTCACTTCTGTTGTGGACACATAGTAGGTCTCCAGACGGACTGAGAGAGAAAATATCTTTATATATTTTTTTACTCTGTTTTCCTGAAGGTCTTTCTCTGTCATAGTTGTCAATAAAGTGTATTCTCAAGAATTTCAGTAAGATGATGATAATGCAGAAAAAGAGTTATAAAAGCACTAAGATAGTAACTGTCATTCACTGAGGAAGTTGAGTTTGCAAATTTTGATGAATTAAGGATTTCAGCAGGTAGATTTTTCTGGTTATATGATACTCCCAGTATAACTTTTAAAATATCATAAAAGCATTATATCACAAAATTGACCAAATATATTTAAAAATATGATTAATATGTACAGGTCTGCTTATTCTTGTTCCATATGAGCCAGGACAGTAAGTAATTCATACTGGAAATTTCCTAGACTTTAAATTATTACTAGGAATCCATAATTCTTAGAAACAAGTCTAAGCAATGAATCTTCCAGGAAGCTCTTCAGTAATCATTTGATTTAACTAAAAAAGGCCATCCTTATTTGCAAAAACTCAGGGAAACAATAGTTGTGAGCATAGCAGAAATAATTCACTGGAGTTCTTTCTGTGCTTTAAAAGACCATTCAGCTTTTCATGCCAAATCCAAGAAAAATAAACAGCAGGCAATATTATCAGTTGCTACTTTCCTTCTCTAGGCCTAGGAAAACAAGGGCAAAGAAAAGATGATCAGAATATTAGTTTTACTGCTTAAGAAGGGAGCTAAACACATGTGGATTTAAACAACCACCCAATGTACAAGGAAACATTTTGAGAGATCTAAGGAGATCATGTCCTGATTCCTACTCTTCTCTTACCTTTACGTTTTCTTATCATCAACGACACTTCTATAATAACATTCCTTTTTTGTATCTTGGCTTTCTATTTGTATGGAATCGTTGGGCTTCTATAGAAATGGTTCTTAAACTTTGCTCTTTGTGACACTCATCAGCACAAGAGAGCATGCAGGGTATCTATCCCACCTGTTCCTTATTATCCTTTAAAATCCCTACAAAACTCTTGCTTCTGGGGATTGACAGTTATTTTCTCAGCAGTCTAACCATATTATTATTGTTTCTCTGATGGAAAGGACTTGAGGAAAAGGGTACAAGTTCCATGACTAATGTGATCTTCCTTGGAAGTCTTGCTTTCTCCCTTCTTAAAGGGAAATGAGGATTCATAAAACTGTAGAAGCTTCTCATAGAATTAAGAAAAGTTGAACTTTGTTTGGAAAGACCAGGAATTGAGGCAGCAAGGACCAGCAGGACAAGGTCATAAACTAGCAGTTGATAGATCTGTTAGGGACTAACCTCATGGTTGGGACAGGGAGGGGGGCAAATTCTCAGAAAACGGGATGTAGGAAATGTTTATTACATTGACCGTTTTGTGAAGTTCTTGAGAGGAACACCTAAACCAGAAGACCTTCTTCACATTTTCTTTTCTCCCTCCTCTTTGTAATGCTTTTCTCACTTCTTTAAAGACCCAAAATACTGTGCGATTCAAGGGGCACCTTATAAAAGGTGGCAGTGGTGTTCGTAGTAGTGTTGTAATTGCCAGTGAGTTTCCAATAGTAAAACCATTCAAAATGAGTGTGTACTCTTGTCTTTTCTCCACTCACTGGCTGTGAACATTACCCAGGCACCCACAACCACTTTTAAAAAACAATATATATCCATCTTAGACTAGTGAGAAGCCCATTTAGGAAACCCTTGATGATCCTTAGTTATAACTATAGGCCCCTATCTGAATTGACAACTTTCGCCTAGAGTTACAAGTTTATACAGATTCAGACATGGGCACAATATTTTTGTGTTCCACTTGTGGTTGAGATTTCTAGGTTCCCTCCCTCTTTTCTGTCTTATTTCCTTCACTAATAGTTCAGCTGTTTTCCCTCAGCAACTTGCTATGTCAGCTTTTGCTGGTAAACCCTGTGGCCAGAAAACTAGAAAAAGCATTTTGAAAAAAGGAAACAGAAAGTTTAAGAAACAGATAAAGGAAAGGTAAGAGAAAGAGACACACTATTGTTCAGTTTGGCCATGGTTTTTTCAAGATAATTTATGTGGTTAATTCAGGTAAATAAACCATGAGGACAGGTTATCTGTTTTGGAAGTGTATCCTTTTCTAGAAGAAAAGAGGAAATCTTATCCACAGGGATTCAAGGGTCTCTACCTTTGTCTTTTAAAAATTGTTGTATGGATGGACACATGCTTTTAATCTATGTCTTAGAAATATTATTTCAAAACAGCCATAAATGCGAATCAAAAAAGAATTCTCTGCATACATATTTATGCACCACACATTTTGCTAATATTTCAAGAATTTTCTGGTTGTTTTTTTTTTCAAATAAAGTGCTCATTTTGGCTGTTTTCCAGATGTGACAGTTGGTGGACATGCTTCAGTAGAGAAAAGGAAATTTTCCCTGCTTATCTTCTCTCTCCCGTCTGCCCAAGATAGTATGTCTGTCAATTGTGACCTGATTTTGAAATAATTTATTAAATAGAGGGATGCATGATGTTATTTAAAATTTTCTTATGACATTGACTTTTAGTCCTTTATAATAAGCTCTAGACTAGATTCTCTGGGTGAGGTATATTGCTCCTGGGATTTTAGAAATTTCTTAACTCCTTTGGTGAATTTAGACTCTGTTCAATGTTAAGTATGACTAATGTTTGCTCAGGAAATTAAACACCCTTGTTTATTTAGAAGATGAAGCCTGCTGTATTTTTTGCCATGGAAACATTATTTTGAAAATACTAATTTATAGGTAAGGAGAATGTCCCTATATTATTAGTTAGTACATTGCTTAAGAAAAATAATTGACACATGAATATAGTATATATATATATTTGGTAAGCGTTTATTGTTTTCATTAAATATGTTGACATCTTTTCATATTTTTGTCATGATAAAATTTAATATCTGTGTAATAGATAATAATTTAAGGTTTTTAATTTGTGATAATTTCCTTTGAAGTTGGGAGTGAAGACTAATAAATGAAATGCATTTTCTTTTGAAAAGCATGCTCCTTAGTTTAAAAATTATTACTCCCAAATATCTATCTTAAATCTGTAGCTCCAACTCAATCCTGTCTTTTCTTCCTAGATAACGTTATTCATAATGATCTATTGAACCTCTCCCCCTCATTGGAGGTATGAAACTCAAAATGTTCGTTATCTTTACTCACAGTTGTGCCCTGACTCTTTTGAGTTAGTGGAACTGTGTGCACCGTTTTTCTGTGATAGAAACCCTAGAGCCAACTGATTCCTTCCCTCACCACTCACATCTATTTCATTATCACCATTTCCAATGCCAGCCTTTCTAACCCATTCCCTTCTCTGCTATCAGACAAACTGTTCTAAAACATGTTACTCTCTGACTTAAAAATATATTGGTGGCGTTCTATAAAGAATGAAGTCCAAACTCTTTGGCATTTCATTTGACCCTTCATGATATGGCTTTTTCCTTCAGGCCTCATTTCTTGCCCGTTGCTTGCAGCAGCTTCCTCCAGCCACACCTGACTCCTGTACTTGGTGCTGTCAGCAGGCATCGAGGACTTTCACGCCGTTGCTTCCCTATTCTTCCCTTGTGTGCTCAGTGAACCCTGTTTATTCCCCTAGACTCTGGCATGATTGTCTCTTCTGGGAAGCCTTGCCTGATGTCATATCCTTCTGTGCTTCTCTGGTATCTTGTGCACACCTCTATTTTTAGCACTTAGAACCCTGCTTTGTAAGTATTTGTTTATATGTTTGCCTTCCTACTAGGCTCTGAGCTTCTTCAGGTCTAAAATCTTGGCTTAGTTATCTTTTGAAGTGCTGTTCAAATGTTATTATTTTCTGCCTAGAACATACAAGGTAGTCAGAAAATTATTGAATAAATATGTGAGTGAATAATTATAGAACAGGTAATGCTATTGCCACATGATTTTGACTAGATCTCAGAGAACAGTGGTTAACAGAATATAACTTTAGTTAGCAGCCTTAGTGCTGAAGTCAATTAAATATTTGTTAGAGTACCTTTTATGGGCTAGGTACTGTGCTCATCACCATGAATATGTTGGTTTACAATGAGACCCAGAGAAGTTTAATAACTTGTCCATGTAAATTACTTGACTAAGTAAATTACAGAGTTGGATTTGGGAATGGAAGACTGCCTGACACAAAAACCAATACTCATTTTTTAGTGATGAAAAATTATTAGAGCTGAGGGTAAAAAATCCACTTTACCATAAAGGCATACAGTGTTTTTAGAATAAAGGGAAATTTGTAATCATAACTTCCATTTTTCACTTTGAATTCTAGAGAGGCCTGGGAGATGTTTTGGGAAAGGCAGTAATAAATTCATGCTCTTGTAACCTTGAATAAATGAATGAATGAATGAAGAGTTGATAAAAGAGAGGGAGCTAAGGAACATTAAGCAAAAAGAGAAGAAAGTTATAAGATAATTTTGCAGAGCAAATGAATACAGTTTTGGGTAAGAGGGAAAGCTGGTACTTATTGAGCACCTAGTTTTTGCTAGTCACTATAAATATGTCACCTTATCAAGTCTCACAACAAATTTATAATGTAAGTATTATTTTCCTCATTTGCATTTGGTTTAAGCCCCATACACTACAGTCTTAAAAGAGTTTAAACATTCTGTTCAAGGTCACATAGACAGTACCTGATGGAGCTAGGGTTCAAACACAGCTTTTTATGTCTCTGTCTCATGAAGAATGGCACTAATCTCAATTGTAGCCTCAGAGATATATCATTATACCTGCAATATGACTAAATTTTCATGATGGATTAACAAGATCATTTTGCAGAGGCAGGTGGATGCTTTATGTTGGTTCATTTGGTAACTGGTATTTTATTCTTCTAGAGGGAGAAGCAGTATAATATAGTTATGATCTCTTTTCTTGGGAATCCTGCCTGTTGCTCTAAAATGGAGAGGATGCACCAATCAAGGGTGACATTAAAGCTGTTTAACCACCAGTAAGGTATAAGCATCGACCAATCAAGTGGACTGTGGCTGTAAACATCTAGAAAGGCTGTTTGTGCGTTTTAGTCCAGTATCAGTTTTGGTCTGTGCACTGACTGTTGGGCTAGATCTGTTTAGAAGCTTCATTTTCTGTAAAGCTAAGAAGCAAAGATTTTTCAGCATGGATTGTGTTGTAGAATTATTCTGCCACCCAGATTAATTTGTTATATATGTTAAATTAGCATTTATAGTGAGAATGACATTTGAAGAAAATGAAAGGAAAGAAGATGTAGTACATTTACATGATGTACCATCTTGCCTAGGATCTCCCTAAAACTTTGCTGGTTTGATATTTGGTTTCTCATTTATCCATCTGCTTGTTCATTTGCTCATTCCTTTATTCTATATATTTTATTTTGAGACTTTTATTTCTGTCAATTTTGAATAAGTTTTAAAAGAAAACTTGAATAGGAATAATATGATTATAATAATTCCAACTAGAAATCAGTTATTTATTTATATAACCTGGCTTCTGTATTAAAATGTAAGTTATTTTAAGGGTAGGGACCATCTTTTTTCATTCCGCCTGCTCCCAATGCCTAGCACAGTAGGCAACTTAATGAAAGAACTCTGAGTTCCAGAATTAAGTCAATCTAAATACATTCTTTCAACACAAACCTGCAGATTATTTATTCATGTATTTCTTCAGTGACCATGTCTTGAGCTCTTCAAGTTGCTGTTCTAGAGATAGGCAACAGCCTTAGGTGACTGCAGAAAGAAGAGATTAAATGTGGGGACTCCACAGTTAGACAGGAGAAGGCCTTTTAAAGGCTGCACTATGTGCAGTGTCAAACCGTTTTGTCACCCTGGGGGTGTAGGGAGCAATGGGTGATCAAGATTAGTCATGTTCAGTTGGAGACCAGACTGTGTAGAGATTCAAGATTTTAGACAGAAGAGTTTTAAAATTTGCTTTCTTATTTATTT
The DNA here is from genome assembly GCF_030445035.2 of Dasypus novemcinctus. NCBI lineage: Eukaryota > Metazoa > Chordata > Mammalia > Cingulata > Dasypodidae > Dasypus > Dasypus novemcinctus. The sequence continues at coordinate 84,041,276 of NC_080684.1, read as the reverse complement.
CATTTTATAAATGTAAAATAGGAAAGGAAATGCTTTAATTAAAAAATTCAAGTTTTGTGAAGTTTTTGTTTTTTTGCCCATCACCTTGCATCATCATCTACCACAAACCCACTGAGCAGTTTTCTAGTTTTTTAGCCAATATTTGAAAAAGTGAACATTTTTCTGTCTCAAAAAGATTACTTTGTTTATAGTTGTGTCCTTACAAATTCATGGGGCCTTAATCTGGACTTTTCCTGCTGTTGCTCTTGCTTAAATAAATAAATAAATAAATAAAATAACACTTCCCATAAACTCACTATTACATTTACCAGAGCAGCTGTTCCAAACCTTTTCCACTGTCCATAAATCTCATTCTTGCTGCAGTCACTCTCAGCAGATATCCTGATTTATTATTTAACCGAGATTGAGACCATCTGGGCAGGAGACTTTCAGGATTTGTATCTAACTCTTTTTATTCTTTTCCTCTCCCTCCTTTTCTGTTCCATGGTAAGAAATGCCCTTCCTCTTTAAGATGGAAAACTCTACATCTGTACTTTTATATATTCTGCCTTTCTCCTCCAAACCTTTACCCTATTAATTACCTTTCTATCTTTGCATTTTCATTCTCTCCTGGTATGTTTCCTTCTGTATGCCTGCCCAGGTTTCTCTTTTTCTTAAGAAATAAAAACAAAACAAAACTTTCATTGACCTTACTGAATTGTTCAAATCTTCTTCTCTCCATGTCGACTTTTTCTTTTCCTCCTTCTCCTCAGATTGTTTGAAAGAAAGAAGAGCTTATGCTTACTGCTTTATCATCTACTTTTTTCCCTTTTGCATTCTTACTCTATGCTCTTAAACTTCACCATTCTTTTCTTACTCACCAAAAGGTATGGCCTCTCTCATCCTCATCTTCCTGTTTCTTGGCAGTGTTTGAGATTATTGACTATCCTTTTATAGAACCTTCAACTTCCTTGAACTTTGTGGTATAGTATTAACTCAAGGACCTTTCTAGCTCTATCATTGCTCCTTTTTTGGATCCTTTGTTGGTTCCTTTCTCCTAGGTTAGGCATTTCCAATACACAATTGGATAAACTCTTTCTTCACTCTTTATTTTTTGTTTGAAGTATGTAGAAGCCCACTCTTGTATAAGTAGTTCTCTAGTTTATGTTTCTCATCCTAACTTCTGTCCTGAGCTTTGCTCTTCTATTTCCAACCGTTGGATATCTCTACTTTAATATGATATTGTCACTTGAAACTCACTGCATTCAAAACCAGATGGAAAGGACTTCCGTTTAAATATGATCGATAAATATTTGAATTTCTCTCATTTCCCTCCTCAAACCCCACTGAAATGATATTGAAGGACTTAGGAAGATTTCGACTTTTAAGGACAGAGAAATTGGGAGCAGATGAGAGAGCTTACCAAATTTTTAGAAGACAGTAAGTCAAAGGAAGACTACAGAGAGGAAGAAGTTACAATTAAAGTACCTATAGAAGAGATACTGGTGGGAAACAGACTTTGTAGAGGCTCACACTTGGAAGTTCCTGGTACCAAAGGAGCTGGAAATAAAATATGGAGCAGAATATAGAACTTGGTTGAAAGTAGAGTTTCTGTACCACTCAGATACACTTCCCTGCTTTGGGAAGTTATGTGACACCGCCCTTCACGCAATGGAAGAAGGATAGACAATTCAAAGAGAAGAATACTTCCAAAAACTCATATTAATTTCATTAGAATATTAGGAGAAGAAATTGGATCCTTAGACCAAGAACAGATAATATGAAAAAGTAATTAACAAATAGCAAGAAAGTGGTCTTAAAATTTTAAAATAAAACCAACTTTAAAAACTCTGATAAAATTTCAAAATAACCGTGAGGAGACTTCCTAGAAACCAGATCAACAATACCAAAAACATAACAAAGGAAAAAAAAACCCAAAAGATGGAACAAAGGAAAGAAAAGAAAATTAGAGAATCAATTCAGCAAGCTCAAAATCTGACTAATCCATTTCCATGCATAAATCCACATATCCAAACCTTTTGATGGTATCCTTCAACCCTGACTCTGGGCTTTGCTATTCAGCTTACTTTGGCCAGTGGGACAGTAGCAAATTTGACATAAACAAAGGCTTAAAAAAATCATTTGCAAGACTTCCAGTCTTGAACTTCTGTGATCATCCTGAGAACACACCTGAGCTAGTGGATGAAACTTGTGGAACAGGGACTTGTCCTACCTAATGCCATTTTAATTCATTTTAATTCATTTTATGGTTATTATTTCAAGCTACTTAGTTCAGGAATGGTTTGTTATACAGCATAATTGTGTCAAAAGATAACAGATACAAATAGAGAACAAGAAAATGGAAAAAAGGAAATTATCAAAGAAATATTACAAGAAAATTTCCTGGCGCTGGAGGACACAAATCTCCAGAATGAAAAGTCTTCCAAAGTATCCAGCATAATGAATGGGAAAAGATTACCTAGCCACATAATTATGAAATTTAAAAACATCATGGAGTAAAATAAGATCCTAAAAGCTTTCTGGAGTGGATGGGAGAATGTAAAAGGAAACATAAAAATAAGTCACACAGAGATGAATGGAAATAAGAATGTCATCAAACGTTTTCACAAAACTGGATGCTAGAAGATGATGCAATACTTTCAAAATTATGAGAGAAAATTATATTCAGCTTAGATTTCTCTATTCAGCTAAACTGTCAATTAGAAATGAGAATAGAATAAAGTTCTAAGAGGATTATTCAAGAATTTTTATATGTGTAATTTATTAGAATGTTTCTGGAGGGTGAACTTCAACAAAACAAGGGAGAAAAATGATAAAGAGAAGGACATGACAGGATGCAGAAAACAAAGGATTCGGTATGAGAGGGCAGAGAAAGGAAGTTTCAGGGAAAGATCTGTCCACTAGGTTTAGAGAGCAGCTAGTCCAGATTAGAGGAAAAGGATTAGGACTGTGGGAGAGTTTGGGGAGGGACAAATAAAAACAATGACTTACTTGGTTTTGTTTGCTCATTTGGAAGAAAATTAGCACTTGATGAATATGTTGGAATTATTGGAAAAAATTGTGATAGGCAAATGGAAAACAAAGCAAATGATAGTTACTAACCTCAGAAAAAATTTTTTTATAAGTATGGAAGCATAATCACATTATACTCTCTAGTTTAGCAATGAAGAATATATATAGTCAGAATAAATGCTGTAAATATATGTTTTTATTGGCAGGATGGTGAGGAGGAAAGTGTATGGAGGGAGTAGAGAGTGAAGAGGGAAGATTGATGGTGTAAAAGAGTCCAATTCTCAATTACCATAGTAGTAATTGATAATTCAAGAAATATTTATATAAGCGTAATATTTAGACCAAAATAAATTGTTATAAGAATTGGAACAGTAACTTATAGGGTGTAGGACTAGAGCAGGAGTTTGCAAATTTTCCTTTAAAGGGATAAATTGTAAATATTTTAGGTTTTGTGGGCCATATGATCTTTGCCATTTTACTGTGAAAGCAGCCATTGACAATTCCTAAATGAATGGTCATAGCTGTGTTACAATAAAACTTTGTTTATAAAAACAGATGGGGGGCTGAATTTGACCTGTGGGCCATAGTTTGCTAAGCTCTGGACTAGAGGGTAAAGAGTGGTGGTACAGGAATAATTTTCCCTTCCTAATCCAAGTTCAGTTTTTGGACTTTCCTGCAATTTTTTTTTGGTTGGTAAATATAGAATAAAGGTAATTGCAGTTTTCCAAATTTCCCTTCTTATCAGTCCTCCTTTTCTTTTTCAAATTGTCTAGGTAATAATTTAGATCCTTGCCTGGACTATTGCAATAACCTCTTAACCCCAATATTTGACCCCTATAATGTGTGTCCAGTCTATCTTTATTTGTAAACAGTTTGTATTGCATTTATCTGATATACTCACCATTCCCCAAATATTGTTCCTGATTTCTTGCTTCTGTGTTTTATGCTGTTTCCCCTGGAAATGTTCTCCTTCCTTAACATTCACTTTTCAAAATTTTATACATCTTTTCAGGTTCTGAAATAACTGCTCCTCTAAGAAACTGTTCCTAGTTTCTCTTTACCAGTCCCACCCCCTTCTGCACCCAACTAGACAACCAGAGATGATTTCTCTCTCCTTTGAAATAGATTGAATTTTGGAGCCAGTCAATCCTGATCTTGAATCTATACCTTTATATACACTTTCTGTGTAAACTTGAAAAAAGTTTTAGCCTTCTGAGCCTTTGTTTTTGTCATCTATGAATGTTTCTTAAGAGGATTAAAAATATTGTGTTTTTTCCTTCACTTGTCTTTTAACACTTTTATCATTCAACCTCTCACATTGTAGTCATTGTGTACTTCTCTTCTTATTCTCCAACCTTTAGCAATATGAGTCCAGTTTGTGACCTGCTCATCTTAAATATCCTGAAGCAGTGCTCAGTAGGTACTGATTTGATTAAATTGAAATAAGAAGGAAATAACTACAGTGTTCATCCTTAACTAGTAAATTCTGATTTTATGATAAAGTTAGAAAAATCTTGTATTTTACAGTTTGCATGTTCTCTAATCTTTTGTTGCAGAGTCTATTTTTATTAGTTCACTTATGTTTTCTCCTGTACTGCAAACGAGGTACAGTTTGGGGTGGGGGCAAGAGAGTGGTTTGATTTTTCCTTTGATGGGAACTAAGCCATATGTTTGTATTGAGTCAGCTACTCCAGACTCTGAATTCTCAATCAGATGGTCAGCAGTGTTTAATTGAATTCCCAATATGTGCAAAGCTACACTGAGTGCTGTCACTCCAGGGAAGTGTAACCATCTGGAAGAACTTTTTCAGTGAATCCCAGAATATGAGAATACATCTCTTTATATCTAAATTAAAATGATGCTAATTTTGACAAAGTAAATAGCTGGCACAAATGCCATCTTTTGCCACCCTTCTCTTTCCTTTTAAAATTTTTCTTCCAATTTCCAAGAAAAAGTTATCCTTTTTTTTTTTTTTACTATGGCTAGAGTGGGAGTACTTTTTCCTTGATTTCTTTTCTTCCTAATTTTTGGTAATTTATGCAGTACAAGATTCTTGTCTTCTAAACCTTCTTCAAGGTCTTTTAATTTTTGAATCATTTCTAACTTTAAATGTGTACATGTTGAAATATGTTAGTCAGAATCCTAACATGCCCTCCCCCCACCGCCCAAGATTTCCTGCCTCTGATTCTCAACATTGTGAATGTGATGGATTTTATTCCTGTGATTATGTTAGTTTACGTGGTAAAAGGGACTTTGAGATGCATTATTATAAGATTACTAACCAGTAGACCTCAAGATAGAGAGATTATTTAGGTGGGCCTAACTAAAAAGAAGAGTCCTTTAAAAGCAGAGTTTTCTCCAGCTGGTAGCAGAAGGGCAAGTCAGAGCAATTTGAAGCACAAGAAGAATTAGACGTACCGTTATTGGTTTGTAGATGGAGGAGAATGCAAACAAAGATCACAGGCCAGCCTTTAGGAGGAGAGAGCAGCTTCTAGCTAACAGCCAGCAAGAAAATGGAGACCTCAGTCCTGTACCTTCATCAAACTTAATTCTGCCAACAACCTGAATAAGCCTGGAATCAGATCCTTATCCAGAGCCAGACAAGGGACCAGCCTAGTTGACACCTTGATTTGCGCTTATGAAACCCTAGCAGGTCACCTAGCTAAGTCCATATGGACTTCTGACCTATAGAACTATCAGATGATAAGTTTGCTATCATTTGTTACTTAGTAATAGAAAGCTAATATAGCTCAAGTCTTCACCACTAAAAAATTAATTTCATTTCCTGCACCACTAGTTGTTACCCTATTTCTTTCTTCTTTTCATTGTTAAACTTCTAAATTATCTAAACTCTTTGTTCTCAATTTCTTCATAACTTATTCTTTTCCTAACTCTGGAGCCTCAATCTCTCTAGTGTTAAAATATGGCTTTCTGATAAACTAGCATCTGCTTCCTTACCTAAGAACCTCCTCTCCATTCCCACTTTCTTTCATGTTTTGTATAGTACTTGATTTTCTATGCCGTTTTTCTTCCTTCATGGCTTTTTGTAATACTGTATGATCTGTTTTTTCCCTCCCTTGTTTCTGAACTCTCTGTTTTCTTCACAAATCTTGCTGACCAAAGTAGGAATTAAATTCAGGAGGAATGGCAGGGACCCAGTAGAAGTGATTAAGGAAACGGATTTGAAGAGAACAATTGGGTCAATCCAACTTAATTTTCATAGACAGCTTTGTTAGCATTAGGCTCCTCTTAAAGAGCCAGTTGTTCTCCTTGGCCATTAACCTGTTGACGCTGTGCAGGTGATATATAAATTACCTATTGCTACAATAAGGCAGGGTGTCCCTGTTTTAGGCTTTGGTGGCTGGGGTGGCTCTGCTTTTCATAGCAGGTGTGTGGTTTTGCTGTGATGGCTCTGCTCCATGTGTTACTCATCCTTTTTTGGTGGAGTGATCTAGCTTTGGCATGCTTTTCTTATGACCAAGACAGAGGTACAAGAGATCAAGTGGAAATATGCAATGGCTCTTTAAGATCTGCCTTAGAACTGACATTCACTGTCATCTCCACCTCATTCTTTTAGCCAAAGCAAGTCATATGGCCAAATCCCAAAAAAGTGGTGAGAGAATATCCTTCATCCCTTTAGTGGAAGGAATTGAAAGTTACAAGACAAAAGTCATGGATACAGAGAAGGATGAAGGGTATGGCCAAAAAATGTAGTTTATCACGGCATTGAGTAAAATCTTCCATTCTTTCTCCTTCTCCCCACTCAGAGCAAGTGCATGCACTCTTCTTTATAACCATCTTCCTTGTGCCTACACTTAAATCTAATCTGTAATTAGGATGCTTCTCCTTGCAATTATCAAAAAGCTTTATTTAAATGGCCTTAAAGAAGGAAATTTGTCGGGTCATGTGACTGAAAAGCCCAAAGAAAGATGAGTTTCAGATGGGGTTGATCAGACTTCATTCCATTTCTCAATGATTCTCTCAGTTCTGTCCTGCTTATATTGCTTTATTCATGAAGCTGGCTTCTTTCAGCTAGTAAAATAGCTACAGCAGTTCCAGATCTCACTTCAGCACGTCTTGTCAATCAGAATGAAATCATAGTGCCAACATGGGTTCTGTGCCCATTCCAGAATCAGACACTCTGATGAGGCAGCTATGATTGTGCTGATTTTTGAGGCCATCCAATGTCATTCACTTTTGCTAGTACTGGGATTGATTATACCCAAATTGCATGGCTGCTGCACAATGGAGGGTGCAGTGGGATGGATGAGGAGGCATTCTACAGTGTCCAACATGTTCTTCCACTTCTGGATGCTCTCTATACTTACTAAGCTCTATGAGCCTAGGACAATATCTATATTATCCGTATATTCTCCAGTTCTGAGGTTCATGGTGGGCATCTGTCTTAGTGTGCCAAAGGGTTGTTGATGCAAAGCACCAGAAAAGTGTTGGTTTTTATAAAGGGGATTTATTTTGGGATGAAAGCTTATAGTTCTGAGGCCTAAATGTCCAAATCAAGGCACCATCAGAGATACTTTCTCACCAAAGTCAACTACTGTTGATCCTAGTGTCCTGTCACATAGCCCATCAGGCAAGACAAATCTGTTAATATCTTTCTACTTTCTCCTTGAACTCAGTTGTGGCCCACTGGTCATCTCTCTCTGGGCCTCAGGTCCTTGAACCTCTCAGGGCTTCTCTCCTTGAGCTCAGCTGTGGGAGAACCCCAAGTCCTTTCTCTTATATGGCTGAATCAAAATGGTAGAGCGCTTTTTTCCTTTATGTTTCTTCCTCAGTGTCTCTGTTTATAGCAAACTGAGCAAGGGGGTAGAACCTCAACCTGAGTCATGCCTCTTGACCTAGTCTAATCAAAAGGGTTTCACATCCACAGGAATAGAGTAGGTCAAAAGCATAATCTTTTTCTTTTTGTGATTCATAAAAGAACATCAAACTGTCATAACACCCTATAAATATTTATTAATTAAATAAAAAGTATTTATGCATGCTTAATTTCAGTCTCTATTGATTTCTCCTCTTCTCTCCCTTTTTTTCTGTTCCACAAAAAATACTGCTTTTATTTTCTGTCCACTAGATCCTTTTCTCTCAACTAAAGACATCCTCATATAATCTTTCCCTATCCTCAAAATTAATTTTTCTCCATCTGTGATTCCCCTCAAGCTACTGTCCCAGCGTTTTAATTTCTTTCACTGTCAGACGTCTCAAGAGAGTAGTTTTCTCTAGCAGTGGAGATAGCTAGGCTCACTACTCACTACCACTGATACCTTAACCCCTTGCAAACTGAGTTTTTCATTTTCACTCTGTTGCTCCCTCAAATATTACTAATACATTTCTTTTTTCCCCTAATCCAGTGGTCTTTTTCTCAGTCCTAATTTAACATGATTTCTTTGCAGGAATTAATTCTGTTTAATATCCCCTGTAAACACTCATCTTTTTGTTTTGATGATCCTTTTGACTCTCTGTTCTCCTCTGTCTTGTTTTGTTTTAGCTTGGATTACTGATTCTTCTTTTTCTTTCTTCTTTCTTCTGCTTCCCACATCTAAGTGAGATAGTATCCAAGGTCCTGCCTATACTATTCTTTCTTTTTCTTCTTTCCCTGCTCTCAACATTAATTTTCATATTTAAGCTATTTTTCCTTGAATCTAAACCATAACCTCTTTTCTGTTCTCTAGTCTTGAATTTGCAACTATAAATTGCACATTTTCATTTGAATAATCTGTCCAAAGCTCAATATGTCGAAAATTGTCCATATCCTCTTCCCTGCCCACTTCTGTCTACTTTCTTCTTCTATTCTCTGAATAGTGTTACCATCCTCCCAGTCATCTAGTTTCAAAATATAAGAGTGGCAGCAATGGCAGTAGCAGTGGCTGGATTAAACAGGTCACCTGCAGGTATTTTATGCATGGGTTTGTAAGGAAGAAGATAACTGTCATTACTTGCATGACCTCTATGACAGTCCATGTAGTGTAGTGTGTAAGTATTTTCAGACCACCGCAGATATGAACATAGCATACCTTTGAAAGAAGAAACTGCTGCAGATCTGAGTGTAAAATCATCCCTTGCAGTTGGACTGCTCATTTTAATGAGTGTGGATGAAGCTGAGTCAAGAAATTAAAACTTTGCAATTGTAGGAGCAGACACAGAAGACTAGGTGAATATCATTGAGTTTTACCCACTGGTCTCAGTGGCCAAGGAAGAATCAGAGAAGGAACAAACTGCCTTGAAAACAAAGAAGCTGCTTTGCCGCTATGCTGCAGTGGGAGAGGGCTGATAAGGGGACAACTGTGTATATCTCCATTTAAATTCATGTGATATATGTGAGCGCAAGTCCTACATCCTACGGATGATGCCCAGAGATCACAGCATATAGAATCGTGCATTGAAGCTACTGAGAAGGACATGGAGTTCTCATTTGCTGTCCAGCACAGTAAAGGCATGGTTTGTGGGATCTGCATGGAAGTGGTCTGTGAGAAAGCCAACCCCAGTGAGCGCCTCTGCGGAATTCTCTCCAACTGAACCACACCTGCTGTCTCAAGTGTATTCACAATTGGAAGTGTGCTAAGCAATTTGAGAACAAGATCATAAAGTTCTGTTTAGAATGCTGGATCACACCTGTTATTCCAAATTAGTCCTGGGTGAAGGAGAAAGAAGAGAAGCAGAAACTCATTCAGAAATACAAGGAGGCAATGAACAACAAGGTATGCAGATATTTTGATGAAGGACTTGGGAGCTACCCAGTTGTAGGGAACTGTTTTCATGAGCATGCATACCATGATGGCCGTAGAGAGGAGACCAGAGTCAGAAAGTGGGTATATCAAGCAGATAATGGGCCCAATGAAGGAATCACTTCTGGGAGCTCATCGAGGAAAGAGAGAACAGCAATCTATTTAACAACGATGAAGAAGTGGTTGTCATCTTTGAACTGGGCGAGATATTGCTTATGCCTCTGGCTGCAGGTGGCAACTTCGACCTGACAGTCTCTGAAGATGAGTGGGACTTGTTTCATGATGAGCTGGAGGATTTTTATGACTTGGAGCTATAGAACTTTCAGTGGAGAATGAACTGATCTGCTAAGCCTCAGATAATAGCTATTATCTGTGGTGGTGTGACAGTGCCTGTGTTTGTCTCCTAGGCAGGCCTATCAATTCCAGGTGTGATAGTAATAATTTTTACCCAGGATCTGTCTTCTCCATCCCTCATCTTTCCCCAAGGAGTGTGTTGTTTTCTCTGTTTAAAAATTTATAAAAAAATAAATCTTAAAAAATATGTAAGAGAGGTCTTGACTTTTCCCATTCTTCATTCACTGTATCTTCAGTTTTCCCTATTGAGATGAGTCAGAGAAACTGCCATTTGTATGTAGCAAAGGACATTTATATTTCCTGTCTCTAGCTCCTAGCATATGGAGGTATATCATACACACATGGTAGGTGCTCAGAAGATGTTTGTTGAATGGATGAGGGAATGCTCCATTTATTCTCAATGATATTTCTGTGTTTTTTTTCCCCTCCAACTTTCTAATTCTATTCCTTCAGCTGTTATTCTAGTTCACATTCTCATTATCTTTGATCTGGACTCCTGTAATGAGCTCCTAATTGCCCTCTTTGTCTATACTTTGTAATCTCTACTATATGTACTGTTTTTATTTATTTTTTTTAATGAACAACTTGTTCAAGTCATTCATTCTTTTTTATTTTTATTTATTTTATTGTTTTAAATTTATTTCTCTCCCCTTTCCTTCCCCCCCCCTCCCCAAGTGGTCTGCTTTCTGTGTCCATTCGCTGTGTGTTCTTCTGTGTCCACTTGTATTCTTGTCAGTGGTACCAGGAATCTATGTCTCTTTTTCTTGCATCATCTTGCTGACTCAGCTCTCTGTGTGGGCAGCCCTATTTCTGGGCAGGCTGTACTTTCTTCACGTAGGGCGGCTCTCCTTACGGAGCACACTCCTTGCACATGGGGCTCCCCTACGCAGGGAATACCCCTGTGTGGCACGGCACTCCTTGCGTGCATCACCGTTGCGTGTGGGCCAGCTTCACCACACAGGTCAGTAGGCTGTGGATTTGAACATTGAACCTCCCCTGTGGTAGGTGGGTGCTCTATCCATTAAGCCAAATCTGCTTCCCTCTATTGCTTTTAGATATACTTTCTAAAACACAGACCTAGTTATGTCACTGTATTTCTTAAAAATCTTCAGTGTTTCATTATTACCAAACAAAATAAAGTAAACATTCCTTAGTCTGAATTCAAGGTGAGATTTGGCCCTAAATAATCTTCTGACCTTTATGTCCCTTTCTATTTATTTACTAGGCAAAATGGACTGTTTATCTTACACTTTCTTGAGTCTTTTTGTTTTGTCATTTATTTAACAAATATTTGGTGAATGTCTATTATAATACCAGATACTTTGCTAGGTACTGGGGAAACAGTTAAAAAAGTGATATTCTAAACCCTTTGTTTGAGGAATTGAAATCTCTGAGAGAGACAGTAAATAAATAATTATACATGTAATTATTTCATTGCAGTTATAAAGGCATACGCTGCTCCTTTTATCTGAAATGAAACCTACCATATTGTTCAACTTCTGTCTGTTTTTAAAACCCAATTCAAATGCCCCTCCCTTTATGACACTACTTTATACCTGCTGGAAGTCATCTCTCTCTCTCTCAACTCTAGTCCCACTTTATTTATATATTCTTATAGTTCATCTCACTGTCTGCTTTGTATTATTATGTGTGAATATTCTTTCTCCTCCAAGGTATCCAATTTCCTAATGAGGAATTTGAACCACTCTCAGGTCAGTCTTGAATGCAGCAGCCTTTAGTTTATTACTGATTCCTGTACACCTGCGTTTTAGCTGTCACAATATTTAATATCACCAAAGGTCCAAGGTCATCCAATGGGAATTTTTCTTGCCGTTTTTATGTAGATTGTTGCACTTTTACTCTCTGTAATGTTTCTAGATTGGTAAACCACAGGATATTTAAGCAATTTTTATGGAGGTACATCATACAGTGAAGTATATAAACATTTTTTGTAAAACAATGAGCCATCACTCAGATCAAGATAGAGAACATTTCTAATACCTCAGAAAGTAGTGCCTCTTCCTAGTCAATGGCCAACCCTCAAGAATTAAATACGGTTTGACTTCTATCCCCATATTAGTTTACACTGACCTAGTTTGTTCTTGAAATTCGTATATAGAATCACACACTAACTGGCCTTTGTGTTTAGCTTCTTTTGCTCATCATTTTGTCTGAGATTTGTGAACAGGAGTAGTTACTTCACTTTTATTGTATTAATAAACCACTGAAAAAATCTGTGTGTCCATTCTGTTCATGAACAATTGGATTGTTTCTAGTATGAACAGTTTCTATTATGAACAATCCTCCTATGAATATTCTTGCACATAAGTTCTGGTGTGTGTGTATATATGTATATAAATGCATATATATCTATATATAATGTGCATTATATACATGTACATATATACACACATATATATGTGTGCATTTCTGTTATTAATGTTGAAACAGAATTCCTGGGTTAAAGTGTAGGCACAATTTTAGTTTGACTAAATATTGTCTAACATTTTTTCAGAATGGTTATACAAAGCTACACCCTCACTAGCAATGTACATAAGTTTCAGTTACTCCACATCCTTGTCAATTCTTGATATTGTCAACTTTTAATGAATTTTAGCTATTCTGGTAGATGTGTGCTGGCATTTCATCATTGTTGAAATTAGCATTTTCTTGATAAGTGGTGATATTGAGCACCTTTGCCTGTGCTTGTTGTTTATTTGGATAGCCTCTTTTGTGAAGTGCCTGTCCACTTCTGTTCCAGTTACCAGTGTTGCTTTAAACAAGGATGTATTATTTCTCACAATAATGTTAGGTTGACTGGGAGTTCCTGTGCTGGTTTTACAGGGACTCACTCAGGCAGCTGCACAATAGCTCCAGGGGCTCTTCGGCTGGAAGGTCTAAGATGGCCTCTCTCACCTGTCAGTTGGTTGGCTGTGGCTAGGGCACCCCAGTTTTCCTCCCTGTGACCTCTCATTCTCCAGGGAGCTAGTTGGGCTAGTTGGGCTAGTCACTACCCTGGCAGTCCCAGGGCATTGTTCCAAGAGGGTCAACAACCTCTTAAGACCTAGCCTTGAAAGTTACATAACATCACCTCTGTCATGTTAATTTGGACAAAGCAAGTCATGACTAGCCCAGATTCACAGAATGGGGAAATATACTCCACCTCTTGGTAGAAAGAGCAGCTATATCACATTGCAAAGGGATGTGGATTTTTATTTATTTATTTAATAGGTTGTCTTATGGATTCATAGTGGCTTTTTATATATTCTGAATACAGTTACATATGTATTGTAAATATCTTTAACACATCTGTAGTGTGGTTTCTGTTTTTTTAATTGATGTCTTCTGATATATAGAAGTTTTTAATTTAAATAAAGTTCAATTTATATTTCAATTATGGTAGTGCTTTTTGTGTCCTGTTTTTCTAGAGTTTTGATGTTCCATTTTATTTTATTTTATTTTTATTTTTTTATTCTCTTTTTAAAAAAAGATACATGGATCACACAAAATTTTACATTAAAAAATATAAGAGGTTCCCATATACCCCACTCCCCACACCCCCCTCTCCTCCCACATCAACAACTTTTTTTCATTAGTATGGTATATTCATTGCATTGGATGAGTACATTTTGGAGCACTGGATTATAGTTTATGTTGTAGTTTACACTCTCTCCCAGTCCATTCAGTGGGTTATGGCAGGATATATCGTGTTCTGCATCAGTCCCTGCAATGTCATTGAGGACTACTCCAAGTCCCGAAAATGCCCCAATATCACACCTCTTTTTCCCTCTCTCTGCCTTCAGACAGTGGCCACTGTCTCCACATCAATGATATAATTTCTTCCATGGCTAGAGTCACAATGTTTCTATAGTAGAATACCAGTAAATCCTGATATTTCATTTTAAACAATAGTGCTTTTAGGGTAAGAACAAAAATACTGGTCATTATCTATGATAAAGCCATTTACTCACTTTCATTAATTTATTCATTTATCAGATTGTTGCTGGGTATCCATCAGAAAGTCAAATACTTTTGAAATATGTATTTAAAAGCAAGCTAAGATTTTGGCAGTTTCATGACCTTTAAATGAAAATTAGTATGTTTAGATCACATTTGTGAGTTGATTACCACAGCCAGGATGGTCGACCCAATTTTAATAGTGGATTTGAAAACAAACTTTAATCTGAGATATTTTCAGCTTGCTTTGAAGAGGCATAGAACTAGACTTATAAACAAAATCCTATGCTTATGGGAGCTGGATAAAGTAGTCCTTTAAATTTTAAAGTTTAGAACAGACTTTCTTGTCTTGATCCTGGTGCCAGTTATTTCATGCATACTGAAATTCTTCCTCCAGAGAGGTCTTCTGTTCTCTATTCTTCTATGCTTAATTTTTTTTTGTACCTATATTATTATCTTATTCTATTTGGTTTTGTTCATTATTAGAGTTATTTCTACTTTTTCTACCCTATGAGATTGTTATTTATTAAATATTTAACCAAAACGTACCATGTACCCTGGCTACTGGTGTCATGTTGTTGGTCAGTAAAATAGATATGATTTCTACCTGTTGAGAACATAGATTCTACTGAGAAATAATGTAAGTAAATAGGTATTTTAACAAGTGCTATGATATGGAGAGTAAAGAATGCTATAGGAACACTTAGAAGGGGCCTGTACCCCATACTTGGGTGTAAAAAAGAAAACTTTGAAGGAATTGACTAGTAAGTTAAAACTCTTAGCTAAGCAACAAGGTAAGTGGGCCAGATCCCCATTGAAGAATTTTATATAGGGAATGATATCATCTTTATTGTTTTGCTTACTATTTCTGTGTAGTAAATTGTATAAAACTTAGAAGATGAAAACAACTCTTTGTATTGCTTATGAATTTGTAGGTCATTAATTTGGGAAGGGTAAGGTGGGCAGTCATTGTTTGGAGTTTCTCTCTCAGTTGCAGTCAGATGTCAGCTGGGGCTAAAGCCATATGAAGGTTCAGTGGGCCTGCATGTCCAGGCTTTGTTTTGTTATTGGCCTCTCCAGCATGATGTTTTCAGGGTAGTTAGACTTTTTTTTTTTTTTTTAAAGATTTATTTATTTATTTAACCCCCCCTTACAGCTTGTTCCTTTCTTTTGCTGTCTCTTCTCTGTGTCCATTCGCTGCACGTTTTTTCTGTATCTGCTTGTCTCCTTTGGTTGTGTCATCTTGCTGTGCCAGCTCTCTGCAGCACACGGGCCGTCAGCCCTCCATGGTTCATGGACCAGCTTGCTTTCACAAGGAGGCCCTGGGATGCGAACCCAGGGCCTCCCATATGGTAGACGGGAGCCCAACTGATTGAGCCACAGCCTCTTCCTGGTAGTTAGACTTTTTACGTGGGCAGAAGGCTTTGCTCAGAGTGAATGTTTCAAGAGAATCAAACAGAAGCATCATGGTCTTCCCTGACCATGATGTGGAAGTTATACATTGTCACTTCTGTGCTTCACGATTAAAACTAGTCACCAAGCCTGGATCAAGAGGAGGGAACATCAACTTCACTTCTTGATGGTGAGATGTGTTAAAACCACTGCAGTTGCAACTGTATTCCATCATTCTGTTCTTCCCTTCGCCTCTTCTCAGAACCTATGGTAACCACTAAGGTTCAAGTTTTGAAGGATAAGATTCATAGTTTCTGAAATAATATTGAGGGCTTGACATATTGGTCTGTTTTCTTTTATTGGACACTGCCTATATTCTTGAGGGATTCTTGTCCCTACAATTGAGAACACAGTAGGAGTCCCCAGGATGAGAGTTTATTATTTTCTTGTTTATTGTGTGGTCTCCACCCACTGAAATAACAAACCATGAAAAGAGGAATACTTACATATGCCATAGAAGCATGCCTCAGATGTGCCCTCTCCCGTACACCCTCCCACTCCCTTAACCCTATACTAGTAACCCACCCCATCATGTTTTCCAAAAGAACATTCCCAACATTGAAGTTTTAACCACAGAACTGCAAATCCCCAGAGCTCACCTGCTCCTTCCTCCAACCCTCCCCCCAGTTCCATGGATATTCCAGCCCAACCCCCCACCCTACTCCCCTGCACATATCAGCAACTCCAAACTCAGTCACATCACCATACCACTCTCATGTCCATCCACTGCCCAACCACACCCTTCCACTTCAGCATAGATTTTGCCCACGTGGCCTTGGCTTACCACCCTCTACTCCCTTTCTGTCTCCTGTAAACCTATCTTCTGGACTCTAGCTCTGTGAGTTGGCTCAATTTGCTTAAATTATATCAGTAAGGTCACGTAATATTTGTCCTTCAGTGCCTGGCTTACTTCACTCTCCCAGAAAAACTAATAAGGATTTGATGATGGACAATATCCATCCCAAGGTACAGAGAATGTCTGCAACTGCAGGCAAGATAGTTCCATCCTTCTGCACCATGGGACCTAAGCCCCCTCTCAGAAACAGAGTGGGCATTATCATCCCAAAATCCTCAAGATTGGGGAATTGAATAATGGACTAAAATAAACTTACTATTATTCTAGCAATGGAAGAACTTTTATCATTGATATAAAGGCAGTGGCCACCAGAAGTTCTGAGGGGAAGGAGAGGGAAGAATAGGCATTTTCTGGACATTGGAATTATCCTGCATGACATTGCAATGATGGATACAGGCCATTATTTACTTTGTCATAGCCTACAAAATTGTGTGGGATAGAGCGCAGACTATAATGTAAACTATAGTTCATGGTTAGTAGCAGTGCTTCAATATGTGTTCATCAATTGTAACAAACATACCACACTAATGAAGGATGTTTGTTATTGTGGGCAAGTGTGGGAGGGAGAGGCAGTGGGGCATATGGGAATTGTTTATATATATATATATATATATATTCAAAGATTTTATTTATTTCTCTCCCCCCCATTCCTGCTGTCGTTTTCACTTGCTGTCTCCTTTCTGTGTCTATTCATTGTGTGCTCGTCTTCTTTTTAGGAGGCACCAGCAACTGAACCTGAGACCTTCCATGGGGGAGGGAGGCACTCAATGGCTTGAGCCACATCTGCTCTACCTTGTTGTTTCTCTCATTGTGTTTCGTTGTTGTGTCTCTTTGTTGAGTCATTTTGTTGCATCAGCTCACCGCACCAGCCTGTCATGTCACTTTGCTGTTTTGCTTACCTTTAGGATACACCAGAAACTGAACCTGGGAACTCCTGTGTGGTAGGCAGGTGCCCAACTGCTTGAACCACATCTGCTTCCCATCCTCTATTTTTTTATGAAACAGTTATGTAATCTGAAGCCTCTTTAACAATAAAAATTAAAAATAAAAAAAACCCAAAACACTACAGCCTTCCCTCTGACAGATTATTTAGAGTCCTCTAACTGCAAAATGCTTTCATTCTCTTTCAATTCCCCTTCTTCCCCTTTTTATCAGGCCTCATCTGTTCTGGCATCAGTGTAAGAGCTGGTCATATAAGTCAACTCCATGTGTGCATGAGGCTCCTGGTGTTCAGTTCCTGAGGTAGGGTTCCTCTTGATATGAAGACCTGTGAGCCAAAGAGATGAGTTATATGCTCCCACATCGCCAAAATATAAGGATAGGATAACCACAAAATATGTTTGCATTCTCAAAGTGTACCTAGCAGTACCATTGAAATTTTGAAATCCACATATTCCTAATGTCTTGATTAGGGAACAGTATGCTTATTAGGAACTGTTCCCCATTGCTTTTATTTCTGCCCTTTGGGTTCTTGTATCCAACTTCTGGATAATTTTTCCTTTCCCAGTAGAAATGACCTCTGATTGTGGTTGGATAGTTTTCTCAGCCTCCTTCCTACTCATAAAAGTTGAGGCCTCTTTTCATTTTATGTTGTCTCTACCCATTTCAGTTTAAACTGGCTGTACTTTTATTAGTACAAGTCACTGAAAATCTTTGTGGATTTTCTGTGAATGTTACTGAGGTATAGACAAAAGCCACAGACATAAATTTCTTCAGCCAGGTCTATCTTTATCTTGGGTTACCAGTGAGCAGCCTGCCCAGTGCTACATATTAGATTTTTGTTATAGTACTTCTTGTACTGAAATTTGTTTGGTTACTACTGTTCCCTACAAAATTACCCAAAACTTAGTGGTATAAAATAACATTATATGGGGGAAGTGGATGTGGCTCAAGCAGTTGGGTGCCTGCCTCACACATGGGAGGTCCTGGATTCGGTTCCCAGTGCCTCCTATTTTTTTTTTTAAAGATCTATTTATTTACTTAATTCCCCTCCCCTCCCCCGGTTGTCTGTTCTCTGTGTCTATTTGCTGCATCTTGTTTCTTTGTCCGCTTCTGTCGTCGTCAGCAGCACGGGAAGTGTGGGCAGCGCCATTGCTGGGCAGGCTGCTCTTTCTTTCGCGCTGGGCGGCTCTCCTTACAAGGTGCACTCCTTGCGCGTGGGGCTCTCACGCGAGGGACACCCTTGCGTGGCAGGGCACTCCTTGCACGCATCAGCACTGTGCATGGACCAGCTCCATATGGGTCTAGGAGGCCCAGGGTTTGAACCGTGCACCTCCCATGTGGTAGACGGACGCCCTAACCACTGGGCCAAGTCCGTTTCCCGCCCAGTGCCTCCTAAAGAAAGTGAGCAAACACAGTGAGCACACAACAAGCAGACATGTGAGTACAATCAATAAGCAGACAGATGAGGGAGCCACTGGGGGTGAAGAGGCATAAAAAAGACAACATTATATTAAAAAAACAAAAATAAGAAAATAAAATAACATTATATTTTTCTCATGATTTTGTGAGTCAGGAAGGACTTAGCTGTCCTTCCCTTGGCAGTCTCTCAGGTGGTTGTAGTCAGATGTTGGCGGTGACTGTGGTCATTTGAGGGCTTAACTAGGTTGGCTGACCACGTTTTCTTAGGTGGCTGGCAGTTGGTGCTCTTGGCTGGTGCTTAGCTGGGCTGTTGACCAGAGTGCAATCTTTGCTTCTCTACCATAACAGTCTCAGGGTAGTTGAATTTTTTACATGACAACCTGTTTTCCCCAGAGTGACTGTCTCAAGAGATTCTCACCTAACCTCCGAAATTAGTATTATCTCTGATGCATTCTCTTAGTTACAAGCAACCTATTAAGGCTGAAATTTGAGGAGAGGGCACGTGGATCCCACCTTTCAATGGGCAGAATGTCAAAGAATTTGCAGCCATGTTTTAAAACTACCACAGTTTTAATATAATCATAACTTTCATTTATTGAATGGTTTCATTGTACAGAGCCTTTCAATAAGCACTTTACGTGATGTGGGAATTTGATGTTACTTATGAATTCTAAAAAGAGATATAGATTAAGTTTGTAAACTGGTCTCTTCCTTGGGCATGATACTCTTTGATTTAAATTCAAAGGATTTAAATAAAAATTAGGGCTTTGATTTGGCCATGTCATTAGCGCATGCAGGGTTCAGTCCTTGTCCCCTTGGTGGGCTATGTAAATGGACACTCAATCAAGAAGACAGAAAAGGATACACAGAGGAAGAGAGGGAACTTTAAAGACATAGAAGAGGAGAATTTTTTGCTCCTGTGGCCCCAGGAAGAGCGCTGAGCCATTCCCCTGATAGTTTACAGCTCATCTCATGAAGAGACCAGAGAAGCTGAGCCCCAAAAGAAATGAACCCTCCAGCCCACAGCTGAGATCAGAAGAAGCTGGGCCCATGGAGCCTTAAGAGGAAAGAGGAAAGCTGATCCCTTGTAGACATGGCCCACCATCTTGCTTCAACACCTGGCAACAGTCTTGGTGAGGAAGTACCTCTTATGGTACCTTGGGTTGGACTCATTAGGGCCTTGTAACTGTAAGCTTTTACTCCAAATAAATACCCTTTATAAATCCAACAGATTTCTGGTACTTTGCATCAGCACCCCTTTGGCTGACTAATACACATGGATTACCTCATTTGTTTCTCACCACAAATGTATGAATTTGTTACTGTATTGTACCCATTTTTTAGCTAAGGAAGTAAATCTTGCCGAAGTTAAATACCTGAGGCAAGGGGAAGTGGATTTGGTTCAACTGATAGAGCATCTGCCTTCCACATGGGAGGTCCAGGGTTCAAACCCAGGGCCTCCTGACCCGTGTGGTGAGCTGGCCCACATGCAGTGCTGATGCGCGTGATGCGCGCAAGGAGTGCTGTGCCATGCAGGGGTGTCCCCGCGTAGGGGACCCCCATGTGCAAGGAGTGCACCCCATAAGGAGAACCGCCCTGCACGAAAAGAATGCAGCCTGCCCAGGAGTGGCACCGCACACATGGAGAGCTGATGCAGCAAGACGATGCAACAAAAAGAGACATAGATTCCTGGTGCTGACAAGAATGCAGACAGACACAGAAGAACACACAGTGAATGAACAGAGAGTAGATTGGGGGGGGGGGGCGCGGAAGGGAGGAGGCGAGAGAGAAAAAAAAAATACCTGAGGCAAGAATATAGGTCTGTATGTTATCTTTCAATTACTAAGTCTAGATTTTTTGCTGAAATCCAAGATATATTTTTTGTTTTGTTTTCCACATCTATGTGCTGGTAACTTTGTTGCATTTAGTGTCTCATAATATCCTGAGGATATATTGTTTTAAATTATTGTGCATTTCATTTATTCTCACGCCCTACTTAGGCCATTGTTGTTTTAGCCACAGGACTGACCCAAATGTTCATGAACAGTACACTTTCAGGAAGAGATGCCTTGAGGCACTGTGGGATCATAGATCAAATTATACTTTGCACACTCATCTCTGGACATGTCCTCAGTCTTTCTTTGGAGTAAACGTATGTCCTCTCCAATTATTTTGCTTTTATTTCCTGCCATCTTTGAAATTTGCTTATGCATTTACTTTTTTGAAAGGAATGCTTTTCTCAGGCAACCATGAATATTTTATCTACCTAAATTATCAGCGAAAGTACATCTTAAGTGTTAATAATTTGCAAAAAGCCTTTTTTATTGACCATAATTAAATGAAATGGAAATAACTCTCTTTTACATATGTGATAAAAGTTAATTTTATTAGCTCCCCTTTGGAAATAGAGTACTGACTTAATTTTCTTATACATAGAAATATTAAATGAAATAATATAGTCAATCTCCTTTCTTCTTACAAGTAACTGACTATTTTTTAAAAAACATCAAATAATAGTGACAGTTGAGCTTCTCACTGATTAATAATTAAAAAATAAATCTTGTTGTTAGTTACATATATGATCCTGATAAAAGTATGTAATGCATCACCTCCATTCCTTGTCTTTGAGCTTGTGATGATAGAATTTTTGAAATAATGTTGTTAAGAACCTTCAGATGGTATGTAGGCTTACTCTGGATTGTTTATAACAAATGCATGTCCCAAAACAGGGGCTAATTATTGTATAAGAAAGGATGGTTGTATCTGCCAAAACCATTTACTCAGAGATACATATATTTATTTTCTTTGAGTAAATGGTAATGACAGTTTTCTTCTAAACCTCAAGCTTTTCTTCTCTACCAGCCTCTGTGGTACCCTTTTAATTCTTCTGTTTATGTCTGTTAGGCCTGATAGCTCATTCTGATCATTTAGTCAGGAAGTGGAAGCTGCTTGCTCCTGAAGGACGTACAAGTCGAGAATAAGTAGCTCATCTTTAGTTTTTGGTCTGTTAATCAGGCAGCCAGCCTGACTATTCTAGCAATATTGGCAACAAGTTGGAGCTTGAGCTGTACAAAAGTATGCCTGTGTGACTAATTCTGGTTTTCTTTTGTGTGTAGGTCAGGGCTTTCTTATTGCCAGTGGCGCTCTGACATTCAGAGTACTTGAGTTTGCCTTTTATGTACCTTAGCCACTTGAGTGGTGTAAGAAGAAAGGCATATTAGTTACCTATTGTGGTTTAATAAGATGATCCTAAACTTAATGGCCTAAAACAATATGCATTTATTGACTCACAGTATCTTTGGGCCAGGAGTCTGTGCCCAGCTTAGCTGAGTTCTCTGCCCACAGTCTCACAAAACTTGAATCAAGATATTGGGCATGACTGAGTTCTCATCTGAGGCTGGACAGAGGATGGAACTGCTCCCAAGCTGACTCAGGCTGTTGACAGAATTCAGATTTTTACAGCTGAGGATTTCAGTTTCCTGTTGACTGTCAGCCAGGGGCTACCTTCAGCAACCTGCAGCCCCCTGCATTTCCTTGCCATGTGGTGATCTCCAATACAGCAGCTTGCTTCCTCAAAACCAGCAAGGGAGAGTGCTACGACTGCGACATGGAATTCTGCCAACAACCAGTTCTAGGTGAAGCTGGTTCTGGCCAACAGTTTGATTTCAGTCTGGTGAGACCCTGAGCAGAGGATCCAGTCAACCTATACCCAAATTCCTACTCAAAGAAACTGTGAGATAATAAATTTATGTTGTTTTAAGCTCTTAAATTCATGGTAATTTGTTACACAGCTATAGAAAATGAATATACTACCTTATATGTGGTCTAAGTTTCTACATTGACTCTTTCCCAAACGTGCCCCATCACTTCCCAACTTCATGTCTATAGCCATGGTACTCTCTTCCCTGGAGTGACTTCTGTTATGTATTTATTCTACCCATCATTTAAAGCCTGATTTACATCCTGCTTCCTTGTTAACACTTTTCCTTTTTCCATAGGCAAGTGGGATCCTCATATCCTCTGAATGCTTAATGTACTCTGTGTATCTTTAATGTAATTTCCATGATTTTTCTTGTATAAGAGTTATTCGTATACCTGGTTTATGCTTTTTATTTTAAATTTATTTATTTGAATGGGTAATACATTCATTCAAATATTCCAACAGTAGTAAAGGGTATATGATGAAGAGTAAGGTTCTTCTTAGATCAGTCCCGTAGTCCGCCAGTTCTCTAGCCCAGAGGCAACCATTCTTTTCAGTTTTAGATGTATCCTTCTATAGAGTTTCTGTTCATTGACAAACAAATGTGTGTATACTCCCTCCCTCCTTATATACAAAAGTAATACAGTGTTTATTGTTCCTTGTGAGATGTACAAAGAATCCGTGCTTTTTTCTTTCTTGTATTTATATCCTATGGCACCTAAGTATTTAAGACCTACTGAATTTAATCTTTTCCACCAAACCTTTCATCGATGTTAATTATTTTAAACTCTAACATCTTTTTGGCAGACACTTTGATTAAAACGCTTTCCTCAATATTAACTCAATACCTTTCTGAACATCTCAGTGCTTTTGGTTGAATATTAGACATCCCAAAATGCCAACTGGTTTAGAACTACGTGGACAAATATTTCTGAATTGGATGTTAATATCAGCAGGTGTACCCTTTCTATCTTTTCTGGTAGTCCCCATGCCATTCTCTTGGTAGGGTGATTTAAGTGTGAAAGGTCTTCATGTGGATGGGGTTGGGAGCACTGCAATAGGATAAGAGGTTTTTTTGCTTATATAAGCATTTGTGAAAGTGTGCTTATTTGAACTGATCCTGAGATAGTGCATTCATTATCTTTTCCCATTATACTAAATCCATAACATTTCTTAGAATTTTATACAATTAAAACACTAGAAAACCCAACTTTTCTGATATCTGAGCATGCTTCTGGGGACTAAAAATTTTGTTAAAACTTTTACTAGCTTGTTTACTTTCTGCACCTAGTTATTTTAATTGCCTTATTAAAAGTCTGTTACTGCTCCCAAGCTTGCTTTTCCTCTCTTACTCATTCTAGGAGTCTCTGATTCCCTTTTCCTAATTGGTGAAATTAGAGTGGGTAAAAAAGAAGTTATCTCAAGCTATAATCCTGAGAGGGTACAAATCCCCTGTGACTAGGTTCTTATCAAGTTTATTTATTTATTTTTAAAAAAGATTAATTTATTTTATTTCTCACTCCACCCCACCCCACCCCACTCCAGTTGTCTGTTCTCTGTGTCTATTTGCTGCATGTTCTTCTTTGTCTGCTTCTGTTGTTGTCAGGGGCACAGGAATCTGTGTTTCTTTTTGTTGCATCATCTTGCTGCGTCAGCTCTCTGTGTGGGCGGCGCCATTCCTGGGCAGGCTGCATGTTCTTTCCCGCTGGGCAGCTCTCCTTACGGGGTGCACTCCCTGCACATGGGGCTCCCCTACGCGGGGACACCCCTGCATGGCAGGGCACTCCTTGCGAGCATCAGCACTGTGCATGGGCGAGCTCCACACGGGTCAAGGAGGCCCGGGGTTTGAACCTTGGACCTCCCATGTGGTAGACGGACGCCCTAACCACTGGGCCAAGTCATTGTCCCTCAAGTTTATTTTTGAAGTGTATGTGTCTTTGATTCTTCTCTCTTTTTCTTTCTGTTAATTCTCAGCTGTGCTACTTAGCACAATATCCTGGAAAATATGTACTCCATTTGTCAGCACCTTTATAGAGTAGTAGGTATTCGGAGACTTTGAATTCAATTCAGTCTGTGTTACCTGAAATTTAGTTATCCAAGCCACAATTTTCCCTATTTTTTAGGATAATGTTGAATTTGTTGAAGAGGTCATTCAGGATAAGCTTATTATTATTTTTAGAAGTTTGAATACTTGCTGTTCAAACCATATCAAGAAAGGGTCTTCTTTGTATTTCAACCTTAAATAATCTTAAACAGTGCGATATAATATGTGTCCATTTGTATGTGGATCCTTATCTACTTTAGATATAATAATTTTATGTGAAAAGACATTTAGTAATATGACTACTAGTTTCAAGTAATTCACGAGTCACATATTCCTATTTCTCACAGAAGTATGCTCCTTGAGGGTGGAGACCATACTTAAACCCGTCCAACTCTCCTGACATTTTAAGACAGTGAATGGTTATAACAGAAAAATCCAGCAAGGCATTTTTACCTCTCAACCCCTTAAGATTTTAAAAAGCAGTAAGTAATTGTCATAGACTTGGCAGGAAAGGCTGAAAGAAGCATGCATCTTTTGCTTTTCTCCTCCTCCTCCTTTCTTTTTTTAAAGATATTCCCAAGAATACATTTCATTGTAAACTAAGCATCAAGCGATGGCTGAAGGTTTTCTAATAGATGGGTAACAACTACTCTTTCCTAGATTAATAATCAGATGTAGACTAAGGCTCTAGGCTAGACCAGTATGATCCGTTAGATAACAAGGAAGTGAAGCTCTATCACCAAGCTTTCTTCACAGCAACACACCTAATGGGGTTTCCCTTTGTATGAATTCTCAGATGGCCAGTATACATTGAGATGGTGGAGACATAATGTGCATGTTGTGACTGCACATATGCTTTGGTAGAGACCTCTCTTTGTGGTCTCCTGGCCACGTTTAGGCAGGTATATAAGCTCTGGGTTGCAAGCAGGATACCCCAGTGAGGCCTGGGAATCCCAGAGTCACCAGCATCAGATCCTGGTACAGTGTCTTCTGGGCCAGGTACAGCTTTCCCTACTCCTCCCAGCTGAAGGTCATGGCCGCATCCTTGATGCTCACCTATATCTGTGCCATGTCTTTCAGTGCCATTGTGCCCACCAGTCAGTCCCCAAGGGGAGGGAGATCCATGAGGGGGAAATCCCAAGGGTTCAGCTGAATCCTCCTCCAAGTCCCACAGAGGCACAGAGGTGAGCCCCATCCTCCCCACTGTCATTCCCCGTGAGGTGCCCAAGAACCACATGGGAGCCAACCCAGTGCCAGCCTCAGGCACATGCTGTGCTGTGGTCAAACTCAGGACCAGTTTATTTTTCAAATGACCTGTGTATCAATGACTACTTCATAATTAAATGCTTCTTCTGTAACATGGATTCTATGATGTATAAGAAGAGAATGAATTTCAACTTTCAGCCAATGAAGAAAATACTAAAACGTTAAGTGCATTTTTGGTTGATGACCTCGTTTTGTAAATATGTATAGTTTTCTTTAAAGATTTAGTGACTCTTAGTATTTTTAATGGGACCTCATAATGCTCATCATAGATCATGGATTTTATTATGACTTCTATTTGTGTTTACTAATTTGATAAATCCCTTGTAAATGCAAGCAAAGAGAGACTCTTCCTAAAGTAACTCTTTAAGAAGCCTCAAAACTATTGTTTTTAGAGCAAATATTAAACACATTTAATTTTTTGTACAATATTTATGGAAAACAGACTATGTAAAACATTTGAAATAAGTTTGATTATGTTTGATTATATAAATTTCCATAATGATGTGCACACAGTAGGGACTTACTGTTTTTCTCTGGTTGCAAGTGACTAAAATGTATTTCAAACCAATTTAGGCCGAAAGGAATTTATTGGCTACTGTAACTGAAGCACGGGCAGAATGAGGCTGAGCTTCAGTAATGAGTGAGACTAAGGAATTTGGGGGTATAGATAGGACTCTCTGCAGCTTTCACCTGTTTCAGTGTGTCTTCTTCATTATCTCAGTGCTGATTGCTGCCCACGGCTGCTGGCAGAGAAGGACTTCAATCAACTCTCAGGTTCTATTAATAAATAAAAAAATCCTGTTTATGGCCTCTCATTGGCCCAGCTTGGATCTGGCACTGACCCCTGGCCAAACAACTGTGACCTGGACGGTAGGCAGGATTTTCAAGAATAAGCGCTCTCATATTCTAACCAGATAATTACAGAGATGAGGTAGGAGTATTTCCCAGGAGAAGGTGGTGGTTAGAAACAGGAGGTAAGAGGCAGCAATAAACACCTTACCTTTTGAAATGGTTGAAGATATAAACAGATTTATTATAGGAATTGGTTCATGTCACTGTGGGGATTGGCCAGTGTGAATTCTATAGGGCAGGCCACAAGTTGGGAACTCTATGGTAACCCATGGAATTCTCCAGGAGAAGCTGCAAGTTGAGAACTCTGGTGGAGGTGATGATTAATTCCCCAGAAGCTGACTGGCTGAAGTAGAGACAGAAATTCTTCTTTCTGATGCTGAAATCCTTAGTTCTCCCTTTAAGGTCTCCAACTGATTGGATTATGATATTTTTCTCCCTGGTAAATGCAGTCTTCTTTGTTGATTGTAAATGTAATCAGCCATAGAGGCAATCAACTGACGAGTGATTTAAATCCAAGAAATACCCTCACATTAACAATCTGCCCAGTGCTTCCTTGACCAAACAAGTGTATACTGTAACCTAGCCAAGTTGACACATGAAATTAATGATCACAGGGTTCCTAGACCATGCAGGTAGCATACATTTAATGTGCCAAAGCATTTTGAGAGTAGGTCATACTTAAGAATTCTTAGAGAGACTTTTCATTCTTCTCAGATGTCAGGCTGAGTTTCTTCTCATCCTCCCGCATGCTAATGATATCCAAACAGGTAGCCTTTTGAGGGTACCAGCTTTATACAGAGATTTGGATCTCATCTGACTGGAAGTCTGTTAAAACCTAGGACCACTGTTTATGTAACTGAAAAATCTCTCCAAGGTAACTGTAGGTCTGCTCCCAAGCTTATTCCTCTGGATTGCAATTGCATGTTTGCTTTTGGCCCCTAGGGATTTCCATTATATACTTGTGAACTCCAGTTTTTTTATCCACACAGGGCCTTATTTATTTTCTTTGTCTTATTTCTGCACCAGTGTAAGCCTCAACTCCCCCTCCTTCTCCACCCTTTGGCATGACCTTCAGTAGCATTTATGTTAGGTATTGGAGATAAAACTATGAACCAAACAGACAAATCCCCTGTTCTCATGGAGCTCATCTTTTTTTTTGAAGGGGAAAGAAAATAACATATGCTATATCAGGTAGAGATAAAAGCTATGAAGAAAAGTAAGCAGGGATAAAGGAATAGAGTAATGGAGTAATGGAGTTGCTATCGCACTTAGGGCCTTGCTGATAGACTGTTTGATAGAGTACTGTCAGAGACTGTAAGTATTAATACATACATTTGTATAAGGAGCAGTAACTCAAAAGCTGAGCTAAATAAGTTGATATTGCAACAGTACCTCAAATATTAATGGAAGCTTTGAAAAGATAATGGAGAAATATCCTAAGGACAGTTCCTTGAGTACTGTCAGTCTTCAATATTTCTTATTATAATTGATGCCAGTGTTGAATAATAAATGAACTTATAAAATAATATACCGGAAACGGACTTTTGCCCAGTGGTTAGGGCGTCCATCTACCACATGGGAGGTCCGCGGTTCAAGCCCCGGGCCTCCTTGACCCGTGTGGAGCTGGCCCACTCGCAGTGCTGATGCGCTTAAGGAGTGCCGTGCTACACAGGGGTGTCCCCCGCGTAGGGAAGCCCCACGCGCAAGGAGTGCACCCATAAGGAGAGCCACCCAGTGCGAAGGAGGGAGCAGCCTGCCGAGGAATGGCGCCGCCCACACTTCCCGTGCCGCTGAAGACAACAGAAGCGGACAAAGAAACAAGACGCAGCAAAAAAACACAGAAAACAGACAACGAGGGGAGGGGAATTAAATAAATAAAAATAAATCTTAAAAAAAATAAAAAATATAAAATAAAATAATATACCAAGTAGTGCTTCTGACATGCCTTATAAACTCGTCTTCTTCTCCCAAAGACTTGCTGTTGCTCCTGTATTCGTTGTCTCTGTGAATGGCCCACCACCACCCATTTGCTGCTTATGCCATTTGTTTGTTTTCCCTTCTACACACATTTAAGTACCTGCTTGTGCTTGGCATCATGTCAAGGCTGGGGCTAGGATGAGGAAGTGAAGTACTCACCTTGGGTGCAAAATTTAAGAGAGCACCAAAAACCCCAGTAATCAAGATAAATAATATTTTAATGCAATGTTTTTAAAAATCAAAATGAATGAAAAAATGCACAATGAACAAAGCATTAAACTTCTACAAAAAGACAGTATTCAACCCTGCACTTGCATAGACCTGAGAGAGGGTCCCTCATTCTCTCACCCTAGTCTAGCCTTGCTTAAGAATACATGGAGAATAAACCATAGCCTCTGCCCATAATCAGTTTACAGTGGGGGAAAGATATGTGAATAAATACATATAAAAAGAATCAATTAAGGTAGAAATAAAATAGGGGTACAAAGGGAAGACATTCCACTAGTAAGAGAGGGGGATTAGGAAAAAACCCAAGAAGCGATCCTAGGCATTTCCTTATTTTCACCAAGTTTTGACCTTTCTTCAAAATATATATTGAATATGTCATTTCCTCTTCTCTATTCCCATTTTCAATGCCATTCCCTTAGCTCTTTTCATTCCCGCAATTATTTCTAACTAGCTCACTAGAAAGCCTTTGTTAAACACAGATCAGCTCATGACCCTCTCCTATTTAAATCCTTTAATAATTATCAGTCACCTTCATTATAAAAGCCTGGCATTCAAAGCATTTAATGATCCTATTTCTGCCTTTATATCCAAGCTTTTCAAACTATATATGGTTCTCCAAATGTGTCATGCTCTTTCATTTTTTAAAGGCCTTTTCATATGCCATTCCCTCTTCCTGGACTGCACTTGCTCTTTTCCCAATCAACTGCTCTGCATATTTTAGCACTCAGAACAGACATTATTTTCCCAGGGGCTGTAATTTCCATGTATCTTTGGTGCCTAACACATAACAAGCAGTTAATGTTTGTAAAGATGTAAAACCCTTAAGGAGTGCTGAAGACGCAGGGGTTGAGTTATCTTTCCCCAAACATGCTATCTGCACTTTCATGGTTCTTTGCCTTTGTTCAAACTCTTTTACCTGGAAGACACTTTGTTGATACTTACATTATCGTATTTATGTCATAATTGTGTATTGCCTGGCTGTCAGTTTGACCCTTAAGGATAGGGTCCTTGTTTTTTATTGCATTCCCAATATCTGGGAAACATCAATTATATAATTGACACTTAATGCTTTTGGAATATGGAATGGTTTTCACCCTAAATATTAGGTCCATTGGTATTCATGACAGCTATCTATGACTTCCCTATTCTCCAGCCAAAGATTTTTTCTCAAATGATTTTTCCCTACTGTCATTAGGAGTCTTTAGTGCCGCAAAACAGTATTTACTGAGTCTTGTGAAGAAATAGTTTATTTTGTATGTGTCCTTTAGCTCTTAAAGCTAGTAACATTTTAATACCTATTGGAAGAATGTAACAAGTCTTTAGTGAGGAGAATATAAGTTAAATGAAAAGATAATTGGGTGAGAATAGTTGTACCAATTATTGTCATGTAATTTGTAAGCACCATTCATATAGACTGCTATGTGTAAGGCACTGTTTTAAACACTTTACATGTTAATGTATTTAGTTATCACAACAACCTTATAAGTTAAGTGTTACTATTATCCACATTTTATAGATGAGGTAACTGAGGCATAGAATGGTTAAGAATGGAAGTGGCAGAGCTGAGATTTGCTCCCTGGTAGTCCGACTCTAGAGTCCTTGTTCTTATCCACTGTATTCTATGTCCTTTAGCCAAAGATTCATGCAGACAGGTGCTTTGATATAATTATAATACTTGTTTGAGATGTGTTAATACTTTCAAAATAGAAAAACTTATATTTTTCATATTTTTATATTATTCATTTTCTAAAAAAATAATTTAGACAAGAGGTTTTCATAAAAGCAAATTATTAGTGTGTGTTGTTCTCTCATGGTAGAGTTAGGCGAGAGATGAAAATGCCTCCTGGATTCTTTTACCAGTCATGCCATATTCTCCAGAGATTCTCTGGTTTTATGTCTAAAACTCTTTCCCTTACACCATTAACTTTCATTTTCCTACCATCAGCTTGGATTATTTTGGTTATGGTGAGTGGGTTTTGGGGACTGTGAGTAGGGTAAATGAGAATTTGGGTTATTATTGTAGAGTCCCATTTTCTGTAAAGATTGGGAAGCTGTATTTGTGAAGCGCTTGAAAAAGATGGCCCTGAGTCTGTGAATTAGCCTGCTCAGCTTCTCCATTGACGCCTCTGATAGACTTACCAGCCAATGCTCAGTCAAAGTAATATAGAGGTAAAGCAGTTATTCAGACTCTTAATTATATGAATAAATGCTTCAAGTTTAAAATGTCATTTTTCTGGTAGACACTTAGCCTTGACTTGCCTTGGTGAATGGATATCACAAATAAAATAATGTTCCTGAACTGTGTGTTAGAAAGCTCAACAGAGAAAATAGCTAGAGGAGAGGCAGAAACAGCTTGGAAAAAAGCTTCTAAGATTTAGGACACCAGGGGAAGGCTGGATATCCCCCAGAAGACAGAGGAGCCAAAGAAAATAATATTGAGACTAAACTGTGAGTTAAAAGCCGCAGCTCCAACTGCTGACATCCACCCCCACACTATAGACACTTGAATTCTTAGCCCTAGGGGCAGGCAGCTACAGACAAAGGGGGCCCTAGTGATTCACCTTCCCAGGAGAGGGGAGAGAGAGGGGCACAGCCTAAGGCTGACTCAGTTTTTGATCCAAAAGTTTGCTGTGTCCCCTGAACCCTTCCAAGCTGGGTGGGGATGTGCCGTTGTTTGCCTTAGAAGCTGGCAAGGGTCTAAACAGATCCCACCCTCTCAATCTCTCTCTCTACTGACCAGGACTGGTTGTTGCAGAGGGGAGTGGAATTATTTTCTAACTGGGAAAAGGGAGGGGCTGCCAAAAATGGTTGGAGAACTGCCTCTGAGAGTTTGAATTACAAGGCTCTTCGCCTCCAGGAAGGATCCTCTATCACGTTGATCTGGTCTGTGTTGCAGCAAACACTTTGAACAGGGCAGAACTGAGAGTGCTGTCAAAGGGCGCCATCTGCTGGCAGACCAAGGAAGTGCATGTGAGGAAATTAAAAGTAAATAAATGAGATGCTTTCCCCGCCTTTATAACCTTCCAACCCAAGTCCCTTGGAAGCAGGTCTCCAGTACGTTACTGGGTCCAGGGCCCAGATTTAAGCAACTAACAGGGACAGTCCTAAAGACCCAGAACAGGTTAAACCAAGACTCACAGAACAGTAGTAAAACACAACCTCCTGCCACTATATCCTTATGAAAGCAAGAGAAATAGAGCATCTGAGTAAAGTCACCATCCTAGTCAGATGCCTAGATATCAGCAAAAAATTACAAGCCATACTAAGGAAATGGAAGAAATGGCCCAAGCAAAGTAATATATCAAAGTCGCAGAAGAGACTCAGGATTTGAGACAACTAATCAACAAGATGCACACAAATTTCCAAAATCGAATTAATGAGTTGAAATACAATACGACCAAAGAGATAAAGAACATCAAGAAAACACTGAGTGATCACAAAGAAGAGTTTGAAAACCTGAATAGAAAAGTAACAGAGCTGATGAGAATGAAAGACACGATAAGTGGGATTAGGAAAAAAAAACATATTAGAGGTATACAACAACAGACTTGAAATAACAGATGAAAGAATAAGTGATACAAAAGATAGAACAGCTGAAACTGAAGAGAGAAAAGAACAGAGAGACAAGAATGGAAAAAAATAAGCAGGGGCTCAGGGAATTGAATGAGAACATGAAATACAACAACATAGGTATCATGGGAATTTCAGAAAGAGAAGAGAAGAAAAAGGGGCAGAAAGAGTATTTGAGGAAATAATGGCCGAAAACTTCCCAATTCTCATGAAAGAAATGAATTTATATATCTAAGAAGCGCAGTGTACTCCAATTAGAATAAATCTGAACAGACCTACTCCAAGACACATACTACTCAGAACGTCAAATGTCAAAGCTAATGAGAAAATTCTGAGAGCAGCAAGGAAGAATCGAATCATCACATAAAAGGGACGCCCAGTAAGACTTAGTGTGGATTTCTCATCGGAAACTGTGGTGGTGAGAAGACAGTGGTATGAAACAATTAGGATACCAAAAGAGAAAAACTGTCAGCCAATAATACTTTATCCAATGAAATTGTCCTTCAGATATGAAGGTGAGTTTCAAATATTCACAAATGAACAGCAACTAAGAGAGCTCATAAAGAAGAATCCACCTTTGCAGGAAATATTAAAGGAACCTTCAGCCAGAAAGAAAAAGACAGTAGAGAAAGGTTTGGAGGAGAGTATAGAAGAAAATATAATAGAAGGGATAACCAAAAGAGTAAAAACACAGACAAAAATAAGATATAACTTAAGAAAACCAAAGAATAAAATGGTGGAATAAAGAATGCATTTACAGCCCTGAGCCTCAGCAGAGTTGCAACACCTACTCTCTGGTTCGTTGGACATACCCAGGTCGGCTGATGGGGAGGTGAGAATGGTCAACCATCTCACCAGGGAACTGAGAGTGTCTACAGCTGCAAGCAGGAGAATTGCATCCATCAGCCATGTTGGATCTAAGCCCCCTCTCAGTTTAGAGGTGGAATGGACATCGCCATCCCAGGGTCCACAAGATGGAGGAATATAATATGGATTGGAGTGGACTTGCTGGTATCCTACTATAGAACTGTTGTGACTGTAGCAATGGAAGAAATTGTATCACTGATGTGGAGACAGTGGCCCCTGGAGTTGCTGAGGGCAGGGAGAGGGAGGAAGAGGTGTGATATGGGGCAATTTTGGGAGTTCTCCTGAATGATATTGCAGGGACAGATGCAGGACATTGTTTATCCTGCCATGACCCACTGGATGGACTCGGGGAGAGTGTGAAATCAATGTAAACTATGGTCCATGCAGTGTGGCAGTGCTCCAGGGTGTATTCACCAAATGCAATGAATGTGCCTCACTGATAAAAGGGGATGCTGATGTGGGAGGAGTGGGGGTGGGGGTGGGGAGTGGGGTATATGGGAACCTCTTATATTTTTTAACGTAACATTTTGTGTGATCTATTTATCTTTTAAAAAAAGACAATAAAAAATAAAAAAAGGAATGCATTTACAGTAATATTATTGAATGTGAAAGGGTTAAACTCCCCAATTAGAAGATAATAGGCTGACAGAATGGATTAAAAAACATGAGCTATCCATATGCTGCCTACAAGAGACTCAACTTAGACCCAGGGATACAAACTGGCTGAAAAATGAAAGTTTGGGAAAAGATACTCCATGTGAATAATAACCAGAAAAGAGGAGGGGTAGCTATACTAATATCAGACAAAACAGACTTTAAATGCAAAAAGCTATAAGGGATGCAGAAGGCCATTATATATTAATAAAAGGGATAATCCACCAGGAAGGTATGACTGTCATGAATATCTATGTACCTAACCAGCCCCAAAATACATGATGCAAACTCTGGGAAAACTAAAGGGAGAAATAGATAACTCTGTAATAGTAGGTGGAGACTTCAACACACCACTCACATCATTAGATAGAACAACTAGAACAGAAGATCAAAAAGGAAACAGAGAACTTGAACAATATGATAAACAACCTAGACCTAGCAGTCATACAGAATGTTGCATCCAAACTCAGTGGGTTATATATTCTTCTCAAATGCTAATGGATCTTTCTCTAGGATAGACCACATGTTAGGTCACAAAGCAGGTCTCAATAATTATAAGAAGAATTAAATTATACAAAGCATCTTCTCAGATCATAATGGAATGAAACTGAAAATCAATAATAGATGGAAAAGAGGTAAAACCACAAATGTGTGGAGACTGAACAACATACTCCTAAATAACTAGTGGGTCAAAGAACAAATTTTAAGTGAAATTTGTAAATATATTGAGATGAATGAGAACAAGAATAACTTATCTAAACTTATGGGATACAGTGAAGGCAGTGCTGATGGAAATTTATAGCCTTAAATGCCTAAATTAAAAAGGAAGAAGAGCTAAAATAAAAGATCTAATTGAACAACTGGAGAAACCAGTAAAAGAACAGCAAACCATTCCCAAAGCAAGCAAGAGTAAGAAAACAGTAAAATTAGAGCAGAGATAAATGAAATTGAGAACAACAACAAAAATCAACAAAACCAAAAGCTGGTTCTTTGAAAAGGTCAATAAAATTGACATCCCTTAGCTAGACTAAGAAAGAATAAAAGAGAAGATTCAAATAAATCAAAATAAGAAATGAAAGAGACAAAATTGTGATTGACCCCACAGAACTAAAGGATTATAAGAGGATATTATGAGAAATTGTACGCAAACTAACTAGGCAACCTAGCTGAAATGGACAAATTCCTAGAAATGCATAAACAGCTTTCACTGACACTACAAGAAATGCAAGAACTTAAGAAACCAATCATATTTAAAGAGATTGAATCACTTATTAAAAATTTCCCAACAAAGAAAAATCCAGGACCAGATAGCTCCACAGGTGAATTCCACCAAGCATTTGGAGAAGGAGTAACACCAAATCCTGTTTGAACTCTTCTAAAAAATTGGAGAGGAGGGGAAGTTACCCAAAACATTTTTGAAGCCAACATCACCCTAATACCAAAGCCAAATAAAGAAACTACAAGAAAAGAAATTACAGACCAATCTTTCTAATGGACTTAGATGCAAAAATTCTCAATAAAATACTTGCATATAGAATCCAGCAGCATTTCAAAAGACTTATACACCATGACTAATGGGATTTATAACTGGTATGCAAGGGTGGTTCAACATAAAAAAATCATTAATGTAATAAAACACATTAACACATTGGAAAAAAAAACCCACATGATCATCTTAACTGATGCAGAAAAGGCATTCGACAAAATGTAGCATCCTTTCTTGATAAAAACACTTTGAAAGATAGGAAGAGAGGAAAATTCCTTTATATGATAAGGGCATATATGAGAAACCCACAGCCAACATCGTACTCAGTGGGGACAAATTGACAGCTTTCTCTTGTTCAAGAACAAGACATGGATGCCCACTGTCACCATTGTTATTTAACATTGTACTAGAAGTTCTAGCTAGAATAATTAGACAAGAAAAAGAAATAAAAGTCATCTAAATAGGAGAATAGGAAGTAAAACTCTCACTATTTGTGGATGACATGATCCTATATTTACAGATTTTTGTAAATCTGTGACAAAGCTACTTGAGATACTAAAGGAGTTCAGCAAATTGGCAGGATAGATCCAACATGCAAAATTCAGTAATGTTCTATACAGTAGTACTGAACAATGTGAGGAGGAAATTAGGGGTAAATTCCATTTACAATAGCAGCAAAAAGACTCAAATACTTAGGGATCAATTTAACCAAAGAAGTACAGGAGCTATGTGCAGAGAACTACAAAACAATGCAAAACAAAATCAATGAAGACCTAAATAAACGGAAAGAAATTCTGCGTTCATGGATTGGAAGACTAAATATTGTGGAGATGCCAGTTTTACCCAAACTGATTTATAGATCCAATGTAATAATCAAAATTTCAACAGCTTATTTTACAGAAATAGAAAAGACAATTACCAAATTCATTTAAAAAGGAAAGTGCACCCAAAAGCCAAAAGAATTCTAAATAAGAAGAATGATGTGGGAGGAATACCACTGCCTGACCTTGAAACATATTACAAAGCTACTGTGGTCAAAATGGCATGGTAGGGAAGCGAGTTTGGCTCAACTGATAGAACTTCTGCTACCACTTAGGAGGTCCAGGGTTCAAACCCCAGGGCCTCCTGACCTATGTGGTGAGCTAGCCCACGCACAGTGCTGATGCATGCAAAGAGTGTTGTGTGACGCAGGGGTGTCCCCTGCATAGGAGAGCCCCACATGCAAGGAGTGTGCCCCCCAAGGAGAGCTGCCCCAGCATGAAAAAAGCACAGCCTGCGCAGGAGTGGCACCGCACACATGGAGAGCTAATGCAGCAAGATGACGCAACAGAAAGAGACACAGATTCCTGGGTGCCACTGCCAAGAATGCAAGTGGACAAAGAACACACAGCAAATGGACACAGAGAGCAGACAATGGGGGGAGAGGGGGCAGAACAGAGAGAAATGAAAAAAAATATCTTAGGAAAAAAACCCTACATATTAAAAAAAAAATTAACATGGTAGTTTCATAAAGGTAGACACATTGATCAGTGGAATAGAATTGAGAGTCCAGAAATAAATACTCACCTCTATGGTCAACTGGTTTTTGACAAACCTACCAAAACCATGTTAACGGGACCAAAGAGTCTCTTCAACAAATGGTGCTGGGAGAACTGGATATCCATAACTGAAAGAATGAAAGAGGACACCTATCTTACTCCCTATAAAAGAATCAACTCAAAATGGATCAAAGACCTAAATTTAGAAGCCAGGACCATAAAACTACTAGAAGAAAATGTAGGGAAAAATCTTAAAGTCTTTGTAGTAGGTGGTAGTCCTCAAAGGACTTTGTCAGAAGGGTGAAAAGGCAGCCAACTCAATGGAAAAAATGTTTGGATAGCACATATCTGATAAAGGCTTAATATCTATGATATAGAAAGAAATGCTGCAGTTAACAAGAAAAGGACAAACAATCCTGTTAAAAAATGGGCAAAAGTTTTTAACACATTTGCCTAAAGATGACATACAAATGGCAAAAAGACACATGAAAAAATGTACAACATCACTAAGATTAGAGAGATGCAAATCAAGCAACAATGAGATATTATTTCACACCTATCAGAATGGCCATTATTAAAAAGATAAATACAAGTGTTGTAGAAGATGTGGATAGATAGGAACACTTATTCACTGTTGGTGGGAATGTAGAATGGTACAGCCACTGTGGAAGACTGTTTCACAGTTTCTAAAGAAGTTGAATATAGATTTACCATGTGATCTGGCAATACCACTAATGGGTATATACCCAGAAGAACTGAGAGCAGTGACACAAGCAGACACCTGCACATTGCTGTTCATAGCGGCATTATTCACATTTGCCAAAAGATTGAAACAAACCAGGTGTCCATCAACCAATAAATGGATAAACAAACTGTGGTGTATACACACAATGAAATATAAGATAAAGTCATAACGCATATGACAACGTGAATGAACCTGGAGGACATTATGTTGAGTGACACAAGCAAGATTCAAAAGGACAAGTACTATACGATTGTACCACTATGAACTAAATGTATAATTTCATGAAATTAATAACTTGAATATGGGTCACCAGAAAATAGAATGAGCTTAGAGAATGGAAAGGTGAGTGTTACCTTGTGTAGAATTGGTAAAAAAGGATGTGTGTTAATCTTTGGAAATGAACAGAAAAGGTGGAAGCAAAATATAATGTTTGTAACTAGCTGTATAATTATATGGATATGACAGTGGTTTAAAGGAATCTAAGGGCATGTACATTACTAACAGGAAGCTAAAAAATTTAACATGAGAATGTGTAGCATAGTAATACTGCCTATGATATATGAGTATGGATAAAATTATATATATAAGACCATTTTTTCTTTGAAACTGAAGTAATATATATTAACACTACATGATGTTAATATCAGACAAAAAAACCATTATACTAAGTCAAAGAAACCAGACACAAAGTACCACATATTGTATGATTCCATTTATATAAAATGTAAATATAAATCGATTTATAAAGTTGGAATTAGATTAGTGGTTATGTAAAACTGTGCAAGGATAGAGGGATTGAGATGTTACTGCCAAGGACTGTGGGGTTTTTTGGAGTTATGAAATTGTTCTAAAATCTTTTTTGTGTGTTTATGAATGTACAACATTGTGATTATACTGAGAACCATTGATTGTACACTTGGATAGATTGTATAGTATATGAATATATCTCCATAAAACTGCATAAAATAAATGTGCAAGAATAGCTAGAAATAGCAGCTTATGTATGGCAGGGCAAGCATAGAGAGAATGAGAGTTAAAGAATTTTCTTGTTTTCTTTTTTGTTTTTTTATTAATTTTATTGTTATTGAAATAATGAAAATGATCCATGATTGAAGTGATAAATGTACAACAGTGTGATTATACCAAATACTATTGATTGTCCACTTTGGATGAATTGTATGCTTTATTAATATGCATCAATAAAATTGATTTGCTTAAAGAAAAAAAGAAAGCTGCACAGTGTCACTGATTTCAGATGCAGTTGATGTTATGTCCATGTGGATATTGTCTTTTAGGGGTACATTTTCCTCTGTGAATTATCTCATCCATGTGTTTTTTAAAACATCATTTAAAGACAGTTATCCTTGTGGGATATGCGGAATTTTCATTGCATAAGGATGCAAATGAAAATTGTAGCCACCCTGTTGTTGGGTCTTTGGAGGGAGATATAGTGTTAAAGAATGGGCAAGGGAAGCATATGCAGGACTGAAAATGAGGTCTGTGACAGTTTGAAGTTCTTTTATAAATCCCAAAATGAAAAAGCTTATGTTTTCGAACTAACTCATTCCTGTGGGTGTGGGACCTTTTGATTGGACTGTGTCAGTGAGGTGTGAACCTGCTTGGGTCTCCACCGTCTTGTTGAGTCTGATAAAAACAGAGACAACAAGAAAAAGGGAGCTGTGCCACATTTCATCTGGCCATATGAGAGAAAGGACTCCAGGTGTGCCCATAGCTGAGCTCAAGGAGAAAAGCCCCGAGAGGCTCAAGGAGCAGAAGTCCAGAGAGAGAGGACTGATCAGCCACAGTTGAGTTCAAGGAGAAAGTAGAGCGAGGCTGGCAGACTGCATG
Source organism: Dasypus novemcinctus (assembly GCF_030445035.2). Classification (NCBI taxonomy): domain Eukaryota; kingdom Metazoa; phylum Chordata; class Mammalia; order Cingulata; family Dasypodidae; genus Dasypus; species Dasypus novemcinctus. The sequence continues at coordinate 84,001,769 of NC_080684.1, read as the reverse complement.
TTCTTGCCTGCTCACCACATGGCAGGACACTGGGATCAATAGTAACTGACTTTGATGAGAAATCATCTGGGGGTGCCTTGATTTGGACATTTAATGGCCTTGGAACTGTAAGCTTTTATCCTAATAAATTTCCATAAAGGCCAAGCTATTTTTGTTATTGTTCATTGGCAGCCTTGTGGCAAACTAAGATAAGGCCTCTCTAGATGAGTACTGTCCAATAGAAATATAATGTGAACCATATATGTAAATTAAAAATTTCTAGTAGCCTCAATAAAGTAAAAGGAAACAGGTGAAATTATACTTAACAATATATTTTCTTTAACCTAGTATATCCAAAATATTAAAATTTCAACGTAAATCAATATAAAAATTTATTAACGTTTACTTCTTTTCATACTAAGTCTTTGCTATCCAGTACGTCTTTTACCCTGCAGCAGATCTCAGTTTGGCTAGCCACATTGCAAGTACTCATTAGCCGTGCATGGCTAGAGGCTATATCATATTAGTCAGCATAGGTCAGGATCATAGGAAATTAGTTCTTCCCATTGACCCTTCTGCAGTGACCAAATGATTTTTAATGATGTCTTGGAGACATTGCTGGGTACTGTTTAAGCATTCTTTCCTGTGGCTGGGTCTACCTGCTTTCTAGTCTATTATTGTTACCTGTTCTTATGAATCTATTCTTTATCTAAACTGCTTATGTAAGCTTCCAGTTTATTTCCAGCTAAACTTATAAGATCCTTGGAAATTTTCTAAATTATTTTTATTGCAAATAACTATGTAAACACAAATTAATTTTACTTGTAGGGAAGAAATCTAGTATGTATTGAGAAACTGCTATATGCTAGACAATATGAGACACTTTTCATATTCCATCTTTTTACCCTCTGAAGTTTACAGGAAAGAAAACTGAAGAGGTAAAAAGTTAAATAACTTGGTCTAGCCACACATATGTCAAGTATATTGTGGAACTGGATTTGTCTGACTCCAGAATTCATGCTCTTTCCACTCTACTTTCCTGTTAGGAAATTGCCCATTATAAATCTTTAAAAATCTAGATTTGACTAATAGTGACTAGGTCTTCATTCAAATGCCTTAAGCATAGAGCCTAATGATGGACAGGTGACAGGTAGTACAAAGGAATTTTATGTCTATTTTTGAAGACTATTAGCTTGGTTGATTCACTTTGGTGACCTCCTACTTCCTAGGGAGAAAAATCATCAGTAACTATTGTCTTGGATTTATCCAATTAAGTGTTGTTCAAAAAATGCATAAGTTGTAAAATTTTTGTCATGAAGACAGCTGTATTTCTTTGATTTGTTCTGCTTAGCTGATTTTAAGAAGCATGCTATAGATAAATCATATGGTAAATGAAGAGAGAGGTGGATATTGTTATCATCTGATTACGGTAAAACCTATGTTAAATAATTACCAGACTTAACTGAGCTTTCATTGTATAAGTGCTTTCCACAGTTGCTTCAGAAAAATAACATAATACAGGAATGCTTTGGTCTAAGACAACTAAATACAAAATATGGAATTTTAAAACAGATAATTTGGTTACACAGTAGAGAGTAAGAGCATGGGCTCTAGATTAGACTGCCCAAGGTCAATTTCTGGCTCCCTCATTTATTAACTTTGTAACACTGGTCAATTTAAACTTCCTTGTGCCTCTGTGTCTTCAGCTGTAAGAAGGGAATAATAATAGTATCTATCTGTGTTAGATTATATTTCCTTCAAAAACAAGTGCTGAAGTAAAGGACATGGGTACAGTTAATTTATTTGAAAGCTGATTCCCAGGAAGTTCAAGTGAGGGAGTGGCAAAGGTAAGATATGGAAGGGAGAAAAGCCAATAAGATTTTCTCTAATGAGCAGGTTATCATTGGGAGCAGGAAAATCATTGGGAGATTTTCTCTAATGAGCAGGTTATCATTGGGGATATCATTGGGAGCAGGTTATCAATGGGGCTTGTTCTCACTGGGAACTCTCAAGAGAGCTGTGAAGGCTATGCCTTAAAATTGTCTCACTGAGGGCAGAGAAACTTAGATGTTTACCCCTCACTGGGGCCGTTAACCCCCTGGCGTTTCCAGTATGCGCTACACAAAGGCTGAGCAACCTCCCATGGCACAGGAGAGAAACCTCAGGCAGTATAAGAGAGAGAGATGTAGGTGCTTGAGGTGGGATCCTGTTGGCATGCTCAATAACTGCCCTCTATAGCTATAGGCAAACTTAAAGGTGGGGCCAAGAGATATGTGGATAACCCTATAGAAGTGTACACAAAATGTCAATACCAAACATACAGCGTCCATAGCAGAGGAGGTATTATACAATCACATGGAAAGGATGACTCATCCAGTGAATGTCAGCCAGCCTCTGTCCTTCCTTGGTACCACTCAGATTGCCTCATGTCCCTTGTAGCAGTTTGATATAGTTATGAATTCCAAAAATAGATATTGGATTATGTTTGTAAACTGGTCCATACCTGGGCTTGATTAAATTATGATTAGGGCTTTGATTGGGCCACATCAGTAGGACATTTAGTCCCCACCCCTTGGAGGGTGGGGACTCACAGATAAAAGACATGGCAAAAGACAGAGTTGGAGATTTTGATGTTGGAGTTTTGATTTGGAGTTTGATGCTGGAGTCTGGAGCTAGAGCCCCAGGAAGTAAGCACACAGAGGAAAGAGAGGGAAGCCCTGGGAAGAGAGGACCTGAGCCAGGAGAAGAACACAGAAGAACAGAGATGGCTCCTTAGACATGTCAGAAGCCCTGGGGAGAGAGATAGAGCTGTTCACCTAATAGTCTATAACTGATCTTGTGGAGAAAGGCAAAGCCTAGAGAGCCTCATAGTCTACAGCTGACCTTGTGGAGAAAACAGAGGACCTGAGCCCAGAGAGAAGCAGGACCTGGGAAGAGAAGAACCCTGGAAGCCTGAACCCTTGCAGATGTTGGCAGCCGTCTTGCTCCAACACGTGGAAATAGACTTTGGTGAGGGAAGTAACTTATGCTTCATGGCCCAGTATCTATAAGCTCCTACCCCAAATAAATATCCTTTATAAAAACCCACCGATTTCTGGTTTGTATCAGCACCCCTTTGGCTGACTAATACACCCCTCATGGAGCTCTTGTAGCTTCAAGGTTATAGCTGGTTACCCTCTCTGAAAAGGGTTTAAAATAAGAGAGTTAATGAAATATAGTTTCCACTAATGCCATTGGTTCTGAGGCTATAACTGATATTAATCACTTCCCTCTTTAACCATCCATCCTAGATTCTCCTCACCCTTAACCAGCACTTCCCTAGTCTAGGTTGTTTGCCTAGTGGAGTAACAGTCCTTCATCCCTGAAGGGTATGAAGCTCTTGTTCCTTTGCTCTTTTCAGATTGTGGTTGCTTCACTTTCTCATTTATTGGTACCACTACGTATGGAAGCATCAAGAGTTGCCCTAGTGAATCTTTGAGTTCCAGTTTTACTCCTCTCTGTCCTCATTGTGTGACAGGATCCGTAGGTAGTCATGGCAATTTTGAGCACCCTACCTGTATAATTCCTTTCTTTGTCTTCTGATCTGTTGGCTTAATGAGCAGAAATGACCAGGTGGCAATAATAATTACAGATCCAAGAACCCTTACTGTATTCGTGGTGGAAGCATTCCATGTTTGGGGTCTAAAATATCAAATCCCACAAAGCCAAAAGTTGAGAGAATGGGAAGCACAAATCCCCATCTTGGTCACTGGGGATGGATAAATTACCCAAGTGGGTAAAATGGTGAAAGCAGTCAATTCTACTGCTACCCGTTAGTTCTCAGATCCACGTAACCCAGCTATTAGTACAGGGCATCATGTAATGACAATTGGTTAAATGCATATACTGCATTCTGGAGGACAGGGCAGAAATACTATAGAGAATTGTTCTGCAGTTGGCATCTTAGCTGAGCTGTTAAACCATTCCAATTTTCCATCAGGCTGGTATGTTCTGTATATTACATAAAAGGTAGAAGCAGTGGATTCTGTAGTAGTCAGGTGCCAATTTTTTACACCTTGTCACACCTCTTTCAGTGATAAATGACCGTATGATCTGAGTGATATTTTGTCAGTAAATGTCAGTAAATGAAGACTGGCAAAGGCAATGAAGGCAAAACAGTATTTGAATAAGTATCAGTCCCAGTGAGAATGAATTTCTCTACCCACCAGGGTGAACAGAGTCTGGTGTAATTAACTTGTTAACAAATGTTTGGTTCATCTCCTCAAGGGATGGTCCCATTGAGGGCTCAATTTTGATCTCTGCCAAGGTTTGGTATTGTCAATAACTAGATTGCCCTTGGTAAGAAGGGAGTCCATGATTTTGTGTCCATTCATAGCCTTCATCCCTGCCACAATGGCAAATCTGTTCATGAGTCCATTATGTAAGCATTGAGGTCACCAAGGACAGGGCCTGGCTGACATTCATTGGATGAGTCAACCTTTCCATCTGGCGGTTTAGTACCTGCTCTGTTATGGACACTGTCTTTTTGGTATTGACATTCTGTGTCCACTCCTTTAGGGTTATCCACATGCCTCTTGTCTCTGATCATCCAGTCTTGTTCCTTCCAGGTCCCTAATCAATTAGGAGAGCCATTAGTCACCGCCTAATACATTGTATATATTCCTACCTCAAACCTCTATCTCTGTACAAAATTGATGAAGCTTTGCCTGATGGTAGGGTTTCTTTTCACCCCTGTCCTTTGGAGCAGTGCTCCTCAAACTGATCATGTTTTGTTTGGTTTCCAGTTCATCATTAGTGATCCTTTTGAAAAATATATAATCACACACTTGGTAATTGCAGCAATGTCAAATTACTATAAATATTTCCAAGTGTTTACTGTCACTGTTTATACTTGTCTTGTATAAAGATAAAATACAGCTTATGAACTGGTACTTTATGTGTGTACCACATTTTGAGTATCACTGTGATAGTTCACACCTTTATGAGACTATAGTGTGATAATTTCATCTCACACCAGCATATTGACCTGACCCATCCATGAGCTATATGGTATTTTTCAGGAGCCGCTCTTTGAGGGTGGCACAAATCTTTACTATTCATCTTGGCTACAAGGTTCCTTCTGATTTGTTATCTGGGTCACAGGTAGTAGATAGTAATATCAGAGTGTACTGTTGTTTTTTTTATTTTATTTTATCATAGTGACTCTTCTTTTACAGATCAGAGAACTATTGTTTGCATTCTGACTGCTGCTAAGTATATCCATCCCAATTATGCAACCAGAGACCAGGAACATGGCCAGATCCATTAGACCAACTGTGAGATGGATCCAAGCCAGGACTCCATTTATCACCTGGTCTTGTTGTAGTCCCAATCAAACTGGGAAACCATGAAAGTGTTTGGGTATCCTGATATCAAAGTCAGCTTAGACTCTATATCCAATAGCTCCCGAAAGGGTTAGGTAGTCCTCTTTCATCACTGTAGAGTTGCTTTAGGTGAATCATTGGGTAAACACTACTCTACTCAATAGGACTCATCCTCCCCTAACACTGTTAGGCTCTAGGTCTGAGAACTGGCTTAGATCTAGAAACCACACAGTTTTATGCTCTTTCCAGATCTTGAGAATTTTTGTTTTTAAGTAAAAAAATAACCTCATTCACTACCCATCATTTTTGCCTCTATGGACACTATGATTGATTAGCCATTGCCACAGATTTCCCTTCAGGTCAAGGTTCTCTGAATATTGCTTTGGAAAATACTTATTTTATGGCAGACAATTCACCTTGCTTCTAATGGTTAAGTGCTGCCTCTGGCACCTGCAATTTTGGAATCCTAACATCCCCGTTAACATCCCATCAGTATTTTAGGACTTACTCAGGATATCCTTGTTAGAATTTAAATTCTGAGTCTCAGAAGAGAGCTTCCATATCAGTAAACTCTATCTAGCATCCTGTCTCCACATCTCAGCTCAGTACCATCAGAATCCACTTCTATATGAGTGTCTCCAATTTTTAGGGTCTTTGTTACCAATCATCTTAATCAGATCCTGACGTAAGGACTTAGGGGCATGCAGTTTATTTGAGAGGTTATCCCAGGATGCATTGTGAGGAAGTGAAGAAAGTGCTGTGGATCTTTGAGATGGAAAACTGTCAGCATGATTCTCCAGAGCAATGATAAGAGAACTCACAGTCAGGGGGATATGGTGCAAGCATACACAGCCCAGTAAGGTTGTTATGAAGATCACACATGTAAAGCAAGAACACAGAAATTAACACATAATAAGTACTCAATACATTTAGCCATTGTGTTTTATTTGTGGCTAATCATAATACAAATAGCTTTTGTTCATTTTAGCAATATGAAAGATATCATTTCAAGACACCTTTAATAATTAGTGAACTCTCCTAATGCATTTGAAATAAATTTGTGAAATTTCAGTAAGCATGCAAGTTTACAAAAGACATCTATTTTGTGGAGTGAGCTGACTTAAGTCCTGGCTTATGAATGAACTATAAAAATTTTATGATTACCAACTTTCTTTAGACTTGATGACCTAAACCCAGTATTTAGGTCCTGTAGTGAGATCATTTTGAAGATAAAATCTTCACCCCATTTACTATCCCAACTTTTGTAATCTGTTTTACTTATTCACATGATGAAAGAAAATTAAATATTCCATTCTTCTCTTTTTCAAAAGAACTGTTATTTATGGGCCTCAGGTTTCAGGAAAATTCTTACTTAAATTACAACTGGTAATTACAACTCTTTCTCAGAGGAAATTTCTACTGTGTGAAAGTATGATATAAATTTAGAAGACAAGATTTATTATTTCCTATTTTAAAATTTTTCTTTCTACTTCTTGATTTTATCATTGTCTAATCACCAGGTGTTTTGAGGACATGAATATAATTTCTCAAAGAAACATTTTGGGCAAAGCGTCTAAGGCAAAATATCAACTCATAATTTGATGGTTGAAATATTTTTGGGGGGAGAGGAGGTTAAGGAAGGAATGAGAAAGAGTGAGTGTGGTAGGAACAACATGCTTATAGAGAGGTATAAGAAAATAAGGGTCACAGAATAAAAAAGTTTGTATCAACACTTTAGCTGGACAATATATGTAGTTGAAGAATAATATTTGTTGGCAAATTGCAAGGACAGTTAATAAAGTAGTCATTTGGTTTCACCAAGAGGATGATAAATTGAGCTGTGGAAGATAGCAAAGGTTAATCATGAAACAAATCGTGCCAAACTAATTTAATTTCTTTTCAATACCCAGGAAAGCTCAGTGAATAAAGAAAATCTAATAGACTAGTGTATATAGAATGTTTAATACTTTGTTTTTATGGGCATGTTTGATAGAGTGCCATATGACATTTCATTAATAAAGTAGACAAAGATTAATCATAGAAATAATATAAAATTATAGAAATATGGAATAAAATAGGAAAATAATAGTGATAGAAAATTTGATGAATATACTGATAGCTTTAGCATTCAAAATAAAATTTGTGAGGTAAAATAATACTAAAGTTTATAATATTTATAGTCATTTTTTAATTTAAATAGTTTCCCTAGAGTTTATTTAAATCATTGTTTTAGTTTGCTAGGCTGCCGAAATGCAATATACCAGAAATGGGCTGGCTTTTACAATGGAGATTTATTAACTCCTAGCTTACAGTTCTGAGGCTGTGAACATGTCCTAATCAAGGCATCAGCCGGCAATGCTTTCTCCCCAAAGATTGGCTGCTGGTGATCCTGGATTCCTCTGTCATATGGCAATGCACATAGGGCACCTGCTGGGTTCTCCCTTCTCTTCTGGGTTTCATTGCTTCAGCTTCTGGCTTCCTCTGGCTTTCTCTTTGCCTCTTTCTCAGTATTCTTCCTGTTTATAAAATACTCCAGTAAGAGTATTAAGACCCACCCTGGGTCACACCCTACTGAAATAACCAGATAAAAAGGTCCTACTTACAATAGGTTTGTACTCACAGGAATGGATTAATTTTAAGAACATAATCTTCTGAAGTCTATACATATTCAAACTGTTATAATCATTATATCATTTATTATTGTTAATATTTTTATGTTTGATAATGTATTGTTATCCTTTTAAAATGGGAACCCTTATCTTTTAGACATGCATACTGAAAAAGAAATGATATGTTAAGGGATTTGCTTCAAAATGGTAAGTATGAAGAGGAAACAAGATTGACCATAAGTCAATTCTTTATAAGAATTAAATAAGATTATTTATGTTTTTAGGACACTAGCTGATATACATGCACTCAGTGAATGCTTGGTATTATTATCATTATAGTCATTATTATTATTATTATATTCTTACTATCAGTGCAGTGAAACATTTTGAATTTTAATATTTTAGTGGATGAACTACAGGCTGGTAATTGAAAAATCACTGTAAATAAGTATATACATATGTAATATATATCAGAAATAATATATGTGTGTCACTGTGTTAGGCTACACATGAAACATTCTTAAACAGCTTTATCGAAATATAATTTACTTACCATAAAATAAACCCATTAAAAATGTACAATTCAATGGCCTTTAATATATTCACAGAGTTGTGAAACCACCACCACAATTTAATTTTAGAATATTTTCATTACCTCATTAAAAAAACCCTGTATACATTAGCAGTCATTCCACAAATCCACCATCCCTCCAGCCTTAGGCAACCACTAATCTACATTCTGTCTCTAAAGATTTTGCCTATTTTGAACATTTCATATAAATGGAATCATATACTATGTGGTCTTATGTGACTGGCTTCTTTCCCTTATCATGCTTTCATGGTTCATCCATGTTATATTTATCAGTACTGAATTCCTTTTTATTGCCAAATAATATTCCATTTTATAACTCTACTAAGTAATTTTTTTACAAATTACAGAATATCTTACATTTTCCTATATCCCAGTGTTTGGGATGAAAATGGGTAAATTCAGCCCTATTCTAGGTGAAAGGGAGAATTCAATACTTTTCTCAATGTTTGTAATTATAGCCTGAATTGTCTGCTAGGAAAAATAGTCACTATATGTATATATGCATATAAGCATCTAATATTATCCATTTGCGATCTAGGATGAAAAATATAAAAGAAGAGGGAAAGAAAGGAAATTAAGACATGGGAAGAAACAAAAAGGAAGTTTAAAGGGACTATTTCAGCAGAGATCAGATGACTGTATATTAGGAATGTTATATAGGAAATTACTGCAATGGGGAGAGGTTGACATTGGCCCCTTAATGACACTTAGAATTGGAAAATCTAATCACCCCTTAATTAGCACAAATTTTTTCTTTAAGTAGTTATAAAATGAATAAAAATAAAATTTTGTTTTATTTTGTATTGAATTACATTAATTTTCACTTAGATTCCCTCATTATTTATTTATCCTTATAATAAACTTTATTTATAGAGAAGTTTTCAGTTGCATAAAAGTTACATCAAGAGTATATGGGATTCCCATATGCCCTACCCATTCCCCTTCCCACATTTTCCACTATTAATAACATCTTACATTATTGTGGTTCATATTACAATTGATTAACAAATATTGAAGCATTGCTACTAACCGAGGTCTGTAGTTGACATTATGATGTCCACTTTTCACTGTATGGTTTTATAGCATTTGACAAAATGTTTAATGGCCCATATCCGTCATTGCAATATCATGCAGAACAATTCCATGTGTATGTTCTACCTATTATTCCCTTATCCCCTTAGAACCTTTGGTAACCACTACCTGTATAGCAATGATGCATGCACTTCTATTACAACATTAATAATGTCTCTTTTGGTCCATGGTTGTGTCCCCACTTATGTTTGATCATTTCTCAGTCTTGAGGATTTTGGGATGGTGATGCCTGCTCTGCTTCAGATTGATAGGGGCTGCATATGAATAACAAGAAGGTTTTCAGGAGGTAATATTAGGTAAAAGTTATTACTACGCTAAGTTTCAGTTTTACAAGAATAAGGTTCATAAGTACAGACATTAATATCATAGGCTTGCTTGAGCACTTAGACAAGAAAAGGGAAATAAAAGTCATACAAATTGGAAAGGAAGAAGTAAAACTTTGACTAGTTGCAGATGGCATGATCCTATCTCAGAAAGTCCCCAAAAATCTACAACAAAACTTCTAGAGCTGATAAACGAATTCAGTAAAATGGCAAGATATAAGATTAACATGCAAAAAGCAATGGCCTTTTTGCACACTAGTAGTGAACAATCTGAGAAGAAAATCAAGAAAAAAAATTCCATTTACAATAGTGGCTAAAAGAATCAAATATCTAGGAATATACTTAACTAAGGATGTAAAGAACTCATACACAGAAAACTATAAAACATTGCTAAAGGAAGACAAGAAAGACCTAAATAAATGGAACAATATTCCATGTTTATGGATTGGAAGGTTATATTAGTCAGAATTCTTTAGGAGAACAGAATCAACAAGAGATACCTGTTGACAGGAAGAGATTTTATCAGAGTCTCTCACACAGTTGTGGGGATGCGCAAGTCCAGGTTCCACAGGTAGGCTGCAACCAGGGGCTCCAGTGAAAGTCCAGTGAAGGTCCTTGATGAGTTCTGGGGGATGTTGGTTGTCCAAAGACGAGCTGGGAAATTCTCATTCAATGCTGGAATCACTTTGCCTTTTAAGGCATGCAACTGATTGGATAAAGCGTCAGTCATTGCTGATGACAGTCTCCCTGATTGATACAATTGTAATCAGCTATCTATGATTTACCACTGCAGTAAAGTCAATGGTGACTAAAGTCCATAAATGCCCTGGTATTACAATTAGCCCAGTGCTTGCTTGACCAAACAACTGGACACAATTACCTGGCCGAGTTGACACATTAGCCTAACCATCACAGTCCACCACTTGTCAACTCGGCAACCATACACATGACCTTAAGCCATACTTAGTCTTTAAGTAAAAACAATAACAGACGTGTATATATATATTTCCACCTAACAATGTTCAACTCTCCTGCGTACAACTGGAAATGCATTAATTCCCTACAGAAGAGGGTGCAAGTTCTTGGGTAATATTCACTCTTAAACTTGACATCCTCAAATGCTGTGAAATGTCACTGATATAACTTGTTATATGATAAGGGAAAAGGTTGAGGAAGTAGACAAATTCATTTTTGTGTACACATACAATCATCATCATAATGAAACAAGGAAGAAAGATTCATGACCATTATCCTCTTTTCTGTAACTGGTCATGTGGTTGAAGTTCATGTTTATCACTACCTTCTTCCACTACCTGCTCAGTGTTTCTGTTGCCCTCAGCAAGCACTTCAGCTAGTCATGGTTCTTTGCCTGATGGGGTGACCCAAACTTCCATTCCTGAAGATTCTGGACCATTGTTGGTCCTGCTTGAATTGGGTTGTTGGAATTTTCCATTGGCTTTAATCATAGGGCTTGGCAGTACTAAGAGATGCCCTAGAGGATCTCCTGTATTCCAGGCAAACTCTTCTTTACTCTCATTATGTAGATGCAGTCCTATTTCACCTTGATAGTCAGGATCAATCACCCCAGCCAGTACAGTAATTCCCTTCTTTGCCTGTTGATTCAGAGGTAAGAGGAGCCTAAAGTGGCCAGGTGGCAGTTTTAACTTCCCAGTTCAATGGAATCATTGTTGTGTTCCATGGTGGCAGCACTCCTTTTGGGACTAAAACCTGTAGACCAACAGAGTTTAAGGTTTCAGGGACAGGAAGCAAAAATTTTCCTAGTGGGTCACTAAGAGTAATAGTGAGTGGTACCACTCCCATTTTTACCCCTTGATTCTGGACCCATGGATCCTGGTTATGGGAGAAAGAGCACCATAGAGTGGATGCTGATTTAGAGCAGACACAGCCTCATGGAGAACATTGCCCCAGCCCTGCAAGGCATTGCCATCTAGTTGGTGCCATAATTGAGTCTTCAAAAGGCCATTCTACCATTCTGTCACTCCAGCTGCTTTAGGGTAATGGGGAACATGGTAAGACCAGTGAATTCTATGGGCATATGCCCATTCCCACACACCATTTGCTGTGAAATGGGTTCCTTGATCAGAAGCAATACTGTCTGGAATGCCATGGTGGTAGATAAGACGTTCAGTAAGTCCTCAGATGGTAGTTTTGGAAGAAGCATTGTGTGTAGGAAATGCAAACCCATATCCAGAATATATGTCTGTTCTAGTTAAAACAAATCACTGCCCTTTCCATGGTGGAAGTGGCCCAATGTAGTCAACCTGGCACCAGGTAGCAGGCTGGTTACCTGGAGGAAAGGTGCCTGTTGGGGGCTGAGTGTGGGTCTCTGCTGCTGGCTGACTGGGTACTCAGCCGTGGCTGTAGCTAAGTCAGCCTTGGTGAGGGGAAGTCCATGTTGCTGAGCCCATGTATAACCTCCATCCCTACCTCCATGGCCACTTTGTTCATGAGCCCATTGGGTAATGACAGGAGTGGCTGGGGAAAGAAGCTTAGCATTAGCCACAGAGTGGGTCATCTTATCTACTTGATTATTAAAATCTTCTTTTGCTGAAGTCACCCTCTGGTGAGCATTCACATGGGACACAAATATTTTCATGTTTTTGTCCACTCAAAAATGTTAGCCACATACCTCTTCCCCAGACCTCTTTGTCACCAATTTTCCAATCATGTTCCTTCCAAGTCTTGACCATCCAGCCAGACCATTAACAACAGCCCATAAATCAGTGTACAAGTACACCTCTGGCCATTTTTTTTCCCAAGCAAAATGAACAACCAGGTGCACTGCTCTAAGTTCTGCCCACTGGGAGGATTTGCCCTCATCACTATCCTTCAGGAATGTCCCAGAAAGGGGGTGCAGTGCTGCAGCTGTCCACTTTCAGGTGGTACCTCCATATTGTGCAAAACCATCTATAATCCAGGTCTGAGTTTTCTCATCCTCCATCAACTGATTGGAAGGGACTCCCCAAGAGGTCAAAGCTGTGGGCTGGGAAAGAGAAGGTAACATGGCAGGGGTGGTCACCATGAGCATTTGGGCTACTTCCTCACGTAACTTATTTGTGCCTTCAGGACTGCTCAAGCCCTGTCTCATATATACCATTTCCACTTTATTATGGAGTGCTGCTGTGCACACCCAACTTTATGGTTTGGTGGGTCAGACAATACCCAGTTCATGATAGGCAACACAAGTCTCTACTAAGGCCCAGTAGCAGGCCAAAAGCTGCTTCTCAAAAGGGAAGTAGTTCAGACAACATCTCTATTTGCTACTCAAACTTCCAGCACCATTGGATCTGCTGGATCATATGGCCCAAGTGATAGTGTAGCTTGCACAGCAGCCTGGACCTGTCACAGAGCCCCCTCTTGTTCCAGTCCCCAGTCAAAACTAGCAGCTTTTCTGGTCACCCAGTAAATGGGCTGGAGTAGCACACCCAAATGAGGAATGTGTTGTCTCCAAAATCTGAAGAGACAAATTAAGTGTTGTGCCTCTTTTTTGGCCATGGGAGGGACCAGATGTAACAGTTTATCCTTCACTTTAGAAGTGATATCTTGAAATGCCCCACACCTCTGGACACCTAGAAATTTCACTGAGGTGGAAGGACTCTGTAGTTTAGTTGCATTTATCTCCCATCCTCTCATACTAATAAGTCTAGAGTCTTTGCTATTTCTTGCTCACTAGGTCCTATCAACATGGTATCATCAATATAATGGGCCAGCGTGATGTCTTGTGGGAGGGAGAGATGATCAAGATCCCTGCGGACAATATTATGACATAGAACTGGAGAATTGATATACCTCTGAGGCAGGACAGTGAAGGTGTACTGCTGGCTTTGCCAGAAGAAAGCAAACTGTTTCTGGTGGTTTTACTAATAGCAATTGAGAAAAAAGCATTTGCCAAATGAACAGCTGCATACCAGGTACCAGGGGATATGTTGATTTGCTCAAGCAATGATACCACATCTGGGACAGCAGCTGCAATTGGAATCACCACCTGGTTAAGTTTACAATAATCTACTGTCATCCTCCAAGATCCATCTGTTTTCTTTACAGGCCAAATAGGAGAGTTGAATGGGGAAGTGGTGGGAATCACCACCCTTGCATCCTTCAAATCCTTGATGGTGGCACTTATTTCTGCAATCCCTTCAGGAATCCAGTATTGCTTTTGGTTTACTATTTTGCCAGGTAGGGGCAGTTCCTTCAGAGTATAACTTACTTTCTCATGGGTCACACTTTGTATTTCACCTTTGTGGGCTTGTCATTTTAGTCTAGTAATAGGTCTTAAAGACGAGAGGTGGTGGGGATGGGAAGTAGAAGGAGTAGAAATGCCTTGCAAGCTACTGGCTCAGGGAATTCCCTTGGATTTTCTTCTGGTGAGACAGGATTAATTTCTTCAGGCAGAGGTTGGAAGACAATTTCCTCAGGGCAGACTGGTGGCTTGACAGGGAATGCTGGAGTTTGGATGGTACCTGCCTCAGGGCTGGGAGGAGGTCCAGACTCTCTGGGGCAGGCTAGAGGCTGGCATTGCAGGCTTCAGTTTGGCTGGTACCCACCTCAGCGCTGGAAGGAGGTCTGAACTTGCTGTTGCAGACTGGAGGCTGGGTGATAGGTTTGGTAAGGTGTGGTCTCCACAGTGCAGGCCATCACAGGCTTATCTGGTAAAGTCTCAGCAGAACTTAGGGTTCCAGTGTCCCCACCAATATTATCATCATCCCATATGTCTCCATCCCAATTCTCTGGGTTCCCCTCTTTCCCAATCAATGCCTTCACTTTAACTGCAGAAACCCTGTGGGGTTGAGATTTTCATTTCCTTTGTAACTCTGCTGCTCATACAATGGGAGTCTGAGTTTGGTTCTCAGATATTTCAAGCCTGTGGCTACAGGAGACAAGATTTTCTTTCAGAGCACACATAGAAACTTTCACATCATTCATGTGGTGTTTAAGTTTCAAATTTGAAGCCTTTAACTCATCTCTTTCTTTTGTTAGAGTATCCAGAGTATGTTGGAGGAGCCAGCCAACATCATTATATCTTTTGACTCTACAAAACTTTAAGATGTTGAAAACACTCTCACCCAGATCCGTGCTTCTTATAAGTGTGGAAGTAGGGGATTCCAGTGATGATATTTTCCATATCTCAATTGCCGATTCAAGTCATGGACTGTTAGCAGCCTCTTCATTATTGGAAATGGAGTCATTAGTACCCTTGAGTCCAGTTAGAGTAGAAAGCCAATTGCAGACCTCTCAGAACCATCTCAGACATCCCGTATTTAAGACTCTGTTACTTAAAAACCACTCCTGGTACCTAGCTGTATTAATCAGTGTTCTATAGGGAAACAGAATCAACAAGAGATACCTGTTGATAGTAAGACTTTTATCAGAGTCTCTCACACAACTGTGGGGATGCACAAGTCCAAGTTCTGCAGGCAGACTGCAATTAGGGTTCCAGTGAAAACCCAGTGAAGGTCCTTGATGAGTTCTGGGAGATGTTGGCTGTCCAAAGACGAGTTGGGAAATTCTCATTCAATGCTGGAATTGTTTCCCCTTTTAAGGCATACAACTGATTGGATAAAGCATCATTCATTGCTGATGACAGTCTCCCTGACTGATGTAATTGTAATCAGCTATCTATGATTTACCACTGCAGTAAAGTCAATGGTGACTAAAATCCATAAATGCTCTTGTATTACAATTAGCCCAGTGCTTACTTGACCAAAGAGCTAGGCACAATTACCTGGCCGATTTCACACGTTAGCATAATCGTCAGAAAGGCTAAATATATTCCTTTTAAAAAATGATTCCCGAATTGCAGGAGTTCTGTTATTCTGATATCAACTCTCAAGATTATAATTCTGTGCCTGTTCATTACATTCCCACCCAGGATCCTAGATGATCAGTACCAGCAAGCCCTCATTAATCTGAACTTCAAAAGACACACACAATAACATGGATGAATCTTGAAAACCGTAACATTTTACACATACCCCTACATGTCCTCTTATGTCCTTTCAGGTCTAAAAATTCTATGATGTGCTATCATGTTGCTTTAGTTGCAGTTCTTTGGGGCAAGCTTTTAAGGCTAGCACCCTATTAACTAAGCAAGGCTTGTATCAAAACAGCCAGGTATTTAAGAATTCGTAAAAGGACTTTTTATAGAGAAGAGTAAACAAATTATTTCCAGGTGGCATCAAAACCAACAAGGAATGCTCCATCTGCCACCTTGTTAAAACTAAAGTTTAATTAAAAAAGGGGGTGGGGGGGACAAAGCAGAGAAACAACAAAGAACACCATTTTAAATGCTATCACTGTCCATCCAACTTTTGATGGGAAACAGAGTAGTGTCCTTTCCTGCTGATGGTTATGAATATGTACAAAATGTTATTTACAAAGAACTTATGAGGCAAAGAACATGTTACACTTTTCCATGAAGCAGCTGGAATAATGGAAGATAAAATTTAGAGCACAAATGATCAAATTTTGTTCCTCTTATTAATTGTTGAAATTGCAGAAGAAAATGTAGCTCAACCATGTATGAGGAACTGGATTTGATCCCTGGTACCTCCTAAAAACAAATGAACAAACAAATGTAAAAGCCAACTGTCATTGGGGAATGGGTGTAGCTCAGAGGTTGAGTGCCTGCTTCCCATGTGTATGAGGTCCTAAGTTCATTCCCTGGTACCTTTTATAAAAACAAAAGAAAAAGAAAAGAATTTGCACCTAGAGTAGCTATCACTGGTCTTATTACACCTTTGATATTCTCACTTCATGCTTTTGACTTTAGCAGCCAGTGAGAGCATGCATGGCATATTTAGGGAACAATAAGTACTTCTGACTTGCTATAGCATAGGAAGCATAGTGATGGGAATATGGGATAGGAGCAGGAATGGCCGCCTGGGGAGGTGGGATCGGTAGCTAGCCTAGGGAAAAATTTATGCCTGGGGAAATTAAACACTGAATTGGTGGTTATTAAAAGAAGAAAAACAAAAACAAAACCCAAAACTACCAGTGACTTGTCCTGACAGGATAAAGTGCCAGTTATTTAGCAGAGCAATATGGCCAACCACAATCATTACCCTTTGTTGTAACCATCATATGAATTTATTGTTCCTTAAATGTGCCTTGCATTGTTTTTATTCCTTTTCTTATGTTGTATCCTTGCCTGGACACTTGGCTCTACCCTTTAGTGTGTTTTTGGATGCTCTGCCTCCAGGCACTATCAACTTCTTTCTCCATGCTCCATAGCATCTTGTACCCATCTTTGTTGTAATACGGCACATTCCCCTGTGGTTATTTGTTTAGACATCTTTTCTCCTTTCTAGACTTTACTTTTCTGAAGCGCAGAGACCATGTTTTATTCATCTTTATATTCCACACTCCTGGCACTGTTTGTGGCCTACAATAAATATTTGTTGAATGGAAAGCAGGAGAAAGTGGTGTATTTTTCTTTAAATTTCTTTAGAATAGGGAAATGCATGAAGGAGGAAATACAAAATATTATTTATTGTTTTTTAAAAACAATTGTATTACATAGTTTCACTGAGTTTTATTTTGAATCCAGTACTGTTTAACAATAGAATGAAATATAATTATATGCAAATTATTAATCAACTGTGAGACTGGAGAGTGATGAAAGAGTATGCCACCCTGTTCCATTGGCAAGTTGAAATAAATGGGAAGAAGATAGAACAAATATGACTCAGTTCTTTGAATCCATTGACAAAAAATATCCATCTAGTAAATAATGAATTATATTAAGTCTGAAACAAATGATCACCATTTGTGATTCTAGTTAGCTCTCACCTTGGAAAATACCTTAAACACAAATTTATGCTCATCGTGCATTACTTCTTTGGAAAGCCATTGTCAGAAGAGGTAAGTGGTATTAGAGTGAGTTTTGAGTGACAGAGAGCCTTACCGATAAAGAGAATGTAGTGATACAGACAACTAGAGTCTTCACTTGTGCTCCTTTTCCCTTCTTTGTCATTTCTGTTCTACCTCATCTCTGGCTGTTGGGGTTGACATACCCTTCAGGTTGGAGACCAAAATTGGTTCATCCCAGGCTGAAAACAACATTTTTGAATTTTTCATTCCAGGTTTCAATCAGTGGTCCTCAAACTTTGGTGCATACCATAATCCCCTAAGATGTTTGGTAAAAAATACCCCACAAGCGATTCTTTTGAGCACCAGTGTTTGAGGCTCCTAGTTTGGGTCTTTCATGTGTAAGGTATCCCTGCGATCAAATAACTATTTATTACCTCTTCAAGCTTCAGCTGTTCCTGGGTTTTTCTAACATCTATCAGTGATTGGATACTTAGAACAAATCCTTGTTATGTACATTCAATGCACAAGATGCTATACAAGCACTTTATTGAGTCACTTAGAATGTTGTTAGCTTTAGTATACATGGAGAGGAAGAAAGAAGATATAGATGAGAAACCAAGAGCCATTCATTATTATTAGGTGTCCTCTTCCCTGTTGCTCACAAATTTTAGAATTTCTTTTCTGTAACTCATTCAGCAGGAATCAGATGGCATTCTTTTTTTTTTTTTTTAAAGGTTTATTTTTATTTCTTTAATTCCCCTCCCCTCCCCCGGTTGTTTGTTTTCTGTGTCTATTTGCTGCGTCTTGTTTCTTTGTCCGCTTCTGTTGTCGTCAGCAGCACGGGAAGTGTGGGTGGCGCCATTCCTGGGCAGGCTGCTCCCTCCTTCGCGCTGGGCGGCTCTCCTTACAGGTGCACTCCTTGCGCGTGGGGCTCCCCCACGCGGGGGACACCTCTGTGTGGCACGGCACTCCTTGCGCGCATCAGCACTGTGCATGGGCCAGCTCCACATGGGTCAAGGAGGCCCGGGCTTGAACTGCGGACCTCCCATGTGGTAGACGGACACCCGAACCACTGGGTCAAAGTCCGTTTCCCAGATGGCATTCTTAATGCTTAATTCTTTTTACCTTAAAGTTATTTATTTATTTATTTTAATTGTGGCAAAATATAACATACAGATTATTTAAACCATTTTAGGTCGACAATTCATTAACATTAAATATATTTACAATATTGTGTAACTTTCATCACTATTTCCACACTATGTTCATCATGCCCAACCAAAACTCATACTCATTTAGTAATAACTTCCTATTCCCCCTCCCACCCCAGGTAACCACTTTCTCTTTTTATGAAGTTGTTTATTCTAAGTATTTCATATAAGAGAAATCATACAATATTTGCCTTTTGTGTCTGGCTTATTTCATTCAACATGATGCCTTCAAGGTTTGTCCATGTTATAGTGTATATCAGCACTTCATTTTATGGCTGAATAATGTTCCATTGTATGGATCGTTATACATTTATCTGTTGATGGACTTTTTGGTCACTTCCGCTTTTTGGCTATTTTGAATAACTCTGCCAAAAACATTGGTGTACAAATATCCGTTCTTGTTCTTGATTTCAATTTTTTGGATAGTGTACCTAGGAGTGGAATTTTAAGGTCATATGATAATTCTATGTTTAATGTTCTGGGCAACCACCGAACTGCTTTCCACAGCAGCTGCACCAATTTACATTCCTACCAACAGTATACGAGGGTTTCTATTTCTCTGAATTCTTGCCAATGCTCATTATTATTATTATTTTTTAAAATATAAACCATTCCTACTGGGTGTGAAGTGGTATTTTGTAGTTGTAATTTGCATTTCTGTAATGGCTAATGATGTTGAGCATCCTTTTATTCATTTATTGACCATTTGAATATCTTCTTTGGAGAAATGTCTTTTCAAATCCTTGGTGTATTTTTTGGTTGGATTGTTTGTCTTTTTGTTGTTGAGTTGTAGGAGTTCTTTATATATTCTAGATTTCAAACCCTTATCCATATATGGTTTCCAAATATTTTCTCCCCTTCTACAAGCTGTCTTTTCACTTTCTTGATAATATCCTTTGGTGCACAAAAGTTTTTAATTTTGATGAAGTCCATTTTGCCTATTTTTTCCTTTGTTGCTTGTGCTTTTGGTCTAAAATCTAAAAATCGGTTGCTTATTATAAGGTCCTGAAAATATTTCTCTATATTTTCTTGTGAGAGTTTTATAGTATTAGCTCCTATATTGGGGTCATTGATCCATTTAAATTAATTTTTGTGCATGGTGAGAGGTAGGGATCCACATTCATTTTTTCAATTCTTTTTTTTTTTTTATAAATTTTTTTTTTAAAGATTTATTTATTTTTATTTATTTATTTAATTCCCCTCCCCTCCCCCGGTTGTCTGTTTTCTGTGTCTTTTTGCTGCGTCTTGTTTCTTTGTCCGCTTCTGTTGTCATCAGCGGCATGGGAAGTGTGGGCGGCGCCATTCCTCAGCAGGCTGCTCCCTCCTTCGCGCTGGGCGGCTCTCCTTATGGGCGCACTCCTTGCGCGTGGGGCTCCCCTACGCGGGGGACACCCCTGTGTGGCACTGCACTCCTTGCGTGCATCAGCACTGTGCATGGGCCAGCTCCACACGGGTCAAGGAGGCCTGGGGCTTGAACCATGGACCTCCCATGTGGTAGACGGACGCCCTAACCACTGGGCCAAAGTCCGTTTCCCTCAATTCTTTATTAGAGAAGTTGTAGGTTTACAGAACAATCCTGAATAAAATACACCACTCCACTACCAACACCTTGCATTGGTGTGTAACATTTGTTAAAACTGATAGCATATTTTTATAATTGTACTTTTAATTATACTTTTTTTTCTTTTTTTTTAGGAGGTACTGGGGATTGAACCCAGGGCCTTATGCGTGCAAAGCAGGTTCTCAACCGCTTTGCTATGCTCACTTCGCTATTAATTGTACACTAAAGTCCATGGTTTCACTTAGAGTTCACCTTATAGTATAGTTCCATGGATTTATAAAAAAAAATTATTGTTACCATATGCAATCTAGCATTTCCCCCTTTAATAATATTCAGATATATATTTCAGTGCTATAAATTGCATTCATAATGTTGTGCTACCATTACAACCATGCATTACCAACATATTTCCATCATTCCAAATAGAACCTGTACATTTTAAGCCTGACTTCCCATTCCCTATACCCACCATGTCCCTGGGTACCCTATATTCTAGATTCTGACTCAATGAGTTTGCTTATTCCAATAGTTTCAAATCAGTGAGATCATACAATATTTGTCTTTTGTGTCTGGCTTATTTTGCTTAACAGGATGTCTTCAAAGTTCGTCCATATAGTCACATGTATCAGGACTTCGTTTCTTTTTATGGATGAATAATATTCCATTGTATGTATATACCACATTTTGTTTATCCATTCATTGGTTAATGGACACTTGGCTTGCTTCAATCTTTTAGCAGTTATGAATAATGCTGCCATGAATATCAGTATCCAGTATCTGTTTGAGTCCCTGCTTTCATTGCTTTTTGGTATATACCTATTAGTGTAATTGCCAGGTCAAGTGGTAGTTTCATACTTAGCTTTCTGAGGAACCACTGAACTATGTTACATAGCAGCTGCACCATTTTATATTGCTACCGGCACTGAATGAATGTTCATCCTCTCCAACACTTGTTATTTTCCATTAAAAAAAAAATAGTAGGTATTATAATGGGTGTGAAATGGTAACTCATTGTGGTTTTGATTTGTATTTCCTGGATAGGTAAGGATAATGAACCTCTTTTCTTGTGCTTTTTGGCAATTTGTACATCTTCTTTGGAAGATGTCTGTTTAAGTCTTTTGCCCAATTTTAAATTTGGTTGTTTGTCTTTTGTTATTATGTTTAAGGATTTCTTTACATATGCTGGATACTTATTGAATATGTGGTTTCCAAATATTTTCTCTCATTTTATAGGTTGTTTGACTTCCATGGTACAGTTTTTTGAAGAACAAATTTTTTATTTTGATGAGTTCCCATTTATCTATTTTTTTCTTTTGTTTCTTATACTTTAGGTATAAAATCTAAGTAACCATTGCTTAACACAAGGTCCTGAAGATGTTTCCCTACATTTTCTTCAGGATGTTTGATAGTTCTAGCTCATATATTTAAGCATTTGCTCTATTTTGAGTTGTATTTTATGTATATGATATGATTTAGGAGTCTTCTTCCTCCTCCTCCTCCTCTTCCTCATTCTTTTTTTGAAAATGGGGATCCAGTTTTCCCTGCACCATTTGTTGAAGGGACTATTCTTTACCAGTTGAGTGGTCTTTGCCATCTTGTCAAAAAATCATCTGGCCAGGGTTGATTTCTGAGTTCTCCATTCCATTTCATCAGTCTGTATCTCTGCCCTGTGCCAGTACCATGCTTTTTTGATTACTGTGGCTTTGTAATAAGTTTTAAGATTGGGTGGTGGTGTGAACCTTCTAACTTCATTCTTATTTTTCAAGATAGCTTTAGCTTCTTCCTTACCCTTGCATATAAATCTGATGATTGGCTTTTCCATTTCTGCAACAAAGGTTGTTGGAATTTTAATTGGGACTACATTGACTCTATAAATTGCTTTGGGTAGTATTGATATCTTAATTATATTTAGTCTTCCAATCCATGAAAATGGAATGTCCTTCCATTTATTTAGGTCTTTTGAAATTTCTCTTAATATCTTTTTTTTCTTCTCCTCCCACTCCCCGCCCTGCTATTTTTGCTGTCTGTATCCATTCACTGTGTGAGCTTCTGTATCTTATTTATCTTTTTGCCTTCTCTTCTCATTTTTCTCCTCTAGGATTCACTGGGATTTGATCTTGGGGACCTCTGATGTGGAGAGAGGTTCCCTGTCAATTGCACCACCTAAGTTCCTGGTCTCTGCTGTGCTTCACCTTGACTCTCCCCTTCATCTCTCTTTTGTTGTGTCATCATCTTGCTGTGTGACTCACTTGCATGGGCACTGGCTTACTGCATGGGTGCTTGGGTTGATGCATGGGCACTCAGCTTACCACACCGGCGCTGGCTTGCCACGTGGACACTGGCTCACTACACAGGCACTCGTGTGTGCACTTGGCTCATCACATGGGCACTCATGTGGGCACTCAGCTCACCATGCAGGCATTGAGCTTAACATGCAGCCACTCGGTTCACTGCATGGGCACTTGGCTTGCTGCATGGGGACTCAGCTCACTGCATGGGCACTCGGCTCACTGTGTGGTCACCCACATGGGCACTCGGCTTGCCATGTGGGCACTGACTCACTGTGCAGGCATGCTTTCTCTTCTTTTTCACCAGGAGGCTCCAAGGATCGAACCCGGGTCCTCTCATATGGTAGGCAGAGGCCCTATCACTTGAACCACATCTGCTTCCCTTAAATTTCTTCTAGCAATGTTTTGTAGTTTTCTGTTTACAAGTCCTTTACTTCCTTGGTTATATTTATTCCTAGATATTTGATTCTTTTATTTCCTCATGTGAGTGGAATTATTTTCTTGATTTCTCCTGAGTGTTCATTACTTGTGTATAGAAACACTGCTGATTCTTGGGTGTTTATCTTATATCCTGCCATTTGCTAAATTCATTTATTAACTTTAAAAACTTTGTGGTGTATTTTTCAGGATTTACTGCATATAGGATCATTTCATCTACAAATAGGGGATGCTTTTTTTTTTTAATCTATTTTTTTCTCTCCCCTTCCCCCCTTCCCCCCCCCAGTTGTCTGCTCTCTGTGTCCATTCACTGCGTGTTCTTCTATGATTGCTTCTATCCTTATCAGTGACACTGGGAATCTGTGTTTCTTTTTGTTTCATCATCTTGTTAGGTCAGTTCGCTGTATGTGCGGTACCATTCTTGGGCAGGCTGCACTTTCTTTCACACTGGGTGGCTTTCCTTACGGGGTGCACTCCTTGCGGGTGGGGCTCTCCTACGCTGGGGACACCCCTGCATGGCAGGGCACTCCTTGCATGCATCAGCACTGTGCATGGGCCAGCTCCACACGGGTCAAGTAGGCCTGGGGTTTGAACCATGAACCTCCCATGTGGTAGGCAGATGCCCTATCCATTGGGCCAACTCTACTTCCTAGGGAATGCTTTACTCTTTGTTTTCAACTTGGATACATTTTACTTCCTTTTCGAGCTTAATTGTTCTGGCAAGAACTTTCAGGATAA
This sequence comes from Dasypus novemcinctus, assembly GCF_030445035.2. NCBI lineage: Eukaryota > Metazoa > Chordata > Mammalia > Cingulata > Dasypodidae > Dasypus > Dasypus novemcinctus. The sequence continues at coordinate 83,977,745 of NC_080684.1, read as the reverse complement.
TGTTGAATAATAATGTCAGTGGGCATCCATGTCTTGTTCTGACTGTAAAGGGAAAGCTTGCAGTCTTTCACTATTAACTAGGATATTAGCTGTGGGCTTTTCATATATGCCTGTCATCATGTTTAGGAAGTTTCCTTCTATTCCTAGTGTTCTAAGTGTTTTTATCAAGAATGGGTGCTATGCTTTGTCAAATCTCTTTTCTACATCTATTAAGATAACCTTGTGGTTTTTCCCTCTCATTCTGTTAATGTGGTGTATTACATCAATTGATTTTCTTATGTTGAACCATCTTTGAATACCAGGGAGAAATCCCACTTGATCATGGTGTATAATTCTTTTAACATGCTGTTGGATTTGGTTTGCTAGTATTTTGTTGAGGATTTTTGCATCTATATTCATAAGAGATATTGGTATGTAGTTTTGTTTTCTTGGGGTATCTTTATTCGGCTTTGGTATGAACGTGATGTTGGCCTTGTAGCATGAATTAGGGAGTGTTCCTGCAGCCTTAATTTTTTGGAAGTATTTAAGCATAATTGGAATTAATTATTCTTGGAATTTTAGGTAGAATTCCCCTGTGAAGCTGTCTAGTCCTAGGCTTTTCTTTGTTGGAAGGTGTTTGATTACTGGTTCAATCACTTTGCTAGTAATTGGTTTGTTGTCTTCTATATCTTCTTGAGTCAGTGTAGGTAGTTTGTGTGTTTCTAAGAATTTGTCCATTTCATCCAGGTTATCTAATTTATTGTCATGCAGCTGTTCATAGTATCCACTTATAGTCCTTTTTATTTCAATGGTGTCGGTAGTAATGGCCCCCTTGTCATTTCTTTTTTTTTCACTTTGGAAATGACAATGATTTTTAAAATTACATGACAAACACAAGAGATATATAATATTGCATAAACTATGATAACCTAACCTCTTATTTTTAAGGGTAGGTGCCTTAACGGGAAAGTACTATTGGGAATTTTGTGGTTATAAGTCTCTAAAAGACCTACCAGCTCTGGGCATGTCTCCCTTTAGTGGAACAATCAAGAGGAAAGAGTCCAAAAAACAATGAGATCTAATGTATACACTCCTAGGGACTTGGAGGAAGAAAAGTCTCAAGCTTTATTTATAGTTAGATTGAATCAAGTACCCTTAAAAAAGAAATATTCTTTATCTTAATGCATGTTCCTATGGGTATAAACCCATTTGTAAATAGGCCCTTTTGAAAATGTTATTAGTTAAGGTAAAGTAAAATTAAATTAGGGTAGGACTTAATCCATATTACTAGAGGCCTTATAAAGAGAGGAAGTTCAGATGGAGTCAGTGAGGGAAAGCCACAGGAAGAAATCAGAAGTCAGAAAATGCCACAGGAGATGACCAAGGACATCATCATGTGACAGAAGACTGCCATCACCAGAACATTACAAACCTGAGGGAGAAAGCATGGCCTTCAAAACCATGAGATAAATAATGTTTGTTGTTTAAGCCAACTAATTATGTGGTACTTGTCACTGCAGCTCTGGCAAACTAAAACATTTATATTTAACATGTGATAACCTACTGTGAGATTTTGTGGGAGTCTGAGATTCCTGGATGGAAGATGTTACCTTATTTCAACGATGATAGCTTTGAAATCAAAGCTACAATGAGGTATCATTTTACATCTACTAGAATGGCCACTATCAAAAACACAGAAAACAAGTGTTGGAGAGAATGTGGAGAGATAGGAACACCCATTCACCACTGATGGGAATGTAGAATGGCGCAGCCACTTTGGAAGTCTGGCAGTTCCCAAGGAAGTTAGATATAGATCTACCATGTGACTGGCTACACCACCTCTAGTCATATACTTAGAACTGAGAGCAGTGACACGAACAGTCTGCCCACCAACGTTCATAAAAACATTATTGACAACTACCAAAAGGTGGAAACAGCCCAGGCATCCATCAACCTATGAATGGACAAACATATCATGGTATATACATATGACGGAATGCTATTCAGCTGTAAGAAGAAATGAAGTCATGAAGCATATGACAACATGGATGAACTTGGAGGACACCATGCCAAATGAAGCAAGCCAGGCATAAAAGGACAAACATTGCATGATTTCACTATTGTGAACCAAATATAATGAGCAAACTCATGGAATTAAGAGCCAGAACACAGGCCACCAGAGAATAGAATGTGGTCAGAGAATGGAAAGCTGAGGTCCAATCTGTGCAGAACTGGCAAAAAGTCATTTGCAAATTTTTGTAAAAATGGTGAATGCACATCACAGAATTTGTAACCTGTAGTGCTGACATATGGATTTGATAGTGGTTGTTTTTTGTTGTTGTTTTCTTTATTTTAGAGTAATGTAAATGCCCCAATATTGATTAAAGTTATGAATGCACAGCTCTGCAACTACACCAAATGCTATTGTCTATATACCCTTAGATAAACTATATGGTTACTGCATAAGAAAAATAATAGGGAGGATTGGGGGGAAAACACACCAAATGCAAGATACGGACCACAGTTATTAGCAATACCTGATCATGCTCCTTCATAATCTGCAACAAATGTTTCACAGCAATGCAAGGTATTGGTGGTGGGGTGATTCACAGGAGCTGGGCATGATATCATGCATGTCTGTCCTGCAAGTCCACAACCCCCACCATATATCCGTTGTCCATGTATGTTCACGAATGATATACCCCAGTAAATATTTTAAAAAGATGATGGCTTTGGCAGTCATCAAAAGTGAGGATGTAATTTATCTATTAATGGGTATTATGAAGCTGCACTATTTTCTAGATCTCTAGGTAATATCCTTAAAAGGCAAGTCCAAATTTTTAATCATCGCATATTTTTCTTCTTCATTTTCACAGATGGGATACCTGTTTCTGTTTTGAGTCACTCTTCTTCCATACCATATGTTAGAATATGACCAATAATTCAGGAAAAGAATAGTGATCTTTTTTCCATTTAAAAATATTGATTTTAGCAGTGACATCAGCAAAGTGTCAGCACAGAGCAGAGTGAGAAGTTTCAGGGTTCCTTAATCCCAAAGCAACATTGAAAAAGTAGCGGCAACTGGCAGAATTAACTTTCTCAGAACCCTTTGGGAAACAACTTGTACTTTATAACTGGACAGGAAAACTGTTTGGTGAGAGAGAAGTATAAAGAAAAGAGACACTGGAGGCATGATACTAGCATAGTTGCACAGTTTCTCCTGAGCAAACTGCCTCAGCCCCATCCCTCCTCATCTACTTGGCAGAGCTGCTTTTCCAGAGGAGTCTTGTCTTTTGGCCAGAAGTCACCCCAATCCCCTTGTCATTCTGATACTGTTATTTTTATCTTCTCCCTTTTTCCTTTGTCAGTGTAGCTAAAGGTTTGTCAATTTTGTTGATTTTTTTCAAAGAACCAACTTTTGGTTTTGTTGACACTCTCTAGTTTTTGGTTTCTATTTAATTTTATCTCTGCCCTAACTTTATTTCCTTCCTTCTATTTACTTTGGGTTTAGTTTGCTCTTCTTTTTCTAGTGCTTCCAGTTTTGAGGTTATATCTCTAATTTGAAGGCTTTCTTCTTTTTTAATGTAAGCATAAGTTTCTCTGCATTGCCTTCACTGCATCCCATAAGTTTTGGTTTGTTGTACTTTCATTTTCATTTGATATTTCCTCTTTTTGCTTCTGATTTCTTTAGCCCTTTGGTTGTTTTAGAGTATACTGTTTAATTTTCTGCATATTTGTGAATTTTCCATTTCTCCTGTTATTGATTTCCAGCTTCATTCCATTGTGTTTAGTAAGAGAATTTCCATTGCATGATTTAAATACTTTAAAATGTAATGAGACTTGTTTTGTGACTCTACATAGGTCTATCCGGAGGATGATCCACGTGCACTTGAGAAGATCATATATTTTGTTTTTGTTGGATGCAGTGTTCTATATATGTCTATTAGATCTAGTTGGCTTAGTGTATCATTCAAGTCTTGTACTTCTTCATGATCTTCTGAGTAGACATCTTATCTGTTACTGAGAGTGATATGTTAAAGTCTCCTGCTATTAATGTAGAGCCATCAATTTCTCCCTTCAAATCTGTCAGTATTTGCTTCATATATTTTGGGGCTCTGCTGTTAGGTGCATATATATTTATAATTGTTACATTTTCCTGTTGATTTGTCCCCTTTGTCAATATGGAATGACCATCATTGTCCCTTATAACTGTTTTTTACTTAAAGTCTATTTTATCTGATATTAGTATAGCCACCCCAGGTATCTTTTGGTTACTACTTGCATGGCAAATTTTTTTTTTGCATCCTTTCATTGTCAGTCTATTTCTATCTTTGACTTTAAGGTGAGTCTCTTGCAGATATCATATAGTTGGGTAGATTTATCATTACTTTTTATGCATGTGCATGTAGCACCTATAAGAAGTAAGAAGTAGAGGTACATACCAAACAATAATACTGGCATTTATAATTACTGAAATCATTGCCTTTACTTCAGGTCTTTATTTCTTTATGCTGCTTTGAACCTCTGTCTAGTGTCCTTTTTTTTCAGTCTGAAGAACTCCCTTTAGCATTGCTGGTAGGGCAGGTCTAGTAGTGATGTACTCCCTCAGCTTTTGTTTATCTGAGAACAGTTTAATCTCTCCCTAATTTTTCAGAGAGTCTCAAAGGTTATAAAATTCTTGGCTGGCAGTTTTCCTCCAGCACTTTATTTCTATCCACAACCTTTTTGCCTTGAGGTTTTCTGATGAGAAATCAGCACTCAATTTTTCTGTGACTCCCTGGTATGTAACGAATTGCTTTACTTTTTCAACTTCTAGAACTCTCATTGTCCTTTGCATTTGATAGTATAATCAGTATATGACAGGGTATATTTTTCTTCCTGTTTATTCTGTTTGGTGTTCTCTGAGTTGCTTGGATGTGCATATTCATATCTTTTGCTCAGTTTGGGAACTTCTCGTCATTATTTCCTTGATCATTCCTTCTGACTCTTTCTCTCTTTCTTCTCCTTCTGGGGCTCCTATAACATGTGTATTGGTGTTCTTGATGGTGTCCCATAGCTGTCTTAGGCTACTTTCTCTTTTAATGTTTCTTATTGCTTCCTGCTCCTCAGCTTGACTCATTTTGAGTGTCTTGTCTATAAGTTCATAGATCTTTCTTCTGCCAGTTCCTTTCTACTCTTGAAATCCTCCAGAGCATTTTTTTCATTTAAAAAATTTTATCGACATATATCATTCATACACGAACATGCGTAAACAATAAGTATATAATAAAAGTTGTGAACTTACAAAACAAACATTCATATTATCGTACAAGACTCCCATACTTCACTCCATCATCAACACCTGCATTGTTGTGAAACATTTGTAACAAACTGTGAAATAGCGTCGTCAAAATATTACTACTAACTATAGTTCATATCCTACATTTGGTGTGCTTTTCCCCCAACTCACCCATTTATTAACATCTTGTATTAGTATTATATATTAGTATTCATGAGACAACATTCTTGTATTTGTTCTGTTAACACGGTCCATCTTCCACCACTGGATTCCTTGTGTTACACAGTCCCATGCTATGTACACTCAGTGGCTCTCATTTTCAACACAGAGTTGTGCTCTCATCACCTCAATATCAGAATGTTTTCATTACTCTATAAGGAAAAAATCCCATACTCCCTTATACCCCTGTATTGTTAGAATTGATATATCTTTTTTGCCACTGCTGCAAAATATTGCTATTTACTATTGTCTGTAAGTTACATTAGTTGTAATTTTTCCATGTATCACCATATCCCTCCTGAACATTTTTCATTTCAGTTATTGTGGTCTTTAGTTCTGTTTGGTTCCTTTTAAAATTTTCTTTCTCTATTTAGTCTTTCATATTGCTCATTCATTCTTTTCCTGATATACTGCAGTTCTGTCTCTGTAGTTTCCTTCATCTCCTAATCATTTTAAAAACCATTTTAAAAAGTCTTTTTTCAGTATATCCACATTCTTCTTTGTTGGTGTTTTCTGTATTTTTATCATCTTCCTTTAGTTGGGTCATTCTAGCCATCATTTCCTGTTTGTCTAATACTTTTTTGTTGTGCACTGTACATTTTATTATTTTAAAATGTTAATTCTCAGATTTACTACCTGGGTTTTGTAACTAGCTAATGATAAGGCAGGTTTTTCTCAAGCTTCAATTCACCTATCTGGAAGGTCCACTGAAGGCAAATACAGTGTGCAGGATTTTTCCTCTCTTGCCCTGGGCTTTTGCTTGTTAGCTGTTTTGGAGTTCCCCTGTTTACTGGAGTTTGGTTGTCCTCTGTGTTTCCCAAAGGATATACCACCCTCTCCTGGGTTTCTGAAGCTGGCAGTTCTTTCTGTCCCTATAGTTTTTTACCCTCCCTTCATTTTCTCATTCTGCTTTTGCCTGGAGGGCAAATTCTGGGATGAGGGTTACCCCAGGGTGGGCTTTCCCAATTTGGTCCTTCCCAGCCAAAACAGGACCAGGAGTCTACAAAGGGGGCACAGATGCACAGACCGCTCCAAAGTGCCTTGTGGAGGGGTTCAGGAAGAGTGCCACAAATTTCCCCAACAGCTCCCCAAAACGGAGCTTTCCTGGCCTGCCCAGCAAATGCAACCCTTCAGCTAACTTTCCCCTGCAGCCTTAGGAAGCCCTGTGTCTTTAAATCTCCACTACCTTCGCATCTGTCCGGGGAGGTTTGAAACAATGACTGCCCTCAGTGCCAGGACCCAGCAATTCAAATTCATTAATCATAAGCCATGATCAGCAATTGGCAGTGCATAGCCCTGTTCTTGGGGAAGAGGATTTTTATGTCCTTTTCTGTCACCAGCTGCTAGCCAAGGACTGAACCCCTAGTAGTCTGTTATGAGAGTGGAGAATGGATGCCAGTAACTGCATCACAGAGAGAGCAGTTTATAGCTGTTTTTTAAATTTTTTTATTTTTACCATAATTTATCAACCATTTCCTCCTATTCTTCTCTGGATACTGTACTATGTTCTTCTGGCCTCTGGAGATTCAAAATAGTTGTTTCAGACAGTTCCTGCCTGTTAGTAGTGTTTTGGTGGAAGTTTCCTATTCCACCATTTTCCCCAGAAGTCCATTTTCATTCTTTTTGCATGTGAATTTCAAGTTGTCAGCACCATTTGTTGAAGAGACTCTTTTCCCCCATTGATTGAATCTGGCATCTTTGTTGCCAATCAGCTGGCCATAGATGTAGTCCACATTGTTTTTTTTTTCTTTTTAAAGATTTCTTTTATTTCTCCCCTCTCCCACCCCGTTCCCCCTGTTGTCTGCCTTCTGTGCCCATTCGCTGTGTGTTCTTCTGTGTCTGCTTGTATTCTCATTAGGTGGCTCCAGGAACTGATCCTGGGATGTTCCGGAATGGGAGAGAGGCGATTACTCTCTTGTGCCACCTCAACTGTCCACTCTCCTATGTCATCTTATTTTCTCTCCTGTGTCTCTTGTTGCATCATCTTGCTGCACCAGCTCTCCATGTCAGCTGGCACTCCTGCACGGGGTGGCTTTTCTGCACTGGGCGGCATTCCCACGCAAGGCAGCACTCCTGTGTGGGGCCACATTCCCACGTGGTGATGGCACTCTGCATGGGCCAGCTCGCCACGTGGGCCAGCTTGCCCTCACCACGAGGCCCTGGGCATCGAACCCTGACCTATTATGTGGTAGATGGGAGCCCAATTGGTTGAGCCACATCTGTTTCCACACATTGATTTTTTTTTAAAGATTGATTGATTGATTGATTTTTCTCCCCTTCTCCCCCCCACCCTGGTTGTCTGTTCTCTGTGTCTGTTTGCTGCGTCTTCTTTGTCCGCTTCTGTTGCTGTCAGTGGCATGGGAATCTGTGTTTCTTTTAGTTGTGTCATCTTGCTGTGTCATCTCTCTGTGTGTGTGGCGTCATTCCTTGGCAGGCTGCACTTTCTTTCATGCTGGGCAGCTCTCCTTACAGGGAGCACTCCTTGCGCGTGGGGCTCCCCTCTGCGGGGGACACCCCTGCATGGCATGGCACTCCTTGTGCACATCAGCACTGCACATGGGCCAGCTCCACACGGGTCAGGGAGGCCCGGGGTTTGAACCACAGACCTCCCATGTGGTAGATGGACCCCCTAACCACTGGGCCAAGTCCATTGCCACACTGATTTAATTACTGTAGCTTTATAGTAGGTTTTAAGATGGGGAAGTTTGAGTTCAACTTTGTTCTATTTCAAAATTGATTTGGCTCTTCAGGGCTCCTTTCAATTACATGTGAATTTAAGGATTAGCTTTACCATTTCTGCAAAAAATCCTGCTGGAATTTTGATAGGGATTGCGTTGAATTTGTAGAGCACTTTAGATATGTTTTAGTCTGCGAGGCTGCAAAAATGTAATATACCGGAAATGGGTTAGCTTTTTATTTTATTTTATTTTATTTTTTTAAAATTCATTTTTAAAAAATAGTACATTAAAAAAATATGAGGTCCCCATTCACCCCCACTGCCCCCACCCCACAGCAACACTCTCCCCCATTATCGTGACACATCCATTGCATTTGGTGAGTACATCTCTGGGCATCACTGCTCCTCATGGTCAATGGTCCACATCATAGTCCATACTCTCCCACGTTCCATCCAGTGGGCCATGGGAGGATCTACAATGTCCGGTAATTGTCCCTGCAGCACCACCCAGGACAATTCCAAGTCCTGAAAATGCCTCCACATCTCATCTCTTCCTCCCATTCCCCGCACCCAGCAGCCACCATGGCCACTTTTCCCATAGCAATGCCACATTTTCTCAATTACTAATCACAATAGTTCATGAATAGAATATCAGTAAGTCTACTCTAATCCTTACTGTATTCCTCCATCCTGTGGACCTTGGATTGGTTGTGTCCATTCCACATCTATGTCAAGAGGGGGCTTAGATTCCACATGGGTACTGGATGAATCCTCCTGCTTTCAGTTGTAGGCACTCTAGGCTCCATGGTGTGGTGGTTGACATTCTTCAACTCCATGTTAGATGAGTGGGGTAAGTCCAGTAAACCAGAGTGTAGGAGCTCAGGGCCTGGCTATCATATTGTCAGTCCAGTGATTCAGATCCCCTAGATATATCTTGGGTTAGGTTTTAACAATGGTGATTTATTAGCTTATATGCTTGCAATTCTAAGACTGAGAAAATGTCAAATCAAGGCATTATCAGGTGTTGCTGCCCCCCCCCCCCCCCAGAGACTGGCTGCCAGTGATCTGGGACTCCTCTGTCACATGGCAAGGAAAATGTCAGCACCTGCTGGTTTCTGCCTTCTCTTCCTGTTCTTGTTGCTTTCAGCTTCTGGCCCCTATGGCTTTCTCTCTCAGCTTCTGTAGCTTTCTTTACATCTCTCTCTCTCTATTCATCCCATTTATACAAGACTCTAGAAACAGAATTAAGACCCACACTGGCCATGCCTTAATTGAAGTACCATAATTAAAAGGTTTCTCCCACAGTAGGTTGACACTCACAGTTATGAAAAAGCTGTAAGAAAATGATTTTAGTAGGGAGGGGTACATACAATCTCAAATTACTACCAGGTAGTTGACATCTTAACAATACTGTCTCCTAATCCACGAACATTGAATGTTCTTCCATTTATTTAGGTCTTCTTTAATTTCTTTCAGAAATGTTTTGCAGTTTTCACCTGCTTGCTTAAATTTATTCCTAGGTATTTTATTCTTTTAGATGCTATTGTAAATGGAGTTTTTTCTTGATTTTCTTTTCAGATTATTCCTTACTAGTGAATAGGAACCCAACTGACTTCTGCATGTCTTCCTAGGACCCTGCAACTTTGCTGAATTCATTCATTGGTTCTAGTAGTTTTGTTGTGGATTCTTTGGGATTTTCGGTATATAGGAGCATGCCATCTGTGAATAGGGGTAATTTGTACCTCTCCCCAATTTGGATGCCTAATTGCTATGGCTAGAACTGCCAGTACAATGTTGAATCATAGGGGTGATAGTGAGCATCCTTGTCTTGTTACTGACCTTTTGGAAAAGCTTTCAGTCTTTCACTATTAAATAAATTTGCTGTGGGTTTTTCATAAATTCTCTTTATTGTGTTGAGGAAGTACCTCTGTTTTCCTAGTTTAATGAGTTTTTTTTTTTAATCATGAAAGGAGGTTGGATTTTGTCAAATGCCTTTTCTGCATCAATTGAGATGATCATGCATTGTTTTTCCTTCATTTTATGAATGCTATTGTTTTTCCAATATGGAACCATCTGCATTCCTGGAATAAGTCCCACTTGGTCATATACTATTAGATTCAGTTTCCCAGTATTTAGCTGAGGATTTTCTGCATCTATATTCATAAAGGATATTGGTCTATAATTTTCTTTTCTTGTGATGTTTTTATCTTGCTTTGGTATCAGGGTAAAACTGGCCTCATAGAATGAGTTAGGAAGTAATCCCTCCTCTTCCAATTTTTTTTTTGGAAGAGTTTGAAAAGGATTGATGTTAAATCTTCTTTAAATGTTTGGTAGAATTCAACAGTGAAACTATTTGGTCATGGTCTTTCCTTTGGGAGGTTTTGATTACTGATTCATTCTCTTTATTTGTTTATAGTTGTTGAGATTTTCTATTATTGCTTCAGATTAGGTAATTTCTTTGTTTAAAGAATTTGTCCATTTCATCTAGGTTTTCTAATTTGTTGGCATATAATTTTTCCTAGTACCCTCTTATAAATCTTTTTATTTCTATAAGTTTGGTAGTAATGTCCCCACTTTCATTCTTTATTTTAATTATTTTTGTCCTCTTTCTCCTTTTCTGTAACAGTCTGGCCAAAGGTGTGTTGATTTTATTGAACTTTTCACAAAACCAATTTTTGGTTTTGTTGATTCTATCATTCTTCTATTCTCTTTCATTTATCTCTGCTCTAGTATTTATTTCCTTTATTTTACTACATTGGGGTTTAGTTTTCCTCTTCTTCCCCTTTTGTTCCTAGGTGTGAAATTAGGTTATTGATTTATTATCTTTCCTTTTTAAATATAACATTTAGAGTTATAAATTCCCTCTGTCTTCAGTGCATCTCATAAATCTCATTATGTTATATTTAAGTTTTCAATCATTTCATGAGATTTCCTAATTTCTTTTATGATTTCTTCTTTGACCCATTGTTTGTTTAATAGTGTCATGTTTAATTTCCACAGCTTTGTAAATTTTCCAGTTTTTTCCCTGTTATTCCTTTCTAGCTTTATTCTATTGTTATCTGAGAAGATATTTTGTGTGATTTCAGTATTTTAAAATTTATTAAAATTTAATTTGTGGCTTAGCATGTGGTCTATCCTGAAAAATATTCCATGTGCATTTCAGAAGAATGTGTATTCTTTTGTTCATGGGTGGAGTGTTCTGTATATGTCTGTTAGATCTTATTGGTTAATAGTGTTTTTCAAGTCCTCTATTTTTTTACTGATTTCTTTAGATGTTCTTCAATTATTGAAAATGGTATATTGGTATCACCAACTATTATTATAGAACCTTTTCTCCCTTTACTTCATACATTTTGGGGCTCTGTTGTGAAGTACATATGTTTATAATATTTATATTTTCTTACTGGGTTGAACCTTTTATCATTATAATATCCTTTGTCTTTTGTAATCTTTTCAAGACTGTTTTTTGCCACTCCAACTCTCTTTTGATTGTTGTTTGCATGGAATATTTTTTCTACCCTTTTACTTTCAGTCTCTTTGTGTCTTTGAAACTAGAGCAAGTTTCTGAGATGGGTCATGCTTTTCATCCAATTTGCCAATCTTTGCCTTTTGATAAGGGAGTTGTATCCATTGATAATTAAGGTAATAACTGAGAAGGAAGGATTGATTTGCTTCTGTCGTTTAGCTATTTTTCTCTATGTCCTATCTGTTTTTGTTCTTCAGTTCTTCATTTTTTAGTATTTAGTTGCTTTTTTCTAGTATACCATTTTAATTCCCTTTTTCTTTCCTTTTCTGTATACTCATAGTTATTTTCTTTGTGGTTACCTTGTAATTACCATCAACATCTTAAACTAATAACAATCTAGTTTAAATAGTACAAACCTAGCTTCAGTGGTATACAAACTGAACTTCTGTATCTCTCTGTCCCTCCCCAGTATTGTTATTTGCTCAGGTAACATCTTCATTAATTGTATGCCTACTAACAGATTTCAAATGTTATTTTAAACATTTGACAGTTAAGTCATGGAGGGGGCAGTTAAAAACCAAAAGTAATACACAGTTCAATATTTACTTTTATTTTTACTTTTAGCAATTTTTTTTTAGTTTTTATTTGGCTTTGAGTTACTCTTTAGTGTCCTTTATTTAGGCCTGAAGGACTCCCTTTAGCATTTCTTGTAGGAAATGTCTCCTGGTAATAAATCCAGCTTTTGTTTATCTGCAAATAATTTAATTTCTTCTTTGATTTTGAAAGATACTTTTACTAAATATTGAATTCTTCGTTGACAGTGTTTTACTTTAAGGACTTAAATATTTCACCCCGTTGTCTCCTGGCCTTCGTGTTCTTTGACGAGATGTCTGCTGCTAATTATTGGGGCTTCCAAGTTACTTCTCTGTTGCTGCTTTCAAAAATCCCTCTTGGAGTTTTGACAGTTTTGGTATAATGTGTCTTGGTGAAGATCTCTTGGAGTCTCACCTGCTTGGAGTTTGTTGAGATTTCTGGATGTGTTTATATCTTTCATCAGATTTGAGAAATTTTTGGCCATTATTTCTTCAAATATATTTTCTTCTCTCTCTCTTGTCCTTCTGGGACTCCAATGGTATGCGTGAAGATATTCCACATGTCTCTCAGGTTCTGTTAATTTTTTGTATTTTTTTCCTTTCTACTTCTCACTGTGGATAATTTCAATTGTCTTGCTTTCAAGTTTGCTGATCATTTCTTCTGACTGTTCAAATAGGCTCTTGAATCAATGTAATGAGTTTTTCATTTCAGTTACTCTATTTTAAAGCTCCAAAATTTGTTTAGTTCTTTTTTTAAATCATCATCTCTTTATTTTGTTCAGACAATGATTTCCTAATTTCCTTTGGTTTGTATGTGGATTACTTTAGCTCATTGAATATATATAGGACAATTACTTTACAGTCTTTGACTAATATTCCCAAATGTATGTGCTTACTCAGGGATGGTTACTGGCATATTCTTTTTTTCTTTTGAATGGACCATGCTTTCCTGTTTCTTTGTGTGTTGTGTATTTTTTTTCCCCACTGAGGACTAGGTATTCTGAGTATTATATTATAACTGGAAATCTAGTTCTTCCACTCTCTTGGATTCCTAGTTTGGTTGTTGTTGTCCTTGAGGGCTGGAGCCATCAATTTTTTACTTTTCCAAACTATGTTTTGCTCCCAAGCAAGGAATGGAAAGAGAAAAGAGAAAAAAACAGATATGACATTTTATGACTTCTCTATTGCTTTTGCCTGAAGATGGTTGAATCAGTGGTTGTTCTTAGAGCTGGTCTTCCAGTGATCTGAAGCAGTTGATCAAAAGTATTGATCTGTAATCAGATCATACTTCCCTCCTCTCTGCTCCTCCCAGATTTTGAGTGAACAAGGTCCTTATAGCCTACCCTGACACTAGGGGGTGCACCAGGGGGTACAGTTCCCAGTGCTACCTGCCATGTGGTTGAGGGATGTGGGATTGTGAGCCCTGCAAAGAGGGTGAAATTCACCAATGTTTACCACAATTTACCAGCCTTTTCCTCAGCTCTTCTCTGGAGGATGCACTATGTCTCAGTAGGTGTCAGAGTTCCAAAAAGAGTTGTTTGAGACAGCTCCTGTCAGTTCAATAGGTGTTTTGGTGGGAGGGTTGATTCTTGTATTTTCCTTCTCTGCCATCTTCCCATAGCCTTCTCCTTAATGCTTAATTCTTTTTTTTTTTAATTTTCATTAAGGTATATAAAAATATGTGATTAGTTGTGGGCTTACCCCCTTTTTTATCTATTATCTTTTTTTAAAGATACATGCATCACAAAAAAATGTTACTTTAAAAAATATAAGAGGTTCCCATATACCCCCTACCTCCCCACACTCCTCCCCTATCAATAACCTCTTTCATCACTGTGGCTCATTCATTGCATTTGGTGAATATATTTTTGAGCATTGCTGCATTGCATGGAGTATAGTTTACATGTAATTTACACTCTACTTCAGTCCATTCAGTGGGTTGTGGCAGGATATATAATATTGAGCATCTGCCCCTGCAGTATCATTTAGGACAATTCCAAGTCCTGAAAATGCCCCCACATCACATCTCTTCTTCCCTCTCCCTGCTGTCAGCAACTCCTATGGCCACTGTCTCCAAATCAATGATACAATTTCTTCCATTGTTAGAGTTACAATAGTTCTGTAATAGAATACCAGTAACTCCACTCTAATCTGTATTTTATTCCTCCATCCTATAGATCCTGGGATGGTGAGGTCCCCTCCACCTCTAAATGGAGAGGGGGCTTAGAACCCACAGGGCTATTGGATGCAATTCTGCTTGCAGTTGTAAGCACACGCGGTTCCCTCGTGTAGTGGTTGACCATCTTCATGTCCCTGTTAGCTGACCTGGGGAAGTCCAGTGAACCAGCAAGTATGTATTGCAACTCTGCTGAGGCTCAGGGCCCAGCTGGCACATGGCCATTCTCTGGACTACTTTGGATACCTCATTGGAAGTATTTAATATTGTCATATTAAAAGCCAGTGACACTTTTACTGGACCTGTGGTTGGCTCTGGGGTTGGTGTATACTCAGGAGACCTGAATCTCTGGATTGTCCATGTGACAGCCAGGCCCTGAGCCTCAGCAGGCTTGCAACTCCTATCCTCTGGTTTATTGGACTTATCCTGGCCAGCAAACAGGGAGGTGAAGAAGGTCACCAGCCACACCAGGGAGCCAAGAGTGCCTACAACTGCAAGCAGGAGAATTGCATCCATCATTCATGTGGAATCTAAGGCCTCTCTCAACATAGAGATGGAGTGGACATAACCATCCCAGGGTCCACAGGATGGAGGAATAGAGTATGGATTAGGGTGGACTTACTGGTATTCTACTATGGAACTATTGTGTTTAGTAATGGAAGAAACTGTAGCATTGATGTGGAAAAAGTGGCCACAGTAGCTGCTGAAGGTAGGGAGAGAGAAGAGATATGGTGTGGGGGCATTTTCATGACTTGGAGCTGTCCTGGGTGGTGCTGCAGGGACAAAAGCTGGACATTGTATGTCCTGCCATGACCCACTGGGTGGACTGCAGGAGAGTGTAAACTACAGTGTAAACCATTATCCATGTGGTGCAGCAGTGCTCCAAAATGTATCCACCAAATGCAATGAATGTCCCACGATGATGAAAGATGGGGGACGAGGGGGTTGAGGGGGGTGGGGGTATATGGGGGCCTCTTTTATTTTTTGAATGTAACATTTAAAAAAAAATAAAGAGATAAAAAAAAGCCAGTGACAGAAACTCAATTCGAATTAGCATAAGCCTAATTGGTAATGTACTGGCTCATGAGTTAGAAAGGGGAGAGTAGAACCTCTAAAGCAGTGCTCTCTAACATAGTGTCCACTAGCTATATGTAGGTACTGGTCACTTAAAATGTAATGTGTTGGTTAGGCTAATGTGTCAACTCGTCTCGGTAATTGTGCCCAGTTGGTTGGTCAAGCAAGCACTGGGCTAATTGCAATACAAGAGCATTTATGGACTTTAGTCACCATTGACTTTACTGCAGTGGTAAATCATAGATAGCTGATTACAATTACATCAGTCAGGGAGATTACCATTAGCAATGAGTGATGCTTTATCCAATCAGTTGAATGCCTTAAAAAGGGAAGTGATTCCAGCATTGTGTGAGAATTTCCCAGCTTGTCTTTGGACAGCCAGTGCTTCCCAGAACTCATCAAGGACCTTCACTGGACTTTCATTGGAACCCCTGGTTGCAACCTGCCTGTGGAACCTGGATTGTGCATCCCCATGGCTGTGTGAGAGACTCTGATAAAATCTCTTACTATTGACAGATATCTCTTGATTCTGTTTCCCTATAGAACCCTGACTAATACAGCTTGGTATCTGGAGTGGGGTGCTGGCCTTAACTGCCCTAATCCTTGGGGAATGTGCTCCACCCTCTCTGTACTCTGGGGCAGCAAATTTCTCCCAGAACATTGGACAGGAACATTCACCCTCTTCAACTGCTGGGGCAAACTCATCCTCTCTGTACACATGGGTGGGGTCCTCTCTTGGCCCAAGGTGATGTCCTAATTCCACATCTCAGCTTCCATGGTTTTCCTCTTGAAGTCATTTCCCCTTCATTCTCTCCTTTCCATATCCCTTTTATTCCAAGTTGACAGTGGTTTTGTTCATACAACTCTCTAAATAACTCTGTTGGTTTAGCATGCAGGAAGCAGGGGTTCAAGCTTTCAGAAAATAACTGCATCTTTAATCCTGATTTAAAAGTTCGAAGTTTAGTTAAGTCCTTCAATGGGGCAGTTTCATCTGGGAGCTTGATTTCCAGAGGCTTGAAATTTCCAAAATCAGCTTCTGTTTTCTTTGTGCCCAACAATTCAGTCCTCAGCATATCTCTGTCATTTAGCATTTTGCTATAAGCTGCAAGCAGAAACCAAGCCACATTCTCTGGATTTACTTTGGAAATTTCTTCAGCTAAATGCCTAGACTCACCATTTTCGAATTCTGCCTTCCATAAAACACCAGGAGTTAATCTTGCTAAGTTCTCTGCAACTTTAAAACATGGATTGCCTTTCCTCCAGTTTCCAATAATAGTTTCATCATTTACTTCTAAGGCATCATAAAAAGTCTCTTTAGCATCCATCTCACAATTATTTCCTTCTAAGGCCTTATCCAAAATAACTTTAGGCTCCATATTACTACCAACAGTCTCTGCAAAGCAGTCTAGGCCTTTTCCATCAAACATCTCACAATTCCTCCAGAAAATATCCCTTACCCATTTATAAAACCGTTCCAGCATTTTGGTAATTGCAAAAGCACTTCCCCACTCCTCAGTAACAAATTTTGTATTAGTCAGCCAAAGGAGTGCTGATGCAAAATACCAGAAATGGGTTTGTTTTCATAAAAGGTATTTATTTGGGGTAGGAGCTTACAAATACCAGGCCATAAAGCATAAGTTACTTCCCTTACCAAAGTCTATTACCATGTGTTGAAGCAAGATGGCTGCTAATGTCTGTCAGGCAGGCTGTCAGCGTTCAGGCTTCCTGGGTTCCTTTTTTCCTAGGGCTTGCTTCTTTCTGGGCTCAGGGTCTCTCTCTTCCTGGGCTTTCTTCCTTTTCCTCTGTGCTTACTTCCTGGGGCTCCAGCTTAAGACTTCAGCATCAAATTCCATCATCGAAAGTCCAAAGTTCAGAGCACTTCAAGTCTCTCCTTTGCCATGTCTTTTATCTGTGAGTCCCCTACCCTTGCGTGGGAACTCCATGCTTTACTGACACAAGAGTAAACCTCTTAATCAAGTAAACCTCTGAATAAAAAATAATGTTATGTGCCCAGAGGGAATGATCAGTTTACAAACATAATCCAATATTTCTTTTTGGAATTCATCAATAATATCAAACTGCTGCATGTGGCTAGTCTGAAGTCATATATGTGTGCATTTGAAGTGCACACTGGATTTCAAAGGCATAGTGTGCAAAAAGGATGTCCTATATCTTATAAATAATTTTTACATTGATTGCATGTTGAAGTGGTAATAGTTTGGATATATTGGGTTAAATAAAATATATTATTAAAATTAGTTTTACCTGTTTCTTTTACTTATTAATATGGCTACATAAGTGACATTCTAGAGTACTCATAATGGTGCTCTAGAATCCCTGGAAATAGGTGTTTCATGGCTCTAGGACAGTCTTTCATGGGTCTAAGCTCATGCTGTCCCATTGCAGAGGGCTTTTCTTTTAGAAGCAGGGACCATGCCATCTGCAGTTCTAGGCTTATATAGGTTCTCTCATGTAGAGGAAGGGTAATTTCCTTTCCAGTTCCTATTTTGAAAATCCTAGGGAAGAATGGCAAGTGCTGCAGCTGGAGTCATGGGTGGGATACTATGCTTGGCTGAGTCTAGGCCATGTGTCTGCCCTTGTGGCTGAGTTAGGGGGCTAGATAAAAGTGTTCACCACTACCAGATTCACATGGGGAGAGTAGGGTAGGAGTTTACTTCTATTTCCTGAAGTAATAATAAGAGCTAACATTTATTGAGTGCTTATCATTCTAAGTATGTTATGTAGTTTATCTCATTTAATATTTATAACAGCTATTTTGAGTTAGTCTCATAGGCATCTCAAATGTAATAAATCTTTTTTTAAAATTTTTAATTTTTTTCAAAGCTACTTAAATTACAAAAATGTTACATAAAAAATATAAGGGATTCCCATATGTCCCGCTTCCCACATCTCCCCCATATTCCCATATTAACAACATACTTCATTAGTATGGTACATTCATTGCAATTGATGAACACATTTTGGAGCATTGCCACTAAGCATGGATTATAGTTTACATTGTAGTTTACACTCTCTCCCACACAATTCTCTGTAGGTTATAGCAAAATATGTAATGGCCTGTATCTATCATTGCAGTGTCATTCAGGACGATTCCCAAGTCCCAAAAATGCCCCCATATTATACCTGTGTTTCCCTTTCTCTGCCCTCAAACCTCCAGTGACCCCAGCCTCCACATCAATGATATACTTTCTTCCATTGGTAGAAACACAATAAAACTATAATAGAATACCAGTAAATCTACTTTAGTCCATAGTTCTTTCCCCAGTCCTGAGGATGCTGGGATGGTGGTGCCCACTCCACCTCAATTTGAGAGGGGACTTCGATCCCATTTAACTGATAGATGGGACTCTCTTCCTTGAAGTTGTAGACTCTCTCGGTTCCTTGGTGTGGTGGTTTTCCATCATTTCCTCCTTGTTAACTGTCCTGGGTGAGTCTGATGAACTGGAGAACAGATAAATTACAACTCATTTGAGATTCAGGGCCCAGCTGGCACATGGACTGCCCAAAGATTTAAGTCTCTTGGACGTACACTTACCAAACTCTAGTTCTAAGTATAGGTTCAAAAAGAAGGGACAGTAGAGTCATGTGTCAGGAAACCCCAACTGAGTCCAACTTTGTCACACTGGGGAGCATAAAACCAAAGTCGGGCCCACTGGCAAAGGCATCAAACTTTTCTGCTATGTGCCCTGACTAGTGTCTGGATGTTTCCAGAGCCCTCAGAAGTCCTGCTATTTGGGGTGGTATCTACTTTGACTGTCAGTGAGATCCTGCTGAGATGTGCATAAACATAACCTCTGGAATGACCCACCAATGCACTTTAAAGTCTCTTAGCCATATAAACTCATTTGTCTTTACCTTTTCCCCCTTTGGACAAGGCGTTTTTCCAGTTGCATTGCTAGTTTGGTGCTTGGCAGTAATCTCTTGGTGCCAGGGAAGTTCATCCCTGGGAGTCATATCCCACAGAATGGGGAACTGTGAATCTTGTCTTTCAAGAAATGAAGCCTGGTGGTTGCCATGAGTCCAAGGGGAGGGGGAGGGAGGAATAGAATAGATGGAAGAGGGGACATTTTGGGGGCAATGGAAGCATTCTACATGATCTTGCAATGATGGATACAGGCCAGTTAAATTGCATCAAAATTTATAAAAGTGTATGGTCCAAAATGTAAACCATAGTGTGAATCATTCACCACAGTTAGTAGATATGTTTCAATATTAGTACATCAGTTGTAACAAATGTACCATCCACATATAATATGCTATTAATAGGGGAAAGGGGAAAAGGGGGAGGATATTGGATATATGGGAGTCCCCTGTATTCTGTATGTGACTTTTCTGTAACCTAAAACTTCTTTGAAGACAAAATGAAAAAAGTAAGACACTGAAGGAATAAATGGAAGAAAATATCACTGTGCATACAGGACAACAGATCTTATAGTGATGAAAGCCAAAATGTCAAAAAAAATTTTTTTAATTTCATTACTTTTTACTATCGCCCAATTATTATTATTTAAAATATTTTCATTTTATTTCTTATGTTTAAAACTATCATTATTTCATTTTCTTTTTTATACATTTATTTTGTATATTTAATAATTGAAAATATAAACAATTAAGAACTAAAAAGAAAACACAGTTGAATAAAAACTTCCATTTCTCATTTAAATGTACTGGATACATATACATTTTTCTTTAACCATACAATATGTTACACAATATATTTGGTTCATAGTAATGCAATCACACAGTATTTGTCCTTTTGTGTCTGGCTTGCTTCACTCAACATAATATCCACCAGGTTCATCCATGTTATCATATGCTTTATGACTTCATTTCTTCTTACAGCTGCATAATATTCCATCATGTGAATACACTACAGTTTATCCATTCATTGGTTGATGGACACCTGGATTGTTTCCAGTTTTTGGCAATTGTGAATATTGCTGCTATGAACATCAATGTGCAGATGTCTGTTTGTGTCACTGCTCTCAATTCTGGGTATATACCCAGTAGCGATATTGCAGTGTCATGTGGCAAGTCTGTATTATGCTTCTTTAGGAACTGCCAAACAGTCCTCCACAGTGACAGTACCATTCTGCATTCCCACCAACATTGAATATGTGTTCCCATCTTTCCACATCCTCTCCAACACTTGTAGTTCTCTGTCTTTTTAATAGAGGCCATTCTGATAGGTGTGAAATGATATCTCATTGTAGTTTTGATTTGCATTTCCCTAATCATTAGTGATGTTCAACATTTCTTCATGTGTTTTTTTTTCATTTGTATTTCTTCTTTGGACAAATGTCTATTCAAGTCTTTTGCCCGTTTTTTAATTGGGTTGTTTGTCTTTTTATTGATGAGTTGTAACATCTCTTTATATATGCTGGGTATTAAACCTTTATTGGATATGTGATTTCCAAATATTTTCTCCCATTGAGTTGGCTGCCTTTTCACCCTTCTGACAAAGTCCTGAGAGGTGCAGAATTTTAATTTTGAGGAAGTTGCATTTATCTTTTATTTCTTTTGTTTCATGTGCTCTGGGTGTAAGGTCTAAGAAACCACCACCTGTTACAAGGTCTTGAAGATGTTTCCCTATATTTTCTTTCTAGTAGTTTTGGCTTTTATATTTAGGTCTTTGATCCATTTTGAGTTGATTTTTGTATAGGGAATGAAATATGGGTCCTCTTTCATTCTTTTGGTTATAGATATCCAGTTCTCCCAGCACCATTTATTGAAGAGACTATTTTGTCCCATTAACCGTTAACATTAAGTTGGTAGATTTGCCAAAAACCAGTTGACTGTATAGGTGGGGGTTTGTTTCTGGATTCTCAGTTCTATTTTACTGATCGGTGTGTCTGTCTTTATGCCAGTACCATGCTGTTTTGTCCACTATAGTTTTGTAATATATTTCAAGGTCAGACAGTGAAATTCCTCCCACATTGCTCTTCTCTTTTAGAATGCTTTTGGCTATTTGGGTGCACTTTCTCTTCCAAAAGAATTTTGTAATTGCCTTTTCTAATTCAGTAAAGTAAGCTTTTGGGATTTTGATTAGTATTGCATTGAATCTATAAATCAATTGGGTAAGATTGACATCTTCATGATATTTATTCTTTTGATCCATGAGCACAGAATGTCTTACTATTTGCTTAGGTCTTTTAAAATTTCTTTTAGCATTGTTTTGTAGTTTTCTGCATATAGGTCCTGTACTTCTTTGGTTAAATTAATTCCTAGGTATTTGAGTCCTATTTTTTTTTTCGCTGTTGTAAATGGAATTTCCCCCCTGATTGCCTCCTCAGTAGTACTGAGAAGGAACGTTACTGATTTTTGCATTTTGATCTTGTACCCTGCTACTTTGCTGAACTCATTTATTAGCTTAAGTAGCTTTGTTGTAGATACTTCAGAATTTTCTAAGTACAGTATCATGTCATTTGCAAAGAGCAATAATTTTACTTCCTCTTTTCCTATTTGGGTGATTTAATTTTTTTCCCTGTGTAATCATCCTAGCTAGAACTTGTAGTTCAATATTGAATAAAAATGGTGACAGTGGGCATCCTTGTCTTGTTCCAGATCTTAGAGGGAAAGCTTTCAACCTTTCCCCATTGAATACAGTCTTAGCTGTGGGTTTTTCATATATGCCTTTTATCAGATTGAGGACTTTTCCTTTTATTCCTATCTTTTGAAGTGCTTTTATTAAAAAAGGATGCTGGATTTTGTCAAATGAGATCATCTGCATTGATTAAGATGGTCATGTGGTTTTTTCCCTTCAATTTGTCAATGTAGTATATTATGTTAGTTGATTTTCTTATGTTGAACCATCCTTGCACACAAGGAATAAATCCCACTTGGTCGTGATTTATAAGTCTTTTGATATGCTGTGGATTCTATTTGCAAGTATTTTGTTGAGAATTTTTGCATCTATATTCAATAGAGAGATTGGTCTGTAATTTTCTTTTCTAGTAGTATTTTTATCTGGCTTTGGTATTAGGATGATGGCACCTAAGAGTTACCTCCTGAGAGCCACCTTGTTGCTCAAATGTGACTTCTTTCTAAGCCGAACTCAGCATATAAATCAAATGTAATAAATCTTAAGCCTCAGTTTTCTCCTAACCTTTCCAATCTCAAGAAATAGATCCCCATTTATCCAATTGCTCAAGCCAAATAACCCAGGAATCTCCCTGATTCCTTTTCTTCTTCTCTCTTCTCTCATTCCATTTACCTATACTGAGTAGTAACTCTTTACATAGCAACCAGAATAATGTTTTATTTTCATGTGTTCTTTTTTAATGAATTTTATTGATACATATTAATAAAGCATACAGTTCCTTCAAGGTGTACAATCAATGGTATTTGCCTTAATCATCTAGTTGTGTATTCAGTACTTCAGTCATTATTAGAGCATTTTCATTATTTTAATATTAATAATAATAAACAAGAAAGCAGATAAAGAAACAAACTAGAGAATTCCTCACTTCTCAATCTCTCTGTGCTTCCCCCACTCTACATTGCTGCTGTTTCTGGCTCAGAATAATCTTTGAAAAACACAAAGTAGATCATGTCACTTTCCAGCTAAAATAAGGCACTTCATTGAATTTCCATTGCTTCTAGAATGGAAGCAATTACTTGAAGCTCCTTTTTATAACCTGTCTGGTCCAGCATGGTCTGGCTTCTGTTTAGCTTTCCGGTTGCACCTTTTACTGTGCCCCTTTTGCTCTCCATGCTTTCTTCACAAGGGCCACACTTCAGGCCAGGCTCTTTTCTGTTTCTGACCTTCCCACTTCCTGGAATAATCTCCCAGTTTTTTTAGTGGCTAGCTCACTTTTATCCTTTGTATCTCAGCTCAAATGTCACCTCCACAGTGAAGCTTTTTCATGTACACCATGTGTAAAATAGATTTGCATTTACTCTCTTATTATCTTACCGCACTATTTCTTTTGTAGCACATAATCTGTACTTCTCTTGTTTATTTGTTTATTATCTGACTCCCATACTATAATGTAAGCTCCATGAGCATACTGACTTTCGCTAACTTTCACTGTTTTAACCCTACGACCTACATAATGCCAGGAACATAGCAGGTGTTCAGTAAATATTTGTTGAATATGTGAATGAATCTATTTTACAGATGAGGAAACTCAGTTTAGAAAAAATAATTGGCTTAAGTCACATAGGTATGAAACAGTGGGAACAGGTTTCAAATCCAGACAGCTTGATTGCAGAGCCCTCACCATTAGTCACGGTGCCACGAAAAAGGAATGTTGTGGGCAGAGAAAAAAAGCAAAAGTCTGCTATATACAGACAGTGTGATGTAGTAATAAGCTCTAGTCTTGGTACCTCAATCTTTATGTTCCTTTCTGGTTCTTTTGAGTGTGCATGTCTGGGAGCAGTAGGGAGTGCAGGAGTAGGGAGGGCTGGAAAGACCCCATACAAGTCTTCATCAACTGAGAGTGGGGAAGGAGTTTGTGCAAACAATCATTGGGGGCTGTACCATAGGAAGATGTAATAATCCTGGGGGGTGTGGTGGGGAGGGACAAATGAATGTCCACCTCAGGATTCATTATGTTCTCACGGTGCAGTGAGATACTACACATGCCTTTCCCACAAAGGTTGTTTCTTTTGTCACTATCTTTTGCAAATCACTTGAAATTTTGTAATATTTTCTAGTGGATATTAACTTTGGAATGAAATTGTGGGGACAGCAGGCATCAAGATAATTGCTAAACGTGAAGTCTGACAGCACAGATTGTCAGTTGTGAGAATATGATAATATTTTGTACTTGTCAATGCAAAATCATGGGTAGACTGAATGTTGGGATTCTTTTCTCCATTCTTGGTATAAATGATTCCCCATTCATTCCAAAATTGTTTCTAGGATATCTAGTTATTGTTCTCTACCTATGCTGTAAATTAGGGTTAAATGTTACAGCATTTGGTTTTGCTGAATATTTCTTATAACATAGATCTGTTTTTTAACTTTTGATTTTTATCTAGAAAAAATACTAGTTAATTTGGTTATCAGTTGTTGGCTCAAAAATAATTAACTTTCTAGAGGATAATTATATTTTTAAAGGGTAAAGTCCCATTCTTCAGAAATGAAATGTACAGTTAGGTGGAAAAAACTGACGTAAAGGTAAAATATGGGGCTGGAATTCGGCATTTCATTCTGAGGAGATTTGATTTATTCATGCGTTGCATTCATTTGTCAAACATTAACTGATTCTTTCTTTTTTAATAGAAAAAAGGATAAGTAGAATAGAAAATATTCTGGACTCTGGGGCCAGAATACCACAGTTCTAATCCTGGCTCTGCTTTTTGGTAACTGTGATTTCAGCCAAGGCAGGTATCCTTTATGAGTAGTAGTTACTCCTTGCCTTTAAGGGGATAGTATAATCTGCCCTGCCTGCCTTTCAGGATTACTGCAAAGACTGAAAGAATTCTGCAAATTATAGCTCTAAGTAAATATTATATTAGTGTTTTTAATATTTTTATTATTATATACATGGAACTGTTTAACATAAAAGAGAAAACAATTATCATTCTTTTTACTATATTTTGGTTTACCAGTCCATTTTCTGGAAGCATTTTAAGACTTAGCTACAGTTTAAAAAGTACTTTGAAGTCCCCTGAGGATAGATTATAAAATAGCGAGAACATTGTTTTGTTTACTTCTTTTTAAAGATATTATTTATTTCTCTCCCCTTCCCCACCCCATCCCTAGTGGTCTGCTCTCTGTGTCCATTCGCTGTGTGTTCTTCTTGTGTCAGCTTGTATTCTTGTCAGTGGCACCCGGAATCTGTGTCTCATGTTGTTGCATCATCTTGCTGCATCAGCTCTCTGTGTGTGCGGTGCCACTCCTGGGCAAGCTGCACTCTTCACGCTGGGTGGCTCTCCTTACAGGGTGCACTCCTTGTGCATGGGGCTCCCTTATGTGGGGGACACCCCAGTGTGGCATGGCACTCCTTGCGTGCATCAGCACTGTGCGTGGACCAGCTCATCACATGGGTCAGGAGGCCCTAGATTTGAACCTTGGACCTCCCATGTGGTAGGCGGATGCCCTATCTTTTGGGCCAAATCCGCTTCCCTTGTTTACTTCTTGTACATTTTTATTTGTTTCTTAAAGCAAAATTTTTAAGAGAAGCTAGTTTGTCTTCTTTATATTCTCTATAAATAGTTCTGATTTTAGGATAGGGAAATATGTAAGAATGTAAAACAGGGAAATGACTTTTTCCTTTGAAATAAACTATGTGCACATAATTTATAAAAACTGATTAAATTGCTTAGATGCCATATTGATAATGAATATCATACTTAAATATTAAATTTCAAATATATAATATATACTTAAAGAGTATACTTATGTAGAGGGAGATCTGTAATCTGTAACATTTTACTTTTCCAGATAATTTAATGTATTGTAAAATAAATGTAATATATATTTAGATACTTATTCGAATATAGACCTCCCTAAATTTAGGAGATATTCTGGAGGGAAAGAACATTGGCCTAAGATAGGATTCAGAAGAACTGAGTTCTAATCTTAGCTACAAGAATATCACTTAGTGATTAACTGGTTAGGGTTTTGAGTTAGACTGTTTTTGGATCCCAGTTATTTTTAGACCTTAGTTTCTTTGATTAACAACAAGGGAGATAATTATAGTACTTGCCTTTTTGGGTTACCTTAAAAATTAAGTAAGATAATACACACAAAGAGTTTGGCAGTTTATTAGTATCACCACCACCACCACCACTGCCACCGCCAATGCCACTGGCCAAGTCATTTAATGTCTCTGGCTTATTTATAAAATGAGAAGACTAAATTAAGTGATCTCTATGTAGCTGTTTTTATTATTAATATGAGCTAATGTATATGAAAGTATTTTATAAAAAATCCTACATGAATATGAGGTATCATCATCATTTTAGGATCTTTATAGCTCTGAAATGTTATGCAAAAATGAAAAACTATATGTAATATCTATAATATGTCTATGTATACTATGCCTATATTAGTAAATTTTAGGTTTCATGCCTTTTTATTTCAAACCTGTGACCAAGGTAGAGAGCAATTTGTGTGGCAAACCTGTCCTTTTTGCTCTTTCTCCATCATCATTCCATATTTATCCATTGTACATAGCAAATTACAGAAAATAGGTAGGGTCCCTGAAACCAGGGCCAAAATGAGAAAAGTAAGAAATCAAGGGCTGACATTGGGTTGCCCAGTATTTTTTATTTTTTCCTGCATAAAGGGGCATAGGGATAGGGCTGGACATTCAGAAGTTAGAGAAGAGACAGACTTCCTGATTGCAATTTTATCTGTTTTCAGACCCTCCTCCTTGTTACTTCTTGGTGAAGCATTTGTCTCTCTGAAGAACAGAAAGTCCTTTTTGAAGAATCCCAACCTTAGAGAGGTTCAGAGAAGCAGGTTATCATCATCTTGAGAAAGAAGACCAAGGGCTGAACTTGTGTTCAGATAGAAATTGATTTGAAGTGCAGAGAAATAAATATGTACCGTTTGAATAATATCGAGGACCTTGTAGTGAAGTGATACATATAAAACTAAGAGAACCAAATAGGAATGCTCTTTAGATTTTTTTTAAAAATCAGGGGTGTCATACTTACTAGCTGCCCAATCTAGACAAAATAATAGTTGAAAGTTTTAGCTAATAGTAATAATAGCTAATATTTATTCAGCCCTACTACATGCCAGATGTATTATGCTACTCAGTATTACGCACGTGTACATTTTAAAAATTTCATGTTCCCATCTAAATCTTTGTATTTTTTTTCCTCTTTTAACTTTTGCCTAGCTAATCATATTTCTTATCATTCTCTTCTAAGAACTCTGCATTTCAGCAAAGCTGCTGGATGGTAGTTTTCAACTTTCATTTATCTTGAACATATCTTTTACTTTTCAAACTTCATGTCCTTTGGGAACTCTCTTCCCCATACCTTCTCTTATTACTATTGGTCTTTGCAAACCCTCCACATTAAAACTCTCTAATCTTTATAGCTGATCTGCCTCTCTTTCCTTGTTCCAAGCACAAATGTGACAGAAGATGAGCTGGGAATCATAATAGATAGTTTTTACTAAATAAACACTGTGCTGCTTTTAAAAACTTGAATACACTATAAAATTTTATTCTTAGGAGCAGCTGAATATAAAGTTGTTCTTCAGCAGCTGTGAGTGGAAAAATAAAAATAATGTGTTTTATTTAAATCTAGACTAATTTGCATAGGTCTTTTGTGTAGCTTTCTATAGTTTAATAGTAATTCCAGAGAAATTATGATGATTAGGTAACCATTGAGGATGGCTTTAGTCATGTTCAAATGAAAGCCTGAAACAGTGCTCACATTTATTAGTATGATGAATTTGCTATATTTATACTCACTCTGAGTAAAATGAAAATAACAATGTCCGGTAGATGCTCCAGTTTTGAATACATTATGTTCTAGTGTCTGAAATGGGCATGTCCAATAATAAACTATAATACAGTTTTTCACTGAATCTCTTGAATGTGACCCTTCAAAGTTATTAGGTAAATAACTTCTCATCAATATGAAAGAGTAAAAATGTTTTAACTCTAGGTCAGATTTTTGAAATAAATCCATGGTAACTTTGCACTTACAGTGCTCATATAAGTGGTATTCTCAACTGATTTTATTACTCTGCCAATTTTAATAAATAGGCAAGGCATTTAACCTAGCAATAGTTGTAGCAATAAGCACACTCTAGAGAGATTTGTCAAATAGATCACAATTATCTTCTGTGTTTTCCCATCTCCTTTTTTTGTGCCCTCTAGTATTTAAAAATTCCTCTCATCCTCCTGTATATTATAAACAGAGAAGTTCATAAGTTTTTTCATCATAGTGACAGATAATAGTGGAGAGATTTCAAGCATTCTCTGGGAGATAGATTTTTGTGCAAGAAAACTACTATGAATAATGAAGAATAATTAATAAATATGTGAATAATTTCCTGAAACCTCAAGGACTTGTTTAGAGTTAACAGACTGGCTTTGCATAAATTACTAACAATCTAGGAACCATTAATAAATAAAATTGCTTCTATTCTATAGTTACAGAGAGCCTCTATTTATGAATAGAAAGCATCTTCAAAAGTTTGTTTAAAAGTTGCTTGTTTGGATCTTAAGACACATTTCTCTAATAAAACAGCAGCAACTTGAATTCCAGGCTAGACTACAAAAGCCTGAAATATAATACAGTGTAATGTTCAACCCAGATGTCATTGCTGGACATTGGAGAAAGGAGGAGGATGGCAAACCAGGAATAGATTGTCTTGGCCCTGCACAACTCATTTGGAATTTGCATCAGAGATGACACCTCATATATTTGTAGGGAAAAAGGCGTTTCTCTAGGAAAGAGGTTTTCAAAAAACTTAAGTTTATTTCAATAAGAAAATCTCCAAAAATCCAAAATATAACAGATAAAAGCAGAGCTTCTATAAATGAAGCCCAGAACCCTGCCTTCTTTCTTGCCTTCTTCATTCATCAATTTCAGAAGTACTTTCCTGGAACCAAAAGATTCCACAGAGCAGAGGCTGAAAGTTCTAGGTCAGTTACTCTGAGGAAAAGATTTTGTCTTTTTGAGACAGTTTTTTTTCTTTAGAAAAATAATTCATTATTTTTAAAGAAGCTTAGATTACATAAATGTTACATCAAAAGCTTAGGGGATTCCCATATACCCTACCCCCTCTCACTCCTGTCCTTTCTCCCATTAACAACATCTTTCATTGGTGTGGTATGTTGTTACAACTGATGAACACACATGGGAGCATTGCTACTAACAAGGGTCTATCATTTACATTACTGTTTACCCTTTGCACTGCACAATTTAAATATATATATACTTTTTTATTTTAAAAAAACTTAGATTATATGAGTGTTACATAGAAATATGGGGGATTCCCATATCCCTTTCTCCCTACCCCTTGAACCATTTCCCACGTAAACAACACCTTTTATTAGTGTGGTACATTTGTTACAATTGATGAACACATTTTGGAGCATTGCCACTAAGCATGGATTATAGTTTATATTGTAGTTTACACTCTCTCCTGCACAATTTTGTAAGTTATGACAAGATTTATAATGGCCTGTATCTGTCATTACAGTGTAATTCAGGACAATTCCCAAGTCCTGAAAATGCCCTCGTATTACACCTCTTTTTCCCTTTCCCTCCCCTCAAAACCTCCAGTGGCCTCTGTGTTTGAGACAATTTTATCAATGTGGAAAGTAAATAGTGTGGGCCTATTCTTATCTGTTGTGCTAGGTAGATACCCTTTCAATCTAGAAACTCATGTTCCTCAGTCCTAGCATAATTTTTCTGATATATTGATATATTTGATTTATTCTATTGTTTTTTCTATTCCATCATTCTGGATCTCCTTTATTCAGATGTTAATCTTGTGGCTTTGCTCCAATTTTCATATATATATATTTTTTCTTTCCTACTATCCTTCTCTTCTTCTTTTTGCTTTACTTTCAGGGAAATTTCATCAGCTTATCTTCCATGATGGTTTATATTACAAATATCTTCAGTTTTTAACTTCAACTTTCATCTCTACTGTTTGGAACTGTTCTAAAATGTCTGGTGATGGTTGGCTAGTCACTTGTATTTAAAAGTGGAGCTCTATGAAAATGGTCAGAACCTGTATGCATGGGTAAGGCTTAATATTGTAAAGTGAGTGGACATTGGGGGATCCTCCAATGTTAGCATCTTCAATTTTTTCTCTTGGGCTTTTAAAAGTCTCCAGATTTTTCTGCTCTCTAAGTTTATGGGCATTTTGGGAACTGAATTGAGGAAGAAGGGTCTGTAGTCAGTGTGTAAATTTTTACTTAATTTCCTTGCTTTTAGTATGTTGTCTCGACCCTCAATTGTAACTATATTCCTCATCCCAGAGAATTTCTCTTTAATCCTCTCCAGAAAATAAACTGCAGGCTTCTGCAAGGGTATAGGAAGGGTAGTTTCCTAGCTGTATGAAGTAAAGTAAAATGTCTTGAGGTCCATTTTCTTAAATTGATTTTCAATGGAAACATTCCTTGGCATTTAGCTCCACTTTCAAATACATATTTAGAGATACCTGGTGCTACTGATTCCTAAACCCTTTGGGGCTGTTGCTGTGTAAATTGGATTGCTCTTGGCTCTCTCACTTCTGACTTGCGGATCAGGTTTCTCAAGTAAGTTCATGTTTATCCATCTGCTTTGTAGCTTCCAGTGTTTTGTTTTTCTTCCAATTTCTTCCATGATCTTTCTTCTTGTTGGTTTATGCCTAAGAATCCCTTTCTGTCATTTTAGTGGGTTTCAAGAGAGTGTAAAGGTTAATGCATGCATTCAGTGTGTCTAATTTTTATTTTTTAAAACTTCTGGAAATTTTCAAACATAAGCAAATGGGAGAGAAAAGTATTACAAATCTCCACATATCCTTTTCTCAGTTTCCAGAATGATCAGCTATCTACGTATGGCCAATCTTTTATTAATATTCCCCCAAATCTGGGTGATTGTAGAGTAAAGCGCAGACCTCACATTCTTTAACCCATAAATTATTCAGTGTATCACTCTAAAACATAAAGATTGTTTTGAAAAAGGCATAGAGTCTGTAATGGTAAGGTTCATGTGTTAACTTGGCCAGGTGAATAAATGGTTTGTTTTTTCCAGTCAGTATCACCATATGCGGTGGCAGTTTCAGATTATTTTATAAATCCCCAAAAGAGAAAGATTATGTTTTAAACTAAGGTGTTCTTAGAGTCTGTAATGGTAAGGTTCATGTGTTAACTTGGCCAGGTGAATAAATGGTTTGTTTTTTCCAGTCAGTATCACCATATGCGGTGGCAGTTTCAGATTATTTTATAAATCCCCAAAAGAGAAAGATTATGTTTTAAACTAAGGTGTTCTTAGGGGTGCCATACCCTTTGATTGTATTAAATCCAGTTGAGGGTACTTTGATTAAATTACGTAATAAAATCAATTTAGGGCGTTTGATTGGACTATGTCGGTGAAGCATGAGCCACCTTGGGTCTCTCTCTCCTGGCTGGGTCTGATAAAAATGGAGACATAAAGAGAGACAGGCACAGACATGGAAAGGAAGTCACCATATTTGATCCTACATATGAGAGAAAAAAACTCCAATTTCCCCCACAGCTGAGCTGTGAGAAGCCCCTGAGAGTCTCAAATTGCTGAGGCCCAGGGAGAGATGAGGCATATGCCTGAGAGCTTGCAGCTGAACTCAGGAATAAAGCAACACAGTGAGACTGACAGAGGAAGCCCAAAAAGAGACAAGCCCTACGCCTAGTTGCCCACAGCTGAGCTTGGGAGCTCATGGTAAGTTCTGGAGGAGAAGGCAGAGACCTTGGCAGAGATCAGTGGCCATCGTGCTTCAGTACATGGCAGCTGAATTTGGGGAGAAAGCACCTCTTTTCACTTGGAACTGTAAGCTTTTATGTAAAATAAATCCTCTTTATAAAAGCTGACCCATTTCTGGTACTTTTCTTCAGCAGCCCTCTGGCAAACTAAAACAATAGCCTACAGTTTTTTTTTTTTTTAAATAGGCAAATAATTTTTTTTTTTTTGAGTCAGATATAAGCTTTGTTTGTACTTATGGACAGGAGATAGTCTCCAGTGGTGGTAGTCTGGAAAATGAAGGTCCTGCTCCACTAAGAAATGGGAAAATGAGGGTAATATAAGGGATTTCAGAACAAAGACATTCCATAGAGTGTGAAAACAGAGTTCCTGCTAGGGTCCTGCGATGGCACACATATGGGGTCTGCTGATGTTATCACAGGACTGAAGATTTCCCACTCTGAGGAGATTATGGTTTGCAATACCATCTATACAACATATCGCCAGCACCAAGAAAGGGAATGAAACCAATCAGATAAAGGGTAATAGCTAATTTATCAATGTTCTGTATGTGTTTTTGCATGTGATTTAGAACTTGCGAAATATTATGGGAGTGATAAGGTGCAATAAGGGCACAGGTCCCACCTTGTGCTGTAGTAAGAATATCTAAAGTTATCCTGTTCTGTAAAACTATCTTTCGTGGTTGGGTAGTTTCTTCATTTAGTAAGGAAATTGCTACTTTGGAGTCAATAAGGGCTTGAACATTGTGATTGGCTAAAGCTGCTATGCGTTTTTCAGTGATAATTGCAGCACCAAATGGCACAAAAATAGCCAGTGTGTAGAACCACTAGAGGGTGCTCTTTATATCTAGCCTTGATCATTTCCCAATTACTAGAAGTATGTTGTAATGGGTCATAATAATAATCGATTGGTTAGGGGAAAAATACTTTGTTTAGCAGTAATATTTTGACAGTGCTCTTATAATCATTGGTTAAAAAGGTTTAAAAACAATGCAAGTTATTGGTGGTAGGGTGAGATGTTTCAATGTTTCTTTGATGTTATATATGTTTGTTTTGTAAGTACACAACTATTATACATTTATTGATTATGTTTATGTATGAGTGATCTATTTCAATAAATTTAAAAAAATGAAAAAAAAAAAAGAGTGGTGGGGATATACAGCTGTCCCCATGTGCATCATCTGATCCTATTTTAGGGCAAATACGGTCACCTGTTTTCCCAGCAAGTCCATAGCCATCTTTTAGGGGACAAGTAGGCCCAGCAATGAGTGGCAGGTCTGCCATTGGAAGACTACTATTTTCTAGTTTGATAGTAAAATTACACAACTCAAGGGGTAACCACCCTACATCACAGATTCCCTCTTGCAATTCCATGCAGACAGGGGCAAGACAATCTAGGGTGACAGCCTCAGCTGTTAACCATCCTAAACCATCATATACAGCAGATCCTAATAAAGGCTTGGGCTTGTTCACCTATTTCCTTACAAAGGAAAAAATATCATTATGAATCTCATTGAAAGACAGCAGCTGGATTTCAGCCTTAAACGAGAAGGTCTTGTTCCAACCTTGTCAATGGGTGTACCATGTGGTCCATTTTGAATGCCAGTAGCAGCAGAGGTTGTTTAGTCTGTGCAAACCCAACATCGGGTTCGATTGTGGTCATGGGTTACTGTCAAAGCCCAGTATAGGAAAGTATTGGCTAGGGAGCTATGGGTGAAAAGAAAGGTGTTTGTGTGAAATAATGAAGTGCAGATCATGCTGCTCTAACAGTATACATGCAACATTTCCACTAGTATATAATAAAGCACCAGGTAGGGGAGTCCTATGAGGAGGCTTCCAATACCATACATTTTTGCCTTCTAAATTCACTCAAAAACTAGTTTAGGCATAAGGAGAACCCACATAGACACACATAGGGCCCTAATGGAAATAGGAGACCCTGGATTATTAATAAAGATTTTTACTGGTATTTTTTGTATAAACTGTGGTCTTATAACAATGTTTTGGATGACTCCTATTTCCCATGGGCTTCATATACCCAAACAGCAAGGCTGCATAGGCCGGTACCATGGCCAAAGGACCTAATTTTCCCTAGTTTGTATAGCTTGAAGCATAGGCAATACCAGATTATTACTTCCCCTTTTGGTCTGCTGGGTGGCTGGCCCTTTAATTTGTATTCTCAATGCCTGCATTCGTCCGGCTGTTAGCATTTCTACTAGAACAGGGGCTGCAGCCCTAGGTTCTGAATTTAAAGGGTTCAAGGCTGTAGTTGTATAGATCCCTTATCACCTTTTATTTGTTCCTTTAAAAGGCCATTCATCCTTTTTTTTATGACTTATAGGAAAATCCAAGCAATTTCTTGGTCCATCGCCCAAAACTGCACGAGGTGTCTTGTAAATGAAGTTTCTCGGTGACTGTCAATTTGAGCTGGCACCCATATAGGGCACTTACTTTTTCTAAGCTGTGAATACTGGCCCACTGGTGGGACTTTCTTACTGGGAAGGCCAACAAGAGTCCTGTGGCAATGTCTGCATCAGTGAAATCATACCTTGCCACTTCCAAGAGCAGGAGGGGCCTGATGTAATTCATTTGCCATCATGTAACTGGAGTCTGTGCTTGGCCAATATGTCCCATCCAGTGAGGTAATTGCCATGGTCAATATGCAAATATTTTAGTAGACATTTCACCAAAGAAGATCTTTGGCTAAAAAGCACATGAAAAGGTGCTCAGCATATATAGTCATTAGGGAAATGCAAATTAAATCCACAATGAACTGTCACTACACACTATACATACATACATGTATACAGACATAGAAACCCATTCAGTTAAATGATAATAATTGAAAATACAGACAATAACAAATGATAGTGAAGATATGGAGAACCTGGAATCTTCATACATTACTGGTAAAAATATAAAATGTACAACCAGTTTGGAGTACAGTTTTCACAGTTTCTTAAAAAGTTAAACATAAATTTACTGTTTCACATAGCAGTTCCTCTACTAGGTATCTAACCAAATGAAATGAAAACATATATCCACAAATAAATTGTATGCTAATGTTCATGTAGTCTTTATAAGTCCACACCTGAAAACAATCCAGGTGTCTATGAGCTGGTGAATGGATCAACAAAATGAGGTATATCTATGTATTAGAGTTCTATTCAGCAATAAAATGGAATGAACTGTTGATACATGCTATAATGTGAAAAACCTGAAAAACATGCTAAATGAAAGGAGCCAGATGCAAAAAGATTACATATTGCATTATTCTACTTAAGTATAATGTCCATAAAAGGCAAATGTTTAGAGACAGAAGTAGAGGGATGATTTTCTATGGTAGGCACAGTCCATTTTTAATTTATAATTTTCCCCCTTTCTCTTTTGCCTTTTATTTTTCAATGAACCCCTACCTTTTTTTCTCAGCTTTGTGTTGCCATCTGTTCCTATACTGCTTCCACTCCAAAATACCTAACTAAAGTTTCCCAGTCTCTGGTTACAATATCCTCTCTTTATTCCTTGCTTATTCAACAATTTAATTTGGTTGTTTTGAGAATTAAATCAGAAAAATGTATGTGACAAATTTAGCATGGTTTCTAGTGCATAGTCAGTAATCAAATAAATGGTATTTATTATTATCTCTCCCAGTTTAATTTTCTTCACTCAACTCTGAGTTTATCTGTGACTAGGCTTTTGATAGCACGGAGAAGAGCTCAAAGAAAGGACATTCAATAGATATCAGGCCCTGTTAAGCTAGGCCAGTGATTTTCAACGTGGTGATTTCTCAGGCCAGACTGCATAATAGGATCATCTGAGGACGTTTTAAAATGATAGAAGATGGGCCCTATTTCACACCAGTTGTGACCCTGGCATTGATATTTTAAAAACATCCTTAGGTGATTCTATTGGATTGCATTGAGAGCCTGTGGGCTAGATATAGCCTAGTCCCTCTCTACTCAAAGCATCACCTGGGGCCTTGTTAAAAATGCAGTCTCAGGTCCCAACAAGAGTAGGATCCTGGAAGAGCTAAAGATGTACCCTAATTCCATATTAATATTTGGGTTCTAGTTTAATATGTTTGGCAAGCAATGAAAATTGTGCAAAACAACTGAATTTTGGTTCATTGTAGGTTCTACTACAATGATAATTGATTTTAAACTAGTAAGTTTTCCTCTTTGAACATACCAGGACATTATGAAAAAGTAAGGACAAAATCATATTGCCTTGATGATTTCTGAAAGGAAATATTGTTGGTATTTTTGATAAGTACTCTGCCTTTAGTGCAGAATTTCTAAGCAATTAGAGTCATCATATGGATTGGGGAAATTGAGTATTCAAAATATTTTCAGACCTTTCTTAGTTGACAATTGCATTTAGAATTTTTAGTGTTAGAAGAATGACTGCTGCTTGATTTGGGATCTTTAAGCAAAAAATTTCTCTTGAAATAGGAAAATCCAAAATCAATGAGATATATGCAGGAAAGACTCAGTTTTGTAAATCTTACTTCTTAGAGATCTTAACCGTCCTCAGAAGGTAGTATTTTGGGTCATCATGGAAAAGAGTATGATAACCTTAGGTCAGATCACGTATTTTGACATTTACTTGCTGCAGGATATTGGGCAAGTTAATTACTGTTCCAAGGGCCTGTATCTTTATTTTAAAGTAGGATCACAAGACCTGCTTCAGAGGGTTTGCCATAAAGATGAAAATACAAGCATACAGCATAAATGCCTGTAGCATTTTACTTATAAAATGCTTGATATGAGTAAGAGTTTAATAGCGCTTCTCTGGAGTGGGCATAGACATGTGGCCAAAGGAAAAGTTCCCCAGTAATTGTTAAAAATAGTATCAAGTTGTTAACACAATGATTATTGCACATAAGTATAAAGGAAATCCCTTTTTAACAAATGAGTGAATTTTGCTTGTCAAATCAATTTCTGTTTTGTTTGTTTTTCCCCAAGGTGAGCTCTGTTCCCAGGGATGGAATTTCAGAGCTGAGACTAGATCTGTACTCCTGTTGGAACCTTTGAGATATTTTATTCAGAGTGCAGCTTGAAACAACTAGTTATTGTTGTCTATTACATAACTACATTTTTTGGCCTGGACTTCAGGCTGATCCAGAAATACATTTATTTTATTTTATTTTTTAAAAAGATTTTATTTTTATTTATTTCTCCCCCCGCCCCGTTCCCCCCAATGTCTACTCTCTGTGTCCATTTGCTGTGTGTTCTTCTGTGTCTGCTTGTATTCTCATTAGGCAGCTCCAGGAACTGATACTGAGATGTTCCAGAGAGAGGCAATTGCTGTCTTGTACCACCTCAACTCCGTTCTGTTACATCTTTTTATTTTCTCTCCTCTGTGTCTCTTGTTGTGTCATCTTGCTGCACCACCTTTCTGCGTAAGCTGGTACTCCTGTGCAGGGAGACTTTCCCATGTGGGCCGGTGCTCCGTGTGGGCCAGCTTGCCCTTACCAGGAGGCCCTGGGCATCGAAACCTGGACCTCCTACATGGTTGACTGGAGTTCAATTGGTTGAACCACATCCCGTTCCCCCAGTTATATGTTTAGAGTGAGGAAATTCCCACCTCTGTTGCCTTAGAATCTCCAATTTTTTAAGGAGACCCACTGATTGTCCAACAAAGAGTGATTAGGGGACTCTTAGGCAGTGAACTTCATTTGTCTTAGTGAAGTCTTTAATGAGTACTTTAATGAGTAGTTTCTAGATGTAGTTGGCAGACCTTTCTTCTCTTTGCCTAAATATTTCTATGCAGTGAAGGTAAGAACACTTATTGGTAGTTTTATAAAGGAATATTTAGGGTCAGTGCCCCTTGCAATTCCCACTTGCCATTTTTCTGTTATGTCTGTTATCAGTTTAGGAAGAGTACATATACTTTGGGGAGGAAGCTTTTTTCTCTTAACCTAGGGCAGGACATATTTTCCCTTTATTATTTTTTGTTTATTTCCCCCTAAGGGCCTTTTTTAACAAATCAATTTTATTGATACATATTGATTGATAAAGCATTAATCCATCAAAGGGTACAATCAGTGGTATTAGTGATAATCATATATTTTTGCATTCATCACCTGAGTCATTCTTAGAGCACTTTCATTATTCCAATAATAGTAATAATAAAAAACAAAAAACAAAAACTCATCACCTCTCAATCTCTCTATGCTTCTGTACATAGCTGCTATTCTTTTTCCTTCTCTTAGTATATTTGAATTCATATTTTGTAGAAACAGTCTTATATATGCAGTATCACCCACATTCATGTTATACATGTGGCTTTAC
This sequence comes from Dasypus novemcinctus, assembly GCF_030445035.2. Lineage (NCBI taxonomy): Eukaryota > Metazoa > Chordata > Mammalia > Cingulata > Dasypodidae > Dasypus > Dasypus novemcinctus. The sequence goes on along the minus strand of NC_080684.1, from coordinate 83,939,599 downwards.
TAGCTTATGCAGTTCCAAGTTACAGTTTTTAGCCTTTTTTCTAGTAAGTACATGACCTTAGACTTTCCTTTCAACCACCGTCATACCGTATAATAGCTTTGCTAGTTACAAACACCAGGATGTGCTTTAACAATTTCTATTGATTTCCAAAAATTTACAAACAATTTTTTTACCAATTCTGCACACATTAACCCTTAGCTTTCAATTCTCTACACTCCTGTTTTCTGGTGACCTATATTCTAATTATTAACTCCATGAGTTTACACAATACCTAATTTGTAATACTGCAGTCATACAGTAATTGCCCTTTTGTGTCTGGCTTGCTTCACTCAATATAATATCCTCCAGGTTCATCCATGTTTTCATATGCTTCATGACTTTATTACTTTTTACTGCTGTATAATATTCCATTGCGTGTATACACCACAATTTGTTTATCCATTCATCAGTTGATGGACACCTAGGTTGTTTCCAACTTTTGACAATCATGAATAATGCCACTGTGAACACTGATGTGCAGATGTCTGTTCGTGTCTCTGCTCTCAGTTCTACTGGGTATATACCTAGTAATGATATTGCCGGGTCACACGGTAAGTCTATATTCAACTTTCTTAGGAACTGTCAAATAGTCCTCTACAGTGGCTGTACCATTCTACATTCCCACCAACAGTGAATGAATTTTCCTATCTCTCCACATTCTCTCCAACATTTACAGTTTTCCAACTTTTTAATAGCAGCTAGTCTAATAGGTGTGAAATGATATCTCATTTTAGTTTTGATTTGCATTTCCCTAAGTGCTAGTGATGTGGAACATTTTTTCATGTGTTTCTTTGCCATTTGTATTTCTTCTTTGGATAATTGTCTTTTCAAGTCTTTTGGCCATTTTTAAATTGGGTCATTTGTCTTTTTATTGTTGAGTTGTATGATCTCTTTCTATATCATGGATATTAAACCCTTATCAGATATATGATTGCCAAATATTTTCTTCCATTGAGTTGGCTGCCTCTTCACCCTTTTGACAAAGTCCTTTGAGGTACAAAAGTGTTTAATATTGAGGAGGTCCCATTTATCTATATTTTCTTTTGTTGCTTGTGCTTTGGGTGTAAGGTTTAAGAAACTACCACCCACCACAATATTTTGAGGATGTTTTCTACATATTCTTCTAGGAGTTTTATGGTTGTTGTTTTTATATTTAGGTCCTTGATCCATTTAGAGTTAAATTTTGTATAAGATGTGAAATAGAGGTCCTCTTTCTTTCTTTCTTTCAGGTATGGATATCCAGTAGTCCCAACACCATTTGTTGAATATACTGTTCTGGCCCAGCTGGGAAGACTTTACTGTCTTTTTAAAAACCACTTGACTGTAGATGTGATGAAGGTTTATTTCTGAGTTCTCAATTCAGTTCCATTGGTCAATGGGTCTGTCTTTATGCCAGTACCATGCTGTTTTTTTTTTTTTGTTTTTGTTTTTGTTTTTTACTGTAGCTAAGTAATATGCTTTAAAGTCTGGAAGTGAGAGTCCTCCAACTTCGTTCTTGTTTAAATCTTTTTGGCTATTCAGGGCCCCTTACCCTTCCAAATTAATTTGATAATTGATTTTTCCATTTCTTTTGCCTTTATTTTTTTGTCTAACAAAAGGTACTTTTATGTGCCCTACCTTGTGAAGCTGTGTTAGGTCATCTGGTTATCAAGGAGCAGAACCTTAATCCATCTATCTGAAGAATAAAGAAGGGTTTATTATAAAAAGACATGTATCTACCACCATATATCTGCTTTGATGGTCAGAGGATTGTGTTCAGGATAATTTAACCCAAACCAAGACATTAGGAATGTTGTGCACTGGGACTAATATGGCCACTACAGAAGTTTAACTCCAGCTGAAATTAATAAGGGAATGGGTTGGGAAAGAGGAGAAAGGGAAATTAACATCAACTGAAGTTGTAGGGTATTTTGTTAATTAGCCTCTTAAGGATACTGTACCAGAGGTTTAATATTCTAATTTTAAATGTGAGGAAAGTTAATCTCAGTTATTTTAAATAATCTTTTTCAAAGTCACTCAGTAAATTTGTTGTGGAATCTGGAATTAAGGCCTTTTTGCCTTCAAATGTCTCATATTATTAAATCATACTGCTCCAGGAGCACTTTATCCAATAGAAAAAAAATCTTTAACATGTAGGAGATTCTAGGAAGAAATAGAAATGATTTGTTTAGATTTATTATGTTGGATTTGGAATACTGGCTAAAATTAGAATATAGAAATATATTTTGAAAATTGTTATTGCTGCCTTTGGAAAGTGGTTCTGTCTAAAACAAGCAGGATATCTTGCTGGAAAAGAAAGATATTGGTTTTTTAAAAAAATTTAAATGGATTCAGCTAGAACAACATTCATTTCACATGTGCTAGATACTGTGTTAGGTGCTGACAATCTATAAATGTTAAAAAACTGGTTCAGAGATGTTAGAAATTTTCCCTGGTCACATAGCTAGTAGAAGGAGTTTCAGAATTTATCCAGGTCTGTCTAGTTCTAAAACACATGCTTATTTTACTACACTGCTCTGCCTTCTAGAACACTAGGCGGGCCTAACCATTGGAGCAAAACTGTTCAATAGAAATATAATGCAAGTCACATGTATAATTTAAAATTTTCTAGAATCCACGTTTTAAATAGTGAAGCTAATTTTAATATTTTATTTAATGCAATACATCCAAAATATTATCATTTCAATGTGTAATTAGTATAAGCAATTATTAATGAGGTATTTTACAATCTTTATCTCATATGATGTCTTTGGAATCTTGATTGAGTTTAGCCACATTCCAAGTACTTCATAGCCACATGTTGCTAGTATTTGCCTTATTGGACAGTATAACATTAGAGTATTAATGTCCATCTAACCATTTATTAATGTTGTCATCTCCATTGAACCTTTCAGGATACCAAGTACTGACCCATTAAATGGGCAATACTAGTAGCTTACCATACCTGAACTGTTGGGTGCTGCATTAGATGGTATATGTAGGGCCAAGCTTAAAGATTCAAAATGGCTTCTAGGAATTTATTCTGGGGAGCATGCATAATGGAATTCCAGCTAATTATTAAGGCTACTATCTACTCCAGAGGGGTTTTGTCACTACATGTAAAATAATCTTTAAATCATGTTTTGAGTTTCTTGAAAGCCACATCTTTAATATTCTTAACAGTTTCTGTAAGATAAAGTTTGTTCTTGAGTATTTTTCCCTTTGTGTGTTTTGATATGTGTCTAGCAGTTATCTGCAAATGAGTAGACTTGTATGGATTTGTTAATTCACATATTGACTAATTTGTTAACTTATGGATACACAATGCATCTATCACATTTTATAATTTTTGTAAGGTCCAATTAACGCTATTGATACCAAATAAGAAAAAGTTAGTAACAGACATGCTAACTGAGGCATATTCTATTATTTGCTATCTTTAATAATTTACTAAAGAATTTTGTTGGTAGTGTGTATATTATATACCATTGTATTTTGGTTTTATGTATGTGCAAGTATATATATAGGCATTCACACACACATGCAGCTTAAGAAAGATAGAAACATTTGAATATATATAATGAGAAAGATAAACATTAAGGAAGAATTAATCATGACATAATAGAAAATGCCATTTGTATTGGTTGTTTGTTGAAAAGTATTTATGGAATGGTCACAAGTTTCAGGCACTCTGTGTTTGCATAGGTTCTGATAAAAATAAAGCAAATAGTCCCTTCCTTCTCAGGGTTTACCACTTTGTGAAAGATAGACATAATGGATTTGCTATTCATTTATGAAATTGTGTATACTGATAGCTCATTCATTTTGATTGCTATTCTTTTATGTGGATGTACCACATTTTGTTTATTCATTTGTTTTTGTTTTTTTTTTTAAAGATTCATTTTATTTATTTAATTCCCCCCTCTCCCCCCAGGTTGTCTGTTCTCTGTGTCTATTTGCTGCATCTTGTTTCTTTGTCCGCTTCTGTTGTCATCAGCCACATGGGAAGTGTGGGCGGCGCCATTCCTGGGCAGGCTGCACTTTCTTTCTCGCTGGGCGGCTCTCCTTACGGGTGCACTCCTTGCGCGTGGGGCTCCCCTACGCGGGGGACACTCCTTGCGCGCATCAGCACTGCGCATGGGCCAGCTCCACACGGGTCAAGGAGGCCCAGGGTTTGAACCGCGGACCTCCCATGTGGTAGACGGACGCCCTAACCACTGGGCCAAGTCCGTTTCCCTGTTTATTCATTTGTTTAAGGACATTTCCATTTATTCTCATTTTTGGTGTTTATGAATAAAGCTAACTATCAATATTCATGCACAGGTCTTCATGTGAATGTAACTGTTTCTCTCGGTAAATAGTTAAGAGTGGAATTGCTGGGTCATATGGTTTGTGTATTTTTAACTTTATTGGAAATTGCGAAACTGTTTTCAAAAGTAGCTGTACTATTTTGCATTCCCACCAGCAATGTTTGAGAGTTCCAGTCTCTCTGCTTACTTGTTTAGTACTTGCAATTGTTAGCTTTGGGTTTTGTTCCTTGCCATTCTAATATGTATGCAATGGTAGCTCTTGGGTTTTCATTTGCATTTTTTCCAGTGACTAATGATGTTGAGTATCTTTTCATGTGCATATTTACCTTCTGTATATCTTCTTTGGTTAAGTATCTCTTCAAGTCTTTAGTCCATTTTTGCAATGAAATTTTTTTACTATTACTTTGATTGTTCTTGATATATTCTTGATACAAGTTCTTTGTCTGATATGTGTTTTATCTTTTTTTCCAAGTCTATGACTTACCTTTTCATTGTCTAAACAGTTTTTTTGGCAGAGCACAATTTTGAAAATGTGAAGGTAAGTGTATCAAAATTATTTCTAGGGATGTGCTTTTCGTGTTGTATCTTTGTCTATAACAAGGTTACAAAACTTTTCTCTCATGTTTCTACTAAAAATTGTGTTTTATATTTTTACGTTTATATTTAGGTCTATGACCCTTTTGAGTTAAGTTTTAAAAAGGTGTGAGGCATGGTGTGAGGCTTTTTTTTTGCATATAGATGACCATTTGTTATAGCATCTCTTATGGAAAAAACTATCATTTCTCCATTGAATTGTCTTTGTACCTTTGTCAAGACTCAAGTATCATGTTTATGTGGACTATTGCTTGATTTATTTCATTAACCTATATATTTTTCTTTAACCTGTATCATATTACTATAGTTTTATACTAAGTCTTCATGTCAGAGAGTATGAATCTTCTAACATGGTTTTTTTAATCAAAATTATTTTGGCTATTATTGTTCATTACCTTCTGTATAAATGTTAAAATTAGCTTGTCGACATCTACCAAAGATATTATCAAGATTTTGATTGGAATTGCATGAACCTACAGATCAATTGTGGGATAGTGACATCTCAATAATATTTTCTTCTAATCCATATACATGGTATATGCCTTTATTTAGTTAAACCTTCTTTGATTTCTTTGTTCAGTGTTTTGTAGTTTTCACATATTTTAAAAATATTTACACCTAAGTTTTCTTTATTAGTTTGTTATTATGGTAGAATACATTGATTGAATTCTGAATATCAAAACCTGTTTTGCATTCCTGAGATAAACCCCAATTGGTTGTAGTGTATTTTTCTTTTTTGTGTATTACACAATGTACTAATAATATTTGTGGAGTGTTTTTTGCATCTAGGTTCATGAGAGATACTTGTCTGTAGTTTTGTTTTCTTTCTTTTGTCTAGTGTGGTATCAGGATGACACTGGATTCATTGAATAAATTGGAAAATAGTCCCTAATCTACTATTTTCTGAAAGAGATTGTGTAGACCTGGTATAATCTCTTACTTAGATGTTTGGTAGAATTGCTCAGTGAAATTGTCTGGGCCTGGAGATTTTTGCTTTTGAAAAGTTTATAAATACAAATTCAGTTTCTTTAATGTTTATAGGAGTATTCAGTTTATCTATTTTACTTTGGGTGAATTTTGGTAGTTTATGCTTTATAAGGAATTGGTCCATTTAATCTAAGTGGTTGAATTTGTGTGCATACAATTGTTCCCTTATTTCTTTGTTCTTTTTAATGTCTGTGAAATACTCACTTTCAGTACAGGTATTGGTAATTTGTATTTATTCTTTTTTGTAATGCTTGCTAAGCATTTATCAATATTATTGATATTTTCAATGAACCAACTTTTCCCCATATAATAAACTTTATTTATAGAGAAGTTATAGATTGCATAGAAGTTATATTGAAAGTATAGGGGATTCCCATACACCCCATCCCCTTCCCATCCCATATTTTCCCCTATTAATAACATCTGACATCATTGTGGTACACTTGTTATGCTTGATGAACAAATATTCAAGCATTGCTACTAAGCAAAGTCTATAGTTTACATCAGGGGTTCTTATCAAGGGGTCTATGAGCTTGAATTGAAATTCAAAAAAACATTCTTGAGGGGACATGTTGGTATGGAGGTAATATATTTATTAAATAATGCATAATATAATGTGGACTTAGTAAGGGGTCTATGGTTTTCACCTGACTGGCAAAGGGATCTGTGGAACAAAAAAGGTTAAGAACCCCTGGTTTACATTGTGATTTATACTTTTCACTGTACAGTTATATAGGATTTGACAAAATGTATGATGGCCTATATCTGTCATTGCAATATCATGTACAACAATCCAATCCACTAAAAATGCCCTATGCTCCATCTATTCTTTCCATCCCCTCCCCATAGAACCTCTAGTAACCACTATCTTTATATCACTTTTACAAGTTCTCCCATTACAACAATAATACTAAGTCTCCTTTGGTCCATGGTTGTATTTGTTTATTTGTTTGTTGTACTTTTGTTCATTCCTCAATCTTAAGGATTTTGGGATGGTGATGGCTGCTCTGTTTCAGATTGAAAAGAGACTTAGATCTTATGGGGAAGATGGAAGGAACTGTTGTGCTTGCAGTTGTAGATACTCTTGTTTTTTTGTTTGGGGGTTGTCCATCATCATCATTTTGTTAATTGTCCTGGGGGAGATCAGCGAACTGGAGGGTAGGTGTTGGCCACAACTCTGCTGAGATTCAGGGCTCAACTAGCAAGTGAAAAGACTGAAGGTTTAATTCTCTGGGACATGTATTTTGGGAATAGTGATAATTATAGGCTCAAATAAAAGGGGTAGAAGTATCATGTGTGGGAAAATTATAAATGAACCTAACTCTGTTACACTGTCAAATAGATTATCATATATTCAGAGGTATGGTCCACTGATGGGGTGCTGATTTCGTGGGGTTGTGTCTTGCCGATAGTGTCCAGATATATCTAGATGCTTTGGAGCACCCCAGGGAGGCTTATCTCTGGGAGTCATGTCCCACATGAGGAGGGAAGATAGTGAACTTATATGCTGAGTTTGGCTTGGAGAGAGGCCACATTTGAGCAACAAGGAAGCTTTTAGGAGGTAACTTTTAGTTAATAGTTTCTGTTAGGCTAAGTTTCCATCTCACAAGAACAAGGTTCTTAAGTACAAGCATTAATATCATAGACTTAGCATATGGATCTGTTTTCCTTTTATTAACCCCTGCCTATGTACTCTGGAGATTCTTGCCACTCTATTTGAGAATGTAGCAGGACTCCTCAGGGTGGGAGTTTAATATTTTGTTGGTTATTGTATGGGTTTCCACCCATTGAGATAATACCTTGTGACAACTTGAACACATTCATATTTCATAGAGGCATGCCCTAGGTGTACCTTCCCCATACTTCCATCAAATGATGAGGAAAAAAATCCCATCAATTCTTCTACTACTTTTCTATTTTAAATTTCATTGACTTATGTTCTTATATTTATTATTTCCTTTCTTCTGCTTTAATGGGTTTAGGGCTAATTGTAGGTTCAAATATAAGGGTAGAAGATGTACTTTGGTCCTATTTGTGTTACTGATTTGTTTAATTCCTTTTTTGTTTATACAGCATAAAATGTGATGCTGTGTGCTTTCAATTCTTTTAAATATGTTGGAGTTTTTTTTACAACCTAGGATGTGGTCTATCTTGGAAAATGTTCCATGTTCATGTGAAAAGAATATGAATTCTGCTATTATTAGGTGGGCTGTGCAATAAATGTCAAATAGATCCATTTGGTTGTTGGTGTCTTTGTTCTCCAATATTCTTTTGTTATGGATTGAATTGTGTCCCCCCAAAAGATATGTTCAAGTCCTAATACCCAGACCCTGAATGTGATCCTGTTTGGAAACAGGATATTTGAAGATGTTATTAGCTAATGAGGACTAAATGGATTAAAGTGGGTCCTAATACAATATGACTGATGTTTTGTAAGAAGGGGAGAATCAGACACAAAAAGATAGAATATGGCCATGTGACAGAGGCAGAGATTGAGTTTTGCCACAGATTGTTGGCAAGGCATTATCAGAACCGTACAGAAGTCAGAGAAAGTATGGCAGTATGACATCTTTACTACAGACTTCTAGCCCCTAAAAGAGTGATAGAATAAATTGCTGCTGTTTTAAGCCTCTCAGTTTGTGGTACTTTATGTCAGCCCTAGCAAACTAAGACACAATGCTTATTGCTTAGTTTTTATCTACTGTCTCTATTATTGTAAGAGAAGAGTTTTGAAGTATCTAACTTTAACTGTGGATTTTCCTATTTCTCCTTCTAGTTTTGGTTTCTTTATGTGTTTTGAGGGTCTATTGTTAAATGTATACACATTTGGTATTGTAATATCTTCCTAGTGATTTGATCTTTTTGCTATGAATTTGAGATTCCGGGCTCAACCAGCATATGAACAGCTGGAAGATTTTAGTCTCTGGGACTTATTGGGTATAGTGGGTATAGTGCTAATTATAAGTTCAAATAAAAGGGGCAGAAGAACCATGTGTAGGAAAATTATAAATGAGAATAACTCTGATACATTGGGGAGACAGATTATCATAGATTTCAAGGTAGGACCCACTGACAGGATGACAATTTCCTGGGGTTGTCTGCCCTGCCTATAGTGCTCAGATGTCTCTAGAGCCCTCAGGAGGACCCCTGCTTGAGGCACTGTTTACTGTGGCAGTCAGTGAGATCCTCCTGAGACGTGCTTAAGTATAACCTCTGGAATGACCCCTTGACTCACTTTGAAATCTCTTAGTCATAAAAACTCATTTGCATTTTAATATCCCCTCCTTTTGATCAAGGTCTTTTTCCAAATGCATTGCTAGTTGGCACTTGATAATAATCCCTCAGCACCAGGGAGGCTCATCCCCAGGAGTCATGTCCCAGGCCAGGGGGTGGGGTGAGGGAGGGGTAGTGAGTTTATATGCTGAGTTTGGTTAGAGAGAAGCCACATTTGAGCAACAAGGAGGCTTTCAGGAGGTAACTTGTAGGCAATAGTTATTATTATAGGCAGTTTCTATTTCACAAAAACAAGGTTCATAACTGCAAGAATCAGTATCAAGGGCCTGACACATTGGTATGTTCTCCTTTGCTAAGGAACTGCCCATGTACTCTAGAGATGCAAATCTGCAATCCCAAACCTCCCCTGAAAAAAAGCCAACAGCAAAATAATAAAATTTAAAAAATGTTTGCATTGTGCCTTTCATCACCATAAGATCTGTTATCTTTTATTTATATTGACAATTTTTTTCTGTTTGTTCCTTCAGTTCCTTATTTTTTTCACTTTATTTTCAAAAAGCTTTAGGTTACCAAAAAGTCACATAGAAAATAAAGGAGATTCCTATATGCCACATGCCTTCCCCTACCAATAACATCCTACATGAGTACGGTACATTTGTTACAACTGATGAACAAATATCTAGGCATTATTACTAACCATGGCCAATAGTTTACATTATGGCTACATTATGGTTACATTACAGTGTGAAGTGTGCTTATCCTATCTTACCCAGAACCAAAACCTAAGGGATAGTTATTGTTGAATTCTGGATGATGGCTTCAGTGGAAGGGAAAACAACTATCAAACTATGTGTTGTGCTTAATTTTAGCTTTCACCTGACTGATTACTTAGTTAATTAAGAACTTAGTTAATTTGTTAAATAAGAACTTTAATCATGATGGGGCTGTTGGTAAAGGAAGGTGAGTTTTCAGTTCACAAATCTTTCAATTTATGCAAAGAAGAAATACAGAAAACACATGTTCATAGGATAAGGGATATAATCACAGTAAATGATTTGGGAGCAAAAGGCTTAAAAACTGCACCATGTTTTTATGTTTTGGACTCTCTACTCATTATGTAAATGTGTATAACATGCATTCTATATTAGTGGCTCTAATTATTGACCAGTATGTTTTCCCCTAACAGTTTTATGCCTTTACATAGAAGGCAGTTGAATGGAGAAATAATGTGGCTCAAATCTTGCAGTGTCATTTTGGAATGTTTCCTTATTTGCCAGTCTTTGATACCAAATGGTAGCTTATTTTATATTCTGTAGGAAAACTAAATAGAACCTGGTAACTCAGATTTGAATGATACTGTCCTTGAACAGTAATAGTATAATGGTGCTGATCAAAGACTCTAGAGCCAGGTTGAATTTAATCCCACTTACCTACCTTTTGGCTGTGTAACATTGAGAAAATTATTTTACCTGTTTGTACATCAACTTCATCCTTTATAAAATTGGTGTAGTGATGATAACTCATTTTATTGTTTTCAAGATTCAATAAGTTAATATTTGTAAAGAACTTAGAACAGTGCTTGCCAATCTCATTACTTTAGAAAACTGGATCTGTTGGAATTAAAAGTAATAGCTAATATTTATTGATTATTTATGTGCCAGGCACTTTCTTCACTTAATCCTCACCACTACTCTACATTTTTTAGATAAGAGACTGATGTTAAGAGAATTTTTCCAAGACCATATTTCTAATAAATGGTAGAGACAGGATCTAGGCAGTCTGACTGCAGAACTCATGCTCTTAGCTTCTACATCCTATTACTATAGAATGTGGATAAACAACAATGTAATATTCTAAAGTAATGATGCATAATCAACAATACTATCTGTTATCAGCAAGTAAAGTTTTGCTAAGGAGTATATTTTGTTTATACCTATTGTATTAGTCAGCCAAAGGGGTGCTGATGCAAAATACCAGAAATCTCTTGGTTTTTCAAAAACAGCATTTATTTGGGGTAGAAGTGTAAGTTACTTCCCTCACCAAAGTCTGTTGCATGTGTTAGAGCAAGATGGCTGCCAAGGTCTGCAAGAGTCTAGCCTTCCTCTTCCTCTTCCTCTTAAGGCTCCATGGTCCCAACTTCTTCCAATATCAACTTAGGTTGGGGTAAGTCTCAGCTCTCTCCCAGTGCTCAATTCTCTCTGGGCTCAGCTGTTCTGCTTTTTCCACAAGGCCAGCTGTGAACTCTCAGGTGACTAGCTCGTCTCTCTTCCCGGGGCCTTCTCACAACCAAGCTCCTCTGTGTGCTTACTTCCCAGGGCTCCAGCTCAAAATTCCAACCTCCCTTCTCTGCAGTGTGGTTTCTCTGTTTGTCCCTGTCCACCAAGGGGGCAGGGACACAATGTCCTATTGATGTGGCCCAATCAAAACCTTAATCATTATTTAATCAAGTAAAAGTGAAACCTCTGAAAACAATGTAATCTAATATTCCCAGAGGAAAAGACCAGCTCACAAACATAATCCAATATCTATTTTTGGAATTCATACATAATGCCAAACTGTTCCACCTATGAAAGTTCTTAACTTTAAATTCATAATTAGAGAGTTTCTTATTTCAAAATGGCAGAAAAATTTCAGTCCTTCATCAGAAATCACTTAAAACAGTGAATAAAACTAGAAACAGAAACACAAATTCCATCTGCAGTTAACTAGGCAATATATCTAACCTTCATCAACACAGAATAGAAAGATGGAAAGCAGATGGAAGAATTGTAGATAATTTAGAAATTAAACCTAAACATCTGCAGGGAGATGTGCCAATGATAAGCACACTGATACATCCAGCAAAACAGACTCAGGAATAAGAGGCAATAGGGTGTGATGAGATTGTGGGGGAATGTGTGAATGGGATACAAACAGGAGGACTGTTTCATATTAATTTTATTTCCTGGTCCCCAACTCCACATGGCACTCTCCCATCTCTGTGGCATAGTGAAGGTATGATCTATGAAGAACTGAGCAACTACAAAGAGAGGGTAGGAGTAAACAGAATTAAGTGAAGTCTGCATATCAAATAGTGAGACTTCTAGCTCCCTTCCTGTGCTTAGCTCAGTATTAGCAATTAGACTTACAACCATTTCTCCTCACACTTTCCCAAACAGTAGATTAAAGGATCCTTCTCTGATTATTACACACTCCACAGAAAATCTCTAGGTACTGACGTGGGGTTCTCTGATTTTAAAAAACCTACTGGCCTCTAGCTGTCATTCTGACTCTGCCCCGAGCCTGAGAGGAAGCCAGGCTGACTGAAACTCTTAGTGTCAGCAGGAACCAGTTTCTTTCAGGCAGATCAGCCTGCAGCCCTAGCCTAGGCCTCAGCTCTGCCTATGGCAGGGAGGAGGCTGAGGAGCCCTGCACCAGCCTATACGGATAACTGCAGAAAAGTTTGGCTGGCACTGACTGAAAATTAGAAGTCCACCAGGGCAACTGCAGTCATCTTGGATCCGTACTGCATAGACTGCTGCCCACACATGCAGCTCCATCCCTGCCCCAGGCAGGGGAGAAAGGGATGTAAATCTTCATCAGTCTCTCTGGGCAACTGCAGTCTAGGTCTGCATGTGAATTATTCCCCTGGCAAAGGAGAAAGTTGGAAGAAGCATCATTGGTCCCTGGTGCAATGAGGGACAGCTTGAGCCTCTACAGCTTACAGCACCAACTACATGGTTGGCCCCTACTGCAAAACCAGCAAGGGAGAAACAATAGGAAGTCCTAAACTAGAGAGAAAAACTGCACCCAGAAAAAATACTTTCATAAGCCAGATGCGAAGACACCAACAAAAAATTACAATCCACACCAAGAAACAGGAAGCTATGGCCCAGTGAAAGGAAGAAGATAAGAATCCAGATGACATAAAGGAGTTGAGAAAACTAATTAGAGATGTTCAAACAAATCTCCTCAATAAATTCAATGAGATGGGTAAAGATATTAAGGATATTAAGACATTGGATGAGCACAAAGAAGAATTTGAAAGCATACATAGAAAAAGAGCAGATCTTATGGGCATGAAAGGTGCAATCACTGAAATTAAAAAAACATTGGAATCATATAATAGCAGATTTGAGGAGGCAGAAGAAAGGATTGGTGAGCTTGAAGAAATGACCTCTGAAAGTGAACATACAAAAGAAGAGATGAAGAAAAGAATGGAAAAAATTGAACAAGGTCTCAGGGAACTAAATGACAGCAAAAGGCATGCAAACATATGGGTCATGGGTGTCCCAAAAGGAGAAGAGAAGGGAAAAGGGGCAGAAGGAATATGTGAAGAAATGGTGGAAAATTTCCCAACCCTACTGAAGGACGTAGATATCCATGTCCAAGAAGCACAATGTACTCCCATTCAAAAAAATCCAAATAGAACAACTCCAAGACACATACTCATCAGAATGTCAAAGGCCAAAGACAAAGAGAGAATTCTGAGAGCAGCAAGAGAAAAGCAATGCGTAACGTATAAGGATGCCCAATAAGTGCTGATTTCTCACCAGAAACCATGCAGGCAAGAAGACAGTGGTCTGATATATTTAAGATACTACAAGAGAAAAACTTCCAGCCAAGAATCTCATATCCAGCAAGACTTTTAAAAATGAGGGTGAAATTAGAATATTCACAGATAAACATAAACTGAGAGAATTTCTAAGCAAGAGACTAGAATTTCAGGAAATACAAAAGGGTGTGCTAGAGCCTGAAAAGGAAAGACAGGAGAGAGAGGCCTGGAAGAGAGTCTAGAAATGAAGATTATATCAATAAAAGTAACCAAAATTTCAAAGGAATGGGGAAAGTAATATATGACAGATAAAACTCAATAGGAATAAACTTAACCAATAATGTAAAGCACTTGTATTAAGAAAACTGCAGCTCAGTGTTAAAACAAAAAAGCCCTAAATAACTGGAAGAACATTCCATGCTTATGGATTGGAAGACTAAATATCATTAAGATATCAGTTCTACTCAAATTGATATACAGATTTAATGCAATCCTCATAAAAATTCTACCAGCATTAAAGAAAACATTGAAAGCACGATCATTAAATTTATTTGGAATGGTAAGGAGTCCTGAATAGCCAGAAACATCATAAAAAGGAAAAATGAACCCACATCTCCAGACTTTAGATCATAATACCTACGTATAGTGGTGAAAACAGCATGGTACTGGCCTAAAGACAGACACAATAGACCAATGGAACCAAATTTATGGTTTAGAAACAGACCCTCACAGATATGGTCAAATGATTTTTGACTAGCCTGTTAAACTCACACAGCTCGGGCAGAACAATGCATTCCACAAATGGTGCTAAAAGAATTGGACATCCATAGCTGAAAGAAGGAAAGAGGACCCCTATCTCACACCTTATCCAAAAACTAACTCAAAATAGATTTAAAAAAACTAAAAATAAAAGCAAGAACCATAAAACTTCTAGAAGAAATTATTGGAAAATATCTTCAAGGCCTGGTGGTAGGTGGTGGATTCTTAAAGGAGATAAGAGAAGACTGAGTGGACTACTGATGTTTAATATATGTAGAAGTTTTAATTAGCTTTACTGTAAAAGTGTGGAAATGTATAGAGTTGATGGTAACACACAGTGAGTAACAGCTAGTTTATAAATGGGGATGTAACTGAAAATGGTATCTAGTTATGTAAATGCCAATTGACAGAATGCTTGAGAATAATCTAGGAACTGGATAGCACAGTAAACCAAAAGGTGGGTGAGAATTGTGGTTGATGGTATAGATGCAAGAGTGTCCTTTGTGAGCTACAACAAATGTACATCACTACTGCAAGTGTTGTGAATGTGGAGAAGTGAGGGAAAAATACAGCTGGAGTGACCTATGGACTGTGGTTAGTAGTAATATTATAATATTCTTGCATCTATGCAAAAGATGTACTATGTTGATACTGAGGCAGTATGGAAAAAGTGAGCCAAATGTATGCTATTGGAATGGCAATAATCAGATTTCTGTACATGTACATAATTGTTTTATAAGTTTACCACTTCTTTATAAAAAAAATCTATATATATTTAAAAAATAATAATAAGGTGGGTTGGGGGAAAAACACACCAAATGTAAGATAAGAACTACGACTAATAATAAGATTTTGACAGTGTTTTTTCACAGTTCACAACAAACGCCTCATGACAATACAACGTGTTGGTGGAGGGTTGATGTATGGGACCTCTGTATGACGTTATGCATGTTTGCTTTGTAAGTTCACAACTTTTACTATATACTTAATTGTTTATGTGTGTTCACATATAAATGATATAAAGATAATAATAATGGCATTGGTTAGGGGAAAATACTTTGTTTAGTAGTAATATTTTGGCAATGTTTTTTAATCATTAGTTAAAAAGTTTTAAAAACAATGCAAGTTATTGGTCGTAGGGTGAGATGTTATATATATTTGATGTTAAATGTTTGCTTTTTAAGTAAACAACTATTATACATTTATTGTTTATGTATGAATGATATATTTCAATTAAAAAAAAGTAAAAAAAAACCCAAACCTACTTGACCTCTTCATTGTCCTACATTGAAGTTTACCACACATCAAGCTTTGTCCACATGCACACACCTTCCAATCACATTTTTCAGTACCTCATTCTTAGATGTGAGTGTAGAATCAATTACCACCAATCAAGGAAAGTTTCCAATAAAATGCAAGATACCAACACAAACCAATAAATAACAAGAAAAAGCTCAGAAGAGAAACTCTGAGGGCAAAAAAGAAAAATTTAAAATAAAATCACTATCCTCAATAGATGGGTAGATTTTGCAACTTTAAAATAAGAATGCAATGCCAGGAAAAAGAATAAGAAAAAACTCTAGGCAATAAAATATTTGGTGGAGGGGCTAAATGCACATGAGGGATTCTTCCAGAAAGTAGAACTAAAAGATAATAAGATGGGAAATAGAAGAAAAAGGCAGACAATCAATATCTGAGGTCCAATATTTGACTTTTAGGATTTCCCAAGAGAAAGAAAAGAGAAAACAATGGGAAGAAATGATCAAAGAAGTAAAAAAGAATGGTCAGGACTGAGAACATGAGTTTCAAATTTGAAAGGACTCATGTGGTGCCCAGCACAAAAGATGAAAGACCAACACCAAGACACCTTATCCTGTACTTTTGTACTCCGGGTTGGCTCTTTCAGCTTATTCCAATCTCATTTGTTCTTGTTTTCTTCATTTTAGAGGCTTGAAAGTTAAAAAGTTGCCCTTCCAAACTCCTTGCAGCTAAGACTGGCCAAGTGTGATAAACCACTAGCCAGTAAGATGTAAGTGGAAGTCTGCTGAAGAATTTCTGAGAAAGCCTTTGCGTTCTTGTATAAATTTTATGTCTTTCTCCTCTTTCCCCTTCCTCTTTCCCTGCCTGGTATGTGAACAAGATGGTTGGAGCTGCAGTAGTCACTTTGTGACTATGAGAATCACAGAGTTCTCAGCTCTGAATGCTTGAACTGCTAAATGAATGTCAGTAAATATCCATCTCTGTATTTCTTGTTACACTGAGGGGAAGAAATTCCCTATTTGGCTAAGCTACTATATATCTGATCTTTTACTTACAACTAGACACAGTCTTATATACTTCCTCCCAAAAATCACAAATAAAGGTCAGAATTAGGATGCATCATTGCTCAAAAGCAGCATTAGAATTTGGAAGATAATGGCTTAACAATTCTGAAGAAAAGTAAATTTAAACCTTGTATTTTACACTCTGCTAAAATTTTGGTCAAGAGTGACTGAGAGAAACATGTAAAATATTGAAATATTTATCTCTCTTGTACCTTTCTCAGGAAGCTAGTAGAAGGTAAGCTGTACCACAGTGAGGGTGTAAAGCAAGAAACAGGAAAGCATAGGATCTAGGAAGCATGGGCTGTTATACAGAAGAGAGGCAAAGGATTCCCAGGAAAGGCAAGAGGGCCAATGCAGATTGGATAAGGGTAGAAGGTTTCCAGGAGGCATAACCACAGGAAAAATATTTGAATGGTTTTACTTTAAGAAAGATTATATTTAGAATTGTCTTTAGAGCTACTGGAATGTGGAGGAAGATTTAATGAGAGATTTAAAAAGAACAGTGAAGTGCATGCAAATTAACTTAAAAATAAGTATTATAGAAAGGAAATATAATCAGAGCACAATACTTTACTCATGAGTAAGCAGTATTTACTTAGCCATTATAACAAGAACAACAATTATGTAGTTAGCCACAAATTATGTTTTAACCATATTGGGAAGCTGGGATGGGTGGAGGTGAAATGGGTATAAAATTAAATCCCTCCTACCAACTAGGATACCAATATATCAACGTAGACATATGGTTTAATAACATGGAGTTAAAAGCCAGAAGGAGCTGCTAAATGAGTTTAACACAGTTGCATTTGGAAATTTGAGAGCCTGGATGATGGGTGAGGGTGTGTGGCCAGAGAGGGGTTACCCCAGGATTGCTGTGTTTTAAGTCTTTTAGCACTATATGATTTTAAAAATTAAGAAAATGAAAGCTCTGAGGTGGAGGAACTTTTATAGTTTTTATACTTACACTTTCCTAGACACACAGTGTTCTTTCTCACTGACATTTCTTTGCACATTACGTTTCCTCTTTCTGAAATGATCTTCCTGGGAAAATCTTACTCATGTTATATGATTTGATTGCAGTAAAGCCATTTATGATCTTCTTAGCAGAGTTAGGGTCTTCTCTTCCTGAAACTATGGAACTTTGTGCAAATTTCTGTTATATCATTTATCTTATGGGAGTTACTGTTTGGATGCTTATCTTTCCAAGACTGTATACTCTTTGAGTGTTTGGGAGAGGTGTTTCTAATTTTTGCATCCTCTGCAATATTTAGCATGGTGCCTAACAATAGTAAATGTTTAATAAAAGTTGAATGAAGGAATGGTTCTAAGATATGGAGTTAGGATACCTATAATCAGGTCTGGCTTTGCTTCTCCTTTTGCCTCTCACCTTGATCAAAACACCTTATTATTGGTGGCTTAGAGTCCTCTTGGAAAAACTGGACTTGATTAAATTCATAGTTCCTAAGAATGTGACAATCTATGATTCTTCTTTGTTAGTGGTCCTAATGTTACAACTTAAAATTCATGTATAGTAGGACCACTTCTTTTTTTTTTTTTCCCTTTTTTTTTTATTGACTTTGTAATAATATTACATTAAAAATATATATGTGAGGTCCCATTCAACCCCACCCCCCCACCCCCCTTCTCCCCCCCCAACAACACTCGTTCCCATCATCATGACACATCCATTGGATTTGGTAAGTACATCTTTGGGCACCTCTGCACCTCATAGACAATGTGGACCACTTCTTATATCTTTATCCTTCCTTAGTTCTTCCTGCATGTTTAAAAAAAAAATACATAGATCACAAAAATGTTACATTAAAAAATGTAAGAGGTTCCCTTATATCCCACCCTCCACCCCCTCACACTCCTACCACATCAACAACCTCTTTTATCATTGTGGCTTATTCATTGTATTTGGTGACTACATCTTGGAGCACTGCTACACCACATGGGTTATAGTTTAAATTGTAGTGTACACTCTCCCCCAGCCTATTCAGTGGGTTATGGCAGGATATATAATATCCTGCATCTGTCCCTGCAATATCATTCAGGACAATTCCAAGTCCCAAAAATGCTCCCACATCACACCTCTTCTTCCCTCTCTCTGCCCTCAGCAACTCCCATGGCCACTGTTCCACATCAATGATACATTTTTCTTCCATTGCTAAAGTCACAATAGTTCTATAGTAAAATACCAGTAGGTCTACTCAAATCCACGTTTTATTCCTCTATCCTGTGGACGCTGGGATGGTGATGTCCACTCCACCTCTAAATCAAGAAGGGAATTAGGTCCCACATGGCTGATGGATGCATTTCTCCAGCTTGCAGTTGTAGATACCCTCAGTTCCCTGGTGTGGTGGTTGACCAACTTGACCTCCCTGTTAGCGGACCTGGGTAATTCCAATGAACCAGAGACTAGGTCTAGCAACTCTGCTGAGGCTCAGGGTCTAGCTGGTGTATGGGCAGTCCAGAGATTCAAGTCCCCTGAGTATACACCATCCCAGGAGCCAACCACAGGTTCAGTAAAAGTGACAGAAGAGGCATGTGTAGAAAGGTCACATCTGAGTCTAGCACCATCACACTCAGGAGCACAAATTCCAAAGTAGGGCCCTCTGACATGGCACAGAACTCCAAATCCATCTGCCAGGTCCATATACTCTATGGGTCTCCATAGCCTTCAGGAGAACCAGTACCTAGGGTTATATCTACTTTGGCTTTTTCTGGGGTCCTGCTGAGACATGCATAAGCACGGCCCCTCCAATGACCTCCTGACTCTTTTTTGAAGCCACTTAGCCATATAAACTCATTTGTCTTTGCCATTTCCCCCTTTTATTCAAGGTCAAAAAGCAGTTTTTAACACATGATTGTACATGTAGGCTGAGATATTCTGCTGGTCTGAGTTGACCCTTTTATTCAAGATCTCTTTTTCGTTGCATCACCAGCTAGTGATCAGCAGTAATCCATCGGTGCCAGGGAGGCTTATCCCCAGGAATCAAGTCCCACACTGGGGGGAAGGTAATGCATTTATATGCCGAGTTTGGTTAGAGAGTGGTCACATTTGAGTAACATGGAGGCTCTCAGGAGGTAACTCTTAAGCACCCTGCAGCTGTAGGCTAGTGCATATTTCAGGCACACAGGCAGATAAGCATAGTCATCAGTAGCAAGGGCTCATTACTGGACCATCCTTCCTTGTTGGTCTTTCCTGTTGCACTTGGGGAATTATTGCTCTTCCATTGGGGAATGTAACAGAGCACCCTGGGTAGGAACTCAGCACTCCCTCAGTTGATGTTTGTAACTATAACTACTATGAAAATACCCAACATATATCAGAACATTATATGTCCCCTATATACATGCCTTGGAGAGCTCCCTCCCACCCATGTGCCCCCCATCAATAACACCCCATACCAGTGTTCCTCCCCTGCCATAGTTGGACCTCTCTGTGGTCTAAAACTTCTTCAACAATGAAGCCTAATATAATGCCAAATTCAGTTAATAGGAAATTGAAATATAGTGATGGGTTTATAGTTTAGAAATAGAATACATACTAATTTAGAAGTACTAAAATAAAGTAAAAATAAGTTGGTGTATTAAAAAATGAAAAATATTATAAAGCTTTGTTTTTAATATTTTGTCTTTCATCACTGTAATAGGTATTGCTCTGCATGTACAGTGGCAAGGCACTTTCTTTCACTCTTTCCTCAGTGTCTACATCCTTTCTTTTTTCTTTTTTTTTCTAATTTTAAATTTTGTCTTCATAAAAGTTTTAGATCACAATAATTCACATATATAATATAGGGGACTCCCATATATCCAACACCAAAACCTTTTCCCCTTTCTCCAGTAATGATCTTTTTACATGTTCATGTTATATTTGCTGCACGTAATGTACAGATTTTGAAACATAGCTATCAAACATGGTTCCATTTAGGTTTACATTATGGTTTATATTTTCAACTGTACACATTTAAAAATTTTTAGTTTTCTTATGTTTTACATAATGGTTTACATTTTAGCTTGTAGACTTTTATACACTTTTGGTGTAAGTTAACATGTCCTATATCCATCATTACATGATCTTTTGGAGCACTTCCATTGCCCCCCAGTTTCCTTGCTTCCATCTATGCTATACCTCACCCTCTCTCCCCTCAGGGCCCACAGTGACTATCAGTCTTCACTACTTGAGGGGCCAGACTTACAGATACTTGCAACAACACTGAGAGCTTGACATACTACACTGCCCTAACTGATTGGGAGCCCCTGATTCTCTCGAGAGACCCAATTCCCTCTGAGAACATCAGGTCTCCCCAGGATATGGGTACACCTTCACACTCATTGTATGGCTCTCCACCCAATGATGTAACACACTATGACAAAATGAGCACTCACACACTCCCTAGAAGCCCGTCCCTATACCAGATGCCTCCTTAAGCACCTTAAACATGTAATCCTTCCTTATTATATTTTCTAAAGTTTTCTCAACATTATAATTTCAACCATATACCTGACAGTCTCACTTATTCAACTGTTCCCCCCACTATCCCCCAAATTCCTTGTGCCATCTGACCCATTCTCTCAATGCTAGCCTCTCTCATGCCCTCAAAACCCCACCCAAAGCTATCTTATCCCCTCCCTGTGCAAATACTTACCTCCAGCTTATGATAGACTTCACCCATGTATGCATCAGCTCACAACCTTCCTCTCCCCCCTAAATTCCTTTAAGCTTATCTTCCAGTCTCCAGCTCTCTGAGACAGCTTGGTTTGCTTGTTTCAGATCAGAGAGGTCATGCAGTATTTGTCCTTCAATACCTGGCTTGCTTCACTCAACATAAGGTCCTCAAGATTCGTCCATGTTATCATGTGTTTGTACTGTATTCCTTCTTCTTCTTCTTCTTCTTTTTTTTTTTTTTTACTGTATTCCTTCTCATAGCTAAGTAGAATTCCATTGTATGTATATACCACATTTTACTTATCCATTCTTCTGTTGGTGGGCATTTGGGTTGATTCCAACTTTTGGCAATAATGAATAATGCTGCTATGAACATTGGTGTGCATATATCCGTTTGTGTCCTTCTTTTCAGTTCTACTGGGTATATACCCAGCAGTGGAATTGCTGGGTCACATGGCAAATCTAAGCTAGTTTTTTGAGAAACCGCCAAACTGTCCTCCAGAATGGCTGGATCCTTCTGCATTCCCACCAGCAGTGGTTGAGTGTTCCCATTCCTCTACATCCTCTCCAGCACTTGTAGTCTTCTGTTTTTGTTTTTTTTTTTGATAGCTGCCAGTCTTGTGCAAGTAAGATGGTATCTCATTGTAGTTTTGTTTTGCATTTCCCTAATAGCTAGTGATTTTGAGCATTTTTTCATGTGCTTTTAGCCATTTGTATTTCTTCTTTGGAGAAGTGTCTGTTCAAATCTTTTTCCCATTTTTAGAATGGGTTGTTTTGCTTTTTATTTTTGAGATATAGGAGTTCTTTATATATGCATGATATAAGTTTCCTATCAGATATATGGTTACCAAATATTTTCTCCCATTGGGTAGACTGTGTTTTCACTTTCTTGACAAACTCCTTTGAGGTGCAAAAGGCTTTCATTTTGAGGAAGTCCCATTTATCTATTTGTTCTTTTGCTGCTTGTGCTTTGGGTGTGAAGTTCATGAAGCCATTTCCAATTACAAGGTCCTGTAGATGCTTCCCTACATTGTTTTCCAAGGTCTTTATGGTCTTGGCTCTTACATTTAGGTCTTTGATCCATCTTGAGTTGATTTTTGTATTAGGTATGAGATGGTAATCCTCTTTCCTTCTTTTGCATATGGATATCCAGTTCTCTAGGCACCATTTGTTGAAGAGGCCATTCTCTCCCAGTTGAGTGGGCTTGGTGGCCTTGTTGAATATCAGATGAGTATATTTATGAAGATCTATATCAGAGCTCTTAATTCAGTTCCATTGCTCAGTGCATCTATCCTTGTGCCAATACCATGCTGTTTTCACTACTGTAGTTTTGTAGTATGTTTTGAAGTCAGGTAGTGTGATTCCTCCAATTTCATTTTTATTTGTCAATGTCTTTGCTATTCCAGGCCTCTTTCCTTTCCAAATAAATTTCATAGTTAGTTTTTCTAGTTCATTAAAAAATGCTGTGTTGATTTTTATTGGGATTGCATTGAATCTGTAGATCAGTTTTGGTAGGATAGACATCTTAATAATATTTAGTCTTCCTATTCATGAAGAGGGAATATTCTTCCATTTATTTAGGTCTTCTTTGATTTCCTTGAACAGTGTTGTGTAGTTTTCTGTGTATAAGTCTTTTACATCTTTAGTTAAATTTATTCCTAGGTATATTTTATTTACTGTTGTAAATGGTATTTGTTTCTTGATATCCTCCTCAGATTGCTCATTATTGGCGTACAGAAATGCTACTGATTTTTGCACATTGATCTTATAACCTGTGACTTTACTGCATGCATGAGTTCTAGAAGCTTTATTAAAGACCTCTCAGGGTTTTCTATGTATAGGATCACATCATCTGCAAATAGTGAGATTTTGACTTCTTCCTTTCCTATCTGAATCCCTTTTATATCTGGTTCTTGCCTCCGTGCTTCAGCAAGTACTTCTAACACAATGTTAAACAGAAGGGGTGATAGTGGGCATCCTTGTCTTATTCCTGATCTTAGAGGGAAACATTTTAGGATTTCACCATTGTAAATGATATTAGCTGTGGGTTTTTCATATATACCCTTTATCATGTTCAGAAAGTTTCTTTCTATTCCTATCTTTTGCAGTGTTTTTATCAAGAAAGGGTGCTGTATTTTGTCAAATGCTTTTTCTGCATCCGTAGATATGATCATGTGTTTTTTTTTCCTTCAATCTGTTTATGTGGTGTATTACATTAATTGATTTTCTTATGTTGAGCCATCCTCACATACCAGGAATGAAACTCACTTGGTCATGTTATATAATTCATTTAATGTGTTGTTGAATATGATTAGCCAGTATTTTGTTGATGATTTTCTCATATAAGTTCATTAGAGAGATTGGTCTGTAATTTTCCTTTCCTGTAGTGTCTTTGTTTGGCTTTGCTATTAGGGTAATGTTGGCATCATAAAATGAGTTAGGCAGTCTTCCTTCTATTTCGATTTTTTGGAAGAATTTAAGCAAGATTGGTATTAGTTCTTTCCAGAATGTTTGGTAGAATTCACCTGTGAAGCCGTCTGGCCCAGGGCTCTTCTTAGTTGGGAGGTTTTTAATGACTGATTCTACCTCTTTACTTGTGATTGGTTTGTTGAGATCATCAATTTCTTCTTTTCTTAATGTAGGCTGCTTATATGTTTCTAGAAATTTATCCATTTCCTCTAAATTGTCATTCTTGTTCGAATATAGTTTTTCAAAGTACCTTCTTATGATAGTCTTTATGTCAATGGGGTCAGTGGTGATATTCCCTTTCTCATTTCTTATTTTGTGTATTTACATCTTCTCTCTTTTTTTCTTTGTTAGTCCAGCTAAGGGTTTGTCAATTTTATTGATCTTCTCAAAGAACCAGCTCTTTGTTTTGTTTATTTTTTTGAGTGCTTTCTTATTTTCAATTTCATTTAGTTCTTCTCTGATTTTTGTTATTTCTTTCTTCTTTCTTCTTTCTTTGGGGTTAGTTTTTTTTTTTTTTTTTAACTAATTCCTCCAATTGTACAGTTCTTCAATTTTAGCTCTTTCTTCTTTTTTGATGTATAAATTTACGGCTATGAATTTCCTTCTTGGTACAGCTTTTGCTGCATCTCATAAGTGTTGATATGTTGTGTTATTATTTTCATTAGTTACAAGGACGTGATTGATTTCTGTTGAGATTTCCTCCTTGACCCACTTTTTTTCTAAGAGTGTGTTGTTTAACTTCCATATGTTGGTGCCAAATCTCGTCTCTGGCCCTTGCAGATTTCCAGCTTCATTCCCTGTGGTCAGAGAAATTATTTTATATAATTTCAATCTTTCTGAATTCATTCAGACTTTCTTTGTGGCCTAGCATGTGGTCTATCTTGAAGAATGATCCATGTGCACTTGAGAAGAATGTATCTCCTGCTGTATTTGGCTGTAATGTTCTGTATATATCTACTAGGTCCAGATCCTCTAATATATTGTTCAAAGTCTTTGTTTCTTCATTGATTCTCTTTTGAGATGTTCTGTCCAATGATTATAGTGGTGTTTTAAAGTCCCTCACTCTAATTGTAGAGGGATCTATTCCTTCCCTTAGTTTCTTCAGTGTTGGCCTCATGTATTTGGAGGCACTCTTGCAGGGGCATAAATGTTTATGATTGTTCTTTCTTCTTGAACGTTTATCCCTTTTACTAATATGTAGTGTCCATCTTTGTCTCTCACAATAGTTTTGCATTTAAAGTCTATTTTGTCTGATATTAATATAGCTAATCCTGCCCTTTTTTGGTTATTGTTTGCCTGTAAGATTGTTTTCCAGCCATTCACTGTCAATCTCCTTGAATCCCTGGGTCTAAGATGTGTTTCTTAGTAGACTCATGTTTCTGTATTGAGTCTGCCAATCTGTGTCTCTTAACAGGTGAGTTTAATCCATTGACGACATTCAGTGTTACTACTTTCAAGGAATTATATATATTAGCCATATTTTCTTTGGATTTGTGTTTGTTATATTTTGTTTGATTTTTTTTCTCTTTTTGTGTTTTTAGTTGTTCTTACACTTTCCTCCAACTCTGTCTCTTCTGTTTTATTTTCTTTCCTCCTGCAGAACTCTCTTTAGTATTTATTGAAGGGCAGGTTTCTTGTTGGCATACTCTCTTAGTTTCTGTTTATCTGTGAATATTTTGAACTTTCCATCATTTTTGAATGCTATCTTTTGGACAGAGTATTCTTGGTTGGAAATTCTTTTCTTTTAGTACCTTGACTATGTCATACCACTGCCTTCTTGCCTCCTTGGTTTCAGATGAGAAATCAGCACTTAGTCTTATGGAACCTCCCTTGTATATGATGGTTCTCTTTTCTGTTGCTGCTTTTGGTATTTTCTCTTTGTCTTGCACATTGGATAATTTGACAAGTATATGTCTTGGGGTAGGCCTGTTGAGATTTATGCTGTTTGGGGTGTATTGTGTTTCCTGGATATGTATATGCATCTCCCTCAATAGGTTTGGGAAGTTATCAGCCATTATTTCCTCTAGCACCCCTTCTGTCCCCTTTGACTTCTTTTCTTCTGGGATGCCTATAGTGCATATGTTTGTGTGTTTTGTGTTGTCAGTCAGGTCCCTAAGTCCCTGCTGGATTTTTTTCTATTATTTTTTTCGATCTCTTCTACTATCTGTTTGATTTCAGATGTACTGTCTTCCACATCACTAATTCTTCCCTCTGCCTCTTCAAATCTGCTATTATTTGCTGAGAGTGTATTTTTGATTTCTTGGATTGTGCTGTTGATTCTCATCTTACTCATTATCTTTTGGCATGTGATTATAATTTTTTCTGTATGCTCTCCAAGTGTTTTCTTAATATGCTTCATCTCTTCCTTGACTTCATTAAATTGGTCCATGATCCGTGTTTTGAGGGCTTTAATTAGTTGTTCGATGTTCCATTCCTCTTCCTGGTTTTTAGTTTATTCATTTGATTGGGCCATGTTTCCTGATTATTGGTATGGTCTGTAGTTTTTTGTTGCTGTGTGGTCATCATTTTATTTTGTTGGATTTATGCAGTTAATTAGCTTCTTCGTCTTGGGGTTTAACTAGTTGTTGTTTTTGTGTGCATGTTAAGTCTTCTCTTTGTCACTTGTTCTTCTTATTCTATTTCCTTGTTGTTGTTCCCTTGAAGGAAAATATTAGGGCCAGAGAAAGCAAAAGGGGTAAGAAAAAATATATATAATAGTAGTATTGATAGTGAATGTGAGATCTAGCAGAAAGGATATTGAACTCATGTAAACTGTGCAGAGTTACACCAGTAAAAAGTTAGAGTACCTATAATGAAATAGTCAACTGAATATGGGGAGGAATATAGTATGAATTAAAAGGCCAGTGTGGTCAGGAGAGAGGGAAAGAGAAAAGAAAGGACAATAATATATAGAGTGAATAAAAGATAGGAACAGAATAGAGGTATTAGAGATAAAAAGTCAGAAAAATTGGGGGCTAAAGAAAGAGGTGGAATGTAAGAGAAACAGTAAATGATGGAGGATAGAAAGATATAAAGGAAAGGGGATAGCATTGTTGGCACAAATCACTACACACAGCAGAGAGGAATTTGAGGATGAGGAAGCATAGCAAGTAAGAAATGTTGCCTGCAGTACCTAATATAAAAATAGAAAAAAGAAGAAGAAAAAAGGAAAAGAGGAAAAAAAAGCAAACAAGGAAAAGAGAAAGGAAAAAAAAAAAAAAAAAAAAAAAAAAAGGGCCATGGGGGGATAAGGAGGAAGAAAAAACAAGGAAAAAAAAAAAAAAGACCAGACAGCTTCAGGCAAGGAATCCTCTTTGCAACTGAATAAATCTCTTAGGAGTCTGACCTTTCCCCTTTCTCCCTTCCTCCTTCCCTCTCTCCCAATGCAGTAGGAAGGCTGTGTGAGGGCTCCTGTAGGAGATTCAAATGGGTCCCTGGTGAACCAACTTACCTCAGAAAATAATGTCTCTTAATTTATTGAGAGAGCGCACCCACCCCTTGCCAGGAACCCTAAATATGCTGCTGGAAACCTGCAAAGCACATCCTACTGTCCCTCTCTCTGAGGTGTGCTACTGGGGGGCTGGTTAATTTTCCGACTCCACATTCTCTCAGACCAAGTTTCCTATCCCAGGGCATTTAGGTAAATTGGGCTCTCTCAGCAGATTCAGCCTCTCCTGTCTTCCTAGGCTCTCCAAGTCAGCTGATATGCTCCTCCAAACTCAAAAAAAGGGGGTGGGGGCAGACGATTGAACCTGCACTCCTTGGGCCCCTCTGCTCCTCCCACCTAAACCCTCCCACCCCCGGAGTTAGTCTAAGACTGGAGGGCTAGGGCAATGCTGGATTTCCGGGTGTGCTGGGGTCGGGGAACAGGCACAGGAGAATGTGGGCTCAGGGTATGTAGGTCTCTGAAATGTGGGTTGTAGGGGTTCAGGGAACATGGGCTTGGGGTTCACGCATTTGGGAAACACGGGGCTTGGGAATTCTGGGGCAGTTCTCAAAGAGTGCTGCAGCCCTTAGCCCTGGGGGGAAGGGATTTACTTTTCCAAGGCTTCCAAGTTCAGTGTTAGAAACCTGCAGTTTTATCCTGAGTAAGCACTAATTTTGTTGCAGTCTCTCCAGATAACAGCCAGATACCTCCTGCTTTGCAGGTTCCTGAAACAGCCCACTCCTGCAGGATTCCGTCACTGCTCTGCTGGCCCTGGTGTCCATGTGGGTCTTTGGCTGAGAGCTGAGCAGATGCTTTTTATTCAGCTGGCAGGAACTTAGTGCGTCCTGTGTCCAGCTGACACTCGCACTCCTGGGATGGCAAGGGGACTGCAGGATGGGGGTCCCTGCTCCTAGCAGCCTGTCTCACAGTAGAGTCCCTTGCTGCTCTGAGGACAGGTATGAATCCAGGCTCCAGAAGGCGAGTACTACCCAAGTGTTTTCTTAATATCCTTAATCTCTTCTTGCACTTCATTAACTTGGTCCATGATATTTGTTTGGAGAGCTTTCATTAGTTGTTCGATGTTCTGCTCCTCTTCCTAGTTTTTAGTTTGTTCATTGGATTGGGCCATGTCTTCTTGATTATTGGTATGGTTTGTAATTTTTTTGTTGTTGCCTGGTCATCATTTTATCTTGATGAGTTTATTCAATTGATTAGCTTCTCCATTTAGTGTCGGGGTTTATTTAGGTGCTTTTTTTTGTTTTTTGTTTTTTTGTTTTTTTTTTGGTGTTTGTTAAGTAGTCTCTTCTTTTGTTCTTCTTATTCTATTCTCCTTGTTGTTGTCTAAGTTCCCTTGAAGGAAAAAGATTAGGACCAGGGAAAGCAAAAGAGATAAGAAAATAAAAATATAATAATAGTATTAGCAGTAACTGTCAGCAGAATAACCATGTAAGACCTAGGAAAATGAATATTAAACTCATGTAAGCTGTGTAGAGTTATAACAATAAAAAAGTGGAGTACCTACAATGAGATGGGTAACTGAATATGGAGAAGAATATAGTATGAATTAAAAGGCCAGTGTTGTCAGGAGAGAGGGAAAGAGAAAAGACAATAACGTAGAGTGAAGAAAAGATAGAAAACAGAATAGAGGTGTTAGAAATAAAAAGTCAGAAAAATGGGGGCTCAACAAAGAGAGGTGGAATGTGAGAGCAACAACAGAAGATGGAAGAAAGATGAAAAGGAAAGGGGATAGCATTGGTAACCAAAATTAGTACATACAGAAAAGAGGAAATCGAGGATGAGGAAGCACAGCAAAGAAACACTGCCTGCAGCACCTAAGAGAAAAAAAAAAAGGGGGGGGGGAAGGGAGGTAGGGGAATAAAGAGGAAGGAAAGACAAATAACAAACAAAAAACCAGAGAAGCAGACAATAAACTGCTTAGGAATCTGTCCTTCCCCCTTTCTCCCTTCCTCACTTCCCT
The DNA here is from genome assembly GCF_030445035.2 of Dasypus novemcinctus. Taxonomy (NCBI): domain Eukaryota; kingdom Metazoa; phylum Chordata; class Mammalia; order Cingulata; family Dasypodidae; genus Dasypus; species Dasypus novemcinctus. The sequence continues at coordinate 83,910,290 of NC_080684.1, read as the reverse complement.
CTCTCCCAGGGCAGCAGGAAGCCCCTGTGAGAGCTCCCCTCTGAGATTCAAATGGGACCCCTGGTGAGCCAACTCACCACAGAAAATGACTCAGTCTCTTTGAGAGCTAGCACCAGCACCTTGCCAGAACCCTAAATATGCTATTGGAAACCTACCTAGGATGTTCTACTGTGCCCCTTCCTTAGGTGTGTTACACAGGACTAATTAATTGCCTGACTCCACCTTTTCCCAGACCAATTTTCCCTATCCCAGGGCATTTAGGTAAATCACACTGCCTTAGCAGATTCATCTCTTCTCTCTTCCTAGCCTTCCCCAAGCCAGCTGGCATGCTCTTCCAAGCTCAAAAAAGGGGGACCAGACAAATGAACCTGAACTCCTTGGGCCCCTCTGCACCCCTCCCCAGAACCCTCCCACTCCTGGAGTTTGTCCAAGACCAGCGGGCTATCGGAATGCTGGGGTTCAGGGAGCACAGCATTCAGGAAACATGGGCTTGGGGAACAGGGAGTACAGGGAACGCGGGGTTCCGGGAATGCGGGGTTCAGGGATCGTCTGTTTGGGGAACAAGGGGCTTGGGAATGCTGCTGTGCGACTAGCAGTATTCAGTGAGTGCTGTGGTTAGTAACCCTAGGGGAAGGGTTTAGCCTTCCCACAGCTTCGGGGTACAAGTGCCAGAAACCGTTGGTTTTACCTTGAGCAAGCACTCCTTTAGTTGCACTCTCTCCAGATCAATATCCAGAAAGGTCCTGCTTTGTGGGTTCCCAAAAGCTCACTCTGGCAGGATTCTGTCCCCACTCAGCTGGTTTTTTGCAGGAGAGATGACCACAGTGCACTCACTCAGATGCCATCATGCCCTGCCAGTGCTTAATGCACTTTATAATTATTTTGTTTCTTTATTCTTTTTTATTCCTTTCCCTTGTAGGCAGTAAATGACCTGAGGGAAAGTCATGTCTCTTCTGACCACCATTGTTTCCTAGTGCTTGTTAAGGAGCCTTGCATTGGAGACACTTAGTAAATATTTATTGAATGAATGTATCCTAATGGTAATTTTATGGATGCTCTAAAGATCCAGTTGTTCTTCCAGACATTTTAGAAAAATATCTTTAAGTCAGAATCTCATAATTGAGATTTGCATATGGTCCTTGCTAGGTGTTATGTAATATCACCTCTGTATGCATATTTGGAATGGTTTTCCATTTCCTCTGTCTTCAGGGCTATTTCATTCCTTTAATTACTTTTTCAAAATCTCTTTCTTTCATGAGCTCTTTCTGAGTTAATCTCTTCTTGTAAATCTCAGCAACTTAGTGTATGAGAGCTGTTGGTTTATGTAACACATTTTTTCTGAGTTAAATTGTAAATGATTTGGGGTAGAATTTTTTGTCGCTTGATAAAGCGAATACATTTTAATGAGTCAAATCTAAATGATTCAAAAATACAAGCTGACTTTTCCTTGAATACATGTAAGTAAAAAATTTAAGGACTTGGCAAATTTTAGAGTTTGCCAAGTCCAGCAGTTTGAAATGCTATTTAAACTGTTTAGCCAAACCTGAAACGTCACTGAGTTCATTCCTCTCTGGCTAGATGTTGCAGTTTTCCAAGGGGCTGAATGAAAGTATCTTTCTCAGCAATTGGGTTTCTTCCAAAGAAGTTTCAGCCTTTAAGAGTAGTCTTTTATTCCCTTGGATGTATATCCAAATTCCACAGTGCTCATTATCATTTTCCATCTTTATGCAGCAGCTTCAATACTTTCATCTATCTCTGTCATCTCTATTTCTATCTCTTTCTCTCCTCTATCTCTACGTCATTGCCAAGAGTGGCCAAGTGGTTTTGATAGGTTGATCTAAGGGAATATGACAGGCTGGAATGGATCTAACGCTTGCTAAGTACTGACTATGTGCTTGAAAGTAGACACATGCCAAATATTTGCTGTGTGCTAGGTATTATGTCAAGTGCTTTATGTGTATTTTAATACTTAGAACACCTTGTAATGTAATTTTTATTTTTCCCATTTTACTGAAAAGGAAATTGAAACTCTGCTAGCAATAAACATTTTGTCAGGTTTTAAAATGCTTAACTTTTGGACAGCACTTGAAATGACATCTGCCCGCAACATCAGGTGTCCTAATCCTTGCTTTCTAAATGCTCCCTGAGAACTTCAGTATACTAAAATCCTATTATTATTGGAAGCAAAGTTTTTGTTTATGGCTGATGATATCAGAGCTTTCTCTTGATCTCAGTCATGTCTTTTCAGTTTGGGAAAGGTCAATATGTCATTAATATGAAGCTGACAGTGTTTGTAAATATACTGAATATTTATGAGTATGGTTGGCCTTTGTTTTTCCTTTTTTGCAATGTCTTTATAAAGTTTTGGTATTAAGGTTACCCTTGCCTCTAAAAGCGAGTAGATCAGTGTTTCTTATTTTTTAAATTCTCCATATGATTGCACATAATCTTGATTTTATTTCTTTCTTAAGAGTTTAGAAGAAATGAAAGATTAGTACAAAAATTTGTCTATAGGAAAGAAATGAAGGTATGGAATTCCATTAGTTTGTGTTATAATTTTGATTAATGTGGTGGTAACTTTGACTAGGTGGAATGAGAAGAGAAAGGGAAGGGATAATTAATAGCAATATTAACAACATCTTGACTCTTAGCATTTTATAGCTTATATTTGATCTGTATAGTGGCATAGGTGATTAGAAGATTTAAGAAAAAGATGAATTGAAGATAACTATAAGATTATGGCCTTAAATTACTGAGACATTACTGGTGCCACGGACTCAAGTAGGGATGTCAACTTGCTTGCTTTCTCTCTCTCTCTCTCATTTAAGAAGGATTACTTACCACATGTACAGTTGTCATCCTTCTTGAGCCATCTTGCAATGATAAAAGAAATATAAAAACAAAAATGAATGAATGGTGGTGCTGAAAATGAATGAAAATAACCCAAAGAAGTACATAAATGCCTCATCTGTAAAACAATGGACTTAGATTATCTCTACTTTTTTTCCAGATTTCTAAACTTCTGTTAATTATATAGGCTAAATTACAAATTCATACCTTTTTATGGTAATTTATTTTAGAGAAAAGATCTGGGGTAGCAAGCACTGGTATCATATCTTTAAAATTAATTTTTGCCAAAATTAATTTTATTCAACACAAAAGTTAAGGGCTAGAGACCAAGCTCAGGCCAGCCATAGTGTGTTTAAACAGCAGGACCTTTTTAATAGTCTTCTCTGGGTACTAGTTCTGAGACTTTACCCTTCTTTTTTTTTTTTTTTTTTAGGAGGTACCAGGGATTGAACCCAAGATATCTAACATGTGAGCTACACTTGCTCCCAACCTTTCCTTTTCTTATGACACTTCACTTTAGATTTAAATTTTGGGTGGAGTCTCATTGGCATCACTTGGATTATTACTCATCCCTGATTAGAGGGTAGGTTATGTTGATTTATACTTCTACCAAGACTGCATGCATTAGGGAAGAGGAAATTCTCCAAAATGAAGTAAGGTTACTGTTACCAAAAGAAGAGCAAAATGAATGCTGCTGGGAAGTGAAATCCCCACAAATGATCACTGTACAATCCAAGTTGAGTCATAGTTGTAGTAGAAAGAACTAATATGGAGTCTAATAAAGACCAAAAAAATACCTCCTTTTTGAATGGTTTCTAAGCTAGTTTCTGCCTCCTTTCTCTAGCTTCTATTGAATAAATAATTTTCCTCTGCTTCTTACTTGCCTTTAGAGGAACTGTTGCATGTAAACAAATTTCCAAAATATTATGGCTTCCAGCTTTCACTTGGCTTCTGAGCATTCATAACTGCCAGGGTTTCGCCAGTTATTCTTTTCTACTCTGTCTAGGATGTCTTAATACTGACTGCTTCTGAAATTTTACGAAGACTATTGGACTTTTTCAAACACTATAGAAATAACTCCAATTTTTCTCTAGGGTCATTTTCTATACACAAACTCAAATTAAGGGAAGTTGGGAATCCAGGAGGCCAGTATATAAAGGAGGCTAAAATGTCACTGGAATAGATCAGAAACAAGGCCCTGGTTAACTTTAAGAAGTTTTCCATTCTTTACATAAAGTGGCAAAATGTAAATTTGTCCCTTTTCCATTGGAGTAGATAGTATCTTGGAACAGAAAAAAGTTATAGGTAAGCACTGCCTTTCTTCCACAAAGTGACTTTTGGGCATTATATAATAAAAAAAAAGGTTTGCAGGGAGAACCAAATAACCTGCCTTTCTGGGCCACAAATACTATCTGGCTCTGTCAATGAGTGGGTCAGTTTCTCAAACTGATCACCAGGTTATTAACCCTGATGCTTCTTGCCTGAAACAATTTGGGGCACAATGTGATGGTGTGGGAAAGTAGAAAGATCACTAGGCCAAGGGTCCAGAGGTATCAGCTGTGGGCTTAGCTGTGGGCTTTGCATCAGTTGTCTCAGTAAATTCCAAATTTGGAGAAAAGGCCTAAAGGATGGCTGCAGTTGCTCAACCTCTGTCTATAGTAGCTCAGGATCTAGGCAGGTAGAGCCAACACATTAGTGTCTTCAGGGCATTCAACTTTGGGACACTAATGATTATGTATTTAAGGATGGAGTCTTTCCTATATGCATGGCACTAATCAGGCTTTTAAAATATATTATTTATATCTCTTGACTACCCTCCACAGTAGATGTTATTATTATACCTATTTCACAGGTCAGGAAACTGTCTCACAGGTTAAAAACTTGCCCAAAGTCACACAGCTAGTAATGGCAGAAACTAAATTCAAACCTCAGTTCTATTTAACTCCACAGTCTATGATCCTTCTTCCTCCAAGAAGCTTAGAATCTATATAAGATATATTATTCATCTTGTATCTCACTGTCTAACACAGTGTCCATTATAGAATAAGCAAGGAGGGACACTTAGTGGAGGAAATAATGTGAATAAAGGCACATGATAAGAAAGCTCAGGTATATTTCACTTAATAATAATATGTTGTCTAATGGTTTGAGCATGGGTATGTGAAGGAGATTGTGTGAGATCATTTTGAAAAATTAGATTGTGGTTGGATCATGAAGCACCCTGATAGTTATGTTAAAGGATTTTCAATATTTTTGACTGTGTGAACCCCCTGAAGATGTTTGAGTGGAGGAGTGGCAGGATCACAGTTGTGCTGTAGGAATATTAATTTGTTGGCAGTAGATAGAATGAGTTTGGGGGTAAGGAGACTGTAGGTAAGGAGACCAGTTGGACTTTTGCAATAATGTAGGTGGTGTAAGGTCTTAGGAAGCCAAACTTTGGGATGCATGACAATGGAAGTACAGAACAGGAGATATACTTTGATAAACTTTTTGATATTAGATATATAACATATATAACTTATTTTGATATTAGATATATAACTTATTTTGATATTAGATATATAACTTAGCAATATCATGATATCATGGAGAATAGAGGAGAAAACTCAATTACCACTCTGAAATTTCAAGATAAGGATTTGGAAAATGACCTTGTTAGCCACAGGGGAAAAGTCAGACATTGATTTTTCTGATTTAAGGAAAGATGAGTTGGGTTTCTGGGGATGCTAAATTAGAGGTGTCCTGGAGATCACTGGTAGGGCCTGAAAATGCATGATTGAATTTTAGAGAGAAATCAAGGATTGCTATAGAAATCTGAGAAGCAACAATATAGAAAATCAGGAAAAAGGAAAAATATACAAACAAATCACCATCTAGAGGTTAGCCTATTGAATGAATAGTACAGCCTACGTGGAGTGTGTTGTCAAGTGTTGATTTCGAAGAGGCTGTGAGCTATGCTGTTCTCAGGAAGTGTGTGAGTCTGGGCAATTGAAGGTAGTTTAGTTCCTCACCAGTATTGTTTCCCCATTCCTCATGACAGCTGGGTCTAGGGATAAGAATTCTGTATCATTCTGTTCTTTCCATCTGGTCTCAGCATACGGGGTGAGCTCTCTGAAGACTTTTATTAAGAATTGATAATCGAATTCAAGGGAGATGGATCCTATTTTTCCTTCACATCATCTTTTCCACCATTACATTGTCTTTCTTTTTCATTCTTCTTCTCCCCTACCTGGAGTCTATAGTCTTACTCCTATTGCTTGCACTAAAAGTTTCTGGTCGTTTTGTGAAAGAGAAAAATAGAATGGATTGTATCATTGATGTTGAGTGGGAAGATGAAAGCAGTACATGAGAACAAATTCTATTTTATATTAAAGATCCTAGCATTTTCTAAATGTAACAGCATTTTGTATCTTTGAAAACTGATTGGCATTCACAATATTTAGCTGATTAAGCAAGACATATGCAAAAGCTGGACTAGCCAGCATTATACACAATAGGAGAGCAGAATAACAGCATTCTTGCTCAGGTGACTGTTAGAGGTACAAAATTAAAAATATTTTATAACATAGTAACTGTGTTCTTTAGATATCTTAAGTGTACCTTTGTGCTTTTTCTTATTGTTGATATTATGTAAATAATACAGATGTCCTGCTTAAATGTTGCCTTTAAAAAATCCAGTGCTGAATTTGACTATTGGAGAGCCTTTCATGTTTTTCCACTCTGTAACTTGCTCTGTGTTTTCTTAAAAAATAAATCCTTTCACAAATACAATCCCAAAATGCTTTGCTTCCTTTTTTATGCATGAGAGTATGTTCATTGGAAACATTGTGTATAAAGATTGTCACTTGCTCAATTTTGTGCATTGATGAACAGAAAATCTTTTTAGCCTCCTTCTTTGTAAAATTGATTTATAAAATACCACTCCAAAATTCAGTGTTAATAGTAAAATTAGTTTTAGAGCGCTATTACAATGAAGAATGAGAGAAAATCTAGCATGTTAAAAATGAATAATGCATTTATTTTAATCTCTATTTCCACCCCCCACCCGCTTCCCATTTGGCTACTAAAAGGGATGCAGTAAAATTCCCCAAAAGTGTTAACTTTTTTTTTTTCTGGAGCTGTTCCAGTAGCATGTCAAAAGAATTTTGAAAGAACACTCACTTATGTGTAACAGCTTTGGAATACATAATAGGATATATTAGTATGCTTTTAGAGGGAGCATGGGTAGATCACAAAGAACATAAAAGAAGTGTGAACTCCTTTATTGTTTATGATTAAACCAAAATTGTTTGCATATGAACAGATTTAATTATTTATAAATTCTGCATAACTCTCTTAACCAATTGGATGGTTGGGGATGGAAACATAAGAGCTTTTAGCCTTGTGAAAAACAGATTATGAATCAAAGATGTTCCTTTAATGAATAGCTTTCCCAAATATAATCTGAAAGAAAAATAGCAATAAAGACATTTAGTTATAATTAGAAAACTATTTGGACAATTAAAAACAATTCTATTAATTCTATGATACTTCTAACTCCAGGATGACCTGCATCTGGAGAGTAATAAGGACCTTTAGAAAATGTGAATGAGATCTCTATAGGGTCTTTAAGAAAGTCAGTTACAATGCAACCAAACATCTCATTTTTAAGAAATTGTCAGTATTATTTATTTGATTTACTAAATAAATGATAATTTTCAACATTGATTTTCTTTTCTTATTTAAGTGATTATGTGATAATAATAGGAAAGAAATAGCTATCTTTTTCTTTCTCTTTTTGGAAGAACATCAGTTACAGAGAGTTGAATTTCTCATACTTTTCAGTTCCTGGTACCATCAAAATTAATCATTGTCCCTCTCTGTTTTAGAACTGTATTTGTTGTTATTTTACCCTTTATATTTAATACATACTTCCATTCCTAGTTTCTCTTACAAGTTTCTACTCTATTCTACTTCTATAGAAGTGGGGAAAGTCTCTTACTCAACTTTTTATCCCAAGTAGTAGTTCCAAATTCCCAATTGATATTAATATTTGGAACTCAGAAATAGAAAATCATAATTCCTAGGAATTCTTGGGAATTTGTAAATTCAAAAGCTGTTCTTAAAGTACTTCTAACATCCTTTGTATGCCATACTCCTTTATTATGGAAATCTAAAATTTTAATATATGAGAAATATTAAACTTAGTAGCATTTGCAAAGAATTATAGCCTGTAGTGAATAGTCACACACTAGAAGACACCAATGAATGTTATTGGGTGGTAGTCAAAATTATATAGCATTCAGATTTCTTTTTTTTTTTTGTCTTTATTTTTTTAATGTGACATTAAAAAAATATGAGGTCCCCATATACCCCCCACCCCCTCACCCCACTCCTGCTCCCATAACAACAACCTCCTCCATCATCATGAGGCATTCATTGCATTTGGTGAATACATCTCTGAGCACCGTTGCACCTCATGGTCAATGGTCCACACCATAGCCCACACTCTCCCATAGTCCACCCAGTGGGCCGTGGGAGGACATACAATGTCTGGTAATTTATATTCCGGTTTCTTAGCAATGGTAACAACCTGAACAGAAAGAATTGTCAAAATTGACCATGTAAAGACTTATTTTGTCTCCAAAACTTATTTCTTGGAATACCACTCTTAAGATGGTATCAAGTATATTATGCACATAAATTTGTAATATTTATTTCATTTGCAAGAGTGATTGTATTAGGGTTATTTCAGGGAAATAGAATCAACAGGATATATATATATATATAATATATAATGTAAAATATGAAATTTTTATAATTGTCTCACATGAGTATGAGGATGGGCAAGTCCAAATTCTTAAAGGCAGGCAGCAAGCTGGGAACTCTGATGAAAGTTTTTGATGAATTTCTCAGTGAAACTGACTGGCTGAAGTAGAGATGGAAATTCTTCCTTCTGAATGTTGAAATCATTTCTCATTTTAAGGCCTTCAAATGATTGGAAGAGACTGCTTTCAACGTTGAAGGCAATCTCCTCAACTGTAGATATAATCAGCCATAGATTGTATCAACTTACTGATGACTTGAATCCACAAAATAGCTTCACAGTAACAATCAGATCAAATTGCTTGCTTGACCAAACAACTGGACACCATAACTTGGCCAAACTGATACATGAACTTAACTACTACAGTGATTCACTGTTATCAGCAGTCAGGGCCAGAAACACTCATTAATAACTTGGCAACAGCTACAACCAAGACTGATTACATTGTAACCACTTCTCTTCTATGTGTTCTTGCCCTGTTCTGGGAAATACTGACCTTAACCTTCACTTCATGTGGCAGCACTTCCTGCTTTTGCTTTTAGTTTAACATCAGTAGATTCCTTTGAACCAGTATCCTCTCTTTGTTAGCTGTAATTCTCATAAAAGAATTATAATGCTTTTCTTGATTTCTATTTCTTGATTGATTTTTCTTGGCATTCAAGATTTGGAAACACATATAAGTTTTCTGAGAAATGGTGGAAAATAATTCTTGCATGGAAACAATCCCCAGTGCCTAGCATATTGGACATTCAATAAAATACTTTGAAATATTTTTAAGTGAATGCTTCTTTTTCACACTAAAGCATCTAACATAGGGTCTAGTTCATAGGAGGTACTTAATATACTTTAATGGTTGAGTGTTTGGTTCTCTTGAATCAGAGCATCTGAATAAAATAGAACATCAGGGCTTATATTTGGTAAAAGAACCCAGAAGTGCCTGGCTAGTTTATATTATTTTGGTGGTTTGAGAACAGTTACTGTTTATTCAGCTAAAATCTTAGGAGAAAACAGATGGATAAAACTAACCAAAGACTCATTATTATATACTTTCATAGCCCTCCATACTTATCTTTCATAGTGTTTGTATCAAAGGTTATTGATTGATTTTACTTATATTTGTATGATGTTTGTATCCTTAACTAAACTGAGCACCCTGAGGACAGAGACTATTTCTATTACATTCTCAGATGTAATCTCAAAAGGTGCTAGATAATATAATATATACATACATATATGCACCTACATATATAATAGGCAAATTAATTAATATGTATTGTTTGCATAAGTGAAAGAAAAGGATATTGATCTCACTGAATGTACCCCTATCTAATTGAAGGTCTCCAAGGGGTTATGAGAAACATAGTTTAAAAATCCATTTCTATATTACATTACACAGACTGCATAGTAAACTGTATCACATGGCCTTGTGAAAGAGTGTCTATGTATATGACTAGGGGTGAAAAGTTATTACCCCAACTGGGGTAATATATACCATGTATGGTATACCCATACCCATTAGCCTTTTGAGATATTTTCAAGAGTGATTATAAAAGATAGTATGTTATTAATATTATTATGATTGCTATTTTTGTTTTATTTTGAAAGAAGCTTTAGATTGTATAAATGTTACATAAAAAATATAGGGGGATACCCATATACCCCACCCTCTCCCCCTTCCATGTTTTTCCCCATTAACAATGTCTTTCATTAGTGTGGTACCTTTGTTACAATTGATGAGCACATATTTAAACATTGCTACTAGCCATGGTCTTTAGTTTACATTATAAACTTCACAGTGCACAATTTTATAGGTTTTGACAAAATGTATGATGGCCTGTATCTGTCATTGCATTGCCATGTAGGACAATTCCAATGACCCCCAAATGCCCCATGTTACAATTATTCTCTCCTCTCCTTCCCCTCAGAAAGCCTCTGGTAGACACTGCCTTTATATTAATGTTACAAGTTCTTCCATTGCTAGAATAATAAGTCTATTGTAGTACATAGTTGCATTCCTCCTTATGTTTGTTCATTCCTCAGTCTTGAGGATGTTAAGATAGTGATGCTCACTCTGTTTCTGATTGAGAAGGGGCTTAGATCCCATGGGGCAGATTGATGGAACTGTCTTGCTTGCAGTTGTACATACTCCCTGATTTTGGGGGATTGATGCTATACATCATCATCCTTTTGTTAGTTGTCCTGGGTGAGTCAATGAACTGGAGAGTAGGTATTGCAGCTCTGCTGAGACTTCAGGCTCAATCAGCATATGAACAGCTGGAAGGTTTAAGTCTCTGGTACATATATTTAATTAGTATAGTGCTAATTATAGGTTCATATAAAAGGGGCAAAAGAACCATGTATAGCAAAATTATAAATGAGTCTAGCTCTGTTACACTGGGGAGCATATATTTCAAAGTAAGGCCCAGTGACAGAGTGCCGAATTCCTGAGATTGTCTGCCCTGCCTATAGTGTCTAGATGTCTTTAGAGCCTTCAGGAGCCCCCTGCTTGAGGCACTGTTTACTGTGGCAGTCAGTGAGATCCTCCTGAGACATGCATAAGTGTAACTCTGAAATGACCTCCTGACTCACTTTGAAATCTCTTAGCAATAAAAACTCATTTATATTTAATATTTCCCCTCTTTGTTCAAGATATTTTTCCAAATTCATCGCTAGTTGGGGCTTGATAATAATCCCTGAATGCCAGAGAGGCTCATCACTGGGAGTCATGTCCCATGCTGGGGGGAAGGTAGTTCGTTTATATGCTGAGTTTGGCTTAGAGAGAGGACACATTTGAACAACAAGGAGGCTTTCAGGAGGTTACTCTTAGGCAATATATAATATTAGGGTAAGTTTTAATTTCACAAGAACAAGGCTCATAAGTACAACTATATGATTGATATTATTAAGTTCATTGTGATCTTAATAATCTCCAATAAGCAATATTTTTGCTTGCATAAGTTCAAGGATTTTATATGCAATGTTCTAAATTCTCAAGATAAAAAATATTAACTTATTTAGATTTTTTTCTTCTTTGATGAGTATAATTAAATTTGTGAGGTGGAAAAGTAGATATATTAATTATTAGAATTTTCACTTCTGTACCAGGGGTTTTATTATAGTGATCAGATTGGGAAGAAGTGGGACAGAAAACTCAATTTGGAAGAACTGAACCAGATGGGTATCTTAGTTTCCTAGCTTGCTTAAACAAGTATAATGCAGTGGGTTGGATTAAACAATGGGAATTTAGTAGCTTACCATTTTGAGGCTAAAGAAAGTCCAAATCAAGTCATCATTAGGACAATGCTTTCTCCCCAAAGACTGTGGTGTTCTGGGGCTGGCTGCCAGTGGTCCTTGGTCCTTAGTTTGTCACACGGCAAGGCACATGGTAGAGTCTCCAGGTCTGTTGATTTCAACTTCTGACTGCATCCTCTGTGACTTTTTCTCTGTCTGTCTGAATTTACTCAACTTACAAAGGACTCTAGGAATAGGATTAAGACCCATCCTGATTGAGGTGGGCATGGCAGTATGAAATTATTTATGAATTCCAAAAAGAAATATTGATTATGTTTGTAAACTGGTCTGGTTCCTCTGGGTGTGATAACCTTTGATTGTATTAGATTCAGCTGAGATGTCTGATTAAATTATGTTAAGATTAGGGCTTCGATTTAACTACATCATTAGAGTATGACTCAGTGTTGAGTCCCTGCTCCCTTGGTGGGCTGATGATACAGACTCTCACATGGAAGTTGACACACAGGAGAACACAGAGGAATAGAGAGAGCTCAGTAGACACAGCAGTGGCCCAGGGAAGAGAGATGAGCCTGATAGTCGACAGCAGAACTTGTGAAGAAAGCAGAGCAGCTTAGCCCAGAAAGAAACTAGCCCCAGGAAGAGAGATTAACCTTGTGCCAGCCTACAGCTGGGACCACGGAGCCTTAAGAGGAAGAAGGAAAGCTGAACCCTCACAGATGTTTCCCACCATCTTGCTTTAACACATGGCAACAGAGTTTGGTAAGGAAGTATCCTTGAGTTGGATTCCTCAGGGCCTTGTGACTGTAAGCTTCTATCCCAAATAAATACCCTTTATAAAAGCCAACAGATTTCTGGTACTTTGCATCAGCACCCCTTTGGCTGACTACTACAGTAGACCATACCTTTACTGAAGTAGCCTCATCAAAAAGTCCTACTTACAGTGAGTTCACATCCATAGGAATTGATTAAATTTAAGAACATGTTTTTTTCTGGAGTACATATGGCTTCAAACCACTATAATAGGGATAGGTGTGTGGGGAGGAAGAAGGCATCTGATCTTCTGAATATTTTAGATCATAATTCTCAATTTTTCTATCATAGAGACCTAGTCTAAGATTTCATAGGGTCTGAATAAAACAAAGCAAAGCAAAGCAAAACAAAACAAAGCAAAACAAAAACAGTCTAGTAGCACATAGGATAGTTGCTGGAGCTGGAAAATATGGAGGTGCAGAGTAACTATGGTGATCTAAAGTTTATGCTTAGAGTGAAAACTTAGACGTCTCCCATTTGTGCAGATTTTTATAGAAAATCAAATAGGCAGTAGAAAGAAGGGACATATTATTGAATTTCTCTTGTACTCTTTCATTTTCGTTATACTGATTCTTGGATTTCTATCATGTTCTTTTCTGTTTTTATTCCCTTGTAGGAATTTCCACTAGTGTCTATATTTGTGACTGTTTTAGAGTAAATTGAACTAGCAAAGACCATATGTCTTTGTCAAAAGCAAATAAAACTATTAATTTTAAACTTGACATTAGCATAGTTTTCACTGAGAAAGAATAATCAAGCAAATTTTTTCTATTCATACAAAAGTAACCTTGAGTTACTCGACATAATTGGAGTGTTGCTACTTGGGATTTTAAAATGCTTCCAACTGTTTTGTAGGGATAAGAAAGGAAGGCAAAAGTAGCTATTTTATATTTATAGAAAGTTAGAATTATTGATATGTTTTGTATATCGAAAATTTAATTTAGATATTGGAGAATTTGTTTTACTTTGAAGTTACACATATAGAGTAAAGGCTACAACAAGAGGAATGTACTTTCAAGTTACTAGGAGATTTAAGATGAATCTTAGAGAAAAGAAAGAATTTATAAAAATAACTCAATAGAAACAATGAATGGACATTTTTCAAAACTAAACCAGTGATTTTAAAATACAGCTAGAGGCAGCGGACTTGGCCCAGTGGTTAGGGCGTCTGTCTACCACATGGGAGGTCTGGGGTTCAAACCCAGGGCCTCCTTGACCCGTGTGGAGCTGGCCCATGCACAGTGCTGATGTGCGCAAAGAGTGCCATGCCACGCAAGGGTGTTCCCCGCGTAGGGGAGCCCCACGCACAAGGAGAACCGCCCAGCGCGAAAGAAAGTGCAGCCTGCCCAGGAATGGTGCTGCCCACACAGAGAGCTGACACAACAAGATGATGCAACAAAAAGAAACACAGATTCCCGTGCCGCTGACAACAACAGAAGTGGATAAAGAAGACAACGCAGCAAATAGACACAGAGAACAGACAACTGGGGTGGGGTGGGGTGGGGGAGGGGGAGATATATAAATAAATAAATCTTTAAAAAATAAAATAAAATAAAATACAGCTAGAGGGTAAAGATGTGGTTCAAGCAGTTGAGCACCCACCTCCCACATAGGAGGTTCTGGGTTTGGTTCCTGATGCCTTCTAAAGAAAACAAACAGACAATGAGCAGGCCATAAGGGAAAAAACTACAGCTAGAGTAATTATTTCAGAAAGAAGAACAAAAATACAGAGAAGTAAGAGAAAAAGTTACACATACTATATCTAGGACATCTAACATTCTAATCACAAATGTTCTAGAAAGGAAGAATAATATAGAGGAAAACAAAAAAAGTTCCCTGAGTTGAGGACACTTGTGAATCTTTCAATCAAAAGATCAAGTGCCAAACGAACTACTGGGGAAAAACAACCTGTACTTAGATATGCTGTGCAAGGATTTCTGAATTCCAAGGACAAAGAGACCATTTAACAAAATTTTAGACTGAAATAGAAGACATTCTTCAAAAAAGGAGAAAAATTCCAATTGGTATTTGTCTTCTTGCTGTAACAATGGATGCTAGAAGACAGTGGAGCAATGTACTCAGAGATCTAAGGGAAATATCTGACCTTACTATATGCTTCAAATTATAAGATATGAGGGTAAAACATATTTTATGGTGCTTAGATAGATATTTCAGACAAAATTCCTCAGGGAACTCTTCTGCCCAAATGAAATTGAGTTCAAATAAAAATTTCAAGAAAAGGGAAGTTTAATAAATATAACTGTAATGACTGAAAATTCTTAGTTCATGAGATATAAGCAAAAAGCAATTGTACTTTTCCAATATCTGCTACCATTGTGTTGTATAGAAATTCTTTTTTTTTTTATTGACTTTGTAATAATATTACATTAAAAATATATATGTGAGGTCCCATTCAACCCCACCCCCCCACCCCCCCTCTCCCCCCCCCAACAACACTCATTCCCATCATCATGACACATCCATTGGATTTGGTAAGTACATCTTTGGGCACCTCTGCACCTCATAGACAATGGTCCACATCGTGGGCCATACTCTCCTCCATTCCATCCAGTGGGCCCTGTGAGGATTTACAATGTCCGGTGATTACCTCTGTAGCACCATCCAGGGCAGCTCCATGTCCCAAAGACACCTCCACCTCTCATCTCTTCCTGCCTTTCCCCATACCCATCGTCCACCATGTCCACTTTTCCCAATCCAATGCCACCTCTTCTATGTGGACATTGGATTGGTTGTGTCCATTGCACCTCTATGTCAAGAGGAGGCTCAGATTCCACATGGATGCTGGATGCAATCCTCCCATTTTCAGTTGTATTCACTCTAGGCTCCATGGTGTGGTGGTTGTCCTTCTTCAACTCCATCTTAGCTGAGTGTGGTAAGTCCAATAGATCAGATTGTAGGTGCTGGAGTCTGTTGAGGTTCAGGACCTGGCTATCACATTGTCAGTCCAGAGATTCAAATCCCCTAAATATATCTTAAACCCCAACATTAACTGCACCTCCATCACATTAGCATGAAAGTCTTATGAAGGGAGATCCCATCTGAGTCCAGATTCATCACACATAAACACCATTTCCAAAGAGGGGCCATCTGCCCTGGTAGTTAACCCCATCGGCCATGACCATAACTCCCATGGGTCTCTTTAGCCCTCAAAGGAACCAATATCTGGGGGTTGTATCTGCTTTATCTGTCTCTCTGACTCTGCTCAGTTGTGCATGAGGGCAATCCTTCTGCCAGCCTCCAGACTCTTTTTTAGAAACTCGTAGCCATATAAACTCATTTCTCCTTTCCATTTCCCCCTTACTTTAGGTCAAATAGCATTTTAAAGTCATGTTATTTTATGTAGACATGGATATTCTGCTGATCCGCATTGAACCTTCCGTATAAGGTCATTTTCCAGTTGCATCATCAGTTGGTAGTTGATAGTGGTCCCTCGTTGCCAGGGAGGCTCATCCCCGGGTGTCATGTCCCACGCTGGGGGGAAGGCATTGCATTTACATGCTGAGTTTGGCTTCGAGACTGGCCACATTTGAGTAACATGAAGGCTGACAGGAGGAAATTCCCAGGCACAATGTTGCTCTAGGCCTTGTTCTTATTTTAGGTTTATCAGCTCACAAGCATAGTCATTAGCATCAGGGGCTCACTGTTGAACCCTCACTCCCTCCCAGTCCCCGCCGCTGTACCTGGGAGACTGTTGCTGTTCCCCTAGGGACCACGACAGAGCACCACTGGCCAGGAACCCAGTACCCCCCCCTGCTGTGGTTTTTAATTGTTGCCACTATGAGTATATCCAAACATTACCATGCACCCTGGACATATATTCTGTACAGCTCCCTGTCAGCCATATATCACCTGTCATTGGTATCCCATACCAGTATCCCTCCATTGCCATTGTTGAAACACTCTGTGATCCAGAACTCCCCGAAATTTGAAGCCCAATATAATGTCATGGTCCCTTACTAGGGAATGGCATATAGCGATGGGTTTAAAGGATAGATAAAGAACTTGGATAAAGTTAGATAAAGAACTTAGATAAAGAATGTTGACTTGAAAAAATTCCACATCCTATCTTTTTCTTTTTCTCTTTTTTTTTTTTTCCCCCCCCTAATTATTCAGCTTTTCTTCACAGGAGTCCTAGACCACAGCAATGCATATATATAATATACAGCACTCCCACACATCCACCAGAAAACCTTTTCCCCTCCATAGTGATACTCTTACACCCTATTCATATCATATTTACTTAAAGTGATGTACAGAGTCTGAGACATTAGCTTTCTAACAAGGTGACATCTGTGCTTACATTATGGTGCATACTTTAGGATACACAGTTCTTTACATTTTTAGTTATCCTATGTTTTACATTATGGTTTACATTATCAGTCTGTCATCTCCTATATGTTATGGTGTAATATTACATGTTTTATATCCATCCTTGTGTACTCTCAAGAAACTCCTCTCTTACCCCCCATTTACTTTGGTTCCACACATTTAACGTCCATTTTCCCTTCCACCTTGGTGCCCACAGTGACAGCCAACCTCCGTTTCCTGAGGAGCCACTTCCAGAGATAGATGGAATAGTGTTCAGGGCCTAACTTGCTCAACTGCCCCAATGCCCTGGGAGCCACCCTTTCTCTCGAGGGATACAGTTCCCTCTATTTGATGGCATTAGTCTTCCCCAGGATGTGGGTCCACCCCCACTCTCACTACTTGGGTTTCTACCCCATGGTGTCACCCACTCTGGCAGAATGAGCATTTAGACATTCCCCAGGAGCCCGTCCTGCATCAGACCCTCCCCTCCGAGCATTCTAAACAGGTAACCCTCTTTATTATATTTTGATATGATTTTCTCGGCATTTTACTCTCCACCAACACCTGACCCTCTCCTGTGTTCGTATGCTACCCCTCCCTCCCCCCACTTTTGGGCAACGTTACCCATCCGTCCCTCCCCAGCCACCCTCAAACCCGCAAAGCCCCAACTAAAGGCAACCCCTTGCCCCCCTTTTATCTCTTCTTTGTGTTCATCCTTACCACCATCTCGTCTTAAATTCCCCCCCTGCAGACATCGGCTCATATCCTTCCTCCACCCTCCGATTTCCTGTAAGCCTATCGTTCAGTCTCTTGCTATCTAGGGCAGCTTGTTTATTTCATATCATTGAGGTCATGTAGTATTTGTCCTTCAATGTCTGGGTTGCTTCACTCAACATAAGGTTCTCAAGATTCATCCATGTTATCACATGTGTTTGTAGTGTGTTTGTTCTTACAGCCGAGTAGTATTCCACTGTGTGCATACACCACATTTTATTGATCCACTCATCTGTTGATGGGCATTTGGGTTGATTCCAACTTTTGGCAATAGTGAACAATGCTGCTATGAACATTGGTGTACATATATCGGTTTGTGTCCTTGTTTTCAGTTCTGCTGGGTATATACCCAGCAGTGGTATTGCTGGGTCATATGGCAAATCTATGGCTAGTTTTTTGAGAAACCACCATACTGTCCTCCAGAATGGTTGGATCCTTCTGCATTCCCACCAGCAGTGGATGAGTGTTCCCCTTCCTTCACATCCTCTCCAGCACTTGTATTCTTCTGTTTTTTTCATAGCTGCCAATCTTATGGGTGTAAGATGGTATCTCATTGTAGTTTTGATTTGCATTTCCCTGATAGCTAGAGATTTGGAACATTTTTTCATGTGCTTTCTTGCCATTTGTATTTCTTCTTCGGAGAAGTGTCTGTTTAAGTCTTTTTCCCATTTTTTAAATGGGTTGTTTATCTTTTTATTTTCAAGATATAGGAGTTCTTTATATATGCAAGTTATAAGTTTCTTATCAGATATATGATTGCCAAATATTTTCTCCCACTGTGTGGGCTCCCTTTTTACTTTCTTGACAAACTCCTTTGAGGTGCAGAAGGCTTTAATTTTGAGGAAGTCCCATTTATCTATTAGTTCTTTTGCTGCTCGTGCTTTTGGTGAGATATTCATAAATCCGTTTCCTATTACAAGGTCCTGTAGATGTTTCCCTACACTGCTTTCTAAGGTTTTTATGGTCTTGGCTCTTATATTTAGGTCTTTGATCCATCTTGAGTTGATCTTTGTATAAGGTGTGAGATGGTAATCCTCTTTCATTCTTCTACATATGGCTATCCAGTTCTCCAGACACCATTTGTTGAATAGGCCACTCTCTCCCAGTTGAGAGGGTTTGGTGGCTTTATCGAATATTATGTGGCTGTATATGTGAGGTTCTATATCAGAGCTTTCAATTCGATTCCATTGGTCTATGTGTCTCTCCTTATGCCAATACCATGCTGTTTTCACCACCGTAGCTTTATAGTATGTTTTGAAGTCAGGTAGTGTGATTCCTCCAATTTCGTTTTTCTTTTTCAGTATGTCTTTGGCTATTCGGGGTCTTTTTCCTTTCCAAATAAATTTCATAATTAGTTTTTCTAGTTCCTTAAAGAAGGCTGCGTTGATTTTTATTGGGATTGCATTGAATGTGTAGATCAGTTTTGGTAGGATAGACATCTTAATAATGTTCAGTCTTCCTATCCATGAACAAGGAATAGTCTTCCATTTATTTAGGTCTTCTTTGATTTCCTTGAACAATCTTGTATAGTTCTCGTTGTATAAGTTCTTTACCTCTTTAGTTAAATTTATTCCTAAGTATTTGATTTTTTTATTTACTATTGTGAATGGTATTTGTTTCTTGATTTCCTCCTGATCTTGCTCATTATTGGTGTACAGAAATGCTACTGATTTTTGCGCATTGATCTTATAACCTGCGACTTTACTAAACTCATTTATGAGTTCTAGAATCTTCGTTGTAGATCTCTCAGGGTTTTCTATGTATAAGATCATGTCATCTGCAAATAATGAAATTTTGACTTCTTCCTTTCCAATTTGAATGCCTTTTATTTCTGGTTCTTGCCTCAGTGCTCGAGCAAGTACTTCTAAGACAATGTTAAATAGGAGCGGAGACAGTGGGCATCCTTGTCTTGTTCCTGAGTTTAGAGGGAAGGAGTCTAGGATTTCTCCATTGTAAACAATATTGGCTTTAGGTTTTTCATATATACTCTTTATCATGTTCAAAAAATTCCCTTGTATTCCAATCTTTTGGAGTGTTTTTATCAAGAAAGGGTGCTGTATTTTGTCAAATGCTTTTTCTGCATCAATAGATATAATCATGTGATTTTTTTCCTTCAATCTGTTTATATGGTGTATTACGTTGATTGATTTTCTTATGTTGAACCATCCTTGCATACCTGGAATGAATCCCACTTGGTCGTGGTGTATAATACGTTTAATGTGTTGTTGAAGACGATTAGCAAGTATTTTGTTAAGTATTTTTGCATCTAAGTTCATTAGAGAAATTGGTCTGTAATTTTCCTTTCTTGTGATGTCTTTGTTTGGCTTTGGTACTAGGGTAATGTTGGCATCATAGAAGGAGTTGGGTAATGTTCTTTCTGTTTCGATGTTTTGGAATAGTTTCAGCAGGATTGGTGTCAGTTCTTTCCGGAATGTTTTGTAGAATTCACCTGTGAAGCCATCTGGCCCTGGGCTCTTCTTAGTTGGGAGATTTTTAATAACTGATTCTATCTCTCTGCTTGTGATTGGTTTGTTAAGATCATCAATTTCTTCTTTTGTCAATATGGGCTGTTTATGTATTTCTAGGAATTTGTCCATTTCCTCTAGATTGTCATTTTTGTTGGAATATAGTTTTTCAAAATATCCTCTTATGATAGTCTTTATTTCTGTGGGGTCAGTGGTGATATCGCCTTTCTCGTTTCTTATTTTGTGTATTTGCATCTTCTCTCTTTTTTTCTTTGTTAGTGTTGCTAAAGGTTTGTCAATTTTGTTAATCTTCTCAAAAAACCAGCTCTTGGTCTTGTTTATCTGTTCAAGTGCTTTCTTATTTTCTATTTCATTTAGTTCTGCTCTTGTCTTTGTTATTTCCTTCCTTCTTCTTCCTGTTGGGTTACTTTGTTGTTGTTTTTCTAATTCCTTCAAATGTGCAGTTAGTTCTTCAATTTTTGCTCTTTCTTCTTTTTTGATATATGAATTTATGGCTATAAACTTCCCTCTCAGTACTGCTTTTGCTGCATCCCATAAATTTTGGTATGTTGTGTTATCATTATCATTTGTTTCAAGGTAGTCATTGATTTCTTTTGAGATTTCCTCTTTGACCCACTGTTTTTCTAAGAGTGTGCTGTTTAATTTCCAAATCGTGGTGTGAAATCTGGGCTTCTGTCCCTTGCAAATCTCCAGCTTGACTCCACTGTGGTCAGAGATAATGTTTTGTATGATTTCAATCTTTCCGAATTCGTTCAGCCTTTCTTTGTGGCCTAGCATATGATCTATCTTGGAGAATGATCCATGTGCGCTTGAGAAAAATGTATATCCTGCTGTGTTTGGGTGTAGCGATCTATATATGTCTATTAGATCGAGCTCCTCTAATATACTATTCAGATGTTTTGTTTCTTTGGTGATTCTCTTTTGAGATGTTTTGTCCAGAGTTGATAGTGGTGTATTAAAATCCCCCACTATAATTGTAGATGTATCTATTCTTTCACTTAGTTTTTCTAGCGTTTGCCTGACGTATTTAGAGGCACCCTTGTTAGGGGCATAGATATTTATGATTGTTCGATCTTCTTGACAAATTTTCCCTTTCACTAAAATGTAGTATCCTTCTTTGTCTCTCACAATTGTTTCACATTTAAAGTCTATTTTGTCTGATATTAATATAGCTACTCCTGCCTTTTTTTGGTTATTGTTAGCTTGTATGATTGTTTTCCAGCCATTCACTTTCAATCTCCATGCGTCTCTGGGTCTAAGATGTGTCTCTTGTAGACAGCATATGGATGGGTCATATTTCCTTATCCAATGTCCCAGTCTGAATCTTTTGATGGGTGAGTTTAATCCGTTGACATTCAGTGTTATTACTATCAAGGAATTATTTGTGTTAGCCATATTTTGATTGGATTTGTGTTTGTCATATTTTGTTTGTATTTTTTTTTGTCTTTTTTGTTGTTGTTGTTGGTCTTATACTCTCCTCCAACTTTGCCTTTCCTGTTTTTTCCTTTCTTCCTGCAGAACTCCCTTTAGAATTTCTTGAAGGGGAGGTTTCTTGTTGGTATACTCTTTCAGTTTCTGTTTGTCTGCGAATATTTTGAACTCTCCATCATGTTTGAATGCTAGTTTAGCTGGATAGAGTATTCTTGGTTGGAAATTTTTTTCCTTTAGTACCTTGACTATATCATACCACTGTCTTCTTGCCTCCATGGTTTCAGAAGAGAAATCAGCACTTAATCTAATTGAGCTTCCCTTGTATGTGATGGTTTTCTTTTCTCTTCTGCTTTTAGGATTTTCTCTTTGTCTTGAGCATTGGATAATTTGACAAGTATATGTCTTGGGGTGGGCCTGTTGGGGTTTATGACTTGTGGAGTGCGCTGTGCTTCTTGGATATGTACATCTGTCTCTTTCAGTAGATTTGGGAAGTTTTCAGCCATTATTTCCTGCAACACTCCTTCTGACCCCTTTCCCTTCTCTTCACCTTCTGGAATGCCTATAATACGTATGTTTGAGCGTTTTGCATTGTCATTCAGGTCCCTAAATCCTAATTGGATTTTTTCTATCTTCTTATTGACCCCTTCTACTATCTGTTTGATTTCTGATGTACTGTCTTCCACATCACTAATTCTCTGCTCTGTCTCTTCTAGTCTGCTGATATTTGCTGCAAGTGTATTTTTGATTTCTTGAACTGTGGTGTTCATTCCCATCATATCTGTTATGTTTTTGCGTATGTCTGCAATTTCCCCTCCAAGTGATGTCTTCATGTTGTTAACCTCTTTCATTACTGCATCAAATTTGTCAGTGATAAATGTTCTGAGATCTTTCATTGCTTGTGCCAAGTTTTGCTCCCCTTCGTGATTATTGGTTTGTTGATTGGATTCAGCCATGTTTTCCTGATTATTAGTTTGGTTTGTAGATTTTTGTTGCTTTCTGGTCATCTCTTTATTTTGACGAATTTAATCAGTTCCTTAGCTTCTTTGTCTGCTCTTGGAGGTTAATTAGTTGTTATTTTTGCATAGGTGTTATATCTTCTCTTTGTCACTTTTTTCTTCTTATTCTAGTTACTTGTTGTTGGTTAAGTTCACTTTAGAGGAAAGTATTAGTGTTGGGAAAAGGCAATTGTGTAAGCAGGGGAAAAGTGTAAAGTAGTATTGGTGATGTATGTTAACAAAGCAAGAATATGAGATCTGGGAGGATGGAGGTTAGATTCATGTAGATTGTATAGAGTTATAGCTGTAGGTAGAGTACCTTTTATGAAGTAGATGACTGAATATGGGAGGAATATGGTATGAACTACAAAGCTATTGTTTTCATGAGAGAGGGAAAAAGAAAAGAAAGGTAATAGTTTCAAGAGTGGATAACAGACAGAAAACAGAAAAAAGGTATTAGAAATTAAGAGTTAGACACTTTGTGGATCAAAGAACGGGAGGTGGGGGGTGGAATATAGGAGAGACAGTAGATGATAGTGGATATCAAGATGCAGGGGAACGGGGATAGTGTAGGTAGCCTAAATCAGTTCACACTGAAATGAGGTAGTGGAGGATGGGAAAACCCAGCAAATGTGAGGTGTTCCCTGTAGCACCTATTGTGTACTTGAATTAAAATAAAATAAGTGGAAGATGAGGGACAAGAGGGAAAGAGAAAACCGAAAAAAAAAAAACTAATTATCATAAAGAAAAAAAGAAAGACAAGAAGAAAGGAAGAAAGAGAAAGAGGATGGGCAAACGGTGGGGAACAGATAGGGGGAAGAGAGATACAGGTATACACGTGTCACAATTGCAACACTATCTAAAACAACAACCAAAAAACCCCTAAATAACTGTATAAAAAAAAGGACTTTGGGGGACACGCTAGGAGTAAAGACTAGGGGATAATGCAATATTAGCAATCAGGGCGTCAAAAAGAGTAAAAAATAAGATAAAGTGAAAATAAAAACAAAACAATATGAGCCAATAAAGATAAAACGCAAACGTTAAGGTCCAGGGCACTCAAGGACCCCAGGTAGACCCCAGGGCGTGATGGATTCAGGGGTGGAAAGTCTGAGACACTGAAGACCAAGAGGTGTGAGTCTGGGGTGTGGACCGCCAGAGTCCAGGGGACCCAGACCTGGCAACCTCAAATCTGGTCCACAGAAAGCTTAGGAGCCCCGCAGTGCAACACAGCCCTCAGGGATCCCCGTAGCTGGGTGCCAGCCCCGTGGGGGAAGCCAGGTCCACGAACTCTATATTGAATGTCTGATCCCTGCAATTCACCTACTCCTCAGGGTTTCTGCCTTTGGACAGCTCCCTCCCTGTGCTCCCACAACACGGCCACTTGAGGGCGCCTCTACACCACAGCCAGTTCAATGACCCAGATCCCAAGTCCCGCCGGGTGGGGTGGGCTTCAGCTGGAAACGCCGAAAACAGACTCTAAGATCCGAAATCCCAAACTTCGCAAAATATTCCCCACTCGGCTTCCAGACGTGTCCTCCTCCCTCACTGCACCCTACAACAGTCTCCCAATTGTGTCCCCTTATTGCCCAAAATCCAATTCCATTGCAGATCGGCAGCCGGACCTGTGGGGATGGGGCTCCAGGCGGAAGCGCTACCCCCCCTGTCCGGCGACCAAAAGGTCCCCCACTTCACAACAAAACACCGTCTGTCTCCCCGAATCGATCTGCAAAGGAGTCTTGTCCCAACAACCCCTCACCAGCCAGCCCAGTATCCGCGAATTTCTCAGCACCGCAAAGCCTCCAGAAAAAGGAAAAAAAAACAAAAACCCTGGCCGCTGCGGCTCCGGAGCTGCAGGAGCGCCCGCTACCGCGGCTCCACCCACCCAAGGAGGGAACTTCCCGCGCCCAGCTGGGATCTCCGTTTATATATTATAGACGTATCCTCTCTGTTACCTTCCCACCGAATTGACGTCCAGACACCTTCCAACCAGCAAAAATCCCCGAAACAGCGTGGTCCCAAAGAGCCTTCAACGCTGCCCAGCCGCCCCCTGCAGAGACATTACCAGGCAAGCTCATGCAGCCACCATCTTGCCTCAACCTCCAGAAATTCTTTTCATATTGAAAAGCATGCTCCCTAGTAACATCTGCATCTAATTTTGTAATTTTCATTTTCCATTATTGAAAGTATTTCAGCTATTAAGACTTAGTCATGCTCATTTGTTTTAACAAACCCACAGAGAAGTGAATTTTCACAATTCAGAATCCAATTTCACAATTCAGAATCCAGAATCCAAATAAAAAATAGATTATCACTAGCACCCCAGAAGCAGACAAAGAAGTCGCAGCAAATAGACACAGAGAACAGACAACCAGGGTGGGGGGGAGAAGGGGAGAGAAATCAATCAATCAATCAATCAATCAATCATCTTAACTAATTACATCTGTAACAACCTTATTTCCAAATAAATTCACATTCTGAGGTACTGGGAGTTAGGTCTTCAAAATATCTTTTTGAGGAGCACAGTGCAACCCATGGCAGTGGGCAGTGAAACTAAAAACCTAAACTGTTGTCAATAATATGTTTGCAAAATATAACAAAATTATTAAAAAGTGATTCTGAAATAAAAGGCATAAAGAAAAAATAATATATTGGTAAATTAAACATTATTTAATAAATACATCTTTTGGGTGAAAATAGGGAAAGAAAGATGCAAGTTTTATTTTAATGAGTGGTATATTTAAAATTTAATTCTTGAAATCAATAATAAAAATAGGTTTAATGTATTTGTAAAGAATAAACTATTATAATAGAAATAAAATATTAAGGAAAAATAACTAGAGAGGAATAAAGAAATGAAGAAAGTTTGATCAAGGAAAGAGAGAAAAAATGAAAATAGGAACAGGAAAGGAGAATAAAAATACTTCATAAAATTCAGTAACAGGAATAATACCAAATATGAATGAATCAAAAGACAGAGCCTCTCAGATTATAACACAAAAAGCCAACTGCAACTATAGACTCTTTTCAGGAGACATAGCTAAGATAAAAGGACATCCTAGAATGGAAATAAATGCATAGGCAAGACTATGTCAGTTAAATGTAAACAAAAAGAAATCAGAGGTAGAGAATTTAATAACAAAGTATAACTCAAGGTGAAGAGCATGATATTATATAATGATACAGAATATAATCCACAAAATCTATTTATCATTTTTTTCTTTAACTGAAAAATATAGCAACGAAACACATCAAGCAAACTGTTGGAAATATCAAGAAAATTTTATAAAATTTCAATCATAGTGATGCATCATGTACAGTAACATTTCTCAAAATTTGATGATGAAGTAGAGAAATTGTGTCTCATAGATGGTTTGAATTATGCAGTTAATACACTTAAAAATATCTTATAAGACAAGAAATATACTATTTTAGTGTTCATGTATGTGAGAAAACTATTAGTATTAAAAGAAAATCTAAAGAAATTACTTGAAGTTGAATAATTATTTTCTGACTGTAATGTGGTAAAATCAGAAATATATCCTTAAGAGATGATGACTATCAGCAAATTAGAAAGTCCCTTGAAGACAACTTTTAGATTAAAAAGGAAATCAAAATCAAAAAGAATTGGGAAGCAGATGTGTCTCAAGCGATTGGGCCCACGTCTGCCATATATAGGGCCCCTGGTTCAATCCCCAGGGCCTCCTGGTGAAAAGCAAGCCAGCCCTCATGGCACAGAGAGCTGACTGGCCTGTGTGGTGTGGTTGGAGAGCTGGCGCAATAAGATGACACAACAAAAAGAGGCACAAAGGAGAGAAAGAGACCCAACAAACCAGGGTGCTGAGGAGGCTTGGGTGATTGAGTGCCTCTCTTCCATGTCAGAGGTCCAGGATCGGTTCCTGATACCTCCTAAAGAGAAGATGAGAAGAGAAATAAGCAGACAGAAGAACGTGCAGTGAATAGACACAGAGAGCAGACAGCAAGCGCAAATGGCAGTGGGGAGCAGGGTGGATAAATAAATCTTTTAAGAAACTTAAAAGGAATTACTTAATGTATATATACAATTGAAATGAAAATATGTCTTGTCAAAATCTAAGTGACGGGGACAAAACCATATTCAGTAGAAATTTCACAGCCTTAAACACTTTTATTTTAAAGAATAAAGAATAAAATTAAATGAGTTAACACCTCAACTCAAAGAGGTAGGAAAAAAGAGCCCAACATAATACAAAATAGTGACTGGAATTCTTATTGATAGAGCAAAGAGTAATAAATTAGAAAGTAAATAAACAAATGAATGAATAAACAAAATATCCTATAGATGTTTGACTTACAAAAGCTAGCCTAATCTTTGAGTATGCCAATAAAATAGACCTAACTAGGCAAACAAAGTAGAGAAAAATAATATGAATGTTAGAGATAAAAATGATAAAATAGCAAATAAAGAAGATAACAATATATACAATTTCTAAATCAATAGAAGACATTGGAAATTCACTAAGGATTTATTCCACAAAAGCGCCAACCCTAGATGATTATAAATGCTAGTTCTTTCCAAGATTCAAGTAACATGTTTTGTAGAGATTAGAAAAAGGCAGAGAACTCTTCTTTACATAACCCTGACACCAAACTGAAATAAAAGAACATAAAAACAAAAACTGGGGATCAATTTTACATATGAATATGGATGCAAAGAACGTAAATTACATTTTAGCAAATCCAATCCAAAATTGTATCTTAAAAATATATACCAGTGAGAATGGCTGAGTAGGGAGCTCCAGGACTCAGCCCTCCTCCAGAACAACTATTAGACAAGAAATTGTGTGAAACAGCTATTTTGAAACTCCAGAGGCCAGAGCAAAACTGTAGAGCATCTAGGGAAGAGTGGAAGGAAGAGGCTGATAAATTATAGTAAAGAACAGCGAATTGCTCTCTTCATGTAGTGGCTTGAGCAGTGGCTACTGGAGCCCATACCCCACTCTTTCAGCAGGTTGACATGGGATCCAGCCCCTGGCTAGCTCACTGGTGACAAAAAAGGACATAAAATCCTCTTGCCTTAGACCAGAGTTGGACATGACCAATTAGTGACCATGGCATTTTTTTTGTCTTTATTTTTTTAATGTTACATTAAAAAATATGAGATCCCCATATACCCCCACACCCCTCACCCCACTCTTCCCCCCATAACAACAACCTCTTCCATCATCATGAAACATTCATTGCACTTGGTGAATACATCTCTGAGCACTGCTGCACCTCATGGTCAGTGGTCCACACCATAGCCCACACTCTCCCACAGTCCACCCAGTGGGCCATGGGAGGACATACAATGTCTGGTAACTGTCCCCGCAGCACTACCCAGGACAACTCCAAGTCCCCAAAACACCCCCATATCACATCTCTTCCTCCCACTCCCTACCCCCAGCAGCCACCATGGCCACTTTCTCCACACCAATGCCACATTTTCTTCGATTACTAATCACAATAGTTCATGAATAGAATATCAGTAAGTCCACTCTAATCCATACTCTATTCCTCCATCCTGTGGACCCTGGAATGGTTATGTCCACTTCACATCTATATCAAGAGGGGGCTTAGATTCCACATGGATGCTGGATGTAATTCTCCTGCTTTCAGTTGTAGGCACTCTTGGCTGCATGGTGTGGTGGTTCACCTTCTTCACCTCCATGTTAGCTGAGTGGGTTAAGTTCAGTAAACCAGAGTGTAGGAGTTGCAAGTGTGTTGAGGCCCAGAGCCTGGCTATCACATGGTCAGTCCAGAGATTCAGGTCCCCTGGGTATACACTAAACCCCAGTGCCAACTAAAGATCCAGTAAAAGTAACAGGAGAGGCTTGTGAACAAGATCACATGTGAGTCCAGCTCCATCACACAGAAACACAAACTCCAAAGTAGGGCCAACTGACATGGCACTGAACTCCATCTGCCATGACCATAGAACCTATGGGTCTCTGTAGCCCTCAGAAGAACCAATACCTGGGGTTGTATCTACTTAACTGCCTCTGGGACTCTGCTGAGGTATGTGTAAGGGTGATCCCTCTGATAACCTCCCAGCTCTTTTTGGAGACTCATAGTTATATAAACTCATTTGTCTTTTCCATTTCTCCCTTTTATTCAGGTCAAAAAGCATTTTTGACTCCTGGTATTATATGTGCACTGAGATATTCTGCTGGTCTGAGTTGACCCTTTTATTCAAAGTCATTTTCTAGTTACATCATCAGCTGGTACTTGGTAGTAATCCCTCGGTGCCAGGGAGGCTCATCCCCGGGAGTCATGTCCCACACTGGGGGGAAGGCAATGCATTTACATGCTGAGTTTGGCTGACCATGGCTTTTGATAAACTACTTCAGATCATTGGGAGCCTGGCTCTGGGACAGCCATTGTTCAATCCACCTAGGAAAAAGACTGCAGCAGAGGAGACTTAAAGATGCTGTGCTTCCTCAGTGTTCTAGGAGACAGTTAATTAAAAGAGCTGCATTCACTGTGCAGGCCATAAAAATTCAGCTTTGGGGAACTGTGGGAGAGGAAGATCTTGCCACCATACCTGATATGGCACTTTGAAGCTGGTCTGCACCCCCATTTTGGGTCCCTGGCCCTGTTTTGGCTGGGCAAGAATGAATTGGCAAAGTCTTCTCTGGGCAGTACCTCTTCCCAGAATTTTCCCTTCAGGTAAAAGCAGGTTGGGATAATGAAAGGAGTGTAAGAAACCATAGAGACAGATTAGACGTGGTTTACTGGCTTCAAACAACTGGGAATGAGAGGTCTGTCTCTTGGGAAACAGAGGGCACAAGCAAACCATCAGCTGGTTTACAAAATCAAGAAACATTTCTCAAGGAATAAATCCAGAGTTAACATTTTATAAGTATTAAAATGTACAGTGTGCAACAAGAGTATGAGACAAAGATACAGGAAATGATGGCTCATCCAAAGAAAGAGGCTAAAAATCCAGAGAACACGACAAAGAAGACCAGAATGTGGACATACCAAAGCCTTTAAAAAATGATCCTAACAATGCTCAAGGAGATAAGGAAAATGCAGAAAAAGAACAAAAGAATATCAGGAAAACAAAAATGAGCAATATGAGAGTCTTTTCAAAGAGATAAAAACTTTAAAAAGGACCCAAACAAAATAACTGGAATTGACCACAAAAACTGAAATGAAATATTCCCAGGGGGTTTCAACAGCAGATTGAAGCTAGTGAAAAAGAATCAGTGAACTCAAAGACAGGACACTTGAAATGAGTCAGACTGAGGAACAGAAACAAAAAGAATTGTAAAAAGTAGGATACTTTAATACAGAACTTTGGATAATGGATAGAACATCTACTCAGAAGATCAATAAGGAAATACAGACTTAAATGATACTCTAAACCGACTATACCTAACAGACATATATAAAACATTTCACCCAACAACAACAGAATACACATTCTTCTAGAGTGCACATGGATCATTGTCAAGGATAGACCATATGCTAGGTCACAAAATGAGTCTCAATAAATTTAAAAAATTAAAAACCATACAATATATATTCTCTGACCACAACAGAATGGAACTGGCAAGCAATAATAGAGAATGGGAAAAATTCACAAATATGTAGAAATTAAACAACATATTCTTAAACAAACAATGAGTTAAAGAAAAAATAGAAACAAAATTAGAAAATACCTTGAGGTGAATGAAAATGAAAATATGGTGTACCAAAACGTATGGGATGCAATGAAGTCAGTTCTGAGAGAAATTTATAGCTCTAAATGCTTACATCAAAAAAAAAAGAAGAAAAACTTCCAACAGAGGCCTACATTCAAAACTGAAAGAACTAGAAAAAGAAGAGCAAAAAAAATCCAAAACAAACAGAAGGAAGGAAATAACAAAGATGAAAGTGAAGATAAATGAAATAGAAAATAAACAAATGAACAACAAAAGAATCAACAAAACCAAATGTTGATTCTTTGAGAAGAGCAATAAAATTGAGAAAACTTTAGCTCAACTGACAGAGGAGACAAATTACAAAAATCAGAAATGGAAAGTGGGACATTACTACCAACCCCTAAGAAAAAAATGGCTATGAGAGGATACTATGAACAACTGTACCCCAATAAATTAGGTAACTTAGATGAAATGGACAAATTCTTAGAAACACATGAACTACCTACATTGACTCAAGAAGAAATAGAAGATCTCAATAAACCAATTACTAGTAAAGAGATTGAATCAGTAATCAACCCCCCCCAAAAAACACAAAAGCCCAGGACTGTTGTGGGAAAATAGTAGGGACATGGTTTGAAGTTGAAATGTTTCCATAATGCAGACAAAATGTGTGGTCCTAGGAACACCAGGCCTTGACTAGACGGAACACTTCCTGGTTAGCCCAAAAATATGTTTGTGTGAGGAGGCATGTGAACTTTGTATGACCTGTTTCTTTTTATTGTAAATGTTGCACCCATTCTTTATTATTGTAAATAACAAACAGCTGCCTGTTAGTTCCTAAATAACTATCATGTGGAAACTAGGTTCGAGGCTCTCAGTTCCAGAAGCTGGAGTCCCCTCGTCCCATCTTTATTTACTCTCTTGTGTCTTTCTCTCTGTCCTTTATTTCTTTAAGTTCTACATCATTTTCCCTTCGAGGTAACCAATTGCTGAGCTAGTGCAGCACAGGACCAAATGGCTTCACTGGGAATTCTACCAAACATTCCAAGAAGACTGAACTCCAATCCTGTTCAAACTTTCCAAAAAATTATAGAAGAGACAACAGTCCCTAACTCATTCTACAAGGCCAACATCACCCTCATAACAAAGCTGGATAAAGATACCCCAACAAAAGAAAATTAAAAACCAATATCTCTTATGAACATAGATGTAACAATTCTCAACAAAATGCTAGCAAACTAAATTCAAAAGCATATTTAAAGAATTATATACTATGTTAAGTAGTATTTATCCTTGGTATGCAAGGTTAGTTCAACATAAGAAAATCAATTAATATAATATACCACATTAACAGAATGAAGGAAAAAAAAACCCCACATGGTCATTTCAATTGATGCAGAAAAGGCATTTGACAAAATCCAGCCCCCTTCTTGATACAACCACTTTGAACACTAGGAGGAGAGGAAGCTTCCTTAACATGATAGAGGGGATATATGAAAAGACCATAGCTATCATCCTGCTTCATGGTAAAAGACTGCACGTTTAGGACCAGGAGCAAGACAAAGATGCCCACTGTCACCACTGTTATTCAGCATTGTATTGGATTTTCTTGCCAGAGCAATTAGGCAAGAGAAGAAATAAAAGGCATCCAACTTGGAAAAGAAACAATAAAACTTTCCCTATTTGCAGGTGACATGATCCTATATTCAGAAAATCCAGAAAAATCCACAATAAGAGCCTAGAGCTAATAAATGAATTCAGCAGTGGTAGAGTACAAGATCAACATCCAAACATACACATTCAATAAACGATCGGAAGAAGAAATGAAGAAAAAATTTCAAGTCACATGAGCATCTAAAAGAATCAAATATTTAGGAATAAGACTAACAAATGATGCAGAGGACTTGTACACAGAAAACTATGACACCTTGCTCGGAGAAATTAGAAGACCTTAATAAATGTAAGGACATTCTGTGTTCATGGATTGGAAGGCTAAATATCATTAAGATGTCATTATTACCCAAGGCAGTATATAGATTCAATGAAATCCCAATTAAAATTCCAACAACCTTCTCTGCAGAAATGGAAAAACTAATCATTAAATTTACCTGGAAGGATAAGGGCCTCTGAAAGCTCTAAAGCCATCTTGAAAAAGAAAAGTGAAGTTGGGGAACTCACACTCCTAATTTTAAAACTTATTACAAAGTCACAGTAATTAAAAAACAAAAAATATGGATTGGCACATGGACAGACATATGGACCATTGTAATTGTATTGAGAGCTCAGAATTCAAGCCTCTCATGACCAAATGTTTTTTTACAAGGGAACAAAGACCACTCAATTGGGAAAGCATATTCTCTTCAACAATTGATGCCAGGAAAATTGAATCTCCTGTTGTAAAAACAAGGAGAACCCCTACCTCATACCTTATATAAAAATCATTCAAAATTGATCAAAGACCTAAATGTAAGAGCCAGAACTATCAACTTCCTAGAAGAAAATGTAGGGAAGCATCTTTAGGATCTTGGGTTAGGCAATGGTTTTTTAGACTTTACACTCAAAGCATAAGCTACGAAAGGAAAAAAAAAATAGGTGGAATTTAGACTCCTCAGCCCCAGTCACAACCAGTCTCTGGAATCTGCCAACACACACCGACCTGGTGACTCCCAAGCCTAGACTTAGCTAGCCCGCTCCCCAAACCTAGTGCTCATCAAGCACAAAGTCCAGCTCCTCTACCTGTGGGGAAGACTGAACAGTGTTTTGGTGGTTCCCTCCTCCCCCTTAACACAAAGGAAAAGTTGGGGAGAAAAGAAAACTGAGGTTTTTGGTGCCCTGAGGCTAACCAAGATCCATAGGGCTGTCTGTAACTCTGGATTCTGGATTCACAGACCAGGTCCAAGCCATTCTTACATCACCGTCAAGGTCCCCAATGGCATCCTTGGTTCTTAAGTTTCTTTTATTAGAAAGGACTGTAAGATAGCCACTTAGACACTTTATCTCCTCAGTATGCAAATGTAAATAAATTGTAATATATGAACTCTCTTGTTTTGTTATAAGAATGAGCCTGTCTGATTTCTGCTGTACATTACTGAAAGCTTTATTAAAAACAAGAGAAAAATAGATATATGGGACCTTATCAAAATAAAAAAACTTTTTTCCTCAAAGACCTTTATCATGAAAGTAAAAAGACAATGTACAGAAAAGGAGAAAACATATGGAAACCACATACCTGATAAAGGATTAATATCCAGTATATGTAAAGAAATTCTTCAATTTAACAGCAAAAAGTCAAACAACCCAATTAAAAATTTGGCAAAAAAACTTGAACAGACATCTCTCCAAAGCAAATATATAAATAGCCATAAAGCACATGAAAAGATGTCCAACATCATTAGCCATATGGGAAATTCAAATCAAAACCACAATGGGCGATACTATTTCCTACTCTTTAGAATGGCTACTATTAAAAAAAAAGAAAATAATGGATTTTGTAGAACATGTGTAGAAATAGAAACACTCATTCATTTCTTGTGGTAATATAAAATGGTTCAGCTGCTGTGGAAGATAGTTTGGCAGTACCTCAGAAAGCTAAGTATAGAACTCAATATGACCTGACAATCCCACTACTAGGTATATACCCAAATGATTTGAAAGCAAGGACTCGAACCGGTATTTGAACACGATATTTATAGCAACATTATTCACAATTGCCAAAATATGGAAGTAATCCAAATTCCACCAACCTATTAAAGGATAAACAATATGTGGTATATACATATAATGGAATATTATTCAGCTGTAAAAAGGAATTAAGTCCTCATCCATGTGACCACATGGATGAATCTTGAAGACAACCTGTTGAGTGAAATAAGCACAAATATTGTATGAGTTTACTGTTATGAAATAATTAGAATAAGCAATCTCATATAGTTTGAATCCAGAATATAGGTTACCAGGGATAAGGTGAGATTAGGGAATGGGAAGATAAGGCTTAAAATGTGAAAGATTCCTATTTGGAATGATGGAAATGTTTTGGCAATGGATTGTGGTGATGGTAGCACAACATTGTGAAGGCAGTAAACAGCACTGAAATATATATCTGAATGTGATTAAAAGGGGAAACATTGCATTGGCTGTATGGTAAGAAAATAACAAATTAAAATCAGTCCTTGTTACTATAGTACAGGAACAGTGAACTCTAAGGTAAACCATGGACTATACTTAATAATATAATTACAGAAATATGCTATCATTAATTGTACAAATGTTCCACACCAATCAAAGTGTTAGTAATAGGTGGTATATGGGAATCCTGAATTTTTTGCATGATTGTTCTGTAAACACACAACTTCTCTAATGAGGAAAAAATATATACACCATAGTAGTAAATTTCCTTTCATGAGTGTAAAGGTAACTCTTATCAGGAGTTAAATGTATTAACGTATTTAGCAGGAATATGAGTCCGTGATCATCTTGAAAATTATCCTAAATGAATTTAACAAGCCACAAGTGACATTGTGGATAAAAACTCTTCCTATAAAAATAGTGATGATTACTGTGCATCAGGCACTGTGGTAGCAGTTTACATGGGGTATCTACTTCAATCTTTACAACAAATCTATGAGATACCTATTACTAGAATATTCATTTGAGAGATAAGGAAACAAGGCAAATTACATAACTGAGGTTAAGTAATTTTCCCAAAGTCTTGCAGTTAGAGATGGAACCAGCATTTGAACACAGGAAGTTTGATTCCTGAGTCTGTGCCATTATCCATTATGCTGTTGTGCCTCTTTATGATTTACTAGGGGAATAAAAACTTCCTCAATAAGGTGAAAAGGTATCTATGAAAATACAACAGCAAACATCCTACCAAAAGGTAAAACCACACTAGGCATACCATTAAATTTATCCACAAGACAAGAATTACCCCTCATTATTTTACTGGTTCTAGGCAATGTAGATGTGTAAGAAGAAAAAAAAAAAGAATGACTATTGTAAAGGAAGAGATAAATGGTCATTATATCTAGAAAACTTAAGAGAACTCCTGCAAACTTACTCAAATTAATAAATGGCAACTCCATCCTTCAAGTTGATTAGGATAAAAATCTTGCGGTCATTCTTGTTTTCTCTCCTTTTCTTGCACTTCATAAGCAATCTGTCAGTAAGCCCAAGTATTTCTCCCTACTCCCACTGCTATCCGTTTGTTCTAAGCTATCATTATCTCTTTCCTGAATTACTATAGTAGACTCCTAATTGATCCCCCTGCTTCTACCCTTGCCCTGTTTAGACTATTCTTAACAGAGTACCAGAATGATCTTTTTAAAATGTATGTTAGATCATGCCATTTCTCTGTTCACAACCCTCCAGTGACTTTCCGTATCAGTCCGAGTCAACGTCAGAAAGGCCACGATGCTCTATGTGATCTGCTCTCACATCTCTGACCCATTCTCTGCTCTCCCTCTTTCAAGCTGCCCTAGCCTCACAGGCCTTTTTGCTGTTCCTTAATATGTTAAGCTCATCTGTGTCTCAGGGGCTTTGCCCTTGTGGTTCTCTCTGCATGAATACTTTCCCTCCACTCCTGCCAGTTACCTTTACCACAGGTATCTTCCCTACATAAAATAGTACTCTGTTCCTCTTACTTTTCTTCTTATCGTTTGTTTTCTGATATATTATACATCTGTTTATTTATTATTTGTTTCCCTGCATCGGAATGTAATTCAAGGAATGAAGGACTTTTTGTCTTTTGTCTGCCTTCCCTCTCCTGTCTCCCCTCCTGCCAACTGCCATGACTTCAGTGACTAGGACACTGTGAGCAGTGCCTGCTCATCTTAGGTGCTCAGTAACTTTTCAGAACAAACGAATGAGCTTTAAAAACAGAGCTTTCCTAACTTGCAGCAATAATTAAAAGATATGAAAAATAAGATTTCACCCACAATAGTAATAAAGAATTAAATTACCTAAGGGTTAAATTGACAAGGCAGCAGGCAATGATTAAGCACATGTGTACTTTTAATCCCTGCTCCTCCAGCTACTGGATGTGTAACCCTGAGTAAATTACTTTATTTCTCTATACATCAGTTATTTAATCTGTAAAGTGGAATAGCTGTAGTACCTACTTGATAGGGTTGCTGAGGATTTTTTTTTTACACTTTTATCTTCCTTTTTTGTCTTTTTAAAATTTTAAAATATTTTCTGCTATGAAGATTTAATGAGTTAATATTTATAATACTTTTAGAAAGAAAGAATAAAAAGTTAAGACCAATAATAAATAACATCTAATAAATACCTCCTATGGATCAGGTATTTAGTCTTTACATGCCTTTCTACTTAAATCTTCTCACAATACAATGAGGTAATTTTTGTGATTATCCTCAGTTTTTACTGATGAAGAAACTCAGGTTTAGATAAGTGCAGTACCTTGTCTAAGAATGTTATAAAAGTTACAGAGATGAAAACCAAATTTAGTTGGAAAGATACAGAATTGCGAAGATTATTTCTCCCTAATTTTCATGATAGGCTAGCAGCAATAACTTTAAAGAAAGACAGTTGATTTAATAAACATTTAAGGCAAGGAAAGTGCACCATAAACTTAGTTAAAAGATGAGTTAGGAGAAATATTTGTAACATTTATTATAGACAGGGCTAATATATATATTAACTTAATATGAAATAGGTCCTTTAAGTCAGTAAGAATAATGAAAATCATTAAGAATAATGAATAACTCAGAAAAAAATGAGCAAATAATATTAACAAGACATTATAGAAGGAGAACAATTGACCATGAAACGTGTGAAATTTCAGTCTCATAAATCAGAGAAAGGTAAATGAAAACAATGAGAGTGAAATATATTTTAGTGATTAATACTATTGGCTCTGGAATCAAGCAACCTAATTTCAAATCTTGATTCCAATACTTACTAGCTCTATCTTGAATGGATTACTTTTCTGTCCTTCCATTGCTTATTTGAAAACTGGGTGGTCATAAAAAGCACCTGCCTCATGTGTTGGTTTTGAAGATTAAATAACTTAATATATATGAAGCATTTAGCATAATGTCTAGCACATAGTTCCCAGTCAATGTTTTATTTATGCTTTGTTCCTCATGCTACCTTAGATTCCCAAGTACTTGGAAAGGTCTGGGATTCTCATATTTTGGGGGTGTTATTATAATGAGAACCTGTGTTAGTTTCCTATCACTGCTGTAACAAATTACCACAAATTTAGTGGTTTCAAACAACACAATTTTATTATGTTACGGTCCTAGGGGTCAGTAGATTTTGGAGCTAAAATCAAGGGTAAGCATGGCTGCATACCTTTCCAAAGGCTCTAGGGGAGAATCAGTTTTCTTGCCTTTTCTAGCTTCCAGAGGCTGCTTGCCTTCCTCGGTTCATGGTTTCCTTCCACCTGGATTGGCTGGTTGAGTTTTCCTCATGATGCCATCTCTCTGGTTTTGACTCTCTTACCTCCCTCTTCCCCATTTAAGGATGCTTGTGATTATATTGGGCCCTCCTGAATAATCCAGGATAAGGTCAGCTGAACAGCAGTGTAATTCCATCTGCTCGTTTAATTCCCTCTTGCTATGTGTATTAGTTTCCTAGGACTTCTGTAACAAATGACCACAAACTGGGTGTCTTAAACAACAGAAATTTATTCACTCACAGTTCTAGAGGCTAGAAGCCTGAAATCAAGGTGTCAGCAGGGCCATGCTTGCTCTGAAGGCTCAGTGGAAGAATCCTTCCTTGCCTCTTCCAGCTTCTGGTGGATGCTGGCAATCCTTGCTTTCCTTGGCCTTTAGTTGCATTGCTGCAGTCTCTGCCACTGTCTTCATGTGGCCTTCTTCTCTGTGTGTCTGAACCTCCTTCTCTTTTTTCTTGTAAAGACACTAGTCATATTTAGGGTCCACCTTAGTCCTTTATGACTGCATCTTAACTAATTATATCAGCAAAGATCCTATTTCCAAATAAGGTTCACATTCCAAGATTCTGCGAGGACATGAATATTGAGGGGACACTATTCACCCATCCCACCATGTAACGTAACATAGTCACAGGTTCCAGGGATTAGGCTCAGGACATCTTTGGAGGTCCATTATTCTGTCCACCTCAGCACCTGAAATTAGTTTTACTTAGGAACAGAATAGAGAGTGTGTAAACTACAATGTAAACTATAATCCATGCGGTGCAACAGTGCTCCAAAATGTATTCACCAAATGCAGTGGATGTGCCACAATGATGAAAGAGGTTGTTGATATGGGAAGAGTGGGGGTGGAGTGGGGTGTGGGGTATGTGGGAACCTCTTATATTTTTTAATGTATCTATGTATCTTCAAAAAAAAAGAACAAAATAGGAGTATAGGAAGAGCAATTGTCACTAAAATCAGTGATTACATAATAAAGAGAGATTAATCTGAGTTATCTATTTTTCAGGAATGAGTTTCTGGTGAAAAAGGCACAAGAGAAGATGGGGAAGAGAAATATGCTTTCCTCTGAGCACTAGAGGAAAAGTTGAAACTAGGTTGAAATAGATGCTTTGGTTTCTCTCTCATGTTTTCTTGACTTTAAGGTTCTTTGCATAGTTACAAATTCCTTCTCATATTTTGAAATGCTATTTTCTGGGATATATTGGATATATTGTAGAAGGTTAAAAGTTTCATGATTATGGCTCAAGCAGTTATTTCTGCTCAGTCAGCCAATTCTGGTTGTTCTGTGAATTAGAGTAGGAACAAGCAGTTCAAGATGTGTATTATTTATTAGAAAATATTTGGTTAGTGTAAATTGGCAGTGGCACTCCCTAATGTGCTGCCTTTTTTTCAAATAATGCATCAAGTCTATTCAATGACTGTATACTAGATCTATTTATTTTCGTTCTAAAGGTAATAAATGTTCAAAAAAATTTTTGACCCAATCATATGGGCATTTATTTAACACAAAGCCAATGTTTAGAAAACATTTTATATGACCAGATTTAACTCAAGTTTTCTTTTTCTCCTCTGGAAATAATTATATAGACCTGACCTGTGCTGTAAAATATAGTAGCCACAGGGGAGTAGATGTGGCTCAAGCAGTTGGGCTCCTGCCTCCCACATGAGAAGTCCCGGGTTTGGTTTCTGGTGCCTCCTAAAGAAGATGAGTGGATGCAGTGAGCTGACACAATGAGCTGGTGCAATGACATAATGAATGAACAGGTGCAACAAGCAGAGATAACGAGCAGGGCATGGATGTGGCTCAAGAAGTTTGGCACCTGCCCCCAATGAAGGAGGTCCCTGGTTTGATTCCTGGTGCCTCCTAAAAAAGATTGGCAGACAACAAGCTGACACAATGAGCAGAGACAATGAGCAGTCACAGCCAGCAAACAATGAGCAGACAGATGAGGAGCCATCTCAGTGGGAGGAAATACAGTAGCCACTGTTCACATGAGGCTACTGAGCACTTGGAATGTGACTAGCACTAACTAAGATGTCCTGTACCTAAAAAAATAAACACAGATTGTGTAAATAGTATAACAAGGAATGTAAAATACTTCAATTTTTAAATATTATTGCCTGCTGAACTGATGATATTTTGGATATATTAGGTTAAATAAAGTACATTAAAACTAATTTCACCTTTTTCTTTTTGCCTTTTTAATGTGGCTACTGGAAAATTTTAATGTACATATGTGGCTGACATTATATTTCTACTGAATAATGTTGATAAGAGATCCATTTGACCCATATGGGACATTTCTAGCATGTGATAATAAAATTATATCATTACTGTAGACAGCCCCTAACTTGCAATACTCAGTAGCATGTGCACATGTGTCCAGTTCATCCAAAATGCATAGATACAAACTGTTAAGATACAAATTGAAAAGAGGAGGGACTCTGTTTTGCATTGCTTGAAATTATCTGATCTGTCAGAAGACTTTTCCTACATACTCTGACCCTACCTAAAGGATTAGGTGCACATTCTGTACGAATTTTCAAATCTGGTGACCTGGAGTGATCTCATACAGCTCTAAAGCATTTCCAAATGTCAAAAGTCAGATAAAGGTTAAGAAAAGCTGAAACAGTCTTATGTTGCTCCTGATGGATTTTCCCCATAGGTTGAAGGAGGGTATAAGGATGATAAATTTGTGGCATAATGTACCTAAATCTTATTTGCTATACTTGTGAATATTGGCCTAAGAAACTCAGGCTTACAGTTTATTTAGGAAAAATATTTGATATAATATGTGAACAATATATTCTGACTATTTAATATCCTGATGACTTGAAAGTTAAGGAACAAACCTATTTTGCTTACATTTGTTCTAAAACATACTAATCCAATTAGTTACATTAGTTCTGAAGTATAACAAAGGAAATTACATCTTTAGTAATTGAGGATATCATATTGTCTCAGAGCATTCATTCTGGACAAGAATTTTCAAATGCAGAATTAAAAATATTGGCAAGTAGTTATAGAAGTGTAATTGAGTATATATTAGACTAAGAAAAGGATTTATAAATTGCCTTTTTTGAGTAAATATATGTTTTAAACTTTTTCAATACATTTTTCTCTTTTCCACTAAAACTTTCATATTTAGATCTGTATTCTTTCTGGAACTGATTTTCAATTAACTAAGACTTTAATATACGTACTCTTTTTTCAGTTGATGATTATATTTGAAAAAAGTGAAGAATGGAGTGCAAAAAGTTGGAATGAAACAGAATATTATCTCAAAGCTTGAGTTTTTAAACATCAATATTTATTTTTTAAAGTAGATTTTCAATTTAAGGATTTGAGTTGAGCTTATTGATAGTATTTCAAATTTATGTAGATGCTATTATAGATATGTGGATATGTGCTTAAGGTTCTGTCAATAGATGCCATCTAGTATATTTATAAATATACTAGAATTCTATTCTGTACTTCCTTGTTTTAAAAAAATGTTTCTACATCTATTCTATTTAGAAATGAAGGCATGTATTGGAGATGGTTTTCATGCTCCTTATTATAATTAATTCTTTTCTTTCTTTTTTTCTGGTAATGGTTAACTGAGATGGTATTAGTAAATGACATCTATAGGCCTCAAATCTCAATTTAGTTATAAATGTCAATATCTTTCCCTACTAAATTTTTATAAGGCTTAATAACAAGCAGGAAAATTATAAAATGTATTTGAGTTAATTTATGGTATTTTCTCATTTCTTTTCCATCCTTTGCCAGAGGTATTCCCAAGCAACCTAGCTTTAACTGAAACTTGACTTTCCCTAAAAGGCACCACTGCCCTTGCAGTTCTCTCTCTTTTTTTTTTAAAGATTTATTTTTTATTTATTTCTCTCCCCTTCCCCCCCGCCACTGCCCCCAGATGTCTGCTCTCTGTGTCCATTTGCTGTGTGTTCTTCTGTGATGGCTTCTATCCTTGTCAGCGGCACTGGGAATCTGTGTTTCTTTTTGTTGCGTCATCTTGTTGTGTCAGCTCTCTGTGTGTGCAGTGCCACCCTGGGCAGGCTGCACTTTCTTCACGCAGGGCGACTCTCCTTATGGGGCGCACTCCTTGCACGTGGGGCTCCCCTACGTGGGGGACACCCCAGCGAGTAATGGCACTCCTTGCACACATCAGCACTGCGCATAGGCCAGCTCTGCACGGGTCAAGGAGGCCCCGGGGTTTGAACCATGTGGAAGGCAGACGCCCTATCCATTGGGCCAAGTCCGCTTCCCTGCAGTTCTCCTTAATGGAGATAGCTCATCATCCATGTACTTTGTGCATGGTAGAGGCTCAGTCTTTCTCTTGCTCATATCCTATCCATGTGGATATCATCTCCCATAGATTGTATCTTAAACATGTCTATTTGAAGTTCTTCTTCCCTCTCTATCTACCACTGTATTTCTATTAGTTCAGATTTCTGTTTCTCACCTGGACCGTTAAAATAGACTATTAACTGACACTTGCCACCAACTGTTCACTTTGTTCACTTTCCAGTTGCCATGAAAGCACTCATTCTAAAACACTGACCTCATCATGTTATAAATATGCTTAATAGTTTCTGATAAACCTCTAGTTTCAAACTGCCTACAGAATAAAGCCCAAACTTCCCAATGTGGTGCAAGCTCACCTTTTACTCTCCTCATATTTTGCAGTCTTTTGTTTTTCCTTAAAGACATAAATGGTCATTGTAACTATTCAACCAACTGAGATGTGAATTATCATTTTGAATGTATTTTTCTATGTGGGCACAAATATTTCTCATCTGTACAATGGGAATGATAGTTATCTATCTTATAGTTATGTATTTACAAATGAGTTAATAATGCTTGTAACACTCACAATCTTCTGTAATTTGCTTTTTTAACTTAGAATGTTTTGGTTAACTTTCAAGGTCAATACATATAGAGCAAACTTACTTATTTTAATAGTTGCATAATATAATGTTTTAGGATTCTAATTCCATCACCGCCTTCCCTACAGTAAAATCTGGACTATAGAGAAGAGCA
Source organism: Dasypus novemcinctus (assembly GCF_030445035.2). NCBI lineage: Eukaryota > Metazoa > Chordata > Mammalia > Cingulata > Dasypodidae > Dasypus > Dasypus novemcinctus. Next base: position 83,867,426 of record NC_080684.1, on the reverse strand, counting down.
ACCACAAAGCTCTTCAGGGAAGATGGAATTAGTCTTACAAATTTGTTCCTTACAGTCCTGGTTAATGGTGTGTCCTCTGGATATTCCAGGGCTGGGTGGGCAGCTCTCAAATGGTAAATCCATTCTAGCATTCCAATCTCCCCAAGCCTTTGAATTCCCTCTTCTGCTGTGTACCAGGGCAAATCAGGCATCTCAACCTCAAATTTTAGTCTAGTAATAGGTATCGAAGACAAGAGAAGTGTTGGGAATGGGTAAAGAGAAGGATTAGCAATGCCTTGCAAGCTACTGATCTCAGGGCATTCCCCTGCGTTTTCTTCTGGTGAGACAGGATTAATCTCTTCAGGCAGGAGTTGGAAGGCAGTTTCCTCAGGGCAGACTGAAGGCTTGGCAGTGCATACTGGAGTTTGGCTGGTATGTGCCTCAGGGCTGGGAGGAGGTCTAGACTACCTGATACAGGCCAGAGGCTGGGCAAGGCAGGCTTCAGTTTGGCTGGTACCCACCTCTGGGATGGAAGTTGTTTCAGACTCCCTGGAGCAGGCTGGCGGCTGGATGATACAAGGTTAACAAGGTGTGGCTTGGACAGGGCAGGCCTTGGCAGCCTTATCTGGTAAAGTCTCAGCAGAATTCACGGTTCTAGTGTCTCCATCAATATCCTCATCATCCCATATGTCTCCATCCTAGTCCTCTGGATTCTGCTCTTTTCCAATCAGTGCCTTCACTTTAACTGCAGAAACCCTGTGGGGTTGAGATTTTAGTTTCCTTTGTAACTCCGCTACTTGTACAATGAGAGTGTGAGTTTGGTTCACAGATATGTCAAGCCTGTGACTGTAGGAGACAAGGTTTTCTTTCAGAGCACACGTAGAAACTTTTGCATCATCCATTTGGTGTTTAAGTTTCAAATTTGAAGCCTTTAACTCCTTTCTCTCTGTGGTTACAGTATCCAGGGTATCTAGGAGGAGCCAGACAACATAATTCTACTGTTTGACTCCACAAAACTCTGTTAAGCTATTGAAAACACAGATCCTTGCTTTTTACAAGCGTGACAGTAGGGGAATCCAGTGATGCTGTTTTGCATATCTCATTTGCCAACTTGCTCCGTGGACTGTTAGCAGACTCTTCGTTACTGGAAAGGGAGTCGTCAGTACCCCTGAGACCAACTGGAGTAGAAAGACAGTTGCAAAACTCCCAGAACCACCTCAGACATCCCATATTTAGGCCTCTGTACCACTCCCGGTACCAAGCTGTATTAGTCAGCGTTCTCTACGGAAACAGAATCTGCAAGGGATATCTGTCAATAGTAAGAGATTTATCAGAGTCTCTCACACAGCTGTGGGGATGTAGGAGTCCAGGTTCTGCAGGCAGGCTGTAACCAAGAGCTCCGATGAAAGTTTATGCAGCTTCTTGACGAGTTCTGGGAGATGTTGGCTGTCCAAAGATGAGCTGGAAATTCTCACTTAATGCTGGAATCACTTCCCCTTTTAAGGGATTCAACTGAGTGGATTAAGCATCACTCATTGCTGATAGCAATCTCCCTGACTGATGTAATGATAACCAACTATCTCTGATTTACCACTGCATAAAGTCAATGGTGACTAAAGTCCATAAATGCCCTTTTACTACAGTTAGCCCAGTGCTTGCTTGACCAAACAACTGGGCACAGTTACTTGGCCAAGTTGACACTATAGCCTGACCATGACAATATTTGATCTGTCAATTAGGTTTCATTGGTCAATATATCCATCTTTGTGCCAGTGCCATTCTGTTTTGAGTACTTAGCTATGTAATATGCTTTCAAGTCAGGAAGTATGAGTTCTCTGACTTCACTCATCTTTTAAAAGATGTTTTTGGCTATTTGGGGCACTTAACCATCCAAATACATTTGATAATTGGTATTTCCATTTCTTCAAAGTAGGCTGTTGGAATTTTGATTGGGATTGCATTGAATCTGTATATCATTTGGGGTAGAATTGATGTCTTAATAATATTTAGTCTTTCAGTACATGAGAATGGACTGTCTTTCCATTTATTTAGGTCTTTTAAAATTTCTTTTAGCTATGTTTTATAGTTTTGTGTAGTCCTTTACATCCTTGGTTAAATTTATACCTAGATATTTGATTCTTTTAGATCCTGTTGTAAGTGGAATCTGTTTCCTAATTTCTGTCTCAGATTGCTCATTACTAGTGTATAAATGCACTACTGATTTTTGTGTGTTGACCTTGTATCCTGCCACTTTGCTGAATTTATTTATTAGCTCTAGTAGCTTTAGTGTCAATTTTTGGGGACTATTTATAGGATTATGTCATGGGCAAATAGCAAAAGGTTTACTTCTTCTAAGTTGAATGCATCTTCTTTCTTGTGTAATGCTCTGGCTAGAACTTCCAATACAGTGTTGAATAACAGTGGTGACAGCAGGCGTCCTTGCTTTGTGCTAGATCCATCCTAGAGGGGAAGCTTTTCAGTCTTTCACCATTGAGTATGATGAGGGCTGTCAGTTTCTCATATATACCCTTTATCATGTTATGGAAGTATCTAATGTCATTTTATGCTATAGATTTCCTTTTAGGTATTGTTTTAGTTGCATCTCAAAAGTCTTTGTGTGTTGTGTTTTCTTTCTCTCGCGTTTCAAAATACTTTCTAACTTCCTTTTTGATATTGTCTTTGACTTATATGTTATTTAGTTTTCAATATTTTGTGGTTTCCATATATCTTTCTATTACTGATTTCTAATTTAATTCCATTGGAGTTAGAGAATATATTTTGTGTGATTTGAATTCTTTTAGATTTATTGAGACTTGTTTTATGGCCTACAAAATGATATATCTTGGTAAATGTCTTATGTTCATTTGAAAAGAAATTATATTCTACTATAATAAGATGGAGTGTTCTATTAATATCAATTAAGTCAAGTTAATACTATTATTCAAATCTTTTATGTCCGTACTGATTTTATGTCTATTTGTTCTTCAGTTATTGAGAGAGGGGGTTTGAAATATTCAAGTATAATTGTCAATATGTCTATTTCTCTTTGTAGTTTTATGAATTTTTTGTTTCATGTGTTTTGCAGCTCTGTTATTAGGTGCAAAACATTGTTATATTGTTATGTCCTCTTGATAAATTGATGCATTTATTTTTATGAAATGAGTCTGTCTTATCCCTTGAAATATTCTTTGCTCTAAAATCTAGTTTCAATATTAATATAGTTATTTATGTTTCTCTTGAGTAGTGTATATGGTATATATTTTCCCATCCTTTTACTTTTAACCTATTTGTGTTTCTGTGTTTAAAGTGAAATTCTTGTGGCGAGAACATAGTTGGATGTTCCTTTTTTCCAGGCTGATAATCTTTCTTTTTCAATTGTGATTAGACTGTTTACGTTTCATGTAATCATTGATATGGTTGTGTTTAAATCTACCATTTTTATTGTTTGCTTTCTAATTGTTCTATCTATTCTTTGCTCCCCTTTCTCATTTTATGCTTCTTTTGGACTAATTGAGGTGTTTTTCTTTTGTGATTCCATAGGTTATTTCGAATAAGTGCAATATTTGTTTTAACATTTCTGTTTCACTTATTGCTTATTTATTCATCAAAACTAAGCTTTTATTTAATTATTTTTATTCATATAATTCAGCACAAAATAATTAAATATTGTTTTATTGAGGTTTTAGAGAAAGGCTTACTGGGGTAAGTGAGTCCTGATCTGGGTTTTGGAGGAATAGTAAAATATGATTGGTTAGATAATTCATTTTATTTAGGTGGAAAGGCATGATTAACAGCATGAAGATGGGAATGAATAGGGCAGGAATTAGACAAGCTTAGCAGGGCAAAGTATAAAAATTCCAAGAATATAGTAACTCAAAAATATTTCAAGGATTGATTTTTTCAGGATGTTAAAAACAATCTTTAATGATAAACTGTAAAACATATGCACATTTTATAATTTTCCTGGTTCACCTGCCACACTTTTTATTCTCAAGATAAAGTACTATTAAATAAAATAAATCATTGGATTGAAAGAAAGTCAACATCAATACAGCTTTACAGTCAGCCAGTTATATTGGACATTAGTTTCCTTAAGGCCCTTCTTAATTACCAAATTAATTTTTAAATGTAATTCTAATTTTACTTGACCTCTGTACTTACTGCTTTTTGAAATATTTTCCTCTTGTAAATTGTATAGTGCTTTTTCTTAATTTTATTCCTACTCCTGAACAACTTCTAAATCTTCTTAATAGAATGTTTCCTCTGCTGAACCCCTTAAGTTTTGTGGATCCTTCACAGTTCTATCTTCTGTCCTGTATTCCTCTCTTTCTTTTTCTCACTAGGATGCTTTCATATAGATGCTTTGAGAGTTTCAGTGAGGGCTGGGAGGTTTTCAGATTTTGAGTTGCCTTATACTTGGAGCTATCTACCCACCCTCAGGTTTGATTATTATTATTTTTCACCAGAGATTGACAGATTTTAATTAATATCAACCTTTGAAAGAAGGTTTCACCTTGCCCCATGTACAAATTTGCCACTGAGATGTTAGAAGCTAAGGGCTTCTCTCTTAAAAATTCTGATATCAGCATTCCCATGGTTGTATATTCTACCTAATAATTTGCTCTAATAATTTATTGAACTATGTTCTAAAACATATAAAACATATTAGCACTGTGTTCTAGACTGTTCTAAGAACTTTATAGATATTGATTCGTTTGATCTTCACAACAACCCTATAAGCTATTATTATCATCGCTATTTTACAATGAGGAATTTAAGTTCAGATAGATTAAATATTTCACCTAGGGCTATACCCCCAGCAAGTAATGAAGCCAAAATTTGAACTTAGGCAGTCGAAGTTGTATATTTATGTAACCTTCTGGAAATCCTTACTTATATGTAAGTACATCAGATACTTAAAATTCAGTGTTTCCAAACCTGAAGTAATTGTTTCTACTTTATCTGCACTGCCCTCCCAGCAAATTTGCTCCTCTTCTCCATTTCCCATCTTAATGTCATTATCTTCCTTCTAATTATCTCAGTTTGAAATCTAAGTCATTCTAGACTCCTACTTTCTTTTTCTCTCCCTTCTTCCAATTGGTCCCTGTGCCTTATTGATTATTCCTTTTACTTAACTCTTGATTCAGTATATTCCACCCATTTTCATTGTTCCACTTTAAGTCTGTGGTGATCTCTTTTCTGGAATAGCTAGTTACTCTTTTCTCACAGATCCTAGTATGTTGCTTGGTATCTCAATTCTTACATCTTTTTTTGTTCTTGTTAAAGACCTGGACATAGAATTTTGTGCAGTCAGTGCCTAGCTTAATATATGAAATGCAATTGGTATGCAATACATATTTTGCAAATACATGAATTAATTTACCACTAGAGATTAATTTGGATATCTTTAAAATCATCATAAATACCAGATAAAGTCATTATTGGTTAACTTTTGGGAAAGTGCCTTTTTTGCTTTATTTTTCCAAACTAAAATAGTTCCTTTAATTGTGGTGATGAAGGATAAAATTGACTTTTTTATATAGTAATATGTTATCTCCCGAATATATTGTGTATTAAAATCAATGACAACTGCAAAATTGTTGGAGTCATTTTATGGTTTATAACAGTCAAAATCATCAATTATACTTTCAAGAATGAAATACTGACTACATTTTCTTGGTAGCAATAGAACTGCAAAAAGAGTTTACTTTCTTCCTATAATACAAAAATACCTTATAACTTATATAAATCACTGCTATATCGGAATGTATGTGTTAAAAGGAAAGAGGTGAGAATCATAAATCCTTACTCTTTCGTATAGAATATGGTAGCTGATATTGTTACCAATGTATGAATAATAGAAAATAATAGGGAAATTTTGGATCCAAACTTTATTGCATGTCAGTGAATATACATTCACTAATAATTTCTGAAAGTAGTTACCTTCCTATCAAATTCCCTTCATCTAATAAATGAAGATATTGTTCTGTGGGGAATACATGAAAGATGATAATAATTTTCTATATGACTTAAATTTTCGTATGCAATATGCTGCTGTGGGACTATCAGGCTTCTTTTGGTTTTTTTAAAGCATGATTCTGCTCAACCATTAACTGTGTGCTTATGCTTTATTTGCAGCATCTGGCGAGGTCCCAATGTGAACTGCACAGACAGTTCGGGTTACACTGCTTTACACCATGCAGCCTTAAATGGACATAAGTAAGTGCCATTTATTTGGACTGGTATCCTTTTGTATTTACTTACGTGTGATGGACTTATTTATATCTGAAGATTACTGTTTCATGTCACTATGATTCTACTGGGCTTAGATGAATTTGAGCAGGCACTAGGCGGTAGCACTGACACATTAAACCGTAGGAATTTTGCTGAGGATGATTGTGTGTGGGTGTAAACTGAGACTTGCTCAAAAAGAGTCAAATACCACACAGGGAGAATGGAGGAAGTGACAGAACCATGTTAGTAATGTGTAGCTTTGGAGAGAGAATAGGATGAAACCACTTGATAACTCCCTCCCTTTTTTAGTGTAACCCTGTATTCATCCAATTTGAGAATATTTACTAGCAGTGAAATCTCAATAGATTTCTGCTGTTACAAGCCAGGAGACCTTATATTAACTACTTCAAAATCCTTGAAATTTAGCTAGAATGCTTTCTCTTTGTCATCCATGATATCTTTCTAGTTTTAAACTTCTCAGCTCTAAATATTTTTAAAACTATGGAATTATGTTTCAAGGAATATGATAGTGCACAGTATGGAGGGTGAAAGAATGTATCACACCACACTGCCACTGTAATTCCAGTGTTTCAGCCAGCTAACTACTGATTTTGTGACAGAGTCTAAGTATGAAGAGTCCCCTGAATGTTTCAGATGTTCCTCCTTCTGTGTCTTTCCCTGCCCCCCCCGCCCCCAATATACTCAAGTGATCCAAGTTCGTTTTCTAGATTGAAAGGGGATGATACATAGAATGAATTCCTTCCATTTTATTTCATTTCAGTGTTCTATATTGTGGTAATTACTGCCTCAAAAAGGCTAGTTGCTTTTTGCTTTCCCACCTCATTTTTCTTTTAGTGTGTCACTTGAGACACAAGGGACTTAGTGATACTTGACACATTTTATGACCCCAAAGAACTCACTGAAAGAAATTTATTGATTTTTTGTTGTCATTATTTATTACCATGACATCTTTTTTTCTTAATATTTACTGCAAAAACCCAACAATATCATTCTGTTTGGAAACTACCCTAATTACATAAGATATTATAAACTTAATATTTCATTATTTGGATTCTTAGCATTGAAATTCTCTAATTACATTTCTTTTGATCTAGTTCCTATTCTATACCATTTCACCTTATACCATTCGATTTACAACTATATATTTGCTGGGTCTTTTCGAGCTATGTTGCTATCCAGATCCCTGCCACCTGAAGCTTTCAAAGTAGAACAGTATTATTTATTCTTCTTTGTACCTTGGTACAAAGGAATGAAGTCCAATTTATTAGTCCAAAGCATACAATATTGATGGGTTCTTTGACCCTCTTAATTGTGGATTTAGGAACACTATCAAATTTGATGGGTGTGACCAGTTGAACTATACTACTTTACTTGTTCTTTCTCAGGTTGGCATTGTAAGCACTTCTCAAAATAGTATTTGTCCACAAATTGATTAGCATTCTTTTTTTTTTTTTTTTAAAGATTTTATTTTTATTTATTTAATTCCCCTCCCCTCTCCCGGTTGTCTGTTTTCTGTGTCTTTTTGCTGCGTCTTGTTGTCTTGTTTCTTTGTCCGCTTCTGTTGTCGTCAGCGGCTCGGGAAGTGTGGGCGGCGCCATTCCTCGGCAGGCTGCTCCCTCCTTCACGCTGGGCGGCTCTCCTTATGGGTGCACTCCTTGCGCGTGGGGCTCCCCTACGCGGGGGACACCCCTGTGGGGCACGGCACTCCTTGCGCGCATCAGCACTGCACATGGGCCAGCTCCACACGGGTCAAGGAGGCCCGGGGCTTGAACCGCGGACCTCCCATGTGGTAGACGGACACCCTAACCACTGGGCCAAAGTCCGTTTCCCGATTAGCATTCTTTTATATTCCTTTATTTTCAGTGAAGCATGTCCCTACTGCCCATTGCATAATTTTCAGTTCCTATTGGCAATGTAAAAATAAAGGTGATTTAAGTGAATTTAATAGCAATCATTAAGATTCTCATAAAGAGACAGGGAATTTGATTAGATAACCTTTAAGACCTCTTTTATTGCAGATATTCTCTAAGAATTATATATCCCTGCTTTGTTTTTATTTGAAGGTCTCATTTATCTTTACTTTTTGACATTATCTAGTAAGATTTTACTTGGTGTCAACATAAAGGCATTGGAAAAAAATGGTAGGATTCTAATTCTATCTTTGCTAGTTGTGTGACCTAGAGCAATTTAATTAACCTCTTTAGGCTTCTGTTCATTGTATTTAATACACTGACTGCATGTTCTTTCTAATTATGAAATTTTGGGTATACTGTTTTGGTATATTTGTGAATCAGTTATGTCCTGTGAGTCTACAATTTTGAAATCTGAATTTTCATGTGGCATGTAAGAGTTCTTGATTTTGCATGTCTAAATTGCCCATGGACTTTTTTTTTTTTTGAGGAACTGGGGCCAGGAATTGAACCTGGGACCCCATGTGTGGAAAGCTTGCACTCAACCGCTGAGCTACACCAGCTTCCCCAAGTTGGTTTTTTTGTTTGTTTGTTTTGAGGAGGTACCCGGGACCTCATACATGGTAAGCATGTCCTCAACCACTTGGACTACAACTGCTGCCTACCGTGGACTTTTAAAATTAGATGTAGTTTATTCTACCCAAGTCCCTTCACCTCCTTATTTCATAGATGGAGAAACATAGTGACCCCTTAGATATTAGTGTGGAGCTGAGTCTAGAGCCTAAGTAGTCTAGTTTCAATACTCTACGTTCTCTCCTCTTCATGGCTATATGTACAGTGATTTCCTGAATTCTTGCTGACTTTTCTCTTTCACATTATATACTTCTGGGTTGCCTCCCATTATCATTAAGTAGTGTCCTCCCTGCTTATGCTGATTTTAATGTTTGTTTAAGAAAAGATATTTGAAAGAGAAAAAAAAAGTGATAAAATATAGCTCAGAACCAGAGAGGAATGATTTGTTTTTCTTTGCCTTTGTTATTCTCACTTAGCATAGGTCAATAATAATTGGCTATCTTGTGTGCTTCCCATGCAAGCCTTAGCAGTCAGCACAGAAACCTATCATTTCCATGTTAGTTGCTGCTGTTATTGTATCCATTTGCTCTTTGTTGTTTCCATAAGCATTATGATTTTTCAGGCTTAAGTTCATGGTATCATAGGGCTGGAAGTAATGTTACGAGGACTGCAGTTTATTCTTTTGCTTTTTTTTTTTCAGGTTTTAAAAAATTTATTGAAGAATATCACTCACACATAAACATACACAGACAGTAAATGTCCAGTAATAGTTGTGAACTTACAAAACAAATATATATAACATCATACAGGACTCTTGCTCCTCACCCTACCACTAACACCTTGCATTGTTGTTAAACCTTTTTAACTAATGATTAAAGAGCATTGCCAAAATATTACTACTAACCAAAGTATTTTCCCCAACCCCCTATTATTATTATCTTTATATCATTTATATATGAACATACATAAACAATAGGTGTATAGTAAAAGTTGTGAACTTACAAAGCAAACATGCGTAACATCATATGGGGGCCTCATACATCAACCCTCTACCATCACCTTGCATTGTCATGAGATGTTTGTTACAAATTATGAAAGAATATTGTCAAAATTTTACTACTAATTATAGTTGTCCTTATCTTATATTTAGTGTATTTTTCCCCCAACCTACCCTATTATTATTTTTTAAATATATTTTTTATGACAGAAGTCATAAACTTATAAAACAGTCATGTACATGTGAAGAATTACTGAACAACACCCTTCTATCAACACATGACTATTCTTTTGTTTTGAGCACAGGCTTTTTCCCTATCCCCAAAATACAATCTAAAGCCTTTATACTGCAAGTTAAACCTGTTTCCTCTTATTTTGTATGTTTATTAAGAGCCTTTTTTAAAAATAAGTGCTAGTTAATCAATAAACAGAACAGAATTTTGTACCTGCAATACATTATTTCACAGTGAACATTTCATCTCCACCTAGCCAAATCAGGACACAATTGGAAATGTACTCTATTAGTGATTTCCCACATCATCTGTAATTAAAGATTAGAAAATTACTGCCTTCATATGATAGGGGAAAAAAAAAAAGGTCAATAGTACCAAATTCATTGGCAAAAACTGTAAATAAATTATTTCAATCAATAGACTAGAGACCTTGGTTTCTCTTTCTCTTTTTCTTCTCTAAAATATGGAGGATTCATTCACTTTCATGTGTCTGCTACAAATTTGAATCTGTTAATTCTCTTCCGAATAACATTTAGTTTTCTCTCCCTTCTTCCCTCTCTCCTTCCCTCTTTTCCCCCTTCCCTCCTTCCCACTTGTCCTCCATTCCAACGTCCCTATGTCCCTCCCTTACTCTTACCTTCTTCCCTTTGAATTCCTCTTTAAACCAACCAACCTACCTTCCTTCCATCTTATCTTATCTTGTCTTGTCTTGTCTTATCTTCTTTTCACTATAAAGCCTCTCTAAATCTGCCTATTCATATTTAATTTTTTAAACAACTTGATTTTTTGGATACATATTAATAAAGCATACAGTCCATCCAAAGTGTTCAATCAGTATTTGGCATCACATAGTTGTGCATTTGTCACTTCAGTCATTATTAGAGCATTTTTATTATTTCAACAATAATAAAAAACAAAAAAAATCATCACCTCTTTTCTCTACTAAACAAATTTTTCTTTTTGGCCTAAATTTCATCTCATAAGATTATATTGAGCATATATTGTGATTCTCGTATGCTATTTAGAAAGATGTCAGCACTAAATTGATAATGCATCTTTGAAATACATATATTCGTGTATGTATATTCATTATGTGTGCAGTTAAAATATTTTCTATTCTTCTCTCTTTAAATATTTAATTCTTGAATCCAAGATCCCATTTTCTGTAATCCAAATTGTATGTCAAATTGGATCTTGAATCCAGATAGTAATCAACCCATACCCTTGATTTGCCCTTTGTTAGGCTTTCTTATGAAAGAAGGGTACCTCCTCTAAAAATGCATATAATCTGGTCCATGAACTTGTGCTTTGAATAACCTACAAATATATTTGGTTTGATTGCTTCTCTCTGGATAAGTATATTAAATAGGTAATTAAAATTTGCCTGTATTCCCTCTACAACTAGAAATCTATAAAAGTCATTTCAAGCAAGGGAAAATGTAACAAAATAAGAAAAATATTAAATTATAATTTTGTTACAGATAATCTTGTTGAGGTAAAAAAAAAAAATGAACATTGAGCCTTCCCACTTAGTTTACCTTTCCTCAGAACCACATATTGAACTTTTTGAAAGACATTTTTGTATAGTCAGAAGTGTATATCTATCACAACATGAGTACAAATTAAATATAATAGCAAAAGTCGATACTTATGGAATTCCTTATTTTTACATTTACTTACATATATTATCCTCAGCTGTAAAATATTACAATTATTTAAGTTGAATTATTATTACATTTAATTTGATATTTGGCTTTGCTCCTGTGAAATGGAATTATTATACCTGTGATCCCATCAACTACGTTTATTTCTGGATTTTAGAGCCTTTCTTATTTATCATATGTTGGTTATAAAAAAATACTACTTTATGTTTAAGAAGTAGGGATTATCTCTCTGCTTGCTATTCTGCAAACATTGGTCAATATGACAGTATTTCATGTCAGTTAACCAAGTTCACCCAACATGTTTATTTGTTGATACCTCTGAATAAGATGTAAGACTCAATTATATATAAAATAATGATACTGAATTGGTAGGAGCCTAGTATTAACTACTCTTCTATTTTAGACATTAGAGGACGTACCTGAAATTTAATTTGATCCTAATGAACCTGGATGAAAAAGGCCTGAGTGAATATATTACTTAATGATATACATGGATTATATTATAAGAAAGATAAATGACAATTTGTCGATCAATACTTTTTCTAAATTTAAGATTAAGGATGACAGTCACTTATTTGACCAGAGATATAACTTTATCTTTCACAAATATGTGTGAATTTCACTTAGATATCTGAGCTCAGCATTTTCAGAAGTCTGAATCAAAGATGTGAGGCTCATCTTAAATAAAAATAATAGTATTTCATTATTAGGATCTTAGTGTTCACCAAAGGTAATTCATAAGTTTGCAGATTATTCTTTCCTGATATATATATTAGATGGTGTAACCTTACATAATACGAATGATCTTTAAGTCATTTTGTAAAATATGCATTCTTCCATGGTATCATAAATCTTCCTGATAAATAAAGGATGGGTGCATATCACATACATTATTAGAAAATGTCAGCAAAAATTGAGCCAAAGAAGGAAAGAAATTCTAAATGGTTTGAGTGGGAGTAAAAGGAAACAGTACTGATGATCCTATCATTTTTTCCTGTTACCCTGTGAAAGGAAATGCTTTTTAGAAGAAGTTTCAGAATATTTTTTATTCACTTAGACATTGAGAAATGAAATTGAAACACTTCTCACAATTGTCTTTTGCTGATATATGAATTTGGAAAAGGCTCTCTTGGGATGTGTAAATTCTGCTATTTAGATCTAGGTATTTAATTTGAGCATTCATCTAGGAAAACTTTCAGTTAAACAATTCACCAGAGTTATTCAACTTTGCAACAAACTGCCTTGAGAATATCCTTCAATTTTATATAATTTTATCATTATAAAAAGGTGTTCATAGCTGTTTCTTGTTTGTTTCATACACAGCCCTTTCACACTAGCAGCAAGATGTAATCTCTAAACTTCTTTTTTAAAAAACAATACTGAAAGAGACAGACAGAGAGAGACATTATTTAATTTGCCTAAGGTATCCAAGTTGGTAAATAGTAGAGAGTAATAGAAAATTGGCACTTCAATCCAGATCTTCTGGTTCTTAACTGCTTGGTTATTCATTGGAATTGAATCCTCTTCTCCTCATTGTAGTTATTTAATTATCTCAGAATATATCAACTCTTGAATGGAAGAAGGGTGAGGAGAAGCCTAAGAATTGGACAACCTTCAAGTTTTCTTCTGATTTTCATATTCTCTTTTTCAAAGGTGATTTGTTGGAAGCATTTTTATTTACAAAGGATTTTGTTTTCATTTGCCCCAAGTACTAATATTTGCGTGGTGTTTATTTGCTGAGTGGCTTATTTTTGTACGATTTTATTTAGTGCTCTTAACAGTCTTGGATAGAAGGGTTTTATTATTATAGCAGTATCCTCTACAAAAGAGAAAGTTAAGGCTAAATAACTTCTTGAGGGCCACATAGTTAGTAGATTGCAGAGCTAGGATTCAAATCCAAGTTTTCTAAATTCAGATCTTATAAAATAATATTAGGGTTTTTAGACAGTAATGGTAAGATTTATTCTTATTTTCTCTGAAATTTTATCAATACAAAGTTTAGAACTTATTGGAACTTCTGAATATTTTTATAACACATTTTCAATCCTTTCATCTTGATTTCTTAGCATTTATCAGTAATTTTTCAACTAAGGCCAATGTTGTGAGTTTCTGCCACATCCTGGGCAATGTGTTTTCACATTTATTTTAATTTTGTGTTGTATCATTAGTGTTTATTTTTCTTGTGGGCTATTAGAGTTCTAACTCTCTATAACTTTTCTCATTTATTACTTCAATTTAGTATCTGATTTGATGAAATATTTAAATTTAGCCCTTCCTGTTAAATTCACCCTACCTATTGATGGTATATTATATATGACAAGTAGCTTTATAATATATCGTAATTGTATATGTGTGTGTATGTATGTATCTGTAATATATAGATCTTTCTGCCTAGGACTTTATTTAGTGAGTTAATAGAATTTGCTTTTTAAAATACATCCAAATGAAAAAAAAATTTTTTTGCTTAGAATTACTGTTTTTATTTTTTCTAAGTTCAACATAATGTATATTAGTCATTATTAATTCCTCCTGAGGTTGAGTATTGTGGTTGATGATTTTATTTTGAAAACCTTGTGAGGATTGAGTGCAAAATTGTATAGGTGGGCTATATTGAGAATGTTTTGAAATTGTGTCAGTGGTGGAACTTGTCTTCTTAAATGAATTTCCCTCTTGAAATCATTAATGATGTGTAAAATCCCTAAATGTCTCTTTGAAGTATATGTTTTTTGTAAACAGGGAGATACCTTTTAACCTCAACTTTTCATTTACATCATGTCTCAGAAATGAGCTATCTGGAAAGATATCTTCCTTTTAAAATGGGAGGAGACATGTTTTTTATTTATTCTCCTTAATTCTTTCAGTTAATGAAATAAGATAATTTTTTAAGTGAATTCTGTTAAGCAGCTTCATTGATTAGTTAATACTCTCTCTTTCTTGCTCTCACTCTCGCTCTTGCTCTCTCTTGTTTTCCAGGTAAGTAAAGAGCCAAATTTTGAGTACACCTAATTTAGCCTTAGTAACTTGGATGATTACTCAGCAATTGCCAGCCAGCACATAATTATCTGTTTAATAAAATCTTTGTCGTTCTGCCTATTTTCTTTTCTGTTGTATTCTGTTTTGTTTTTGTTTCTGTTTTGTTTTGTTTTCTTTACTAGGGACATAGTTCTCAAACTACTTCAATATGAGGCATCAACAAATGTAGCAGACAACAAAGGTTATTTTCCTATTCACCTGGCAGCCTGGAAAGGAGATGTGGAAATTGTGAAGATTCTTATTCATCAAGGACCATCACATTCCAGAGTCAATGAACAGGTGCCCTTGTCAAATACTTGCTCATGCTGTAATTTTTCTAGAGTTATGCAAAGGCAAAGCCACGTTTAACAATTGATTATTCCTATCTTTACCTTGCCAAAGACTTTTTCATTGCTGAATTTCCTAATGGAGAAATTTGAAAAATTCTTTAGTATTGCATATGATGCCTGGACACTAAGTTGGGGCATTTGCAAATCTATTTTATTTATTAACAAGAAAAATCCTACATAATGGAAGTGCTCGTAATATTTTTGCCTGCATTACATAAGCATTCATTTTAAAGATGCTGAATATTTAAAGATAAAACAGAATCCAAATTTTAAATGTGAATTAGTTTTTCTTAATAAAAATTTAGATGCTAAAACAATGATAACTATTATTTGCATAATGCTTTACTATTTACATAGCACTTTCACAGTAAGTGAAATTTTGTGAATCAAAAGAAAAAATATAGTTATATGTTTCTTGCTAGTAACATTAAATTAAGAATTCCTGAATATGTATATAGGTACATATACCAATGGTAAGTAGAGTAAAACACGGCAGCAGTATGGTAATGACAGATAAAGTAAAAATCTTTATAAATACGAGTTGATGATGACACGTAATGTCCAATATTATACATAAAAGAAATATTTAAGAGGGAATATCATTCTCAGTATTCTAAATGAATAAGTCTACAGATTGCTGAAAGTAAAACATGGTCTCCCTAACACAGCATGATAACAGACATCTTGATCTCTGTATGCCCCCTGCTGTTCCCATTTTGTAAAACTATATTTGAAAATCAGCATGCAGTCCAACAATTGAATTACAAGCGTGGCTTTAAGCTGTAGGTTGGCAGTTGCCCAATTTCAATGCAAGTAGGTTACTCTAGAGCAAGGACATCTAATAAAGTACAATTAACATGTTATTTATATGCAAACAGACTTTGCTGGTCTTTGAGTACAATTCAGACTAAAGAATAAAAAGTAACAGTTGTTAAATAGTGAAAGGAAGGAAAGTAATTTCAACAAAATGCTGTTATAGAAAGGATGAATCAAGAAAAATGTTTTATTAATTAAAAGTATCTTTTTAATGTTAGTCACAATAAAAATTCCTATGCTTACAGTTTGCCAAAAGTGTAGAATATTTTTATGAGAATATACTCATACATTCAATCTTTAAAAAAATGACTGATGTGGCTATCCTTATTTTCATATCATTCTAGAAGGAAATTTATGAGAATGTTCTTTTGCTCTTCAGAAAGCCAAAAATTAGATCCTTTGTGGGATGAGCCATCTGGTGGTTATTCTTAAAACTGTAATGCTGTAAAGCAAACCTGAAATAATAAAAAGATAAATTAATCAAGGTTAAACAAGAGGATGTTAGCTTTTAAAAGCAAAATATTTAAAAAATGACATTGGAAATAAGATAAATAGTATTCATTTATATTTGAAAGCTTAAGATTTTAAATGGCATATAACTTAATGGCATATTTTAAAGAGAAAATTATTTTTTGTGATGTTGAACTAGAGCATTATAATACAACAGAATGTCTGTTTAAGGAGATTAGAATTCAATGTTCTTTTTTCACTTCTATTGCTTTGTGTTGTGTCAGTTGGCTACAAGTTTTAAGATTCTTGAGATTGTTTAATATCATACTTTCAACTGTTTTATTTGCTATTATGTGAATACTTCTTTAGTGCTGACCTATTCTCTTATATAATGTCATTTTTCCAACATTTCTGATGTAGGAATTTCATTTTTATAAGTAACTCTTGAATTTAACTCCCCCCTCCCCGAATGGAATAGGAATTCTCTAGTTCCTTATAAATGTAGCCTATTTAAACAAGAGACGAAAGGAAAAAAACAGTAATAATTTCAGACATATGATAAGGCAGACACTGTGTTAAGTACTCTTACTGCAATATGGTATTTAACTCTCACAATAATCCTCTGAAGTGTTATTATCGCTTCCCATTCAAAAGAAGTCAGACTTAGAAACTAAATAACTTGTCTAAGGTCACACGTTCCTGAATGACTAAAACTGACACTAAAACAAGGTCTCTGACTGAAAAGCCCTCTGCAGTAGTGCGTTGGTATTTTTCAACCTAAATGCTACCATCCATGGAGTGTTGACTGTATACAGGCATTGTGTAAAGTACTTTAATATATATTGTCTTAGGAAGCCCTACTGCAGCTTGATAAGATAGGTATTATCATTTCTATTTTATATATTAGGAAACAGCTTTGGAGAGATTATGTAACTTGCCTAAGATATCATAACTACAAAAGTAATATAGCCATTATTTGAACCCAGATTTTTCTTATTCAAAACCCAGGCTCTTAATCAGTTATGCACTGTGTTAAGATGATAAAATTATGCATCATAGTCATTCTGATTTCTGAAAGTTATCTTTGGTTTCTACTACATCTTTCTTTAAAAGGCAACACTCTCATTTTACAGATAGGGACATTAGTTTCAGAGAGATTGAGTGATTTACTATTGGAAGTAAGTGGCATGTTGGCACTTCACCCCAGATCCTGGTCACTATTCTATAGTATTCTAGAATTAGTGGTCAGTTGGGGTTAGATAATTTTGAATATCGAAGTAGACTCTACGCCATCATTATGATTTTTATAATGGCCATAACCATCCTATATTTTGTCAACTGATTTATTATTTCATTTCTTCTGATACTGCTTGTGTTTTAAATTTGTGTTTTCTGTACATTCATCTTTTTCCCTCTTTCAACTTTTCCTCTTTCTTTTTTTTTTCTTTCTTTTAACATTAGGGCAAAAACCAGAAGAGCCTTATCTCAAATATATCACCTTTGCTATTCACCAAAACTTGAACCCAACTAGTTTTAGTTTCTATCAGTTTTCCTTTGAGGCAAAATCTTTTTGTTCTACCAGCCATTGTCTGGAGATGTCCTCGTTTTCTTTCAGAGAATACTGGTTTGATAAAAAAGAAGGAATCCAAAACCTCTTAAGACTGTTCTGGGGTAGAGAGATTATCAATTATTAATCAGTGCTTCCTCAAGCCTATTTACTTCAAATTAAAGTTTTTAAAAGACCACTAGTGAATGTGGACACAAGTATACAATCCTGTCTTTTGTCAAGGTGCTACAGCTATGGACCCCACTGATGTGACAATCCAAGTATATGTTGAACTTAGATAAAATTAGATAAAATCCGTGAACATTTTCTCCTAAGGAAGTTTTGAGTGACTGAAATAATTTTTCTTGAGATCTGGACAGTCCTAATTGGTGTTATTAGAAAAAGTTTCAATTTTGCTTTCATAATTTCCTAGGTTAAGGGCTCTGGAAAGGTAGAGAGGCCTTTGAGAAATCATTGTTTCATAATTAGCCTTTCTCTTTTCTCAAGGCTATGTTGTATTTTGGAAAAATGAGATTGAATCTCCTTTAGACCAAGGGGAAATTTGGTTTGGTCAGGCGGCATATGATTATTTTCAGCATGTACGGTAATAAGACTGATTTACCATCAGGATTATAAAAGGTAGCCAAATAAATGATTTTCCTCTCAGGCTTATAAAGTCAGCCAGGAGTCTGAACCTATAGTTGGTCAGTCTATATGAGGAAGTAGACTCTTGTAACCCATTTAAAGCAAGTACAGACGTGGTTTCCCACAAATGCTCAAAGAAACCATACCTCCAATTATAATCCCGGTTCATCAGATCTTAACTTTTCATTGCCTATCACCAAGGAGTGGGATTTTCTCCTGGGTCTGGCCTTCAAATGTCCTCTCCTGATACTTACTTGAAAGATAAAATAATAAGCCTTTCCTAGCGCTTTTTATTTTTTTCTTTGCCTCTCTACTTTTTACGTTTTCAAGTCTTCCCTCTAGGGTCTTAATTTAGCTACTTATCTTCTTGTACCATCTCTAGAAATTCTACCCTCAGATTACTAGTTTCCTTTTCCTGGTCTTTGACAATATAACAACAAACGGGAAGCAGCATAGTGTAGTGGAAAGAATGTGAATAGGGTTTGTATTTTGACGGACATAGGTTCCAAAAAAATCCCAACTCTGGGCAAGTAACGTAGCCTTTTTGAATACCAGTTTCCTCAGCCATGAAAAGGAGATGATAATACCAATTTTGTAAGATTGTTGTAGAGTTCAGTGAGATGATGTCAGTAAAATTTTTAGGGCTTCTGCAAAAAGTAGTAGTAGTAGTTGTTATTGTGGAAGGCAGTCTATGTGACTAAGAACGTTCAGATTCTTGCCCGACCCCTAAGAGGCTGTATAACTGAAGATTAATTATTTAACAACTCAGTGCATCAATTTCTTTGTCTGTAATATAAGGATGATGATAAGAGTGTCCATGACATAGTGTTGTTGTGGGGGTTAAATGAGTAAACGTGTATGGAATGCAATTAGGTCTGGCACATTGTGTTAGCTATGATGATAACTGGTAACGACAGAGCCCCCTTTCTCTGCAGACACCACATTCAGGATCGTTGTATTTTTGTTACTAAAATTTCTTGTTCATATTTCTCCTGAGTGAATCTTCCACCTTTCAACATACTCATACCCCATCTACTTATACCATCTACTCAAATGGTCCCAAGGGTCCATCTGCTTTGTAAATGGGTTGCCTTTTCTCTATCTTAACATTTTTGAACCTGATAAATTATTAAGTAAGTCTAGTTGGTTTTCAACTGAAACAATTATAAGACCCCCTCCACTAGTAGTGCTGTGATCCTCCTGGTAACTTGTCTAGAAATGGGTCTAGTTTTGCCTATCAATTCATAATTATGTTTCCAAAAAATACTATTGTGTATTAGCATCAGTATTCATTCTCTTTGCAAAAAAAGCAATGCTTTGTGATTATCAAGAAAATAAAATGAAACAATTTGTAAATTTATCATTATCAAGAGTTTACCACTTTAACTTTTTTTTTTCTTTTAGAAGTATGTTATAATTGTTATTGTTCTTTCCCATTTACCAAAGTCAGGGAGACACGGTGTACAGTGCAGCTAGTACTGACCGTCTGGGCCCAGCAGGGCCACTATCATGACTAAATCATTTGTCATTCTTGGAAATTGAATTGGAATTTGTAAAGTAGGGAAAAAGTTAGATTTTCCCTATTAAAGTGATAATAAAATGTGATATTTTTGATGCAAGAAGTGATGATACATTCATCAAATCTAGAATTTAATCAAACATGCATATTAAGACAGATAAATCTTAAACTTACATTTTTAAAGCATCTTAAGTTTTAATTTACTCTGTTCAGATTTTCATGACTAATCAAATTTTTGAAAGCTTGCATATTGTATCTTTCCTTTAAATAGAATAATGAAAACGAAACTGCTCTACACTGTGCAGCTCAGTACGGACACTCAGAAGTGGTTGCTGTTCTCCTAGAAGAACTCACCGACCCTACAATTAGGAACAGCAAGCTAGAAACACCCCTGGACCTGGCGGCATTGTATGGCCGGCTTAGAGTGGTCAAAATGATCATTAGTGCACACCCGAACTTAATGAGCTGCAACACTCGAAAGCACACGCCTCTACACCTTGCTGCACGCAATGGTCACAAAGCAGTTGTACAGGTGCTGTTGGAAGCAGGAATGGATGTAAGCTGTCAAGTGAGTCTTCTTTTAGTTATGCTTTAAAAGTGATGATGATCTTGCTTTGCTTTGGGGTACTGATATTAAATGCAGAAATTTGACAGTTTTTTAACAAATAGTCTATAATCTTATAATTACTGAATTCAAAGTACTGTGCCACAAGCTATTGGAAACTATGATAAGATACAAGGCATTTTCTTCAACCTCGTTCTAGTTTGCAGGCTATACACAGGAAAAATTATTACTAGATGGCAGTTCTGTCTGGTATCATTAGGAGTTGTGTTTTTTTTTTTTTCTCCTCCCAGTACCTGGCATATAGCATGATATAAATGTGGAACCCAATCAAAGTTTAATGAATGAATAAATGAAAAAAATACACTTTAACATTTTTGAGCATGTACTTTGCATTTAACAAGTTGACACATTTAGAATTCAATTTAATTCTCAAAGCTGTCCTATGGGATTGAAACTATTAATTTTCAGTTAACAGATGAAGAATTAGATTCATGGACTTAAGAAACTGGCCTCAGGATACATAGTTGATAAACCCAGAAATTGCATTAGATTTTCTGATTCAAGTCCAGACCTCTAAAAGTATACTGTCTATATATGACTAATGAAGAAGGAATGATCACTGTGCCTAAAGGCAGTTAAAAAATTTATTGACAAGGTTTGATTTGAGTTGAGCCTTGAAGGAGGCACAGCATTCAAATAGGTTTTGTTTCTTCACAAGGCAAGGGTACTCTACTTTTAAATCTGTTTTAGATTAGTGTCAGTCCCAATTCCAGTGTTGGTTCTTTTTTTTTTTTTTTTCCTTTTATGGTTCTTTCTTGCCTCCCAAATTGGTGGTAACATTCTCATCTTCGAGAAACTTTTGATTCCTGTTAGATTGTAACCTTTTTCCCAGGGAATCTGTTAAGTGGCTCTGCTTCCGGCTTGGCTGAATGTTGTCTGGGGTGATAATGAGATTCCCTCGTGTGTGTCTTACTCCAGAGGGTCAGCCTGGGCTTGTTTGCATATAGTGGCGTGGTTCGGAGAGAACAGGATTGTACAAGGTCTCTCAGTCCTAAACCTGAGTCATTTCTTTCACATGTACTTGGTCAAAGCAAGACACAGAGGCAGCCCAAATTCAAGGGGGTGGGAAATTCAAAGAGTGTATGAATTATAAAATGGGTGTGAATACCCAGAGAGGAATAATTGAAATCAATTTTGTAGGCTAAACACCCTAGGTGGAATTAATGCTCAATTGTGGGTGACTTTTTCTAGGAATTGTTCAAAGGTTGCACCCTGTGTCTTTCAGGTTTTTCTGTATTGAATTTTTAAAAATCTTAAGTCTTCTAATTCCAGGTTTAAGGTTGGTACCCTGAATCAGTGTTTTCATTAGAGCTTTGTTCATATTATTAGTTATTTAAATATTTGTAATATCTTTTTTCTGTTTTCATAATTTCTTATTCATTCTACTTTGGCAGTGTTGCAAATTAGCACAATACTTCCCCCCCCTAACCTTCCTATTAAAAGAAAAAAAATCTCTTTCCCCTCAAAGGGAGAATGAAATTAAATAGATGCATATTTACTATTACAGGTGAGTCACAAGTTATTTTCTTAAAGGTTTTTAATGATAAACTAGATGTTTATTCATTTAAATGTTGAATTTCCCTAATCTGGATTTATTGTTTTCATAACAATTCTGGAATATTAGTAAATTTAATTGCAAAGACTACTTTATAACAAAGAACTTTCACAACGGCTGATGAAATCCATTAGCCACTTTGTTTCCAAGGCCATGTTCTCCGTTTTTCTTACTTGAATATCTGGCCATAAGGGAAGAATTTAGATTCAATTTTATAAATGTTTATAGAATATTTTTTGGGGTGCAAAATACCTCTGCAGAAAATTTAGTGGAGAAGACAAAGCAAGAACATCTCTTATACATGATATTAAAATAAATGATAAGTTTAAGGGCTATAGAGTATAGAGGTATAGGTGAGGAAAATACAAATTTTAAGAGGGAAAACATGGGAAAATATTGATTGAAGTGACATTTTGAAAGTCCAGTAGGACTCTGCATGCTAAGCATAATTTGACTGGCAGATGTGCATTATTTTGCTAGAAGAGTGTTTTAAAATATTGAATTGAATGCCTTTAGATGAGGTATGTGCTTTCCAAGTTCCCAACCATTCTCTACCATTTTATATCATTGCCAATATCATTCCTTTAGATTTTCTCAACTCCTGAGAGCACGTGGGTTTGATACTCATTTTCAGAGGAAAGGGACATAATATATTCAGACCACTGTAAACATCTGAGGCTGGTACCTCAGTGAAATGGGCAAACTTTTGTGTTGATATGCCTCTTCCATTGATGTACATGCTGCAATTTCATTTGGAAGGTTTGCAGAAAGTAGAACTTAAAATATAGTTCTAAAATATCTCAGTGAGATGAATCTTCCATCAGATACAGCTAGACTTACTTGATGTTTTGCCATTTCCTCCTCCTGAGATGGTTCCCTCGTCTCTCTGCTCATCGTCTGCTCATCTGCTCCTTGTCTGCTCATCTTCTTTAGGAGGCACTGCAGACTGAACCTGGGACCTCCCATGAGAAAGCCAGGTGCCCAACCGCTTGAGTCATATCCACTTCTTGATGTTTTGCTTTTGTTATTTTTGCTTGTTGATAGGAAACATTTTTTTTTTGGGGGGGGGGGTCTCATTTGCCTTTTATTGTGTTTGAATATTCAGTTTTCCTTTATTACTCAAATTAATTGTCACAAAGTTTCTCCTAACAGGTTCATGATAATATTTTTTAATATCAGATTTGAAGTAGGTGTTCATTGATATTCTCACTGGATGAGAGAATGAGCAATACCAGCTAGTAACCTTAAATTATTTCAGTGGATTTAAAATTCATTAAATTATTCTAGTTAACCAGTTGGGAATTAGCAATATTAAAAGTAATCCCATTTGCTAAACTATAGTAATATACTTTTAGGCTTTAATTACATTCAAGTTATTACAAATAAATCTTTAGTATTTAAAGATGGTTTTGGCAGATCTTGTCTTTTCCTTGTAATTGCAAATATTTTTAAATGAAGCATCTATGTTTATATTTTTGTAGTAGTTTTTTTTCTTCATTTCTCTCTGAGCAACCTTAAATTATAATAAAAAATTGAATTAGTGAACAGCATTTAATTCCTGTTTGGGTGAATTTCATATTATATTAGCTTCTAAAAGCTTACTCCTAAAAGTTTTCTTAATAAAGAAAATAAGATATTAAGAAAGTGGGTTGACAATCCAATGTCCACATAGAAGAGGTGGCATTGGATTGGGAAAAGTGGACATGGTGGACGATGGGTATGGGGAAAGGCAGGAAGAGATGAGAGGTGGAGGCGTCTTTGGGACATGGAGCTGCCCTGGATGGTGCCTCAGAGGTAATCACCGGACATTGTAAATCCTCACAGGGCCCACTGGATGGAATGGAGGAGAGTATGGGCCATGATGTGGACCATTGTCTATGAGGTGCAGAGGTGCCCAAAGATGTACTTACCAAATCCAATGGATGTGTCATGATGATGGGAATGAGTGTTGTTGGGGGGGGTGGGGTTGAATGGGACCTCACATATATATATATTTTTAATGTAATATTATTACAAAGTCAATAAAAAAAAAAAAAGAAAAAAAAAGAAAGTAGGTTGAATTGACAAGATATGCTCTCTTGAAATTAGCAATTATTTTGATGGATTTGGACCTGATTTTGAGTATGTAGGTAGGTGCCTTATTATGTTAGGGATTTTACTAGTTGTGAAAATATCTGTCCTTTTGTATCTGGATTATTTAACTCAACATGAGGGCTTCAAGTTTCATCCATGTTGTTGAATATATCAGAACATCATGCTTTTTATGGCTGAATAAAATTCTACTATATGTATATACCACATTTTGTTTATCTGTTCATTAGTTGATGGACAGGTGAGGTTACTTCCATCTTTTGGCAATTGTGAATAATGGCACTGTGAACATAGGTGTGTAAATACCTGTTTGAGTCCCTGCTTTCAATTATTTTAAGGACATACCTAGAAGTAGGGTTTCTAGGTCATTTGGTAATTCTATGCTTAACTTTCTGAGGAACTGCTAACCTGTCTTCCATAGTGCCTGCACCATTTTACATTCTCAGCAACAATAAATAAGTGTTCTTTTTTCCCCCACATCCTCTCCAACACTTGCAATTTTCCATTTTTAATAGTAGCCATTCTATTGGGATGTGAAATGATATCTCATTGTGGTTTTGATTTGCAATTCCCTAATACTTAATGCTGAGCAGCTTTTCATGTGCCTTTTGGCAATTTGTATATTTTAGAGAAATGTCTTTTCAAGTACTTTTCCCAGGTTTAATTGGATTGTCTTTCTCTTTATTGTTGAGTTGTAGATGTTATTTATATATTATTGATATTAAAACCTTATCAGATATGTGGTTTCCAATTTTTCCCCCATTCTTTAAGATGTCTTTTTACTTTCATGTTAAACTTCTGTGATGCAGAAATGTTTTAATTTTGACAAGGTCCCATTAATCTATTCTTTTCTTTTGTTACTTATGCTTTGGGTATAAAATCTAAGACACCATTGCCTAACAACACAAGGTCCTGAAGATGCTTCCCTATATTTTCATCTAGGAGTTTTACAGCCCTAGTGCTTTTATTTAGGTTTTTGTTCCATTTCGAGTTGATTTTTGGATATGGTGTGAGATTGTGGTCTACTTTCATTCTTTTGCATATGAATATCTAATTTTCCCAGAACCATTTGTTGAAGAGACTGTTCTTTCCCAAATGAGTAAGCATGGCATCCTTGTTAAAAATAATTTGGCCATAGACATAAGTGTGTATTTCTGAACTCTCAATTTGATTCCATTGGTCTTTATGTCTGTCCTTGTGCCAGTACCATGCTGCTTTGATTACTGTGGTTTTGTAATATGTTTTAAGATTGGGAAATGTGAGTCCTCTAAATTGATTCTTTTTCAAGATTACTTTGGCTCTTTGGAACCCCTTACCATTCCATATAAATTTGATGATTAGCTTTTCCATTTCTGCAGAGGCTGTTGGGATTTTTATTGAGATTTTGTTGAATATGTACATCACTTTGGGTAGAATTGACATCTTAACAATATTTAGTCTTCTAATACATCAGTGTCCTTCCATTTCTTTAGATTGTCTTTGATGTCTTTTAGAAATGTTTTATAGTTTTCTGTGTACAATTTTTTTACATCCTTGGTTAAATTTACCTAGATATTTGAATCTTTTAGTTCCTATTTAAATGGATTTTTTTCTTGTTTTCTTCTTTGAAATGTTCATTATTAGCATATAGACTACTGCTGATTTTTGCATGTCCCTGTTACTTCTGAATTTGTTTATTAGTTCCAATAGCTTTGTGGTGGATTTCTTAGGATTTTCTTTATATAGGATCTTACTATCTGCAAATAGGGGAACTTTTACTTCTTTCCAGTTTAGATGCCTTTTATTTCTTTTTTCTTGCCTAATTGCTCTAGCTAGGACTTCCAATACAATGTTGAATAACAGTGGTGACTGTGGGCATCTTGTTTTGTTCCTGATTTTGGAGGGAAAGCTTGCAGTCATTCACCATTATGTAGGATGTTAGCTGTGATAAAGGATAGTTAGATGTCCTTTATCATGTTGAAGAAGTATCCTTTTATTCCTACTTTTCTAAGTGTTTTTTTTCAAGAGGAGTGCTGGATTTTGTTGAATGCCTTTTCTACATCCAGATGATCATGCCCCGCCCCCCCCTTTGTTCTATTAGGGTAGTGTATTACAATTACTGATATTCTTAGGTTGAACCATGACTGCATACATGGGATAAATCCCACTTGATCATTGTGTATTATAATTCTTTTGATGCTGTTGGATTCAGTTTGCTAGAATTTTGTTGAAAATATTTGCATCTTGTTTTGTAAAGGATATTGTTTAGTAGTTTTCTTTTCTTGTAATATCTTTATCTGTCTTTTTCATGAGGGTAAAGCTTGCCACATAGAATGAGTTAGAGATTGTTACCTCCTCTTCATCTTTTTTTTTTGGAAGAGTTTGAGTAGTATTGGTATTAATTCTTCTTGGAATGTGTGGTGAAAGTCACCTAATAAGCCATGTGGTTCTGGGTTTGTTGGGAGGTTTTTGTTTACTAATTCAATTTCTTTACTAGTTATTTCTTTGTTTATTTCCTCTCTTTCTTCTTGAATCAGTGGTACATAGTTTGTATATTTCCAGGAATCTCTTCATTTCATCTAGGTTGACTTGTTGGCGTACTGTTTTTCATTATATCCTTTTATAGTCCTTTTTATTTCTGTGGGGTCAATAGTAATGTCCCAGTTTTCATTTCTCATTTTCGTTGTTTGTATCCTCTCTGTTTTTCTTAGTTAGTCTAGCTAAAAGTTTGTCCATTTTATTGATCTTTTCAAAGAACAAGCTTTTGGTTTTGTTGATTCTTTTTATTGACCTTCATTCTCTATTTAATTTTTCTCTAATCTTAATTTTCTTCCTTCTGTTCACTTTGGGTTTATTTTTTCTTTTATTTCTTGACTCCTCTAGTTTTAAAATGAGTTATATGATTTGATATCCTTTTTCTTTTCTAATGTAAGCAGTTAAAACTATAAATTTCCCTCCTAACACTGCCTTTGTTGCACCGCATATGTTTTGGTATGTTGTGTTTTCATTTTCATTTTCCTTAAGATATTTTCTAATTTCCTTTGTTATTTCTTCTCTTACCCATTGGTTGTTTAAGAGTACATTGTTTAATTTCCACATATTTGTGAATTTTCCATTTCTCTCTCTGTTATTGATTTCTAGCTTCATTCCATTGTGGTTGGAGAGGATACATGGCATGAATTCAATATTCTTGAAATTATTAAGACTTGCTTTGTGACCTAACATGTGGTCTACCCTGAAGAATCATCCATGTGGACTAGAGAAGAATGTGTATTCTGCTACTGTTAGGTAAAATGTTCACATAAAAGTCCAGCTGGTATAGAATTTCATTCAAGTCTTGTATTTCCTTATTCATCTCTATCTAGATGGTCTATCCATTGTTAAAAGTGGTGTACTGAAATCTTCTAATATTAATGTAAATCTGTCTATTTCTCCCTTCAAATCTGTCAATATTTGCTTCATATATATTGGGACCCCTCCATCAGGCATGTTTATATTTGTAATTGTTATGTCTTTTTGTTGAATTGACAACTGTAGGAGTATATAAGGGACCTTCTTTGTCCCTCATAACAGTTTTTTTTTTAATAGTTGGAAAGTATGTTTAATTTGAAATGAGTTTACAATATTTGGAGAATTTAGGTGAGAAAGGATTTATTTAAGTAATTGACAGCACGTATTTATTTGTACACTTTCTCATTGCACCAATATCAGAAGTCTGTATTTTTTTTCTTTCATATTTTTATTTTTTAAAAGATACTTAGAGTGCATAAACTTTACAGAGAATATATAGGGGATTCCCATGTGCCCTGCTCCCCACACTTCATAACAGTTTTGACTTATTGTCTGTTTTATCTGATATTAATACAGCTACCCCAACTCTCCTTTGGTTACTATTTTCATAGTGTGTTCTTTTGTCTTTCAATATACCAGTGTCTTTGACTTTAAGGTGAGTCCCTTGTAAAGGACATCTGTTGGGTGATGCTTTTTCATCCATTCTGCCAGTGTCTGCCTTTTGACTGAAGAGTTTAATCCATTTACATTAAAGTAACTGATAATGCAATTCTTTTGCTATTTTGCTATCTTTGTCTTATAACTTTTTTGACCCTCATTTCTTCTATTAATGCATATTTCCATATTTATTTGCTTTTTTATTACACCTGTTTGAGTCCCTTTTCATTTCTTTTTGAATATATTTTTCATATTTTTTGTGTGTCTACTATATGGATAAAATTTAACATCCTAGTTCTATTACAATCATATTTAATTTGATACTAACTTATCTTCAATAGCATAGTTATAGACTATTCCTCTACCTCTCTGACCTCATCTTTTTTTTTTGTTATTTATTACAGATTATATTCATACAGTGATTGTCCAAAACCTATAGATTTATCATTACTTTTTATGCATTTTCATTTTAGCATCTGGAAGAAGTAAGAAGTGGAGTTACAAAGGACACAGTACAATATAGTAGTACTGTTATTTATAATTACCTATATGGTTATCTTTATAGCAGGTCTTTATTTCTTTATGCTGCTTTGCTCCACTGCGTAGTGTCCTTCCCTGTCAGTCTGAAGAATTCCCTTTAGCCTTGCTTGTGGGGCAGGTCTAGTGGTAATGAACTTTCTCAGCTTTTGTTTATCTGGGGGTGTCTTGATTTCTCCTTCATTTTTGTAAGAAAGTCTTGCCAGATATAATATACTTGTTTTGCAGTTGTTTTCTTACAGCACTTTATCTTATACCACTGCCTTCTTTGTTTATGATTTCTGAAGAGAAATTGGCACAGATATTGGGATTCCCTTGTATATAACTTGTTGCTTTTCTTTTGTGGCTTTCGGAACTCTCTCTTTGTTGTTGTCATTGGACAATTTGATTACTATATTTCTGGGTTTGGTTCTCTTTGAGTTTATCCTGTTTGGGGTTTATTGGGCTTCTTGAATGTGAATATTCATGTCTTTCATTAAATTTGGGAAGTTTTCTCTATTATTTCTTTGAATATTCTTTCTGCCCCTTTCTTTCTTCTTCTGGGATGCCTATAAAACATATATTGGTGTACATGGTGGTGTCCCACAGGAATCTTATGCATGTTCATTCTTTTTTATTCTCTTTTCTTTCTGATTCTCAGCCTGAATCCTTTCAACTGTTCTTCTGTGAGATCTTTTCTGTGCCTGCTTGGAGTTGGAGCCCCAGAGCCTGCTTCTTTGGACTTGTGCTTACTAGAGGCCTTAGGAATTACCCACTTAGAGGTTACAGGAGTTACAGTGAATGCCCCTCTACTACTTTTGCAATAGACCACCTCCCTGTCTGGGTCCTCTCCTGAGTGACTTAATGCAAGTAGTCCTTACTGCAAGTGGTCCCAGCTGTCTGTTAGCAGCTTCTCTGCCTTCAGGACACACTCTGGGAGGGTGAGCTGGAGCCATGTTCCCTGGCTCAGACTCTCAGACTTCCACCAGATAGATTGGCACTGACGTACATGCACCCCACTATGCACATAGGAGCCCCTCTGCACTCTGCTTCTTCTGGAACAGTACCAAGGACCCACAACGGAAATGCAAGCAGGTTCCACCCTGTCTTATGGAAGAGGTTAGGGAGGGTCCAGTAAGGATACCAGGAGCTTCTTAGATGTTTTTTTTTAGCAGCTTTCAGTTTTTATTCTTGTTTCGTTTTTGTTTTTTTTAAGGAGGTACCTGGGATTGAACCCAGGACCTTGTACAAGGGAAGCAGGTGCTCAACTACTGAGCTACATCCACTCCACCCCTCTTAGATGGCTTTTAAAGCTGTGCAGTTTTCTTAATCTAGCATTTGTCTAGTTAATGCTGTACTTCAGGTGTTTTCTATAGTTTTGAGGAATGTTAGTGTCTTTAAGATTTTTCTGCTACCTTTGTTGGAGGGAGGTTGGAACAATGGATGCCTTAGGAGATGGCCCCTAGCTATCTGAAGCAGCTGATCAAAAGCAGAGTATGGGATCAATCCACACACCCCTGGTGTTTGGAGGACTAGGTCTTTTTGTCCCACTTTGGCACCAAGAAGGTGCCCTAGGATCTCAAACTCCAATCCCTGCTGCTGCATGCCACAAGGCCGGGGGAAGAAGGATGAGAGCTGCTGCAGGGAGAGTGAAACTCACTGTTATTTATTGCATTTTATCAGGCTTTACTTCCTGCTTCTTCCTGCATACTGTTCCTCTAGACTCTGGAATTTCAAAGTGGTTGATTCAGACAGTTCCTGCCAGTTCAATGGCTGTTTTGGTGGAAGGACTGATCCCTAAAGCTTCCTCTTACTGGATTTTTTCTAGGTTCTTACCAATGCTACAGAAATGAATTTCAGGAGCACATCAGGTGAATTAGACCAGTAATTTATTCAGGTAGGAAGGGAAGAGAAATGGAAGAAAATAATACATGATGGGTCCCAGCTAGAGAGGAAGGGGTGGAAAAGTGATAAAATGGGCTGATTTACAGACTACAATTCCCCACTATAGATTATAAATCCCCATGTTTACTGATGTGTTGACCATGGCAGGGGAAAAGCAGTGAAAGCAGGGCACAGAAGGCAAGAACAGGGGTGCACAGGAGAGAGAGCACATTTAGGCCTTCTGCCTGCTTTTTGAACCGTTAATTATTCTGCCGCTTTGCTAATGGCAGGGGGGAAGTCCCAGCTGTTTGCTGTTTTGATTAATTACCCCACCCCTCAATCCCCCTGAGGGCCCAGTGATAAAGTTCTTGGGGAATATCGGGGGTTTCTCCTGGCTTCCAGAAGAAGTCTTGTTCTCAATGGCAGAATTTTGGGGGCGGGGAGGGGGGCCTTCCAGCAGCCATCTTGGGGTATTGACATCCACACGGACTTCTTGCCAGGTTCCAGATCCATCTATTGATTCCCTATCTTACTAGCTGGCTTCATTCCCCCCTCAGAGAGTTTACACCTTTATTCTTAAAGGGGTGCTGAAGTCATTCTTCTGTAGGTACTTCCTGCTGGTTAAAGGCAGTAGGTGCTACCTGACAAAATGTAAAACTCTCCTGCTATTCTATCCCAGAGAAAGAGGGATCTGGCATCCTGTGTGAAGATGGAAGAAGTCTCCATATGGCTAACAAGAGGTTGATTCTGAAAGAAATAGACTCGGTTAGAAGTGTGAATATATATGGTCCCACTAAGAGGATACTGACCACAAAAGTAGAAAAGGCCACACCAGGCATTTCCAGGGCCATTAGGGACTTGGAAGACAGACCTAATAGACTGCCTGCCTTTCAAGCCAAATATTGCTGCCTCCTCAGAGAAGGGGCAGAATGCTTCTTCCTCCTATCCTTCCATATAAGTTTTAGATGCAGTCCTAGTTTTATGATTTTACTGTCTAGGAGTTTCCCAGTTAGACCAGCCACCAAAAGACCATTAAGTGATTAGAGATCAATTGTTCTCACTAACAGGCCTTGGGCCCTGAGGCAATCACTTCCTTGCTAGCAAAGGCATTTTCCATTTTACAGTTTTTAAGACATTCCAAAGCATTTTAACACAAACCTGTAATGAAGGTTCAGTAGCAAGATGGAGGAAGGTAAAACATAGGTAAAACTTAATTATGCAAGGGTATCCTGGCCTGTGACTGCCCTGGGGAAGGGGAACCCCCACGGCATCCATCTAGGCTCTGCTGCCACCTTCCCACCTCATCCCCCAGGTAGTGGGTGTGGTCAAATAGGAGGGCTGCTTGCAAAGGCATGGACCTGCTGGGAGGGCAAGCCCCCAGGTCTCTGCCATTGCTGTGCTGCCTTTGCAGGGAGAGAGCAGGAGAAAGCAATGGCAGCTAGGTCTGAGAGCAAAGCCTCTGGGTGCTAAAAGGGCTTTATAAAGAAGCTTCACAGTGCCTGGATTCTGCCAGGAAAACTGCCTTGGCAGGGCCATGATTTGAGCTGCTGTCCTGTGCCCCAGCCCTCCCCTCTGGGGTCAGATCTAACAAGCCTGGGTGTGCAGCATGGACATGGAGAATTCCAGTGCCCCAGCCTCTTCCCTCCCAGAGTTATGTCCTGTGGGGACTCATAGGTGAACCCGTTTAAAATGGAGAACCAAAGGATGGCATTAAACAGGCTGTAGGCCATAGTTTCATTCACCAATAAGCTCCTGGCTGGCTCACCAAATATGTTACCAGATTTTGTCCAGGTTCTTGGCTATGGTGCAGAAATGAATTTCAAGAGGATGTCAGGTGAATTAGGCCAGTAATTTACTCAGGTAGGGAGGGAAAGAAATGGGAGAAAATAACGGATCATGGGTCCCAGGTAGAGGCTGAAAAGTGATAAAATGGATGATTTACAGACTGTAATTTCCCGTTATAGATTACAAATCCCCAGGTTTACTTGCGTGTTGACCATGATGCAGGGGAAAAATGGTGAGAGCAGGGCACAGAAGACAGGAACATTGGTCCAAAGGTGAGAGAGCACATTCAGGCCTTGTGCCTGCTTTTTGAACCATTAATTATTTCACCCCTTTGCTAATGGCAGGGGAGGAGTTCTAGCTGTTTGCTGTTTTGATTGATTATCCCACCTATCAATCCTCCATGACGGTCCAATGATGAAGTCCTTGGAGAATATCTGGGGCTTCTTCTGGCTTTGAGAGGAAGTCTTGTTCTCAATGGCAGAATCTTGGGGAAGGTCTTCCAGCAGCCATCTTTGGGGTACCGACATCCACATGGACTTCTTGCCAGGTTCCAGATCTGCCTATTGATTCCCTATCTTACTAGCTGGCCTATCTGAAGTAGCCGATCAAAGGCAGAGTATGGGATCAATCCACACACCACTGGTGTTTGGAGGACTAGGTCTTTATGTCCCACTTTGGCACCAAGAAGGTGCCCTAGGATCTCAAACTCCAATCCCCGCTGCTGCATGCCACAAGGCCGGGGGAAGAAGGATGAGAGCTGCTGCAGGGAGAGTGAAACTCACTGTTATTTATTGCATTTTATCAGGCTTTACTTCTTGCTTCTTCCTGCATACTGTTCCTCTAGACTCTGGAATTTCAAAGTGGTTGATTCAGACAGTTCCTGCCAGTTCAGTGACTGTTTTGGTAGAAGGACTGGTCTCCCTAAAGCTTCCTACTCTGCCTTCTTCCCACAATCTGTTCCCTTAATTGCTTTTTATTTTTATTATTTTTATTTATTTATTTCTCTCCCCTCCTCCCCCCTCAGTTGTCTGCTCTCTGTGTCCATTCACTGTGTGTTCTTCTATAACTGCTTCTATCCTTATCAGCGGCATCGGGAATCTGTGTTTCTTTTTGTTACGTCATCTTGCTGTGTCAGCTCTCCATGTGTGCGGCGCCATTCTTGGACAGGCTGCACTTTCTTTCGTGCTGGGCGGCTCTCCTTAAGGGGCGCACTCCTTGTGCATGGGGCTTCTCTACGTGGGGGACACCCCTGTGTAGCACGGCACTCCTTGTGCACATCATCATTGCACATGGGCCAGCTCCACACGGGTCAAGGAGGCCTGGGGTTTGAACCGCGGACCTCCCATGTGGTAGGCGGACACCCTATCCATTGGGCCAAGTCTACTTCCCTGTTTTTTAAGTAGTGCCCCTAATAATAACACCTGCCACTAATTTCTAGGTTAATAAGACACTGTATGTTTATCTTAATTGTATATTTACTGTAATTAACTTTCTTAATGACTATATTGTTAATATTTTATGAATTTCCAAAGATATTAAGTGATTTGCCAAAGGTCATATGGTTACTAAAAGTTGATCTGCCACTGGAAAGTAGATCTTCTACATCTACCTTCTTCAGAAGGAGAATTGGTTATTTGTGATACAGGATATATATTTTCATTATCCAGAGTAGTCCACTTCATGGTCGAGAGTACTCAATATCCTATATCAAACTATCTGGGAAACCAAATCAGTGCAAAAAAGTAGACATTATTGTTATTCTTTTATATAATCTGTTTGTTCAAACTTGGCCTTATGTTTATTATTCTCTTTACTCACCATTTCTTCTTGCATCTCAGATTCTTCTTCCTGAATTAAATCCTTTAGAAGTTCTCTCATTAAGAGTATGTAGTAACCACTCATTTTTTAGTGTATTTGAAAAGTCTTTATTTCATTCTCATTTTTAGAAGAAAATTTGGCTGGAAATAGAATTGGCTAGATAGAGAACGCTAAACTGACACTTATTTACTCTAGGAACATGAGGACATGATTATACTTTCTTCTGGCTTTATTGCTTTTATTCAGAAATCAGCTGTTGATCTAATTATTATTTCTTTTTATAAATTTTTAAAAATTAAAGTTAATAGATCACAAGGAATATTACATTAAAAAACATTAAAAAATCAGGAAACATAAGAGGTTCCCATATAACCCACTCCCCACGCCCACCACATCATTTTTGTAAATTGTATTTTTTGAAGATA
This sequence comes from Dasypus novemcinctus, assembly GCF_030445035.2. NCBI lineage: Eukaryota > Metazoa > Chordata > Mammalia > Cingulata > Dasypodidae > Dasypus > Dasypus novemcinctus. The sequence continues at coordinate 83,832,852 of NC_080684.1, read as the reverse complement.
TATACATCACACAAAAAAGTTACACCAAAAAACATAAGATGTTCCTGTATACCCCTCACCCCCCACCCCACTCCTCCCACACCAACAACCTCCCCCATCACTGCGGCACACTCATCGCACTCGGTGAACACATTTTGGGGCACTGCTGCACTACACAGATAATAGTTTACCCTGTAGTTTGCACTCTCCCCCAGTACATTCAGTGGGTTATGGCAGGATATATAAGGTCCAGCATCTGACTCTGCAATATCATTAAGGACGACTCAAAATCCCAAAAATGCCCCGACATCACATCTCTTCTACCTCTCCCTGTCCTCAGCAACTACTGTGGCCAGTTTCTCCACTTCAATGCTATAATTTCTTCTATTACTCCATTATTTCTTTTTTGACAGTTTCTCCTGGGAGGTTTTTAAGACTTTCTTTTTCCTCTTAGACATTCTGTATTTTAACTGTGATATGTCCAGGATGTGTTCTTTTTATTTATTTTGCTTGGTATTCTTGGAACTGTGTCTAAGTGTCTCATCATTTCTGACAATTTCTTAGTCATTGACTATTACTTATCTCTATCACTGCCTTCTGTAATTCTGATTAGACATCTTACGTTGAATTTTCTGGTTCTAGTCTGTCTTTCATGTTTTCCATCTCTTAATTTTTTGTTTGCATTCTTTGTATGTTTTAATGACCTACCATTTAATTCAATACATTTTTCTTCAGTTTTATTTCATTTGTTATTATAGTCATCTATTTTAAATGGTTTATTTTTCATTTCTAAAAATGCTCTAGTTCTTTTTTTTTTTCTATCTCTGGTCAATTTTTTTTTTCTTTCTTTCTTTGTTTGTTTTTTTATTATCAGTAACTCTTTTATGTATTACCAGCAATTTGAGGCAAAAAAAATATGGAACGCTTCACGAATTTGCATGTCATCCTTGCGCAGGGGCCATGCTAATCTTCTCTGTATCGTTCCAATTTTAGTATATGTGCTGCCGAAGCGAGCACTCTCTGGTCAATTTTGATAGTCCTCTTGTTCTTTAGTCATATTTTATATCCTTTGTTAGTTCTTTAATCTTATTGATGATACACATTTTATAATTGGAAAATGTGAAGATTTTCTCAGTCTTAGTTTTTGTTTCTTTTAATTCTGGCTAATGGTGACTTGTTTTCTCTCATGTTCAATGATTTGTAATTTTGAATGCATGCTTCCTAGATCTTTCTCTATTGGAACTCTTTGAGGCCTGAATTTAAAGTGTATATTTTCAGAGAGATTTATGTCTGCCTCTGCTGACCATCTGGAGGTACTATAAACCTAGAATGACTTTATCCTACATTTTTGCCCAGGGTGTTGTAGCGATTGTGTAATTTTGGCTCCAAACCCTTATGAGTGCAGAACTGCGGTTAGGAATTCTTGTGGGGGTGGGGAGATTTATTGCTTGTATTCTGTTCCACCTAGAACAAAGGCCTAGACAGGCATAATCCCTATTTTCTCCCTCTAAGAAACATATATATTTGTAATTTTCTCACTGGGGATGGTGTTCTTTGGAGGTTTTGGACTTTTGCAGGGGTCTCTCAGATAGGCTTCAGACGTTGTGTCCTTCCCTACCCCTGCTCCATGACTGACTGGTGAAAGCCCAGGCGCTAATCCGCCATGGATTATCAGATCCTCTACCTGTGCTAGCTCCCTGGGTACGTACTTTCTTTTGTTTTCTTTTCCTGGGCTCTGAGTAATTCCCTTGTCTTCCTCCAACTCAGCACCAAAAATATTGTTTACTTTATTTTCAGAAATTTTAGTTGTTCTGTTCTAGGAAGGGTTTCTCTAATATCAAGTAAAAAGTCTTGTCAAGAGTATTAGGATATCAAATTAGTAATCAGAAAGATGGCTGATAAACACAGAATGGCAGTGAGAAAAATTGGATCATTCTGAGGGTTATTTTTTCAGGGAATGGAAAAAATTAAACATTTATGTCCCACATTGAAGTATTAGGTCTTTTTATGGGATGGAAAAAATCACATGAAGGAAATAGGCACTCTCATGGAATTGTAATATGGTATTATAAGCGCTATGAGGAAGGCAGGATAGACTGATGTGGAACATAGAGGAAAAGCACTGTACGTCAGGAGCCAGAGACGATTTCTTAAATGAGATTACTTTTAATCTGAGATTTGACATATGGCATAGGAAAGTGGTTCTCGAAGTGTGGGCCCTAGACCCTCAGTATCACCTAAGGACTTTTTAGAAATGGAGAGATTCAGGCCTCATTCTGGGCTATGGAATAAGCAACTCTGAGGGTGGGGCCCTGCGATCTGGGTTTTAGCAAGCACTCCAGGAGATGCTGATTCAGCATGAAGTTTGAGAACTAGTGTGTAGGTGATGGCCAGATAAACAGTGCTAAGATTTAGATCCTGCCAGGCAGAGGAACTAGCCTTTAAGACCTCTAGGAAAGAAAACAGGGACTGATATTAATGAAGAATTTCAGTATGCCTGGAGGGTGGGTTTTAAGTTCTAGGGAAGGGATTTAGAGGAAAGCAGGGAGATCAGAGTTTTATAAGCCATATTAAATTGTTTAGATTTCATTTATCATAAATATTTATATATACATCTGTCTCCCCAAGTAGAATGTGAATATGTGAGGGTCTGTATTATATTTTCATGCTTCAGAACACTCCTTGTCACATAATTAGTGTTTAATAAATGCATGATGATTAAGAGGTCTCTTTGGATACTTGTGAGTAGGCATTGCTACTCTTATTATACACTTAAGGACAACTGAGTTTAAGAGAGTGGCTTACCCATATAACTTACCAATGTCAAATGACTATTCAGAAGCAGTAATTTTCACAAACTCAAGTCTTTTGGATTTTGTTTCTAGAATTCCTTCTTTATTCCATACTACTTTCTGTCAGGGAATGCTGAGATTACTGAGAATATGTTCCTAACACAAAAATGATGACTTTTTAAAAAACCCATAAGCATTACTAATGCAATTATTCTTTTTTCCCCTCTTCTCTTCTTTTTTTTTTCCAGACAGAAAAGGGGAGTGCACTTCATGAAGCAGCCTTGTTTGGAAAGGTGGATGTTGTGCGAGTTCTCTTAGAAACAGGTAATCAATCGTTCTCCATAGAACTAGTCCTGCCAAATGCTATCTCCATTTCAGTAGTAAACAAAGGAAAATGACACACGTTTCTTCATGAATTACCCTTACATTTTGCTTTCACTCCAAACTGCAGACATGTATTTGTGTCATGTACAACTGAGCTTCAGTGTTTAAATAAAATTGCTATAAAGATGCACCATCTTTACTAAATATATGTCTCGGTAAAAAGCTCTTAGAAATTACAATTTTATTTTTTTTAATCACATTTAAATGCACTAGAGAAACCACTAAAAAGAAATTTAGGTCTAGATCCCAGCTGAATACTTACTATGTTTCAAATAAAAGTTTAGCATACAAGATTAAAAAATAATTTTTTTGCTATATTGGTATTAAAAATAGGCTAAATCCATCCATTCTGTCAGTTATTTTAATACCCAGCAATTCTTGAAGCTTAGAATTTTGTAAGAAACTAAATCAGAAAGATTTCAAAGATTTTGTATTAATTAAGTTGTATTCGTCTGAGGTCCCAACAACCAGTGATGAATTAGGGTTAGAAAAATTACTTCTTTTCTCTGTCATCTTTAAGAGTAGGAGCCTACTGTACGGTCCTTGGATCCCCTTCTGGGTCAAAAAATGTGAATATTTGCGTTAGAGAAGGATTGTACTTTCATCGAAGGCTCAGAGGGTATGACCCCCAATATGACAACTCTGAAAGTGATGAGCGCGGGGCTCTTAAATATGTATTTCTAAAATGACAGGCAACGAGGCCAGGAGGAACGCATTTATGAGGAATATTTAGGGGATTAAAATCTAGCAAAGTGAAAAACCTAACTGTCTCATCCTGTAAGACTGGCTGAAGGGATTCCAAAATGAGGGAGTGAATGGGTTTCTAAATGGAAAAGATTTCTCCCTGTGCAAAGGGAGGAATTGTTTCCTGTGAGGTTATGACAGTTCTTTGGTTTATTAAAGAACATATATTTTCCCCAGGTTTTTATATTTTCAACTATGTAGGCAGAGATTTGCATTCCCTATCAATAAGGGAAATTCTTCTAGTTATTTCATCAACTAAATAGCTTTCGTTTATAGTAAAGGTTACCTGTTAGAGGAAATGCTCTGAGGGAACAACAAAGTAGGCTTAGGTGTCTTCATATGTGTAAATTGATTGAAATGAAATGAAATTGAAACTGAGTTCAGATTTTCTTTTTAGGATCCAAAGCCCATGGTTCAAATTTATATTTGTAAACCAATTGATGTGAGTCTTTCATATTATGGACTATATTTAGTGTGTTTATTTTCCTATGTAAAAAAGCAAAAACCAAAAATCATTGGCAGATTATTGGACTGTGATTGTGCTTATACACTGTTAAAATTTCATATTTAACTTCAACCTGTAACAGAGATATAATAAATGATTTGAGGCAGCCAATTAAATATGTGCTAGTTACACATCCTTGCAAATTTAAGCAAATGTTTAATAATTTTGTTGTGATGAATTCACATTGGGGCAAGATCCTGTTTACTGGATTTGTTGGTAGTTAGGTGCTTGGGAATGTAATACATATTTTGGGGACAGTGAAAATATTTACTTCATTAAAATAAATTATTTGGTACAATACATGTTTTCAGAACTTTTCCAAAGGTGTTTCAGTTACACACTTGAAGAAATTTGCTCATCAGATAGATGATGGATGTGGCTTTTATTGAATATTATTATGCATAAATAAATATCGTGGAGTAGTTGATTCATTTCCAAAATAATGATATCTTTTCTCTTTCAACTTTTGTGAAAGTATCCTAAGTATCTTAGGATACTCAAGTATCCTAAGACTTCCTTTATTACCCACTACTTGATTATCATTTACTAAATATTTTTGTCATACTATACAGAGCGTATAAATCATATGAACATTATACATATGGAGATTACGTTCTAAATCAGTTATTTTTTTGCTTGATAGTATTCCATTTATTTAGCTATTTCCCAAAAATCATCCTAGGGTCCTAAATTGCAGTCTTAGTAAGGTTAGTGCCCTTTAAGTGTACTTGCACTTGGGTAGCACTAGACCCCTGTCTCCTTTCTTGCTAAAATTGTATGTCTATGTGTGTGTGTAGGATGTAATTTAAAAAAAAAACATAACATCTTCAGTGCTTGTTCTATATACAGTTGAAATTAGAGAAGTGGTTCAATTAGTGGTATTTTCTGATGACACTCCAGTGGTGTACTTCTAGTAGGTTTTCTTTTTCTTTCAGGAATTGATGCCAACATAAAAGATAGTTTAGGTAGAACTGTCCTAGACATTCTGAAAGAACATCCGTCTCAGAAATCTCTCCAGATTGCAACACTCTTACAAGGTAAACAATATTGAATGATGGATGAGATTGCCTTAAAGTTAAGATTCAATTAAAACTATCCTGCAGTTTTCTTTTGGGTTTTGAGTGGTTTACTTTTAATGAACTCATTATTTGCATTTTTCCTGGTAGATTATTACTAAATAATAATATAGTATTTTTTAAAGTTTCATTTCTGTTTTTCAATACTCCATATTAAAAATAAGCTAACATTTTTGACTCATTTGATACTGTTTTTTTTTAACCCATGTAGTAAGTATGTATTTATGAGTTTGAGGTGAATAAGGCTATAAAGACAGATGATGATGTATTATCTTGTACATTTGCATGACACTTTAAGAGTTTTCAGAGCGTTTCTGTTATTTTCTGATTTTTATAATAATCCTGTGACATAGATAAGTAAGATATCACTATTCTCCTATTTGCACTTGAGAAAAACTAAAGCTCTGAGATATTAAGTGATTGGTTCAAACTCATACAGCCCATTCTTTGGGCTCTATGTGATAGAACTGATACATAAATGCTGGGTTAACAACAACAACAAATAATTTTATTTAGCTGAAAAGACACATATTTCTTCCCTATCTTCTTTTTATTTTTTTGTTTTTAAAATTCAAACTTATTTCAAATTCAAAAAATGATGTAATAGACAAAAGGCACCCCAAAAGTTATAGAAGCATTACTCCAAAAAAATTCTGTCCAGATACTTTTATCTCATCTAATCCTTAGAAACTCACTTGTTCCTTCAGTGTTCATAAAGATACACAGATGAACACAGATTAATTAAAAGACCTAATCAAGGTCTTGCTAATGAAGAAAACAAAAGAAGAAAAAAATGCTTAATCATATTCATATCTCTATTTTTATTGAGGTGATTTCACATAACATGCAATTAAGTTTCTTTTTGGCGGGGGGCGGGTACCAGGGGCTGGGGATGGAACCTAGGACCTTGTATATGGAAAGCTGGTACTCAACCACTAAGCTACCTCAGCTCCCCTGGGTTGGTTTTTTTGTTTGTTTTGCTTGTTGTCCCTGCCCCCTCACCTGAGATGGCTCTCTCATCTGTCTGCTCGCCATTTGCTCGTTGTGTCTGCTCATTGTCTCTGCTTGTTCTGTCCACTCGTTGTCTGCTCATCTTCTTTAGGAGGCATGGGGAACTGAACCTGGGACCTCTCGTGTGGAGCACCCAACCATTTGAGCCACATCCACACCTTGCTTGTTGTGAGTGCTTATTCATTAGCTCATTGTGTTACCTCGTTTCATCAGCTTATTGCCTCTGCTTATCTTCTTCAGAAGGCACTGGAAACAAAACCTGTGACCCCCCCCCATGTGGGAGGCAGGCGCCCAACTGCTTGAGCCACATCTACTCCCCTATTGCTTGCTTTTTTTGTTGTTTAGGAAGCACCAGGAACTGAACGTGGGTTCTCCCATATGGGAAGCAGATGCTCAACCACCGGTGCCACATCCACTCCCCACAATTAAGAATTTTAAAGTGTTTATTTCAGTGGCATTTAATGAATTCACAATGTTATGAAATCACCACCTCTCTGTAGTATCAAAACGTTTCAATCACCATATCATACCCTGTAACTCATTAAGAAATCATTTCCCATTTCCCCTCCTACATCCCTTGGAAACCAGTAATCTACTTTCTGTCTCCATGGATTTGCTGCTTTTGGATATTTCATATAAAAGGATTCATTCAATATGTGACCTTTTGTGCATGGCTTCTTTCACTTAGCATAATGTTTTTGAGGTTTGTCAAGTTGTAGCATTTATCAGTACTTCATTCCTTTTTATGACTGATTAATAATATTCCATTATATGTATATAGCACAATTTGTTCATGAACTCCCTAACTTCTTGATAAAGTACTACAAGGTAATTCACTAATGTCAACCTTTGTCTTCGAAAAAGGTCATTTAAGTACTTTTGTTGTTAGTTGCAGTCAGGAGGCCTATTGAAGGTTTGACAACCATCCCAGTACTGATTTTTCATTTGCTGAATTGCAACTTTCCCCATTTGATCTAAAGTTTATGAAGAATTTAATTCAAATTCTTTCCCCTTGGCTCTGGTAATTAGACCTAGCATATATCATATTCCCTTAAAAACTCCCATGGTCTTTCCTACACTGTTAGGCATTTTGTTCACCCCCTGCAATGGATATAGATAAACTGCAAGTGAAATAAAGGAGAAAGGTTGGATAGGTTCTGCTGAGTATCAGTGGGGAAACTGAAGAACAGCTTTGTTCCACAGGACAATAAATGAATTAAGCCAAGTCAGGGAGGAGATACATAGATATAGGTCAACAACGACCAAAGAGGGGCAAAGAGATGTAGATGCTCGACAGGAGGTCATTATGTTTTCTCTCTATTTATAAAACCTCTCATGGAAGATCAAGCCCTTATACTTTGTTCTTGATAAAGAAGTTAATTGCAAGTACATTTAAGGTGAATCAGAGAAGATAAAAGTACGGCTGTTCATACTAATTCAAATTAAAGCCAGGTTTCAAAGAAGCAGCTAAAAAATAAAAAAGTAGCAAACAGCATTTTTATAGTCTTTCCCCTCTAGGCATTTTGTTTTGGAATTTTGCCTCTAACTTAACTTTAAAAAAAATGGAGGCTTGTGAATAATGTGTCTTTTGGGAGAAGCAAAATAAATGTCATCCATTTAAAAAGGACATGAAATATATAGACTATTTAAATGTCTTATTGGTTCGACTTAAATGAAATTGTTATTATCAAAAAGTAACTATCTATGCCCTTTTTTATATGGTCAAGATTCAGACAGTATGTCATTTAGTGTTGGGGTATATAGAACATCTCTGAATTCTTTAAATTATTAGCAAAATTTGGGAATGTGAACACATTATCTACGTTCTTTGCCTTCCTGAATTTCAAATCAGTGGTATATTTCAAATCTCATGAAAAAGTTTGCTATTGAAATAAAGCCAATTTATATAGATTAAATTACTATTTGCGTCCTGGAGGAGGAATTCAATTTACATGATTATTGCATGAGGCACACTTTGAAGGACAAAAATCCCATAGGTTATTTTCTTTTCCTAGTAGAATTTGCTTAGTATAATTGCCCTTTCATAGAGATTATTTGATAACATTAGAATAGAATTGTTGGAATGAGAGTACTAACTTGGTTTGTTAACTGGAGTTTGAGAAAAAGTTTCCTTCTGCATAAAGAAGTACAAGTAAAAGATCCCCCCTAATGAAAGAGATTTATTGATTTAATCTTTAGACAGAGTCTACAAACTAGCCACTTGGGGGCTGAATGTTTTGGCAGACAGCAAATATCTTTCCTTTGGATGACATATTATTGGCCCACACTGAATTTCCATAAAAGCTGAATTAGCTGTCAACATTTAAAAGTTTAATACTTCAGCTAAAACTCTAGTTGTTTGACTTCTCTAAAAATATGGGCCTTTATTTTACCTCATTGCTGAAATTTAGAGTGGGGACCTTTGCTCTGGTTAACTATGCTCCCGACCCCCTTTGTATTCTTTCTAAGACATTTATCCCTGCATTTAACGTTGTTTTCCTTATAATTAAGAGAAAAGTGAAATGTTTTCTTGTGCCATAACTGTCCTGACTCCACCATTTACTATCTGTATGAACATGGTAAGTCACTAATCCTCCTTTAGTTAAGTCATCTTTAAAACTGGGGTGGTAAAAATGCCTGAGAGCGGATGTAGCTGAAGTGGTTGAGCGCCTCCTTCCCATGTAGGAAGTCTGGGTCTGATCCCTGGTACATCCTGAAAACAAAACAAACAAACAAAAAAACCAACCTGGAGAAGCCAGTGGTATAGTTCAGTGTCTGAGTGGTGGCTTCCCGCATACAAGGTCCTGGTTCAATCCCTGGCCCTGGTACCTCAAAAAAAAAAAAAAAAGAAAAGAAAAGAAAATAGAAAAAGTGCCTGTGTCAGTGTTGTGGAGATTAAATGAGTTAATTTCTATCAAATGCTTAGAACAGTGCTTGGTGTAGTATAAGCAATATTTATATTTAGCTCCTATTATTGTTATATCTTTATCAAAATTGGAAAAAAATGAAAGGCTGAGTGTGCGACATTATTTCAAAAATAATGGGGAAGAACATTGTGTTTTTGTGTAGAACTTAAGCCTAGTATACATATTATATTTTGCAATATTACAACAAACCCTTATAAAACAAACTGATGTTATTATCCTGTATCATTTATTTCTATTACCTGATTGGTTTTTGTAGCCATCTGTATTAGTCAGCCAAAGGAGTGCTGATGCAAAGTACTAGAAACCTGTTAGGTTTTTTAAAGGGTCTTTATTTGGCATAGAAGCTTACAGTTACTAGGCCATAAAGCGTAAGTTACTTCCCTCACCAAAGTCTGTTGCCATGATTTGGAGCAAGATGGCTGCTGACATCTGCAGGGGTCCAGCACTTCTCTTCCTCTTAAGGCTCCGTGGTCCCAGCTTCTTCCAATATCAGCTGTAGGCCAGGATAAATCTTGTTTCTTTCCTGGGGCTCATTTCTCTCCAGGCTCAGCTGCTCTGTTTGCTCCACAAGGCCAGCTGTAAACTCTCAAGCGAACAGCTTGTCCTTCTTCCCAGGGCCTCTGCCGTGTCTAATGGAGCCTTCTCTCTTTCCTCACATATCTGCATCTCTGTGTATTTACTTCCTGGGACTCTGGAATTAAAACTCCAACTAACTCCTCTGCCATGTAGTTTTCTTTGTGAGTCCCTGTCCACCAAGGGGGCAGGGACTTATCCTAATGATGTGGCCAAATCAAAGCCTTAGTCTTTTATTTAATCAAGTAAAAATGAGACTTCTGAATCCAATACAATCTAATATGCCCAGAGGAACAGACCAATTTATAAACATAATCCAATATTTACTTTTGGAATTCATAAATAATACCAAACTGCTATGCCATTTGAAAAGACATTCTTGTTTTAGGGGTTAAGTCCACTCGAAGTGTCTTTCAGAGAGTTTTAAATCTTCAAGTAGGAGATGTATCTCTTGATAGGTCAACTTATTTTTAAGGAAACTATCTGACAAGTTTAGTTTTCAGAAAAAAAGGGGGTCAGGAGTCTCTTCCAAAGTATCTGATTTCTTTTTGTAAAAAGTTAAAAAGCATAAAATTAATAACTGATCATAAAGTTCCATTTGTTTTCTTTGAACTTCTTTTAAAAATTTAAGATATATTTAGAATATGAAAGAAACCTGATTCCTAGAGTAAAACATAAAGTTTAGTTATTGAATTTAAAATAAATGAAACATGTGATTTTTAAAATGTATGTGTACAGAATATTTAGAAGGCGTGGGAAGATCAACGTTCCTTGAAGAGCATGTACAGGAAGATACAACACAGGAAACATGCACTTCATCTCCAGTTGGGTCTCCTTCCCAAAAGACCAAAAGTGAGTAGTTAATTATAAAGCCCTTGGAATTATACTGGACCTTACTTACACATTTGGCTTATATGTACAGAAAGGCTAACTCTTGTGGAAAATTCACTTCTAATAAGCTAGATCCTATACTCTGTATTCTATCCATTTGTTCAATCAACATTTATTTTCTCCTGCTCTGTCAGACACTATTCTCAGGCCCAGGAGGCAGTATGGAATATGCAGTTTACATGCAAGTGAATATTTCATAATAGATGTTTTTTCTAAAATGTGTTTTTAATGCAGAATAAAACTATTACTCTCTAGATTGTAACTGCTGAAACTTTTTTTTTTTTCAGGATAAATTATAGGTGTAAAGTCATTTCTGACACTGGAAAAATATGTATTTGCATGTAACATATTCATATTTTGAATATGCATATTATTTAACTATGTCTTCTGTGTTATTCCTTTATATCATATATTAGAATTCTAATTTATTAATTACTTATGTAATTGTGTTTAAATAAATTCCATTTTTTTTGTTTACTGAACTTAGGTCTTTGTTTACTAAATTTTTAGTTGAATTGTTGTATTGTCAGTGAAGTAAAATACCAATACAGATTATAGAGAATTAAGTCTCACTATACATGAAGTACTTCTAAATTATTTCATATACTGCTTTTAAGTAAGCCTTCAATACTACTTTTTTTCTTGGAAAATAAAGTAGGCAAAATTCGAATTTTTTTTTTGTTTTTGATATTTTTGTACTAATTATAATTTATTACCTTGCTTTCAGCAGAATATCCTCTGATTACTTAATCTTGTTTGTCATATGTTGTGTTCTATCACCAAACCAGTCATTTTAAAATTATTTAACATTAACTCTTAGAAACAGACTTTCTTTAACGTTATGAAAAACTTTACTCTCTTCTTACAGGTGAAACTGTGACTGGAGAATTATCGAAACTCTTGGATGAAATAAAACTGTGCCAAGAAAAAGATTATTCTTTTGAAGATTTGTGCCACACAATTTCAGACCACTACTTAGATAATTTGAGCAAGATTTCAGAGGAAGAACTTGGGAAAAACGGAAGCCAAAGTGTAGTAAGTAAGGGGGGAATAAAGACAATGCGTTTGTCTTTGTCAGTTCAGTATGTTCACCTAAGAGGCATAGGATTTGGCCCATTATCTGATCCTCAGTTTACTTCAGTATCCTTTGTCAAGCTCCCTATTTCTCTTTGCCTGGTGCTCATTGAGGTTTATTCTCTTTGCATGTGAGGGGAGGGATGGTCTGATACATTTATAGTTTGCGCTGATCTCTTCTCTACTGTTAGACTCTTTCGTATCACATGAACTCATAGTTTGATCACCTTTTAGTTTTACTGATTATAACATCGGCTCCCAAGGAAAGAAGAAAACCTTCCTTTTGTCTTTCTTCCCCATTTTCCCTATGAATGGAGTCTACCCCCCTTTTAAAGGAGAAAGAGAGGTTAGCCACGTGTACATGCAGTTCCCCAATCACTCCTTAAGGCATACAGGAGTGATGCGCAAAGTTTGGCCTGCATATTTTTATAATCTTATGCAACTACTAAGAAGGTTCTCTTCTATAACCTCAGAATCTTCACCATGAATTAAAGATTCTTGCTCATTTCAAATTTTATTTTATATATAAGAGCAAGAAAAACTGTAAAGGATGTTTAAGCTTATGATTTATAAACCTGTTTTGTATCTTATAGGGAAGGGGTTTATAGTGTGCACTGTATTAAAGGAAATTCATTATTATTATTTGAAATTTTGTTTACTTTCAGAACTTAATTTATCACAGATATATTATGCTTTATTCAAAGACCAATAATAAAATGGACTTTGTTAATTATGTCACATTATTTATGAAAATGAAAAAATATGCAAAGTGTAGTTACTGTCCATTTTGAGAAAGTTTACTTTATTTGGTTACTTAAAGCAAGTTGTAATACTTTTTTTCTCAGGATAGCACTTGCTAGTACAGTTCCATGGTGAGTCTTACCTCTTATGCCAGTTTCAAAATATTTTTGCTGAACTATCTTCCATAAAGCATCATATTATTGGTCCCAATGAAAACTCTTTGTGAATAATTTTGTATAATTACATAAATATTGAAGTAAATATTTGTATATTTTACCAAGTTCAAGATTTATATAAGTGAAATGTTTTTAGAAGTAACTTTAATGTCAGGACAAAATTCACGTTTTAAAATCTAAAACTGGTATATGCTAGCTCCAAATTACAAACCAGTTACATTTCAAAATTTCCTTGAAAGTTTGTTAGGAATTAAAAAAAATAGTTTTCTACATAAACTCTTCACTTGAGACTTATGCAGTATCTATATTATCCTCAGTGATCAGATGAGGACACAGGCACTGAGAGATTAGAAGTATTAGAAGATCATGCTTCTAGAATGTTCCAGTTCAAGAAGTAGATGTGGTTGAGAGAGGTTTCAAATTGAAGCAGACCAGACCCAGAACCTGAGCTCTCACCATCCCATCAGGGCTGTTGATCATTTTCCTGTGGTGAGTTCTCTAAACTGGCTGCTTCTGGCTTCTGCTTGTAAACCCACCGACTTTCTGAAAAACCTGTTTTTAGACCAGTGGTTTCTAAACTTCTCTTACTGTATACACCATTAGTAAACAATTTTTGAACAAATTTCCTAAATGTACTTATTTATAAACCACATAGGATATATATTTTAAGAAATATACTATAAAAGAGATTCAAAGCAGACAAGTAGTAAAGAATAAATGTAAAATATAAACTCTAATTTATATAATTTTTGTACTCGGTGGTTCTCTTGTGCATCCTGTGGTTTGCACACTCTAGTTATAGATATCAGGGAATGATGGCAGTGGTACTTTTATATGGAGAAAGTGAAATAGTTTGGGGAAAAGATGGCCAAATGGGTTTAAATTTTTTTTAGTAAAAGACTGAATAGTAATAGTAGCAAGAAAGAAATTAATACTTGACATTTGAGTTCATTCTCTCACATAAACTAGTCTTTTTCCTGTGGCAAACCTTTATATTTGTGGTTGCAAATACTGTCCTATAAAACATAAAAGAAGACAGGAGCTTACTGAGCTAATTCAGGCTTGAGACAATGAGTGTGAACTGAGAAGTCTTGGTAACATACACAATTATAGAATTTAAGTCTGGACTAAATCTTGTAGATCTTTGAGTGTCCTGATTCTCTCTCTAACTCCCCAGTACAAGTTCTTCTAAAAGTCTCTTAAATTAGAAATGTTTTCATTTTATCATCAGAGAAAATCCAAACTGTAGTTTGAAATTATTTCTACATTCTATTTGAATGTTAAATATGGAAAACATGTTTGTTTATTACTCATATTACCCGTTAAAGGACAGGCATTTGGGCTATTTTAGTTAGAATTTAAGATGCTATGAAGCATCCTATTTCTTCCTTGTAATATGACAAATAATTGTAAAAGTAATTTATAGGAATCAAAATATAAAGAAAAATATATTTTGTAGCATTCATATTATTAATGAATATATTTTACATATTAGTCATGTACGTGAAATTTTTTTTTTTTGGTTATTTTTACTTCAGTTTTGCTATTGCCCTTTTTCTCCCAATAGAGGGCACTCTGGCTCAGTAATTTAAAATACAAAATCACCTCTTATGTAAGGACTTTTATTTCTGAATCAGAGATTTTTGGTTTTATTAAAATTTAGCTGAAGGTGATAGTTTGAACAATATTACTAATACAAGTGAATTAAAATTTAAATTCTTATTATGGTTGAATATCTTCAATTGGAGATTTTATATATAATGTAAAGGCCAGCTCAAGTTAAAATTACAATTTGTCTTGCATAAATTTTAATTCCAAAGTTAGTTTCTTTTAAATGCGTTTATAATATGCACACAGAACTATTTTCTAAATTAATTTAAGGTATTTTATAACCTGGAATGTAAATTTTGAAGACATATTAGAAATGTATTCATATTCTTTACTAATCCATGAAATTTAGGTTTTTGAAAGGCTATATAAAATAACCTGAAACAAATTTTTATTCTCTTTATTTTCCAAAGTCATATATTCACTTTTTCCCCATGTATATAAATAATGTACATAACTCTTAAATGTGAGCATACCATGCCATTGAGAAATTTAATGATAACATGACGATCATTAGAGCAGATTCAGAATGTAGGTATCAGAAAAGCATTTTTTTTTAAGATTTAAAATAGAAATCTTATTACTGCCTCATCAGCCTATGTGTCCTAGAAGTAAATAAGAAACTCTAGGATGAAAATGCATTATATCTTTTATTTTTTCTCCTGAGGAAGAATCTAGACCCAGAAATCATCTAAGGCTTAATTGTTTGAAAGGGGCTGTGTTGGCAGGTTTTATGCAATTTCACTCAGCCACTATACCTCTTTTCTGTTATTTCACTTTTCTCTCCAAAGCTAAATCTTTAATTACAGTCATTTTTCTGAACTGTGAAATACTTTATTTTAGTGTTTCAAGATTTCAGGATTCATCTCAGTTTTTATACCAAGCATCTGTGAATTGTTTTGGAACACTCTCTGGGGGTCTCTACTTTAGGGGAATATAGTTAAATTTAGTACCCAAATTTATCAGGTCAGAAAGGTCAGGAGAATCAACCAGTTTGCCTAAAAACAAAAGTTTTAGGCACAAAAGTGCCTAAAAAAAGTACTTTCTAACCCAATTTCTGGAACTTAATATCAATGATGTATCAAGTTCAGATCTGTGAGAATTGCCTTACAATCCAATTCCAATCAGATGCAGAAGCACTCTGGGAAGTGAATTTTCCAGAACATTGAGTGTTTCTCTCATAGGATCATAACTGATGCTTTAGTATATATGTATATATGTATATATATACATATATACACACATTATATATGTGTATATATGTATATATATACACACACATTTAGCAGAGTTAACTCTTAAGCAGTGGTAACTATTATCTCATTAGGGATATAGTTGTGGAAGAAAAATTTTAACTTCAGTAATTCGTGTCATATAGATGAACAAATTTTTAAGAATCTGTGACTCAAGGCTGCTGTACACTTAGCCAGGTTTGTATTCTCTTAACATTCTTATAATTTCTAGGTATTAGGGAATGCATAGAAATAGGATTCTATTGACCTATATTAATAGTTTGAAATATTAACTATATATATGTACATGCAAGGAACAAAAATTCTGGGGGGAAAATCCAGAATCAGAATAGTAGGATTTTTATTCCTATTCCCAGCCCAGGGAGTGTCAGAACTTTGAGATATTTTGCGCCTGCAGTGAATCTAGGAAGATCTTTGACATAAATAGCTACTAGGATAAGAGAGCCATTCTTCTGAAATTCCAATACAATTACTTTTACCTTTCCTGACACATCTCCTTCTGCTTTATCTTATAGGTATTTATTTTTATTTCATGCCATATAGGCTTTTTGACGTTAGGATCTGAATATGATTGATCTCAGTAGTTGCATGCTATCTAGCACAGTGTCTTGCATGTAAAAGTTCGTTGAATGAATAATTGCAAACATTGTGGATAAGAGTGCATATATTCTTGCCAAAAAACTATCATTGAAAAGCATTCTTGATTATGTGGAGATTTATTATCAAGTAAAAGGAGAGCCCTTTTTCTCATCAAGTGTGGAATCTCATCTTTTAGAGGGCAGTGACTTAGTCTAGCAGTTAAGAGCATTGGATTGGAATCACACAGGCTTGGGTTTGTATCCCTGTTGGGTTCTAATACTTACTAGTAGAGTGACTTTAGGCAAGTTACTTGATCTTTCCAATCCGTAGTTTCCTTACCCATAGAAAAAAATGTTTAATATGGCTTTCAATCAGTCATAGAAGAGCTATTATGTTATCTTTCATGTTGCTAAAGACTTGCCATTTTGATTTTTATGTTTCACAGACTCCAGCCAACTTTGCTCAAACTTTTAAATAATTGCTTAGTATTAACATGGAGGAAATTTCTCTAGTGAAATGCTAAATATTCTTTTCTTTGGTTTGTCTCAGTTTTTTTCTGCCCCCCCCCCCCATACTTTCCCACATTAACAACATCCTTCATTAGTGTTGTATGTTTGTTACAGTTGGTTAGTTCTTTCCTTGTGAAGAAACAGACATCTATCATAATCAGGTCTGCAGATGTTAGGGAGGAAGAGTGAACATGGCAAATAGAGCTCACATGAAAAATTATCTCAATAGGCTGGGATTCTTGACTCAAACTTGAGAAGACAGAATTCAGTGGGAGTTAATATACAAATGCTGTTTTTAGATTTCAGAAAAAATCAGTGGCATAAGTACAAGGTGGGACAGATTTTATTTGGGGGAATAATTCATGCAAAACATTCTGAGTGTTTAAATAACAGTAACTGAAATATGAATCAACAGTGAGATGTAGCTGCTGAAAATCAATAAACAGTTGCCAAGCTGAAGTCTCTTGAAAATAATAATAATAGAAGCTAGAATTTATTAAGTACTAACTTACTGTGTTAGGCACATTAAAATCATTATCTTCTTTATTTCTTAAAACAGTTCCATGAAGTAGGTTTATTACTATTCTCAATTTAGAGATAAGTTAATCAGGAGTAATATACCTTGCCCAAGATTACAAAGCTACCAAAAAGTGAAATTGGTATTTGAACTTACGTTTAATGTCTTACAAGTTCATGATCCTGTTAAAATAAAATATTAGACAAGATATTGTTTATGTGAGTTTGAGTAGTTTATGATTCAGGTAGAAAGGAGCTGCATGGAGGAGGAGAGGGGGAAAAGGGAAGCTGATATAGGGCACACATGGAAGCAATGAGGACATATTCTGAATGGCTGACCATTGTGATTCCATTTTACATAGGGGCTTTAACAAAGCAGGGAGCAGATATACACTGATTAGCATGATATGCTTGTCCATTCTGATAGGTTATCTCTAAGGGACCCAAATGGTTTATTATCAGGTTTTGTTTACCTACAGTTCTGCAGGGTGTGTTCCATGTTTCATTTTTTTGGGAAGCCCCTACAGGCCAACTGTTTTGTCTTCTGTATCACCCTTTTTCTGCAAGGGGTCCCTCTGGGCAATGCCCAATGCAGGTGCCCATTTTATTTTATTTAATCCTAACTGTTAGGTCATTCTGTCTTTTGTTAATATTTTCTAGATTCACCTTTTGATCATTCCTACCATTTTGGGAGGTTCAGATTCTCATTACCTCTCACCTGATTTATTGCCAGAGTCCCTTATCTGGTCCCCTCCTCCCCCTCCATTCTCTCCTCTTCATCTACTCTATTATGTTCTGACACTTGCCAAATCAGTGTTCTTATTCAGATCGTGTCTCTCTTGTACCCAAAACCTGCAGTGGACCACATTGCTAAAATGAACTGCAGACTTTTACTTCTGACATCTAAGGCCCTCCATGTTTTGGCTCTGTCATGTATTTCCAGCTTTATCCCCAGTTAATCTCTTAGATAAATATAGTGTTCCAGTAAAATGGATTAACCCCAAGCATGCTTGTCTTCCTTATCTCTGATGTCAATGTTCACAATGTTTTGTCTAAATATAATTCTTTCTTCTACAATCCCTACTTACTGAAAACCATCTTTCACAAAACAGTCTTTTGATCCTATTATAATGTTTGGATCTGGATCATTACATTTTTTTTTTTCTTTTAAGGTACTGGGGCCAAGGATTGAACCTGGACCTTGTATGTGGGAAGCCAGCACTCAACAACTGAACCACATTAGCTACCCTTAGTTGTTTTTTTTCATTTGTTTGCTTGTTGTTTTTTTGTTTGTTTATTTGTTTATTTTTAGGAGGTACTAAACACTGAATCTAGGACCTCCCATGTGGGAAGCAGGCAGTCAACCACTTGAGCCACATCTGCTCCCAAGGATCATTATATTTTATTTATAAATTTTTATGTAAATTAAATAGTATACTTTGTATTATTTTTGCATTCATTTTTTATCAATTTTATTGAAATATAATCATAAACCTTACAATCCATATATAGTGTACAATCAGTGACATTTGGTATAATCACAGAGTTGTGCACTCATCACTGTAAGCAATATTGGAACATTTTCATTACTCCAAAAAGGAAATCTCTCTACTCATTAGTAGTCACCTCTATCCTATGCTTCCCTTGCAGTATATAACTGCTACTCTATTTCCATCTCTATAAGCTTACTTGTATTTACATTTTGTATAGATGAAGTCAAACAATATGCAGTACTATGCCTCTACTTTTTTGCTCAGCATATTTCCTTTTTTACCATTGATAGAAAAATATTAATATATTGTTATACCCTTTAGTCCTTAGTTTGTTTTGCTTGCATTTTCACTCAAACATCATCCTATTATTAACATGTTGTAACATTAACATATGTTTGTTCTGTTTCAGAGAAAACCATTCTTATATATGCAATATTAACCATTCTCATTTTCCACACGAGGGTTCCCTTGCTATGCTTCACAGTCCCATCTTTCGTTTTTTTTGGCTTACCTTCTAGTGATGTCCATACCTTAGACTTTCCCTTTTCCTATCATATCCAAATATTAGCTCTGCTAATTACAGACACTATAATGTGCTTTTGACATTTCTATCCATTTCCAAACATTTATATACAACCATTTTACCAAGTCTGCACAGATTAAGCCTCCACTTTCCATTCCTATCTTTATTCTCTCTTTCGGTAACCTATTTTCTAGCTATTCACTCCAGGAATTTGCCCATTTTTATTTAGTTCATAATACCAAAAGCATATACTATTTGTCCCTTTGTGTCTGGCTTGCTTCACTCCAGGTTCATCCATGTTGTCATATGTTTCACGACTTCATTTCTTCTTGCAGCTAAATAATCTTCCGTCATGTGTATATACCACAATTTGTTTATCCATGCAGTGGTTGATGGACACAGGGGTTTCCATCTTTCAGTAACTGTGAATAATGGTACTATGACCGTTGGTGTGCAGATGTCTGTTAGTTTGTCCCTGCTATCAGTTCTTCTGGGTATATACCTGGTAGTGGTATTGCCAGGTCATATAACAGATCTATATTAAACTTCCTTAGGAACGGCCAAGCAGACTTCCACAATGTCTATCCATTCTACATTCCATCAGCAGTGAATAAGTGTTCCTATCTCTTCATATCCTCTCTAAAACTTGTAGTTTTCTGTGTTTTTTTAAAAATAGTGAACATTCTAATAGATATGAAATGATATCTCATTGTAGTTTTGCTTTGAATTTCCCTAATAGCAAAATGTTGAGCATTTTTTTAAGAGATTTTTTTTTTTTTTTCCATTTGTGCTTCATCTTTGGACAAATATCTCTTCAAGTCTTTTGCCTATTTTAAAAATTGGGTTGTTTGTCTTTTTAAAGTTGAATTGTAGAATCTCTTTATATTTCATGAAAATCAAACCCATGTTGGATAATGTGATTTCCAAATATTTTCTACCATTGCATAGGTCGCCTTTTCACCCTCTTGACAAAGTCCTTTGAGGTGTAAAAGTATTTAATTTTAAGGAAGTCCCATTTATCTATTTTTTTCTTTGGTTGTTTGTGCTATGAGTATGATGTCTAAGAACCCATTTCCTATATTATCTTCTAGGAGTTTTATGGTTCTGGCTTTTACGTTTAGGTATTTGATCCATTTTGAGTTGATTCTTATATAGGGAGTGAGATAGAAGTCCTGTTATTCTTTTGGTTATAGATATCCCTTTCTCCCAGGACCATTTGTTGAAGAGACTCTTCTGTTCCAGAGAAGTGTATATGGTAGGCTTGTCAAAAATCAATTGACCATAGAGGTGACAATCTTTTTGAATTCTCAGTTTGGTTCCATTGATCAATATGTCTGTGTTTATGCCAACACTATGCTGTTTTGACCACTGTAGCTTTGTAATATGTTTTAAGGTCAGGAAGGGTGAGTCTTCCAACTTCACTCTTTTTTTAGGATGTTTTTTGCTATTCAGGACCCCTTTCCCTTCCAAATAAATTTGTGCTTTTCTATTTCTGTTAAGTAGGCTGTTAGAACTTTAATTGGGGTTGTGTAAAACCTATAAATTTATTTGGGTAGGATTGACATCTTAATGATATTTAGTCTTCCAATCCATGAACACAGAATGTCTTTCCACTTGTTTAGGCCTTCTTTGATTTCTTTAAGCACTGTTTTATAGTTTTCTGATATAGTCCTTTACATCCTAACTAAACTAATCCTCAGATATTCATTCTTTTATTTGCAATTTTAATGGATTTTTTCCTTGATTTACTCCTCAGATTGTTCATTACTAGTGTCCGAAAACACTACTGATTTTTGTGTGCTGATATTTTATCCTGCCACTTTGCTGAACTCACTTATTAGCTTTAGTAGGTTTGTCATAGACATTTCTCAATTTTCTAAATTTAGGATCATATCATCTATGAATAGTATGAGCTTTGCTTCTTGTTTTCCAATTTAGATGCCTTTTATTTCTTTTTCTTGCCTAAATGCTCTAGCCAGATCCTCTAGCACAATGATAAGTAACAGTGATGACAGTGGATATCCTTCTCTTTTCCCCAATCTTAGAGGGAAAGTTTCAACCTATCCCCATTGAGTACAGTGCTGGCTTTGGGATTTTCACATATGCCCTGTATTATGGTAAGGCATTTTCCTTTTATTCCTAGTGTTCTAAGTGTTTTTATCAAGAAAGAATGCTGAATTTTGTCAAGTGCCTTTTTTTGTGTCAATTGAGATGATATGTGGTTTTTCCCCTTCAATTGTTAACGCAGTGTATTATTTTGATTGATTTCCTTGTGTTGAACCACCTTTGCATACCAGGAATAAAACCAAGTTGATTGTGGTGTATAACTTTTTAAATATGCTCTTGGATTCAATTTGAAAGTATTTTGTTAAGAATTTTTCCATCTATCTTCATTAGAGAGATTGGTCTATAGTTTTCTATTCTTGTAATGTCTTTATCTGGTTTGGTAATTCAGTCATGTTGGCTTCATAAAATGAATTGGGAAATTTCCCTTCAAATTTTTGGGAGAGTTTATGGTGTTAATTCTTCTCAAAATTCATAATAGGATTCACCTGTGAAGCCATCTGGTCCTGGATTTTTCTTTGTTGGGAGAGTTTTGATGACTGATTCAATCTCTTTATTTGTGAATGGTTTGTTGAGGTCTTGTAATTCTTCTAGAGTCAGTGTGGTTGTATTCTTCTAGAAATGTTTCCATTTCACTAGGTTGTCTAATTTGTTGGTGTACAGTATTTCAAAATATCCTCTGATGATCCTTTTAATTTCTGTGGGGTCAATAGTAATGCATCCCCTGCCTTCCCCCTCCTGATTTTATTTACTCACATCTTCTCTTTTTTTTTGTTAGTCTAGCTACGGGTCTGTTGATTTTATTAATCTTCTCAAAGAACTTGGTTATTAATCTTTTGGTTTTGCTGATTCTCTCTACTGTTTTTTTTTTCCCCCTCAGTTTTGTTAATTTCTGCTGTAATCTTTGTTATTTCTTTCCATCTTCTTGGTTTTTTTTTCTGATTCCTCCAGGTGTTCAGTTATGTCTTTGTTTTTAGCTCTTTATTCCGCTTTAGTAGGTCATTTAGGGCTTTAAAATTCACTCTCAGTAATGCTTTCACTGTATCTCATGGGTATACAAATATACCTACAAATATTCTCATTTTCATTTGTCTAGATATATTTACTAATTTTTATTGCAATTTCTTCTTTGATCCACTGGTTTTTTTTTTTTTTTTTTAATTTTTTTATTTTTTATTGACTTTGTAATAATATTACATTAAAAATATATATGTGAGGTCCCATTCAACCCCACCCCCCCACCCCCCCTCTCCCCCCCCCCAACAACACTCGTTCCCATCATCATGACACATCCATTGGATTTGGTAAGTACATCTTTGGGCACCTCTGCACCTCATATACATTGGTTCACATCATGGCCCATACTCTCCTCTATTCCATCATGTAGGCCCTGTGAGGATTTACAATGTCCGGTGATTACCTCTGAAGCACCATCCAGGGCAGCTCCATGTCCTGAAGATGCCTCCACCTCTCATCTCTTCCTGCCTTTCCCCATACCCTTTGTCCATTATGTCCACTTTTCCCAATCCAATGCCACCTCTTCTATGTGGACACTGGATTGGTTGTGTCCATTGCACCTTTATGTCAAGAGGAGGCTCAGATTCCACCTGGATGCTGGATGCAATCCTCCCATTTTCAGTTGTAATCACTCTAGGCTCCATGGTGTGGTGGTTGTCCTTCTTCACCTCCATCTTAGCTGAGTGTGGTAAGTCCAATAAATCAGATTGTAGGTGCTGGAGTCTGTTGAGGCTCAGGATCTGGCTATCACATTGTCAGTCCAGAGATTCAAATCCCCTAAATATATCTTAAACCCCAACATTAACTGCACCTCCAGCACATTAGCATGAAAGTCTTATGAAGGGAGATCCCATCTGAGTCCAGATTCATCACACATAAACACCATTTCCAAAGAGGGGCCATCTGCCCTGGTAGTTAACCCCATCGGCCATGACCATAACTCCCATGGGTCTCTTTAGCCCTCAAAGGAACCAATATCTGGGGGTTGTATCTGCTTTATCTGTCTCTCTGACTCTGCTCAGTTGTGCATGAGGGCAAACCTTCTGCCAGCCTCCAGACTCTTTTTTAGAAACTCGTAGCCATATAAACTCATTTCTCCTTTCCATTTCCCCCTTACTTTAGGTCAAACAGCATTTTAAAGTCATGGTATTTTATGTAGACATGGATATTCTGCCGATCCGCATTGAACCTTCCGTATAAGGTCATTTTCCAGTTGCATCATCAGTTGGTAGTTGATAGTGGTCGGTTTTGAAGACCACAATATGTTGTTTAGCCTCCACATATTTGCAAAAATTTCCCCTTTCATGACTATTATTGATTTCCAGCTTCATTCTATGATGATCAGAGAGGGAGCTTTATATAATTTCAGTCTTCTAAAATATACTTAGACCTGTTTTGTGACCCAACTTGTGGTCTATCCTGGAGAAAAATCCATGGGAACTTCAGAAGAATGTATATCCTGCTGATTTGCAGTACAATGTTCAACGTTCTATATATGTCTCTTAGCATATTGTTTAGTATATTGTTCAAGTTCTGTGATTCCTTGTTGATTTTCTGTCTAGTTCTATTGAGTGGCATTATGAAGCCTCCAATTATTATGCAGAGATGTCTATTTCTCCTTTTTTTTGTGTGTGTGTGTTTTTCATGAGGTACCAGGAATTGAACCCAAGACATAAAATCACAATATCTTAAGTCATATTTTTCTTATGGAGTAATACATCTCTTTCATTGGTAATAGGGAAAGTTTATATTACAAGTCCCATATTTGATTTTTGATAGTATATATAAATGGCATCTACTAGAAGAATATAAGGAAATATCTTGTTATTTATATTATTATTTTTCAAATTCCTTAATATTTCTGTGGTAAACATGTTTTAAATTCATTCCATTAGGGTGGACCATTTTTAAAGCTTTTTTCTCCCCAGTTAATCATAAGGAAAATGGGCTTAAACCAACATCCTGCTTTTTCCCCCCTAATTGTTAAATGATTTTTGTTCATTAGCATAGTATTATTGCTTGTACATTTTAAAAATCTATTTAAAACGAAAATATCTCTTATTATTATGAACATTCTATTAAGGTCCAAAGCAGTAAACTCCCCATCCAAAATATTTTACATTTTTATGTATTTTAACTTTATGAAGTCTGTGAAGTTATCATTTTAACTACTCTGTAGATAACATGTCATCCAGTTTTTGTGTTGATGCTTTCATTCTTACTAATCCCTGTATAATTTCTAACTTGCATTTCATCTTCTTTGTAGAACTCAGTTATCGTGAGTTCTGTGGGAATCCACACTTTATACTCAGGAATTATTTGTAATGTTTTCTTGAAAGCTTAATAATAATTCTGCTTTCTTCTAAATTCACTCTCTAGAGAATGATGATGTTAATTTTTGATAACTTTCATCTGCTTGTCACATTTACTTTGTTCATTTGCAATAATATGCCTAATTTGTAATTCTATTTCAAGGTGTACATTTGGGAAAATTCTCAGACCTTTTTTAGATTGATGACTTTGGACAGTCTGCCATTATGAAGGATCCCATTCTGCTGCCTAATTGCCAAAGGAAATAAGGCTAGAGCCTGAGTTTAAAGGGATATATCAGTGGTGATAATCACTTATCTCTGTGTCCAGGGAAATACTTTTCACCTTGAAGAACAAATTAATTCTAATGAATTAGCAACCTAGAAAAAAATTATTGAAATTGCTCATGCTTCTAGTACATTTTATCATTATACTATTTGGCCCACGATTAAAGAATAAATTCACTCAGCCGCTAACAGCAGAAGAATTTGGATTCTCTATGAGACTATAAATCAATAGCAGTAGATGTAAAAGATCCTTTTTGGCCTGCTTCAATATCAGGCTTAGACTGTGAAATGTCCTTTTTCTTAATATGTATTTTTTATTAGAACAGTTATAGTTATATAGAAAAATCATGCCGATATCACAGTCACCATATACCCATGCCACACATACCATTTTCTCTGTTACTAATATGTTGCACTAGTATGGTACCTTTGTTAAAATTGATGAAACAATATTATTATAATTATACTATTAACTATAGTCCATATTTACATTAAGGTTCACTCTGTGCTGTACAGTTCTATGGGTTCTTAAAAAATTCTAATAACATATATACAACCTAAATTTTCCCATATTATCTATTTTCAATTATGCAATTTTGTAATTGAGTGTTAATTATACTCATAGTGTTGTGCCACTATCACCACCATTTAGTACCCAAACTTTTCCATCAACCCAAACAGAAACTCTGTACCTATTATGCATTAATTCTCATTCCCTATCCCCACCTGTCCCCTGGTAATGTGTATTCTAGTTTCTGACTTTATGAATTTTATATTCTAATTTCCTACTTTTGAGGTCATATAATATTTGTCCTTTTGCATCTGGCTTATTTTATTCAATATGATATCTTCAAAGTTACATCCATGTTGTAGTATACACCAGAATTTCATTCTTTTTATCACCAAATAATATTCCATTGTTATGTATATACCACATTTTGTTCATCCATTCCTCAGTTGAAGGACACTGGGTTTGCTTCCACCTTTTGGCAATTGTGAATAATGCCCTATGAACGTCAGTGTGAAAATATGTGCTTGAGTCCTTGCTTTCAATTCTTTTAGGTATAAATCTGGAAGTGGGATTGCTGGATCATATGGTAATTCAATATTTAACTTTCTGAGGAACTGCCAAACTGTTTTCCACAGCAGCTGCACCATTTTACTTTCCCTAACAATGTACAAGAATCCCTATTTCCCCATATTCTCTCTAGTACTTGTTATTTTCTATTTTTTAATGGTATCCATTCTACTAGGTATGAAATAGTATTTCCTTGTGGTTTTGATTTGCATTTCCCTAATGGCTAATGATATTGAGGATCCTTTCATGTGCTTATTGGCCATTTGTGTATCTTCTTTGGAAAAATGTCTGTTCAAGTCTTTTGCCTGGTTTTTAATTGGATTGCTTTTTGGTGTTGAGTTGTAGGAGTTATTTATATATTCTGGATATTAAACCTTTATCAGATATATGGTTTCCCAATATTTTTTCCCATTCTGTAGGTTGTCCTTTTACTTTCTTAATAAAATCTTTTAATGTGCAAGAGTTTTAACTTTGATGAGGTCCCATTTATCTATTTTTTTCTTCTGTTGCTCGTGATAGGCCTAGATTTTTGAAAATTGTCTTGTGTTATTTTCACTTTGCTTTGTCAGAATTCTTCTGCCATCTATGCTTTTGAAAAACCAAGTATTTTGGTTGCATATAGTTTCATAACAGTTACATTTTGTTGATAGCTGCCAGTTTATTCTGTCGAAGAGTTAATAATGTGAAGCAGTCTTACTTTGGAGAAAATGAATTTGATGGGAACTGAAAGCCTTCAATAAATTAACTAAGAAAATGAGCCCAGTGAGAAATGGATATCATTAAAATGGAAACAGCCTGCCCTCCCCAAAATAAATGAGACAAGCTTCAACCTGCTATGTATTTTCCTATAGTCATCCTATTCGTCATTGCTGAAATAGATCTATTTCAGCCTTGAACAAGATTTCCTTTTTGTCCTTGATTCTATAATCCTAATTTTACCTATCCTAGAGTCACTTATCTAAACATTTAAAATGTCTTTTATGTCAGAGTTATTTCCTTCAACTTCACTAACTTACTGAGTAAACACATGAAAAATTATAATAATCTTTTCAGTGACATGTATTTGTACAATGCAGTGTCATTATATTGTGGAAAATAGGAATTATGAACTCAGACCAGTGTTTGAATCCCAATTCTACTCCTTAAGTAAATACTTCACTGATCTTTAGATTTCTCATCTGAAGCATGGTAATAATAATGATGATGATGATGTTGATGGTAATGATAGTAATAATAATTCATCTTGCAGGATTGTTGTGAAGATAAACGTAAAGAATTTAGAGTATTTAACAGAGTATCTACCTGAGCTTAAACATAGAACAATTGATAAATTATAATATTTTGTCTAATTTAATCATTTATATATATTTTATTATATATCACCAAAACATTACCATTTTGTCATTGTTTCCTACTGAACAATACTTTTTCTTTTTTGACCTTCTCATTCTACTGCTATAGAATAATGTTTTTAAAAAGTCCTGCTTACCTTGACTTACTGAATCAAAATGTCTGGGGGTGGATTATTTTTAATAAACTCTCTAGATTCTTATATCCAATAGTTGGTACACTACTGCACTAGAATGTATGTTAAGTGAATTCTTAGTCAACTATTCAGACCCATTGCCTTCCTCCCTGTACAGATCTGTAGATCTCAGATTCCAGCGATCTTCCCTTTGCCTTCATGTTTTGCTCTATGGATGCAAGTTTGAGTGTGATCTGGACAAAATAACTTACCTTTTAATAATTCCTTTGTACTTGACATCAGGTGACATATGGTGCTAAAGTAAAGTGGTATTCAAAAGACTGTATTATCATTATCATGCTTTCATTGTGAACTTGTTAAGCCTACAGACTACATTTAGTGCTTCTCAAAGTTCTGTCTTTTCCCTCACATTCCTTTAGCTCTCCTTCCCAGTTTCCCCTTCCCCTTCCCTCCCTGCCTCATCATATACCCAAAATATAAACGTTATGGTAATGAAATTGTTAATCCATGACCATTGTTTTATTTTTTATTGTTTATCCTAAGTGCTTGTCATTTCTAGCTTATAGTACATGCTCAATAAATATTTCTTGAATAAATGAATGAATCATTCAACTTCTCTTAAAATATGATGTTATCATTGTCTTTCTTTTCATTAATTCTATTTATCTAATCAGAACTCATGACATCCCTTTATAATATGACCCCCAAGGTTGTAGACAGCATAACTTAAGATGGGAAACATAAATTTAAAAACATATTTTTGGCTACCTTGCATCCTTTTTAAGAGTCAAGCAAAGTGCCAGGTCAAGCCACAGGAAGAGAGATATTCACAAAGGTTGAATTTGTTTCATGTTTACAATTAGTTATTAATGTCCTGCTACTTGTGCCATTCTCCTCCCAGAAGAATACGTAACCAAGGGGTAGGGGTGGAAAGTGAAGAAGAGGGACAGAAGGAGGGGGCAAAGAGAGATCTTAATATTATCAGGAAAGACTTGTGTCTTTGCCGTAAGTGTTCCCTAATCTGTTTTATCCTTTGGAATGAGTGGCATTGTATGGTTTTCAATATCCAACCATAAACATGAAGAATTGGGGGTTTCCTAGACATAGTATTGTCACCATCTAAAGAATAAAAATTCTTTATTTATAGATCAGATATGAGAAGCTATAATTAAATTTTTTTCTTATCTATAACCTGATTTAAATGGCTTCTTGGAGTGTTCAAAAACCTGGAGGCATATTTATTTAACCAAGATACCCTGATTCACACATGGTGAAGAGATAGAGTAAATGGGGATGTGGTGTGATTGCTTATATAGGGTGGCTAGAGAAGCCCTCTCCGGAGAAGTAATTTGCAAACTGTAATCTGAAAAAGGATAATTAGGAAAGAAAATCTGAAATATTTTTACTTGAGGTGGAAAATATCTTGGTTTGTTCAAGGAGGAAGCCATTGGGATAGACGGGAGTATAGTAAACTTGGTGGAAATAGCATGGAAAAAATAAAAGCCAAATTATGAAGGGCTTTATAGGTCATGCTTGATTTTATTTTCCATCAAAGGTTTTTAAGTAGGGAAATAAAATGCTATGATTTGTGGGAACAAAGTTGGAAAGTTTCTGCCTCTATTTTAATACCAGACTTCTGTATGATATTTATATAATAATAGATTTAATAATGTGTTCACTTATCTAAATGTATCATAGGCATTTTGACCTCAGTATCTTTGTTCATCCTGTTTCATTCTCCCATCTTTTCTACTTGTTTAAATTCTGTTCATCTTTCAAGGTATAGTTCAAATCTTTCTTCTTCCATACAGAAACATCCTTGATTATTGCAGCTCATATCAATTTCTTCTCCTTTAATAAATAGGAAATCACAGGAGAGAAATGGGAAGTATAAAAAAAATTAAGTGGAAATTCTGAGATTAAAAAGTACATTTTCTGACATGAAAAAAAGCGCTGAGCTTTAGCTGAATTGAACACACACCCACACCATACATTCACATAATCCAACAACTTTACTAGATTATTTTGTTAGATTAATCTAACAAGTCTTTTAAAAATAGGTTGTGAAAAAGGATATTTGAATAAATTGTCCTTTTCCTGTAGGGTCTGACTAGGGCTTAAAAGTAAGGACAAAGAGAAGTTAATTTGACATATTTTATTTACTCTATAATCAGTATTATATTTAATGACAATAAGATATAGATGATAAGTAAGTCACATAATATTAGGTCTTGTGCCTTACAAATAGTAAGTGCTCAAGAAATATTTTTAATATGGATGAACGAATGAGCTCTAGTGGTACCTTGGGTAAAACTGAATAATGTTCCAATGTCAATATGTTTCCAGAAACTATTAGTATTATAAATTATATATATAAATACACACACACATATATAAAGTTGTATTGGGAAAAGATGTTACAGTAGAAAAATATTACTTACTAATAAATTAGAGTATTCTTCAAAGTAATATAAAAATACTTTATGATATTTCATACATTTAAAAACCTTTATCATACCTTGAAGAAAATAGTGGTTCTTTTTGTTTTAATGTAGATTCATTTTTCTGCATAGTGTCAATTCATCTACTCAATAAACATTTATTGTACTTCTGCCATGTATCAGCTACTGTTTCAGGACACAAAAAAATGAATGAAATATTTTTTCTTATTCTCAGAAACTTGAAGTTTGGCAGAGAAAGCAGATACACTATCTAATAATCAAAATATCTTTGAGAAGATCAACAAAATAAAGGGTGATAAAGTATTTTATCAAACAGCCTAGTAAGTGATATGTAAAGTTTGTAGAAAATGAGGAAGGAGAAACTATTTATTTTATATCCCCAGAAGCTAATTTACTGGCTATAAAATAGGAGATATTCAATAAAAGCATGCTGAAAAAAGAAATAGCTGTATTTTAGTCAGTGAAAAGGGAAAGGTGATTCTATCTCATTTGAATACAGTGATAGGGAATAGAAGTGGGATGATACTGAACAAAAGTGGGGTTATTTTCTCCCGATGCATCTTTAAAGTCAATTCCTGGGGCACCAGGTTTTCAAAGACAGAAAAAGTTTATTTGGTTGCACACGCAGAAGAGCATAGTAGGCCTCACGGCCCAAAACTGGGTCTCTGATACGCCAAAGTCTAGTACAGTCATATCTTGACACTCAACTGCTTTGAAACTCGTCAAATTTGGTACTTGATGCATATTGATGTGAAAATTTTGTCCCAGTAGTCATCTTTTGTTTGGTACTTGATATGCACGCTAGAAATTGTTGGTGTCAGTTGCCTTGTGCTTCATTACCCTTACCAGCTGAAACAAAGGGTCATGTGTTAGTCACACAGTAGCTCTTGCCCTGTATGCATCTCATTGTGGTCTTAGCTTCTGTGGCCATTTTGTGTATTTTTGCATTTTTGTTTCATCATGGGTACTAATAAAATGTGCAGTGATAGCTCTGAGCAGAAAAGTAAATTACTTTGCCCCACCATTGAGCAAAAGAAAGAAATAACAGGTAATGTAAGAGTGGTATTCGTATTACTGATCTTGCTAGGGAATACGGTATTCCTAGAACAATGGTCTCCACCATCGTTAAGAATAAGCAATAAAAAGGCCGATGTTGCAAAAGGAGTTAAAGCAGTGACAAATCAGCATTCCTAAACACTCGAGGAAGTTGAAAAGCTGTTATTAATTTGGGTAAATGAGAAGCATTTAGCAGGTGACAGTGAATCAGAAGCTATGATATGTGAATAAGTGTGTTGCATGCCAATCATTTGGAAAACTGGAACTGAGTGATGGGAGTGTTGAAGTTTTTAAGGCCAGCTGTGGCTGGTTTGATAATTTTAAAAAGAGGACTGGCATCCATAGTGTCATGAGGCCTGTTGAGGCAGTGAGTGCTGATAAAAAGGCTGCTGATGAATTCATCAGTGAATTTCAAGACTATTTAGTGGCCGAAGGTTTTATTCCCCAGCAAGTTTTCAATTGTGACAAGACCGGAGTTTTTTTTGGAAAAAAATGCCCGGTAGCATTTCATAAAAGAGGAGAAGGCATTACCAGGCCACAAACCAAAGAAGGACAGGCTCACTCAATTGTGTGGGAATGTTAGTGGGGACTTAAAACCCAAGCCTCTATTAGTCTATCACAGTGAAAATCCATGAGTTTTCAAGAAGCTTAATGTCATAAAAAAGCAGATTCCATGTTATATGGAGGGCAAACAGCAAAGCTTAGGTCATGAGGCAATTTTTCACTAAGTGGATAAATAAGAAGTATTTGGTTCCTCAGTGAAAGAAAGATTTGCCTCTGAAAGCTCTACTTTTGACAGTGGCCTGCCCACCCTCTAGTCTTGGAGGTTGACCTACTGGAGGAGTTCAACTTCATCTCTGTAACGTTCCTGCCCTTCACCCCCAACTACTCCTCTCATCCAGCCCATGGACCAGCAGGTCATTTCAAACTTCAGAATGTTGTACACGAAGGCGTTTTCCAGAGGTGCTTTGAGATCACCTTTGACATCCAGTTGACCCTCAGAGAATTCTGGAAGGAGGATTCCAATGTCCTGCCCTGCCTTAATCTTATTCATAAGGCCTGGAATGAAGTCTCTTAGAGGACAATGAATTCAGCAGGAAGAATTTGTGGCTAGAAGCAGTTACAACTATAGTGATTATCTTATGACTGAATAGAGAAGATAAGATATCATGAACTGATTCCTGATTAGTTCTGTTGTTCTGATCTCTCATTGCTTGCCCTACTAACCAGTACCTCTATGAATTTACTGTGCTCTCTTTCCCTTGTCTGTCAACATGTAAACTGTATTGAAGTTCTCAGACTTTGCTCTGCCCCACACCAGTTTTAATGTTTTAAACTTCCCTCATCCTTCAGAAATTGACTCTGATGTGGCTTCCTTCCAGTCTTGAACCATTCTTGAATCTCCTCCCCAGGATTAGGTGCTTCTTCAGTGCATCCTATAGTCCAAAGTTCCAATGCTTTGTGATACTACTATTGCAGTTATAATTGTTTTAAGTAACTATAAGTTAGGATGGTTTCTTGTTCTTGAATATACTAGCCTCTGAACTTCACAAGGAGACTTTATATCTTTCATTTTTGTATTTGTGGAGTCTAGTACAGTGCTTACATATAAAAGGAGTGGAATATATATTTATTGACTCACCGAACAAAATAATTAATTATTGATGGATTGATGGAAAGATGGATGGGTGGATGGGTGCTAGAAAAGTGAGCACAAATGCTTGACTAGAAATTGAGAATAGCATCTACTTCATAGTTTGCCCAGGTGTTTCTTTTATTTTCATCTGCTTGTTCTGAATGATTGTGAGGCAGACTAGAACAGAGATTGAGGGAAATAAAGGATGCCATAGGAAAGCAGTACCATGATAAGGACAAAAACCATTCTGTGTAGAACTCCTACTCCTGGGTACCATCTTTGCTTGCATCTGACAGTAGAAAATCCTGCCAACAAGGGAGGAGTCAATCAACCAAGGCTGAATACCTGAAGACAACAGATAAGGAGAAGCTGATTCATACCCTCTCTCCTGACCCCCACTAAGGCTGGCAGACACTCAGAACCAATGAAAATATATTCCCAATCCTTCTTTTGCATGCTCAGAACCGGTGAGAATGTTGTAACTCACAAGTCTTCATTTACATGGAGGAAAGAAAGGATGGGGAAAGGTTACCTTAAAAAGTCTTCAGCCCCAGTGCAGGTCTCTCCCTTGAGCATGTCCGCACCCCCATCTTGGGTGTGTACTTTCTCTTTCTTTCATTTTGCAGTAAACTCTATTTGCTTACTTAAAATACGGTGTGTCCTTAAATTATTTTCTGCACGGTGGCCAAGAGCCTGGAAACCCAACACTGGCAACAACTGCACATTCATTCTTACTGAATGAGAGCTCTGCTTATTGAATAACTAAGCGTCTTTCAAGTTATTCTAATGTCATATCCTCTCAGTTTTCTTGAAGCATTGTGTTTATTTCGAGATGTTTTATGGAAATGCAGTAAAGATGTTAAGACTGGTTTTTTGTTTTCTTTTTTGTTATTTTGACTGCTGTTTTAACAGTAGAAGTTACATTATCCTGATTAAAAAAAAAACCCACAAATCTTTTGGCCAATTATATCTTGTTAAATAAAGGTTTAAATGATCAATAAAGTCATTAATACGGTTAATTTTAGCAATTAAATGTTACAGAAAGTTTAGCATCTGCTGGGATTAAGCAAAACAGACTTTGAGAAAGAATCTTATTTAAGATATAGGCTACTTAAGAGAACACAGATATTTCTTAATTTCAAGTTAAAGTATTTTTATTAGTTTTCCAGATATTAAAATTTAAAATTAGTGGAGTAACAAAACAAATAATGATTATAAATGATCCCATATTAGTTATATAATAAATTGTATTAAAGTAATGCTGACTGCCTTAGAAAACAAAGCAAAACATATAATAGTGCAAATATAATGGAAATTTATTTCTAATTGACTTCAAGCCCAAAATAGGTATTCCTCATCAGTGGGTGGCTCTCTTCTAAGTGGGAATTCAGCACCCAGACTCCTTTTATCTTGTGGCTCTGCCATCTTAAACAAAAGACTTGCAGGGTTACCTGGATCATCTATAAAAAGGTGGCAAAAGGTAATGATCATGGAGGATACCTGGATAGGAGGATACACAGATCCATGGAGGCGGGAAGGTTTGGGGGATGAACCTGGAAGTGGTGCACATCATTTCTACTCATATTCCATTGACTAGCACTCAGTCACATAGTCACCTGGCCAACCCAACCTACAAGGGAGGCTAAGGCATATAGTCTAGCTAAGTGCCCAAGAAATAGGGAAAAAAGCTTGGGAAAAAGCTAACCAGAATTGACTATATAATATATTTGGTAATATAAATATTTTTCCCTCCATATATATTGATTTTATAGTTCTCATTCACAGCAACTTTTTCTTTAGTTATAGGTAGTCCCGATTTGAAGGTGCATTTATTAAAATCTTACCTGTTAAAATTGTGGAGTATCTTATATAACAAAAATTAGGGTCTTTATATAAGGTAATTCCAAGTTTTATCTTATCCGAAAAGAATATTATAGTTATCTATAAGCATTGGCTTATTGTATAAATAGTAGGTCCTTTACTTATATTTAGAGTAATTATATATGAACACTTACACATAATTTTTTAGGTATTTACTTTCATCTCAAATGATGAATAATAAATGCCTCAGTCACTAATTTATACATTTAAATAAACAAAATTAACAATTTTAATATGCTTGAGTTAGAAAGAATCTGATCTTGTTTTCCAAAAAATGGAAATGATTTGTCTGTTTGAGATGAAGAAATTTACTATAAATTTGAATGTTAATGATAATTTGAAATATCTGGTAGAAAAGTAGAGAAGTCAGTAATTACTTTTTTAAAATCATAGTTAAAAGATGGAGTATACACCTGTGTACATGACAGCATAATTGGATATACTATTTTTGGTCTCTCTTTTTCATTATAATGAACTATCTTTGCTTTCATTTGGTTTGCTTTAGTATTACTTTTATTCTATGAATTACAGATTCCCTCCTCCAAAGTATTATTTTCCATCTATCTTTCTGCCAGGATCTTTAAATCTTGAGAGACTTTTTCTGTAGCACTAGCTTCTTATGGTCACAAATATAGCTTTGGACCTCATTTTGTTTACATTGACTTCCTTAAGGAGAATTAGATTTCATTACTCTGAAGTGATCTTGATATTATACTTTAGGTCCTGGGTGAAACTATTTCCATCAAAGAGGTGATACCCAGACATAGATTATATCAGGTCAGTGTTGAAAATAATAATAAGAATTTTCTAAATTTCTGTAACATTTACTTGGTTGGTTTTCCATGATCTCTTCAAAAACATTTTGAACTGACTTAAGCAAAAATGGAATTTATTGGTTCCTGTAAAGGAAAAATCCAGGCTATTATGTATGATTGCATCCATATACTTAAACAGTGTAATCTGGAATCTGTCTCTCCATCTCTAAACTGTTTTCTTCTACATTGGTTTCATTTCAGGTAAGCGTTCCCGTTATGATGGCAAATAATGTATATAGCTTAAGGTTTCCTTTTTTTAGTATTACTTTTTAAAAATATATATTTTTATTAGAGATGTTGTAAGATTACAAAAGTCATCATAATATGCAGAATCCCCACACATCACCCCTCTACCAACACCTTACATTGCTGTGGAACATTTGCTACAGATTATGAAAGAACATCGTCAAAATATTACTACTATATATGGTCCATAGCTTGCATTTGGTATATATTTTTTTCATGCACCTTCCTATTATTAAAATCCTGTATTAGTAATGTACATTTGTTAAAGTTCATGAAAGAACACTCATCTTGTACTGTTTACCAAAGTCTATCATCTGTCACATGGTTGACTGTGTTATACAGTCCCATACCTTGTACAGTCCATCGAAAGTGGACCCTCAGTGGCTCTCAGTTTCATCACAGAATTGTGCAGTCATCACCTCAGTAAATTTTTGAATGTTTTCCTTAGTCCAAAAGAAGAAAACCCATACCCCCCTATTATTGACCCTTTGCATGATATAGTACATTCTCTTACATTGATACAAGAATATTACAATATTGCTGTAATTATAGTCATGAGTTACATTAACTGTATTTTTCTCATGCATCACCATGTTCTTACTACCTTGAAACAGTGATGTACATTTGTTCTAGTTCCTAGAAAAACATTCTTGTATTTATTCTATTAATGACAATTCTCATCCAACACTGGGTCCACTATGTTATTCAGTCCCTAGATGATTCTCTAGCTTTCTATCTATTGAAATTTACATCCCTAGACTACCCCATCTCAGCCACAACCCCATTTATAAACCAGCCATGTTAGTTATACTTACCACAGTGTGCCGCCACCAGCTCTATCCATTTCCATACATTTGCAGTAAGCTAATTAAAAATTCTACCTACATTAAGCCCCAGGACACCTTCTCAGCCATCATTCTAGTTTTTAACACTATTGTTTATTCTTCATATTTAGTTCATATTACTGAGACCAAACAATATTTATCCTTTTGTGCCTGGCTTATCACTCAGCATAATGTTCTTAAGGTTCATGCATATTGTCATGTGTGTCCCAATTCCAGTTCTTCTTATAGCAGCATAGTATTCAATCACGTGTGTATGCCACATTTTGTTTATCCATTCATTGGTTGATGAACTCTTGGGTTGTTTCCATCTTTTGGCAATTGGGAATAATGCTGCTGTGAACATCAGTGTGCAAATGTATGTTCACATCCCTGTTTTCAGTTCTTGTAGATATATTCCTAATGGAGGGATTGCCAGAACATACTACAGTTCTATATTTAGCTTCCTTAAGAACCACTAAACTGTATTCCACTGATGCTGCACCATTTGACATTCCCACCAACAGTGAAGGAGTGTTCCTATTTCTCCACATCCTCTCCAGCAATAGTAGTTTTCTGGTTTTTCATTTGTTTGTTTTTAATAATGGCTACTCTTTGAGGTGTGAATTGATGTCTCATTGCAGTTTTTATTTGCTTTCCTGAATAGCTAGTGATATTGAACATTTTCTCATGTGTTTTTTTCACCATTTTATTTCTTCTTTGGAAGAATGTTTAAGTCTTTTGTCCATTTTAATATTTGATTGTTTGCCCTTTTATTTCTGAGTTGTGTGAACTCTTTATATTGCATAGAAATGAAGCCCTTGTCAGATATGTGGCTTTGAAGTATTTTTTCCCATTGAATAGGCTGCCTTTTCACCTTCTTGACAAAGTCCTTTGAAGGACAAAAGTGTTTAAGTTTGAGGAGGTCCCATTTATCCATGTTTTCTTTTGTTATTCATGCTTTGTGTATAAGGTTTAAGAAACCACCATCTACCACCCATCTTGAAGATGTTTCCCTACATTTTCTTCTAGGAGTTTTATGATATTAGCTTTTATATTTAGGTGTTTGTTCCATTTTGAGTTAATTTTTGTACAAAGTGTAAGATAAGGGTCCTCTTTCTTTCTTTTAGCCATGGCTATCCAGTTCTCCCAGTACCATTTGTTGAATAGACTGTTCTGCTGCAGCCATCAATTCAGTTCCATTGGACTGTATGTCTACCTTTATGCCAATGCTAAGCAGTTTTTACCACTGTAGCTAGGTAATATGATTTATTTATTTATTTATTTTTTATAAATTATTTATTTATTTTTAAAAATTACATTAAAAAAATATGAGGTCCCATTTAACCCCACCGCCCCCATCCCCCACTCCCCCCACAGCAACATTTGCTCCCATCATCGTGACACATCCATTGCACCTGGTAAGAACATCTCTGAGCATCACTGCACCCCATAGTCA
This sequence comes from Dasypus novemcinctus, assembly GCF_030445035.2. Classification (NCBI taxonomy): domain Eukaryota; kingdom Metazoa; phylum Chordata; class Mammalia; order Cingulata; family Dasypodidae; genus Dasypus; species Dasypus novemcinctus. The sequence goes on along the minus strand of NC_080684.1, from coordinate 83,794,880 downwards.
ATGATCCACATCATAGCCCACACTCTCCCACGTTCCATCCAGTGGGCCCTGGGGGGATCTACAATGTCCCGTAGTTGTCCGTGAAACACCACCCAGGACAACTTGACATCCCGCAACCGGCTCCACCTCTCATCTCTTCCTCCCATTCCTCAAACACAGCAGCCACCATGGCTACCCTTCCCACACCCATTCCACATTTTCTCTGTGGACATTGGATTGGTTGTGTCCATTGCACATTTATGTCAAGTGGGGGCTTAGATTCCACATGGATACTGGATGCACTCCTCCTGCTTTCAGTTGTAGACACTCTAGGCTCCATGGTGTGATGGTTGACCTTCTTCAACTCCATGTTAGCTGAGTGGGGTAAAATCAAAGTGTAGAAGCTGAAGTCTGTTGAGGCTCTGGGCCTGGGTGTCATATTATCAGTCCAGAGATTCAAATCCCCTAAATATGTCTTAAACCCCAGCACCTATTACAATTCCTATAAAGTAGCATGGAAGTCTTGTGAAAAGAGATCCCCTCTGAGTCCAATTCCATCACGCAGAAACACAGGCTCCGAAGAAGGGCCATCTGCCATGACAGTGAACCCCATCTGCCATGACCATAGAACCCGTGGGTCTCTTTATCCCTCAAAAGAACCAATACCTGGGGTTGTATCTACTTTGTCTGTCTCTCAGACTCTGCTCAGTTGTGCACAAGGGGATTCCTTCTGACAACCTCCAGACTCTTTTTTAGAGGTAATATGATTTAAAGTGCAGAAATGAGAGTCCTCCAAATTCCTTCTTCATTTTTGAGATGTTTCTGGCTATTCAGGCCTCTTATCCTACCAAGTAAATTTGATAATTCGCTTTTCCATTTCTGCAAAAAATCCTGTTGGGATTTTTATCGGAATTGCATTGCATCTGTATATAAATTTGGATAAAATTGGCATCTTAACAATATTTAGTCTTCCAATCCATGAATATAGAATATTCTTCTTTTATTTAGTTTTTTTTTTTTAAATTTATTTCAGCAATATATTGTAGTTTTCTGATCCTTGGTTAAGTGTATTCCTAAATATTTGATTCTTTTAGTTACTATTGTAAATGGATTTTTCCCCGCTTTCTCCTCAGATTGGTCATTTCTAGTGTATAGAAACACTACTAATTTTTCGTATATTAATCTTCTATCTTGGCACCTTTCTTCACTTGCTTATTAGCTCTAATAGATTTGTTATAGATTTTTCAGGACTTTCTAGGTACAGGGTCATATCGTCTGCGAATAGTGAAACTTTTACTTCTTCTTTTCCAATTTAGATGTGTTTTCCTTCTGTTTCTTGCCCCATTGCTCTAAATAGAAACTCTAGCATAGTATTGTTGAACAACAGTAGTGAACAGTGGACAGCCTTGACTTGTTCCCAATGTCAGCAGGAAAGCTTTCAGTCTTTCACCGTTGAGTACAATGTTAGCTGAGGGTTTTTCATTTATGGCCTTTGTCATGTTGAGAAAGTTTCCTTCAATTCCTGTCTTTTTTGGAGTGTTTCTACCAAGAAAGGAAACTGGATTTTGTCAAATGCCTTTTCTGTGTCAGTTGAGATGATCATATTATATTTCTTCTTTGATTTATTAATGTGATGTATTACACTGATTGCCTTTCTTTTGTTAAACCACCCTTGCATGACTGGGATAAACCCACTTGACATGATGAATAATTCTTTTAATGTTTTGTTGGATTAGATTAGTGAGTATTATGTTGAGGATTTTTTGTATCTATGTTCATTAGGGAAGTGAGTCTGTAATTTTCTTTTTTTGTAATATCTTTTTCTGGCATTAGAATTAGGGTGATGTTAGCTTCATAAAATGAGTTTGGTAGCATTCCTCCTGTTCAATTTTTTGTAAGAGTTTGCGTGAGATTGGAATTAAATCTTTGCATGCTTGGTAGAATTTACCAGGGCTTTGCATTTTGGGGAGGGTTTTGATGACTATTTCAATCTCTTGTGATTGGTTTGTGGGGTCTTCTAGTTCTTCTATGGTGAGTGTAGGTTGTTTGTATTTTCCTAGGGATTTGTCTATTTCATCTACATTGTCCAATTTGTTGGTATACAGTTGTTTATAGTATTCTCTTATGAACCCTCTTCTGTGAAGTCACTAGTAATGACCCCTTTTTCATTTCTGATTTTATTTATTTGCATCCTCTTTCTTTTGTTCTTCATCAGTCTAGCTAAGGGATTGTCAGTTTTGTTGATCTTGAATAACCATCTTTTGGTTTTGTTAATTCTATTTTTTTGTTCTCAATTTCATTCATTTCTGCTCTAATCATTAGTATTTCATTCCTTCTGCTTTCTTTGGGAGTAGTTTGCTGTTCCTTTTCTAGTTCCTCCAGCTGTGTAGTTAGGTCTTTGATTTTAGCTTTCTTCTTTTTTAATGTAAGCATTGATGGCTATAAATTTCCCTCTTAGCACTGTCTTTGCTGCATCCCAGAGGATTTAATATGTTGTGTTCTTGTTTTCATTTGTCTTGAGATATTTATCAATTTCTCCTGCAATTTCTTCTTTGACCCACTGATTATTTGAGTGTGTGTTGTTTAATCTCCATATATTTATGAATTTTCCCTTTTCCTGCCTTTTGTTGATTTCCAGCTTCTTTCCATTATGATCTGAGGAAGTGCTTTGTATAATTTCAGTTATTTAAATTTATTGAGATGTGACCCAACATATTACCTATCCCGGAAAAAGGATAGCACTTGAGAAGAATGTGTATCATGCTGTTTTGGGGTACAATATTTTGTTTATGTCTATCAGATTTAGTTCATTTATCATACTATTCAAGCTTTGTTTCTTTATTTATCCTCTGTCCAAAAGTTCTATCCAGTGATGAGAGTGGTGTATTGAAGTCTCCAATTTTTATTGTAGAGACATATATTTCGACCTTTCATTTTACTAATGTTTGCCTCATGTAATTTAGGATATCCTGATTGCGAGGGAAGCAATTTGACCTGGGTGGAAGGAAGCCAGTCTCTTTCTTCACTGTGATTTTCAATCGGCCCCTCTTCCCCTCATGCCATGGGTGGATTTTAATGGAAGGCTACCAGCTTCTTTTTACTTGGACAGGTTCATATATATTTATGATTGTTATTTCTTCCTGGTGAATTGTCTCTTTTATTAATATATAATATCTTTTCTTGTCTCTAATAAAAGCTTTGCTTTCAAAGTTTGTTTCATCTGATATAAGTACAGCTACTCCAGCTTTGTTTTGGTTACACCATGCATGGAATATCTTTTTCAGCCTCTCATTTTCAATATATCTGTATCCTTGGAACTAAGTCTCTTTTAGACAGCATATAGATGACTCAGATTTTCTTACCAATTCCATCAGTCTGTGTCTTTTGATTGGGGAATTTAACCCAGTAACAGTCGATGTTATTGCTGTAATGGCAGTTCTTATTTCACCCATTTTGACTTTGGGTTTTATCTGTCATATTTTTATTTTTTAATATTTTTAAAGATTCATTTATTAACTTTATTATTATTATTTTTAATTTACCCCCCCCCCCTCCCCCAGATGGTTCTCTCTTCTGTCTGCTCAGTTTTTGCTCACCTTCTACAGGAGGGGAACCAAACCCAGGACCTCCCACCTGGGAGGCAAGTGTCCAATGGCCTGAGCCACATCCACTCCCCAGGGGATGTGGTATCTGCTGGCTTGTGGCATCTTCTTGTTTAAGTGTCTGCTCATTCCAGTGGGTGTAGCATCTAGTTCATAGTGGCAGCTGTGGTGTCTAGCTTTTGCAGCATCTAGCTTGTTGTGGAGGGTGTGATCTAGCTCATTGTGGCAGGTGTGGCATTTAGCTGATTGTGGGTGCAGCGTTTGGTTCATTCCTCTGGGTGAAGCTTCTGCTCATTTTCTTTAGGAGGCACTGGGACCTAAAACCAGGACTTCCCATGTAGTAGTTGAGCACCTAGCTGGTTGAGTCACATCCACTTCCCTGTCATATCTTATTTTCAACACTCTTTTTACACTTTTAGTTACTTTTATGATATAATCATCATTTCTAGACTCTCTTCCAAGACCTCTCTCCTGCCTTTTCCTTTCAGACTGTAGTACTTCCTTTAGTATTTTCTGTAAAGTCAGTCTGTTACTTAGTACTCTCTCAGTTTAAATGTTTATCTCTGAATATTCTAAATTGGCCCTCATTTTGAAAGACAACCTTACCATTATATAAGATTCTTGGCTGGCAATTTTTCTCTTGAAGTATCTTAAATATTTCATACCCACTGCCTTCTTGCCTCCATGGTTTCTGATGAGAAATTGGCACTTAATCTTATTTGGCAACCCTTGTAGGGGATGCATCTTTTTTTTTTCTTCTTACTCTCAGGATTCTCTCTTTATCTTTGGCATTTGAAAATCTGAATAGTATGTGTCTCAGAGTAGGTCTTTTTGGATTTAATTGGATGGGAATATGTTGGGTTTCTTGGATATGGCTCTCTATGTCCTTCTGTAGATTTGGAAAATTTTCTACCATTATTTCCTTATATATTCCTTCTTCCTCTTTTCCCTTCTCTTTTACTTCTGGGACACCCATGACACATATTTGTACATCTCTTGCCATCATTTCATTCCCTGAAATCCTGTTCAATTTTTCCATTCTTTTCTTTTTGTGTTTCCTTTCAGAAGCCCCATCTTCAAGCTCCCTTATCCTTCTGCCTCTTTAAATAAGTTATATGCCTCCAGTGAATTTTTCATTTCATTTGTTTTGCCTTTCATTCCCATAAGATCTGTATTTTTCTATGTATGATTTCAGATTCTCTTTTGTTCTCATCCAGTGTCTTTTTATTTATTTTTATTTTTTTTAAAGATTTATTTATTTTTATTTAATTCCCCCCCTCCCCCAGTTGTCTGTTCTCTGTGTCTATTTGCTGTGTCTTGTTTCTTTGTCCACTTCTGTTGTCATCAGCGGCACGGGAAGTGTGGGCGGTGCCATTCCTGGGCAGGCTGCACTTTCTTTCGTGCTGGGCGGCTCTCCTTACAGGGCGCACTCCTTGTGCATGGGGCTCCCCTACGCGGGGGACACCCCTGCGTGGCACGGCACTCCTTGCACGCATCAGCACCGCGGATGGGCCAGCTCCACACAGGTCAAGGAGGCCCAGGGTTTGAAGCGCAGACCTCCCATGTGGTAGACAGATGCCTTAACCACTGGGCCAAGTCCATTTCCCCAGTGTCTTTTTATATACTTTATCTCTTTCACCATCTCATTGATTTATTAAGGATATTTGTTTGAACATCTGTGATTAGTTGTCTCAACTCCTTTTATGTCTTATATATATTTAATTTGTTCCTTTGACTTGGCCATACCTTCCTGTTTCTTGGTATGGCTTGTAATTTTTTTGTTGGTATCTCAGCATCTGGTTTATTTAATGTATTTATTCTGGGCTTGGGTTTCTCTCTTTAGTCTATAGTTTTCTATTTGCTTGGCTTTTTGCTATCACCCCTCTTTGAGGGTGTGGCAGCAAACTAAATAGGACATAGGCCTGGAGCCCAGGCAAGGGAAGCAATTTGACCTGGGTGGAAGGAAGCCAGTTTCTGTCTTCACTGTGATTTTCAATCAGCCCCACTTCCCCTCATGCCATGGGTAGAGTTTAATGGAAGGCTACCAGCCTCTTTCTACTTGGACAGGTTCAAACTTCATCTGTTCTTTGGATTGGACTTTAGCTAGTTTTACTCATCAGTTGCTGAAGTCAGTGCTCAACTATCTCTTCCTCTCTGGTTTTTGGAAAATGGAGCTTCAACCTCCAGCCATATCTCCCTAGGTGTCTTGCACCACCAGTGAGGGATGCACTCTTGGCATGGAGTATCCTACTCATGAATCTTCATTGCAGAAGGGCAGTGTCTTCCTTCCAGCCTTCCAAGGATGTTGCAGGATGCTCTTTTGGTCTCCTGGGACCCCAGACAGGTGATTTAGATAGCTCTGGCTGATAACTAATTGCACTGTAGAGCAAGCTGACTCTTGGATCTCCTTACTCTGCCACCATTTTGTCCCTCCCCTCAAGGTTTACTTTTTTTCATTTGCTTCACAACCCACCCCAAACCCCCTGGCCCAAGGAAAAAAAGACTTCTTTCCCCAGATTCTAGCAGAAGTTCTATCTTTGGTCACTTATTGATCCCAGGGCCAATCATTATGGCAAATGAGATGGAATCATGGTAATCAGGCCTGGATTATATGCCCAGGTCAATGTTTCGATGGTGAGTTCAGTTCTACTTGAACTGAAATGTTCGTTTATATTTCAGAGGTGATTTTTAAACTATAACCAGCAGCCTTGAAATGAACTTGTGTCCCAGATGGTCAGTAAAATCCAGTCTTGAGTAATGAATCTGTTGCTGGTACAAAGGGCATGGAAACATATAGTGTCTGTATATCAAATGATTGAGAGTGATTGAAGCCTACTTCTTTCTCCTAGGCTTTTATATTTGTTTTGATAATTACCTCAATAAGAGAGAAAGTATTAAATGAAATAAACTAGGAATAATTAGAGTATTATATCACACTCTTACCTAAATTTTGACTGTGCTAATATTTCATATTTTATGAATAGTAGCAATCTTTAAGATGTCTGCTCATATTTTTCCTTGTCAATGAAGCCATTTCTGTTTTCCTTCCTAGTACTATTTCCACTCTCCTTCTTTATCTTCCTTCATAGCACTTATCATCATCTGACATATATTTATGTATGTATTTTCCTTCCACTGTAATCTAAACTTATTGATGGCAGTATCATCATCTCCTTTATTCATTGCTATATTCCTAATATCTAGAAAATATCTGTCATATAGTAGATACTCAAATATTTGTGAAATAGATGAAAAAAATAAAGACTGAAAAGTTAGTTTGATAGACCAAATCATGATTTCCAATTTTTTTATGCTACAAAATTGGAAATGTATTTATTTCTATGGGAAATCACTGCCACTGAGTTTAAAGGCAAATCAATCTTAAGATATGCAAGTCAATTTTAGAAATATTTACTTTAAATATTTTTAGAATATTGCTATAGATTGAATTCATGTTGGGGATTGAATCATGTACCCCATGAAAAAATATGTTCAAATGTTAATCTATAGTCCTGTGAATGTGAACCTATTTGTGAATAGTAACTTTAAAGATATTATTATTATTAGCTAAAGTATGGACTCATTTATGGACAAGATCTTTAAAGATATTATTTAAATGTGGCCCAATGAACTAGGGTGGCCTTAATTCATATGACTGATGTTCTTATAAGCAAATGAAATTAGGATGCACAATTAGTAGAAGCCAGAAGTCAGTAGAAATCAGAGGAACAGACACAAGGAGAAAGATTGTCCTGTGACAGAGAATTGCCAGAATGCTACAGACTCTGGGAGAAAGAAAACCTTGTTAATACCTTGATATAGGACTTCTGGATTCCAAAATCATGAGACAATAAATACCTGTTGTTTAAGCCATCCCATTGTGTGGTATTTGTTACAGCATCTTTGGTAACATAATACAAATTGTATCCCCTAAAAATGTTGAAGTCCTAATTCCCAGTACCGAAAAATGAGACCTTATTTGGAAATATGGTCATTGCAGATGGAAGAGGGCTGTAGCAGTTTGATATGGTTATAAATTACAAAAATAGATATTGGATTATGCTTGTAATCTGATCTGTACCTGGGCATGATTGTAGTTATGATTAGGGCATTGAGTCCCCACCCCTTGGTGGGTAGGGACTTACAGATAAAAAGAAAGGCAAAGAACAGTGTTGAGGGTTTTCTGATGTTGGAGTTTTGATGTTGGAGTTTGATGCTGAAGACATAAGCAGGAGCCCTGGAAAACAAGCTCACAGAGGAAAGAGAAGCCAGCCCCAGGAAGAAAGGAACCTTGAACCCAGAGGAAAGCAAGTCCCTGGAACATAGGAACCCAGGAAGCCTGAACCCTCACAGATGTCGGCAGCCATCTTGCCCCAAATTGACTTTGGTGAGGGAAGTAACTTATGCTTTATGTCCTGGTATCTGTAAACTCCTACCCCAAGTAAATACCCTTTGTAAAAACCAACCAGGTTCTGGTATTTTGCATCAGCACCCCTTCGGCTAATACATGGGCAAATTAAAATGAGGTCATATTGGGGTGGGGTTGGCCTTGAATCCTGTGTGACTGGTGTCCTTATGAGATGGGGATATTTGGATACAGGCAGACAGAAAAGAGAATACAAGGTAATGACTAAAGCAGAGAATACCATGGATTGTTAGCAAGATACTGCCAGAAGTCAGGTGAGAGGCATGGCACAGATTCCCTCCAGATTTCAGAGGAAGCATAGCCCTGCTAACTCCTTGATTTTGAAGAACAGTGAGGAAATACATTTGTTTTCAGCCGCCCAGTTTGTTGTACTTTGTTATGGCAGCCCTAGAAAACTAAGACAAATATCAATAATATTTAAAGTAATTAATAATAAAACATCCTATTTCGAATCCAGAAAGAAAATCCGGAGAGTCTAGAAAGGAAATAAGTGGAGCATTCATTTTAGGCTGCTTTTGTGTTAATCTGGCCTTAAACATTATCCCTTGAGATTTGTGAATGGCATTAATGAGATTTCTGGGAAGGCTCAGTGTCATTCTTATAAAATGAAGTTTTCTGGTCCTCATGGCTATTTAGATGTAACCTTAGTAGCATGATGCTTTCTTAAAAAGATGTCCTAGTTATAAGAAATGCATTATCAGCTTTTAAGGGCTGTAGAGGAAATAGAATTCTCTCTCCCTTTAAGGATAGTAAATGAACATGTGGGGGCAAAATCCTTTGAATATAGATGGAAAAACAAATTCACATTTATACATCATTGTTCTCTTTACTTTCAGACTTCTAGTTAGATAAATGGGAGTGTAACTATGTGCTTCCTTTTTATAAATTTTATTTTATTTATTCACTCCCACCCCTTTTGCAGCTTCCTTGCTGTCTGCTCTTTGTGTCCATTTGCTGCGCGTTCTTCTGTGTCTGCTTGTCTCCCTTTGTTGTGTTATCTTGCTATGCCAGCTCTCCTCAGGCGTGGGCTGTCAGCTCTCCACAGGCACGGGCCAGCCTGCCTTTACAAGGAGGTTCTGGGACATGAACCCAGGGCCTCCCATATGGTAGGTGAGAGCCCAAACGTTGAGCCACAGCTGCTTCCCTATGTGTTTTCTTTTGATGGATTGTTTAGGAGTTTGGGTGTTTCTTGGCAAGAGTGTTAGAAAATAGTTCATTTTTCACATGTTTAAAATGAGGGAGATAGCAATCCTGTTTTGAAAGGTAGAGCTTAGTTTGTAGGAGAGCATTCTTGGCAGAGGGAACTTTTTGAGAAACATCTTATAAATAAGACTGCATACTATGTTTGAAACAATTTGACTAAATTGGATGGCTCCTATATCAGAGGTAAAAAAGTTTATAGAGACAGACAGGGATCCAATGAGAACTTTGAATACTTGGATAAGTAGTGTGAAAGATGTTAAATAGACAGTGGGGAGCCATTAAAGATTTTTGAACAGGAAGTTAAGTGTGAATTAGTGTTTGAGCAGAGGAAAAAAGGTATCAATTATGTAACACTTAAATTTGTCTAGGAAAGAGGATAAGAGAGGGATGTGGTCAAGAAAGAAATTTATGCAGGGTGAATGTATAGGACTTGGAGGACATTGGGTCTGAATCATGTCTCCCATAAAAGGCATGCTCATAGCCTAAACCCTGGTCCTGTGGGTGTGGAACTATTTGTAAATAGGACCATTGAAGATGTTATTGTTAGTTAAAATGTACCCAAACTGAATGAGGGTGGATCTTAATCTGATATGGCTGAAGTGCTTATAAACAAAGGAAATTGGGCACAAAAGGAGAAAGCCATGGGGGGAAGCTGAAAGTCAAAGGAACCCAGAAGAGAAAGGAGATGACACTACCAGGTGATAGGGAAACCAAGAAACCAAAGGATTGCTGGCCTACCATGATGCTACTGACTCTGAGAAGAAGCAAGCCTTCTAACCTCTGAAACTGTGAGCCAATAATTTCCTGCTGTTAAGCAAAGCTTTGTGTAGTATTTGTGTTAACAGCTTGGATGGAGGAGAGTGTGGGGAAGAGACGAATCAGGGTGACTCTCCCCCCAGCTCACAAAATAATAAAAATAAGGAGGGTAAATGATTGACTCTGTCAGAAAAACAGTGAGTTCAGTTTCAGACATGCTGACCTTGAGGTGACTGCAGAATTCCAAGATGGTAATGCCTAGCAGGTAGATGTTTTGGAAGGAAGCTTGGGTAAGAGTTGTATATAAGAAATTTGAATTTGGGATTATAAACAGAAGTAGAAGCTTGAGATTTCTGAGAAAGATGATGTATTAGTCAGCCAAAGTGGTACTGATGCAAAGTGCCAGAAATCTGTTGGCATTTACAAACGTTATTTATTTGGGGTAGAAGTTTACAGTCACAAGGCCATAAAGCATAAATTACTTCCCTCCCCAAAGTTTGTTGCCATATGTTGAAGCAAGATGGCCACCAGTCCCTGCAAGCGTTCAGCCTTCCTCTTCCTCTTAAGGCTCCATAGTCTCAGCTCCTTCCAATCTCAGCTATAGGCTGACCTAAGGCTTTGTCTCTCTCCCTGGGGCTAGATTCCTTCTGGGTTCAGCTGCTCTGGTCCCTTCACATGGTCAACCGTAGACTATTAGATTCTCTTTTGTCCTGGGGACTCTGCAGTGCCTAAGGAGCCATCTCTATTCCTCTGTGTTCTTCTGTGCGTTTACTTCCTGAGCTCCAGCCCAGGAGACAGGGACTCAGTTCTTCTGACATGGCCCAATCAAAGCCCTAATCATAAACTCACCAAGTAAAAGTGAAACTTCTGAAGTTAATACAATCTAATATGCCCTGAGGAACAGACCAGTTTACAAATATAATCCAAGATCTATTTTTGGAATACATAAACAATATCAAACTGCTACAGATGGTAAGGAAATTGCCTTGAATTTTTCAGAAGGAAATTCAGACTTGAGCCTTTTAAGAATCCCACCTTGAGGAATATGAGTAACATAGGAATTCTGGAGCTTGTGAAAGAAATTCTAAGTATATCATGACTCTCCAAGATATCTTGTTCTATCTAGATCCATTACACTGAATTTAGGAATTTACTTGGACCAGACTTTACTAGATAAGAAAGTCTGAAGATGATGAGTAAGGCTTTCTTTTTTAAATGCTTGAATGTATTGTATATAATACTCTTGCAATTATTGTTATACAACTGGTAGATTGAAGATGTGCATCTGGCTCAGACTGCAGGCTGGATTGTTCCTATTATTAAGGCTAAGCCTAGATGGAGACAACAGTGCTTCCTTAATGTCTGATATGATGTGACTGTCCCCAGTATAGTAATCCATAGCTGTGCATCCCTTAGTGAGGATTTGGGGACCTAGAAGTTTATTCTTGGAAAGCAATGCTGAATCCTGCCATATTTTTGCAACATTGATACCTTTCTATAATATGTATATTTAATTAAAACAAGCAATGTGTATATTTAGAGATCCTGTCACTCTGAATTTAATTATTTTTTTTAAAGATTTATTTATTTCTCTCCCCTCCCCCCCACCCCAGTTGTCTGTTCTCTGTGTCCATTTACTGTGTCTTATTTGTCCGCTTCTGTTGTTGTCAGTGGCACAGGAATCTGTGTTTCTTTTTTTTGTTACGTCATCTTGTTGTGTCAGCTCTCCGTGTGTGCGGCACCATTCTTGGGCAGGCTGCACTTTCTTTCGCATTGGGAGGCTCTCCTTATGGGGCACACTCCTTGCACATAGGGCTCCCCTATGCGGGGGACACCCCTTTGTGGCCTGGCACTCCTTGTGCACATCAGCACTGCGCGTGGGCCAGCTCCACACGGGTCAAGGAGGCCCGAGGTTTGAACCGCGGACCTCCCATGTGATAGACGGACGCCCTAACCACTGCGCCAAGTCCGCCACCCTGAATTTAATTACTGATGTTTGTCAGTACAGTGGTTGCATAGAGATGTAGGAGAGATGAAAAATTTTAGGACAGTACAATATAACAGAAAGCAAATAAGAACACTTTAGGGGGAAGCGGACTTGGCCCAGTGCGAAAGAAAGTGCAGCCTGCCCAAGAATGGTGCTGCACACATGAAGAGCTGACACAACAAGATGATGCAACAAGGAGAAACACAGATTCCCATGCTGCTGACAACAACAGAAGTGGACAAAGAAGACGACGCAGCAAGTGGATGCAGAGAACAGACAACTGGGGTGGGGGAAAAGAGGAGAGAAATAAATAAATAAATCTTTAAAAAATTTTTTTGTATTATGATAACTTAAATGTAATTACAAATATTAAAGATTAATATAAATTTTTGATATGACAAATGATACATGATATTTACTTTGTTTTATTTTTAAAAAGACTAAAGTGTCAGGTTATATTTTTTGTACTTTTTATTAAATTGTAATTTTACTGCATGTTTACAGTATCAAAATACTTTCACAATTCAATACTTCATTGTGTACTTACAAAAATGACTGATTCTTTTTTCCAATATTGACAAGATAGAAAATTGAGGCTGTGGTTTGTACTTGTCTGCAAATTGTAAGCAGGAAAAGAATTTATTCTTAATAAATGAAAAGCCATATGGATACAATCTCTAGCATTTTTTTTTTCTTTCTCATATTTGCTTTTTGAAGTGCTTGGGATTTATATATATATATATATAAATGACTTCTGAGCAGAAGATATGTAAATATGTAAAATATGAAGATGAACTTGAGACAAATTTGCATAAGGTCTGTTGTTTTCATATTTCTCATTGGTTTGTTATATTTCAGCAATGTCCCTTAAGCATCTGTCTTTAACCATTGGTCCATATGGTATATATGGCTAATAATAATTAATATTAGCACACTTAAAAACTATCTAATGGTGAAAACTTCCACAGGCCCTGGCAGTGTACGAGTGAGAAAAGAGTCAATTGTGTGACATAATCGAGAGTCCAGTCATCAGATGCCAACCACATAATGCATGTTCCTCCAATCTACCTTATAGGATTTCCAGACTATTCACTTTATAAAGTAAAAAATATTTATGTAGTTGTTTTGTTAATTGATTATTTTGAAAATAAAAATCGAGACATATCATACTCATCTTTAATAACATGAAATCCCTTCAAACTCCTTTGGGCATCTGTGGTATTGACAAATCTGCATTATAGGATTGCTATATATTATCACAATGCTGAAGCATATTAAGCATTCAATAATTATTAACTGAATCACAGTACATTCAATAATATTAGGTGTCAACTATATATAAGACACATGCCTCTTTGTGTAATAGGATTATTCTATATATGGAAAGTTTAAAAAGTATTGTATCAGACACTTCCAATAGAAAATGGTGATTGAGCACAAGTGTATATTTTCTCCCTATAGAGACACTACAGAAGGAAGGGAGGGAGAGAGGAAAGAAGAAAAAAGTGACAAAAATGCTTAATGATACATAAAGGATTGGGAAATTAACCTCTGGCACACAAAAATAATCAACAATAAAAATAAATCAAGAGTCATTGGTGATGTTTATTTGCTCAAAGTATCATTTTGAGAAACGTAATTGTGTTCTTTTGCCCAACTGCATTCCCACAAAACTGTTTTTGAACAACTTGCTTTTAGCTTAACAACCTCAAGGCTCTTAGTCTGTTTTATCAATTGTAAAATGGATGTAATACTAGTCCTGCTACCTTAGCAAGCTGTTGTGTTTTAGAGCACTTACTATTTGCTAGACATTACTTTAAATGTTTTGTGTATATTAAATCATTAACCTCCCTATCATCTCTATGAGAGAAGTACTACAATTTCCCCCATTCTGTAGATGAGGAAATTGAGGTTCAGAGAAGTTATGTAATATTCCAGTGTGATAGAGCTTACAGGTTTAAGGACTGGAGTACAGCTGGCTGTCTGGTTCTAGCAACTACACATTTGACCATTAGGCTTAATCATTTTTCATGTCCTTAAGGTCCTTTATATGCTTTAATTTCTATAAAAATATAATTGCAACATTGTTATTTGTTTATATATTGATATATCTTTATTATAATATAATTAACAATATTTCTATTATACTGTAGCTATAAATGGAGGAAATTGTCCTATTTATTCCTCTAGGACATTTCATGGGTATAATTCTTTGCCCAAATACTGATATGATCACTGAACTTTGTTTTTAGTTATTTTCCTTATGGTTCTAAAAGTAAAATGCATTTATCCAAGGAATTGACTAAAGTTTTTCTCTTTTATCCTTAACAACTGCCAAGTTTATCAACCACAAGCTTTCAGATATGTGTGTCCCAGTTCCCAGTAGATGTTGATACAGGGTACCATGAAAAGAACTCTAGTGACTAAAGGAAAATTAGGAAAAAAAGCAAAACTTTACAACTTCTCCATACATACATGCACTCATACACAATTGCAGTCATCATTTATTCAACATTTTCTTATTGTTCTCTTTGTTCATTTAATTAGCTATTAGTATAGTTATAACACTTTGAGGATTGTTTTTTTTTTTTTAAATTTAAAGTGTTTGAAAATTCCCTACTGTTTTCTGCAAGGGTTCCTTAATAAACAGTTGAGTCTTTTCAGTAGAAGGGTTTCTTAGGTTCTTGAAAAAAGTATGCTTTTAAGATGTCAGGACAGTTCTAGAGCTTTAATTACAGTATTGACAAAGTAGGAACTAAGCAGAGTTTAAAAAAGATGATTTGTAGATGTAGTATTATGTTTTTTGGTTTTAAGATTTCCTTCAGAAGTTAATCAGAGTGGGGAAGGAGAGGTGAACATTGGGACAATAGGAACACAGTGTGAAGAATACTTCAGAACCTGTGTTCTTTCTGGGGACTTAAAGTTTTAACTAAAATTTTTAATGATGTCCTGCTTATACTTTAAGTTAGGGACCTCTTTTTTTTTTTTTTAAGATTTATTTATTTATTTCTCTCTCCCCTCATTGTCTGCTCTCTGTGTCTGTTCACTGTGTATTCTTCTGTGTCCTTTTGTATTCTCATCAGGTGCCACTGGGGATCCGTGTCTCTTTTTGTTGTGTTATCTTGCTGTGTCAGCTCTCCGTGTGTGTGGTACCACTCCTAGGCAGGCTGTGGTTTTGCGCAGGGCAGCTCTCCTTGCACAAGGGGCACCCTTACATGGGGGCATCCCTGCATGGGCCGGCACTCCTTATGTGCAACAGCACTGTGCATGGCTAGCTCACCACATGAGCCAGGAGGCCCTGGGTATCAAACCCTTGGACCTCCTATATAATAGGTGGACGCTCTATCTGTTAGTGACATCTACTTCCCTAGGAACCACTTTTGATTGAGTCTGGGTAACTCGTGCCTCACACCATGTTCTATACTCTTTAGTGCATATTAGGAAGTGTAGTATTGAAGGTATCATAGGATTATTGAAAGGAGAAATTTTCCTTTTGAGAATGATGATTTTTTTTTTTGGTGAAAATCCCTCTGAAACTCTTTTCTCCTTTTTCTTCCCTCTTTTTCATTTCCACTGTCTCATTTTTTTTTTTTAAATTTTTTTATTTTTTATTGACTTTGTAATAATATTACATTAAAAATATATATGTGAGGTCCCATTCAACCCCACCCCCCCACCCCCCCTCTCCCCCCCCCCCAACAACACTCGTTCCCATCATCATGACACATCCATTGGATTTGGTAAGTACATCTTTGGGCACCTCTGCACCTCATATACATTGGTTCACATCATGGCCCATACTCTCCTCTATTCCATCATGTAGGCCCTGTGAGGATTTACAATGTCCGGTGATTACCTCTGAAGCACCATCCAGGGCAGCTCCATGTCCCGAAGACGCCTCCACCTCTCATCTCTTCCTGCCTTTCCCCATACCCTTTGTCCATTATGTCCACTTTTCCCAATCCAATGCCACCTCTTCTATGTGGACACTGGATTGGTTGTGTCCATTGCACCTTTATGTCAAGAGGAGGCTCAGATTCCACCTGGATGCTGGATGCAATCCTCCCATTTTCAGTTGTAATCACTCTAGGCTCCATGGTGTGGTGGTTGTCCTTCTTCACCTCCATCTTAGCTGAGTGTGGTAAGTCCAATAAATCAGATTGTAGGTGCTGGAGTCTGTTGAGGCTCAGGATCTGGCTATCACATTGTCAGTCCAGAGATTCAAATCCCCTAAATATATCTTAAACCCCAACATTAACTGCACCTCCAGCACATTAGCATGAAAGTCTTATGAAGGGAGATCCCATCTGAGTCCAGATTCATCACACATAAACACCATTTCCAAAGAGGGGCCATCTGCCCTGGTAGTTAACCCCATCGGCCATGATCATAACTCCCATGGGTCTCTTTAGCCCTCAAAGGAACCAATATCTGGGGGTTGTATCTGCTTTATCTGTCTCTCTGACTCTGCTCACCACTGTCTCATTTTATTTTATATTTTAATATTTATCTGATATGACCATTGGTCTTAGGCAATAAAAATTGTCATTAGGATTATTAATGACATATCTTTCAAAACCCTATATCTAAAACTGGGTAAGTGATCAAGATGTATGAAGCTCTTCTAAAATCAATTATTTAAAGATGAAGGAGCTTTAGATTTCCTCTATGATATAGTTCAGTACCAAGAGCCTTAGTTGAAATTCATACTGCTTCATTTTCTAATGGCTGTTATCTTGTAAAATGCCCACAAAATACATTGATTAGAGATCTGGTCAGTTTTTGTGTTGTTAACTGCTTGGTTAATCACTTTTTATAATTGGTGACAAATACGTCAAACTAACATCAGAGTTTCACAGGAGTGGAAAATTTCAGAAAAATAAAGTTACATAAAACTTCAAAATTATTGAGCACAAGTACAGTTCTATAGCCATATATAGATTTTTATTTGCACTGGATAAGACTTACTTTATTAAGCCCTTTTCCTCTCTATCCCACAAAAGGTAAAGCTGCATTTTAAATTATATTCTAAAAGAAAAGATGACACGTCTTTCCAAAATAGCAGATTCAAAGGAGTTTTAAAAGTAGCTTGTAAAAGTTAGTCATAATGAAGATAAATATTATACTTAGAAATCACTTTATAAAAAATGAGATTAAATTATGGTAGTGGTAAATTGCATGTATTTTATGATTAATGAAGCAATCTCCATAGGGCTCCAACACCTTTTTTATTTAGTCTCCTAAAATTTTAAGTGAATCTCTTTACTTAGTTGCTTGGGACAAAAGTCTTTTTCCGTATCTTTAGGCTTAAAATAATAGAAGTCTGTTATGTAGAGAGACTCTGATAATCATCATTTATTGTAATTAGGTACCTTTGTAGAAAAGGTTACTTAAATCAGATATCATCTGAATAATTAAGACAGAGTTTCTACCTGATAGGCTATAAATTGGTGGAAGCATTTAGAGGGAGCTAATAAAGTATCATGAGGTCAAAAGGATTTGTTATCAAGACCTCTTGGCCAATTTAGAGAAAGGATCATCAATTACCTGGAAAATACAACTATGTGGAGATAGGCTAGAAAATAGCTTCTAACATTTATAGATGAAAAATGTAATTAAAATATAAGAAAAGAACTTAAACAGTAATGTGCATTTCAGTATGTTTTACTGGTTGATTTTTAAAAATTTAGTCAACAGCAAAATACTTAGAAGTATATTCTGCCCAAGGGGAAGGAGAGATAATTAATATTTGGGGAGCAGAACTCAGATTTATCACAGCTTTGTTAGCCATGACCTTGCAACATTTTTTTGTTAATTAGCAAAGAAAAAAATGTTCCACTGAAATAATATAGTAATTATGATTTAATCTAATTATCACAAATCTGGTATGAGAGAAATGTTGGTTTTATAACTGAATAAAAATGACTGATGAAATAAAAATTACACATTATGAGATAATATCATCTGATGATTACTTGGTCCATAGTGTATTAATACATTTGGCACACATTTTCCCTACTGCCCCATTACCAATACAGTACATCTTTGGCATAGATGCAAGAATATTACATTATAACTGCTAACAGCAGTCCGTAGGTCACTCCAGTTGTATTTTTCCTGTGCTTCTCCATATTCCCACCACCCTGTGATAGTGATGTACATCTGCTCTAGCTCACAACTCTTGTATCTGTACCATCAACCACAATTCTCATCCACCTCTGGGTTTACTGTGCTATTCAGTCCCTAGATTATTCTCTAGTTTTCTTTTAATTGGCATTTACATTCCTAGGCTACCCATTTCAGCTACATTCCAATTTATATACCAGCTGTTACTCACTATAATGTGTTACCATCAACTCTATACATTTCAACACTTTTATAACAAAGCTAATTAAAACTTCTGCATACATTAAACATCAGTAGTCTACCTCAGTGCTTCTCTTATCTCCTTTAAGAATCCACCACCTACCACCAGGTCTTGACAGTATTTTCCTACATTTTCTTCTAGGAGCTTTATGGTTCTTGCTTTTATATTTAGATTTTTTTTAATCCATTTTGAGATTTTGAGTTAATTTTTGTATAAGATGTGAGAAAGGGGTCTTCTTTCCTTCTTTCGGCTATGGATATTCAGTTCTCTCAGCACCATTTGTTGAATGGACTGTTCTGCCCTAGCTGGGTGGGTTTGACAGGCTTGTTAAACATCACTTGACCATAGATGTGAAGGTCTGTTTCTTTCTTTAAAAGAAAAAAAAGATTTATTTTATTTATTTATCTCCCCCCCCACACACACACTTATTGTTCGCACTTGCTGTCTACACTCTGTGTCTATTCACTGTGTGCTCTCTGTTTGCTTGTCTTTTCTTCTCATCTTCTCTTTAGGAGGCACCAGGAACCAATCCTGGAACCTCCAATGTGGGAGAGAGGCATGCAATCACTTGAACCATCTCAGCCCTCTGGTTTGTTTTGTCTTTCCTCTTTGTCTCTTCTGTTGTACCAGCTTACCACGGGGGCCAGCTCAAATTCTCCTGGAAGTCCTGGGAAATGAACTCGGACCTCCCATATGGTAGACAGGAACCCAATCACTTGAGCCACATCTACTTCCCTGTTTTTTAACCATCAATTTGGTTCCAGTGATTTATGTGTCTGTCTTTATGCAGCTACCATATTGTTTTTACCACTGTAGCTAGGTAATATTATTTAAAGTCCAGAAGTTCAGCATCCTCCAACTTCAGATTTTCCTTTTTTCAGATGTTTCTGGCTATTTGGGACACCTTACCCTTCCAAGTAAATTAGATTATCATGTTTTCCATTTATTTAAAAAGTGCTGGTGGAAGTTTTATTGGGATTGCATTGAATCTGTATATCAATTTGGGTACAATTGACATCTTAATAATATTTAGTCTTCTAATTCATGAGCATGGAATATTCTTCCAATTATTTAGGTCTTTTAAAAATTTATTTTAACAATGAGTTGTAGTTTTCAGAATACAAGTGCTTTACATCGTTGGTTAAATTTATTCCTAAATATTTGATTCTTTTATTCTTTTAGTCAGTATTGTAAATGGAATTTTTTTTCCTGACTTCCTCAGATTGCACATTACTATTGTCTTTTAAAGTCTATTTCATCTAATATAAATATAGGTATACCAGCTTTTTTTTTTTTTTTGGTTACTGAATGTGTGGAATATCTTTTTCCAGTCTTTCACTTTCAATCTATTGGTATCCTTGGGTCTAAATTGAGTCACTAGCAGAAAGCATATAGGTGGCTCGTATTTTCTTATCCATTCTCCAAATTGTATCTTTTGATTAGGGAGTTTAATCCATTAATATTCAATGTTATTACTATAAAGGCAGTTCCTATTTCACCCATTTTGACCTTTGGGTTTTATCTGTCATATTTCATTTTTATCACTCTTTTGAAACTTATACTGATAAAATCTTTATTTCTAGACTCTCTTCCAAGCCTCTCTTTCCTGTCCTTTCAGCCTATAGCATACCCTTTAGTATTTCCTGTAAATCCAGTCTCTCGGTTACAAACTCTCTCAGTTTCTGTTTATCTGTGAATATTCAAAACTCATCCTTATATTTGAAATACAACCTTGTTGTATATAAGATTCTTGATGGAAGATTTTGTCTTGCAGTATCTTAAATATATCATACCACTGTCTTCTTGCCTTCTTGGTTTCTGAAGAAACCAGCACTTAGTTTTGTTTGGTATCCCTTATATGTTATGCATTGCTTTTCTCTTGCTGCTCTCAGAATTCTCTCTTTGTCTTTGGCATTTGACATTCTGATGAGTATGTGTCTCAGAGTTGGTCTATTCAGATTTATTCAGATGAGAGTACGTTGTGCTTCTTGGACATGGATATCCATGTCCCTCAATAGGGTTGGGAAATTTTCTACCATTATTTCTTCAAATATTCCTTCTGTACCTTTTCCCTTCTCTTCTCCTTCTGGGACACCCATGAAACATATGTCTGCATGTCTCTTGCTGTCATTTAGTTCCCTGAGACCTTGTTCAATTCTTTTCATTCTTTTCTTCATCTGTTCTTTTGTATGTTTGCTTTCAGGGACCATTTCTTCAAGCTTACCAATCCATTCTTCTCCCTTCTCAAACCTGTTATTATATGCCTCCAATGTGTTTTTTATTTCATTTATTGTGCCTTTCATGCCCATAAGATCTGCAATTTTTCTATGTATGCTTTCAAATTCTTCTTTGTGCTCATCCAATGTCTTTTTTAATATCCTTAATCTCTTTAGCCTTCTCATTGAATTTATTAAGGAGATTTGTTTGAACATCTATGATTAGTTGTCTCAACTCCTTTATTTCATCTGGAGGCTTATATTGTTCCTTTAACTGGGCCATATCTTCCTGTTTCTTGGTATAGATTGTAACTTTTGGTTGGTGTTTGGCATCTGGGTTACTAGATGTATTTATTCTGAGTGCAGTTTCTCTCTTTAGGGCTTTCTTGCCTTTTCTCCCTTGCTAGTTATATAGTAAGAGCTGAGGATATAGTTGGTCTATGAGCTGTGCAGGCTCAAGTTGCCCACATTGCCCAAGGGACAGATCAAACTTCTTCCAACTTTCTCCTTTTCCAAGGGTAGGGGCACAACCACAGCTGTGTGTAATAGTCTAAGTCATGCAGGCCTAGACTCTAGTTGCCCAGAGAGACTGATGAAGCTTCGTGCCCCTCCTCCCCTCCGTGGGGTGGTTATGGAGCTGCAGGTGTGGGGAGCAGTCTATGCCATGTGGGTCCAAAATGACCGTAGTTGTCCCAGTAGACTTCTGACTATTCAGCCTGTGCCAACCGAATGAACCTGCAATTACCTGGATAGGCTGGTGCAGCCTCTTCCCTGCTAGAGGAGGGGCTGAAGCCTGGGCTAGTGCTGTAGGTTGATCTGGGTGAAAGAAATCAGTTCCTACCATCACTATGTTTTTCAGTCAGCCTGGCTTCCCCTCATGCAGGGGGCAGAGTCAAAATGGTGGCTACTGCCCTCTTTCTGACCTGCAGGTTCAAATTTTAGCTGTTCTTAAGGTTATACCTTAGCCAACTGAATTTACTAATCAGTAGCTGAAGTTGGTGGCCAACCGTCTCTTCCTCCCCTGTTTATGGGAAAAGGAGCTTTCACCTCCAGCTACAGAATAGCCTCAGCAGCTTGTGCTGTCAGAGTGGGATGATCACCAGCCTCTGTGGCATGGCCCCTATTTTCCCAGAGAGGCAGGAGAGATCTCTTTGGGTTCCTCCCTGCAGGAAGCAGGGTTGGGGCTTATGCTAGACTCGCAATCTGATCTGGGTGGAAAGAAGCCAGTCCCTACCAGCACTTTGATTTTCAGTTAGCCCTACTTCCCTTCATGCCAGGGGCAGAGCTAAAATGGTGTCTCTTTCTGACTCAGACAGATTTAAACTTTAGCTGTTCTTAGGTTTATATTTTAGCTAGCCAAGTTTACCAATCAGTAGCTGAAGTTGGTGCCCAGCTCTCTCTTCTTTCGCCATTTTTGGGAAGTGGAGCTTCCAATTCCTGCAGCAGGAAATCTCCTGAGGTGGCTTGTCCTGTCAGTGGAGGATGGGCACTGACCTCTGTGGAGTGGAGTGCTCTACTTATGAATCTTCTCTGCAGATGGGCAGTCTCCTTCTTCCATTCTTTCAAGGATGTTGCAGGATGCTGCTCTGGTCTCCTGGACACCCTAAACCAGTGCTCTAGGTGGCTCTGGATGATTACTAATTGTCCTGTAGCACAAGCTGACTCTAGGAGCTCCTTACTCTGCTGCCATCTTGCTGGTTCGAGTGATGAACTTTTAAGCAAAAGGAACTCGATTTGATGATTTGGGAAATTCTCAAGCTATCCAGGTTTCAAAATACATTAAAACTAGGAGATTAAGTGTCAAGAAAGTGTGTTTTGGAGAGAAGTCCAAGGGTGTTTGTGGCTGGAGAACCATTACATTACAAATACAGGAGATTCACAACATTTTTGAGAATATTATACCATAGAGACACTGCCAGCTTGGACTGAAAGGAACAGAGAAAGAATGAAATGAAAGAAGGCTGTCAAACTCCCCAAATTCTGCAGGCAAGAAATGGTCTAATAAAATTACTCAGCTGCAAACATATGCTACCCTTCATGAAAATAAGATCATTCTGAATTTGAAGCTGAGAGTCCAGAGGGCAGAGCCTTAAGTCACAGAGGATTATTTTCAGTCTTTAAAACCTAACAGAATTTGCTTGTTTGAAATTAGGAATTGCTAGCAACTGTTACCTCCTTTTTCTCTCTCCATTTTCTCCATGTTTGAGTGGAAATGTCTACAGTCATTATTCTTTGCCTGTTCCACTATTGTATTTTGGAAGCAGTTAACTTGTTTTCCAGTTTCACAGAAAGGCAGATGGAGGTGAATGTTTTTCCCACTATGGATCATATTCAGAGCATCACCAATTCCTTATTTATATGACTTAGATGATGATATTTGAGACTTTGGAGCTGATCAGACTTAGATGAGATTTGAACTTGAGTTGATACTATAATGGATTTAGACTATTGGGACCTTGCCTTCTTGCATTGCATCCTTTAACTCTTGACTTTCCACTTGTAAAGACCCTTGTATAAGGACCCCTCTGATTATATTAGACCTACCCAAATAATCCAAGATAATCTCCCCATCTCATATGTAGGTATGTTAATCATATCTACAAAGTTAATTTTTTTCCATTTAGGGTAACATATTCAAAGGTTCTGGGGAATAGGATTTGGACATCTTTGGACCTATTATTCAATCTACTACAGTTCCCAAACTAGGAACAACCCAAATGTCCATCATTAGATGAATGGGAAAACAAATACCAACATGGATGAATCTCACAATAATCATTTTGAAGGAAAGAAGTCAAGAAAAATAGACTATATACT
This sequence comes from Dasypus novemcinctus, assembly GCF_030445035.2. NCBI lineage: Eukaryota > Metazoa > Chordata > Mammalia > Cingulata > Dasypodidae > Dasypus > Dasypus novemcinctus. The sequence goes on along the minus strand of NC_080684.1, from coordinate 83,771,527 downwards.
TTTTAATCCCATTATATAAAATTATAGAAAAGGGATACTAATATTTAGTGGCAAATCAGTGATTATCTGGGTGAATTAGGATGAGGGAAGAGCTGGGAGACATAGGAGGGAAGAATCCTAAGGAATAATAGGAAATTTGTAGGGTTATTTTTATATTTATTATGTTAACTGTATGATGATTTCATTGGTATATACATGTGTGAAAACATCAAATTGAACACATTCAACATGTGCAGTTTGTAGTATATCAATTAGGCTTCTGTAAAGCTGTTACAAAAAGAAAAAGAAAACAAGTTTGTTGGTTGGCTTTAGCCTAGAGAATTTGGAATTTTTCTAATTTGATAATATATAAATATGTATGCTATGACTAAATTTTATGTACCATGCAAGTATCATTATTGTAGATGCCATTTAATCATCTTACTCCCTATGTTAGTAATTTAAACAATAGTGTTTACTTTAAAAAGTCTTTAGGAAAACATAAAATTTAATTTTCTAATTTCTCTATAGCCCCAAAGTTTTGCCTTTATACTGAGGAAATCAATAATTTTCAAGTAAAGATAAAAATAATAACAGTATAGTACCTTCCAGTTTAAAAGGCAATTTTATTATAATGATGTTAGCTCCTTTCCAAGTTAGCCCTCATTGGCTTTATTATAGATAAAAATACAACCAGACCTGGAAAAGTACAGGAAGACAGTTTATGGATATAGAATTCACTGGACCTTGGTTGTGAGAATTGAGGGAGAGGGGTTTTGTTGATGGTTCCCAGATTTTTCAGCCTAGATGGTAGGTAGTGGTGATTCCATTTAAAGAAAATTAGGAATTGGGAGGTTACCTGCAATCCCAACCCCTGTCCTTCCCCTGAAGGAAAAGTAATATAAAGTAAACTGAATTATAACTGAAAGAGGTGGGAGAAAGATGGTGATTAAATAAGCTCAAATATATGGGCTTTTGTTGATCGTGCCTGGGATATACTTATGAGTACAATTTGGCTCAGGTTACTTTTGGTCTGTGGGTGTCTGAAGGTATATAACAATAACAAATGCAAACAGGAGTGTTGCTACCTGAATGGTGTCTCAGCTCTTGCTAGATGTTGACTGAAAGGGCCATAGATCTGTTTTTCTGTATGACTAGTACATGGAATGGAAGGACCCTTCTTGATAAGGAAAGACTTTTGCTCTTGGTACATTAAGGAAAGAAAAATTGACCCCCAGTTCTTTATAAAAAGACATGCCCTGCCTAGCTCTTTCTCCCATCAAACACACATACACACAATACTCGAGGTCTCAGTCAAAGCTCAGCCTGGCTTTGCCACTTCAGTCTGTCTCTTTTGCCCAATAAATTTAGATTAATTAAGTGGACTCAAATTTCAAACACAATTATTTCTTTAATTGTTGCTTAAGGGAAAGCAATTGGATAAACCATAAACTTTGGCCACACCAAGGAATTATCTGTACCTTGATGGTATTACCTTCCATTTTCTTCCAGTTAGTGAGCTGCAAATATCTACCATGGACAAAGAATTCTGTTCTAAAATCAACAGGCAATCTGATAAAATGACATAAGCAAGCATGATGAAAGCTTTCTTTCTTCATGGTACCATGTCAACGTGGAGATGGAAGTGCTTTTCCATTGTGGATAATGACTCATATTCCAGTTGGATCAAGTTTTAAACAGTCATCTGTATAGTAGCCTGAGCTAGACTATCATTTCTTGGTTGAATCAGCTTTAGAAAGTAGATACTGTAATAGGGAAAATGCATGAGTCCCACTAAGGAAAATTCATGCTGTTAATTCAGTTAAAGGAATAAGACTTCATCTGATGGGATCTCTTTTCATAAGACTTTCATGCTACTTTACTGGAATTGTAGTTGGTGTTAGGGTTTAAGATATATTTAGGGGATTTGAATCTCTGGACTGACAATAGGATAGCCAGGCCCTGAGCCTCAACAGACTTCAGCTCCTATACTCTGATTTATTGGACTTACCCCACTCAGCTAAGATGGAATTGAAGAAGGACAACCACAACACCATGGAGCCTAGAGTGCCTACAACTGAAAGCAGGAGGATTGCATCCAGTATCCATGTGGAATCTGAGCCTCCTCTTGACATAGAGGTGCAATGGACACAACCAATCCAAGGTCCACAGAGAAAAGGTGGCATTGGTGTGGGAAAAGTGGTCATGGTGGCTGATGGGTATGGGGAATGGGAGGAAGAGATGAGAGGCGGAGGTGCCTTTGGGACTTGGAGTTGCCCTGGATGGTGCTTCAGGGACAATCACCGGTCATTGTAAATCCTCCCAGGGCCCACTGGATGGAACGTGGGAGAGTATGGCCTATGATGTGGACCATTGACCATGAGGTGCAGAGATGCCCAGAGATGTACTTACCAAATGCAATGGATGTGTCATGATGAAGGGAGTGAGTGTTGCTGGGGGTGGAGTGGTGGGGTGGGGGTGGTGTGGTTGAATGGAACCTCATATTTTTTGAATGTAATATTTTTACAAAATGAATAAAATTACAAAAAATAAAATAAAATAAAATCATTGGAACTTCCCTTAAGCTAAAAAAAAAAAGACTTCATCTGAGGTAACATGAGAAATTAACCTTAGTTGTAGAACCCAAGAGGAGATGCCATTAATTTTCTGTGCCTAGAAAAGAGAGGGAGAAGCATAACAGTGAAAACAGGAATCCCCAAGTGGGGAAGATGTTTCTGAGAGTTGTGTGTTATGTTGTCATGAGTACATGGGGTCCAGCACATGGTTATATAGCCACTATAAGCTGCTGATGTCAGCTGATAGAGTATGTGATAATATTTCTTAAGTTTCCCTTATTCTTTTATTTTTTGGAGCTCTTTTGGAAAAATCATTTTTGTGACCTATTCAAAATATATTATGGTTTTCTGAAAAGCTCATTATGAATTATTAGGTTTCAACACCTGTAGGTTTGAATTTTGGCTATACCATTTACTAGCTGGCAAAATCACAAAAGTTATCTAATTATCCCTGGGTATTATTTTCCTCTTAACACCTACTTCATCTGTTGTTATGAGCCTTAATTGAATTAACATTAAAATTTGTAAAGATTGAAGTTCTGTATCTGAGACAGTAGCCATTTAATAAAAATTATTTCCTTCCCCATCTACTTCCCATATCCTTCAGACATAGTTACATATTCACTTGTTAGAGAAATTGCTTCAAAATCTTCTTGAAGTATTTTGTCTAAAAAAATCGCCTGATACTTACTTCCTAGCACCCACAATTATAATTTCAGTGTGAATTTTTCTGTGAATACAGTTTACGGGTATCATTGGAATAGTTCCAGTTTTTGCCTTTAATATGCTTTTCCACAAAATAGCGACCCATTACATGTGCTCTCATTTTTTCACCTTGTCTTTACCAAGAAGAATGACTCAGAAATTACCCAGAACAATTATTGAAGAGTTTAAGAGTCAAAAAAATATATTGTTTTACAATCTCCAGTCAATTTAAATTTATTGCATTTTGTTTGGCTTTGTTTGTAATGAGCTGTTTTACCATAGACAAACAACTCTATGTTAGAACATGTTAAGACAGGACTGTGGTAGGCTGAGTAATGACCTTCAGAGATACCCAGGTCCTAGTTCCTGGTCCTGATTCCTGGTGGACATTACCTTTCATGGCATAAGGGACTTTGAACATATGAGTTAAATTAAGGATCTTAAAATGGGGAGATTATCCTGGATTATCCAGGGGGGCTCTAAATGTAGTCATAAATGTCTTTGAAAGTGGGAGGGAGAGAGAGATCAGACTAGAAGAAGGCAATGTGATGATGGAAGCAAGAAGCTACGCTGCTGACTTTGAAGATGGAGAAAAGGACCATGAGCTAGAGAAGGCAAGGAATATTGGGAGCCTCTGGAAGGTAGAAGAAACAAGGAACAGAGTCTTTTCTGGAGCCTCCAGAAGGAAGTAGCCCTGCTGACACCTTGACTTTAGTCCAATGAAACTGATTTTGAATTTCTGGCCTCCATAATTATAAGAAAATTAATTTGCATTGTTTTAAGCCTCTGCATTTGTGCTAATTTATTACAGCAGCAAAGGAAACTAATATGGGATCTAAATATTACCTGTTGAGAATAATGTAAGCTTGTATTATCCCTCAGTACAATATGAAAGAGGAACAATATATTTAGTCATTTGACCTTTATGCTTCATATGTGACATCAGGTCATTAAAGAGTGACTTTCAAGTTGATTCATTCTGTCATTTCCAACCCCTTGTCACCAACTTTATCACAAAACATCTAGATAGCAAGGCTGCTGTTGTTGAATTTCACATTTTTCTTACGCATCCCACTCAAATAGAATGTGGCTTGCAAGCATTATTTTATGATGAAGGGAGCTTGTCCAATTGTGACAGCTGCAAGGAACTTGGTGCTGACAGATTCAGACCCCCACATTAACCTCCGCAACTCTTAAAGAAATTTTGATAAGTGACAGGCTGTCTCAGTGATTGCCCATTCAGCTCTTTCTTCTTCAGGTGAATGATTCACAGCTGTATGTGGATTCTCTTTTGAAAGTTTTCCCCACACATAACACAGTTTCTGAGTCAATGTGATAAGGACATCTAAACAACAAATACCTACATTTTTTTTTTCTTCAACAATGTAGTTATGATAATGCTAAAGCATAGAAGCCTATGAAAGCTGGTAGGTGGAGAGTCAAATGGCTACAGCTGCCTACCTAGTTGTCACATCATTTTTTGCTTCTTTAATTCTAATTCCCTGCTGCTCTTTCTTTCTATACAATAATATATGCTAAGTTTCACTATTTTGCCACCCACATACAACCTTTCATTCTAGATTAAAAGCAAAGGAAACTTCCTTTCAATTTATCCAGAAACCAGGGTTTGTTAAATATTTGATGTTAGAATTAGAATGTATACTTTTTGGAAGGGTCAAAAATTTGTTTTTTTCTTTTACTGTTACATTTTATTAAATAGAAGATTTCTGTTAGTGTGTTGTTACCTCTTATGACTTTTCCATTTAAAATACTGAAGTGACTGTTACTCTACCTTTTGGGTGACATTTGATTGACACAACTAAAAATAGCAGTTTGTTCACATTCTTTAGTATCTAGGAGAAAAGTTTATGACTTCTGCATGACAGAACCCAGAATGAAGTCAACTGAGGTTGCAGTCCTGATGCTTGGGTATAGCAGTTTCAATTTATGATGCAAACAAGCCAGGGTTTGGGCCTTAACAATCAGGTTTCATGCCTCTTTGATGAGCAAACGTCAACAATCTGTGTTATGTCATACTCAAGAGTTGGTGATGTGCTGAAGTCGTGATCTCTTCTTGTTAGGCCCTGTATTAATCTATTGCTGTGTGAGAACATCACAAATTTACTTGTTCAAAGCAATACACTTACTGTCTCACGGTTTCTGTGGGTCAGATTTCTGGGCATAGCTTAACTGCCTCCTCTGCTTCAGGGTCACTCACAAGGCCATGGTCAAGGTGTCAGCCAGTACTGGCATCTCATTTGTGACTTGCCCGAGGAAGGATCTGCTTCTGAGCTCACTTCGTTGTTGACAGAATTCAATTCCTTGTGGACTGTCACACTGATGGCCTTAGGCCATGCTGGCTGCCCTCAATTCCTTTCCAGGGGCCTCTCCATATGGCAGCTTATTTCATTGAAGACAAAAAGGGAGAATCAATAGAATCTGCTAGTAAGATGGATGTTGCAATCTGATGTAATCACAAAAGTGACATCTCATCATCTTTGCCATATTCTATTGGACAGAAACAAGTCACAGTTCCCTTCTACATGCAAAGGGAGGAGAGTAAACAAGAACATAAACCCCAGGAGGTGGGATTCATTGGGGGCCACCTTAGAATCTGTCTACTAAGTTGACCAACACAGAAGGAAATTTTAAGTGATTACTGTGTATTCCATTTTTTAGCTTACAGAAGAGTATCCATTGTAAGAATTCTTTTTTTATTTTTTATTTTTTACTTTTTGGTTGTTTTTAACCATGGTAAGAATTGACATTTTAAATTTAGACCAATTAGTTAATAGCTTGTGACAAGAAATAAAATTGTTAACCATGCCTGACATGGGGTAGAGACTCAATAAATGTTTGCAGATAAAACTAATGTTATATTTGCAGATGTCTTTATGCATAAATATCTTTCACTGACATTATTTCATTTCTTCGTCAGAACAGTTCTATGAGGGAGTTAGGGCAGGCATCCACATATTAGAGTAGTAGAAAATTGTGTAACAAAACTAATAGCTGCTAAGGCTGCAATTCAAATTTGCCTGTTCTACCATAATTTTTCAGTTGTCTTCTTTGTAGATGTGCAGAGTTTCCATGAAGTTCCAGTAGCCCAAGCCTGGCTGGATTTCTCTGGCCCTTTCTTTCAAAGCATGATGATAGAATACTTTGGTCTTTTAGTTTTAGTCAATGTTATTAGCTTTAAAGGATATGGTTTAAAGTGTCAAATATTTCACTAAGATTTATTATTATTAAAACAGCAGTCCCTTGCCCATCTCCCTCTTATCCCCTCATTACTTTTTTCTTTCTTATCTTATTGTCCAGGCATTTATGTTTATGTCTCTAACCTGTTTGTTTTGCTACTTCTTAATTTTACAGTTTTAGGTACTCTCTATTGACTTCCCACTATGGAAGATGAGGATTTGTCTCTCCTTCTTTACCCCCACTATTGTAGTATACTATATAAGCACTTGTATATGTGTACACATCAGACTCATTCATCTCCCTCCAATATATAAGTAGCGTAATTTGTGGTGAATTAATCTTCTCTGCTTACTTTATTATATTTGTTGACAAACATTATTTATAATATTTACTGAGCCATGCACTAAACTCTGATTCCTTTTCCTTTATACCCCACTTTTTTCCCCCCAGTTTTTACTTACGTTTTCACTAAGATTAGTTTTCTATGTATATATAATCAACTCCAAACTGACCTCTTCTCAAGATTTTCAGATGCATCATGTATTCTATAAATTTCATATCTCTGAAGAATCTCATGTGAGCATTTCTACTTGCTCAAATCTAGACTGGTTGCCCTCTACTCCTTATGCACAGGTATCAAATACTAATCTCTCTTTACAATAATCTGGGTATTCCTGTTGCTTCTCTGCTATGTTGAATCTCCTGCTTTCTATAGCCCGTTTTTTCTTGTTTTGATGGAACACGTCTCTGAGTAATTTCCTGAAAATGTCTTTATTCTATCCTTACCCTTAATTGATAGTGAAACTGGGGGTATAAAATTCTAGAGTTAGAAATAATTTCCTTCAGAAATGTACAGCAATTAAATACCATATTATCTTCTAGATTCCATTGTCACTGTGAGCTTTGCTTTGTGTTGATCTCTTTGGGCTGCTGGGGGTAAATGTTGATGTCAATATCTTTAGTTTTTCATCTTTATTTAGGCATATATATGTCCTAGAAATCTTTCAGGCCCTTGCTGGGAAATTCTCAGGGCCAGTTAGGGAAAGAGGCCTTAGGGATGTCAGCACACAGTTTGCTCAATCACCCTATGTTCTGTAAGTTATCCTACTCTAAAGTGAGATTGGTGTCATCAGTTTAGAAAAATTCAGAGTGGAGATTTATTCTCTGGGTAGAATTAAATAGAATTTTACATTTACTCTCATTTTAATGGTGTTTGGGGAGGAAGGCAGAGGAGATGTATGTATGTTCAATCTGCCATTTTTTTCCTTCGAAGTCCTTGGAAACTTTCTCTAATTCGAAGGAACACTAGAGATATTCCACCATTCTAGAGATTTGGCTAAAGAAATACGAGGCAGTTTCTCAACTCCTATTTTATTGACATGGTTTGGGAATGCCAGTACAAAGCTGGGGAACCTCTTTTCTGAAGAGAGAAGACAGACTGAAATCTAATTTAGCTTTATTTTTGTAACTGGCACAGTTTCCTTTAGAAAGTATCCACATTCACACACATACACACATACACAAATACCTTGTCTTTGCCTCATAACAGGGAAATGAAGCTAGAAATGTTGTTGTGACTTGGGTCAATCATCATCCCCTGGGAATACTCATCTGATTCTATTTTTAAATCCAAGCCACATATTCTATTTGTTCTACATGAGCATCCCAATCATCCTTCCTCATTGCATCTCAGGAGAAAAAAGCCTCCATCTGCCTGTGGAGAGAAGAAGCCAAATTATCCCTCCCACACTAGCCCACAGAGGACTTTCCTTACTGTTTTATGCATCCCCAGCCTCCAACCCACCTGTCAGACAATTAGGCGATGTTCATACTTTATGTTCTTATTAATACACCTATTTTGGTATTATTTAATTTCTATTTAGGAACAAGTTATAAACTTTGGGCCTAGAGCAAAGTTAAGTTCGAATTAACATCTTTGAAGACCCATATCCTGTGACAGATTTTAGCAATTGTGTTATTTATCTTAATCTACCCTCCTTGGTCATTTAAATGCCGATGTAAATACGCCAAATGTAATGGCTGTTGGACAAGTACTGGTCTCGAAAATTAATAGGGGCATAATACTTTATGCCCAAACCTAAAGTTAAAATATACCTATTTTAGATTTATTTTTTAAATTATTTAAATTTTATGGTATACTTACACTATGATAGACTTTATATTAGTCACTGGGAATGCAAAGGTGGGAGGAGGAGACACATTGGTAAAGAAATTGTTATAAAACAGGATTATGAGGGCAATATAGAAGTAGATCTTGGGAACAGAGTAAAAAATGGAATGACTAAATCTCTCTGGAGAGGACAGGAGGCTTCAGGATGACTTCATAGCAGTGGTGATACTTGAACTGAGTTTAAATGAAGAGGAGGATTATGACACATGAACAAGAAGGGAGGGAGGGAAGAGCTTATATAAAGGCAGAAGGCATGAGGTAGGCTAATATGTTTAGGGAATACTGAAGCAAAAAGAAAGAGGAAGGAAATTACCCAAATCACAGAGTGCTCATACACATTTTGAGAAGATTAGTGGAAGCCAGTTAGTGAGTTGTTACTTTTTATAAGATTGTAAGCACTCTGAATACTGACACATTTTCTACTACAGATAATCAACTGTAATATTGTAGGCCAAGGTGTCTGTTAGCTTTTGTTGTGTAACCTACCACCCTAAACTTTGTGGCTTAAAACCACCACTACTCTTTAAACTCACAGCCTGCAGTTTGACCATCTTGGCTGAGGTCGGCTGGGTAGTTCTGTTTTGGGCTGGCTCAGTGCATCTCAGCTGGCCTCATTCATGTGACTGCAGCCAACGGGTGGGAGTGTCCCAATTAAGGAGGACCTCAGCTGAGGTGAATGGAATGCCTAGGGATGCGCTAATTTTTTTTTTCTTTTTTTTAAATTAAAATTTTTTAAGATACATAGATCACAAAAAATGTTACTTTAAAAAATATGAGGTTCCCGTATACCCCATGCCCCACCCACCCACTCCTCCAACATTAACGACTTCTTTCATCATTGTGGCACATTCATTGCATTTGGTGACTACATTATGGAGTATTGCTGCACTGTGTGGATTATAGTTTTACGTTGTAGTTATACTCTCCCCTAGTACTTTCAGTGGGTTATGGCAGGATATATAACATCCAGCATCTGTCCCTGTAATATCATTTAGGACAACTCCAAGTCCTGAAAATGCCCCCACATCTACATCTCTTCTTCCTTCTCCCTGCCCTCAGATACTGTGGGTACTTTCTCCACATCACTGCTACAGTTTCTTCTATTACTAGTCACAATAGTTCCATAGTAGAATACCAGTAAGTCCACTCTAATCCATATTTTATTCCTCCATCCTGTGGACCCTGGGGTGGTATTGTCCACTCCACCTCTATATCAAGAGGGGGGTTAGATCTCACATGATTGATGGATGTGATTCTCCTGCTTGGAGTTGTAGGCACTCTCAGTCCCCTGGTGTGGTGGTTGACCAACTTCATCTCCCTGTTACCTGACCTGGGTAAGGCCAACAAACCAAACAGTAGGAGTTGTAACTCTGCTGAGGCTCAGGGCCCAGCTGGCACATGACCAGTCCAGAGATTCAAGTCTCCTGGGTATACATCAACCCCAGCACCAACCACAGATTCAGTAAAAGTGACAGAAGAGGCATGTATAGAAAGGTCACATCTGAATCCAACTCCATCACACTTACAAATTACAAAGTAGGGCCCACTGACAATGCACTGAACTCCAGAGCCATCTGCCATGACCGTAGGACCTGTGTGTCTCTGTAGTCCTCAGAAGCACCAGTACCTGGGGTTGCATCTACTTTGGCTGTCTCTGAGATCCTGCTGAGGTGTGCATAAGCATGACCCCTCTGATGACCTCCTGACTCTTTTTTGAAGACTCTTAGCCATGTAAACTCATTTGTCTTTACCATTTCCCCTTTTTATTCAAGGTCTTTTTCTAGTTGAATCACCAGTTATTGATTGGTAGAAATCCCTTGGTGCCTGTGGGGCTCATCCCTGGGAGTCATGTCCCATGCTGGGAAGAAGATAATGCATTTACATGCTGAATTTGGCTTAGAGAGTGGCCACATTTAAACAACATGGAGGCTCTCAGGAGGTAACTCTTAGGCACCCTGCAACTCTAGGCCTAGTTGAAATTTTAGGCACACAGACTCATAAGCATAGTCATCAGTATCATGGGCTCATCATTGGACCATCCTTCTTCACTGGTCTTTGCTCTTGTACTTGGGGGATTGTCGCTGTTCCATTGGGGAATGTGACAGTGCTCCCCTGGCTAGGAACTCAGTACTCCCTCAGTTGTCATCTGTAACTCTAACTATGATGAAAATACACAATGAATATCTGAATATTTTTATATACCTTATATACATGCCCTGGATAATTCCCTCTCAACCGTGTGTCCCCCATCAATAACACCCCACACCAGCAGTTTGGTGGTTTCTCAAAAAACTAGCTATTTATTACCCAGCAATTCCACTGCTGGATATATTCCCAGAAGAACTGAAAACAAAGACACAAACTGAAATATGTACACCAATGTTCATAGTGGCATTATTCACTATCGCCAAAGTTGGAATCAACCCAAATGCCCATCAACAGATGAATGGATGAACCAAATGTGGTAAATACATACAATGGAATACTACTCAGCTATAAGAAGGAAAATAGTGCAAATATATGGGATAACATGGATGAATCTTGAGGACCTTATGTTGAGTGAAGCAAGCCAGGCATTGAAGGACAAATACTACATGACTTCTCTGAAATTGAAACAAGCAAACCAAGCTGTCTCAGAGAGCTAGAGACTGGATGATAGGCTTACAGGAAATTGGGGGGAGAGGAAGGTTGTGAGCTGATGCCTACATGGGTGAAATCAATGATAAAGTATAGTTAAGTATTGGTAGAGCGAAGGGATAAGATGGGGGATAGGAATACTTCTGGGTGGGGCTTTGCAGGCTTGAGGGGGTGTAGGGTTGGGAGGATGGGTCAGATGGCCCAAGGAACTGGGGGGAGTGTTGGGGGAACCGTTGAACATGGGAGATTGTCAGATATGTGATTGAAACTATAATGTGGAGAAAACTCTTTAGAAAATATAATAAGGAAGGATTACCTGTTTAAGGTGCATAAGGGGGGATATCTGGCACCAGGGCAGGCTTCTAGGGAGTGTGTGAGTGCTCATCTTGTCATAGTGTTTTATATCATTGGGTGGAGACCCATATAATGAGTGTGAAGGTTTACCAACATCCTGGGGAGGCCTGATGTTCTCCAACAGAATGAATTGTGTCGCTTGAGAGAACTGGTGGTTCCCATTGGGGGAGGACAGTCTAGTACGTCAAGCACTCAGCATTGTTGCAAGTATCTGTGAATCTGGTCCTTCAAGTAGTGAAGCTTGGTTGTCACTGTGGGCCCTGAGGCGAGGGGGAGAAAGGAATAGAATAGAAGGAAGCAGGGTAACAGGGGGAAATGGAAGTGTTCCACAAGATCATGCAATGATGGATATAGACCATGTTAAATTTCACCAAAAATTTATAAAAGTCTGTAGGCTAAGATGTAAACCATAATGTAAACCATAATGTAACTAAAAATTTAGGAAATTGTACAGTCTAAAATATAAACCAAAATGTAAACTAAAATGGAACCATGTTTGGTAGCTATGTTTCAATATCTGTACATCAGCTGCAGCAAATATAACATGAACATGTAAAAAGTTCATTGCTAGGGAAGGGGAAAAGGTTTTGATGTTGGATATATGGAAGTCCCCTGTATTGTATATGTGACTTTACTGTGATCTAAAACTTTTTTGAAGACAAAATTAAAAATAAAAATAAAAAAGGATGTAGATAATGAGGAAGAAATGAAAGAAATTGCCTTGCTACTGTATATACAGGGCAACACCTATTACAGTGATGAAAGGAAAAAATCAAAAACAAAGTTTTATGATATTTTTCATTTTTTAATACCCCAATTTATTTTTAATATGTATTCTATTTCTAATCTTTAAACCTATCATTACTATCATTACTATTTCATTTTCCTATTAATTGAGTTTGGCAATATAATAGTTCTTCATTTTTTAAGAAGTTTTAGACCACAGAGGGGTTAAACTATGGCAGGGGGGGAACGCTGGTCTCACTTGGTTTTTTACGCTCCATCAAGTTAGCCAAGTACAACCTCAGTGTTTGAGAGAGCATGGTAGAGGACTGAGCTTGAAACTGCCACAACATTGCTTTCACCTCAGCTTTTGACCAAAACAAGTCAAAAGGCTAGCACATACTCAAGGGGCAGAGAAATAGACTGTACCTCTTAATGGGAGTAGATGCAGGAACTCTGACCAGTTTTGTAATCTACCACAGCTTTTCAGTAAATTAGTGGACATCTATGAGCTAATTTTTTTATTTTTAAAGAAGCTTTAGATTACATAAATGTTACATTGAAAATATAGAGGATTCCCATATATCCCCCACCGTCTCCCACAGTTTCCCCCATTAACAACATCTTTCTTTAATGTGATACATCCGCTACAATTGATGAACACATATTGAAGCATAGCTACCAACCATGGACTATAGTTTACATTATAGTTCACACTTTGCACCACAAAATCTCATAGCTTTTGATAAAATGTACAGTGGCCTGCATCTGTCACTGCAGTGTCATGCAGGACAAGTCCAACGTCCGCATGTTACACCTACTCTTCCCTTCCCCCACCCAGAACCCCTGGTAGCCACTACCTTTATGTCAATTACACAAGTCCTTCCATTGCTAGAATAATCATAATTCTAGTTAAGTCCATACATTCATTCGCCCCTCATGTCTGTTCACTCCTCAATCTTGAGGATTTGGGGATGTGATATCCACTCTACCTCTACTTAGAGGGGCCCAGATCCCATGGGACAGATGGATGGTACTGGATTTGAGAGAGAGAGACTTCGTTTCTCTCTGATAGCTTAAGAAGCTTTGAGGTATAAAACTGAGAAGTTGTTCATTATGTTTCTTACCTTGTGGAGAAATAAGTACAGTAAGAGAATGCATCCAAACTGCTAAAGATGAGGCCCCATATCTGTTTTTGATTCATGTTTCTTGGGGTTCAGCTAGAACCTATTTAACCTTTCCCTGGAATTTGAGAGCTAACATTACCCATTTATGCTTAAGTTAGTTTTACTTGGATTTCTTTCACTTGCAACCCCAAAGTATCTCAAATGGTATATGGAAATGGTGGTATACCTGACAAATTCTAAAATAAGGAATATGCAAGGTGGGGTGAGGAGACAGTTAGGAGCCCTAAGACCAGTTCTTGAAATGTGGGAACAAAGTTACACTGTAACATGATATTTCTTAGGACCTAGACCAGGTACCCACCAAAGCTTGATTTTATAGGAAATAGTCAGAATATTAAAGTCTGTTGGTTTCTTGCAGTCCTCATGAGACATTGTAAGGAAGAGATAAGCACCAGTTCAGCTGATAGGGAATGGAAGATGACTCTATAGTCATAAATAAAGCTCTCTCTGCTTCAAGCCAATGATCTGAGTTTGTGTTACTGAACTGCAGAAATACTGTGTAATTTCTGATTAGGAGCTGTTGATCCTGGCAATTAGAATGGAAATACCAGAAATATCAAGACTTCTGGATCCCCTAGGTTATTTCCAAGCACTTTTATGAGCACCACTGCCTGATCAAGGGGTTCCTTTTTTTGTGAAATACACTGGTCTAAAAGCAGCCTAGAGGAGGGATAACATTTAAAAAGTTAAAATATTAAAAAATCTGGTATTGTTAATATATTTTGAGATTTTTCATTGAGTCTCTTTTGTACAAATTTTGGTGAACCCGCAAATACATTTTAAAAAGTACACATGAATTATTTAGTCATAAGGTTTAACCCTCTGAGCTCAAAATAACTCCATTACATCAATTTCTTATTTACAAGGACTGGGGATGGAAACCTTTTTAGTTTCATTCTGAGGTAACTGGATTTATAATCCATTTTTAAAAGGTACTTTCAGAGTTAGAATAATCATATACAGGAAAATGCACCAACTTATTTTAAGTATGCTTGAAGGAAAAGATTTCCCTGAATTAAATGTTCGGGTTACATTTATCAGTATTAGCACCTGTTGAAATTAGAATAAAATAACTTATCAAAAGTCTTTCATTTTACTCTTCTGTGTTTCAGTTATTTGCATTGATGAATAAATATTCTTTTTTCCCCCAAAGCGTATAATCTTGAATAAGTCTTAACAAATTTTTTTGCATCTTTTAGCAGGCAAAGGGATTTGACCAGAAGTTTTATAATATGTAAAACTGCCATACCAGAAGGCTCTGTCCTTTAACATTCATCTAGGGTATTATTTTCATTCTGTCAGTCAGTATTTATTGGGCATCCACCATGCACAGTGCTGCATTATTATCATCATCAAGTATTCCTGAAAGTCTCTTCTGTTGCTGGCCTAGGAACTAAGAAGATGAAAAGGCACATATTTCCAACTCTGTAGCACTTTATTTTTAAAATTTTTTAATTTAAATTTTTTAATTTTTAATTTTTGTCTTTATTTTTTTAATGTTACATTAAAAAAAATGAGGTCTCCATATACCCCCCACCCCCTCACCCCACTCCTCCCCCCATAACAACAACTTCCTCCATCATCAATAGACATTCTTTGCATTTGGTGAATACATCTCTGAGCACCGCTGCACCTCATGGTCAATGGTCCGCATCATAGCCCACACTCTCCCACAGTCTACCCAGTGGGCCATGGGAGTACATACAATGTCTGGTAACTGTCCCCGCAGCACCACCCAGGACAACTCCAAGTCCAGAAAATGCCGTTCTGGAGGACAGTTTGGTGGTTTCTCAAAAAACTGGCTATAGATTTGCCATATGACCCAGAAATTCCACTGCTGGGTATATACCCAGTAGAACTGAAAACAAGGACACAAACCAATATATGCACACCAATGTTCATAGCAGCATTGTTCACTATTGCCAAAAGTTGGAATCAACCCAAATGCCCATCAACAGATGAATGGATAAGTAAAATGTGGTATATACATACAATGGAATACTACTTAGCTTTAAGAACTAATACACTTCAAACACACGTGATAACATGGATGAATCTTGAGAACCTTATGTTGAGTGAAGCAACCCAGGCATTGAAGCACTTTATTTTTTAACACAGTGAATACTGAAAAGACAAAGCTGAGCAAAACTGGGATGAATATATGGATAAAATAAATACAATATTTATCAAAAGGATCACTGTTATTTAGGAGGTAGAGTCATAGGTGCTGTAGTTTTAAATAGAATAAAATGGGGAAGATGGATACCTTCTAGTTAATTAGGGAAGAATTTATGGAAGGAATAGAATTTGAAGAGTGTGTGTGTGTGGTGAAAGTGTGGACTGGGAGGATTGGATGCATATTTGAGTATTGGATAAACTTGGGAGAATCACCAGCCACTGCATATATTGTTGAATGAATTTGAATGACCCAACAAATGTTAAGTGAATGAATGAAATTTGAGGCATAAACACATCTGTCTGTGATATTAATAGTAAAGAGAACAAAGGCAGTAGGAAAACAAAAACAAAAACCCTACAAACAAAACAAAACAAAAAAAAAAAAACAAGATATGCAAGATAGTCCAGAGTAGTCTGATTTAAACAAACAAACAGAAAAACCCAAAAAACAAAAAGCTAACTCTGGACAGAGCATGTGTATCTTAGGATCTATAGGACAGTGGAAAACCAACATAAGACCTTAAAGAGAGAAATAGGTGATCATATATATCATATATTGAGACATTAAGAGTGAGTAAGCATCAAGTAAAAAAAAAGAGAGAGAAGAATTTTCTAAGAAGGGAGCAGCACATAAAAAGACCTACAGATGAGAGAATGTTTATGAGACTGAGGCTTAAATATATGAGGGAACTTATAAAAGAACAGGGGTTGAAGAAGTGGCAAGAAATGAAACTGGAAAGATGAGTAGACGCTACAGAAAGCCTTGGGAAGCCATAATAAAGAATTGAGACGTAGTTTTAAGGCGTTGGGAAGGCATTGCCAGTATGAAAACATGATCAAATTTGAGGTTTAGAAAAAGCACTCTGGCTACAATGTGGAGATTGGATTAGAGCGGGGTTACATTAAAGACTGAAGATAAAGAGAATAATTGGGTAGGCACTGCAATTATCCAGACACAAGATGGCATGGACTGGGAAATGGCAGTGCCGGTGGCGAGAAGTGAACATATTCAAATGATATTTACGAGGTTAGACAAACTCTTGGCAAGAATTCTACACAGATGAATGTGCCTTCTCAGAGCATCGCCTGAGAAATAACAAGAGTATAGCAGAGTATGTGCTACACTTCTTCATTGTAAGGTTTATTTTCCCTTTGTTATTATTAATAGTAAGTTATACTTTGAGAGACTGTGTGAATATCCTCCACCCAATCTCCTACTCACAATGGTTTTAACACTCATTGATGATTGTTACCTGAATCAGTTGTATAATGGCAAGTTTTTACCATTCTTCCTATTTATTAATAGACACTCTCCTTTGGCTTTCTCTCCTTCTCCCTCTTTATTTGGATTCATAGATTCTTTTCTAAATCAATATATTATAATCAATTCCTGTAGTTATCCATTTTGATGTTCAAATTGCCCACATTTTTGGCTAGTAAGAGCCCCTTCAAATTGATTTCTTTGTCCTTTGACATGCCCCATCAATTTTGAGCACCTCCTTTCTAGCACAATTAAATGTTTCCTATTCTCCCTGTACTGTTAGTATCCCAGCATTTTCTAAGAAGAGTATCCTTTTGTGGGAAATTACATTTAGCAACTAAGACCTGGGCCCTTCAGTGAATAGAGCAAAGAAACACTTTTTCTTAAACCCTAGTTTATACTGATAACTCTAATTCCAGTCTAACACTGTGGGACCTTTCTTCTTTGTCCCTCAATTCAATATTTGTATTTTCATTCTCCCATAGTAAAAATTCTGACTCCCAACAACTCCCATATAAACTGTCCATTTACTCAGTCCTATATCACAGGCATGCACACATGCACATACTCATTTAGAACTGCTGACCAGTACTACCAGCACTGCACAATCTTCCAAGTAAAGTTTGAGATTTCTTTGTACTTATTTTTGTCCCTAGACAACCCTCCCACTGAGGGTTACAGTAAGAATATTGTATTCAAAGGATACTTGGAGTAATTTTTTTTTCTATATAGTTAGGTTATCTAGTTGATACATAATTAGGTCCAGGCTTTTTGTTTCTAATCAGTTTAAGGGATTTTCACCCCATTTTTGTTGACGTAATTTTATTTTTTTACTATATAAAACATTTATATGGCTCAAAACTCAAAACTATATAAACAGATAGCCTCAGAGAAATCTCACCCTTTTCTATAACTTCTACTCTTTCTACCAACCTTCTTTTTTTAAAGATTTATTTATTTATTTTATTTATTTCTCTCCCCTCCCCGCCCCCCCCCCCCCCCCCGCCTGCCCTGGTTGTCTGTTCTCTGTGTCTATTTGCTGCGTCTTTGTTCGTTTTGTTGTCAGCGGCATGGGAATCTGTGTTTCTTTTTGTTGCGTCATCTTGTTGTGTCAGCTCTCCATGTGTGCGGCGCCATTCCTGGGCAGGCTGCACTTTCTTTCACGCTGGGCAGCTCTCCTTATGGGGCGCACTCCTTGCGCGTGGGGCTCCCTTATGTGGGAGACACCCCTGCATGGCAGGGCACTCCTTGCGTGCATCAGCACTGCACATGGGCCAGCTCCACATGAGATGAGGAAGCCCGGGGTTTGAACCGCAGCCCTCCCATGTGGTAGATGGATGCCCTAACCACTGGGCCAAGCCCGCTTCCCTCTATCAACCTTCTGTAGGTAACTTTTAAAATTTTTCTGCTTTATCCTTATATTTCTTTTCCTCCTTTCTTAATCAAAAGCATACTATATATACATACAATTTTGCATGTAGTTTTTTCATTTAACAATATATACTATAAATCACTATATTTTATATATATCTTCCTCATGAAATTTGAAATCATTTTAGGATGTGATGAACAATGATCCACATATTCATATTCATTAACTTATAATTCATGAAACTCATGCAATTTACTTTTAAATTGTGTAGCCCAGCTTGGCCCTTTAAAAATCACCTGAATTCTCCATTAGAGAGACACTACCATGTATAAGTCAATGCCAGCCATGAGTTTTACATGAAACGTCTCAGGAGAAAAGAATCAATTACCAATGCAAAGTTTGATGGCTTTTTCTTCAGTGGTTTTTGCAATGTACATTAGACTATGGAATCCTGTGACTGCCACTGGCTTCAGTTTTGTCTTTGTGAAGCATCTATTTTACTAGAAAAGCCAAATGCATGTTTACAGTTGATTAATTAGCTAATACTAAGTTAGAGTAGTGAAAAAGAGGATGTTTTACAACATTCATAATCTATCCACAGATAACACTTTGACCACAGCAAAAAGTAAAACAAAAATTAAGCATCTACTAGAAGAGATTTCTGAGTTTAGGGATTGTCTGACTGGAAACTTCACCTCCTTGAGCATAAAGAAAAGATGTTGTTTTGAGATATTTCCCAGTAGCAAAAGTTTGAAATCAAAAGTGCTTTGCAGAGGGGCTATTCTTCTAGTTTTATAATCTTTCTTGTATTCATTTTGAGGACTGGCAAAGTTAAAGGGTAGAGGTTATTGGGAGGCATGTATATATATTTCAATATATGAAAGTTCAACTGCACTTGCTTTGAGAAACAGTGAGCTCCTTGTTACTGGACAAATTCAAGCAGAAGCACAGATCTCCCAAAGATGCTGAAGAATTTCAGCACTGGGTATAAGTTGAATTAGATTCCTTGTAAGATCTTTTCAGTCTAAGATTCCATGCATTAAAAAAATAACTGTTAAAAAATATAGAACTGTTAATTTGTGGTATGTGTATGTTTTTTTCCTTAGAAAAAGTTAACCTTTTACAATTTGAGACTTGAAAATAATTTTGTTACTTTGTTTCACGAGATATGGCTAATTCAATAGGTCATAATATAAGTATACTCTTTTTCCTTTAAAATATTACACAAATGATGCTTTGGTCAGCTGAGATTTTACCTGTCTTTTATAATGTAATGTTTAATGTCATTACTTTTTATTGAGACCCTATACAGAAAAATTACGGACAGTTTGGAAAATAGAGGGTACTTCCACCCAGAATCCAACAATTCTGATGCAGTTATATGAAATCACTGGTATACATGGTTTTGCATATGAATATTCAAGATATTTTCTCAGAGACTAGTGTACAGGAACTAGTCACTTAGCTTGTGAATGAGTCTGATTCACTGGAATCTGCTCTCAATTTATCTGTTTTTGTTTTTTTAACATTCAGTTTTGCCACCATATTTACAATTAACTAGTTTAAGCTTTGACATTATTCATAATTGAAACTCAGTTTGGTGAAACCAGGTCAAGTTAGGTGTAATTTTATTGAAATATACTCTTCTACTTGACCTCTAAAGAAAATGAAAAATTTTAAAAATCACTTTGTTGCCTAGAAGAAAAAAATTTGCTGTGATATATTCCACCTCAGAACAAACAAAACAAAACCCCAAGATCTTTTCTTGTCCCACTATGCCCCAATATGGCAGTCCCAATCTGTGTACCCTCTTCATGGCAAAACCACTTGAAAGAAATGTTTTCTACCATCATTGTCTCTACCTTTTCACATAGATTCTGTTTTCATCCTGATTCAGTGGGGCTTCCATTGCCACTAATACTCGAACACAACTTTTGTTAAGTCTACCATATATCAACTCTACCATTGATATAGCCATGATATAACTATGAGGATGAATCCAATGGTCACTCCTCTGTCCTAGTTTTTTTTTTAGCCTTTCAGCAGCATTTGATAAAGTGTGACTACTTCCTCTTTCTTGAAATGCTTTATTCTCTTTGTTTAAATGACTTCACAGGCTCCTTATATTCCTTCTCCCTCTCTGGCTGCTCCTTTCAAGTTTCCCCGGCAGAATCTTGTCCTCTGCTTGAACTTAAAGGCTTTTGTTGTGTTTCCAGAGTTTAGGCCTGGAAAACCTTCTATTTTCTATTATTACACTTTCCCTGAGTAATATATCCAGTACCTTTGCTTTATATACACCTACCTGTTAATGACTATGTTACCTCCACCTCCAAATTGTGCCTCCAGTTCCAGACATGTACACCCATCTGCCAACCTGATACCACCATTCAGGTGATGAGCAGACAGTTTAAGCTTAACTTACCAAAATGGGACTCATGATTTCCCCTACCCTAGCATCCCAAATAACTTCTCTCTACACTTCCACATTTCAGTAAATACAACTTACCCATCAGTTTAGTTCTGCAAGCCAAAAACTTAAAAGTTAACCCTGATTTATCTCCTTTTCTTATCCCCAGCATAATCCATTAATAATTTCTGCTAACTCCACTTAAGAAGATATGACCAGATTCTGACCACATCTAATCACCTCTACTGCTATACTATCTTAGTATAAACCATCTTCATTTCTCCCATGGAATACTGTAACAGCCTTCTAACTTGTATCCCTTCTTCCTCTCTTATACCCTTTCCTACAATCCATTTTACACTCAGCATCCGAAATGTTCTTTTAGAATACAAATCATATATTTCCATTCTTAAAACTCAATGAAAACTTTCTAATGTACTTAAGAAGCAAACAAAATTGAAAAATCCCTCCCACTTTCAACAAAATATCCTGTCTTTCCAATTTTATCTCATAACAATTTCTCCCTTGACCTCTATACCCTACATATACTGGCTTTTTATATTCCTTAATTATGCTATATTATTTTCTACTGCTGTGTAACAAATTATCACAAACTTAGGGACTTAAAACAATACCCATTAATTTTCTGTAGGTCAGGAATCCAGGCTTGGCTAAGCTGAGTGCTCTGTTAATGGTCTCACAAGGCTCCAATCAAGGTAATTAGCCAGGGTGGTGGTCTCTTCCAAGCTCAGGCGGTTGTTGGCAGAATTCATTTCCCTCCAGTTATTGAACTGAGGTTCCTGGTTTTTTGCTTGCTTTTGGCTGTGGGTCACTCTCAACTTCTGGAGACTGCTCTCAGAGTCTACCCTCATGGCTTTCTCACAACATGGCAGCTTACTACTTCAAAGCCAGCAGGGAATCTCTGACCTCAAGGAGGGCTCCATTTCCTCATCCAATTAGGTCTGTTCCACTCAGGATAATCTTTCTTTTGATTAACTCAGAGTCAACTAATTAGAGATCCTAATTACATATAAAAAATTTCTTTTGTCATATTGTATAATCACAGGAGTGATATCCAGCATATTCTGAGATTGGGCCCACACTCAAGGAAAGGGGATTATGCAGGGTATGTGCATCAGAGGATGGGAAACCAAAAGCAGTTTCTAGTATATGGATTAGGGAGAGGGGAGCACAGGGGAGCTCATTGGAGCTCAGTGTTCTCAATGAGATGAGACAAGATTAGTGTTAAGGTAGGGCAAGGTGGCTAGAATTTATGGGACAGAATATTGGAGAGGTGGGAACTGCGTGTAGTAAGACCTGAAGATCTGAAGAAAGGTTCTCTTTCTTTACTCCACTTTTTGGTTGAGTAATTATGGCTACCTTCAAGAGCCTGGGGAAAGAACCACTTGAAGTAGGATGCTGAAAAATTTATAGAGCTCACACGAATCAGGAATATTTCATGTTCCATCAGCTAGAAGAAGAGACCTAACTTGTAAGATATAGGGCATTGGATAGAGTACTCAAAAGAGTCTTACCTTAGTAGTGGGAATTAAATAACCCTGGAATAAAATATGCTCTGGAACTACCCTAACAAAGTTTAAAAGGAAGCCTTGAAATAAACTGATATGCAAGTAAATTAACTATGTGCCAGTAAAAAAGTATGCAGTAAAATCATTGTTCACCAAATGAGAAAAAAATATGACTTGCAAAGAAGTCAGAAGATACAACACATAATGCAGAGGAAAATAAAATAAATCAATAGAAACAGATGGAAAAATGAGAGAGATGGTGGATATACCAGACAAGAGCCTTAAAACAGCTATTGTGAGTGTGATAAATATGTTCAAGTATGCAAAGATATATATGAGCATCATGAAGGGAGATATGCAAGATAGAAAAAAAAAGACTGAAATGGAACTTTTGGGGAAAACAGATATGGAATCTAAAATGAAAAAATACACTAACTGGGATTAATGTCAGATTGGGCTGAAGAAGTAAAGATAATGAACTTGAAGACATAGCAGTAGAAACTAAAATGAAGCACAGAAAAAAATATACACATACACAAAAAGAAAAACCCTAAGGGGAGCAGATGTGGCTCAAGCAGTTGAATGTCCACCTCCCACATGGGAGGTCCCAGATTCAGTTCCCAGTACCTCCTAAGAAAACAAGCAGACAATCGGTAGACAATGAGCAAAAACAGCAAGCTGACAATGAGCAAGCAATAATCAAAAGCAAAATGAGCAGACAATATGCAAAAACAAACTAGTAAACAACAAGCAAAACAGATGAATGAGCCAAAAAAAAAACAAACCTGAAAAATAGAGGGAAGTGGATTTGACTCAACAGATAGAGCATCTGCCTACCACATGGGAGATCCAAGGTTCAAACTCAGGGCCTCTTGACCTATGTAATGAGCTGGCCCTTGCACAGTGCTGATGCATGCAAGGAGTGCTATGCCATGCAGGGGTGTCCCCCACGTAGGGAAGCCCCATGCACAGGAAGTGCATCTCATAAGGAGAGCCACCCAGTGTGAAAGAAGTGCGGCCTGCCCAGGGTGGTGTCACACACATGGAGAGCTGATGCAGCAAGATGACGCAACAAAAAGAGACACAGATTGCAGGTGCCACTGACAAGAATACAAGCAGACACAGAAGAACACACAGCAAATGGACACAGAGAGCAGGCAACTGTGGGGGGGGGGAGGGGAGAGAAATAAATAAAAAATAAATCTTTAAAAAAAAATAGAGCATCATTGAGCTGTGGGGCCAGTTAATGTGGCTAAAGTTCATGTAATTGGAGTCCCTGAAGGGGAAAAGGAATAGAAAACTAAGTTGGGAAGTAATATTTGAAATTAAAAAAAGAAAAGAAAACTATAAATCCACAGTTGCAAAAAACTCAGTAAACCTAAAGCAGGGTAAACTTACAAAGTCATATCAAGGTACATTAACATAAAATTAGTGAAAATCAGTGATGAAGAGAAAAATCTTAAACTTGGCCAGAGAGAAAAAGACACCTTACTTACAAGGATACAAAGATAATAATGAAAGCAGATTTCCTGTCACAAATTATATGAACCAGAAATGATTAAAGGACATCTTTATAGCACTGAAAGAAAAATGCTGTCAACCTAGAATCCCATTCCTGTTGAAAATATCTTTCAGAAATGAAAGAGAAATGAAAACTTTTCAGACTTACAAAAGCAGAGAGAATTCACTGTCAACAGACCTTTCCCATGAGAAAGATTAAAGGAAGTTCTTCAGGTAGAAGGCAAAAATGATAACAGATGGAAATTTTTATATACCAAACAATGAAAAGCTCCACAAGGGGTAAATAGGTAGGTAAATGTAAAAGACAATTTTCTCATTGCTCTTAAATTACTTTTAAAGTAATTGTTTAATGAAATAAACCCAGGTGTATATCAACAGATAAATAAACAAAATGTGATATATACATACAATGGAATATTATTTAGCAATAAAAAGGAATGAACGTCTGATACATGCTACTGTACAGATGAACCTGGAAAACATCATGTTGAATGAAATAAGCCAGGCACAAAAGGATAAATATTATCTGATCTAATTTATATGAAATAATTAGAATATGCCAATTCTTAGAGTTAGAAACTAGAATACAGTTTACCAGGATTTGGGGTGTGGGTAGAGAATGGGGAATTAATCCTTAATTGGTGCAGAGTTTCTATTTGGGATGATAGAAAAATTTTGGTAATGGGTGGTAGTGATGTTAGCACAACAATGTGAACATAATTAACACCAATGAATTTTATATGTAAAAGTGGATAAAATGGAAAATAAGGTTGCATATATGTTACCAGAATAAAAATTTAAAAAATCATGGAACTGTGCAACACAAATAGTGACCCCTAGTGTAAACTATGGACTAGAGTTAGTAATATAAATGTGATAATAAAGTTTCATCGAGTGTAACAGATGTACCACATTAATGCAAAGTGTTAATAGGGAAGACTGTGTGTGAGGGGAGTATATGGGAACTCTGTCCTTTCTGCATTTTTCTGTAAATATAACTTCTCTAATAAAAATAAGTTTAAAGTAAAAATAATAACAATAAATTGTGTTGTTCATACATATGTAGAATTAAAACATCTGACTATAGCACAAAAAATTGGAGCAATAATGTAATTATATTTTTGTTAAGATGCTTATACTTAAAGTTATTGGATTTAGAGTGCTTTATAGTGTAATTTCCTTAAATAATGTAAATGAGCCCTTCCATGTTTATAATTATCATTGTTTTCCACCAATATGTGAATGGTATCTTGATTGGGAATAAGATTCTTAGAACATAGTTCTCTTCTTTCCACTATTCTTAGAACACAGTTTTCTTTCCACAATCTATAATGGCTGACCCACTGTCTTCTAAACTCTAATGTAGCAGTTGAGAAGCTGGCTGCTAAACTGGCTTTCTTTCTTTGTAAGTAACCTGCTGTTTTGTTTTGTTTTTCCACCCTAAAACAGGCAACATTTTCTTTTTAACCATAGAGTTCAAAAATTCCATCAGTGGGAGAGGATGTGGCTCAAGCAGTTGAGTGCCTGCCTCCCATGGGAGGTCCCAGGTTCAGTTCCTGATGTCTCTGAAAAAAACAAAAACAAACAACAAGCAAAACAAATGAAAAAAACCAACTCAGGGAAGCCAATGTGGCTCAGTGGTGGAGGACTGGCTTCCCACAAATGAGGTTTTGTGTTCATTCCCCAGTGCTCAAAAAAAAAAAAAAAATTCTATCAGTTATTTTTAAATGTTTATCTTTTAAAATTACTCCTTCTTGGGAATTAGTGAGCTTTGTTAATCTGAACATAACTCTTCACATCAGGAAAAGTTTTCTTCTATTATTTATTCAAATATTACATCTTGATTTGTTTTTTTTAATCCATTATTCACAAATTTACGAATTTGTAAGTAAATCTATATTTGGTGCCTATTAGATTTTCTATTTTTTTTATTCTCTGTGTTTTCTTCATTTGGTTTTTTAAAACACCAAATTTCTTTTTTTCAATGACTTTTTCTTTTTCTCAACTGAGTTTTAAAATTCAATTTATTTTAGTTCTGGAGACTCTTTTTACATATTCTAAAGGATAAAAGAGCAGGGTCTCCCTCACTAAAAGTGGTTTTAGGGGATTTAGGCTTCTGAAGGGGAAATAGATCTCGTTGTTTTTTGGTGGAATCGGGGATGGATTGTACCTAGCCCGACACTGCAATTCTTCTCCAATGCTGCTCACTCCTAGAAATAAATGGAAAAGAACATCTGGCCTCTTCCAAGAATGGGCGGAAGCTTCTCTCCTAGCTCTACAGATATCCATGAACCTGTGATAGTTGTTCTAAATTTTATGGGAAAAGGAAGCCTAAAAGAAGTTCTACTCCTTGATCTTTGGCCAGTAAATATAAAGCCTGGACAGTATTTTCTTTCTTAGGATTTGAGAACTCAGGTGATTCTAGGCTTTTTTCCAGTCTCTGAGAGTAGACTTCATTTCTTCTTAGTCAAGTAGTCCCAGCAGGGAGTTAGAAAGAATAAGGAGTAGGGAATAAAGACATTTTCTGTCTTCTTACCAAAATCCATCCATACTGTCTTCCACACAGATTAGGTTCTGTCTTACTTGGTCGTCTCTGGTAAGGTATATCACAGAATAACTAACGGGACATACCAAATATTTCCCCTTTTTAAGTCCTGCCATTTTTGCCAAAGTAAGGTTGTTTTAGAGGGTAACTTTTAAATAAACTTTCTCCTTTGATGCATCTATAAAAACTGGAGAATTTATTCATAGTAACATAAACAGTTGGAGATTTGACAGGGTCATTCTGATTACCAGTAGGAGTTAACTGCAATTCATGTGTTTCATGGCAGCAGACTTATTTTTACTTCAAAGTCCTAGTATTTTCAGATAAGAATCTAATTGTGAGATATTTTACAGAAAGCATTTGAAATTTATTTCCCACTGATGCAGTTTTTGGAACAGTAATCATATTCTTTCCTCCTCCTACCAAAAAAAAAATGTCCCTACCAAATTATGTATTATTTAGGTTATATTATTTGCTATTTTCTTTGGCAAACTTAAGGGTAAAAATAAAAAAAATTTAAAAAAAAGCAGTAGGTGACTGCTGATACTGCTTTAAAGACCTGATTCATACCAATTTTGTGATTGTTTGTGGTTTTGCTAGTCACACCACTTTCTAGCAGGGCTTACAGACAGGAATGAGGCTAGAAACTAGAAATAAGGAAGACATAGGAGCACGAGCTTGGAGCAAGGAGTACTTGGTAAAAAACTGAAGAAAATTCACTTTTTAAGTCTTATAAAATATTGTGGAAACTTCTTGTTAAACAACTTCTCAAAATTATTTGTTGATACTTGTTATTAACGTGAACACATGAGATATTGAGTTTGCTTTAATTCACTTGGCATATATGTTAGTAAGAATAACAATATACACATTAATCTTCTTATGTTATATTAAGTCTCACAACACATTCTCCCTTTCCCTTCTTATCACTTAAAAAGTCAAATTAACTTGTGTCATTTTGCAGTTTAACATTTATAGAACAATAGTGTTAAGGCTCTGTGCTACTTATTACCAACAATAAATACTGCATTTTCCCTTTTATATTCCAGATTTTGCTTTCAGAGTAGCTCTACAGTACTTTGAAGTGGAGGTATATATATGTTAATCATTTATTTTAGCATTTCTACAATGCAAGAGCCTAAATAGAAATGAGAACTGATTATATTTTATGAACTCGTTACGTAAGACCATTATCTGAATATTTCACATTAATAAAATTTGTTTTATTTATCTGAATAAATGTAATGATTTTAGAAGTTATTTCAAAAATAGAAATTGTGAAGTCGAGATATGAAAATTATGAAATTTGCAGTTGCCTCAGGATTGCTTCTGCTTTCTGATAGACATTTCATCAAATCACTTAGTATTTCATTAGCTAGAATCACAAAAGGGTAAATATTTTCCCAATTTCATTTTTATAATCACCTTTGTGCCTTTATTATTATGTACAATAATAATAAATAACATGTCATACATACATATGTTTTATTTCATTTTAGTTTTTTTTTCATATACAGGTGAATATAAAAATGAAATTGGAGTCATGCTGTACATTTTATATCTTCACTTGTTCTTGAGAGTTTTCCCATGCCAATAAGGTTTTTTGGAAAACTATATTTATAATAATAAAATTCAAATATATGTACATAGTGAAGCTGGGGAAGTGTTAGTTCTTGGCTATGTTGCATGAAAGAATTTAAGAACATGCCAGTTTAGTTAGGCCGGTAAAAAGAATTTATTGGGAAGTGGGGGGAAAGAACAGAGCTTGCTGAGAAATGGGAGAGAAGGATGGAAATATGCACTGAGATTTGATGTGGTTTCCTCTAGGCAGAGAGAGCAAGATTTGACTTATGCGGTCTCCTTTTAAGTTGTTAATTATTCCTTCCCTTTCTAATGCTAAAGGAAAGGGTCCCAGCCCTTATCAGTTATCCTACCTATGGTGGGGGCCTATAGTGAGGCCTGTTTTGAATACCTGGGGCCTCCCCTTAGCCTTGGAAAGAGTCCCAAATGGACCTCAAGGTCAGGGTCTTGGTGGGGTCTTGTGGCCATGTTGTCTCTTGGGTCATGCTGTCTGCCAGCCATGTTGTGGCTCGTCTTCTCCACATTTCCCTGTACTAACCTGCCTCAACTCCCCCCTAATAGAGTTCACGTTTATTCTTAAGGGGGTGCAGAGGGGTGATGGTCATTCTTCTGTAGTTACTTCCTGCTGGTTAGGGCAGTAGTCCCTGCCTGACAAAGCATAAACTTCTCTACTTATTCTAGTGTGGTTGAGGGAAGACAGGTCTGGCACCCTGGTTGGAACTGGATGAAATCCCTGCATAACCAATAAGATGTTGATTCCATAAGAAACTTAAGGGAAGCGGATGTGGCTCAAGTGATTGGGCTTCCATCTACCATATGGGAGGACCCCAGTTTGATCCCCGGAGCCTCCTGGTAAAGGTGTGCCTGTGTGGTGAGCCAGTGCCCACATGGCAAGCTAGGCCCATGTGGCAAGATGATGACACAATGAAAAGAGAGACAAAGGGGAGAGTCAAGGGGAGACACAACAGAAACCAGGAACTGAGGTGGCTCGAGTGACAGGGAAACTTTCTCCACATTGGAGGTCCCCAGGATTGAATCCTGGTGAATCCTAGAGGAGAAAATGAGAGGAGAAGATAAAAAGAGAAATAGATACAGAAGATCATACAGCAAATAGACACAGACAGCAAAAACAGCAGGGTGGCGGGGGAGGGGGGGGCGGGGAGGGAGAGGAAAAAACTTTCGAAATAAAAAAAGAAAATTAAAATTTTGAGGAGACATGGTCCTATTAAAAGGGTAAAGACGATGGTGGTAGGTGGGCCCCAAAAGGGGGGCAGTCATGACATACCAGACCACAAGAGTGAGAAAGGCCAGATGCCTTCAGAGGATGCATCCTCTCAAAGTTGGTGGGAAACAGCATTCTTCCTTGAGTCCTTTTATGCTGTTGGTTAACTGTAGGGAGAGATTGTGGTAGACCTACTGGGTTTGGGTAAAAATGCCAACCCCAGTTGTCCCAATTGTGGTTATGCTTAGGACAGCTAGGGGAGGTGTGAAGAGAGGCACTGCCCTAGACATAAACTCACAAAGACAGTATAGGCAACAGCAAGACAAGCATATGGCAAACAAAATAAAGATGGCATTTAAGAGAGCCACTCCTTTATCTTGTAAGCACACTCATTAACTACTTAGAAAATGAATTAAGTTTACCAGGACTTTTAACATGTTCAATATCCCTCTGCATATGATCTAGAATAGAAAAGATGTCATCATAATCATCAAGCATATAGGTACAGTACTTAATACTAATCAATGCATAAGTTCCTCGTTGAGCTGCAATTAATAGATCTAAGCTCTAGGTTTGCAATACCATGCATGTTATCTCCCCATGGGAGCAGGCCATAATGCCAATTGTGTTGTTTAAGTTCTACTCATAGTACTCTGGCAATTCTTGGTCCACTTGATATGCCCTTCCCACAGCCAGCATGCTGCAGCACCATTGACTCTAGAGAGAAGCCAGGAAGGTAAATCTCCAGTGTTTCACCAGTCTGGTACGTAACACCCGTTCAGCACTATGAAACAGAGGCAGTCTGGAGGCAATGTTCATTGTATATCTGGCCATGTCAAGCTATCACCAGCTGCTGCAGGAGTCTAAAATCGAACATACTCTCCATCCACTTCAGGAGCATAAACAGCGATGCAGAAGATACCTTTATTGTATTAGGGGTCAGTGACCAATCTAGTGACCAATAACTCAAATGGAGAAGCAACCTGCAAAGTATTTGGGCCTGGTTTGAACGCACAAGGAAGTCTGACAATATTGAAGTCTATCTCTTGATTTTATACACTTTCTTAACATTTCCAATGCAGTTTATAACATATCAAATGAACTAACGTTTTTAGTACTTTACTTTTTACCTCTACACCTTTACTGTGATGTTAATTAACAGGTATTTTACTTTAGCAGTATAGGAAAAACTACTTTCTCAATTATTTTATGAAAACTGAAGACTCCCAATGGAATCAAGATTTTCCTTCCTTACACACCACCTTAACATGCAGATTGAGGTGGCCTGTGGCAGGTTTCCCTGTTATGAAGTTAGTTTTTATTATTAATATCAACTTAGGTTTCTAATTAATAATGGCTTCTTGGAATTAACCATTCAAATGCTTCAGTTTAGAAGATACTTTCAAAAACTTCTTATAATTAGAAGTTACTTTACCTTTTAACAAGCTTATTAAATTACAATTAGCAACAAATGAAGTTTACATTATCTAGTTAAGAGGTGGCAGATCTACATTTCCTTCTTTAACTTAATATCATTAAACATGAACTTACAACTTTTTTTTTCTTTTTTTAATTATCTTACAACTTCAATCATTTCATCATCTTTAAGATTCAATACATATAAGGTTAATTTACTTGATATTCTGTAAACCTAGGGAGATAACACCTAAGCTAAATAAAATTGAAACCATTAAAGTTTATGCAGAAAATGTTCTTTTTCCTTCCTTTACAGGAGGATAAAACCTCTTTTAATAAAATTCTAAAACTGTGAATAATCTTAAAAGCATACAGACTGCTAGGTTCTGGAATATATTATAATTGTTTAATTGTTTTAATCATAATTTAGAAAAGATCTTTCCATAGCTTTCAAGGATTTTTCCTTTACTTACTTAAATTTGACAATTGGATTATTAACCACCCTTATTTTAAGATGGTAAAAGGCTTAAATTGGGGGATTATAGGACAAACTGATTCTTAATTCCCCAGCCTAGTAAATAGAGTTTTAATCTTCCACACCTAGCCCCTCCCCTCATAGCACTTGCAAAAGAAGGCCCTTGGGGGCTGGGTAGGAAGCCCCCAAGAACTCAGGAAATTTTTCTTCCCTCTCCCAATAGTTGTTTTTCTTTTAACTGTTTTCTTTTTTTAAAAATTTATTTCTCTCCCTTTCCCTGCCTCCCCCCCAGTTGTCTGTTCTTGGTGTCCATTCGTTGTATGTTCTTCTGTGTCTGCTTGTATTGTTGTCAACAGCACTGGGAATCTGTGTCTTTTTGTTGTGTCATCTTGCTGCATTGGCTCTCCATGTATGTGGCACCACTCCTGGGTGGCTGCACTTCTTTTTTCACGCTGGGCTGCTCTCCTTACAGGGCGCACTCCTTGTGTGTGGGGCTTCCCTTTGCAGGGGACACCCCTGTGTGGCATGGCACTCTTTGCATGCATCAGCACTGCACATGGGCCAGCTCATCACATAGGTCAGGAGGCCCTGGGTTTGAACCCTGGACCTCCCATGTGGTAGGCAGATGCTCTATCCATTGAGCCAAATCTGCTTCCCCCCAGTAATTTCTATATTCAGATTTCTATATGACCTTTCCATCCTGCTTAACCTAATTTAGGTTCCAGGAATATTCATTCACATATTTAACCACATATTTAATTTTTAACAATTTGAATAGAGCTCTTTTAAGAATCTCCATTTGCTAATTTGATATTATCATCCCAATGTATGAAGACCTACACTGAGCATATAGGCAGACACAAATGTTTAGACATAAAAACACAACTCACTAAAGTTACTTAACTTTCATTCTTTTACAACATTAGCTTAACTGTAAATAATATTTGAAAGATTTTTTTGAAAGCTATTTCTAATTACTCTAATTTGCAGTGTGACCATGCAGTTTTGCACAAGAATTTCATTCCTTTTAATTATTGACTTATAACCAAATTGTCCCCAATGTTTTAATTTTTTTAAATGATTTATTATTTATTTTTTATTTTATCCCCACCCCCACCCCAGTTGTCTGTTCTCTGTGTCTATTTGCTGTGTGTTCTTCTTTGTCCGTTTCTGTTCTTGTCAGTGGCAGGGGAATCTGTGTTTCTTTTTGTTGCATCATCTTGTGTCAGCTCTCTGTGTTGGAGGCACCATTCCTGGGCAGGCTGCACTTTCTTTCATGCTGGGCGGCTCTCCTTATGGGGCACACTCCCTGTGCATGGGTCTCCCCTACACGGGGGACACCCTTGCGTGGCACGGCACTCCTTGCGTGCATCAGCACTGCGTTTGGGCCACCTCCACACGGGTCAAGAAGGCCCGGGGTTTGAACCACAGACCTCCCATATGGTAGACAGATGCCCTAACCACTGGGCCAAGTCCGCTTCCCTCCCCAAAGCTTTAAAATATAATTTTCCTTTACTTCAGAATTTTGCTTATTTCCCATTTTGACTTTGGCAGAGCTTGGATGAAAAACACTAATTCCAGTATATTCTCACTTGCGGTCATTGAAGGCTCAGGGAAACTGGTTTCTTGCATTAATTGCTGCTTTTAGGAACTTCAACACTTGAGATGGGAGGCCCTCCCCACTCCCCAGTCCTCGGAGATAGCAGGACTCTGGTGGCTGTGGAGTGGAAGAGTGGATGTTCAACCCTGAGGGTCAAGAATTCCACCAGGCAGCAATTTATTCCACTCTTGGAGTCACAAGAGAGAGCAGGATTACTGGCCCCAGTAGAAGGACAGGAAACAGTGATACCTCAAATTTGCCTTCCTCCTAGCCATAGGGGGCAGAAGTTGTCATGAAATAACCATAAGCAAAGGCATGGGGTGAGGCTAAAACCGAAGTAACCATAAACAAAGGCAAACTGAGTTTATTATTATTTTTTCCTTCTTTATTTTCTTTTAAATGTTACATTCAAAAAATATGAGATCCCCATATACTCCCCACCCCTCCCACATCAACAACCTCTTCCATCATCGCGGCACATCCACTGCACCTGGCGAATACATTCTGGAGAACTGCTGCCCCACATGGACAGTGGTCCACATTGTAGTCCACACTCTCCCCCAGTCCACCCAGTGGGCCATGGCAGGACACACAACGTCCAGCATCTGTTCCTGCAGCACTACCCAGGATAACTCCAAATCCTGAAAATGCTCCCATACTATTATCTCTTCTTCCGTCTCCCTACCATCAGCAGCCACAATGGCCACCCTCTCCACATCAGTGCTACAATTTCTTCCCTTACTAATCACAATAGTCCCCCAGCAGAACACCAGTAAGTCCACTCCAATCCATACTCTATTCCTCCATCCTGTGTTCTATAATTACCACCACAATAGCCGAAGTCTAAGGGCAAGGGGAAGTGAGCTAAAGCAAGCCTGTGGTTAGACCTGGAGTAACCATAAACAAAGGTAAAATTAGTTTAGAATGATCACAATAGTAGATTCTAGGCTAAATCTACCCACTTATAGCAGTTTCAGGTATTATCCTTCTGCATCTATGTAATGATCTTAACTCTTTGTTATAGTTTCTAGTAAGTTTCCACTTTAAAACAATTTGGATACTTTCATTTATTAACTAAGCAACTAAAACAATTTCATTAGTAACAACTTTGCTAAGATTTTCTGCTTTTCCAGCAGCTGAATTAATTCCACTTGTGATTTCTTTTATGCATTATGCCTCAAATTCAATTGCAAGATAGTATTGACATTTAAAGACTCATTTTTAGGTTATTGTTCACAGTTATCCAGTTTGTAACAGGCAAACCCCAGGTCTGATTTATGAGTTCCTAGGTACGAGCAGACTAACAAAATTAAAGCAAGCATAGATTAGAACAGAAGAGAGAGTTTTACACACTTAGTTTAGCTGAGGAAAACACTTCACAATCACCTAGATGCAAAGCTCCCAGTGTCTGTCCATGGCAGAAACCTCATGCAGGACCCTCCACCTTAGTTCCTTCAGGACAATCCCTGTGCAGCTGCTAAGTATAGAGCTAAGGGGTTCAGAAAGCCCTGCCCTGACGAGACATGAATTGGGGCTGCTCTGGGAGCTGTATGCTATTAGTTTCCTCCCTGCAAGGGGTAAAGTCCTGTGAGGGTTTTTATCGTTGATAGGATTAGAATATTGCAAGGGAATAGGCAGTGAGCTAGGAATAGTCAGAAACCTTTTAATCTTAATTGATGGCACATGAGGAGGTTCTTATTCTCCAGGGGAGAGGTTTAGTAAAATGGCCTAGATCTTAATTTCCCATTCACTGCCCTCACTAGGCACAGCCTAGGCCAGAGAGGTCTGGAATGCAGGCCAGGACTGAGTAACTGGCTCCCACATTAATCAGGAAATCAATCTCACGTGGATGATGGATGCCATTCCCCTGCTTGCAGTTGTAGGCACTCTTGGCTCCCTGGTGTGCTGGGTGACCTTCTTCACCTCCCTGTTAGCTGGCCGGGGTAAGTCCAATAAACCAGAGGGTAGGAGTTGCAAGTTTGCTGAGGCTCAGGGCCTGGCTCTCACATGGACAGTCCAGAGATTCAGGTCTCCTGAGTATACACCAGCCCCAGCGCCAACCACAAGTCTGGTAAAAGTAACAGAAGAGGCATGTGTAGAAAGGTCATATCTGAGTCCAACTCCGTCACACTCAGGAAAACAAACTCCAAAGTAGGGCCAACTGACATCCATGTGGAATGTAAGCCCCTCTCAATATAGAGGTGGAGTGGACATAGCATGCCAGCAGGGTCCACAGGATGGAGGAATAGAGTATGGATTAGTGTGGATTTACTGATATTCTACTATGGAACTATTGTGATTAGTAATGGAAGATATTGTAGCACTGATGTGGAGAAAGTGGCCACAGTAGCTACTGAGGGTAGGGAGAGGGAAGAAGAGATGTGATGTGGGGGCATTTTCAGGACTTGGAGCTGAAAATGCTGGACATTGTATGCTGGGACAAATGCTGGACATTGTATGTCCTGTCATGGCCCACTGGGTGGACTGGTGGATAGTGTAAACTACAATGTAAAGCACTATCCATGTAGTGCAGCCATGCTCCAAAATGTATTCACCAAATGCAATGAATGTGCCAGTTTGATGAAAGGAGGTGGTTGATGTGGGAGGAGTGGGGTGAGGGGGGTGCAGGGTATATGGGGACCTCATAACTTTTTATTGTAACATTTAAAAGATAAAAGCCATAAAAAAAAAATCAATCTCACCTGCTATGTCAAGGGTCATCCTCCTGGTTGATGGGTCATGTGTGGCTTCAGGTCCCTTCTGTCCCCTGGGGCAAGGCCCCAGCAGTCTGTGAGGTGGGGCAGCTGGGGCCAGGTTCCTATTGAAGTGGAGCCTGGATTCTGGTAGCCCTGAGGTGACCAGTGCCTCTAATGGTGGTGGTTAAAAGGTGAGCCTGTCCTGGCCCTGTGCACCCCAGTCCTTTCCTTCTCCATCTTGGTGGCATGGTCTTACTTGTTGAGAACTGAGAAGGGTGCTTCTAAAGGGGAGTTAATGGATGTTTGGGGGCCCAGGGAGTTTCTGCAGCTTTCGATGGCTACGTAAGGCAGACTGGAGTTCCTAGGAGGATCTGCCCTTCTCTAGAGTTAGGACCTACCAAGAGAGTATTTTTATGGCCTCTGTGAGCTTTCTTTGAAATAAACCTGGATTTACAGGTTCAGCATCAGTTTCTAGGTTCTGTCTCTGAGTAACTTCCCTGAGCTTATTTTAAATTGACTGGTTTGGTAGTGCATTTCTTCATCCTTTTAAGGAGACATGACCACATGGTCTCTGGCCCTCTGGTCTGTCTGTTCTTTCCTTTCTTACACAGGTTTAACTGGAATTCAGAGTCTCATTCAGAGCCCACTCTCAGCCATACTGTGGCCATGTGGTGTGGCAAGAAAAGATTAGCCTCTTTCTTTTTAGATCATCAGTAGGCAGGTTGTCCCAGTTTCTGAGAAGGCACCCCAATGGGGAGTCTGCTGGAATGCTGGAAGAGTGGCTCATATTCCTAGGGGAGGATAAAATGCTTCTGTCCATCTGGATGGTGTCCTGCTGCTAGACCTGACTGAATGGATGGCTCACTGAGTCAGCGTCTTGGAAATTGGGGAGCCCTGTTCACTGTCCCCACATTCTAGGGATTGGGAGCTTTATGTAATATCTGGGTGTCCCCAGAGCCTTAGAGGTCTTGGGAACTTCTGGGCCTGATTCCCTGAACTTACCTCCAAATTGGGCTTTCTGGCTAGGAAAGGGACTGGCTTGGGACCTTTCTTCTGCCTACTTTTTAGAGGTCTTAGGAGTTAGTCATGAGTGAGCTCATCTCATGGTGACTCCCAGGGTCCAAGTTCTGCAGCTAAACCTGATATCAAAGGCAATTAAAAAGCAGAGACTGATCTAGGGTTTACAGGCAAACAGCCTCAGGGACCACCTGAAACAATCTCAGGGCCATCCCAGGGCTGAGAAGAAGCAAACCCTCAGAGCACTAGCGAGGATGGGACTCATGCCTTGATAACAAATGCAGTTTCAGTTTCTAAGGCATTCTAAAGCATCTCAGACCCAAAATGAGGACAGCTCCTGAAGAGGGAGCCGGAAGTCTGGACAGATGGGGTTTATGTCCTGTGGGAGCCTATCCAGGGACCCCTTTAAAATGGCAGATTAAAGGCACATCTAATTAAAGAGAGTTAACTAGTGGTCTAAGGAAACAATACAATGGGTGATAGCCATTCTAAACTTACAGACTTGCTGTTATCTCTTTTCTGCATAGTTTCATAATGGCTACTTTTTTAATCTTTCAAAGGCTACAGGATAGATTTAGCCCCAATTTCCTTTAGTTTCATATGAATTTAATTTCAGGGAAGCATCAATCCTAGGAACAACTGAATAAACCCTCAATTTGTGATGCCTATTGGAGATTTTCCAGAATGACATTTGACCTACTCTTTCTCTGATTGGTTTGTTTCTCTGGCTAAGCTTGGGAATACAATTTTCTGTCATTTGAATGTGTTGTACCTTAAATAGCATATCCCTTAGTGTTAAGAACTCTTGCTCTTCAGCAAGCTTTTCAGTAGCTGATTGGGTTCTCAAGGATTAAGCACTAATCGTATTGCTTTCTGCTTTCAGTGATGGTGCATGCTTAGAGCTACCCTTCCTAAATGATATTCTATCAGCCTGTGTTCAATTAGGAGAGAAATGCCACATAATAATTCAAACAGACAAAGTTTAACATAAATAGTTATTAAACTATGATAAGAGAGAAACTATAAAGATTTAAAATGAACTCAAAAGCTGGGGGTGAGTACCAGAGAAAGACAAACTTGGAAGACAGCCCTTCTCTACATGGTTGGGGTTCAGCCTTCACTGGAGAAGGCACTGTGTGGCCAACACCACAGAGAACTCTGAGGCTGGGGTGACCGTTCAGAGCTGTCCTGGGTTGGGAGGAGGAACTGGATTTCATTGACCAGAAATGAAAATTGGAGGCAATATTGGAGAGAGACTACAACAGGAAGGGGTTTAGACTTTGGGCAAGTTGTAAGAATGACATTCCCTAGTGATATTGAAAGTGGCATTTTAATGGTATGGCATCAGATCTGTTTGGAATAGTTCTGTTTAGTCAGAATTGTGTTACTTTGAGGGGATTTTTAGATGATAAAATCCATAGCCGAGGAACAGAAAACTTCCTTTTTTCTAGGTGAAATTGGTTGAGAATTATCAAGGTGGAGCAGTGAGGAATGAATCAGCAATTACATCTAGTCAATCAAATTGCTTATGTCGTTAGTTGTTCTGGGTCACCCCCAGTTTAGTACTTCAGAAAGATGATTTATCCAGCAAGGGTTTAATACTTCAGCAGGACAGGAAGTGGTTTAGGTTCTCCAACTCAAGCATTTGAACTAGGATCTGGCAGAGTTCATTAAATGTTGGCAGACAGTAAGAATGTGCAGGCTGATGGATATTGGCATGTTTTGAACTTATCCTGGGGTCTTAGGAAGATTGTTTTCAACTGTTTTTAAAGTTTATCTCACGAAAGAGCTGGGCTTTTAAAAACACTCAGCATTGTTAATTTGATTAATAATTAAGGGTAGCTTTTTAAGTGAGAAATCATGATCAGTTTTGATTTCCTTTGGCTTGTGTAAATTAGTGAAATATTTCAATCAAAAAGCATTTTTCAAGTGTTATTGAGAATACACAAGAAGCATATTAATTCAACATACCATCAAGTCCCTTTTCTGTGCCACATACTGCTCTACATGCTAGGACTACAAATATTAAGTAAGATATAGATCCCCCCTTTACAAGCTGTTACCACTGAGAAAGAATTTTCTTTTTTTAGATAGTATTGTTTATTTATGTTAAATCAACCAGGTAAAAGTTGCACCTTGAAATGAAAGAGTAACCTCAAAGTTTTGCTTCTGAAGCCTTCTCCCAGTATGCACACTGGAATATTCATTGCAGCAGATAAAATTGATAAAGATGGCTTTAGAATTAAAAATAACCTAAAATCTAAACTGATCTTGAACATGGGTCAATTTCAAACCAAAACCACAGACCCGGATAATTTCTATCAGGACATACTGCATTTAAATAAGATTTTATTCAAGTATATTATTCATACACGAGCATATGTAAACAATAAGTGTATAGTAAAAGTTGTGAACTTTCAAAACTAAAAAGCGTATCATCACACAGGGCTCCCATACATTACCCCACCATCAACATCGTACAATTTTGTGAAACAATTGTTACAAACTATGACAAGCATTGTCAAAATATTACTACTAACTGTGGAAGCCCATAGCTTACATTTGGTGCATTTTCCCCAAATCCACCTGATTATTAACACCCTCTATTAGTATTATACATTTGTTATAGTTCATAAGAGAACATTCTCATATTTGTCTGTTAACTACAGTCCATTTTCCACCACTGGATTCCTTTGTTAAACAGCCCCTTGTTTTCTACAGTCTATTCAAAGTTTACGTTCGGTGGCTCTCATTTTCATCACAGACCTGTGCTCATTTTCATCACAGACCTCAGTCAATTTTAGAATGTTTTCATTACTCCCAAAGGAAAAATTTTATGCCTCCAAATGCCCCCATAGTTGTCTCTTAGAATTGATGTACTGTATTTTTGCCATTGCTGCAAAAATATTATAGTATTAGTAACTATAGTCCATAACTTATATGAGCTGTAATTTCCCCATGCATCACCATATTCTTAACACTGTAAAAGAAGAACATTCTTAT
Organism: Dasypus novemcinctus; assembly: GCF_030445035.2. Classification (NCBI taxonomy): domain Eukaryota; kingdom Metazoa; phylum Chordata; class Mammalia; order Cingulata; family Dasypodidae; genus Dasypus; species Dasypus novemcinctus. The sequence goes on along the minus strand of NC_080684.1, from coordinate 83,732,154 downwards.
ATTTATACTATTAACCACATTCTTCATCCACCAACGAAATCACTGGTATACCCTAGATTATTTTCTAGTTTCCTTTCAATTGACATTACGTCCACAGACTACGCCTTTCAACCACAATCTCATTTATAGGACAGACTGCATTTAAAAAATCTAACAATTCAACCTCTCTACACTGGAAACATAAACTCATCAGATATATTTAACACACACATATGTATATATACATACACAACCAACAACAAAATTCCCTTCGGTGGAGATAAATTTCTTAATTTACATTGTGTTGTTGTCTGTATTTTTTGGGGGAAAGAGAATATATTTAAATGTTTTAAAATGTCCTTTTATTGGGAAGCTACTGTGGCTCAATCAGTTGGGCTCCCGTCTGCCACATGGGAGGCTCTGGGTTCCAAGGCCTCCTTGTGAAGGCACAGCTGGCCTGTGTGCCGCGGAGAGCTGATGGCCCAAGAGCCGGGGAGAGCTGATGGTCTGAGCCCCAGGGAGAGCTGACAGCCTGTGCACTGCAGAGAGCTGGCACAGCAAGATGACACAATAAAAGGGAGACAAGCAGATACAGGTAAAAATGCACAGGAATGGACACAGAGAAGAGAGAGCAAAAGAAAAGGAACAAGCTGCAAGGGGTAGGGAGGGATAAATAAATAAATAAATCTTTAAAAAAAAGATATCCTTTTATTTGCCATTAATTTTTGTTTATTGAGTAATGATTTGCCAAGTTGTGATCTGGATTTTAGTTTTGCTTACATCTTTCACTCTTATTTCATACTGTGTTTTAGTGTGATCTGTGTTTGTGTTTAAACTGGGAGAAATGGAAATCATATCTACCCTTAAGGATGTTGTGAGATTTATTATTTAATGTTTATAAAAGATACGAGGAGTCCATAGATTGTATACTCTTATTGGTAAGGGGTTATTTGGACATACAGTTAGTGCAGTTATATTGTGTAAAAAAGGAATTTGGCCTGTTCTTTTGGAACTATTTAAATTTCAATTTTCATAGTTCTTTATGTAAGCTTGACAGATTAGTTCTAAAGGTATGGAAGGGAAAGCAATGTAAGTACTTAATCAAGATGTAAGATGCCATACAAAAGTAAAGTCAGTGTACATAGCAGTCATTAAGCACACAACTTACCAGAGCTATTATGGTTCTATTTCATTTTGTTGAGAAAGACTTGGTAATTGTTCATGGAAATGCTTGCAAATTACATGCATTTTAAAAACTTCCTATTTGAATGCATTTAAAAGATTCTACATCAGTTTGCTCTTTGACCCTTTATGTTTTTCCTTCATGCTCTCCATGAATGTTCTTAATTTGCTATATTTTTTTCTGAACTTGTTCTACTATTTTAAGAGACTGTTTTGATCCTGCAGTTGAATTTGCAAACTCTAAAGTTCTAATACCTATTGTATTTTTTAAAATGGGATTTAATATTTTAGTCTTAATTTCTGTTGCTTTATGCTTTTCATAGATGCAACCCGGATATATTGTCTTTTATTTCTGTTCTCTTTTTAGATGAGAAAGTTGAGTAACTATATTATCCTACAGTTTGTAATAAATGTATTTTCTCATAATTTTTTTAAAAATTGAGGCTCATTGCTTATTGTGTAATTTCCTTCAACCAATAATGTGAATAATGGAAATCACCCCAAAGTATCAAATCATTAGTCTAAACCATCTGTCCCTCATCTCCTGACAATACTATGTCCTTAACCGACCCTTGGCCATATTAATTTTAATAGACTGTGAAAAATCCCAAATTTCTATTCTATTTTATTTTTTTTACTTTGATTTAGTGTCATTATAACCCAGACTCAATCAGTTCTCTGCTGATCTAATAGACTTGATGAGTAATTTTTATTCCATTACATTCTTTGTTTTTCCAAATTTTACTTTCATTTCCATATTTCCTGGGCGGGGGGGGGGGGAACCACTTCCCCAGAAAATAGATGAAAATATACAAGGAAGGTGGCATATATAATACAAAGATGAGGACTGACAAGCAATATACTATAGTATATTGAAAATGCTAAAATATTGCCATGTAGATGAGGATTTTTATATTTTGATTGTAGAGTTATTGGAAATCTTTTTTCACATGTTCTTCTGATCATTATTTTCTGTTTTTCAGTCTGATTCACACACTTAATTATGATTATATACATGCACATATGCGTATATATATTTATACACACACACACACCCTAGCACTGAGCCATTTCTATTTTATAGCTGTCTAAAGGAGGCAATAGAGAATGGGGAGGGACCAGACTTGCCAAGCCAAAATGAGTGTGCCCAGAACTGTGCTTGTCACTTGCAGGAAACGTATATAATAGAAAAATTCTCCCTCTGATTATAAAAATAAGATGTATTTCATGTAACATCTAGCAAATAGTTCAAAACAGTAGATTTAGTGGTCCAGTTTACCTGTATTGATGGAATTCAGAGAAAAGTAACAGACTCCTTTGTACCGAGACATATAGAGGATTTCTGGTTTATGATCACAATGGCATTAGTAGTAGCAAATCATGCCATGGCAAATGTTAAACTCGTTTTAAGCTATCTATTTCCCAAAATAAAGTGGTATTTTTTTTCCCTATCTTCTCGCCTTACTCTTCCTCATACCTGATTTTCCAAACCTGGCAAGCATGTTCATACCACCCTGATTTGTGAAATCTCTGCCTCATTCCAAATCCTTTCTTCCCCTTTTAGAATTCTTATCTCAAGAAATATTGTTGCTTAAATATAATCGCCTCTCTGAATTCCTTTCTCCACTCTCTGTTGGAAAGAATTGCTTCCTCTTTACATTCTCCTAATACCTTTTCGTGATATCTCTATAATGCTCATAATTTTGGTCTAGTTTTATTCTATCTAGTTATTTATATACATGTTTCTCTTTATACCTCGGGTTCAGAGTTCATGATGTATTTATCTTTCCCTCCCCTCACCCTCAAATTTAGCCTTCTATACAGTAATTTTTGATCAATAAATACTTGGTGAATTTAAATGAATTTACTTGAAATATTGGGTACAGATGATATAATTTTAATTAAGTAGTAGAGAAATTATTTGCATCATAAGTTCTTGTTGATTTTTAAAAGATTATGAGCATTCACTACTGCAAAAATTATTATTTTATATCTACTACATGCTAGATGAGATTATTTTCCTAGGACCATTTATTTAGCTAGAAATTATAAAATTGGTAAGAAAGTATGTCAATGGAGAAAAAGACTAAATTGCAAGTGTTTGATGGGGAGTTATTGACAGTGTTGGAGGAAAATACTAGTATATGTAAAGGATTTATGAAAAATAGAGGAAATGAGATGATTTAACTAGAATAATATGAGAAGTAAAGGGAGTTCAAATGAGTTTATTATGGATGGTAATAGGAGAGGAAGCAATGTATCCTATAATGTGAATGAGTTTGCAACTCTCTGGTCAAGGAATAAAAACAGGTGGTTGCATTTCTCTTACATGCTTGGTCATTTTAGATATCCATATACTGTTCAAATGGTTTTGACTCATCCAATATTAAAAGGAAAAACTCACAATACTGGTAATGGCTAAAATGGAGAGGCCATTATCAACAATGCATATGTCTTATTTAAAAGAGGTTTTGTCCAAACTTCTATAAGGGAATAACAGGATATGGAATAAATCCTGGTGCATACTAATAAAATATTGGACAAAATATATCAAACCTCCATTATCAGACTTGGATCAGACAGAAATGTGATTTCAGGACTGTGATTTCTGATTAGCAGGAAATAAATGAGACAAATCCTATAGTCACCCCAGCTTTCTGCCTGGACACAGCACAGGAGGGAAAAGGAGAGACAGAGTCAGAGAGGGTCATCGAGTTGAGAACACGGAGATTGTAGTAAGCAGAGGTTGAGGCAGCTAGAATTTGCAGGCAGAGGATCAGATAGATTTCTGATATTTTGCATTAGCACCCCTTTGGCTGACTAATACATGTTTAGTCATTTTTATTGGAAATCAGACATTGTGAATTTTATATCGAGTTATGAGTTTAGTTGTATTCCTGGACAAATGTCCAAAGTCCTGGACATTGTTCTAGCATAAAGTAAAGTTATCTGGAGAGTAGTTTGATCCATTCAAGTCTCATTTTAAGATTCATTTTGGGGGGGAAGGTTTAAAGTAGCCTTTACTCTGGGACTAGTTTAGCCCCAATACTAATACTTAAGTTCCCTTTCTGGGATCTCATGTATTCAACAATAACTCTCCATTTGGGCTGGTGTAACTGGAATGACTGCTAGTCCTTTCTGAGCTAAGGAATTTTTCTGCTTATATATCCCCAGCATTGTTCTTTCCCCAGAGATTTTTCTTTTTCCTGACATATGGAGTTTCATTCTTTGCATGCACATATTTGTATGCAGCCAAAGGTGTCCCAAGGTAGTTTTCTGAACCTCTTTCTCTATGTTGCCTGTATTAGTCAGCCAAAAGGTGCTGATGCAAAACTTTGGTTGGTATTATAAAGGGTATTTATTTGGAGTAGAAGCTGACAGTTACCATAAAGCATAAATTATTTCCTTCATCAAAGTCTTTTGCCACATGTTGGAGCAAGATGGCTGCTGATATCCACCAGGGTTCAGGCTTCCTCTTCCTGGGGCTTGCTTCTCTTTCTTCCTAACCAAGCTCCTCTGTTTGCTCACATCCCAGGGCTCCAGCTCAAGACTCCAGCATCAAAACTCCAACTCTATCCTTTGTCATGTCTTTTATCCATGAGTCCCTACCCACCGAGGGGCAGGGACTCAACACCCTACTGACATGGCCCAATCAAAGCCCTAATCATAATTTAATCATGCCCAGGTACAGACCAGTTTACAAACAAAATCTAAAATCTATTTTTGGAATTCATGAACCATATCAAACTGCTACACTCCACCCTCTGAATTCCAAAATGACATTACAATATTTTTAAAAAATCACCTTTAATGCTAACTATCGAATCACATCACAATCATTTTAAAGAAATACAGTTTGTCCTGGGACAAAATTCCATCTGTTATAGACCTCTGAAACTTATGAAACAATTTATCTGCTTCCAATACACAAATGGACAAAAGGTAAGCATTTTCATTACTATAGGGATAAATTGGGAGGGAAACATGAGTTATGGGTCCAGAACAGTTCAGTAAACTTGCAGGGCATCCTCAATTATATTTCAAAGTCTGAGGTTCTTAAGATGATGGTCTCTTCTCCTTGGGGCCTCCTATGGACCCACCCTTTCCACAGGCTTTCCCAAAGGCCATTTCCTTGGTTCCACCCTCGTCAAGCATCTGGGTGTTGACCAAGCTCTAGACCTCACCCTCCAGGAGCACTGGGGTGATTGTCACACTTTACCCAATCTTCAGGTTAGAGACTTAACCCCCCTCCTACAGTGAAGTGAAGACAACATCCTCCCTAACCTTTAGCATACAGGCTCAGTCCTCTCAGAGCAATGGGTTGACCACCTGGCCTTCCCTAATCCATGGGGGACAGGCCCACCCCACTCAGATCTATGGGGAACTAACCTTATCCTTCCTAATCCCGGAAGAATGTGCTCCACTCTCACTGTACCCAGGGGTAGCAAAACTCTCCCCAAACATTGGATGGATACAAACTGCTGGAGCAAACTCACCCTCTCTGTACACATGGGTGGGGTTCCTCTCTTGGCCCAAGGCGATGTCTTAATTCCAGGTCTCAGCTTCCATGGTTTTCCTCTTAAACCTGCTTCTCCTTCAATCTCTCCTTTCCATGTCCCTTTTAGTCCAAGCTGACAGTGGTTTTGTTCATACAGCTCTCCCAGAAAGCTTGTTGCTTTAGCATGCAAGAAGCAGGGGTCCAAGCCAACAGACAGCTAGACTTTCCACAAGTCTTTCCTAGATAACTGCATCTTCCATCCAGATTTACAAGTTTCAAGTTTAGTTAAGTCTTCAAATGGGGCACTCTATTCTGAGAGCTTGATTTCCAGAGGCTTGGAATTTCTTTATGCCCAGCAGTTCAGTCCTCAGCCTATTTCTCTTGTCCAGCATTTTGCTATAAGCTGCAAGGAGAAGCCAAGCTGCATTCTCTTGGTTTACTTTGGAAAGTTCTTCAGCTAAATGACCAGACTTGCCATTTTCAAATTCTGCCTTCCATAAAATACCAGGAGTTAATCTTGCTAAGTTCTCTGCAACTTTAAAACACAGATAGCCTTTCCTCTAGTTTCCAATAATGGTTTCATCATTTACTTCTAAGGCATCATAAAGTCTCTTTAGCATCCATATTGCAATCAACAGTCTCTTCAAAGCGCTCTAGGCCTTTTCCATCAAGCAGTTCACAATTCCTCCAAAAAATACCCCTTACCCATTTATAAAACTGTTCCAGCATTTTGGTCATTGCAAAAGCATTTTCCCATCCCTGCAACCTTAAGTTCTGCTGGTTTACAGGTTTTAGTCTCAAAACGAGGAGTGCTGCCACTAGGGAACACAACAATGATTCCACTGAACTGGAAGTTAAGACTGCCACCTGGCCACTTTGGGTTCCTCTTACCTCTGAATCAACAGGCAAAGAAGGGAATTACTGTACTGGCTGGGGCGATTGATCCTGACTATCAAGGGGAAATAGGACTGTATCTACATAATGGCGGTAAAGAAGAGTTTGCCTGGAATGCAGGAGATCCTCTGGGGCATCTCCTAGTACTGCCATGCCCTGTGACTAAAGTCAATGGAAAATTGCAACAACCCAATCCAAGCAGGACTAACAATGACCCACAATCTTCAGGAATGAAAGTTTGGGTCACCCCACCAGGCAAAGAACCATGGCCAGCTGAAGTGCTTGCTGAGGCTGATGGGAACATGAAAAGGGTAGTAGAAGAAGATAGTGATAAATATGAACTTCAACTAACATGACCAGTTATAAACACAAGGACTGTAATGGTCATGAATCTTTCTTCTTTGTTTCATTATGAGTATGATTGTGTATATATATATATATATATATATATATATATACACACACACACACAAAATGAATTTCTTTGTTTTCTTTCCCAACCTTTTCCCTTATCATATGACAAGTTTTATCAGTTTCATGTCATAATATTTGAGAATATCAAGTTTAAGAGTGAATATTAGCCAAGAACTTGTACTTTATTCTGTAGAGAATTAATGCATTGCTGGTTGTATGCAGAAGAGTTGAACATTGTTAGCTGGAAATATGTATATGCAAGTCTGCTATTGTTTTTACTTAGAGACTAAGTGTGGTTTAAGGGAATGTGTATAGTTGCTGAGTTTGACAAGCGGACTGTTATGGTAAGGCTAATGTGTCAAGTCAGCCATGTAATAGTACCAGTTGTTTGGCCAAGAAAGCACTCGACCGATTGTAATATAAGGACATTTATGGAATTTAGTCACCAGTGACTTTACTGCATAGACAGCTGATTTCATTTACATCAGTCAGGGAGATTGCCATCAGCAATGTGTGATGCTTTATCCAATCAGCTGAATACCTTAAAAAGGGAAGTGATTCCACATTCAGAGAGAATTTTCCAGCTTGTCTTTGGGCAGCCAGCATCTCCCAGAAACTCTTTAAGGATCTTCATTGGACTTTCATCAGAACCCCTGGTTTGCACCCTACCTGCAGAACCTGGACTTCTGCATTCCCACAGTCATGAGAGAGACTCATAAAATCTCTTACTATTGACAGATATCTCCTGTTGATTCTGTTTCCCTAGGGAACCTGACAAATGCAATGTGGAAAGGAGAAGGAAAATGAAAATCATGATCATATGAAGAATAAGTCAATAGAAATAAATCTGGAAATTACAGAGTTGATGGAATTTGTATACAAAATGATAAAATATTTACTACCAATGCTTGACATACTCAAGAGTTTAAAGGAAGAAGAGAGTGGTAGGAGAGAAATATAGATATAAGAATATTTAAATGGGACATCTAGAGATGAAAAATATATCTGAAGGGAAGAATAAATGGATGTGATTAACAATAGGTTAGCACTGCACAAAGAAAAATCAGGGAAATGGAAAACAATGCAAGTGAAACTATCCAAAATAAAGCACAGAGAGATAAATGAATAGAAATAATAGTCAGTAATCTGTGGAAAACATTATACAGTCTAGCATATATACAAAGGTGTCCATGAAGGAGAGAAGAAGTTAGGGTTTGGGAAGTAACAAAAATAAAACATTTGAAAAACAATGGCTGAAGATATTCTAAGTTTGATGAAAACTATAAATACAGAGATCTTAGATTCTCTACATATACCAATCAGGACCAACACAAATAAAAACTGGACAAAGGCACATCATAATCAAATTGCTGAAGATCAGTGATAAAGATAAAATTTTTAAAGCATACAGAAAAATAAAGGTACGTTATGTACACAGGAACAAACATAAGAAAGACAGCAGATTTGTCAGACTTATCAGACACTAAGAAGTCAGAATGAAATTAAATTAAAAATTAATAACAGAAAAATATTTGGAAAATTCCCTAATAAGTGGAAGGTAAACGGTACACTTCATAAATAACCACTAGTCAAAGCAGAAATCAAAGAAAATTAGAAAATATTTTGAACTAATTGCAAATGAGAACAGAGAATATGAAAATTTCTGGGTGTAGCTAAAGTAGTGCTTAGAGGGAAATTCATAGAATCCAATGCCTAGGTGGTTAAGCTCCAAAATTAAGAAATAAAAGAGAAAGTTATGCCCAAAGTAAGGAGAAGAAATTAAGTAATTGTAAGTGCAAAATCAATGAAATAGAAAATGAACAATGAATAGAGAAGATCAATGAAACCTAAAGCTGATTCTTAGTAAAGATCAATAAAAATTTAAAACTGGTACCTAAAATGATCAAGAAAAAAGGAATATGCAAATTACCAATATCAGAAATAAAATGGGCCATGGGTACCATGTGAAAAAGATAATAAAGGGACAATATGACTGATGCTATGAAAAATTTGACAACCTTGATGAAATGGAAGAATTACTTGAAAAATTGAAATTATGAAAAGTTGCTCAAGAAAAAACATCAGAATATACCTATATTAATTAATGAAGCTTATTTTATAATTAAAATCTTCCCCACAAGGAAACTTCAGCCCAAATGGGTCAGTGGTAAAAGCATTTTAGAAAATACGAGGTCAACATTACTGCACATTTCACAAAAAGAAAGCTGTAGAACAATAGCATAGTATGAATAATGCAGTATCAAAAATCCTTAACAAAATGTTAATAAATCAAGTCCAGCAATATCTTAACAGATTATACATCATGACCAAGTAGAGTATTTGCCAGAAAGGCAAGGTCATTTTAGAATCTAAAATCAATTAATGTGATTCATCCTATGAACAGAAAAAAGGAAAAAAAACAATATTATCATCTTAATAGTTGTAGAAAAAGCATCTATTCATGATAAAATCTCTCAGTAAACTGAGACTAATGGAAGGAACTTCCTCAGTCTTCTAAAGGGCATCTACAAAAACCTACAGATAATATTATACTTGATAATGTTGAAAGCAATGTTTTTCACTTAAGATTGGAAACAAGACAAGGATGTCTGCTCTTGCTATTTCTGTTCAGCTTTGTACAGGAGAGTCTGTCCAATGCAATAAGGCAAGGGCGAAAAATAAAAGCAAGCAGATTCAAAAGGAAGAAGTAAATATGTTTTTCAAAGATCCTAAAGAATCTACAAAAAAGTGACTAGAACTAAGACATGTATTTAGGAGAATACAAGGTCAGTAAGCAAAAATTTTTTTGTATTTTTTATATGAGGAATAAATGAAAATTCAAATTAATATAGCAATAACAAACATACATGTTTATCCCTATAATTTAATAAGATATCTATGCATTGAATGCTATAAAATATCATTGATGGAAGTTGAAGATCATCATAAATGGGAAGATTCAATATTAAGATATCTTTTCTCTCCAAATTGTACTAAAGATTCAATGCAATCCCAAACAAAATCGAAACAGGCTAATATTTTAGATATTGACAAGTTTATTCTAAAATTTAGATTCAGAAGCAGAGGACCTAGAATTTCAAAATGATTTTGAAAAAGAACAAATTTGGAGGAATTATACTCTCTGGTTCCAGACTTTTATAGTGCTATACTATAGCACTATAGTCAAGTCAATATGATATTGACATGAAAAGAGGATTGCAGATCATTAGAATAAAATGGAGGAAATTAAAAAAAAAATAGACCCACATGTATATGTACCAATGATTTTTTTAAAACAAAGTTGCCAAGGCACTTCAGTTGGGGAAAGAACAGTATTTTCAACTAGTGGTGCTAAAATAATTAATATCCATAAAGAAAAAAAATGAACTCAATTCTTACTTCATGCTGCACATGAAGTTAACTTAATATAACTCAAAGACCAAAATGTAAAGCAAAAACATCAAACTACTAGGAGAAAATATAGAATAGCTTTGTGACTTTGGGGCAGACAAAGATGTGTTAGATAGTACATAAACAGCATATATGTCCAGAATTTAGATTTTTAAAAAGTCCTCTTCCAACTCAACAATAAATAATCAAACAGCCAAATGAAAAACAGAGAAAATATTTGATCAGATACTTCACTCCAAATACTGGAAATGGTACTTTACATCATTAGTCATCAGAGAAATGCAAATTATAAGCACAATGTGATACTACTATACTTTTATTAGAATGGATAAAATTAAGTGTTGCCAAGAATGTGGAGCTACTGGAACACTTACACATAGTTGACAGGCTTGTAAAATGTTACAAATGCTTTGATAAACATTTTGGCACTTATTAAAAAGTTTGATATACTCTTAAACATGTGATCCAGAATTTTAGGTATTTACCCAAGAGAAACAAAAACTTATAGCTGCACAAAGAATTTTTACATAGATGTTCATGGCAACTTTATTGATAGTGGCCCCAAGCTTAAAAAAAAACACAACAGTATCCATTAACAGATGGCTGTATAAACAAATTTTGTTGTATCTATACAGTGGAATACTACTTTGCATTTAAAAGTAATAACCTACTGATACACGAACAACAAAGATGAATCTCAAAAAATATTATGCTGAGCAAAAGAAGCCAGGCATAGGATATATACAATATGATTCCATTTTGATGAAATTCTAGAAAACACACATCTAATTAATATATAGTGACAGAAGAAAGATCAGTGCTTTCCTGAGGCCAGGCACAGGGGAGTATTGACAGTGAAGGAGCCTACGGTAACCATTTGTGATGATAATGTTCTGTATCTTGTTTGTGGTAATGATTACACAGATAATTAATTTATTAAAAGTTATAAAACTGTATTTAAATTTGGTGCATATTATGTATGTAAATACCTTAATAAATTTGCTTTTAAAACAGAAGTAGAAACATTTGAAAAGTAGCATTTGTTCATATTAAATGACCTGTCACATAGGATAGTTTAGTTTTCCAAAAATTACACATTAAGTCTTTTTTACTAAATCATGCTGAAAATAAAAATTAAGTTGAATAAACTTTCCAAAGGAGCCTTAACTTCTTGAAATTACCTACTGCCTGTTGTGTATAAACTTTACTTCAATTTATTTATTTATTTTTATATAATGTATTTTTAATTTATTTTTAAAAGAGACATAGCTCACACAAAATGTTACATTAAAAAATTTAGGAGATTCCCATATGCCCCACTCCCCACACCCCCAGTTTTCCCACATCAACAAGTTCTTTCCTTAATGTTGTACATTCGTTGCATTTGATGAGTACATTTTAGAGCACTACTACAGAGCATGGATTATAGTTTACATTGTAGTTTACACTCCTCCCAGTCCATTTAGTGAGTTATGGCAGGACATATAATGTCCTGCATCTGTCCCTCTTACTCCAGTTTAGACATTTCTGTCTCTAATTTCACAGTAATAAGCAGTATTACGTATCACATATTACTATGCTAGAATCAGATAAGTGACAACAATTTTAAGAGATAATGAGAACATACAAATTGATTGTCTTCATTGGCAAACCAAATGCATTCCTCTTTGAAGTTTCCCAGATGGCAATGCAAAAGATGTCTGTTATGTAAACAGGTAGCAGGTGGGGATAAATTGTGATGGGCCTGTGTGTTTTAGAGGAATGGCATCTCACATACTATTAAAAAGAAAATGGTATTCCCTAGTTTACTCTTCAATATTCCTTCCAACTAAAACAATTGCTTTAGTAGCAGTTATGTCCTTCAATAAATGTGAAATATATTTGATACTGGCAAATAAAGTCCCAAGTTTAAAATGTCATCATGCAGAGTGGTACCTTTTTAACATGTGGATGCTAGGAGGTGGACTCCGTATATTCACTGACATGAAGACTTGTTTTTCTTATTCCTTTCTTTTCCTTGCAGGTATAAATGCAGCTTTGGATTCATAACTAACTCCAAATGAATCTGAGCGAAATTTCATTTTTCAGAAGACTGAAATGTTGTGGCTTTTGTAAATTTCACTGACCTTGAGCAAATGACTGTCATGGAAATATGTAGGGTAGCAGAGTAATTCTCAGAAAATTATAAACTGATGCTTATACTTGATATCAAGTTTTCTGAACATCACTCATCTATTAAATTTAGCATGTGATCTGTTTCTTAGGACTAATTTTAAGATAAGCAAGTCTGCTCCTTTTTTTTCTGTTTTCTTTCACTTAGCATAATTTTTTTATATTAACATCTTGTACTAACATACACTTGTTCAGCTTCAAAGAAAAACAGTCTTATATTTGCAAATTTATCCATATTCATATTTCACATGTGGTTTTACAATGCTATACAGTTCCATGTTACATTTTTTAACTTTCCTTTTAATAATATACCTGGTCTTAAATTTTCCCTTTAAATCACTTTCATACCATATATTAGGACTGCTAGTTACAAAACATTTTGTTGGGCTCCCACCTTTTCTATTCATTTCTAAAGATTAACACACACCCTTTTTACTAATTCTACACATGTTAACCCTCAACTTTCCATTCTTGAACCTTATTCTATTTTCTGGTGACTTTCTATATTCAAGTTATTAGCTCCATTAGATTGCATAATATATTTAGTTCATAGCAGCACAAGCTACAGTAGATGTCCTTTTGTGTCTGGCTTGCTTCACTCAACATAATGTCCTCCAGGTTCATCCATGTTTTCATATGCCTTATGACTTCATTTCTTTTTACAGCTGCATAATATTTCACCATAATATACCACAATTTGTTTATCCATTCATCAGTTGATGGATACCTGGTTGTTTCCAGCTTTTGGCAATTGTGAATAATGCTGCCATGAACATCAGTATGCAGATATCTGTTTATGTCACTGCTCTCAGTTCTTCTGGTATTGCTGGGTCATGTGGCAAATCTGTATTCAACTTCTTTAGAAACTGCCAAACAGACCTCCACAGTGGCTGTACCATTCTACATTCCCAACTACAGTGAATAGAATAAGTGTTCCTAGCTCTTCACATCCTCTCCAACACTTGTAGTTCTGTCATTTTAGTAGTGGCCATTCTGGTAGCTGTGAAATATCTCATTGTAGTTTTGTTTGCATTTCCCTAGTTGCTAGTGATGTTGAACATTTTTTCATGTTATTACTGTTTTTGCCATTTGTATTTCTCCTTTGGGCAAATGCCTATTCAAGTCTTTTGCCCATTTTAAAAATTGGGTCATGTGTCTTTATTGTTGAGTTGTAGTGTATTGTTATACATCATGGATATTAGACCCATATCAGGCATGTGATTTCCAAATATTTTCTCCCATTGAGTTGACTGCCTTTTTGAGGGACGAAACGGGGTCCCTGTTAAGGGACGAGCGGGGTCCCTGTTGCGGGACGAGTGGGGTCCCGTTGTGGGACGAGCGGGGTCCCTGTTAAGGGACGAGTGGGGTCCCATTGTGGGACGAGAGGGGTCCCTGGCGTGGGGAAGAAAGCCTTGTACGGCCGCTGAGGCTTCCCTCGGGGGCTCCGAAGGCGTGGAGGGCGCACGACCCAGGAAGGAGTCGCGGAGACAGGCTGATGGCACAAGTCTGGTTTATTGCGGAAGGGGATGCAGATTTATAGGATTGGGGAGTGGTGTGGCGGGTTCTGATTGGCTAGGGCAAATGCTGTTTCCATATAAGGCAATGTTCTGGCATTGGGCTAGTGATTGGCCAGTAGAGTATGTGCTAACTCTTGATAGGCTGACACTGTTACTAAGCTGATAGGTGGTTGTAAGCTGTTGCTGGGCAAACAGCGTACTAAGAGATTAGGTTTAAGGGAGGGGGGAGGGGAAGTGAGAGCTGGGCTAGGCGGGAGATAGGAAGGGGGAGGGCGGTGCCGGCTAGCCGTTAGCAGCAAAGGCCTAGTCAGGCGTGGTCACCTTGTCTAGGCCCAGTGGGCCGAGGTGGTGTCACCTCTTGCCGCACTGTTTGCCACTGAGGCAAGCCGGGTGCCCCTCCTCCCACACCTTTTCAGCCTTTTGATAGAGTCCTTTAAGGTACAAAAGGTTGAAATTTGAAGTGGTCTCATTTATCTATTTTTTTCTTTTGTTGCCTGTGCTTTGGGTGTAAAGTCCAAGAAACCACCACTGACTATAAGGTCTTAAAGATGTTTCCCTATATTTTCTTCTAGTAGTTTTATGGTCCTGGTTTATATATCTGGGTCTTCGATACATTTTGAATTGATTCTTGTATAGGGGGTGAGATAGGGATCCTCTTTCATTCTTTTGGTTATGGATATCCAGTTTCCCAAAACCATTTGTTGAAGAATCTATTTTGTCCCATTAACATGACTGTGGTAGGTTTGTCAAAAACCAGTTGGCTGTAGAGTTGAGGGTTTATTTCTGTACTCTCAATTCTATTCTACTAATCAACCTGTCTATCTTTATGCCAATACCATATTGTTTTGACCACTCAGCTTTGTAATATGTTTCAGGGTCAGTCAGTGAAATTCCTCCCACCTTCCTCTTCTTTTTTAGAATGTCTTTGGCTATTTAGGTCCATTTTCCCTTCCATATGAATTTGGTGATTGCCTTTTGTATTTCTATTAAGTAAGCTGTTGAAAAATTTTTTTGGGGGGTGAGGGACTGGAGCAGGCGATTGAACCCAGGACCTCATATGTAGATACCTGGCACTTAACCACGGAGCTGCCTTGGCTATCCTGAGTTGGTTCTTCTGTTCAGTTGCTTTTTTTTTTTTTCAGGAGGCGCTGGAAAACGAACCAGAGACCTCCCATGTGGGAAGTAGGTGCTTAACTGCTTGAGCCACATCTGCTCCCTGTTGGAATTTTTTTTAAAGATTTTATTTATTCATTTATTTACTCCCCCCGCCCCCCCGTGGCTTGTTCCTTTTCTTTTGCTGTCTCTTCTCTGTGTCCATTTGCTGCACGTTTTTTCTGTATCTGCTTGTCTCCCTTTTGTTGTGTCATCTTGCTATGCCAGCTCTCTGTGGCACATGGACTGTCAGCTCTCTGTGTACACAGGCCGTCAGCTCTCTGCGGTGCACAGTCCAGCTTTGCTTTCACAATGAGACCCTGGAACACGAACCCAGAGCCTCCCATATGGTAGCTGGGAGCCCAACTGACTGAGTCACAGCCTGTTGGAATTTTGATTGGTATTTCATTGAATCTATAAATCCGTTTGGGTAGGATTGTCATTTTTATAAAATTTAGTCTTCCAATCCATGAACACAGAATGTCTTTCCATTTGTTTAGGTCTTCATTGATTTCTTTTAGCATTGTTTGTAGTTTTCTACATATAGTTACTGTACTTCATTCATTGAATTGATTCATAGGTATTTGAGTCTTTTTGTTGCAGTTAATTTTTCCCCCTGATTTCCTCCTCAGATTGTTCAGTACTAGTTTACAGAAACATTAATGATTTTTGCGTGTTGTCTTGTATCCTGCCACTTTACTGAACTCATTTATTACCTTAAGTAGCTTTGCCATAGACATTTCAGAATTTTCTAAATGCAGGATCATGTCATCTGCAAATAGTGAGAATTTTACTTCCTCTTTTCCTTTTCAGATGCCTTTTATTTTTTCTTGTCTAATTACTCTAGCTAGAACTTTGTGAGTACAATGTTGAATAGCAGTAGTGACAATGAGAATCCTTGTTTTGTTCCTGATCATAGAAGGAAAGTTTTCAACCTTTCCCCATTGAGTATCATGTTGGCTGTGAGTTTTTCATATATGTCTTTTATCATACTGAGGAAATTTCCTTCTATTCCTATCTTTCAAAGTGTTTTTATCAAGAAAGGATTTTGGATTTTGTTGAATTCCTTCTCTGCATTGATTAAGATGATCATGTGGTTCTTTTCCTTCAATTTGTTAATGTGGTATATTATGTTGCTTGATTTTCTTATGTTGAACCAGCCTTGCACACCAGGAATAAATTCCACTTGGTTGTGATGTATAAGTCTTTTGATATGCAGTTGGATTTGCTTTGCAAGTATTTTGTTGAGAATTTTTGCATCTATGTTCATTAGAGAGATTGGTCTATGATTTTCTTTTCTTGTAGTGTCTTATCTGGCTTTGGTATTACGATGATGTTGGCTTCATAAAATGTGTTAGGTAATTTTCCCTCCTTCAATTTTTTGGAAGAATTAAACAGGATTAGTGTTAACTCTTCTTGAGATGCTTGGTAGAATGCACCTTTGAAGCTATCTGGTCCTGGACTTTACTTGATTTTTTGATAACTGATTCAATCTTTTTAAGTGTGATTGGTTTGTTAAGTTTTTGTATTTCTTGTAGCATCAGTGTAGGTTGTTTGTGCATTTTTAAGAATTTATCTGTTTCATCTAGGTTGTCTAGTTTGTTGGCATCCAGCTTCTCATAATATCCTCTTATGATCCTCTTTATTTCTGTGGGGTCAGTCATAAATTCACCCTTTCATTTCTGATTTTATTTATTTGCATCTTCTCTCTTTTTTTCTTTGTTGGTCTTCATAGGGGTTTTTCAATTATATTGCTCTTCTCAAAGAACCAGCTCTTGGTTTTCTTGATTTTTCTCTATTTATTTTGTTGTGTTTTTTTTTGTTGTTGTTATTATCAATTTCATTTATTTCTGCTCTAATCTTTATTATTTCTTTCCTTCTGCTTGCTTTGGGAGTGGTTTGCTGTTCTTTTTCTAGTTTCTCCAGTTGTTAAGTTAGATCTTTGAGTTTAGCCCTTTCTTCTTTTTTTTAATATAGGCATGTAGGGTTATAAATTTCTCTCTTAAGACTGCCTTCGCTCTATTGCATACGTTTTGCTAAGTTGTATTCTCATTTTCATTCATCTCAAAATATTTACTAATTTCTCTTGCAATTTCTTCTTTGACTCACTGATTATTTAGGAGTGTGTTGTTCACCCTCCACACATTTGTGAATTTGCCTCTTTCCCATCTGTTGTTGAATTCCAGTTTCATTCCAACATGATCTGAGAGGGTCCCTGTGTATAATTTCAGTCTTTTTTATATTTATTGAGACCTACATTGTGACCTAACATGTGGTCTACCCTAGAGAAAGATCCATGAGCTCTTGAGAAAATGTGTAATTTACTGAGTTTGGGTGAAATTTTCTGTATATGTCTGTTAAGTCTAGCTTATTTATTATATTGTACAAGTTCTCTGTTTCCTTGTTGATCTTCTGTCTAATTGTTCTATCTAACGATGTGAGTGGGGTGTTGAAGTCTCTGCTTACTATTGTATAGTTGTCTGTTTCTCCCTTCAGTTTCCCCAGAGTTTGCCTCATATATTTTGGGGTACCCTGGTTAGGTACATAGATATTTATGACTGTTATTTCTTCCTAGTATATTGTACCTTTTGTTAACATATAATGGCCTTCTGTATCTATTATAATTTTTTTGCATTTAAAGTCTGTTTTGGGAAGTGGATTTGACCCAACGGATAGGGCATCTGCCTATCACATGGGACGTCCAAGATTCAAACCCAGGGCATCCTGACCCATGTGATGAACTGACCCATGTGCAGTGCTGATGTGTGCAAGGAATGCCGTGCCAAGCAGGGGTGTCCCCCATGTACAGGAGCCCCATATGCAAGGAGTGCACCCCATAAGGAGAGCCTCCCAGTGTGAAAAAAGTGCAGCCTGCCCAGGAATGGCGCCACACACATGGAGAGCTGACGCAGCAAGGTAACACAACAAAATGAGACACAGATGCTGGGTGTCACTGATAACAATGCAAGTGGACATAGAAGAACATACAGTGAATGGATACAGAGATTAAAGTCTGTTTTGTCCAATATTAGTATAGCTACCCCTGCTCATTTTTTTTACTGGATAAAGAATTCTTGGCTGGCAGTTTTTTGCTTTCAGTATCTTAATTGTATCATTTCACTGTCTTCTCACTTTCATGGTTTCTGATGAGAAATCTATAGTAAGTCTTACTGGGTGTTGCTTGTATGTGACAGTTTGCTTCTCCCCTGCTCTTCTCAGAATTTTTACTCTTTATTTTTGACATTTGACATCCTGAGTTGTATGTGCCTTGGAGTAGGTCTATTATCATTTATTCTGACTGGGGTATGCTGTGCCTCTTGGATGTAAGTTAATTTCTTTCATGAGAGTTGGGAACTTTTCAGCTACTATTTCCTCATATGCTCTTTCTGTCTCTTTTCCCTTCTCTTCTCATTCTGAAAATCCCATATTACCATCCAACTCCCTGAGCCCCTGTCCAAATTTTTCCATTCTTTTCTCTCTTTTTTTCATTTCTCTCTTTAACGTCAGCTGTCCTGTCTTCTGTAACGCTTATTCTTTCTTCTATCATTTCAAGTCTGCCACTGTATGCATCTAATGTATTTTTAATCTCACTTTTCACTCTCATGAGCTCTGTTACTTTTTTATTCAGGTTTTAAAATTCTTCTTTGTGCTCACTCATTGTCTTCTTGTTGGCAATTTTTTTTCCATTTTCTTAGGATGCTTGAAATTTTTTTATGATGTCTAGGCATCTGCTTAGGGTAGTGAGTTTACTCAGATGCTTGATTTCTCTCTCTTAGGAATTTAGTGGTGGCTGTGTTATCGCTATTCTTTGATTCTTGGATCCACCTGTTCTGGGTCTTTAGAATTGCCCCTGTTAGTTGCTCAAATATGGGCCCTGGATCCAGTAAAGGGTTGCAGACATGCTCTCTAGGGCCCTGGGGAGGGAGGCTGTAAGGGCCAGAAAAAGCCTCTCTTATAATACTTTACTTTTAATTTCCTCACATGCACTTCTTTGGTCTTCCAGAAGATGGGACTCTTTGGCTGTTCTCTCAGTTTAATGCCTGGTAGGAGTGTGTTTCCCTCAACAAGGACTGGATCAGTATGACAGAGGTTCCTGCCTGGAGGCTAAGATCCTGGTAATTCAAGCTTTCTCAGAGGCAGTTCTCCAACTTTTGTTGGCAGTCCCCTCCCTTTTCCTGGGTAGGAAGTAATTTCATTCCCCTCTGCATGCTCAGCAACCAGTCCTGGTCAGTAGATAGGTAAATTGGGAGGGTTGGCTCTCTTGAGTCCTTTGCCAGCTCCCAAGGCAAAAAATGGTGTAGCCCCACCTGGCCTGGAGGGTTCATGGGACACAGCAGACCACAGCTGTTGGTCAAAAGCTGAACCAGTCTTAGGCTGTGTCCCTCTCGCTCCCCTTTTATGGGGAGGTAGCTCCCTGGGGCCCCTTTGTCTGTAGCTACCAGCCCCGAGGCCTGAGAATTCAAAAGGGTCTATAGAGTGTGGGAGGATGCCAGCATTTTCAGCCTCAGCTTTTAACTCACAGTTTTGCTGTTGTGATTCTTTTCCTTTTCCCCTCTCTCTTGTGGGTTGTGTCCAGCCTTCCTCTGTTGTCCTAAACTCTAAAAGACATTTTTCCACGCCATTTCTGTCTGTCCTCTAGCTCTTTTCCTGGAAGGGAAGAGAGTTCTGTATCTTTCTAGTCTGCCATCTTCCTGAAGGTTGAGTCCTGCTACTTTTGAGAATTGTAATCACTGACCTATGCATTTTTATCACTGGTACTCTTATAACTTTGACGTAACTAAACCAGCTTAACGCTTTTCAATTTAAGTCCTTTCTCAGTGCCCCACTAGACTCTTAAATCTCAATTTTAAAAATACATAGGAAATAAAATCTCATGATATGTCTTTTGTTGTTGCCTTTCAAATTGACAAGAATTAATATTCCTGTGAAAAGTCCCCTTGATAATAGGGTTTCCTGTACAAGTTTGGAGATAAGGTGATTTCTAGTGTTAAATTGCTCTGCATAATAAAGGAGAGATGAATTTGAAGAACTAATGGGATAAACCTGTAGATGGAAATAGACACCAAGGAAATTGGCACTTATTGGTGAAGGGGAGCTGAAATACATCCTTCCGATCAACCACTATTACATGAAGAAAGATATTGGTTGTCAAGGAGGAGGGGTTAAACAGTGCTATTTAAAATCCATTTTCCTTTATCACTATAGAGTTTTGGGTAAGATCTAAATTGTTCACAAATGCTTGGGGTGAGTGTATTTTTGGATCAACTCAAGTAGATGCTGAGTTCTATATTAATTTGAATGTGGGATGAAAGAGTAAGTAAATACAGGGGAGCCAGAGGTAAATGGACAAGTAAATCTGGCTTACAGTTAAATTGATGCTTCCTAGATTTGGTGAAAATGTTCATATTAATAAAACACTTCTGAGGGCAAACTGACATTCATGAACTCATTCATTCATCCAACATATATATGGTGAAGAGTTCTTTAATGTCCAGGCTCTACAATAAGTGCTGGGGAGTGGTAGTTAGCACAAAAGATATCTCTGCAATCATGTAACTTTTAATCAAGTCAGGGATAGGAGATATTGAACTGAAGTCACAGAAGTAACTGTAAAATTATAATTGGGACAATTCCTATAAAAATTAATGAATGCATTTAAGAAAGGATACTAAAAACTGTGGCATCAAGAAGGCCTACTAAGGAACTGATATAAGTTAACACCTAAAGCAAAAAGATTACTCCTGTTGAAGACAAGGGAAAGTAATGCTCCATGCTAAAAGAGCTAATTTATTAGGATTTGATACAGTGGCAGGTAATAGGAAATCCAAAATAACAATTAGCTAAAATGAGAAAGAAGCTTTTGTTCTTGTTCCACTGTGTATGTCCTCCAGTTTTAAGGATAGTTCATGGTCCAAAATGACTGCTCCAGCTCCAGCTATTACAATGACATTCCAATCAGAAAGAGGAAGGGGGATAAAGAAAGAGTAAGGGGAGGAAGAACAACATGTCTCTTCAATTTTAAGGATAAAGCTTATATTTCATGTGTTTTAGTTTGCTAGAAGCTGCTGGGAGCAATATACTAGAAATAGGTTGGGAAATATGGGAAATTATAACACTAAAATCTTATAGTCCTGAGGCTGTGAAAATGTCCAAATCAAGGCACCATTAGAGATGCTGTGTCATGAATGTCGACTGCTGGTGATCCTGGACTCATTCCACATAGCAAGGCACATGGAAGCATCTGCTTCTCTTCCTGGTCTTGTGGCTTCCTCTCTCCTGAGTTCTGCCCTGAGCTCCTGGGTTCCATCTCTTTGTCTCTGTGCCTTTTTCTCCTTGTTCTCTGCTTTTAGTCCTCTGCTTATAAAGGACTCCAGCAAGAGGTCCAAGATCCATCCTGGATCATGCATCACTAAATTAATCCAATCAGAGTCCCCCTAACTGAATCCAGTCCAAACAAAGGGGCCCACATCTACAAGAATGGATTGTCTTCAAGAATATGATCTCTTCTGGGATCCACAAATAGCTTCAAACTGCCAAACCATGGTTATAACTTATTCATATGATCACATCTAACTGCAATAGAGGTTGGGAAATATGGCCTTTCTTCAAAGCAGATATGTGGCCAGATTAAGTTGGGACTCTATTATAATAGAAGAAGAAGACTAGGTTTTCTGATACCAAAGATAAAGGGGGAGAATGTATATTGGGGGATAACTGTCTCTGACAGTCTCTGCCAGAGTAAACTAAACATGGTAATGTATAAGGTAAGAGGAAGTTTGTTATATTCATGGGAAAGAAAAATGTATTGTGTATAAAACATCATAAGCAAAGGAGAGGCAGGATAGCAGTGGCAGGATGAGACTAGAGAGACAGGGAAGTATCAGATCACACACAACTTTTTTGGGTCATGTTAAGAATTTTGAATTTTACCTGAAGAACAGTGAGAAGCTACTGACGGATTTTAAGGAAGAAGGTAACATGATCACATTACCATATGAAAAATAATTCTCTTTTTACTGTGTGGAGAAGAGGTTAGAGACAGTATTGTCAAAATTTAAAATAGGCATGCCCTTTGGTGTACAACTGCATATTTATGAATTTGTCTGACAGAATCATTGGACAAGAGTACAAAGCCTAGAAGGACATGCATTGAACAGTAGGGGTGAGGCTAGGGAAGTTTCACTTTCTCCTTTATAATACTTTGTTTTGAATGATTTGTTTTACAATGAGTAGTTTATTGCTTTAAATTTAAAAAATAATAGAATTATTTCATTTTTGAAAAACAAAGCAAAAAAAAAAAATCCGTATTTCAGATTGCTAACTTCTGTTCCAAACGGTCTTCCCTTTTGATCTCTGTTTTTTACTATTTCCTCCTTCCTGGATTCTCCCTTTTTGCCTGGTCCCTTTCCAGTTTTGTTAGACTGTTTTTCTACTTTTCAATTTATTTTTCTGATAGCATGAGGGTCAGTCTTGCCTCAGTCTAGCATCCCTTTCCCCCACTCACACATTTCTCTTCTCTGTGCTGGCTGAGTCTATTACCCTATGTTTGTGCTTTTCCCTGGGGGCATTTGGACAGGACATGGATATCTCCTTGGACTTTTCTCTTTCCCTATTGTCAGTGTGTTCCTAACGACATTCATTAGGGAGTTGACTAATAGGGATTAAAGGAGCTTTGTGATCCTTTTCCTGAATTTTATACACTTGAAATACATAGACTTATAGAATTTTAGAGTTTAAAAAATAACTTAAAGTCATTCTACTCTCAACTATTGCATAATGCAGAAATTCCTTTGTGGGTATCCTGAACATCTTGAATATCTTGAACATCTATTGTTCCTTTGAAAACTTCCAGTAACTAGAACTATGCTTTCATGGTATGGTAGAAAGATAATATGATAGTCACAGGTCCTTTGATTGTGATTAGCTTACCCTTGTAGGATGATCTTGCCAATTGCCTAACTTCTCTAGCATTGGTCTCTTTTCTTATAACATAGGGATATTTCTTACCCTACTTTATTTGGCTATCTATGTCAGAAATAATATATGAACTGTAAGTGGTATTATATAAAATACACACACACACATTTATGCCACCTCAGATGGAAATGCCATTTCAGTGTTAGGCTGATATAACTATTCTAGAAAATATTTTTCTTTGTGTTCAAATTTGTCTCCACATGCTATTTACGCATGGTGGCTACTTTGTCCTTTGCAACAATGTAGAATTATTCCAGTCTTTCTTTGCAGTGTTGCAGTGTTATAACCATGAAAGCTAATCGGCTTCACCTGTATGTTTATTTGGATTTGTATCTATAGAACAAAGTCCTGAGATCTGGAACTTTAGGTAACACAGTTGGATCTCTAGTAAGATATTTAAAAGTCATTCAATGTAAAGGAAACTCTCTGAGTTAAATGTATTCATATGGTTTCTTTCCCATCTATAATTGAAGACTATATTTACTTGGGCAAAATCTTTCCCAGGCATCTCTAATTGTAAAGAAATCAAGAAAAATTATGGTTTTATACAGCTAATTTATATACCGTCTTTAGGGGGCAGTGCTAAACCACTGATAACACCTTCATTTCTGTCAATGCTATTGGTATGATTAATATAAAATAAAACTAAAATAACAATCATGATTTTGTGACATATAAACCCCCTTAGTATTAGTTATAGTTTCTATGTAGTCAAATGAAAATGAAAGTTTGAAGTTCATTCTTTCAATAAATATTAAGTCTATTATGCACAACATAATGTGAGAGATGTTAAGTATAAATAAGGCAATGCTTGCTTTAAATAACTTATAGTTAAGTAGGGTTAGCAAGCCACATATGTGTATGTGTGTGGTGTATGTGTATGTGAATAGAAGTCTTTCATGATTACTTTTTATGTGCCAGTCACTGTTAAGCAATTTGTTTAATCTTCATAGAGCACTGTCAACTAGAAATTTTTATACCTACTTTGCAGATATGGAAATTGAAGATTAGTAAGTTTATGTGATTTACTCAGTCACACAGCTTGTAAGTGGCAGAGCCAGGACTTAAATGAATACCTATTTTACTTCAAAGCTAATGCTCTTTGCCACTATGCCATCTGTAACCCTAAGGTTTATGTAAAATACCTTAATGGACATACAAAAAAGCTATAGACATTTAGAATAGAGCAGACATTTCTATTTATGGGAAATCTGGAAAAGATTATATAAAGGATGAAATCTGAAGAATCAGTGGGATTATAATAAAATAATGGCGAAAAGTGACAGTGTTTATCAAAATCTTATATGTCAGGAACTTTATATTCATTACCACATTTACTTATCAGAAAAATCCTATGAGGGAGACTGTATGGTATTATTTTTCCATTGCATAGATAAGGCAAGTAAGGCTGACAGTGGTCTTGTCTGCTGAAAATCACACAATTAATAACTAGGACAGTTAGGACTTGAATCAAGGACTGTCTAATTTTAGAACCTAAACTCTTAAGCGGTAAAATAGGCTGTACAAAGAATTAAGATGGAAGGCATGAATAAAAGCATGCAGTGTGATTAGGAAAGGATAAATAATTCCAATTAATTCTAACTGAATTAAGTATATTGAAACAAAAAAAAGGACTAAAACTAGGTTAACAGTAGAACCTTGAAGCAAAATTAAGGAATTTGGATGTTATTTGCTGCACAATGGGAAATCATTGTAAGGTTATGAGCAGGAGAGAGACAAACAGAATTGTTCTTGGGGAAGAGAAAGAGACTTAGAAAAATGAAGTAATCTGTATTGATGGATTGAATAATTATGCATCATTAACAAAAATGGAAAATAAGTGATAAATATGTGAAATGATGATTCTTAGCCAAGTATGCAATGGTTCATAGTGCCATGTCATATCAACGTTGATGTTCACACCATTAGCTGATCATGAGTTGGTGAAGGAGATGCTTGTTTGATCATTTTATTCATCATTGTAGACAGCAGTGATCAAATATAGATGTTCTTGCTAGATTAAGGTTTTAGACTTCCCAATAGTTTTTCCACCTAGAGGATCTGTAGGGTTTCAGAGATCCCTGTGATAATCGCCTTTTATCACTGATTAGACAAATATATATAACTTTTTATTACTAATTTGAGAAATGTATATTTATGAAAATATGAGCTACCTTGCACCAAATTATAGAAACTTTTATTGGCTGCTTCAGATAGCAAAATGTGCTCAGGAATGTCAATGTTTAGCAGAAACATATTCAACAAACATGATTCTTTGATTTAAACTGTAATTATATGAGCTTATTATTAAATATATTACCTTTTACAAAATATTGTACCAAATGAGAGACCATGTAACATAGTAATTAAGGGGGGAGGGCAGTGTGGTAAGCTCTAGAGTCAAGTAGCCTGCATTAGAATTCTGTTTCTGCCACTTACTAACTCTATGACCTTGAGTTTTACTTGACCTCTGTGCTTTAGTTTTTGCCATAAACAGTATTTGTCTCGAAGAGTTGCTTGTGAATTCAAACAATTAATGAATAATAATCCTATTACCCATTGTTTCACAGAGAAAGTGCTCATTAGTTGGTGGCTATTATTATTGTATCTTAAATACAGTAACTGCTTGAGGAATTACTGAGGGAATATTTTCATAATTTCTTAGTTCTGAGAAATGTTAAAGGGAAAGATAAGATATGAATGTAGTAAAACTAATTCTTTGACATAGCAGGAGGAAGAAAGTCTTCTATTTTTTAAGCAACAAAATTTTTTGAAGGGTGGGGATGTTATATGCAATCCAAAAGTAGAATATCTGATAATTTCAGTAATCATGATCTGTCAGTACTGCACTGAACAGTACATTCTGAAGATCTTTACACAAATTTCTACAGATGAATTTTTTTTTCATTCACTTGGAACAGTTTTTTGAATACAGAATTTCTGTTCTGGGAAAGTTTCTTGCATTATTTCTTCATTAATTTTCTCCAATCTCTACTCTCTTCTTGATTTCCGGAACTTTTGTTGTCCAGATATTGGACCTGTGGTTTTATACACTAGTTTTCTAAACTTTTATTCTCTCATTATCTTCTGGGACATTTTCCTTAGATTTATTTTCTAACCCTTCTATGTATCATTTTGTCCTTACTTTATGAATGCTAAAATTTCTATTCTAATGTTTATAATTTTTATTTATAATAGTTCCCATTTTGGTCTCTGTTAGAGGCTTTCCTCAAATATGTGATGATCCTTGAGTTCTTGTATTTAATTGAGAAATCAGAAACTGTTTAGCTTGTTGTGAGGTTGGCTTTACAGCAGGAGCTTAAGTATAAACCCTGCCATTTTATAGAGTAATAGAGATCTTTTTTCTTGGGAGTTCAATTTCTGCATAAAATCGTCAATGTTCTCTAGGAAAAATATGGGAAAGCACTGGGATAGGTTGGAAATCTTCATTTACTACATAGATATTTATTTAATTCCTTTATTTTTAGAGGCACCACTGTGCTCACTATCCATGGGTCCTTAGAGTTCTTAATTCCTTTGTCTCAGTGTCTCCAGAAAATAAACCATTAATATCTTGCCAGGTAGTGAAGGTTAGTCCCCTGGTTGAGTAAGGAAGGAGATAGGTCTGTAGACCTAATTCCTTCTTCTATAGTTTCCACCCTGTCTCAGTTTCACCTGCACTTATACTTTCACAGGTAGCCACTCTCTGATTCCTAAGCCCTCCTAAGGATGTTGAGTCGTGAATAGTCATTCCTTTGTAGGCAATTTGTTTTCAGTTTTCTCAAGCGTGGTAAAACAAGGTATAACTACCCTTCTGCTTATCATTGTTCAGAAGTTTACTTGATATCTTTCATCTGCTAGCAGCTCTCCTTTTCTCCTTGTCCTTGTGGTTTAAACATTAAAAAAATATATTTTTAGTGGAATTTGGGAGGTAACAAAAGTAAATATGTAAGCTCAACAGGGGAAACTCATTATGAAATTTTAAAGTATTACCTGTGTTACATGTACAATAAATTTTATAATGTTCAAGTTTGGTGACATTGTGAAAAAAATGAGTTTTATAGCAATTCCTATTTCAATAAATATTTTTGTTATTCCCCTGACTATATTTTCCCTTAAGTTTATTCCCAAAAACATATCCTTGATCAAGAATATCATATTTTTCTCATTTGTTGCTATTCAGATATTTTCTTGAATCACTATCATATCCTATTCTTTATTATGAACTTTGTACCTTATTTTATAAGTAGTATCCAGGTTTTCACTTTTAACTTCAATTGAAAAATACTTGTTTTGTCTCAATTACATGGATATGAAGTTATATAACTATGACTAGAAGTAAGATGATTTTTGCCTGCTAATATATACCACAAGTAATTTATGGAATTTATTTGATGTTATATATATATATAATATTGATATAATATATTGGTATAATATAAATTTAATTTCAGAGAACTTCATCTACAATAAATTTGTCACCAGGCGAGGTGGAAGAAGAAGAAGATGATGAAAACACTTGTGGACCCTCAGGACTGTGGGAAGCATTAACTCCTTGTAATGGATGTAGGAACCTTGGTTTTCCCATTCTTGCACAGGTAAAGGTTTGTTTTTATGAAGGTAAAGTAAAACATAAAGATGATTATCTATATTCTTAAGTAAATCTTAAATATTCCTTCCCCTCCTGAAAATCCAATTACTATCTAACTGAAAAAGGATTACAAAATTCAGTAAATCAGTTAGAGTCATTTCAGATAAAGAGTCAGTTAAGTGGGTATGAAACTTGCTGTGTTTATGTGTGCATCTGAAAACACATAATTTAATGTGTTTGTTTTATTTTGGTTATGACGCTTGTTCCAGAAAAGTTGTATTAATTATGAAGTTTTAATATTTGTGTTCTAGAAATATATCATTTTAAATAATGTTTTTTAATTAAATTATAATTTATATTAATATAAGTAATCTAAAGATAGTTTCGAGAAACCGTACTATGGCTCTTTAAAATCATAGCCAGTGATTTTTTAAAAAACAATGGAAACATTTTAGAATATTGTGCATCCCTAAGGCTTTTGGAATACAATCCGAATATGCGACCAAAACCCTAAAATAGTCTGAAATGTCTGAAATCATTACACTATTCATCAAGTCGTTTTAAATTCCATCTTACCAACTTCAAATTCCTATTGTGTGTTAGGGACGATAGCCCTTTGAGGAGTTTCAGAAATGAGCAAAATATTCCAAACAAAGTTGAGAATTTAGAAAACACAATGAAAACAACCCTACAAAAAGATGAAAAAGAACTTAATCAAAAGAGTGAGTGTAATGGTAAAAGGTTAAATAATCTATGCCAGAAAATGAAAGATTAACAGTAATTGGCTAGAGTGTTATATCTCAAAAATGATTTTTCTGTTTTGTAACAAATATTAAGTAGTTGTGTCTAAGAGATCACATGTGATCCATGCCACAGACAATTTAATCAGAGCCAATCAAATTCCAATAGTAATTTCTTGTGGAAGCTGAATAGGATAATCGATTCAGCAATAAGGGCTTCAAGTATCTCTTCATCTTGAAATATTTGTAGGACTTTAAGGCATTCGGTCATATGCTTTAAGAATTGTTACTGATATCTTTGATCAGTGCTTAGTAGAGTTCCTGGCATATAGTCATAATTAAGTTATTGTTGATGAGTTAATGAAGATATATGGATATTGTAGGGTTTTATTTCTTCACTTAAAGTTTTACATATAGAATTTTACCTATTTATGCTTGGGCTAAGGGGAAAGGAAAGTAATGAGTGTAGTAGATTTCATTTTATTAATATACTCTCATCTGCTTAACAGTTTGAATGCTTTTACGATTTTTTTCTTCAATAAAATTAACATCTTTGTAAAATGGATTTTCTAACCATTATCTTGCCTTATATCTTAAAAAGAATTCTTGGAACAAAATATGTATTTTGTTTTAGGTCTTTTATCATTGTCAGATCAATCTACTAATCAAAATGGCAAAAATATGACTGATTCGCTACTTCCTTACTAACATCTACTTTTATTGTTTTGTTATTTTTTTTTAGGATTGGTAGTACATTGCTTTTTGTTTACAAGTTTTTAATTAAAAAATAAAGATACATATTTTTTCTTCTACCATTTTTCTGTGAGGACTGATACTGCTTCAGCAAATTATTAGTTACACAATATTCTGGATATCAAAATTTTAGTAGTTATATGTGTGATAAAATATTTCCTAGTCTGCAACTTTTCTTTTTGTCTTAATTTTATATGCGTACGTGTGTTAGCATGCTGTGTAGTTTAAACTATCAGATTCAAATTTATCTGTTGGGAGATAATTTTTATATTCTTATTATTTTGTTGATGGTTCTCATCTTGAATTCCTTATCATAAATTCCAAATATGATTCTTTATTTGTTTTGTGCTTCTTATATCTAGTTTTCCTATGACTTTGCACTGAATAATACTTCCCATTCATCTTATATTTCATTCTTTGTCCTGGATCTACTTTTGTAATGTCTTTTATTTCTATTTTCCAAAGCACTTAACTTAGTTTTGATATTGTTACAAATAATATGTGGCAGGAAAAAGCCTTCATTATTATTATATTTATTATAATATTATTATATTATTATATTAAATCTATTAGCTGATAGGATTGCCTACATTTTAATTTATATTTCATAATTACTATTGCTAAGTTTAAAAAAAGTATCCTTATTGGGATTTTGTTACTGCACTAAATCTCTTAGTTTACATGAGAAGAATTATCCTTTAACAGTTAATTTAATCCAACAAACAAGAGTTGGGGCATATCCATTTATTTTAGTCTTCCTGATTTGGTTTCTTAAAATGTTCTTACTGTATAGACTAATTCTCATATATGTGTGTATATATGTGTGTGTGTGAATATTACAAAGGTAGATGGGCTCTCCTTTAGCAGCTATATAAATAATTGTATTTTACAATAAAATTATATTTATTATAAATGGTTGATTCCTTTTAATATAGTTTAATATATTTATTATGATGCTGGAGGCATAGAAAATGTAAATTTTTTTCTATAACTTGTAACGGTTTTGAATTCATTATCTGGATTTTTACTTTATTACCTAGCTTTTCTGGGCAGCTTTTTCACATTATTACTTAATATAGTTTATTGTCTGATTAGAAGAGTTAAGAGGATATGTGTTTTCCATTTTTAAAACTTTCTTTTAAGAAAACTGTAAATTAAGAAAGGTTTTTAGTAGTTTTGCATTTGAAATTGTTTATGTAAAAGTAATTAATTTATTTTATGATTAGCTCTGATTTCTCAGTAATATTTGAACACTTGAAATTTGAAAAACAAGAACCTAATCTACACAAAATGCTTTCAAATATATTTAGTATTTGTAATTTTTTATATTTGAAAGCATTTTGTGTAGATTAATTACAAATACTAAATATATTTTGCAACCAATTGAACACATTAATTTTAAGTTTCCTTTTCATAATTTGAAACCACTTTTTCATATCTGAAACATTTTTGTAGGCCATTAAAAATCATTTAGCCATAAGCACTGCACATGTAGGGCCTAATGAAAAACCACTCTACCTTACAAGTAGCTTTTGGGATCAGTGCAATTAATGTAGTGCTATGCAAATTTCATGCACACAAATTTATTCAATTGAATAAATTATATTTATTTCACATCTATAACCCTTAATTTAATTGGATCCAGCAAGCATTTATCAAATATATACTATATTCAAATCATGGTGCTAAACTTCAGAAAAAAATGAGGACTGTGGAAAGAACACACAATAGGGAGCAAGCTTACCTATATGCTTTGGTGATGTGATTCATCAATTTTAGACTGCGATTTCTCACTAGCAAAATGAGAACACTGGTTGATCCTATGGATCTTATACTTCTAAAATTCTATTGTTCTGTATTCAAAATATGCATATAGAGACATTTTCAGTTTTTGTCTGGATTTTTAATGGACCGTATTCAGGTTTCATCTATAAGTTTTTACTTCCCCAAGAATATTAAAATTGAAAAAATATTAAAAAATATTTTTCATTATTTTTTATTATTCTAAATCTTTTTATTTAAAAAATTGTTTTGTATTTTATTCCTTATTTTAAAAATATGATTATTTCATATTCTTGTTAATTATATTAGGCTATTTTACTGACTTCATTTTTGAAGAAGTTTTGGATCACAGAAGTGTACAACTATGACAGGGAGGGTCATTTATGTGGGGTGTCAGTGGTGGGGAATACATGGGAGGAAGGTCACCTGGGCATCCATATAAAGCATATAAATGTGTTCAGTTGTCATGGGGCATTGTCACAGTGGAGATTCACACAGTAACTGGAAGGCTATTAAATTCCCATCCTAGGGGGCTCTGCCACGTTATTTAATGGAAAAGCAAGTATCCCCTGAGTACAGGGGCAATGACTAGTGATGAAGGATGGTCCATTGATGGGCCCATAATATTGATGACTGTACTTTTGAAACTTTACTCTTGTAATTGAAACTTAGCTTACTATTACAGGGTACCTAGTAGTTACCTCCTGAGAGCCTCCTTGCTGCTCAAATGTGGCATTTCTCTAAGCTGAACTCAGCATATAAATTCATTATCCCAGCGTGGGACAGGATTCCAGGGAATGTGCCTCTCTGACACAGAGGGATTACTACCAAGCACCAACTAGCAAAGCAACTGGAAAAAGTCCTTGATGAGAAGGGGCAAAAGGTAAACGAGTTTACATGACTAAGAGACTTCAAAGTGAGTCAGGACGTCATTCCAGAGGTTATGCTTATGCATATTTCATCAGGATCTCATTGACTGCCAATGTAACTACTACTTCAAATTGTGAAGCTCATGAGGGCTCTGGAACATCTAGACACTGTAGTCAGGGCAGATAGCTCAGGAGTTTGATGCTCTTCCAGGGCCCTACTTTGGAATTTATGCTCATCTGTGTGACAGAGTTGGAGTCAGTTGTGGTTTCTCTAAACATGGCTCTTCTGACTCTTCTATTTGAACCTACAGTTACTACCAGGATTGATAGGTGTACATCCAAGAGACTAAAATCTTTGGATTGTCCATGTGCCAACAGAGTTGCAATACCTACTCTCCAGTTCATTGGACTCACCCAGGACAATTAATGAGGAGATGAGGATGGACAATGACCATCCCAAGGAACCAAGAGAGCCTACAACTGCAAGCAAGAGAGTCCCAATCATATGCCCCATGGGATTGAAGGCCCTCTCTATTAGAGGTGGAGTGGACAATACCATCCCAGAATCCTCAGGATTGGGGAATGAACTATGGACTAAAGTAGACTTACTGGTATTCTACTATAGATTTATTGTGATTCTAGCAATGGAAGAAATTATATCATTGACGTGGAGGCAGTGACCACTGGAGGTTCTAAGGACAGGGAGAGGGAAAAACAGGTGAAATATGGGGGCATTTTTGGGACTTGGGAATTGTCCTGAATGACATTACAATGACAGATACAGGCCATTACATATATTGCCATTACCTACAAAAATGTGGGGGAGAGAGTATAAACTACAATATAAACTATAATCCATGCTTAGTGTCAATGTTCCAAAATCTTTTCATCAATTGTAACAAGTGTACCACACTAATGAAGGACGGTATTAATGTGAGAAAATATGGGAGGTGTAGGGAGAGGGGTATTTGGGAATCCCCCATATTATAATGTAACATTAATGTAATCTAAATACATTTAAAAATTTTTTAAAAAGAATACTAAAATTGGAGTGAGGAGGCTAAAATGGGCACTTTTCTATTCTTGTTAATGAATATTATTTTGGTATTTTACCCTTCCATTATGACTAGATTATTGAAGCTTCTACCAGAAGCAATACCTTTTAAATGCACAAAAATTCAGAATTCTAAGTAAAATTGGGGTATTAAGTTATTGAAGAAGACTAAGTAGCTTTAATGTAAGTAGAGCTTTTTTTATTGGAGAATATATTGGGTATCTTAATTTGGATATCTTAAATATATCCAAATATAAATACAAGATTTTAAAAATGTCAAGCACAATTTCATAGCGGTTAAGGTTTAATTTGGACAAAAAATTGGAAGAGGAACCAAGAATGAAGGGACTGGGAAAATTAAGCCCTTTCTATAAAGTATGATTAGCCTCAATAATCCTGACAACAATAATAATAATCACTACCATTTATGCATTGCCTGCTCCATGTCAGATATTTCACACGTTTAATCTCCAATGCTCAGGGTAACCATTTGAACCTACTTAAGTCTGGATTTGTTTAAACTTGGATTTTTAAAAACTCTATTACAATATCATGCTGCTTTCCTGGCTCATTTACATTTTTCTGCTTCCTGTTTGGTTGTTTCTGCTTCTGGTTATACATATTTGATGTTTTAGAAGAATTTATTTTGGCTCTAAATTTAGTATCTTAATGGATGAGAATATTTGGTGAATGAGAGAGAGAGAGTAATCTTCAGCATTTACTTTCTGTCATCCATCCATTCATTTAATCTCAGAAATATAAAGGAAAGGGGAAGTTATTAAAGGTTGTCGTAGCCTGTCATAAGTTGCCATTCGTTTTAGTGTACCCTTCCTCTTAATACAGTATGTAATATTATAGCAGCTAATTTGATTTCATGAATATGTATTGTGGTGGATGCTGCTCTTCTTCACAACCGTAGACAAGACATGCACCTCTACTCGGTGTGCATCACTAAGGCTCTTTAATAGCCAATCCTGCTGGGTCTCTTTCCTAGGACTATTCTCTCTGCAACATGGAGGGCTTTGAAGCTCTGCAACAATAACCCATTTCTGATGGGGCTATTACTTGGAGAGCCTGAACTAGTTGCAGATTGTCCTCCCCACTCCAATTTTTTGAGATAACCTAGATACCTTGAGGTGGGACTGAGGCTGGTGTTTTCTTTAGAGCCCTTTTCTCCACTCCATAGTGGTTCCCCTGTGGCCTAAGCAACAGAAGTAGAATGACCATTTCTCTTTCCCTGTCATATAACAATGGAAATGCCCTCTATTGAGAGTCCTGTCTTTTTCCTTTCTTTCCCTCTGGGTTTCAGTCTCAGGCTGGGAGAGCCCCTGGCTTCTAAGCCATTCGTTCATGTAGCCTTCACTCTGCGAGGTTGAAATGAGGAGTTCCACTATGAACCTTTTTAGCTGTTTCTGTAATAGCCTGGTCATTTGTCTTTGCTTCTGAGTCACCATACTCAAGGTACCCATCTGGCGAGAGACCAGCAGCTTTCTGTGCTGAAAGTATCCTCTGAGGGCAAGGACATGATGGCAGCACTTGCTACAGCAGTGTTAAGGTACTCTTAGGATATGTTGGCAGCACCTGCCATGCTTCCTCCTGGAACTAACTCGGCTGCTCCTGACCATGCTGTTTTTCCCTCCTGGGACTGCAGGCTTGGTTGCTGCCTGTTCTCACTGCTGCTTCTGCTGACCCTGCCCCTTCTTTAGGCACTGTAGGTTCTGTGCCTGTGAGAGTGTGTGCTTCCATGGATGTATCAGTAGGAAGCATGTTTGTCCCCCCGCCCCCAGCATAACCAAAAGAGGTGACTCCAAACATCTCAGGATCCATGTGAAGACTCCTGATGCTGATCAGATCTTTATCCCCTTGTCCATAGAGTTGTATGGCCTGTGCCTAGGGAGAGAAGAAACAAGCAAACTAGAAAAAGACAATGAGACCAGAAAGGTCTGCTCCACTCTCTTCTGGTAGCTGAAATCAAGAGCTTATAATAACATTTGAGGTCATCAAGTCCAATCCCTTATTTGATGCAGGAATTCCTTCTCTAGTACCCCTCTCCCCACTTTGGTCATTTCCATTTTGCTTAAACAGTTGCAGTGCCATCTGCACACACTTACTTCATGTCACAAGTGAACATCTTCATACATTTATTTCATACGTTTGCATTAGTTTTTCTGCAGAATTAATTGCTAGAAGTGGGGCTACTGGTTAATGAGATCTGTGCATTTTCCATTTTGATAACTACTGACAAACTGTGTACTTGCACACAAGCATGTTCCACTGCCACTAATGTATGCAAAAATCAGTACATATATGGTATGGGAGACATATTATAGCTCAAATAAAGAAAGGACTTTCTAATAGTTAAAAATGTCCTATGCCCTGTCAGCCTGTCTGGGGTGGGGACAAGTGTTGAAGAATAGACTGGATGGTCAGGATGCTGTAGGTGATACAATAACATTGGATATGAGATTAGAAGAGCTAACAGTTAAGGAACCTCTAAAATTCAGCCTTGGGGAACACTTTGGAGAAGCATTAGGAATCTCCCTAAAGTGGCAGTGGAGGCTTATTTGACCTGAGCTCTTTCAAATGCAATGCATTTTCCAGGTGATCTTGAGGCAACAAAGGCTCTGCAGAACCATTCTTTAGCTCCTCTCTCAAAGCATCCCAGCCTGATTTTCTAGAGTCTCCGCTAATATGTACCACAGGACTCTTGTCCTCTTCCTCAAACACTGATATGTCTGTTGCATCCTCAGCTAGAATGCCCCGGGTACAGTCTGTAATCCTCCATTAGTGGTCTCAGAAGGCAAAGGAGATTTTCCCAAAGAGCAAGAAGATCTTCATTTCTATCTGAATCGGGGCACAACTGAAGGTAAAAGAGTGGCCATTGGCAAGCTGTTGATTTTCACCATGGATGGCTATCTTCATAAACTTCAAGGGAAGCCAACCTGGTAGCTCTAAGGTTACAATTGATGAACATTATTGAAGCATTGCTGCTAACCATGGTCTGTAGTTTACCTTATGGCTTATACTTTGCACCACACATTTTTATGGGTTTTGAAAAAAATGTATAATAGCCTGTATCTGTCATTGCAATGTCATGCAGAACAATTCCAATGTCCCCCAAATGCCCTATGTTATACCTGTTCTTCCCTCTCCCCCCCCCCCATAGAAACTCTGGTGAGAACTATCTTTATATCAAAGTTACAAGTTCTTCCACTGTTAGAATAATAGTAAGTCTACTTTATTTTTTTATTTTATTTTATTTTTGTAAGTCTACTTTAGTCCATGGTTGTATTCACCCTTATGTTTATTCATTTCTCAGTCTTGAAGATTTTAGGATGGTGATGCCCACTCTTAATGAGAGGGGGCTTAGATCCCATGGGACAGATGGATGGAACTGTCTTGCTTGCAATTGTATACACTCTCTGAAAGACATAATAAAATTAAAAAAAATTTTTTTTGTATATTTCGTTACTTTTATTACTATTATTTACTCTTTTGGCTTTGTTTTGGGGGAGGTTTTGGATTGCAGAAAGGTCACAACTGTGGCAGGGAGGATCACTGGTGTGGGGTGTTGGTGATGGGGGGATGTGTGGGAAGGAGTGCACCTAGGACATACCTTTATGGATGTGAATATGTTCAAGTGGTCATGGATGTTGTGTCAGTGGGTGAAGACCCACACAATAACTGTAAGAGTATCAAATTCCCCTCCTTGGCTTAGATCTTACTGGACAGATGGAAGGAAATGTTTTCCTTGCATCTGTTGATACTCTTTGCCTTTGCAGATGGAGTTGTCCATCATCATCATGTTGTTAGTTGAGCTGGGTGAGTCCAATGAACTGGAGCATAGGTGTTGACTGCAACCCTGCTAAGATTCAGGGCTTAATCAGCAAATGAACAGACCAAGGATTTAAGTCTCTGGGACTTATATTTAATGGGTATAGTGCTAATTATAGGTTCAAATAAAAGGAAAAGAAGAATCCTGTGTAGGGAAATTATATGTAAGTCTAACTTACATTGGGGAAGTAGTTCACATATCTTCCAAGGTAAGGCCTACCCACGGGGTGCTGATTTCAAGGGATATGTGCCCTGCCTATAGTGTCTGGACATCTCTAGGGTCCTTGGGAGCACCTCTGTTTGAGGCTTTGAATACTGTGGCAGTTAGTGAGATCTGCCTAAGATGTGCATAAGCATAACCTCTGGGATGACCTCCTTACTCGCTCGGAAATCTCTTAGCCATAAAAGCTCTTTTGTATTTAATATTTCCCTTTTTGGTCAAGGTTTTTTTCCAAATACATTGCTAGTTGGTGCTTAGTAGTTAAACTTCAGTGCTTGGGAGGCACATCCCCTGGAGTCAAGCCCCACGCTGGTGGCAGGTAGTGAGTTTATTTGCTGTGTTTGACTTAGAGGCCACATTTGAGTAACAAGGAGGTATTCAGGTGATACCTCTAGGCAATAGATAATATTAGGCTGAGTTTCAATTTTACAAGAAAAAGGTTCTAAGTACAACCATTAATATTGAGGGCTTGGTGTATTGGTCTGTTTTCTTTTATAAGGTACTGCCTATGTACTCTAGAGATTCTTACCAATCTATTAGAGAATGTAGCAGGACTCCCCAGGATGGGAATTTAATATTGTCTTGGTTATTGTGTGGGTCTCCACCCACTGAGATAACACCCGATGACCTACTTTTTGATTCCACCAACCGAACTGCCAGTTGCAATCCAGCTGCTTGACACCGTCTGGAGCTCCACCATGGTCTAAATCACCCCGCCAGCTGCTTTTATCCTCTCCTGCCCTTTGTAACTTGTCACCATCACACATCCCTTTGTCTCTGTCACCCAGTAGCCTCTCCTTCAGGACCAGGACACTGACCTTGTCCCTCATGCAAGCATATAACCTTTTTCACTTAATAGTCGCTCTCTGAGGAAAGGGACAGCCTTTTCAAACACAGTGCTGCTGCACAGCAGACTCCTGGACCAATCTAAAATACTTTTAAAGATCTTAATACCTACTGGCAAATCGCTTTCAAAAAAGGGTTAGGCAAACTTTCTGTTATATAAAAGAGTTTAAAATATGCATACTTTTTTATCTAGCACATGTAGACATTTACCTTAAAGGAGATAATTAGGGGAACCGAATGTAGCTCAAGCAATTGGGCTCCCATCTACCATATAGGAGGTCCAGGGTTTCATACCTAGGGCCTCCTGGTGAAGGCAAGCTGACCTGCGCAGGAGTGCTACCCAGCACAGAGTGCTGGCACAGCAAGATGATGAAAAGAGACACAGAGGAGAGACAATAAGAGATGCAGCAGACCGGGGAGCTGAGGTGGCATAAGAGAATGATCCCTTTTCTCCCATCTGGAAGGTTCCAGGATCGATTGGTTCCCAGAGCTACCTAATGAGAATACAAGCAGACAAGGGGTGGATGAAGTGGGGTGGGATAGATAAATAAATAAATCTCTTAAAAAAAGATAATTGGACAATTTGGTAAACAGGTTAGCAGGATATGTTTATCAATGTTTATTGTAGCAAAGAAGATCATAAACAAGATTAATGTCTTACAATAGGGGCTTTGTCAAATAAATTACAGAGCATTCTATGACAGAATGCTCTGCAGCCATAGAAATGATTATGTAATTCCCTATTGACATAAAGATAAAAATAGGATTTTTCATTGAAGAAAAAGAGCAAAACAAACAGATTTTAAGATAGCCGTGTTAAGTGTGATCCAATTTATACAAAATCATATGTGTGTTTGTGTGTGTTTGTGTATGAAACTTTGTGTTCAGTGAAATGTTTAAAGTACTTGTCTTAGTGGAAATTTTATTTTCCATATTCTTTCTATTTTATTAGGACAACTTATTTTTACTGACTGAAAACATAGAGCTATTTTTATTAACAATGTCTATTTTTCAGCCACAATAAATTACCTGCTTGATATACCCTAAAATTGCTGGAGATTTTTAGCTTTTTGCTTGACATCTGTATCCTGACTAACTCTCAAAAGAGACCTAAACATCACATTTATGCCTCTATTCTTTATCCACTGTCAGATATCAGATTATATCAACTGTAGAAGCTCTAAGGATTTTTGGCAACTATTATAAATGTTATCTATTAAGACTATGGTATCTTATTGGCATGATTATATATATGACAATATTATATATATATATTCATAGTTTTGAATTTTTTATTTGTTCAAAAGGATAATGCAAGCTCTTTTCTTTCCTTCATGTTCAGCTATTTCTGGCTATATGAAAAGTTTTTTTTCCTTTTATTTGTGATCCTACTGATAAGACCAATAACAATTCTTATTGGTCTTTCCTTATATCTTAATTTCTATTTAAAGTCTATGTTACTTATCTTGTAATTAGCAAAAACAAAAACAACAAACCTAATATACAGTTAGTAACCAAAAAACCAAGAACATTACATTCTAAAGGTATCTAAATGTATCTAGTATTTTAATGAAAGGACTAACTGGATAGGTAGTATTGGATAGGATACAGTGTAATTTAATTTAGGTGCTTTTTAAAAAATTGCAGATATACCAAATTTCTTAAAAGCACTTTCATGCCATGCACATTTATTACAAGGGTTCCATTAAAACACTGAGTTAATTGCCTTATCTCCAGGGAAACCAGAAACCATATTGCCAATAGGGCCTGTGGACTTACAGAATTTTCCCCAAACCAGTTATTAGACCAACAATGATAGAACCTCTTTTATTTGGCCTGATAACTATTATGACTAGCATTTCAGCAAAAAAAAAAAATCTCTATTTTCATGAATCTGATAAAATTTATAGAAATTTCTCTAGTTACTTAGAAATCTACATTATTTGCATTTGGCTAAATAAAAATCTACCTGAACTTAGGTTAAGAAATTCTTTTTATGTAAATGTAGCAGTTTTCTGTATGCTTGCTCTAAGAACATTTAGATTCCTATACAAATAGTAATTAGATATTCTTAAATTTATGCTGCTTTTCTTCTATAGTAAAGTTTGTATCATTGGATATATTACTTAACCTCCCCGGAACTTATTTTTCTCCTCCTTGAAATTGAGATGACTGTTTAGGTATCTTTTGGCTTCAGAATAATTGTAGTTTTATGATAAGGTTTAACTCCCTCCCCCCCCCCCCCCGTAATAAAACTACTATACACTTTACAAATATTCTGAACGATAATAATGAGTCAAGGTATAATTCAATTATTAACATCTTTGGGATTTAAGCAATTCAATATGTAATCTTATTCTGTTGCTGAATTACTTCTTGCTGAAACTGAAAAAACTGATGTTTGAAATGTGAAAATGATGAAATTTTTATTCAGTACAATGGGCATATAATTATATCAAGGGTATGTGTTACATTGGCAGTAAGTAGGGGAAGTGTTTAAGACTGCATATTTGAAATGATCAATTAATGATTTTAAACACAATTCAGTTAATAATGAATATGATTATGGTAGACAGAATAATTTCCCCCAAAGTTGTCCATGTAATGTTCAGAACTTTAAGTTTGTTACCTCACATGATAAAGGGACTTTGCAGATGTGTATAAATTAAGGATCTTGAGAGGGGGAAATTATCCAAATGGCCCAATATAAGCCCATTTGTCCTCATATGAGGAAGGCAGGGGGCCAGAGTTAGCCTCTACAAGGAACCAGTCTTACCAACAGTTTTACTTTATCCCAGTGACATTGATTTTAGACTTCCCTCTTGCAGACCTGTAAGAATAAATTTGTGTTGTTTTAAACCACTAAATATATGGTAATTTGTTTAAGTGGCAATAAGAAACTAATGTAGATTTGGATACCTGGAAGTTTATTGCTTCTATAATAAATACCTAAAAATCTGAAAATGGCTTTGGAATTTGACAGTAGGTAGAGGCTGGAAGAATTTTAAGAAGCATGATAGACAAACCTAGAATGTCTCGAACAGACTCTTAATAGAAATATAGATGTTAAAGACTCTGCCAGTGAGGCAAGTAAAGAGAATGATAGAGAAAATATTTATCATCTTAGAGAATACCTAAACGCCTAATCATACAATGTTAAAGGTGCTTCTGTGGTAAGACTTGAGAAGAAAATGAAGAATGTATTATTGAAAATTGGAGGAAAGGGAATACTTGTTTTATGTATCAGAAAACCTAGCAGAATTGTTCTAAATTTAGTGTAAAGCAGAGCTTATAAGTAATGAATTGGATATTTAGCTGAGATTTCCAAGCAAAGTGTTGAAGATGTGGCCTGGTTTCTTGTTGCTGCTTATAATAAAATGTGATAGAATAGAGATAACATGAGTGAAGAACTTTTAAGCACAAAAGAACCAGGATTTAATGATTTTGGAAATTCTTAGCCCACCCAGATTGCAAAAGATGCTAAAATTAGGTGATTCACTGTCAGGAAACTGCTCCAGAGAGAAAACCAAGGGTGTGGCAGGAAAGACTCTTCATAGTGCCTCAGAAGAATCAAAAGATCAGATCATTCAGTTCCACAGAGAAATCTTTGAAGGTATTAGGCCTATGACTCAAGGATTCCCTTAGCCATGTTAGCAGAAGCCAGGAATAGAGAAAGAATTATCCAGGAAAGCTCTGTGGGGAGCTTCTTGTTTAATAGAGTGGATCTCTGACATACACAGGAGACCCACAAGGTTTTTAATAGTGTTATATTAGCAGAGACACTGCCAGTTTAGACTGCAAGGAACAGAGGCAGGATGAAATGAAAAAAGGCTGTCAGACTCCTAAAATTCTGCAAGCATAAAACATTTATAAAACTACGCAGTTGCAAACATGTGCTACTCTTTATGAAATAGGAAGAGTGACTCAGAGGGTGGAGCTGAGGGCCCACAGGACAGAGCCAAGAACAATAAAGGATTATTCCTAGGTCTTAAATCCTAATGGAGTTTCCTCAGTTGAATTTCTAAAATGCTTGCAATTGTTGACTCTTTTTTTAATTTTTAATTTTTATAAGCTTTCCTTTTCTCATTCCTTTAATGGGAATGTGTATAATTATTGTCCTACACCTGTTTACCATTGTATTTTGGGAGTAGATAAATGGTTTTCTAGTTATAGAGAATCACCATTGGAGAATTTTGTCCCAGAAGTATTTACTCCTCCCATACCTGATTTAGATAATTTAGATGATGAAATTTGGGACTTTTGAGATTTAGATGAGATTTGGGCCTTTTCTTTGATGTTATAATGGGTTGAGAGCTTTGGAGATGTTGGTTTGGAGTGAATTTTAAGGGTGGGAAATAATGGCTCCTTAAAAGGAGTCCCTGACTTTAATTTCCAGAACTTGTGAATATGTTGCCTTAAATGGCAATAGGGACTTTGAATAAGTGATTAAGGATTTGGAGATTATCTTGGTTGATCTAGCATTGCTCAATATAATAAAAAAGCCCTTAGAAGAGGAAAAGCAATGTGATGAGGAAAGCTGAGAAAGATTTGAAGATGCTACATTGCTGGCTTTGAAGATCTAGAAAGAGGCCTTGAGCCAAGAAACACAGGTGGTCTCTAAAAGCTGGAAAGACAGGAAATAGATTCTTCCCTAGAGTCTCTAGATGTAACCAGCCCTACACTCTGCACTCTAAAACTTTTTCCAAGCATCTTCAGAACTGGCTATAGAATACATTTATTTAAGCTTCTCATAGTGTTGTTTTAAGCCACTAAGTTTGTGATAATTTATTACAGTGGCAATAAGAAACTAATACAATGGCTGTGAAAACTAAATTGGTAGACATTTTATCTGTTACACACTCATGCAAAGAGCAGATGCCTGTTGTCTGTTACTGGGCAGAAGGCAGGAGATACAGGCATTTATAGAGGATTGCATTTAAGCTTTATCATCAAGCATTCATGTAATCTAGGTTTTTGTGATTTTGTATAGTCATTTTCATAACTTTTAAAATTACTGGATTAAAATTTTGTCTTGAGAAGGCTCCATTTTGTGTCTTTTTAGGAAATATGATATCAACAATGATGATATAGCAATGGTAATAATAATAGCTAGCACTTATTGTGCTTCTTCTATATGCGAGGTACAATGATGAGCATTTTACGTTCCTTATCTCACTTGAATTTTACTACAAATTCATGAACTATTTCTACTTTACCTTGAAAAAATCGAGTTTCAAGAGGTTAAGTAACCTTTTCAAGTTTGCATATCTGTTGTGTTTGATCGCATATTCATGTGAATCCTTTACACAAAAAGAAAATTACAAAGGTACAACTTCTCACAG
This sequence comes from Dasypus novemcinctus, assembly GCF_030445035.2. Lineage (NCBI taxonomy): Eukaryota > Metazoa > Chordata > Mammalia > Cingulata > Dasypodidae > Dasypus > Dasypus novemcinctus. The sequence continues at coordinate 83,688,927 of NC_080684.1, read as the reverse complement.
TAAGAATAAACCTGTATACTATCTACTGTTGTATTTTTTCACTGAAACATTTCACTGTTAAAGAAGATATCATTAATTATGGATGCCATTTTTTTGTCTAGTGTGTATTAATTTGACTCCCCATTTTCCATTGTGCTTCAGGCATAGTTGAGCCTCTAAACAGTTACTATTTTTCTTCAATTAAAAAAATGGCTTGGTAAGAATCTCAGTTCATTTGGAATCCCTCCCTCCTCATTTGACTATTCTTTTATACATTCATCTATCCATTTGCCCTACAAGTGTTCATTTTTGACCATTTGCCATATGCAAAATATAGAGTAATTAATATAAACATGCATTTTACCTTCCTGTTGTTTGTAATTTTATGTCTGGTGGTCTGAGTGATACAAAATATGTATGATACATGGTTTCTGTTCTGAAGTGACTTCAAGTAGTTTTCCTGACTATTATTTATACAGATATTTATTGGCTGTATAATCTTAAACAAGTAAACTCATTCCCTGATTCCTTTTCTATAAAATTGGAGGCTAATTCCTGCTCATTTATAGAACTGCTATGAAGATCTTACAACATAAGTGCAAGCCGTTATATAAATTTCTTGCTATTTGAATACAAATTGGTCTTTTTCTGTTCTATCCTTGGCCCTTGGAGACAACACTGGCAATTTTGGTAGGATTGGCAGCTTAAAGAATAGTATGGAAAGTACAAGCAGCTTGATATAAGTGCATTCAAATATGTTTTATGTCTATTTTTATGTGTTTAAAAAGTTTAGACGTATATATGTTATACTGGTAATAGTTGTTATATTGAAGTCATACAAGTCTGAAGGAATTTAACTTCCTAATTTATATATTTACATATTGTTGACTTATTTATAACTATAGCTTATTATAGCTAATAAAGGTTTTATATTTTGTGAGAATAAAATGCCCAAGTTGTAAAAAATCATGAAGACTCAGTATGCCACCATGAATTTCTGTAAGATAGTTTGAAAATTGTTGCTTACATTTACCTATCCATATATTCTCCACCCTCCCATCTATCCATCCATCCACCCATCAATTTATCCATTCATTTTCCATCCTGGTCTCTACATTTTTAGGCATTTTACAGATAGTTATCTTTAATATATTTCTCTTTTTGAAGGACTAGGGAAGTATAGCTGGTAGACACCATGGGATGTGTTTGTGTGATTTTTGTTTAATAACTATTATTTTTATTAATGGGTATCAGGTATTCTTTTACATTTCCCTTCTTTTAGTGAGAAGTAACATTGTTTTTCATAAATTTATTGATCATTTGAATTTCTTCTTGTGTGAAATGCATACATACTTATTTTACCATTTTGTATTTGTTGAAGACTTGATTTGTAAGTATATCTTCATAGATTCTAGGTACTAAACTGTAGTCTGTTAAAATGTTTCCAAAGTTTTATTTTCAACCTATTGCTTGCCCTTTAACTTTGTTTATGTTGTTTCTTTTTTATTGTGCAAAAGTTTTAATTTTTAAGAAGCCAGATCTGTGTGTATATTTAAAGAATCTAAATGCTGTATTTTACTTGGTCTGACATTAACCAGCCTTACAATTATAAAAATATTTTACAATATTTTGTTCATATATATTTATATTTTTAACTCTTTAATTTACTTTGGCTCCCCCCTGCCCCCAATTTATTGCCAGTTCTCTCAGCACTATTTATTTTATTTTTTTTAAATTTATTTTTTATTTATTTCTCTCCCTCTCCCCCTCCCCCCAGTTGTCTGCTCTCTGTGTCCATTTGCTGTGTGTTCTTCTGTGACCACTTCTATCCTTATCAGTGGTACCGGGAATCTGTGTTTCTTTTTGTTGCATTATCTTTCTGTGTGTGCGGTGCCATTTTTGGGCAGGCTGCACTTTCTTTTGCACTGGGTGGCTCTCCTTACAGGGCGCACTGCTTGTGCATGGGGCTCCCCTACGCGGGGGACACCCCTGTGTGGCAGGGCATTCCTTGCACTCACTCATCAGCGCTGTGCATGGGCCCACTCCACATGGGTCAAGGAGACCCGGAGTTTGAACTGCGGACCTCCCATGTGGTAGGCGGACGCCCTATCCATTGGGCCAAGTCCGCTTCCCAGCACTGTTTATTGAATTATCCAACATTTATTGACTATTGTTACATTTGTGTATATTTCCCTATTGAGATTTTGATTGGAACAATGTAAAAGAGATTAGAAGAAAATTGGCATTTTTACAATATTGAATCTTCCCACTCAGGAATATAGAGTAAATTTCTATTTTTCCAAATCTCTTTTTATGTTAAATAGTTGCATAGTTTAAAAATACATATTTGTATATATATTTGTTATGTTTTGCCTGGCTATTTCAACAAATTTGTTTCTATTTTGAATATATGTTTTTAACCTTTGCCTTTTCTTACTGCTTGATGCTGGTAGATAGAAAAGCTGTCGACTTTCATATACTTATCCAATACCCTGTTCTCTTACTGAATAATACTATGGTTTATAAAAGTGTTAGTTGAATTTCTAGTTAGGCAATTATATTATCTGTAAGTAATAGTAATCATATTCTGTCTTTCCAATGTTTATAATCATTCAATTTTCCTCTCTTATTGAATTGGTTATACCTATGATTATACTATTAGATAATAGTAATTTGGATTTAGTTAGCAATCTTGAAACCAGAGGCCTGGAAACATTCTTAAATCATGTTTCAATATAACTTCTAATTTCTCATCTGTCTCTGTACTTTCACCTGGGGTTTTTGGTTTTGGGACACAGGTTTTATGATCTCAAACTTCATTATGTGAGTATTATATATTTAGTTTCTATGATAACAAAGCTCTTTAACATTATTACTAAAATATTACTTAAGCTATATTTAATTATCTGGTTATGTTAAGTAGAGTTTCATAGTTACTTATAAATCTTTAATTCCATCACAATACTCAATTCTCACCAAGCATTCAATCAATGTTTACTGAATTATGAATTAAAAGGCTCGTCTTGATGAACATTGAGTACACATGATCAAATAAAAACAATTTCAAAAAGTTTTATGATGGAAAGCAGGAGTTTATCTGTCAGTGTCATACTCCAGAATGAATCTCAAGCTTAACATATATCTAAATAATGTGCACATATCTCTATTCTTGATTCATCAACTTTAAATGATGTTTCTCTGAGAGTAAAAATTTAGCCCACTTACATGCCCTCTCTTCCTCCTCTCCTCCTTCAAATATTGTGTTATTATATATGATAAATTTTAGTTTTTCTTCTGGCTAGCTTGATGATTTAAAAAATATTATACTTAAATAACTTTAAGTAATATTATTATATTTATGTTTTATCAACTTTAGGTAGTATCTCTTGACTTTCTATTTTGTAAAATGAGGATATTAGCCCCCTATGTTCTTTTTTCCATTCCCTCTGCCACCTTTCACCTCCTATCTTCTTTCAGCTTCACTTTTACTTATACAGTGTTAAAATTGTTAACATTTATTTTCTTTCCTGGGACATTGACCAAGTATTCCATGTTTTGTCCATAGTTTGACACTATAAAAATTTAACCAATAACATGTGTTTATTTATGTATTTATGTCTATAAATGTTATGTTGCTATTAAATTTCCTTTTCTTTGATGGCCCTAAGCTAGTGAAAGGAGACCGTATCTGCTATTGAAGTGAATTTGCTTCTCTTTTTTACATTCTATCATGTCTTGATTGATGTGATATCATCATGTAGCTTTCTTTTTATTTTGACTATGATATTCAGGAGACTGCTATGGGCTCTTTAGCTGTTCTGCTGGACATTTTTTTGCTGTTTGTGAACTTTTCTCAGAAGCCTTGTGGTTTGAATTTCTTATGCCATGAAGGCTGAGTCATATAGTTTGTGTTTTAAAGACGTTCTAGAGTCCAGAAGCTTCTTGGATCCTGAGATTCTAGTTTCAGCAGTTCTGCAAGCTAAAGTCTATGTTCTATCACTTGATTTCACAAGTTTTTGCTAGAAATATGAGCTGAAACACCAGAGCAGGTGATGACCTGGTGGTTTCCCTCAATGGGAAAATCAAAGATTGGTACCAAAAAACCTCAGTACTGAATTTTAAGTCTTAATAATATGATTTTACACAACTTATTAAATCCTAAAATTATTTATTTGGTAGTCATACTCATATCCTAAGTAACTCCTCTCCTTTTCCTCTGGATTATGTATTAATATTTTATCATACAATTATATGAATATACCATATCTATACTAAGGAATGCCATCTTTTCTTGGCGATATTGAAGCAGCACCACATAGAAACAAACTACCATTATATTTTTACTTAGTTAAATAGCTGGAAAAGTATGTGTTAGTATGAGGGACAATGTAACCATGGTTATAAATTTTATCATCTTTCTTCCTGATGTATACATTTTATCTTCAAAAAATGTTGGCATTAATGGAGATACATACTTAAAACATGGGTGGATTAAAGTTCTTATGATTCTTTGTTTCTTTTATTCTAACCAACCTGTTAATATTTTAATGAAAATTTCCAACCTAATAAGTTTCCAGTCAGATTTTTCCCTGGAGTTTTTAACTACCTTTCTTTTTTCACCAATTTTCCTTTATCATATCCTCACTGAATTTCCAAACTTACCTTATTACCTATTATTTTTCATCTATTATAGTCTTATCATCTGCAGACTCCCTCTTTTATTCCTGGATATGTCTATGCATATATTGACTATTCTTCTGCTTCAGTCTCTAATAGGTGCTCTCTGGGCCTGCTGCACAAGAGCAAAAATGACCCATTATTGTTCTCTTGGATTGGATCCCTTGTTTCTGGCTTCCATGTCTTGTTATTACTTTCTTGTTCAAGACACTGGGATTATATCATCAAGTAACTTCCCAAGAAAGAATATATATAAGGAAAGCTTTCTGAATACTTAAATAATGGAAAATGTATTCATTATTCTCTCAAATTTGATTGAAATTTAATTGGTTATACATTTAGTATTTATTTTACTTGATGAATTTGAAAGCTTTGCCCAACTGCCCTTTGATTTGCTGAGAAGTCAGATAGTTGTCTGATTTGTATTCCTGTGAATATGACTTATTTTTTCTCTCTTGAAAATTTTAAGTTCTGCTTTTTAAAAGTGTATGCCTAGGTACAGATTTTTAAAAATATATCATATCATGCTGCTTATAAGTTGTCTCTTTCAATACTGATATTATATCCTTCAGTTTTGGAGACAGTTTTCTGCTCTTTATTTCTCCTTTCCATTTTCATTGTTCTCTACTTCTGAAGTATTTACTAATTAGATATTGAAGCACCTGATCATCTCCTCTTTCATTTTTTCCATCTGTCTCATTTTTTATTCCCTAGTTTCGTTATTCATTTTTGTATTTTAGTAATCATCATTTTATTTCTATAAATTTTTCTTGTTCTCTTTTTCTCAAAAACATCCTACTCTACTTTCTGTCTATGCTTGAGGCACATTGTCCTTCCTGAATATTGATATTCATGTATTTCATAAGGTTTGGGAAATCTTCAGTCACTTCCTCAAATATTCTTTTCCATTATCTTCTCTTTCTGGGATACCTATAACATGTATGTTTGTGCATTTCACACTATCATTCAATTTCTTGAGACCCTAATCAATTTTTTCCATTCTTTTCTCTTTCTGTTCTTCTGTCTTTTCCAGTTCAGATGATCTGTCTTCCAAATCACTTATTATGTCCTCAACCAATTCAAATCTGCTCTTATGTGCCTCTAATGTATTTTTAATCTCATCAGTTTTGTCTTTCATTCCCATAAGCTTTGTTACTCTTCTTTGCAGGCTTTCAAATTGTGTTCTTTATGCTCCCACAGCATCTTCTTAATATCCTTTATCTTAATATAGCTTGTAATTTTTTGTTGACATCGAAGCATTCTGGTTGTGTTGGTGATTTCACTTTGTTGATCAATTTCCCTCTCTTGCCTAGTGGTTTTATTTTACAGCTATTCTTTGATTTTTGTTCAGTTTTTAAGATTGCCCTGTTTAAGTTATCAAAATAGGGGCAAGGAGCTACTAATGGGGCAGACCAGATCTATGGTGCCTGGGTTCCTTCACTTCCCCAGCTGGCCTGTAGAGACTTACCTTTGGCAAACCTTTCCATAAAGATGACTCTTTCAGATTCCACTGACTTAATTTTCTGAGCCAATGATTCAAGGTCTGCTATGCTGTTTAAACCCACTAAAGAGAATTCACACTCAATCCTTCACTGTATCCTTTCTCTTCCCAGGGAGGAATATGTCCTTCCTCCTCTCCATTGGCTGCTCAGCCACAGGTTTCACTGAGGCTGGTTACCTTGAAGGTGGGGAAAGGGTGTTCCCAGCCACAGGGGCCAGTAACTCACAGTTATTTCTTTTGGCCTCTTCATCTCTCCATCCCCATTCCCTCCTGGATGATACCTGTGGCACTCTACTGATCTGCAGTTCCCCAAAGCAGCTCCCTTGGACAACTTCTGTGCTTTCTCCCCTATTTTAAGGCACCCTGCCTGAGTGCCTCAGATGCCATCTTTTGCTTTCTGACTATGGATAGCTCTTTGTAAGAGGTAACACAAGACCCTATTTTAAATCCCATAGAATAAGTCATATTGAAGAAAGGGATGCTACCAGAGGAGGCAAAGGCATAAATGGAGTCAGTGGAATTCTGATCAATTAATTTGTAAAGAGATACTATCTGACTTTTTTTTAAAGGTGAAAAGTAAAGATCAATGCCTAACCACAGAACAATATGTGTTCAGTTGAAACATATTTCTCAGAAACTGAGACCAGATTAGGGCTGATGTTGAATTACTCTGGATTTTTAGAAGCTAATTTCTAAATTAGATGTGTACCCTCTTATGATATTTGAGTCCTTCTCCTAAATATGAGGGAAAACTACTTAGTAGTGTAAAACTATTTAATAGCATAAAACTATTAAATTCTGGCAGAGTAGCATACTGCAAGTTATGCATTTTTAGTGACCTGAAGGATATGCTAATTTTATTAGGGTCCTAGTTCATTAACATGGTGTTTGAAAATGTTCTACTCTCTGGCCCTTGCAATTCTCCCCTCTGCCATACTCAACCTTGTGTGGTTGCCAAGAATCTGAACACACATTAATTTTCCAACTTCCAAGCACTTCCATGAATCCTTCCCAGTACCTGAAGTGTCATACCTTTATTTTTTAGCAACTGGTAACCCATTCATACATAGTAGGTATGCAACAACTATATCTGTTCATTCCTTTTAAAGGAAATATAGACCTAATCTTGATGCAGATTAGGCATCCAAAGGAAATTTCTAAAGAAAGGGAATAAGTGAGAAAAAATAGTATTTTATCTTCAAGATCTTCCCTAAGGAAAATTATTATCATTTAGAATAATTATCTGGGTTGTTATAGCAGTTTGATATTATTTATGAGTTCCAAAAATAGATATTAGATTATGCTTGTGAACTGGTCTTTTCCTCTGGACATATTACATTGTATTGGATTCAGAGGTTTCATTTTTATTTCATTAAATTATGATTAAGACTTTGATTGGGCATTATCCCCTTGGTTGGTGGGGACTCACAGAGAAAACAACATGGTACAGCAGGAGTTTGGAGTTTTAATGTTGGAGTCCTGGGAAGTAAATACAGAGAGAAGCAGATATGTGAGGAAAGAGAGAAGGCTCCATTAGACATGGCAGAGGCCCCAGGAAGAGAGATGAGCCATTTGCTTGACAGTTTACAGCTGGCCTTGTGGAGAGAGCAGAGCACAAGGCCTGGGAGAGAAACGAGACTTATCCCAGCCTACAGCTGATATTGGAAGAAGCCATGGAGCCTTAAGAGGAAGAGGAAGCCTGAACCCTTGCAGACATCGGCAGCCATCTTGCTCCAACACATGGCAACAGTCTTTGGTGAGGAAAGTAATTTACTCTTTATGGCCTTGTGACTGTAAGCTTCTACACCAAATAAATACCCTTTATAAATGCCAACAGCTTTCTGGTATTTTGCATCAGCACCCCTTTGGCTGACTAAAACAGTTGGGTATGTTCTGAGAAGACATGTTTGATGCCCTTCTATAGCATCCCTTACAGGCATCCCTCTAGATGAGGAAGCTGAGGTGCAGAGAAGTTAACTAACTTGTTTATAGTGACAGAGTTATGAAATAGTATAGATGAGTATTCCAACTCAAGTTATTTGGTCATAAGTCCCAGATTTCCTTTTTTAAAAATCACCAATCATATCTTCTAAAAGAAGGATATTGTTCACATTTACACCTTCAGGTGCTTCCTTTGCAAACATGCAGAAATGAGTTGACTAGCACCTTGCTCTCTTGGCAAAAGGCATATCTGTTTATATGAGTGTTAAGTTTTAATGGATAATCATTTTTATTACAAGAAGGATTAATGAATGTTTCCAATCATTTTAGTGTCTCCAGTAAGTTCTGTTGTAGCTTATTCTGGGTTTGAATTTAGCTGTGATTAGGAATGGAGTCTGTACTTACTTTCAGAAATATATTTTATATTTATTATTTTCTCTTAGCTATTTTAATTATGTAGGTTATTCTTTCCTTACTTGCCCCATCTGATATTTCATTGTTCAGCAATTGAACATCTGCCACTTTCATTTTTACGTGTAATTCAGTTTTCTGTACCAAAAAAGTATGCCTAGGATTTTTAAATAGTGGAAATAGCATGTTTTAATCAAAAGGATCAGTGAACCTAAGTTTTAACCTTGACTTTGTCACTTAGTAGCTATGTAGCTTTGGTCAAACATGTGACCTCTCTAATACTATTCCATCCTTTGTAAAAGAGGGAACTTATACTTGCTTTGAAGGATAGATGTGAAAATTAGAGAATGTAATTAAAGCACATAGAACAATGTTAGGTTCTTAATAGGCTCTCGGTAAATGGTAAGCTTTTTTTTTTTTTCGTACCTTTAAAAATATACACCACTTTAACTTTTAAGAAGTCATCCAGCCTCTGCTCAAATATCTGTAAGGATGAAAGCATGTTCTGCAAAGTCTCAGCTTTGACAAATACAAGCTGTGTGATCTCAGAAGAGTTTTACTCAATCACTTTGAGTCTTAATTTCACCATTTTGTAAAAATGAAGATAATATTGGTATACCCTACATTCTAGGGGTGTAATTAAGGTTAAATGATCTATAGTGCTTATATTAAATGCTTCTAATAATGTTTAACACTAGATAAACATGCAATAAATGTTAATGAGAAGTAAAAGTAGTAATAGGAGAGCATCTCCTAATATTAAATCCCAAGCCAGCTGTTGTACTTTTCCCCCCCACAGGAAAGGTTCAAAATCTTCCTTATATGTGATAATTAATTATAATGAAGAACACCACGTAGTGTGAATTAATTTCTAACTTTGTTTAATGAAGCTGTAGTCTTTCAGCCAGCAACCTACACTAGCTACCTACTAGCCACCTTATCCTTGTAGGACTTAAATAAATGCTTGTTGAATGAATGGTACATGGCATAGGACTGCAAACTCCTTCTGTAAAGGGACAGATCCTAAATATTTTAGGCTTTGAGAGCTATATGGTCTCTGCCACAGCCACTCAGCTCTGTAGTTATAGAACAAAAGCAGCCATAGACAATCTGAAAGCGAATGGGCAGGATGTATGTCAAGGAGATTTTATTTATGCAAAAACGTTGTAGGCTGGAATTTTGCTGTAGTTTACTGACCACAGGTCTTTGGTATAAAAAAATTGGACTCCCAGTACTGATAATGAAGTCCACATGAATCTGGGTCCATTTGGAAATATTTTCAAGTGATAAAATATTTTTTCCTATACAGAAAAATGGAAGTCTAGAGAAAGGATGAAAACGCAACTACTCCACAGCTGTAACTAGACTTCAAAGTGCCAGTTTCAATTTTAAGCACAAAAACAGTTTCACAGATATCTATTTTAGTGGTTTAGATGAAGGACATTTCTCAGAAGCTGAGACCAGATTAGGGTTGCTGTTGAACCATTCTGGATTTTTAGAAGCTAATTTCTGAATGTGGTATTTGAGTCTTCTCAAATATTAGTGAAAAAGTTGTTGGTGCAAAACTATTAATTCTATAGGCTTTAAGGCCCAATTCAAATGCTACTTCCTTCTTAAAGTTTTATTTACTCCTTCCCTGCCAGAAACAATCTTTCTCTTAAAATTCAATGCACTATTTTTACAACATCTGTGGCTCTATCCCTTGCATTATAATTATTTATGTAAGTCTTTTATCCATTCTTTTAGATTGTAAACTCTTCAAGGACAGTGTCTGTGTCAGACAAATGTTTGGGTTCTCCAGCACACTCCCTTTGTGCTTTGCATGCAGTAGACCCTTAGGTTATGCTTGTTCAGTTTTGAACTTTTCCTTCACTATTATTGCAGGGAGATAACCTGGCATTGTGAAGAGAGCACAGTCTTTGTCAATCTCTGTTCAAATTTTGATTTGATCACTTACAAGCAATATACTCAACTTCACTGAATCAGCCTCAGTTTCTTCAACTGTAAATTGGGAATAATTCCTATACTTCTTTACTTTGTGAAGATAAAATGAGTTGACAAATGTCAAGGGCTTAACAGAAAGCCTAGCATATAATAAACATTCTTCTTTTTTATAGCCAAAGGAAGTATTAAATTTCTTTTTGTTTTACTCACTATACGATGATGTAAATTATAGCCTAAAATTGCTAATTAATAACCAATGTTTGTACTAAATGCCATAAAAGTGAAAATGACAAGTAATAGCTTAGTGTTGTTACAAAGTAGTTTTGATCTTATGGACCTCTTGAAAGTATCACAGGAACTCACAGGGGTCCACACTTCGCTTTGAGGATTGCTGCCATTTTTGCTGCTAGATAACTTTGCACTTTTTTGAACTGGATGCAAATTAATACAATGCTGTTTTTTTTTTTTTTTTTTTTGCATCTGTCAACAATTTTTTTTTCCATTGTACTATTTGGCCGTTACTATAGTGCAAAAGAAAACTTCATTTAGTTTGAATAAACTTCAGGAAGGAATCTTATTTCTTGCTTTGATTCTGTGTCCAAACTGAGATTTGTTTTGGCTTATCAGGCTCCAATATTATGAAAGAGGTAAAGTTAACTGGAATTAATAGGAAAGTGGAGAAAAAGAAAGTGGTGTCTGTTAGCCTTTTATATCCTGTTAATTAACAGTTCATTTTTCATACTGGAATGAAGAAACAGCCATAAAGGGATGAAGAATATCACTAACTTTATCTTTTCTTTTTCTCTGGTGTGTTCATGTGTGTAAGTATGTTAATGCACTGTGACACTTTCTTTGTGACCCTCCAAACCAGCCCTGCTCAGGCCCCGGACTTCCCTTCTTTCCATCTGTACCTTTCCCCTGTTTTCTGCTTATGTCCAGGCCCTATCTTGCTGGAATGCTTTTCATTTCACACTTGTGTGTGTGTCAGTCAGCTCCTGTGGTCTTGTAGCTAGTAGCTTAACCTACCAAAAAAGCGGGAAAAGAACTGCTTCTTCTTGAGTCTGACGGTGGCTGAGAGATTGGGGGAGTGGCCATGAAAGGAATGAAATACAGGTTTAGAACAGAGCAGGTAAAGAGGAAAGAGGAAAAAGTAGGTGTGCAGTAATGAGAGAAATGGTGAGGTAGATAGAGAAGGAAAATTGAAAATAGAAAGAATGTAGACTCTGTGTGCAATCCTAGGCTATATCAATCCTAGTGGTATATCAATTTTTCAAAAATGTAGTGATGATGGAAATTCAAGGTAGGAACCTGACCAATTTATCATTGTCACCTGACTGTGGAGAAGAAATTATAGAATGTTATACAAGTTCAATGTACCATTTTTCATAGTAACAAGTGGACGGATGGTTACCTAAAATATATTGGAAAAAGTGTTGTTTTAGGGACTGATCATTTTATAATAGTTAAATTTTAATTAAGCCTTAAATTGTTTTGTAGTTTAGCATCACGTACTAACTCAGAAACCAAAGAATAGCTATTGGAGTTCTTAATGTAATCTATTTTTTTCCTCAGGTCAGACCATTTCTAAGACAATTATTTATAGCTTCTCAGATACAGGTAGTAAAAGCTGATTTATTACAACACCTCAGCATCTTTATCTACATGCCAGAAGGATAATACTTACTCAGACAGTTGTTGTGTGGTTAACTTAGCTTTGGAAAGGACTTGGCAAATCAGAAGTATCCAATGATTTTTGTCCTTTTCATTTAATTCTATTTCTAGAACTCTGTATTGACTGATATATATGTGTTTCATCAGTTGAATGATAATTTATCATAATAATTATGACTCTTGAAGTCATTATTAGCCCAAAGTGTCTTAAAAACCATTAAAGAAAGAATCTAGTTTACTCAGTTGTGGTAGTGTTGTTTATTTTATTATATCTCAGATTTTATATTAATAACCACAATAATGTAAATAGTATATTTTTACCAAGGATATTTAACTGAAATACCTATTGTCAAATATCTATGAATAACCTAATATTTGCAATGAATTATAAGACATTTTAAGTTTATAGATGAGAAATTAGTCACTTAACATCAAACAGACTTTAAGATAGGGAAAAGATAGGGATGACAATGTGCAATGCATTTCCTTATGAAGCCTTCTTGATAGGATAGCTGAACCTGAAGAACACCTCTGTCTTGTCATCTGGTTAAAGAATCAAGAAACAGACATTTCAGGGAATAAATGCCAGATTTAACATTTTAAAATATCAAATTGTACAGTATATTGCAAAAGAGTACAAGACAATGAAACAGGAAATGATGGTCTCTGCAGAGGAAGAGGATAAAAATCCAGAAAATACAACCAAAGAAGATCAGGTTGTGGATATACTGAACAAAAGCCTTTTAAAAATTACGTTAAAATGCTCAAAGAGATAAATTAAAATAGAAAGACCTAAATGAATGAGCACTATGAAAATACTAGTACAGACATAGAAATATTCAAAAGGAATCAAACAGACCTACTGGAGTTGAAGACCACAACAACTGAAATGAAAAATGCCCAGGAGAGTCTCAAGAGCAGATTGGAGCTAGCAGAAGAAAGAATCAGTGAACTCAAAGACAAGACACTTGAAATGAGTCAGTCTGAGGAGGAGAAAAAAAAAAAAAAGAATTATTAAAACCAAAATAGCCTATGACATCTGGGAAACCATCAGCCACACTGATACAAACATTATGAGAGTCCCAGAAGGAGAAAGGGCCTGAAGAAGTATTCAAAGAAATAATGGTAGAGACCTTTGCGTACTAAGCAAAAGACATTAATATGCACATCAGAGAAGCCCAGAGAATATCAAACAGGATAAATAGGAAGAAAAATGCACCCTGTCACATATTGATTGCACTGTCAAATGCACATGAGAAATTCTGAAACCAGCAAGAGAAAAGGGAAGTGTTATGTACAATGGATTTCTAATTATGTGGAGTGCCAATTTCCCATCAGAAGCCATGGAGGCAAGAAGGCAGTGGGATGATATACTTAAAGTGCTGGAAGAAAACAATTACCAACAAAGAGTTTTTTTTATTTGGTGAGATTTTCTTTCAAAAATGAAGAAAAAAATTAAGGCATTCCTAGATAAACAAAAGCTGAGGGAGTTCATCAATATTAGACATGCCCTACAAGCAATGCTAATGGAAGTTCTTCAGAATGAAAGGAGAGGACACTAGACAGTGTTTCAAAGTGGCATAAAGAAATAAAGACCTGCATTAAAGGCAACTATCTGCCTGATTACAAATGCCAGTGTAATTGTAGTTTATTGTTTGGTATGTAACTCCACGTCTTTCTGCAGGTGCTAGAATGCAAGTGCATAAAAATAGTGACAAATCTATGGTTTTGAACATACAATGTACAAAGATATAAGTGGTAAAAAGTATAAAAAAGGTGGGGGATGGAAGGATATAGGAAAAGCACATGCGTGTGCTTCTGAAGTTAATTTGGTATCGAACCAAATATAATGGTTATATATTTGGGATTTGACATTTTAATTCCATGGTAACCACAAGGAAAGTAGATAAAAATGTATTCAGATAAAAATGAGAAGAGACTCAATATGGTACAATGCAAAAGTCAAATAAATATAATTATAGGCATTGATGGAAGAATTGAGGGACAAAAAGGGTATAAGACTTACAAAGGTTAAATAGCAAAATGGCAGAAGAAAGTCTCACATTATCAGTAGTGACTTTAAATATATAAAGATTAATCTCTCCAGTCAAAAGGCAGAGGCTGGCAGAATGCTGTCTACAACAGCATCATCTTAATATCAAAGATACAAGTAGTTTGAATATGAAAGAATAGAAAAAAATATACAATGCTAGTAGTAGCCAAAAGAGAGCTTGTGTATTTATACTGATATCAAATAAAATAGATTTTAAGTCAAAAACAGTTATAAGGGACAAAGATGGGCATTATATACTGATAAAGGGATCAATTCAATAAGAAGATATTGCAGTTATAAATACATATATACCTAACAGTAGAACCCCAAAATATATGAAACAAATACTGACACATTGAAGGGAGAAATTCATGGTTCTTCATTACTATGAGGAGATTTTTTTCCTTTTTTTCCCTTCTTTATATATTTTTAAAATATTTCATTCAAAAAATATGAGGTCCCCATATACCCCCCAACCTCTCACCCCACTCCTCCCACATCAACAACCTCTTTCATCATTGTGGCACATTCATTGCATTTGGTGAATATATTATGGAGAACTGCTGCCCCACATTGGCAATGGTTTACATTGTAGTTTACACTCTCCCCTAGTCCACCTAGTGGACCATGGCAGGACATACTATGTCCAGCATCTGTCCCTTCAGTACCACTCAGGATAACTCCAAGTCCTGAAAATACCCCCACTTCATATCTCTTCTTCCCATTTCCAATGCTCAGCAGCTACTGTGGCCACTTTCTCCACATCAACGCTACAATTTCTTCCATTACTAATCACAATAGTTCCATAGTAGAATATCAGTAAGTCCACTCTAATCCATACTCTATTCCTCCATCCTGAGGATCCTGGGATGGTTATGTCCACTCCCTCTCTGTATCAAGAGGGGGCTTAGATTTCACGTGGATGATGGATGCAATTCACTATTAGGATATTTTAATATACCACTTTCAATAATGGTTAGAACATCTAGTCAGAAGATCAATAAGGAAATACAAGACTTGAATGATTCTCCAACGAGTCCTAACAAACATATATAGTACAATATCCCCAACAACAACAGAATACCACATTCTCCTCAAGTGCACATGGATCATTCTCCAGAATAGACAATATAGTAGTTCACAAAACAAATCTCAATAAATTCAATAATATTGTCATCTTACAAAGTATCTTCTCTGATCACAATGGAATTGAGCTAGAAGTCAATAACAGAGGGAGAAAAGGAATATTCACAAATATGTTGAAATTAAACAACATACTTTTAAGCAATCAATGGGTTAAAAAGGGAATCTAAAGGAAAATTAGGAACTATCTTAACATGAATGAAAATACAACATACCAAAATTTATGGCTCTAAATGTTTACATTCAAAGAGAAGAAAAATTTCAATCATAGACCTAATCTTAAAACTGGAAGAAATAGAAAAAAAGAGCAAACTAAATGCAAAGTGAGGGAAGCGGACTTGGCCCAGTGGTTAGGGCATCCAACTACCACATGGGAGGTCTGCGGTTCAAATCCCGAGCCTCCTTGACCAGTGTGGAATTGGCCCATGCACAGTGCTGATGCGCGCAAGGAGTGCCATGCCACGCAGGGGTGCCCCTGCATAGGGGAACCCCATGTGCAAGGAATGCGCTCCGTAAGGAGAGCCGCCCAGCATGAAAGAAAGTTCAGCCTACCCAAGAATGGCACCGCCCACAGGGAGAGCTGACGCAGCAAGATGACACAACAAAAAAAAGAAACACAGATTCCCGTGCCACTGACAACAACAGAAGTGGAAAAAGAACATGCAGCGAATGGACACAGAGAACAAACAACTGGGGGGGGGGGGGATAAATAAATAAAATTAAAAAAATAAAAAAACAAAACAACAACAACAACAAAAATGCAAAGTGAGTGAAAGAAAGGGAAAAAAACCCCGCAAATATTAGACCAGAGATAAATTATATAAATGACCAAAAACAATAGAAAGAACAAAACCAAAAGTTTGTTCTCTGAAAAGATCAATGAAATTTACAAACCATTAGCTAGACTGACAAAGAGAAAAAGAGAGAGAATACATAAAAGAAAGAATTTAAGAGGACGTTGCTACTAATCCCAATGAAATAATGACTATAAGAAGATCCTATGAACAACTATATGCCAATAAATTAGATATCATAGATGAAATGGATAAATTATTTGAAGCAAACTGCCTCCACTTACCCAAGAAGAAACAGATCTCAATAAACCAGTGACTACAAAATAGATTGAATCAGTAATCCAACACCTCCCAACAAAGAAAAGCCCAGGACCATCTTGGATTCACATGGGAATTTTAACAAACATTCCAAGAAGATTTAACTTGATTCTGCTCAAATTCTTCCAAACAATGGAAGAAGAGGGAATACTTCTTAATACATTCTAAGAGGTTAACATAATCCTCATACCAAAGCCAGACAATGTTATCAAAAGAAAAGAAAACTACAGACCAGTATCTCTTATGTATATAGATGCAAAATCCTCAACAAAATACTAGTAAACCAAATCCAGTAGAATACTAAAAGAATTACGCACTATAATCAAGCAAGATTTAACCCTGGTATGCAAGGTGGTTGAACATAGGAAAATCAATTAATGTAATACACCACATTAACAGAATGACAAATTCACACATACACACGCACACGTGGTCATTTCAATTGATGCAGAAAACGCATTTGACAAAATTCACCCATTCTTGATAAAAACACTTAGAACAATAGGAATAAAAAGAAATTTCCTCAGCATGATGAAGGGTATTATGAAAACTCACTGCTAATATCATACCTAATAGTGAAAGCTTTCCATCTAAGATCAGGAACAAGACAAGTATGCCCACTGACACCACTATTATTTAACATTATACTGGAAGTTCTTGCCAGAGCAATTAGGCTAGAAAAAGAAAGAAAAGGCATCCAATTTGGAAAGGAAGAAGTGAAACTTTTCTCGTTCAAGATGACATGATCCTGTATTTAGAAAATCCTGAAAAATTCACAGTAGAGCTCCTAGAGCTAATACATGAATTCAGGAAAGTTGTGGAGTACAAGAACAACACCCCAAAATCGGTAGTGCTCCATATACAATCAAGAAATATCAGAAGAAGAAATCAAGAAAAAAAATCCATTTACAATAGCAACTAAAAGATTCAAAGGAATAGATCTAGCTAAGGATATAAAGAGTGTATACACAGAAAATTACAAAGCACTGCTAAAAGAAATCAATGCAGATCTAAGTAAATGGAAGGGTATTTCATATTCATGGTTTGAAAGAGTAAATATCATTATGATGTCAATCCTACCCAAAGGAATTAACAGATTCAATACAATCCTAATCAAAATCCCAACAACCTTCTTTTAATAACTGGAAAAGCCTACCATCAAATTTATATGAAAGTGTAAGTGGCCCAGAATAGCCAAAGTCATCTTGAAAAAGAAAAATGAAGTTGGAGGACTCCCTCTTCCTGATCTTGAAAACCATTACAAAACCACAGTAATCAAAATACAATTTCAGGACATTGGAGTTGTCCTGCATGACATTGAAGTGACGGATACAGGCTATTATGTATTTTGTCATAACCTACAAAATGGTTCAGGTCAGAGTGTAAACTATAATATAAACTGTAATCCATAATTAGCAGCAATGCTTCAATATGTATTCATCAATTGTAACAAATGTACCACTCTAATGAGGGATGTTGTGGCTGTGGGAAAGTGTGGGAAGGGGAGAGGGTAGGGCATATGGGAATCTCATATTTTTTATGTTACATTTATATAATCTAAAGCTTCTTTAAAAAAAGTAATTTAAAAGAAACACATTTGCACAAGGACAGACACATAGACCAATGGAATTGAATTGAGAGCTCATAAATCAACCTTCATATTTATAGCCAAGTGATTTTTTGACAAGGGAGCAAAGACCATTCAATTGGAAAGAATACTCTCTTCAACAAATGGTGCCAGGAAAACTGGATCTTCATTTTCAAGAAAAAGGAGGAAGACCCCTACCTTACACTCTGATTGAAGCTGTATGGACCTGAGAAAGTATATTCTTAAAGCTAATCCAATCCTGTGGGGGTTGACCCATTGTAAGTAGCATCTTTTGGTGAGTAGAATCTTAAGTGGTGACCCACCTCTTTCAGGGTGGGCTTTATTTCTTTTATTGAAATCCTTTATAATGGGATTGTGATGGTTAGGCTATTGTGTCAACTCCGTTAGGTAATTGTGCCCAGCTGTTCGGTCAAGCAAGCACTGGGCTAACTGTAATACAAGGGCATTTATGGACTTTAGTCACCATTCACGTTACTGCAGTGGCAAATCATAGATAGCTGGTTATAATTACATCAATCAGGGAGATTGTCATCGGCAATGAGTGACACTTAACCAATCAGTTGAATCCCTTAAAAGGGGATGTGATTTCAGCATTGAGAGAGAATTTCCCAGCTTGTCTTTGGACAGCAAACATCTCCCAGAACTCGTCAAGAACCTTCATTGGGCTTTCATCACAGCCCCTGGTTGCAGCCTGCCTGCGGAACCTGGACTCGTGCATCCCCATGGCTGTGTGAGAGACTCTCATAGAATCGCATACTATTGGCAGATATCTCTTGTTGATTCTGTTTCTCTAGAGAACCCTGACTATTACAGGGATGAATACAGAAAGAGAGAGAGAGGCTTCATAGATTTTAGACCCAAAGCACAAGTAATAAAAGAAAAAATAAATGTGACATCATGAAAATTAAAAACTTTCGCTCCTCAAAGTCTTTATCATGACAATATGACAACCTACACAATGGTAGAAAACATTTGGAAATCACATCTCCAAAAAAGATGTAATATCCATAATATGGAGAGAAATTCTTCGACTTAACAACAAAAAGACAACCTAATTTTTAAAATGGGCATATGACTTGAATAGACATCTCTCCAAAGAAGATATTGTAATGGTTTGATAGCACATGAAAAGATGCTTAGCATCATTAGTCATCAGGGACATGCATATCAAAAGCACAATTAGATACCATTTCGTGCCCATTAAAATGACTGCTATTAAAAAAATGGAAAATAAGTGTTGGAAAGAATGTGGAGAAAAAGGAACATTCATTCATTGCTCGTGGCAATATAAAATGATATAGCCATCATGGAAGAGAGTTTGGTGGTTCCTCAGAAAGATAAGTATAGAATCATCATATACTTGGCATTCATACTAATAGGCATATATCCAAAATAATGGAAAGCAGGGATTCAAACAGATATTTGCACACCAATGTTCATAGTGGCATTATTCACAGTTGCCAAAAGATGGAAGCAATCCAAGTGTCCATCAACTGATGAATGGATAGACAAAATGTGGTGTATACATAAATGGAACATTTAGCTGTAAAAAGGAGTAAAGTCCCAATACATGACAACATGGACGTACCTTGAAGACATCATGTTGAATGAAGTAGTTCACACATAAAAGGACAAATACTGTGTGAGCTCACTGATTTGAAATCATTTGAGTAAGCAAACTCATAGAGTGAGAATCTAGAATATAAGTTACCAGGGCATGGGGTAGGGATAGGTAATAGGAAGTTAAGGCTTAATATACAAGACTCCTCTTTGGAACAATGGAAATATATTGGTAATGGATGGTGGTTATGGTAGCACAACATTATGAATATAATTAACAGCATTGAAATATGTATCTGAATGTGGTTAAAAGGGGAAATATTTGGTTGTTTATATGGTAACAGAATAAAAATTTTAAAAACATTCATGGAACTGCACATGGTATACCCTAAGTTACGCCATGGATTATTATTAATAGTACAATTATATAAATCACATTCATCAGTTGTAACAAATATTCCACACCAGTGCAAGGTGCTATAATAGGGTACTATGGAGAAATCTTGTATTTTGTACATGATTGTTCTGTAAACCCACAACTTCTCTAATAAAAAAAAATTGATGATACAAGTTCTTCCATTGCTAATTAATGATAAGTCTACTTTAGTCCATAGCTGCATTCCCCCCTTATGTTTGTTCATTCCTCAATCTTGAGGATTTAGCAATGGTGGTGCCCATTCTGTTTCTGATTGAGAGGGGACTTAGATCCCATGGGGCAGATGGATGGAACTGTCTTGCCTGCAGTTGTAGATACTCTCTGCTTTTTGGGATGGGCATTATCCATCACCATCCTTTTGTTAGTTGTCCTGGGTGAGTCCAGTGAACTGGAGAATAGGTGTTGCAACTCTGCTGAGATCAGACTGAGATGAACAGACTGAAGATTTAAGTCTTGGGGACGTATATTTAACGTGCATAGTGCTAATTATAGGTTCAAATAAAAGGGTCAGAAGAGCTCTGTGTAGGGAAATTATAAATCAGTCTAACTCTGTTACATTGGGGAACATATATTCCAAAGTAGAACCCACTGACAGGGTGATGAATTCCTGAGCTTGTCTGCCCTGACTATAGTGTCTAGATGTCTCTAGAGCCTTCAGGAGCTCCACTGTTTGAGGCATTGTAAATGAGATCCTGCTGATATGTGTGTTAAGCATAATCTTGAATGACCTCCTGACTCACTTTGAAATCTCTTAGCCATAAAAACTCATTTGTATTTAATATTTTCCCCTTTTGGTTAAGGTCTCTTTCCAAATGCATGGCTAGTTGGCACTTGGTAATAACTCCTAGGTGCCAGGACAGTGGCCACCAGAGGTTCTGAGGGGAGGGATAGGGAAGAATGGGTATAACATGGGGGCGTTTTGGGGACATTGGAATTGTCCTGCATGACATTGCAATGAAGGATAAAGGCCATTATACATTTTGTCAAAACTGTAAAATTGTGCGGTGCAAAGTGTCAACTACAATGTAAACTATAGACCATGGTTAGTAGCAATGCTTCAATATGTGTTCATCATTTGTAACAAATGTACCACAGTAATTAAAGATGTTGTCAATGGGGGAAAATGTGGGATGGGGGTATATGGAAATACTCTATATTTTTTATGTACAATTTATGTAATCTAGAGCTTCTTTAAAAATAAAAAAATATTTAAATATTACTCAGCAAATATATTAAGTATGTATACATGTTACTATGTATTTGTAAAGAAAAGCTACCCATCCAGAATGAAATTTCAGGTTTTTTAAATTATGAGAATATTATGTGCTCATTTTAAAAAATTGAAAAATGAAGACTAGTATAAAAATAGAAAAAATATCAACTATCTTACTGTCTAAACAGAACAATTTTTAGTAATTGATTTCTTGATATTTTCTATGCAAGGGGGTGTTTATATGTATATGTTTTTAATATAGTTGTTTGTCATCATGTTATTTGTATGAGTTGTTTTTTGTTTAACATTTTCCAATTTTTACATAGTTTTTAAATAAGCATCATTTTTAATGTGCTAACGTATTACTAAGGGATAAAAACATTGCACAAGAAGTAATTTTCTTGGTAATGTGCAAGTATAGGAATAATAATTCCCTTTCAGTTAGCATACTTGTGTTTCCATGAGATTCACTTCTTAGGAGACTGTGGATGAAGCTGTAAAAAGGAAATCAACATTTTTCTGAGGAAGAATTAATTCAGAGAATCAAAGGGAATTATTCCCAGTCTCTTTGAATGATGAAAAGTCTGGGAATGTTACTACCGATTTGAAGAGGGAAGACAAATAATGAGATATACTTGAGATATGACTGAAAACTATAATATAGATATGATCATTGCAAGACATGTTTCAGTCTAAACATACATGAAAAGGAGATCTAATAGGAGAGATCTCACAAATATTCTACATGTAAAAGAAAAATCAATTTTCAAATCAAATGTTGGTGACTCTGTGTTAGATTAATTATCTGTGACTATAAAGAAAGTGACAATCATTACTGAGAATACCTTCCTTGCTCAGAAATAGAGAATTAATATTAGCCTTCATAAGAAGGAAGTGACCAGTTTTGCTTAGGAAAGTTAGGTGGTAATGCAACCGAGAGGTTCTTCCCAGCTTACAGAAGCCGTGCCATATCATAGGCTCGAGTTCAGCAGAGAACACACTCTTGTTGCATTTCCACTGGCTGTGAGCTATCATTAGACAGAGTTTGTTAATCCATTCCTTGACGGGTGTCTTTGCTTGACCTTCTTTCGTTTCCACCTTCATTGGATGAGCTGGATCCTAAGGTGTCTCTTTCTCTTTTCTGCTTTGTCCCCACAGATGCTTAATTGACAGGTCAGAGAAGTAGAAAGTAGACATCTTTTTTCCATTTAAATATGCCTTATTTAACTTTACGGATGAGATACACATGATTTTTTTTAATAGATTTTTAAAAATTTATTTATTTGTTTCTCTCCCCTTCCGCCCCTTCCCCCCCCCACCCCAGTTGTCTGTTTTCTGTGTCCATTTGCTGCGTCTTCTTTGTCTGCTTCTGTTGTTGTCAGTGGCACAGGAATCTGTGTTTCTTTTTTTTGTTGCGTCATCTTGTTGTGTCAGCTCTCCATGTGTGCAGCACCATTCCTGGGCAGGCTGCACTTTCTTTGGCGCTGGGCGGCTCTCTGTACGGGGCACACTCCTTGTATGTGGGGCTCCCCCACACGGGGGACTCCCCTGCATGGCAGGGCACTCCTTGCACGCATCAGCACTGCGCTTGGGCCAGCTCCACATGGGTCAAGGAGGCCCGGGGTTTGAACCACAGACCTCCCGTGTGGTAGAAGGATGCCCTAACCACTGGGCCAAGTCTGCCACCCGCATGATTTTAAATATATTAGATTTATTAATAAATTCAGGGATGTACCCACATTCTTAACAGAAGTATAAATGAAAAAGAAAAAAGGTTAATTTTATTCTAAAAATAAGGTTAAATAACCATATTGAAATGAGGCAATGCAAGCTAAGAATTTACCATAATGTTCGACAAACAAAGTGCTCAAACATGACAAACTTTGGAGCTGAATTTCAGAGCTGAACTTAGAGGATTCAAATCCCTTCTATGTTTGTTTCTTACTGGCTGAGTGACTTTGGGCAAGTTACTTAAACTCTTTGTGCCTTAGATTTAATAACTGTAAAGAAGAGGATAATAATAGTACTGTTTCATAGGGTTGTAAGAATTACATGAGTGAACATACAGAACATGCTTAAAACAGTGCCTGGTGTACTGAATATTAGAAGCATTAGCTTTTATTTTGTGATAGTGGTTGTTATTGAAGAAGCCATAGCTCATTTTTGCATCACAAAATGAAATAAAATGAAAATTATGTCAAATCAAAATATGTCAGAAATATTTTACCTTCATTCAATGAGGGTTATTCTTTTTGGGGATATGTACTTTATCATCTAAGTACCATTGGCATTTTTTAATGGACACATTTGCTCTAATCATCTTGTTTAAATGAATATCATGAATAATAAATGTATAGTGCATTCTTCATGCCACTCAGATACAATTGGTTTAGATATTGAGAACATTTAAATGAGAACTTTCCACATATCAAAAATTAAGTTACTGATGATAGGAATAATAAAGTTATGAAATGAATTTCTTGTAGTATTTCACAAACTGATACTTCTCTAATCTTCTTTAAATAATAAATTCCAGGGACATATATTAGATATGATACTTGACTTCCCCAATCCTAGAAACCTTCCTTCTGAATTATTTTTCTCAGGTATTACCTAATTAAGGATTCTGCCTCTAATAACTCCATAAGAAGCTCTATCTTTTTTTTTTTTAATCTCAAAATTGTCATTAAAAATACTGTCCTGGGAACTTTGTTGTAGCATTGTCTGAGATTTTATATAGATGGGGATGTCTTAAACCTAGTCCCAGGGGCTGCTGGCTAATATAACCCAAGGCCCTGTTATAACTATCACAGAGACCTCTGTTTTTTTTGCTATCAGATTCATATAAAATTTATAAACGAGACACTTAGAGAAATTTAGGCAGTGTAGTTGCCAGCTCTGGGTATGCTTAAAACACATATTTGTGTGTTTGTTTGTTTTTTAGTGTGTGCTTTTATAAAATAGTATTTTAACCTAGATGGAGAAACTTGGAGTTGCAAAGTGCTAATTAGGTTAAATGCCTTACAGTGAAGAATAGGCATGGAGGGAAAGTGAAGGGAAATCATGGGACCTGGGATCAGGTTAACTCTGCAATTGTCTAGATTGTCTGACTGGACAACTATTAAACTTCAATTTACCTCTTGTTTTTTTTTCTTTTTTTAACCTGTAAAATAAAGGTTTAGATCAGTCTGTCTTATATGAAGTTGCAATTACAAGTTTTTTATTTCTAGCCTGTTAATTAGAGTTATTGATATGATGTTTCCATGGTGAAATATGTTTATGAAATTGACAAATTTTCTTTCCTGCAGGACTTCTAAGAGTCAGTGTATGGTATGCATCTCCAAAAAGGGCACACTAGTAAGCAGAATTTCTTACATGTATGTGATTACAGAACCCTTGTGACATTATTTTTAAAATACCCCTAGGAATTCCTCAACTAGATTATTTCATAGATATCTCCTAACTCCTTTTCTGTTACATTTGCTAATATATGTTTAAAGTTATGGAATAAAATCATATCCTAAATATTCTTGATTTCCTTATTGTTCTTTGGGACATTCACATATTATCCTATCAGCTTAAGGTTAATGGGAAGATTTTCTTTAGGCCTAAGATTAGGAGCAATGTGCACTGAAGTGCTGAGAGTAGTATTAGAAGGGAAAGAAGCTTAGAACACAGCAACACTTGGACTCTCATGTTGATACTTTGATTAATCAGGACTCTGATGAATTAAAACAAACAAACTAGGTTTTTTAAAAGCTTGGTTTTGGAGAATTTATTGGTTTATGAAACTGGGATGTTCACGATTGGATCCAAGGGATCAAACTGTGCTTTCAGAGCCCTAGCTCTCCTCCGTTTTTCACACTGCTCATCTCTTCTTGGCTTCATGGTAGGCAAGAGGGCAGCCAGCAGTTCTCGAAGCACATTCTTGTAGCTTTGCAGGCACAGTGGGAAAATGAATCAGTTTTTCAGAAAAGATCTGAGGAAAGCTTAGCTTGACTCTTCTGGGTCAAGTGCCCCACCCAATAGCAAGGGCAGAATGGTTGATTCTAACCAGTAGAATCACATGGAGTGGGTAAGGGATAGTACTTCCAAAGCAATATAATGCTGGCAGACAATATAACTTAAATATTATTATCTCCTTACCATTCTTGGAGAAGAAATCACTTATCATATTTCTGCCTTTACTGGCACTCTTACCTTTCACTTGAAAACCTGCCACCTACATTCCAGGCTTAAGTGCTTGTTTATAAGAGAACTATCTATTTTTCACAAATTTTAAGGATGTTTTATTTTTGTTTGTTAGGAGGTACTGGGGATTGAACACAAGACCTCATACATGGGGAGCAGGCACTTAACCACTGAGCCACATCCACTCTCAAAGGAAGTTTTAAAATCCAGAAATTTAAATCATATAATCATAGGGCTAACACTTGAGAAGAGCTGTACCATCATACATATATCAGTCAGCCAAAGGGGTGCTGATGCAAAATACCAGAAATTGGTTGGTTTTTATAAAGGGTATTTATTTGGGGTAGGAGCTTACAGATACCAGGCCATAAAGCACAAGTTACTTCCCTCACCAAAATCTATTTTCACATGTTGGAGCAAGATGGATGCTGACTTCTGCAAGGTTCAGGCTTCCTGGGTTCCTCCCTTCTAGGGTCTTGCTTTCTTGGTTTCAGAGTTCCTCTCTTCCCAGGGCTTGCCTCTTCCTGGGCTCAGGGTTCCTCTCTTCCTGGGGCTTGCTTCTCTTTCCTCTGTGAGCTTACTTCCTGGGATTCCAGCTTAAGGCTTCAGCATCAAATTCCAACATCAAAACTCCAACATCAAAAAACCCTCAACTCTGTCCTTTGCCATGCCTTTTATCTGTGAGTCCCCACCCACCAGGGGGTACAGACCAGATTACAAACATAATCCAATATCTGTTTTTGGAATTCATAACCATATCAGACTGCTGCAATACAGATTTCTTTTGTTTTGTTTTGTTTTGTTTTTATTCATTATTATAATCCTCTAACCAACTAGCATCTCAGATATAAAAAAGTTGTATTTTATAAATTAACTTTTCCAATTCGGATGCATTATTATCTGGGCAAAGCAAACTGTATTTGTAAAATAGCACAATAGGCAATCCCTTACTTTTTCTGCTTTTCTTTAGTACTGTAGCCATTTGATATTGGTGAATTCCAAAAGGAAATATTGGATTATGTTTGCAAACTGATCTTTTCCTCTGGGCATATGAGATTATATTGGATTGATTATTTGATTACTTAATCAAGTAAACCTCTTGTGTCAGTAGGGTATTGAGCCCCAGCCCTTTGGTGGGTGGGGATGCAGATAAAAGGCGTGGCAAAGACAGAGTTGGGGACTTTTAATGTTGGAGTTTTGATATTGGAGTTTGATGCTAAAGTCTTAAGCTGGAGCCCCAGGGAGAGAGACAGAGGCATTCGCCTGATAGTCTACAGCTGACCTTGTGGAGAGAGGCAAAGCCTAGAGAGCTTCATAGTCTATAGCTGACCTTGTGGAAAAAACAGAGGAGTTGGCCCCAGAAGAACCCAAGAAGCCTGAACCCTCACAGACGTCAGCAGCCATCTTGCTACAACACATGAAAATAGACTTTGGTGAGGGAAGTAACTTCTGCTTTATGGTCTGGTATCTGTAAGCTCCTACCCCAAATAAATACCCTTTATAAAAACCAACCAATTTTTGATATTTTGTATCAACACCCCTTTGGCTGACTAATACAAATACATTAACATAATGAGACTCTGTGATAAACTAAAGGTAGTCTTATTATGGCAAATAATCTGGATTTTAAGGCAGTGTTGAAACTTGAGAGATGAATTAGAGTTATTAAATAAAAGATAGCAAGGCAATCTCACTTATGAAAATAAAACTGAATTGGTAAGAAAGTGATGGGAATTTTAATTAGAAGGAAAAGTATACACAATAAAAATTTTGTAAAAAAGTTAAAACACCATCCTCATACACAGAATACAAGGCTAAAATATATTCTGTAATCTGCTTGGGTGACCTTTATTATCTTCATGTTATTGAGACTTGGTACCACAATAAACTATATGATGACTACAAGGGGTTCATAATCCAGTTAGAGGCATAGAACACATACATAACATAAATTTATGCAGGAAAGCATTTGCTGAGTTTTGAATTTTAAAGCAATTATGGTAGAAATATTAAAGAGGCATTATAAATCTTAACTGGAATGGTCCCAGAAAATATCCTTGAATTAAGTAGGATCCCAGCTGGGCTTTGAAACTGAGCTTCAAAAGTGGAGAAGAGAAAGGGAAGACATTTCAGTTAGAAGAAGTGATGTGAGAAGGTGGGCTGAAATTCTTATGTCTTACAGGAAACAAATGGAAACCATTTATATTGAAACAAAAGATGTTTGTACTTGAAAAATGAAAGTGATAAAAATAAGACTGGAGATATAGGTAGGGACCAGGGTTTGGAGACAGTAGAATTCCTTCAATTTTCTCAAGCTTTAGTTCAGATTAGATTAAGAAAACCTATTTAGAAGCACCTTCTGGTTCAGTTAACTTTAAAAATCTCTCCCAAACTGCATGTCTTGGCATGAGTGACTGATATTTCCTTGGGGCTAATGGCTGAGGCATTTTTTCTCAGAGTGGATTTTCTGGCCCAACAACACATCTCTGAATAGCGTTTTGATGATTACAGGAATACCTGCTTGTCAAATCCTCAGGCTCCACAGTCCTCCTGGAGCTTTTTTGTTCTCTGTCTCTACTTGATGCTCCTTTTTCAACAACATTTATTGAGGGTAGCCTGTGCACTAATAAAGAATATAATCTTTCTTCCCTTCACAGTAGCACAGAAATACTGCACTTTTGTGATTCAGTATCATAGGAGAAATGATGTGGGGCTTGGGCATATAGGATGAAAAAGTTTGAGGACAATTGGGGTAGGGTAATTTTTCACTATCAGTTCCCTAGAAGAAGGGTAAAAGTAATAAGTTTTCCTTTCCAAAGATTTTTAGGACTGGCAGTTCTCATCAGCATTTATGAGGTTCCTAGCACCAGGCCCCAAGTATATATAATCAGGTATAAATAGAAAACTGAACACTGTTTTTTCTGCCGCATATTTCAGTAAGATTATTTTCTAAAATGGTACAGACAGTGTCTAAAGAAAATTGGCTAAATAGGTACAATCTATGTGGCTAAAAACATCAACCAAGTTGAAGCATTTTATGTTCACATAAGAATTTTGGAGGAATTATCTTGGAACACATTGGCACCAGAAATCAAAGTAGTTTCTGCTAACACTGAGTTATTGACAATTTGGTAATTTCAAATGGTCAGTAGTCATGACTGATAATTCCAAACTCTAAATTTCTAATTTTAAAATGAAAAAATTTAGAGTTAGACATCTAAATTTCTAAAACCTTCTCTTGTGTCCAGGCTTATGTATCCAGTTATCTACCAGAATTTCAATTGGACACTTCTTAATCAGCAGGTCGAAAGCTAAGCTCACTCTGTCAATATCTGCCCTCTTATGGTGTTTCCTCTCTTCAATTATTACTCCCACTATCTACTTGCCAAAGTTGGAAACTTAGAAGTTACCCTAAATTCTTCCCTGCCCTTTTGTCTGTAGCCGTCAATAATAGCCTTATTCATATCTTATTCATCCCTTCCTGTCACCCTGAATGATTAAGAGTCTTAATAAATGCCCATTTTCCATTAATCTCTTTGCATCCGTGATGATCTTTCTCTAACATGCAAATATAGTGCCATGCTCCAAAAAAATATCAAAACACTTCAGTTGTACTCATCACTTAGAGCATAAAATATGAACTTCTTTGTAGCAGTCTAATCATCATCATCTGGTTCCTGCTCACCTGTCTAGCCCTTTCTCCCTCTTCTGCTATCTTACCTCTCCCACCTGCCATATATCTCATGTCCTCCACATCTTACATGCCTCTCTGCCCTGACCATCCTAGACTTCTTACTAAGTGGTAGGCCAAAAAATGGCACCCAAAGATAGAACTTCTTAATCCCTGGACCCTGCAGATGCTACCTTTTTTGTAAAAAGGATCTTTGTAGATGTGATTAAGTTTAGGCTTCTGGATGATCTGGGTGGGCCCTAAATGCAACCATATGATTCATTTTAAGAATGAGGCAGAAGGAGATTTTACACAGGCACAGAGAGGAGAAGTTGATGTGAAGACAGAGCTGATAGGAACTGCTTGCCCCGAAGACTGGAGTGATGCAGCCACAAGCCAAGGAGTGCCAGCAGCTACCAGAAGGTGAAAGATGCAAACAGATTCTCCCCTACAGACTACGGGAAGTGCAGCCTTGCTGACACCTTGATTTCAGCCCAGTCACACTGAATTTGGACTTCTGACCTCCAGAACTGAGAGAGATTAAATGAGGGTAAAGAGAGGAAGAAGAGATATGATGTGGGGGCATTTTCAGGACTTAGAGTTGTCCTTGGTGGTACTGCAGGGACAGATGCTGGACATTGTATGTCCTGCCATGGCCCACTGGGTGGACTAGGGGAGACTGTAAACTACATTGTAAACCATTATGCATGTGGTGCAGCAGTGCTCCAAAATGTATTCACCAAATGCAATGAATGTCCCATGATGATGAAAGAGTTTGTTGATAAGGGAGGAGTGAGGTGAGGGGGGTGGGGGGTATATAGGGATGCTTATATTTTTTGAATTTAACGTTTTTTAAAAATAGAAAAAAAATATTTCTATTGTACCCTGTGCTATTGCAAATGCCTTTCAAAGGGAATGAAGTAGTTGAGATAATATCTTACATGATTGCATTAAAGATCAGAAGAATATTAAGGAAATATTTGACAGGCTGATGATTTGGATTTAATCTTGGACTTTGTTTAGCTGAGTCTCTATAAAACTCTTTGTTCATAGGGAGCATGTTCAAATTTCCTGAAACTATTTAGTAAAAGATATGACATCATGGTGTGTGTTCACTTATTGAGCTATATTGTCCTTGCCTTTTTACTTTCTCTCTCTCACCAGAAAACATTAAATGCTTTAAGGATAGGGATTATTATATTATTCCCTCTATCTGTTTAACTGCCTGGAACTTACAAGGGACTCAATAAATGTTTGATGAATGAAGTGATGAATGAAGAATGTATTACCTTAGAGCACAAATTTTATAAAAATATTTAGTCCAATTTATTAAGTATATTATTATATACAATGTAATTATTATATGCAATTTGTATAATGTAAAAATTTATCCTTTTGAGTGTACAGCTCAATGAGTTTTGACAAACACATGTAGTCATGTAACAGTAACTGCAGTCAAGATATAAAATGGTTCCATCACCGCAGTAAATTACCACAAGCCCCTCTGTAGCAACCTCTTTCTGCTCATCCAGGCTTTAACAGCTACTGAAATATTTTCTGTCCCTATAGTTTTGTCCTTTCCAGAATGTCATATGAATAGATTCATAGAGTATGTAGCCTTTTAAGTCTGGCTTTTTTTTTAACTTAGCCGAAAGCATTTAAATTTCTCCATATTGTTGCCTGTATCATTAATTCATTTCTTTTAAATTGGATTCCATTATATATCACAATTTGTTTATTCTTTCACCAGTTCAAAAACACCGAAGTTGTTTCCATGTTTTTGTGGTTATAAGTAAAGTGTGTGTCACATTCACATACTGGTTTTTATTGAATATAAATTTTCAATTCTCTTAATAACTAGGAGTGGAATTTTTGTATCATATCGTTAACTGTCTAAGAAACTCGCAAACTGTTTTCTGAAGTAGTTGTATAATTTTGCACTCTCAACAGCAATATATGAGAGTTCCATTTGTTCTGCATTCTTACTAGTACTTGGTGTTGTCAATTACTTTGATCTCAGCCATTCTAATAGATATGTGGTGGTATTGCATTGTGGTTTTAATTTATATTTCCTTAATGACTAATGATGTTGAATATCTTTTCATATTTTGATTTGTGACCCATGTATTTTCTTTGGGATGTCTGTTCAGATATTTTTTCCATTTAAAAAAAAAATCGAGTTTGTTTTCTGAATTGAATTTTAAGAGTTCTTTATATGTTATTGATATAAGTCCTTGTCAGATATGTGTTTTGTGTCTCTGTAGCTTATCTCTCTATTTTCTTAAAAGTGTCTTTCAAAGAGCAAAAGTTCTTAATTTTGATGTAGTAAAATTTATCTTTTTTTTTAATTTTAGGGGTCATATTTTTCTTTTCATAAATAGGAATATTTGTCCAACTAAAAAAATCACAATGTTTTTCTCCTATATTTTATTCTAGGAAGTTTTATAGTTTTGGAATTTCACTATTAGATCTATGGTCCACTCTGAGTTGAGTTTTATGTATTTTGTATATAGAGTCAAGTATGGGTTGGGGTTTGTTTTTTGTATTTTTCTTAGTTTGGTTTGTTTTGCATGTGGATGTCTAGTTGTTACAGCACCATTTGTTTAAAAGACTGTGAATTCTTTATTAAAATGCCTCAGCACCTTTGCCAGAAATCAGTGTACACACACACACACACACACACACACACACACACACACACTGTCCCCACAATTCTCTATTCTCTTTCATTGACCTTCATGGCTACCCTTTCATCAATGCCAAACCATCTTGATTATTGCTACCTTGTAGTAAGTGTTGATATCTGGTAATGTAATTCCAATTCTGTTTCTCTATTTCAAACAATTTTGGTTCATTTGCCTTTCTATTTAAAGTTTAGAATCACCTTGTTGATATCTACAGGTAATCCTACTGGGATTTTGATTGCAATTTCACTGAATCTGTAGATATTTAAGGGGAGAATTGAATTCTTAACAATATTAAGTTTTCCAATCCATAAACATGGTATATCTATTTATAATTTAGGATTTTTATTTTTTCATCATTTTTAGTTTCCAGCATATAGATTTTACACATATTTTGTAGGCTTTATATCTAAACATTTTGTATTTTCAGTGATACTATAAAGGACTCTTATTTTAAAAGTTCAGTTCCTAATTGTTCACTGCTACTTTATAGAAATACAATTGATTTTTGTGTAGTGGCCTTGTAGCCTGCTATTGTACTAAATGAAATTATCATTTTATAACTCCTAGTTTTTTTGGTAGATTCTTGTTATTTTATACAAAGACAATCATATCTGTTGTAAATAAAGAGAGTTTTATTTCTTTCTATCCAATCTGTATGTGTTGTATTTCTTTTTATTGTCTTAATGCACTGGTTAGGACTTCTACTACAAAGTTGAATTTGAGTGGCAAGATCATACATCTTATTTT
Organism: Dasypus novemcinctus; assembly: GCF_030445035.2. Taxonomy (NCBI): domain Eukaryota; kingdom Metazoa; phylum Chordata; class Mammalia; order Cingulata; family Dasypodidae; genus Dasypus; species Dasypus novemcinctus. The sequence continues at coordinate 83,656,382 of NC_080684.1, read as the reverse complement.
GTTCCCACTCTTAAGGGAAGAGCATTCAGTATTTTACCATTAAATATGATTTTATAAGTAGACATTGATACTGAATAAAATGTGGGTTCTTTTGCATGGTACACTTCAGTAAACAATTCCTGAGACACGGGTTTTAAAGAGAGAAAGGGTTTATTTGTTATCACAGCAAAGGAGGTCAGTGGCCTAAGGACCCAAAAATATGCCTCTCAGAACAGCTGTAATCCTAATAGTTTCATAGTATCCAGGTTTAGCAGTTTATGCTGATGACTAATTGGGGTGGGGCTGGCTCAGTTCTTTCATTAATATACATTAAGGAACTGAACAGGATGGAGGTGAGTCACAAGGTTATTATAATCACAAGACAATCATTATCAGAGATCAAGGTATCTAGGGATGGGAGTACACAATGGGGGTCAATTACAAGGTTTTTCTTATGGTTTTCAAACAGTGGAGGGTGGAGTGATTACCATTTCAATAGAATTATTCATATACAAGGGTAAGATCAATCTGGACCAGTCATCATATTAGCAGGTCTTAGTTAGAAATGAATATATACAAAGATCTTCTGGAATAATCATCACAATGGCAGGTTTTAGTTGGAAATGACCATATACAAAGAGTGAGGTCAGTCTAACCTGTTTAGTAATTTTAGGTATTAACCTTAGGCTATTTTATAATATATTGGGAGTGAAAAGGTATGTAAATAATGATTCAGTAATCATAATTACCTGTTAATTCTTAACACTTGGTTACAATATTTAATAGACACCCTCCTTATGATTGTGGATGTTTCTTGCTGTTCCAATATTGTAGGAGTCTTTATTATGACTGAATATTGAATGCTTTCAAGTGCTTTTTATGCATATGTGGTTTTCCTTCATTGTTCTGTTAATATGAATGACATCAGTTGGCCTTCTGAATATTGAACCAACCTTGCATTCCTAACATAAAGTTCACTTGATCATGATGTATTATTCTTTGTATGTATTGCTGGATCCAATTTGATACTATTTTTGTTAAGGATTTTTACATCTAAGTTAATGAGGGGTATTAGTTTATAGATTTCATTTCTTATAATGTTTTGATTCTTATAATGGTTTGATTATCAACATAATATTATCCTCATAAAATGAATTGGGGAGTATTCCATCCTTTTCTATTTTCTGGAAGAGTTTGTATAGAAATGGTATCATTTCTTTCAGGTATCTTTCAGATAAGCCATCTCAGCTTGGAGTTTTCCTTTTTGAAATGTTTATATCTCCATATGCAGTTTAAAAAATAGATATAGGAATATTCATCAATTTCTTCTTGTGTGAGCTTCCATGATTTGTATCCTCCAGTGAATAAATAATAGGTTTATTTCATCTAAGTTGCTGAATTATTAGCTAAAGTTGTATGTAACATTCCTTAGTTATCCTTTTGATATCTATAGGATCTATAATGATGTTCCTTATTTTATTCCAGAAGTAGTAACTTGTGGCTTATTCCTTTTTTTTTTTTTTTTTTTTTTTAGATTGGTATGGCTAGAGGGGTATTAATTTTATTGATCTTTTCAAGGAAAGAGGTTTTTATTTTATTGAATTTCTCTATTGTTTTTCTTCTTTCAGTTTCATTGATTGAAGCTCTTACTGTATTATTTTCCTCTTTCTGCTTGCTTTAGTGTCCATTTTCTGTTCATTTTTTGGATTCTTAAGCCTCTATTTATAATTGTCCATTTGTACTTTCAATTCAAATATTTTCTGCTTCAAGTATATGTATAATGGAGCTCTTTTTATTTTATTCACTTTTATGGCATTCTTCTGCCATGCTTTGCCACAAGTAAGTCAGTGTTTGCAATCTAACTCTTCTTGGAGTAACCTGTCTTTCCTTAGATTTCAGGCTGCTTGGCTGCTTTGTCTCTGGTAGATTAAAGAAAAGATAGGATTTTATAGATTATTCAGCCTTGTCTGAAACACTCTTTCCAGTTTTATACATAGTAGGGAAAAAATGAAACCCATATAAATTATTTTTTAAAGAGTAAAAATGATCCACATGCAAAAAATAAACTTAGACTTTTACCTCACACATTATACAAAAATTAACTCAGAATGGATAATAATCCTAAATGTAAGGGCTAAGTCTATACATCTTCTTGGCAAAAACATAGAGGAAAATCTTCAAGATCTTAGGTTAGTCAAAGAGTGTTTAAATGCAATACTTAAAACATAACCTGTAAAAGAAAAAAATGATGAATTGGACTTTATCAGAATTCAATTTTTAAAAAAAATTTCAGGAGATATTGTTAAGAAACCAAAAGAAGTCATTCCCTGGGGAAAATTATTTGCTAATCATTTATCTAATAAAGTTCTTACATCCAGAATATACAAATAACTCTTAAAACTTAATGGTGAGAAGAAACCCAATTAAAATAGGGAGTTGAATGGACATCTCACCAAAGATATACAAATGGATAATAAACCTGTGAAAAGCTGTTTAACATCATAAGTCATTAGGGAAATGTAGAGTAAAATCTACTGTGAGTTTTTAAAATTTTAATTTTTTAATTAGAGAAGTTGTGAGCTTAAAAAACAAACAGGTGTAATGTGCAGAATTCCCATACATCACCTCTCCACCAACAACTTGTATTGTTGTGGAACATTTTTTATAGGTTATAAAAGAACATCATTAAAATATTACTATATGCAATGGTCCATGGCTTACATTTGGTATATTTTTTCCATCCACCTCTGCTGAGAGTTGCTATTCCAAGTTAGCAACCCCTGCTGTGGGCTGCTACTCTAAGTTAGCAACCTACGAGGACCGGGCGGGCTTCCACGGCTCGGCGGTGAGCCCCTAGGCCAACGCGTAGGCCTAGGTTCTCCAGGCGTGGGGGACGCGCGGTAAAAACCACAGAGACAGCCTGTGAGAATGAGCTAGTCTAATTTATTGCGGAAATACGCTTGATTATATAAGGTCGTGTCAAGGGAGGGGTAGGAATTGGGGCGGGTAAACTACGGGGCGGTAGTGGATAGGCGGAACTGTGCAGGCAGCTATGAAGTAGGCGGTGATTAAGAAAGGGGGCAGATTATGAGTTGGCTAAGTGGACGGGACTGGCGGGAAGGATAGCAACGGCTGGAAAAGGGAGATAACAAAGGCTAGGAGGAGGGGTGAAGGGAGGCAGCAACACACCTCCCTATGATTAAGACCACATATAAGGATTGTACATTTTTTACAATTCATGAGAGAATGCTCTCATATTTGTATTAACCACAGTCCATCATCCACCACATGGTTCACTGTGTTATACAGTCCCATTTTTGTATAATCCATCAAAAGTGTACAGTCGGTGGCTCTCAGTTTCATCACAGAGTTGTACAGTCATTGCCTTAGTAAATTTTAAATGTTTTCTGTAGTCCTAAAGAAAAAATCCCATAAACCCTTTTACCTTTAGCATTACTATAATACTATCTTTGACATTGATTGAAGTACATTACAATACTGCTGTTAACTATAGTCCATAGTTACATTAATTATATTTTCCTATGCATCACCATATTCTTACCATCTTTTAATAGTGATATAAAATGTGATTTTGATTAGTTATAATTAAAAAGACAATCTTAAATGTTAATTAGGATATGGAGAAACCAGAACCCTCATGCACTTTTGGTAAGAATGTAAAATTGCACTGCCATTTTGGGAAACAGTTTGGCAGTTTCTTAAAAAATTAAACAGAATTCACTCAATGAACCACCAATTACAGTCTTGGGAATCTATTCAAGAAGAGTGAGGCCGTTCTTTGCTTATCAGTATCCTTAATTAGTTTCCTCTTTGGGTCCTATATTCAATCCCAACAATATAGATGCTTTCTTAGTCCTCTTTCTTTGCTCTGTCCTGAGATCAAAGTAATATATAGCTACATTAAAAATCTACAAGGGTAAAGTCCAAAAATATGAGAAGGTAGTGGTATTTTTATAGATAGAAATAAGTGATTTGTTAATAAAAATTTTACCCATGAGAAACTTGATAATTTTCTGTGCTAAATATGGGTTCATAATTATGGACCACACAATTTTAGAGCTGAAACATATTTTAGAGATTGAAATTACATGAAATAAATATAAAACTATATTTATTGAAAATAAAAACATACATGTTTATTCATATCAGTCTATTCAAGGATGTGGTTTGACAAGGAAGTTTGTGGCTTTAAATTTATTTTATAGTTAGCCTTTGAGCACAGCATATCACATTTCATAGATGGCACACATCTATTAAAATTGATGCCATAACATTTACCGAAGAGTCATACTGTGTTAATTGCTAGCATTTATAAAACTTATGCTATAATTTAGGAAGTTGGTAAGAAAGTTCTTTAAGGTTAATGTTTTGGCAGAATTGAAGAATTACATTTTTATGACTTTCAACACAATAACAGATATGTACCATGTAGAATGCACAAAGTATAGGTATTTTTATTTTAATATTTTAAGTTAAAGGTTTTAAATGGTATTATGTAGGGGTGATTTTTTCTTTTTTCTTTTTTGTAGTAAATATATATATATATTTTTATTGAAGTGTATCAGTCATATATGAACACACTTAAACAATAAGTGTATAGTAAAGATTGCAAACTTACAAAATAAACATACATAACATCACACAGGGGTCTCACACATCACCCCTCCCCCAACTCTTTGCATTGGTGTGAAACATTTGTTACAAACTATACAAGAGCATCATCAAAATATTTCTACCAACTATAGTCCTAATCTTACATTTGATGTATTTTCCCCCAACCCATACTGTTTTTTTTTTAAATGTATTTTTGTTACAGATATTGTGACCTTGCAAAACAATCATACACATGTATAGATTTCCCATACTACTCCACACCCGGATGGAACATTTGTTACAGATTATGAGATAATATCATCAGACTATTACCACCAATCATGGTCCATAGCATACATTTGGCACACTTTTCCCATACACTTCTATTATCAACACAGTATAGCTTGGCATTAATGCAAGAAGATTATCGTATTGCTGTTAACCACAGTCTATAGGTCACACCAGTTGTAGTTTTCCCATGTTTCTCCATATTCCCATCACCCTGCAATAGTGATACACATCTGCTCTAGCTCACAGAAGGACTCTCTTGCATTTGCACCCTTAACCACAATTCTCAACCACCTCTGGGTTCACTGTGTTATTCAGTCCCTAGATTATTCTTTAGCTTTCTTTCTATTGACATTTACTTCCCCAGACTACCTTTTTCAATCACAATCCCATTTATAAACCAGTTGTTACTCACTATAATATGTTACTATCAACTCTATCCATCTCCACACTTTTACAGTCAAGTTAATTAAACTTCTATATACATTAAGCATCCATAGTTCTTCTCAACCCTCCTCTTATCTCCTTACAAGCTATACTCTAGGTTCTAATTCCATGTGTTTATTATTTGTATATAGTTCATATTAATGAGACCATGCAATATTGGTCCTTTTATGTCTGGCTTACTTCACTTAGTATAATGTCTTCAAGACTCATTCATGTTATCACATATGTCCCAATTTCATTTCTTCTTATTCCAGCATAGTATTCCATCGTATGTATATACCACATTTTGTTTATCCATTCATTGGTGGATGGACACTTGGATTGTTTCCATCTTGTGGCAATTGTGAACAGTGCTGCTATGAACATTGGTGTGCAGATGTCTGTTCATGTCGTAGTTTTTTGTTCTTCTGGATATATTCCTTGTAGAGGAATTGCTGGATCATATGGCAGTTCTATATTTAACTTCCTGAGGAACCACCAAACTGTCTTCCACAGAGGCTGTACGGTTTTACATTCCCACCAAGAGTGAAGAAGTGTTCCTATTTCTCCACATCCTCTCCAGCACTTATTGTTGTCTGTTTTTTTTTTAAATAATGGCCATTCTATGTGGTGTTAGATATCTCATTGTTGTTTTAATTTGCATTGCCTTAAAAGCTAGTGATGTGGAACATTTTTTCATGTGCTTTTTGACAATTTGTATTTCATCTTTGGAGAAATGTCTATTTAAATCTTTTGCCCATTTTTAAATTGGATTGCTTGCTCTTTTATTGTTGAGTTGCATGATCTCTATATAGAATGGAAATCAAACCTTTATCAGATAAGTGGTTTCCAAAGATTTTCTCCTATCGACTGGGCTGCCTTTTCACCTTCTTGATGAAGTCCTTTGAATCACAGAAATGTTTAAATTCGAGGAGGTCCCATTTATCCATGTTTTCTTTTGTTGCTCATGCTTTTGGTGTAAGGTTTAAGAATCCACAATCTACCACCAGGTCTTGAAAATGTTTTCCTACATTTTCTTCTAGGAACTGTATAGTACTTCCTTTTATATTTAGGTCTGTGATCCATTTTGAGTTAATTTTTGTATAAGGTGTGAGGTAGGGGTCTTCTTTCTTTCTTTCGGCTATGGATATCCAGTTCTTCCAACACCATTTTTTGAACAAACTGTTCTGCCTCAACTTGGAGGGCTTGACAGGCTTGTCAAAAATCACTGGCTGTAGATGGGAGGGTCTGTTTCTGAACCACCAATTCAGTTCCATTGGTCTATGTGTCTGTCTTTATGCCAATACCATGCTGTTTTTTTACCACTGCAGCTAAATAATATGATTCAAAGTCTGGAAGTGAGAGTCCTCCAACTTCACTTTTCCTTTTTAAGATGTTTCTGGCTATCCAGGGTCTGTTACCCTTCCAGGTAAATTTGATGATTGTGTTTTCCATTTGCTTAAAAAATGCTGGGGGAATTTTTATTGGAATTGCATTGAATCTGTTTATCAGTTTGGGTAGAATTGACAACTTAATGATATTTAGTTTTCCAATCCATGAGCATGGAATGTTCTTCCAATTATTTAGGTCTTTTTTGATTTCTTTTAGCAATGCATTATAGTTTTCTGAATACAAGTGCTTTACACTCTTGGTTAAGTTTATTCCTAAATATTTGATTCTTTTAGTTGCCAGTGTAAATGGAATTTTTTCCCTGACTTCCTCCTCAGATTGTGCATTATTAGTGTATAGAAAGACCACTGATTTTTGCATATTGATCTTGTATCCTGGCATTCTACTGAAATAATTTATTAGCTCTAGCAGCTTTGTTGTAGATTTTTCAGGATTTTCTAGATATACAATCATATCATCTACGAATAGTGAAAGTTTTAATTCTCTCTTTCCAATTTTGATGCCTTTTATTTCTTTTTCTTGTCTGATTGCTCTAGCTGGAACCTCTAGCATTATATTGAACAACAGTTGTGACAGTAGGCATCCTTGTCTTGTTCCTGATCTCAACAGGAAAGCTTTTAGTTTTTCACCATTGAGTACAATGTTGCTGTGGGTTTTTCATATATGGCCTTTATCATGTTGAGAAAATTTCCTTCAATTCCTATTTTTTGTAGTATTTTTTATCAAGAAAGGGTGCTGTATTTTGTCAAATGCCTTTTCTGTGTCAATTGATAAGATCATGTGATTTTTCTTCTTTGATTTATTAATGTGGTGTATTATGCTGATTGATTTTCTTGTGTTGAACCAGGCTTGCACGCCTGTTAAAAAACCCAATTGATCATGATGGATAATTCTTGTAGTGTGTTCTTGAATTTGATTAGCAAGTATTTTATTCAGGTTTTTTGCATCTGTATTCATTAGAGAAATGGGTCTGTAATTTTCTTTTTTTGTAATATCTTTATCTGGCTTTGGTATTAGGGTGATATTGCCTCCATAGAATGTGTTTGGTAGCATTCCTCCTTGTTGAAATTTTTGGAAGAGCTTGAGTAAGATTGTTATTAAATCTTCTTTGAATGCTTGCTAGAACCTGTGAAACCATCTGGTCCTGGTTTTTGGGGGAGCTGTTTGGGACTGTTTCCATTTCTTTACTTGTGATTGACTTGTTGAGGTCTTCTATTTCTTCTAGTGTCAGTGTAGGGTGTTTGTACATTCCTAGGAATTTTTCCTTTCCATCTACATTTCCAGTTTTTTAGCATAAAGTTGTTCATAGTATCCTTTTATGATCTCACTTATTTCTATGGGGTCAGTAGTAAGGTTCCCTTTTTCATTTCTCATTTCATTTATTTGCATCTCCTCTCTTTTTTTCTTAGTCAGTCTAGGTAAGGGTTTGTCAATTTTGTTAATCTTCTCCAAGAACCAACTTTTGGTTTTGTTATCTCTATTGTTTTGTTCTCAACTTCCTTTATTTCTGCTCTGATCTTTGTTATTTCATTCCTTCTACTTGCTTTAGGATTAGATTGCTCTTCTTTTTCTAGTTCCTCCAGCTGTGTAGTTAGGTCATTGATTTTAGCTCTTTCTTCTTTTTTTAATGTAAGCATTTAGGGCTATAAATTTTCCTCTCAACACTGCCTTTGCATCATCCCATAGGTTCTGATATGTTGTATTCTCATTGTCATTCATCTTGAGATATTTATTGATTTCTCTTGAAATTTCTTCTTTGACACACTGATTATTTAAGAATGTGTTGTTTAATCTCCATATATATATGAATTTTCCCTTTATTTACTGCTTGTTGATTTCCAGCTTTACTCCATTATGATCAGAGAAAGTGCTTTGTCTCATTTCAATTTTGTTGAATTTATTGAGATCTGCTTCATGTCCCAACATATGGTCTTTCCTGGAGAAAGATCCATGAACACTTTAAAAGAATGTATATCCTGCAGTTTTGGGGTGCAGTGTTCTGTATATGTCTATTAAGTTTAGTCCATTTATCATATTATTCATGCTCTCTGTTTCTTTATTGATCTTCTGCCCAGATGTCCTATCCAGTGCTGAGAGTGGTTTATTGAAGCCTCCAACTATTATTGTAGGGATGTCTATTTCTCCCTTCAGTTTCGCCAGTGTTTGCCTCATGTATCTTGGGGCATCCTGGTTAGGTGCATATATGTTTATGAATGTTATTTCTTCCTGATGAGTCATCCCTTTTATTAATATGTAATGTCCTTCCTTGTCTCTAATAACAGTTTTGCTTTTAAAGTCTGTATCATCTAATAGAAGTATAGCTACGCCAGCTTTTTCTTTTCTTTTTTTTTTTTTTTTGTTTACTGCATGCATGGGATATCTTTTCCAACCTTTCACTTTCAGTTTATTGGTATCCTTGAGTCTAAGGTGAGTCTCTTGCAGACAACATAGAGATGGCTTATGTTTTCTTATCCATTCTGCCAGTCTGTGTCTATTGATTGGGGAGTTTAATCCATTAACATTCAATGTTATTACTGCAAAGGCAGTTCTTATTTCATCCATTTTGATCTTTGTGTTTTGTCTGTCATTTTATATTTGACACTTCTAGTTACTGTTACTGATATAGTTGTCATTACTAGACTCTCTTCCAGGCCTCTCTCTCCTGTCTTTTCTTTTCAGGTTGTAACACTCCCTTTAGTATTTCTTGCAAAGCTGGTCTTTTTGTTATAAACTTTCTTGGTTTCTGTATATCTGTAAATATTCTAACCTCACCCTCATTTTTAAAAGGTAATCTTGCTGGGTATAAAATCCTTGGCTGGCAGTTTTTCTCCTGCAGTGTCTTAAATATATCATACCACTGCCGTCTTGCCTCCATGGTTTCTGATGAGAAATCAGCACATTATCTTATTGGGTATTCCTTATAAGTTATGCGTTGCTTTTCTCTTGCTGCTCTCAGAATTTTCTCTTTGTCTCTGACAGTTGACATTCTGATTAGTACGTGTCTTAGAGTTGATCTATTTGGATTTATTTGGATGGGAGTACATTGCACTTTTTGGACATGGATATCTATGTCCTTCAACAGGGTTGGGAAATTTTCCACCATTATTTCTTCAAATATTCTTTCTGACCCTTTTCCCTTCTCTTCTCCTTCTGGGACACCCATGAAACATATGTTTGCACTTCTCTTGCTGTCATTTAGTTCCCTGAGATCCTGTTCAATTTTTTCCCTTCTTTTCTTCATCTATTGTTTGTTTACTTTTGGAGGCCATGTCTTCGAGTTCACTGATCCTTTCTTCTGCTTCCTCAAATCTGCTGTTATATGCCTCCAGTGTATTTTTAATTTCATTTATTGCACCTTTCATTCCCATAAGATCTGCTGTTTTTCTATGTATGCTTTCAAATTCTTCTTTGTGCTCATCCAATGTCTTCTTAATATGCTTAATCTCGTTAGCCATCTCATTGAATTTATTAAGGAGATGTGTTTGAACATCTAAGATTAGTTGTCTCAACTCCTTTATGTCATCTGCAGGCTTATCATGTTTGTAGGGGTGATTTTTTAATCTGGGTAAATTTACTTGAAACTTTTTCCTTAAATATGAGTTAATGTGTAGGGTCATGTTGTTAAAGGAAAAATGAAATATCTTGGGATGCTTAGCAAGACTATTGCAATGCTAATTTTTAAAAATGGACATAAATTCAATAAATAATTCAATATAATTAGTTTTGTATTTTCTAAAATATTGATGAAATTCCCCTTTATCTAAAAAAATGTATTTTCCACATTTCAGCATTTATAATAAAATATTTATCATTAAGTTTTATTTTTTCCTAGTAAAAGAATTTATAAAATATGCAGGCAATTGAGAGCAATTTGTATCAGTTTTCACATAATTTTCTAATAACACCAAACTGGATTCTTAATAGAGTTTGTCAAAATATTTGCAGATATTGCAATAGAGAACACTCTTTAGGATCCCTCTAAGAATATATCCTTATGTTGTATTGGTAATTGTAACATTATATTTTGGGAATTCTTAACTTAAAATATTTGCAATGAAGCCAAATATTGTAAGAATCAATTTCCAGTTTATAAAGTCCTTTTTTTGTGTCCCATAGAGTTATGGTCACTTAATTCTTATATGACTGTATGTATTATATATTTAGGTCTCTATCATGTAAGTATATATTTCAATTAATGTCTCTAGGTAATTAGTCTCTATTAATGTAAATAAAATTGAGGCTACCTGTGATTATGTGACTTGTCCAAGTGGTGGAGATATTATTTAATCCAAGTCTACCCCAAAGCCTATGTTTTTTCAAAAGTAACATATTGCTTTACCCAATTTAGGACTGGAATTTAAGGCTTACTTAAAATCACTGGACATTGTGTAAAATATTAGATCTTGAATCCTGACTCTTTTATTTATCAAATTTGTAGCATTAGGCCAGTCCTGTGAACCTCAATTTTATCTGCAATAATCATAGCTAACTTCAGCACTTAAGTACTAGTTATTGTTTTAAGTACTTCAGTTACTGATTTATTTCCTTTTAATAAGCACCTCTCCCACATGAGCAGATTAATTGCCTCTAATTTACACATGGGGAAAATGAGAGTCATGGAGTTTAAATAATTCATAAAAAGTCACAAACTGTTAAGTCACAGAGCATGGACTCTGACATCAAAACCTGTTTGTTGTGCTGCCTCTCAGTGACAATGGAGATAACACCCATCATGCAGGCTAGCTCTTAGCATAAGTGATCATATGTGTATAGGCACTTTGTAAATTGGAAAAGACTAAAAATTGGTTAGTTATGATGAATAAAATTGCTTTCCTTTTACTGTGGAGGAAATGTCAGTATAGGCAGCTTCCTTATAAGTTTAAATGCTATTGTTACATCCTAATTCTACTGATATATTTCTTGAATTATCTATCCTTTGATAATTCATGTTGCACTTGGCTTCATTTAACAAATGAAACTAAATGTAAAAGTTATCTACTATTAGTTTAGCAATTCATATTTTGCAATTGCTTCTTGATTGCTTTAACTAAGGATCATTTCCTGAAGTCAATTAGTGTTTTCTTTTATTAATATACAAGTATTTGCATGAGAAGAATTCTTAAGTATTTTAGCAGAAAATTATTTGCTGTAGTGTGGTATTTATTGCAGAGAATATCTGCTCCTTTTTTAAAAAATTTCTCTCCCCTTCCCCCCGCCCCCCCCAAGTTGTCTGCTCTCTGTGTCCATTTGCTGCATGTTCTTTGTCCGCTTCTGTTGTTGTCAGTGGCATGGGAATCTGTGTTTCTTTTTGTTGCATCATCCCGCTGCATCAGCTCTCCATGTGTGTGGTGCCACTCCCAGGCAGGCTGAATTTCCTTTCATGCAGAGTGGCTCTCCCTATGGGGCACACCCCTTGTGCATGGGGCTCCCCTACGCGGGGACACCCCTGCATGGCACGGCACCCCCTGCATGCATCAGCACCATGTGTGGGCCAGCTCCACACGGGTCAAGGAGGTCTGGGGTTTGAACTGTGAACCTCCCATGTGGTAGATGGATGCCCTAACCACTGGGCCAAGTCTGCTCCTTTTTGATGCCTACCCATTTCATTAATGATATGATTTTAGATATTTTTTCATAAATCACCTTATTGGACTTCAGAATTTTAAACATTTTTAAAGAAAAAGCTAAAATTCTAAATCACAAAATTCTGGCTATATTTATCTATGTTTGGTCCCTGATAAGCAAAGTTAATGTTTTCTTTATTATAGTGCTAATTCACATGATGAGGACTTTCATAGTCTACATCCTTGTTTTCTTCATCATCATCTTCATCTTTTTCTTTGCTGCTTCTCCTCCTCTTCCACATCTTCTTCTTCAGTTCAACCTTTCAATAGCTTTATATTACAAAATCTCCTTTCTAATCTCTGGCCAAAGAGGAAAAGAAAAGTAACATCCTTTATGCTTCTTTTTCACTTCCAACCTCAGTTCAGATATTAGGTCAGACACCTCCTTTAAGTTATAGGAAAAACAGCAGAATGAAATTCCCTCACCACCCAATAGTGTCATATTGGTCAGCTTCTTTCCACTGGGTGCTGTGTTGTGACAGGACTATTCTTTTCAAAGTGCAATACTTTAGAAAGGAATTGTACTATCCATTCTGTCATGATAAAGAACATTTCATATGCTTTAGTTCATCACCAAGATAAGTCTAATTAGGTAATTTTACTAAAATAAATAGACCTAAAGTAGCCCAGATAGGTAAAATATTGCTTATTATTATAAAGTCTCCATTATATTAATACAAACAGAGGGAAAATCTTAAAAATAACATAGTCTACTTATTCTTCAAGGTTATTTGGAAATGTGAACCCATTTTTAGTCCATTTGTCAGGTTAAATAACAATATATATTATTTGATCTATTTATGAAATGTCATCGTAGTAGCTGAAACATTGTCTAATATAATTTGAATTTTAGGCAGTATCAGCAATTGGAAAGATTGTTTAATAGCCTCTAACAGTTTTAGATGTAACAGTTTATACTTCCTTTGTGTGGAGGGCAAGACACACTGACCATGATTAGGGATTGGGTCTCTCCAGGGATTTGCCCAATGCTGCACTGTGCCCCTTTTTCTCTGACAATCTCTATCAAATGTGTGCCACCCTTTATACCTGAACTGGAATAGTTAAGTTGAGAATTATTCCTCATCCTTGAGAAGAGGAAGAACAATATTAAAATGGATTTATCATCTTAATAGTGACCAATAGCAGCATTATTCTCTATTGCCAAAAGTTGGAATCAACCCAAATGCCCATCAATAGATGAATGGATTAAAAAAATGTGATATATACAGACAATGGAATACTACTCAGGGGTAAGAAGGAAAATAGTACTAACACATGGGATAACATAAATGAATCTTGAGGACCTTATGTTGAGTGAAGCAAGCCAAGGATTGAAGGACAAATATTACATGACTTCTCTGATATGAATTAAGCAAATCAAGCTGTCCCAGAGAGCTAGAGACTGGAAGATAGGCTTACAGGAAATGGAGGGAAGGGTGGAGTGGAGAAGGTCGTGAACCAACTTCTGCCTGGGTGAAATCTATGATAAAGTGGAGGTAAGTAGTTGTGTAGTGAATGGATAAGGCAGGGGCATAAGGATAGTATTGGGGTGGGCTCTGCAGGCTTGAGAGGGTATAGGGGGCTCTGCAGGCTTGAGAGGGTATAGGGTTGAGAAATGGGTCAGAGAGTCCAATGAATGGGGGGAGGGTTGAGGGAGAGCAAGTGAACATGGGAGATTGTTGGGTATGTGGTTGGAACTATAATTTGAGAAAACTCTTTAGAAAATGTTATAAGGAAGGGTTATTTGTTTAAGGAGTTTGACAGGGGGCATCTGACACAGGGTGCACCTGGGGCAGGCTTCTAGGGAATGTGTGAATGCTTATCATGTCATAGTGTGTTATATCAGTGAGTGGACACCCATACAATGAGTGAGAAGGTGTTATGCCCCCATCCTTGGGAAGCCTGATGTTCTCAAACAGAGGGGAGTGTGTCTCTTGAGAGCATGGGTGGCTCCCAAAGGGGAGGACAGACTAGTATGTCAAGCCCTCAGCATTGTTGCATGTATCTATGTATCTTGTCCTTCAAGCAGTGATGCTTGATGGTCACTGTGGGCCCTGTGGGAAGAGAGGAATAGAATAGTTGGAAGAGGGGATAACTGGGGGGAATGGAAGTGTTCTGTGTGATACAGCAATGATGGATACAGCCCATGTTAAATATCACCGACATTTTATAAAGGTGTATAGTCTAAAATGCAAACCACAAAGTAAAACATAATGTAACCAAAAATTTATAAAAATGTACAGTCTAAAATATAAACCATAATGTAAACCATAATGGAACCATGGTTGGTAGCTATGTTTCAATATCTGTACATCAGTTGCAGTGAATATAACATCCACATACTAAAAGATCATTGCTGGGAAGTGGGAAAAGAGTTTGTTGTTGAGTATATGGGAGTTCCCTGTATTATATATGTGACTTGACTGTTACCTAAAACTTTTTTGAAGACATAATTTAAAAAAAGGATGTAGACACTGAGGAAGAAATGGAAGCGATTGCCAACAGGGCAACACCTGCTACAGTGATGAAAGGCAAAATAACAAAAAAAAATTTCTTATTTTTCTTTTTTTAAATACCCAATTTATTTTTTACTTTATTTTAGTTTTTCTAAATTATTATATATTCTATTTCTGATCTTTAAACCTATCATTACCATTTCATTTTCCTATTAATTGAATTTGGCACTATATTAGACTTCATTTTTGAAGAAGTTATGGATCATAGAGGGGTTCATCTATAGCAGGGGAGGAGCACTGATGTGGGGTGTCATTGATGGGGGATGCATGGGTGGGAGGGAGTTCTCCAGGGCATGCATATAAGGTATATAGATATGTTTGGATGTTCATTGGGTATTGACATAGGGGGCTAGAATTTCACATGATGACTGAGGGAGTGCTAAGTTCCCATTCTGTTAACTCCCCAGTGGAGCAGCAAAAATCCCCCAAGTACAAGGACAAAGACCAATGAAGAAGGAAGTTCTGATGATATGCCTTTGATATTGATGACTATGCTTATGAGCCTGTGTGCCTGAAATTTCAACTAGGCCTAGAGCTGCAGGGAGTCTAAGAGTTACCTCCTGAGAGCCTCCATGTTGCTCAAATGTGATCATTCTCTAAGCTAAACTCAGCATGTAAATGCATTACTTTCCTCCCAGTGTGGGACATGAGTCCCAGGGATGAGCCTCCCTGGTGCCAAGGGATTACTACCAAGCACCAACTGGTGATGCAACTAGAAAAAGATCTTGAATAAAAGGGAGAAATGGTAAAGACAAATGAGTTTATATGGTTAAGAGACTCCAAAATGAGTTGGGAGGTAATCACAGAGGTCACACTTAGAGTGGACTTACTGGTATTTTACTATAGAAATATTGTGATTCTAGCAATGTAAGAAATTATATCATTTATATGGAGACAGTGGTCATGGGAGCTGCTGAAGGCAGGCAGAAGAAAAAAAGAGGTGTGATATTGGGGCATTTTCAGAACTTGGAGCTGTCCTCAATGATATTGCAGGGACAGATGTAGGACACTATATATCCTGCCATAACCCACTGAATGGACTGGGAGAGAGTGTAAACTACAACATAAATCCATGCCATGCAGTAATGCTCAAAAATGTACTCATTGAAAGCAATGAATATACCACACTAATGAAAGAAGTTGTCGATGTGGGAGGAGTGGAGGGTATGGGGAGTGGGATATATGGGGTCCTCTTATATTTTTCAATGTAACATTTTGTGTGATCCATGTATCTTTTAAAAAAAGATAACTGAAAAAAAAAATAGTGACCAAAGTAGCAGTTTTAAAAAGTGCTTTTGGTGAGGGGCACTACTGCTTCCTCATGAGTTCCCCACATTGTGATACTTACTGGAAAAAATAATTTCTCCTAGAAACTAATTGTTGGGTTGATGAAGAATTTTAAGCATTTTGTTGCAATATCAAAGGAAGGTTCACCAAAAACAAATTTTATTTACAAGAATGGATTATTATTTTAACCAACATAAAATGTGTATGTGTAAAAACAACAAATTTATGAGTCTGAAAACTGTAGTCATAGTTACTTTGACCATCAGAATATTTTTTCCCTCTTCTTTATCCTGAAAGAAATTAAAACATCTGTTTCTAGATTTTAGGACAATAAAGAGAGCATGCATTTTTATTCCAACTGAAGTATAAGATATTTTTCTCAAATGAGATAATTTCTTTAACAAAGATAGAGAGATGGTCTAAAGGGCCATTTCATAAATCTCTTTGATTCCTCTGGAACTAGTTCCATAAACTCACTAGAATACTGTATCTAGCCATCAGATTATAAGATGAGAATTTTATTTTATTTTATTTTATTTATTTTATTAAAGATTTATTTATTTATTTTTAATTCCCCTCCCTCCCCCGGTTGTCTGTTCTCTGTGTCTATTTGCTGCGTCTTGTTTCTTTGTCTGCTTCTGTTGTCGTCAGCGGCACGAGAAGTGTGGGCGGTGCCATTCCTGGGTAGGCTGCACTTTCTTTCCCGCTGGGCAGCTCTCCTTACGGGGCGCACTCCTTGCTCATGGGGCTCCCCTACGCGGGGGGCTCCCCTACGTGGGGGACACCCCTGCGTGGCAGGGCACTCTTTGCGCGCATCAGCACTGCGCATGGGCCACCTCCACATGGGTCAAGGAGGCCTGGGGTTTGAACCGCGGACCTCCCATGTGGTAGACGGACGCCCTAACCACTAGGCCAAGTCTGTTTCCCAAGATGAGAATTTTAAATTTCATAGGTTCAATTTTATGTTTGTATCCACATATAATTCACTTAACAAACCTTTAAATACATATTGGTATAAGGCACCTAGCAATGCTATGAAAAATACAAAAAAAAAAGAAAGACAAAATCATAAAAAAATCATAATTGACCTGAAAGGACTCTAGGAGAAAATACAAGGTATCTCTAGGATAGAATATTGAGTTTGTAACAATTTATTTAGTAGTGTATGTTAAGTGCAGATAATTCAAAGTAGGAAAATCTACATGTAGAATCTGGATGATCTCTAAGAAGTTAGATATTTTGAATATTTTTTTTCGGAATACTGTTTCTCCTATCATCACAAAAATACGTGTTTATTGCAGAAAATATGAAAAAGAAATCTCCTCTTACTGAGAGATAACCACTGTTTGCTTCTATCAGTTCAAACAACATTTTTCTCTTACTTGTAGCCATTTTCTACCACCAACAGTCTTCCCAATCCTCTTCACTGGGTTATTTTAAATGGCATTTGCTCTCAGAGAAGTTAACAGATCTAATTTTCCCTGCTAATACACTCCTGTTTAGTCTCTGCACTTATTCTCTGTTCATGAAATATTTAATTTTTAAAATTTTTAAATTAAATTGTCTTTTTTTAAAGATACATAAATTACAAAAAATATGAGGTTCCCACATACCCCACCCCCCACCGCCCCACTCCTCCCACATCAACAACCTCTGTTCATGAAATATTTATGATCATGTCCTCTATGGCAGATGCTGGGGATACAGTGACAAACATGCTAAACATAATCTCTACTACCACGGAATTTGCAATTACAATGAAATAGACCGGTAATAAACAAAAAAATGAATATATAGCTATAATTTTGTTGTAAGTTCTTGCTCAATATACCGTCTTTATAAACTATAAATTCTATAGGGAAAGGGCCATGTCTCTTTTGTTCAGAGTAGTTAGGTAGTAAATTATTGTGTGCATGTCTGTTTTAGATGAATGAGTGATTGAAGGAATGAACTAATAACATTTTTGTGCATTTTTTCATATTCATGCACACATATCTATATTTTTGTATATACTCAAAATTACAATCATTCTATAAATATATTCTATAATTTCTTTACTTAATATTTTATCTTTACCATATTTCTATGTGAGTACATGTGTTAATGGTTACATAATTTTCTGTTAAAAGAATATACCACTGTAATTATTTAACGATTCCTATTGAGGATTTTTCACTTTTCCTGAGCCATCTAATCAAGGACCATATATTTATTTAGGATGTTTTCAGTTGTTTGCTGCTATGAGTTATATTCTGATAAACAATCTTTATGCATAAATCTTTGTACCTTTGATTGTATTTCCTCAGAAAAATCAAATCACTGAACATAGGTTATTATATTTTTAAAGCTTTTGTATAGACTGCCAAGTCGTTTTCCAGAAAGGTTATGCTACATTATACTTCATTAAAGGATAATTTAGGTAATTTCATTAGGTTTGAAACTAGTAGTAGGTACAGTATAATTCAAAGGAGGCTTGCAGTAATAAGGGCACAGAAATAAGTTGTGACGACAGGTAAGGAGACAAAAGTATATCTGTTATCTCAGGGCAGGTGAATGCTAGATAAGACAATTTTTTTTATAGGTAGTGGAAAACCATTGTAGGATCATAAGTAGAAAAGGCATAAAACTGTCTTTGGAATCAAACATATCTTTTTTTTTTTTAAGATTTATTTATTTATTCCCCCCCCCCCCCCCCACCGAGGTTGTCTGTTCTCTGTGTCTATTTGGTGTGTCTTCTTTGTCCGATTCTGTTGTTGTCAGCAGCATGGGAATCTGTGTTTTCTTTTTGTTGCATCATCTTGTTGTGTCGGCTCTCTGTGTGGGTGGCGCCATTCCTGGGCAGGCTGCATTTTCTTTGGCGCTGGGCGGCTATCCTTACGGGGTGCACTCCTTGCGCCTGGGGCTCCCCTATGCGGGGGACACCCCTGTGTGTCACGGCACTCCTTGCGCGCATCAGCACTGCACATGGGCCAGCTGCACACGGATCAAGGAGGCTCAGGGTTTGAACCGTGGACCTCGCCTGTGGTAGGCGGACGCCCTAACCACTGGGCCAAGTCCGCCGCCATCAAACATATCTTGACTCAAATTATTAAGCACTTGAGTTCACTAACTCAATTTTTAGCATGTTCCATTTGCCTTTTAAAGGATTTTGTGAACTTGAATTCCTTTCTGGAACCCCTCCTATTCCACTACAACTGTGGCAGACTTGAGAAAAGCTATTTCAAGTCTTCTTTACTCAACTCTCTTCCTTAACCATTTCTAACACACTGCTTGGGCAGCACCATTTTGGACACAGCATTCTTTAAGAGGAGTTTGAAAGGTTTCTAGTTTATATGGGGAAATGAGGAACCACCCACTATTTACTCAGAAATTTCCCTAATCTTAACTGATAGGCTATTTGGTGAAATAGGAGGGAAACACAAACAATCATAATTTAGGGGAAATGAAGAAAATATATTAGTTTAATATTTCCAAAATATTATCCCTATTACTTGATTATTAGATGTGGATTTAAGAGAGTTTATCATAACACTAAACTTAAGCTGAGCTAGAGTGGAAGAACCTGGAAGCAGTCACAAACTCTGTTCTTACCTCCAACTATTTCATTAGATTATAATGTTTCACATAAGGAAATTCCAGAAAATCCAATATATCTTGCATTTTCCCTGGAAAAAGCAACTAAAATGTAATTTTTAATCTTCGAAAGTCTGGAATGCCATTTTTATGTACAAATGATAAAAAATATTCTCTCTATATAAATTTCCTGCAGCCCTCTATTAATCATTGCAGATTTTGTCCCAGAGTTCAGATATCCTTTTAGAAAGAGGACAGAAAATGATTTTTTCCCTCTGTAGAATGTAGTTGAATCTCTGGCATGAATCATATGAATTTATATTGAATAGGCAGGCAGTTTATTCTGTGTGTTTAGCTCAAAGCATTTTAATATACACTATAATTTGTCTTGAAGACTTAGTAGTGGTATTCTACTGTTCCTTTTCAATTTCTAGAGCTGAATCTTTTAGGTCATTGTTCTTTTGTATTACTTTTGCCTTATTTTATATTTACTCTTAATATTTCAAGACTTTTTCCACAATAGGAAGGTTAAGTAATACATTATACTGTCTGACTCAGTATACCTTGAACTGTTCAATTCTAATCATTACCTCTCCTCCCTTGCCTTTTATAACACTTTTATATTTTGTTTCTCCCCTGAACTCCTTGAATGAATGACTACTCTATATTCTTTAAGTCCCTAAGTGTTGATACCACAATTCTTTTTTTTTTTTTAAGATCTATTTATTTTTATTTATTTCTCTCCCTTCGCCCCCCCACCCCCATACCCGCCAGTTGTCTGCTGTCTGTGTCCATTCGCTGTGTGTTCTTCTGTGACCGCTTCTATCCTTATCAGCAGCACCAGGAACCTGTGGTTCTTTTTGTTGTATTATCTTGTTGTGTCACCTCTCCCTGTGTGCGGCACCATTCCTGTCCAGGCTGCACTTTCTCTTTTGCGCTGGGTGGCTCTCCTTATGGGGTGCACTCCTTGCACGTGGGGCTCCCCTACGCGGGGGACACCCCTGCGTGGCACAGCACTCCTTGCGTGCATCAGCACTGCACATGGGTCAGGTGCACACAGGTCAAGGAGGCCCTGGGTTTGAACTGCGGACCTCCCATGTGGTAGACGGACACCCTAACCACTGGGCCAAGTCCGCTTCCCCGATACCACAATTCTGTCTCATAGTTTCAACTATCTTCTACCTAGATCTTTTTCCTGAGCTACTGATCCTACTTATAACTACTTACAGAATCAACACTTTGGTCTGGATACACCAAAATTACCTCATATTGTAACATGTCCAAGTTTGAGCTCCTTTTATATCTCCCTAAATTGTCTTGAAAATCATCGTTCACTTTTATAAAGCTAGAATGCTTAGCATTTTCTGTGACCCTCTATTTTCATTGTTATTGTTACTGCTCTAATTTAAGAACCAGTTTTCTTAAATCATAACAAGTAAATTTAGGAAAACCTTTATCAAATTTACAAGTTTAATTCACTAAAATAAAGCAATAAAGACTGAAGTGCTTAAAGATTACATACATGTCTTAGTGGCCAGTAATAAGCATTGCAAAATCATTCCATTTCCCATCACTTGCTCATTAGAAATTTCTCAGACATTCTGTTTCCCTCAGTTTCAGTGTTATGGCTGTACATTGATTTTGAGTCTTTGTGGATAATATTCATACTATGAGTATGAACCTTTATCCTTTCAGTGTCTGATCCTTTGTCAAATTCCAGTTATGACTTGTGATTATTGATATCCACTTTCCACCACCTCAGTGTCAGTTTGATGCTAGTGAAATGGTCTTATAAACTGTATTGGGAATATTCTTCTTATATATATGCCAACAACATGTCATTAAAAAACAGAAAGTAGTAAGATCTGATATTGATCTAAAACTTCTTTCGCTGTGCTACCATTAGTTTTATTTCCTTTTTATATTCCTGTTCATAGCTTCTACTATTTCTAATTATTTCCAACAGGAATGACTTACTTAGAATATAGTCAAAATCTTCTTAGTAGTTGAAAGGGTATATAGTAATGTTTTAATATACTAGAATTCTACATAAAAACAATTTGAATTTGGGGGTTCTTTTGTTTTGTAAATTCAACTTTCATATGTTTATGCCCATGACTTCATAAAATTGAAGGCTGGTACTCTTTAAAAAAAAAAATTGTAGGATGCCTAATTCACCTCTCTCATGAAATAGAAAGAAGGGCTCTGGATTCTTTGTCTAAGAGCTGAATGATACACTTCACACACACACACACACACACACACACACACATATATTTTAGAGAAGACATCTCAAGAGATTAACTCAAACATTGGCAAGTAAATTTTGAATGGGTATATTAATATATAGGAGATGTGTGCTAAGTTTGTCATGAAGAAATTGCATTCCTGAATCTACCTCTCTATACTTTGTTTGCTCAACTAAATTTGAAAGTCATTGGGAGCCCGAACTTTTGGTCCTATCACATGGAATATAATGTCGTAGAATATAGGAGTTTCACAAATATTTGTTGATCTATGATCTAACTTTCCTGGAAGAAATAGTTTGGCATTAATTAAAAAAACAAACCTAATTTGTTTATTTGTTGTTTATCTATGATTTACTTAATTTTATAATGTACTTTGCATCTATTTGTTCAGAAAAGTCATTTGTTAATGGAGTATTTCTAATGAAAATAAACAGATATTCTCGTAGTGTTATTTATTTATTGGAAATCTAAAGAAAGTAGGTGTTATGTGCTTCAAATCAGTATTACCACCACTGTATCATGCAAAGTACCTAGCACATTGAAAATCTTAAATATTTATAATTAATTATAAATATTAATTATAAATATAAATTAAGCCACCTCCCCCTTCTCCATTTGTTTTAGTTTCCTGGATCTGCTCTATCAATGTACCACAAAATGGGCAGCTTTAAAATAAGTTATTTATTGTCCCACAGTTCTGTAGGCTAGAAATCTGAATCAGTGTGTCGCCAGGGATTGGCTTCTTCTGAAGTATGGAGGGTTCTGGTAATTCATGCACTTTGACTTGTGGAATAAATCAATCTCTGCCCCTATCACACGATTATCTTCTCTTTCAGTCTGTGTCCAAATTTCCTCTCCATGTAAGAACAACTGTCATGTTGGATTACAGTGCACTCTAATCCAGTTTGGCTTCATCATAATTTATAACATCTACAAAGATCCTATTTCCAAATTGGATTACATTCACTAGACAAGGGGTTAGGACTTGAATATATATTTTGGGGGGACACAATTCAATCCATAACACCATTCTATCCTGAAGACCTACTTTGAGGAAAGGAACTGGCAGTTTATATACTTCCCAACATATTCGTTAGACTCCTTTCAGTTGTTTTTCATTTCTTAGATACCAAGAATAATAGTTTTGTTGTTTCTTTTTTGCAAAGAGGGCATAGAAACCCTAACATTTTCGTTGCAGTGATTAACTTTTGATCCCAAATTATTATGGCATGCAAAAAAATGGATGGTGTAATCTTTAGGGGGTAGACTTGTATATTCTATGTCTCTCTGTTATCTCTAAGTCTTAGAGTACTTGTTTCCTGACAAAGTACTATATTTTTGATAGTGGTACAATAAGTATTTCTCACTTCTGGATTTAGATGTCCTTGTGCAAAGCTTCATGCAAATCAAATCATATGTCAGATATACAAAAGGGAGCCAATATATTCAAGGAAATGTAGCAAGAAAGATTTTAAAAAACAAAGTCATCATCATTTCTCTAAACATAAATGCCAAATATTTATTTTGGTGCCTGATACTTTAAATTTACATACAATAAAGTCATCAACTGTAATTATGCAATTGATGAGTTTTACAATTGTGTACAGTATTGAAACCACCATCACAATCACATTTCCACCATCGCATCGCATCGCATCGCATCGCATCGCATCGCATCGCATCGCATCGCATCGCATCGCATCGCATCGCATCGCATCGCATCGCATCGCATCGCATCGCATCGCATCGCATCGCATCGCATCGCATCGCATCGCATCGCATCGCATCGCATCGCTTTTCCACCATCCAGAATAAAGTTCCCTTGGGCAACCTTTCCCATTCAATTCTCTGCCTAACTCATCCCCAGGCAATCTTTGATCTGTTTGCTTTCAATATTGTTTTGAATTTTCTACATTTTAATATAATGCAGTTATACATAATATATATCCTTTTGTGTCTGGCTTCATTCACTTAGCATAACATTTTTTAGATTCGTCTATATACCTATTGTTCTTTCTTTTTATTGCTGAATACCACTGTTTTTTATGGATATAGCACAATTTGTTTTTTTGACTCACCAATTCAAGGACATTTGGATTGTTTTTTGGCTATTATGAATAATACTGCTTTGAACATTGAATACAAATATTTCTGTGGACAAATGTTTCATTTATTTTGTGTCAAGATCTAGGTGTGGAATTGCTGAGTCTTATAGTAGGTGTATGTTTAAATTGATAAGAAACTAAATGGCATTTCCATCAGCAATATATGAGAATTCTGGTCACTTCCTTGCCATGATCCATGTCTTCACTTTTGGCCATTTTAAAGGGTGTTTTTGGGTATGCCATTTGCATTTCCTTAATAGTGTTTTATGAGGAGCAACTGTTTTTAATTTTGGTATGCAAATTATCAATGTTTTTCTTTTATGGTTTGTACTTTTGTATTCTATCTAAGACATCTTTATTGAAACAAAGATTACAAATATTTTCTATTTTATTTTAGAAATTTTGTAAATTTAATGCCTACAGTTAGGTTTAATTTTTTTTCCCCTTTTTTAGGAGGTACCAGGAATTGAACCTGGGACCTTATACTTGGGAAGCAGGCACTCAACCAGCTAAGCTAAATCTGCTCCCCAGGTCTAATTTTTATATGTGGCATGAGGTATTGAAGTTCATTTCTTTTGCATTTGGATATACATTTGTTCTAGTGGTATTTGTTGAAAATATTATCATTTCGCCCTTGAATTGCCTTGGTAAGTCTGTAGAAAATCAATTGATCCTATATATGGGTGGATTGTCTATTCTGTTTCATTGATCTATATGCCTATTCTTATGTCAAAACCAACTTTTTTTTTTTTTTACCATACTAACTTCCTAGTAAGTCTGGAAATCAAGTAACATTTGTCCTCCAAATATGTTCTTTTCCAAATTGTTTTGGCTATTCTAGGTCCTTTGAAGTTTATATACATTTTTTTTCAAATCAGCTTGTCAATTTCTAGAATAGAGTTTTCAAAAGTATTGATAGGATTGCAGTGAATCTATAGATCAATTTGGGAATAATAGACCTCTTATAATATTGAATTTCCTGATCCATGAACATGTTTCATCTCTCTCTTAATTTAAGTCTTTTTAAAATTCTTTGAGCAATGTTCTGTAGCTAAATTTATCCTTAATATGTCATATTTTGGATGCTATTGCAAATGGTTTTTAATTCTAATTTGCAATTGTTCATTAATAGTATACAGAAATAAATTTTATTTTGAATATTGACCTTGTATGTTACAAACTGCCTGTATTCACTTATTAGTTCTGGTAGAACTATGAGATTTTCTATGTAGATGATAATGTTGTCTGTGAATAAAGACAGTTTTATTTCTTCCTTTCTAATCCAACTGCCTTTTATTTATTGTCTTTGCTTTGTTGGACTGTCTAGCACCTCCAGTACAATGTTGACTGACTAGGGGTTATGAAAGTGGTCATTTCTGCATTTTCCTCAATTCTAGGAAGAAAGCATACAGTCTTTCATCATCAACTGTCATCTTAGTGGCAACGTTTTTATAGATATCGTTTATCAGGAAGTTTCCCTCTTCCTAGGCTGCTGAAAATTTTTTATCTAGAATTCTTTGTTAAATTTAAATGCATGTCCAAATTTGTCAAATGCTTTCCCTTCATCTATTGATATGATCATGGGGATTTTCTCTTTTTGTTTCTAAATTTGTAGAACTACATTGATTACTTTCAAATATTGAACCAAACTTGCATTCTTAGGCTAAATCCCTTCTTGGTTATAACGTGCTGTCTTTTTAAATTTCTGGATTTCTTTGCTAAGTTTTTGTTTAGAATTTTTGTGTATATAATCCTAAGAGATACTGGTTTGTTAGTTTCTGGGTCTGCACGACAGTGACTATTAAGCTCTTCTAGGATTAATCCTGAGCTTCCTTCAGTTTAGGTCTAATTAAATACTTTTATTAAGGCATTATACTAATGAGGGCTCTACCTAATTCCCTTGCAATATCTGTCATAGTTTGGGTTTCCTAGAAGACAGATTGGATTCTAAGATGGAGATTTGCATGCAGGTGCTTTACTGGGGACCACTTTTGGGAATAACACCCAATAACTGGTTTGGGTAGAAGAAAAATTTGAACTGTGATGCAGTTGCCAAAGAGATTTCATCTAATCCCACAGGAATCTCTGAAATTGAAATGACCCTTCAGAGATAACTTACTGATGCCATAGGTCTGGACTTTTGAATCACCGTATTGACCAATTACTGGATGTACGCTATAACCTGGGAGGGGATTAACTTGTTCAAGGCAATTCCTGGGAAGGAGATCAGTTGTGAGTCTTTAGTAGGTCAATCCTTCTGGCTTGTGAGATAATGAATGCCTCACTCATGAAGAGAGTCTGAATAGCAGGCTATAATATTCCCTACAAGTAGCAAGTGACAAAATGACAGTGAAGGAAAGACAAGTGTGTTGATTTTACTAGAGGAACACGGACTGTTCATCTATTGTAAAGGAGTGAAATTTAAGTATATATATATCCATATGCAAGCAGTTTATAGATTTGGTGCAGGAAGAGTGAAGGGGTTTCCTTTTGATTTTATTTTCTAAGTGAAATAAATGCAGTTATTGACTGAGAGTGATAAGGGAGATGATGTTCTGGAGAAGGAAAAAGTTCCGAGATATCTTGGAGAGTGGGAAATGTAATTTTCTCCCTGCCTTGTTAAACTGCTTTGAATAGGCAGGAGTTAGATTTAGCCTAGGTTGGGATTTTGTCAGAAAAGTACAATAAAGAGAGAAGGGAGAGTCATTAAAACAAGTGGACATCATTATAAACTATAAATTCTAAGTTATTCCTGGCCATAGAAAAAGATAAAAAGCTTCATTTTATGAAGCTCTCATAATGCTAATATCTAAATCCAATTAAGATAGTACCAAAAATTTTTAAATTATCCATCTCGCATGCCTATGCATGTCTATCTGTTTTATACAAATGAATACAATAATTCATTAAACACACAATACCCATGACCTAATTGAATCTATTTTAAGAATGGAAGGATGATTAAACATCAAGAAATCAATCAATTATGATTCACTGCATCAATAAAGGACAAAAATGCAATATATTTTTATGTAAATAAATGCTGAAAATATATTCATGACCTAAATATATCTTCAAAATCTATTGTGATTTTCTGAGTAAGATTACACTAATATGGGAATCTTAGCAAGATCCTTTGATTTGGGTAGCAACTCTTTCTATCCATCTAGTTCAGGCAAACTATTTGGTCTTTAAAACAGTTAATCTGATCAATTTCCTTACCCATAAAATGGAGGTAATAATGAAAGGAATAATAATAAAATATGTTATGATTTAACTGACATATTTGAAATGTATCATAAAAGTTCGAACATAATCATATATATTTTTATTGATACAGAATTATTCATGTAAATTAAAGTCCAATACAAGTCTATATTTGCTATTATGACAGATTGAGAACTAATATCATGCATAAAATAACTAGTTATATTTATAGTTATCTTTGGTTTTTCGAATTACCACCTGAATTTTGCCAATTCAGTATTCCCTAAAATTTATATTACAATAGAAAATTTTATTTTTGGTGCACTGGCCTAAATAGTTCCCCTGTTGAGAAAACCCAAAAATATCCAGAATACAAAAGGTGAAATTTCATATACTGCATTTAAAACTGAAATTCGGCGGCGGACTTGGCCCAGTGGTTAGGGCTTCTGTCTACCACATGGGAGGTCCGCGGTTCAAACCCTGGGCCTCCTTGACCCGTGTGGAGCTGGCCCATGTGCAGTGCTGATGCGCACAAGGAGTGCCCTGCCACGCAGGGGTTTCCCTGTGTAGGGGAGCCCCATGTGCAAGGAGTGCGCCCCGTAAGGAGAGCAGCCCAGTGCGAAAGAAGGTGCAGCCTGCCCAGGAGTGGCACCGCCTACACGGAGAGGTGACACAGCAAGATGTTGCAGCAAAAAGAAACACAGATTCCTGTGCCGCTGACAACAACAGAAGCGGACATAGAAGACGCAGCAAATAGACATAGAGAACAGACAACCAAGGTCGGGGAGGAAGGGGAAAGAAATAAAAAAATAAAATAAATCTTAAAAAAAAAATCAAAACTGAAATTCACAGGCATTATAGACTATGTAAACTGTTGACTTTTAAACTGATGATACATTAGACAGTCTTGTTTTGAATTATAAAATTGCATGGATTATATTTGAATTATCAGGTTTCTTTAGAGCCAGGTTGGCAGAGAACCCACTGGACTGACTGGCATAAAGTTAGCCTTGTGTTATTTTGGAAAGATTTAGGAATATGTAGTATGTGAGACAGAATACATATTTGGAAACCTAAACTCTTATATAATAAGTAACATTTATTTTAAACTTTTGAAGAAATATCACTTAAAAATTTTACTATTTTTTTCCTTCCTATTCAAGCCTGCTTAAACCTAACTACTTAAAAAATATTATGGGTGCTTATTAATATTGAATGTACATGATTCTAAATCTTAGAATATAATAATTGAAAGAGACTTTCACATTCAGAAGGAGAAATTGAAATCTAGACAGGTAAGATCCCCAGGGTCATAGCTAGTTAGTGGCAAATCAAGTACTAGAATCTAGGTTTCCTGATTGACATCCCATCCTATCCCATTTCATTTTTTCCCCTAACCCACCTTATTATTATTATTATATTATTTATACATGACTAGACATAAACAGTAAGTGAACTTACAAAGCAAACAAGCATAATATTATACAGGGGTCCCATACATCAACTCACCACCACCACCTTTCATTGTTGTAAGACATTTGTTACAAATTATGAAAGAATATGATTAAAATCTTACTGTTAACTATAACCCATATCTTACATTTGGTGTATTTTCCCCCAACCCACATTATTATTATTTTTTAAATATATTTTTTACTACAGAAATTGTGAACTTACAAAACAATCATACACATGCAGAATTCCCATATAACACCACTCTATCAAAACACCACACTGTGGTGGAACGTTTGTTACAGATTAAGAGATAATATTATCAGACTAGTACCACTAACCATGACCCATAGTGTATGTTTGGCACACTTTTTCCATATTCCTCCATAATCAACACAGTACATCTTGGGCATAGATGCATGAATATTACAGTATTGCTGTTAACCTATAATCCATAGGTCACTCCAGTTGTGTTTTTCCCATGCTTCTCCACATTCTCACCACCCAGCAATAGTGATGTACATTTGCTCTAACTCACAAAAGGCACTCTTGCAGCTGTACCATCAACCACAATTTTGATCTACCTCTGAGTTAACTGCGTTATTCAGTCACTAGATTATTCTCTAGTTTTCTTTCAATGACATTTACATCCTTAGACTATCCTTTCCAGCCATATTCCAATTTATAAATCAGTTGTTACTCACTACTACTATGTGTTATTACCAACTTTGTACATTTCCACACTTTTACAGTAAAGTTAATTAAAATTTCTACATACATTAAGCAAAATAAGTCCATCTCAGTCCTCTTTCCTCCTTTAAGAATCCTCCACCTGCCACCAGGTCTTAAAGATGTTTTCCTACATTTTCTTCTAGAAGCTTTATGGTTCTTACTTTTGTATTTAGACTTTTGATCCATTTTGAGTTAACTTTTGTATGAGGTGTAAGATAGGGTCCTCTTTCTTTTGGCTATGGATATTTAGTTCTCTCAGCACTATTTGCTGAATGGACTGTTCTGTCTGAGCGGGGATGGTTTGAAAGGCTTGTCAAATATCGCTTGACCATAGATGTAAGGGTCTGTTTCTGAATCATCAATTCTGTTCCATTAGTCTATGTGTTTATCTTTATGCCAGTACCATGATGTTTTTATCATTGTAGCTAGGTAATATAGTGTAAAGTCCAGAAGTGAGATTTCTTTCAACTTTGCTTTAGCTTTTTAAGATGTTTCTGACCATTCAGGACCCCTTCTATTCCAAATAAATTTGATAATCATATTTTGCATTTATTTTTAAAATGCTGATGGAAATTTTATTGAGACTGCTTTGAATCTGTATATCAATTTGGGTAGAATTGAACTCTTAATGATATTTAGTTTTTCAAATCCATGAGTATGGAATGTTTTTCCAGTTATTTAGGTATTTTTTTAAAATTTCTTCTAACAATGCATTGTATTTTTCTGAATACAAGTACAAGTGCATGGGTTAAGTTTATTTCTAAATATTTGATTCTTTTAGTTGTTATTGCAAATGGATCTTTTTCCCCTGACTTCCTCCTCAGACTGCACATTACTAGTGTCTTTTAAAGTCTAGTTCTTCTAGTATAGGTACTTCAGCTTTTTTTTTTTCCTTACTGCATGCATAGAATATCTATTTCCAGTCTTTCACTTTCAATCTATTGGTATCCTTGGCTCTAAGGTGAGTCTCTTGCAGACAGCATATAGGTGGCTTAGATTTTCTTATCTATTCTTTCAGTCTGTGTCTTTTGATTGGGGAGTTTAATCCATTAACATTCAATGTTATTACTATAAATGTAGTTCTTATTTCACCCATTTTGACCTTTGGGCTTTATCTGTCATATTTTATTTTTATCACTCTTTTGCCACTTTTAGTTACTTTTACTGATACAATTATCATTTCTAGACTCTCTTCCAAGCCTCTCTCTCCTATCTTTTCTTTTCAGACTGTAACATACTGTATTAGTCAGGGTTCTCTAGGGAAACAGAATCAAGAAGTGATATCAATAGTATGCTGTTCTATAAAAGTCTCTCACACAGCCGTGGGGATGCACAAGTCCAGGTTCCACAGGCAGGCTGCAACCAGGGACTGCAATGAAAGTGCAATGAAAGTTCTTGATGAGTTCTGGGAGATGTTGGTTGTCCAAAGATGAGCTGGGAAATTCTCTCTCTATGCTGGAATCACTTCCCCTTTTAAGGGATTCAGCTGATTGGGTTAAGCATCACACATTGCTGATGGCAATCTCTCTTACTGATATAATTATAACCAGCTATGTATGATTTACCACTGTAGTAAAGTCAGTGGTGACAAAAGTCCATAAATGCCCTTGTATTACAGTTAGCCTGGTGCTTCTTGACCAAAAAATTACCTGGCCAAGTTGACACAATAGCCTAACCATCAAACATACCCTTTAGTATTTCCTGCAAAGCTGGTCTCTTGGTTAAAAACTCTCTCAGTTTCTTTTCATCTATGAATATTATAAACTTACCATAATTTTTGAAAATCTCACTGAATATAAGATTCTTGGCTGGAGATTTTCTCTTGCAGTATCTTAAATATATCATACCACTGTCGTTTTGCTTCCATGGTTTCTGATGAGAATTTGACACAATCTTATTGGGTATCCCTTATATGTTATGCATTGCTCTTCTCTTGCTGCTCTCAAAATTCTCTCTTTCTCTTTGTCATTTGACATTCTGATTAGTATGTGTCTAGGAGTTAGTCTATTCAGATTTATTTGGACTGGAGTACATTGTGCTTCTTGGACAGGGATATCTATGTCCTTCAACAGGGTTGGGAAATTTTCTACCATTGTTTCTTCAAATATTCCCTTTGCCCCTATTCCCTCCTCTTCTTCTTCTGGGACACCCTTGGCATGTATGTTCGCATGTCTCTTGCTGTCATTTACTTCCCTTAGATCTTGTTCAATTTTTTCCATTCTCTTCTTCATCTGTTCTTTTGTATGTTCACTTTCAGAGGCCATTTCTTCAAGCTCACCAGTCCTTTCTTCTACCTTTTCCAATCTGCTTTTATATGATTCCAGTGTATTTTAAATTTCATTTATTGTGACTTTCATTCCTGTAGATCCTCTATTTTTCTATGTATGCTTTCAAATTCTTCTTTGTGTTCATCTAATGTCTTCTTAATATCCTTAATCTCTTTAGCCATCTAATTGAATTTGTTAAGGAGATTTTTTGAACATCTGTAATTAATTGTCTCAACTCCTTTATGTCATCTTGAGGCTTATATTGTTCCTTTAACTGGGTTATATCTTCTTGTTTCTTGGTATGGTTTGTAAATTTTTGTTGGTATCTTGGCATTTGGCTTACTAGGTGTATTTATTGTAGGTGAAGTTTGTCTCTTTAGTTTAAGGCTTTCTTGAAGCCCTTTCTCCCTTGTGGTTGTGTAGTAGGAACCAAGGATACAGTTGGTGCAAAAGGAATTGCAATTTTGGATCATGAATCTTAAATCATTATAACTAAGCTCAAACACATCTTTATTAATCAAAATAGGAACTATTACCATCAACACATTTTTGCCAATGAGAAATAAGCTTGCTTACTCCTGTAGCATAAAAATCCATGCTTTGGGATTCAATGAACTTTTGGAAAGCATTTTCTGCATCCTGCTGGTTGTGGAAGTGTTTTCCCTGCAAAAAGTTGCTGAGATGCTTGAAGAAGTGGTAGTCAGTTGGCGAGAGGCCAGGTGAATGTAGTCAATGAGGTAAAGCTTCATAGCCGAATTCGTTCAACTTTTGAAGAGTTTGTTGTGTGATGTGTGGTTGGGAGTTGTAATGGAGAAGAATTGGGCCTTTCTGTTGACCAATGCCGGCTGCAGGCATTGCAGTTTTTGGTGCATCTCATCTATTTGCTGAGGATACTTCTCAGATGTAATGGTATCACTGGGATTCATAAAGCTGTAGTGGATCAGACCAGTAGCAGACTACCAAACAGTGACCATGACCTTTTTTGAATGCAAGTTTAGCTTTGGGAACTGTTCTCTAACTTCTTTTCTGTCCAACCACTAAGCTGGTCATTGCTGACTGTCATATAAAATTCACTTTTCATTTCATGTCACAATCCTATTGAGAAATGGTTCATTGTTGTTGCATAGAATGAGAGGACACTTCAAAACGATGATTTTTAAAAATTTTCCAGTCAGCTCATGATGTACTCACTTATTGAGCTTTTTCACCTTTCCAATTTGCTTCAAAGTAGAATGGTCAACATTAAGTTCTTTGGCAACTTCTTTTGTGGTTGTAAGAGGATCAGCTTCAATGATTGCTCTCAGTTGGTTATTGTCAACTTCCAATGGCTGGCCACTATGCTTCTCATATTCAAGGCTCTTATGTCTTTTGCAAAACTTCTTGAACCATCACTGCACTGTATGTTCATTAGCAATTCCTGGCCAAATGCATTGTTGATGTTGTGAGTTGTCTCCACTGCTTTATGACCCATTTTGAACTCAAATAGGAAAATCACTTGAATTTGCTTTTTGTCTAAAATCATTTCCATAGTCTAAAATAAATATAAAATAAATGAGTAATAAGCCATTGGCAAAAAATCATAGTGAGAAATACACATTAAAATGATGTATAACATAACCTCATTTATTTAAGAATGTATTCCAATATCAA
Organism: Dasypus novemcinctus; assembly: GCF_030445035.2. Lineage (NCBI taxonomy): Eukaryota > Metazoa > Chordata > Mammalia > Cingulata > Dasypodidae > Dasypus > Dasypus novemcinctus. The sequence continues at coordinate 83,623,003 of NC_080684.1, read as the reverse complement.
ATGGCAAATTTCAACAATGCAAAAATCACAATTAATTTTGCACCAACCTAATATAAGCTGTGGAGGCTTGCCCCTAAGATCTATGAAGTGTCTTCCACTTTTCTCCTTTCCCAGGGGTAGGGACAGAATCACAGCCATCTGTAATAATCCAAGTCCTGCAGGCCTAGACTGTATTTGCCCAGAGAGACTGATGAAGCTTTACTCCCCTTCCTCCCCTGCCTAGGGTAGGGATGGAACTGTAGGTATGGGCAGCAATCTATGCTGTTTGGGTCCAAAATGACCACAGTAGCCCCAGCAGACTTTCTGCTATTCAGTTTGTGCTAGCTGTGTACTTGCAGTTACCTGGAGAGACTGGTACAGATACCACCAGCTTCCTCCCTGCCAGAGGGAATCCCGTTACATTTACGTCAGCTTCTTCTAGAATCTTGCCTGTTTCCTGTAGGACTGGGCTCGACATGCATATATTCCTTAAAGCTTTGATTCTTTTTGCTTGTTTGTTTAAGTAATTTGGGGGTGGTCCGGAGAACTAGGTAAAATTCATTGAAAATTCAGCCTTTGTATAGGTTGTTAGACCAGCTTCTAATTCACACTATTTTTGTCTTTGTCTTTATAACACTACATTCCCCCTTTTTGTTTCTGGTTCACCAAGCCTAACTTGTTTGAAGAACACCTGTATATAACAATAACCTGGTGATAGAAGCCCTTAGGGTAGGTCTTCTTAACAAGGGGTCTGTGAGCTTGAACTGAAATTCAAAAAAACATTATTCTTGTGGGGACATGTTGGTGTGGGTATGATATATTTATTAAATAACACACATAGTGTGGACTTAGGAAGAGGTCCATGGTTTTTACCTGACTGGCAAAGGGGTTCATGGAACAAAAAACATTAAGAACCTCTGCCTTAGGGGAGGCTCTGTGATTATTGAAATGATCAGTTCCCTTTGACTAAAATCATTTTCTGAATGTTGGTACTCCCCAAAGAACTTAATAAAATCACCACGAATGGACAAGATGTCAAAATTACATAGACCTTCAAATGTAGAATGCAAACATATGAAATATGTTTGTATAGTATATTTGGGCTGTTCTGGACTTCCTCATCATAATATACTTCAAATAAATATATGAGAGACAGAAATAATACCACACTACACAGACCGAATACTTGTGTCAGACATTACTTTCTATTATTATTGTGATTTTGACTTTATGGTTTATCATTTATGGGTGTGTGTATTAGAATTCTTTTGAAAAAAATTAAATAGAAATAGGTATCAGTTAAGTCTTTGGGGTCTTTTTTAAGGGTTGAGGATAAAGAAAGTTGTGGTTTGACAGAATTGTAAGAACATGTTATAATAAATCACATGCTTTTTTCCCTCCAAAAAAGATAATTTGCTATTACATTATGTCTTTATAATCTAAAATTCTGCATAATGTACAGAAAACCTGTATACTGTGCTTTAACATGGAAAGTAAATCTCATAAAACTCTCTTAAAATAAAAATTAGTTTTAAATGCTTTACATCATTTGCTTTTAAGGAAAGCTTCAAAAAATTTTTTTCAGTAAATTTGAGGATTATTTGACAATATGCCTAACAAGCACTATTTTATCTACTTTGTCAAATATAAAATCTCTATATTTTGGCAGTTTTATTTGCCTAAAGTAAGCAGAACTGAATTTATATATATTATTAAACCTTTCTTAAAATTGATCCTTAAAGCTCATACATTATATGTACTTTTATAATGTACATGCATGTACTTTATATGAATTATTAATGTCCAATTTTTTATTATGGAAAAGTTTAGATATATACAGAAGTAGATAGACTAGTAAAATGAATTCCCATATACCAATCACTCTGCTTCATCAATTACCAACATTTTGTCGATCTTGTTTCATTTATCCTCTTTCCTTTATTTCCTTTATACAAATTTGAGACAATATTAATAACTATTTTATCTCATTCATTACACAGATTATATTAAAATTTCCTCATTTGTGAGATAAGCAGCATTTCTAAATGACAGATAAATCTTTATACAATGGGTAAGTGACAAATGTTCAGAAGGAGTAAAAAACAGCAGGTAGAGGGTTCTTTCTTATTACAGCTCCTTGGTAAAAAAGCAGCAGAATCTGGTTCAAGGCTTAAGAGTCCTTGCTCTTCAGTCTCTGCCAGAGCAACCAAAAGATGCTGGAGTGTGTCATGTGCCCGTGTGCACCCTGGGGGGGAGTGATGATGGTAAGGTCCTAAGGAGAGGCTGAGCCACAGCTCACCCTGTAGCATCATTGCTGGTGGGTTTCCTGGGAGACTGGGAAACTGTGACTAGTATACAGGAGTCTCGTTACGGAGTGTTACTGAGATCAACAGTTAGGGAAGGGAAGGGCAGGAAGCAGGATTGGGCAGAGAGGAAGTTGAGCTGCTAAGCAGTCTCAACAGAAGCCTCAATCAACCCTCTGGGAAATTCTGATCTTAGAAAAGGATCTTTCTTGCAGTCACTGGAGGCAGGTCATCCTGGAATGGGATGGATATTGGGTAAAACAGCTCCTTTCAGCTAAGGCAGTCGCCATAGGGAATGACAGTGAAGAGCTTTCTGTCAGCAGCGCTTCCAGCGCTTGGAGAATAAGTCCTTCTTCCTTCCTGAGGTGAAATCTGGGCAGCACATCATAGCACACTCCAAGCATTATATCAGGAAACTCTGTTCCTGCATTTTAGTTTTTTCCCAAGTCTGGAAGTTATTAAATGCCTTGGATGTGACAGGTATTTCATATTTGTTATCTTTAATCATTATAACAGGAATATAACTACTGTTACTTTAAAGATGAGGAATCTGAGAGGTGAAGTAGTTTGTCTAAGGGTACATAGGTGGTATAAGTGGAAGAACTGAGGTTTCAACTAATTTCTGACTCCAGGGCTTCTGCAGTTATAGCCTCCTGCTATACTAGTGTGTGAGCACACCTGCAGTGAGAGCTATCAGACGGCACAGTCATTTCTCCTCTTTACATTTTTCTTTTACCTACCATTAGGTTAACATTATATGCTTCTAAAATCTAAAGTCATGTTTACTTAAGACTTTCCAAATCTATTTGAAATTCACGTGGAAACAACTCAAACAACTCAAAGTTGAGTAGACATCCTGAACTGGTTGTTACATTTTTTTTCTATACTTCTTTAAATTTTTATTGAAGCCAGAAGGTAGAAAAACTGACCAAATATATATTAATGTCTCTGATGATTTCTCATTTGGATTTGGAGTGTTCTGTAGGAGAAGCAGTAGATAATCAGTATGAATCATTGCCACCATAGTATTTTTTAGCTATTTGTGATGGTTGGGCTATTGTGTCAACTTGGCCAGGTAATTGTGCCCAGTTTTTTGATCAAGCAAGCACTAGGCTAACTAATAGAAGGACATTTATGGACTTTAGTCACCATTGATTTTTCTGCAGTGGTAAATCATAGATAGCTGGTAATAATTACACCAATCAGGGAGATTGCCTTCAGCAATGAGTGCAGCTTAACCCAATCAGATGAATGCCATAAAAGGGGAAGTGATTCCAGCATTGAGAGAGAATTTCCCAGCTCGTCTTTGGGCAGCCAACATCTCCCAAAACTTGTCAGGAACTTTCATTGGACTTTCATTGCAGCCCCTGGTTGCGGCCTGCCTGTGAAATCTGGAGTTGTGCATCCCCACGGCTGTGTGAGAGACTTCTAGAACTGCATGCTATTGACAGATATCTCTTGTTGATTCTGTTTCTCTAGAGAACCCTGACTAAAACACTATTGAATGGGAATAAGGGAATCTGAGTCCTATTCATAACGTCTCCAGTATTCCTCACTGATAGACCTAGGGAAAGCCACTTAACCCACTGTATTCTTTAGTTTCCTTACTTGAAAAATGAATGTAATATTATCTACCTTTCCCTTACTTTAGATGTCAGTAAGAGACTGATGCTTTGTAAATGCTTTGAGACAACTAAAGAACATATTACTTAATTGTGGTAGCTAATAAAATTTGTCCTCTGTTACTTTTCTGAGAATATAAGAATCTGTAGAAATAGATTGCAAATAAACTTTATAAACTCATTAATACATTACTGAGCATTTTTAATCAACCAGATGAATTAGCTGAGTTTGAATATTAGAAATGCATTTGAAAGTACAGTAGATGTGACTAAGGTAAGGAACTTGAGATGGGAAGATTATCCTGGAAAATCCAGTTGGGCCCAATGTAATCACAAGGGTCCTTATAAAACAGAGGTAGATGTGTCAGAGTAGAAGGAAGATTTGAAGATAGTTCTCTGCTGGCTATGAAAATGGAAGAAGGAACTGGGAATCAAGGAAAGCAGGCAGCCTTAAGAAGCCGGAAATGGTAGGGAAACAGATTCTTATAGTCTGCAGAAGGAATATGGTCCTTCTGACACTTTGATTTTAGCTCAATGAGACTTTCTTTACTATTGAACAGTACAATAATAGGCTTACATTGTTTGTTTTGCTTTTTAAAATTTTTTTATTTAACTGAAGGCTTACATTGTTTTAAGACAGTAAATTGTGGTAATGTCACAGCAACAATAAGAAACTAATACGACAGGACTGTGATTGCAATTAACCACTGGATCTTGATCAAAATGAAATCGTAATATGTCCTTGTTGTCAAGTCTGACAAGCACAGAGTAGAAAGCAGGGAGGGTCTACTCAGAGTGTCTTAGCTACTTCTGCTCATCTCTAGATCATATGCAGTCCCAGTAGAAAAGCTCTTTCCTAGAAGTTGTGTCTGATTATGATTTATTTAGTCTCAGTGTAGAATATGAGCAATTACGTTCCTCTAAGAATTTTAGGAAAGTCTTCCCATTAAGATTTGTGTTTCACTTCGACCACAGGATGATTTGCTGCCCTTTCGTGTGTCATTGTCTTGATCCTAATACCTTTACCTACAATGAATGGCTAATGGGAACCTCTCTTGCTTTGAAAGCCACCTGCAGTTTCATGTTTAGAATCCTCTATGGACTTCCCTTGCCTCTTTTCTATCAGTTCCATTACCAACATTCTCTGTTGCTGTCCTAGTTTCAAAGGCTGCCCTAACAAAGTTTCACAAACTTGGTGGCTTAAAACAACAGAAATTGATCATCTCACAGTTCTGGAAGCTACAAGTATGAAGTCACAGTGTCAGCAGGGTCAGGCTTCCTCTGATGTATCTAGGGAAGAATTTTTCTATGCTTCTCTTCCGGCTTCTGGTGGTTGCCAGCAATCTTTGACATTCCTTGGTTTGAGGCACCTTAACTCTGATCTCTGACATTTGTCTTCAGGTGGCTATCTTCTCTGTGTCTATATCTGTGCCTAAATTTCCTGTTCTAAGGACACCAGTCATATTAATTAGGGCCTGCTCTACACTAGTATGACTTCATCTTAAGTTAACAAATTTCATTTGGAACAGCCTATTTCCAAATAAGGTCGTATTCTGAGGTACTGAGGGTTAGGACTTTATTATTTATTTATTTTTTTAGGATGCTAAGTTATATCAAGTACCACTAGAGAAAGTCACACAACCACACATATGTATTGCAGGAAAATTTTATGTTCTGTAACGAGGTATGTTTTTGTATGTATGTGTGTTTGTGTGTTGTGACAGGATGTGAGGCAGTGGTTTTCTTCCTAACTCAAAGGGTACAGATAAGGAGGTGTTCAGATTAAGGCCCCTAATCAATTGACTTTAATCAAAGGGGAGTTTTTTTATTGGATGGGCCTGACCTAATCAGGTGAACTCTTTTAAAAAGAAGTTCTCTGCTGATGCTCTGGAAGAAAGCAAAGAGTCCTGTCATAAACTGCCTGTGAAGAGGGCCAGCTGCAAGGAGCTGAATTCTATCATTGACCTGAGTAAACTTGGAAGTGAACCCCAAGCTCCAGATGAGACCTGTAGCCCAGCTGACACCTTAAGTGCATCCTTGGAGGACTTGAGCAGGGGATTGAGCTAAGCTGTGTCCAGACCCCTGACTCACCAAAACTGGGAGAAAATACTGGGTGGTTGTTTTAGGTCAGTAAGTTAATGGTAATTTGTTAGGTAGCAATAGAAACTAATAAAAACTAATAGAGATTTTGGTACCAGGAATGAGGTGTCATTAAGGGCCCAGGAAGAGTGAGAAAAATGTTACTAGAAATCTGAGGAATTGGGATCCTTGTTACATATTGGCAGAAATGTTGGTAATATTGGATTTATGTTGAACGCAGAACTCATAATCAATTAACTTTGTGTATTTAACTAAGGAAACTTCCGAGCAAACTATAGAAGGTGTCTTCTGGTATCCTTTGCTACTTATGAAAAAATATAAGAGGAGAGAGAGAAATTGAAGGATAAACTGTTAAACAAAATGGAACTAGGACTGAATGATTTTGAGGAATCTCAGCTTCTCCAGTCTGCAAAAGATGCTAAAATTCAGAAATGGCTGCCGAAAGTATGGCACCAAAAAAAAGTTAAGTGTTTATGTACAATCTTTTATTGAAACCTTAGAAAGAGCAAAACATCAGAGTATTCAGTCACAGAAAAGTCCCTTTCTAGAGATTGAGTGTACCTCACTGATCTCAACCAAACCATAAGGCCTTTAGGAATCTTAAAGTCATGAACTGTCCTTTAGCCATCTGAGCAGGAGGCTAAACTATAGAAAAGGAATAATCTGGAAGATCTGCCTATATGACATTTCTCTAATGGAGCCAATCCCTGTAAAAACTATGGAAGATCCACAAAGTTCTTGAGAAATTTAATTCAGCAAAAACACTGTCAGAGAGAGTAAAAATGGAAAGAAATCTGTTCAACCCCTAAAATTCTACTTGCAGAAAACTGTCAGATAAAGTGACTAGGCTGCAAGTACATGCTACCTGTCTTAAAAAAAGGAGGGACCATTCTGAGAGTGGAACCAAGAACTTAAGGATGGATCTGAGAGCCAAGGAGTATTATTCTCAAGCCTTGAAACCTAATCATGAACCTCCCATTTACCCAATAGATATCAGAACTACTTTGGGCATGTGATTCCTTTTACCTTCCAGTCTCCACCCCACCCCACCTGCTTTGAACTAGAATGCCTTAAATGTTATCCTATGCCTATTCTAAAATTGCTCGTTGTGAGGGTTGAGGAAAATTACCTTGTACCATTAGCTTCAGAGGTCTATAAATGGAGAGGAATTGTGCCCCAGGAGCTGTAACTAATGGATTACTCACAGGAGCCTCATCTGCACCTGAATTAGATGATGCAGTTTTGGATTTTGAACTGTAGAAACTTAGATGAGATTTTGAGCTTTAAGCTGATCTGTCTTGTTTACCATAATCTGCTCAATCCTTTGTATGCAGTGCCAGGTGAATAGCTGCTTATTAAATATGTATTATTCTTTATGAATGTTATTAGTATAAATAAGTACCCATAATTCTGATAAATGTTGGAACAATAGGGAGATTAATTTTTATGACTCTTTAAGAAGAATATTGCATGAGATTGCTGATATGATTTAAGGTTATTGAACAGACTCATGGAGGTAGAGTCTGGAAGATAGGTTACCAGGAGATAGAAAGGGAGTAGAGAGTGGTGAGCCAATTGTCAACCTGGGCAGAATGTATGATTAGATGGAAGTTTGGCAGTGGACTAGGCTGATAGTGGTGTAGTGATGTGAATGGTGCTAGTTAGGCTGGAGTGAGTGTGAGCAGGGTTGGGGGGGTTGGGATACCTGTAGAGCTGGGGGACGGGCTGGAGGTAGGACCAGGTGAATTCGGGGAATGTAAAGGACTGATTGAAAATACAATTGTGGGATGTTCTTCGGCAGCTCTGGTATGGGAGGGTCACTGGTGCGGGGTATATGTATGGGGAAGGTTGCACCTGGGGCATGCCTCTATGGAATGAATGTATTCATGTGGTCATAAGGTGTTATCTCAGTGGGTGGAAACTCACACAATAACCAAAAAAACATTAAATTCCCATCCTGGGGAGTCCTGCTACATTCTCTAATAGAGTGACAAGAATCTCTAGAGTACATAGGCAATGCCTAAAAGAAAGAAAACAGGCTAAAACACAAAGTCCTTGATATTAATTCTTGTAAAATTGAAACTTAGCCTAATAATACCTGTTGCCTAAGAGTTATCTTCTGAAAATGTCCTTGTTACTCAATGTGGCCTCTCTAAGCCAAACACAGCAAATAAACTTGCTACTACCTTCCACCTGGCATCCGGGGATGTGCCTCCTGGCAATGAGGGACTAATACCAAACATCAACCAGTGATGCATTTGGAAAAAGAATTGACCAAAAGGGGGAAATATTAAATACAAAAGAGTTTTTTTTTTTAATATTTTTATTTTCAAAGATTTATTTATTTCCACTCCCTTCCCACCCCAGTTGTCTGTTCTCTGTGTCTATTTGCTGCGTCTTGTTTGTCTGCTTCTGTTGTTGTCAGCGGTATGGGAATCTGTGTCTCTTTTTGTTGCATCATCTTGTGTCAGCTCTCCGTGTGTGCGGCGCCACCCCTGGGCAGGCCGCACCTTCTTTCGCGCTGGGCGGCTCTCCCCATGGGGCGCACCCCCCTGTGCGTGGGGCTCCCCTATGCAGGGGACGCCCCCGCGTGGCACGGCACTCCTTGCGCGCATAAGCACCGCGCATGGGCCAGCTCCACACGGGTCATGGAGGCCCGGGGCCTGAACCGCGGACCTCCCATATGGTAGACGGACGCCCCAACCACTGGGCCAAGTCCGCCTCCCCAAAAGAGTTTTTGTGGCCAAGAGATTTCAAAGTGAGTCGGGAGGGAGGTTATTCTAGAGATTATGCTTATGAATGTCTCAGACAGATCTCACTAACTGCCACGGTAAACAAAGCCTCAAACAGGGATGCTCCCGAGGGCTCAAGGGACATCCAGACACAATAGACAAGGCAAACAACCCCGTGAAATCAGCACCCTGTCGGTGGGCCTTACCTTGGAATATATGTTATTTCCCCAGTGTAATAGAGTTAGACTTGTTTATAATTTCCCTATACATGATTCTTCTACCTCTTTTATTTGAACCTATAATTAGAACTGTACCCATTAAATATATGTCCCAGAGACTTAAGTCTTTGGTCTCTTCATATGCTGGTTGAGTCCTGAATCTCAGCAGGGTTGCAAACAATACCTACTCTCCAATTCACTGGATTTACCCAGGAAAACTGAAAAAATGATGATGATGGACATCGCCTATCCCCAAAAGCAAAGAGTATCTACAACTGCAAGCAAAACCTTTCCTTCCATTTTCTCTGTAATATCTAATCCCCCTCTCAATGTGAAGCAGAGCAGGCAGCACCATCCCCAAATCCTCAAGACTGAGGAATGAACAAACATAAGGCAGACTGCAACCATGCACCAAAGTAGACATCATTTTTGTAGTAATGGAAGAACTTGTAATATTGATATACAAATAGTGGTTACAAGAGGTTCAGAGGGGAGGGAGGAAGAATAGGTGGAACATAAGGAATTTTTAGGGCACTGGAATTATTCTGCATGATATTTGAATGACAGATACAAAATGACATTTTGTCAAAATGTATAAAATTGTTTGGAGCAAAATGTAAACCATAATGTAAGCCATAGACCATGGTTTGTAGCAATGCTTCAGTATTTGTTCATCAATTGTGGCAAATGTACCACACTAATGTAAGATGTTATTAGCAGGGGAAAATGTGAGAGGGTGAAGAGGGTAGGGTATATGGGAATCCCCTACATTTCTGGTGAAATTTGTCTGTAATCTAAAACTTTTTTTAAAATAAAATTAAAAAGCAAACAAAAAAGAATAAGTGTATGATTTCTGGACAGTACTTAATTCACCAAGTAAATGCTGCCCTAAGTACATTTGGTTGGGTATCCAAATGCGTTTCTCAATAAGACACAACTCTTCTCTCTTACTGTACAATATTCTTTAAACTACAATTTTTTTTTTACTTTATCTGAATTATCATAATTGATCTAAAAGGTAATTAGGAGCCAAGTATGAGAGATAATGTGATGTCAGGAGGGATCTTAGAAAAGGTAATATTAGTGAATGTAATTAATTTTAACTTTGAGAAATCTCAAGGCCTGGCAAGAAGGAAATTACAGTAATATGGACTCTGGTTGGTTGTGCTAAAAACAAAATGGTTAGAAGGCAGTAGAAGTGACCCCTTTAAGAAAATTAAAATGTGCCATAGTCAGGATAAGAATAAATTGTATGTATATATTTACTGTGTCTATAACTGCAGATTTAAATAGTGCCTATATAGCACTAGAGAAATGCAAAATAGAGAAAATAAAAATCCATCCTATATATTAGGAATAACCACTAACATGAATTTCTTAAATATTCCTTCAAGGTGTTCTTCTCTATGTTTGCATATATTATTAATTTCATCATTTATACTTATAAAAAGTGGGATAAGTTTATATGTTTTTCAACTCACCTTTTTCACTGAGCATCTTTCAATATTGGTACATTTATGGTTTGCATAAATGTATTAAAAATTTTACATCTGTCCTGCTATTGATAGATATAATTTGACTGTACCCAATTTTTTTACTTTATTAAGAGTTCTGCAGTGAATATTCTTGTATGTGCACTTGATGCTATTTCTGTGAGCTCAGCATTTTCACATGGTAGATATAAACTCTAGAGAAACTTTCACTGAACCTGAATAGAAGTATTAATTGCAACACTTTGTATTAGTAAAAAGTATTGAGTAACGAGTCAAATTTCCATCTTTAGGGAAGTGGACAAATAAATGATAAAACCTGAAAAATCAATAAACTTCACTTACTATACCTGGTTAATGATCAAATCTTGCAAACATGATATTTAGTGACAAACTCAAGGGATCAAATGTAAAAACATTATGATACCATTTATGTACATTTAAAAATTATACTGTTTATTGAAAAATGCATAGTAAAAGTATAAAAATATGGGATGAGAGGATATATGCCAATTTTATTTTAAAAGTTATCATTAGGTAAGGAGAGAGGGAACTGGGATCCAGGTAAAGTTTAAGGGGACTGCTACTGTATCTGGGATATTTTGTTTTGAAAAAATATCATAGAAAGCAATTTCACTCTGAAGAAGGTATGACGATATGAAAAGAAAAGTGTATCTATAGACATATTGTTGTAACAAACAGGTTTATACATTTAGGTGAACATTGGACAATGCTAAATTGTGCTTGGAGATTACAGGGAATCAAGGAAAATAAGCAAGCAAATTTGAACTTTCCAGTCAATCAGAAATTAATTCCTCTTCGAAAAATATTGTATTAAACATGAAGCCATCTTCTCGCCTGTAGAAGTGAAGAAATTAGTACCCCAGATATATCTCAGTTTCTAATTCCTTTGAAGTTCTTGAAGTTTTTTATATGCAAGGTGTTGGTACTAAATAAGTATTCTTCTATCCTATATTATTCCCTCTTTTTCTGAACTACTGAAATACTTGACTAAGCCCATTGTTGTCTCTTCTACATTTACAGTAACTCTTAATTTCAAAATTAGATTTCAAGTCCCCTAAGGATGGAGATTTTATTGTATACTTCTTTGATATTAGCTTTTGAGTTTATGAATCTTTTATATGGTTTTTAAAAATTTGAATACTTAAGTAGAGTTACTTATCTTAACAAGCCAATGAGATCATCTCTTTGTTTTCAGTAATGGTAGGCCCCTCAGTATTGTAGAAATATCTCAGGTTTTTATTCTTCATTGTTATTTTGTACAGGTTACCAAATCATACTGAACCTCAGTTTCCTTTAGGGTAATAAAACCTACGTCATTGGATTGTGTGAGGCGTATATAAGAAAATAGTTACAAATCAGATTGATACGGTGAGTATAACACAGTAGATTTCAACAAATGGTAATTCTCATTTCCTTCCAGTTTGAGCAGTTTCCTACCTGCTCAAACAAATAACATACAATGGATTGGCTTTACAGTGGGAATATATAGGCTGATGGTTTTGAGGCTAGGAGAAGTCCAAAATCAAGGCATCAGCAAGGTGGTAATTTTTCTGTGGAGACTGTTACATTCTGAGGCTGACTGCCCGTGATCCTTGACCCTTGGCTTTTATGTCACATGGCAGTGCACATACTGGCATCTTCTTTCTCTTTTGTTTCCACTGATGTCTAGCTTCTGACTGTTTCTTATGGCTTTTCCTTCCATGCCCAATTTTCTTTGCTTAAAAGGACTTCATCCATATTGTATTAAGGCCCATCCTCATTAGTCTGGACAAACCTTAATAACATCTTCAAAGGTCCTTTTTACAAATTGGTTCAAACTCATAGGACCAAGAATTGGGACCTGAATATACCTTTTATGTGGAACATGATTCAAACCCTAATACGTTCCCCACCTTGAAACTGTAAATGATAACATGAGTTCTATGTGTTTGTTTTAAAAAGTTATTTATACATAAATAGTTGAAGTTAGATAGGTATTAATGACCATTTAATTAACGTGATGGAGAGAAGTGGGGAGAACAAGTATTTGAGATCTAAAACAAGCCATGATTTAGTATACAGAAAGCAAGACCATACTTGAGTTAAAAAGCTGAGATTTCAAGCCTACCATTGCATAAGTCTCAATCAAGATGAGCAATTCTAATCTTGAACCAAAGTTACCTGAGCTACTTACCTTTTTTTAGGTTTTGAGCTTCTTTTCTTCATAGATTATGGAGTCAGTTCAACAGAAGAGAGTAAGCTCTATTCTTGAACAGGACCATAACCCTTAATTTTAAAGTCTTTCATATATTTTAAAATTAAAATGTATGAAACCTACAGTGGGACTGATTTTTTCACCTATCAGTCCAAAATCCAAGAGGTTATATTACACAATGTTGGTGAGGCCATGGAAATTTCATTTTGGGAAATTCACATTTCCTTCACTTTCAGCACTGTGTTTCTGAGATTTACTCCCTTCAGCCCCAAGGGTAGAGGTAGGAGGTACTGACTGACTTAAGCCTGCTAAATTTCTCATCATTCAGAAGAGATCATAATTATTGAGTGATAGACAGATGGGTGGATGGGTGGATAGAATGATACAACAAATGTGCAAAATGTTGGGTATGGTTCAGTGTGTTGGAATTCTCTGTATGGGTTTTATATTATGCAGACACTTCTTTTTGGAGATTTTGCATATTATTTAGGATGATTTTAGTTAATGCTTATATTTCCCTTCTTGCCACTCTTAACCCTTCTACTTGTTTTTAGTAATAAGGACCCTTTGGGCACAGACATAAAGTAAAGCCTGTTGTAACATTTGATAGTGAAAAAAAAACAGTCCCCAACCCATATGCAGTCCATCCTTACCTAGCCTTCCTTTCTCCTCTAACTCCTCTTCACTAATTCAAAACGTATAACTATACCTTCTAAAGTATCTCTTGGGCTTCCCACTTAGGTTACCTTTCTCCTTTAAGACTGTTGGATATGTTATTCCTGGAGTTGAATTTGGTTCGCTCTCTGCAGTTGAGAAAATCCCATCAAGTGTAGACTTAAGATGCATCTTCAGGCACAGCAGAATTCAGAGGCTCAAATGGGGTCATTTGGATTTAGTTTATCTCTTTCTGTCCATATCTTGGTTTTGCTTTCTTCTGTGTCAGTATCATTTACAGGCATGCACTCTTCACATGGTTTTTACCAGCATGTCCAGGCTTATATTACTTGAACACTGGAAAAAAGAGTTTCTATTTCTCAGTTGTTCAAAAAGTGCAAGGCTTAAAATACAATAGACTATTGTGGTTCACTTGTTTAGCCTTGAACCAAGGCTAAGAAAAGAAATATTCTAATAGGCCAGTCTGAGTCATATGACCAACCTTGGAACTGTAGTGGTCAGGTCAACCCCATTACAACTATGGAGCTGGGAATGGAGGAGAGAGGTTTCCCCAAATAAAAATCAAGGTGCTTTTACCAAATGAATGACAGTGAATGCTGGGTAAGTAAGGCTGCAATTATATACTTAAGGGTGGTCTGCCAACTATGGCCTACTGACCAAATCTCCTCTGTTTTGTTTTTGTTTTTGTTTTGTAAATAAAGTTTTATTGAAACACAGCCATGCCCAGTCAGTTACATACAATGTATGACTGCTTTTGTGCTGTATCAGCAGAGTTGAATAATTACAACAGAGGCTGTATGGCCTACAGAGCCCAGAATATTTATTTTCTGGCCCTAGGTCTACTACTTCTGGTCTTCTACAAAGAAATTCAAATATAGGAAGAAGCATGTGATTTCAGTTTTCCAAGCTCTTTCAACTAAGGTCTTTAGTGAAGCTTTCAAATATTTGGATGCTGCATTGAATAATTTCAATTTATAACTGACAAACCTATAGTTGGATTAATCTTCCTTAATAGAGTTTCTAAATTCTAAGAATACTCACTAAATTTCTGTTGAATGTTTTGGTACCTACTACATTTGATTAAGGTAGCAAAAATTTATTATATAGTAGAGTTTGATTTTGTGTGATGTTTGAAAGCTTTATTTTGAACTGGGCTCCAATCAATGTGCAAAGCACACATTTTTGTTTTATTGGCTGTGGAACCTAATTTTTATAACTTTCAATGGTGAAAAATGTTTACAGTCTTGTAGCTTTTTTGTGATATATTATTGTTCATATATGATTTATTTGATATTTGATCATTGTTTTGTAGCCTAATTCACAACTACAATTGAATGTTAGGAAAATACAATATATTTTATGACTTAATGATAGAACATACAGCAATGCATGTGGAAGGACCTAGTGATTTGCTGTATTTCATGCCATGTTCATTCAATCCATCATTTATTAATTGTTTCACAAATATTTGTTAAGAGCTTAATTATGTGTCAAATACTTCTCTAGACAGTGAGAATATAGTGATGACTAGGACAAACATGGGCCCTGTCTTCACTTTGCTTAAATTCGAATAAAAAATAGTTACTCAGTCATATTTATTTATTCATTAATTCAACAAATATTTATTGAACACTTTGTGTGTCAAGCTCTATGAGACATTGAGGAGACAATAATGAAAAAAAAAAGACTCCTTGCTCTCTTAGAATTTTTAATTTCTTGTGGATGACAGGAATTTTACAAACCATTATTTCACTATAATTGTGGTAAAGGAAGAGTAGTGTGAGAATATATGCTAGGGGACCAGATCTAGACCTCCTCAAGGAAATTTTGTAGCAATTGAGTCCGATAGAAACTGATGTAGAAACTGAACCCTTAAAGAGCACTAGGAGTTATTCAGGTAAAATAAGTGAAAGGGTGTTCTAGTGGTAAGGTCCAGAGGTAATAGAGCAAGCTTGGCATATGCCGGGAAATATTAGTATATGGTTAGAAGGCAGTGTTCCAGGTGGGGAGGGGTAAGCAGGAGCCAGATTATGAATGACCTTCCATCCTACATTATGAGGCAGGGCATACTAAGATTTTCATTTTAGTAAGATCACACGGACTGACATGTGGAAAATGGCCTGGGGACAGCAAATACTGGATGCATCCACTGGGGAACTATTACATTAATTCAGCTCAGAGATTTCTGTGGTTTAAGAAAGGTCACTGGCCGCTCTGAAGGAGAGAAGTGTTACAGGCAAACCCTTTCATTCAGATTACCTGTCCTCCCACTTCAGTTTTTCTACCACTTCAAGGCATTGCTCAAATGTCCTTGCTGTTCTGAAGTCTTTTTTGCCTGTGCCAGACACACTCATCCTACAGCATCCATTCTACCCATTCATAACCATCCATCTCATGGTAAGAATATCCTAAGAATCTGAATCTGTACAAGGCTAGTGGGATATACAACCAAAAAATACACTATTTCTGCCATCATGGAGATCATAGTTCAAAGTGAAAAGTCCTTTGATAGAGGTGATTAGCGGGTACAAAGGAAGCACAGATATAAATTATACTGGAGTTTGTGTTAGGGGATTGGTTCTGGTAACTTTCAGGAAAGACTTACTGGATGAAATGGTGTTATGAAGCAAAATGATGCATTTGAAGAATTGAAAATTATTTTATGTGGCTGAAATGAAGGCTGCTGGAGGTGAGGGTGGAAATGTTGAGGAATGAAATTAGGGAATAATCAGAGACCATGTGTTTTAAGTATTCTGTTTATACTACTGAGTTGTATCATCGTTGCCTATTTCCATGACAGCTGTCAGATGCTCCCACAAGGCTGAGAGAGTGAGGTTGTCAAGGATTGTGTAGATTATTCTGGAGTTTGAGTGGATCTGGAAATAGGATACTACCTGTTTGCCAAAAAAAAATAATCCTTAGGATAGAGGAGAACATCTGAATAAAATTAAATCAAGGATAATAAATGTGGCTCCAGTGGTTGAGCTCCTGTCGGTTCCCAGTGCCTCCTGGAAAAACAAACAAAATGAATAACAAACAAAACAAATGAAAAAACCAAGTCAGGGAAGCAAATGTGGCTCAGGAGTTGAGTGCCATCTTCCTACATATGAGGTCCCGGGTTCAATCTCTGACCTCCAGTACATCAAAAAAAAAAAAAAAAAAAAGGAAAAATTAAATCAAGGTATAACACTTAATGATCAAATGGAGGAACACAGCAGTGGCGGATAATCAGTGCAATGGTTCTCAGTATAAGTGTGCAAAATATTTAATGATCGTATTTTTCAAAATAGGTATTTCCTACCCAATCCCAAAATTTTGATTAAGTACTTCTTGGGAACAGCACAGAGTATGAATTTTGAGTAAGCATCTCTGGTGAGTCAGAAGCAGGTATTAGACTTCCACTGTGTTTTGCAACCAATGTACCTATGACTAAGACATTGTTTTTTTTTTTTTTATTGACTTTGTAATAATATTACATTAAAAATATATATATATGTGAGGTCCCATTCAACCCCACCCCCCCACCCCCCCTCTCCCCCCCCAACAACACTCGTTCCCATCATCATGACACATCCATTGGATTTGGTAAGTACATCTTTGGGCACCTCTGCACCTCATAGACAATGGTCCACATCATGGCCCATACTCTCCTCCATTCCATCCAGTGGGCCCTGTGAGGATTTACAATGTCTGGTGATTACCTCTGAGGCACCATCCAGGGCAGCTCCATGTCCCAAAGACGCCTCCACCTCTCATCTCTTCCTGCCTTTCCCCATACCCATCGTCCACCATGTCCACTTTTCCCAATCCAATGCCACCTCTTCTATGTGGACATTGGATTGGTAAAGTGCCACATAGGGAGATCAATGGAAAGAGCATCATGGAAATCACTAGAGATCTCCTTTATCTTTGCATTAACTAATGAATGAATGTTGTTTAGCTAAATTTGTTCTTCTGCCTTGCTGTTGTTAAGCTCACTTTCTTCATCTTGTATGCAAAATTTTTTTGTCAGACACTAGTTTGGCAGACATCTCACTTGGCCAAAGATTTCTATGTAAAACCTCCCTAAGGGTATTGGATAAGCAAGCACTTGTTGAATAAGAGAAATAAAGAAGATAGGAAGGAAGGGGAAAGATAGGAGGAAATAGATTTATCTTAGTATAACTTGATTTAGCAAACCACTATTGGGTTTCATGAATACCAGTTTATTTAGTAAGACCTAAAACACCATCTGCTAATAAACTTCCAAGTCTTCTGCCTTAACTTCCATTTTGAAAATTGGAATAAAGTCCATATTCAGTCTTTGGTCATCTTTTAAATTTATCATGATCTCTGAAGAGAAGGTATTCACAGTGTAGCAGTTTAATATTATTGATGAATTCCAAAAAGAAATATTGGATTATGCTTGTAATCTGATCTGTACCTTGGCATGATTGAGTTGAGGGTTTCTGATGTTGGAGTTTTGATGTTGGAGTTTGATGCTGAAGACTTAAACTGGAGCCCCGGAAAGTATGCAAACAGAGGAAAGAGAAGCCAGCCCCAGAAAGAAAGGAACCTTGAACCCCAAGAAAAGCAAGCCCCAGGAATGTAGGAACCCAGGAAGCCTGAGCCCTCACAACCATTGGCAGCCATCTTGCTCCAAATAGACTTTGGTGAGGCCTGGTATCTGTAAGCTCTACTCCAAATAAATACCCTTTATAAAACCAACCAATTTCTGGTATTTTGCATCAGCACCCCTTTGGCTGACTAATACATGCAGCAATCAATATTGATCTTTATATGTAAGTTCTTTTAATGCTCTGAGGTAACATACTTGGGCTGGAGATTTGGACTTCATTTATATGACTTGATGCTCTTAGAAAAGGCATAAGCAAAATAGGAGATGGTTGGGCCTGCTTTCTGGCTATCGTTGTTAAAAACAAATTATTTGGGGCCACAAAATGGATAATATATACCTTTCCTGTTCTTATAGCTATGCATACCATAATATAACAAGGATAACAATGGAAAAAGCTTTTTATCACCCATAACATTTTTTATATCAGTTTTGTAAATGATGTAGAGGGTTTCAAGATCTAGAGGGGAATACTACCTAGACTGGAAGACAGAACACAGCTTCGAACTATGTTTTCAAAGTATTTTACAAAGCAATCTTAAATTAGATTTATATCATTTCTCAAGAGTAGTTCTACAATAAGAATTTGTAGACACAATTATTGTTACCCTGAATAAATTGCTGAAAATTTACCTGTGTTTTTCTTCTTAAAGAAATTATTTGACTCCCTGGTGGCACTCTTTTTATTTGAATCTTTTTGTAGTATACATCACAACTCTAAAAATGGCTAGTAAATATGGGTTTTATATATTTGTTCTTTGAAACAACCATCCAATTTGGACATTGTGTGAAATGCAAACTTGGGTACTGAAGGGAGAAAAGGAGGGAAAGAAATAGCCAATGGGGGAGACTTCCTGGGAGACATTTTGAGCAAAGATTGAAGGACTGAATCGATAGATATGACACAGGGACAATATCTAATATAAAAATGTGAGTTAAATTGCTGTTACTCATGAAATTTCCCTAAACTCCACCCTTACCTCCACTTTCCTGCTATTTTTCCTCTCTGTTATATGATTTTGTGGCCGTTTTCCATGATTACACATTTGACAGTTGTAATTATTTGTTCAGTGTTTACAATTTTGGCTAGACATTCTTGTTCTCTACGTTTATGTGCCTGACAGAGTAGGAACCCAATAACATTTGCAGAATAAATATATCTCCAACTTTTACTAATTGAATGGCTGTATGCCTAGGATGTACGTGAGCTAGTAAATAATTGTTGAAATGACTGACCAACAGACTAAATGAGTTTAGCAAAAAACAGTAACAAAGAAGCACTGTCATTCCCATAATACTCCTTTTATGTGTTGCTTTTCCTTTTCAAATATCCATACTCTCTATTGTTCTGGCTCCTAAATTTTTTCTTAAGGTAGCATGGATGAATAAATTACTAATGTCGACCCTCCAAGGAGATTGTATTTTTAAATAAGTTAATATCTGAAGCAATACATTAATGACAAAATTCCATACATTTGTTAGAGGTGGGAAGGGTGTTTGTGGAATATGTGGGATAGAGGGCTTTCCTTTTGTCCCTAAAAACCACATTTGTAGACCTGCCCCTCATTTTCTTCCTTTCTTCTTTCTTTCTACAGATATTTATGGAATATTTTGGAATATTTAATATTCCACATATTAAATGTCAAGTTGTTAAATATTAGAAAAAAAAATGTTTGAAAGAAATGAGATGAGGAAAAGGGGAAGGGCCATTTGGTGGAAAATCTTTCAGGACCAGGCAGAGGAATTTGGGTTTGATATTCCAACCCCTGGAAATACTGCCTTCCTCACCTAGAAGGTGCTAACAAAACTTATAGAAGTTCTTTAGCAAAAGTCAGTGGAACAGATTCTGATGATATGCTCTTAGGTTTTGATGTTTACCTTTTGGAAGTGAAAACAAAAATTAGGGAAATATAGATCAATTATCTTAGTAAAAAATGGAAAATTCAATATTATTCCGTAATGGACAGCACTACGAGTTTGAGATTTTATTTGATTATTTGGGGAAAATTTTTTGCTATTTCAGATTTATAATTTCTGTCATTTAACTTTTTGTTTTAGTTCTTTGCAGCTTAGGGCAGCAACAGATAAGTGCATAAACTCCTAACTCAGAAACAAAACTCTCCAAAAATTTTTTTTTGCAATTTGCAATTCCTTATTTTCTATGACAGTATCCTCTGTAATAAATGTAGCATAACCTCTTCTATATTTAAGCCCTACTTCTCTGAATGTGACTCTGGGAGTTATAAATGTAAAGTGAGAAAGAAAAAGTGCTTGATATTTTTAGAATATTTGAACAGTGTATTTCTAACAGATTTGTTCTGAACATAGGACTGGAGGATAATTCAGTTACTCAGTAGTGCTCAGTTCCATTCAACAGACATTTAAGACTGAAGTGTTAAGTATGTTGAACTTGAAAGGCTCTTTGCCACTCAAAAGAGTAGCTCATGTTCTCTCTCCTAGGGGGCCACTCTCAGGGCCACGTGCTAGCCATTACAGAGCCTTTGAATGGGTTGGAATAGGGCACCCCACTCTGGTGGATTCAGTTTTAAGCCAGGACCATTGTTTGACTGTAGAGTTAGGGCTAGAATTTCAGCTCTCAATTGCCTCCTAGGTCTGGTGCCTCACAATCATACACAGCATTCATTTAAATTTCCCTGTTCTTTTTCTTTCTTTTTTATGAAATGGGATTTGGGTTGTCTCTCTTGGGCAGAAAGGTAAACTTCTCAAGGTCAGAACTTGATGTTTAAAACTGAAGTAAAAGAAAATAAAAAATGGAAACAATAACTGAACAGTCCCAGGCATTGTTCACATTATCTCATAATCCTCTCAGGATTCTCTCGATGTAGGCATTATTACATAAAGTCTAGTGATTAAGAAAATGATGTTTTTTGGTTAGGTGACTCAAAGTTAAAAAGGTAGAAAGTAAGTGGGCAAACTCATTTGCAAGCCCACATCTAACTCCTAAATCCAACTACTTTGCTTTATACAGCTAGTATGGTTGAAGGAATTTCTCTTCCTTCCCCTTTCCAAGGCCGTATTTA
The DNA here is from genome assembly GCF_030445035.2 of Dasypus novemcinctus. Classification (NCBI taxonomy): domain Eukaryota; kingdom Metazoa; phylum Chordata; class Mammalia; order Cingulata; family Dasypodidae; genus Dasypus; species Dasypus novemcinctus. Next base: position 83,602,010 of record NC_080684.1, on the reverse strand, counting down.
CTGGGGATTTCACTGAAGATTCTCCTTAGATTCTACCCAGTGCTCCACTGCCATAGGACCTCCCCCTGAAGACCACCTAATCAGACACTCATCCTCTTACTCATTCATCCTCCCACTACTTGCGACAGATAGGCCCTGTAGCCTAATTCTTTCCTAAGTAATCAATTCTCCTCATTGGTGTTACCCCAAATTGCGGTACCATACCAACCCTGTAACCAATCCATTCATACTTCTCCAACCTTCCTAACTTTCTTCCGCCTTTCCAGAATGGAACATCTCACAACCCTATTAAGTTAGCTATTTTCCCCTCTTTAGAGCTGACCTGACCCCAGCTCATTTCTTTCACTTAGCTCTATTTTATCATGCATAAAGTAGAGAATCTCATCTTTCAATTTTCAGAGCACTGCCTACCCTTATTCCTGGCTTAGTGGAACCCTAAATCCTGCCACGAGAACCACCATGGATCACCCCAGTTAGCATAAATCCCATTGTCTTTGAGCTGTCATCCTAGTAGGGAAGAATCATTGATCCCTCCATTGGGGGCAGCAAGTGGGTAAAATGTGTCCTTCGAAATTTGTTATATGGTTATATATGTGGTTATTTAGGGCTACTAGAACATATAGTAGAGACAGGTTAGGATTTTAGTAAGGTTTTAATAATTTATGGATTACAAAATAATTTTTATGGAAAATGCTTAGAATGTTCAACCAGTTTACACTCTTGAAAAATGTGCCTTTCTTAAGTTAGTACTTCCTTTTACATAGTAGATGTTCAAGTACTACTTACTGATTAATTGGCTTTATTTACTAGATTAGTACTTTATTTCTATTATGTATTTATCTTAGACTTTTGTTCTTTGGGGGTGGAATAAATGAACAATCAATTGTAATTTGTTGTGTGGCACCACGTGCCAGTTATCTAGATGCAGTACATTAATTATCTGTTTTAGTCCTTATATTCAACTCTGCTTTGCCCATTGCATGTGACAGAGTGAGGATTTTTGCCTAAGTTCCTCTAACTATAAAGTCCATACATTTTTAATATTCTTTTGGGCTAAGTTTTGAGTTTCCCTCTAAAAAAGGAGAGGATCCTATCTGTAGGTAAAAGGAACCCACATATCACTATGAGATTAAAACTTAGCTGGAAGTTTGATGATGAAAAAGAAGACAAGTTATCTTATGAGATAAAGGAAAAGTCGCATCATAGTCCATACCATCCCAAAGAAGCAGCCTATTTACAATTTTTAACAAAGAAGCCCCTTTATAACAGTTTAAATATATATGTAGTAAAAAGTGCATAGATATGGAAATTTGTTGAGCTCATGATGATAAATGTTCTATAGTAAATTAAAAGGAAATACTTCCTCTTTTTGTTCTCTCTCTACCATTCTCTCCCTAGAATACAAAACTGTTGAAGCTATTCAAATTCTAACCAAGGGAAAAATATGTACCTTAGGATTAGTTCACTCATCAGACAGCAATATCTTTCAGCAGCCCACTTGCCCCTTTGACCCCAAATAGTACACTCACCTAAATAAAAACCAAGTAGACAAAACTCAACCAACCTCACAAGGTACCCACCAAGGGGTGTATTGGTCAGGGTTCTCTGGGGAAACAGAATCAACGAGAGATATCCATCAATAGCATGCCATTCTATAAGATTAGTCTCTCATGCAGCCGGGGGATGTACGAGTTCAGGTTCCTCAGGCAGGCTGCAACCAGGGGCTGCAAAGAAAGTCCAGTGAAGGTTTTTGATGAGTTCTGGGAGATGTTGGTATCCAAAGATGAGCTGGGAAATTCTCTCTCAATGCTGGAATCACTTCGCCTTTTAAGGGATTCAACTGATTTGGCTAAGCGTCACTCATTCTGAAGGCAATCTCCCTGAATGGTGTATTTATTACCAGCTATCTATGATTTACCACTAGAGTTAATGGTGACTAAATTCCATAAATGTCCTTGTATTACAGTTAGCCCAGTGCTTGCTTGACCAAACAACTGGGCACAATTACCTGGCCAAGCTGACACAGTAACCTAACCATCGCAGGCGGCATGGTAAGAGAAAAGCTTGAAGCTGGTTGTTATGAATAATTCAAGGGAATATTTTCTGTATTTTGTTTCACTTTTTAGATTGTTTATATCCTTAAGAAACAAATTCAAGAAGTAAAAGACAGGAAAAGTTCTGCTTGCTTTAGTCCCTTATGAGATGGGCAAATCAATAAAAGTTGGTTGAATGTTGAATATATTTGCTATACCCCATCAGAACTTAATTGTGTTTATAATACTGTAGCTTGTTAGGGAGTAACGAAAACAAGTCCAGTTGCTTTCACAAACCTAGAAACAATGCTAGCCCAAAGGTGCCTAGAGGGCCCTGGGCTTGTCTTCCCAAGATAATTAAAATGTCCTGTGCAGTTAACAGTATCTTATGATGTACATCAATAGCTCTTTTAATTACAGTAACCTTCTTGCTTCCAGTAAATCCACTGATGATAAATGGAGTCACATAACCAAAGAGACAGATAATTTAGCTAATACTCAAAGGAGACCTACAGGAATAAATAAATAATTAGAAAGGGTCTTGCAGAGGAATAGTTAAAAGAATTGGCTTTCTCAGCCTGAGAAAAAAACACTAAGGACTTTTAAAATGATATTCCTGGAAACTATAAAAAACTTTATGCAGCAGAAAGATTTCTAATGTGGGACCGTGGTGTACCAAATCAGCTCTGGTGGGGATAAGGAGTGGGAAATGAAGGCTCTTAAAATATACAGAATTCCTATTTGGAATGATGGAAATGTTTTGGTATTGGATGGTGGTGATGATAGTACAATATTGTGAATGCAATTAACATCATTGAAATATATATTTGAACATGATTAAAAGGAAAAATGTTAGATTGTATACATGGTAGCAAAATTAAAATAAAATAAAAAAAACTATGGAATTATACCACACAGTGAACCCTAAGTTAAGCCATGGATTTTAATTAATAGTACAATTATTAAAATGTGCTTTATCAATTGCAACAAATGCTCTACACCAATGCAAGGTGTTGTTGGTGGGGGTGTGTGTGGAGATCCTGTCTTTTATGCATGATTGTTCCGTAAACCCACAACTTCTCTAATAAAGGAAAAAATCAGACATGGAGCTTTCTAAAAATACAGATACTAAGATGCTACCTCATCCCCAGAGCTACTGAATTAGAATTTCAGTGTTGGGGGCTGGGGAAGGTACTCACACTGCTTGACTGACTGACTAAATATGTAGTGTTTGTAGACTTCCTATGTTCCCAGGTCTCTTGTCATGAAATGCTTAGTACATCTCATAGGCAGGCGTAATGAAGCTGTCCTAAAAGGAAGCTCATACTTGTTGCCTCTGCATTCCACAGCGTGTCTTATTTCCTTCTCAAAACAACATTTTGAGAAAGATATCCTCATTTTACAAATGAAGGAACAAAAGCTTGCACAGGTTCAGTGACTTGCATGGTAATGGGCTTGCATTCAGGCCTGCCAGACTTCAAAAGCTGCTCAAGAAAATGGATCTGAAAACTCAGAGCAGAACTGAATAAAAACATACTAGGTTGATTGTTACTGACCTCAGAAATGATTGAGATAATTACTGACATAATTTACCAAGTTCAACATTTGTTCATGCCAACAAGCAATATGTTCTTTCATAGGTTTCCCACACTTACATCGTGCAGTGGATAGCATAATTCAAACACAAAGTTTTTTCAAAGAACATGCTTTGTTTCTCTCACAACACTTTGAATTTCATAGTGGTTCTGATTTTTTTTAAAACATAGTGGAAGCATCTTCAAATTCAATGACCAAATCATGATCTCCAGTGAAGTTCAGAATTTACTTAACTTTTTATTTTTTTTGTCATTTGGGTTTGGTCATGATATTGCCATAGGCTCCTCATGTGTTATCAGACTGACAATGCAGTTTTCAGTCATCTTTTATTAGCCTTGATGTTCCATATTGGCCTTCCTTTGTTCTGTCAAAAGGTTGGCATGTACCTTTAGATTATCAGAACAGTGAATTCATCTCCAGAAGAGTTTTTTGACTGACTCCATGTCTACTGCAGGTAACTTTAACCATTGCATATAACTTATTCACACATATCTACATAAATACACTGAAGGATAATCACTTTACATAATTTTTTTGATTATTCAATGCTATATTTTTCTATTTTTTTGAAACTGAGGCCTGAACTTTGTAAGCACTTTTGGATACACAATTTAGTGATGAACTTTCCTATCAGTAATTTTACTTTTAGGGCATGTTGGCATTATTATTTATTTTCTTATCTATCAGTGAATTATTGGAGAACATGTTCTTTAGGTGGGGGAATTTGATGTTTGGTTTTCTGTTACCAATGATGATATTTAACTTGGAATAATATTATTGTAGTCCTTTTAGCTTTTGATGTCCTTTTAGTTTTTGATGATTTTGCCCTTTTTATTTTTAATTTTAATAATTCATCCACATAATATAGATTTTTGAAGGATCATCTATAAATACAAGCTCTGCCTACAAAGTTAGTATACAAAATTTCTTTACAGAATTTCAAAAGTATCGTTTTTTTTTCCAGAAAGCCAAAGCTGAAGTCAATAATCATTTATCTAGCCTAATTGTCTGTGAATAGCTTTGAAAATAGATGTATCTATACCCATAAATCCTGGATAAAAGATTTATAAATTCTTGAAAAAATTGTTTACTATGGATTCATAAACAGAAGTAGTTGTATTTAAGTTGGCTAAGCTGCTCAATGCTTAGCATAAAATGCAACCCATAAAATGGGTTGGCTTTTAACAATGGAATTTTTTAGCTAAAAAGCTTACAGTTTTGAGGCTGAGGAAATTGTCCAAATTAAGGCATCATCAAGGCAATGTTTCCTTCCTAAAGACAGGCCCGGCAATCCTAGGCTCCTCAGCCACATGGTTAGGCCTGTGGCTGTGTCTAATGGTCTCTTCATTCTCTTTTGGGTTTCATTTTTTTCAACTTGTTCTGTGGCTTTCTCTCTGCGTATTCATCCCATTTTTAATGCTCTGCATTAAGAGAATTAAGACCTACCCTGGTCCATGCTTTAACTGAAGTACCCTCATCAAAAAAGTCTTACTTACAATAGACATATATCCATAGGAATGGATTAGATTTTAAGAACATGATTTTCTTGTGCACATACGGTTCCAAACCACCACACTCTACCTCTAGACCAGGGGTTCTTAACCACAGGCAAATGGATGGTGGGCTGTGGAAAGATTTCAGGGGGTATGTGAGCTTGAATTGAAAAAAAATCAACTCTTTATTTTCTTTGACCTCTAACTGAAACCTAGTATTTCCTTCACTTATGAATATGTGCAATAAATAAATTTCAGTAGTATTCATTTCATCTGACTGGCAAAGGAGTCTGTGGAACAAAAGAGTTAAGAACCCCTGCTCTAGACCCCAAAATGACATATTCTTTCCATATGCAAAATACATTCATTCTATCACAATATCCCAAAAACTGTAAGTCATTTCAGTAACAATGTACAAAGTCTCATCAGAACATTTACAGATGTAGTCAGTCCTGGGGCACAATTTCCCTCTGGCTGTGAACTTGTGAAACATAGAGAACCAAGTTATCTGCTTCCAGTATTCAAAGGAGGGGCAGTCATAGGATAAACAATCCCATTACCATGGGGAGAAATTGGGAGGAAAAGAGAGGTCATGGGTCCCAAACAATTCTGAAACCCTGAAGGGTATTCTCCATTATGTTTCAAGATCTGAGAGTTGTCTATGGAGTTATGGTTTGTCCTCTGGGCTTGATGGAATGGCTGCCCCACAACTTTGCAAGAGCTTGCATAGAGGTCATGCACTTCTTGGATGCTGGAGTTAAGGCAACGACATCTTCAAGCATTGGGGTGACAGCCACACTCTTCACAATCCCCCAGGCATCTGAGAAACCTGGGTCATAACACTCTTCCTGAACAGGGGCAAAAGACCCACAATCTCCAAGCTCCAGGGCTTGGTCTGTTCCACAGTTGGGTCTGCTGTCTTGGCCAAAGAAGATGTCTCTGTTCCAGACCTCAGCTTCTATGGTCCTATGCTTGAAGTGATTTTTCCTTCAATTTGTCCTTTTTCTGTCCCTTTTAATTCAGACTGTTAGTCATTCCTTTCATACAACTCTTACAATAATCTTGTTGGTTTTGCATGTAATCCACAGGGGTCCAGTATATCAGACAAAAGAACTTTCCACAAATCCTTTCTTGATAACTGCACCCCAAACCTGACTTGAGAGAAATGGCTGACTGGCCCCATGTTCCCTCACATGGAGCACTATTCTCTGGAGATTCATTTTCCTGAGGTGCAGGATTTTACAAATTCTCAGCTTATCCCCTTCCTCTTGCATTTTATTATAAGCTACAAGGAGAAACTTTCTCCTTGTACTTTCCACGTTTAGTTTGGAAATCTCCTTAGCTAAATAACCAAGCTCATCACTTTCAAACTCTGCCTTCCATCTGACATCAGGACTCATTTTGCCAAGCTTCTGCCAATTTACAGCAAGGGCCACCTTTCTTCCAGTTTGCAATGACACATTCATCATTTCTGTCTAAGACTTTATCAGAAGTACCTTTGCCACCTACATTTCCACCAACAGTCTCTTCAAAGCAACCTAGGCCTTTTCTATGAAGCACCCCAAAATTCTTCGAGACTCTACTCAATTCCCAATTAAAAAGCCTTTTTAGCATTTTTGATATTTAAAATAGCAGCTCCCCATTCCTGGTACCAAAATCTGTTTTAGCTTGCTAAGCTGCTTATAGCAGATACCATAAAATGGGCTGGCTTTTAACAATGGAATTTATTAGCTTAAAAGCTTACAGCTTTGCAGCTGAAAAAAAAAGTCCAAATCAAGGTATCATCAAGGTGATGCTTTCTTCTCAAATCCTGGCTTCCAGCAATCCTAGACACCTTTGCCATACTGCAAGGCCCATGGTAGAATCTGCTGGTCTCTCCTCTTCTGGGTTTCATTGCTTTCAGCTCCTTGCTTCCATGGCTTGCTTTCTCTGTATTCATCCTGTTTATAATGGAGACCAGTAAGAGGATAAAGACCCATCCTGAACCATGCCTTAACTGAAATAAACTCCTCAAAAAGTCTTAGTTACAATAGGTTTATATCCATACGAATGGATTTGCTTTAAGAACATGATTACCTTGGGGTATATACAGTTGCAAACCAGCACAAACTACTACTTTTTTTTCTGAATGAAAGGAAAATGTGCTTCTCAGGATAATGTGGTTTGGGCAATTCTGTTGTATATATAAGTGTGAAAGACTGATCACTATGTCCCAAAGACGATCAGAGCAATTCAGAGACTTTAAATAGTGTAAGAAAAAGTAAATTCTCCTGTGAAAGAGTGTGGTCATTCTAAAAAATAATACCTTTAATAAAATATACGATTTTATAAGAAGTTATTATTTTTTGGTCCAAATACAGAGTTATAATTCTTAGAAGCTAACCTGCATGTTAATAGTTCTTCCATCATTTCAGAGGTTTACACATTTTGCTTATATCTGGCTTATTTAAAGTATTAGATTCCTCTAATAATCCAATTATGCTAATTTGGCATTTTAAAAGTTAAATTATTCTATGGAAATGCTTTCCTAGATTCTAAAATTAGGACTTTTCAACTAAGAATTATGGCCTTTTAAATTCTTGGAATTATTTTGTTGAGAAATATAGATGCTCTTCAAATGTGAAAGATATATCTGATGGGGATTTGTTAGAAAAAGGACCCATGAAGCACCTATCCATCCTACAGAATCTCCTTCACACTTTACATGTGATACCACATTTTACAGTAGACTCTAATGGAGTTATTCTATGATGGTCATTTCACTGAATTGAGCTTCTTACAATAGGGAATGACCTAAATGCTGAATTTCTGTCTCTTTATTCCCACATTTGATTAAAGTCAAAGTAATTTTATGGGGTGTTTTAAATTGTAATATATTTTAACAATTTTCTTTTTAAAAAATTACTACTAAAAGATACTTAGTAGGAGTTTTTAGATGGTCATTGAAAATCCTCTGAAATATCTGAGGACATCTTTCAGTGGCACAGCAACTCCTATGGCTTGACTTTTGATGATTAGTGCAGCACAACCATATTGGATATGATATTTAACAAGCCATCAGCCTAAATAAGTATAAAATATCAGAATTTATACTTATTTGTAGGTGACAGCTCTTTATACATAGTTGGTGCTCAATAACTATTTGTTCTTTGCTTGAGTTTTTATTCATTTGTGAGATACTTATGCAAATATATATTAGTAAAAAAGCCACAAAATGCTCTTGGAATAGAGAAGTCAGATTAAATAAAGAAATTGAGCATTTGAAGTCATTTGATTCACATCATTTTTCAAAATGATGCCATTGAACATGGTAATACTGTGATGTGTTATGGAAAAGAAAAAGACTTTACTGTGGGGAGTGGATGTGGCTCAAGCAGTTGAGTGCCTGCCTCCCATATGGGACATCCTGGCTTCAGTTCCTGGTGCCTCCTAAAAATAAAGCAGAAACAAGCAAAACAAACAAAAAAAAACAACTCAGGGAAGCTGATATGTCTCAGTGGTTGAACGCTGGCTTCCCACATAGGAGGTCCTGAGTTCAATCCCCAGTCCCTGGTATCTCAAAAAGAAAAAAAAAAGGGCCTTACCAAAAAGTTGATTCTATATCAGTAAGACAGTAAGAAAATTATATGGAGTTAGAGTAAAAATTCCTTTTGTTCTACAAAACCTGTGAAACTCAAGACATAATCTATATAACACCTATGGATTCAATGGAATTAATAACATATTAATGCGCATTGTGTGCATATCACTGTGCATCATGAAATATGCAAAATATAATGTGAGACCTTCTTTATGTAACCCAGCTGCAGTGATTTCTTCCTTCTTCAAATTCCAATATTACTCATCATTTGTATACCTAACATAACACTTATTCCTGCCTCCTAATATATATTCTTTTCGTAGGCATGGAATAATATAGTTGTCATGGTTGTGTACAGGTTTGAAGTAAGAATCCTGCCTGGGTTGGAATTTCTGCTCCATCCCTTATCAGATGAGTTCCTGAAGCAAGCAGATTGCTCATTCTGAATCTCCAGTTCTTTGTCTGAAATTAGGATAGTAATCTTTTCCTAATAGGCCCATTTGTGCTTAAGAAATTTAGCAGGAAATACATTAACACTTGTTGATTTATTTCTAGCCCTTTCACTCTATTTTCTTCAAATGTCATATCATAGGAAAAGATTGTTTCAGTTTGCTTTTGTCACATACAGCAAGGTAATCTAATGTGATCTAGTTTTCTAAAGTGTGAAGAAATAAAAAATTAATTTTAACTTATAATAAAGTAGTTAGCAAAATTCACTGCTTCCTTACAATGATGAGGACAAAAGTTCTTTATGTGACAAAGGAAATACACCTTGGAAGATCATTTCATTATTTCAAGAGGATATAGAAAGAGACATAAATTTGAAAATGAAGAATAATTTTATAAAGCAACAATTTGAAATTGCAAATTAATATAAATATAGAAATTCTAGATGGTGGTAGACTTTATGCTAGGATCTGAAGGAACTGGTCATGAACCAAATGTAAGAGATAAATATTGTAATGCCTTTAAACAATAACAGCTTTATTGAGACATAATTCACATAATAGAATGTTTTAATTTGCTAAAGCTGCTAGGAGCAAAATACTGGAAATGGATTGGCTTTTATAATGGGAATTTATTAGAGGAAATCTTACATTTCAACACTGTGACAGTGTCCAAAACAAGGCACCAACAGAGATGCTGTCTCACCAAAGTTGGCTACTGGTGTAGTAGCAGAGAGAAGTCTGGTGTACATGGTATCGAAGGCCAGGACGCAAGAATTCTGAGAAGGAAGATGATTAATTTCAACCAACCGAACTCGGCACACTCTTGTCCTGATAAAAACTGAGCCCTGAATAGAATTTTTGGGTCCCTTTTATACAGAGGATATAAGAGTGGGGAGTCAAATGGTGCTTGTATGTAAAAGGACTTTTTGTTAGTTTCTTCAAGTGTTTTTATCTGAGTATTAGTTAGGTTATTTCCTCCAGGTAAGCTTGCTTTAACACATATCCCCCACATTCCAGGTAAGCTTTTAGCATGAACCCCCCACATTCCAGGTAAGCTTGACACATTTGGCTTGCATCCTCCCTAAATATCCAAAGCCTATAGAGTTTATACTTTTCAATTGGCTTCCGAGGCATATTTGGATATAAAATAAGTTTGAATTTATGCACAGGCTATATTACTGGCAGGCATGAACTCCTGCCACGTGGCAAGGCAAAACGAGTCCATCTGGATCTCTGCCTTCTCCAGGGCACTTTCTCCCCAAGCTCAGTTGGTGGTCAAGCCCTGGCAGGGCTTGTCTCTTCAGCTTTGAGCTGCTCTGTGGGCTTAGCCTCTCAGGGGCCTCTTTCCATGCCTCTGTGCTCCAATGATTCCAGCCTCTGGCCTCTCTTCAGCTTCTTGGCTTCTCTAGCCCTCTCACAAGGCAGGGTAAATGGCAGCTGTCTTTCTCTCTCTGTTTCTATTTTCAGCTTTCAGGTTATATAAGACTTCAGCAAGAGGGCAGAGATCTAATCTGGGCTAAGCCTCACTGACATAGTCTAATCAAAGGCACTAAACTTGAGGTTAGTAATCTTTTTTGTTCCACAGACCCCTTTGCCAGTCAGGTGAAAATCACAGACCCCTTACAAAGTTTACACTGTACTGTGCATTATTTAATTAATATATCACACCCACACCAACACATCCCCAGAAGAATAGTGGTTTTTTTTTTGAATTTTCAATTCAAGCTTACACCCCCTGAAATCTCTTCACAGACCCCTGGTTAAGAACCCCTGCAAAGCAATCTAATCAAAAGTGATCTAACCAGAGTCCCTTAACTAAATCTCGTGCAAACAAAGGATCCCACACTCACAGGAATGCATTAGTTCAAAGACATGATCTTTTCTGGGGATTCACAAAACTTCAAATTGTCACACTCAGCATTCACCTTTTAAAAGTGTAAAGTTCAGTGTTTTTAGTATATTCACAAAGTTTTATGACTAGCATCATTATTTACTTTTAGAATATTTTCATCACCATTCTATATACATTAGCTGTCACGCCTCATTCCTCCCACCCCCAGTCTCTGACAACCACTAATCTAATTTCTATCTCCTTGTATATGCCTATTCTGGATATTCCATATAAATGAAATCACACAATATGCAGTCTTTTTGATCCCCTTTTTTTACTTAGCATAATGTTTCAAAAGTTCATCATGTTTTGAAATGTATTAGTAATCCATTCCTTTTTATTGCCAAATAATGTTCCATTTGTAAGAATATACCTTGTTTGGTTATCCAATTGATAGATATTTGAATTATTTCCACTTTCTGACTATTGTGAATAATGCTGCTATGAACATTCATATACAAGTTTTTGTATGAAAATATTTTTTAAAATTTCTTGATTATGTATCTGGGAGTGGAATTGCTGAGTCATATGGTAACTCTATGGTTAACATTTTAAGGAGCTGTCAAACAATTTTTCCAAAGTGGGTATACCATTTTGGTTTGTTCCTTTTTTCAATCATTTCTATGGTTTTATTGATAATCTCTATTTACATTTAATATCTATTCTCATACCTTCTTTTAATTCTTCATTCCTGGTTGCCTTTATTTGAACATATTTATAATAGTTGATTTAAAGTCTTCATCCTTTAAGTCCAACCTCTGTGTTTCCTCAGGAACAGTTTCTATTAACTGTTTTTTTCCTATATATGAGCCATATAGTCCTGCTGCCTTATGATATTTTTGTTGTTGAAACTGGGCATTTTAAATAACCTTACCTGGAAACTTGGGAAACCAGATGCTATTTATTTGTTTAATAACTCTTGGAATAATTCTGTAAAGTTTTTTTTCTTTTTCATAGGTGGCCACTCAAGTGTCTGCTTGGTTAGCCTAGTGGTTACCTTATGATTGGGCATAAACTTACTTAAATCCCTTGAGCCAATAAATCTCCCCTTTGTTGGAGTATTCTTTGAGTGTATTGAGGCATACCTTAAGTTCTAGCAGTTTAAATGTTTGCTTTAGCCTTCACATCCTCCTTATGAAGATCTTCAAGGTCCATCAGAGGTGAGGCTTTAGAGTCTTCTCAGAAATTTCTGGAACATACATCCAGCCCTGCACATGCATGTGGATCTTTTTGAAGACTCCTATGAAACATTTCATTCCTCAGATTTTCTTTTTAATTTTTTTGGACATCCTTTTGTTTGTCACAACTGGTATTACTGCCTCTGGTAGGTGCCATGTTAAACAATTGTCACTGATTGTTTACAAAAAATACCCTGGGGATAGGGTCTTTTCCACTGTGCAAACTCTGAGTCAAGTCAAGACAAACCCCATAAATGAGGCTCTCTGTGGAGGAGGAACATGTTAAATACTCCAGAATTCTTTGTGGGGGTAAGGCTTTTTATGAGTCTCAAACCCATTCATCTCCCAACAATGGCTACAAGCCTGCTTATTTTAACAGCTACTGTGATTGAAAGCCTGCTGGTTTTCTCCCCTTGGAGCTAGAAGAGGGAAATGGGAATTGGGCAAGTTAAAATGCCAAAATGTAGCTATTCTTTAAAAGATTCAGCTGTTTTTCTTTAATAAATGCTCCATGAATTGTTGCAAACCTTTGGTTAATGTCCAGAGTTCTGGAAAAATTGATTTTGATAACTTTTGTAAGTGTTCTTATCACTTTAATGGAAGAGTGGGCTTTCTTATCTGACTTTAAAGAGAGGTAGAAAGTTTAAACAAGCAGAATAGTGAGGTCAAGTTTCAAATTCAGTGTTAAACTGAACTAACAAGCAAAGCAGGTAAACTCAGATGAGGCAGTGCATTAGCGTAAATTGATTGGAAAGGAAATAAAGTAGATGTGTTGAAGGGTAAGCAATGGAGTTTTGTTTTGAATAAAAATTAATAGGAAGATACTTGAGTTCTTGGGCCAGGAATAATGCCTGGATAATGATAGTTGAAGATTATTCAAATGCTTGTGTATAAGCTGAAATGAAGTTGTTCAAGAAGAGAAATGAGCTCAGAATTAGTGATGATAATCTATGAGTGAGATGCTGAAGCCTTGCTTTATATAGCAACTGTGAAAGAAGAAAGAGAAAGGTGGATCACTCAGGCAACTTGGTGATGGACTGGCTGTGTTACTGGATTTTGTCTAGGTTTTTTACTATGCTGCAGAAATGAATTTCAAGACCACGTTAGGTGAGTTAGGCCAATTTATTAAGGTAGGAAGGGACGAGAAATGGGAGCATGGGTCCCAGAGAGAGGAAGGGGCTGAAAGGGGATAAAACAGGCTGATTTACAGACTACAATTCCCCATTATAGATTATAAATGTCCAGGTTTTACTTGTATGGCCATCATGGCAGAGGAATAACGGCAAGAGCAGGGGGCATAGGGCAGGAACAGGCACACAGACTGGCACTGGGACTGGTACTGGGACATGGCAAAGGTAAGAGCTAGGGTTCAAAGGGAAGATAGAGTGAGTTCAGGCCTTGCACCTGCTTTTTGAACTGTTAACTATTCCACCCCTTTGCTAATGGCATAGAGTCCCAGCTGTTTAGTGTTTTGATTGATTACCCCACCCATCAATCCCCCATGAGGGCCCAATGATAAAGTCCTTGGGGAATATCGCGGGTTCTCCTGGCTTCTGGAGGAGATCTTCTTCTGAGGGGCAGAATCTTGGGGAGGGTCTTCCAGCAGCCATCTGGGGTTATTGATGTCCACGTGGACTCTCTGCCAGGTTCCAAATCTGTCTATTGATTCCCTATCTTACTAGCTGGCCTCAGTTATAAGGAGTTGGGGAATAAGAAGAGTTCCAAAAGATCAAATTGTTGTTCCTCTGCTTTGCAGGAATGCTGGTAAAGTAATGGTAATTGAGGAAACTGGAAATGCTGATATTGCAAATTATTATTTTGACATCTTAAAGATGCCTTCATTTTGCTAACAGTCTCTTCTTAGTGTTCTTGCAGAAATGTGATCATAAAGATTAAATTAGTAGTGGTTGATTATTAAACCGGGATATTATTTCATCAAAAGCTGAACATCTTCACCTCCAAAATTACATTAATTTTAAATGGAAGAAGTTTTGTTTTGTTTTTTTAAGTCTAAGGATATTCCCAAATGTTTATCCTATTAACTCACTTCTCTAAAATGTGATTCTCTGAGAAAGCACATGTAATAATTCTAGGGTTTCGTAATAAAAGATATAATTAGTGTGTGTAGAAATGACAGGTTCGCAGCCTAGAATGGGTATTTAATCAACCAAATGAAAGCTTATGGAGTTCAAGCACTGTTTGCTACTTAGAACACAATGCTTTCCTGTCAGCATGTAAGATTCATCATTATTTTTAAGGTGACTTCCTTCCCCTATTTTTACTTAGTCTTAGAGGAAAGAAAGAAATAAGTGGAAAATGAGATGGTCGTCAATGAAACAGCCATTACTTTAATCCATGCAATTAAAAAAATATTATTTCCTATGTGGGATTAAAGTCGGATTTTTAGATTCTTCCCTGCCTGCTGAACATTTTCTCATTTAACTGTTTACTTCTGTATATATTTCTGACAAAGCTGGGACTGGAAATAACAGTATAAATTTCCATATAGGCCGTTGCAACATATTTTCTTCAGTTTTAAAAATAATCATATTTTTCATAAATATTTGTGTTCTTCCAGATTTTTCAAAGCTATTTGTGATACCACTTACATTTATTGGGGAGCTAAAAATTTTAAAACCTCAATCATGGTATTATTTTCTGGCCTCTGTAGGGTAGAGAAGTAAATGAAATGACAACAAAAGATTTTCTGATAATTAATTTTATTATTAACATAGTACAAGGATGGAAAGGTTTTGAGAAGCTGTTTTAATTTCCTTGTAACTCAAGTAAATACTATGCAATGATTTGGCTTAAGCAATGGGAATTTACTTGCCTATGTTTTAAGGCTAGGAAAAAGTTCAAATCAAGGCATCATCAGGCAGTGCTTTCTCCCCAAAGACCATGGTGTACTGGACCTGGCTCCTGGTGATCCTTGGTCCTCAGGTCCTCTTTCCCATGACAGTGCACACATGTCAGGCTATTCTGGCCCCTCCTTTCTCTTCCAGGTTCCATTGACTTCAGCTCCCATTGACTATGACTTTCTCTCTGTCTGAAGTTCATTCTGCTTATAAAGGATTCCAGTAATAGCATTTGGACCCATCGTGGTTGAGTTGGGCCACACCTTAACTGAAGTAACTTCATCAAAAGGTCCTACATACAAGGGGTTCACCCTCATAGGAATGGATTAAGTTTAAGAATATAGCCCCAGGGAAACGGACTTTGGCCCAGTGGTTAGGGCGTCCGTCTACCATATGGGAGGTCCGCGGTTCAAGCCCCGGGCCTCCTTGACCCGTGTGGAGCTGGCCATGCGCAGTGCTGATGCGCGCAAGGAGTGCCGTGCCACGCAAGGGTGTCCCCAGCGTGGGGGAGCCCCACGCGCAAGGAGTGCGCCCGTGAGGAGAGCCGCCCAGCGTGAAAAGAAAGAGCAGCCTGCCCAGGAATGGCGCCGCCCACACTTCCCGTGCCGCTGACGACAACAGAAGCGGACAAAGAAACAAGACGCAGCAAATACACACAGAAAAAAAAAAAACCAGACAACCAGGGGAGGGGGGGGGAATTAAATAAATCTTTAAAAAAAAAAAAAAAAAAAAAAAAGAATATAGCCCCAAAAAGAAAAAAAAGAATATAGCCCCAAACCACCATAGAAGCCATTCAGTTTTCTTTCATATTCTTGACTTAATTGTTCCTAATCTTGCTCAATTATGTTATTTATTTAAACATGCTTTCATTAATTGATTCATTGGATTTCTAAATCATTTAAATAATTTTGGAACTCACTCTATGCAAGAATTGTACCATATCGAGTTCTGTGAAGCATATAAAGAGGCACTATAAGGAAAATTTGCCCTCTGAGATTGTAGCAGTATCTAACAATAAAGATGTAAAGTATAAATATAGGATCTGAAAAGTCAATGTATCATGAGATACTGAGTTACTCATACAGAATATTACTATTGTTTTTAGGTTGATTGAAGAAAGAAAGATATGAGATAAGAGTCAACTCACAGACGAAGTAAAAGTTATGATTTGTTTTGAAAAAAGGGAATATTTCTATGGGCCTTGAAGAGTCTTCCTGATGCTCAGAGGAGATGGCAACAGTATAAGCAAAAAAAAAGAGGCAAGGATGTGCCATTGAGGATAGGGGTTACTGAGTACAGCTTATGGGAGCAGAGCATTTGTACTGAAAGATACCCTGGGGGGGGGTCATCGGAAACTTTAAAGAATAGAATTATTACCATGAAATTCATATTTTCTTTCAACAAATATTTATTGGACCATCACTATTGTCCTTTGACAGTACTATAATCTGGAGCTATAATAGTCCCTGGAACAGTACCTTTTAGGAATGGTATGAAGTTGTGGGTCTCAAAATGGGCCACTATGCAGATACGGTAAAGGGTTTGCAAATTCATGTAGGTACCAAGACTTCCAGGTAGATTAATATAATAGCCATGTTTCATATTCAAATATGCATAAGTTTTGCTGTGATTAATATAATGGAAATTTCTTATTGTTTTTTGGTCATGAATTTTTTTCAAACAACAGATCCTAAAAGTATAAATGTTATTTATAGGAGTTGGGATTCTTTCCCTTGGCTTCATATTTTCAAGTGGAGAGACATCAATTAATGTAGCTTTTCTTCTCTCTGCTTCTACTCACTCCTCTTCTGGCGAGTTAACTGGTTTGTAAATTTGGCAGCTGGAACTGAGCGCTTTTCACTTACTCTCTTTCACTTGCTGAGAGTATGTGGGGTAGTTTAGCAATAAAAGAACTGCTCAAGGCTTGGGAGGCTTGATGCCAGTTTTTCTAACTCTAGGGTATAGTACTAGGAAGCCCATATTGTCTTACTTCTTGGCCACATTCTTGAGTATGTGCTTTATTTCTAGCATAGTTGACATTTTAAATCCATCTTTCTGATCTCTCTCTCTTACCCGTGGTTTGTCCAAATCTGGCCCTCTGCAGGCCAAATCGGGCTATATTTTTCAATTTCATAACATCTGTGGCTACTTTCAATGCTACAAAAGCAGGGTTGAGTAGATTATATAACTTTTTACAGAGAAGGACTGGTATTGGACTGCCCACAGTGCCAAGAAATCCTTTCATATAAATAAGCTGGTTTCCTTATTTTTTTTTCTTCTTCTTTTTCTTTTTTTTTACTGTAATTAATGGTTCCTAGATAATGTACTCCTTAGTTCTTTAGCCTCATAAATTACATAATGCAGTTTTCTTCTTTGTTATCTTGTTATTAGTGAACCACACTCTGTTTCTTTTGACTTATTATTTAGACCATCTAAGTCTTTTATTGAGGATTCCTACTCATCTGATCCCTATTTAGTACTGCATAACATTTGGTGTGTTTTCAGCTGTGTTCGTGTGATTCATTATGAAGATTTCATCATCTCCAATTTTACCTGGTGTATAAAAATTTATACAGAATAGTATCAGAAATAAAATCAAAGTTCATTTACATCTGAAATGGTATTGCCTTCCTTATTCAGGTGGTGTCTAGAATCAAAGAACTTTTTTTTTTCTGAAAATAACATGTACATATAGGTAACAATATGAAGCAAAGCAAAAAAATATATAGTTTCATTAAATTCCTAAATTATTCTTTTCAGAAATATTGCAGGCATATATAATGGGCATGCATACATTCTTTTTGCATAAATGTGAACACAATTACATACTATTCTTCTCTTTGTTTGCTTTAGCTCAATATATCAGTACCTGCACATTTATCTCATTTTTAAATGACTGAATATTACTAATGGCTTTATTTATTAAGCATTTAAGCACTGTTCTAAGTACTTTATAAAAGTTATTTCAGGGAAATGGATGTGGCTCAAGCAACTGGGCTCCTGTCTACCATAAAGGAGATCTAGGGTTCGATATCCAGGGCCTCCTGGTGAAGGCAAGCTGGCCCGCACAGCGAGCTGACCCATGTGGAGTACTGGCCCACACAGAGTGCTGCCCCTTGCAGGAGTACTGGCCACACAGAAAGCTGGTGCAGCAAGATGATGCAACAAAAAGAGATGCAGGAGAGATGATGAGAGATGCAGCAGGCCAGGAAGCTGAGATGGCACAAGAGAATGATTGCCTCTCTCCCACTCCAGGACGTCCCAGGATCAGTTCCTGGAGTTGCCTTATGAGAATACAAGCAGACACAGAAGAACACACAGCAAGTGAACACAGAAAGCAGACAATGGAGGGAGGAGGGGAGAAATAAATAAATAAATCTTTTTAAAAAAGTTTTGTCATTCAATTTCCTTTTTAGGGGAGCAGATGTGGCTCAAGTGGTTGAGCACCTACCTCCCAACATGGGAGGTCCCGGGTTTGGTTCCTGATGCCTCCTGAAAAAGCAAAAACAACTAACAAGCAAAACAAATGGTATAGCCAGCTCAGAGAAACCCATGTGGCTCAGTGGTTGAGTGCTGGCTTCCCACATACAAGGTCCCAGGTTCAATCTCCAGCCATTGGTAGCTCAAAAATCTTTTTTTTCCATTTTATTTCAAATTTATTTATTCAGTCATTTCACCACTTCATTCACAACTACCGATGACATTTGAGGTAGATACAATTAGTATCTAATATTATAGTTGGGGAAACTAAGATTTGTCTAAGTTAATTTTGTGTTTTTTTGATTATTTTTATTTTATTTTATTTTGAAAGAAGATTTAGATTACACAGATGTTACACTGAAAATATAGGGGGATTCCCTTACACCCCACCTCCTCCCTCTCCCAAACTTGCTACCATTAACATCTTTCATTAGTATGGTACATTTTTTACAATTGATGAATACATATTGAAGCATTGCTACTAATCATGGTCTATAGTTTATATTATAGTTTATACTTTGTACTGCACAATTTTGTAGGTTTTGGCAAAGTGTATAATAGCCTGTATCCATCATTGCAATGTCATGCAAGACAATTCCAATGTCCCCCAAAACCCCATGTTACATCTATTCTTCCTTCTTCCTCCCTTCAGAAACTCTGGTGGCCACTGCCTTTATATCAGTTATACAAGATCTTCCATTGCTAGAATAATAATAAGTCTACTTTAGTCCATATTTGAAGTCCCCCCTTACATTTGTTCATTCCTCAATCATAGTGGATGGTAATGCCCACTCTATTTCTGATTGAGAAGGGGCTTGGATCCCATGAGGCACAGAGATGGAACTGTCTTGCTTGCAGTTGTAGATACTTTCTGTTTGTTTGGCTGGGCATTGTCCATCTTCATCCTTTTGTTAATTGTGTTGGCAAGTGAATGAATTCAAAAGTAAGTGTTGTAACTCTGCTGAGATTCAAGGTACAACTGGCATATAAACAGACTGAAGATTTAAGTCTCTGTGACATAAATTTAATGAGTATAGTCTTAATTATAGGTTCAAAAAAAAGGGCAGAAGAGCCATGTGTAGGGAAATTATAAATGAGCCTGTTACAGTGGGGAAAAATAAGGCCCACTAATAGGGTACCAAATTCCTGAGCTTGTCTGCCCTGCCTATAGTGTCTAGATATCTTTAGAACCCTCAAGAGACCCTCCCCCCCCCACCGTTTGAGGCACTGTTTACTGTGGCAGTGAGTGAGAGCCTCCCGAGATATGCATAAGCATAATCTCTGAAATGATCTCCCAATTCACTTTGAAATCTCTTAGCTATAAAAATTCATTTAGATTTAATATTTTCCCCTTTTGGTCAGAGTCTTTTTCCAAATGCACCACTGGTTGGTGCTTGGTAATAAGCCTTTGGTGCCAGGGAGGTTCATGCCTGGGAGTCATGTCCCACACTGGGGAGGAAGGGAGTGCTTTCATATGCTGAGTTTGGCTTGGAGAAAGGACACATTTGAGCAAAAAGGAGGCTTTCAGGAAGTAACTCTTAGGCAATATATAATATGAGGTTAAGTTTCAGTTTTACAATAAAAGGTTCATAACTATAACTATCAATATTAAGGGCCTGGTATAATGGTCTATCTTCCTTCACTAGGCACTGCCCATGTACTCAGGGGATTCTTGCCACTCTATGAGACAGTATAGCAGGACTTCTCAAGATGGGAATCTATTATTCTTTTGTTTATTGTTTGGGTTTCCACCTACCTAGACAACACCCCATGACCACTTGAACACATTCATATGCCATAGAGACATGCCCCACATGCACCCCTCCCCACACATCCCCCATTACCAATACTCCACACGAGTAATTCTTCCCTGCCACAGTTGTGACATTTCTTTGATCAAAAACCTCCCCCAAAACCAAGCCTAAAAATAAAATAAATAATCTAAAAATAACAATAATATATACAAACATAAAATATATAAATTTTTTTCATTGTGTCTTTCTTCATCATAGCATCTGTTATCAATTAGGTACAATGACATTTTCTTCCATATGTTTCCACAGTGTCTTATTTTTTTTCACTTTATAGCAAAATTTCCTTTCAGATTTGGAGTAAGACAAAGATGGCCACTGTCACTGCTCTTATTTAACATTGTTAGAAGTACTTGCTTGAGCACTTAGGCAAGAAAAAGGTATAAAAGGCATTCAAATTGGAAAGGAAGAAGTAGAAATTTCACTATTTGCAGGTGACTTCATATTAAAGCCCTGAGAAATCTACATCAAAGCTACTAGAGCTGATAAATGAGTTCAATAAATGGCAGGATATAAGATCAACATGCAAAAACCAGTAGCATTTCTGTACACCAATAATGAGGAACTTGAGGAGAAAATCAAGAAAAATATTCCATTTTCAATAGCAACTAAAAAAATCAAATACCTAGGAATAAACTTAACTAAAGATGTAAAGGACTTGTACACAGAAAACTACATAATATTGTTAAAGGAAATCAAAGTAAACCTAAATAAATGAAGGTTATAAAATGTTCATGGATTGGAAGACTACACATCATAAGATATCTGTCCTACCCAAATATATTTACAGATTTAACCCAATCCCAATAAAAATTACAACATTTTTTTTTACTGAATTGGAAAAGCTAATTATGAAATTTATTTGGAAAGTCAAGGGACCCTGAATAGCCAAAAACATGTTGAAAAAGAGAAAGAAAATTGGAGGAATCATGCTACCTCACTTTAAAGCACACTATAAAGCTACATGGTCATAGTATTGACACAAGGATAGACATACTGACCAAAGGAACTGAATTGAGAGTTCTGATATAGATCCTTGCATATATGGTCAATTCTCATTTGACAAGGCCACCAAGCCACTCAACTGGGAGAGAATGGCCTCATCAACAAAAGGTACTAGGAGACCTGGGTATCCATATCCAAAAGAATGAGAGAGGATCACCATTTGACACCCAATGCTAAAATTAACTCAATATGGATCAAAGACCTAAATATAAAAGCCAAGACCATAAAGCTCTTCAAAGATAATGTAGGGAAGCACTTCTTTTAGTAGGAAGTAGTTTCATAAACTTTATACCCAAAGCATAAGCAACAAAAGAAAAAATAGATAAATGGGACCTTCTCAAAATTAAAAACGTTTGCACTTCAAAGTAGCTTGTCAAGGAAGTAAAAAGGTAACCTACTCAATGGGAGAAAATATTTATCACCATTTATCCTATCGGGGCCTAATATCCAGTGTTTATAAAGAAATCATACATCTCAAAAATAAAAAGGCAACACATTAAAAAAAATTTGCAAGAGGTTTGAATAGACACTTCTCCAAAGAAGTAATACAAATGGCCAGAAAGCCCATGAAAATATGGTGAACATCACTAGCTATTAGGGAAATGCAAATCAAAACTACAATGAGATATCATCTTACAGCTATTAGACTGGTGGCTATTAAAACAGAGAATCACTAGTGTTGGAGAGGATGTGGAGGAAAGGGAAAACTCATCCATTGCTGGTGGGAATGTAAAATGGTGCCGCCATTGTGTAGGGCAGTTTAGTGGTTCCTCTGGAAGCTAACTATAGAACTGCCATATGATCCAGCAATCCTACTTCTGGGTTTATACCCAGAAGAATTGAAAGCAGGGACGTGAACTAATATATGAACCCCAATGTTCTAGTGGCATTTTTCACTATCGAGAAAGTTGGAAGCAAACCAAGTGTCCCTCAACAGATGAATGGATAAACAAATTGTGATATATACATACAGTGGAATATTACTTAACTGTAAGAAGGAATGCAGTATTGTTTTTTTGTTTTTGTTTTTGTTCTTAATTTTTTTTTGGAATGCAGTACTAACACATGGGACAACATGGATGAATCTCAAAGATCTTATGTTGAATGAAGTAAGTCAATCTTTGAAGGACAGATATTACAGGTCCTCAGTGATTGACTTCTGCAAATCGAGCAGATTCACAGAGCTAGAGTCTGGAAGATAGGTTATCAGGAGATAACCTGAAAGAGAGTAGAGTGTGTGAGCCAATGTTCAATATGGGCAAAACCTATGCTAAGATGGAAGGGGTGGTTGAGTAGTGGATGAGGGTGATAGTGGTACGGTGATGTGACTGAGTTCGACAGTGCTGGAATGTGAGGGGGAGTTGGATGGGGGGATAGGCTGGACTCTCCATGGAACAGGGGGAGGGCTGGAGGAATCTGGGGATTTGTAAGTCAGTGGTTAATTTGTTAAAAAGTGGCAGGATTATAATTCATGCTCTGGGCTCATTCTTTAATTGCTATTCCAGTCTTTTCCAAGTTTATTTCCCCAATCATTTGCATCAAAATAATCTGAGATATAAGCAAAACAGAGATTTCCTAGGCTTACCAGCAGGGATTTTGATTCAGTTTAAATATAGGGGTGAGCCATTTGTTCCTAGTGGATGTATTGCAGTCTAACCTCTGAATTTGTGTGAACCTCTGCATTATACTTGTAGCAGTTTGGCATTATAAATGAATCAAAAATAGATATTGGATTTTGTTTATAAACTAAGTCTGTTCCTCTAGGCATATTAGGTTGTATTGAATTAAGAAGTTTTACTTTTACTTGGTTAAATTATGGTTATTTAGGCTTTAATTGGGCCACATCATTATGACCAAGAGGACAGGGATGCACTGAGAAAACCACACAGCAGAGCAGAGAGTGGAGTTTTTTGAGTTTTGATGTTGGAGTTTTGAGCTGGAGTCCTAGGAAGTAAACATGCTTGAGAATACAAAGGAATAAAGGCTGCTCCATAGACATGGCAGAGACCCCAGGAAGGGAGAGAACCTGATAGTTTACAGCTGACCTTGTGGAGAAACCAAAGCAGCTGAGCTGGAAGAGAAATGAGCCCCGGGAGAGAGACGAGATTTATCCCAGCCTACTGCTGATATTGGAGGGAGCTGGGATCATGGAGCCTTAAGAGGAAAAAGAAGCCCAAACCCTTGCAGACATCAGCAGCCATCTTGCTCTAACACATGACAACAGACTCTGGTGAGGGAAGTAACTTATGCTTTATGACCTGGTAAGTGTAAGCTTTTACCCCCAAATAAAAGCCAACAGATTTTATAAAAGCCTTTATAAAAGCCAACAGATTTCTGGTATTTTGCATCAGCACCTCTTTTGGCTGACTAATACAATAGTATACTGTCTCCTCATCTGACTAGTATTTATTTTATTCAGTTATTAAGAAATTTCTTAATAAAGGATTTAAAAAACAATTTCCATTCCTTTAATAGTTTAAGTATTGCTTCATTGAATGTCCTTACATATACAATTTAAATTTCTTTTTGTGAGTTTAACTGTAGGAAAGTTTTTTAGAAGTAGAATCCTTATATTAAAGGGTAAGTATATTTAAAATTTTGAAAGTTTTTACACTTTCAGGAATCTTTTCAAGAACAGAGATAACCCCCTTTTCTTTGCTAGACCCTAGTTAATTATTTTCCAAGAAGTAAGCATTTTAGAACCATAAAAGATGGAGATTAGTCAGAAGGTTTTTCTTTTTAAATTTACTAAGTCATGTTCATTTGTTTTTTATACCCAAAGCACCCTTCTTAGATAGTACCCACATTTGTTTCTCAGCACTTTGCTGGCAGGATTTCTGCTTTGGTAGTAGATGTTTAATTGGCACCTCCAACTTTGAAGAGGCAGACATAAATAGATTTAATTAAGAGTCAGACTACACAGGCATTTACCAATAACTCTTTTCAAAGGGGAAGGTATGCTGACATCTATTTGACAGCCATTTACAAGCCAGATGATTGATATTGATTAAGATCTGATCACAACTTTCATCATTCATGATATTAAGAGGCAGGCTTCCTGCAGTGTTCCCTCTCTCATTACTTAATAGAATTGTTAAAAGAGCAAGCTATATGATTTTCTAGATAGATAGTAAGAATGCTAAATATGCAATGCATCTAAATGGTGCTCTGCAGTACCATGCTTTAGGAATAATAAAGGCAGTTTATCTATCACATCAGTTCCCAGATACCATGGCAAAGCCCAAAAGTTTTTATTTGAAGACTTGCTTTCTTTTTTTTTTTAATTTTTCAATTTTATTTTTAAAGAAACTTTAGTTTATATAAATGTTACTTAAAAAATATAGTGGATACCTATATGTTCCCCTTCCTCCTCCTCCCACATTTTCCCACATTAACAACATCCTTCATTAGTGTGGTACATTTGTTACAATTGATGAACACATATTGAAGCATTGCTACTAACTGTGGATTATAGTTTACATTATAGTTTACACTCTGTCCCACACAATCTTGTAGGTTATGACAAAATGTATAATGGCCTGTATCTGCCATTGCAATGTCATTCAGGACAATTCCAATGTCCTGAAAATGCCCCCATATTACACCTATTCTTCCCTGTCCCTCCACTCAGAACCTCTGGTGGCCACTGCCTTTATATCAATGATAAAAGTTCTTCCATTACAAGAATAATAATGTCTTTAATAGAATAATAAGTCTACTTCAGTACATTGTTCATTCCCCAATCTTGAGGATTTTGGGATGGTGATGCCCACTCTGTTTTTCTTTGAGAAGGAGCTTAGATCCCATGGGGCAGATGGATGGAAATATTTTGCCTGCAGTTGCAGACACTCTCTGTTCCTTGGGGTAGGTGTTGTCCATCATCATTTCTTTGTTGTTTTGTTAGTTGATGAAAGATTTAAGTCTCTGGGACATATATTTAACAAGTATAGTGCTAATTATAGGTTCAAATAAAAGGGGCAGAGGAGCCATGTGTAGGAAAACTATAAATGAGTCTGCTTTCTGAGGTCTCCTGTAACAGTAGACAAATTAACCTGAAAGGGGTTTACAGCATTTCACATTTTGACTATCAATGTATAAAAGTGACATTTTTCCAAATCTTCACCAATAATGTATAATTGTCTATAGAAATTTGATCAAGAATGGTATGTCATTTGTTGATTTAATTTATTTATATTTAATTCTAAATGAGGTAGTGTGTTTTCCAATAAAAAAGCTTTATCTATTTTTATCGTACTTATGCTTTGTATTTGCTTATTTAAATGTTATCAGGAATTTATTTAGGTATAAGGAATGAAGTATAATACAACTTTTTATTTCTTTCCAAATGACTAGTCAATTATCTCATTGGCAATTATTAAACAATCCATTGTTTTTCTGCTGCTTTGAAATACCACCTTTGTAATAAGATACATTTCCATCAGCATTGAAATTTATTTTTTTAAACTCTCTTTTATTCTATTGCCTTTCCATTATTTCACTTATAATTGTTAAAAGTATTTGATAAAGGGAGAACCAGCAAGATGGCAGCAGAGTAAGGAGCTCCTAGAGTCAGCTTCTGTGACAGGGCAGTTAGCAAACACCCAGAGCTCTCTGGAGCTAGCTGAAGCACCTGTCTAGAGGCTCCAGGAGGCCAGAAGGGCATCCTGCAACATTCTTAAAGGAGTGGAAGGAGACTGCTCATCTGCAGAGACAACTCATAAGTTGGGCTGGTGCCCATCCTCCACTAGAGGCACAAGCCACCTCAGGAACTGTTCCGCGGCTGGAATTGAAAGCTCCCCTTCCCTAAAATGGGGGAGGAAGAGACGGTTGGGCACCAATTTCAGCTATGATGAGGAAATTCCGTGGGCTACAGTATGATCCTGAAAACAGCTAAAGTTTGAGCCTGTACAGTTTAGAAAGAGGCTGGGAGCTGCCATCTTAACTCTGCACCTGGCAGGAGGGGAAGCGGGGCAGACTGAAAATCCCGGTGCTGGAGGGGACCAGCTTCTTTCCATCCAGATCATATTCCAGGTCTTGCCTAGGTCCCAGTGCCACCTCCACCAGGGAGGAAGTTGTGGGGTCCTGCACCAGCCTCTCCGGGAAATTACCGGCCAAGCCATGGAGCCCAGTGGTCATCCTACTCTGGCAGCACGAGCTGCTCCAGGAGCTGCTCTGTGACTGGAATTGGAAGCTTCATTTCCCAGAAACAGGGGAGGAGGAGACAGTTGGCTGCTGATTTCAGCTACGGATTGGGAACGGCTGGGGTGAGAACCAGCCCAAGTCAGAAAGAGGCTAGTAGCCACCATTCTGACTCTGTTCCCAGCCTGAGGGGAAGCCGGGTTGGTGAAACTCTTCAGTGTCAGCAGGAACCAGTTTCTTTCACACAGATCAGCCTGCAACCCTAGCCTAGGCTTCAGTGCTGCCTCTGGTAAGGAGGAGACTGAGATGTCCTGCACCAGCCTATACAGATAACTGCAGAGAACTTTGGCTGACATAGACTGAAAATCAGAAGTCTACAAGGGCTACTGTGGTCATCTTGGACCTGCACTACATAGATGGCTGCCCACACCTGCAGCTCCATCCCTGCCCCAGGCAGAGAAGAAAGGGATGTGAAGCTTCATCAGTCTCTCTGGGGCACTACAGTCTAGGCCTGCACGTGGATTATTCCACATAGCTGTGACTCTGTCCATACCCCTGGCAAAGGAGAAAGTTGGAAGAAGCTTCATTGGTCCCTGGTACAATGAGGGCAGCTTGAGCCTCCAACTACATGCTTGGCTCCTACTGCACAACCAGCAAGGAAGAAACAGTAGGAAACCCTAAACTAAAGAGAAAGCCTGCACCCAGAAAAATATACTCTAGTAATCCAGATGTGAAGACACCAACAAAAAATTACAATCCACACCAAGAAACAGGAAGCTATGGCCCAGTTAAAGGAAGAAGATAAGAATCCAGATGACATAAAGGAGTTAAGACAACTAATTATAGATGTTCAAACAAATCTCCTTAATAAATTCAATGAGATGGCTAAAGATATTAAGGATATTAAGAAGACATTGGATGAGCACAAAGAAGAATTTGAAAGCATACATAGAAAAATAGCAGATCTTATGGGCATGAAAGGTGCAATCAATGAAATTTAAAAAAACATTGGAATCATATAATAGCAGATTTGAGGAGGCAGAAGAAAGGATTGGTGAGCTTGAAGAAATGGCCTCTGAGAGTGAACACACAAAAAAAGAGATGAAAAGAATGGAAAAAAATTGAACAAGGTCTCAGGGAACTAAATGACAGCAAAAGGTGTGCAAACATACATGTCATGGGTGTCCCAGAAGGAGAAGAGAAGGGAAAAGGGGCAGGAAGAATATTTAAAGAAATAATGTTAGAAAATTTCCCAACATTCCTGAAGGACATAGATATCCCTGTCTAAGAAGCACAATGTACTCCCATCTGAAAAAATCCAAATAGACCAACTTCAAGACATATTCATCAGAATGTCAAAGACCAAAGAATAAGAGAGAGTTCTGAGAGCAGCAAGAGAAAAGCAATGCATAACATATAAGGGATATTGAATAAGATTAAGTGCTGATTTCTCACCAGAAACCATGGATGTAAGAAGGCAGTGGTATGATATATTTAAGATACTACAAGAGAAAAATTCCAGCCAAGAGTCTTATATCCAGCAAGACTGTCTTTCAAAAATGAGGGTGAAATTAGAATATTCACAGATCATAAGAAACTGAGAGAATTTCTAAGCAAGAGACCAGAATTTCAGGAAATACTAAAGGGTGTGCTAGAGCCTCAAAAGGAAAGACAGGAGAGAGGGGCCTGGAGGAAAGTCTAGAAATGAAGATTATATCAATAAAAGTAACAAAGTGTCCAAAGAGTAGTGAAAATAAAATATGACAGATAAAACTCAAATAATCAGGAATAAACTTAGCCAATGATGTAAAGCACTTGTATTCAGAAAACTGCAACTCAATGTTAAAACAAATCAAAAAAGCCCTAGATAACTGGAAGAACATTCCATGCTCATGGAATGGAAGACTAAATATCATTAAGATGTCAATTCTACTCAAATTGATATACAAATTTAATGAAATCCCGATAAAAATTCCACCAGCATTAAAGAAAAAATTGAAAACATGATCATTAAATTTATTTGGAATAGTGAGTCCTGAATAGCCAGAAACATCACAAAAAGGATAAGTGAACCCTCATCTCCAGACTTTAAATCTAATACCTACCTATAGTGGTAAAAACAGCATGGTATTGGCCTAAAGACAGACACAGTAGACCAATGGCACCAAATTTATGGTTCAGAAACAGACCCTCACTGGTATGATCAAGTGATTTTGACTAGCCTATCAAACTCACACAACTCGGGCAGAACAATCCATTCAACAAATGGTGCTGAAAGAATTGGACATCCACAGCTGAAAGAAGGAAAGAGGATCCTTATCTCACATCTTATCCAAAAATTAACTCAAAATGAATCAAGAAACTAAAAAGCAAGAACCATAAAATTTCTAGAAGAAATTATTGGAAAATATCTTCAAGACCTGGTGGTCGGTGGTGGATTCTTAAAGGAAATAAGAAAAGGACTGAGTGGACTACTGATGCTTAATGTATGTAGAAGTTTTAATTAGCTTTACTGTAAAAGTGTGGTAATGTATAGAGTTGATGGTAACACACAGTGAGTAACAGCTAGTTTATAAATGGGGATGTGACTGAAAATGGTACTCTACTTATATAAATGCCAATTTAAACACAGAATGGTTGAGAATAATCTAGGAACTGGATAGCACAGTAAACCAAGAGGTGGGTGAGAATTGTGGTTGATGGTACAGATACAAGAGTGTCCTTTGTGAGCTAGAACAAATGTATATATCATTACTGCAGGGTGTTGGGAATGTGGAGAAGCATTGGAAAAATACGGCTGGAGTGATCTATGGACTGTGGTTGGTAGTAATAATATAATATTCTTGCATCTATGCAAAAGATGTGCTGTGTTGATACTGAGGCAGTATGAAAAAAGTGACCCAAATGTACGCTATGGACATGGCAATAATCAGATGATATTATTTTATCTGTAGCAAATGACCCACCACATTGTGGTGTGTTGATGGAGGGGTGTTGTTTGGGAATTCTGCACATGTGCATGATTGTTTTATAAGTTTACAACTTCTGTCATAAAAAATATATATTTAAAGAATAATAATAGGGTGGGTTAAGGGAAAAACACACCAAATATAAGAAAAGAACTATGATTAGTAGTAAGATTTGACAGTGTTCTTTCATAGTTTATAAGAAATGTCTCATGACAATGCAAGGTGTTGGTGGAGGGTTGATGTATGGGACCCCTGTATGATGTTATGCATGTTTGCTTTGTAAGTTCACAAGTTATACTATACACTTAATTGTTTATGTATGTTCATATATAAATGATAAAATAATTGGATTGGTTAGGGGAAAAATACTTTGCTCAGTAGTAATATTTTGACAATGCTCTTTAATCAGTCAAAAAGGTTTAAAAACAATGCAAGTTATTGGTGGTCGGGTGAGATGTTACATATGTTTGATGTTATATGTTTGTTTTGTGAGTTCATAACTTAACATTTACTTTTTATATATGTTTATATATGAGTGATATATTTCAATAAAAAAAGTTAAAAAATAAATTTAAAAAAATGTATGATAAGGGCTAGTTGCTGCCCCCTCCATTACTTTTCCTTTTTCAGATTGATCCCTGGCCATTGTCACTCATTTATTTTTCCAAATGCACTGTAGGATTACTTGTCAAGATCCAATATGGAGTCGAAGGGAAACTTTATTGCAGTAGCACTGCATTAAATTTAAGACTAACTGAGAGAGAATCACCATCCTTAAAATACTGATTCTTACCATAAGATTACAAAGTATATTTTATCACTACAGTCCAATTTTATATCCCTCTCTCAGCCCTTATTGTTTCTGTATCCTCAGTGTTTGATGTTTCTGTAGCCTCAGTGTTTGATGTTGGTAGTCTGTTCATGTATTGCTGTTATAATAAATTACCACAGACTTAGTGACTTAAAATGACAAAAATTTATTATTTTACAGTTCTGCAGGCCAAACATTTAAAATACTTCCCAGGCT
The DNA here is from genome assembly GCF_030445035.2 of Dasypus novemcinctus. Taxonomy (NCBI): domain Eukaryota; kingdom Metazoa; phylum Chordata; class Mammalia; order Cingulata; family Dasypodidae; genus Dasypus; species Dasypus novemcinctus. The sequence continues at coordinate 83,571,501 of NC_080684.1, read as the reverse complement.
AAAATCAAGGTGTTGTAGGGCTGTGTTCCTTTCTGGAGGTTATAAAGAAGAACCTGTTTTCTTGCCTTTCCCAGCTTCTAGAGAAATATTTTATTAAAGGACAACCAGTATATTCCAGGAACTCTGTCTTTTATGAAATAACTAAACCAGATCATTCCCAGTACTGATTAGATAGAGGAACAGAGGGTTATCATCTTCTGTAGTCTAATTATATATGTATATTAACTTAACCAATGTCACAGTAATGTATTTTACTACATATTATACTTTGACCCATACTGTCAGCAATAAATCCTGATTATTTTTATGTTACTGCTAATTCACATATAGCTAGTCTGAATTTTTAACAAATTATTAGAGAAGTTAAGTTTATAGGAAAATCCTTTAGGGAACATAGAGTTCCCATATACCTCCCCTCCTATACTCAGTTTTCCCTATTATTAACACTTTGCATTAGTGTGGTAACTTCGTTACAATTGTGGAAACTATTATTATAATTATACTATTAACCATGGTCTATAGTTTATATTAGCTTTCACTGATTTTGTTGTACAGTCCTAGTGTTTTTAAAAATTTTAATTCTAGTAATTCATATACAAATTAAAATTTCCACTTTTAACCACATTCAAATATATATCATTCAGTGGTATTAAATACATTCAGAATGTTGTGCTACCATCACCATCATCTATTGCCAAAACTTTTGATCACCCCCAACAGAAACTCTGTACTGATTAAGCAATAATTCCCCATCCTCTAGATCTACCCTGGCCCCCAGTAACCATATTATAGTTTCTGACCTTATGGATTTGCTTGTTCTAATTCTTTCATATCAATGAGAGCATATAGTATTTGTCCTTTCATGTCTGGATTATTTCATTCAACATGGTGTCTTCAAGGTTCACCCATGTAGCCACATGTATCAGAACTTCATTCCTTTTTATTGCTGAATTATATACTACAGATAAAACAGGACTTTTTTTCCAGCACCTTAAATATTTGTGTCACTACTTTTTAAAAAAATTGACGTATATCATTCATATATGACAATACATAGTAAAAGTTGTGAACTTACAAAATAAACATGCATAACATCATACAGGGGTCCCATATCTCATTCCATCACCAACAACTTCCATTGTTGTGAAACATTTGTTACAAACTATGCAAGAGCAATATCAAAATATTACTACTAACTATAGTCCTTATCTTACATTCCACATATTTTCCCCAACCCACCTGGTTATTTTTCAAATATATTTTTATTACAGAGGTTGTAAACTTACAAAACAATCATGCACATGTGTAGAATTCCCATGCAATACCCCTTCACCAGCACGCCACACTCTGGTGGAACATTTGTTACAGATTATGAGGTAATGTGCTACTATCTTTTTGCCTCCACAGTTTCTGTGAGAAATTGGCACTTAATCTTGATGAGACTCCCTTGCACATAATATGCTGCTTTTCTTTTGCAGCTTTCAGACTTTCTCATCTTTCTTAACATTCAGTAATTTAAGTACTTGGTGTCTGGCCATGGTTCTCTTGTAAGTTATCCTGTTTGGGGTTGATGTGACTTCTTGAATGTATAGATTCATATCTTTCCTTAAATTTGCAAAGTTTTCTGCCATTATTTCTCTGAATATTTTTTTGCTCCATTCTCTTTCTTCTCCTTCTAGGACTACTACACTATATTGGTATACTTGATGGTCACTTAGGCTCTGGTTGCTCTTTACATTTTTTTCTACCTTCAGCTTGAATCATTTCAATTGAATTGTCTTCTAGTTCATTCTTTCTTTCTTCTGCCAGCTCCAGTCTTCTGTTGAAAACTTCTAGGAATTTTTCATTTCTGTTATTATGGTCCTCCACTCTAGAATTTGTTTTTTAAAATGTCCCTTTATTGAGATTCTTATGTTGTTCACTCACTTTTATCCTGATACACTTTTGTTCTTTTTCTGTGTTTTCCTTTATCTGCTCAAGCATTTTGAGGATAGTTTTTAAAAAGATTTTATCTAATATTTCCAAAGTCTGGTCTTCTTCATTGATGTTTCTGGATTTTTATCTTGTTCCTTTTGATGGGTCATCATTTCTTATATCTTTGCTTTTCTTCTTTTTTCTTTTAAACTCATTGAACATACATGAACATACATAAACAATAAATGTATAGTAATAGTTGTGAACTTACACACACACAAAACATAACACCATACAGGGCTCTCATACCTCACCCTACCACCAATACCTTCCATTGTTGTTAAACATTTTTAACTAATGATTAAAGAGCATCCTCAAAATATTACTACTAATCAAAGTATTTTCCCCCAACCTACCCTATTATTATTTTTATATCATTTAAATATGAACATACATAAACAATAAGTGTATACTAAAAGTTGTGAACTTACAAAGCAAACATGCATAACGTCGTACAGGGTCCCATACATCAGCTCTCCACCAATGAATGACCTGCATTGTCATAAGACATTTGTTACAAATTATGAAAGAATATTGTCAAAATCTTACTACTGGGAAGTGGCTGTGGCTCAATCAGCTGGGCTCCCATCTACCATATGGGATGCCCTGGGTTCACGTCCTGGAGCCACCTTGTGAAGGTAGGCTCACCTGCACGCTGCAGAGAGCTGCCTGGCCTGCAAGTGCCTCAGAGTGTCACCTGGCCCGCAAGCACTGTGGAGAGCTAATTCAGCAAGGGACTCAATGAAAAGGGAGGCAAGTGAAAACACAGAAGAGTGTGCACTGAATGGACACAGAGCAGACAACAAGCAATCCACAAGAAGGAGAGGGAAATAAATACAGACTCACAGAAGAATGCACAGCAAATGAACACAGAGAGCAGACAGCAAGCAAGCCGCAGGGGGTAGACATCTTACTACTAATTATAGTCCTTATCTTACAACATTTGGTGTATTTTCCCCAACCCACCCTATTATTATATTTTAAATATATTTTTAGGGCAAATTTGTAAACTTACAAAACAATCATGCACTTGCGAAGAATTCCCAAACAACACCCCTCTATCAATACATCACACCATGGTAGAACATTTATTACAGATTATGAGATAATATCATCTGATGATTACTAGGTCCATAGTGTATTAATACAATTGGCACACATTTTCTATACTCCCCCATTAGCAGCACAGTGCATAGATGCAAGAATATTACATTATTACCACTAACCACAGTCCATAGGTGACAAAATACAATTTCAGTTGTGTTGTTCTCATGCTTCTCCACACTTTCACCACCCTGCAATAATGATGTTCATTTGCTCTAGCTAACAAAGGACACTCTTGCATCTGTACCATCAACCACAATTACCATCCACCTCTGGGTTTACTGTGCTATTCATTCCCTAGATTATTCTCCAGCATTCTGTCAATTGGCATTTGCATCCCTAGACTACCATTTTCAGCCACATTCCCATTTATAAACCAGTTGTTACTCCACATAATGTGTTACCATCAACTCTATATATTTCCACACTTTTACAGTAAAGCTAATTAAAACTTTTATGTACATTAAAAATTATTATTCATCTCAGTCCTCCTCTTATCTCCTTTAAGAATCTACCATCTACCACAAGGTCTTGAAGATATTTTCCTACATTTTCTTCTAGAAGCTTTATGGTTATTCCTTATATATTCATGTTTTTGATTCATTTTGAGTCAAGTTTTTGATAAGGTATAAGATAGGGTTCCTCTTTCCTTCCTTTGGCTATGGATATCCAGTTCTCTCAGATCCATTTATTGAATGGACTATTCTGCCTGAACTGGGTGGGTTTGACAAGCTAGTCAAAATTCACTTGACCATACATGTGAGGGTCTGTTTCTGAACCATCCATTTGGTTCCATGGTCTATATATCTGTATTTATGCCAGTACCATGCTGTTTCTATCACTGTAGCTAGATAATATGATTTAAAGTCTGGAAATGAGAGTCCTCCAACTTCATTTTCCTTTTTAAGATGTTTCCATCTATTCAGGACCACTTACCCTTCCAAATACATTTCATAATTGTGTTTTCCATTTATTTAAAAAATGCTGGTGGAATTTTTTTGGGGATTGCACTGAATCTGTATATCAATTTGAGTAGAATTAACATCTTAATGATATTTAATCTTCCGATCTGTGAACATGGAATGTTCTTCCAATTATTTAGGCCTTTTTAAATCTCTTTTAACATTGAGTTGCAGTTTTCTGAATACAAGTGCTTTACAACATTGGTTAAGTTTATTCCTGAATATTTGGGTTGTATCTGCAATATTTTATTTTCACCACTCTTTTGACAATATTAGTTACTTTTATTGATATAATCTTCATTTCTAGACTCCCTACCAGGCCTCTCTCTTCTGTCTTTTCTTTTCATGTGGTAGTACATCCTTTAATATTTCCTGCAAAGCCCATCTCTTGGCTACAAACTCTCTCCTTTTCTGTTTATCTGTGAATATTCTAAACTTGCCTTCATTTTCAAAAGACAGTCTTGCTGGATATAAGATTCTTGGCTGAAAGTTTTTCTTTTGTAGTATCTTAAATATATCATACCACTGCCTTCTTGCATCCATGGTTTCTGGTGAGAAATCAGCATTTAATCTTATTGGGTATACTGTATATGTTACGCGTTGCTTTTCTCTTGCTGCTTTCAGAACTCTCCTTGTCTTTGGCATTTGACATTCTGATTAGTATGTGTCTCAGAGTTGGTCTATTTGGATTTTTTTGAATGGGAACATATTGTGTTTCTTGGACATGGATATCTATTTCCTTCAGTAAGGTTGGGAGTTTTTCTACCATTATTTCTTCAAATATTCCTTCTACCCCTTTTCCCTTCTCTTCTCCTTCTGGGACACCCATGACACATATATTTGTACATCTCTTGCTCATGTTTAGTTCCCTGAGACTTTGTTCAAGCTTTTCCATTATTTTATTCATCTGTTGTTTTGTATGTTCACTTTCAGAGGCCATTTCTTCAAGCTCACCAATCCTTTCTTCTGCCTCCTCAAATCCGCTATTATGATTTCAATGTTTTTAAAATTCTATTGCACCTTTCATTCCCATCATATGTGCTATTTTTCTATATATGCTTTCAAATTCTTTGTGTTTATCCAATGTCTTCTTAATATCCTTAATCTCTTTAGCTGTCTCATTGAATTTATTAAGGAGATTTGTTTGAGTATCTATGATTAGTTGTCTCAACTCCTTTATATCATCTGGAGGCTTATCTTGTTCCTTTAACTGGGCCATATCTTCCTGTTCCTTGGTGTGGATTCTAATTTTTTGTTGGTCTCTTGGCACCTGGCTTACTAGAATATTTATTCTGGGTGCATTTTACTCTTTAGTTTAGGGCTTCCTGTCTTTTCTCCCTTGCTGGTTGTGTCGTAGGAACCAAGGATGTAGCTGGTGTTATAAATTGTGGAGGCTCAAACTGCCCTCATTGCCCCAGGGTCCAGTGAAGGTTCTCCCAACTTTTTCCTTTGTCAGGGGTAGGGACAGAGCCACAGCTGTGTGTAATAATCAGTCATGCAGGCCTTGACTGTAGTTGCCCAGAAGACTGATGAAGCTTCACGCCCCTTTCCCACCTGCCTGGGGTGGGGTGGACCTGCAGGTGTGGGCAGCAATCTCTGTCATGTGGTTCCAAAATGAATGCAGCTGCCCCAGTAGACTTTGGACTATTTGGTTTGTGCCAACTGAATGTACCTGCGTATATCTGGAGAGGCTTGTGCAGGTCCCACCAGCTTCCTTCCTGTCATAAATTGAGCTGAAGCCTTGGCTAGGACTGCACTCTGACTGGGTGAAAGAATCTGGTCCCTATCATCACTGTAACTTTCAGTCAGCCCTGCTTCTTCTCATGCTGGGGGCAGAGTCAAGGTGGTGTCCACCGGCCTCTTTCTGACTTGGACATGTACAAACTTCAGCTATTCTTAGGGTTATATTTTAGCAAACCAAATTTACTAATCTGTAGCTGAAGTTGGGGGCTAACCGTTTCTTCCTCCCCTGTCTTTGGGAGGTGGAGCTTTCAATTCCAGCTGTGGAATAGCTTCCCAGCTGTCTTGTGCCTCCAGTGGAGTATGGGCACTGGCCTCTGTGGTGTGGAGCACTCTACTTATGAGTCTACTCTGCACATGAGCAGTCTCCTCCTTCCATTCTTTCAAGGATGTTGCAAGATGTCCTTCTGGTCTCCTGGAGCCCCCCATATAGGTGCTTTAGATAGCTCTGGGTGATTACTAATTGCCCTGTAGCAGAAGCTATCTCTTGGAGCTCCTTACGCTGCCACCATCTTGCTGGTTATCTTCTCTTTGTTTTGTAATCTATTGTTGCACACTGTATATATTAATATTTTAAAGTGTTAACTTTGTGATTTAGTCTCTCAGCTGTTCCTTAGGTTTGTATCCAGCTATTTATATGACAGAGGTTTCTTTGAATGTGGCTAACAGAAACAAAATAATGCAAAAAACACCTTTCACATTCTTCGCAAATTGGCTATGCATTGGCTGGTGCTCTCCTTCAGAGTTTAACCCTGCTATGAAAGAGATCACTTTGAAACTAAAGTGAAGTACAGGGTTCTTTCTGTTATTTCTGTGCCTGAGTGTTGACCTGTGCTTATCCTTGCTTGTTGCATTAAGAATTCCCTTCTCTATGGGAATTTGTACGCTCCCTCTAATCCCTATCCATACTCTTTTGCATGTCTGAAAACAGGTAATCATTTGCCCCCAGGCCACTTTAACTTAATTGTTTCTTATACTGCTTTAGTAGTCCAGAGTCTGCTTCTGCTTGCAAGGCAAGTTCTGACAGGTGGAGCCATAGATGTTGGTAACAACATACAGGCACCCCAGTATGTCTATAGGGGTTGCTCTGCTTTCTCTAGAAGAGGGCCATGGACCCACAATACGAGCACAAACTGGGTCCTCAATACATTTTTCCAACCACTTTTAAAAGCATTTAAAGCTTTGTGTTCTTGGCTCATTACAACCCCTGTTACTGCAACCCTTTAACTGTTTTCCAGAATTCTGAGAAAGATGTCTCTGCCAGTTTTTGCTATTTGTAAAATATTCTGCATGAGAAAGGCACCCTAGAATATCTTATAAGACATTCTTTTAAGACTACTATCTTGGTCAGCTGGAAGTCCCATACTTAATTTTTGTAACTAGTCTCTGACTAAAGTATTGACTTATATTTAATCATGAATATTCTTTGACTTTTCGATCCATATATACTACTGATAGTTTTAAACCTTTATAGAAACACAGGGTAAACAACATATGAAAGCCTATTATATAGAGTTTTTATTGTTAATTCTCTTTTTTTTTTTTTTTGGCAGAGGGATAATGTTAAATCATTTCATTCAGTGCTATCAGCATGGATCATCTTTTCAAAGAAGTATAATCTGGTCCATACATTACATAATCAACTATAGCAGGTAGGATGAGGCAGGCTAAATAAGCTTAAGCATTGAAACCAGACAACCCCTCAGTAGGGAGTTTGGGTAGTACAGGGCCTTAGGGAACTGTCTGGGATTCAGGGACAGGACATTCAGGGACAGGAACAGGACATTTGCTAGGGAGCTTACAAAGACCAAGGTAGAGCACACAGTCCCAAGCATGCTACTATTATAAAAATTCAGACACAGAAATGATTCTAAGACCCAGGAACCATGCACTAGAAAAAGGTAAGCTCCATATTGCAAGAAAATGCAAAAACTGTTAACCAAATTTGAATCTAATTTTGCTAGATTAGATACGATGAAGTTTGAAAGGTGCCTCAAAAATTGTTGGGCCACAGCTTTTTCCATCTCTCTTGCCCGTTAACAGGCATTACCACCAAGGATATTTTGTCAGTGAACTTTTATATAAATATCAAAGTTTCCAATGGTAGGGGAAATAGAGTCTATAAAAGTTAGGAAGTTGACAGGGCTAGCTACTACCTAGTAACATATAGAGTTTCCTCATTCCCTAGTTGTAACAATAAATATCTTGTCATTGTCCTTTTTATTTATAATATAGTAAAATGAACACTAGATTTGTTTACACAAGACCTAGTCTGGAGTCTTGGTTCTTCCATTAACTAGTTCCTTAATATTCTAGAAGACACATAATTCTAAGCCTTAGTTTCTTGATAGGGATAATAGTAACATATTGCTGAGGTTGGGAGGGCTAAATGATTCGTTTTGCAGACACTACACTATACAAATCTAGTTGGTATTATTTCCACAATGATTTGATGATTTGTCTCTGTTATAGATTTTTGTTGTTGTTTTGTTTTGTTTGCTTGTTTTTGAGGTGCAGGGAGCCAGTGAATGAACCTGGGACCTAAGACCTTGTACATGGGAAACTGGCGCTCATCCCCTGAGCCACATTGGCTCCCCTGAGTTGGTTCCCCTGCCTGTTTTGCTTGTTGTTTGTTTTTGTTTTCCATTTCAGGAGGCACCAGGAACCAAACCTGGGACCTCCCATGTAGGAAGCTGGCACTCAACTGCTTGAGCCACATCCACTCCCTTGTTAAAGTTTTTGAATAGCATTGTTTCTGACTTTATTCATTCAACAGATGTTTTTTTAAGTGTGTACTTTGTGAATAAGATGGTCATGATCCTTGCCTGTATAGAGCTTTGAATTTAGTGGAGGATTCAGGCCTTAAAATAAATTGAAATATTTCATATAGTAATTTATTCAGCATACATTCAGAATCCTGCTATGATGCTAGACAAGTGCATCCTTAGAAATTCACCCCATTTACCTTATCAATTAATGGGATTATGTTTAAACTTGCCTTATTGATCCAGATCATGTTATTTGAATGATCTTACCATATGGCTCATAATGTGTTTAATGAAATTGCTCAGCATGTGAATTTTGAGACAATGTCAGCTTTTTAAAAAGAATTAATATATCCTATACCTACAGCATACTATGATTCCCTAATCAAATAAAGTTATGATGAAAATGAAATGACTTTATTTTGACCTGACATACTCTTAGTAACCTGATGTTAGCATTTGAAAGTGAATTAATTAGGAGAGAAACAAGACTGGTGGCGAGGAGGCTCTTTTGGAAGTTGTTAGAGCAATTCAGGTAAGATAGAATTAATAGTGATGTGGAGTAGAATGGTAGTTAGATGGAGAGAAATGGATGAAACTGAGATATAATTCAGTGATAAGTCACAGAATTTGATGATTGATTGGAAATGATATTGAGGAAGAATGAGAAGTGAAGGATGGCCCCCTGAGCTTTGAGTGAATGTGTGTATGGAAGTGCTATTTCCTGACTGGGAACAAAGGATAAGGCATGATTTGAGGAGAAGTAGATAAAATGTTTAAAGACTTTTTGGAAAAGTGAACATGAGAATAATCATGGATGTCTTGGAAAAGATGAATATGAGGAGAGAAATATCCTACCAGATAGTAAAATCGGTTTTAAGGCTAAAATAATCAGTGTGATTCTGATACTAGAACAGCCTGACATAAGGAACCAATTTTTAAAAACCTAGAAACAGATTAAACTATGTGGAAGCATATGGTATATATCTATTGTCACAGGAATTCTACTTCAAAGGAAATAATTGAACATGGAAACAAAAATATATGCAAAAGAATGTTCCTTTACAAGCAGAGAATTGCATTTCCATGGTTGACTCAATAAATTATGACTGTATGTATATTAGGACCTAACCCTAAAGTTATCATGTATTCATATATTTATTGTCATGAAAAATAATTCTCAGTACATTATTAGAGGTAAATAGACTAGAAAAAATTTGTATAACACCGTCATGTATTTATGAATAATATAAATTTATTATATATTATATAAAATTATATTTATATATAATATAAAACTCTATGAACCCTAGTCTTACTTTAGATGGGGAAATATAATGCCTTCCTCAATTTTCTACAGAATTTACTGGACATACAATCTCAATTTTCATGTCACCTCTTGCTGAAAATTCAGTCATGCAGAATTCTTGATTTCACACATTTTTCTTCTTTGTGACTCTTCTTGATTCTCTGCTACATGGCTGTTAGATTAGGCAACTGTGGGACGAGTTGCTACATGGTGCATAATAAGAATACAGACCCAGGCACAACAGATTTTCACAGGTGATCACTTTAATTCTTACACTTAGGAGAAAGTGTCAATGTCAATGAATTGTGGTATAGCTAAAAAGTGGACTCCTATGCTGCACTGAAAATAAATGAAACTCAGAAAGATAGTATTGATTGATTGCTCACAGAAGAATAAGAACTTTTCATACTATTTACATGAAGTTCAAAACATATGATATTGAACAATTTATTCTTTGTTGATACTTAACATATGTAGCTAAAATTTAGGAACAATCCCATGAATTATAAATACAAAGTTCAGAACAGTACTTTGGCCTGGTAGAGGAGGGAGAAAGAGGCCCTTGGAGGCATAAATAATTTAATGATAATGTCTGTCTCTTAAGCTGAGTGGTAAGCACATATGGATTCATTTAGTATTAATATTATTTTCATACCACTTTTTCTCTTTTGAAAGTACTGATGAGGAATTTTGTTGAATGTCTTACTTCTTGACTATATGAAATGTTTTCTTACAAAAACATAATTTCACTTTCTTTGTTTTACCATCTCCTTCCTTTGAGAACTCACCTTCCATAAAGAAACTGTTTATTACAGAGATGTCTATTCCAATGAGAAATTATTATACTCCCTTAGGAAGCAAAGGAGTGTGTACTTCATTAATGTTTGAAGTATTTTTTCTTTCCTTTGCATATACTCATGTCCACACACACACATTTACAGAGGAAACAGTCTAGGAGGATATACACCAAAATGTTAGCATTAATTATCTCAGTGTGCTGGGTTTCCATGTGATTTTTCCCTTCTTTATATTTTTAAATTTTTCTCTAATAAACACACATACTTCCTTTATTAAGGCACACTAACACATTCTGTGTGGTTAAATTCCAGAGTTTTCAAGGCCTTTAAAATCTTCAATAAACACAGTAAAATTCCATCTTAACCAAATTCATGAAGAATGGGTTGGGCTGAGTAATTTAGTTTTAGGATAAACTAGAGTTTAGGAAACTCTTTTTACATAGACTATTTACAATCGTATCATTAGAATTATTATGATTTCAGTTTTTCCATTTTGGATATTCAAGGTAATAAATAATAATAACCAAATTTTTAAAAATTTACATCTGAAAAAGGCACAAACATTTATTTTCCTAAATGGCATTTAGATTTGTTTGAAAGGATACTGCATATTATTCAGTAGATCAATAAATAGTTAATGAGCAGCTACTAGGTGGCAGGACCTGTATTAGATTCAGAGGATAGAGTGGTGAACAAGACAAAGTCCAGCCTTCCTAGAGTTCATAGTCACCTGACGTATTCACTGCATAATGTGTTTCATCCATAATTTCATTAATAGATAATTCTTCTGTTGGAAGACTTCCAGTAATGAGGAGTTCCTGCTGTTTCTTTCTAGTGCTATTTCTTAGTTAATTATTATATTAGTGCATTTTCATTTTAAAAGATAAGCAATATTTTTAATTGATAGAAAATTGCATTTTGTATTGATCCAGATTTGTCCTGTTTGACTTGTAAACATTGGTCTTTGTTCTGCCCTTAAGAGGTATACATCTACCACGAGAGCTACCTTCCCCAAACCACCTTTGATAGCTTTTCAAATGTGTTTAGAAAACTATTATATGGCTGTAAGTCACTGCAGGTCCTTTCATCATTTTTTCTGTGACATGGTTTTTAAATCACATACCATGCTGATTGCTTTCCTCTGGATGCTTTCAACTTTGTCACCCTTTGTTGTTAAAAATAAATTACTCCCAATTTCCCTCCTGCAATAGAGTAGAATGAACATAATTGACTCTTTGATGTTTGAGGGTCTGATATAGTCTGAAAGCAATTACACTGACCTTGAATATATTCTGCAGTACTGTAAATATCATTATATAAAACATAGGAACTTGTACTAAATTGTTGCCAATGCTTGGATATATCTTGAAGGATTTTTTTGAAAATATGAGCTTATTATCTTATTTGTCTTTTTCTCTTGATAGTGGATTATACATTATAAAGGTAACACACATCAAAAGCAAAACATGATTAATTGTGAAATTCATCAGGCAGATAATTTCTTCTTCAGGCAGTGAATGTCCTGAGAGCAAAGTTATGTCTTACTATTTTTTAAAAATCCCCAGCACTTATCACAATCCTAGATATATAATAAATGCCCAATAAATATTTGTTGACCAATTAATATCTTACATATCAGAAATTAGGATCTTGTCAAATTAAATAAAATCCAATTTTAGAATATATTGAAGAATCAACAAGATAGAATTGGATCTAAATGTTATGCTAACCAGAAAAGAGCAACCTTAGTATATTTCTTGACAGTATTCACAAAGAAAAATACTAGTGTATTGCATGGGAATATTTTAATTCCAAATGAAAGAAAACCCAATTAGCAATAGCTCAAATTATAAAAATTTTATTATTTATTTTAGAAGTAACCCTAGGGCTATTTTAATGTCTTAATGATATCATCAGGGTCCCAGGCTCTTTTTATTCTTCTGTCACCATTCTCAGCCTGTTGCCTGTTTGATATTAGACTTATTGCCTTATAGGTCACAAGATGCTTGGCCTAGCTCCAGGTATTAAAACTTCATCCAGAGAGAGGAACCTAGGAATATCCAGGCTCTGAATGAGCCTCCTTGCATGCCTCACTGATAGAAAAAAATGTTTTTCTAGGAGCCTTCCATCAAACTTCCCTTTATATTTAACTGACCAAAAGTGAGTGAGACACATGGTTTTTACTAGGAGGTAGGCAAAAGAGTGGTGTCTTGGGAATAAATATTGATTAGCTAATTTATGCAACAACTAGAAAATAGACACATATTACAAAAAGAGGTCACAAGGGAAGACCTATACAAGGTTCAGTGTTAAATTTAGGGAAACCAAATTATAAAAATACTTTATTAGTTTACATTTCCTAGTTTTTGTATATCAAACAAGGTTGTGTCATTATCACAAAGCTGTCTTTTTATTTTTTTATTTTTTCCTTTTCTTTTCAGGAGTCCTATCCAAAGAAGAGGAATTACACTATGGAAATGGTACCATCTGCTTCTCTGGATACATTTCCTTCAGAAAATGAGAACTTTCTGTGTGATCTCATGGACACAGCAGTTACAAAGAAGCCTTGCTCCTTAGAAATTGCAATGGCACCTACCTCAAGAACTGGTAATATATGTGCATATATATATATATGAGTTTATATATATGTATAAACTCACAATTGGACCAGTTTACTTTCATGCTTGTTTATGTGATGATGCATCATTACTGTTTTGATTTCTCACTATATTGTGAAAACCAAGGACCCCAATTTAATTACAATAATCCATTTTTGCTGTATGAAGTGAATCCAGGTAAGTCAGAGTTTTTCATTTCAAGTTTCTTCTGGAAGTTTTATGGCTCTTGCTTTTATTTTTAGGTTGTTGATCCATTTTGAGTTAATTTTTGGATAAGGTGTGAGATAGAGGTCCTCTTCCCTTCTTTTGGCTGTAGATATCCAGTTCTTTCAGCACCGTTTTGTTGAATGGACTGTTCTGCCCCAGCTGTGTGGGTTTGATAGGCTAGTCAAAAATCACTTGACCATACATGTGAGGGTCTGTTTTTGATCCATCAGTTTGGTTCCATTGTTCTATGTATCCGTCTTTATGCCAGTACCATGCTGTTTTTACCACTATAACTTGGTCGTATGATTATAGTCCAGAGATGAGGGTTCGCTTTTCCTTTTATGATGTTTCTGGCTATTCAGGACCCCTTACCCTTCCAAATAAATTTGCTAATTGTGTTTTCAATTTTTTTTTAAATGCCGGTGGAATTTTTAAAATGCTGGTGAATTTTATCAGGGTTGAATTGAATCTGTATATCAGTTTGACTAGAATTGACATCTTAATGATGAGCATGGAATGTTCTTCCAGTTATTTAGGCCTTTTTAAATTTCTTTTAACTTTGGGTTGCAGTTTTCTGAATACAAGTGCTTTGCATTGTTGATTAAGTTTATTCCTGTGTACTTGAGTTTTATCTGTCATATTTTATTTTCACCACTCTTTTGACACTTTTAGTTACTTTTATTGATATAATATTCATTTCTAGACTCTCTTCCAGGCCCCTCTCTCCTGTCTTTTCTTTTCAGGCTCTAGTACACCCTTTAGTATTTCCTGAAAATCTGGTCTCTTGCTTAGAAATTCTCTCAGTTTCTGTTTATCTGTGAATATTCTAATCTTGCCCTCATTTTTGAAAGACATACTTGCTGGATATAAAATTCTTGGCTGGAAGTTTTTCTCTTGTAGTATCTTAAATATATCAGACCACTGTCTTCTTGCCTCCATGGTTTCTGATGAGAAATCAGCACTTAATCTTATTGGATATCCCTTATATGTTATGCATTGCTTTTCTCTTGCTGCTCTCAGAATTCTCTCTTTGTCTTTGGCCTTTGGCATGCTGATGAGTATGTGTCTTGAAGTTGGTCTATTTGGATTTTTTCAGATGGGAGTATGTTGTGCTTCTTGGACAGGGATATCTATGTCCTTCAATAGGGTTGGGAAATTTTCTAACATTATTTCTTTAAATATTCCTTCTGCCCCCTTTCCCTTCTCTTCTCCTGGGACTCCCATGACATGGATATTTGCATGACTTTTGCTGTCATTGCTGAGACCTTGTTCAATTTTTTCCATTATTTTCTTTATCTGTTCTTTTGTATATTCACTTTCAGAGGCCATTTTTTGAAGCTCACCAATCCTTTCTTCTGCCTCCTCAAATCTGCTATTATATGATTCCAATGTTATTTTAAATTTCATTTATTTTGCCTTTCATTCCCATGAAATCTCCTATTTTTCTCTGTATGCTTTCAAATTCTTCTTTGTGCCCACCCAGTGTCTTCTTAATTTCCTTAATCTCTTTAGCCATCTCATTGAATTTATTAAGACTTGTTTGAACATCTATGATTAGTTGTCGCAACTCCTTTATGTCATTTGGAGGCTTGTCTTGTTCCTTTAACTGGGCCATATCTTCCTGTTTCTTGGTGTGGATTGTAATTTTTTGTTGGTGTCTTGGCATCTGGCTTACTAGAGTATTTATTTTGGGTGCAGTTTTTCTCTTTAGTTTAGGGCTTCCTACCCTTTCTCCCTTGCTGGTTGTGCAGTAGGAGCCAAGGATGTAAGTTGTACTATAAACTGTGGAGGCTCAAGTTGCGTTCATTGCCCCGGGGACAGATGAGGGTCTCCCAACTTTCTCCTTTCCCAGAGGTAGGGACAGAGTCACAGTTGTGTGAAATAATCCAAGTCATGCAGGCTTATACTGTAGTTGCCCAGAGAGACTGATGAAACTTCACGCCCCTTTCTCCCCTGCCTGGGGCATGGATAGCTGCAGGTGTGGGCAGAAATCTATGCAGTACAGGTCCAAGATGACCGCAGTTGTCCCAGTAGACCTTTAATTATTCAGCTTGTGCCAGCCAAAGGTACCCTCAGTTACCTGGATAGACATGCTGAGCTACCAGCCTCCTCCTTGCTAAAGGTGGGACTGAAGCCTAGGCTAGGGCTGCAGGCGGATTCGGGTGAAAGAAACCGGTTCCTACCATCACTGTGATATTTGGTCAGCCCTGCTCCCCTCAAGTTGGGGGTGGGGTCAAAACGGAGGCCACCGGCCTTTTTCAGACTTAGACAAATTCACGCCCCAGCTGTTCCTAGGGTTATTCTTTAGCCATCCGAGTCTACCAATCAGTAACTGAAATCAGCAGCCAACCATCTCCTCCTCCCCTGTTTTGGGGAAATGCAGCTTCCAATTCCAGTCATAGAACAGTTCCTGGGGCAGCTTGTGCCACCAGAGTAGGACAATCACTGACCTCCACTGCTTGGCCGGCAATTTCCCGGAGAGGCTGGCGCAGGTATGTCCCTGCAGCTTCCTCCCTGTTGGAGATGGCACTGGGTCTTAGGCTAGACCTGCAATCTGACATGGATGGAAAGAAGCTGGTCTCCACCAGCCCTGAGATTTTCAGTCCCCCCCACTTCCCTTTGTACCAGGTGTAGAGTTAAGATGGTGGCTCCTGGCCTCTTTCTGATTTGGACAGGCTCAAACTTTAGCTGTTCTCAGGATTATACTTTAGCATGCTGAATTTTACTCATCAGTAGCTGAAGCTGGTGTCCAACCATCTCTTCTTCCCCCATATTTGGGAAGTGGAGCTTTCAATTCCAGCTGCAGAATAGCTCCCAAGGTGGCTTGTGCCTCTGGTGCCAGATGGGCACTGGCCTCCGGTATGTGGAACGCTGTACTTATGAATCTTCTCTGCAGATGGGCAGCCTCCTCCTTCTATTCCTTCAGATGTTGCAGAATGCCCTTCTGGCCTCCTGAGGCCCCCAAACAGGTGCTTCAGCTAGCTCCAGATAGCTCTGGGTATTTGCTAACTGTCCTGTAGCAGGAGCTGACTCTAGGAGTTCCTTACTCCACCACCATCTTGCTTTGTCTATTCTGCATCACTTTTTATAATCTAACTCTGAAAGATCATCATTTGTACTATAATCTCTAGTCTGCTCATATTCAAGAGGATAGAACGTAGATCATACCTCTTGATTGAAAGAGTGTTAAAGTCACTTTGTAAGGCGAGTTATAGGATGGGAGATTCTTTTGCTGTCATTTTTGGGAAATACAATCTTCTCTTTGGGCCTAACAGTTCACATTAATTTCACATGCAAATTATACTCATCACCTCCTTCAAGTTTTGAAAATATCAGCCATTACAACATCAAAATCAAGGATCTCTTTACCTAAATCAGGATCAGGATCCTTGGTGCAGTTCTTATGGTACAGGAACTTGAATACCTTTGCACTTTGCAATTATCACCTCTGCACTAAAAGACAAGTACACATTTCCTACATGTCCAAAATCTAGTGATGGGACAGGCAAAGGATAAACACAGTGGTGCTTCTGTTCAAGAACAGGTCAAACAGGGATAACACAGTAGTCACTGGTCTGTTGCAATTCTGAATCTAGTTAGGCAAAAGTTACCAGTTCCATGATTAAGAAGTTAGTCTTATGGGCTATGAGTTGTACTCTGTGGTTCTTGGCTCCATCCCTGAGCCTTGGTTCAACCCATGTGTCTTTCTTCCTTTTCTATAAAAAGTAGCCAATGTTTGAAACTGAGCATCTTTCTTACCTGCTTTCTCTCTGAAAAAGAGTAGGGGTTCAAAGACATTTTAATTTTGTAACTGTCTCTGTTCCTTCCAGTCTAAGTTATAGAATTTCTCGAAAAACTTTATGAGCTTTTAATGTTTCCATTATAATCCAATCCAGTAGACAAAAAGTTTATATTTCAGATATGCCCTTCTCTACCTTGAGACTCCTGGGGGGCAATAGAAATCCTATTATTTAACAGAGAGGATCAATGAGGCATGCCCTTAAAAACCTCGGAGAGCCTTTTGTCTGGCTTAAAGATTCTGTGAAGCACCACCTTAGATATTTCTTGGGTCTTAACAATTGATTTTTTACTCCTATCTAAAAATTTTTCTCAAGTGCAGTTTTTTAATTAGAGAAGCTGTAGATTTACAAAAAAATCATGCAGAAAATACCAAGTTTCCATATAACTCCTCATATATAGTTTTCCATATTATTAATATTTTCAATGTATGAAGAAATATTATTATAATTATATTGTTAATTATAGTCCATAGTTTACATTAGGGTTCACTATTAGTGTTGTACAGTTCTAAGGAGGTTTTAAATTTTTTATTCTAGGAACATAGATACAACCTAAAATTTCCCCCATTTAACTATATTCAAATATATTCAGTGCTGCAAATTATACTCACAATATTGTGCTAACGTAAGCAACATCTAACATCAAAACTTTCCCATATCCCTAAGCAGAAAATCTGTAACAATTAAGCATTAATTCCCCATTCCCTAGTCCCTCCTAGGCCTCTGGTAAATTGTATTCTAGTTTCTGACTATGAATTTGCTTCTGCTAAGTATTTTGTGTTGGTGAAATTATTCCATTTTTGTTTGGGTGGGACTAATTTCACTCAACACGATGTCTTCAAGGTTCATCTATGTTGTCTCAGGCCTTAGAACTTCATTCCATTTTACAGCTATATAATATTCCATTGCATGTATATACTACATTGTTTATGTTTTCATCTTTTGATGGACACTTGAGTTGATTTCATTTTTTGGCAATTGTGAAGACTGCCACTGTGAACATTGGTAGGTAAATATCTGTTTGAAGCCCTGCTTTCAATTCTTTTGGATATATTCCTAGAAGTAGGATTGCCAGGGCATATGGCAATATTATACTTACCTTTCTGAGGAACTCCCAAATTGTTTTCCACAGTGGCTGCACCATTTTACATTCCCACCAGCCATAAGTGAGTGTTCTATTTCTCCACATCTTCTCCAACTTGTTTTCCGATTGTTTGAATAGTAGCCATTCCAGTGGGTTTGAAATGTATCTCACTGTGGTTTTGATTTGCATTTTCCCAATAGCTAGTGTTGTTGAACATGTTTACATGTGCATTTTGCTATTTGTACATCTTCTCTGGAAAATTGTCTATTCAAATTTTTACCCATTTTTAATTGGGTTGTTTGTACTTTTGTTGTTGAATTGTAAGATTTCTTTATATATTCTGGATATTCAAACCTTATTGGATATGTGTTTTCTAGATATTTTCATCCATTCTGTAGCTTGTCTTTATATTTTTCTTGATGAAGTCCTTTGATGCACAAAATTTTTAATTTTGGTGGAATTCCATTTATCTATTTTTTCTTCTGTGCCTTTGCTATAACATATAAGAAATCATTATTAACACAATGTCCTAAACCAGCTACCCTATGTTTTCCTCTAAGAGTTCTATAGTTTTGGCACTTGTATTTAGGTCTTTGGCCCATTTTGAGTGAATTTTGTATATAATGTAAGGTAGGGGTCCACCATCATTCTTTTCATATGGATATCCAGATTAGTCAGCCCCATTTGTTAAAGAAACTATTATTTACCCATTGAGCTTAACAGCCTTGTCAAAAATCACTTGACTATAGATGTGAATTTCTGAGTTATTGATCCTGTTCCATTGGTCAATGTGTCTGTCTTTATGCCAGTACCATGCTGTTTTTTTTTTACCACTGTAGCTAAGTAATATGCTTTAAAATCTAGAACTGAGAGTCCTCCAACTTTGTTCTTCCTTCTTGAGATCTTTTTGTCTATTCGGGGCCTTACCCTTCCAAATAAATTTGATAATTGGGCTTTCCATTTTTGTAAAAAAAGGCTGTTGGAATTTTTATTGGGATTGTGTTGAATCTGTAAATCAGTTTGGGTAGAATTGACATCCTAACAATATTTAGTCTTCTAATCCATGAACACGGCATGTCTTTCAGTTTCTTTCAGCAATGTTTTGTAGTTTTCTGAATATAGGTCCTTTATGGCCTCGGTTAAGTTTATTCCTAAATATTTTATATTTCCTTAATTTTATTTCTAAATATGTCATATTAAGTAATTATTTATCCTCTTTCTGTATGCCCTATTCTTTATTGAAAGTGCTGTATTGAAAACTACTACATTTAATGTAGAACCACCCATTTCTTTCTTCAAATCTTTCAAAATTTACTTCATATATTTTGTGGCTCTGCTGTTAGGTGCATATGTATTTTTATGTTTCCTTGTTGAACTGACTCCTTTATGAGTATATCATGTTCTTTTTTTCCCTTGTAGGAGTTTTTTTTACCTAAATTCTGGTTTGTTTTTTTTTGTATCAGTACAAGTATGCCAGCTCTCTTTTGGTTACTATTTGGATTATATTTGTTCCATCCTTTCATTTTCACTCTACTTGTGTCTTTGAATTTAAGATGAATCTCTTATAAATAGCATATAGTTGGGTCATACTTTTTTTATCCATTCTGCCAATCTGTGCCTTTTGCCTGGAGAGGTTAGTCCATGTACATTTAAAGTAACTACTGATAAAAATTACTTTCTTCCGCTACTTTTCTTTTTGGTCATATACCTTTTAGGTTCCTCAATTCTTCCATTAATGCCTACTTTCATATTTATTTGATTTTTTAGAGTACGATTTTAAGATCCTTCTCATTTCTTTCTGTATATATTTGTCAATTATTTTTTCATAGTTATCATGGAGTTACATTTAGCATTCTAAATCTGTAATGATCAGTTTTTATTTGATACACCTTAACTTCATTAAAATATACATTAATGATTTCTCTATCCCTTCATCTCCTGTTTGTTGTTGTACTTGTTCAGATTATATTTTTATACATTGTATAATCCAAACCATAGATTTATCTTTATTTTTATGCATTTGCACTTTAGAACCTATAAGAACTAAAATGTGGAGTTATATCCTAAAAAATATAATACAATAATACTGGCATTTGTAATTGTCCGTATTGTTACCTTTACAAGAGATCTTTATTTCTTTATGCCACTTGCATCCATTGTCTAGTGTCTTCTCCTTTCAATCTGAGCAATTTCCTTTATCATTACTTATAAGATAGGTATAGTAGTAATTGACATTTTCAGCTTTTTTATTTGGAACTATTTTAATCTGTCCTTCATTTATTTTTTATTTTTTTATTTTTATTTTTAATATTACATTTAAAAATATGAGGTCCCCATATAGCCTCCATCCCCCCCAGACCACTCCTCCCACATCAGTAATGTCTTTCATTATCATGGCCCATTCATTGCATTTGGTGAATACATTTTGGAGCACTGCTGCACCACATGGATAGTGTTTTACATTGTAGTTTACACTCTCACCCAGTCCACCCAGTGGGCCATGGCAGGACCTACAATGTCCAGCAACTGTCCCTGCAGTACCACCAAAGACAACTCCAAGTCCTGAAAATGCCCCCACATCATATCTCTTCTTTCCTCTCCCTACCCTCAGCAGCTACCATGGCCACTTTCTCCACATTAATGCTACATTTTCTTCCATTACTAATCACAATAGTTCCAGAATAGAATATCAATAAGTCCACTCTAATCCATACTCTATTCCTCCATCCTGTGGACCCTGGCATGGTTGTGTCCACTCCACCTCTATATTGAGAGGGGGCTGAGATTCCACATGGATGGTGGATGGTATTCCCCTGCTTGCAGTTGTAGGCACTCTTGGCTCCCTGGTATGGTGGTTGACCTTCTTCACCTCCCTATTAGCTGGCTGGAGTAAGTTCATTAAACCAGAGGGTAAGAGTTGCAGGTCTGTTGAGGTTCAGGGCCTGGCTATCACATGTACAGTCCAGAGATTCATGTCCCTGAGCATACACCAAACCCCAGTGCCAACCACAGATCCAGTAAAAGTAACAGGAGAAGCTTGTGAACAAACATCTGAGTTCAACTCCATCACACTCAGGAACACAAACTCCAAAGTAGGGCCCGCTGACATGGCACTGAACTCCAGAGCCATCTGCCATGACCATAGAACCTGTGGGTCTCTGTAGCCCTCAGAAGAATCAATACCTGGGCTGGGCTGGTATCTACTTTGGCTTCTCTGGGACCCTGCTGAGGCATGCATAAGAGTGACCCCTCTGATGACCTCCCAACTCTTTTGGAGACTCATAGCCATATATACTCTTTTGTCCTTTCCATTTCCCCCTTTTATTCAAGATCAAAAAGCATTTTTGACACCTGACATTACATGTAGGCTGAGACATTCTGCTGGTCTGAGTTGAACCTTTTATTCAAGGTCATTTTCTAGTTACATCATCAGCTGGTACTTGGTAGTAATCCTGCAGCACCAGGGAGGCTCATCCCTGGGAGTCATGTCCCATGCTGAGTTTGACTTTGAGAATGGCCACATTTAAGCAACATGGAGGCTCTTAGGAGGTAATTCTTAGGTACCCTGCAGCTCTAGGCCTAGTTCTTATTTCAGGCACACAGGCTCACAAGCATAGTCATTAGTATCAAGGGCTCATTGTTGAACCATCCTTTTTTGTTGGTCTTAGCCATTGCACTTGCAGGATTGGTGCTGTTCCATTGGGGAATGTGATAGAACCCTCCCCGCCTCCCACCCCTGGCTAGGAACTCAGCACTCCCTCAGTTGTCCTTTTTAACTGTAACCAAACATTTTTATGTACCCTGTATACATGCCCTGGAGAACTCCCTTCCAATCATGTGCCCCCTATCAATAATATCCCACACCAGTACTCCTCCCCTGCCATAGTTGCACCTCTCTGTGATCCAAAACTTCTTCAAAAATGAAACCTAATATATTGCCAGGTTCCATTAATAGTAAAATGGAATATAGTGATGGGTTTAAAGGTTAGATATAGAATACATACTAATTCAGAAAAATTAAAGTAAAAATAAATTGGGATATCAGAAAATTAAAAAATGAAAAGGCTTTGTTTTTGATGTTTTGCCTTTTATCACTGCTATAAGTGTTGCCCTGTATGTACAGTGGCAAGGCAATTTCTTCCACTTCTTTCTCAGTGTTTACAACCTTTTATTTCTTTTCTCTTTTTTCTAATTATTGTTTGTCTTCACAAATGTTTTAGACCACAGTAATTCATATATACAATGTATGTTACTCCCACATATCCAGCATTGAACACTTTGTCCCTTCCCTAGCAATGATCTTTTTACATGCTCATATTATATTTACTGCAACTGATGTACAGATATTGAGACAATAGCTTTCAAACATGGTTACACTTGGGTTTATATTATGGTTTACATTTTAGCCTATGGGCTTCTGTACATTTTTGGTGTACTTTAATGTGTCCTATATCCATCTCTGCATAATCTTGTGGAACACTTCCATTGCCCCACAGTTACACTGATTCCATCTATTCAATATCTCTTCCCCCCTCCACTCAGGGCCCACAGTAACAATCAATCTTCATTACTTGAAGGACCATATTCAGAGATATTTACAACGATGTTGAGTGCTTGACATACTCGACTACCTTAACCCACTGGGAGCCACCAATTCTCTCAAGAGATCTAATTCCCTCTATTTGAGAACATCAGTCCTCCCTAGAATGTGGGTATACCTTCACTGTCATTGTATGGGTCTCCATCCAATGATATACCCCACTATGACAAAATGAGCACTCACACACTCCCTAGAAGCCTGCCCTGTGTCAAACTCTCCCCTTTAAGTATCTTAAACAGATAACCTTCCTTAATATATTTTCAAAAAAGTTTTCTCAACATTATACTTTCAACCACATACCTGACAATCTCCTATGTTCAAATGTTCCCCTCACCTTCCCCGTTTCTTGAGCCATCTTACCCATCCTCCCATCCCTATCTTCCCTCAAGCCTGCAAATCCCCACCCAAAGGTATCCCTATGCCCCCATTTTATCCTTTCCCTGTACAAATACTTACCTCCAGCTTATCATAGATTTCACCCAGGTAGGTGTCAGCTCGCAACCTTCCTCAACCCCCCAAATTCCTTTAAGCCTATCATCCAGTCTCTAGCTTTCTGAGACAGCTTGGTTTACTTATTTCATATCAGTGTGCCCTTCATTTTTGAAAGATTGTCTTTCAAGCTATAAAATTCTTGTTTGGCTGTTGTTTTCTTTTAATACTGTAAATATTTCATGTCACTTTCTTGCCTCCATGGTTTGTGATAAGAAATTGGCACTTTCTCAAAGGGAGTCTTGGGACTCCCTTGTACATAATTGTTGCTTTCTCTTACAGCATTCAGAACTCTCTCCTTGTCCTTGGCATTGGACCTTTTGACTAATGTGTGTCTGGGTATGGTTCTCTTCTTGTTTATCCTATGTGTAGTTTGTTGGAGTTTTTGAATGTGCTTATTGATGTCTTTCACTATATTTGGGAAGTTTTCTGCCATTATTTTTTTGCATATTTCTTCTGTCCCCTTTTCTCTTTCTTCTCCATCTAAGACTCCAATAATGCATGTATTAATATGTTTAATGGTATTCTACAGGACTCAGACTATGTTCACTTTTTTCCATTTTTAAAAAATCTCTGATCTTCAGAATCATTTCATTTGTCTTGCCATCATGTTTACTGATTCTTTGGTCTGCCAGCTCTATTCTTCTGTTAAAATGTCCCAGAGAATTTTTGATTTCAGTTATTGCGGTCTTCAATTCCAGTATTACTGATTGGTTCCTTTTAAAATTTTCTGTCTATTGAGATTCTAATATTGTTTGTTCATTGTTTTCCTGATATCCTTTAGTTTTTTTCTGTGCCTTTCTTTATCTGCTTGTGTATATTGGATCACTTTTAAAAGATTTTTTACAGTGCCCTAAATACTGGTCTTCTTTGATGGATTCTGGATTTTTACCCTTTGGACAGGCTATCATTTCCAGCTTTTTTTGATTGCCTTTATCTATTGCATACATTACATTTTAATATTCTAAAGAGTTAGTTATGGGATGTTGTTCCAAGCTGTCTGTCCTTAAATTTGTGTCTAGCAAGTGATATGACATAAATTTTCATGAATGCCAGGAGCTAATAAAAGCAAAGCAACAATGGGGGAAAAAGCACTTTTACAAACCTTGCAAATTGGCTTTTCATTGGCTGGTGCTGTCCTTCAGAGTGTAGCCCTCCTATCAAGATCAGCATGAAGTGAATATAAAGTCTAGGTTTCTCTCCATTTTTTTTTTTATTTAAAAAAACTTACAGAAGTTGTGAGTTTATGAAACAATCATGCTCATGTGTAGAATTCCCATACCGTTCACCAACACACAACATACAAATATCCCTTTGGAATATTTGTTACATATTATGAGATAGTATCATCAGGCAATTACCACTAATATGGTCCACTGTGTATATCTGGCATATTTTTTCCATACCCCTTGTATTAGTCAGCTAAAGGGGTGCTGATGCAAAATACCAGAAATTGGTTGGTTTTTATGAAGTATATTATTTGGGTGTAGAAGCTTACAGTTACCAGGCCATAAAACGTAAGTTACTTCCCTCACCAAAGCCTTTTCCCATGTGTTGGAGCAAGATGGCTGCTGACATCTGCCAGGGTTCAGGCCACCTGGGTTTCTTTCTCCCCAGGACTTGCTTCTCTCAAGGTTCACCATTCCTCTCTTCCCAGGGCTTGCTTGTCTCTGGGTTCAGGGTTCCTCCCTTCCTGGGGCTTGCTTCTCTTTCCTCACAACCAAGCTCCTCTGTGTGCTTAGTTCCCAGGGCTCCAGCTCAAGATCCCAACATCCCTTCTCTGCAGGGCAGTTTCTCTGTGAGTCCACAGCCACCAAGGGGGTGGGGATGCAATGTCCTACAGATGTGGCCCAATCAAGGCCTTAGTTGTTATTTAATCAAATAAAAATAAAACCTCTGAATCCAATACACTTTAATATGCCCAGAGGAAAAGACCAGTTTGCAAACATAATCCAATATTTCTTTTTGGAATTCATCAATAATATCAAACTACTACACCCCCTATTATTAATACAATACATCTTTGGCATTTATGCAAGAATATTACAGTATTACTGGTAATTGTAGTCCATAGGGTTACATTAATTGTATTTTTCCATGCTTCTCCATGTTCCCACCACCCTGCGATAGTGATGTATATCTGTTCTAGTTGACAGAAGGACAATCTTGCATTTGTACTATCAACCACAATTCTATTCCACCTCTGGGTTTACTGTGTTATTTATCCCTAGATTATTCTCTGGATTTCTTTCAATTGACATTTACTTCCCTAGACTACCTTTTCAACCACAATCCCATTTATAAGCCAGCTATTATTCAGTATAAAGTATTACCATCAACTCTATCCACTTCCACACATTTACAGTCAGATTAATTAAAATTTCTGCATACATTAAGCATCAATACTGCCTCACAGCCCTCCTTTTATCTCCTAATAACCTATACTCTAGGTTTTAACTCCATGCATTTATTCATCATATTTAGTTCATATTACTGAGACTATACAATAATTGTACTTTTGTGTCTGGCTTATTTCACTTAACATAATGTTTTCAAGATTCGTCCATGTTATCATATGTATCCCAAATTTCATTTCTTTGTACTGCAGCATAGTATTCCATTGTATGTATATACCACATTTTGTTTATCCATTTATTGGCTGATGGACATGGATTGTTTCCATCTTTGGCAAATGTGAATGCTATGAACACTGGTGTGCAGATATCTGTTTGTGTCACAGTTTTCAGTTCTTCAGGGTATATTCCTAGTATAATTGTTGGATCATATGGCAGTTATGTATTTAGCTACCTGAGGAACTGCCAAACTGTCCTCCACAGAGGCTGCCCCATTTTACAATCCCACCAACAGTGAAGGAGTGTTCCTATTTCTCCACATCCTCCCCAGCATTTATTTTTCTGTTTTTTTTTTAATAGTTACCTTTCTATGCGGTATGAGATGATATCCTTTTGTCCTTTTGATTTGCATTTCCCTAATAGCTAGTGATATTGATAATTTTTTTCATATGCTTTTTTGGTCACTTGTATTTCTTCTTTGGAGAAATGCCTATTTAACTCTTTTGCCCATTTTAAAAATTGGATTGCTTGCTCTTTTATTTTGAGTTATATTATCTCTTCATATAGAATGGAAATTAAACCCTTATCAACTATGTGGTTCCCAAACATTTTCTCCCATTCAGTTGGCTGATTTTTCATCTTGATGAAGTCATTTGAATCACAAAAGTGTTTATTTTTTTTAAAAGATTTATTTATTTATTTAATTAATTCCCCCCCACCCCCCCGGTTTTCTGTTCTCTCTGTCTATTTGCTGCGTCTTGTTTCTTTGACCGCTTCTGTTGTCGTCAGTCAGTGGCACGGGAAGTGTGGGCGGTGCCATTCCTGGGCAGGCTGCGCTTTCTTTCGCACTGGGAGGCTCTCTTTAAGGGCGCACTCCTTGCGCATGGGGCTCCCTACACAGGGGACACCCCTGCGTGGCAGGGCACTCCTTGCACGCATCAGCACTGCACATGGGCCAGCTCCACACGGATCAAGGAGGCCCGGGGTTTGAACCGCGGACCTCCCATGTGGTAGACGGATGCCCTAACCACTGGGCCAAGTCCATTTCCCACAAAAGTGTTTAAGTTTGAGGAGGTCCCATTTATCCATGTTTTCTTTTATTGCTCATGCTTTCGGTATAAGGTTTAAGAATGCAACGCCTACCACTGGTCTTGAAGATGTCTTCCTACATTTTCTTCTAGAAGCTTTATGATTCTACCTTTTATATATAGGTCTTTAATCCATTTTGAGCTAATTTTTGTATAAGGTGTGAAATAGTGGTCCCTCTTTCTTTCTTTTGGCTATTGATATTCAGTTCTTCCAGCACCATTTGTTGAATAGCCTGTTCTTGCCCAGATGGATGAGTTTGACTAGCTTGTCAAAAATCACTTGACCAGAGATGTAAGGATTTGTTTCTGAACCATCAATTTGGTTCCATTGGTCTATGTAACTGTCTTTATGAGAGTACCATGCTGTTTTTACCATGGAAGTGAGGTAATGTGATTTAAAGTTTGGAAGTGAAAGTCCTCCAACTTTGCTTTTTCTTTTTAAAATGTTTCTGGTTGATTGGGGCCCCTTTCCCTTCCAAATAATTTGATAATTGTGTTTTCTATTTGTTGAAAAAAGGCTTGTGGAATTTTTATTAGGGTTGCATTGAATCTGTATATCAATTTAGTAGAAATGACATCTTAATGATAGTCTGCCAATTCATGAGCATGGAATGTTCTTCTAATTATTTATGTCTTTTAAAAATTTCTTTTAGTAATGCATTGGAGTAGTCTAAATACAATTGCTTTACATCCTTGGTTAAATTTATTTCTAAATATTTGGTTCCTTTAGTCAGTAATGTAAATGGAATTTTTCCCCTGGCTTCCTCTTCAAATTGTTCATTACCAATGTATAGAAACACCATTTCTCAGATTGTTCATTACCAGTGTATAGATTTTTGCTTACTGGCTTTGTATCCTGACACTCTACTGAAATCATTCATTAGCTCTACCAGCTTTGTTGTTGAGTTTTTCAGGACTTTCAGGATCATATCATCTGGAAATAGTGAAAATTTTACTTCTTCCTTTCTGATTTGGATGCACTTTATTTCTTTTTCTTGCCTGATTGCTCTAGCTAGAACCTCTAGTACTATACTGAAAAATAGTAGTGATAGTGGGCATTCCTGTCTTGTCCTTGATCTCAACAGGAAAGCTTTCAGTCTTTCACCATTGAATAAAATGTTAGCTGTGGGTTTTTCATATATGCACTTTACCATATTGAGAAAGCTTCCTTCTATTTCTATCTTTTGTAGTATTTTTATCAAGAAACGATGTTGTATTTTGTCAAATGCTTTTTCTGCATCAATCGAGAGGATCATGTGATTTTTCTTCTTTGATATATTAATGTGGTGTATTATGTTGATTGAACCACCATTGCATGCCTGGTATAAAACCCATTTGATCATGATGAATAATTCTTTAAATGGGTAGTTGAATTCAATTAGAAAATATTTTTTAATCATGTTTTATCCCCCCCCCCCATGGCTTTTTTGCATGCTATCTGCTCTCTGTGTGTATTTACTATGCATTCTTCTGTGTCTGTATTTATTTTATTTCCCCTCCCCACTTGTGGCTTGTTTGCTGTCTGCCCTCTGTGTCCATTTGTTGTGCTCTCTTCTGTGTTTTTGCTTGTCTCCCTTTTTTGTTGCATCACCTTGCTGAGCTGGCTATCCACAGCATCTGTGAGCTGGGCAGCTCTCTGCAGCGCGGCAAGCCTGCCTTCAGAAGGAGGCCCTGGGACACGAACCCAGGGCCTACCATATGGTAGATGGCAGCCCAACTGATTGAGCCACAGCCGCTTCCCGATTAGCAAGTATTTTGATGAGGATTTTTGCATCCATGTTCATTAAGGAAATGGGCCTGAAATTTTCTTTTTTCATAATATCTTTAACTGGCTTTGGTTTAGGGTGAGATTGGCTTCAAAGAATGCATCTGGTAGCTTTCCTTTTTGTTCAATTTTTTGGAAAAGCTTGAGTAAGATTGGTATTAAATCTTTTTTCATTGTTTGGTAGAAATTACCTTGAAATCATCTTGTCCTGGGCTTTTTATTTTGGGGAGTTTTTTTTATTTTTATTTATTTATTTATTTATTTTTTTATTGACTTTGTAATAATATTACATTAAAAATATATATATGAGGTCCCATTCAACCCCACCCCCCCACCCCATCTCTCCCCGCCCCCCCCCCCCAACAACACTCGTTCCCATCATCATGACACATCCATTGCATTTGGTAAGTACATATTTGGGCACCTCTGCACCTCATGGTCAATGGTCCACATCATGGCCCATACTCTCCCCCATTCCATCCAGTGGGCCCTGTGAGGATTTACAATGTCCGGTGATTGCCCCTGAAGCACCATCCAGGGCAGCTCCATGTCCCAAAGACGCCTCCACCTCTCATCTCTTCCTGTATTTCCCCATACCCATCAGCCACCATGTCCACTTTTCCCAATCCAATGCCACCTCTTCTATGTGGACATTGGATTGGTTGTGTCCATTGCACCTCTATGTCAAGAGGAGGCTCAGATTGGGGAGTTTTTTGATGATTGTTTCAATCTCTATACTTGTAACTGCTTTGTTGAGGTCTTCTATTTCTTCTAGGTGACCCTTCTAGGTTGTTCATACATTTCTAGGAAGTTTTCCATTTCATCTACATTGTCTAGTTTGTTGGCATACAATTGTTCATAATATCCTTTTATGATCTCATATTTTTGTGGGGTCAATAGTAATATCCCCATTTTCAGTTTTTATTTTCTTTCCTTGCATCTTCTCTCTCTCTCTTTTTTTTTTTTTTTTTTGGCAGTCTAGCTAATCATTTGTTGATTTTGTTAATCTTCTCAAAGAAACAACTTTTTGTTTTGTTAATGCTTTCTATTATTTATGAAATCTCATATTATTTATGAAATCTATTATTATGAAATCTCAATTTCATTTATTTCTGCTCTGATCTTTGTTATTTCATTCCTTCTACCTGTTTGGGGAATAATTTGCTGTTCTTTTACTAGTCCCTCCAGCTGTGTAGTTAGGCCATTGATTTTAGCTCTTCTTTTTTTAATGTAAGCATTGAGGACTATAAATTTCCTTCTCAGCACTGCCTTTGCTGCATCCCATAGGCTCTGATATGTTGTGTTCTCATTTTCATTCATCTTGATATATTTATTGATTTCTCTCACAACCTGACCCAGTGATTATTTTAAGAGTGTGTATTGTTTAATCTCCATATATTTGTGAAATTTCCCTTTTTCCACCTCATGTTTCTTTCCAACTTTATTCCATTGTGATCAAAGGCAGTACTTTGTATAATTTAGATCTTGTTGAATTTATTTTGATCTGCTTTGAGACCCAACATATGGTTTATTCTGGAGAGAAATCCATAAGCACTTGAGAAGAATGTATATCCTGCTGTTTTGGGGTGAAATGTTCTATATATGTCTATTAAGTGTAGTCCATTTATCATATTTTTCAAGCTCTCTGCTTCTTTATTGATCTTTACCCAGATATTCTATCCAATCCTTAATGTATTGTTGTCTCCAATAATTATTGTAAAGCTATCTATTTTTCCCTTGAGTTTTGCTAGCGTTTGCTCCGTGTATCTAAGACCATCATGATTAGGTGCATATTCATTTATAATTATTACTTCTTCCTGGTGAATTGCCCCTTTTATTAATATATAATGTCCTTATTTTTCTCTACTAACAGTTTTGCCTTTAAAGTCTGTTTCACCCAATATAAGTATAGCTACTCCATCTTTTTTCTTTTTTTTCACTTCATGTGTGGAACATCTTTTTCCAGCCTTTCACTTTCAATCTGTTGGTATCCTTGGTTCGTAGGTGTATCTCTTGTAGACAGCATATAGATGGCTCATGTTTTTGTATCCATTCCACCAGTCTGTGTCTTTTGATTGGGGGCTTTAATTCATTAACATTCAATGTTATTACTGTAAAGGCAGTTCTTATTTCACCCATTTTGACCTTGGATTTTACCTGTCATATTTTATTTTCATCACTCTTCTTACACTTTTGGTAACTTTTACTGATAAAACCTTCATTTCTAGATTCTCTTCCAAGTGTTACTCTCCTGTCTTTTCTTTTCAAGTCTTACTACTCCCTTTAGTATTTCCAGCAAAGCCAATTTCTTGGTTTCAAACTCTCTCCATTTCTTTATTTCTGTGAATATTGTAAACTCACGCTCAGTTTTGAAAGAAAATCTTGTTGCACATAAGATTCTTGGGTGGCAGTTTTTCTCTGGCAATAT
Organism: Dasypus novemcinctus; assembly: GCF_030445035.2. NCBI lineage: Eukaryota > Metazoa > Chordata > Mammalia > Cingulata > Dasypodidae > Dasypus > Dasypus novemcinctus. Next base: position 83,540,198 of record NC_080684.1, on the reverse strand, counting down.
GTTAAATATATATACCACTGCCTTCTTGCATCCATGATTTCTGATGAGAAATCAGCACTTAATCTTTTTGGGTATTCCCTTTATGTTATGCACTGCTTTTCTCTTGCTGCAGTCAGAATTCTCTCTTTGTCTTTGGCACTTGACATTCTGATTAGTATGTATCTTAGACTTGATCTAGTCAGATTTATTCAGATGGGAATATGTTGTTCTTCTTGGACAGGGATATCTTTGTCCTTCAATAGGATTGGGAAATTCTCTACCATTATTTCTTTCTTCAAATACTCCTTCTGCCCCTTTTCCTTTCTCTTTTTCTTCTGGGATAACTATGATATGTATGCTTGCATATCTCTTACTGTATTTAGTTCCCAGAGACCCTGTTCAATTTGTTTCTATTCTTCATCTCTTCTTTTGTATGTTAACTTTTGGAGACTTCAGTCTCACTGATCTTTTCTTCTGCCTCTTCAAATAAAAAAGATTTGTTTTATCTATTTATTTCTCCCCACCCCCCCTTGTTGTTTGCACTTGCAGTGTCTGTTTGTCTTCCTTGTTTCTTTTCAGGAGGCACCAGGAGCTGAACCTAGGACATCTGATGTGGGAGGGAGGTGACTAATGGTTTGAGCCACCTCCACTCCCTGCTTTGTTGTGTCTCTCATTTTGTTCCCTCTTCTTGTGTTTCTTGTGTCAGCTTGCCATGCCTACCCATTGTGCCAGCCTGCCATCTTCTTTAGGAGGCACTGGGATCCCAACCAGCAACCTCCCATATGGTAAGTGGGAGCCCTGTTGCCTGAGCCAGATCCACTTCCCTCTACAGTGTATTTTTAATTTCATTTGTTGTGTCTTTCATTCCCATAAGATCTGCTTTTTTTCTAGGTATTCTTTCAAATTCTTCTTTGTTCTCACCCAGGTTCTTCTTAATCTCTTTAGCCATCTCACTGAATTTATTAAGATTTGTTTGAACATCTATGATTAGTTGTCTCAACTCCTTTATGTCACCTGAAGGCTTATCTTGTTACTTTGGGCCATATGACCCTATTTCTTGGAACAGATTTTAATTTTTGTTGGTGCCTTGGCATCTGGTTTACTAGATGTATTTATTCCTAATTCAGTTTCTCTCTTTAGTTTAGGGCTTTCTTTCCCTTGCTTCATTGCTGGTTGTGTAGTAGGACCTGAGGATGTAGTTAGTACTGTAAGCTCTGGAAGCTGTTGCTGTCCACATTGCCCCAGGGACCAGTGAAGCTTCTCCCACCTTTCTCCTCTGCCTCAGCCATCTGTAATATCTAAATTGTGCAGTCCATTGTTGCCCAGAGAAACGGAAGAGGCTTCACACTCCTCTCTCCCCTGCCTGGGTCAGGGAGGAGCTGCAGGTGTGGGCAACAATCTATGCTGTGTGAGTCCAAAATGACCACAGTTGCCCAGGTAGACTGACATAGCACCAACTCCCCACTGCCCCTGTCAAGGTAGAGGATGGACCCTCTGGAATGTCCAACATTCTTATCCATGTGGATTGAATATTCTTGCAGTTGCCCTATGAAGTTAAGGGGCTACTGTTCTATCTGCCATTTAGATGGTGGGGATAGGACACAGGTGCCCAACAGTTCAGTTCCTATAGGCTGAAAGTACCTGCCATTGCCTGGAGAGGCTGAGGAAATACTAGCCCCCTTCTTTCCTTTTGGGGGGTGGTATTGGGTCCACAGGTACCCAACAGTTCAATTTATGCAAGATGAAATTGCCTGCCATTGCCCAGAAGGCTGATTAAATACCAGCCCCCTCCTCTTTTGTGGGGGAGGGGGTCAGGTGTGGAGATGGAATTGAAGGTCCTCAATAAATCAGTTCAGACAAATGGGAAACTCCTGCCGTTGCCCAGAGGGATTGAGGAAACACAGCTCCCCTCCTATCCTATTGAAGGCAGGATGGAGCTCTAGGTATCTGAGTATCCAGTCTGTGCAGGCCAAAAGTGCCTGCATTTGCCCAGAGAGGCTGAGGAAACACCAGCCTGTTCCTATCCTATGGGAGGTGAAGCCCCAGGTATCTGACTGTTCAGTTTGTGCAGGCTAAAAGTGCCTACAATTTCCCAGAGAGGCTGGTGTAGGTCCCACCAGCTTCTTCCCTGCTGTAGGTGGGGCTGGAGCCTAGACTAGGGGTACAATTCAGTCTGGGTGGAAAGAAGCCAGTCCTTACTACCACTGTGATTTTCAATCAGTCCTGCTTCCCCTCATGCCAGGGGCAGGGTTAAAATGGCAGCTAACAACCTCTTTCTAAAGTGGACAAGTTCAAACTTTAGCTGTTCTTAGGATGATACTTTAGCCAGCCTAAGTTACTAAACAATAGCTGAAGTTGGTGACCAACTGTCTGTTTCTCCTCTGGTTTGGGGAAGTGGAAATTCCAATTCCAGGCATAGAATAGCTTCCAAGGTGGCTTGAGCCACCGTAATGGATGGGCACTGGCGTCCATGGTGTGGAGTGCTCTACCTATGCAATTTCACTGCAGATGGGCCTTCCATTCTTTCAAGGATGTTGCAGGATACTCTTCTGGTTTCCTGCCAAGCACGAAATAGGTGCTGTAGATAGCTTTGTTTAGTTCACTAACTGCCCCATAGGATGAGCTGACTCTTGGAGCTTCTCACTCAGCTGCCATCTTGCCCTTCCCTTCTCCATCTTTTTTTTTTAAGATTTTTATTTATTTATTTATTTATTTCTCTCCCCTCCTCCCTCCCCCCACCCCGGTTTTCTGTTCTCTGTGTCTATTTGCTATGTCTTCTTTGTCCGCTTCTGTTGTTGTCAGCGGCTCGGGAATCTGTGTTTCTTTTTGTTGCGTCATCTTGTTGTGTCAGCTCTCCATGTGTGCAGCACCATTCCTGGGCAGGCTGCACTTTCTTTCGTGCTGGGTGGCTCTCCTTATGGAGCACACTCCTTGCACGTGGGGCTCCCCTATGCGGGGGACACCCCTGTGTGGCACGGCACTCCTTGCACTCATCAGCACTGCACATGGGCCAGCTCCACATGGGTCAGGGAGGCCTGGGGTTTGAACCTCGGACCTCCCATGTGGCAGACGGATGCCCTAACCACTGGGCCAAGTCCACTGCCTCTCCATTCTTTTTTGAACCTGCATCTTCACCTGGCTTGCACTTGATTGTTACGTTAGGAATGCCCTTGTTCATGGGAATTTGGATGCATCCTCCACCCCTCTATGAAATAGGCTTTCTCCCCCTCCAAGATGCTATATTTTATGATTCAAAGCAGGTAATCCTCTTCCCCAGTCCCTTTGACTTAATTGTTTCTTACAATTAATGCAAATTCTGAGAGACAGCACCAGACAGGAGTTTCTTGGTGTAATCTTTCAGGATGCCACTGCAAAGATTGGCACTGACATAACAGGTTCCACAGTATGTGCATAGGGGTTACTCTGATGCTTCCAGAACAAGGCCATGAACCCATAATGGGATTTTGGGGTGGTTCAACACCATGCATTAGGGGAGAGTCACAACGGCATCACAAGGTTCTCCTACCATTTTTAAAACTATCTTTACTTCATTTGGCACCTGCCCAGGTATTGCAACCCTCTAAAAACTCTTTTCCAGTGGTATGAAGAAGATGGCTATGTCAGCATTTGCTAGTCGCTCAAAGATTCTGTGGGGAATGGCTCCCTGGAGAGACTTATACTACATCTTGGTCAGCTAGCAGTCTATATGCCTCCCATCAAGATTTGTTCATTGTTCTTTCCCCCATTTTTATTTTATTTTTTATTTTTCAAAACAAATCAATTTTATTGATACATATTAATACAGCATAAAGTTCATCCAAAGAGTACAATCCATGGTTTTTGGTATAATCACCTAGTTGTGCATTCATCACTTCAATCACTATTAGAGTATTTTCATTATTTAATAATAAGAAACAAAAAACAGACGAACAAGAAAATTCTTCACCTCTCAGTCTCTCTATGCTTCTCCTGTTATACATAGCTACTATTTCTGGCTATTCTTGCATATTATTTATTAAGCACTTTTATCTAGGAAAAATCTAACCAAGGAAGTTAAAGGAGCTGCTGACTCAATGGGAGAAAATATTTGGAAATAGCATATCTGATAACGGTTTTATAACCATGATATATAAAGAGATGCTACAACTCAACAATAAAAATTCAATGACCCAATTAAAAAGTGGGCAAAAGATTTGAATAGACATTTGTCCAAAGAAGAAATACAAATGGTAAAAAAAAAAAAACATGAAAAAATGTTCAACATCACTAGTGATTAGGGAAATGCAAAGCTACAAGATTATAATTTCACACCTATCAGAATGGCCACTATTAATAAGACAGAGAACTACAAGTATTAGAGAGGATGTGGAGAAATAGGAACACTTCTTATTCATTATTAGTGGGAATGTAGAATGGTACAACCACTGTGGAGGACTGTTTGGTATTTCCTAAAGAAGTTGAGTATAGATTTGCCATGTGATGCTGAAATACCAATATTGGTTATATATCCAGAGGAACTGAGAACTGTGACGCAAACAGACTTCTGCACACTGATGTCCATGCAGTGTTATTCACGATTACCAAAAGTTGGAAACAACCCAGGTGTCCATCAACTGATGAATGGATAAACAAACTGGTATATTCATATAATGGAATATTATGCAACAGTAAGAAGAAATGAAGTCATACAGCATATGTCAACATGGATAAACCTGGAGGGCATAATGTTGAGGGGAGCAAGTCAGACACAAAAGGACAAATACTGTATGATTGCACTACTATGAACTAAATATATTGTGTAATCTCATAGAGTTAATAACTTGAACATGGACCACCAAAAGATAGAATAAGATTAGAAAACTGAAAGCTACAGGGTTAACTTGTGTAAAATTGGTAAAAAGGATATATGTTAATCTTTGGAAATTAATAGAAAGGTAAAAGTCTATCATTGGTGTTTTTAATTTGATAATTGTTTGCCATCTGGAGCAGCTAGAAATATGAAACAGTTTTGATTTTGTGTTCAACAGTCCCTAATTTCTTTGTATTATACATGTCCTTCTTCAGCTCCTCATACTCTGCTTGCATATCATCATAGGCAACCAAAAGAAGCCAGGTTGCACTTTTAATATTCTCCCTAGAAATCTTTTTAGAATTCATTCATTACATTTTCTGTTTTCTACATTATGGCAGATGTCAATGTTGACAAACTTTCCTCTTCTAGATAACAAGTGACTCCTAGTTTTCAGCTTCCAATTATATTTTCTCTCATTTAGGCCTTCATCAACAGGCTTTCCTGTAGTTCTTTAGGCTTCTGAAAATACTCTCCTTAGCCCTTAAGTTTTTTTATGATCATCTGCCTGCTATCTAGTCACAAAATTAATGCCACGTGTTTTTTTTTCATAGCAGTACATGATTTCTAAGTATCAAAACCACACCAGTCTGGTTATTGATTAATGCATAACAAACCACCTCAAAACTTGGTGGCTTAAAGTTATAATATTTATTTTGCTCATAAATCTGCTATTTGGGAAGGACATGCCAGAGATAGCTCATTTCTTTCCCTTATGATGTCATATGGGTACTGAAGGGTCCATTCTCAAGTTCCTCACTCATTTGTCTGGCATGGGCTACTTGAGCTTCCTTGTGGCATGTTATTGAATTCCCAGAGCAAGCATGTCAAGAGAGTGAAGCAGAAGTTATACTGCCTTTTATGACCTAGCCTCAGAAAGCACATAACTTTACCTCCATCATAGTCAATAGCCTGCCTAAGTTTAAGTGGAGGGAATTTAATTCCCTCTTGTTTTGATGGACGTGTGTTAATGAATACATTTTTGTAGTCCCTTTTGGAATGTTCAGTTTTCCCAATGTATGCTTGGTTTTTTGTTTGTTTTTTAAAAAGGGGTAAGAGTTATTTGTGTGGATACATGATTTTCCCTAATTGTGCTCAATCACCTGGGTTTAGAATAAAAGAAGCCAGTGTGCTCAACTCTCCCAAGCTTGATTCCTAATGATTTGAAACCTTTGCCCTTTAGGCTGTGACTGTGATTTGTAGGGCTGTTGGAGTCCAGAATTAAAATGAAGATTTATTTTAATCATAGAATGTTGAATGAATATGGGTCAGAACAATTTTTGTTCCAATTCTAAATGCAATGTTAAGTGTACCTCACAGAACTCCTCTTCATGTGTACCACAGCAAATAAGAGAAAGCGTCAACATAACTTTCTTTCTTCTGGCTGGGTGAAGAAATAGTTTGTCTTGTTCCTCTGTTGGCTCTGTTAGCCTGTAGCTTAGGTTTGGCATGGATCCTGTTACTTCCAAGTCCTTCAGTCTGCTGTGTCTCGTCCCTCATGACCCATACCTAGCTTTGCCTTTCTCCTCAGGGCCAATTAACTAAGGTGATGTACTCTCAGAGTTAATGATGTTCTCCTTTTGTTACTAAGTCCTTTATTAAGTAAAGCTAAGACTTCCAGATGTAGAGACATCTCTAGCAACACATGAGGCTCTAGGAGGCCTCAAACTGAACTGGATAGGGAACTACCCTATAGTTCCTCATCATTTCAATAAACATTTATTAAGTTTCTCTGGTGTTCTAGGCATTGTGCTAAATGTTATAGAAGAAACAGAAGGAAAGATACAAATCCTGATATTTAGGAGCTGGGAATTAAATTAAAGGTAATAAATGCAACATAGAAGTTAGCGTAAGTTGTTCTAGGACATTAGAAGATATATTAATGAAGGCATACTGGAGGAGGTCCTGCCTGATCTCGGCCTCAAAGAAGGAAAAGGTAGCTGATGAAAGGGAGGAGTACGGCACTCCAGGCAAGGGAACAGGGTATGCAGAGATCCATGGACTTAGCTACTTGGGAAGAATGCATAAAAGAACAAGTGATAACACGTAAGTTTGAATTTCACCAGAAAACAGAAGTGAACCACTGACAGACTTTAAACAATGTGATGGCATGATCAAGTTTTTGTTTTAGAATGATCCCTCCATAAGCTATGTGAAGAGCAGATTGGACAGAAATGAAACTAGAAGCAAGAAGATTAATTAGGAGATCAGGTGCAGACCCAGCAACAATGATGGTGGCTAGGACAAAGGTAATGCCAGGGAAAAGGGAGAAGAGAGAACAAAGCTGACAGCTATTTAGGAGGGAAGCCTATCTCTTCTCCCCTTGGGGATTCTGACATTTGGAAAATAGTAGCCAAGGAAATAAGAGAATCCTATCTCAGTATAGCATGGAATATACTCTATATTTTTGGGTACATTTAGTGCTTTTAGTTATCTGTTTTGAGTAACAGTGATTTAGGTTTACAGACAAAACAAGGATTACTGTCCTATACAAGAATTGAATTCTAGAGCACTGAGAGAGAATATGAATGAGAATAACCAGGTCCTAAGAAGGATTATAACTGAGCATACAAATTCAAAACATAGAAGGGAAGGGGTGGGAGAATGAGGGTGCCTGGGCCTGCAAGTACTGTCCTGTCTAGACTGCTTATTCTGGAAGATAAGAAGCTTGAGGGTCTGGGTTATGGCTGGCAATAAAATTTATGGATATAGATTATGCATTCTTCTCAGAAAAAATCACAATTATGCATGTCTGTTCCTTTTGGGTGGTCTCTTCTATCAATTAAGTAGGTGAGCTAGTACAAAATAACTCTTAACTCCACAATAACTCCACAAGAAAACATTCATTGTATTATCCTCTAGTTTAATTTAAATATTCAATCAACTTGCTTAGAAATCTCTCTCTATTCAACAAGATTTTTCAATTCAGGCAGAACATAATGGATTCTCTTTTAATACTTTAATGACTGCAGATTTCATCTGGAACAATAAATGATATTGCTCTAGTACTAGGCTCATTAAATAAAGATCTACAGAAGCCCAGTACTTGCTCGGTAGAGTTGCTGACTAGTATTCATGCTTATGCACCCTATTGAATTCTATTTGTTTCCCCCATAGCAAAAGAACTTACATAATCATAGTGGCAATTTTGTTATATAAATGAATGGATAGCTAAGTGAATGAATATTATCTTTGAAAGCTCCTATGAGATAGTCAAATGCCAGCAAAGATTGTTTTCTATTTCTGCCTCTAAGTTAATTTTAACCTTCACAGGGAAATTTTTCCATTTTACAGTAATGAAGCAACCTGTTATTTTGAAGCATTTAGCTCTGGCTTTGCTCAATAAATCCTTTTTGGTTAATGAGCAATTTATACCACTACCAGTGAAGATTGTTTCCGATCCTGTGGAAAGAGAATAGATGGTCTCTGATAAAAAGAAACGTTCAGTAATTTCATGCCAGGACAAAGACTGTGTGTGTCTTTGTTACTTCTGTTCAATTTGCTAATATGCTTACTGGGCTGTGGTCAACCTGAAATGAAAATGTCATCTGGTGAATAATCCTGCACACTCCACTACCTCAACATCCTGAAATAGATAGTAGGGTAAGGGTGATTCTCTTTTTTATACCTAAACAGTTGTGGAAATGATGATGCTTCCCTAATTCTAATGTCCAAAAGTTGAAATCAAAAGAATCTGGAGTGGACTACAACTAATATTTATCTCTGCTAACAAGTGGGGAGTGTCAACATTATTTCTGTGGGTATCTTTAACCAATTTAAGAGAATAAACTGTATTTGAGCCCCATGGAAGCATTCTTTTACATACTAATACTGGCCTTGTTGATAAAAACCTTTTTTATCAAACAAATTATTTATTTGGCATTTGCTATGTGCTCTATTCAGTAAATATGTAGCCTAGTGCTAGTTTATGGAGAAGTAAAGAGTGCAGCAGCACTGGCAGTGAAATTCTGGTAAATTAAGTACCACCTTCATTCACATGGACAGTTTATCAATTTGAAACTGTAATCATTTCTATTTGCTCAAATTGTGGAAGTTTGCATTTGAGGAAAACAACATTCTAACCAGAAAGAAAATGATAATTTCCCCTTCAAATCAATTTTACTTATACTAAATATGAATAACATGTATTGCAGAATAATACAATTTCTAATAAAACAGCGAACTCTTGTTAAAGTAATGACGTGGGGGACATACACATTTTGTTATGCATGTATAATAGCCTATAGAACAGAATTTCCTCTAGAGTGTTAGAATACATATAATAATGAAGTAAGCATTCCTAAATTCATAAATTCATGCTCAAATCTGTTCCTCTCAGTTTCATGCATTTGCTGTTTCAGGATTTTTTTTTTATCCCAGAGGTTACATTTATGTTTTTTCATTTAAAAAATTTATTGAAGTATATCACTCATACATAAACATACATAAACAATAAGTGTATAGTAAAAACTGTGAACTTACAAAGCAAACATGCATAACATCATACAGGAGTCTCATGCCTCACCCCACCACTACCTTGCATTGTTGTAAAACATTTTAAACAAATGATGAAAGAGCATCCTCAAAATATATGTAAGGTACTGTGTTTCAGGAATTTGACCTTATCATTCATTCCTTCTCTCTAATTGTCCTTCTCCATTAAATCATGCATTAAATCTGCTCAAGTCTTTTTCATTTGAAAAACAATAACAAACCACAAAAAAACCCACAACTGATGCAATTATGAAAACAATGAAACACAGAAACAAAATATTTCCTAGACTTCTCAGCACCTCAGCTACTATATTCCTTATCCCCTTGACACTCTTGACCTGTCTATTTACTAACTTCCCTTTCACGTTTCAGCCCACCCAAATCAGGTTTTCATTCCCCACTGGTATATACTTTCTAAAGATACCAATGAGCTTGGTGTCACAAAATCCAAAAGGACATTTCTCGGTTCTTATTTTGCTTTACTTCTCATCAGCGTTCCACAAATTGGTAGCACTTCCATTGGTAACACACTTTCTTCCCAAAGCAGTTTCATAGTATGCTGCTCCCTCACTATTTTGAGAGCTCCCATTTTATTTCATGGCTCTAAAAGCTGGGAGTTCCTTAAGACTCAAATCAAGTTCTCACTATTCTTTTCACTCTTCTCTCTCCTAAATATCTCATCCCATAGTATGACTTTTCAGAATTTTGAAGACTCCCAAATATTTCTCAGTAGTTCAGACCACTTCTGTCAACTCCAGGCCCATCTATCCATTCAGCTGTGTATTGGATATCTCTGCCTGCTGTGCATCAAAGCACCTTGACCCCAACATATCCAAAACTAACTCATATCTTTCTCTCAAAACCTATTGTTCATGCAGGGTTCCTAACCTCAGAAAGGACTCGATCATTCATTCAGTTGCAGAAACCTGGGTTTTATTCCTGACTCCTTTCTCTTCATCAACCTCCTTATCCAGTCAATCACCAGGTCTTGTGGTTTTCAACTGCTATCTCTCAAATCTATCTGTCTCTTAATCTCTACTGTAATTGACCACTCTTCTGGATTATGTTAAAGCCTCTTGTCCTATTTGCCTTTCTTTGAATTTATTATCTACATTGTAGCCAGAGTAATCTTTAAAATCACAAATATGATTGCATAAGTCTCTTGTTTAAAACCCCTTGGTGGCTTGTCATGGCTCTTAAAAAGTGACCCAAATCCCTGAAAAGGCTCACAAGCCCCTACCTGTAACTTTAGCTTCATCTCTTATCAGTCTCCTCTTTGCCCCACTAGCCCTTTTTTGTTCCTTTTTGTTCTTTAATAGAGGCAAGCTCCTTCCCATCTATAGGCCTTCACATGCGACTTTCCTCTGTCCAAACAAATGTCTGCTCCTGCCTCTGTTTTCAACTCATATAGCACCTTTAAATTTTTCTTTCCTTTCCTAATTTTCCTTAAAATGTTTGAAAATATATAGTTATTTGAGGTTATTTGTTTTATTGTGGCTCAGTCATTTATCTTTTATTAGCAAGATTTTTACCTTTTGAACAGTAAAAGGCAAGTAACTGAGACAGGCATTAAAACTATGGCTCTCCCGGGTGGGAGGCAGGCACCCAACTGCTTGCAGTTCCCTTTGCCTCCTAAAGAAGACAAACAAGTAGCAGACAAGCAAAACAAAACAAAAGAGAACAAACCAAAATGATGGGCAGACAGCAAGCAAAAACAAATGAGCAGGGAGTGGATGTGGCTCAAGCAGTCTCGCCTTCCACATGGGAGGTCCTGGGTTCGGGTTCCAGTGCATCCTAAAGAGAAAACAGACAACAACAAGAGAGCAGAAAACAAGCAAACATAAACAGTGAACAAAGAGATGAGGGAGCCATCTCAGCAGGAAAAAAAAATAAAGTTAAAAAAACAAATATAGCTCTAGAGGCCATATTCTTAAACACAGTCACAATTCATGAATCAATTAATTAATTGACTGATTTACCATGCAATTTTGAGATTCTTTTGAATTGAATTTAATAGAATAAATCTCAACTTTTTCCTTTCAAACAGGAAGAATTAGAAGCTTCTTTACTGGTTTGTAATAAATCTACATGCCCATCTGTAGACTGGTGCTCAGAGATGTTGTAATCATCTAAAAATAAGTGAAATTGGAGACAATCCTAAAGTTAAAACAAATGAACAGTTAAGTAATAATGATACATCCAAAGAACAGAATCATCTATAATTATTAAAAGTTATGTCTTCCTATAACATTTAATTATTTGGGGAAATTTTCATAATGGCACATAGTCACTCCACAATGAATATCTGTTGAATGAATGAATGCATATTTACCATTGATACAAACTTAGTTGCAAAACTAATGTTATGTATATGTGCATAGGAATAAAAATACTGGAAAGGTATCATATTACTAGTAGCTACCTCTGGGTGGTAGGATTACATATGAGATTTTTCTTTTTCATACTTTTTGCTATTGTCTAAATTTTCTACAGTTAACACATTATTTTATTATTAGGAAATAAGATAACAGTCAACTAAAAAATTAAAATGAACCACATCAAGACAATTTGCATATATTTAATTAATGCTGAATATATAGGTGATTTACCCCTTTGATAAAAGAAAATTGAATAGATAAGGATAGATACGGTCTATAAAATGCCAACATTTCTCTTACGGTAACCCTTCATGTAATAAAGAAGCAGGTTTTAATTACTACCCTTTCTACTTCTTCAAAATATTTTAATTTCAATTATTTTTTTGGTGTGTCAGTTGAACACTTGATAAGAGGTATTCTCAATGCTCCTAAAAGTGACAATATTATTTTAGCTATGGGTATTTATGGTTGTATACTTTCAATTAATTCTGATTATTAATCTGTTAATTCATGTAATCACTCACTAACTTTGCTATATTTACCCACTGCTACATAAAGCATTAAATTGGAAATATTATACTATAAATATAATCTTACTTAAATCTTGCCTAATTTTTATAGTCTCATACTTAACATCTTTAACATCTTATAAGTAATATTCTCCTATTTAACATCCTACATTGTCTAGGCATTTTAGATAAATCTACTGGTAAGCTCACTCATTTATTTTACATTATGTTTCATAGATGCTGTATTATTCCTGTAACATTACAGTAAGACTACTAGTTCTCTCATTAGGTACTCCTACACTATAATTAAGTAACATTAACAAAATTAACTGACTGACAACTGCAGTCACACTATATATTGTAAAAGTCACAATTTTACATTAATTTATTCTTGTATAGATATTATCCAATATATTACATATTACGTTTACATTAGAATACAGAAATGGAGTAACTCAAAATAGGTAGTTTTTCTGTTGGTCTCTCATGGGCAATTCATAAAAAAAGACAAAACAAAAATATCTGATTCTTACTGCTATTTTTAGGTATTAATAGGACAGGTGAATAGTTTAGAAAAAAACAGAATTAAAAGTAATTATATTATTTAATCTCAATTAAGAGTTAATGCACACAATAACAACTTGGAGTGTCAAATTTTTAAAAATAACTTTAGCCAAGGATGTAGAGCACTTGTACAAGGACACCTATAGGCCACTGCTTAAAGAAATCAAAGATTAATAAATGGAAGGGCATTCATGTTCCCAGATTGGAAGACTAAATATTATTAAGATCTCAATTCTACCCAAAATGATTTACAAATTTAATGCAATCCCAATAAAAATTCCAGCAGCATTATTTGGAGAAAAGGAGAAGCCTATCATCAAATTAATATGGCAATGTAAGGGGCCCCAAATAGCTAAAACCATCCTGAAAAAGAACAAAGTTGGAGGACTCAATTTCCCAATCTTAAAACTTATTGCAAAACCAGAGTAATCTAAGCAGCTTGGTACTGGCATAAGGAGAGACATATAGACCAGTGGAATCAAACTGAGAGTTCACAAATAAACTGTGACATCTTTGGCCAATTGATTTTGATAAGAGTGCTAAATATGCTTAATGGAGGAAGAATAGTCTCTTCAATAAATGGTGCTGCATATACTGGATATCCATATGCAAAAGGATGACCCCTACCTCATACCATATACACACATCAAGTCAAAATGGAATAAAGACCTAAATATTAGAATCAGAACTATAAAACTCCTAGAAGAAAACATAGGGAAACATATTCAGGGACTTTGTATTAGGAAATGGTTTCTTAGACTTTACACCAAAAGCATGAGTAAAAAAAATAAAAAACAGATAAATGAGGCTTAATTACAATTTTTAAAAGTTTGTTTTATCAAAGGACTTCATAATGAAAGTAGAAAAACAACCTACAAAATTGGAGAATATATTTGGAAACCACATATCTGGTAAGGGTTTGCTGTCCAGAATATATAAAGAAATTCTGCAACTCAACAACAGAAAGATAAATAACCCAAATAAAAATGACCAAAAGACTTGAAGACACTTTTCCAAAGAAGATATATCAATGGTCAAAAAACACATGAAAAGATGTTCAACATCATTAGCCATTAGGGAAATGCAATTCAAAACTACAATGTGACACCTCTTCATACTATAATAAGCCATGAAAAAATGAAAATTAACAAGTGTTGGAGTAGATGTAGAGAAACAGGAACACTCATTCGTTGTTGATGGTAATATAAAACACTGTAGCCTCTGTGGAAAACAGTTTTTTTAGTTTCTCAGGAAGTTAAATATAGAATTATCATATAACTCTTCACTCCCACTTCTCATTATATACCCAAAAGAATTGAAAGCAGGGCCTTGGAAAGATATTTGCCCACAAATGTTTGTAGCAGCATTATTCACAGTTGCCAAAAGATGGAATCAACCTAAGTGTCCATCAACAAATGAATGGATAAACAAAAATGTGACATATACATACAATAGAATAATATTTAGTTTTAAAAAGGAATAAAGTTCTGATACATGCAGAGACGTGGATGGATGTTGAAGACATAATGTAAAGTGAAAAAAGATCCAAAAGGAAAAATATAATTTGGTCTCACTGATAATAAATACTTCATGATTTCAATGATAAGAAGCCAATTTATAGAGTCAGAAACTGTAATTATAGATTACCAGGGGCCAGTGTAGGGATAGAGAATGGGGAGTGTGGTACTTTATAGCTATGTACCCTGGAAAAACATGTTCTTAAACTTAATCCATTCCTGTGGGTATGGACCTGTTTTAGATTGCCAAAAGGCTGCCGATACAAAATATCAGAAATGGGTTGGTTTTTTTAAAAGGGATTTATTTGGGGTAAAAACTTATAGTTTCAATGTTGTGAGAAATCAGTGCACCATAAGAAGTGCTTTCTCACCAAAGTCAGCAGCCATGTGTTGAAACAAGATGGCCACCAATCTCTGCCAAGGTTTCTGCTCAGCTGAGGGAAACCAGGCATAGGACTTGTCTCTTTCCAGGCCTTCTATATCAGTCCCAGCCATTCTACTTTCTTCCCAAATTAAGGTGTAAGCTATTGGGCATATAGCAGGGCTCGTCTCTTGAGCTGCTCCATGGACTTAGCCTGTTGGGGGCTTCTTGCCTAAGCAATCCTCTAGACCTCTCTTCCCTGGCATAGGACTTGTTTCTTAGCTCTTCTCTCTTTGCTGCTCAACTTTGGGCCAAAGCTCTCACACAGCAGCTCAAACATGGCAATTCCCTTTTCCTGTGTCTGGAACATGTCACTGTCATAGTCCAACTAAAAGCCCTAAAGCGATCTTATGAAGCAATTTAATTAAATGCCCTTTAACTGAGTTTAATGCAATCAAAGTATATTATGCCCATAGGAATAAATTAGTTCAAAACATAGTCTCTTGCTTTTTGGGTTCACAAAATAATTTCAAACTGCTATGGTACCTTTTTAATGAATTTACTGCAGATAAGGTATGACCCGGGTTCTATTACTTAAGGTCTTTTCGGAAAGGTCAAAGAGAGAGAAAAAGTACAGAGGGAGCAGTCAGAAGTTAAAAATCAGTGGAATCTGGAAGAGAAGGGAGAGGTTTAGATAGGCCACCAAGTAACAGAGCCAAGACCACGTGGATCATGGGCAGCCATCCACAGAATGCCAGTCTTCTGGAAGAAAACATCACCTTGATGATGCCTTGATTTGGACTTCTAGTCTCAAAACTGTGGGTCAATAAATTCCCATGGTTTTAGCCAACAAATTGCATTGTATTTCCTTAAGCAATAAAGAAACTGAAACAGGGAGTTAACACTTAAGTTGTATGGAAAAGTTTTGTAGTGGGTAGAGGTGATGATACCACAACATTGTGAAGATCATTAACAGCATGGGATGATATATTTTAATGTGCTTAAAATGGGAAATTTTTAGTTTGTATATATGTTACTAAAATAAAATTTTTTTAAACATATGGCTGTATAATACAGTGAACTCTAATATAAATTATGGCCCATAGTTCATAGTACAATTATAATACTCTTTCATCAATTGTATAAAAGATACCACACTAATGCAAGGTGTTAATAACTGGGAGAGAGGGGGCAGTAGATAGGACCTCTATATTTCCTGCAAGATTTTTCCGTAAACTTACAACTTCTGAAATAAAAATTATTTCTATTTAACCAACAGAATCCATACACAATATAGTTCGAGTTTTATCATTTCATCACTTTTAACATATCGCATATTATAGTTCAATCTATTCTGTTATTAAACTATAATGGAATGGATTAAAAGTTTGTTGAAGGATATAGGAATTTAAAAGCAAATGTGGCATTGAGAATTCACTGCAGCTGTCAGTGTATTACTCATAGCTCTTCCTCTATCCACCCTCTTACTGTTCAGAACTATCCTTTCTTATAGGATCATTTCTTCATTTATTTATTCACTCATAGCACATTTACTGAACACAGACAATTTTCTAGGACCTGTAGGTGTGTAAGACACAAAGAAAATGATGTATTAGACACAAAATAATAGTAGTGATTATATCTACAATACATTGCAAAGTAAAGGCTTAAAGCATTCTAGATATTTAGAGTCAAGAGGTCTCAAATAGACCATTATTACATATAGTGTTGTATATTTTACTGCCAAACTGGGCCACATTTGTTTTCAGTGGGAAATATTACTCTATTTATACACAGAACCTAGAGAAGAAATTGCAGGTGCCATTTAAACACATAGGTTTTCCTCTACTTTTAATTTCTATATAACCATTTGGTTCATTACCAAATAGTTAGCTAGTGCATTTTATGTTTCTCACCTGTGCATAGAGAAAATGAAAAGAGAATAATAGGATGGTAAAGGCTATGCCACGAATA
This sequence comes from Dasypus novemcinctus, assembly GCF_030445035.2. NCBI lineage: Eukaryota > Metazoa > Chordata > Mammalia > Cingulata > Dasypodidae > Dasypus > Dasypus novemcinctus. The sequence goes on along the minus strand of NC_080684.1, from coordinate 83,523,573 downwards.
AGTCAAGAAATGTGAACCAGCTAAGCATTCCATTCCTTAGAAAATTTGAAAGTAAGCAGACATTAAGTCACTGGCATGTATGAGAGTACTAAATCATCATTTCAAATGAAACATACTTTGGTTATACTAACAGAATGTGGAATAGAGTGATTTGTCTAAATCCTGAGACATAGCAACACAGAAATCTTTCTGAAACTATTAGCTATTTTAAGTATCTTATAATTAATTGTTATCCTTAGGAAATTGTTTTATCAATATTATCATTTTTAATATAGCTGCCAATATAATTATTTTTCCTTTTAGTAGCTTTTAAAAAGTAAATTTATGTTCTCATTATAAAACTGAATTGAATTATTTAAAAAATTTTATACAATATATATATGAAAAAGAAACAGAATATTTCCCCTATATTACTTACCAGTGCAAATAATGTTAACATTCTGTGTGTATTTATTTCAATCTTTTGCTGTGTATAGTTTTTACATAAATATGAAAAAATTTGGTGTGTATGAAATTGTATGTGTTGATTATTAAATTATATATATTTCTAATTATATAACATGGTCTGTCAACGTGACAAAGTCTGTCAACTTCCACTATTTCCTCCCATTCATCACATGAAAACAATGATTAGAGATAAAATATAAAATGAGAAAATTTCAAATTCTACCTTTGCTGTAAAAGCAAGGCAAATATCTTTATGCTCAACTGGATTGAAAACACAAAATAGAAAGCAAGGGTTAAATAGCAGTTGGGTCCAGAAGTGGGCAGGAGCAGTAGAGAGTTTACATCTTTCAGAGTGAAGAAGTCTAAAAGATCCTCTTTTGACATGGGACACTGAAGTGAGGCCCACTGCTGAAAATGAGAAGCTAGGGTTTTACATTTCTAGACAATTTAAAAAAAGGACGATAGTGGCTTATGTTCAGGGGGTAATTAAGTGGGCTAAGGAACTTGGGAAAGAAAGAAGCCTAAGGACCTTTTAATTCTTTTTCTTAAAAAAATTTCTGGTTAAATTTTGAGACAAACTGCTAAAAATAGAAATATAATTTAAATCTTCCAAATCAGTAATAGAAAGTAAAAGAATAAAATAATATTTATTAATGAAAATGTCCCTAAACCCATAAAAAGCAAGCAAAGGAAAGTGTAAGCATGGCAAACCAAAATGCAAAGTAGACATAATCAATAAAAAGCAGAGATGAGCAAATTGGATAAAGTTATTTAAAAAACCATGGTATATTTTTTTAATGGGAGTCAAAATTAAAATGACAAAGAATGTTTGAAACTATGGGATTAAAAAGAATCAGATGAAGCAAAACCCAAACTAAAGGAAGCTGCTGAAAGCAATGCCATTGGTCAAATATAATCTGAGGCCAAATGTATGAAAAGAGATAAAGAGAGACATTATATAACAATAAAATGACCAATCCAAGAAAATACAATATCAAGTAAATATAACCTTTTCACATAACAACACACAACATAGCCTTAAAATATTAAAAGCCAAAACTGACAGAACTTTGAGGAGAAACTGATAATTCTGCAATCATTGTGCAAGATTTTAGTCTGTCATATTTCATTCAGAAAAATGATAAAGCATACTGTAAGTATGTATACTATTTGAATAATACAATTAACAAGACTGAGTTAATAGTTTTTAAACTCTTCAATTGAGAATATATGTTCTTTTCAAGCACCCAAAAAAATAATTAGAAAAAGTGACCACTTACTAGGTCACAGAGGCAGTCTCAACACATATCAAAGAACCAGACCATAATCTTGGATCATAATGTAATAAAATTATTAATCAGTAGTAAAAAATAAATTAATACTAAATTATAAAAGAAATACATGCTTGTAGGAAGGGTCTGGAGTTTTCTTAAAATGACCAAGCTTTCTCCATTCCCCTAATCTTCCCTCCATTTTTACTTAGCACACACTTAAAACACTTCACTATTTTGTTCTGTAGTTATATATATTATAAACAAGCATGGAACCAGATTTCTGTGGCCCAAAGCTCAGACAATATGGGATGAAGGGGAGAAGAGTTTAAAATTATGAATACAAAATGAATCACAAGTGGAAATATTTATTTAGAATGAGAGAAGAAATCAGATACAAAGTTTTAAAAGCTGGCAAATGTCAAAAATTTTAAAAATCCATGAAGAAGAACATAATATTTTTATTAACTGCCTGCCCAACACACCTTTATAGCACTTTCTTTTTCTATGTTTCTTTTGGTACATATTCTGTTACCACTTAATATGATGATTCTGTAATATCATTTTCTCTAGTGATGAGCTGTCTAATATGATAACCATTAGCTAGCGACATGTGTCTATTGAACATTGCTATGTGCCTAGTGTGGCTAAGAAATTAAATATTTCATTTAAGTTTAATTAAAATTAACTAAAACTGTAAAATATTTTTCTGTTAAACTCAACTATATTGTTTAAACATTGCATCATATAAGGTGTTATTATTGTATCATATATCCATCCATGTCTAGTGCATTCATCATTTCTAGTATTACACATAAACACCTCTCCAATCTAGTCAGGGGTGAGTTGATCGACTCTATTCAAATTATTTTTTCCTATACACTGATGTAATACTGGAACATGTTTATTTGAATATTTTATATGAACACCACAAGTTATAGTAATACCTACATAATCATAATCAATAACTAGATTGAACTATTTTAATATTATTTTAATTTTAATATTATGGTATTACTTTTCTAGTTAAAAAAGTAAGGATAGACACATTTAAATTTAAGATGCCTCATAGTTATACAGAATAGAATAGAGATACAAAAGCTAGTATAATGACCACAACTGTAAAGAAAAATAAAAAAGACAGACTGCAAATTATATCACGAACTTCATAGTGAATGGCAATTTGCTGTGGCAGAGCAAACTGAAAAAACTGTTGTCTAAAAAAAATTAAAGATAATTAAGTGGACAGTACTTAGAAGTATTTTCAGGAAGTACACAGTAAATTTGATAAGAGGTTTATTCCCAACAGTCAAAAAACTATTCGGTGATGAAATAAAAATTGTGTCCAAAGAAATATTTTAATACAATTTTTAGCAGATCTAGGTTTTTTATTTTGGCCAGCTATAAAATGGCTTACAAAAAAAAGAAAACTATTTTTAGGTGAGAGCTGGTAAAACAAGTGGTTAATTTAGTTATGGAAATTTTTCTAGAAAATTATGAGGAAAAAATTTTAAAAATATATTTTATCAAAATTGAAAGGTCTTCAATTAAGCCATCAAACAATTACCCATAGAATACAAGACCATTATAATAATAGCAAATGATAACTGAGTCAAAAATTTTAAATGTATGCATTTTTCTTTGGTTTAGGTAAATTATGTGATGTAAGAAATACTGCATAATTAATATTTTGGGTACATTTTGCCTCAAAGAACTTCCAAATTTATCAAAAAATGCTATCAGTTTGTGACCTAAACAAGTGAATTCAATTTTTATTTTTTTAACATCGTTAAAATAAGAATTTCAACCATATATGAGAAAATTAGTGTCTATTGCAATAAGTAGTGCTCCAGCTATGTTAGATAAAAAATCCAGATTTATTGGACTTTTTTCCCTGCTTTTATTTATTTTTAATTTTTTAATGTTTTAAATTTAAAAAAATTGTATTGTAGTTCTTCGAAGATACATAGATCACAAAAAATGTTACATTAAAAAATATAAGAAGTTCCACATACTCCACACCCCACCTCACCTCATTCCTTCCACATCAATAACCCCCTTCACCATTGTGGCACATCCATTGCATTTGGTGAATACATCTTGGAGCACTGCTGCACTGCATGGATTATAGTTCACATTGTAGTTTACACTCTCCTCTTCAGTGGGTTATGGCAGGATATATAATGTCCAGCATCTGTCCCTTCAATATCATTTAGGACAACTGATGTTTCCCTTATTGCTTTGTTCCACTGTATGATGGATATTCAGAATAGTTTTGCTCCGTTTTCTGTGGCAAGCTCTAAGAAAAAGTCATGGATACATTTGTTAAAATCATTCAACATACACATGCAAAGGCTATGAATCCTCATCAGTTTTTGGAAGAAATATAATAGAAGACAATGAATATTTTGTATTCCATGCCAATTCTTGTTGGTTGCATCATGGAAGGGTTTTATAAAAATTAACTGTTAAGTCCAATATATTTCCAGGTTTATCTTTGAAGTTTTCTTGAAACAAAAATAATGCTTACCAAATATTCAATAATCAAAGAAAAATAATAAATAGTGTGATTTACATTTTCTTGATATCAAACTATATACAAAGAAGTGTATATTAGTGACATTGATAGAGGTACCAAAATTTATATTGAAATTGAAACTTTTCAGAAAACACGTCAATAATTATTTTACACATTTTACTAATATGAATCAATATAGAGATTTTATTTCTGATCAATGGCATTATAGAAACTTGCTGCAGAAACAAGGCAAATTTAAAGAAAGCTTTGTTGGAATTGATAAATTTAGACATGCTTTTAAATGTATGCAACCCCTTTGAATTTTCTATGGACAATGCTAAGTCAGCTCAATTTGGACAGAGTTTTGAAGCTTAAATGCTTTTATATCAGAATCATATTAACTCTTCTAAAAGCTATGAACCAATTTTGTCAGTGTGGATTCAAATAGTAAATGCAAAATGATTTTTTGGTACTCAGCTCAGTTATTTGAAATTTTTAAGTATATTTAGACCAACTTCCTTTTGTGAATATATTTTTGCAATTTTGATTTTATGAACTGTAAATACATATATATTTCCAATGAAAACTTACTGTCAGGAATGACATACTTAAAAAGTAAATTACATACCAGATTAGGAAGACTTTGTACATAAAAATGGAAGTAAAATAAATACTTTTTATTTATAATATATAACTTTTATATTGAAATGACAATGTTTTAGATAAATAAGTATATTATTAAAGTTAATTTCCACCTTTTTTACTTTTATGAACATGGTTACTAGAAAAATTAAATTACATATGTGGCTCACATTATATTTCAATTGGATAGTGCTGCTATAAAGAAAATAAAATAATTTGTCTTTTCTCTAGAATTATTCACCAAAATTGGTTTATTTTTATTTTTGATCACAGAAAAACTTCATACTCACAACCTACTATTGGTTGTGGCAAATTGAAATTATTTTATGAATCCCCAAAAGAGAAAGATTATGCGTTTGAACTTATCCATTCCTGTGGATGTGATACCCTTTTATTTCTTTTATTGCATTAAATTTGGATGACAGTCCTTTGATTAGATTACTTGATAATATCTCTTTAGGGCTCTTGAGTAGACTGTCAGTGAGGCATGAACCAGTTTGAGTCTCTGCCCTCTTTCTGGGTTTAATATAAATGGAGACAGAGAGAGACACAGACACGGATAAAGGAAACTGCTATATTTGATCCTGTAGTGTGACAGAAAGAACTCCAATTTTCCCACAGCTGAGCTGCAAGGAGGGAAACCCCCAAGAAACTCAAAGAGCTGAGACCCAAAGAGAGCGGCCTGATAGCGTGCAGCTGAATTCAGGAAGAAAGTGAGCAGTGGAGACTGATAAAGGAGGCTTGGAAAGAGAGAATTCTATGCCTAGTTGCCCACAATGAGCTCTGGGAGATAACGTAGATTCTGGAGGGGAAGGCAGGGACCTCAGCAGAGATCGACAGCCATCTTGCTTCTCCATGTGGCAGCTGACTTTGGTGGAAAACATGTCTGATGGGACCTAGATTTGGAGATTTCCTGTCCTCGGAACTGTAAGCTTGTACCCCTAATAAGTCCCCTTTGTAAAAGCCAACCCATTTCTGGTACTTTGCTTCTGCAACCCTTTGGCAAACGTTGGTGGTATCGCTAATTTTTAGGATTCCTGTCAAATTTAGTAAAACCCCTCTTTCATAACTAAACTATAAGATTTGGAAGTGTTTTCATACACTAGATTCTGTATATTTTAAATCTCTTCTCCACTGCATATTATTCACAATTGCCCAAATATCCATCAACTGATAAATGAATAAACAAACAAAATGTAGTAGAGACTAAAATGGAATATTACTCAATTGTAAATAGGAATGATGTCCTGATGCATGCAACAATACGGATGAAACTTCAGGACATTATTCTGAGTAAAACAAGTCAGATGCAAAGGGACAAACATTGTATGATCTCACTTATAAGAACTAATTATAATAAGAAAACTCTTAGAGTTAGAATCTAGAATATAGGTTATCAGGGGATAGGTTGGGGTGAAAGAATGGGGAACTGATGCTTAATTTGTACAGAATTTCTATTTAGGTTGATTTGAAAGGTTTGGAAATGAATGGTGGTAATGGTAACACATATCATGAGTGTAATTAACAGCAGTGAATTATATAGGTAAATGTGGTTAAAAGATGAAACTTTGTGTAGTATATGTTACGAGAATGAAAATTAAAAGATAAAGCATAGGACTATATACAAAGTGAAACTTATTATAGACAATGGACTACACTTTATAGTGAAAGTATGAGAATGTCCTTTCATTAATTGTAACAAATGTACAGCACTAATGCAAGGTATTAATAATAGGGTAGTGTGGCTATTTGAGATTATTTTATGAATCTCAAAAAGACAAAGATTATGTTTGTAAACTAATCTGTTCTTCTGAGTGTGATACCCTTTGTTTGCATTAAATTCAGCTGAGGAGACTTTTTCAGCTCTCCATTGTCACTGCTCTCCATTCTTCCAGGTATATACCTAGCATAGGTATTACTGGGTCACTCAGCAAGTCTATATTCAACTTCCTTAGGAACTACCAAGTAGTATTCCACAGTGACTGTACCATTCTCCATTCCCACTAACAGTGAATAAGCATTCCTATCTCTCCCCAACCTCAACAACATTTACAGTTTTCTAACTTTTGATAGTGGCCAGTCTAATAGGTGTGAAATGATATTTCATTGAAGTTTTATTTTCATTCCCCTAATTGCTAGTGATGTTGAACATTTTTTTCTGTGTTTTGTCACTATTTGTATTTCTTCTTTAGACAATTGTCTTTTCAAGTCTTTTGCCCATTTTTTAAATTGGATAATTTGTCTTTTTATTGTTGGGTTGTGTGATCTCTTTATATATCATGGATATTAAGCCCTTATTGAATATGTGATTGCCAAATATTTTCTCCCATTGAGTCGGCTGCCTTTTCACCCTTTTGACAGAGTCCTTTGGGGGTACAAAGAGTGTTTAATTTTAAGGATGTCCCATTTATCTCTTTGTATTTTTGTTGTTTATGCTTTGGGTATAAGGTTTAGGATCTTGAAGATGCTTTCCTACATTTTATTCTAGGAATTTTATGGCTGTTGATTTTATATTTAGGTCTTTAATCCATTTTGAGTTCATTTTTGTATAAAGTATGAAATAGGGATCCTTTTTCTTTCTTTTGGATATGGATATCTGGTTCTTCCAGCACCATTTGTTTAATAGACTGTTCTGGCCCAGCTGGCTGGACTTAACAGCCTTGTCAAAAATCACTTGACTATAGATGTGAGGGTCTATTTCTGAGTTCTCGATTCAGTTCCTTTGGTTAAGCTGTCTGTCTTGACAGACAGATTGTCTGCCCATGCTCTTTTTACCACTGTAGTTAAGTAATATGCTTTAAGGTCAGGACATGAGTCCTCCAACTTTGTTCTTCTTTTTTAAGACTTTTTTTGGCTATTGGGTTGCTCCTTATCCTTCCAAATAAATTTGATAATTGGCTTTTCCATTTCTGAAAAAAAGGTGTTAGGAATTTTATTGGGATTGTGTTGGATCTGTAAATCAGCTTAGGTAAAATTGATGTCTTCATGATTTTTATTCTTTCAGTACATGAACACAGAATGTCCTATTTAAGTCTTTTTCAGTTTCTTTTAGCAATGTTTTGTTGTTTTCTGAATATAGGTCCTTTATGTCCTTGGTTAATTTTATTCCTAAATATTTGATTGTTTTCGTTGCTATTATAAACAGAATTTTTTTCTGATTTCCTCCTCAGATTGCTCAATAGTAGTGTATAGAAATGCTATTGATTTTTGCATATTAGTCTTGTATCCCACCACTTTGCTGAACTCATCTATTAATACTACTAGCTTTGTTGTGGATGTTTCAGGATTTTCTAAATAAAGGATCATATTGTCAGCGAATAGTGAAAGTTTTACTTCTTACTTTCATATTTGGGTGTTTTTTATTTCTTTATCTAGTCTAATTGCTCTAGCTTCTAGCACAATATTGAATAATAGTGGGGAGAGTGGGGATCCTTGTCTTGTGCCTGAACTCAGCAGGAAATCTTTCAATCTTTCACAGCTGAGAACAATGCTAGCTGTAGGTTTTTCATATATGCACTTTACCATATTGAGAAAGCTTTCTTCTATTCCTAAAATTTTTACTAATTTTTTAATCAAGAAAGGGTGTTGTATTTTGTCAAATGCCTTTTCTGCATCAATCAAGAAGATTAAGTGATTTTTCTTCTTCAGTTTATCAATATGGTTTATCGCACTAACTGATTTTCTTGTGGTCAACCACACTTGCATACCTGGGATAAAACCCACTTGATTGTGGTGTATAATTCTTTTAACGTGCTTTTGGTTCACAAGTATTTTGTTGAGGATTTCTGCATCTATATTTATTAGCGATATTGGTCTGTAATTTTCTTTTTTCATAGTATCTTTATCTGATTTCGTTACTAGGGTAATATTACTTCATAGAATGAGTTTGGTAGTGTTCTTTCCTGTTCAAATTTTTCAAAGAGCTTGAGCAAGACTAGTATTAGATCATCTTAGAATGATTGGTAGGATTCACCTATGAAGCCATCTGGTCCCAGGTTTTTCATCTTTGCTGAACCTTCTATTTAAACCTATATTTAGTACTAGACTTTGGGAGGATTTTGATGACTGTTGCAATCTCTTCACCTGTAATTTGTTTGTTGCAGGCTTCTATTTCTTTTATGGTCAGTGTAGATGGTTCATGTGTTTCTAGGAATTTTTCCATGTTATCTACATTGTCCACTTTTTTGGCATATAGTTGTTATAGTATCCTCGTATGATTTCTCTTAATTCTGCAGGCTCAGTGGTAATATGCTTTCTCTCTATGGTGATTTTATTTATTTGCATCTTCTCTCTTGTTTTCTTTCTTTGTCAGTCTAGCTAACGGTTTGTCAATTTTGTTGATCTTCTCAAAGAACCAACTTTTGGTTTTGTTTATTCTCTCTATTGTTTTTCTGTTATTGATTTCATTTATTTCTCCTCTTATCTTTACTATTTCTTTCTTTCAGCTTGGTTTGGGATTTGTTTTATGTTCTTTTTCTAGTTTCTTCAGGTATGCAGTTAGATCTTCAATTTTAGCTCATTCTTCTTTTTAATGGCTATACATTTCCCTCTCAGCACTGCCTTTGCTGTGCACTGCCATAGGTTTCGATATGCTGTCTTCTTATTTCACTTATCTCAAGATATTTGCTGAATTCTCTTGCAATTTCTTCTTTGACCCACTGATTATTTAATGCTGTGTTGTTTCATCTCCATATATTTATGAATTTTCCCTTTTTCCATCCATTATTGACTTCTAACTTCATTCTGTTATGATTAGAAAAAGTATTTTGTATAGTTCAATCTTTTTAAATTTATTGAAACTTGTCTTGTGAGCCAACATATGGTCTGTCCTAAATAAGGATCCATGAACATTTGAAAAGAATATATATCCTGCTGTTTTTGGGTGCAATGCTCTATAAATGTCTGTTAGGTCTAACTCATTTACCATATTATTCAAGCTTTCTGTTTATTTATCCTCTGTCCTGATGTTCTACCCAATATTGAGAAGGGTATTTTAAAGTCACTAGTTATTATTGTAGAAATACTTATTTTTCCCTTCAGCTTTACCAGTGCATGCCTCATGTATTTTCAGACATTCAGGTAGGTGTATAATAGTATAGTTATTTTTCTTGGCCACTTACCCCTTTTATTAATTTATAATGAACTTCTTTATCTCTTATAACAGTTTTGCATTTCAAATCTATTTTGTCTGATATTAGTTTCACTACTCCAGCTCTTTCTGGTTAATATTTGCATGGAATATCTTTTTCCAACCTTGCATTTTCAATCCAGTTGTGTCCTTACATCTGAGGTGAGTCTCCTGTAGACAACATATAGATGGCTCATATTTTTTAATCTGTACTATCAGCTTATGTCTTTTGACTGGGGAGTTAAAGCCATTAACATTTAATTTTATTATTGTAAAGGAATTACTTAATTATCCATTTTGTCCTTTGGTTTTCTGTTGTCATAGCATACTATTGTCTGTCTTTTTACCCTTTAAGTTGCCCTTCCTAATAATCTTCATTTATAAACTCTTCTCCAAATCTCTCACCATTGTTTTTTCCTTTCAGGCTGCAGCACTCCCTTTAGTGTCTTTTGTAATTCTGGTTTTTGATAACATGTTCCATTATTTCTTTTTTTAAAGATTTTTTTCCTCCTCCTCTTCCTCCTCCCACCCTTTTTTTTTGCTGTCTATGTCCATTCACTGTATGATCTTCTGTATCTATTTCTCTTTTTTCTTCTCTTTTTCCTCTAGGATTCACCAGGATTTCATCCTGGAGACCTCTGATGTGGAGAGAGGTTCCCTGTTACTTGAGCCACCTCAGTTCTAGGTTTCTGCTGTGCTTCACTTTGACTCTCCTCTTAGTTTCTCTTTTGTTGCATCATCATCTTGCTGTGTGACTCACTTGCTTAGCTCTGGCTCACCATGTGGGCACTAGGTTTGCCACTTGGGCACTTGCACAGGCACTTGGTTCACATTTGGCACACATTTTCCATGCTGTCCCATTATCAACACAGTACATCTTTGGTATAAATGCAAGAATATTACATTATTCCTGCTAACCACAGTCCATAGGTTATTCAAGTTGTATTTTTCCGATGCTTCTCCACATTCCCACCACCCTGAGGTAGTGATATAAATTTGCTTTAGCTCACAAAGGACACTCTTGCATCTGTACCATCAACCACAATTCTCATCCACCTCTTGGTTTACTATGCTATTCGGTTCTTAGATTATTCTCTAGCATTCTGTCAATTGGTATTTACATCCCTAGACTAGCATTTTCAGCCATGTCCCCATTTATAAACAACCTGTTACTCACTATGTGTTACCATCCACTCTATAATTTCCACATTTGTACAGTAAAGCTAATTAAAACTTCTACATACATTAAACATCAGTAGTCCATCTCAGTCCTCCTCTTATTTCCTTTAAGAATCCACCACCTACCACCAGGTCTTGAAGATATCTTTTTACAGTTTCTTCTAGAAGCTTTGTGGTTCTTGGTTTTATTCTTAGGTTTTTTATTCATTTTGTGTTAATTTTTGGACAAGGAGTGAGATAGGGGTACTCTTTCCTTCTTTTGGGTATGGATATCCATTTCTTTCAGCACCATTTGTTGAGTGGACACTTCTGCCCGAGCTGTGTGAGTTTGACAGGCTAGTTGAAAATCTCTTGACCAGACATGTGAGGGTCTGTTTCTGAACCATCACTTTGGTTTCATTGGTCTATGTGTCTGTCTTTATGCCAGTACCTTGCTGTTTTTACCACTATACCTAGGTAGTATGATTTAAAGTGTGGAGACTAGAGTTTGCTTTTCTTTTTTACCCTTTATCCTTCCAAATAAATTTGATAATCGTGTTTTCCATTTATTTTAAAAATGCTGGTGAAATTTTTATCAGGATTTCATTGAATCTGTATAGCAATTTGAGTAAAATTGACATCTTAATATTTAGTCTTCCAGTACACGAGCATGGAATGTTCTTCCAGTTATTTAGGCCTGTTTTGATTTCTTTTAACATTGAGTTGCAGTTTTCTGAATACAAGTGCTTGACATTGATGGTTAAGTTTATTCCTGACTATTTCAATTTTATTTGTCATATTTTACTTTCATCACTCTTTTAACACTTCATTACTTTTATTGATATACTCTTCATTTCTAGACTCTCTTCCAGGCCCCTCTCTCCTGTCTTTTCTTTTCAGGCTCTAGGACATCCTTTATTATTTCCTGAAAATCCAGTCTTTTGGTTAGAAATTCTCTCAGTTTTTGTTTATCTGTGAATAGTCTAAACTCGCCCTCATTATTGAAAGACAATCTCGCTGAATATAAGTTTCTTGGCTGAAAGTTTTTCTCTTGCAGTATCTTAAATATATCATACCACTGTCTTCTTGCCTCCATGGTTTTTGGTGAGGAATCAGCACTTAATCTTATTGGGTATCCCTTATATGTTATGCATTGCTTTTCTCTTGCTGCTCTCAGAATTCTCTCTTTGTCTCTGGCATTTAACATTCTGATTAGTATGTGTTTCAGAGTTTGTCTTATTCAGATTTTTTTGGATGGCAGTATGTTGTGCTTCTTGGACATTGATATCTATGTCCTTCAATAGGGTTGGACATTTTTCTAACATTATCTCTTCACATATTCCTTCTGCCCCTTTTCCCTTCTCTTCTCCTTCTGGGATACCCATGACATGCATTTTTGCATGTCTTTTGCTGTAATTTAGTTTCCTGAGACCTTGTTCAGTTTTTTCCATTCTTCATCTGTTCTTTTATATGTCTCTCAGAGGCCATTTCTTAAAGCTCACCAACCCTTTCTTGTGCCTCCTCAAATCTGCTATTATATGATTCCAATATTTTTTAACTTTCATTTATTGTGCCTTTCATTCTCATAAGATGTGCTATTTTTCTATGTATGCTTTCAAATTCTTCTTTGTGCTCATCCAATGTCTTCTTAATATCTTTAATGTCTTTAGCCATCCCATTGAATTTATTAAGGAGATTTGTTTGAGCATCCATGATTAGTTGTCTCAACTCCTTTATGTCATCTGGAGGCTTATCTTTTTCCTTTCACTGGGCCATATCTTCCTGTTTCTTGGTGTGGATGGTAATTTTTTTGTTGGTGTGTTGGCATCTGGCTTACTAGAGTATTTATTCTGGGTGTAGTTATTCTCTTTAGTTTACTGCTTCCTGTCCTTTCTCCCTTGCTAGTTGTATAGTAGGAGCCAAGGTTGTAGTTGGTGTTATAAGCTGTGGAGGCTCAAGCTGCTCTTATTGCCTCAGGGACCAATGAAGCTTCTCCCAATTTCTCCTTTGCCAGGGGTAGGGACAGAGTCACAGCTGTGTGTAATAATCCAAGTCGGGCAGGCTAGGCTGTAATTGCTTAGAGGGACTAATGAGACTTCATGCCCCTTTCTCCCCTGCCTGGGACAGGGATGGAGCTGCAGGTGTGGGCAGCAATATATGCAGTACAGGTCCAAGATGACCATAGTTGCCCTGGTAGACTCCCGATTTTCAGTCTGTGCCAGCGAAATGTACCTGTAGTTACTTGGATAGGCTGGTGCAGGGCCCACCAGACTCCTCCCTGTCAGAGGTGGGGCTGAAGCCTAGGCTAGGGCTACAGGCCAATTTGGGTGAAAGAAACAAGTTCCCACTGTCAGCCAGGTTTCCTCTCATGCTGGTGGTTGAGTCAAAATGGTGGCTTCTGACCTTTTTCCAAATTGGACAAGTTCAAACTTTAGCTGTTCAAAAGGTTATACTTTAGTCAGCCTAATTTACTAATCAGTAACTGAAATCAGTGCCAACCATCCCCTCCTTCCCTGTTTTTTGGGAAACAGAGTTTCAAAATCCAGCCACAGAATAGCTCCTGGGGTGGCTTGTGCTGCCAAAGTAGGATAATCACCAGCCTCCGCAGCTTGGTCCGTAATTTCCTGGAGAGTCTGGCATAGGTCCCATTAGTTTCCTCCCTGCCTGAAGTGGGGCTGGGGCTTATGCTAGATTTGCAATCTGACCTCGATGGAAAGAAGGCGGTCCCCACCAGCACTGTGATTATCAGTCCACCCTGCTTCCCCTTGTACCAGGTGTGGAGTAAGATGACCGCTACCAGCCTCTTTCTTGTGGACAGGTTCACACTTTAACTGTTTTTAGGATTATACTTTAGTCTGCTGAATTTACTCATCAGTAGTTGAAGATGGTGCCCAACTGTCTCTTCCTGCCCAATTTTTGGGAAGTGGAACTTTGAATTCTAGCTGTGAAACAACTCCCTGGCAGCTTTTGCCTCCAGTGGAGTATGGGTCTCTTGTATGTGATGCTTTGCTTTTTTCTTGCTGCTTTCAGAATCCTCTCTTTATCTCTGATATGTGTCATTCCAAATTGTAGGTATCTTGGGATAGGTCTATTCTGATTTATTCTGTTTGGAATTTGTTGTCCTTCTTGGATATTAATAATTATATCCTGTGCTCCAGCCATGCTGAACTATTTATAGTTTCCCAAAGGCAAATGCTCTTTAATGTTTGTGCCCCAATGTACATATGTCTTTGCCTTTCTGTATTTTCCACTAGTCAACTCCTCCAAAACATGCTTGAGAGTCTACTCAACACTATAGCTCAAACATGTAGCATATCGTATTAGTTATCTATTGCTGCATATCAAATTACCCCAGATCATAGGGGCTGAAAACAACAAACTTACTTTCTCACAGTTTTTGTGGGCCAGGAATCCTGGAGGGATATAGTCGAATGCCTTTGGTTCAGGGTCTCTCATGTAGTTAAGCTGCCAGGACAGCAGTCACTGGAAGGCTTGACCAATGCTGCAGGGTATGCTTCCTAGCTGATTGGATTTATAACTTAAACCCAGAATTGGCATCTCATGACATCTGCTATATTTTATTCATCAGAAGTGAATCAATATGCTTAGTCACACCCAAGGCAGAAGATTTTACAAAAGCATGAATACCATGAAGTGGGCATCAGTGAGGGTTCATCGTAGAGGCTGCCTATCATACATTTTATCTGGTACACGGTAGTTGTTGGATCAAAATGATTCACTATGTAAAGCTGTTATGGATGATAATGAAGATTCAGTTTTCAATATATTTAAAGAAATTATTGATTTTTAAGAAACCATTGCTAAGAGAAAGTAAAATTTATTTACTATTTGGGATATTAAATAATTCTCTTAGCAACTGTTACTGATTTTATCAAGAGGTCCCCATTGAGCCCTGTCCCCTGAAAAAATTGAAACAGAGGACACTTGGGTTATTTTACCTATGATTTTTGTACTATCTCTTCCAGAAATGGTGGTCATGTACATCACCAAAGCAAAGTTACTTTAGAATCCAAAGATTCAATTGCTCTTAGTTATTTAACCATCTATTGTGTATAAAGCATTGCCCTAAGTGTTAGATAAGTTTTTGGTGCAAAAAAATAACAATTTACAAATGATAAATACATTTCTACTCTCATCATGAGAACCTTAGTTTTTAATTCCATAATGAGAAGAATGTTCATAGATAATGTGAGTATGGAAAAGTAATTGTTTAATATAACATTCTCTCAGGTTCTTCCATGAGGAGGAAAATATTTCCATAGAATGTACTTAAGGCAGGGGTTTACAAACTATGTCCATCATACTAAATCTAGCCCATTGCTTGTTTTTGTAAATAAAGTTTTATTGTAACACAGATGTACCCATTTGCTTATATACAGTCTATTTCTCCTTATATACTACAATGTTAAACTTGAGTAGTTGTAATAAAGTTGGTATAGCTTGCAAAGCTTAAAATATTTACTGTTTGGTCCTTTACAGAAATAGTCTGCCAACGGCTGACTTAAGGCCAAAAAACAAGAATTATATTTCATGAATTGCTGGACTAAAATTAAGAAATACAACTGATAATTACTTATTGTTTCATTGAAGTCTTTTCACAATAAGACTTCAGTCGACCTATTTCTTTTTTATTATATATGCTATTTGTTCTTTGTATAAGCATATATTTTATAATAATAGCAATAATTACATTTGTTGAGCACTTACTATACACCAGGCAGTATGCTAAACACACCCACATACAACACTATAAGGAAGACACTGTTGAACAATTGAGGAAAAATAGGACTAAATATCTCAGGATCTCAGCACAGGTTTGTCTGATTTCAAAACCTATGTTCTTTATATATGGCTTCTCCATTTATTAATATTACTCCCATGAATATCTTATTCTATTCAAACTGAACTCTTCTTTATTTCACAAACTTGCCTGACTCTTTCCCATCTCTCTACCTTTTATTCACTCTACTTCCAGCTCTTGGAATGTCCTTCTCACCCATTTCTTCATTTATTAATTTTACTAATTTTTCAGAGACATGTTTAATCACCACCTCTTCTATGGCACCTTTCCTGAATCTCCAACCATAAGTAACCTCAGTCATATTTTTCAGCTATATATTAATAGTATCTACCATGGCTCCCTGTGCTTTTTTTAACTGTTCAATATATGATGTGTGAATGGTATTAAAATATCAGACAGTAATATGACACATGAATTGTTTGTATTCTTATTTTTCATCTAAAATCTCAAGTTAACTAGAATTTTTTTCCTCTTAGGCCTGTTATTGTAAAGGAAATTGGCAAGCATAATGCATAATCTAATGCATATTAAAGAAATGAATCTGCCTAGAAGATAAGTCTCTTATTTCTATCTGAAATTTCAAGTACATTCAGTAATTTTCTCTAAGCAGTTTTTACACACCCCATTTCCTTTCATCAGCAATATTTTGTAGCTGCAGTTGTAAAATGTAGGTTGACCATATAAAGCTATCTTTGACATAGGCTGCCATTTTGCAAAGTCCACTAGATAATTTGTATATTTTTTTAAATAGCAATATAATCAAGAATACTTTAGGAAATATATAAACTTCTTAATATTCTTATGTATCTTCTAGAATATGTTTCTCATTTGGATTTTCTCCAAAAGGAGCAGGGATATATAAAGGCCAGACCACCTTTTTCCATATTATTAAGAACATGTGTAATGATTGCCATGAACACAGTTTAGCTTCATGCACTTTATTTTGAAGAATTTCATTGAGCTGTGGAGAGGATAAAGGAAATATAAAACATTCTTTGCCAAGCTATAATCTTGTCTGGAGAAGATAATGAACAATGCAAAATAGTAAAAAATCAAATCAGGAGTGTAGTGGTGCAGATCATGGATTGAGAAGATGGAGACACTTACAGTCTTTTCTAAATAATTTAGTACTTGACTACTCACTGCCTTGTGCTATGTATTAAATTACTTATAAGAAACACTTAAGAAGCTTTTGCCTGAGAGTCTGCATGGAGTACCCAGCAATTTTTCTGGCTTTGATACAAAGGCTGTTAATGGGGCCAACTGTTGCAGTTATTAATTCCTTAAGAGACCATTCCTTATTTCTGGAATTAAATTCTCTCCCTACCATTGTGTTAGTAGCTGAAAGATATTCTTCTAAAATCCTAGCCAAATATTCATAGTCTTTACTCTGGATATATTATCCACAAAGTATTACTATTCATTTTCTTGCTTTTCCTTCATTTTTTTCTTCCACTTCAGTTTTTATTTCAATTCTGATGGTATGCGGTTTGATAGGGGAAAATGAACCTTGCATTTATTAACCCCCTACTATGTGCTTGGTCATGTCCTAGGTACTACACGTGTATTCTCATATTATTTGCACACTAGAAGATAGTTATTAATCATTCCCACTTTGAAGTTAAGAAAATTGAAATCCAGAGAGGTTAAATAATAGGCCTAATATCACAAGGCAAATGACTTCAGTGTCTGGTATAAAATGTAAGTTTTTTTGCTTTTTTGAATTGCCATTTACTAAAAGGCAAAGAGTTATATTTAATTCTGTATACCTTGTTGTAAACAGGTTGTGTAACAACCAGCATAGACCTGAAGATAAGGAGACACACAATCATACACATCCCATCAACAAAAACCAAAGACTACAGAAACAGACTCCTGAATACTTCAGATATTAGAATTACTGGACACAGGTTACAAATATAAAACACTGTGGTTACCATTCTCAAATAAATAAAAGTCAAGTTGGAAAATGGAGTCAGGAAACTGAAAAATACAAAACTGTGACATAGTAGATTTGAAAGGATACCAAATAGAAATTCTAGAACGGAAAACTGTTATTGAAATTAAGAAAATGGTTTAGTAACTGGCAAGATACAACCGAAGAAAGAACTAATAATCTTGAAAATGAGTGAGTACAAGAAACTACTCAGAATGTAACACAGTCAAAACAATGAAAGGTACAAAGATAAAATGAGTGATATCAAGAATACAATATCTAACATTATTTATTTGAAATCTAAAAGAAGAGGGAATGGGGTAGAGGCAATATTTGAAGAGATATGGTGAAGAATTTATATCCCTCCCCCAGCCTTCACCATGTCTGCTGATAGCAACTCTATCCTTTCAGTTCCTCAAGCCAATAGCCTTAGTTATCCTGAGTCCTCTCTTTATCTCCTACCCTTTCTGTTAGTCTACTTTCAGATGATATCCAGAATCCAACCACTGATCACCAACTCCTCTGTAGCATCCTGACCTCTAGCCTGGATCACCGGTCTTAACTGATTTCCCCTGTTTCCAAACTCGCCCTATACAGTCTCTTTCCAATACAAAAGTCACAATAATTCTTTAAAAATGTAAGTCAGATCAAAACCTCCTTTATCCTTTATTTATCACAGAAAAAGACAAATTCCTTTAGTGGTTTATAGTATGTCTTAACATCATTTCATCCTCCATTACCTCTTTATTCTCCTCTCCTACTAACGTGCTCAGCCAGCCTGGTCTTCTTAGTGGTATCCTCAAACAAGCGAGGGACATTCTTGCCTCAGGGAACTTGCATTGGCTGTTCCTTCTGTTAGATGCTTTCCCCCAGGTATTTACATGGATTGCTTCCTTACCTACTCAAGTTTTGCTCAACTGTTAGTTTATCAATGAGGTCTACTGCCCTGGCCACATTTATCAGACAGCATACATACACACACACATAATTAAATCTGTTTTGGGGTTTTTATTCTGTTCCATTGATTTTTCTATTCATGCAGTAACATGGGGTTCTTTTACTTAATACGGTGGTAGAATAGATTTTAACTTTGGCTGGGGTAGGCCCTCCTTCGCTCCACTCTTCTTTTTCAAATATTCTTTGTTCCCTCAATCATATTCTTTGAAAAGGACATAAGAATAATTTTTATGTTCCCTTAAATTCAATTTTTTATTTGTATACCCACATACACAACGTTTCTTACATGCCTCTGTCCCATACCATCAAAATAAATGTATATAGATAGATCGATAAAGACACCAATTACTTTTCTTTTTTTAAAGATTTATTTTTCATTCATTTCTCTCCCTTCCCCTCCCCCTTTCCCCAGTTGTCTGCTCTCTGTGTCTATTCACTACGTGTTCTTCCATGTCTGCTTCCATTGTTGTATTGTTGTCAGCGGCACCAGGAATCTGTGTCTATTCTTGTTGAGTCATCTTATTGTGTCAGCTCTCCGTGTGTACAGTGCCATTCCTGGGCAGGCTGTACTTTCTTTTGCGCTGGGTGGCTCTTCTTATGGGGCTCACTTGCGCGTGGGGCTCCCCCGCGTGGCAGGGCACTCCTTGCATGCACCAGCACTGCGCATGGGCCAGCTCCACACAGGTCGAGGAGGCCTGGGGTTTGAACCACAGACCTCCCATGTGGTAGGCGGACGCCCTAGCCATTGGGCCAAGTCTGCTTCCCACCAATTACTTTTCAGTACTCTCTTTATAATTATGTCCCTACTTCTGTTTTACTGTGAGTTTAATTTTTAATCAGGAATGTATGTTGAATTTTATCAAAGGTCTTTTCAGATTGTCTTAAAGTAAAGTGAGTTAATAAATGTAAAGCAGGGAAGCGGACTTAGCCCAATGGATAAGGCATCCGCCTACCACATGGGAGGTCCACGGTTCAAACCCTGGGCCTCCTTGACCCATGTGGAGCTGGCCCATATGCAGTGCTGATGTGTGCAATGAGTGCCCTGCCACACAGGGGTGTCGCATCCATCTTATTTTGGCTAACCCTCTGCCTCAACACTGGCCTTTGGTCTGGTTAATAAGCAGCTTTCCAGTCCTGGGGCATTGGTATACAAACTACCCCAGACCCCAAACCGCCATCTGCAGTCATCACCCATTCCACTCACATACTTCACCCCAGACCCATAGCTGTTGCCAACTGACAAACAAATCATCCCCTCTGCTTTCAGATCCCTAGTCCCTTTCTCTTTTCACATGAATTTACTTTAAACTCACCAATCCTTTACTTCCAGTGGGAAATCTAACCTTCACCACTCTAAAGGCACAAGCCCACAGGTCTGTCTCGCTTGGCTTGTGTGTTCCTCACCTGCTGGTTAAGCCATCCGAGCCAATTGTACTTCTTGAACTCCTCATGGTCCGTCCTCTCTCTGGGACCTATGAGTAACAAACTATCTTTTCTCATGCATTTTGGCCTTGGTCTTCCATTGTTTTACACCTGACCTCCACCTGAACCCAAATTTAAAATCCACCTTAACTAATTCTAAACACTTTGTTCTTATTGAACATGATGGTACTGTAGCTCTACTTTGTTTATTTGGTGAATTTTCTCAGGCGAAGAATACTTTCCCAAATGTCCAAGTATGAAATAGCCACAAGTTTTCATATTGTTGTCTTCCTGCCCCCCCTTTTATATATATGTGTGTGTGTGTATGTGTGTATATATATATATATTTGTATATGTGTATGCATATGTGTGTGTGCAAGTAACCAAATATAGTTATATTCCATTAACAAAATATTTGGGAAAAAAGACAATATTTAATGAAAATTGTGTCTTCTGGAATTTATATCATACCTGATAAGGAAATATGGGCATTCTCTGTTTTCTTCTCTATTTTTACAGAGATGTGACTGATCTTTATAATCTTAGCTCTTTGTTATGCTATATGAACCCAAAACAATGAGTAAATTCCTGAAAAGAAAGGCAAGGAATTTTTTAAATACTTCCATCAAGAAATCTTCAATATGTGATACTTTACCTTCCCAATTAAATTCCTAAACAGTGAAAAAAAAGGCTACTAAAGGTGAAAATGATTAAATTTTTATTATCAACCTTTATAAAAAACAAACGATTTTTAAAATAGTAATCCTACTTTAGGTACCTATTATGGAAGTCTTTTCTATATAAGAATTTTCTTCATAACTCTGATCAAGTAAGCAGCATCATTTTCACAGGATTATTTATAGGTACAAAAGCATCTTGGCATCAAAAATGAATCTTGAATCAAATCAAGAAAATGAAACTAAACATACTGAGGTATAAAGGGTATAATACCTAAGGAGCATCTTAGTTTATATGGGGTTTTGGTTCCTCAGATTTCTTGCATTTCACTATCTAACCCATCTGTACTCTACATTCCAGAAAATCCTCACGTTTCTTGTATCATTTTAGCATTTTTATATCTACATTTTTATATTTCTCATATAGTTGAAGCAATAATAGAAAGAAGGATTTTCCTATTTCTAATGTAAGTGGGGAAATAGTAGTAGAAAGATATTTAAACATATATTACATCTGCCTCTTGAACCAGAAGTCCCCAAAAGTTTTTCTAGTCCCATTTTTAAGTTATCCATATTACTCCACTTTCTGCCTCATATTTTATGTTAATTACATAGTTCTAAATTCCTATTCTTCCAAGACTTGGGTCTATCTTTAATTGATTTGTAATTTTCAATCTCCTTAGTACATTTTTAGCCCTCTAGTGTTGTTGAGGTGTTTTTTTTTCCTTTATAATTAACAAATTTATGTCTTCTGGATTATGACTGCCCTTTTCTCCTTTCCTCTGCAAGATCTTCCCCTACAACTTTTGATTGTATTATAATGACTGATAGTCACAGTTAGAATCAGTAGTCATCATTTCTCTGTCTCAGGTCCCATCTGTTCTAAGATTTCTTAGAACATCTCAAATGTGTCTCTTAGAATCATCTTGCCTACTACATTGTGGTAGCCACTATGTCAGGCTGAATTATGTACCCCAATGTAGATATGTTATTAATCTTAATCCACATTCCTGTGAGTGTGAACCCATTGTAAACAGGACCTCTTAAACATGTTAATTTTAGTTAAGATGTGCTCAAACGAATGCAGATAGGTCTTAATCCATTTCACTAGAGACCTTATAAAGAGAAGGACACAGGGAGATGCTGTAAGTCTGTGGAAATTAAAAGAGCGGACACAAGGCGAGAGAAGGCACAGTGTGACAGGAGGCAGAGGCAAAAGACAAAGAATTCCAAGGATTGCAGCATCAAAAAACAGAATGCTACGGACTTTGGGAGAAGGCAGTCCTTGCCGATATCTTGATTTTGGACCTCTTCTAGACAAAACAATGAGCCAGTAAATTCCCAGTGTTTAAGCCAACCCATTGTGTGATATTTGCAATAGCAGCTCTGCCAAACTAAGATAGCCTCTTTCTACTTTTCTTGTGCTGGCTCACTGGAGAAATATCACTTCTTACTTGCCAATACCAAAAGTAGGCAGCTAAGTGTTGAGTATGATGACACTGAACCAAAAGCACTGCCCTGCTGCAGATGCTTGCTTGATGCCTGCACCAAAACTGTTAGTGATTGAGGTTGAAATCAAGTCCTTACAGAGGCTAAGTTGCTGGGGCCATTTTTAATATTTCTAGCATTTGAATGTTTGTCTCAGAAGTTACTCACACTTTTGTTGTTAATTTATAATAAAGATTTAGTGAAATCTATCATTGTACTTTATTCAAAACTAGTAGTCATGCAATATCACACTCAGGTATGAAGACAGACTAAGCTGTAAGGCATCTTGGTGAGTCACCTCCCATTTCTGATCCTACTCTATATTAGAACATGCACTTTGGTAAACTCCTGCGCAGGTTCTTCCTCAGTTGGCCACTTGATGGGGCTACTTTTTATTCCTTCAATGTGCCAAAGCATGCTTCTTGAATATTTAAACACAGTTCAGGTGCAGGCTGCACCCACTGTTACAGTGCTGCCCTGTGATGTGCATTTGTTTTACCATGTTCCCCCTGCTCCCATAACCAGCTATAAGGCATCCTTTTCTCTTCTTTTTTTTTTTTTTTCCTTTGGTTTCTTCTTTTTTTCCCCTTAAACTCTAGTTTATTCCTTTTCCCTTGAATCCTAGGTTGCTTTCTCTATCATATAATGATTCTAAACTTTGTAAAAATTTAAGCAACACTAGCTCTCTGAAAGGATACCTTGGTTAAATATTCACTGGTACAAGGTCAAAGCTATCTTGTGTTCCTAGGTAAATGTTTGAGAACTTGATCTCTCTGGATTATGAATTCTGACAACATACTAAAAAATATGTGTACCAAAATCATTGTTTACCTTAATAGTATGCGAATGACATGATGTGTATCTAACATTTGTTCAAATTGAATTTCATGAATTCAAAACTGAGACAAAAAGCATAAAGCTGAGTTAGGAATTTTGAAAGAAAAAGAAATAGGTATGCAACAATAACTGTTATAATAGCTAACATTTATTAAGCATTTCCTTTTGCCTAACACTGTACTAGCACTTTTAATGGATACCTTGTTTCATTCATCCTTACATTAACTCTATGAGGTAGATAATATCATGATTATTTTCTTCTCATTGATATACCAGGACTTAAGGTGATTAAGTGATTTAAACACAGATATTGTGCCATATAGCACAAGCAGTCATATCTTAACAATGTTTTTAAAGTTGACCTTTTCTCTTTTAACTTTTTTTTTTATTGTCTCCATATTCTACTTTGTAAGTTTTGGTAGAGTTGGTTCACTGTGCTTAGGAGTAGAGATGGCTCATCTTCTGCTATGGCAATAGTCTCCAGACTTGACCCTCTCCAGTCACCTTTCCATATCTTTGGCAGGTTATCAGCAGAAGGGCAACATGGAATTAATCTGGGATGTGAATTCTTTCCCTGCCACTTACTGGTGATATAACCTTGGGGTGAACTTCTCTATAAAATAGGGATAGTAACAGTAGAACATATTTCATATGATTACTTTGAGGATTAAATGAGATTCAGAAAATTTAACATGCTGCCTGTACACAATATAAGCTTAATAAATGTTAGCAATTATTATTATTGTTATGTCACTTCCTGCTTAAACAAACATCTTTAATATTCTTTATTGCCTACAGAATTAGCTACAATCTAGTTGACCAATGACACTTCCTGTTATTCACTCAAATTTATCTCCAACTTCTTCCTAACATAAAATATCAGCTTCATCAATGCTCCTTCTGTCTTCGTACCCTTATATTTTATGTTCTCTTCCAGCTTTTTTGCTGTAAAAACTGAAACCTTTCTCATCTTCCCTCCTAACCACTTCTGGCTGTTCCTCCTCCTGCCTTTTCATCATACTTTATTTGTTATCAATTCTCAACTTACATTGCATTGATACTTGTTTGCATGTCTGGTGCCAGACTCGATTGTATACTTCTCAAAGGCTGAGATTCTTCTTAATTTATCCTTAGAACATTGCATCATATCTGACACTTAGTTCCCCCAATAAATGTTGTTAGATGCATGGAAATGAATAAAAGAAGGAAGAGACAGACTAGAGAGAATCAGAGTACCTTCTCATTGGCTTGCTGATTGATGTTTTATCTCTGTTTCAGTATTTATTAATACTATTCTGAAATTCCAATTCAAATCTTACAATATTGGTAAATCTTAAGTCAAGAGTGAGCTTTCATAAAAATGACTGATTATTCAATTCAGTGTCATACTTGTATTTTCTGTTTCATGAGCCAATGTCTGAATTCCCATGGAGACTAAATTATGTTTTTATGTAATAGAGTTTTATGGGAATCTCTCCCCTTTCTTTTTATAAGCAACAGGTGCTTTCATAAATTATTGATTTTTACTTGGGATTGCAGATAGTAGCCATGGAACAGAGCAACTTGCTAGTCTATAAAGAGTTCACAATCCTAGTCTCCTTTTGCATCAACTTAGCTAAGACAGATAATTATTTAGAACTGATAAAATACAATAAATTTTTTTTTTTTGCAAATTTCAGCTTGCAACAGTTTTCATAAATAGCTATAGTGGATTGCCAAAGATTGTCATTAAAATAGTATAATTTTTCTATGTACTAGCAGGAGTTATTTATAGAACAGTTTCTATCCTTTTTCCAAGTATTTTAGACTTTCCAAAACTCTATCTTTGATGCTATTTTGTTTTAGTATAAATTTTAAAAGAAAATGTTACACGTTGCTGATTTCCAAGCCATCAATTTCTTTATTCCTCCCTATCCTTAACCCCTAGTACAGAACATAAATGGAGATTAATTTAGAGTTTTGAAATTTCAGTCATTTAATTAACAATTTATCAACCTAATTATCTAGGGGGTAATAATTTGTTCCTAGTGTTCGCTTACATTATAAAAACATTTTTCACAAATGTCATTTTTTTCACTGAGGTTAATTCGTTGGGATGCTTTCTAGTTCTTGAGGGATTTCTGGGGAAAGTCCTTTGAGGAAGCTTGAATAGGAGATTTATAAACCAGGAAGACAGAAACTCCTACTTTAATAAAAATCAATATTTATTTGAAAAATTAAGCCGAAAATTTAGTCCCATGATATCATAAAATTGTATTTTTAGTTAAGGTAAAGTTTTAGTCATTTCTATAATAGTGGTATTAACAGCTATGCTGGATGGTGTAGCATTATGAATTGGATAATATTCTTTATTGGAGTAATACTAGAGGGGGTGATATTTACCAATTTAAAAGCAAACAACGCATTCAATAAACATTATCTTTAGAATATACCACGGAGCATATTCCTCATTATTATCTTGTAATTGATATCAGTTTTAAGTTGAAATCTCAATTCATATTCACAAAAGTAATTTCAAATCTTAAAAGGTAAACTGAGCAATTAGGTTCATGGCAGTTCTATTTTTATTCACAGATAATGCCTCTGAGGTAGCAGTTATTGCTCCAGGAACTAGTAACGATAGAAACAGCTCGACAGGCCCAACACCTGATTGCTCACCTCCATCCCCCGACACTGCCCTCAAAAATATTGTAAAAGTTATTCGACCCCAGGTAAGTGCCCGGAATGCCATCATCTGCACTATAATGTATTTTGTTTTTGAACCAGTGTATACATGCCATTTATATTGTAATGCTCAGGCTATTTTGATATATAAACAGAATTTTTGGTTAAAAGTAGGTACTCAGAAAAAGATGTTTGCTTCCTATAAATATGATGATGGACATTTTGAAATCTGTAAAAACTTTTGGAAAAATTAATCTTGTATACTATGTGTAGCCATTTCACATTGTTTCCTCTCACAACATATCAATAATTATTCTCCAGTTATTGAGCTAACATGATTTGTGGCGTTTCCTGCTCTTTTTTGTCTTCAAATCTCTGGACATGCATTATTTGTGGTCACTTTTCTACCCTCCCTCCCCCTGTTTTTAAAATATATTTTATTTAAATTCCATATTCTTTATAATTCCTAGCTAATGCTGCCAAATTTGATATTGCACCTATCGTCCCCTTTTTTTTCCTTCAGTGTTCACTAGCCTCTAGCTATTCTCTTTACCCTTTGTTTTTTATTCTCACTGTCACTTGCCTGTAAGGGTTTCTTTCTCTTCCCTTTTCTCTATCAGTTAGGTTTCCCAGGAGGCGGTTCACAGGCAAGCTTTAGAAGTATCATTGAGACAAGCTGTTCTGTGATATTTCATTGAAAATAGCACTCATTAAGCTGCATTATATTTTGCCAACAGATGGACCCAGAACATGAAATTGGTGGTGTTCTCTACCTGGCTGATTCTGAATGGGTCTCATACAATCCAAGAGGGGGAATTCAAACCCAATCAATGCCATTCACTATCTACGTAGATATACTGTGTGAACAAATCCTATGAGTAAATTATAGGACAAATGTGTCTTTCAAGACTATTTTGGCCTAAATGGGCAATAATTTGTTTAATATCTTACCTTCTTTATTTTAACTTATTTTGGATTATTTTTATTATAATCATCATCCTTAACAATAAAATGGCATTTAAACGTCACAAATCCACCAGACTTTAGACAATACTTCCAGAAATAAATGCTTTGTTTTGGTCAACTACATTGTAGCTAATTCTGTAGGGGATTCTTGTTCTTATTTCATGGATAAAAATAAGAGCACTCCAAGGGGCTAATTTAGCCAAATGACTTGGAGTTCCTTTCCCTTTATTTGGTATGGTAGTTGTCTCACCCAGTCCTGTTCAGGAGGTTAGAAAAATCCTCATGATGTTATACGGCTGTATACATCTTTATGAGATAAAACTGTGAGGTTCAGGGTCTTTTAGTTACAAGTTAACATTTCACCTCATGTTCCAACATGTGGAGAAAGAAAATATTCTCAAGAATCCTTCTTTTGTTTTAGAGAAATTTGATCTAGTTCATTTGCTTCAAAAATAAGCCTGATTAAACTAAGATTTAGATGCTAAATGTGATCATTTGAGGTAATTGTTTTCCTTACTATATGTTGGTGTTTCTGTTATTGTGCCCTATTACATTTCCAGGGTTTTTGAACTATTTAGGTAAGATATTATCCTATATATAAGTTAATAAAACCTATTATTAAACTTATTTATTTTTTTGTTCCAAAATAAATTCTCTAATATAAATTTACTTGGTAATTCAATAAATGTAATATAAGTTACTTTCTACGTATCGGTAATGAACCATCAAATAACCTGATCAATTCTAAGAGACATTACTCCATAAATCCTTCTATGTGAAGTTTAGTTTAGTTCATCTTATTTTGCTAAACTTTGAGGAAAATAAGCGGTGGCCTTAAAGCCATAAATTCCATTTTAACTCCATTCCTTGGTTCTGTGAGTTATAAAATATTTATGGAAGCAACTAACTCCACCTTCCTTTCTAGATGTTACAATGATGGTTTAGGGAGGAAAAGATAAAGTGGAACAGGGAAGAAACACAAGAAGATGGTATTTAAATTAGGACCAATACGTTGTATATATATTGTATATGTAAGAGAATAATAATAACTAATATGTATAATTGGGCTACTCTTCCTTTTGCCCCAGAGTCTTTGATGCATTACTTATTTCTCTTTATGAGTTCTGATATTTCCTTGCCCTCCTCATTCATTTTAAAGAGGAAGGAGTAGAAAACTCAAGTGGAAGTAAGTAGGTGTGAGTATTCAAGTAGGAAATGTGGTTTGAAGCTAGGGTTTGGAGACTAGGGAGTGTGGTTGGAGCATGGCTAGGTTGATAGAGGGGACTCCCTGATGCGTTCTGACAACCACAGGTGTCAGGAGTGGAAAATTGTTGAGAACTACTGTTACAAAGGAAAGTATAATTATTGGTTAGCTTGTATAAGAGTATGTATTATGTAACAGGTTTAATCTTCTGAAATGTTTGCTAATTCTGCTTTCCTGTCTGGAAAAGCAAGAAATGTGAAGTTAGATTGACTGGTGGTATTCAAACATTCTTTTCATTTGCTACTTATAAATTAATAACATTGTTGAAATGATAATTTCACCCTGAAAACATTGTGATGAACTTTGAAAATAAAAGTACACATGCAAATCTTATTCATGAATTTATTTCTTTACCTGAACATTAGATGATGTTTTCAATCTTTTGTTGTGCAAAGAACGATATTGAATAAGTGAAAAGAAAGAATTTTCTTCTTATTCACTCCAGTTAGATATTGCTTGGGTAGAGTAAGTGAGATGGTTATTTCCCCTTTGCCTCTTATGAGTTTTTCCCCTAGTCTTTTTTTCCATAATTCCACTTATAAACGAAGAGAATATCCATTCTAACCAGAGAGTATTTGCTTTCAATATGAAGTAAGGTTGATCCATTGCTTGTGTTTCTGATTCATATGTCAATTGCTTGGAAGCTGTAGGCTTTCTAGTGCTTTGCTGAGTTTTTTTTCCCCTTTCCATTTAGTATATGTATTAACCGTCAAAGTCACAACTCAGGTTCAGCGTCCCATGTTTGATCTTCTCAGGTTTGCTCCTTTGGGTACTTTTATGTCTTTAAATTCTCCAGATTGTGAATTATTCTATTTTAATTATTTATATGCTACTGTTCTTTCTTTGTAGCCCAAAACTATATATAAACCACAATGCTAAGTTTTTCTATTTAGATGAACCCACAGGACTGGGTTCATCTTCTTACACTTGTAAAAGCAATTATTTTTGTACTTGAAAATACTTGGAAAAATATTACATTTACTGAAGATATTCTATTGATTTAACAATTTTTTCCTACTAAAAATTATATATTACTTGCATTAGCACTTTTAAAATATGTTTTCCTGGTGGAACATTTCCCCCCTAGTTGACAAATAAAATACACAGATCCTAATAATTCAACTTGATTACTTTTGCAATTGTGTTCATATGCATATCCACCACTCAAAGCTAAATATAGAATAGTGTCCTCCCTAGAAAATTTTCTCATGCCCCTTTCCAATCAACTGCTTCTACCTCCAATGTGTGTGTGTGTATATATATATAATCTATAATCTATTATATATATTATATGTATGTATTGTGTATGTGGGCATATGATTTCTTTCACACAACATGTTTTTTAGACACATCCATCATGTTCTTTTATATTGCTGGATAGTATTCCATTGGAATAATTAATATACCGTGATATGTTTATCTATTCTTCTGTTGGTAGACACTGTGGTATGTCCTGTTGTTTGTCATTATGAATAAGTATGCTGTAAATACTTGTGTAAAAGTCTTTTTATAGATACATGTTTTGAAAAAGATAGTTAAGAGTGGAATAGTCGGTCATAGGGTTAATGAATGACTAATTTTATTACAAACTCTGAGAGATTTGCAAAATAGTTGTTCCATTTTATAATCTCCAATAGCACTATGTGAGAATTTCTTTTGCTCCACATTCTTGCTGACATTTGGTGGTGTTGGCCTTTTTATAAGATAGTCACTCTGGCTCTCTCTCTCTCTCTTTTTCTTTTTTAAGATTTACTTATTTATTTTTCTTTATTTATCCCACCCCCACCCCCCCAGATGGTTCTCTTATCTGTCTCCTCACTGTTTGCTCACCTTCTTCAGGAGGCACTGGAAACCGAACCTGTGACCTCCCACATGAGAGGCGAGTGCAACGGCCTGAGCCACATCTGTTCCCCATGGGCTGTGGCATCTGCTGGCTTGTGGCATCTGCTCATTGCAGCAGGTGTTGTAGCATCTTGCTTGTTGTGGCAGGGGCATCATCTAGCTTGCTGTGGCAGGGGCTGCATCAGTTAATCTTCTTTTAGGAGACACTGAGACCCAAACCCAGGTGCCCAAGAGGTTGATTCACATCCGCTTCCTGTTGTGTTGGTCTTTTTAAAAAAATTAGTCATTCTTTTTGGTGCAAAATGACTTCTCATCATTGTTTGAATCTGCATTTTCTGGTGACTAATGATGTTGAGCAGCCAATCCTATCGTTATTACCCATTCTTATATTTTCTTTTGAAAGATATCTGTTCAATATTTTTATGGGTTGTTCAACTTCCTGATTATTGATTTGTAGAAATTCTTTATAAATGTTCTTCTAATTCCAAAGGATATGGGTCATTTGTCAAATATATACACTGCAAATTTTTTTCCCATTCTGTGATTTTCCTAAGCATTTTCTTAATGGTGTCTTTTGATAAGCATAATATTTTAAATTTTTTTTCTTTTATGGTTTGTGCTTTTTCTGTCTTGTCCAGATTGTGTACATAGTCTCCCATATTTTTTCCTAGAAACTTTTTGCTTCTGGCTTTTATCTTTACCTAGATCATAGCTCTATGATCTATCTCAAATTATGTTTTATATATGGTATAAGGTAGGGCTCAAGATTCCTTTTTTCTCCATATGGAAAAGACTTTCCTTTCCCCATTGAATTGACTTAATGCCTTGTTGTTGTTGTTGTTTTTATTGCTTTTACTTTCCAATTGTTTGTTGCTGGTATATAAAAATGCTTTTGATTTTTATGTTACCCTTGTTTACTGCCATTTGGCAAATTTAATTAAAAAGTTATTGGGTAAATTTATAAGGTTCTTTCATGGCAACTGAGAATAACAATGGTTTTACTTCTTTCTAATTCTTATGCCTTTATTTCTTTTTTTATTGTTGCTACTGCAGTGAAACAGTATGTGGAAATGATAAAAGTGAAAATCCTTGCCTATTGCTTATCTTTTGGGGAAATCATTCAGTGTTTCAACATAAAGCATGATATAGGTTGTGGTAGTTTGATATTATTGATGAATTTCAAAAAGAAATATTAATTATGTTTGTAAACTGGTCTGTTCCTCTGGGTTTGAGACCCTTTGATTGTATTTTTTTGGTCTTTATTTATTTTTTTTAATGTTACATTTAAAAAATATGAGGTCCTCATATACCCCTCCCACCCCCCTCACCTCACTCCTCCCATAACAACAACCTCCTCCATCATTATGGGACATTCATTGGACTTGGTGAGTACATCTCTGAGCACTGCTGCACCGCATGGTCAGTCGTCCACATTATAGTTTGCACTCTCCCCCAGTCCACCCAGTGGGCCATGGGAGGACATACAATGTCCAGTAACCATCCCTGCAGTACCACCCAGGACAACTCCAAGTCCTGAAAATGCCCCCATATCACATCACTTCTTCCCACTCCCTACCCTCAGCAGCTACCATGGCCACTTTCTCCACATCAATTCTACATTTACTTCCATTACTAATCACACTAGTTCCAGAATAGAATATCAGTAAATCCACTCTAATCCATACTCTATTCCTCCATTCTGTGGGCCCTGGGATGATTATGTCCACTCCACCTCTATATCGAGAGGGGGCTGAGATTCCACATGGATGATGGATGCAATTCTCCCGCTTGCAGTTGTAGGCACTCTTGGCTCCCTGGTGTGGTGACTGACCTTCTTCACCTCCCTGTTAGCTGGCTGGAGTAAATTCATTAAACCAGAGGGTAGGAGTTGCAGGTCTGTTGAGGCTCAGGGCCTGGCTATCACATGGACAGTCCAGAGATTCATGTCCCTGAGCATACACCAAACCCCAGTGCCAACCACAGGTCCGGTAAAAGTAACAGGAGAAGCTTGTGAACAAAGATCACATCTGAGTCCAACTCCATCACACTCAGGAACACAGACTCCAAAGTAGGGCCAACTGACAAGGCACTGAACAACATCTGCCATGACCATAGAACCTGTGGGTCTCTGTAACCCTCAGAAGAACCAATACCTGGACTTGTATCTACTTTAGCTGTCTCTGGAACTCTGCCGAAGTGTGCATAAGGGCGACCCCTCTGATGACCCCCAGCTCTTTTTTGGAGACTCATAGCCATATAAACTCATTTGTCCTTTCCATTTCCCCCTTTTATTCAAGATCAAAAAGCATTTTTAACTCCTGATGTTACATGTAGGCTGAGATATTCTGCTGGTCTGAGTTGACCCTTTTATTCCAGGTTATTTCCTAGTTACATCATCAGCTGGTACTTGGTAGTAACCCCCTTGGTGCCAGAGAGGTTCATCCCCAGGAATCATGTCCCATGCTGGGGGGAAGGCAATGCATTTACATGCTGAGTTTGGCTTCGAGACTGGCCACATCTGAGCAACATGGAGTCTCTTAGGAGGTAACTCTTAGGCACCCTGAAGCTCTAGGCCTAGTTGTTGTTTCAGGTGCATAGGCTCACAAGCTGAGTCATTAGTATCAAGGACTCATTGTTGGACCATCCTTCTTATTTGGTCTTTGCCATTGCAGTTGGGTCTTCAATTGTATTATATTCAGAGGTTTCACATTTACTTGATTAAATTATGATTGGGGCTTTGATTCACTCTTGGTGGGTGGACACCTACACAGAAGACAACACAGCACAGGAGAGAGCTTAGTTTTGACACTGGAATCCTGGGGAAAGAGCTGAGCCCTTCACCTGATCATTTATAGCTGGCCTTATAGAGTGAACAGAGTAGCTGAGCCTGGAAAGAGATGAGCCCCTGGAACAGAGATGAGACTTATCCCAGCCTACAGCTGAGATTGGAAGAAGCTGGGACCATGGAGCCTTAAGAGGGAAGTGGAAGGCTGAACCCTCACAGAGATGGCAGCCCTCTTGCTCCAAAACATGGCAACAGACTTTGGTGAGAGAAGTAGCACGCTTTATAGCCTTGTGACTGTAAGCTTCTACCCCAAATAAATACCCTTTATAAAAGCCAACAGATTTCTGATTACTTTGCATCAGCACCCCTTTGGCTGACTAATATAAGGTTATGTTTTTTTATCTACTCTTCTGCTGCTAGTTTGCTGTGATATTTTAAGCACAATTGGTGTTGAAGATTTTCTATTTTTTCCTTGTATATATTCAGATAATATATGATTTTTCCCCTCTTATGTTTTGTTGATGTTGTAAGTTACATTGTTTTAGTCTTGAATGTTAATCCAATCTGGGATAAATCTCCCTTGGTTATGATGTTTTTCTTTTTTAATAAATCAATTTTATTGATACATAATAAAACATAAATCCATCCAAAGTGTACAATCAAAGGTATTTGGTACAATCACATAGTTGTGCATGTCACTTCAATCATTGTTACAGCATTTTCATTATTCCAATAATAATAATAATAAACAAAAAAAACAAAGAAAAAACTCATCACCACTCAATCTCTCTATGCTTCTTCCCGTGCCTACATAGCTGCTATTCTGTTCCCATCTCTCTAGTTTATTTGTATTTATATTTTGTAAAAACAGTCTTATATATGCAGTTTTACCCATATTCATATTTCATGAGATTTCCCTATGTTACATAGTCCCATGTAGTATTTTTTAGCTTTCCTTCTAGTAATATACATGACCTTAGATTTTCCCTTTCTACCATTCTTGTACCCATATAATAGCTCTGCTAGTTACAAACATTATGATGTGTTTTCACCATCTCCATTCATTTCCAAAGATTTACAAACAAACATTTTACCAATCCTGCACAAATTAACTCTCAGCTTTGCATTCTGTATGCTCATTCTATTTTCTGTTGACCTACAGTCTAATTATTATCTCCATGAGTTTATACAGTATATATAATTGTAATAGCACAAATAGTATTTAGGTTTGCTTCACTCAACATAATGTCCTCCAGGATTATCCACGTTGTCATATGCTTCACAACTTCATTTCTTCTTACAACTGTATAATAGTCTATTGTGTATGTATATACCACAATTTGTTTATCCATTCATTGGTTAATGGACACTTGGGATATTTCCATCTTTTGGCCAGCATGAATAATGCCTCTATGAACATTGGTGTGCAGATATCTGTTTATGTCACTGCCTCAGTTTTTCTGGGTATACACCTAGCAATGATATTGCCAGGTCCCGTGGCAAGTCTATATTCAATGTTTTTAGAAACTGCCAAACAGTACTTCATAGTGGCTGTACCATTCTACATTCCCACCAACAGTGAATAAATTTTCCTATCTCTTCACATCCTCTCCACCATGTACAGTTTTCTAGCTATTTAGTAGCAGCCGGTCTAATAGGTGTGAAATGATATCTCATTGTAGTTTTGATTTGCATTTCCCTAATCACAAGTGATGTTGAACATTTTTTCATGTGTTTCTTCATCATTTGTACTGCTTATTTGGTCAGTTGTCTTTTCAAGTTTTTTGCCTTTTTAATCAGATAACTTGTCTTTTTTACTGTTGAATATTAAACCCTTATCAGGTATGTGATTGCCAAATATTTTTTCCTATTGAGTCAGCAACCTTTTTACCTTTTGACAAAGTCCTTTGAGGTGCAAAAGTATTTAAGTTTGAGGAGGTCCCATTTACCTATTTTTTCTTTTGTTGCTCATGCTTTGGGTGTAAGTTTTAAGAAACTACCATTTACCAAAAGATCTGGCAGATGTTCTCCTACATTTTCTTCTATGAGTTTTATGGTTGTCACTTTTATATTTAGGTCCTTGATCCATTTTGAGTTACTTTTTGTATAAGGTGTGAGATAGGGATTTCTTTTCTTTCTTTCTTTCTTTCTTTCTTTCTTTCTTTCTTTCTTTCTTTCTTTCTTTCTTTCTTTCTTTCTTTCTTTCTTTCTTTCTTTCTTTCTTTCTTTCTTTCTTTCTTTCTTTCTTTCTTTCTTTCTTTCTTTCTTTCTTTCTTTCTTTCTTTCTTTCTTTCTTTCTTTCTTTCTTTCTTTCTTTCTTTCTTTCTTTCTTTCTTTCTTTCTTTCTTTCTTTCTTTCTTTCTTTCTTTCTTTCTTTCTTTCTTTCTTTCTTTCTTTCTTTCTTTTCTCTCTCTCTCCCTCTCCCTCTCCCTCTCCCTCTCCCTCTCCCTCTCCCTCTCCCTCTCTCCCTCTCTCTCTCTCTGCCCCTCCCACTCCCCCTCCCCCTCTCCCTCTCTCCTCTTTCTCTCACCCTTTTTCTTTCTCTCTTTTCTTTTTTTCTCTTTCTCTCTCTTTCTTTCTAACATTCTTTTTCCCCTCCCTCTCTCTCCCAGTACCATTTGTTGAAAGACTGTTCCGGTCCAACTGTGAAGGCTTGACAACCTTGTCAAAAATCACTTGACTGTAGACATGAGGGTCTATTTCTAGGTTCTCTATTCAGTTTCATTGGTCAAACTGTCTGTCTTGATGCCAGTATCATGCTCTTCTTACCATTGTAGCTAAGTAATATGCTTTAAGGTCAGGAAGCAAGAGTGCAAATTCATTCTTCTTTTTTATGACATTTTCAGCTATTTGGGGTTCCTTACTCTTTTCTTTAAATAACGCTATATGCAAAAGACACTCTGAATAAAGTATCTGTGCATGTATGTATGGATTAAATCTAGGGGGTTAAAAGTCAACTAATAATTTGAACCTGGTTGGATGGGATCTGGAATGATGTTAATAGAGATAGGAAAGTCTTGAGCAGAAGCTTATATTGATGAGAAAGAGAGAGTGGCATGATAAATTTGGTCTTATAAACTTACAGAGTGTAAGACATACGATAGCGAAATTAGAAAATAGCTGTGAGTCTCTGGAGAAAGAGGCAAGGTCCTCAAGATGGAGGAATGAAATATGGATTAGAGTGGACTTACTAGTATTCTACTGTACAATTATTGTGACTCTAACAATAGAAGAAATTATATCATTGATGTGGGTACAGTGGCCATGGGAGTTGCTGACAGCAGGGAGAGGGAAAAAGAAGTATGATATTGGGGCATTTTCGGGACTTGGAGTTGTCTTCAATGATATCGCAGGGACATATGTGGGACATTATATATCCTGCCATAACTCACTGAATGGACTGGGAGAGAGGGTAACTACAACATAAACTATAATCCATGTGGTGTAGAAATGCTCCAAAAAGTACTCATCAAATGCAATGAATGTACCACTCTAATGAAAGAAGTTGTCAATGTGGGAGGCAGGGGAGGTGTGGGGAGTGGGGTACATGGGAACCACTTATATTTTTTAGTGTAATATTTTGTGTGAACTATGTATCTCTAAAAAATAATACAAAAATTTTACAAAAATATATAGATTTTACAATCATTTATAGAATTTGATGGTGAAGGGAGTGTACCAAAAACAGAATACTGGAGAGTATTTACATTTAAGGAATAGATTTAACATTTGTTGAACACCTAACATAATTTAATATTCATGATTTTGGGGAGAATGGATATTATTATGTCCATTTTATAGTGAGGAAATTGAGAACCAGGCACCTTAATAACTTCTTCATATATGCTTTAAAAAGAAGACAAAGGAGGCAAGAGAAGAATGAGAAAACATTACCTTAGGAATAAAGAAGAATGGAAAATTGAAGAAGGGATGAGTCAATGTTGTTAACATTTGCAAAGAGATAGAAGAGAAGGGGGTTGCAAAACGTCACTTTAGTTGGTGCTTATGAAGGCAAAGACAGGCACGAATGCAATTTCCCTAAAGTAGACAAGGTAGAAGCTTAAGATGCAAAGAGTTGAAGAGTAGAAGAGCAATACACTAACTGAAAATTAATCTTTTGAATAGTTTGATGATAAAAGGTAGTGAAAGGAAAGACAGGATCTTAAAAGATGGGCAGAGTTGAGGAAACAGTTTTTCTCTAAATGTTAGGATGCAGGAAATAAAATCTTTGGGTAGAGAATGGGAATGGGAAGACTAAAAGTTGAAAAGTCTTCAGTAATGGAAGATGAAATGTAGTTTTATAATAGCAGGAATGTATAAATCTAATTAGTTCCAAAGTTCAAATACAAGCACTGCTCTAACAATTGTTAAAGCACTGGACTCTTTGACTGTGCACTTTGTCTTAACTCGGCAGGTTTTTTTACTGCTTTCCCCTGTTTCATGGTACAAACCAAGTATAAAGTAACAGAAGAGGGCATTGAGGGCATTGCATCCAATGTGGAGGCAGAAAAGCAGTATTTTAGCACAGCAGCACAGTAACACCAGGTCGGTGCTTAATATTGAACAGAGACTTTTAGTATAATGAACATAGGTGGATGTTAGAGGAAGTCACCTGGAAAAATGGAAATATCTGATTGTATTAAGGTGGTTCCTCAGAGTCCCACCATGTACTGTATACTGTAAGTCCCATCCTAAGTGGAAATCAATGGATGACGTCAGGCTGAATTCTTTGGCAGCCAGTGAGGGATTCTAGCAAAGAAAAGCCATGGGAGTAAAGAAAAGAGAGAAATGTTGAAGGGTCAGATTTCTCAAGAGACTATTGGAGAGAAGTTGAAGGTAGATGAGCCACACCTGACCTCCTACCCATACTGGACTCTGTTTAGATCAAGTGATAACTCAATGTGAAGGAAATAAATATTTTAGATAGTTTTTCTGGAGTTTGTAGGTATTAATGAACTAACAATAAAGTGGTTTAATGACAAATTATACCAGCTCCCCCTTCCATTATTAAGAATTTAGATCTTGGGTTACATAAAAGTCTTGCCAAATCTGGAATATCATTTTACTGGGCACTGTGGGGTTATAGAATACATATGTTATATTTTAAAATTAGAAGTGAGAGTGGGTATGTAAAAAGCAAAGACATCATTCAGAGAGAGTACAGAATATTGTATTGGGTTACAGCAAAAATAGAGAAGGAACAAAATGCCTTTAAAGAGATAGCCTTAATTTTTTTTTATTATTGAGTATTGAGTCACTTATTACAATTATTGAGTATGTTTTTAACATTTCTTATAAAATTCCTGTAATGTAGGTATTTTTTCTTTACTCATTGTGTCTGAGGCTTAGAAAGGTTCAAAAATTTTCTCAGTGTTACACAGCCACTGACTGGAAGAAATCTGATTTCCTAACTCAAAAGGTCTTTCTATTAATGTTAATTAGTTCATTAGGGAGTAAACAATCAATGTGGAATATTGATGTTCCAGAGTGTTGACACTTGAGGGTAGAATGATAGATTGGAAAAGAGAAGAAGTGCAGAAATGTAGATGGGAATAGTTTGTAACCTGAAGGAGGGAACCAAAGAGGTAATTTAGGGATAACAAAAGGTTGGTGACAAGGCTAAAAACAAAAAGACAATAAAATAATAGAAAATAGTTTTTGGTGAAACAAAGAGCAATTTGGGAGAAAAAAAAAAAGAGAAATAAGTCAATGCCCTTAACAATATACCAGTAATCCTTGACAATTTAGAATTCCTTGCAGAGTTAAAAAATACTGATTCCTGGGCCCCACCAGAACAATTAAATCAGAATCTCTAACAGCAAGTCTTTTTAGCCTGCTATTCTTGGATAGGCTTTAGATGGTCTGTGAAATCCATGGAATCATATGCAAATTTTTCCTTGTAAATTCCTTTTCTAGGAATTTAATTCTAATTATGCTTCTGTCACATATTTGCTGTGCACCCTTTCTGACCTTCAGTTTGTTTTGTCAGCAAAGTGAAGATGGTATTTACTATGCTTACTTCACAGAGATTTTTGAGGCTCAAATCAGTAAAATGTTCCATGGTGCTGTGTAAATTGTGAAGCCCTGTATGACTCACGTTGTTATGATAATGGTGATTGAATCATGTTTGCCCACACTGGAGACATGACCTTTGAGAGACAATGCTGTCACTCTCCCAACTTACCTACATGAAACTCTGGT
This sequence comes from Dasypus novemcinctus, assembly GCF_030445035.2. Classification (NCBI taxonomy): domain Eukaryota; kingdom Metazoa; phylum Chordata; class Mammalia; order Cingulata; family Dasypodidae; genus Dasypus; species Dasypus novemcinctus. Next base: position 83,484,548 of record NC_080684.1, on the reverse strand, counting down.
ACTGGCAGCTTCAGCTTTCAGGAAATGTGTTAAGGAGCATTGTTAAGTTCCCTAAATCATTTGAATTTCCCTGGATGATATCAGCTAAGTACTGTTGTGATTCACATCTCCAGCATTTCATTCCTTATAGGTGTCTGCATTAGAGAGCCACAGGAAGCTTAAAAACACCTGAAATTTGGGATGTGAAAAGAGCCCATGAAGATAAATGGCACAATATTTGGTCAAGCTGAATCCAGGAAGCATCCACTATTAAATGCATCTTCCATTAATGACTAAAATCACCATCATTCTCTTTTGAGGCCATGCCAATCCTATGCCAGTAGAATATTATTTATTCTCACTTCTCTTCATTTCATGAAATCCTAACTGAAATTTTCTACCAGGAGATGAGAATTATTTGTTACTGATTCTACATATAAAAAAATAATTTTTCCTTTTCTAAGAATGAAATGCAATTTTCTGTAGTTTGTGTCAACATTGCTATAGATAGCAGCAAACCTTATTAATATTGTGGGTTTTTAAAATGTTTAAAATATGAAAATTCAGTGGATGCCATTCTTTGAAGTACTTTTCTCCCTAGAGCATATCAAAACACTCTGAATAAATAAATTCCCTGGAAAACAATTCCTTAAAAAATAAAATAAAATGTTCAGAAAGTAGAGAGGTCTTTGCTATTTTGGATGTCTTAAGTGGCATACTAGAATTTAAACTCTAACATTACCCCTCCTTTCAGTTCACTTGTTATTGACTTGAACTTGGTAAACTTAAAAAAAATTCCCCAATTATCTCTGTCTCTAAATTCATGGAACCTTTTTTCACTATGTGGTGAGTAGGTATGTCTAATATTTGAATCACAAGACTCCTAATCTCAATTTCCTAATCTTGCCAGTTCTAAAATTCTGGAATTTAGCTATGAAAGTACCACAGCATACATTTTTAACTTGTTTACTTGTTCATTCATTCAATAAATGTAGTTGAGGGCCTACCATATGTGGGGCATTATAAGGGGTTATTTGAATATGAAAATGACTAAGATATGGATTATGCCCTAAAAGTACTTTTAATCAATTGAGGGAGACTGTGTTGTAAACAGATACATTTTGGAATATCACTGATGGAGTTCACTGATGAAATGTCCCAGTGTTAATCCTCTGATCTCTTCTCTTCTCAATTCACATTCATTCCCTATGAACTCTCATCCAGTCCCAGAGTTTTAAATGCTTTTATATAATGATTACTCCTAAATTTATACCTCCAGCCCTGAACTCCAGTCTTATATCCAGCAAACTACTCTAAATCACAATTTAGATGTCTAGTAAGAATCTCAAACTTAACATAGATAGCACTAAACTTTTATATTTCAGTTAATGTCAGTTCAAGCTATGAAACTTGACCCCATCTTCAATTTTTTTCTTTCTCTCCCACCCCACATTCAATTCATCTGAAAATTCTCTAGTCCAGAGGTTCTTAAAGTGTGGTCCAGGGACTCCTTGGATATCAACAAGACACTTTGAAGGGGTCTGTGAGGTCAAAACTATTTTCATAATAATACAAAGGTGTAACTTGTTTTCTCCACAGTCATTTGCTTATGAGTACACAATGGAGTTTTCCAGAAGCTTTATGATATGCAAAGACATCATAGTTCTGTTGGCTATAACTGTGTGCTTGTGTATTCTTAGTTCTTAAAAATCTCAATTTTAATATTTAGTATATTAAATATTTATAGCTGTAATCCTCAAGAACAAATATCCTTCAATATTCTCAATAATTTATGAGTATAAAGGAGTCTGAAACAAAATGTTTAAAAATTAGTGCCCTAGCCTTACTTTCAAACTATAGCTTGAATCAAAATATAGTACTTTTCTTCTCTACTTTGTCACCCTCATAGAAGCCATCAGTATCTCTTGAATGGAATTTCTAAAAAACCTCCTACCTGGTTGCCTGGCATTGATCATAGTGCCCTTATAGTCCTCTTGCAACTCATCAGACAGACTTCTATAAATCAGATCATGTTATTCACCTTCTTCAATCTTCCAATGTTTTTCCAATTTGGAGTAAAGGCATACAATAATCTATATAATTTGGCCCTTTCTTTAACCTCTCTAACTTATTTCCTACCATTTTTCTCCTAGCTCATTTTGCTCCAGCCATGCTATCCTCTCTACATTACCTCAGAAAATCCTAACAGCTCCTGCCTTGGTTTTTTCATACTTTTTTTTTTTTTTTTAAGATTTATTTATTTATTTAATATCCCCCCCTCCCCTGGTTGTCTGTTCTTGGTGTCTATTTGCTGCGTCTTGTTTCTTTGTCGCTTCTGTTGTCGTCAGCGGCACGGGAAGTGTGGGCGGCGCCATTCCTGGGCAGGCTGCTCTTTCTTTTCATGCTGGGCGGCTTTCCTCACGGGCGCACTCCTTGCGCGTGGGGCTCCCCCACGCGGGGGACACCCTTGCGTGGCACGCCACTCCTTGCGCGCATCAGCACTGCGCATGGCCAGCTCCACACGGCTCAAGGAGGACCGGGGTTTGAACCGCGGACCTCCCATATGGTAGACGGACGCCCTAACCACTGGGCCAAAGTCCGTTTCCCAGTTTTTTCATACTTATCATTTCTTTTTTTAAATTTTTTTTTAGATTTATTTATTTATTTCTCTCCCCTTCTCCCCGCCCCCCACCCCAATTGTCTGTTCTCTGTGTCTATCTGCTGTGTCTTCTTCTTTGTCCGCTTCTGTTGTTGTCAGCAGCACAGGAATCTGTGTTTCTTTTTGTTGCATCATCTTGCTGCGTCATCTTGCTGTGTCAGCTCTCTGTGTGTGCGGCACCATTCCTGGGCAGGCTGCACCTTCTTTTGTGCTGGACGGCTCTCCTTACGGGGTGCACTCCTTGTGTGTGGGGCTCCCCTGCGCAGGGGACACCGCTGTGTGGCACTGCACTCCTTGCGTGCATCAGCACTGCACATGGGCCAACTCCACACAGGTCAAGAAGGCCTGGAGTTTGAACCGTGGACCTCCCATATGGTAGACAGATGCCCTATCCACTGGGCCAAGTCTGCCACCTCCTCATTTCTTCATCTAAAAGGCCATTCCCTAGAGAGCTACATGGCTCATTATTGTCCTTCCTTCATATCTTTGTTCAAATGCCACATTATGAAAGAGACCTTCTCTGACCACTCTTTCTAAAGTAGCCACTACTTCACCATCCATTCTCCTTACTCTAGTTTCCTTTGTAGTAATTTGCACTCCTGAATTATTATTTGTTGGTCTGTTCAGTGTCTTTCTCCCCATCTTGAGTGGACATTCCATGAGAATGGGAACTATGCTCAATCCTAACACCTAGATCAGCATCTATTATAGTTAATGTTCAATAAGTGTTACTGGAATAAATTAACTGAGCATGGTTGGGTAAGTGTCAGTGATGACTGTTTTGGGAGGGGATGTTCAACCTGAGCTTTGTTTTTGAATAGAAGTTGAGTGGGTGAAGTGTTGGATGTACAGTCCAGGGAACAGGAGGGGATTTAAGGCATTTAAGTCTTTTGATTTAATTCTATGCCAGATTCACTGTAGGATATTCTAATAAATCGTAGTCTCAACCAGATAGTCTCTCCTCGCCCACTCAACTGAAATGTCCGAATCTCTTTGGAGTCTTGTTCTGTGAGTGGTGTTATTGTAAAAAAAGTTTCAGAAAAAAGTTTAAGAAAAACAGGGTAAATAAGGTTAAACACTTTTTTTCACTAAAGGGTTTTTCAGGGCCTTTCCCCAGCACCACTCCTGGAAACCCATTGATATATTTTATAACTAGTTATTCTGCAAAACACGATTTGGAAAAACATGGTCTAAAGCAGTCATACGCTTCTTTATAGCTGACCCTAAGAACTCTATTCTGATTTCATTTTCCACTCATACTACACAAATTCATGTTGTTGAGAAAGGGAGCACACTGACTCAGCAATAAATATGTTTCATTTATTCAGTATGTTACCAAGTCTGCTCTAATCCTCTGAGCAAGGACAACCAGCAAGATGGTGGCAGAGTAAGGAGCTCCTAGAGTCAGCTCCTGCTACAGGGCAGTTAGTAAACACCCAGAGTTATCTGAAGCTCTCTGAAGCACCTGTTAGGGGGCTCTAGGAGGCCAGAAGAGCATCCTGCCACATGCTTGAAGGAATGGAAGGAGGAGCCTGCCTATCTGCAGAAAGACTTGTAAGTAGAGCACTCAGTACACAGACACCAGGCCCATCCTCCACTGGAGGCATAAGCACCTGGGGAGCTGTTCCACAGCTAGAACTGAAAGCTCCACTTCCCAAAAATGGGGGAGGAAGAGATGGTTGGACACCAACTTCAGCTGTTGATGAGTAAATTCAGCGGGCTAAAGTATAATCTTGAGAACAGCTAAATTCGAGCCTGTCCAAGTCAGAAAGAGGCTGGTAGCCACCATCTTAATTCCATGCCTGGCATGAGGGGAAGTGGGTAGACGGAAAATCCCAGTGCTGGTGGGGATCAGCTTCTTTCCATCCAGTTCAGATTGCAGTTCTAGCCTAGGCCCCAGTGCCACCTCTAGCAGAGAGGAAGCTGTGGGGACCTGCACCAGCCTCTCCAGGAAATTACAGGCCAAGCCACGGAGGCCTGTGATTATCCTACTCTGGTGGCAAAGCCAGCCCAAGAGCTATTCTGTGGCTGGACTTGGAAGCTCCATTTCCCAAAAATAGGGGAGGAGGAGATGGTTGGCTGCTGAGTTTGGCTACTGATTGGGCTAGCTAAGATATAACCCTGGGAACAGCTGGGATGTGAATCTGCCCAAGTCAGAAAGAGGCCAATAGCAGTCATTTTGACTCCACCCCCAGCCTGAGGGGAAGCCAGCCTGACTGAAAATCATAGTGACAGGAGGAACCAGTTTCTTTTGCCCAGATCAGCCTGCAGCCCTAGACTAGGCTTCAGCCCCACCGCTAGCAGGGAGGAGCCCTCAGGCCCTGCATCAGCCTATCAAGGTAACTGCAGCTACCTTTGGCTGGCACAGAATGAAAATCGGAAGACTACCAGGGCAACTGCGGTCATCTTGGACCTGGACCACATAGATTGCTGCCCACACCTGCAGATACATCCCTGCCCCAGGCAGGGGAGAAAGGGGTGTGAAGCTTCATCAGTCTCTCTGGGCAACTACAGTTTAGGCCTGCATGACTTAGATTATTCCATATAGCTGAGACTCTGTCTCTACCTCTGGCAAAGGAGAAAGTTGTGAAAAGCTTCATTGGTCCCTGGCACAATGAGAGCAGTGTGAACCTCCACAGTTTATAGCACCAATTACAACCTTGGCTCCTACTGCACTACCAGCAAGGGAGAAAGGGCAGGAAGCCCTAAGTAATCTTCTGAGCAATCATGTGAGATAGATAGGGCCACTATGAATCCTGTTTTATGTATGAGGAAAGGTAAAAGTATAGTATGTATTGTAATTTGTGGAAAAATAATTTCACTGATGTCAAATGCCTGAAATTGAGTGAAAAATAAGCAATTAAAACAATTTATATTTTCCTATAATACAGTATTATTTGAGCATAGTTCTATTTTACATAAACTGAATTCAGTTCAAGAAGTTTATTTTAAACACTGTACTAGGCAATATGAAATTTTTTTTTAAAATTACACAATTATTTAGGCTTAGGATACAAGTCACACTGCTTCCTTTTTCTCCAAGATTCAGAACCAATTGAGAGATCAGGTAAAAGTTAGATGAGTTGAAACCAAATGTCATGATTTTTATTATCATGGATAGAATTGATTGGGCAATGTGGTTCTAGAGTTGTGGCCAAATTGTTAGAACATCCCAATCATCCCTGGCATAGCTAGATAATCTACAAGATGATTTTTCCAGGGAACAGCAGAGAATGCGTACATTATGCTGACATACTGGCTCTGAAGAGAAGAAACCCAAAGGGTCAGAGATGAGCATGCTTGATTTTCTCCCCAAAGTCATTTAACAGCTGAGTCACTTTGACACCTTAGGGGAGAAATGAATGAAGGAATGAAGGAATAGGCCAAGAATATTCTCTAATGGAATTCCTTCCTTACAGAAACATGAGGCCAGAAATTAGAAGTTCCACCTACAAATATAAGACATACTTCATTTGTCTAGGTAGCTTGTATTCACTACATTTACTTGTCAGGCATCAAAATGCCTTCCACCAAAATTCCATTCTTCCTTTCTTATATCGATTAATGGCACACCCATTTACTCAGTTACCAAACCAGAATTGTGGACACCCTAGACTCCTTTCTTTCCCTCTCTGCTTATATCTAATTAGCCACCAAACCTTGAAAATTCTGTTGCCTAAATAATATTTCTCAAAGCTTTTCTCTACTCTCCACTCCCACTATAATTGTCTTAATTCATGTTAATTCACCTTCTTTTGACTTGATTATTGGAATAACTTATTTAGTGGTTCCCTTGCTCTCATTCTCATCTTTTTCTAATTCACCTTCTACATTATTCACAGCATAATTATCTTATTAATCTAATTTTTATATTTGGAAACAATTACAGAATTACAGAGAAGTTTTAAGTAGAATAAAAAGAACGTTTTTTCGCAAAACTGCTTGTGAATTACTGACCTGATGGCCCATCAGTCCCAAATAGTTTATTTTGTGTTTCCTACTAATAATATTTACCTAGAACTAGAAAACCACCATCAAAATCAGGAAGTTGACTTTGACATGTTTCTACCATTTAATCCTCAGACCCAATCACATTTTACCAACTGTCCTAATAATATATTTTATGTTTGAAAGATCCAGTTTAAAATCAGAAATTGCATTTAGTTGTCAATTCTCTTTAATCTCCTATAATCTGGAAAATTCCTCAGTCTGGCCTTGAGTTTTAAGACCATGACACATTTGAAGATAACATGTCAGTTATTTTGTAGATTTGTCAGATTTCCTCATAATTAGATTCAGGCTAAGCATCTTTGGCAAGAATATCGAGTAGTGACTCTGTGTTCCCTTTACTGCATCTTGTCAAGTGGTGCATGATTTTGATTTGCCAGATTCCTAATGATGTTCATCTTGATCAATAATTAAAGTTGTGTCTCCCAGGTTTCTCCACTGTAAAGTTACTCTTTTCCCTCTGTAATTTGTAAGTACTTGTGGGGAGGTACTTTTGAAATTAGATTAATATACCATTTCTCATAAAACTTTTAATTAATCCTTTATATCTAAATAGATCCACATTTTCTTATTTTTATTCAGTGAGTAATACTTCATAACTATCATTTGTTTTTTTAAATATGTTTTTAATTTATTTTTAAAAGATACTTAGATTACGTAAAATGTTACATGAAAAAATATAAGGGATTCCCATATGCCCCACTCCCCACACCTCCCACTTTTCCCCACATTAACAACTTCTTTCATTAGTGTGGTAACATTCTTTGCAATTGATGAACACATTTTGGAGAATTGCCACACAGTATGAATTATAGTTTAAATTGTAGTTTACGCTCTCTCCCACTCCATTTTGTAGGTTATGGCATGATATATAATGTCCTATATCTGACTTTGCAATATCATTCAGGACAATTCCAAGTCCTTAAAGTGTCTCCTTCTTATACCTCTTTCTCCCTCTCCCTGACTTCAGCATTTCCACTGCCCACTGTCTCCACATCAATGATATAATTTCTTCCATTGCTAGAAACACAATATGTCTATATAGGGAAGTGCACATGGCTCAACTGATAGAGCATCTGCCTACCATATGGGAAGGTCCAGGGTTCAATACCCAGGGCCTCTTAACCCATGTGGTAAGCTGGCTCACACACAGAGCTGCTGTGCACAAGGAGTGCTGTGCGGTGCAGGGGTGCCCCCATGTGGGGGTGCCTCACATGCAAGGAGCGTACCCTAAAAGGAGAGGTGCCCTGCATGATAAAAGCGCAGCCTATCCAGGAGTGGCACCACACACATGGAGAGCTGACATAGCGAGATGACGTAACAAAAAAGAGACGCAGTTTCCTGGTGCCACTGAGGGTAGAAGCGGACACAGAAGAACACACAGCGAATGAACACAGAGAGCAGACAATGGGGGGGAGGGGAGAGAAATAAATAAAAATAAATCTTAAAATATATATATATATGTGTGTCTATAGTAGAATACCAGTAAGTCCACTCTAGTCCATATTTTATTCCCCAATCCTGAGGATTCTGGAATGGTGATGCCTACTCCACCTCTAATTAGAGAGGGTTTCAATCCCATTTGGCTGATGGATGGGACTCTCTTGCTTGCAGTTGTAGACTCTCTAGATTCCTTGGTGTGGTGGATGTCCATCCTCACCTCCTTGTTAGTTGTCCTTGATGAGTCCAATGAACTGGAGAGTAGGTGTTGCAATTCTGCTGAGGCTCAGGGCCCAGCTGGCATATGGACAGCCCAAAGATTCAAGTCTCTTGGACATACACCTACAAAATCCAGCGCCAACTATAGGTTCAATAAAAGGGACAGAAGAGGCATGTGTAGAGAAGTCATATCTGAGCATTATTTGTTTTGATACCTAAACTATTCCTGAATTGCCAAAGAGAGCCATCCTGTGTTCCTTTGACATATCCACATCATTCTTTGAGCACTTCCTTGCTTCCTGGAAAAACAAGATACTCTAGGCCTATCTCATTCGTACTTTTCCAGTCCAAGATATGGAATCTCTTTTTTTTTCTAAGGTTCTTTTAGTGAAAAATGGTATTTAGATGCTAATATTTAGGTGCGATATCTATTCATTGCTTTTGGGAAGTTACTGTTCCCAGGCTCTTTCAGTGGGTAGAGCTGGGGAATACATGTGTGTGTATGTCACCAAAAGTATATAAAATACAAACTAACGCCTCTATTTCTATATCCATCTTTGTATACATTGAAAAACCATGAAGTCACACTGGTGATTTTATTTCATTCTAAACACCACACAATTCATTTCCTTATTGTAACTGTTACCACCAGTCATTCAGAAGACTGTTCCATTATCCTTAATGTACTTAGTTATTTGATTAGGTCCTAACTCTCCATTTAGGGTCATTCCTGTACATGGACACCTACATCCCTGGTTTGGGCACTGACTCCCCATGTCAGCCACCATCCCCACCCTGCTCAGGCAGTGACTCATCGTGCAGACCATCGTCCTCCTCATTTCATGTGTGCTCTGACCCCTGTTCCAGGCTGACCTCTGGTGGATGCCCTCTTGACCGGGCCCCTACTGCACACCAGCTGTTCTCCAAATGCTTATGCTCTGCTCACACTGCAGGACGTGTGATACCCATGGCAGGCCTCCCTGCTGTGGGGATACACTCCTCGCTCAGGCTCTGTCACCCAAGGCCTAGGTGGAGAGTGCTTATCTTACATTTTCAACCCGATCATGTCATTCACCTTTATAAAATCCTTCAAGACTTCCTATTACCTACATGATAACACCCGACCTCCTCAGTAAGACATAAAAGTCCATTCATATTCCGGCACTGGACTTCTCTTTATGACCACTCTCTCTAAATTGCATTCATGCTAAACTCCTGCAACTCTTTAAATGAAATTGTTAACATCTGTTCTTCCCTCTGGATAGGATCCAAGCATCACCATAATCCTTTCTTAGCTGATGTTTAGTAAGATGTCCTTATTCATTCATCCATTTGATTCACATCTGTTGGGTGGGTTAGATATACTGGGCATTGAGCTATGTGTATAGATAGACACAGATATAGATATATATAGTGAACACGACAGAAGTCCATGCTCTCAAGGAACTTATATTCCATGGGAGTACATATACAATATTCAAGTAAACAATAAATAAAGAATATAATTACAGTTCATGGATGTGAATGTTTAAGTGAATGAATGAACTAAACAGAATAAAGTATTTGGGGGAGGGAGGGGGCAGGAGCCAGTACTTTAGATCAGAGAATGCCTCCGTAAGTAGTGATATCTGAGCTGGAACATGACTGAAGAGAAACAACCATGCAGTCAGGGGGAGAGTTCCAGGGAAAGGAACTGGTATTACAAAAGCCCTGAAGAAGAGATGGACCTGTGATAGAAGAACAAACTAAAGGTTTATGTGACTGGGGTGCAGTGTTAGGGGAAAATGATGTGATTTGGGGCTGGAAAAGAAGTAAAGCTGAATAGCTCATGGTAAAGATTGTGGATTTCACTCCAAGTGCATTGAAAGGCTTTATGCTAGGATGTGACATGGTTTAATGTATATTTTTTAAAAGAGCAGTTTGGCTAGAGAATAACTTTTGGAGAACAAGCAGAAGCAGGAAAACAATTAGGAGATTTTGTAGTTGTCGAGGAGAGAGCTTGCAGTTGCTTGGATCAGGGTGAAAGCAGTGAAGATACAGAGAAGGTAAATGTTTTTGAGATACCTTTTCAAAGTAGAATCCATAATACATACTGTTGGTTGAATGCAGTGATATAGGATATGAATCAAACATGCCAAGATTTGTGATTTGAACCACTGTGAAACTTGTGGTTCCATTTACTGAAATCCAGGATTATTTGTTGCTTTGGGTTAGTGTTGCTAGAGCTGGGGAACAAGGCTCAAATAGTCCGTTTTGACTATCTAAAGTTTGAGATACCTTCCAGGTATCAAGTAGTAGATAGTTAGATATAAGGATTTCTAACCCTTCTGCTAATGCTCCATAAGCATTACATGTTTATTTCTATATATTTAAAATTATATGGATATTATAAGGGTTTATTTATGTATCAATTATGAGAAATTTTATGGAACATATATTACATGCAGCAATATGTATAAAATCAGAAATTGCAAATAATCTCCCACTAGTATGTGAATTTCTACTTCTTTGAATCTTGGTGTTTAGTAAATAACTGGACAGTAAATATTTGCTGAGTGAACATAGGAATAACTGAGATAATTTGACATGATTTCTTAGGAGAGTGGTAGGAGACAGTAAACCATGAAAACTAAATTGAATTAAGACAAGTATCAAACCGTATTTTTATTTTAATTAAGATTGCTTTTCTCTTAAACATTTCTTGACTATCAGAAAGATGCCCTAAAACAGTCTTATGTCTTCCTTTGGATTTCATAAAAAAATACAATGCAGATATTACCAGATAACTACATGAAAATTACAATTATACATGAAATAAGAGGATCATTAAGTTAGTAAAAACAAATAGGGAAATATTATTTTAAATAAGTTAAACTATATAAACATTAGGCACTGCACTCTAGTTAAATTTTGGCAGTGATTAAGAACAACTATAAAATAGACTTTTTTAACACTCTAATACTTAGAGTTCCTCTTTCTACTTTCTGTCAAAAAAGTTATAAGGTGATTAGCTCACCAGTCATTTCTTTATTAACTAATAAAATATATATATGAAAAGAAAGAGCCATAGACTAACAATATATCAATTGAATCTTATAGACACTAGCATTTACATAACATGAAAGGAGTGGAATTAATACTAAAGGAAAAGATAAATAGCCTTGGCTACCTAAAAATTAAAAGCACCGCTGCATTAAAAAAAAATTAAAATTGGAAGCAAGTAACAAACTTACTAGAGACAGTCAAAATAAAGATAAACTGTCAAACTGTTAATATCCCTAACATATAAAGAGCTGCTACAAGATCATAAAGAAGACTGACATATGCATGGGAGAAAAAATGGGCAAAGGATTTGCATAGATGATTCAAAAAAAGAAAACAAATTTCTAAAACACAAAAGGAAAAATGCTTAATAGTACTGAGTATCAAATAAATAAAAATATATCCTTATGGCATGTAAATATTAAAGAATTAGCTTTAGAGGCATTTTCGTGGATGGTTGGAAATGTTCCTATAAATCTTGGTAATATGATTTGAGAGCTTTAAAATATTTATACTATTTTTAGTCTAGTAAGTTCACATCTGTACCAGTGAAATGCTCAGAAACAGGAAAATATCTGTAAAATGTATTCATTGCAACATTATTTTTTCCCAAATTCTACTCAATTTATTCATTTTTTAAAAAGATATTACATTAAAAAAATATGAGGTCCCGATTCGCCCCCACCGCCCGCACCCCACCACTCCCCCCCCCAAATAACACTCTCCCCCATCATCATGCCACATCCATTGTGTCTGGTGAGTACATCTCCGGGCATCGCTGCACCCCATGTCCCGTGTTCCACACCATAGCCCACACTTTCCCACGTTCCATCCAGTGGGCCATGGGAGGACATACAACATCCGGCAATTGTCCCTGGGGCACCACCCAGGACAACTCCAAGTCCCGAGAATGCCTCCACATCTCTTCTCTTCCTCCCCACACCCAGCAGCCACCATGGCCACTTTTTCCACATCAATGCCACATTTTCTCGATTATTAACCACAATAGTTCATGAATAGCATGAATAGAATATCATTAAGTCCACTCCGATCCTTACTGTATTCCTCCTTCCTGTGGACCTTGGCTTGGTTGTGTCCAGTCCACATCTATGTCAAGAGGGGGTTTAGATTCCACAGCAACATTATTTTTAATAGCAAAAGTCGGAAGCAAATCTTTATGCTTGAATGGAAGATAAAATATTTTAAAATTTCAAATTATTTTTGAAAATGAATAATGTGTAAAAGTAAAACTATAAAATTTTAACTAAATATTTTAAACATAAACATAAACTAGACTTCTACATTTATTTGAAAATTTGTAGTATGTGTGTTTGTCAGAAAACTATAATATGTATATATATATAAAAGGGTTGATTAAAACTTTTATTTTCAGAGTATGTATATTTGTGTATGGCTATGTTTTCTCCAAATCTGCTACATGTACAAGAGAAAAAATATTCTCATCAAATAAAACAATTTAAGAGCTTGATTGCTTCTCAAGTGGTATCCCATTTTTCCAAATCTGTCCAGCACCATTATATAAATACTTCACTTAGCCCTAGAGTTATGCCAATTCTCTTCCACATCAAAAAGTTTTGGAAAGACGTGCCTAGACCCATTCTTTCTCTCTCTTTTTGTATTCCAATCACACCAAACCTTTTAGTTCCTTACTTGTGCTATCTTTACTTTTTCCTGCCACAGGACCATGGCATGTGATGTTCCTCTGACTTGGACACTTTTCATTTTAACCCCACTCACATTTATCTAATTTCTACACCTCCTTCAGATAGCAGCTGAAATGTCACTTCCTTAAAGAAGTCTTTCCTTACACCCCAGTTTAGGTTAGGTCCCTCGTCATATGCCCTCTTAGCACCCTGTACTTCTTGATAGCATTTTTTACTTCTCCATTCCTTGTCTGTCCTTTTCACTAGACTGTAGGGTTGGTGAAAGTAAGGACCATGTGTCTGTGTTTTAGGTGAGAGTGCTTAGTATTGGTTATTTCTCTTTAACCTGGTAAGCAGCAAAGATGACAGAGCCAAGGATAAGCAATCCCAGTAGAGAAATTACTTTTAAGCCCATTCTTCTCTTTTTGGTAGGGTCACTACACCAAGCACATTTATAGCTAGATTTATAGTTTGCTAGGCTTCTGATCCAGTACAAAATGACTAACTTCTTGCTCCAAAGCTGCTATCTGGTACATTATATTCAAGGTCTTAACAGCCTCTTAACTTTTTGCTTGATGAAGTAGACACAAAGGCCCTTGGACTTCCTAATGCCATATTTTCTAAAACTGCTTACCCACAGTAGAATAACAACAATTAATTGGAGTGTACTTTGTTTACTTTCTCCCAGATCCATGGTTCATCACTGCCTTGAGTCCTCTCTCTTCCAAATAAGAGATGGGTGGGCTGTTTAGAAAGGTTCTCTCAGGGTCTCTGCCACTTATTTCCCAACAAAGACCCTCCTGATAGAATTTTTGCTTAAAGCAATCACTGTAGTATCCAAGAAAGCTGTTCTAAACACTGGTAAATAAGTCTGTATGCTGTATTTTCCCCCAACCTGTTGATTCCTCTTTTCCTTCAAACCTTTTTTAGGTACATATTGTGATTTAATCCATGAGTATCTTCTTCAACCAGATCCCATCTCTGACAGTTTGAAATTGCTGAATCCCCAAAAAGGATTATGTTCTTAAACTAATCAATTCCTGTGGGTGTGTACCTTTGATTACAATAGATTCACTTTAGATCATTTGATTAGATTGCTTTAGATTGGACTAGTCAGTGAGGTGTGGCTCAGGTTGAGTCTCCACCCTCTTGCTGGGTCTTATATAAGCAGAGATACAGAAAGAGACACAAAGAGATAAAGGAAGTTGCCATATATTGATCTTGTTAAGTGAGAGAGAAGACTTCAGGAAAACAGAAACCCTGAGAGGCTAACTGGCCCTGGAGTCTGGAACAGAGGCACAGAAAGAGGCCCCCAAGGATCTGGATCCACAGAACAGCCCATGGCTGAGGAGGGAAGACCTGGCACATGCCTGATTGCCATGTGGCAGGACACCAGGATCAACAGTAGCTGGTGAGAAAGCATCTCTGATGGTGCCTTGATTTGGATATTTCAGGGCCTTGGAACTGCAAGATTTTACCTTACGTAAAATTCCCACTATAAAAGTCAACACATTTCTGGTGCTTTGCATTGGAAGTCCTGTGGCAAAATAAGGCACCATCATACTAAATCTTGCAATAAGGGAAGAAAACACACATTTATCAATCCTTTCCTATAAGTTAGTCATTATCCTAGCTGCTTCATTTACATTATCTCAAATAATCAAGGTAGTATTCCTATGGAGCAGGTTACGTTATTCCCAGTTTATAGATGCAGAAACTGAACTGTAAAAACAGGCATTAGGATTTTTAAAAATATATTTTTATTACAGAAGCTGTGAGCACACAAAACAAATCATGCACATGTGTAGAATTCCCATATAACACCCCTTCACCAACACATGACACTGTTGTGGAACATTTGTTACATATAAAATAATATCATCAAACTATTACCACTAACTATAGTCCATAGTTTATATTTAGCCTATTTTTTCCATATCCCTTGATTATTAAAACAGTACATCTTTGGCATTGATGCAAGATTATTACAATATTGTTGATTACGATAGTCCATAGGTTACATTAATTGTATTTTTCCCATGCTTCTCCACATTCCCACCGCCCTTTAATAGTACATACATCTGTTCTGGTTCATAGAAGGACATTCTTGCATTTGTACTATTAACCACAATTCTAATCCACCTCTGGGTTCACTGGGTTATTCAGTCCTTAGATTGTTCTCTACCATTTTTTCTATTGACATTTACTTCCCTAGACTACCATTTTCAGCCACAATCCCATTTATGAACCACCTGCTACTCACTATATTGTGTTACAATCAACTCTATCCATTTCCACACTTTTACAGTCAAGTTAACTAAAACATATAGATATGTTAAGCATTAATACTATTTTACAGACCTACCCTTATATCCTAATAATCTATACTTTAAAGGTTTAGGTTTTAAATCCATATGTTCATTCTTCACATTTAGTTCATATTATGAGACCATGCAATATTTGTCCTTTTGTGTCTGGCTTACTTCACTTAGCATAATGTCTTTAAGAGTCTTCATGTTATCATATGTGTCCCAATTTCATTTCTTCTTACTGCAACATAATATTCCAATGTACATATATACCATATTTTATTTATCCATTCATTGGTTGATGGACACTCAGGTTGTTTCCATCTTTTGGCATTTTTGAATAACACTGCTGTGAACATCAGTGTGCAGATGCCTGTTTTTGTCGCTGTTTTCAGTTCTTCTGGATGTATTATTATTAGAAGAACTGCTAAATCGTATGGAAGTTCTATATTTAGCTTCCTAAGGAACTGCCAAACTGTCTTCCACAGAGGCTGTACCATTTTACAATGCCACTAACAGTGAAGGAGTTTTCCTATTTCTCCACATTCTCTCCAGCACTAATTGTTTTCTTTTTTTTAAATAGCCATTCTAAGAGGTGTGAAATGATATCTAATTGTCGTTTTGATTTGCATTTCCTTAATAGCTAGTGATACTGAACATTTTTTCACATGCTTTTTGGTCATTTGTATTTCCTCATTGGGGAAATGGCTGTTCAAGTCTTTTGCTCATTTTTATTATTGGATTGCTTACTCTTTTATTATTGAGTTGTATGATCTTTTTATGTAGAATGGAAATCAAACCCTTTTCAGATAAGACATTGCCAAGTATTTTTTCCCATTGAGGGAGCTGCCTTTTCACCTTCTTGATGAAATCCTGTGAATCACAAAGTATTTTAAGTTTGAGGAGGTCCCATTTATCCATGTTTGCTTACATTGCCCTTGCTTTCAGTGTAAGGTTTAAGAATCTACCACCTACCATGAGATCTTGAAGATGTCTTCCTACATTTTCTTCTAGGAGCTTTATGGTTCTAGCTTTTATATTTTGGTTTTTGATTCATTTTGAGTTAATTTTATATAAAGTGTGAGATAGGAGTCCTCTTTTCTTTCTTTCTTTTTTTTTTTTTGGATATGGATATCCAGTTCTCCCAGCACCATTTGTTGAATAGACTGTTCTGCCCCAATGGGGTAGGTTAGGCAGGTTTGTCAAAAAAAACTTGACCTTAGACATGAGGGTCTGTTTCTGAGCCATCAATTCAATTCCATTGGACTATGTGTCTATGTTTATGCCAATACCATGCTATTTTGACCACTGTAGCTAGGTAATGTGATTTAAAATCCAGAAGTGAGAGTCCTCAAACTTCATTTTTCCTTCATAAGATGTTTCTGGCTATTTGGAACTCTTTACCCTTCCAAATAAATTTGACAATTGTGCTTTCCATTTGTCTTTTAAAAACCTGGTAGAAATTTTATCATGATTGCACTGAATCTGTATATCAATTTGGGTAGAGTTGACAGTTGACATCTTGATGATATTTAGTCTTCCAATCCATGAACATGAAATGTTCTTCCAATCATGTCTTTTAATTTTTTTTTAGCAATGCATTGCAATTTTCTGAATACAATTGCTTTACATCCTTCATTAAGTTTATTCCTAAATATTTGATTATTTTAGTCATTGTTATAAGTAGACTTCCTTCTCAGATTATGCACTACTAGTGTACAGAAACACCACTGAATTTTGTGTTTTGATATTGTATCCTGTGACTCTTCTGAAATAGTTTAATAGCTATTGTAGCATTTTGTAGATTTTTCAGAACTTTCTATGTATAGGATCATATCATCTGCTAATTGCAAAATTTTTACTTCTTCCTTTCCACTTTGGATATCTTTTCTTTCTTTTTCTTTTCTGATTGCTCTAGCTAGTACCTCTAGCACTATATTGATCAACAGTGGTAACAGTGGGCATCCTTGTCTTGTCCCTGATCTTAGTGGGGATGTCTTGTCCCTGATCTCAATGGGGAAGTTTTCAGTTTTTTACCATTTCATACAATGTTAGCTGTGGGTTTTTCATATATGACCTTTATCATGTTGAGAAAATTTCCTTCAATTCCTATCTTTTGTATTATTTTTATCAAGAAAGGATGCAGAATTTTGTCAAATGACTTTTCTGCATCAATTGATAGGATCATATGATTTTTCTTCATTGATTTATTAATGTTGTATATTATACTGATTGATTTTCCTGTATTGAACCACCCTTGCATGCCTGGTATTAAACCCACTTGATCATGATGAATAATCCTTTTAATGTGTTGTTGGATTAGTTAGTATTTTGTTGAGGATTTTTGCATCTATGTTCATGTAATTTCTTTTTTTGTAATAACTTTATCTGGATTTGATCATGATGAATAATCCTCTTAATGTGTTTTTGGATTAGATTAGTGAGTATTTTGTTGAGGATTTTTGCATCTATGTTCATGTAAGTTTCTTTTTTTTGTAATAGCTTTATCTGGCTTTGATGTTAGGGTGATACTGGCTTCATAGAATGAGTTTGGTACTGTTCCTTCTTGTTCAGTTTTTTGGAAGAGCTTGAGTCAGTTTGGTATTAACTCTTCTTGGAATGTTTCATATTCACCTGTGAAACCATATGGTTCTGGAGTTTTCAATTTGGGGAGTATTTGATGGCCATTTCAATCTCTTTACTTATTTTTGGTTTGTTGGAGTCTTTTATTTCTTCTAGGGTCAGTGTTCATATGTTACAAGGAACTTACCCTTTTCATCTATAATGTATAGTTTTTTGGCATGCAGGTTTTCAGTGTTTCTTCTTATGATCTATTTTATTTCTGTGGAGTCAGTAGTGATGTCCCCATTTTCATTTTTTATTTTATTTATTTTCATCTTCTCTCTTTTTTTCTTTGTCAGTCTAAGGGTTTGTTGATTTTGTTAATCATCACAAAGACCCAACTTTCAGTTTTGTTAATTCTATTGTTTTGTTTTTTTTTTGGTCTCAATTTCATTTATCCTGTTCTCTGAGATTTATTATTACACTCTGTCCAATTGCTTTGGGAATAGTTTGCTCTTCTTTTTCTGATTCCTCCAACTGTGCAGTTCAGTCATCGTTTTTAGCTCTTTCTTCTTTTTTAATGTAATCATTGAGGGCTGTTTCCTTTTCAGCACTGCCTTCACTGCAACCCATAGGATCTAATATGTTGTGTTTTCATTTTCATTCATCTCAAGATATTTATTGATTTCTCTCACAATTTCTTCTTTGATCCACTGATTATTTAAGAGTATGTTGTTTAATCTCCATATATTTGTGAATTTTTCCGCTTTTTCCTCTTGTTGATTTCCAGATTTATTCCATTATGATCAGAGAAAATGCTTTGAATAATTATGATCTTGTTGAATTTATTGAGATCTGCTTTGTGACCCAACATGTGGTTTATCCTGGAGAAAGGTCCTTGAGCACTTGAAAAGAATGTATATCTTACTGTTTTGGGGTGCAATGTTCTGTATATGGCTATTAGGTTTAGTCCATTTTATCATATTATTCAAGTTGTTTCTTTTTTGATTCAGAGCCTAGATGTTCTATCCAATGCTGAGAATGGTGTATTGAAGTCTCCAACAATTATTGTAAAGATATCTATTTCTTCTTTTAGTTTTGCTTGTGTTTTCCTCATGTATCTTATTCTGCTTAGGTATATATTCATTTATGATTATTATTTCTCTCTGGTGAATTGTCCATTTTATTAATATATAATGCCCTTCCTTGTCTCTTCTAACAGTTTTGCTTTTAATACCTACTTCATCTGTTATAAATATAGTTACTCCAAAAAATTTTTGGTTAATGCAATGCATGGTATATCTTTTTCCAGCCTTTAAATTTCAATCTATTGGTATCCTTAGGTCTAAGGTGAGTCTCTTGTAGACAGCGTATATATGGCTCGTATTTTCTTATCCATTCCACCAGTCTGTGTCTTTTGATTGGGGAGTTTAATCTATTAACATTCAGCATTATTACTATAAAGGCATTTTTTATTTCACCCATTTTGACCTTGGGTTTTACTTGTCATATTTTATTTTCACCACTCTTTTGACACTTTCAGTTACTTTGATATAATCTCCATTTCTAGACTCTCTTTCAAGCCTCTCTCCCCTGTCTTTTCTTTTCAGTCTGTAACCCTCCCTTTAGTATTTCCTGCAAAGCTGGTTTCTTGGTTACAAATTCTCTCAGTTCATGCCCCTTCCTCCCCTGCCTGGTGTGGGAATGGAGCTGAAGGTGTGTTAGCAAGCTATATTGTATGGGTCTAAAATGCCTGCCGTTGCTCAGGTAGACTGGTGTAGAATTGGCCCCCCTCCTCCCCTGTCAAGGTTTGGGATGGACCCTCTGGGTACCCAACAGTCTAATCCATGTGGACAGAATGCACCTGCAGTTTCATGAGAAGCTGAGGGAATACTGTTTCTTCTCCCTTTTAGGAGTGGGGATGCAGTGACAGGTACCTAACAGTTCAGTCCATATAGGCTGAAAGAGCCTGCCATTTTCTGGAGAGGCTGAGAAAATACCAGGGCCCTCCTATCCTTTTGGGTGGTGGAATGGATCCATAGGCTCCCAGTATTTCATTTCATGTAGTTCAAAAGTGCCTGCCTTTGCCTGGAAAGTCTAAGGAAATACAGCTTCCCTTCTCTTCTACTTTGGGGTGGGGATGGAGCTACAGATGTCTGACTATTCAGTCTGTGTGGGCCAAAAGCACGTGCAGTTACCCAGAGAGTCTAGAGAAACACTTCCCCCCTCTTGTCCTCTAGTGATGGGTCAAGGTGGAAACACAGTTGCCCAACAGTTGAGTTTGTGCAGGCCAAAAGTGCCTGCAGTTGCCCTGAGATGCTGAAGAAACACAGCTCCTCTCCTATCCTATTGGGGGGCAGGGATGGAGACTCACATGCCTGACTATCCAGTCTGTGCCAGCCAAAAGCACCTGCATTTGCTCAGAGATGCTGGTATAGGTGACCCCATCATCTTCCCTGCCAGAGATGAGGCTGGGGACTTGACTAAATCTGATTAGGGTGGAAAGAAGTTGATCGCTACTTTCACCATGATTTTCAATCAGCCCTGCTTCCCCTCTTGCCAGAGCAGGAGTTAAAATGACAGCTACCAGCCTCTTTCTGATTGGGCAGGTTCAAATATTAGCTGTTCCTAGGATTATACTTCAGCCAACCAAAGTTAATAATCAGTAGCTGAAATCACTGCCCAGCCATCTCTTCCTCCCCTATTTTTGGGAAATGGAGCTTCCAACTCCAGCCATGGAGTAGCTCCCAAGATGGCTTGTGCCACCAGTGAAGGATGAGCACCAACCTCCATGATATAGAGTGCTCTACTCATGCATCTTCACTGCAGATGGGTAGTCTCCTCTTTTCATTCTTTCAAGAATGTTGCAGGGTGCTCTTCTAGTCTCCTGGGGCCTCCCAAACAGGTGCTTTAGCTAGCTCTGTTTAGATGCTAACTGTCCTGTAGGATGAGGTGACTCTTGGAACTTCTTACTCTGCTGCCATCTTACTCTCTCTTTTGATGTTAGAATTTGAATCCATTTCTATCCTGCTCCAAATTCCATTCTGTATTTCAAATAGTTTTACCCATAGGAACAAGTAGGGTATCTAATGGTGCTTGAATTTAGGATACTAATGACTTCAGTGTTTGCTCAATTTTGCCATTAATATTTAGAAAATGTTTCAGAATTTAATTGTTTTGTTTCTTTAAAGGAAATCCAAGTAAATTGTATATATAAACCATGCCAATTCTTGATTATTTAGACATTCCTTACTCAGTTTATGGATTATTTTAAAAATATATTTAAAATCCTTATATCCTTTCCTATCAGTCTTTTGAGTGGTACTCTGCCAGAGATGGGGCATGGAGAAAGCATTTTATTAATGGGAATTCTGATAAATGTTTTAGAAACATATTTAGTGGAAGGAGTTGAAATTGATAGCGTAAATAAATTTTTAATTATCTTCATTAAAAAAATATTTCTATCATCCTGTGTCTCAAACTTCTATGACATTGATTATACTTTACTCCAAGGGAAGTTAGATATACTTTTCTTAAAATTTAATGTCATCTTAAATTCATGCACATAGGATCCTATATTGTAACATCTTTCTAGTTGAAGCTTTAACTTTTTTCTTCTACTACATTATTTACTACTTGGTAATAACGCTTGTGGCAATTGCTTTTACATGTTCATTTTCTTTAGGAAGACTGCAGAATTTTAAGATTTATAGGGAAAAAATATGTAGAATATTTGACACTGTATTAAATGTAAGGTAATATTAACAAAGCAATGATTTAAATTAAATAGAAATCAAATAACATTTTGATAGGTTAAAAAGCATTGTATACCAATATTTGTAAAAAATTTCTTTCATCAAAACTGTGATATGAGCTTTCTATTTTAGCTGCTCAGAACATACCTTCTATAAATCATTGTATAATTACTTCTTGCTGTTCTTAAAGTGAAACTGCAGAAAAGATAGGACGACACAAATTACCTATCAGGAATGAAAAGGGGAACATCACTATAGACCCTGCAGACATCAAAAGGATAACAAGAGAAACCACAAAAAAATATACACATAAATTCAACAACTTAAGTGAACCAATTCTTCTTAAAGCACAAACTACTATAACCTACCAAATATGAAACTATAACCCTTTGAACATGGATGTAACAACCCTTTGAATATGGATGTAAAAATCCTCAGTGAAATATTAGCAATTGAATGCAGCAATATATAAAAGGAATTGTAAACCATAACCACAAGTGGAGCTTATTCCAAGGATGCAAGGCTGGTTCAATATTAGAAAATCAACAAAAAAGTAAAATCACATGCTCATGTTAATCAGTGCAGAAACATCATTCAACACAATTTAATATCCATTCATAATAAAAAATTCCTGAAAAATAAAAATAGAGAGGAACATTCTCAACTTGATTAAGAGGTTTTACAAAAAGAACCTGTAGCAATGCAAATTGCTATGAATGCAAATTAAAATGCACATTAAATAAATATAAATTAAAGCCACATGTGATATCACCACACATCTATCAGAATGGCTAAAATAAAATAGTGACAATACAAAGTAGTTTTGCAGTTTCTTGAAATAATAAATATACTACTACCATATGACCCAGCAATTGCACTTCTGAAAATTTATCCTAGATAAATGAAAATATGTTAACCCAAAAACCTGTACATGAAAATTTCCTTACACAGGAAATAGTCCAGCTGTACTTCAATGGAAGAATGGTTAAACAGATTTTGGTATGTCCATGCTTGATGGTTTGAAGCTGGATAGACCCCAGAGGATTATGCTCTTAAAGCTAATCCATTCCTATGGGTGGACCTATTATATGTGGGATCTTTTCATCAGGTTACTTCAGTTAAGGGCCTTTTGATGATATTACTTCAGTAAGGCATGGCCCAGGGTGGGTCTTAATCCTCTTACTGTATCCTTATAAATGGGATGAATTCAGACGGAGAGAAAGCCAAAAGCTGAAGCAAAAAGACCTGGAGGAGAAGGTAGAGTCCAGCATATGCCTCCATTGTGCCTTGCCATGTGACAGAGGAGTCCAGCCAGTCTTGAGGGAGAAAGCATCACCTGATGATGCCTTGATTTGGACACTTTCATGGATTTAGAAATGTAAGCTTGCAAGTTAATAAATCCCAATTGTAAAAGCCAACCCTTTTCTGGTATATTGCATTTTGGCAGCCAAGCAAACCAAAACACATAGCCATTACTCAGCAATCAAAAAGAACTTATTAATGCAATAGCTATTCATGCAAGAACTTGGATGAATCTCCAGATAATTATGCTGCATGATAAAAGCCAATCATGAAAGGTTACTTATTGTGTATTCCATTTATATAACATTCTTAAAATTGTAAACGTATAGAAATAGAAAAATGAGATTAGTGGTTGTCAGAGGTTAAGGCAGAGGAGGGAGCACTTTCATAGGTGTGGCTATAAAAGAGCAATAGGATTTTTGTGTGATGGAATTGTTCTGTGTCTTAACTGTATTAATATAAATATTCTGAATATTGTACTATAGTTTTGGAAGAGGTTGCCATTGGGGGAAATTAGGTAAGTGGTAAATGACATCTTTCTTTGTTTTTCTTGTAACTGCATGTGAATCTATAATTATCTCAAGATTAAAAGCTTAGTTTAAAATATTAAGTTGTAAGAAAAAAAGCAATGTCTAACTTTATTTGTAAAAAATTTCTTCCACCCACACAGTGATACAAACTTCCTATTTTGTCTGTTTCAACCATGTCTTCTATAATATGCTGCATATTTACTTCCTGCTATTCTTAAACTGAAATAAGTTATTTAAAATGATCTTTAAAATGAACTTAAATGTGAGAAATAAAGCTAGTATTACTTATTTTTAATTTTGGACACATTTGAATTTGACATGAGCATTTTTAAATATTAATGTATTGATATTTGAAGTACATAATTCAAAATTATGTTTTGCATTATAATCATGATTATTTTAATACTGAGAGAAGCTTCTATAAGGATGAACTCCACAGTTTGGAGGTCAATACAACATCTGTATTGAATCCAGAGCTAGTTAACACTTTAGAATAAACAACAAAGCTTTTTATCATACTTTCATAGCTATATGTAGTCTACTCAATTCAGGTTTGAATAACTTGTATGAAAAAATTAAATCAAGGGAAGAAACACACTTTCCATTGAAAGGCTTTACACTCATGCTTATATATTTTTTTCATTTTAAAAACAATTTATTGAAGGGTATCACTCAAACATGAACATACATAAACAATAATTGTCGAGTAAAAGTTGTGAACTTACGAAACAAATATGAATTACATCATACAGGGCTCCCATACATCACCCCACCACAAATACCTTGCATTTTTGTGAAACATTTATAACAAATTATGAAAGATCATTTTTGAAATATTACTAATACTAACTATAGTCTGCATTTTATATTCGGTATATTTTTCCCCCAACCCACCCTATTATTTTTTTGTTCAAAAACCATACAATGCATAATCAATGGCATTTGGTACAATTGCCAAGTTGTGCATTATTTCAATCAGTATTAGAGCATTTTCATATAAAAAAAAAAACGAATAAAATACAAACCACTACATACCCATATGTTAGAGCTATTAAGTACAAACCCTATCATGTGCTTTCACCATTTCTATTCATTTCCAAACAACTTTTTAAACCATTTCTGCACAGATTAAGTCTCAGCTTTCCATTCTCTAAATATCTTCTTTTCTTTGGTTTTCTCATTATATTTTGTTCATAATAGCAAGTCATACAATATTTGTTCTTTTGTGCCTGGCTTGCTTCACTCAATATAATTACCTTCAGGTTCATCCACATCATCATGTTTCAGGACTTCATTTCTTCTTACAGCTGAATAATATTCTATCATGTATATATACCACAGTTTGTTTATCCATTTATCAGTTGATGGACACCTGGGTTGTTTCCATTCTTTTGCAATTATGAATAATGTCACTGCGGCCTTTGATGTGAAGATGTCTGCCCTCAGTTATTCTGGGAGAAAACTGAAGAACAGCAATATTGTTTGAATTCTTTCGTCTGTAAGCTAATAGCAGTATTGCCAGGCCACATGGTAGATCTATATAGAACATTCTTAGGAACCATCAAACAGACTTCCACAGTGGCTGTACCATTCTACATTCCCACCAGCAGTGAATAAGCATTCCTATCTCTCCACATCCTCTCTAACACTTGTAGTTTTCAATTTTGTTAACAGTGGCCATTTAAGAAGGTATGAAATGATATCTCATTGTAGCTTTGATTTTCATTTCCCTAATAGGCTGTGATGCTGAGCAGTTTTTTTCATGTTTTTCCACCATTAGTGTTTCTTCTTTAGAAAAATGTCTGTTCAGGTCTTTTGCCATTATTTAATCAGGTCATTTTTCTTTTTATTCTTGAGTTGTAGGATATTTTTATTTATCATGGATATTAGACCCTTGTCAGATGTGTGATTTCCAAATATTTTCCCCCATTGAAGTAGTCTGCCTTTTCGCCCTCTTCACAAAGTTCTTTGAGATGCAAAAGTGTTTAATTTACCTATATTTTCTTTTGTTGCTTTTGTTTTGGGTGTAAGATTTTAGAGACCCCCACCTATTACAAGGTCTTGTAGATGTTTTCCCACATTTCTTCCAGTTTTATGTTCCTGGTTTTATGTTTAGATCTTTGATCCATCTTGAAATGATTCTTGTATAGGGAATGAGATAGGGGTCCTCTTTCTAGAAATACATGAAATTTCAGAGGTGAGTATGTATATTAATGCATGGATAAATATCTATGTAAAAATGAAATGAATAAAGAAGATAAAAAAAAGAAATTTAAAAGTTCAAAATACTTCTGCTTCTCTTTTAATGAAACACCAGAAACTTAAGATTTTAATACATAGCAGAAATTAGATTCTAATTTTTCTGTTTTCCACCCACTTGTGTTTTCTTTCTACACACTTTAAACCAATGCTGATTATTTTAAAACATATCCTACCAATAGGCTGAAGAGTAAGAAAATTTCTCATTGTTATGAAGAAAACTCAAGAGCTATTGGGCCTAAACTTGGCTCCACCTGTAACTTTCTGTTTACTTCTTTTTACTTTATCTATGGTATGGTGTAGTGGGGGGAAAATCCAAATCAATTTGAAATTCCACAAACCTATGTTTTAATTTCAATTCTCCCACTTGCTAGTAGTGAGAACATCTCCAAATCTCAAGCTCATTGTCTATAAAATGGAAATACTAATAGTTGCTTTTAGTACTGATGTTATAGGTTTAAATGAAATAAAATCTAAATGCTCATAAGAGTGTCCATTCCTCTTAGATATTCAGTATTTACCCACACCTACTTCAACTTCCTCGTGGTAGTCATAATTTTTTCTACCTGTGTTTATCCATTATCTATAAAGCAGAAGAATTGTATTTTTGTGTACCTAAAATAAGAAGTTCTACATCTTTAGGAAAAAAACTTAATCCTATTGAAAACTATCTGTAACAACTTTAAAGTCTTTTATCCTTTTACTAAAAAGAAAGAAAATTTAAATCATTTTCAATTGCATGACATCTTTAAAAAGGGCAATAATACCTACATCCACTGAGTTGACTGACTCCCATAAATCTTTTCTGCATACTGTTTTCAAAGTGAACAAGACTGAGAAGTATGAGAATTCTAATTAAAGATAGTGAACCAATTCCAACTGTTTAAATTTTCTCCTGCCCTACATTCAGTTAAAATGGTAAAAGAAATATAAAAATAATAATAAATGCATAGCAATAATGAAAAAAAAAAACGGGAAGTAATACCATCAGAGGCATTTGGGCATTTCTGAAAGACAAAAATCAAATGATATCAGAAGAAATCCACAATCCAACATTGGCAAAAGTGGGGAGGTGTCAATGGAAAAGTGAATGGACTTAAAATTCTTATTAGACTTCTACAACAAACTTCTATCTTGAGCAACAGGTCATGGTTATCAAAGTCAATATGGAGTTGTCAGAGCAACTGAGGAATCTCAGCCTTATATATGTGATGTGGTTGGCTGCATTGTTCATCCAGATAGTAATAGCTGGTAATAACAGATACTAATAACTAAGTAAAGTAAAGAGTCTGCTGAAGCTCCTAGTTTGAGAGTTGTGGCAAGAGAGTGAAATGAAACAGTGCTCTAAGCAATAAAAATGGTAAACCAAGAATGCCAGACATTTAAGGAAAATTAATAACCAAAAAAAAGGAACCAAGCTCAACAAACAAAGAAAAGGACCTCTGAGAAAACAGAATGCATGACAGAAAAAAATTCTAATTAGTATCCTCAAAAAGATTTGAGAGGTTGTTGAATGCATAAATTTTAAAACAAACTATTTTTAAAACTTTTGGCATTTTAACATTTTAATGATTTTAACAGTTCTTGGACAATGATAAAAGTTTTTAAAAATGAAAAATTGAATCCTTACACCAAAAATCATAATAAAATGTCTAGAAGTTTGGTGTGTTATGTTTTTTTATATGTATGTCAGAACCTAGAACCTGGAACAAAAGGGATGGTCAGTAAGTATTTGTTGAACAAATTTATTAAAGCGCTTTAGAACACCAAGCTGTAGAATACTCCTAGAATATAAAATAAGAAGGATCAAAGAGATCCCATATCCACTTAATAGGAGCTCTATAAGTAGGAAAAGGAACCACAGTAGTAATTAAGAGTATGTTATTAGCACAGGAATGGACAAGTAGATCAATGGAAACGTAATAGAATTCAAAAATGTAAATCCAGCCTATATTTGGAAACTTAATATATGATAAAGGTAGCATTACAAATCAGTGGAGAAATGATAATATTGAGACAGTAGGCTGTCATTCAGGGAAAAAGAAAACATTTAGAGCTAAATTGTTTCACTATATACCTGGAGCAGTTTGATACAGTTATGAATTCCAAAAATAGATATTGGCTTATGTTTGTAAACTGGTCTGTACCTGGGCATGATTGAATTATGATTAGAGCTTTGATTGGGCCATGTCAGTAGGGTATGTGGTCTCTGCCTCTTGGTGGGCGGGGACTTAAAGACAAAAGACATGGCAAAGGACAGAGTTGGAGGTTTTGATGTTAGAGTTTTGATGCTGGAATTTTGAGCTGAAGCCCTGGGAAGTAAGCACACAGAGGAGCTTGGTTGTGAGGAAAGAGAAACAAGCCCCAGGAAGAGAGGAACCCAGGAAACCTGGCAGCCATCAGCAGCCATCTTACTCCAATAAGTAGCGAAAGATCTTGGTGAGGGAAGTAACTTATGCTTTATGGCCTGGTAACTATAAGCTTCTACCCCAAATAAATACTCTGTATAAAAACCAACCAATTTCTGGTATTTTGTATCAGCACTCCTTTGGCTGACAGTGCCACATAAACAAAATATTTCAGATTGATTAAGTTTCTAAAACCAAATTCTTCTAGTGTGGCTGCACTTTTTTTATCACCCATCCCCATTTTTATAAAGCATTTGAGAGAGCACCTAGTTCTAACCCCACAGAACACTGCTCTGTATTGATATTTTATCATTGGGCCAGTATCTGGAAATTTTGTCATGTCCATGTCTTTCTACTGATGTCAGCCAGCTAATTTCCTAATATGTCTCCATCTTATCTGGGGACTCCGTAAGAACTTTGATTTTACTTGGATAATTTAATGTCATTATTCACTTTTGCTAGCACCACTTTTTCTTTTTTTTGACACCAGAGTATCCCTTTTGTCCTATTTGACATTTTATTAGGAGATTGAAGAGATCCCTTTATAATTAATGAATTCAAGGTGATAAATTAAGCAATTTTTAAAATGTTCACTGGTTTAAATAATTCAAAAATAACAGAGTATGAAATGTAACAATGGATAGTTGAAACTTAAATTCTAATCTGGAGAAAATTTGTAGTAAATGTGCACATTTCCTTATCTTAACCAGTAATTGTATGTTTTCATTGTATTCCTATGTGGATTTTATCTATTTTATCTGGGTTGTAGTTAATGCCAATGAAATTCCTAATGTTGTATCAGAATACATTCTAATTTATTTATATCTTTCTACAACACAAAAAATTTCTTATAATAAGAAGTTCTGACTTATGAAGAGAATCCAAAATAGAGATAAGAAATGCATGCCATCCTGTTTGTGACACTAGTACATTCAAGAAGGAGACTCTTCAAAGTATTCCCTAAGAGACAGGGCCAGCTTGCTGGGTCCTGCTTGGGCTTGGAGACTTGCCTCACCTATGATCCCACCTCCTGCCTTCTCCCCACTTATTGGTTGCGATTCTTGGCTGCTACCTGACTCTGGGGAAGGATGGAGGTCAGGTACATGCCGAGTTGTGGGGCAGAGCTCTCAGTCCCTGAGGGGATGTGCACTTAACCTATGAGTATCCCTGTGCCCCAGAGAGCAAGGCATCAAATAGTCAATAAAAGCACTTCAACAGATTCCAAGAGAAACTGTGGATGAAAGGAAAAATATTTCTTCCTGCTTTCTGAATGTAGGGTCCTGCATTCTCATTTTGCATGGGATCTTACAAATTATGTAGTTAGCCCTGACTCCTTCCTAACCATTCTTGTATCTGTTCGGGGTCAGTTCCTCAAACAGATATTCTTGAATCATGTTATAGAAGGTGTCACAAAACTTTTTCTGTAAAGGGCCAGAGAGTACAATAGGTTATGCTCTGTGGGATGTATGGTCTCTGAATGGGTATGGCCATGTCAATAAAACTTTATTTATGGACACTGAAATTTCCCCAACCTTTTAAAAATGTTAAAAAATTTTTTTAGCTTGCTGGCTTTACAAAAGTTGTAGGAGGACTGAATTTGGCCTATAAACTGTAGTTTGCCTCCCTTTTAAGTAGAAATATGAGGAGATAAGAGTGCTTCCCTACAGGAGAGAGAGATATTTTAGAGAGGAGAAGCCACAATAAGCACAAGTACAAATCATTTTACACATTGAAATTGGAAAATCCCATTTGTTATTTCAGTGAATTTGTGAAAACATATTTTCTTTCTTATACTGAATGGCTTAGCACGTTTCCATTTGAATAGTTAAAAAATTAAAATGTATTAAAATAAGACAAAATTTAAGGAAATATTCTTGACCCAACCTCTCAACCTCTTTTGTTAATATTGCTACCATCTCTTTATTTTTTTTCCATTAATGCTGTTTCATTTCTCCACATAAATATTTCTTTTTAATCCTGTCTTTTGTGTTTTGAGGCACCATCCTCTTATCTCTAGGTTTGAACTCTTGAATCTTACTTCTAGTCTAAACTCTACTGCTGACTGCCATGTGATTCTGAATAAGTTAGTTAACCTCTGTGAGCCATTGTATTCTGTGCTAGTTAGGGTAAATAATCATAACTTCCGTAAGAGACAAACCCCAGAATCTCAAAGGCTTACCATAAAAGAGATTTACTTCAAATTCTCAGAAAGCCCAGTGTAGGTTGAGTGACCCTTCATTTTGCAACAGCAGCATATGGAGAGTAAGAAAGAGATGGAGAAGGCTCCCTTCCACTAACAATTAGAATTAGTCACATGGCCCTAACCTAAATGGAAATGAGGCTGGGAGATAAAAGGGAAAATAAGGTTATGGTTTGGTTTAGCAACAAATTGATGTGTAAAATGATCCTTATAACAGGGGTTGGCAAACATTTCCTGTAACAGGCCTGTCAATATTTTAAGCTTCATGGGTAATAGGGCCCCTGTTGCGACTACTCAACTCTGCCATTGTAGCACAAAAGCAGCCAAAGACGATGAGTCTATGAAGGAGCATGGCTGCATTCCATTAAAAGTTTATTTTTAGGAGGCCACCCAGGTTTGGTCCACAGGCCATAGTTTGCCAACCCCTGCCTTCGAGTATGACTAACATATAATGATTTTCATCCTTCATCACCATCAGATTATCAGATAGCTTTGAGCAGTGATTTCCCCTTCAATGTTCCTCATGTTGGTTAATAACTAAAAATTGGTTCTGAAGAAGCAAATAGAATGAGGTCAGATGACCACTGATCAGTGTTTTCCCTTTGGGATTACATTAGCCTGTCTCCTTTCCTCCAAATATTTCATTAGACACTATACAAGAGTGCGATCACAGCATTCTACACAGAGAGAGGGACACAGCATGTAGATTTGTATAATCCTAGCCTAAGCAGTCTATGTCTATACTGCATCTTTCTTGTGGAGGAGAGGTGTATACATTTGTGTTTCCCACAAAACTTCCCATCTTTTGACATCCACCAAGCAAGAAATCTATCAGTCACTCTTGACTTCCTCACTTAAAGTGAACCTTCACAGTCAATCAAATGCTAAATCCTAAAGAGCTAACCTCATTAGCATCTCCTAAAAATATTCTGCTATCTCCAGCCCTATTGCCTGCCACGTCAGGACCTCATTATGTCTTGGCTGGAATTCTATAACATCCTCTTAACTAGTCTCCCTTCCCCTATACTGGCCCTGACCAAGCCATCCTCTAAACTGCTAGAGTAAATATATTAAAATGCAAATCCAACTATGAAGCTCCCTTGCTTAAAAATCATCCAGTGATACCTTAAAATATTCATGTTAAAGACCAAACTTCTTAGCATGGCGTGTAAGCCCTTTATGATTTGGTCCCTGCAACTTCTAGTATGTCTTGTTGATACCCACCACAACTTTCATACACTCTACACAGCAGCCATACTGAACTGCGTGCAGATTCGTACTTTTCTTCTTCCCATCCTTTTTGCTACCTAATGCCTCCCTGTCACCTCTGCTTCATCAAGAGTCAATCAGCCTTTAATCACCTGCTTAAGGAAGCCTTTTCTTGATCCCCTCCAGAGGCCCAACTTCTGGTACCCTTTATATGCTGTTCTTCCACCTATCATCACCCTTATCACTCTACTGCACCAAAGCATTTGGATTGCTTGTCTTTCCCATGTACCATCCCTCTTCTCACCTCATGTCAACTGGCCGATAAGAACAAATGTTCGTCTTACTACTGTCACAGTGCTTACCATGTATCTGCAATTTAGTATCAACTCAGAAAATATTTGTAGAATAAATTAATTCACCAAAAAATCACCTATTTACTTTTATGAATTCAAGACAAATTGTGTTTCTAATGTAATTAAAACCATGGGTGGTCAGAATTCAGAAATATGTATTTAAGAAACAGAAGTAAAGGAGTCATTTAGAGCAGTTGGTCTGACCTTTATAAAATTTATGAGAAGAAACATTATATAAATTTAGTCTATTGCCTATAAACAAAGTAAAGCAAACCACCACCACAACAACAAAAAAACAAAATAAAAAGTGATTGACACACCTATATTTCCACTGGAGCCAGAGTCACAGCTCATGCCTTTTAATTGTTGTAATTAAACAGTAGAAAGAACATTGAATGTGAAATTGAGACTCAGTAATCCCCAAGGACAGACATTTCATGAGTAACAAAACCTGACATTAAATGCAGATCTTTTTTCCTTCAAAAGCAACTGAATCCTATGTGAATGCTAATTTGAATTCTTCTATCAAGTTGATGCATGATGATAATAAATGATAACATTTTCTTGTATAATAGAATTTGTGTTCCCCAACTTCCTTCATCAAAATATTGCAATGGTGAAAGAATAAAACATATTGTGATAATTTGTACATCTTATGCAAAATATCTGTGAATGCAGACCCTTTCAACATCGTTGTTTATCATTTTTTATGGAAGTATATCATTCATACATGAACACACATAAACAATAAGTGTATAGTAAAGATTGTGAACTTACAAAATAAACATACATAACATCACACAGGGGACTCATACATCACCCCTCCACCAACTCTTTTGTTGTGAAACATTTGTTACAAACTTTGCAAGAGCATCATCAAAATATTACTACCAACTATAGTCCTTATCTTACATTTGGTGTATTTTTCCCCCAACCCATGCTATTGGTGTGACCTATAGACTGTGGTTAACAGCAATATTATGATATTCTTCCATCAATGCCAAGCTGCACTGTGTTGATAATGGAGGTGTATGGAAAAAGTGTGCCAAATGTATGCTATGGACCATGATTGGTGGTAATAGTCTGATGATATTATTTCATAAACTGTAACAACTGTTCTACCAGGGTGTGAAGTTGTAGGGGAAATCTACACATCTGTATGATTGTTTTGCAAGTTCACAATACCTGTTTATCATTTTTTAAAATTTTATTTCAACTTCAAAAAATAAAATAACAGACAAAAGACAATTTAACAAATTATGGAAGCATTGCTTTAAAAGTTGATTATATTAGATATCAACTAGATGATATCTACTTGAAGAAATGCATGACCTGGAATAGACAGGATAATTTTAATGTTTTGCAGGAAAGTATCTCTAGAGTAAAATGATTAAATTAACAAATATTTGAGGGCAATTATATCATTAGTAAACCAAAAGTTTATTGTGCTGTGGAGAAACGTATCAATTTAAATATGTTAAATCCTCTTTTTTATGGCTGAAAGAAAATCTACCTGACTTTCCTTGTGATGAGATTCAAACCCAAAAAATATATTTTTAGCCAGTGTCATTAAAAACATTTGTGAGGCAAAAGAAAAGGAGAGAAGGCTATGGCACATTGAAATATTATACTTCAAATGACCTTAATATTAAATATATTATTATTTCAGTAATATAAATTTGAAGAATAGAAGGGAAGAAAACTTGGATTGATTTTTGAAAGAAGCACAAAACTCTGCAATTTTTCTGGGGGGCAATGTTAGAAGCTCTACTAGGCAGGGGAAAAAATGTGGATATAATTAAAACTATGTCAAAATGCCAGAAAACTGCTATAGGGAACAATCCATCACTGACTAAGGATATAGATTAGATATAGCTTCAACTTTTATGTGTACATTGACTTTCTGGCTATTTGGGGATTAATTAAAATCCTTGAAAGAAAATCAAAGTTCATGGCAAGTACCAACTAGATTCTTAGATTTTGGAAAATATTTTATACAACTTTACTTAATTCTGATGATAAAATTATAGCACGTTATTTGGGGGCAATGTTTAATGACACCAATTCCTAGGACTAAATAAATAATAAAAAATGGGACATCCTTACTTATGCTTCAGTGGTGTGAGGGCCTTTAATTATTTGTTTTATTCTTATGGTCCAGCAAATGCCAGTTGATTAATAAATGTTAGTTGAAAAAAAGGTGACTTAAAATTACAACTTTTTGAACTGATCAAGAAGAGAAATTCTGTGTACTATGTTCTTACAGTTTTCTGGGGGAAATCTAAGGAAACATTTAAATTATCGTATCAACCATGCCATAATATGGAGTATTATGCCATATGCTAATATACAAAAGTTTAGTGTCTATGTAAAATACAATTATATTTTAAGTGTAAAAGACAGATAATAAGAAAAAATCAATTATTATTTAGATTAAATTGATGGGGAGATTGGTCTAAAGATAAACATGACCATATTAATAATCTTATCATGCTCATTTATTTTAGCCTAAACAACGAACATCTATTGTGTCTTCTCTGGATTTTCATCGAATGAATCACAACCAAGAATATTTTGAAATCAGCACATCTACAGGGTGTACAAGCTTCACTTCCAGCCCTCCTGTTAGTCCACCCACCTCTTCTGTGGGAGCCATAGAAGTCAAGAACGAGGGAACTGACCATACAGGTAGAGCAGTTTACTTATGCAACTATACTTTTGAACTTTTAAAACCTAAAGCCTTTATGAGTTAGAGGAATTAAGGGGAGTCTTCATGCAAATTGCAATGTTTTTTAGTTTGCCTACATGTGTGGCAATGTAGGGCTTTAAGATTTTTATCAGAGGGTAGCATATTATTCTTTCCGAATACATTTAACAGCCTTTCAAGTGTTAGATACTAAAAATGATTATTTAATGCTATTATGGTGGTTAAATAGCCAGGGACCTAGAAATGTTCTTCCTCCACCATTATTGAACCTTCTTCACTCACTGTTTTCCACTAATGAATATACAACTTTATTATTAGCTTCTTTCAGTCTGGAAAACCCATATCAAGATTATCTAGTAAGACTGAATTGGAGAATGACGTTCCATCTACTAGAACCAAGGTGAACTTGGAGAGGTGTGTAGGGGCATGAGATTGGGTTAAGGAGAAGATTAAGGAAGTATAATGTGATTGCCTAACAGTATTAGGGAAGTATGATGTGATTGCCTAACAGTATTAGGGGCCCATTTTATGTTTGTGTTAATGAATTTACAGTTAGATTAGTCAGTGTGATTGTTTCTGCAGAACCCAGTTCAGTTGAAGAGGTGCAGGTGCAAAGTATTCAGAGAGTTGAACTTTTTCACATATATTGTGATTTAGTCAAGTAAGTATATTGAAGTGATTAAAGGGTCAGTAAATATGAAAGCAAAGGAATGAGCATAAAATGGAAAAGGAGGGGAGCAAGGATATCAAGGGGGAGAGGGATAGTGAAGAGTCAGTGTGATCATTGGATTGGAGGTTGCAGTGGACTGAAGGATTGCTGGAGTTAACCTGCTAAAGAAGGGGGCTGGAATGAGAAAAGATATGTTCAGAGAGTGGGAGGCACATGAAACCAAGAGGCATAATAATTACTGATAATCGCAAGGTCCTCAGACCAAGAGTGAGGAGCTGAGGTAACCTCTTCTCACATACTGTAAATAAATCGGTACAATTTCTGGAAGAAATGTTTCATATAGGGAACTATATTTATTACTACTTTGATCTCCATTAATTATATTTTGGGTATATAGTTGAGAGGGTCCTTTTCCATTGGGGTAGGTATATGTCAAAAGTAAAGGGCATCTCTAAAAAGAAGATGAACAGAGAGCAGAGAGTGAGCACAAACAATGAGAGGGTGGAGGGGAGAAATAAACAAATAAAAATAATCTTTTTTTTTTTAAAAGAAAGAAATGGTGTCTTAGCCTATATTGGTGACCTATAAGTGATGAATTCTTGAATGAAGATATCCTGAACAGATGTATTATGAATTTCTGGGGCAAAGGAGCCTGAGAATCGCTGGTAATAAGAGATGCTTCCTCTTTATGGAAAGATGCTTCCAGAAAACTCTGTATTTGCAGAATTGTGTGGGCTAATGCCTTTTCAGGGGCACCTGCTAAGCAAGTAGTTACCCTGTGTAACTAATTATCTCCAGTTTTGTTAGTGGTTTCAAACCATCACCTCCTGCTGGAGAAAACTGATGGGGAGGTTGGAGGGAAGGTGCTAAAAAGAGTAAAGTAGAAAAGTGCTTCTTTCCCAATGGGTAAAATAAGAAAAACAAAAGCTTTTAAGTGCTTAGCAGCATAAGCTGCTTTTCTGCAAAGGAGAAGAAACATTTGAGGAGATCTAAAATTAGAAGAGCGAGAGGGTGTCATGGACCTTTCCTGCTGATCAGGGAATGCCAGAAAGGCAAATGAAGTCCGTCCTTTTAATTAGTTCACACAGACTGGAAATAGACGTCTAGAAGATGAGACAGACATTCTACGGCAGCCACAACGTGCAGGCTGCTGAGGAAGGCTGTGGCTTGCAGTGGGCATGAAGGCCAAAAACAGGCTGCTGGGATGATACTTAAACGCCAAGCTGAGATTCAGGGTGAGCTGATACAGGGACAGTGAAGAGTTAGTGAGAACTTTACATAAATATTTCTTTTCCCAAGGCTTTATTTCCTTAAAAATATGCATTAAACAAATTATCTGAATTCTTGATTGTTAAATTCAGTGCTTTAGGTAGATCAGGATTTTAAGTAGCCAAAAAAGAAAGTAACTTTATATCTAATCCCATACATCTAGAAAATTAAATTCCTTATCTATTCTTTTTTTTTTTTTTTTTTTTTTTTGAGGTGCAGGGGCTGGGGCTTGAACCTAGGACCTTGTACATGGGAAGCTGGCACTTAACCCCCGAGCCACATCAGCTCCCTCTTAATTCTTGATAAAATCATGAAATGCCTCTTTTTCCTGCTTCCTCTGCTATCAATTTACTTTACACCAGTGCATTTGTGCCTACATTACACATCACACAGAAGATATGTGTTAGTAGATGCTTGAAAAAGAAAAAAATAACACTGTGTTTCAATACTTAAAAGCACGAAGACATCTTATACAGTTAGATGATGGGGTCATATGGGCTAGTTAGTGCATATGTTCACATGAGAACTGGTTATTCAAACTAGGGAAATAAGTTGAAATAAAACTATTGGTTTGTTTGGGCAGGATCAAATTAAAATTATTAGTGTATATCATTACAAGAAAGTCTGGAGTGCTCCAGGAGTCTCAAAGAGGGTGATTGATCTCATCCAGGGGTCTGTGAAAGCTTCTCCAGGAAAGTGATACTGTGTTTGGGCTCTAGGAGACAAAGGAATAACTAGGCCAGATGAGGTGGAAAGAGTATTCTGCAAAGAAGGAGTAACATATCAAAAACCCAAACCTGGCAGTGGAAATTAGCATGAAGCTCTGAGTGAACTAAAAGAAGCCTCTGAGGCCTAGAAGGCAGAAAGCAAAGGGGAGAAATGGCAGGAATTATGGCTAGAGAGGGAATAAGGCTAGCCATGCAGGGCCTTATAAGCTATGTTCAGGATTTTGGTCTTTGTCCGAAGAATAATGGGAAGACATTGACAGGTTTTTAAGCAGAGAGAAACCTTCCAGTACATTTTACTGTTTGATGATTTCTACTTTCTCTGCAAACTGGGAGGCAAGGTCATTCTTGAAGAGTGGACATGAAAAGTAAACAGATACTGAGGAGAGTGGAGAATGTTTGAAATAGCTTTTGTTCAAACTCCTAGCAAAGAGCAGGTAGGTGAGGCGGTGGGCTATTGAGAAGGATTCCTAGGGTGTGGGTTCACCCCCAGCATAACCGGTGGCCTGTAGGTGGGGTACTTGGCCACAAATATCCTGGTCAAGGGCGGGTACCTCATTCTGGCTGGTCTGCATCAGCTCCCTCTCAGGGATTAGGTGAACCCTCTTCATCTCTGCCACATCTGCCATCTGTCCACCCCCACATCTGCTGCAGAGCCACCTGTCCCCTTGCCAAGGAGGTCCCATGGCATCCCATTTGGCTTTCGCCCTAGCTGCCTTCTGAGGCCCCTTACTGGAGGCCACAGGAACTTCTGGGTCTCATGCATACTTTAAGAAAAAAAGTGTGGTTCAGAAAAATGTATCCCCAAAGTCCTCCTAGGTGATACCAAGTTTAATTTGATATGTCCATGCCCCAGAGACTAAATGGGGTTCAGGTCCCTATTTCCTTATGTTCACCCAATACCTGTATATTACACTACTTCTCTAGGCTGAAGCCGAGAAAGAAAAATTCCAGGACATGCATGTTGAACTATTTCTCTAGCCTACCTATCTCGGTCAACCTTTTCCTTCTTAAAACTCCTCAGAAAGGGGTATGTCCTTCCTCTTCTGGGGTGGACTTCCTCTTGGTTTGTACAAACATGAACATAATAATTAATGTAGCTTTACAAATGTTCTGTAAATGTGGTCATTATTATTATTTGTATTGTTGTTATTGCAATGGCTTTAGGCAGTTAGCAGAGCCCATACTCAGAAGTCAATACAAATGCAGAGCAGACAGGAGCTATGAGTCCAGACAGGCAGCCAGGACTGTAAATCCCCAGGGCGGTTAGGAACAAGCAGGTCAATCTGATGATGGTGGGCAGGGTTGCAATTTCTCTTTTCCTCCTGCCCCAGTTTTATGTGGCCTGGGGTGGGAGAACAGTGAAAGCTGGAAAGTGTGTTTCTTTTGGGAAAAGCCAGAGTTCTACAAGTGGTAATCCATCCAAACACAGTAGAGGAAGAAAGCAACTGTTCCAGAGAGTTTTTGTGTTGAGAATCTGCGCTTTCTTAATCTTTTATTAACCCAATTTCTCTTGCTTTTATCTTCT
The DNA here is from genome assembly GCF_030445035.2 of Dasypus novemcinctus. Lineage (NCBI taxonomy): Eukaryota > Metazoa > Chordata > Mammalia > Cingulata > Dasypodidae > Dasypus > Dasypus novemcinctus. The sequence goes on along the minus strand of NC_080684.1, from coordinate 83,445,751 downwards.
GTTAATGCGTGTGAAAATATAACTGCTTTGTTAGCTTCTTTGCAATTCGATTTCAATGCTGCCTATATCTGCTCCCTAATTATCTTGTCTACTTTTGTTTGCCTGATAGTTTTTCTCTCCTGATTTTCTCTGCTAGACTGTTCATATCTCTTGAAAGTTTTCCTTGTTTATCATTTGTATTTTTGTGGTATATGTGCAATCATTATAGCTGAAAGTATAACTGTGGGCAAAAAGCAGACAATATTTTAATTTTTTTAATGAAGAGAAAAAAACTCTTGGTATTTCCATTTCTGTGCTTTCCAGAAATCCCCTCTCTACACACAGTTGGAAACAGTTTCCAAATTGCTAGACTATCTCTGTTCACATCTTCTATCTCTACAGTCATAAGATCACTTTCTACAAAATCAATTAAAAAAAATAAGATCACTTTCCCTTTCTTCTCTGCACCTGTCTATCTGGGGATGGTGCTCTGTGTATTTACCAGAGCCCTAACCCTTTGTGAGCTTCCCCAAATTTTCCATTATTTATTTCTAATTTCTTTCCATTTTGATAAGAGAACATACTTGTATTATTTTTGTTTTAGTTTCCCAGGTTATTCTAAGCAAATACTCTAAAATGGGTTTGCTTAAACAATGAAAATTTATTAGTTTAAAGAAGCCATAAAAATGCCCAAATCAAGGCATCATTGAGGCAATGCTTTCTTCCCAAAGACTGGCTGCTGGTGATCCTTGGTCCTTAGTTCCTTTGCTACATGGCAAGGCACATGATGGTGTATGCTGGTCTCTACCTTCTCTTCCAGGTTTTGTTGATTTCTTCTTCTTGCTTTCATGGCTTTCTCTTCTGAATCCATTCCATTCATAAAGGACTCCTGTGAAAGGATTAAGTCCCATCCTGAATGAGGTGGGTCATACTTTAACTGAAGTAGCCTCATCAAAAGATCCCCACTAATAATGAATTTATACCCACAGAATGGATTAGATTTAAGAGTATGATTTTCCAAAATTTCGGTCCTTTCAAATGTATTGAGACTTGCATTGTGGCTTAACATATGATCTATCCCAAATAATGCTCTAAGTGCACTTAAGAATGTGTATTCTGCTGTTAAATGTATAGCATGTTCCATATACGCCTGTTATGTCAGGTTGGTTTATGTGTTGTTCAAGTCATCCATTTCCTTCTTCATCTTCTGTCTAGTTGTCCTATCCATTATCGAAAGTGAGGTATAGAAGTCTCCAACTGTCATTGTAAAACTATCTATTTTTCCCTCTGATTGTCCACTTTTGCTTCATATATTTTGGAGCTTTATTGTTGGTGAGTGAAGTAAATGATTGAAAAACTGAATGAATATTGGCTTAGTTGGAATTGTCAAAGAAAAAATTGCATTGGACAATGTTAAAATAGGCAAGGATTACTTTACCCAGGGACTTCTGCAGCAGGGAAGAGACACTAAACTCAATTTCACTGAGACAGAGCAGCAGAGTTTTTAAGGAAACGGTATGTCTTAGTGGAAATGTACTAGAGGATGTTCAGAGGAGGATAGATAAGTAGTTTACTGAGCTTACAATTAGGGCCTTTTGCTTTGGAATGTTTTCTTTTCTGTGATTAAGCCACCTGGAGCTTGTAAGGGAGGGCCAGGGAAGATGAAGAAGGAGATGAGGAAATACTGTAGAGTAGGGGTACTTAACCTTTTTGTTCCACCAACCCCTTTGCCTGTCAGGTGAAAACCATGGACCCCTTACTAAGTCCACACTATACTGAATATTATTTAATAAATATATCACATGCTAACCAAGATGTCCCCACAAGAACAGTGTTTTTTTTTAATTTTCAATTCAAGCTCACAGAACCCTTGTTAAGAACCTCTGCTATAGAGGCACCTCTCAGGTGCCTGGATAACATGAAGGCCATGGTAAGAGTGTGGTCAGGGGACTGGAGTCAGGGAGAAGCCTGTATAAAGTTCAGTGCACTTAAGACATTAACACAGCTCGGTCAGAATCATACCACCTGCTATCTGCCTCTATGTAATAAGACCAGATCAGTTTTACTGATCAGTTTTACAGTTTTACATAGCTGTCTTTTGAGCCATGGAATCTATCTTCATAAAATGACTCAGAAATATCATTTTTTAATGTACATTTTCATTACATAAATGATCCAATTTTACAAGTGAAAAGATAGCTATTATTTACATTGGGAGGATATTCATTTTTCTTGGATAATTACAAATGAGTTGACCTAGCATTGTGAAATTATTAGTATCACTCCAGAAAGCAATGTGTCTGACAATATGCACTAATTTCTCATTTCCTTCCCCATTTTATTTTTGCAGGCTAATATCTAAGGCTTAATTACCAAAAAAGTAAAAATGTTAGTATCTGTTTTTTTCATAAGGTAGACCATACAAAGTATGGCTTTTACTTTCTTTCCCAGAACTGACTTTATCTTCATCATTCCTCTCTCTAGTTATTGCATTAGCCATGTTTGAGGTTGGGGAATATTCCATTAGCACTGGAGCCTTAAAGAAGACAGGACCTTTCAACACATTGGTGTTGATCAGAATCCAATGTGCAGAATAAATACCACTGATAGCAAGCAGTTCACAGCATCTGAAATGAGCTCTTACTAATATGTGATGTGAGTTTTCAATAGCATAGTCCCCCTTACTTAGAAAAATTAATGAAGTATATTAGGAAGTCAAATACACTACAAAGATTCAGCATTTATTCCATAGTCAAATATGTAATTTTCGTATTATCATCTGTTTTCAATCTGAACAGGCCTTGTATGTCTGTTCTCTCTATTAGCACAGATGTCTTTGTTCTCTTTATTAACTCAGATAATCAAAAGTTGACTATATAAAGCTAATAATAGATTTCAGATTTCCTTCTGGAAAGCACATAAGCACATGTCAAAGGAAGCATTATTAACTAAACAAACCTATCAGTTCCTAATGATTAGCATTTTGACAAGCTGTTGTCTTAGATGAAGGATTTTCATCATATATTATATAACTTCAAAGCATTTTTCGAATTTCTTCTTGATCTGAGTCCTAAGTCAATATTATTAATTTTCATTTAAATTTAAAGGAAACGTTCAGCTCTATTTTAGTTTCCTTAGTGGATTTCCTAATCTATGGATGTTCTGTAGGCCATTAATTTGCTACTGGGTTTTGTTTCTACACTTAGTTATAATTCTCTTGAACAGGGCAACATTCTAATAAATAATATGTCAAGTTCTCTAAGCTAAGTAATTTTCCATTTAACAATATATTTGCATCCTGCAGTTGCCATATAAAAACTAAAACTAGAATATCAAATACAAAATGAGCCTGAATCATTTTTCCATACCACAAACTTGGTATATTCCCTTTCAGACAACTACTAGTGGTACTTTACCTTAAAACAAATCATTAATATATTTATCTGAAACTAGGTCTCTATCATTTGATAAGTAGTGGGGTCATATGTTAATAATACTATTTTAGCAACCCCAAACATATGAACTATTGTAGTTGGGGCCTGAATTATTGATTGGTTATAAATGAAATGTAAAATTATTTATAAACACTAAGAAAAAAATGAGCTACATTATCAAACTTATTAGAAATACCAGATAAAGTTCATTCATTTAAAAATATATTCATTTCATATATATAACGTGCCAATATCCTGGTAAAATAGTGGGGATTCATTAATGGAAAGACATACTCCCTTATCAAAATATGCTGTGGTGAAAAAATAATTAAAATCTAATGATATTGGGAGAGATTTCCAGGGAAGATGGCAGAGTAGGGAGCTCCAGGACTCAGTCCTTCCACCAACCAACTATTAAACAGGCAGGGACTGTCTGAAACAACTATTTTGAAACTCCAGAGGCCAGATGAATACTCTAGAGAATCAAGGGAAGAGTGGAAGAGGCTGATAAACGAAGGAAAAGGGCAGTAAATTGCTCTCTCCTCCTGGCAGATACCAGTGCCATCCCCCATACTTACAGCAGGTCATCTTGGGGTCCAGCCCCTGGCTAGGTTACTAATGACAGACAGGGACATACAAATCCTCTTTCCCAAGATTAGATGTGGACGCAGCCAATCACTGAACATGGCTTTTGATTAGCGGATCCCTGTTACCCATCACTTAGTTCAGCTATTGTTTCAGCCTGCCCCAGATAAAGTTGGCAGCAGCCATTGTATCAACCCAACCCCAAACAAAGGCCCTAGCAGCATTGTTTCAACATTTCCGGGACAGAGGTGGAGGAGGTAAAGTTTTAAAGACACAGCATACCCTCAGGCCTGCAGGGGAAAGTTAGCAGAAGGGCTTTTGCTTGCCAGGCCAGGAAAGCTCATTTTGGGAAGCCAAAGAAGAGTTTGGTTCCTTTCCCTCCCCAGTACACTTTGGAGTGAGCTGCACTCCCATCATGGGTCCCTGGCCCTGTTGTGACTGGAAAAGACTGACTTGCAAAAGTCCTCACCAGGGTGACACTGCTCCAGAGTTTACCCTTCAGGCAAAAGCAGCTTGAGAAAAGGAGTATTAAAAACTATATAGGTAGACAATCTGGGACAAAGGGCTGCTGTCTTCTAATACCTAAAAGAGAGAGTTCAGTCTTCTGGGAAATGGAGGGGTCAACCAAACTTCTATAAACAGTGGATCTCAAAAACAATGACAAGCAAAATCCCAGGACAACACACATGCCTAGAAATAAAGGGGAAATCCTGCACACAGTGTTCACCTTAGGCAGACCTTCCTGATAGGAGAGCTGAAGCTCAAGAAAAGTCTCTGTCTTATCCCTAGCTTGTTATAAAACCAAGAAACAGACATTTCAGAGAATAAATCTCAGAGTTAACATTTGTAAATATTAAAATGTATAGTGTACAACAAAAGAGTACAAGACAAAAAAAGAAATGGGAAATGATGGCCCATCAAAGGAAGTAGATAAAGATACAGAAAACACCAAGAAAAAGATGAGAATGTGGACATACCAAACAAAGCCTTTAAAAAGTGATCTTAAAAATTCTCAAGGAGATGAAGGAGAATACAGAGAAAGAACTAAAGGATATCAGGAAAGCAATGAATAAGCAATGTGACAGTCTAAGTAAAGAGACGAAAACTATAAAAAGGAACCCAAAAGAAGTACTGGAGTTGAAGACCAAAATAATTGAAATGAAAAATGTCCAAGAGGGTTTTAAAAACAGATGAATGCTAACAGAAGAAAGAATCAGTGAACTCAAAGGCAAGGCACTTGGAAAATTCAGGCTGAGGAGCAGAAAGAAAAAAATTACTAAAAATGAAAATAGCCAAAGGCAGGTATGTAAAACCACCAAGTGCAACAATATATGCATTATCGGAGTCCAGAAGAGGAAGAAAAAGAGAAAGGGACAGAAGGAATATTAAAAGAAATAAAGACATAAAACTTTCCAAATTAGCAAAAGATGTGAATATGTGCATTCAAGAAGCTCAGAGAATATCTGATAGAATAAACACAAAGAAAACTACACCCCATCATATAATGATTATAATATTGCATGCAAAGGACAAGGAGAGAGTTCTGAAAGCTGCAAGAGAAAAGCAGTGTGTTATATGAAAGAGTGCCAATTTCTCATCAGAAACCCTGGAGGCAAGAAGGCTTAGGAAAGAAAACAACTGCCCAACAAGACAGTGAGACTCTCTTTCAAAAAGAAGGAGATATAAAAACATCCTCAGGTAAACAACAACAATAACAACAACAATAACAACAACAACAAAACTGAGAGAGTTCATTGAGACTAGAACTGCCCCACCAGCAATGCTTCAGAGTTCTTCAGAGTGAAATGAAAGGACAATAGACAGTGGTTCAAAGCAGCATAAAGAAACAAAAACCTGTGGTAAAGGTAGCCATTTGATTAATTATAAATGCCAGTGTTATTATATTGTATTGTTTTGTATGTAACCCCACTTCTTACTTCCCTCAGGTGCTAAAATACAAGTGCATAAAAAGTAATGATAAATCAGTCTTTGGACATACAATGTACAAATCTATAAGTGATTGCAAAAAAAAAATGTTGGGACAGAGGGCTATACGAAAAGAATATATGCATTCTATTGAATAAAGTTGGTATCAAACTAAATAGGAGTGTTATATATTGAGGATGATAAATTTTAACTCATGGTACCTACAAGGAAAACAGATGAAAAATATATCCAGAGAGAAATGAGAAGGCACTCACTATGGTAAAGTATAAAAAAGCAAATAAATATAAAAGTAGGCATTAATGGAAGTGAGGAACAGAAGAAGAGTAAAAGAATTACAAAGGCTAAATAACAAAATGGCAAGTGAAACTTCTGCATTATCTGTACTGACTTTAAATGTAAATGGGTTATACTTTCCAGTTCAAAGGCAAAAAAGTACAGCCCAACCATATGCTGTCTGCAAGAAACTCACCTTAGGGAAGCAGATACGGCTCAAGTGATATGGCTTCTGCCTACCATACGGGAGAACCTAGGTTCGATCCCTGGGGCCTCCTGGTGAAAAAGAAGAAGAGAAAGTGTTCCTGTGTTGCAAGCCAGTGCCTGCATGGCAAGCCAAGTGCCCAAGTGGTGAGCCGAGTGCGCATGTGAGTGCCCATGCATCAAGCCAAGTGTCCACATGGTGAGCCAGTGCCTGTGCAAGTGAGTCATGCAGCAAGATGATGACTCAGTAAAAGAGAGATGAAGGAGAGAGTCAAGCTGGAACACAGCAGAGACCAGGAACTGAGGTGGTACAATTGACAGGGAACCTCTCTCCACATCAGAGGTCCCCAGGATTGAATCCCAGTGAATCCTAGAGGAGAAAGATGAGAAGAGAAGATAAAAAGAGAAATAGGTACAGAAGATCACACAGCAAATGGACACAGAGAGCAGAAACAGCAGATCAGGGGAGGGAGAAAAGGAAAAAAATAAAGTTTGAAAAATATATTATAAATAGATAAAAACCATTTTTTAAAAAATCCCACCATAAAGTCACAGATACAAGTGGTTGAGGATGAAAGGATTAAAATGTATATAATATGCAAGTAGTAATCAAAAGAGAACAGGGATGGCAATACTAATATCTGATAAAATAGACTTTAAATAAAAACAATTATGAAGATCAAAGATGGTCTTTACATACTGATAGAGAGGCCAATTCAAAAGGAAGATGTAAAAATTAAATATGCACCAAACAGCAGAGCCCCAAAATATATGAAGAAAAATCTAAGAGATTTGAAGGGAGAATTTGACAGTTCTATATTAATAGTAGGAGACTTTAAGACACCACTCTCAATAATGGATAGAACATCTACAAATAAGATTATAAGGAAATACAAGTCTTGAATGATACACCTAGCCAACTAGACCTTAAAAGGCATACATAGAACACTGCACCTAACAAAAACAGAGTACACATTCTTCTCAAGTGCACATGGATTATTCTCCCGGACAGACCATATGTTGGGTCACAAAACAAGTCCTAATAAATTAAGAAACATTGAAATCTTATAATATATATTCTCCAATTGACCACAATGAAATAAAGATAGAAATCAATAATAGAAGATGAAATGGAAAACTCATGAATATGTGGAAATTAAACAACATACTCTAAAACAATTAAAGGGTTAAAGAAAAAATCAGAAACAAAATTAGAAAATATCTTGAAGTGAATAAAAATGAACATACAAAAACCTATGGGGAGGGAGAGGCAAGATGGTGACAGGGTAAGGAGCTCCAAGGGTCATTTCATCCTACAGTGCAGTTAGTTATCAACCAGAGCTATCTAAATCACCTATGTGGGGGACCCAGGAGATGAGAAGAGCATCCTGCAACATCTTTGGAAGAATGGGAGGAGGAGACTGCCCATATGCAGTGAAGATTTGAGAGTAGAGCACTCCATGCCCTGGAGGCCAGGGGGTATCCCCTACTGGCAACACAAGCTGCCTTGGGAACTGTTCCACGGCTAGAGTTGGAAGCTCCATTTCCCCAAAACAGGAGAGGAAGAGACAGGCAGGCACCAATTTCAGTTACTGATTAGTAAATTTGGCTAGCTAAAGTCCAGTCTTAAGAACAGCTAAAGTCTGAACCTATCCAAGTCAGAAACAGGCCTGTAGCCTCCATTTTAACTCCACTCTGGCATGAGAGGAAGCTGAGCTGATTGAAAATCACAGTAAAGGTAAGGACTAGCTTCTTTCCACTAGGGTTGGATTGCAGCCCTAGCCTAAGCTCCAACCCCACCTCTGGCAGGAAAGAAGCTGGGAGAAGCTCCACCAGCCTCTTTGGCAACTGCAAACACTTTCAGCCCACACAGACTAGAGTGTTGGTCACTCCTGGGGATCTACACCTGCCTCTGACAGGGCAGGAGGAATAGTGCTCCCTCAGCCTCTCTGGGCAACTGCAGCCACTTTTAGCCAGCACAATCTAGATTATTGAACAAATCTTTGGCTCCTTCCCTCGCCCTGACAGGGAAAGAGGAGGGATAGTGCATACTCAACTTCTCCAGGCAACTGCAGGCACTTTACTACATGGACTAGAATGGTGGGCAAGCCTCCCTTGTAGGATAGGAGGAGGGCAGTGTTTCCTTAACCTCCCCAGGCAGGTGCCTTCTGCCCACATGGACTAGAGTGCTACACACTCTAGTGGATGCCTCAGCAGAAGGGATAGTGCTCCCTCAACCTCTCCAGGCAACTTCAGTTGTTTTCAGCCTTCATGGTCAAGGCAGTTAGAACATCTCTGACTCTATCCCCACCCCACAACAGGGAAGGAGGAGGGATAGTGCCTCCTAAGCCTCTCGGGAAAATTGTAGTCACTTTCAGGCTGCATGAACTAGATTATTAGACATGTCTATGGCTCCATCCCTGCTGCTGACAGAGCAGGAGGGACAATGCTCCCTTACCCTCTCTGGGCAACTGCAGTCACTTTCAGCCTGCATGGACTGGATTGCTACACCCACCAGAGACTCCATTCCTGCCCTTAGCAGGGATGGAGTAGGGTTGGTTCTTCATCAGTCCACCTGGGCAACTGTGGTCAGTTTTGACACACACAGCTTAGTTTGATTCCCCATACCTGTGACTTCATCCCTACCCCAGGAAAGAGAGGAAGGGGCATGGAACACCATTAGTTTCTTTGGGAAAATACAGACCATCTTCAGCTACACAGCATGTATTATTGCACATGGATGCAGCTCTGTCCCTACTTCTGGCAGGAGAAGTTTCATTGGTTCCTAGGGCAACACAGGTAGTTTCAGCCCTCATGGCTTAACATCCCAACCACATCCTTGGCTCCTATTCTGCAACCAGCAAGGGAGAAAGAACAAGAAACAGATGAAAAATAACTGAAAAAAAATTTAGATTGCCTAAACAGGAGCCACTATAAAGTTTCCAATTAAGTTGAACCAAGTATCAAAGAGGACCTGTAGCATAAAGCTAATCAAATAGAAAGCCCTAGACTAAAGAGAGAAATGGGGCCAAGAATAAATACATCTAGTAAATCAGATGTGAAGACACCAACGAAAAAATTACAATCCATACCAAGTAACTGGAAGATATGGCCCAGACAAAGGAACAAACTAAGCCGCCAGATGACATAAAGGAGTTGAGACAACAAATCATAGATGTTCAAACAAATCTCCTTAATAAGTCAATGAGATGACTAAAGAGATTAAGGACATCAAGAAGACAAAGGGTGAGCACAAAGAAGAATTTGAAGCATACATAGAAAAATTGTATGGGAAGGAAAGGCACAATAAATTAAACAAAAGTGAACTAGATGAAGTTCAAGGGAGATGATATCAAAGTAGGTAGGCAGAGCTCCACAACAAAGCTCCTTGAGTTAATAAATAAATTCAACAAAGTGATGGGGTACAAGATAAGCACTCCAAAATCAGTAATGTTCCCATACACAAGAAATACACAATCAGAAGAACAATTCAAGGGAAAAATTCCATTCACAATAGTAAGTAAAAGAATAAAATATTTAGGAATATATCTAATCAAGGATATAAAGGCCTTGTACACAGAAAACCAGAAAATATCCCTAAAAGGGATTAAAGAAGACCTAAATAAATGGAAGGATATTCTGTGTTCATGGACTGGAAGACTAAATATCATTAAGATGTCAGTACTATAGGGGGCGGCGGACTTGGCCCAGTGGTTCAGGCATCTGTCTACCACATGGGAGGTCCGCAGTTCAAACCCTGGGCCTCCTTGACGGGTGTGGAGCTGGCCCATGCGCAGTGCTGATGCGCACAAGGAGTGCCCTGCCACGCAGGGGTGTCCCTCGCTTAGGGGAGCCCCACGCACAAGGAGTGCACCCCGTAAGGAGAGCTGCCCAGCGCGAAACAAAGTGCAGCCTGCCCAGGAATGGTGCCGCACACACGGAGAGCTGACACAACAAGATGACACAGCGAAAAGAAACACATTCCCATGCCACAGACAACAACAGAAGCGGACAAAGAAGACGCAGCAAATAGACACAGAGAACAGAAAAGGGAGAGAGAGAAATAAATAAATAAATAAATAAATCTTAAAAAAAAAAAAAAAGATGTCAGTACTACAAAAAGCAATTTATAGATTTGATGCAATCCCCATCATAATTCCAGCAACCTTCTTTGCATAACTGGAAAAGCCAGTCATCAAATTTATATGGAAGGGTAATAGTAGGCCCTGAATAGCTAAGGCCATCTTGAAGCAGAAGAGTAAATTTAGAGGACTCACACTTCCTTATCTTAAAATATTACCAAGCCTCAGTTAACAAAACAGCATGGTAATGGCACAAAGACAGACATGTAGACCTAGACCAATGGAATAAAACTGAGAGTTCAGAAATCAGCCTTCACGTTTTTGACTAACTGATTTTTGACAAGGTGGAAAAGAACATCCAATTGGAAAATTATAGTCTCTTTACCAAATGTTGTTGGGAAAACTGGATCTCTAATGCAAAAAGAGGAGGATTCCCACTGTGACTGTTTGAATCTTTTTGTAGACCTCATAAAATCCTATTCTTAATGCTAGTCCATTCCTGTGTGTAGAAATCTATTGTATGCAGGACCTTTTGATTAAATTACTTCAGCTAAGGGCCTTTGAGTAGATTCATGGCCCAAAGTGAGTCTTAGTACTCTTATTGGAATCCTTTATAAGTAGAGGAATAAAAAGCTATAGATACACAGAAAAAATGTTGCAGAGACAGAGAGGAACCCAGAAGCTGAGAGAGAAGGCCCTGGGAGCCAGAAGTTCAAATTAGTGGAACACAGAACCTGAAAACCATGAGGCCCGGGGAGAGGTGAGAGATGAGCAGGCACCACCATGTGCCTGATTGCCCACAGCTGCAGCTCAGGGAGAAAGGATCTGCTCATGATGCCTTGATTTAGATATTTTCATAGCCTCAAAACTATAAGCTTTTAACTTAATAAATCTCTACTGTAAAAAGCACCTGATTTCTGCTATATTGCTCCCAGAAGCTTTTAGCAAACTAAAACACTTACTCATACTATATACAAAAATCAACACAAAATGGATAAAAACCTTAATATAAGAGTTAAAACTATCAAACTAAAAGAAAACTAGGGAAGCATCTTCAGACCCTTGTGCTAAGCAATGTTTTTTTAAGATTTTACACCCAAAGCACAAGCAACAAAAGAAAAAATGGATAAATGGTACCTCATCAAAAGTAAAAACTTTTGTTCTCAAAGGACTTTATTATGAAAGTAAAAAAAAAAATCACCTACACAATGGGAGAAAATATTTGGAAACCCCATCTGGTAAAGTATTAATACACAGAATATAAAAAGAAATCCTTCAACTTACCAACAGAAAGGCAAACAACACAGTTGAAAAATGGGCAAAAGATTTGAATAGACATCTCTCCAAAGAAGATAACCAGAAAGCACATAAAAGGATGGTCCAACATCATTAGCCATCAGGAATATTCAAATCTAAACTACAATGAGATACCATTTCATATTCATTAATATGGCTGCTATTAAAAAGTAGAAAACAATGAGATTTGGAGAGGATGCAGAGAAATAGGAATACTCATTCTTTATTGGTGACAATGTAAAATGGTGCAGCCACTGTGGATAGCATTTTGGTGGTTCCTCAGAAAGCTAACTGAAGAACTACTGTATGATCCAGCAATCCCACTGCTATTTATGTACTGTAAAGAACTGAAAGCAGCAACTCCAACATATATTTGCACACCAATGCTCATAGTGACATTGTTCACAATTGCCAAAAGATGGAAGTAACACAAGTGTCCATCAACCATTGAATGTGATATATGCAATAGAATATTATTCAGCCATTTAAAAAAATGAAGTCCTGGTACATGTGACAATGTGGATGAATCAGGAAGACATTAAGTTGACTGAATTAAGTCAGAGAAAAAGGGTCAACTATTGTATGATTTCAGTATTTGAAACTGTAAAAACAAACTCATAGAACCAAAATCTAAAATATCATTTACCAGGTGATGGGATAGGGATAGGAAATGGGAAGTTAGAGCTTAAAATGTATTGAGTTCTTATTTGGAATTCTAGACAAGTTTTGGTAATGGACGGTGGTGATAGTAGCACAGCATTGTGAATGCAACTAACAGCACTGAAATATATATCTGAATATGATTTAAAGGGGAAATGTTAGATGGTTTCATAGAACAAGTAAATACTTGTCTTATGACTTGAAGAATTTATCAGATGACTATTGGAAGAACATGATGTAGATGGAAAGAAGAGAATAAGAAATAGATCAGAGACTCTGGAGCCCAACTTATATGGTCTTAAGTCTTTGTTTTGCCACTTAGCAATGACCTTTAGGTAAATAATAACATCTCAAAGATTCTTTGTTTTGAGATAATGTGGATGGCATGACCTAACATAGCGCCTTGCACATGGTACACACTCAACAAATATTAATTTTTCCCTTCTCACCTCCTTTGAGCCTGATGACAATCTTATAGATAGATAGTAGAGATGTGTGTAAATTGGTGATACACCACCAATTTAGAGATCAGGAAACCAAGACTTCACAAAAGTTGGGAAACATGGTTAAGATCTACAACTAGTAATTTAGTGGCAGAGTTAGGACTAGAACCTACATCTTCTTACAGAACTTGTTCTACTATACCATGCTACAATAAGGGTTTTAGAAATTTTCCATTCACTTAATTTAATTATTTATTCAGTCAATAAATATTACTTGAGCATCCATTAAGTGACATACTCATTGCTATACAGGAATGATACAGCAGGGAACAGTACAGTCAAAATTTCTTCTTTCATCAAGTTTCAAGTTTACCAGAGAACTTTATACCAGTAATTTCAAGACATTTTAATGAGTGTTATGAAGAGCATTTTTAGATGCTCTAGGAATGTATTGCAAGAAGACTTATTCTAGTTGAGGGGTTCTGAGAAATCCCATGAGAGGCTATTTTTTTGCCAAGACCTATAGAATGAGCAGAAGTTGTCTGGGTGGAGAGGAGGAAAGATTTTTCCAAACAGTATGAGGTTTGGAAAAGATGTAAATGAGAACATGATATATTTAAGGAACTGAAACTGATCCAGGATAGTGAGATAAGAGAGAATGAATAAAAGAATGACAAGAAGTGACCACAGATTGACAGAGAATGGAACGTAGAGGGCTTTATTCTAAGAACAAAGGGTTGTGCATTTTCTGCACTGCATGGAAAGACTGGCCACATGGCTAATCTGGATGGAGACCTGGCTCATTCTCTGCTTATTTACCTTTTCTTTTCTTCAGATTCCTCACAAAGATTCATATAGGCTTGCACTGACCCTGATGGGAAACAAGGTTTTAAGCAGGGGAATGATATTCAATTGGTAGTTTTACAAGATCATTCTAGCTGTGCTGTTGCTCCACTTAAAGGGAGCAAGACAGGATCAGTGAGTTATGTTGCTTTAGAGGAGGTCAGTGAAGCTTAGACCAGGGCTGTAGCTCTGGGGAAAGAGAGAAGTGAAATGTTTAGATTGTCAAACCCACAGGATTTGTGACTGACTGGTTAGGAAGCTAGAGAGGAAGGAGATGGGAGGAGACAGGGATATTCCTCACTTTTCTGGCTTGAGCAGGAAACCATAGGGGCCCCAGATACTTTAAAGTTGAGAAAAAGTTACTGTAGTTATTCCATGGTGATAAAATATCAAAATCAGCAGGAATAGAGGACACATTAAAAGCATTTAGTAGTCCTTTGGGGTTAGCAGTCATGACATTACACTTAAAATGATGGTTCTCTTTCTTTTTTACTTTTCTCCTTGCTGAGAAAGCTACATCCCTTTGGTATTTTCATTGTACTTCTTAGGCCCCTGTATATTTCCATTTGGCTGTATTTTTTCTACTGGGACATTAGTTGTTACCTAACTTCAGTTTTAATTTAAAAGAGAAAAAAACTAATTATAAAGAAGATTGAGCATGTGGGCATCTGATTCATTTCCCTGAGTGGCACCATGACTCACCCTCATTAAAGCAGTTTTGCTTTGAGGTGCCTGGTACCTTATCAGTTTTGAATTTTATCTGCCCTGTGTTGTGAACAATAAGATAAGTTTCTCTCATGGGTCATTCACAGCTCTTCATCTCTACTCTGAGTCAGATGTTTTGCATTTCAAAACATTATCCTGCCTACAATTTCCCTCTTCATAAATTTGCAGAAAACCTCTAGCAACCATGGATTCTCATTTACTGATTTTTTAGATTTATACCTGTAAAACATGTTCTAGTTGTTTTGCTATAATTTAGTGAGCACTTTTGTGACCAATAGCAATTAGAAACACACAATCAGAAGAACAAATCAGGAAAAAATTCCATTCACAATAGTAGCTAAAAGAATCTAATATCTAGGAATATCTCTAACCAAAGATAAAGAACTTTACACAGAAAACTACAAAACATTGCTAAAAGATATTAAAGAATTCCTGTATAAATGGAAGAATATTCCATATTCATGGATTGGAAGACTAAATATTGGAAGATGTCACGACTATCCCAAACCATTTATAGATTTAATGCAATCCCAATCATAATTTCAAATAGCTAAAGCCATCTTGAAACAAAAGAATGAAGTTGGATGAATCCTTCTTCCTGATCTTAAAATGTATCACAAAGGTACATACAATAATCAAGACAGCATGGTACTGGCACAAAGACAGACTTATAGACAAATGGATAGAACTGAGAGCTTAGAAATCAACCCTCACATTTATGACCAACTGAGTTTTAACAAGATGGCAAAAACCACTAAATTAGTAAATAATAGTCTCTTCAACATATGGTGCTGGAAAAACTGGATCTCCATTTACAAACAAAAGAAGGAGACCCTTACCTCACACCATATACAAAAGTCAACTCAAAATGGATCAAAAGCCCTAATCTAAGAGCAAGAACAATTAAATTCCTAGAAGAAAACATAGGGACACGTCTTCAGATCCTTCTGTTAGGCAATGGTTTTTTTTACTTTACACCCAAAGCACAAGCAACAAAAGAAAAAACAGATAAATAGGACCTCATCAAAATTAAAAACTTTTATTCCTCAAAGGACTTTATCCTGAAAGTAAAACAACAGCCTACAAAATGGGAGAAAATATTTGGAAACCATATATCTGATAAAGGATTAGTATCCAGAATATATAAAGAAATCCTTCAACTTACCAACAAAAAGACAAACAACCCAATTAAAAAGGGAGCAAAAGACCTGAACAGACATTTCTCCAAAGAAGATATACAAATGACCAGGAAGTACATAAAAAGATGCTCAACATCATTAGCCATCATGAAAATGCAAATCAAAACCACAATGGACACCATATCACACCCATTAATATGGCTGTTATTGAAAAAAGGAAAATAAAATGTGTCCTGTTGAAGAGGCACATTCATTGCATATATACCCTGATAAAAGGGGATGTTGATGTGGGAGGAGCAAGGCAGCAGTGGGCGAGAAGGGGGAGTGGGGTATGTGGGAACCTCTTATGTATTTTAATGCAATGTTTTGTGTCATCTATTTATCTTTTTTTTTTAAAAAAAAAGACAATATACAAATATATAAGAAAAATAAATAAAATGAAAATTAAAACAAAGCAAAGAAAATGTCAGAGAGGATGCAGAGAAATAGTAACGCTCATTCATTGTTGGTGGCAATGTAAAATTGTGCGGCCACTATTGAAAACAGTCTGGCGATTCCTCAGAAGATTAAGTATGGAATTACCATATGACCCATTGATCTTACTAGTTGGTATTCTCCCCAAAGAACTGAAAGCAGTGACATGAACAGCTATTTGCATACCAATGTTCACAGAGGCATTATTCACAATTGCCAAAATATGGAAACTACCCAAGTGTCCATCAATGGATGATTGAGTAAATAAAATGTTTTATATACTTATAATGGAATATTATTCAGCTGAAAAGGAAGGAAGTCCTGATACATGCAACATGGATGAAGACATCATTTGAGTGAAATAAGCCACACAGAAAAGGATGAATATTATATAATCTCACTGATTTGAAACAATTGGAATAAGCAAATTCATAAAGTCAAGAGATAGAATGTAGGTTGCCAGGGGAAAAGGTGGGGATAGGTTTTGGGGATTTAAGGCTTAAAATGTACAGGGTTGCTATTTGGAATGGTGGAAATGTTTTGGTAATGGATGGTGATGATGGTAGTACAATATTGTGAATACAATTGACAGCATTGAAGTATATATCTGAATATGTATAAAGGGTAAGGTTAAATTGTATATATAGTAACAGAATACAATTTTTTAAAAAAATCTGTGAAACTACACGAACTATGAGTCTAAGTTAAACCATGGGCTTTAATCCATAGGACAATTATAAAAATTGCTATCATCATTTGGTGGGGTGGTTTATAAGAATCCTGTATTTTTCACATGTTTGTTCTGTAAAACCCAAACTTCTCTAATAAAGAAAATATAGTGTCAGATATACAGGAATATATCTCCTTTGCCTACATTAATAAATGTTCTTCCCTGAAAGGATGTGTGGAAGTGTGGAAAATCCCTGTATTTGTAATTATTGGAAGTACCCCAGGTTCACTAAATCAGATTAGGTTATTTGGTGTTGAGAAGAAGAAAAGTAGAAGTGCTTTGCTTTCACAGAACATTCATTATGTGGGCAAATAAGGATTACTCGAGGGAGTTAATTGTAATCTCTTTTCAAGAAAGCAAGTCTTCAAAAGAAATTCTAAAGTCTTAGTATTTTCTTCTATTTGCCTTGGTGCTACTTGATGGTATTAAATTCACACAACTTTCAGAACATGTAATTGTATATTCACTAATTAAACAGAAAAACTCAACCAAATTAGATACAGTTAGGAAAATGTCTTGGCCATCACTCAGTAGGTCTGCCTAGATTTATTGTCATTAAATTATCCTAAGTAGACGCTATCATTCACTGCTTAGTTTTTATCATCTATTTTTAATATATTTTGACAAATTCATAGCAGAAGGTTCTAGCTTTATTTGTGTGGGCCCTCTAGGTACTTATGTAACTACTTCCAAAGCCTTATGTAGCAATTTACTTCATGCAGTAAGATTAATTTTTGAATTCTCAGTAATTTTAAAGTAGTTAAAATGGTTTCCTTCATTTCAGCCTTAAAGGTTGCCATTGTCAGATTGGCTAGTTTACATGTTTTGCATATATTAACTCAATTCATCCTCACAACAGCCCTAGTAGGCACTATTGTTCTCTCTTTTACAGCTGAGTAACTAATGCACCAAGTTTAACAACTAAACGACACTCATATGGCTAGAAGGGAGTGGACCTAGGACTTGAATCCAGACTTTCTGGCTCCAGGTCTGTGCTCTTACCACCATGTTATTCAGCCTCTCAGTAATCTTATTAAATCACATTTGTAATAAATTTTAGAAAATATGTACCATTTTTAGGCTTATTGTAATTGTTATTTTACCTACACCTGAACCCTTAATTTGGAATTCTTAGAGTACATCTAAAAAAGCAGATCTTTTCTTTCTCTGATTTCCCCAAATGCTATTAGTATCTGAGTATATTTTGTCAGTCACAGCCATGTTACAGCACTACTTTTTCCTTTATTCATTTAAGAAACACTTCCTGTGTTTCAGTCACTGTTAGGCCTGTGTAGGTACCAGGGACACAGAAATTAAAGCCTCAGCCCCTACCTAAAGGAAGGCTTGTGGCTGACAGAGTGAAGGAAAGAAGTGTCTGGTAGTTTCAAGAAAGGAATAAGATAATGTGCCAGCCCTCTGATAAAATGGTTATTGCTTCTATTTCCTCCATGGCATATACCATCCTGATGACACATGCTTTTTGCTCAACAATATCCCTAGAACCGATTCAGGCAGTTATGAGTCAGACAATATATCACATATATCAACTCATTCCATTTAATCTATATATTAATTCTACCTTGTGGATAGTATCCCCAATTTAAAAATGGGAAAGCAAGAAGGATTAAATAACTTTCCATGATCCATGCTAATAATTGACAAAGAAATGAGTCAAACCAATTTTGACTTCAAATTCAGAGCTCCTGGTAGAAGCTATCTATTTTTTATTCTATGTATAGGCCCAAATACAAGTAATAAATGTCCAGAATCTATAAGTGTGTTCTCCTATAAAAAAGAATTGTATTAAACTTAAAATTTCTTTTAAATTTATAAGAGAGGTCTCAGGTACTAATGTCATGTAACAAATCACTCCAGAACTTGGTAGATTGAAACAACAGGAATCACTACATTATCTTATAGTGTTGATGTATGAGGAATTCAGGACAGCCTTAGCTGTTTTGTGGTTCTGTCTCAGGGCCTCTCATGTAGTTACTGCAGTCAGATTATGGCTGGAAATGGAACAGCAGGCTGGAAAAGGTAGATACTGGCCATGCATGTCTCTCTCTGCAAGTAGTCTCTGGGCTTCACCCTGTGGTTTCTCTGCACAGGCTAGTTTGAGCTTCCTCGAGGCATGGGCCCTCAGGGCAGTCAGCCTGCTTACTTGGTGATGCGGAGCACCAGTTTTATTGTTCCAGACACAAGGTGGAAGTTGCATTTTGCTTTTTGACTTAGGGAAGTCTTGCAGCATTGCCTCCACCACATTCTATTAGTTACATGTGTGTCACAAACCTACACAGATTCAACAGGAGGGAAATTAGAGTCTTCTGTGTGATGACAAGATTCTAGAAGAACATATGGGATAGAAGAAATTGTTATGGCCATCTTTGGAAAAATACAGTCTGTCACACTCCACCCTAAGGCCAAACAACTCACATCATTCCAATAGGTCAAAAATACTTAACCCTTCCCAAGAGCCCCAACAATTTCATCCCATTTTACATTAGTCTCAAGCTTGAGTTTCATCATCTAAATCAGGTCTTGATGCAGATGAGTCTCCTTAGGTATGGTTCCTTAATTAGGACTCATTCCAAGTCTTGAATTTATTCTCCAGGGCTCTTGGCTCTGCCCTCTGGGGTCTCAGTTCTTCTGAGTAAAATTTCCTTTTCCTTAATAAGTGACCTGTGTTTACAACAAAACAATCTCAGTCTGCTTTTTGCCCCCGGTAGGTCCAAGGACCAGAAAGCTCCCTGTATTTTGTACTATGTCCCTTTTCGTCTATACTGGTAGTGTTTTCTTCTATACAATTTCTAAGAACTTTGTGAGTTTTTTTTTTTTTTTTTTTTTTTTTAATCCTATTGGGTTTCACTCTTTTGGACAAATGCTACAGCCAGAAATCTCTTCTAGATAATCCCTTCTCAATTTTGGGTCCCTGTGAGACTTCTGGGGGACAACATCTTTAAGATGCATAGATGCCCTATATTGTTTAATAGAGAGAATCTATGAGGCATAGCTTTGAGATCCTTAGAGAGCTTTTTGTATGTCTTAAATGTCCTGTGAGGGGCGAAACCTTAGATCTTTCTGAAGTCTTAACAAATAATCTTACATTCCCCCCCTGGATTTGATCTTTAGCTTGAGGCTCTTAATTAGATTTTTTTTTTTTCCATCCAGAGAGACTGGGAATAGCCTGAATGTCCCAGGATGCAAGATAGAAGTTGCATTGCCTTTTCTGACCTAGCTAGCAAAGTCTGACACTGCTGTTATAAGGAAGTCACAAACCTACCCAAATCCAAAGAGAAGGGAAATAGACTCTACTACTTGACAGGAAACTGACAAGTTTCTAGGAGAACATGTGGAATAGGAGAGATTGTTGTATCCATCTTTGGAAAATATAAGTCTACCTCAAAGAATCACTATAATATGATGAAATAATTTGAATGAAACTTATTGATACTTAAACATGCAAATGCTTTCAAAGTAATTACCTCAGGAAAAATCCTTCTTAAAGGTTTGCGTTTGTCTGAAGTATTTTGGGGAACTTAGCTTTTTCGGCTGCTTTAGAAAAGCTTGATAAAAGATGCATTATGACTTAAACCTTTCTACTATTGCCACAATTTATTGACAAAGACACTTTTATGATAGCTTAATTTTCCTTGCCCTGAATATACCTTGGTTTAAGTTTTCATACTCTGGAATTTTCCTGATGCTCTCTTTGAGTCCCAGACACCAGAACAAATCACTGTATTTTTCTTCATTGTTTCTTCTGATACTATCAGCCATACAAAAGCCAAAATATAATAGAAACCTTGTTCAAGAATTATATCTTAAGAACAATGACCAAGTTACTTAACCTTTCATCATTTGAGTTGTCTCATAAGTTAAATAAAGATATATGTGTTAAGGGAATGATGCCTTAGCTTTAACTTCTTTCATCCAAAATGATCATTGTATCAATTGAGCTGGACTGGGAGTCAAGAAAGTAGGTTTTCTGGAAAAACTCCACAACTCATTAAATGTGTAACTTCTTACAAGCTTTAGCAACTTCATTTTGACTGGCTGACATGAAGGTTGCCTTAGATTTGCATAACAACATACCAAATACCAGGTGGCTTAAAGCAATAGCAATGTACTATCTCACAGCTCTGGAGGCTAGAAGTCTGAATGGAGGTATCAGTAGGGTCCTGCTCCTGCTGAGTGTGTAGGGTTCTGAGGGAGGCCTGACAAAAATCTGTAACTCAATCCCTGCCTCCTTACATAGCAGTTTCTCTCTCTGTAGGTGACCAAATTTCCTTTCCTTAAAAATTCAACCATCATACAGTATTAGGGCCCTTCCTAATCCAGTTTGGCCTGATCCTAACTAATAACGACGTCAAAGATCCTATTTCCAAATAGGATCACTCTCTGAAGACCAAGGGTTAGGAAGTGAACATAGATAACTTTTTGCAGGACACAATTTCATCCATAACAAGGGGAGATTGGATTTTCATCAAGAAACATTTGTTAAATATACTCTATTTGCAGGCAATTTAGAGCCAAAGCAATTTAAAAAATTAGTGTAAAAGCAATTTTAATCATGGCATGGCTCATAACGGAAGAGTGGCACAATATTGAGCCATGCAATTTATTTCATAGATTATTTCTAGTATTTTCACTGTGATCTGAACTCTCAGGCAACTTGTTTCTCAGAGATACTGTTATTGGCACACTTGCATATTAAAAGAGCCATAACTATGATTCCTATTTTCATCATAATCTCCTAAAAAATGCTGCAAATTTTTCTTCTCTTACCCTCTCCAAAACTCCCCAAATGAAAGCAATATTGGAACATCCCTGGATAAGGTGAACTTGGAATTAAAGAGACTGTACCACTGCCCCTTCAGAACAACTAATTTTTATGGATAACACCTGGACTCACCTAAATTTGCACCAGAATCCAGGAGAAAACAGAAAATTTCCAGATGGTTGAATTTTATGCTAAGGAATTTAAATCAGCATTTTAAATGTCATTTTTCTCATTGGATTTTTTTTTTCACAGCCTCAAAGTTTGGCATAAAATTATTTTTTCATATGCATTAAGTTCTCATGTGTGTCTGAGGTCATAATTGAGTCAAGAAAGAAAGAATTTTCTATTAAGCAAAACATTGAAGTTCAGAAGTTTATTTTTGTACAGTAAACTGTTTGATAATTCATGTGTTCATCTGTCACTTCTCTAATTTTGTGGTTGAGATCATTTGAAATGCACATAAAAGAAATTCCTTCAAGTTTGTCTTCTTGTTATACTTGTGTTAATTTCACATTCTAGCTCCTCATTTTCTTGGTCTCTGCCATTGCTAACACCTAAGGAGGTAGAGATGTCTAGGATGGAAGATGAGGGAGGAAATCAAGGCTCTCATAGATACTAGAGCTTGGAATTCACTTTTTATTTCCTTTATCTGTATTTTTCCTCAGCAGTCATGTATAGAAAGAAACATACTACTATCATTTTTTCTGAAAAAAATTTTCAATTTCTTTATTCCATTTAGAAATTGTCTTATTTAATGCTACACTTATTTTACTTCTTTTAGAATTCTAGTCCTTTATATCTTTGTCTAACAACACAATTTGAAGTGTGAGTAGTCATTTACTTTGAAGATTTGAGTCAGAGAATTTGGAATTAGAGTATAGGAAATATGATATTGCTTATTAATAATAATGATTACTTTTATTGAGTTTTTACTATGGTTACGTGTGTTGTATTATCCAGTCTCTTCAAGAATGCTAGGAAGTAGGCCATAGTAAAATCAACATTTAAGAGATGAGGATAAAGAGTAACTTGCCCAGATAAACAGTAAGAATGTGACAGACCTGAGATTTGAGCTAAGATTCATCAGGCTCAAAAACCAATGCTTGCAGGGGTGTCCCCCCGTGTAAGGAGTGTGCCCCATAAAGAGAGCTGCCCTGTGTGAAAAAAGCACAGCTGCCCAGGAGTGACACCACACACACAGAGAGTTGACACAGCAAGATGACGCAACAAAAAGAGACACAGATTCTTGGTGCCATTGATAAGAATCCAAGCGGACACAGAAGAACATACACAGTGAATGGATACAGAGAGCAGACAATGGGTGGGCAGGAGGGAGAGAAATAAATAAAAAATAAATCTTAAAAGAAAAAAAAACCAATGCCCTTAACCATAATAATATGCACCTTATGCACCTATAGTTCTCAACTTGGGGTGATTTAGCCCCCCAGCAGACATTTGGCAATGTCCAAACACAGTTTTATTTGTCACAACTGGGGGCAGGGAGGGTGATACTTCTAGCATCTAATAGGCAGAGACCAGGGATGCTTCAAAACTCTCTACAATGCACAGGACATTCACCCACAACAAAGAATTATCCAGGCTCAAAATGTCAGTACTACTGAGATTGAGAAACCCTGATATATACAAACACACTTTTAATTCAACAGATAAATTATCCTGAAACTTAGACTTTGTTTACTATATAGCCTCAAAATAAGGTCTATCAAAACTCATAGACTCCAAGTGAACTTGAATTAATCAACTCTAGAAAACAAAATATATTCCATTGTAAAGTAGACAAATAATTCATCTTTACTGTTAGACAACAGAAAAATATACTTGTAAAGATTCAAATATATGAGTTGTAGTTTAATCAAACACAAGAATGAAAGTCAAATTTTAATTAAATCTACTTTGAAAAACCATGAATAAGGCTTAGAACAGAAAGACAAAGAATATTTGTGAAGATAAAATTAAGAAAGCTTCTATTACAGTTATTTGTTCTGCTAGAAAATGATTCTTTCCCTTGACTTTTATACTTCCCAGAAACTTCTACACTTCTGTGAATCATGTATGTTCTATATATTCCATTAAAAAGTGTTAATAAGCACATTCTTTGGATTAAAACAAACTAGTCTAGATCAGAGTTACTCAAACTAAAAGGATATAAGGAATTGGATATAATGTTAATTCAAATACATCACTAAGCACGAGGTTTAGTCAGCTGGCATTTTTTCATAGTATGTCTTTCTCAATGAAGGAAGTAGTGCATTGATTTACATTCTGATTTAGGTTTCTTATCTCAAGATGGACAGAGGCCTAGGACATTTCTAAACCAAACCCTCCTCTACTATTTTGCAGAAAATTCTATTCTTTAAGCCAGCCCACCCTTTATCAAATTTAGAGTTTTCTTTATAACGTCTTCAATTCCTTAAAGAGATTAGCTCCTTGGTCTGAATGTATCAGTTAGGGTTGTAAGGTTGCAAGCAATAGAAACCAGCAAGACAGAAGACAAGGCTTAAAAAAGAAACTGGAGCAACTAGGGGTATCGAAAGGAAAAGAAAGTAAAGAAAAAAATCTTTTTAAAATATCACTGCTTAAATAAATCAGCTCCCCCAAAATTAAGACTTTGTGTCACTCAATCAAAGATGCACATCCCATGAAGTATCTGATTTGGTTGAATTGGGCCAAATCTACCCCCTTAGCCAAGGGAGGACAGGGCACCATGAATGAACTTCTCACCCATCTAATAGGAAAGAGGTAGTTTCTCAAACAAAAATCATGATGCTGTTACTAAATGAAAGAGGAGCCTAGTCAGGTAGAAACAGTAGAAATCCCTTTCACTAGCTGTCTTAGTTTCCAGGCTGTCACAAATACCACACGATGGGTTAGCTTACATAATGGGACGTTACTGACTCATGGTTTTGAAGGCTGGAAAACTTGTATCCTCTTGGGTCAGTAGAATTCCTCAGGTTCCTTGGCTTTCCCATCCAATGGCGATGGCCTCTCCTTTCTCTTCTAGGTTCCTCTGGCTTCTGGCTCCTCCCTGAAGCTTTCTCTTTCTAAGGCCTCCATAGGATTAAGACCCATCCTGATGCAGTTGGCCACACCTTAATTAAAAATAACATCTCAAAGGGTCCTATTTAGAATGGGTTCACACCCACAGGCCCACAGGAATGGGATTAAGAAAATGTTTGTTTTTTTTCCCCTAGAGTACATAATTCAATCTAGAATACTGGCTCTCTCTTGTTCCTCTCTCAATTATCTAGAAAACCTGAGAAGTATATTTTTGCATCCTCCAGTTTTCATACCATACCTCTTGATGCTTCTACTGACTACTGGTATATGCACATAATGGGCTATTCGTGCCCTCTTCTTCTGTTATCTCATAGTTCCTCCTTTTTCCCACTATTGGGAAATCCCACTACCACCTCCTCCAAAGAGGAACTGGATATATTTAAAACTTATAAAATGGAGGTGATCTAAACATTACACCTGAAATGTAAGAATTGTCTTTCTAGTCATTTGAAGATGCTACTTTTCATAACATGTTTCATAGTATCTCAAAAGTCCATACAATATCTATAAAGATGACACTTGTTTTTAATATAGACACTTCCTTATATCTGTGACCAACTCCTATATATTCCAGAAATTAGGCAATTAAACCAGGAAAAAAAAATGTAACCCAGCAAAAGATAGAAGGCAGACATCATGAGGGAATGCAGGGAATCTTGATGTTTTCCAGGTTTTAACTTTTTGTCAAGGAATATTGATGAGAAGTGCTTCTTTATTTCAAAATAACTGCTAAGATGAAAAAACTTAAGAAAATCATAGTACATCTTAAATCCTGGCAAATGGTACCAGAGTAGAAATTTTTAAAGCTCAAACCTTACACAGTATACTTTTGCAGTAACATCCTATGCATAGCCAGAAATAGTCATATATTAAAATGTGTGTGAGTGTGATAATGAGTGTGTGGAACTAGGGGAGGGAGCAGGGGAAGAAAACTAATATGTATCAATTTTTCCACGTATGATAAAGTCCTATTTAAGAACCTTGTTTAGGACTGATTCAAAATGGGGATGGGAAAACATCATAAAATATCATCTAAAAAGAAAAGAATATTAAAAGAAAAAATAAGGAAACATTTTCTCTTTGTAAACTTATTCTGCATGAAATCACAAACAGCTGCAGTATATTTTGACTAATTGCAATAGAATCATAAGAAACACAGCATGAGCAGAACTCTAAGTGGCATCAGTATGGTGCAAGTTGATTTAAGACCCTGAGGTTCTATGTAATTGAGGTTTTATTCACACTTGGGTCATCAATTTTAAAGAAATAATACTAGTATTAATTTGGATCGTATACTAATGCAGTTTAATGTCTTCAGCATGGAGGAATATTTTATTAAATGGGAAAGCATTATTAATTCAGGTGCCACTTATTAAGAATTTATGATTATTATATACTGGTGGAGTTTATCTTTGCATTAGCAGTAAACATAAAATATTTTTCAGAGAAATGTTTGTTTCCTTAATAATAAATGCTAACCATTTTCAGCCACTAAGTTAGCAGCGAACATCTGTATTTTACAAATGAAATTGTAAACCTGAAGAATTTGGAGGGTCCTTATATGTAGATGAGGAAGTTTATCAAGATGGATAAATTTACTTACTTATTAAACAGTCAGATTAGCAATTAATCAGATCCTTAATCTTTGTCCTTAAAAATAATGCCCCATGAGTCTTACCTCTTAAATTGTGAATTTACAGGGATCTCTAAAGCTCAGGAACTAGGAGACATTTAGTCCTACTCTTCCTCCTTCATCAAGCTATCATCAAGTGTCCATGGCTTTCTGTGAGTTTGTGATAAATGCATAGAGAAGACAGAAAGAGAAGGACAAGTAAAGTTAAAACCTGAAAAACAACCCTATATAATGAAGAGGTAGATTAGGCTGTATAGGCAATAAATGCCATATAGAGTGTGCTAACTCAAAAAAAAAAAGACCACGAATGATTAGACAGAGAAAAACTTCATCCACTTTCAGATTTTTGCTAGGATTCAGAACTCAGAAAGTAGACTGCAAAACAAGAATACTACTGCAAACTTTGAATCCCAGTTTATTCTTGTTACTTAAACAGAATCTACCTTTTCACTTAAACTGTAATTCAGTACATCTAAGTACTTATAAATCTCTCCTTCTGTCTTAGGATTAATTATATTTCAATGATCATGTTCTTTTCAAACACAACAGATTTTTTTCTAAGATTCTGATAAATTATGGTCATTTTAGAAAGTCAATAAAATATTATGAGACTGTAATATCTTAGTTACAGTCCTGACAGTAATTAAATTCCAGACCTGTGAAATTTTCCAACTAGTCAAAGTAGTATTTCCTTCTCATCCTGAAACTTGTCTGTGGTGGGACCAGGTACTTATTAACAAACCATTACCTTCCACTCAGAGGGCAAAACTGTCTGCAACTGGAAAAGGGAGCCATGACTATATAACCTTAAATGAAATCATTGAATATATGCCTGACTTTTTAAAGAGCTTCTCAGAACTCAACTAGATCCATTGATCTTCTTAGGTTTCTGTCTATTCCATTGGATCCTTTGCCCAAATCTAAGCCTAAAGTGATTTATATCCAGCCTCTCTGCTCCTTATGTCTTCTCCCTGCATCAGTATCTGACTCTCGCATATGTTCACACACGTGCAGCATCGCCACTTAATGGGACTTATTTTTGTAAGTCATAACCAATCATTCCAAATCAGGAGTTCTTAACCTTTTTTGTTCCAAGGACTACTTTACCTGTCAGGTGAAAACCACGGACCCTTCACTCAGTCCACACTATACTGTATATTATTTAACAAAATACATCATATCCATACCAATACATGCCCACAAGAATAATGCTTTTTTTTTTATTTTCAATTCAAGCACATGGGCCCCTTAAAATCTTTCCATGGCCCTTGTTAAGAACCCCTGCCCTAGAAGGTGGATCTGGTGCCACCCTATCATCTCCACACCATCAGCTGTCTCAGACCAAACAATGTTTATACCTCTTTCATCTAAGGGTAGAATAATCATGCCCTACTAACACTTTCCCATCCAGGTCTTTATGTTCAGCCACATCTCATCCTATATTTATACAATGTTTTTACCATATTTTTATTATGAAAATTTTCAAACCAAAACATTGAAAGAATGGTGCAATGAGCATATGCCTACCACCCAACAACTTATATCCAACAGGTAACATTTGCTATACATTTGCTTTCTCTCTCTCACTTTATCTGTTAATCATCCCTTTTGCACAACCATTTGAAAAACTATTTTAGACATATATTACTCCTAAATATTTCAAGATCTATGTAGTACAGGGGCATTCTACATAATCATAATACTATTTCACACCAAAGTAAATTAATAATTATTTAATCAATGATATCAAATCAGTATATCTAATCTACCATTCTGTCTAATTTACTCTTTTATGCTAAAAATGTCATGTGCAGCTGCTTTTCAAACCTGAGTTCAGTCAAAGTTTATGTGTTGCATTTGCTTACTCTTTTAGGTTCTTTTAGTCTGGAACAGCCCCCTGCCGTTTTCTTTTCATGACATTGGTATTTTGAAGATATTAGGCCAATTATTTTGTCTAAAGTCTTGGTTACATTCAGGTTAAGAATTTGGGCAAGAATACTTAATAGGTGGTTCTGAGCACCTTATTTTGCATCACATCTGGAGGAATAAAACGTCATATTTTACTCAATGAGTCATACTAAATTTGATAACTTTTCTGGTGGTTACCAATGGATCTCTCCATTGTAAGGGTCTACTTCCCTTTAATATTAGTGACTAAACTGTGGGATGAATGAACTGTTGTCATTCATTTACCCAATGACCTTTCACATGAGGATGTATCATTTTTAAAATATGTTTTTATTACAGAAGTTGTGAACTTACAAAACAATCATGCACATGTGTAGAATTACCATGAAACATCCCTTCACCAACACACCACACCATTGTGAAACACTTGATATAGATTATAAAATAATATCATTAGACTATTACCACTAACTATGGTCCATAGTGAACATTTGACATATTTTTTCCATATACCCCTATTATTAACACAGTATATCTTTGGCATAGATACAAGAATATTACTGTATTTCTGTTAACTATAATCCATATGTTAAATTAATTGTATTTTTCCCATGCTTCTCCACATTCCAACCACCCAACAATAGTGACGTGCATCCATTCTAGTTCCCAGAAGGACATTCTTGTATTTATACAATTATCCACATTTCTCATCTACCACTAGGTTCACTGTATTATTCAGTCCCTAGATTACTTACTAGCTTCTTTTCAGTTGACATTTACATCCCTAGACAATACTCTTCAGTCACAATCCCATTTATAAACCAGCTGCTACTCATTATAATGTGTTACCACCAAGTCTATCCATTTCCACACTTTTACAGTCAAATTAATTAAAACTTCCATATACATTAAGCATCAGTACTGCTTTAAAGCCCTCTTCTTATCTCCTAATAACCTACACTCTAGGTTTTAACTCCATACATTTATTCTTCATATTTAGTCCATATTAGAGAGACCATGCAATATTTGTCTTTTTGTGTCTGCCTTACTTCACTTAGCATAATGTCTTCAAGATTCATCCATGTAATCATATGGTCCCAATTTAATTTCTTCTTACTGCAGCATAGTATTCCATCATGTGAATACACCACATTTTGTTTATCCATTCATTTGTTGATGGACACTTGGGTTGTTTCCATCTTTTGGCAATTATAAATAATACTGCTATGGACATCAGTGTGCAAAGGTCTGTTTGTCATAGATTTCAGTTCTTCTGGATATTCTCCTTTAGCGGTATTGCTGGATCATATGGCAGTTCTATATTTAGCTTCCTGAGGAAACAACAGACTGTCTTCTGCAGAGGCTACACTGTTTTACAATCCCATCAACAGAGAAGGAGTGCTCCTATTTCTCTACATCCTGTCCAGCACTTGTTTGTTTTTTCAATAACGGTGAAGGAGTATTCCTATATCTCCACATCCTCTCCAGAACTTATTGTTTTCTGTTATTTTAATGGTGGACATTCTAGGTAGTGTGAGATGATATCTTGTTTTGATTTGCATTTCTCTACTAGCTAGTGATATTGAACATTTTTTCATGTGCTTTTTGGCTGTTAGTATTTCTTCCTCAGAGAAATGTCTATTAAAGTCTTTTGCCCATTTTTAAATTGAATTGCTTGTTCTTTTATTGTTGAGTTGTATGAACTCTTTATATAGAATAGAAATCAAACCTTTATTAGATATGTGGCTTCTAAATGTTTTCTGCCATTGAATAGGCTGCCTTTTCACCTCCTTGATGAAGTCCTTTGAATCACAAAAGTCATTAAGTTTGAGGAGGTCCTATTTATCAATGTTTACTTTCGTTGCTCATAAGTGCTTTTGGTGAAAGGTTTAAGAATGCATCGCCTACCACTGATCTTGAAGATGTCTTCCTACATTTTCTTCTAGGAACTTTGTGGTTTTAGCTTTTATATATCAGCCTTTGATCCATTTTGAGTTAATTTTTATATAAGGTATGAGATGAGGGTCCTCTTTCTTTCTTTTGAATATGAATATCGGGGGTGGGGGTATATGAGAACCTCTTTTTTTTTTATCCACCCTTGTGGCTTTTTGCGTGCTGTCTGCTCTCTGTGTCCATTTGCTATGTGCGCTTCTGTGCTTTTACCTGTCTCCCTTTTTTGTTGCGTCACCTTGCTAAGTCGGCTCTCTGTGGCATCTGTGGGCTGGGTGGTGCTCCACAGCATCTGCAGACGAGCCTGCCTTCATAAAGAGGCCCTGGGATGCAAATCCAGGGCCTTCCATATGGTACATGGGAGCCCTACGGATTGAGCCACAACCGCTTCCCTGTATTTTTTTGAATGTAACATTTTTTGTGATCTATGTATCTTCAAAAAAAATACAAAAAAAAAAAAGCCACAAAAAAAGAATATGGATATCCATTTCTCCTAGCACCATTTGTTGAATAGCCTGTTCTTAACCACCTGGGTGGGTTTGACAGGCCTGACAAAAATCATTTGACCATAGGTGTGAAGGTATGTTTCTGAACCATGAATCTGGTTCCATTGGTCTATGTGTCTAGCTTTTTGCCAGTACCATGCTGTTTTGACCACTAGCTAGGCAATATGATTTAAAATCTGGAAATGAGAGTCCTTCAACTTCGCTTTGCCTTTGTAAAATGTTTCTGGCTATTTGAGACCCCTTATCCTTCCAAATACAATTGATGATTGTGTTTTCCATTTGTTTTAAAAAATGCCCATGGAAATTTTATCAGGATTGCATTGCATCTGTATATCAATTTAGGCAGAATAAATCCATGAGCATGGAATGTTCTTCCAATTATTTAGATCTTTTAAATATTTCTTTTAGCAATGCATTGGAGTAGTCTAAATACAATTGCTTTACATCCTTGGTACACTTTATTCCTAAATATTTGATTCTTTTAGCCTTGATTGTAAATGGAATTTTTTTCCTGACTTCCTCCTCAGGTTGCACATTTCTAGTGTATAGAAACACCACTGAATTTTGCATATTGGGTCTTGTATCCTGACACTCTTCCGAAGTCATTTATTAGTTCTAGCAGCTTTGTTGTAGATTTTTCAGAACTTTCTAGGTATAGTATCATATCATCTGCAAATAGAAAAAGGTTTATAGCTTCCTTTCCAATTTCAATGCCTTTCATTTCTTTTTCTTGCCTGATTGCTCTAGTTACAACCTCTAACACTATATTGAACAATAGTGGTGACAGTGGGCATTCTTGCCTTGTCCCTGATCTCAATGGGAAAACCTTCAGTCTTTCACCATTGAGTACAATGTTAGCTGTAGGTTTTTCATATATGCACTTTACCATGTTGAGAAAGTTTCCTTCTATTTGTTTCTTTCTGCATGTTTTTATCAAAAAAGTATGCTATAATTTTTCATATGCCTTTTCTGCATCCATTAAGATGATAGTGTGATTTTTCTTCTTCAATTTATTAATGTGGTGTATTTCACTAATTGATTTCCTTATGCTGAAAGCATCCTTGCATAACTGTGACAAAATCCATTTGGTCATGGTGTATCATTCTTTTAATGTGCTTTCAGATTCAGTTAAGAATTATTTTGTTGACTAGTTTTGCTTCTATATTCATTAGAGAAATTGGTCTGTAGTTTTCTTTTTTCACAGTACCTTTGTCTGCCTTTGGTATTAGGGTGATATTGGCTTCAAAGAATGACTTTGGTAGCATTCACTCCTGTTCAATTTTTGGAAGAGTTTGAGCAAGATTGGTATTAAATCTTTGAATTATTGGTAGAATTCACCAGTGAAGCCATTTGGTTCTGAGCTTTTCATTTTGGGGAGATTTTTGATGACAGTTTTAATTTCATACATGTGATTTGTTTGTTAAGATCTTCTATTTCCTCTAGGGTCATTGTAGGTTGTTCATGCACATGGAATTTATCCATTTATCTACACTGGCTAGTTTGTTAGCATACAGTTGTTCATAGTATCCTCTTATGTTCTTTTTTATTTTTGAGGGGTCAGTGGTAATATACAACCTCTTATTTCTGATTATATTTATTTATTCCTACTCTTTTTTTTTTCATTGTCAGTCTGGTTGAGGGTTTGTCAGTTTTGTTTATCTCCTCAAATACCCAGCATTTTGTTGATTCTCTTTATTGTTTTTTTGTTTTTTTGTTCTCAATTTCATTTATTTATGTTCTGATTTATACTATTTCTTTCCTTCTATTTGTTTTGGGATTAGTTTGCTATTCTTTCTCTAATTCCTCCAAGTAAGCAGTTAGATATTCCAATTTAGATCTTCCTTTTTTAAAAAAAAGTGAATGTTAAGGGCTATTAAACACTTTCACTCTGCCTTCACTGTATTCCATAGGTTTTGATATGTTTTGTTCTCATTTTCATTAGTCTTGTGATATTTACTGATTTCTCTTGCTATTTCTTGTTTGAGCCACTGATTATTTAAGAGTATGTTATTTAATCTCCATATGTTTGTGAATTTGCCTTTTCCTGCCTGCTACTGGTTTCCAGTTTCATTCCATTATGATCAGAGAAAGTGCTCTATATAATTTCAACTTTTTAAAATATATTGAGATTTGTTTTGTGACCCAACATATATTCTTTTCTGGAGAAGGACCCATGAGCCCTCAAGAAGACTACATATCCTGCTGTTTTGGGATGTAATGCTCTATAAACATCTGTTAAGTCTAGTTCATTTATCATATTATTTGAACTCTCTGTTTCCCTATTTATCCTCTGTCCAGATGTTGTAACACTATATTGAACAACAGTGGTGACAATAGGCATCATCCTTGTCTTGTCCCTTGTCTCAACAGGAAAGCTTTCAGTCCTTCACCATTGAGTACAATGTAGGCTGTGGGTTTTTCATATATGACCTTTATCATGTTGAGAAAGTTTCCTCCAGTTCCTATCTTTTGTAATATTTTTAACAAGAAAGGATGCTGTATTTTGTCAGATGCCTTTTCTATATCAATTGATAGGATCATGTGATTTTTATTCTTTGATTTATTAATGTGATGTATTACACTGATTGATTTTCTTGTGTTGAACCACACTTGCATACCTGGTATAAAACCCACTTGATCATAATGAGTAATTCTTTTAATGGATTGTTGGATTTGATTAGCAAGTGTTTTGGTGAGGATTTT
Organism: Dasypus novemcinctus; assembly: GCF_030445035.2. Taxonomy (NCBI): domain Eukaryota; kingdom Metazoa; phylum Chordata; class Mammalia; order Cingulata; family Dasypodidae; genus Dasypus; species Dasypus novemcinctus. The sequence continues at coordinate 83,412,378 of NC_080684.1, read as the reverse complement.
TGCATCCACATTTATTAGAGAAATGGGTTTGTAATTTTCTTTTTTTTTTGTACCTTTACTGGCCTTGGTATTAGGGTGAGATTGGCTTCATAAAATGAGTTTGGTAGCATTTCTTCTTATTTAATTTTTTGGAAGAGCCTGAGTAAGATTGGTATTAAATCTCTGAGTACTTGGTAGAACTCACTTGTGAAACCATCAGGCCCTGGGATTTTCATTTGGGAAGTTGTTTGATTTGTTTCAGTCTCTTTACTTGTAATTGGTTTGTTGAGGTCTTCTATTTTTTCTAGGGTTAGAGTAGGTTGTTTGTACATTCCTAGGAATTTTTCCATTTCATTACATTGTCTAGTTGTTGGCATACAGTTGTTCATAGTATCCTCTTATGATCTCTTTAATGTCTGTGGGGTCAGTAGTAATGTCCCCATTTTCATTTTTTATTTTGTTATTGGATCTTCTCTTTTTTTCTTTGTTAGTCTAGCTAAGAGTTTGTTGATTTTGTTAATCTGCTCAAAGAACCAACCTTTGGGTTTGTTAATTCTCTCAATTTTGTTGTTGTTGTTGTTGTTGTTGTCATTCTCAATATCATTTGTTTCTGCTCTGATCTTTGTTAGTCATTCCTTCTACCTGCTCTAGGAATAGTTTGATGTTCTTCTTCTAGCTCCTCCAGCTGTGAAGATAGGTCATTGATTTTAGCTCTTTCTTCCTTTTTACCATAAGCATTGAGAGCTATAAATTTCCCTCTCAGTATTGCCTTCATGGCATCCCATAGTTTCTGATATGTTGTGTTCTCATTTTCATTCATCTCAAGGTATTTATTTACTTCTCTCACAATTTCAAATTCTCCATTGACCCACTGATTATTTAAGAGTATAGTTAAATCTCCATATATTTGTGAATTTTCCCATTTTCCATCTCTTGTTGATTTACAACATTATTCCATTATGAGCAGAAAAAGCACTTTGTATAATTTTGATCTTGTTGAATTTATTAAGATCTGCTCTGAGACACAACATATGGCCTATCCTGGAGAAAGATCCTTGAGGCAGTTTGTTCCACCAGTGGAGGATGGGCACGGGGCTCTGTGGTGTGAAATGCTCTACTCATACAGCTTCACTGCAGATAGGCAGTCTCCTCCCATTTTTTCAAGGTTATTTTCCAGGATGCTCTTCTAGTCTCCTGGGATCCCCAAACAGATGCTTTAGATAGCTCTGGATGACTGCTAACTGACTTGTAGGAAGAACTGGCTCTTGGAGCTCCTTACTCTGTCACCATCTTGCCCCTCCTTCAGGGTTTACCATTTTTTGATGACCCTTGATGTGAACAATTGTTTCACTGGAGTTACAAAATTGTGATTTTCTAATTTTATCATTCTTTCTACATTTATAGGCTATCGATCTTTTATGAAGAGCTTTCCATAATAAATTTGGCATGTACAACAGCTTCTCATAAAAAGTCAGGAAAATGCTTAATTATTTTACTTTATCAACCTTTAGAGTAAAAGTTGGTATATTTGTTACCACTGATAGTGGCAAATAGATGCTCCTGCCCCCCGAAAGAACTACTGTGAACATGTGGATTTGTATTTATTGTTTTATAATCAGTTATAGTACATGGTGCCAGCAAATTATGTACATGCATACATATATACTCACGCATATATAAACATGTATTTCATATGGGTATTTATAATTTCCAATTAAAATTTAGTATTACACATTTTTATTTTATAGTTGTCTCTCATGCCTTTGATAATTTTGGTTTCTGTAGTATTTACTTATTCATTTTATCCTATCATATAAAATAGGTTCCAAGACATAATACCAATATTTCTAATAATGATAAAACATTGAGTGAAATTTATGATTTACTTGAAATTCTGTGCTCAAGATATGTTCTAAAATTATATTCTATAAAGTATAATCAGAGTACTGTGTTCAAAAGTCACTTGAAATGATTATCTTCTCCCTGAGTTTTATTACTAATTTAAAATGGAGTTAGGTTTGTTTTCATTTATTCTCAATTTTAGGGCTTGGCTTTTCCTCTTTTAAATTTGTTAATATATAGGATATTTACATGGTTCAAAAGTCATATTTATATAAAAAGGTATATTAAGAGAAGTGTTTCCATCTATGCCCCATGACATTTCTATCCTTCATCTACTATAGGTGATCATTTTTAATAGTTTTCATAATGCACATATACACATATATTTACTTATCCAACTTTGTATCATGATTTTTCTACTTAACAATATGTCCTGAACATTATTCCATATCAATGCATAGAGATTGTCCTCATTTCCTTTACGGTCTGCAAACTACTTCACTGGGTATATGTGTCATAGTTTATTCCACCAACCCTATCAATGGATGTCTGAATTGCTTCAGACCTTCACTGTTACAAAAAGTAGCAGTAAATAACTTTGTGCATATATTGTTTCATATTTATGGATCTATGTCTCTTTGGGCCAATTTTCTGGAAGCCAGGGTCCTAGGTCAAAGGAAAATGTGTAATTTTCTTAGCTATTACTGAATTTCCTTTCAGTGTGGTTGTGCCATTTCATACTCCTGTCAACAACGTATACCTCAAAGAATTGTTTCAACTGTTTGGATTTGTGCCAACACGATAGGTAAGAAATATCTCAGTGTAGCTTTAATCTGCATTTTTCTTATTATGAGTGAGGTTAAGCTTCTTTTCACATGCTCAAGGGCAATTTGTCTCTATTTTTATCAACTGTTCTTATCTTTTGCCCATTTTTCTATTAGGGTTTTGAATTTTTCCTTCTCTATTTTAGGATATTTTTATGAATTAGAATGGACCAGTAGTTCTTAACTGGGGATGATATTGTCTGCCCCTTTCATCGTGGAGACATTTGGCCATGTCTGGAAACGTTTTTGGTTGTCACATCTGAGGAGACTAGTATCTTATGGGTAGAGGCCAGGATGTTCTAAATATCCTATAATGCACAGGACAGTTCCACAAAAAGAATCATCTACACTCAAATATCAGTGGTGCTGAGGTTGAGAAACTCTAGGCCTTTGTGATATAAGTTGCAAATATTTTTTTCTAGTTTGTCATTTGTCCTCTGACTCTGCTTCTTATAGTTTTTTTTTTTTTATTTTAAATTTGATTTTTCAGTCTTTTCTATTATTGCTTCTGGATTTTAAGTCATAGTTATAAAGACTTTCCTCCATCTCAGGTTATAATAGAACTCACCATGTTTTCTTCTAGAATATGTGTGGTTTTAATTTTACATTTATATATCAGATTCATTTGGAATTTATCTTGAGGTAATATATGAGATAGGATTCAATTCTTGCTTTTTCCAAATGGCTACTAAGCTGTTCCATACCATTTATTATAAAGGTCATCTTTATTCCCAGGGGTTGATTTATGAACTTTAATGTATACCCAATTTCCATTTATACTTGGGTTTATTTCCGGACTTTCTATTTATCTTATTGTCCTTCTGATTATTCATAGGATAAAATCACACTGTTTTAATTATTGAACTCTTACAGCAAAGGGAATAGGAAGCAGAGGATTGGTTCCTAGATTATAGATGGGAAAGCCGAGTGAGAGCTGTAGCAGTTTAATATGGTTATGAATTCCAAAAATAGATATTGGTTTATGTTTGTAATCTGATCTGTACCTGGGCATGACTGAGTTATGATTAGGGTATTGATAAAAGGCATGGCAAAGAGCAGAGTTGAGGGTTTTCTGATGTGGGAGTTTTGATGTTGAAGTTTGATGCTGAAGTCTTAAGCTGGAGCCCCAGGGAAAGAGACAGAGTCGTTTGCCTGATAGTCTACAACTGACCTTGTGGATAGAGGCAAAGCCTAGAGAGCCTCAGAGTCTACAGCTGACCTTGTGGAGGAAACAGAGGAGCTGAACCCTGAACCCTCACAGACGTCAGCAGCCATCTTGCTCCAACAGGCAGAAATAGACTTTGGTGAGGGAAGTAACTTATGCTTTATGACCTGGTAACAGTAAGTTCCTACCCCAAATAAATACCCTTTATAATGCCCAGCAGATTTCTGGTATTTTGCACCAGCACCCCTTTGTCTGACTAATACAAGAGCCAAACAAGAGAATAGCAAATGCAGGAAGCCATGAACATCCCTAGGCTGAAAGACAGAAGGAGATGGTTATTTTATCAGGGACTAGGGGTCCAAAAATCAAAAAAAGAAATGGAACCATAGAGAAGAAACAGTCATTAATGATTACCCTTCTCAAAGCAGAAAGAGAGGGAGAGTAATATTCCTGACTTTCCTCTTTCTTGTACCCTTGAATCCCTCTTAAGTGCTTCCCATTGACTGTTTAAGCTCAACCAGAAACCCTGGGGAAACATAGACGACAGAAATAGACTACAGAATGAGTTGTTATGTGGTGTGTCATGGGTACACAGACTCAGGCACCAGATATCTATATCAGATGACCACTTTATTACTCAGAGAGAATAAAGGGTCAAAAAGAGTGGGGGAAAAGGTACCATAGTTGCTCTCCCATGGAGGTCAACTGCTCAGGTCAGGGTCTGCAGACTCAATACTTTATATCAGGCAGTCCTCAGAGGATAACCATACTTCTCTCCTCTAAGGCATTTCAAGACAGTCACTCTGAGTTTTAGATCCCCAGGTGCTAAAACAAATACCATACAATGTGTTGGCTTAACACCTGGAATTTAAAGGCTCACAGTTTCAGAGGCTAGAAGGCTTGCTTCCTCCTGGGTCCCTTTCATCTGGCTGGCCAGCAATCTTTGGGGTTCCTTGACTTTTCTGCCACATGGCAAAGTACATGGTAGCATCTTCTTCCTTCTCTTATAGGTTCTGTTGATTTCCAGCTTCTGGTTGCACCAGTGGCTTTTCTTCCATATCCAATTTCCTGTGCATGCAAGGACCTCAGCCATATTAGATTAGGGCCCAACCTCATTCAGTTTGGGCACACCTTAACTAATAGCATCTTCAAGAGTTCTATGTGCAAATGGATTCACAACCACAGGACAGGGATTGGGACCAGAACATGCCTTTTACTGGGGGCAGGATTCAATTCCCAACACTCAGCAATGCCAAAGGTTTTGCATTTTGATCATTGTCCTGCAGTTGATGTGGTTATGTTGTACTTTCTGAGTCTGGTCCTCAGCCATGCTGAATGAAAGATGGACATACTGCATAAATGAATGGAACCTCTCTTTTCACTCTTCTCACAGGTCTCTTGTCTATCTTCCCTACTGGTGCTAGTTTGTGGATGGCAGGATTATAGTCAATATATAAAAATATCACATACTTAAGTAATTTAGTTTAAATAGTTCAAAAGAAGATGTGTATTAGTTTACTGGGTGCTAAAACAAATACCATACAATGGATTAGCTTAAACAATGGGGGTTTATTGGCTCACAATTCTGAGGCTAGAAGAAGTCTAAAATTGAAGCATCAGCAAGGCAATGATTTCTTTCCAAAGACTGTGGCATTCTGGGGCTGGCTGCCAGTGATCCTTGGGTCCTCAGCATTTCTATCTATTGAATTCCAGCTTCTCCTCTGGCTTTCTCTCTCTAAGTGTGGATTTTATTCTGCTTATCAATGACTCCAGAAATCTGGATTAAAGTCCAATCTGATTCAGTTAGCCAAACCTTAATTGGAAGTAACTTCAAAAGGTCCTATTTATAATGGTGCTTTAGTTTGCTACTGGCTGCTGGGAGCAATGTACCAGAAAATGTGTTGACTTTTATAATGGGAATTTATTAGGTTAAATACTTAGAGAGACTGTGAAAATGTCCAAATCAAGGGTTCATCAGAGATGCTGTCTCACCAAAGGTCAGCTGCTGGCAATCCTGGACTCTTTGTGACAAGGTATATGAAAGCATCTGCTTCTCTTCTGGGTCTTATAGCTTCAGTTTCTGACTGCTCTTTCGATGGCTTCCTCTTTCCTGGGTTCCCCTCTGAGATCCTGGGCTCCTTCTCTCTATCTCTGCCCCTTTATCTCTGTGTGCCACTATTTTCAATCCTCTGTTTATAAAGGACTGTAACGAGAATACCAAGACCCATCCTGGGTCATGTCCTACTAAAGTAATCCAATTAAAGCTTCCGAACTGAATCCAATCCAATCAAAGGGTTCCAAACTCAGGAATGGATTAGCTTCAAGAAGTGATCTTTTCTGGGATCCGTAGAAAGCTACAAACTATTACAAATGGGTTCACACCCACAGGAATTGGTTAAGATTAAGAATAGGTTTTTCTGGGGTACATAATTCAACCAACGAATTTATGCTATAAAATTGCAATTAGTAAATTTAACATGACAGGAGAACTAATTGGCATCCACATTTTCCTGAATGCCTTAGGTATGACTTGTGTAATGGTTTCACCAATGAAGTATCATAACGAAGTTTGAGAGAGCCAATGAAGTCAGAATTCACCTGTGGTATGATAGATGATACATTGTTACATCATGTACGATGTAATAAACAGTATTAGGAAACTGCAAATGCAAAAAGATCTATGACATTTAAATATATATTTAGGGCGGCGGACTTGGCCCAGTGGTTAGGGTGCCCATCTACCACATGGGAGGTCTGCGGGTCAAACCCCAGGCCTCCTTGACCCACGTGGAGCTGGCCCATGCACAGTGCTCATGTGCGCAAGGAGTGCCATGCCACACTGGGGTGTCCCCTGCATAGGGGAGCCCCACGCGCAAGGAGTGCACCCCATAAGGAGTGCACCCAGCGCAAAAGAAAGTGCACCCTGCCCAGGAATGGCACCGCACACACGGAGAGCTGACACACAAGATGACACAACATAAAGAAACACAGATCCCCATGCCACTGACAACAACAGAAGCCGACAAAGACGCAGCAAATAGACACAGAGAACAGACAACCAGGTCAGAGGGGCGGAGGAGGGGGGTGAGAAATAAATAAATTAATTAATTTTATATATATATATATAATGCAACTTCCAAAGAGCTGTGGCATTATGAGCAATGACAGCATTGCTACCTTTTTCTCATGGTTGGAGATATGAAATTAGCTATGAAGGATACATTGGCAATAATATAGTTCCTGTATCTCAGCAAGAAGAGATGGTGACCAGACACTACAAAAGAATCTTCCTGTGTTATTGAACAGTAAATAAATAAATAAATACACACCTTCTCTCTGTCTATTATTCTGAATCTTCATTGATAAATCATTATACCTTACATGGGTCCGTGAACTTTATAAATAAAACTCTATATAAAAATGAGCCCTGAAAAAAAAAAAAGTTTTTCCAGGGCCTCACACACCTTAGGAGTGGTCCTGGGTGGATCCTCTCCTTTGAGGGGTGGAATGCTTTTTGATCCCTTGTGTTTAACTAATGTGGGGCACACTGCCTCACTTTCTTCTCATCCATTCAATTCCCCTTTTCTCTATTAAGATGAAGTCTCTGGAGCCAATTCTGGTGATCTCATATGTTTATTTCTTCCACTGACAAGTAAATTGACTTCCCTGCAAGTGTAATAGTTTGCCAAAGGGCTGCCGATACAAATTCCCAGAAATGGGTTGGCTTTCATAAAGGGGACCATTGGGGGTAAAAGCTTATAGTCCCAAGGCCATGAATAGTCCAACTGAAGGTACCTTAAGAGGTGCTTTCTCACCAGAGTCAGCTACTATATGTTGAAGCAAAATGGTGGGCCATCTTTGCCTGGCCTCTGCTTTCCCATCTGGACTGTACCAGCTGAGCTCAGCTGTGGGCAACAAGGCATAGGGCTTGTCTCTTACTGGGCTTCTTTTCTTAGGTTCAGCTGCTCCACTTATTTTCCCAAGTTCAGCTGCAAACTATCAGGGATATAGCTCATCTCTCCATGGGCCTCAGCTCTTTGAGCCTCTCCTTTCTTTCACATAGTAGGCTCAAATACGGTGGAGCCTTTTTCCTGTGTCTCTGTTTTTATCAGACCCAGCAAGAGGGCAGAGACTCAACTGGAGTCATGCCTCACTGACTAATTAGTCCAACTGAAAGAGTCTCACACCCACAGGAATGGATTTAGTTCATAAACAATCTTTCTTTTTGGGGGATTCATAAAAGAATTACAAACTTCCACACCAAGATATGCTCTGGAATGGATTATGGAGATTTTATTTTCTCTCCTTGTCTGACCTGAAAAGTTTGTTGAGTAATAGTGATGGAATTCAGAGTTAGGCTGCTTATATTATATTATCCTATAGGAACTGAAACTCAAGGGCAAATAAAGGTTTTGTGGGGCCTGACATTTATACAATTTTGGAAGCCCACTTTGAGAAAAGAGTATCATATACAATTAATAATTAAGTACAGGGCTGTGGAGGGTATTGGCAAAAATCAGGGGTCCTGTAGCTTAAGCCTTCGTGAGCTTCATGGTAAGCCTGCCTCTGCTAGAATGTCAGTTTTTTCATCACAATGCAAAATACTCTTCTCCTCATCTAAATTTCACCTTGATAAATTTCTTCCTCTTGGAATCCTGTAATGGTTGTACACTACATTATTTATCCCTCTTGAATTCATGTCATTTGCAAATGTGATTAGCATTTCACCTATGATCTCATTTAAGTCAGAGATAAAATATTGAGTAAATCAGCTGAAGAGTTTAGTAATGGGTTTTACTGATATATTTGTTATTTAGGGTAATAATTCCTTCCTTCCTTTCTACCCAGTTTTTATTTTCTCTTTAAATTCAACCTCCATACCCTATGAAACTCATTTTTTTTTTTAACTAAAAGTGGAAATTGGTAAGTCTGATGAACATTTATTTCCTAAATAGTTATGTGCAGGTAAGATTAAGAAAGAATTTTTTCCCTGTTTGGCCATAATGAGGTAAAGGAAAAAAATTAACTTTGTAAAATATTTAAATGTTTGAGAGAAGATTTGTAACAATCTTCCAGGTGCGAACAGTTTTCATAAATCATGAGGGTGTGCAGTTTGACTCCAGTGGAATACATAATTATTTAGGCTAAGACTGACTGACTTTGGATAATGTATCTCATAATTCCCTTAATTTAGTAATAAAATATAAATAAAATAACAAAGACTTCTTTGGCATTATTTTCATTTACCTAGACTCCAGTTGGGGTAAAATGAATCTTTTAAAGGTTATTAAACATTTCAAAGGAGAAAATGAAGAAATTAGCAGATAAATTGATTGAATTATTAAGATATAGGACTATAAAGCACTAAAGCTTAGTTTGTAAGATACATATTTGAAAATAAATTTTAAAAACTTCAGAGAAGACCATTCATAAATACATGTTTTGTTGTGTTAAGTACCCTGGTCAAAAACCCAAGTTATTGTTTAATTTCTGCTTCTGTGTAACTTTGGATATGATATGTAGTGTTTTTAAATCTCAAGCTTATGACCTTAAAGGACTTTTTTGTTTTCCTTTAATTAGAAAACACTTGAACATGAAGAATTTGAATTTTAAAGTCATATTTCCTGAGCTTAAGCCACTTACTTTGGCCAAAGTATTTTATGTTTCTTAGCCTCAGTTTTCATATCTATAGAGAAAGAATAACAACAATAGAACCTATCTAATAGAGGATTTTCACCTGTGCAGATTAGATGAGATAATGTATGAAAAGTGGTAAGGGGAAAGACTGACAAGTGATTAGAGCTCATCCAATGAGGACAGGTTTTTAAGGTTTTATTGTGTCAATCTATTTTTGGGGCACAGATAAAATTCTTCAGGTTACAATTGTAATAAAGTGTGTCCTCCATTTTTGAGCTTTCCAATAGATTTTTAGCAATATTCCATTTCATTTCACTGAGCCATACAATTGTTGTCCTTGTGATGCTTTAGGATATTGCCTACAGTAATACCAATTATTAGGATTTTCTGCATATTTATCCCAAATGTATACTACTCTAATAACATGTCTAATTATTGTCTTCTTTACATAGTGTTCATGTTTTGTTTTGTCTTTTTTTTTTTTAGCATTTGGAACTTACATAGAAACTTTCAGGTATTAATATACATACTTAGATAATCATTTTCTTGATTAGTTAAGTGAATGTAAAGGAAATGGGGAGATAAATTATAAAACAGAATTTAAAATTAATTACCTTTATAATTAAATATAGTCATTATATCCCTCACCTCCACTGCTCCACTATAAAGCATAAATAGATTACCAATTATCCCAACATTTGTGGTATTTTATAGGTTTATAATATTAATAATAAATTTTATCCAATTAACTAGAAAACTCTACATATAAGATCCTAAAATATGACCATTCAGACAGAAAAATTCCCTAAATCATATCAAAGCCATTTTATCAAACAAATCATAATGACAATCATGCTAAATGGTTGACCTCCAAACTTTACATGTTTATACTATTAACAAATCAATTCTGAGAAACAGCTTCAGATACATTATTAAATTTCTGTAGCAGTGTGGTATGGTTGATGGATTTCAAAAATAGATATTGGATTATGTTTGAAACCTGTCAGAGGTTTCATTTTACTTGATTAAATTATGATTAGGGCTTTGATTGGTTCACGTCAGTAGGGCATTGAGTACCCACCTCTTGCTGGGTGGGGTCTCACAGAGAAAAGATGTGGCAAAGGACAAAGCTGATAGTTTTGATTCTGGAGCCCAGGAAGTAAACACATAGAGAAGCAGATATGTGAGGAAGGAGAGAAGTCTCCCTTTAACACAGGCAGAGACCTCGGGAAGAGAGATGAGCCATTCACCTGATAGGAGAAAGTAGAACAGCTGAGCCTGAAAAGAAACGAACCCCTGGAAGAGAGGAACCCACGAAACTTGAACCCTTGCAGACGTCGGCTGCCATCTTGCTCCAACATGTGACAACAGACTTTGGTGAGGGAAGTAACTTTCACTTTATGGCCTGGTAACTGTAAGATTCTACCCCAAATAAGTACCCCTTATAGAAGCCAACAGATTTTTGGTATTTTTGCATCAGCACTCCTTTGGCTGACTAATACACTTTCCAACAAACAAACCTACCCATCCCTTTTCTCCTGTCTTATTTTAGCTAATATAGTACATTAAGAAAGCAATAAAAGCCCTGATAATAAGGAGTTGCTTAATAAAGTGTGTAGAATGAGACTTTTGAAAATAGTTTCTTTATATTAGTTAAATAAAAAGTATACCTAGAACTGGATTAGTCAGCTTTTGTCCCAACAACAAACCCCCAAATATTAATGGCTTACAACAAGGAAATTTGATTTTTTTCTCACAGTTTGAATGTTGACTGAACAATGCTGGAACAGGCTGAGCTCAGCTGAGCTTGAGTCAGGAGTTCTAGTCCACATATATTTTTATTTGGGGACTAAGCATAAGAAACAATCATGTTCTGAGGCATGATATGCTGATGGCAAAGGGCATAATCTTCAGAAATCAAGAAACATGCACCAACTCTTAAAGCCTCACCTTGGAGCAGCACACTGTTCCTCCTACCTACACTCCTTAGGTCAAAGCAATTCACATGGCCAAGCCCGAAGTGAATGGGGTAGAAAATTATACTTCATACACAGGGAAGCTATGCTGAAGGAGCAGATGAATAAGTCTGAACAAAGAATGCATCTTCTATATAACTTCAATTAATTAATATAAGATATTTGACCTTGAGAAATTCCTAGGTTCAGACTCATATTAATAGATCATTTTATATGCAAGGTAGAGTTATAGATTTTAGCATTTTAGAGATGAAAGGGACTTTGAAGAGTCTGTAATATTATTGCTTCATTTTGCAGATAAAATAATGTAGCCTGGAGATATTAAGTTACTTGCCCATGGTTAATTGGAAAAGATGGATCTGAAACCCAGACTGTCTTTTTCCACAATTAATGCATTTTGCTGCCAATTGGTTAATTATTTAGTCTAGACAAAACAGTCTCTGAGAAGTGAAAGGGGTGAAAATCCTAATTCAGAGTGCAATATCCAAGAGGTTACCATATTTCTCTTCTCAGCCTAGAAAGATTCAATAAATCAATTTTTTATTCTGCTAAAATTAATTGACCACTTATAGTGAGCTAGATTCTCCAACAACCATTATAAGCAAAATATTTAATGAAACATTAGCACTTTACCTAAACCACTGAAAGAATAGAAAAACAAGACAGGATACAGTCCAACTGATATTTTTGTAAATATTAGAATGTATAAAATAAACAAAAAATAATTAAAAGTAGTTGAATTTTTCTACAAATGATACTGAGAATAGACATTATTTAGAGAGAGTAAAATAAATTCCATTGGATTAAACAGTGAAGTTCAAAATAACATTGAATAAACTATCAGCCGTATTTTTATTGACTTACAGATAGGGAAGAATTGTCTGGTAATAAAACCAGTGGAATTAACCATGAATAAAAGAATCAATATATTTGACCACATAAAAATTCATACCATATGAATACCACAAACAAGCTTAAGAAAAGTAATAGGCAAATGTTAAACTATAAATATTTATTTTAATAAATGGCTATCTTAACAATAAAAGGTGCTCTTAAAAATCTGTAAGAAAATGCTTGCATGTCATTAGAAAATTGGTTGAAGGATACAGACAATTAAAAAATACATGCAATTGGAAAAACGTGTTTCCACATAACAAGTAACTAAATGTATACAAATTAATGTGCAGTATAATACATCAGTAAAATTATATATTTTTAAAATTATAATACCTAATACTAACAAGGGTAGGCTAAGAGGGGCATTCTTCTCATGTACTGCTGGTTGAAATATGAATCAGTGCAACTTTTCTGGAATATAATTTGTCAATTATCAATATCCTTGATAATGTTCTCTTCTTTGAACTAATAATTCCACTTACAGGAATTTCTCCTATGATTACCGAAGATGTGACTTATAAGTAGAGATTTCTTCATGTAATTTATTAAACAAATAGTTATTAAATTCTAACTATGGACCAGGCACCGTGTAAGATGTTAGGAATATAAATGGTAACCAAAACCATTAAGGCTCCTACATCTCAAGGAGACATACAGACACATAAACAGATGAAAGGTATAATAGATAACATATAAATAGCTTAAGTTTTCAGGCACTGTTCGAGGTGTGTTACATACATTAACTTTTTTTATCCTCCCAACCTGAAATAGGTTCTATCTTATTGTAGACAGAGAGGTTAAATGATGTGCTCCAGGTCACTCAGTTCATGCTGGAGGTAAGAATTAACCCAGGAGTAAGATTAAGTGTGGTTGAGTCCACACACTTCACCACCATGATCTGATGGGCATAATGTAAAGTTCATTATTTACAATTAAAAAGTTGCACAACAATAGAAGAACAGTTCAGGAAAGTAAGGTAGATTTAAGGATAGAATTTTATTCAGCCATGAAAAAAAAATGACACCAAAAACTTTTCATGACATGGCCAATATTTGTAATGTGATGTTAAATAAATAAAACTGAATACAAACATAAAATATGTACATAAAATTAATACAATTTTATTATTAAAAATGTTATAAATATGTGTACTACACATATTGATATATACATAAATATATTTATATATTCATATAACTTTTTTTTTCCCTCACTACATTCAAAGCTGATGAGCTGGTGATTGGTTGGTTTACCACTACATACCTAACAATTACCACTAGACCTGGCCCTAGCAAATACTAAATAAATTTTAATTGGATTAATGAATGAATGGTCAAAAAAACCTCTAGAAAGATACACACTTATACATTTAGTTTTCTCTAAATGCTGGAATTGTGGATTCTTTTAATTTTCTTTGTTATACATACTTAGTATTTCCAAAATTCTCTCTGGTAAACATATGTAAACTTAACTGACTTTGGTTTATATAGTAAAGCAGGTTCTAAAGGAAATCTGTTTAAACAGAATTAATAACCATCTGTGTTAGGTGGCTTAGGCATCTATCTACTGGCAGACAGGACATTGAGCCACATGATCCCCCTGAGATTTCAAGTAGCTAGAGGTTACCTGGTGTGCCAGTTATCAATATTTCATCTCTCGACTCCAAATGTATACCCTATGACTTGCTCTGCAAAAACGGAGATGAACCCTGTAAAATATTTCTCCTTTACCAGGTGGCACAATGTTAAGCTTTGTTATTCGAGACATTGGACAGACATTACAGGAAGAAGATGCTTCCCTTCCTGATTCTGGTTTGCTTGCTCAGCAGATTCTGTGATGTGGGCAACCCCTCCTGCATAAGAATCTAGCACTACATGGCAGTCAGGAGCATGGCGTTTTACCCCAGCATCTACCTTAGGCAGTTTCACACTGCAGTGACTCCAGCATGACACCTCTACCTCTTTATTAACATTTTCTCCCACAATCAAGAGGGCAGATTTCCAGCAAGTTCTAGAGGACAGATCTTCAGCAAGTTAACTGGCATTGCATCCTATTTTGTGCCGCCATGGAGTGACCAACAACTGTGCCCTCACGGGCAAGGTCTGAATCTCAGCCTTGGGAGTGAGGGACATCTTCCTCAGGTTCTCTGTCTCAGCCCTAGGGTAGTGGTTGCTCCGTATATCTGCTATTCCTATATTCTTTAGCATTCCTTTGATTTCTTATAGCCAATCTTTCAATATTCTAATTCTCTGATATGGTTAATGATTCTTTATATATTACATATTTCCAGTTCAGATTACTGTGTAGTTTCTGACTCATGATTGGATCCTGATTGATATACCTGACTTTTTGTGAAATTTAGTAATTTTTATAATTTCCATCTTCTTCATCACCTCACTAAAAAAGAGGTAAAAAGATATCACATCCGATAAGGGTTGTGTTTATCAGAAAGATAATGCACCATAATTAATTAACTATGGAAAAAGAGGTATAAAATCTCCCAAAGCATATAAAAATACAAATAAATTAACAGGTACATGGTATAAGCAGGGTAATTATCTCTTAAATGGGAAAATAGGAAATACAAAATATTAAAGAAAAATATTTCCTTCTGGAATGGGAAACATCATGATAGCAGAGCTATTAGGAAACATGGTGCTATAGGGGGCAAAAAAACAATTAGAGGACAAAATGATGTATGTAAATAAGAATTCCATTATTCACAATTGCCAAAAAATGGAAGCAACCCAATTAACATGTATTAATCAGCCAAAGGGGTGCTGGTGCAAAATACCAGAAATTGATTGGTTTTCATAAAGGGTATTTATTTGGGGTAGGAGCTTACAGATACCAGGCCATAAAGTAGAAGTTACTTCCCTCACCAAAGTCTATTTTCACATGTTGGGACAAGATGGCTGCTGGCATCTGCAAGGATTCAGGCTTCCTGAGTTCTTCCCTTCCTGGGGCTTGCTTCTCTTTCCTCAGTGTGCTTACTTCCTGGGGCTCCAGCTTAAGGCTTCAGCATCAAACTCCAACACTAAAGCTCCAACATCAAAAACCCCCAACTCTGTCCTTTGCTGTGCCTTTTATCTGTGAGTTCCCTCCCACCAAAGGGTGGGGACCCAATGTCCTACTGGCACAAAAGGTTTACATAATTACTTAATCAAATTAACCTATGAATCCAATATAATCTAATATGCCCAGAGGAAAAGATCAGTTTACAAACATAATCCAATATTTCTTTTTGGAATTCATCAATAATATCAAACTGCTATACAACTGGATAGACAAAATATGGTAAATATATATGGTATATGAATAACATAAAATAGTATGAAGTTCTGATACATGCAACAACATGGATTGACCCGGACCCACCCGCGGGCCAGGCCAATACGACAGGACGTCTCCCATCCGACCAAGCTCGGGGATCTAGAAACAAAGCAAACGACACAGACACAGGGACAAGAGACACGAAGAATGGAGGCAAGACAGGATTCTGATCAAGCCTCGTTTATTGGGGGTAGAACATGGGAATATATACTGAGGGAAGAGAACATGTCCACAGGTGATAGGCTAGTCTTGCAGGTGAGGCGTCCAAGGAGGGGATTGGCTGAAAGTTCGCACCGGGTCTGCAGAGTTTTGTGCCTTGCGCGTGCGTGCTGCTGTGTTTACCAGACTTGTGGCGGGAAGGGGAGAACAAAGGAGAAGAAGAAGAAGAAAATGGTGGGGAAGGGTTGTGAAATCCGTCATGTTGTTGGAGGCTGTAAACAGACCTCACAGCGGGTGGCTCCCCACAGGTTCCCCTTCTCTGTTTAATGTGTTATGAACTGAAGAAAAGAACAGCTGGCAATGGCTCATGTTAGGGCAGGGCTTATACTCAGTGGTGATGTGCGGCTGCAAGGTGCTCCCGTACTGAGGGGGGCTGTGCCTGTCTTAGGTCAGGGCTGCACCCGTTAAGTCATCAATCTTACCTGTCATTGGGAAGCGTGGCAGTGAAAGGCCACGTCCCTGTCTTAGGTTGACTGATGGGTCAGTCCAGTTGCCCGTCATTGGCTAACCAGACCAGCGCCTCAGCGACAAACGACTTGCAACAGGGAGCTCTATACCACGAATGAACTGAGATTAGTGGGTGAGGCCACACCTGCCCTGGTCTGTTTAAGCCAGGGTGCCCACTGCCTTTATGAGCTGCTAAATCCCTTACTGAAGCCGTTCAGCGATGTCAATTAAACAGAGACGGCTAAGCCGTGATAGGGGCCGTGGTGTTCATGGGCGGGGAAAACAGGCAAGGAAAGGAAACACTATTAGAATACAGGTTGGTGATAAGGTAACATAAGAAATTTGCATTTTCGAAGATCGGTTGTTTGTTCTTCGGTCCGGATAGGCTGGTATTGACGAACAGCAGCAAGATACATCATGTGGGCAGAGATTTGCTTCATCCTTTCTTGGAGAAATTTAAGGAGGCAAGACGCAAATGCACAGATTAAAAGGAAAGCGATTAGGGGGCTGAGGAGGAGACCTAGCCAGGTCACGAGAGGGGAAGTGAGCCAGGCAGATAAGGAGGAGGTTGATTGGGAGGGCAGTATTCCTTCCCACAATTCTCTCAACTTCTTAACATTTTGCTCAACAATACCAGATTCATTCATATAGTAGCAGCATTCCTCCTGGAGGAAAAGGCAGGTTCCCCCTTTTTTCAGCTGTGCGTAAGTTAAGGGCCCTGCGGTTTTGAAGGACTACTTGGGCGAGGGGTGTTAGTTGCCGCTACAGAGAGTCAAGAGACTGTGCACTGGATTCTAGGCTAATTTGTCATTGTTGTTTAGAGTATTGCAAGCTGATGAGGCCATGACCAAGAGCACCACCTGCTGTGGCAGCTGCAGCAGCTGAACCTGTGAGGCTAATTTTTTACCAATATAGGGAGGAAGGCGGCTCTCTTTGACACAGATGGGGATAGTAAAATTTTTAGTTTGCCTTCTCCATAGTATGTTAGTTGTGGGCTAATGGCTACTAGGATGCAAGGCCTCATTTTTATAGAATAGAGCATTTTTGGGTTATAGTTAATTTTCCGACAATCATAAGTAGGATTCTTGGTTATGATTAAATTGTAAGAGGGAAACAAAGTCACAATAAACTGAGTATTACTATTTTTAAAGATAGTTATGGCCCGATTTTTAACATACATACAGGAAGGATGGTTAGCGATGCATAAGCATTGATAATCAAATGGTAATATGAGATTATTGATTCTTTGTCCTTCTTCATAGAGTTTAATTGGCAATCAATCATCAGTTGGTCCAGGGAATATATGGGTTTTATTCAGATATATATGAAAGAATGAATCTTTCCAGGTTAACACTTTAAGTAATGGGGGGTTAGGTATATAGGCCCAATAAGTGTAATTACCGGCAGCTTCCTCATTACTTGCGATCACCATCATCAGAAGTTGGAGGAGACCCCATCTCTTCATTCTGGGGTTTGATCCTCTTCGCAGGCAACCAAATTTGTTCCCCATTTTCTGAAATGATAAGAGCATAGCCTCACCCCCTTACTTTAATCCTGCCTTTTTTCCATTCATTGCTTAAAATATCTTTCCAGAATATTGGTTGATCTTCATTTCCTGCGTCCACTGTAGATATTTGACATTTTCCAAAGTGACATTCCGCAGGTGTCAATGAATTATAAACATTAAGAAAATTTAAAGTAAATAAAGCTTTTGCTAATTGATCTTTTGGTGTTATAATACCATTATTTCCCCCTTTTTGTTTTAAAAGCATAGTTTTTAGGGCATGATGGCTGCGTTCAACAATGGCTTGACCTGTAGGATTATAAAGAATACTAGCAACATGTTGAATACCATATTTTAAACAGAAAGATTCAAAGGATTTACTAATGTAGGAAGGTCTATTATTAGTTTTAATTTTCAAAGGGCATCCCATTACAGCAAAAGCAGACCAGAAGTGTGAGTGAACATGATGAAACCGTTCCCTGTTTTGAGCAGTAGCCCACATAAAATGAGAATAAATGTCAATATAAACATGAACATATTGTAGTTTACCAAAGGATGGTATGTGAGTAACATCCATCTACCTTAATTGATTAGGAGTCAGGCCTCTGGGATTAGTTCCAGTCTGAAAAGGCACCACTGTTAGTGGTCCACAAGTAGGACAAGTGTGAATAATTTCTCATGCATGTAGTCTTGTTAACTTTTGATATTTATTTCGCAGGCCTTTAGCATTAATATGAGTTAAAGCATGGCAATCACGAGCACTTTGTAAACACCCTACCAATAAATCAGCTCGAGCATTATTTGATGTCATAGGACTAGGCAAAGAGGCATGAGAGATATATGAATAATGTAAATAGGTCTTAACCTAATGACATGTTGCAAGTCAGCGAAAAGTTGAGATAACTCATTAGTAGCAAAGATATGAGCTGTTTCAATATGCTTAACAGTAAGGCCTACATATTCAGAATTAGAGACAACATTCAAAGGTTTCTTAAATATTGTTAACACCTTAATGATGGCAGCAAGTTCAGTACACTGAGCAGATGTGAATGGAGTCTGCCAAGCCTGTTCTTTTCAAGAAGTAACGTATGCTGCTTTTTTTATTACTATTACTATCAGTAAATACTGTACAAGATGATTGGGCTATGCACATAGTCCTGAAAAGCACTGCAAAAGTTCATTGTTGGGTTTTTTACAGATAGAGGAATGCAGCTGGCTTGATTTGTCTAAGAAGACACTAAAGAAAGTCTTAGCAAGTTTTAAAACAAAGTGATAGCAATACAGCTGGACTTTAACGTTTTGCAACAAACTAGCAGTGTTTGAGATTGCTGCATACTAGTGTTGTTACTTTAATCTATGATAAGAGTTGTTTTTGTGACACATACTCTTTTATTATAATTGAGATTATAGATAACCACATTGTACTTTTCTTTAATATTATGCTGAAATATTGGTAACTTTATACACTTTTAAGCATTTATAGAAACCTTTTATTCATACGACTTTAATTAATAGAGGATTTAAGGAAAGAAAAAACTTGTTAATTTTATAACACTGTAAAACACCTTTTATTTAACTTATAACATATTAAATGAACTCAATCATTACTTTAATTTTTCTTTCAAGGTAAAAGAACAAATCTTTTATAATGAGTTTGGAATAAAAGGCTACTGTTCAGGATTAGGTTTTGAGAAAGCCGTTCTGAACATTACGTTCCTTCAAAAGAGACAAAACCTTCCCCTGTTGGAACACCGAGGAAACGATAAGCACAAGAAGCACAAGAAGCTATTTTGACAAGACAGACTTTCTTTGTATACTGATTATTGAGGATAAGAACTTTTATCAAAACAGATTAATGATGAGAGGCTTGAGAAGGAATAAAAATTTTCAACTTTGCATCAGCATACTACTTGATACTAAAGCCTTTAAAATTTTATAGATAGACCCATCAAATCTTATTCAACTTTAACTATAAAATTTCTTTTTTCACGAACTTTCTGCACTTTTAGTATTCACTCAGGTTTTGTTCCATATTTTACTCTTTCTTAATAACCAATCATTTTATCTTAGGACAAAATCATTTCCTGTTTCCTTAATTAAAAAAACACATTTCATATAGCCCACATATGAAGTTATCAAGCAAACTTGTTATAATACCGTGACCATTAAACAAGCTTATTAAAATAATGAACTTTTCTTTACTTTAAATACTTAGTAGCATGCAATATCAGAAACAGTTTTCTAGAAGCAAATTGGCAGGGGAGGCTGGTTGCTGCCAATCTTTCCTGTAATAAAATTACCTTTTATTATTATTATTATATTATTATTATTAATTCAGGTTTGTTTAATAATGACCTTTTGGAATTAGCCACTTAAACACTTTAATATAAACGATGCTTCATAAGACCTTTTATAATTATTTATAACCATATAGACTATAATTATATCATTTTAAGACAAATTTTACCTTTACAGAACACATTCCCTTACTTAAAGTTATTACAATACCTTCTACAATTTGCCACATGCAAATTAAGTTCCAAGAGTTTATGAAAATTAGCCATCCTACTTCAGGACAAAATACACCTTTTTGCAAAACTTATTAAATTTCAGTTAGCATTGTCACAAACTTTTAACTTTTTTAATATTCATTTAAGTTTTGCATCCTTCATATTATCCTGGGAAGAAAAATAAGTTATTCATTTCAATCTAGGCAAGAACCATTTTTTATGAAAAGGCATAGTAATTTTGTTAATCAAGACTTACAATTTTTATTATTGTAGATATCTTATTAACATTTAAACTTATGTATTAATATAATAAACTTAAGTATTAATTTAAGCGCTTATTTAATTTTTGGCCATTTGAATAGAGCTCTTTTAAAAATATCTACTAATTTATATTTACCATCCACAGGTATCACAATATACACTGACATTGAATGAACAGACAGACAAACACAAAACAATTACAACACATTAACAGAAATATACAATGTATTTACAATCGACTCATAATTCTTTACTTTCTTGGTATAGCTGCTTTTAAATCCTCTGTTATATAACACATCTTAGATTGTACCTCTTAAGATTTCTTCTGGAATTCATGTCGCCTGTAATATGCAGGCTTGTGCTTGGAAACATTATTAGTTATCAGCAATCAGTTAAAATAACTTGAGCAGCATAATGTAGTTAAGTTTTTATTTTGCAGTTTAGACAGACCATTAACACACGTTTTTGGATTATTACTGTAAGACCATACTGAGACTTGAAGTTCTGGAGAAAACTATTGATTTAAAACTGAAAATTCCTTTTAGACCTTGATAAAAACTTTATACTAATTTTAGTATCTTGGTTAAATAAGCCCAATCAGAATTAGCATGGAAACAAAACAAAACACAAATGTTGCCACGTTTTTCTCTCATTCCAGTGGCTTAACTATATTAGCCTTCACTAGCCCAGAGCTACATTGCTATGTAGACAGCAGGGAGTTTGAAGAGTTGCGAAAGGGACTGGCGTTTGCCGGAAGACAGTTGATTGCCTCATAAGCTTGTTTTGGTTTCGGGGCCTGTGGCTGGCCCTGCCTCCCGTTTCCCTGATGGGGAGGGAGAGGTTGGCCCTGCATGTCAGCAGTGAGGACAGACTCTAGGGGCACTACTAGGCTATTTATTAAATACCAGGGGTGGGACAGTCTCGGGCGAAATGGCCGGGATCACCGAAGTTAAAACAAGCTCTTTTTTGAAGCGGCTGTAAAACCTCTTTTAAAGCGGCCGCCATAGCAAGGCCTTGTTGGTAGGCGGGGCTAATTTCAGGACAAAGCCTGATGTAACCAGAGAAGTCCTCCTTCATTCTATAAGGTCTAACCGCAGCCTGACAAGCCGCATTTGCATTATCAAAGGCAATTTGCTTTACATAGTCTGTTTCTGTGTTGGTATCACCAAAAAGCCTTTCTGCAGCCATACACAATCTGCCTACAAAATCTGAAAAAGGCTCCTCTGGCCCCTGTTTAATATTGGTGAGGGAGGAGGCAGGGCGTTCTTTTGTGGGCAACCTTTTCCAGGCCCTAAGGGCTGCAGTTTGAATTTGAGCAAATAGGCCAGGGTCATACCTACATTGATTTGTATTACCTCTATAATCATTTGACCCTGCAAGCATATCAATACTCCACCCGTTGCCGGCCTGAGCATTATGCCTGGCTGTATCGGCACAGAAGTCAGTGTACTCAGATTTCCATAATAGGTAATCTCCCCCTCACTGAGAGCAGAGCGAGCAAGAGTACACCAATCATGAGATGTAAGCCAGGCATTGGCAATGTGCTCCAAGATGGTAATAGTATATGGAGCAGTGGGCCCATAGGTGGAGGCTATGGTTTTAAGCTCTTTTAAAGATTTAAAGGGGAAAGTGGAATGCACACGAACTACCTTCACCTCACCATCTGCCTCATTATCTGCCTCATTGTTTTGTCCCTCAGTTTGCCTCTTGGTGACCGGTTATGCAAAAAAGGGGGGGGGGTTTTATCACTGCAGGGGATGCACGCCTGGGTGGCCTTTGTAAGCAGGCACAGGTGGGCAGGAAGTCGATAAAAGGGGTGTGGTTAACTGCCTTTCTGCATTTATGATGTTCTAATTCTTTTAGCTGCTGTAACTCCTTTATGAGTTGTAAATGCTCCCTCTGTAAGCGAATTTGCTCTTTTGTTTTCTCTATATTTGCTATGACTCCTTGGTTATCCTGACTTTCAAAATTGCTAGCACCGGTAGAGCGATTGGGCGGTGGCACGGAGGGGGAGGGAGCATATGGTGGTGGGTAGTCAATGGCAGTGAGTTTCACTGACTCTGACTCGGGGTTAGAATTAGAGGTTTCGGAGCTTGAGCTTGCACCAGTTTTCTTTTTGCACCTATTTTTATTTCTCCTACCTATTTTGGGTATTTCCTCCTGACTTTCTATCTTAATAGAAACTGAAACGATAGGAGGCAGGGTTCTACACGGTGTCTCCTTAACTCCGAGATCCTGACCGTGTGATTGCTAAGGGCAGTAGAAGAACTGGATCCAGGGGGAATCCGGCCCTGTGACAGAATCTCTTTGCCCTTTGTAATTACATTTGCCACGACTGCATCTCTATGGCAGACACAAACTATATCATTGCAACTATGCTCCCTTCCTGTGGCAATCAAAGAATTCTAGGAGCTGTTTAACTTTAATCCCTACTCCTTGTGCCTTTAAAGCCTCACGTAGACCTTCTACAAACACTTTATGCTCACTCATTGCTTGTCCCATACTTTCCCATGCGTGCTGCTGTGTTTACCAGACTTGTGGCGGGAAGGGGAGAACAAAGGAGAAGAAGAAGAAGAAAATGGCAGGGCAGGGTTGTGAAATCTGCCATGTTGTTGGAGGCTGTAAACAGACCTCACAGTGGGTGGCTCCCCACAATGGATCAACCTTGAAGACATGTTGAGTGAAATAAACCAGACCCAAAGGGAAAATATTGTATGATCTCAATGATATGAAATACTTAGAAGAAGCAAATTCATATAGTCAGAAACTAAAATACTGACCCGGACCCGCCCGCGGGCCAGGCCAATACGACAGGACATCTCCCATCTGACCAAGCTCGGGGATCTAGAAACAAAGCAAACGACACAGAGACGGGGACAAGAGACACGAAGAATGGAGGCAAGACAGGATTCTGATCAAGCCTCGTTTATTGGGGGTAAAACATGGGGATATATAGAGAGGGAAGGGAACGTGTACATAGATGATAGGCTGGTTTTGCAGGTGGCAGACGTCCAAGGAGGGGATAGGCTGAAAGTTCGTGCCGAGTCTGCAGAGTTTCACGCCTTGCGCATGCGTATTGCTGTGGTCACCTGAGTTGCAGCGGGAAGGGGAGAACAAAGAAGCAGGGAGGAAGAAGAATAAGGAAATGACAGGGCAGATTTGTGAACTCCGCAATGTTGTGAGATCTGCCATGTTGTGAGAGGCTGTAAATAGGTCTCACAGCGGGTGGCTCCCTATGGGTCCCCCTTTTCTGTTTAATATATTATGAATTGAAGAGAAGAACAGCCAGCAATGGCTCATGATAGAGCAGGGCTTATTTTCAGTAGTGGCATGTGGCTGAAAGGTGCTCCCGTGCTGAAAGGGGGGCTGTGCCTGTCTTAGGTCGGGGCTGCACCCGGTAAGTGATTCGTTTTACCCGGTGTGCGATCAATCTTACCCGTCATTGGGAATCATGGCAGCAAAAGGCCACGTCCCTGTCTTAGGCTGACTGATGGGTCAGCCCAGTTGCCCGTCATTGGCTAACCAGTCCAGCGCCTCAGCGACAGATGGCTTGCAATTACAGCAAGCTATAACGGGAAGCCCTCATAGACCGCGTATGACAAGCATGATGTACTGAGATTGGTGGGTGTGGCCACACCCGCCCTGGTCTTGTCAGGCCAGGGTTCCCGTTGCTCATTTGAGCCACTGGATCTTTGCCGAAGGTGTTCAGTGATATAGATTAAACAGAGAAGGTTAAGCCGTGATAAGGGAGGTGGTGACTGTAAGGGGAAAACAGGCAAAGAAATGTTATTAGTGTACAGGATAGCAAATGAGACAACATAAGAAATTTGCATTTTCAAAGGTTGGTTGTTCATTCTTCTGTCCGGATAGGTGGGTATTGATCTGCATACTAGTGTTGTTACTTTAATCTATGATAAGAGGTTGTTTCTGTGACACATACTCTTTTATAATTATTAAAACCATAATTAACCACATTGTACTTTTCTTTAATATTATGCTGAAATATTGGTAAATTTATACACTCTTAAGCATTCATAGGAATCTTGTACTCATACAACTTTAACAGAGGGTTAAAAAATCCTGTTAATTTTATAACACTTTTAAACACTCTCAACTTATAACATATTAAATGAACTTAACTGTTTTTTCTTTCAAGGTAAAAGAACAAATCTCTTGTAATTAGTTTGAAATAAAAAGCTGCTTTTCAGGATCTGATTTTTAGAAAGCAGGTTTAAACATTATTTCCTTTAAAAGAGATAAGACCCTTTCTTCCTTGAACACTGAGGAAATGATGAGGTTAAAGCATAAGAAGCTGTTTTGATAAAACAGACTCTTTGTATACTGATTATTCAGGATATAAACTTTCCATAAATTTTCACCAGAACAGACTAATGATTTCAGAGACTTTGAAAAAGAACAATATTTTTAACTTTGATACATACTACTTGATACTAAGGCTTTTTGAAACTTTATAGACAGACCCATCAAATCTTACTTAACTTTAACCATAAAAATTTCTTTCCACAAACCTTCTACACTTTCAGTATTCATTTGTCCCACATTTTACTCTTTCTCAATAATCAATCATTTTATTTCAGGATGAAATCATCTTCTGTTTCCTTAGTAATAAAAACACATTCCATATATCCCACATACTAAGTTACCAGGCAAACTTCTTACAACATATCACTGCCATCAACACTAAATGAGCTTGTTAAAATAATGAACTTGATTAAGGATGAGGCAAGATGGTGGCTGCGTGAGCTTGCCTGGTAATGTCTCTGCAGGGGGCGGCTGGGCAGCGTTGAAGGCTCTTTGGGACCGCGCTGTTTCGGGGATTTTTGCTGGTTAGAAGGTGTCTGGACGTCAATTTGGTGGGAAGGTAACAGAGAGGATACGTCTATAATATATAAACGGAGGTCCCAGCTGGTCGCGGGAAGTTCCCTCCTTGGGTGGGCGGAGCCGCGGTAGCGGGCGCTCCTGCAGCTCCGGAGCCGCGGCAGCCAGGGTTGTTTTTTTTTTTTTTTTTTTTTTCCTTTTTCTGGAGGCTTTGCGGTGCTGAGGAATTCGCGGATACTGGGCTGGCGGGTGAGGGGTTGTTGGGACAAGACTCCTTTGCAGATCGATTTGGGGAGACAGACGGTGTTTTGTTGTGAAGCGGGGGACGTTTTGGTCGCCGGACAGGGGGGGTAGCGCTTCCGCCTGGAGCCCCATCCCCACAGGTCCGGCTGCCGATCTGCAACGGAATTGGATTTTGGGCAATAAGGGGACACAATTGGGAGACTGTTGTAGGGTGCAGTGAGGGAGGAGGACACGTCTGGGAGCCAATTGGGGAATATTTTGCGAAGTTTGGGATTTCGGGTCTTAGAGTCTGTTTTCGGCGTTTCCAGCTGAAGCCCACCCCACCCGGCGGGGCTTGGGATCTGGGTCATTGAACTGGCTGTGGTGTAGAGGCGCCCTCAAGTGGCCATTTTGTGGGAGCACAGGGAGGGAGCTGTCCAAAGGCTGAAGCCCTGAGGAGTAGGTGAATTGCAGGGATCAGACATTCAATATAGAGTTTGCGGACCTGGCTTCCCCCACGGGGCTGGCACCCAGCTACGGGGATCCCTGAGGGCTGTGTTGCACTGCGGGGCTCCTAAGCTTTCTGTGGACCAGATTTGAGATTGCCAGGTCTGGGTCCCCTGGACTCTGGCGGTCCACACCCCAGACTCACACCTCTTGAGTCTTCAGTGTCTCAGACTTTCCACCCCTGAATCCATCACGCCCTGGGGTCTACCTGGGGTCCTTGAGTGCCCTGGACCTTAACGTTTGCGTTTTATCTTTATTGGTTCAAATTGTTTTGTTTTTATTTTCACTTTATCTTATTTTTTACTCTTTTTGATGCCCTGATTGCTAATATTGCATTATCCCCTAGTCTTTTCTCCTAGCGTGTCCCCCAAAGTCCTTTTTTTTATACAGTTATTTAGGGGTTTTTTGGTTGCTGTTTTAGAGAGTGTTGCAATTGTGACACGTGTATACCTGTATCTCTCTTCCCCCTATCTGTTCCCCACCGTTTGCCCATCCTCTTTTTCTTTCTTCCTTTCTTCTTGTCTTTCTTTTTTTCTTTATTATAATTAGTTTTCTCTTTCGGTTTTCTCTTTCCCTCTTGTCCCTCATTTTCCACTTATTTTATTTTAATTCAAGTATACAATAGGTGCTACAGGGAACACCTCACATTTGCTGGGTTTTCCCATCCTCCACTGCCTCATTTCTGTGTGAACTGATTTAGGCAACCTACACTATCCCCCTTCCCCTGCATCTTGATATCCACTATCATCTACTGTCTCTCCTATATTCCACCCCCCAACTCCCGTTCTTTGATCCACAAAGTGTCTAACTCTTAATTTCTAATACCTCTGTTCTGTTTTCTGTCTGTTATCCACTCTTGAAACTATTACCTTTCTTTTCTTTTTCCCTCTCTCATGAAAACAATAGCTTTGTAGTTCATACCATATTCCTCCCATATTCAGTCATCTACTTCATAAAAGGTACTCTACCTACAGCTATAACTCTATACAATCTACATGAATCTAACCTCCATCCTCCCAGATCTCATATTCTTGCTTTGTTAACATACATCACCAATACTACTTTACACTTTTCCCTTGCTTACACAATTGCCTTTCCCCAACACTAATACTTTCCTCTAAAGTGAACTTAACCAACAACAAGTAACTAGAATAAGAAGAAAAAAGTGACAAAGAGAAGATATAACACCTATGCAAAAATAACAACTAATTAAACTCCAAGAGCAGACAAAGAAGCTAAGGAACTGATTAAATTCGTCAAAATAAAGAGATGACCAGAAAGCAACAAAAATCTACAAACCAAACCAGTAATCAGGAAAACATGGCTGAATCCAATCAACAAGCCAATAATCACGAAGGGGAGCAAAACTTGGCACAAGCAATGAAAGATCTCAGAACATTTATCACCGACAAATTTGATGCAGTAATGAAAGAGGTTAACAACATGAAGACATCACTTGGAGGGGAAATTGCAGACATACGCAAAAACATAACAGATATGACGGGAATGAACACCACAGTTCAAGAAATCAAAAATACACTTGCAGCAAATATCAGCAGACTAGAAGAGACAGAGCAGAGAATTAGTGATGTGGAAGACAGTACATCAGAAATCAAACAGATAGTAGAAGGGGTCAATAAGAAGATAGAAAAAATCCAATTAGGATTTAGGGACCTGAATGACAATGCAAAACGCTCAAACATACGTATTATAGGCATTCCAGAAGGTGAAGAGAAGGGAAAGGGGTCAGAAGGAGTGTTGCAGGAAATAATGGCTGAAAACTTCCCAAATCTACTGAAAGAGACAGATGTACATATCCAAGAAGCACAGCGCACTCCACAAGTCATAAACCCCAACAGGCCCACTCCAAGACATATACTTGTCAAATTATCCAATGCTCAAGACAAAGAGAAAATCCTAAAAGCAGCAAGAGAAAAGAAAACCATCACATACAAGGGAAGCTCAATTAGATTAAGTGCTGATTTCTCTTCTGAAACCATGGAGGCAAGAAGACAGTGGTATGATATAGTCAAGGTACTAAAGGAAAAAAATTTCCAACCAAGAATACTCTATCCAGCTAAACTAGCATTCAAACATGATGGAGAGTTCAAAATATTCGCAGACAAACAGAAACTGAAAGAGTATACCAACAAGAAACCTCCCCTTCAAGAAATTCTAAAGGGAGTTCTGCAGGAAGAAAGGAAAAAACAGGAAAGGCAAAGTTGGAGGAGAGTATAAGACCAACAACAACAACAAAAAAGACAAAAAAATATATACAAACAAAATATGACAAACACAAATCCAATCAAAATATGGCTAACACAAATAATTCCTTGATAGTAATAACACTGAATGTCAACGGATTAAACTCACCTATCAAAAGATTCAGACTGGGACATTGGATAAGGAAATATGACCCATCCATATGCTGTCTACAAGAGACACATCTTAGACCCAAAGACGCATGGAGATTGAAAGTGAATGGCTGGAAAACAATCATACAAGCTAACAATAACCAAAAAAAGGCAGGAGTAGCTATATTAATATCAGACAAAATAGACTTTAAATGTGAAACAATTGTGAGAGACAAAGAAGGATACTACATTTTAGTGAAAGGGAAATTCTGTCAAGAAGATCGAACAATCATAAATATCTATGCCCCTAACAAGGGTGCCTCTAAATACGTCAGGCAAACGCTGGAAAAACTAAGTGAAGAATAGATACATCTACAATTATAGTGGGGGATTTTAATACACCACTATCAACTCTGGACAGAACATCTCAAAAGAGAATCACCAAAGAAACAAAACATCTGAATAGTATATTAGAGGAGCTCAATCTAATAGACATATATAGATCGCTACACCCAAACACAGCAGGATATACATTTTTCTCAAGCGCACATGGATCATTCTCCAAGATAGATCATATGCTAGGCCACAAAGAAAGGCTGAACGAATTCAGAAAGATTGAAATCATACAAAACATTATCTCTGACCACAGTGGAGTCAAGCTGGAGCTTTGCAAGGGACAGAAGCCCAGATTTCACACCACGATTTGGAAATTAAACAGCACACTCTTAGAAAAACAGTGGATCAAAGAGGAAATCTCAAAAGAAATCAATGACTACCTTGAAACAAAGGATAATGATAACACAACATACCAAAATTTATGGGATGCAGCAAAAGCAGTACTGAGAGGGAAGTTTATAGCCATAAATTCATATATCAAAAAAGAAGAAAGAGCAAAAATTGAAGAACTAACTGCACATTTGAAGGAATTAGAAAAACAACAACAAAGTAACCCAACAGGAAGAAGAAGGAAGGAAATAACAAAGATAAGAGCAGAACTAAATGAAATAGAAAATAAGAAAGCACTTGAACAGATAAACAAGACCAAGAGCTGGTTTTTTGAGAAGATTAACAAAATTGACAAACCTTTAGCAACACTAACAAAGAAAAAAAGAGAGAAGATGCAAATACACAAAATAAGAAATGAGAAAGGCAATATCACCACTGACCCCACAGAAATAAAGACTATCATAAGAGGATATTTTGAAAAACTATATTCTAACAAAAATGACAATCTAGAGGAAATGGACAAATTCCTAGAAACACATAAGCAGCCCATATTGACAAAAGAAGAAATTGATGATCTTAACAAACCAATCACAAGCAGAGAGATAGAATCAGTTATTAAAAATCTCCCAACTAAGAAGAGCCCAGGGCCAGATGGCTTCACAGGTGAATTCTACAAAACATTCCGGAAAGAACTGACACCAATCCTGCTGAAACTATTTCAAAACATCGAAACAGAAAGAACATTACCCAACTCCTTCTATGATGCCAACATTACCCTAGTACCAAAGCCAAACAAAGACATCACAAGAAAGGAAAATTACAGACCAATTTCTCTAATGAACCTAGATGCAAAAATACTTAACAAAATACTTGCTAATCATATTCAACAACACATTAAACGTATTATACACCACGACCAAGTGGGATTCATCCCAGGTATGCAAGGATGGTTCAACATAAGAAAATCAATCAACGTAATACACCATATACACAGATTGAAGGAAAAAAATCACATGATTATATCTATTGATGCAGAAAAAGCATTTGACAAAATACAGCACCCTTTCTTGATAAAAACACTCCAAAAGATTGGAATACAAGGGAAATTTTTGAACATGATAAAGAGTATATATGAAAAACCTAAAGCCAATATTGTTTACAATGGAGAAATCCTAGACTCTTTCCCTCTAAACTCAGGAACAAGACAAGGATGCCCACTGTCGCCGCTCCTATTTAACATTGTCTTAGAAGTACTTGGTCGAGCACTGAGGCAAGAACCAGAAATAAAAGGCATTCAAATTGGAAAGGAAGAAGTCAAAATTTCATTATTTGCAGATGACATGATCCTATACATAGGAAACCCTGAGAGATCTACAACGAAGATTCTAGAACTCATAAATGAGTTTAGTAAAATTGCAGGTTATAAGATCAATGCGCAAAAATCAGTAGCATTTCTGTACACCAATAATGAGCAAGATCAGGAGGAAATCAAGAAACAAATACCATTCACAATAGTAAATTAAAAAATCAAATACTTAGGAATAAATTTAACTAAAGAGGTAAAGAGGGAAACGGACTTTGGCCCAGTGGTTAGGGCGTCCGTCTACCACATGGGAGGTCCGCGGTTCAAGCCCTGGGCCTCCTTGACCCGTGTGGAGCTGGCCCATGCGCAGTGCTGATGCGTGCAAGGAGTGCCGTGCTACACAGGGGTGTCCCCCGCATAGGGGAGCCCCACGCGCAAGGAGTGCACCCATAAGGAGAGCCGCCCAGTGCGAAGGAGGGAGCAGCCTGCAGAGGAATGGCACCGCCCACACTTCCCGTGCCGTTGACGACAACAGAAGTGGACAAAGAAAGAAGACGCAGCAAATAGACACAGAGAACAGACAACCAGGGGAGGGGAGGGGAATTAAATAAATAAATAAATCTTTTAAATAAATAAATAAATAAAGAGGTAAGGAACTTATACACCGAGAACTATACAAGATTGTTCAAGGAAATCAAAGAAGACCTAAATAAATGGAAGACTATTCCTTGTTCATGGATAGGAAGACTGAACGTTATTAAGATGTCTATCCTACCAAAACTGATCTGCACATTCAATGCAATCCCAATAAAAATCAACACAGCCTTCTTTAAGGAACTAGAAAAACATACTATGAAATTTATTTGGAAAGGAAAGAGACCCCGAATAGCCAAAGACATACTGAAAAAGAAAAATGAAATTGGAGGAATCACACTACCTGACTTCAAAACATACTATAAAGCTACGGTGGTGAAAACAGCATGGTATTGGCATAAGGAGAGACACATAGACCAATGGAATCGAATTGAAAGCTCTGATATAGAACCTCACATATACAGCCACATAATATTCGATAAAGCCACCAAACCCTCTCAACTGGGAGAGAGTGGCCTATTCAACAAATGGTGTCTGGAGAACTGGATAGCCATATGTAGAAGAATGAAAGAGGATTACCATCTCACACCTTATACAAAGATCAACTCAAGATGGATCAAAGACCTAAATATAAGAGCCAAGACCATAAAAACCTTAGAAAGCAGTGTAGGGAAACATCTACAGGACCTTGTAATAGGAAATGGATTTATGAATATCTCACCAAAAGCACGAGCAGCAAAAGAACTAATAGATAAATGGGACTTCCTCAAAATTAAAGCCTTCTGCACCTCAAAGGAGTTTGTCAAGAAAGTAAAAAGGGAGCCCACACAGTGGGAGAAAATATTTGGCAATCATATATCTGATAAGAAACTTATAACTTGCATATAGAAAGAACTCCTATATCTTGAAAATAAAAAGGTAAACAACCCATTTAAAAAATGGGAAAAAGACTTAAACAGACAATTCTCCGAAGAAGAAATACAAATGGCAAGAAAGCACATGAAAAAATGTTCCAAATCTCTAGCTATCAGGGAAATGCAAATCAAAACTACAATGAGATACCATCTTACACCCATAAGATTGGCAGCTATGAAAAAAACAGAAGAATACAAGTGCTGGAGAGGATGTGAAGGAAGGGGAACACTCATCCACTGCTGGTGGGAATGCAGAAGGATCCAACCATTCTGGAGGACAGTATGGCGGTTTCTCAAAAAACTAGCCATAGATTTGCCATATGACCCAGCAATACCACTGCTGGGTATATACCCAGCAGAACTGAAAACAAGGACACAAACCGATATATGTACACCAATGTTCATAGCAGCATTGTTCACTATTGCCAAAAGTTGGAATCAACCCAAATGCCCATCAACAGATGAGTGGATCAATAAAATGTGGTATATACACACAATGGAATACTACTCGGCTGTAAGAACAAACACACTACAAACACATGTGATAACATGGATGAATCTTGAGAACCTTATGTTGAGTGAAGCAACCCAGACATTGAAGGACAAATACTACATGACCTCAATGATATGAAATAACCAAGCTGCCCTAGATAGCAAGAGACTGAACGATAGGCTTACAGGAAATCGGAGGGTGGAGGAAGGATATGAGCCGATGTCTGCAGGGGTGGAATTTAAGACGAGATGGTGGTAAGTATGAACACAAAGAAGAGATAAAAGGGGGGCAAGGGGTTGCCTTTGGTTGGGGCTTTGCGGGTTTGAGGGTGGCTGGGGAGGGACGGATGGGTAACGTTGCCCAAAAGTGGGGGGAGGGAGGGGTAGCATACGAACACAGGAGAGGGTCAGGTGTTGGTGGAGAGTAAAATGCCAAGAAAATCATATCAAAATATAATAAAGAGGGTTACCTGTTTAGAATGCTCGGAGGGGAGGGTCTGATGCAGGACGGGCTCCTGGGGAATGTCTAAATGCTCATTCTGCCAGAGTGGGTGACACCATGGGGTAGAAACCCAAGTAGTGAGAGTGGGGGTGGACCCACATCCTGGGGAGGACTAATGCCATCAAATAGAGGGAACTGTATCCCTCGAGAGAAAGGGTGGCTCCCAGGGCATTGGGGCAGTTGAGCAAGTTAGGCCCTGAACACTATTCCATCTATCTCTGGAAGTGGCTCCTCAGGAAACGGAGGTTGGCTGTCACTGTGGGCACCAAGGTGGAAGGGAAAATGGATGTTAAATGTGTGGAACCAAAGTAAATGGGGGGTAAGAGAGGAGTTTCTTGAGAGTACACAAGGATGGATATAAAACATGTAATATTACACCATAACATATAGGAGATGACAGACTGATAATGTAAACCATAATGTAAAACATAGGATAACTAAAAATGTAAAGAACTGTGTATCCTAAAGTATGCACCACAATGTAAGCACAGATGTCACCTTGTTAGAAAGCTAATGTCTCAGACTCTGTACATCACTTTAAGTAAATATGATATGAATAGGGCGTAAGAGTATCACTATGGAAGGGAAAAGGTTTTCTGGTGGATGTGTGGGAGTGCTGTATATTACATATATGCATTGCTGTGGTCTAGGACTCCTGTGAAGAAAAGCTGAATAATTAGGGGGGGAAAAAAAAAAAAAAAGAGAAAAAGAAAAAGATAGGATGTGGAATTTTTTCAAGTCAACATTCTTTATCTAAGTTCTTTATCTAACTTTATCCAAGTTCTTTATCTATCCTTTAAACCCATCGCTATATGCCATTCCCTAGTAAGGGACCATGACATTATATTGGGCTTCAAATTTCGGGGAGTTCTGGATCACAGAGTGTTTCAACAATGGCAATGGAGGGATACTGGTATGGGATACCAATGACAGGTGATATATGGCTGAGAGTGAGCTGTACAGAACATATGTCCAGGGTGCATGGTAATGTTTGGATATACTCATAGTGGCAACAATTAAAAACCACAGCAGGGGGGGTACTGGGTTCCTGGCCAGTGGTGCTCTGTCGTGGTCCCTAGGGGAGCAGCGACAGTCTCCCAGGTACAGCGGCGGGGACCAGGAGGGAGTGAGGGTTCAACAGTGAGCCCCTGATGCTAATGACTATGCTTGTGAGCTGATAAACCTAAAATAAGAACAAGGCCTAGAGCAACATTGTGCCTGGGAATTTCCTCCTGTCAGCCTTCATGTTACTCAAATGTGGCCAGTCTCGAAGCCAAACTCAGCATGTAAATGCAATGCCTTCCCCCCAGCGTGGGACATGACACCCGGGGATGAGCCTCCCTGGCAACGAGGGACCACTATCAACTACCAAGTGATGATGCAACTGGAAAATGACCTTATACGGAAGGTTCAATGCGGATCAGCAGAATATCCCTGTCTACATAAAATAACATGACTTTAAAATGCTGTTTGACCTAAAGTAAGGGGGAAATGGAAAGGAGAAATGAGTTTATATGGCTACGAGTTTCTAAAAAAGAGTCTGGAGGCTGGCAGAAGGATTGCCCTCATGCACAACTGAGCAGAGTCAGAGAGACAGATAAAGCAGATACAACCCCCAGATATTGGTTCCTTTGAGGGCTAAAGAGACCCATGGGAGTTATGGTCATGGCCGATGGGGTTAACTACCAGGGCAGATGGCCCCTCTTTGGAAATGGTGTTTATGTGTGATGAATCTGGACTCAGATGGGATCTCTTTTCATAAGACTTTCATGCTAATGTGCTGGAGGTGCAGTTAGTGTTGGGGTTTAAGATATATTTAGGGGATTTGAATCTCTGGACTGACAATGTGATAGCCAGGTCCTGAGCCTCAACAGACTCCAGCACCTACAATCTGATTTATTGGACTTACCACACTCAGCTAAGATGGAGTTGAAGAAGGACAACCACCACACCATGGAGCCTAGAGTGATTACAACTGAAAATGGGAGGATTGCATCCAGCATCCATGTGGAATCTGAGCCTCCTCTTGACATAGAGGTGCAATGGACACAACCAATCCAATGTCCACATAGAAGAGGTGGCATTGGATTGGGAAATGTGGACATGGTGGACGATGGGTATGGGGAAAGGCAGGAAGAGATGAGAGGTGGAGGCGTCTTTGGGACATGGAGCTGCCCTGGATGGTGCTTCAGAGGTAATCACCGGACATTGTAAATCCTCACAGGGCCCACTGGATGGAATGGAGGAGAGTATGGGCCATGATGTGGACCATTGTCTATGAGGTGCAGAGGTGCCCAAAGATGTACTTACCAAATCCAATGGATGTGTCATGATGATGGGAACGAGTGTTGTTGGGGGGTGGGGGGAGAGGGGGGTGGGGGGGTGGGGTTGAATGGGACCTCACATATATATTTTTAATGTAATATTATTACAAAGTCAATAAAAAAAAAATAATGAACTTTTCTTCAGTTTGAATACTTAGTAGCATGTAATACCAGAAACAGTCCCCTAGAAGCCAGTTTGCAGGGAAGACTAGCCACCAACAAGTTTTCCTGTTATAAAATTACCTTTTATTATTTATCATCATCAATTCAGTTTTATATATATTTAATAATGACTTTTGGAATTAGCCATTTAAATACCTTAATTTAAACAATGCTTCATTAAACTTCTTATAATTATTTATAACCATATAGATTATATTATTTTAAGACAACTTTTACCTTCACAGAACACATTCCCTTACTTAAAGTTACCACAATACCTTCTACAACTCACCACATGCAAATTAAGTTCCAAGAGTTTATGAAAAATTAGCCATCCTATTTTAGGACAAAACACCTTTTTGCAAAGACTTATTAAATTTCAGTTAGCATTTTCACAAACTTTTAACCAAATATTCATTTAAGTTTTACATCCTTCATATTATCCTGGGAAGAAAAATAAGTTATTCATTTCAATCTAGGCAAGAACCATTTTTTATGAAAAGGCACAGTAATTTTGTTAATCAAGACTTATAATTTTTATCATTGTAGATATCTTATTAACATTTAAACTTATGTATTAATATAATAAACTTAAGTATTAATATAAGTGCTTATTTAATTTTTGGCCATTCGAATAGAGCTCTTTTTTTTTTTTTTTTACTAATTTATATTACCATCCGGAGGTATCACTATGTACTGTGACATTGAATGAACAGACAAACACAATACAATTATAGCACATTAACAGAAACATACAATTTATTTACAATCGACTCATAATTCTCTACTTTCTTGGTATAGCTGCTTTTAAATCCTCTGTTATATAGCACATCTTAGATTGTACCTTCCAAGATTTCTTCTGGAATTCATGTTGCCTGTAATATGCAAGCTTGTGCTTGGAAACATTTTTATTAGTTATCAGCAATCAGTTAAAATAACTTGAGCAGCAGTTAGGCAGACCATTAGCACACATTTTTGGATTATTACTGTAAGGCTATACTGAGACTTGAAGTTCTGGAGATAATTATTGACTTAAAACTGAAAATTCCTTATAGACCTAGATAAAAATTTTGTACTCATTTTATTATCTTGGTTAAATAAGCCCAATTAGAATTAGCATAGAAACAAAACAAAACACAAATGTTGCCACGTTTTTCTCTCATTCCAGTGGCTTAACTATATTAGCCCTCACTAGCCCAGAGCTACATTGTCATGTAGACAGCAGGGAGCCCGAAGAGTTGTGAAAGGATTGGCATTTGCTGGAAGAAAGTTGATTGCCTCATAAGCTTGTTTTGGTTTCGGGGCCTGTGGCTGGCCCTGCCTCCCGTTTCCCTGATGGGGAGGGAGAGGTTGGCCCTGCATGTCGGCAACGAGGACAGACTCTAGGGGCACTACTAGGCTATTTGTTAAATACCAGGGGTGGGACAGTCTCGGGCGAAATGGCCGGGATCACTGCACTTTAAACAAGCTCTTTTTTGTTGCGGCTGTAAAACCGCTTTTAAGGCGGAGGCCATAGCAAGGCCTTGTTGGTAGGTGGGGCCAATTTCAGAACAAAGCCTGATGTAACCAGACAAGTCCTCCTTCTTTCTATAAGGTCTGCTTGCGGCCTGACAAGCCGCATTTGCATTTTCAAAGGCGATTTGTTTTACATAGTCTGTTTCTGTATTGGTATCACCAAACAGCCTTTCTGCAGCCGTGCACAATCTGCCTACAAAATTTGAAAAAGGCTCCTCCGGCCCCTGTTTAATATTAGTGAGGGAGGAGGCAGGGCGTTCTTTTGAGGGCAACCTTTTCCAAGCCTTAAGGGCAGCAGTTTGAATTTGAGCAAATAGGCCAGGGTCACACCTACATTGGTTTGTATTATCGCTATAATCATTTGACCCTGTGAGCATATCAATAATCCACCCGTTGTTGCCAGCCTGAGCATTACGCTTGGCTGTATTGGCACAGAACTCGGCTTGGCTGTATCTGCACAGAACTCGGCGTACTCGGATTTCCATAATAGGTAATCTCCCGCACTGAAAGCAGAGCGAGCAAAGTACGCCAATCATAAGGTGTAAGCCAAGCATTGGCAATGTGCTCCAAAATGGTAATAGTATACGGAGCAGTGGGCCCATAGGTAGAGGTGGCGGACTTAAGCTCTTTTAAATTTTTAAACGGAAAAGTGGAGTGTACCCGAACTTGCTCATCATCATCATTTCTTTTTTCGGTAACGGGGTAAGCAGAGGGAATTACAGGGGGGTGGGACGGAGAAAAGTTAGGAGGGTATTTAGGTGGCGGTTTTAGCATGGGTGGCTCTGACGGGGAACTACAGCTGGGCAAAAGGTCGATAAAAGGGTTGTGGTTAACTTCCTTCCTGCATTTATGGTGCTGTAATTCTTTTAGCTGCTGTAGCTCCTTTTATGAGTTGTAAATGCTCCCTTCCTATGGAAACTAGGGATAAACTTCTTTTAGGAAAGCAAGGAATTCTAGGAGCTGTTTAACTTTAACCTTTACTCCTCGTGCCTTTAAAGCCTCATGTAGACATTCTACAAACACTTTATGCTCACTCATTGCTTGTCCCATACTTTCGCCGATCACTTACTGAGATCCTGACTGTGCAGCAGGCTCCTGTGCGGTGTCTCTGTTCACTCACGTAGTTCTGACCGTGGACTCACTCTACATGGTGTCTTCTTGGATTTCTTCTTTTGGGCCCATCAATCGGCGCTCTCTATGTCGTTGCTCAGTTCTGCCCCACGTTGGGCGCCAAATGACCCGGACCCGCCCGCGGGCCAGGCCAATACAACAGGACATCTCCCGTCTGACCAAGCTCGGGGATCTAGAAACAAAGCAAATGACACAGAGACGGGGACAAGAGACACGAAGAATGGAGGCAAGACAGGATTCTGATCAAGCCTCATTTATTGGGGGTAGAACATGGGAATATATAGAGAGGGAAGGGAATATGTACATAGATAATAGCCTGGTTTTGCGGGTGGCAGACGTCCAAGGAGGGGATTGGCTGAAAGTTCGTGCCGGGTCTGCAGAGTTTCGCGCCTTGCGCATGCGTATTGCTATGGTCACCTGAGTTGCAGCGGGAAGGGGAGAACAAAGAAGCAGGGAGGAAGAAGAATAAGGAAATGACAGGGCAGATTTGTGAACTCCGCCATGTTGTGAGATCCGCCATGTTGTGAGAGGCTGTAAATAGGTCTCACAGCGGGTGGCTCCCTACAAAATACAGGTCACCAGGGTTGGGTGGGGGGGAGGGGCAGGGGAGGTAATGCTTAATTCTGTTTGAAGAGATGGAAAAGTTTTGGTAATGGATGGTGGTGATGGTAGAACAACATTGTGAATGTAGTTAACCCCACTGAATTACATATTTCAATGTGGTTAAAGGGGGAAATTTGCAACTCTAAGGAGACTCAGGGCTCAACTGGCACATGAACAGACCAAAGATTTTAGTCTCTGGGAAACATATTTAATATGCATAGAGCTAATTATAGGTTCAAATAAAAGGGGCAGAAGAGCCCTGTGTAAGGAAATTATAAATGAGCCTAACTCTGTTACATTGGGGAGCATATATTCCAAAGTAAAGCTCACTGACAAGGTGCTAAATTCCTGAGATTGCCTGACTTGCCTGTAGTGTCTAGATGTCTCTAGAACCCTTAGTAATCCTGCTACTTGAGGCACTGTTTACTGTGGCAATCAATGAGATCCTGCTGAGTTGTGTATAAGTATACACTCTGGAATGACCTCCCAACTCACTTTGAAATCTTTTAGCCATAAAAACTCATTTGCATTTAATATTTCCCCCTTTTGGTCAATGTCTTTTTCCAAATATATTGCTAATTGGCACATGCTAATAATCCCTCAGTGCCAGGGAGGCTTATCCCTGGTAGTCATGTCCCAGGCTGAGGGTAAGGTAGTGCTTTCATATACTGAGTTTGGCTTAGAGAGAGGCCACACTTGAGCAACAAGGAGACTTTCAGGAGGTAACTTTAAGGTGATATATAATATTAGGCTACATTCCAACTTCACAAGAACAAGGTTCATATGTACAACCATCAATATCAAGGGTCTGTTTTAATGGTCTGTGCTCCTTTGCTATGTGCTGTCCATGTACTCGGAGGAATCTTGCTGCTCTATTAGACAATGTAGCAGGACTTCCCAGGATGGGAATTCAATATTCTTTTGGTTATTGTGTGGGTCTCCACCCACCGAGACAATGCCCCACGACCACATTACTTGGGCTTGCCCAGGACAACTAACAGAAGGATGATGATGGACAATGTTCATCCCAAAAAAACAGAGAGTATCCACAATGCAAGCAAGACAGTTCCATCTATCTGCCCCATTGTATCTAAGCCCCTCTCAATCAGAAACAGAGTGGGCATCACCATCCTGAAAGCCTCAAGACTGAGGAATGAACAACCATAAGGGGGAATGCAACTATGGACTAAAGTGGACTTATTATTATTATAGCAATGGATGATGTGGCAGTTTGAGATTATTTATGAATCCCCCAAAGAGAGATTATGTTGGTAAACTGGGTGTGATACTCTTTAAATGCATTAGATTGAGCTGACATGTCTTGATTAAATTATCTGTTAAGATTAGGGCTTTGATTTGACCATGTCAGTTCGGTATGAATCAAGGTTGAATCACCACCCCCATGGTGGGCTGATACAAATGGACATTCACAGAAGGAGATACAAAGAGAGGAGAACTTGGTCATTTTGGTCCTGCCATTGGACAAAAGGAGAAGGTTCAAACAGTTAAAGCCTGGGGAGAGATTAGCCATTCACCAGATAGTTTGTAGCTGAAGAGAACAGAACAACTGAGCAGTTCAGATGGCCTGAAAAGAAATGATCCCTATGCCAGACTGATATAGGAAGCCCTGAAAGATAAACCCTATGCCAGCCTACAGCTGAGATTAAAAGAAGCTGGGTCCATGGAGCCTTAAGAGAAAGAAGGAAAGAGAGACCAAGCAGAGATCACTTGCCATCTTGCTTCAACACATGGCAGCTGACTTTGGTGAGAAAGCAGCCTTGAGTTGGACTCTTTAGGGCCTTGTAACTATAAGCTTTTACCCCAAATAAATACTCTCTATAAAAGCCAACAGATTTCTGGTACTTTCATCAGCAACCCTTTGCCTGACTAATACAGAAAAACGTGTATCATTGATAAAAAGGTAGTGTCCACCAGAGATTCTGAGTTAAGGGAGAGGAAAGGATAGGTATAACACGGGGCATTTTTGGAGACATTGGAATTGTCCTGCATGACATTTATTACAGTGATAGATACAAGCCATTATACATTTTGTCAAACCTATAAAATTGTGCAGTGCAAAGTATAAACTGTAAACTATAGACCATAGTTAGTAGCAATGCTTCAATATGTGTTCACCAGTTATAACAAATGAACCACACTAATGAAAGATGTGTTAATGGGGGAGAGTGGGGGAGGGGAGGGAGTGGGTATATAGCAATACCCTATATTTTTTATGTAAAATTTATGTAATTTAAAGCTTCTTTAAAAATAAAAAATTTTAAAAGGGGGGAAATTTTAGGTTGTATATGTTACTCAAATAAATATGTTAAAAACCGTAGGACTGTACAACACAAACAGTGAGCTCTCATATAAACTATGGACTATAGTTAACAGTATAATTATAATAATATTGTTTCATTGATGATAACAAAAGTATCACCCTAATGCAAAGTATTAATAATAGGAAGAACTATGTGTGGTGAGGAATACAGGGGAATTCTGTATTTTCTGCATGACTTTTATGTAAACCTACAACTTCTTCAGTAAATAAAAAATACATCAAAAAAGATATAAAGATTGGTAGATATGCTCATCACCTTCCTGACTTCCTAATCTCCTATCCCATCCCCCAAATTGTTTGAATCATATGCATATCTTTTACTGAACTTTAAGTCAACAAAAACCCCTGAATGTTTTTATTTTGGGTTTTTCTCTGAACTGTTGTTACTCCACAGCTCCTATCCTGTACCTATATGATTGATTTTACTACTTAAATCCATGGCATAAGCTTATGCATATTAATGTTGTAGGTGTTTGGCCTAATACTCCAAGATTCAAGGTCATTTTGGCATTTGTTGTATTACCTGTCCTTCCTAACATTATGTAAACCTTAAATTTGATATACATATTGCTGCACTATTCAATATGTCCCTATTGAACAGAAAAGGATCTATGGCTCATATCAGAGCCCTGTGTCATATAACTATAGATCTCTTTCTTGGTATATAGATCCATTTATTAATAATTTTTGTATACAGTGCATTACATTGTGCTATTACTTAACTTTAATCTACTATTTTGGTTTATGAGATTTTTTGAAACTTCTTTCATCTTGCATGAAGCAGGAGTGCCAGTAAGGAGCTTAGTAGAAATCAAGATATCCTGCATAAAAGTTCAGGCTTCATTGGAGTATAATCCTGGTAACTTCAATTGAAATGGAAATTACCATTTACTAAACAACTTGTGCCTTCCATAACAATGTAAACTGGATTCCTGGAGTGGTAAGATTGTATAGAAAGAATAGCAGGCTCTGACAGGGAAAATGAGAGTTCAACACAGACAAATTCCATCATTTTCTCACTTCTGCTGAAAGCTGGCACTTAGAGCTAGAGAAAAAAGTAAATGGTTAGGGTCATCAAGAGAATGTTTCATAGAGGAAATGAATGGGAAATGAGCTGAAACTTTTAGGAATAAGCAGTTCCTAGTAGAAGGATGTCAGTTACAGCAAGCAAAAGGAAAGAAAAGAATAATGATAACATTCAGGAATTGACATGCTGAGTGAAAAGGAAATTAGGCTGACCGGAGTTATGGTTGTGGTCTGGAATCCTAGGGGAAGGAATGAAATTGGGCCAGAGCATAGAAAGCATTAAAAGCATAGTGGAAGAGATTGAATTTAATTTGATATGGCCAGAGGAATTCATCATAGATTTTGAATATGAACAAAGCAGTGTGCTAGAAGATGAGGACAGTAATAGGCATTGCCATTTATTATATACCAGGATTTTTAGTAAAATTCATGATTTTCTTGCATCCATAAATTTTTGAGTTTGTGCTATGTCAGTTTTACAAATAAGGAAACTAGAGCTTAAGGAAGATAAGAGACTAAACCAAGGATTCGCAAAGAAAATGTCACCCATATGCACTTAGCTCCAATGATCACACTGCCTCACAGGAGATTGGTGTGGTATCCTACTAGGAAAGATACTGAGAAGAAGCAAAGATTCCAGTTAGGAAAGAGATAACCTGGGTTTAACTAGAGCAGTTCAGTCTTATATACCTTGGGCTTGAGGGGATAAGATTCTGATTATGTCTGGAATAAAAATAAAAATAAAAACATAAGACTGCAAAACAGCAATAGTGGACCCTAATGTAAACCAAGCACCATGGTTAATAGTACTATTATAGCAATGTTATTTCATCAGTGTAAGATATAGGAAGATGGTGTAGTATAGCGTTCCAAGACTCAATCTTTCTACTAGAGTATCTGTTAAATGGGCAGATACTGTCTGAATCAACTATTTTGAAACTACAGATATAGAGAAAGAACTGAAGGATATCAGGAAAACAATGAATGGAGAAATATGAGAATCTTAGTAAAGAGATAAAAACTTTAATAAAGAACCAAATAGAACTACTGGAATTGAAGATCACAAATGAAAAATGTCCAGAAGGGATTTGAGAGCAGATTGGAGCTGGCAGAAGAAAGAATCAGTGCACTAAAAAAAAAAGAACCTGAAATGAATCAGGCTGGGAAGCAGAAAGGAAAAAAAACTATAATTTAAAATAAACTAGAGACCTCTGGGACACCATCAAGCGTACCAATACATGCACTATGGGAGTACCAGAAGAAGAAGAAAGAAAGAAAGGTACAAAATGAATATTCAAAGAAATAATGACAAAGAACATCCCAAACTTAGCAAAAGACATGAATGTGCATGTCCAAGAAGACCAGAGAACACAACACAAGATAAACATGAAGAACATTTTACTCCAGCAAATATTGATCACACTATCAAATGCAAAGGATAAGGTGAGAGTTCTGAAAACTGCAAGAGAAAGCAACATCTTATGTCCAAGGGAGTCCCAATTAGATTGAGCGCCAATTTCTCTTCAGAAACCATGGAGACAAAAAGGCAATGGATTGAAATACTTAAAGTGATGAAAGAAAAAATTGCCAACCAAGAATTTTACATCTAGTAAGACTTTCTTTCAAAAATAAGGGAGATGTTTGTTACAAACTATGAAAGAACACTGTCAAAATCTTACTATTAATCACAGTTCTTATCTTACATTTGGTGTGTTTTCCCCCCAACCCACCCTATATTATTTTTTAAATATATTTTTTATGACAGAAGTTGTAAACTTATGAAACAATCATGCACATGTGCAGAATTCCCAAACAATACCCCTCCATCAACACACCACAATGTGGTGTGTCATTTACTACAGATAAGATAATATCATCTGATTATTGCCATGTCCATAGTGTATATTTGGCTCACTTTTTCCATACTGCCTCAGTATGAACACAGTACATCTTCTGCATAGATGAAAGAATATTATATTATTACTACTAACTACAGTCCATAGGTCACTTCAGTTGTATTTTTCCCATGCTCCTCCACATTCTCAACATCCTGCAGTAGTGATATACATTTGTTCTAGCTCACAAAGGACACTCTTGAGTCTGTACCATCCACCACAATTCTCATCCACCTCTTGATTTATTGTGCTATCCAATTCCTAGATTATTCTCAACCATTCTGTC
The DNA here is from genome assembly GCF_030445035.2 of Dasypus novemcinctus. Lineage (NCBI taxonomy): Eukaryota > Metazoa > Chordata > Mammalia > Cingulata > Dasypodidae > Dasypus > Dasypus novemcinctus. The sequence continues at coordinate 83,368,048 of NC_080684.1, read as the reverse complement.
AATTGGCATTTACATAACTAAACTACCATCTTTAGTCACATCCCATTTATGAACTAGCTGTTACTCACTGTGTGTTGCTATCCAATCTGTACATTTCCACAATTTTACAGTAAAGCTAATTAAAATTTCTACATACGTTAAACAATATATAAATGATATAAAGATAATAATCAGATTGGTTAGGGGAAAATACTTTGTTTAGTAGTAATATTTTGACAATGCTCTTTAATCATTAGTTAAAAAGGTTTAAAAACAATGCAAGTTATTGGTGGCAGGGTGAGATGTTATATATGTTTGTTGTTATACGTTTGTTTTGTAAGTTCACAACTATTTTACATTTATTGTTTATGTATATTTATGTATGAGAGATATATTTCAATTTTAAAAACTTAAAATGAGGGAGAGACTATGACATTTCCAGATAAACAAAAACTGAAGTTCATCACCACTAGACCTGCCCTACAAGCAAAACTAAAGGGAGTTCTTCAAACTGAAAGGAAAGGACACTAGGCAGTGGTTCAAAGCAGCATAAAGAAAAAAAACCTGTGATTAAAGTAACCATTTGGGTAATTATATATGACAGCATTATTGTAGTGTATTGTTTGGTATATAACCCCACTTCTTACTTCTTACAGGTGCTAAATGCAAATGCATAAAAAGTAATGATAACTCTATGGTTATGGACATACTTTGTTCAAAGATGTAAGTAGTAACAAGAACAAAAAAAAAGGAGGGATGCAGGGGTATAGGAAAAGTATATATGTATGCTGTTGAAATTAATTTGTTATCAAACCAAATGTGATTGTTATATATTAAGGATGTTAAATATTAACCCCATGGTAAGCACAAGGAAAATAAATGAAAATATATCCAGACAGAAAAGAGAAAGATCTCAATATGGCTCAACATAAAAACTCAAATAAACATAAAATCAGACATTATTGGAAGAACTGAGAGACATACAAAATCTAAATAGTAAAATAACAGAAGAAAGTAACATATTATCAGTAATGACTTTATTTTTTTATTATTTTTAAATATATTTTTATTAGAGACGTTGTGGACTTAAAAGCAATCATGCACATGTGTGGAATTCCCATACAACACAATACATTGTTGTGGAGCATTTATTACAGATTATAAGATATTATCACCAGACTATTATCGCTTACGATGGTCTATAGCATTCATTTGGTATATTTTTTCCAGGCCCCACTCTTATTAACACAGTACATCTTTGGCATTGATGCAAGAATATTATTGTATTGCTATTAACTATAGTCCATAGGTTACCTTAATTATATTTTTCCTGTGCTTCTCCACATTCTTACCATCTTGCAATAGTGATGTACATTTGTTGTAGTTCATAGGACTTTCTTGTATTTGTGCTATTAACCACAATTCTCATCTACTTCTGTGTTCCCTGTGTTATCCAGTCCCTAGATTATTCTCTAGCTTTCCTTCAATTGACATACATCCCTAGACTATGCTTTTCAGCCACAATCCCATTTATAAACCAGCTGCATTAGCTCTACTCACTATAATGTTACCATCAACTATATCCACTAACATATATTTACAGTCAAGTTAATTAAAACTTATACATACCTAAAGCATCAGTCTATCCTCTCAGCCTTCCTCTTATCTCCTATACTCTAGGTCTAAACTCCATGTGTTTATTCTTCCTATTTAGTTCATACTGTCCAGTCAAAAGGCAGAGAGAGATTGGCAGAATATATTAGAAAGCAATGTATTAGAACCAACTATATGCTGTCTGCAAGAGACTCATCTTAAATTCAAAGATATAAGTAGGTTTAAAGTACAAGGATCATGCTTCTGCTGTTAACCTCCACCTTCTCTAATTAAACAAAATAAAGATCCTTGTTGGAATGCACAGGGTAAAACCCACCATCATATGAATAAGTCATGAGTTAAATTTTCAAGAATTATTCAGACTCTTTAGTCATATATATATATTAGCTTCTATAACAAGAAAAATTAGGAAAAAGCTCAATTCTTATGAGAACTAGTTTGCATATGCATCAGTAAAAGTTTAGGGGTCCAATATACCAAAATTTGTCAAGGATACATGAGGAACTTAGTTTTCTGGATGCTTAACATTTTAGTGAACAATTAATAGATTTGTGAGATCATGATAAGGTTTTTATGAATGGTATGAATTTTATCTTCAGATGGGTTTTTTTTTTTACCTTACAGTCATGACTTCTCAAAGTTGATTTGTTGTTAATCTATTATTTTATATTTTATGCAGCAGAGATTACAAGAGATAATGGAAATAAGAAAGTTGGTTAAGGCATATTCATCTTATACATTTTTCAAGCAGAATATTTAGTGGATGCGGTGAAGTATTTACAGCAAAGCTCAAGTCCATGTGGTTTTTCTGAACAGTCTTTTAGTGTATCTCTCTTTTTGAGCAATCTGTTTTTATAGTGTAGATTCTCTTCTCCCAGATATTCACCAGATGTTTATGCCATTCTTATTTATACTTTTGTTTTAAGCATTATTTCTTACTAACATTATAAGAACATTCCCATTCATTTATTTATTCAACAAATGTTTATGAAATGCTTATTATATGATGGGTACTATGTTAACCATAACAATTTGCTAGATTGATTCTTTTTAATCATATAAGAACTTTATCAAATACAATATCAGGTCAGGCTTGGTTTTGGGGTAAAGAAAAAACATGTTCGCTCATTTTGTCTTGTTTTAATGTACTGAAAGAATAAATTGTACTTTATTCTATTTAGCAATTCTTATATTTAACACCTATTCATTCACATCATTAACCAGCAAACATTGGCGAAGTATTCAGAAAGTATAAATCAATCATTTTTTGCCAAGTTTCAATCTCCGAAGGTGCATCTAAATTAGTTTCTAAATATTCTTAAGCTTGTCTTCTGTTATGTTGAATGAGTAGTTTTAAAGTTGCTCTTAAATTTGAGATTCCATCTCTGGTGGAGAGTCCAAGTGAAGGAAGAGATTTTCCTTCAAGCAGGAAATCTTGGTAATTATCTCTAGAATTAACTAGATTTGTGACTTAGGTTATGTCACTGTCCTGTAATCTCAGCTTCATTTCTGGTAAAATATGACAGCTGGTCTATACGAGGTCTCTGGGATCTTTAATGATTTGCATTCTAACTATAAAAATAAAAATCACCAGTGTGAGCATCTGTATTTGCTCCTGTATATGTATATATTATTTCTATTCCTTAAAACTTTGAAAACTAGAAAATAATTACCTTGTGTTATATATAAGGGGACTAAAGCTCAGAAAACAAAGTGGCTTATCCATGCTTAGAAAACTTTGAAATACCTGCTCTAGCATTCAACCCAGGTCTGTCTGATTTTAAAACGTGTCTTCTACTATACCATAGGATGAAGGGCTAAAATCACTATAGTGTAAGTTATTTCCCTCACCCACTCAACACCCTAATCATAATTCAATCAAGCCCAGGTACAGATCAGATTACAAGCATAATCCAATATCTACTTTTGGAATTCATAACCATATCAAACTGCTACAGGGGAAAAATACACCAAATGTAAGATAATGACTATAATTAGTAATAAGATTTTGACAATATTTTTTCATAATATGCAATAAATGTCTCATGACAATGTAAGGTGTTGGTGAATGGTTGATGTGTGGGACCCCTGTATGATGTTATGCATGTTTGGTTTGTAAGTTCACAACTTTTACTCTACACTTATTGTTTATTTATGTTCTTATACAAATGATATAAGGATAATAATACTTTGGTTAGTAGTAATATTTTGACAATGCTCTTTAATCATTAGTTAAAAATATTTAACAACAATGCAAGGTATTGGTGGTGGGATGAGTTAATGATAGTCCAGTATGATGCTATATATGTTTATTTTGTAAGTTCACAACTATTACTATATACACTTATTGGTTTTGTAAATTTATGTATGAGTCATATACTTCAATAAATTAAAAAACAAACAAAAACAAACAGCACCTTTCTACTTGTCATCCCATTTCTTTTTCCCCATAGAAAACCCTTTTCATAGCTTGCTGGCTTCTTGTTTGTTGTTTGTTTGTTTTCTGAATGCCGCTACCCACTATTCTGCTTTTTTTCTGTCTTGTTCTCTCCTGCCTGAGCTCTGGGGTCACTACATTTGTCTTGTGTTTGTAGAGGTAGTGCTCAGTAATTTGGTGCTCAATTTTTATCATAATTTTCATTCCTTTTGATGCATTTTTTTCTTATGAGTGTTCTTAGGTAGACTTTTTTATTGTGGCAAAATACACATAATGTAAGATTTACCATTTTAACCATTTTAAGATGTACACTTCAGTGGCATTTAATATAATCACAGTATTGTGCAACCATCACCAATATTTAGTTCCAGAACATTTTCATTGCCTTAAAGGGAAACCCTGTACACATTCCACTGTCCTTCTCCTTTCCCGTTAGCTGTATTCCCTGGAAACTGCTAATCTGATTTCTGTCGTATGGATTTAACTATTTTGGATAAGCCATATAAAATTTCATGTTTCATAAAAAAATAAAACCATTAAGGCGCCTTTTGTGTCTGGCTTCTTTTACTTAGCATGTTTTCAAGGTTATTCTGTATCCTACCATGCATGTACTTCAGTCTTTTTTATGGATGTATGTATATAACACATTTTGTTTATCCATTAATCAATTCATGGACTTTTGATTGTTTCACTTTTTGGCTATTGCATATAGTATTGCTATGAATATTGTGTGTTCATAGAATGAGTTTAGAAGTATTCTCTCTTTTATTTCTGGAAGAATTTTACAAGGATTGGTATTAATTGTTTTAATGTTTGGTAGAATTCAACAGTGAAGCTTTCTGGTACTGGGCTTTGTTGGGAGGTTTTTGATTAATGATTTAATCTCTTGGTCTAGGTCTATTTAGATTTTCAATTTCTCTCTTTTTTTTAAGATTTCTTTTTTATTTATTTATCTCCCCTTCCCCTCCACCCCACCCCATTATCTGCTCTCTGTGGCCATTCACTGTGTATTCTTCTGTGTCCACTTGTATTATCAGGCAGCACCGGGAAACTGCGTTTCTTTTTTGTTGCATCATCTTGCTGCATCAGCAGCTTGTGTGTGCGGCACCACGCCTGGGCGGGCTGCAATTTTTTTGCACCAGGCACACTCCTTGCACATGGGGCTCCCCTACACGGAAGTGCCCTTGCGTGGCACAGCACTCCTTGTGTGCAGCAGCGCTGCGCATGGGCCAGCTCACCACATGGGTCAGGAAACCCTGGGTATAGAACCCTGGACCCTCCATATGGTAGGCAGACACTCTTATCAGTTGAGCCACATCCAATTCCTTTCAATTTCTTTTTTATTCTGTTTTAGTAGTTTGAGTATCCAAGAATTTGTGCCTTTCATCTAGATTATCTAACTTGTTGGTATATAACTGTTCATTATGTTCTCTTATAATTTTTCTTATTTCTCTAAGACAGGGGTTCTTAAACTTTTTTTTCCCACAGACCCCTTTGCCAGTCAGGTGAAAATCATGGACCTTTACTGTATTGTGTATTACTTAATAAATATATTAATATCACACCTGCACCAACACGTCCCACAAGAAAAATGTTTTTTTGAATTTCAATTTAAGCTCATGGACCCCTTGTCAAGAACCCCTGCTCTAAGGTCAGTAGTTATACCCCAACTTTCATTTCTGATTTTAGTAATATAAGTCTTTGCCATTTTTCTTCACCAGTCTATCTAAATTTTGCTGTCTTTTCAAGGAAACAACTTTTGGTTTCATTAATTCTATTGTGTTTCTGTCTCATATTTATTTATATTTTCATTTCATATTTATTATTTCCTTTATCTGCTAGCTTTGGCTTTAGTTTGCTTTCTTTTTCTACTTCCTTAAGGAGCAATAGCCATAGGCTATTGATTCAAGACCTTTCTTCTTTTCAGTACAGGAATTTACGACTATAAACCCCCTATGTACATTGTTTTGGCTGCCATCCTCTCAAATTTTGGTATGTTGCCTTTCATTTTCATTTCAAAGTATTGTGTAATTTCTCTTTTGACTTCTTCCTTGACTCATTGGTTATTTAATAGTATGTTGTTTAATTTCCATATATTTGTGATTTTTCTGGTGTTCCTTCTGCTACTGATTTCTAATTTAATTCCATTGTGGTCAGTGAAGATACTTTGAATGACTTGAATCTTTTAAAATTTATTGAGAATTGTTTGTGGCCTAGCATATGCTCTATCCTGAATAATGTTTCATGTATACTTGAGAAGAATGTACATTCTGCTGTTTGGTGGAATGTTCTGTATATATTTACTAGGTTTACTTGGTGTTTTAGTCAAAGAGGTGCTGAGGCAAAGTACCAGAAATCTGTTGGTTTTTATAAAGGGTATTTATTTGAGGTAGAAGCTTACTGTCACAAGGCCATAAAGAGTAAATTACTTCCCTCAACAAAGTCTGTTGCCACATGTTGAGCAAGATGACTGCCAGTGTCTGCAAGGGTTCAGCCTTCCTCTTCCTCCTAAGGCTCCATGGTCCCAGCTTCTTCCAATCTCATCTGTAGGCTAGCAAAAGGCTCATCTCTCTCCCAAGGGCTCGTAATGAATTCAATATGTTAAATAAAGGAGGAGTTAAATACTTAAGGCACAGGTGGCTTTCAAGAAATATATATCAGAAAAGTGATTAAAAATGTAGAAATCATGTGAGCTAAAAGCTAGAGTGAGGAAATTTATTAAATTCATGTGATACCTCTATCTGCATTGTAGAAAAACTCTCTTTGAAAAACAAGCAGTAAACAAAAGGATGGTAAATCAAATACCTTAGGAGAAAAATTAAATCGAGTTATGTATTTAAAGTATCCAAGTTCCTAGCAGAAAAATTCTTTCCAAGACAAACGAGGCAGAAGGATCCTAAAAATAATGTCAGCAGCCCAATTTTACAAACCCCACATAACTCTGAGGCCAGATCCATCCAAGGGTGATTGAGACTGGTGTAAAATAATTTAAAAGCAAGCATGAATGAATTTTATGAAGGCTATCCATGCACAAAGAGAAATTTTACAAAAAGCATTTTTCTGGCCTAAGCTGGGCACCAACTACAGTACTGGTTTAGCTCTGCAGGTGGTGCCAAGTATTCTTTACAAAGATCTGCACACCCTTTTATAGGATATGTGTTTCTGGATCAGAATGAAAGGAGACCCACTTCCTTTCTTCCCTTATATACTCTTCCCCATTCCACCATAGGAACCCACATGCACTGTTTTCACTAACTCTCTGTGCAACCTGGGCCAAGTGATTTGCCCTCCTTAAAGGCCAGTTCCCTCCTCTTTAAAATAAGGGGGTTGATCTAAAATGATTTATCTCTAAAGCCCTTTATAGTCCTCAAGTTCCATGATTCCTTATGTCGCATTTAAAAATCTTTATATTCTTCTCTTTTTATATATTTAGCAACTTTAACTCTGCCTCATAAACCATAACCTCACTTTCCATTGTTGCTCTAAACTATCTCTTGTCTTGTAGCCTACTTCCTAAACTATTTGCCTTCCTTTCAATTAATATGGCCTTGCCTAAAACAATTATCTTACATTTCTTTCCATTATTTAATGTCCAACTTAAAGAGGACTGGAAAGAAAGGAAGGATTCCTCAGGTCCCTTGGTCTTGACTATCTGACTGTTCAAGCTTCTATAATGAGCAATTGGCACAATCAGTTTGGCAGTACTTCAGTCAATGTCACCATCCAGTACCTTTGAGGTAAGATGAATTGGGATAGCTTTATTGGACACCTAAAATTGATTCAATTTATAATCACCCCTGAAAGTTATTAAAATTATTTGTTTTAAACAGAAGTTTCCAGGTTGTCTTTTTCAGATTTGGAAAGGACATGGTCCAAAGCAGACAAATGTCAAAATAAACAGTTTCATCTGTTCTAAGAATTAACTTAAATGCTTTTCTTCTTTGTAAGCTATTTGGAAACAGCAGTGATTACCATGAGAAAAGTGCTGCCTATTTAAGAGGTAATTATAAGGATATGAAATTGACAACAAAATTAGTACTCTTTGTTGTTTTTCAAAATTATATTAGCACTTCCACAGCAGGCTGGATAAATCTATTTCCTACTACTTATAGCCAATTAAAATATTAATACATTTGGAATACAAAAATGCTACTGATCATATGCAAATATTATTTGCAAAATAATAAATTTATTGTGTATAGTAAGTCATATCTAAGAAAATTAGGTAGAAATGATTAATATTTGGCTCATGTGTAGTTGTTGCCTGAAAGTAATCTTTAAAACCAGTTGTAGGTTAAGAATTTATTTTTAAGAAAGTTATAAATCTCTAGTAGCTATGGTTTTATTTTCTCTAAAGGCAAGCAAAATATAAAACTAGAAAATGTATTATTTTTTTCCAAAATCTAATGTTCTTCTGTAAGTGTTCAGAGTTATTTCAGCCTCACTTTAATGAAGCATATCAGCAATTCTTATAATCATGTATTCCATGAACCTAAAAACTTCCTATCACATGTCAAACACAAGGCTAGGTAGTGGAAACATCACTGCAAACACATGGTGTCTGCCCTCAAAATGGTTAAATAGGGAACAGAAAACAATTATGGTACAATATTATGAGTGCTTCAGGAGAGGTGTATATTGGGAATTACTATTCTTAGGAAACAGGGAAACTTTCTCAGAGGCTGCAATTGAGGTGAAAAGAATGAGTGCATCAACAAAAAGGGAGAAAGGAAGTATATAAACACTATTATGGGCCATAGGGTTCACAAGGGAGAAGGAAGAGAGTTGAGCCTAATTAGGGGGACCAGATCTTGTTTGTCAGGGTAAATAATGTTAGATACTTTAACAAATCACAAATCTCATATCAGTGGCTTAACACAATGCAAGTTTATTTCTTGCACACATACCATTTGAGTATTAGGTTGGTATCCTTCCATTTGTGGATTCTCACAACCTGGTTTATTCCTCCTCATGGTGCCATCAGTGTCAGTTCAGTCAGTAATATCAAATGCTGCTGAGAGGTCAACCATAAAAGGCCCAAAACATATGCCTTGTGTGTATCACCTGTAGTTATCAGTGATGCTTTCAGGAGTAGTTTCATGGGAGCAAAAGGGCAGATGCCAGATGGCAGTTGAGGGGTGAATGAGAGGTGAGAAGAAGAGCCAGAAAACACAGAACTTTATCAAAACCTTGGATATGAAGAAAACAGATTAAAAGTCATGGGAGACATTTTTAAGTTGTTTCATTATTTATTTTCGTTTCACCATGAGAGAGAATTGAGCATGATTATATTCTGGGAAAGTGCTTCCTGGGAAGAAAAGGTTACAGATCTGAGAAGGGCAATTGGTGAGATGGAGTCCTTGAGATGCAGGAGCGGATGAGACAGATAAAGGGATTCGTCTTAGAACAGGGGCGTTATGCTTTGTCCACTGCCCTGCAAGAGAAGCAGATGAGATAAGGAAAAAGAAACTTTAAGACTGTTCCATGAGTGTCAAGGACAGTGCTTGAGGTTCAAATATACATATATGAAAACAAACTTCACATAACAGAGAAATATACCATCTATTTTAAAACAATGATGAATATTGGATCTATTCCTGAGGAATCCAAAAAGCAACAAGGCTACTTAATTTTCTTCATTGAAGATGGCTCCTACTCATCACTGAATGTGTTTGAACAGCTGGAACTTTTCATTTTTTACTTAAAAGATGTACATGTAAATTGACGTATAAGTTTTAACCATTACTTTGGAATGTATAATAATGTAAACCTTTGAAAGTTTTAAAAATTGTATTAGATATTGGTAAAATAATTTTGAGAATTCTTCCTCCTTTAAAGAAATGGAATATAATTGATTTTTTCTTTTCAAAGAAATAGGGCACTTTGATCTTTTAAAAAATATTTTGTACTTGATTAAAAATATGTTAATGAACAAATCATAGTATTCTTTTTTTTTAAGTATTATTTTATTTATTTCTCTCCCTTCCCTGCCCCCTCTCCTCATCTGCTCTCTGTGTCAACTCGCTGTGTGCTTTTCTGTGTCCGCTTGCACTGTACCCTTGGTGGCACTGGGAACTATGTCTCTTTTTTGTCACGTCATCTCTCTGCGTCAGCTCTCCATGTGTGTGGCGCCACTCCTGGGCAGGCTGCGCTTTTTTCACGAGGGGCAGCTCTCCTTTCAGGGTGCACTCCTTGCATGTGGGGCATCCTCACTTGGGGGCGCCCCTCTTGGCACAGGCACTCCTTGTGCGGGGCAGCTCTGCGTGTGGACCAGCTCACCACATGGGTCAGAAGGCCCTGGGTATCGAACCCTGGACCCTCCCATATGGTAGGCGGACGCTCTATCAGTTGAACCACATCTGCTTCCCATAGTATTCTTAATGTACGTATTTTTGCATTTCCCATTGTTTGAGAAGGTGTTTTAGGTGATGTTCTGAGGATTTTTGTTTATTTATCAGGACAAAATGTTATCTCAAAGGCCAGGTAAAGAGAAGAAAGGAACCATCTGCTTAATTTTACAAACATTCTTTCATTTCTTGAACAAATGTTGAGTTCCTACCTCTTTAGCCTTATCTTGAAGTCAGTCTCTTCCTTCATGGTTCAGCCACACTGGCCTTCTTTCATTCCCTACCCTTCTCTCAGCCTCAAGGCCTTCTCATGCTCTATTTATTCTGTGTGCCTAGAATATTCTCTCCTAGAACCACTCCCTTAGTTCGGCTGACACCTACTCATAGAGCCTGGCTCTATAGTTCAAGCTGCTTCCCTAGAGAAAATTCTCTTTGCTTACTTTCCAAGACTAGCTTATGCCCCCCAGTTAGATGCTCTCTTAGTTCCATATGTTTCTATTATGTTACATATAATTGTATTTACTTTATTTTTTTTATTTTTTTATTTTTTATTTATTTTTTATTGATTTTGTAAAAATATTACATTAAAAAAAAATATGAGGTCCCATTCAACCCCACCACCCCCACCCCACCACTGCCCCCCAGCAACATTCACTCCCATCATCATGACACATCCATTGCATTTGGTAAGTACATCTACTATATCAATTTTTGTCTAATGACTGTATCTGTTCTTAAACATTAATCTCCATGAGATCAGGGACTACCCATGTTTTGTTCATCACCATATCCCTCAATCCATATAAGAGTGCCTGGCACATAGTAGATAGTCAATAAAAAGTTGTTAAATGAGTGAAGGAATAATGGTACCCTATACTGGATACTGAAAAATACTTACTGAATCAGACAGAAAGAATCCTTATCCCCCGGAAACTCAAATTCTATAAAGGAGAAGTCATGTTAGTAAGTAATAAAAATATCATTGTGGTTAAAAATTGAATGAAGTCAGACTGTCTGAGTTGAAATCCTGGCAGTAGCCTTACCAATTGTGTATCATTGAGAAAAGAATATAATCTACCTAAGACTTAGTTTTCATATCTGTAAAATGGGATAAGTATAGTACCCACCTACGGAAAATACTGCAGACTGGCAGTATTTTAGAGTCTTAAAATTTTTTATTTTAAATAAAATGAATGGCACTTTTCAGGTTCCACTTAGAATTTGGTTCTGCTGAGTGAACTCAGAGGCAGAAAGGAGCTGGGAAGGCAGTAGTCATTTGTAACAAGTATGGTAATAGAATGTCTGGTTATTTTGGTACACATCCAGGGGAATGTCTTAAATCTAGGCCTAAGTACTGGTCCTCATGGGTTATGGCAATGGGTAGTTCTAGAAAGTCTGGTGGTGTGAATGGGTATTTCTTCTATTAGCTATAACCTGGATATCTTGATTCAGATCATGAAATATCCAAACTCAGTTCTCTGACTATTCTAGAGTTTCTCTGCACTACTTAACACCTATAATAAACTCACCTCTGCTTCAGATAGCCAAATGAGATTCCATGGCCTGCAATACTGAAATCTGGAAGATTCATTTACTGATAACTTGCTGAATGTGTTAAATTTAAATGGGCGCTTTGTCCTTGAGATCTGAACAAAAACACTGTAGCAAATAAGGCTAAGACAACCAATCCTTTATTTGGCAACCTATTTTGTATCAATACCCTTCCCCAGAATTCCTTGGGGAGCCAGTATTTTTATTGATCACATGTGTGTGTGTATATACACACACATGTGATCAATAAAAAAAATATATATATATATATATACACACACACACGTCTGTAAAGTTCAGTTGCTATTTATTAACATCTATAATATATTGGAAGAATGTATTTCTGAATTACATAACAAGTGATTTTTTTCCCTTCATGCTTATCCTTATTTTCTTATTTCTCAGAAACAGGTATGTATTGTGTATATATCTTTTAAAAAGACAAGTCTTTTAGATTTTTAGTGTTTTGCATTTTAAAAAAACATTCAAATGTATTAATCTCATGACATCCCTGTGAGGCATTTAATAATATTGCCATTATACAATAAGCCAATTACTAGAAAGAGACTAGTAATTGGTAGAGTCAGAACTTGAATCCAGCTCTTCTGACTTTAAGTCATGTCCTTTCCAGGTTTACTGCACCTGTTTGTTGGGAACAACTCTCTGTAGAATAAAATACATTTTGATAATGAGGGCAAAATGAAAGATTTGAGTTGGAGACCAATGGTTAGGTTTGTAATTTGGAGTAAGTTAATAAAATTTTGGAGTGAATTTCTATCCGTAAAATGGGAATAACAAACAAAAACTTCTGGTCAAGATTACCCCATAAGTTAACAATACATAGCAATGAAAAAATAAAGTGTAAAAGTAAAAATCTAAAAGACAAGGCCAATTTTAAAAAAACAGATAAACATTTCAGTTGGACTGGAAATGGAATTGAAACCCAAATAGTAAAAAGACTGGGGCCTGGGGATTTTTAAATTATGGCCTAGAAGTTTATTTTCTATATGACAAAGAGTGACTAAAAGGATTCCATGCAAAACTGGATATTGTAGACAATTTTTATGTTAAAAGTCAGAGTGGTGGCAAGGCAGAGGTAGGGATGATGGGGGACAGAAAACCGAAATTAAAAAATTAAAAAATCTAAATCTAAGAAATGCAGCCAAGAAAATTAACATCAAAACTGGATTCATTTCAGATGGATTAACATTTTTAAATGATTGAAGAGATAAATAACTTTCACTTAGAAAAAATAAGACATAATATAATTGATCAAAAGCAGAAAGAAATAAACTTAAAATAGATAAAAAGGAAGCAGAAATCTTATTAAGGCAAAATATGTTCTTTGAAGTAAGTCTTACAGTATCTGCTCTATTCATTTACAAGATTACAAAACCATTGTGAGAACTAAATGGGATTGTTGAACCTGTGCGTTGTGAATTGAAACATTCCATACTGGATTAAGGAATGGAGAAAGTAGTCCTGGAGATCTTTGCAATGGAAGTCTCCAAGCCATGGGACTGGTGAGGAATTGGGATAACTTTAGGAAAGAGAAAGACAATCATAAAAGTAAGAATACATTGACAAATTTCACTCCATTCTTAAATTTTCTTGAGGAATGTCTTTGGGGCACCCTGCCTAAGGCACAAAGGATCTGTGCCTTTTTTAAGTTGCCCATAAAACAGCACACTCCTATTTCTTATAGAAGAAGGAGAATGGGAAAATAAATTCCATAAATTAAAGCTATTACTGTCCTTGCCTTTTAGGGAAAAAAAATACCATCTTTGGAGGAAAATGTCTGGACCTTGGGAATTTATGCTTTTTCTATTGTGCATTTCTATAACGGTATATATTTGAAACTAGGCATACAAACCTGAATTTGTGTATTGGATATTTTAATGCAAATATGTATATGCATATCTTAATGCTTGTTCTGTTCTACTCAAAAGTGGGTGGAGATGTGACTATTATTGAGCAATTATAATTTTCATACACGTATTGTGTGGGCAGCTTCCATTCTGGCTAAGCATCTTAACAAAAGTGAAAAGCTTAGATAAGAACAGTGGGATTTTCTAAGAGTTGATATTACACTGTAAATGTTTCTAATCACTCTCTTGGGGTAAAAAGAAGCCTGTTGGGTCTTGAATTAGAAGAGAGCCATCTAGCACCAGAAGGAAAATTATCGCAAGGGGCAAACTGATATGCAGGAAAAAAAATATGGTGTCTCTTCCTACTTTTTAATACAGTCTTTATTTTAGAAGAGAAAATATCAGTCTGTATTTTGGAAGTCAGACCAAGAATGATGTTTGACCCAGAATTATAAATCTTCTATAATGCAAAACCAAAACACTTGAAAGAGCTTTTTGAAGGAACTCAGAAAAATCAAATGCCAGTAAAAACTCTCTAGCCCCAAATCATGTGAAATTAAAGTCTGGCAGTGACTCAGGTATTTGAATGTCACTCTCACTCTGTTTTAAAGACACTAAGAACTGGAAATGTGACTTTGATTCTCATATGTGAAAAAAATGTGGGAATAGCAAAGAGCTGGAGGTGAGAAAAGAAGGCTTTTCTTGAAGATGAATAAGGAATAACCAAGAAGCCTTGCTAGAAACATAACCTGATATGGGAAACAACAAAAAGGCAAATGGAGACAAATTATGTAGTAGGATTCCTTTTCTTGGCATGGGTGTCTGAAGTAAGCAAGTTCCACTGAGAATTGAGATATGGACCTGGTACTCAATCAACAAGAAATTATCTCCTTGGTGACCAAAGAACTTTAAGAACACCTCACCCAGTGATCAGTACAGAAATAAAAGGCTATTATTAGGGGGCAAAAATGGAGACATTTATAAAGCTTTAAGTATAAAATTGAGCAATCTTAAAATGAGTAATGAAACCATGTTGATCACTTTGCACCTGCTTCTTGAATTTCTATTTTTGGAGTCATCAGGTTCTTATTACTCTTGCCTAAATTATTGCAATAATTTTGTAACTGGCCTTTAGACTCTTCCCTGGTGAAAGCATTCTTCTGCTTAGAAATTTTCAGTGACTCCCCACTGCCAACCAAGTGCAAAACATGGGGCGTCAGAATTCTCTTTGATTTGGATCCAAACATATTTCTAGCCTTATCTGGCATGACTTTTCTCCATGCACTTATCTTTCAGTCAAATTGGTTAATCACTATTCCCTATCATCTTCCAGAGTGATGTTTCTAGAACACTGATATAATCCTTTTATTCCCTTACTTAAAACCCTTTACTAACTCTTACCGCTTCTCAATTCCAAATGTTTAGTATAGAAGACCCCCTAAAATCTGACCCCTGCCAAGCTTTCCATCTTTATCTATGACCACCAGATCTCAACCCACAATCCTCAAAAATAAAATCCAGCCATATGGAGCTGCTTGAATTTATCTGAAAGAAAGCAACCTGTTTCTTACCCTTGGGCCTTAGAAAAAATTGTTTCCTCCTTTCTGCTGCCCTCCTCCTGTCCTCAGTGCCCCGGGATACACCTGGGAAAAAAGGGGGGAAAGAAGCTTATTCTTTTTTCAAGATTTCTTTTTTCAAGATTGTGTTCAAGGTCATTTCCTTTATTAAAAGCCTTTCCATTCCTTTAAATCCTTTCTATTATCTCCCTCATACCCATCCACTACTCCTTCTGTGACACCAATGACAAGTAAATATTTTTATCATTTTTATCTTTCTTTGCATTAACCATTTTCTCATATGTCTATCCCTCCATTGAGGCCAGGGGCAATGTGTACCTTTGTAACCCTAGAACCTTGTACAATGCAGAGCACAGAATAGGATTCAATAAATGGAAGCTAAGTGGTGACTTCTGGAGAACAAGCCCTGTTGGGTACTCAGTGTGCTTAATAAATATTTGCTGAGAGAATGAATAAATGATGAATACTTATAACCTTTATATCAGTGTATTTACGTACTATAGTAAAATCTCTCAGACAGTACCCTGTATATGTTGTGGAATATAGTGATTCTCATCCTTTAATGTAGATGGGAATCACCTGCAGATCTTGGAAAAATAATATTCTGTTCAGTAGTTCTGAAATGAGGCCATGGTTGTGCATTTCTAATAAGATACCACAAGATGCCAGTGTTTCTGGTCTTCATACCACAGATCTATAGAGGACATTGGGGGAAGCAATTTCTCATGAGAAGTCCAGGGGTAAGACAAATGGCCAAAGGTATTCATTCAATAGAAGAGGAAGACTCCTTAGTGGTACCAGCTGTGAATATATCCAAACAGGCTTCCATTCGTGGCTATGTTAGGGGCTGAGATTTTATCTTTACTATAAACTTGACTCTTTGAGACAGGTTTTCCCCACTTCACTTCCCCACCACGATTCACTTTGTGTGATACTCTCTGAATATAACTCCCCAGATTCCATTTTGAAACTGTTCTCCAGTCTGCTTTTCATAAACCTAAGTTCTCTCTGCTTCATTGCCCCAAGCCCTGGAAATCCAGTCTTTCCAGTTTTCAGAAGTTTCTTCAGCTGCCTAAATTGTTTTGCTTCCATTTTAATCAGAAACAGCTTTCTGTTCCCAATGAACAAACCAGCTCCACCTCTGCAGAGGCCAATTTCCCAGCTGCTGCTCCTGGGATTGATAAGTACAGATCTCATTCTGAAAGACTCTCTGCTCTCCCAACCCGACTTCCAGGAGAACATGAAGTATTCAGGATGTTAAACTCTAGGGTGGCTTGGGAGAACACCAGCATTCATACTGTTGACTGATCAAATGTCATGAAAGGAAAGCAAATGTACAAGAGAAAACTGGAGATTTGGCTGGCAACCGCAGGAACTTGCAAACTCATAATATCATAGAAACTGCCAGTGTTTTGCTATTGTCATTTTATAATTAGAGATGCCATGTTAAGGTGAATTTTGACATTTACTGCTTCTAGTTGACTTTGACAGAAATATCTAGCACCATATTATAATACTGTCTCATTTTTCAGGAAGTTAAATCCAGAGGTGTCAGGTTCAATCCAACAAGTCATAATCATGTTATAACTCATTTTTATCTCTTAGAATATAAGCCATTATTGTCACATATACATACATGATTATAATTTAATTATGATTATAAAATTTCATTATTTGGAAGCATGTTAAGTGATTGCAAAGCTTTTATCCACCAATACCTGATGGAGCCATCAATGCATTGTTTCAATGACCACATCCAAATTCATAAAAACAAAAATTTGACATCTGTTAAGATATGCAAATAGACAATAAACATATAAAAAGATGCTCATCACTAGTCTTTTGGGAAATGAATACCCAAACCACAGTGAGATACCACTTCATACCCACTAGGATGGCAATGGAAAAGTACATGTGTTGGTAAGGATATGGAGAAACTGGAACTCCAAGGCATTACTAGTGGGAATATAAAATGGTATAGCACTGTGGAAAACAGATGGGTGGTTCCTCAGAAATTAAACATAAGATTACCATATAATCTGGCAATGCCATTCAGATATGTACCTCAGAATTGAAAGCAGATAATCAAACAGATACTTGTGCCCCAATGTTCATAGCAAGCAGCATTGTTCTCAAAGGCCAAATGGTGGAAACAAGCCTAGTGCCCATTGACAGATGAAAGAATAAACAAAATGTAGTATATCCACACAATAGAATACTATTCAGCCATAAGAAGGAATGAAGTTCTGATACATAGTACAACATGGATGAACCCTGAAGACATTATTCTAAATGAAATAAGCCAAACACCAAAGTATAAATATTGTATGATTACACTTATATGAAATATCTAGAATAAGCAAATTCATAAAGACAAAGTAGATTAGAGATTGCCATCAGCTGGAAGCAATGGGGCGCTATTGGGTAAAAAGTTTCTGTTTTGGATGATGAAAAAATTTTAGCAGTATAAGATGATAGCACAATTTGTAAAAGTAATTAATGCCACTGAATTTTATACTTAAGTATGGTTAAAAGAACAAATTTTACATTATATAATCTATAAAAATATAATCAGAAAAAAATCTCCTTCAATGAATAAAATGCTTTTACAATAAAAAAACAGATGCACACAAAATACTAGCACATGCACACACATTCGCATTAAGAGAAGAAGATATTAAAATATTAAAAATACTGCTGATTCCTGGGATTATGGCCAATTCATATTATCTGTTTTATACTTTCTTAAGTTTTCTTTTAATATGAAAATATACTAATTTTACTAAAAATGAATATTATATGTTATATAAATATATATCTATATAACTGTTGGAAGAAGAAGACAGGCTTCTATTTTGCTTGAAAGTAACAAACTAAATACAATTTTTTGAAAAACAAGGGAGATTTGATTTCATAAAGGAAATGGAATATACTTACTAATAAATGGAACACCCAGTGGTGGCGTTAGTAGGCCCCCCTTACTAAAGACCCTTCTCCAAAAGCTGAGAGACTAATCAGGAAATAGGGGAGGCTGAGAAGGTGTACTGTACTGATTGGTTTGGGGATCAGAAGACATCTAAGTGTCTCCTCTGGATTTCTGTGCATGCTATTTCTTTTGAAAATATTTAAATGATGATTAGTAACTTTTAAGTTAAAAGGACAAACGTATTCCCTTGAGAAGAGGTAAGTTACTTTATACAAGCTCTTCATAGTCAAGAATGAAGGTTTCTTATGGAAATATTAGATTAAATTTTCTTGGAATGAAAAGACATTAGACTTTTGTGTTTGTGCACAACTGGCTAAGAGCAATTTCATGTCATTGTGAAGAGAGAAAAGATAGTAAAAGGAATAACATACACTCTATTTCAAAGGATCGTATTAAGCTGAGATAAGTTGATATGTAAGTACTCTCTTAGGAACCAAGAAATGTGCTCCAGTTAAAAGCAAACTCAAGAGATGTTTAGTGCAGGGAACAACCATTGACATCTTCTGGTCCCTTGTTTCCTAAGTGTAGTTGCACATTTCCTGAACTGAAACACTGTCTTTGCCATTCACATACATTGGTCAAGTTATTAAGATCTCTGTGCCACAGCTTCTCCACCCATAAGATCTTGATAAAAATAGATATTGTGAGGATTATGAGTCAATGCAAATAAAGAACTTAGAATAGCACCTGGCACCTAGTGAGATTTAAATAAACATTAGGTAGTATTATTCTGGATATGTATGGACGTTAAAAAATATTAGTGCTCATGTATTTAGTGTCCATTAAAAATATATAACCATGGTCAAGCAAGATGCTAGTGTAAGACACTCCAGGGCATCCTGCCTCCACAGAATCTTTGAACAAAATGCAAAAATGACAGAGCCATCTTCCTTAAAACTTTTATAAAAGGTTAAAAGGGTTGAAGTAACTGGGTGAAGCTGAGTCAAGAAAATGTAGCTTTTAGAATGTCAAGAGTGAGTATAAGCCCAGGACAAGCTGCAGGCTCAAAAAAGACACTCCACTTTTGCCCTAGGCTGTTCTTGATAGGAGGGCTGATCTCTGAAGAAGAGCATTAGCTAAGGCAGCAATATTTTGCATAGACTGTGAGAGGTAATTTTTGCATTGGCTTGTTTGGTTTTGGTAGCTACTGGAACTCAAGGGAAATCCCTGCCATATCAGTATCTGGATACAAACTTAAGAAAGGGACAGCTCAGGGACTAAATCCCAGAGTTAACACATTAAAATATTAAAATGTACAATGGGCAACAATTAAAATATTAACATGTACATTGTGCAATAAAAGATCACAAGACAAATATGAAAAAGGAAATGATGGCTTTTCTAAAGTAACAAGCTAAGATTCAGAAATCATCAAAAACAGAAAACCAGAGTTTGGACATATTGGACAAAACTTTAAAATATGATCTTCAATGTGCTCAAGGAGATAAAGGAAAACATGGAGACAGATTCCCACTTCACTGATTTACAACCTATTCTGTCTTCATTCCCACTTCTTACTCACACTCTGACTGCTTTTGTAAAAGGATTTAGTCAATAGCTCTTTTTCTTTCGCATTCCCTCTATTCCTTATCCCATTTCACAATGCTACAAATAGAATTTACCTCTGCAAATTTAATAACCAGCTTTAATTCTGGCAGAAAAAAATAAAATTATTCTGAATATTACAAATAAAGCAAGTGACAGACATTAAAGGTTAAAAAAACTAGCAAGTGCCATGTTTAAATAAAACATGGAAACAAGAAACAATCCTATTCAATATATTTCACACATGCAAAACTTGCAAGTTAGTGCGGTAATTGAGGCCTTTTTGGAGATGGGAAGAAATCATGTCAGGAATCCATGCTGGCCAGGATAGTAGAGTTGCCAGAAATGAAAACCATTGACTATTAATTTCAACTTTTAGTAGTTAAATGATGGTTCACAAAGGAATATAGCTACATGAGTGTCCTGCAGAAATTAGTTACACGGAGAGATTATGTTTCTTTTCATTCAAGAGACTCCTATCTAGTGGAAATATATAATGAATAATCACAGTATTGTGACACTTGCATAATAGAAATATGTAACACAATGGAAGAAATAACCAACCCTAGGTTAAGAAAGGTTATTTTGGTTATATAGGTGAACTTAATTTGAATTGCATCATAAAGGATAAGTAGAATTTGCTTAGTGGATAATATAAAGGAAAAGTAGAGGGAAAGGCCAATACAAAACACAAGGAAAATTGGGTACATTAGTGACACTACAAATCATTTGATGTGATTGGATCATAGCAGGGAGTAACAAGATATGAACAAGTAGAAGTAAATGAGGGTACTCTGGGATTTATCCCATATGAGGAAGTTGAAATCCAAAGCCAATGCTATAGGCCTGTCCCACTGTGTGAATGCCAAAGACATTCTTTTGTGGAGAATCACTTGCCTTTGATGTGTCTGTGATAAAAAAATATATATATATTTTCCTATCCATTTATTCATAAGGCTAATCTACATCATATAATGTATTCATTCAATATTAATTAAAGATAGTAAGGCCCCTTGGAAAATGTGACAGGAATATAAATTTGTACTATATAGTCATTTCATAATATCATTTAATGAAAAGTCAGGCAAGCTGACTTACTGTTCTCAAGGTAACTTAGAACAGACTGGTCTAAAAATAGAGTTTATTTCACCACTTTCTATGCAGGTACCATATAGGGCTTCCTGTTGCCTACTCACCTTTCAAGGACAGCAGGTTATAATGTTAGGCACTTTTATATTACATTGTGATAGGAGCAATGTTGCCCACTGTTTGTATGTCCCTAGAGTTTGCCAGCATCTTTTCCTGATTAGCCTACATTTCCTACCTTTTAAGATGAAGTCTCCTAGTTTTGGGCCCTAACAGATAATCCTGGGTGCAAAATAGTGCATCCATTATAGAAGGGCAGACCTAATGGCCCAAGAAACGACTCATTTAACCCAGATAGCCTTCTGCCTAGGAAACTGTCGAACGCGTTCAATGCCATTATCAAAATCCATTCCTAAAACTCCATCAAATGCTTCTGGTGTACTCTGATAAAAACTCATTATTATATCTTTCTCATTTTTTCTTGTGATGGGAAGTAGGAAGAGTATTGTTTGCTTTGAGGGGAAAATAATGCTCTAAAATCTGTTCCTGTCAGGAAGGAATAATTCATTCCTGTCATTGTATTTAAATGTAAGCGTTTTCAACAGTATAAAAAGATAACATAAATACCAATAAAAAGTACTATGTTCCTCTCTCCCTGTGACCCTACTCTTATTTTCGTTTTAGTTCTGACTTTTAAATTATATGTACTTTTAAAATATTAATTTTTATAATTATAAAATCTAATGAAAAGCTTCCAAACCTTTTTGGTCATTTAAAAATGCCTGACACTTTTTAAAATGTGGGCAGCTTATTAATCCAGCACCCTGAACACTTTTCAGTTTGAATAATTATATTCCACCTACCTAGGTTCCCTGTGGTAGTTTCAGTTTGTATACAGAATTGTTCTTCACTTCCAGTTCCAGATACTGGTGATGTTACTTCCATATTGATACTTGACGTTCATCTCTCTCCATACCCAGGGATTTTTAAGCTGAAGAAATTTTACCTTATGTCTTCCTATATACAACCTTCTTTAGATACATACACACTTAAGGGATATATCCAGTGGCCTATTTGTAATGATCCTTCTTTCCTTTTAATTCCATGGAGGTACCCCTTTACCCACAGAGTCCATATTTATTTCCTCCTTTCTGTGTTTATTTTTTTCCAACTTGCTAGAGATACTGGCAATATAGGATGTCATTTAGCAGGAGGTTATAAATCACTTGCTGGGCTATCCATCTATATTATTACTGGCAAAAGTAAGTTCTGTTTGCTTAAGAAGTAGTAATAGCACAAGTAAGGTTGACATTTGTAGTAATGTTATTATAAAATACAACTTCCAGTAAAATAAATGACAGCAACACCCACAACCACAACAATGTTAATAAGTAACGCTCACTGAGTACTTACTATGGATCAGGGATTCTTCTAAGTACCATACATATCATAATTTATTTTATTCTTTCAAAGCCCCATTGTTTTTCTTATTTTAAAGATGAAGAAACTGAAGTGTGAGATGTTAAATAACTTGCCTAAGATCACTTAGGTAGTAAGTGACAGAACTAGGCAATCTTTTTACAGAGGTTTTACTCTCAGACACTATTCTGATATTTCACACTTCTGTGGCATCCCAATAAGGAAAGACATTAGATTTTATATTCCCTTTTTCCGAACATGAGTTGTTCACATGTAATTATTTCATTAAAGAAGGTTGATTATAAAACATAAATTTGTTATCCAAATAGGTTCAAGCCAACTAATTTACAAATCATCTTAAATCAGATCCTTGGCAAAGAAATTATGACCAAAAGAAGTAAGAGGCTTGGTTCTCTGGGTTTCCAAATGCTAAGAAGCCATGTTCCCTAGCAACAAATGTGGATTCGCATAAAGGAATTTTCAAATACCATTTATAGTAAGTCCTTCCCCCATCTCCCCTGCATTGCCACTTCACTACAAACTCATGACTACTAGGGAGAAAATGAGCTTTAAAGATTTTAAGTAGTGTTCCTAAGAGGACACCATGGTGTTTAGTCAAAATGAATGTTGCTCATAATATTGCTTAGCATTATTTAAAATTCTGTAAGTCTCTATTTTACTTTTTTCCTCATTGCTACACTGATTATAATATATAGCTATTATAAATGGTTATTACAATTTGACATTACTAACCATATGTAACTTTAGTGATTGGCCTGATACAAATTTACAAATTATAAATATCTTTAGCAATGTTCTTTTCTATATGTGTGTGTAAATATGTATGTATTATTTATGTATAAGTGACTAGATATATGTGTGCTTATGTTTATAAAAGTGTGCATGTATACATATGAATACACAAACACACACATGCATTAAGACATACCACTTGATTTATAATGGTATGACTCATAATTTGTTATTTCTACCTTGAAAACCCTATTGCAAACAGATCTTTCAGATGGTAATATAAGAATTGATAGGGCCATAAAAATTCAATGATTCTTATCCCAGGAATACAAGAATATTTTTACATTCAGAAAATGGTTACTGCCAAAAGATTAAAGGAGAAAACATATAATTATCTCAGTAGGTGATGAAGATGTATTTAATAAAATTACATACTCATAAGATTAAAAAATGAACTGCCATAAGCAAACTATGAATGGAAGATAACTGATAAAAATTGTTATTCTAAAACCTATAGCAAACATAAAAATTACTGCTTATTAAAATATACTGGGATCCTGACCAATGCAATAAGATAAGAAAATTAAATGATCCAATGGTGATTGAAAAAGAAAATACAAACTTAAATTGCATGTAGTATGTAAGATTGTATCCATAAAAAATTGAAAAGAAACTACAAACTTCTAGGGAGTTCAGCAGAGTTGATGGATATATGGTTGATATACAAAAATCAATAACATTCCTATCTACGTCTACCATAGTAATCATATATATACATGTGTGTGTTTTTATATGTGTGTAGGTGTGTGTATGTGTATGATAACCTTCATAATGGTGACAAATTTATAAATTACCTAGGCATAAATCTAATAAAAGATGTGCAAGATGTTTGTGAAAAAAATTGTATTTTGAAGATTCTAAATGATGATAAGAAAATATGCAGCAATATACCACATCCAAACTGGGTTGAATCAATATTATAGATACGCCATTTATCTCTCAATATAATCTATAAAGCCACTGTAAAATTTCAACATAGTTTTTCATGGAACTTGACAAGCATATAC
Source organism: Dasypus novemcinctus (assembly GCF_030445035.2). Lineage (NCBI taxonomy): Eukaryota > Metazoa > Chordata > Mammalia > Cingulata > Dasypodidae > Dasypus > Dasypus novemcinctus. The sequence continues at coordinate 83,343,819 of NC_080684.1, read as the reverse complement.
TAAAATTAATGAGAAAGAGAAAGGGGCCAAAATAAGCCAAGATGGTTTTGAAAAAGATAGAAGGATTTTCCTTGCTAGATACCAAATTTTACCATGAATCTATAGTAATTAAGACAACTGGTTGATGCAGAAATGCGCAAACTGGCCATGACATTTTAAAGAGCACCCAGAAGCAAACCCATGCATAAATGGAAATTTAAGGATAAAGACCCATGTAGCCTCTACTCAGTATCAAATATTTTTTAAATATATATTTTTTAAGAAATAAAGACCTTTTTTGTGCCTTTTCACCAATCTAGTTCATTGAAAATGATTTTAAAAATTTAGGAATGGAGGTAGGGGAAATAAACTAGAGAATGATATGCATGGAGCTTCAAATATATCTGTAATATATTAATGTCCTAATAATCTGAGGCAAAATTGACAAGATATAATGACTGCATCCATTTTTATTCCCTATACTTTTCTATAGGATTTTAATATTCAAATCTGTTTTTAAAAAGTTAAGGTAAAAATAGTTACTCCATGTCCAAATATTCAATCATTTTGTTAGTAAATTTTCAGTAGAACATGGAATATTGACAAAGGGCAAGGTTTGTTTCATGCTGAGCTGTTTGAACTGCTGTCTAGGGATTCCTATGTACAGAAGGGATTGAGTCATGGGTTCTAGTTTCAACTCTGAAATAAATTGGCTGTGGGACATTTGACAAGAATTAGCCTCTTTGGAACTTGGTGTCCATTTCAGTTAAATAAAAAAGTGGGGCTAGATCATTTTTGGGGTACTAACCTTCATTACAGATTTTTGCTTTATGATCTCTTACATCAGCATGCCAATTCTTGGGAGCAAAAACAATTACATTAAAGAGAGTTAAGCCTCAGCAGGAATTATAAAGCAGGATTTTTTCCTCATTCTAAATCTGACTGCCCAGCTCACTCCCCCATTTCACATAGATACACAAACTTTTCTAAAAACGTTAGAAATCTCTTAGCCATAAAAAATCTTTTGTATTTAATTTCCCCCCATTTGTTCAAGGTCCTTTCCAAAAGCATTGCTGGTTGGCAATTGGTAGTAATCCCTCAGTGCCAGGAAGGTTTATCACTGGGAGTCATATCCCATGTGGGGGGCAGGGAGTGGGGAAGGTAGTATGTTTATTTGCTGAGTTTGGCTTAGTGAGAGGCCACATTTGAATAACAAGAAGGTTATCAGGAGGTAACTCTTAGGCAATAGATATTATTGGGCTAAGTTTCAATGTTTATAAGAATAAGATAGAGAAGAAGCTTTACTATTGAGGGATTGGCCTATCAGTCTGTTTTCTTTCATTAGGTACTGCCTGTACTCTAGAGATTCTTTCTACTCTATTAGAGACCATAGCAGGAATCCCAGGATGAAAATTTAATTTTTTTTTTTTTGGTTATTGTGTGGATCTCCACCCACTGAGATAACTCCCTATGACCACATGAACACATTGATATCCCATATAGTCTCTGATATGAATTAAAATGGTGAAATGATTGTATTTGATGGCATTATGCCTAGATACCCAGGAATTGGCGAATACTTCCTTCTCAGTCATCCCCTACCCCCACCTGCTTCTCAAGAGGTTGCTAAGGGAGCACCACATAAAAAACAAGAGCAGAATGGAAATTAAAGAACCACTTTATAAAGAGCTGTACATGGATACCTAAAAACTGTTGGTCAAGAGCTTCAGGAACCTCTGTACTTGAGTACAAGACTAAGGCCTCCTCTTCTTTGAACCTTGACCTCACTGTGCATTTCATGAATTCAAATACTGCATGTAGTCAAAATGTCATATGAAATAAAATGAGTCCACCAAAGTGTGGTTCAACTTCTGTCATGAAAATGGAAATTAAAGAGAAATAGATTTTAACTCAACAAGGAAAGGATGATTTACCATGTAAGTAAGTTTCTTTTAAAGGGAGTTGATGGCTCTGGGAATAAATGACTTCTCCATCATTGGATTATGAATATTGTTTGGCATGGAAGTGGCTCAGTGATTCAAGCCTTAGATGGAGGGGTAATTTTTAAGATCCCTTCCTAGCCCTGGCTTCTCTGAGTCTAGGTAATTTGCGTGGTTATTCAAGCTTTCTTTAGCACTGATATGTGGAGAGAAAATCCCCTAGGACAGCAATATGGCTCTTGATCTTAGCTACAGAATTTTACTTGGAATATTGATGAAACAAGGTGTATTAGTCACCTAAAGGAGTCCTGATGCAAAATACCAGAAATCTCTTGGCTTTTATAAAGGATATTTATTTGGGATAGAAGCTTACAGTTACCAGGCCATAAAGCGTAAGTTACTTCCCTCACCAAAGTTTGTTGCCACATGTTGGAGCAAGATGGCTGCTGATGTCAGCAAGGGTTCAGGCTTCCTCTTCCTCTTCCTCTTAAGGCTTCATGGTCCCAGCTTCTTCCAGTATCACTGTAGGCTGGGATAAGTCTCTCTCCCAGGGCTTATTCCTCTCTGGGCTCAGCTGCTCCAATCGCTCCAGAAGGCCAGCTTTAAACTATCAGGCAAATGGCTCGCCTCTCTTCCCGGGACCTCTGTGTGTCTAATGGAGCCTTCTTTCTTTCCTTACGTATCTGCTTCTCAGTATATTTACTTCCTGGGGCTCCAGCATTAAAAACTCCCAACTAACTTCTCTGCCCTGTAGTTTTCTCGGTGAGTCTCCACCCACTAAGGAGGCGGGGACTCAACATCCTACTGATGTGGTCCAATCAAAGCCTTAATCATTATTTAATCAAGTAAAAGTGACTCTTCTGAATTTAATACAATCTAATACACCCAGAGGAACAGACCAGTTTACAAATATAATCTAATAGCTATGAATTCATAAGTAATACCAAACTGCTACATAAGGATTCCCCATTTTATCTATGTTTACAGGGACTCCAAGAGTCTGAATCTTTATATTCCTTCTCTCTCTCCCTCAAAGTACCAGTTTTTTTCTGTCGTTGTAACTGCAGGAAATTACTTCTTTTAGGAGTAAAGCAGTCCTACAACCTTCATTCTATTGCTGGAAGGAATCACCATTCTTAGTAAACAGTACTTTGGAACTGTTACATTGTCAAAGGCTTTTGTCATCAATTTAGTGTTTGTCCTTGATACATGAATCAACTATTTAATTTCATTTATATATCTATCAGCAGAGGATATACAACATGTAAAATAATACATTAACCTTTTTCTTAATTCAAGGGAGTCTAAAATACAAATTTGTTGCTAAAGATGCAAGATTATTTCATAGCAAATTCAGAGGTGAACACATTAAAATTGATTACTAAGCTATAATATTCAATGTGTTATAAATGACCAGTGCTAGACTTATCCCAAGAGTCTATGATAGACTAATATCACTCAAAATCCCAGCAACTGCCAATTACCTATTGAAATAGGAGCCCAGGGAGGCATAAAAAAAAGTTTATTATTGGAATCCAATAATATTTTATCTACTGTTATCATCCTCCTTTTCAAACAAACCTCTTTGGAGCTGTCAACAAGAACATTGTTACACAAAAATTTCACCTCTTATCTCCCTCTCACTGAGAGGCTAGAACTAGGAGAGACAAGAATGAGCACTGTGCAGGAAGTGCTTCATTAGCATAGACAAAAAGGATAGATTAGAGAGAGTGAGAGAGAAGCTTCTGGTCACATGAAACCTACCCACTCAAGAAGGCCTTTCCTTGGTCCCTTTATTTAAAATAGTCTCTGCCTCCTACTTTGCTTTGTTTTTCTTCATACAACTTATCAATATTGAAATTCTATATCTATTTACTTTTCATTTGTCTACTTCTCTAGAATGAGACAAGAACCTTGTCTAGTTCCCATCCCAAAATCCCAGGGTTTAGAAGAGTGTTTGCACATTGAAAAACCTCCAAAAAAGATTTTTTAGATAGATAGATAGATAGATAGGTAGGTAGGTAGGTAGATAGGTAGATAGGTAGATGATAAATAGATAGGAGTGACTATTAATAAGTCACAACAGATTGAGAAAATATTTAGGATAGAATGTTTTCTCTTTGAAACAGAAAAGCATCTGGGATATATAGATGGTAGGCAGAACCTGCATTTTATCTATGAAGGGTTTTCTGAATTTAGATTTTTAATGCAAGTCCACAGTTTCCAATAATATGCATGCCTTCCCCTTGTAAAAAGTGTAAGTTTTTAGATCAGCAGTAACTGAAGTGTACATTTCCAAGCGTGTGACTCTCTTAGAGATTACTTTAATGCTGCATATAAGCATTATGTAATTTTTATTAAGACGTGACCCTTTCTGACCAGTGTGTGCTTTTGCTAAGATTCCTTAATAACCAGGTGGCACTTCTGCACATTTCACAAAAGCAAACACTTAAACATTTAAATAATATGGTAACATCTTCTGGAGCTCTGGGGGCACTAGATTTTAAGTCCTTTTGGGATGGAATTTGGCATCTTAGCTTTTAATGTCATCTCCACTTTCAGCATGTTTTGGGTTAGATACAATGTGCTTTATTGATTAGATGGAAAATAAGAAGCAAGTCCAAACTCAATTTATATTCATAACTTTATACTTTAGGTAAGAGAAGAAGAAAAAAAAACTTATGTTGCCAGTTTCGATACTTTTTGTTGCTTACCAGTGTGGCTATTTTTGTTCAAAATGTTTGATAGATAACACTGAAAAAGCCAAAGAATGAAGGGAAACCAGAAAAAGTCTTAGATGAAATTGTTTTCTTTCAAACCACTCTAATAATTCATATGTCTGGCACATTACTGAAGCACAATGTCATATTTACCCCTCATTCATGATCTTTCTAAAAATTGGTGTAATTTGGTCCCCATTGACCTCTCAGGATTATTTTCAAAGGGAATCAGTGTTTTTCCAACTCTGAAAAAAATTGCTCTGAGCCTTTTTGGCATTAATAGCCAAATAAAATGAAATGGTAGGACTACTGTTGTTTTGTTGACAGGCAAAAGATGCATTCTTTTGTGCAATATATGTGTTCCTGGGAAGGGAATGCACAAAGCATACTTTAATAAATAGCTTTATATTTTAGTGCATAAAAGGAATTTACTATTTAAATAACAATGCTGTGGCAAAATTCCCTCATAAATCAAATAATTCTTTTACATGCAAATAACCAGCACCTCATTTATTCTTAAAAATCTAATTTTCACATATGAAATCTCTTTTCTCTTGGAATAAACCTGTTGTCCCATTAGAAAGAGAATCTATCTATCCTTAAATGCTGTGTGACCCTCTTCTTAGTATAGAAATTGGTGCAGAGATATGAACTCCTGCCATTTCCCGCATCCATTCTCTGCATACCTGATCAGAAAAGCTTTCACTGCACATTATTCTCTACCCTGAGCCTTTTGCCCTTCCTGTAGCATTTGAAAAGACTCTACTCTTCTCCCCATTTAAATGCAATCTCTTAGTCAGCTTATCAAAGTAATGTCATCTGATGCTAGTATCTCCAACAACTACCAATGGTTTATACTTTTTATATATACAATGCTGAACTTTTTTTAAACAAGTGCTATTGTGCATTTGTAATTGTTTATATGAATATTTATTTTCTGTTGACTTTTATAGTTATGTCTTGTATTTACATATTTATTTTCTCAACAGTTTATGTACTCCACCCAACTTTGACTTCATAAGGGGAAAAACAAAGTCTATTTGGTTAACTAACTGCCCAGTTTATAGTATGGACACAATATTTTTGAATGAACCAATGAATGAGTGTGTTCTTGTTTGCAACACCTGCTCAAAGCAGATATGATGTAACAAGTCAGCTTTTAACAATGGGAATTCATTAACTTACAAAACTTACAGTTTTGAGGCTAAGAAAAATGCCCAAAGAGAGGCATTATCAGGTAATGCTTTCTTCCCAAATATTGCCACCAGCCATCCTGAACTCCTGTCACATGGTCAGCCCAGGCACATGGCAATGTCTGCTGATCTTTCCCTTCTTTCCCAGGTTTTTTTGCTTTTAGCTTTTTGCTTCCATGGCTTTCTTTCTCTTTGTCTGAATTTCATTCTCTTAAAAAGGGCTCCAGTAAAAGGATTAAGACCCACCCTGAATGAGGTAGTTGACATCTTAATTTAAGATTCTACTCGCCAAAAGATCCTAGTACAATAAGACAGGAAAGGATTAACTTGAAGAACATACTTTTCTGGGATATATACAGCTTTGGACTATCATACTGCACCCTCAGCACCCCAAAAAGACATGTTCTTTCCATATGAAAAATACATTCATTTTATTACAGTATCCCCAAAGCCTCAAATCAGTTCAGTGGCAATATTACATACAAAGTCTCATCAAAATCAATTGCAAGTGTGATCTGTCCTGGTACACATTTCTCCTGAGTCTGTGGACCTGTGAAACTTAGAGAACAAGTTATGTACTTCCAATATACAATGAGAGGACAGCCATAGGATAAATGTTCCCATTTCTACAGGGAGATATTGGAAGGAAAACAGGAGTCACAGGTTCTAAACAATGCTGAAACCCTATAGGGCATACTCCATTAGATTTGAAGTTCTGAGAATCATCTACAGAATGATACCTTGTCCTCTGGGCTTGATAAAGCAGCAGGCTCACCCTTTTCAAAGCCTTGCACACTGGGGTGAAGGTTCCAACATCTTCAAGCATTGCAGTAGTGGGTGGACTTTAGGTTCCACCCTCCTCAAGCATCAGGGTGGTGACCAGATTGTAGGCTCCACTTCATCAAATATTGGGGTGGTGTCCAGCCTCTCAGCAGTTTCCCAGACATCTGCAAAACCTGGTGTATTAGTCAATGAAAGGGGTGCTGATGCAAAGTACCAGAATTCTGTTGGCTTTTATAAAAGGTATTTATTGGGGGTAGAAACTACAGTCCCAAGGCCCTAAAGAGTCCAACTCAAGATACTGTAAGAGGTACTTTCTCACCCAAAGTCATTGGCCATGTGTTGGAGCAAGATGGCAGGCGATGTCTGTGAGGGTTCAGTCTACCTTCCTCCTCTTAAGGCTCCATGTTCCCAGCTTTTTCCAGTCTCAGGTGTTTACTGGCATAAGGCTCATCTCGCCTCCTGGGGCTCGTTTCTTTCTGGGCTTAGCTGCTCTGATCTCTTCACAAGGTCAGCTATAGACTATCAGGCTCATCTCTTCCTGGGGCCTCTGCTGTGTCTGATGGAGCCTTCTCTCTTTTCTCACATATCTGCTTCTCTGTGTTCTCCTTCTCCATCTGTTTACTTCCATGTGAGAGTCTATTTTATCAACCCAAGGAGGCTGGGACTCAATGCTGAGTCAACACTCTAATGATGGGGTTGAATCAGAGCCATAATCTTAATATAATTTAATCAGACATCTCACCTAAATCTAATACAAAGGGTTATCATGCCAGAGGAAATGACAAGTTTACAAGAAATCTATATTTCTTTTTGGAATTCATATATAATATCAAACTGATACACCTGAGTTGTTAACACTCTTCCTGAACACTGGTAGAAGAGACCTGCCCTCTCCAAAGCTCTAGGGCATACTCCCCCTTTCCCTATACATGGGTACCTCTGCTCTCTTGCACCGAGATGTCTTCAGTCCAAACATTAGCTTCCATGCTCAGCTTTTAAAGTCATTTTTCCTTCAATCTGTCTCTTTTCTGTCCCTTTTAGTCCAAGCTTGTAGTGTTTCCATTCATACAGATCTCCCAAAAAACTTCTCAGTTTTGCACATAGTACGCAGGATTCCAAACCATCAGACAGTGGGACTTTCCACAGATCCTTTGTGGATAACTGTATTTCCAGTCCTGACTTGCACTGAAATGGCTGACTTGTTTCATATTCAGTTAAATCATCACATGGAGCACTGTTCCTTGGGGAATTGTTTCCCAGAAGCTCATAATTTTCTAAACAATCAATTTCTGGTTTCTTTGTGCCAAGCCCAGGAGTTCAGTTCTCAGCTTATCCCTTTCCTCCTCATTTTACTATAAGCTGCAAGGAGAAACCAGGCCACACTTTCCACCTTTAGTTCAGAACTCTCCTCAACTAAATATTCAAGCATGATACTTCCAAATTCTGTCTTTGATTCGACATCAGGATTCAGTTTTGCCAAATTCTCTCTGCTGCTTTAAAACAAGGTTTGCCTTCTTCCAGTTTTCAGTGACACATTCATCATTTCTATCTGCGGCCTCATTGGAAGTACCTTTAGCATCCATATTTCTACCAATACTCTCTTCAGAGCAATCTAGGCCTTTTCTCTCAAGCACCTCACAACTCTTCCTACCTCTACTCATTACCCAACTAAAAAGCCTTAAATATATATATACTTTTATTATTTACAATAGCAGCACCCCTCTTTCTTGATACCAAAATCTGTTCTAGTTTGAAGTCATTTTTCCTGTTAAAGCTGCTCAAAGCAGATACCATAAAATGTGTTGGCTTTTAACAATGGAACTTTATTAGCTTACAGTTTTGAGGCTGAGAAAAATATCCAAATTAAGGTATCATCAAGGCAATGCTTTTTCCCCAAAGACTAGCTGCTGGTGATCCTGGACTCCTCTGTCACATGGCAAGACATGCAGTGGAATTTGTTAATCCTTCCCCTTCTTTTCTGGGTTTCATTGCATTCAGCTTTTTGCTTCCTTGGCTTTCTCTTCCTTTGTCTGAATTTCATTCTCTCATCCTTTCACCCTGAATGAAGTGGGTCACATCTCAATTTAAGGTCCTAGTCACCAAAAGATTCTGCTTATAGTAGGTCCATACCCACAGGAATGGATTAACTTAAAGAACATATATTTCTGGGGTGCATACAGCTTCAAACCATCACAGAGTAAATGGTTCATATACATTTATTATATCAATGTATTATGAAAGAATAAGTGGCAAAATCCTATTTTATCATAGGGTTTCTCCTGGCCCCATTTCCATATCCTAAGATGAAACATTAAGTGCATTATAATATGTAATTCCTGTTCAATATCTCTTTCTTTACTGTGTGAGTGGTAATTCTGCTCTTTTACTGAGAAGAGATCTCAGTTTTGCACAGCATTTTTGTCTGGTAACCAAGCAGCACTTACTTTTCAATTTTCTTCAGCCCTTACACCCACATCAAACTGTCAACCAAACTACACATCTAAACTTTCACATTTGTGCACCAAACTAGATCAAGACACTCCCAAAAAGAGTATAAACAGGAGTAAAGTTATATGCATTTTACCTTCCTTTTATACCTACTGAATTTTTAACACAAGGATTTACTTACTAAAATTCTCCAGAGCTGATAGTCATGAGCCTTTATATCTCTCTCTAGCTTCTTTTTAATGGAAAATGATTTCTAAATATGTTAACATAAAAATTTGTACGAAACCAAAATGTAGATGCTACACGGAGTTTATTATAATGGGCTTTGATCTATTTTATTATTTACAAGTCTCAACTTCTGTGATAATTTAGATTCAGTGGATGTTCAATAAATGTCGGGAAAACAAAAAACCAAAATAAATTTAGTATTGGCATCATTATTTACCTATAATCCATGTCCTTCTGAAATAATTATGAGCTGCAATTGTTACATTTAGCAACCACTCATTAGATGGATCTGTAAGTCTGTATGAAATAATTTTAGCATCTTTTAGGGATACTTCCCTCAAGCCTAATTACTCTTGATTAGATTTTAAATTCTTGCCCTTAAAGAAACTCCTTTTAATATTGACTTTTTTCTTCCAGTAAATTATATAAATTTTTTTTTCTAAAGCATAGTAGTTGCCTAGTTGTTGAATAGATCCCATTATCTGTTAGACTGAACCATTCACATCAAGCATTTAGCATTCAATGCAGCTTGTCCCAGTATTGATTTGATTGCAGCCATCTATATTGACCACACAGACAAATTCGATAAACATTGGAAGAACTGTGATCAAGTTTGCCCACCACAGATGACAATGGAATTAGGTTTGAATCATTCATTGGCCCTCTCTAAAAAAGGCAGGAAATCAATATAGCAAGCACTCATTACTGAAACTGTGTAGGCAGGGGGATGTCAACATCTAGCATCAAAAAGAAAATACAATGTGCTTAACCAAAAAGTAAAAAGAATAGAGATTTTTGAAAATTACCTATTAGGGAAACTTGTTGTATGAGTTGATTAATCTCTTTTTCCTGAATATGGGCGTGCATATAGATATGCCCTAAATACTATTTCAGATATGACCTTTAGAAACGTGGACAACTATTTGTTCTGAATGTTAATATAATATAGTTAACAAAAACCACTGCGAACAAACACTTTATTCAAAAGTAACAGTTTAAAAGCTTTGGGTCAAGAAAAATTGCAGAAGTGCTCGTGTTTACATTAATTTTCATCTTAATTACAATTTGAAAGTAAAAGAAAAGAATAAAATGATTTTTAGAAAAGTTTGCTATGACAAATATGCCTTTATTTCTTATGATATTGATATTTTTTGTTTTATTTTAACTTATGATCTCTCCTCCTCACTCACCAGAAGCTACAAACATGAATTGACTAAATGGCTTGTGGTCAAAATTGCAAAACTAACTGAAAGGTCAATAATAGCCTTTCCAGATCCACAGAGGCAGAAATTTTATATTAACCATTTGTTTTAAACCAGAAATGTCCATGAAGACAGAAAATGAATAATTTCAGCCTCATTGCCCTTGCTACTAAAAAAACTAAAAAATGGAGTTGGAAAAGACATAGAAACCATTCTTAATTTTGTTTTAAATATTAGTATTTTCCAACTTAAAAGTGTACTTCTTATTAATATAGTGACTAAATATATGGACTATGACCAGACAGATAGTATTAAGTTGAAATCCTGTTTTCTGTTACTTTCCAGCTTTATAATCTAGGCCAAATTACTTATCTTTTCTGAGCCAGTTTGTTCACCTAAAAAAATAGGGAAATAAGACTCCCTACCTCATAGGATTGATGCAAAGGTAAAATTAGTGTATCCATATTACCCAGTCCCTGGTACATAGGGAACATTCAATAAATGTTAACTGTTATATACAAACTATGAGTTAGTAGAAAAACATCCCCATTAGTTCTAATCCTGACAACTCTAATACTAGAATGTCTCGAAGGTTCAAGCAGAGCATGGAAAAAGAAACCTGACTAGAGGAAGCAAAAGTCTTCATTCAAAGGCTCTCTAATACCTTATTGCAGAAGGACACACATATACAAGACACACACACACACACAGTTAAAGTCTCCTGTGATCGTGAAAATAGAGTTTAAGAAAACAAAAGCAGAGTTTCTAAGCCCAAAAGAAATTTGGTAAAAATGTAGAGATTTGGATTGATCATGGAAAGTTATATTTAAACATGATTACCATGTTGCCAGTAGGAAGTGCTTCTTAGAATAATCAGGTTTGCAAAGACTAATAATAGAACACTGGATCTGTAGTTGCCTCTGAATCACTTGGCTGAGGAAGGGGAAAGCTAAGCCCACCATGGGGTATAGAGCACTGAATGAAGGCCTCTTAAAGACTAAACTGGGATCCTTAAGTGAAGCTCATCATTTGTATGACTTCCAGCCTTTTTATTCTGATTTTTTTTTTCTTTCAAGCAATCAAAACTATAAAATCTGTGACTTCCAGAAGGATTGGAGCTCTGTTTTATTCATTTCATAGCACAGGTCTAAGATGTAGTTGGCACTCAAAACAAGTTTGGTGGGTTACATGAATTATTGTTCTGGGTAGGAAAATTCTGTGTATAATATTGTAAGACATCCTCAAACAGCTTTAGGCTTTATATTTTCATTTGATGAGCATTTTGAACATAGACTATTATCCATGTGTTTGAAACATGGACAGGGCTCTGTAAATTGATTTTGGTATTGTTTACTTTAAGCATTCAAGCACATTGATAAATACTTCCTAATTGCTGCTTCTGTGTGCCAAAATTATGGCTCATTTCTTTCCTTATTAAATTAAATATAATTTTGGAAATGCATGTACTTTCATGTGTACCAGAAAGATTCTACTTTTTTTCTGAGTAATGTTTGGGGAAAGATTTTATTTGGCCCAATTTATTCATTTTTTCTAAAATCACCATAGATAATTCTAATGTGAGACCTCTTTTAAGCTGTGATAACAAAGTTAATGAACTAAACTGAAGCTGTATGGTTTAAAAAAAAATGTAACTCTGAAACGCCCACCAAACACAATTAATAATCTTAAAGAGAACTGCAACTTTAAGGAACATCCAAATCCCAGGAAAATATCATTTCATAAACAAGTTCATATGTTCTTTAATATGATATCTCCATACTAGTCGAATCTTTATTTAGAGGTACATTTGTCAAAGAGGCAATCATCTATTTGACAAATATTTAGCATCTGCTTGTCAAAGGCACTTTTTTCTCTTTAGGAACACAAACTGAGTAAGACAAGCAAGTTCTCTACTCTCATAATTTCTGTTCTAAAGTTAAATAGACAAATAATAAACAACTAAATAAATAAATGAATAAGATTCATTTCAGATAGTAATTAATACTGTAAAGTCAACAAAACAAATTGTGTTGATATGGAAAGATGGGGCTCTTTATTTAAATTGGGTAGTCAGGAAAAGGTATTTCTGAGATGTTACTTTTGAGGTTAACCCTGAATGGTACAGAGGATGCAGTCACAAGGAAAGCCGTGTAAAGAGAAAACAAAAAGTGCAAAAGTCTTAAAGTGATGAATATTAAATTTTCAAAGATCAGAAAATATATCACTTGTGGAGCTGGCATATTTGATTCTGCGATGATGAGAGAGAGGAAAACAGGAGCTGGAAACCAGAAGCCTCCAAGAGGCTCAAAGAGGCTCGGCCCACAAAGCACAAAGCAGCTCACAAGGAGAAGAGCCCTGCTATATGCCTGGTTTCCCTCAGCTGAGCTCAAACCTCATGAGGAAATTGGAGCAGCTCAGACTCATACAGGAGGCCCAGAGAGAGAAAAGCCCTATGCCTGGTTTTCCTCAGCTAAGCTCAAATCTCAGCTAAGCCATCTTGCTTCAACACGTGGCAGCTGACTTTGGTGTGAAAGCACCTCTTATGATGCCTCAATTTGGACTTTTCATGGCTTTGGAACTGTAGGTTTTACTCCAAATAAATTCCCTTTAGAAAAGCCATCCCATTTCTGATCCTTTGCATAAGCAGCCCTTTGGCAAACTAAAACACCACCCTAATCAAAATCCCAGGAGACTCTTTTTGTATATATTGGCAAGCTGATCCTCAAATGCATATGGAAATATGAAGGACAGATACAGAATATACAAAACGACTTTGAAAAAGAAGATTAAAGTTGTAAAACGTATACTAACTGACAGTAGGACTTGTTATATAGTGACAATAACCATGACAGTGTGGTAATAGTATAAAGATGGGTAAATAGATTAATGGAACAGAAAAAAAGAGTCCAGAAAGAGACACATGTTTATGTAATCAACTGATGTGTAACAAAGGTCCAAAGGCAATTCAGTGAAGAAAAGAGAGCCTTTTCAACAAATATTCCTAGAAAAATTGGATATCATTTTCAAAAAACAATGACTATTGGTATATAATTCATACCATATTTTAAAAACCTCAAATGGATCATTAACTTATATACAAGCCCTAATACTATAAAATTCTAGGAGAAAACATAAGTGAAAACTTTTGTGACCTTGAGGTAGACAAAGATTCTGTAAACATGATACCAAAACTATAATCCATAAAGGAAAAATGTGAAAAATTTAGACTTCATCAAAATAACTTCTGATTTCCAAAAGACCATGATAAGGGAATGAATAAGATAAATGACAGGCTGGAGGAATACATTTACAAATATCATATCTGATAAAGGACTTGATCCAGAATATATAAAGAACTCTCAAAATTCAATAATAAGAAAAAATGACCCAATTGAAAAATGGACAGAAGGGGGATCAGTGGTTGAGTGCCTGCCTCCCATGTATGAGGTCCCAGGTTCAATTCCCAGAATGGACAGAAGATTTAAACAGACACTTCTCCAAAGAAGACATACAGATGACAAATAAGCATAAAATACTCAACATCATTAGTCATTAGTCTAACCCACAGCTATTACAAAGTCTAAAATTAAAAATACTGACCATAGCAAGTATTATTGAGAATATGGAACAACTGAATTCTCATTCTCTGCTGGTTGGAATGTAAAATGGTATACCACTTTGGAAAACAATTTGGCAGTTTTTAAAATGGTATGACAACTTTGTAAAACAGTTTGGCAGTTTCTAAATCTGTTAAATATATTCCTACCACATGGCCTAGCCATTTACTCCTGGGTATTTACCAATAGAAATAAAAGTATATGTCCATACAAAGACTTGTATACAAATGTTTATAGCAACTTTATTTTTTATTAGCCTCAAACTGGAAAGGACCCAGATATTTATCAATAAGTGAACTGTTAAACAAATTGTATTATATCCATACAATGCACTATTATTCAGCAATAAAAAGGAATGAACTATTTCTACACACAGTAATATGGAATAACCCCATAATAATTATAAGTAAAAGAAGCTAGACAAAAAAGAAAGCATACAGTATGATTCCATTTACGTAAAATTCTAGAATAAAAATTCTAGAAAAAATAATGACTTATAATAACAGAACAGATAATTTTTCACCAGGGAAATGAGGGACAAGGAGAGATATGAATAAATAATTACAAAAGGACAAAGGGAAATCTTGAAATGATAGATATGTCCATTTTCTTCATTGTGGTTATAGTTTGATGCATGGACACAAATGATAAAACTATCAAATTGTACACTTTGAATGTGTTCAGTTTCTTATATGCCATTTTACCTCAATAAAGATGTCGATGTAAATTGACATAAAGGACTTCAGTGTAGTGGGCAGTGGTCAATAAAGGACATCAATGAACCTAGGGAATAGCACAGGAAAGAAAGATCCAAGATGAAGTCAGAGAGGTGGCCAAGACCTAGATCATGTAAGACCTTAAAGACCAAAATAAAGAGTTTGGCCTTTGTTCCAAGTACAGTGGGGAACCATTGGAATATTGTAAGTAGAAGTGATTTGATTTGATTTACATTTTAGACTACTACCTGGAAAATGGATTACAGAAGGGCGACAGGAGTAGAGATGGAGAGAAAGATACAGGGAAATATAAAACCTTGCTAATAAAAATGGCATTCTGGAACTTTTATATTTTAATGAGGTATGCTTTGGAGTATTCTTTGCAAAGTACTGCCTTAGTTTACCCAATACATCTGTCTCCATGTCCTATAGTTCATTTTACTAGTGTCCTGTATTTCTGTTTTCTCTACTTTAGGCACTTTAGTACTAGTACTAAAAGTACCCAAGCCTTCCTTCTCTTTACCACTGCCTATTTTTTTCCCTACCAAAGGATAGACACATTTTGAATCCAACTCTGGCTTTAAGAGGAAGAGATAGGAAAGTCTGAAAAAGCATCAGCTTAAGTGTTATGATAGGAATAGAGGATCCCCTCAGATACCTTATGAATTATTTACTACCTTCCTAGATAAGTCCTTGTGTTACTCCAGAGTTTGTCCCTTCTTTATGATGTGTCCCTATTTCTTTGGGATTCATGTCATAAGGGGTAGACAAACACAAAGGTAAGCTAGAACTTATTTAGAATTATTTAGGAGGATTCTGATCAAAGGAAAACAGAAAATCTACATATATGAATCCATTCATTTGTTTAGTTTTTTCATTCTTTCTTTCATTGTATATGTTGAATTCAAAGAAATTAAATAAAGGCTACAGATTGTGGCTATTATTTGAACCATCCCTGATTTATTCAGTTAAAATTTTCCTTAGTCTTCCTAAGGAAGGTATCTTCTTTATTTTTCTTTTAAGAGTTAAAAGAGCTCACATTTGCATCAAAGAGAGCATAGACTTTTTCAAAGACTGATGATCTTGAATCACTATAAGCTGTCTAGCTATAACAATAGGTTTTAACAGTTGCAGCAAAAGGTCTACTTAACCCAGCTATTTATATACAGGTAGTTCTTCCATGGCACTGAAAAATCCTGTGAAATTAAATTATGTGGTGAGCAGGGGAATGCTGAAGTAATACCACATTCATGCCATGGGATATTAGTGATCCCTCTTTCCTTTAAAACTGGGTCCACTCACAAAAGAGAGGAAGAGGGTAAGAGGCAAAGGTAAGTATCTAATAACAGTGACCTCTAAAAATTTGTAATGTATAATTGAAGAATAATGAGGTCCTTGTTTCTGTAGCCAACAATGTTGAACTGCAGGATTCATGTTTGAGGATCTTACTGAGAGGAAAAAATTGGGAGGGAAACATAAGAATCTGGCATTTCACCAAAAGCCAGGAAAAGAACATTTATTGAGGATATCCTAGGTCTGAATATGATGCCTTCCCATGCTATCTGTTTGGGTTTTTTGTTAATTTTTTATTTTTAAAGACGCTTTAGATTATATAAATGTTATAGCAAAAATATAGAGGATTCCCATTTACCCCAACCCTCTCCCTCCCACACTTTCCCCCATTAACAACATCTATCATTAGTTTGGTACATTTGTTACAATTGATGAACACATATTGCAGCATTTCTACTAACCATGGGCTCTAGTTTATATTATAGTTTGCATTTTGTACTGCACAATTTTTTAGGTTTTAACAAAATGTATAATGACCTATATCCATCATTTCAATATCATGCAGAACAATTCCAATGCCCCCAATGTACCCCATGTTATACCTATTCTTCCCTCTCCCTCCTTTCAGAACTACTGATGGCCATTTATATCAGTGATACAGGTTCTTCCATTGCTAGAATAATCATCATTCTACTTAAGTCCATAGTTGCGTTTCCCACTTATATTTGTCCATTCCTCAGTCCTGAAGATTGAGGGATGGTTATGCCTACTCTGTTTCTGATTGAGAGGGGCCTTAGATCCCATGAGGCAGATGTATGGAGCTGTCTTGTTTGCATTTGTAGATACTCTTTGTTTCTTGGGATGGGCATTGTCCATCATCATCTCCTTGTTAGTTGTCCTGCATGAGTCCAATGAACTGGTGAGTAGGTGTTTCAACTCTGCTGAGATTCAAGGCTCAACAAGCACATGAACAGACTGAAGGTTTAAGTCTCTGGGACATATATTTAATGAGTGTAGTAGTAATTATAGGTTCAAATACAGGGAAAAGAGTCGTGTACAGGGGAGTTATAAATGAGTTTAATTCTATTACATTGGGAAGCACATACTCCAAAGTAAGGCCCACTGATAGGGTGCCAATTCCTGAGATTGTCTGTCCTACCTGTAAGGACTAGATGTCTCTAGAGCCCTCAGGAGCCCTGCTGTTTGAGGTGCTGTTTACTGTGGCAGTTATGACCTAGGATTTACTAGCCTCATTTTCTCCATAGAAACTGACATTTGGAGGGCTTCAGTTACCTAGGGTTACATAAGAGTAGAGACTTGGATTCAAAACACTCTTGGTTCTCTTTGTATCTCACTGGCTCCTGCCTCTCCTTCACTCACTCTCTTCTTTTTTCCATCAGAATCGACTTTATCAGAACTCTGGGAAACAGTCAGTGGTTTAAAGCAAACAAGCAAATGCT
This sequence comes from Dasypus novemcinctus, assembly GCF_030445035.2. Taxonomy (NCBI): domain Eukaryota; kingdom Metazoa; phylum Chordata; class Mammalia; order Cingulata; family Dasypodidae; genus Dasypus; species Dasypus novemcinctus. Next base: position 83,326,240 of record NC_080684.1, on the reverse strand, counting down.
CAATCAAGCAAAAGACAACTTCAGAAAATGATAGGAAAGCTCTGTGGCACATTCACTTGCCCTTACCCACCCTCTTCCCTCACAGGGGTAGTCTTGACTAGGGCAGCCTCATTCCCTGTGTAGAATCTTGTTCTCTGAGCCAGAAGGAGCAGAGCAGACCTTATTCATAAGGAATCATCTTTGTCTGTTCTAACCAATCTATGGGTACCTGAAGGACTGATGGAAGGTATTGTGTTTGTTCACCTAATTCAGTACTCACTGAGGATGGAACAGATGCAGGCATTCATCAAAAACATTTTAAGTCAATGAAAAACCTGCAGCCACAAGGGACAGAATGTTTTCCTTGAGGCATGCAATAGGGTGCCTAAAGCCTCAGAGGTCATGCTGGGGAGAGAGTTTCTTTGGGAAGTTAGGGCATTCAGAAGCACCTCTGTATACCATACTGGGGAATTTAAAGAGCCACATCATGTAGGGCACATATTCAGAAAAGAACTGAAAACACCCTAAGCTTTTTTTTTTTTAATTTTTTTATACAGGGTATTTACTTGGGGTAAGAGCTTACAGATACCAGGCCATAAAGCATAAGTTACTTCCCTCATCAAAGTCTATTTTCACATGTTGGAGCAAGATGGCTGCCAACGTCTACAGCTGACCTTGTGGAGAAAACAGAGGAGCTAAGCCCAGAGGAAACCAGAAAGCCTGAACCCTCACAGATGTTGGCACCCTATGCTTTTAACTCAGATTTAAATTTCAGGGTCAGTGCAAGTAGCAAGTGCAGACTAAGAAAGAAGTGTAAAATGCCTGGCTAAGTGTTGAACAAGTGTTTCAACATAGTACAATTCTACAAAGAACTTGGAGAGGGTTTTCTTTTTTCCTCTCCTTTTTAGGCTTTGCTTTGCCCCACCCGCACCCTGCACACATTCTCTGGTTGCAGATGTAATTAGTTAAGATTAGGTCATAGATTCTACCAGAGTAGGGCGGGTCCTTCATCCAGTATGACTACTGTCCTCATAAAAAGAGTAGACTGAGATACACAGGGGAGAAGGTCATGTGAATACAGAGGCAGAGACTGGACTTAGGACGTTGCAAACCAGGGGACACCAAGAATTGAAGGCCATCACCAAAAAGCAGGAAGAGGCAAGGAAGGGCTCTTCCCTAGAGCTGTCAGAGAGAGCACAGCCCTGTCGATACCTTGACTGTAGACTTCTAGCCTCCAGAACAGTGAGAGTACACATTCCTGTTGTTTTAAAGCCACCAAGTAGTGGTCTTAGTTATGGCAGCCCTAGGAAATGAATACAGGTCCTTACGAGCCAAAACATTACAGAAAACTAAGAATGAAGTTGGAGAACTCCCACTTCCCATTTTAAAAACTTACTACAAAACTACAGGTATCAAAACAGTGTGGTACCAGCATAAGGATGGACATAAAGACAAATGTCATAGAATTAAGAGTCCAGAAATAAATAACACATATACAGCAATTTTATTTTCAACAAGGGTGACAAGTTCATTCAATGAGAAAAATAATCTTTTTAACAGATGGTTATGGGACAAGTAGATAACCACATGCAAAAAAATGAAGTTTGGGGGAGTGGATATGGCTCAACTCATGGAGCATCTGCCTACCATATAGGAAGGTCAGGGTTCAAACCCCGGACTTCCAGGCCCATGCGGTGAGCCGGCCCATGTGCAGTGCTGCCACACACAAGGAATGCCATGCCACACAGGGGTATCCCCTGTGTAGGAGAGCCCCACATGCAAGGAGTGCATCCTGCAAGGAAAGCTGCCCCATGTGAAAAAAACACAGCCTGCCCAGGAGTGGTGCTGCACACACAGAGAGCTGACACAGCAAGATGATGCAACAAAAAGAGACACAGATTCCCAGCGCCACCGAGAATGGAGGCAGACACAGAAGAACACACAGCAAATGGACATGAGAGCCGACAATTGGGGGGGGGGGGGCAGGGAGGGTGAGAAGAGAAATAAATAAAATTAATCTTTAAAAAAAAAAAGAATGAAGTTTGACACCTACCTCACAACAGATACAAAAATTAACACAAAATGAATCGATGACCTAAATATAATAATTTAAACCATAAAATTATTAGGAGAAAAATAGGGGAAAATTTACATGAACTCTGATTTGGCAGTGGATTTTTTTAAATTTTGAGATTTAATTGCATTTAAAAATATGTTTTATTATGGAATTAGTGAACTTACAAAACAATCATGTGCATGTGTAGAATTCCCACACAACACATCTTCACCAACATGCCACACCATTGTGGAACACTTGTTACAGATTATAAGATAATATCAGCAGACTGTTCCCACTAACTATGATCTATAGGGTACATTTGGTATATTTTTGTCATACCTCCACTTATTAACATAGTACATCTTTAGCATTGATGCAAGAATATTACAGTATTGCTGTTAACTATATTCCATAAGTTACATTAATTATATTTTTCCATACTTCTCTACATTCCCACCACCTGCAAAAGTTCAGGTTCACAGAAGGACATTCTTGTATTTGTACTATCAGCCACAATTCTTATCCATCTCTGGGGCACTGTTACTCAGTCCCTAGCATATACTCTAGCTTTCTTTCAATTGACATTTTCATCCCTAGACTATCCTTTTCAACCACAGTCCCATTTGTAAACCAGCTGCTACCCACTATAATGTGTTACTATCAACTCTACCCATTTCCAAGCCTTTACAGTCAAATTAATTAAAATCTCTACATGTATTAAGCATCAGAACTCCCTCTCAATCCTTCTCTTATATAATAACCTATACTCTAGGTTTTAACTCCATTTATTCATTCTTCATATTTAGTTCGTATTAGTGAGACCATGCTATGTTTGTCCTTTTGCGTCTGGCTTACTTCAACTAGTATAATGTCCTCAAGATTCATCCATGTAATCATATATGTCCCAATTTCATTTCTTATTGCAGCATAGTATTCCATCGTATGTATATACCACATCTTGTTTATGCACTCATTGGTCAATGGACACCTGGGTTGCCTCCATCTTTTAGCAACCATGAATAATGCTGCTACAAACATCAACAAACATCAGTGTGCAAATGTCTGCATTACAGTTTTCAGTTCTTCTGGATATATTCCTGAAGAGTAATTGCTGGATCACATGGCAGTTTCAAATCTAGGTTCCTGAGGAACTGCCAACCTGTTCCCTACAGAGGCTCCAACACTCCACAGTCCCACCAACAGTGAAAAAATGCTCCTATTTCTCCACATCTTCTCCAGCTCCTATCATTTTCTGTTCTTTTAATAACAGCCATTCTATATAGTGTGAGATGACATCTCACTGTCACATTGACTGCACCTCTCCAATAGCTAGTGATATTGAGCATTTTTCATGTGCCCCATGGCCACCTGTATTTCCTCTTTGGAGAAATGTCCATCCAATTCCTTTGCCCATCCTTCAGTTGATTTGTCTGCTCTTTTATCTTGCATTAAATGATCTCTTTATGTAAAATGGAAATTAAACCTTACTGGATATGTGGTTTCCAAATATTTTTTCCCATTGAGTGGGCTGCATTTTCACCTTCTGGATAAAAAACTTTGTATCACAGAAATGACTTATCCATATTTTCTTTTGTTGGCAATGCTTTTGGTGTAAGGCCCAAGAATCCACCATCTACCACAGGGTCTTGAAGATGTTTTCCTACATTTTCTTCTATGAGCTTTAGGATTCTAGCTTTTATATTTAGGTCTTTGATTCATCTTGAGTTAATTCTTGTATAAGTTGTGAGATAAGAGTCCTCTTTCTTTCTTTTGAAATATGAATATCCAGTTCTACCAGGACCATTTAATGAATAGACTGTTCTGCCTCAGCTGGGTGGATTTGATAGACTTGTCAAAAATCACTTGACCATAGATGTGAGGGTCTGTTTCTGAACCATCAATTCCATTCCATTGGTCTGTGTCTATCTTTATGCCAGTACCATGCATACTGCTTTTACCACTGTAGCTAGATAATATGATTTCAAGTCCAGAAGTGAGAGTCCTCCAACTTCGATTTTCCTTTTCAAGATGTTTCAGGCTATTCAGGGCCCATTACCCTTCCATTTGATAATTGTGTTTTCCATTTGTTTAAAAAAGGCTGGTGTAATTTTTATCAGGATTGCATTGAATCTGCACATCAGTTTGGGCAGAATTGACATCTTAATGATATTTAGGCTTCTAATCCAGGAGCATGAAATGTTCTTGTAATTATTTAGGCCTTTTTTAAAAATTGCTTTTAGCAACACATTGTACTTTTCTGAATACAATTGCTTTACATTCTTGGTTAAGTTTATTTCTAAATATTTGATTCTTTTAATCACTATCATTAATGGAATTTTTTCCCTGACTTCCTCCTCATATTGCACATTGGTAGTGTATAGAAACACCACTGATTTTTCTGTATTTATCTTCTATCCTGACATTCTACTGAAATCATTTATTAGCTCTAACAGCTTTGTTGTAGTTTTTGGAAATTTATAGGTATAGGATCATATCATCTGCAAATAGTGAAGATTTTACTTCTTCCTTTTTGATTGGATGCTTTTTATTTCTTTTTCTTGCCTGATTGCTTTAGCTAAAACCTCTAGCACATATTGAACAACAGTGATGACAGTGGTATCCTTGTCTTGTCCCTGATCTCAATGGGAAAGCTTTCAGTCTTTCACTATTGAGTACAACGTTAGCTGTTAGTTTTTCAAATATGACCTTTAACATGTTGGGAAAATTCCCTTCAATTCCTATTTGTTGTAGTATTTTTATCAAGAAAGAATGCTCTATTTTGTCAAATGTCTTTTCTGTATTAATGGATAGGATCATGTGATTTTTCTTCCTTGATTTATTTATGTGGTGTATTACACTGATTGATTTTCTTGTGTTGAAACACCTTTACATGCCTGATATAAAACCCACTTGATCATGATGAATAATTCTTTTAATGTGTTGTTGGATTCACTTAGAAAGTATTTTGTGGAGGATTTTTGCATCCATATTCATTAGAGAAATGAATCCATATTCATTAGAGAAATATTTTTTCAAAATATTTTTTTATTTTGCTTTGGTATTGGGGGATATGGCTTTATAGAATGAGTTTGGTAACATTCCTTCTTGTTCAGTTTTTTGGTACAAGTAAGCTTGGTATTAAATCTTTAAATGCTTGCTAGAACTCACCTGTGAAACCATCAAGTCCTTGTCCTTTCATTTGGGGAATTGTTTGATGACTGTTTCAATCTCTTTACTTGTGATTGGTTTGTTGAAGTCTTATATTTCTTCTCAGGTCACTGTATGTTGTTCATATGTTCCTAGGATTTTTTCCATTTCATCCTACATTGTCTAGTTTGTTGGTGTACAGTTATTCATAGTATCCTCTTATCTCTTATTTCTGTGGGGCCGATAGTAATGTCCCTGTTTTCATTTTTTATTTTATTAAATTGCAGCTTCTCTCCTTTTTTCTTTGTCAGTCTAGCTTAGGGTATGTTGATTTTGTTAACCTTCATAAAAATCCAACTTCCGGTTTTGTTAATTCTCTCTATTCTCAATTTCATTTATTTCTACTTCGATCTTTCTTATTTCATTCCTTCTATTTGCTTTGGGAATAATTTGCTGTTCTTTCTCTATTTGCTCCAGCTATGTAGTTAGGTCATTGATTTTAGCTCTTTCTTCTTTTTCAAATGTAAGCATTGAGGATTATAAATTTCCCTCTCTGCACTACCTTTGTCCCATAGGTTCTGATAGGTTATGTTCTCATTTTCATTCATTTGAGATATTTATTGATTTCTCTCATAATTTCTTCTTTGATCCACTGGTTAAGAGTGTGTCATTAAATCTCCATATATTTGTGAATTTTCCCTTTTTCCACATCTTGTTGATTTCCAACTTAATTCCATTATGATTAGAGAAAGTATATTGTATAATATCACTCTTGTTGAATTTATTGGGATCTGTTTTGTGACCAGACATATGATCGATCATGGAGAAAGATCCGTGAACATTTGAGAAGAATGTATATTCTGCTGTTTGGGGGTACAATGTTCTGTATATGTCTGTTAGGATTAGTCCATTTATTGTATTATTCAATCTCTCTGTTTCTTTATTGAACTCCTGCCTAGATGTTCTATCAATGCAGAGAGTGGTATATTGAAGTTTCCAACTATTACTGTAGCGGCATTTATTTCCCCCTTAAGTTTTGCCTCATGTATCTTGGGGCATCCTGGTTAGGTGGATATACATTTATGATTGTTATTTCTGTCTGGTGAAATGTCTCTTTTATTAATATATAATGTTCTTTCTTGTCACTAATAACAGTTTTGCTTTTAAAATCTATTTTATCTGATGTAGATATAGCTACTCCAGCCTTTTTTTTTTTTTTTTTTGGTTACTGTATGTATGGAATATCTTTTTCCAGTCTTTAATTTTCGATCTTTTGGTTTTCTTGGTTCTTAAGTGAGTCTCTTTAGATAGCACATAGATGGCATTTGTTTTCTTGTCCATTATACCAGTCTGTGTCTTTTGATTGGGGAGTTTAATCCATTAAAATTCATTATTATTACTGTAAAGACAGTTCTTCTTTCACCCATTTTGATCTTTGGGTTTTATATATCCTATTTTATTTTCACTACTCTCTTTACACTTTTAGTTACTTTTACTGTTATAATCTCCATTTCTAGACTCTTTCAAGCCTCTATCTCATGTCTTTTCTTTTAAGGCTATAGCATTCCCTTTAGTATTTCCTGCAAAGCCAGTTTCTTGGTTACATACTTTCTCAGTTTCTGTTTTTCTGTGAATATTCTCAACTCGCCCTCATTTTTTTAAATTAAAGGTGTTTTTTTTTATCCCCCCCCCCCTTTGTGGCTTTTTGCTTGCTGTCTGCTCTCTGTGTCCATTTGCTGCACACTCTTCTGTGTTTTTTGCTTGTCTCCCTTTTTGTTGCATCACCTTGCTGAGTCAGCTCTCCACAATGTTGGTGGGCCAGGCGACATTCTGTGGTGCCTGGGCCAGTGGCTCTCTGCAACATGTGGGTGAGCCTGCCTTCACAAGGAGGCCCTGGGATGTGAACCCAGGGCCTCCCATATGGTAGATGGGAGCCCAACTAATTGAGCCACAGCCGCTTCCCTCGCCCTCAATTTTGAAAGACAGTCTTGCCAGATATAAGATTCTTTGCTGGAAAGTTTTCTCTTGCCATATCTTAAATATATCATACCAATGCCTTCTTGCCTCCATGGTTTCTGATGAGAAATCGACACTTAATCTTATTGGGTATCCTTTGTATTTATATGTTGCTTTTTTCTTGCTGCCCTTAGAATTCTCTGTCTTTGGCAATTGACATTCTAATTAGTATGTGTTTCAGAGTTGGCCTATTTCGATTTATTCAGATGGAAGTACATTGTGATTCTTGGACATGGATATCTATGTCCTTCAATAAGGTTGGGAAATTTTTTAATCATTGTTTCTTTAAATATTCCTTCTACCCCTTTTCTGTTCTCTTCTCCTAATGGGACACCCTTGACATGTATGTTTGCATATCTCTTGTTTTCCTTTAGTTCCCTGAGACCCTGCTCAATTTTTTCCATTCTTTTCTTCATTTGTTCTTTAGTGTGTTCACTTTCAGAAGCTCACCAATCCTTTCTTCTGCCTCCTCAAATCTGCTGTTTTATACATCCAGTGTCTTTTTAATTTCATTTATTGTGCCTTTCATTCCCATATAATCTGCTACTTTTCTGTGTATGCTTTCAAATTCTTTTGGCTCACCCAGGGTCATCTTTAATATCTTTAATCTCTTTAGCTATCTCATTGAATTTACTAAGGAAATTTGTTTGAACATCTAGGATTAGTTGCCTCAACTCTAATCTTGTTCCTTTGACTGGACCATATGTTCCTTTTTCTTTGTATGGATTGTAATTTTTTGTTGTTGTCTCGATATCTGCTTACTGGATGTATTTATCCTGGGTGAAGTTTCTCTCTTTAGTTTAGAAATTTCTTGCCCTTTCTCCCTTGCTGGTTTTGTAGTAGGAGCCAAGATATATTGTTTGTACTACAATTGGTGGAGGCTGAAGCTGCCTGCCTTGCCCCAGGAGCTGACGAAGCTTCTCCCACCTTTATCTTCTGTCAGGGATAGGGTCAGAGCCACAGCTGTGTGTAATAGTTCAAGTTGTGAAAACCGAGATTATCTGTAGTTGCCTGGAGAGACTGCTGAAACTTCATGCCCCTTTCTCTCCTACCTGGGACAGAGATGGAGTGGTCAACAATCTATGCTTGTGGGTCCAAAATGACTGAAGTTGTCCAGCTAGACTGATGTAACCCCAGCCTCCCTCCTCCCCTGCCAGGGGTGGGAATGGAACCTCCAGAGAGCCAAAAAATCTAATCCATGTGGGCCACATGCACTTGCAGTTGCCCTGAGAGGCTGAGATAGTACTGTGCCATCTACCATTTAGGGAGTGAGGATGGAACCATAGGCACTTAACAGTTCAGTCCACGTAGGCCAAAAGTGCCTGCCATTGCCCAAAGAAGCTGAGGAAGCACCAGTCCCCTCCTGTCCTATTAGGGGGTAGGGGTAGATCTACAGATGCCCAACAATTCAGTCCCTATAGCCCAAAAGTGCCTGCCATTTCCCAAAAAGACTGAGGAAACACAGCTATCCTCCTTTCCTACTTGGGAGTGAGGATGGAGCTACAAGTGTCCAACTAGGTTGAGGTTGAGGGTGGGGGTGGAGCCATAAGCACCTTCCAGTCAAGTTCATGCAGGCCAAAAGTTCCTGCAATTGCCCAGAGAGACCTAGGAAAAACAGCTCCTCTCCTGTTCTATTGAGGTGCAGGGTTTAAGCCCCAGGTGTCTGACTATTCAGTCTCTAAAAATGCCTACAATTGCCCAGAGAGCCTGATGCAGGTCCTGCCAGCTTCTTCCCTGCTGGAGGTGGGGCTGGGGCCTAGGCTAGGGGTGTAATCCAATCTGGGTGGAAAGAAGCTGATCCCTACTGTTACTGTGATTTTCAATCAGCCCCACTTGCTCTCATTCTGTGTAAAGGGTTAAAATGGCAGCTACTGGCCTCTTTCTGACTTGGACAGGTTTAAACTTTAGCTATTCTTAGGATTATACTTTAGCCAACCAGATTTACTAATCAGTAGCTGAAGTTAGTGGCCAACTGTCTCTTCCTCCCCTATGTTTAGAAAATGGAGCTTCCAATTCAAGCCATGGAATACCTCCTGAGATGACTTGCACTGCCATTGGAGGATGGGCACCAGCCTCCTCAGCTTGGAATATTCTACTCACAAATCTTCACTGCAGATGGGTTGTCTCCTCCTTCCATTCTTTCAAAGATCTTGCAAGATGCTCTTTCGGTCTCCTAGGCTCCCCAAACAGGTTCTTTAGATAACTCTGTTTAGATTACTAAATACCCTGTAGGATGAGCTGGCTCTTGGAACATCTTAGTCAGCCACCACCTTGTCCATCTCTTTCTCTTTGTTGGTTCCTTCAGCACTAAACATCCAAGTACCCCAGAGCTTAGCTCTTGACTGTCCTCTTAGGTCTTTCTAGATCTTAGCCAGTCTCAATAGTTTAATTTCTTATACATGCTGGTGACTCCAGGTTTTTTTTAAATCTCTTGACCTGGGTCTCTGAATTTCAGGCTTTTGTGTTCAGCTGCCTATTTGATATCTCCACTTAAATATCTTGTAAGCATTTAATCTCAACATGTCAAATCTGTAGCTTCTAATTCTCACACTCCCCAAACCCATTCCTCTTCTGGTTTTCCCTGTCTCAGTTAAAGACAGTTCATTCTTTTAATTTCCTCAGAGCATCTATGGTATCTCTTTTCTCTCACATTCCACATCCAGCACATCAGCAAACTTTATTTTTACCTTTAAAAGGTAAGAAAACCTAACTACTTCTCACTACCTGCACAACTAACATCCTACATTAAGCCACAGTCTTCCTACCTGGATTACTGTAATAGCTTTCAAACTGGTCTCCCTGTTTCCACTGTTGTCTTCCTTACAGTCTATTTTCAACAGAGCAGCCGGAGTGATCCTGTAAAAGCATTAGTCAAATTATGTCACTTCTATCCCAAAACCCTCCAAGGTTTTTCATCTCCCATATTAGTAAAAGCTTACATGAGCTGGCCCTCTACTATCTTGCTGAACTTGTTTACTTCTTACCATTTTCTCCTTTGCCCGCTTTTATCTAGCCACACTGCCCTTACTTTTCCTTGAACATACTAACTACAGTCATGTCTCAGGGCATTTGTACCTGCTATTTTCTCCCCCTGGAATGCTCTTTCCCCAAGTATCAATTCACCTTACTCCTTCATTTCCCACAGTTGTCTATTCAAATATTACTTTCATCGAAGATACCATCATGACCACTGTAAAATAACATCTTCCTGTCACAACACCCCTAATTTCTCTTTACCCTTCTTTATTTTTCTCCATGACACTTATCATTACTGGGCATTTTATACATTCTATTTATTTTCTTTCCTTCTCTCACCACTAAAGCATAAGTTCTTTGAGAGCAGGGGTGTTATTTTGTTTTGGGGTTGTTGTTGTTTTTATTTAATTGTCTTTTTTTAAAGATACATAGATCACAAAAATGTTACATTAAAAAATATGAGGTTCCCATATACCCCCCTCCCAAATCCTCCCACATCAACAACCTCTCTCATCATTTTGGCATATCCATTGCTTTTGGTGAATATACCCTGGAGCACTGCCACACTGCATGGGCCATAGTATACATTGTAGTTCACACTGTCCCCCAGTCCATCCAGTGGGTTATGGCAGGATTTACAGTGACCTGCATCTGTCCTTGTAGTATCATTCAGGACAACTCCAACTCCCAAAAATGTCCCATATCACACCTCTTCCTCCCTCTCCCTGCCCTCAGCAACTCCCGTGGCTACCATCCCCTATCAATACTACATTTCCATTGCTAGAGTCACAACAGTTCTATAGTAGAATACCAGCAAGTCCACTCCAATCTATATTTTATTCCTCCATCCTGTTGATCCTGGGATGGTGACATCCACTCCACCTCTAAATCAAGAGGGAGCTTAGATCCAACATGGCTGATGGATACAAGCTGACAGTTATTTTGTTCTTGATGAACGTCTAGCACCTTTACAGTGTCTGACATGTATTAAGTTGAACTTCTACATTTCAAACAGCTGAATATTAGCATTTTCATGATTTAATTTAGTTAGTGGGTTCTCAATAAATACATCTCTGATAAATGATATAATCCTCTGATGGCCAATTCCAAAGTTCCTGTTTTACCTTACATGTAATTCTACTTCTCTCTTTCTGAAGTTGCTTCCTGACAAAATGTTTCATAATACTGAGAAGTTCTTTTATTTTTTCAAGGTCATGAAATTTGGTATATTAATTGTAGGCATTTATATAGTCAAAAAATAATAAGGGTAGTATTGTGCTTACTAATTGTTATTGCATTACCTACCACCAAACACGGTTTGTTATTTGTCTCTTAAAAAGAGCCAGGCTGGAAGAGTCAGGGCTGAACTCTAAGCAGTGCCCTGACCAGCCTTGGATTTGACTCAGGGCCTGCACATGAGCCCTAGTATCCTGACCCTGGCAAAGCACTCCTCTGCTCTTGGCTAATTACTCAGGTTTTCCTCTTACGGTAATTTTGAAAATTTACAAGCAAAAAGATATTCATTGCACAGAAGGGGTTAATTTTTACTTTACATTTTCACGTGGAATGGGTTTGCCTTGCACTCCATAAAAATCCAGCATGCAATATGTGTGGAGGTAAATAATGCTAGATTTTAAAAGATAAATCACGAAATCTCAGGAGATCAATATGGTAAGTTTTCAGTTCTCATTCATGTTGCAGTCCAATGTAGGTCACCCGGGTGATTCTCTTCTCATGCCTTATTCAGGATCCAGACGCCTCCTTTTGTTGTCCCACCTTCACCTAGGTCCTTAGACTCCTCTTTATTCACCTCTTCATTGATCCCCTAGGGGACAGTTTATGGTTTGAGCCCAGAGGTGATTTACATAACTTGTGTTCCTATAACCTGTGCCCACAGTCTATTGCCTAGAACTAATAATAGGACTACCTAACTGTAAGGAGCCTGGGAAAGAGAGTCAAGCTGTGTGCCCAAGAAGAAGAGGATAAAGCATGCGGTGAACAAAGGCAGATACTGCCTACTGCACTGCTGCCCAGTTGCCCTCTAGCATTCCTCAATGTTTGTGTTTTTTCTAAATTTTCACAAAATTAGTCTTTGAATGATTTTGTGGGGTTTGGGAAAATATCTGTTATTATTGGGATTGTTCATAATAAAGTTCCAGCTGCTGGTTCCGTTTGATACTTATTTCTGAGTAATGCAGCCAGTTTTGGAAAACTCTATTTTGTTGTCATTTTTGATAACTTTCAAAAAATATTTCATAATATTCAACTGGATTTTAAAAAGATAATCAGCATTTGTCAAAAGATAAGACTGCTACAAAAGATTACATATAGGACAATTCCATTTATATGAAATGTCCAAAGTAGACAAATCTATAGGGATAGAACTGGTTTCCTGTTTGTCTAGGACTGGTGGTGAAGGGAAGGTAAATGGGGAGCAACTGCTACAATGTTTCTTTATCAAGTGGGGGATATTCTAGAATTAGATTATGGGGATGGTTGCACAATTATTTACATATACTAAAAACCATTTAATTATATACTTTAAACCGGTGGATTTTATTGTATATAAATTATATCTCAATAAAGCTGTTAAAAATAAAGATAAGACTTCTGGCTATAGCCTTTTTTCTTATAACAGAAGAAACTTAGTTCAATTAAGTTTTCTCATTGATACAACTTTTGAAATCACTTCAATAAACCATGTCATTCAGCTAGGTAGTCAATAGATATCTACTGAGAACTTAGACCGTTTCAGACTTTATACTGGAATCTGGAAATATGAACACAAATAAAACCATGGCCACTGTCTACGAGAAACTCAAAATCTAGTGAAAAGTGAGACCTGTGAACTACAGGTTTAAAATACAATGTGCACTGCTTTTGGTACAATAATTTAGATTAAAGCATGGTAGTATAGAGCCAATGAAAGCTTATAGTACATAGATAATTTTAATATTTAGAACAATTGCACTTTCCGCATCTCGTAGAGACTTTTACTTCCTTAATTTCAGGAGGGCTTGTGCTTTCCACATTTGTGCTTAAGTCAAAGCATTTCCCTGTCTCTATTACTTTCATTCATTTATATATTAATTCAACAAGTATATGCCAGTTAGGTTGTTAGATATTGGGTAAGGTATATAGATGACTGCAATCCATTATGTGAATTCTATATTTAACTCAGCTTAGGGAAGTCTTGAAGGTTTCTTGGAGGCAATGAAACCTGACATAGGTTATAAAAGTTAAGTAAAAATCAGAAAAGAGAGGAAGAACAGAAAAGGACTAACAAAAGCATAAGGAAACAAAATGTATGGGTGATATACTAATTTAACCCCTAACATCCTAGTGGAATGTAATACTCGCTCTGAGGTTTTCTAAATCTGCTCATCCTTAGTCTATCAAATAAGGGCTCATCAGGATCTAATATGGCATGTGTGCTAAATAATTCTGGCATAGAGAAAAGGCATTATTTGTATTCTTATTGTTTTGGATCCATGACAAATTTGTCTCTTGAAAAGTTTACTTCTTAATCAAATTCTCATTAAAGCACCATCAAGTTCATTTTGATTTTTAAACTGTGTTACTGACTTAGGGAGCCAAAATCATTTTCTTTCTTCTCATGGAAAATTAAAATTGAAAATGGATTTTGTAGGCTAGCTACATCAGCCTGTGACAGACATATTTTGGTTGACTGCAATAAGATCTCCCACTACATACTCTTCTTACAATAAGTTGTGGCCACTCCTCCCCTAAAGAGGTGGGATTTAAATTTCATACCCTTGAATCTAGGATGACCTGTAATTATGACAGAAGCGACACTGTATGACCTCCAAAGCTAGGTTATAAAAAAAATATAGAGATTCTTCCTGGTCCCTTTGGGAGGCTCACTCTTAAAACCCAGCTCCCATGCTGTGAGGAAACCAGCAGTCATGAGGAAAAGCTATACGTAGGCATTCCCACTGACACCTCAGTGAAGTCTCAGTTGAAAGCCGGTGTCAGCCACCAGACATATGAATGAGAATATATTTGAGATGAAACCAGCTCCACCCACAGTCCTACTGAAACCACATTTTTAAAGTATTTTATATAGCAATAGATAAGTAGAACAGATTTCAGTACCTGGGAATAGGGTGCTGCCATAACAAAACCCTTTGTTCAACTTTTGAACAAAGTAGCTGAAAGAAGCTAGAAAGGCACTGGAAAAACTACTAATGAAGATCTAAAGGACCTCAAAGATAATGTTGATGAAATTCAATTAAAGGGCAGGTGTGAGCAGAAGCCTCAAGACCTTGAGTGGGGGATTTAAAGGAAAGTAAGGAAAATGTTATCAGAAGTTGGAGGAAAGGTGCCCCTTGTTATATAACTGGCAGAATGTCTGGAAACACTGTTGCCTGCATTAACATTGAAAAATGGGAAATAAACCTAATGAACTCTATGATCTAGCTAAGAAGATTTACAGGCAGAATATTGAAAGTGTCACCTAACTTTTTGCCATCTAAGATTTAAACACACACACAAAATACCTCCTTTTATCTGCAGATATCAAATGAATCTAAAATTAACAACTTGCTTCTGGGCAGAATTCAAAGCCAGAGAGCAGTCAATAAAACATGGTTTAAAAATGAAGCTCAGGGTGTGACCATAAAATGCTTTATTAACTCCCCAAAAGATCAAAGGCAGTGTCCTCATAGAAACTTTATGAAAGACAAAAGGCTCAGGATTTTAAGGGTATGCTTTAAGGATCTTTAAAAAATAAGGCTTCTGAGAATCTTAAGAGCATCATAGAGAACCACACAACAGTCTAACAAGTACCCCAATGTAGGGAATGACTTATCTTGAAGATATTTGTGGATATGACTTTTGTCTAATCGTGTGGATTATTAATTAACAAATATAACCCCACAATGTTTTTGAGATAACTATTCTGGTGGAAGCACCTCTGCTTGGGCTATGAGTGAGAGAGTATAGATGTAAAAGTCCTTCGGACTTCCAAGCTTTTATGGACAGAAAGCAGCCAGAAGGGATTTTCTTATGGGAAGGGAAGGCTCATTCAGAAGAAGAAGGAACCAAGAGTACAAAGATTAGAACCAAGAGCCACAGTGGACAGCTCCAATGTAATAGGACTAAATCCTAATCAAGAAACTGACAACCTGTACCTGGCTGGATTTCAGAATTGCAAAGGACCAGTAACTGCTGTGCATCTCCCTCTTTCTGAATCGGAGTTTCTATAGTGATTATCCGATGTCTTTCCTACCACTGTATGAGTGATTCGGGGGCAAATAAATGGACTCTTCAAGTCACAGTTATTTAAATAGAAACAAATGACAACTAAGGAGCTGTACCCCAGGAACTGTATCTATAAGGACCCTAATCCACAACTGGACCCGATTTAGATGGTGACCCCCTGGACTTCAAGTAGATGTCAAAATGGGATTAAGACAGGGTTCTTCAGGGAAGGGATGAGTGCATTTTGTAAAGGGGAAGTATATGAATTGCTGTAAACACAGAATGAACTTGGCAAAAATGTAATTTCCAAAATGGGCAGTAAAAAATCTCCCATGCTACACGCTCTCCTTATAGTATAGATTGATATTGAGGGCACCGCAGTATAGGTCCCCTCTCCTTACATCTGGGTGGGTCTGTGACTATAGTGGAGGTGGCACTGTGAGACCAGTGAGACCAGTAAAAGGCAATACAGTCCTATCCGGTTCTCTTGATATACTTGCTCTTCTAACCCAGTTACCATCTTGTGACGAAGCCAAGCACACACAGAGTGCTCATGTTGAATTTTTCTTGCTGAAATGACTGACGAAGCTTTTAAAATGACTTGAGACCCAGCTCACCTCTGATTGCAACTGCATGCAAGACCCCAAGCAAGAACTACCTTCCTGAACCTAGTCAGCAACAAGAATAAAATATTAATAAAATATTGTTGTTTAAGCTACTAAGTTTTGGGGCTGATTTGTTACATAGCAAGAGATCACTGGAACAAAGCCTTTATTTGCCATATTATTTTTAATTGAAAGCCCAATGAATACTTGAGAAATTTCACAAAATCATTTTCAACATGTAAGGTCACCCAGAGTTGTTGTCAAGGACAATAATAGCACTGCATAATAATTAATGGAAAGCAAATGCATTGTAGAAGTATATGAACAACTTCATGAGGTTATTGACACTGTACAAGAAAATATTTTGAAGCATATTTTCCAACAGTGCTTTAGAATAAAGTCACTTTATAGATGGTTTTGAGAAATTAGAGTTTTAAAGGTTTCTTCTTAAAAATGATTAAAATACAAACTCCTAAAATGTATGTTATGCTCAAATGTGACTGTCAGTAAAGCAAAAGAATTTATTTCATTCTTTATTTCAAATCTTGGTAGCAAAGCACTAATCAGGAATAATTATTGTCTTTACTAAAGTATTTCTTTAACCTGATAGAGCGAGCATTTGGGAAAATTGAATCATGGAAAAGATCTTAAAGAAAACTTGGCTCAGCCTCTTTTAATATCCTTTACCCTATTAGTGTTTTTCAGAAGATACTGGGGACATATTAAGAGATATCTGCATTGCTTCTACACTTAACTCAACCTTGAATGCTTAAAACTGCTTCCTGTACATCTAACCCTATGCTGGCCCAAACCACTAATTGACTTGCCTAGATTTTAATTGTTTTTCCTTAAGCACTAAGAAAGTGGTCTGCAAATATGGTTCTGTTCACATGTCTATTGTCTGTTGTACCTCAGAAAGACACAAATTTTGGGTTAGCTCCATGAAAATTGGGCAACAGCTTGTCTCCTTTATTCCAATCATTTATGGCCATTTTGTGTAATCAGACTAACTTCTTGCAAAAAGAATCTCCCTGAAGGAGGACTTAACCATCTCTGAATCCACAGTTTCTGGCCCGAATGAACTGTCTCACACTAGAGGCCCTGGCACCCAACAGAAAAATATGAAAACAAAACCCTGACATCTGGAAGTCCCACTATTACATAGTCTACCATTACCCCCACCCCAACCCCAACACACACGTATACACTTGGGCACCTTTGATTTGGTGAGTTTGGACTGCTGAACCATCTCTCTGAAGAGATGTAACATTTCTAATCAATAAATCCTCCAACTGTTACCCAATTCTTGCTTCACCCCAATCTTATCTCAACACTCGTCCTTGCCAAAAGCTCATAGCATGTCATGTTACTTGGACCTTTTCACTCATCTATTCAACAATCTGGTTATAAGTGACTTCACTTTCTAACATTTAGTTAGTACTCAATAAATATTTGTTGAATAAATGATTGAATAGCACATGTCTCAGATGAGGAAGCACTCTGGATAGCTATTCAATCACTCAACAAATAATTGTTGATGACATAGCCCATGGCTCCTTCTCCCAATAGTTTAATAACCAGTTATTTTAATTGAGTCCCTATTCAGGCCCTGTGCTACAAAGTAGGGATAAAAATTTAAATAATACATTGACCCTGACTTCAGAATTCATATTTCACTTGGAGGATAGATGCACAAATAGTTAATTATTTTACAATACAGTAAGTGCAAAGATAAAGTTTTCATAGTATAGTTAGGGAGCAAAATGAAGGAGTACCTAACCAAGCCAGAGGAAATGAAATGGAAAGATAAAGGAAGGCTTCATGAAGTCAGTGATCCATGGGCTGACTCATAAGGATGAAGACTTAGCCAGATGACACTCAGTAGGGAAAAGGAAGCCAATCAAGAGTATTCTAGGCATAGGATATAATCTAAATAAAGGCACAGAGGCAATAAACCAGGTGATGAATATGGAGTTCTGCAATCAATTTGATGTTACCAGAACATGAAGTACAAGGCAAGGATATTATGCTCAAAAGGTAGGCAGGAAATAGATGACAGAAGACCTTGGGCTTTATGCCAGTATATTCCAAACTTGTGTGAGGAAATATTCATTATTTTTTCATGTTTGTATCTGGATTTATAGGTTTTATTTTTTTAATCTTTAGTAATATCTGTGAATTTATGTGATATTTGATTGAACAAATATTAAAATAAATTAAAAATAGCTATTAAATTAAAATGTTCTTCCTTGAACAACTTAAAATGATACCACATACCACTCTGTGTGCTTTGGAAAACATTCATTTGGATAATAAGGAACCACTGAAGAACTTTTGAGTAGTGATTTGAATAGATTTCCATTGTAGAGAAAGATCTAGCAAAAATACAAAAAAAATGGATTTGAGGAGGATTAAGCTGATGTTGGGGAGACCAGTTAGTGGACTCTTATAGTTACCCAAGCAAGATATTATAGGGGCCTGAAATCAGACACTGGAGGTTGGTATTATTCACGTACTTGCCACATACCATGTAGTGTTCTGCATACTAGGGATTCAATAGTTAACATGGCTGACTAAGTCTCTGTCCCCTCAAGCCTATATTCTAGTGGGGGAGACAGGCAATTAGCAAGAAAACAAATAATCTCAAGTAAATCAAATAGGAAGATGGTGTCTTAGAGAGTAACTAACTGGAGGGTATGAGGAACAGTGAGGGTCAAATGGGATGAGTGCTGGGAAGGGCGATTACTTTAATTAAAGAATCAGTATTTAATTAATGAATCAGTATAGGCCACTCTGAGGAGGTGACTTTTGAAGCAAACATGAATAAGACAGAGTGAAGTAATTTAGGAGATAAAATGTTACTGACTAGGTGAAAGAAAGGAAGAGGCAAGGATTACCTAATTTTTAAGATATATTATATTTTAGACCCCACTAATCAACAGAACTGGGGTCTTTTGCAGGTTCTATATAGCTTTATCTCACTTTCACTCCAATACCCTATTAATCAACTTGAGATGTACCTGTGACATGCTTGAATATTGTAGATACCTTTTCTGAAAAAAATGTACTGTTCACTTTGGTTTAATGCCAAAAAAACTCATCTGAAATATCCCCATATTTTTGTTTCAAATGAAACAATGACCCATTTGGTTATCAAGTCTACCCTGTTTCCCATGTAAAATATGCTTTTAAAACTGTAAACAAAGCATTTGAATTGGTGAATTTAAATGAAACATTTTGACCAAAAAATCTGATTTCATCCCAAACTAAATTAATAAAAACCCTAAGAGTTTGTTTAATGCAATTTTATGCTGCACATATTCAATATTATTTTGGAATGATGGCTTCCTTTAGCAATGTTGGAGACTGCATACAAGAAGCATTTAATTATGAAAGCCGTAATTTGCTCAATTGATGCCTCTCTTTTATCTGCAAACCATAGATAATTTTCCTTAAATAAATTTAACCATGAAAATAACACTTACGACAGGAAAATAAAACTGTGTTTTCTTGATATAAACCAAACACTGCATAGTTAAAACTAACTGCCCAAGTGGCAAATAAGCATCTCTTAAATTCAAATTGCAAAAGTATCACTTGTTCATTTCCCAAATAAGAATTAAAGGATGTATTTTTATAGATAACTTGGGGGTTTTGTTTTCAATGTGAAACTGATTTTAAAGTAATATTAAAATTGTACTCATTTGTGTACAGTGGCTTTTCAGCAAGCCATTATATAACAACCAATAGTACCCGAATTTGTGCACAATGAATTCATAATAAGATTCATTCTCCTCCCAAAGCTAGATTTTATTCCAAAGGCAGAGCCTATTGTCTCTAAAGGAGATCTCTAATGGAAAAGATAATCAAATTGGAGAATGTTCAAAAATTTCAACCCTCCTTTCTTTTGTCTTCAGGGGAGCCATGCCTTTGCCTCTTATAAATGTTAAAGGTTGCATTTCTGAATTATTCTTCCACTTAGATCAGCTATAGCATAAAAATGGAAAGTGATTTTTTTTAAAACTTAAAGTAAAGAAATAAGGGAATTATGCTTTTGATGTTACATTTTCCACTGCATTTATGTTATTTTACAACCATTATCTTTGTCTCCAGCCCTTTAAAGTTCTGACCAAGGTATAAAACTACATGGGTGAACTCTGTGTAATAGCCATCACAGAAGAGGCAAGGTGACATAGACATAAGAACTAAACAACTGTGTGTCCTAAGTGTTGATAGAACTGAGAAATAATCTGTTTTTTCACTCAACCAAGATTCCACTTCCATTTACAATAGAGAGGGTAAGATCTACCCAGGTAATTTAACGACTTGGAACTTCTTGTCCCTCTTGTCAGAGCTCAAAATGCTTACCTCATTATGTGCGCTGAATTCCAGTAGAGTTCAGTAAAACTAAGTTACTTAGGATATGACAAATAATGAGAGTGATGTCGATGATTTTATCTATCTGTTGCCTTAAAATATACACTCTAAGCTCTTAAGGGAAGATTGAAATAGACTGGTTTCAAAAACAAGTCAAGAGCTCTTTTCATAGTCCTATACCTATTTTTCAAGTCTATTGATCTATGCTGTTTTAATACTGGAATATATATGGAATAGAATAGAATAATTAGAATATAATACCAGGAATGTAGCTGGGTTATGGTAGAAAGCACTCTAACAGCACAGTAAAATACCATGGATTTGAGTCCCACTTCTGCTAATTATTTTCATTAGATTGTTTATACTCCCCAAACATTAAGCCTACCTCTTCAACCTTATTTCTATCACTACCCTTCATGTATTCCCCCAGCAATCAAACAGTAACTACTCAGTTTTCCCATGCTATCTGGACTTTCCTATCTCCCTACCTTTGCTTATACAGTTTTCCTTTGCTTGCAATGCCTATCACTTCTTTCTGTATAGCTAAGTTCTATACATCCTACAAGGCTCATTCTTTTCCCTCTTAAACTCATAAAATGCCTTCTATAGTTACAGGTATTATAATATATCCAGTTGCATGTTTCTTTTTTATAAGCGCCTCAAGAAAATGGACATTGATTAATATTGGTTACTCCACTACCTCGGTGTGATTAAGTGTATTTGTTGAAAGATTAAATAAATGAATGAATGTATTGCCGAAGGAATCTTTATTTTCTTACTGATAAAATAGGTGCATGGTTGCTTGAATTATGTCTGCATTACTGTGAGTATGAACCCTGTGTAAATAGGATTCTTGAATAAGTTAAGGTGTGGCCCACCTGAGTGAGGACGGGTCTTAATCCATGCTACTAGAGGCCTTATCAAGAGAAGTAACCAGAAGCCAGAAGTTGAAGAAGTCAACATAGGAAGAAGCCGGAAGCTGGCAGAAACCAGATGAGCAGACACAAGAAAGGAGAGGACATTGTCATGTGGCAGGAGGCAGAGATAGAAGGCAAGGAACTCAAGAATTCCTGGCAGCTAACACCTGAATACTACTGACTCTGAGAGAAAGCAAGCCTTGCCATTATCTTGATTTGGGCCTTCTTCTAGTCTCAAAATGGTGAACCAACAAATACTTGTTATGCAATATTTGTCATGCCAGCCCAGCAAACTAAGACATGGGAAAATCATGCCCTCTTCACCAACTGTCCTCAGTATTACATTTAATTAGATATTATAATGAATACCCTTTGTAAACAAGAACATGCTACAAAAATATAAAATAGTTTAATACTGCCTTATAAGAAGAGGTAAGTAGCACTGTTTTATCTCTAATACAGAGTCAAGAGAGAAAATATGTGTTAGGAATAAAAGTATGCCTTTCCATCATGAGCCAGGCTTCAATAAGTATCCCTTTGGGTCATGATTAGGAAAAGGTATATTGTATGGAAAATTCCTTGTTTGACCAATTAGAAGCTGCTCTTAGATCTCTGAGTCATTCTTATTAAACTGGTCTAGATTGACCAAGGTTTGACACTTGTCCTCAGGTAGTGATAGAGATGTCTGAATGTCACCAATTTGGAGATAATTTCTCTGCTTCAAATTCACAGCTGTGAAGCTACAGAGTTCCTCATAGGTGCTCTCAAGCTGCCTATTTATTTCAAATGCTCTTTGATGGTACTTTACTTAAAGAGCTGGTGAGGATTTCAGTCAACCTATCAGTGGTAATGGTAACAAGGGCAGTTGGGAGGAGAGTTTAGTGGTAACCAGGCAATGTGCCAAGACGTTTGGCAGAGGCTGTAGCTCTTAACCTGGCAAACATCAGGAACATAGTACTAGCATAGCGTCTGGTATGTAAAAATTATGCAAATGGAGATGGAAGTCAGGACTCAAATAGGATTAATGTGTTTCTCTCAATTAACTACTAACCACTAACACTGAAATTGGTAATGCTGTAGAAAATAACCCACCCACTGTGTAACAAATAATGAGATGTGAGGAACCCTCTGCAAATATAATGCTCACTGCCATTTAATTACTCTCCAAACTCAGAAACCAATATAAATTAGCTCCAGAGTCAGACATAAACATTGACAGTTTTAGAAACTAGTTGTATAAGTTGAACAAGTTATATGACCTCTCAAAGTTTGTTTCTCATCTGTAAGATAGAAAGAATATTAGCAATTAGTTCATAAGATTGTTATAATGCTTAAGTAAGGTAATGGATACAAAGTACTCAATACAATGTTTGGCTATAATAAAGATTCAGTAAATGTTAGCCATCACTTTCTATATATTAGGAAGCCTCTTATGTAGATAATTTAAACTATGTAAGCCCCATATCCCGTATAAGAATAATACCTAATTGTATGAGATAGTATGTAAGTAAAAGCACTGTAGAATGATATACAAAAGTGAGGTATTAACAGAGATATGGAGAATTTCATGGAAAAGGAGGAATTTGAATGCATTTTTCTAGCTCACCTCCTCCCATATCTTCTCAGAAATAATAATGGATGTAAAAATAAAGAGGGGAAAATTTATTGTAGCATGGGGAATTAATGGGTGACATCCACATGCCAGGAATGTAAAGAATTTCTACAAGATAGAAGCAAAATGAATAACACTGAAGACATACAAGATACACGATTCCTTACATGTGAAAAATCAGCTTGTGGAGGAAGTAAGCAGAGATTTAGAAGGTTAAGGTCTGGGAACAAAAACAGACATGGGGGCTGTCTGGAGTTATAATTGGATCCTGCGTGTGTCACTGGATAGCACACCAACCACCAGAGATCAGCAAGCAAGAATCCTGTAACAGGCTCACCCCTGACTTACACTTAGGGGAAGCATTGTCACAGTTAGTTCCTAATGAGGACAACTGTGACAGGTAAAGAATGGGGAGACTGTCCCAGTTAATTCCTGGTTGCTAACCTCCATTGCAGAAAAAGAAACCTCTGTGCCTGCCATTAGATCCATTCCTCTCCTAACTCAGGCTTCTGATCAGTAGACTAGTGATTCCCAAATCTTAGCAAGCATCAGAATCACATGGAGGACTTATTAAAACCTAGATTGCTGGGCTCTGCCCCCAGATATTCTAGAGTGGGTGTTGACAATTTGCATTTCTACAAGTTCGTGGGAGATGCCAAATCTACTGATCTGGGGATCACACTTGGAGACCCACTGCTCTGGACCTGTGCTGTCCTTTAAAATGAAATTTAAATTAATGAAAATTAAATGAAATTGAAAATTCCATTCTTGATTTGCAATAGCTACATTTTAAGTGCACACTAGCCATATATAGCTTATGGCTAAATTATTAGACAGCACAGATATAGCAAGTTTCCATCATCACAAAAATTTTTACTGGACAGCCCTGCTCTAGAATAACAAAGTAAAATTGAATCAAACAGGGCCATCTCCAGTGCACAATTACAAGAGGCATATTTGTGCTATGTGAGTGAAAGCCCCTGGAATTGTGTGATATGGCAGAACTGGCAATGAATCTCAGCATTTCCTTTCTCTTTTCTCCCTTTTCCCTTCTCGTGGAACCTAAAGACGAAAAGAAGGACTCCATCCTTCCCTGCCAGAATGCATCTCAATTCCCCAAAATAGGCAAGCTAAGACCGTCCTCTGCAGGAGTGAACAAGAAGGAAAGTAACTGGATATATTAAATGATATCTCAAAAAAGGGACTTGTTCTGAGGACTCAGAAGAATGGTATCCTATGAAATAAAATTACTCCTAAAAAAAGGGAGTTTTTAAAAAAATGTTAATTCATGATCTCAACAATGTTCAGTAGACTAGTGCTGTGCGAACGCAGAATAAATAGTAATGAAGAGTCAAACCTATGAGATCAGTAAAGGCTTTGTGTAGGTGAATAATATTCATGTTAAACTCAAAATTTTAATAGGGGTAAAAAATGCATTGGCTCTTGAGAAGCCCAAGTCAATGAAGTAGAAGACTAACTCAAGATATGCAGTAGATAGAGGAAAAATATGAAGAAATAAAAATTTAAATTGTAATAGAAAATATAAAATATGGAGGAAAGATTCAAGACACACAACATACATATGGTAGAAATTTCAGAAATGAAAACAGAATAAAATGAAGTAAATGCATCAATAAAAGAGAAAATAGAAGACTTTCTTGAGCTAAAGAAAGCCTTTAAAAATAAATCACCAAAGAAATCTATTTCTGAAATAGATTTTTCTTTCAGAAATAGATTTAAACTAGGAAATTTTGTAATTACAATGATTGAGAAATCTTATAAAAATCTTCTAGACAGATATAAATGAAACCACTTACTTACAATTGACCCCCTAAGAAATGACAGGTGGACAAACAAATTAGAACAGCAAACAGCTGGTGCCCCTCCCCCAACATTATGAAGGGAGAGAAGGAAAGATTTTAAAATTCCCTGACCTGGGGTCCCACAGGCATTTCATTCTGCAGCACACCTGTGGTCCAGGCGAGTGTGCTGCAGACACTTCCCTCATTTTCTTGTTTTGTGATAAACTCTTTATTCCCTTGCCTTAAAAAAAAAAAAACAAACCTATAAATAAAACAAAAACAGGTTACTTACAAAGAAATAAAAATCTGATATCAGACTCTCTTCAACTTTAAGTACCCAGAAGACAATGGGGAAATGTCTGCACAATTTTTTGGAGAAGTGGATTAGAATTCATCATTCAAGGATTATGTGCCCAGCCAAGTTGTGCAAGATTGTAGGAACTAAGTCATTTTCAGACATGTATGTTTGAAAATAATTGCTCAGAGATATGTTTCAGTCAATCAAGAGATGAATAATAATAAAAATCTCAAGAATGGGCAAAGAAAACAGTGTAAAAGATTTGTGAATATCAAATGAAACTTACATACAATATGTTTTCAAATAATTGTTCTTTGTATGGTTATGAAAGTTAATGCAAATGTTAAAAAATGAAAATATGACATAAAATATAAACTAATTGTGGAGGTCCAGTAGGTCCCAGGCCTTGGCTCCCCCCTCCCTAAGGGAAATTCAGCCTGTAGCACAGCACACAGTGCTCCAGGACACTAGCTAAAATGTAACAGACCTCCTCGCAGGGAAACAATATACAGATGGTATGGTCGACTGTGGTTCTCCCCAGACTGTATACTTCCTTCTTACAATAACATCACCAGACTCCATTTATGTGCTTCATGTGACCCTAGCAGAAATTCCATTATGAAATGTCTTTGTTCTGAGCCCCTTTATATTGCCCCTCATTTTCCCACCTCTTTGCAGAGCGCTGTCTTCATTCTCTGGACCGCCGCCACCAGAGAGAACCCTTCCTATTCGTAAGTTCCAATAAAACTTATGTCTGACTACGTGCCAGGGGCATCCTTTGTTCTTGCAGTGGCTGCAACCCGTGCCCTTCAGGAGCTGGGTTGGAACACTAACATAGTATAAAGACTTTATCTAAAATCCCAGATTATTTTCAGGTAAATTGGGAAACAGAGGAGAGTTTGGGGAAGAGATTTAACAACTATGCTAATTTTCTCATTGAGGGATGCAAAATGGTTTAGCAGTCATGAATACCTGCTCCACCATTTATGGTCTGTGTGAACATCTCTAAGCATTAGGTGTCTCATCTATAAAATGACAATACATAATACCTACCCTCAGAATTGTGTAGGAATGAAATCAGATAATGCATTTGAAATACTTCGCACCTGAAAACACTCAGTAAATGCCAGCTATTGACTTACAAAATGAGTAATCAAGAGATATTATATGTTCAATAAGCAAAGGAAATAGATCTGAAGATGATTTTGGTAACTTAAAAATAATGGCTAAAGAAGTTCATATGTGTGTATTATCCAAAAAATTATAAAAAGTCATATATATTCTATAAAACTAGAGTGAACCAAGATCAAATGGATCAGTTATTTGAATATGACAGGTATGGAATACCATAGAACCATTATAATGAGAATGTTCTCATTGTTTAAGTATATTTAAATTTTTAAAAATTACCAATCAAAATACAGAGTTGGCCCAGTTCTGTAAGAGGAAATTATATGTGCACAGAAAAAAAAAATAGAGAATTTATATGTGAAATTGTTAATAGTGATTATTGCTAGGTGTTGGAGTTTTTGGTGTCTTTTTCTTCTCTATTTTCATTAGCATCTACAAAACATGTATCATTTTTATAAACAGGAAAAGAGACTATTTTATTTTTAAACAGCTTTATTGTTAACCATTGTTAATATTTAGGTGTATATCACTGCAGTATTTTCTTCACATACAATATCTGTATACTTTATTCACTCAAGAAACAGTTCTTTATTATCAGCTATGTTCCAGGCTTTGTTCTAATTCTGAGGATATAGCAGTGAAAAAGCAAACATTAAAATGTCTATCCTCCTCAATCTTAGTTGGGGGGGAGAAACATAAAGAAGTAAAATGTATTTTTTTTTTATTTTGATATGTGGTATGGGAAAAAAAGAAAGCAGGGAAAGGGAGAAGGTTTGGGGCTTCCTTTTCAAAGAGGGTGATCAGTGGAACCTCATTGAGAAGATAAGGAAGGAATACCTCTCTGAGAATGAACACATGGAGAAGGTAACAGAGGCAACCATGCCACTTCCTTAGGGAAGACAGTCCCAGGCTGAGGCCACCACAAGTACTGTAGCAGTTTCATATGGTTATGAATTCCAAAAATAGATATTGGATTATGTTTGTAATCTGGTCTGTACTGGGCATGATTAAGGTATGATTAGGGCTTTGATTGGGCCACATCATTAGAGCGTTGAGTCCCCACCCACGTGGGGACTCACAGATAAAAGGCATGGCAAAGGACAGAGTTGAGGGTTTTTCCTGTTGGAGTTTTGATGTGGGAGTTTGATGCTGAAGCCTTAAGCTGTAGCCTTGGGAAGTAGGCTCACAGAAGAACAGAAGCAACCCCAGGAAAAGAAGAATCCTCAGCCCAGGAAGAGAGGAACACTGAGCCCAGGAAGAAGCAAGTCCTGGGAAGAGAAGAACCCAGGAAGCCTGAACTCTCGCAGATGTCGGCTGCCATCTTTCCACAATTCGTGAAAATAGACTTTGGTGATGGAAGTAACTTATGCTTATGGCCTTGTATCTGTAAGCTCCTACCCCAAATAAATACCCTTTATAAAAACCAGCTGATTTCTGGTGTTTTGTATCAGCACCCATTTGGCTGACTAATACAAATACAGAGGTCCTGATATAGTGGAATGTCTTGATGCGTTGGGGGAATATCATGGAAGCAATAGGGCTAGGTATAACTCATTGAGAAGGAGAGTATTATGAGCTCAGGTTAGAGACGGTAGAGTGTGTACAGGGCTCAGATCATGTAGGGCCTCATATGCTATTTGAAGAGTTTGGGTTTTGCTCAGAGTGATTTCAAAGCCAGGGAAGAATTTTGAGCAGAGGGGTGGCATGATCTGATTTGCTTGTTCTGGAGTACTTTGGTTTCTGTGTGGAAAATGGCCTGGGAGGGGGTGTACAAGTATGGAAGCGAGGAGACCATTTATGAGGCTACTGCAGTAATCCAGGGGTTTTTTTTTGGGGGGGGGGCGGGGGGGAATGATCAGTGGCTTGTACCAGAGAAATAAAGGAGATCAGGTAAAAAAATAAAAAAAATTAAATTAAAAATTCAGGTTCCAGGTATATTTTAAAGGTAAAGCCAACAGGATTCTCTGCATGATTGGGTATGGGCTACGAGAGAAAGTGAGGAGTAAGGATGACTCTAAGGACAGAGATCAGGTTGAAAACAGAAATTTGGGAGTTAATCACTGTTTAGTAGGTGATATTCGTAGCACTGAAATTGAATGATACCAGCTAGGAAATAAAAGTAAATAGAGAAGGAAAGAGGCCCAAGTATACTGATTCCTAGGGCACTTCAATACATTGAAGAGATGAGAAGGGACCAGCAAAGGAGAGTGAGAAGGAGCCGCCTGAGAGTTAAAATGAAAATTCTTGATACCTTGGGAGCTAAATGAAAGTGTTCCTCTAGGAATAGTGATAATTTGTCAAGTGTATAGCAGGTTAGACAAGTAAAATAAGTTTAATACATGTCCATTTTAGCAATGAAGAGATGATTGCTGATGTTAATGGAGAAACTTCAGTGGAGGGGTATGAAACAATTGCCTATTTAGAAGGGATTTAAAAAACAAGGAGGGGAAAGAATGGAATTAGCTCCCTTTTATAGAGCTGGAATAATGTTATCCAGATTTGCTTACTTTAAGTTAATATTCCTTTTTCTGTGGTAAAGTGGTGAAGTTTATGATTTGATTACATTTCATTTTTTCTCTATCCATGGAAAACTGCATGACGCCCCTGACCTGGAAAATGCTGTGAGAGGTATTTTGTTGAATGGATATGCTGTTACCAACACCTCAGCTAAAGTGCATCTCTCCAGCTTCCATGGTCTTGAAAAATAAATAAATAAATAAGCAAAACAGACCCTGTGCTTAGGCTCCCTGACTGCAATTTTTGTAAATTTTTAAATCTGCTGAAGGGTAATGTGAAATAATAATAAATGACTTATTTTCTAGGTCACGTTATAGATGTTTAAAGCACATCTAGTTCTTTCTGGATCAGATGATAACACTAAAAGCATTGAGTGGCACTAACATTTTTATTTTACGTTAGCTATTTCTTACCATAGTAACAGCACTGCTGATTTAAAACATAACTTGCTGGATGTAATTTATCTTTACATTTCTGTATATTTTCTATGGTGTGCCTTGTTAATATAACAGGATTACACTTTTGATGACTCTCCTGCTCTTTTCAAATGAGATATCCTTTGGAATGCATGTGAGAAAAATCTAGGCCACTCATTGCTCACAGGAATAGAAAACTCACAGGATGCACTTGAATGCATTATTTTCCCCAGAGCTATTATTGAGGATATTTGGGTGACTTTGGGTTCAAATTCAGGGTATATCTTTTAAAAATTGAAGCAGAGTGACTCTTCATTTCAGATAATTTTCATCCTTTTTATATTGTAAATGGCCTTCTTTTTAATTGGAAGATTATAGATCTACTTTTTTAACTTATTTCTCCAGAGCAGTTCTTTATTTCAAGTGCCTAACAGTTGGGGCAGTATAAAAAAAGGAAGAGTTCTTAAAATAAGTCAAACCAGAGGACCAATAGCCTTGAAAACAACAGTCTTAGAGGGCCTCGTTCCTTTCTTCTCCTAATAAAGTCTCTTCTGTTTGGGAAAATGCATGGTTGCAGTGAATGTGGTATTACGAAGAAATAAATTTTGGTTAGAGAGAAACAAAATCTCTTGGTTCCAACTGTAATCACTATTGGCCATTTATATATCTGGCAGTAGGCTCTGGGAATTACTCCTAGCACAGAACTCCCTTTGAAATCCCTAACTCCCTAGGAAGTCAGAGATAGCTGAGAAACTGCCCTTATGAATTTGGCTATACATGAGAAACAAAGAAGTTAGTGGTTGAGGATAACAGAGGAAAGATGTGTGGGAAGGGTAAATATAGCTGGCTTCCTTTGCTTGCAACAGGAGCTTCTTTCAATGCAAACCCCATGCCAAGACAGATCAGGCACTCTACCAAAAAGATACAATAATTTAGTAATATAGTCTGCCCAGGCAGCTTAGCAGCTGGAAATGAGGGAGCCTCAGGCTTTGCTATAAATGGTGGGGATTTTGGCTGATAGCCTCTCTCCTATATTGAGCAAAGGGAACAAGAAAAAAAGAGTAAAAATATTTGAAATCAGAGCCAAATAGCATGGTCTGTTCTGGTTCAGGAGCTGCCAGAACTCCAGCATGCTCTGGCTTCTGTGTTAAATGCAGGGTTTGGCAGAATATGGGGCTAACAGACCAGGAAGCAGCTGAGCTTACCTGGATGCTTTTTCAGAAAGACAGCTGTTAATCTTCAATTGTTTAGAGGAAGGAATTTTACTAAATTCCATGTCTGATGCTGTCCAGCATCTAAGCACAACAACTATCTCTGGACAAATTGTAGAATCAGAATAAACATTCAATGCTGAGACTTGATAAGGAGCCCACTGGGTGCTTTCAAATTCCAGGATACTCAGATAGAACGCTCCAGTGAACAATACATGGTGTTGATGCCTAGGAAGTTCAGGAGTGAGCCATAAGCACAAAGTCTCACTATGGGATGGCAAAAGGCAGGTTTTAGATTAGCCAGTTTATATGCCATACCAAGTCCTCTGTTCACTAGCTGTGTGATTCTCATCAGTTTAAAGAGCATAAAAATACCTACTTCAAAGGTTATGTGAGGATTAAATGAGATAGCAGGATCTTGAATATAGAAGGTGCACAATAAATGTTGGTTCCCCTTATGTAGTATGGAATTTTAGTCTTTGTAATTTTTGAAATAAACTCCCTTCCAGGAAAACAGAGTTTACTTGAATTAATTTCACATATCTTTAGAAACTTTCATTGATTTTTGACCTTGGGGAATTAAGGGAATATAAATGAAGTATAGTTGTCTAAGTAGTTTATTACTATTTGTTTGTCAAAATAGAGGTGACCTAGAAAGACATTCTTTAGATTTGAATAATTGAACATACTGGCCTGAAAACATGAGCTTCTGTAACTGAGAAAAAGACAAATAAATAAACTACAATAAATTTCATGGTAAGTTTATATTTTTAAGTTGAACTTTATTAAAAATAATAGAGGTTTTAGATTATAGAAAAGTTACATCTAAAGTATAAGGAATTTCCATATATCACACCCCCCCTCCCACATCTTCCCCTATTAATAACATCTTATAAATTTGTAGTACATTTGTTGCAATTGATTAATAAATATTGAGCCATTGCTACTAACCAAGGTCTATAGTTTACATTGTGATTTACACTTAATTCCAATGCCCAAGAAATGCCCTATGTTCCACCTATTATTCCCTCACCCTCCTCTCAGAACCTCCAGTGACTATTATCTTTATATCACTGTTGTATGTTCTTCCATTATTACAATACTAATAAGTTTACTTTGTCCATGGATTCATTCCCCCCTTACGTTTGTTCATTTTTCAACCTTGTAGATTTGGAGATGGTAAATGAAGTTTTAAAAAGTAGAAAACATTTCTTTCTAGTACTTTTCATGAGACCCAACACCTCTTTCAAAGCTTATTGAGACAAGTTAGCAGTATATACTATCGAAGTCTTGCATCTTGTTCTCTTTAATCAAATCAAGTTGATCTAGAATTTATGCAAGATGAACTTTTTAACTATTTTGTACTATTCTCTGTACTCTTTTATGGATTATCATAAAGTAGTTGGAACTTTCTAAAAATTACCAAGCTCCATGAATTTTTGTGTTCTTTATGAATATACATTTTAAGTGAGTTTATAAAAATTATTTACCTAATATTTGAGTCCATATTTACAGTAAGCTTGTTATTCATTTATGTAATTCTTAGGATAATTTCTGGTTTTATATTTTGCATTATACAATACAAGGTATTAACATACATGGAAGAACAATTTATTACTAACCCTACCTGTTTAGCAGGGTACAAATCATTTGATGAGTCATGTTAAAAACTCTCGGGGTTGCTCTACCTCCATTTAAGAGGGGGCTTAGATCCCATGACGCAGATGGATGGAACTCTCTTGCTTGAAGTTACAGAAACTCTCTGTTCCTTGGGATGGGCACTGTCCATCATCATCTCCTTCTTAGTTGTCCTGGGTGAGTCCAACAAACTGGAGAGTAGGTGTTACAATGCTGCTGAGATTCAGGGCCAAGTTGGCATATGGACAAACCAAAGATTTAAGTCTCTTGGACATCTACCTATCAAGTATAGTACTAACTATAGGTTCAAATAGAAGAGGCAGAAGAGCCATGTGTAGGGAAACCACAAATGAGTTCAACCCTGTCACACTGGGGAGTATAAGTTCCAAGGTAAGACCCACTGGGAAGGTGCCAAACTCCTGAGCTGTTTCCCTGCCTATGGTGTCCGGATATCTCTAGAGCCTTCAAAAGCCCCACTATTTGAGGCAATATTTACTGTGGCAGTCAATGAGATACTATTGAGAGGTGCATAAGTGTAACCTCTTGAGAGAGTCTGCAACTGCAAGCAAGAGAGTTCTATCCATCTGCCCCACGGGATCTAAGCCCCCTCTCAATTAGAAGCAGAGTGGCCATCACCATCCTAAAATCCTCAAGATTGGGGAATAAACAATGGTCTAAAATAGACTTACTATTATTCTACTGTAGACTTATTGTTATTCTAGCAGTGGAAGAATATTTATCATCAATATGGAAGCAGTGGCCACTGGAGGTTCTGAGGGAAGGGAGAGGGAAAAAGAAATAGATGTAATATTTTTTAAAATGTTTTAAATTAATCAAAAAAAGAACAAAATATCTGATTTGTAAGGATAACAAAAAGAATTAAATTGCTGACAACTGTTTTTATTAGAGAAAAGGCCATTGAATTCAGAGGGATCTAAAGTCTTAAAATTTTTTCAAGGAAGTGATTGTTCAACCTTAGACTTTGTTAAATTAAATACATGTGATAAAATTTTAAGAATATCTAAAGAATTAAAGTCTACATAATAAAAAGCCATAGAACAAAATAAAATGGAATAAGAAAGAAAAAACAAAAAGATAATAAAGGAGAAAAATAATATTAAATATAAACAGATATCAGACATAGGACAGTAGAAGCAAGATTAATATATAAATAATCAAAATAGAAATACACTAAACTCACTGTAGCAGACTGAGTTATGTAATACAAAGAAAAACACAATGTGCTCTTAATCAATTCCTGTGCATGTTATCCAATTGTAAATAGGACTTTTGATGATGTTATTTTTAATTAAGATTTATCCAGCTAAATCAGAGTGGGTCTTAATCATAAAACTGGAGGCCTTATAATAAGAAAGCCATAGGGAACCATGAGAAGCCATAAATCAACAGAAACTAGAAAAGGAAGGAGAGGATATTGCCATGTGATGGGAAAGCCAAAGAACCAAGGATTGCTGGCCAGCTGTAATACTACTGACCCCAGTAGGAAGCAAGCCTTCCAGCCTCCGAAACCATGAGAAAACACATTCTCATAGTTTAGCCATCCTACAGAGTGGTATTTTTCATAGCAGCCTTCAAAACAAGATACTCATCAATTATAAGGAAGAGCTTATTAGATGGTAGGAAAATAAAATCCAGCTGTAGACTCTTTACAATAGATACATCTATGACTAAAGACACAGAAAAAAGTAAAAGGCAAAAGATGAAAGAATTTATACCTGAAACATACTAGCCCAAAAAAAGCTGGGGCAGCTATATCAGCATCAAGCAAAATACACCAAAGGCATTATTAAGGGTATAACAAATCGCTGTAATGATATAAGATTCAATTATATGATGAGGAAATAATATTCACTAGGAAACTATACAAACTCCAAACAGATATGCCCTTTAAAATTACATACACACATACACACATATGATTTAGTAGAACTACAAGAAAGAAAACATAAATTCACCATCACAATAGATGATTTCAATATACCTCACAAAGTTATTTAAAAGTCAAGCGGTACTACCTTCCCCCCAGCATGGGACATGACTCCAGGGGATGAGTCTCCCTGGCATGGAGGGATTTTACCAAGTGCCAACTAGCAATGCATCTGGAAAAAGGCCTTGACAAAAAGGGGGAAATAGTAAATACAAATGAGTTTTTATGACTAAGAGACTTCAAAGTGAGACAGGAGGTCATTCCAGAGGTTATGCTTCTTACACAAATCTCAGCAGAATCTCATTGCCGCAGTAAACAGTGCCTCAGATAGTGGGGCTCCAGAGGATTCTAGAGTCATTCAGAAACTATAAACAGGGCAGACAGCTCAGGAATACAGCACCCTGTCAGTGGGCCTTACTTTGGAATTTATGCTCCCCACTGTAAGATTTTTTTTTTAATTATTTATTTATTTTTAAAAATTACATTAAAAAAATATGAGGTCCCATTCAACCCCACCGCCGCCACCCCCCGCTCCCCCCACAGCAACACTCTCTCCCATCATCGTGACACATCCATTGCACCTGGTAAGTACATCTCTGAGCATCACTGCACCCCATAGTCAATGGTCCACATCATAGCCCACACTCTCCCACGTTCCATCCAGTGGGCCCTGGGGGGATCTACAATGTCCCGTAATTGTACATGAAGCACCACCCAGGACATCTCCTCGTCCCGAAAACGCCTCCACATCTCATCTCTTCCTCCCATTCCCCAAACCCAGCAGCCACCATGGCTACCCTTCCCATACCCATTCCACATTTTCTCTGTGGACATTGGATTGGTTGTGTCCATTGCACATCTATGTCAAGTGGGGGCTTAGATTCCACATGGATACTGGATGCACTCCTCCTGCTTTCAGTTGTAGACACTCTAGGCTCCATGGTGTGGTGGTTGACCTTCTTCAACTCGATGTTAGCTGAGTGGGGTAAGTCCAATAAATCAAAGTGTAGGAGCTGAAGTCTGTTGAGGCTCTGGGCCTGGGTGTCATATTATCAGTCCAGAGATTCAAATCCCCTAAATATATCTAAAACCCCAGCACCAACTACAATTCCAATAAAGTAGCATGCAAGTCTTGTGAAAAGAGATCCCCTCTGAGTCCAATTCCATCACGCAGAAACACCAGCTCCAAAGAAGGGCCATCTGCCATAGCAGTGAACCCCATCTGCCATGACCATAGAACCCGTGGGTCTCTTTATTCCTCAAAAGAACCAATACCTGGGGTTGTATCTACTTTATCTGTCTCTCAGACTCTGCTCAGTTGTGCATAAGGGGATTCCTTCTGACAACCTCCAGACTCTTTTTTAGAGATTCATAGCCTTATATTCTCATTTCTCCCTTCCATTTCCCCCTTACATTAGGTCAAACAGCATTTTGAAGTCATGTTATTATATGTAGACAGGGATATTCTGCTGATCCGTGTTGAACCTTTAATTCAAGGTCCTTTTCTAGTTGCATCTTCAGCTGGTATGTGGTAGTGATCCCTCGGTGCCAGGGAGGCTCATCCCCGGGTGTCATGTCCCACGCTGGGGGGAATGCACTGCATCTACATGCTGAGTTTGGCTGTGAGCCCACTGTAAGATTTAGACTCATGTATAGGTTCCCTCCACATGACTCTTCTGTGCCTTTTATTTTAACCTATAATTAGCACAATATCTGATAAATATATGTCACAAAGACTTAAATCTTTATCTGTCATGTGTCAGTTGAGCCCTGAATTTCAACAGAGTTGCAACACCTACTCTCAAATTCATTGGACTCACCCAAGACAACTAACAAGGCGATAATGGACAACACCCATCGCAAGGAACAGAGGGTATCTGCAATGGCAAGCAAGAGAGTTCCATCCATCTACTCCATGGGATCTAAGCTCTCTCTCAATTAGAAGCAGAGTGGGTATCACCATCCCAAAATTCTCAAGATTGGGGAATTGAACAATGGACTAAAGTAGGCTTATTATTGTTCTACAGGAGACTTATTGTTATTCTAGCAATGGAAGAACTCTTATCATTGATATAAATGTGGTGGTCACAAGAGGTTCTGAGGGATAAGAGGATGTGGCAGTTTAAAATTATTGATGAATTCCAAAAGGAGATGTTGATTATATTTGGAAACTGGTCAATTCTTCTGGGCATGATACCTCTTTGATTGTATTAAATTCAGAGGTTTCACTTTTACTTTAATTAAATCAAGATTAGGACTTTGATTTGACCACATCATTAAAGTACGCAGGGTTGAGTCCCCACCCACTTGGTGGGGATAAAACAGTCTTACACAGAAGTAGATATACAGAGAAAAAGACACAGCAGAGGAGAGAACTTGGTTTTGATGCTGGAGCCCTGGGGAAACTGGAGCCTTTTGCCTGATGTTGTTAATGTGGGGAAATTGTGGGAGGGGAGGGAATGGGGCATGTGGGGATCTCGTATATTTTTTATGTAACATTTATGTAATCTAAACCTTCTTAAGAAGCAGACGTGGCTCAACTGATAGAACATCCATCTACCATGTGGAGGGTCCAGGGTTCAATCCCCTGGGTCTCCTTGACCTGTGCAGAGCTGGCCCATGCACAGTGCTGATGTGCGCAAGGAGTGCCATGCCACCCAGAGGTGCCCCACGCGCAAGGGGTTGTGCCCCTTAAGGAGAGCCGCCCAGCGCAAAAGAAAGTGCAGCCTGCCCAGGAATGGTGCCGCACACATGGAGAGCTGACACAACAAGATGATGCAACAAAAAGAAACACAGATTCCCATGCTGCTGACAACAACAGAAGCAGACAAAGAAGAACATGCAGCAAATGGACACAGAAAACAGACAACTGGGGTGGGCGGGGGAGAGGGGAGAGAAATAAATAAATAAATCTTTTAAAAGATTCTAATACTGAAAGAAATGGGCAAATTCTAGAGAACTATAATTTAACAAAGCTTCCATGTAGAAACCCCAAATAGTCCTACACTATTAAAGAAATTGCAAGAATATTTTAAAATCTTCCCACAAATGATATGTCATGCCCAGATGATTTTAAAAGTTAAGTTCAATAAACTTTTGAGGAAAAGGTCATCCCAATTTTAGACAAACTCTTCTAGAGAACCAAAGAAGTAGGAATGCCCATATTAATTCTTCATATAAAATCTTCATATAAAAATTAATCAGTATAAGAAAGGAAAAATCAAAGATCTATTTCATTCATGAACATAGATGCAAGATTTGCAGGATATCAAAAAGAAAATTCATCATGACCAATTTGAGTTTACCCCATTAATAATCCTTTTTTAACATTAGAAAATACATAAATGTCATTCACACTAAGAGTTTAAAGGAGGAAAATTACATAGTCAACTCAACAGGTGCAGAAAAACATTTGATATATTCTCAATTTCTGATAATAGTTAAAATGTTCAGCATACTTGGAATAGAACATATTTAGTTTAAATGGTATGTATGAAAATTTACATCAAACATCTTCTTTTTGTCATGTGTTTTTTCACACAACCTGTGCCTGCTATTAATTGTATTTACATAAATAAACTGGAGAATAATGTACCTGTGGAGTTTGCCAGTATGATCAGATTGAAAGTGTAGTAACGGTGTCTATGATGGTCCCCAATGACCCCTGCCTCCTCAAGTTCACAGTGTGAGCCTAGTAGCTCAATTCTTTTTTTCTATTTTATTTGGTAACATATATATTTAACAAAAAATTTCCCACTGGAATATTCTTAAGCTTACAAATAAGTGGTTTTATTTTATTTTATTTTTTAAAGATTTATTATTTATTTATTTCTCTCCCTTCCCCCACCCCTCCCCACCGCCAGTTGTCTGCTCTCTGTATCCATTCACTGTGTGTTCTTCTGTGACCACTTCTATCCTTATCAGTGGCACTGGGAATCTGTGTTTCTTTTTGTTGCATCATTTTGCTGTGTCAGCTCTCTGTGTGTGCTGCAACATTCTTGGGCAGGCTGCACTTTCTTTCACGCTGGGCAGCTCTCCTTACGGGGCACACTCCTTGTGTGTGGGGCTCCCCTACGCGGAGCACGGCACTCCTTGCATGCATCAGCACTGCACATGGCCAGCTCCACATGGGTCAAGGAAGCCACAAGTTTGAACCTCGGAACTCCCATGTGGTAGGCGGACACCCTATTCATTTGGCCAAGTCCGCTTCCCTAAGTGGTTTTAATTACATTCACAATGTGTGCTATTGTCACCACTACCTATCACCAATGCTTTCCCATCACCCCAAACAAATGAGTTTTGTTTACTCTTTAACAATAATTCCCCATTTCCCTTGCCCTCCAGCACATGGTGACTTCTAATCTACTTTTGTTTCTAGGAATTTGCTTATTCTGTATGTTTCATATAAATGGAATCATGCAATATTTTTCCTTTTGTTTCTAGCTTATTTCTACTTAGCATAATGGTTTCAAGGTTCACTCATGTTGTACCATGTATCAGAATTCTATTCCTTTTTTTGGCTGAATTATATTCCATTGTATGGATATACCACATATTGTTTATCCACTCCTCTGTTGATGGACACATGGGCTGCTTCCACCTTTTCACTCTTTTGAATAATGCTGCTATGAATTGGTAGACAAATATCTGAGCACCTCTTTTCAACTCTTTGGGGTATTTTTAGAAAGTAGAATTGCCATGTTATATGAAAACTCTATCTTTAACTTTTTGAGGAACCACCACTGTTTTCCATAGTGGCTGTACCAATTTACATTCCCACTAACAATGTATGAGGGTTCCAGTTTCTTCATATCCTTGGCAACACTTATTAATATCCACTTTTAATTGCCATTGAAGTTATATCTCATGGTTTTTATTCACATTTCCCTAATGATTAATGTGTTGAACATCTTTTCATATACTTATTGGCCATTTGTATAGCTTCTTTGGAAAAATGTCTATTCAAGCCCTTTGCCCATTTTTTAAATTTGGTTGTCTTTTTTAGTTATAGGAGTTCTTTATGTGTTCTGAATACTAAACCCTATCAGATGTATGATTTCAAACTATTTCCTCCAATTCTGTAAGTTGGTCTTTTTACTTTTTCAAAAATGTCCTTCCATGTACAAAAATTTTAAATTTTTATAAAGTCTATTTTATCTGTTTTTCCCTTTGTTGCTTGTGCTTTTGGTGTCATATCTAAGACTCCATTGCCAAATTCAAGGTCATGAATGTATCCATCAAAAATATAGAGAAAAACATAATTTTACAGGGGAAAAGTTAGAAGTGTTCTATGGTAGATGAGATTCATGTTTTCAATTATTCAGCCCATCATCTGTCCTGTTACCTTACAGAGAAGTAGACTAGGTGGCATTTGCATCTTCACTTCTTTTACTTTCAGCATAGATATGACTTTGGTGAATGAAATGTGAAGAGAAGTGCCATCGTGCCAGTTCTAAGTCAAGAGCTAAATAGTCCTCACATATTTCCATTTAAAATCCCATGCTATTGGGATCTACTATGAAAAAAATATGTTCCAGGTAGCTTCTGGTTCAAGATAAATGAGGAGAAATATGGTGCCTATTATCTGTGACCGTTTGAATTTTGTGATTCCCAGAAAAAGTTTAAACTAATCCATTTTTGTCAGTGTAGGGTCCTTTGATTGCATTAAATTCAGCTAAACCTTGTTAAGGAGCCTTTGATTAGATTAGTTGATAAGATCACTTTATGGTTTTTGATTAGACAATATGAGTGAGGCATGAGCCAAGTTGGTTCTCCACCCTCTTGCTGGGTGTGATATAAATGGAGACACAAAGAAAGAGGCACACAAAGAAAAAAGTCACCATATTTGGCCCTATCATGTGAGAGAGAACTCTAGGATAACTAGCAGTGAAAGCTTAAGCACGAAGCGCTCAAGGGTCTGGGCCCATGGAGGGGCCCTATACCTGATAGCGCACAACAGAACTCAGGAAGAAAGCAGAGCAGCAGAGACTGAGAGAAGGCCTGATAAGAGACAAGCCCTGTGCCTGGCTGTCCCACAGCTGAATTCCAGGAGACAGTAGATTCTGGAGGGGAAGGCAGAGACCTTAGCAGAAATCAGTGACCATCGTCACCTCAGGGCAGGACCCCAGAATCACCAGTAGCTGACTTTGGTGAGAAAGCATCTCTGCTGATGCCTTGATTTTAACATTTCACAGCCTCACAAGTGTAGCCTTTGCCCTAAATAAAATCTCCTTTATAGCGAATGGGTATGGCTCAAGCAGTTGAATGCCCACCTCCTACATGGGAAGTCCCAGGTTCGGTTCCCAGTGCTTCCTAAAAAAATGAGCAAAAGTAATGAGCAGACAATGAGTGAAAACAACAAGCAGATAACGAGCAAAAAACAACAAGCAGACATACAAGAAAAAAAAAAGAGCAAACAATGAACAAACAGACCAGGAAGCCAATACGGGGGTAGGAGGGAATCTCCATTATAAAAGTCAACCCATTTCTGATACATTACATCAGCAGCCCTATGGCAAACAAGACGCTACTCTAACACAGCTTAGAGTCAAGCCCAGCCAACTAGCAGCCTGAAGCAGAGCCATCACTCCATACACACAGAACCAGAGTGAGAAAAATAAAGCTTGTCATTATAAGCCACCAAATTTTGAAGTGCTTTATTTTGCAACAGCATTGCATAAATAGCTGAGTGATACACATTCCCCGAAAATTCAGAAACAAGCCAAGGATGCCACTATCACCACTTCTATTCAACATTGTGTTGAACATTCTAGCTAGCATAATAAGGCAAGAAAAATAAATTAGAGGGATACAAATTTGAAAGGAAGAAACAACATGATCATGTCTATGCAATTTTAATTTGTAGCAGGTAGATTACCAATTATTATAATCTACCTGCTACAAGTTAATTTCATTTCCTCCTTGTCACTTCCACATTTGGAAAAAAAATGAATTTTTTGAGGGGATTCCTATCTCACAGCATACACAGTAACAAATTCTGATAAAGAGAGGAGTTATGTGTGAAAGACAAGACCTTGAATTTGGGATAAAAGGATTTCTTAATCAAGGCAAAAATAAGAAAACAATGTAAACCATAAAACAATATTAACTCCAGCAATGAAGAAATTGCTTATGAAAAGACATTTTAAAAGTAAAAGCATAAGCCTCTAACTTGGAGTACTTATTTACAACATAGGTAACTGTCGAAGGACTTGCAGTCAGAATATATTTTTTAAAATCCTACAAATCAATAAGCAAAAGGTAAACAATCCAACATAAAATTGACCAAATTAATGAGCAATCACCTCGTAGAAAAAACATGTATGTCTAATAAACATATAAAAAGATGCTAAAAACTCATTTAAAACAGAGAAATGAAAAAAAAACCACAATGAGCTATCATTATGCACCAAGTTGACTGATAAAAATTAAGTCTGACTTTCTTTATTGCCTAGGGACAATATAGGTCAAAAAGAATTATATATCATTGGCATTAAGAGAATTCTAAATTAGTATAGTGACTTTGAAAAACAATATGATATTGTCGTAGGCAGAATAATGCTCCCTCCAAGTGCCCACATCCTAGTCCCCAGAATCTGTAAGTACATTGCATAACATGGAAAAAATGACTAACTTAATGATTGGGATGTGGGTAAGCCCAAAGTAATCACAAGTGTACTTATAGAAAGGAGGCAGGAGAATTGGTGTCAGCGATGTGAAGATGAAAGCAGAGGTCACAGTAATGTGAGGCCACAAGCCAAGGAATTCTGTGTCCTTTAGAAGCTGGAAAAGGAAAGGAAATGTATTCTCCCCTCATATTCTCCAGAAGGAACACAGCTCTCCAGAAATGTAAGATAATAAATGTATCCTGTTTTCAGCCACTAATTTTTTGGCAATCTCTTATAGCAACTAAAGGAAACTATATAAATGTTGGTACCTGGTAGTGGGATGCTTCTGTAACAAACACCTAAAATTGTGGAAGTGTTTTTGGAATTAATTGATGGGTAGAATCTGGGAGAATTTTGATGAGCATGATAGAAAACCCCCACCTATATTTCCTTGAACTGGCTATTAGTAGAAATATTGATGCTGATAAATTCTACTAGTAAGGACTTAGAAAGAAATAATAAGCTTGGGAGAGAAAATCTTTGTTGTCTTAGATAATACTAACAATCATCATAAAAGGACTGTTAGTAGAAATATGATTATTAAAATTACTGCTGGTGAAGGCACAGAAGGAAATGAAGAACATGATATTGGAAGCTGAAGGAAAGGAGATCTTTGTTATATAATGGCAGAGAATTTAGCTAAATTGTGTCCTATAATATGTGGGAAGCAAAACTTGTAAACCATGAATTTGGATATTTAGCTAGGAAGG
The DNA here is from genome assembly GCF_030445035.2 of Dasypus novemcinctus. Taxonomy (NCBI): domain Eukaryota; kingdom Metazoa; phylum Chordata; class Mammalia; order Cingulata; family Dasypodidae; genus Dasypus; species Dasypus novemcinctus. The sequence goes on along the minus strand of NC_080684.1, from coordinate 83,283,991 downwards.
TTTCTAAGTCAAGTGTTGAAAGTGTGGCCTAGTTTATTCTTTAAGATTATAGTAAAATGAAAGAGGAGAGAGAAAGAATGAGGAAAGCACTGTTAAGCAAAAAGGAATCATGATTTCATGATTTGGAAGACTGTCAATCTATCCAGATTGCAAAAGATATTTAAATCAGGAGATTCACTGTCAGGAAATCATACTATGGAGAAAAATAAAAAAAGTATAACTAGACAACCTTTCACTGGTGCCTCAGAAGGCTCAAAAATTCAGAATAGTCAGTCATAGGAGGGCTCTTTGAAAAGAGTAGACATGCAAGATACAGCCTGTAGAATACAGGTAAATAACGTCTTCATATAAAAATTGTTTTGACCTTACAAAGCCCCAGAAAGGATCTTGGAAAGCTCTGACATTCCTGGACTACAATTTGAGAACTACTGCTTTGATGGGCAAATTCTGTAAGTTAGTACATTCTTACGTAACCAGAATGCAACCAAATCAGGAAATTAGTACTGACACATTACTACCATTTCTTTCTCAGGCACTGTTCAGGTTTTGCTAGTTGGTACAATGATATTTTTTATGCAAAAAGAATCTAGTTCTGGTTCACACACTGCATTTAATTGTAATGTGACTTTAGTCTTCTTCAGTTTGGAGTAGTTCCTCTGATTTTCCTTGACTGTCATGATCTTGACACATTTGAAGATTACAGGCCATTTACTTTGTAGAATGTCCCACAAATTGGGTTTATTTCATATTTCTTTATGATTCAGTTCAGGTTATGCATCTTTGTCAGGAAGATCCAGAAGGTACTCTGTGTTCTTCTCATTACATTCTATCAGGTAGTGCATATTATCAGGTGGTACATGGTTTTGATTTGTCCTATTGCTAATTGATCATTTGATTGAGGAGGTTTCTACATAAAGTTACTCTTATTCTCTTTGAACATTAATAAATATTTTGTAGAGAGGTCATTTGAAATTATGTAAATTTTCTATTCCTTACCAAATTTTCAGATCATTCATTCATTTATATATTATGGACTCATGATTTCCTGTTTTATTCAATGAGTTATAATCTATTACTGCCATTATTTATTTTGTTGCTCAAAATTTCCTGAATATACAGTTTGGCGGTTTCTCAAAAAATTATCCATAGATTTGCCATATGACCCAGCAATACCACTGCTGGGTATATACCCATCAGATCTGAAAACAAGGACACAAACCGATATATGTACACCAATGTTCATAGCAGCATTGTTCACTATCGCCAAAAGTTGGAATCAATCCAAATGTCCATCAACAGATGAGTGGATCAATAAAATGTGGTATATACACACAATGGAATACTACTCAGCTGTAAGAACCAATACACTACAATCGCAAGTGATAACATGGATGAACCTTGAGAATCTTATGTTGAGTGAAGCAACCCAGGCATTGAAGGACAAATACTACATGACCTCAATGATATGAAATAAGTTAACTGCCTCAGAGAGCTAGAGTCTGGAAAAGTGGCTTACAGGAAATCGGGGGGTGGAGGAAGGATGTGCGTTAATGTCTGCAGGGGTGGAATCTGTGATGAGCTGGCGGTAAGTATGAGCACAAAGAAGGGACAAAATGGGGGCAAGGGGTTACCTTCGGGTGGGGTTTTCTGGGTTTGAGGGGGGCTGGGGATGGGAAGAGGGGTAATATTGTCCAAGAAATAGGTGGGAGGGAGGGGCAACATACGAATATGGGAGAGTGTCAGAAGTTCGTTGAGAACTAAATGTTGAGTAAAACGTATCAAAGTATAAGTAGGAGGGTTACCTGGTTAGGATGCTCAGGGGGTATGGTCCGATGCGTGATGGACTCCGGAGGGAATAGCTGAAGGCTCAATTTGCCAAGGTGGGTTCTACCATTGGGTGGGGTGGACCCATATCCTGGGGAAGACTAATGCCGTCGAATAGAGAGAACTGTATCTCTCGTGAGAAAGGACGGCTCCCAGGGCATTAGATTGGCAGGCGTTGCAGGCCCTAAGGGGAGGGGAAAATGGATGTGGAATGGATGGAACAAAGGTAAATAAGGGGGCAAAAGAGGAGTTATGTGAGAGTACACGAGGATGAATATAAAACAGCTAATATTACACCAAAAACATATAGGGGACGACAGACTAATAATGAAAACCATAAGACAAAACATAGGATAACTAAAAAATTTAGAAAACTGTACAGCCTAAAGTGTGGACCACATAGTAAGCACAAATGTTACCTTGTTTGAAAACTATAGTTTCGGAATCTGTACATCAGTTTCAGGAAATATGATATGAATAAGTTAAAAGATTATTGCTGTGCAAGGGAAAAGGTTTTATGGTGGATCTGGGGAAATACTGTATATTGTATATATGAATTTTGGTGATCTAAGACTCTTCTGAAGCTGACATTATGTTGGGATTCACTTTACGGGAAGTTTTGGATCACAGAGTGGTTCAACAATGGCAGTGGAGGAATACTGATATGGGATGTTATTGACAGGATATATATGGTTAACAGGGAGTTATACAGGGCATATGCCCAGGGTATATGGTAATGTCTATATATACTCATAGTGGAAACAAAAACAACAGCTGGGGGGGTACTGGGCTCCTGGCCGGGGGGTCACTGTTGTGGGCCCTGGGAGAGCAGCGGCAATCCTCCAGGTGCAACGGCAAGAACCAGGAAGGAAGGAGGGCCCAACAGTGGGCTCGTGATACTAATGGTTACACTTTTGAGCCTATACACCTGCAATAAGAACAAGGCCTAGAGTAGCATTGTGCCTGGGGGTTTCCTCCTGACAGCCTTCATGTTACTCAAATGTGGCCACTCTCACAGCCAAACTCAGCGTGTAGATGCGATGCATTCCCCCCAGCGTGGGACACGACACCCGGGGATGAGCCTCCCTGGCACCGAGGGATCACTACCACATACCAGCTGAAGAAGCAACTAGAAAATGACCTTGAATTAAAGATTCAATGCGGAACAGCAGAATATACCTGTCTACATATAATAACATGACTTCGGGAAGCTGTTTGACCTAATGTAAGGGGGAAATGGAAAGGAGAAATGAGATTATAAGGCTGTGAGTCTCTAAAAAAGAGTCTGGAGGTTGTCAGAAGGAATACCCCTATGTACAACTGAACAGAGTCTAAGAGACAGATAAGGTAGATACAACCCCAGGTATTGGCTCTTTTGAGGGATAAAGAGACCCACGGGTTCTATGGTCATGGCAGAAGGGGTTCACTGCCATGACAGATAGCCCTTCTTTGGAGCTGGTGTTTCTGCGTGATGGAATTGGACTCAGAGGGGATCTCTTTTCACAAGACTTGCATGCTACTTTATTGGAATTGTAGTTGGTGCTGGGTTTAAGATATATGTAGGGGATTTGAATCTCTGGACTGATAATATGACACCCAGGCCCAGAGCCTCAACAGACTTCAGCTCCTACACTTTGATTTATTGGACTTACCCCACTCAGCTAACATGGAGTTGAAGAAGGTCAACCACCACAACATGGAGCCTAGAGTGTCTACAACTGGAAGCGGGAGGAGTGCATCCAGTACCCATGTGGAATCTAAGCCCTCACTTGACATAGATGTGCAATGGACACAACCAATCCAATGTTCACAGAGAAAATGTGGAATGGGTGTGGGAACAGTAGCCATGGTGGCTGCTGGGTGTGGGGAACGGGAGGAAGAGATGAGATGTGGAGGTGTTTTCGGGACGTGGAGATGTCCTGGATAGTGCTTCACGGACAATTATGGGACATTGTAGATCCCCCCAGGGCCCACTGGATGGAACGTGAGAGAGTCTGGGCTATGATGTGGACCATTGACTATGGGGTGCAGTGATGCTCAGAGATGAACTTACCAGGTGCAATGGATGTGTCATGATGATGGGAGAGAGTGTTGCTGTGGGGGGAGTGGGGGGCGGGGGCGGTGGGGTTGAATGGGACCTCATATTTTTCATAATGTAATTTAAAAAATAATAATAATCAAATCTGAAAAAAATAAAAATAAAAAAATAAAAGCCTTACTATCAAATAATATGCTAGTACAAAACTAAAGAAAAAAAAAAAATTTCCTGAATATGACCAGGAATGTCCCACTAAACCTGACTTCTCACTCCTTTTGAAATGTGCCATCACTTTTCAGTGTTGTCTTACTTTCTGGCACAAAATGTTCAGGCTTATCCTGCACTTTCCCTGCCCTGGCCCTGATATCAATCATTTATCTTTGGATTCCTTTTTTCTCTTTAGTGGGAAGTAATATATAGATGTCCTGATCTGGGCTCTAGGTGTGATTATTGCTATTGGGATGTCAATTTCCCAGGCCCTCTCAGTGGATGGAGCTAGATAATGTGTGTGTGTGTGTACATCTATATAATTGATCTTTTTTTATTATTTTTATTCTTCCCTTCCCCCTCACCCACCCTGCTGTTTTTGCTGTCTGTGTCCATTCACTGTATGATCTTCTGTATCTATTGCTTTTTGTCTCTTCTTTCTCCTCTAGGATTCACCAGGACTCGATCCTGGGGACCTCTGATGTGGAGAGAGGTTCCCGGTCAATTGTGCTACCTCAGTTCCTGGTCTCTGCTATGTTTCACCTTGATTCTTCCGTTCATCTCTCTTTTGTTATGTCACCATCTTACAGTGTGACTCACTTGCGCTGGCACTGGCTCTCTGTGCGGGCACTCAGCCTGCTGCACAAGCACTTGGCTCACCATGCTGGTACTGGCGTGCTGTGTGGATGCTGGCTCACCACACAGGCACTCACATGGGCACTCAGCTTGCCATGCAGGCACTTGTGTGGGCAGTTGGCTCACCACATGGGCACTTGGCTCATTGCACAGGCACCCACATGGGCACTTGACTTGCCACAGGGGCACTCAGCTTGCCGTGTGGGTACTTGGCTCACTGCATGGGCACTCAGCCCACTGTGCAGGCACTGGCTAACCATGCAGGCACCCTTTCTCTTCTTTTTCACCAGGAGACCCCAGGGATCAAACCCAGGTCCTCCCATATGGTAGGCAGAGGACTTACCACTTGAGCCGCATCTGATCTCTTTATCAATCATCATCATCTATCTATACTGAACACACCGATATCTCCAATTCCAGTCCAACACCACAGGGTTCCCTCTAGTTTTCTTTCCTTCTTTATTTGTAAATCCCTTCTTAAAGAGGAGAAACTGGCCTCCATTAGCCCTTATCTAGTTGTATATTTGATCAGCCATCTGTAAGAGACACATCTCCAAGATTCACTGCTATCTCCTCCCTACTCAGGCATTTTTCTTACCCTGATTGAGTTCTGCCTTCCCATACCATTCTTCCCCCCATGTGGATACCCCTCTTAGTCTACTAGGACTCTGTCTCTTCACAGCAAGCTACTCTCACACATGGACACCCTGCTTTCCTTGCTTGGCCTTTGACATCTCATGCCACTCCATGCCATGCATGAACACTTTCCTCTTCTGTCTCTGACTCTCCATGTAGGGTGCCCACCCATATGGACACCCTTCTCACTCTCTCCAGGTTCTGACATGCCTCACTGGGCCACCTCTCTACAGTGACATCCTCCTCACTTTGCTCAGGTTCTGACTCCTTACGTCAAGCCACTCCCCATGCATGGATGACCTCCTCACCCTTCCTGAGCTCTGACTGTACATGCTGGCTATTCCCCCAGGTGGACACTCTCCTAACCCTGCTTAGGCTCCAATATCCCATACTGGGTTTTCCCCAAACTTGGACACCACCATTCTCTGACACCCCATTCTGGGAGACTGCAACCATCCTCCGCATTGTAAGTATGGATCCCATCTCACTCTTCCCCATCTAATGACCCTGGGACTGTACTGCTCATGGAGTAAAAGGGGAATAAGAAAGGGAAAGCCCAGTTATCTCTTATCTAAGTTCTTCTAATTATGAATTAGGTTCTTTCAGAGCTTTTAACAATTTCTTAATATCTTTTAACTCATTTTGAAATTTTAAGTTATAGTTTTCAAATTCTTTGTGGCCACATTTTCCTATTTTTATTAATTTGTAAATGTTAATTTTTCAACTCTTTCTCTTTCAATACCTTTAAATGGAGTTGTATCAAAATCCTTTTTTTCCCCTATGTTTAAATGAGAAGGATTATCCTGGACTAGTAAGAAGTGGTTCTCATGTAGGAAGAGGTACGAGTAGCTTTCCCCACTTCAAGGTTCATGGGCTTTCTCCTCTGTTGTTACCATGAATTACCAAAAACTATGTGTACTTCTCTGATTCTCAGGGCTAAGCTTATTTCAGACACGCTTCTTGCCATTCCCTTGATATTCTCCAGAGTTCCACTCACCTTGACATCTAAAGCTGTGATATCACATTTAAACACTATATTTTGCTATTATATTACTTTCAAGATCTCCTTTCTTTGGATGTCTGCCTTATTTGCCAAACACTTCTTCCTATGATCTGAAACATTTTTCTCCCTAAGATCTTGGGTGTTTTTACCCTGCTTATTTTGGATTCTGCACCTAAAAGCTTTCTTTCAAGTGGATCTCTGGCCTCCTAAAAGTACATTTTTAGTTAGATATTCCTAAGATTCTCAAGGGCATAAGCTACTTCCCTATTGTCTTTTTGTGGGATTTTTTTCAGATTCTGTTCTTTTTTTGCAAATTCTTTTGCCTAGATCCTGCTCCCTGGGTGGCCCTCTCCTTTGGGGAATCAGTGTCTCCTGGAAGTTTCTTGGTCCCTGGACTTGTAGACTCCATCTTATTTCTCTTTCTCTTCACCTCCTCAGATGCACAGCTGTTTGATCCAGTTCTGGTTCTTGCTGCTATCACATGTTTTGGTGATGCCCATCCATTTTCCAGGGCTATAGGGATTCCTTGATCCTTAGCTTTAATGATGATATCATCTGTAGTTATTTTTCTTTTGCTATCATATGCTTACTTTTTTTCACTATATTATGTATCATTTTTATGAAAGGGTTTGGAGATATTACTTTTTAAAAATAATATTATGCTATCATCATATTCTTGCCATCAGAAATACCAAGATGATCTTTTAAAAGTATAAATCAGCCCATGGCAGTCAACCCTTATCCCTTCCTTCATCTCTGACCTCATTTCCAACCATTCTACCCTAACAAACAAACACACACACATATATACACACACACTCTGTTGTAACCACACTGACCTTCTTATTGCTCAGAATAGATGTAAGGGCTTTACATATCTTTTTCTCTCTGCCTGCAATAATCTTCCACCAAAATTTTGAATGATTCACTCCTTAACAATCATATCTGTGTCTGTTCAACGTCACTCCTCAGAGAGGTTTTATAAAATCTTTTCGTTCTCCTTATCCCACTTTTTTTTCTTCATAGAATTTACTGTCATCGGAAATTACACCTTTTTTGTGTGCCTGTCAGTTATCTCCTTCACTGGAATGTAAACTCCAAGAGGGGAGGACATTACATTTTATACTGTTTACTCTGTAGTGCCTAGGACAGTGCCTGTGCCCAGGGGGCTCTTTCTACATATTTGTGGAATGAATTCAGAATTTCTCCTAATGTAAATGTCAGCACTAGAATCCCTGAAAATGGAAAAATGTTTGTTTTTTTAAAGAGGAATCCAATGACCCAATATATAAAAGTTCTTATCTGAAACAGAAGAAGAAATCACTTGTTTTCCATCATTTGTTTTACCCTAACATGAAATGTTCAGTTTTATTGGTATTCAGGTTATTTATATAAAGATTAGGGCAAATTTATATAAAAAGAGATTTAAATACTACAGGATACTTACTCTGACATTTCTTTGAAATGTTAATGATACTTTGAATAACCATCAGAATGGAATTCACACATATTTAGTTCTGTACCTTGGCACGAAATATCCACTTATCAAGAGGGAAGTGTGAAATTAAATGAGACAAGTTATGAAAACAGTTTAATCCATATGTTATGCCTCAGTTTCATCTAAAGAAATAGTAAGAAAATGCAAAAACTTTTACCAAAGTATATATTTTTAAATAAACAAGCAAAAATAAGGAGTAAATCCCATATGATTACCATGTCAAAATAATACTCCCTATTTGTTGCCTAATACAATGAGTTAATACTACATACCTTTATAAAAATGAAATCCTTTAGATTAGAAAGTAATAATAATAATAGACCCAAGTTTTTAATGTGTCTATGCAAGAGGCATTGTTCTAAGCTCTTTGTTTCTATTATTTCGTTCAATCTTCATGACACTTTGAGTTATATACTATTTCTAACACCATTTTCCAAATGTGGAAATATAAACATTGCCAGAATTTATTTTGAAAAATGTATTAACTTCTCTTTAAATCTTGGGATATAGGCTGACCAAATATCTATTACACTGTATCAAACCACCCAAAACCTAATAGCTTAACAGGAGCCATTTATTTAGCTCATTATTCTGCTGAGTGTTTTATTCTGACATGGACCAGGCTTTGCTGATCTTAGCTGGAAATGCTTAGGCATCTGTGATCAATTGACAGGTTGGCCTGGGGTTGGTTGGTCTTGGATAGCCTCTCTCACATGTCTAGAAGTTGGCTGGCTGTTGACTAGGATGACAAGGGTGACTGGATCAGTGTCATTACAGCATTCGGCAGACCAGCCTGGGCTTGTTCACATGGCAAAAAATGTCAAATGCAACAAGAGAGCAAGCAACAATGTACAAGCTCTCTTCAAGTTTCTGCTTTTCTCATGTCTGCACCCTCCCATTGTCCAAAGTAAGGCATAGGGCCACATTTAGATCAGTCAGTGTGGAAAGACTGACTACAGAGAAGGATGTAGAAACTGGAAGTCATGGGCAAATTGGGGCCATAACTGTAATCAACCTACCACCATAGGAATTTTAGGAGGTTTTATAGAAACTTCTCGTTTTCTTTGATTTAAGTAATCTTTAGAGTTTGGCCACTCTTATAAGCAAGTATTATTTGTCTTTTCACAACTCTTGACAAAAATGTTACTGCTGTCAAGATGCTAAGAACTATTATTCAAAGGACTAAGCTTATAAACTAATGACTAAATCACCTTTAAATATGGAAGTTACTAGAGAACTGTTAGTGACTAAAGAACTTGGAGAAAATGAAGAATTTGGGCCATTTTGTAATTTGTGATTATGCTCCTTTCCATCAAGCCACAGCAGAGATGATAACCTAATAATAATACTCATAGATAACATCAAATAGTAATATATCCCTAAAACTATGATCATAGAAAATGAACAGGGAGGTGGGGCAAGATGGCATCTGAGTGAGTGCACCGTATGGTCTCGCCTGCAAAGAGGTGGCGGAGTGGGGTTGGAGTCTTGCCAGAGCAGGCTACCTTGGGGACTTGCAGGGCAGAGTATGTGTGGACATCGATTTGGAGAGAGAGTGGCAGAGGTGGTGCTTGCTAAAGGTAGAATTGCGACTTACAAGTACAGAGGTTGGAAGCTGTGGTCTGGCGGGACCCTTCCCCCTGGGGCTGGTGGCTGCCGTGTTTCCTGAGATCTGTCGGTTGTGCGGTGACGTTCCTGGGGCCGTGGTCCTCGGATGCATGATCCCCAGGTCCATGTCCCCTGAGTCCCCGTAGCCCATGTTCCAAGGACCTACGTGCCCTGGGTCTGCAGAGTCCCAGACTTCCCTTTCCCAAGTCCAGCACTCTGGGAGGTCTGGGGTTGTCTTAGCCCTCTGGTTTTGGACTGACTCCTTGAGTGGGAGGGATTTGGTGGGTGGTGCAGTAGGGGTGCCTGGCTGGTGCAGGTTCGATTTTCTGGTGTACCCTCCCACCCCCCACCCCCAGCTTTTTTCTCTCCTTTTTCCTTTTTTTTTGCGCTTGGAGGAGCATACTGGCTGGCTTGGGGAGAGTCTGGGAAGAGAGGAGTGGCAAATCTGCTGAGAAAGCCCAATTCACCTAAATACTCTGGGATAGGAAACTTGGCCTAGGAGAAGGTGGAGTCAGAAAATTAACTAGACCTCTCATGGCACACCTAAAGGAGAGGGACTGTAGGAGGTGATTTCCAAGCATCCAGTAGCATACTTGGGGTTCCTGGTGAGGTGTGGGTGCTCTCTCTCTGGAAATTAAGTCATTGTTTTCTGTGTGGAGCTGATTGAACAAGGACCCAATTGAATTTCCTACTGGACCGTTCAATCAGCTTTCCTGCTGCCTGGGAGAGAAGGAAGTGAGGAAGGGAGAAAAGGGGGAACATCAGATCCCTAAGCGATTTATCTAACTACAAACAGGATTCCTTGCTTGGAACTTTCTCTAGTATTTGGTTGGTGTTTCCTTGTTTTTCCTTCCTCTTTATCCCCCCAAGGCCCTTTTTTCTTTCTTTTTTCTTTCTTTCTCTTTTTCTTTTTCCTGCTTACTTCCCCACTCCCTTTTGTCCCTTTCTTTTTCTCTTTCTTTTTTTCTCTGCTCTCTTATTCTTCTTACATTAGGTGCTGCAGGAAGAGCTTCACATTTGCTGTATTTCCTCATCCTCCAGTTACTCTTTTCTGTTTGTATTGATTTTGGCCACCAACACTATTACCTTTCCTCTACATCTTTCTATCCTCCATCATTGATTGTTTCTTTTACATTACATATCTCTTTGTTTGCCCCCCTATTTTTTTTGACTTTTTATTACTAATACTTTTGTTCTGTTTTCTGCCTTATATTCACTCTTTATATTATTGTCCTCTCTTTTCTCTTTTCCTCTCTCCTAAACACACAGGCCTTTTAATTCACACTGTGTTCCTCCCCATATTCAGATTTTTATGTACTCTGCTTTTCTTACTGTTATAACTCTACATACCTTACATGAGTCTAATATCCATTCTCCTATATGGTTCCTCCTACATGGGTCCATTCTCACATGGTTCCTCTGTTAATATTTACTATCAATAGTACTAATATTCATTTTCTTTTCTTACTCCTTTTGCTTTCTCTGGCCCTAATATTTTCCCTCAAGTGAACTTAGCCAACAACAAGGAAATAGAATAAGAAGAACAAAGTGACAAAGAAAAGAGTTAACATGCACACAAAAACAACAACTAATTAAACTCCAAACTAGACAAAGAAGCTAAGCAACTGATTAAACCCATCAAGATAAAATGATAATCAGACAGCAACAAAAAACTACAAATTAAACCAAAATCAAGAAAACATGCCCCAATCGAATGAACAAATTAAAAACCAGAAAGAGGAGCAGAACATTGAACAAGTAATTAAAGATCTCAAAACATATATTAGGGACCAATTTGATGAGGTGAAGGAAGAGATTAAGAATATGAAGAAAACAATTGGAGAGAATACAGAAGAAATTGCAATCATACACAAAAATATAACAGATATGATGGTGATGAACAGCACAATTCAAGAAATCAAAAATATACTCTCAGCAAATAACAGCAGACTTGAGGAGGCAGAGGAGAGATTAAGTGATGTGGAAGAAGAACATCTGAAATCAAAAAGATAGTAGAACTGGTTGATAAAAAGATAGAAAAAATCCAGCAGGGGCTTAGAGACCTGAATGACTATGCAAAATGCACAAACATATGTATTATAGGCATCCCAGAAGGAGAAGAGAAGGGAAAGGGGACAGAAGGGGTGTTGGAGGAAATAATGGCTGAAAACTTCCCAAACCTACTGAGGGAGAGGAATGTACATGTCCAGGAAGCACAATGCACCCCAAACAGCATAAATCCCAACAGGCCTACCCCAAGACATATACTTGTCAAGTTATCCAATGCTAAAGACAAAGAGAAAATACTAAAAGCAGCAAGAGAAAAGAGAATCATCACATACAAAGGAGGCTCCATAAGATTAAGTGCTGATTTCTCATCTGAAACCATGGAGGCAAGAAGATAGTGGTATGACATTCCAACCGGGAATACTCTATCCAGCAAAGTTAGCATTCAAAAATGATGGAGAGTTCAAAATATTCACAGATAAACAGAAACCAAGAGAGTATGCCGACAAGAATCCTGCCCTTCAAGAAATACTAAAGGGAGTTCTGCAGGAAGAAAGAAAAAACAAGAGAGACAGAGTTAGAAGAGAATGTAAGAGCAACTAAAAAGACAAAAACAGAAAAAGATAATCAAACAATATGACAAACACAAATCCAAAGAAAATATGGTTAATATAAGTAATTCCTTGAAAGTAATAACACTGAATGTCAGTGGATTAAACTCACCTGTCAAGAGACTCAGACTGGAAGATTGGATAAGGAAATATGACCCATCTACATGCTGTCTGCAAGAAACACATCTTAGACCCAGGGATTCAAGGAGGTTGAAAGTGAATGGCTGGAAAACAATCTTACAAGCAAACAATAACCAAAAAAGGGCAGGAGTAGGTATATTTAATATCAGACAAAATAGACTTTAAATGCAAAACAATTGTGAGAGACAAAGATGGACACTACATATTAGTGAAAGGGATAATCTTTCAAGAAGAAAGAACAATCATAAACATGTATGCTTCTAACAAGGGTGCCTTCAAATACGTGAGGCAAACACTGGAAAAACTAAGTAAAGGAATAGATGCCTCTACAATTGTAGTGGGAAACTTTAATACACCACTACCAACTTTGGACAGAACATCTCAAAAGAGAATCAATAAAGAAACAGAGACTTTGAACAATATAGTAGAGGATCTGGAACTAATAGACATATACAGAACATTATGCCCAAATACAGCAGGATATACATTCTTCTCAAGTGCACACAGATCATTCTCCAAGAGAGACCACATACTAGGCCACATAAAAAGTCTCAATGAATTCAGAAAAATAGAAATCATACAAAATAATTTCTCTGACCACAGTGGAATGAAGCTGGAATTCTGCAAGGGCCAGAGACCCAGATTTGGCACCAAGATTTGGAAGTTAAACAACACACTCTTAGAAAAACTGTGGGTCAAAGAGGAAATCTCAAAAGAAATTAATAATTACCTTGAAACTAGTAAAAATGATAACACAACATATCCAAACTTATGGGATGCAGCAAAAGCTGAGAAGGAAATTTATAGCCATAAATTCATACATCAAAAAAGAAGAAAGAGCTAAAGTTGAAGAACTAAATGCATACTTGGAGGAGTTAGTTAAAAAACAACAAACTAACCCCAAAGGAAAAAGAAAGAAAGAAATAACAAAGATCAGAGCAGAACTAAAAGGAATAGAAAATAAGAAAGCACTTGAAAAAATAAACAAAACCAAGAGCTGGTTCTTTGAGAAAATCAGTAAAATTGACAAACCCTTAGCTAGATTAACAAAGAAAAAAGAGAGAAGATGCAAATACACAAAATAAGAAATGAGAAAGGAGATATCATAACCGATCCCACAGAAATAAACACTATTATATACTTTGAAAAACTATATTCCAACAAAAACAACAATTTAAAGGAAATGGACAAATTCTTAGAAACACATAAGCAGCCTACATTGACAAAAGAAGAAGTTGATGATCTCAACAAACCAATCACAAATAAAGAGATAGAATGAGTCATTAAAAACCCCCTAACTAAAAAGAGCCCTGGGCCAGATGGTTTCACAGGTGAATTCTACAAAACATTCTGGAAAGAACTAACACTAATCTTGCTTAAACTCTTCCCAAAAATTGAAACTAAGGAACATTGCCTAACTCAATCTATGATGCCAATATTTCTCTAGTACCAAAGCCAAACAAAGATACCACAAGAAAGGAAAATTATAGACCAATCTCTCTAATGAAACTTGATGCAAAAATCCTCAACAAAATATTTGCTAATCATATTCAACAACACATTAAACAAATTATACACCATGACCAAGTGGGGTTCATTCCTGGTATGCAAGGATGTTTCAACATAAGAAAATCAATTAATGTAGTATACCACATAAACAGATTGAAGGAAAAAAATCACACGATCATATCTATAGATGCAGAAAAAGCATTTGATAAAATACAGCACCCTTTCTTGATACAAACACTGCAAAAGATCAGAATAGAAGGAAACTTTCTGAAAGTGATAAAGCATATATATGAAAAACCCACAGCTAACATCATTTACAATGGTGAAATCCTAAAATCTTTCCCTCTAAGATCAGGAACAAAACAAGGATGCCCACTATCACCCCTCCTATTTAACATAGTCTTGAGCACTTTGGCAAGAACCAGACATAAAAGGCACCCAGTTTGGAAAGGAAGAAGTCAAAATTTCACTATTTGCAGATGATATGATCCTATACATAGAAAACCCTGAGAAGTCTACAAAAAAATCTTCTAGAACTTATAAAAGAGTTCAGTAAAGTCACAGGTTACAAGATAAATGCCCAAAAATCGGTAGCATTTCTGTACACCAATAATGAGCAATCTGAGGATGAAATCAGGAACCAAATACCATTCACAATAGTAAACAAAAAATCAAATACCTAGGAATAAATTTAACTAAAGAAGTGAAAGACTTATACACAGAAAACTACAAACACTGTTCAAGGAAATAAAAAAAGACCTAAATAAATGGAAGCATATTCCCTGTTCATGGATAGTCAGACTAAATATTATTAAGATGTCTATCCTACCAAAACTGATCTACAGATTCAATGCAATCCCAATAAAAATCAACACATCATACTTTAATGAACTAGAGAAACTAACTATGAAATTTATTTGGAAAGGAAAGAGGCCCTGAATAGCCAAAGACATATTGAAAAAGAAAAATGAAACTGGAGGAATCACACTACCTGACTTCAAAACATACTACAAAGCTACAGTAGTGAAAACAACATGGTATTGGCACAAGGATAGACATACTGACCAATGAAACCAAATTGAGAGTTCTGATATAGATCCTCATATATACAGCCATATGGTATTTGACAAGGCCACCAAACCCTCTCAACTGGGAGAGAATGGCCTCTTCAACAAATGATGCCTGGAGAACTGGATATCCATATGTAAAAGAATGAAAGAGGATTACCAACTGACACCTTATACAAAAATCAACTCAAGAAGGATCAAAGATCTAAATATAAGACCCAAGACCATAAAGACCTTGGAAAGCAAAGTAGGGAAGCATCTACAGGACCTTGTAATAGGAAATGGCTTCATGAACTTCACACCAAAAGCACGAGCAGCAAAAGAACAAATAGATAAATGGGACTTCCTCAAAATTAAAGCCTTCTGCACCTCAAAGGAGTTTGTCAGGAAAGTGAAAAGAGAGCCTATGCAATGGGAGAAAACATTTGGTAACCATATATCTGATAGGAGACTTATATCTTGCATATCTAAAGAACTCCTGTATCTTGAAAATAAAAAGACAAACAGCCCATTTTAAAAATGGGAAAAAAAATTTGAACAGACATTTCTCCAAAGATGATATACAAATAGCTAAAAAACACATGAAAAAATGCTCAAAATCCCTAGCTATTAGGGAAATGCAAATCAAAACAACAATGAGATACCATCTTACTGGCAGCAATAAAAAAATCAGAGGACTACAATTGTTGGAGAGGATGTGGAGGAATGGGAACACTCATCCACTGCTGGTGAGAATGCAGAAGGATCCAGCCATTCTAGAGGACAGTTTGGCAGTTTCTCAAAAAACTAGCTATAGATTTTCCATATGACCCAACAATTCCACTGCTGGGTATATACCCAGAAGATCTGAAAACAAGGTCACAAACTGATTATGCTCACCAATGTTCATAGCAGCACTATTCACTATTGCCAAAAGTTGGAATCAACCGAAATGCCCATCAACAGATGAATGGATAAATAAAATGTGGTATAAACATACAATGGAATACTACTCAGCTATAAGAACAAATACAGTACAAACACATGGAATAAAGTGGATGAATCTTGAAAACCTTATGTTGAGTGAAGCAACCCAGGCATTGAAGGACAAATACTACATGACCTCTCTGATATGAAATAAGTAAACCAAGCTGTCTCAGAGAGCTAGAGACTGGATGATAAATTTAAGGTAGTTGGAGGGTAGAGGAAGGTTGTGAGCTGACAGCTACTTGGGTGAAATCTATGATAAGCTGGAGGTAAGTATTTGTACAGGGAAGGGATAAAATGGGGACATAGGGATAGCTTAGGGTGGGGCTGCGTGGGCTATAGGGGCACAAGAATGGGAGGATGTCCAAGAAATTGGGGAGAGGGTGAGGGGGACATTTGATCATGGGAGATTGTCAGGTATGTGGTTGAAATTGTGGTGCAGAGAAAACTCTTTAGAGAATGTAATATGGAAGGTTGCCTGTTTGGGATGCTTAAGGGGGGGGCATCTGACACAGGGCAAGCTTCTGGGGAGTGTGTGAGTGCTCATTTTGTCATAGTGGATTATATCATTGAGTGGAGACACATACAGTAAGAATGAAGGTGTACCCACATCCTGGGGAGGACTGATGTTCTCAAACAGAGGGAATTGTATATCTTGAGAGAATCAGTGGCTCCCATTGGGTTAGGGCTGTCAAGTATATGAAGCCCTCAACATTTTTGCAAGTATCTCTGAATATGGTCCCTCAAGTAATGAAGATTGATTGTCATGGTGGGTCCTGAGGGGAGGGGGAAAGAAGTGTTGAATACATAGAATCAGGGTAATTGTGGATCAATGGAAGTGTTCCACAAGATCATGCCATGATGGATATAGGTCATGTTAAATTACATCAAAAATGTATAAAAGTCTATAGGCTAAAATGTAAGCCATAATGTAAAATATAAGATAACTAAAAATTTAGAAAATTGTATAGTCTAAAATATAAACCATAATGTAAACCCAAATGGAACCATGTTTGAAAGCTATCATTTCAAAATCTGTACATTAGCTGCAGCAAATATAATATGAACATGTAAAAAGATCACTGTTGGGGAAGGGACAAAGAGTTTGATGTTGGATATGTGGGAATACCATATATTTTATATGTGAATTACTGTGGCCTAAAACTTATGTCAAGAGAAACTTAATAATCAGGAAAAAAGAAAGAAAGAAAGAAGGTAGGAAGAAATTGCCTTGCCACCGTACATACAAGGCAACACCTGTAGCAGTGATGAAAGGCAAAATGTCAAAAACAAAGCTTTTTCATTTTTTCATTTTTTCATTTCTTTGATACCCCAATTTACTTTTCCTTTATTTAATTTTTCTAAATTTCTATGTATTCTATATATAACCTTTAAACCCATCACTATATTCCATTTTTCTGTTAAGGGAACCTGGCAATATATTGGGCTTCCTTTTTGAAGAAGTTTTGGACTACAGAGAGGTTCAACTATGGCAGGGGAGGAGCACTTGTGTGGGGTGTCATTGGTGGGCTGCACATGGTTGGGAGGGAGTTCTCCAGGGCATGTATACAGGGTACATAGAAAACTTTGGATATTTTCTGTAGTAGTTTCAGTTGGAAACGACAGATGGGAGAGCTGAATTCCTGACCAGAGGAGCTCTATCACATTCCCCAATGAAACAACAACAATCCTTCAAGTGCAATGGCAAAGACCAATAAAGATGGATGGTTCAACAGTGAGTCCTTGATACTGATGTCTCCCATTATGAGCCTGTGTGCCTGAAATATGAACGAGGCCTATAGCTGTGGGGTGCCTAGGAGTTACCTCCTGAGAGCCTCCATGTTGCTCAAATGTGGCCACTTTCTAAGCCAAATTCAGCATATCAATGCACTGCCTTCCCCCCAGCATGGGACATGACTCCCAGGGATAAGCCTCCCTGGCACTGAGGGATTACCACCAAGCACCAGCTGATGATGTAACTACAAAAAGACCATGAACAAAGAGGTCAGCTCAGACTGGCAGAATATCTCTGCCTACATGTAATATCAGGTGTTAAAAACTGCTTTTTGACTTTGGATAAAAAAGGGGAAATGGAAAGGACAAGTGAGTTGATATGGCTAAGAGTCTCCAAAAAAGAGTCGGGAGGTCATCGGGGGTGATGCTTATGCATGCCTCAGCAGAGTACCAGAGACAGCCAAGGTAGATGGACACCCAGGTGCTGGTTCTCCTGAGGGCTGCAGCAACCCACAGGTTCTATGGTCAAGGCAGATGGCTCTGGAGTTCAGGGACATGTCAGTTGGTCCTATTTTGGAGTTTGTGTTCGAGTGTGATGGAGTTGGACTCAGATATAACCTTTCTACACATGCCTCTTCTGTCACTTTTACCAGATCTGTGGTTGGTGTTTAGGTTGGTGTATACTCAGGAGACCTCGGGAATCTCGGGATTGTCCATGTGATGGCCAGGCCCTGGGCCTCAGTAGACTTGCAGCTCCTACCCTCTGGTTTCTTGGACTTACCCTGGCCAGCTGACAGGGAGGTGAAGAAGGTCAACCACCACACCAGGGAGCCAAGAGTGCCTACAGCTGCAAGCAGGAGAATTGCATACATCATCCATGTGGAATCCAAACCCCCTCTTGATGTAGACGGGGACTGGACATAGCCATCCTAGGTCCACAAGACAGAAGAATAGAGTATGGATTGGAGTGGACTTACTGGTGTTCTGCTAGGGAACTATTGTGATTAGTAAGGGAAGAAATTGTAGTAGTGATGTGGAGAGGGTGGCCACAGTGGCTGCTGATAGTTGGGAGAGGGAAGAAGAGATATGGTTTAGGGACATTTTCAGGATTTGGAGTTGTCCTAGGTGGTGCTGCAGGGACAGATGCTGGATGTTGTATGTCCTGTCGTGGCCCACTGGGTGGACTGGGGGAGAGTGTGGACTGCAATGTGGACCACTCTCCATGTGCTGCAGCAGTTCACCATAATATATTCGCCGGGTGCAGTGGATGTGCCACAATGATGGAAGAGTTTGATGATGTGGGACGGGTGGCATGGGTGGGGTGGGGGGTATATGGAGACCTCCTATTTTTTGAGAGTAACATTTAAAAGAAAATAAAGAAGAAAAAAAAGAAAATACTATTAAATATTCTATACCAATAAGTTCAATGAAAAATAAAAATTAAAAAAAGAAAACGAACATGGTCAGAAACGCTTTGAGTTAGAAATTATTTTCAATTTTCCTTTCAAATACTTATTGCAGAACTCTTTCTTCCTACTATATTACACACTCATTGTTGCCATCCCATACCAACCTGCTTATGTTGTAAAGCACTATAGGGCATCCAAGTAGCCTAGAGAGAAAAGAAAAGAAACCATATTGAAATAGAATGTTGGGGTTCTATTTTCTCTTAGTGTTGGCTTTTCTTCATGAAATATAATTACTCTAATGCTTTTAGTCCACTTTTCCCAAATTCCAGAGATAGTAGGCCATAAAAATACCACTGACAATCAAATATCATTCATTTCTTCAAACATTTATTTATTCATGTACTTAATATCTATTTGCTACATGCCTACCTGCAAGTCATTGTGCACAAAACAGTAATGAACAGGAGAAATATGATCCTCCCCAGAAAGAGCCTACTTCCTTGTGCTCTGAATTAACCAACTCAAAATTGTCCTTTTCTCTTAATAATAATGTATTTTCCAGGACAATGGATGTTGGAATCTGAGTAACCTTGGTTTGAATCTCAGTTTGGCCACTTTCTAGCTGGGGAAACTTCAGCAACATTGGTGAGCTGCCCGAGTATTAATGTTGATGTCTCAAAAAATGGATGTATGGAGGTCTAGTTTTAATTATCCACTCTAACCTATAAAGGGAGTTCAAAATTTCCTTGTCCCACTCTTTACCCACTATTATACTCCAAGAAGGGTCTCTGTTGTGAGCCAAGAACAAAACAGAGTTATCAAGAACATCATGCTGCTATTTTAGGAAGCCATGGGATTTTTTAGCAGGAAGATTAAAGTGATTATAAATAGTGCTGAATGGGTACAGACTGTTTCACTTTTTGATGCCTCTCTTCTTGTCACTCTTCTTTCTTCTATGGCAGGATACTGGTGTGAAAGTTCCAGGTAGAAAAATATCTTCTGTTTGGAAAATTAATTAGGGATTGAGGTGATGTCTGGAGATTTGGAAAGTGAGGAGATACCTACCTTTAACAGCTCCAAGGAAAATACAGTATACCGACTTTGGGCCAAACCTCAATAAAGAGGGTACATTTGTCCATAACATCCTCTGCACAAATATCCATTGAGATCATTGTGGTTACCAAATGGTTAAAAACATGGGAATTCATTATTCAGGCTAGATCTTAGTCTATCAGTAAATCATGATTATTATTAATCACTTCACAGGATTGTTCTAAGGATAAAATGAAATTATGTAAATAAAACTCCTACTTCAGTGCCTAGTAAATAGCAAATACCAGTTAAATGTTCATTTATAAAAATTTCAGTTTGGGGGGTTTATAACACTAATTAATTTCTTTAAAGTGTGAATCAGGAAATGTACTTTGGATTTGTTGTCATTATGTACCACATTGACTATACTTAATTATTTCAGAAGGGTGGGTTATTGGTTTATCAGATAATTTAACTTTTGATTTTGGCAAATATTTGGCTTATATGAATTCAAATAATCACTCAAAAAAAGTAAACTGAGTTACCTTGTTTAATGCTTTGTCACTGCTTTTATACAGCATATATTTAAAAAACAGTTTAAGCTAATCATAGAAAACCATGGTATATTTTAAATCTCACAGAAAACTTCTGTTTTATCTTAGAGAAAAATCTGAAGTAATAAAAATTATTCTTTGGTCTCTTCTCTGCATTACATTTTCAAAGATCTGAGGAAATGTAAAAAGAACTAATGCTGCTTGAATGAAGAAAGAAGATAGTTTTGTGATAATAAGCATAAGTTTTTGTGTTAAAGTCTCACTTTTTAGTGATATAGATGGCATTGTTTGCCTATGTAAAACCTGAATGAATCCTTTTTTTGCCTAAATCATATAATCCATGTAGAATTTTCCTTAACTTTATATTTAAAGTAACACTATCAGGACTATTAAACTTAAATTGCATATAATTGTATTACATTTCATTTAATTTATTTGCTGAGAAGAGGACAGAAAGATGTCCTTATAGATGAACTTGACTGATATGCAATGATTCATTTATTATGAGAATTTGGGGATGGATGACTCACTTTAAGAAAATCTTTCATAAACTAAGTTCTCCCAATATAAAAAATACACTTTGGGGTCAAGGGAATAAGCTATGCAATTATTTAATTTATATCTAATTCATGTTTTTGAAATGCATCTCCAGGGTATATCAGGAAGACTTGATATGCATATACGAATTCATTTTATACATGGCCCTGTAGGGTCATAAGTATGTCATTAAGTGAGGGTATCATGATGTAGCAAGAAATCAAATGTCTGGATATTGTACAAGTTTGGAAGGATGCTGTTGTTGTATCAGAGTTTGGGGAAGTCTTTTAAACAAGCATACTGATGCCCTTCCTCTCTTTTTGCAGATGACCTCTCTCAACAGGAGGATCTCGATCCCCCAAAGGAATATGATCCTGGGCAATTTGCAGGCCTCCTCCATGGATCATCTCCAGCCTGTGAGTCTCCTGAAAATCCATTTCATCTCTATGGGAAAAGAGATCAACGTACAGTGGAACAAGACGAAGTCAGTTTGGCAAATAGTCCTTTGCCTTTCAAGCAACCTCCAAAAGAAAGTAACTCAGAACCTGTGGTAAAGAAAATTAAACCAAAAGTGGTCAGTAGAACAATTTTTCACAAAAAAAGCAACCAACTCGAAAACCACACCATTGTTGGCACAAGAACAACCAGGACTGGATCCCGAAATGGGGACCAGTGGGTTGTGAATACAGGGGGATTTGTGGAGAGAGCTTGTACTCTAGGGAGAATAAGGTCATTGCCCAAGGCTCTGATTGATATGCATTTATCAAAAAATGTCTCTAAATCGGATTCAGATCTCATTGCCTACCCTTCAAATGAGAAAACATCAAGAGTTAACTGGAGTGAATCTTCAACTGCTGAACACAGTTCTAAAGGGAATTCAGAAAGAACACCATCCTTCACTTCCGAATGGGAAGAAGTAAGCCTTGATTTTTCTTCTTCTTTGTTTAAGATCTTGGAATTGAGGGAGGCTTGGGGGAGGCATTTTCAGCTTTTCAAATGTTTCAGAGGCAAAAAATAAGCTCATACAGCTCCAACTGTAAGGAAAAGCTTCTAGGGGCAATGCATGGTAATTTCACAGTGAGTGCAATAGAGCACTCACAATTCCACACATGTGGGGAAGCCTATTGTTTCCATAGAAATTGATATCAAGCAGAAGTAATAACTAGCTATGAGTTATAGATGAATGTTCACATTTTATCCTACCAAGCATTGCAGCTGACAAATTGAGAAAAACCTTCGTATCTTTGCTGCTCAATGTCATTTTGCTACTTGCTAAACTCTTTACTAGCTCATCTTCCTTCCTTAAATTATCTAATATTTTCAGAATATAATATGATAATCATAATTTAATAGTAAGCACAGAGTGATCCTTGTTCTTCTCCAAGTGGTATACAATAAACATGTACCATTTGATACTTCTCTTTTGCAACTATCAGAGAGACATTAAAGAAAAAATATATGTTGGAGTTGACTATCAACCAGTTAAGCTCTACTTAAAGCCAAAGTCCTTAATTTCATAGAATTATTCAGAAAGTAAGTGCCCTTTCAAGGTTATGAATTCCCATCCTTTGTCCTTTAGGAGGACCATATCATAAAATAATAGTGTCTTGTATTTTCTTTAATTTCTCCAAAGAATGGACTACACTGTCCCTCAGTATTTCATTCTAATATGTCATATTTTGTTTCTCAAAGTATTGTGGCCAGTTGGATTAGGTATTGTGGCACAATAGGTTGTACAGTATTCTGAGAAGTAGAAATGAAAACGGTTCTGATATTAACATTCTGAATTGAACTGTTTGGGAAGATCACTTCATCTCTCTGCATCTGTTTGACTGTGAAAAAAAATGGGGCATTTAAGTAATGCTCATTGTCCTTTCTGAAACTTGCTGCCTTACTTAGGATTCTGGGATGGTGATGAGAGGGATTAAATCATAAAAAACTATAGTATAGACAGTCATACCCTCCTATAAATTCTATATTGTTATATTGATCATTTATTTGGGTCTATCCATTTCTTTTATTTATTGCCTCTGTGAATAATGTCTGAAATCCTTTTTGGAACAAGACAAGAAGAATTAACATTCAACTAATCTCTTAGAATTAAGTTGTTTCTGTGCCTAAATTCTTGTGATTAGATGCCACAAATCAGCTTGTGACTGGTTAAACCATTTGGTTAGAACTTGCTTTCAATGCCATGGCCAGAGACTGAAACCTACCCCTTCACATAGACTTCATTACGTACACTTACTCTTCCCCCACCCTCTTTGATTAAAAGATACACAGTTCTCACTTACTGACCCATCTCACCTACAAACAAAATTTATTGCAAAAAATACAGAGAAAAGTTGAGCTGGTTTTAGAAGTATAAGAAAGGAGAACATCATATATATTTTTAAAAGCAATTCAAAAGATGTCTTCTTCCCTTTAAATCTTTCTCTGTTGGTATCTTAATTGTGGTAATGGTAACAATACCAAGAAAAAATATATATATGTAATTCTGACATGAAAATTATTTTTAAATGCAGTTCTAAAAGTGAATTAATAATTAATTTATGTGCTTTTTGTTTCCATAGATTGACAAAATAATGAATTCCATAGATGTTGGAATCAACAGTGAACTTGAAGAGATGAATGGTGAGACCAAAAGTAAGAAAACCTATCCTCTAGAAAATAATGAATAAATTTGCTTAAGAACTAGCTAGAAAATAATAGCAATCTTTAGATAATTTCACTTTTTATCATAATAATAGCTACAAATTATTTGCTTCCATTCTCAGATCAAACAACCATGACCTAAAAACAATGTCAATTATAAATCTACTAATTTAGTAAATTGAGATATTTCTTTCCATGTTCTATTTTACTATGCCAGTTGTCATTAATTGAGTTTCAGTATGTGGAGCTCAGTATGAAGCACTTCAAAGTGTTGTAGAACCTTTTGACTTAATGTACTATTATTTCTCATTCAGTGAAATTATCCATTCATCCTGGCCAAATTGATTAGCAACCTCTAAGTTGTAAATCTCCAATATGGTAAAAACTGTGTTACTCATCTTCTTGTATCCCGTAGTACCTTGCAGAGTGTCTCAAAATAGATTTTCTTTTACTATTTAATATATTACCTTCAAAATATATTATTTTCTTCTCTAAAATGAAAGCTTGGAGTAGAAGCCCATTTGAAAATTACTTGGAAGACTTTTTGCTTAATACTAATGGATGATGTTAAATACCTATAAATAATAGTGATATTCATACTAGAGAAACTGCTTTGCTGGAATGGATAAAAAAACTTGGCTTCCATTTCTATTGATACCTCGCCATGAAGTAGAGATATAGGTTAAATATGTCTATCGAATTTGGAGTTATAAGAGGTAATTTTGAGAGATCTCATGTTTAAAGTTTTGTCTTTTTTTTATTAGAGAAGTTGTGATTTTACAAAGCATTTATGCATACCATTCAGGATTCCCATACATCACCCCACCACCAATACCTTACATTGTTGTGGAACATTTGTTACACAATGATGTCATGTAACAATTGTTACACAATTGATGAAGGAACATTATCGTAATACTACTGCTAACTATAAGCCACAGCTTACATTTGGTATATTTTTCCCACAAACCACCCTATTATTAACACCATGAATTAGTGTTGTATATTTGCATAGTTCATGAGAGAACATTCTCATAATTGTAGTGTTAACCACAGTCCATCAACTACCATGGAGTTCACTGTGTTATATGGTCCCATGTCTTGTAAAATCCAGCCAAACTGTACACTTATTGGCTCTCAGTTTCATCACAGACTTGTGCTGTTATCACTTCAGTGAATTTTAGAATGTTTTCATTACTCCAAAAGGAAAAATCCCATATTCCCTTATATGCCCCCTCACTGATCCTTAGAATCGATATAGTATAGCTTCTTTCCATTGCTGCAAAAATATTACAATATTACTGTTAACTATAATTATATTATTATAAATATAATAAGCTTATATTTTGGTACAGTTGATAAGATTAAATTCTATAAGAGAGATGTCTAAATATATGAGAGGATAAACTGCTGTTGGGCTTCATGAACTTTTACTGATCAGCATGACCAGGACTAAGTTGAGGCAGGTGAGGAACTTGCCTAGGAAGTAAAATTAATGGGGGGGCCAAAAATCTCAGTCATCAAGATAAATAATATTCTAATGCATTATTTTAAAATCAAAATGAATGCCCCAAAACTCCATAATGAACAAGCTATTTACATTTCAATCAAGAAGGATCTAATCCTCACCTGTCTTACCCTAATCTCAGCAGTGGTTGCAAAAGTGCATAACTCATCAGAGAAGTAGCAGGACAATAAGAGGATGGCATTCTACCCAAAGATGGGACTAGGAAGACTAGGTGCTCTTTAGCAGTCGACACTCACAAACAGTTGCCTAGGTACTGAGAGTCCTGGAAATGTTGGAGCTTTATAAGCAGGTCCAGTTGTCATTCAGCAGGGTTGCTGGTGAAACTGGAGCACAACATAGGAGCCAGTTTGCCTGTCTGAGAAAATGGGAGTGAGACAGTTTCTTCTTTCCCAGCCACTAACCTCCACAAACTTTTTGCCTCTTTGTCCCACCATATTCTCTCCATTCCTATTTTTATTTAAGGATTCAATTTCCATATTAGATCTAGATCTATTGGTTTTCTCCTACTGGTTATTTGTACTGGATTCAGGGTCATTTATATTACTTAGGGGACACCAGATATGCCTGGAGCTCCCACAGTTGGGCCCACAATATAATAACTTCAGGTCGAGCAGTAGAAAAGTGTGGGAATTTCATGACAAAATCATACCAAAGCCAAAAGGAAACCCAGTTCTAGTGATTCATTTTAACATTTGTGGTCTTTGAATTATGTAACTGAACAAAGGGCATGCTCTTAATCTTATATGTGATCCTGTGGATATTAACCCATCTGTAAATAGGACTTAACCAAGGTGTAGCCAACTTGAATCAGGGTGAGTCTTTATCTGTGTTACTAGAGGCCTTACAAAAAGAGGAAATTCAGATACAGTTCAGTCAGTAGAAACCAGAAATTGCCCATCACATGACGGGAGGCAGAGCTACAAGCCAAGGAACCCCAAGGATTGCAGCAAGACAGCTCCAGGATGCTACAGACTTCAGGGAGGAAGTGTGACCTGGCTGATGCCTTGAATTTGAACTTTTACCTCCAAAACTGTGAGATAATATAAATTCCCGATGTTAAGCCAACCAGTTTGTGAGGTCTGTTATAGCAGACCTGGCAAGCTATGCATCATTCTCAGTCGATAATATTTGAAAAACTATGTAAGAGCCCCAAATCTCATGACCTTTGTAATTTTCTGTTGATATGAAACTGAATGGACTATGCATCATTGCAACTTCTGTCCTAAAGGAGCTTTTTTCAAAACATGGTCCCAGACCACCTGCATCAGAGTCACTTCTGTGAAAACTACCGATTTTTGGGCCCCACACAACTAACTCAGAATCTCTGGGGGTGGGACCTGACCAATCTGTCTTTGAATCAAGCATTCCAAATGATTTCTAAGCACAGGAAAGTTGTGGAATGACTCCCTTATGGTACACTGAGTCTGGGTGACTGAGAAGTAACATTATGATCTTTGGTGACAATTACTAAAAAGAGTATACAGGTTTAAATGAGACCATTGAAAGAGCACCTTGCTCATTTCTCCTATGCCAAGACAAGTAAGAATTTGTCCTATTCTAACCTGGTTAGGCCCCATATTAACTGATAACTTTTTTTTTAAATCAAACTTTTTTTCTAATATGTATATTTGCTTTAGACTTTGACTACTGCAAAAGCATGAAAGAAGTCTCAAAATGGTGTGCATATATGTAGTATCACAGACAGTCCCCACTGGGATTGAATGGAAGTCTGGTATCTCACACATAAGCGCTGTTGAATGTTGAAGACATTTCCAAGACCCAAAAACCATCCTAGTAATGTATATAGCTATAGCGTTCTTTCAGACAGGCCTACAGAATAATTTCAGGAAAGTTGTGGAGATGCAGATTTTTTATTGATATGGAAGTATAGCAGTAGATATAGTTATGAATTCCAAAAATAGATATTGGATTATGTTTATAAACTGGTCTGTACCTGGACATGATTAAATTATGATTAGGGCTTTGATTGGGCCATGTCAGTAGCCCCTTGGTAGGTAGGGACTCACAGATAAAAGACATGGCAAAGGACAGGGTTGGAGATTTTGATGTTGAAGTTTTGCTATTGGAGTTGGAGCCCAGGAAGTAAAGACTCAGGAGAAGAACACAGAGGAATAGAGACAGCTCCGTAGACATAGCAGAAACCCCAGGGAGAGAGACAGAGCTATTTGCCTGATAGTCTACAGCTGACCTTGTGGAGAAAGGCAAAGCCTAGATAGCCTCATAGTGTACTGCTGACCTTGTGCAGAAAACAAAGGAGCTGATCCCAGAGAGAAATGAACCCCCAGGAAGAAAGGAACCCAGGAAGCCTGAACTCTTGCAGACACTGGCAGCCATCTTGCTCCAACATGTGGCAATAGACTTTGGTGAGGGAAGTAGCTTACGCTTTATGGCCTGGTAACTGTAAGCTCCTACTCCCAATACCCTTTATAAAAGCCAACAGATTACTTTGCATCAGCACCCCTTTGGCTGACTGATATAGGAAATAAGAATTTATTTTCTGATTAATAGTACTATTCAGAGACAGATAAAGTAGATACAACCCCAGGTATTGGTTCTGCTGAGGACTACAGAGACCCACAGTTTCTATGGTCATGGCAGATGGAGTTCAGTGCCAGCTCAGTTGGCCCTACTTTGGAGTTTGTGTTTCTATGCAATGGAGCTGGACTTAGATGTGATCTTTGTCCACAAGTCTCTCCTTTTACTTTTACTGGAACTGTAGTTGGTACTGGGGTTTAATATATACCCAGGGGACCTGAATCTCTGGACTGACCATATGATATCCAGGCTGTGAGCCTCAACAGACTTGCAACTCCTACACTCTGGTTTATTGAACTTACCCCACTCAGCTAATATGGAGGTGAAGAAGGTCAACCACCATACCAGGGAGCCAAGACCGCCTGCAACTGAAAGCAGGAGAATTGCATCCAGCATCCATCTGGAATCTAAGGCTCCTCTTGATATAGATGTGGAGTGGACACAACCATTCTAAGGTCCACAGGATGGAGGAATAGGGTATGGATTAGAGTGGACTTACTGATATTCTATTCATGAACTATTGTGAATAGTAATCGAAGAAAATGTGGCATTGGTGTAGAGAAAGTGGCCATGGTGGCTGCTTGGGGTAGGGAGTGGGAGGAAGAGATGAGATGTGGGGGCGTTTTCGGGACTTGGAGTTGTCCTGGGTGGTGCTGCAGGGACAGTTCCTGGACATTGTATGTCCTCCCATGGCCCACTGGGTGGAATGTGGGAGAGTGTGGGCTATGATGTGGACCATTGACCATGAGGTGCAGCGGTGCTCAGAGATGTTTTCACCAAATGCACTGAATGTCTCATGAGGGAGGTGGGGGGTATATGGGGATCTCATATTTTTGGAATGTAATATTAAAAAATAAAATAAAAACAAAAACAGAAAAAAAAAAGTGGAATGGTTGTCCTGTAATGTAGTAAGTTCTCCAATGTGGAAAATGTTCAAATAGAGACATAGGATTGCTTCTCTGCTGGACTGGCGATTCTTGGATTAAAATGAGTTAGACTTAACGGACATTGAACATTACTCTGATATTCTATAATTCCTAAAACAATGCCACAAAATCATACAAACATCATAATCATGATTATAAAGAATTTTATATTCATTTGTGAAAATAAGGGTAAATGTTAAAAATACCACTCAGGCAAAGCTGCCTTTGAAGGGCATTTTAGTGGTTAAAAATCCATAGGGTATCTTTGCTTAATTCTTCCCCGCTTTCATTCTCATACTGCCATCCTACCTGCTGCCTTTATTTACTAATGTTCTACGTGAAAATGAAAGTGGAGACTAAGTCCCCAAAGCATCATCATTGCCATTAACAGAGGCTGTTTCTGTGTGTGCCTTAATGTTTATTTCTTAATTACGTGGTAATTATGCATTAAGTGTTTGACCATAACATGTGGCATTCTAATTTGTTATTAGGCAAGTTGTGAATTACAGCTTCACTGAGCTGCAGTCTTTTCCCTCTCAAGCCTAGACAAACCTAGAGGGGTCATAAATAATCCCATGAAAATTACATTCCACAAATATGTATTGTGGACTGAAGTATGCTTGGGAAATCACGTGAATAAAAAGCCAGACAAACATGAATTCAGATCTCAGCTCTGCTATTTACTAGCTCCTTGATCTTGGGCTATTTATATCCATGGCTTCTATGTAGTGTTTGGCACATGTAGATGTGTATTCATTATTAACTCCCTCCTTTGCCTTTCATGACAGAGATCCTGTATTTGATACTGTGGACATAACAAAGTGCCTATATGTAAGTCCTTTCTTAAGAAACTCATGATGTCTATGTCAGATATTCTCACAGTCTCGATGTTAAATTTGCTGTGTTCCCTGGAATTGTTGTATCAATTGTAATACAGGTTGTAACAAACACAATGGTCCATTAATACTAAAGAAGAGTAGTTACTAAGACATCATAAACTCCACCGTAACCTGACAAAGAAAAGAGAAAAATCAACTAATCTTTATTTGCTTGACAACGAGGAAGAGACATGCACTGAAATGAATGAGAGATAAATATAGAATGTACAAGAAGAAATAAAACTTTATGTAGTATGTTGTCTTGTCTCTTTATGACCTGCCCTTATGACCTTCCTGATGTCAACTTTCCCACCTATAAACTGGGAGCCTTAATAACTACCTCATAAGACTGTTGTAAGATTAAATACTATACTATACTGCTGTAGCCTAGAGCATAGCAGGAGATTAGTAAATAAATTCCTTTGCCTTCTTATCCAAGTATACATGACTTACCTTTCTAAGATATGAGTGTATGCGACAGATGAAGATAAGGAAGATACTTGGGAAATTTTGCTTATCTTTTTGATCAGCAAGGATTATAGTTAAGAAACAATTACTCATATTTTAAGTTGTTTTCATGTGGAATCTTACTTGAAGTTTTATTTCTTATCTATTGTCATTGTATCACAAGGACACACTTTCAATTTAGGAAATTTACCATGTTCATTGGAACTACTTCAAATTGTCATGCTTTCTAAGAATCAGATTGATGATCTTCTTGATGAGACTGAAGATCACTTAAGTAAAGTGGAAGAAAATACTTCGTTCCAAGGGACTTGCTTTTCATTATAGAGATGTAAATATGCAACGAGTAATCAAGTGCCCTGACTTTATAACATAGGAGTAGCAGGTAATCTTATAAATGCCCTTATCTTTCGAACTGGCTTTAATACACTCTTGCCTCAGTAAACTAACTTCAAGCAGGTGGATGGTATGAGAATGATCTCAAGTTTATGAGTATTAAAAAATAGTATTTAAAATTGTTTTTATGAGTGAAATTTTTCTTATTCTTAAGGTTAAATTGCATCAACAAAGGATTCTAGTATCTTTTAAAAATCTGTTTTTGCCAACATGTGAATTCCATGTAAATTTGAATTATAAATGAAAGCTATGAAAATGAGTTCATGAAGAATTTTTACCATGGAGTATACATGGAGTCTATATAGAATATATAAAATATAATTCTTAGGTCATTTTCTATAAAATACATAGCTCCAAAAGCAGGAGCTAACATTAATCCTGTACCCCCTTTCTTAAGGAGTCTGAGGGCCAGGTTGCAGTTCAGGGTCCCTCATAGCTTTAGAGAACCCCCATGGAGAGTTTCTGGGGAATTGGGGACCTTCAAGGCAGAGTAAGTGTTCTTTCCTCTCCAGATCTAAGCTCCGCTTTCACCCTGGGTCTATCCAGAAGAGGAGTATGGGCTTTATCCTCTTTCTGGATGGAGGAGGGCACGCGTCTCCACAGCCTGGAAACTGTTCCATCTTGATGTCTTGGTTGCTGCCATGCCTCTGATATTTGTTCACATAGTTCTAGATCTGCATTAGCTGGTAGTTATAGCATTCCTTAAACTCTAGAAGAAAACTTTAAGAAAATATATTTACTATTTCCCAGAGTTACCCTATTAAAGAAATGAAAAGGAGGAAGGAAGTTCATATGTATCCCATTTCTACTACTGAGGGTCAGGTGCTATGCATTTCATTACTATGTATATTTTTACATTCAATTCTCAAAACAAATTGGTTAGGTATTATTATACCCACGTTATAGATGAAGAAAAGGTCAGAAAAGTTAACTAACTTG
Source organism: Dasypus novemcinctus (assembly GCF_030445035.2). Taxonomy (NCBI): domain Eukaryota; kingdom Metazoa; phylum Chordata; class Mammalia; order Cingulata; family Dasypodidae; genus Dasypus; species Dasypus novemcinctus. The sequence continues at coordinate 83,252,631 of NC_080684.1, read as the reverse complement.
CTGAAGTCAACTGCTTCAAACTCAGGTATTGAAATTGAATCTTGTCCCCCACAAATGGCACGTTTAAGTCCCAACCCCTTATCCTGTCAGTTAAAGTGTGGACTAACTGAACCAGATTGGACTTTAATCCAGACTACTAGAGTCCTTTATAAGCAGAATGAAATTCAAATATATAGAGAGAGACAGAGAAGCCACAGGGAGCATCCAGAAGCTGAAAGTCAATGAAACCTGGAAGAGAAGATGACACTGCATGCGCAATGCCTTGTGACAAAAAAAGCCAAGGACAAGCGTCACCAGCAGCCAGCCCCAGAATACCACAGTCTTCAAGAAGAATGCATCACCTTGCTGTCCCCTCAATTTTGGACTTCTAGCCTCAAAACCATAAGCCAATATATTCCCATTGTTTAAGCCAACCCACCGTGTGGTATTTATTTTACAGCCAGGAAACTAGAACACTAGGTTTTTCTAATCCTAAAGTCCATACTTCTTTCATTGAAGCATGCTGCCTGCATAGAACACCATAAAATATCCCCATAGCCACACTTTTGCATCTTTCAACTTTAAAAAACTTAATAGTTCCTATGCTCTAAGGAAGCCATCTGAGGGTGCTCAAGTGTAGAACCAACTACTTTCTCTTCTCAAAGCTTAACTATTGACATGAAAGGTTTTCACTAAAATCCCAAAGCATGGACCACATGGTCATCTATGTAAAGGAGAGTTACAGTCCAGAATATCTCCTACCTCCCTTAAGTGAAAGTACAAGCTCTAGTGATGACCCTGAGTTTAAGTGATTTTAAGAAAAATAATTTTCCTTACCTCCAGTAATATTCTTTTATCCATAAACTGTTAATTTCAAATAAAAGCCTCTCCATGAAATGCTTTGCAACAGGCATATTTTATTTTTGATTTTTATTTCTTTTTGCAGCACTATTTTTAATAGAACCAACTGGGGAAGGTGGGAAGTAGAATACATTAGAACACAAGCATGCTATTCTGTCTAAATCAAGAAAGGACTTATTTTTATTATTATTTTATATAACACTTTCCTGAGTGACTTAATTATTTATTTCTTTCAGATGGAGTAAATCTAAGTAATTCATTAATAGAGAATAGCTGTGTATAAGTGTGAATTACAGTGATTGTTAGGCCAACACGACTTAACTAATCTTTATCAAGAGATAGTGTTTAATCAGCCAAACATATAAGCACAATAGACAATTTATTTAGCACTTACATTTCAGATAATCCTTAAAAATTAATATAGCATGAATAATATAGATTTTTGATCCCTAGAATATGTCTGAGATTCTCTAGTTTTGAAATTGGAAGAAATGTTCATATGTGAAATTAGGTTTCCTTAAGGAAGAAATAGTTAAATATTGTTCTGTGGCCTGACATTCCGCCTATGATGTATCAATAGTTAAAAACAGTGTATTGCTTTCAGTTCAACAAAATATCTAACTCTCCAGAAGAGGCCTGCAGAGGTGATCAAGTATGGTATCTCATTAGTGCTGGAATCCTTTCCATAAAATCTCTGATATGTTCAACTAATAACAACCAACATCTTTTTCTATACTTCCCATGGTGATAAGATCACTCTCACCATGGGGGAGCTCAATTGTTAAAAACTTAGTTAATTTAGTCAATATATGTCATCTACATAGACATAGGTTTGAATACTCACTCTACCAATTACTAGCAGTGTGACTTCGGATAAATCCTTTCATCAATATGAATCTCACTTCCTCACACGGAAAACAATAAATAATATCTAGCACCACTACCACTACAATGTTGATAATTAGATGAAAGTTTGCCAAGTGGGGAAGCAGATGTGGCTCAAGTGATTGAACACCTACCTACCACTTGGGAGGTCCCAGGTTCATTTCTTGGTGCCTCCTAAAGAGAAGATGAGCAGACATAGGGAGAACATGTGACAAATGGAACAGACAGCAGACAGTAGGAGCAAACAAAGGGGACAGGGAGGATAAATAAATAAGTCTTTTAAAAAAAGTTTGCCAAGAGGACACTTTCAAAGAATACATGATTAAATCTTTTTATCCATTTGAATTAAAATAGATGTGCTTCAGTGGTTTCATAAAAGGGATTATTTGACTTGCTTTTTTGCTATTGCAAAAATCCATTTTAAAACAACTACACAAAAAATACCCATAACCCAACCCCTAATCAAAGTAATAATTAATTTTGTCCATGATCTGGTATGTAGGCATATTTTAGTGACCTTATGGTATTTACCTATGTCCACGTTCAATTTTTATTTATTAATAATAATTTTGTGGATAGAATTTTGCAGCTTTCGTTTTCACATACCATTTCCCAAAATTCTATTTTGCCACGTTTTTATCTTACCTCGTTTTTTACTCCTGTGAATAACCAGTGTTAGCCTAGTGGACGTATATGCTTCCACTCTTTTCTGCAACTTCATGCAATCACATACAAATAAATAGGTGTATATAGATAGATGATAGATAGATCTTTTTTGTGTTTCAAAAACATGAAATTATGCCATGTATTTCTCTGCCGCTTGTTCCTCTCATTAACAAAAATCATAACTTTACCTTATTTTTATAATCAGTAAAGTAAATAACCTTTTAAACAAAATAGCATTGTGAATTTCACACTTAAAGATGAAGAGTGCTTGGAGATATGATTGCTACTCCCATCTCTGCAGTAACTGGCTGTGTGATTTGGAAAAAGTCACTTTACAGTGAACCTCAATTTCCTCATTTGAAAATAAAAGGATAGAGTTAGATCTTTTCCAACTCCACAATATGACTCATACTTTTGTCTTTCATTTTATGGGTTAGGGTTTGGCAGAACGCCCTTCTTTATTTTTTTCACTTTTTTTTAATTCTTTATTTTCTTTTAAATGTTACATTAAAAAAATATGAGGTCCCCATATATCCCCACCCCACCCACCCTACCCCTCCCATATCAACAACCTCTTCCAGCATTGCGGCACATCCACTGCACCTGGCGAATACTTCTTTGAAACATGCAATTTTTTTTATTTCTTAAGGACAATTAACCAATAAATCTCAAGTATATGTATTTCAACTATGTTCTTCTAGGAATGTGCCAGTCCCTCATTTTATAATGCTTTTTTAATATATTGATACAATAAATGCATAGTTTAATTGATATAAGTCTGTGAGATAGATGCGTTCTTTGAATTTATATGCAAAAGTGACTTTTATCTAGGCATCTCAGCTCTCAATAAAGTTTATCTTCTGCTGCTTTGTAGGAGACTAAAGTGGCTAGCTGAAATCATGCATGTGTTAATATTGCAAATGGGAATAAACACAAAACTCCTGGAACTGTATTTTGCCTGATTCTTAAACTCACTAAGCTGTTACAAGAATGTTTAGGACAAAAAAATAATTAGAATTTCAATAGTATATTGCAGTTAATGACCAAGTGTATACATAATTGCTTAAGACATACCCACTGACTTGACCTGCCCAAACTTAAGTCAAGCTCTTCTCCTCCCCACATAATCCTGACCTTAGCTTAGCCCCAAGTCTGAGCAAGCAGTTCATTCTAAACTTTTGACCACAGAAATATTTCCTGTCAGATGACCCTGATCAGGCTGTCAACTCAGCCCAAATCCCCCTCAAAATACCTCAAACCCTGTTTATCTCTCCCTATGAAAGAAATGCCCTTTTCTGTTTGAATTTGAGATATTTGCAGATGTGAAGTTGACGTGTTCTCTAAATTGCCAAAATCTTTTTGAATAAAATCTCTCCTTACCTACATCCAGATTTGTTTTTGATAGTGCTAAAATGTCAGGGGACTCTTTTTGTTCACCTTTAACTTTTCAGCTAGTTTTCTTTCAGTATTAGTCAGACCATAAAGGACATTTCCCCAACATTTTTCCCCAAAGACTATTCCAATTTTCTCTGCTGTAACCATTGTTTTGAAAATTTTACACATGCTTATGTGCATACATGTGTGTGCCATGTGGATTGTTTTTCTACAATGATAAGAATTGTATATGTGGCATAATTATGTATGCAAGATATATACCCTAGATGATATAAAGATTGATTTCTACCAAGAATTTCGTTAGAAAATTCCAGCACTATTTCTTCATATCACAATAAAATATGCATAATCATAAAATGTAGATGAAATAAGGCTTATCATTTTACAAAAGTATAAAGTACAATACCAAGTAACTTATCATCTTTCATATGTTGCTGACATATGAAATTGTTAAGATATTGATGCAAAGTTTTGACTATAGAACTAAAAGAACAAAAACAATCAAGAACTCTAGTACTCTGTGCACTCACAACAAAAATTTCTTCTGAAATGTATCGTTTAATGTTTCATCGTTTAATGTATCAGTGTTTAAATGTATCTGATAGACTCTTGTCATTTTTCAAAGGTGTAAGTGTGAGAATGCTTAGCTCATATACTTATTAAAACTAAACAGAGTGAAACTTTCTATATACTTATACTCTGCCTATCTCCAACAATGATTTGAGAAGGCTTATAATAAAATACATTATTATCACAAAATGAGACCCTATTAAAACAATAGTAAAATATATGAACTAGACAATTAAAAAGAGAAAAAAATTAAAAGAGGGGGAAATAGAAAGAAAATACTCTAGAAAGCTTAAACTAAGGAAAATGACTAGAACTAAGTTTCAACTTGTCTCTGCAAGTTTTGGAAACCAAGGCAAAAGTGGGCTACAGAACTGTCATTATAAGGGAAATATTACCAAAGCATGTAGAGAAAGAAACTTTTCCTAACCTTGAATTCCAGAAGGAATTTCCCCCACGGGTCATTGAATTACTGAGATTTGGAACAGTTCTCTCATTGGAATGCAGGGCTGGAGGCCGGGGGTGGGATATTCTCCCCAAAGCACATGTAGTCAGAGTTCAGGGTAGTTAGCCAACAGTGCATGCAAAGACCTTCTACAGGACTTCTAGCTTTCGCCATGGTATAAAAAAGCATTTGTTCTAAAATATTAATGTTATTTTTCCTTGCCTTTTCAAAAGGGCCCTCTTTAACCTATTTTGTATATTAATTACTATAGTACCAGGATTGGGTTGGGAGGTAATTAATAAAATTACCTGCAATATCGAAAATTTTATATGACAGTGAGGTTGGGGAGCCACTCACTTTATCTGAAAGGTTATAAAATATAGCATCAAAAAGTTTAAGAATGCTAGTTCTATCCCTTACTTGCTGTGCAATCTTGGGCAAGTCCCTTCATCATTCTAAGCCTTCATTTCCTCATCCTTTAAAATGAGAATAATAAATTTCTTACTTCTTGTTATAATTACATGATATGATTTATATGAAGACTTATAACCTGTAAGGATCCATTATGATATCACCCTTCCACAAAGCTCATTACTTTTAACTTAAAGATCATCATATTTATTTCTTCTCCAGGCAATTGAATACAGTTTATTTTATATCCAAGCATAGACCATTCACTCCCTGGGAGGTTTCTAAAATAATTCATTGGTTAGTTTTAAACCTTAGGCCTTTTATTCCAAAGAAGTGAAGAGTAAAGTAAGGTTCTAGTCCATTTTTACAAATTAAACAAAAATCTATTTACTGTATGAACAGAATGAATAGACAGTTTTCCACAGTAACAAAAATAGGAAGAGCAAGAATTCTAGGGAAATGAAATTAGAAGACTAAATGTTCTTGGGTGTATTTGTGCACGTGTGTGCATGCATGTGTGTGTCCATTTATAGTATAATCAGTTGAGGAGAGTTCCATTGTAGGTTGAAAAGTTTAAATTTGATAAAATAGGTAGTGAATTATTTTTTAAAAATTATTATACTAGCACCTTTCTAGCTGGGTATATAGTGGACCTTAAAGAGCCTGAAGGCAGACTAGCTGGCTATGCTGCTGTCACAGTCATCTAGACCCAAGGGATACTGACAACCTAAATTTAAGTGGTTGCTCTAAAAAAGAGAAAGGAGTGAGTATGAGAGATAATGCCCATATTTGGTGGTCGTTAACCCTTTCTGAGTCATCAACTGCATTAAGAGTCTGATGAAAACAATTTTTCCTGTGAGAGGTCACAGGAAAAATGTAAATATACTTTAAAAGAAAATATTTTCTTTTCAATCCCACTCATATATGTTAGTATTTGTACGTAGATATATGGGTCTATATGTACACACATCTAGAGAGAGGAAAAATGCTTGTATGCAAAGGAAATGAAAGCACTAATGAGGAATTATAAATTTTAAGAAGATATTTTAAACACCTGAGAGCACCCTGGACTCTGAATTTTTCTAGAGTTAAATGTTTTTAAATCCACTATTAGTGCTAAAATGACCACCAAAGTCCCTTAGATAAAGATATAGAACTTGTTCCATTTGGAAAGATCTGAGTCTGAGATCAATAACAGTTCATATCTTAAGTGAACATCAGCCATACCCCAGATTTGGAAAAGGATTAAATGGAAGATTTCAAATTAGGAGCTGTCAAATAGGAGAGTATTAGTATGCTTAGGTTTAAGAACTGTGAATACAAATTTAAGATGTATTTTATCTGTCCACCTATTCCTCAATCTAATATAATTTTCTATACATCTTGCTATGGAGTGATGCATAATGACAACCAAGGCATAGGGATATGCCAAGCACACCCAAATTCCTGTGTGTTAATAGTGTTTTCTATAAATTGGTGTGACCCTCATATCCTGAGCTTCATCACTAATTACTTGAAGAAACTGAAAATATTTACTACTTTTGACTTTTTAATCCTTCTTTTTCAGAGTTCATGTTTTCCTCCCCAGTAAATTCATGCAGGTACTTCAATCCTTTCTAGTTCCACTGTGAATACTGACAAGTGTTGCAGTATTTTAAAATGCTTGGCCACCCTCTAAGACTGTTTCTTCAAGGTTAAGAGATGCAGGCATACTTTATCCTCGGAGTGTATGAGAATGACCCTAGTTCTGGAGATTCAAACATTAACCAGGAAATTGTAGGAGAGACAGAATTTTCTTTCCAGATGATGGCTGTGCTCAAAGACATCTTAGAGACAGGATTCCTAAGAAGGTGGAAGATGCCAGTCCCGAGGACTTCAGAGACTGAAATGGCTGACGTCCTACTGGAGCTTTTATGGAAACTAGGCTTTGCATAGGGAGTTGTGCTGACTGCCCCTCTGAGAGAAATACTTTCCCGTACTTTCTCACAAAAGCATGTAATGTTGGGCCTTTACAGTCTTCTCTAAACCCAAACCACTTCTAAGAGTTAAGCATATACTTTCTCTGTAACAACTACAACTGATTTCCCGATTGAATCTTAGCCACTCCCTATACTCCCTACAAACTCTCTTCTTTCATATTTTCTTATTCTGAAGTAAAATCTAAAATATGTTTCTTTGATTAAAGAGGTGATCATTAAGTGGGTAAGGGGTTACTTTTTTTCTCCATTTCAACTTTTAGTTACATCATCACCATTGTTCACGCCTAGAAATATTTGCCCTATTGTTAGATTCTACCTGCTTGTGGAGAGGCTGATTATTTTCTCCATAGCGAATCGATTCACTGGTGATTCGTCTTGCCTAAAACTACCAGATCCCTAATGGGGATTTATTCCCTTCCTTGAGGGAATCCTTTGATCCTCAGGACAGTTCTACCTTGTATAGTATATTCATTAACCAAGCTGAATTACAGAAATGACACCGCTAATTATAAGGGTTTCATGTGAGTTAATGTCTATGAGTATTTACAAGTATAGGCTAGAAAATGGTGAAGAGATACAGGTACTCACAGAGCTTTCACATGCTTTGTGGGTTTTTTTGATGCTTTTATTTTTTTTTTAAAGACACTTAGATTACCTAAATATTACATAAAATACCCCTCCCACATTTTCGCACACCAACAACATCTTTCATTAGTGTGGTACATTTGCCACAATTGATGAACACATCTTGGAGCATTGCCACCAAACGAGATTATGGTTTACATTGTAGTTTACACTCTTTCCCACTCAATTCTGTAGGTTATGACAAGATATATAATGGCCTGGATCTGTTATTGCAACATCATTCAGGACAATTCCCAAGTTCTGAAAATGCCCCCATATTACACCTGTTTTTCCCTCTTCCTTTCTCTCAGAACCTCCGGTGGCCACTGCCTCTACAGCAATGATAAAAGTTCTTCCAGTGCTAGAATCACAATAAGTCTATAGGGTTTGTTTTTACTGTTTTTGTTTTTGGTTTTTGTTTTTTTTTTGGTTTTTTGGTTTTTGGATTTTTTGTACCAGGTTTCACAGGAATTTCACTCTCTCTTAATTATAAGAGAAATAATATGTTATTATTTGGGGGACAATTAATACAAATTACAGACTGTTCTAAACACCTCACATATTAATTCATGTATCCCATGAGGAGGTTATTACCCCCACTTTACAGACCAAGAAACTGAGGCCCAAACTTGCCCACAGTCATTGAAATAGAAATAATGGGATTAAAACCCAGTCTCAAATAAAAATTAAAAAATAAAAATTAAAAAACCCAGTCTGACTCCAGAACCCAAGATCTTAACTTCTAAATCAAAATGCCTTGCTTTCTAATCTTTAAAGAATTTTGCCAGAGGGCTGGGGCAGTGTTTTCTTTTCTGGAATAGCTTGGGAGGGGATATAATAGGGTAAACCGCAGGATGCTGGAGCTCAGCCTCCTTCTTGCTGCTGAGCTCGCCGGCAACTGCGAGGCTCCTGGGCCTGAATACCACTGTGGCAGAACTTAGCAGGGATCCCATAATATTTTGTTCTATGAATTAGTAATCAGATATTTTCCATAAGACATTGTGAAATAATTCAATAAAAAACACCTAGGGAAGTTAAAATAAGCCATTTTTTTTCCATTATAATTCAGAGAACTTGAAAAGTCAGTTAAGGTCAGGGAATTAGAAGACTCTTGTGGGAAAGAATGATGAGGAAATGATTTAAGGAGATATATGTCTGTCCAATCGAAAAAAGCTAGAAGGGGACGACCCTTTTTCCTGAACAGTTGTGCAGTGTTAATCTTGGCACGGTGGTGTTACTATAGCCCCGGAGGAGAGCGTTAGTTAGGCCCTTCACCTCCCCAGGGTCTGTTTGCATGAGTCAGGACATGATCCCTGTAAGTTTCCTTTTCCTTCTTTCTAATTGATCCTGGAACTTTGTAGCCCTGTCATATCAGGCTTGGAAGAGAGAAAGTATAGTGAGAAGAGTATAGATTAGCTTTTAATTGAAGATTTATTATTTATTAGATGAGGCACATTGACCCTGTCTGTTTCCTCATCTGTAAAATGGATTAATAAAACCTCTTTTTAGAGTAGTTAAAAGGATTATAAATAACCTTAAAAAAATCCCACATTCACAGCGGTCACTCAAAGGATTATGACTAGTGTGCTTCAGCAAGCTTCCTCCCATCATCTTCAGTTGAAGAGCACAGAGCAAAGCAAGAAGAGATTGGGACACTGGGCCAGGCCCATCTTCTGGGACAGGGGAGAGAGCTGTCCCTGGACTTTCCTGGTGGCAGGTGCTGAATAAAAATGTTCACATAGTAATGGAAGGAACAGGCAGCCTATGATGACAGTATTGGGCCCAAGTTAAGGATGTTAAGGGTCTTAAGAGGCGGGAAACATCACAAAGCATTCAGGGGGGCAGAATGAACCAGGGTCAGATTTTGAGAAAAATTTTCCATAGGTTTTGGAGCTGCAAGTCACGGGCAGGACTGCAATCACCAGGGAGGAGTACTAGCAACACCAAGATAACCAGACTTCAAGAAAGGAGTTCAGGAATGTAGAGCAAAGCAGCCCTTTTATAAGACTGGAACGCATGTGGGTGGAGTGAATCACCTTGTTTAGTGAGAGGAGAGAATGAGAGGGACAGGTCTGTGAAATTCTAGAGGACAAGATTTGTTGGCTATTATAACAGAGAGACCCAAAATAATAGTGACTTAAGGTAAAAGTTTATTTCTCCCACCCATTAAAGTCCAGGTTGGTAGTTTAAGCCTGGTATGGCAGCTCCAGAACCACTGGGGTCATTGTTCTTTCTATCTTGATGTTCTGCCATAGCTTCCATCTTTGACCCAATATGATTTCTCCAGCTTTCACCATCCTAATCACATTTCAAACAATGGGCAAGAAAAAGGGACTGCATCTTCATTTTATAGGCATGACCCAAAATTGCTCACAACACTTTTCCTTATATACCCTTGGCCAGAACTTAGTCACACGGCCAAAACCAAGCTGCTTAGGAAGATGAAGATTTTGACTGGGCAGCCATTTGCCTATCAAAGTTCTGTTACTATTGATTAAAATTACTAAACTAATAGTCTGTATCATAAAAACAAAATCAGAAGTCCATCTATTCCATTCTGGGACCCCTGATATGTGTCAAACCATGTCTTCATAGAGAAGATAATACAGGGCCTTGTCAAACATTATATTCATTAATATTTAGGGGAAAGCTAGCCATCTTCACCATGGCTTTGAACTCCACAAAGGCTCTTGAGTGTTGGTTTTTCCCCCAGTGAGTGATACCTAAGCTTATTAGTAAAATTCATGTTACTTTATCCATTAAAACTATAACATCAACCAGCAGTCAAAGCTTCAGCCTTTCTAGTAAAAATAAAAGGTAAAACAAATGTTTACAAATTCTTGCCTGTGGAAGTCTGATTTAATAAAGCTCACAGGATAGGAATTATTAGCTACATTTTACAAAATTTAAGAGTCAGTGATCTAGTAACATGCTCTGTTTCCCACCACTAGTAAGTGCCAAAAACAGAATTCAAATCCAAATCTATCTGATTTGAAAGTATAATTTCTTTCCCATGTACACTTAAACTTTTGTATAAGCTGCATGAAGAGAAAGAAATCAACTTCTCTGTGACACCATGTTGTGCTATCACTTAAGATTTTTATTTCATGTTTATTGAAAGAGCTCTATTATATTTTAGACAGTGTTTTATTGTGTTTATGTATTTCTTGGGAATACAAAGAAAGGAAAATATAAGCAAAAGAAATTAGTTAAGATTGCTCTAAACCTTACTCAGAATAACAAGTCTGACTGTTATGAGTAGACCCAGTTTTGACTTAGACATTGAGGTCCAAGTTTCCCCACACAATATTATCATTTGTGCCACCAAGAACTTAGGTGTTTCCTAAAAGAGCCCATTAAAAAAAAAAAAAACATAAAAACTTCAATGTTGGGCTCTTAAGTTGACTTTGGAATTATGTAACACTAACCTACTTTTCCACCCTTTCTACAAATTCTGCTGCTGATGCATTTGATGGTTGCATAGCTAAGGTATTAACAATGATAACTGCTATAGCTGACCAATGATGGTTCTACAACTAAGCTGCATTCCAATTATAGAGATGTTAAAATGTGAAGAACAATGTGCATCTTAGAATTAATGAAATAATGATATTTCCATTTGGTACATTAACTGGATTTAGAGGGATACTTTGGTACTTGCAAGTAGTTCTGCTCTCTTAATTTAAATAGTTCCTCTCCCACTCTCCACACACATATCCCTGTAATGGATCTCCTCAAGGCTCAGAACACCATTCCTTCATAGCTAGTTCAAAGGTAATGTTTATTTGATGTGTCTCAGTGGAATTTCCCCAAATTCCCAATTAACAAGTCTGACAAGAAAGTCTCTACTGTTCCTTGATGTTGCTCCAGGAGTTGCCACAATTGTGACTGACAGGCCTCTGATGTGGACTTCAGGGAGGATGAAGAGGGTATTAAGGGCAGGTGAGCCATTTATCACAGCAAGGTTTGAAATAGCAGTTTGGGCTGAGAGGACTGTACAAAAAAGCAGCTGAAATGATACACTGCCAGACTGCCAGAGCCTCCTGGGAACTCTGCACTGGATAGAGAGAAGCAGATCATGCAGACACTGAGATGGCACTGTAGCCAACAGAAATCCTATTTAAAGAAGCAGGCCACTGGCCAGCATAATTGTTCTTTGGTGAAGCTGCAGGAGTGGGAAAAGAACCTCAGAGAGGTGACAGAGAAATAATGAAAACTTCCATAAGAACTGCTGTGCAGTTCAAAGAGGCCACATGGAGTGGTGGGAGAGGAGGGGGGAAGCTAACTTTGAAGCCAGACAGCCTCGTTTGTAAACCCTGACTCAGGTACATACTTTAAGTGTAACTCTGGGCAAGAATCTTGATCTGTTGAGCATCACTGGTTTATCATCTATAAAAACAGGATAACCATCATCATATGTACCAATGAAGAGGAGAGAAGTGAATGCAGAGTGATTTAGTAGAATAGGCACTCAGTAAATATTACTATTAATTTATATTAGTCAATGTCATATGCCTATAACAGGGATCAAGATACCATGTTGTAGCCCAAGGCCCTGTGAGAGTTGAGGAGACTTCAGAGCTCTCACTCCTTGAAACTTAGGAATAGCTTGTGACCCTTTAAAATGACGCGTTCGTATAAATTTTATGTTTGGTTTCCAAAGAGATTGTGAATGCAAAGACCACATTATGTAAAAATCTATATTCATTCAACAGACATTTAGTGAGGGCTTATTACGTGCTGGACATTTTACTAGGTTCTGCAGGTTGACCAAACAGGAACCAGAAAAGAAAAGATAAAATGCCAAGAGAAAAACAATGTTGCCAGAATTCAGGAGAGGAAGATATTTCTGCCAGCTGGCATGGTCAGAGTAGATTTGTATAGGGGAACAAGTAGGCTGTTGGATTTGAGACATAGGCTTTTGAGTTAAAAGTGAAAAAAAAAAAAAAACTGAGCCCATGAAGGTCTGGAAAAGTATAGATTAAGGATAGGCGAGGAGATATGGCTCAAGCAGTTGCGCTCTGGCCTCCCACAGAGGAGGCCCTGGGTTCGGTTCCCTGTGTCAACTAAAACCAACAACAAGCAACAAGCAGGGAAGCAGACTTGGCCCAGTGGTTAGGGCATCCATCTACCACATGGGAGGTCTGCGGATCAAACCCCGGGCCTCCTTGACCCATGTGGAGCTTGCCCATGTGCAGTGCTGATGCGCGCAAGGAGTGCCCTACCACGCAGGGCTTTCCCCGCGTAGGTGAGCCCCACGCGCAAGGAGTACTCCCTGTAAGGAGAGCCGCCCAGCGCGAAAGAAAGTACAGCCTGCCCAGGAATGGCACCGCCCACATGGAGAACTGACACAGCAAGGTGACGCAACAAAAAGAAACACAGATTCCCGTGCCACTGACAGCAACAGAAGCGGACAAAGAAGATGCAGCAAATAGACACAGAGAACAGACAACCAGGGCCGGGGAAGGGGAGAGAAATAAATACAAATAAATAAATCTTAAAAAAAAAAAAAACCAACACCAACTCAGCGGAGCTGATGTGGCTCAGTGGTTGGGCACTGGCTTCCTACATATGAGGTCCTGGGTTCAATCCCCAGTACTTAAAAAAAAAAAAATTATAGGACATTATTGGTTAGAATTTGCTATAGTACAAATGTAAGATGGAAGTATAGATCAGAACCAAAATTTTTGTGGTGAACCTTTAATTCCCAGGCTAAGGTGTTTGAACTTTTTCAGGAGGCAGAGCTAGTGCAGCATCGGGGAATGGGGAATAACATCATCTGAGCAGTATTTCGGGGAGAATTAATCTGGCACGTAAGAATTAAAGCCACCCATGTGTGCAAATGCCCCATTAGATGAAAGCAGTATGCAGAATGGACTTTTTTCTTTTCTGTTTACTTGTTTTTCCCTGTAGCATGATGCTCTGAATTCTGCATTATGGCGGATTGGCTTGCCTGGGAACTAGAGAGAAAGCCAGCACTCTGCCTTTGGGTCTTCTTGGGAAGATGTGCACTGGATGAATATTTCTTGTCACTTCACCAAGAGGTTTGAGGTTTGCCTGGCAGGAAAGAATCTGCCTTTCTGGGTTGCTAATCCCTCAGGAAAAAATGAATAACAAGGCAGGAGAGCTCTAGGTCTCTTCTAGCCAAAGGCAATAATTCTGCCTCATTACCATTTCAATGGGCCAGTCAACAAAAATTAGCCTGGCTTGCCCTCACTGGATGACATCTGTTCCATGTTCTGTGCTTCCCACCTCTAAGGAATCTAAAGGAAAGAATGGTCACCTAACAGGGGAAGAACTGAGGAGTCTTTCCTGGTTAAAACAAGATAATGTCTTTACTTGAGGTGACTTTAGTCCAGAAGAGGACTCACTTCAACCACAAATATGTATTAATTCCCTACTGTAAACAAGAAACTTTAAGAACAAAAGGAATCTGAAAGAACTTTTCTTTCCTCAAATTTATGGCTTAATTTAGGAAAATGACTTGTACCCAAATAACGATACAAGCAGTATTGACAAATTACCATGGGTTACATCTAATGGGCTTTGGGCGTTCAGAAGAACAATACTTCAGTTCTTGATGATTCTCAATATGGAAGGAGGAAGAATGTGGAGGAATAGAATTTTGAGCTTTGTCTGCTCATAGGACGAGTTTTTAAAGACTTTATAGCCAGAATTACCTGGGTACTGTGTTGTCACCAACACAGCTACGGGCAATGTGAACTTGCAAATTATTTACTTTCTCTGGCCTTCAGCTTACAGTGGGGATAGCAATCACCTACTTCGTAGGATTTAGGTGAGGATTCAAAGAAATAATACATGCAATGCACTTACTTAATGAAGTGCCTGGCATGTAGTCAGTATTAAATCAGCATTAATAATTGTTGTTTTATTTTGTTACTGCCATTGGATAAAATTCCAGAAATAAGAGTAACTTATTCTGGAAGCCAGAGTCACAAACATGTCAATTACTTAAGTGGCCTTCGAAGGTCCTGGGGCACCCAGATAGTTCTAGGGGACCCACCTGCTGTCAGACTCCCTGAGTCTAACAGGATCTGAAGATATGAGGTGGTCCTCTGCCTACTAGAACTTTCCACCACTAACCAGCTGTATATTCTCAAGAAAATCAACTCACAGTCTCTCATCTGTAAAATGAGGGAAAGATGGCCCTAAGCCTCATATGAGAGATGGCTACAGCTGGAAGGGCTTTAGGTCATCAAGCCCAATCTCTTTATTTAATAGATGAGGAAGCTCAAAGCCGTATAATTTAAGCAATTAGCTTGTGACCTTCTGACTCCTAACTCATTTCTTTGTACATTGATATTTCAGGGGGTAGGCTTCATCTAGCCAAAGGTATCAGCCAGAAACTCCTAATAACCCAGGGAGTAAGCATAATTTAAAATAATAAAATTCAAAAAGTCAGTCCTTAGCTCTAAAAGGTACTATAGGCATAGACTGTGGAAAATTAAATATTCTTAGAGACAAAAATAGAAGACATCTAGAAGGAGACCTTTTTTTTCCTCGATGTTATTTTATCAGTGAGGAATCGAACACATTCATAGAGGTCAGGTGACTGACCCAGAGTCACACAGCTAAGGCGATCCAGAGCTATACTTAGGACCATGCCTTCTGCCTCTTTATCGAGAATTCTTGCCACTATATCCCTTCCTCTTGGAACAACAGTATCCAAAAACAGGGAAAACTGGCAGCTAGAGAATATATTTATATGTTTATGGTATTTTATGATTATGGTATTTCATCGCCTTGGCAATGGCGTATCATATTTAAGCCCAGTGAGTTACCTGGTAACCCAAACCCCTACAGCATCTCTGCTTTTAGGTTTTAGGGGGGGAATTGTCAAATGTAGACACACAGCTCACCTCATGGTACTGAAAGGAAAGGGAGCCCAGTACATAGAGTCCAGGGCTTGAGTAGTATTCCATTGCTGTCACATCTATTTGTGCTTTCAGATTGCTGAAATTTTTGTGCAAAAATCATTCTCCATAAAGCATAAAACTAAAAACTTGATTTACTGGAATGCAGCGTGATTTTAGGATGAAGACTGGATTGTCACTCACCTCAAAATCACTCCTGGTGTTTGCCTCTGAGACCCACTGATCTATGTTATTTCTTGTTCTGTATCAGTTTGGATTTTTGTCACACTTACTGAAGAAATTTGGTTTCCTACAGGTTTTATTTTGTTGTATAGAAGCAAGAGAACAGTTTTGTGTTGGTAGCATGAATATATTCCCTCAGAATTTTAGCCAGCATTTTCAGAAAAATATGGATTTATTTTTAACCATATGCTCCCACCTGAAAAGTTCATGCTGCTAAACATTGATATTACTTGAAAAGTTATGCCCAAGGCATATTGCTTCTTCTTTTGCAGCTAAGAATTTAAATATTTATGAAGCTTACTGAAAATTTACCGGGTCTCTGAAATCAGAGGTTATAGTTCTGATGCAGTAACTAAGAGAAATAGATTTATTTATTCAATCAGGCATCCAATATTTATTGAACCAATACTATATACATTGCATTATGTTAAATAATGTGGTGATATCACATTGCACAAGATGCACAAGGTATGTTTTAATGCATTATAACCAAGCACTTACAGAGTGACAGGAATCCTTTTATTCAGATTCAGCCCCTGCCTTCAGGTCGTTCAGAGTCTAATTGGGAATAAAATCTCATTAAATAAATTCCCGGACAATTTTGGGCTTTTTTAGGAGGTACCAGGGATTGAACCTGAGACCTCATACTTGAGAAGCAGGCACTCAACCACTGAGCTACACCTGCTCCCCTTAATACAATATGAAAGAGATAAATGTTGAATAGCCTAGAATTTCAAAAGCAGAGGACCTACCAGAAACCTGAGGACATCAGGCAAGGCTTGCTGAAGGAGGTAAAGACTAAAGTAGGACTTAAGGGAGGAGATTTCACCAGATGTCAAAAAGTGGGGAACACTGTCCCAGGCATAGGGATCAGAATGATTAAAAGCAAGGTGACTTCCAGAAATTCAGTGTTGTTGGAACCAGAAAGTGTAAGACAGGCAGGACTCTGATTATCAAGGCTAGAACCACTTCCCCTTGTTAAGGAGCTCATCCGCTACTATCCTAAAGTTCACTGAACTGAAACCACTTGAGGAGAGACTGGCGCCCCGCTGCCCCAGTGCCCTCAGTGGTACCTCCAGCTGAATACAACCACATGGGTGACCTCCAGCAAGACCAGCAGAGCTGTCCAGCAGAGTCCAGCCCATATTGAAGAACATCAGTTGTTTTAATCAAGCCTCTTTGGTTTGGAGGTTGTTTGTTACCCACCAATAGGTAACTGAAATCAAACTGTATTTAAGATGCCACCAAATACTAAAGACATTTAGTGGCATGAGATGTCTATGGGCGATATTAACGTCCTTCCATTGCTATTTTAATCTACCAATGAGTTAACAAGAAGAGAAATTTGTCCAGCTCAGGACTCAGTAGAGAACAGAATGCTTCCAGATTGCAAAAGCAAGAATGGACTAATTGCCTGATGTCCAAGTAATGAAGAGAGAGCTAACCATCATTTAAACCACATGCACTTTCTCTAGTAACAGAGTGATAAGACTTTTCAGGAAGTAGCTAGTGTATGCACATAACTCCAAAGAGCAACAAAGGGATTACAGGTGTTAACTCACTGAGGTGAGCCCTGTAGAGCTTCCAGAACATGAGCAAAAGGGAGCTGGAGGCAGTTATCTAAATTGACCGTGAGAATTAGGCATTTCTCCAGTGGATTAGCATCTGAAGTATCCAATAATGCTAACAGCCCTGATGATTACAAGCAAGGCAGGAGAATAACAGTTTATTGCCGGTTGTCATAACTGTGAAGAAATATGCTGACCCTATTTTTATTTAGAATTTTCCAAAGATGTTATTATTCTGTTGAATTCTTACTAGACTGTGATTTGTTTTAGCTGAAATTAAGTATTTTTTTCTTCTGCTTTTAGTTGATTTGAATGAATGAAGTCTAAATTTTACAACCTTCCTCTAGCACTGTGCGGTGTTTATTTTACATAACAGCTTTAATAAGGTATCTGATGATTAAGTAATCGGAAATAGCCAACCCAGTTACTTCCTCCAGCTAAAAATATATATATTGCCATAAACCATAGATTAAACTTTCCCATCATCTTCTTTTCACAGATCTCACGTGATTTGACTATTGTAAATATTTGTTTTTTTTTCTTGAACCCTATACTAAGCAAAGATTTATTACTTGACTTCCTTTGCAGCAAGGAAGAAAAACTGTACATATACATGCAAAATTCATCAGGCAAATTCCCTGCATACTTGAAAGAGCACCTAAGTGAAGGCAGGAGCATTAGTGTTGTCATGACACTAAAAAAAAAAATCCCTTTCTAAGGATTAAATCTCTGAGAAATATAATAAATTTACTCAACTTCTCCAGAAATGAGTTTTCTTTAAAGAACTAAATCAATCTCCATCATGATAACATGAATAATAACATAGTCCTTATTAATCACTTTCAAACACAGCTTCGTATTAGCAAGCTGTATTTATTCATGAGATACTTGACTGTCTTCAGAGTTTCTGGTGTATTTTTTTTCCTGCCCAGGAAGTAACGTGTCTCAAAGACAGCCTGTCACTCTCCTTGATTGGGAAGACTTTATTCTGAATCCCTGCCTATGTTCTTCAATCAATAACATCTTCCTAGCATATTTAGAATAAAACCCAAAATTCTTACAATGACCTACAAGACCCGACCGACATGACCTGGCTGCCAGCTACCCCTCCCGCTCATTTCTTACCGTTCCCCCTTCCCTTGCTCTGCTCCCTGACAAAGCCCTCCTTATTGATTTTCAAACCTGGGGCCATTAACAAGCTGATGCGTCTGCCTACACCCTCTTCCTCCACATAGCCCCACAGTTAAACTTCTTTTGAGATGTCTTCTCAGATGACACTTCCCAGGGAGGTCATCACTTTCGAAGTTTTTGAGCAATACCACTTTGCTTTCTATGGGTGACAGATTCTTTCAAAAATCTGATGAAAGCTAAGAAATCTCAGAAAATTGTATGATTGAATACAGACTTTTCAATATCACTTTGGGGACTTCACTGACCACCTGAAGCCCCCCTTCATGTGCCTCCTGGGGGTTCATGGATCCCAGATATAAAGGCCTACTCTGGAAGTGATACCAATTAAGTATTCCATTGGCTACAAAATTCAAAACCCAAAGTCAAAGAGAAACCTTTTCCAGAAGAGGAACCAAGTACCTGCTAAGCTTTTGAGGGTTTGGGGTCCAGAGGTGCCTATTTCTTTAAGTGACTATTTTCTTCTGAGTATTCACTATTTCTTTCATTTATTCAAGAAGTGCCTACTGAGTGCATAGGATTAGGTCAGGAAAGAAAAAGAGTAAAGATATCTACCCTTGGGGAATTTACATTTATTGCTTGTTCCTAACAACTGTCTAGAGCATGCCTTTTTTGTTCCCCAGTGACTTTCCTGAACTTAGGCAAGCTCAGAAGATAACACTAGTTCTTGACTGCATTCCATCATCTCCTTACTACCATCCTGCAGAGGTTACTAGCTTCCCCACCTATGCATAAAGCAATAGGGAAAAAAATTCTGCAGCCAGATACTTATAAAAGTACTAATTCCATACTAGTATTTATATAATGAGAAAAAAAATAAGATTTGAAACCACTTTGTCATTCCTGTGTAGACCAGCTGAAATCTATTGCATGGCTATGCTATTGAATTTCAGGACACTAAAGACACCCGTCTAGCCAGACTATCCAAATTGAAGCAGTTTTATAGCAAGGCTGCAAAAATGCTATAATTGACTTGTGGACAATAGGGCAGTATACCTTAGACTGAATATTTATATATTAATGTGAAAGGTTTATATTAACCATAAATCCTTTATCTGATTCAAAATTTACCTTATGAACAAGAAGCATTTCAACTATAATGTGTTACCTTCTCAGAAACAACTGAGTTAAACCAGAATGCAAGCCTTTTACTCCTATTTGTGCCACATCTTGCCCTTTTGCAGAAACCGCTTTAAAAGAAGTGTTTCTTTTAATTCACCTTATTATGGGCATAACCAGAGTGTATTTGTCTTAGCCCAACATCCACTGGCAATTCTGGTCTGTGCCTGTACCATTTCATTGCTCCCTATTTCTACACAGTAGGTCTCTGCTGTTCTTCCTCTGCCCCTCCTCATCACTTTCTTCCTCCTAACCCTTCTTCTTTCCTCCATTCCCACTCAAAACATCGTCTCTGATGCTTTGGATGAAATAACATCAAGGCATTTTTCTCTGTGACTGTCACACATAGTGCAGCAAATACAAAAACACACTGAGTATTCGGAGGTAAGTGTAAATCTATACATGCTCTAAAACAGGAAAAATAGGAAGACCACAAGGAAAATAGAGCTGGAGACTTTTCCATCTCCTTGTTTTTTCAGGAAAAATAGAGGAGCCCAAATTTTATATTTTTCTATTCATCCTTATCAAAAGAAAGAGCTATAGTGTGTCATCTCCTTCTTGTTTTCTGAAGTCTCATTAGGAATCTCAACATCCAACGTCAGGTGCTTCAATGGTAAGAAAAAACAGAGAAGCAGGGGAGTGAAAAACATCACTGATATCACTGAAAATTGGCAGAGAGTATCAAGACTGGAAGTTTATTTTTTTGTTTAGCATAAAATCAAAAAAAAGCAGTGAGCCCTGAAACAATCTTCCTTTTGTTCTAAAACTCTCCAGTTTAATGGTTTGGAAGGCTAAGACTGATCATGAAAGGATAATAACCATTATTTTTAAAATCCACAGCTAACAACAGGAGGAAGGGCTTTACAGTGACTTTTTGTATTCTGTTCTACAGGTGGTGTGGTAGTTTACCTGCTGCATAACAAATTACTCCAAAACTTAGTGGCTTAAACAACAACAAACTTTTATTATCTCTTGCATTTTTGGGGTCAGGAATTTGAGAGGAATTTAACTGAGTAATAAGGAAGATGCAGTCAAGATATTGGCCAAGGCTGCAGTTATCTTAAGGCTGGGCTTGGGCTGGGAGATTTGCTTTCAAGGAGGTTTGCTTAAATAGCTAACAATTTGGTGCTAGTTATTGCTGGAAGTCCTTGTTTCTTCTCTACATGGATCCCTCTACAAGCTGCTTAAGTATCCTCACAAAATGGCAGCTCTCTCCCCAGAGCAAACAATTCATGACAGTGAGGTAGAAGCAGTAACATTATTTATGATCTGGTCTTAGAATTCATACACAGTCACTTCTGCAAAATCCCATTGGTCCAACAGGTTGGCCCTATTCAGTATGGGGAGTGGGTCTTTATAAGGGATTCAATATCCGGAGGCAAGGATAATTTTGGGGCCATCTCACAGGCCGATTCTTCATAAATGTATAGTCCAGATTCTAGATGATAATATTAGATAATACTAATTAATGCCATTAGAGGAAAGGCCACATTAACCAATTCTTTGATGTATAAGATTCAATACAAAGCCCTGACACATCAAGCAAGATTGATTACAACCAATTCTTTACACCCAGATTTATTAGATTACCCACCTACATCAGTGGAGATTATATTAAATGTAGATAAGATTTTCTCTGAATAAAATGTGCCTATTTTCTTCAAAGAATTAAAAAGTTGACCTACTACTGATTGATGTCCAGCGTTTTTATGACTGTGGAAGTTAAAACTATAGTACATTTTCTGATTTTAAAATATGCTGGAAATTTTCCAGTTTCCAATTTTTTTCTCACTCCTATATAAATTTCAAAGTGAGTTATCAGTACTGTGGTTTTCCATGTAATCAGAGGTATTAAAACCTAATATGTGGTCAGCATTGTGTGACTTGTAGTGTACATTGAAGAATAAGATATAGTTCCTGGCCTCCAAGGAACTTATAGTCCCATGAAAGAGATGTATTGGAACAATTTCAATTACTATTTCAAATAGTGTAGCAGAAGAATGCATAGAGTGTTGCATGACCACAGGAAAGAAGTACTTGCCTCTTGCTAAGAACTGGAACTAAGGAAGGATTCAGGGTGGGGAGGGGAGTGACACCTGAGTTAAATTTTGAGCAATGACAGCAATTCAACAAGCCTATTGGGTTTGAGTGGGGTGGGACAGTAAAGAAGACATTTTACATGAAATTACTAGAAGGTGCAAAAGTAAGAAACCATGAAATAGCATGTCCTATGTATTAGTTTCCTATTGCTGCTGTAACAAATCACCACAGACTTGGGGGTGTAAACAATACTAATTTATTCTTATATAGTTCTGTAGGTCAGAAGTCTGACACAAGTCTCACTGGGCTAAAATTTAGATATCAGCATGAGTGCATTCCTTCTGCAGGCTCTAGGAAAGAATCTGATTCCTGCCTCCGTCTTCTAGAGGCCACCTACATTCCGTTTGTGGTCTCCATCCTCCATCTCCAAACCCAGCAGCAGTGATGTGGAGTCCCTCTCACATTTCCATCTCTCTGATTCTCTTGGGGCTAGGAAGTTTCTCCTGAAAAGGACTCATGATTATACAATGAAGAAATATAGTTCTAGAACATGATTTAAATCCCTGAATCCAAAGCTGTCCTTTCCTTTAGTAATAGTCACTTACAACTAAAAGGATACTGAGTAACTTCTCCTGTATGCTGTGAGAAGTATTTGAAGGGATTAAAGCAAAAGAGTAATGGGATCAGGTTTGCCTTGGTGGCAATGTACAAAATGTCTTACAGAAGATTGCCTTTGCAATCTTCCAGTGACAGCATCTGCTTGATTAAATTAGAACAGCTAAGATAATAAAGAAAATTCTTAATTTAAGAGATATTCAGGAAATATCATTGACTTAACTGAAGGTAGGAAAGAGAGGAAGAATTTAGGAATGCTACCAATCCTGGTTTGGTTAAATAGATAAGTAGTACTTAAAATAACAAATAGAATGGAAAGTCACAGTTCAACGAGTGGGTCTAAAGGGATGGTGTGATGGTACATGATGAGTACAGTTTGGGAGATGGTAAGTATGAAAACCTTTTTGGACCTCTAGATAGGAGTACCCATTCTTAAATACTGGTCTGAAGCTAAGGAAAGATGTGGGGGCTGGAGATGTAAAATTGAGAATCAACTGTCTATTGATGGCTGTTGAGTATGGCTGTTGGATCCCTCTCATATATGGAGTATGAAAAGAACACCATGGACAGACCTTGAGGAATAATTCAAAATTGTTCAAAGAAAGGGAACCCTGTGAAGGAGTTCTGGAATGTAAGAGAAAAGCCAGGGCAAATGTTCTGGAAACCAAAGGAACAGAGAATTTTAGCAGGGAGAGGCCAAGAATGTCAAATATTGCAGAGTCAGAAAACAAAGGCAAAAAGCATCCATTTGATTTAGCAAAGCAGTGGTAATTGGTAACCTTAAGAATTATTTACATGGGCTAGTAGGAGCTGAATGGTAGGAGACTGAGAAGTTGGTGTTTTAATAGTATTTTAATTGTTATGTATGATCATTAAAGTAAGTAATTCTCATTGCAGAATATCCAACAAATGCTTAAAATCATGAAGAAAATAAAAATCACCAATAATCTCATTAGCATAAATCACTGTTAACAATTTGGTTATTTCCTTCCAGACAATAATACGATTCTGAATCTATCACTTAATATCATATTATCACAATGCACCTTGTCTAGAAATATTCCTGAAAGCATGATTTATTGGCTATATTATATTCCATAATATGTTAATGGTTAATTCTTCATATATCCTTACATATGAACACAAGATCATATTAAATTATGTCAGATTAACTTTTAAAAAATATTTTCCACTCCCAGTCAACTCTACTTTAAGTTTATCTTTATGCTAAGAAGGATGTTTTTAAAGTTAAATGTGCATTTTTGTCGTCATGAGCCAA
Organism: Dasypus novemcinctus; assembly: GCF_030445035.2. NCBI lineage: Eukaryota > Metazoa > Chordata > Mammalia > Cingulata > Dasypodidae > Dasypus > Dasypus novemcinctus. The sequence goes on along the minus strand of NC_080684.1, from coordinate 83,228,893 downwards.
TAGCTAATCCTCTCAGCCTACTGAAGGAGCAAAGTGTGTCATTTAGCTTGCTTTTGTTCCTGAAATAGTAAAAGAATTCTTTTTTCTGTTTTCTTTCATGTTTCATAGAAGTGGCATCTTGTTTCCTGCTGAGCTTTTTTGACCCAACTCCTACAAGCTTTTGCTATTTCTCTGTGATCTCTTTGGGAATTTGCCCTACATTCCACTTTCTGTGGCATTTCCATTTGTACTTCATCTCCTTGTGAAGTTCTTTCTTAAGTAACTTTTATAATCCTTGCCAATTTTTTCTCATTGCAAATATAACAGATTGCACTGCTGCTGTACTTTGGGAAGTGTTTTGCTTGATCCAGTCAAAAACAGCATCTTTGACCAAATCAACATTTGATATTATGACATTCAGTTATTGGAAGTCCATGTTCAAATCACTGAAAAGGTAGATGCTCAGAAAAGATTTATAAACATAAGGAACTAACGTGTTTGTTATAGTATTTCATTTCTATAACTTATCTGATCAACTGCTCTGTCTGAGGGACATGCAATTAATAAAATCTGTAAAATTTAAAACTCTTGGCAAACTACAGATGATGATTTCACCATCTAATATGGTGACATAGTCACCTAGGAATTCAGTGATATATAATAAAGATATTTTGATAAAATATACCAGTCAAAGCATTTAGGGAACAAAGTATGAGAGCATTTTCTTTCGTGCCACTTTTTTCTTGAAAGAGCACTTTATTTCGAAAATTAAATGCTTTCGACATTCCTCCTGTAGTTTTACCAACATGGTTATAACAAACAAACAAACAAACTTTTTATTATGGAAAATTTCAAACATGTACAAAAGTAGAGAGACTACTAAATACACCTCATCCAGTTTCAAAGCCTACCAACCTTGTTTTCCTCTATAACTCTATTCACTTCCCACACATGCAGGGTTATTTTGCAGCATATCTCAGACATCATATCACCTCATCTGTTAATATTTCATTTATAATTCTAAATAAAAGAGAAGGGCTTTTTAAAAATAACTAAAATACCATTACCCCACCTAAAGGAAGAAATCAAAGAATAATTCCTTAGCATCATCCAAGATCCAGTTGATGTTCAAATTTCTCCATGTCTCATAATTTCTTTTTTAGCTTCTTGTTTATTTTAATCAGAGTGCTAATAATGTCTGTACATTATAATTGATTGATGTGTATCTTAAGACTTTCATTAGATAGGTTCCCATTCCATTTCTTTTTTTTTTTTTTGTCCTTGAAATTTCTCTGTTGATGAAGTCATGCCAAATATTTATAAGCTTCTTTTATGGATATGATCATCTGTTATTTAAAAAGTAGCCTTTCTCAAAATGTGAAACTCTATTATTTAAATAATTAAATCCCTATTCAAATTAAAAGCAGTGTCATAAACTGTGTAAAGGAAAGGGTGGGATCTCTCTTACTGCTGAAATCCTGGCACTAAGCACATTGATAGCCCCTCAGGAAATAGTCTAAACCTAATTTTATTGAGTATAACATTTACTCATTTACTTAGTCATTAAACAAATACTTATTAGGAATTACTTTATTTTAGACAAATACATATTTTTATAAGTTTTGGCAATATGGAAAAAATGGGTATAAATAAGAAAGATTTCCATTATAGATGCATTTTGGTTAAACTTATCTAAAAAAATGATTCTGTCATATTTAGAACCTGAAATAAATGGTAAATCTTCCTTCTTACATTAGTTGCCCAATTCAGTGGCTGAATAGGAAGAAACTCAGATGAATAATTCATTCATCTACTATTGATTATCTACTATCATTATGTATCAAGAATAAGCATGTTAAAGATTTATAATTTATTATGGGTATATGGTAAGCAATGGGAATCAGAGGAAGAATCAAATGTGAAGAATTCAGGAAGACATATTAGAATTTGATTGACACATTGTCTAAGAAACACATGAATGGGTAAAGTGTTAATACAAGACTTCTAGCTTTTAATAATAGGAGAGTATAGTAGCAGATGTGATTATTATAAACTTTTTAAAATGGTGCATCCACATTCAATTTATTATATTGAATATTAACAAGGACAGAAAACTTTTTAATGATTTTAAAAATAAAACTATTAGGATAATTAATAATTTTTTCCATAATAATCACTATAATCTATAACTACAGAATTTAAACAGATGCAATTTTCTCTTATACACAGATGGTTTATGTCACACTTTAGGTTGGGCAAAATATATTTAAATACATTTTCCAATTATTTAAAATGTGATATTACGAGCCCTCCTTTCTAGCATGACTTATGCAGTGGTTAATCTTTAGTTACTGGAAATGAGCCCATTTATATTTGTAAAATGCTAAAGAAATAACTATGTATCCAACTCTTCTTTTAGGAGGAGAAAACACAGTGTTAATAAAGTGTTAAATAGGACTGAATATATCTTCAAGATAATACAAATTTATTAGTCAGAACAAATCATAAACAATTGAATTAATATGCTGCCAAAGAGCTTAATGGCCTGGAAAAACAAATGGAGACTCACTAGATAATCTATATATCCTATTGTTTTCCTGAATTCCCCAAAGATACTTCAATGATAGTTAGAAAATCACAGAAGGAAATTTTCAAATAATTTTAACCTTTTTAATCATAGAATTCTTGTCAATGGATGCTCCTCAGAATCACCTACTACCACCTCAAACATCTACCTTGATTATGACCTCTTGTTATAAAATACAAACCAACTTACAAGTATATAAAACAATTCACTTTATTAACACTCATTCCGGGGATTATCACCACTAGCTATATGTATCTTTGTGATAAAATGTCTAAATTCAGTCCATTATATTCATTTCTTAGAGGCTTAAAATACAAACCAACTTACAAGTATATAAAATAATTCACTTTATTAACACTCATTCCGGGGATTATCACCACTAGCTATATGTATCTTTGTGATAAAATGTCTAAATTCAGTCCATTATATTCATTTCTTAGAGGCTTAAAATACAACAGCATTCTATATATTATTTTTGAGCTCTGCTTTTTATATACATATTTTAAGATAGCATAATAATCTAAGGCCCTCATGTAGAAGTGAAGCCAGTGACCTGATTCTCTCTAAGCTTATAATCTTAGTGATGCTTTGAGATGCACTGTATGTCACTTGTCCCGTCCAGATGCATCTGTTGAACCAGGGTATCAGGTCACAACATATTCCATACTCTGCTGCCCCTTCTCTTCTACTTGATGGCTTTATCAACACAATAGTTGCACTCTGCTGAGGACTTTTCACTTGTCCAATTTACAAAATGTGTATGTATTGAAAAGTATGTGCCAACTAGTATGCTATTCACTTTACACAAATTATTTTCATTTAGCTACAGAACAATCCTCTTAATCCCCCTGTCAGCCTGAAGCAGTCAGAGCAGACATCATCCCAAATCCCTCAAGACTGCAGGATGAACAAACATAGGGGGGGGAGAGTAACCACAGGCATGAGCATAATGTTCAACTCTCGTTTTAGACATATGGAAACTGAAACTCAAAGTATTTAATTGCTTAGCTGAGAACATACAACTAGTCAATGGCAGAAGAGATTCAGTTCTGCCTGACTTCATTCATCTCTTATTCTTTCAAAAAATATGCTTATTGAAGGCACACTTTGTTTGTAAACCTTGTACTCAGTCTTGAGGATATGATGAAAGTGGCTTGGAATCTTGAATCTTAACAATATGGTTATACTGCCACTGGATGTTCTTCCTGATCATATTAGGCATTGCTTTCCATATTCTGTGGGCAAGAAAGCTGAAGCAAAAATTCACACAGCAAGTGAGTGTCAGAACTGGGCCTATAATCTATATATTCTAACTTCAAGTTCAGAAAACTTTTCTACTATAAGCTTGGAGTCAAGATTCTCTTCTTTACTCTGGACATATTCTATGTTTGAACACAAATAGAGCTGAGGCATAAATTCTATCTAGCCCCCTAGGTCAAACTCAAGTCTCATATCCTCCATGAAACCATATTCTCTTTCTCTTTTGATCTCCCCTTTCTCTAATCTTCTATGGCTTGAGAGCTTATTGATATGACTCAATTATTCACTTATGAATATGTTTGGAGCCCATTACAACTTAAATGGGAAGACATACTTTCTTAACAGTGTCTTTTATTTATCATGGTATTAAACACATTGTTTATCATAGTGAAATGAGAACTGAATTTTTATTTAATGAAGAGCAGATTCTAAACAATAGGTGAATTTATATTGAAATTATATAGAACCAGTTCCTCTTCTTTAGAAAACTCCCATTTGATATGATAAGGTTCATTTTATTTCATGGCTATGCCTTTTAGGTTTGATATTACAAATAAAATTTATATATGTAAACACTGCATTTTGGTACCTTTGATTTTCCAGTAAATGGTACCATTAACTTTCCATGGGTAATATTAGACATGAATTTCCCAAAATGTGTTCCACAGATCATCAGTTCCTGAAGGTGTTTTGTTAAAAAAATGTGGGGAGTAATCCTTAGTCAGATAAGGTCATAAAATGCTAATGCTATATCCACTTTCTTAGAAATTCATGAAGCAATCAATATTTCAAAGTTTATTAGAAAATCCATATTGAGAAACCTGTTTAACTTCCTTTGCCCTTGTATTTCCCAAGTTACTTGACCCTTGGGCCCTCATTTTACATTATTCCTCCTATTATCTCATAGAATTTTAGAAACTCTGAGAAATCCCTTGTTAGTCCCAATCCATAGCCCTACAATATGCTTTCTTTTGGTTGCCTAATGGCATTTAGATCATCCATAATAGCAATAGTGAGTGAAAGTCATTGTGATAACATAGTCTCTAAATCTTTCAATTATGAGTGAAATCATATTTTGTTCTTTCTAAATATTTCATATAATTAATAATGAAAATTTTCTTTAAGAGAAATATTTTTTCTTTTCCTCATTGGAAAAATTACATTTCTTTGATTCTGCAAATTCCAAATTAGTCAATGTTTTTCTGAAAATGAATATTTTCTCTTGTGAAGCCCACATTGGTTTTTTATACTTTTAAGATAAAACTAAAGGAGAATTTTTTTGTCCATTAACTTGCTATTTACAATCTTTCACTTTGAGGCTAAGAAAGCAATTTTTCAATCATTGTCCAAATGAAACTAAAATCTCCTAGAATAAATCTATAGAAATAAAACATAGATCACAAGTTCAGTGGGTGATTGTAGCTTTGGAAAGAAAACTCATCAGTCTGAAAAACAATAAAGTTTTATTCCAAGAGCAGAGAACTGGGAATCAAAAAAAGCCAAGGTCCATTTCAACTTGGAAATTCCATTCAAATCAAGAAACATTCAGTGTGTCTTAGAGACAGAAAGATGAATAGAAAATTCCCTTGCCCTCAAGAAACTCCCTCCAGTGTCAGGCATCAACCCAATCCCGGGAGAATGAGAGGAATTCAGTGATCAGCCTTGATTAAGAAATATATCCCCAAGAATGAACCTCTGTATTCATTTCTTTGGAACAGTGGGCCCTGCTTAGGCCAGTTTAGAAAGTTTTTCTAATGAACCCAAATTTATGTATCAGATTCTCATAATCATTTAAGACATTTGTTTAACCCCACTTTGAGCAAGGTGCTCAACTATGTATTATAGGGGGCAAAGAGATGATTAAGTCCTGGCTTAATTTAGACTGAGGAAAGATAGAAGCTCACACATAAATCTTATTCAGTATCTGAAGCAGTTTGATATAATTGATGAATTCCAAAAGGAAATATTGGATTATGTTTGTAATCTGCTCTGTACCTGGTCATGATTGAGTTATGATTAGGGCAGTGAGTCCCCACTCAGTCCCACCCCTTGATGGGTAGGGACTCACAGATAAAAGGCTTGGCCAAGAACAGAGTTGAGGGCTTTCCGATTTTGGAGTTTGATGTGAAGATTTAAATTGGAGCCCTGGGAAGTCAGCATGCCAAGGAAAGAAGCCAGCCCCAGGAAGGAAGGAACCTTGAAGCCAGAGTAAAGCAAGCCCCAGGAACATAGGAACCCAGGAAGCCTGAACCCTCGCAGACGTTGACAACCATCTTGCTCCAAATAGACTTTGGTGAGGGAAGTAACTAATGCTTTATGGCCTGGTATCTGTAAGCTCCTACCCCAAATAAATACCCTTTATAAAAACCAACCAATTTCTGGAATTTTTCATTAGCATCCCTTTGGCTGACTAATACAGTATCAAAAGTGAAAAATGCTATGTAAGAGGAACAAATAACATGCTGAGGGAGTTTATAGAAGAAGAAATAACGTGCTAATGGGAGTATCCCTGAAGGTCTTATGCTAAAATGGAGGGCCCTGAAGGATCACTAGAATAAAGTCATGAGTAAATTGGAAATGGGTTGGGTAGCCACAGGCTGTTGCTGATAGAAAGGGTAGCATGAGCAAGAACAGTGAGGCAAGAAGTAATGAGGCAGGTAATGAATCTATAACCTGGAGGGAAGGGAATATGGATGAAGTTGGAGTAAATAAGCCCCAAATTTTGGAGGATATTGAATGCCAAATAATGATGATGATGCTAATAATAAACAAGGATAGTCAGACTAGCAATATAATAGTAATAATAACAGTTAACAGTTATTGAGGATGTATCATATGCCAAACACTACGTATTATCATTTAATCTCTGAACAACCCTATAAGCTAGGTACTCATTATACAGATTCTCTTATTTCTACAGATCAGTAAATAGAGCCACAGAGAGTTTTCCCCCATGGCCACCTAGTTAGAAGTTTGCTCTTTACTCCTTAAACTTAGAAAAATTGCCACAACAGCTAAGTCCGCTGTTATATGGCCCTAAACCTTTCCTTTACTACAAAACGCTATTGAAAGCAAGGACAGGAGGAGAGAGGGTTCACAGTACTATTCTAGAGTTCTGTCAAAGTAATAACACATACCTGTCTTTTCAGAGTTTATCTCTTAAAAGACATAACTCTCCTGATATTAAGCATATATTTCACTAACACATATCTTATAATATTTCATCAATCCAAAACACGCCTTTGATTTAGGGGCCTTCTGTGATTCATATAAATTAATGTTGCAACCAAAGTTTTATTATATTATTGCTAACCTCTTTTTTTACATTGTCTTTATAGATGTAATTCTTTTATCGTGATAAAGCATTATTTTTATTATCCTCATGAAGTCAGTCACTGATAGCTTAGAAGATTGGAAATGATTTGGAGAGATTTCTGGTTTTAAATCTACAATTAAACTAGCATTTGACCTTGACAGAATTTCATAAACTTTCTTTCCTAATATTTTATTTAAAGCACAACTAAAAGCATAAAATGTTATTATGTTATTTTATTACGTGAATGGTCCTAAATTACTTCTCTATGACCCATAAGTTCCACAATATATATAAGGTTATTTTCAATTTAATCATTTTTAATCTAAAAGAAAGGATGAACAAAGCAAATATGTTTATAATAGAAGAAACATTTAAAAGGTTGGGAAAACATTCCTTGTCTAATAAGGCACAAATTTTGTTAGAAATGTCAACAACAAAGTTCATAGTAGCAAAAATATACTATTTAGATGATACAAATACTTTTATATATTTTGGCTAGTACACAAAATATAACCCATGCATAATGTATGTCAATTAATTTTTGATAAGACATCATAATAACCACTCCAGCTTTCTCAAAGGCAGCCTTGTCAAAACCAACGGCAAAGAAAATGGAAGTACAAGAAAAAATACTGTAGTCTATCAATGAAACAAACAAAAATCTATTAAACAAAACATACATATGAAATTGAAAACATAGAGTCATTCATGTGAAATTTCAAGCTCTGAACGTAAGAGCAGGGAGGAGAATTTCCCATAGTAGAGTCTGGGCAGATTTTGCTGAATGTCCCTGGAAGCATAAAGATGTTATTTGGTTACTAAAAGAATCCAACAAAGAACAAACTATTCTGTGGACAAAATAGAAAACAGTATGTTGGTAATTATAGCCAAACAATATTTTTATAAACAAAGTAAATGGTGACTATGGAATTCAAAGCAGTATTGTCCCTTCCAATATTAGCTAGTGATGCTACTAAGCTGATTTTTATAATTGTTTTTTTTAATAAATAATTTAGAGTCCAAAGATACTAGGAATAGACTTTCTTCATTAACTACCAATTTTCTTAGATTTATACATAATTAATAACTTTTTTATGGAGGGTAAGGTATTTTTTACAAAACCAAAAACAAGAAAGAAAATTAAATTACTATTTGTTGATATAGCGTAAATCTTACAAAACTCAGTTTGGCTTGAGCAAAAGAGGTATTTCCAAAATATAAAACTTATTTTTATATTTGAAATTTATAAAGAGATAATATTTTTTTAAAAATTCAAAATAAATCCAAGTTTCAAGTGTAACTTGATCCTGAGGTCTCAAAGAGTTTATTAGGAACAAACACTTTTCCATTTCTCTATTCTCTTCCAGGTTGGCTTCTTTCCCAGGTTCCAGATAGTATAAATATTGCTGCCAACAACATCAAGTCTACAACTTGACAATTTTATGTCATGTGTGTGTGTTCAGGCAAGGGGGAAAGTAGGAAAAAGGAAGATTAGCAAAATTTTTTTTGTACTTAGCCTAACTTTTATTGTCCCAAATTGGGCTATGTGCTCAAACCTGAATGAAACACTCTGGCCAAGAGAACATAATTAGTTACCTATTGCTGTGTTACAAATTACCACAAAGTTTAATGGTTTTAAAACAACACCCTTTTTTTTTTTTTAATCACACAGTTTCTGTGGGTCAGGAGTCCAAGTTTGATTAGCTGAGTCCTTGCTTCAGGCTCCCTCACAAAGCTGTGATCACTGCACTGCCATTGCTTGGGAGTCATCTGAAGGCTGAACTAGAGAAAGAGGCACTTCCAAGCTTATTTACATGGTTATTGGCAGAATTCAGTTCCTTTTGGGTGTTGGACTGAGACCCTCTTTTCCTAACTGGCCGTTGGCTAGGTGCTTGCCACATGGGTCTCCCCCAACATAGCAACTGCTTCATCAAAGCCAGAAATGGAAAAAGTCTCCGAGTAGATGGAAGTCAGAATTTTTGTAATCTTATCACAGAAGCGAAATTCCCAAATAAGGTATTCTGTTGGTTAGAAACAAGCTACTCAGGGGGAGAGGATTACACAAAGATTTTTATGCCAGGAAACAGGACTTAAAAGGGATATCTCAGAAACTACCTACCACACTACACTCGAGTCATATATCCACACATGAGGCTGGTATGCAAGCCATTCTTCCCAAAGTGCACAGACTGAGAGTGGTTGAGGTGGTAAGACTCGCAGGGAAAAGTGGGATTGTTATCAGAAGAGAGGGATGGAAGCTGAGTGGTGAATACAACTGCCCATGACGGACACCTTGTTTTGGTTCTGAATGATATAGAAATAGAATAGAAAGCTCTTTATTTATTCCTATGACTTTCAGTCATTATGAATCTCAATGCTTATTTTAAATCACTGAATTATATGTTTATATTATGGAATAAAGATGTTTTGGACTGTTAATTCAACATTTCTAAGCCAACTCCTTTTTAATTTTTGGTTTATGTTATAATTTTCAGTCATTGCCTCTACATGAAATAGTTTAAAATTTCTGTGTATGAAGTTGCTGAGATTGTCTTAAATGTTAAGGATTACACACAGGCTTATGGTTGAAATTTTCTCAAAACTCTTCCCAGTTTACCTAAGGAAAAACTTTATGATGGCTAGGCAGATGAAGGAGAACCAAGTTTTTATCCCTGGATTCTAGTAGAAAATGGAAATAAACACTTACCTTTAGATTTAAAAAAAGATTATTTCCTTGGCTTTTGTTCTATGGCGATCATAGATTTACTAGTTGACTTTATCAAGAAAGTAAATGGGTTTCCATCACTCTACACATGAAATTTCAGAACAGTTAAAATTGTCTGTTGCTGTTCTATTTTCATAAGGAGGATATGCTTTTATGGAGACCAATACTGGAACACTAATAAGGACTCAGTTTGATAAAAACATATTTATTGAGGACCTATTATATATCCATCAGTGCTCGATGATGACCACACAAGGCAGTCAAAATCTCTGTATTCATGAGAAACTGGAAATAAGTATTTTCCTTTTTTCAAGTATCAGATATCAAATATCCCAAACACCAAATATTCTTTCCCCAAATATGAGTTCAGCTGCATAATAAAGATAATTATAATAATCAAAAGTTTTGAGTTGGAAATGATCTTGGAGATTATCTATTCTAACCAAAACCTTTATTTTATAGAGAATAAACTGACCCACAGAGAACTGAAGGGGCTTGCTTTTAGACATTTGACAAATCAGTAGCAGATCTGTGACTGGGAATTGGCCCAGTAGAGTGAAAAGGATATGGGATTCTAGAGCCAGCCATACTATTTTTTCACAGGTTATATTTTGAGGAAGATGATGGACCCTTGTATATTATTGGATTGTGCCTGTCCTATTTCCATTGTACAGCTCCAACAGCTTCTGCAAAATAGTAGCAGATCTCACTTTAAAAATACTATATATTTCCAGATTTATATGAAAAATGGGACACAAGAGCAGTCAGTAGAAGTGGCAGAGCTCCAGGTGGAATCCATAATACTGCTATTCCATCTAATGCTAATATTCCACTGTATTCTGTACTTGCAGATCTAATTATCTGTTCCTCTTTTTGTTGCAATATTTTTAAGGTCCTTAGACATAGTCTCAGTATATTAGACAGACTTTCAGAGAACTGTGAAGAGTGGAAAAATAAATATACAAAGGCAAAGGAAGGGAGAAGAAATGCAACAGAAAGAATATTGACAACTGTCACCACTACCACCCTCGAATAAAAAGCTTACATTGCTGTTCAACTTCAAACATTATATCGATGGTATTCTACCTTGCCATAGAAATACATTTATAATTCTTTATGTGTTTCTTAGGAAAAGTTTGAATTCTTCTTTCATATTTGTAATGCTTGTTCAAATAAGTGATTCAACATGTATATGATAGAAAATAGCTCAAACTGGAATAGTTAACAAGGACTGAAAAAAAGAATTGATGTGTCTACTCCTAATATTAGAGCTTTCCCCAGTAAAAGCCTATCAGTGTGATGTCTCTTCTGTGAACCCCAAACTGAACATTAAAGAATATTAGTGAAGGAAATTTTGACAAAAAGGGGGAAATATTCATTCTCCATCTTGTGCTACACTTGAGTTAGTTAAAGCTTCCATACTTACTCACAATGCATCTGTTGAAGAGTAATGGATGTTAAATCTGGCCCAAAATTTGTGAGTTCTTTCAAAATCTCTGTGCCTTTCACATGTCCTTGGACGGTACCTGATTGACTCAGAGAGGTGATTATTTGAAATTTTCATATGATTCAGGAACCAATAATTATCAACTATTTTTATCTTTATTATAGGTAAATACTATAGTAATATCATATATAACTAAGATTTGTTATTATAGCTAATATTTATTAGTATCCTTGCTAATATTTGTTTAGTGTATATTATAGGCCCAGTACTATTCTAAGCACTTTACGTATTTATCAGTTCCTTTAGAATTGCAATCACCTCATAGCAATCACCATTTAAAAAATCCCTGTAGTAGTTTCCTTTCACCACTTTGTAATGCATGCACAGAACACTTGATATTTTGTTATTGTTCTAGGAATCCAAGAGTGTTCATTTGCCATGGCTATCAAGCTAAGTTTGAACCAATATCAGACAAAATTTTCTCTATGGGAAAAATCAACCCCTTTTCTAACTTCTGCAGTTTGCTATGGCAGACTAAGTTCCTTTTAAAGGAACTCCAGGAAAGGGCTGATCAATGAACCAGGGCTTGCTTTAAAAGGTTCTAAGAGAACTGAGGATATTTAGATCCTCTTTGCTTAGGAGTCTGTCCCCTAAAATATTTAGTTGGGCCATTTTATCTATTTGCTCTGTAAAAGAGACAGGCTTCCTGTGTCTCCCTGCTTCCACTTTCTTCCCTCCTTTAGCCTATCTCCCCATCCTCCCAGGTGATGTTTATGCAACACAATTTTGATCATCTCTCCTCTCTGTTCTCAGGAAAGAAAACAGGTACTCTTTTTCCTGGCATACCAGTCCTTTGATTATCTCTCTGCTGCCAACCTATCTTGCCCCATTTCCTGTAACATCCCCCTTTGAATTCCCTGTAACATTTGCCTTTGAATTCTAGCAATAAGGAATTATTTGTAGTTACTCAAGTATAATTTTGCACATGCTGTTCCCTTTGCTTGGAATACAATTTTCCTTTTATTTGCTTCACAAATTCCTACTAAATTCTTTTTTTATATACATATTTTTTTAAAAAAGAAACTTAATAAATGGTACATAAAAAATATAGGGGATTCCCATATGCCCTGCTCCCTAGCCCTCCCACATTTTCCCACATCAACAACATCCTTCATTAGTGTGATGCATTTGCCACAATTGATGAACACATCTTGGAGCATCGCCACTAAGCATGGATAATAGTTTACATTGTAGTTACATTTTTGTAAGTTGTTACAAGATAGACAGTGGCCTGTATCTGTCATTCAGGACAATTCCCAAGTCCCAAAAATGCCCCCAAATTATGGCTATTTTTCCCTCTCCCTGACCTCAGAACCTCCAATGGCCACTACTTCCACACCAATGATAAAAGTTTGTCCATTGCTAGGATCACAATAAGTCTATATAGATTCTTAAGTGTCAGCTCAAATGAACGCCTCTTAGTCAAGCAGGATTGAGCATCCTTTCCTTCCTTCTATGTTTTGTCTAAGTTGTTCACACCTCCAATACAGCATTCATCACCCTGAATAGCAACCATGTTTGAGGGCAGGACAGGGTCTTGTGGCCCTCACACAATGGCTGCACTCGGGAGGCTTTAATGACCTCATGCTCTCACCAGCTTCTGCTCTAAGAGGATTCAAACATTTCCCAGAAGCTTTAAAAGAAGGGAAGATGAGCACAAAATCAGCAGAATTACTATTTTTTTCCAATCAGGTATGACCTATATATACCATTTCTTTTGTCTGCCAAAAGATTTTAGCATTTTAGGCTTGAATTTCATTTCCTATTTTAGACCATACCTCAGCGCATGGTTGTCAGATCTGTTTTGTAAAGGCTGGTATTTCTTAACTGCTCCATGAAGTTTTTAATTCAAAATAAAATGCAAGGCCTTAGGGGAAATTGGATCTAAGTTCCGAACTTCCCTTAGCATTTAAACACCGAAGTACAATATTGGAGCATTTTCCTGTTTAAAACTTGGTTATATGATCCAGAACTGTTGACCCACAACATTCCACAGTTCTTGGAATGACTAATTCTTTTCCTTTTTCTGTTGTCTGCCACCTTGGCTTTGCATTTCTATTTTTGCATTTCAGCATAGCTGTCCTTTAGTCGGAGGAAGAAATATTGTTCCTATTGTATGGTCTCTCACTGCTAATTTTCATTGTCAATTTTTCTCTATGATGAAAATTGATGTGTAGTTTATAACACTCGGCCCAGAGGACATTTGGAAAATGAAATACTCCTACTTTCTAGTTAAAAATGGAATTGTAAGTTAGGAAAGATACTGTCCTGCAGAAATGAACACTGTCTACGCCTCCTTCCTATACCTGTATTATGCTACAGAAAAGGAAGGCAGTAGGCTAACAGAGAGACCCTTGCTTTAGTTATTAGTCAAACATACAGTTTCTTTCCCCAAGATGGATACGACCTTCTTCAGAAATTCAATGTGTTCTTTTGCCACCATCTTCAAAACTGACCTGTTCCATTTGTAGTATGTTGAGATAAGTAACTAGTAGTCCTTTTTGTTAATTATGAACCCAAGAATAAGAACCATCTTTTCTTGCTATTCTTCTCCCTTGCCCCACTCTTTCCTCTCTTTTTGCTTTATGATGTATTGTGAAGACAAGGCTGATTTGTTGCCATCCCTGGCTATTGGCGCCTATTGGATAAAACAGTGCCCCTAATGACATCAGGGATTTTGAGATTCTGATCACTTTACAGGAAAATTAGCTTTGCTCTGCTATTTGGCCAAAGACTGCTCACCCCGTACATTTTTGTCTGCCGGAAACAAAGAGAACTGGGCAAGAGAAAGCACAGATGGCTCAGACCCAGTCCCTCATCACTGTTGAATGAGCAGCACAAATCTATGTTCTACCGACAGTAAGGATAATAATTCATCCCTAGCATTTGAATAGCTCTATATAATTCATAGTGCTTTTCCACATACATCATTTTATTTCAGCTTCAAACAACACCATGAGCTAGGTGAGGTGAAGAAGAAACTGAGCCCCAGAAACTTGCCCAAGTTTGACACTCTTTGTACTGCCCTGTGCTCTATCTCAAAAATAGTCACAGTAAATATTTCCATAGTAGAGAAGAGCCAAGATCCAAATGCAGACAGTCTGGCTCCAGGGCTAACCACTATGCTGAACTGCCTCTCCTCGAAGCAGGAGACACAGCACAGCACTCATGCTTTGTGGACTACGGAGGCTGAGCACACAGGTACCAACAACACTGAAGCTGCAGTCTTTCAGAATTTAACAAACCAAAGCCCTTGGTTAAAGGGAAATAAAATACCTGACTGATAGGATTTCACCCACCTCTCATTATTCTCTCCTGTTTTTCCTCACGGCTTCACACTTGAGAAACCAAGAATAATTAATGTAAGGTGAAGGGTGGGAAGGAGAATAATCAGAAAACCTGTAAATCCTTTAAAATAAACCTGCTGACATGTCTACGGGTGAACATTCCTACTCCTGCAAAAGGGCAAGTATCCCAGCCTGTGCTCCTGGAAGAGAGATGCAATAGAGTAGTGGTTAAAAGTTTAGTCTCTGCAGATAAAGTAGATACAATCCCCAGATATTGGTTCCTTTGAGGGCTAAAGGGACCCACAGGTTCTATGGTCATGGCAGATAGGGTTCACTGCCATGTCAGATGGCCCTTCTATGGAGCTGGTGTTTCTGCGTGATGAAACTGGACCCAGAGGGGATCTCTTTTCATAAGACTATCATGCTACTTTACTGGAATTGTAGTTGGTATTGGGGTTTAAGATATATTTAGGGGATTGAATCTTTTTACTGACAATATAATAGCCAGGCCCTGAGCCTCAACAGACTCCAGCTCCTACAATCTGAATTATTGGACTCACCTCACTCAGCTAAGATGGAGTTGAAGAAGGGCAACCACCACACCATGGAGCCTAGAGTGCCTACAACTGAAAGCAGGAGGATTGCATCCAGTAACCATGTGGAATCTGAGCCTCCTCTTGACATAGAGGTGCAACGGACACAACCAATCCAAGGACCTCAGAGAAAAGGTGGCAATGGAGTGGGAAAAGTGGACATGGTGGCTGATGGGTATGGGGAATGGCAGGAAGAGATGAGATGTGGAGGCGCCTTTGGGACTTGGAGTTGCCCTGGATGGTGCTTCAGGGGCAATCACCGGACATTGTAAATCCTCCCAGGGCTCACTGGATGGAATGGGGGAGAGTGTGGGCCATGATGTGGACCAATGACCATGAGGTGCAGAGATACCCAGAGATGTACTTACCAAATGCAATGGATGTGTCATGATGATGGGAGTGAGTGTTGCTGGGGGGGGGGAGGGGTGCAGTGGGGGTGGTAGGGCCGAATGGGACCTCATATTTTTTTAATGTAATATTTTTACAAAATCAATAAAATAAATAAATAAATAAATAAATAAATAAATAAATAAATAAATAAAAGTTTAGTCTCTGGAACCAAGCTACTAGGGTCTGATTCTAACTGGGTGACTTTAGACAATTTATAACCTCTCTGTATCTCGTTTTCCTCCCCTGTAAAAGAATATGATAACTATATAACTACTTCACAGGGCTTATGTGAAAAAATGAGCTAATGCATGTAGAACACTTGGAATAGAACCTGATGACAGTAAATGATCAATAAATGTTTGCTATTATTTTCCATGATGAAATGACATATGAAAAGGGTCTAACCCATAATGAGTGCTCAATAATTATTAGCTCCTTTCCTTTATATATGGCTTAGATCACTGGGTAGAGTTACATTGGTGCCTAGATTAGAAGGTATTAAATTTTGAAGGGTTAGCCAGTTTCTTCTTTTTAACTCTTCTAGACTCTCCTTCAGCACTTCTTAAATACCATTTTCCTACTTAATTCTGATTACTGTCACTTCTGCCAAGACCTTTTGCCTACTTTAACTGTCTCATCAGAGATTTACCTAGTGTTTTAGTTTGCTAAAGGATGCTAAGGCAATATTCCACAAATGTTTTGGCTTTTACAATGAGGATTTATTAACTTATAAGTTTACAGTTCTGAAGTAGTGAAAGTTTCCAAATCAAGGAACCATCAGGAGATGCTTTCTCCCTGAGCTGCAGCTGTGGGCGATCAGGCACATGGCAGCACCTGCTAGTCTCTGTCTTCTCCTCTGGGCTCCCTTGCTTTCAGATTCTGGCAGCTCCTTCTGTGGTTTTCTTTCTCCTGGGTTCAGTTGATTTCAGCTGCTAGCTCCTGTGGCTCTCTCTCCCAGTTTCTTTGGGTCTCTTTCTTAACTCCTGGGTCTTTTCCTCTCTCTCAGGTTCAGTCGAATTCAGCTTCTGGAAGTTTCTCTCTGTCTCTGAGGCTTTTTTGTCTGTATATTCATCTCATTTATAAGGACTCAGTAAGAGGATTAAGACTATCCTGGGCTATACCTTAATGAAATAATCTAATAAAATGACCCTTAACTGGATTACTCTAAGGAATCAAAGGGTTCTACCCATGATAGGTTCACATCCACAGGAATAGATTCATTTGAGAACATAATTTTCTGGGCTTCACAAGAGACTCCAACTACCATACCTAGTAATATCCATTGAAGTAGGTAGTGCTCCTAGAACCTGGAATCACTTAAGCAAATTTTCTCTGACTTGTTTCTATATGGTCACAATAAGGTGTCATGATTTTAAGTTTTAATTCCTCTGATTGCAAATGACATATTTTTTACTAGCAAACCAGTCTTCTCCATTAGACTATAAGTTCCACTATACAAAGATATTCAAAGCTATATCCAAATTGCCTAGCAAAACGGTTGATACAATAGATACTTTGCAAATATTTGTTGAAGAAATTAGTGAATGTTGAATGAATGAATGGAGTATTAAAAGAAAAGTCTCCCCACTCAATTATCTAGAACCTAAGTAAGAGATGTCTAAATTAGAGTAGTAGATGCCTTCTGTTTTTAAAGGTGAAAAATATATTTGGAAACCTAAATTGATATCATACATTTATTTTAATACAATTATAACAGTTTCAGACACTGCTGAAGTCACCACACATTCATCTCAATCTCCTATACCTTCAGCGGCTACATACTGCACAGTGAAGCTGACGTTAAGAATACATCAAACTTAAGCTAGTATGTCACACTTCATTATAATATAGAGCAGTATTTTGGCCTTTGAACTTACTCTTCCCACCATCTAGAACTCTCTTTTACCAAATACCAGAATGATTTGCTCCCTCCCCTTCATTCCATCTCTGCTCAAATTTCACCCTTTCAGAGAGGCATTCTCTGATGATTCTGGTTAAAATAGGCCATTTCCTTCTCACATCATTCTTTATTGCCTTTCTCTAGTTTATGTTTCTAACTTTTTAAACCAGGTTTATTGGAGTGTAATTGATGTAGAATTAGCTGCACATATTAAAAATATACAATTCGATGTGTGACAAATGTATATACATCTGTGAAGCCATCACCACAATCAATATAATGAATATATCCATCACCTCCAAAGGTTTCCTCATGCGCCTTGGTAATCCCTCCAACTCTTCTTCCTCCCATCTGCAGGTAACCACTGATCTCCTGTCTACTGTCAATTAGTTTGCATTCTCCACAATATTATGTAAATGGAATAATGCAAAATGTATTTTTTTGGTCTGGTTTCTTTCACTCTGCAAAATCATTTTGAAATCCATCTATGTTGTTGCATGTATCAATGGTTCATTCCTTTCTGTTGTTCACTAATATATCATTATATGAATGTTCCACAATTTGTTTATTCATTCACATGTCAATGGACATTTAGGCTGTTTCTAGTTTCTGTTATTACAAGTAAAACTGCTAACAACCTTCATGTACAAGTCTCTGTATGGTACATGCCTTCATTTACCGTGGATAAATACCTAATGGAATGGCTAGGCCATATAGTAGATGTATAATTGATTTTTTTTATAAACCATGAAACTGTTTTCCAAAGTGATTATACTATTTTGCATTCCCACCAGCAGTGTATGAGATTTTCAATATATTCACATCATTTTCAATGCTTGGTATGTTTAGTCTTTTTAATTTTAGACATTCTAAAACATGGTATTTAATACTGTGGTTTCATGTGCATTTTTCTAATGACTCATTGATGTTGAGTATCCTTTCATGTACCCTCTGTATATCTTTTCTGGTAAAATGTCTATTCACATATTTTGCCCATTTTAAAAATTTCATTTATTTCCTTATTGAGTTTTAAGAGTTATTTATATATTCTGGATGGAAGTCTGTTATCACATGTGATTTGCAAATGTTTGCTTCCATACTATGCATTGTCTTTTCATCTCTTAACAGTGCCTTTCAAAGAACAGAAGATTTTAACTTTGGTTAACTCTACCAAATTTTCTTTTAGGATTGTGCTTTTGGTACCTGATCTCAAGATTTTCCCTAAATTTTCTTCTGGAAGTTTTATAATTTTAGGTCTTGCATGTAGCCATGATGCATTTTGAGTTAATTTTTGTATGGGATATGAGCTATGGATCAAATTCTTTTTTTTTTTTTTGTATATTGATATCCAACTGTTACAACATTATTCATTGAAAACTCTCTCCCTTCTTCACAAAATTGCCTTTTCAGCTTTGTCAAAATTCAGTTGACCTTATGTGTGTTGATTTATTTCTTTCCCTATTTTCTGTTCTATTGATCTATGTGTCTATCTTGACCTCAATACCCCACAGTCTTGATTATCATAGCTTTATAATAAGTTTTCAATTCAGGTGATAAAAACTTCTCCAACATTGTTCTTCTTTTCACAAGTGTTTTTGCTTATTCTTGGACCTTTGTGTTTTGAATTTTGTAAGCAGGAATTTTATAAGAAGCTTGAAAATTTCTACCAGAAAAGCCTACTGGACTTTGCATTGAGGTTGAATTGAATCTATTGATAAATTTGGGAAGAACTGACAGGTTAACAATATTGAATCTCCCAATCCATGAATACAATTTATCTCTCCATTTATTTAGGTCCTATTTTATTTCTCTCAGTAATATTTGGAAATTTTAGGTGTATATGTCTGCTACATCTTTTGATTTATCCCCTAGAATTGCATGTTCTTTATGCTAATGTAGATGATACTTTTGTTGTTGTATTTTTAATTTCAAGTTTCAGTTGTTTATTGTTACTATTTAGCAATAGAACTGATTTTTGCATATTGATTTCGTGTCATGCAATTTTGCTAAACTCACTTGTTAGTTCTATTAGCTTTTATGTAGATTCCATGGGAAATTTTTAAAACTTCATTTTTTAATTTTTTGATCTATCATGCTCATTCATTTTTTATTTTTATTTTTATTTTTCTATTTTTCGTTTTTGTTAGAGAACTTGTATGCTTATAAAATAATCATGCATAATATGCAGAATTCCCATACATCACCCCTCCACCAATACTTTACATTGTTGTAGAACATTTATTACAGATTATGAAAGAACATTATCAGACTATTACCACTATCATCCATAGTTTATTGTAATATTCTTGCATTAATGTCAAAGAAGGTACTATATCGATGCTAAGGGTCAATAATGGGATTTTTGAAATTTTAATTTAAAATAACTTCAAACTTACAGGAAATTTGCAAAATAATATGAAACACATACAGAGAACTCTTAACATATCCCCACCCTAGATACCCAGATCAACAATTTTAACATTTTGCTACATTTGCCATGCCATTCTTTCTGTCTGCCTGACTGTCTATTTATCTAGCTAGCTATCTAATTTTCTAACCATTTGAGAGTGGGTTGTATACATCATGATCCTTGAATACATAATACTTCCATGTACATTTCCTAAGAACAATGATATTCACTTATGTAACCATCTTAGAGTTAGCAAATTCAAGGACTTTAACATTAATATAAAGTTTTCAGTCTATATTCTATTTTTCTCATATTTCTCAATAATATCCTTTTGGTTCTTTTCTCTTCCATTATTAGATCCAGTCCAGGCTCATATATTGCATTTAATTGCCACTGTCTTTTTTTTTTTCATTGTAGAAACATATATGCAACATAAATTTTTCCATCTCAGCCATGCCCAAGCATACCATTTAATGGGATTAATCACGTTCACCATGTTGTGCATCCCTCACCACCACCTATCAGAATTTTCCCGTCACCCTAAACAGAAACCCTATTCCCATTATGCATTAACTCCCTATCTCCATCCTGCCCTTCCCCTTCCCCCTGGTGAACTGTACTCAACTTTCTGTAGCTATGCGTTTGAATATTCTAGCTATTTCATATAAGCCGAATCATCTAATATACCTTTGTATCTAACTTATTTCACTCAATATGATGTCTTTAAGATTCATCCATGTAGTGGCAAATAGCAGAACTTCATTCACTTTTAAGACTGAATAATATTCCACTGTATATATATATTACATTTTGTTTATCCATTCATCTGTGATAGACCTTTAGGTTGCTTTCGCCTTTTGGCTATTGTGAATATCGCTGCAGTGATCAGTGGACTAAAAATATTTGTCCGAGTCCCTGTTTTCCTTTCTTTTGGATACATACCTAAAAGTGAAATTGCTGGGTCATATGGTAGTTACACATTTAACTACTTGAGGAACTGCCTAACAGTTTACCACAGTGATTTCACTATTTTAAATTCCCACTAACACTGTATGAGGATTCCTATTGCTCCATATCCCCCACCAACCCCTCTTATATTAATTTTGTTTTTGTTTTGTTTTGTTTTAGTAATAGTCATCCTAGTGGATGTTAGGTGGCATCTCATTGTGGTTTTGAGTTGTATTTCCCTAATGGCTAATGGTAATGAGCATCTTTTCATGTACTTGTTTGACATTTGTATATCTTCTTTGGAGGAATGTCTATTCAAGTCTTTTACCCATTTTTTTTTTTGGAGGGGAGGAAGGTTGTTTGCCTTTTTGTTGATGAGTTATAGAAGTTTTTTTATATTCTGAATATTAAACCCTTGAAAGCATGTGGTTCCAAATATTTTCTCTCATTCTACTGGTTGTCTTTTTACTTTCTTGATAATGTCCTTAGATATACAAAGATTTTCTTAAATTTGATGAAGTCTAGTCTATCTTTTTTGTCTTTTGGTGTGAAGTCTAAGAATCCGTTGCCAAATAACAAGGTCTTGCAGATATTTTCCTATGTTTTTCTCTAAGGTTTTTAGAGATTTACCTTTTCTATTTAGGCAATTGATCCATTTTGAGGTAATTTTTATAAGTGGTATAAAGTTGGGGTCTACTTTCATTCTTTTGAATGTGGATATCCCATTTTCCCCAAAACTATTTTTTGAAGAGACGATGCTTTCACCATTGAGTAAACTTGAATCACTTGTAAAAAATCAATTGGCCATAGGTGTGTGGATAGATCCCTTAGAATTTTATACAGACAGTGATGTTACGTGTCAGTAGAAGCAGTTTTACTTATTCTTTACCAATCTGGATGCATTTTATTCCTTTTTTTGTGTGTGACATATTGCACTGACTAGCACCTCCAATACAATTCTGAATAAAAGAGGTAGACATCTTGACTTGTTTTTTATTTTAGGAAGGAAGAATTCAGTCTTTCATAATTATGATCCTAGCAGTGGGTTTTTTATAAATGCATTTTATGAAGATGAAGAAATTCCTTTCTAGTTTGCTGAGAGTTTTTTGGTGTTTTTGTTTGTTTGGTTGGTTGGCTTTTTGTTTTGTTTTGCTGAGTGGTTTTCTTTTTTCTTTAATCAGAAATGGGTATTGGGTTTTGTTAAATGCTTTTTTGCATCTATTTAAATGACCATATGATTTTTCTTTATTAGTTAATATGGTGAATTACATGGATTGATTTTTATTTCTCTATTTGTGAAGTTGTGAGTTAATAAAACAATTGTGCATACTGTACAGGATTCCCATATACTGCCCCACCACCAACACCTTACATTGTTGTGACACATTTGTTACAAATGATGAAAGAACATCATCATAATATAACTGCTATCTGTAGTCCATAGCTTACTTATATTTGGTGTATTTTTCCCACAAGCCACTCTATTATTCATACCATGTGTTACTATTGTATATTTGTTATAGTTCATAAAAGAACATTCTCATATTTATACTGTTAACCACAGGGTTTGCTGTGTTATACAGTTCCCTGCCTTGCACAATCCATTCAAAGTTTACACTCAGTGTTTCTCAGTTTCATCACACAATTGTGCTGTCATCAGTTCAGTCCATTTTTCATTACTCCAAAGGAAATATCCCATACTCCCTTTCCCCCTCCCATTATTGCCCTTACCATTGATATAGTACCATGTTTACTGTGAAAATATTACAATACTACTGTTTACTATATAGTTATACATTTCATTAGGTATGTATTTCCCATGTATTGTCATATTCCTAACACCATGTAATAAAAGAGCATTCTTGTATTTGTACTATTAACCAAAATCATCATCCACCACCAAAATAACTGTGTTATTCAGTCACTAGATTATTCTTTTTTTTTTTTTAAGATTTTTTATGTTATTTATTTATCTCCCCTTCCCCCATTGTCTGCTCTCTGTGTCCATTTGTTGTGTGTTCTTCTGCATCCACTTGCATTATCTGGCAGCACTGGGAAACTGCATCTCTTTTTTGTTGCATCATCTTGCTGCGTCAGCTCTCCATGTGTGGGGCACCACTCGGCTATGCTTTTCTCACACGGGGCAGCTCTCCTTGCAGGGCACACTCATGCATGGGGCACCCCTGCATGGCACAGCACTCCTTGCATGCAGCAGCACTGCACGTGGGCCAGTTTACCACATGGGTCAGGAGGTCCTGGGGCTCGAACCCTGGACCCTCCATATGGTAAACAGACACTCTATCAGTTGAGTCACATCCACTTCCCTTTAACTTTCTCTTAATCAACCTCCCTAAATGACCCCTTTCAGCCACAATCACTTTTATACATCAGCAGTGTTGATTATACTCACTATAATGTGTTACCATCAACTCTAACCATTTTCCCACATTTACATTTCCTCTTATTAAGCATTCTACATACATTCAGCATCAGCTCCCTCTTCTCAATCCACATTCAGTTTCCTATCATCTATAGTTTAACTCCATGAGTTTATTCTTTGTGTGTAGTTCATACCAGTGAGACCATACAATATTTGTCCTTTGTGTCTGGTTTATTTCACTCAACATATGTCCTCAAGGTCCATGCATGTTGTCATAGGCATCCCAAGTTCATTTTTTCTTACAGCTGAATAGTATTCTATTGTATGTATACACCGTTTTGTTTATCCATTCATTGGTTGATGGACACTTGGGTTGTTGCCATCTTTTAGCAGTTGTGAATAATGCCTCTATGAACATTGGTGTGCAAATGCATGTTTGTGTACTTGCTTTAAGTTCTTCTAAATATATTCCTGGCAGCAGGATTGCTGGATCATATGACAGTTCTATATTTAGCTTCCCGAGGGCCCCCCAAACCGTCTTCCAAAGAGGTTGCTCTATTTTATGTTCCCACAAACAGTGAAGGCACGTTCCTATTTCTCCACATCCTCTCCAGCACTTCTTGTTTTCTGTTTGTTGTTTTTTAATGATAGCCATTCTATATGGTGTGAAATGGTATCTCATTGTATTTTTGTTCTACATTTCCCTAACAGCTAGTGGTGTTGAGCATCTTTTCATGTGCTTTTTGACCATTCGTCTATCTTGTTTGGAAAAATTTCTGAAGTTCAAGTCTTTTGCTCATTTTAAATTGGGTTGCTTGTCTTAGTATCCTTGAATTGTATCATCTCTTTATGTAACATGGTTACATGGTTTCCAAAAAATTTTTCCCAATGAGTAAGATTTTCACCTTCTTAACTAAGTCATTTGGAAACTGTTTAATTTTGAGGAGGGCCCATCTATCTATTTTTCTTTCACTGCTCATGCTTTGGGTGTAAGATTAAGAAATCATGACCTGCCACAAGATCCTGAAGATATTTCCCTACATTTTCTTTTAGGAGTTATATCGTTCTTGCTTTTATATTTAAGGTATTGATCCATTTTGAGTTAATTTTTGTTTAAGGTGTGAGATAGGGCCCTCCTTCTTTCTTTCAGCTGTGGATATCCAGTTCTCTCAGCAACATTTGTTGAACAGACTGTTCTCATCCACCTGGGCAGGTTCTTGATAGCCTTGTCAAAGTAACTTAACCATATATGTTAAGGTCTATTTCTCGGTTTTCAATTCAGTCCCATTGATCAATGTGAATAGTGAAAGCTTTGTTCCTTCCTTTCCTATCTGGGTGCCCTTTATTTCTTTCTTCTGCCTAATTGCTCTAGCTAGAACTTCTAGCACAATACTGAATAACAGTGGGTGACAGTGGGCATTCTTGTCTTGTTCCAAATCTCAGCAAGAAGGTTTCAGTCTTTTACCATTGAGTACAATGTTAGCTATGCCTTTTTCATATACACACTTTACCATGTTGAGAAAGTTTCCTTGTATTTCTCTCTTTTGGCATGTTTTTATCAATAAAGTATGCTATATTTTGTCAAATGCCTTTTCTGTGTCAATCAAGATGATCAAATGATTTTTCTTCTTCAATTTTTTAATGTGGTGTATTACATTAATTGATTTTCTTGTGTTGAAGCACCCTTGCATATCTGGATAAAAATCCATTTGATCATGGTGTGTAATTCTTTTAATGTGCTTTTGGATTAGTTAAGAAGTATTTTGTTGACTAGTTTTGCATCTATATTCATTAGAGAAATTGGTCTGTAATTTCTTTTTTTCACAGTGTCTTTGTCTGGCTTTGGTATTAAGGTGATATTAGCTTTAAAGAATGAATTTGATAGCATTCCCTCCTGTTGAATTTTTTGGAAGAGTTTTTGCAAGATTGGTGTCAAATCTTCATTGAATGATGGGTAGAATTCATCAGTGAAGTCATGTGGTTCTGAATTTTTCATTTTTGGGAAGTTTGTGATGACAATTATAATTTGATTACTTGTGATAATTTTTTGAGATCTTCTATTAATATTTCCTCTAGGGTCATTGTAGGTTGCTCATACATGAAATTTGTCCATTTAATTTACATTGTCTAGTTTGTTGTCATATAATTGCTCATAGTATCCTCTTATGATCTCTTTTTTTCTGCAGCATCTTGGTAATATACTACCTCTCATTTATACATATATTTTTTTTATCATACCCACTTTTTTTCATTGTTAGTCTGGTTAACGATTTGATTTGTTGATTCTCTCTATTGTTTTTTGTTCTCAGTTTCATTTATTTCTGCTCTGATCTTTCCTATTTCTTTCCTTCCACTTGCTTTGGGATTAGTTTGCTATTCTTTTTCTAGTTCCTTCAAGTAAGCACTTAGATCTTCCAATTTAAGTCTTCCTTCTTTTTTTAATGTGAACTTTGAGGGCTATAATTTCCCTCTCAGCACCACCTTCACTGTAGTCCATAGGTTTTGATATGTTGTGTTCTCATTTCCCTTCGTCTTGAGATAATTACTAATTTATCTTGCTATTTCTTCTTTGACCTACTGATTATTTAAGAGTATGTTATTTAATCTTCATATATTAGTGAATTTTCCCTTTCCCACCTGTTACTAATTTCCAGCTTCATTCCTTTATGATCAGAGAAAATACTTTGTATAATTTTAATCTTTTTAAATTTATTAAGTTATGTTTTGTGACCTAACATATGTTCTATTCTGGAGAAGGATCCATGAGCACTTGAGAAGAATATATATCCTGCTGTTTTGGGGTCCAATGCTCTATAATGTCTGTTAAGTCTAGTTCATTTATCATATTATTTGAGTGCTCTGTTTCATTATTTATCCTCTGTCCAGATGTTCTATCCAATGCTGATAGTGGTATATTGAAGTCTCCAGTTATTATTGTAGAAATGTCTGTTTCTTCCTTTGGTTTTTCCAGTGTGTCTCACATATTTTGGGGTACCTAGGTTAGATGCATAAATATTTATGATTATTATTTCTTCTTGGTGAGCTGTCCCTTTCATTAATATTTAATGACCTTCTTCATCTCTTACAAAAGTTTTGCATTTAAAATCTATTTTGTCTACTAACAGTATTGCTACTCCAGATCTTTTTTGGTTACTATTTGCATTGAGTATCTTTTCCCAGTAGTTCACTTTCAGCCTGAATGTATCATTGCATCTAAGGTGCATCTCTTGTGGACAGCATGTAATGGCTCATATTTTTTATCCATTCTATCAGTCTGTGTCTTCTGGTTGGGGAATCAATCCATTAACCTTCAATGTTATTACTATAAGGCATTCTTACTTTGTTTTATCCTTTGGCTTTCTGTTGTTATATTTCTACTACTGTTTTTCTTTTTATCCTTTTAGTTACCCTTACTAATAATCTTCATTTCTATACTCTTCTCCCAAGTCTCACCCTTATCTTTTCCTTTCAGGCTACAAAGCTCCCTTTAGTATCTCTTTTAAATCTGGGTTTTGGTATCAAACTCTCAGTTTCTGTTTGTCTGTGAAGACTTTAAACTCACCCTCATTTTTGAAGGACAATTTTGCCAGATAAAGAATTCTTGGCTGGCATTTTTTTTCTTTCAGTACTTTAAATACATCAGACCACTTTATTCTCATCTCTGTAGCTTCTGATAAGAGATGGGTACTTAGTCTTTTTTTTTTTTTATTCATTTTTTTTAAAATATTACATTAAAAAAATATGAGGTCCCCATTCACCCCCACCACCCCCACCCCACCACTCCCCCCACAGCAGCACTCTCCCCCATCATCATGACACATCCATTGCATTTGGTGAGTACATCTCTGGGCATCACTGCACCTCATGGTCAATGGTCCATATCATAGCCCATACTCTCCCACGTTCCATCCAGTGGGCCATGGGAGGATCTACAATATCCGGTAATTGTCCCTGCAGCACTACCCAAGACAACACCAAGTCCCGAAAATGCCTCCTCCCATTACCCGCATGCAGCAGCCACCATGGCCACTTTTTCCACACCAATGCCACATTTTCTCGATTACTAACCACAATAGTTCATGAATAGAATATCAGTAAGTCCACTCTAACCCTTACTGTATTCCTCCTTCCTGTGGACCTTGGATTGGTTGTTTCCATTCCACATCTATGTCAAGAGGGGGCTTAGATTCCACATGGATACTGGATGCACTCCTCCTGCTTTCAGTTGTAGGCACTCTAGGCTCCATGGTGTGGTGGTTGACATTCTTCAACTTCATGTTAGCTGAGCGGGATAAGTCCAATAAACCAGAGTGTAGGAGCTGAAGTCTGTTGAGATTCAGGGCCTGGCTATCATATTGTCAGTCCAGAGATTCAGATCCCCTAGATATATCTTAAACCCCAGCACCAACTACAATTCCAGTAAAGTAACAGGAAAGGCTTGTGAAAAGAGCTCACATCTGAGTCCAGCTCCATCACACAGAAACACCAACTCCAAAGAAGGGCCAACTGACATGGCAGTGAGCTCCATCTGCCTTGGCCATAAAACCTGTTGGTCTTGTTAGCCCTCAAAAGAACCAATACCTGGTACTTAGTCTTGATCTCCCCTTGTATGTGATAAAAATTGCTTTTCTCTTGCTGCTTTCAGAGCCTCTCTTTATCTCTGGTATTTGTCATTCTGAAAAGAGACATCTCAGAGTAGGTCTATTCAGATTTATTCTGCTTGGGGTGTATTGCCCTTCTTAGATACTGATATTTATGTCTTTCATAAGGGTTGGGAAGTTTTCAGTCATTATTTTCTCCATTATTCTTTCTGCCCCTTTTCTGTTATCCTCTCCTTCTGGGAACCAATATATTTGTGAATTTCATGTTGTCATTCAATTCCCTCAGACTCCATTCCTTTTCTGTCTGTTTTCCTGTCTTTTCAAGTTCAGAAGTTTTGTCATTGATTTCACTTATTTGTTCTTCTGCCATTTCAAATCAGTTATTATATGCCTCTAATATGTTTTTATCTCATCCAACGTGTCTTTCATTCTCATAAGCTCTGTTACTTTTCTTTGCAGGCTTTCAAATTGTTCTTGATGCTCATCCAGTATCCTTGTCTCCTTAGTCATATTTTCCTTCATCTCCTTGAATTGATTTAGGTGATTTTGTGATTATCATTGATTAGTTACCTTAAATCCCGCATCTTGTCAGTATTTGTATTTGTTCCTTTGGCTGGGCCATCTCTTTGTATGGTTGTAATTTTTTGCAGCTGTTTAGGCATCTGGTTATGTTGGTGAATTTACTCTGATCATCAATTTTTTCTCTTCTTTGATTTTTGATTAAACTTATTCTAAAAATAACTTAAAATAACTTAAAAACTGTCAGTTTATGTTATCAGAATAGGTCCAGAGACCCACTAACAGGGCACAAATCTGACCCACGGGGTTTGGGAGGAGAGATTCCAAAAAGCATTTTTCTCCTTGCAGTTTCCCAGCCTGCCAGCTGATGGCGTTATTTGGCTAATTTTACCAAAAAGGTGTTTCTTTCAACCTCCACTTTCCCATGATTCTGGTTAGGCCAGAGCTGATACTCAAAACAGGCTGTGCTGGTCAATCTCACAAAAGAGAAACTATTCTTCACCCTCTACCACACCCTCCATTCTCCCAGGGAAGATGTCCATTCCCCTTTCAGTTGTTACAGTGAACCATGGGTTTTACCCAGGCTGTTTGCCTTGAGGGTGGGGGATGGCTGCTGTCCCTGACCATGGGGTTTTGCTTTGGTCTTTTGGTCTTTCTGACCCTTTCTCTCCTGGATGATATATAACACTTTCCTGGCCTAAAGACCCCCAAAGGAGCTCCCTCGTCTAGCTTTTTGTCCTTCCTCCATTGTTTTTGCAAGAGAGTTGAGCCCTGCTGCCCTACTCCAATGCCAACTTCCCAGAAGTCACCAAAGGTAAATTTTTGAGTTTTAAAGAAACCTTGCATTATTGGGATAAACTCCATTTGATTTTGATATATTATTGTTAGATAAATTTTGTTAAGAATTTTTATGTCTATGCTCATGACAGACATTGATCTAGTTTTCTTTTCTCATAATATCTTTGTCTTATTTGGGTATTAGAATAATGCAGGCCTCATAGAATAAGTTGGTTAATATTCTCTTGCCTTCAATTTTTCGGAAGAATTTTTGTAGAATTGGTATTATTGCTTCCTTATATATTTGATGAAGTTCACCAGTGAAACCACTGAGGCCTGGAGTTTTCTTGTGGAAAGATTTTAAGTTTGAATATAATTACTTTATTAGATATAGAGCTATTAAGTTATCAGCTTCTTCATAGGTGAGCTTTATTAGTTTGTGTTTTTTAAGTAATTTATCAATTTCAGCTAAGTTGTTGAATTTACTGGCATAAAGATATTCATAATATTCCTTTGTTGTCCTTTTAATATCTATAGAATCTATAGAGATATCACCTCTGTCATTTCTGATACTGGTAATTTGTGTACTTTCACTTTTTCCAGATCGCCTCGACTAGGTGTTCTCAAAGAACTGCTATTGGTTTCATTGATTTTTCTCTATTGGTTTGTTTTCTATTACAAATATTCCATCTCTGGTCTTTGTTTCCTTACTTATACTTACTTTTGGTTTGATTTACTCTTCATTTTCTCATGTCTTAAGGTGAATCCTGAGGTTATTAATATGAACATTTCTTCACTTCTATTGTAGGCATTTATGCTATAACTTTCCCTCTACATACCACTTTAGCTATATCTCACAAATTTGATATGCTATGTTTTTATTTTTCATTCAACTAAAATTCTTTCCTGAGTATATGAGTAAATATGCTAACAAAATCACAAATACAAACATAAATCTATGTTGTATTGAGGTGATGAGGACAGTAAACAGTAGTGACCAATGAAACTTTACAATAATTAAATCTAAATTAATATCTATAAGACTGGTAATGTGCAATGTAAGTATTAAATAAGGAAAGATTAACTATAAGTAATATACTATGAGGAAATTTCTAATAGTTGAATTAAATTTAAATCTACTAAATGATTATCAGCAAACTTAAGAATTGGTTGAGAATAGTGTAGATAGATAAAGGGAAAAAGGAGAAGAGAAAAATATCCTGAAGGTCTAACTTTGCTGGAGTAAGAGGGAAATACAATTGCTTGGAGGGAGAAAGAGTTACCATCTTATTTTCAAACAACCACAGAACTATGTATGTGATAATTAGAGCAGGAAAAAATAAGGAAATCATGAATGGAGTGGAGAAGTATCACAGAATCTTAAAGTGTAAAAGAGGAAAAATAGAATGAATAGCAACTTCATCAGACCGCCAAAAATGAAGAAACAGACGTAGAAGAAATTTATATTAATAAATATAAACATAAAATAAGATGGAATGATTGAAATTAAGTGTGATTGTCATACCCCAAATTGCATTACAGTGCGAACCACTGGATTTTAGTTTTTAAAATTCTGGCTTAAAAAAATCACAGTTATAACTATTTATGGGACACATTTTTAAGTGATCATTTTAAAAAATTAAAAATAATGGGGTAGACACCAAAAACATGGTCCATAGAATTAAAAATTGATAAATTGGACCTTATAAAAATTGATAAACTGGACCTCATAAAAATTAAAAACTTTAGCTCTGTGGGAGATTCCATGAAAAGGATGAAAAGAAAAATTACAGATAAGGAAAAGTATTTACAA
The DNA here is from genome assembly GCF_030445035.2 of Dasypus novemcinctus. NCBI lineage: Eukaryota > Metazoa > Chordata > Mammalia > Cingulata > Dasypodidae > Dasypus > Dasypus novemcinctus. The sequence continues at coordinate 83,197,901 of NC_080684.1, read as the reverse complement.
ACCAAAAAGCCAAGAATGATATTTTATCTAGAATATATTAAGAACTCTCAAAACTCAACAGTATAGAAACAATCCAATTTAAAAATGGGCAAAAAACATGAGCATACATTTCACCAAAAAGGATATAAAATGACAAATAAGCACATTATGTTCAACATCATCAGCCATGAGGGAAATGCAAATTAAAACTACAAGCCATCAGGATGACTAAAATTAGAAAATAGTTATAACATCAAATGCTGGTGAGGATGTGAAGAAACTGAGTCTCTCATACTTTGCTGGTGGAAATATAAAATGGTACAACCACTCTGGAAAAGAACACGACAGTTTGTTACAAAACTAAACATCTGTTTACCAATCAATCCAGTAATTGCACTCTTGGACACTTAACCCAATACTTAACCCAGGGCAAAGAACTTATGTTCACATAAATGTTCGTAACATCTTTCTTTATTTGAAATATTCCCAAATTGGAAACAACCCAAATGTCCTTTAAAGGGTGAATGGTTAATCAAACTGTGGAACATCTATACTAGTTAAGACTATTCAGCAATAAAAATAAATGAGTTAACACATAAAAGAACTCATATGCTTTCAAAGGAATTATACTGAGTAAAAAAAGTCCATCCCAAGAGGTTATATACTGTAAGGATTCCATTTGTGTAGCATTCTTGAAATGGCAAAATTACAGAAATGAAGAACAGCTTAGTAGAGTGTGGGGGAGAAGGGAGTTGACCTTGGCTGTAAGTGTAAGCTACAGATCACATCTATTAGTAATATGTTTTTTTAAGAGTTATTTATTTATTTATTTATTCCCCCACCCCTTTGTTGTTTGTGCTCTCTGCCTGCTCTCTGTGTCTGTTTCTTGTGTACTCATCTTCTTTTTCTTTTAGGCGGTACCAGAAACCAAACCCGGAGCCTCCCAGGTGGGAGGAAGTTGCCTAATCACTTGAGCCACCTCCACTCCCTACTTGTGTGTCTCTATTGTATTTTCCTCCTTGTATCTCTTTGTTGCATCATCTTGTTGGATCAGCTCACTGCACCTGCCTGTCATTTCAGCTCTCTGTCTTGATCATCTTCTTTAGGAGGCACTGGGAACCCAACCTGGGACCTCCCATGTGGTAGGCGGGAGTCCAACTGTTTGAGCCACATCCACTTCCCCTAGTAGTAATATTTTAATAACGTTCTTTCCTAATCTGTAACAAATGTTCCACAGCAATGCAAGGTGTTGGTGGAAGGGTGATGTATGGGAATTCTCTATATTATGCCTGATTGTTTTGAAAGCTCACAACTTCTCCAATAAAATATATGTATAAGTATTAGGAAAGATCCTTGTGATAGAATTGTCTGTATCTTGACTGTGGTGATGATAGTCACACAAATCAACATGTGATAAAATTGCACAAAACTACATGTATATGTACACATGTACACACACAGATGAGTGCATGTAGAACTGGTGAAATAAAAATAAGGTCAAAGTTTTTTGTTTTTTTTTAATCAGTGCTGGTTTCCTAATTGTGTTATTGAACTATAATTGTACAAAATGTTACCATTGGCAAAAAGCTGGGCAAAGACTAAACAGAATCTCTCTGTATTTTCTTATAACTGCATGTGAATCTATAATTATATCAAAATAAAATGTTTTAAAAATAAAGGTGTGGGTCTAAAGATATCAGGCAAAGACTGATTAAACTATGATGTATCCACACTATGGACTACTATGCAGTTATTTAATAAAATAAATTCGAGTTTATCGTTTACTTGGTAGAATTTCTATAAAACATTGTTAAAAGGGAAAAGTAAGGTTCATAAAAGTGAGCCTATTTTTATAAAACAATGTCTTAAAGTACCTCCACATATACATATATATGTACACATTTGCCTGTATATGTATGTTTTATATGACAAAGAATAAATATATGTGGAGACACACACAAGATTGTTAACATGAATTACTCTGTGGGGAGGGAAAGATGGATGATACATATGGTAAAGAGGGAATGGGAGGGAAGCAGATGTGGCTCAAGTGATAAGGCCTCCACCTACCATTGGGGAGGACCCAGGTTCCATCCCTAGTGAAAAAGAAGAGAAAGCGTGCCTGCATGGCGAGCCAGTGCCCACGTGGTGAACCAAGTGCCTGAGGGGTGAGCCAAGTGCCCACACAGTAAACCAAGTTCCCATGTGAGTAACCACACAGCAAGCCAAGTGCCCACATGGTGCGCCAAGTGCCTACACCAGTGCCCATGTGGCGAGGTGAGTGCCCACGTGGTGAGCCAAGTGCCCACGTGAGTGCCTGCGTGGTAAGCCAGTGCCCGCACAGTGAGCCAGTGCCCCCACAGCAAGCTGAGTGCCCGTACAGCAAGCCAAGTACCTACATGGTGAGCCAATGCTCATGCAAATGAGTCACTCACCAAGATCATGAAGCAACGAAAGAGAGATAAAGGGGAGAGTCAGGGTGAAGCACAGCAGAGACCAGGAACTGAGGTGGCGCGATTGACAGGGAACCTCTTTGCACATCAGAGGTCCCCAGGATCGAATCCTGGTGAATCCTAGAGGAGAAAGATGAGAAGAAAAGACAAAAAGAGAAACAGATATAGAAGATCACACAGCGAATGGACACAGACAGCAAAAACAGAAGGGGAGGTAAAGGGAAAAAGAAATAAAGTGAACTTCACTTAAAAAAAAAAAAAAAGAGGGAATGGGAGAAGGAAAAAACAAGGAAAATGGAAAAGGAAAAAATACAGCACGCTAAAAATACCAATATTATATAAAATAATCATAGTATGCATTTATATACAATTTTGCTTGTGTGTTTTGTTTTATGCAAATTTAAGGAAAGTTTTTAAGTACTTTAATTTTTATTTTAAATATTATTCAATAACTATAAATTTACTAGGATATATTGACATACTATTCAATTCATCCATTTAAAGTGTATAGTTCAGTGTTTTGTGTTATATTCACAAAGTTGTACAGCCATCACCACATCAATTTTAAATTGTTTTCTCATTTGCCATATGCTCTCAAGACAATTTCCATAGATTCGGAATGATTGCTGTTGCTGTTTGTTTAAAAATTTTCACCAATTATGCTTGTTTGTGGAGATTGGGTCCATTTTTTAAAAGGCATTGTCAAATGAAATTCCTGGTTTCATCACATACTCTGAGCTTCAGTTCCCTTATGCGTAACTGGATAATCCACTCTACATTGCCTAGAACTTGACTGTCTTCCTCTTATCTCACTTTTGGAATGCAAAGACGTTCTAGTTGTAAAAATTTGTCTACCCAGTAAAAAGTTATTCTGCTTTAAGAATTTTAAAACTCCAAGAAAGTATTTCAAGTTAAGTGAGAAATAAGTTTAAACACTGTAAAAACTTGATCTTCAAACCCGAGCTAGGCTTCTTTTAGAGGTTTGACTCATGAGAAAATACTCTAACAAAACTACAAACAACATGACTTAAGGCCTCTTTCTTTTTCGTCCCTCTCCCTCAACCCCTTTCCCTATCCCAATCTTTCCTAACTCATTTCCCACCTGTGTTACAGTATGTCATTGTCATTGTATGAGAATTACTGAATAGCAATTGAAGGACTGGATAGTTTAAAGGATAAAATTCTGGCGATCTATATAAAAGTGTACAGTGGTTACTAACCAGTATTCTCTGAGCTCTGTGTTTGTACAATAGTCTGAACCTTGAAATACCTCCCACCACCCTCACACCCATAGTCTCTATTTATTAAGAAATGAAAATCAGAAGAAAGCCATTTACAACACCATTCACTTATTTATTCATTTAATCAAGATGATTTAATGCCTGAGATCTGTGTGACCCTCTGCTAGTTGCTTGGTCTTTGGTTTGCATGTTAAGAGATGAGATAGGTTTGAGGAGCTGGCCTATCAGTATATGCCTTGCTAAGCCAAAACATTACTTTCATATTTGCTCAATCTTTGTAACTTATTCACCTACTCATAATTTTAAATGATCAGAAGGAACATTGTGGATGTGATTCTAAGAGAAACTGTAATTGAGGCGTACCTTTAATTCAAACTTGTACCAGGAACAAATAACATCTTTTTTTCAGCTTCTCACACAAGTAATTTTGAGCAACCAGAATCCCTTAAAATTGATTCTTAAACTACTACAAACTCTTTGACCTTCTTACAAGATCTAGAACTAATCAGGGATAAATTACAGTACAATGACATCCACCCAGGTAGACTCAGGTACTTAGTCAAAAAGAGGATGAGAATGAAGACAAAACTCCAGAGCTGAAAATTTTCCTTAAAAACCTAAGTAACATCTTTTAAATAGATAATTCAGAGAACTGGGATGGGGTTTAAATAATCAAAAATTTAAATTTGAAACTAGGAGGATTTTATGTAGTAACAATTGTGAAATGAAAATTTCATTATTTGGTTTAGCAGGTGCATAGCAAACACTACATGCAATATTAGCAAACCATTGTCCTTGCTTTCAAGAAATAAGCCTTGTACACAAATAACTATAATGTAAGGCAGAAAATATTTGTTATAAAATGTCACTTAAGACAGCAAAGGAAAAGATTTATTCCTGTTGTGGGTAGCATTAAAAAAGGTTTCATAAAGAAAATGGCACCTAATCGAAGGTCAAAGAATAGGCAGAAACATGGGGACACAATAAAACCCACAAAAGCACATTGCAGACTGCTTTTAGAGAATAACAAGTAATCCCATGTGGCTGGAGCATTGAGAAAGTAGAAATAAAGTTAGCTTATTTGCAATAGATCATGAAGATCCCAGAATGTCATAAAAAGAAGTTTATTTTGAAACCAACTGAAAACCACTGAAGGGGTTGAAACAGAGAGTAATAATCAAAGCTGTCTTAGCGAGATTATTCTGAGACCCATGTATAAAATAGATAAAAAACCATCAGCTATAGGAAGATGAATTGCATTAGTCCAGGTGGGTCTGAACTGAGAAGGACAGAATCAAAGTAGATGGCATTCCATGAACATAAAACAGGAAATAGGAAGTTTCATTCATTCAGTAAATGTTATTGAGAATTCACTATGGGCCACATGCTCTTCTGGAGGGATGAGATGGTCATCTTTAAATTTTTAAAGCACTTTATGTGAAAGAGGCACTGTATTCAAGTGACTCTAAAGGCAGCGCTGGAACTGCTGAGTATGAATAAGGTAGAAAGTAAAAAATCTTTCTAATAAATGGAAGCATCTTGATAAGTACTAAGAGCTCTGTTATAGGCAGGATTCAAGCAGACATTGGGTGATTTTCCAGGAACACTGTGACACGGAATTCCTGCTTTAGGAGAGAGGATAGACTAACCTTTCTGCAAGGTCTCTAGCAATCTTGAGTATTTTCTTTCTGGCAATCTGGTCCTATGACTTCTATTATTAATCTCTGGTTTCTCTAATTATTAAATAAATTACTCAGTCTGTCTACCATTCAGTAAAACTCACACATTTACATCTGTTATTCTTGAATTATTTTTGGTTAGGGCTCTCTTTCTTTATTAAAAAAAAAAAATTCTACCCAGTTAATATTACCTTTACAGCTATTTTAGAACGGTAACCCTGGTAGATTGGGCTATAAATATCAGGGGGAAAGGGGTTTTTTGTGCCTAATAATATTTTCATTTGGAAAAAAACCTAGTAACAAGAAATTAATTATCTTGACTTCAAGATTGCAATGCAGTTTCTGTAGTTTGCATTAATTCAAGGAGGAAAAAAATATCGCAGGGAGGTTCATTTTGATACAGCATGACAAAGAAAAAGAATACTTATTCTCCAGATGCTGTAAAGCTCTAGGTCAGAAACATTTATCTGTGCTGCATTTTAAAAGAAGAAGAAAGGAGAGAAAGAAAAAGGAAAAAGGAAACCTGTCGTGAACCATGCTATAAGCTATAGTTAGAGCTTTACATTTCCTGGTATCTTTTGAAACGTAAAATTCCACAACAAATAGCTCTGTAACGTATAACCCGTATGAAGATTCAATTCAGATTTAAGCACTTTGGTTTGCTTTTGAATCTTGCTATTTTCTGCATTTGTTTTGACTGCTCTCATCATTCAAGATTGACGCTTGGATGGGTGTGTAGGAGGAAGCAGCAGCAGCGGCTTACAGCTTGCAGACAAAAAAAATCTGCCTTATCTGATGGCTATTATTGAAAATGCGAGGTGTAGCCTGGGCTGGGTAATGAAGGGGAGCGAGCGAGGGGGAGCAAGGAGCATGGAGCTGCATACTGATGAGTGTAGGAGTACTTGATAAAAAGAATTCCGGCTGCTGGCCGTGCATTGCTCATTGTGGAGTACTCCAACAATCACATAGAACGCAGCCCAGCCTAAGCTGACAGCTTGATATGCCTTCTTCTGCTGCCTGGTTTTGGGGGCTGTATGACGTACTGGTCGGTAGTAAAGATTAATATGTAAGAAATGTGGAGCTAGGATCAAGTCATACTCTACAGCCTGCCAGGCAAACTATGTTTTACTTCTGACTTTGCGCTCTCACTGAGAACATTAATCTGTCAAGCTGGCGGGCTCCTTTGATAGCAACTTTCCCAGGAGCATGATGTGGCAATGCCACCTCTCAGCCCAGGACTACCGCTATTACCCCGTGGACGGCTACTCCCTGCTTAAACGCTTCCCTCTTCATCCTCTTACAGGACCCAGATGCCCTGTCCAAACAGTGGGACAATGGTTGGACAGCATTGGGCTACCTCAGTACGAGAACCACCTGATGGCTAATGGATTTGACAATGTGCAGTTTATGGTAAGACTCTCTCTGTGTCCACGGAGCTGCCTTTTGTCTGTCTTTGCTTCTTATGTGTCTTACGTGGCTCAGAGGCAGCCTGATTTGCACCAAAACTGGTCAGTTTTATGTGTGTAACTGCTTCAGAAAATCGGATGCCCTTAGGACTGAACTTACTCTGTACATATAGACACTTGCTGAAAATGAGCTCTGTATGCATCCATATTACCTATGTTATTATATGAATGACTGGTGAGAGTACTATTTATAGGCAGGGAAAGAAGATTAACATTTATCTTCTCCCTGTCATTCTTTGTGTGATTTTTATAAATTTGTTATTTTAGCATACCCACTTGGATTTAAATCACTCTTCAGCTAATTCTAAATTCCTAAAATATATTTCATTTGAGCACCAGAATTTAGTGACTAATTAGATAATCTGTTATGTTTATGGTGTGAAGATCATTTTTTTCCTGATAATTTTTCAGTAAGCAGTTTAAATTGCGGGGACAACCTTCAGTTCATTAGCACACTGCTTCAGATGGTCAGCTATGGAGAGCATTCCTTTACTTACACACGCTGATTGAAACGCAATAAGGTATTGGTTATTACTTTAGGTAGAAAACAAACACATCAATTAGCTGTCAATATTTAGAAAAAGAGGTTGATGGACTAATGACAGTCATGTACTTCTTAATACTGGTCTGTCTGCAGTCTAAACATGGTGTGTGCAAACTTCCCACTGTGATGAATGTAGGTGAGGAAGGAGGATAGGGAGATGTGCAGACCGACAATACAGCTTTCTAATCATTTACATACCTCCCCCAGTGCTCATCAGTTTCCCTTGTTAAGCTACGTCACGTCACAGCCCTTATTCCCTTTGCTTGCTTTTAAGGTCCCATCACACATATCACCCAATCCCTTGATTTAGAGAAACCTACATTACACAGGCATGTGGCACACAAATGGCTTGTAGAAAAAAATTTATAGCAGTTTCTAAATAAAATGCTAAGTTGAACACCTGCAGCTTATTAATGCCAGAATTGATAACAAGATACTGAGAGCTATCAGGTCTTGTTATTTTCACCCAAGATTATTTTCTCCAAGCTTGACTTGACTCATATAGATGTGATTATTAAATTGTTAAACTTCTGCTTCTTCTCCAAAAAATGAGTGACGGGGAGTTTCAAAAAAAACTACCTAAATGTAGTAAGACATATATGCTCTAAAAAATTGTGTACATGGAGCCCTTTGTGAGTCTGACTGTTAAATTTTGTGTTTATTGAGTACTGTTACTGGTTAGATAGGCAAGATACTGCAGGTATTGAACAGGAAGAGTGAAAGTTCTTCAGCTGCTATGGGAGTCTTAAAACACTAAACAGATTTAGGATGGACTTAGTTCACAACAGATAAAATTAAGAATTAGAGAAACTATCAAACATGATTGGAAGTCATTTTATTAGCATTGATATGTTTTGCATATTTTAATAAGTTCTTATTCTTTCTCACTATCTTTACCTGAAATAGGGTTTTCTCTTTCCTACCCCCCTAAACCCTCATCCAAATTTATTCTGGTTCCATGGAAAGTTAGGTCTTTGGAATCCCTGCATAATTTCAGTAATCACAGATTTTATTTGGCATAATTTTCCTCTGTATCTTAAACATGTATAAGCAAATACAAACCCTTTTTGAAAGTCTTGAACTGAAAGGTTAATCAAACAGTTTTAAATAAGCATTTGGAGAAAGATTTTGAAAAACATTCATGAATGAATTATGTATAAACACTTCAGAACACATCTGGGGGCCAAAATTTTTGAATATATGTGACAAAACCAAGGTCTTAATCTTCTCCATGGATTTTTCTCTTTAGTTGTTCAATTCTAATTGTTGTATATAATTTTAAGGAAAATTTTAAAAATTTAAATGGTTTAATCAAGTATTGTCTTCATAGGACAATTAATTTTTTTAAAAGTCTTTGAATTATCATTTAGAAGAGTTCATTAATTAAGAAAATGAAGCAAATCCTAAAATGGTGTTACTAATTAGTGTTTTATATGCTGCTATACACCATTTATTTGTTACTAATATCATAAAAGATCAATTTCTACCTTTATAAAAATTATTTATTGATCTCCCATAATTTAATCTATTTAATTATGAACTTAGTTAAAGTACACTAATATGATTGGCCCACTTTAAGAAACAGATTTCATTAATGTGGTCGAAAACTTGTTAGACCTGCTTAATCTCCATTTGGTATCATAGTCTAGCTTTTGTTTTCCTTGAAGCACATTCTGACCTGCATTTATTCATCCTGTTGCCTAAGCAACAACCACCACATTCCTATTAACTATGATGTAGTGCAGGTCTTATTAGCTTTTTAGAACAAGACAGTAGACATCAAGAGGATATAATTAATGTTGGTTGAAACACCACATTACATCCATTTATAGATATATTTTACTTAAGAAACATTCTCGAGTTGTTGGGTTTTTTTTCATTTAATCAATATTCTATTAATGAATGTGGGTTTTGGAGGGTCCCTATAAGTAGGTGTCAAAGTAAAGTATTTATTGAAAGCTTTAAAAAAATTTTATTTACTAAATCTGTTCTACATATTCTCACACAAACACACATTATATGGAGGATTTATCCACATAGCTGTGATTAACCTTAACAAATATTACTTGCATCAGCTTCTAGATATGGTTAGAAAAAGAGGACCCTTTTTATTTCAAAATATCTTTGAATCGTTGCTTCTCCTTGACTTTATAGATCTATGAAATTTTTTTCAATATCTTAAAAATCAGAATCCTAACTTGTTTTATGTGTTTGGCTCTGATCTGCAGAATAGCTATACACACAGATTCTTCTGTTTCTGTAAATATGTAAAAGAAATAGAAATTAGTACAATCAAAAATAGCTACAAAAGTATATCAGGTCACATAACTTTAGGAAAGTTACTTCTGTTCAATTCAGTGGGTTTCAATCAAGAGCTCATACAAAATAGAAACCTTTGACATTTCCGGCTTCCACCCTATCTGTTCATTCCATCTGAAGTCATGCATCATCACCTCCCTCCTGGCTAGGCATATCTACCTGCGGCTCCCTGGCCTCTCGGAATGCTGCTATGGTCCTCTGACTTCCCACTTATGCTCCCAAGTTTCCAACATAGTATGTAAGTTCCAGCAGTACTTTTATTTTTTCCACCAAGGAATTAAGGTATGAGGTGATTACTATCCAAAGTAAACTTGCTTACCGATTTCCTTACTGTATTTGTTTCTACCATCATCTTTCTTTTTCCAAGTCTGATGACTGGTTCCTATATTTTAAGTCTCACATTGTGTCTATTCTTGTCTCAATAACTGCCCTCAATTCATCCTTTCTCTCCACTCCTCCTGGATAGCTATTTCCTTCCTGACTCTGTTTTTGTTTCCTCAAAGGCCAAACTCAAGTCTTGCCCTTCTTGATGACTCAAATATTTAGCAGTGTCTTTTCTCTGAACTTATGCAGTTGTTATGTTTGGTATGAAAAATTACATTTGTCATGTCATTACTTACTCCCTAGAATTATGAGTTAAGTTTTTCCTTGGCTATCTCTTATCTCCCAACTTAGAGTGGAAACTCCTCAAATGCAAGTACTGTGTAATCAATCTCCTTGCTTTTCTCACAGTTCCTGTAAAAAGTGAAAGCATTATGGGCTGTTCTGAATGTACATCCTGGAAGTTTTGTACGTGGAGCACGTGGAGCATTACTATGCTTCTCTCATTTGTACAATAAATATATCCTATGTGTGAGGAACAGTATTAAGTACTAGGGATGTAACAATGAATGAGACACAATCCTTGTCTTCAAAGAGGTTAAAATATTTCCCTCAGCACTATCATATTATTTGCATGCACATGTACAAACACTCCTTTATGTGTTCATATGCACATGTATATGCACGTGCACACACACATATACAGAGAATCTTGCCCTTTGTCCTTCCATATAAATCATCATCCTTCAATATATGCACTTACAAGCAATTGTTTTTCCAGCAACAAATTACGGTAGGCAATGAAAAAGGTAAAATCTATCGTGACATGGAACAAAGGAAGATAAAGATGCTGATAATTTCGAAATACTGGCAGTGTTATAGTAGATTTATAGTCCAAAGATTATAGTAAGAAATTTATATTACTTGGGGAAGGACTTCATTATAATAACTAGTGCAAAGTTATATTGTAAACTCTAATCAAAAAGGGAGAGGAATGAAGTTATAACAACTCATTTTTTTTAGCATCTCCTGGGTTTCTAGCCAGTGCCAGGTAGCTTGATTAGGAATATTTTGACCATTATTGAAATGTTCAAGATTCAATTACCTTTACAGGGTAAGAAATAAAAGCAATGCTGGGAGCCCTGTGTGAGTTGGCAATTTCGTACACTTGGGTGGAAAGCATTCATAAAGGACTTGCTGAAGTTCGAATTGAGTAGCCCTATTAGACACTGAAATGGAGCCACAGAATTCTTGGAAGTCATGCATTTTGTTAAAAGAATGATCTTACAAGTATTTATTTGAAAATGTTTTCCATTTCTATGATGTATTTTACATGCTAATGGCCTACTTCTCTTTTTCACTTGTATATAACTTTTCTGTAATAAGAGTACCATTTGCAGTTGGCCTGATAAAATGTGATAAAATGACTTTTTAAGTGTCTTTGTAGCATATGATCTAAGTAAAAAGTTAAACTTGTGAAGTAGGAAAATAAATTGTCCCTAAAGGGTAAAGAAGACTAATAACGCCCATGATGATCTCTTGTTCAAATATTTTTTAAGAAAATTTTATGAAGTTACTGAGATGTAAAGATGTAAGGAAAATTACCTACCATACTCTCTGTGCCTTCCTGTTCCTGGAACTGGCTAGGCTCCGAGCAGAGTGGCTGGCCTTATGGTGAATGTGCAGCTTTAGTTTTTAAAACTCACTTAGACCAATAGTTTACAAACACTTTCACAAAAATACAATATTCCTAAATACTCACATTTAAAATCTGTTGATATCTAAAGGTCAAAGCCAGAAGGGAGTCATTGTTTTTCTGCATAGCAGCTTAATTACACATATAATAGACAAGACCATCATCCTAGCAGTATGAGAGAGAACTAAAGTGAGACTTCTTATTTCCACTGTCCTGCTTCTTCATGATTCAGTTTACTCATCTGGAAAATCAATCTAATGAGGTCTCTAGAAGAAATATTCTTTGGGCTTGTTATTTAATATTTTGAGCTCTTTAAAGATGCAGAGTACAGTGTTGGTGCTGGCAGAGCTCTTGATTGTTCTTGTATATCCCATTAGCCTTGGAAGGATCCTGATTGCTTGTGCAGCAGCAAGGCTCCTTGTCGGAAATGAGGGCATGTGCAGGGATGACCATCTCGGAAGAATGGCTTTCAGAGAAAACTTTAGCTACACTTCTAGTCTGGTAGCACTACGGGTAAAAGGGCCTTTTCTTCCACCTGGAAGTTACTCTGATTAAATTTTAAACATTAAAATATGCTGTCCTGTTTTCTAATAATGCAGTAACCGAGCTCCCATTACTAACAAATGCTCTTATGAATTGGCCTTTAATTTAGTCATGCAGCATATTTGCATAATTTGCTTCAAACAACCAGATATTTGGGATGCAGAATTTACCTCATGAATCAGAAACTTACCAAAACTGATGAATTAGAGATGAATATTGGGAAATTCAGTCACAATCATCTTTTTCTTCTTGAAAAGATAAATCTCTCAAACAAGTTCTCAATGTCAGTGGCCTCCATTTTCTCACATCCTGTCACCGCCATAACCCTGCCTACCTCCCAACTCTTCTGCTAAAACTGTTGTTTTAAACCAACAGTGACCTACTACCTGCCAAATCCCTGTCCTCTGCCTTTTTTTCCCTCCATTTCTCTTTGCCCTCCTCACAACACCTGATTTCAACTATCTGCTCCTTATGGATATTTACTCCTCCCTTGGGTTCTGTGGCATTACACGGCCATTTCCAGTCACTCCTATTCCCTTCATCCTCCTCATGTCTCTCAGTGGGGGTGGTTCTTGATCCCTCCAAGGGTGGTTTAGGGACACTTCCTCTGTAATTCCCTTTCTTATCATTTATCTTACTGTGTTGTGTTACCTATTTACTTGTCTGTCTACTTCTACCACCTCTACTAAACAAACGTACAGAGCAGGGGTTGGCAAACTTTTGCTGTAAAGGACCAGATAGTAAATATTTGAGGACTTGCAGGCCTTATGGTCTCTGCTGCAACCACTCACCTTTTTTGCTAACTTTCCGTGATAGCAAAAAAGCAGTGATTGAGGATCTGTAGATGAATTGATTTGTTTGTTCCAATAAAACTTCGTTTACAAAAAAAAGTCATTTTGGTCCATGAGCTGTGGTTAGCTGCCCCATGCATTCAATTTTGAACTCAAGAATTGGAAACATGCTTCGATCCTCTTTATTTTAAAGTATAGCACATGGCTTACACATGTAAACAGTAAACGTCTGAGAGAGAGAGGAAGGAAAAATACAAACTAGAATGAAGGAAAATGAAAAATGAAGAAGGAAGGGAGTGACTCAGAAGGTAGCTACATCAAGGCTCCAGATGGCTTATTTGATTTAAATAGAACCTCAGCCAATAGTAGAGTATAATTCAGAGCAAGATCCAGCCATGAGGGCGCTGAAAGGGCTTAAGGAGGGTGTTTTCGCATTAAACAAGCAGGGTGGAGTGTATTTTCAGCAAGGGAATTACACAGACACTGGAACTAGAAAAAACACAGCTGCAGTGGGAACCTGCTGTTCTCCCTGTTTGGAATCTTTTTTCTTCCTTCTCCTAACTGTGTATCATGAACAATGAACTTAAGCATCACATCCTCCAGGAAATCTTCCTTCTCCTAACAGTGTATCATGAACAATAAACTTAAGCATCACTTCCTCCAGGAAGTCTTCCCTAATACTATCCTGTCATCTGGCTGGCATGACTGCCCTTTCTCTACCCAAAGGGCTCCCTGTTCTTAGCCCTTTGCTAGTCCTTTTTATATTGCATTATCATTATGTTGTCTGAACAGATGCCTGAGTTACACCCTAGAAAGTAAGTTCCTTGAAGGCAGAGATTTGGTCTTATTTATCTTCCCATCCCCAAAGCCTAGCATAGTATTTAGTATCTAGTATATAGCATAAGCTATATACTATAGCTTATAGTAGCAGCTTCTCAATAAATATTTGTTGAACTGAACTTTTAAGTCCTATACATTTTCATATGAATTATCCCAATAATTCTCACTATACCCCTATCAGGAAGTGCTAATATTCCATATTCACAAATGAATGAAGCTCAGCAAGGTTAAGCAAATTGCCCAGAAGAGCCTAGAATTCAAAACTAAACCTAAGAATCGTTGCTTAATTAACTAAAACCACCCTATTTCATTCCCTCCTGCGTTTATTCCAGCAAATTCAGGCATTGAACAGGACACTGGACCTGCCCACGAAGCACCCCCAGTTTGGTGTACTACTTGTCCTTTGAGGGACTTCTTTATCTTGCTTCTTACACTTAGTCCCCCACTACTTCTCAAAAGGATCTCTGCTTTAAGAAGGCCAGAACTTTTACTGCCAAATATACATCTTCACTTCTGTTCCTGTCTTCCCTCCTACCTAAAATATCCTATCTCCTCTTGACTGCCTATTCAAGGAAGACCCATTCCTCCCAGGTCTGGTCCCTCCTCCTGCTCCGTGGAGCCTTCTCCTACTCATCTGGACCCTGACTTCCTCCCCAGCTTTATCTCTGGGCCCTCCCAAGCCCTGCCCATGTTGCATTACTTACAGTCACACCTGTGCCATACTTGCTCATGAATCCATGCCTTTTTCACACACTGCTTTCTCTGCCCAGAATACTCTCTTCCTAAACTCATTCTTGGCCTGGGTAGATCTTACTTTAAAAACCTGCCTTAGAGGTCCCCTCTGGCGCAACATCAACAAACTCCAGGATCTTTTGGCTAACTCCCAAGGCATCGGTACACAGCTCAATGGAGCAGGCTTTTCGTACAGGGCTGAATAATCTGCTTCCTCACCTGTCTCTCTCCTTATCTTGTTCAGTGTTATGTTTCCAGTAACCGGCACATAGTAGGTCCTCGATAAATGTGAGTGTACTTGGGTAGCCTTTGTTTATTATACTTCACATTGCCAAGCACAGTCCATAAGAGTCACCCAATAAATAATTGCTTAATTGAATTAAACTAAATGTAATAATATAACTACAGTTAATCAAGAACTTTGTTTGTTAGATTCTTTTTACATACATTATTTTTAACTCTCCCACAAATGAACCTGCATTCAACAGTAGTAGTGGTCATGGAGGGCCATAATGCACCCTTCAGTATAATCCTTCCTAAGGGATAATGAGTTGTTATTATGAGTGATTAAAAGTTTTGATCCACAAGAAAACCCAAGCTGGAGAGACATAGAGACAATACCTTACAGGTCTTTGCATTACATCTACCTCAGATGATGTACCATGCACATCATAGAAAATGGGAACTATCCATTATTTTAAGAGCACTTGAGCTAAAATAGTACTGAGAAACAAGAGCCTATGACTCTACTTATAAACTACAGAGGCATATTAGGAGAGAGAGAAATAGAATGAATCATTAATATAGGCTTCTGAATATCAGGTCATTGATTTCTGCCCCCTGAGTCCACAGAATTAAATTTCAGATGGTTAAACTTTTACTGTCTCTCAGACTGAGCAAAGATGATTAGGATTCATATCCAAAGCCCTGTGGTGCATCTTGGGTTTATAAGCCAATGTCGGTTTAGGTGGCTGGCAAGAAGAATTAGGTTTGTCCTTCCAGACTTTTGAAGGAGCTCTTGGAATAAGAAACTAAAAGTATCTCAAATTTATTAGAAGAGAAATATACATTCTTTTATCAGAAAGCAGTAACCTTGTAAAGAGGGAGGTGAGCATTTAACATTCATCATATACCTGTGTAGCCCAGGCAGTTAGTTGTCTGCTAGCTCAGAACAAGGGAATAGGAATGTATAAGCTGGCAAACATTGACTCCTGAAATCCTTCACTCTTATAAAAAGGAAGCAAGCAAATTATCATTCATAATAATTCAAGAGGTTAAGGACTGCTGGCTGAATAATTATAAGACACTTTGGGGGGAAGAGAGGGGGAGGGAATATTATATCATTGAAAACTGCAAGCAGCTTACTCTCTGGTAATTATGATGTATTCTTTCATACTCTCTTACATTCATATTATATTTGCTAGTTTTTACAATTCTTACACATGTATTATATCAAGTAATCTGGGAGACAGAAGAAATAAATTCTGATTTTAGTTCTAGCACAAATGGCATGACATTAGATAAGCCTTCTCTGCAATGTCCTCTGAGCAAGCTTGGCTATAAACTCATTTTTTTCCCGAAAACTTTCTCTTGATCCTAACTTGGCTCTATATACTACCCTCTTGCTTCTCTTCACTTCAGAGCCACAGCTCTCAAAAAATTGTCTATACATGCTGGCTTGCCCTTCAGCTCCACAGAGTCAGGCCTCAATACAACCAGCCTTTGTCATCATTCTAAAACTATTTATAAATGGATGACCAATGGGCTTCTAATTGCCAAATTCAATGTACTCTTTCCAGACCTTAATTACTTGATCTTTATGTTGTCTTTGATTCTATTGACTACTGCTTTCCTTCTTAGCATCCAGAACCTTGGCATCTTCTAGCCCACTGGCCACCCTTTTCTTCTGTCTACTTTGTAGACCCCCCTTCATCTGTCTGTCCCCTAAGCCCATTTGACCCTCTTCTCCTCACACTCTACTTAGGTGACCTCACTGGTTCTCAACAAAGGCAAAAGTTTCCTACCTCCTATATTCTACCGACCCCTCAAATTTAAGTTGGGATCTAGAGACAAGTAGAGAGATTGGTTTTTGGTGGGGACATTCCTGTTGAAACAGAAGGGGAGACAGGGTAGATGGGTATCATAATATTTGTACTGAGATTGGTGAGATTAGGAAGATGTATTTTACCTGGCTTCTATTTTCTATTGAACTGTGAATCCAGGGTGTGGAAGATTTGAAGATGAGAGGAGATATTAAAGAGATATCTCAGAAAGTAGAAAAGAGAACTTACTAAGAAAATAGACTAGGATTATAGGGACATGTTGAGGGCTCATTACAGACTTGTAATCATTAAATTCAGCATGGAAAAGAAAGCATGCTTAATAAGAGTTGCAAAAGATATTTCATTCTAAGGTGCAGAACTGCTTTCATAGTCTGCCTCCTTCATCAACTTGTTGTGAGATTGTGGGCTTGTCATTTAACCTCTGTGAATATCAGTTTCCCATGTGCAAATTGGAGATAGTACCACCTCATTTGCAGATTGCGGTGAGAATTAAATGAAGGCTAGCTATGTGCTTTCAGCAGGCAGTAGATCTTTATGGGGGCAAAAGTGCCTGCTCCATTTAGCTGGCAAGCCACTTTGGAATTACTGAAAGTATAATCTTATGTAGAAATTGCTGCAAAGCTGCATTGCTCTTGCCCTTTTAATATACTGGATACAGGGAAAAAGCTTACATGAATTATACTAGGAACACTCAAAAACCCATAGCCCTCCTATTTCAGTGACTTTATGTCAAATAACTGTAAACAATGTTGGAAAATTGTACCACCTTAATTCACTCCTACCGCAGACCTTGATTATTTTACTGCATGCCCACAAAGAACGGAGTTGTTCAGGCTTTGTGGCCATGCAGTAGTGCATGCCATTGGCAGAGTACTGAGGGACTTCCATGAAACTAGATTGCAATACTTTCTTTCCCATAAAACGTACTCAAGGACACCCACCTGTTTTCAGCAATGAAATGATGCTTGATCAAATTGTGATAATTTTTGTGAGAATATTTTGGAAACTCAAGTGTAGTAGCTTTGTCTTTGAGGATAATTAGCTTAAACGTGCATCCAGACTATAAAATACTTTAACAAATATCCAGCAGCATTTTAAAATATAAATCTACATGTTTTAAATCTGCATCTTTTATGTTTTAGCATGAGTTCACAATCTAAAAAACTTACGGGGTATCCAGGAAAATCTTTTTAATGGTTTCCTGGGAGATTTATCCTCCATTCAGTCCTAAGAAAACACCTATTGAGTGCCTGCTATATTCATTTAAATATGCTAACTGTGGTGAGTACTGCAGAGAGGCATAATACAACTCTACTTAAAGATCCTACAGTCTGCTCAGGGAGCTAAGACTAGTACGTTCAAATAGCAATAAAGGACAACAGTGTTAAGTGTTTTCCCAGTGTGGAATGTAACAATGGGAAAAACAAGTGCTATGAGCTATGAATTTCTGTGGGTCCTGAAAAGATAGAAATGTCTGTGAGCTGGAGTGATGAGGGAAGATTCTCTGGAAGAAGTGGGCTTGATTGAGCCTTAAAGGGGAGATAAGATTTATGAAAACAGTGAGGGATGGGGTGAATAATATACGGTGGGATGGAATCATGAACAAAGGTAATAAGTTGTAAACTGCATGTAGTGTTTGCAGAACAAAAGGGAGACTCATCTGGCAACCATCCTAGGGATCATGCAATGCCTCTGTGAATGAAAGCATCACCTATTTTGTGAAATTATGGTTCAGACACTACACATACACCATATGGAAAGACAGTTCAACAATACAACACTGTGCCCAGAGAAGTTCACCCAGATGGCAGGACACACGTGCACATCACACATATAGATAGCAAAGGAGAAGAGCATGGAAACATGTGTCTGAGACTGATTGACCTTCTATTTCCAGATAATGGTGAAGAAAATGAAGTTATTTAAATTACATTAGGCGTTTATCCAAACAAGCCCATCTTTCTGAGGGCCTAGTATACTGTCCCAACGCCAAGAGCAAATCTGTTTTCAACTGTTTCGTATTATCCGGAATGTCCTCCAGAACTAAATTTAGTCATCTGTTAGATCCTCCCCTTCTTCAAAAATATTCACAGCTCTCAGTTACCAATAGTTACTTCCACCTTGGAACCATGATCACTGCTGAAAACACCTGTCAACCTCCTTCTGTCTGAAACTCAGCTTGTTTTAAATATTCCAAGGATTCAGATAAGGAAACATTTGCTTAGATGCCAGTTTTTTGTGCCAGGCATTATGCTAGAGCTCCTAAATACAAAGATGGATAATAATAACAACAACAACAACAGCAATAATAAGCACTTACATAGTGATTATTATATGCCAGGCACAGTATTTTATGTATAACTACTTTAATTCTTTTAGAATAAATAATATATCCAGTCCCTCCTCTCATGAAGCTTACAGCCTACAGGAGAAACAAATGCAAAAAGAAACAGTCCGCACTATAACTGATTGACACTCTAATAATTCAGAGTAGAGTAGAGACATTCAACATGAGCGATACAGGCAAGACTCCATAGAGTAGATCAGACTTAAGCTAATTTTTGATGGATTGGAAAAATGTGGAGGCTGACAAGGGCTGAGGGACACAGATAGCCTTTCAGGCAAGTGGAAAGCATGCACATGCAAAAAAAAAAAAAAGCCTGGCATATGTGGCATATGGGGGATATCCAGGAGTTTGGTCTAGTTGGTGTGCAGGGTTCCAAAAAGAGAAGAGGCAATACATAAAACCAGAGAGGTCGACCTCACCTGAGGGGGAGGGCTTGTTTCATTCCACAGCAGCCTACATCTCCAGAGCCCGCTCTGTAACTGGGAGTGGTCGTGTGAACTCATTTCTGTCCTTTAATATGAATCTCTGCATTCCCTCCCCCTCCATACCCTCCACCTTTTTTAGGTTGAGGTGCCTTGAGGAAGAGACACGCAGGGTTTTCTGCTCTCTCTTCACCCCTACAGAACTCCCGGTGAGGCTCAGTGTCAGCTGACTGGCTAATCACGGGCCTTTTGGTTGTAGGTGATTATCTGGGCCGCCTGACAAGGCCAACAGTCCAGGGATGGTAATTATGCTGGCATCACTGGTGACTTCTGGTGTCAGAGAGCCTGTTACAAAGCGTTTTATTGATACTAATTCAGAAGACATTTCTCGAGCACAGGGAAAACAGTGCACTTTAAAAAGCTGTAATCAGAGCTTACCATTTCAATAGCAGTCTTCAGAGCCAACATCTAAATGCTAAAATGAAGGCTCCTCTGCTTCCCTTTACCCTACAACCGAGACAACGACAGCACTAAATGGGGTCTCCCATTGTGTCTTAGTGTGTGCTCGGAAATGTGAACGAGGAAGAGCTTTGTCAGACAGACGAGTGGATACTCATGACTGGGTAATTATTTGATTTCTAACGTCACCTTCTTCTGAAAAGGTGATTTATAATAAAGACTCAGGAGCAATACCCAGGACAATTTAAACAACCATAATGTAGCAAGGAAGTTCACAGAATAGTATTGACAGAAAGGAATATACTTTTTTTAAAATTTCAAACTGGAACATACATTTTTAAAATATCAAAACAAACATACAAATAAAAGAAAACAATTCCCTGCAGCCCTCTCTCCACTCCTAGTCCTGCTCTTCAGAAGCAAATACCGTAAACATTTCTGTACTTTGACTTTCAGGTAGTTATCTCCACATACTATGCTTAGATCCTAGGGCTGGCTTTTTAAACTTTGCATAGTATTTACTGACAATTTAATATGAGAGATGAGAAGTTAGCTCATTTATCTTATCATTTCTAAATGCCCCCATAGTTGCAGGCTTTAGCTTGGCTGACAAACTCAGGTGCTATGTTTTAAAACAATTTAGTTTTTACTCCAAAGCCCCATCCTGCAAAGCTGGCATGAAATTCTGCTGACATCAGAATTGGCTTCTACCATTTCCATCCCCTAATCTCAGAGACCCAAATGTTGCCAGGGAAACGGGAACCTGTGCTCTATGGTCGTCCCTGCCGAGGTCCTCACTGTCCAACTTTGCAGCAGTACCCTGAAATCCAGTGTTTCTCTGCCTCCAGCCCCTCTTGGGGGTATGGGAATTTTCGTCAGGACTGCTAACCCCATCACTGGGCTCCTACTCCTACCCTGTTTAGGCAGGACAGCAACAGTGATGGCCACACACCATTCATAGGGCTCCCTAAGCTAGAACATGAGTTATCCTGAAACTCACCTTTGTTTAATTTTAGCAATCAGTTTCATTTTTCCTGTCATTTCTGATTACCTTTTGTTTTTCTTGAATTTTCTGCCTT
Source organism: Dasypus novemcinctus (assembly GCF_030445035.2). Taxonomy (NCBI): domain Eukaryota; kingdom Metazoa; phylum Chordata; class Mammalia; order Cingulata; family Dasypodidae; genus Dasypus; species Dasypus novemcinctus. Next base: position 83,176,927 of record NC_080684.1, on the reverse strand, counting down.
TATTTTATCCATAAAGTTTCCATGGTCTTCATCATGCTGTTTTTCTGACCTGCTTTTTTCCATGGGGGTTCTCCCCCTTCATAAAACCCTCAGTTTTCCTGCTCCCAGCTGGACCTCTCTGGAACTGCCACACATTTGTCATTCCAGGATACCCTTCATAGTACCTAAATCGAATACAGTGGGTCTTGGCTATTTTCCCCTCTCTCGATTTTATTCCTCACATTGCTGGAACACATCCTCAAATAACTTTTTAAAAAATAAGATAGCTAAGAAATAAATTGGACATGAATTTCTAAGCCCTTATGAATCTAAAAATGCCTTTATCCTGCCCTCATGGTTGATTAATATTGTGGTTTAGTAGGGAATTCCGAGCTGAATCCAATTTTTTTTCCAGAGCTTTTAATATATTACTCCCTTATTTTCTAGCATTTGAAGTGGTTGATGACAAGTGCAGTGGTGGTTCCTTTGTGATGCCCTTTTCTCCCTTTCTGATAGTTTTCAGGATCTTTTCTTTATCCTTCCAGTTTTGATGTTTCAATAAGATGTGACGCAGTAGGTGTCTTGTTTTCATTCAACCTGCTGCACAATTGGTAGGTGCTTTAAATATAAAGTACATCCTGGGAAACACTCTTCTATTATATTTCTGATCATTTCTGTCCCTTCAATTTCCCTTTCTCTTCTTTGAGAAGTCTTCTTGGACAGGTATTTGACCTCCTCAATCATTCCTCAGTGTCTCTTATCCTTTCTCTCACATTTACTGTCGCTTTGTTTTGTTTTGGTTTGGTTTTGGTTTGGTTTTGTCTTATAGACTAGGAGATGGCTTTCAATATTTGTATTGATTTTTTTTAAATTTTGGCAATGATATTTTTCATTTCCAGGTGCTCTTTCTTCTTCTTTATTCCTTTTTTCATGGCAAACTTTTGTTTCCTTACATGTAATATTGCTTTGAATCTGTCAAGAATACCGTTAGAGGTTCGTTGTTATAGCTTTTTCGGTTTGCTTTGTTTTTTTTCTTTTTAACTCCCTCTTTGGGATTATCTCAAGAAGAATTAGTTGGGGTTTGTTTTTTGTTTTTTGGGGTTTTTTTGGTTGTTGTTGTTTCTGTTTTGCTTTGTTGTTGTTGTTTTTTAATTTTTTTAATTGGAGAAGTTTTAAGATTAATCATGTAGAAAATACAGTGTTCCCATATACCCCCTCCATTATTAACTGCATTAGTGTTGTACCTTTGTTACAACTGATGAAAGAGTACTGTAATTGTACTATTAACTACAGTCCATCATTCGCATTAGATGTATTTTTCCCCATATAGAACCCTATTATTTGCACTAATTGTGGTACATTCGTTATAATTCATGAAAGAACATTTTGTAATTGTCCTATTAAGTCCATCATTTATAATAGGGTTCACTGTATTGTACAGTCCTATGTTTTGTTTTTAACTTGCTCTTTCTCAATCATACTCTGGCTTATTGTCCAATACCTGGCTTTCTGCTGGTGGCTTTCAGAAAGGCCAATAGAAGCTCTGTGTATATAGGCACATTCTTTTGACTGTCAGATTTCACCTTTGTAGTGAGCAGAAGGGACCTTGAAATCATGGTATCCCAAATATCAGAAGGCAAAGGACTTCTCTGGAATGCCAATACCCACTCTACTGCTCTAATTCTCCCCTGAAAATATTTTAAAACATATTTATAGAATAAGCAACTACCCCCAGGCATAAGTTACCTCCATCCCACTGCATTACCAATATTTTCCATGCTCCTTCTGATTTTTGGAAACATCAAAATCTTTCATACCCATATATCTTTTCTCTGAATACCTTCATTGTTACGAGATCATGATATTTTTATTTCTTTTTTCCAGCTTTTTACTGGGACCTAAAAAGGAAAAGGATTGACCAGTGGACTCAGTACACATCCTGAAATAGAAGCCAGGGACATAACCACACATTCTTACTTTATTCACTAATTGATACTGAGGAAAACACAATTGTCTATAAAAAGCCACAGTTCTTAAAGGAGCCCAGATATTTCTTTTATAGAGAGGTAGAACAGTGTAATGATTAAGAGGATAGACTCTGCCTGGATCCAAATCCTGACCTTGCCTGACACAGCTATAATACCTTGGGTAAATTGCTTCATGTCTCTTTGGAGACATGCCTGTGGAAACAGGAGTGATAACTGAATATCAATCTCATCCGGCTGCAGTGAGGTTTAAATGAGCCCTGCCATTTAAATGCTTGCAACAGCTAAATCAAGTATTAGTTACCTTTGTTGTTATTATTGTCCTAATTTCAGGACCTGGAATCCTGAAGAAGTAGAACCACTGCAGTAATTTGAAATCCTTCTAAAATAGCAAAGACACAGGCTGGAGTGAATAGACTTTTAGACATCTCTCTTTAAGCCACAACTTTTCTAACTTTTCTTGCCTTGAAGTACTGAAAGAAGTGATGACACAGACATACATTCAAAAAATATTGAAAGGCATGATTCTGGACATGGAATATTATTTTTGCAGCAACCTCTTGAACTCTCATCTTGGAGAAGATGAGAGGTTATGAAGTCAAGAGTATTGTAGTTATATAGGAGAGAAGATGAGTAAATATCAGAGAAGACTTTTTTGAAAGCCCAGATGGGGACTAAAGGGGTAGAGAGTTTATTTGAAAGAAAAGGATGGGTCCTATTTTTGTGATAAAAGGGCTAGAACTAATTACCGTGTACAATATACTTAGGTATGTATTATGATACCATCTACTTAGGAGATATGGAGAAATTTAATAAACACGGAATAGTAGACAGTTTTCAATGAATTTTAAGTTAAATTTCCAGCCCTCCACCCCGTTTGAAATACCATTCTTCAACCTCAGTGGTAAAATAATAGCTACCTTACGTCTTATGAGTGGCTACTTCACATGCTATTTAATATATTTTATGTGATCCTCACAACAACTTTTTGAGGTATACAGTGATATCTATTGTAATAGACAGGCAGACACAGAAACTAGGACTCAGAAAAGATAAGAAACACATGGCTAGTAAGTGGAGGAGTCAATTTACGAGCCAAGTTCTATTATCATCCCTCCTGTTACGTATACTATATGCTCAGTGTACATATATACATGGTATACAGTATAATATATATACGTACATAATGTATAATATATATACCCTGGTAATGATTTTTATATATATTACTAAGCTCTAAAGCTCCTGTGGTTTTGCCGCTACATTCACTTCCTTCCATTATGCACCTTTGAAGTAAACTCGCCTATTCCCCGGCTTGTACCTGACATAACCCCTCAGTCTACCATTACATACAGAATTCTCCATTACTTTTACAGTTTTGTCTTATCTTTCTTTCTCCTGTCTTGTGTTTCCCACCAAAGTTAATTTCCTCTTGCCCACACACCTTCCTCCTGAGCGCCACTGTCCCCTCCCCTGAGGGCTTTTCATCTGGCATCTTCCTCCCCAGCTTTCACCTGGGGCTCCCCCTTCTCCTCATTCTGCAGCCTCCAGAGAGGCCCACATGTTACCTCCTCCTCGCAGCCCCAACACTAGTTGCAGTTCAGCACTTTTACTTCCCACCAACCTTCTCTGTTGCTATGGAAACCAAGCGGCAGTGCTGGAAGGAGGGGGAGTCTTGGAGCTCAGTCACTGCTGGCCTTGGTGTGGGAGGGAGACAGTAGGCAGCTGGGGTAGGGGGAGGAGGAGAAGAAGAGAGTCTAGAAAACTCGGGATCAGAAACCAACCGGGTCCTGACGGAGAAGGAGACTTCTACAAGATCAGGAGAGGCAGGGGGAGAGCGGCCCAGCGCTGGGCCGGCTTAGCAGCGGCATCCTTTGGGTGGCTGAACAGAAGGAGGCTGAGTAGGCGGCCCCCTGTGGCGATGGAGCCTGGTTCCCAGGCTGCTTGTAATCTGTCCTTAATTTGCCACTGAGGAAGTTAACTTTATGGAGCTAAGAAAATGGAAGTCTCGGGGGAGACATCTTCACAGAAAATAAATATGTTCCCATTATAAATGAAGTAACAGGATAATTTACTGTCTCAGAAGATGATGAGACAGGGGGGAGAAGTGGTCCGTCTCTAATGAAAAGTTTGAGCTAAAAATTAGGGGAAAGAAGGTTTATCAGAATGCGTGCTCTGCAGAAAGAACAGAGACAAAGAGAGCCTTTTCACTGGTAGATAATTTAGTCCCTGCCTTCAAGAAACTTATTTGTGCTTTGCCGAAGGCCTGAGACTCTCAGACTTCATCATCTAATTTGAAGAGTAGCTCTGTGGTACCATTTTTTGCCAAAGGGGGGAAATGACCGAGAACTGGAATTAAAAAGTCAGTAAACTAGGATTGGAAATGATTTACCTTTTTAAGCGTTAAATCCAGAAAGCAAAAACTAAAGGGGCTTGTAAAATCCCATACAATATAATCACTCATTCTTTAAGCCAACAAGTGTTTATAGAGAATTTGTTGCTTGCCAGGGATGGTGCTAGACCATGGAAATTGAAAACGCAGGTGGGGAAGCAAGAGGGACATAAAGAAAAGTTGAGCGAGCCATGCCCACTGCTTTCCTGGAGCTCCCAGCCAAGTGTAAGGGGAGGTCTCATAAACAAATCATGGCTATGCAAATAGCTAGAAAATCTTCAGTGCAGACATACACCAAAGGCTATGGAGTATCGTGAAGCTCTTGTTTAATTCTTACTATAGGAATCAGGGAAGATTTCAGAGAGCCTTTGAACCAATCCTTAAAGGGTGAGTTAAAGGGGTCCACAGGTATAGAAACTCCAGAGGAACTTCTGGGCTGAGGAAACAGCATGGACAAAGATGCATGAAGACATAATAGTGCACAGCATGTTCAGAAAATATAGAGATGTTGCCAGAGGCTCAATTGTTTCGTGTTGTAAATGGGAGAGAGACAAAAATATAGAATAGGTAATTAAATTAGGACTAGATCACTAGTAACTGGAATGCCATCCTAAAGGGTTTGAATTTAATTCTGTATAAAATGCTGTCATGATAAGATTTGGGTATTAATATTCTGAATTTTGTGGCAATATGGAGTGGAAAGAAGAGGGACTCTAAGAAAGAGGGCCTGTTAGGGGTGCAGCAAAGTCACTGGCTACACTGATGAGAAGGAGAAAGATTCAGAGATATTGTGGTAGAAAAATGGGTAAAACATGGTAAAATTTAACTTTGGGAATGAGGAATGGGAGCAACCAAGAATGCCTGAGGCTTATAAGTATAAATTCCCCCAAGCAAGTAAAAATTCCCTTTTCAAAAATATACACGACTCACGTGTTATTTCTTCAAGAGCTGCGGGGGAAAAAATCAAATTTTACTCTGCCAACTTCTCTACCAAATGGTTCCTAAATATAAGATTTATCTTTCAGGTTTCACAAAGCAAAATCATATCTTAAGAAATAAAAGTACAACAAATTGCTTAAAGATTGCTTTTTAAAATTATTAAACAAGTGGCAACTGTTGGTGTACCTGGATGTGCTTCTTAAACACATATTATGGCAAATGGCAGAGATCACAAAATAGCATTGGTAAAACTAGACAATAAGTTGACAAAATTGATATAACTTCCAAGAAAATTTTTAAATAGGATTATCATATCCCTCTAAAATTAATCATAACAAAAATTTCAAATTAGATAAGGGACCAATTTATTACCTGTGATTTACTCTAATAATAAATACAGGAATAAATACTGCATGAGCAGTCACCCAGTTCTTGTGCATTGGTTAATTTTAAAGTTTTCACATTTTTCATTTTTAATGCAGTCTTTACTTAAAATCTAAATGGCATATTTAACATCTTTTCAAATTTTGTGGAAGTGAGCGATGATGGATAGTCATAAGTGGGAAGATCAATACCACTTTGATAGTTTCCTCCCCTAATTTTACCTTGCTCATCTCCATATCTAAGTTATGCAGACTAATTTCAGAGTTTTGAACCAGGTTTTGAGTCTGTCCAGATTGACAACAAGGTGGAGGGTGGGAAGGGGAAGGAACTCCTTGTCAGATTCTCTGCTCCAAATGTTGATTCTGAATTTAAGCATACCTCCTGCCTACCATGATTAGAATCACTAGCTCTCTATCTCAAGACCCAGCTATATCCTCAATCCCAAGTTCAAGCCATACCTAAAGCAGCATATATTTAAACTGGAACCCATTTCCTGTAACTATCCATCAAATAATTCTTGCTTGAATTGGAACTTCGTGGTTTCACTAAGCCTGAGCCTCTTTATTGCCCCACTCTCCATTCCATATAATCCATTTATATTTACCAAAGGCTTTTGTCCAAGGTTTTTTTGGGCTAAGTGATTGAGGTCATGCTGCAATTGACAGACTAATGTCCCTTTGCTTGGAACTATGCTGCCTGACCCAGAACCCCTACTACATACACATGAATGCTTCTTTATCCTGGGTTTGCCAGTTGGAACTATTTGATTGAACTGTGCTGTGCTGTGGCTATACCCTACTTGGGTTCCATGCTCTACTCTCAGACTGAACCCCTTCTATGCACAATTGCAGATAAATTAGTTCCTCAGCCCTTGTTCCATCCCAGCAGAATAGAGGCTCCCTTTCCTGCCTGATGAAGTACCCTGACCATACCCAGGCTAATCAGACATGGGACATCCTCCTCTTTACTCTAGTCATCCTACAAGCTCCTAGCCAAAGAGTGGATCTCCTTTCTCTGGAGCAATCCATCTTTTGATTTCTTAGTTACTTCCAACTCCATTTCCCTTTGTTTGTTATACAGTTCCACTTCTAGACCTCAGAACTCCTCTTCTTTTCTTGGATCCTGTCTCTCTAGTCTCTTTCCCCAGAAATTTCTCATAATGCCAGACCATAGGCTAGAGCTGAGTGGCTGAGAAGCAGGTCAGAAAATCAAGTATTGAGGATTTATTTCAACCAATTTGATAGGAATGTACAGACGAACAGGCCAGTTCCTGTTTATTGACTAAAATCCCTGGAGCCATTCAAACAGGTTCAAATTAGCCTTCATTGTGGCTAAGGACTCCACCTCAGTTAAGTGTCTGCACAGCAGCAACCCAAAAGGAAATAATGACCTCTTCGATAAAGGCTTCCTTCCCTATTGCCTGGTAGTTTGAATCAGAGTCATGGACAACCCATTCATGTGTCCTAATTTTCAACCATGAAAAGACTAACAATGCTGTCTTTTCATATGGCAAGCCACAATGCTATTTATAGAACGTTAGTGTTTGAACCTGGCATATTCTGAATCTGTTTCAGTATGCAGTTACTGTGGTTTTTAACTAATTAGTCCCACAAGGTGAGTAAGTATTATGCACATTTTACAGATGAAGAAATAGATTCTGAGAGGTTAGGCAACTTACTTAAGATTCTGCCAACTGGTGGCAAAAGCTAGAATTTCTACACAGCTGATGTTAGTTTTCAGTCTTCCACATGTGGTTCATACATAGTGCCTTTTATAGTAAATTTTATAAGTCTCTTGTGCTCATCTTTGTCTTGGCAAAGTGGGTTCAGTTTTATAAAAGGAAGGAAATGATGGACATGGTCAAAGAAGAAAGCCTCCTCAACAATCTAACAGAAGTACAGCAGAGACGAGGAGAACTAGAAGACACCCAAGTAGTCATGGAATGGATCATGGGGTCTACAAAGTGTCTCGAATCTAAGGATAGCAGGCCAATTGTTTTCAAGACCACATGGCCCCTTTGTACCAAGGTTTCTAAGTTACCCCTTATTGATTTGTCATTGTCAATGAATTCCCTTGACAAAGGAAAATGATTCAGGTTGGAGGCAACTCTTTCAGGGTGATGTTATCTTTAAAGGGAACACCATACTAATATGTCTTCCCTGGATTAAAAGTATCATGTACCCTTTGCTTTTCTGATTCTAGGAATTTTCCCCCTAGAAATTTGCAGTTCACAGTTTTCTCCTTTGAGAATATTGATAAATGATGACAACCTATTTGGTTCATTGTTAACATCCCAGGATCTGAAAGTATCAGAATTATTGGTGGCAGACTTAAAAAGGATCAGGTGAGTGTGATGAGTACTTGAGACTAGAGTCGTACTGAGGACCATCCTAAGAAATCAGATGCCATCTCAGTATGCAGCTCCATGGTAGGCCCTCTACATGAAACTTTCCCTACCACATTCAGCATCTCAATCTTAACATAATATTTTACAGGCCAATTATTCAGTCTACTCAAGTGGGAGTTTGCCTGTGGGCTTGCTAGGATTGCCTTGGAGGAGTGATATCTTTCACCAAAAAGTTGCAATTCCTCTCTTAAGAAATATCCTCTTCTTACAGCACATGTCAAATATGTAGATTCTATGCTCTAATTGTCTCCCAAGATTTTTTAAAAATTCAGTTTCCATCATGACTCAACCCTTAGCTGAATACTCTTTTTTTCCCAAAATGTTAATTGTGTCCACAAAAATACATTTAATGTCACCATCCACTAACTCTGTTAACATTTTGTTTGGACCAAACAGGATAGACTCTTAGTCTGTAAAAACTGGAATGAAAGTTGGAGATTATAGAAAACAACATTCTCATTTTTATAGATAAGGAAACCAAGGCAGAAAGTGTTTGTCAGTTTCCAAAAGTCATAGAACTATTCCAAACTGTTTTTGGACATATGCAGTGTGTAAGCAAAATAAAAATTAATGTAGAGCTAGGATAGAAGAGCCCAGGCCTCCTGAAACTTTTTTCTGATTTCTTTTCCATTCCCCTGGGCTTCTCAGTGTGCCTAGAGGTATGAAGTATCCAAGGATGTAATCAAAGCCATGAGATAAATCATGACATGTCTTTCTAAGGCGTCAGTTTGACTTAATGAGTTAGAGAAGGTTAAGGTGAAAGAAGGAGGAAATTCACTCTTTTTATACGAAAGAAATGGATGTTTTTATGGAATTGAATTTAAAATTTGCTTGCATGTTAAATTTTAAATGCCAGAAATTCCATGTTTGCAGCCAGCTGCTTCGGATTACACCCTCAGACACCCCCTTACCTCATCTGCCATGCAAGAATGCTCATTCTTATTCCCCTGGCTGTGGGAGTGCTTGAGTGGGAAAATTTGAAAAGCTCTGCTTTGCACCATGAACCTTCCTGTTTGTAGGAGTTGACTTGAAAGTAGGTACCTAGATCAGTCACTTTCTCTTTTTCTGAAATTTTAAGACTGCTTGCAATGTTTTCCTAAGGCCCGTAAAATCTGGGACCACTTTGAACTGCAGCTATATGTCCCAAGTAATTTTCATTGAATTTCTTCAACTATCCTATTGCAAAATAACATCTTTTACCAGGAAATTTGATTTTTTTTAAAGTCTCTTTTGGAGTGTCAAAAACATTCTAGAATTGTATTATCAGTCTTCCCTGTCTTCTATTTTTCTTTTGTCTTTGTGACGTCATCTACAGATCATTTTTTTTTTCTCTTTATAGATATAAATATCTGGCTCCTTTCACAACTTTTAAAAAGAATTAGATACTTACAAGCATTTAATTTTTTAAAAAGAAAGGTCCCAGTTCTTCCCATCCATCCAGGCTACCAATTAGGAATTTGTTTCTCAGCACTCCTACCTTCAGGATACTGGAGGTGAGAAGCTTAGTGGTTATCTTTGACCTTCCCTCTCCAGGCACTAGTCACCCATTATTGTTGATTTCACTTTGTAAACATTTCTCAGATGTGCCACTTCAACTGTATCTGTACAGCCACAGCATCAATTCTTGCTCAACTCTTACCTGAATTAGTCCAATCAGTAGTACAATCCAGAATGTGCCAATGATTTAATCTTGACTCACAATGATATGATAGCCCAAGAATCAGGAAGCCATAGTGAAAAGCCCACAATAGAATCCCAGGTACATTTTTCCAGTGTTACCATTGCTACATTGAATTAAACTGTTGATGTATGAAAATGCTTATTTCCCCTCTCAAGAAAATGAGCTCTCTGATAACAGGAACCATGCTTTATTCATTTTCATGTCCTTACAATTGGCTGTATATCTGGTACAGTGTAGATGTTCATTTGATTTTTGTTAAGAGAAAGAATGAAACCTTTCTTACTTAAATAAACTCTGTGGTCCATCTTACCTATTCAAAGGTTTCACTATTCCCTCTCTCCTGCATCACCAATTTTTCCCTTTCTGCTGACTATTCCAAACATGCATAAAAAGTCTCAACTTGAATTTTAAAAACTCTCTTTACCCTACATTTCTGGCAATTACTGCCCCGTTTCTCAGCTCTCTTTATAATAAAACTCTAAACAGCTGTCAATGGTCACCGTCTCCCTTTTCTCTCTTGAACAGGAGTCATTTTTCCTTATAACGCCAACAAAACTGCTCTAAATACAATCATTAATGACATCCTCTTTGTCAAATCAAACAGTCAATTCTCATTTCTCACTTTCTATGACCTATCAGCAGCATCTGATTTGGCTGATAAGTCCCCCCATCTTGAAATAATTTTCTTTCAACCCCATTATCTCTTGGTCCTTCTGCCTTGCTGGCCACTCCTCATTCTCTCTTGTTGGATGCTCTTTATCGTCAATGTCGCTAACATTTGGGTGTGCTAGGGCTCAGTCCTTTATCTTCTACTTTTCCCTATCCATGCTCACTCCATGGGTGATCTCCTTCTGCCCCTTGGCTTTATAACCCATCTCTACACTGACGACTGTCATAATTATACATTCAGCCCAGACCTCTCCCTGAACTCTGAAATCTATCTATAAAGGAACTTTATTATTTATAACCAATTCCCTACTTGACAGGTCCACTTAGATGTCTCACAGAAACCTCAAAGTTAATGCATCGGAAACCATTCTAAGTTATAACTTACACACACATATACTTCCCCTCTCAGTAAATTGGCATCTTCATTATTCCAGAGTTTAAAAGAAGAATCTTGAAGTCATCCTTGAATTCATTCCTTCTCTCATACTTCACACATTTTCCACCTGCACATCCTACCATCTCTACCTCCAAATATGTCCAGAATCTGATGACACCTCGTCACTTGTCACCTGCTCTAAGCCATCATTATCTCTCCACTTTACTAATGCAATAGCCTCCTAACTGGTCTTCCTTCCAGCCTGACCCTCTACAGTCTCTTCTCTACTCATTTGCCAAAGTGATCTTTGTAAAAACATATGTCAGATCAAGTTATTCCTCTCTTCATAGCCTGCATTGATTTCCCATCTCACTCAGATTAAAATCTAAAATTTTTCTACCATTTCTGAGACCTTGCATGACAAGCTCCTCTGTATCTCTCTTGAGTTCACACCTACCATTCTTCACCTCACACATTCCATTCCAATCATGTAGGCCTCCTTGTTGGTCCCGGTCCAGCCAAGTACATCCATCTAAGGACCTGGCTTCTTACTGTCTTTCATCTGAAATATTGTTTTCTACAGTTTAGCTACAGCTTTTCTAACTTAACGTTACATCAAGTGTCCTCTTCTGATTACCCTAATACATCCCACTTACCCTTCTCCAATGTAGTTGTTTTCCTTGTACTCATCTTCTTACATATGTCTCTATGTGTATATTTATTTGTTGTCATATCGCTCCCTGTCCCAGAAACAGAATGTATGCATCACTAGAGCGGGCAGTTTTAACTGTGGGTTTTTTTATTTTTTTGTTTTGTGTGTGTGTATGAGTTGTTATTGTTTTTATTTCTTTTTCCCTAGCACCAAAAACAGTACCTGGTGCATATCAGGCATTCAATAAGTGTTTTTGAATGAATGAAATAAATGACTAAATAAGTTGCCTTGGAAAAGGGTCCATGGATAGAGTGCTATTGCTACTGTACACTTTTGAATCCTCTGCCTTGACTTTATTACTACCATGCTTTAAACAATTGAGCTAACAGACCCAGACAAGATAATAATATTCCTTATTTAAAGATCTAAGGATGCAGAGTGCCAAGGCTGCTGTGAGGACTGCTGGTTGTTATAGCAACTCTTAAAATCAGGCAAGCTGGCAGGCAGCATGCATTTATAAAAACATGTTTATGGAGCCTTCTAAACATTTTCCTAAATTGATTAGACATGCATTTTGTTTGTTGTCTCATATTATGAGTATTTACCTGACATGTTCAGTAAGTTAAGGTATCCTGCAATATACCCTAGAAAGGAATTATCCTAAATACCAACATCTCTGCATCATCCAACTAAAAGTTTAATGAAAGTTAGGGAAATCCTGCTGACTGGAAATGTTTGCAGGTTCATGTAGAAACAAGTGAAGGTCTCCAGGTAGATTTTATAACTAATTAAACAAATTAAATAACTCCAAAAAATTTACATTTGATGTATTAAGGAATATACACTCATGTTCCCTGGATTGATGTCCTTCTCTGAAGTCTTCTATTCAACATATTCTCCATTAATATTTTGAAATAGCCCCAAAGATGGAAGGGAACTAATATTTACTATATATCTAGTAAGTTTCTGGACTGAGTTTTGCATATTATTATATTTTCCAAAAATCTATTATTAGCGTATTCCTATCCCCATTTTGCTGATGAAGACGCTAAGGCTTAAGGAGACTACATAATTTTCTCAGGGTCACAGAGTGTTAGACCTGGTATCACATCCTGGTCTGACTCCAAAGATGATGTTTCCATCATTTCATACTGCTTCACCATTTTTAAAGGAATGTTTCAGAAGTCATTCCCGTTAACTACAGTACCTGGAGTGTCTGCTTGGATATTGCTAAGACTTCACTAAGTCTTGGTTGAGTCTGAAAATGATAATAAGAATTCCAAGGTCACCCCTTCCCCAACACCCACATCAACTCAGCAGTGACCTGAAGAAGCAAACCACAAAGTAAAACTGTTTCCCTTGGACTTTGTGGTTCATTGAGTTTAACTCACATCATTTGTCAGCATTACCATAAAGGGAACAAAAGGATAATTCTTTTCATTCACTTCCTGTTGGCCCTTAACAACACACTCAGTGAGCGGCCACTGTTCATCCCGTGGAGATGGTTATTATTAACTTTCTCTCAACTGCCAGGATGTATCGCCGCACATCCCACTGATCCTGCTTCCATAAAGTTCTCAGAAAATAAACTGGGTCATGCCATACACCAAAATTTTCCTTGTGACATGTCAGTTTCCTCTCTCTACACCTTTATATACAAAATGCAAAATCTTTAATGCAGAAATAATCTTTCAAAAGTGTGCCTTTGATACTAAGTTCATTTAGTACATTTGGGAAAAATACGCATATACAATGTTAAGACATTTCTACAGGACCTCATTACCATAACACATTAGCATTCCAACCAAACTCCCCACCTTCAGTGTTTTCTCTCCAAAATCCATCCATTTTACCACCCTGGATTCACCTTGTGAAGCATAGCTCGCATTGCATCTTTCCCTTAATCAAAATGACTTAACTATTACTCATTACTTTTGAGGGGAAAAAAAGTCTAAACTTTTGGGGCTGGCATTTAAGGCCATCCTCACTGGATAGACCCAGTTGACTTTTTCAGTTTATTTATTAAATCTCAAGTTGTTTAGTCATCATTCCCTTGATATGTCATATGCTTTATTAGCCCTGTGCTTTTCCTCAAGCCTTTCTTTTCTTCTCCCTTCACATAATATCCAAGGGCAAACAATTCTACTCCTAGGGCTTCAATTACCACCCATATCCAGATGATTCCCAAATCTGTACTTTCATATTAGATCTCTCTCTTGAGCATCAGATCGTTCATCATTGAATGTCTGTGTCTATATCAATGCGTTCCTTATAATAGGTTTTAAAAATTTTGCTGACAGAAAGAAAAAATAAATCCATTGCTTTATATTTATTACCTTGCAAACATTGCTCTGTTTTAATTATTAGTGGATTCAAAACATATAAATATATACCATAAAGAAACATTGAAATACCAGCATTTGTATTTCTATGTTTAAGAAATCTAGCTAGGAAAAACAAAGCTCTTGACTCACTGTACCTGTGTGTCAACTCCAACTTATAAGTAGGTTGGACTGACAATGGAAGAGATTTTTCAAAACTGTCAACTAGTGATAAACTTGACATTGGAGGGATGCATTATTAGCTCTACTTTCACAACCAGCAGAGCAAAGAATTCAAAAATTTGGGTGGCCAGTAAAGGAATGAACCACAGTTCAGCAGTAATCTGATATTAGTTCAATGGCTGGATGCTTACATTTAACTACAAACTTGATTAAGAAAGAAAAAGGTGTTTTCTCACAGTTCTAGAGGCTAAGAAGTCCAAAGTCGTCATCACTGGGCCAAAATCAAGGTGTCAGCAGGGCTACACTTCTTCTGGAGGCTCTAGGGGAAAATCCATGCCTTACCTCTTCCACCTTCTGGTGCCTGCCAACTTTCTTGACTTGCAGCCACATCACTTCATTCTATGCCATGTGGTGACATGGCCTCCCCCACTTCTGTCCATCAAATCTCCCTCCCACTCCATTATATAAAGGTATATCAGGCTGTGTTTAGGGCCCATCCAGATAATCCAAGGGAATCTCCCCATCTAAAGATCTTTGACTTAATCACATCTGTAAAGATACTTTTTCCAAATAAGGTAATATTTACAGGTTCCAGGGATTCAGCCCTTATATCTTTGGGAACCATTTTTCAGCCTCTACTACTGTAGAAGTTCAAACCCATCATGCTGCGTAAGTGCTGACATAAAGTAAATACTTAGTAAATATGAGTTATTGTTTTTCTTGCTGTTGTTGTTATCCTGAGACCAGAAGTCTTGATCTAGCACTTCTGGACATACATAAGAGAATTCCAGGAAATAATTTAGTCTTGCCAGCCCTCTAGACCTAATAGTAGAAGATTAATAATTTCCAAACCAAGTATCTGTCCAAAATGTCTTATCTTGTATTGTTAAAGTTGCCTGCACTCATTTTTCACTGCTCATTCATTTTCTTCCATCCAGGTTTTTTTGCATGTACATGCAGTTACTTTTGATAGTGAACTAGAAATATGCATAGTACTTAATTCAAGCATATGAATAGCAGCTCATCTGCAGTCTGGTGGGTGGGTGGGCTCACACCATTGCAACTCACAATATTATATTTTAATTTGGGAAATAGGATATTAAATTCATTCCCAAAACCTCTTTATGAAAGTGAAAAGACTTGAGTTAGCTGCTGAATTTAGCACTAGGCACTGTATAGTCACTCTTTCAGGAGAAGGTGCTATATAAAGCTGCATAATAAAAAATTTCACTGCATTAACATGTTCTTATATACAGGCATAACCAGTTCCATTCCTTCCTGGGTTATGCCAAATTACAGCAGAAAATTTTTAAACTTTGTAGCATTATAAATTCATCTACATTCTTGCTTCCTTTCTGGATAAGATAATAGATTCTTTAATCTAAATTCAATTTATTATGTTTCATTCCTATTTTTCCAGCAACCACCAGATCTATATGATACAGTAATTAGAGGAGATATTTTAAAAGCTAGATTTTTCTAGAATTTAATTTTTTGGTGAGAGTCCAAATATAAATCAATTTAGAATTTGGGGTTTTACCTACAAATTTAAGTTATGTCTTTTACTTAAGTCATTTTTATTTAAAAATCCTTGGTGTTTAAATGTTTATTTTTAAACGTCTATTCAGTGGAAAGAATAAAGTGGAAGTAAAGGTAACGAAACAATCTCTAATATCAAGAAGTTCAATATCATGGGTAAGTAATATTACAGTAATTTCATTTTATTGAGGACTTTATACCAAACTGTACTTAGGGCTCTATGTATATTAGCTCATAAAATAAAACTGATAGCCCTAAGACATAACTACTATTGTTACCACAGTTTCCCCAGATGGGAAAACTGATGCTTAGATAGATTAAGTGACTGACTCTAAAAGAGAGTAGATCCAGACATTCTAAGTCCATCATGAACCAATACCCCAAAACAGCTCTAGTGTCCACTAGGTTGAAGACACAAAGAAGGTGCTACTGGGGCACCAATACGGAAACAAGTAATTTTGCTTTTCAGAATCAGAGACTACTCCAAATAAGTTATGTTGAGTCTTTGAGAATAGCAACAAGAACAACAACATTTAGGAATACCTTCCATGTGATGGGTATTATGCTAGTACTTTACACAGATTAAACTCCCTCAACCCAACTCTTATGGCAATCCTACAAGTTAAAGTCTATTGGTATCCTCATTTTAATGATGGGGAAATTGAAGGACAGGGAGATTAAATAACTTCCCAAGGCTATACAACTAAGAAATAGGAGAGCCTAGATTCCCACTCAGGCAGTTTGGCATCAGAGCCGTCATTTATAGCCTCTGTGCTAAAGAGCTGAACAAATGTTCAGCATTAACATTTTGAAGCCACAGTTGTTATTTTAAATATTTTGATTTAAATATTCCATTACCCAACAGTCATCACAGACTAATATCTTCCAATATAATTCTCAGAAAGGTTAGGATAATAGGAACCATTTAACCTCTGATTTTCAAATAGTGAAATGAAAATGCTTTCTGCCTACCATGTGGTTGTTTTGAAGCCTCAGTATATATATACATGGATTCTTTGTACATTTTGTACAAATTATTGCAAAGCTTATTATTATTCCCCTAAACAGACATAAAGGCAAAAATCTTAGACATCTGAAAGTGTATATAGCAGACTGGAAAGCTTAAGCTTAGAATGTATGGAGAGGAATGACTGAAGATGGAAATGAAGGTCACCTTTTGAAGAATCCTGAGTGCTGTGCTAAAAAGTTTCTTAATTAGAAAATAAGAGTCAGTACACAGTTTTTGACCAGAAGAGTATTGCAATCTTATTCATATTTCAAAAATAACAGTTTGGACAACAGCTTGGAATGGGAGAACCTAGAAAAACAGGAAGTTCAGTCAAGGGGCTGCTATAAGAGTTGAAATGAGAAAGGGTGAGGGCTGGACTAAAGTATGGCATAGGATGAAAAGAAGGAGACAAATCCAAGGCACTGCAGAGGTAATAAAAACCTGACCCATGGTGTGGAGATGGAGGAAGGAAAAGTAAAGATAATTCAGAAGTTCTTTCTTGGCGATTGAGTATATTTCAGGAAAGGGACCTAGTCATATTTATTTAGCCTGTTCATCCATTTTTTAAATACTTCTTGAGTACTCCTAATGCTTGCACCCTTCCAGGTATTACAATTTTGTGTTATCATTTTTCATTCTCACTGAAGACTTATTCATTAGCTAATTAATTCATGAATTATTTTGAGCACCTGTGTTTTATGTCAGGTACAAATGAAGAAACACTTAGATAATATAAATGACATAGCTAGTGGCAATCAGGGAACCTAACCTCCATCATCTTTCTACTATACCTCATCTGTGTAG
Source organism: Dasypus novemcinctus (assembly GCF_030445035.2). NCBI lineage: Eukaryota > Metazoa > Chordata > Mammalia > Cingulata > Dasypodidae > Dasypus > Dasypus novemcinctus. The sequence continues at coordinate 83,159,607 of NC_080684.1, read as the reverse complement.
AGCAGGTAATGGTTCAATTTGGGGCATGTTAAGTTTGGGGACTCTGTGAAGTCGGTTTCCACAGCATCTGATTTTTTCATTTGACACTGAAGAGAAAAATCAAGAGATGGAATTCGTTCTATATTGGTGATGGCTCAAGGGTCTAGTTCTAAAACCATTGATTTAAAGAGGAACTTCATATATACTCTGAAGATGCTTTTTAAAAGTCAATTAAGTTGAGAAATTATCTAATGCATACCTGAAGTTCCATATAAGATTTTTTTTTAACCTACTTATATAGGCAAAAAATTATCTGCAGAAAATTATCTTTGGGCTCTTTGATGGAGGAGACTGTGTGCAATTTAGTTTTGTATCCCAGCATCTATAACAGTGCTCAATATATATGAAGCAATCAATAAACGTTTGCTGAATGAATGAAAGACTGAATTTTGAAAGAATGAAGCAAACAGGATGATATGAAAAGAGTATGTGGCTAGAGGAACGAGGTTTAAATTTCCTATCATTATGTACGTGACCTCTGTTTACTCATTCTTAAAATGGCAGATTGTAATGCCTTCTGTGACTGCATTATGGGGTTGTATGAGTGTCAAGTGAGTTAAATTTAACAAGTACCAAGCATTTATAATGTATCTGTTATATACCAGGTACAGTGTCAGGAATGGGGACCTATCAAGAATAAATAACAAGTTTTCTGCCTTGATAAAGCTCACAATGGGAAAATATATGCAACTAATAAAAAAAATTCAAGGCTATGATTAAGCGGACAAAGGGAAGAAGCATCTGTTTGTTCACATATTATCAGAGCAGCCTTGTAAAGTGGAGGTTGCAATAGAGGATATTAAAAGTATGAAGCATCACCCAAAGTAAAATAGTAGTGTTTTCAAACTGGTCATTGCTTATCAAAGAAATATTTTAAATATTTTCATTCAGACATTCCAGGGTCTATCCTGCACATCTAAGAATATTTCCCTAATACCCCTCAATACTTAGTATGGGGAATCCTTTAAAGGGTTGGGGGACTCTAATACCTGCCCTACATACCAAAAATTAAAGTAGATGATTTATAGGAAAGCACTTTTTACATTTTAGAATGCCATATAATATAAAGTGTCATGGAGGGGAGAATGTCAACCTTTGAGAACATGCTTTTATCAGCAGTTTAGGGATATAATTGCTCAGTATTTCTGGTAAATCAATCAAATGCTAATACTTCCAGAATCTGTAACTGAAAGTTATTGTCAGAATTATCCTCAAGCATGATGATCTGATGCTATTGACACGGGCTCATGAGATCATATTATTGCCACCATCGTCTTGTTGCCATGGTAACTATAGCAGGCTGGCAAGAAATCTCCCTGACAGTTGAATTGCAAAGAACAAGAAAACTCAGCCCACTTCCTGCATTAAATGAATTACAAGTACATGTAAAGAAAGAAAAGAAAATTGCTAACCCTTAATCAACTGCTTTGATTTTTTTATACTTATAAGGAATACAGAGCAAGTAAAGGACCTCGCTTTCCCACACACTGGGTTTCAGTACTTTCATAAGGTTGGAAGGTAGCATTTAGGTACTGGCTATGAAAAAAAAAAAAACCTTAAAATACACATTAGCTTATATAATAGTCTTCTCTCTCCGGCTTGTGCCGTATTAAGCTGCAGCTGAGTCAAGCCTCTTTCATGTCCCTGGATTCAGAGCCAAAATAGCAAACCGTAAGGACACTAGCAAAAGTATCCTTCAAGCATGAGAAGTAAAAATGATAGCTTACAAATTACTTTTAATATTATATAAGCCTAAAAGTGAAGACCCAAAAAATAAGTATTGACCTGAGAAATAAGATTGACTTTTCTTCAACTTTGCAAGTTTTTGATGCCATTAGAAAAATGGCCTTTTTAATGTTTCATAAACATGCAATAGTGAATTTCATGTGGATGGAGGGAGCAGGCTGCCATTCTACAGTCTGGTTGTCATTTTAAAATTCACTTCTCTTCTGCTTAGCAAACACGTTCTGAGCGCTGGCCACGTTGCAGGTGTTAGGATCTCAAATGAATATAAGCCACAGTCATTGTCCTAATCACCTTTCCCGGCAGAGATGTGCAGGCAAATAGCTTCAATGCAGCATGCTGAGGGCAGCGATGGATCCCAGTTTGCTCAGATTACTCCTGGAGCAGAGAGGAACATCTCAATTTAGAATGGGGACTCGTAAAATGCTGCCCGGAGAAGAGGTACCTGGTCAAGTCTAGAAAAAAGCATAATAGAGAAATCAATACTGTGAGGAAATAATGGTTTTAATTGTTTTATCAGTTTTTTCCCCTCCAAATATTCAGGTTGCAGGGAGTTACTAAGGAATTAATAAATAAATATGTTTTAATTTATTCAAAAATAATTCATAACTCACTCAACTAAATCAAGCATCCCCATTAGTGACAAAAGCCATATTTCTTAAAGAACATTTTAGTGTTCTAATATTTCTCAGAAATGCTTTTGATTTTCAAACTAGGAAACAGAGGAGTATCCTGCTTCATATCAATGTTTGAAAACAAAGCCAAATTCATCCTTTGCTTTTAACCTAGTGGCACAAAAGAAATGAGCATTAAAAGGGCAAAAGAATAAATGACCTAGAATGATGATAAATATTTTAGAATGCTTCATAATGTAATTCTCCAATCACTGCTTCCACTTGTCTCCACACCAGAAAATGTCAGTTTTCATCCAAGAAAGTCTTGGCACAGTTTCTTGGCTCCCTTTGATATTAGGCAGGATGTATTTCTATGATAGAATTTATTCCCAACCACAGTAGATTTATCTGATTTTATAGTGACAATTTTGTACCTTCTTAAAAATCTAATTCGTTTTACCCTGGACTGATAACACCACTCAATGCCATATAACTGCCTAGGACCCCTACAGTGAGAAGTTCAAATCCTCTCATCAAGCTCATGGCTTCGTCTTCAGTTTCTCATTTCTCTGATCTACCTAGCCAGGTTTCAGCTTGGCTATTAGAAAGCTTTAATGCAGAAAGAGCACCTAAATATCAAATAGAAATGATCTGGGCCTCTCCCCTGGACCCAGGGCCATCTTTCTTTCTTATAGTTATATTTTTGGTCATAAATACCATACACAGTTTCGAATTTTGCCATGAATTAGCTATTCAAGTTTTGGTCCGTGAGTTACTTTCTCTTAGCTTTACTTTCTTCTGATTAAAGTAGGATCATACTATATTTACTGAAACTGATGTACAGATATTGAGACAATTGCCTTCAAACAAGGTAACATTTGGGTTTACATTGTGGTTTATATTTTAGACTATACAATTTTCTAAATTTTTAGTTATCTTATGTTTTACATTATGATTTACATTTTACCCTATCAGCACCTATATATTTTTGGTGTAATTTAACATGTCTTATATCCATCCTTGTGTAATCTTGTGGAACACTTCTATTGCCCACACAGTTACATTGGTTCCATCCATTCAATACCTCTTTTCCCCTCCCCTTAGGGCCCACAGTGACAGTCAATCTTCATTGCTTGAAGGGCCATGTTCAGAGATACTTGCAACAGTGTTGAGGGTTTGACATGCTCAACTGCCCTAATGCCCTGGGAGCCACCATTTCTCTCGAGAGATACAATTTCCTCTATTTGAGAACACAAGTCCTCCCCAGGATGTGGGTATACTTTCACTCTCATTATATGGGTCTCTATCCAATAATATAACCTACTATGGCAAAATGAGCACTCACATACTCCCTAGGAGCCTGTCCTGTGTCGGATTATCCCCTTTAAGCATCTTAAACAGATAACCTTCCTTATTATATTTTTGAAAAAGTTTTCTCAGCATTATACTCTCAACCATATATAAAAAGATTATTGCTGAGGAAGGGAAAAGGTTTTTATGTTCGATATATGGGAGTACTGTATATTGTATATATGAATTACTGCGATCTAAAACTTTTGTGAAGATAAGCTTAATAATTAGGAAAAAGAAAAAGAAAAAAAATAGGATGTAGACACTGAGGAAAAGACGGAAGTAGTTGCCTTGCCAATTTGCATACAGGGCAACACTTATTGCAGTGATGGAAGGCAAAATATCAAAAACAAAGCTTTTGTATTTTTAAATTTTTCGATACGCCAATTTATTTTTACCTTAATTTTTCTAAATTAATATGTATTCTATATCTAACCTTTAAACTCATCTCTATATTCCATTTTACTATTAATGGAACCTGGCAATATATTTGGCTTCACTTTTGAAGAAGTTTTGGATTACAGAGAGGTTCAGCAATGGCAGGGGAGGAATACTGGTGTGGGATGTTATTGACAGGGGACACATGGTTGGCAGGGAGTTCTCCAGCGCATATATCCAGGGTACATAAAAATGTTTGGATATTTTCATAGTGGTTACAATTAAAAACAACAACTGAGGGAGTGCTGAGTTCCTAGGCAGGGGAGCTCTATCACAGTCCCTAAAGGAACAGCAACAAACCCCCAAGTGCAACAGCAAAGACCAAAAAAGAAGGAAGGTCCAACAATGAGCCCTTGATACTAATGACTATGATTGTGAGCCTGTGCACCTGAAATAAGAACAAGACCTAGAGCTACAGGGTGCCTAAGAGTTACCTCCTGAGAGCCTCCATGTTGCTCAAATGTGGCCAGTCTCAAAGCCAAACTCAGCATGTAAATGTATTGCCTTCCCCCCAGTGTGGGACATGACTCCCGGGGATGAGCCTCCCTGGCACCAAGGGATTACTACCAAGTACCAGCTGATGATGTAACTAGAAAATGACCTTGAATAAAATGGTCAACTCAGACCAGCAGAATATCTCAATCTACATATAATACTAGGAGTTAAAAATGCTGTTTTGATCTGAATAAAAGGGGGAAATGGAAAGAACAAATGAGTTTGTATGGCTATGAGTCTCCAAAAAGAGCCAGGAGATTATCAGAGAGATCACCCTTACACACACCTCAGCAGAGTCCCAGAGACAGATAAAGTAGATACAACCCCAGGTATTGGTTCTTCTGAGGGCTACAGAGACCCACAGGTTCTATGGTCATGGAAGATGAAGTTCAGTGCCATCTCAGTTGGCCCTACTTTGGAGTTTGTGTTTCTGTGTGATGGAGCTGGACTCAGATGTGATCTTTGTTCACAAGCCTCTCCTGTTACTTTTACTGGATCTGTAGTTGGCGCTGGGGTTTAGTGTATACCCAGGGGACCTGAATATCTGGACTGACCATGTGATAGCCAGGCCCTGAGCCTCAACAGACTTGCAACTCCTACACTCTGGTTTATTGAACTTACCCCACTCAGCTAACATGGAGGTGAAGAAGGTCAACCACCACACCAGCGAGCCAAGAGTGCCTACAACTGAAAGCAGGAGAATTGCATCCAGCATCCATGTGGAATCTAAGCCCCCTCTTGATATAGATGTGGAGTGGGCACAACCATTCCAGGGTCCACAGGATGGAGGAATAGAGTATGGATTAGAGTGGACTTACTGATATTCTATTCATGAACTATTGTGATTACTAATTGAAGAAAAGGTGGCACTGGTGTGGAGAAAGTGGCCTTGGTGGCTGCTGGGGTTAGGGAGTGGGAGGAAGAGATGAGATGTGGGGGCATTTTCGGGACTTGGAGTTGTCCTGGGTGGTGCTGCTGGGACAGTTACCAGACATTTTGTGTCCTCCCATGGCCCACTGGGTGGACTGTGGGAGAGAGTGGGCTATCATGTGGACCATTGACCATGAGGTGCAGCGGTGCTCAGAGATGTATTCATCAAATGCAATGAATGTCTCATGATGATGGAGGAGGTTATTGTTATGGGGGGAGGAGTAGGGTGAGGGGAATGGGGGGTATATGGGGACCTCATATTTTTTTAACGTAACATTAAAAAAATAAAGACAAAAATTTAAAATAAAGTAGGATCATAGCGCCGCACATGATTGCTGTGAAGGTTAAAATGAGATTAAGGACTATCAAAGTGCTCCACCACTGTTGGGTGCTATTCAAATTCTCATGGTCATGGTCAGTGTAGATGGAAGCATCTCTCCTGCTGCATGGCTTACTGTGTTGATAAAGAGCATAAAGACAACTGACTGGGTTTGAATGCTGACACTGAAACTGCCCAACAATGTGTCCTACCACCTCACCACTCTGACCTCAGCTTTCCTTTCCTAAATGGGGATATATGAATAAATGAATAAATGGTAAATGGCATTATTATTATTTATGCATACTGTAATCCATAAAGACCCTGCAAAGTAGGCAATATTATCTGTTTAAATTAGAGGAGGAAATTGAAGAATCCAAGGTCCAGAGAGGATAACTTTCCAAGGTATCAGCTAGGACATTGTGAATTGGACATTCAGTTTTCTGTGTGTCTGTCTTCAAAGCCCATGAGCTATTCCATACTCTGCTACATCTAACTCAGGGTCTGGAAAACAGTGAAAATGCCATACATTCATTTACTTTATGTTAATGTCACTGCCGTTGTATGTCATAAACAAGGTTACCATAAGCTAGATAAGCCTGCAATAGTAATTACTTTACTTAATAAACCAAGGGCTACTCCCTTCCCTGTCAAATGTCTTTATGAATCCCACTCCCATCCTCTTCTCTATTCTAAACTTCTGTATTCTTTCCTACTTTTTCTCATCAACCATTTCTCAAGTCACCTACTCTTTTTATGTGTTCTCCTTTTAATTCAAATCCTGTTGTGAGGTTCATAAATAAAATCATCAAACTTAAAAGCAAAAAACAAAGAAACACTACCTTCTTTGCTTTTATGTCTTACTATTTCTAATGTATTTTATGTTCAGCAATATTAGTACCCAACTCAGTGACCATGACATCTCAACATTAGTCCATCTTCTTTTTCTTTTGCATCCACCCCTCAGAGCCTCAATATCTGTAGATAGTTTTCCCATATTGGTTCATTAATGTATTCATTCTTCAAGATGTTTATTGCCTAACTACTATGCATTAGTTACTGTACTACATGCTGTAGATAATAGATGGACTAAGACAATTTCTGTCCTCAAGGCACACATTCTAATTGGGGAGAAATAAACCTGGACCGCTAGCTAAAATGTATTGTGATCACTGCATGGAATTTTGCACAAAGTACATTTCCTCTCTTACCAGGTTATATTCACAAACTAAATCTACTGTAGCTATTTCAAGAATCATCATCTACCATGATGTGACTGGGAAAAAAATATTGGAGTAAAAGTCATAGAGGTCATAGTTGTTGCTCTTCCAGTTATTGGCTTTGTTATCAGAATGAGGTCATTTGACCTTGTTTAGCCACACATTTCTCATCTGTAAGGGAAATAACCAAGTCTTCATTCTTTCTATTCATCTTGGACACCTGGGGGAAGTTTCACTGAGAAGTTAGATAGATAGAGAGATAGATAGATAGATAGATAGATAGATAGATAGATAGATAGATAGATAGATAGATAGATAGATAGATAACAGACAGAAAACAGATTGATAAAGAGATATCCTGGACCTTAAAGGATGCATTAAGTTTGATGTCTATAGTAAAAAAAATTTTTTTTCCTTTTTTAAAAATTATTCTGTTTCATTTCTCTTTTCCTCTAGCATGACTGTTCTTTTCATAAGTATATATCTATGTAGATATTGCTGTTATTTATATATCAGATATTTATATCTATCTATATGTATGTAAATATAGATACTATTTATCTACTCAGACCTCCTCTGTCTTTCTGGGAGTGCTTTCTTGCAGGAGTTCATTTCTATTTCAGCCTCACAGAGGAAGAAACTGAGTCACAAGAAGACTGCTTACAAGAGACCCTCTGATACAATTCTCACAAACATTATTCCAGTTAGCAAGCTAGCCTGATAGTTTCTAGTAAGCTTACTCTTATTAAGTTTCATGTAGTACTTGCTTCAGTGGAACCCTCCAAGTACAAATATTAAGATTGCGTAAGGCACTTCCATTTTCATTATCCTGTACTTTGGTCTACTATTACAAAAAGGCATGCCAGCTGTTCATTCTATAGAAGTGCATATCCCCCAAAGACAGTCCTTGTAAGGTTATAAGATGTCAAATTCTTCTAAACAACATTTTAATTTATGCTTATTTTATAAATCTAAGGCAACATCATGGAGGTTCCTGATTTATCATCTGGCATTCCAATTAGCTTTTCTGTACATGAGCACACCATCTTCCATTCTCATACTTTCACTGGACACTGTTAACCCAAATAGTTAGCATAAAGCTGCTACTCTTCAAAAATAAGAAATGTCTCCTGAGAAGCAGACACCAAAGTAAGGCTATGGGTTTACTCTCCTTATTGCATTTCCTATTATTTTATTTTATTTTCATATCCTGAGTTTAATGTAGTTATATCATCTGCAGCATCCACCATTATTATGAAGTGAAGGGAAAAATAAAACCAAACACTACATCAGGAGAAGGTATCTGGAACATTATTCTTTGTCTTAATAGTTATTCTCAAGAGAGGCCAAATCAACTAACTTACCAGCCTTTACTGTCCAGTGAGATAATGTCACTGGAAGCTAAATTGAAAAATGCTCTAAAAATGTTATGATACTATTAGTACCATTAATCAAATTTTAACAATCAAAAGGTGTCTTTGGGAACTGACAACTTTAAAGGTACACTTTGGCCAGGCCTACCACATATAATATTTTTGTTGTATAATTGCATAGGTTTGGCACTTTTAAATTATTATGAGATGAAATCCCAAAATACTATTTAAAAGTATACATTGCTTTAGACTAGTGAAGTGTAGGAGAAAGACAATCTCCTGACCTAGTCCTAACCCTGAATTTTTCCAAGGAACTAGTATTCTCTTGGTCACTTTCAAAGTTATTCTTTGGCACACATAGTGGCAATCTCAGCTGTAAGTGTTCTAAAATAACACTTTACTGTGCCAGGATATTTTCTACTATATCACAATGGTGGCATCCTGAAGAAGACATGTAGACTTTGGTTGTGAAGATACAGGAATAATGAGAAACTTCTGGGAATCTAGGCTACCGGTGTTGACTGATCCCCTTCTAAAGCCTGTTGGGAAAAATCATCCCCACAAGGTAATAACGAACATTCAAGCATTTGTACTGAAGTAAGGATGTGAGCCCTTGCAGAGACTCCTGGAAAAGGACTTGTTAAAGAGAATTCCTCACCCTAAGTCACAGCCTGTCTTAGGAATACGTGCATGTTTGAGCAGAGCTATTTTCCCAGGAACTGCTCATCCTCTTGGAGACCAATTTCAAAATTCGGTCTTGATCTGAGTCAACCTCCTCAAAATCAGGTCACTACCAATTCTTTCACTCCTAAACTGTAAGCCCCATGAGAGCAAGGACCATGCCTAATTTCCTTATCACCTATAACTCTTGTGCATATTATAGTACTAGGAGCTAGTAAATAAAATTTTGTTGTATGATTATATGAAGGCCCCAGAACAAAAGATATGTGTTGCCTATGACATTGGATTATATGAAGAGTACTAAAGCTACACCCCATAAGGTTTTCAAAATGATATCAGCTATTCTCTTTTATTTGTATTTTTGCTGTCACATATGCTTTGTATTCTGAGACACTTCCTATTCCTGCTCTACAGGAACTTAAGAATTGAAGATGATAGTGAATACACATGAGAAAATGAGTAACCAAGCAGATAATTTGCAAGTTCTTGAGGGGACAGGATAAAAAGGTGAAGATTAGAGTCTTAGCCTTTCTCCTTCAGGGTTTTAATTGCATAGAAGTCCTCAAACATAAAAATATCTACTTCCATCTATGCTTTCCTAGATGATCTCCCATCACTTTTTCCCACTGGATGAATCTCAGGCTTTATGTCTAGATTTGAATACTGAAATTCTGAAATGTTTGGATTTATAAATAAAACTATACAAAGACATGTTTATTTAACAAACCTTCACTAAGTACTTACTATATGTCAGGTCCTATGCTCAAGCTGGGAAAAATACTGAGGAAATTAACAAAAGGTACTCTGCCTTTATAGAGTTAGCAGAGAAACAAATAAATAAGTAGATAATGCTATGGAGCACTACTACAGTGCAGGGGAACCAAGCAAGGCCTCCTGGAGGAAGGAAGCAGCTACAGAAAGATAATGAAATTTTTGGAGGTGGAGTTGCAAGGAGAAGGAAAGGAAAGGAGAAAAGGATTCCTGGCATAGAGAACAGCCCTGCAAAAGCCAAGGTGTAAGAGAACATAATGACTTGAGAGACCCAGATAATAGTACTCGAGTCAATTTATCAAATATTTATTTGATATCCACTATTTGCCTAACCCTGTGCCAAGCACCATGAAAAGTAAACAAGATGCATATTCACATCTCTTTTGCTAGATATATGGCTCCTTGGTGCCCAACTATTTATATGGGTATGACAGTGGTTGAAAGGGAATGTCTAAGGTCATGCATATTACTAGAAGGAAAGTTAAAAAAAACTGTAACATGGGACTCTATAAGATAGTAAAACCTCAAGTAAAACATGAATATGGTTGATATGGCATATATAAGACTGTCTTTACAAAATACAAATAGACTAGAAATAAGGAAAAAGAATAGTAGCTATGTACAGCGGGGGAAGCATAAAGAGATTGAGAGATAATGAGTTGTGTTTGTTTTTGTTGTTTATTATTATTGAAATAATAAATGTACTCTAAGAATGAATGGGGTGATGAACGCACAAATATGTGATTACACTGAATTCCATTTATTGTACACTTTGGGTTTATGCTTTATTAATATGTATCAATAAAATTGATTTGTTTAAAAGAAAAAAAAACCTTAAGACCTGAAATAATAAAACAATACCTGATCATAGAAAATAAAGTTCCAAAATCAAAATTAGAGAATGAGAAGTAGTGAAAAAGAAAAAATGTCAGTATTTCCTGGAAATGATCTAAAGAAATGTGTTTCAGACTATGTAATAAATTATAGTTACTATTGCTGTTTTCCAATTAATGACTTTTAAAAAGCAATATCAGTAAATAGTGTCTGGACACCTACCTTATCTTGCTCAACACCTCCCTCAACCCTCAACACAAGCACACACACACATTTAATCTATTACCAAATTACTTATTAGACCCTTATCATCTCTCACCTAAGCTATTGCAACAGCCTCCTCGTAGATCTTCCTACCTCCAATCTCATTCTTTTCAAGTCCATCTTCCATCCTGCTGTCAGAATTTTCTTTTTAAAGCATATATCTAATAATACCCTCTGCCAATAAATCTTTGATGGCTTCCAAGTTTCCTATGTAGTAAAGTCCAGTTTCATGAGCATTATCTGGTTCCAGTCTCATCATCCTACCTTGCAGTCCTGTGTTCCAGTTGTGGTCTTTTATAGATTTGTGAATTTGCTCATTCTATGCCTTCTATATGAAATACCCTTCCCACTTCTATACCTGCTAAGATCCTATTTACATGTAAAGACCATTCCTATATTTACTAGTGTTTATGTACAGTTGTTACATATATACATATTAGAATGCCCTACTATACACTAACCCTTAAAAGGGTACAAGCAGAGACTATTTTATTTATATTTTTATTTGTATACCCCTAATTGCTGGTAAATATCTAATAGCTATTGAATTAAATTAGTATGTACTTAGAGATTATATGCAGATATATGTCTTTCTATCTATCTAAATTCCTGTCTTGCAGAAATTTACACTCTAATAATTGTAGTAGATTGCTATTATATACAATGTACTGTCAGTGCTAGAAAAGATGCTAAAAACATTTATCTGCCGTTAAGGGATTTAATAGTCCAGTAGGAAACTGCTATAAGAGATAAAGAAGTTCAAAAGAAGACAAGGTAAGAAAAGGTATAATGGTGATTGATTTGGTTGATTTAACCCCTTTCTTTAAAAAAAATTTTTTTAAATAGCTTATAAGATAACAATAAAAGACATGAAATAAAATTAAAATGTTTATGTAAAATGGAAGTAAACCATAAATGAGACATATCTTTTGAGTTGGACCTTGAAAGATCAGTTGAATTTTAATATAGCAGGTAAAAATTGAGATGAAGACAAGGACATAAGAAATTGAGATAGAAAGTTGAAGTTCTTGATAGTTAACCTCAAACTACTCAAAATAGAAGGTGTGGCAACCTTATAAGATTGTGGGTTGTAAAGGTAAGATTAGAGACTTGGGAAACTGTTACATGAACCACCAAGGAAGACTTGCCAAGCCAAGTGCAGTCTAGCAGCAATTAAATAAGGTGAATCTGTAGCAAACTCACTCAGCACAGTTATCTGACTTTCTCCAAAAGTTTCGCAGCTCAGTTTCAGAAGTGGAGACCTCAGCTTGAGGGATCTACTTGTGCCAAGAATGGTAAAAGGACCAGCAGTGAGGGGATCTAGGAACACAAGATTCTACGTCCTCACCCATCTTGTTTTCCTCCAAGCACAAAGAATATCTTCTCCCCACTCTTGGTCAAGGCTAATCCCTCCTACCTCTACCGATTTTCTTTTCGCTCTCGTGTTTCTTTTACTTTCCCTTCTTTCTGTAAACTTGCTTAAGACTCTCCTATTCTTAAGAGAAAAAATGAAAGAAGAAAATACAGCAACTTCCCTTGATCCTGCTCCTTCTCCAGCTGTGTCCAAATACTTTTCTCCTCTTGCTCACTCAAACTACTTTAAAAAGTGGTCTGTATTAACTGTCCAGTCCTTTTACTTGACAGTCTTCTTTGATCTGGATTTTCTCCTGATGGTTCTCTTGAAAATACTCCTGTGAGCCCCTCATGAACTTCCCTGTAGGACCAAATCAAAGGGGCTTTTCCACTTCTTTTAAGCCCTCCCTGCCACGTTTTACTGCTGGTTCGCTTCCCCCTCGTTTGAGAAACTCTCCCCTTGGCTCCTGTGACAACACACTCTCCCACTGTCTCTCAACACCTGCTTTCCTTCCCCTTTGCATGGTGTTCTCCAGCTCTTCTCCATTTGATAGTCACAGCTGCCACCTAGGTCCTGATCATCCCCAAATGTACAACTCCTTCCTGAACCTCTCCCTACATTTCAGCCTCCTTTCTCTGCTGCCAGCTCCACCTGCCAGGTCCCTAGACCCCTAACCATATTCAAACCATCATTCTTCCCTACTCTCCTCCCAAACCTCCTCCTGAAGACTTTCTCATCTGGCCCTGTAATCATCAGTCACCTAAACAAGAGACTCATCCTTGACTCTACATTTAATCAATGATAAAGTCTAGACGTTTTCATTCTTTAGTATTTCTTTAATACATCCCCATCCCTGCAACTTCTGGCCTAGTTCAGACCTTTTGCTCTTTTATTTTTTCACAAGAGGCTCTTAGACAGCATTCCAGCCTCCAAATTTTATCTCTTCAAATCCACTCTTCAAATAGCTGCTGTACTTTCTCACTAACTTGTAAATTCAACCATCTCCCTTCCAGTTGTACAACCATTCACCCACTTCCCAGTGCTACAGGCTGAAGCCCATTGCCCACCATAGCATACAAGTTTCAATACCTGGCCTTTCTCACTGATTAACAGTAGACTGCTTGCAGTTCACTCTCACTGCACCTTTTTTGCCTCAGTGCCTTTGCTCGTGCTGTAATCCATCCATGGCATGCCCTTGCCTCCCTGCTGCCACCATTTTCTGTGTCCTGGCTAACTTTCATGCATTCCTTACTAAGCAGCAGAGATATCATCTCCCCAAAATGTCTCTTCTGATCCATGTTGTGTTCGTTTGAATCTGATCAGTAGAATCAAAATCACTGCACTTGCCACATCAAAAAATAAGTATCTCTTTATGTGCCTGTCTTCCTCTCGGCTTCCCCCAACTCTGAGCGCCTTTAGGAGAAAGAATATCTTAATTACCTTTGAATTCTCAATGCTTAATATAGCACACATAACACAGTAAGCATTCAGTAAATGTTGTGAAGTAGTTGAATACATGAATGAAAGAATGAGTGAATGAATGAATAAATAAAGGGGCCCAGAAGTCTAGGCAACAATTCTCAGTATCCCCATAATTTTTAAGCCAACCCCAATAACTACAATTTTTTCTAGTTAACATCTAGTGAAGCATCATCCTCGTTAGGGTTAAATGACCCCCCAGTTTCCACAGGAAAGGCTCCCATTTCTCTTTTTCTATCCTCTTGGAAAGGTAAGATAAAACTGGAAATCACTGGATAAATAGTGAGCTTTTTTTGGATCCATCCAACCATGCTTATTAACTGAGTTCATGACAGCAAACAAAGCTGCTGCAAACAGACCAGTGAAGTGTGGCAGTGACCAGGTGGTGCAAAGCTTACACCCCCGGAGCAGGGCTGGTTTCATAATTTGTGGGGTCCAGTGCAAAATGAAAATATGGGGATCTTAGTTCAAAATGCAATAAAACAGTGCTGCTAAAGGTACATATAAAACTTTTCCTTTGTACTGCAGCCTCTCTCAGTTTATGGTGTTTTTTTTTAATTTACTTTTTAATGTCATTCTAAGAAAAGAAATAAATAAAATTTTATATTATTAGCATGAATTTTGCCATTCATCTTTATATAGTACAATGACAATTTCAAATTCAAATATCACAGCATTTAACTCTGATGCAGTATCACAGTTCCTATTTCCTGGCCAGTTCCCTCTTGGGCTGGCCAGAAGGGGCCAAAACCAGCCATATTCAGGAAGGCTGCAAGGTGGACGAGAGAATGCCACCAGACTTGAAGACACGGGCAAGACTATTACAGAAAACCGCAGGTCCCTGGATCCTGCCTGTGTTGAAGGACACATGCGCACTCACTAGGGCCAGCCCCCTGCACAGCGCCCTGTCATCTCCCTTTCACATGGGTCTTACACCCCAATCCATGGCATTTGGGGAACTGCCAAGAATTTTTGAATCACCCCAGGACATGCTTGGCTCCTGAATCAGCAGTAGCCTTCAGCCGGCCATCCATCTGGAGAACCGGGGATGGGTGACACCATGCCCGGAGTTGCTGTGGGGTATGCGGCCCGATTCTAAGGAGCCCTCCCCAGCCAGCCAGGGCCTAGTGCCCTGCTAGGGTGGGCGGAAGCAGCCATTGCGGTGGGAAGGTGGGGCTGTGATCAGGCAGGGCCCAGGTACCAGGGGACAGGGAACCCCCTACTAGAGAGGTGGTGGGAGAAAGGACTATGCCTGAGTCAAGGCTCCAAGCACCCAAAATACTTACAAAGTACAAAAGCAAAGGAAAAATTATTCAATTTCAATGCAGGGCCTGCAGAGCATTAAACCACCAGCACCAGGCCCCTTCAGATCATGGGGCCTTGCAGGATGCCCAACTAAGAGATTTGCCCAAGGCCACACAGCTAAGTAAATGGCAGAGCTAGGAATAAAACCTACATTTTTCCACCACACATGCTGCCTCTTTCAAAATAAACTATTTCAGGCAAAAACAACATGAAGCCAGAAGATTTACAGTGCTATTCCTTTTTTAGAAAAAAAAAACTTTATTTTTAAAGAAGTTTCAGATTACAGAAAAGTTACATTGAAAATATAGGGGATTCCCATACACCCCACCATCTCTGCCCTCACACTTTCCCACATTCACATCTTTCATTAGTGTGGTATATTTGTTACAATTTTCAAACACATATTGAAGCATTGCTACGAACTATGGTCTATAGTTTACATGATGGTTTACACTTGCACCATACAATTTTATAGGTTTTATAGCATCGTGTACAGTGCTGTTCTTAAGGAGGAGAATGAAAAAAGTAGTGCCTAGAAGGCATACTTTATTTTTAGCAATTTTACTTTATATTTTATAAAGCGACTTCACTAACATGTCACCACATCCCTAAAAAAGCAGGTGTTACAGTATCCCCATTTTACAGATAAGTCACAGTTTCCATAGTCCAGTCACATTCCTTATAAAGAGCAGAACTGATGTAGGGAGCTTCTAATTCCATATTCTTTTTCTTTTTGAAATGTTTCTTTTTTTTTTTTTAAGTAGAGCATTAGGGAAGTTGTAGGTAAGCAGAAAAATCATGCATGAAATACAGAGTTCCTGTATACCACCCTATTATTAACATCCTGCAATAGTGTGGTACATTTGTTACAATTCATGAAAGAACATTTTTATAATTGTACTATTAACTATAGTACATTATTTATAATAGGTATCACTGTTTGTGTTGTGCAATCCTATGTTTTTTGTTATTTTTTTTTTCTTCTAGTAGCATATATACAACCTAAAATTTCCCCTTCTATTCTATGAACAATCCTCAGTCCCTTAGTGGAAAGTGTGAGAAAGGAGTAAGAGAAACTTTTAGGCTAGTACAGGAGAGACTCCAACCATAGATCTCTAAGAAGCAGTCCATATCTAGGTGCTGTGATATGAAAGGTCCCCTGGTTCCAAAACCTCTATATTGTCACATTGGTTGCCAGGCAGGAAAGCAGCAGCTCTGTCACTTTTTGTGTGACCTTAGTCAAGTTCCTACTTATCACTAAGCTTTAGTGTCATCATCTATAAAATGAGTATGATAATAGTAATATTTATTTCATAAATATTCTGAGAATTAAAGCCCAGTGCCACACCCATGGGTAACACTCAATGAATATTAATAATCATTATTATTATTATTAATTCAGTTTACAATTGGCTGAGTGAACCCAAGTCACCTTCCTCTCTCACTATTATATAAATGTATCTCTCAATACTGAACACTCAATTGAAAAAAATAACTTGCCCCAAACAAGGAGAATTAATTATTCTTTGGACAATATAAGTGTATAAGTAGATTTACTCTCAGCTAGAACCTCAGACAAGATGCTGTGTTAGAAGGGAACATCTGGTCCAACTCTTCATTTTCCAGATGAGAAAATTAAGGACCAAGGAAGTTAAGGGACTTTTCCAAGTTTACACAGTAAATTAGTGATAAGCCAGGACTCCTACTATAGTTCAAATTTCCACTGCATGTTGCTTCCGTGAGATAATCATAACTCCATTATTATCTTTGCCTTGACATGTACCTTTGCTTTTTCATAATGCAGCATGATTATGAAGAGCTATATATTCTTTTTATTTGGTTTGTAATTGGTCCTGATTATCATTATATCATGAAAAATGATTTAAATTAATTTGTGCTCCTTGTACACGTAAATTAAAGGATATACCAGTATTATTTTCACAGTATGTTCTCTTTTTCCCTGCCGGATAGGAAATATTTTTGAGCCATATGGGATCCTAATTCTCTGAATGCTTTTAGATTATCAGATGTCTCAACTGACAGTCCTGGATGAAAATCAACTCATGAGAATTTGCAAAAATGAAAAAAACTTAAGAACATTTTGGTGTTATCATGTACTGGCAATTCCATCTTTATCTTTCCTTCAATTAAGAGGAAGAATACCACATCAGACATTCTGAATATTAGAATTTTAAGCTCAAAATTTTCAAAACTTTTCCTGTAAATTTACCTAACTTAGTTATATTTAGACTGTGTTTTTATGAACCTATGCATCAAATTTCTACTTACGCATTCATTCTTTCAAGTTTGTATTTTCTTCAATTCTTAGTAAATCAAAATGCTAAGCACTTTGATAGGCACTAAGAAAGATGTGAAGATACTTAGGCATAAACTTTTCTCTCAAGTAGTTTACTGTCCGCTAGAGGAGACAAGACATATATAACAACATGTAGAAAGAAACAGCATGTAGAAAGATGAACTGTTTACCATCTGCTCTAACCTAGACAAGAAGTGCCCATTTTTAAATAACGCTCAAGTTAAGTAAATATGATAGACTTCATGGTGGTTTTGATACCAGTCAAATATTTTAGAAGTAAAATCCAAGAACTTCTTTAAGTAGAATAATTAGACAAGGGGACACTTAGTAAACATTCACTATGAGAGAGGGTGTTTCTACATTAATATCTCCTACATCCCTTTCAGTAGTAATACTGTTTAGTGAAGATAACAGTATAACGAAGAGAGATTTTCCTTCATGGAACAAAGACTATACAAAGGGCAAGGGCATTTTCTGTTCTTTGTACAAATTTTCCCTTTGTATTCAACCCAAGGTCAAATGGTAGGGGCCAGCCAGCCCCAAATAGCTCAAATACCTTTTTTTAGTCATGAGTTTGCTCAGCTTTTGATTTAACATCTTGGTTGGGCTAGCTTCCAACATACAGTGATCATCTCCTCATACTTAATCCCAGTGTCATGGTGCAAGCAAATTTTTCCACCACTAACGTTTTAAAATATTTTTATGGGATATAAACCCTTTTCTCCTAAAGACATTTCAAGAAAAATGTCACACACACATACAAAAAAAAAGTGTGGGGGGAAATTAGGCATACTCCATTGGTCAACTATTTCAACAGGGTAATCACCATTCACTGCCCACCAATGACATTCCAGGTTACAAAAGACCTGAACAAAAACCTTGACCTATCAAAAGTTCAAGGAAGAACCACACACACTCTGAGGCCAATCTAATGCATCCCCAAGTTCTCTTATTGTTTCTGCACTGTTGAGATTATATAATGTGTTTGCATTTCAAAAGTAAAACTGTTTCCTGTGAAACACCAGATTTTAAATCTGGGAGCAGCTTATCGAAGGCTGCAATTGGCCAGCAAATTGTTTGAAGTTGTCTTGATTCTAAGGGAATCTCATTTTTATATAAACTGGTCAGAGCAAGTTGTATGCAAAAGATGAAGAGGACTTCAAATAACCTTTGTTACCCGGAAGCTAATTCTGTAGGCCATGTTTGCCTGCTTCCAGGTGTCCAATGAGGACATCCTCTACTGGTAGCCATCTGACTATGGACACATCTCTGTCACCTTTTTATGAGCAGTTGGCTTTGCTCAGCCTGGGAGAAGTCTATAGCCATTTTCTTACTGACATAGGGAGATATCAGGTGAATTTCTCCCTTTTAATCAGGAAAGCAACAGCTTTTCCAGAAGTCCCTCATGTCCAGCCATAGCTTGAATGAAAACTGAGAATATTTAGCTTGTCCCGCCTCCAATAGTAGAATGTAGCAAGGGAGACAAGAATCCACCTACCAACAGCATCTGCCACAACCTTGAATAGAATTCCTGGGTCATGAACATTTTCATTTTTATAGGCACTTCTAAATCACCATCCATAATTGTATCAATTTAGACCCTGTATCTAAAGCCATTTTGATTTTTTTTTTTCTTTGCCATCTGACTTTTCTCTTTGATTCTAATGAAAGATTCCTTTTGGCTTGGAAACAACTCCCCAGTGAGATCATTTTCTACTGGTTTCCACAAAGGCACATTTCATCACATTTTCCTCAGATTTTGATGTTTCTAGCCTGTTGTTTCTCTGTTGGTTACTGATCTCAACATCCATGCCAACCAATTCCTCCATCTATTCTTCACCCCATAGCCAGAGTACATTCAAAAATCTAAATCAGCTTACCCTTCAAAGCTTTGCACTATACTTGGAATGAAATCAAAGTCCTTATCATGGTATACAAGGTCCTGCATTATCTGTGTCCTGCTTTTCCCCTCCAAGGTCATGCTATTCCTCTTTCACCTGAGCCACGACACTCTAGTCATACTAGCCTTCTGCCTGATCTAGAATATGCCTGGCTCTCTTCTCACCACAGGGCTTTTCACCAGCTGTCCTTCTGCCTGGAGTGCCCTTGTAATGATTCTTCACATTTTTGGGTTACTCTTTCTAATCCCTCCGGTCTCGATTTGCATGTCGCTTTCTCAGAGAGGCTATCATGACTAGTCTTTCTAACATAGATTTCCCTTGCTATTTTTTACAACACTCTACTGATGTCCTTTATAGCAGTTTTACTAGCTGTGTGACCTTGCACAAATATTAGCTTCTCTGAGCCTTCAATCCTGCATTTGTAAAAGAAATGTAAAATAAAAGTAATTGTGCCAACATTAGGGATTTTGGGGAGGATTATATAAGCTAAAGTACTTAGTAGTACCTGTCAGTTAGTAAACACTTATGACACTTTGCTAAATAATAATTATTTGTATTATTTGGTTATTTTTCTGTCTTCCCTACTAGAGTATTAACAATAAAAGTAGAGAAACCTCATCTGTCCTGTTTTGGTATATTTCACGACCTAGCTTGACAAATAGTAATTAGTAATCAGAAATACTAGTTGAACAAACATATGTTGAATAAAGGAGGAGTGGTAGTTCCCACATATTGATAGCTTTAACTCTGGATTAGATTTGGCTAGCTCATTCTAGCTTTCAATGGCCTCCTATGTATGCTAACAGATTTAGCAAATAAGCATGCAGGATACCCAGTTAAATTTAAACTTTTGTATTTTACCTGGCAACCCTACTCCCCTCACTACTACCTTCACCCTTAAGAAGAAATGTTTTCCCTCGCTCATCTCCTCTCTTTCTCTTACTCATCTGTCCTTTCCTCTTAAGTTTATTTGGCTATATCTGAATATAGTTCTCACTGTTAGGAGACCCTCATTATCCTTGAATCTGGAGGCACCTGTTCTTAAGGACAACCATCTCCTTGATGTATTGATGAGAAGCTTTTATGGCTGGTCTACCAGTTCCCAGAGATCTAAATTATCTACCTTCACCATCGCAGCCTCCTTTTACCTAGATAGCTTTCTTGGGGGACTTACTCTGTTTTCCCTAGATTCAGAACACGTTAAATTGGGGGATACAAATGTCCTTAATTCATTCCAAGACACCTTCCTACCTTTCATATCTAGAAATCCTCCACCTAAATCTTAACTCTTAAAAAAGACCTAAATCAAAGTTACCCAGACCTGGCCCCTAACCCTAAGAACTTAATTTTCCAAGTAGGCAGCCAGGTAGTTTGAAAAGGCTCTGCAGAAGAGCTAAGACTCCAGCACTGCCAATTCAATGTCAGGCTCTTAATTCCCACGTCCAAGCATAGGCCCAGCTCAGAACATGGCAAGTTACTTGGTGCTTTAGCCAGAAAAACCCTAGGTCACTTTTATTAACACACTTGGCTCTGGTTTATACTCATTATTTTGAAAGGAGAACTAACCAACTGACCTTTCAGAAGGTAGAGAATTTATTTGAAATCAAATGTGTTGGAGAAACCATGGCAGCCATACTCTGCTGACTGATAAGCAGTTTGTCAATATATATGTAAATGCTATGAATGTGAAAATAGTGTCATGGAAGTCACTTCGTGGTAACATCTAGTGACTGGAATCTCCATCTGGAAAAGTTTCCTAATTCTCATTTGGTACTCTGCAGTGTAGGAAGCCTAAGCATCAACATCTGATAGATCCATCATATACTAACTGTGCAAACTTGGTCAAATGGTTTCACATCTCTGAGATTCAGTTTTTGAGTCTGTAAGATGAAGATAATACTATGTATCTTGTAAGATTGTTTTAAGGTTTATAAATAAAAATGGCAAAGTACTTGGCTTTCAGTGACTACTCAATGGCGGGTCATTAATATTAATCTTTTTAGGCCCTTTTTCCTGCTTCATTATATGTGACTGGATTTGCCATACCAGGAGCAAATTCATTTTTCCTTCTCCCGCTGAGAAGCACTTTCTTGTGGATCTCTTTATTACCAGTGAGAGATCATTTGTCATACAGGCCTGTTGTAAACACAAAGGCACCACATTCCTCTTCTGTAAAGAGCAAGGTGTCCAAACTACCCTAAGCGTTGCTCTCTTTTCCCTTATGAGGCACTGGGAAATTTTCAGCATATTAGAACAAAACTCAAATACCTGCCAAGATTATGTACAGCCCACTCAAGGAAATTATTTTTTCTTCACAGCTTGTGATTGGAAAAGGACACAGGACAGCTGCTAACTGTTTTCCTTTCATCTCCAATTTTGGCATGTTCTTCTAATAGCTCTCCTGCCACACTCAGTCTGCAGCACAGTGGGAGCTGAAGGAGGAGGATGGAAGTGTCCCCCAAGCCCCATCCCCGCCCCCTGCTCAGACTCAGCTGCCGGGAAAGACCATTTAAAGCGTTTAATATCCTTCCGTCCCCTTTGGGGATGGTGTAACCCAGCTAGACACCACGCTTCAAAAGAGAGAGAACCGTTCAAGCTTTGTGGTTAGTTAGGAAGTGTTTCAAGGAGACAACCCCCCAGGTCCCTGCCAACCCTGATTCCATGATTCAGTGAACAGAGAGGACTGGGGGAGAAGAGGCAAGAATAGGTCAGACAGCTTTCCAAATGCTCGCCCAAAGAAGGACCTCTTTGTTGCTCAGATGCTATGAAATCAAAGAAAGAATATACTGGAAAACTTGCTTTCGAATGTGATTTTCATACACTCTAAATAGAAATGGCTTAGGTCTTACCACAGTTGTACTGAAACTTGTCTCTCCTACGTAAACCCTCCTGGAGATGGAATCCGGTAATGGGTGCAAGAAAGGATCTCACCAGCTAAAGGGGCAAGTTCCTTAAGTTTTCTGGGCCTTGGTTCATTCACTTGCAAAATGAGGATAATAATAGTACCTACCACACAGAAATGTTGTGAGGATTAAATAAATTAATATATATAGAACATCTAGAACAGTGTTTGACACAGAATAAGAACTTGGTAACTGCCATTTATATTGTTATGGTAATTTACACCAACTATTATTGGGTGAATATTGAAAGAAGACAGTAGATGTACATAGCTTTCTATTTTTAAATGATCATGTCTAGAGGGAAGTAAGAGCATACAAATAAGCTTTATTCCCATCAGCTTTTTTCTTGAAGAGGCTGTAGATAAACATTCTTAAAAATGAAGACTAAGCTTCTTCCCTTACAGCTATAAAATTGTTGACCAAAGACAGTACAAATTACTACATAAATGATTTTGCAATCCTAATAAATATACATAATTCTAAAATCCACATGAATGCATATCTCAAATGAATCATAATTGTAATTCATGCTATCGACAGCCCCTGCTCAATTCACTAGCAAATAAATACCTGGTTATTTAGGTCCCCACTCTCTCTGTGGCTTGAGAACAGATATTCCAAAGGAGAAATCAGCTTGAAAAATAAACAGGAAAAACTCTGTGGTAGAAAATTCATTGTAATTATGTTAGCTGTTAAATACTAATCCTAAAAAATAAGTCCAAGTTATTATTTATTTTATTAAAATATACACATAACATAGATACTCTCTAACTTATTACTTAGTGGCATGGTCTGAAGAATCCAGAAAACTTTCTTCATTTAACTAAAAATATGATAATTTAGTTAAAATATGAAAAAGAAATTCCACTGTACTGGACAAGTATGTTCAAATGGAGGACTGAGAGATAAAAGAGATCTAGAAGAAGAGCTTTAATAAGGGAAACCTGGGAAGTCTTCAGAAGCAACAACTGAGCTGGGTTTGGAAAATGATAGGTGGAGATGGAAGAATGGAAAGGTCCGAGGTGTTTGGGGAATAATTAAGAGTAGATTGGGATCACAATAACTCTATAGTAGAATACCAGTAAGTCTACTCTAGTCCATCATTCATTCCCCAATCCTGAGAATTCTTGGATGGTGATGCCCACTCAACCTCTAATTAAGAGGGGGTTAGGTCCCATGAGGCAGATGAATGGGACTATCTTTCTTGCAATTGCAAACTCTTACTGTTCCTTGGGATGGTTATTGTCCATCATCATCTCTTTGTTAGTTGTCCTGGGTTAGTCCAATGAACTGGAGAGTAGGTGTCGCAATACTGTTGAGATTCAGGGCCCAATTGGCACATGGACAGCCTAAAGATTTAAGTCTCTTGGACATACATCTATCCACTCTAGTACTAACTATTTGGTTCAAATATATGGGACAGAAGAGCCATGTGTAGGGAAACCACAACTGAGTCCAACTCTGTACACTGGGGAGCATAAATTCCAAAGTAGGGCCCTTTGGCAGGGTGCCAAACTCCTGAGCTGTCTGCCCTGCCTATAATGTCTGGGTGTCTCCAGAGCCCTCTGAATGACATTGCATTGGTAGATATAGGCCATTATATATCTTGTCAAAACTTACAATATTGTGCAGGAAAGAGTATAAACTATAATATAAATTATAATCCATATTTAGTGGCAATGATCCAAAATGTGTTCATCAATTGTAATAAATGTACCACACTAATGATGGATGTTGTTAATCTGGGAAAATGTGCGAGGAGTAGGAAGCAGGGCATATGGGAATCCCCATATTTTTTATATAACACTTATGTAAACTAAGTATCTTTTTTAAAAAATTAAAAAGTATATTATTAAAAAAAGGGTAGATTGGGGCTGTGAGAATTTCTATCAGGAGATATGTAAGTCAATACTAAAAAATAATACATTGAGGTCATTTGTTTGAGAACCTCAAAGGCCATGATTTATTCCTGCAAATTTGTATCGAGTGCCTACTTTTGGAACAGGAGTAGTACAAGAAACTGAGGACAAACTACCTTCAAGGAGCTCACGGTCTAATGAGATAGACCCAAATGACAATTAAGTGTAACAGTTGAAATATGTACAATACACAATGGAAGCATATAAGAACAGGTGTCTAAATCTGCAAGGGAGAGTTTGGGATAGAGTTCTTAGAGGCATTGATCCTTCACTGATGTTTGAAGAAGTAGGAGTTGCCACACAGATAAAAAAGAACCCAGGGAGGAGAGAGTAAAGGATGACAGATAGATAATAGTATAAAACAGTGGATTGTTCAGGAAACTCCCATTGTTAATTTCGGCTGGAATACAGGTGTCACATGATGGTGAGAAATATAGACTGGGTTGGAGAAGTCAGGGTGTCAGATCATGAAGAACCTTTTAAGGCCATATGACAATTTGCTAAGGGCACTGGATAAACTGATAGATTTTAATCAGTGGGATAATTATGGTAAGATTCTAATTTTAGTGAATGACTTTGGTAGCAGTGTGAAGGAGAGACAGAAAGAGGACCAAACTAGAAGCAGGACGACCAGTTAGGCAGCTGCTATAGTAATACAATAAATAGACTGAAAACCTAACATGAATCAATGTTAGTAGGGGTAGAGAAGGAGAAATATACTCAAGAGATATTTAAGAAGCAGAATTACTTAGATTTAGTGACTGAGTCAATGAGGATGATGAGGAAGACAAAAAAGTCTAGAATATTCACAGATATCTGACTTGGATGACCTGGAGGACTATAGTCCCAGTATTAATTAGTATTGGGAATACAAGAGAAAGCTATGGATTTGTAGGATGATGGGTTTAACTTTTAATATATTCATCTTATGATGTCAGTGGAAACTCCATGAAGAAATGTCAAGGAGTCAGTTGTATAGTAATTCTAAAGCTTCATGGGAAGGTCTGGACCAAGGAGTCTCGATCAACCACATATAGGAGGTTTTAAAATAAGAAAATGATGGAAACAGCTGCTAAAGAACATCACTTTGTTGCAAAGAGTAACCACCTAAAGAAACTAAGGATGGATGAGAGAGAACGCAAAAAATCAGTAGAGGGATGAGTGATGATAAACGTCCAAGGAAAAGACGTGGCCATAGGATCAAAAACAGTCACGTGTTCCAGTAAAATCAGGATTGAAAAGTATCAACTAGACTTGCAATTGAGAGGCCATTCTCAACATTTGGTAGAAAACTTATATGGAATAAATTGGGGGAGTATTAGGATGTAAGTTTATTGTAGTGGGTTCAAGAAAAGCTAAGAGATGTGAAAGTAGAAACTGCAAGTATACTGAGGAAGTCAACAGTGCAATGTAGTAGATGGTTAAGCAGAAAATGGACAAAATTGGAACTCTGCTCCAAAAACCATTGATCTGGCAGCCCTGTGAAAAATGGATGCAGGAAGAAGAAATCTAGACAGATTTTATTGAGAAAAAAATGGAGTGAATCAAAGATTCTCTAACAGTTAGGAAGGACAAGTGTTAATGTGACAAGGAATTCTAGCTCCCTAAGAAGAATGGGAATGTTTTGTCCTTGATGAAGCAACTTTTACCCAAGTGCAAAGGAAATAGTTAGATATTTATCACATTGGAAACATTTAAATTTTCTTTGAAAACCCATAAAAATCCATATTACTATAAAAATAAGGTATTCTATAATTTCCTTTAATAAGAAATTATATAAGTTCATGGTACCAAAATTGATTTGTCAAAGAAAAAAATATGCATGCTTGAACTTCTCCATAATCACTTCTGACAGGTAACTTTAGAAGTTCTGAAACACTAAAATGCAATTTCAAATATGCAATCTATATACTTTCATATAATGATGTTAATCAAAAGTAGGACATGACTGAAATCATAGCATTTTAGAATGGAATGCATGTTTGTTAAACATTTCGATTTATAGGTGAGGACCATGAGACCAAAGAGGATATATACCTTAGCCAAGTTACCTACCCAAGATGCAAACACAGGTTAGAAACAAGCCCAATGTCATTTTGACAGAAGACTGGCTGGATGATGTACTGGGATATATTTGGTATCCCTCTGTATTACAGAAAGAGAAAAAATAGAAAAATTCTAACCGTAAGCTTCATTGAGCACCTTTAATCTTTTTCTTTACATTCTCACAATTAGTACATTTTCCCCTTGGGCACATGCTCACAATTTACATTGTGCTTTCCATAATTTTCACTCATTTTTCAAAAGTGGTAATTATCCTGTAAGATAGGAAAGTTGCCCCAGAGAGAAGAAATTGTATACTAACATCTTTTAAAATGTCTAGGTTTCCTACAATTCTTTAAAACACTTGCTCTCTTAACCCTATATACAGATAATTCTGAAAAAGCTACATCAAAGTTCCTAGAGCTAATAAATTAATCCAGCAAAGTGGAAGAGTACGAGACCAACACCAAAAAAATCAGCATTGTTTCTATACACTGGCAATGAAAAATCAGAAGAAATCAAGAAAAAAATCCATTTGCAATAGCAGCTAAAAGAAGCAAACATCTAGGATAAAGCTAACCAAGGATATAAAGGTTTTGTACACAGAACACCACGCTAAAAGAAATCAAAGAAGATCTACATAAAGAGAAGAACATTCTGAATTCATGGATTGGAAGACTAAATATTGTTAAGATGTCAATTCTACCCAAAACAATTTACAGATTCAATACAATCCAATCAGAATTCCAACAGCCTTCTTTGCAGAAATAGAAAAGTCAATCATCAGATTTATATGGAAGGATAAGGGGACCTGAATGGCCAGAGCAATCTTGAAAAAGAAGGTGCAGAAGTCATGCTTACCAATCTTAAAACCTATCACAAAGAAACAGTAATTAAAACAGTATGGTACTGGTACAAGGACAGACATACAGATCAATGGAATCAAACTGAGAGCTCAGAAATCAGCCCTCATATTTATGGCCAACTGAGATTTGACAAGGGGGCAAAGTAGATAAAGAATAGGCTCATCAACAAACAGTGCTAGGAAAACTGGATCTTCATTTACAAAATAATGAAGGTGTATCCCTATCTCACAACTCAAAATGAATCAAAGATATAAATATAAGAGCCAAAACTATAGAACTAGAAGAAAATGTAGGGAAGCATCTTCAGTACCCTGTGTTAGGCAATGGTTTCTTAGACTTTAGACCCAAAGCACAAGCAACAAAAGAAAACAATATATCAATGGGACCTCATCAAAATTTAAAACTTTTGTGCCTCAATAACCTTTATTATGAAAGTAAAATGACAACCTACACAATGGAAGAAAATATTTGGAAACCACATATCGAACAAGATTTAATATCCAGAATATATTTGTTAAAAATACTTCAACTCAACAACAAAAAAGACAAACAACCCAATTTTAAAAATGGGCAAAAGACTTTATTTGAACTTATAGTTGGTGCTAGAATTGGTAGGTGTATGTCCAAAGACTTGAATCTTTGGGCTGTCCATGTGCCAGCTGCACCCTGAGCCTCAGCAGAGTTGCAACAACTACACTCCAGTTCATTGAACTCACCCAGGACAACTAACAAGGAAGTGAGGATGGACATCCACCACACCAAGGAACAGAGAGAGTCTACTCTCTGCAAACATGAGAGTCCCATCCATCAGTCATATGGGACTGAATTCCTCCTTCAATTAGAGGTGGGGTGTGCATCACCATCTCAGATTTTTCAGGATTAGGGAATAAAATATGGACTAGAGTGGGTTTACTGGTATTCTACCGTGGACTTGTTGTGATTCTAACAATGGAAGAAATTGTGTCATTGGTATGGAAACAGTGTTCACTGGAGGTGCTGAAGTCAGGGAGAGGGACAAGGGGTGCAATATGGGGGCAATTTTGGGACTTGGAGTTTTCCTGAGTGGTGTTGCAATGACAGCTTTATGTCATTATATAGATGGACATAGTCTGCAGAGTTGAGTGGGAGAGAATGTAAACTACAGTGTAAACTATAGTCCATGATTAGTGGCGGTGTTCCAGAATGTGTTTGTCAGATGCAATGAATGTACCACATTAGTGAAGGAAGATGTTGATGTGGAGAAGGGTGGAAGGTGTGAGAAGTGGGGCAGGTGGGAATCCCATATCTTTTTTATGTAACTTTTTATATAATCTAAGTATCTTTTAAAAATAAATATATATTTTTTAAAATCGGCAAAAGACTTGAATAGACATTTCTCCAAAGAAGATATACAAATGGCCAGAAAGCACATGAAAAGATGTTCACATAATTTGTTATTAGGGAAATTCAAATCAAAACTACAGTGAGATACAATTTCACACCCACTAGAATGGCTACTATTTAAAAATGGAAAGATACAAATGTTGGAGAGGATGTGGAGAAATAGGAATACTCATTGCTGATGGGAATGTAAAATGGTGCTGGCACTGTGGATGATAGTTTGGCATGTCCTCAGAAAGTTAAGTATAGAATTACCATATGATCCAGCATTCCTACCTCTAGGTATATACCCAAAAGGACTGAAAGCAGGGACTTGAGCAGATACTTGCCCACCAAAGTTTATAGCAGTATTATTCACATTTACTAAAAAATGGAAGCAACTCTATGTCCATCAAGAGATAAAATGGAATAAACAAAAAGTGTTTATCTATATAATGGAATATTACTCAGTCTTCAAAATGAATCAATTTCTGATACATGTGACAACATGGATGAAACTTGAAGACATCATGTTGGATGAAATAAGTCAGACACAAAAGGACACATATTGTATAAGCTCACTGATTTGACATAATTATAATAAGCAAACTCATAGAGTCAGAATCTAGAACATAGGGTACCTGGGGACAGGGTTGGGGTAGGAAACAGAGTTTCTATTCGGGACAGTGAAGATGTTTTGGTAATGTATGGTGATAATAGCAGCACAACAATGTGAACATAATTAATGGCACTGAACTATGCATTTGAATGTGGTTAAATGGTAAATGTTTAGTTTGTATATATGATACTAAAATAATTTTTTTAAATTCATGGAACTGCACAACACAGTGAACCCCAAATTAAACAATAATTGTTGTGTAAACTCACAACTTATCTAATAATAAAAAGGTTCCACCCTTACTGAAGGATTGAAAGATGGTAATTTAGAAGAATAACAATGCTCTTTAAGATTTAATCATTCAAATAACTTCACAATTCAAACACTGAAATCAAGTTTTCAGAACGACTATAGGATATTCGTGTATTTTGTGTTTGTACGAAGAAACCAGGTTCTCCATTTTGTTTGAGCTGAATTATGGGTTGATAATTTAACACATGGAAAACCTCGTAATGCTGTAACACGTAGATGCCAAAGACTTTTTTTTAAAGGCTGGGTGACTCCTTTTGAAGAACCTGGAAGAGTAAAAATCAGAATTGTATCACATATCCAGCTCGTGCCACACTAGTCCATTTCCGAAAATAACACTTTCTCAAAATGAAGTAATTTGTATTCTTAGCCATGCTCTATTGTGTGCTCTGAGTAATTTCTTGAGTGCAATGTTTCCTATGGCATATTGCCAAGACTGGCTTTATTTGTTTTTCATTAGGCTTTTCATTATCATGCTGCTATATACCTGGATGGTTCTGCTACCTCCGAGACAGCCTGTGTAGCTTAAACATAGGAGTGATTCTAGGAGTAGGCACACTGTTTTTGTCCACTGAATGCCCATTTTAAATCCCTAGCTATGGCATCATTCTAATGGCTTTAATCCTTGTAAGAACCAACAATTATCCATTTCTAACATAGCCTGATATTATTAAATGCTTGCATCCATCTTTGTCTGGGAAAGACATTAGTCTCACTTTGTCCCACTAGTAGAACTGCCCCTTCTCCTTTATTAGTCCAGGAAAATGCACCAATTCCAACCCATTTTCCAAGTCTTGAGTTTGTATGTATTCCTCATTTCTCCGTCATTCTACATATTCAATTGCCAAGTCAACCTTGATAGTTTTCATATCCATCCACTTTTCTGTATTTCCCATGGCCATTACTTAGTCCAAGCCCACATCATGCCTAACACAACTGCAATAGCCTCCTAATGGTCCCATGTCCCAGGTTTACCCTTCCCAGTTCAATCTCTTTTGCTTTTAATGTCCATCAATACCGACTGCCCCCCATAAGTAGATATGCTGTGATTTCTATTAATATGTATTTTTGTGTATCAAATATTAATAGGGCAGTTTGATTTGTCGAGAAAAATAATTATCTGATTTCTTGAACTTCTCTAGAAATGCTCAGTTTAAAGGGAAGCTCTAGGTTGCAAACCCTGAAAGATGACAATTTAGGGACAAAATAAGAATTCCCATATATTTCTGAATTAGAATAGTAATCATGTTTTTTAAAGTCTTTGAAATCGGAGAATTTCAGGACTGGATTTGTCCTTAAAGACATCTGGCTCAACTTCTTCAATTTATAGATGAGAAAACTGAAACCCAGCCAAAATGATCTTTCTGAACCTGAAATCATGTAACTCCTTTGCTTAAAATCTGCCCATGGCTTCCCATTACTCTCAGGATGACGTTTAATTTCTGTGGCATAGAGTGCAATGTCTACATTCTGGGTTCTGATTACCTTTCCAGCCTTACCTTTTGTTTTTGCTCCTCTTTTCAACTTATCTCAGAACTCATGCTTCCAAGTGCACTATGTTCTCTCCTACCCAAGGTCATTGCACATAATTTCCCCTTTGCCCTTCTCCTTTGGGAGTGCTAAATTGTAATCTTTCTGCAGGCGTCTGATTAGACATCATCTCCTCTGAAAGCATATCCCGGATCCCTTCTGAGCTCCCAAGCATGCAGTTACCACCATAGCTTGATCACACCATTCTAATCGCCTTTGTGAAATCTTTCCCTCCCTGAATTGGAAGGAATAAAGACAGATGTGGGCAGGGACCTGAATCATATTTGTTGTTTCATACCCACATCTTAGTCAGGTGTCTGGCAATCAATATTTTAAAATTAATTATCAATTCTCACTTGAAACCTGCCTACTAAAATTTTTCTACCAACCCTTCTTGCAAAATCTGTTTTCAGGAAGGGAAAAAAAAACTGACCAATTCATTCACATCAACATATATGTCACTGATAATCCTAAATGGCAACACTTCCTAAGTGTTTATGTTTGTAAAGGAATACCATTTTAAGTCACAGGAATGAGTCTCCAAATCAGATAATCATTCCATAAATAGTAAGCCATAAGAGATGCTTGTGAGGGGCAGGAAGGTGGCCTTCTCTGCTCGCACCCTCATGTAAGAATGGCTCCATGCTTTTGTTAATAAAAAATCAAATCCCTTCCTGTTTATTTTTCTCTGTGTTAAATGAATCCTTATTATTTACCCACAGTAAAAATAGCCTGAATTTATACACAACATTTCTGGTTTTGTTACAGGGAAGCAATGTTATGGAAGACCAGGATTTGTTGGAAATTGGAATCCTTAATTCTGGGCACAGACAAAGAATTCTACAGGCAATCCAGCTCCTTCCAAAGGTAAGCACAGTTCCAGCGATTTTAAGTCCAGGCATGCAAGGGGTATTAGCATTCAGGACATCATTTCTCCATAATGATGCAACACTCAAGAACAAATCTTCTTAGATCCAAATAAAGTTTCACTCATAAAATTACTATGGGCATACTTGGCATTATTTTTACCTAGAAGGGTGCAATACAGGAAGCACCACCTGCCAGCAGGGTAGATTCAGTGTTTCTCTTCAGTGGCTGTCCTTAAGTTAGTACATACAGCAGTTCAGTCCCCCAAATGACAGCTCAGTGCAAGAAAACCAGATCCATATCGGGTAGATGTGGGAACTACCCTGGAATAGAAACCTCATGTTGCATAGGAGACAATAATCTCTTGTAACAACTCTGTAGACTTAGCCTCCAGGGTCCCTTCCAGGGACGAGAGTCTTCATTCAGGGAAGCCCAAAGTTTCACATCCTTATCAGATATTCATAGTTCATATATAGAACTTCTTAGTCAAGATGCAATTTGCCAACCATATGTCACTTTTACTGTATGTTACCTAGCAATATGTTAACTAGCAACAGAGTTAACTTTCTGTTTCCACATACGGTTTCATAGGAGCCTAAAGGAAGAAGTACTATCTGAGCACTAGTCTTTCAAGATACATAGAATTTTTACATTTTTTATTTTATTTTATTTTATTTTGAAAGAAGCTTTAGATTACAGAAAAGTTACATTGAAAATATAGGGGATTCCCATATACCCCAGCCCCTTCCCATTTCATATTTCCCCTATTGGGAAAATGTGGTCTGTAGTTTATATTATAGTTTACACTTTACACCGCACAGTTTTATAGGTTTTGACAAAATGTATAATGGCCTGTATCTGTCACTGCAATGTCGTGCAGGACAATTACAATGCTCCCCAAACACCCCGTGTTATACCTATTCTTCCCTCTCCTACCTCTCATAACCTCTGGTGGACACTGCCTTAATATCAATGATAAAAGTCTTTCCATTGCTGGAATAAAAATAAGTCTAATTTAGTCCATAGTTACATTCCCCCTGGTATTTGTTTGTTCCTCAATCCTGAGGATTTTTTGGATGGTGATGCTCACTGTTTCTGACTGAGAGGGGTCTTAGGTCCTATGGGGCAGATGGATGGAACTGTCTGTTTGCACTTGTAAATACTCTGTTTTTTGAGATGGTTTTTGTCCATCATCATCCTTTTGTTAGTTGTCCTGGGTAAGTCCAATGAACTGGAGAATAGGTGTTGCAACTCTGCTGAGATTCAGGATTCAACTCACATATGAATAGGCTTAAGATTTAAGTCTCTGGAACATATATTTAACAAGTATAGTGCTAATTATAAGTTCCAATAAAAAGGGTAGAAGAATCATGTGTAGGGAAATTATAAATGAGTCTAACTCTGTTGCATTGGGGAGCAAATATTCCAAAATAAGGCCCTCTGACAGAGTACTGAATTCCTGAGATTGTCTGCCCGACCTATAGTGTCTAGATGTCTCTAGAGCCCTCAGGAGCCCCACTGTTTGAGGAACTGTTTACTGTGGCAGTCAATGAGATCTTCCTGAGACATGTATAAGCTGGAATGATGTCCCAGCTCACTTTGAAATCTCTTAGCCATAAAAATTCATTTACATTTAATATTTCCCCCTTTTGGTCAAGGTCTTTTTTCCAAATGCATCACTAGTTGGCTCTGGGTAATAATCCCTCAGTGCCAGGGGGCTCATCCCCAGGAGTCATGTCCCACGCCAGGGGGAAGGTAGCGCATTTATATACTGAGTTTGGCTTAAAGAGAGGCCATATTTGAGCAACAAGTAAGCTTTCAGGAGTTAACTCTTAGGCAATATATAATACAAGCCTAAATTTCAACTTCACAAGAACCAGCTTCATAAGTAAAACCACCAATATCAAGGGCCAGGTGCAATGGTCTGTCCTTCACTAGGTACTGCCCATGTATGTGTGGGATTCTTGCTGCTTTATTAGAGAATGTAGCAGGACTTCCTAGGATGGGAATTCAATATTCTTTTGACTATTTTGTGAGTCTCCACCCACTGAGACAACACCCCATGACCACTTGAACATAATCATATGCCTTAGAGGCTTGCCCCAGGTGTTCCTCTCCCCAAACATCCCCCATCACCAACACCCCACCACAGTTGAGAATTCCGTGATCCAAAACCTCCCCAAAAACAAAGCCAGAAAATAAAAATAATAAGAAAAAATATCTAATATTAAAAATAACAAATAAAATACAAAACTAAAATTTTTTCATTGTGTCTTTCATTACCATAAGGTCTGTTATCTTTTATATACAGTGACAATTTCTTCCTTATGTTCCCTCAGTGTCTTCAAAGAAGCTTTAGGTTATAGAAAAGTTACACAGAAAATACAGAGGATTCCCATATACCCAACTCCCTCCCCCTCTCCCACTCTCCCCTATTAATAACATCTTACATGAGTATGGTACATTTGTTACAGTTGGTGTACCAGAATTGAAGCATTGCTACTAACATGGTCAATGGTTTACCTTATAGTTTACATTTTGCACCATACACTTTTATAGATTTTGACAAAGTTTAAAATGTCCTGTATCTGTCATTGAAAGATCACGCAAAATAATTCCAATGCCCTAAAAATGCCCTATGTTCCATCTATTCTCTCCTTCCCTCCCCCTCCCCTCAGAACCTATGGTAACCATTAAGTTTCAATTTTTGAAGAATAAGGTTCATAGTTAAATGTAATAATATTGAGAGCTTGACATATTGGTCTGTTTTCTTGTATTGGGCACTGCCTAAGACACATAGAATCTTAACTGGTAAAGAGAGGGAAAGGCATTTGGGGAGGCCAGCAAGAACCATAAAAGTACAAGTATGGTTCACACACTAAATTGCTGGAAGCATTATGGTAATAATTATGATACATGTGATACTATGTAATTTAAAATACAAAGTTGTTAAAAGAGTGGAGCATACAGTAAGAAAAATAAGAAAAAGTAGGTTGGGTTGGTTTGTGTCAAGCTAAGTTATCTGAAATTTATTCACACAGGGAAACAGGCACTACCTGACTCCTGTGCTGTAGGGCAATTAGTTCTGGAGACTGTATACAATACAAATTAGAAGAAGGAAAAGTTGAAGGTGGGTCATCCAGTTGAGCAAGGATTAGGGTGAGGCAAGATTGAATGCAAGGTAAAAAGATGACTTTAACTTTCCTTATGCAGTTAAGGGAAAGCAGAGGTTGTTAACATAGATACAGGAGCTTAGCCTGTGTTTTGTTTGTTCTTCTGTTATTTTCCTTTCTAAGGAGGCTATAATTTGGGAAGGAGAAATATTAACCTCTATTTCTAATGAAGTTATCTAATGAAAATTGCTGACTGGCAGTGAACTGAGTTTCTACTCATAGAAGCTTTTACAAATTCAAAGAGAGACAAACATACAAAGGAGCTTAATCACATCATTTTCTACACTGAGCTTAATCACATAATTTTATACACTAAAGGAAAAAGAATTAAACACTCTTAGAACTAATTTTTTAAATGACTCTTATAAGTATATTATTTACCACCCTACTTTTATATCTTTACTTACAATATTACTTCCTCTGCAAGTTTTCTCCCCACTCTCAGCAAAGACAGGGACGTATCTCTCTTAATGGGCTATGTCCCCAGCACCTGGCACAGTGCCATGGCAGGCATTCAATAAATCAATGAATGGCTCCTGCCAGTCACAATGCTACCTCACTTTTAAATTCAACTAATAGTATCATATCACCTCCTTTGTGAAACTTTCCCTAAAATAGAACCACTTCTCTATTTTGATAATTATCAAATTTGATGATATCAAATTATCAAAATTGATGATATCACCAAGGTGGTGATATCACCACCTTGATAATTATCACCCCAATCCAAACCTACCAGCTCTAGCCAGATTGCTACCAAAGGTACCAGTAAGTCATTTGTACATTAGACTACTTGAATTCATTCCTTATTGGTCCTCTTTTACCTGGACAATTGCATGGCTTTCTTAACTCTGTCCTGGTTAACCTCTCTTGCACTTCTACAACTGAATTTCCACACAGCATCCAGAATGACCTTTCTAAAATGTGAATCAGATCATGCCACACCCTGCTTAAAATCTCCAATGGATTCTCATCTCACTTAGAATAAAATCTTTATCATGACCTACAAAAGTATGTGGGACCTGGCCCTTTCCCACCTCAATGACCTCATCTATCACGCTCTCCTTCTGCATTCTAGTCTTCTAGCTTATTTTGTTGTTGTTGTTCCAGAACATGCCAAGTTTATTATTGCCTCCCGTTCTCTCCATGGTAGTCCCTCTGCTGCATGCCTCCTTCTAGATCTTCAGACACTCTCTCCTATACGTCATCAAGTCTTGACCCAGATGTCATCTCCTCTCAGAGGCCTTCCTGACCTGAAATAACACTTCTCTCCCTTTATCATTCTCTTCATCTCACCCTAGTTTATTTTTCTTCATAATACTTATGGGCTACCTGAAATGATATTTGTTGGTTTTATTCCTTTATTTTCCATCTCTCCCATAGGAAGCAAAGTTGGTAAGATCAGGGACCTTGACTGTCTTGTTCATTTATATATGCCCAGCCCCTGAAACAGCAACTGGCACATAGAAGTTGGCCGGGAGGCATTTGTGGAATGAGGGAATACTCAGATCTCTCTTTCCCCTGAATTTTATGACCCTATACTTATTCCTGTCTGAAGGAGTTGGTAATATTCTAACCACTCCTACATTATAAGTATCCTGCGGTCAGGCATGATCTCATATACATCCTTGAATTTTTCATTCTGCTAAGCCTAATACACGCACATTAAAATAATGAAAGAATGAGTAAGTGGAGGAATATTTTCCTTATATGTCATTCCAATATAAAAGTTTTTAAATCCAAGAGTGTCTCAATTTTTAGATATAGCTGTAATCCCTTACATAAGTTTTATTGTGAAAAATAAAAGAAAGTAAATGTAGACTTATTTGGGAAATAAATGGAGTGTTTATTTTTAAGACATAATATCATTCTCATTAGAGAAAACAATATGATAGAACAATACAAAATTAAGCTTCTATCAAGAGGCTGATACAGAAGTACTTACTCTGCACACAAATGAATAGAGAATATATAAAAGACATCCAAACACGTATTCAGCAGCACAAGCAGAGTGTTAAAATGCTACAAATTGATGCTTTACTTTCTTAGGTAATGAGCCCAATCTTCAGATGGTTAATAGTGTAATTTTACTGCCAGCACATTCATTTGCATTCACTCTAACTTTGCACTGCCAGAAAATGAACAAAATGTCTCTTCATTTTGTTTATGCAATTTTGGTCTTCAGAATATTTGTGTTATTCATCTGTCATGAGAAATATTCCATAATTGCTACCTGAGATCCTTTAATTAACATATTGTGTTTTGGAATTGGTGAGATTTTGCCTAAACAGAGAAAAGGTGGTTTGCTAGTTCCATCTTGATCTGTTAGCACTCTTCACTGTATGCTTTTCATGCTTTATTTGTATTTGTTGTTTCAAGTTTCAAGGAAAAAATATTCCTTTCATAAGAGTTATTTTTCGGTAATATGCTCTTTTTAATATTGAACTACTCACCAGTGCAAAGATCTGCATGTTTTCAAGTACACTCAATATAATCAACATATAGAATGCATTCAGTGTATAATAAGCACAGACATTTTTAGAACATATATTCCCTCTTTCTGTAATCGCATTAGTTACTCCTCTCTATCCATTCTCTCCATCTATCTTTTGCTATGCTTGACCTTTAGTACTCATGCTTAATTATCAATTTCACCCAGAATCCACTTTCCTTAGCAGTTAAAACCCAATCTTTTCTTAGCTCTAAAAGCTTCCCTGAATTTCTGAAGATCAAATTTCACACTTTTTCTTTTTTAAGAAGGAACTTATAAAAGTTTCATGAGAAAATGGCTTGTTCTGTACTCTCCTAGAAACTGTAGGTATATTGATATGTTGTTGTTGATGCTGTTGTCCCTGGGACATGGGGCAATTATCTGATTACTTAATTGTAATGTGCAACTTACCTTATCCCGGTAAGAATTCAATGTGACCAAGTCTTTGGATAACCTTCTAATAAGTTTCCCTTTAGAAAGGGTGTAAACTCTTTCGTCCTTTGACACAATGACACCTGGAGATCAAGAATTCAA
This sequence comes from Dasypus novemcinctus, assembly GCF_030445035.2. Classification (NCBI taxonomy): domain Eukaryota; kingdom Metazoa; phylum Chordata; class Mammalia; order Cingulata; family Dasypodidae; genus Dasypus; species Dasypus novemcinctus. The sequence goes on along the minus strand of NC_080684.1, from coordinate 83,121,567 downwards.
AGGATTCAAAGTATTTTCATTTGGGACTTCATGTTAAACCACATACCTTATCTTCTTTCTTAATATCTCTCACCCTGAATTGAAAATGTATTTCAGTGTGCTAGCATCTTTTATATCTTTTGCTCACTCGATTTTGCAGTGTTTCCTCTTCTAATCTTATCCTGTTTTATAATCTCTTTCAGATTTATTTGGTACTTGCCTACACTTGCTATCCCCCTTTCCTTTGTTCCCACTCATCCCTCAATCCACTTTGATCTGACTCACTCCCCTGCTGCCACCCCAAACAAAAGATACAAAGGTCAACACTAACCAGCAGAGCAGTCAGTCCAATAAGCCTTGTTCCATCTTAATTTACCTGGCTTTCATTAAGCTCTGACACTGTTGACAGCTGTCAACATTGTCCTCTTCCAACCCCGTGATATCTGATTTTCCTCCTGCCTCTCTGCTGCTCTCTCCTTTGTCTGCTCAACCTCCTCAAAACTCAATTCTAGGCTTTCTTCTACTTTCTCCTTATTCTCTTCTGTTTATTATTTCAGTTCCCATTATTATGCCAATGATTCTCAATTTTTATCTTCAGCTAATATTTCTCCTCTGAGCTCCAAAATCATATACCCAATTGCCCACTCAGCATCTTCACTAGATGCTACAAAGACATCGCCTATCAAAATTTTAACTCATGGCTTTTCCCTCTTCCCAAAACCTAATCCTCCTTCAGAGTTCCCATCTTAATGAAGGGCATAAGCATCCATCCAATTTTGCAAGTCAGAAATCTAAGAGTCATCTTTGGCAACCCCAAATTCAATCCATGACCTATCAGCTTTATGGTCTAAATTTCTAGAAATTGCCTGTTTTTCCCTTGCTCCTTTTCACAGCAGCCTTCTTACTGGTCTTGCTCCATTTGCTCCTGCCCCCCACCATTCTCTTCTCCATCCCGCAGCTGGAGTGATATGATAAAAGTATAAATCAGATCATGGCACTTCAGTGGGTTCTTGTAGTCTCTCTGGAAAATGATCTGTCCTTGCTTGGTTCTCCAACTTCATCTCAATCCATTCTCTGTCACCCTCATTGCTCTGGCCTATTTTTATTTGCAAGAAGACACCATAGTTCCTTCTGTCCCAGGTCTTGGATGTGCCCTTCCCTCCCCCTGGAATGCTTGCTCTACTTCCCTGATCATTTCCAGATCTCATCTCAGACAAGACTTCGTCAGGCAACTTTCCTGACTCTTTCTGCCCTCTGTTTAATAGGTCGGGATATGATCTCCAACCAAGAAATACTTTTCCTTTATAGTTTGTAAAACAGTTTGAAATAAAGATTTGTATGATCATTTTGTCAATATCTTTCTCTCTTATCAGAAGAATAAATTCCGTGAAGATAAAGCCCATCTATTTTGGTTACCATTTTATCTCTAATGCCTAGAAAAATATCTGTTAAGTAGGGTATATGCAAAAGTATTTGATAACTAAATGATTGTGTTTATCATAGTTTCTGGTATTATTCATTGTTTGTTAATTGCTACTCTACTTTTACTTTACTGCATAATAAACACTGGTACTTCAGCTGTTGTTTGTTTCTAAGTTTAGTTCAATTTAACCAATATTTGTGGAACCTACATATATTTAGTGATTTTTTTCACTGAATGGCACTGAGCAGCTCTGATTGGATTAAGTACTTTCTTTACCACCTAAGTTTGATATTTGGTGAAAATCAGAGTCCCCTGTTACTCCAATAAAAATATCAGATCCTATATTAATCATCTATTCCTGTGCTTGCAGCTCACTCATGAGGTGTAAGCAGGATTCAGTTCCTCACAGGTAGTTGGATTAAGGCACAGTGCCTCATAAATTATTGGCCAAAGGCCTCCCTCTGTTCCTTAACACATGGACCTCTCCATAGGGCATCCCACAAGGTGCAGCCAGTTTAATAGGAGCAAGCAAGAAAAAAGACAAGACAGAGTACTAGCAAGATGAAAGTCACAGTCTATTGTAACCTAACCATGAAAGTGACATCCCATCCTTTTACTGGGCATTAGAATCAAGTCACTAGGTGCAGCTCACAGATATTAAGAGGTTTTTACACAAGAATGTGAATACCAGGAAGTGGGGATTATTGAGGGCCATCTTAGAAGTCTGACTACAACATATCCACTTTATAGTGACCTTCTTCACAGTCTACTTTCCTTGTATTCATTTGTGGTTTAACTGGAATAACTTGTCAACAAAAAAGGGGTATCTTTCACTCCCTTTGGAGATCTTAATGATATTCACAATTAAAAAGACTTAGAAGTCATATTTGCAATCACCACTCAAAAAGGTGGCACATGTCTCTGTTGGTCCGTAAAGTTAGGTATGATGTTACCAGATATGATAAAACAATACAGAAATTAGAGACCTTGGAGATGTAGCAGTTGTGCATATAGACCACACGGTCTGAATGCCTCTTATTTAAGTGATACCTACAAATCAGTAATCCCATATAATGTAACAAATTTTTAAACATATCTGTTTTTCACTGGTGCCTCATTACTGAAAAGAACATATTTTCATACATATTAGGGAAATGCGTTGGTCAAACTCTGTTGGACAAGACTTTAAGGATGTTATCCAAAAAAAAGACATTAGAAAAACACTAACAAAGATGGAAAGTAAAGGGGACCATTTAAATTAAGGCAAGAGCAGAATAAATAGATCAAAGGAATAGTGAAGAAGCTTGTGAACAAAGAGGTAGAGATACACTGGCAAGACTTCTTTTGAACACTTTTAGAGACAATGCAATAGGGAGTGGTGGAAACTGTAGCAAACTGGAGCATGCAAGTCCTGCCCCCTACCACCCCCACCAAAAAAAAAAAAAGTGTTTCTTTTCTCAAACACTTTGCTAACAAAGCATTGAGGGCCAGATTTGGTTATGGCTGTCGCTTCCCTACCCACATGTTGCATGGGAAGAGAATCTCTCCAGAAATGGGAAGTCTTAATACAATGGGGATAGCAAATTATTTCAGAGTTCAAAAGGAGTATTATGAATATGACATTACCTAAATTTATTCTCCTGTCCAAGAATATACTCCAGTAAATTCTAGTTCTTCCAAGATCATGTTCTTTAATTCTAGTCTTGAAGATTGATCAAAGTGTGTGTAAGCTTTAGGGAGAGAGTGTGCAATCAATGTTACTTATTTAAAAGTTAAGAAAGGGAAATTGTCTTATTTCCTTGTCACTTACAAAATGAAAGAAAAACATTCCTATTTCTTATATTATTTTTCAGAAGGGCAAGGACAAAATATAGTCTACAGACACAGATGCTTTCTGGTAATTTTTGACAAAGAAACTTGTTAATTTCCTAGCTGCTAAAACAATTAACCATATAATGGTTGACTTAAAAACAGGAATTTATTGTCTCTCAGTTCAGAGGCTAGAAGGCCTGATGGAAAATTAGCTTTCTCCTGGGTAGCTATCTTCTGGCTGTCCAGCAATCTTTGGGTTTCCTTGGCTTTTTTCATCATATGGCAATGTACGTGGCAGCATCTTCTCCTGTCTCTTCTGGGCTCCATTGGTTTCTAGCTTCTGGCTTCTCCCTGTGGCTTCCTCTTTTGTGTCCAATTTCCTTTGTTTATAAAGACTTCAGCCATATTGAATTAAGCTCACCATCAGTTTGAACACCTTAATTAATAGCATCTTCAAAGGTCCTGTTCATAAACAGGGTCACACTCAGAGGACCAGGGTTGGGACCTGAATGTGCCTTTGTGGGGGACTTGATTCACTTGTCTTTCTCCCATCCCCTCATTCATTCTCCATCTACCTTCCTTCTTGCATTTCTTTTTCACATCAGCTGATAACTTAAATTTTGTAGCCCCATTGTGGACCTACCAGCCAATGAACATGCAATTAAAGATACACCCTCAAACAGAATCCCACACATATTAATATATGCACCGTTATATTATGGAGGCCCTAATTTAAAATTAATACACAATTGGACTCACAATACACCTCAGAGCATAGGGTATTCCACTTCCTCTAGGTCTGGTCTTTGGTGGGACAGACTATGGTGATGCCAAGTTCCTATAAACTCCGGTCAACTCTGAAAATGTCCTATTCTTCTGTACAAACAAATCTGCTCACTTAGATCCAGGATTGGCAAATGTTTTCTGTAAAAAGTGTAGTAAATCCTGTATGCTTCCATATGGTCTCTACCCTACCTACTCAACTCTGCCTTATAGAGATAAAGCAGTCATAGACAATATGGAAATGAATGAGCATGGCTGTGTTCTAAAAGTTTATTTACAAAAACAGGTGGTGGGCCAGATTTTGCCTGCAGGCCATGGTTTACTGGCATCTAACTTATATTATTAACAAATCCCCAAGTAGAACAAAAGTCTTTCTGTAATTCTTAGAGTCTTCCGCACAGGAAAATAACTCAGACCAGAAAGATAGCCTACTGTGTCAGAATAATGAAAAGCCCCAGGATGACTCGTGGACTCTTAACATCATCCCAGAGATTTGAGTAACAAGAGTGTTTTGTAGTGATTAACTGGGGTGACATTGGCCATATGTCTATTCAAAAAGCTGCCAGCTCCTTTGGCCGTCTCTGTGGAACCATATGTACTGTTCAGTGTTCATTTATTTCAATCAGTAAACAGGTGCTTATTGAACATTTCTATACTCCTAGATCTGATCCCTAAAATCTAACTCTCACAATGCTCTGTTCCCATGCCTCAAGAGTCTCTTAGTTCTCCTTCCTTTTCCTAATATTCCCTCATTAGCTCCTTATGGTGAGTCTATTTTATACACTGATATCCCCCCAAATTTGGTCTTAATCCTCTCCTCTTCTTCCTTTACATACTCTCCCTATGTGACTTCATCTGCCTCCATGGCTTCCTCTATCACCTATACAGGATTGACCCCAAAACTCTGTCTCTAGATCTATAGATTTTCTAACTGCAGTACACTTCCATATGGACATAACATAAGAACTTCAATATAACTTTAAGTTCTGTAAAGAAGCTGAGCTTCTCTTCAAAAAAAAAACCTTCATCCTCTTATATTTATCTTCATTCATTCATTCTACAAATAACTGTGAGAACCTACTACCTACTGCACTTTGCTTAGCACTAGGGTTATAATAATAAGCAATTTAGACACAGCCCTTGTCCCGACAAAATTATAATCTAGTAGAGAAAACAAATAATTTTTAAAGAAAAGTACAAGGTGCTGGGAATACACTCAAGAGGAGCAGCTAACTCACTGTGAGACTATGTAAAAGATTACTCCAGAATTTCAGGAGAAAAGTTGGTACCATTGGAAAATTGAGAAGGAAACAAGGGCAATTAACCTTAAGACCAAAAACTTAGGTGATTTGGGTTATATAAGTTTTGAAGTGACAGCAGGACCTTCAGATCTTTCTTACTATCTCTTATCCTGGCTCATTGTATAATCAGGGTAATGAACTCAAGCCACTGTAAAAATTACTCCAAATTCTCAGTGGCTTAAGACATGAGTAAATGTTTTTCTCACTCATGTTAAGTCCGATGTGGGACTGGCCACTCAGGTCCAAGCAGTAACTCAGGGATCCAGGCTCCTTCCATTAATGGCTCCACCATTTTAGAATCCTGTGATCACTTCCATATGGGTAGAACAGAGGGAACCATAAATCATCACATTGGGTCTGTTGCAAGGCCTGGAAGTGCATCATTTACTATAACCCACATTTGATTCACCAGAACTCAGTTACGTGATCCTCTCTAAACAGCAAAGTAGGCCAAGAAATACAGTTTCCCTTCCCAAGAAGAAGTCACAGAATTCCTGAGACTCTAGCCTTTCTGTGCCAGAAACATCTCCTTTCTGCACTGCAGCTGCCACCCTTCTTCATGTGGGTAATTCCTATTCATTTCTTAAGACATCCCTTGGAGTAACTTTATGACATCCTTTTTCTGGGCTGGATTGCTAGGTTTAACTCTTCTGTGCTCCCAGTACACCCCATAAAATTATCTATGGACTAGTTTGTCTCTCACTCAAGATTGGGATCTTTGTCATATTTGCCTTCATTTTTTCAGCATGGCACACAACAGCACCTGGACAATGTTGCTGTGTTAATGTTTATTAGACTGGACTGAGCTAAACAAAAACATGGATTAGAGGTCAGTCCTGAATAGGTAAAGTTAGAACTCTGAAAGAATTCCTAGACTGAATACCTTTAGTTTTACACAGAAGAAAAGCAGGTCCTTCATGCATATGACCCCCAAAGGACTGGAAGCCTGTATTTTCCTAGAGTGATCTCCTATCCCATTTCTCATGCTTTCTGTTTACAGGTGGAGACCAATAACTAGTCTGCTCTTCAGGGGCATGCACAGCCAGTGCTTATAAATCCCTTTGGGCCCTTAGATATGACAAAGCCCCAATGTACAAGTGAAAAATGGCTAGAGCTGCTTAGAGTAGATATCCAAAAAACTGCTGGGTATGGTGTGATGCAGTCCAAACTAATTCTCCAATGTTCTCTGTTTCAAGGTTTTTATGCAATTTCAAAAAGCAAGATGGCTACTGCATTCTTCCTAAGCTAAAGTGGGTTTTCTGGTTTTATTTTAAATAAATTAATCTGGGAATAGCTTATTAAATAGAACAGAGAGCTGAAAAACAATTTTTTGTGTGATAATCCCCCCTGATATTTACATAGAAATAGGGAAAGAATTATGTATGCAAATAGGTTCTGATTTATTATCATCCCCAGCAGCTGTCATCTTTCATCTTTGAGAAGTTCATCGCCATGTAATAAAAAACAGTGACTCCCCTGAAGTGATACTGCAATTGGCAGTAAGAGTAATAAAAACCTAGATATCCAGCACCTTCTCTTCCTTACATAATTCTTCAAAGAATAATTACATTTTACAGTGGGAAAGGAGCTTAAATATCCAGCTCAACGTCTTTCAGGTGAGAAAACTAAGTCTCGGTCATATTAAATGACTTATCCAGAGGCAGTTTGTTCCCTCATGACAGAGCTTGAGGTAGATCCCAGTTTCCAGTGCTCTTGAAACTTGCCTCCTAGATCCTTATATCAGAGAACCAAGGCTCTGAGGATGCTTGTGTGTTCGTGAGAGAGAATGAAAGGGGGCAAGAAAGGAAAAGACTAAATGACTACAAGCAAGGCATCATTTATAAAATTAGAGAGGGAAGAACAGGTGAGAACATAGGGCATTTTTAGGGCATTGAAATTGTTCTGCATGATCTTGCAATGATGGATCCAGGCCATTATACATTTTGTCAAAACCGATAAAAGTGTACGGTGCAAAGTGAATCTCCTTTTATTCATTCATTCCATAGAAATTTATGAAAAATGTACTTACATGCCAGGGACTATTATAGGTGTTGGAGATCTGGTGTCAGGAAACAAGATCTATAAGGTCTCTATCCTCATGCAGTTTACATTCTAGTGGGGGGCACAGACCAAAAAAAAGAGTAAAAATATTGTGTAATTTCAAGAAATGATAAATGCTATGGGAAAAAGGTAAAGCAGAAGAAGGGAGAAAGAGTGATAGGGAGGTACAGATGCTATTTTAGGTGGATAAACTAGGATTCACACTCAGGCAATTTTTTTGTTTTTTGTCTTTTAAAGATTTTATTTATTTCTCCCACCCCCCCATTCCCCATCCCCTCCCCAATTGTCTGCTCTCTGTGTCCATTCGCTGGTGTTCTTCTGTGTCCACTTGTATTCTCATTAGGCAGCTCCAGGAACCAATCCAGGGACCTTCCAGAGTGGGAGAGAGACAATTATTCTCTTGCATCACCTCAACTCCCTGTTCTGCTACATCTTCTTATTTCCTCTCCTCTGTGTCTCTTGTTGTACCATCTTGCTACACCAGCTCTCCATGTCAGCCAGCACTCCTACGTTGGGGCAGCTTCCCACGCTGAGCAGCATTCCCACGCAGGGTGACACTCCTGCACAAGATGGCATTCCCACGTGGGCCGGCACTCCACCTGGACCAGCTTGCCACATGGGCCAGCTTGCCCTCACCTGGGCATCAAACCCTGGACCTCCTATATGGTAGACGGAAGCCCAATTGGTTGAGCACATCTGTTTCCCTCGGGCAGTTTTAACTACAATAACACAGCTCTTAATCACTTCATTGCATCATCTAAACATTGTACTTCAAAGCTCAACGGACTATCAAAATAATGACACTAAATAATCCACATAAAGTTCCTTTTAAGGAACTTGTAATCTTGGAAGGGTTCAAAAGTGAACTCACTTGAGGCTTTAGTTAAGCCTAATTTAATCCTACTTTAGCTGTTGACCACTTGTGCCAACTTGGGCAAGTCATTTAAATTCTCTGTGGGAAATGGACTTTGGCCCAGTGGTTAGGGCATCCCTCTACCACATGGGAGGTCCGCGGTTCAAGCCCAGGGCCTCCTTGACCCGTGTGGAGCTGGCCCATGCGCAGTGCTGATGCGCGCAAGGAGTGCCATGCCACACAGGGGTGTCCCCCGCGTAGGAGAGCCCCGCGCAAGGAGAGCGCCCCGTAAGGAGAGCCGCCCAGCGCGAAGGAGGGAGCAGCCTGCCCAGGAATGGCGCCGCCCACACTTCCGGTGCCGCTGACGACAACAGAAGCAGACAAAGAAACAAGACGCAGCAAAAAGACACAGAAAACAGACAACCGGGGGAGGGGAATTAAATAAATAAAAATAAATCTTTAAAAAAATAAAAAAATAAAAAAATAAATTCTCTAATCCTCAATTTCTTCAGCTATAAAATGGAGATAAACATGGCAGCTACACATTAGGTTACTGTAGGTATAAATGAAAAATACATATAAAGTGCCTGACCTTGAGAAGGACTCAATAAATATTAGTTATGATCACTAGCATTTGTTCAATAAAGTTTGCTAAAGTAACAAAAATAAATGTATTTTTTTCTTCTTTATTTTCTTTTAAATGTTACATTCAAAAAATATGAGGTCCCCATACACCCCCACCCTCCTCACCCTACCCCTCCCACATCAACAACCTCTTCCATTGTCGTGGCACATTCACTGCACCTGATGAATACATTTTGGAGCACTGCTGCACCACATGGACAGTGGTCTACATTGTATTCTACACTCTCCCCCAGTCCACCCAGTGAGCCATGGCAGGACACACAATGTCCAGCATCTGTTTGATGCTGTGCTCTTGCACAGGGCCATTTAGTATCAAAAAAGGACTCTGTTACTGATACAGAATAGTCTATAACCAAGTATGCCAGAACTGCATTGCACAGTGAGCTTTCTTTTCTCTACTAGTAGATTTTTCAAAATGCAAATTATTCATTTTCAAGATGAGAAAATGGAAAGACTTTCTAATTGCATTGTCATTGTCATCTACTAAGTTATTCATCTTGGAATACAATTAGGATTGCTGTTTAACCCATCAAGAATTAGAAGAGAAGGTGTTGGAAGTCATAACTATGGCCTTCCTATCTAAGTGATTAAATGAATAAGTATAATACTGAGAGCGCTTCCTGTCTGCATCTCTTAGAGGTAATGCAATCAGTTCCCAACACTAAGTGGGAAGTGGGAGAAGAGTTGGAGAAGAAGAGGAATGGAGAGAACCTTAAACAGCAAGAGCTCAATAAATATTTGTGGCATTAAATTGAATGAAAGTGAACAGAGAAGCTGAGTAGTCAGACCTTGACAGTGTATTCCATTAATTTTCCAAAAGCATTGTTAATTCCTAGAAGAGCAGAAACCTTTGAATTTACACAGAGCCCTGAAACAACTTATTCACCATTTTGAATAACCCATTGTTCCCTAACTTAACTATACAATTGAATTAAGTGTTAATTTAATAGTAGTCTATAATTTGACCGTATTTCTTATTTTCAGTCAATAGCAATCGAATGAGAAACCTCTGTCCAATATAAGTCTGCAAATGCATTGAGCAACCACTTCTGTCTCATACACAGCACAAAGAGAGAAAAAAAATTATACAGTATCTGACTTCAAGGAGAGTATAGTCTAGCAAAGAAAGTAAGACCAGTTGTCAAATGATTTTAATACAAGACAGAATGTGGAATGAGCTACGATAGAAGTAAAGATGTAAGCTTTGGATGTTAAATGAAAGGGAAGGTCTCTTATGCTCAGGGAATCTGAAATGGGTTCCTGGAGGAGGAGGCAGACAGGAATTAAAAAGTTGTTGCTCTTTTTTTTTTAAAGATTTATTTATTTATTTATTCCCTGCCCCCCTCATTTTGTGCTCGCCCTCTGCTCTCTGTGTCCATTCGCTGTGTGTTCGTCTGTATCTGCTTGTCTTCTCTTTAGGCAGCATCAGGATCTGATCCTGGGACCTTCCAGAGTGGGAGAGAGATGCTCAGACTCTTGCGCCACCTCAGCTCCCTGGTCTGCTCTGTCTCTTATTGTCTCACCTCTGTGTCTCTTTTTGTTGCGTCATCTTGCTGCGCCAGCTTTCCATGTGGGCCAGCACTCCACTTCGGCCAGCTTGCCGTGTGGGCCAGTTTGCCTTCATCAAGGAGGCCCTGGGAATTGAACCTTGGGCCTCCTATATGGCAGACAGGAGTCCAATCCCTTGAGTAGCATCTGCTTCCTGAAAACCATTCCTTTTTGTTGTAGAGAGTTTTGAAATAGCCTATGGCACTCCAAGCAAAAAGTGACCCAAAGCACTTGCTTAGCTTGTTCAGGCAGGTAGATATGCTATACTTTTTTTCTGGCTTGTAATAACCATCCCCTCAAATGCAGCTAGTGCCATCAATCCAGCCATGAATTTCATTCATCACTTTGCCTGTCAAGCTATAATGACTTAAATACTTTAAGCCCAAGCAGATACTTGTCGTCAGCATCAGTGGAGAAGGCTACACCTAGTTCCTAATTAATCTTCTTCTACCTCTAGACTAAGTACTTTTTTATTAGATGGTATTTCTTCATGATTATTTTTTTGTTGGTGATCAGTGGAGTTTAAATGCCAAAGCCTGATGGTCCTCACATCCATCTTTGACTTGGCTGGTAGATTTTCTGAGGTTCCATAGTAAACATTCTACCTAGGAATTCACATTCCCTAAAGACTCCTGGGTATGCTCAGAAAGACACTGTAGGGCCAAGCAGTAGCAAACACTTAAAACAGAAAGTTGTTACATACCTAGCACTGTTCTAAGTATTTTGTATGTATTAATTCATTTAAATCTCAAAATTAAATCCCTATTTTACAAATGAAGAAACTAAGGCACAGAGAAGGTAAGTAACTTGCCTATGGTCACACAACTAGGATGTGGCAGAGTCAGGGTTCACACCCAGGCAGGCAGCCTGGCACCAGAGTCTATGCCCTTAACTCTGTCCTCTACTGCCTCTTTTTACCAGACTATCACATCTCCCTACTCGGGGGAATCATCTATCGATGCATTCACCCTTGAAAAAAATGACTGACCATTTCACTTTCTTGTTCAGATCCCTCATATTCTCTTTTAGTAAATAGAAACTCAGCTTTTATTTTTAAGTTAACAGATAACCACTGCTCTTACCAGAGAACCAGAGTACTCAAGAAACTGCCAGATTCCTTCTCTCATGTCCTCAAGAGAAAATGTATTTTAGTTTTGCTTATTGTCCCATGAATTCATGATGGTATAAGTGCTAAACTGATACATTTTAAACCATTTCCATTTTTAAGGTTATAATTTATGAAAATCAAGTGTCCCTGCAGGTTAAAAGCTTTTTATTTAATGCATCATCAGTTTTAACCCTCAACCCTTTCTCTACTTAGAAGCTACTGCTCAGTGGGAAAAGATCGTACTTGAAATTTCCTAAATATTAAGAGGTAAATATTTAAGGAAATTTTTGAATAGGAAATTTCTCCATGAATGTATGAGATTATTGCCGTAAATGTAGAGAAGATTGATTTCCCTGCCTCTCTCCTCTGGGCCTCAATTCATCATCATCTATCAACATTTACTGATGTGCACTTTGGACAGCAGACTTTTGTGTGATGTGACGTAGACATTCTGGACCCTAGCATCCTGGTGAGAGGAGAGCTAATGTCTGCAAACACCCACATGCTCAGGATGTGTATTGGTGAATCAACAGCACCCATCCACTCACTTAGGTAGTCAGTTCATTTTGGCTATGCTAAGCTCAGAGATGGGAATACAGGACTTTGTCCCTGCCTCAGGGGTCTCTGCCTATGTTTTAGATATGGACAGGCATATCCAAAACTGAAATACTATGTAAATAATGCTGTCAGAGGAGGAAAGAGCTAAATGCATGGAGGTCAAAGAAGTCTTTCTGGACAGCTGGGTGATGCCTGAGCTGACTCTCAAAGAATGATTGTGTATTTTTAGTCAAATAGAGCATTGAAGAAGTCATTCCAGACAAAAGAGGCTGCTATACTCCTGCTAGGACTAAGATAGTAAGAATAAAAGATGCCCTTATGCATTCTCTCTCTCTCCCTTTCTCTCTCTCTCTCTCTCTTTCTCCCTCCCTCACCCTCTCTCATATGCACACACACTCACACACACTCTTGTATTCACTTACTTCCCTACATACTAACCCTGAGGGAAACTATTTTTTTTAAAAACTCTTCCCAGATTTCTCCAACCTTCACAGAATATTTTTTCTTTTCCAGACTGACCAAATATTTTTGGCACTTAACTAATTGTCTTATATATGTATATATTAAAATGGCATACTCACATAAATTGCATATTCCTAAAAGGTAGGAACCTTACACCCTTTTGCATTTTTACAATATGTAAGGTGATGTTACATTCATAGTTTGTGCTTAAAAATTCTTGTTGAATTAAATAATTTACAACTACTAAAAGTATTATCAGGGAAGCAGACTTGGCCCAGTGGATGGGGCGTCCCCCTACCACACGGGAGGTCCGCAGTTCAAACCCCGGGCCTCCTTGACCCGTGTGGAGTTGGCCCACGTGCAGTGCTAATGCACGCAAGGAGTGCCCTGTCACGCAGGGGTGTCCCCAGCCAAGGGGCACCGCACGCAAGGAGTGCGCCACGTAAGGAGAGCCGCCCAGCGTGAAAGAAAGTGCAGCCTGCCCAGGAATGGCACCACACACACAGAGAGCTGACGCAGCAAGATGACACAACAAAAAGAAAGACAGATTCCTGGTGCCGCTGATAAGGATAGAAGCGGTCACAGAAGAACACACAGCGAATGGACACAGAGAGCAGACAACTGGGGGGGTGGGGGAGGGGAAGGGGAGAGAAGTAAATAAAAATAAATCTTTAGAAAAATAAAAGTATTATAAAAGCTGACTCTCTACTGGGGATTTCCATAAGCAGATTTGAAAATTCTTAGTCACTTCATTGTCTCTGGACATTAGAAATTCTGAAGTGATTTTAAAAAACAACATAGGAATGGATGTGGCTCAAGTGGTTAAGCTCCACCTCCCACATGGGAGGTCCCGGGTTCGGTTTTCAATGTCTCCTAAAAAAACAAACAACAAGCAAACCAAGGGAATAAGCCAACTCAGGCAGCCAATGCAGCTCAATAATTGAGCATCGGCTTCCCACCTAACAAGGTCCCAGGTTCAATCTCTGACTCCTGGTACCTCAAAAAAAAAAAAAACAGACTGTAAGGCTGGAAACATTTTCCTGAGGGCCAAGCTCCTGTTTATTGTGACTACTGTTCACAGCCCAATCTTAATGGAAAATTCTTACATTATCTCTTTATCATAGATAAAAAGGCTTCCCAGGACACCGCAGCCAGGATTTCAAAATGGGGCTACAGCAACCATCATAGAATAATACTTCTCTGCATATTTTAGACCTGACTAAAATTCCTCCTAATGATTCATTCTGGGTGTCTCATGTCACCTGTGTGCTATTAACCAGACCTCTCGGTGACCACATGGCATCTGCCCTTTGCTGCTTCTCCTGCTCTGGCTTCTTGTGGTGATGTCTCTTGTAACCAAACTGTGAAACAGTGTCAAAAGACCTTCCAAAAGTGCTCTTTGTGCTGTTAATACCCACGGAGAGTGCCAAATATGCTGCTAATGACTGCCAAAGTCTGCTTCGGGGCAGCAGGTCTGTGTCAGAGGTGCTGATTCTGTGCCACTGGCTGCAATGCTCATCATCTTCAGGGGAACCTTAGCCGGTGCCAGCTGAACACACTGCCAATGCCACTGACACCTGCCATTACCAGCTGCCAGTGCCCCATGTTAAGAGCACAGAGGTCTGCAATTGTGATACCGACTCTGCTTGCTGATGAACTTGCTGGTGCCAATTCTGCTGACTCCTTTTGTTCCCAGTGTCCCAAAAATATTACTTGATACATCTCTTTGATTGCAGCCTCTTCATCTTAAGGCATGGTCCATGGGAGCTGGGCCAGGGTACTAAATGAGTGCAAGATCCTGAAATCTGTTCAGAAGCACCCGTCCCCTCCATAGTCATCTACCAACCCTTGCATCAAATGCATATGCTTTGACTCCCTTCCCTGAGCAGAGAGTCTTTTGAGGCCCCTAGATTCCTCACTGAAAGCAGACCCCTGCAAGTTCAGCCCTGCCAGTCATCCATCCATCCCTGCACATAATGGATGAACACAGTTTGGTTCAAATAGATCTATACCACACAGCCATAAGCTGACGGATTCTCAATCTGTTGTTAGAAAACAAGGAACATTGTATTGGGTCTTTTCATCAGAATATCTTTCTGGTTCTAACTTCAAAATATATTCAGATTTGGACCACTACTTACTACCTCTTCCACCGTGTCCAAGTCACCAGCCTCTGTTTCCTTACTTCCACAGTCTCCTAATCATACCTCCCTGCTTCTACTCTTATCTCCCTATGCGTTATTCTCAACTCAACAGCCAGGGAGATTCCACTGAAACACAAGTCAGATCACGTCGCATCTCAGCTCACCATCTTGTACTGGCTACTTGTTTTCCACAGAATGAAAGCCAGAGTCCTTTCAAGGCCTTCAAGGCCGCATCTGATCTGGGCCCCATTATCTCTCTCCTCCCCTTGGTCTCCTTGATACCCGTTGAATGCACACCAGTCTCACGCCTTCCCAAGGGTCTTTGCTCTAGCTCTTCTCTCTACTTGGAATCCTCCTCTCCCAGTTTGCCTATACAGCTGATTCCCTCACTATCTATAAATCTTAGTTCAAGTCTTGCCTTCCAAGTAAGGAAGTCTTCCCATAACCACCCTATTAATACTGCACAGCACACACACATGCTCTAGCACTCCCAATCACTTGCTGTACTTCTTTTTTTTTTCCACAGTACTTATCCTCTTTTAATATATGATTTCCTTATTTATAATGTTCATTATTTACTGTCTGTCTTCCTCACTGGAAGGTAAGCTCCACAAGGGCTGACACATGTTTTGTTCACTGATACATCCAGAACAGTGCCTGGAATATAGTTGAATGAATGAATGAATGAAGGAATGGGTCCTCATTTTTGTAACTCCCCGAATGAATGTCAGCCTGTTAACTTCTGGCCATGATGTGAATGATCTGCTTTGTTCCACTCTACCCAGGAAGAATATAAACAAGGAATTCATTTGTATACTTCTAACTCTGGCTTTATGGTACATTTATCTGTTTGAAGCACTTCAGTGGATGATATTATTATGTACATGCCCTGAAGTTCTGAGAAAGGACATGGTTTTTAAATATTAAATAAATAGAATTGACATGCAGAGCATTCATTATCTTCTGAAGACCCAGGTTTGAAAAAAAATTTTTCGTTGGGACTAATAACATGCAAATCATTTTCCTGATTGATAGTAGCATTTAAAGTTTCAGTTTTAAGAGCAGAGCAGTGTGCTACATAACCACTGAATAGTTACACAAATGTCAGAAAACATGTACTGTCAGAAAAGAAAAAAAAAAAGGCTTTGTGTCTTTTTCTAAATATAGTTCACATCGCTGGCAGAGCTTGAAAATGTGAATGATGCCCAGCACCGTTCAGCACCCTATTCTAGTTGCAATAAATTCTCTGTTCATCTTTAATCTGACCCTTTGTTTCATAAAATAGCTTTGCAACAAGGAAATAAATCAAATAAATAGTGATACTTAACAAAAAGTTCTGGGGCTAACATTATCCCAATAAGAATTTTAGAAGTGAAAAGAGAGTAAAAACATTTTCTTTTATTGGATTTTCAAAAACATCCCATTTACGAAAAGCTTCAGGGAGAAGTAGAATCAAATCATTCCGTAAAATAATTCATCCCCAAGGACCATCTTTATGTCCTGGGTCCTGTGTAATGACTCTGCCGGTCTTTTCATCCATGTCCCACCCAGATCTGACATGGCAGCTGACGTTCTCAGATGATGCTGCAGATAACAGTTACTCTGTGTGTGCCCTGATGAAAGGACCAGTGCCTCACTGTCGGTCCATTCAATCTGCTTGCAAAGCACTAAGGAGAGAGTTTTGTAGTTGTTGCTGTTGTTGTGTTTTTTCATGATTTATAGAACCTTTTGTTTTGGCGCTTCTACTCTTTTAACCTGGGGTTAGTCTGGGCACTTTGATCAAAGATTTTTCCCTTTCTCTGATGGCTATATGCTAGACTTACCTGGCCTGTGCTTCTATTTTGTCCACTAACAGGCCCCTGCTATTTTGTGCTGTGGAAAGGGGATCACTGATATGCCTTGGAAACATTTATCTCTGCACTCTTCATTGTCCATTGCTTTACTTTCAGTTCATGCCATGATCTAAGATGTGTCAAAACTAGGGATACCTCTGGCACACCATAAGTTAGAGCTAAATGTGTTTCTTTTATTCATGAAATAGACACCATAGCACATTGAGACAGTGCCCAATCCAATACAGTTTACTTTACCTTTGTTTCCCCAAAAATATAGTGTCAAGTAATATCCAGATATTACCTCTTTATGGCCCTGCTCTAGGCTTAAATCTGTAGTCTTCACTTGTCTAAACACTTGAGGGCCCCGGACTGGTGAGGCTCAATTGGTGGTGGGAGAAACAATAGAGGAGTGACTGCTATTTGCAGTTGTGAGTCCATAGTGGCATCGAACCCAATTCTACCTGATTTGGAGCTCTGAGGGTATAACTTTCTCCCTATTCTTTTATAAAAGTTATATCCATAATAGAGTCTGAGTCTAACAAAGGGGTTTCAAGCAGCAGATTTTTACATGTCTCCCTCCCTTGCTGCAATTACACAGCGCAGAGACTATCACATCTTGCTTCCTAACAATAGTCAGAGTCTACTAATCCTTTCGAGTCCCACAGAAAGAATATCATCACATGGAGTACCCATGGTTCTGGGCTCCATCAAGAGCATTTTCCCAAACATCACCTAAAACCCCTCCCTTCTCCCAGATGAGATGATGTATGTAAAATCACTTTGGGATCTTTAAAATGCCATATAGTTGTTAGGTGGTATTCTTGCCATTAAAAGTGTATTCCATTTTCTAGATGTGCCTCTCCCAGCAAAGATGCACTATAATAGCACTTAGATGGTGATGGATAGACTTTCATCTGGGGCCTCATGGTCAGTGGGTCTGCCTTTCTCTTTAATGTTCAATCCGTCTTTTAAGAGCCACTGATGAAACAGCACAGTGATGCCTAAGCCAAAGTTCTCAGCCTGTAGGATATTTGATCTTCACACTATTTGATAGACCTGCATTTGGACTTGGCAGCACACTGTCTGCTAGCACTGCTTGTCCTGATTTATTTTCAGGGCTGCTGTTAGTCCAAGTCTTGGGTAGCAGCAGGACAAGGCAAAAGAGGCTAGAACAAGGAGCCAGAATAGAGAGAGAAGCCCGATGATATCAGTGGTCTGTATTACAAAAGTCCTATCAGGGAGTCTAAGAGTACAAAGTACATCCAAGTGGGAAAAGAGAAGCCACAGTCGATTACAGCTTCATAGGCAAGTTTAAGTAGGTGAGCCTGGTACAGCAGGGCTGTTGGTGCAGGTGAGCCTACTCAAGTGATAGTCAGGTTTGTATGCTTGTGGCTGGAAAGGACAGAGGATCACAGCCCTTGCCCAGAGGATGACCTTCACCATTTCACCAAGATCCAGCTGTCACCAAGTGTAAGCCAGGCAGCTTCTGGGGCTCTTACGCTGTTGTGAACCAAATATTATTAGCCCCAAAGTTAGTGGCAACAATGCCTTTCAGCTGCTTTGTAATTTACAAAAAGGCAAGCAAAAGCTCCGAGTAAAAGGCAAGCCTTCTACCCCACCTCAATCCCTAGTGCACTCTTGTGTTCTTTTTCCTCTATAACTTTGACCTTTCTCAACTCTGAGTTCTCAATTTTTAATGCCTTTCCAAGTCTTTTCCTTTGTGCTTTCTACAACCCTCATCTTCCTCCTTTCTTCCCATAGCAACCTTAAAAAGAATAGTTTAGATTGCACGTTCTGCTTCCTCAGCTCTAACTCACACTTCGATCCAATGCAGACTGGCGTTTGCGTTCTTCTCAGCGAAGCCCGTGGTAACCTACAGGCCAGATCCCAGGAACACGTCTCCTGCTTCATCTTATTAGCCCTCTCTGCAGCATTCCGCCACTGCTGACCACGTCCTCCTGGAAACAGTTTCTTCTACTTCTCTTCTTGCTCTAACCATTTTTGGTCTTCCAGGTTTAAGTCTTGTCTTTTGCTCATTCATTGAAGTATTTATTCACCCTTAGGCCATTTTCTTCTCACACTGGGTAATTTATTTCTGCAGTCTCATCCAGCATTATTTCAGCACCCATTTATGATAAAATAACTAAGATTTATTGAGTGCTTCTGTGTGCTAGGTTCTGTGCTAAACTCTACTTGCATTATCTCATTGAATACATATGACAGCCCTTACTGGTAGATATTCTTTTTATCTCTCTCATTCCTAATCAGGATGTTAGGGGCTGTTTAGGAAGGTTGAGTAGTTGACTCAAGGTTAGACAGCTAAGAAGGGAGGAGCCAACACTCCCACCTGAACTGTGGATGATATAGTTATAGGTCTCCCAAGACTTCTCCCCAAATGTAAAGTGCCATTCCTCAGGAATCTTCAATTCCTTACTTCTCAAACTAAACTTATTTATATCTTCCCAGTCTGTTTTTTCTTTTCTTTCTTAGCTGGCAACACCACCCTATATCTAGGTATCTGAATTAGAAGCTTGGGAGTTTTCCTACATTTTCCCTCTTATCCCTTTCATAGTTGTCACAAAGGAATGGTAGTGTGATTGACAGAAAGATGCCAATAAATATAGTTAAAGTATAAGAAGTTTCTTTAATGACAATGCATGTGCAAAGTTATGGCTATGCAAAATAAGAGACAATGCAGCATGCTATCAAGTGGAAGTACAGGCTACTTTAAATGTACTACATGAAATTGCCTTATTTTTCAATTACACTTTTGTATTAGAGAAAAGGCTAAGCTCTATAATAGAGACCTCAATAATATAGTGGTTTAAAGAATAGACCATCCTGAGACAAGCATTCCAGGTCTACAATTTGGCTCTGCTCTCTACAATTCCTAAGGACCCAGAACCTCCCATCTCTTGCTCTGTCCTCCTCTAAAACCTGCTATTCAAAATGTTGCCTATGGACTGTCAGCATCAACATTACCAGGAGATTTGACAGAAATGCAGAATCTTATATCCTCCCACCAATCTGTTGAATCAAAGTCTGCATGTTAACAGATTATCCACATGATTTTTATGCACTTTAAAGTTTGAGAAGAATTTCCCAAACTCTAGAGTATTCTTTTACCTACATGGTCATATATGGATTGCCTGCACTGGTATTCCAGCTCTTGGGAAAGCAAAAATAGAGGACCTGTACAGCAAGGAACCTATCCTTTAGTTAGGAAATAACCTGGAAGTTACATGCAGCACTTCCACTAGCATCCCACAGGTTAAAATTTATTCACATAGCATCAAACAGAAGAGAAGGTGGCGGCAGCAGACTTGGCCCAGTGGTTAGGGCGTCCGTCTACCAAACCCTGGGCCTCCTTGACCCGTGTACAGCTGGCCCATGCGCAGTCCACTGCCCGCAAGGAGTGCCCTGCCACACAGGGGACACCCCTGCATAGGGGAGCCCCACGCGCAAGGAGTGTGCCCCGTAAGGAGAGCTGCCCAGTGCAAAAGAAAGTGCAGCCTGCGCAGGAATGGCACCGCACACATGGAGAGTTGACGCAGCAAGATGATACAACAAAAAGAAACACAGATTCCCGTGCCGCTGACAACAACAGAGGCGGACAAAGAAGATGCAGCAAATAGACACAGAGAACAGACAACCGGGGTGGGGGTGGGGGTGGGGGTGGGGGTGGGGAGATAAATAAGTAAATAAATCTTAAAAAAAAAAAGAGAAGTTGGCTAGTCTTGTCACTGCTTTAGCAAATACAAACCCAATTTAAATCTTCCCTTTATTCTGGAAGATGGAAGGACAGTTTTGGGGGGATAACCAGTATGTCTTGTTAAATGTGTCCTGTTACTGGCTTTTTGGGTTCCTTATTCCCTTGGTCTAATACCATGCCGATATCATAATGCTGCCTTAATCATCTTGTTGCACTCAGAGCTATTTTTCTTCATTTGTTCCCAAAATCTATTATGATTTATATTATATTCCCTTCTTTTTTTATTTCCTTTACATATTTTTATTGAATTCCTCTTGCCCCATCATCTCATGAGACATTATCCTTGTCTGCAGAGGCAAAGCTGGGTTTCAGGCAGAGAGAAAGAATGACAGACAATACATTTATGTCTATTTATACATGACAGACCCAGAATGTTTCAAATAAAACTGAGAAATTGGGAGAAAATAAAACTGTAGTGGTCATGTAATCTTATAAATTTCTTCTAGATCAGTGGTGTTCAGACATTTCTTTTTTTTTATAATAATCAACTTGACTTTTTAGAGAAATTTTAGACTTACAAAAAAATTACACAGAAAGTATAGGAGTTCCCATGTACTTCCCCCCAACACACACACATAGTTTTCCCTATTATTAACATCTTACATTAGTGTGGTACATTTGTTAGGATTGATGAACCAGTATTGAAGCATTGTTACTGTATTAGTCAGCCAAAGGGGTGCTGATGCAAAATACCAGAAATCAGTTGGTTTTTATAAAGGATATTTATTTAGGATAGAGGCTTACAGTTACTGGGCCATAAAGCATAAGTTACTTTTCTGACAAAAGTCTTTTGCCATGTGTTGGAGAAAGATGGCTGCCAACATCTGCCAGGGTTCAGGCTTCCTGGGCTCCTCTCTTCCCGGGGTTCATTTCTCTCCAGGCTCAGTGCCTCTATTTTCTCCGCAAGGTCAGCCGTAGACTATGATGAGGCTCCCTAAGGCCTTGCCTCTCTCCACAAGGCCAGCCATAGACTAGCAGGCGACTGCTCTGCCTCTCCCCAGGGCTTCTGCCATGTCTAAGGAGCCATCTCTATTCCTCTGTGTTGTTCTCCTGTCTGTTCCCTTTCCAGGCTCCAGCTCAAAACTCCAGCATTAAAACTCCAACTCTGACCTTCGTCATGTCTTTTATCTGTGAGTCCCCACCCACAAAGGGGCAGGGACCCAACAACCCACTGACATGTCCCAATCAAAGCTCTAATCATAATTTAATCACACCCAGGTACAGACCCATTTACAAACATAATCCAATATCTATTTTTGCAATTCAAGAACCATATCAAACTGCTACAGCTACTAACCAAATTCTGTACTTTACATTATGGTTTACACTTAGTGCTGTACAGTTGTATAGCCTTTAATAAATACATGATGCCATGTATCCATTATTACAGTATCATGCAGAACAGTTTCACTGCCCAAAAATTGCCGTGTTCCACCTCTTCATCCGTCCCCCTCCACTCTGAACCCCTGGCAACCCTATCTTTATAACAGTTTTACATGTTACTCTGTTAATACAAGATGATAACTACAATAACACTAAATCAGGATTTCTTAACCAGGTGTCCACGGATTACCAAGGGGTCCATGGAAAGATTTCAGGGAGTCCATGAGCTTGAATTGAAAAAAATCAACTTGATTAGATGTCCAACATGATATGTGTAACCTTGTCAAAAACTACACCACAGTTTAATGTTCTTATTCAAGATCAACAACGGTCTGAACATTGACATGTCTTTTAAGAATAAAATTTAACTTTAACTTTCCTATATTTTTTTATGTATTGGATTATTATTTAATGTGTTAAGAAAGAAGCATGTATGTATAGTAATATATATCTTATTTTAGTAACTGTATTTCAATGTATGCAACTTATTTCCTTTGTAATTTTACTTTATGCTTTTAAAAACATTATTCCTGTGGGGATGTGTTGCTATGGGTGTGATATATTTATTAAATAATACACAGTCTAGTGTGGACTTAGTATGATTTTTATTTTTGGTGGAGTGTGTTCTGAGTACAGTGGATAACTGCCTGCAAAAAGGTTGGTAAGGATGGCAGAGATGGCTTTATGACGCCATGGGGAAATGAATTTCTAAATGTGTGCCAAAAATAATCATTTGAACAGCTGTTGAACCTTGTAGGTTATCAGGTATTGAAATATAGGAAAGTTGTAAAACATAATTTTGAATAATCTAAAATTTAATTTAAAGACATGCCAGTGTTGAATGTTACAAACTATACACCACTACATTCTGAGAGGGGTCTGTGGTTTTCATCTGACTGGCAAATGTGTCCATGGAACAAAAAGGGTTAAGAACCCCTGTACTAAATCTACTATAGAGAAAGCCTTTCTTCCTCTTCTTACTTGTGTAAAATATGACTTACTCTGGTTGAAGTAGATTTGGCCATCTCAGAGCCTGAGCTATTCAGCTGACCCATAACTGACTCCTAGGACAGCATCTTGAGACTCCAGAATTCCACAGAGCACTGACGGGTGATCAGTGCTTTGTTGTCCATAATGTTAACAGAGTACTCTTTCTGACGCCTGAGGAGGAAGAGCTTTTAAACAAAAAAGAAATAAGCAAATAAAATTCAGAAGAAATATGATGAGAGGAAAAAGAAAACCAAGAACTTCCGGGGGAGCAGGTCCAGCAAGGCAAGCTTCTTGTAGGCATTCTTTCCAGGCCAGGCCAGTGTGGTTGAGCAGATGGTTATGTGCTAGAGAGCAAGGAGCTGGTGTTCCGTCTGAGGAAAATCAAAGCCCATAAAAGCAAATAATTCGTCTCTCCCACCCTAGCTCAAGTAATAAAGGTGTTTATTGTTCTATGAAAAAAAATAATTTTCCTATTTATGGATCCACTATTATGGATCCTATTTATGATCCTATTATGGATCAGCTGACTTCAGTGGGACTTGCCCAAGCTCCACCTAGCTAGGCTAGATAGGTTTTGGGTTAGATTTAGGCTTGCTCCATAAATCTTTCTCTTTCTTCTAGGGCCAGCAGTTCTGCATCTGTGCAGCAGTTGTTATTCTTATGGTAGACCATAAAAACACAGAAGGATGAGTGGGAGGTCACAGGAGCACACAGCCTCATCTAGAAACTGTCTTACTCACACTTCTTCCCATTCCATTGGCCAAGCAAATAATATGATCACTATCAATGGGTCAGGGAAGCAACTCC
This sequence comes from Dasypus novemcinctus, assembly GCF_030445035.2. Lineage (NCBI taxonomy): Eukaryota > Metazoa > Chordata > Mammalia > Cingulata > Dasypodidae > Dasypus > Dasypus novemcinctus. The sequence goes on along the minus strand of NC_080684.1, from coordinate 83,098,103 downwards.
AGCCATAGTGGGAATCAATGAACATCACCTGGCACAGGGCACAGGTATAATTCTAATACAAGAAGAAAGTGAAGAATTGGGAACACCACTTCTGCCTACTAGAGTGACCTATTGGGAAAAAAACCTGTCACTAGTAGGGGATGCTAAGAGAGCTTAGTAGACATAAATACTTTCTAAAAAATATGGAGAAGGTAGGGAGCAAGGGGAGGTGATAGGGACAAGAGAGGAAAGAAGAGTTTTGATTGAAAGTTGAAAAGATTAGCAGCCAAGGACAAATTAAATGCAGTTTCAAAGTGAATGTGGGTTAATTTAGGGCAGTAGGAAGGGAAGAGTTATTGAATGTTTATTAGATTCAAAGCACTGCACTAGCAATTTGCATATCCTATATCATATAATCCTTTCAGCAACATTTGGGGTACAGATTACTATACTACTTTTAGAAAAGTAAAATAAGGCTCAAAGAGTTTATGTAAGTTGCCAAAGATCACCCAAAAAATAAACATATTGCTAGGATTGTCTCATTCCCAAGTCCACTGTATCATGTATTGGTTCTTCTTCAGCAGGACTGGAAGGGAGGGAACTGATTTGAGAGACATTTTTTTTTTTTAAAGATTTATTTATTTATTTAATTTCCCCCCCCTCCCCTGGTTGTCTGTTCTTGGTGTCTATTTGCTGCGTCTTGTTTCTTTGTCCGCTTCTGTTGTCGTCAGCGGCACGGGAAGTGTGGGCGGCGCCATTCCTGGGCAGGCTGCTCTTTCTTTTCAAGCTGGGCGGCTTTCCTCACGGGCGCACTCCTTGCGCGTGGGGCTCCCCCACGCGGGGGACACCCTTGCGTGGCACGGCACTCCTTGCGCGTGTCAGCACTGCGCATGGCCAGCTCCACACGGGTCAGGGAGGCCCGGGGTTTGAACCGCGGACCTCCCATATGGTAGACGGACGCCCTAACCACTGGGCCAAAGTCCGTTTCCAGAGAGACATTTTAGAAATCAAATTTATAGGACTTTTTGGCCACATTAGATATGATGGTAAAATTTAAAAAGGAAAGTAAGATGACTCCTAAGCTTCTGCTTGGGTAATGGAGTGATGGTACCTATTAACTAAGGTGGGAAACACAGAGGAAGGGCCAGTGTGTGAGCTGAAAGACCTGAATTTGTTTTTTGTTTTTTTTTATTTGTCTGCTTGTTTTTAAAGACTTATTTATTTATTTATATCCCCCACCCCCACGCCGGTCTGCTCTGTCCATTCGCTGTGTGTTCTTCTGTGTCTGCTTGTGTTCTCATTAGGCAACTGTGGGAACCAATCCTGCAACCTTCCAACTGGGAGAGAGACACTCTCTCTTACGCCACCTCAGCAGCCTGGTCTGCTGCATCTCTTATTATCTCTCCTCTGCGTCTCTTTTAGTTGTGTCATCTTACTGTGCCAGCTCTCCACGTCGGCTGGCACTCCTGCGTGGAGCAGCGCTCCTGTGTGGGGCAGTAGTCTGCACAGGGCAGCACGCCACATGGGCCAGCTCTCCACATGAGCCAGGTTGCCTTCACCAGGGGGCCCTGGGCATTGAACCCTGGACCTCCTATATGTTGGACGGGAGCCCAACTACTTAAGCCACATTCGCTTCCCAGACCTGAATTTGTTTTTGATTCTTTGTGTTGGTGAGGCCCATCTCACACAGGTAGCCTGCAAATAGTTGGAATTTGGATTTTAGAGCTCAAGAAGAAGCCAGTCCTGGAGAAATCACTCCAGAAATAAGAGTGAGTCCAAGCATTGAAAATATTGGCAAAAATATGACTTTGTCTTGCACAGCTCATGTTCAGGGAAAGACTAACAATTTAACATACTGTTAAATACATGTGTCTAATCATATGCATTAGGGTACACAAGTCCAAGTAGTGGGAGATTAGGTTGAAAAGATAAATTTGTACCCAATCACAACTGGCCGTGAATGCTGGAACAGGGCATTTGAACTTTCATCAAGAAGGAACCACTATAGGTTTTTGCGCTAGCTTTCACAGAGGAGCCTGACTTTTAGGAAAACTAATGTAGCAGCAAGATATGAGCTGTACCAAAGTTGGGAGACCAAGCAGAAAGGCTATATAGCATTAGTTTTTGTAAGCGCTAACAAGAACCTAAACAGGGTAGTAGCAGCAGCAATAGAAATAAAGGAACAGATGGGAGAATTGCTTTGGAAAAAATTATTGTGCAGCACAGTAACTATTGTGCATATCATTAAATAAGTGTCAAGTTAATTTTGTAACTTCATTTGGCTCTAATGGTTTCCTCTCTTCAGGTATACATAGCCTTCATAATTTATCAGTCATCTGTTTGCATATTTTTAAATTATGAGTTATAATTTCCATAAGGAGAGGGACTGTGACTGTTTTGTTCTCTACTATTTCCACAACATCCATCAAAGTAGGCATTGATTAAATATTTATTGAATGAGTGGATGGATGCAAATTGCCCCTGCACATTCAGCATATTCGTTTCCAGGGTCTCTTCACATTTGCTCTTTATCCCCTCCCTGTCTCTCATCTTCCCACCAGATCTGTCCTGCACCCTGACTTCCTTACAGTGAGAACTTACCTTCCATGAACAACTAGATTACTCAACAGTGTGCATTCAGTGAAATACAGATGCAGTTTTTCCCCAATCACCACCCTCCACCAAGCTAAGCTGACTCTCTCTACTATTCCTTAACGATATCTCAGACATATCCAATCACCTCCCAGACATGTAAAATATTGAAAACTCTTTCAATCCAGTTTAAACCACCAGTTTTATTTTCTTAGCCTCCCCAAACTTGGGCTTCCCCCAAAAGACTGGCACCATCTCTTTTCTAAATCTCAATTCCCCAGGTTGGAGCAAGAAGGAGAGGTTGGAGGGAAAGGCAAACTTCTTCATACTTAATTAGGTTTGCATTCCAGTCCTCTGGTGGTGGTCTCCTGATTTTTTAGCTAAAACCTGCTATCAATAATCTCCATGTGCCAGGTGGCCACTACTTGCTCTCTCAAAGGAGTGATGTCTTAAGACCTGCAAGAACTCTGTAGCAGTTTTCTCTATGGGACTTCTGACTCTACCACAAAAGGATTCAAGACTCCCTAAACTTGTCCCCATTATCCACTTCTATAGTGGTCATATTTTTGGAGAGGCAAACAGTAAGATCTTCCCACCAGGCTGTTCATTTCAACTACAATGATTCTCTCTTCTCTTTTCCCTTTGATTTTTCCTTCATGTCAACTGAGGCAGGAAGGGAACTTCCTGGACTAGCATGGATTGTTTAAGGTAGCAGAGTTGATTCAATCGCCCCTTAATAAGTCATGGAGAATTCACTAGCCCCAATATTTTCATAACTCTCTAGCATTCTAATGTGAAAGTGAAATTACTTTATACCTCTTTAGATGCAGCTTTGGATCCTATTTTCCAATAGTACATGCATATAACATCCAATTATAGGTGAAAGCCCCTAAACCTCATTTTGCAAACCCTGAATGGTCATTTAAACTTGTATCTACTATTTAATAAACTTGAGTTAAGTGTTGTGTGAACAAACATTTAATGAGTAGCTAAAATAGGGCAGTCAATGAAAAAGTGAAATAAAGTCCAGCTGGAATAGCTCTGGGCTACGAGTCACTTGTCCATTTATTAACTTTGGCTCTAATAATTTCTCTATTTCAAGTACCAGATAGACTACATGATTATTCTCAAAGCCCTTTTTTTGTCTTTATTTTTTTAATGTTACATTCAAAAAATATGAGGTCCCCATATACCCCCTCCCCCCCTCACCCCACTCCTTCCCTCATAACAACCTCCTCCATCATCATGAGACATTCATTGCATTTGGTGAATACATCTCTGAGCACCGCTGCACCTCATAGTCAATGGTCCACATCATAGCCTACACTCTCCCACAGTCCACCCAGTAGGCCATGGGAGGACATACAATGTCCGGTAACTGTCCCTGCAGCACCACCCAGGACAACTCCAAGTCCCGAAAATGCCCCCACATCTCATCTTTTCCTCCCACTTCCTACCCCCAGTAGCCACCATGGCTACTTTCTCCACATCAATGTCACATTTTCTTTGATTACTAATCACAATAGTTCATGAATAGAATATCAGTAAGTCCACTCTAATCCATACTCTATTCCTCCATCCTGTGGACCTTATGGACCTTAGAGTGGTGTGTCCACTCCACATCTATATCAAGAGGGGGCTTAGATTCCACATGGATGCTGGATGCAATTCTCCTGCTTCCAGTTGTAGGCACTCTTGGCTCCCTGGTGTGGTGGTTGACCCTCTTCACCTCCATGTTAGCTGAGTGGGGTAAGTTCAATAAACCAGAGTGTAGGAGTTGCAAGTCTGTTGAGGCTCAGGGCCTGGCTATCACATGGTCAGTCCAGAGATTCAGGTCCCCTGGGTATACACTAAACCCCAGCGCCAACTACAGATCCAGTAAAAGTAACAGGAGAGGCTTGTGAACAAAGATCACATCTGAGTCCAGCTCCGTCACACAGAAACACAAACTCCAAAGTAGGGCCAACGGACATAGCACTGAACTCCATCTGCCATGACCATAGAAACTGTGGGTCTCTGTAGCCCTCAGAAGAACCAATACCTGGGGTTGTATCTGCTTTATCTGTCTCTGGGACTCTGCTCAGGTGTGCATAAGGGCAATCCCTCTGATAACTGCCCAGCTCTTTTTGGAGACTCATAGCCATATAAAATCATTTGTCCTTTCCATTTCCCCCTTTTATTCAGGTCAAAAAGCATTTTTTGACACATTTCTGAACATCAGGAGGAAATGTGGCAAGAAGCTTTTCTGTAGTCAGAACTCTTCAGATTGAAGGTGGCAAAGTCATATTGGCTTATGTAAAAACATAAAAAGTAAAGAAATTTAGTGACTCATGTAACTGAAGAGTCCAGGAATATCTTGTTTTCAGGTGCAATGGGATGGAGGGACTCAGATGTTGTTATCAGAACCTGTTCTCTCTATAAATATCTTCTGTCTCCTTCTCTCTGCATTGATATCACTCTTAAGGAGTCCTTTCCACAGGAGGACCCTCAGCAGCTCTGGGATTACATCCTCAAACCTCCAAGTCCAGTGGAGAGATTATCTCTTTCCAACACATCCTATGAAATTCTAGTCCATTTTCTCATTGACTTAAATTGGGTCACATGTTTGTCCCCAAACCAATCACTGTATAGAATAAAAATATATACACTGAATTGGTTTAGCCCTGGCTCACATATCTCCGTTTAGAACCAGGAGTTCATTCAGGCTCCTCCAAATCATATGGACTGAGAATGAGAAAGGCTGATTTCCCAAGAAAAACTAAGGCACCATTAACAGAAGAAGGGGCAATGGATCCTGGACAGGCAAAACAAATGCCCCAACAGATTTTAATGGCAATCAGAGAAAGAAAGTATATTGTAGCCACTGAATAAAGTGGTCTTTTTAAGTTTTCCCCATCTCAAGCCATCAACAGTTGACTTCACAAGAGACATATTATTATACCTCTCTAAGTATTTTCTTGGACACCATGCTATCATCCCACTGATCACTTATTAATACATTTTGTATAATGCACAACTTTTTAAGTTGTAAAGACCAGCAACGAATACAGTCTAGCTCAAGAAGAACTGATTATAAGAATACATGGGGGAAGTGGACTTGGCCCAGTGGATAGGGCATCCATCTACCACATGGGAGGTCCGTGGTTCAAACCCCGGGCCTCCTTGACCCGTGTGGAGCTGGCCTATGTGCAGTGCTGATGCGCGCAAGGAGTGCCCTGCCACACAGAGGTGTCCCCCGCATAGGGGAACTCCACGTGCAAGGAGTGTGAGAGAGCTGCACAGCGCAAAGGAAAGTGCAGCCTGCCCAGAAATGGCTCCGCACACACAGAGAGCTGACACAGCAAGATGATGCAACAAAAAGAAACACAGATTCCCGTGCCACTGACAACAACAGAAGCAGACTAAGAAGAACACACAGCAAATGGACACAGAGAACAGACAACTGGGGCAGGGGGAGTGGGGAGGGGAAGGGGAGAGAAATTAAAAACATAAATCTTTAAAAAAAAAATACATGGATTTCATGAACATCCAAAAGCTCCAGTATACTAAACCCTCAAGGAAACTGAAAGTTCGTCAGAAATATTTAAGGCCTCTTTCCCTTGGGATCTGCAACATCTCTTGCTTGCATAATCTCTGCTTACTCCATATATCTCCTCCATTTTACTCGCTTTACCAATCGGCTTACTCTACTAACTCATCACTTCCACGGCCATACAACCTTTGCTTAAACAAGGCTTTGAATTGCCACAATCTATTGGTTCTGTCTCTACCTTACTTCTTCCCTTGGTACTATGTGCCTCAGTTTCATAATTTCTTAATTCTGAATTCCTGACTGAGAAATTTCAGTGTCTCAGCTCATTTTTATTTATTTATTTTTTGATGGACCATGCTTAGGCTTGGTTTTCACTCTTGGGTTAAACACCCTGGGTCTCAAAGGAAAGAAATTGATAAATGTCATAGAGAATATGGCTCATATCATGGATAGGGCAGCAAGCTAGGGTTGAGGGAGATTTCTTTGAAAGTTTATATGGTTAGACACACACTGTCCAGTTCTTCTAGTACATGGAAGAGCTATATGGGATTGCCCTAAAGAATCTCTTCACCTTTCAGAAAGTGGTTTGTAGGCAGCTAATTCATGAGCTCCTTGACTGATCTTCAAGTTTTGTTTTACAAGAATATTTACAAAAGTCTGATGATAAATGAAGTTCAGACTCTAATGCAAATAATGAATTCACTGTAGCTTTAAAATAGAAGACTTTAAACATCAAAATGGAAATTAAACTGGGGAGTGGAACAACAGGAAAGAGGAAAGGAGAAAATGAACTTTAAAAAGGAGCAGTCTCTCTGATATGAAATAATTAGAATAAGGAAACTCATAGAGTCAGAAATTAGAATATAGGTTACCAAGAGATGGGTTGAGGGTAGGGAATGGGGAGTTAATGCTTAAATCATATAGTTTCTCTTTCAGGTGATGGAAAAGTTTTAGTAATGGATGGTAGTGATGGTAGCACAACATTGTGAATGTAATTAACAGCACTGAATTATATATTTGAATGTGGTTGAAAGGAGAAATTTTAGGTATGTGCTACTAGAATTTTAAAAATTTAAAAACCATAGGACTATACAACAGAAACAGTGAACCCTAACCTTGGACTATAGTTAGTCTAATTATAATAATATTCTTTCAGCAATTGTTACAAACGTACCACACAAAAATGTAAGGTATTAATAACAGACAGGGTATATGGGAACTCTGTATTTTCTGCATGATTTTTCTGTCAACGTACAAATTCTCTAATAAAAAAATGAAGGCATAAGGAGAATCTCAAAATGGAGAACCCTGCATAATGACAGAAAGTCTAACGTGTTTCAGATTAAAATCTGAATACCTGATGCCCAGACTAATCTTTTTCTCTGCTCGCAAATCAGAATCATATCGATTTCCAATAATATTTACCTCCTTGAATCTGAAGTAAGAAGAAAATCGATGTTGTGTTTTGCCCAGTTAGCTGTTCCCATCGTGAATTTTACTGAAGGCTCAAATCAGGTTTATGAGGTACCAACTGTCCTTAGGAACTAAAGTATTAAGATATATGGTATTACATGCAAGGCAGCATAAATTTTAGAAGTGAGTCACTTTAAAAACCAAGAACCACAAATTCAATTAAATTTTCAAATAAAAGATAAAGTACTAGAATAATCCATATGAATTTTAAACCCAGAAGTTTCTCTGCCTTAAATTACTTTCACACTCCAATTTAAACTCAGCAACATTATGTTGCTGTCACACTTCTTTGTTCTCCTAAAGTAAAAAGAAAAAAACATTCTGTATATAGCTGACAAAATAGGAGAGTGTCTGCCAGCATGTTCTGTATTCATGTCTAACATAATGTAGAGTCTATGCAGAACACATGGTCTAAAAACACCCCAAAGCCTCTTCTTTACTGGCTTAACACAGCAGTATGTTTTTCCAGCATGTTTGCACTACCTACAATACATATCTTGCATAAGCGTGGATTCCTTTTGAATGTTCAAGTCATGCAGTGTTTTCACATGCTTTATGTGCATTTGAATTATCACCCACATTTTTGGAAGTGCAATTCCTTCTGCCTTCAGCATTGAATTTAATACTGCTCAAATGACATCATTTTAAATTCCATCCAACAGAATGACAATAATGTCTATAACAGAAGTTTGACATATTTAGTTCTCTCAAATAGGGGGTTGATTTAGTAGCTAAATTGGAAATTCCTGAGTATATTTTTGAAAAGTAATTCAGTGTGAAAATTATTAATGGTTTAGAATTGTACATAAAGTGTTTTTATTTTTCCTCACTTCCTTATCCAGAGAGATCTGTTGCTTCATGTCAGATAAATTTCCAGGTGACAAAATGCATTCTGTTGTTGGAACACGAAGTTAGACAATTTCAGTTAATTCCACTGCCATTTTTTATTACAGATGAGACCCATCGGTCATGATGGCTACCATCCCACCTCTGTGGCTGAGTGGCTGGATTCCATTGATCTGGGAGACTACACCAAAGCCTTTCTAATTAATGGCTACACTTCGATGGACCTGTTGAAAAAAATCTGGGAAGTTGAACTTATTAATGTAAGTTGGTCTCTTAATGACACCTTAGCCAATCAACTTTGATAAATGAAATCTTTGTTATAGATGGGTGGTTTTTTTTTTCTTGTTTATAACTGTTTGTACCTCCAGCAAGGATTTAGAGATCTGCCTTCTGTTTTTACTATACATTTCCCTTGGCTTCATTCAAGATCCAGTCATTTTGTTTTGAAGTTTTGATATGGGGTACTAGAAGGAAAAGAGAGCATTTTCAAGGGGTTTTACATTATCCAAGAAAATCTTCAAAGTATTATTGGATTTTCCATTTTAGGAAATCTTGTCAGAATATGTTTAGGATACAGACATTATAACAAATAGGCTTCCATTCTGATCTTTGCTCATTGTCATTGTTAAAGATTAAAGTTACCATTTTTAGTTTTCTATCTCCATCATATTGCCTTGTCTCTATTCCTTAATTGCACATACAAACTCCATGCTTGAAGAGATTGCTTTTGTACTTATTAAATAGACTGCCATAATATCACATTTTAATTTTCAGAGTTGATGTCTAAACTTTTCTTGTCTCTGTTTTATGCTTAAACTTGACATCAACTTCCTATAAAAACTGACCGACATATGTTGCAATATGTTCAAGCCCAAAAAGATCAACTAAGCCTGTGTAAAAGACTTTGATATTTTCTCATTACATTTTACCTGCTATTCTCTTTCTAATGGGATAAATAAAGAAAAAATGATATAAAGATAGTATAAAGCTATCATGCATTCAAATTATATGTCATTATAAACATTTCTTTTCACAATGACTGTGAGCAATCTTCTAAAAGAATTTTAAAATTTTTATACTTAATATTCTGACTGACAAAAAGCATTCATGAACTGAAAGATAAAGCAAATAAATTTCTGCTGGTTCAAAATTGCTCTACTCTTCAATCCACTTTTTCTCCAAAAGTCCAGTCTGTGCATATTATGTCATTATTTATTTTAAATGTTGGTTATTATTATTAATTATTTTTGCATTAAAAGTCTGACATTATTTGAGTTCTTGTATCTAAAAGTCACTTTAAATGGACAAATTCTTGGCTCCTTCTTCTAATTTACCATAAGAAAACTTTGACTTTTTAGGAATTCTTATTCCCTCACAAAAGATCGTTTCAGAAGAAACTCACCCTCTGACTAAAAGCCCCGTGTTAACACTTTCTTGCACAATCTGTGTGGCAATGGAACTGAAACTATTACTTTTCAGTTGCATCAGACTGAAATTTCAGTTCTTCTCCAAGAACTAGACGCTCATTTCATGGCTACTCTGAAATTTGTTGGGCGGGGGTATCTTCCATAGATCTACCAAGCCACCCACCTTCCAAGCTGAATTGCATTCCAGTGAATGGTATAGATTGACAAATATTTTTATGCAACATCTTCTGAATAATATTGCTCCAACTGAAAGGCAGATACTTGCAGGAAGTAACACATGCTGTCTCTTTAAGAATTTTCCCTTTAGCTACACTTGCTATAATACGTTCTGACTTCACTCTGGGAAGAAGTGCCTGTTACAAGCTTTATAAGCCAGAGTCACTGTGTTTTAGACCGTAAGGCCAGATTTCTCTGACTTGGAGTAAGAGATATGTGTCTACCACCAACCCAATATATTTCCCTTAAAGTAAACATTGAATTTAAAATCCTTGTGACTTCTTTATGGGCAAGTTCACACTCTTGATGAGGAGGCCTTAACTCTGTAGATATATTTATTATGGACAAAAACTTATCTTCACCTTTGGACTTGGAAATCAGAAAACAAATCTTTATGCCAACTTGAACTGCTACAAGAGCAGTTCATTGGATGCTTTGGGTTGGTTTTTAAATGAGAGAAAAGCAGAAAACATGTGCCTTTTGACCTAAAAAGCTTTTGACTAGTCTCAAATTCAACATTTTCATTTGTTCCAATTAATGAAGGAAGCATCTAAATTTGAGACAATCTTATATATAATATATGAGCCCAATAATCCCGTATTAAATATGCATAGTTTGTTCTTCTCTAGCTTAATATACAATTACACTGATTCAGTGTAGAGCCGTTTAGTAAAGTTCGCATCCTAAACCATTGGAATTAATGGCTAGTTTTGGGTTTTTTTGGGAGAATTTTGCTATTTTTTTCTCATTTAAATAATACCCATGAACTTTATTAGTTGAAATTGATTTAAAGTGAAACATTTTTTATCATAATGCTTGAGGAAATGTGGAAATTTGGTTAAGTAAGGGTTATTTAACAAGTGCACGGTATAAATGGTTTTATATAAAAATATAATAACTGACCACACTAATGAATACTATTAATAATAGGGAAAATTGGGAAGGGGGCAGGGGTAAATATGAGAACGCTATACTTGCTGTATGACCTTTCTGTAAATATACAACTGCTCCAACAAAAAATAATAAATAATGCCTTCGTAGTCCCTAGTAAAAGTATAGCTGTAGGGAAGTGCATATGGCTCAAGCAGTTTGGTGCCGCCAACCACATGGGAGGTCCCGCGTTCAGTTCCTGAGACCTCCTAAAGAAGATGAGCAAGACAGCAAGTTGATGTGGCAAGCTGTCACAAAAAGATGACACAATGAAGAGACACAACAAGGAAACACAATGAGAGACATAGCAAGCGGGAGTGGAGGGGCTCAAGCTGTTAGACATCTCACTCCCACACAGAAGGTCCCGAGTTCTATTCCCAGTGCCTCCTTAAAAAAAAGAAGACAAACACAAAATAAACAGACACAGAGAGCAGGCAGCAGGCACAAACAGTAGGGGGGGGGGAATAAATAAAATAAATCCCTAAAAAATAAGTATAGCTGTAAATAAATGAGATTCCCTTCTCTCAATCCCTCCTTTTCCTGAATTTTAGATTTCTTCTTCCAACACTCACCTGAAGTCAAGAAGTCAAGGTCATAGCTAGCGAGGGGCAGAAGCAGACTATAAATACCACACAGTCTTGCTCTAGAGACCGTACACGTTTTCATACTGCTTTAAATCCTATGGTAGAACACATGATGAGGGAGAAGGTCTGTCTCCTGGAAAGTCTGATTAACTCCTAGAAGAAACTGAATAATAAAACTGGTTTCAGTTAAACATTGCTGTCCATCAGGAAATGCCTTATGTCCATGTATTTCAGTGTATCTGAAGCAAACTTTATGGAGACTTAATTCCTAAACTTGAAATTTCCAGGTTTGTCTTCTAGACATAATGATCCCCAAATTCCAATCCATGGATGGAATGGTTAAAGTTTCTGATTATAGCTGATTATAGCTTTATTATAGAAAACCGATACAAATAAGAATCCAAAAGAAGAGACATGGGAGGGTCTCAAATGCAAGCTTCCATGACCTTTCCTTGTGGAGTCAGAGCACTTCACCCTCCTGACACAGCAGTAATATATTTTCTCTATCATGGAAGCAGGATTGATAGAATCGATGTCCACTTTGTTGAAATCTGCAGTCCCCTTTTCCAATGAGTAGTTAATTTTAAAGAGACCAAATGACTTCAGAAGTTGTTGTTCTATGTAAAGAGAACTGATAAGTGTGGGCTGTCTTTGATACAGAAGTTTGCTGGTGGAGAAGAAGAAAGGGTGATGAGGCTGACTGCTAATAAAGTTTTAAATAACTCCAGGATTATGAAATAATATTGATTAAGCCTCCCCGTTTCACATGGCAAATATTCGTTAGACAAATATTAATATATTCTATGTGCATATAATGAGTTTCTCCAAAGCATTCCCATGAGAGAATAAAAACCCTACAAAATTGTGGCTTGAAAAATATAAATATTTTTGCAATTGTTATCTTCAAAGAGTCCCCAAAGTTCTTTTTCTTGCCATACTATGATATTGAAAAACAAGATTATTTGGTTAATCAGGGTTTTTGTCACAAAGCTACCTACTCTTTAGGAAGAATGGGGGAGAGTGGTGAGAATTCCATATCTCAATATCAGTATTGTCAGCAATGGAAATCAAGCCAAGAGAAACATTTTAAACATGCAGTATTGCCAGTTTTACAGGTCATGTGTGTTTAGCTTTGGAGAATGAAACATATGCCAATAATTATCCCTTTTAATCCTTTGTCTATGCTTTATACTCAGAAGCTGAAGTTGTACTGATAGCTCTGCTTTGCTCCTGTATCTGCCACTGTCATTTATAATACCATTAATACTACTTCCACTTTTGTAGCAGATATTTTAGTGTTAAACTATGAATAAGTAAAGAGAGATTGTCAAGTAAATTCTTCCTTCTGCAGATGCTAGCTGGATGAACCTCTAGCTTGAATTATAGCCCCTCCAAAAGCTTGTTAAAAGAATTAAAGACTAGTTAACAGCGCCTAAGTACATAAGTTTTGTTTTCCAACTTAGGTTACTCGGGCTTCCATATGGTATTACCATGTTTGTATAATAGTTCCTACTGCTATTGAAAACCTAAACAGCCCTGCCTAGGGGAAATTTTAAATAAAAGACCCACAGATTTTCTACATGAAATAAATGCATACAGATATGAAATTAAAAATAACATATTCCTATGAACCATACAAACACCTTGCTATCTATTTTCTAGATGCAAAAAAAAAAGTATTGAAAGAATTAAAAGCAATGTAAACTTTTCTTTTGACTGTGTACCTACAAAGTAGATTATGATAATACAAAATAAATATGAACATTATTCAATATATTAATTTCTTCCCATTGGCTTTACCATCTAAGGAAATAATTCCAGAAAAGAACCAATAATGAGTATTTATGGACAAGTGATGAAGCCTGTTTCCACATTTGTTTGGAAAACAAAGAAGAGTTGGAGCACATTTTTGGAAATTTTGACTTTTCCATGTAGCTTCCCACACAAAGGAAGAATTAACCCAAATTAGCATCTTGATCACTGATCCTATGACACTGCAGAAACCAAGCCAAAATTAAATAACTGGAAAATAAAATTTTCTTTAGATGTAAACAGATGTTCATTCTGGGATGTATGTGTGTTTTGTTGCTTATATTGGGGATGTAAACAAGAAAAGAGTCTGGGAAAGGGTTTAAAAAAAAAAAAGACATCAACCATATATAGTGTAAATTGAATGCCTAAATTTATTATAATTGAGATTGCCAGATTACTATAATGAACTTGCTCTGGATAAGAAATTATACAGAGTTTCTAGCATTGTTTTAAGGTCACAGTTAAAATTCCTCATAGATAAAATGGATCTATTCCAAAATATGCATTTTTATTTCTTCTGCCTGTCCCAGGCTTATGATATCCTACAGTATTAATAATGATAAAACTATTTATTGAATGGACAAAAAAAATCCAAGTCTTCAGACAGTCTTAAATCTTTGCTCACAAGAACAAAATCAGTTTTAAAAATCTCACTAGAGTGGCTGTTTGTTTTCTAAATGCCTTTGTGTATAGACAAATAAAATAACTTAGGTAGCAATACCCATTAAGTGTCCCATAAAAATTATTTCATAAGTCCCTTGAAAATCATTGGGACTTATTTTTGCAACAGTAATTTGATTAGAAGATCATTTGCTTCTTGCCTAATAGCTATTGAAACTATACTTAAATCATTCTTTCATTTAGAGCTGTCAGATATTTTTGCAATCCCATTCATTTAATTTCCACCTTCCGAAGGAAATTTTGTGATAATCTAATCATTAGAAGATGTACTGGGATGTTTTCAAAGGGGACTTTCTAATTTTGTGTTAAATCTTTAGTAATATGACTTCATTTGCTTTAAATACTATAGTGAAATAGTCCTATCAGTATCAAATTTGGACTCATTACCTGCTTTGAAGCTCTTATTTCATGATTAGCATTATAAACTTACACTCCTGCCTACCCTCCCCTCATTGCTATAGCTGCAATTAAATGTGCTCCCTAAAAATCTTTTTTGAATCATGCATTGAGTGTGTTTGTGTGTGTGTTGGATAAAGGCAAATGATAATAACGTAATTTATGCTCACAAACAAGAATAATCAGCAAATTCATAAATTGCAGGGGAGGAAGGGAAGCATAGATATTATAATTCCATTTCCAAATCCAATTAATTTAAGTAAAAGGTTATGTCTCCACTATAGGACATTAATAAATGAGAAAAATATTCATATTTCCACACCAGGGAGGCTACATCAGTCAACACTTCAAATGTTAATAACTTTAATCAAAGCCGTAGGCTTTAACTAAGTGACTAGATATGAGTATTCAAGTGTAAAACAAACTTTAAAAATTATCTGTAGATTTTAAGTATTTCATTTATACCCAATACTCAATGGATGATTAGATTTCAGACATTGCAACTAATGGTAAGTTGTCACACATACTATGTGAAGCTCAAATAGTGAGCAAACTAGACTTGGTAGAGTACTAACAGAAAGCAACTTTAGCACTGGGTCCTTCATTTAGCACATCACCCAGCATCCCCCACTCTTTCCTCCCAGCATCTACAAATCATATATATATTCAGCCCCCTTTCTGCTGAGGTCACTTCATTCCCTCAATTGAGGTCTTTTTTTTCTCTCTCTACGTCCCCCCATCCCAGCTGTCTGCTCTCTCTGTCCATTCGCTGTATGTTCTTCTGTGACCGCTTCTATCCTTATCAGCGGCACCAGGAATCTATGTTTCTGCACTGGGAATCTGTGTTTCTTTTTGTTGCATCATCTTGCTGAGTCAGCTCTCCGTGTGTGCGGTGCCATTCTTGGACAGGCTGCACTTTCTTTCGTTCTGGGCAGCTCTCCTTATGGGGCACACTCCTTGCGCATGGGGCTCCCCTACGCTGGGGACACCCCTGTGTGGCACGGTACTCCTTGTGCGTATCAGCACTGTGCATGGGCCAGCTCCACACAGGTCAGGAGGCCCGAGGTTTGAACCACAGACCTCCCATGTGGTAGGCGGACACCCTATCCACTGGGCCAAGTCCACTTCCCTCAGTTGAGGTCTTTTTGAAGAACCTAGAATTCTCTTTTGGTTGGGGTCTTTTTGAAGATAGCTTATGAATCGCACCTTTTCATGGGTTCACATCCAGATGGGAAACCCACATTCACTCTGCTAATGGACACGCAGTTCTTTCCTCACAATCCTTCAGGACAACTCTACATAGCCTCTCACATTTAGACTTTTTCAGAACATGTATCAGGTTAAAGATCCTAGAATACCCTCCCCAATCCCACATCTAAATTTCAAATTCTTCCAGGGATTTTCTTGAAGGTTCCCTAATGTGGCCCACATTTTGGGAAAAGCACATTTCCCATACAACAAGGACAGTCCTCTCCTAAATAATTACTCACTTTCCAGTGATTTTTTCAGCCTTTTCATGTGTGGCCTACAAGTTGGTGATGGACCAAGACTGGTTTTACTGCCTCCACTATCATTCAGCATGTTTTGCTTGTCCATCACCTATTATACTGCTCTCTCAGCTTTAAGGCCTGGACTTAAACTAGATATAAATATAATATAATGAAATGAACTTAACACCAAAACTTGATGAAATAATGTAGCTTCTCTTTTCCATTTAAAGCCAATTGGCAGTCTTGCAGTGCCTCAGCATCAATATTTAATGGAATAGACATTATTAAAGTGTTGATATTGGAATTAGTGTGCACACACACACACTCACAAAATGAAATTAAACAAGGTATTTTGGCTTGAGAAGATGGTCTTGAGCATTCAGTAATAAGTGAACTTCATGAAGAATCATGACCTTCTGATTATAGGCATTTATAATTCATCTCTCTGCAAAAAAAGGACAATCATGTTCTGATTCTCCAGAAATTTTTACTTTAAAAAGTTATTTTCATGGACATCTGGGTTTTTTCCACCCAGATCATGTTCACTCTTTTTAAAATAAACTTTTTATTTTGAAATAATTTCAAACTTACAAGAAAGTTGCAAAATTAATACAAAACCAATACAGAAATAAAAGCATTCCAGGTTTTTTTCCAAAGAAGCCACCTCCATGCCTTCCCCATTCCAGACCTGAACACATGACCTAGCCTAAGGGAAGCATGTCATTGCAACCTCTACTCCCAGGGGCTACAAAGTGTTCATCAGGACCAACTACGTAATTTGATGGGAGAAGTGAAATATGAAAATTCAGGTCCCCTAGGTCAAAAATTATCAAGAATCTCAAGATGGCAACAGAAGAGCAAATTTAGGAACCTTGTGCAACTGCAAAGTTTGCACCTCCATGAAGCCAGGCCTGCTCTTCATTCCCTTGTGTATGTCCATATCTCCATCTGGTGTCATTTTCCTTCTGCCTGAAGAGCTTCCTTTAATATTTTTAATAATGCAGGTCTGCTGATAATGAATTCTCTCAGCTCTTTTGTCTGAAAAAGACAAAGACTTTATTGTACCTTAAATTTTTGAACGATATCTATCTGGCTATAGAATTCTAGTTTAACAGGGTTGTGGTTTCTTTTTTTCTAGTACTTTAAAGAATTTAGTTCACTGTCCTCTCTTTTGCCTTGTTTATAGCCATAAATATGCTGTCATCCTTTTTTTCTGTTCTTCTGTACTTAACATATCTTTTTTACACCTGTCTGTGCTTAAGGAGTTCTACTTATGACTAGTTTTGAGTAATTTGATTATGATGTGATTTGTTGTCATTTTAATCATGTTCATTCTGTGTGAAGCTTTAGGGAACTTATCTGAAGTTTTTCCTCAATTTGGGAAATTTTGGTCATTATTTCTGCAAAAATTTTTTCGGACCCCCCTTTCTTCTTTCCTTTGTAGACTCCAATTACATGTATATTAGGCCATTAGCTAACTGATGCTCTATTCAGGTTTTTTTCAGTGACTCATTTGGATAGTTTCTATTGCTATGTCTTCGAATTCACTAATCTTTTTTCCTGTAAATATTTGATCTGATGTTTTTCCCATCTGGTGTATTTTTTCATCTCAAATTATAGTTTTCATCCCCAGAATTAGATTTGGGCATTTATATTTTTCATGTATCTATTTAACATGTTCAGTCTTCCCTCTAGCTTTATGAATATGTGGAATATAGTTATAACTGTTTTAATCTTCTTTTCTGATAGCAAATATGTCAGTTCTGGCTTGGTGTGATTGATTGATTTTTCTCCTCATTGTAGGTCCTATTTTCTTGGTCATTTGCATGTCTGGTAATCTTTCTTGCATGTCAGACCTTGTAGCTTTTCCTTTGTTGGGTGCTGGATATCTTTGTATTCTTATAAATATTCTTGAGCTCTGTTCTGGGATACTTTGATCTTTTGGGAGTCTTACTTTTAAGATTGGTTAAGCAAAAACAGAGCATCATTTAGTCTATGGATAATATTTCCCACTACTAAGACAAGAACTTCTGAATGCTTTACCAATACCCTATGATTTTCAAGATTTTTCCAGTCTAAATTGTGGTAACTATTTCTGGCCTGGTTTGAGCTCCAAGTACTAATCCCTCTAATTTTTTCAAGTGATTTTTTTAATCTAACTGTTTTATTTCTCTTCACTACTCAAGCAAATACCATGAAATAAGTTGGTTTAAACACTGGAAATATATTCACTCATGGTTTTGAGGCCAGGGGAAAATGTCCAAATTAAGGCATCATCAAGGCAATGCTTTCTCCATGAAGACTGGCATCCTTGGCTCCTCTGTCACATGGCAAGACACATGGCAATGTCTCCTGGTCTCTCCCTTCTCTTCCAGGTCCCAGTGGTATAGCTTCTTCCTTCCTGTAACTTGCTCTCTGTCTCAATTTCATTCTGCTTAAACAGGACCCCAGTCATAGGATTAAAACCAATCCTGACTGAGGTGAGTCACACTTACCTGATGTAGCCTCATGAAAAGGTCCTACTGACAATGAATTCACATGCACAAGAATGTAATAAATGTAAGAACATGACTTTCTGGGGTGCATACAACTTCAAGCTATCACCCTGGCCTCAGATGTTTTCCTCACATGTATGTGATGATCTGTACTCTCTTCTCTCTAGTCCTCTGCCCAGCAAACTCTAACCACCACCTTTCCCTAGACTCTCAGCTTCTTCTTCTCAATACAGGGAGCCTCTGGGCCCCTTCTGTGGTCTTCCCCCCTGCACCATGGCCTGGAAATTCTCTCAATTTAGTTGTGGTAGTTTGAGGCTTTTGTGGATTCCAGACAATTATGTTCTTAAATTAGTCCATTCCTGTGGGTAGGAACTTATCGTGGGTAGGAACTTTTGATTAAGTAACTTCAATAAGGGCCTCTGATTAGATTACTTCGGTAAGGTGTCATCCAGGGTGGGTCTTAATCCTCTCACTGGATTCCTTGGTATACAGGATGAATACAGAGAGAGGGGGCAGCAGAGAGAATCCCCCAGAAGCTGAGAGAGAAAGTTTCAGAAGCCAGGAGCTGAAATCAACAGAATTGGGAGAGAGAAGGCCACAAGAGTGGAGAGAAAGCTGGAGGAAGCCAGGAGTTGAAAGCAAGGAGACCAGAGCTGAAGGGAGAGAAGCAAAGGCTGCCATTGTGCCCACCATGTGGCAGGGGCAGGGTTAGCTGGCAGCAGTGTCTTCAGGGAAAGAGCTTCGCCTGATGCCTTGATTTGGACATTTTTCTCAGCCTCAGAACTGTTAAGGTTATAAGTAAATAAATCCACATTTTAAAAGCCAGCCCATTTCTGGTATATTGCCATGGTAGACTTAAGCAAAATAAAATAGTAGTAAACGAAGGCAATTGTAAAACTCACTTTGTTTCCTATCTCTTAGAGATCACCTTCCTTCATTTTCTAATGCATAATGTCTTGAAAACCATTGTTTCATATATCTGGTCTGGATTTTTAGCTATTTCAGGCAAGAAGGTACATACAGTCCCTGTTCCTCCATCTCAGCTGGAAGCAAAAGTCCATGCTACTTATTTTAGGCCCCATGCCTAAATAATCAAATAAAAATCTTTGATGGTAAGACCAGGGTGTCAGGAGTTTTGTAAAACCTACCCCACCCCCACCCCGGGAAAACCACTGCTGTAATCAGTGAAGATCCACTAAAAGAATTTAATCAGGGCAACAACATGATCAGAAGCAGAAGGGGTCAGAAGCCTGCACACTCAAAAAGGAGGAGCAGACTGTGAGGGAAGGAGCTGAGCCAGGCAATTCTACCAGACAGCAGTTTTCAGCCATAAGTGTAGTAGGTGTGGCAGCAAAAAAACCCTGTATGCCTCTAGAACTTGACGATATTCCTGAATTAAAGATCCATAAATATGGAGTCAGGTTTTATCATTATAACTGATATGTTAAGAACGGGGTAAATTATGGTCAGTGTATTCCAAAGGAGGCAAGGAATATAAGATATTTTCAGAAATGCTTTTCAACAGTGGCTGAAACTGTTTCAGTTTGACTCTGGAAGGGCTAAGTCTTGGTTATGTGAAATTTTTACTTGCTATTTATAAAGTAAAGCGTAGGACATATAGTGCATGACAGGGTTTCAAATACACCCTCTCTACCTTCATCTTTATATCATGGAATCAGATTACTTGACATTGAGTCTTGTACCTGCTACTCAGTATGTGACCTTAAAAAAGTCACCTACACTTTGGGCCTCAGTTTCCATCCGAAAACAGACAATAGTAATATCTTTCCTGCCAGTTCCATAGGTTTCCTCTGAGACTCAAAATTAAATGAAAGCTTTTTATTATCGAATGCATTCACTTCTCTTCCTTTTTTTTTTTTTTTTGCCTTTATTTTTTTTTTCCTTGTCTCTCCTCTAGATCACTCTCCCAGAGTTAGGCTGGGAGCTGGCCAACCGCCTGAGAGCATGTTTTTTTGAAGTAGCTTAATTGCCATTTGCTTCTTCCTTCAAGTACTTGCCAGTGGAACCATAGATAGCCCTGTTTAATGTACAAACTCAGACCTCCAGGAACTAAGGCTAAGCTGCTTTTTCCTCCATTCCCAACTCCAGTCCCTTTTATCTGACTTAGCCTCTCAGCCTCCCAGCTTGGCCTACCAGGTTTCATCTTTTGCTGCCAGCCCTGAGCAAACCCTTACCCTTTAGTCCTGGTCAATTTTCTTTCCACTCCTGGAGAGGGTGGATGTGAGGAGAGACTCCCTGCTTTGGGTAGCGACATTCAGGTAGAAGGTGCTGAGGGTCTTTCCCCCACCCTGCCCCTGCCCCTTTCCTTTCTCACTGTAATTAGGTATATAGTTGCAAGTATTTTTTCCCCAACTACATACACACTGACCCTCAGCACTGAGCCTCAGTACAACCCTAAGGCCACTCAGTCCTCTTTATTTTCGAAGCAGAGGACCTTAGAGCAGAGCAGGCTAGTAGTGGCCCAGAGGTTAGGAATGTACTCATTCTCAACCTTTCATCCATAAATTTATACCCTTTTAAAGTCTGTTCCACAGTTTCAACTTGATGACCTGCTGATGTGGGAACTTCTGGTTTCTTTTTGAAATACCTTAGTATTTCACTGAAACTCCTCCTTTTAAATAAATAGTATTATCCATTATAACCAGTTAACATTTTATTCTATATTTTGCCCATATTTCTAATATGGTATGAGGACTTAGATTTCTTTAAGAAATCTTTTCTGGGGATATTTAGTGCAAATCCTGTTGCTAAAGAGATCCAGCTATGCTGCTGCTAAATAGGTAAATATGGTAAACAACCCTATGCTTCTAGGAGCTTTGAGAGGGGAAATATTCTAATGGATTATTCTATAGTGTAGAAAAGAAAAAGGGAAAAGTCCTCTATAAATGCAAACGCATGCATTAAATACAATTACAATACTTTAACATGCTATTCTGATGAAGAATGTTTTGGGTCTTACCCGAGAGATCTGAGATCATACTGAAAAGACAAGCCTCTAAGTTCTTAGGAGAAAGGGAAGCCAGGAAAGGCTTTCTTGTTGCAAGAAAACTATTAAGAATTTTGTGGCAGTGCTCCAGGGTATTCACCAAATGCAATGAATGTGGGCACTGCGAGGAGGGGATGGGGTGGGAAGTGGGGTATATAGTGAGAACCTCTTATGCTTTTTATGTTTTTCAACACATTGTTTTGTGTGATCTATTTTTCTTTTTTAAAAAATGTAAGCGAAAGAAAATAATTTTTGAAGGCTGGCATACGAGCTGCCATAGACGAGATTGACAATAAGTACAGATTTGAGATTAAATCATACACATTAACATTATCATCAAGATAGCTATACATGATTAATGTTAGAATAAGCCCACTACGCACATAATTAGAAGCTGGAAAGGAGAGCTATGATAGGTGATTTTGTATTAAGGTAGATGGCTTACTATTTATATCTGCTTTAAAGATGTTTAAAGTTGTTTTAGAGTTTGTTTAGCTATTTTAATAAAGAGATATGCTGTGTTAAATTAGAAATCTGTTCTTTCAACTTCTTTTTGAACTCAAGCAAAGAGTTATTACCTTGAAACTCAAAAAGCACGCAAATTGCTTACCGTGCGGAACTTATGCCTAGCACCCTGCCGCCACCTGGTGGCCGAATACCTGAAGTGCAGGGCGAGATACAAAAGCATGAAGCAATTTCTTAGATGCAGAAACAAACCGCAAAACAGAAATGATTCGGTGCCAATTTTCTATCACCTCCTATTTCCAGCATTAATCTAATAACACATGACCCAGGAGAGGTTTTTTTGTGCACATTCAGTCAAACACTAAATTCAAACACAATAAAAAACTGTTTAACACAATGAGAAAACCTCTCTTCTGTGCATTCTACCAGTTAGATTAATTTGGGATAGCAGTGTCCTTTTAAGTATGTGTAAATATCATTTAGTAGAGTCTTAGCTTTCCATAACTTATCTTTATGGTATAATTAGATTTCTTTTTTTTTTTTCTTTTTTTTTAAAGATTTATTTATTTATTTAATTCCCCCCCCCCCCCCCCTTCCCCTGGTTGTCTGTTCTCGGTGTCTATTTGCTGCGTCTTGTTTCTGTTGTCGTCAGCAGCACGGGAAGTGTGGGCGGCGCCATTCCTGGGCAGGCTGCTCTTTCTTTTCACGCTGGGCGGCTCTCCTCACGGGCGCACTCCTTGCGCGTGGGGCTCCCCCACGCGGGGGACACCCCTGCGTGGCGCGGCACTCCTTGCGCGCATCAGCGCTGCGCATGGCCAGCTCCACATGGGTCAAGGAGGCCCGGGGTTTGAACCGCGGACCTCCCATATGGTAGACGGACGCCCTAACCACTGGGCCAAAGTCCGTTTCCCTAGATTTCTTAAAATCTGAATAGAATCTTTATTTGAAACAAATAAACAATAAACTATTGCATAGTAGCTGTGAGGAAAATGTAAGTACTTTATACTTCTTACCCTCCAAATGGGAGTATAACCATCTACAGTAGCCAGATGAAGAGCAGTATTAGGGTGAACTAAGTATAAAAGTGGTTTCAACATCCCAAATCAGAACACAGCATTTTTTCCTGATTGGGCAGTAAGTGCTAGCAGAACAGCTGGAGTGGATAGAGCAGTAGAGTGAATGGGAAGCAGAAAGGGTTAACAATACTGGCTATGGAAGCAATCTTCCTGGGTTTGAATCCCTACTTTGCTTCCTATGGTTCTACTAGCTTGAACAAGTCACTTAACCTTCTCTAAGCTTCCATGTCCTTGCCTTTAACATGTTGACAATAATATAATCTTTCGTCTAGATAATATTGTGGTCAGGGTTAAATAAAATATTCCAATAAAGCATTTTTCACAATGCTTCTCAAATAAAGAGCACACGATATTTATTTAAAGAAGGCCAAATGATAAGGCAGCTTCCAAGTTCGTAAGATTTATAGCAAGAGTTATCATTTATCCATTGCCACAATAATGCTATGTAACAATCTGTACCAAAACTCAATGGCTTAAAGCAATAAGCATTTGCTTAGCTATGAGTCTGTATGTCAGCTCTTTTGGCTGGGCCGGGTTGGATAGTTCTTCTGGTCTGAGTTGGCTCTGGTCCACTGGGGTATGAAATTCAACTGGGGTAACCTGATTCCACTCCATGTGCTCCTCTAGCATGCTATTCTAGAACTTTGCACATTCTAATGACAAACATAGAAAAGGCAGGAGAAAAACAAAAATGTGCCAGCACTTTTTCAATCCTCTGCTTGCATCATATCTGCTAACATCCTATTGGCCAAAGAAAGCTATTTGGCAAACTCAGAATCAAGTTGAGAGGGAGAAAATATATTTCTCCTCTTGAATGGAGGAACTGCAAATTCACATAGTAGATGACTTGGATGCAGGGAAGGATAAAAAATTAGGGCCATTAATGTAATCAATCTACTATAAAAGAGATTTGATTAGAGAAAGGAAGACAGAATTTTAGAGGTATGAACTGGATGGTCTTATCATTTCTAAGACCCCAGTCACAATATGTAAAATCAAAACAATCTCAGAAAATCGTAGGTGATTAAAGTGCTAAAGTGTGGAAACTCACAGGAAAAAGAAAATACCTGGGTGGAGATTAAGTATATGGAAAATTGGGAGATAGGAAGCCCCACCCAAGATTCAATAATGAGAGGATAATAATTTAGATGAAAATCTGATAATAATGGAATTGCTAGATCTATTAAAAGCTGAAAAAATGTTTATTGAATTAATTGACCATCAAATTAAATTATTTTAGAAAATTAAACTCTAAAGTATTTGTCTAATGGAAAGTCATTTTCACGCCTTGCTCAAATATTTGTTGCGCATCCAACTCTGGGCTCAGAGTGGGTATCGAACAAATATTTTTTAATTGCTTCTGGTTCATTGAGTAAATTGACTCCTCTAGACAGGCATAGGGAATTACAGTAATGATAACAATAATAGGGGTGTTAGTACCTCCTCCTCCACCTTCCCCTTCATTAAAAGTAAATCATGATCAAGATTGTCCTCAGATGTCCTTTCCCCAATGCTCTGTGTGGTAGAGTGACTTATGTATCCACTCAAAAGACAGGTTCTTAATCTTAATCTGTGGTCCTGTGGGTATGAATCTATTTTTAAATAGGATCCTTTGAAGATGTATTATCAGTTAAGGTGTGGAGTCATTTGTGAATAGGATCATCTAAGATGCCAAACTGAATCAGGGTGAACCTTAATCTATATTATTGGAGGTCTTCAAAAAACTTGAGTCAGAGAAAGACACAGAAAGAGATCAAGAACATTGAGGCAGAGATACAAACCAAGGAACCCCAAGGACTGCAGCAAGTCAGCACCAGAATGCTACAGACATTGGCAAACATGGGTTTGCCCATGCCTAGATTTTGGACTTCTGGCCTCTGAAACTGTGGGCCAGTAAATTGTTGTTTAAGCCAGCCCATTGTGTGGTGTTTGTCATAGCAGCCTGGAAAACTAAGACAGTATGTTCTCAGACAATATGTAAAGAATTAGCCTGGCATCTTCAAGTACTTGGCTGCCAAGTCTATGACTTCTCTCCCGAGGTCGAGGCTCTCAGTCCCCATGTCATCTCAAGATCATTATTTCACCCACAGAGGAGAAAACCTGCTCTCTCCTTTACATTCTCTCTCTCAGTAAAGAAGAGGCACTATGGAGTAATGGGGGAAACGAAGGGCTTTGGCACTCAGCTGCCAGGATTTGAGTCCTGGCCCTGCCTTTTTCATGATTATTAACCACTGTCAGCTCCATCAGGGTGTGACTGATTTCCTTCATTCCTGAATCTGCAGCTCCTGGAGCAATGTCTATAAGCAACGGTAAATATTTGCTGACTGACGTGAGGTCATTATGTGTGAGGCAGGCTTCTAAGTGCTTAAATATATTGATATATTTCATCTCAACTTAATATGGGATATTCTCATTTTACAGATGAAGTAGCATCTAAAGAGATGTGGTTGGGTTTTGATGAGAAAAGCCAATAGTCCCTGCTATTTTACCTTCCCAAATGTCTTGCACCATGATAGGTAGACTAGGCTCACGTTGAAACACACCTCTGACAGCAAAATGAAAATCCACAATCTTTTCCCATGTGTTCTAAGTCTTACAGAAAATTTCCCAATACTGATGGCCATGATGGCTGCCTTGGGTAGCTCCACTTCTTTCTTATGGAGCCACTGGATACCACATGTTGTTCAAAATGAACACCGATGTGATTTATGGGGTACACAGCCATAAAGCTCCCATACCACTACTGCATACACACACATGTGCACACACATACATGCATACACATACACAAAGAGAGCCAGCCCTGCCCCTTTTACAACCTCCCAGATGCAAAATAACTGAAATACCTTTATTTCTCTTCAGAAATTGTACTAAAGAAGGGAAAAAAGCCCTGTGCCTCTACCTACTTCATAGTCTGTTTTCCTTTGGAGCCTGGAGGGGTAGGATGAATTGGAAAGGCTCAAAGTAAGTAAGCAAACCCCAGGAAGTATTCTTTCCTCGACCCTCTCCCAAAAATAAATACATAGAAAAATAGATCATACATTTCCTTGCAACTGGCTGTGGCAGAGAAAGAGCAAGTTACAAGGCAAATGCCACCAGAGAGAACTAAGTCTATTAGTCATACCCACTTACTGTGAACTACTGTGATCAGAAAATCAGCTGACATATAACTTCACTAAGAAGTAAAGAATTTGGTGCTTTGAATGTGGAGAAGTGGGGAGGATGATTCAGAACAAATTTAGAAATACAGAGAAGCTCTAGGGGGAAAGCTGGCTTGGGTGGACTGCTTCACCATAAAGCAAGGCAGCAGGGTGCAAAGTGTCTGGACTTGGATGAGATGGACCTAATTCAAGTTCTGGTTCTGTCTTAGTTTACCATCTGCTAAAACAAATACCATGCAAAGGGTTTGCTTAAACAACAGGCATTTATTGGCTCACTGTTGTGAGGCTAAGAGAGTTCCAAAAATCAAAGTGTCAGCAAGGAGATGCTTTCTCCCTGAAAACTAGCATTCTGGCACTGGCTGCCAGGAATCCTTGGTCCTTGGCTTTTCTGTCACATGAGAATGCATAGGGCAACATCTTCTCCTTTCTTTTTCCAGTTCCATTGACTTCCAGCTCCTGTCTCCTACCTGTGCTTTCTCTCTGTGGCCTCCTCTTAAGGCTTCCAGTAATAGGATTAAGACCCACCCTGATTCAGTTGACCACACCTTAACTAAAAACGAACACCTTCAAAAGGTCCTATTTGCAATGGGTTCACCTCTGCAGGAATGGATTAAATTAAGAACATGTTTTTCTGGGATACAGAATTCAATGGACCACCGATTCCTTACTTCCTCTGGGGCAAGACATTTAACCTTTATAACAGCCTTATCTTTACTTGGGTTCATCTTCTCACCCTCATCCCCCACCAGGCAGGAAGCTCAGTGAGGACTGACCTCAGAAGGTTGTGTTGTATATCCACCCCCAATGCCTTTAACAAAGCAGTTGCTTAAAAGTATATCCTGACTGCATTTCTGACAGGGGATGAATAAGGAAAGGAATGCCACAGAAGGAGCCACAGAGAGGCAAGGTCATCAGAAATGAACTTCACCTACTTGACAGAGGGTCTGGAACAGCACCCTCTTGTGTGGCCCTGAATACCATCTCAGTGCCCCTGCCACTGGATGGGGATGCCCAGCAAGCCAGGTAAAAATGCTTAGGTTGAAATACAGACTACCCTATGTAAGTATTTATGAAGCCCTCAGTTTGGCCAAAAACCATATAACTAAGGATCTGATATATAAACGGGTATATGCAGTATTCATATTGAATGCAAATATTTATTGGACACCTACTCCATGCCACATGCTGCTGTAGGCTCTAGAAATACAGTGGAGAATAAAATCAACAAAGCTCCTACTCTCGTGAAGCTTACATTCTAGAGAGGCACACAGACAATAAACAGGCAACGAGTATATAATATGATGTCATAGTGACCAATGCTATGAAGAAACATAACACTGTGGGAGACACAGTAGATCTTAGAGAGGGTGGTCAGAAACACTGCCCATGAGGAGGTGGCACTAATCAGAGACCTGAATGAATGAGGGACTAAACCAGGCAAAGATCAGCTTTCCAGGCTGAGGGAACAGCAAGTGCAAACACCCTAAAGCAAGAGCAGCAAGGAAGGCAGTGTGGCCATAATGGCATCAGCAAGGGGAAAGACTGGTGGAAAGGATGTCAGAGGCACAGCCAAGAACCAGGTACGGAAGGCCATGCAAAGGGCTTTGAATTTGATTCTAAATGTGAGTGCAAGCCACTGGGCGAGTTTTGGGTAGGAGAGCAATGGGGTTGAGTTTATGTTTTAAAGGCTCGATGGCTGCCATGGAAAGAATAGATCTTGAGGGGCAATGAGCACACGAGTGACGGGAAAGTCTAGTTGGGAAGCTCCTCTTCCAGGAGTCAGGACAAAGGATGACAGAGGTTGTGGTGAGGAAGGCGAGAAATTATGATTCAGGATTTATAATGAAAGTGGAGTTGATAGTATTAGCTGGCAGATTAGATATTGATTGTAAGAGAAGAGGAGAGGATAAGTCAGAGGGTTTTGGCCTGAGCTATTGCTTGAGAATGAGGCTATCAGGGGAGGAAAAATTTAGCTGGAGGATTCAAGAATTCTGTTTTGTACATGATGAGTTTGAGCTACGTGTGAGACATTAGAGTGGATGTGTTCAGAACAATGATATATAAGGAGTTTGTAGATCTTTGCTTTTAAACCAAACAATACTACTAACAATCATGATCTAGGACTGAGGGAAACCAGTGTGTGGCCAAAACCATTTCTGCACTCTACAGAAAGGTTATATGATCATGCAGAAGCTTTGTACAACAAACACTCGGTCTGGGGTTTTGGTCAGAGAGGTGGGCCCTTCTCCATGGCCACACACCAGGCAGCACGTCCTTAGCGACTGACCTGCTATCTGTCAAGGAACTGGCTGCCTCTTTAAGGCAGTATCCTGGAGTAGAAATAAGAGAACGACTGGAGACCTTAACAATCCGCCCAGGCTTCATACACAGTGATTGACAGTTTGCCCGCAGCAGAGCTGTGAATTATTCCATCACTTTCCAGCTCTGCTCAGTCTGCTATTTCCCAATGATCTGAGAGCACTTTAAGTGAAAAAATCCTCAGAGCCTTTGGCCCTGACTTTTCAAAAATCATACATTAAGACACAGTGACCTTCTTAAATTGAATTTTTAAAAATTGCTAAATGAAATTTTCTTATTTTTCAATATGATCACTCATTTCACAATCATCTGCGTATGCTTCACAGTTTTCTAAGTACTTAGATGCTTTTGACCAAATCTAGTTCATCACCAAGGGTATCAAGTTGCCCTAAGAATGCTTTGCTCAGTCTGCCATAGCCTTGAGGCAGAATGGTGAGGATTTAAGTTTTCAAGTGAATAGATCTCTGGTAATGTGAAAATGGGCTTCAGAGATATTTGGTATATAATGGGATAAGAGGGTCTCGAATCTGCACATCCTTAGTCATCTGAAGACAAATATCTGCTCTGTCCCACTGTATATCACTGAATCTAAAGTGCCTTCTATGATAAGACATATCCTTAAGAAAGAAAGCAAATGCTTACAATCAAACTATGACACCATGCTTTATGGTGATCTTTCCAGTACATAAACCTGCCCCAACAGCCTCACTCAGCTTTAGTATGGCTTTCATTTAGAGGGATTTATCCGTTTCTCCTGCCTTTGCTGACTTCTATGACATGTAATGTGTTATCTTCACGTGTATCTCAGTAGCAAAACATGAAATGGCTTTCATCCATTTGTGGCTACCTTCCTAGCTTCAGTCCCATAGAACATGTAGTTGCTGCTTTGCAAGAAAATATTTAATTGCAATCTCTTCTCCAATATCAAATTACGACCTCCCTATTCTGCTTGTACCTTTCTAAGTATCAACTATCAGTTCAAATTAATACCAAATCATAGTGTCATCTCTTTAAATACACTTCAATAGCAATTATACTCTCACATGTAGCATCAACAATCCCCCAGATTTAATTGAAGTGAAGACAGAATAAAGAACTATGACCAACTGTGTGCACAGGTGATGACACCCATGTCACAGCAATTGTGAGGCTCTGTTGATTGTAGAGATGGTAAATGAGGGCGAGATATGTGTGAAAGAAATAAGGTATATTAGATTAGAATCAATGGAATATGGTCTATGCAAGGCTTTATGGGAGCAAACAAATGAACAAAATAGTTCAGGTCCTCAGTTATTATTTTCCTTTTGTTTAGGGAAAAATTTTCTCCCATTCATTGTCATTTCCATAGATATAAGATGATATTGTTCTCCTATACCAAGAGAGACATTAGATTCTGTCAGGATGTGTCATGGTAGTTGTCAGGGGTTGGCATGGCTGGCTCATGCTGCTGAAGTCCCTCATGTATTTCTTGCTTTGAAATTACTGTGCACGTACTGAAATCACTCTGCACATACTGAAACTATCAAGATCAGCCCCAAGGACTGGAGATGCTGGCGCTGTGAGGCTGGAAGACTTGAAGAGAGGAAAAGGCAAGGCCCACTTGGGACATCAGTGCGGCGGGGAGGCTGGGAGAGCTGCTGTGGAGACAGGCTGTCGGTCAGGATGTGCCTGGGCAGCTTTCCCGGGGCGGGGTCTTGGCTCCTTTCAGACCACAACAGAGAGGCCAAATGCCCCTTCCACAAACCTGGCCATCACTACGTGCTTAGCCTCAAACCCAGTTGCTTTTTCCACTTCTTCCTGGTATGGACTTGCTCTGATTCTAGACTGGATATCTGCAGATTCTGTGCAAACTCCAAGCTCTTTCCTGCCTCAGGACCTTTATACGCTTGCTCTTCCCTCTGCCTCGCTCACTCGTGTGCTTCTTTACCCTTCTCCTTCCCCATCATCTCGGCTCAAGCCTTACCTCCTGAGGTCAGGGCCTAACTCAGCCACCCAAACCAAAGGAGAATATCCCCATCCTCTGTCGGTTCCCATCACGTTACCCCCATGTTTGTTTGTTCGTTTGTATTTATAGCTCTTATAAAAGTGAGAGCTCGTATCACTATCTGAAATCTCATCACTGGGGAGACTTCATCAGTCTTTGTAAATGGCCAGTTTCCCTCACTGGAATGTACACTCCCCTCTGCATCCCCAACACCTGGGACACATAGTAGATACTCAATAAACATTTGATCAATGAATGAATAGATAAACTCAACTTGATTCCTATCCTATCACTAGTGTTTTCATATTTGGCTTAATGTCTTGTTCCCTCCAGCCCCCCTCCATCTTTCTGTCTGTCTCTCATGGACAAGATTTCACATTTATGTGACTCTGTGACTCCTTTGACTGAACTGCTCACTTCGCTTTTTTTGGAAACTGATCCACAGCTGTAGACTCCAGACTCTACTCTGGTCTCTGCCCTGACACTTTCTCATGTGCAGACCTTCTTGACAAGCATCATTCTTCCCTCTTCCCATTGTTTCACACGACCGCGGAGTGTGGGGTGGCCTGTCAGTCAAGTTCCTGTGGATGTCCAAATGAGCAGCAGCAGGCTTTGGAGGGAGCGCTGACGAGCAGCTGCTGATAGGCTGCCAGGTCCTCGCTCCTCCCTTCCAGCCTGTTCATAGCCACTCAACAACCCAAGACTCTTCCCAAAGAACTGGAAGCTGGAGGAATTTCCAGTCCTCTGTGCTTCTCTAAGACAGACACATTTTTACTGCTGAAGCCCTTCCTTCGTGACAAGAATCACAGCTGGTGGTGATCTCCTAAAAGCATATCTTGGTTCTCTACTCTGTGAAAGGGAGATCTAAGAATACAATAACGCTCTTGACTTGTGGAGACTTGTACGCACACATGCATGGAAAAGTTGATGCAACAATGATGCAAATTATGTTTATAATTGAATTGAGTATTCAGGGTGACCAGGAGAGAGATTTTCTATTGGCATTTGGCTCCACCACCCTGGAGGATAAATTTTACATTACATTAGAATATTATACACCAAGACTACTCAGCTACAAGTTTGCAGGTGAGGAGTGTGTCTTTTATATCCTTATGAGTCCAACAAAGGCTTACACTTTAAAAAGTACATAATGATATTCAATTGAATAAATAATTGAATGGATTGAATAAATGAGGAGGTAACAAATAAGAATCTAGGTCCGTTTTTTATCCTCACTATTCATAAGAATCACTTCAGGTGCTTTTACAAAGTGTGGATACCCAGGCCCATGCTTAGATATGTTCATTAAACAAGTTGGAGGGAGGCCTAGACATACATTTTTAAGCTCCCCTGGGTGTTATAATGTGTAAGCAGGGTTAAAAACCATTGGCCTGGGCAGAAAGTAATTCTTCCCCTAAAAATATTAGTAATAATTCAGGTTCATGTTAAAAGTCATGGTTAATGAATCACAAGAACTATTTTGCCTGGATAATATTAAGCCTGGATAAATATTTTACTGCCATCATGTACTTACTTATTTTAAATCATCTATTCTTCACCTTAACATGAAAATTAAAGACTAGAAGGTAAATAAAAAGTAATTATTATTTAAATCATGAAAATGAATGTGTATTTCCAGAAATGGCCTTAAATGCTGATACAAATATAAAATTTAAATTATCAAACACATTTCTTAACAGAACTATTTTAAAAATTCAAAGTTAATGAGATCCAACAAAGACAAATGTCAAAGAGAGTAACTTTTCTAGAATAAAAAAGAAGATAATTGTAATAGATTAAATGGGGGGCATCTAAAAGTTACATTCACTTGGAACCTGTGGTGTGACCTTATTTGAGAAAAAGGTCTTTGCTCATGTAATTAAATAAGGATCTCAAGATGAGATCATACTGGATTATCTGGGTGGTCCTTATAAATATACTTATAAAAGGAGGAGAAGACACAGCCAAAAGAAACGAGGACACAGGGCAAGACTTGTGAAGACAGAGGCAAAGGTTGGGATCATGCTGCCACAAGCCAAGGAGTTCCTGGAGACACCAGAAGCTGGAAGAGAAGAGAGGATTCTTCTCTGCAGCCTTCCGAGAAGTAGCAGGCCCTGCTGACCCCTTCATTTCAGATATCTCACCTCCAGAACTGCAAGAGAATAAATCTCTGTTGTTTTAAGCCACTCACTTTGTGATCTGGTACAGGAATCCTGGAAAACTAATACAATAATATTCTTGAAACAGTAGGTATGCTATCATTTTTAATGTTATCAACCAGTGTTTGTTAAAGGAACTTCAAGTTGGGATGGGACATATGCTAAATGTCCTTAGTTAACTATAAATTATTACCTTATCACACATCCACCACTTTGCTAGATTGAAAAGAGAATCATAGGCATTAAAGGAATTTGAATCCAGACCCAGGAGAAGGGCATGCCTGCTTATGGGCATAAAAATAAATAATTAGGTTTAAATTTGGTAAAATTTTGTTCCCATGCCTTCATGTTTTTAGCCTCATAATTATAAGGTGGCTACAGCTGCTTTAGACATTACATCTGTATTCATGAATGAAGGAGGAAGAATGGAAACAATACAAGATGTGTTCCTTTTATCAGGAAATTAAGTTTTTCAAAAACTCTCCAGCCATCCCAGGATCTCCTTGGCCAGACTATCCCATAGCCACTCCTCAACTTCAAGGAAGACTGGAAAATTATGTATTAGTTTTTTCTAGCCTCTATAGGGGAAAGCAGGCAAGGGAGAAGGAAGTTGGAAAGGGTTTTGAATGGATTACATTGCTAGTGTCTGATGCAGAGCTATGGAAACCATACTTAGAGAACAGTGAATGCTCTTTTCATCAATAATATGCTGTTGAATGATAAAATCATCAAATCCTGAGTTCCTGGGTGCATCATGAACAACTAGAGAAGAAAGAATAATTTTTTAGTCAATTTGACTTAGAATATGTCTACAAAGAATGGAATGATCCCCAAACTTTCCCTATAACTCCTTCAGACTTGGCAATTATCCAAATATTTTGTCTGCATGAATACTGTTAGGCATTTTAGGTTAAGGGCACCAGAAAAAGAGTAAAATTTTAAATTTCTTCAAAGGGTTAAAAAGGAAAAGAAGTGAAAGTAAAGTAGGAATAGTTCAAGTTGTGACTATTTTTCCAATAGTCAATTTGTGACCTTTGTTCCCATGATTTTTTTTCTCATCTTGACCTTACAGATGGGTGATCTAGGGTAGAGGGATACACAAAGAGGGAAACCAGAAGGTTGGAGACAGATTTTTATCTTTATTACATTTTTGCCTCAAAATGAACCATCTTTGCCTCTGTATAATTATAGGTCAGTTTAAGTTGGTGGAGGTTAATGGAGGTTCATCAGTTCAGTTCATTAGTCATTTACCATCCACTTCCTGCGTGCCAAGCACTATTCTAGGTACAAGAGAGACCCTGTTGAGTAAAATTCAGGTCCTACCTTTGAAGAGCTCATATTCTGATGGGGAGGTGAGTGAGTAAAGTATAGGAATATAGTGCAGTAATTGCCATGTTCAGGGTTTGCATGTGGGATGCACATAACAGGGACCTTGAAATGAGTCTTGAGCAGGGGAAAGAGATCAGGAGCATCCTGGAGGAGACACACATAACAAAAAGAGGAGAGGCAGGACCCTGCTTGGTTGAGAGGAAGCTTTCTAATAACACAGGAGTGGAGAGAGAAGCTGGGAGAAGACACCAGAGAGGATAAAGGAGAAGGGGAGGGCAGTGGGCTATTGGGCCCATGCACGAGTACCCGGCCCTAAGGGGAATGCCAGAAACAGTACATGTATAAGCTCCAGTCGCCCCCACCTTCACCACGGCCGTAGCAGCATAGACACTTTCCTCCTGTAACCCAAGGCTGCAGCAGCTCCCTCCAACCCCTGCCCTTGACAGAGGAGCAGAGGGGGCTGGTGCACTGCGACTGCAGTGCCCTTCAGGGTGTGCCCAGGCAGACAATGGCTCGACCTTACAAAACAGGAGCCAGCAGTCATTGTGAGACCGGGTAGAAAAGCCCCTCCTTTTGAGCCTGAGGGAAGAAAATGTAAGGACTGGGAACAACTTACAGTTCCAGATGGTTCCCTCAGGCAGATGGCCAGGATATATTCCTGTTACTTTCCTGTAACATTTTAATAATGCTTTAGAGTTGACAAAACTTTCACATATATCATATCACTATTGCCTCATACCAGTCCAGTGAGGTAGCATTATCATCCCCATTTAATGACAGAGGAGATTGAGATGCCAAAAGAAATCCATTCATATTCACATGTTAATATCATAGTAGAGCCGCAACTTAAGTCCGGGTCTATCTGAATCTAAGTCCTTTTCCATAGAGTGCCCAGAGACTGTCTTGTCCCAGAACTCCTGTTGAGCTTTAGCTACACCTCACATTATGGGATTCTTGCTAAATGTCTACCCTTCTTATGCATTGTTTTGAGGTTTCTTTTGAGAAAGCCTTCCTTAACTCCATGTTTTATTAATCTACCTGCTTTTACAAGATGATTGTCTTCCCCATTACTTGCCCTGACATGTACTTGACTGTTGATTGTGCTACTGAATAAGTGCAAGGAGGAAAAAGAAACTGGGTTCCAAA
Source organism: Dasypus novemcinctus (assembly GCF_030445035.2). Taxonomy (NCBI): domain Eukaryota; kingdom Metazoa; phylum Chordata; class Mammalia; order Cingulata; family Dasypodidae; genus Dasypus; species Dasypus novemcinctus. The sequence continues at coordinate 83,063,004 of NC_080684.1, read as the reverse complement.
GCATCCGCAGCTTACCTTCCTACATAGGTAACCTCATAAAGCTGCACCCAGCTCTAGTTCCTGGCAACTTCCTCTGCATTATCACCACCTCCTGCCTCTCCTTGGGATAAAAGAGGGTGGTAATGCCCATCCCCAGTGGAAACAAAGTTGAGTACCTTGTTTAATATACAATATGTGACTCAGGATGGGGAGAGAATGGAAAGAAAAGGTAATTTTATTGAGTATTTACCATGTCAATAACAAAACTGTTTTGTACAACTTGTACCTTGCTGGGGAAAGAGATTTTCCTTTCCAATTCAGACAATCCTACCTCAGTAGAGAAGCAGCATGAATCAGTACACAGCAGCCTACTTCATGTCATTTTTAATATAATTATTTATAGTTAAGCCAGCACTTTTTTCTGTTTTATTAAGAAGTAACTGTGCACATTTGCAAGTAGACTTGATTTATTTAGCGTAGGCAATAATAACTACAACTCCCAGGTTGGATTTTTCTTCTAATTTCTTGTCTGCTGCATGGAAATTCTAATGCTAATGAATTTGGTTGTAAATCCAGGGTACCCATGGTCCCTTTTAAAGAAAAAATGTCCCTTCCTGTTCATTAAAGAAGCTGTAAAAATCCCCTAGCTGCACCTCTCCTAAGTGTTCTTCCTCTGTGACAGCATTTAAATTCATATTGAAACAAATGCATGACTCAACACATAAGAGGAGCTGTCCTGGCCATGAAAATGAAACCTGATAGCCACGTGAGTGGTCTGTGGGATGACTTGGACAATGAGCAATCAGGGAATACAGGTACATTTTCGTACATTACTTAAGTTCTGTTATCCCTGTGTACAGCTATGGTTATTCTTCCTCATATAGAGATTCTTTTTATTGAAGTAAAATAATCTTCACAGGTGACCGTATTATGAAATTAAAGAAGGAAATAATTCATCACAGGAAGACTTAGCATTTCCAATTTAATGACAAAACTTTCTCTCTAAACTTGGGTCTTATCGTCTCCCTGACACCTGGATTTGTAAACAGACTAAAGACCAGAAGATTTCTAAGGACTTTTATAACAAAATCTAAGTGAGAATAAATACATAATGTATATGTATGCAATAAAAAGATACACTGTCCTTTGAACTGTGGCTTTTCTTATAAGCAAAGCTTCCCAAATGCTTTTACTCCCTAAAGCTACTCCTGGTTCTTCCGGATGAGCAAAATAATATCTCAATTGCTAGTCACCAGTGACATTTGTCATTTCAAACAATAGAGAGTGAAATTCAGAGTCTAGAGCATTATATTCAGGTTTCACAAATGTGAAAGGAATAGAAAAGTATGAGGATACAAATATCAAGAACAATAACAAGTATTCATTGAAAATATATTATGTACAAATCCCTCTTCTAATTGCTTTACATATACTAAATCATTGATAAAAATTATTTAAATAACCCACTTATATAAGCATAAGTATAGCAAAAAATATTTAGTGCCATTCTGAATTTTTAAAAATAACATTATTTTATAAATGTTGACTCTATAGTTTTCTTCTTCATTGTTTCTGAAAAGAAGCTTAACAACTTATTCCTTGATTACCTTTGCAATAAAATAGTCTTATTTGTGAAAGTCCATAAATCATTTGATGTATGCATTTTCTAGAGTAGTTGTTGTAATAATAATAGCAATTGACATTTTTAAAACACCTTGGAGATTATATAGTAAAATATATATTCTGTATAATTATATTCAATTCTAACATACACATTCAGGAAGACAAGATGAGTATTAATTTCCTGTTTTGCATATGGGGATACTGAAGACTTGAGAAGTTAAATAAATTGCTCAAGGCCAGTGCTAGCAGTGCAGACCCAAGCCTGTCTGACTGCACATCTCTGTACACTTTGCACGGTGTCACAGATTCAGTCCTGTAGGCGTGAGCTATGGTTCTTTGGCATAAAATAAATTCATCTGTGGAGTTGAGAACTCTTTATCTGGTAGAATATTCAGCCCTGATTAAATAAAGCAGTATAATATGCTGAAAAGAGCCCTGGACCTGTAGTCCCTCTGGGCAGTGGTGAAAGACCATTTAGCAAGTCGTTTGGCCTCACTAGTTTCTTCATCTGAGAAATGAAAAGTTTGCATACATGGTATCTAAGGTCCTCTGACTCTGATCAGCACATAGTTGACCCTCCAATAATTGTTTAATTGGTATGTTTATCATCTCTGACTTCTTCCTTACTGCTAATTTGGCTAACAATAAGACAGCCAATAAGGAAAGCCTTATTGGAGAGTTGCCCGAACTGGCTTTGAAGGACAAATAGGAGTGTCCAAGGTGAACAAGGGGAGAAGGATATTCCTTATGGAGCCAACAGCTTTACAGAGGTGTGAGGCAGTGTAGGGTGTTGAGGGAACACTAAGCTTTCAATACTGGTAAAGTGTGAAATGCTGAGGGAAAAAGTGCTAAGTACTGGGGGCAAAGGGAAGAGAGAAGATCCCCGCCCCTTCCCTGTGCAAGGGGGTCCAGGTGGCAAGGGAGAGCCCTCGACTTTAAATCAAGACACATGGGATTTTTGATACTAAATTGAAATTGTATTTTTCTACCTAAGGTGATCACAGGATTTTTTTAAATATAAGAGTGACTGAGCCTGTCCAATTTTCCATCCAGGAAAAGGGAGAAACTAACCCCACTGCATAAATGTAAAGTAATAGTTGGGGGGAAAGTTGCCGGGTAGTTTCCACGGTGAATCACACCTATTCAATGTACTAGTTTTGTATCTGTCTATCGATCCATCAAAAGATTGGGGGTTGAGTCAAATACTTTGTAAAAAGTTGAGTAAAACAGAATTAAATCATTTTTATTTATAATGGATGGAATAGAAATACTCCACGTTTGCTGTTCTGTGGCATTATCTTTGTTCAAGTATTATAAGCAGAGCAGTTTGGAAGACATGGAACCTCAATTCAGATCATGTTCCAAAAATAGATTTTTAGACTAAGTGCCTGATATGAACCTTCTTTTTAACTTATAACTTTAAAATAATTTCGATCTTACAGTACAGTTGCAAAAATAATATAAAACCCATACAGAGAACTCCAAACTATCCCCTACCCAGATTCCCAGATCACCTACTTTTAGCATCTTGCCACATTTGCTGGGTTATTCAGTCTATCCATCTATTTTCTGAATCTTTGATAGTAAGTTCTATACATCATGCTTTTTAAGTACTTATTACTTCCATGTACGTTTCCTAAGAGCAAGAATATTCACTTACGTAACCAGCTTAAATACAGTTATCAAGTTCTAGAAATTTAATATTAATATAAAGCTTACAGTTTGTATTTTGTTTTTTCCCTATGTCCAAATACTGTCCTTTAGGGCCTTTTCTCCTCCATTATCAGACATAATCCAGAATTGTGTATTGCATTTAATTACCATTGTCTCTTTAGCCTCTCTTTTTTTTTTTAATTGCAGCAACATATATACAACGTAAACTGTCCCTTATCAACCATTCCTAAGCATACCATTCAATGGGATTCAAAATTTTTTCTACCATAACAACCATGCATTACCAGAACTTTCACATCACCCCAGCTGGAAACCCTACGTTCATCATGCATTACCTCTACCTCCCCATTCTCTGTACCCCCTTCCCATCCTTGCTGCCCCTGGTTACCTGGACTTGACATTTTGTCTCTATGGATTTGCATATTCTAGCTATTTCATATAAGAGCAAACATACAGTATCTGTCCCTTTGTGTCTGACTTATTTCTCTCAACATGATGTCTTCAAAGGTTATCCATGTAGTCACATGTATGAGAACTTACTCCTTTTTAAGACTGAATAATATTCCATTGTATGGATATACCACATTGTTTATCCATTCATCTCCTGATGGACATTTGAGTTGCTTCCACATTTTGGCTAATGTGAATAATGCTGCAATGAACATTAGTGTACAAATATCTGTGCAAGTCCCAGCTTTCAATTATTGTGAGTATATACTTAGAATTGGGATTGCGAGGCCATAAGGTAGTTCTGTTTTTTGTTGAGGAAGTACCAAACTGTTTCCATAGTGTCTGCACTGTTTTACATTCCCACCAACAATATACTAAAGTTCCTATTTCTCTACATCTTCACCATCACATGTTCTTTTCTTTTGTGTTGTTGTTTGTTTTTATAATAATTGCAAATAGCCTTTCCAGTGATTGTGAGGTGGTATCTCACAGTGATTTTTTTTTTTTTAAAGATTTATTTATTTAATTTCCCCCCCTTCCCTGGTTGTCTGTTCCTGGTGTCTATTTGCTGCGTCTTGTTTCTTTGTCCGCTTCTGCGTCTTGTTTCTTTGTCCGCTTCTGCGTCTTGTTTCTTTGTCCGCTTCTGTTGTCGTCAGCGGCACGGGAAGTGTGGGTGGTGCCATTCCTGGGCAGGCTGCTCTCTCTTTTCACGCTGGGCGGCTTTCCGGGCGCACTCCTTGCGCGTGGGGCTCCCCCACGCGGGGGACACCCTTGCGTGGCAGGGCACTCCTTGCGCGCATCAGCGCTGCGCGTGGGCCAGCTCCACACGGGTCAAGGAGGCCTGGGGTTTGAACCACGGACCTCCCATGTGGTAGACAGACGCCCTAACCACTGGGCCAAAGTCCGTTTCCCTCACAGTGATTTTGATTTGCATTTCCCTAAGGCTATCCATGTTGAACCTCCTTTAATATGCCGATCGGCCATTTGTATATCTTCTTGGAGGACATGTTTACTCAAGTCCTTTGCCCATTTTTAAATTGGGTTGTTTGTCTTTTTGTTGTTGAATTGTAGGAATCCTTTATCTGTTCTGGATATTAAACCCTTATCAGATACGTGGTTTGCAAATATTTTCTATTAGTTGTCTTTTTGCTTTCTTGATAATGTCCTTTAGTATACGAGAATTTTTTTATTTTGGTGAAATACAATATATCTTTTTCTTTTGTTGCTCATGCCTTATATGAAATTTTAAAATTATTTTCCCTTTCTTAAATAAAAGAATTCGATTCTGCAAGCCCCCTACCCTCCCCTTCTGCAAGGCCAATTTACCAATAGTTCTGATTTGTGGGTTTGAGTAATTGAGATTTGATTGAATTTGTATTACTTAGTTCTGGCTACACAGTAGACTCCCAATGCCAGGCTGTACCCCAGAACAATTAAATCTAAATCTCTAGGCTGAAAGCCAAACATCAGTATTTTTTAAAGCTCCCCTCTTAATTCCATTCTGCAGTCAAGGTTGGAAACCAGAGCTTTTCTTTTTAAACAAAGATTCATATAAATTAATATAAATTACCTATAAGATATGCTATCCAGTTAAAGTACTTAATAATATATCAGCATAACACTCTAGAAACAAAACAGGAAGACAATGAGGTGACCTTTGCAATCAACTCATTTTATTTATTTATTTTTATTCCCTCCCCACCCCCGGTTGTCTGTTCTCTGTGTCCATTCTCTGTGTGTTCTTCTGTGACCCCTTCTATCCTTATCAGCAGCACCGGGAATCTGTGTTTCTTTTTGTTGCGTCATCTTGTTGTGTCAGCTCTCAGTGTGTGTGGCGCCATTCCTGGGCAGGCTGCACTTTCTTTCGCGCTGAGCGGCTCTCCTTATGGGGCATGCTCCTTGCGCGTGGGGCTCCCCTATGCGGGGGACATCCCTGTGTAGCACGGCACTCCTTGCGTGCATCAGCACTGTGCATGGGCCAGCTCCACACAAGTCAAGGAGGCTGGAGGTTTGAACTGCGGACCTCCCATGTGATAGGCAGATGACCTATCCATTGGGCCAAGTCCACTTCCTTCAACTCATTTTAGATCAAAGTAGAAAATAGTTCCATTCTATTCAGTGTTTTAAGCACTAGTCTTCCAAAAACTTGTGAAGGAAATCCATGAACATGCCATGTAGTAACAGTTTAGTACTCATGGTTATCAATTCAGTATCTAATATTGAACACAGAAATTATCAATTATGTTCCTGGTCACGATGTTTATACTGTCTATTTAAGTAAATGTATCCAAAAAATCAATTATTATATGGGTTTCTGTAATCATCATATTGCTACTAAGACCCATGAGAAAATAGGTAGAAATGCACATATCAAACATTTTAATACTTTATGATTCCATTCTTTAAATCTACAGATTGTTCTGATTATTTGATGTTAATATAGAAAAAATATACTCAGGAAAGTTAGACCTGAACTCTCTATATACATGACTTTTTCTAAATCTCTATTATTAAAGCTAATAGGAAAACACAGATTCACAAAGACCCAAACTTAGGAAACTTACAAATGAGAATGATCATTCACATTACAAAAAGATTCATCCAGAATTTCTTTGGGTGCTCTAAATACACTGTGAGATCTTATCTATTTTAAGTAATCCTATGGTGAATCATTTGTTATGCAAATTCCTCCCACTAATTGATGATTCTTAGATATGTGATTTTTTTCCCCTGTAAATCTAAATTTGCTTAAAGTACCCTTCTCCTTTAGAAAAAGGCTTCTGCATTTAAGTTCTTGGCTACAGAATCAATGGACTTCCCATTCAGGCAACAAGACAAAGTGGTTAACCTAAAAATGTCCACTAAAAACATCTGAAATATCTAGTTAAAATAAAGGAAAAAAAAAATTTTTTTTTTTGATGGGATGCCCAAGCTGAGCAGAAAGGAAACAAATAGCTTCTGCAGGGACCAGAAACTGAGAGACCTGAAATTCAAAGCAGTCAACTTGTCAGGGGAAATGCTCTCCAAGTAACAGGTGTGTTTTAACACACACGGGAGGTCATGAAACTGGAGACCTCTGTGTATTTGAAGTAGGCAGCTGGAATGAGGCCACCCATAGTCTGGACTCTTCAGAAACTTATAAATATGGACTAAAAAGTATCTGTCTATTGAGACAGGGAGATAAAAATGCAGCATGTTTCTCAGTCTGAGCTTAAGGGTGGGATGGAGACTATACCTTGAGAACTCAGAACCACAAGCAAGTACCTCTTTTAAGTTTGGGTTATTAGTCTAGAAAGTCCCAAGATGAAAATTTACATAAAAATTTGTCCCAGGCTGGAGATGCAGCAGCATGCTAAAAGGGACATATCCTCAACTGAATTAGTGTGATATGGTAGTTTTGTACTATCTCAATTTAGCTAAACTGCAATTATGTTTTTCAGAATTTCTTTCCTTTATTTTGGGTATGGGGTTGTCCACAAAGGAAATTGACTTGAGATTTGGAAGTCATAAACGGGGTGAGTGTAGCTCCGTAGTCAAGGGACAGGCTTCCACAGGTCACTTGTATCATCAAGGTTGGAGCTGGAGAAAGAAAAACTCAAGTTCCAGTTTGTCCTCCTGGGTCCCATTTTGTCATCTGGGGTTTCAGTCTGATCTTGTGAGTTCCAATTTTTCCCCCTCTTCACATCCAGCCCTCTTTCTTGATTGCTTGACAGCTGATGTGTAATGACTTCAGACCCAACACGAGATGCAAAGGTAACAGCCTTCCGTGACTTTTTCTTTTTTCTTTAATTCATTTAGTTTTAATTGCAGTAAAATATGCATAACATAAAAATAATCTAACCACTCGCTTTTAAGTGGACAATTCTTTGACATTCAGTATAATGGCTTGAAGCTATATGTACCCCAGAAAAGTATGTTCTTAAAATTAATCCATTCCTGTGCGTATGGACCCATTATAAGTTGGATTTTTTTGGTAGTAGGACCTTAAGTTAAGATGTCACCCATCTCATTCAGGGTAGGTCTTAATCTTCTTACTGTAGTCCTTTACGAGAGAATGAAATTCAGTCAAAGAGAAAGCCACAGAAGCAAGAAGCTGAAAGCAATGACATCCCAAAGAGAATGGAGAGACCATCCAATGCCACTGCATGCTTTGCCAGGTAACAGGAGAATGCAGGACCACCTAACAGCCAGTCTTCAGGAAGAAAGCATCATCTTGATGATGCCTAGACTTGGACATTTTCATGCCTTCATAACTGTAAGCTAATAAATTCCCATAGTTAAAACCAATTGCATTATGGTATCTGCTTCCAGAAGCAAATCAAAATGGAACATTAAGTACATTAACAAGTCTGTGTAATTGTCACTACTATATATTTCTGGACTGTTTTCATCATCCCAAACCAAAACTCATACTCATTTAGCAATAACTCCCCACCCCAACCCCAACCCTGGTAACCATTATTCTGCTCTCTGTCTCTAAGAATTTGCTTATTCTAAATATTTCATATAAGAGAAATCATACAGTATTTGGTTTTTTGTGTGTCTGGCTTATTTCACTCAACATGCTGTCTTTAAGGTTCAACCATGTTGTAGCATATACCAGAACTTGCTTCTTTTTACAGCTGAATAATATTACGTTATATGGATATACCACATTTTGTTGAACTGTTGATGGACACTGGGGTTGCTTCTACCTTTGGGCCATTGTAAACAATGCTGCGATAAACACTGGTATGCAAATATCTATCTGAGTTTCTGCTTTCAATTCCTTGGGGTATATACCTGTGGGGTCGCAGGGAATTGTGAGGGCATATGGTAATTCTATGTATAACTTTCTGAGGAACTGCCAGACTGTTTTCTACAGTATCTACACCCATTTTACTTTCCCACCAACAATATGAGCATTACTATTTCTCCACACCCTTGTCAACACTTACTATTTTCAGTTTTTTGATGATAGCCATTTTAGTGGGTGTGAAGTGGTATATCATTGTAGTTTCAGTTTGGATTTCTCTAATGACAAATGAAGTTAAGCAGCTTTTCATATATTTATTGGCCATTTGAATATCTTCTTTGGAGAAATGTCTCTTGACATCATTGGCCCATTTTTAATTTGCTTATTTGTCTTTCTGTTCCTGAGTTGCTAGAGTTCTTCTATATTCTGTATATTAAACCCCTTCAGATATCCGGCTTTCAAATATTTTCATCCATTCTTTAGGTTGTCTTTTTACTTTAGAAGGAAGGAATACTTCTGCCATATCTATTTGTTTTCTGTATGACTTGTTTGTTTTATGTTCCTCAATTATTCCATTACTGCCTTTTTTGTATTTAGTTACTTTTTGGTAGTATACCATTTTGATCCCCTTCTTCTTGCCTTTTCTCTATATTTTTAAAAAGATTTTATTAGTGGTTACCTTTGTAATTACTATTAACCACTTAGACAAATAACAACTTAGTTTAACTAGCACCATCCAATTTATAGTAGTATACAAGCTCTCTATTCCTATATAACTCTATCCCTCCCCCTTTCTATTGTTATTGTCATGGATTACATCCTTATACATTGTATGCCCATCGAAATAGATTTTAAATGTTATTTTACACATTTGCCTGTTAAGTCATAAGGGGTAAAAAAGCAGTTACAAACCCAAAGTATAATAATACAGGATTTTATATTTACCTATGTAGTTACCTTTACCATGTTCTTTATTTCTTTTTATGCCTTTGAGTTATTGTCCAATCTCCTTTTATTTTACCTTAAGGATTCCATTAGCATTTCTTGTAGGGTTAAAGAGTTCATTTGATAATGAACTCTTTCAGCTTTTTTATATGTAAATGTTTTAATTTCTCCTTTATTTTTTAAAGATAATTTTGCCAGATATAGAATTCTTGACTGGCAGTTTTTTTTCTTTAAAGACTTTAAATATGCCATGCCACTAGCTTCTGTTGTGGTTTCTAATGAGAAATCTGCTGTTAACTTTATTGGGAATTCCTTGCATGTGACAAGTGGCTCCTCTTTTGCTGCTTTCAAATTCCTCTTTGTCTTTGGATTTTGAGAATTTCATTGTAATGTGTTTTGGTTGAGATCTCTTAAGAGTCTATCCTGCTTGGAATTCATTGAGCTTCCTAGGTATATATATTCATGTCTTTCATCAGCTCTGGGAAGTTTTCAGCCATTATTTCTTCAAACACTTTTTCTGCCCCTTTCTTTCTTGTCCTTCTGTGCCTCCAGTGATTTATATGTTGATATGCTTGATGGTGTCCCACAGGTCCTCAGGCTCTGTTTATTTTCCTTCATTTTTTCTTTCTTCTCCTCACCCTAGATAATTTCTGTCTTGTCCTCACTGATCCTTTCTTCTACCTGCTCTAATATATTTTTCATTGTATTTACTGTACTTTGCAGCTCCAATATTTCTGTTTAGTTCTTTTGATAATTTCTCTCTCTTTAATTTTTATCAGCTAACACTTTCCTACTTTCCTTTAGTTCTTCATATGTGGATTCCTTTAGGTCATTGAACATATTTAAGAAATTGAGTTAAATTCTTTGTCCAATAGTTCCAAGGTTTAAACTTCTTCAGGAATGGTTTCTATAAAATTCTTTTTTCCCATGAATGGGCCACACTTTCCTGTTTCTTTGTGTGTTTTGTAAATTTTTGTTGAGAAGTGGACATTTTAGGTATTAACTTGTTATAATTCTGGAAATCTAATTCTCCCATTTTGGGATTGCTAGGTTTTTGTTGCTGTTGTTTGTTATTGTTGTTGCTGAGAGTTGTCAGCTCATGACTTTTCCAAATTATTTGTTGCTCCCAAATGGAGAATAGAAAGAGAAAAAGAGAAATAGTTACTGCCTTTTTAAGGCCCCTCTACCACTTTTGCCTGATGGTGGATGGGACAATGGCTGCCTTCAGAGCTGGCCTCCAAAGCCATTTGCAGTAGCTGATCAAAAGCGATGATCAGTGGTCAGATAACACACCAGATCTTGGAGGCCTAAGTCCTCAAAACTGACCCTTGCACCAGCAAGCTATATGAGGAGCCCAGGCTGCAGTTCCCACTGCACAGATGGTGAAATTCACCAGTATTTTGAGCCTCTTCCTGCAGCCCTTTCCTGGATGCTCTACAGTGTTCCACTAGGTTCCATAGTTTAGAAAAAGTTGAGTCAGACAGTTCTTACAAGTTCTATAGTTGTTTAGGTGAACAGACTGATTCTTGAAGTCCCCTAGTCCACCATCTTCCCACAGTCCTCTCTTGCATAGACTTGCATAAGGTCTAACAGCACTAATAAAATTCCTTACTCATTTCATTCATTATGATCTGCTTCTCTGTTCAAACCCTGACTGATATACAATGGATTCCTTCAGATGAGCTCAAAACTAGTTATGAGCTCACAGTCTAAAATTACAAAACACATGAGAAAAAACATCTATCAGCAGATATAACAAAAAGCAGAATTATGTACTAGATACCCAAGGACATCAGATAATACACCATTAAGATAGAGACTATAGACTAAGTGTTTTTCAAATGATTGAAGAAATCAAAATTTGATAATATCGAGACACTTTGTAAAAAGATAAAGCATAAGTGGAAAAGAATAAAATAGTTTCTATAAGTGAAAATATAAATAAAAATACAATACTGAAGTTTTTAAAAATACCAGAGAAAATGAATATATGTAGAGTGGAAGATAGATTTGATGACATTGTCTGAAATGCAGCAAGAAATATAAAAAGACATAAAATATAAGAGGTTAAAGATCAAAGATGTGTATAACCAATGACCAATAAATCCCATTCCTAAGTATATATACAAGAGAAATTTCAAATGGATGAATACCAAGCAAAATAATGTTTATTTATGCATTGTTTATAAAGCCGGAAGTTGGAGGTACCCTGAGTTTCCAATGTTGAAGAATGGGTAAATGAAATATGACGGCTGCACCTTATAGATTAAGATGCAGCCATTAGAAGCAGTGAACCAGATAGCAAACATATGTAAACTTAAAGGTATAATGCTAAGTATAAAAAGTGAGAAATGGGGGAGTGGCTGTATTTCAGTGGTTGAGTGCCTACTTACCATTTACAAGGTCCTGTGTTCATTCCCCAGTACCTCCTAAAAAAACAGGTAAGAAATAAATAAGTTCTACAGCACCTTAAAAGTTATGTAAGTTAAAATATATTCACAGAGAAAACTATACTACATATTTTTAATAATACAAAAAAATTTATTAGAGTAGTGTAAAAGTGAATAATTAAATAAGACAAAAGCCTTGTACCCAATATGAAGATGGTATGCCATGAACTAAGAAAATATGATTATATCAACTCTCAGCCCTGCAAGTTAAAATATATAAATATATACAAATATATACATATACAAATATAACCAAGCTATATATACTCTTTATATATACTATACATATATAAAACATATGTGTATATTTTGTATATATATTTGTGTATCTAGATAGAGATCAAACAGAAAAGAGAGGCTTGGAAACATAGAGATAAGATTAAATGTATATCTAATAAAAGTTCCATTAAAAAAATATTAAAAGAATGGGGAGGAAAGTATATTTGAATAGAAAATGGCTGGAAATTTTCCAGACTTGATTAAAGGCAAGAATTCCCAGACTCAAGAAGTATAATCATTACTAAACACGGTAACATGGTAAGTCAAAAGTAACCCACAGGGAAGTGGATTTAGCCCAATTGATAGGGCATCCACCTACCACATGGGAGGTCCAAGGTTCAAACCCAGGGCCTCCTGGCTCATGTGATGAGCTGGCCTACACGCAGTGCTGATGCGCACAAGGAGTTCCATGCCATGCGGGGGGTGGAGCCCCACATGCAAGGAGTGCACCCTATAAGGAAAGCCACCCAGCACAAAAAAAGTGCAGCCTGCCCAGGAATGGTGCTGCACACAGGGAGAGCTGACACAACAAAAAGAGACACCAATTCCCGGTGCCACTGACAAGAATACAAGCAGACACAGGAGAACACACAGTGAATGGACAGAGAGAACAGACACCTGGGCGGGGAGGGGAGAAATTTTTTTTTAAATCTTTTAAAAAATATAAAAAGTAACCCACAGCTAAAATACATCACACACAGATGGTCTTTGGCAAAACACAGAGCATTGAAGGCAAAGAAAATATCTGAAGAGCAACCAAAGAGAAAAGATATTACCAATATTATTACTATTACTACTACTGCTACTACTACCACTACTTCTACTACTAATAATAATAATAATAGACTGATAACAAACTTACCAATAACAACAACTCAAGCCAGAATATAATAGAATACCTTCAAAGAATTCTATACCCTGCTATATAAAAATTCAAGAATAGGAATAAAAATAAAGGCATTTTCGGATGAAGACTAAGAGACTTTGCTATTAGCTGACACTTTTGAAAGAATTATTGAAGGATATAATTGGAATTTGTAAAGTCCAGGAATTAGAAAATTGAACTCAGAAGGAAAAATAAGAGGCATGAAATAGTTGTGAGTCAGAAATTGATAAGCATGTAAGTGAAATCAGGTAAGAATTGAGGATACATATCAACACTAAATACAGGAAAAAGGACTTGGCCCAATGGATAGGGCATCCACCTACCACATGGGAGGTCCGTGGTTCAAACCCCAGGGCCTCCTTGACTCGTGTGGAGTTGGCCCATGCACAGGCTGATGCACGCAAGGTGTGCCGTGTCACTCAGGGGTGTTCCCGGCATAGGGGAGCCCCACACAGAAGGAGTACGTCCCATAAGGAGAGCCACCCAGTGCGAAAGAAATGCAGCCTGCCCAAGAGTGGCACCGCACACACGGAGAGCTGACACAACAAGATGATGCAACAAAAAAAGAACCACGGATTCCTGGTGCTGCTGATAAGGATAGAAGCGGTCACAGAAGAACACAGGGAGCAGACAACTGGGGAGGAGGGAAGAGAAATAAATAAAAATTTAAAAAAAAAACACTAAATATAATGATCAGTAGAATGGTTTATAAGTCAGGGTTCTCTAGGAAAGCAGAACCAACAAGAGGTATCTGTAAACAGTATGAGGTTTTATAAAATTTTCTCACACAACTCTGAGCATGCACAAGTCCAAATTCCATAGGGCAGGCTGCAAACCAGGGGCACCAGTGAAAGTCCTTGATGAGTTCCCAGGAGACACCTATGCTTCTATGCAGGTCTCCAATGAGAAGCAATCCTTAGTGTTTCTTACAGGAAACTCATCCTATGCAATATAAAAACTTCACACAAGATCCTTATTATTTAGTATCTATCTTCTAGAATTTAGTTTTCTTCTTATTTCTTATAAAGATTTTGAACTCCATTCTCAAAATAGTTGCTTTAACAATTTCTAGTGACAACAAGGTTAGCCAAAATTTTAGTGATACTGTATTTTTAAGACAAAAAATATTAATTCTACAGTCAGTAACTAAAAATGAAGGTTAAGTTTTCTTATAATGGAAAAAGCACAGGCTTTGGAACCAGAGATATGATTTGGAATTCTGGCTCTGCCACTCAAATATGGCACCTGGGCAAATTTCTTAATATCAAATATGGCACCTGGGCAAATTTCATAATAACCTTCAGTTTTCACATCTGCAAAAATGAAGAAATTGTATACCTCTGAGAGTTGTCATAAGGGTTAAATGCAGCATATACAAAGAGCCTGACATCATTGCCATCATTAGGTGCTAACTCAAGTCTCCTGCTCATATTTGTTGATTATGCCATTATTATTAAGGGTTGTTAAATCTTATGTTTTTGTATATCTAACACTTAGCAGTTGGTGGTGCTTTTCTGCCTTCCACTCTCCCTTTCTTTGCACTGTCCTGCATTCTTACATTTTGTCTTCTAGTGTCTCCTATATCCACAGTTCAGATGAAACTATCCTAATAAACCTGCTAGTTCACTCTCACAAAACTTTTCTAAATGATATGCCTTTATACCAATCATTCATTCTTTTAACAAATCAGGGATGATAGATAAGTTTTAATTCACATGCTAAATAATAATAATTAGGAGTTATTAATTATGCTTTAGATGGAAAAATAATAGATTTTAAATGCTACTGCACACACATTTAATCACTGATTACAGAAAAATTATTACAAAAACTGCAATTAAGATTAATGCTAAAGTTCTATTGAATTTTAATTTTGAACATGATGTCTCATTTTAATAAGACCATTTATACTTGGGGAGTATTTTGTTAATTTAAGTGTAATTCAAGCAGCCAAATATTTTGTCAAGGCTTAATGTTTATAAGCAGATAAAATTAATTATAAATATCATACATGTGTGTTAATAAAATAAGAGAAATATAGAAAGATAAAATATAGTCTTTTAAGCCAAAAAGTAAGCATTTTGGCTATGCCATCAGCAAAATACTTTTAATTTGCTAATTCTCTCTCACCTCTTTTCCACATTTTCTCAATGGCACCACCCATAGTGACAAATGTTTCTTTTTGAATCTTGGAATTCTACAAGTCCCATTTTAAGACCTTCTAAAATTTAACACTTTTTTTTTAAGATTTATTTTTATCTATTTCTCTTCCCTTCCCACATTGTCTATACTCTGCGTCCATTCACTGTGTGTTCTTCTGTGTCCACTTGCATTCTCAGCAGCACCGGGAATGTGTGTCTCTTTTTTTTGTTGCATCATCTTGCTGCATCAGCCTTCCATGTAGTATGTGGCGCCACTCCTGGGTGGGCTGTGCTTTTTTTGTGCAGGGTCCACTCCTTGCGCATGGGGCTCCCCTACGCGGGGGACACCCCTGTGTGGCATGACACTTCTTATGCACGGCAGCACTATGCATGGGCCAGCTCACCACATGGGCCAGGAGACCTAGATTTGAACCCTGGACCTCCTATGTGGTAGGCAGACGCTCTATCAGTTGAGCCACATCTGCTTCCTAAATTTAACACTTTTAAGTAGTTTTGAGAAAAAGAATTCAAGTGCTTCAGAGTACTGATCATTTGAATGGTCTAGTATTTTTCTTGAGTTCTCAAAAAAATTTTTTAATTGCTTTTAAAAATGCATAGTCACATAAAGTTCATGCATATGAAGTCCTTAGAGAGAGATATCACGTTGAGAAAATATTTAGAGTTACTATTCTGAAAATATCCAGTTTTGTTTTAAGTACCTTGATGTAGTAACCAAATATCAAATCTTTTAGTTTTTTATTATTGTTCTATGTAAGTGTGGGAGAATGTCAGTTTAAACCACTCTTTGTCAGCTATTCCATATCACACAGTTCTTTGAAGAGCTTGCTTTGAACATTTGATATCATTAGATTCTTCAGAATACTCAATGGCTATAAAGAATGGACCACCAAATAGAGCTGCCCTTTAGTGCCTTTTAGCTTCGATTGCAATTGCTACAGTTTTGACTGACTTAGAATCATCTGTGACTACAAAATTTACTATTTTTACTAACTCTATCAGATCCATTTTAAAAATCAGAAAGGTCATATTTTAAATAGATGATACATAAACTGTGAATGTGTTTTACAGATATTTTAAAAGGCAATCAAATCTTTAGAGAAGCCAATATCAAAAAGAAAATTCACAATTGTAATGTTCAATAGAAAATTAAATTAGAGCATACCACCTCAGTGCAAAGGTGCAGAGTTGGTTTGTAAACAGCACTTGTAACTAAACTACTTAATAGCACAGTTGACAGGTGACACCCAATCTTTGCTTCACTGTGATTACACTTAGGCAAGTTTGTAAACACTTTGTTTCACAACACAGCACAATGTTGCCATATGTAAAATATTCTTAGATTATTCATCAGTAAATGTGTTTCATATACAGATGACTATATTAAGTTTAATATTTATAAAATGATACTTATATTGCAGTTTCAATCTGATCCATAACACAAGACCCAGTAACTTTGAAGGCAGTACATAGATTATTCACTGCTACACTTTGTATGGATTTAAGATTAACTTAACTATATTTGCTTTTCATGAATATTTTACAAAAAGAATTTAGTTAGACTTTCTCAAAAAACCAGCACCAAAATTTTCTGGACCATTTTTCTTCTCTTGACCAGACCATATTGTAATTGTGTTCTTCATAATAATAGACAGAAGCTGATGAGCATTTTCCAAGAGCCCTTTATTTATTTATTTATTATGGGCATTTATCTAGCCAATGCCCAACACAGTATTTAGATATTGCCTACACCACTTTCAGCCCTCTAGCTGAAAGTGAGACTCCTCTGTAGTAAACGATTCCTGGATATGGAGCTGGAATTAATCCCCTTGGTAATTAGGATTAAAGAATAACCCTACAACCAAATCTCTGGGTTTAGACCCATTTCCATAAAAGGGAAGAGATGTTCTGACTCTCTCATTATATTCTCTGAAGCAATATTGCAAGCCAATGATAATGTTAATTATAACTTCTCATTTTTATTTTTCCCCTTGTTTGAAATACAAATTGATTTTTAAAAAAGAGAAAGCCTAAACAAAGAGTTTTCAAGCATGATTTTACTTGATTTGTAAATTCTCTTTCAGAAAATTCGAGTATATTTTACAGAAAAGGTCTATCAACCATAGTTGTCCCACTTTGCTTAAGAAACTCCTCTGTCCCTTGAGAAGTTAAGCCAGCTGGGGGGGAGGGAAAGGATCTATGTGGCAGGCATAATCCTTATGCTCTTAAAAACTGATACTGTCTTTATACCCAACTGTGTTTCAATATGCCAAAGTGAGTTGATAATTAAAATATTAATTTGTACAGATGGCATCTGCTAGGTGGTTATCTTTTTGTACCAATTGATGTATATCATCATATGACCAGCATAGACATAAACAGTGGTTCAAAAGCACAATCTAATTGCAGGAAAATAAAATTAGATTTATATTGAATGAATTTTGGGAAAAACTAGAGTAAAACACTTGTTGTGTCATAATCATATGGAAAAAAAACTAATAAACCTTGCAAATTCTCAAAATACACAGTTTCATTTACATTTTCACTAACAAAGATATAGTTTTTGTGTTTTGGAGGACCTTTCCAGACTGGGAGACTATTACTTTCTGGATCAGGATACTCCTAGGAGGTAAAAGAAATGTCTAATTGAAAACACGGTTTTACAAATGAGGTAGTGAGACTGTAACATCATGCAGAGTTCAAGTGTGCCAGGATGGAACATTCCTGGACTGGCACAGTGGGAAAAGCTCAGAATTTGGAGTCAGAAGACCTGGGTTCACTTGGCTTGGTTCATAACTAGCTTTGTCTCTAAGGTTCAGTTTCTTCATCTTTAATTCATACCTCCTTATTTCTTCCTGTTACTGTAAGAGTCAAATGAAATAACATGCATTAGGCTCTATTATACACTCATTTTGTTTTTTTTTTTAAGAAGCTTTAAATTACATAAATGTTACATAAAAAATATAGGGGATTCCTGTATACCCAACCCCCACCCCTCTCACACTTTCCCCCATTAACAACAGCTTTCATTAGTGTGGTACATTTGTTATAACTGATGAACACAAATTGAAGCATGACTATTAACCATGGACTATAGTTTGCATTATAGTTTACACTTTGCACCACACAGTTTTAAAACTTTTGACAAGATGTATAATGGCCTGTATCCATCATTGCAGTGTCATACAGGGCAATTCCAATGTCCCCAAAATGCCCCATGTTACTCCTATTCTTCCCTCTACCTCCCCTCAGAATCCCTGGTGGCCACTGCCTTTATATCAATGATACAAGTTCTTCCATTGCTAGAAAAATAGTAAGTCTACTTTTGTAGTTTATTATGAACCTGTTTTGAAGACACAAATTTTTGCAAAGGGGTTAATAAATTAGAGAAAAAATTGAGCATAATATGAACTTTGGTTTGCTTATGCACTTTAGTCTGCAAAAAAAACGCTAGGAGAATATAGAAAATTGCCCTTGGCTGACACAAAAACCAGACACACACACACACACACCCCTCAAACATCTACCAGCTACACCACCACGTGTTAGGAGCCACAGCCATCCCCATCTGGTGATATACCTTTCTCTGCCATGTCAAATAACCTTCTTTCTGCCACTTCACAAAAATTCATAAGCTGCACCCCTTCTGATGCCCACTTCCACAAACAAATATTAGGCTATATTTATTTTAGCATATTTAGCATTTATGTATTTCTTCACCATTTAACATGGGTAAAACTGTGTTACCATTTGCGTTTGGTTCCTTTCTCTTTTTTGTAACATGTCACAAGTTGTTGAGTGTTGTGTCCTTCATCCAATTTTTCCCATAAGCTCTGTACTTTTTATGCTTGATCTTGCATATCCCAGTGATTTTCAGGAACACATGTGTTACATTATAGCAGAAATGTCTGTATGTGAAAGTGCTTTTTAATTTCTAGTGTGCTCTGTAAATTGGTTGTTGATAGAGCAATGACTAGTATCTATTATTTCAAGAGAGAGAAAATGCCATTTTTATACAGCCAGAGAGTTTCATCTTTTCCTACACTTATGGGAAATAAGTTTGAAAGCCTGGAGTCAATTGTTATGTCCATAATCTTAGCACCTCTTTATCTAGCAAGTGGTTGAGCATTAGTGCTTCAAAATGGTAATTCTGAGATTATTTCAATCGCACTTTGTTGTCCATGTGAAAACTCCAAATCTTCCAACTCAAATACATATTTATTCATTCACTTATGCAACCAATTTTTAGTAATCCATGGTCTGTCTATTTGATATGTGTTTGCATTTTATATTGCTTGGCAATACATTTCCATAAATATAGCAGCCTAAAGCAACATAAGTAAATTTGTTTCTCACAGTTCCCATGGGTCAGGAATTTGGGCACAGTTTAGGTGAGTCACCTGCTCAGCGTCTCATAGACTGCAATGAAAGGATTGTCTGGCTGTGGTCTCATCTCTGAGGCTTAGGGTCCCTGGTCCAAACTCACAGGCTTGTTGGCAGAATTCATTTCTTCTTGGCTGTAGGACTGAGGTCCTTAGCTCCTAGCAGCTGGCCCTCTCCAGAGGCCATTCACAAACTGACCATTTGAATCCTTGTCAAGCCCAGCCAAAGAATCTCTCTAACTCTTCACCTTCCTTTAAATGGCTCCCCTGATTAGGTCAGGCCCCCACAAAATAATATTCTTTTTGATGAACACAAAGTCAAACTGATTAAGAAACTTAATGTGATGAATGTACAAATATGTGGTTAAACAATTACCATTGAACGCACATTTTGGATAGTTTTATGCTTTTTAATATGTATCAATAAAATTGATTTGTTTCCAAAAAAAAAAAAACCACCTTATTACATGAGGAAAATCTCTTCTACTTTACCATGAACCTGATCAAAGGAGTGACATCCATCACGTTCACACATCCCACCCACACTCAATGGGAGAGAATACAGGGTGTGTACACCACGTGAATTCTGCCTACACAGTAAGTAACTTACCCAGGATTTTTTTTCCTCCTCCACATTTTTGCATAGATATTTAATCCTTGTTAACATCCATAGACCAGTGAGGAGACACTCCTTTTTATCCTCTCACTATGTTTTTAGTAGAATGTTTAGCAGAGGAAATACCTAACAAGTTTGGCTTATGGAAGTTTGGAAAGTTGCCTGTGAGTTTCAGTTTTACGTGCATTTTCAGTAATAACTATAACTACTATAAAAATTTTATACCTGAATTTTTATCTGCCTATACCAGGGGTTCTTAACAAGGGGTTTGTGAACCTGAATTGAAATTTTAAAAAAATTATTCTTGTGGAGATGTGTTAGTGCAGATGTGATATATTCATTAAATAATACACAGTATAGTGTGGACTTAGTAAGGGCTCTGTTGTTTTTACCTGACTGGCAAATGCGTCCTGGAACAAAAAAGGCTAAGAATCCCTGGTCTATACTATTTGTGTACAGTTTTATTTCCAAAGAGAAAGGTATATGCAATGTCATGGGATAGTCATTTTTATCACTATTCAGATGTGTGACCTTGGACCAAGTTCTCAACTTCTCTGAAATTCTGTTTTCTGTCCTATAAAATAGGAGTAATAATATCTATTTTGTAAGGATATGAGGTTAAAATGAGATATTTTATGTATAGTACCTGGAGCATGGATATCAATATATATTGATTTCCTCACTCCTCCCCCAGAGGCGCCACACTGTTAAACTTAAAGGGGACCTTCTTTTCCATGTAATGAACTTTATTTTTAAAAAGATTTTATATTACAGAAAAGTTGCATCAAAGTATAAGAGATTCCCATGTACTCCACCCCCTCTCACATTTTCCCCAATTAATAACATCTTACATTAGTGTAGTACATAAATAAATATTGAAGCATTGCTACTAACCAAGTAGTTTACATTGTGGTTTACACTTAATTCCAATGCCCTAAAAATGCCTATTATTCCCTCACACACACACCTCAGAACCTCTGGTAACCACTATCTATATCAGTGTTACAAGTTCTTCCCTTACTACAATAATAATAAGTCTACTTTGGCCCATGGTTGCATTTACCCCTTATGTTTGTTCATTCTTCAACCTCGGGAATTTGTGATGGTGATGCCCACTCTGCCTCAAATGGAAAGCAGGCTTAGATCCTATGGGGCAGATGGCAGGAACTGTTTTGCTTGCAGTTGTAGATACTTTTTGTTTTGGGGGATGGGTTTGTCTATCAACATTTTGTTCATTGTTCTGGGTGAGTCCAAAGAACTAGAGAATAATTGTTAGCTGAAACTCTAATGAGATTCAAGGCTCAATGGGCATATGAATAAAGCAAAGATTTAAGTCTCTGGGATATATATTTAATGGGAAATAGGTTGTCATATATGCCAAGGTAATAAAAAAGGGGCACCTTGGCGGTGGACTTGGTTAGGGTGTCCATCTACCACATGGGCGGTCCGTGGTTCAAACCCCGGGCCTCCTTGACCCGTGTGGAGCTGGCCCCATGCAGTGCTGATGCACGCAAGGACTGCCCTGCCACGCAGGGGTGTCCCCTGCATAGGGGAGCCCCATGCGCAAGGAGCGCACCCTGTAAGGAGAGCCGCCCAGCGCGAAAGAAAGTGCAGCCTGCTCAGGAATGGTGCCACACACACAGAAAGCTGATGCAAAAAGATGACGCAACAAAGTGGGGTTGAATGGGACCTCACATATATATTTTTAATGTAATATTATTACAAAGTCAATAAAAAATAAAAAAATTAAAAAAAAAAAAAAAAAAAAAAGAAATGCAGATTCCTGGTGCTGCTGATAAGGATAGAAGCAGTCACAGAAGAACACACAGTGAATGGACGCAGAGAGCAGACAACTGGGCAAGGGGTGGGGGAAGGAGGGGAGAGAAATAAAAAATAAATAAATCTTAAAGAAAAAATACTTTTTATATGTTAACTCATTTAATTCTCACAGCAACCATATGAGGCAGGTATATATTGCCTCTGTTTTAAATTATGAAGAAACAGAGGTATAGAGCGGTTACCAAGGCAGGCAGTGGCAGAGCCACTGGGAGGCTAGCTTTAGGGTCCATGCTCTCTGCTGAGACCAGCTCAGCAATGAGTTTGCACAAAGGGAAGGCCACACAGAACTGAATAAAAGGACAGAAAGAAAGATACAAGAGAGGAAATAAAGATGGGACCAGAGGATTCACAGCTTCTGAAACTGAGAGCCTCAACCCTAGTTTCCACATCACATTTATTTAGGAACTAACAAGCAACTGTTTGTTATTTACTATATTAAGGGACAGGTGCAACATTTACGATAATAAAGTACAGGTCATACGAAGTTCAAATGCCTCCTCACACAAACACTTTTTCGTGCTGACCGGATGGTGTTCCATCTAGTCAAGGCCCATGTTCCTAAGCCCACACTTTTGTCTGTGTTATGGAAACATTTCAGCTTCAAACCATGTTCCTTACTGTTTTCCCACAACAGCTCTCAATCATTACACTACTCAGCCTCTCACAAGAAATACAGAGAACACCAAACGATGGGCCAGGGATGCAGTCACAATTTCCAATAAGTAAAGCTTCCTTTTGGGATCTTCCTACCTCTCTTTAGTTCCCTTCCATGCTCCTGGCCCACTTCTAACTATCTTCCCTCCTTCCACCTCCAGTGTCAAACCTGCACACATTCCCAGTGAGCTGTGCTCTAGTTAAGGCAATGCACTATTAGTGCTTTGGAGGCAGGAGCGAATAAAGACATCTGGTTTTTAACATTCTCAGTATTCCCTTGGCATAGGTGACTCAATTCTTAAGTGAAAAAGTGGCATAATCCTTTAAGATTTGTCATGCCACATGATGGTGGAATAACATGGGGGAGGAAATTTTGAAGGGTATTTTCCAACACCTTTCGATTTCTCTCACCTATTTCAAGGTCCCCCCAGCTTCCAACTTTCCAAATGCCAGGGCCACCCTGCCCTGTGAAGAAGCAGAGCTCTGCAGAACTGAGAGCCAGAGAAAGGAATTCCTAACCCCGATGATGAGAGCTGCTGGGCTGGAGAGGTACACACAGTAGAAAATATGCCTCTCCTCTCCAAAACAGGAGCTTCCGTGGATAAGGGAGAACACAGATTGATGTTGAACCTGAAAAGGGCCAGAATTGAAGAAGGAAGTTTGGGGCGACATAGAACCAGGAGTTCAGAATAAATTCCCCACTTGGGCCCTCCTCTTTTGAATTGAAGACTCTTTTCATATGTCTTGTGACTTTTCTCTTTGCACATCCTGAGGGAAACTCCAGTTTTTAGAATTTATTCTACTGGGAGATTATGTTCAAAACCTTTATGCCCAGATGAAAGAAGAACATTTAGACTTACCTTAATTTTCCTTTTACTTTTGAGTGGTCTAGGTACATCCACCAAATCAGGGAGATAGCTGCAGTGAGGAAGCTGAGTAAGTTGTACCAAATAGATTCTGTTCTGTGTTTCCTGTGACTGCCTGAAGTTTAGCAACTCCTCCATGAGAAACAACTGTTAGCATCACTGTGATCATGCCCTCCACTTTTTCCTACTGCACCACAGTTGCCAAATGTAAGCCATGAACATTCCTGAGTCCGTGCAGGTGCCAGCACCCACCCTGGAGCTAACTCCCATCTTCAGCTCTGCCACCCTGAGCTTAAGGTGGCTTTCTCCTGGGGGTCCTTTCACAAGTTTTCCTCCTTCAGTGATGAATGTAGAGCAAGCTCGTCCTGTCTTCATTCCATCTTCTCTTGCACAAAATCCTACAGAAATCCCTTGTTGTTTCTCATATATGGATAGTGCCCTTCTCTAGTTACTGTAATTTTTTTTTATATTTAGGGGCATTTCAATAGCAATTTGTAAGGAAGATGGTATGAGTTCAGGATATCTACCCAAATTATACTCCTGGATCAGTATTAGAGCATTCAGAACTAGAAAGCTCAGATCAAGACAGGAGCAGATTGAGCTCAGAATATGAGAAAGTCCTGAGTCCTAACTGGAATGTCTGCTGAGCTGCAGGAGGCTTCCACGGCCTAGAAAAGTGCAGTCCAAAGTTGGAACAGGTAGTAATACCATCCAAATTCTTAGAGAACTAAAATCGTTTCCAATCTTATACTATTCCAAATCCCTCTATTTCGTTAAAGTTCTCTCAGTTGGCATTAGGACATACTAATTGTCTAGGTTTTTTGTCCATCATATCTTAGTTTATATGGTTGTTTGAAAGAAGGAACAGAGGGAGGAAGGGAAGGATGGAGAAAGAAAAAAGGCATGTTAATGCTTTCTTACCCCCCAACTCTTTGATTAAAGTTTATAATTATAGGGAAGCAGATTTGGCCCAATGGAAAGGGTGTCCGCCTACCACATGGGAGGTCCAAGGTTCAAACCCAGGGTCTCCTGACCCATGTGATGAGCCGGCCCACTCACAGTGCTGACGCGCACAAGGAGTGCTGTGCCACGCTGGGGTGTCTGCCACGTAGGGGAACCCCACGCACAAGGAGTGTGCCACATAAAGAGACCTGCCCAGTGTGAGAAAAGTGCAGCCTGTGCAGGAATGACACTGCACACACGGAGAGTTGATGCAGCAAGATGACACAATAAAATGAGACACAGATTCCGGGTGCCGCTAACAAGAATACAAGCAGACACAGAAGAACACACAGCGAATGGACACAGAAAGCAGACAACTGGGGGAACGGGGGAGGGGGAAGGGAAAAGACATAAAATTTTTAAAAATCTTTTAAAAAAATAATAGTGTTTGTAATTATAATAGAATGTAAAAAAGGGACTTTCCAGGATGATGACATCACAATGCTGTGATGAAATGGAGAGCCACTCAGTGTACACTTCAGACAGATTATACAAGGCATGGGACCATATAATACACTGGAGTCCATGGTGGATGATAGGCTGTGGTTAACAATACAAATATGAGAACGTTCTCTCCTGACTAAATAAATATGCAATACTAGTACATAGTGTTAATAATAGGGTGGTTTATGGGGAAATGCACCAAATGTAAGCTATAGACTACAGTTAGCAATAATATTAAGATGATGTTCTTTCATCATGTGTAACAAATGTTCCACAACAATGCAAGGTGTTTGTGGTGGGGTGATGTATGAGAATCCTGTATGTAATTCTTGATTGTTATAAACACAACTCCTTGAAAAAGAACTCTAAAAAAACTTTTCCTTTTACATGTAAACTGGTGCTTAGGGCCCAAAGCCGGGGAAAACGGTGCTAAGCATCTCACATCCTCACGTCTCACCAGCACTCCTCCCCCCATGCACACACAACCCTACCCATGCACCAGTCAATAAGGCAGCCCACCAGGCCAGGGAAATCAGGCAGTGCTGTGTGCAGCTGATAGAGTGGCTGAGGTAACTTAAGGGTCTTGACACATTTGAGATATAGCCACACCCCCAGGTAAGGACTCAAAAGAAACCCCACCTGTGCCCAAGACTGCTAACACCTAAATGTCTGTCTCACAGAGTGTCAACAGTCACAGCTGTGAGCCAGAGAAGTAGCAAAACCAATAGAGAAAAGCAAAGAGATGCTTACCTATCCCGACCTCTCTAAGAGGCTCCAAAATAAGGAGTTGGGTTTTGTAAGGAGGAGGAAGCAGTATCCTAGAAGCCGAGCAGCCCCGTACCACACTCCAGATAAAAGAGTCACCCTGACATACACACACCTGAGGTCCTTCATTCACTGTCTAGCCAGCAATGGAGCAGTGGGAAATCCTGAACTGGATATGAGGTTGCAGTATTAAACTGGATTGGACAGAACTTTCAGTAACTGTGGCTGGAAAGCTAGAAGTCCTGCCCAAGATGCCATTAAGAGATGGTCATGTAGAAGAGGTGTTAGAAACTGACTAGAGAACAAGATGCCTCATGCTTACCCTTCACCATGTGCAGACTCTTCAATAAACAGTTTTTAGAAATAAAAAATGTCTGCCATTGTCTTCATGAAGAGTTTATGGTCCAGATATTTGCTTGAACCTTCACATCTGTTTACATAGAGACATGGCTTCTGCCTACATATTTTCTAATATGCCAGGTCTATAGTTTCCCTAGCACTGTGACTCCAGATTAAACAATCTGATTCTTTCATAACTAGTTCTTGATCATCTTCCTTTAAAAAACAGTTGGTGGGTAGGCAGATAGCTACAGTTCCCACATCTCATCCTTAAGGTGTGTATTAGAGCTCTCTAAAGAAACAGAGTCAACAGATGATTTTGGACCAAAAAAGGGCTTATTGGAGAAAAGCAATGGAATGGCAAGAGAGAATCTCTAACTTATTCTTTGTGTTTTATTATACCACCTCAAAGTTTTTAATTGTAGAAACTACCTGTCAGTTTTGTATAGTTTTCAGTGAGTGGTTGAGATGTGGCATAACTTATTATCTGTGTGGCTGCAGACTTAGCTTGCCTGATAGATGAACAGTTAAAAGCAAGTGACTTCAAATGCTCAGTACTGCAATATCCTTATCTGTGAAATTGAGTAATAATGGTACTTTCACTAAATGGCAGAGGATTAAATGAGGTAAACCATGTAAAGTGCTTAGAACAGTGCCTGGCACATAATCTGAACCCAATATTGGCTTTTATTATGTTAATTAATATTATCATGATCATCATCAAAGTCTATGGGCAGATCTCAAATCAGATATGGGATCTTCAGCCTTCACTCATTTCTGGGATTTCAGAGGCAGTTTGGTTGCTGGGACCACATGTGGCAAGAGTTCTCACATGGGGGAGGGGTCTTTGTATGATCTTGAGGCCTGGTCTATTGAATAAGACTGTTTTCCCCCTTGCATCACATCTAGCACAACCCTCACAGAGATGCACCTCAGAGAAATGTCTACAAAAATGAGGAGGAAAAGATAGTTAACTTCTTTCCATACCCACCTGTGGGGCTCTACTATTTTTATTCTGCAATGGAATCAAATCTGAAGTAATTTACCCAGGGTATTGCTGGCTGCTCATGAACCCCTTGTAGTTTTTTATTTCAGTTTTTGGTTTTTGTTTTTTGGATGATTTTTTTTTTTTAATTTTGAATTCCACATATTATCCAATTTCACATTCTCACAGGACTAGCATTTATAAGAGTCACCCAGGCTCCCCAGTCCAAAGACAGCAAGACAATGCACAGGCAGAGACTATTTGGTGTGTCCCCATTGCTAGTGCTGGGAACTCAATAAATATGTGTGGAAGAAGTGAATAAATTAATTTCTCAAGGAATTGGTACAATAGGATGAAGTTACAGTTACAGTAAATAAGGCTCCAAATGTCATAGTCTTAAGAAAAATGAAGATAAAATTTTGGTCAAAGTTCCATACTTTTGAAGGTTGTGCTCTCTCTTTCCCCATGGTTTTTGAGCCATAATATTACCCAAGGTGTAGGATCTGACCTAGATGATATACATGAACCTCTAGTTTAGAAGATTCTAACTTTATAAGCCTCAACCATAGCGTTTTGTTTGGAGGAGGTGGAAAGATTCTAATTTCTTCAGTGTCTTCACTCATTAAAAGAAAGCTTTCAGCATCATTGTTTATGTCAGCTAACTACAGTTATCCCTTCCACATTGTGACTTTCCCCATTGCAGTTTCACTTTAGAAGAAATTAAATGGTAATTTGGGGGGAGTTTTGTAGAAGCCACAGATGACACGCAAATGTCAGCTGATGACACAGAAAAAGTTTAGAAACTCAGAATGCATAAACTATATGTATAGCATTGTATAATAACAACCTATTTTATCTTTTAATACCATAAATATACCCAGATTTTACAATAAGATACCATAAACACCCCATAAAAGAAAAACAAAAAATTGAGACTTTTTCTCTGGTAAGAAGGAAAGGCCAAAAATTTTACCCAAATTTTCCAGATTGCAAGGGTGCAGCAGCCCTAGGCCCAGTGATATGGAGAAGATATCTGTGTTTATTCCTGAAATGGGCTACTGTGCCACACGTTTGAGTGGCCCTGAGTGGGCTCAGTGCTCAGAATGCTACCTACAAGTCAAGTATATCAGCCTATGTTTTTTTGTTTTTCTCTTTGATTCTTTTTCTTTAATTATTATTGTGGTAACATGTACACAACATAAAATTTCCCATTTTAACCATTTTCAGGTATAAAATTCAATGGTATTAAGAGCATTCACAATGTTCTGTCACCATCACCATCCATTACCCAAACTTCTTTATCACCCTAAGCAGAAACTCGGTGCCTACTAAACATTAACTCCCCATTTCCCCTTCCCTTGGCCCCAGGTAACCTATAATCTATCTACTTACTGTCCCTATGAATTTACATATTCTAAGTATTTCAACAAGTGAAATCATACAATATTTTTCCTTTTGTTGCTGGCTTATTTCACTCAAGATGATTTCTTCAAGGCGCAACCATAGATCAGAACTTTATTCCATTTATGGCTGAGTAATTATCAGCGTATGTTTTTGAGTCACATCTGCTTTGAATGGTGTGACCTCTGTGCACGGCATGTGTGTGTGTCCTATCTGCATTAAGGTTTTATGTCTGTTTGTTGTGGGGTTTTTGTCTTTTTTATTTTTTTGTTTTTGTTTTGTTTTGTTTATTTTTTGTTAAGGTTTTATTTTATGAGTCTCATCTTCATAAAACCCAGCACATCTCTGACAAGAGATGTAAGTTCACTCACTATTTGAATGGGATCTCGTTTTCTATTTACTTACCACTCTTTAAAAAGCAGCGAGATTCATGCCAAAGTAATCCAGAGGGAGAAGGGGAGAGACATGGAGAGAGAAAAGAGGAGAAAAAGAGATCGATTTGAGGCATTTATGTCAGGTGCAAATCATGTTCATAACATGGCCATCCGAGTTAATTCCTCCTGTGGAAACATCCAGTTTATAATCCTATGACTAAGCCTTTTACAGGTTGCAAATTTCCATTGCTTTCTGCACATGTTTTTAGGAAGGATAAGAAATGCTCCAGTCCTCCTCAGAACAGATTTGGATGGGTGCAGATGCCAAGGAGCTGTTTGTGCAGAGTGACTTTGACTTCACAGCTCCCTGACACCCCGGGCAGCAGCACTGAAGCCGATGCCGTGACTGAATGCACTCTGGTCCCAGCGCTGGGGCGTGGAGTGGAGCTGATAATAACCACGCTCCAGCAGTGGTTCCTTGTTTATTGAAAGCTGATTCCTGGTGGGAAACTTCGGAAGAAGCATGCCTGTTAAAGGTATCTGCTTCTCTTCTTCAGGCTCTTTTTCATTCTCTCGTTTGTTATAACAAGGGACTTTTTATGAACACAGAATAATTTACCCTGTGGGAAATCTGTTCCTTCTGCTTCTGCTTCTGCCCCCACCAGATGTTCTTATCTGCTCCTTGTGAGGGCACAGGCAATTATAGAGCAGTACATCTTCACCCACATAATTTCAGGCAAATATTGTAAAAAGGAGTGCAGATGGCACCAGAGGAAAGCCTTCTGTGGCTTCCATCTCTTTTGTTTTAAGAAACAGATAGCAATTTCTTCTTTAGTAAACACCATAACAGCTCATTCATTTATTCAGTGAGCCAAAAAATATTTATTCAGTTCTACTGGATGCTAGTATGCCTGGGCTCACATTTGTTGCTTAGCACCAACATACCAACCTCTACCATGGGAGAATGTTCATGGGCCATTTTGCCTGCACACAACACCCACCTGGGTCCTCTTTAGCACCCCCACCCCCTTTCCTCCTTATCTCACACAAAAAAATTTTAGTTATCTTATTGCTACCTTGGATATAAACCATATTCTTTAGGTCTGTCCTTCTATTACAAACAGTCATTCAAGCAAGCTTTATTGAGGGCACATCATCACAATAGTAATAAAAATAATAGTTTACCCTTATTTGTGTTTACTCTGTGCTCTTCACATATATCTCATTTAATCTTTGCAACAACCCATTGGGGAAGATATAGCTATCATCTCCATTTTCCAAATAAGGACATGGAAGTAGAGTAAAGTAAGTTTTTCAAAATCACAAAGCTGGTATAATGAATGTTTTTGTCTACAGGTAACAGAGAATCTAATTTACAGTGGATGAAACAAATAGACACTGATTTTTCTCATATACTAATAAGTTGGGAGGTAATTTGCTCCTAGTGTTGGTTACATGACTCAACAACGTCAAGGCTAACATCTTTGAGCACTGCCTGTCTTTCCCCTCATGAGCACAAGATGGTTGCCCTATACCCAAGCTGCATGTCTACATTTAAGTTAAGAACAGAGAAAGGGTAGGCACATCTAATATACTTTTGTCCCTTCAGCAGGAAGTCAGAGGCTTTCCCAGAATCCCCCAACAGCTTTCTATGTATCTCTCCTTGGAAAAGCCCAACCCCCACCCTCGCAGAAAAAGAGTCTGAGACAGTAAAACCTCCTTGTTCTTTATTTTTTTTCTTTTCTGTTTTGAGCCTTTATAATGGAAGGCAGCAAGGCAAAAGGGATTTTGGCATATTTTTTTGGTCAGTCAATTGGCAGTATAGATGCCAGAGGTAGCAAGCAGGATGAGAACCGAAGAGCTGTGTACTCCAGTGTGGGTTCAACTACACTGTCTTAGTACTGGCTATTCTGTGGTGAATAAAAGAAACATGGCCCTGTCTTCATGGACACACTAAACAAATAACCACACAAGTAATCATATAATCAAAAGTTCCTGTAAAAAATGGAATAACAGGATTTTCAAAATAGTGAAAATAACAAAATAGTAAAAAAAAAAAAAAAAAAAAAAAAAACCCTGAAAGTCCAACAACTCATCTTGGGAGCTGATGCTTTGGGTAGCAAAGCCTGTTTTAGTTCGCCCAAGAGCTGCTGATGAAAAATACCAGAAATGAGTTTGCTTTTATAAAGGGCATGTATTTGGTATAAAAGCTTGCAGTTCCAAGGCCATGAAAAGTCCAACTCAAGGCACCATAAGAGGTGCTTTTTCACCAAAGTCAGCTGCCATGGGTTGAAGCAAGATGGCGGGCAATCACTGCTGAAGTCTCTACCTTCCCCTCTGGGTTTTGGGCATCCAGGCATAGGATTTGTCTCTTACCAGCCTCCTCTTTCAGGTTCGATGGCTCAACTTTCTTCCTGAGTTCACCAGCAAGGTATCAGACATGTGGCTCATCTCTCCCCAGACCTCAGCTCTTTGAGCCTCTCCTTTCTCTCACATGGCAGGATCGAATGTGGTGGCTCCTTTTTTCTGTGTGTATCTCTCTGTGTGTCTCTGTTATTTTAATCAGACCCAGGAAGAGGCCAGAGACTCAACCTGAATCATGCCTCACTGACTAGTCCAATTAGAAGGGTCTCACATCCACAAGAATGGATTAGTTCTCAAATATAATCTTTCTCTTTTGGGGATTCATAAAATTATTTCAAACCCCCACAAAGTCCTCCACTTTGACTGCTCCAAAGTCCTTAGTGTATTCTCCCCTTTCTCCATACTCCATTCTGTTATTATTTGTAGCAATTTGATCTGGTTCATGAATTCCAAAAATAGATATTGGGTTATGTTTGTAATCTGGTCTGTTCCTAGGCTTGATTAAACTATGATTAGGGCTTTGATTGGGCCGCATTAATAGGGTGTTGATCCTCTGGTCCTTGGTGGTTGGGGACTCGTGGATAAAAGGCATGGCAAAGGACAGAGTTGGAATTTTTTGATGTGGGAGTTTTAATATGGGAGTCTTGAGCTGGAGCCCCAAGAAGTAAGCCCACAGAGGATCTTGGTTGTGAGGAAAGAGTAAAGGCCCCAGGAAGATAAACAAACTGTTCACTTAAGAATCTACAGATGGCCTTTTGGAGATAACAGAGGAGCTGAGCCCAGAGAGAAGTAAGCCCCAGGAAGAGAAGAGCCCAGGAAGCCTGAGCCCTGGCAGACATCAGCAGCCGTCTTGCCCAATACGTGGCAATAGACTTTGGTGAGGGAAGTAACTTATGCTTTAACTGTAAGCTTCTACCCCAAAATAAATACCCTTTATATATAAAAGCCAACGGATTTCTGGTATTTTGCATCAGCACCCCTTTGGCCAATACAGAATTATACTATTATTTTATTATTATTATTCATTTACAGCATCTTATCAGCCTTTCCCATATTTTTTCCTGGTTGCTTTCTTTCCTCCTTCTCTTCCTTTTTTCCTTAATATGCCCACACATTTCTTAGGATTTGACTGGATGCTCCAGCCAGAAGAGGAATTGGGCTTTATTCTTGTGAACTGGAACTGTTCCTATCTTAGCTTCTAAAAAGTTAGGAAGAGATTGTTTCTCAAAAATCAATCTGAAATCTCGGGCCCCAAAGAATGTCCGTGTAGTGTCCTTCACAGTGGATATTAGGAGAACAGAATGAAACAGGAATTGTTAGTAAACTAGGGGAGCAGCCTTTTCAGCCACAACATGTTTCTTCGGTTGGCAGCCAGCCCTAGGCATGCACCTTGGGAGAGCCCAGCCCATCCACATGCCCTTCACACGTGGTGCCTGAGCACGAAGCTCCAAGCTCATAGCCCAAAGCCTACCATCTGCTTGACAGTCAAACTAGGAGAAAACTACCCACCCACAGTTTGGAATAGTATCAACTGCTTCATTCCCTTTAAATCCTGACATTTTATCTTTAGATGCATACTAAATCACAATATAAGAAATTGATTTTTCACTCTGCATTATAATTTACTAAAACTTGGCATTTTATAACCTTTTGCATTTTCTCAAAACGTCCTTTCCCCAGAGTATTTGTTTCTCTGACCCATGATCCCCAAATCCAATGTAATGTGGGTTAACATCTGTTACCCCCATCAACATGCAAAGGCCCAGCTCCCTCGGTCCTGGGATACTGTATAGCCAAGACACACTGTAACTATATGGGCAACTTCATTCCAAAACTGAAATTTATTATAAACTCCAGTTTGTGTACCCACAGATTTATAGAAAGGTCAAGCTGCTAGTGAAACCCTTTAGCTGTGCTCTGCAGAACTCTCTACTCTTTTCTACCAAGAGGATGACTACCGTGAATGCAGATGAATTTCTGCAGTTTACCTTGCTCGCTGGACAATTTAATGCTCCAGGTGCCCTGAAAAGCTCAGCAGCCAAGTTTTTAACTGCTGTGCTTCCCAATGCAGGCTTGTGCTAACTGATGAATATTTGGTGGGCAGGGACTTCCCCTCAAGTACTGAGGGGTGGCTTTGTCTGTTAAAGACTGGCAATTACTATTTCTTTTATATGCCACAAAGAGTCCATAACCACTGATTTCACTTTAGGGCTTACCTCAGCTATTACAATTTAGCAGTTTTAAGGTATTAGGATTGTGCAATAAATAAAATATCCACTAGGGGGTTCTGGTGTTCTTCTAAACAGAAGCAAACCGCACAAATTATCTTTCTTACTTTGTATTCCAAAGGCAAAGCAAAATATGAAAGCAAAAAGTGTTTATTGTTGTTATTCAATATTAATTCTAAATTAGTATTTGTAGTGGTTTATCAACTGGTCCCTATACCATATCTTGGCCAGAACCTGGAGAACCTATTTTGATAACCACTGACATACTGGTTAAAAGCTTGAGTCAAAGCCTAATCACCTGGGCATCATTCTAATTCTGTTACTTAATAGCTGTATAGCCTTGGGCAAGTAATTTAGTCTTTTTGTACTCAGTTTTCTCGCTTTTAAAATGAGGGTAATAATGGTATCTATTTATTCCATTGGATTGTTGTAATGGTTAAATAAATTAATATGGGAAATGTGCTTCAAGCAGTCTGGCACATAGTAAACCTCAATATATGTTATGTAGTAGTATTATTATTATCAAAATAATAAAGATTATCATTTTATTTAAAATACTGGAAAACAGAGAAATTTTATCCAAGAAATATTTATTGAGGCAGAAACCATACATGGTGAGAAATAACTTTCTTGGCTAAAATAGTACTTTACTATTTCATATGGCCTCTTTCATTCATTCATTCAGAAAATTAAAAATAAGTTGTATATTAATTAGCATTTTCTTTATTATTTATGCAAGTACCCCTAGCAATTAGAACTTAATATAAATAAAGCCACAAATCATGATCCTCATGCTCTCCTACTAGCCTTGTGATACAGAGCAAGAGTTTAAATCTCCTGGAGCCTCAGTTTTTTCATACCTAAAATTGGGGTAAATAATTTGTGGTTCTGCCTATCATAGGATTTGTGGGAATTCACTGATATATATAGAAATATATATATATAAAACATAAAATATATATCTCTGAAAGCACTTTAAAAACAGATGAACATTATATAAAAATAAGATAGTGTTTGCATTAATTATGGAATGATATGTAATAAATTAGTTTTATATAAAATTCTCTTCATAATTAGAAACTAATATTATTTTTATATTAAATATAATTATAATTTACTTTGCCATTCCAAATAACATTCCTATGAATAGGGCTGAAATGAATATGCTAGACCTCCATTAGGAAGATTTAATATTGAGTTGTATATAGTTAGTACTTTATTTCACAGGGCAAATTAATGAAGTAAATATAATGTTAATCAGATTTTTAAACAGAGTCCAAAGTAGTCTATAAATCACAGCCTTAGTCTGTCCAATATTCATCTCTTTGCTTTCAGCACTTAACCAAGAAATGGCTCCTTAATTACCAAAATATATCATAAGTAAAGAACAATTTGCTCCTACAGCTCATTGTTTTCTTGCAGTTATTTCAGAAAAAACACTTGTGTTCATCTGCTCATAAAGAAGCAAAGAACTCATTTATTTAAGTTCCAGGTAGGAAGAAAAGCCTATGAAGGCTGGCAAACCTACGGAAAGGTAAGATCAAAGGAAATGACATCAGTATGATAGAAAGTACGGGAGTGTTTCAAAAGAAATCAACTACAAAGAACCAGCCATTCCTATTACCCCTTGATATCTCCCAAAGGTGAGGACAAACAAATCAACAAGACTTCAGGAACCCAAACATGTGATTAGGTTTATCAATATTCAGAGCATTCCATGGTTTGAAGATATAGGAGAAAAAATGCTCGAAAAATCTTGTATACAAATAAATAGGTCAAAGAGACACATTTAAATTCTACATTTTCATAGATGATATAGAGATTTGAGGAACTATTTGAGGGACAAAGTTTAAAAAAAAACAACAACAAGAGCAGGACAGACAAGATCCCTGCCTTGTGGCGCTTTCATTCTAGTAAAGGGAAACAGACCATAAGCAGGTGAACAAATAGATGACTTCAGATAGGGATAAGGCCATGAAAAAAATTAAAGTGTAACGGACTGGGATAGGAGTTGGGCACTATTCTAGATTATGTTGCCAAAGAAATTCTCTTTAAGGAGAGGACATTTGATTGGAGTTCTGGATAATAACTAAGAAACCAGGCTTGCCAAGATTTGGGGGAAAGCATTCCAGGCATTGGGCACAGCATATGTAAAGGCACAAAGCAGGGAAAAGAATAGCATTTTGAGGAACAGAAAATAGATCCATGTGACTAGAGTTTGGTAAAAGTCAGGGAGGTAGAACAAGATAAGTTTAGGGTGATCAGCAGGGGC
Source organism: Dasypus novemcinctus (assembly GCF_030445035.2). NCBI lineage: Eukaryota > Metazoa > Chordata > Mammalia > Cingulata > Dasypodidae > Dasypus > Dasypus novemcinctus. Next base: position 83,027,293 of record NC_080684.1, on the reverse strand, counting down.
CAAATCTTACAGGTAGTTCCTATCCACCAGTTTAAAATCATCTCTCCTGTGACACAGCACCATGCTCCACAACATCTGTGGCATAATTTGTCTATGTCATTTGTTTGGCACTTAATAGACACTGTTTTCTATTATTGTCTGCTCACATAAAAATATTCTATTTCCTCAACCTCACTGAAGTTCCCTAACAGCAAGACTGAATGTTCTAGTGCTTTTGTTACAAGTTTAGTTTGTGTGTGTGTATGTATATGTAAAAATATACTCTATAGGTAGTAAAATTGTAGTTAAGAGTTTAAGCTCTGGAAGCAGAGTGCCTAGAATCAAATCCTAGCTTTTCTAACTTACAAGCTATATGACTTTGGCAAGTTAATGTCCCAGTATCTTGGTTTTCTCATCAGCAAATGGAAGGAATAATTGTAGCTGCTGCATAGGGTTGTATGAGAATTAAATAGGTTAACAGATTGTATAGCCCCTAGAACAGTGCTTAGCACAAAATGTTGTTAATGTTATTACTAGATAGTTAACTGATATTTAGGTGGTCTACAAGACATCCAAAATTATATACAATATGGTTATATTTATTTTCAAAGATTCACTAAAAATACTTGATTCATGCAAATGTAGATTGCATTCTAATAATTTTGAATTTAAAAATTTTATATTAAGCTACCACGTAGAACTTCCCTCATTCACTAGAAAGCAACATACCTATTATATATCTAAAATAAAACCTAACAAGATAAAATTCTCCCTCTGAGTACCCTAGATGCAGATAACATATCCAAATGATATGTTCTAGTATCTTAAATGTATACCAAATATGGCTCTAATTATATCTTTGGTAAATCCACTTTCACACATCGACTAATAATATATTGCTTAAAGATTTCTTAGAGTTTTGCTTCTTAGTGTAAGGTCTCAACAATTTTTATCGTAGTTTAGGAATTATTAAACTCAAAGCCATAGGTGTCAGTGTTCATCGGTGTCCAAGCTAGTATTCCTGGCATCAATTTTCACTCCTCTTCCTCGAGTCCCTCATCAAATTTCTTACCAGAATCCTTGACTCTCTTTCAGAATAGCCTTTTTAATTTTCCTCTCCATTACTTACTCAAATGCCTCGATTCAGGCCCTAATCTGATGATCTAGTCTGCTGACATCAGGGCAAACTACCTGGCAGGTAAACCCAGCTCAGACATGCCACATATACAGCAGAAACTGGTGGACAGCATTATCCCAAAGCAGGCACACCACATTTGGGCATATCACCTCTAGGCAGCCTACTGCTTGCCTAACGGAAATCCCAGCTATCACCAATCAGCAGCAACTCGGATCTTTCCTCTCCTAATTTGGGGCAAATAGCTTATGTCTTTTGGCTTTCCTCCCCATACCTCATCTTCCGCAGCCTAGACCCCGTGCTGGATTGGGTTCCCTACCTGGCAGTAAATTTCCCCACTCAGGACTCAGTCTTTGGTTTCCTAGCACTTTTAATTCTCTTTATCTCCCTGGCTCTTGCCACTTTACTTCTCTCCAGCCTCTCTTTTCTCCAGCCCATACTCCTACCTGATTCTGGGTTATTTATTTTGAAAGACGTGTTGACTCTTGAGTCCTCTATTAATATTATTTTATTTGGAAGGAGGAGAAGACCCAATGCAAATTTATGTAAGAAAAAAAATGTTAGCTTTCATAACTGAAAAAGCTCTTCAGGCATAGCCCAATCCAGTGACTTAAATATCATCAGAATCTGCTTGTTCTCCATTACTCCATTTTTCTCTGCTCTGGTGCCATTTTCAGAAGGCTCACCCTTTGGGGTGACAAGACAGCACCAAGTAGATCTAGTCTTAACTTTTACAACTCTAGATCCAAAAGAAAAGAGTGTATCTCTTTTTAATTTGCACAAGGGAAATCTCAAAATAGCTCTTATTGGGCCTACTAATCTTGAGTTTGGTCCTGTGACCACTTTTGACCAATCACTATAACCCAGGGATGTGATACTTTGATTGGCCCCACCTAGGTCACATGATTCAGAGTAGACCAATGAGTCCAGTGAGTTCCATCTGGAACTGGTGAACTGAGGATGCGAGAGAAGCAGTTCCCAGAAGAAAAACAAAGAACTTTACCCAGAGAAAGGGAAATAAATGCAAGTCAGGGAGAGAATAAAAGGCCTTTCAACTCTCTTCCTCCTACAGATTGCATCCTTTCCCACAGCCTCTTGTGAATACATTTCTGATAGTATTTAACACTTTGCTTTGTAATTACTTTTCCCCATTTCTATGGAATCAACTACAGTCACTCAAAAAAATTTATTCATTTTTGCATTTTCAATGCCTAACACACGTGGGACAATGTAGTTGTTCAATAAACATTTAATGAAATCGTTAATACCTTCAGTCAATGAGATCTTCTGAGACCTTCAGCTATTAAATAAGATGATGGATGTCAAAGCACTAGTCCTGGTCACTTTGTATGTTGTAGACCACTTTACAACAGCAAGGTATTTTATTGTTGTTGTTTTGCTGTTATTTCAGGAAAAAGTCAAAATCTTTTTGCATGCTATATAAATATCATTGTAACTGTGGGTCTAAAATGTTCAGTGTGATGAAATACTTGAAGGTCATTTATTCCTAAATTAAAAGTTTATTTTTTTTTAATGTTTTAATTTCAATGAAGTTCCTCAGCATACTTGTGATTTTCTCTCCATTGTTCAAACTTCTTGTTCATCTTACACTTCATCCATCACATTTCTGAGCAAAATTAGTCCACTCTTCCTTCATATTCTGAATTCTTACCTTTTTATACTTTTCACTGTGGAACTTTTCAAAACTATACTTTTTATGAGGTGACAAATGATTTAAAATTAAATCAGACTTATGAATAAATGAATAGCTTATGTATTTGTTATCTATATAAGTTATTAGTGGTTGTTCTAAATGAATGTGCTTGAAAACTAGTGTATTTTTATTCTAGATAAAATATTTTATTACATGACATCTATTTATTCATATTTTTGTAGATATATGTGGATTATGTATATTTACCATTTTTATTTAAAATTGTGGATCCATGCATTGTATATCTTCAAGATGTCTAAATGATTTATTTCCATATGAGATCGTTTATCTATTTCTGAAAACATTTTCTGGGCCTGAAATATATGAATAACACTTGTCCATTTAAATCATTTAAGTGTCATTTTTCTAAAGTTTTCCAGAAATAATTAAACAGGAAATGTTATTTCAAGTCAGGAAATAAGTTATTTCCATGCCCTATAACTGTGTATTATGTCCCAAAAAATGTATTTATAGGTCCTAGCCACTGCAGTAAGGCAAGAAAAGAATAATGACATATATAAGAATTGAGCTTCCACTCAGGAAATACACAAGAGAACATCATTCTCACCCTATCAGAGAGGAAAAGCCAGATAATCTACAAAAGTATAACCTTGTTGAGCCCATCTGAGGTGAAAAAGAACTAGGTGAACTGAATTACAAATTGACAAGCCCCTCCAAGAAGAAAGAGGACACACAAATTGTTTGGCTTTTGGCAGAGCACAAGATGAATAGGGAGCATTCAAAAATGTGGGTAAGAAGAAATTTTGGCAAATTCTTAGAGGCCAAGTAGTGTAACATATTAGAATCCCCAGGAACCCCAGACACAAGGAAAGCTCACAGCCACTTGCCAGATCTTTTCCAAAGGCTCCACTGAGTGTTCATGTGAAAATTTGGCGCAGAGCTAGTTACCTGAGGGAGACCCCCTTGGTGGTATATATGTGCAGGAGGAGATGAGCTGCCACTGGGAGAGGCACAAAACTGAACCCTTCCCTCATATAAAGCAAAATCAAAGGGAGACAACCCACTGGTGTTTAGGATCCTACTCTGAGACAAAGCAGGGGGTCTACTGTCAATGGGAGAGGGACAGGAAACTCACATTCTTCCAAGACACCGCACCATACAAAGCAAAGTTTGGCCAAAAATTAAGCAAAACACCTCTAAATAACACATAGCTCAAAGAAGAAGACATGAGATAAATTGCAAAATATTAAGAATGAATTAAAATGAAAATACAACATACCAAAATTTGTAGAACACCATTTAGAGGAAAGTTTATAAAATTAAATGCCTTCATTTACAATTTTTAAAAAAAGATCTGAAATCAATGCTCTAAGCTTCCACTTTATTGAAACTACATAAAGTAGAGCAAATTAAACACAAAGTAAAAGGAAAAAAGGACAAAAAAGGGCAAAAATCAATAAAAGAGCCAAAAAAAATAGAGGAAATAAATCAATAGAAAATAAAGTTGGTTCTTCGAAGAGATTTTTTTTTTAATGGACAATACATTTTTCCCCTTTTTGAACCAGAATTTCTGTATATGTTACTATTTACCTGCCTTACCATTGTCTGTTTCATTTTACAGACCCACAGTTAGAAAAGAATTGTGCCCTAGGGCTGTAATTAATTGGTTACACCCAAGAGCCTCTTATGTACCCGAGTTAGATTATTTAGATGATGAGATTTTAGACCCTTGAGCTGATGAGATTTTGAACTGATGCTGTAATGGAATGAGACTCGTGGGAGCCTTGGTAGGTAGTGAGTGAATCCTGCCTATGAATCATATACATGAATGATGGTGGCCAGAGGATGAACTGTGGTGGGTAGAATTACATAGATGGCCTCCATGACCTTCAAGTGCAGTATTTCTCCCATGATTATATTTCATTTTATGGGAAAAGACAGATTATATGGGCAGTCATAATCTAATAACATGAGTCTTTAGAAGCTGAGAATTTTCTCTAGCTCAGAGAGAATCAAAGCAGGAGATGAATGAAATTCAAAGGAGTTCCTCTATTGTTAAAGTGGAGGGGCCACAGGTCAAGGATCTTAAAGTGACCTCCAAAAGTTAGGAGCAGTCCCAGACAAACAGCCAGCAGGAAAATGGAGAATTCTGCCCTACAATTGCAGGTGCTGAATTTTTCTGAGAACCTTAATGAACTTGAAAGGAGATTCTTCCACAGAGCCTCTAGATAAGAGCCCAACTCACCAGCACCTTCATTTTGAACTTGTGAGACCTCAAGCAGAAAACCCAGCCAAGTCCACTTGAACTTCTGACCTACAGAACTGTAATCTAACATATGGGTATCATTTTGAGCTTCTAAGTATGTGGCAATTTCTTATATAGCAGTGGAAAACTAATACAAATTAGAAACAACCAGAACATTTGTACATAGCTGGTAGCAGTCTTATAAATTAATACAACTACTTTAGAAATAAATACAACCACTTCAGCATTATCTACCAAGTGGAAAATAAGCATATCCCATTAACCATATATATATATGGTTAATGGGATATGCTTATATATATATATATCCCACACCCTGGAGTAAGTTTTGCCCATGTGCACCAGGAACTTGTACAGGAATTTTTATGGCAGTAGAAAACTGAAACGTCAAAGTCCATCAATAAGAAAAAATTGTGTATATTCATACAATGGAATTACATTCAGTAATGAAAATGAGCAAACTAACACACAAAAATATGGAATTATCTCAGGTACATAATGTAGGCCACAAAATTTTTTCAAAAGAAGATATACAAATGATTCCATTTATAATAAGTTGTTATATTAAAAAACACGTAAAACCTAACAGTATATATTTAGAGATACAAACATAAGTGGTTAAACTATCAAGAAAAGCAAAAGAAAGATGGAAACAAAATTCAGGAGAGAAGTTACCTACGAGAGTGAGGAAGGGGGTGGAATCAGAGAATGGCACACAGAGGACATCAGGAATACTGATAATGTTCTCTTTTTAAATTGTACAAGTTATGGGTTTACAGATCAATCATGCACAAAATAGAGGATTCCCATATACCACACTAATATTAACACCTTGCTTTGGTGTAAAACATTTGTTATAATTGATGCAAGCACATTTTCAAAATTGTACTATTAACTTTAGCCCATGCTTTAACTGGGGGTTAACTATGTAGTGTAATTCCATGAATTTTTTATTCCATTACCATTATACAACCTAACATTTCCCCTTTTAATCATATTGAGATAAATATTTCAGTGCTATTATGTACATAGAGTTATACTACCATCATCACCATCCATTACCAGAGCATTTCCAATATTCTAAAGAGGAACCCTGTACATTTTAAGCCTAACTTCCCATTTCCTATCCCCACTCCATCCCCTGGTAACCTATATTCTAGATTCTGACTCTATGAGTGTGCTTATACTATTTATTTCAAATCATTGAGATTTGTCCTTATGGCTTAGTTCACTCAACATGATATCTTCAAGGTTCAACCATGTTGTTGCATGTAACAGAACTTCATTCTTTTTTATGGCTAAATCAGAACCTGTATTTTAAAAAGATACGAGTGATTTGTTTGCTCGTTAAAATTTGAGAAGCACTACTTTAACCCATGAATATATTTGAAAGTATTCTTTTGTACTTAATAAAAACCATATTGAATCATGTTTGACAGCACTTTTCAGTTATCAGTGGCTAGATCTTTGAAATACCCAATTTCTTTTTCTTATAATTATTTTGTGAACTTATCTACCTATAAAAAATTAGTGCTATGGGAAGCAGCTGTGGCTCAATCACTTGTGCTCCCGTCTACCATATGGGAGGCCTGGGTTCACACCGGGGCCTCCTTGTGAAGGCAGGCTCGCCCACACTCTGAGGAGAGCAGCCGGCCTGGGGACCTCGGAGTGCCACCTGGCCCGCAAGAGCAGCGGAGGACCGCTGGCCCATGAGCACCATGGAGAGCTGACTCAACAAGGTGACACAGCAAAAAAGGGAAACAAGCAAAAACACAGAAGAGCATGCAGCGAATGGACACAGAGAGCAAACAAGCAAGCCACAAGGGGGAGGAGAACAAATAAACAAATAAATACAGACACAGAAGAATGCACAGCGAATGGACACAGAGAGTAGACAACAAGCAAAAAACCCACAAGTCAGGGCGGGGGGATAAAAAAAAATTAGTGCTATGATGACTGCAACAGAGTATTGCATATAAAATCCAGTTCACCACCCTTCATGGGATTGAATTAATGGGTGATAACTGATGGTTAACTAGTATTTTATATCTGACGCCATTTCCTTTAGAGTACTCATTTCAATAGCTAAGCCAACTGAAGTAGTTTCCTCTAAAAAGATAAAAATATTAACAAAATCAATTTACATAAATAACATTACATTTGACATTAACTGGATGGGGGTTTTCTTTAAGAATTATGATATAACCATTTAGGAACAGTAGGAACCGTTTGGTCTAAGAGTATCCAGAACAGATTTCAGACTTCTGCTTTTGGCCATAATGGAGTATGGGGTCTGGACTTAACATTTCTTTGTAAACTGTACAAAATATGTAATACAAATGTTTTCAGACATTGGAATACAGGCAGCAAGGATTGTGATCTCTGAGAGAAAGGAAACAAATGAGATGATTTCTAAAATTGCCCCAGATTTCTTCCTGGAAGAAGTTTATGGACAATAAACAGGGGGAAGAAGAAGCAAAAAAAAAAAAAATCTCTCCTTCCTTACTAATTACTAAAACAAATAATCTCAAAGAAAGCAGTAGCTGAGGGCAAAAGGAACAAGAATATAAGCGAGAAATAGAAAACAAATGGCAAGATAATAGAAATAAACTCAATCATATCAACTACATTAAATATAAATTAAAAGACAAAGATAGACTGGCTAAAATATTTCTAAAAGTAACCCACAACTATAGGCTGCCTATGAAAAAAATATATTTTAAATAAAAAGACATAGATTAAAATAGATTGTACAATACTGTTCCTGGCATGGGAATTTAAGCTCTTTGTGGCTATTTGATATCTCTTACACATTCAATAATGTAATCTAGGTTAATAAACTCATCAATTATAACTATGTTATGAATTTTATATAATCTGTACCAGTCTCTTGACCATCACTCACTAAGTTCTTTCCTAAACAATTAATATTGACTATTGATTTTATGTATATGAAATATAAACTGTTATTTTGTATATTTGATTTTTATTTTTAAAAAGTAGAAGTTAGAGTTATGTGGTTGATTGAATCACATACCCCAATTTAGACACGTTAATCTTAGTCCACACTCCTGTGAATGTGAACCCATTGTAAATAAGACTTTCTGAAGATGTTGTTTTTAGTAAAGTTGTAGTCAGATGAAGCAGGGTGGATCTTAATCTAGATTATTGAAGGCTTTATAAAGAGAAAAGCCACAGGGAAGAGCCAGAAGCCCAAACGCAACAGAACCCAGAAGAGAAAGGAGAGGACGTCACTACGGGTGCAAGGCAGAGATACAGGGCAAGGACCCCAAGCTCTGCAGCAACCCAGCACCAGAAAGCTCCCGCCCCAGGAGGAAGCCAGTCTTCCCGCCTCCAAACTATGAGACAAGAAAGTCCTGTCATTCAAGCCAACCCATTGTATGGTATTTGTCATAGCAGCCTGGAAAACTAAGAAAAGTGACAGAAATACTTTTACTTTTGTAATAGTTAGATCCTCCAGGCTCTGCAGATCTAGAATGTACACCTATACATCAAGAATGATATCTTACTTCCTTCAAAGGGAGTCTTTTGTTCTTCTATGACAACCGTTTTTTGTAGTTGTTTTATTTGGTCTTAGATCTGACTGCCTCATTCATTGCAGGCCAGTCTTTTTTTTAATTTGATTTCTAATTGTGAAATCAGAATTTGATGATCACATTTCATATATTTTCCACTATAACATATGCCATTTAAACACACTGAATGTGAAGCTTGCATTTTCATGATTAAATATGAATGGATAAATGCCTTCAGTTTTTCACAACTAAATTTAAACTTTCTGGCATCTTTGTCTTTAGAATATGCTAATCATATACCACAAAATGGCACTGATTTCTGCAGAAAATAACTCAGCCAAAGATGCTGTGTTCCATCTTTGTAATGAAATGCAAATTTCCCAAAAGGTTGAAGAAGGTATTATTAATAAAATGATTTTAAGTTTTACATTTAGAACATAGAAACCATACTAAAAATATTATGTGAGTTGATGGAAATTTCAAGTATTTATAACTGATAATTTTCATTCATTTTAAACCTTTGCCTCTCAGAATTTTATTGTACAACAGTGAACATGTACTGTAAATCGCCATGTTGGGTTCAATAATGCTAACTCTTTCACTTATTGTTCTTTATTTCCATTATATTATTACCAGCTCATGATGCCTATTCAAGTTGACACATTTTCATTGATTGAATCTTTTAGAAATCTTGATATTTTCCTTTAACTTCTCTGTTCGCTTCCTTAGAATCCAAATCTTATCTTGACTTTGAAGCTATTGTGTACCTAACATGAAACGAAAATACCATAATAGGTCTAAAACTAATTACTTCAAGGCAAAAGAAAAAATTAAAAAGCTTTAAATCTCAAATGACAAATCAACAACTGTTTTTCAACTGAGAACCTTTATTAATTCATATTCTGCTATTTATCTAAATGACAATGATTTAGCATGCACCTTTCCCTCTTCCATTTTGGTGTTTTCCTGTACCATGTGCATATTTTTTATTGGTGAAATTTTGTGTAACTTACCTAAACTACATTCTCCAATCTTTCATTGTACTAAGTGGCAATTGTCAAAGACATGCTTTGGAAGCGGGGTAGATTACCCAGTCTGACCTTGGAGTGCACACAGTTTGGTGGATGACTGCAGCTGCCCTTGCACTGGGTAATCTGGTCCCCACCCACCCTCCCTGCTCACTCTGCTCCAACCATACTGGTCTTGATATTCTGAAAAGCACATTCAGCACTCGCCCACTGCAGGTTTGTATTTGCTCATAACTCAGCCTGGAATCAGTCATATGTCTGATTCCTTCCCTTCATTTGGGTCTCTGCTCAAAAGCTGCCTCCTCAGAGGGTGCTTCCCTGACCACCCTACCTAAAATACAGCACTCTTCATCATTCTCTACCCCTTCACAGCACTTTTCATTGTATGACGTAACACATTATATCTTTACTTATCATCTGTCTCCCCCACTAGAAAGTAAACTCCCTGAGGAAGGAGACTTTATTTTAGGAACTGTTATGTCTGTGTTTGGCACATAGTGGTCACTTATAAAATATTGGCAAATAGAAAGCAGACAGAAAGGAAAGAAGGCAGACAGGCAGGGAAGCAGAAGGAAGACAGAGAAAAGAAGGCAGGCAGGCAAGGAGGAAGAAAGGAAGGGAGACAGGAAGGAGGGAGGGAAAGAGGAGGGAGGGAGAAAAAACTATTACTTTGTTTCAGGATAGAATGTTCTCTCGAGTGCCTACGAAGCTCTGCCAGTGTGTCTTGTGGCTTGTAGTCCTTGGCTTTCTGAGCTGATTCCTTCGCTTCATTCAGGATCAACTGGTGAGGCCCTTCCTGGACCTCGTCACCTCCATCGCTCATGAGTTCTCAGGTGCTGAGTCCCTGGGGAATGTATTTTGTGGGCTGTATGCCAACCCCACTGCCATCTCCACAATGAAGCCCCCTCCTGATTCTCTTAAAGAAAATCACCTTTTTATACTATTTATACCAGTTCTTCTTCAATTCAACCACTCCAGAAGCTTCTATACTACCAAGCCCTGGGAGGCAAAGGTGAGCATAATAATAACTAAAATTTATTATTTATTATGAGACAAGGACTTTGCAAGTATTAGCTCATTTAAACAACCCTATGAAGTACTATTATCCCCATATTACAGTTGAGGAAACAAGGTCCAGAAAGGTTAGGGGACTTTCCCCCATCAGAATTTGAACACAGATAGTGTGGCTCTAAGGCCCTCGTTCTTAACCATTGATCATACTGATGCAATACACACAACATTAGGCTGGGATTCAGGAGATTTAGATACTTTTCTTAGCTCTGTCACTAGACTTGTGACCTAAGACTCATTGCTTAACTTTTCAGCGTTAAGGTGTACTCTCCTTACCTGCAAGATTGAAAGATTGGCCTACATAATCTATAAAGGCTCTCCAACTCTACATCCTATAACTGGTATATAGTGAGTTGCATTATTTACTTACCCCTTAAGATGAAAATATCTTAAAAGATAATGTTTGTTTATATTCTGTAGTGCTCATATCAGCTGCTATGGCTCAAATCATCTGATGCAGCAATGCCGTAGAATGAAAAGAACATGACTGGGTTCATCTTAGCTTTGCATGTGTGAGCTGTGCAACCTTGGGTAACTTAACTGAGTCTCTTTTATTTCTTTGTTTTGTGTTTTGGCTAAAATGAATCTAATATACTTAGCTTACAGGATTTTTCCAAGGATTTAGAGAGAGAAATTATGTGAACAAACCTGGTATATATTAGGCATCCAGTGAAAGTTAATGTCCTGACCACTTTTTTAAATGTATTTTTTATTTATTTTTAAAAGATACATATGTCACACAAAACTTAAAAATATCGGAGATTCCCATATGCCCCACTCCCCACACCCCTACTTTTCCCACATCAACAACTTCTTTCATTAATGTGATGCATTCATTGCATTTGAAGAATACATTTTGGAGCACTGCTACACAGCATGGATTATAGTTTACATTGTAGTTTACACTCTCCCAGTCCATTCAGTGGGTTATGGCAGGATATATATAACGTCCTGCATCTGTCCCTGCAATATCATTCAGGACAACTCCAAGTCCCGAAAATGCCCCCATATCACACCTCCTTTTCCCTCTCCCTGCCTCTGCCCACTTTTGCTGTATGCAAGTTGTGGGTGTTTTACTCAGATATCTATGTTACCAAGAAAATAGGTACCAAGAAATTTTGAGGTCTATTTTAAACTTTGATTTGTGACCAAACATTTGCTTTATAAAATAAAACAAGAAACTACCCCTTGTAACTTTGAGACAGTATTAAACATACAATTTTTTCTTGTTCTCTGTGAAACCCAAATTTCATAAAGCAGGTGCCTAGAGGTTTGCATTTTATAAGCAGGTCATATTAAGTGACACCTGTATCAAGCTAAAAATGTCTTCCTATTACATAGCATTGAAGACATTTCTTGGAAAGTCCAGACTTTCTTTTCTAATAACATTGTCTTTACCACTTTTTTTGATCTCCTGCTGTCCGCCAGAATTCCATCTTGAAAACATCATTATGTCACACAAATGCAGGGCATAATATAGTATAATATCAAATGGATGCCTGAGAGAAGTGGCTGTGGCTCAATCAGTTGGGCTCCCATCTACCATATGCTGTGTTTGCACGCTGGGGTCTCCTTGTGAAGGCAGGTTCGCCGGCACACTTCGAAGAGCCACCCAGCCCGCAAGTGCTGCAGAGCGCTGACAACAGCAAGGTGACGCAACAGAAAATAAGGGAGACAAGCAAAAACACAGGAGAGCATGCAGCGAATGGACACAGAGAGCAGACAGCAAGTAAAAAGCCACAAGAGTGGGGAGGGATAAAAAAAAAAAAAAAAGAAATGGATGCCTGAATTGGCATCTCAACTTCACCACTGTTGGCTGGACAATGTTCTAAACTTGTAACTTCTCTGTTCCTTATCTGATAAACACAGATGCAGTCAACACTGTCATGTTGTTCTGAAGCTTAAGTGAGATAATATATGGAACTGGCTCAGAGTAGCCACTTGATAAAAAAATGTATCTAATTCTGATTATGAGCTATAGAGGGGATCATGCATTCCTCTAGACCAATGAATCAAACATATCTCAAAACCATAAAAAGTTTAAGTTGAAAGCCACAAGTAAGATTATTGTTCCAATGTAAGCAAACCTAATTTACATCACTTGTCACTTGTCAGTGCATGCAGTGAAACAGCTACTACCTGAGCCAACTACCATGAAATTACAGAAAGGAGCAGGCAAGCCTCCTCTCTATTGAGGCACTAAAGCAACCTTCTGGGAATGGACAACAGCTGATCTCTTAAGTTCTGTGATGGCTTGTTCTTTGTACTTTTTTCAGGCAGAGGGACCACACCTAACACAGGACCCTGACTTCTGCTGGATCCTAGAAAAATAGGAGCATATATATCAGGAGGAGATGATCCACCACTTCTGTATATAAAGACTAGGGGTTGGGTGAGCCTAGTTATCCATTTCCTGTCAAAATCAAGCCATTGGCTTGCCCCAGACTCTCTGGATCCCCCTTACTCCATATTGATCCAATCTTAGAACACTTTATATTCTCTCTTTCCCCAAATTGTAGGGGTTGAATTTTAACTGAACATTCCCTAATTGGATAAAGAGGACCTTCTAGAGAGGTCTTTTCTTCTTAGTTGTTTGTCTTTTTGTTGTTGTTTTAACAAATATTTACTGAGCATCTACTCTATACCAGATGCTTTCACATGGATTATCTCATTTAATTATGGCAGGACAAGAGTGGTTAAGAGCATGGGCTTTGGAGACAGAAAGATTTGGGTTCACGTTCACATTTTACCACCAAGTCTAGAGATTTGTTAGTATCAGCCCCATTTCATGATAAGAAAATTGAAGATAAGAAAGATGAAATAACTTAGTCAAGTTCACCCAGCCAGCAAGGGGCAAAGCTGGAATTTCATCCCAAATCTGCCTGACTCCAAAGCCCCTGCTTATCAAGACTTCCTAATCTCTCTCATTCTGTGGAAACTCTTGTCACACACTATGGTTCTGAAATTGGGGTGGGGGGAGAGGGGTGTCCAATCCCCTTTGAAAATATTACTTTCTCCCCAGAAACTGCATATAATTTCTTAGGGTTAGCAGACCCTTTGAAACCCTATTACTGGAGGGCCACAAACTTTAAATTAAGAACTCTTGCTGCTTGCTAGAATGAAAATTACAAAAACTACCATAGGACTACAGAATACAGTGAACCCTAACATTAACCATGGACTATAGTTACTAGTAAAATTATGGTAATAATCTTTAATCAATTGCAACAAATGTACCACACTAATGCAAGGTGTTAATAATGGGGGGAGTAGTATGTGTAAACTGTGTATTTTCTGCATGATTTTCCTGTAAAACTATGTCTTCCCTAGTTTAAAAAAAAAAGAACCTTTGCTGCTGAGGTGTAGTCACTGTCACAGTGTCCAAAAGTGGTTAAATAGGAAGCAGTTGCAGGTCATGGGTCATATACAGAAGGTAGTCCAAAGGTGGTGACATCCTTAGTCATTCTATATTTATTTATTTATTTATTTATTTGAATTTCCTCTGTGCCAGACACTGAGGATATTGAAGAGAATGAAACAGATAAAAGTATCTGCTCTCCCAGGAGCTTACACCCTAATTATATTTTTGTGTCCACTTTCCATCAGTAATGGAGTTTCCAAATATCTTACCCCTCGTATTAAAATCTGGCTACACCTTTGTCCTGCTGTAGAATGTAGACTCAATTTTGAACCACATGAACCAGATTTTTTTCAATCAGTAAAGAAAAGTTATGGTGACATACACTTGAAGGGGTCGGAGTTATTAGTTTGTAATTTTGTTTAAAATTGTACCAAAAATTATTGCTGTGATTTCTGTTTTCACTCATCCAAGTGGTCATTTAGCAGATATTAAGTGCCTACTATGTCCTAATTATGTCCTAGACCAAACCAGCCTAATGCTGGCAAGTCTGAATAGCCCCTTCTATGCTTCAATTGCTTGTATAAATAAATGGGAAAGATAGGGACTCTAACAGCATTCTAGAGAATAACATTAAGAGTGAGAAGTGTTGGAGGAAAATAAGGTTCTGAGTAAAAAAAACCATGAAAATAAAACAAAAAAATAATAAAAAGCAAAATGATTAAAGAAAAATATTGTGACGAAGAAAGAGATAATGGAAATTACATGATGAAATGAAAATATGTAACTGTATATTGAAAAGGGTTGTTACTAGTCTTTGAAAGGAAAACTACATTATGGAAACAGGGGACATTGCTAGAACAAAGAAGTAATTGGATTGAAGAGAGTAATAAATGGTAACTGGAAAAACTCCAGAGGCTGGAATGGGACTAAACAAAGGAAGAGATGTAAAAATCAGATGGTCTGAATATCAGTTTTACAGTGCTAGTTATATATTTGAGAATGACTCATTGTTTCTCTCATTTTCTTTCCTGGAATCACCCTTCATAAATCCAGAAAAGCCAGCTGTGAGTTTAAATAAGATGAGCCTAGGTCATTGGGTAGCCTCAGTTTAGTAACAGGTACTTTCCATTTCTTATTCCAAGCCCACTGGAGTTCATCTTCTTTATTGGGAGTAAGAACTGTACACAATAATTCACAGAAATGCATTTCACAACCTTTAGTCGCTGAAATTAGTAGCTAATTTACAGCCCCAGAAGGTTTACCACTTCCTCGTAAATGCAATTTGTATTTAAAATAATGATCCCATGTGGCATTTGTTTTCTCATATAATGAACTTAAAAGTAAGCAAAAAAGATATCTCTGTTTCACGTAATAAACCATCTGGGATTTGTTTGTGGTCTGTATCTATTTATATCATATAACTCATATGCAGTGATTTGTTTGGTTTGCTCTCATTATTGGTTTGGTGAAGGCAGCATTTCAACAGGGATGAGTATGGGGAGAAAAATAAATTTTTTTGAAAACTGCCTATAAAGTATTTGGCCCACATATGTTAAATTTCTTAGTGTTTCAGCTTAGTTTAATTTCATTATGCCCATTTTCCTGAGGGTGACACCATCAGCCTGTGCAATTGTCTTTTTTTTTTTTTAAGATTTATTTTTTATTTATTTCTCTCCCCTTCCCACCCCACCCCAAGTTGTCTGTTCTCTGTGTCCGTTCACTGTGTTCTTCTGTGACCGCTTCTATCCTCATCAGCGGCACTAGGAATCTGTGTTTCTTTTTGTTGCATCATCTTGCTGTGTCAGCTCTCCATGTGTGCGGTGCCATTCCTGGGCAGGCTGCACTTTCTTTCGCGCTGGGCGGCTCTCCTTACGGGGCGCACTCCTTGCATGTGGGGCTCCCCTACGTGGGGGACACCCCTGTGTGGCACGGCACTCCTTGTGCGCATCAGCACTGCGCATGGGCCAGCTCCACACGGGTCAAGGAAGCCCAGGGTTTGAACCGTGGACCTCCCATGTGGTAGACGGACGCCTTAACCACGGGCCCGAGTCCACTTCCCTGCAACTGTCTTTTATCCTGCTTGGCCATGACACCTGGCCCTCATCCCAGTACTCTGCAGATGACTTCAACATTTCAGTTCACCAGGGTGGTTTCTGTCATTTTCTACTTGAGCAAATCAAGAGAAGCTAAGTGACTTCTAACACTGTCATCATATGTCAGGAACAGAACCAGGCTCCAATTCACAAGCAATTCTGCATCTAGGCGGCAGCTCCTCAGATCTTCAGCTTGGTTCCAGGTTTATTCACTAAGACAGGAGCATGTGGGTGCTGCCTGAGAATGTTCTGTGGGCTGGATGTTACTGTGAGAAAACCAACGCACCATTCCAACATGTTCTTATTCAGTGCTCATCTCATACTAAAAACTCAGTACAGGGGACACTACTCAGGTTTATTAGCATAGCAGTGTTCCACCCAAAAACCATTTGCTTCTCCTGAAATAAAAAGGAAAAGGAAAACAAAATTCAATTTTAATGATCATCTTTTCTTTTTATTTTTAGGTTATTTTTTCCTGGTCACCACTCACTACCCTCCTAGGTACCAGGGCTAGCTGTTCTTTCTGGTGGTCAGACAGCTTTCCATCATTAGTCTCTACATTTTTTAAAAAATCATATGGCCAAATTGATAGCAGGAAAGCTGTGTCATTTCTTGATTTTATGTTTCCTTCTTAGAAAGTTTAAGGGAGATAAAGCTGCAATGTTAGATTCCCTCCCCTCTCAAAGGGTTTATAAGCAATGAGGGGTTTTTGGTCTTGTTTTGTTTTGTTTTCTGAGTATAAAAGAAAACCTCAGTGGACCTCCTTCAGGCTACCTGCCTTCCTGAATTTTTTTTGTCTAATGACTTGTCTGGATTAATGGTTCTCAAACTTGAGCCAATGTGAGAATTACCTGGAGGCCTTGTTAAAACACAGATACTGGGTCCCACCTCCAGAGTTTCTGATTCAGTAAATCAGGGATGGGACCTAATAATGTACATTTCTATACATTCCCAGATGATCCTGGTCGGGAGCTATACTTTGAGAACTTCTGGCCCAGAGCAGTGGTTTGCAACTCTGGATACATTAAAATTATCTGGGAGAAATTTCTTTAAAAAACCAAAACCAAATCCCATTCCCAGAGTCCCTCATTTAAGTGGTCTGGAGTATGGCATAGATAAAGGTATTTTAAAAAACTTTTTCCAGGTGATTCTTCAAACTATGCTCCAAATTCTATGAGATGTTAACTATCCAGTTCCCTTTTTTTTTTATCATTTTTTTGTCTTTTTTTAATGTTACATTCAAAAAATATGAGGTCCCCATATACCCTCCACCCCCCCTCACCCCACTCCTCTCATAGCAACAACCTCCTCCATCATCATGGGACATTCATTACACTTGGTGAATACATCTCTGAGTACTGCTGCACCACATGGTCAATGGTCCACATTATAGTTTACACTCTCCCCCAGTCCACCCAGTAGGCCATGGGAGGACATACAATGTCCAGTAACTGTCCCTGCAGTACCACCCAGGACAACTCTAAGTCCTGAAAATGACCCCACATCACATCTCTTTTTAATCAGCCTCTTTCCTTGTTGAATGACTTTGGAATCCAGCTTGAACGGGCACTTTCTGTGCGTTCCACATGATCTTTCTAGTGCTACCTCTCTTTTTGCAGAAAATATCCCCTTGAAGAGTTTTAAGTGTTCACAGTCGTCCCCCCACCCCCACCCCACCCCTTCACAGGAAAGAGTGTGGTGATACCTTCCTCTGTCTTTTAGATAGGCCTGTTCTAGTCTGCTAGGCTGCTGAAATGCAATATACCAGAAATAGGGTGACTTTTACAATGGAGATTTATTAGCTTACAAGCTTACAGTTCTGAGTCCATGAAAATGTCCAACTCAAGGCATCATCAAGATAATACCGTCTTCCTGAAGAATGGCTACCAGTGATCCTGGACTCCTCTGCCACATGGCAAGACACACGGAGGCATCTGCTGGTCTCTCCCTTCTCTTCCAGTTTTGTTGCTTCCAGTTTCTTGCTTCTGTGGCTTTCTCTTTCCCTCTCTCCATACTCATCCCATTTATAAAGGACTTAATTAAGAGGATTAAAACCCACCCTGGGCCATGCCTTAACTGAAGTAACCTCATCAAAAGGTTCTGCTTACAATGGGTTTACGCCCACAGGAATAGATTCATTTTAAGAACATGAGGTTTTAGGGTCCTTACATCTCCAAACCATCACAGCGCCTGAGTACTAAGATAGGAAAAACAATCCAGTACTCCCTGGGACAGCCTGGAGTATATTATCAACCAATCTCCAGCCTGGACAGGTTTCTAGACACTTAAATAGTGGAACACATAATTTAGGTGATCAATCTAGGACTTTCATTTCAACAGCTGTAAGTGCCTCATGGTTTTGATACAACTAACTCAATTATTAGGGAACATCACACAGCTCAATAGTTAATTAGATTTTTACATCCAAACAGACTCTTACATCCTTTTCTTAGATTTATTCAATGACAAGAGGAAATGAAACTTCTTTTAACACAAAGAAGGCTCTATTCCTTAAACTTCCCTGGCCGAAGGCCTTCAATGCCTCTGCTTTGACATGTAAACAAAATATTGTCTTGGGTTTTATTTTCTTTCCATTTCTGTGGCTCATACAGTACATATACATCTCTCAGAAATATAGTTTTCTATTCTTATTCTCAATGCCCTGAAGGAAAAGGAGCTTAGATATTTATTTTAAATGTGTTACTTGAAAGGCAAAACATTATTAGGAAGACAATAATATTTCTATTGTCACATCATCGTTGATGTATTATAAATGTTGCTCAAACTAGGCTACAAAGCATAGAGGGTCAGAGTCATATCACACTAATGGATCACATCCACAACCAATTAAATTCATGGTACACATATGGTCTGCATCTGGCTTTTGCCCAAAAATAATAATAGCTAACATTTGCAATTTGCTGGGCACAGTGTTGGGTGCTTTATTATATATTTTGCCTCATTTAATTCTCCCAACAGATATACAAGTCTTGTACAAAAGAGGAGGCTGGAGTTCAGAGAGTAAAACATCTTGGCCAAGGTTATAAGGACAGTTAGGATTTGAGCCCAAGTAGTCATTAGAATGGAAGTCAGTAAAAGCAGGGCCTTTTGTCTGTTTTTTTTATTGCTATTGTATTCCCAGCAGCTAGAACCATGCCTGGCACATGGGGCACTCAATAAATATCTTTAGAATGACAGAATGAATAAATGAATCTGACTTTGGAACGCATGTTATTATCTACAAGTTACTTCTGCTTAAAGGATTGACCTCTGAACAGATTCTAAATCTTGGCTAAGAGGCTGTGGTCCACCACTGGAAGAAGCTCGTGCACACCCAGCCCCGTCCAGGTAACAGGCAAGACCACCCACCTATGGCTTGGCCCGTATCTGAGGCGTTTACACATGCTTATGGCTCAACTTCTTGAATGGAAATGGAGCAAAGGCGGGGAGGAACCTCATGGTCTCTAGTAGTAAGTTATAAACAACATTGGGCTCTGGATATGCCCCTGCTGGATATTTAATTTATCTATTGTACACAGCCAGTAAAATCACTCACATATACTAATAGAGACTGGCAACCATGAAAATATTTATATTTATAACAAGGACTTTGTATTTTTATAACTTCGTATCAATAGAGATCTAATGTAAAGCTTCAGAATTGGCATGTTTTACTTGTTTGTTCACTACATAGCATCCTTCCCATATTATCAAATGGGCAATATTTGTTATAAAGTATAACCACAAGATTCATTAAGCCATTATAGATATTAAACAAGACACTCAAAATCTTCACCTAATCATAAGCCTTCATAATCAAGATAATCTCCTTATTTTATGTGATTTTAATTTATAAAATGCCTCATTGATATATCTAAATGTGGTGGCAAATTAATAAATAACCAGGTATGTGTAGATGTAGCTACATTTTAAATACTAACAGAGAAGGTATCTCTTTAAATAAATTAAACATATTAGCAGTAGTTGTTAGCAATTCTGTGCAGCAAATAGTGTCCTTTATAAATTATTTAAAGTGTTTATAACATAAATATATTCATAAGATTTTTTTCAGATGATTGATTGTCACTGATGAAGTATCATTTTAAATTTTTTCAATATAACATGAAAGGAAAAGAATAATCAAGTTATAATATGTCGCTGTGTGTATTTGCGTGAATTTGTATGTGTGTACACAAATGCATAATCAAAAATGGACTAACAATTATCATCCTACTGTTCTGATTTGGGGTCTATGATTTTTATTGTCACCAGAATGACTTCGTACTTTTCATCAGAATTCTTCAATAGGGCTGCTTACTGCCTGATCACACCAGAGGTGAGGCAAATAGGTTTAAATATCCATTTTTATAGCTCCATTCTAAGATATACTGCCATATGCAACCTGTAAGTAAGTCAGAAAGGAAAAAAGCCAAGAGGTTCTTTTTCAGGCTTTTTGACTAGAATGCTTGGTTTTAGTGCTGATGTATATTTATAAATTATAGTTATGCCCCAATAGAGCTTTCTAAAATCATCTGTATGTATGTACGTATGTGTGCATATCATCTATGGAGATGAGAGAGAGAGAAATTGTTGTGACCAGGGTAATAATAGCTAGGATGTATTTCTCAGCCTGAACAAAAAGCTCACTAGAATACTGAGGCATCCCTGAGGTGGTGGGTGCAGATAAATGAGGGAGGTTTTTATGTTTCTTAGTACTCATCCTCCACCCACCCCCATCTATTTATAAGTGCTGAATCTCAATGTATTTTTTCCCAAGCTGTGCACTGACTCTAGAGTTTCAACCAAGGGAAGATTAGGAAGTACTGGCAGGTGTATACAGAAGCAGTCATTCTGCCATCTTTCTGCTCAGTGGTAGCGCAAAGGGATGGATTATAAGTGGCTCTTTAGCCCCCATCTTTATCAGTCCCATACCAAGCTACAACAAATATGTGTATATTAATCTAAATAGCGTATTTCTTACTCAAACTCACCTTTAAGACAAATTCCTTCACATTCCTACCAGTCAGATCACCATCCCAAAGCCCTTACTATATAAAAATTTTGGAGCATCATCATACATGTCATCCAGTACAGCTGGATTCATTACACTAAATAGCAAGCTAATAATTATTTATCCTGCTTGTGGATCCCAAGGACAGTAGGACAAATCATGGAAAGGAAATTTTTCCCCCTGCCAGAATCTAGAAGGAAATCCTTTTCCTTGAGCTCTAATCTGCTAATATTAGAGACAGTATTCTGAACATAATCTGGAACGTATTTAAGGATATCCTGGCTTCTAGGGCTATTAGTCTTTCAATAATACATTTGGGAAGAGAAAACATTTTTAGATGAGAGGGAAGGAGATCAAGTAAAGTGGTAACAGAAGGAAATTACGTGAGCTGGATCTTAAAAGTGAGCTGGTGTTCTCTAAGTGGGTGGTAGGAGGAAGAAGTGGCAGTGAAGTGGAGGGAGGGGAAATTAGTGGAAGGGTGAGTAGAGGAAAGTCATGAAAATTGAGCAAGTATGATTTCATGAGGGGAGGGACCAAGTCTGTTGCATCCAGCATTGGATCCACAGAGATTAACAGAGTGCTTGTAACATAGGAGGAACTTTCTATATATATATGAAGGCTGGATGAATAAATAAACCAATTAACTATAAGCAGTTCAGTATGGTCAAAGCATAGGAGTGATATTGAGAGGTGGTAATTAAATCTGAGAGATAAGGAAGAGCCAGCTCAGGATGATCTTTGTAGGCAAAGACAAGGATTTGGAGTTTCATAAACAGTAGGAAGCCTTCCAAAAAATTTAAGCAGAAGAGTAACCTGATCACATTTGCACTTTAGAAAAATTGTTATGGAAGCTTTTTAGAGGATGGATTGGAGCTATGGGATCAGGTAGGGGTGATTGTCATACAGTCCAGGTGAGAGATAATGAGAATTGAATTGGAGAAAAAAAAAAGCATCAGTGAAAATAGGGAGGAGGAGATAGGTTCTGGAGTTGGTATGGCAGCAGAGTTGATAAAATTTGGTGCCCCAGAGACAATGAGATGAGGAAATGGAAGAAATGAGGTATGACTCTTAGCTTGCATGCCTGGTGGTCACATTCACTTCATTCACAAAGAGGGCAACCAGGTTAGGGGAAGAGAGTGGGTTCCCTTTAAACCTGGGAACCTAGGAGAGGACCAGCAGGCTGTCGGATGTATAGGTCTGTACTTCAAGCAGGCCTGGGCCTTGGTCAGAATGGTCAGACTTGAAATATCACTTCTCAAAAGGCTTCACATTAAAAGGAAGTCATTAGAGGAAATTTTTAAATTTATATTTGAGGGAGTTAAACACTTGATCAAGATCCTGGTTATTCATTCATTCCATAAATATCCAACTGCCTCCTCAACATCTCCACTTGTCTAAAAGACATGTCAAACTTAGCATGGCCAAAACTCAGATCCTAATGTTCCCTAAAAACTTCTCCACCCGCATCTTTCCCCGTCTCACTTGCTGGCAGTTACATCTTTCTAGTTGTTCAGGCCAAAAATTTTGAAGTCATCCTGGATGTCTCTCTGTCCCTCATAGGCCAAATACAATCCATCAGCAAATTCCGTAGTCTCTATCCACAGAATATATCCAGAATCTGATCACTTCTCGCCACTTCCACTGCTGCTTCCCTGCTCCAAGCCACCATCTCTCTTATCTGTATAATTTCAAGAGCCTCCTATTTGGCCTCCCTGCCTCCATTTTTATCCCTTTTAGGGCTGTTCTCAAAATTGAAACCAGAGAGACTCCACTAAGATGTAACTAAGCTCATGCCATCCCTCTGTTCACAACCTTACAATGGCCTCCATTTCAGAATAAAAGCCAATGCCTTCACATATGCCTTTAGAACCTGACCTAATCTCTTCCCACCCCCACCATGTTACCTCGTCTCTCCCCCAAGCTCCTCTTAGACCAGACCCAAGACACCTTTATGGCTACTTCTTGTGCATTCCAGCACACACGTACCTCAGGGCCTTCCACTTACTGTTCCACTATCTGGGATGCTCTTCTCTCCAAAATCTACATAATTCACTCCTTCCCCTCCTTCAGGTCAATGCTTAAATGTCACCTTCTCAATGAGGTCCTCTCTGACATATTTACAAGTGTACCTCCCCAACTTTCAAGCCCCTTCCCTATTTTATTTTTCTCTATAATACATATCACAAGGCAACTATATATTATACCATTTATTTTGCTTATTGTCTTTTTGTTCCACTAGAATGCAAGCTCCATGAAGACAGGATTTTTATTCGTTTTAATGAATAATTGATCCCCAGCATGTAGAATTACTAGAATATAATCAAAGCTCAATAAATATTTATAGGTAAGTAGTAGGTAGGTGGAATGGAGAGAGGGAGACAGGGAGGAAGGAAGACAGTGAAAGATAAAATTCTAGGACAGTAAATGGAAGCATTTGACTGGAGCAAAGAGTGGCCATAGGGGACTATTAGGAAATAAAGATGGAAAGATTGTTTGGGGTCAAATTGTAAATGGTCTTATAGGCCAGGCAGAGGCCTGTGGATTTTACCCCCTAAGCAATGGACAGCAATGGAATTGGGGTGGGGGGAGAGAAACATCTTTAAATAAAGATTATGATGGTGGTTTAAAGATGAGGCAACAGATTCCCTGGATTAGAATGTGGGGATTGTGATGGAAATAGAAAGGAAGGTATGTGCGTGGGGAGGGCGAAGGGGGCAGGAAAAGACTGGTCTAAAGAAAGATACAATCCTTGGCAAAAAGTCTTTAGATTTTCAAATGCGATAGACACTTTGAAGGAAGAATTGGTAAGACACAACAACCAATAAACTATTTAGAACAAAGAAGGTAAAGATAACTAAATGATTTTGAATTTGGATGACTAACATGAGAATGGTGGTGGAAAAATGCCGACTGGGAAAGGACTAAGTTTGGTCAGAGAAGTGATGAAGAGTTTGGATTTAGACTGCAGGAGTTTGAAGTAGTGACAGAAGGCCAGGTGGTAACTTGATAAACAGTAAGAAATGGAACTGGAGATCAGGTGGTAGGGGCAAGAGTAAGTCAACACTATAGAAAAATATTAGGTTCAAGTTGATGGTAATTGAAACCATGATACTGAGATAGGGCCCTGAAGGAGACACTGGAGGGGGTCAAAGGCAGAGGACCAAAGACTAGACTTGCAGATATGTGCTCAGTTAGGAAACAGAATGAGAGAGATGAGCCAGCAGTGATAAAATAGACTGGTGAAAAGGAAAATTTCAAATAGTCCATCTTCTGTACTACCTACATTAAACCACACTTATTGACAATAGGATTGTTAAACTGCTTGGCACGGAGTGAACACATTTGTATTCCATTCTTAGCAAGGTCAGTGTTATGCTTTGCTGATGTGTCCTTGGGAGGCCTGGGTCCCAGCCCCAGTATTGGCACCTGCCTGCTCCGTGACCTTGGGTAACTCCCTTAACCTCTTACCTCAATAAAATCACCTCAAAAGGGGATAAAATACTGCATGACTGCAAGGCTCAGAGGGTGTTATGGAAAAGTGAAATCACGTAATTAAACAATGTGAAAAGTATAAATCTCAAGGAAACCATCAGGCTCCTTATCTAATTCATCAGGGAAAAATGCAATTTATGTGCAGTTCTCAATCCATTGCCAAACTTAGATTACCAGAAGACAAACAGAATTTTTATTTTGTAAATTAAAATAGCCATATCTAGCATTTTAGATGTATTTATGGGTCTTATTAGTGCCTTATTGTATCCTAGGTACTGTGACAGGCAGTAAACCAGATACAGAGTCAAATCAAACTGGGCCCTGCTATGAAAGGACTTTAAATCTAGTAAGAACAAAGAGAAACACGAGTCATGAATAACAAAACGTGATTCAATATGTGCCATAGGAATGATATTGACCAAGGACAATTGATGTTCAGAGAAGAGGAAACATTTCTGGCTGGGGGAGAGATGGGAGGATGGCCTTGAACAAGGGTGAAACTGTGCCAGATGAAGATGAAAGGGAGGTCATTCCACATAGGCCCAGAGGAGCGGGGACACAGTCAGAGCTTGGGGAATGGCAAGGAGCACAGTTAACATGGAACACTGAACATTTAAGGGAACAGCAGGAGAGAGTTACATTGTAAAGGGCACAAATGCCATGCTAAGGAGTTAAAGTTTTGTTCTATGTACAGTGAAACAGTGATGAGGGCAAAATAGGAACCAGAGAAGCAAAATAAGGCAATCAGAACTGAGCTTTATAAAAAAGAGGTTCAGCAAAGGGGGAGGAAGGGCTCAGGGAAAATATCAGAGGTAGGAATTTGGTGACAAGGATGAGTTCATTTAAGTTGCTCATTTAAATAAGGACAGCAATGTACTATGAACTCTGCCATAGGTGCATCCTTCCAAAAGCAATTAATTTCAATAGAAAGATGGAAGTATGCCCCTTCTTTCCCAAATCATCTTATATTTCATAGTTGAACGTAAAGTTCCACAACAGAAGCAAAATGTACTGCCCACTGAGCCAGGAAGTCTGGCCAGGGCAGAGAGCTCTGTGCCAGCTCTGGGGGCCAAAGCTATAAATAGATGGGGAGAAAGCTGAAGCAGTAGTTCTGAACCCTTTGGAAACTACAGATCCCTTTGAGACTTTGCACGTAGCTTCTATATATGTGAAATTGCGCATACTATTTCAGGGGGTTCATGATTCCTCTAAACTCTGTCTACTGAGCCCTAGAAACTCAAATTAAGAACCTCTGAACTGAAAAGACAAAATTAGAAATGCTCCAGAAAATTGGGAGCTAGAGAAACAAAATTATGAATGTCCCAGTTATAGAAGCTGGGGATCCCCTAGCCCTGATGGCTTCTTGACAGAATTACCATGGGTGGATCAGATTCTTTGGAGATAGGACTCAAAAATGAACCCAGGTCAATCTGTTGAAAAAGCAAGTTTTGAAGCCACTAATCTAGTTTCTTTAGAAACAAAGCTATAACCCTTCCTAGGGAGATGGGTCACTATGCTATTTCTAAAGATCTTAGTAGAGATTCTTCAATATGTCATTACAGGATTGAACTCTTAGGAAATTGCTACTTGAACCTGACCTTAAGTTCTCAGTGCATCCTAGTTCTCTCTTTCCTCACTCAAGATGGTTACCATGCCCTCTTGGGAAGACAACCATTCCCTCCTTCTGGCTTTTACAATCCCAACCTTTTCTACAGTACTTGTAGATATAGTTTCTAGTCTTGTCATCATCTTATGGCTCCCAACTTTTAAGGACTTTCACTAAGCCTGTTGTTCTAGAGGATATCTCTTGAAGATGAGGTCTACTGGGGCTCCTAATGGATGGCCATGCAATTCAAGGGGAACCCATCCAGAAAACTCTGCCAGTCAGAAAATCTGCAGGTTCCCTTAGCTGACCCTTGACTTTCAAACTGATCCTGAGCTTCATTCTGTCTGTGCAGCCATAGGAAGAGAGCCTTTGTAGAGGAAAACACTTATCCATCTACAGGCAACCTAACATATTTGTCATTCTCTATCCCCACCCATGCCAAATTGAGCCACTTTGGACCACTATGGGCCAAGAGACTCAACCCAACTTCAAAGAGTCAAAATTGAAAATTCAAGTATTAAGCAAATTCTCTGGCTTCTTATTTTCTAGTTTTGAGTTTTCTTTTTTTGTTTTGTTTTTTTAACATTTGGGTGACATTGCTTAGCCAGATCTAGTTTGCTCAGAATAAAAGAAGGGAGTTCCACAAACCGAAGGAAACAGCAGTTATTATGAGGTGTGGTCTCACTTTGTCTTTGTGTTTTCAAAAACACTTTACATTTCCAAATTTGCTTTACAAGTATCTTATTCTCACACCTTACCCTGTTTAAAATATTATCTATTATTCTGTGCCTAATGAAGTAGAAAAAGACAGGGAGGGAAATCAAGAAGTTCTTACTCTTGGGAATCACTATCTGTGTCTTCTTGGACCTGTTGTTAATATCCCAAGAACCTCCATATATTTT
Organism: Dasypus novemcinctus; assembly: GCF_030445035.2. NCBI lineage: Eukaryota > Metazoa > Chordata > Mammalia > Cingulata > Dasypodidae > Dasypus > Dasypus novemcinctus. Next base: position 83,000,138 of record NC_080684.1, on the reverse strand, counting down.
CTCTATGAAATTTACATAATTAATCTTATCTCAGCAGGTCCTTGTAGATATTAAATGTGGTCCATGATGTAAAGTACCCAGCACAGTGTGTAGCACAGAAGTCATTGGTTAAATTGTTAAGGTGCTAGTGCTAGGACTTAAAAACATCTATGTCTGAGTACATCCATACACATTACTCCAGATCACAACCCAACAATAAGAAGCTGGGTGATCTTGAAAAATTCCCTTTGCCCACTCAAAGCATCAGCTTCTTCATGCTTAAAATGAAGGGTTTGTGCTAATGATCCCCAGTTCCCTTCAGCTCTTCCCTTCACTGTCTTTAGGCCTGCCGTAAACCAGCCCCTCAAGTTATTATGATGCCACAAGTGTTGCTGCAGCTGTTTCCTAAGTTGTAACCACAGAAGATAAGCCAGTAAGATTCAAAACATAGGGGAAATTATTTACAGATGAACAGCAGGAGACTTAACCATTACATCCAGGTAAAAAGATACAGCAAAGATAAATGATATTAGATTACATTCAAAGCACATGGGGAATTACAGCAGCAAAAGCATAGGAGGCTCTGTGGTGTAAGACAAATGGCATTTCCAAAGGTTTTTAATAATTGTGCTTCTGCTAGAATATTTGTAATTACAAACATGAATGATCCTCTGCATATATCATTTCTAGATAGAGGCTATAATTCTGTTCCAAAGGAAGAGCTAAAAAAATATCTTAAACCGACTGGTAAATGACAGGCAGTAACAACCAGACAATTAGGATGATACATCTACAAAATCGGAGACTTAATAGCCTCTGTAGGATGCTTAGTCCATCAATAAGGAAGGGACATCATCATCACATCCAGCAGCAGAAGGCTACAGATAAGGCAAACCTTTATACACAAAGATAAGGTGTGAGGGCATTACTGCACAGGGTAAAAAGTTATCACTTCCATCCTGAGTAAACTCTCAGAGATAATGGAGGATAGTTTTAATTTTGAAACGACAGCCATGATAAAAACATGTTTTAAAGTGGGGAGAGATGGTTTATGAAAAATGCCAAGCTCTCAATATCGAATTACTGGTTTGATGTGAGCCAAGCCCTGGGGTTGGGTGGGACTTTTCCATGGGTTGAGTGTTCATTGGTTATAAATAGATGTAGATGAGCTCGATAATTCTGAGACTGAATGAGTTAGATTGCTTTCGGCTGGACTCATCTTTGACTCCTTTTTCTTTCACCCACATCCTACATATAATCTGTCAGGAAATCCTGTTGACAAAACATGTCCAGATTCCAAACACTTCTCTTCTTCATCATTCCCACTGTGGACCATGGCAGCAGCATCTCCACCCTGGATAAAGACTGTGACCTTTTATCTGGAATCCCTGCATCATCCTTTCCCCCTCTAAGGTCTGTTCTCAATGCAGGAGCCCGAGTAATGGTTTTCACTCCTCCACTTAAAACCCTTTAGTGCCTCTCCACTTCATTCAGGGTAGAAGTCAGAATCCTTCTTTGCTGGCCTAGAGGACCTCCCAGGGCTCCTTCTTAACCTCTGCCTTCCCTTTCTTCACCCCACAGCACTGAACTCCTTTCTGCTTCTCTCACACTCCAAGCAGCTTCCCAATTCAGAGAATTTGCGCTGGCCGTTTCCTCTGCTAGAAGCCTTTGCCCCAAATATCCACCTGTGCTCACATCATCAGGGACTTCTCTCAAATCGCACATTTTCAGTGGGGTGAACACTGAACACCCTATTTAAAATTACTATCTGCTACTTCCATCTTTCACCCTACGGCTTCTACCACTCTCTAACTCTCTCATCTTGCCCTGCTTATAAGCTTCCAGCACATTTTTTGAGTTTACTAGTTTATTCTACCTTTATTTGCTTTTTTATCTCTTCACACAAGAGGTCTGGAACCTTATTACTGTCTTCAGACACACCCCAATGCCTAGAACAGTGCCTGGTGCAAGTGGATATTTAGTAAATATCTGTGGAATGAATGAATATAACAGAAAATACAACTCAGAATGGCTTAAACAAAAAGAAAATATTATCCTATAAACTGGAGGTTCAGAGGTATGCGGGGGATAAGGAATGAATTCTGCCTCCCAAGACTCTTTTAGATCAGTTACTTCATCAGACCAATACCAAGGTGGTTGCAAAAGTTGTTGAACTCATTTGGGCCAGGAAGTAGGAGCTATGAGCCTTTTAGATTCTCTCTTAAAGAGTAAGGATGCTTTACTCAGAAATTCTAATGCATTTCTACTAGCATATAAATGGCCCAAATCGAACCAGTCTTTGTCGCCAGAGGAATGACATGCAATGTTTTGCCTCAGTGGAAAGGTACATGGGAAAGCCATGATTGACTTTGTTTAAGATTAATCAAGCCAATTAATTAAGATTAATCAAGACACTTCACAATGGGGGAGGGAAGGGTGCATGGAGGTGAGCCAAACCCAGGGTTACTGATGAAAGTTAGCCAGATAGAAGGAATAGGGAGAAAGATTTGTTCAATAAAGAGAAGCTGGAAAATGGAAAACCAGGAAAGCATCTCATTTGATTTTGTTGGTGGTGTTGCTCTGAATTCAGTAACACACGAACTTTTTGATTTATTGGCCTTGCTTGTTAGTATTGGAAATGTTAATATAGATGGCACAGACACCCTGCTCAAGCTTTGACAGTCTCTCACCATCCCTGCCGATCCATATTCATACAGTAAATATATTTAGGAATGAGTGCAAAACAAATTTCTTATTGATACTGGTTTCACCCAAAACCAAATATAACAAATGTTTCATATTCTTGCTGTTTGTGCATGGGGAAAAGATGGCTGATATGAACATGGAATGCTGCTAGTTCTATTACTTTTTATTTATTCAGTGTGTGATGTGGGGTAGGATAGGGACATATGGGACATGGAAACTGGTATTTCTCTGCAGTGTTTTACCTTCTGCATAAACTATGCAGAAATCTTACCACCCTCACAGATTTGCAGTCAATGCTTATTCCTCCTGGGATTGGCTAGAGTTTATCTCCATGTTATCTGTTATAAAAGCTCTGTGGGAGGAGACATTATCAGGATAGCAGAGATGTTCCAAGGCTCCATGCCCCCACAAAAACTTTAAGTAACAAGCATGAATTAGCAGAACCATCTTTATCAAAGATCCAGAAAATAGTTAAAGGGTTGCAGTAACAAGGCTAGCATCAATTCAAATATAAAGGCAACTTGAAAATGGTAGGAAAATTTTATGGCACTCTTGCTGGCCCTTTCCTACCTCCTTCAAGCTTGACACAGAGTCAGCCTGTGCTCCCAGTGTGGTCCCAGTTCTGGAGGTCCCCTGTGCATATATGTTCTGTCTTGCAGCAGCCTGAAGGGCTGAACCAGGACACTTATCCTGTCTCAGTGTCCAAAAACATGCCTTGCACACAGAAACAGCTTGTGTTCATATAAATCAGTATAAAAACAATTAAGTCACAGCTGCCTAGGGCAAAGGAGCACTGACTTTAAGACTCACAAGAGAGCACCTGGGACACCAGGAGAAAAGACTATTTCATAGGGAGAAGAGGAAGCATTGGGACCTGTGTCAAGAGAGAAATTTCTCGGGCCATGTACTCACAGGCTCAGGACATCATCCATGCTCACTAAACACCCAGAAGGACCCTATACTTTTACCTCTAGATGTTTGTCAGATTAGGACACAAGTTTATCACATAGGTTAATCTGCAAAGACTCAGAAAGATATTTTCTTTTATTTTCATTTTTGTTCTTTATTTTGCTTTTTGTTTTGTTGTGTTGTGTTTTGCTTTGCTTTGATTTGCTTTGTTAGCTCATGGCATTCAAGGAAATTTCTCTCATAATGCTAGATGGATACAGTTTAAGGAACAGACACTTCAGCATCTAAATTCCAGAGATAACACATTAAAATATCAAAATGTTTAAGAGTGCAACAAAAGATAATAGAACATACAAAGAATCAGGTAACAATGGTCCATGCAAAGGAGAAGGATAAAGATTTGAAATCTTCAATGTGGAAGATCAGACTTTGGACATACCATAAAAATGGTCCTAAATGTGCTCAGAGAGCTAAAGAAAAGCACAGACAAAGAACTAAAGGAAATCAGTGGACAATAGATGAACTCAAAGAGAATAACAATAAAGAGATGGAAATTGTGAAAAGGAACCAAATTGAGCTGAAGACCACAGTAAAAGAAATAAAAATACCTAGAGGGGTTCAACAGAAGACTGGAATTGAGAGAAGAAAGAAATCAGTGACCTTGAAGATAAGACAATTGAAATGATTCAGTCTGAAGATCACAAAAAAAAAAAAAAAAGAATGAAGAAAAGTGAACAGAACATGAGCAACCTGTGGGACAATTTCAAGCATACCAATATATCCATCATGAGAAACTTAGAAGGAAAAGAAAGAGAGAAAGGGGCAAAAGAAATTTGAAGAAATAATAGCTGAAAACTTCCCAAATTAAAGGAAAACAATGAATATACACATCCAAGAAGCTCAAAAAAATCCAAACAGGATAAACCCAAAGAGACCCCACTGAGGCATATTATATAATCAACTTGTAGAATCCCAAATACAAAGAAATAATTCTGAGAGTCACAAGAGAGAATTTTATTAAATTAGGAAATCTTTAGCTAGGCTTACAAGAGAAAATAGAAAGGATGAAAACAACAAAAAACAGAAATAAATGGGAGACATTATTACCAACCTTACAGAAATAAAAAGAATTTAAAAATGATATTATGAACAATTATACACCAACAAATTAGATAACCTAGATGAAGTGGACAAATCCCTAGAAAGACACAAATTACCTAAACTGACTCAATAAATATGGTAAGTGGACACAGCTCAAGTGATAGAGTGCCCGTCTACCATATGGAGGGTCCAGGGTTCTATCCCAAGGGCCTCCTGATCCATGTGGTAAGCTGGCCCATGCACTGTGCTGCAGCACACAAGGAGTGCCAATCCACTCAGGGGCATCCCCACATAGGCTACCCCGTGCACAAGGAGTGCACCCCACAAGGAGAGCCACCCCACTTGAAAAAAGCACAGCCCATGCAGGAGTGGCACCGCGTACATGGAGAGCTGACGCAGCAAGATGATGCAACAAAAAAGAGATGCCATTTCCCAGTGCCACTGGATAATGCAAGCAGACACAGAAGAACACACAGTGAATGGACACAAATAGCAGACAATGGGGGGAGGGGGAAGGGAAGAGAAATAATTTAAAAATAAATCTTTTAAAAAAAAGAAATAGCAGACAGGCCAATAATAAATAAAGAGATTTAAAAAGTAATAAAAACCTCCTAATGTAGAAAAGCCCAGGATGAAAATGGCTTCACTTGTGAGTTTTAACAACTATTCCAAGAAAAACACCAATCCTTCTTATCCTTTTCCAAAAACTTAGATAGAAAGGAATACTTCTCATTTCATTCTAGGAGGCCAGCATCACCCTAATACCAAAGCATGATAAAAATATCACAAGAAAAGAAAATTACAAAGTTATCTTTTATGAATATAGATGCAAATATCCACAATGAAATACTAGCAAATAAAACCCAACTGCATTTTAAGAGGACTACACACTCTAATTAAGTTGGATTTATCCCAGGAATGCAAGGGCAGTTCCACATAAAAAAAATCAATGAATGTACCACATCACTTTAATTGCTTGAAGGGAAAAAAATATATAAAATATGTATAATATATATAATGATGCAGAAAAGACATTTGACAAAATCTCGCACCTTTACTTTTTAAAAACACAGAAAATTAGGAATAAAAGAGAACTTTCTCAATATGATAAAGAACATAAACTGTTATTTCATGTAATTTTCTGTTAATTAATTAAACCTAATTCCTACAGGAAAATAAAACATCAAGAATTAGTTTGGAAAATTAAAAATAAAAAAAGGAACAAGTTAATAGATGTGGTATTTGCATGTCCTATTTGTATCCCCTGTAAAGTTAGCATCAAGGTAAAGCTGATATTAGTATACCATGAACAGCATAGAACAAAAGACCCCTCAAGACAATGTGTCTCTCCTGTGGAGGACTGGCCACTTCCCCACCAGATGGATTTCATTCGTTTTGATGAGGTATTCCTCCTAAGTTGCAAGACTCATTAGGGTTCTGAGGTTTGGAACCCCTTAACAGGGATAACCCCTAAGTTGCCAGTTGAAGTATCACCCAGGAGAGGACACTCTGCCTGGGACCATTTTTCCAATTGGGACTCTGATCAGCTGCAAAGAGACTTCCCAGCCTCAGGAGAGATCAGATGTTGTGTTTTCCCAGTTTGGTGAGTGGTTGTATATACTTTCATTCTTTCCTATGTCATTTAATTGATTTCTTTTCTTTTCTGTGAATGCTTAATTCTTATAATCATTTGATATAACCTGAAACTCATTTGACTGAAAAAATCTGCCTTTGCATAGCAAAAAAAAAAAAAAAGAACATAAATGAAAACCCACTTCTAATATCCTACCACATTAGTTACCTTTGTTACAATTGATGAAAAATTATTAAAATAGCACTACTATCAACCATAGTTTATATTAGGTGTATTTTCTTCCATATACCGACCCATTATTAACACCTTGTATTCCATATACCAACCCATTATTAGTGTAATATATTTGTTATAAATCTTGAAAGAACATTCTTATACTGTACTATAAACTATAGTCCATCATCTACAATAGGGTTCACTGTTTTTTAAAATCTTATGCTTTACCTTTTAATTTTTATTCTAATAACATATACGACCTAAAGTTCCCCCTCTTACCCACAGTCACCTACATAATTCAGTGCTGTTAATTGCACTCATAAAAATGTGCTTCTATCACCACCGCCCATTTCCAAAACTATACAACAACCAAAATAGAAATTCTGTACAAATTAAGCATTAGCTCCCCATCCTCTAACCCCAGTCTATTCCCTGGTAATCTACAATCTAGATTCTAACTCTCTGAGTTTGCTTATTATAATTAGTTCATATCACTGAGCTTATACAATATTTGTTCTTTTGTGTCTGGCTTAGTTCACTCAACATAATGTCCTCAAGGTTCATCCATGTTGTCATATGCATCAGGACTTTATTCCTTTTTAAGGCTAAATAATATTCCATTGTATGTATATACCACATTGTGTTTATCCATTCATCAGTTGATGGACACTTGGATTTCTTCTATATTTTGGCAATTGTGACTAATGCCACTATGAACATAGGTGTTCAAATATCCGTATGAGGTCTTGCTTTTCAATTCTTCTGGGTATATACCTAGTAGCAGGATTTCCTGGTCATATGTTAATTCTATACTTAGTGTCTGGAGAAACTGCTAAACTGTCTTACTAGGGCAGCTTTAAAATGTTACATTCCCATTAGCAATGATTGAGTGTTCTTATTTCTCTGTATCCTCTCTAACTCTTTTGCTTTTCAGGTTTTTAAAATAATAGCCATTCTAGTGGGTGTGAAATGATATCTCATTGTGATTTTGATTTGCATTTCCCTAATGGCTAATGATGTTGAGCATCTTTTCATGTATTTCTAGCCATTTGTATATCCTCTTTGGAGAAATGTCTATACAAATCTTTTGCCCAATTCTTAATTGGGCTGACTTTTTGGTGTGGGGTTGTAGTATTCTTTATATAGTCTGCATATTAAACCCTTATGGATATGTGGTTTCCAAATATTTTCTTTCATTGTGTAGTTTGTTTTTTCACTTTTGTGACAAATTCTTTTGATGCAAAACAGTTTTTAATTCTGAGGAGGTCCCATTTATCTAACTTTTCTCTCATTGATTGTGCTTTGGGTGTAAATTCTAAGAAACCATTGCCTAACATAATATCCTGAAGATGCTTCCCTGCATTCTCTTTCAGGATTTTTATAGTCCTGGTTCTTATAGTTAGATCTTTGTGGCATTTCAAGTTAATTTTTGTATATGGTGACAGAGGGGACCTCTTTAATTATTTCACATATGATTATCCAGTTCTTCCAGAACTGCTTTTTGAAGAAACTATTGTTTCCCAATTGAGCAAACTTGGCACTGTTTTCAAAATTAAGTTCGCCATAGACAATGTAGATGAAATGGAAAAATTACTAGGAAGATATGAACAACCTACACTAATCCTAGAAGAAATAGAAGACCTCAACAAACCAATCACATATAAAGAGATTGATAAAGTCATCAAATATCTCACAAAAATGAAAAGCTCAGGACCAGATAGTTTCAAAGGTGAATTCTAACAAGTATTCAAAGAAGATTTAATACCAATCTTAGTCAAGCTCTTCCAAAAAATTGAACAGGAAGGAATGCTACCAAACTCATTCTGTGAAACAATATCACCCTAATATGTAAACCAGATAAAGACATGAAAAAAGAAATTACAGACCCATTTCCCTAATGAATACAGATGCAAAAATCCTTAACAAAATGCTAGCTAACTGAATCCAACAACACATTTAAAAAATCATTCATCATGATCAAATGGGTTTTATACCAGGTATGTAAGGCTGGTTCAACACAAGGAAATCAATCAGTATAATATTACATTAATAAATCAAAGAAGAAAAATCATGTGATCATCTCAATTTATGCAGAAAAGGCATTTGACAAAATATAGCATCCTTTCTTGACAAAAAATACTCCAACAGATAGGAATTGAAGGAAACGTTCTTAACATGATAAAGGCCTATGAAAAAAGACCCACAGCTAACATTGTACTCAAAGGATGAAGACTGAAAACTTTCCCACTAAGGTCGGGAACAAGACAAGGATGCCCACTGTCACCATTGTTGTTCAATACAGTGCTAGAGGTTCTAGCTAGAGCAATCATGCACAAAAAAAAAGTGAAAGGCATCCAGCACAGAAAGGATGAAGTATAGCTTTCACTATTCACAGATGATATGATCCCATACCTAGAAAGTCCCGAAAAATCTACATCAAAGCTACCAGAACTAATAAATGTGTTCAGCAGAGTGGAAGAATACAAGATTAATACACAAAAAGGAGCTATGTTTCTATACAATAGTAATGAGCAATCTGAGGAAGAAGTCAGGGGTATAAATCCATTTACAATAGTGACTAAAACCTTCAAATATTTAGGAATAAACCTAATCAAGGATGTAAAGCACTTGTATTCAGAAAACTACAATGCATTGCTAAAAGAAATCAAAGAAGACCTAAATAAATGGTAGAACATTTTGTGTTCATGGATTGGAAAAAAGACTAAATATCATTAAGATGTTAATTCTACCAAAATTGATATACAGATTCAATGCAATACTAATAATAATTCCAAGAGCCTTTTTAAAAACAAATGGAAAACCCAATTATCAAATTTATTTGGAAGGGTAAGGGACCCTGAATAGCCAGAAACATCTTAAAAAGGAAGAGCAAAGTTGGAAGACTCTCACTCTGGACTTTAAATCATATTACCTAGCTACAATGGCAAAAAACAGCATGGTACTGGCATAATAGACCAATGGAACCGAATTGATGGTTCAGAAACAGACCCTCACATCTATGGTCAAGTGATTTTTGACAAGGCTGTCAAGCCCACCCAAGTGAGGCAGAACAGTCTATTCAACAAATAGTGCTGGGACAACTGGATATTCATATCCATAAGAAAGCAAGAGGACTCTTATCTCACACTTTTTACAAAAATTAACTCAAAATGGATCAAAGACTTAAATATAAAACTTAGAACCATAAAAATTCCTAGAAGAAAATGTAGGAAAGCATCATCAAGATCTAGTGATAGGTGGTGGTTTCCTAAACCTTACACCAAAAGTGTGAGCAACGAAAGAAAAAAGGATAAATGGAACCTCCTCAAACTTAAACACTTTTGTGCTTCAAAGGACTTTGTCAAAAAGGTGAAAAGGCAGCCCACTCAAAGGGAGAAAATATTTGGAAACCACATATCCAATAAGGGTTTGATTTCCATACTATATAAAAATACCATATGAGTCAACAATAAAAGATCAAGCAATCCAACTTAAAAATGGGCCAAAGATTTAAATAGACATTTCTCCCAAAAGAAAATACAGGGAAGCAGATGTGGCTCAAGCAATTGGGCTCCTGTCTACCATATAGGAGGTCCAGGGTTTGATTCCTGGGGCCTCCTGGTGAAGGCAAGCTGCCCTGGTGGAGAGCTGGTGCAACAGGATGATGCAACAAAAAAGAGACAGAGAAGAAAGACAATGAGAGACACAACAAACCAGGGAACTGAGGTGGTTCAAGTGACTGAGTGCCTGTCTTCCACGTCAGAAGGTCCTGGGATTGGTCCCCAGTACCTCCTAAAGAGAAGAGAAGAAGAGAAGATAAGCAGACACAGAACACACAGCAAATGGACACAGAGAGTAGACAATGAGCAAAAGCAGCAAAGTGGGGGAGGGCAATAAAGAAATAATAAAATAAATCTTAAAAAAAAAAAAAGGAAATAAAAATGGTGAAAAAGCACAAGAAAAAATGTTCCATGTCACAAGCTATTAGAAAATACAAACCAACACTACAATGAGGTATCATATTTCACCTCATAGAATGGCCACTATTAAAAAAAAAAAAAAAAACAGAAAACAACAAGTTCCTGGGAAGATGTCGAGAAATAGGAACAGTCCTCACTGATGGTGAGAATATAGGATGGTGCATCCTCTGTGGAAAACAGTTTGATGGTTCCTCAAGATGCTAAATCTAGAATTGCCGTGTGATCTGGCGATCACTCTACTAAGAATATATCCAGAACTGAAAACAGTGATGCAAAAAGACATTTGCACACTGAAGTTCATAGTGGCATTGCTCAAAATTGCTAAAAGATGGAAACAATGCAAATGTCCATCAACCAATGAATGGATAAACAAAATGTAGTTTATACATACAAAAGAATAATATACTGCTGTAAGAAGAAATGAAATTGGGACCCAACATGGATGAACCTTGAGCACATTATGCTGAGTGAAAAAAACCCATCACAAAAGAGCAAATAGTGTATGGTCTCACTATTATGAACAAAATATGAAGAATAAACACATGGAGTTAAAACCTAGAGTATAGATTACTAGGAGAAAGGGTGACGGTTGAGAAGAGGTACTGATGCTTAATGTATGTAGAAATTTTAATCAGCTTGACTGTAAAGTGTAGAAGTGGATAGAGTAGATGGTAACACATTATAGTGAGTATAACATGGTTGGTTTATAAATGGGATTGTGGCTGAAAAGGGTAATCAAGGGATGTATATGTCAATTGTAAGAAAGCTAGAGGATAATCTAGGGGTTGAATAATAATGTAGGGACTGAATAACATAGTGAACCCAGAGGTGGATGAGGATTGTGGTTAATACTAGAAATATAGGAATATTCTTCTAGGAACTATTACAAGGTGGTAAGAATATGGTGCTGCATGGGAAAAAACAATTAATGGAATTTAAGGACTATATTTAACAGCAATATTTTAATATTCTTGCATCAATGTCAAAGAAGGTACTGTATCAACTCTAAGGATAGGGTGATACGGATTTTTTCTTTTGGACTAAGGAAAACATCCAAAACTTCACTGAGGTGATGACTGCACAACTTTGTGATGAAAGTGAGAACCACTGAGTATGCACTTCAGATGGATTATACAAAGCATGGGACTATATAACATAGTGAACCACGTGGTGGAAGATGGACAGTGGTGAACAGTACAAATATGAGAGTGTTCTCTCGTGAATTATAACAAATGCATTATAGTAATACATGGTTTTAATAATAGGGAGTATATGGAAAATACACTAACTGTAAGTTATGGACCATATTTAATGGTAATAGTCTGATGATGTTCTTTCATAATCTGTAACACATGTTCCACAACAAGTAAGGTATTAGTGGAAGGGTGACATATGGGAATTCTGCACATTATGCATGATTGTTTTATAAGTTTACAATTTCTCTAATAAAAAATATATATATATTTAAAAAGTAAAAACCTGGAATGTACAAATAACTGCTGTAATTAAATTAAAGACAAAGAAAATTAAATATGAAAAAGAAGTTGCCTGAAAAAAATCAATTGACCATAGATGAGGATCTATTTCTGAGCTCTCAGTTTTATTTCATTGGTCAGTATGTTTATCCTTCTGCTAATACCATGCTGTTTTGGTTTTGTTATTTTGTTGTTGTTTTTAATATACTTTTTAAAAAATTTTTACAAGATACTTAGATTACCTAAATGTTACATTAAAAATGTAGGGGATTAGCATATGCCCCACTCCTTATCCCTCCCACACTTTCCCACATTAACAGCATCCTTCATTAGTGTGGTACATTTGTTACAAATGATGGGCACATAGTGGAGCATTGCCATTAGGTATGGATTATAGTTTACATTATAGTTTAAACTCTCTTCCACACAATTTTGTAAGTTATGACAAGATATATAATGGCCTATATCTGTCATTGCAATATCATTCAGGATAATTCCAATGTCCCAAAAATCCCCCCATGTTACACCTATTTTTCCCTCTCCTTCCCCTCAGGACTTCTGGTGGCCACTGCTTCCACATCAGTGATAAAAGTTTTTCCATTGCTAGAGGCAGAGTGGGCATCACCATCCCAGAATCCTTAGTATTGGGGAATGAACAATGGACTAGAGTAGACTTACTGTTATTCTACTCTGCTGTTTTGACCACTGTAGCTTTGTAATATGTTTTTAAGTCAGGAAGTGTGAGTCCTCCAACTTCCTTCTTTTTAAAGATTTTTTTTTGGCTCTTCAGGGCCCCTGATCCTTGCAAATAAATTTGATAATTGGCTCTTCCATTTCTTCAAAGAATGCTGTTGGAATTTGGATTGGGATAGCATTGAATCTGAAGATCATTTTGGGTAGAATTGACATGAACACTGATTGTCCTCCCATTCATTTAGTTCTTCTGTGATTTCTTTTAGAAATTTTTTGCAGTTTTCTGTGTACAAGTCCTCTACACTTTGGTTAAATTTATTCCTAGGTATTTGATTCTTTTAGTTGCCATTGTAAATGGAATTTTTTTTTTTTTTTAAGATTTTATTTATTTTTCTCCCCTCCCCCCATCCCGGTTGTCTATTCTCTGTGTCCATTCCCTGCGTGTTCTACTTTGTCTGCTTCTGTTGCTGTCAGGGGCACGGGAATCTGTGTTTCTTTCTGTTGCGCCATCTTGCTGCGTCAGCTCTCCGTGTGTGCGGCGCCATCCCTAGGTAGGTTGCACCCTCCTTCACACTGGGCAGCTCTCCTCACGGCGCGCACTCCCTGCAGTGGGGCTCCCCTACTTGGGGGACACCCCTGCATGGCACGGCACTCCCCGCGCATCAGCACTGCGCGTGGACCAGCTCCACACGGTCAAGGAGGCCCAGGGTCCTAACCGCGGACCTCCCATGTGGCAGACGGACACCAACCACTGGGCCAACTCCGCTTCCCTGGAATTTTTTCTTGATTTCCTCCTCCAATTGTTCATTACCAGTGTATAGAAATATACTGATTTTTGCATGTTGATCTTGTACCCTGCCAGGGTTTATTAGCTCTAGTAACTTTGTTGTAGATTTTTTAGGACTTTCTAAATATAGCATCATGTCATCTGCAAATAGTGAAAGTTTTACTTCTTCCTTTCCAATTTAGATGCCTTTTAGTTCTTTTTCTATCCCAGCTGCTCTGCATAGAACTTCCAGTACAATGTTGAATAACAGTGGTGACAGTGGGCATCCTTGTCTTGCTCCAGATCTTAAGAGGGAAATCTTTCAGTCTTTCACCGTTGAGTATGATGTTAGCTGTGGGTTATTCATATATGCCCTTTATCGGGTTGAGGAAGTATCCTTATGTTCCTATTTTTCTAACTGTTTTTCTCAAGAAAGGATGCTGGATTTTGTCAAATGCCTTTTTTGTGTCAGTGGAGGTGACCATGCAACTTTTTCTCCTCATTTTGTTCATGTAGTGTATTGATTTTCTTATGTTGAACCACCCTTGCATACCTGGGATAAAACCCGCTTGATGATGGTGTGTAATTCTTTTTTATTGGGGAGGTACTGGGGATTGAACTTGGAACCTCATGTATGTGAAGCAGGCATTCAACCACTGAACTACACCTGCTCTTTTAATGTGCCGTTGGATTTGATTTTTAGGTATTTTAATGAGGAATTTTGCATCCTTATTCATAAGAGAAATTGGTCTGTAATTTTGTTTTCTTGTAGTATCTTCATCTGGCTTTGGTATTAGGGTGATATTGGCCTCAAGAAATAAGTTAGGTAGTGTTCCCTCTTCTTCAATTTTTTGAAAGTGTTTGAGCACAATTGATATTAATTCTTCTTGGAATGACTGATAAAGTTCACCTGTGAAGCCATCTGGTTCTGAACTTTTCTTTGTTGGGAAGTTTTTGATCACTGATCCTATCTTTACTTGGAATTGGTCTATTAAGGTCTTCTATTTCTTCAAGAGTTAGTAGGTTATTTGTGTGTTTCTAGGAATTTATCCATTTCATCCAGGTTGTCTAATTTGTTAGCAGACACTTGTACATAGTAACCTCTTATGATCCTTTTTATTTCTGTGGGATTAGTAGTGATGTTCCCCCTCTCATTTCTCATTTTATTTATTTGTACCTACTCTCTTGTTTCATCAGTCTAGATAAGGGTCTGGCAATTTTATTAATCACCCCAAAGAACCAGCTTTTGGTTTTGTTAATTCTCATTTTTTTCTTTAATTTTAAAAAGCTTTAGATTGCATTAAAGTTATATTGAAAATATAGCAGGGGAAGCAGATATGGCTCAACGGATAGAGCTTCCACTTACCATATAGGAGGTCCAGGGTTCGATACCCAGGGCCTCCTGGCGCATGTGGCAAGCTAGCCCACATGGAGTGCTGCTGTGCGCAAAGAGTGTCAACCCACATAGGGGTGCCCCCCACGCAAGGAGTAGCCCCCACGCAGGGAGTGCAGCCCTGTGCAGAAGAGCAGACCGCCCAGGGTGCCACACACACATAGAACTGACACAGCAAGATGATGCAACAAAAAAGAGACACAGAGAAGAGACAATACGAGACGCAGTGAACTAGGGAACTGAGGTGGAGCAAGAAAATGATCACCTCTCTCCCACTCCAGAAGGTCCCAGGATGGGTTCCCAGAGCCACCTAATGAGAATACAAAAGACACAGAAGAACACACAGTGAATGGACACAGAGAGCAGACAACAGAAGAGGAAAGGGAATGAATAAGAAAAAAAAGAAGAAGAAAGTATAGGGGATTCCCATATACCCCACCCCTTCCCTCTCTCACATTTTCCCTTATTAATAACATCTTTTATTACTGTGGTACATTAGTTATAATTGATGAACAAATATTGAAGCATTGCTGCTGACCATAGGTTATAGTTTACATTATGGTTTATGCTTTGCACTGCACAATTTTATAGGTTTTGATGAAATGTATGATGGCCTGTATCCATCATTGCAATATCATTCAGAACAATTCCAAAGTCTCAAAAATGCCCCATGATATACCTATTCTTTCCTCTCCCTCACCTCAGGACTTCTGGTGACCACTGTCTTTATATCAGTGTTACAAGGTCTTCCATCACTAGAATAAAAATAAGTCTACTTTGATCCATAGTTGCATTTCCCCCTTATGTTTTTTCCTTCCTCAATCTTGAGGATTTGAGGGTGGTGATGTCTACCCTGCTTCCAGTTGAGAGGGGCTTAGATGCCCTGGGGCAGATGGATGAAACTGTCTTGCTTGCAGTTGCAGATACTCTATTGTTTTTTTAATTCTCCATTTCAAAATTTTCTGCTCTAATCTTTGTTTTTTCTTTCTGCTTGCTTTGAGATTAGTTCACTATTTCTTCTATTTCCTTCAAGTGTGCAGTTAAAATCAAAAGTCTTTGATTTTAGGTCATTCTTCTTTTATAATATAAGCATTTATGGCTGTAAATTTCCCTCTCAGCATTGCCTTCACTGCATCCCATAAGTCTAAGTCTTTTTTTAGTTTTATCTTTTATATATTTTTTAGGCATTGGGCCTCAAACCCAGGGCCTTGTACATGGGAAGCAGGCACTCAAACAGCTGAGCTATGCCCACTCCCCTTCATCCCATAAGTTTTGATATGTTATATTCTTGTTTTCATTCATCTCAAGAAACTTATTGATTCCCCTTGCAATTTCTTCTTTGACCCGACTGATCAAGAGTGTGTTATTTAACTTTCATATATATGTGGATTTTCCAATTCTCTACCTGTTGTTGATTTCCAGCTTCATTCTATGTGATCAGAGAAGATATTTTGCATAATGTCAATCTTTTTAGGTTTATTGAGACTTATTTTGTCAACCAATATGTGGTCTCTCGTGGAGAATGATCCATGTGCACTTGAGAAGGGTGTATAACCTGCTGTTTGGGGTACAATGCACTGTATATATCTGTTGGGTCTAGTTCATTTATCATATTATTCAAGTTGTCTGTTTCCTTATTGGTCTTCTTTCCAGATGTCCTATCTACTGATAAGAGTGATGTACTGAAGTCTCCAACTGTTATTATAAAAGTGTCTCTTTCTCCCTTCAGTTTTCCCAGTGTCTGCTCATTTATTTTGGGGCATCCTGCACAAAGATCCATGAGGCACAGATGGGCAAAACTGAAGAGAGAGACATCTCTACAATAATAATATATAGTGTTCTTCATTGTTTCTTATGAGAGATTTTTTTAAATTTATTTTTGTATTTCTCCACCCCGCCCCCCCCCCCCACACACTGTCTACTTTCTGTGTCCATTCACTGTGTGTTTTTCTCTGTCTGCTTATATTCTCCTTAAGCATCTCTGGGAACCGATCCTGGGACCTTCTGGAGTGGGAGAGAGGGGATCAATTCTCTTGCACCACCTCGACTCCCTGGTCTGCTATGTCTCTTATTATCTCTCCTCTGTGTCTCTTTTTGTTGTGTCATCTTGCTGCATCAGCTCTCCAAGTGGTCCAGCACTTCTATGCAGGGCAGCACTCTGTATGGACCAGCACTCTGCATGGACCAGCACTCCACATGGGCCAGCACACCACACGGGCCAGCTTGCCTTCACCAGGAGGCCCTGGGTATCAAACCATGGGCCTCCTGTATGGTAGATGGGAGCCCAATTGCTTGAGCCACATCCACTTCCCTAGAGCTTTTGACTTAAAGTCTATTTTTCCCAATATCAGTATAGCTACCCCAGCTCTTTTTTGGTTACTATTTGCTAGGAATATCTTTTTCCAACCTTTCACTTTCAACCTGTTTGTGTCTTTGGGTCTAAGGTGATTCTCTTATAAAACAACGAATAATCGGGTCACATTTTTTATCCATTCTGCCTCTCTGTGTCTTTTTGATTGGGGAGTTTAATCTATTAACATACAGTATTATTTCTGTAAAGGTAGTATTTACTTCAGCCATTTTGTCCTTCAGTTTTTATATGTCATGTCATGTTTTTGTCTCTTTTCCTTTATTGCAACCTCCTTTTCTGGATAGTTGGTCTTTTGTGATGTATCTGACTGATCTCTTCCTCATATTTTTGTTTCTGTATATTTTTAAATACTTTCTTTGTAGTTACCCTGGAGTTTATGTTATACAGACTACATCTATAGCTTACTAATTTGAAAAAAAATACCAACCTAGCTTCAATAGCATACATATTCTCTGCTCATATATCCCTCTGTTTCCCTGCTTTATGTTGTCTTTGGTCCCACTTTATATTTTGTGTGCCAATTATCAGGAAAGATACTCTTTTCTTGTTCAATTGTATTCTGACTCTTACAGGAATTAAAGAGTAGAGTTGTATATTAAAGATAAAGTATTATTGGGTTTTGCATTTAACCTTTAGTTATCCTTATTGATAATCTTCATTTCTTCGCACTACTCTAAGCCATTCTCTCCTGTCTTTTCCTTGTAACCTGCAAAACTCCCTTTAGTAATTCTTGTAAAGCACGTCCCTTGTTGATGAATCCTCTCAGTTTCTGTTTTTCTGTGAATGTTTTAAACTCACTCTCATTTTTGAGGGACAGTTTTGCCAGATAAAGATTTCTTGGCTGGCAGTTTTTCTCTTTCAGTTCCTTGAATATATCCTACCACTGTTTTCTCTGCTCAGTGATTTCTGATGAGAAATCAGCAGTCTTATTGAGGATTTCTTGAATGTGACAAATCACTTTTCTGATGCTGATTTCAGAATTCTCTCTTTATCTTTGGCATTTGATATTCTGATTAGTATGTGTCTTGGAGTAGGTCTATTGTGATTTATTCTGTTGGCATACACTGCATTTCTTGGACATGTATATTTATGTCTTTCTTAAGAGTTGGGAAATTTGGGGGCATTATTTCCTCACATGTTCTTTCTGCCCCTTCCCTTCTCTTCTCTTTCTAGGACACCCATGATGCATATGTTTGTCTACTTCATGCTCTCACTCAAATCCTTAAGACACTGCTTAATTTTTTTCTGTTCTTTTCTCTATCTGTTCTTCTGACTATATGATCTCAGTTTTTCCTGTCTTCTATCTAGTTTCTTTCTTCTGCCTTTTCAAATCTGCTGTTGTATACCTCTAGAGTTTTGTAATATCTACTCTCGTGCTTTTCATCCCCATATTGTTTTTTTTATATATATATTTTCAAATTCTTCTTTATGCTCATATGTTGTCTTCTTTTTTTCTTTTTTTGGAGTTATTAATGCTTTAATTTTGGCCCATCATTCTTCAGTAAACCTCCTACATCCATTCTGCATCACATTGATGGAGCTTACCCAATTGTTCTCAGTCTCAGAGGTGAGGCTTATGACTCAGGCATTACCAGTTCTGGTTCATCTTCCCCCTGGTCAAAGTGACTTGTTCAGGGATTTTTCTGCTGAAGCCACTAGGAAAGATACCTCCTCTTTCTCTGTGATCTATAAAGTTGACATAAACCTACAAGAGTCAGCAATTGTTTTTCCTGCCATTTGGGAAAACTCTCATATACAGAAGCTAGCACATGAAGAAAAATAGAATAGAGAGAAAGACAATGGCTTGACATTATTTAAGACCTTAGCTCTGACCACACCATTTGCTTTTTGCTTATTCTAGCTTGAGTAGGCTTCTGCCCCTTGCATTATGTGCAGATGATACTAATTTATTTTACAACTCAAAAAGCAATTGTTGAGAACAAGTCAGTCTCTGTTTTCATACAAAACAAGGCAACTATGACAACTCATGTGAAGATGCAAAGTCATATCTTAGATATGAAATATGAATTATCTCCTCCATCTCCTCTTTTTTCCCTACTCTAATGCGTATTTTATTACATTGCCTTTTTAATATCCTTTATCATTTCATACATATTTTCTTCATCTCCTTGAATACATTTAGCTTTGTTTAAATGTTTTTGATTAGTTGTTCCAAATTCTGTGTCTCCTCTGAACTTTGAATTTGCTCCCTTGACTGATCCATATCTTCCTGTTTCTTAGTATGGCTTCTAATTTTTTACTAATATCTAGGCATCTGATTATCTTGAGAAGTTAACTCTGAAGGTCAGTTTCTCCCTTTCTCCCTTTTGTCTAGGGTTTTATTGTTTATTGGCTTTGTGTGAAGGCTCTTCTTTGATGCTTGGTCCAAATTATTCTAGACCTTTAGAATAGTCCATGTTTAACTGATCAGATTTTCTCAGCTCTTCTTCCTCTGCTTCTTGCCTTGGATATATGGTACAATTTTTAAGATTGTGTTTTTTGTGTATTTGTTTCATCTTCAGGAGAAAACTTCCTTTCTTCTGTTCCTTCTCTGGAAATCTTGATCTGTTCTATTTGGTTTTTTTGTATAGAATTTTCTCCCCAGCTCTTATGACTTGTTTGAATTATCTGCCTCACTCAGTACCCCATTTTCCTTACTCTTTTCAGTTCTGGAACCCTCCTGTCTTTCAGAAGTTCATTTTAACCCCCCTTTATTTTTTTTTTTCCTCTGCAAGGCTTTTCTGCCTCTGGCTTCTTCCCTGATAGGTTATCCCTCTGTGGGGAGCAGATGGAGTGATCCTCCTCCTCCTCCTTCTCCTCCTCCCCTCCCCCCCAAAAGGTAGGAGCAACCCATATATTAATCAAGAGATGAATGGATAAATAAACTGTGATATATACATACAGTGGAATGTTACTCAGCCTTAAAAAGAAATGAAATTCTGATACATGCCACTACTTGGATGAACCTTGAAGACATCATGTTGAGTGAAATAAGTCAGACACAAAGGAAACAGATATTTCATGATTCCATTTGTGTGAACTAACTAGAAAATGCAAATTCATAGAGACAGAAGTAGAGAAGAGTTTAACAGAGATGGGGGTGGGGTGGGGTACGTGAATGGTAAATTAACACATGATGATGAAGGATCTCTGGGGTGATGGGAAAACCCTGGTAATGGATGGTTGTGAGGTAGCACACCGTCCATTACTAGAATGCATTAATGTTATTGAAATGGGAAATTCTATGTTGTATATATGTTTCCACAGATTAAAAGGGAAAGAGAGAGAGAGGAAGGGTGACAGACAATGAAAATTAAATGCAATACATGATCCTCGGCTGTAAATAATAATGGGGGAGAAAAGGCCCAAAAGGACATTATTAGGACATATGAAAAAATTCGACTATAGATTGTAAGCTTTTTATCAATGTTAAATGTCTTGAACTTGGTAAGTGTACTTACGGTGGCTTCATAACTGAAAATCTTATGCTTAGGAGATATGCCTGAAAGTATTAAGTGTTCAAGAAGCATGTTGTATACAACCCACTCTTAAATAAAAAAATATAGGTAGATAGATAAATAGATGATAGATGAGAGAGAGAAAGAGAGAGAATGATATAGAAAATGGGGCAAAATGTGAAAATTTGGTGAATTTGTATATCTGGGTGGGAGGTATATTGGAATCCTTCACATGGGTTTTATATTATTTTTCCAACTGTCTTGTAAGTTTGAAATTATTTCAAAATTTTAAAAAAAAATTTAATGGGGATGGAAAGAGACCTTGTCTAACCAAATTAGAAAGGTAAACAAAATTCCTGAGAGAGAAATAATTAAGGAGAAAAGGCTTTAGGTGCAATTTGTATGCACAGTTTTCAGGCAAACAGTAAGCAGATTACAACAGATTAACATCTATTCATACTGTGAGCAAGACTGCATGGAAGCAACTTAGGAGCGTTAGATTCCTACATATAAACTCCCACACAAGTGATATTCTGAGGATGTTTGTCTTAAATCCATATAGCAGAAAAATAACTTGACTCTTTTAGTCCTAAAATTATTTCAATTTGTGGTTTGACTCTTGGGATTTTTTTTTTCTTGTTTCTTTCCTTTTTTTGAGGGGAAGAGGGAAGTACAATAGGGACACAGTTTTTAAAATGACTTACTATATTTCCTAGATTATATGTAGATAAAATTATGTGTACGGTATTTGTGGTAGCAGAATAATGGTTCTCCAAAGATGTCCATGTTCTAATTCCCAGAACCTGTGAATATGTTAGTTTGTGTGGCAACAAGGCATTATGGTAGCAGTTGAATTAAGTTTTTAAAGTAGCTGACCTTGACCTTGAAATAGAGAGATTATCCTGGATCATCTGGATGGGTCCAATGTAATCATTAACATCCTTAAAAGTGGAAGAAGAAATCAGAAGGGACCAGAGAGATGACAGAGTAAGAAAGATTTGGTTCACGGTGGCTGGCTTTGAAGAGGGAGGGGGAGGGGCATGAACCAAGGAAGGCAAGCAACCTCTAGAAGCTGGAAAACACAAGGAAACTTATTCTCCTCTAGAGCATCCAGAAAAGAATGCTCCCTGATGACACTTTGCTCTTTGCCCAGGAAGATCTGTATGAGACTTTTCATCCACATAACTGCAAATTTTAAAATTTGTACTGTTTTAAGCCACTAGGTTTTGGTAATTTGTTACAGCAACTATAGAAAACTAATACCATTATTTTATAGCATCATACACTGCAAATAGAAAGGAACTGAAATAGCCTTGAGTTTGGAACCTTCTCAAATGCCTAAGGACATAGATTAAAGGATGAACAAGATCCTGTCCAATCTGCCCTATCAAACGGAGCATATTTAAAAAATTGAGCTCTGCTATGTGTGTTTATGGACACTTCCAAAAATAACAGTGTATTCGCCAGTAATCACAAGCTAGAAGACTTCTGAACAGTGTGTATGGCTGTGAAGAACATAAAGGAAACAAGAATTTTATTTGCTTTCCATACTGACACAGGTTCTTAACTCTATGATCCCTATTTGCCTGACTATAAGAAATCCTGTCATTTTTTTAAGACTATGAAATTTTCTCATTTGAACTTTTCAACATTTTTTATGAGGTTTTGGTCTTGTTTCTGACATTGACCTTCATATTTAAATATGACAATTCTCACAGGAGTCACTAATAAACGATGGAAGGATCATGCATCAGGCACTCCAACGTGCACGATGTAGGATCTTTCCATCGTTTATTGAACAAATACTCATTTTACCCCTACTGTGTGCAAAGCACTGGCTATGCAGTGGAATGCAATAGTGAAAAGGGTACATTCAGCCCTTGCCTCCAAAGTTAAAGTCTAGTTGGGAATACAGACAGACACCTGCACAGGTGTTTACAACAAGGTGTGGGACGTGCTGCAAAAGAAGGACTTTGCTGAGGGGCATCTAATCCAGACTTGGCAGGGGTGCAGTGAATAGCTAAAGGCAAGGATTTATTTCTAGAGAAAGGCAGTCCCGTTCGTCAGGTGAGTGATTTATGTTGGCAGAGCCAGGCCTTGTTCATGCTCGTTTTTTGCTCCTGGTCA
Organism: Dasypus novemcinctus; assembly: GCF_030445035.2. NCBI lineage: Eukaryota > Metazoa > Chordata > Mammalia > Cingulata > Dasypodidae > Dasypus > Dasypus novemcinctus. The sequence goes on along the minus strand of NC_080684.1, from coordinate 82,977,370 downwards.
GCTTGAAGCCCTTGCTCAGAGGGTCACGCTGTTCCCAGCTGGGATGGGACATAGGCCATCCAAAAAAGAAAATCTTGTAAAGGGAAATTCTAAACATCTTTTGAAGTTATGAGTCAATGTGCTTGAACAAGTTTTTGCCCATGCTGATAGTTTTGGATTTTTAATCTTTAAACTTACTATGCCACAGCTGGCCAAAGAGCATCTTGCTACCCTTTCTCTCTGTATAGCTTGTCCCTCACATTTTGCTAATTCCAATATTTAAAAAGTTTTTTTTTGGTTATAAAATAATACAAACTCACTTCAGACATTTTGGAAATTACAGAAAAGCATAAAGAAAAAATTGTTTATGTCACCACAATCCCACTACCTTGGAGGCATATTTTCCCTCCGTTTAAGAATATGTTTGGCAAAAATAAGAGAAATCATACCATATATTAATATTTATATCCTACTTTTTTCATCTAACCTGACATTCTGAACATTTTTCAATATTATTAAAGACTTTTTAAATGCTTAATGATATCTTAAAACCAAATGTATCTCCATGATTTGTTTCCATCTTGCTAGACGTTAGGTTATTTCCAAAGAGAATTCTTGTGCATACATTTCTGTGTACCTCATTCATTCAACAAATATTTATTGAGCATCTACTATATTTCAGGCCTCATTCAAAAGGATACAAAAATAAGCAGGACAAGCACCATTCTCTGTTCTCATGAAGCTTTGTAATCAACTGAGAAAGATAACAAATAAACAATTACATGAATAACTTATTACAAAAAGAGTAAGTGCTACTCAGGACACATATAGGAAGCTACAGAGGCACATAAGAGAGCTTGAGCTTGATTAGAGAAAAGTGCCCTGATAAAGTCACATTTTCAGCTGAGCCCTGAAAGAACTCACAACTGGGATGTACTAGGTTCCTGCGTCAGAGGTGGAGGAAAGGGGTTTTCTTCTCTCTTCCCTCTACCTCCCCAAATTGGGCGTCAGTGAGCTGTGCCTCATGTGTACATGATCACAGGGCCAGGCTCCCATCTGCTGCCACAAGCCAGTAACCACCTCTGTTCCACACCCACCACAGCAAGAACAAAGTCAGGGCGGGGGGAGAGATAGGCCAGGCTAAGGGAGCTGCTCACACTGGGTCCGGTACAGACGCACAAACTCTGAGCCTCTAGCAGCCACCTGACTCTACCAGATTCCAGTGGCAGAAGAGAGGGGTCAACAGCAGCTGCAGCCTTGCCCAGGCGGTGCCTAGACTCAGCGCGGGATGAGGCCAATGGAGGTGCCGCAGTTTAGCCCTGGCTGGGTCACCACAAACACCATCCCCATGCCTTTTTCCCCAATAACACAGCTGGTTCAAAATCATCATTCGTTGTTGTTTGAAAGATCAAATTCAGAGAACAAATGGCTATTTAGAGGCATTGCTATACAACGTGAGAACAAGCAGGTTATGGGAAAGTGAAGAACTAATTAAAAACATTAGTTGATCTCAATCCTCGCCTTCCAGGCAACATTACTTTAAGACGTCCATGTGTCGGCTTTGCCAGGAAATCTTTGAAACCATTTTCTTTTAAAGTGTTCCCCTACAAGAGATTTTGTTCACCAGGGGAACGGATGACAATTTGAAAATCAAAAAATTGAGATTGCAGCGCTTAATTATTTGGGGATTATTGGGGCAGTCTCAGTCCAAGTTAAATCAAGCAGAATTTTAAAAGTGCAATGAGTACTTTCTAAAATGTCAATACCGAGTCTAACTTCTAACTAGCCTTTGCCACTAGAGGTCCTGCCTGCCCAACTTCAATGAACAGATAAACTGTAACTAGTCCCTGAGTGTTGTGATAATGTAGCACATGCCTCTTAAGTGTTTGGAAATATTTATTCTCTGAAATAGATTAGCTCCAGTAATCTTTGGCACACCACACATTTTCTTAGAAAATGCATTGCATAAAAGAAACAAGCCAGACAGACACAGGCTGGCTAAATCATCAATGCCCAAATTAGTTTGCAGAGCAAAAAAGTTAATTTCTGTTCAGAAGGCTTTCATGTGCAGAACACAAATTGATAATGGCTTATTTACCAGCTATACACTGATTCTCTAGAAAATTCTAATTCTGACAGTGTCGGCACTAACCCTAGTAGTATTTTTCAAAAACATCCTTATAGGAACTTCAAATTCCTATAAGCTGATGCTAACTCAGTATTTCTACCCAGAGATGCAGTTTGAATCTAACTTGGCACCTCACTCAGCTTTCTAACAGTCCCTGGGTGAAAAGGAGGGAAAAGAAAAGCAAAAGCGTTAGTTGCAAAGTCAGGATCAGACTTGATAAACTTTTGCCTTTTGTTTTCCCTGTCGTTTGATTGAGATACACTTTTTTCCAGATAGTATTGTAAATAGATCCCACACCACCCCTACTATAATATTATTAAAAATAGTAAGCCCTTACAAATGTGCCATCCTTTACAGTTCTCAAAATGTTTTCCTATATATATTATGTCATTAAAACTCAGCACGACTTATTACCCTTAACCTCCACCACCTTCCCACCAAGGCCTTTCCATTTCATTATTTGACCCAGTGTGAGCACCAAGTGAGTATTCACCTTGCCCAAGCCCCATGCTTTGAGTGACCTATGAGAAGATAACCTTCTTCAGATCCTTTGTCAGTATCTTCAGCCATTCCTTCCAAGAAACTGTTCAGGTTTTTGAGGCATGATCTATTCTTAGTGAACCCTTGGTGGGAAGTAGTCAATGCTTACATTTTCATCGAAGTGACTTAGTAATTTGGTCTCAGTAAATAACTACAATTTGAGTATGTCCCCCTCCCCAAGACAGACCTTAACCTTATAAAATCAGTGTACTAAAACATATTTTACAACTGCAATTGCATTTTTAAGAAAAACAACATCTTGCCCCAGGTTTTTCTGAGAACCTTATTTTTCTATAAATGATGACACGTGGAGCAGTGGTTCTCAACCTCGGCTGCCCATGAAAATCATCTGGAAAGTTTTTAAAAGAGTACAGATGCTGGAACCCCCGTCCCATACCAAATGAATCAAAATTCTAATGCGTAGGGCCTGGGCATTGTGGTGTGTTTGTTTTATAACTCCCAGGTGAAATGCACAGCCAGTACTGAGAACCACAGCCTACAAGCATTGGTTAGGATTGCTTTGCTCACATCACTTTATCAAAGTTTTTAAGAAAGATGTTCCAGTAAATCCCATGGGAATGTAAAACATGTTAAAAATTACTCTTTGCATTTGCCTGGAGATTTTCACATTTAGTAGTACTCTCACAACTCATTTGCTGTTTACATAATTAATAAATATTTATTAACACACACCAGGGGCCATATTAGGAGCTATTAATAGAACAACAAAGATGAAGAAGGCATGGCCCTTACCCTTTGGAGACATACAGAATAGCAGTAAATGAAGTCAAATAAATATACTAGCAAACAAGCTACAGGTGCCAAGTATAAAGTGCAATGCAAGGCCAATGAGGGAGTGATCTGGTATACCTGGGAAGTTTAGGAAAGGACTCATCCAGGAGCTAACCATTTGGCTGAATCTTGAAAGATAAGTAAGGGGTCTCCAAGTGGAAGTGGGGAGCTGAGAGAAGTTTCAGTAATTTCAGGCATAGGGAGTACATAAGCAAAGACAACAAACTATGAAACATGTTGCTGTCTTCAGTTGATTAGGTAGAAAAATAGTTCGAGGAGAAGAAATGAGGGGAGACAAGGGACTTAAATACCATACTAAAGAATTTGGACTTTATCTGGAGACCACCAAATCACCAACATTTTTTTATCACATAGCCCTATCAATTAAAAAATGTTAGCACATACCTTTAACATATATTTGTTTGTTCATTATTATTTATTTATAATTTACCTAAATGTAATGCCATGCCAATACATGACAAAATATAAAAATTTTAAAGAGAATAAGAATAACTATGAATGAAAGTTCTATATTGTGCTCTCTCACCCCAATGAATCATCTTGCACACCTCTAGGGTGTGCAGAACCAACTTTGCAACCACTACTGCAGACAAGGGGAGTTGCAAAACTTAGTCTACACTTTACAGAATGCTGTGAGGAAGGTAGGGAAGATAATGAGAAAACTAAGTCCCAAAGATGTAGCCTGACTTGCCCAAGTTCACCCAGCTCTTAACAGCAGAGGGAAGACCAGGACCACGGCTCATAGCCAGGCCAACGCTCCTCCAACTAACTACCCTATATCACTCCCCTGAGCTGAGCTCCTCACAATTTCCTGTGAGGTCAAGAAGATTTGAAGAAGATGTAACTGGGTATCCAACCACATATTCCTTCCATGTCTTGCCTGAACATGAGAAAATGCTAACAAAGGGACCATAAAACATCATTGGGATAGGATTGAACCTACCCCACTGAGATCTAGCGGGGGGAGTAACTTATCTGAAATGAATGAGAAATAAGATAGTCTTAGTTAACTGAGAGCTCTCATGTACACCTAAGGATGAACTGTCGATTTTAGAGAAGACAGCATTCTATAAGGAATAGAGATAGCACAGATTTTGCAGTCAGGGGGACCTTAGTATGAGTCCTAACTCTGCCACTTATCATTCTGTGCATGAACTTGAGCAACTCATTGAAGCTTGCTAAAGTTCCTCACCTGTGAAGTGGAGCTGGCTAATTTCTAGTCCGTAAGACTGATGTGACTACTAAATAAACTCTCAAAAGGCATCTTCCCCCCTCCCCTTCTACAAATAGAATACCATAAATTGTGCCATCATGGAAATTGGATTCAATGTTGAATATAATTCCATTGTTCTTGGATCATGCAGAAGGCACTTCAGGAACTTCTGCTAAATTATTGTGAATTAAAGAAATGCTTGCTTCTTGTTAGAAAACATATTGATTAAACTAACTCTTCCTACAATAATAAAAGGTATCATTTATTGAAGACCTAAGATTTTATTAGGAAGTTGATATATAATCTCATTTAATTTTTACAACACTGTCTTCAGCAAGTATTACTGTCCTCATTTATTAAATAAAGTTAATTAGTGAAAGACCCTATCTCAGTTTTCCAAGTTGCTATAACAAATACCAGACAAGGGGAAGTGGACATGGCTCAACTGATAGAGCATCCACCTACCATATGGAGGGTCCAGGATTCTATACCCAGGGCCTCCTGAACTGTGTGGTGAGCTGGCCCGTGCGCAGTGCTGCTGTGCGCAAGGAGTGCCATGCCCTGCAGGGGCACTCCCGTGTAGGGGAGCCCCACATGCAAGGAGCGTGCCCTGTAAGGAGAGCAACCCCACATGAAAAAAGCACAGTCCTCCCAGGAGTGGCACCACACACATGGATTGCTGATGCAGCAAAATGACGCAACAAAAAAGAGACACAGTTTCCCAGGGCCACCTGATAATACAAGCAGACGAAGAAGAACACACAGTAAATGGACACAGAACAGACAATGGGAGGGGGGGGTGTAGGGAAAAAAATAAATTGAAAATCTTAAAAAAAAAAAAAAAATACCAGACAAGGCTTAAGAAATGGGAATTTATTGGCTCATGGATTCAGAGACCAGAAGTCCTAATCAAGGTATTGGCTATAAGGTTCACTTCCTGCCAGGGTTGGTAGCATTCGGCTGCCTGGCAATTCTTAGGTTCCTTGACTTTCCCAACAGATGATAATGTCCTCTCTTTTCTCTTCGGGGTTCCATTGATGTCCAGCTCCTGGCACTCTCCAACTATGTCTGAATTTCCTCTGCTTATAAAGGACTCCAGTAATCTGATTCAGACCCTCCTTCCTTCAGGTGGGCCACACCATCACTAAAAATAACATCTTCAAAATGTTCCATTTAGAATTGATTCATACCCACAGGAATGGGTTTTTAAGAACATTTTTTCCTGGGGTACAAAAGTCAACACCTCATTTCTCAAAGTCTAACAGAAGACAAGTTTTTTGAGAGGTTAAATACCCATCCAGAGTCAAGACTTACTTTTAGCTTCATCTGAGAAGTTAACAAAACACAATAATATATTAAAGGTTCTGAGAAGTCCAACAGGAAAGAAATCAGTTAATTTTTATTTAACCCAAATTTCTCAAGTGTATTTGACCATGGAAGTCTTTTTGCTTTACAGGAATACATATTAACTTCTCCCAGGAACAACTATTCTATAAACAATAGTTCAGGAAATGCTTATCTCAAAAAAGCCTCCTTCTATTTGATATGTTCTTTATCTTTGTCAGAAAGCCAAAGGCAGATGAAATATTATTCTCCTAACCCTTTGAAAGATTTAGTATCTACAGAACAGGGAAGATTACATAGCTTTTTTCTACAGAAATGATTATACACAGATAAGCCTTTAGTCTCTACTGCTTGCCACTCATCAAACTAGGTCCCTTTCAGAAACACAAAATTTGTTTTGGAAAGAAAAACTAAAGGTATTATTAAGTAGCTCTAAGCATCCTGGAATTATATGATTCCATTCAGTGTGAGCTTTTCAGAACAGAAGGAATGACTGTACTGCATAACAAACAACTCATGAGAGAAAACATCTCTCCTTATAAAAGTGGCTATGACTAAAGAAAGCATGCTCTTTATAAGAAATTCTCAGTAGTGGAGCTCCAGGGTTGATTTATGACTTGCTACCAGAGTGAAGAAATCACAAAGAGAGGAGCTGTACACAAAACCAGGAAGAGGCGATGTGCTAATCTGCAGTTCCCCATCATCTCCTGCCCAGATCTGAAGGCTGGAGGAGAAGGACATCACAATGGAAAGAATGCAGAGATGGCGGGAGGGGGTTGTTGCCAGTGAAAGCCAGAGGGTCTGAGGCTTGTTGGTGAATTTGTTCCATTATTGGACTGAGCTCTGTCAGGCAGCCACTGAGCATGGAATAGATGGAGATCTTTAAAGGGTTGAATGGTGTCCACAGAAGACTCTGAGAAAGTATAATCACAGGTGCCAATTTCTTTCTGGAAAATGTGTCTCCTTGTGTTTTCCTTAAAGAAATGGGATTTTGATTTAGAAATGTTGAGAAACCAATCAGAAAACAGGGTGATTAAGGTTGAGGAGATAGATGAGGTGATGAAAAGCAGTATTAATTGAGAAAGTACCTGGGAACAGCATTTCCCTCCTATCACATGCAAAAGTGTCTAGAAAATACATGACAAATTAGTAAGCTGAGTTTGAGTCCTGTTTTTCCCCCAGAGACCTCTGTTAAAAAATGCTTGTAACAGGACTTCAAGATAACTTTATTGTTGTAGTAAAGTAGTACAGGGTGTTCTATTTCAGACTTTAAAGATTACTAATCTTTGAAGTACACTGAGCCACTATCTGTGGAGCTATACTCCCCAAATATAATCCTAATAGAAAATAGGAGAAAGCAATGTCTATTAAATTGCTGCATTATGTTTACCCAGGTCCTCAAATTTGGTTATGTTGTCCTTCCTTATTCTCATCTAAAGAAGTCATGTTTGGGAAGTGGATGTGACTCAAGTGATAGATCTTCCACCTACCTTATGGGAGGACCTGGGTTCAATCCCTGGAACCTCCTGGTGGAAAAGAAGAGAAAGTGTGCCCACGCAGCAAGCCAGTACCCACGCGAGTACCTGGATGGTAAGCCAGTGCCTCCACAAGTGCCCACATGAGTGCCCGCATGGTGAGCCAGTGCCCCGTGCAAGTGAGTCACACAGCAAGATGATGACACAACAAAAGAGGGACGGGGAGGGGGAGAGTCAGGGTGCGGTGCAGCCTGATGTGGCGCAATTGCTGATGTGGCGCAATTGCTGATGTGGCGCAATTGATGGAAACTCTCTCCCTATCAGAGGTCTCCAGGATCAAATCCTGGTGAATCCTAGAGGAGAGAAAATGAGAAGACAACACAGACAGCAAAATCAGCAGGGCAGGAGAAGAAGAAGGGTGAAAATAAATAAAATAAATAAGCCTTTTTTTTTTAAAGTCATTTTCTTTTACTATAAATAAATTACCAGGTCTTTAAAATTTTTTCTCCCTTTAGCCTGTCACTAGAGGACCTCAAGTTCCTCTTATTTTAAAGGTCTGCTTTAGTTATGTTTCAAATACCTTGAGTTTGAAAGATGTTGTTGATTGGGTTCTATAGCTAAAATATAATAGGGAATGCTAAACTTGACACAGCATTCGTCAACAACTCAAGTCGCTGATGTCCATGATAGACAGAATCAGGTTGATTTCACTTCCCAGGGTAGGAGAAGAGACTAACAACTCAGATTACCCTCAGGCAATTGCTCCTGGAGCCTTAAAAGCCATTCCTGAAATGTCACTTGCTGTCACTGTCATTTTCTGCCAGAGGTGCCAGGATGGTAACTTCTGAATTGTCCCACTCCTAAACAAACAAACAAACAAATAAATAAATAAATACAGAAGCCACTGGTGTTCAAATTTATACCATAATATTTTTGATAATAGCTTTATTGAGATATAATGCACATAACATTAAATTCACTTTTAAAGTGTGAAATTCAGTGTGTTTAACCTACTCACAGAATCATGCAACACTCACCATTACCTAATCTTGGAACATTTTCATCATCCCAAAAAGAAGCCCCCTACCCAATTTCCACTCTCCCTAGACCATATGTATTTGCTATACTGGATATTTTATATAAATGGAATCATCCAATATATGGGGTTTTTTTTTTTACTGGTTTCCTTCACTAAGACTAAAGTTTTAAAGGTTCATTCAGGTTGTAACCTGTATTAAAAACTTCATTACTTTTTCTTAATTATATTCCATTTTATTGATATACTACATTTTATTTATCCATTCATCAGCTGATGAACATTTGTGTTATTTCCACATTTTTAATATTAGGAATAATGCTGCTAGAAACATTCATGTACAAGTTTTTATCTGGACACATTTTCAGTGCTCCTGGGCACTTACCTAGGAGTGGAATCAGTAAGTAATATAGTAACTCTAAGTTTAAATTTTGAGGAACTGCCAAACTTTTTTCAAAAGTGACTGCACCATTTTACAATCCCACAATTACAATCCCAGATCATAATCACAATAATGTATGACAGTTAAAATTTCTCCACATCTTTGCCACCACTTGTTATCATCAGTCTTTTTTATTTTAGCCATCTTAGTGGGTGTGAAGCAGTATTTTATTGTGGTTTTGGTTGGCATTTCCCTAATGACTAGTGTATTAGTCAGCCAAAGGGGTGCTCATGCAAAATACCAGAAATTTGTTGGTTTTTATAAAGGGTATTTATTTGGGGTAGGAGCTTACAGAGACCAGGCCATAAAGCATAAGTTACTTCCCTCACCAAAGTCTATTTTCATGTGTTGGAGCAAGATAGCTGCCAATGGCTGTGAGGGTTCAGGCTTCCTGGGTTCCTCCCTTCCAGGGTCTTGCTTCTCTCTGGGTTCAAGGCTCCTTTCTTCCCAGGGCTTGCTTCTCCTTCCTCTGTGTGCTTACTTCCAGGGGCTCCAGCTTAAGACTTCAACATCAAACTCCAACATTAAGAACCGTCAACTCTACTCTTTGCCATATCTTTTATCTGTGAGTCCCCATCCACCAAGGGCTGGGGATGTAGCGCCCTACTGGCACAATCCAATTATAATCTAAAAAAAAAAGATCAGTTTACAAACATAATCCAATATTTCTTTTTTGGAATTCATCAATGATATTGAACTGCTACAACTAGTTAAGCTCTGTGCTGGTTTGAGTCTTTTGTGGACCTCAGAAAATTATATTCTTAAACTAATCCATTCCTGTGCATGTAAACCTATTGTATGTAGGATCTTTTGATTAGATTCAGTAAAGGGACCTTTTGATTAGATCACTTTTGACTAGATAGCTTCCATTAAGGGCCTTTTGATTAGGTTTTGAGACAGGATAAGTCCTAATCCTCTTACTGGAGTCCTTTATAAACAGAGGACTAAAAAGCCACAGACACGGGGAAAAGTGGCAGAGACATAGAAAGACCTCCAGAAGTTGATGAGCCCAGGAGAGAGAAAAGCCACAGGCCTGGAGAAGAGGGGGGAGATGCCCTGTGTTTGACAGTCCACAGTTTAGCTGGGAAAGAAAGCATCTTTAAGTGACACCACCATGTACCTGAATGCCCACAGCTGCAACTTGGTAAGACAGCATCTCTTAATGATGCCTTGATTTGGACCCTTCCATGGCCCCTTTAACTGTAAGCTTTTAACCTAATAAATTCCCAGTATTAAAGTCAACCTATTTCTGGTATATTGTTCTCAGCTGCTTTTATCAAATTAAAACAAGCACCTATTCATGTGCTTATTGGTCATTTGCATATCTTCTTTGGAGAAATATCTATTCAAATCCTTAGTCCATTTTTAAATTGAGTTATTTTTCTTTTTACAGTTGAGTTATGAGTTATTTATATATTTTGTATACAAATCCCTTACCACATATATGATTTGAATTTATTTCTTCCCATTCTGTGAGTTGCCTTTTCACTTTTTTGATGGTGTCCTTTGAAGCACAAAGGTTTTTAATTTTAATGAAATCCAATTTATCTATTTTTTTCTTTTGTCACTTGTGCTTTTGGTGTCATATCTTAGAAATCATTGTGTAATCCAAGGCCATAAAGATTTACTCCTATGTTTTCTTCTATAGTTTATTTAGTGTGAGCTCTTCATTTAGGTTTATAATTCATTTTTAGTTCATTTTTGTATATCTTGTAAAACAGGAGTCCAACTTCATTCTTTTGCATGTGGATATCCAGTTGCCTCAGCACCATTTGTTAAGATTATACTCACTCCCCTTTGAATTGTCTTGGCATCCTTGTCAAATCAAGTGATCACGTAAAGGTTTCTTTCTGAATGCTCAATTCTATTCCATTGATTTATGTATCTATTTTTAAGCCAATACCAAACTGTGTTGATTGCTGTAGCTTTGTAATAAGTTTTGAAATAAAGAAATAAGGGTTTTCTGACTTCATTCTTGTTTTTTTAAGGATTTTTTTGGTGTACTAGTCTTTTGCATATCCATATGAATTTAGGATCAGCTTACTAATTTCTGCATAGCTTTGGGCCAGGAGGCTAGAAGGCTGTGTGCAAGGGTAGCCAGAGGAGCTATCTCTGAAGAGGAAACAGTTATACAGAGACCTGAAATAAGTGAGAGAGCAAGGAATCCAAAGGTCTGAGGAGCAGCAGATCCAGGGGGCAGTAATGGCAAGTCTAAAATAACTAAGGCAAGAATGGAATTGGGTCTTTCAAAAAATCACAAGAGGATTTAGGAGTAAAGTAAAGGGAGAATGATAAAAGGTGAGGTCTAACAAAGAAGCATGGGATAATATAGGACCACATAAGCCAGGGTAAAGAATTTTGGTTCTACTGAAGTGTGCTGGAAATCCATTAGAGAATTTTGAGATGAGAAGCAACATGATCTGATTTACACGTTCAAAAGATCACTGGTTGTGTGTGAAAAAAATGGGCAGTAGGGAACAAGAGAGACTATTCATTTGAGATTTGGATGAGATGGGTTTCAGAGTTGGTGATATGTGCTTGGATTTAAGACACAGTTTAAAAGGTAAAGCAGATTTGGCCCAAAGGATAGGGAGTTTGCCTACCACATGGGAGGTCCAAGGTTCAAACCCAGGGCCTCCTGACCCATGTGATGAGCTGGCCCACGCGCAGTGCTGATGTGCGCAAGGAGTGCTGTGCCACAGAGGGGTGTCCCCCGTGTAAGGGAGCCCAACATTCAAGGGGTGCACCCCATAAGGAGAGCAGCCCAGCATGAAAAGAGTGCAGCCTGCCCAGTAGTGGAGCCACACACGCGGAGAGCTAATGCAGCAAGATGACGCAACAAAAACGAGACACAGATTCCAGGTGCCACTGACAAGAATACAAGTGGACACAGAAGAACACACAGTGAATGGACACAGAAAGCAGACAACTGGGGGGAATGGGAGAGAAATAAATAAATAATCATCTTTTAAAAAAAAAACAAGGTAAAGCTAACAGGACTTGGTGGCAGACTGAATTGGAGAAAGAAAAGATCAAGACAAGTTCCTTGGATGTGAACTTAACCACCTAAGTGAATGACAGTTCCAGTGATAGAAATAGAGGAGACCTGGTAGAAAGAGGGGGAAATCAAGGGTTTGGTCTGGGGCACATTAAGTGTGAGGTGTCTATTAGCTTTATAAGTGCAGATCTCAAGCGGTCAGTTGGATATTTGAGTCTCGTGCTCAAGGAGAGGTGCAAGCTGGGAATAAAAATTTGAGAGTTATCACCTTGGAGATGGGATGTGATGAGTCACCTAAGGAATAAGTTTAGTGAACAAATTTGAAATTTAAGAATAAAACATCAAGATTAAGTTATATTTTTAAACATCATTATTGTTTAGTCAAGTATACATTTTCATTTCTCCCTTTATATACTCCAATCTCACCGTCAGTATTTTCTGCTGCTTCATTTTAAGCCAATTAGCTTCTGAGTGTTACTATTAACAGTAATAGCCATTAAGTGCCTTCTCAAGGAAAGCGATAGACACAGAACAGTTTAAGAAATGTCCCCTTATGCAGAAAGCTTATCAGCTGTGGAGTTCTACATTATGCCACTCTGCTGTAGTTCATTATTCTTAACAAAGAAAGTGTCAACTGCACATAATGGAACCATATTTTGTATGTTATAGGTCACTTTGGTTTGGAAAATTGTTAAGCAATCACTTTTTTGTCTCTTTGTCCCTATGTCTGGACTTCGCATATTAAATTTTTGTGGACCAGGCTCAGCATTAACATTAGCAAATAATGTACTTTGTCATGCTACTCATTGAACTATGGAAATAAGACTGGACTATTATTTGATGATCTGTTTCAAAGTAATGTCTCAGTTAGGGGGGAGAGAGGTAGTTTATATAGTGAACAGACTTTTAGTGAATGGAGACTATATAGTGAAGTGATTAGAAACTAAAGGAGCCAGGCTTGATTCTGAATTCTTTTCAAGAAATTGTTAAATCCTTCTTACAGAAGAAAATTTTCTTCTAACACCATAGAACAACTTAAGAATTACCAAAGAGAAAGCATGACCTCAAAATAAAAGGAATTATACCTATTTCACAGTGTGTCTTTGGGTTGATGGTATATAAGAACAAGGTAAAGTTGGTCAATGGGGAACAAAATAGAAAGGAGGGAAAGAGAGTGGTTTCAGGGAGCTACTTGGTTTTCCTAAAATGAAATACACAAAAAACACTTGGAGTTAATATGTATATTCAAGAATAAATATAGTCCTTATGTATAGAAGGGCATAGCAAAGAGCAAGAAAGAGAGAGTCTCATAAGGAAAAAATTATATATTCTTGGAACTTACATTGTCTACTTTATTGAACAGAGAAATAAATGAAAATAAAATTTTAATGACCTTGCAATTAGCCAGTAGAAGGTTACTATTTGGTAATATGTGAAAAGTAGCAATATGGAAGAAATACTGGCACCTTTAATCTTGAAATTATGTTCCAGGCCTTTCTATGAAGTTGACAGCTACATGAATTCTTAAGCCCTGCAATGGTGGCCTAGTTGTTTATCCCTGCTTTAATTAGACCCCTGCCTCCTCCTTTTGGTCCTGTCCTAAGAAAAGAATGAGAGAAATTAAAGAGTCTGAGTATAAATGGCAGCATCTAAGCTAGGGGCACACCATGCCACAGCCTCCGTTTGCTTTAATGTCCATCATTTATCTGCAGCCTAAGTGTAATTGAACAAGAAGGCAAAGCATAAACCTATTTCTAATGAACACAGATATAAATGACTTCTTTGGCAACCCCCAAGGATATTAAGAGCAAAAATAAGGACAAGAAGAGTGAGGCATTAGAAGAAAATAAATAGCGCAGAGAAAAGTAGGAAAGATGAAAAATGAGAAATGGTTATTACTATCGGGCTTTACTTCCCTTTTTTGCTCAAACATTTCTGGTGTCATTGAGGTGGTCCTACTTTTTTCGTTGTCAAAGTTAAAGGTAGAGGGAAGCGGACTTGGCCCGATGGATAGGGCATCTATCTACCTCATGGGAGGTCTGCAGTTCAAACCCCAGGCCTCCTTGACCCGTGTGGAGCTGGCCCATGCGCCGTGCTGATGCACACAAGGAGTGCCGTGCCACGCAGGGGAGTCCCCCGCGTAGGGGATCCCCAAGCGCAAGGAGTGCACCCCGTAAGGAGAGCCGCCCAGCGTGAAAGGAAATGCAGTCTGCCCATGAATGGCACCGCACACATGGAGAGCTGACACAACAAGATGACACAATAAAAAGAAACAGATTCCCAGGGTCACTGATAAGGATGGAAGCTGTCACAGAAGAACACACAGCAAATGGACACAGAGAGCAGACACCTGGGGAGAGGGGCGGGGGGGTGGAAAGACGAGAGAAATAAATGAAAAATAAATCTTTCTTTAAAAAAAAGTTAAAGGTAGGAAAAAAAATTTTTTCAGCTATTGATTGGTGGCTAAGGGCACTGATGAAGTGGTCAGAAATCAATGTTTTATCAGCTGCCCAAAAAGTGAGTTCTACAAATTTACTCCTCACTTATACTGTGCCTACTTTATTTAGGTAGGAGGTGTGTTTTTTGCATTTGTGTGTGAACTGCAGAACAAAAGTCATTGAAAACTAAACCTTTAAGAAATTTTGGATTTATCAACTAAAAATGTTTATAATAGGCAAAGGTACATCTTTTGGTACTGACACTCCCCTTTGGACTCCATCTTGAGGAGTAGCCTCCTCAGGGAATTCTGACTATAAGAACCAGCATGTTTTCCTGTGAAAGGCCCACAAATAAATCAGAACTTACTTACATGTGTATGCAACATTCATGTTAAGATCTCAGGAAATAAGTACACCAATATAATTCCTTTTCTTATGTAAAGGCATAGTTAGGTTTAACTTTCTGATGGAAAAATTGTAATCAATGTTCAGGGAGCAGAGATTTATGTTGCCAAAGGAAAACCTGAAAGAATGCCAATTATGATCAGGTCTCAAAACACACTCACTAAAACGTAGATGTAAAAGCACTTACATTCACGTGCTAGAAGAATAAATGGTTAAAGATGTGGAAAAGGATAAAAAGAGTTTATTTTAAATTTTCCCAAAGATGCCTCTGGTGGTATGGTATTGTTAAATATTGATATCATAAAATAAAATGATAGAAAACGCTAAATAATGGAAAACACAGCTCTCCAACAGAGATGCCACTTGAGGATAAACACACCAGCACTGGTCAATCGCAAGGTAATTCTGAATGTGTGAAAGGAAAGGACTAAATGAATCACTGTTTCCTTGTTGATATCTTGATATAATAAAAATTGTAAGAGCAGACAGCCCTCATATTCACTTAAGGCTCCAGGAGGAAAATATGTTTATCCCACAGATGTTTTTTCTTTGGAGATCCATTCTGAAAAGGTATAGAAATTTGGCTGAGACTGTGGAACTTATTAAAATCTAGGACTTGTAAGCTTCTGAACGGAAATGCTTTATTGATAGCCAAAAAAGAAAATCTTCAGATTAATCCTCATAGTCGCCATCTTTATGGATAGAAATTTTCTTTGTTTATAATAACTTTCCATAAATTAATTTCCTCAGTGAACATATTCATCCAATAGCTTCAACCTAAGCATGCCAAAGTAGGCAAATGGATCAAAGCAGTGGGCCATCCAGGGCCTCTTCTAGTTAACCCATCACCTTAACCCTTCTGTCAGAGGGTAGAAAAATTAGGCATGGTACAATGAGGGTGAGTAATGTTCCCTATATAATGAAGTGGCTCCTGAATTTTAAAACCTCATTAGAATATGGTTATAATTTACAGTCTATAGAAAACAAGCTGAGCTACTTGAAACTATGACATTGTAATGTGACTGTTCAGGTGAATCCAGTTGGAAAAATGGAAAAACTGGCAAAAGAAAAGAGGAACACCATGGAATGCATGGCAAATCTGAGATGATTCTTTTGACTATGATGTCATAGGAAGAGCCTATAGGCCTCCATTGTCAGTTAACTTTGCAATACTTTAGACTATGAGCTTGCTGAGGGTAGGAAATGCTGGTTTTTTATCTTGGTATTTTGGTTACTGTGCTGGGCATATGGCCTATTCTCTTACATGTGGTAAGTGTTCCCTAAAAGTTTGCTGAATAAATGGAAAGCACAAAGGTAGGTGTGAAGAAAGGAGGAAAGATGGAAAGAAGAAAAAAGGGACAGAATTTAAAAAGAGAAGAAATTATGGAGAAGGAAGAAATACTTTTAACAAAACCTAGCAATTATTTTTGTCCCTAAAATAGACAAATAAATTACATCAACACACTACTCTTGTCTGAAAATTGAAGTTTGTGTTAATTTGTTTCCACAAACAATTTCTACTAGCCAATGAAATTGCTCTCTATCTTTTGTGGAATTTAACTTGCTTAGTATGTAAGTGATGTGACAGCAGATATTCAGGTATAAGATATTCATTGTGATCAATGGTTTGAAGATACACCTCTAAAGAGAGTTTATTGCAAGTCAGCCAGATATTTCTGGTGGCAAAAAGTTGCTGAGGTTAATGGACCAGGACTTGTTGAGTATTCTGTGTACCCAGTAACACTCTTGGCTTTTTGGAGTAGAATATCTCCACACTCACCCTCAACCAGTAGCTGGCAGAGTTTTATCCAGGTCTAGATGCCCAGCATTTGTAACACATCTGAAAGTTCTTTCTTTAAAAAATCTCCGTGAACAGCATGACTTTATTATCTTGTTCTTTAAGATACAAGAACTGTAGGGAAGCTAAAACAGAGTAGATAGACAAAGACGTGATGATTTTGCACTACATTTCCCAGTATGCATTATACTGCAACTTTCTTTTATCCATATAGCACCTGGATCATGATAATACATATATTAAAGTTTATTTAAGGGAATAATACACCACAGAGTCAAACAGGAAGAGATAGACTTCGTATATGCAAGAGTTTGATTAAAGTCAACACAAAAGCTATGAAATCTCTATCCATGAGATTCTTCTGAAAATAGAACCAATCCAGTAATGTGTATTGTTCTGGATAGTTTATATAAATTGCCTTGAAGGTAAAAGATCAGAGATTACAAAACTAAGTTTTAATTAGGTGTTACCTCTAATTAGTTGTGCTTCCTTGGAAGATTTCCTCGACTCCCTGAAACTCAGTCACCTCATCTGTAAAATGGGAATAACAGCAGAAAAATAATCTCATTAATATATTCATTTAACATATTTACTGAGTACCTATTTAAGAGTACCTTATAAACTTGGCAGGAACAAGTATTTTGTTTTACCACCACATATCCTCAGTACACAGAACAGTATCTGGTTCATGAAAAGTCTTCAAAAAATATTGCTGAATGGTATTATATCACATTGTAGGAAAAGCAGGCTGCCTGGGTTTGAAATCCAGCTCCTCCAGTTCTTAGCTGCATGACCTCGAGGCAAGCTACTCAATATTTCTGTGAAATGAGATGCTGATAATAGAATCTACTTCATGAGGTTATGTGGGGACTAAATAAAATACTATACTCAAGTTACTTAAAACAGTATCTGGCACTTAAGTGCTCAACCAATGTTAGCTTCTTTTAAAATACTAGAACTAATAAGCATTATAATTATTATCCAGCTCCTAGGATAGACAGTAAGGATATAAAAATGAAAAACACATGGCCCCTATCCTCAATGAGTTTGCAATTTAGTGGAGTATCCAACCAATAAGCAAAAATGGTGATTACGTTACAAATATAAATATTGGTATAACAACTATGGAAATAAAAGCACAGTTGCTTCACAATACAATTTGTGAAATCAGTGAGTGCTCCCCAGAGAAACCAGCATATGTGTCCTTAAGTCAGTTTCTAAAGCTAAATCCTTCCTCCCTAATGGAAAATAAACCTTTATGCAGTCATCAGAAATCGCTGTCTGCAGAATTCTACCTGAATCACAGGGCATGTCTACCAATATGGTTCCCTTTCTCTACCTGAAGGGACACTTCCTGTGAGTCTTACTTTATGAGATAAGACAGGGTGTAGAAGACCTGCTTGGTAAGATGACTTCATTTCCTCTATAGGCCACACCCTTAACACAGTGGTTTTCAAACTGTGTTCCACTGAGCTGGGTTTCAGCAGACATCACTTGGGCACAATCCCCTCTAAGCAACAGGGAAACCAGACTGAAACACTATCTCCAGAACTTCCACCCTGCATCAACAAGACATGTGAGAACTTTCATGTGACTTCTTTGGAAGGAAATTGTATTGGTCAATAAGAGATATCTGTCAATAGTATGCGATTCTATGAATCTCTCACAGAGCTGTGGGGATGCACAAGTCAAGGTTCCGCAGGTAGGCAGCAACCAGGAACTGCGATGAAAGTTCAATGAAGGTTCTTGATGAGTTCTGGGAGATGTTGGCTGTCCAAAGACAAACTGGGAAAATCTCTCTCAATGCTGGAATCACTTCCCCTTTTAAGGGATTCAACTGATTGAGTTAAGCGTCACTCATTGCTGATGGCAATCTCCCTGATTGATGTAATTATAACCAGCTATCTATGATTTACCACTGCAGTAAAGTCAATGGTGACTTAAGTCCATAAATGCCCTTGTATTACAGTTAGCTCTGTGCTTGCCTGACCAAACAACTGGGCACAATTACCTGGCTGAGTTGACACAATAGCCTAACCATCACAGAAATACTTCACTGAGTTAGTTTTTGAAAGTTTAAAATGCAATGCCTTAGGGATTCTCCTAAGAAGCCGCTTATCAGGCAGACTATGGTTCCCTGCTCCCAGAAGAGACTAAGTCCTGGTAAGAAGAGATTTTGAGAGGTATCTAAACAAGGAGTTTTCTACCTGGTATATTTCCCAGCTTACCATGGAGAATCAAACAAGATAATTCTTTTTAATGCCACATTGTAAGAAACATGGTCTGGGTTTAAAAGCATCAAATTCAGTAAACAGTGAACTATTACAAATCCTCTTTAAGCATTAATTCATGATTTTTTACTTGGTTTCAAAGTGGATAACACATTCCAAACAGTGACATAAATTCACATAAGCAAATTGTAGTTACAGTTTCACCTGTACAGTATTAAGAAAAGACATGGATCAATCCACTGACTCTATTAGATTTGTGATAGTTTTGCATGTCCAGGTTATTTTTTATATCTTTGCAAGTTTGGAGAGTCATTAAGTGGTGAAGAATACCAGAGGTTTCCACCTTCATCTCTTTACAACAAGCAAAATATGATTCCAAAACTGAAATACTCCCAAAGCCTGTCAAATTAAACTGTCAATCCGTAAGAATATATCCTGAAATAAGATTAATAGAAACCATTTGAGGAAAATATTTCCATTATATCTTAAATTCATTTACGAATACTGAGATACCCATGGTCTAGCCATTACATCAGAGTAATTGATGTAAGAATTACTGTATTACCCAATACTTTTAGAGAATCACATGTAATGGACTTTCTCCATTTCCTAATATTTCCCATTGTTAAAATAGAAATATCTGGAGTTTGGTCACTCTTTAGAGTGTGCCCCTGCCTTTAACTCTTTTCTCAAATTTGCTGTTGTTTCATATACACTCAAAATTGTGTATTTTTAGAAATATAGCTGAGGACATCATCAATCATACGACATCCATTCAATCATCACTCTTTAACTGAAATCCTTTGAAAATACAAAGTTAAAGTTGTTCTGGGTTTTAAATAAGTACAAATTAAGAAAAGAAAAATTTTGTCCAAATGACAAAGTGTTCTCTTTTTAAGGAAATCTAATTAGCTAGTTTTGAAAGACAGGCAATCAAAAAGTGGGTGTTGGGGTCAAGGAGTTACAGGGATTTTAAGTGTCTCATTGTAAATCAGTAGGGATCAAGCTTAAGAATTGAGGGTGTCTGGCTCCTCACAAGAGTTTGAGTAGGTTGAATTATTCTCATTCAGTGACCATAATTTCCCGTTAGTAAGAGTAGGTTCTATACAAAGCACACAAATGATGACATCCCTGCCCTTGATCATATGCTCTCCCTCGTTACGTACTTAAGCGGGACTCTGTGTGCTCAGTTCATTGCGTTGGTTACTAGAAGTCAGTGATGGTTGACTCTCCTAGGGAACAGCCATTGATTCAGCTTAGGTCTTTCTGGAATAGGCTCACACAATCCTATTTTTTTCTATTTGTACAAAAATTTCCCTTCACAAAGATTAAAATGTACCCAAATAAATGCTAAGTGAGCAGGGTTAAACGTAAGAAAAAACATGTTTTGAAAATAGGGAAAAAACAACCAAGCCAAGTGTTTTCCTGATCGCAAAAGAAGAAAAATATTTTCTAAGCAAAAGAGCCTTTGAAATAAACTACAAAAGAAATGATCAATAAATTTGACTACTTGAAAAATATAAAACTTCTGCACCTCAAATAAAAATTAAAAGACAAACAACAAAGTGTGGGGAAGAATTTTCAGAATATGTCAGAGAGCATTGGTCTTGTTATATAAAGAGTTCTTATAAGGGATTCTTAACCATTTTTGTTCCACGGACCCCTTTGCCAGTCAGGTGAAAACCACAGACCCCTGACAAAGTCCATACTATGCTGTTTATTATTTAATAAATATATCGCACCTGCTCCAGGACGTCCCCATAAGAATAATGCTTTTTTTAATTTCAATTATTAAAAACCCCTGTTATAAATCAATAAGAAAAATATAAATGCCCCAATAGAAAAAAATAGGCAAAAGAAATGAACAAGCTGAAATCACACACAAAAGAGAAATCTAAATACCCATTACATATTACTGTATGCAAGTAATTAAGAAAAATAATTTTAAATTATACTTACTACCTTTTCTTATTTGATTGGCAAAACTTTTTAAATTATGATAATCAATATTGGTACAATGGGCTGAAATAGATCCTCTAATATATCACTGAAGGGAGTGGAAAATCAGCACTCTTTCTAGAAAGAAAGATGGATATTTGTCCTAATAGCTTTGAATTTATTTGATCCAGGAATATGTTAAAGGAAATAATAAGAAATACAAAAAATATTGTGGTACAAGGATAGACATCATAGGATTCTCAATAAAGAAAAAAAGTAAAAAATGATTTAACATTAGGATAAATTGCGGTACAAATATTAGATAAAATATACTGTCTGCCAAAGCATTTCTTTTCCTGCTACCAACTAGCTTCCTCCCACACTACTGAATGTTTTCTGTATCTTATAGCTTCTCTTTACTCATCGCTTCTGTTTACTTATAACTTATGCTTGAAGTAAGTCCACCTGGCCTCCCTCCATTCTATTTCATGACTCTTTTTTGTTCACCTGCTTGGTTTCTGTGCCCACGACCAAATGCCTGATTCTCTCCCTGACTCAAAAAGTAAACTCCCAGGGAGAGTATCTCACTCATCTAACCAATTTACCACCTTCTCCATGAGGAGGTGGGGGGGAGGCAGCAGAGCAGAGAGGTATGTGGCAGTGTCACCTAGTTCAGAACACAGCTGCCTAGGCAGGAAAAAGTTCTTTATGAGAAAACCGTAGACATAGCAGGTATCATCTTGACCTGTATAGCACAGTTCCATTACCTATATTAACTCATATCAAAATAATAGTGCACTGAACTCTAACAGAATTTCTGCTTGTTTTCTTTCTCCATTTTACTTAAAAGGGGAAGGACCATAATTTGCTTGATTTTGTAACCTAGCACTTATTATGGTGCCTGGCACTCAATAAATGTTTGTTGACTGACTGAGTTATAAGGATCAAACGAAATAATGAGCATCAAGCACCAAGTGACAGCTACTACGAAGTAGCTGCTCAAAAAATGCTCATTCTCTGCCACCCTCCCTCCTCATTCTCCCAATTCCCATTCCTCCTTTGTTTTTGCAGAATTTGCCTCACTAAGTGATCCCCAAACAAGGGCTACTTACTATTCTTGGAGCTGTAGAATATTTTTATCATGCAATTCATTAATTGGAGTAAATAACTCTTCACTCTGAATGCTTACCATAATTCAGCTGTCACTAAATAAAAAAGAAAGCAAATACCTTCCAAACTTGGGATTTTACCTTTTTTATTCATTTGACTGGTTTTTTTCCCTCTTTTCTTGCAAACGGAGATTGAGCAGACATAGGAAGAAGGGCTAAATCACTGTACACCAGACATTGTACTCTCAATTTTCCTTTAACTGGGAATTAGTCAGTGTAACATTAGGGTTTACAGGAACACAGGGCTCTCTAGAGCATAGAGAGGTAAGGAGAGGGCTCTGGCACTTACTGAGGATGGGTATTGAGCCCCTAGGAGCCAGACTCCTGGGTCTAAAGGCCCAGTCTTGCCACTTACTAGTCATACGACATCAAGAAATTTAATAGACCTCTCTAGACCCCAGTTCTCTATTTGTAAAATGGTAATAATAATGTATCTTAGATTGTTGTAGCATTTGTCAAAACCTGGCATATAATAAGAACAGATAACTGTTTTCTACTATTATCAAGTCTCTAACATGTAGCAGTCATTTGCACAAACATGCTCTATGCAACAACACTGAGAAATGGGTGACGGTGCCTCACCCTGTGATGAAGAATCTAAAACTGAGAGTCACAGAGGTAAAGTGCATCTTGGCTATTTTACCCCAGTGAGTTGCTCTAAAGGCTGTGTTCAACCACCATGTACTTACAAGCCTGTGTTAACTGTTGATGGCCTATGCCATCATTATTTGAATAAATATATTGACTATCACCCTAATCAATTTTTCCTGTCCAACGTCATGCTGTAATTTCATTTTGAAAACACTGTTCCTGATCTGTCTGGTAAATTTTCAAACATGCTTGCCCTTTTTTTCAGAGCATTTCCGTGTAATTGATGTGCATTTATTTGCTCGGTAGCAATTTGAAACCATTTCTTCCTGCATAGACTATGTTGGATAGTTTGCTGCCTCTTGCCACCTCCCTTCATAGCCTCTCCTTCAATGTGGCTGTCAGAATGGAGAGCAGCTCTTCTGGAGATAGAAGAGTGCTCAAGTGGTAAGCTGATTTAATCGTGATGTTCTTTTGGATCACCCAACTGGGGTATTTGTATATTCCGTTGTGACATCATTGTGACTTATCAGAGCTAAGTGTCTACTCTAAACCTTGGATTGCTCCCTGTGGTTCAGTGGCTCAGCAGTGAATCATTCTTTTTTCCTATGTATTATGATGATAACTTTTATTACTTCCTGAATAATGGAAGAGTCGTACACAGAACTTTCCTCTGAGAGGAGTTCAGAACACTTAGCAAACACACATCAAATTGTCTAGCCATGACTTATCCAGGATATGTAGTGGTAGGTGGGGAGTGTTAAGTGGAAAGGCAGGAAATGTGAGTCCTAGGAGATGGTGAAAGGGCTCCAGAGATTCCCTTCAGTGCTAGCACAACACTGCTCAATTCGTGTAAGACAGACTTCTGTTGCATCAAGATGTAACCAAGAAATAAATGGAGAAAGGAAAGCTGGCTCTGTCAGTTCATTGCTGTGTGCTTTTGGCAAGTTACTTCACTGGGCTTCAGTGTCTGTTGGAAAAGTAATTCATGCATTTACTTGTTCAACCATTTGTACTGAGTACCTTCCTTGACTGCCTATTACGTTCCAAGCACTATTCTTAGGCTAAGGATATAGCTGTGAACATGACAGTCAAAAATGCCTGCCCTCAATGAGCTCATGTTCTAGTGGGGAGAGACTGACTATAAATAAGTGAAATACAGAGTATATTAGAAGCTCACAGTGTTTTTAGGGAAAAATAAAGCAGAAAGAAGAGATAAGGAACCCTGGGGTACGGAAGGATAGCCTCAGTAAGAAGGTGAACATTTGAGCAGTCATGAGAGAATGAGGGAACCCATGCACATATGTGGGGATGGGGAAAGTGGGATGGAAATATTCCAGACAGAGGGAACAGCATGTGCAAAGACCCTGAGGTAGGAGCACACTTGGAGTGCTCAATGAACAGCAGGGAGGCCAGTGTGGCTAAAGTAGGATGAATAAGTAGGAGAGTGGCAGGCAAAGGGATCAGAGAAATAAAGGTAGGAGTGGGAATAGGGACAAAGGATGGGATGTCAAGGAACTTGTAGACCACTGTAGAGATTTTTTTTTTTAAACTTTTACTCTGAAGGAACTGAGAGACACTGAAGAACTTAAGTAGAAAAGTGTTCACTGAGGATTTAGATGTGGGGTAAAGGGAAGGGAGCAATGGGGAAGATCCCATGTATTTTGGTGTGAATAGCTGGAAGGAGGGAGTTACCATTAATTGAGATGAGGAAGATTGTAAGAGAAACAGGTTTGGGTTTGAAATCAGGAATTTGTCTTTGGACACATTGTTTGACATAAACATTAGACATCCAAGTAGCCTGGAGATGTATATTGAGATGATGTCAGTGTGTTGATGGCATTTAAAACCAATAGCTGTGCAAGATCACCAAGAGAATGAGAGTCGACCAAGAGAAGAAAGGTGATGTCACCAAGATAGATAAGTGAGATACTCCAGGTTTTTGTTCACCCAAAGAAGTTTAAAATGCCAAGCAAAAACAGGCAAAATCATCTTTCTCAAAGTTCCAGAAAAAAAGTTGAAGGGTTGCAGTAATTGGTTGAGAACTGAATCAGGAAAAAGGCCATTTAAAAATGGTAGAAAAACCACGTGGTGCCTTTGCTGATCCTACCTGAACCCCTCCCCTGCTTGATGCAAGCCCAGCCTGCAGTTCCAGTGCAGATCCCTGGTCCCAGTTCCGGAGGGAATAGAATAACCCTTATACATGTATATCTGTATCAATCTGCCTGGTGGCAGCCTAAAGGGTTTATACAGGAAAATCATTGCAGGATTACCATCCTAGATCTTGCCTAGCACATAGAAACAGCCCACAATGTCTAAATAGCTAATACACTGTGAGAAAGAAATCAAATTGGAGCTGCCTGGAGCAAAGGATTACTAGCTTTAAGGCATACAGTATAGTACCTGTGGCCAGGAGTAGACTATTTCCTAAGGGAAAGGGGGACATTTGGATCCTGCAAATGGGAATTCCTAAGGCCATGTACACATGCCTACCACAGGATTTGTGCTCAGAAAATACCTGGAGGACCCTACATTTTATCACTTTTGGCTGTCCTTTAGGCCTGTTGTTTGGACAGCTATGCTGTAAAGAAGAGCAATCACACAGACCAGTCTACAAAGACTGTGAAAAGCCTATTCTATTCTTTTCTTTTCTTTTTCTTAGCTCCTGGCATTCAAGGAAATCTCAGTCATAATACTAGATGGAAACAGGCTTAGGGAATAGAACCTCAGTTACTAAATTCCAAAGATAGCACATTAAAATATTATAATGCCCAGTGGAAAACAAAAGATTACAAGGCAAGGAAAGGAGGAGGAAATAATGGCCCATGCAAACGAGAGGGGAGAAAAGTGTTATAAACCATGAAGAAAAAAGACTGGACTTTTGGCAGTAAAGAAAAAAACTTTTTTAAAATTTGTCTTAGATATGCTCAAAGAGGTAAAGAAAAACATAGCCAAAGAACTAAAGGAAATCAGAAAAATAGCAGATAAACAAAAAGACAATTTCAATAATGAGCCAGAAATCATTTTTAAAAGAACCAAACAGAAATACTGGAGCTGAAGACTCAGTAACTAAAATTTTAAAATTCCCCAGAGGGGTTCAGCAGCAGATTGGAACTGACAGAAAGAAGTATCAGTGAACTTGATAATAAAACAATTGAAATGAATCAGTCTAGAGAGAGAAAGAAAAAATCTTGAAGAAAAGTGAACAAGGCCCAAGACATCTGTGGGACAACATCCAGCATACCCAAATAGCATTATGGAAGCCCAGAAGAAGAAGAAAGAGAGAACCAGAAAGGATATTCAAAGAGATAGGAGCTGAAAACTGTCCAAATTTAATGAAAGATATTAGCATACACATCCAAGAAGCTCAATGATCTCCAAACAGAATAAATTCAAAGAGACCCACACCAAGACACATGTAATCAAACTGCTGAATTACAAAGACAAAAACAGAATTCTGAAAGCCACAAGAGAGACGCAATGTGTCATGTAAAAGTGAGACTCAATAAGATTAAGTGTTAATTTCTCATCAGAAACCATGTGATATTGTCGACTAAGAATTCTATACCTGGAAAACTGACTTTAAAAATGAGTATGAGATGAAAATATTCAGAGATAAACAAAATCTGAGGAAGTTGTCATCACTATATTGGCCCTACATGAAATGCTAAAAGGAATTCTTCAAATTGAAAGGAAAGGAGTCAAGACAGTAGATCAAGGGCACATGAAGAAATAAGGATCTCCAATAAAGGTAACATGATAAATATAAATGCCAGGTCTATTGTATTTTTTATGTAATGCTACTTTTTACTTTTTACAGGTTTCAAACTGCAAATGCATAAAAAAGTAATGATAAATCAATGGGTTTGGACATACATTGTATAAAGATATAATTTTTGTGACAAGAACAACACAGTGCTCAGGAATAAAGTGGTATTTGTGTATGCTATTGAAGTTAAGCTGGTATCAAATTAAACAACATTGATATAGATTTAGGATGTTAAATTTAAGCCTCCAGGTAAGCAGAAAGAAAATATCAAAAAAATGTGCAGAGAAAAAAATGAGAAGGAATTCTAAAGGGTTCACACATACACACACACAAATCAACTAAATTAAAAAATAGACAGTAATGGAAAATTTGAGGAGGGGAAAGGGAATAAGACTTACAAAAAAAAAAAAGAAAAATGGCAGAAGGAAGTCATGAATTATCAATAGTCACTTTAAATGTAAATGGTGTAAGCTCTACTCAAAAGGCACAGAACTGGCAGATTGAATTTCATAAAAAATATTACCCAATTATATGCCACTTACAAGAGACTCATCTTAAATTAAAAACACTAGTAGGGTGAAAGTGAAAAGATGGAAAAATATTCCATGCAAGTAGAACTAAAAGGGAGCAGGGGTGGCTACATTAATATCAGACAAATAGACTTCAAGTAAAAAACTGTTTTTAAAAAAAGACAAGCAATTAAAAAAAGAAAAAAATACAAAGAAGGGCACTATATGTTGGTGAAATGATCAATTAATCAAGAAGATATATATGTACCTAATAACAAAACCCCAGAATATGGGAAGCTATGACAGATTCAAGGGGAGAAATTAATTATTCTACGTTAATAGTAGGAGACTTCAATACATCACTGTCAATAATGGATAGAATGTCTAGATGAAAAATCAGTAAGAAAATAGAAGACTTGAATGATACTAAGCCAACTAGACCTAACAGACACATGTAGAACACTTCACTCAAAGGCAGCAGAATACACATTCTTCTATAGAGCACATGGGTTATATTCAAAGATAGACCAAATTTTAGGTCACAAAACAAGGCTCAATAAACTTTAAAATATTAGATATAATTTCTCTGACCACAATGGAATAAAGCTAAAAGTCAGTAACAGAGGGAGGATTGAAAAAAACTCACAGATAAGTGGGAATTAACCAACACACTCTTAAACAACCAAAGGGTCAAAAAAGAAATTACAAAGGAAATCAGGAAATATTTTGAGACAAATGAAAACAAAAATACAATATACCAAAACTTAAGGAAGGAGCAGGCATCTCTCAGAGAGAAGTTGATGACTCTAAATACTTACCTTTAAAAAGAAAAAAATCTCACATCCAGAAGAACTAAAAAAAGAAGATCAAACTAAACCCATAGTGAACAAATGAAAGGAAATAATAATCATTAGAGTGAAAATAAATGAAACCAAATATTGACTTTTTGGAAAGATTAATAAAATTGACAAATCTTTGACTAGGCTGACAAAGACAAAATAAAAGGATACAAATAACAAAAATTAGATATAAATAGGAGATGTTATTACTACTGACTTTACAGAAATGAAAAGGACTTTAAATGGATATTATAAACAATTGTATGCCAACAAATTAGATAATCTAGATGACGTGGATAAATTCCTAGAAAGACACATTTACCTAAATTGACTCAAGAAGAAACAGATCTCAGGAGACCAATAACAAGTAAAGAGATTGAATCAATAGTCAAAAAAAAAATCCAACAAAGAAAAGTCCTGGACCAGAAGGCTTCACTGCTCAATTTTACCAAACATTCCCAAGAATTAATACCAATCTATTTCAAACACTTCAAAAAAATTTTTAAGAATTTCCTAACTCATTCTATGAGGCCAGTATCACCTAATACCAATGACAGAAAAAGATATCACAAAAAAAGAATTGACAAAACAATATCCCCTATTAATATAGATGCAAAAATTCTCAACAAAATACTATCAAATGAATCCAACAGTACATTATTTTTTTAAAGATTTATTTTTATTTATTTCTCTCCCCTTCCTCCGCCCCCCCAGTTGTCTGCTCTGTGTGTTCATTTGCTGCGTGTTCTTGTTTTTGTCCGCTTCTGTTGTTGTCAGTGGCACGGGAATCTGTGTTTCTTTTTGTTGCATCATCTTGCTACATCATCTCTCGGTGTGTGCGGCGCCATTCCTGGGCAGGCTGCACTTTCTTTCGCACTGGGTGGCTCTCCATACTGGGCACACTCCTTGTGCATGGGGCTCCCCTAAGGGTGGGCACCCCTGCATGGCACGGCACTCCTTGCATGCATCAGCACTGTGCATGGGCCAGCTCCACACAAGTCAAGGAGGCCTGGGGTCTGAACCTCAGACCTCCCATGTGGTAGGTGGATACCCTATCCACTGGGCCAAGTCCGCTTCCCGCCAACAGTACATTAAAAGTATTATATGACATGACCAAGTTGGATTTATCCTAGGAATGCAAGGGTGGTTCAACATAAAAAATTGTTCAATATAATACACCACATTGATAGAATGTGGGAAAACCCACATTATTATATAAATTGATGCAGAAAAGGCAATTGACAAAATCCAGCACACTTACTTGATTTTTTAAAAACACTCCAAAAACTAGGAATAGAAGGGAATTTCCTCAACATGCTAAAGTACTTTTATGAAAATAAATAAATAAATACAGCTAACTCAATGTTGAAAGATTGAAAGCTTTCCCCCTAAGATCAGGAACAACAACAACAAAAAAGATGCCCACTATCACCATTGCTATTCAGCACCATAAAGAAAGTGTTAAAGCAATTAGGCAAGGGAAAAAAAAAACATAAGAAGGCATCCATATTGAACAGGAAGAGATAAAGCTATCCCTATTCACAGATGAGATGATCCTAAGTATAGAAAATCTTGAAGAATCTACAAGAAAGTTACCAGAGCTAATAAATGAATTCAGCAAGTGGCAGGGTACAAGGTCAACATACACAAACAGGGAAGCAGATTTGGCTCAACCAATAGAGCATCTGCCTACCACATGGGAGGTCTGCGGTTCAAACCCCAGGCCTCCTGACCCATGTGATGAGCTGGTCCACGTGCAGTGCTGATGCACACAAGGAGTGCTATGCCATGCAGGGGTGTCCCCCATGTAGGGGAGCCCCACACACAAGGAGTGCACCCTGTAAGGAGAGTCAACCAGTGCAAAAAAAGTGCAGTCTGCCCAGGAGGGTCGCCGCACACACAGCGAGCTGATGCAGCAAGACGACCCAACAAAAAGAGACACAGTTTCCGAATGCCACTGACAAGAATTACAAGCAGACACAGAAGAACACACAGTGAATGGACATAGAGAGCAGACAACTGGGGGGTGGGGGGGAAAGGGGAGAGAAATAAATAAAAAATAAATCTTAAAAAAAAAAACACACAAACAAAATCAGTGGTTTCCTATATACTGTAAAAAAAGAAAAATCCAAAAAGAATATCAAGAAAATAATTTCATTTATAATACCAACTAAAAAGTTAAATACTAAGGATATAAAGGACTTATACCCAGACTACTACAAATCATTGCTGAAATAAATAAGTCATAAATAACTGGAAAGATACCTCATGCACATGGAATGGAAGACTAAAACTGTTAAGATGTCAAAATTATCTAAAATTTACATATTCAACACATTCCCAAACAAAATTCCAACACCCTTCTTTGCAAAAATGGAAAAGCTAATAATCAAATTCATATGACTATACAAGGGTCTCCAAATAACCAAAAACATCTTGATAAAGAAGAACAGGGTTGGATGACTCACACATCCTGATTTCAAAATTTATTATAAAGTTTTAGTAATCAAAAGAGTGTGGTATTAGTACAAGGACAGACATATAGATCAATGGCATAGAACTGATAATTCAGAAATAAACTCAGACCAGCATGAGGGTAGGGAAGGGGTGTTAATGTTTAAATTGTACAGAATTTCTATTTGATATGGTGGAAAATTTCTGATAAATGATGATTGTGATGGTAGCACATTGTAACATAGTAACAGCACTGAACTGTATGTTTGAATGTGGCTAAAAGGGGGAGTTATAGGTTGTATATATGTTACTAAGCTAAATTTTTTTAAAAAAAACACATAGTACTATACAACACAGTGAACTGTAATGCAAACCATGGACTATAGTTAATAGTACATTTATAATAATATTCTCTCATCAATTGTAACAAATGTACCATATTAATACAAGATGTTAATAATAAGGTGGTAAGTATATGGGAACTATGTATTTTCTACATTATTTCTTCTCAAATTAAAAAAAAAAACTCGAAAAAGAAAGAAACCCATACATAAGTGGCCAAGTGATTCTTCACAAAAATGCCAAGATCAATCAATGGGAAAAGAACAGTCTCGTCAACAAATAGTGCAGGAAAAGAATGAATGTAGACCCCTACCTCACACTATATGCAAAAATTAACTAAAAATGAATCAACCACCTAAATATAAGAACTAAAACTATAAAACCCTTAGAATAAAACAAGGAACTATCTTCAGGACCTTGTGTAGGCAATGGATTCTTCTGTTTTACTGCAAAAGCTTGAGTAGCAAAGAGAAATTGGACTTCATCAAAATTAAAACTTTCATGGATCAAAGGACATTATCAAGAAAGTGAAAAGACAACCAACAGAAAGGGAGAAAATATTTAGAAATCATGTATCAATAAGGGTTTAATATCCAGAATATATAATGAAATCCTACAACTCAACAACAAAAAACAAGCAACCCAGTTTAAAATGAGCAAAGGACTTGAATAGACATTTCTCCAAAAAGGATATACAGATGATCTATAAGCACATGGAAAAAATGCTCAATATTGTTATCCTCTAGGGAAAGGCAAATCAAAACCACCATGAGACATCACCTCACACCCAATCAAATGGCTATTATTTTAAGAAATGAAAACAGCAAGCGCTGGTGAGGAAGCGAAGAAATAGCAACTCCCATACTTTGTTGGTGGAAATGTAAAATGGTGCAGCCACTCACTGTGAAAAGTAGTTTGGCAGTTTCCCAAAAAGTTGAACATACGAATTACATATAATCCAGCAATCCCACTTCTAGGTATATCCTCATTATCATTAAAAGTTGGGACTCAGGCAGATATTTGTACACTAATGTTCATAGCAGCATTATTCACAATAGCCAATAAGTGGAAGCAATCCAAGTGTCCATTAACAGATGACTAGTTAAATAAAATGCAATGTGTACATAAATGGAAATTACTCACCCTTAAAAAGGAATGAAGTTCTGATATATGCCACATCATGAATGAGCTTTGAAGACTTCATGTTGAGTAAAACAAGCCAGACACAAAAGGACAGATGTTGTATGATTTCCACTTATATGAAATATCTAGAATATGCAAATTCACAAAAAGAGAAAATAGAGTATAGGTTACCAGGGCAGATAGGAGATGGAAGTAGAGATTTGAGGAACTTTGTTGTAAAGGAGACCAAAAAAATGAGTTGGACTAAATTAGACATTCCATACTCAAATGCCTCATGATATTATAAGAATGATATAAATGAGTAAGGTGGTATATTATGCTAGGATATGGTGCAGAATGTAGAAAAATAGAGTAAAGGCCCTGCCTAATGTTATCCTAACAAAATAAAAATTATTATTAATAATAATGTGCCAAATAAAACATATCTCCAAGCCACAAGTTTGCAAAGCCTGGACTAAATGATCTCCAAGGAAACTTCCAGTCTAGAGTATTACAAATCTCAGCTGTGAGGAAAAATTAAGACCAGGTCATTTGATGTTGAACTCTTAAGCTATAAATAGTCTTGTTTTCTTCTGAACTGGAACTAAGCATTTATCATGACTCTCCAAGGATTTGCGATAGAATATCTTTTGTACTTAATCTGATTATAGAAGCTGAAAACCAGATATTTCTCAGCACCAGTGTCTACCCATCAATCAATCTGTCCATCAAACAGACAAATATTTATTAGGCAAAGGTCTATATGCCCGGCACTGCATTTTTTGTATCTGAGACCATTCCTGCCTTCAAAGAGTTCACAGATCAATAGGAAAGACAAGACAGGTAAACGGCCACATGGCGAGATATGTGCTTTAACAGAGAAAAGCATGGCGTGGGCAATGGAAGGTGCACATAACCCAGCCCGGGGCAGCAGGATCAGAAAGGCTTAAGGAAAAAAAAATTGATGCCTGGGTTGAGTGTTGAAGGATTAGATGGAGTCAGAGAGCACAGAAAAGAGGAGGTTAGGCACATGACTACAGTGCGGGGCGGGTAGTTCTCTGGTTGCAGTGTGCTCGGGCTGCTAGGAGAACACCGAAGACAGGCATCTGGCTCTGTCTCTGGATCAGTGTGCTCAGAAGAGTGGTGAAGAATAGACCCTCTGGAGCCAGAATGCCATGTTTATAATCTCAGCTCTGTCACTTACTAAAGGTGTCCTTGAGCAAATTTCCTAGCCTCTCTTTCAGTTTATCTCTAAAATGGAATTTATAATAGTACCTACTTTGTAGGGCTCTAGTGAGGATTAAATACTTTAGATAAACATAAAGGAGTTAGAACCATACCTGGAACCAAATAAGAGCTATGTGTTTACTGTTGTTGTCGAAACGATTCCAGGAGGAGGTAACATGTAAAGAAAGAGCAGCTTTCTGGACAGAGAACTGGAGAACAGGTGTTAAAAGCAGAGAGAGTCCCACAGGTAAAGGCATGAATTCCAGCCATCCCTGGAGATGTATCAAATGAGGAGAGACCAGAATTTGTTCTAGAGAAGTAGACAAGATCAAGATCATATACTTATTTCTTCCTTTGCTTGTAATAAATTACTTAGGCAGGAAAAGCTGGGGCGTTAGCTATAACCAAACCATTGGGATTCAGTTTGCAGGGGGAAGAGGGAGGAGGAAAGTAAAGAAGTTACTTTGCTATGACCGTAACCAGGACCAGCACACCTGGCAGCCATAGAGCAGACCATAGCCTGATCTGCTTCATGCATGTAGGTCTGTAGAAAGTATTATGGAGAATTATCACTTGGCATAAATTCAATGGTTAATTGAAACTAGATCACCTACTATAGTCTATTCAGAGGGCCATGATCCTCCAACTGATTATAGTTCAGGGTAATGCATTAATTTCTTACAACAAAATCAGTCCAACGTACGCCCCTGCTCTCCTTAAGGAACCACTCACTATATTTTTACTCAGTAAATATTTGGGGAAAGATTTGTGTTCGTAATCTCAGCATTTAGATTAGTTTCTTGGGGCAGTACAATTTACATTACATCCAGTACATCCGAACCTCCTCGGGCCCTGTAATGCTTTATCTAGGTCCCCAGAGACTCTGGAATCATCTGTTTCATCATCTTTGGTTCTACTATACAATGACAGCTGTTCATTGCTAGGCATAAATCCACTTTTTCAACCCCAGAATCAAGCAGCTAACAATAGTATAGTAAGTAGTCCCAGAGATCTTTGGCTAGAATCTTGTGATTACTATAAAGTTCATCAACAAGCTATCACATAAAAAATACATACTTCAGGATTTTTATCTCCAGATGGTGATGAAGGTGGTGTCACTGAAGTCCTGTAGTCCTTCCTCGATTCTCCATATGTTAACAGAGAGCCCATGCGGACATCTCCATAAATGCTACCTCTGTGTTTTAAGACTTGCCAGCGTTCTGCCTTGCCATTCCCTAGGATTTTTAGATTTGGCTTCGTCAAGAACAAGAATGTGTCTTTGTTATTTTATACCTTAGAATCATATATTGACCATGCTCCATTAGAGATAGGTGGTCCATGATAAACAAAAGCAAACACTGAAGTTAGAAATATTGGACAAATTGGTTGCAGAATGCTTCTGTCAGTGAAGGTATTTGTAATGGTGTCAGCTTGGATATGTTGATTCTATTTTCCTGTTTGATCACCAGATTAAAACTAATTTTAAATGCACTTCTACAAGTTTCTAAAAATGTATTAAAATTCACTGGACTTTTTTCTTTGCTGATTTACACATTAGTTTATAAGTCTGGTAATTGTCAGTGACATAATTTCTAATGAATCCATCTTCATCTCCTAATTAAAGTGTTTTCCATTTTTCTGAACTTTCAACATGTTCTCCATATTTTCCATTAAAGCTAATTGTTTCCTTTGCTCTTTAGGGACCCTGATGGTTAAATTCATTTTAAATGCAGGCAAGGTATATATCTTGTCCCTTTGTGATTCTATCCTATTTCCTCATTTTGTTTACTATTTACACCTTAAATAGCATCAACAAGAACAAACATTTATTGAACGTCCACTCTCTGGTAACACTATTAAATAAAATGAAGATAAATAGAGTGATAGATATATATAATCTTTGGGAGTCAAAATTCACTTTGTTTTGTTAGTCTCTCTTAATAAGAAGAAAGTTATATTTCCTTCCAGTTTCCTCCATCTTACTTTTTAGCCTCCTAAATGCTTTTTGCTTTGTGTTTTTGCTTCTACATGGGTAGAACCTTGTTCAAACGCATAGACAGGCACAGAGTCTTTCTGGAAAAGTTAAAAAAAAAAAAAAAAGAAAGAAAGAAAACAACCTCTACCTTCCCAGCTAACTGTGACCCACAGGCTGCTAATTAGCTTGATGGATCAGCACCTGGTCTGGTTATGAATGCTCAGAAGCCCATTGGCTGCTGGCAGCTGATTCCCGACTCCCTGAGGTTTGGAGATGTATCAACCCTGAGCAGAGAGAGTTGGCACTTGCTTAAAGGGTAGCTGTAGCCAATTATTCATGTGCTCCTTTAGACTTGACTTGGCTGAAGGAAGAACCATGGTTTTAGATACTTCTAAGGTAGCCTTTTCTTGCACGATAGGTTTATCTGACTGGCACATTTTCCTTTTTTTTTTTTTTTTTTTTTTGGTATCTTTACAGCACAGTAACTAATAACAGTATGGTCTTACAATTATCTAAGGGATGACTGAAGTATGAGATATATATATACATATTTTTTTATGTTATTGTTCTCCCTCCTCTATTCTACATCATGTTCTTTGAGAATGCTTTTAAAGTCAATTTGTCTTATGCTTCTGATATCAGTGAAGTTTTAAAAATATACATGTATGCATAATGGGATTATGTAACATCAAAACCCTAGATCATTTACGAAAGTCTCATTTCCAAGGGACGCATCATGTTAAAGTATTGGGCATAGATTTACAGCTCCGTATTGCCCCTTAGTAGCACTATGTGACCCCAGGTTAGTTTCCCAGCCTCTCTGAGTCTCAGCTAGCTCATCAGTAAACTGGAGAGACTAATTCCTACCTCAAGGTATTGTTGGAAAGATTATACAAAACCTTATCCTTTTCCTTCCCTTAGTAGTCGCTATTCACACTGATTATCCCTCAAACTTGAGTGTCGGCTATGTGCTGAGCCTGGTGGTGGAGCTTGTGGAAGAATATAAATTAATTGGAATATGCATTAATGCTGCTATTTCCACCACCAAGAACGCATGGCCCAAACAGAAAGTGATCACTCAGAGGAAACAAAGAACAATGTCATCATCTAGCATCAGCGCTACACTCATCTTCTGGCACATGTATCCGCACATGCT
Source organism: Dasypus novemcinctus (assembly GCF_030445035.2). Lineage (NCBI taxonomy): Eukaryota > Metazoa > Chordata > Mammalia > Cingulata > Dasypodidae > Dasypus > Dasypus novemcinctus. The sequence goes on along the minus strand of NC_080684.1, from coordinate 82,941,442 downwards.
GTCTGTTTTCACTGGTGCCAACATGGATGCAAATCTCCATACCTCGTTGTGATCCTCCCCATTAATCTAATCACACACTAAAGCAATTGTCAGTTCCTAAAGATTTCATAAAGGGGGGGGGGGTGTTTATAGCATAAACCTAATACAAACAGTTTTTAAAGCCCTATTCAATATTTCCATTCTCTAAAAACCATATTGTCACAGATCTCTTCTCCCACACAGCCCTAGTCTTCACCCACTCCTCTTTCTTTGCCACCGTCCTCCCAGGTACAATGCAAATTCCTCCTCTTGTCACACATGCAGAAGTTAAGCGACCCTCTGTAGTTACCTGAGTGTTTTCATGGGGTCTCACCCTTATTCTCAAGCAACTTATCTTGAGAAAGTATTTCTTCCAAACAAATACAGTGCTAGAGTAATGCAGGTAAATAAAATTTCCTCCATTCCTTTACACACATATCATCGTATTTAATTCTCACAATATCCTTGTGAAGTAGGAATTATACCAATTTTACAGATGAGGAAACTAAAACTCAATGAAGTTAAGGAATCGCCGCATTGTAGAAACTCTACCTTGTAAATTTGTTGTGCTCATTAAATAAGATAAGTGCTTTCCCCAGTGCGAAGCAGAGAGAAGGTAATGACAGCCTGCACTAGCAGTATGAGAATGTAGTAGGCATCGTGACAGTAGCATCCTTGTCCTGTGTAACTTGGAAATCATAATGAATGTCAACAACAGGGCCAACTACATAATTTGCAAAGCCCAGTGCAAAATGAAAATGTGGGGTCCAACCAGGGACAGAGAATTCAATCTCCCTTCCCACAGGCCTGCCACCCAAACCTACAGGAGATGAGCACCCTCCAAAGGATTACAACTGCTGTGCCAGAATGTGCTAGTTCTTCGGTCAGGGTCGGAGGAGATGCCCCTGCCGAGTCACCCACCAAGCTGCCCACCAGACACACCGTGATGCTGTCAGCCAGGGCAGGGATGGCAGTTGCCTCAACCTACCCCAAGAGGCCACCGTTGGGCGACCTTTCATGCCCACCCTTCCTCCTCTCACCATGGAAGGAGGGCAAGGACTAAACCAGAGCAGTCCCTCCACCACCTAGTCACTGCTCCAGAGCAGAGGGTGGCAATTGTTGTGGAGGGAGTCAGGGAGAGGGAGGCCGGGCAGGGGCCAGAGCAGCGGGGGATAGGGAGCAGGCCACCAAATGCATAGCCCAGGGAGGCAGGGCCGCCTGTGTACCAAGGCTCCAAATGCCTAGCACTAGCTCCGCAGTTGCTTACAAGACACAAATCCAAAGTTAAAAGTATTCAGTGTCACAAGACGGCATCTGCAGAGCATTAAACCAAACATGGGGCCCTTCTGAGAGCACCACCCTGCACAATTGTACGAGTCACATGCCCACAAAGCCAGCTCTGGTAAACAAAGAATACGCAAGGGCTTCAAAAACTTTAAATGCTATGTAAATGCCATGCATTATTGCTGTAATCACCACTAGGCAATGAGATTAGGCCCCAGCACCTCTATCGGGCATTTACTTGGTAAGTCCCAGAATCGGAGAAGCAAAGTAGAGCTCTGATACTTTTGTTTCCCCCCATGGAGGAAAAACGTTCTTAGCTCCTTCAACCGACAGTGGTCAGACATTCTGAAGAACAGAGCGAAGTCCAAGTCTTAAGGAAACATCGCTGCCCTTCTCACAAATCTCCCTTGTAAGGGATGTGCCCGGATGTGCCAAGGCAGCGATACTGACCCTCCTCAGATCCGACTTGCAGATCATCCCCTCCAAGTGGGACAGTGGAACTCCCTGCCCTGGTAATTCCCACAGCATCTGCTCCCTTCCGCCTGCCTCTCAAGGTCCCCGGGAATAAGGTTCTCTGTCATCCTCCACTAACTCAGAGCTTGAAAATCAGGGATGTCCTGGTGCCTTGGGTCACTTCCTTGGTTCTATTTCCCACATGCCTGAGGGTGCTGGGCTACAGCCCCCAACCCCCTCACACACACCTTACACATAGATTTGATGCCTCACATTTCAGTGTAGCAGATCTGCAGGTTATGCATAAGAACATCCGGTGATTTCAAACAAAACAGTCATTAAACAGCTTCTTGGTCTGCATCATAATTGCAGAAAGCAGCTGAGAAGAAGGGGAGAAAACACGAACTAGAACATTCCCATCCTCCAAACCCACTAGGGATCCATTTAGAGTACGGAAGGGGTAATTTAGCAGATGATAGGCTAATGGCCTGAAAGAGTTAATGTGGCTTCCCAAAGAGGCTTATTTCTGCCCAGAGGCATTCTGCCCTGGGAGGATGCCGGTTCCTTCCACTAGGTCCTGCCAGGGTGTGTAGACCTCAGAGAGGGCGTGGCTTTTCAAAGCACAGCAGCATAAACCCCACCCTGCAGAAAGGGAGCAGGGGCACCCCCATCAGAAACTCCAGGGAAACCATCCTCCTTTCTTACCTTGGTGACTTTCTCCTGTGAGCCAGTGAAGGCGAAAGCAGGTGCTGCCACATTATGCCCGGTGCTGTCTTTTTAAGGCAACGCTGTTATCAGTCCTTGTTCTGACAAAACCCCAATTCATCGCAGCTTGCACAACTGCAGTAGCTGCAGTGTCAAGGAAAAATACATGAGGCTTGGAGTTAGAAATTTTGAATTCCAGCTGTCTTTCTGCTACTTCCTAGCTGTGTGACTTTGAGCAAGTCAGTGAACCTCCCAGGGACTCAGTTTCTTCATGGATGGAATATGGACAACATCAGCCTCAGTATGAGGACTGAGATGGCAAGTGAATATATTTCAAAAACTGGAAAATATGGGTCAACTGTTTTATTTAAGGAGGCAGCATGGTACAATGAAGAAATCATAGATTTTGGAAACACACACATTGGAATAATATCAGTGCTCTTTGACCTTGGAAAAATTACCTAACTTCTCATAGCCTCCAGAATTTCTTCATCTGGAAAAAAAAGAGTACTAAAATAATAATACCCACCCCAAGGGATTGTTGGGATAATGCGTGTAAAGGGCCTGGCACATAGTAGGTACTCAAGAAATGTCAATTTCTCTCCTTCCTACTTCCCATTTCCAGAAACATCTTCCACAGCTAGACACATCTCTTTGATGTCTCCTTATTGACCTGGACCTGAAATGTTGAATTCAGGGAAACTCTGTTGCATCCTTATGCTGAGTTCTCTGGCTCTTCTCCTCTGCCTCCTGGGGCACTGGGCAATAGGAGAGAAGAGAGAGACTAGTCTTGAGGGATGAGCATGAAAATATTATTCTGGCCTGAACTTGTGTGATGAAAAGTCTATGCAAAAATTGTAGGGACTTTGAAAATACTTGGTTTTATTATGCATCCAATTCTGTTCTCCATGATTTCTTAATTTATACTGAACCAGATTCAGTTAAAATTTTAAAAGAATTTATAGTTATCATATGCCCTTGGAAGCATAGATCCCATCAGAGCTGTCACCTTTTCCCACCAAAGCTTTTCATCCCTGTGTTTTCTCACCATCAGTCTAATTCTCAGGGGTTGTCCTAGACTCTGCCTTCTCTCTTGTCCTCAGCCTCCTTTCTGCCTTCTCTCTTGTCCTCAGCCTCCTTTCAATCACCGCATTATTGAGATGCTATGCCTCCACTATCTCCTGATTCATTCTCCTCCTTTTTATCTCTACCACCACAACCCTTACTTCAGCCCCTTATCATTTCCCACCTGGATTTTTGCAGTGGCCTCCAAAATACTTTTTGTATCATAAGATTGGGGCCAGTAGGAAGTGAAATAACAAAGTTTACATCTGTTAATATAAATAATGCATGGCCCCTTGCCATTAGTGGGTACAAAATAAATTGTATCCATAGAGAAGTTTCAGAAAGGCAATTTTCACTCAATGTAAGTGTAATTGTTTGCTAGGGCTGCCAACAAATTACCACAAACACGGTGACTTAAAACAACTGAAACTTATTCTGTCCCAGCTCTGAGGCTTAGACATCTGAAATCAAGGTGTCAGCAGGGCCACAGCCTCTGTGGACTCGAGGAGAAGATCCTTCCTCCCTTTTCCTGGCTTCTGGCAGTTACCAGCAATTCTTGGCATTCTTGGCTTGTGGCAGAATGACTCCAATTTCTGCCTACATCTTCACTTGGCCGTCTTCCTTCTGTCTCTGTCTGGGTCCAAATTTCCCTCTTCTTATAAGGACATGAGTCATACTTGATTAGGGACCATCCTAATCCAGTATGATCTCATCTTAACTAATTGTATCTGCAAAGGCCCTATTTCCAAATAATGTGCCAAAGGTTAGGACTCGAACACATGTTTTGGGAGAATGTAATTCAATCCACGATAATAAGAAAGAACGTTGTAGTAGTAAAAGTCCTAAAGATGGGATAGGCTTCTTCAGTTGATAATGAACTCCTTATCACCAGATGAGCCCAAGCCTTGTTTGAACGGCTCCTTCATTAGAGGATGTAGAGGATCAGACAGACAGGAAGCATCAGACAGGAAGTTGGAATTATGTTTAATTATACTTGAGTTCCCTTCTGAATAACTCAGGATGCTTTCAATTGCAAATGCAATAAACCCAACTTGTTGGCTGAAGCAAAATAAGGAATTCATTGGCTCACATAAGAGATAAAACCCAGAGGTTTCAGGGACAACTGGATCCACCCTTAAAAGCTATCAGTCTCTTGCTCCATATCTCCACTTTGTTTCCTCTGTACAGGCTTCACTCTTGGACAGACCTTCTCCACAGGATGGCTCTTGGCAGCTCTAAGCATTAAGCTCAGCACTCTCACAACTTCAAGCTCATAAACTCAGAAACCCCAACGGAAATACTGCTCCTCTTTCCCAGTAGTTCCAATGGCCTGACCCTCACTGAACAAATCACTGTCGCTGAGTGAAGGAATCCTCTGATTGACCGGTGAATTATGGGTCCAATCCATGGTCAGTTCTGCTAGGATTTTCTAGCATTTCATGGCCAAAGGTAGGAGAAGTGGGTTCCCAAAGAAAAATCAGACAATTGTTTACAGAAGTAGCTCAAGTGATTGAGCGCCTGCTTCCCATGTATGAGGTCCTGGGTTCAATCCCTCGCACCTCCTAAAACACACAAACAAACAAAATGGCTCCCACTGGAGAGTGGACGTAGCTTAGCAGTTGAACACCTGCTTCCATTGTATGAGGTCCTAGGTTCAGTCCCCAGTACCTCCTGGAAAAAATTAAAGTAGAGGGACTGGGTATTGAGCAGGGAAAAATGGTATCAACCATGCCTTCTTATTCCAAGAATCAATTATTCCAAAGTAAAAAAAAAAGTTAACATTTACTTTGTAATTCTTTCTCCCTTTGTCTCTAGTATATCACACTTAATGCACATATTGGTATACATAATCACCATCAAATGATGGGCTGTCTTTCCTCTACAAAATCCTCTGGAGAACAAAATAAACCTTATCTATGAGTGTGCAATACAAAAAGCTACTGTCTACCCCCAGGTACATGGGCACCTCCTTGCTCACACAGCTGATAAGCACACTAGGAGGTGCTGTGGAGATGAACTTTACTATTTAGTTCTCCTGATAAACTGGAGCAGCCTCTTGATCCTGGAAACTTCTGAACTAATACTAGGGTAAACTTACTTCTCTGCTTGAATAATTACTGTGCTCCCAGTATGGTGCTCGAGTTTTACATGAATGCCCTCATTTCATCCTTAAATAACATCCTTAAAGAACAGTTATCCCTGTTTTGCAGATGCAGAAACCGAGGTGCACTAGCTAATGGTAGATCCAGACATGAACGCAGGTCTGAGCCTCTGATCTTTTCCTGTACATTTGCTACCTCCCTGAGGAATCAACTATGAATATCTAGCATGCTCTAAACCATATTTGTCTGAATCAAAAATCACATTTCGTGACCTGACTCTTTGAAAGAGGGATGTCCTGGGAAATCTGGTATGTATAGCCAACAGACATCCAGAACAGTTTACTGGAGCATCCTCCTTTCATTGCTAACCTTGAACGTTTCTGTGAGTTGAATACAGCTGCTCTGTTGGTTAAAGGTGTTAGAGGGATGAGGTACATTAACACCTGTGCTGTGCGACTGAAACTGACTCTCAGGGGTTGGTTGTAAGCCAAAGCTGTAAGTGGAAGTCTTAGTTAGGGCTCAGTGAGCTGGATGTGGTTCAGGCTCTGAATATAGTTAACATCTGAAAGAAGTCCCTTGGTCTTAATTCAGAAGACTGGGGCAGAACATTACTGGCAGATGGGCCTCAGTGTTTGCATTCACTCCCCCTGGATTCCAAGCCTGCTTGCCTTCAGGAAAAAGAGTTAAGTCCTTTCTGCTCACTCTGGATTGTGTTGGCTTGGTAGTAAGAACTCTAAATATGTCTGCAGTTGACAAGCAATCTATAAGTTGCTTTACGTTTTCCATCCAAAGGGAGTTTTCCACAACAACCAGATGGCCAGGCAATAAAATTAATACAATCTGGACGAATTGGAAGTTGGTCTATGCCTTACTTGTCTCATTAATGACAAGCCAGCTCTGAGTACAGACACACACCACCATTAGCCACTCTGCTCACTGCTCAGAGCCTATCCTGATGCCTAAGTGACACAGAACTCTTTCATTCTGTTGCTTCCCCATATCACAGACTCTCACTCACTCAAGTCCACATACCAACTTCTTTCAGCACATTTCAATGTCCCACTTTCTACATATTGGGAGATAAAGAAAGGCAATATCATGATTATAAATCCATATCCATAATGCTTCTATCTCTACAATAGCTTAGTTCTAAACTATTCACATAGTTGAAATGATTTATTTGGGAGGGGAGAAGATTTCCCACAATGTTTCTATTCTAGCCATGTGGGCCATGTTTCATCCCAAAGTATCAAGTGGAAAATGTATATGTTGTCTGCAGTTCTCACCTCAATCTTTGTCTTTTATCATTTTACACGTGGGCCTAGCTGATGAGTTCACTTCCAGAGCTTCCAACTATCACAAATCAGGTTATCCTTGCTTCTCTCCTGAGCTCCAGATTTTTATTTAACCTGCTTTCTGCATGTTTCCATTCAGATAACAACTAAAATACAACATATTCCGAGCTTTCACTTACTCAGTTCAGATGTTTTCCAAATGCCTATTTGGGGTCAGGAGCTGAACATAGAGAATCATGTAAACAAAGTCCCTTACCTCTTGCAGTCTTATGGAGGAGACCCACGACTGAACAAGTGATCACAAAAAAAGAATGATAAATGCAATAATAAGGGGTGCAAAGCTAAAGAGAATTGCTTCAGCCAGTGCAGGCAGGAGAATTATAAAACTTTTTCTGGATGAAGTTACATGTTAATAAGGATAAACTTGAGTTACGTAGAGAAATAATTTCATAACGTTAGAGTCCATCTCTAATTTACCTTCCTATCCCACAGCACTTAGCACAACATTTGACACCACAGGCTTTCAGTAAATCTTTCCATAATTGGGAAAAATTCTTTTTTAATGCTACCTTTTAAAGAACACTAATATGGTATAAAGAATAATGGGACAGAATTTTCCAACTAATATACCATGTGCACACACACACTATTTAAAACATGTATTTGTAGAGTTAACAGTTATCAGATCTTTAATATAAACTTAAACTCCTGCTTCCTCATTACCTTTTTACCTTATTTCTATCTGAGACTACTTCCTGGACTTTGTTTACTGATGTGAGATAGTTCTTGCATTAAACCTTATAAGTTTGGCATTATAATTCTGAAGGAAAGAGGCAGCTTCTATTTAAGACATTGTGCCATGCCAGCATTTAAATGAAAATTTTAAATTATTTTTTCTTTGCCAAAACTGCTCAAAGGAAACTAAAAGCTGTAAGATATATAATAATGTCCAATACTAAGATAAGCTAAGGGGAAGCAGACTTGGCGGACATGGGAGGTCTGCAGTTCAAACCCTGGGACTCCTTGACCAGTGTGGAGCTGGCCCATGCACAGTGCTGATGCGCGCAAGGAGTGCCCTGCCACGCAGGGGTGTCCCCTGCGTAGGGGAGCCCCACGCGCAAGGAGTGCGTCACATAAGGAGAGCCGCCCAGCGTGAAAGAAAGTGCAGCCTGCTCAAGAATGGTGCTGCACACACGGAGAGCTGACACAGCAAGATGATGCAACAAAAAGAAACACAGACAGCGAATGGACACAGAGAGCAGAAAACGGGGGTGGGGGGATGGGGAATAAAGTAAATAAATCTTAAAAAAAAAAAAAGATAAGCTAAGATTGAGGCAAAATCTTTTACTTTACTCTTATACACTTAAATATAAAGTTGAGTCCTTCCCCCCAGATTCTCAAAATGGATCTCCACAGTATGTAATTTTAGTTAGCTTAAGACCAGCAGTCATGAATGAAATTTTATTACATCATGAATTCCATGGTTGATCTGTTAACTGAACTTCCTAGTTTCAGGCACCAAATCAGTATGAGTCTGTTGAGAGAGGAGTATCTGCTCTTTTGTTCATGGTCTTCCATACATAGCTCTGGATAGAATCATCACCCCTCCCCCACCCCCCTGACACTTTTCCCTTATTTTCCTGGAAGTTCATTTTACAGAAAGAGTAATTCCCTTCATGATTGGAGCATCCATTGCTGAAGGTGATATGTACCCATCTCTACTCTATTTCAGAACTCTCAGATGTTTTTTATCAGAGTGTGTGCCTCAATGCTGTGAATGTGCAAGATGCCCAAGAAGGGTTTAAAATATAATTTGGCTAAATTTTTGGAGAGCTTATTATATGCCAGATACTGCAGTTAATGCTTTATGTTATGTATCCGTTAGGGTTCAAACAAAGCAGCAGAGTGGGAGATGTATAGTAAGCAATGTATTGTAAGGAACCAGCTTATGCAATAGGTAAGTCTGAAATCTGTAGCATATGCCATCAGAAAGAGCAGGCTAGAACTTTTGGATTGACTGGAGCTGGTGTTCACAGGTAGATTTGCTTTTTCTTTCAGGAAACCTCAGTTTTGCTTTTAAGCCTTTCAGCTGATTGAATCAGGCCTATCCAGATAATCTCCCTTAATAAAGGTAACTGATAATGGACTTAAATCAGATCTGTCAAATACCTTCACAGCAATACCTAGATCAGCATTTGATTGAATAAGTGGGGACATGAGCCTAGCCAAGTTGACACATTAAAGAGACCCTCACACATGGGTAATCTCATTTCGTGCTAACTAAAACCCTATGAAGTAGATCTCATTATTATCCCATTCATTTTACAAATTGGAGCGCGATGGCTCAGAAAGATTAAGTAATTTGCTCAAGATCACAAAACTATTAAATGGAACAGCTGTGATTTTAACCCACAGATTTGATTCCAAAGTTGGAAGCTTAACTATCACATTAAAAACAAATGAATAAATGAGGTAATTCTACTCCTCTACAAAGTGCCTCCTATCACTGTTTTACATATCTCCTTGAAAAGTTACCATCTTTGGAGTTTTTGAGACTGGAATATTCAACTTCATCTTCTGAATAATTTTTTAATACAAAATTATTAAAATTGAGGAATTCCAAATGCTAATCCTTTCTGGTATAAAATTACTGTTCTTAAATCAGTAGTTAATGTTGGAGAGAGATGCATTCCTGATGACCTGTAATGGAATGGATGCTTTGCTTTATATTGGGAAGACAGTCAAGTTGGAAATTGGTGCTGTAAGAGTTTTTTCTAAATTGTTTCATTTTGCAAGAAATAATATATTGTTTAATATAACCAAAGTATTAAAAATAAAAAATAAATCCCCTCCAAGTAAAAGAACAGGAAGACTATATATATTATCCATACTTAGCCTCATAAATTGGAACTTGACTGATCGTTTAGCAAAAGAAATTAAATTCCTGAAGAAAAAAATGTCTAACATGGACTATCCTGGGGCACTCATATCATGACAAGAGTCCTGATCAAGTGGCAAGGATTCATGGTGTTACTCCTGACTCTAATTAAGGTGAGTCTTAGGCAATCGACTTAAGCGCCCCAAGCATCAATTTCCTTTCATATAATGTGAGAGGGTTTGAGTAAATGATCTCTTCTATCCTTTATGCTGTTTCTGGAATGTAAAAATGTCTAAAATTTCAACTATGACTAGGGACAATTTTAGTGCCAAAAGAGCAAAAAGTTATTCTATGAATTACTTAATGTTCTTATCCCAACCGGTAGGAGATTACACTGATAATATATTTATGTTTTAATATGCATACCTAGGGGTTATCGCCAAATTTCATTAGTGCCATGTTGAAGTCGATTTCCAGGGCTACAGTATTTAATGTGCGAGCTAATTGTGCTGAATGGGTCATCAGCTGTAGCCACCATGGACAGCGGCTTTCCCTCCTGCCTCGCTCTCCAAGAAGCGGTTTCACCAGTTAAGCACAAGGCTGTCAGAGAATTTGATTTCCATATTCTCTGGGGGTGAAGGCAAACACAAAGATGAACTTTACGTCTCAAATAACTTTAGAGTGTAGAAGCTCCAACGTGATGAAAAAATGATAGCACACATCCTTTCCAAAGAGCCTGCAGTTCACTGCTACAAATGATATCTCTTTGAGATAGTCCAATATAGTTGGCAGAGAACAATATTCACAAGAGAATGATATCATGGGAAATGTCATTCTTCAGTCGTCCTAATGATTGGGAAACCAAGAAAACACCTACTCTATCTCAAGTCACAGGTGTTTGGCCTGACCTCCAAATCCATTGAAAATTTGCTGATCTCAAAAAACAAAGGCATCCAAAATTGCACCAGTCAGGTAGTCAGGTCATGTTCATTCAAGAGCACACTAGTCAAGAAGGCATGTCATGTCCCATCTGTTTCTCATTCGATATGTATAAAATGTAAAATAAAAAAGCATCATGGATTCCTTATGTAAGTGGAGAAATGCTCCCCTTAGGGTTAATTGCTCACACTCTGAAGCCTGACAGGCCTGAGTTTTCGTCCTAGCCCTACTACTTGCTAACAGAGTGACTTTTGGTATACTATGTTCCTTAACTTCTCCAGAGCAGACAATGACATGAGGTTGGGCAAAACAGTGGGCATTAGATGTTTTCCTGTTTGAGGAAGAGACCTTTGTCCTGCAGCTACTAATTGCAAACTTAAGTTTTGTGTTTTTTTTATCTGTAAAGTGAGGATAATAATAAAATATATCTTATAGAACTGTAAGAATTAAATGAGATAATAGGCAGATGACTGGCAAATTACAGGTGTTCAGCCAAGGTTACTTTTTTTTTTTTTAAAGATTCACATTTCTATTTTAGTGCTCGAAGTTTTGCGGCTGATAAAAAAAATTGTTTTCTTTGGCTTTAAAGCAATAAATGCGTACTTTAAAAAATGTAGAAAGCATCCTGAACAACAAGGTTGATTAATAGTACCGGTTGGAGTTCATCATGCTGCTATACATTTCCTTAGAAAAGTTCTTCTTAAAGTAGCTTCCATTCCATCTATGCAGCAGGCTGTTTGGGTGCTGTGTTATTTTCTCTCCACCCTACCCCCCGTTTTTTATCCTTTGTGGGAATTTGTGGTTCTTAGGTAGCCAAACGCCAAAGCACTAAAGTGTGTGGGTTTGTCAGATAGGCTAATTCAGATGTTATGGTATTAAGCAGTGTGTAAGCCACGGGAAATAAAATAATAATAAGTGGAAGAAAACTCTTGTCATTTAAGGTCAGATGTACCTCATTTAATTGGCACTATGTTGAAGAGAAACCTTCATCAAAGTGAATTTCAACGACAGCACCAGGTATTGCATAATGGTAACTTGGTGAAAACTTGGGGAGTGGATGTTTGAGCCATATCAAAATCTTCAAAATCTTAACTGTGACCCTCCAAATCCACTGGGGCCCATCATACCCCTCTACACTCTACACTCTAACAGCTGGGACACCAAACCCCACAGGATGGGGCCACCAGTCCACACAAGTTGAGGATTTCTGTGACTTCTTCAGCGTTGGGAACTCGAAGCTGCTGGTTTAGTGAGAAGCTCACGGATAGAACGGGACTTGCCTCTCCTCCACCTCTTCCTCCTCTTCCTCTCCCCAGCGGCGGCGACAGCAGTGACGGCTGCTGCCACCGCTGCTGCCGCTGCCGAGTTGGTCACCTGGGCGCCTGCGGAGCTGCCTCTCCGCTGCCGCCGCTGCGGCCTCTCAGAGTGCAAGGAGGGGGTGGCGGAGGAGCTAGATATCCATAGTAACAGAGGATGCGAGGGGCGCCGAGCCGGAGCGAGTGCGTTAAGAAGAAGCCCCCGCGCGCTGGCAGCCCGCGGTACGAGGCGCCCTGCAGCCCCCGCGCGCCTTGTGGGGACCCGCGTCACTCTTGCACTTCGGGTCAGACTGAGCGGTAAGCCCTCCCCGGCTCCCCCCACCCTCCTTCGGCAACTAAGCTGACACCTCCCACCCGTCCCAGCCGCCCACCCCCGGGCAGCAGCCGCAGAACAATGGAGAGTGCCGCGAGCAGCCCCGGAGACGGCGCTCGGGGGAGTACGCCGTCGCCGCTTGGGCTGGCGCGCGCCGCGAGGGGCCTGGAGCATGCGAGGGCGCGCGGAGCCGAGCGGGGAGCGCGGGGTGGCGGCGCAGGACGGGGGCGCGCGTCACTCGGGGGGCGGAGGGAGGGTGGGCAGGGGGCGCGCGCGCGGGCCCGGGCAGCTCGCGGGGAGAGCCCAGCGCTCGGTGCAGTTCGGCGCCGCCAAGCTCCGCGCCTCTCCCGCCCCTCCTCGGCGCGCTCGCCCTCGTCTCGCCGCTCGCATTCGGCGGGGGCGCCCAGAAAGATGCTCAGAGGCAACGGCTAGGGGAGCGGAGGTTCCAGCCACATGTCCACGTCTTCGGGGGCCGGAGCCCGCCAGTCCTTGCGGATCCCGGTCCGCGGCCACTGCCGTCTGTAGTGCGGACCGGCTTGGGTGAGTAGCCGCGGTGGCAGCGGGTGGTGCGGCGCACGGTTCCTCCTGGCTCCACGGCCCGGGCTCGCCAAGATGCGGTTCCGAGAAGTGGTGCTGCCACTGGGTCAGAAAAAAAGGGAAGCCGAGTGGGAAAGCCAGGGAAGGCTGCGGAAGCGGTGTGCCCGGGCATTTGTTGCAGCCTGGGCTAGCGGCTCTCGCGTGTGGGCTTTAAAAAATAAAAATTAAAAATTAAAAAAGCCTCTTTGGGTGACTGATCCTCCTCCTCCCGGATTGGGGCGCATTTTTCCCCCTCATCTTTGCGGCTCCAGTGAGTTTGAAGCGTTAAACTGCCATGTCTTTCCAAATGGTTTGACTTTCGTGAGTATGTATTTTCCAAAGGTCATTTGTCTTAAATATTAACAAGCCAAGCCAACCCCACGCAATTTCCAGGTGTGCTTTGAATCACCTTTAAGGAGCAGCAGGAAGAATAGACCATAGAAAGGTTGGCGTGTGCTCTCTCTCCCTCCTCGTATTTTTTGTGCATTGATTAATCGGATGGGAAGTGGGCATGGACTTTCCAACGCTATGTCTTGGAGGGGAGCAGTAACAGAGCAGCGGAGGTTGTAATCTGCTGCTTTCGTGAAGACCAGGTCAGCATTTCCGTTGAAAGCCCAATATCCGTGGCTTGTAACTTGGATGTAATTTTACTCCAAACTAAAACTTGCCAGAGCTAAACAAGGTCTTGCTTGGATAAGAATACTGCCCTCGCCTCTCCCACTCCCGCCCCACCCCCGAGGAAAACCAGCCGTTTATAAACAGGAGCCGCTGAAACGGGCTTCTCAGGAAGGCTTTGCATTTTTAGATTGGTCAGGAAGGCTAGTCCGTACTGCAGTTATCATTTCTCCTCTCTGAGTGACTGAGATGTTAGTTTTAGAAGACTGGGAATTCAGTCCTCTAGTTGCATGCGTACAGAGAACATGTTTCATCACTGGACTGGAGGCTTGTGGACTTGGGGTCCTTACGGGTTCGTAAACTCTTACTAGGATACTGCTGTGTCGACTCCTGCAACCGGAAAAACAGAACTAGAGGAAATCGTGTTGGAACAGCAACGTGAGGAATTTAGGTTCGACTCCAGACTTTCCTGAACGTTGAACCAAGGGAGTCCGTAATTCTCTCTGGGAGTCTTTACAGGAGCAGAGATTCGCGATGAAGTTCGGTGCCGGAAGGGAGAGAGGAAAGTAGATGAGAAAGGCTCTGAGATTCCTTCCCGATGTTCTTTGTACTTAGCAAAGAGATGCCTGTGGTGTCTGGGTGATTTGAGTCCCTAGTGTTGAGGCTCTGGGACAAAATAGGCTCTAACGACAGGTTTGGGCATTATTCTAGGGTAAAGGGCTTCTTCAGAAGTGTGCCGTTCTGTCCTGTCAATCGTGAGTAGAGCGGCTTGGTGTGATGGCGGTGATCCTTTTGGACTCAGATGGAGGATTAATGGAGTAACTTGATTACAGATGAAGTTAAAAACAGATGCATGCCACCTTGAGAGAGTTAATGAACGTGTCACGCAAAATCATTGCTACAAAGATTGATTGTATTTTTTGAATATTAACTTCAGAAATGCAGGGATGAAATATGATGCTGAAAAAAGAAGCGAAGACTCAATGCTCTTTTTTGTTCAAGGATGAGAACTTTGTCCTGCAGTCATTACTTGCCAAAACTTAATTTTTTGACTTGGAGTTACTTTACTTGATACACATTGGCACTTTTGGTAGAAGCATGTTTTTTTTCTTGATCAGTGACAGTAGAGTGACAATGTATTAAAATGGGATACCCCCCTCACATTATTACAGCTCCACTAAGAGGAGTCCTCAGAGAGAACAAAGTGCTTTGCCTCTACTCAGAGATCAAATCTACAGTAAAATAATTTTGAAATAAATGTAACATGATACAATATTTAATAAGATATTTTAGGGTAATTAGGTTTTTTAAAGACTGTGCAAGTATATTTGTTTATTGGCAATTTAAAATTCTAATCATTGAACAGTTAATAGCAATCTAAAAGTTTGCATATTTAACTAATTTGGTTACACAAATTACATTCTGGTATTTCTTTTTCTATTTTATGCATGTGATATATTTGGACTGATATGTTAGGGATTTGCTTTCTTTAAAATAGTATTTGTTTAAAGTTATTTTATAATCTTCTAAATGGGATATAAATCAGCAAACTGTGCATTGTACAGAAAAGACATTTCTAATAATCATTCATGATAGTATTATTCTATTTTAAATTGTTGGCAAATGTTTCAGTTTATTACCAAATCATTCTTATTGCATCATTCATTGAATAAGCATTTTTGAATTCCATGTGTTTGGAGGCAGGTTTTATCCTTTCTCTAAAGGGAAAGCAGACATATTCTTAAATATTATATCGAAATAAATGCTTTGGAATTGTCAGTGTTTATAGCCTTGACAGAGTCTTTAGAAATACTGAGTAGAGTTTATTGATGTCCGTATTTCTGACCAGATGTTGGTGTCCGCATATGTCACAGTCATATCCATCAAGTCAATTAGTGTCCCAAGAGGAATGAACAGTTAGCAAAATTAGGATATCTGTTTGAGCAAAATCATTATAGGTCATGAGTAAATTTCTATAGGTATGTTTCTATAAGTATGTTTGATTTTTTCATATTTGGATTTTATAGTAGTAACTCAATTTTGTTAGCATTTTCAAGTGCCAATACCAGTTACCAAAGTACAGAGTCTTCCATAAGCCACCAGTAATTAACAGAAGTGTGGACAGAATACAGATTTATCAATTGGTTACCTATTTTTCTTTCCATGGACAATAATCGATAGCAAAGCATAAATGTTTGTCATTGAATTTGATAGCAGTATGTATCAATAAACCTTGAAAAATTTGCTGTATGCGCATTTCTATGAGTAAAAGATTACATTAGCCATGATGTCTTTACTCTTGTATTATAATACTTGGTTTCTTTGAAATGATTGTTTTCCAAGTGCAATACTATCAATATATTTAATAATTTGCTTGAGAAAGAACATTTATATGAGTGCATTTATCTTCCCATGTAACTGTCAATAATGCATTGTTCTAGAAATCTATTTTTTATGTAGATGTAATTTTCATGTAAAAATTAACCTTTCTTACAATTCTAGTGTGAGCTGAAAACCATTCTTATTCATCTAATTTTTGCTTTCTCTTCATGGAGTCATGAGATGGTTTTTTTGGAAGTCAAAACATGACTTAAGCTAAGTCATCTTTTTTCTTTAAAAAATTTGTGAGACTATATTGGCTTGTTTGGATGAAAATACAAGATTAATTCTCTAAAAATTCTTTATATTTGGCCAATATCTCTGAATTCTGGTATTAATAGAGCAAAGCCTACTGATGATTTTCTCATGTGCGAAAATGAAGAGATGCAGAGAGCAAAACAGACTTGAACTAGAAGAAGCAAAAGTGCATATTCTAATTCCTTCTGTTACTACTTTATAGTGTGTTTCTCTTTTAGGTAAATCTCAAAACAGAACAGTTCTAAAAATGACTTTTATGGGTACATCTCTTTGGGCATTGGAATGAGTGTAAGTAAACTGAGGACAAGCCACAAGGACATGCACTAGAAAAGTGATGATTGCATTGAGGATTTCCTGGATACCCAGGGTTACCATGTCACTAGAGACAGCAGCCTCTGAGGTGCACGGGAAAACCTTCTTGGAATCCTTGGGTACCACCAACATAAACCTCAGCACTGCTGGGCCATATATTTGGATGGTACTTGGTTTTGTAGCTCTAGTAACATTCAGCAGGGGTAGGTTGTGTGGCCATTTTAAAACCAAATTTCTTGGCAAGAGAAAACTCTCTTTTAAAAATATATGAGCCCACTGTCATTCTTAAAGTATGTTCCAATTGGAATAATTTTTCATAGTCATAAGTTTTATGATTTATTTTTGGTTTTAATTAAGGCTTTAGAGTAACTTGCACACAGTTGTAACTGCAACAGGTGGTGTGTTTTCTGTTGTGTAACCTTCATAGAAGTCTCATTTCTTGTGTTTAGAAATCAAAAGCATGTTGTAGCTATTTTTCTAGAAATATGAAATGTAATTGTAAAAATAAGCTGCTTCTCTTTATTCCATGATTCATTTCTCCAGAAAAGACTTGCAGACCATATGCAATAGCTCTTGACTCTTAATGCATTTTTTTTCTGTCTCAACTGTCAACTTAGTGTAAAAATAATTGGTTCAAATTGTTTTCTTACAGTATAGCTTTCCCTCCAGAATGAAAGGTCCGACATTGCCTCCTAAATATCCCCTAAGGGTTGGTTGGTATTCCTGATACGAATGATGCTATTTATTTCACCCTACTGGTAGATTAGTCATAAAAACTCATGCCAAACCAAATTTGAAACAAAGCCTCAAATTAGGAATATATAGTCCCTCCCAAGTTTCAACATCATTTGCACACTGACTCTCCTTCCTTTCATCCACCCAGAGCTACTCCAAGTAGGAACCAAGCTGTGTTAGGAGATGAAATTTCCTAGTAGCTAACAGGAGAAATTCTTCTTCACTTGTCTGGGCTACTTATTATTGACTCCTTCTTCCCTCTTACTCACTGCTCTTAGCTCAGGTACCTTTCAAATGACACATCCTCTTTAATGCCTTTCCTTCTTAGTTTCCTTTCTCTTTTCACCTCAGGAAAATTGCTCTGTTCTTCCCTCTTTTACATTTTTTAACATTTTTAGGCTTACAGGACAGTTACAAAAATAATACATACCTCATACAGAGAACTCTAACATACCCCTATCCCCCTCCAGATACCTAGATCCATCATGAACATTTTGCCACATTTGCCACCATTCTATCTTTCTCTCTATCTCTTAATCCATTTTCTGAACACTTAACTGTAGGTTGTATACAGCATGTTCTTGAACATTTTGTACTGCCATGTACATTTCCTTACAAGGATGTTCACTTATGTAACCACCTTAAGTACTGTTATCAAATTCAAGAAATTTAACACTGATGTAAAACTTATGGTCTGTATTTCACATTTTTTATACAGACAGTGACCCATGTTGTGGCTGATAAGCATTCAGGGTAGTGCCAATGATATGTCCATTATCAAAAGAGCTGAAAGCCAAAAAATTTAAAGTGAAGGCACACCCAATAAAGAACCAGGACCAGAAAACTCTACAGTCCTTGAAAAGGCTCTGAAGTCCCCTTAGAATATCCACCAGAATTTCTACCAATATGAAAGATAGCTGATAGATGATAATTGTAATGTATTCGTATTTACATAAGTTAAAGTACTTCTATTAAATTTTCTGTTTTGTTCATGATAGTTCATCGTGTTGCTTTTCTAGTATTTTTTGTTGTAGAAATACACACTTTTAGCCCATTCTTGATCTAGTAGACTTTTGTGGGCCAACCTTGATATTTAATCATCATTTATACTGCGCCTTATTTGAAAGAAAGTACATTCTGAATTCTAAAAAAAATTGTATTAAAAGACAACTTTGTAAACACAAGCCTTCTTTTTAAGCTGAGAAACAGTCTCTGTGCATCTGTATTCATTTGAGGAATCTTTGTTGAAGGTCAGCTGTCTTCTTGGCACTGTTCTTGGAACTGAAGATACAATGGTAAGCAAGACAAGACCTGGTCGCTGTTTTTTAGAGTAAATATTTAGTGGGAAGGGTTGATACAGAGCCAGTAAATAAATAAATGACGCTCGTGATTAGTGCATTCCTTATGCGCGAGACCATCTCACAGGGCGAAGTGCTCGAGAATGATTTGGAAGGGGGAAGGATATGACTTCTAAAAAGATGTTCAGGGAGGGTCTCTCTAAGAAGAGCCCTGAGGAGAAGAAGGAACCAGCCATGCAGAGATGCTGGGGAAAAAAGCATTCAGGCAAACGGCATGGCAGAAGGCCTCTGGGGAAACAAGGTCAGTGTGGGCAACAGAGAGCAGCCCAGTGTGGCTGGATCCTGGTCAACTCAGGTCAGCCTTGCTGCTTATAGCAAAGAATTTCAGTTTCATTCTAAAAACAATGTGAAGGAAATGGAGAATTTAAAGCAGGGGCGTGATGGCTTTATCTTTGAAAAGGATACACTGGCTGCTGTAGGAAAACTGGATAAAGTAAGGCAAGAGTGAACACACAGAGACCTTGAAGAAGACTTTTAAAGTAGTGCTGGTGAGAAATGATAGTGATTAGAACCAAGGTAGTGGCAGTAAAGAAGAGATGGGAAGAGTCAGTATATTGGAATTTTGGAAATTTTTATGAAGTTTTAAATTACGGGAGAATACAAAGAAGAAAGTAAGGATTGTCCATAGGTCTCACCTTTCAAAATATATCTATTAATATTTTGGCATTTTAAAGGGGAAAATCACTGTATTATTTTTGGAAAATATGATATGTGATCATTATAAATAATTCAGGCAATGCACATAATCCAAATGTTAAATTTTTTAAATCACTCAAAATTTCACACCAGAAATAACCATCGTTTACATTAGACTAACATCTTTGAAGGCATCTGACTGCATATATATATAAAACATTTAATAGATGGATTCATAGATAGACATAAATAATTTTATAGCAGTGGAATCATACTGGAGGTGCTATTTTTAAATAAAAAGCATGAAAATATGTTTTCTTTACCAGCAGGAAAAATGGCAGTAAGAGAAACTTAGAATTGTTGAACTTCAAATAAATGCTTCCCTACTACAAGTGTTATTTTTTCCCTAAAAGATCTACCCTTATTGTTAAGAAAATGATTATGAGAAATGTTAGACAGTTAGAGCAGGGGTCGATCCAGTTTCCTTAGGAAAGTTATACAATTCAGGGCCTCCTTTAAGAAAATGGAGTATATTTTGCAAAAATTTTGAAGCATGACCATGTGAATGCATTGCTGTGACCTTTTCCAGGGTCTGGGAAAAGCAAATCACCCATGTTAGTAAAGGGCCTTGCAATGTAAGTTTCATTAGCTTCACAGTAAACCCACCTCAGGGTTAGAATCGTTGTTTTTTTAAACTACAACTCCAATTTTAAGCACATTAGATTGATTCCTTGCTTGCTCTGAAAGACAGTGCTGTCTGTCACACTTTCATCCACCTTTTTCCTTAGCTAGCAATTTTATTTTAATTTATATTGACCATGTTTAGAATATTTTCCTTCTATTCTGTAATCATAATTGCTATGGCTATGTCTGAGGATAATATGAGTATAATATTCTTTTTATTTCATTAGCCCAGGTGTAGGTTTACAAAAGCATCAAGCAGAACGTTTAGAGTTCCCATATACTCCCCAAAACACACACAGTTTTCCCCATTATTAATATTTTGCATTAGTACGGTACCTTTGTTACAACTGATGAAACAACACTATTAAGAATATAATATTCTTGTCATATTTTTCCCCTTAGAACTTTGCAGCTATTGCTCCATTGCTTAAAAGCATTTAATATTGTTATGGAGTCAGAGGCCACCCTTTGTAGGTGATTTGCTTTTTCTGCTGAATCCCAAGCAGATCTTTCTTTTCCTTATAACTCAGTAGCACAGCTAGGATATTTCTGGATGTTGAATGTTCTGTGCCAAAATTTTCTGCAATACAATGTGCTCTTTAAATCTGCTGATATTGTATCATATCTTTGAATGTAACTTTTATTCCATTTATATTGTTACCTACTTCCAAGACACCAATTATCCTTATTTTGAATCATCTTTGTCTCTTCCATATCTATTAGCTTCTTTATAATTTAATCTTTTTGTCATTTACAACTGTATTCATAATGAGTTTGTCAGTCCTTTCTTCTGTGTCACTAATTCAATTTTCAAAAAATGTCTATTCTGGTTCTTGATGTCTCTAATTTACTGATCGATTCCAAAATGTTGCTCTTTGGTCCTTAATTTGTTTCCTTAGGTATACAATCTCTCTTTTTGTCTCATTCAGTTGTCTCATTATTCTGTCTTTGAGCTTCTATTTTTATTGAAAGTATAGGAATCTTATTTGAGGATTTCCTTGTTTATTCGAATAGAGTTCTAACTTGAGCTCCTTATATTCCATATTCTTTCCACTCTTTCTTTCTTAACTCCTTCCCTCCCTCCTTTCTTTTTCACTTCTTTCTTCCTTATTTACTCCCTTTAAAATTCTTGCATATCTGTCATGCTATTATTTTTCATCTTGCTCATATTTGAGCAGTTTTGCCTAGACATTGTGTGGTTAATTCTTGAATCTTTTCTCACCTTTTTGGGGACCAGTTTGTTTGTTCTTTGAGCTATGTTTTATTGTCGGGATCTATCTGCTTTTTTGCAATCTAAAGAAATTACAGAGGGAAGGAGACAGCTCAGGTCAAGCTCTAAATAGTCTTGGTTAGATTTCCTGCCCTCTGCTCTCTCAGATTTTGTTGAATATACCCAATATCAGTGTTCATGTGACCCAATTGTGGTGGAGGGGGTGGGATAGACCAATGATCACCTTTTTCTAATTAACTAAAGACTTCCATATGGAACCAGTCCATAAAGTGTTCCATATGGGCTGGAGATAACATAGGACTCCATGGGTTTTCCTCATACAGTGGGTAGCACTGGAACCTTTCATTCTATTGAGCCAGTCCTTTGCTCCATTTATTCCATTTCACATGCTTCCAATCTTTTTAGTAGAGAAAGGAAACATAGGAGGATATTTACTCAGTGTGTTTTTATCTAAATTTATGGTCATTTGTGAAAATTCTCAGAATTATGTTGACTCAACTCTCTGGAAAGAGAGAACAGTGTTCAGAATCAAGCACTGCTGTGCCTCCTCATTCTGCTCCATGCTCTTCTGTTTCTTTGTTTGGTTGCTAGTTTTGATGTTTATTATTTTTGCTTATGCTCCTTTCCTTGATGGTTGCTGCTATTACTTCTTTCCTTTTCTTTTTTACTGATATTTACTATTTTTTCTCATTTTGTTAGCTATTTGGGAAGGAATTTTTGTGAGGCAGTTTAAATTTGTCACCTTAAATCAGACTTTGGGATATCTTTTGGAGAAGAACTTAGAGTTCTTACTGAATAGATTTAAAAGATGAGGGAGAGGGAACAGTTTTGACCTGAGCACCTGAGTGGATGAGTTGCAGATTAGACCAGTAGTAGCAGAAGGAATCAAGAATTGTGCTAAAAGCATACATTTGAGAAACTTAACATGCACAGGGAAGTGTCAAGCAGGTGGTTGGATCTACTCGTTTGAAACTAAGAGGAAAGATCAGTATTCTAGATACACATCTGAGAGGCTCAGCATATAGATGGTACCTAAAGTCATGTGCCTAGATGAGATCATTCAGGCTGAGAATGTGAATATAGTGAAGTAGATATTGAATAAACATTAATCAGGACATGTATATCCTGGTTGTATATATACAAGATAAATATATGTATGCTCTTTAGGCTTAGAATAAATTATTCTTAACCCAAAAAAATTTCTGAAATATTGGAGTATAAACATAGCAGGTTAATGGTTGGTATAAATTAGTGAGAAATACAGCTCAGACATCATTTTTAAGGATGGGGAATTTTATACTCTTAGGTCTGCACATTAACATTAGTTATTGCCTTCTGGATATCATTAGTTGCTTTTAGCTATTAGCACATTGATGCTATATTTTGAGATTTTACTTTAACCAAATAACTCTAAAATATTAGTTATAAACACTCAGTATTTGTGTTTTCAAAGTGAATCTCTAGATGCAATCTTACTTTAATACATACTCTACAATTAAAACACAGCTTTTGCTTATATAAGATGCACAGTGTGCATTTTAAAGCACTACTGTATTTTGAGGTAATGTGCTTAGCGAAAAAGATCACTTTTAAAAATCAAAACGTAGATTCTAGATCTGTCCCTGCCAATAATAGTTATAGCAATAAAAATAACATTATCAAACATATAATCCTTTGGTGTGGCAGGCACTGCTATAAGCACTTTATATATATTTACTTATTTAAGCAGTTGTGTGGTTACATAACTTCCAGTTATTTGATCTTTCTGGATTTTCGGCTCCTCATTTGTAGAATCATTCTTCTCACTAAGTTTAAGACTCAGCATAATTTATCTTAAATTGGACAGTTGTATTAAGAAGTGAAAAATGTTTTAATGATCTTATTTACCAAAGCAATTGGAAACAGGCCTTCCGTAGTCAGTGGGAAGATGGACCGTTACATAACAAAGGTTAGCCATTATAAGGGATAAATTATGGAGTTTTCGATACACTAGGACTATATCACAAATACATCTTCCTCCCACAGCCCCCCTCACCCCCACACACACCCCTTGCATTTGCTCATGCTATTTCAAATCCGATCCTCTGTTCCAGGTCATTTCTGTTCACTTTCACTATACGGTCCTTCAATTAGACGTAGTCCAACCCTTCTCTGAACTCCCACAATTTTTGTGCCCTGTGTTTTGGCATTTGCCTGTCCATTTTACATTCTCTATAAGATTGTAAGCACCTTGAAGGCAGTGACAAGAGCCTTTGTGACATTGCTTCACTCTAACAGTGTCTACCACAAGGCCTTACATGTAGGAGGCACTTCATAATTTTAAAAATTCGGTTGTATATTTGTGTACAGGGTACATTTGGCAATGAAAATTTAAGCTTTTCTATAGAGAGAGAAATAATTTTACTCACTTGAACTAAAAGCATAATGGTGTATAAAAAGCATTTATGGGAATCAAGACCTGAGTCCCAGCTTTGTTGCTTACCAGCTTGTGTGCTCTTCAGAACACCACTATCTTAGCCTCAGTTCTGTCAGTCAGATGGCAATATCAATATGTGTATTCCTGTGTTTCAAAGCCATGAGCCCTGAACGAGGTAACATATATGAAGTATTGGTTTAAAAGAAAAAGACAGCAGCCACATCAGACAAGATGCAGCACCCATGACCAATTAACTTTAACTGATTCTCAGAAGCTGCCCTCTCTTAAGACCCACACCCACAGACTGTTCTCTCTTCTACTGATTGTGTGTAAATCTGACTTATGTAACATATTTAATACAAATTACTTCTCAAATCATGGAAGATGGGTTTATAGTAATGTGCGAATGAATAAATAGCAATGAAAACAGTGTGGTGGATTCTACTACCAAGTACTTAATTTCAGTTTAGCTCTTTGTATTAGTCAGGGTTCTCTAGGGAAACAGAATCAACAAGAGATATCTGTCAATGGTACGTGATGTTATGAGTCTCTCTCATGACTGTGGGGATGCACAAGTCCAGGTTCCACAGGCAGGCTGCAACCAGGGGCTCTGAGGAAAGTCCAGTGAAGGTTCTTGATGCGTTCTGGGACATGTTGACTGTCCAAAGATGAGCTGGGCAATTCTCACTCAATGCTGGAAACACTTCCCCTTTTAAGGCATTCAACTGATTGGATAAAGCATCACTCATTGCTGATGGCAGTCTCCCTGAGTGATGTATTGTAATCAGCTATCTATGATTTACCACTGCAGGAAAGTCAATGGTGGCTAAAGTCCATAAATACTCTTACAGTTAGCCCAGTGTTTGCTTAACCAAACAACTGGGCACAATTACCTAGCCGAGGTGACCCTTCAGCCTAACCATCACAGTCTTCCTTACTTAGGATTCTAATTCCACATAATAATTTGAAGAGCTTTTTGGAATTGTGTCATGTTTGTAGAGTATGTAAATATGAATCAGGAGCAGTATACATTATATCAACACAAGAGTGCCCTCTAGGCAGTGGGTTAGTTTTACTGTGAGGACCTTGTCGAGCCAGCTATATCTGCCCGGTTGTGGAGCAGGGCATCCGTTCCCAGCTCTTGTGGCCTTGTGCAGGCCACGGCCACTCAGTCTGCATCGCACACCTGGAAGGACTTTCACTCTAGAGCTTGAAGACTGGCCACATGCTAAAATTTGGACCTCAGAAGATAAGTAATGTAATTCCTCCCATCACCCATTGTACTTATAGGGAGATTTTTATGCACAGACAAGGTCTTGGAATCCAAATTTTTAGCAAAATTGACAGAACTTAGACAAGCAGGCAAGCCCCCCCCACCACCACCACCAATGATATGAGTACAATGCATTAAGTTGTTATAGAAAAGGAAGACCGTAATCTGGGATCCTTGACAGTGAACTAATTACTCAGAACAGTTTTATTGTATTTTAAATAAGCAAATATCACTCTTTCAATAAATTGAAGTCAGCACACAAGGTCATGTTGGAATTCCTCTGTCCTTAAAACAGTAAGAATAAAAAATCGGTAATGTATGGTAATTCTTTTTTCTAAAAGAATGTACAGAATGTTGTTTTTGATTGCCTTAAGTAATAGATCTAAATAGTGACAATTTTCATTACTGCATGGCATTTCAAACTGTAAGCCTGGATACATCTAAAATAGTTAACAATTGTATCTTAATATGCACTTTGAATTTATCAACATCTTCATGTGGAGCTTTATGAACATTTTCTCTACCTAAAAAATCAGGATCTCTTTTTTTTTTTTTTTGGTATGGCATTTACTTGCCCAGTTGCTAGGTAACAAGGCAGATCTCTATAGCTTTATCTGAACACACAGCAGATGATTTTTAGTGACAATAATTTATATCAAATATATTAAAGCGTTCTGTAATGATAATGTTTAGACAAACTGTTGATTTACTTACTGTGGATTATTGAGAATGTGTGCCATAATTCACAAAGCCAGCTTTGTTGCAATATTTTAAAAAGAAATTCTTCATCTTAACCAATAAGAGTGGTCAGTTTTCTAGCAAAACAGAAATAGCCAGATTGTATATTTAATAATCCTTCCAAATGGTTGATCATAATCAAAAGCATTGCCATAGCTTTTGGACTAATTATATGGCATTTCATATGGGAAAGAATGCTTTATTTTTCCATCTGTCTATTAAAATTAGTTTGAAGTTTGAATTTTTCTCATAATCTTTCGGGAGCACCAGCCCTATGCCTTGAAGTAGGGTTTATTTTGAAAGTATCCTTGTTTAAAAATATTTTCTAGAATATTAACAGAATTCATTGGGTTTTTTTTTTTTGGCTTTTGGTACAGAGCTGAGGAAATCACAACAGCAAGTCATCAATGTTATATAATCAGCAATGATTTCTTGTTAGAGATCTTTTAACAAAAGTTACAGTTGAAGAAAATTGAGATCTACAATTTACATATTATGAATAGTGAATTTCCATAAAAAGGAAGGGAAAAATCTTTTTACCTGTTGTAGATTTTGTCCACAGTGTTTGCCTTCAATCAAATAGATTTATTTGCTTGAAACTATATCCCAAGAGTCACGTGATGTATATACTTATTCCAAATGCATTTTCATCCTGTCATTTGTATAGGTAAATTGAGATCATTATTAGATAGAATTTGTGCATTGAATTAATAGTCATTTGGCATGTTTTTTTTTTTTAAATAAAAGGTCAGAATGGTGTTTTACAATGTAATGGAAAAAGGATATCTGTTGAACATTGCACCTTTGTGGTAGAATGGCAATTAATACCATTTACTCCATCATCTATAGGATAATTGGAAATAATGTACAATTTCCTTTGTAACATAAGAAATATCATAATATGTAATCTTAGCATTTCAGATTAGTCTTAAAATATTTAATTTATTGGACAGTAGCATAAGAAAAGTCTTGGAGGGAAACGGACTTTGGCCCAGTGGTTAGGGCGTCCGTCTACCACATGGGAGGTCCGCGGTTCAAGCCCCGGGCCTCCTTGACCCGTGTGGAGCTGGCCATGCGCAGCGCTGATGCGCACAAGGAGTGCCGCGCCACGCAAGGGTGTCCCCCGCGTGGGGGAGCCCCACGCGCAAGGAGTGCGCCCGTGAGGAAAGCCGCCCAGCGTGAAAAGAAAGAGCAGCCTGCCCAGGAATGGCGCCACCCACACTTCCCGTGCCGCTGACGACAACAGAAGCGGACAAAGAAACAAGACGCAGCAAATAGACACCAAGAACAGACAACCAGGGGAGGGGGGAATTAAATAAATAAATAAATCTTTAAAAAAAAAAAAAAAGAAAGAAAAGTCTTGGAGAATGTTTGTTCATAAACAATATTTTTTGGTGACAGTAGAGAATGCATTTTGTAGAATCAGAAAACACAGAAACGTAAAATGAGTTCTTAGCTGTCTGTTGGGTGAACTCAAGATAACCCTGTCATTTGGAAGTCAGCATACCAGGAAGCTAGTTTATGTAGAAAATAATTTCATATGGAAAATTACACTTTAATAATACCTACTAATTAAATGCTTACATTTAATAAAATACATCTCTTACTGCCTGGAAAGTAATAAAAGCCACCTGGAATGATTGATTACTCTGAATTTCTATAGTCTTGAGTAAACCATGGACAAAGCATATATTTTATTGACTACAGACTAAAGGCCTGAACAATTTACAAGACAATTTAACAATAATTTTTTTATTCTTTACACTGCAGTGTGCAATTATCGGTGTGGCATTTAAATATCAAGAGTGAAAAATGGAAATCAGCCCTATGTGTTTTTCTTCATTTTCCTTATTATTTGTAGTTCTGTACAGGTTTGCTTCGTTTTTTAGAAAAATATGCTGTTTTACAAATTCTCATTTATTTTTTAAAAAATGTTTAAACTTTTGAGGCGGAGAGTCAAAGCAGATGTCTTGCAGTTAAAAATATTTCTCCCTTCATTGGGGAATTCATATTAAGATTCATTAGTTGTTTTTTTTTTCCTTAGTAATTCTGACGGGGGAAGCTTATTTATACAGAAATTTTAGTTAACCCATCCAAGTAGTGAAGCAAGGTATACTTGGGCATTACAATTACGGCTGATTTTTTATTCTTATTTCGACTGGCATGCTGTTCCCCAAACCCAGCTCCATGTGCCTGCTCCTTTCCTTTGTGTCAACACTCTTAGTTTAGGCGCTTGTATTTAAATGGACTTTCATCATCCTTTATCTTTTGTTTTTGTTCAATCATTTAAAATTATTTTAGTGGTGATCTGTTTTTTACTCTTGATACCTGAACCCATCTCCTTTAGAGAAGCTAGGTAATCCTGAATCCTATAGTTGATGGAGTAAATGGTACAATTCCTATAACAATATGAATTGTTACTGTCTCACCTTCAAGTTCTACTTACTTTTAAAAGGGCTCTGTGCCATCGATTGTATAATTTGGATTCATTGTATGGAGTGTGAATGTATTTGAATAAAACAGCTTTTTAAAAAAGAAAAGAATTTTTCAAAAAAAAAAGGGTGACTATAGGAAATAAAACATAAAGGTTTGATTTTATAACTGTTAGAAGGTTGGCATCCCAGGAAGTGAAGGTGACATTCTGCAGCACATTGAAAATAGTTATGTTTTGTATGGTTAACATATATTTTGTACTTTTAATTATTATTTATCATACTGTGCAAAAAAGAGAAAAAACTGAAGAATCTCAGTATTCATCATCCTTTTTACATCTTCATCCAGTGAGGGAAAAATGACACTAATTTTACATATATGTGTCAGTATGAAGATTTAGAGTGCCCAATATTCTGATGTCTGAAAGCCTAAATAAATTTATCCTTCCTATGGGGTATTTTATTGAAAGATTCTTTTTACGGCATTTTTTCTCAGAAGACCTGAAGACACCATTTAAAGAATTTTCAACTAATTTTTCGCAAATGCCACAAACTTATAAAGAGGAATAAGAATTGAAACTGGAGGTGGAAGGAAATGAGAAGCAAGGGAATTACATAAGCTAAAGCAAAATGAGGAAGAGAAAAAAGGTTACAGTTTTACAGCATGTCAACAGAATACCTGGTCCAAGTTGCTGCATTTCTTGAGAGGAATGGTGAGGAATGAGCTCAGGATTGCTTGTCAGAACTCGAATTGCATCTTAACTCCACTTAGTAGCAATATGTGCCTTTGGGAAAATTACTAAACTGAATGCTCCTGAGCCTCCTGGTGATGTCTACCTTCCACAATTATTCTGAGGATTAAAGATTAGATAGGTAGGTAGATGGGTACCCTCTGATACACAGTAGATGCTCAGTAAATGCTACCTCTTATTTTATAAAAGACTCCCATACTTGTTATAGATTATTTTCATTCTTCCGGAGCTCCAAACTATCATTTCTTCTCCAAAGTTAGGATCAAGAGTGAGGCTTCCAAACCATACTGATCTGAAAAAATTAGAGCTTGGACAAGCCCCAAACAAGCCCAGAGCTACTGAATGTGGCTCACAGGTTGGCCTCTGCTCATCTCCAGTGGGCAGTGTTCATGCAGACAGTATGTGCAATAAGATGCCCTGATGCAATAGCTCTGCTTTGTTAGTGTCTGCTTTTCTGAAAAAAAAAAAAAAAACAGAAAACTAAAAATAAAGGAATCGGGGGAAAAAAATTCTTCTAAAACTACTGTAGGTTTTGAAAGGCCCTCCATATACAGGAGGAAAGCAAATTGCACCCAAATTTTTTTAATCAGGCAGTTTCACACAAACCATCCTCTCTCAAGGGGGTACACCACCCAACAGTAGAGTTGGTTGAAGAAGAAAAAAAAATTGGCCATCATAGCAATTATGTCATCTTCATGCCTCCAGTTTGATTGATTTTTCATCAACATGATTACATTAATTTAGTAAAATTTTATTTTAGTTATTTTAATAAAAGCCTTAGGGTCCTGCCCTCAAGGATCTTTCCTACTGGTGGGGGGGAAACAGATAAGTAAACAGGCAGTTATGGGAAGCAGAGGTGGCTCAAGTGATTAAGCTCCCATCTACTATATGGGGGGGGGGGGCCAGGTTCAGTTCCCAGAGCCTCCAGGTGAAAGCAAGCTGACTGGGAGGCACGGAGAGCTGGCATAGCAAGATGACGCAACAAAGGAGACACAAAGGAGGGACAGTGGGAGACACAGCACACCAGAGAACTGAGGTGGCTCGAGGGGTTGAGTGCCTCTCTCCCACATTGAAGATCCCAAGATCGGTCTGTTGTAGAATTTGAGAGAAGTTTAATTATTTGAGTATAGAGAGGCCAGGACTCAGGAATGATTTTGAGAAGGAAAAATGGTTTATTGATGGCCGGCCGGACTCGGGAGCTTTTTGTTTGAATCCCGAGCCCTGAACAAGATTTTCAAACATCTTTTATACAGAGAGGAAAGGCCAAATGGTCCCTTTGTTTCAGTTCTCAATAGGCTTCAATTAGCATATATATTTTCCACATCTTAGGTAAGCTTTTAGCATGGACTCCAGATATTCTAGATAAGCTTTTAGCATATTTGGTTTTTGCATTTCCCCTAAATACTTAAAGTTTATAGCCCTTGCATTGTTAAACTGTCTCCTGGGACTGGAGCCGTTGCCATTGTCCCTAAGGGCAGGACTGCAGCCTCATACCGTTCCACACCCACAGCCTTCAGCTTAGGTTATCTCTGAAGAGACAAAGAGCCTTCCACCCATAGCCCACATCATGTTCCTGGTGTCTCCTTAAGAGAAGATGAGAAGAGAAGACACACAGACACAGAGATCAGACAGTGAGCACAAAAACATTATAAGGCAGGGAGGGATAAATAAATCTTAAAAAAAAAAAAAAAAAAACCCCAAAAAACAAAAAAGCAACAACAGACAATTATAATGGATTTTGTAATTAACAAAACCTTCTGTCGGCTTTTCCAGAGTTTAAAGTGCTGCTTTTTAAGTTTTCAAAAGTAGGACAAGATCTAGGACTACCCAATTTAAGTTGTTTTTCATATTTTATAAAATAAAATATTACCTTTTTTTTTTTTTATTCCTACATTTTTTACATATCCCCATTTTGGAAAAAAATATAGACAACATAGAAAAGCAAAAAAAAAAAAAATTTGTTATTCCTCCACCAGATAAATTTTAGTTTTTTCTTTTTCAGATTTTTACATATACAATTTAATTAAAATATTAGATTGCATCATATATACTCAAGCTGTTTTGAAGAAAAAAAAAGGTTGGGTTGCAGATTTGCTTCCTCTAGGAGACTGAAAGCTGTTTAAGGGCAGGGACTGAGATTTCTATACACTTCACATTCTCTCTTAGACTACAGATGTAAATATTGTATATTTATATTCAATAAATATATATTAAATAAGTGATGTTGGAGAATAGAGATGGGTTTATGATTAAATGGAAGACTGCTTTTTTTTCACTTAAAAATTTAAGGTAAAAAAAATCTGTTACCAGACAGCAAACATGACATTTGTAAGATTCCACATAATAAAGATAAGAGTAAACAGACAATTTCTGAAGAATGCCTTCCTGTCCCTAGGTTGAATCCTTTCAGCTCTGGGATACTTCCTTCCATATCTTTAGCAAACAAAAATAAAACTAACACCCAAAAATAAAAACAAAACAAACTAACAAAAAAAAAAAAACTTGACCATTAAAAAAGAAATAGCATTTCTTGTTTGTGACTTTATAATTCACTCGTCTTTGCCACATGTCAATCATTGAAGAAGTAAGAAAGCAAATTTGGACTTCATCTGCCACTATGTTTCATTTACTGAACAGTCAACCTGTTGCTTTACCCAGCCAATGGGTCAGGAAGTATTTCTTCAAGTTGATTTAAAATAGGTTTCAACTAAAGTTGTTTCCTATTGTTTTTAGTAGGGTCTACCTGACAGTGTTGCCAGCAGTAGGTTTGAAGCAATGTGTTTAATGCTTCAGCTTTTTCTTGGGCAGAATTTCCCCCTGACACTGTCTCATCTCTGATAGCTCTTTTTCCATTACCTCTTTAGTCACAGGAAGGACTCATTAGGTTGTAGGTAGACTGCAATTCACTGTCCTCATAGATGCCTATCACTTAAGTACCTAATGTTTTTATGACTCACTCAGCCCCAAACTGGCCCCATTACATTGGCTGTGTTGCTGTTCTGGTTAATTACATGTCATCTAATTGCATAATTTAGCTGTATATGCATAGTGACCTGAGTCCAAGTGCCTTTCTTTATTGTACAATTACTCTGAATAAACTCACAGTGAAAATAGAATTTAAATACCTGTTGTAGAAATGTTGCTTCTAAAAAAGGTTGTTTTTGGCTTTTTACAATGCTTTTATGCATTTTTAAAGACAACATAAAAATATCACAGGAATTTTACCAGTACCCTAAGTCCATTAAATATTATTTTCTTTAATTGCTCTTGTCTTCAGTTTATTTAACCAAAAAATTTCGTAGCTCCATAGTTACTGCTTGTGATGGTCTTCACATTCTCGACCATTTGATTGATTGATTGATTGACTGATCATTTTAATGATCCTGGGGATGTTCCCTGCTGTCAAGTGAAACACAAAGGATTAACCATTTTAGCCCTTCAGGCTTTGGATAAGTATTCTTTTCCATGTGAATTCAACAAACCCTCGATTCAGCAAATAATTGATTAATCTGGGTTAGGCATTATGCTAGACTCCCAGAATACAAAGATCTGTCAGATGGATGCCTCCATGTGGGAGGAGCAAGCATGTAAATGCAAATTGTTCAATTATATGTTTGATTACAAGGTGCATGAGAGGCACCAAGGAGGCATGCTCAGCTCCAGCTAGAGAGGTTATGCAAGATTTCTCAGAGGAGATGAGTCTTCAGAGGTGATCAGGAATTCACCAGGAAAACTGAATGAGGGGAAGGGAAAGGGCACTGCAGGTAGAGAAAATACTGTGCAAAGGCTCAGAGGCATGCACCATGCAGTTCCATGTGGGAACCACTGGTAATGTAGTATGAGTGAATAATGAAGGCAAGTATGACAAAGAGGAGAGACATGGAACTGACTTCAGCCTCCAGTGATTGGGACACCATTGAAGGGATTTTAAGCAGAAGTGTGACATGATTATATTTGTAGTTTGGAAGGGTTTCTTTGATATTCTGCATTCCTCATCCTCTGCTATGCTGTTTCTATTTAAAGACCAGCCCCTCCTTTGGCTTTTATCACAGTTCCTGCAGGGCTAGATCCAAACTGTAGAAGTTTCTAGACCAGATGATCCGAGCAGGGCTGAACCTAAGAGCCCCAGGCCAGCAGGTTGCCTGCGCACTTATCCCCTGGCTTGTTGCCATAGTGTTGAAGTCACGTCTTCTCTGTAGTCCTTCTTTTACAGACTCTTTCTGCCTCCTGTATGTTGCTCACAAAACCAAAGAGCTTTTGATCACAGGCCCAGGCTTGCTTTGACATCAGGGGTGGTACCTGAGTATGTTGATAGGCCAGTTCCATTCACTAAGCATATATTCAAGGGCCTACTATGTGTCCTGGGCTGGCCACGTAGAGGAATAAAACAGCTCCTGCCTTCCACCCCGGGAGGAAACAGACATATAAACAATCCCAATACAGTGCAACAAGTACCATGGTTGAAAACTAAAGAAACAGAAAAGAGGGAAGAGAAAGACCAGGAAGGCAGGAGATGGCGTCTACACTGAGTCCTGAAAGAGGAAGCATAGGTGGCCAGGGGCAGAATTGTTCAAGTGCAAGGCGAACTGGAAGTGGCTCTGGCCAGAATGTGGGGCATGAGTAGGGAGTGGGTAAAAGAAGGGGCTGAAAAGATTGGAAGGAACCAGATCCTCAAGTACTTGTATGCCCAACCCATGGGGCATGGGAAGCCACTGGAAGATTTTGAAAAGGGAAAGTTAACAGGTCACCTTTGCAGAAAGATTGTTCTCACAGCCAAGGAAGTGGATTGGAGAGGGGTAAGACTGGAGACAGAGATACTGCCTCTGTTCTGAACTCTGGCTGTAGTGCTGGAAGGAAATAATGACTGCTGTAACCAACTTAGCATCTATGGGTTGGAGAGACAACAGTATAGGAGAGACAGTGAGGAGGCAGAGATTGCCAGGGGTTGATGATTCATTGGGTGTGGAGAGGAATAAGAGTGAAAGCAAGCATGAAGAAAGATAGTCCACAGTCCATAGATGCTACCTTTTGTTCAATGAATATCACTGTTCTCTTAAGGGGTGATACTTTGGGCTGGAGTCAAATGCTACATTGCAGTCACACTAAGGGAGATCATGCTTCTCCTTGACTCATTTTAATATTCTTGTCAAAAAATAAAACTCCTTTTATAAACTGTCTGCAAAATGTTTCCAGCTCATGTCATTTTTCCTTCAAAACCTGTGAGGATGGCTACATAAATGGTAATATCCTCATTTTGTAAATACAAATCAATCATAGATAAAAACACACAGCTAATGTAGCAGAATAGGATTGGAATCCTTGCCCCTCTCTTGCTTCTAGACCTTACTGTCTGCTTTGAAGACCCATCATTAGATTATGTAATCCCAGCAAAATGGAATTCATATTTTGGTTTTCAGCAAATAGTCACTGAGAGACATTTAGGGCCATATATAAATATCTTCTTTAAAATTGTCTCTTAAATTTATCATCTGCTCCCAGTGGGTCTATTTTGAAATAGCTCACATTTGTAGGGGCTTACTATGTGCTTTGCATATGTACATATGATTAATTTCATCATGTAAGTCTATGAGGTAAATGTTATTGTTATCCTCTTTTTAGATGGGAAAACTAGGGCACTAGTGTGAAGAAACTGCCCAAGGTTACAGTTGAGTCAGGAGTTGAACCCAGGCATAATGGTTCAGAGCATCCTTTCTCAATTACTTTGATAAGAATGATGTACCAAACACACAAACATAAAGGTGGACAAATCCAGGACATGGTCCTGGTTATTTTTCAGAACCTGTCCAGGATCATTTGTGTAAAGGACTTTTTTTGACTTCCAAAAGAGATTTCTGAAAGCAGCGAACATTGACAGTGGTGTTCAGTGTCCTTTGGAATATGTCATGTCTACACTAGAGAAGGCCCATCTATCCAGAAAGAATGAACTAGGCCTCATTCGGGACCAGATAAAAAGCAAGACAACATCTTAGAGAGATGCCCTGGACTAGCTCATTAAACGGTTTTAACAGTTTTATCACTGAACTTGAGGGTTAAAAATCATAATGATAAAAATTCACAGATGAGTACCTTGGGATAAGGGTACATAATGTGCCTTCATTATGACATAAGTTATTAAAATCTATATTTTATGTCTGTATTACAGTTCAGATTTATAGTAAAGAGCTTCTCCTGGGCATTTTTTTAGTTTTATGACTTTCTAGTTTCTCCTTTCAAGTAGGCAAATATTTTTTCCAAATATACTTAATTTTCTAAATATATAAATATATTTGTTAGCTTTCAATTTTCCCTATTTTTTTTTTTAAGATTTATTTTATTTATTCCTCTCCCCTTCCTGCCTATTGTCTGTTGTGTCCATTCACTGTGTGTTCTTCTGCGTCTGCATTATCCTGTGGCACTGGGAAACTGTGTCTCTTTTTTGTTGCATCATCTTGCTGCATCACCTCTCCGTGTGTGCAGTGCCACTCCTGGGTAGGCTGCACTTTTTTCACACAGGGCAGCTCTCCTTGCAGGGCACACTCCTTGAGCATGGGGGACCCCTACGTGGGGAGGCCCCTGCATAGCACAGCACTCCTTGCACGCAGCTGCAGCACTGCACGTGGGCCAGCTCACCACACAGGTCAGGAGGCCTTGGGATCGAACCCTGGACCCGCCATATGGTAGACAGATACTCTATCATTTGAGCCATGTCTGCTTCCCATTTTTCC
Organism: Dasypus novemcinctus; assembly: GCF_030445035.2. Classification (NCBI taxonomy): domain Eukaryota; kingdom Metazoa; phylum Chordata; class Mammalia; order Cingulata; family Dasypodidae; genus Dasypus; species Dasypus novemcinctus. The sequence continues at coordinate 82,905,954 of NC_080684.1, read as the reverse complement.
TTATTTTAAAATAGTTTAAACCAAGTTTCTAATCACTTTGTCCAATAAATCCGATGATTCCTGTCTCCCACCCCCATTCTTCCTTTTTCACAGATCACTAAAAAGAATGTTCTATCCTCTCCAAACAGGAGGAATCCTCACGTCACTTCTCCTCCCAACTGGACTAATTGTAATGTATTGTTATCCTTCGTTTCTTATCTCCACAGTCCATGTTCAAGCCAAAGTAACTTAGTTTTGTAAAGGAAAGTGTGTGAGATGTTTTTCCAAATGCTCTAATAAAACTCAAATATATCCACATCTGCTCCATTCCCTTAAAAGAGTCATCTTATATCTCCATCAGAAAAGCCATCAAATTTGCCGTGCTTTCTTTTCCTTCATAAGAGCTCAGTTTCTTATTACTTTTGGGTTTATTCCCTCTAGATGTTAACAGATTTTTATTACTCTCACAATATTATAGACTTGCCAAATTACAGTTTCCAGGGTCACTTTCCTCATTTGAAAACCGGGCCCTCTTTCCTTTTGCCTTGTTTTTTGGCACAAATACTTGGGTTCCTTTTGATTTCGTGCTCACTCTATTCATTAAATTCATTATTTGTGGAGGATGAGGGGGAAGAGGAGAGGCAGCCAAGAGTGGTGGTCTCTCTGCCGCCCATTGTCTAATCCATCCTCACAGCATTTGCCCGTCAGCGTGACTACTTCACGAATGCTTTCTAATGGCCCTACGGACCTCTACTCCATTCCAGAGTCTGTGACCTCTGACTCCCCTCGCCCCTTACATGATCTATTAACATCAGACCCTCTGCTTCTGCTGCCCTTTACAAGGGGCAGTGCACGTAGTAGTTCATTTGTTTTCTTGTTGTTGTTTTTTTAAAGATTTATTTCTCTCCCCACCTCCTCCTTCCCGCCGTTGTCTGCTCTCCGTGTCCATTCGCTGTGTATTCTTCTGTGACTGCTTCCATCCTTATCTGCAGCACTGGGATTCTGTGTTTCTTTTTGTTGCATCATCTTGCTGCATCAGCTCTCTGTGTGTGCAGCAACACTCCTGGGCTGGCTGCACTTTTTTTGCTCTGGATGGCTCTCCTTATGGGGTGCACTCCTTGCACATGGGGCCCTCTGTGTGGCATAGCACTCCTTGCGCATATCAGCACTGCGCATGGGCCGGCTCATCACGCAGGTCAAGGAGGCCTGGGGTTTGAACCTTGGACCTCCCATGTGGTATGCAGATGCTCTATCCGTTGAGCCAAATCTGCTTCCCAGTACTTCATTTGTATTTGCTTGTTTCCCCATTCTTTCTGTTTATTAGCAAGTAAAGTTCATTTTACCTCCAGAGCTATGTGACGCTGTTTCTTTCCATGTCACATGGCATATTTTTTGAGTCTTTGGTGCTTGAACTTCAAGGTGAAAGTATTGTTTTTATGGTAGAATGCTCTAAGGCCTGGCTCAGAGAAAGTGCCCCTGTGATTCCTTCTGTCCCGTGAGCATTTGCCTAATCAAGGCTGCACTAGCCTGCACCTTTTTAGGTTGTATTCTTTGGTCCTAAAATCTCTGCTTCTACCTTTTCCATTTACTCAGCAGCAATTACTTACTCTCTTCCCTGTTAATAAGTTCATCAATAGGCACTTTTACTTTTCTGTAAATTTTATTACATTTCTTGAGCTTCGATCACTTAATACCTTTCTTCCCACAACAAACAAATACAACTACACTTTAAACTCTGGTGAGGACTAAATTATTTACAGGCTTATTCCAGGAAGTGTAGTTATCTTTTAACTTCATTTTTTCATTCATTCTTTTGACAGACATTTAATGACCACCTGCCAGGTGTCAAATGTTGGAAGACAAAGATGAGTCCCTCCTTTCAAAGTATTAGACTGTAAAGAAGAGTCAGCAGTGCTAACATGGTGTGACATGTACTGTGACACAGGTGGATTTACGGAGGTGTGTCAGGAGTGCCGCCCTGGGGGGATGAGGGCTCCACAAAAGAAGAGTCTAACTGCAGGTCTGGGGAAATCAGCCTCAGTTTTCCAGGCAGATCAGGGGGAAAATGCATTTCATCTAAGGGTGTGCAAGATAGTCTCAACTTATCCTGATTCCTCCTGCCAGATCTGGCCATCTTTGTCTTATTGGCAGATCAAGGAGAAACTAAAATGTGGAAAAACAGAAACAGAAGCTGGAAGAAAAAAATAAGTGTTAGGTTTATTTAGTCTATAGTAGTGTTTTAAATAATGGAGTAACTGGTCCTCAGAGTCCCTTGACTTAACTAAAAGGATATATGATGAACTGTTATCTGCTGAGCAAAGCAGTTTAAGTGTTTTAATTTAAACCAAATGCTATCATAAATGTCCTAGATTTTCCCATATAGCTCTGTTTAGAAATAGAATGTTACAGAAATCCTACTCATTAAATATACTAAATTTTGTCCCTAAAGGCCCAGAATATATGACAATATATGAACATTTTCAGCACTGCATTGGAAACTCCATCACATTCATTATCTTTAATAAAATGATTAGGTTTTTAATTGCTTAATTTCCAGTAATTCATTCCCACTGTAGAGACACATTCATTTATCTTAATTCAGATGTAACATTGTACAGAATTTCAAAGCTGGTAAAGAATATGGTAAAAAAAGAAAAAAAAACAGCTCCTCATAAAATTTAGCTGTTTCTTTGATTTATGAGAAAAATATGTTTTCTGTTAAATATGAAAGAATTTAAAAGGTCTTTGTTTCCCCAGATATACATAATTTTTCTTGTGTTACCTTCTGTGTTCTGACAGAAAAAGTTGTGTGGTGGTCAGAAGATAAGAATTTTGATATCAGCTTGGCCACTCATTTCATGATTTGTCCAAGGCATTTAATTTCCCTGAGCCTTCGTTTTTTATTCATCAAATGCAGCTGATTATATCTCTCTAGCTTATTTCATATTTCATACTCTTGTGCATTAATCCAGTGTAGGAATTCTGGCATTGAGTTAATATGCAAGGCAATTCTTAGATTTTAAATGTCAGAATTTATTATTTTAATATAATAAACTTTATTTTTAAAGAGGTTTTAGATTACAGAAACATAACATTGAAAGTATAAGGGAGGCAGAAGACCCAAGATGGTAACAGAGTAGAAGCTCTAGCAATCAGCTCATCCCACAGGGCAACTAATAATCAGCTGGAACAACTGTTTGGGGGGCTCTGGAGACCAGAAGAACATGGTGCACCATCCAGGGAAGAACAGGAAGAGGAGAGGGACCATCTGTGTGAAGATTCCTGGGTAGATTCCTCCAAGGTGCAGAGGCGGTTGCCCATCTCCCACTGGAGAGGACCGCTGCCTCTGGACCCACTCTCTGGCTGGAAGCAGAAGCTCTCTTCCCCAAAAGCAGGGGATAAGAAGTGGCTTGCCACCAACTACAACTATTGATTGGCAAATTCAGCTGCCTAAGTCCAATTTCGAGCACAGCAGAGGTTTAAACCTGCCCAAGCCATCAAGAAGCCAGCAGCATTTGTGCTGTCTTCACCCCCGGCAAGAGCGGAAGCAGGGATGACTGAAAAACACAAGGTTCCCCAGGGCGGTAGGAATCAGATCCAGCAGACCCAGTTTGGAAAGCCACAGCCTGGACCCCACACCAGCAGGAGTGGAAATTGGATGTGGTCTGAGCACTTTCTTGGGGTAGAGCAGGGAGATCCACACTGGACCCCAGAGCCCCAAGGAAGGAGGGGATGCGTGCACTCCTCATGAGCAGGGCAGCAGATTCACCGAGCCCACCTTGAAGGGCTACTGCACACTCTGCACCCCTGGACAGAGAGAAGCACACACTTTGTCATGGGCCTGCCCATTTTAAAAGAGCCATTACACACTAGGCTCCAGCACATCTTGAAGGACGGGAAGTGTGCACTCTCTGCAGGGAGTGCATATGGGTGTACCTTGTCCACCTTGAAAAGCTGCTGCACTCTCATCCCTCGGGTGACCACTGGAAGGAGAGGAACCAAGAACCATCTGATCACTCTCTCTCTCAAGACATTCAGGCAGAGTCCCCTCACCCACGGGGGAGTGGGGGCAGCACAGTAGGTAACAGTTGATCAGAGAACTCAGATCTCGGGGGCTGGGAGCTGTGCAACAGTTTCATCCCAGGTAGGGTGGCACCCTCAGCCTCAGCCATGCCCCAACCAGGAGCTAAGTCAGCTGAGAATTAAAGGCACAGAATAACCTTAGGGCAGCAGGGAACAAATGGATAAAAAGTGCTATCTGCTGGGTATTTTAGGAAAGCTTAGACTGGGGGAGACATCAAAGAGAAGATTAGAGGCCTTTAGGGTCTCCTCTCCAGAGCACATTGGAATCGAGCTACATTCCCATTAAAGGTCCCCTGAGTCTATTTTTGACTAGGAAACCAGAGCTGAGAAGGTTGTCTCCAGGTTTACACTTCTACCAAAATTAGCCCTTCCAGGAAATAGCAGTGAGAGATGATAAAAGGAGTATTAAAAATATAGAGAGTCAAAGAAGAACAGAGGAAGCTTTAGCAAAAAAACAATCAATAAGCAATCCATAAGCTAAGAGAGAAATGGAGCACAGAATAAACACATAAAAAAATCAGATGCCAAGACACCAGAAAAAATTACAACCCATACTAAGAAACAGGAAGATATAGCCCAGCAAAAGGAACAAATTAAGCCTTCAGATGAAACAAAGGATTTGAGACAAATAATCACAGATATCCAATTAATCTTCTTAATAAATTTAATGAGATGGCTAAAGAGATTAAGGATATTAAGAAGACACTGTTGGCTGTGCTGACCAAGGGAGCATGGGGGAGGCTGCGAATTCTGTTTCAAGACAACGTTGAGCCTGCACAGTAGACACCCTGAGCAAAGCTCACCCGCCCAAGTTGAAAAAATTTATGGGCAAGAAGTTATCATTGAAAGTAAATGGTGGCAGACATGTCCAAGGAATATTGAGAGGATTTGATCCATTTATGAATCTTGTGATAGATGAGTGTGTGGAGATGGCAACTAGTGGGCAACAGAAGAATATTGGAATGGTGGTAATACAAGGAAATAGTATCATCATGTTAGAAGCCTTGGAATGAATATAATGACTGTGTTCGGCAGGGAAATCAATTGCTTCCACATGTCCCCTCCCCAAAGGCCTGTTAAATTTTTTGTTAAATAAACTTTTGTAATAGTCAAAAAAAAAAAAAAAAAGACTCTGGTTGAACACAAAGAAGAATTTGAAAGTTTGCAAAGAAAAGGAACAGATCTTATGGAAATGAAAGACACAATAGACAGGATTAAAAATATATAGGAGGGGAGCAGTTATAGCTCAAATGGTTGAGTGTTTGCCTCCCAAGTACAAGGTCCTGGGTTCAATCCCCAGTACCTCCTAAAAACAAAACAAATTAATTAAAAAACAACTCTTAATGGGGAGCAAATGTAGTTCAATGTTTGAGGGCCTGCTTCCCATGTACAAAGTCTTGGGTTCAATCCCTAGTACCCTCTCCCCCCAAAAAAATACATTGGTGGCACATAATAGCAGATATGAATTGGTTCAGGACAGAATAAGTGATTGGAGGGCAGAGCATCTGAATTTAAAAAGACAGGAGAGCATAAAGAGGAAATAATGGGAAAAAATGGAACAGGATCTCAATGAATTGAATAACAACATGAAGTGCACAAACATATACACATTATAGGTGTCCCAGAAGGAGAAAAGAATGGAAAAGGGGCAGAAAAAATATTCGAGGAAATAATGATTGAAAATTTCCCAAGCCTTATGAAAGACATACATACCAATATGTAAGAAGGACACTGTGTCCCAAACAGAACAAATCCAAATAGACCTACATGGATACACCTGCTATTCAGAATGTCAAATGCCAGAGATAAAGAGAGAATTCTGAAAGCAGCAAGAGAAAAACAATCATTAACATACAAGGGATGCTCATTAAGACTAAGTACTGATTTTTCATAAGAAACCGTGGAGGTGAAAGGGCAGTGGTATGATATATTAAAGATTCTGAAAGAGAAAAACTGCCAGCCAAGAATCTGGCAAACTATTCTTGAAAACAGGGTGAGTTTAAATTCTTCACAGATAGATAAAAGCAAAACGAGTATGTCACCAAGAGACTGGATTTACAAGTGCTACTAAAGGAAGTGCTGCAACTTGAAAGGGAAAGACAGGAGAGAGAGGCCTGGAGAAAAGTGTAGAAATGAAAATTATAATTAAGGATAACAAAAATAGTAAAATGACAGATATATTAGTCAGTCAAAGGGGTGCTAATGCAAAGTACCAGAATTCTGTTGGCTTTTATAAGGGTATTTATTTGGAGTAGACACTTACTGTTACAAGGCCTTAAAGAGTCCACTCAAGGTACCATAAGAGGTACTTTCTCACCAAAGTTAGCTGCCCCCATTAAGCAAGATGGCGGATGATCTCTGCCTTGTCTCTTGGGCCCTCTCAGCTGCTCATCTGTTCTGTTCTTTTAGGCTGCAAACTATCAGGCAAATGGCTCATGACTCTTCCCAGGGCTTTTGTTTGAGCTTTCTCCTTCTGTCACATAGCAGAACTGAAATGACCAAGTTCTCTCCTCATCTGTGTCTGTGGAGCTCTCTCTCTCCTCTTGTGTGTCATCCTGAGTGAGTTTCCTTTTATATAGGCCCACCAAGGGGGCAGGGATTTAACCTGAGTCATGCCTTACTGACATTGTCAAATCAAAAGCCCTAAATTGATTTTATCAAGTAACTTAAAACTTTTGAATTTAATATAATAAAAAAGGGTATCACACCCAGAGGAACAGCAGTTTGAAAACATTATCTTTTGCTTTTTGGGGGATTCAGTCAAACTGCCACACAGATAATACTAAGAGAGGTCAATGGAAAGTCAAAAGATATAATGGATGAAGTTAGTAATGCCTTTACAGTAGTAGCATTAATGGATTGAACTTCACCAATCAAAAGACACAGACTGGCAGAATGGATTTTTAAAATGTCAGCCATCTATATGCTGTCTATGCACAAGGACACAAATAGACTGAAAGTAAAAGGTTGGAAAAAGATGCTCCATATACATTTAATACAGAAGTGCTATAAGAGATGAAAATGGACATTATATATTAATAAAAGGAGCAACTCACCAAGAAGAAATAACAATAATAAATATTTATGCATTAACCAGGGTGCCCCAAAATACATGAGGCACACACTTGCAAAACTGAAGTAAGAAAGAGATGTTTGTACAATAATAGTTGGAGACTTCAATACAACACTTTCATCTTTGGATAGAATTGGACAAAAGATTAATAAGGTAACAGAATTTGAATAATATCATAAATGAACTAGACCTCACAGATATATATAGAACATTGCACCCCAAAACAGTAGGATATATGTTCTTCTCAAGTGCTCATAGATCTTTCTCCAGGATAGACCATATGTTTGGTCACAAAATAAGTCTCAAAATTTTAAAAGTTTGAAATTATTTAAAATCCTATTTCTGATCATAATGGAATGAAGCTAGAAATCAATAACAGTTGTAGAAAAGGAAAATATGTGGAGTTAAACAACACACAGTGAGTGGGTCAAAGAAGAAATCATGAGAGAAACTAGTAAATATCTTGAGATAAGAAAAGGAAACTGCAACATATCAAAATCAATGGAATGTAGTCAAGGCAGTGCTGAAAGGGGAATTTATGCCCCTCAATGTTTACACTAAAAATTAAGAAAGAGCTAAGATTGAATACCTAATTGCACAGCTGCAGGAACTAGAAAAAAAAACAGTCAATTAATCCCAAAGTAAGCAGAAGGAAAGAAGTAACGAAGATTAGAGCAGAAATAAATGAAATTGAGAAAAACAACAACAAAATACAGTAGGATCAACAAAACCAAAAGTTGGTTCTTTGAAAAGATCAAGAAAATCAACAAACCTTTAGCTAGACTGACAAAGAAAAAGTGAGAGAAGATACAGATAAATAAAATTAGAAATGAGAGGGGGAACATTACTACTGACCCCACAGAAATAAAAGATCATATGATGATACTATGAACAACTGTATGCCAGCTAACTAGACAATGCAGGTGAAATGGACAAATTCCTAGGAACACATATACAACCTACACTGACCTTAGAAGAATTTTTACCTCAACAAACCTATCACAAGTAAAGAGATTGAAATAGTCATTGAAAACCTCCCAAAGATGAAAAGCCCAGGGCCAGATAGCCTCACAAGTGAATTCTACCAATCATTCAAAGAAGAAATAATACCAGCCTTGCTTAAACTTAAAAAAAAAAAAATAGAACAGGAGGACATGCTACCAAAGTAATTCTATGAAGCTAACACACCCTACTACCAAACCCAGATGGAGATAACATCAAAAAAATTATAAACCATTTTCTCTAATGAATATAGGTGCAAAAATCCTCAACAAAATACTTCCTAATTGAATCCAGTAACACATTAAAAGAATTATACATTATGATGAAGCAGGTTTTATCCCAGGTATGCAGGGATAGTTCAATACAAGAAAATCAGTCAAAATATTACATCATATTACTAAATTGAAGAAGAACAATTACACGACCATTTTGATTGACACAGAAAAGACATTTGACAAACTCCAACATCCTTTCTTGATTAAAACTCCAACAGATAAGAATTGAAGGAAACTTTCTCAACATGATAAAGTGCATGTATGAAAAACCCACAGCTAACATTGTACCCAGTGCAGAAAGACTGAAAGCTTTCTTCTGAGGTCGGAAACAAGGATGCCCATTATCACCATTGTTTTTCAATCTTGTGCTAGAGATTAAGCTAGAACAGTTAGGCAAGAAAGAGAAATAAAAGGCATCCAAATGTAAAGGAAGAAGTAAAACTTTCACTATTTGCTGATGACATGATTCTGTATCCAGAAAATCCCAAAAAATCTACAACAAAGCTACTCGAACAAATAGATGAGTTCAGCAAAGTGGCAGGATACAAGATTAATATGCCAAAATCAGTAGCATTTCTATGTACTACTAATAAGCAATCTGAAGAGAAAGTCGGGGGAAAATTCCATTTAGTGAGTGATGTGGCCCAAGAGGTTTGTGCCTGCTTCCCACCTGGGACATCCTGGGTTCTGTTCCTGGTGCCTCCTGAAAAATCAAAGACAAACAACAAGCAAAACAAATTAAAAAGCCAACTCAAGTAGTTGAGTGCTGGCTTCCCACATTTGAGGTCCCAGTACCTCAGTACCAGCTCCCAGTACCTCCAAAAAAAAAAGTCCCATTTACAGTAGTGTCTAAAAGAATCAAATATTTAAGAATAAACCTAACCAAGGACATAAAGTACTTGTATTTGGAAAACTACAAAATATTGCTAAAAGAAATGAAAGAAGACCTAAATAAATGGAAGAACATTCTATGTTCATGCATTGGAAGACTAAATATAATTAAGATGTCAGTTCTACTCAAAGTTATCTACAAATTCAATGCAATCCCAATAAAACTTCTAACAGCTTTAAAAAAAAAATTGGACAGGCCAATTATCAAAATTAGTTGGAAGAGTAATAGGTCCAGAATAGCCAAAACTGTCTTTAAAAAGAACATAGTTGGAGGACTCTCACTTCCTGACTTTAAAGCGTAGTACTTACAGTCTTAAAAAACAACAACCAAAACAAAAACGGCATGATACTGGCATAAAGATAAATATGTTGACCAATGGAATAGAATTGAGTGTTCAGAAATAGATTATCAAATTTATAGCAGAGTGATTTTTGACAAGGCTGTCAAGCCCACCCGTCTAGGCCAGAACAGTTTATCCAATAAATGGTGCTGGGAGAATTGAATATCCATCTCCAAAAGAAAGGAGGACCCCTATCTCACACTTTATACAAAAATTAAATCAAAATGGATCAAAGACCTTAATATAAAAGCTACAACCAAACTCCTAGAAGAAAACACAGGGAAACATCTTCTAATCTTGTGGTAGGTGGTATTTTCTTAAACCTTACAACTAAAACACAGGCAATGAAAGAAAAGATAGATAAATGGGACCTCCTCAAACTTAAACACTTTCGTGCTTCAAAGAGTTTTGTCAAGAAAGTAGGGTAGTTTACACAACGGGAGAAAATATTTGGAAACCACATATCCAATAAAGGTTTGTCATACATATTATATAGAGAGATCATATAGCCCATGGTAAAAAGACAAGTAACCCAATTTAAAAGTAGACCAAAGACTTGAATAGACATTTCTCCCAGAGGAAATATAAATGGCCAAAATGTGTTAAACAGTGTTGAACATTTGAACAAAAAATGTTCAACATCATTAGCTATTAGGAAGGTGCAGATCAAAACTACACTGAAATATCATTTCATATCTTATAGATTGGTCATTATTTTTAAAAAAAAACCTCTTAAGTGCTGAATAGGATGTGGAGAAATAGGAACACTCCTTCACTGTTGGTGGAAATGTAGAATGGTGAAGGCTTTATGAAAGGCAGTTTGGCAGTTCCTCAAGAAACTATATATAGAACTGCCGTATGATCCAGCAGTCCCATTGCTAGGAATAAAGTCAGAAGAACTGAAAACAAGGACGCAAAGTGACATTTGCACACCAATGTTCATAGTAGCATTTTTCACAATTGCTAAAATATGGAAACAACCCAAGTATCCATCATCCAATGAGTGGATAAACATAATGTGGTATATACGTACAAGGAATACCATTCAGTTGTAAGAAGAAATGAAATCAGGATGCATATGACAATATGGATGAACCTTGAGGACATTATGTTGAGTGGAATACGGCACACAAAGGACAAATATTGCTTGATCTCACTAATAGGAACTAAAATGAGAGTAAACTCACAGAGGTAAATTCTAGAGTATATGTTACTATGAAATTGAATGTACTTTGAGAATCAGAGCTGATGCTTAATATATGTAGATTTTTACATACATTTTATTTTTTACATTTATTTTTAATAAAATTGGAAATGTATGGAAATGAATAAATTTGATGGCAATACATTATAGTGAGTATAACTAACACTGCTGATTTATAAATGTGATTGTGGCTGAAAGGTAGTCTGTGGATGTAACATTTCCGTTGAAAGGAACCTAGAGAAAAATATAGGGACTGTGTAACATAGTGATTTTGGTAGTGGATGAAGATTGTGGTTAACAGTGTAAGAATGTTCTTCCTTTACAAAGTGTTAAGTATATGGTGATACATAGGACAATTACAACTAATGTAATTTATGGATTATGGTTAACAGTAATTGTAATATTTTTGCAGAAATGGAAAAGAAGATATATCAATTCTATGGGACAAAAATAGGGGAGTATAAGGGGAAATGGGATTTTTCCTTTTGGAGTAATGAAAACATTCTAAAGTCAACTCTGTGAAGAATGAGAGCCACTGAGTGTACAGTTTGAACGGATTGTATAAAGCAGGGGACTGTATAACCCAATGAATCCTGTGGTAGAAGGTGGAATATGAGTAACAGAACAAACATGAGAACAATCTCTCATGAGCAAGTATATAATATTAATACAGGGTGTCATTAACTGGTAGGTTGGGGGGAAAATATACCAATTGTAAGATATTGGCTATAGTTAGTAGTACTGTTCTAATGCTTTTCTTTCATTGTTTTAAACAATTGTTTCACAACAATGCAAGGTCGTTGGTGGTGGGGTAATGTATGAAAGCCCTGTATGATGATATGCATATTTGTTTTCTTACATTCACAACTTACACCATGTACTTATTGTTTATGGATGTTCATGTATGAAAGATAAACTTCAATTTAAAAAGTTTTAAGAAAGAAAGTATCAAGGATTCCCATATATCCCATCTCCTCCCCCTCCCACATCTTCCCCTATTAATACATCTTACAATTGTGTGGTACATTTGTTACAATTGATGAGTAAATATTGAAGCGTTGCTACTAATCAATAGTTTACATTGTTGTTTACACTTAGTTCAAATGCCCTAAAAAAGCCCTATGTTACACCTATTATTCTCTCCCATTCCCCTCAGAATTATCTTTATAAAGATGTTACATGTTCTTCCATTACTACAATATTAGTAATTTACTTTGTCCATGGTTGCATTCCTCCTTTATGTTTTATTCATTCGTCAACCTTGAGAATTAGGGGATAATGATGTCCACTCTGCCTCACATTGAGACGAGGGTTAGATCTTATGGGGCAGATGGAAGAATTTATTTTTAAATGTTAATATAAATCATGCTTTATGGGCTATGGTGTGGAACACGGGACATGGGGTGCAGCGATGTCCGGAGATGTACTCACCAGATGCAATGGATGTGACATGATGATGGGGGAGAGTGTTATTGGGGGGGGAGTGGTGGGGTGGGGGCGGTGGGGGCGAATGGGGACCTCATTTTTTTTTAATGAAATATCTTTTTAAAAAATGAATATGAGTAGAATTTGAAAAAATAAATTAATAAATAAATTTTAAAAATCATGCTTTATGATGGAAGAGAGAAAATTGTGGACAATGGTATTTTTATGGACAGAAAGTAATAATGTCTTGCCAAGAGAGAATTGACTTTGAAATTCAAAGGGCATAAGATATAAGAAACCCAAAAAATAAAAATAAAAAAGATACAAGAAACCTTGCAGATCATTTATATTACATGAGGAAGTGGTTAGAATATACTCCATTCAAGTTATTCTTAAGGTAAAATGAAGAAGACATCTTTGAGGCAATTTTTTTAAAAAGGAAAAGGAAAAAAGATCTAGACTCAGTTCAAAGGGGAAATTTTGATTAGATGAGAAAAGAAGAAATGAAGTGGTGATACCTTCTCTGCCCCTACCCCAAGTCTGAGTATCCGAAATAAGACACAGACATGCAGAGAACAAGTCTCCTGGTGCATTGTCTTCCATAAGGACACGTTCATGTTATTGTCATGCAAAAGCAGTTTGTAAACCCATCCAAACCTGGTGAAACATTGAGTGTAGCATCAGCAGGTTTTAGCCTGGCCCTGCCTCCTGCAGTCTGACACAGATGCAGATGGGTGAGAAGGGGACATGGATATCCGGGCTGTTGGATGGACATTGACAGCCAAAAATTTGCATTCGTTGTAGAAATAAAACATGGTTAGGGAATTACCACCTCATTTCCAGTTAATTGGGAAGATTGAGTGGATGGGGTGGAATAGCAGGGGCTTAGCCTCTTTCTCATCGCCCTAACATCTTCCAGGCAGTCCAGATTTCTGCTGCTTATTTAAATAGGAAGGGGAGGTAAAAAAGGAAGGAGCCACTAGGAGAAAAAGAAGGATGGAGAAAAAGGACAGAAAGAGAATATATACCCCCTGAAGCTCCTCTGTACTTTCGGTTCCTCTCTGTCTGGCAAAGTGACTTCTGGGTCCACCACCATTATTTGACTGTGGAACTGGGTTGCCCACCCCTCACCGCACATTACTGAGGACAGCTGCCTAAAAACCCACAGCTCAGGAAGCTGTGCAACTGACCAGAATTGACATTCGCAAGCTGATTCTGAAAACAAACTAACAATCACACGCTTTCACTGAGCATTGCCCTTGTGCCTCTTCTAGGTGCTTCAAATGCATTATCTCATTCAATCTCCATAACAACCCTAGCCATCCTCACGCCATTTACAAATCATCTTGATTACTCTGTCAACACCTTCTAATTACTCTAGAGTACCCTACTCCATTCCTCAGTTTTGTGATTTAGAATATCATTTCCCTCTTAGGTGACCCATTAACATTAGCTCATCTGCTTTTGCAGATGTAACAGATAGAGAAACTGAGGAGCAAGCTCTCCTGAACTTGCCAGAGAGCACACAGTCCAGCCAGCAAGTGGCCAAGCCAGGCCTAAAGTGTTCCTCTTAGCTACTGCATCTTGTGCGCAGAAGAAGAACAAAGCCCTGTGGTCGACAAGTCATCTTTCTGGTTTTCAGTGCATGTTATTAATAGCGTATTTCATCATGTGCTCTTCATACAAAGCAGAAGGTTTTATTATCCCAGTTTTGCAGAGAGAAATGAAACTTAACGAAGTTAAAAGGCTGCACGTGGTTGAGGAACCAAATTATTAAAAAGTACTAACGGGTATGGTTTCTCTTTGTTTTAAAACTTGACTTTCATGGATGTGTCACGATGATGGGAGAGAGTGTTGCTGTGGGGGGAGTGGGGGGTGGGGGCAGTGGGGGTGAATGGGACCTCATATTTTTCGAATGTAATTTTTAAAAATAAATAAATAATTAAAAAAAAACACTTGACTTTCTCCCACAAGGCGCAAGTAAGCAAAAAAAAATATATATATATATATATAAAATATATATGTGCAATTAATATTCTGAAATATCTATTACTTCTGACTTTTTAAAAATTGTCATACAAATTTATGTTGTAACCAACCACAAAAATACAAGCTGATTTATATACTCACAATTTAAAAATTTAACAAGACTTATTTGTGCTAATTGTACATTATAGCTCAAAATCAGAATATTCCAGACTTTAATTAGATTGATGGCCTTAAAGATGGTTTTCACGATTCTAGGATCCTCTAAATTCTATGATTTTGGTTATTTTAATTTTAACTAGAACTAGAAATTAAACACTAAAATATGGGCTGCAGTCATACCTGAGGTCATATGTCACTGGCCTCCATTCAGGTCTCCTGGTTCCATTGTCAACTGGGTCGGCACTAATCTTGTCCCGACTCAGAAGACCTTAAACTCCCTGTAGCAAATAACGACTTTATGCCCCAGAATATCAAGCAACTAAGAGAGAGACGAAACATACAAAATACCAAATAAATGTAGTTCTCTGATACCAAGTCCCCCAACACGCTCTTTTGTTACGACACAGAAGCCTTTCTTTCCCATCCCAGCACTCAGGTGGTAGATTGGAAAAATAGGAATAAATCTTAATAATAGTAGCTGCTATTTGTTGAGCATTTTCATTAGGGCCAGATCTCACGCTACCTCTGATAACTATGTCATCCCCATCTCATAAATCTACTTTTGGTGATTTGAGCTCTCCTCGGGCTCTTCTCCTCCCTCCCAGGAATAACCGGCATACTCAGAAAATTTTGTTTTCATGTATTTAGTATTTTTTTTCAAAGGGGCAATTTGTCATGCCATCAGTATTTGAGATGGTTTGGGAAACACCTTCTCAACACAGCTAAAAATTAATCCTTTAATGCTCTGTGCTCACTTAAAGCCATCTGAATTTTGAGAGCTTCTTTCCTAACATGAGCAACCTGCAAAAGAATTTGAAACTGTTTCTGCAGTCAGCACCATCCTTGGCTTTTTCCACCTCCAGACAGCTGGATTCCCAGGCTGTGACATGAGGCAGCGACGCGCAGGCCGTTCCGAGCAGCCCACTCCTAACACCAGTGTTCCGTTCCCTGTGCGGCCCACACTTGGCGCCGCTCCTCCAGTCCGCTTGAGCGCTGCGTGTGCTGAGCTTCGAGTTATGCTGTAATATATCTGAGCTGGGCCTTTCCCCCTCTAACTATACACATCCAGAGCTTATTACCCAATCAATGCAGAATGCATTTTCATCAGTGGTTTGATAGGAGATGAAAGGAAAAGGTGTTTGGGAAGATATCCTGCTAAGAAAGGGTGGACTCTAATGACAAAACATCTAAGTGGGGTTCAGAGGCAGCTTCTAGCTTGGGGAATACAGGAGATGCTTCACCTTCCACAAATGGCAGATAAAGCATTAAGAAATAATATCCAGAAGGAAAAAACTGAGTTATAGTCTAAAAAGCATAATTTTCTTTAAGTAGTTTATGAAAGAAGTGAAGATGACAGCTGCCTTTTTCCTACTGTAAGCTGCTGATTACATTTGGTCATATTTCATTTTGTTTCAGCCCTTTCCTGCCTGTATGGATATTACCATTACATTTTTATGTCATTTTAGATTTTCTTTGTTGTCTTGTGGAGGAAATGGATTACATCCTTTTTGTCTGTGAAACCAAAGTAATTGTTTTGTTTGGAGATGGTTTAACACTGTATGGACTAAAGAGAACAAAAAGAGGTCAGGTGCTGAAATAGTCTCTCTCGAGGTGAGGTTTATTGTAATGGCTCTAAAGAGGGATCAAATCCACTTGACCCCAAAACTCATCTTAACCAACAACAGCACAAATCATTATATTCCAATGTATGGCCACTGCATGGTTACAGAATCTGCTTCTGTAAGAAATTCCTTTTTAGAGAAGGTTATATGCAGTTTACACTTTTTTATTCCTCTCTGTCTCATTCACCTGTGTAATCCTTAGCTTTCCACAAGGGAATTTTGTGTGTATATGTGTGTTTATTTATTTTTTTATTATTACTGTCTTTTTTTTTTAAAGGTAAATAGATCACACAAAACAATTATGTTGAAAACATAGGAGGTTCCCATATACTCACTCCCCAGCCCCCTTGCCCCCCCTCCTCCCACATCAACATCCCCTTTCATTAATAAGGCACATTCATTGCATTTGGTGAATACACACTGGCTCAGTGCCACACTACATGGACCATAGTTTACATTGTAGTTCACACTCTCCCCCAGTCCATCCAGTGGGTTATGGCAGTATATACAATGTTTTGCATCTGTCCCTGGAATATCATTCAGGACAATTCCAACTCCCCCCAGTGCACCATATCACACCTCTTCCTCCCTCTCCCTGCCTTCAGCAACTCCCATGGCCACTGTCTCCACATCATTGATACATTTACTTACATTGCTAGAGTCACCCTAGTTCTATAGTAGAATATCAGCAAGTCTACTCCAATCCATATTGTATTTCTCCATCCTGTCAACCCTGGGATGGCAATGTCCGTTCCACCTCTAAATCAAGAGGGGGCTTAGATCCCACATGGCTGATGGATGTGATTCTCCTGCTTGCAGTTGTAGACACTCTTGGTTCCCTGGTGTGGTGGTTGGCCATTCTCACCTCCCCTTCAGCTGTCCTGGGTAAGTCCAATGAACCACAGAGTAGGTGTTGCAACTCTGCTGAGGCTCAGGGCCCAGCTAGCCCATGGACAGTCCAAAAACTCAAGTCTCCTGAGCATACACAAACCCCAGCGCCAACCACAAGTTCAGTAAAAGTGACAGAAGAGGCATGTGGAGAGAGGACACATCTGAGTCCAACTCCATCACATTCAGGAGCACAAATTCCAAAGTAGGGCCCATTGGGAAGGCACTGAACTCCAGAGCCATCTGTCATGACCGTAGAACCTATGTGTCTCTGTAGCCCTCAGTAGCACTAGTACCTGGTATTGTATCTACTTTGGTTCTCTCTGAGGTCCTGCTGAGACGTGCGTAAGCGCAATCCCTCTGATAACCTCCCAACTCATTCCCACAATGGGATTTTTCATGTATTTGTTCATTCATTCAACCAACATTTATGTAGCATCTACTGTGTGTCAGGTGAGGTGCCAGGTGCTAGGTACAAATAAAGCATGATGCCCATTCTTTCCTAGAACCTAGTTGGGGATACCAAGAAAGAAAGAGACTGTGAAGATACAGAGTGAAATTTCTGCATTAGAGAGCTACCAAACCTGTTGTGAAAGAAGGGTACCTAAGCCAGAGAGAAGAAGAGCAGAGGAAATTTTCTGGAGGGAATCATGAACAGGGAGAGGAGAGTTGAGTCTGAGCTAACCGGGCCAAGAAGCATGAGGAAGGGTGCAACACATGATGAAGGAGGGTGAGAGAGGTGTTCCCCTCAGAGAAAGCAGCATTCACAAAGGCACTGGGGTCAGAGAGAACTGTCTCACATAGAGCCACATGCCAGAGCCCTAGGCTGGATGAGGTGTAGCAGGAGAAGACAGAGCAGTGGGCTGGGACCAAGCGGCAGAGGGCTCTCTAAACCCTGCTTGAAGAATGTGCACATTGGCGTAGGCAATGGGGGCCATAGAATGACTCCAGTCAGGCCACAGCTGCATTTCTGAAAGCTTATTCTAACTGCAGTATAGGAAATCCATGAGGGTTGTGTGAGACTGGTCATAAGAAACCCACTTAGGCAATCAGAGTAGTAATGTAGCTGAGAAAGGACCAGAGCCTGGACTGAGGTAGTAGAGAGATGGACAGACTGGGATGTATGTACCACAAATGAAGGAGTGTGGTGACTTTGGCTGAGCCACACTGGCTTTAAATATGCCAGGTCCGCACTGCCTTGGGGCCTTTATTCTCTTGGCCTGAAATGATTTTCCTCCAGATATTTGTGTGGCTCTCTCCTTCATCTTCTCAAATCTTGGCTCCAAATTCCACCTTCTGATTGAGGCTTATCCTGCCTACCTTGTTAAAAATTGCAACCCCCTCCCCCCACACACAGACACCTGAATTTCTATCATCCTTTTCAGGCTTTATTTTTCCTTGTGTCATTTATTCACCTTCTAATGTACTCTGTAAATTTAAATATTTTATGTTCATTGTTTATGGTCTTTCTCCCCTACTAGAACATAAGCTTTATGAGGTCAGGACTGGTTTTGTTTTATTTTTTCCAAGCTAATATCACCAGCTCTACAATGCCAGGTAAATAGTAGGCACTCGACTAACATTTGGTGAATGAATAACTGGTTGGATGTTGGGATTAAAGATGAGAGAGAAGACAAGGATGATGCCTGGTTGTCTTCTGGCTTGGGCAGATGCATGGGAAGGTAGGTAGATAATTCATTAAAATGAGGAGGAATACAGGAAGAAGAATAGGGAATGGGGTTGATGAAGAGTTGTGCTTGAAACATGTGCCAAGTGGTGAGATCAAGAGTCTCAAGATAGAAGTGAGACCCTGAGGAAGTTCAGGAAGCTTGGGAGTAGGGGCTGACAAGGGACCATGAACATGTTTTTTTGAGTGGTGTGGGGGCCCAGCTGCAGTTATGTAAGAATATGTAGTGACTGGCTGCAGGACTTTTCTTCAGCAGAGATCAACGTTGTGGAGATGGAGAAGATGCTTGATTTCATTAGCTGTTGAGCACTTGCAAGGCCAGAGCAGAGCGAAGAGAAGGGAAAGTAGTATGTTGAAGTTGTAAACAGCACCCTGGATTCTATTCTGGATAGGAAGGAAGGAGACTCGTGAATGGGGTAACTGACTGGGAAATAAAGGAGGAATTGAGGGGCTGGAGGTCTGGATGGCTCACCTGTGCTGAGAGTCAGGGTGAGTGTTGGAGGAATGGAAGGAAGCTGCTCATCATTTTGTATTCTTCATTCAACAGATATTTATTGTGCACCTATTGTGAGCCAGGTCTTATTGGAGAAACAGTAATGACTAGATCATCCCCTCCTTCAAGGAACATAGAGTCTGGAGGAGGACATTTGCTCTTAATCACTACTGAGTGAATAACACTGATGGCAAGACATTCAGCTTGCTTCCAAGCCACCTTCAAGAATATAAACACATTTTTATAGCCTAAGATGAATCTGATGCAGTGTATGCCTGTGTGTGTAATGTAAAATAATAAAAAATATTTGCCCAGCCTTTTTGTACCATCCATGTTACAATTCCCTTTCTCTCAAGATGACCGTGGGAAAAGAATTCACTAATATTTGTAGATTATTTTCCTACCTCCGTAATTTATCCAGTTTATCTTTAGAAATTTGTTCCTCACTAACTAATGCACAGGTTTATTTCTGTTTTAGTTAGTTGTCAGCGGTCTGTGCCTAAGATGAAAAAACAACACATTTTGTTTAATATCTGCTAACCAGGTTGACATGAAGAAAATTATACATTATTTATTTTTATGTATAAAAGTACTCTCCTCTCCTTCTCTCTCCCAATATTTACTCTATATAACACACTTTATTTGATATCTTCTTTAGAAAAAGATGAGCCCCCATATTTATAGATACTGTGCTAATAATACCTTAAATGAAACTAGCAGAATATTTAGATAATGGAGAGAAATATGCAAGCATAACAGTGCTTCCCTGAAAGCCAGTCACAAAATCAGCAAGTAAATATCTAGTCTTCCTCTAATCTATCCATCAGAATCATAAAGATTTGAATTAATAAATACCACACAATAGGAAAAATGAAGACATCATAAGATTTTATAATAGAAAATAGAGTTGCATTGATTTTTTATTAGCTAATGTATACGAGAAAGGCTCTGCAAAAACCTAAAATCTAAAAAGAAATCTATTCTAAAAACATCTTATATGTGTGATTTTCATGTTCTTCTCCAGGATTTTCTGCAATATGCATTCTAGTTTCAAGTCCAGATGTTGGGGTCAGGCATATTAACCATGAGTTTTGCATAAAACAAGTGTTATTTATGATCACAAAGAAATAAGAAGAGTTTGTTGCCATAAGCAGCCTAATCAGGGTCCCCACCTGTCCAGGCATGGCACCTAGAAATGCCTCACTTGGATCATATTCAGTGCCACTTGGTTTATGCAGCTGATAATGAACATCAGTAACCTAATTTACATAGCTAGTGTCGCCTGTTAATTGCCCATGGAGAGCCTGTTAGCAGCAGAGGTCACAGAAGCCAGGCACCAACAGAGCTGCAGAAAAACCCTGCTGTGTTGTTCTTCTCAGGTGACAGAGGCTAGAACCTCTTTATTATGAGTCATTATGGTTACTAAACATTTACTAATAGGATGAAGGGTGTGCACCACTGGAATTTCTTACAGCCCTGACAGTGTCTGAAAAAGCATGGCTTTGTGATAAGAGCATTCCGGTTACACATAAATGAAAGACTAAGAGTTGGGGAGAATCCTCAAAGATGTGAATGAGTTTTAGACTGAGTGGCATATTGTAAATGTGTTGAAAGTCTTTCAACTGTCTGTAATAGCGATTTAATGTATTATTTTACACAGGTGCCAAAAATTCTTTGGGAACATTGTCCCTATCAAAAAGTTCACTTTGCATGTCACATTTCAGGACTCAGTGTCCTAAAATGTGATGTGTAAATTTAAACATTTGTATCATATGTAAAGCAAAGTTGTCCTGAAGGTTTTTTGGGGGAGTCGAGGGAAGGGTGCATTATGGATTCATGCTTGAGAGTAGGAGCCTATAGTATATACTTGGGCTATATATTTTTTTCAATAAGCAAGTTTTCAAACTGCCAAAGTTATTAAATTAATACATCTCTCTAATATCTAAACGTCAATCATTGCTAAGTTGTATTATTTGAGCAAAGGAGTTCTTGTAAAAATGTCTATTCCACCTTAACGATGAAATTGCATGTTTTCATAGTGTATTTTGAAGTTGAATTCCCACTAATATGAATAACAATTAGAGAAAATTATTTTCAATTTTTCCTTTCTAATAATAATAATAATAACTGCTACCTGTATTGAGAGCTTGCTATGTGCCAGTCAGTGCAAGTGAATTAACTCATTTAATTCTCAAACATACACCCTTTGAAAAAGGACTTCCTATTAACCCATTTTACAGGTGAGAAAACTGACATGCAGCAAAATTTAAGTAACTTTTCCAAGGATATACTGCTGGGTGTATCTGAACTTGGGCAGACTGACTCCTGAGCCTATAGTCTTATCCTATGTCAAAGGCAAGCTGTAGTTTTACTTTAAGAAAAGGAAACTTTAACGTCCGCATAACCACACAGAACTCATACTACACTGAGGGGTGACTGAAACAATTTAGGTAAAAAGAGAACCGACCCAAATGCTTACCTTTAGAAACTGATGTAGCAAATTTGTCTCCCAACAATCATTATTGAATTTAAAAAAAGAAAGAAAATGAGATTTAAAATATTCATAGCATTTTAAACATGTGGAAACAAGAAAGTCAAGATATTTTTTAAAAATCATCTGTCAAAAGAGAAAGCTAACCCCAAAATGACAGTGTTACTTTATGTCATTTCTTTTCAAAAGTGTGAATCTCAGGAACTGTGATTTGCAGCAGTAAAAACAGCACATCAGAACTGGGAGGCCCCAGGATTCAGTCCCAGCTCTTCTGTTAACTCCCAGTGACCTTGAACCTGTTACTTCTCTGAGTCTCGGTTTCCACAATGCTAAAATCTTTTAGTAATCGCCAGAGTTTGTGCCAGCTCTAACATTTTATGAATGTCATCACACTAGAAGTTAGTGCAGAGCTCTTACACAATAGCTTAGAGTAAAAACTAAGCTGTTTTCAAAGACAATAATTGTGAACGTTTTTTTTTTTACTCTGGTGAGGCCAATGTCTGGGCAAACATTTTTTTTTCATTGATAATTGATCACATTAACTTTACCATGAGTCCATCTTTGATCATTCCCTGACACTGGTGAAGTCATAATTCTCCCCAAGAAGGCACTTTCAGATCTCATTCACAAACACAGTAAAAGAGCCTTATGGAATGGTTAGGAAACTAGGATGATGCCTATTAAATCAGCAACCAAGCCCACCTGCCTGCCCATCCTTCATCCTTTCCTTCCTTCCTTCCTTTTTCTATTTAGCTTTAAGACTAAATCAGTTCCTCTTTATAAAGAAATTGGACTCCAAGAAAATTAGTTAGAAAAAATGCTAAAAATCAGAGGTAGAGCCCAGTCTATCCATATTAGAATCATTTCCATTGAGCAGTGTAAATTGTGAAATAGTGACATAAACTGTGAAGGAGAAGCTGTCTTAATTTTATCTTCAGTGAAGCTTGTATGAAAATGTTGGGTCCTTTCCACCAACCTAATTCTGGAAGGGAGGAAGGGCTGGGAATAGATGAACTGTGAAATGAGTCTTTCAGATTGCAACAAATCTGCCAATAATCCTTTTATTGACTTAAAACTACTCTGTCCCAGTTGTCCCTTCACCTCTAAAAAATAGAGAGAAAATACATCTTAAATCGGTGAAGGAGAAATGAAAGCAATTTTTGTTGCAGGGTCTTTAGAGAAAAGCTGTCTGAGGAAGTCTTTTTCAGTGTACCAGAGACTTCTCCCATGGATGGACCTACAGTGTCCTGTTCCTTTTTTCTCTTGTAATTTTGTGCATATTTTAAGTGAGGGTTGTAGTGTGTGTCTCTGTCAAGGTTTAATTAAGATCTTAGTATTCATTATGTAAGCCCAAGGCATTCTTGTATCTCAAAGGAGCAGAGATAAACAGCAAAGGGTCAAACTTACTGAAACAGAAGTATGGCATCTTTTCTTAAAATTCAGAGTAAGTTTGGCATTAATGTGAAGGCTGCCATAGGACAGCTGCAGCATGCAGTGAGAAATTCGTAGTGCCTTTCAAATTCCTTTGTTTGTAAAATGTATCAAAGTGCCTGTGTTTGGCATCCAGGCACAAAAACAATGTGTATTAGTATATTCAGGACTATGAAAACTCATAGGTTTTTAAATCTTTAAGATTGCAGAAATCACTTTTATACATCAGCAGAACAGGTTTTTAAACTCATCTTAGAATGAGAAGAAATGTGAGTAGCCTACATGAAACATATGGTAAAAACTGTTCATTCAATTTGCATTTGTTTCTGGGAGCTGTACTTATTGCAGCTTATAAAACCAATTCACTTTAACTTCTGTTTCTCTGTATAATGAATTGTTTTATGTGTAATAAAGAAAACAGGAGCCCAAAAAACATGAGTACAAAAATGTTTTTGTTGCAAATCAAGAGGCCAGTATCTTGACCCAAATACAAGCAAAACTGAAAAGACTTCTCCTCCCAAAAGTAAGGAGCTTTTCCACTTCATTGGCAATGATTTTAAGAAAATAGAATCTATAAATGTCAATTGTTTAGAAGACAATGCAAATTTCCACTTTTACATTTCCTGGGTTATGTTGATTTAAATGTTGTCTCATGAGTTATCAATTTGAATTTGATCAACTAAAATACATTGCATTAAAAGAGAAATTAATATCCTTATTGTTATCATTGAAAACATTGAACCAACATCCAAATTATACTTTTCTGAAAAAAGATTCTTAATCTAATGAGTCCTTTCTGTTTGTTGTCACTCATAGCTGTACTTCTGACATTATTAATCACAGCTCATATGTTGACTTGCTATAAACTGTTTATAATGGCTTATTTGTAGCTTTAGGCTTCCTTTAATCTCCCCACAGAATTACAGAAGAGCTCAGTTCAATTGCTGGCATTATGAAATAGTTGATTAACGCCCAGGTTTCAAATTGTTAGTCTTTTTGCTTGTTATAAAGAACTGAAAAATCAGTATTTGCTACTCTTGCCAAAAACCACTGGGAATTTTCAAGATATTTCTCTGAAGACCTAAGCTCTGATGCTTTCACTTAATGTGAACCTCCTATTGAAGTCTTTTTTGGTAGCTTGAGCTCCCATTGCTACATATTCTTAGTTGTGGGGTCAGAAGCCCTGGAGTTAGACCTAAAAGCTCCTCTAGAACCCAGCCCTTATTTTCCTCAGGTTCCAAATTAGTTCACAGGAATGAGAATGTCTTCTGCAAAATGTATTACAACAAATGAGGTATGTAATTCTTTAGCAAACAATCCCCCCAAATTAGCATTTGCTCTCTTGCCTGAGGTCCCAGAAAGAAACAATAACCCAAAGAAAGAAGCCTGCAGTCTTCTTAATATAAATGGCAACACATAACTCTCTCTCTTTCCACGGGAACCATATGGCTTACAATGCTAGTGTTCTCCAGGATAGTGGAGAGATGGGCTAAGATTGTATTTACTTAGATATGCCAGAGAGCCTAAGCTGGACATCACAGTTTCCAGCATAAACAAGGGAAAGCTCCCATCCCTGCTCCATGTTTCCTTATTTCCCATAAATTGAGGATCAGATTCCTTAGCAAAGCCTTAAGACCATACAGTCTAACCCTGACCTCTTGATGCAGCAAGCAAGGATCTGCTAAAAAATACCTTCTCTACCATTCAGCTGGCCATCTTTCCTCTGAACACATTGCACGTTCTAATCTCTCTCGTCTCTGAATTTGCTTTTTTTCGTTGATTCCAGAGCTTCTTTTTCAGGGTTTCAGTCTAGTGTTTCCTTCTCAGTGAAACCCTTTCTAATCAGCCCATTTTATGGGGAGCACTTTGGTGCAGTAGATCCCAAACTGTTACCTGAAGAGCCTAAGGGAAAGTAGAGAGTGTATGGAATTATTAAAACTGGTGCCCAAATCTGTGCACCAAGAATTGTCAGGAACCTGAATAAAATTGAAAGTAGAACTATTGCCATGTGAGCAACCTATGAATTTTTTTTTTCATCAGTTTCATTTTTTACTTTTTAAAAAAATTTTATTGAAGTGTATCATTCATACACAAACATACATAAAGAATAAGTGGACAGTAATAGTTGTGAACTTACAAAACAAACATATATAACATCACACAAGATTCTCACACCTCACCCTACCACAATACCTTACATTGTTGTTAAACTTTTTTTTTTTTAATATTATGAGATTTTATAAAATTGTCTGATTTGTCTGTGAGGATACATGAGTCCAAATTCCGTAGGACAGGCCCCAAACTGGGAGCTCTGATGAAAGTTTTCAATTAATGATTAGAGAGCATTGTCCAAATATTACTATAACCAAAGTATTTTCCCCCAACCCTCCATATTATTATCTTTATGCATGAACATACATAAACGATAAGTCTGTAATAAAAGTTGTGAACTTACAAAGCAAACATGCATACCATCATACAGGGGTCCCATACATCAACCCTCCAGCAACACCTTGCATTGTTGTGAGATGATTTTCACAAATTATGAAAGAATGTTGTCAAACTCTTACTACTAATTATAGTCCTTATCTTATATTGAGTGTATTTTCCCCAAATCCACCCTATTACTATTTTTTAAATATATTTTTATGACAGAAGTTGTAAACTTATAAAACAATCATGCACTTGTGCAGAATTCCCAAACAACACCCCTCTATCAACATACCACACTGTGGTGGTACATTTCTTACAAATAATATAATATCATCTGATTGTTACCATGTCCATAGTGTACATTTGGCACACATTTTCCATACTGCCCCATTATCAACACATTATATCTTTGGCATAGATGCAAGAATATTATATTATTACTGCTAACCACAGTCCATAGGTCACTCCAGTTGTATCTTTCTCATGCTTCTCCACATTCCTACCACCCTGCAGTAGTGATGTATATTTGCTCTAGCTAACAAAGAATACTCTTGCATCTGAACCATCAACCACAATTCTCATCCACCTCTTAGTTTACTGTGCTATTCTGTTCCTAGAGTATTCTCTAGCGTTCTGCTAATTGGCATTTACATCCCCAGACTACCATTTTCAGCAACATCCCCATTTATTAATTAGCTATTACTCTATGTTACCATTCACTCTATACATTTCCACACTTTTACCATAAAGCTAATTAAAACTGCTACATACATTAAACATCAGTAGTCTATCTCAGTCCTCCTCTTATCTCCTTTAAGAATCTACCACCTACCACCAGGTCTTGAAAATATTTTCCTACAATTTCTTCTAGAAGCTTTATGGTTATTGCTTTTATTTTTAGGTATTTGATCCACTTTGAGTTAATTTTTGTATAAGGTGTGAGATAGGGGTCCTCTTTTCTTCTTTTGACTATGGATATCCAGTTCTCTCAGCATCATTTGTTGAATGGACTGTTCTGCCCGAGCTGTGTAGGTTTGACAGGCTAGTTTAAAACCATTTGACCATATATGTGAGGGTCTCTTTCTGAACCATCAGTTTGGTTCCGTTGGTCTATGTGTCGGTCTGTATGCCAGTACCATGCTGTTTTTACCACTATAGCTAGGTAATACAATTTAAAGTCTAGAGAGGAGAGTTTGCTTTTCCTTTTTAAGATGTTTCTGGCTGTTCAGGACCATTTACCTTTCCAAATAAATTTGATAATTGTGTTTTCAGTTTTTTAAAAATGCTGGTGGACTTTTTATTGGGATTGCATGGAAGCTGTATATCAATTTGAGTAGAAGTCACATCTTAATGATATTTAGTCTTCCAATCCATAAGCATGGAATGTTCTTCCACTTATTTAGGCCTTTTTTAATTTCTTTTAACATTGAGTTGCAGTGTTCTGAATACAAGTGCTTTACCTCCTTGGTTAAGTTTATTCCTGACTTTTTGAGTTTTATCTCTCATATTTTATTTTCACCACTCTTGACAATTTTAGTTACTTTCATTGATATAATCTTCATTTTTAGACCCTCTTCTAGGCCTCTCTCTCCTTTCTTTTCTTTTCAGGCTCTACCACACCCTTTAGAATTTCCTTAAATCTAGTTCCTTGGTTAGAAATTCTCTCAGTTTCTGTTTATCTGTGAAACTCTAACTCATCCTCATTTTTGAAAGACAATCTTGCTAGATATAAGATTCTTGGCTGAAAGTTTTTCTCTTGTATTATCTTAAATATATCATACCACTGTCTGCTTGCCTTCATGGTTTCTGGTGAGAAATCAGCACTTAATCTAATTGGGTATCCCTTATATGTTATACATTGCTTTTCTCTTGCTGTTCTCAGAATTCTTTCTTTGTCTTTGGCACTGACATTCTGATTAATATGTGTCTCAGAGTTGGTCTGTTAGGATTTTTTCAGATGGGAATGTGTTGTGCTTCTTGAACATGGATATCTATGTCCTTCAATAGGGTTGGGAAATTTTCTACCATTATTTCTTCAAAGATTCCTTCTGCCCCTTTACCCTTCTCTTCTCCTTCTGGGACATGATGCGTATGTTTGCACAGCTCTTATTATCTTTTAGTTCCCTGAGACCTTGTTCAATTTTTTCCATTCTTTTCTTCCTCTGTTCTTTTGTATGTTCACTTTCAGAGGCCATTTCTTCAAGCTCACCACTCCTTTCTTCTGCCTCTTCAAATCTGCTATTATGTGATTCCAATGTTTTTAACATTTCATTTATTGTGCCTTTTATTCCTATAAGATCTGCTATTTTTCTATGTAAGCTTTCAAATTCTTCGTGCTCATCCAATGTCTTATTGATATCCTTAATCTCTTTAGCCATCTCATTGAATTAAGATTTGTTTGAATATCTATGATTAGTTGTCTCAACTCCTTTATGTCATCTGGAGGCTTATCTTGTTCCTTTAACTGGACCATAGTTTCCTCTTTCTTGGTGTGGATTGTAACTTTTTGTTGGTGTCCTGGCTCCTGGTTTATTCTGGGTGCAGTTTTTCTTTTTAGTTTAGAGCTTCCTGCCATTTCTCCCTTGCTGGTTGTGCAGTAGGAACCAAAGCTGTAGGTGGTGCTATAAGCTGTGGAGGCTCAAGCTGCCCTCATTACCCCAGGGACCAATGAAGCTTCTCCCAACTTTCTCCTTTGCCAGTAGGGACAGAGTCACAGCTGTGTGGAATAATCCAAGTCGTGCATGCCTAGACTCTGTTTGCCCAGAGAGACTGATGAAGCTTCACATCCCTTTCTCCCCTGCCTGGGACAGGGATAGAGCTGCAGGTGTGAGCAGCAGTCTATGCAGTGCGAGTCCAAGATGACCACAGTTGCCCCTATAGACTTCTGATTATTCAGTCCATGCCAGCAAAATGTACCTGCAGTTACCTGGATAGGCTGTTGCAGGGCCTGCTAGCCTCCTCCCTGCCAGAAGTGGGGCTGATGCCTAGGCTGGGGCTGCAGGCTGATCTGGGTAAAAGAAATGGATTCCTGCCATCATTGTGATTTTCAGTCAGCCCAGCTTCCCCCCAGGCTGTGGGCCGAGTCAAAAGGGTGGCTACCAGCCTCTTTCTAACCTGGACAAGTTCAAACTTTAGCTGTTCTTAGGGTTATACTCAACACAGCTGAATCCACCAATCAGTAGCTCAAATCAGTGGCCAACTGTCTCCTCCTCCCCTGTTTTTAGGAAATTGAGCTTCAAATTCCAGCCACAGAATAGCTCGTGGGCAGCCTGTGCTGCCAAAGTAGGATGCTTACTGGCCTCCACGGCTTGGCTGGTAATTTCCCGGAGAAGCTGGTGCAGGTCCCTGCAGCTTCCTCCCTGCTGGAGGTGGAGTTGGGGCCTATGCTAGAGCTGCAGTCTGATCTGGTTGGAAAGAATCTGGTCCCCACCAGGACTGTGATTTTCAGCCCAAGCTGCTTAGCCTTGTGCCAGGCATGGAGTTAAGATGGCGGCTCCCAGGCTCTTTCTGGCTTGGACAGGCTCAAACTTCAGCTGTTCTTAGGATTATACTTTAGTCCGTTGAATTTACTCACCAGTAG
Source organism: Dasypus novemcinctus (assembly GCF_030445035.2). Lineage (NCBI taxonomy): Eukaryota > Metazoa > Chordata > Mammalia > Cingulata > Dasypodidae > Dasypus > Dasypus novemcinctus. The sequence goes on along the minus strand of NC_080684.1, from coordinate 82,876,908 downwards.
CTGAAATTGGTACCCAACCGTCTCTTCCTCCCCCACTTTTGGGAAGTGGCACTTTCAGTTCCAGCCACAGAACAGCTCCTGAGGCCCTTTGTGCCTCCAGTGAAGGATGGGCACTGGCCTCGGGGGCATTAGTCTTCTCTGCAGGTAAGCAGTCTCCTTCCATTCCTTCAAGGACGTTGCAGGATGCTCTTTTGGCCTCCTGTAGATCCCAAGGAAGTGCTTCAGCTAGCTCCAGAGAGCTCTGGGTGTTTGCTAACTTCCCTGTAGCAGGAGCTGACTCTAGGAGCTCCTTACTCTGCCATCATCTTGCTGGTTCTCTCAAACTTTTTTTTTTTTAATATTAAGAAGGGAACACATACCCAGAAGGATAATGATGCACCATAGTGCATTATGACAAAATTTAGCTAGAAGGCACTTTATAAACAGACTTTCCCTCTGAATATTTAGTTTATGAGCCATTCATTTAACTTTCTCTGCTTTCAGAAGATGTATGGAGCTCTTACACTTGTAAGATGAGGAGGCCTGCAAGTACCTTCATTCATCCCAGGTTTACCGAGCCTCAGAAATAGCTGATCCAAACCTTTAATATAACTCTTTTTAAAAAATTTTTTATTTTATTCTATTTTTAAGATGCTTTAGATTACATATGTTACATTGAAAATGTAGGGGATTCCCATACACCTTACCTCCTCCCCTTCCACAGTTTTCCCCATTAACAATGTGTGGTACATTCATTACAACTGATGAACATACATTGAAGCATTGCTACTAACTGTGGTCTATAGTTTACATTATGGTTTACACTTTGTACTGCACAATTTTATAGGTTTTGACAAAATGTATAATGGCCCGTATCAGTCATTGCAGTGTTATGCAGAACAATTCCAATGTTCCAGAAATGCCCTGTGTTAGACCTATTCTTCCCTCTTCCTCCCCTCAGAATCTCTGGTGACCACTGCCTTTTTATCAATGCTCCTAGTTCTTCCATTACTAGAATAATAAGTCACTTTAGTCTATAGTTGCATTCTCCCCTTATTTTGTTCATTCCTCAATCTAGAGGATTTGTGGATTGCGAGGCCCACTCGGCTTATGATTGAGAGGGGGCTTAGACCCCATGGAGCAGATAGGTGGAACTGTCTTGTTTGCAGTTATAGATATCCTCTGTTTTGGGGGTGGGCATTGTCCATCCTCACCTTTTGTTTGTTGTCCAAGACGAGTCATATGAACTGGAGAGAAGGTGTTGGCTGCAACTCTATTAATATTCAGGGCTCAACCAGCATATGAACAGTCAGATGATTTAAGTCTCTGGGACACATATTTAACAGGTATAGTGCTAATTATAGGTTCAGATAAAAGTGGCATAAGAACCACATGTAGGAAAATTATAAATGAATTCAACTTCAGTACAATGGGGGGATAGGTTATCATATATTCCAAGGTAAAGCTCACTGACAGGGTGCTGAATTCCTGGGGTTGTCTGCCCTGCCTAAAGTGTCCAGATGTCTTTTAGAGTCTCTTAAACCCCTACTTTGGCCAACTTCATTCATTCACCCAATCAATGATGTTGCCTTCCACCTCACCAAGATGATGAAGGAAAGTAGGCATGTTTTCCTAGAACTTATTGCCTCTCTATCGCTACACTTACCAAAGTAACACCCTGTAGCAGTTTGATATTATTGATGAATTCCAAAATAAATATTGGATTATGTTTGTAAACTGATATTTTCCTCTGGGCATATGAGATTATATTGGATTCATAGGTTTACTTGATTAGGTAATTATGTCAATCACTTGTGCCAGTAGGGTATTGAGTCCCTACCCTTTAGTGGGTGGGGACTCACAGATAAAGGCATGGCAAAGGACAGATTTAGGGGTTCTTAATGTTGGAGTTTGATGCTGGTCTTAAACTGGAGCTCCAGGGAGAGAGACAGAGCCATTCACCTGATAATCTACAGCTGACCTTGTGGAGAAGATGAGAGCTGAGTCCAGAGGAACCCAGGAAGCCTGAACCCTCACAGACATCGGCAGCCATCTTGCTCCAACACATGAAAATAGATTTTGGTGAAGGAAGTAACTTGTGCTTTATGGCCTGGTATCTGTAAGCTCCTACCCCAAATAAATACCCTTTATAAAAAAACAACCAATTTCTGGTATTTTGTGTCAGCACCCCTTTGACTAATACACACCTAGACTCATCTACTTAGAGAAATATGTGTCCCTGCTTCAATCCAGCGCTCACCACTCTCTCTGTGCTCTATGTCTATTCCCACCCACCTTCTTCTACCTCTATCAGTTCTTCTTTCCTTCATTTAGTTTCAAGGCTGCCTGAAATGTGACCCCAAAACTATCAGACTGTTCAATTGCCCAAGCCTCACTCACACCATGTCTCATTCTTAATTCATGCAGGCATATCAGCCTGTCATGCCTTTGCATCCCTTTTTCCCTGTGAAAATCCCATATCTCCCTCAAGACCTAGTTTACAATATCCTCACCTCCTTGAAAATGTCCCCTTTCATCTCAGAAATAACTGCTTCCTCTTCTGTGCACATTGTCTTTTTATTATAGGATTAATCACAGTCTAATGTGATAGCTTCATATGTACATACTTGCTTCCCCTTTAGATTGGAAATTCATTGAGGGGTCCTGTCTTATGAATCATTGTTTCTCTGTTACATAGCTTTCTCACCCAGTTGGTAATTTAACACATACTTATTGAATAATTTTGCTTTTCTTTCCCCTCATTGGTAGGACTTAAGCGTATATACACATTTCATTTTTGTTATTTGTGTTCTCTAGTAGAAACTTTGATTTGGTGACATGCCTTCCTATTAATTCTTCTAGACATAAGAGAATATATGCTTTAGAAAACTGTTTTGGATTTTCCTCTTTTGTTCCTAGCTAGTAGCAATTATCTATCCTCCTGGGCTCAAAGAGGTTATTCAGGATCTGCCTGCAGCTGCCCTCCCCTGCATCCTCATTTCAGGCTACCTTATCTAACCTCTAAAGGGAAGTGGCAAATAATAGCACTGACCATCCTCCCTCTCCTTAAAGTCATTGTAAATAACAAAGCATATGAGAAGGGTAACATTTATTAGGCCCATGCCACACACATGCACACACATAGAAAATCATCTCATCTGGTAAACATATCAATTTATACACAAATAACATATTAAATCCTCTCAGTAGACCCATGAAGGAGCTATGAGTCTTGTCTCCATTTCACTGATGAAGAGTCTGAAGCTGAGAAATGTTAAATAACTTCCCTAAGATCCAGCCTCTAAATATTAGAGTCAGAATTCAAACATGGGTCTGTGTGACATCAATGCCAGTGTGCTTTCTGTTACTCATACTCCTTCAAAAGTAGTGAGAATTGATCAATTGTATGGCTTGTCTGTATGACCTGTGGCAGATAACGCATAGCTATGCTATGTATACATCATAAAAATATATACATTATTTACTAAACCATGATGAATACAACCCCAAATATTTTCCTAACTGCTGATATATGCCTCTCACAGAAGAACATCATTCACTGAGTAATTTAATTTATATTTGCGACCTTTTCCTAAGACGGGACTCCAATAAAAAAACCAAAGCCCGAAGAAGAGCAGATACTTCCAAAATATCCGATCCCAGAGAATAACCCCATTCTGGACTTTAAAGTACAGGACTGACAAACCATGACTTTTGAGAAAGATATCACATCATTTGTTTTGTCTTGTACTGAGAAAAATTGACACTCCCCATAATTAAATTAAGGATCCTATACAACTTACTAATTTGGAAGGAACGCCAAGTTCATATGACTGTGCCAATTTTAAGAGAGGAGGGGGAGGGCAGCAAAGGTGTTTTGCAGGTCATAAATATTTGAGGAACTTGTTTTTTAAAAACCACTGGCCAAGAGCTGTTTGATTTTTTAAAATTAGATAAATAGAAGAGTTATAGAAAAAAAATAGAGGAATTACAGAGTTCTCATATACTCCCCTCACGCAAGCAGTTTTCCCTGTTAGTAACACTTTGCATTACTGTGGTATCTTTGCTACAACTGATGAAACAATATTATTTTAATTATATGACTAACAATAGTCCATAGTTTACATTAGGGTTCACTTATTCTAGTAGCATATACATAACCTAAAATTTCTACTTCTAACCACATTCAAATATATAATTCAGTGATGTTAATTAAATTCACAATGTTGTGCTACCATCAGTCACCACCCATTCCTCTTCCCCACCCCAGTTCTTTAATCTTATTAGGACTCCCTTGTACATAACACATTACTTTTCTCTTACAGCTTTCAGAACTCTTCCCTTGTCCTCAGTATTCAGCACTTTGACTACTTTGTGTCTGGGCATGGTTCTCTTCAGGTTTTTCTTTTTGGGGTACATTGGAGTACTAGGTGTGCATATTCATGTCTTTGATTAAATTTGGGACTTTTTCTGCCATATTTCTTTGAGTGTTCCTTTCTCTCTTCTTTTGAGACTCCCATAATGCTTATATTGGTATGCTTGGTAGTAGCCCACAGGTTCTCTTAGGTTCTGTTTACTTTTTTCCCTTCTTTTTTCTTTCTCCTCCTCAGCTTGAATCACTTCGATTGTTTTGTCTTTGAGTTCAGTGATTCTTTCTTCTGCCAGCTCCAATCTGTTGTGAAACCCTCTAGGGAATTTTTCATTTCAGGTATTATGTTCTTTAACTCCAGTTTTTCTAGTTGGTTACATTTAAAATTTTCTATCTCTTAATTGAGATTCTCATGTTGTTCATTCATTGTTTTCCTGATATCATTTAGTTCTTTCTCTGTGTTTTCTGTTATCTCCTTGAGCATTTTGAGGATCTTTTTTTTTTAAGTCTTTATCTGATATGTACAAAATCTGGTCTTCTTGTTTGATGATTCCTGGATTTTTATCTTGTTCCTTTGGATATGCCATTATTTCCTTTGTCTTGTAATCTTTTGTTGTACACTGGACATTATAATATTTTAAAGTGTTAACTCTGGGATTTAGTCCCTGAGCTGCCTGTTCCTTAAGTTTGTACCCTGCCAATGATATGACAGAGATTTCCTTGCATGCCAGCAGCAAACAAAAACAAACCAAAGCAAAAGCAACCTTTCATAGTCTTTGTAAATTGGCTGTGTTGGCTGGTGCTCTCCTTCAGAGCTTAGCCTTCCTATCAAGAAGATCATCCCAAGGCAAATGTGAAGCACAGGGTACTCTCTGTCTTTCCTGAATCTGTATCTTGTCCTAGGCTTGTGCTTGCTAGTGGCATTAGCAATTCCCCTTTATAGGAACTTGAATGTCCCTTCTACTCCCCATAAAAGTTTTTCTCTCCCTCCTGGGTGCTCTAATGTATAAGTTAAAGCAGATCCTTTGCCCTAGGCCTCTTTGACTTAATTGTTCCTTATACTGCTTAAGCTGTCCCCAAGCTGCTTCTTCCTGCAGAGCAAGTTTTGAGAAGGGAAGCCAGAGACAAGTTTCCTGGTTTAGTCTTTCAGACTGCTCCCTGATAGATTGGCACTGACATACAGGCACCACCCTAGTATGACCATAGAGGTTACTCTGCTCCCTCTAGAACCAAGACAGGGACTACAATGAGAGTAGAGGCTGATTCAAGACCACACCAGGGAGGGGATGGTGGACCCTGGTAGGGCACCCTGAGCATTTTTTAAAGATACCTTTTCTTGATTCAGTGCTTGTTCAGTTACTGCAGCCCCTTAATTGCTTTACAGAGTTCTGAGAAAGATGGCTTTACCCATTTTTTTCTAGTTGTTCAAAGAATCTCTTGGGAAATGGCACCCTGGAACATCTTGGTCACACACTAGTTTGATTTTTACATCCCTGCTTCCCAAAGTTTTCACACTGATTATATATTAATATAGGTAATTCTACTTTTAAGCCAATGCAATTTTAGAAATTATTTATGGGTAGGATCATGAAAAACAGATTATTTTTACCTCCATATATATTTTCTTCATTTAGTAAATACTCTAGTTACTGAGCGCTGAATATATGCCAGGCATTCCATACAGTTTTGGCAAAGAACCAGAGTGATCATTTTCAACATCAGAATATTGACTCCAGAATATGTTCCAGAATATGCTTCTATTTTTTAAAATTGTCTAATAAGCATATCAGGCAGCAATAAACAATGTGTGGGCATATTTAAGGCATTGAAGTCCTTTGGGATGAGCAGATCGGCAAAATATGATATGAGAACATGTTTTCAGTATAAATAAGACTCCTGGATATTGCAACTGCCTTGACAAATATAGCCAGGTGTCAAATTCAAGTACCTTTGTTTAGAATTTTCAAAGAATATGTAATGAAAAATAAGCATTTTGCAAGGAAAGAGCTTAGAAAGGGATAGATTCTAAATAGATAAATAACTTTTAAGGAAGATTCAGTAAAAGGATTGAATTTATTCAATGAGAAATTGGTGAAATTCTCAATGACTTCCATGTAAGTTGACACCAAGGATATAAAACCTCCATTTTCCTAAATCTGTTTCCAAATGAAAACATCACATCTCTTGAAAGCCACCATTTTTTAAATGTTGTCCTGCCATCATAACTATATTCCAGTTATCTAAACAGTGTATTTAAAAAAATATGCAAGAAATAGCATTGCACTAAGAAATTTAGAATTAGATTCCAAACAGCTAGTTATGTATGCTTTGGCTCCATGGTGAGAAAGCACGGCTTTGAAATCTAACAGACTTAAACTTTGTTAAAATTTGACTCTGCTGCTTGCATAACCGTGCTTTGAACCTGTTTCCTCATCTGTAAAATGAGGGATAATATTGCATTCTATACAGATTGTAAGGATCTAATGTGATAAAGTTTGCATCAAGCCTGGCCCATAAATTGGTCTTATTTTTCAGCATTATCTCTACATATCATCCACTCATTTTAGGTCTTAACAGTTTATTTCAGTGGTAGAAATGAAAAGGAACAAATTCAGTTCTAGAACCTCCCATGCCCTAAAATATGTAAATTGTTTTCTACAGTACCATTTCCTGGAGTAGTTTCCATTCCCACCCCTGGCACATTCCTGATTCCCCTAGCAGCCATACCACCCACAGAACGGTGAAACATTTTCCTGGTCTACTCTGAGCAACTGTGAGTCCTTCTGTGTGCACAGTTATTTTTATATACTATGCATATTTAACCAGGAGAACAAGGCTACTACTCCAAGGTTGAGGAATAGTGAGTGATGCTTAAGTTCTTCTTCCCTGAGGCTTGTGTGTGGACCAGGCAGCCTTTTGGTTGGGGGTTCCTGATGAAACCAAAGTGGTGGCCTCAGTCTCGATGTGAACCAGCCCACCGTTCCTGGAGGAACAGTCTGCTCCCAGTCCCAGATCATAACTAAGCCTGACTGTGATTTACACTGGAACAAGATCCACTAAGGGCCAAGTGGGCATTCTGCTTCCCTATCACTGCCTCATCCTCAAAGGCAAAACTTTGTTTGTTCATTAAATCAACAAATCGGTTCTGAATGCCTACTACGTGCCGGGCCCATGCTAGGTGCTGGGCCAATCTGAATAAGCATCCTCCCTGCCTCATGGATCCACAATCTAGAACCGTGGGAGAAACAAGCAGAGGGCAATCGGAGAGAATCGCAGGAGGAGCTACTTAACGAGAGCAGCTGCCGAAGACCACTCCAAGATCACTCTAAGCTGAGTGGTGAGGAAGGAGAAGGAGCCAGGCATGTGAGGAACAAAGAGAAGAGTGTAAAAAAGTGAAGTTCTTCCAATTACACATAGTGAACACCTTCCGTGTGCCACATGTTGTGCTGGGTGTCAGGGCTGCTACGAGAAGGTTGATGCAGCCTCTGCTCACACTGATGGGGTGGAGAGACATGGCACAATACTTTTATGTGGGCTTGTGATGGTGTTCAGAGCTCCAGCACCAGGAGAAAGTGCATTGAATTCTTCTCCCTGTTCAGCTCCCCATCCAGGGAACTACTCAGAACTCTGTAAACCCAAGTGAAATTAATTTAGATTTTTTCTGGAACCAAAGCTCTTTAAAAGAGGAGTGAAAGCAGTAGAGTTGTAAACTCTCTGATGTTGAAAGGCAAAATTCATTCTGTTCCTATATCTCAAATTCAAGTTTTTTTGTTTGCTTTTGTTTTTTAGGAAAATTAACCCATAAAGATAGAAAGAATCTCCATGTTTTCTGAGGCATGGTTGGAAAGATGTCTTTGCCAGTCAAGTTGTCCTAATATTTACAGCATCCATGTCCTATCATCTTTTGCACTTGTCTAGAATCTCTGAACAAGAATCTGAGCATATTTTCTTATTATTTTTATACCACTTTGTTTTTATATAATGCTTCATATTTTTCAAAGGATTTTCACATCTTTTTTGATTGCCCATAATAACTGTGAATTAGGAAGAGAGGTTTGGAGGATTAATAAGGCAAAAAGTTAGCAGAAGTTATGCTTCCATTTCATTGCAGGGTTCCCTCCCTCTCCTCCCTGTGCTTCTGAATATGGAACATTCCATATTTAATGTTTTTATTTTTGAGAGAGAACACAACACAATGGAGTGAAAAATGCCTAGGCCTTGTGGCAGAAAGATGTGGTTTTTTTAAATAGGGACACTGTTGCCAAGTTAATATGTCATCTTGAGCCTCAGTTTTCCCACCTGTGGATAGAGACAACAATACCAGCTCAGAGAGTTTATGGGGATTAAACAAGGTAACACGGAAAGCACAACAGGCACAGAGTCTTTGCCCTCCCCTGGCCACTTCTCAATACTTGGGAGAGCCTGAACCCAGCAGGTGCATTGCTGGTGGTAGTCTCAGAGCTTCATCTTCCCTGCCAATCCTGTTCCTCTCGATCCAGATTTTCCAGAGTCATCCTTAAAAAAACTCTCTCCTTGTCTCAGAGACAGATAAAGTAGATACAACCCCAGGTATTGGTCCTTTTGAGGGCTAAAGAGACCCACAGGTTCTATGGTCATGGCAGATGGGGTTCACTGCCATGTCAGTTGGCCCTTCTTTGGAGCTGGTGTTTCTGCGTGATGGAGCTGGACTCAGATGGGATCTCTTTTCACAAGCCTTTCATGCTACTTTACTGGAATTGTAGTTGGTGCTGGGGCTTAAGATATATCTAGGGGATTTGAATCTCTGGATTGACAATATGATAGCCAGGCCCTGACCTCAACAGACTACAGCTCCTACACTCTGATTTATTGGACTTACTCCACTCAGCTAACATGGAGTTGAAGAATGTCAACCACCACACCATGGAGCCTAGAGTGCCTACAACTGAAAGCAGGAGGATTGCATCCAATATCCATGTGGAATGTAAACCCCCTCTTGACATAGATGTGGAATGGACACAACCAAGCCAAGGTCCACAGGAAGGAGGAATACAGTAAGGATCAGAGTGGACTTAATGATATTCTATTCATGAACTATTGTGGTTAATAATCGAGAAAATATGGCATTGATGTGGAAAAAGTGGCCATGGTGGCTGCTGGGTGCGGGGAAAGGGAGGAAGAGAAGAGATGTGGAGGCATTCTCAGGACTTGGAGTTGTCCTGGGTGGTGCCCCAGGGACAAGTGCCGGATGTTGTATGTCCTCCCATGGCCCACTGGATGGAACGTGGGAGAGTGTGGGCTATGGTGTGGCACACGGGACATGGGGTGCAGCGATGCCCGGAGATGTACTCACCAGATGCAATGGATGTGACATGATGATGGGGGAGAGTGTTATTGGGCGGGGGGAGTGGTGGGGTAGGGGCGGTGGGGGCGAATGAGGACCTCATACTTTTTTAATGTAATATCTTTTTTTAAAAAATGAATAAATTGAGTAGAATTTGAAAAAAAAAAACTCTCTCCTTTACCACCTTACATCCATTACTCACCAACCTTGTCATTTCTGCTGCCTGGTTATTTCTCAGATCTGCTCCATCCTCCCATTGCCATTCATTTATTCATTCAGCAACAATTTATTAAGCACCTACTACATGCAGCGACTGTGCTGAATGCTAGAAATAAATAGTGACCAAAATTTAATGCCTGACTCTCATTTCCACTTGAATTATTTCACTTTACTAACCTGTGACCGGTGTCTTCTCAGTCCAGTCCATTCTCAATAGTGACATCAGTATTAGGTTTATAAACCAAATCTGATGCCATGGCCTCCCCTCTTTAAAACTTTCCTATTGGGAAGCAGCTGTGACTCAAGTGATTGAGCTCCCACCTACCACATGGAAGGTCCTGGGTTCAGTCACTGGTGCTTCCTGGAGAATATGAGCAAGTCAGTGAGCTGGAGCAATGGGCAGGCATTGTGAGCTGATGCCACAAAGAGACACAAAGAGGGAAGATAAGGAGAAACATGGCAAAGCAGGGAGCTGAGATGGCTCAAGCAATTTAGTGCCTCTCTCCCACATGGAGATCCCAGGTTCGGTTCCTGGTGCTTCTTAAAAAGGAGACAAGGGAAGCAGCTGTGGCTCTATCAGTTGGGCTCCCATCTACCATATGGGAGGCCCTCTGTTCGCATCCCGGGGCCTCCCTGTGAAGGCAGGCTCACCAGCACACTGTGGAGCGCCATCAGCCTGCAGATGCAGCAGAGCGCCGTCCAGCCCACAGGTGCCGTGGAGAGCTGACTGAGCAAAAGGTGATGCAACAAAAGAAGGGAGACAAGCAAGAACACAGAAGAGCCAGCAGCGAATGAACACAGCAGACAGCAAGCAAGCCACAAGGAGGGAGGGGAAAATAAATAAATACAGACACAGAAGAAATGGACACAGAGAGCAGACAGCATACAAAAAGTTGCAAGGGGGGGGATAAAGAAAGAAGACAAGCAGACACAGAGCGCATACAGCAAATGCACACAGAGAACAGATAGCAAGTGCAAACAACAAAGGGGGCAGGAATAAATGAATAAATAAATCTTAAAACAAATTTCCCTGTTGATTGGCTTTCTACTGATTTCAACATTATAAAAACCACTTATGTTTATTGAACATGCACTATGACCAGGCATTGTTCTAAGCACTTTACAGTTAGTGTCTAATTTAATTATGTGGAAGTCCAAATGCCATAAAAGGACCTTATCAATCTGACTAAAACCCACCCTCAAGGCCTCATTTCCTGCCTCTCCCACACACAGTTCTCCCTTCCTACAAATAAATAAGGAAAAACATGGATTCTTTAACCATAAACAGACGTGTTGTATTCTTATGTTCTTGCACATAATGTATCCTCTGCCTGAACTTCCTTTCCGTTAGCTCTCTAAACTGGAAAGCCCCTAGTCATCCCTGAAGGCCTCTCACCTACTTCATGAAGCCATCTGCAACTCCCCTAGGCGGAGATTGTCACTCCGTACTCTGTGCTTTCATCACAGTCTGAACATAACCCACTTAGAGTATCTGTCCATTCATCTAGTAATTTCTTGTCTTCCCCACTAGCCTGGCAACTCCTCAAGGCAATTATAATGTCTGATTCACATCTGGAAGCCCCTAAGCAACCTAGTATTGGCCAACACAGTCAACCCTCAAGTATAGTTTTTGAATGTATGAATGTATACTAAGTGCTGCATTGAATATGTCCACCACCAAGCGTTACTCTCAAAACAGAAGCTGCCAGTAGGGATTTGGAACTGTAGGAATTGTAACAATTCCATCTAGGACACAGTGATCAACTTTTATAAAGCTGACTCTGGTTCTTTCATAAGCTCTCTCCCCTTAGTGCTTTGCACTTTCAGTAACAAAGGTAATAAAACTCTATGCTTAGTTAAAACAAAGGGTGTCGCTGAACATATGTTGTTCCATGTAGGGTTAGGTCTTGGCTGGCCTGGATCTGGGAAGATGGAAGTGTTGGCAGACTGGGCAGAGAATTGAAGAGAATCTTTTCTTCTTCTTTATATACTGACTCTACGGACTCCACCACCTACACTGTGGGGATAATAACTTTCAAACTTTCAAAGGAAGCTTTCTGTCTAAATTTTAATCAAAGACCAAACTGAATACTTATAATCTGATAAAGGAAAACCAGGCAATTGACATAATTTTTGATATATTATTTTTATTAGAGAAATTGTAGATTTACAGGGGAAAAAATCATACAGATAATACAGAGTTCCCATATATACCACACGCCATCCCCACTATTAATACCTTGCATTAGTGTGGTATATTTGTTACAGCTGATGAAAGAATATTATTGTAATTATACTGTTAACTATAGCTCATAATTGACATCAGGGTCACTGTGTTGTATAGTATTATGATGGGTTTTAAAGTTTTTATTCTAGTAACATGTATACAACCTAAAATTTCCCTTTTTAATACCCCAATTATCAATATCTTCTAGAAGGTCTCCAGTTGTGGAAAATATGACAATAGATGAGGAAGAATGGCAACAAAAAGCTCCTCCACTTCCTGAAAAGTAATTCAGCAAAGACATAAGGAGCAAAAGATACCTGGTGCTGAGCTTTTAAAATTTGATTTTTTAAAAATTTAATTAAAGTGGGGTACTAAGTAGTAAGCGTTGTCATGGGGGTGACTGCTTGTCTGTCTGCCTTATTTGGAAGTCAAGTAAATTTTTAGCAGGCAAGATGACATGATCATCTAGTAAACTGAGCTAATCAGACAAAATCCCATTTGTTCTGTTGTCTTAATCATCAATTCAGATCCTCCAGCTTCCTAATAATTGCTTGGCAGTCAGCCCAAATTAACCAGAGATACATTTGTTTGACCTTGCATGTAGACAAGATATTAGCCATGGGCTCCTTCTGAGGCATAAATTCAAAATCTAAGCTTAAACTTTCTTGAATTAAAGTTCTTTAATATTGAAGTGAATAGTTTATGAAACTTTTCTCCCTGCAGAAATCTTCATCAGTGAGTGCATTGTTACTGTTTTAAAATTAAGACCATCTTTTTCAGTTTCTGTGTGACAATTTTGCAAATAGCCATGTAAATGATTAGAAAATAGAAAAGCAAAGTGTTTAAAAAGTTGCATTTTTATTAAATTTCTAGCTGGATGCAATTTTTTTCCTCTCAAATTCATGATATAAATTACTTTTTGGTTTGCCAAATGCAGTCTTTTTTTTTAAGAAATAAAGAATAAGCCATATTTATATAAAATAAGAGTGCTTTCTAAAACCAACATGTTAATAAACACTTGTTTTTTTAAATGTTGGATTTGGAATGATAGCACCTCTTTTCTCTCATCCTCCTTAATTAGCATTTCTCATAGGTGCCATTTCCCTAAGAGACTCCCCACCTAAGAATACTGCAGGGATTTTTACTTCCATTCCTGGTTTGCCTGCAGGGAGCCAGCGACACATTCTGTCCGCGCCCAGAAGATATAATTATCATTTTTCATAAACCTTGATGAGAGACAAGACTAAATCTAAGCAAACAGCAACAACAACAACCAAAAAAACCCACAAAGAAATGCTGGGGAAAGGAAGCCACTTTCATCTCAAGGAACTAAAATATGGAATTTCAACATTGAGACATTCAGTCTGCAGTAATGTTCATAAATTCAGTTGAAAGTTGAGAATAGAGTAACTCTATGGCAAAAAAATAAAAATCACATTTCATATATTGAGAGAGAACTTTGACATTTAAATTCTTCACCCCCAATCATGAATTACTTGACTCTCCTGAAAACTGAACTAGAGATTTCTGTAAGAATTAATTTAAACATGGGTAGAAAAAAATTGATGTGATCAATAGGTGTGACATTAACACTGTCATTTCACTGGCATTTCATCATTAATTATGCACTTCATGACCACTGAGTGCCTACTATGTGAATAACATATTAATTAATTAATGGCATGCTCCCCACTATCATCATTCTAGGGTAATATGAAAATAAATTACCAACTTTTCACCATATGTTGTTTCTCTGTCCAGCTTAATTTGACAATTATCTTGAAATGAAAAATGAGTAATTCTTCCTTGCATGAATGGCATGATATGTAGGTAATGAGTTCAGTGACAACTGCAGATGAAACCCAGTTTTCTACCGAATACTAAATCATTGTTCATTGCCTCGTTTTCACTGGAGACTTGCAAATTATAATGAATTATATTGGCAAGTAGGCATATTGCTTTTCCTTTGATAGTTCAATATTCACTTCTTAGAAAGCATTGCTTTTCTTTTCACTTTTTTCATTTTGAGCTCATAATTCTGATCAAGAAACTTATAAATCTGACCCATAACATACATACACTTCATTTTTTTCTTACAATCTGCTAAGTAGATATTTTTCCTTGGAGCATGACTAGTTTGATACTGTCATTCAAAAAGTCTGTTGTTATTTGTTATGAGACTTCTTTGGCCCTGAATTGGTTTGGTTTTGAACACCTTCTAATATATTGCAAGAGATTAAGATTTATTTCTGCCTTCAAGATTTTGGTCTAGTGAAGTAATCATGTCAACACCTAAATGTAGCACAGTATGAAAAGGTGGTAGGGAATAGATGGCAGAGGGTGTTGATGAAAGTTTCACCCTTTCCAAAAGTCATATTTGAACATGGTCTTGAAATATTGAAAGATGAATAGGGACTTATCAGGTGGACAAAAGGTGCAAGATAATTCAGAAGGAAGACACAGCGCATGTGAAAACCACTTGGAGCACTCAGAGTTAGGCTTAAGAAGCTGAAAGAAATGCCCCACTTTATCACAAACTTAAAATTTCTCTGGTCCAAAAGAACCCTCCACCCCCAGAATGGTAACTGTTCTCCCCATCTTTATAAGACAGTTTACACAGAGGTTCTCTGCTCATCCACCGCACAGGTCAACTAGCCATTTACTTCCATCACGCGCCACAGTCCCTCTTCCTGGCCAGGAAGGGAGGATCAGCATCGCCAGCTGCTGTGACTGTCCACTGTGTTTTGTAAATTACAGCTGACCTAGGAGAAGTGAAAGACGGCAAGAACATTCAAAGGGACTCGCATCCCGCCCCCCGCCCCCGCCAAGGATTATTTTTTACAGTAAGACCTCCATTAACTGGAACTTTTAAGGAGTGCTACCTTGTTTTTAGAGCAGGAGATAATGCCAGGCAACTGCTTTTAGGGATGTATTTTTAAAAAGAGCAAACTCTTCTGGGTGCTGTGGCGGCCTGTGCACCTTCCTCGGCCACCTTTCGCAGTGGCACTGTGACTGTAGCCCAGTGAAAAATGGTCTGCAGGGAGCATGATTCAGAGGCAGTGCAGTATTCCAAATATCCAGGAAAGAATTAAGAACCGTCAATAAACAGCACCTGTGCACGGAAATTATAAAGACTCCAACAGCAACAACAAAAAGTTTCTCTTAACCATAAAATACACTAATTAAATCATTGAATTAAGTGAAAACATCGTACATTCTATATGCATATCATTAAGGTTACTTAACACACCACCTCGTTATCTAAAGGTAATTGAGGTTTTATCATGTAAATATGCAACACTGAACCACTAACAAAACCCTTGAAAATTTCCTTAATTAAAAAAAAAGTTTTAATTATCTGGGAATCAGGGGATCATTACTAACTGACAGAGATTTCAGATTGCCCTCACATTTCCCACTACTTTTTTCTGGGCCTCTTTCTTTTCTGGCATTAGGGGTTTGGGAATAATGGTGAGTGAGGAAAGGAATATAGAGAAGGAAAATTGACAATCATTTCTGTGGTAGTTATATTAATGGTAAAATGTGCAAAGACTAGAATAGACTGTAGGGTTCATATTATAATAAGTAAAGTACCTGTCAATTAGATAAGCACACAGTCTGGGAAAAGGCCAACCACTTTTGAGCAGAAGCTCTGGGCCTGCCACTGTTCCAGGTACTTCCAGTTAAATTGTCTCACTTGAGCCTCGCAACCACTCTGAGAAATAATTGGCATCACAATATAATGAATGTAAAGATCATGGATTTTGGAAGTCAGAATTGAGTTCAAATTCCGTCTTTGTCACCTACTTAAGTTTGGTCAGTTCCTTAAATTCCTGAGCCTCGATTTTTTCACTGCTAAAATGGAAACAGTTACCAACCTTGTAAGGTTGAAATTGTAAGGTAAATGAAATTACATATTTTATAAAATCATTTAACCGATGACTTGTACATGTGTGCTCCCTTCTGCCCCTTAGTCTGGTGGTCTCTCCATTAAACCTCTTTTTGTGTTCACCTAAAACCTCAGATCCTTCTTTGAACTGTGGCAAAACCTTATCTCCCCCATCCTGACCTTGTACAATTCATTTCCTTTGGAACCTTAACGTAGGACATTACATTTATCCCTGTTAAATTGCATCTTATTGGTGTCAGCCTGTCCTTTTTGCCTTCTGAGGAAAGTTGGAATCTTGCATTGGCCTGCTACTGTATTAAATATCCCTCACAGCTTTATGTCATTGAACAATCTGATAAACCTGCCTTTTATGTCTACTTTGGTGCCATTAATAAAAAAATATTGAATAGAGCAGAATCCAGGGGCAGAGCCCTGTGGCATTCAATCAGTGGTCCCCCTACAGGGAGTGACAGAGCCATCCGTCAAGCCTGTTGGGAATAACTGTACAACCAGCTGTGAATCCACTTAACTTTTCTCGTATAGAACCCACCACCTTGTAGATAATGAAAGACTTCATCAAGGGTTTTATTGAAATCAAAGACACTTTATCTATGGCATTCCCCTGGTCTTTCAGCCTTATACTAATAACCTTGTCAAAAAAAAGGAAATTAATATAGTTCAGCAAAACTTATTTTTAATGAGACCACTGACATTTGAAAAGAAGACTGCCGGATGGTACAGGGTTGTTGCCAGGGAAAACAACTGGCTGGATGCTGAGCTCTTTCTGGTTGTGATGTTAAAGTGATGAACCGAGCACATTCCAGGAGAGGGTTCAGTCCTTCCTGGTCAGAAGCTGGGCTTAATCAAAAGGATGAGCGGTAAAGGTAAAGCAGGTATCATTTACTGAGACTCAGTTTATGTCTGATGCTGTGCTAACTGCTTTTCATGTATGTGGCAGTTTGATATTATTTATGAACCCCAAAAAAGAAAAGGACTATGTTTGTAAACTGGTCTTTTCCTCTGGACATGATACCCTTTGATTGTATTAGATTCAACTGAGATGTCTTTGATTAAATTATGTGAAGGTTAGGGCTTTGATTCAACTAAGTCAGTAGGGTTTAACTCAGGTTAAGTCCCTGCCCCCTTGGTGGGCTGATATAAACGGGCACTCAAGAAGACACAGAAGAAGATATGCAGGAAGAGAGAGCTCCTTAGACAACAGCAGAGGAGAAAACTTTAATCCTGCAGCCCTAGAAAGAGAGATGAGTCATTCACCTGATAGTTTGCAGCTGAGCCGGGAAAGAAAGAAGCCCTATGCCAGCCTGTAGCAGAGAGAGAAGACTGAACCCTCACAGAGATCTCCTGCCATCTTGCTTCAATAACGGGGCAAATGACTTCGGTGAGAAAACAGCCTTGAGTTGCATTCTATAGAGTCTTGTAAATGTAAGCTTTTATCTCAAATAAATACCTTTTATAAAAGTCAGCAGATTTCTGGTACTTTGTATCAGTGCCCCTGACGAGAAGACAGCTTATAAGCAAGATTTCCTGCCTGTTAATGTATGTAGTGCATGGTGGAAGGGTTCCCTAACTGCAACCAAATGCTTGCCCCACGGCATCTTCAACACTTTCTTTCCTGGTAACTGGGAAACTGATTCAGTGAGTGTTGCTTCCTGGTGCATGTGGTATTGGAGGAACGGAATTCTGAGGAATATTTCATTTGGATCAGTTTGAGGCTTGATAAAATAGCCTATGACCCAGCACAGAGAATGCCTCTTAAGTGATCAGGGAACTTATTTATTCCAGATTCAAGCACTCTTTCCCAGGAATACTGCCAAGGCTAGGCTTTCAAATTTTCTTTTTTTTTTTTTTTTGGGGGGGGGGGGTTTAAACTTTATCTTTAAAGGAGTTTTTTAGGTTACAGAAAAGTTACATTGACAATACAGGGAATTCCCATATACCTCACCCTCTTCCCCTCTCACATTTCCCCCTGTTAATAACATCTTACATTAGTGTGGTACATTTGTTACAATTGGTGAACACATATTGAAGCACTACTACTAACCATGGTCTATAGTTTACATGATGGTTTACATTGTGCACTTTGCTTGTATCTGTCGTTGCAAAATCATACAGAATAATTCCGGTGCCCTGAAAATGCTCTATGCTCTACCTATTCTTTCCTGCCTTCCCCTCAGAGCCTCTGGTGACCATCATCTTTATACCAATGTTACAAGTTCTTACTACAATAATACTAAGTCTACTTTGGTCCATGGTTGCATTCCCCCTTTATGTTTGTTCACTCCTCAGTCTTGAGGCTTTGGGGATGGTGGTGCCTGCTCTGCTTCAGATGGAGAGGAGGGCTCTTAGAGCTTATAGGGCAGATGGAAGGAATTGTCTTGCTTGCATTTGTAGATACTTTGCTTTTTAGGGTGGGGGTTGTCCATCCTCATTATTTAGTTTGTTTTCCTGGGTGAGTCTGATGAACTGGAGGGTGGGTGTTGGCTGCAACTCTGCTGAGATTCAGAACTCAACCAGCATATGAACAGGCCGCAGATTTATGTCTCTGGGACATATATTCTTGGATCTGACCTCTACCATTGCTTCCCCCGTCCACCCCTTCTGACACATTGTTTAGCTGGATTTCAGTATCACTGATCAAACTTCAGCCAAGTGGCCAGTCTGTTCAGGTTTCCCTGTCTGGGTCTGGAAGTCATTCTGTCTCCATTTACTCTGTTGCTGTGATTAATTTTGTGCTTAGAGGGCAACTTATTCCCTGGTTCTTGAAACACATCTCCTTGTCACCATCTGTTACAGAACCCACGTTGGCTCCTAGTGATCACAACACTCTTTTCAAATATTCATAAACCATATGCCGTGAGCGCTTAGAAAGCACAAACACTTTTACCAAAGGGTCATGGCTGGAGCTAGTAAGACCCTCAAAAATATATCCACATATGGAAAGTCAGAAGTACTTATTTATCGTACACATATAATTTTAAGGCAGAGAATCTTAGTTATCCATTAGCCTATTGCTAAGTATAGGCTTCTTAAGCATGGCTGCCTGCTGGGTCACATTTCCTTGAGAGGTACTAGACACCCTATAGTTTGTACGTTGCTCACCCTTTCCCACCAGGTAAATAGTGCATTTCAGGAGGACAGAGGTTTCTCTCTAGAGCAGCCAGGTCTATAGTCTTCAGGAATGGGGTTTTTTTTTTTGTTTTTTTTTTTTTAATATTTATTTATTATTATTTTTTAATTACATTAAAAAAAATATATGAGAGGAATGGTTTTATTTATACTTTACTTATTGAATACTGACTACTAAATGCTTTCTCCCAGCATTATTCTTATGTTTAAACAGCTTTATTGTGGTATGATTGCAGAGCATAAAACTCATTCATTTTAAATATAGTTTGATGAATTTAATAAACTTATACAGTGTCCAACCATCAGTACAATACAGTTTTAGAACATTTCCTTCACTTTTAAAAGTTCCTTCAAGCCTATTTGCAGTCGGTCCCATTCCCATTCCTAGCCCCAGGCAAAAACTGACTGCTTTCTATCTTTACAGTTATATATTTTCTCAAAAATTTCTAGAAAAGGATGTTCTTACATGTCTGGCTTCTTTCAATTACTGTAATGTTTTTGATGTCTGTCCCTGTATCAGCAGCCCATTCTTTTTTTTTTTTTTTTTATAATGATTTTTTTTTTAAATTTATTTAATTCCCCTCCCCTCCCCCGGTTGTCTGTTTTCTGTGTCTTTTTGCTGTGTCTTGTTGTCTTGTTTCTTTGTCCGCTTCTGTTGTCGTCAGCGGCACGGGAAGTGTGGGCGGCGCCATTCCTCGGCAGGCTGCTCCCTCCTTCACGCTGGGCGGCTCTCCTTACGGGTGCACTCCTTGCGCGTGGGGCTCCCCTACGCGGGGGACACCCCTGTGTGGCAGGGCACTCCTTGCGCGCATCAGCACTGCGCATGGGCCAGCTCCACACGGGTCAAGGAGGCCCGGGGCTTGAACCGCGGACCTCCCATGTGGTAGACGGACGCCCTAACCACTGGGCCAAAGTCCGTTTCCCCCACTCTTTTTTGTTATTGAGTAATATTCCATTGTATGAATACACAACATGAATATACCAGTGATGAGACACATGGATTATATCCAGTTTTTCACTATTATGAATAATGCTCTTATAAACACCCATGTACAGTCTTTGTACAGACATTTGTTTTCATTTTCTCTTGGGTTGCTACCTATGAAATTGTGGAGTAGTATTGTATGAAACTGGGTCATATTTTAAGAGACTAGCAGTTCCACCAAGTGGCTGTGTCATTTTACATTCCCAGTAGCAATGTTTGAGGCTGCCACTTTCTCCACATCCTCACCACTGCTTGGTACTGTTTGCCTTTTTTATTTTAGCCATTCTAGTGGTTGCAGAATGGCTCCCAGTTTTATTCTATTATGTGACCCTCCAGGGGAATTGGGGATAAGGAAGAGGCTAAGGCGGTGGGGGCCAGTGGTAGAAAAGGGATTGTAAAAAATCTGTTTCTTATGTTGTCATCTGTCCTTTCTCATTTTAAAACACTCCTTGGAACTAGCAACTACATCTACTTTCCTTTGAAGTCCTTTTTTTTACCTTTAACATCCCTTTGTGCTCCACAAGAGGACTGAAACAAAGTAAACACCTAGTTCTAAAGGGTAGTAGTAGCGAGGTAGCCTATTTAAAATCCATGGATGTGATTATAAAGGCTTAATTTTAGCTAGCTTTTAGATAGATTTTGTTTACCTCTTCCCACACCAAATTCTTTTTATCAGAGCTGCTGACAAGAAACAGAGTTAACTGGATTGATTGCCTGTCCTCCAATGAGGGCGTTATGTGCCATTCAAGTATCTACACTGAAAGAAGGGGGGGGGGCAACTACAGAGCCTTAAAGGAAACCATTTACAAGTCCAACTCTGAAACACCAGGCTCTCATTTACCTAGTGTTGTCTCTTGAGACTCAATTCTCTTTAAATTATCTCTTGACAAATATGTGCATATTCATGTATTTTGCATATTTCAGTTTATTTTTCTATTATGTGAACATGATAGTAATTAATTCTAGTAACCATAATTTCATTTACAATACTGAGAGCTTTAGTCATACAATATAAGAGATTATAAATTTTATGATCTCAAAACTTGAAAGAAAATAAGGTTTAAAATACCCTCAATAGTTGGAAATACCTTGCTTGATTAGCAAACTATAAGCAAAACCGTTGCCTCTCTACTTCTTAACATGCAGAATATTTTTATGTATGCTGCAAAGAGTTTTGCATTTTTCAAAAGCTATTAGCACATCATCACGTCTCCAAGAATAACTTCGGATATAGAATGTGGTGCCATATTTCCCATTTTCTTTTGTAACAAACCTTTCCTTCAATAATCCTGACAAATAGATTATTGAGCAATTCATACCACCTTTCTCTTATGAAAACTTAACCTTCACAAGCTGTAATTAAAAGTAACTTACAGAGGAATAAGTTAGGAACTGATTGGCTGGTTTTGGGTTTTTGTTTTTGTTTTTGTAATCTTCTGGAGCAATGTTTATGTGAAAATATAATCAGAAAATTAGTACCTTCATCAAGAGGTAATTCAGAGTGCTTTGCAAATAAACTTAAGATTCTCATTGATTACAAAAGAAGGTTTTATGCCTGCAGAACCTTTAAATGCTCATAGCCAATTATATCATTAAGTTCTCTCTTTCAGTACAAAGATGATCTCATTTCCTCATAATTAGTATTTCCCATTTATTAAGACAGACTACATTCAGAAAACACATTCCTCTTTCATTTACTCTTTTACTCATTCTTTCTTACTGTCCTTTGTTCTCTCTAGGGTAGTATAACTGGGAGGCTCTTTTTCTTCCCAGGGTTAACACAGTCATATTTTGGTGGCCTCTATCATACAAACTGTTATTTGCTGATTATTTAATAGCTGTTACTTTAAAAAGTAATAGCAGCAGGAAAAGAAAATTTGGAAGTTCTTGTCAGAGGGATTTTTTAATGAGGTGGTAGCAGTAAAGGGAAGGAGTTCCAGATGGTGGGAAGTAAGGATGTTTTACATCACCCGTTGTAAGACAGTGTGGAAGAATTAGGGTGCTAAAGCTCAGAAGGAAGAGAAGACTGTTGAGAGTGGAAAGGGAAAGAAATTAGATATAGGTGTTCTATAGAATTTCTTTTTCTTTCCTCTTTGCCATTCAGAGACATCTCCCCTGCTTCATTTGTTGTCCACCACTAAGGAGATCAAATTTGAGGTCTTAGGGATCACCTTTGAGGTGCACTTACTGTGCCCATTTGAGTACTAGCGGCTGTGAGACCCACAGATGCAATGACACTGTGTCTACCTTCCAGAGCTTACAGTCTGGTTGAGTAGGTAAGACATATACACATAAAAAGGGAGGTAGCAGTACAATCCAGGATACATCGAGTGTCAAAAAGTCAGGGAAGCCCACAAATACTACAGACATTCAGAGGAGGTTGTCTTAGTTTCCTTATCTGCTAGAACAAATATCATACAATGATTTGGCTTATGCAACAGGAATTTATGGGCTCCCTGTTTTGAAGCTAGGGGAAATCCCATAACTGAGATGTCAGCAAAATGATACTTTCTTCCTGAAGACTGGTATTCTGGGGCTAGCTGCCAGCGGTCCTTGATCCTAGGTCCTTGGCTTTTCCATCACATGGCAGTTCATATGGCAGCAGCTTCTTTTTCTTCTGGATTCTCCTGACTTCCAGCTTCTGGCTGCAACCTGTGGCTTCTCTTTCTGTGTCCAATATCCTTTGCTAATAGGGACTTCAGCTACATTGGGTTAAACTCACCCTCATTCAGTTTGGGCACACCTTCACTAATAACATCTTCAAAGGTCCTGCTTGCAAATGGGCTAACACCCACAGGACTAGGGTGGTGACCTGAACATGCCTTTTATGGGTGACATGATTCAATACCCGACAGAGGAAGAAGTTGCCATATTCCCTGTGCCAAGGAAGGCTTTAGATGAAGTTTGATTTCATCCTTGCAAGATTCTAATGAAGGGCAAGGACAGTCTAGAATATGCAGAAATATGTAAATGTGGGGCAAAAAGATGTGCATGGCACATTTGAAGTTAGGGAGAAGATTTATTGGCTGGAGTTAAAGAAATTTTAAATAATAGGAGAAAGGGTTGGAGAAATAAAAGGCATGAATCCTAATCTAAAAAGCACAAAATCTATCCATAGATATCCGTGATAGTACATTTAAATAACAAAGATAATATTCAAAATATTCTTATAGGGTTATTTGAAGGTAGAGTAATAAAATTTTAAGTTTCTGTTATACTTAAGAGAGAAATGATACTTTAGCTCAGTCCTTTATAATCTCCAGAGCACCTTTCTAGACATTCTCATTCAATCCAAAGAAAGTCCTTTTAGGCTGGAAAGGATATAAATATATTTATAAAATCAGATAGATAGAAAGAGAAAGAAAAAGAGAAGATAGGAATACACACATTTACTTATTTATTTACATATTTTTCTATCTAACTCTTACAGGATTGAAAATTTTTTTCTTCTTTGTGACTCAAATTGCCTAACACAGTGGTTTTGTATGGATGACACCTAATAAATGTTTGTTGAATAAAATGTTCCCCTTTATATCATTGTTCAAAGGTTTTAAATTAGCTCCAAGAAGAGTCATGGCAGGAACCAAATCTAGTGACTTTCTTTCTGGTTCAGAGGTCTTTCCATCATCCATCATGCTATGCCAGACATGGATTCTTACAGTCGAAGAAATGAGAGAGAAAATTGCACAGTCAAAAACTGGATGGAAGTTTTTGGGCATATGGGGTTGAGATAGGATGACAGACACTTTTGCCTTGATGCTTGTGGCAGTTTGAGATAACTTATAATTTATATCTCCAAAAGAGAGATTATGTTTGTAAACTAATCTATTCCTCTGGGTGTGGTGCCCTTTGATAATATTAGATTCAGCTGAGATGTCTTTGATGAAATTATGTTAAGATTAGGGCTTTGCTTTGACCAAGTCAGTTGGGCATGACTTAGGGGCTGAGTCCCTGCCCCCTTGGTGGACTGATATAAATGGACACTCACTCAAGAAGACACAGGAAGAGAAAGAGATCCATAGACAGGGCAGAGAAGAGAACCTGGAGCCCTGGGGAGAGATGGTGGAAAGAAACAAGCCTTGTGCCACGCTGTAGCTGAGAGAGAGGATGGCTGAACCCTCACCGAGATCACCTGCCATCTTGCTTCAACACGTGGCAACATGACTTTGGTGAGAAAGCAGCCCTGAGATGGACTCTTTAGGGCCTTGTAACTGTAAGCTTTTACCCCAAATAAATACCCTTTATAAAAGCCAACAGATTTGGGAAGCGGACTTGGCCCAGTGGTTAGGGCATCCATCTACCACATGGGAGGTCTGCAGTTCAAATCCTAGGCCTCCTTGACCTGTGTGGAGCTGGCCCACACGCAGTGCTGATGCACGCAAGGAGTGCTGTGCCATGCAGGGGTGTCCCCCGCGTAGGGGAGCCCCACATGCAAGGAGTGTGCCCCGTAAGGAGAGCCGCCCAGCACAAAAGAAAGTGCAGCCTGCCCAGGAATGGCGCCACACACACAGAGAGCTGACACAACAAGATGACGCAGCGAAAAGAAACACAGATTCCCATGTCGCTGACAATAACAGACGTGGACAAAGAAGAACACACAGCAAATAGACACAGACAACGGGGGCGGGGGTGCGGGGGTGGAAGGGAGGGAAATAAATAAATAAATAAAATCTAAAAAAGAGAAAAAGCCAACAGATTTCTGGTAGTTTGTATCAGCACCCCCTTGGCTGACTAATACAACGCTCTTCAGGTGGAAGGTGTTTAGAAATTATCAACAGGAAGGGGGCCAATGCAGGGGCAGGGGGTTGTTCACATTTAACTGCAATTGTAGTTCTCTCACAAAGCAGATAAACTTCCACCTCACCTTCCATTCTTAGCATTTAAGAACACCAGAATTCCTCAGAATGCTTTCAGTTCCATCCAGAAGTGCCATTTGAAGCCAGATAGGCTGTGTAGGTTTGCATGAAAATCACTCTCTTTGGTTGGCAAATACCTAGAAAAGGAAAGGGGAAATAACCTCCCCTCTAAAATGGAAGGGGGTTCCAAGTATAAGATGAAGCTGTTTCTTTTCCTCCCTAAATAAAAATCCAGAAATAAAAAGGGTGCGGTTAGTTCTATGGCATTATCTGGGGTTGCTCATATGCTCAGCATTGCTGCATGTGTAATCTCAGGAGAATTCCAGCTACATGTGTTATTTCACATCTGTCAGCTAACTCTGAACTCCAGAATATAACAAATGCAGAATGTAACACTGAGGAACATTATGTGGATCTGTGATTTCCCTGGAGGACTTGAGCCAACTGGCAATAAATGGATTGAGATTTCATGGGGATCATGGAGACAGACTGTCACTACGTTACTTCTTTGTGACTCATGTACATTCTTGCAGTGTTCTTCAGTGTCTTTCATATTGTGTCTATGCAAACATGTCAACGCAAATGGAAATTGTAGGATGGTAGGGTTTTTTTTTAAGCCCGTGGAATATTTGATATCTAGAATAGGAGTACCAACTAAATTTCCACCAATAAGGGGAATGGTTAATGAATTACAGCTTGCTACTCTGAAGCAATATTATGGTGTTACTTACATTATCTACTGATAGTTGTTTATGTAGGAGAGTTATTTTGTTTTGATATCAGGTGAAACAAGTCAAGGTGAAAATTGTACTTTTATGTCCATAGTCAAACATAATCCTAAAAGAAAATATATCTAAGTTAATCACCTAGGGATAACTTGTTCTCTAATTTGTGTTTTTCTGTGCTTTATAAAGTATGTACAGTGAATAAACAGTATTATTATTATTATAATGAACACATTGTTTAATTTTTAAAAAGCAGATAAAGGAAAACCATGTTTAATTTACATCACATTAAATTTAACATGTTTAATTTATATCACATTAAATTTTAAAAGAAAAAAGTCTAACCACACTGACTCTCAGCTTTGCTGTGACATATATTTTGAAGTGAGCTATTCAGTGCCAGTGTACTGTCATGATATTGTCTTAACAGAATTCCCACAGCTAAACCTAGAAGGATAAACAGCAATGACACGATATTATAGGACTGTCACTCAGCACAGTTATTCTCCTATTGCTGGTATTTGAAATGGGGTTTTAGAAGTTGTTCTGTTTAATTGATGCCGGAGAAAGTCTCTAGCAACAGCTACTACTCTGATAAATTGACACTAACCTGTGGCAAGTCCTTATCATT
This sequence comes from Dasypus novemcinctus, assembly GCF_030445035.2. Lineage (NCBI taxonomy): Eukaryota > Metazoa > Chordata > Mammalia > Cingulata > Dasypodidae > Dasypus > Dasypus novemcinctus. The sequence goes on along the minus strand of NC_080684.1, from coordinate 82,850,558 downwards.
CCAACAATATTGCTTGTTTTTATCCCGCATTGATCTTATGATAGTTGTAATAAAATAAAACATTTAAGAAAACATGTGATAAGTTTTATTTCTTATCTAGTGGAACTCAGCAGTTGGCACCACATTCATATGATTGTGTGTATAATAATTAATTTTTTCTTAAATAATAATTTAATAATGCAGTTATTTGTGTCTGATCTCTCCAATATTATAAACTCCTTTAGTCCAAATTCCTCTTTCTTTGAATTCTCCAAATAATTTGTGGCAGAAGCTCAATATTGTCTTTTTTTAGATGAATTGAATTGCCTTGGAGACTTAGAATAACAAATCTCCAATAAATTACCAATGCCTTATCTTTCACCCTCCCATTGGGGTTTCTTGCGCTTGTGATTAACTTTCACCCAAGTAGTAATGAAATCCCTACAAAACCCTTAGCTTCCACAGTAACCATTACCCTGATTTTTGAAAACTAAAGGTTTGCTGACTGGTTTCATCAGTCATGGTGCTTTGGAAAGTAGGATTCTACTACCTCAGGGACCCTACTACTTACAAAGATGATCAAATGTTAAGCTGTTCACTCTGAAGACAAACCCAATTGCCTTTGATTTACACTTCTCCATAATAGCTATCTTTCCTTGGAATATTCTATCCCTTATTGCCTTGCCAGTTGCCTTGCCATTGGATTTCTTACTGTTGACTCAGAAGTTTTGAAACCATATATCACCTTCCCTACCACTCCACCATTATTAGCCAACTTGGGTTGAATTTTGGGTTAATGATGGTTCCTCTCCTTGGTCTATATATGCTTTATATAGAACATTCTATAAGCCTGAGCACTTTTGGTCTGTAGCTTTATCATGGCTATAAGCCTTGTCCAAAACTGAAGGTGTATAATTTTAATGTTTTCAGATGGTTAAGACACAATATAAATGTTTTAAAACAATAACCTAAAATAAGCATCATCTTAAGAAGCATCATAATGATGTAACAAATATTTTAACTAAGGCTGAAAGCCATACATGCAGGCCAAGAGAAGAAGAACAGAATGATGAGTGGTGAAGAGCAGATAAGAGTAGGTGCAATTCCCAGCCATGACCCCTGTCAACACCATGACCTTATGAAAGATTACTAGGTATTTCTGAGTCTCAGTTTCGCATCTCTAAAATGTGAAAATTAATGTTTTAATGTTAAATGAGGTATGTACACACATGTATAATGCATTTGGTCAGCTTCTAGCACAACTAGAACATAGTAAATATTCAATAAATGATAGTTGTTATTGTCACCATCTTCTGTGATTCACGATCGTTTTTAATAAATAAGGAGAGTTACTCAAAAGCTCTTGACGTGAACCAACACTCTGTGTTAATTTGCTTTCCTTCTCTTTCTCTCTCCCTCTTTGCCTCTCTTTTTCTCTCTCCCTTTCTCTCTCTTTGTCCCTCCCCCCCCAAATTCATGCTCTCTCTGATCTTGGGGGTAGTTCTATGGAAGAGGCGGCAGCAGAGCTCCAATGTGGAGGCATGTTTCAGCCTACCTCTTATTGGAGAATAGCATACATTTCTTAAATTAGGTCTAGTAATAAACCAATCACTAGAAACCAGACCCCTTCCTACCAGGAGATGTCACTTCAATGAGAAATTTCCCAAGGTTAGCCAAATCTCTTCATGCAAAGCACCGGCTTTGATGTGATTAACTTTATGAAAATGAGCCAAGTCCTTATGCTTTCTCGATCAGGATTTCTCTGCATCCTGAGAATCCAGCAGCTGAAAAAAAGGACACCATGGAGGTTGCATCTTCTAAGCGCTAGGCACTATGTTGGTTAGCATCACAATTTACCTCTTTCATCTTCTTGAAAACATTCAAGATTGGCCTTAACTTCCTCATTTTACAGGTGAGGAAACCAATGCCAAGAGTTAGGTAACTGGCCCAAAATTGAGTTGTGGGAGAGTAAACCCAAAGCAGCAATGAAGGTTCTATCAGCTAAATTTTTCCACAGTTTTGTTATTTAGTGTCAGTTTTTGTCAATATGATTTTGAATATCTTTATTATTATAAAAGCATTTCTTAGCAGGACTCAGGGACCTATCAGCAGATCAGGTCCAATAACCTACTGGGAGAAAGCAGTAGGGTTTTTATCGAAGAAATTTCTATCAAATAGTAGGCTTTGGCAAAGTAATTGAGAATGAAGATAAAAATGAATACCAAAATGTAGTGTACTTAGATTTGCAAAAGACATTTGAAAAGGCTCATATTGTATTTTTCTGAGATGGAGGAGTTCTTTGATCTTGATGCTTAAAAAAAGAAACAATTCAAGAATATAAGGGCATTTCTCTGGATCATATAAACAATGTTGCCTGCAAAGGATCAGCCTGGGGACTGCACTTATTTAACATATTCATAAATCATCTGAAAGAAGGAGTACATAGTGAAATTTCCAGATTTGCAGACTGCTAAGCTTTTCCAGAGAGTGAAATGCCAAGCTGGCTAATATAAATGCAGAACGATAACACAGGGCTGTGTGAGTGGGCAGAGGGATGGCAGATGGGCTTCTACATGGACAATAGTAAGATAAGAAATTTAGGGAGAAATCATTCAAGCCATTCTTCTAAAATTAAAAGGCTTTGAACTATCAGTTATATCAAAATTAAGATAATTTGCAGTCAGTATATATTCCCACTGCAGGTAAGAGGTCAGCCAGAAATCATTTAAAAAGGCATTAAAAAGGGGCATTAAGAGAAGAAATCGTATCCTACTCAAATGTAAAACCATAATTTACTTATACCCAGAATACTGTGAACAATTTGTTCAACAAACCTTAAGCAGTTAGTTATAATAGAGTAGGAGAAGGTACAGAGAAAGTCAACTAAAGTGATCTATAGAGTAGAGGAATGCTTATGAAAAGAAAATGGAAAGGTTGGCATTAATCAGCCTGGGAAGGAGGGTTTATAAAATCATAGGGGTATGGCACATGTGGATATTCACCTTGTTTAACATTTACCATCCCCGTCATCATTAACAACCATAAGGCAGGAGCCCATCAACACTGGCATCGAGTGGCTATAAAAGGATAGAGCATAGTGCTCATTTAAAAATCTAATTCAATTTAGGCAGAAAGATCAATAAACTGACAAATAGGCAAACGAAAATACAAAATAGTATGCAATAAGTGCCAAACAAAGTCATGCCTACCCACCCCTCCCCTAAGACATGAAAAGAGAAATATAAAAAATTAACTTATACAATGGGTACTTTGGAAACTGGTTACCCAACAAGAGTTCTTATAACAAGAATGATATACATGAGCAGGAAAGAGGTAAAAAAGAAATTTTTTTTTATCAATGAATTTATAATATGGTGTTATAATGAGTAAGTATTATTTGGAGATATTCACAAACTTTGCAGTTTATACTTTGACATAAAAGAAGTTTTAGAACCAGACAACCCTGATTCAAATTCCAGAGCCACATCAGTGGCTCTTGGGTAGGCTACATAACCACTCTGAACCTTAGTTTCCTTATCTATCAAATGAGAATAACCCCTTCCAGAGAGGGATGATCAAAAGATTGCAAGAGTTTTCATGTCTAAACCACTCCGGGAATAGGGTGTGGGAGTTGAGGCACTCTGTAATTGTTAGCTCCTTTGACATCACTTCTGTAATGCTCCTTTACTGCCCTGTCAGTCACAAATACGATCCTGGGTAGACTGCATCCACCCTGAGTAGGCAGTGCTAGTGTTCTAAGGCTAATTTTGCTACATTCATCTATATTTACAGTCATTCTTTAATCTTCAGTGAGCCTTTAGTATTCCAAGCATTGCTTTAGGCTTTTGGGGAGCAATAATAAATATATATCAGGGCCCTGCTCTCCAGGTGCTTCCATAGGGGGATGGAGAGCCCCAACCAAAAAAACCTGTAAACAAAATTATTTCAGAGAATGAAGGAAAGAGGATCATGGGGTAGAGCATGACGGGGGATGAGAGCACAGCTCTTTTAGGAAGGAGGTTGGGGAAGGCCTTTCTGAGCAGACAGCATTTGAGCTGTGTCCAGAGGGATGAGAAGTTGCCATCATTTGAAGATCTGGGAGAGAGCCTTCCAGGTGGGAATGAGTATGGAGTGATGGAGAGACAGAGGAGGCCAGTGTGACTGGGCATACTGATAGAGGGGAAACTCAGGGACAAGCGAGAAAGAGTGAGGCACTGGTTCTGTAGGGCCTTGAGGCCAGGTCTGCACTCAGATTTTGTTTTAAGAGCAGTAGGGAAGCCACTGGAGAGTTTCAGCCATTGGTTAGTGGTAAGATTTGATTTCTATTCTTGGAAGATTATTGTAACTGCTGTGCAGAGAATGGCACAGTCTGAAATCAAGGTGTCGGCAAGGCCATGCTTCCTCTAAAATCTGAAGTTTCTCCATTGGCAGGCAATTCGCCTCTGCCTCCGTCACATGGCCATCTCTCTCTCTCTCTCTCGCTCTCTCTCATCTCTATCTCTTTCCTCCCTCCCTGCTTCCCTCCTTTCTCTTTCTCTTCCCCCCTCAACCTGTCCCTCTCTTTCTCTTTCTCTCTCTCAAACTTTCTCCAAATTTCCTCTCCTTATAGAAGAAACACCAGTCACATTAAATTAGGACACACCCTAATCCATTCAGCCTCATTTTAACTAATAGCATCTTTCTTCAAAGATCCTATTTACCAGTAAGGTCACAGTCACTGGGCTGGGGGAACACAATTGAGTCCCTAACAAGAGATCACCCTGGTTCCACACTATATCTCTCATATTGTAGAGGTAACTTTACACAAATCTCTTTTAGCTACTTAATGTTTTTAGGACATATTAGAGTTATTTTTCTCAAATGAAATATTTAACCCATATATATATTGTTTCAGGTTTTAAAAATCAATTTGATTGGCCACAGGAAACGTATTTTGGCATCTTTGGGAGACAGGCTGCACGACGATCCCCCACAGAAACCCCCTCGCTCCATCACCCTCAGGGTAAGTGCCAAGCACATTCATTTTGTTTCTCCACCCTTAGCCTTAAAAATTATTTTGTGCCATAAACTGAAGGCATGGATCAGGAAGTACAGGGCTGTTTTCCTTGGAGCTTATCTCATCTGCATAAAAAGCAATCTCCCTTTTGATTGTGTTGTATAAGAGGAGATTTGCTTTTCTCAATTGGCTAAATATATATTTATATATTGGAGATTCAGATATACATCTATAATAGAATTCCATCTGACAAACCACAGGTTTTTAAAGGTTAAAGAACCTCTCCCTCACCTCCCACCCTCTCTTCTAAGCCCAGAGAAAAGAAACATGTTTTCTATCAAAATCCTCAAACCCAAGAAATAAAATCAGTCAAGGATCACAGTAAAGTAAAGAGCAATTTTAAATTAACCTTAGTGTCTCCTATTTTTTTAAGAAGTAAAAATTTTCCAGTTTTACCCACTTCAAAAACAAAGAGTAGAGAATTTAAATTTTAATGAGTAAACTAGATTTCAACTTATTTTATAATTTTGGTGTAGAAAATCCGGAGGGAAAATGTAAAATGGAGAGAGAAATAAAAGTGGAAAGGGATAGAAGTCAGAAAGGTAAGGGCAGAGAAAATGAAAAAACAAGAGAATTCGTTGTCAGGCAAAATGGCTAGCAAGAAGGAATAGCTGACAGTCACTTATTTTCATGTGGTGCAAAAGAAGTTTTCTAAAATTATTCAAAAAGCTGGGATCTGCCTGACAAACTGGAAAGTTCCCACTCTGCCCTCGTTATTCAGTCTTGCATTTGCTTCTTCCAGGTTCCCTTTCAGCACACATTAAGTGTCAGAAAAGGTGGTGATTATAAATGATTAACACAAACGTGGCACTTAGACATAACTGCCCACAATGAAATGCAGTGAACTTAGCAGTGAACTCTTAGCAGTGAACTTCAGCAAATAACATGGCTCCCTGGAAGAGAGTTAGGGAAGCAACAGACCAAAGATGGAGATTCTCAAGAAGAGGTGCAGGAGCTCAATCTGTCAGAGGAGGTCCAGAACATCTGGAGGGTGGGGTTTAGCGGGGAGTCCTGGTGGATCAAGTATGATCCCAATCCTCCTCTTACTTGCAAACACGGGGGCTCAGCCCTCTGTTGTCCCAGTCTTACTTTTGGCCTTCAGCTTGAGTTATCTCTGCCACTAAAGAGTGTCCTCTGTCAATACATGCTCTGCAGTCTGTATGTGTTACATGATGTGTTTCCATGCCTTAGCCTCTTCCTTGCCCTATTGCCAGACCATTCTTTGATGAAGGATAGAGACCCATTGTGTTCCATTTAGCTTTCTCAGCAGAGCCTCTCTGATGGTGAGGATGCTCCACCCTTCTGAAGCCATGTTTCCTTCCCCAGAAAGCATGTATGATAGTGTCATGGGGGCCACATATGTGTGCCTCTCTCCTGAGGTCACCCCTAGTGTTGGTTTTAAGAAAACAGTGCCCGATTCTTTATACTTCACACATTTGAACTGAAAGATGTAGGAGGAAGAGTACTGGCTAGATCATGCTCCTGATAAAATGGTGGAATGTTATCCATTCCTTGGCAGTTGACTCAAAAATGACTCCCCAGCCCCACTGTACCATTTGTCTTGTCAGTCTTTCACAGTTTTGAAACCAAAGGCTAGCCACAAGAACATGGTCTTTATTTCATGATATATTTCCATTCAGGAACCCAGTGGTAATCACACTCCTCCTCAGTTGTCTCCATCACTTAGCCAAAGCACTTACACCACTGCTGGCTCCCTAGACGTTCCTCACATTATCATGCAGGGCGATGCAAGGAGGAGAAGAAATGAAAACTACTTTGATGATATTCCCCGATCAAAACTGGAGAGGCAGATGGCCCAGGTAAGGTATTAAAAGTCTCTATGATGTTTTGCCTTTCACTGCTGTCAAGTAACACGCTCTAATGTTGAACATGTATCTTACTATGGATTGGCCACACCTAACTGGAATTTTACCAGGTTATGCCATGTCTTTCATTCCCTGCTCCCTTGAGCTGCAACAGACCCTTCTGGGAATGGAACATATACCCACATACTTGTTATACTTCCTTACTGTAGAAATTATGTCTGATCTCACTGCACCCAGAAGGTCTTTGCCCTAGGGAATAAAACTGTATAAGAATCAAGCATACTGAAAATGAATAAGTCTAGATGATAAAATGTAAATTCGTTGGAAGAAAGGGCAGAAGTTGGGGGAAAGTATTAACTCAGTGTAATGTTTCTATTTCCTCTTAAGTTTACACATTTGTATAGAATTGTACCTCTGGGACTAGTTGCCTCATCTCTTGTCACCGTGAATGGTTGAAAATGATGGTGCTCTCTGACACAATAACTGAAAGGAAAGATCTGTTGCTTTCAGACTTTTCCATGTTTTGGATATGAATTACTATGTCTAGCCTGTCCTCACATCCCCAGTCAGAAACTCCAGTCAGCCATAAGCAAACCCGGGACTGTCCTCAAAACACCTTCAGATGAGCAGCTAGCGCCACAATTTCACCTCAGGAGTCAGTTTTGCTGACAAGTATTGGCAGAATCAACTCTTCATCCTCATTCTAGGTTCAGATTGGTGTGCCAAGAGGCTTCTCTCTGCCTCCCACACCTGAGATGAGAATCTCGAGGTGAAAATTTGACTGTAATTGCTTTGTCTTGGTTGTTAAATATTTTTCTCAACTGTTTGGTGAGATTTCTGTTTTTAAAGCCTTCAGTAAACATTTTATGCTGTCAGTCACAAAAGAAAAATGTGAAGAGAATGTTCTGGAAATTCTGGTTGTGCTGCCTACAATTGCCCAGGAGGAAAAGGGCCTGGGATATTGTATCTCTCTTCAACTCTTTCAATATTGAATTATTCTCAGGGTTCTTTGTGCAAGGAATGACAATGTTCTGATTATGGAGACTCTTTTACTGAAAGGAAATGGAAAATGTGGAAGGATCAGAAAAGAAAAACTTTCCCATCCTCTTGTTAAGTATTGCCCTTTAATCCTTATTACTGTTTTCACTGACATTCTTCTCAATGGAGAGTCTGAAACCTTTTTTTCCCAAGCAGATCATATAGTTCCTGCTATTTGTTAATATTTATGGATCATCGGCAGTTAAATCTTTAATGACGGCATCTCAGAGGCATGATTTCTTTTAACCTTGAACCCTGCGGTCCTTATGTTTAAATACAAACTGGGTCTTTTTTCTTCCCTTGGTAAGGGAGGATCATTCCTTAATGACCGTTAGCTCTTGACTGTGTCAACTATGTAACAGAATCCACCTGCCACAGATGCTCATACAATGTATGAAATTTCTCCACATTGTTCAGTTTTTTCTGAGAGGAATTAATTACTCTTATACCTGTGTGTGAACACTCAGGCAGTCTATCAAGATTGCTGCCTTAGTTACTTCGTGAGGTTCACAAGCTAGGGCCAGTAATGCTTTCTGAATTGCCCAAATCTCTTTCCTTTCATTCCCGTCCTCATGATTCCCCTTCAGGAATTGGTTTGTTTTGAGACAATTGAATGAACTTTTATCTGGCCCGGTGAGAAAAACCCAGAAGCAGAACGAAGAGTGAGATCAGCAGGTTGATAAGGAGAAGGTCTGTGTGAGTGTGCTTATTACCTCACAGGTGAAACTAACTTTGGTCACATGACTGCTAGAGACACAGGCGTTCATCAGTAGCTATGAGCTTATTAGAAGCTTTCTAAAACACTGCCTGTCAATACACACATTTGCTGCAGAGAAAATAGGAGCTGGCACTGCAGGAACCTGATAAGATAAGAAAAAGGGATTCTGGGATAGCAGCTCTATAGGTTGTGTTAATGGCAGTTTTTTATTTATTTTGAGAATGTTCCCTCGTCCGGCATTGCCAGAAATCGTGGAAATACGCATGTGTACCTCTTAGAAACAGTGCCATTTCAAAGCTTTAATCTGTCAAAAGATGAAATACTCGGTAATGTGGTTATTGAAAGTCCAGTTTGTGTGACTTTCCCACTCAGCTGTTTGAGTTCATGTTTTTTTCTCTTATTCTTCCTTTGTTGGTCATTTGCTATAGTAATTGTTAAATCCACTTGCTTTATTAACAACCTGTCACCCTCTCTCCAGACCACATTCTTCCCCAAAGATATGTGCATTAGCCTGTACAGTTGGATCTTCTTAAAGACCTGAATTAGCAATTAAAATTTCTGCAAGCACGCAGCCGGCTATCCCTCCTGGCAAGGAGGAGCTCGGGCCCTGAGGTCCTTCCCCAGGGGGCTTCTGTAGCTTGGGTAATGCTTGCCTAACCAGTCTCTTTCTGTTTCCCCCTAAAACACCGAAGTCCACCCTCAGGATTTCTTTCCTACCTGGGAAAAGAAAGGAAAATGCAGTTAAGAGAAAAGTCACCAGGACAGATTCCTGTTCTCAGAAACCTCTCTACTTCAAGTTTGGCCGAGCCCCTACCAGGGTGATTTGGAATTCTAGCCACAGGCCAGAAACTTTAAGTTCTCGGTGGCTGTGGTAATCCATAGTTTTGCCTTCTTAAGCTCTGCTCAGCAGATGTTTGGGGTGCTTAGAAAATCACTGTTTAAAGTTAAACTGAGATAAATTTAATATCCATTCTGCCTATTAAATTTGTTTGGTGGCAATTTTTTTTTTAAAGGTAACACTAGAATGAAAACAAAAGGTATCACTAGAGTGGTGTTTAATTACTTGTTTTCCATTTGAACCATTATTTAAAAATACCTAACTTGAAATACAGGGGATTTGAAAATACTGACGCTTTTTTTTTTTTTTTTTTGCTTTTATTCTGATATATGCAGTGTTCTGACTTCAAACTGTCTTACATAAATATGTGAGAAACAAAATTGAGTTCAGCACTAATGGCATTTTTTAAACCACTGAATATAATGATGTAAACACATCTAAACAATGAGTTTCCCATCATGCTGAAATCCTAGCTTCTCTAGCCTGTAATTCTAAATTGGACTCATTAGGCCAGAAGTTCTGAAACTCTCCCCTGTTTCCGTACCCTTAATAGATAAATGTTGCACTCAAATTTGTATAATTATAGCTTAATCTGTATAGTGCTTTTAAAATTTCAGAGTACTTTCATATCTGTCTCATTTTAGCACAAACAAGGTGTCCTACAAATCTATTCATTTGCACCTGGCAGATCAGATTTTTTAGTCAGAGTTCTGTAGAGAGGAGGTGGTAAAGGAAAATATGGAAAAAAGACCAGAAGGAGAGAAAAATCTTTCCAGTATTCAAGGCCTAACTGCAATCTTTAGAAGTTTTCTTGAATGATATTTTGCAAAAGTCAAAATTCTCTTAAAATGAACTAGAAAGGAGAGTGGTAGAGCCATAGGTTTAGGGACCACTTTCTCCAAACTTAGGAAGAAAGGTAAAAGACTTTCCAAATGTTGAGACTTATGACCATTAATAGAAGACTTACATTTATAGAAACATATTATGGGAAAGTAAAATAGTACATATATTTTCACAAAATAAAAAAAAACAGATTCATCAGCAGAAAGATAAATTTGTATCTTTGCTTGAATTTCAGCTTAAATATTAGTGAGGAAAATCCAAAATGAAGAAGTCCTTGTGTTTTGAGTGCTTTTGTCTCAATAAAAATATCAATATTTCCTGTGGCAATAAATTAGACACTGTAAAGGCTTTTTCTAAATTATTCTTAATCATTGAAAATTTTGTTCAGTTCAAAGTCTAATATTTCTTGATTCCAACAGGATTAAGTATGACTAGGTCAATTGCTTCTTTATTTGAAAACACTTTACATACTACATAATTGCTGCAAATGTCCATTCTTTTGATATTATTAAAGGAAAGAAAAGGGACATGAGCCATAAGGAACCCCTGCCATGGCCAGGTCTGTGCCTGGCACCCCTGTGCAGTATTTTATTTAATCCTCACGGTACCGCAGTTCACAAGCAAGGAAGCCGAGGTCGTTGAGTGCTCTGCCTCACAGCTGGCGAGTGGAAGAGCCAGGACGCAAGCCCGTATCTGCCTGACCATTTCCTCGTTCCACCGTGCTCCCTGATTCCCTGTGGGCCACCTCTGTATTAAAATGATACAAAATATTTTAACGGCAGTTCAACAAATATTAATTTCCCTTGTACTCTGGTGAATCACAGCAAGCAGAACAAGGGTAAGATCACTAGTAGTTTAGTCGACAATAATTTGCATCAGCTCATGATTATCCCCACGAACCTTTTCACATGCAAGGCTGCAATGGTTACTAGTTGAATCTTTGAGTAGAGACCATGCACGTCCTGACAGAAGTCTGTCCTTCTCTCATGTCTTGTGAAAACCTTTGTATGGCAGAGTAGGGTTTACTCTGTGTACAGAGAAGTTTCCGCATGTGGTTTCTTCACAAAAAAGATGCTCTTTCCCGAGTGGCTACTTCAGATAGCGTTCTGATTTGGTGTCTTTCTGGCTGTGTGACCTGGGCGAATTCATGTTTCTCTGAACTTCAGTTTCCTTGTCTTTAAAAATGTGCATAACGCCAGCTTCTTGGTTTGCCTGTGTCACATAAGAGAATTTATGTGAAAGCAGGGCCTAACCTGGAAAGCACTGTCTAGATGATGTGACTGTTGATGCAGATTTATCACCTGTCAGTCCCTGAACTTCTTCCCTTATCCATTGGAGGGGCAACTTATGCCAAAGATATGAGAACGGTGGGTGTAGGGTTGTATAAAAGATCATCTTTTATTCCAGTTTTAAACATGCTTAGAATATATATTGAAAATAAAATTGAATTTTCCTCATTCTTTTAATTGTATAAATTAAATACAAAATCTGTTAAGGAGCTTAAATCATAATGCAGAAGAGGTCTTTGTGGAATGATCATCAAAGCCAGGGAAAGCAGAGGATAAATGGAATACTTCTCTGCAAATTAAGGCTACAAAAGTATGTGGTAAAGGGTATCTTACAAGAATAGCGTGTTTTATTAATCTGATAAAATAAAAGTTTAAGTGAAAAGAAAGAGATTTTTTTTTCCTTAAATGAAATTTAAAATTTCTTTGGGAGATCGTCAGTACATAAAATTGTTAGCTAGTGAAAAGCATAGATATCCCAAAAGGCCATGAGGCAAATGCTTAACCATCTATGGGAAAGAAGGAAGGTGGTAATTTGTTCTTTTATACTTTTCCTGAAAGAGAAAACCTGTTGTTCCTAGAAACTCCATGCAGCACTGTGGCATCATGGGAATTACAGAATCAACCTTCAGAAAATAGCACAACTATGTTGAAAGGAACAGCATTTTACCAGTGTCTTCCCCCCTAACTAAACAAGTTTTCTTATTACTGTGTTACATCAGATTTTTATTAAAATGTCCATAAGTTAGTAGCTAGTTTTTCATTTAGATTTTCATCACGTAACTGCCACTCAGAAAGGCTCAAGCTGTCCCTGCCTTCAAAATTCTCTTCCATAAAGGTCTAAGGAGCAACCCCTAATACTTAAGCACAGACAGATAATATATAACCAAAAAAAAGGTTGAGAATAAACTCAGTAAGCTCTTCCATCAGGAGCTTCCACTTTGACAACTTGTCAAGTTGACACAAGCTTCAGAGGTAACTTTGGCAGTTGATGACATCTGTGCCCTGTTTTAAGCCAAAATCTCTAGACCCAGCACCATCTATTACCAAAGGCATGTAAAGCAAAAATGAAAAATGGTGCTTTTATATGTGGAATTTAAACCTGATTTGTTAAACACCGTGTCTACTAATATGGACAGTTCATTGCCTCAACTCAAAATATACCCTGCTCTACCTGTGACAAATTTGGGGTTAGAAATTCCAATATGAATTGTGTCTTTCAGGCCATATTGGAGAGTTCCTATGTATACTGCACAACCATTTTTAGAAAATAATTGGAAGAAGCGGGAGAATCACTGAGATGGATTTTTTTTTAGGTTTTGATACTCATCTTACAAGTTTAGTTTCTTTTGCTCCCTGTCAAGTCTGTCTAGAAGGTAAATTCAATGATCAAATCCCAATCAGACCTAAACATTTTCCTCAGTGCTCTGAGGTCTCCTCCTTCCCTCTGAATGCTGATGCTTAACCCAAGTGAATATTACCGATTAAAACCAGACTGACGAAGGAAATTTTGTAACATCGATTGAAGAGAGGATTCCATTTTCAACTGAATAAATAAGAAATCCAACAATATATAAAAATACTATTTTAGTGAAATTGACTTTGTGATATTTAATAGAGTCCTAATGACTTAAGCTTGCCAACCTTGAGCAGCTTGTTCACAAAGAGGACATCAGGCTGTTTTCCACTTGATAAATTTTTGAATGTTTCTCATTATATTCAGGCAAGTTCTTGGGTTTTCACAGGTCAGAGTTTTGGCTATTTTCTGGCGTTGGTTAATTTTCAAGAGTAGGAGAATTCTCTTCTTCTCCTTCTCCCACTTTCTTTTCTTTTTCCAGTGTAAAAACTAAAGAAAAAGTTGGATTTTTTTCATGTCCAGTGCAGGGGTTCTTAGCTTTTTTTGTTCCATGGACCCCTTTGCCAGTCAGGTGAAAACCACAGACCTCTTACTAAGTCCACACTATATTGTGTATTATTTAATACATATATCACACCTGCATCAACACATTCCACAGGAATAATGTTTTTTTTTATTTAAATTCAAGCTCATGGACTCTTTGTTAAGAACCCCTGGTCTAGTGGAAATAGGACTGATTCTGTGGCTTCATCCCAGTTAATTCCATTTGTATATGACTAAAATAATATATTAGTAAGGACTCTCCTGGATGCACGCAAGTAACAAAACTCCAACTCAAAATGGCTTAAGTGGGAAAATATTTGAATGATTTCCCTGAAAAGGCCAGGCTGGCCTGAATCTAGGTGGTAATAAGGTATCTTACTCTCTGGCTCTTATCTCTTGGACCTGCTCGAGTCTGCGCTAATGCTTTTCCCAAACAGACTTTCTCTACATGTGGGGAGTTTCAAGCACAATTCCTGCTAAACTTGGACCTAGAAGAAAGAGATCTTATCTTTACAAGAGTCTCAAGAAACCCAATATTGAGTCTCCTTGGCTCTGATTAGCCTGCTTTGGATCATTTATCTGTCCCAGAGCTAATCAGGAAGGGAAAGGGAAGAGAAGAGGGTATGATGTGATTGGCTAAGCAGTTATAGTTCCACTGAGAGATGTAGAGGGAAGTCCTCCTATGGCTAGCCAGGATGCTCCTACCGGAACAAGCGGGAATAGTTTCTAGGGAGACAGAAAGAGCAGTTGTAGGCACTTGAATAAAACCCCTTTGGCTCTCGAATTCCCAAGAATGGCTGATGGAAAATTATTATATCACATGGGTATTGATTTCATTTTTTGTACCTAATGTGATGAGATAAAGAAATATCAGACTAGAAATAATGAAGTCAGGGTTAAAAGTCCATCTCTGCCATCTCTTGATACCTGTGACCTCTGTGTACTTGAACAGTCTCTTACCTACTCAGACACTTAGTTTTCTCTTCCTAAAGTGCGATGAATACCCATCGCACATCATTGTAGTGAAGCACAAATAGAATTGGTCAAAGTTTTTTATGAACTATAAACCACACATTTGGGTTGTTTACTGAATTATTATTATTTTGAGGTAACTTCTAGTTTTCCTTTATATTATGCATTTTCAACTGCAACTGGGAATAAATGCATTTTAACTTAAAGCTCATAATAGTAAGCTATTTTACAAAGCTATTTTTGTTCCCTAACTTATTAGCCCGAACTTATATCTCTCTACTGATAGGAAAACAATCCTTCTCAGGAATGCAAACACTGTACAAGTTTCTACCCATGTTGTAATCCAATTAGCATTTGAATTGTACCTTTAAAAAAAAGTATTTGTGGGAAAGGCCCATACTTACGCACTTAAAAATGTAAAGTAATTTTATGAGTTAATATATTTCCAAGGTATGCCAGTTATATTTTGAGGTTTCATTTAAAGATGTTTTATTTCTTTTATGGTAAAATGTATATTGGCTGCATAGGAGCAAGTCCTAACTTAGTCATTTTTTTATTCCCCTGTAATAAGCACTCCATAGAATCTTCTTGACCCTACTACTTTCATAAGACTATGTACTGTATGGTTCTAGGAATCAGGTTGGATACAAATTGATAGTCTTAAATCTTTTAGGAAAAACAAAGTTCCTGAAACAGTAGCTTATCATCCACCTAGCTTAGATCGGGTAGTTCATCATCCTCATCATCAGAGCCAACACTAATTAACACAACTTTTTAAGGATGAAATTGAAGCACAGAGAGCTTATGCTGCTTGCCCAAAATCACACAGATTATAAAGAAGAGAGTCAGGATCAGGATTTGAAATTTAGGCAATCTGAGTGGTTACACATGTTTATGAGCTCCTTGGGTTGTCTCTACAATCCCAGCATTAGCACACATGACATTATACAAATTCTAAGACCTTCCAGAAGGTTCCAGTGCAACATTTTGTGTACCTTGACAAATGCTTTATTAATAATATATGATACCTTAGGTAAATGTTAGTGGAGAATTTAACCTCTAAGATTACACAGATAAACATTGTGTTTGCAGAAAACCCTTGCCTTTGACATCCAATCTTTCATTCTCTACAAAGCAGGGGTAGCAAACAATTGCTTCGTGGAAACAATTGTTAGATGATGTGAACCCCCTTCTATATGGGCCAGTATTTTAATGAGGTTTGCAGTGAATTGCATTTCTCTATATGCATTAGTGGCTAGAAGAGTCTTATGTTCTTCTGTTAAATAAAAGTACAAACTTTTAGGGTGGGAAAGATCAAAAAATATGTCTAATCCTGTCTCTTCATTGATGAAGGCACTCCTTGTAAGACAACCTTAACAGACAGTCACAAATTTCTCCTTGAACATGTCACTGGAAAGGTAGCCCTCTCTTTTGAGGTAGGTCCGTCATTGGAAAATTTTTAATTAATAGAACATTAGCTATAAAATGAATTGCAATAAGCCTCCCTAAAACTCTGTTCTTGTTAGTTAAAGCTATCTTCTGCAACAACAAAGAGAATTTGTGGCTCTTCTTGCTAAAAATAGTTCTTTAAGAATTTGAAGACAATTTGATGTCTTCCCCTCACTATATTAAATGTATCCAGCTCTTTGCCAACTTTATTTGGATAAATGGAATATGGCTACACAGCATCCTGATTCCCAAGCTCTCGGTACTTCTGATTTGTTGATGTTCATGCTGAAGAGCAATAATATATTGTTAATTCTTACTGAGCCTTTCTTCACGATAATTGTCCAGTCTTTTTCAGTGGCCCACTATTGAGCCATGTCTCCCTTTTCCCCTCAGCAGTGCTTGTGTGTATGTGTGTGTGGTTAATCATAATGCAAGGTTTTACATTTGCATTATTCCTTCCCAGATAAAACAGTTTTACCAAGCTGTTTATCCAATAATCCCAGTCTATCAAGACCTTTTTAAAACTTGATTGTCTGTGATAATCAAGAATAACTGTATCAGTTTTTCTTTCCAACTATGTAATGTGCTAATTTTAAAAGCTTACCTCAAAAAACCATTCCTTTCAAGTTATACAATTTATTGATTTAAGTGTTGATCAAGGCAGAACTGGAGAAAAAAAACACATAGACTTCCACCAGAGACCTCTTAGGTTGGCATCAGTCAAGATGCTTGTTCAACTATACCTTGTTTATTTTTATATTTTCACAAGGATAAAATGAGGAAATAGTGGGGGCGAGGAGGGCTCAATAAATATTACAGAGTTAACGGCTTTGTCCAATACCTCTCTTTTACCAGAGGCAAGAAGATTGAGCATGTAGTTGATAAAATGGGTTTACATAAAGAAAATTATGACCCCGATTGGCAAGATAGGAACATAATGCACTTTTTAAAGAGATGTTATTGGTAAAGAACAGTGTTACATCACAATATCTTGTTTCTTTGCAGCAATTCATGATATGATAAAAAGCTGATCACTGCTTTTCAGAATGAGTTATGAATATTTCTGCTTAGTCCTGAAAAAGGTTTGTATTGGTAGTGGTGGCATCCAAACTTTGAAGTTGAGCAGGAAAAATAGCCCTTAATGCTATAAACAACACCATCCCAGTTGACTCAGATTCCTTGCAACATCCAGAGAACCTGGGGAGTTGTACAATAAGATCCAAATTGCACAGACAATGCTCAGTTTATTTTCTTTGCTCAATTTTTCCTGTGAAGAGATTTCATAAATAACTGTGTAAATGCCATTTAGGGCTACAATTGTCATATTAGGGAATACGAGTTATATATTATCCCTACAAATGACTAACAGCTATCACATAAGCCTATAGCTCTCTCCCAATTTGGCAGCTAAGGACTTGTTTTGTGTACTATCAGGACAACAATCAGAGTTACCATGAAAGGTAAAGAATAAAAGAAAGAAAAGGGTGCCGAAAGGGAGAGAGAGAAAGAAAGAGGGAACGGGGGAGGGAGAAAAGGAAGAGGGAAAGAGACAGAGAGAGATGGAGAGAGGGAGGGAACTTTGAACTTGGGCAGGCAACAGGTGACATCAAGAATTTATATCCTGCCGATGGACTTAATGACAGGACCAAATGTGGTGTTTTCTTCCTCCCACTTTTGGTCGAGTGACTGAGGCTGACACCAGCAATAGTGGGTCACACATGCACAACTACAGGCCAGGCTCCTCACTTCCTGCAGGTAATTACCAGTCTGTCCAAGAATTTTCCCTGTCGATGTAGGGGGATAATTCTCCCAGGCAGTCTTGAGAAGACCGCTCTTCAGAAAGGTGGAAAAATGACAAGAAGCAGCCATTTCTTGAGTTCGGCCTTCCCTGCCAATAATCTGAAACTAATAAGGGTCAGGGTACATCCAGTTCTTCCTTTCACCCTTTACCTTAGAATCATCAAACCAACTAGAAATAAAACACAGACCCAGGAATTCAAGAAGTTGACAATGTAGTTGAAGCGAAGCGGTTGTTAGAGATTTGTGTCTATGTGATGAAGCTCATCTGAGAGGAGAGGAGCTGGGTCGTTTCTGTGTTTCCAACAGTGGAGCAGAAGAAATGATCATGTGCTAGCTACAGCCTCTGGGTAACACAGGAGAGACAAGAAGGTCTGATTTTCTGATTTCTAGGCAGGGCTCAGTTAGTGCCCGTGGAAGAAGAAACCTCGGGGCTGTCACTGCTGGAAGAAAAGATGCATACGAGGTATTTGGTGTGTTATTCCCTGACTGAAGTGAATTTGTTTGTCTCTATCCTTTGACAGATCTTATCTCATTTAAGTCTCTGCTCACAGGGCCTCCGAGTTTGCTACTGACTGAGGCTTCCTTTGTTAGGAGGCCCTTTTTTCTTCTGCCTTTGAAGCTGTTTTGTTCTCTTTTCAAGTTTGTTTATGTTTTATTTCAGAAGCGCAGTCATCCAGGAAAAGGAATGGACTTCAATATTCCTTTAAATTTCACTCCAAACCTCTCACATTTCTTGTTGGATTCTTTCTGGTCAATTTCTGAACACCACGAAGTGTGAAAGAATTATGACAAATATAAGGGAGAAACAGAGGAGAAACCATTTTTTCAGGGCTAGAACAAGGCAGAAATTTTCATCTCTGATAGAATACAGCTGGAGGGCTCTATTCATAAAAGTTTCTTTATTAAACTAGCAACACAACATCAGCAGACTCCCAGCAGGTTTTCAAAGCCTAATTGGTGTGCTGGAATATACGGAGCTGTTGTCGGCTTGATCTGTTTTGAGACCCACCATCAGCCTCGCAGTCCCAGTTCACTGCTAGTCCTGGCAATGGAAAAAGAATTGTGACCATTGCAATACCTATTCCAGGGCTGAGCCACTTCATCTTTGTCACCCTTACCTTGCTGACAAGAGACGGTCAGTAACTCTTTGAATGAATGTTGGGTTGTTATGCTCTGAACTTTTTTCAAATTCTGAATTTCCACTTGAAAGGTTAATCCTTTTAGAGTATGGAAAGCACAGGCTTGATTTTTATACAGCATGCTGCAGTGGTCGGGGAAGGCTTCTCTGAGAAGGTGACAATTTAAGCAAAAGCCTGAAGGAAGTGAGGGTGCTAGTCATGTAGTATCTTAAGAAAATTCTGGCAGAAGGAGAAACAAATGCAGAGGCTTTGAAGCAGGAGTGTGGTTTGCTGTCAGAATCAAGTGAGCAAGAGGAAGAGTGCATGGAGAGAAGGGTGGACTCGTAAGGAGTTTGCAGGCCCATTTTTAGGACTTGGAATTTCCTCTTAGATGGAGCAGAGTGCCATGATCTGGCTTTCATTTTAAATGGATCCTTTTGGCTGTTGTATTGAGAAGAAACCCTCAGAGGGTAAAGATGAAAGCAATGAGACCAGTTAGGAAGCTAATGGAATAAGCCAAATGCGAGAAGGTGGTGCTTAACTCAGGTAAGTTATAGAAGGATAAGTAGTAGAAGATTTTAGAAGTAGGTTCAATAGGATTTGCTCCTGGACTGAATGGGCAGTGTGTGAGAAAGGACAACTCCAACATTTTGAGACTGAGCAACCGAAAGAATGAGGTTGCTATTTGATGAGGTAAGAAAGCTTATGGGGAAGGTGAGGGCAAGTGGCACTTGGTTTTGGATCTTAATTTAAGGTTGAGATGCCTAGTTAACATCAAAGTGGAGGTGTCACATGGCCATCTGGATATCTGAGCATGAAATTCAGAGAAGTCTGGGCTGGAGATAAAAATCTGGGAGGTGGGGACTGTATAAGACCACATCGTAGAGCCAGAGAAAGAAAGAGTATTGGGAATGAGAAGCAAGACTTGATCGTTGGATTTGACAGACTTGGGTTTACTGAGAGGAGCAATGTCAGTGGAGTGGGCTCAGGTGAGGTCAGGAAAGAAAGTGGATACCATGTGTATAGACCCCTCTTGGAGAGTTTTGCTTAAAGTGGAATGGAGAAATAGAGCAGGAGCTCAAGAAGGGAAAAGGTTTGTTTGCTTATAATGGAAGATTTCACAGCAGGTTCTGGAGAATCTTCCAGGAAAGGTGGCAAAATAAGTGATGAAGGAGGGAGTGTTTTGTAAATTGCTGGGTCTCTGCCAATGGGGTAGAAATGAAGTCCACTTTTAGGAGGAAAACTAGAGATTAGGAATACCCTTTATATTTTGTGATCTGATTTGAATACAATTGCGCTGTAGTTTAAGAAAATATTTCCAGAGTCAGAAGAGAGAGGTCTGGGCTGGTGCTGAAATTACATGCCTCAAATGTGTGTTAACTTCTACCTCATCAAAGAAATAAACCTTAAATTAACAACAATATCTCATTTATAAGACTACTATATCTTTCCTTAACCCCCATTCACTTGGATTTCATGTTCAGATAAACTGAATTAGCCTTCGCAATATATGTGGCAAAAGAATTGAAAGAAATTTAACAAGTAAATGAAATTGCAAAAGGATGTCAAATGCCCTTTATAGAAGTATTTTCAAGCCCTCTCTATAAGCAGCCCTTGAGCAAAGTTATGCTGATTACAAATGTTCCTCATCTCTTCAACAAAGTTGGCAGCACCATTTCAGCCTATATTGAGAAAAATGAGGACTCTTCTAACAAGTCTGCAAGGGAAATTTTCGGTACATTTACCAGAAATGTGTAGGCCGCAATGCAGTTTACTAAAGGCACAAGTGGCAATATTAAAGTGGACCAACTACAAATGATAATGAGTAACAATAGTGACTAATGTTTGTATAGTGCTTTATTGTTTACTAAGAACTTTTGAACACATTATGTAATTCCATTCATTTAGTAAATATGTTTGAAGGCCTTCTATGTTCCAGGTCCTGAGAATTCATCTGTGAAAAAGATCCCTCTCTCATGAAACTTAACATGAGCCACACAACCACCTAGTGAAATAAGTAGGGCAAGTACTATTCTTCTTTACAGATGAAGAAATTCTAAAGCTTAAATAAAACTTAAATTTAAATCACTACTTTCCTTAAGAATTCAGGCCCCAGATGCTGTTTTATCCCTGGTATTCTATTTTCTTTCTCGAATCTTTTTGAAAATCAACACTGCAGTACATTTTGTACTCTGAAATATTATCTTCATAAGCATAATGAATTTCTGCAGTGGAAATTCTTTTGCACTTAAAAAAATTATGATAGCACTCAGTCTAATAAGCGTGTGTCTAGGAGAAGAGCCATCTTATATTACGAATACACCAGGTATGGCTGGTCCACCTTAAATTGCTGCTAGATGAGCCTGATAAATTATTTACTACCAACAAAATTACCATGATATCTGGAATGTATCACCTTATTAACTGCCTTTATTTTAAACTCTATTTTAAAAATATGACTTTTATCACTTGCACTGACCCACACAATTATTGGAAATTACAGAGGTTTTTCTTTTTCTAAGTTTAAAACATAGCTTGTAAATGGAAAAATAGTTAATGTAGCTTCTAAAAGTGCACATAAGCCACATTTAAACTCTCTTTTGTGTATATGACTAGGGGGGTTCTCTCTCTCTCTCTCTCTCTCTCTCTCCCCCCATTTTCTTAAGGGTGTGTCTTTTTATATTAGCCCACCAAGGGGACAGAAACTCAACCTGAGTCACACGCTACCGACATGGTTGAACCAAGCCCTAATCTTAACAGGTAAAGTTAATCAAGCTGA
Source organism: Dasypus novemcinctus (assembly GCF_030445035.2). Taxonomy (NCBI): domain Eukaryota; kingdom Metazoa; phylum Chordata; class Mammalia; order Cingulata; family Dasypodidae; genus Dasypus; species Dasypus novemcinctus. Next base: position 82,828,956 of record NC_080684.1, on the reverse strand, counting down.
ATTTAATGCAAACAAAGGCTATGACCCCCGGAGGAATAGATTAGTTTGCAAACATAATCTTCCTCTTTTTGAGATTCACAAAAATAATCTCAGCGGTCACACATGGGTTCCTCTCATCCCTCAACTCTGGCAAGTTTCTGTGACTGTTGAAAGGTGTAGTGTATAACAGGATGCTAAGTAGAGAATTTGCTGCAGACACTGAATTCCACACATTCTAAGGAGAAAGAACTGCCAATGGGAGAGCCAAGCATGCTGTTCAGGGTTTATTAAGAGGAGCCAAAGCGCACCCTGCCATGGTCAGCCTCCTGGCCACATAGACAGAGACTGGTACTGGGGAAGAATAAAGAATTTTGTGTCTTGAGTCCCTGTGGAAAGAGCCAAAGCTTTTTCCTCCCTTCCTATGGGAGAAAAGAGAGAATGTGTTCCCACACTCTCCAGGCCAAGGAGAAGGGTCTTAGAGGGATGCATACCCAGATTGGGAGTACCTGCCAGAGGGAAACTGGCATCTCTCTCCACAGTTGGACATTTGGCAGGCAGGTGCCCATAGCACCTGCACAAGCTGAAGAAAAGAGAATGGCAATGTCCTAGCAGAGGGAGGGAGTGATCATAGAGCAGCCTGCTCTCCTACTGTTCTGGGTGGCAAGGATGTGTGCATGTCTCATGGATCACATGGACATGCAGAAGAATATGGCCTTAAGCCCTCTCCCCTGCATTCCACCCAAGACAGTGGAAGGAGGTTGGAGGAAGTCAAGCTGGAGCCAGATTTTCTACATCAGAAATCCAGCGGGTGCACTGCCTAACTCTAGCCAAGCCCTCTGTATGTCAGCTAAAAGGGGTGCTGATGCAAAGTACCAGAAATCTGTTGACTATTATAAAGGGTATTTATTTGAGGTAGAAGATTACAGTTAAAAGACCCTAAAGAGTCCAACTCAAGGTGCCAAATGTCTCTTGCCACATGTTGAAGCAAAATGGCTGCAGATATCTGCAAGGGTTCAGCCTTCCTCTTTCCTCTTAAGGTCCATGGGCCCAGCTTCTTCCCATCTCAACTGTAGGCTGGAAAGCTTGTTTCTTTCTGGGCTCAGCTGCTTTGTTCTCTTCACAAGCTCAGCTGTCAACTCTCAGGAGAATGGCTTATTTCTTTTCCCAGGGCCGCAGGACCAACACTGAAAAAGCTGACAAATTCTCTCCTCTTCCATGTCCATGGAGCTCTTTTTATTACCTTGGGTATCTCTTTCTGTGATCTCCTTGATTGAGTGTTCGTTTATATAGCCCACCAAGGTGGCAGGGACTCAACCCTGCATGTCCTAATGATGTGGTCAAATCAAAGCCCTAATCTTGATTTAATCAAGTAAACCTAAAGCCTTTAAATTTAAATCAGTCAAAGGTATCATACCCAGAAGAAAGACCAGTTTACAAACATTATCTATATCTCTTTTTGGAATTCATAAATAATCTCAAACTGCCACACCCACACCCTCCAAAAAACACACAGGCACACAGTAGAGCAGCATGAGATCACCTGCTCCAGAGAGGACATCAAAGGCCACTTCAGTGCTAGCCTGAGAAGAGGTGACAACCATCAGAGAGAATCTGGTAGCAGCCAGATAAGAAGGGACCCCTTGTCCTTCTCTATATCATCCTCCCCAGCTAAACACATGAGGAAGGTAGGACTTGGGTTGGTGGGCATCCTGAGACAGACCATGCTAGCCCACCCCACCTCTGCTCCATGGAAGAGGGCAGGGAAGGAGAAGGAGAAGAGCAGACAAAGCCTCACTTACCCACCTTGGGATGTTTAAACTCCAAGACTGGCTGGTGATGGGGAAGGGAAAGTATGAATTGATTGGAGCTTTATACAAATGGATTCTTCATTACTCAAAGTGGCTGGGAAGTTAAGCAGCCTGCCCAAAATTTGAGTGCCCTGGTGCCGACCAGGGAGGGGAGATCAGGCATGGCCCTTTGGAAAACGATAGAAGGTTAGATATTTGAACCCCTGCCAAGTTGAGACTGTTCCATGAACTGGTTGTATTCATGTATACTTGTCTCAGGAACAGTAAAATAGGTTCCATGTAAATAGAGTTTCCCTCTGCCTTCTGGGGAATTCAATGCCAGGCTCCTATTGTGTAAAATAATGAGCTCAGGAATTATGGGTGGGTGTGCTGAAAAGGTCAGAGGTATCCTAGATGTACGTTTTGTGCTAGTTCATTTGGGAATCCTGCTAAAGCATGGAGTTAAGAAATTTAAATCAGAATGGCCTCTATTAGAGATGAGGCCTCCTCATCAGTTACCTGGCAGCCTGACCCAGGGAGCCGTTCAGATGACAGACTGAGAAGAAGAGAAAGCAAAGCTGTGTAGGTGTGTACAGAGATGGCCTTGTTACTGGGAGACAGATGTTTTTCATTTCTGGTGAGCATATCTGGGGTGGGGGGCGGGGGGGAGAGGGGCATAGAAGGGGACATTTAGCAGGATAAGCTTTCTTTCTGTTCCTGGGCTGCTGAGCTTCTGACTATATTGTGGTTAAGTTCTCTCCTTCCTGCAATGCTCTTTGTATAGTCTGTGTGTGAATTCTGGAGAGGTTCTGGGTGCTCTCCGAGTAAGTCTGGCCACTCCTGTCATTTTCTGTGATTCAACTGCATGTTGTCTTTTAGAAGGAGTAATTCAGGAAAGGAACTATACAAGGCCAGAAGCCCACTCACTTTCTTTGGTGGTGTCTGCTACAACTCCTGGGTTGGGGCTTTGGTTGGTTTAGTGTCTGGTTCTGAGAGGACATGATTGCCTTAGAGTGTTAATGGTGTGATGGAGAGCCCGAATTATGGAGCTGGTCCATGAGGCTCACAGATGCTCCTGGAAAGGTTCTGTGGTGGTAACACTTGCACAGCTACACAGCGGACAGACTCTTCTCCCTGTGCTAGCCACAGTTGTGCCCTTGGGAACTCTAGTGGGGTAAATGCCTTCTAGGTTTATCATATGGAGCAATGACTAGATCCAGAAAGTCATTTCATTACCTTGTTTGCTCTCAGTCATTGAAGAGAAGAAAATAAAAAATGTTTAGCCTGTGTTAAAGGTTTTTTCCTATCTTTCTCAAACCTAAAGATAGTATTTATCTTCTGATATTAATGGTATGAGGAGGGAGGATATTTTTGTTCTCTTTTGCAAATGTGAAGCAGTTTGTTTTTTCCAAAATGTTAATTTATTAGTCATTTCCTTTAATATAAAACTAACACATAAATTTTTTTTTTCAGCCAGCCCAAAATATTTTAAGCAAAAAGAATGACTTGGAAATCAGTTATTAAACCCTGTACCCTAATATATTCTTAGGGTGGTTTTTGTGTGTGTGCTTTTGTTTTGTTTCATTTTTAAGAAATGTGATTCTTTGCTTTTTATTATTTTCCTCCTTTCCTTCCTTGATGCTACCTTGGTAGTTGCCATGTTTTAAATATTGACAAGATGAGATAGTTTTCTGTTTATACCAGCAGTCGTCTGTCTGTGAAATTTGGACGAATCAGAACGCTGGATTTCCTTTCTCAGCGATCCATCAGGTTCATAATGTAAGGTTACAAATGATTTTTTTTTTTTTCTTCCTGAACTTACACCATGTAATGTGTTGCAAAGTGTTGTCAATAGCTATAGGTACTGTGTCCTGGCAATGCAGAAACTTTGTAATGTCCAGTGACTCCAGAGATTGTGTCTATTATACTTCATTTGCTGTGCCCTTGTGACTAGTTGATGTGCAAAAATTGTCCTGAAATGAGAAACTTACTTGGTTTTAAAGTCTACAGTTAAAATCTGTCCTATGTGAGTTTTGGCTTTCATTCCAGGCGTCTGTTAATTTGCTTTTACAGGAAGAAGGAAAAGGGTAAATTGATATATATATATATAAATGTATATATCAGTCTTAGTCTTCCTCATTTTGTACTTTCCACGTCTATGGGCTAGTCAACCCTTTGTGTCTAATAATTCTCAAAGGTTCTTGTGCTTTCCTTGTGGGAAATATCTAATTGAGTATGATTTGCATGATATTCTGTATAAGTTTTATGCAAATGTGGGACGAATGTAGAGGGAGAGGCACCATAACAGCTATAAAGTGGTTCTCAGCCTTTTTCCGTTTCACAGTACTGAATTGATCTTTGGGATGTGTGACCATTGACCCATTTTACCCTGAGCTGCTTAATATTCAACTGTTCACTTTTCACCTTGGTATAATTAAGAAAAACCTTTTCTGTCTGGAAAGCAAATGTTTTTATTTATTTATTTGTACATTTGGCATTTTAATGCACAATCCTATTTTTACATCCTGTTAAATTTTCCCTATTGGATGCTCTGCAATCTATGAGATGAAGACATTTGGTTGAGAATCACTGAGCAGAACTCTTGGGGTGGCATGCATGGGCCTCTCTTGGGGTGCCTCATCAGCACACCCCCCTGTGCATGGGAAATCTGGCTCAAGGGGCCATGGTGTCTGTACTTCCGCTCTGGGGAATGCCTTGTATTGGTGCTCCAGTGATCCAGCAGTTACTCATGAACCTGTAAATGTGATCCAAGCTTTTATGTGTTCAAAAGTGTCCATCTCTGCTGCTCATCATCAAAACGAACGAATACACTAGAACCAACTGCATTTGACCAAACTAGCATTTTTATTCTTGAAGAGTTTTCTCAAGTAAGTACTACAGCAACCTGCTTACACGTGTGAGTGAATGCTTGTAGGTGGCCTTTCCCTTACATTCACATCCAAATACAAGTACAGATAATGATAAGCACGGAGCTATATGTAGCATTCTTCAAAGCCTTAAAGATAATGGAAAGTAAATGGAATCACATATATCTTATGTATGTTTGTTAGCCCATCTTTAAAGTTTGTCAGAATTATTGAAAGTAAAACCTTAAAATAGCAATTGTCACTTAAAATCATTTTCATTTTTCATTAAGTGTTCTGAAGAAGTAGAGAATACTGTTTGTTAATATTCAGATCTAAATTTACAACAAGTAGGTGGGAAAAACTCCTAGTAGAAAAGATTTGAAAGCTTTTATTTAAATAAAAATCAATTAAATCCTAATTTTAAAAAAATTTTTAAAGAACAATACAAAGCATGGAAAATACCGTTCATTTCTGTTCATGCTAGAAAGATAAGTCATAATCATGGCTTTTAAATATTTACTTAGATCCTTAGGAAACTTTTTACTCAACAAAAAATATATAAGAATATAGAGAATGTTTCCCTCTTTGTACTCTCAGAGCATGTAGAATACATCGTATCTTCAATTTCCTTTTTGGAAGAAAGTGACATGAAATAATCTGTTTTAGAATTTGTCTTAGGTGTATGGTACATAGACAAACTAAACACTTGCCATCTTTCTAAATAATTCAAAGTTTAAAAGCTGCATTTTGTAATTTGCCATCCATTAAAAATTCAGCTATGATAAATTAGTGGTTTTAGTTAGTGGTGTTATTTTTTCAGCTGATGGTATAAGAACCTGTTTAATTACATATAAGGTGTGGCCCAATTATAGTCCTTCAAACCATATTGCGAATTTACATTCTATTAAACAGAATCAGTTTTCCTTTTAAAACTCTAATCTCAAATTGTTTGCTTTTATATTAGACAGCTAATTTTTATTTGAACTTAAATAGTGTGAAGGGATAGTTGATGTATGTTTTCCTCTGTTTAATCCATGTCCTTTAGTGAGTTTGTAAAACAATTTGAAAAAACGTTAAGGCTTTTGTGTGAAAAAAAAAAAAAGAAAAAGAAATGTTAGTCTTAAGCCATGCCCAGTTTCTTGGCATATGAGGATCGTTGAAATGCCTAACCTAGAGGAAACCTTTCTGTCCTCTACGTAAGGTCTAAAGAAAATCCTGAAGTGTGCCTTGAATCATTTTAATTTCTTTTCTGTAATTAATCTAAGGAAACTCACAAAGCGCACACTATCACTCAGTTAAAATCTTACATAGTAGTTTTTAAACAACCAGAATTTTACACAAAACTTTTCCTACTCCATTCTGTTATTCTAATTCTAATTATTTTCCATCATTGCTACCAGTGTTTGATCTACTTTTTACTAAAGGTAACATTTAAACTATGTATCTTTTTAAAAATAAATACAAAATATACCTTAAAAATCAATAAAGATAACATTTCATTTCAAATATTATTTTGAGGCAAAGGGCTTTTTAAGTCTGTTTGATTTTTATTTAATGTTTATAAACATTTTCTTTAAATTTTCCTGCTGTAATCCTCTTTTTTTAAGTAAACATTTTTAAACTGAGAAATTATTAAATTTAATTTAAAATTTTGCTTGAGGAAATGCAGTTTTTTATAGATATGAATGTACTATATATAAGAAGACCTAATCTGGGTTTCACAATTTGAAATTCCTTTGTGTATGAGACAAACCCATTACTTACATTTACTTTTGGGTCTCCTCTGCAACCACTCTACCTATTCCTCATGGCTCATTTCTGCTATAATTCACCCGCCAGGAGGGTTGAGACTGAAGGCACCCTTGTTCTCAAGAACTCCTGTTTTTACTGGCAGTTGACCACATAAAACTGAATCCCCCCCAAGGGCCAAGGTCATACCTCTCCTTTACATACAATTCAAACTCCACTTGTTGGAGTCCATTCATTAACCCATTACATTAATCCCAAAGAGGAAAACTAATGCCTACAAGCTGAGTCTTCTAAATATATTAGATCTAAGGTCAAAACATTTTTTTTAAGTTGATAAATTTCCAGGAAGAAAAGAAATTTATTTCCTTATTAATTCAATGTTAGGAAACTTTTCCCTCTGAAAATGAATTTCTGAAAATAGCACTAAGTATGACAAAACTCAGCTTCTATTTCCAGAAAGGCAGATTCAGGGCCTGTAGGGAATCTTAAAATATTTGGACTAGAGCAATGTGTCAAGGCCACAAAGAAAACAAGGATTGTATTTCTCTTCCCTATAATTATCTTTCTCCATAGCACCTAGGGGAGGCCTTTTCAGATCACACTGGATTCAAAGCAGTTGGTTTGTGATTTCTAGACAAAGTAGAGTCATAGGCAAGCAGATGATGGCACTGCCTAAACCGTTAAATGGATGTGCCACTAATTTCTTCAAGCAGTTACCAAATAGGAGATTAGGATGATTTCCAGTCTGAGGTAGTATGTGCTGGGGCTTCTTATTCCCAAAATGGCTGCTACAATTTATGTGAATGATATAAACATTTGGATAAGTATTTGGCTGTATTGAACTCACATTGAAGTTTAATTACAAAAGTGCCTGAGTTAATTCAACAGTTAGAGAATGGGTTTGCATATGATTTGCATGCTTAACATACTAACCCATGAAAAGTCCCCATACCCCTAGCTTCACCATACCCATCTCCACCCCCAGCCCTCCCCGGTAATCCCTGGTACCCCCAGCTTGTGCCATGTCTGTTCAGGCTTTTTTTTTTTAATTGCCTGTGATCTCCACCAAGGCATACTTCAGCTGACTATAATAGCTAACATGAAGATCCAGTGCTTGGTTTGAGTTGTTACACCAGCAGGAATCAAAGGATCTTTTGATGTCAACCAGATCCTCCTTTTGTATCATTCCACGGAGTTGCGTGCAAACTTCTGTTGTTCTGTTAACAGTGTTACCTGTGATGTAAATGTATAATACCTGTTCGCTATGTTGTTGTTGCTTTACTGAGGGAGGGGAAGAAGGGGGAGAAGGGGAAGAAGGTTACGGGGGAGATTAGAGGATGCTTTGCCAGAACTGGGGAGAGCTTTTTTATTTAAGAGTCCATAGCTGCATGTTTCCAGAGTTTTAAACTATTATCATTTAAAGGTTTTTACACTTAGCTTCAAAATAATATTGAAATCCACATATCCCACACTTTCAATCTTATACTAGTTTTTTGAGAGCACATTACAGCCATTTGAAATAAAGATTGGAGAGATAAAGATGCAAATATTTGAGAAAGGAGGAAAAGAAAATTGATTGGAGAGATAAAGATGCAAACATTTGAGAAAGGAGTCAGTATTGCAGTCAGTATTGCTTTTACAAAATAAAAATTCATACAAATATAACGAGAAAACCGAAGAGTCAGAATGAACCGAGGATGCATAGAAAAAACAGAGAGATGGGAAGCAGATTTGACCCAAAGGATAGAGCATCCACTTACCACATGGGAGGTCCAGGGTTCAAACCCAGGGCCTCCTGACCCATGTGATGAGCTGGCCTATGCACAGTGCTGATGCACGCAAGGAGTGCCATGCCACGCAGGGGTGTCCCCCGCATAGGGGATCCCCACGCGGAAGGAGTGTGCCCTGTAAGGAGAGCCACCCAGCATGAAAAAAGCGCAGCCTGCCCAAGAATGGTGCTGCACACACCGAGAGCAGACGCAGCAAGACGACACAACAAAAAAACGAGACACAGATTTCGAGTGCCGCTGACAAGAATACAAGCGGGCACAAGATCACACAGCAATTGAACACAGCAGACAATTGGGGCGGGGGTGGGGGAAGGGGAGAGAAATAAATAAATAAATAAATCTTTTTTGAAAAAACAGAGAGAGAGAAAATGCTAAAATTAACATAACAGATAAAATCTTTATTTCCACTGTCAGGGGATAGGAAGACTGAGCAATATGTACATAAACGGGCAACTAAGGAGCTACCGGAGAGTCGCTCAAAATAGAGCATAAAAGAGGAGCCAAAGGAGGAGTTCCGACTGGTCATTCAGTGAGAAGCCAAGGAAACAGCATGATGCTAATTTTGCCCTTTCAGGATTGGGGAGTGACCCCTCACAAGCAGAAAAGCTCCAGGCTCTACCTCCATGGAAAAGCCTGTCCAATCCGGAGGAACCCCAGAATTTTCTTCTGGTTCTTTAAATCCAGTTAGAAATTTCCAGAAGGCAATGTCTTTGCCTTGCACCTTTCTATCATTGGCTGCCATATCCCAACTAATATCATCAGCTCAGCCTGCAGAGAGAATGCTAGTCCTCCTCCCCAAAACACATATCCTATTTGAGCTATTCGCAGAGAAGCCTGGTTCTAAAACTTCCTTTTGGCAGTTCTAGAAGTTTTCAAAGAATTTAATGAAAGCTGTGGGCATTCTCCTCCAACATATACTCATATATCCAAAAATTTTGCCTTCTTGTCCCAGACTCCTTGAAAATTCCATGTTAAGGAATCCTACAGAATACCAATCTATTTGCTCATTCTTCTATGGAACTTGGTCTCTAACCAAGGTTTTATATGGTTTTGAAGCATATAAGATATTTTTATACACTTCCAACTCCTAGGAAATAAAATAATGTCTCTTCAATTCTATAAAAAATTAAATCCAGGTTAGAAAGTAGTGACTTTGGAAATCTTCCTGTTCTCTAGTTTTAGTTATGTCCCAAAGAACTGAATGTTTTAAAATCAGAATCTTTACCCAAGATAAGGTAATATATTTCCCAAATATAATATGTAAATAAGATTAGAGCCCAGAAAAGACCTGCCAGCATGGGTCTTTGACTTTGTAGAGACTTGCACCAAATAGTTAATAGTAATAAAACAGGTAGAGGCTAACCTCACAGAAAATAATAAATGAGATGATGGGCCAGATGTCTATCTTAGTAGGTATATATAGCAGATAATATACCATCATATGTGAATATGCTTACATTTGTGGCTCAGGATCCTCCAGTACATGCATTTACACATATGACCATACTTCTTGCTGTTTGAATGTTGAGTCTTCTCTGGTGCTTTTGGTTTTTTGAGGAAGGTAGTTGTATTCATCCAAAACAATCATGCTGATATTATTTAATGAATTCAGAAGAGAGAAACTTGTTGTTATCCATTAGTCAATTTTTCTTTTAAAAATTTTTTAGTGTCATTCATACATTAGTACATACATACTTTTCTCAAGAGATAAATGATTAGTTATATTTGGGGAATTGATATTTATGGAACCATATATTCTGAATGTAAAAGCAATTCAAACTAAAAATTTCACAGTCAAATTTAAAAACAGAAAATTCTTTCAAAGACAGTATGTTCTTTTCTATTATAACAGGATATCTATGAATTAGCAAAACATTTATGAATATCTTCAGGTTTTATTTTAAAATTTCATTGCTTGGTGTGGCATTCTAAGAATAATTCAACTTCTTCACACCACCAAAGATTAACTCAGCTTTGGGAAATAGGATGCTAATACATATAAACAGGTAATAAGCAGTGAAAGTGTTTATATACATATAATACACACAAAAGCATTTGCACATTTATAGCACACGTGTCTAAAATGAACTCGGGTTAGCTATAGGAAATGAACTTTGCCTGCTGCTCATATTACCTCTAGAATAAATATGATTTCCAGACAGGAGACTGGGGAGAACCTTCCATTACCCTGCGGCCTCCAAATGAAGCCACAGCCTCCACCCCAGTACAGTACTGGCAGCACCACCCAGAGAAGCTCATCTTCCAATCATGCGATTACAAAGCTTTCGTAAGTCATCACAATTTCAGTACTTCGGTACCAGTGGGGATAGAGGGTACATTTCTGGTTGGTTTACTTTTGTATTGGAAACATAGCAAAATGTCCACCGTGAAATTTCTGAAGTGTGTTTTCTTAAGGTAGCCTTCTAGCCAAAGAGATTTTGAGTAATTAGAGCTCCAAAACTCTTTTAATCTTATAAGCATGAAGTCTCTTTTGGCTTCTTCTTACCAAGTTATATTTTTTTTATAAAGGTGGTAGAGCACAAAATTAAAATAGAAGCAAGTATAAATATAGCACATATATACATCTCTACTCACTCACCAATGACCTCAAAAGATTGGGTCTACCACTTCGTAAAAATACCAGGTTCTTTTCATTGTCATCAGTGTGACATATTACAGATCTTTTTTCTTAACAGGAGAAGGAAACAGTTATGCTTAGCTGAGAATTTTAAGTAATACAAACAGGTAAATGTTCAGAAGATACTGTAGGCTTTGTGGCAGGTGGTGGTTGTCATGACTACAGCAGAAAAAAGTGGCTGAACCTTCTGCAGCACTTTGCAATTGCCTCTCTCAAAAAAAGATATTTCAATTAGGGCAAACTTTCCCTGATAACTTAAAAGATAAGGATTTTGCCAAGATCATTTTCCTTAATTGGATTAAGATGTGGGCGTGTGGGCTTGCTTATAGCAATTTAGGCTCTTTTCTTCCTTTTTTCTTTTTTGTACTCTCTGCACCTCTTTGATTGCTTACTTATCTTGCAGCATTGGATTTATTTCAGTAGTAACCTCCCCAAAACTTAGGGTAGAAACCCTTGCTGCTGCTTCTAAAGCTGAAACCCCAAATCTTTGAGCCTTTCTTCAGAACCCTTGACCAAGCCCTCTGCTTTTGTACATTTGCCATCCTCTTTGAGCCAAGGACTTCTCAGGTTTACAGGACTGATTCCCAAACCTGTTTCTTCTTACTTCTAGGGTGTCTCTAGTCATCTCGGGAAGCCCTTTGAATCGCTTCTAAAATAATTATTTTAACTCACTTTTTAGAAAGATAAGTGGAACACGCTTTTTTTTTCATTGAAGGGAGGGGGAACGTAACAAAAGGAAGAACGCTATTAAAGCTTCAAAGTTTCGAAGAAGAGCCAATTGAAAGAAAGGCAATTTGGAGATTTTATTTTGTACTCTTTGCTCCAAATCAGAATTTGGCACATAAATGGTGATTGTACCATAAAAGCAGCATTAGATACAATCACCTAAGAGCAAAGTGTTTAGTATTAGTAATTCCTAGTAGGAGACATTTTGTTTTACTGCTACCTGCATTTGGTCCTCCCAGGGTCAGCTTTGTCATAGGGACTCGCTTTCTCTGCTGTGAAACCACTGGGATTTACATCTTCCCTGCCCACATTCCCCCGCCCCATTATCAGGTGGATCAACCATAGGCCACACAGCTGTGAATGAAAAGGGTCCAAAAATGCATCTCCGCCTAAAAACAGCCTAATGTTAATTACCTATGCAGCCAAATAAGCCCAAATGGGGTACATGTTGCTTAGCTTCTCAGCTGTCTCATACAACCCTGTAATTACAGAGATAGTGTGATTTATTTTTGCAGACATTGCTGCCTCAAAAAAAGGGAAAACACTTTTAGATGCCCCCATGTTGCAGTTAAATATGATTGAAAGATGGAATCTTTACAAAATGCTGCAGTTTTATTATAAAGAGCAATTTACAACCTCCAGAACTAGAACTTTTTGTTAATTCTGCTTAACTCTCTCTGTGAATCTCTTATTTATTAGGATTAGTTACTGTTAGTTTCTTAAAGTTATGTAACAACTTAGAGCCAGGAAACATAGGCCAGTAGTACTTTTACAATTTGTTTTTAAATCATAACAGATGTTTATGCTTTCTTTTTTATAAACCTCTGATTTGATTTGATTTGATTTGATTGATTTTTGCAGTATTTAGGTTCTATGCTGATAAAAGAGCTCAGGGGGACGGAGTCAACCCAGGATGCTTGTGCGAAAATGCGGGTAAGTTTGCCAAACTCTTTTATTCCTAGTAGCTGAAATACTAAATACTGGGTATGGATACAAATTGCCACTTTTCAAATTACTATTTTCTTCATCTCTTGGTCTACTGAATCACTTTGGTGTTACATAAAAAGGTGTTTTGCCTTAGTTCATGTTTATACTTGAGCATATCTCATTGTTGTTCCAGAGCTGATGACTATTACTTTGAAATATTTATGCCATATTACATTTGTTCTCAATTTTTTTACAGCTTTAAAAAGTTAATTGTATATGCATTGATCATTCTCAAGATTTTGAGAGAAATGCTCTTTATTATAATAAAGTGTTTTCAGTACCCACTTGATAGTCTGTGAATATTTATTGTAAAGACTCCCAATCAACTAAAAATTATCAAATGTAGATGCTTTGAGAGTGTATTATATAAAGCTTATATTATTTATGAAGCTTCTTAATTCTCTTTTTTTTTTTTAAATATAAGGAAAAACCTCAGCCCAGATAAGGATTTAAGGACAATAATTGTTGGCTAAAATGGCAATTCCAAATGTCTGAGATGGAGGTTACTGGGTTCCTACAAGTCTGTGTTTGCAAAACATACTGAGTCCCACCCATACTGAAGATCCACTTTTAGCTTTTTCCTGTGCTCTTCCTTCCTCCACAGCAGATGTATAGAGGATATGTGATATCCCAGTACAAGTTACAAATAACAGACTTATTCAGTATAGCAATTAATCAAAGCCAAGTTTAAGTTCATTAGCAGTTGAACCTTAACAATTATTTGTGACCAGTATCCCTTATCATTTCTTTTATATGAGCAACTTTTGGTGGGAAATATTTAAAAACATATAATTTAAGTAAAACAGCTATGAAGGTAAAATAAAATATCCATTTTTCATGGAAATCTACATATATATGAATCTTCATGAAATTGAGACCTCAGTGTATAATCACTAATTTCATGTTTTAGCCAATTCAATAGCAAAAAGACGAAAATACTTATGCTTCTCTTTGATGTAAAGTTACATTTAAGTTGTCAGTACCAATGAATTTTTATACCAGGTGTGCTTAGATGAAAATAGCTCTAATATGTGTCAGGAACTCTAGTGCAAGGTCTATTGTTACAAACTTGCCTTAGAAGTCATGTTTTTGGTCATAATAGTAATATAACTGCTAACATTTACTGAGTGCTTACAATATGCCAGACTATGCTAAATGCCTTTTATATTTATGTCATTTAATCTTTACCACAATTATTATTCCCATTTTACAGATGAAAAATTGAGGCTTGCAGAGATTAATTAACTTTTCCAAAGTCACATAGAAAATAAGTTGCAAATCTGAGACTCAAATTCAGGATATTTTACCCACTACATTTCCCTGCTTCTTGTGGGCCTCCAAATTCTTTCTTAAAAATGAAAACATTCAACTGGAGTCCTTTTAAGATTCTACAAAATACCTTATTCTTGTATTCTAAGTTACATACGACCTAAATTATGTCACCAGTGAACAATGAGAAAATGGGAATATTTTTCAATCATCAAGCCCCATAATAAATTTAGAGAGATTCAAGAACATATCTAAGAAAAGAATTCAGCATCTTTGATTTAATACAATTAACAAAATTATCTGAGTCAAGCTACTTAAATGTTGTAATCAGTATAAATATTGCATAGTGCACAAAGCACCATTTAAAATATACCAGATCTGATAGCAATAGCAAAAGCATTTTAATAGTCTGAGTGAAGAATAATTAAGTACTTTTCTGTTGCTTAAAATGAAACTTTAAAAAAGCAGTCTATTTAGAAGCCATTCTTCTGTTCTTGAGACATTTTTCTGGTTTATTGCCTTTGATGCCTTTATTTGAAAATAGAAACTTCATCACTTCTTAGAATATCACAAACCCTTATTTCCTATCTTAGTTAAATAATTATATCTAAGTCTTTGATGCAGTAGGTAAAGCTGCATTCACTGAGCTCACTGGAGTCTTTCAGTATCAGAAGTGCAGGTTGAATCTGTTATATGGGATTATCATATTCTGAATCAGAATTCTCACCAACTAAAAATGGTATGGATTTTAACTTCCAGTGAATTTTCAGCTTGAATCCAAAGTTGCTGTTTTTGCTGTTTTCAACAAGGTGACATTTCAGCCAAAAGTCCTAGAATATAATCAGCTCTCCCCTGGGAAATGCTTCAGCACACAAATGATCTTAAAAGTTGATATACGATTTTATTAGACCAAAGTATTGAAGATGAAAACTGGTTACTCTTTCATTGAAACAAATGTTTCAGTTCAACAGTATGCATTGTAGATGAATTTAAAATTTCTTTCCCAGTTAGAAGGAAATTAGTGTGGGTCCTTATTCAAAGAAATGTTCCTTAAGGTACTTTGTTAACAGAGATGACCAGGATTTGGCCTCTGCCCTCACTGAGTTTTCAGTCCAGTGGAGACCAACATGTGAACATTTAATCACTCCAAATTGGGATAAGTACCAGCATAAAAATGTCTTTGCATTGCCATGGACACCCAACAGAGGGAAGGCCCTCAGTCTGAGGTATCCCCAAAAACTATCCCAAGAATGACATGTAGTCATCATTTCCTAAAATCAGTTCAATACTACTAATAATATTTAACACTTGAGAACTATGTGCCAGGTCTTGCTCAAGTGAGTTTTGTGCATTAATTCATTTAATTCTCCCAACAGCCCCATGAGGTGAGTATTGCTTTTGTCCCCACTTGACATAGGGGAAACTGAAGCAAAATTCCCCAAGTTCACAAAATCAACAAGTGGTGGGACCAGGATTTGAACCCAGGCAGTCTAACTCTACCACCCCCACTCTGAATCCACAGGCTATCCTGTCTCTATTGTGCAAGTGTAACATTTATTTTCCTGAGTTTCAAAATAACTGAAAAAATGTATGTTCATGAAGAGTTTTAGGATCCTCAGCAAGTCTGTAAGACTAACACTGCCTAAATTAAGCAATTTAGATACAGACATATCCAACAATTTAGGGTTTTAACATAAATAAAAATTTCAGGAGTTTTTATTATATCCCTAGCTACTTTAAGACGTTTTCTCCACAATACTTTCTTAAACACGTTCACTTTTTTACCCCAGCAGAAACCAAGTACAATTTACCCTTCTCATGAGTGTCTGGTATTCATGATTGGTTAATTTCTAAATTTATCTAACCCATTCACTCATCTCTAAGGTTCCCTCCAGTTCTGACATATGGAAACTTTTACACTAATTTCTTGGTGTTTATTATACACATATTTCAGCTAAAAATATGCCATAATAAATTAACATATTAGATAATAGTAATTTACATCATTCTACAATATGGAATCATTTCTCTCCATATTTGTTCAAGTTAACAAGTCCTTTTCCCCTTCAAACTGTCTTAAGATTTTTTTCATTTTTTTCCCCTGGATTCAAACCCTAAATAAAGCCTCTCTTAAAATCATCTCTTGAATTGCTTAGTGAAGAAGAATTAATGGACACTGGCATTACACTGATAATTTTTTTAATTAAGCAAAATTGTAATTTGTGCCTTATCTTTTTTAATTTTCTTTAATAAAAGTCTAAGATGTTAGATGTGCTTTGATAGTAAAGTGCAATTTTTGGTGAGTAGCAGTACAACTTGGCTGCTTATTTTTCTTTGCATGGCAGTTTTACAGACGTTTCAGTTTAAAATTAATATCTAAAAATATATATCAGTAAATATACAATTTAACAGGTGTAAGGAATTGTAAAAGATGTCTGTTTAATCTGAACATATTTATTTAGTGCTACCTTTAATGTTCCCTGTTGGGTTTTCTTGCCAAACGCATCTTTAGAGAAACAGCCCTAACTTCTGAAGGGATTCCTGGGGGAAGGCATTAGCTCTGGGAGCATCTGACAAGGATGCCTCACCTACCTAGAGTATTTCCATAGTCCCTGCGACCTTCCCTGGCCATGGCTCACATCATATCCCCTTAAAGGCAAGAACCATGTGTATTTGTATTCCCTGGTATATAATTTCTACCTCATAATGCATGTAAAGTGCCTAGTTTGATAAAATCTCATATATTGTCCCCCTCCTCCAAATGCTTAAAAATCAATAAATTCATGTATTTAGATAATTTCATTTGTTTTTCCCCAACTATCATGCCAGCATCCCAGTCATTATCCTAGTTTTTTATGTTCACAATATATAAAAGAAGATTCAAAAACTTAGGAATCCTATACTTTTGTTTCCAGTTTTTAGAGCCTGTTGCCAAAAGGGAGGGAAAAAAACATCAAGACAAGAAAATTTAGATAAGATGGTGGATAAACCATCTTACTGAGATGGTGACTCTCAGTAACAAAAGGTTACTGTTTAACCTTTTGGAGAGGCAATTTGTTTCCAAACCAATTGGAAGTTGCATCTTTTAAATATGTCCACAGCACTGGATTTTACAAAGCTATAAATATGCATCTTTGGCCTTTCAAAGTTCTCTTTGGTATGCCACCTTAAAGATTGTAAGACAGTGTTTGGTGAAATGAGGGATTTTCTCTGGCCAGCTTGTTTGATTTTGCCTCTGTAAGCTTACACATACCCCACTTCCCAACCCTGAATTTTGCCCCAGCATGTAATTATCCCTAATATACAGTACTCCATCAAAAGTAAATATGCTATTAAGAAACATCTGCTACTGTAAGAGGTAGACAGTTCTATTCAATTTAATGCTCTCTGGAATCTTAACTTTCTATAATTCCTTAGTGGACAGTTAGTATTGTTCACAGGTGTTTGTACTGAAGGATATTTCTCTTTAAAAAAAAAAGAAAGAAAGAAAAGAAAATGTGTTTTCAACTAGGACAAGGTGGAAAATATGCCTTCCTGACATAAGGAAATGTTTTTATATTATTTTTAAGTCAAGAATAAGCAAATCTTTTAGAGCAAAGGTTTTAGAACACTTGTTTCCCAAATGGTAGTTTAACCATAGTTCAGATTTCCCCTTTAGTCTTGTATGATTTTTAAATTTTTAATCTGGAGGCAATTCTGAAATATGGATTTTCAAATACACAGATTTACAAATAAGAGTTTGTGCCTTGCCTGAAAATATTCAGAGAAACTTTTCTCTTTTCTATGCTTTTAAGAAAACAAATCAATGGTGGGGAATGGTTTAGAATGCTTGGGAAAAAAATGTATTTTAGAATCAGATGGAGATGATGAATTCAAGAAGCCTTTTCCCTTAGAGGAGACTAATTAAAATCATGTTTAGTTTTTCTATCCTCATAGAAATTCCTTCTACAAGGAATTGTCCTTTTCAGAAATGATTTCTGGAATTACCTCTTAGGACCCAGATTTAGAAACAACTTACAAACAACTGTTCATTATTGGCATTGTTTTTAAAGGCTTTGTTGTCAAAGTTTCATGGAAGAGTCAAATATTTTGCCTTTCATTCTCACGCAAACACTGCACAGGCCACATAAATACAGTTCTAAACTTGTGTGTGTCTTTGTGTATGTGTGTAAAAGGCATGCATTCAAAGAAACAGCCACACTGCTAGCTCCTTATTGCTGACATGTGCCTTTCACTTGGCCAATGTTTTTCTAGTAGTCCACCCAACAGAAGTCCTGTCCCATATGGTCTACATACCCCAATTCCTTGTATTTATTATTGTTTTTGTTGCTCTTGATACCAGCTTTTTTCACATATAACTCCCTCACTACTCCTTATCACTGAAAGATTTCACGGGCTGCTTCTATCTTTAATTCACACCTATCTTAAGCTCTATTTTTAAACATGTCGATTGAATCAGTCATGGGCTGGTCCAGTTTGTTGCTGTGCTGAATGTTCATTGTTGCACTCACCATTTCACCACCATCATAACACCTGTCACAGAGCCAGGAAATTGTTCAGAGGCTCACAGATTTTAAATTTGCTTCTGTTCTGTTTGGCCTGTGCTTTGGAAGGGGACTTTTAAGTGAAAGCATCTATCCTTAGAATAACATTAATAGCTAAAAGGCTTTTGATGTGCACATATGCCAGACATACAGTTTTCTTACTTAATCCTCACAGCAACTCACAAAGTAGGTGCTGTATTAACATACCGTTTTACAGGGGAAACGGACTTTGGCCCAGTGGTTAGGGCGTCCGTCTACCATATAGGAGGTCCGCGGTTCAAACCCCGGGCCTCCTTGACCCGTGTGGAGCTGGCCATGCGCAGCGCTGATGCGCGCAAGGAGTGCCCTGCCACGCAGGGGTGTCCCCCGCGTGGGGGAGCCCCACGCGCAAGGAGTGCGCCCGTGAGGAGAGCCGCCCAGCGTGAAAAGAAAGAGCAGCCTGCCCAGTAATGGCGCCACCCACACTTTCCGTGCCGCTGACGACAACAGAAGCGGACAAAGAAACAAGACGCAGCAAATAGACACAGAGAACAGACAACCAGGGGAGGGGGGGAATTAAATAAATAAATAAATCTTTTAAAAAAAAAACAAAAAAAATACTGTTTTACAGATGAAGAAACTAAGACAAAGAGATGTTAAGAGCTTGCCCAATGCCACACAGCAGGGAAGGGGTAGAACTAGGACAGAAATCCAAACAAACCCTCCTGTGCTCTTATTCACCACATTATACCGACTCCTGGAGAAAGGAGCTCATCAATGGCGTTCCTTCAAATTCAAGATTATCATGCTAATATGTTTGTACTTACCAATAATATATTGAAAAACCCCAATATCTTGTTTTTTTAACTAAAAAATAGTAATAAATTTTCTAGTCTTTATTTTGTTTATTACAAAAGCCATACACATTCATTGTTATCAAATTTTTTACTAGAGATAAAGAAAGAAGATAAAAACAACCATAATTTTACCACTCAGAAATGACCTCTGTTAACATTTTATTCCTGTGGAATTCTTCAGACCATTTTATTTCACCATCATAAGCATGGCTTGTCTACAAAAAAAAAAAAAAAGGCTGCACCTTCTGTTTTGTAGCCTGTTTTTAAATACAATATATTTTTAAAATATTTTATACTAAAAATATCCATTCCCAATATTATTTATGGTGATTGAGAAGTATTCCATTTCATGGCTGGACCAAATTTATTGAACCAAGTCACCTTACTGGTTATTAGGGCATTTCTGGCTTTTTCCAATTATAACATTTACCCAAATCCTTTGCAACTAGTCTGATTATTGCCTTAGAAGAAATCACTAAATGTAGGATGACTGAGTTAAAGGGGATACACATTTTAAAACTTTGGATAAGTATTGCCAAATTGCCTTCCAGAAAAACAGTTCACACTCCCAGAAGCAGTGCACAAGTGCAAGCTGATGTTTGTCACGTCTTGAAACTGCATGTACTTAATGCCTTAGCTATGTTCCCAATTGAGGGAGAATTGGGGAAATTTTATGAGAAGACATACATCTTCAGCATGACTCCTGGGCTTATCAATTCTATTTTGATATAAGTCTAGAATCTGCTTTTTAGTGGCCAAACTCATTATGTGAGGAATGTTTTATACTTTCACAGGCCCTGAGAAACCATGGAAGAATTAAATACATTTTGTTAATTGCTCTGAAGACCAAGAGCTGTAGCTAGATGCTAACTAAGGATTTTTGGAAATCACTTGTGAGTGGAAAGCAGTGTGTTTTGATAGATTAGCTTCTCTCTGAACGAATGTAGGATGCAGGACACCGAGTTTACATGCACAGCAGCAGAGCACTCTTCTGACAGTGACTTTCAATCACACTGATGAACTTCATTTTCAGAGCATTTATTCTCAAAGTGTGGTCTCTGGACCAGCAGCAACAGAAACATGTTAGAAATATACATCCTTAGTCCCCACCCCAGACTTATAATTTGTTCTTTAACAAGCCCCCCGGTTGAGTCTCAAGTTTTAGAAGCATTGCTTTAGACACTGGACATATGGTTAAGGCTACAAGGCTGCCCGAGTAGAATCATTCTGCCACTGTACCTGGAAATCAACGGGGGCTAGAGGAACAGGTATAGATGACACTGCTGTATGCTGGGCCAGGCTTTGGCCAGAGCTGGTAGGTTACAGAGCCAATGCAACAGTCGTGTCTTCTGCAGGAGGAGTGGTGTGAATGGCCACTTGCCGGCTGCCTGTTCTTATCAGATGCTCTTAAACTCTGTTCTCCCAGGCTTTGTGTCAGAGCTCTTATGACCGGAAGAGGCCTTGAGAGGTCTTTCATTTCCCAGCCAAATGAGACTAGCCCCTAAGTCATTAGTGACAGATGAGAGCCCAAACTATCATGAAAGATCCAGAGGCAGAACAAGCTTCCCCTAGAAATTATTCTGCTCTTTCAAGAAGTCTTTCCTTCTTATCTCAATGCTTGTCATTTGAGCCTGTTTCCTGTTGCAAAAATGAAGACCTAAACCTTCTCTCCTTGAGGCAGAAAACAAATCACAGGATCTTTGAAGCTTTTCCCACCTCATAGGAATCTCTTGGTAACTCTCATTATATCTGTGGTTTCCCTCCAAATTCTTCCAAGCCTCCCTGCCTGGCTTTGGGCACCAGCACGCCCTGAAAAGTTTGTGTTCGGTTCATCTTTATAAAGCCAACTCTCTGCTTGTTATGGTAAATGCATTCCTTTGTTCATTCATTTAACAGCCATGTATTCAGGAGCTGCACCGTTTAACTCTACAAAATTATTGATATTTAGGCATTTTTGACCCATAAAAATGGCAATTTCATAGGGTTCAACTCTTTGTCATTTTGGGGGAGACAAAGTCAGGACAGGCATGGGCAGCCCTGTGTAGTGAGAGAAACAAACCACCTCAAAACTCAGGGCAGTGGGCAAAAGATCCACAGCAGTTCACAGGGTGGGCTGGGGAAGCAGGAGCAAAGCCGACCATCAGTCTGGGAGGCCATGGAAGGCTTTCCCACAAAGTGACATTTAAACTGAGATTCAAAGTGTTAGAGTTTATTGCAAATAGCCAATTCATGACCTGCTTTTCATGTCTTATAATCCCCACACCATAGCTAGTTTCAGTCTATACATGTTTTATGTGTTTTAATCATTTGAAAGGTACTTATGACTCCCAAACCTAATTGTTTGATCCTATGTTAATTTACTTGCTGAAACTGAATATAATAATTAAGCTTTGAAACTAAGGAAAATATTATATAGCAAAATTAATAGTTGTGACTCAGCACCGAATAACTAGAAAGCATCATTAGGGTAGCCGTATGTAGACTAAAAATATAAGTTGGATGGCAGTAGACCATCCGGATAGCTGTTCCCCAGACAGAGCTTAAAATACACTGTGGTTTATCAGGGTTTTGTAAGAAAGAAGGGTCAGGGGCATCCTCCCCGAGTCAGCCATGCTCTTTTCCCCTCCCTGTGCTGATTGTGGGGAACTAATGGTTCTTATTAGGAACATAAACGTCACTCTGGAGTCAAACCTAATATTACAGCTCACGACTGAAGTGTGTCCCACCTCTTTGCTCTCGTTCATCCTCGGGAAAGTCCCGCTCTGAGATCAGAGAGTTCATACGATCGGGAAAAGATATTCAGATACTGTTGATTCCACGTTAGAAAATAAGGAACTCCTTATTTTTAGGATATGCTTTAAGGCCAAAATAAAAGCACCAGTGATGAGTTCTGACCTGATACAAAGATCCCAAGCAGTACCTAATTTATTATTTACGAGATGGCTATTTCTTTTCCTTGGTGAATCTAAAAGTTCCTTCTTTTATAAAATGCTCTAAAACTGTCGAATAAGTTTGCTTATTAAGAACAATGTTTCAGATGCCCCCCTCCAGTTGTGAAACGATGTTCTCTGTTCTGTTTAATGCTTGCAGACAATATAGAAGCCAGTAATAAACAGAAGGCTGCCCCTGGATTTAAGATTTAAACATTGCATGTCATTTTAGGTTTCAGAAATGTAACCTCCCTGTATAACTAAATATTGTTTCTCTTGGAACTATAAAAGGATAATAATCTTATTTTGGGAAATTCTGAACCAAATACAATGGAATATCACTACAAAGCTTTTTGCAAGAGAGCAGGAAGCAGTGAAGGTTCAGCTCTCTTTGGACCCTGGACCCATGAGTGCTTGGCGGCTGTGAGCAGAGGTCCTCATTATCATTATAAATTAGCCTTCCTGTAAAGCTGAGGCTTGAAGGAGGGAATTTGAGGACCCCAGAAAATCTCGGAAATTCCTCAGAAGAGGATGGTATAGAAAAGAGCAACTAGAAACAAAAGAGTACCATAACATAAGAAAGATTTGCCCTGAGCATTTTACTGAGGAAA
The DNA here is from genome assembly GCF_030445035.2 of Dasypus novemcinctus. NCBI lineage: Eukaryota > Metazoa > Chordata > Mammalia > Cingulata > Dasypodidae > Dasypus > Dasypus novemcinctus. The sequence goes on along the minus strand of NC_080684.1, from coordinate 82,806,243 downwards.
TAGAAGAGAATTCTACTTATATAAATAAATAAGGCTTGAATGTTTAACATAAACATATGGGAGTATTAATTATACAAAATGCCAGGAAAGCATCCAGATAGGTTGGAGAAGCCAGTTTTGCCTGAGGGAGTGTACTGCAGTGATGTTCAGAACCAGTGACTCTGTCCCTGGGAAGGAGAAGAAGTGATTGCAATGCTGAGGAGAAAATTGGGGGATGGGGAAGGGCAGACCTAGGCTGTCCGTGATTGAACCAAAGCTCTGCGCTCACACTTCGATATCTATAATTTTGACTTGATGAAATGAAGTGTGGCGTGTATTAGATTTCTTGTCTCCCTATATTTGCCTTCTTTCTCTGCCTATTCATCATTCATTAAAATAATGTATGAAAAGTCCACTTCGAAAGCTCTGTCCAAGGATGTCATCCAAAAATTCCCCCAAAAGAGGTTGGATTCTTATCTCTTGTAGAGAGGGTAAATGCCTTAAAAGAGAAGCATCACCTCTGAGACCTCCCACAAGCCCTTTAAACTCTGCACTTGGCCAGGATCCATCATCTTCTTGTCATGGGACTCCTTGGGGATAGAAGTAAAGTTTGGTCTCCAGGTTGGAGTGTGTAAGCACCATAGAGGCCTGCCCTCATCCCGTGTCACTGATGCCCCGGGCTCCCTCCACTGCGGGAAGAAGAGGTGCATTTTCTTTCCTTTGTTCAGCTTGGCTGAACACGTTCTTTGGAATCTGTATCATGACAGAAATCATCTCTGATGCCTTCACCTCAACCTGAAAACATGTTCCACTGCTCCACTGACATTCATTCCACAAGCTATTGTGTACTTTTCTGCTGTCTCCTGCCACCATTCTCCGGAGGCAGCTCTTAACCAGATCACTAACAGAATCCTTCTAGTTGCTAAAGCCAGGGATTTCACCCAGTAAACTCAATAAATATAGGAGCACCCGTATGTTCCAGCCACTGTGCTAGGCAGGGCTTTTTAGGCCTTTCATCTGATGCTACTCTGTGGGTTTCTTCCAACTCCATTTGGGTTCCTTCATTGACTCTTCCTTTCTCTAACCCACCCCAAGATGTGGTCCTTAGTCTCTTCTGTTCTTGTTTACTCCTTGAGCCATCTCATCTGCTCTCATAGCCTCAGCTACCATCTCTATGTGAATGTATTTGCAAATCTGATTCTTATTTCTAATTTCCTACTGGACCTCTTCAACAGTATTTCAAACTTCTGCATGTTCAAAACCATTTCCATTATGTTTCTGCAAAAACATATTCCCTTTCAGTATTCTTTATCTCAGATAATGACTCCATCATCTAGGACATTCTCCTGTACATTCATTTTCCACAATAATAAGTCAACAGATTCTCTCATTTTTTCCCCATTGGCATTTCCATTCTCCAGTTCCTTGAGTTAAGTAACTCAGGCACTTCAGGTCTCATTTGGATTTGCACAACAGCATCCTGACTCCCTATACCTAACCTCTAGCTCCTCCGGTCCTTCCTCCATGAAACACCAGAACTATATTTCTGCAGCACAGATCTGATTGTACCACTCCCTCCTTAAAAACCCCCATTGGATCCTCACTTGACAGCGTAAGTCACAATCTACAAACCTACCATACCAGCCTCATCTCCTACCAGTTACCTAACTCCATATTGTTTCTCATTTCCAGGTCTTTGTGAGTATACATGCATGCAAGCATATATGTGGAGTCTGCTGCTACAAACAGCCTTTTTTGTTTACTTTTGCTACCTGTAAAATTCCTGTTCATCCTTTAAAGGCCAGTTCAGCCCCCCTGGCCGGCAGCATTTGCTGAATGAATGAATGAATGAATGAATGCTTTCTCTGCTCTCGCCTTCAAAAGTGAGGCTATTCCTCCTTGGTACACTGGTGTTCCCTCATCATATCTCTATTTTCCCATCTGTCAACTTTGTATTATAGCTGTTCTTTTTATGGGACAGTCCAGGAATGGTGATATATGGCTCATGCGCTGCCTCTTCCCCTCCCTCCTCCACGGCAGATGTTGTTCCAGACTTCTCACTGAGCTTAGCTACAGGCTCAGAATCCTTCTTAACAAAGCACTTCAGGCAACCACTTTCAGCAAATGGGAGTTTCACACAATTTGAGGTCTGTTTGGCATCCCCTGATGTAGACTCTCAGTTTTTCTAGCGACGAACACAGTGGCTGGCCTAAAATAACTGTTCAGTTACTGAATGAATGACAAATGAGTATTTCTGAATAAAATGTTGGTATTTTAATCTTATGTTAGCTGTATATTGATTTACTTTGCAGATAGATCTGTCCATGATAATGTATTTGTGGAAAGAGATGAGCAAGATGATTTATTAAAATCTGTTGTTACTCTTTGCAAAGAATTTTTCACACACATCCTCAGTATACCAAACTTCTGCTTGCTACAGTGCTTTCTCTTTACAGAGTTCATCCTACTGCTTTGTCTTAAAATGAGCACACTGCTTTCTTCTTGCCTTGTTTTTAATTTATCCTTACCTTTTTAAGAAGTGGTTGGAAGAAGCACTAAAAAAGATAAAAGAATCTAACCTCATATTCCAATTTTATAATATCTCTTTATCACAATCACAAAAGAAAACTGGTAAGTCTGGGTAATTTTAAAACTAGTTTAAAAGAACTTTGACAACTGCTTTTTTCCATACTGCAGGAGACATTTAATACTAAATAGTAATAGCCTTTGTAATCCATTTTCTTTGTTTTTGAAACAGGTACAGTAGGTATCAAAAAGATATTATGTCAAAATAATCAGGACAGTGTGAAACACCCTTTCCCCAGCTCCAGTGAAAGATGCATTGTAATTATCATTATTGAGTTCAGTAAGTTTCACTCTCACTGTCCTATTAAAAGCCTTCTTGAATCTGGTTACATTTCAGAATTTAAAATTGGCAAATTGGATAACATAAATGAAGAAATCAAGAAAGTTCAGATTTTTTTTTCTGATTCCATTAATATACATAAGACAGCTGGTTGTTGAAAGCCCAAAATGAAAGTTTCTTACGTGTCAGTCATAAGACTGTGCAGTGCAGTAAACAGAATGATGAGAAAACCGAAAAAGGAAAAGAGTGATGGGGTCTGTAATTTTTAAAATAGTGTTTAAAAATTGCTGTAACAATTTCTAAAATAACAGTTTCACTGCATTTAGGTATACTGTAAAGCCTGTTGTTTTTTTTCGTGGCATTATTTTACTTTTTAATGAATCCATGCTGGAGTTGAATTATTAAAATGGATTCCTCTCACTTTTTTGTGTATTTTCTCTCCTATTATGTTCCCACCTGTCATATCTGGAAAATCCTTCAGGCTAACTGTCAGGTAGGTTCTTTTGATGTTCTCATGTGATTAGGAATATCCTTTGAGCAAACTGAAGTAAACAGGCTGTCGGCGACCTGTAATGCACGATAAAAGTAAACAGAAAAGGCACATTCTAAATTACCAGAGAAACTTTTTGCAGATGCGTAGAACTGTAGAAGCTGCAAGCTCTAAGCACATTAAGCCAACATGAACATCTATCATAAGAACTTAGCCTAAGGAAATACAGCAGCTCTAAACGATAAAGTAGGTTACCTGGACTGCCCAGCATTTTGCTGTGGCTCAAAATACAGATAGCTCCTGGAGGGTTTAATTGCTCTAGAGCAGTCTTATGGCCTGTGTGGTTACAAAGGACCCTGCTTTAGGCGGCGGACTTGGCCCAGTGGTTAGGGCATCCGTCTACCACATGGGAGGTCCGCGGTTCAAACCCTGGGCCTCCTTGACCTGTGTGGCCCATGTGCAGTGCTGATGCACGCAAGGAGTGCCCTGCCACGCAGGGGTGTCCCCCACGTAGGGGAGCCCCATGCGCAAGAAGTGCGCCCCGTAAGGAGAGCGCCCAATGCCAAAGAAAGTGCACCCTGCCCAGGAATGGCACTGCACACACAGAGAGCTGACACAACAAGATGACACAACCAAAAGAAACAGATTCCCATGCCGCTGACAACAATAGAAGCGGACAAAGAAGACACAGCAAATAGACACAGAGAACAGACAACTGGGGTGGGGGGTGGGGGGGAAGAGGAAATAAATAAATAAATGAATCTTTTAAAAAAAAGGGATCCTGCTTTAAATGTAATACCCACTTTTACAAATTTGGCCAAGTTCAAGAAAAATTCACAATGATATATTTTAAACCTTTATTTTAAGTACATATCCAGGCATACTTTGTGCCTTGAAGAAAGAGGATGACTAGGGGAAAAAAAGGGAGTGGTCTATTTACTGTTAATGCTGAACTCAACCTTGGAGAATCTGACGTAGCTTAACTTTAGTCAAAGGAATGGTTGCTTGAAATTGCAGTAGTAGACAGAGCCACTCATTTTTCCCATTAGTGTCAGGGAAAATGAGTATTTCTTCACCACAAGAAGCAGCAGAACAGGCTCTTTTTAGATCCTTAAGTGCAAGACAGATATTTTATAAGCCCAAAGCATGGCTAAGCCCAAGTGAAGAGAGACAAACATTTAAATTACAGTGTGTGTGTGTGTTGCTTTTAACTTGAGCTCATTTTTATCTATCAAGAGGAAAAATTATGTGCTTCGGTAGCCATGCAACACAAACTGTTCTAACAGCTTTTTCATTTTAATTTCAGAAATCTACAGAGCAAATGAAGAAGGTCCCTACTATTATTCTTTCAGTCTCTTATAAAGGTGTCAAATTTATCGATGCAACAAATAAGGTAGGCATCACACCTCTGTTTGGTTTAGCTATCAGATACAGTCCTGAGTTTGTGATCTAAAATCCTTTGTCCTACATTTCATGGTGTTTGTAACTAGCAGTGCTATTGTATGGGTATGACAGTGTGGAAGGGAAAGTCTAATAAGGTCATGTATATTACTGGAAGGAAAGCTAAAAACTGTAACATGGGACTCTAAGAGAGCAAAACCTCATGTAAGAAACAAATATGGGTGACATTGCATATATGACTGTTTTTACAAAATGTAAATACAAATACACTAGAGATAAGGAAAAATAATAGTAGCTATGTATGGCAGGGGAAGCAAAGAGAGATTGAGAGGTGATGAGTTTTGGTGGTTTGTTTGATTTTGTTTATTATTATTATTAATGGAATAATGAAAGTGCTCTAGGAATGATTGAAATGATGATGCACAAATATGCGATTGCACAGAAAACCATTGATTGTACATGTTGGATAGATTTGTGCCTTGATATGTATCAATAAAATCGATTTAAGAAAAAAATCCTTTGTCCCCCATCATGCCCAAATCCTCCATTTTAATCATTCCCCACCCCCATCCTTCATGCTCCCCAAACACACCTATAAATACGCACACACACACACTCTCATATATATATGAAGGAGCGTTTTATTTGAGAGACTTGACCTGGGATTCCTATAAATGTTTTTATTTCACTTTTCCATGATGCCTTCTCTGATAGACTATTACCACTTATTATCCGACATGTCCCTTTGGATCTAGAGAACATTGAAGCAGAAGAAAATAACTTATAGAATGAAAGGCAACAATTTCATTACTTCTTTATCAGAGGAAATGCCACTAGTTAAGGGCTAGCTCATTTGTCTTTCCATTTCTCTCTATAGATCCTTTCATTTAATGCACATAATAAAAGCCAGTCACAAGGAACACATTCTGACTTTTTTATTCTAAATTACATTTAATTTTCAATGACTGAGATGGGAGAGAAAGTTTCAACCTCATTCTTTTCTTAAGAAACACAATCAGAAAAGAAGCCAAGGCCGTGCTGGGGCTCTAGTGTGACTTTGTACTTGCAGTGGGAACAGTCTGTGGACTCTAAGGTACAGTATGAACAACTCGGTTGCATTTTACTTGAAAATGTTCTCAAGCTCTTTTCCTGGTGGAGGCCGCTGACACCCAGTGCTGGACTAGGATTGGACTGCTCTCAAGCACCCCAAACTCAATGCTGACTGGCTCTTCCTTGCAGAGCCCAAGCATCTGTGTGTTTTATTGCTACATTCTTCCAAGTGATAAACTACAGAAAGAGGAGAAATGAAGTGAAAACCATTGGTGAACACTGTTTGTTTTCTGAACTGCCCACCTTGATCCATGTCCAATTTGGAGGATAGGAAGTCTGGGAACAGGTGAACTTAAGCGATGATGACTTAAGGCCATTTAGACTGGGTTTAGACACTGGGAAAAGTCCCATGGAGAGTGACTCTTGGGAGTCTGTAATAAACCTGAGCATCTGAATTAATCAATTAGAAGTTTTCCAGATTTGTTTTCTGTATCAAGGAAGGTTGCTGCATCGGCAGTTAGATGAGCCTGAGCTCTACTTAGGAAAAGGGCCACTCCGTTTAAGAAATAAAAATTAAAAATTAAAAATTAAAAAAAAAAAAACAACTCAGAAAGCCAGGAAGAAAGCTTATAACCCAGCACTGATAATCCAAAACATACTCAGAGTGAGATGCCTTACCTATAATAATAGCATCAAGGTTTTACTGGTAAGTATCAAAATGATAGTTTCAGCTCTGCAATATGTTGTTGACAGTTATTGTCAGATTACAATTGTGGAGACTCAAATCAGAATAATCTCAATTTATTTGCTTTTTTATTTCTTGGAGACAGCTTCTGTTACTGGTGTATAAACTTACTTTATCCCTAACTTGTAGCCAGTTGGTTATGGGACATTCGCTGAAAGTACCGTTGCTATCTGCTATACCTAAATTTCAAGAAAGGCTTTGGCACTCACATCTTTTCCTAGTCTGGAACAACTCTCCCTACCCCATTTACATTTGGAAAGCATGAATGGCAATATATTTTCAGTGTATGAGTTTGTTACTCTGTTCCATTAACAACCTTATCAGACCTGTATCCTGACAGCTTCTAAACAAGTGGTTTTGGCCCTAAGAAGTTTCCAGAGTCTTAAGGCTCCATCTCATGATGCTGTTGTTATGGCTTGGTGTATTCATATTGATAGCATCCTCTCTAACCCACTGTCCATGATCAGAAGAATGGAGCAGAGCTCTACCAATTCTGTTGCATTTTGCTTAAAGATATATCAAGGGTCTTAGAAGAAGGTGATGTTCTTGAACCTTTAGGAAACACTTCTCTGCTTCAGGACCAATAGTTAGATGTGTTATCCATAGACCTCTGCTCACTGGTGACTGTTCTTTGGAAGTAAAAGCACAGAAAATTTTGCAAAAGATAATTCTGGGTAAATAAAGGCCACATTAATAAAGGAGGCCAGCTTATCTTTCAAGTCCTGACAGTATGACTCTCAGCATATTCTAGAGAATAAGCAAGGTGCAGGGGAAGCCAACCTCTCTATGACTGTAAGGTTAAGATATGCTTGGCTTTTTCAGGAATTCTGGGACATTAACTTCAAATGGTTCTACAGGGTCCCTATCCCATTGTCTGTAGTGTAGCTGAGGCATCCCAGTATGGCAGTGGAGAGGGAGTCGGTGGTGACTCCAGATGCTAGTCAAGTAGTTCCAGTATGAGAAGCTAAAGTGGAGAGACTATATTTAGAAAAGCTACAATTGTGGGGTTTGCAGAAGATTGAGGAACCCTACCCTCAGTCTGGGCTGAAGGGCTGGTTTCAGAAGGTGGAAGCATCATCCTCAGGTTGCAAAAGGAACTGCTCTTGATACCTAGACTCTAGCAGTGTCTACAGCAGCATCTTTGCACACCACTTTCAAAGTACAGGTTTTGTAGCCAGTGCCCTACAGCAAAGATCAACCTCTAATTTATGCTCACAGCAGACAAGGAGCAGATTGATCAACTCCAGAATCCTGCATTCTGTTTTAACCTGAGATTTTTCCCCTGGAAAGTTTTATCTTGGTGGGCCACTCTGCTTCAAAATGAGGGACTTGTGAAATGCAGGTATAATTGAAGACTTTTCAATTTCCGGTATCATTGACCAGTAAGCCTGTACGGGTACCAATAAGGCACAACTAAATGTTGCACCTTCGTATTAATATTTTATGCTTTCATTGTACTTTGTTCTTAAATTGTGCTCTCCTAACCATCATATTTCTTTAACCTGTGCCCTAATAAGATAAAGGAGGGTTGTTTAATCTGTACTTAAGTGCAGTAACTGAAGGCCTTGAGCCCTTCATTAAGTGACCACCCCACAGTCACATAACTAGTCTTGGAGAAGGACAACATCGTGATTTTCCCACTCCTTGGCCTAAGACTTTTTCTGTTAACTCCACAGCTAGTTTCACCAATTAGTTTGAAGTACAATGCATAATTGATTGTGTTAATTGTTCTTCCCTTCCTATTAGCTCCTTTTAAAGATTTATTTTATTTATTTCTCTCTCCTTCCCCCCCCCCCCACCTGCCCCAGTTGTCCGTTCTCTGTGTCCATTTGCTGCATCTTCTTTTTGTCCACTTCTGTTGTCAGTGGCATGGGAATTTGTGTTTCTTTTTGTTGCATCATCTTGCTGAGTCAGCTCTCCATGTGTGTGGTGCCATTCCTGGGCAGGGTACACTTTCTTTCGCGCTGGACAGCTCTCTTTACAGGGCGCACTCCTTGCGCGTGGGGCTTCCCTACACCAGGGACGCCCCTGCGAGGCACCGCACTCGCGCGCATCAGCACTGCGCATGGGCCAGCTCCACGCAGGTCAAGGAGGCCCGGGGTTTGAACCACGGACCTCCCATGTGGTAGGTGGACGCCCAATCCACTGGGCCAAGTCTGCTTCCCATTTAGCCCCTTTTAGGCTACGTGAAAAATGAACCCTCCCACGAAGCACTTCTTGCTTTTTTTTCCTAATAAATAAATTGCTTTGGCTGAGTTCATGGGGAAGAGTTAGATGCCTAGTTATAAACTCATAAATTTATTGCCTAGCAACTTAGAAAATGAATTGCATCACTAATCCTGATTTAAGAAGGAAGAAGCAGAAAATGATCTTGAATTTAAAATGGAACTTGGAATAAATTTACTACTAAGATGTTTTTGATAAATCCCACACACTTTCTATAGATGTGTAGTGCAGAGATAACTCTAGCATGGCATTCAGCCCAGAGGACTGCAATTATTTAGTTATCTCCCCTTCTTCAGGTCAAACAGGATCTTCCAAAAAGTGATATGGTTTGCCACATTGACTGTGCAGTTGAGAATCAGATCACATTTTGCATTCCTGCACTGACACCCTTCATTCTTCCCATCTGACTAAATTAAGAGCAACGCAGAGTTGGGGTTTGTTTTTTGTTTGTCTGTTTGCTTTTTCTGAATGCCAACTTCAAATACCGCCTATGCTATGTTTTAGGCACCAAATAATTGGGAACATTTGCCTAAACAAGTCCCTGTTGTTGTTGGGTTTTTTTTTTTACATCTCCTTCCCCTTGTGGCTCTTTGGCTTGCTGTCTGCTCTTTGTGTCCATTCGCTGTGCATTATTCTGTGTCTGTATTTATTTTTATTTATTGCCCCACCCGCCCCCCGCAGCTTGCTTGTTGTCTGCTCTCTGTGTCCATTTGCTGCATGCTCTTCTGTGTTTTTTTGCTTGTCTCCCTTTTTTGTTACATCACCTTGCTGAGTCGGCTCTCCCAGGTGCTGATGGAGGAGCCTGCCTTCACAAGCAGGACCCGGGATGTGAACCCAGGGCCTCCCATATAGTAGATGGGAGCCCAACTGATTGAGCCACAGCTGCTTTCCCCATTGTTTTTCATAGCATATGCTTTTCCTTCGAAGAAGTCAGGAGTCAAACTCAGAGCACATATTAGGCCTCAACTATGGATGCTGTCTCCAGTTAACCCTTTGCCAGGGCTGAAAACCTGGCCTAAAGAAGAAACTGGGAGAAACATCTGACCCTGTTGGAATCCAGGTTGAGGGAAGCAGCGAGGGGCAGACTGGCTCTATTGCTCCACTCTAACACATCCATCCGTATTAATTGGCTGGACCAGAAATTTCTATTCTACACCAACCAGCCACATACCTCTAGCTGTTTCTCTCACCATGGTGAAAGGAAAACAGATGGTGTGTGTGTAGGATTCTCTCCCTGTTCAAGGTACTAAGCTGCCAAACTTTCTATCCCAAAGAAATTTCAGGGTGAGTTCCTCCCCCAGCCTTCTCCTGAATCTTTTTAAAGTCTCCTTAGAATGTGCTTAGAATGGAGGTTGATCAGCATAGAAGAGTCCATCTTAAACCAAGGCACATGACATCACCTTTTAATTTGTCAAAGAGCCACGGATTGATGCATAGTATGAAATGCAAAGAATACATTCCTCCTTGATGTCTTCACTAAGGAGGAAACCAGTCATCCCAGCTTCATATTGTCTACAGCTGTAGTATTTGGGGTCCTGGATTCATCGTACATGTGAAGAACTGGCCTTACCATTCTGCAAAGGCAGACGATGCAGAACACAGCAGGATTTCATAGTGAGAGCTCAGCTTGCTCACCGCATACTAGCACCAGGGTTATATCAGGAACTGTTGCTCGAAAATTTCCCCCACACAGGCCATCAGTACAAATTAAGAGCTTTTTTAAAGTGCCAGGTAGGATTCAACTTATCAGAATATGGAGCATTTTTATTAGGCTGCTTTCCTCCTAGCTTCCATCACGGGAACAGAGGAGTAAGAGTTTGGCAGTGAGAGAGGAGGCTGATTTGGAATGTAGAGCATCACAGAGGAGGGCAGGCCTCACTGGGCAGTTAAAAGATAGCTTTGGAGTCCTGGGAAATGGGTAAGTGGGGGCTCCAGAAAATTGGGGGGAGGGCCAGAAAAGGGAGAGAAAGAGAGATCTCCAAAGATACACTTTAGCTCCTTTGCAGTTTTGCCCAGGGCCACAATGCTGCCACACAAACACAGAAACACACACACACACACACATACACACACACGATTGAAATCATCAAGAATAGCATCCTGGGAATTGGCAAGATTCAGAACATTCATTGCAATACAAACCACAGGGGTGTTTTTCACTGTCTCACTTTCTCAATCTGCCTTATGCTGGCAAGAGGATCTCAAGAACACACAATGCCAACTTAGTTCAAAGTTCAGGCAAGTGAAACTTCCCTCTCTTTCCAATGACAGGAGATCCTGGACAGGTGAGACAAAGCCACAAAGACTCCCCGGGGTAATGAGAGCCACCAGTTAAATTGATGGCAGAGGCTCCCAGAACCGGCTGACACTGGACCTTTGAACCCTCTGTAAATCTTCTCATTTTTAAACCTATTTTTAAAACCCACTAGTTTGTGACTTAGTTTTCTACATAAAGAGGTACTATCTGAATGCCGGAAGAGGATCATGACCTTCTATTTTGAAATGGCATCTTGCAAGAGAATGTTACTTGTTTATGGGGTTCCAATTTCCATTTGAGTTATTTTTGACAGAGCGCTGCATGTAGTGTCAACACACAGGGCCACAGTGAAGAATATCTTCATTTAATTGTCTATTATGTGTTAATTCTGTAATTGCTTCCCAAGTACACAGCTCTGTAGAGTGAGAGACATGAAGTACTTGCTGGGGGATGCTGGCAGGGAAGGACATTTTGTAAGCATTTTTAGGCATTGATGGCTATACGAGGAACACTACATTGCCAACAAGTTATTTAAGATTGTGCAATTAAGAAGTAATTAGGGTAAGTAAAGCACTGAGGGTTTTAGATCTATGACAACTGCAAAAAAGGGCATAAATAGGATATGATAAGTAAAAAATGAATGTTTTTGTAAATGAAATTCTTTTTGTTTCTTAAACATATCTACTTATCTAACAGGATTTGCAGCAAAGATGATGTTCTACAGTTATTTTGTGCTCTGAGACAATGGAACTTAAACCTTTCCTCACTTACCTCCCACCAGTTATTACTGTAGGAGTGGGGAGCAGGTGTGAAGATATGCTAGAGAGAAAAAGAAATGAAATCATGTTAAACCAGTGAGAGAAGGGTGTGGATTGCAATGCATTATAAAGAGCATGAGCTCTACAGTCACACAACCTGGAATTTCAATCCCAGCTCCCCCACCAGCCCGGGGTAAGATTGAGGAGCAGTTTCCTCACCTATCTAAGATGATGACGATAACAGCACCCAACTCATAATTACACATGGTGGCTATGGTTAGTAAACTGCTGTTATAGCCACAGGACCCTGACTCAAGCAAGGCTCAATATTGCAGCCTGGCGTTTCCCTTACCTATCCCCACACCTTAGCCTCCATAGAATCTTCGAGAGCTGCACCTTGATGCTCCTGCTTGCCTCTCTCTATACCTGCCTTTGCTCTGGGGAGACAGGGGCGGGGCAGTGCACGAGAACAAAGGCAAGCACAATAGTGATGACTTGGGAGACCTTCCTTGGGTCAGGGTTCCTTCCGCCAGGCAAAAAATGACAGATGATCCTTTCCAGAAGGAGGCAGCACAAGGCAGCACCGCATAGCTTACAGGTACACGTGTGGAATGGAAATGGTAAAATGCTTAGCAATGACTATTTCAAGTGTCTGCCACCCAGACTGCTTCTGTGCTTGCCACCTGGTGAGCTCCGCTGCTCCAGGATATGACTATTTTAGGTTGTTTTTAATTAAACGAAAACATTCCTTCCAGACCTGACATACATTTGCCCGTGGATAGTGCGTTGACTCATTTTGAATGTTGCTGGTCTAGAACACTCTATCAAGGAGGAAGGTTACTGCTTCAAGCCCCACGTCACTTGCCTTTCTTCTAAAATAGGCTGGTTTACAAAGGAAAACAATGGACATTTATGTTGTTTCTTCCAGAACGTAATTGCCGAGCACGAAATTCGTAATATTTCCTGTGCTGCCCAGGACCCGGAAGATCTCTCAACATTTGCTTATATCACAAAGGATTTGAAGTCCAATCACCACTACTGTCACGTGTTTACTGCTTTCGATGTGGTGAGTTATTACCCTCTTTGGATGGATTAACTAATTCCCGAAGTGTGCTTGGATTTCACTGAAATCCCAACTTGTAATTAAAATACGAGTTTTGGTTTGCTTACCAAATATTAAGGTACACCAATTATGCAGTGTGTTGGCATTCTCAACTTCTCTGAGCTTTTTCTATATTATCACTCATCCATTAAATTTGGAACTCTACCCTTATCCATCTCCCAACTGCCACTGCTCAACCTCTAACCTTGCTTTTCAGATTTGACCGTTTCCTTTCTTTCTCTCATATCCAAATACAGTAAAGGTTTCCCAGACTCCTCATTCCTTCAGTCTGTTGGTTTCTCTGGTAACTGTTTCTAAGTCCTAGGGTCTAATAGTCTAGGTTTGTATGGGAGAAAAGTAAATTTCAGTGCCTGATGAAGTATTTGTGGCTTTCTATGTTGAATAGTGACTAAATTAGACACCAACAAATAATAACTGAGAGCTCCAAGCTTTGGCCCACTTGCTTATTCAGAAGTTAGTCTTCTAATGGCATCCTTACAGTACTAAGCCACTTATAATCACACTTGCCATTAAATCTAAAACTTGTACATATATTATAAACTTGGATCTGTAAACAATTTTAGAGAACAAGTGTTCCTTTAAGACAAGTGTTCTTAACCAGGGGTTAAGATCTCAGGGGGTCCATGAGCTTGAATTGAAAAAAAATCAACTTACCATCTTTATTTTCTCTAATGTCTAACTGAAATCTAGCATTACCTTCATGTATAAATGTATACAATAAATTACAGTTGTATTCATTTCATATCACATTACAGTTGTTGCATATCTCAAAAAATTGCTTATACTCATACATACTTCAAAATTATGGTAGTTGTTAGACCCGACGCTAGTTGAGTGTCATAAAACTATCTGCCACAAAACAATCTGAGAAGGGGTCTGTGGTTTTCAACTGACTGGCAAAGGGGTCCGTGGAACAAAAAAAGGTTAAGAACCCCTGCTATAAGATACAATATGCCCACTACATATTGCTTGAGGCTATCTCTAATACAGTATATTGGGATTCTGCACTTGAGGCAGACAGAAAGATATATGAGTTTGGCTGTAACCCTGAAATAATTTATAATCAGAGAAATTCTAAAATGTCATTTTAGTTTGATAATTCGTCTCTGTTCAGTGTGTTTAAAATATACATATTTAAAGAATTAGACAGAAATTGCAGTGTAATGTATTCTTGGGAGGCCAGCCCACAATTCAGTGTCATGAGTAGAAGACTGCTTGAAGTGGTCTTTCCCATTGCTGACAGACACCCATAGATTTAGGCACACCATAATCCAGAATTTACAGCACATCACACACATTTACAGATATGTCAGTCAGGCTTATACGCAAAGCTGCATGGTGTGCTTCCTTTTTTTTTTTTTTTTAAGATTGAAAACATAGAAGAGAATGCTTGTGGGCCTTTTCAAAAGCTTCTATTTTGGGAGGCATGAGGGGAATATATAAAAGTGGCATATGGTAGCAGTAAGGACTGCAAAACCAAGCCCTGGAAGGCTGCTCTGAATACCGTGGACCCTGTTTGCATGGGATCTCGTTGTTGGTTAACATCATTTTAGTCAGGGATTACAAGGATGTGCTATGTTAGGTTTCTGGTGCCTTAATCATAACTTGCCATTTTTGTGAAATGCAGCTGTTTCCTTTTTAAACGGTAAAATTTCATTCTACCTGAGTGTATTTTGGTTTGCATGAAACCCCTTTCTCTGCGGGAATTGGATTGCTGTCAGAGAAAGATTAGGCTGGTCAGAGTTCACATCCCAACTCACATGCCTACTCCCTGGTCGTAGACTAGTTGCAGGACTTTGTTGAGTCCCAGTTTGCTTTATACATAAAACGGGGACAAGCATTTGTACCTCACAGGTTTTCACCAGGATGGAAATGAAGGAACATATGATGCAGCCTCATAAATAACAGGTGTTCAGCGTTAGCTCCGTCGTGCCTCCTCCCCCTTCTGGACTACTGATGTTGACGATGACAGTCTGACCCTTTTTCTGGTTAAAAAAAAAAAAAAAAGATTTAGATAAAAGTTTGTCAGAACAGTATTCCTTAACATGCCAAATTTTTTCCACTGCCCTTGAAAAAGCACCAAAGAAATAGATCCACAAAGGAAACAAAGAGGGAGCCAATGTGGCTCAAGCAGTTTGATGTGGCTCAACCGGCTTCGGCTCTGGTGCCTCCTGGAAGAACAACAACAAACAACAAGCAAAACAAATTAAAAAAACAACTCAGGGAAGCCAGTGTGGCTCAGTGGTTGAGCATCAGCTTCCCACATACAAGGTCCTGGGTTCAATCCCCAGCCCCGGGACCAAAAAAAAAAAAAACAGAAAAAAGAAAAAGAAAAGACTCCATCAACCCTGCAATAGCTATACAGTGCCTTCCATTGAAAGGCGATATTATAATAGTATTCTGACACATTCCAGACTTTCCCTGAGCATTGCAGCATCTCTTTCCAAAGTATTAATAAAATATAATTTGTCTTCATAAGAGTACCAAAATTCTGTTCTACAAACTAAAAATGATATCTGTTGGCCACCTGCCCCCTTGAGATTTTTAGCTATGTTTGTATGACATTGGAATATTGAGATGAAATGTGGGAAAATGGACAGCCATTTAGTTTCATTATAAATATGGTGACCCTGATACATTTGTAAAATGTGTGGAGAATTGCATTTATCTTTTTATCCAGATGTTTGATTTAATGCAGACATTCACTAGTTTAGGATTCTGGCATCAGTTCCAGAGGATTTTCATCTTATACCACAAATCCACCATTTTAATTCTTTCTAGGTGAACACATTTTATCTAACTTCAAAAATAGAAACAAAAACAACAAAAGAAAAAAATAGATAAATGATACCTCACCAAAATTTAAAATTTTGCACCTCAAGGACTTCATTATGAAAATAAAACTACAACCTACACCATGGGAGAAAGTATTTAGAAACCACAATCTAATAAGAATTTACTATCCAGAATATTTAAAGAAATCCTTCAACTCAACAACAAAAAGACAAAAAACCCAATTTAAAAATGGGCCCAAGTATGAATAGACATTTCTCCAAAGACTATATACAAATAGCCAAAAAGCACATGAAAAGATGTTCAACATCATTATTAGGGAAAAGCAAATCAAAACCACAATGAGATACCATTCCACACCCATTACAAAGGCTACTATTTAACAATGGAAAATTATAAGAGTTGGAGAGGATGTGGAGAAATAGGAGCATTCATTCATTGCTGGTGGGAATGTAAAATGGTTTGGCCACTGTGGAAGACAGTTTGACAGTTCCTTGCAAAGTTAAATATAGAATTAGCATATGACCTGGCAATCCCTCCTCTAGGTATATAACCAAAAGAATTGAAAGTAGGGAGTCAAACAGATATAATAGTGGCATTATTCACAATTGCCAAGAGATGGAAGCAACCCAAGTGTCCATCTACCAATGAATGGATAAACAAAATGTGGTATGTACATACAATAGAATATTATTCAGCCATAATAAAAGGAGTGAAGTCCTGATATATGCAACAACATTGATGGACCTTGAAGACATCATGTTGAGTGAAATAAGCCAGTTAGAAAAGGACAAATATTATATGATTTCACTGATATAAAATCATTATAGTCATATCATGAACTCATAGAGTCAGAATCTAGAATCTAGGTTATCAAGTAATGGGGTAGGGGTAGGAATAGAGGGTTAAGGCTTAAAATGCACAGAGTTTCTCTTTGGGGTGATGGGAAAGTTTTGGTGATATGTATTGATAATGGTAGCACAACATTGTGAATGTAATTAACAGCACTGAATCATATATTCGAATGTGGCTAAAAGGGGAAATTTTAGGTTATATATATGGTACTAGAATAAAATTTCATAAAAAGAAAATTTTACTTTTGTGAATTGAGTTATCATGAGTCCAGAATTACATTTGTGTGTCCTGACTTGCTGCTCAGTATTCTATATACATTTCTAAATTTGACTGTGCATATTCCTAAAGAAATCATGAACTGGATAGGACTTCACCTTGTGGGGCTAAACTAGGCCTGATGATAGGGGATGCCTCACTCCCTCATCACAGAGAGAGTCCCATCATCCTTTACCTTCCTCACTATACTCCTGCTTCCTGGAAATGGACAAAATAAGAGAAAGAAAAAAAAAAAGTAACAAAGATCATCAGCCTTGACCTGGGCTTTTTTTTTTTTTTTTTTTATAGCAGTTTTTTTTTTTAATTTTCTTTTTTTTTTTGTTTTTTTTTAATATTTATTTATTATTATTATTTTTAATTACATTAAAAAAATATATGAGGTCCCATTCAACCCCACCGCCCCCGCCCCCCACTCCCCCCACAGCAACACTCTCTCCCATCATCGTGATACATCCATTGCACCTGGTAAGTTCATCTCTGAGCATCACTGCACCCCATAGTCAATGGTCCACATCATAGCTCAGACTCTCTCACGTTCCATCCAGTGGGCCCTGGGGGGATCTACAGTGTCCCGTAATTGTCCGTGAAGCACTATCCAGGACAACTCCACGTCCCGAAAACGCCTCCACATCTCATCTCTTCCTCCCGTTCCCCACACCCAGCAGCCCCCATGGCTACCGTTCCCACACCCATTCCACATTTTCTCTGTGGACATTGGATTGGTTGTGTTGACCTGGGCTTTTGAACAATTTCGAGAGATGCCACAGCTTTGCTTACACTAAAAAAAAAAAAGCTTCTTTGAGCCTGATTTTTCATCTTTTCATCTTTACACAATTCTGATCTGAGTCAATGCCCTGGGCTGCCACAAAGGGAAAAAAAGAATAAAGAAAACTTTCCTCTCAATAATACATTTAATCTTTTAGCTGTTATGTATAAATACAGATACATTTTTAATTGCAAAGTTTGACCTTGTAGAACTTTTATGGTGCACTAGTCTGCTAGGCTGCAGAAAGCAATATACCAGAAATGTGTTGGCTTTTGCAATGGGGATTTATTAGCTTACAAGCTTATAGTTCTGAAGTTGAGAAAAATATCCAAATCAAGGCATCATCAGGCAATACTTTTCTTCCTGAAGCTACCAGCAACCCCGGACTCCTCTGTCCTGTGGCAAAGCACATGGTAGCCTCTGCTGTTCTCCCTTTTCTTCTGGGTTTTGTTAACTTCAGCTTCTTGCTTCTGTGACATTCTCTCTTTGAATTCTTTCTTCTTTTATCAAGGACTCCAGTAGAGGTTTAAGACCCACTCTGAGCCATGCCTTAACTGAAGTGACCTAATCCAAAGGTCCTACTTCTAATAGGTTTACACCCACAGGAATGGATTAGTGTTTTTCTGGGGTCCATACAGCTTCAAACCATCATGTATAGGTTACATAATGTTTGTATGACTATCTTCTATCTTCAAGAACCTTTAATAAAGTGTAGATAGTATCTGCTTTACAGAGAGTTGGGTTTGAAACTCAGAACATTTTCCCATAGAAATCCTGTGGCCTGGGAAGTGAGACCCAAGGCCCCCAACAAAAGCTAGTATGTGAGTTTTACTGCAGCTTACTTCCTCCAGACCATTTCTGAGCTTTCAATGTGCTCAGATGCCCTATAAATGTCCAAGAGACAGGGTGGAGCGAGCATTGGAACCAAGTTATCTGACCATCACATGTGATCTTTTTTTGGAGAGCACTTCATGGGTGGTATTCCACAAAACACACTTTGGGAAATTGTTTTGCTTGATGACCTCTAAGTTTGTTTCCATTACTAAGAATCTGTGATGAATTCAGCTTGTGATATTTTCAGTTTTAGATGACAGGTAGGTGAGAATTTAAAAAAAGATGAGGGCACAAACAGAAGCAGGGTTCTCGAGAAAAAAAGCTGGCCAGTAGGTACAAGCAAACACCAGTCCCTTCTGCATTTGAGTCCACACTCTAGCTATCATGGTTGCTGATTCCTGTTTGGTTCTGTTCAAATCTTTAGGCCCCCAGCACATCTCATTCACTGTAGGACAAAAGGCTTCTGGACTACACCTTCCAGACAGTGAAATCCTTGAGGGGGGATTGGTAGGGCTTGGTAGATAAGAAGACTAACATATGAGATAGGAGTCATGAGAGTGAAAAACAGGGATTTGGCTTTTCTCTCCTATCTTATTTGAAGTGAGGGGAAGAGGAGAATTCCAGGCTGTTGGAATTGTGAGAGAGGGAGACAGGATTTCAGTGCCAATTGGGCCCCAAGGCTGCAGCAGTCATTCCTATAAGGCCACTATCTATAAGAGAGAATTATAACCTAGAGAATTGTTATCCTCTATATTTATCTTTTTCCGTTATCCTCTATCTATCTTACTCTAGATTTCTCAGTAATAGAGTTGAGGTAGTTAATCAAAAAGATTTTCATGCATTCTCTGGGGGTAGACTTGTTTTAAAAATCTTGGAGGGACTGCATTCAATAGTTTTAAAATATGAACATTTTTAAAAGCATTAAAAGCCATGACTTTGCTGCTAGACCCTTGCTAATTCCCACGTCTCTTGCCATAAAGAACATATTTGCAGCCTTTGGTATTTTTAACCATACTTATTTTCCTCTTCCTTGCAACTCCCTATATCTGTCTTCTTCAGTGTGTAGCACACAGAGTGGCCTGGCCTGGCCCAGGATTGTGTAGGGGAGGTCAGGGTCATGATGCTGGCAATTGGTACCAGTTGAGGACAAAGCACCTTCTTTCCTGTTCTTTCTTGGCTGGATGGAAGACATGAAAGAATCTAAAATGGATAAACAAATCGTAGTCAGGAGATTGTGAGACAGCACAGAGGAAGAAAAATTCTTGAGCATATTTTCATGATCAGTGATGAAGAGATATACCATCTTTGAACTTTGGCTCTCTATGAATTTGGTTCTTGGTTTTTCTCATCAGTTTAATGAAATTAAAATAACAGAGCCCTTCCTTAAATGCTAAGATTATTTTTTTAATGTAATACTGTTTTATTTAACTTCAAAAACATTTCAGCGTTCTAAACATACAAAAAAATAACAACAGAACATTGTAAATTGTGTTTACGTACAGAATAAGGTTCTTGAACTTGGATGCAGTAGCTCTTCACTTTGTTAACAATGAAGAATTCTACCGTTTGTTTAAAACAAAGTTTTCAAAACTATTGCACTTTAAAAAACCCAAACAGTTCTCATTCCAGTTGACCTTCTTTTTTCACAGCTACAAGTGGCAATAGAATGCTTTGTGTCACTATATACAATACAAGACAACCTGAAGCTAAATGGATGCCCACTGCAGTGTCAATGGGTCCAGCTTCCCAATGTACGCCCTTAGCCGCAGCCCTGTCAAAAGGCATCTGCACCTCTGCCTCAATGCCAAGCATAGACCATCCAAGAATTTCCCTCATTTTGTACATTTTTACAAACTGTATATATGTACAGTTGATAGCAGGATTTCTAGCCAAAAACCATAGTGAACACCACCTTACAAATGAAAAACAAAAAAATGAAAAATGAAAAAATGCCAGAAACATCTTTAAATGCCTCGTCACACCAACAACAAAGTGCACAGAGGAGAACACGAGGGTGCCTTTTCATTTTTAAAATTTTGGAAATATGTCCAACTTTGATACAGTTTCAGGGTGCTCGCAATACCCATGGGTACTTCATGTAAACCACTGACAATCTCTAGAGCACTTTGAGAGCCTATAGTATGATGGATCCAGTTTTGCCATTAAACCTAATGAGGACAACAAGACACATCTCAAATAAGAAATGTGTCCATGATGGCACTCCCCTACTCTAAGGAATTCCCATGGAGACAGATCAACAGCTTCTCATTCATCCTCCTCCTTCTCCTCTTCTTCCTCTGCCTTTTCATCTTCCTCTTCTATGTTTTCATGGCAACTTTAGCAGAACCCATCAAACTTCCCTTTAGACTCATATCGGCGACATCCTTCTCATACTTCTTCAGCTTCACCGCCCTGTTGTTGTGAGGCTGCTTTCCCCTGTCACTCAGGTTGTTCCACATCTCACCCTGCTTTTTGGCCATATCTCCAATAGTGATGCCAGGGTTTGTGGATTTGATCTTGGGGCAGAATTCTGAACAGAACCAGAAGAATCCAGATGCTAGTTGTTTGGGGACATTAGGATCCTTCTTGCCTCACTTAGCTTGCCCATACTCCTTCCTTTCCCAATCATAGTGTACTTTTTCTGCCTTTGCCATCTCATCAAACTTGTATTTTTCCTTCCCAGACATAAGCAAAGAAATAAGCATGTATATTTACTATTTCCTAAGACATGGAAATGGACATGTCCACTTTAGAAAGATTCCAAGAGCAAGAGTTAAAATAGGTCTTTCTCTTTAATCTTAGTTTAAATAGGAAATGTGATTGTGTGCCCCATCTCCAAGGCATCACACGTTAGTGAAGGGTTTACTGCAGCTTCCATTACAGGGGAAGGGAGAGGGAGGGGCTGAATATATATACCCTTTCCCCAAATCACAGGAAAGTAACAGAATACAGATCATTTCCCTTCTGCCCTAAAAGGCTAGTTCTCCAGTAGAGATGTCCATCGCATGTGGTTCATCCACTGGAGGCTGTGATCCTGTGAATGTTCAAAACCAGAGCCAGGAGGGCACAAGTGACCTCCAAGGAGTCTGAAAACACTCCAAGGAATGTTTTCAGAAAGCAAACGATGATTTATCAAGTAGGGCCCAGCCTCCTTTTCCAAGTCTTTCACTGAGCTAATATGAACCTAGGTACTTGGGGTGAGGCATGAAGCTAAACCTTAGCAGATATGGTAGAATGTTTTGCCACCTTGAAAAATCATAGCTTTGAAGAACTATTAATGGCATATGAACAGTTTGTGATTTATTATTACATGAAAAAGTAACTTAGGAAGTGGCACATAAATTATGATTATTTTGTTTTTAAATTCACACATATAAATATTCACATAGTATGTAAACATATTTGGGTATATATACACTTAAAAAGAAAATACACCAAAATCTTGGCAGTGGTTACAAACATTCCAGTAGTGGAATACTATGCTTGATTTTTATTTTCTTCTTTATTCTGCCATGTATTCCCAAAACTTTCTACATGTACCCATGCTATAATTAGGGGAAGAATGAATTTCATGACTCTCAGTTAGGTGAAATTAGCAATAAAGAGTCTGTCTGCATTTTGGCCAGTTGACATGCCTGGCCCAGAAGATACCTAATATTTGTTTTGAATGCTGAAGACCTATGACTAGGCAGCATTTATCTGCTAGAAATCCCATCTGTCAAGATTAATTTCTGGCTGGTAATTGAGAGAACTAACTATAGGTAGAGCTAAGAAGATGTCAATGGGTTCTGTGAATATGCCCAGAATATTCTCATAGTTATTTTTGCTTCAAGACGTGGGTGAAGCAAGTTGTAGACTAGGCTTACTTACCCTAGGTCTTAAGAAACAAGAAGTACAAGCAAAATACAGCCAAAAGAGAAATGTCGCTTCTTTCTGGAGACCCCAGTGAAAAACCAGATTGAAAAATATTTTCCTTTGTCATCACACTCGCTATGGCATTGCCTGTATTTGTTTCGTGTTTGTTCCTTCTGACCTCCCAGTGAGAGAGAAGATGGAAGGAAAGAGTTGGCTCTGGTCATCCATTTTCAGTCTTATCTTATTCTTAAGGCATGAATCACCTTATCTTAAGGACCTTCCTCGCAGCTTCCTTTCTGTAAGGTAATCAAACCAACATTTTTCAAATGCCTAACCTATTCTAAACCTGGGAGGTACAAAGTCAAATGAAATTAGGGCCCTCAGGGCACGCAGTTAACTGGGGCAGTCCCCCTATAAAGAGAAAATCATCATAAAACAGAGTAGTAAGTAGAGCTAGTAGAGCTGTGTCCTCCATGACTGAGGGACCACAGAGGGGGATACCTAACTTAGCCTGGGGGTCAGGGAAAGGGATTCAAAGGCTCCTGAAGGATATAATGGGGAAGCTGCCATCTTAAAGCAGGATGGGAAATGGGTGCATTGCTAAGAACAAAGAACATTTTATAATAGAAAAAAGATTTGGCCATTTGGAATCAGTTGGGGGCTGATTGTTTGACTGAGTCCCCTGAGGTGAAAGCCAGCGCCTTGGCCATGCTTCCCTAAGCCAGAGCTGGTGGATTGTTGAGATGTGCTGCCTACTCTGTGGACAATGTGTTACTATTTAACATGACATCAGCTGTACGTGTATCTCTAAACTGAATCCTTACTTGACTGGGTGAAAGACAAGCTTCTAATCAGACTCCTGACGCTCTTGGGTGGAAAGGGACCCAAGGGTTACCTGGACCACCCCTTCTCCATGTCCTTTCCTCAGGGGCAGTGATGATGCATCACAGGGATTTCGTCCTCACAGGCGATCTTTCCTACGGTTTCTGTCCACCGACCCTGGTAGAGCAAAGCTCCTGAGGTTGCTCAGAGCCTGCCAGGCTCCTCTGCCCTGTGCACAGGCACAGCCCTTTCCTTCACATTTTTCATGGTAAGAGAAGGCTGACACAGGAAAAGGGAAAGAAAATGAAAATCTCAGGAGGTACCTCTGATGACCCTCTGGAAGCATTTGTAACATTCTGATCACACACGAGCCAACGAATAGTGAAGTTTGGGTTCTATAGGTTTCCCATCCTGCAGAATTGACACATCTGTTCCTTCTATTCCAGTCACTAAAATAGGCTGGTTATTTGGGTTTTGTTTTGTTTTTTATTCTAATGGAAATGGCTGCTAGACATATCAGGTTGGTCCACTCTTCCAAGCAGCCTCACAGCCTGGACCAGGAGGGCCCTCTCCCCCTCCCAGCTCACTTCCTTTTTTGTCATTTTTACCAGATGATGTGGAGGCTCGGGTCTGATGTACCTTGTCAGCCGTTTTGACAGTAATGGGTTAAACTTAGTAAACCCTCAAGTTTTAATGTTTAAGTGAACAAATGGACATTATTTATTCCATGACTCATTCCATAAAGGACTTAAAGCAGCCGACTTGAATAGGTCTGATAAAACTGAAAATACAGGTACCCAAGAATCTGAAATAGGAAAAATATAGGCTAAAAAGGAAAATTAACACCCAGAAAAAGGTTTTAACATCAACATGCAGACTACAAAGTTCTGCATAATTACAAGAGCTGAGCTGCAAAATTGATTCTGAGATTGTCAAGACAAATAGGCAAATAATTATTACAGGTTTTTGTTAGTTTTTTTTATAAAAAGTATACCTTTTCTTCTTGGAAAACAAAACTTCGCTGAGACTTAAGTGTGAAAGAACTTTTTGTTATGATCTCCATGAGGGAACATTGTACAGCAGCGTCTTTGGCAACGTTCCTACAATGAATCTCCCAAACACAAGACCTTTCTTAGAAGGTCCCTCAAGGAAACTGAGGGGTCTCACCAGCAACTCCTGGCAGCAGTGAGGCAGGATAGATCAGTGGCACAAAGCAATGACTAATGTGAAGTCACATCTGGGTTTGAATCCTGGCCCTGCCGTTTACCTGCTGTTTGAACTCAGGCAAGCTAATCACCTCTGTAATCCTGAGTTTCTCACAGGTAAAATGGGGATAATAGTTCCCACTCTATAAGGTTTTCGCAAGGATTAAATAATCCATATGAAGCACTGAGCTTGGTCCCTGGGAGGTAATAAGCAATATAACGCGGTAGTTGCTGCAGCCGTTGCTTCTGCAGGTGCTGTTAAGAAGGGAAATAATAGCTCCTTGTTCAAGTTCACAGTGGTCCGACTTTGTGCAGGGATGGAACCTAGCCAGGCTACAGGAATAGATTGACTGCACTTCCATAAATTGTCCACATGCAACTTTACTGTCAGCTGGGCTTAAGAAAGAAGGTAGGCTCTTTGCTCTGCCCTTGGAGAGGAGACTTGGGGGCTGCAGGTTAAAGGAAGAACTGGGTGTTTTAAAATTCAACTGAGCAGATGATGGAGTGGACAGCCAGTGTGAAAATGGAAGCACCTAAACAAAACTTCTGACCAAATGGGTGGCCAGCCCGCTGGAATGTGGAGGCAAGTGATGGCAGTGCCCGCAAGTGGGGCCTGGATCTTCCCTGGAAAGCAGTTCTCAGTTCTCTCAACCAAAAAAATGAAGAGGCACTCAGGACCCCAGGGTGGTGCCAGCAAAGAATGAATATGATTCTTTTGAACTAGAAGATTTTCTTTTGCTTTTAATTGTGAACAAAACTGTAAAGCTTTCTTTTTTATGATTGCAAAAATAATTCATCCCCATTTGAATAAAATTCAAAGCATACAAAGTATAAAGAAGACAGAAGTCACCCCCGATCCCAACATTGTGATAACAACTATTAAAATTAATACATACCACTTTTTTCTACGCACATATAAAAATAGATACCATATATGTGTAGGTGTAAACATTTCTCCATACAGTTCTCAACTAGTTTTTTAAAGTGACTCAGTTATCTTTTTAATTGACTGTCTAGTACTTCATTGTGTGGATTTATGTAGTAAGTTTTATTTAACCAATCCCCTATTAATGAAAATTTTAAACAACACTCCAGTGAATATTCTCACACATATGTCATTGAATCCCTGAGCCTAAAAGGTTTTCAGATGAGGAGTTTCAAGCACAGAAAACTAGTAATGCACCCATTCATTTGTATAAATTAAGTACCTGGGGTGGTCAGAGCTTTTCCAAGGGTGAAGATTGTCTACCATCCCGGATGCAGTTTTTCCAGTACCAAATTGATGAATGTGCTGGGTACAGCCTCAGTGACTAGGGCGCAGGGGGACGTTGGGGACCATCACTTCATCTCTCCACAAGCCTCCTTTGGAACTAACAAGAGACGTGGTGGATCCCTTCCTTCTCCCACATCCTTCAGTGGGCACTTACTGAACACTCTCTAGAGGCCAGGCACTGGAGACAGAGTCCTGACCCCTGGACGGAGCTCAGTACAGTCAGGGTGATGTTAAAGTGCCCTCCCGGCTGCCTGGAGGAGCCCACAATCTGGTAATCAGTTCCACCTTGCCAGCACATGTCTCCAGTTTTCTTAAGAAAAACAAGTTCTGTATCCCCTGATCTAGCTTCCTGGCATGATGGCTCGTTAAGTTCCTCTAATGTAGCCGTTCTTAATCCACAGATCAAAACCGCTGGGGGGGAGGGAAGGGAAGGGCTTTCCAAGGCCAGGAGTTTTAAGTCGCCTTCCCCAGACATGGCCAAACGTCCCCTAGGAGATTGAGGACTCCCTGCTTCTCTCTTCAAGAGCCTCCTCTGGACATGGGGTATGGCCTCATGTCCCTCTCAGCTTCACCAGAGCAAGCCATGAGTTGGGAACCCCTGTCTTGGTGGTTCATGTCGAATCATAAAGACACTCTACTCAGACGTTGCCTCTCAGTTGGCTCTGGCAACTTCCATGGCCTTTTGTTCCCTCATCCCAACTTCATTATTTAATTTTTAAACACATTTTTAAATGTTTACAGAAGACTTTTACTATATCTCAGGTCTAGTTTTAAGGGGCAGTGGTCTATCAGACCACCTGCATTCAACACGAAGCTCAGCTAAGTGCTGGCTTCCTGAGCAAATTCTGACCCTTAACCTTTAACCTTTCTGACCCTTAAATAGCTCATGTGCAAAGCAGGAATAATGGGCCTAGGATTATTAGGCCACCGTGTTTAGAATTTAATGAGATAGTCCTCGTAGAGCATGGTGCATGCCACGCAGAAAAGAATAGATGTTAGCTGACATTAACATTAGTTTAAATACTATTGATTCATGAAATATTCTAGTAAGGTGGGTACTGCATGTTATTATCCACATTTTACAATAAGAAAACTGAGGCTCAGAGCATGCTGCTCTTTTCATTAATCTCTCCCCCACCTCTGCCACACACACACACACACACACTCTACCTTCTTTCACTGATGGGCTAAGGCAGAAAATACTCAAGGCCGATTGCCAGAGTAAGTGTGGTCCTAGGCAAGAGACTCATGCTGGAAACACCTCAACAAGTATCTTCCAATAAGCTGTGCGAGGCAAAAGGAGCCAAGGTCGGAGAAGGTCGGTGGTTACAGCGTTGGAGAGATCTGAGGGAATGAATGTGAAGCTAAACGAGTTGGAATTTAAGCCCAAGGGACGTAGTAACTGGAGATGAGAGAGTGTCGTTGCGCTGACTGAAAAGGACATTCCAGCTCTGGTTTGGGCTAGCCGCAGCATATGTGAAGGAACACCTGCATGCTTACTGGGACCCCGTAGCTTAGCTAGGGTGAGCCGCACACCTCAGCTAACCTCCTCCTGGCCAGGGCTGGGGGCGATGGCTTGGGGAGTGGCCCCGGTCACTGAGTGCTGTTCATATGTTCCTCACAGCCTTCGGCCAGTGGTTCCTTTTCATGCTCCCTGAACTGGGGTCAGCCTCCTTCGGTGTGTCGTGGTGTTCCAGTTCTCTGTTGTCACATAACAAACCATCCCAAAATTTAGTGGCATAAAACATCCATTTTATTATGTACCCAATTCTGTGAGTCACAAAGGCGAGCAGGGCCCGGGAGTTCTTTGTTCTTCTCCACTCTGTTCTGCAGTGTCTGGGGCATCAGCTGCATGGCTTAAATGGTTGGCGATACTGGGACAGCTCAACCGACTGGGGCCCTGGGACTTCTCCATGTGGTGCCGGCTGGAGCTGAAATGTCTGGGATGGCCTCTTTGCTTCCATGCCTGGAGCCTGGGCTCGGCTGGCAGGAAGGGCTGTTTCTCTCCAGGCAGACTCCCCGAGTGACTAGCTTGGACATCTTCACTGCCTGGTGATCTCGGGGCAGTCAGATTTTCTACACATGGCTGGTTTCCTCCAGAATAAGGCCCAGGCAGAAGCTGCAAGATTTATTATAATCTAACATCATAAGTCCCAGAATGTCACTTCTGCCCATTCTACTGGCAGCAAGTCACTACAACCAACCCAGAGTCAACAGGGGACTGACGTGTGCACAGGCAGGGGAAGAATGAATGACAGCCTCCTGGACACGGGCCACCACCCGGGCGGAGGGCTAAGAACGCGGGCTTTTGAGTCACAGGCATTGGCTCATATCACAGCTCTGAAGCTTTCTAGGTCCGTGGCATCGGGCCAGCTGGGACAGGCACCACAGTCACTGGGCATGAACCAGATGCTCCTGATGGCTCAGTGCCCTGGGGCTCTCCCTCAATTTCCTTATCTGTAAAATGAGCATAATGACATGCTACTGCGCGTGATTGCGGTAAGACTTAGATGAGATGAGTATAGCGCTTGGCCCAGTGCCAGTGCCTTTTTAAGTTCTTACTTGCTGGTAGCTGTAGTAATAACTGGTATTGTTAAATATGACTCCAGCTTGTCCTTGGCCTATTCATTCATTCAGCAAACATTTACTGAGTGCCTGCAGTGTGCCAGGCACAGTACCAGGCATTGGCCTCCCCACAGGTGCCAGGATATGGCACAGAAGACAGGGGCCAGTTGAGCTTTCAGACTCTTTGTGTGGCGTTTCTGGCTTTGAGTGGCAGACGGCATCATTGGACTAGGCAAGCCTGGCTGGAGGAGTAAGCAAGGGCTTTTCACCTTTGCCTCTCTCATATTACAATGTTATTTTCCAGCTTTTCCTACTAAAGTCTTCTGCTCTCACAATAACTGCTCTCTTCCCCTTTTTAATAGTGAGGCGGTTACTAGGAGACACAGAAGAAATGAGCCTGCAAATGGGACATCATCTTCTGTTCCACACACAGGTGTGTGTGTCCTCAAGTCCCCTCTGCTGAGCCTCTGGTCCCCAGGGCCATGGCACGTGGAGCTGGCGACACAGCACTCAGCATGCAAACGCCCCCAGCCACAGGGTGCTCCTCCCTGACACCCAGGGACGAAACCTCAGACACGGAGGTGACAGGAAATACAGGAAAGATAACAATGCCCTACTCTTACCATAGCAATTCATAAAGGAAGAACACTCTAAAGCATGTTAAAAATAAAATGGAAAGCCGCATGTTAAGAACGCGATCCAAGCCAGGAGAGGCCACTTGGCAGGAAAGCTTTGACTCTGTGTCTCATTTGAGCAATTCCCTCACACTAGGAACTAATTTAAAGTGAAAAGGCAAAGTTTCCAACCTTTCCAACCCTTTTAGGCTTTCCATAATAGTCATGTGAAAAATCTCACTCGCTCAAATGAGCATCTTTGACTTTCACTTGAAGACACTGAGCTTTCAGAAAATCTCACTTCCAGCAACGTGTGGAATGATAAAAGGAGTTCACACTTATTAAGCACCACTGTTCCGGCATCTAAGGGCTGCATGTTATAGAATCACCCATCCTCACACCTGATGCTTTCCCTTAGTCTGCTTCCCACCCAGAGCACAGATGTCTGCTTCTTATCCCCAGCACATGGACATCCGCCATCTCCCATAGTCATGGCGAACCGGAGCAAGAGCCTGCGGCTTCACCTTGAGTCCACTTTTCACAGGGACCCATCTGAGCACTAAGAGGCAAGGCTGACAGTGATGTGAGCACCCGGTGTAGGCAGTTGAAAGGGATGAGCCTTCTTTGTGCAGCGACGGTCAGAGATGTCTCCCAGTCCTCCTCCACTATCATTTGTTGGTGCATTACTAATTTACTAGTCTGACTCATCCTTGGAGGCAAACACAGGCTCAGTGTTCACTGCACGGAAGTGCTCAGCTTGCTGTGTGAGTTCAGTGTCTCCAACAAGCAGACATCTGTCTTGTAGGGCCATTATTTCTTAACAAGTAGCTCAAAGGAGACAGACACGTCCTTTGTCAAACCAGCTCTCAATCACAGAGGCATTTTTCCCACTTGACTTTAACCATGACAATCTGGCATTGATCTAAAATTTGACCAGTCCAGAAACCCATGGGTCTCTTCCACGTAGCTTCCAAAGATGAAGACCATCCTGTTTCTTCCTATCCATCCTCACCAAGGGAGAGCAATTCCAAACAGTTCTCCCCGGAAACCAGGCAGTGTGCTTGATTGCAGTGGAGATGGGTAGAGAGGAGAGGGCAGAGTTGCAATAGAAGCACATGCAAAATGCTACTTCTGTGATTTTGAAAAACCACGTGCAGACATTCTAGGCATTCACCACACCTGTTCTCAGCTGGTGCAGTGAGTTTACAGAACGTGTCTTGTGTCTGTGACCAAAATGCATCCACTTCTTCGAAGCCCTTTGACCCCAGTGAAATTGTGGAGACCCTGCCTCATGCTGGTCAGAAAATGCCCTACTTTGGTTGAGGGGACTAGACGGAACTGTGCTTGGAAGAGAAGGCAGAAATCAAAGATGTGTATCTGGAGAAGAGATGAAAAGAAAGAAAGAAATCATCTTGAGAAAAGGACTGATTGAGGGTCCGAAGAAAAGGGCCTTCCTCCTGGGCACTGCCTGGCATGGCATCCTGGCCTGGCAGAATCTCCTGTCTCTTGCTGACTTGATGATAAAATATAGAGTGGGCCCACAGGGAGAGCAAAGCCTCAAGAAATAGATGGATAATCGGCTCTGCTTGAGCACTGTTTTTGCATGCTTGCCGCTGTAGCCGTGAGATGCCGCAGCAGCATGACTAATGCCTCTCTCCTCAGCCTAAATTAGATTCTGATTGTGTTCCGTGGATGTTCACTGAATCACAGATGTTTGAGGTAAAAAGACCCAAACTTCTCAGGGACACCTCCTGTGGAGTGTGTGGGATCCTCCTCTCAGGCATGGCTGAGGCATTCTCAGAACTCAGCTGAAGGACCAGAAGTTACTCCTTCCCTTCCTCGGCCTCGAACCAAACTAGTTACCCTCGAAGGGAGGGGCGGGGGAGAAGGGCTGTGGGGTAGAAAGGGGCACTGGCTCCTGAGCAGGGCTGAAAGCGTGTGTGTCACCTCAGTGACTAAGGGCTCTTAGACAACCTAAATAGGACTCCGAGTGCCCGTTTTTCACAAATTTCCACTGAAGAGCTGCTACAACAGGTGGGGTAGTTCAAGGTCCTCAGCAGCTCTCCTCCCAGTGTTCCTCAGCCCTTTGACTCACTCTGATTTGCAGTGTGCCCATGGAGAATGCTTTCTTGTTTTTCTTGCAGAACTTAGCCTACGAAATCATCCTAACACTGGGACAGGCATTCGAAGTCGCCTACCAGCTAGCCCTACAAGCAAGAAAAGGGGGACACTCCTCCACACTTCCAGAGAGCTTTGAAAACAAACCCTCCAAACCCATCCCCAAGCCCCGCGTCAGCATTCGCAAGTCGGTGGTAAGTAGGAAAGATGCAGGCGGTCTGAAAACCTTGAGCGGGAGGGCAAGGGGGTAGCTAGCCAGGTTCCTGTGTGGTATGGGGCCATGTACTCCAGGACCTGCCTGTCTCTTTCCCTTGGTCCCCTCCTGGCATGTGCCCGTCATCGTCATAGTCCGGTTCTGGCAAAGCCTTGGGGCACCACCTGCCCCAAGCTGGAGGCTCCAGAGAAAAGTCCACTTTGTCAAACTCTCCCCTGCAGCCACCTCTGTGAGGGGGTAACTGGGTACTGCTGCTGGCCTCAGTGAATCTTCCCTGAAGGTCTAGGAAATCTTGGGAGCCACATTCCCTGAGGCCTTGGGCTGCCATGCCACCCCAGGGCACAACCGCTCACAAACCCACGGCCTCTAGAGAGGTTTGCACAGGTTTGCAGTGAAGTTGCCCCTCGTAGGGTAGGCTAGGTGCACAGGCTGGGTGCAGGTCCCAGCGAGCCACTCTTCGGTGTGGGAGGCCTGCGCCGTGGCGCCGCGTGCTCTCTGGCAGCACAGCTCCCGCGGAGAGGTGACTGTTGAGGAGGTGCGGCCACTCCTTCTCGTCATCTGCCTTCCTCCAGGAATTTCCTCCCCTGCCCTCCTACGAGCTCTGTAGACATCCTGTCCTAACCAGCTTTCAGGACTTCAAAGCAGCCTCCTCTGGTAGTAGCAGTACCCAGAAGCTGGAAGGTTCCCAAGCAGTTTCCCATCTGGGTTCTGCTCCAGCTGCTCTACGGCCCCCTGGAAATTCTGGGACTCCGGCAGGGACGCAGGCATCCCCCAGAACGCACCACTCACATGCCTGTGGCTGCTTCCATCTACCTCTCTCTGTCTCCGCACCTTCCACCCCAGGGTCCTGGGGGAAAGGAAGATTCTTTAATATTTGCAGAGAGGCCTCTCCCTTATGAGCCATGTGCCTTTTTGCTTCCAGTCTTCTTTTTGGCCCCAACTCCCATTATCCCTGTGGGCAACTTCAGCCTCCTGGAGGATGATCCCTCCAGCATCTGGCCTCTCTATTCCTTGACAGCTCAATCCGGGGATCTTTTCCTCTCACCTCGTGCCCATGCTGCTGACCTTATCATTACCGTAGTTGTGCCTCCTCTCAAAATCGTTCTTTCAGGCACCATCCCCTGACCCCCTGCCTCCCGCCTGGCACCTACTCAACCCCCTGGCTCCCAGTTCTTTCTCTCCAGTCCTGACCCATCCCCAGAACACAGACTTAAGGGCTCCGTTTCCTCTTTAACACTTCCACTTTGATATGTAACAGACATCTGAAGCTTAATAATGTCCAGAACAGAATTCTTGATTTTCCCCTTAACGGTGCTTCTCTCTTGATCTTCCCCACCTCAGTAAATGGTACAAACCATTCGCCATGTTACTAAGGTCCAAATCTAGACGTCATCCTTCATTCCTGGGTCCTCCTGACGTCTACACCCATCCCATCAGCCAATCCGTTCCTCCACCTCTAAAGCATGTCTCAGGTTCGCCTGCTCCTCTCCTTTCCCAGTCATGCTCCTAGTCCAAACTGCCATCACCTCCCACCCCAACCACATCTCTTAACAGACTCCCTTCCTCCACTGTGGTCCCCTGATGTCCTCTCCCTACACAGCAACCAGTGACCTTCTTAAAACATAAATCAGATCTTCACAGCTCCTTCCCCATAACTTAATTTCCTACCACACTCTGACGCTCGGGCCTTCCTTGTTTCTCCAACACACAAAGCTTGCTCCTACCAGAGGCCTTTGTCGGTCGTGTCTTCTCCTCCTGGAACCCCACCCCACCCCCACCGACTTTGCATGGCCCACTCAGTCTTGTCATTCAGGCTCCAGCTGCTTGCAGAGGGGCCTCCGCCCGCCGAATCTGAAGAAGATTTACCTGCTTTCGGTTCTCTGCAGAGCATTTATTCATGGAGATTTTTTTACTTACCTGCTTGCTTATTGTCTGCCTTTCCCGCAGCAGTGTGAGTGTCATGTATTCAGGGGCCAGCAGGGCCCAGCCCATAGCACGCGCCCAGTGAATATCCGTGAGTGGGTAAATGAGGGCCTGTGGGAGGATTTAATAAAGATAGCTTCATGAATGATTAGGCCGGGAAATGTCCAGGAATTTTCAGAATGTTTTTGGAATTGTCCCTTGGACTATGGTATTCATTTTCCGTGGGGGCTGGATAAATCTATGCACGGCGGGTGCCTCCATCCAACTTGACTGTGCTTCCAAAGGAGCACAAAGGTCGGGTGTCAAAAGGGCTCGTAGTCATCTACAGGCTTTGCTGGGAAATTGGAAAACATACCAAGAGTAACACGGAGCTCTTTCACCCGCCTCCAGATCCTGCCCTCACCTGGAGTCAGTGTCCATTTCCCTTACTGTTGAGAAACAGTCATGGTTCCTGAAAACACTCAAAGTCCTCCCCACAGCCTCGCTGCGATAATTTAAAACCCGTGAAAAGGCAGCAGATGGGCACCTCTGGCAGGCTGTGAAGCTCACAGCACACCCTGAGCGTAGCAGGTGTCCAAGGGCAGGGGCAGAGGTGCAAACACCAAAAGATGATGCAGTTATTGGGTGAAAAATTCACCCCGGGCCTTTCCTTCCCCAGGAATGACCTGCTTTACTCTGAATTATGGGGACTGAACCATTTTATAGCCTAGCTGGGTTTCTTCAAAGCTTCACCCTCAGCTCTCTCCCCTCCCACCTCCCACCTCCCACACAGTCTGCAGTCAGACCCTCCAAGGCCCTCTCTCTGGCCTCTGGGACTTTGCACATGCTGTTCCTCCTACCGCAGATCCTGCCTCCTTCCGCTTCACCAGGCAAACTTTGGCTTGTCCTGGAGCTCACTAATTAATTTATTCAACCAGTAGTTACTGTGTGCCTGCTAGTCACTGCGTTGCCAAGAGTGCTTCTAAGTTCTGAGGAAACAGCAGTGAGCGAAACAGGCAAAATCCTGCCTTGGTAAAAGGCGGGTGACCAGAAAGGCAGGAAAGAGCACAGACAGGTGGCGCCATAGGTCGCCGCAGGGATTTTGAGTTTTATTCTGAGTTTGATGGAAACCACGGGAGGGCTGCGAGTCAGCAGTGACATGACCTGATTCACCTCCTCCAGGAAGCCCCCTTGGCCCAATGACATGGGGGCCGGCGAGGTCCTGTGGGCTCACAGACCCCCTCCCGTGTCCCTTCTCAGAGGGACTGAAATCTGCTTCTGTGCCTGCTCCCACCTGGGCTGTGTGCCCCGAGGGCGAGAGCTGTGTCTCATTCACTGTGGATCACACATCCAGTTCCTGCCTTACTCAGCGCCTTCTCTGCACACAGCCCATGTGCAGTAAAAGTGTGTCAAAAGAATGATCAAATGATGCTCACATCCCAGCACTCGCGAGGTGCTGCCTGGGCGCCCCGGGTCCTGATGCCAGGCTAGGCTGCAGGCTTGCGCGCCCCTGCAGGTACCGTATAACGGGCATCAGCCTTTTTGTTTTAAAGCAGATCGACCCCTCTGAGCAAAAGACTCTGGCCAATCTGCCGTGGATTGTGGAGCCAGGACAAGAAGCCAAAAGGGGAATTAATACCAAGTATGAAACCACGATTTTCTGATACTCGCCCCGTCCTCCCGTCCTTGCGGTGCCTTGCACGCCAAGCAGTCCCGGAGCAGGTTCCTTCGCGCCTCCGTTTCCACCCAGCCCAGGAGGAAGACTGCTCTGTTTGTGTGGCCTTGTCATGGGCGAAAGGCCGCTGGCCATTCGTGGGGAAGTTCTTTCTGCACCAGTGACAGATAATGCAACCAAGGCTTTCCATTCGCAACCCCTGAGAGGCGTGGGTTGACTTGAGTTTTCGCGGACACTCCCAGCTCCCCCCCCACCCCCACCCCAAGGTACTAATCATGACTGCCGCAATTCTTGCTTTGCTTTATTTGGGGAGGATACCTTTAAAAAGATTAAAGGGGATCTCTAATACTGCCTAAAAATATTAAAATCTTGGATTTATTTTTCACTGTCAGCAGTTTTGAAGATAAAATCAGAACAGAACTACCCCCACAGAGCATCTGTAAAATCATTGTATCACTGAGTATTGTTTAATGCAAAAAGAGAAAAACTATATCCCCATGATCACTGAGAAATTCTGTATGCCACTTTCTATATTTGTGGATTTTATATGTGGTCAACTATATCGGATAAAGACAACCTTTAAATCTAATGATTGATTCAAAATTTAATTAAGAATGATTTTTAAAAAAGAAGGATTTATTATGCACAGAAAAATGTGTCTTGTACTAAATATTTTTATTAAAAGAATGTTTCATTAATGCATTGACAAGAAAACTAGGTTGGTTGTGAAGGATGTTTTGGGTTTCATTTCAAATAACTCAGTTTTTACTGCTACTTCCAAGAGGACTGGCTCAGTTGTGGCAAAATACTGATGATGCTCACCAGAGCAGGAGAATTGGGCAAGTCAACTGGTGTTGAACCGAAAGTGCTAACGCAACCATAAAGCCTGCAAAGATTGTTTTTTTAATCTTCACAGTGTTTTAAAGAACATGTTTAAAAAATAACCTAGGGCTCCTGCTGTCAAGATTTCTGTCACAGAAACCTTGTTTGAGTTTGAAAAAGGTGTTAATAAAATTCTATTGCAAAAATTTTTTTCTAGAAAAAAATAAATAGAAAAAAAAAGAGAGAGAAGAAATTCCAAAGTAATAAAATTCTTTTCTTGAAACAAAAAAAGTTAAATGTTTGCTTACTATTTGATTAAATAAAATTTACTTACATTTCTTTAAGGTATTTTAATTTTTTTAATGTCTCTGTGGAGTATTTGTATGATACCATAATGTATATTTATGTAGAATCAAATTATATAAACAGTACCAATATCATTATAGAAAAAATAACATTTTAACATATATTGTTCTAAACGATCATATTGTGAATCATTTTTGAAGTTCATTATAGAGATATTGATAAATTGTGGGACCGTCTTAATGTCTTTTTATTAATAATTATTTTAAACCTAACTGAGATTATCATTTACCTTCATCAGTTGGTGAGTTCTGAAGAATAACTAAATTTTATTTCCAACTGACATGTGTGTATGGTTTTAGTTCAGTGTTGAAAAATTTTAATACAATATTAAATTACTTGAACGGAATAGTTCCTTGTATATATATTTTGCCTATTCACTGTTGATATGTATGTAGTACATTGAGAGTAAAATAACACTAAAATATGGTACCAAAAGGAAATTGTATAGGAGCAAAGTAAATAGTAGCTTCACTGAAACAGAAACAAATGTGTAAATATGCTTGGGCTTCCAGTTATAAATTTTGTAATTTTTGTCATTATTTATATCCTACCAAAAAAAAGCACACAAAATAAAACAGAAGTTGTACAGCCACTGGTGCTTGGCATGGTTCTGTAAGCACCTCCCCGCTTCCACTTAGGAGCAGAAGCAAAGACCCAGCCTTCTCAGTGTCTGGAGTTAAGGGATCTTTAATTGGCAAAGTTATGGAGAAAATAGGCTCATTTCCAAGTTCAACCAGTCTGAGAAAGTCACACTGACCTTTGAAGCTTGAATTTCAGCCAAAAAGACCCACATCTTTTTTCATTTTAAAGTGAGTTGTAAGGAGAAGCTGTCAAAAATAGAAATTTCTAAAAGAACCACCAAAATGGTTTGTTTTTATAGAACAGCAAAGATGTATGTTCTACATCCACAGACGCAATCAGTCCTCTTATATTCCCAAAAACACATGCACCAGTCATAGGTCAGGTGATAATGGGGCCCTGTGAGAGACACACCAGGAAGGTCAAGAATCCCATTCTTCATCCTGAGACCTTCAGGAGAAAATCTCCTCGCAGCTGGATCCAAATCTGTTACTTGCAGAAACCCATGCCCAAGCCATCTCTAGGCACTCCCGCCTGACATTGCAGAGGGCAGGCATTCAAACCCTAAAGCGCTAACGCCAGCCTGCGCTGGGGCGAGATGCACTGAGGCAGAAGGGCAGGCTTCCTGGAGGCACGTTTGGCCTGGGATTTTAGATGGTATGCTTTGGGCTAGTTTAGCCCCTTTTTACCAAAAGGTGAGCAGTCCTCTTGCACCTCTGAGGAACAAATGCTTATTTGTTTCAGTTAGGGTCCCAACATGAAGCAGATGGCCCATTCCAATTGGGACTTTAATAAATAGACTCTTTACATATTTTGGGGGCATCAGGTAGGGAAACCAGGGGGGCAAAAGGGCAGAGCAGGAACCCTGGGCTAAGAATAGCCACACTTGACCTCAAGAGGCATGGGGAAGGAGAAGGCTGAGTGGAGAGGGCCTGACCCCCTGCCCTTATATTCCACCCTCCACCCCGCATTATCTGCACTCCATGGGAATATTGCAGGTACATATAATGTTATATACCAGGAAACAGGCTTAGATAAAGAACACGTGGGTGGCCAAACTCTCAAAAAAATCAATAAAAATTCATACTCGGACCCCAAATAACATTGCCTCTAAGCTATTTCTAAGAAGAAATGAAAATTTGATAAGTGGTCTAGCCTCCAAAGTTCTTACTTCTGCAGAATTGGAATATAATGACTGTGTTCAGAAATCTATGTGAAATAAAGCTTTTTTTAAAAAAAGACATTAAAATTTTAAGTTCTCTTTTTATATAGGTAAGTCATTGTGTATATTTTCCCATAACAAGCATCTGCCCAACCCAGCATCTGCCTGCCCCCACAACAGTCTTGCCTCCCACAGAAACCAGTTCCAAAGAGGGCTGAGAGCAGGTATGAATCCGTTTAGGCCTGTTGCCCAATCACCATCCTGCACATGGTGTGATTCCGTTAAATACCTATCAATCAGAACTTATTTTTGTGGTAGAACTAACCCTAAGACACTGGTACTGACCTGGGAATGCCAGTTCCATTTTGTTTCCTGTCCTCTTCATCTCAAGTCAAGCTAATTATTGACAACTCAATCTGTGCTCAACATGGTGCCATTTTATTTAGAATTTCTTATGCAAAGATGAACATTCTAAGCATATTGCACTGTGTGTGTAACTCCTGAAGAATCATAGCTACAAACTATGTATCAACAAAGTTTTTTTTTTTCCTCCAAAACCGCAGAGACCTGTATTTGTAAAAGCTTTATGGACTTTTAACTTCCCAAGAGTAGTTAATGACAAGTGAAGTAAAGACTTCTACGTACTTTAGCCTAAAATAGAGATTCTCCAAATTAACAGCCCCAGTGGGGTATCCCCAGCAGAAGGTGGCAGGTAGCAGGGGTCCTTAATTGGTCAGAACATAGACTTCACGGGCACAGAGAAGCTAATGGGCACCTTATAAGTCCTGCCATTGAAACATTGCTAAGGTATATGTCATTGCTGCATTAAGAGCAAACTGAGATGGAGTCAGCTCTTACGACCCAAGTCAGCACAAAACATGGCAATAAAACCCATTAAAGCAATCCATGTTCAATACCCAATTTAATTGTCCTCTGCATGTCTCAGTGCCTCAATCAAGCATCCCAACAGCTGGTCCCCTGAGAGCCATGTACACGGCTACAGCTCTCCCTCTCAAGTGGCAATAAGATACGTGGTGAGGGAATTCAAGGAGCCTCCAAGTAAGAAGCAGCATCAGCTGTTTTCTGACATTTGAGAGGGCTGATTTCTTTCCACTTCTAAAAAGTGCATGCTCGGTTTGCTGAGAGAAAAAGAAATAAATCCAGTGTTTTAATTGTTGCGTCAGGGGAGACTGGGAAAGAAGAAAGTCACAAGAAGAGATTAGGGAATCCCACTTTAGCAGGCCATTTCTGGGGTGTGGGTTTTTGGGGGAGAGCCTCAAATCACGTCAGGGTCAAGCAGGTGATATAAATGAATGGATGAGGCCTGTGATGGACCACAGAGCACATGCCTCAACTAAGGGAGATGCTGCCACTCAGTTCCTGCTGGTTGCTGGCAGGCAGAAAGAAGACCTCATGTTCATGGATTTTCTAAGAAATCTGGAATTTTAAATGGAATCACTTGATTTTGAAATGTTGGCCACAAATGCAGTTTTTAAAAATAAGTTGTGAGTCAAACAAAACCTATCTGTGGTCTGGGACCGGGCATCACTTGTTTGTGAACTGTTTTTGTATCTTTTTGGACTTCTGGGATTCCACAAAGCTTTGACTCCCTCACAGCTGACATCCAGTTACTTATCAGAAAGAGAACAGAGGTGGCTGAGGTGGGAAGGTGGAGGATGCAGGAGTCGCTGACATTTGTCGAATTGCTCTTTTATAGCAGGTGGTTTATGGGAGTATCAGTTAGGAACTGAATGCAAGGACTAGTAGCAAAGACTGGAAATAGTGTCTTATGGAACAAGAGGTTAGAATGGTACAGGACTGGAACAGTAGCTCTATAATTGTCAGCAAAGTCCCACTCCTTTTATATTTCCATTCTGCCTTGTGACTTCCAGTCTCAAGTCACCTCATGATCATAAAATCGCTGCTGGTGCATCAGCCAGCACATCCTCATTCCAGCCAGGAAGAAAAAGAAAGGATAGGAAGGATCAAAGAGCTCCTACTCCTAACAGCCCAGCATCCTTTTAAGAGCATTCTTGAAAGTTCCACTCCACACCTTCCACTTATATCTCATTGGCCACCCCTAGATAGGAGATTGGAAAATTTTGCTGCTGTTGTTGTTGCTTTTAGATGAGCACAGTGCAGCCTCCAACAACAAAGGAGTTGTTAGTGAGGAAAAGGAGGAGACCGGATATTGGGGGAGGCCACTAGCAGTGTCTGTCACTGTGGCACTCATCCCAGCACTAAGTAAGCACATGCAGGTAAGACGCTTGGAGAGAGAAAGAAGTGACTGTAGAAGGAACTCATGATAATCCTGGCAGAGGTGCTCTATAATTAACTACCAATCCAAACAGGAAAGAGTCCCCAAGCTGTGTTAAAGTGCATACCAAACACCTGTGCTACCCAGCAACACTCCTGAGCGCGTCACAGGAAGAGCGAGCAGGTGTAAAGGAGCCTGCTGCGTAAGCAGACACCACGGTGAGGCTGGCTGGGGTGTGGGAGTGGAACTAACAATGACTTGGTCAGGCAGCAAGGGCCGGAGCAGGGGGCGCCAGTTCTCTATCTCGGCTGCACAACTGGAGTTCCCTGGGGAACTTGAAAAATTACTGATACCTGGGTTGCGTCTCCAGAACTCTGAATTAATCAGTCCAGGGGAGACCTGAGTTTTGGGGAGTTTTAAAGTTCCCCAGGTAATTCCAGGTGCAGCAAAGTGTGAGAAGCATCACTCCTGGTGCCTCAGGCCCTGCAGATCCCCTGAGAAGCTGGGCAGCCCACATCAGAGGCTCCCTAGGAAGAAGATCCGGGAAGGGATTCAACATTTGCAGAAGGTGGCACAGTTGGAAAGTTAGTGTAGCCAGGATTTGAACTGAGAGCCACTGGACAGTCAAGGCCACATGGTTGCTGCTGTAAGCACTGGCCAGAGAAGCAAACCCAAGTTCTCCCTTTCTTCACTCCCAATCCCTCCACAGGCTTATGTTCCAGCTCAAGGGGAAATGAGACCTTTCCTCTAGAGGAGGTCTGTCTCCTGGGAGCCAACAGCCTTGGGGAAGTGAAGGAAGATACCTGGAGAGAAGTGCCTTCCAAGGAGCAGTGACAGCAGGGTCCCAATTTGCAAATCTGGTATCTTAAGTGGCACAGGAAAGGGGGCTTGTAACTGGGGAAAAAGTAATTATGTCATTATTAGACCTGTGTCAGATACTTGACATTTTTCCAAGCCTCATCAAAATCCTGTGCAGTCGGTATTGTTTTGCCTGTTTGACAAATGAGGAAACTGAGGTTCTGAGAGGTTGCAACTTTTCAAATGGAAGGGAAAAAAAGGAAGATGAAATCCAGATGGCAGAAGGAACTAACCCCAGGCCTGCCACAAATTTTAAATAAACCCCTGCAGAGATTCAAAGTAGAAACGGGCTTCTCCAGGAGAGAGGCACCAGCAGGGCTGCCACCTTCCATGCTCAATGCTTGAATCATCTGAGATGTGCTCAAGTCTCAAGTGTCAGTCACCAGAGCCAAGGGAGGGCAGGTTGGACGGTGGCAAGCATGACAAATCCAAATCATCCCCCAACCTCTGCTGCCTGTTTGGGTCCTCACAGAATGGCCCCTTCTGCTTCTTTACAACCACAGAGATGGGTTAATCAATTGCCAATATTCCCCCTAGAAATGACTACCAGAAGAAGCAGATACCAAATCTGATATCTTTGAGAGCTCAGTACCTAGCCTCCGCCATGATACTTGAAGTGAATGAGTGAAATGAGAAATGAATTAAATGATAACTGAAACAATGTTCCTTGGGTCTTCTATTCCAGGAGTGTTGGTGAGGGGTTACAGGCACTATTACACAGTGCAGGTGATCTGGGCCCCACCGTAGTTGCCGGCTATAGGCTCTGGCCATTTACCATCCTCTCCATAATCTGTTTCCACATCCATAAAATACAGATAACACCTTTTGAGGTGCACACTGCCCATTTCAGAACCTGGCACCCTAAAAGGCCCTCAAAAAATAGTAGCTCCTCTCTTTCTTCATTACACTCAAAGTTACTAGACAGAGAGTAGGACAAATACACCTGAGGTGAAAAGTTTAGACTCACTGCTAACTGAATATGAATCAAACAAAAAACAGATCTCCAAAATCGCACAAGCTGATGAATGATCTTCCCCAGTTGCTGAAACCCCAGCCTTGCTGACTCCTAAGTTGGTGTCCTTCTGCCACTGAACCCAGGAGTATTCTGCTTCCAAATGCCAGCTGACACTCTGACCTTGTAGCCCAGTGGGTCTGGGCCTTTCTGAAAAAAATATTTGCCTCTGGCTCTGAATTTGTCACTAATTAGCTGCCTGAGGTTTAATTCTTCCTCTAAAAGCTAAAGAGACAGAGTCTGCAAATCCACTCAACTGCTGTGAAGTTAAAATGAGGCTTGTCAGTGCCTAGAGTGGATTGGCAATATAAATGAATGAGTGAATGAGTAAATAAATGAAGAGGAATGTTTGCTCTAGCTCCTCACAGCAGCCACCTTGATTTTAAGCTGGAGTTCTCGCTCACCTGCTGGATGTTCTCAAGTGTGATCACCTGGTCAGAACCACCAGACCTGAGCTCAGGCCTGGAATTCTCAGTCTAGTTAAATATTCTAGCCCTGGGTGATGGTAAATTACAGAGGCAGATGTTCTATTCACTTCTAAGTGTTAAACAGTATTCCCAGTTCTGAGGCCTTGACCTCATAAATGAATTTACAATGAACACCAGCGACTCATTTCCCTGAATCTAATTGAAATGAAAATTTCCCAAGTTTTTGGTCTTCTCACAACAGCTTCTGACTCAGGAGCAAGTTGCTGATGCCAAATGACTTTCAAGGACTGGTCTCTGATGGGAGTCCCATATTTGACCCAAATTCTTCTGCCCCTTCCATGTGAACATATTAAAAAATTCTTCTGTGGTTAAACCCAGAGCTTGACATGGGTTTTCAAATTCAGGCGTTTTAATAACTGTACAGTATATCCAATCTTCTAAGGAAATGGGTTATGAGCAAGGAATCTACTTCAGTGACAATCTTCAGAGACTAAGAATTATTAAGAAATCATTTCCTTCTTAACTAAAGGTCGGTGAGTACATTATAATAGTAATATAAAATGCTGAATAATAGATCACCATGCTTGCCAACTCCAATACTCCAAGGGATACATTTATTCAGATCATATAATTTGGTAGCAAACCTTTTTTAACCAAATAAAGTCTTACTTTCCCTTAGGGATGCATCATCATAAAATGACAAACCAAAAAGAGGATAAAGAAAATGCTGACAACATGCTACATCTTAATTTGACAGTCTCATAATATCCTTGTGGAGGAGAGGGAGAAAGCAGAATGTGCTGTGGGGATATGGGAATTTCAGTATTCAACAAATATTTATTGAGGGTCTATTGCATGGCAGGCTTATGCTAGACTCTGGGGACATGGTGGTATAAGAGACAGAGGCCTGGCTTTCAAGGAGCCTATGCTCTAATAAAGGACCCTGATAAGTAAACAAGCAATTCCAGTGTAGGGCAATAAAAGCCATGGCAGAGAAAAAGGGAGTACTTGGAGAGCTGTTGCCAGGCAAAAGATGATGGGGTACCAAGGAGGTAATGATAGCTATGAGTATAATTATTATAAAATAATACCAAGAGGGGACTTCTGGGAAGCCAGAGGATAAGAGAGACACAAGGCTCACTTCTCTCCCAGAAAAATAGCTAGAAGACAGGCAGAAATGGCCTGAAAAAAAGTGTTCTAGGGCTTAGAATACCAGGGAAAGGCTGGAAACCACCCAGAAGAGAAAGGGGCAAAGGAAAAGAATCTCAACAGGAAAACTCTGTGAGTAAAAGCTGCAGCTGCCAGTGCCCATCCCTCCACCTTCGGAGCAGACAGCATTGAGCCCTCTGGTCTCTGGCCAGTGGTTCCCAAAAGAGAGGACCACAGGGGTCCACCTCTCCAAGAAAGGGAAGAGAGAGGAACACAGCCTAAGGCTAATTTAGCTTTTGGCCAGCAAGTTTGGTCTGCTGTGTCCCACCAGCCCTTTCAGGCCAGGTGGGGCTATGCCATTGCCCTAGGAGCCAGCATGGGACTAAAGAGATCCAACCCTCTCAAAAACCTTCTCTAGGGAAGTGGATGTGGCTCAACTGATTGGGCTCCTGTCTACCATATGCGAGGCCCTGGGTTCAAGTCCCAGGGCCTCCTTGTGTAGGCAAGCTGGCCCGTGACTGCGGAGAGCTGATGGCCTGCACCCATGGAGGGCTGG
This sequence comes from Dasypus novemcinctus, assembly GCF_030445035.2. Taxonomy (NCBI): domain Eukaryota; kingdom Metazoa; phylum Chordata; class Mammalia; order Cingulata; family Dasypodidae; genus Dasypus; species Dasypus novemcinctus. The sequence goes on along the minus strand of NC_080684.1, from coordinate 82,762,392 downwards.
CACAGCAAGATGATGCAACAAAGGGAGACAAGCAGACACAGAAGAACACACAGCGAATGGACACAGAGAGCAGACAGCAAGCAAGCGGCAAGGGGTGTAGACTAAAAAAAATAAAATTTTAAAACTTTAAAAAAAAAAACCTTCCCTATTGACCAAGACTGGTTGAAGATGCAGAGGAGAGTGGAATTATTTCCTACCCAGGTAAAGGGAGAGGTCTGCCAGCAAAAGTTGAGGAACAGCTTCTGAGAAAGTTTGATTTACAAGGCTCTGAATATCCCAAAGGCAGGATCCTCTGTCACATTTTTCCATTTTCAGTGGATACATTCCAACCAGGGTTCAAACAGAAGCCTGTAGAACAGCACAATCTGCTGCCAGACCAAGGAAGTGCATGCAAGGAAATTAAAAGTAAATAAATGAGACTTTTTCCAGCCTTTATGGTCTCCTTCCACAAGGCCCTAGAAGTGGGACTGCAACCCATTACTGAGTCCATGGCCCAGATTTGAACAACTAAACAGGACAATCCTAAAGAACTACAATGGGTTGAACGAAGAATCAAAGAACAGAAGTAATAGCCTTCCACCACTAAATCTGTAAGCAAAAGAGAGAAACTGAGCATCAGAATAAACTCACCATCATAATCAGATGCCTAGACATTAGCAAAAATTTGCAAGCCATACTAAAAAAAAGGAAAACATGGCTAAAGCAAAGGAATATATCAAAGCCCCATATGAGACACAGGATTTGAGACAACTAATCAGTGAGGTTCATACAAATCTCCTAATCAAATTAATGAGTTGAAAGACAATATGGCTAAAGAGATAAAGGATATCAAGAAGACATTGGGGGGAAGCAGATGTGGCTCAAGCACCTGGGCTCCCATCTACCATATAGTAGGTCCAGGGTTTGATACCCAAGGCCTCCTGGTGAAGGCAAGCTGACCCATGTGGCGAGCTGGCCCACACAGAGAGCTGGCTCATGTGAAGTGCTGGCCCAGGTGGAGTACTGCCCCACACAGGAGTGCTGCCCCACACAGGAGTGCCTCCCCATGGAGGAGTGCCAGCCCATGTGAAAGCTGACGCAGCAAGATGACGCAACAAAAAGAGACACAGAGGAGAGATAATAAGAGAGGCAGCAGATCAGGGAGCTGAGGTAGCACAAGAGACTGATCACCTCTCTCCTACTCCAGAAGGTCCTAGGATCAGTTTCCAGAGCCACCTGATGAGAATACAAGCAGACACAGAAGAACACATAGCGAATGGACACAGAGAGCAGACAGTGGAGGGGTGGGGGTGGGGAATAAATAAATAAATCTTTTAAAAAAAGACACTGAGGACTGCGGGAGCATGGCTGTCAGTTTAAGCAGATAAGGCTCAGCTCTCACTAAAACGCTGGAGAAAGAGCCAAAGGCTACCTTGGGGACCTGCTTTGGGGTACAGCAGACCAGGACACTGCTTTACAATGCCCAGGAAAATGAGAGGTAGAGAGATGAAGAAGCCAAGACAATTGACTAAGAGTTATTATTTTTTTAAGATTTATTTTTTTATTTATTTCTCTCCCCTTCCCCCCGCCCCCCCAGTTGGCTGCTCTCTGTGTCCCCTTGCTGTGTATTCCTCTGTGACTGCTTCTATCCTTATCAGTGTCACTGGAAATCTATGTTTCTTTTTGTTGCATCATCTTGTGTCAGCTCTCCGTGTGTGCAGAGCCATTCTTGGGCAGGCTGCACTTTCTTTAGTGCTGGGCAGCTCTCCTTACGGGGCGCACTCCTTGTGCATGGGCTCCCCTATGCAGGGGACACCCCTGCGTGGCACGGCACTCCTTGCACCCATCAGCACTGCATATGGGCCAGCTCCACATGGGTCAAGGAGGCCCACAGTTTGAACCGCGGACCTCCCATGTGGTAGGCAGACACCCTATCCATTGGGCCAAGTCCGCTTCCCTGACTATGAGTTATTAAACATCCTGGCCACCAGAAAGGGCACCGCTCTCTGACCCCTAAGATATTGAGTGAGGGTAAAACTCCTGGTGAATTCCATCTAACTAAGAGGAGAGCAGGCGTCTTCCTCCCTGCCAGCTGCTTTGGATATATATAGAACAGAAAAGTGCTTCAAATCATCTAGAAGGGTGCAGGAAAGATAAAAAAGCCAAAGGAAAACCATGATTTGCTTGCCCCTATGACTGTAAGCAGCACATATACCCCGCCCTCAGGGCAAATCGCCTAGGTGGAGCCCCTGACTCCCTGCTCCAAGGGTGTGAGGGCTGATTTCCTGGGAGGACAAGGGGTCTGGGAGGGTGGAGAGTGGTTTCTTTGCAGTGAGTTTGGCCAATTGAGCCCCCTTTGAATATCGGAAGGGATCCCAACTTGACAGGGAGAGGGAAGGGGGATCTACTCAGGCAGGCTGTCATGCCCAGCCACCCAGGTAAAGAGAGGAATTTGATTAGAGAAGAGGCAGGGACAGGCACCTTATCAGAGGACTCTGGCAAACATGAGGAATCTAACCAGCCTGAGGGAAAGGGAACAGGAAGCCTTCTGAAAGGCTACCTAACCTAAGGAGACAGGTTAGCTCAATGGAAGAATTCCTGCCTTACACATATGAGGTAGCTGGTTTGATTCCTGGCTCTCCTTAGAGAAGTGGTCCATCAGGTTATTACGCACCCAGCTGAAACTTTTATGACAGGGTACATACAGACATTCCCTTTATATTAGCTTTTCTTGGATCTCTTATTTTTTTAAAAAGTTTCCTTTTTAAAAATTTTTCCTTATTTTACTTACTAAAACATGGTTCAAAACCTGCAGAGGGCAAGCTACAGGTTGACTTATTGATGAATACCAGCAGCCTGAGAAGATCCTTAGGGATCTAAGAGAGAAGTCTGTATTTTCCATGTTTATTTTTGTTTTTTGTTCTTTTTTTTTTCTTTCCCCTTTCTTTAAACAAGTTGCTGCTGTATGTTTCTTGTTTGTTGTTTTCCCTTCCTTTGTTTCCCTGTTTGTTTGGGTTTCTTTGTTTACCAGTTTTTTTTCTACCTACTCTATTTCTTTTCTCTCCATCTTTCTTTCTTCTGTTTTCTGTTGTTGTTCTTTCATTCCACCTCTTTTTGTTTGGTCTTCAATTTTTCTTGTTTTTACTTCTCTCTCTCTTTCCTTTTATCTGTTTTCTATCTTTTTTTACTTTTTTCTTTCTCTCTTTTCTTTATTCTTCTCTTCCCATCATAGCAGCATTTTAATTCACTCTATATATTTTTCTCTATTCTGTTTCTCATTTCACTGTTTCTATCCCACTTTTTAAATCTGATTTTTCTGTACCTCTTACTCATGTTAATTATTCACTTTCCTAGGTCTTATATCGTTCCTTTCCTACCTTTCACTATTACTATTACTATTATTATTTTTTCTTCCTATATCTTTCCTTTCTCTGGTCCTAATTTTTTTTCAAGAGAACATAGACAACAGCAAGGAAATAGAATAAGAGAAACGAAGTGTCAAAGTGAAACCTTAGCACACACACACAAAAACAACAAAATAAAACCCTGGAGTAGAGAGAGAAACTAATCAATTGGAAAAAACCCATCAAGATAAACAGATGCCTAGGCACCAACAAAAAATTACAAGAAACAGGTAGATATGGCCCAGTCCAACAAACCAACTAAAAATGAAGAGGAGATGCAGAACATGGAAAAACTAATCAGAGATGTCCAAACAAATATCATGAATCAACTTAATAAGGTAAAGGAAAAGATTAAGGATATTAAGAAGACACTGGGAGAACATACTGAAGAAATTGTAAACATACATAAAAAGATAATGAATATGATGGTTATGAATGGCACAATCCAAGAAATAAAAAATACACCAGAAGCACATAACAGCGAATTTGAACAGGCAGAGGAGAGAATCAGCAATGTGGAAGACAGTACATCTAAAATCAGACAGATAGTAGAACAGATAGATAAAAAGATGAAAAAATCCAGCAGGGATTTAGGGATTTGAATAACATGAAATGCACAAATATACACATTAAAGGCATCCCAGAGGGAGAAAAGAAGGGAAAGGGGACAGAAGGTGTGTTGGAGGAAATAATGGTTAGAAACTTCCCAACCCTATCGAGGGAGGTGGACATACATGTCCAGGAAGCGCAGTGCACCCCAAACAGTATAAACCCTAACAGGCCTACTCCAAGACATATACTGGTCAAATTGTTCAGTGCTCAAGACAAAGAGAGAATACTGAAAGCAGCAAGAGAAAAAGGATCCATCACATACAAGGGAAGCCCAATAAAGTTAAATGCTGATTTTTCATCTGAAACCATGGAGGCAAGAAGGCAGTGGTATGACATAGTTAAGGTGCTAAAAGGAAAAAACCTCCGGGTAAGAATTCTCTATCCAGCAAAGCTGACATTCAAAAATGAGAGAGAGTTCAAACTATTCACAGATAAACAGAATCTAAGAGATAAATTCTGCCCTTCAAGAAATACTAAAGGGAGTTCTGCAGGTCAAAAGGGAAAAAACAGGAGAGAGAGAGTTGGAGGAGAGTGTAAGAACAACTAAAAAGATAAAAAGAGAAATAAAAAACAAAATATGGCATACATAAACCTAAAGAAAATATGGCTAATGCAATTCCTTGATTGTAATAATATTGAATGGTAATGGATTAAACTGACTAGTCAAGACACACAGATTGGCAGAATGGATAAGGAACTATGACCCACCTATATGCTGTCTACAAGAAACCCACCTTAGACCCAAGGATGCAAGAAGGCTGAAAGTGAATGGTTGGAAAACAATTTTACAAGCATACAATAGCCAAAAAAAGGATGGAAGTAGCTATAATACTATTGGATAAAATAGACTTTAAATGCAAAACTACTATGAGACAAAGAAGGACATATATTAATAAAGGGTATTATCTATCAAGAAGAAAGAATAATCATAAACATTTCTGCACCAAACCAGGGTGCTTCAAAATATATGAGGCAAACACTGGAAATACTAAGTGGAGAAATAGATGCCTCTACAATTATAGCAGGGGACTTTAATACACCATTATCACCATTAGACAGAACATCTCATCAGAGAATCAATAAAGAAACAAAGATTTGGACTTAGGTCCAGACTTAGAGGGTCTGGACCTAATAGACATATACAGAACATTATACCCAAATACAGCAGGATATACATTCTTCTCAAGTGCACATGGATCATTCTCCAGGATAGACCACATGCTAGGCCAGAGAGCAACTCTCAATAAATTCAGAAAGATTGTAATTATACAAAATAATTTCTCTGACCACAGTGGAATGAAGCTGGAAATCAGTAAGAGGCAGAAAAGCTGATCAGGCCTAAAGATATGGAAGTTACACAACACACTCTTAGACAAACAGTAGGTCAAGGAGAAAATTGCAAAAGAAATCACTAACTACCTTGAAACAAATGAAAATGATAACACAACATATCAAAACCTAAGAGATGCAACTAAAGCTGTTCTAAGAGGGAAATGCATAACCACAAATTCCTTTATTAAAAAAGAAGAAACGGGGAAACGGACTTTGGCCCAGTGGTTAGGGCGTCCGTCTACCACATGGGAGGTCCGTGGTTCAAGCCCCAGGCCTCCTTGACCCGTGTGGAGCTGGCCAATGTGCAGTGCTGATGCGCGCAAGGAGTGCCGTGCCACACAGGGGTGTCCCCCGCGTAGGGGAGCCCCACGCGCAAGGAGTGCACCCATAAGGAGAGCCGCCCAGCGCGAAGGAGGGAGCAGCCTGCTGAGGAATGGCGTCGCCCACACTTCCCGTGCCGCTGTCAACAACAGAAGCGGACAAAGAAACAAGACACAGCAAAAAGACACAGAAAACAGACAACCGGGGGAGGGGAGGGGAATTAAATAAATAAAAATAAATCTTTAAAAAAAAAAAAAAAGAAGAAAGAGCTAAAATCAAAGACCTAATTGCACACCTGGAGGAATTAGAAAAAGGAAAATAAATTAACCCCAAAGGAAGTAGAAAGAAGGAAAGAACAAAGATGAGAGCAGAGCTAAATGAAATTGAAAATAAAAAAAGCATTAGAAAAAAGAAACAAAACCAAAAGCTGGTTCAAGAAGATTAATAAAATTGACAATCCCTTAGCTAGTCTAACAAATAAAAAACGGAGATGCAAATATATAAAACAAGAAATGAGGAAGAGGTTATCACCACCAACCCCACAGAAATAAAGAGTATCATAAGAGGATACCTTAAAAATTTGTATGCCAAAAGATAGATAATTAAGAGGAAATACAAAGGGGTGGAATAATTGATGGTTTAAAAAGCAAGTGTGAAGACCTCTTGCTCTTGCCCTCACCCTGTCCTGGTGCCAGTCCTGTCCTATTTCTGGCTTCTGTACCTGACTCTTGCCGTGATCCCCCACCTGGATCAACATGCAAGTAAAACCTGGGCATTTATAATCTATGATGGGAAACTGTAGTCTATAAATCAGCCTGCTTTATCACTTTTCAGCTCCTTCCTCTCTACCTGGGATCTGTCATCTGCTATTTTCTCCCATTTCTTTTCCCTTCCTACCTTAATAAATTACTGGCTGAACTAAAAAAAAAAAAAAAAAAAGAGGAAATAGACATATTCCTAGAAACATACAAACAGCCTACACTGATGAAAGTAGAAAACGATGACCTCAACAGACCAATAATAACTAACAAGATAGAATTAGCCATCAAAAACCTCCCAACTAAGAAGAGCCCAAAACCAGATGGTTTCACAGGTGAATTCTACCAAACATTCTGGAAAGAGCTAACAACTATCCTTCTTAAATGCTTTCAAAAAATGAAGTGGAGGGAACATTGCCAACTCATTCCATGAGCCAACATCACCCTAATACCAAAGTCAAACAAAGATGCCACAAGAAAGGAAAATGATAGACCAATCTCTCTAGTAACCTAGATGCTAAAATCCTTAACAAAATACTTGGTATTCATATTCAACAACACATCAAATGAATTATACACCATGACCAAGTGGGGTTATATCCCTGGTATGCAAGGATAGTTCAACATAAGAAATTCAATCAATGTAACACTCCACATAATTAGATAGAAAGAAAAAAACCACAAGATCATCTCTATAGATGCAGAAAAAGCACTTGACAAAATACAGCACCCTTTCCTGATAAAAACACTGCAAAGACAGGAATAGAAGGAAACTTCCTAAACATGATAGAGGTTATAAATGAAAAAACCCACAGCTAACATCATATAAAATGGTGAAATCCTGAAAGCTTTCCCTTTAAGATGTGGAACAAGACAAGGATGCCCACTGTCACCACTCTTATTTAACATTGTGTTAGAAGTACTTGCTCAAGCATTTAGGCAAGAAAAAGATATGAAGGGCATACAAATTGGAAAGGAAAAGGTAAAAATTCCACTATTTGCAGATGATATGATCCTATACCCTAAAAGCCCTGAGAATTCTACATCAAAACTTCTAGAGCTTATAAATGAGTTCAGAAAAGTAGCAGGTTATAAGATTAGTGTGCAAAAATCAGCAGCATTTCTGTATACCAACAATGAGCAATCCAAGGAGGAAATTAAGGGAAAAAATCCCATTTACAATAGCAACTACAAGAATCAAATACCTAGGAATAAATTTAACTAAAAATGTAAATGACTTGTGCAGAAAACTACACAACCCTGTTAAGGGAAATCAAAGAAGACCTAAATAAATGGAAGAATATTCCCTGTTCATGGATAGGAAGACTTAACATCATTAACCTGGTATCCTACCCAAACTGATCTACAGATTTCATGCAATCCCAATAAAAATTACCACAGCATTTTTTACTGATTTGGAAAAGCTAATTATAAAATTTATTTGAAAGTGCAAGAGGCCCAGAATAGCCAAAGACATATTGAAAAAGAAAAATGAAATCAGGAGAAACACACTACCTGACTTTAAAACATACTACAAAGCTACAGTGGTCAGAACTGCATGGTACTGGCACATGACCAACGGAACTGAACTGAGAGTTCTGATAGTGATCCTCAGATATGCAGTCAACTGATATTTGACAAGGCCACCAAGCCCATTTAACTGGGAGAGAATGGCCTCTTCAACAAATGGTGCTTGGGAAACTATTCATATCCAAAAGAATGAGAGAGGAACACCATCTCCTCCTACACAAAAATTAACTCAAGATGGATCAAAGACCTAAATATAAGAGTCAAGACTATAAAAATCTTGGAAGACAATGTAGGGAAGCATCTACAGGATCTTATATTAGGAAATGATTTCATGAACTTTACACACAAAGCATGAGCAATGAAAGAAAAAAATGATAAATGGGACCTCCTCAAAACTGAAAACTTTTTTTTTTAAGATTTTTTTAAAAAGTTCTCTTCCCTTCCTTCCCTCGCCCACCCTGCCCAGTTGTTTGCTCTCTGTGTCTATGCACTGTGTGTTCTTCTGTGTCTGCTTGTATTCTTGTTAGTGGCACCAGCAATCTGTGTCTCTTTTTGTTGTGTCATCTTGCTGCATCAGTTCTCCGTGTGTGCGGCGCCATTCCTAGGCAGGCTACACTTTTTTCACACTGGGCGGCTCTCCTTACAGGGTGCACTTCTTGCACGTGGGGCTCCCTTACATGGGAGGACACCCCTGCATGGCATGGCACTCCTTGAGCACATCGGCACTGTGCGTGGGCCAGTTCATCACATGGGTCAGGAGGCCTGGGGTTTGAACCTTGAACCTCTCATGTGGTAGAAGGATGCCCTATCTGTTGGGCCAAATCCACTTCCCAAAACTGAAAACTTTTGAACCTCAAAGGAGATTGTCAAGAAAGTGAAAAGGCAGCCTACTCAATGGGAAAAAATACTTGGTCACCATATATCGGATAGGGGCCTAATATCCAGCATATATAAAGAAATCCTACATCTCAAAAATTAAAAAGACCAACAACCCATTTTTAAAATGGGCACATGATTTGAATAGACAGATGTTTATTTAGACAAATGTCTAAAAAGGACATGAAAAAATGCTCAACATCACTAGCTATTAGGGAAATGCAAATCAAAACTACAATGAGATATGATCTTACACCCATTAGACTGGTGGCTATTAAAAAAACAGAGGACTACAAGTGTTGGAGATATGGAGGAGTGGGAACCTTCATCCAATGCTGGTGGGAAAGCCACTGTGGAGCACAGTTTGATGGTTCCTCAGGAAGCTAACTATAGAACTGTCATATGATCTAGCAATTCCGCTACTGGGGATATACCCAGAAGACTTGAAAGCAAGGACATGAACAAATATATGCATACGAATGTTCATAGCGACATTATTCACTATTGCCAAAAGTTAGAAATAACTCAAATGCCTATCAACAGATGAATGGATAAACAAATTGTGGTATATACATACAGTGGAATATTACTCAGCTGTAAGAAAGAATGCAGTATTAACACATGGGATAACATGGATGAATCTTGAAGACAATTAGGTTGAGCAAAGCAAGCCAGGTACTGAAGGACAAATATTACATGACCTCACTAATATGACTTAAGCAAATTGAGCAGACTCACAGAGCTAGAGTCTGGAAAATAGATTCACAGGAAATTGAAAGGGAGAAGAAGGTTGTGAGCCAACGCCTATAAGGGCAAAATCTATGATAAGGTGGAAGTATGTAGTTGTGTAGTGGAGGGGCACGGCAGTGAGCAATATTATTGGGTTGGGTGTTGTTGGTTTGTCAGAGGGCTAGGGTGGGTAGGACAGGTTGGATAGTCCATGGAATTGGGGATGTGGTTGGGTAAGGAGTAGGTTAACACTGAGGGGTTGCAGATATGTGGTTGAAACCACACTGTGGGGAGTGTTCTTTTGGCAATATGGCAGAGGAGGTTTACTGGTTTAATTTTGGATATAGTAGGCATTTCGAAAAGAGTAAACCCGGGCAGTCTTCTAGGGAGTGTGTGAGTGTTCATCTTGTCATAGTGTGTTGTATCAGTGGGTGGGAACCCACATAAAGTGAGGGAAGGCACTGGACTCCCCTCCTGGGGAGTCCTGCTTTGTTCTCAAATAGAGGGGCGGGAGTCTCTCAAGACCATAGGCAGTGCCTAATACTGGAGGACAGAACAGTATGCCAAGCTTTCAATGTTGCTGCAAGTAACTATGAATCTTGTTCTTCAAGGAGTGAAGCCTGGTGGTTGCTGTGGGTCCTGAGGGGATGGGGAGGGAGGAATAGAATAGATGGAACATGGGGCATTTTGGGAGCAAGGGAAGTGTCTCTCATTTTTTAATGTAACATTTTTTTGTGATGTATGTATCTTCAAAAAAATACAATTTACAAAAATGATGGGGTAGGGGGGTGGGGAGTAGGTTATGGGAACCTCTTTCATTTTTATGTTTTCTTATGTTTTTGAGAGCTTGTTTGGAGGTTCTCTAGCAGGGGAGCACAGCTACTTGTATACCCTTGACTGAAAAACGATCCTCCTCTAGTGGGGAAGGTCGTCCTCTTTGGCTGAACACGCAGCTTCAGGAGGGATGCACATGGGGCAGTGAGGGAGGAAGGGATACCCGCCTAGCCAGCCAGATTAACCAAATCAACCCTGGTGATCAATGGGGTGACAGATGTCACAGTCAGATCGTCCTCACATCCTTTTTTGTTTTTTAATGTAGCGTTCTTTGTGATGTATTATCTTTAATTTTTAAAAAGTGTAAAAAATAAAATTTAAAAAAAGGAAGTGTTCCACACAATCTTGCAATGATAGATATGAGCCATGTTAAATTTTGTCAAAATTTATAAAAGTGTACATTCCAAAATGTAAACCATAATGTAAACCATTAATGATGGTTAATAATTATGTTTCAATATTTGTACATCGGTTGTAATAAAGGTATCATCCATACATAAAATGTTATCAATAGGGGGAAGGGGGAAATGGGGAAGGATGTTGGGTAAATGGGAATCCCCTATATTGTGTGACTTTTCTGTAACCTAAAACTTCTTTGAAGAAAATGGAAAAAATAAGACACTGGAGGACTAAATGGAAGAAAATGTCACTTATGTACAAGACAACAGATATTACAATAATGAAAGACATAATGTCAAAAACATTTTAAATTTTTTTTCATTATTTTTATTCCAAATTTTTGTATTTTTAATTAAAAAATTTTTTATGGTTCATTTCTGATTTTTAAAGGTATTATTTCATTTTCTTATTAATTGTATTTGGCTATTTTGTTGGCTTCATTTTTTAAGAAGTTTTGGATCACAGAAGGATTACAACTATGACAGAGGAGAATCATTGGTGTAGGGTGTCAGTGATGGGGAATACATTGGAGGTGGTTCACCTAGGGCATACCTCTAAGGCAAAGAAATGTGTTCCAGTGTCCACGGGATATTGTCACAGTAGGTGGAGATTCACACAATAACTAAAAGAGTATCAAATTTCCATCCTGGGGAGTGCTGCTACATTCTCTAATGGAACAGCAAGAATCCCCTGAGTACAGGGGCAATGACTGGTGAAGGAGGATGGTCCATTGACAGGCCCTTGATATTGATGATTGTATTTATGAACCCTTAGTTTTGAAATTGAAACTTAGCCTAGTATTATAGGGTGCCTAAGAATTACCTCCTCAGAGCCTCCTTGTAACTCAAAGGGGGTCTCTCTCTAAGCCAAACTGGCACTGAGGGATTACTACCAAGCACCAACTAGCAATGTAACTGGAGAAAGACCTTGACCAAAAGGGGGAAAATGTAGAGACAAATGAGTTTATACGGCTAAGAGACTTCAAAGTGAGTCGGGAGATCATTCCGGAGGTTACGCTTATGCATGTCTCAGCACGATCTCATTGACTGCCAAAGCAAAAATTACCTCAAACAGGACTCTTGAGGGCTCTGGAGACATCCAGACACTATAGTCAGAGCAGATAGCTCAGAAGTTTGGTGCCTTGCCAATGGGCCCTATTTTGGAATTTATGCTCCCCAGGGTGAGAGTTGGACTCAATTGTGGTTTCCCTACACAAGGCTCTTCTGACCCTTCTATTTGCACCTATAATTAGTACTAGAGTTGAGCGTGTACATCCAAGACACTTAAATCTTTGGGCTATCCATGTACCAGCAGGGCCCTGAATCACAACAGAGTTGCAACACTTACTCTCCAGTTCATTGGACTTACCCAGGACAATTAGCAAGTAGATGATGATGGGACAATGACCATCCCAAGGAACCAAGAGAGTCTACCACTGCAAGCAAGAGAGAACCATCCATCTGCCCTATGGGATTAAAGCCCCCTCTCAATTAGAGGTCGAGAGAACAGCACCATCCCAGAATCCTCAGGATTGGGAAATGAAATATGGACTGAAGTAGACTGGCTGGTATTCTACTAGACATATAGTTATTCTAGCAATGGAAGAACTTATATCATTTATGTGGAGGCAGTGGCCATTGGAGGTTCTGAGAGCAAGGAAAGGGAAAAACAGGTGTAATATGGGGGAATTTTTGGGATTTGGGAATTGTCCCGAATGACATTGCAACAACAGATACAGGACATGATGTATCTTGCCATAACATACAAAATTGTGCAGGAGAGAGTGTAAATTACAATGTAAACTATAATCCATGCTTAGTGACAATGTTTCAAAATGTGTTCATCAATTGTAACAGATGTACCACACTAATGAAGGATGTTGTTAATGCAGGAAAATGTTGGAGGAGTAGGGAGTGGGGCATATGGGAATCCCCTTCATTTTTTTATGTAACATTTACGTAATCTAAGTATCTTTTAAAGATATATTTTAAAAATAACAACCATCTGTATACTAATAAACTTTCATTGTTCAAGTAAAAAAAAAAAAAAGATGACACTGGGCAAGCACAAAGAAGAATTTGAAAACCTGAATAGTAAAATAATAGGATTGATGGAAATGAAAGACACAATATGTGAGATCAAAAACACAATAGAGTCATACAACAACAGCAGGCTTGAAATGCTAGAAGAAGGAATAAGTGATGTACAAGACAGAGCAGCTAAAATTGAAGAGAGAATAACAGAGTGAGAAAAGAATGGGAAAAAATTTGAGCAGGGGTTCCTTGAGTTAATGATAACAAAGTGCAACAATGTATGTATAATGGTTGTTTCAGAAGGAGAAGTGAAAGGAAAGGGGGCAGATATAGAGTATTTGAGAAAATAATGACTGAAAATTCCTAAACTCCCATGAAAGAAATGAATTCACATGTCTAAGAAGTACAGCAAACCCCAATCAGAATAAATCTGAATAGACCTACTCCAAGACACATACTACTCAGAATATCAAATGCCAAAGATAAAGAGAAAATTCTGAAAGCAGCAAAGGAGAAGTGAAACATCACATACAAGGGGTGTCCAATAAGACTTGGTGTGGATTTCTCTTCAGAAGTCATAGAAGCTTACGAAGGAAGTTAGATATAAATCTCCCATGTGACCCGGCAATACCACTACTAGGTATATACCCAGAAGAACTGAGAGCAGTGACACAGACAGACATCTGCACACCGATACACTGATGTTCATAGTGGCATTACTCACGATTGCCAAAAGATGGAAACAACCCAGGTGTCCATCAACCGATGAATGGATAAACAAACTGGATGTATACACACAATAGAATATTATGCAGCTCATGTGAAGCATATGACAACAGGGATGAACCTGGAGGACTTTATGTTGAGTGAAGCAAGCCAGACACAAAAAGGACAAATATTGTATGATTGCACTATTATGAACTATTAATAAATATATTGTGTAAACTCATGGAGTTAATAACTAGAACATGGATCACCAGAAAATAGAAATGAGGTTAAAGAATGGAAAGCTGAGGATTAACTTGTGCAGAACTGGTAAAAAAGTTGTGTGTTAATCTTTGGAAATGAATAGAAAATGTGAAAGCACAATATAATATTTGTAACTAGCAGTGCTATTATATGAGTATGAAAGTGGTTGAAAGGAAGACTAAGGTCATGTAGATTACTAGAAGGAAAACTAAAAAAATGTTTGGCATAGCAAAATGGGAATGTTTGGCATAGCAAAACCTCACGGAAAATATGCATTTGAGTAATAATGCATACTATTAATCTTTCATTAAGGGTTAAAAAAAAGAAAATATATTAAGTGAAAGAAACTAGACAAAAGCTAATACATATTGACTCCATCTATACAAAATATAAATACAAATTAGAGACAGAAACAGATAGCAGATATGTACAGTAGGGGAAGGAAAGAGAGATTGAAAGGTGATTGTTAAGGGGTTTTTTGTCTGGTTTTTTTTGTTTATTATTATTAGTGGAGTAATGAAAATGCTCTAATGATTGAAGTGATGAAGGTACAACTATGTTATTATACCAAATACCATTGCTTGTACACACTGGATGGACTGTATGTTTTATGAATATGTATCAATAAAATTGATTCAAAAAAGAAAATAAATAATACTTAGGAATGTTTACTGAGTACTTTCTTGGATCCAAGCTCTGAGATAAGTACTTTATCAGCTTTATCTTATTACATCCTTAAAACAATTCTGAGAGGGAGGAACTGATAGTCATTTTACAAAATAAGAAAATGGCTTGTATTTTCTTATTTTTTGCCTGTTGGCCCCATCCTCCCCCAAACTCTAAAATGTATTTATTATTGTCTCTCTTGTCTGCTGCTTAAAACAGTGCTTAGCACATAGTAGGTGTTCAAGACACACAGCATAAATAGGTAGCTGGACAAACAAATGAAGGGATTTGCCCTCGATCACATTGAATTAAGGAGCCCATGCCCACTGTATTCACTGCACTTACAACACTAAATTTGAGGTTTTCATCTTTGCTGGTCCTTTTCACTCTCCTGTGCCCTCATTTTACCAACCTCCATTGCCCTGGGCTCAATTTTAGGGACTGTCATCTTTTATGGACTCCAGAAAAGATAATGTTCTTGAATTAATTCATTCCTGTGGTTTTGGTACCCTTTTGACTAGACTATGTCAGTGAAGTTATCCAGGTTGGGTCTCCAGCCCTTTGCTGGGTCTTATATAAACAGAGAACACGCAGAGAGAATGGAGAAAGGGAGCTCTGCCATCATGAGAGAGAGGACTCCAGGTTTGCCTACAGCTGCAGAAAAAGAGTAGCGCTGAGAAGCTCAAGGAGAGGAGGCCCAGGGATTGATGCCCGATAGCCCACAGCTGAACTCAGGGAGAAAGAGGAGCAGCCAAGACTGAGAGAAGAGGCCTGGAAAGAGATAAGCCATATACTTGATCACTCACAGCTGAGCATGAGGAGATGGTGAGCCTGGAGGGGAAGGCAGAGGCCTCAGCAGACATCAGCCAATTTGCCTGGTCATGTGGCAGGACACCAGGAGTATCAGCAGCTGACTTTGATGAGAAAACATCTCTGATGGTGTCTTGATTTGGGCATTTGAGAAACCGTAAAACCAGAACTGTAAGAGTTTCCCCTAATATAATTCCCATTATAAAAACCAACACATTTCTGGAATATTGCAATGACAGCCCTCCCTTTTTAAAATCTACACCCATTTCATTATCTCATCTAATCCCATGGCTTTATATTGATTCACTGATGACTCTCAAATTTATATCTCGAGTATTGACTTCTCTCTCTCACAAACTCCAGACCCTTTTATTCAAATACCTACCCAGCAGCCCATTGGATATCTACTAGGCATGTCAAACTTAGTACACCCAAAACTGAGCTCCAGATCTTTCCTTCCAAACCTACTTCTTTCACAATCTTCATCTCTTGGCACTCATATCCTTCTGGTTTCAACGCCAAGTTTTGGTGTCATTCTTGACTTCTCTCTCACACAACCTCCATTCAATCCATCAGCAAATCCTATTCACTATCCAGAATACAACTTGTTACCACCTCTGTTGCTGCCACTCTATTCTAACCCTCCACTCTTGCCCAGATTATTGCAAAAGCATCCCGCACTTCTTCCACCCCTTTCTGGCCCCCTTTCAACTGATTCTCAGTTTCCCATGGAAATTGGGTCACTCCTTTTCTCAAACTCCTCCACTGACTCCCATCTCAGAGTAAAAGCCAACTTCCTTACAATGGCCTAGGTAGCCCTCCACGGTTCTAGCCCCCCAATTCCTCTCTGCCCTCCTCTCCTATGACACTCCCCTCACTCACTTTTTCTCCAGCCACACTGGCCTCCATGCTTGCCCTGGAATATACCAACCCATTCCACTTTAGGGTCTTAAAATGCTCTCCAGATATTTGCATGGCTCACTCCCTCACCTATTCCAGATAATCACTCAAACAGCACCTTCTCCATGAGTAACTCCATCTAAAACTAACTATCCCCCCTTCTGTTTGCACATACCACCAAATACACTATAGATTTTACTTATTTATTGTCTACCTCCCCTGCCCCAACCCCAGGAGGGCAAGGACTTTATTCACTGCTGTATTTCCACCACCTTGAACACCACCACCAGGCACATGGCAGACCTCAATAAATATTTGTCAGACAAATTAATGAAAAAATGAGTGAATGAATTTAAGTGAATTCTCTTTATAGGATCTTCTCCATGCTAGCCATACCAGACAGCAACTATCACAGAGACACACTGAGGAGAGGCTCAGAAAATTTTGATAGAATTTAATTCATATATAGCTGATAAAGCATAGATGAGAAAGGTTAATGACTTTAGCTTGAAGGACCTTTCACGTTAATCTTCTAATCAGCAGGTAAATGAGAAGCAAGGAGTCTGAAACAATTTGAAAATTGTTTTCAAAAGGATTTCAGAAATTTTATTTTTATAAACAATTTTTAAAATTCATTTTTTAAAATGTGTACCAGGCAAAAAAAAAAATCACACAAACTGTATCATAAATACAAAACTTACAGTTTTCAAAGCATACAAGAAACAAACAATGTAAAACAATTTATGTACGAAGTCCAATGTGATTTCCAATGCAAAAAAAAAAAAAGCAGGAGAAAACGCTTGAAAACACTCATCTGCAAGCTACAAAACAAAGTTCTCCTTTCGACCAACTCCATGAGCTGTCATGCAATTTGCAGCTTTATCATACTAGGCTTTGCCTCTTTCCTTTTGTTACCATGTATCGTCCTGTTTTGTTTTTATTTCTTTTAAAGACAAGGGCCAATCAAGGTTTTTTTTAAAGCTACTGTTTGTTATACTTTAGAATCAAGTGTCTTTTAATTCCAATAGTTAATATTTCATACACTGAGATATAGAAGAGATGATTTCCTAAACATTGCATACACATCAAACTATGATTTGGATATTCTAAAGCAGAACAAACCACTTACAGAAATTCCTTTTTATAAAATTCAGATTTTCACTTGTCACATTTGCTTAAATAAGAGTAAGCCTGTAAACCAGTTCCTCAACCCATCTTTTTTTTAAAAAAGCCTCAACAATATAAAAGATTTTTATTGACTTTATTTATGGTTCCCTCAAATGCCAAATGGAGTATCTAATCCAATCTCCATCTGAGGTCATATTGCCCCCTACTCCCAAGACATCTACTAAAATGCACCAAACACAGGAATAGGTTCATTACTTATTGTTAGTACTAATACTCATTTGATTTAGTTCCTGTTGTAGAAACAACAACTTTTGAATTTTAGTTACCTTTTTTTAATATGTGAAACACATTTATTATTAATTTACCTCCTTTTCCGTTATTTCTGAGAAAATATTTAGATTTACCTTTCAATTAAAGTTCCTAATTCAGGAAGTTAAAAATAGCTAGTTCCTGAGGCTGATGTGCTTTCTCCCTGTAAAAACCTAACCTTCTTGATTCAACTTGGAAGGACGGACGAGGGGATGGAAAGAAGGAAGAAGTGGTCGAAAGGAAAGTTGGAAGGCTAAAGTCGTCATCTTTCAGAGTCACAATGACTCCTGGAACTATATAGAAAGCCAGAGAATTCTCTGTTGAAATTCACTAAGAAAATAGCATTGAAAATGCCATTCCTTTAAAAGTAAATGGAAAATAAGAAGAAAATTACTTAACATTTCACATTTTTGAGAAAAATTCTATTAAAACTTATGATTAAAATTGGCTCCTCCCCAGTTATTCTAACTTACTAACATTTAACTGAGGAACAACAGCTAAAAAAAAAAAAGATTAAAAATGGTCAAGTTCAGGTAAGAAGTCTGGTATGTAAAGAACCAAAGAGAGTAGGATGGTTCCCAACTCAGACACTGACAACCAGTCCATTATGGTGCAGGGCTGCCATAATATTCTCTCTCCAACATACATTATTTTGCTTTATAGAAAGAATTTTGAAATCCAAGACTCACTAACTGAGCAACTAAAAGAAATGTTGTAGACCATGCACACAGACAATATTTTTAAAGTAAATTTAAGGAGTGCAAATAAGTTTCAAGATTATATTTGGCAGAATTATATCCCCTTAGGGAAGTGTTGTTCTAAAAGCAGGCCAATGCTACCCTGAGATACAGCCTGCATAATGATAGTATTAAAATATAGAATTCCTTCAAATTATTCTCATTAATTATGCCAACCAATTTGAATGCATCAAGAGAGAATTTTACCAAGAGTATACCAAGGTACATATTTACATTTTCATTTGCATCTTAAAGACCAACTGTTAACAATAATGATGATGATTACAAAAAACAATATTAAAGGTGTGTTCGTTTGAGGGGAAAGCTACATTAATATTATTCATCCAACGACAAATAATTTTGTAAAGAATGCAATACTGAAAAATAATTCACAGCTTTATAGGAAGTTGAAACACAGTTTCATTTGAATTTTCTGCCAATTCAAAATTTAATAAAGTTCAACCTAAAGTTAATGCTTCATTCTTTTACTCTAAAATCTGTAAAACATACAAAATACCAAGATTATCAACAGTCACATATGTTTTGAAGTCAGAGGACACATGTATTTTCTTAAGATTGGTTCCATTTGTGTAGAAAGTCTGTGAGGATTCCCCAGTGACAACGTTCCACCACTATTAGGAGAAAAATAAACTCTCATTAGACTAATGCGACAATCTGAAATGTGAACCAAATCCTTTGCCCTATCACCTTCCCACTCCCAAACCTAAGCAAAAAGCAAGAAAGGAGTCTAACTTTTAATGCTGCAATATTAATAGTATCAACCTGGTCAGCCTTTCCTGATTACCCTTGGTGACCACCTCACAGTTATGCCTATACCCAACTCCACTACAAAGCACGGTGGAGAAAGCTGCAACCTACTTAAGAGCTGCACACCCAAGGCTACAGAGTCCAATATGGCAGTGGTTAGACTGAACTCTCCTATCTGTAAGTCTGTTTGTTTGTTTGTTTTTTATTAAAGTTAATAGATCACAAAGAACGTTACATTAAAAAACATTAAAAAAAACATAAGAGGTTCCCATATACCCCACTCCCCACCCCCCTACCCCATCATTTTTGTAAGTTGTATTTTTCGAAGATATATACATCACACAAAAAATGTTACATTAAAAAATATAAGATGTTCCCATATACCCCCTACACCTCCTACCCTACTCCTCCCATACCAACATATCTGTAAGTCTTTGTCAATGAAATGGACCAAAGAAGGTCCCTCTCCCCTCTCAAATGCCCTTTCTCAGACAGGTACTGGTAGTATGACAGACATTCAGATTATTCATAATCTCTATTACTGCTCTACCTAATCTTCCCTTTTACCAGGAGTGATTCAAGAGCCCATGACCAAGTTTCTTTATAAAATAGTCTAACCATTTATTTACTAAATAAACAATGTACATCGCAAATGCAGTAGGAGCTTTGGCCAAGTCTCTTTTTTCCTCCCGATCAAAAAATTTGTTAAGATTATAATAATATTTATATTAATTTACCAAATAGAGATCATAAAGCTTACCCATCTATCTCACAGCTAAAACGAGGGCAAAAGAGACAATGCGTATGAAAACATTTTGAAAAGGCCTCAGGTACATGAAGATTCTGAGTATCATAATGAACCCAATGATAGTGTCACTCACCTCTAGTATCCTTGGCATTCCTAGCATTCTGCCTTGCTAATGTGACCGGGTCAACTATTCATGTTCACTATTAGTAAGAGTAGCTGGTAAAAGTATATTCTGAGTGCTTTAGTAAACCTCACTGAAGCAGCATGCATTTTGCTTTGTAAAATAAAAAATTTAAGCAACATTACAGAGGACATATTCCACCCAACTGAGAGAAGGATCAGTTTTCAGTTGTAGGGTAAATAATTAAGAGAGTAAAACCTCTTACACATCACGTAGTCTAACTGTCTCATTTTACAAATAAGGAAACAAGTTCAGAGAGAAGAAAGGCCTTGTCACACAAGATGACAATGCCTGCAGGTGGCAGAGAGGGAAGAGCTTCTGGCTTCCTAATCCAGTGCCACCACCTTTTCCACCTGCTTCTTATAACAGACCCCTCTATGTGGAAACACTACAATAGCTCCTAGTTTATATACAGGCTAAAAAATAATAATGTTAAAATATTAGCTAGCACTTACCAGGGTACACTATGTGCCACAATGTATAAGTGCTTTGCATGTATTAATTCATTTAACCCTCTCAACCTTAGGAAATAGATATTATATGCACTTAACCAATAGGAAAATAGAAGCACAGGGAGGTTAAAAAATCTCGTGCAAGGTCACACAGATAATGAGTGGCAGAGCCAGGGTTTGAACTCACTCCATCTGCCCCAAGGCCCACGTTTCTGCCCATTAACCTCTACTGTCTCCAAGTAAGGACAAACTTGCATTTCTCGCCACATATTCCAGCCTTTCCCGCCATGAGAACAAATTAAAATGGACTGCCTGTCATTCTAACAGTATACAAGCCATGGCATAAGGCAGGTAAAAATTTAAATTATATTATTTTTTAACTTATAAATCGGAATAATTTTGAGGGTTAAGAGCATTTTCGCTATTGGATACCTACTTTATCTTACTGACATCTAATTTATACAAGTCGGTTCTAAAGTAAACAGACTCAAAAGGCCTATTTTCTTGGACACTAGAGCAGCTGTTCCTTTTTACTTTTAATTTGCTCTGAGCTTTTGGAAAGTCTCATTAACATGCTGGGTAGATGCAGACTGGGCTATACCATAATCAGTTTAACCATGCTAGTAATCAAAGCAGAAGGAAAAAGCAGTCTCATTATCACTAAAATATACAGACCAAATATATATGCCACAGGATCTTTCATCTTTAAGATATAACATCTACAGCAAGGCTATCTATCCTGCTGTTTTATTTCAAGGTTCTCTAAGAAGTCTGCAAATTTGATCACTGATCTTTTTTTTTTATTTTTTTGTCTTTATTTTTTTAATGTTACATTTAAAAAAATGAGGTCCCCATATACCCCTCACCCCCCTCACCCCAACTCCTCCCCCCATAACAACAACCTCCTCCATCATCATGAGACATTCATTGCACTTGATCACTGATCTTTACAATATTTTGTAAGTCAGATTTATGATCATTTGATAACATTCTATGGGGCCCAGAATATCAAATGAAGTGGTCTCTGGAAGCTCAGCATCAAAGCTGGGAAGTTTTTCAGCAGTTAATATTACTCAAGACTCCTAGCTTCCAATGCAAAGACAGTAATACCTCTCCTCTAAACAGCATCCTCACAGCAAACTAAGAGTTATAATTTATCTTTACATTAACAGAGGACAAGTAGTGATCATGTCTCAGGATGTGCTAATCACTGCAAAATTGTATGTCCAAAAACAAAGTTGTATTTTCAATGCAACCTTATAAAGGGATCATAAAGTACCTTTTTTCATAAAGCCAAAAATTTGGCTCCAATGCAATTTTTTATAAGCTAGATTTTTATGTTTAGTAAATGTGCAATTACAAGAGTCCCATATAACCAAACACTTCAATTCATTCAAATATTTTTGAATACCTATGCTGTGCTAGGCATTCAGGCAGAATCATACCCTACACTTGACTGTTTTTAGTAAGAAATAACATCTCATTAGGGATCTAATTTAAAAGACAAATCTTTTAAAATGTCCAAATGGTCAGTGTAATATAGAGTATCATCTCCTACCCTTTTGACAACTAAACCACTATTCAATAGACTAACCTCAACCATCTTCCTCCTTATAAAGCCTCTGATAACCTCCAAAAGTAAAACCAACCTACACTATCATAATGCAGACACATTCTAGAACATCTCCTACACTTTAAAGAGGTTTTTAAAAATTGTCTGCTATCCCATAGAAGGCCCCTGAGAGCAGGAACCAAGTCTTACACATTAGGCCACTTAGCACAGTGTCTTAGCATACAGCAGAGCACTTGCACATTCTTACTGAACGGATAAATAGATGGAATCACCAAAAAATGCACAAAATACTCAAGGCCTTGGCCTTAGTATTCATTAATAAGTTTGCATAAGCAAAGCTCCTAGAGAAAAATGAGGAGGAAGAAGACCTGGGTTTGAATCTTAGCTCTTCTACTTATTATGTAACTTTAAGAAAGTCACAACCTCCATGAAATCAATTTCCTTAACTATAAACTAACGATAATAAAATTTAAGCCTTATAAAATTGTGAGGACCTAATGAGATTATGGAATTAAAGCACTGTGTACACTATAAAGCAATATGTTGCTGCTGCTGCTGAAGCTATTATTAAAATGTTGTTGCTGAAGGAAGGAAGTTCACAAATGCATTTCTTTTATATTGTTAACAAAATAGCTAATCAGTGAAGTGGAAGCTAAAGTGATGTTAAACATCCCACTTGCTAGTCATATTGATCATCTGAGATCTTGCATGGGCAGTTTAAGTATAAGAGCTCTGAACTGAGAATGGAAGACTTTGGTTTCAATACCCAACACTGTCACCAAAGCTTCTAGAGGTATACCTAAAGCAAAGTAGCCTTGCAGACCTCAGCCGTCACTACACAAAAAGGAGAACAATACCTGCCTTCCTACTCTGCTGGATTTTAGGAAGCCCAGCTGAGGTACAGGAAGTGAAGAAAGCTTGCAAAGTAATCTAAAAGCTGTTCTTTTCTTGCCTTATCTTTGAGGAACTCTTTACCTTAAGATATCCTCCAGCAGAGACAAGCATTTTGCTGTCTGGAGAAAAGTGAAGGTCGGTCACCCAGCCTCCATGGGTAGCAGCTCCTTCTTCTATTGAAATCGGAGCACATAAATGAAGAAGCTCACCGTCTGAGACATTCCATATCTACATAAATATGATACATGATTCATTAACAGGGTTACCCAGAAGACAGCTCTAGTTCTAATATGTATTTATTTTCATATAATGTACATACACTTTTTTATATTTATAAAATATATATATATAAATAATCTGGAACACATTTATAAATCTTTCTTAAAAATAAAAACACTAATTTAAGTATTCATTACTTACAATACTTAACTATACTCAAAAAAAAGCAAAATAAAATGAAAGGACTAGAGCAACTGACTTTAATAAAAAAGAAAATGATGGGAAAAGCAAGAAATAAACAAAAAAGGCTTAACAAACCTACCTCAAAAAAAAAAAAAAGAATTCTAGACTAGGAGCTAACACCAAGAATATGGACCAATAACATTCAAATACTTAAAGCATATATATTTTAAATAATAGTAAATCCCTATAACATTCTAAATATGTATGCTTTGAGATTATTTTACTTGATTCTTATAAAAATCCAATCACTTACAGATGTTAAAATTTGCTTACAATGTCTTATAAGATGGGGCAGTACTCTGTTTCCAAAAAATGTACATCAGAATAAGAAAAAGAAATAGAGACATAAATAGCAAAACAAAATAGTCAAAATCATCATTTGCAAATGTCTCCCTAGAAAATCCAAGAGAACCTAATGGAAAAACTAATTAGAATACAGTAAGATAGCTATGCATAAATATTAAAAAACAACAGATTTCCTACATTCAGAATTATTGGGGGGAAAAAAACATTTTTTAAAATGTAATGAGGAAAAATCTTTAAATAACATTTAAAATTTTAAGAGAGATACTATTTCCTGCAGGGATTCCAGAAAAATGAAACATTGCCTCATAACTGGTAAAGGACCACTTTCATCCAGAGATGTGAACTCAGGGCAAAATGAATGTTCCCCAAACAGCCCTGCACTTCAATTGACATGGCATTTATGTGACTGGTATAGAGAGGGTTGGTAGTTGGACAATCTTAATTTTTCTGAAAAGCCTATTTAGTAACTCCTCTGTTCCTATAAACTGTATACTCTCCCATTCTTCTGCATTAAAATTATCAAGCCACAGATGGCCCTTAGAGCTTGAAATCTAGTGGAGTTTGCCTTGCTGGGGGTTTTGGACTTACTTGGGATCCATGACCCCTGTTTTCCTTCCAATTTCTCCCTTCTGGCATGAGAATGTCTATCCTATGCCTGCCCTACCACTGACTTTGGAAGGGAAGACCTTAATCCAGTATGACAAGAATAAAGCAAAGGAAACTTGGACATGGAAGTACAAGCCACCGGAGACAGAAAGAGATATATCACTGCGACAGAAGCAGAGACTGACTGCCAGCAAGCTACCACCAGAACTCTACAGACTTTGGAGAAACATGGCCTGCTGATACCTTGATTTTGGACTAGCCTCCAAACTGTGAACCAATAAATTGCTGTTGTTTAAGCCAACAAGTGTGTGGCAAACTAAGACAACACCTATTCCTTGGATTTTAAATTCTCCTTCATAGAAAGGGAAAAACAAACAAATACAAAAAAAAACCACCCTTCTCACATAGATTTGTTACCAAAGCAGCCACCCCCAATGCCCGAGCTTTTCCCAGCAATGGCCCAATCCCATCAACATAACCAAGTTGGTGGCTTTTCCATGACTTCTGATCTATCCACAAGCAATATTTTCCATGTTGTATTACATTCCCTGTTTAAAGGGGACATAAAGAGAACAGCATTGTATTGCCTTAGCATGCCTCCTAAAAAATTGTTTTCTAAATGAAAAGGCACAGTTTATTATATATTTACCTAAAACATTGTAGGATAATGAAAGATAGCATAACATGCAGACTCTACATCATAAGGCACCTTCAATATCCACCCAATGATGAGAATGTGAACCTCTGAACTGTTTAACAAAAACAGGCTGTCCAATACGGACTGCAATAAGCTACACTGTAAATGTTGACATCTAATGGTGTTAAAGAGATCTTTGCTTTCAGCACTGAGAAAAAGCAGAATTTGCCATTGATTTATAACCTAGATAACGATTTATAAGATTATTTCCCTGAAATTCTGCCACTAAAAACAACCTTTGGTTCAAGTCCAAGAATTAAGATAAACCATTCTCTAAGCTAACAGCAGATAACCAACTGCAAATAACTGGGACATTTGTCTCCTCCCATATAAGGGAAAATGCTTCACTCTAACTCTAATGAATCCTTTTCTACAATGGAGCACAGCTATGAATATAACATACTCTTCAAGAAACAAAACAAAGAATGCCTTATCCAACCAGAACCCCAGGGACTGTGCTTCTCTGTCACATTAACAAACATCCCCAATGTGGTGACGAGTGCTAGCCTAAGCTATAGTAAGATCAGTATTTTCATGTCAGCAAACATCGTACCCTGATTTCTCCGTTATCATCTCCAGTCGCCAGTAGAGTATTGTCCACAGAGAAAACAGAGCAGCGTACACAACCTTTGTGGCCCCTCAATTCATGAAGAGGGGAAAGAAGTTCAAAACTCCAAATCTGGAAAACAATTAGGACTGTTTAGAATAGCAAATGCACTTTAAAAAAAAAAAAAGCATCTGCAAACCCTGCCTCGAGTGCTCTTTAGCCAAAAATTCAATCCCATAGAACTTCTAGCATTTGACAGTTCATAAACTTTCATGAGATGCCCACGTTCCAATTTGAAATCTTGTTACTTTTTCAGTTTCCCTTTAATTACTCAAGTTAACTTTAGCTAAAAGACCAAACTCAACTGCTTCCATATTAAAACTTGACACTCAGAAGGAAGAACAAATCAGTTAACCGTCTGTGGAGTGAAACAGACCAGAGTGTGATCTACTATTTAGTAGTTTCTTGTGTGTAGGTCATATCACAGAAACTTATTTATTTATTTATTTATTCATTTCTCTTCCCTTCCCACCCCCAGCCCCACCCCCACCCTGTTGTCTGCTGTGTGTGTCCATTCGCTGTGTGTTCTTCTGAGTCCGCTTGCATTCTTGTCAGCAGCATGGAGAATCTGTGTCTCTTTTTTGTTGCGTCATCTTGCTGCGTCAGTTCTCTGTGTGTGCGGCACCACTCCTAGGCAGGCTGTGCTTTTTTTGTGCAGGGTGGCTCTCCATGCAGGGCATACTCCTTGAGCATGGGGCTTCCCTACACGGGGGACACACCCTGTGTGGCATGGAACTCCTTGTACGCATCAGCACTGCGCATGGGCCAAATCACACGGGTCAGGAGGCCCTGAGTTTGAACCCTGGACCTCCCATGTGGTATGCTAATGCTCTATCAGTTGACCTAAATCCGCTTCCCCACATGAACTTCTTTAGCTTCAGTTTCTATATCTATACAATGGGACAATAATACTTTTGGTGGGAAGATTAAGTAAAATAATTGAGAGTGAACTAATAGAATAGGGCATAGCACACAGCAAGTACTCTTTAAAAGTCACTATATCATCTTACTATCTTTCAAGGCCATATGCTATTATTTTCCTTTCAATACTCAACCCATGGTTCTGTCATCAACACTTAACAAGCATAGATTGAAAACTGCTATGTACCAGGCATGTTGAACTGAGAGCTATGGAACAAAGTCCCTATCCTTGATTATGATTTAATCAAGTTTATGATTTAATCAAGAAGATAGGCTCATGAACAGATAAGTGAACAGTTGTATGAAGTAAATGCTCTAACAAGCATGAATCAAATGTAATGAGAACAATGAAGATAAAGCAGCTAACCCTGTCTAGGGGTCATGGAAGGTTTTGCTGCAGAGCTGCCATCAGATCTAGGTCTAAATAGATGAGACATAATTCTTTGAGGTAATAGGGAGTAGGAAGTTTTGTCAGACCAAAGTTAAAAGCACATACAAAAAGATGGAGGTAGCCTACACACTGAGAGATCAATGTTGCAGAAAGAGAAGGTAATGGACTAGGAGTTTGGCTTATACACCTTCAGGTAACAGGGTTTTTCAGCCGGGAATGATGGCAGCAAACAGTATGGAAGATAAACTGGAGGAGGCACAAACTAGTGGCAGGGAAAATGTGGGGACAGTCCACCAGAAAAGAGGAGGTTTGCTTTTAAGAGTGGGGAAACATGGGAGATGGATGTGGCTCAACCAATTGGGCTCCCATCTACCATATAGGAGGTCCAGGGTTCGATGCCCAGGGCCTCCTGATGAGGGCAAGCTGTCCCATGCAGTGAGCTGGTCCACGTGGAGTGCCAGCCCACACAGGAATGTGCCCCACGCAGGATTGCCTCCCTGCGTGGGAATGCCACCCTATGCGGGAAAGTTGCCCTGTGCAGGAGTGCCAGCCAACACAGAGAGCTGGTGCAGCAAGATGATGCAACAAGAGACACAGAGGACAGAAAATAAGATGTAGCAGAACAGGGAGCTGAGGTAGTGCAAGAGAGTAATTGCCTCTCTCCTACTCCGGAAGGTCCCAGGATTGGTTCCCAGAGCCACCTAATGAGAATACAAGCAGACACAGAAAAACACACAGCAAATGGACACAAAGAGCAGACAATGGGGGGAGTGGGGAGGGGAGAGAAATAAATTTTAAAAAGTAGATCTATAACAAAAAAAAAGAAAAGGGCAGTGGGGGCACAGAAGGGAAGAGAGATTCAAGAGACAATGAAGAGCAATCAACAGAGCATGAAAGAAAGGATAGAGTCTCAGACAGTTCCAAGGCTTGTAGTTTGGAAAGAAGGGTAGACAGTGATATCAGTAATAGCGATGGAGAAGCAGCAAGCAGCATCATTTCACTGGGATGTGATTTTCAAAAGCCTCAACTTACTTCAGAGATATAAGAATTTACTATGGGATGCAATTAAGTTTAAATCCCTTTCAATGATTTGCATTGCCTATAATATGCAGTAGAGATTGTATTAGATTAGTAAAAGAAAAAAATAATCAGAAAGAGTGAAATCTGAAGTCCTCAATGTCATTCATTCAATCTATTCAACACCTACATAATGCCAATGGGCATAATCCAAAAGCTAAAAGAATAGGAAACAGACACGTAGACAAAAACTCTTACGCTGTTTTATTACACGTTATTTGGACTCATGATACATAATCAATATACCAAAGTTTTATGCATGCTCATTTCAATTGATTGACCTACCTTTGCAGTCTTGTCAGCAGAGGTAGATGAAAATTTGGTAACATCAGGAGAAATATCACAAGAAAGTACTGTATCCTGGTGACAGACAAAATCTTTTTCTATTCTTCCAGTAATAATATTCCATACCTTTAAAAAAAAAAAACTCTCAAAAGTTAACACTTGCAAGAACATTTTGTAATATTTAGCATGATCACCTACAAGTCATATCTGTAACACAAGACCTTTAGCAAATTGGTTATTCAGAACTCTTTCCTCTTGGTGCCCTTCAGTATAAATGCTCATAAGCACACAGCTGATGTAGTGACTGCAGAACACAGAAAACAGGCATGAAAAACAAAAATAAAAAAGCTAAGGAAGCGGTTGTGGCTCAACTAATAGAGCATCTGCCTACCATATGGAGGGTCTAGGGTTCGATACCCAGGGCTTCCTGACCCGTGTGATGAGCTGGCCCATGCATAGTGCTGATGTGCGCAAGGAGTGCTATGCCATACAGGGTTGTCCCCCGTGTAGGGGAGCCCCACGCACAAGCAGTGCGCCCCGTAAGGAGAGCCACCCCACAAGAAAAAAGCACAACCTGCCCAGAAGTGGGGCCGCACACACGGAGAGCTGATGCAGCAAGATGATACAACAAAAAGAGACACAGATTCCT
This sequence comes from Dasypus novemcinctus, assembly GCF_030445035.2. Classification (NCBI taxonomy): domain Eukaryota; kingdom Metazoa; phylum Chordata; class Mammalia; order Cingulata; family Dasypodidae; genus Dasypus; species Dasypus novemcinctus. The sequence goes on along the minus strand of NC_080684.1, from coordinate 82,733,449 downwards.
GGTGCCATTGACAAGAATACAAGCGGACACAAAACACACAGCAAATGGACACAGAAAAGCAGACAACTGGGGGATGGGAAGGGGAGAGAAATAAATAAATCTTTAAAAACAAACAAACAAATAAATAAGCTAAATAAGCTATGTTTGGCTAACATAATATAATCCACTCTAATACTTTTTTAAAAGAAGTATTAGAATACTTTTTTTAAAAAAAGTATTAGAATACTTTTTAAAAAACGAACATAACATGCTTCAAATTACCTTCACGGTTCCATCAAAAGACCAAGAAAGCAGTCTTGAATTTTTCAACAGCCTAAAGTCTGTCACTGTTTCCTGATGGGCTTGCAGAAAGACATACTCCTCTGACTGCCAATTCCATACCTGAATATCAAAGAAATAAGTCTGTTATAACTTCTTCCAATAATATCCTACGGCGGGGGATGGAGGGGTGGTTAGGGAAGTATACTCTCTCTTGTTTAGAGTCTTTATCCTCATGACATTTCAGTAAAAGAATATAATATCCACATTTTACAGGAAAGAGAAAAGTTAGGGTTAATTAACTTGACTAGAGAAGCAAAACAAAATACATTTCCTCCTAAATAAAATTTGTTTTCCTAGTTGCTTGGAGAACAGTTAATTATACCAGAAGATAGAGAAAAGTCACAATATGCCAGTAAGCTTACCATCTGATTAAATTTTCCAGAGAAAATTATCCCAGTTACATGTTCAGTTATCTGAACCCTACAAACTGGGCAAGTCTGCAAATCCTGGCTACAACGAAGCTGGCCCAATTGCCTGGGAAGGTGGGCTAACCAAAGCAGTTTCAAACAAAGTCATGGAATTTCCAAGCTTCAAAGATCTTAGCTATCCCCAACAGCATTCTTCTATATGAGAGAAGCTATAGTGCATTATTTGTCACATTGAGTTCCAGGAAAAACTCCTCAGGCATGAAGGGAGGAAGGAGAATTGAAATAATAAGAAAAACTGACATAAAATGTCATTCGCAGATATATTGCAGGAATAAAGGTGAATGGAACAGGAATTTATTACTCTACCAGAGGCCATATAAAAAACATCTCTTAACAAAATCAAAGCAATAACAGTTAGGGCCCTTTTTTAAAATGTTTATTTTGTTAATACCTCTTTATTTTTAAAGAAGCTTTTGATTAGATGAAAGTTATATAAAAAACATAGAGGGTTGGGAAACAGATGTGGTTCAAGTTATTGAGCTCCCACCTACCACATGAGAGAATTGATGCAATGGGCTGGTGCAGCAAGCTGATACAACAAGATGACGCAACATGAGACACAAGGAGGAAAACATAATTAGAGACCAAAAAAAGCAGGGAGCAGAGGTGCCTCAAGCAGTTAGGTGCCTCCCTCCCACATGAGAGGTCCCAGGTTCTGTTTCTGGTGCCTCTTAAAAGGAAGACAAGCACACAATGAACAAACACAGCAAGAGCAAACAACGATGGGAGAGAGGGGAAATAAATAAATAAGTCTTAAAAAAAAAAAAGAGAGAGGATTCCTATATATCCCACTCCCTCCCCCTTCCACACTGTCCCACATTAACAACTCTTTCATTAGTGTGGTACATTTGTTATAATTGATGAACATATACTAAAGCACTGCTACTAGTCTTAGACTATAGTTTACATTATAGTATACCCTCTGTCCTGCATAATTTTATAGATTTTGACAAAATGTATAATGGCCTGCATCTGTCATTGCAATGTCACACAAGACCATTCCAATGTCCCAAAACTGCCCCCACGTTATACCTATTCTTCCCTCTCCCTTCTCTCAGAATCTCTGGTGGCCACTGCCTTTATATCAATGATACAGTTCCTCCATTGCATAACAATAAGTCTATAATAGAATAATAATAAGTCTACTTTAGCCTATTGTTCATTCCCCAATCTTGAGGCTTTGGGGATGGTGATATCCACTCTGTTTCTATTGAGAGGGGGGCTTAGATCCCATGGGGCAGATGGATGAACTGTCCTGCTTGCAGCTGTAGATACTGTTTTTTGGGCTAGGCATTGTTCGTCATCATCCCTTTGTTAGTTGTCCTGGGTGAGTCCAATGAGTGGGAGAGTAGGGGTTGCAACTCTGCTGAGATTCAGGGCTCAACCAGCATATAAACAGATGGAAGATTTAAGTCTCTGGGACATATATTTAATGAGTATAGTGCTAATTATAGATTCAAATGAAAGGAGCAGAAGAGCCATATGTAGGGAAATTATAAATGAATCTATGGGAAGCAGATGTGGCTCAGGCAACTGAATTCCTGCCTACCACATGGGAGGTCTGTGATTCGGTCCCCGATGCCTCCTAAAGAAGACAGTGAGCTGATGCAACGAGCAGGTGCAGCAAGCTGGAGGAACAAGAGATACAGGGAGGAAAAACACAATGAGAGACACAGCAAGGCAGGGGTCGGAGGTGGCTCAGGTGATTGGGTGCCTCCCTCCCACATTGGCAGTCCTGGGTTCAGCTCCCAGTGCCTTCTAAAGAAATAAAGACAACGGACAGACACAGCAAGTGCAAACAATGAAAGGGTAGGGAGAAATAAATAAATCTTTAAAAAAATAAAGAATCTAACTCTGTTACATTGGGGAGCATAAATTCCAAAGAAAGGCCCACTGACAGGGTGCCCAATTCCCAAGATTGTCTGCCCTGCTTATACTTTATAGATGTCTCTGGAGCACTCAGGAGCCCCAAAGTTTGAGGAACTGTTTACTGTGCAGTTAATGAGCTCCTGCTGAGATGTGCATAAGCGTAACCTCTGAAATGACCTCCGGACTCAATTTGATATCTTGTCACCATAAAAACTCACTTGTATTTAATATTTCCCCCTTTTGGTCTAGGTCTTTTTCCAGATACATCGCTAGTCAGCCCTTAGTGATAATCCCTCAGTGCCAGGGAGGCTTATGCCCAGGAGTCATGTCCCACACCAGGGGAAAGGTAGTATGTTTGTATGCTAAGTTTGACTTAAAGAGAGTACACATTTGAGCAACAAGGAAGCTTTCAAGAGGTAACTCTTAGGCAATATATAATACTAGGCTAAGTTTTAATTTCACAAGAAAAGGTTCAAAAATGCAATCAATATCAAGGGCCTGTCCTCGTTCACAAGGCACTGCCCACATAGTTGGGGAATTCTTGCCACTCTATTAGAGAATGTAGCAGGACTCCTCAGGATAGGAATTCAATATTCTTTCAGTTATTATGTCAGTCTCCACCCACTAAGATAACACCCCATGAACAGTTGAACATATTCATATGCCTTAGAGGCATGCCCCAGGTGCACCCTTCCCCACATATCTCCCCATCACCGACACCCCGCACCAGGGATCCTGCCCTGCCACAGTTGTGACCCTTTTGCAATCCACAACCTCCCCAAAAATAAAGCCAAAAAAAAACAAAAACAAAACAAATAAAATTAATAAGAAAATAATAATAACAAAAAATAACAAAATACAAAAATAATTTTAAAAAATAAAATACAACTTTTACTCATTGTCTTTCATCACTGTAAGATCTGTTATCTTTTATGTACAGGGACAATTTCTTCTGTATGTTTCCCCATTGTCTTATTTTTTCACTTTATCTTCAAAGAAGCTTTAGGTTACAGAAAAGTCACATAGAAAATACAGGGTATTCCCATAGACCCAACACCCTCCCCCTGTCCCACTCTCCCCTACAGATAACATTTTATATGTGGATGGTACATTTGTTACAATTGATGTACAAATAATGAAGCATTGCTGCTAACCATGGTCAATGATTTACATTATGGTTTACATTTTATACCAAATAAGTTTTGACAAAATTTAAAATGGCCTGTTCCTGTTATTTCAAGATCATGCATAAAAATTCCAATGCCCTATGTTCCATCTATTCTCTTCTTCCCTCCCTGACTCCTCAGAAACTATGGCAACCACTAAATCTCAATTTTTGAAGAATAAGGTTCATAATTACATGCAATAACATTGAGGGCTTGACATACTGGTCTGTTTTCTTTTATCAGGCACTGCCTATGTTCCTGAGAGAACACAGGACTTCCAAGGATGGGAGTCTGATATTTTCTTGTTAATTATTTGGGTCTCCACCCACTGAAATAACACACTATGACAAGATGACTGTCATATTCCACATAGACATGCCACAGGGGCACCCTATCCCACATATTCCCCACCTCAATGACCTACACCATGCTGTATTTGCCAAAACAACATTCCCACCATTGTAGTTTTAACCACAGACCTGCAAATCCTCAGAGTTCACCTGTTCTTTCCTCCAACCCTCTCCCCATTTCAACAGATAGTCCAACCCAACCTCCCACCCTACTCCCCCTCGCATACCTGCACCATAGAACCCAATCACGTCACTGCACCACTATCACCCACACCTACTGCCCAACCATACCCTTCCACCTCATCAAAGATTTTGCCCATATTGAGTATAAGCTCATCACCCTTACTCTCTTTTGTCTCCTGTTGATCCATCTTACAGACTCTAGCTCTGTGAGTCCACTCAACTTGCTTAAGTCATATCAGTGACTGGCTTGCTTCACTCAACAAAAGGTTTTCAAAATTCATCCATGTTATCCTGTGTTATACTGCATTCCTTTTTACATCTGAGTAATATTCCATTTCATTGTATGTATATACCACAATTTGCTTATCCATTCATCTGTTGATGAATACATGGGTTGCTTCTTCTTTTGGCAATAGTGAATAATGCTTCTATGAACATTGGTGTGCATATATATATATGTTCATATCCCTGCTTTCAGTTCTTCTGGATATATACCCAGAAGTGGGATTGCTGGATCATATGGCAGTTCTACAGTTAGCTTCCTGAGGAACTGCCAAACTGTCCTCCACAATGGCTGCACAATTCTGCTTTCTCACCAGCAGTGGATGAGGGTTCCCTTTCCCCCATATCCTCACCAACACTAGTAGTCCTCTGTTTTTTAAACAGTTGCCAGTCTAATAAGGTATAAGATGATATCTCATTGTAGTTTTGATTTGCATTTCCCTAATAGCTAGTGATGTTGAGCATCTTTTCATGTGCTTTTTAGCCATCTGTATCTCTGCTTTGGAGAAGTGTCTATTCAAATCTCTTGCCCATTTTTCAAATAAATGTCTTTTTATTTTTGAAATATAGGATTTCTTTAGATATGCTAAATATTAGGCCCTTATATGATAGATCGTTCCCAAATATTTTCTCCATTGAGTAGGCTGCCTTTTCACTTTCTTGACATACTCCTTTGAAGCACAAATTTTTAATTTTGACAAGGTCCCATTTATCTATTTTTCTTTTGTTGCTCACGCTTTGGGTAAAAAATTTATGAAACCATTATTTACTATAAGATCTCCTAGTTGCTTCCCTACATTATCTTTTAGGACCTTTATGGTCTTAGCTCTTATATTTAGATCTTTGATCCATCTTGGGTTAATTTTTGTAAAGGGCGTGAGACAGTGATCCTCTCTCATTCTTTTGGTTATGGATATCCAGTTCTCCAAGCACCATTTTTGGAAGAGGCCATTTGGTCCCAGGTGAGTGGGCTTGGTGGTCCTGTTGAATATCAGTTAACTGTATATGCAAGGATCTATATCAGAACACTCAATTCGGTTCCACTGGTCAGTATGTCTACCCTTGTATCCATGTAGTTTTGACCACTGAAGCTCTGTAGTATGTTTGTTTTTTTGTTTGTTTTTTTGAGGTACTGGGGTTGGGAATTGAACTGGGACCTCCCGTGTGGAAAGCAGATGCCCAACTGCTTGAACCACATCCACTCCCTGTAGTATGTTTAAAGTCAGGTAAGGAAAAGCGGACTTTGCCCAATGGATAGGGCGTCCGCCTACCACATGGGAGGTCTGCGGTTCAAACCCCAGGCCTCCATGACCCGTGTGGAGCTGGCCCATGCGTGGTGCTGATGCACGCAAGGAGTGCCCTGCCACGCAGGGGTGTCCCCCACATAGAGGTGTCCCCCATGTAGGGGAGTCCCACAGGCAAGGAGTGCGCCCCATAAGGAGAGCCACCCAGCACAAAAGAAAGTACAGCCTGCCCAAGAATGGTGCTGCACACACGGAGAGCTGATGCAACAAGATGATACAACAAAAAGAAACACAGATTCCCGGTGCCGCTGATAAGGATAGAAGCGGTCACAGAAGAACACACAGTGAATGGACACAGAGAGCAGACAACTGGGGTGGGGGAGGAGGGGAGAGAAATAAATAAAAAATAAATCTTAAAATAAATAAATAAATAAAGCCAGGTAAGTGTGATTCCTCTAATTTCATTTTTCTTTTTCAATATGTTTTTGGCTCTTCAGGGCCCCTTGCCCTTCCAAATAAATTTCATAATTAGCTTTTCCAATTCAGTAAAAAAGGCTGTTGTAATTTTTATTGGGATTGCATTAAATCACCCTTTCTTGATAAAAATACCTCAAAAAGTAAGAATAGAAGGAAATTTCCTCAATATGATAAAGGGTATATATGAAAATCTCACAGTTAAGATCATATTCAATGATGAAATGCTAAAAGCTCTCCCTCTAAGATCTGGAACAAGACAAGGATGCTCACTGTCACTGCTCTTTTTTAACATTGTGTTAGAAGTACTTGCTCAAGCACTTAGGCAAGAAAAAGATATAAAAGCATACAAATTGGAAAGAAAGAAGTAAAAATTTCACTATTTGCGTGATCCTATACCTAGAAAGCCCAGAGAAATCTACAACAAAGCTTCTAGAGTGGATAAACATGTTCAGTAAAATGGCAGGATATAAGATCAACGTGCAAAAATCAGTAGTATTTCTGTACACCAATAAAGAGAAATCTGAGGAGGAAATGAAGAAAAAATTCCACTTATAATAAAATTTCACTAGGAATAAACTTAACTGAAGATATAACGGACTTGTACACAGAAAACGATACAACATTGTTAAAGGAAATCAAAGAAGATGTAAATAAAAGGAAGAATATTCCATGATCCTAGATTGAAATTACAGATTTAACAAAATCCTTATTAATTCTTAACTTCAAATTAATTTATGTAAGAAACATTGATCTAGCACATACACGTAAGGCAAATACAAATCAAACAAGGATCTAGCATAAAGAACAAAAAAACCTAGGAGTCTAGCAGAGGAAATAAGTCACTAAAAAAAAAAACCTACAAAAGAGATAATAATGGAGATAAAAGTTCCCTGGAACTCAAAAGAGTGATTCCTTAAAGAAGACTTCACAGAAATAATGTACTCAAAGTAGGTTTGAGGAATGGTTTGAAAGTGAGATTCAGAAACTGAGTAGAGAAAGGTATTTCAAACAGAATGAATGTGCTGGAGCAGGAAAGCAAGAAAAATATCATAGGGGCCTGATCAGAGTTCAGTTTTGCTGGAACTTGGGTTCTGTAAGGAGGAACAGAGGAAAAAAAGGTCAGGAAGGTATTCAAAGAAACAGCTTAGACAGTTCCATGAAACTGAACCTCTGAGCTGTAGTTCAATCAGGCAGTTTCCAACAGAATTTTCCTCTGTTTTTTAACATGAGGAATAAAAATAGGAAGAAAACAATGCACAACACTTGTGATTTTATTATAAGCTATTGATTATACATTTTGGATAGACTGTATGGTATGTAAATCTATGTCAATAAAACTGCTTTTTAAAAAAATTGTTTTGGCTATTCAGGGCTCCTTGCAATTCTATATGAATTTGAGGATCAGCTTTTCCATTTCTGCAAAAAAGGCTGCTGGAATTTTGACAACTTACTACAAAGCTAAGTAATTAAAATAGTGTAGTACTGGCATAAGGACAGACATATAGACCATGGAATCAAATTGACAGTCCAGAGATAAAACCCATATTATGGCCAGTTGATTTTCAACAAGGGTGCCAAGTCCATCCGATGGGGAAATACTAGTCTCTTCAACAAATGGTACTGGGAAAACTGGATATCCACATGCAAAAGAAAAAATTTATTACTAAACGATGATGTGTTTTGATTTGGAATGATGAAAATAGTCTAGAAATAGTGGTGAAAGTTACACAGTATTGTCAATGAACTTAATATCAAAGAATTGTTCTTTGATCATTAAAATGATTTTTATGTTATATATATTTTACCACAATTAAAAACAAATAAATTGTTTAAAGAAAAAAAGATGTGGAAAAATCAGCCAACACCCAACGTACGCACATTAGTAACGTTTCCTTTCTAGTTTTTGATAGGCAAAGGTTAAACAGTAGAAATGTCTTTAAGTCATTTCCGATCAGGTTTAGGCAAACTTGTAAAAGAAATGATAACTATCTTATTCCTCTTTATTTACTCTTTTATCCTTCATGTTTAGCAGTCACTTTCCCCTCAAAGCCATGGTTCTCAGATTTCTTCATATTTTCTGTCTCAGAGTGCACATTCACAGAAGCAGGATATTAGGAGTAGGTTTTCTGTATGAGAGCAAGAAAAGCTGGAGGAAAGTAATTCTAAAGAGAAATGAATTGGGAATTTCAGTCTTTTTAAGAACCCAAAGAAAGATTCTGGGGAAGCAAAAGAAGGAGTGGGTTTTCTGGCTCTTCAAATTATACCAGAAAGGAAAGGAAGGACACCCTGTGTGAAGAAGCATAAAATACCCTAGGACCATTTTCATTAGGAATTTTCTAGCTCTGTCCTCTTCCTTTCTGGGCTCTACTGGACTAGAGGATCAGGAGCTACCATTAACAGCTCCTCTTGGTTGACAGACATTGCCAATCCTAGCTATGCCTGATTCAGTGTTCTTACTGCTGCTCTCCATATCAGGAAGTCAGAGAGACTTACTGAGCAGATGTAACAAAGAATTTGACAGTCACTGAAGGGAGATTAAAAATAGTAATTTTGTTACAGAAGCTTTCTGATAAAGCAGTGAAAGCAGGGATAGTTTCATTGTTTGACTCAACTCTGCTAATTGAATGACCTTATGATGCTAGCTAAAGCTCTACCAGCATTAGTATGTATTAAGGTTGAGTTTGGGGATATCTATCTTCAGCTACAATTATTACAATGTATATATACAGTAGAATTTCTTCTGCTTATAAATAATAAAATTCATACTTTTAAAATGCTAAAGAATCTTCTTATATCTACAGGAACCAATATATTCTTATCCCTTGGCCCAGGTGAACATGGCTACTACTTGGGCTTTATTTACCTCAAGGTAAAAGAACAAAAAACTACTGAGACACACTCAATTTTCACAGCTCTAGGTGTGATAATCGGGTCAGCTGATTCCTCAAATTGGGCAATAATTCTAGTTCAGTTTAACAAAGATTTACTGAACCTTTACTACATTCCAGACACTGGGAATACTAGGATTATTAAAACAAACCTCCACCTAAACTAAAACTAAAACACAAACCCAAATAATCATTACTTGAAAATAAAATATTTATTTTATTTAAAATAAAAATATTTTAAATTTTAAAAAGTATTCTGAGCAGAACAGAAAAAGAGGATGGAAGACAACTTATATTTCTAAAAATAATCTAACATTTTTCTAAAAATATTTCTAAAATTTATTTCTCCCTCTGGCTGAAAATATCTGATCTTCAAGCTAGTCATAAACCTTATGAATTTAGCTTTTGACAGAAAGGCAATACAGTATATAATGTCTCAGCAGGATTTCATCAGATGTAGTTTAGTTTTACCCATTTCAAAGACATCTGGAGAGGAAGAAAGGTAGATAGCACACTAAGTTTCACAGCTTAATAAACCAGTATTGTGGGAGCCCATAATAAATAAATTTCTGCACTGAAGGCAAATTTCATTCCAATCATTCACCTTCACAGGACTCACAGAGACTATTTTATACTAACAAAAAATATTTTTCCAAAACACTTCTAGCAGCATAGTTCATTAAATATTGTCACTATAAGACATATATATACTAAATAAAAGAATATATAGTGACTTCTGATGAACACATGAATTCAATTCCTTTACTTCTAAACCCTATTAAAGTTACAGGTGAATGGGAAGTGGATTTGGCCCAATAGATAGGGCGTCTGCCTACCACATGGGAGGGTCAAGGTTCAAACCCAGGGCCTCCTGACCCATGTGATGAGCTGGCCCATGCACAGTGCTGATGCGCGCAAGGAGTGCCGTGCCACGCAGGGTGTCCCCAGCGTAGGGGAGTCCCACATGCAAGGACAGCTGCCCAGTGCGAAAAAAAGTGCAGCTTGCCCAGGAATGGAGCCGCACACACAGAGAGCTGACGCAACAAAACGAAACACAGATACCGGGTGCCGCTGACAAGAATACAAGTGGACACAGAAGAATACAGCGAATGGACACTGAGAGTAAACAACTTGGGGGGGGCAGGGAAGGGGAGAGGAAAAAAAAAGAAGTTACAGGTGAAGAGAAAGGAAAAGGGGATAACAGCAACACAATGTTGGGGGGTATCAAGCAGGATACTGTTATACATAATATAACTGTTATGGGTTGAAATTTTGTCCTCCAAAAGGATATGCTAAAATCCTAACCCCTGGTATCTGTGGATATGATTGTATTTGGAAATAGGGTCTTTATAGATGTTACCAATTTAGGATGAGGTCATATGAATTTGGGTGGACCCTAATCTAATAGGACTGGTATCCTTACAAGAAAAAGAGAAAGAGACAAGGAAAAGAGACACACAGGGGAGAAGTCCAGAGTTTTGCAGCTACAAGCCATGGAATGCCAAGGATTGCCAGCCACCACCCAATGCTAGCCATTGGAGCAAACACGGCCTCGCCAACACGTTAATTCCAGATAGAGAACCCTGATGGCCTCCAGAACTGTAAGAGAATATATTTCTGTTTGTTGGGGGTAGGGTGGGGACAAAAAGCAGTTTTATTCACATCACAAGCAATAGTTCTCAATATAATCACAAGTTCTGCATTCATCACCACAATTTTGGAATTTTTTTTTAAGGAGTTATTGGGGATTGAACCCAGGACCTCATACATGCAAAGAAGGCACTCATCCAGTAAGCTACACCCACTCTGTTAGAACATTTTCATTGTTTTATACCCCATACCCTTTATATCCCCTATTATTGACTGATACGTAGCATTGGTGTGGTGCTTCTGTTACAACTGATTAAAGAATATTAAAATATTACTGTTAACTATGGTCCATAGTTTATATTAGGGGTATTTTCCCCACATATTCCCTACTATTAACACCTTGTAATTAATAGTAATGTTCATTTGTTCTAGTTCATGGAAGAATGTTTTTATATCAGTACTCATTCCTGTTGTTTTAAACCGCTAAGTGTGTGGTACTTTGTTACAGCAGCCCTAGAAAACTAATAGAGTAACTGACTTAGCAGAAATAAGAAAATGGGACCCAGAAGAACAGCAGGAAGATGAAAATTAAGAAAACTTTGCTGAACTTAAAATTAGAAACTTCCAAACTGAGAAGTAATACTGAATATTTATGTAGCAGATTGATATTATTGATGAATTCCAAAAAGAAATAATGGATTGTTTATAAACTGATCTTTTCCTCTGGGCATATTAGATAATATTGGATTCATAGGTTTACTTGATTAAGGAATTATGTTAACCTCTTGTGTGACCAAAGGGTGGGGACTCACAGATGAAAGGCACAGCAAAGACCAGATTTGAGGGCTTTTAATGTCGGAGTTTTGATATTGGAGTTTCATACTTAAGTCTTAAGCTGGAGCCCCAGGGAAAGAGACAGAACTGTTCGCCTGACAATCTACAGCTGACCTTGTGGAAAGAGGCAAAGCTTAGAGAACCTCATAGTCTACAGCTGCCCTTATAAAGGAAACAGAGGAGCTGAGTCCAGAGGAACCTAGGAAGCCTGAACCCTCACAGACGTCAGCAGCCATCTTGCTCATGGAAATAGACTTTAGTGAGGGAAGTTACTTATGCTTTATGGTCTGGTAACTGTAAGCTCCTACCCCAAATAAATACCCTTTATAAAAACGAACCAATTTCTGGTATTTGCATCAGCCCCCCTTTGGCCGACTAATACAACTTACAACATTGGATAAAAACAAACCTACACTAAGGCACACCATCATGAAATTTCAAAATTCTAGGAACAAAGAGAAGATCCTAAAATCTTCTAGAGAGGAAGATTAGGAATCAGAATTATTTCAGACTTCTAGACGTGAACTTTAGAACTTGAAGAAAACTGTAGCAATGTCTTCAAAGTTTTAGGATAAAATAATTTCCAATTCTATGCAGCCAAACTTAATATGAAAAGAGAATATTCCTAAATTTCATCAAGGCAGGAAAAACATTTATAGTGCAATCCATGGTTAGCTGTAAACAGCATCTACTTAGTCTTAATAATGACACTAATGACCTAATTTGTTAAAATTTTATTGATGTGATAAACAGGTATGTTAGCATGCATGGGTGCATATATGATGAAGGTAAGACAGATGGGAGGTGAAAGAGCCAAGACCTCATCTTACTATAGGGAAGGAAGTTAGTAGAAAATAACTCAAATAGAAAAATCAAGAATTAGCACTATGAGCACGCCATTTGGGGGCACAAAGGTAAACATCAGAAGAAACATCTGCAAGCTAAAAATGATGACTTACAAAGAATGAGAAATGGGGGCTTATTTTTCATAATAAGCAATTTGAATTTTAAAATTATGTGCATTGGAACATTGATAAAAATAAAATAAATTGTAAAGAATAATTTATTTATATATTTTACATATTTATTTTAAATATGACTTATTTAAGCTTAGTGTCTATATGCTCATTCCTGTATTAAAGTATACTATTCTTTTTTTCACTGGATTTCTTCTCTGTGATAGATATTTTATTCTTACAAGAAAAGAATGAAATTGTTTTCATCAGATTTTACTATTATAAAGAAAAATCAGGAGAAATTACATAAATGTGACAAAATATTTATTGAAAAAAATCCAATACCAAGGCAGATGGGAAAGTGCAAATGAACCCTTGGTTTTTAAAATAAATAACCTTCTAGGGGAAGGTTTTAAGTCATATTCCCTGGCTCACACACAGAAAAATATGAAGCAGGAATAAGTTTCATCTAAACCCATGTGCATAATATGAATGCCTGCCCAAAGTGGTATAAATCTTTAAAAATCTTTAAAATGTATACCAGATATGAGCCATAATAAAATTGCTCATATTCATTATTACATATGTTAGGGGTTCATCCTCTTTCTCACCTGAATTGCAGAATCATCGGAGCTTGAAATAAGAGTCTTCCCATTGGCTGTGAACTGGATGTGCCGTATGGCTTTCTTATGCCCAATCCTGGATCGGAAGATTCTGCTGTTCAGAAGTTCTAAAATCTTCAAAAAAGAAAACCACAGAAAATTAATACAAAGAAATACAGCAACACCCAGGCATTATACCCCTAAGATTTAGACTAAAATTAAAACTACAGAAGGATATTGAATATCCATCTCAAAGTGCTTTCAGTTTAACTAACAAAACGCGAATGTACACATACTTAAATGCAAGCATATGCACACACATAGGTGGACACACGCACCCTAAAATAAAGAAATGATCAGACAGCAGTAGGATTCAGTGGTCCTTGTGAGCATTCAACTACCCAATTCATCAAATAAGTGGCAGTCGGGGCTCAATCTCCAAAAAGAAAATGACTTCTGAGATGGAAGAGAGAGGAGAAAGAAAAAAAATCCTGGATGAAACAAGGCAAGCTCTTCATAAAACAAGAGACAAGGAAAGATAAAGGATGACAAGAGAGACAGTTAAAGAAAGGGAGAATATGAGAAGGCTGGGGGGCAGCGTGCTGTGAAGATTTAAGAGGGTTAAAGACCAACATGCTGAAGTACCGAGATAAAGTGCTAACAGAAATTTAAAAAAATAATGACTAAGTCAAGAGGCCTTCAAATGTACACATGCAATCAATCAATCAATAAATAAATATGGTTTCTTTTCCCAAACAAATAAAAATGTACTCAAGGGAAGACTAAGGAAAATACAGATACTGGTAAAAAGTAAGATTTCAGAAATTCAAACCTAACCTACATGTTTCAAAAAAAGGCCTCTTAGAAAGCAAAGGGGAACTGTGTAAATGAAAAGCCTTCCTAAATAGCAGGATGGACATTCTTGCAATTTCTGATGGGGGAAGGGAAGGGCAGGACAGCATAATAGCTGAGTACATAGTCCAAAGACCTTGGTTTGAATCCTAGCTCTGCCATTCACTAATTTTTTGAAAGTTATAATAACAAAGAGTTTATATGCCTGCAAAACGAGGACAATAATACCTACCATCCAGGATGATATAAAAAATTCAATGAAAGCATCTAGCACAATAAACACCTAATAAATGGTAGTTGTAATTGTTATTAAGTGATAATACTAGACTGAACCATACAAAACTGCCATTTTATAGGTTAAAATCAGCCAAATATTGGTAGTTTTATAAAGTTCATAATATATTATTTTTAGTATTTGATGACTTGGAGGGAGATAAGGATATGGAAAAGGCACATGCATGTTTCGTGAATTATTTTCTTGAACTATCTGGAAGGCTTATTTAAAAGTACTTAGTAAAAACAAAGGAATATGGTGTTGGCTTGGCACAAGGCAAAAAAAAAAAGGGGGGGAGACTAAGAATCTCTTAAAAATAAATAATAATATACAAGTTTGATATATGAGACTAAGAGGGTAAGACCCACAAATCATCCCTTGCTTAAAACCAATATATTTTTTCAGAATAGCACCCATCTTAACAATTAATAAGTAATTTTTCACAAGAATGAGGACAAAATAAAGCCTTAATGCTGAATCCATACTACAATGCCTCGGCAAATATACTATAGCATTGATATCACTTTACAAATGCTTCCTTCTTCACTTTGTGTATAAACATATACTCTCCTGTTTGCGGGGCAATACAAACCAGAGAATATTTGTGTAATTGCTCATGAAAATGAATCCAAAGTAAAATAAATGAGGATAGTGATCAATTAAGAAATAATTTCAAAAACCCAAAGTGAAAGAAAGTGCAAAAAAGAAGCCACTGTTCTTTAAAAAAAAAAACTATTATATAGCTAGAGAAAATATGCTTTTGTAATGAATGTCATGTGATAAATCAATTATTTTTATCCAAAATGACTTTTTGCCTTACAAGCTGATTTTGTTTTTTATTTGGTCTTATTTGATAAATTAAGTATTTCAAGTGGTAAATAGGTATATTTCTAATAAATATCAAAAGAATAGCAAAGGGTGGTGAAATGGGGACGCATAAGGCAATGCTGCATTGATATTCCCAATAAACTTCATCAGACCAAATTCAAAACTTACATCCCCAAATGGTTGAGTTTCTAAGAGGAGAAAAAAATATGCTCTTTGCATACTCAGGTAAACCCCTAATAGCAAAACAACTAGGTAGAGAATAAGGAATACAAACCCCTAATAGCAAAACAACTAGGTAGAGAATAAGGAATACAAAAAAATAAGTATGAAAAATAGTAGTAAAGGCAATCTGAATAATATAGAACCAACTGGATTATAAGATTATTTTGGTCTAATGGAATGATTAATATAACATAGGAAGGCTTTTTTAGTATATAAGCCTATATATCAGACATATAATTAATTTTAAATAAATATATATACTGCATAGAATGACTCTGAAGACTATAACCATATACCTCAAGGGTTCCATCTTCATCTCCGAAAGCAACATACTGAAGATGTGGACTTAAGCAACAGCAACTAACTTGAGCTTCAGTCAGATAATCGATATGACCTGTTTTCCCATTAATTAGCTAATGAAATATAAGGCACAATCAATTATTAGGTTGTAAGAGCAGTTTTTGTTCTTTAGAAAGGAGACTTCGATTGAAAAAAAAAAAAACAGAAAATAACCAACAAGTTCTCCCAGGGAACAACAAAACCCTATCCTCATCTCAGCAGCTGCATTTAGCACTTCATGCTTTCATTTCATTTCACTTTTTTGGTTCAAATACATTTTTGTAAAATAAAATGAGCTTTAAAAGGTTTATAAAGCAGCTGCTGTGCCTACCACCTGAGACACATCTCTCTGATTTGTAATCCCACTGATAGCTCCATACCCTCTTTTCCATTTCTTCACAAAGCCCATTTTAATAGGTTATCATTTGTTAAAATTCACTTTTCTGACATTTTTCAAGAGGGTTACTGAAATGGAACTAAGACAGACATTTCATAAAAAGACAAGTCCAAATTAAAATGGGTTTATATCTTCCTAATTACTCAAGAAACAGTGTAAATTAAAATTCTTTTTCTTTTGGACAGAGGAAGGGAGGTACACTGGAGAAACACAAGCATAATTTGGATTGCTGAACTTGTAATGCCTAAACTAAGACTAACCAATTTCATAATCTGTACCAATGCCATGATTATTTTTTTTAAATCCCACTATTAAAAATGCCCTACTACTCAATTCAAACATGTGACCTGGGAAAATATTTCTGAAGTTTAAATCAATTATCAGCCAACTCTCTATAGCTTAGTGTTACAACCTAAAAATCCTGAATTATTTTTCAACATGAAATAAACAGACATCTTTGTTCCAGGTACAATGATCACAGGTAGTTTATTCTTTATAATATTTTACCTAGCAGTTTCTGATCTATTAGACATTTAAAATGAAGACTAAACTACTAAAAGCCGAATATCTTGCTTCTCTCAAAGGTAAATTTCCAGATACCTTTTTAAAGTAGTAACTAAAAACTGCTTTGTTCACATAAATGAAATCCTCTAAATTTTCCCACAACCATCCTACCACCAACACAACAGTACTAGCCTGTTCTTGAATGCCAATGTTTCTTAGGGCATCTGCTCTTTCTTTCATCACCTACCACTTAGAGCTACTAAATATCATTCCTCTGCCAATGGATTTCTAGGGCTCCTTTTCTCTTCAGGTAGTCAGAAATGCCTTCCCCTTACAAGTTCCACCTTTTGTTGAGGTAAGGGTCTGAAGTACAGCTGTTTGGATCCCAAAGTGATACAGTTCTTTCACTACAGTAGTTTTACTATACAACTTTTTCCTTCTCAGGGAACATTACAAGCATTCAATAAATATTTAGTAAACAACTGTGTGAGTAAACGAATGAATGAACAGGTTATACTTTAGGATGTGAAGCCCAGCCCCTTCCACTTCAGGTCCAATAGGTCAGACTTCTGCACTTAAGGTGAATTTTGTTCTTTCAGAGAAACAGTATTATCCTTCCCTGAAATAAGGCTTCTATTGGTATGTCTGTCCCCCTCACATACTCCATCAGATATGTCTGAATCCCTACTGTGGACAAGTTCAAGTTCCTTCCCATGGCATTCCTTTCCTACATAAAAATTAAGGAATATGATCATAGATACCAACAGGAGAGGAATGAGGTGAGGCGAAGTATCACCTAATTTAATTCTAAATACTGGCATCATCAGAGCCTCAGCTTAAGACCCATGTATTTATTCATCTAATGTCTACTGGCATTTTTTAGGTTCTATAAAATTATAACTAATCCTAAGTCCAAATACAAACAAGAAAAACTGTGAATTATGAGTTTCAAGCAAAATTATTTTTCCTATTGTTTTCTAAAAAAATACTCACTTGCAGACGTCTTATATTATCAACTGCAAGAATCATCACTTCGTTCTCCTGAAACACAACATCTATTTCTTGCTTTAACACAATAGCAGAGTTCTTACAGACTTTCTTTGTCTCCCAGAGCTGGTTAAGAGTGAAAAGAAATTAAAATAAGATACCTGTATATTCTCAATTCATCCTTTGAAATAATGTAAAAACAAGTCTTAGCCTTAAAGCAAGATGCAAACCATGTTTCAGATTCAAAATGTTTATGATGTTGGAAAATTTTCAATTATTAGATTATAATTCAATTCAATAAATATTTATTAACAGATACATAGTAGGAAGAAGTTATTATTTTTTTGTTGTTGTTAATTTTTTTTCTTTTAAAGGAAGTACAAGGGAATGAATCTAGGACCTCACACCTGGGAAGCAGGCACTCAACCACTGAGCTATAGCTGCTCCCTAACAAGAGCTGGTTTTTTCGTTTGTTTGTTTTCTTTTCTTTTCTTTTAAGAGATACTGGGGATTGAAGCTGGACCTCATACATGGGAAGCAGGCACTCAACACATGAGCTACATCCACTCCCCGAAGCAGTTATTATTAAGAGTTATGGGTTCTGGACCCAAAATGCCCCAAAATGAATCCCAGTTATACCTAAAGCTATGACTTTGGACAGGTTCTTAAACCAGTGCATGCAAAGCAGTGTACTAAAGGACCTGCTGCTGGTTCTTCAACTATTTGATACCAGTTTACAACAACATAAGGAGCTAGCACCAACAAGACTTTCTTGATGAAAGGCATAGTGCATCAATTTATATCCTGGCTCAAGATCATTAAGACCTGCACTTCACAACATTGACTTAAACTTTTGGTGCCTATTTCCTCAGCTGTAAATAGGACTGTTGTGAGAATTAGTAAATCAATACATGTTCAGTACAATTTGTACAAAACACTGTATTACATGCTACAGACTCCAACTAGGGTCTCTGCCCTCAAGGAGCTTATAATCCAAGATATAGTGTGAACAAGTCAGATAAGCAGTGCAGCAATGGAGGAGTATATCAAAACTATAATTAAATTCAAAGCAGAATTTAATAAACACCATAAGAAAATTACATCAAGTAATGTGGCATTAAAGGAGAGAGACATATACCCAAATGGGCTATAGGGAATACTACATAGAAGGCTAATGGGTCTTGTGGGATTATTGAGATTTCAACAAGGATAGATATAAGGAAATAAGGTATTCTAAACGTAAGAAACCACACAGTTCAAAGTACAGAAGCAAGGAACTACAGGGTGTTTGGGAAAATGTAAGCAGTCCACCATCAGTTACTTGTAGGAATAAACTGAAAGTCAGGATATAGTGAAGCTTAAATGGAAGACTCACTAATAATAGTTTACTTTGGTAGGTAATGGGGAGCCAATGTATGTTTTTGAGCAAAAATGACATGATTGTATCATACATTAGGAAAATATTTTAGAAACAGCATGTAGAATAGTTAATAAGTAAGAAAAGACTCACTTCAGAGACTAATACAACAACAGAGGTAATAGGTAATAAGGGCCTGAACTTGGACAGTAGGAATGGAAAAACAGAGATAAATGATAGACAATGGAAAGGTGGGATACAATAGAATTGGCAAGTAATTGGATGGATATGGGAATTCAATGTAGAGGAAGAGTCAAAAATTATTCTGAGGAATCAAACATAATATATTTATATTAACCAAAATACATTTCAAGCATTTAACTTCTCCAGCACCTGGGTCATGGTAATACTCAATGAACATGGACTGAAGGAAACTGTTATATTTCATATAACAGACATTTCCAGGGTGAATATGGACCTGGCACTTACTGTTTTACTTCCCCTACTGCTGCCCATCAATTTCTTAGTCTGTACAAAGTAAATTTTTAAAATGAAAACTTCAATTATTTCTCACCCTGATTGTCTGGTCATCAGAAGATGTCAAAAACGATGATCCATCAGGAGAAAACATCACACAATGAACCCAACTTAAATGTCCTCTGCAGTCAGCTACTTTTAAACATGACTCTATATTCCACAACTACAGAACAGACAAAGCATATAGAAAATTATACTCATAAGCATATTGAATATAGCAAGAATGCTGAAAATAGCAGAAATTACCCAACAATACAATTTCCAAGAATAAAGCCCAAAAACATACTAGCAAAAATATAAAATACTTAAGCAGAAGATTATTCATTGCATCATTATTTTTAATAACAAAAATCGGAAACAACTCAAATGACCATTAATAAACTGCAGAAATCTCACTATGAAATAGTATGCAGCTTGTAAAGAGGGGTTTAAAAAAAAATCTTTGTACACTGATAATAGGTACTCTCCAGGATATTTTACTAACATGAAAAAAAGTGAAGTGCAGAAGAGTATATATGCTATACTGAACTACCTTTCATATAAGAGATGTAAATATAAATATGTGAATATATAGATGGATATAGATAAGCATATACATATGGATATCTGATTATATATGCAAAAAAGAAACACTGGAAGGTTCAAATAAAAACAAAACTGATAATCTATGAAGGAGAGAAAAAAAGAGTAGGGGGGAGTGAGATTTCTCTGAATATAACTTATTATAAAGGTTTGACGTCAGAATCATGCAAATGTTTTATCTAGTTTTCTGAAGTCAATCTAAAAATTATCAGAATAAATATTAAGTAGCTCCCATATTCAGACTATTTTCTATTAATACTGCCATCTAAACATTATTTTAAGTGAGTGCAAAACCCTAAAATAAACGAATGCAGTAATTGCAACATGGATACGTTTTCTGTTATCCATTCTTACTACAAATTGTCAATGTATGCAGTCAGCCTGGCTGTATTTTGTCCTGGGCTTTGCAGTAAATTACTCAAATACATTCCAGTCTAATGAAGTACCATATGTGCCTGAGTTCCTCTCATTACACTTTGAATTACAGGCCTACTTTATGATTTCAGAACCAGCATGGACAAAGCAAGCACTTCATCACACTTCCAATGGTTTTCAATCAGTGAGTTCTATGGTTACAAACTAATTATATGAAATTTTCTCTGCCTTACCTCTATAGTCCAAGCTGGGACATACAGAGCTAAAAGCCAGAAATGAAAGTAGTTCACAACTAAAAACTCTCCCTTGAAATTCTTTCTCTCTCTTCTCTCCTTATTCTCCCCACCTCCCTCTCCCTCATCATTTCTTTGTTGCTCAGTCTCCAAAACAGAGTCCCTACATTTCGAATAGGTAAACATTGTTTCCTGGTGCTTTCTCAGGAAACCAGAGGGTAAGGATTTTAGAAGTGACAGGAAAGGCTGGAAGAAGGTATAGAGCAAGGTTCTTTTTTGTGTCACAGACCCCCTTTGCCAATAAGGTGAAAACCATGGACCCCTTACTAAGTCCACACGATCCTGTGTATTATTTAATAAATATATCACATCCATACCAACACGTCCCCACAAGAATAACGCTTTTTTGAATTTCAATTCAAGCTCATGGACCCCTTGTTAAGAACCCCTGGTGTACCCGAAAATTTGCTCCTATACTCCCAAAAATCCTGACAAAACTCAGAGAGGGAACAATTCCAGCCACACATGCCTTGAGGATCTACAGGTAAGGGTTTAAGATCTAGCAAATCTGAATTTTCCAATTCAAGGCCTCTGACCAAGAGAATAATGCCCATAGCACTTTACTTCCCTCTGTTTCAATCAGAACCGGAGATTTTCACACTCACTTCTTTTGTAAAGGAAAGGTTCTGAGCAGGCATGGTCTTTAGCATTAGTTGCACTGCCGTATTCAGAATTAGGAGGAGCCTACAGAGTTCATTTCTTCACTCTCACCTTTATACCACCATACTAGAGTTCAGCAACTCTCCCCAATGCCTTGCAGTAAAAGGCAAGGTTGGCAATCTCACTAAAACCCATTGAAATAAGCAGAGATTACTGAAGAAGTGAGAACAGTGAAGAAGTGCTTGCAGAAGTCAAGGGTCTCTTAAGAAGCGGCCTGAGGATCAAATAAATTTCCCTCTTTTCCAGATAAAGATCCATTTTCTTAGAACTGCAATCTCAAGAGTCTTCAAATTAACTGGTGGTAAGACCCACCCAAGGAAAGGGAAGTGAGAAAGCATGGATAAACTAATCTGTCTTTGGAGGAAAAATATGAGGGAATTCATTGCTTTTGGAACAAATTAATATATAGTAAGTCACTATAATTCTTCCAGTAGTGGAATTCTTCCAAGAGAAGTTAGTCATAAACTGAATATAAAACCTATCAAAGTGCAAAATTATAAACAACTTATTTATAGGAGTCATTTCATTAATAAGTACTTGGATAAACTGCCTTTCTTAACCACTTCTAAATATAACTTTCATTTTATCCTTCTCAATGATCTAAGATATGGGAACTAGACTCATGTCTCATCATTTCTTTTCTAGAAGAAAAGACTATGTGTCTATACTATTTACGAGATGCCATGTTTCTGCTAGGAACCCAGTGGTCATTCCATTTTTCCCCTAAACCCCTGCACATGCTACACACTCAATAAATGTTTGATGAACGGTCCTGCCGTTCCCCATCATATTGTCAAATCGAGTTTTCAATCACTTTTAAAGTAACAAAACTGGTTAGATATTTTGATATCCTTAAGCTATGTCTTTAAAAAGAAAATACTCTAATTTCTCAAATATCTTCAAAGGTTAAGAGTTTAGAAGGCCCATTCTTTGTCATTCTTGTACCTCTTGAGACCCAAACTTCAAAGGTAAGTTCAATTACTCACCTCCACACAGTATTGGGACAAAGCCACCACTGCCAAATGATTATGGGGGGAGAAGTCACAATACTGGACAGTGCTATGATGACTTGTGTGGATTTCTGCCAATAGGCCACTAGTATGAATGTCAAAAAGCTGTCAACATAAAATACAGAGATAATTATGAAAGTAAAATATTTTAAAACATAAGCTATACCAAAACTGAATGTAAATTTATTTTTAAGAGTCTCCTATTTCAAATATAAACGATAAGACCTGAACAAATACTAGAGTTACTGATAATTAATATACTTATTGACAAACATAAATAACATATAGAGCAATACACATATACTTTTAAAATACTGCCCATCTTGAAACATGTTTTATGAAAGGAAAATTCATCATCGATGATCTCTCAAGTTGGCCTAGAAAGAAATAGAACTTTTGTAAATAAATGAATGCACTTGCCAAATTAACATACAGAGCAGTTTCTCCCCAGTGCTTGTTTATTCAAGAGAGAAAATGCAGTCTTAAATGAAAATGATCAAAATAATATAGAGCAGACGCTTGCTAAAATGAAATTAGCTCCTTTCTATTTCTCTCCAGAGCTTTCAAATTACCCCATTACAATCATTTCCCCATTTCTGAACAAAAAAAAAATCTATTTTTGAGTAATTCAAGCATCTTCATTTCAATTTCTGAAAGATTTTAAATGCTGAATATACCCTTTTGAAATTTTTGCCAAATAATATGAATATTTATACACAGTATCACAATTAAGTACCAAGTCATAGTGCTCAGGAAGGACAAAAAAGCTTCCAGTGGGATCCATAAAGGTGTTTCATGAATATTCAGCCCTGCAAGTATACACAGATGACAAGCAGCTCAGGATCAGAAGGCCAAAAGCAAAGGACAGGGAAGCAGATTTGGCCCAACGGATAGGGCGTCCACCTACCATATGGGAAGTACAAGGTTCAAACCCAGGGCCTCCTACCCATGTGATGAGCTGGACCATGAGCAGTGCTGATGTGCGCAAGGAGTGCCCTGCCACACAGGGGTGTCCCCAGCGTAGGGGAGCCCCACGCGCAAGGAGTGCGCCCCATAAGGAGAGCTGCCCAGCAAGAAAGAAAGTGCAGCCTGCCCAGGAATGGTGCCGCACACACAGAGAGCTGACACAACAAGATGAGGCAACACAAAGAAACATAGATTCCCGTGCTGCTGACAACAACAGAAGAGGACAAAGAAGATGCAGCAAAATAGATACAGAGAGAAGAGACAACCGGGGTGGGGAGAGAAGGGGAGAGAAATAAATAAATAAATAAATCTTAAAAAAAAAAAAAAAAAAAGGAGACCCAGATTCCAGTGCCACTGACAAGAATACAAGTGGACACAGAAGAACACACAGCGAATGGACACAGAGAGCAGACAACTGGCGGGGAGGGCAAGTGAAAGAAATAAAATAAAAAGTAAATCTTAAAAAAAAAAAAAAAAGCAAAGGACAGGAAATCATAGTTAAAATACGTCCCAGGACAGGTGATTCTTAATAATTAGTAGGTGAGAGAGTGATAAGACAAAAGTTGGCAAATGCTAAACAGGCAGCTGTCCCAATTATTTTGGGTAGCAAAACAAAAAGACCTAACAAGTGGAAGGGGATAACAGCACAGAAGAGTTGGAAAGAAATAAAAGATAAAGAGAAGGAAATTGAGATCTACATATAATTAATGGTCATCTTAGGGTAGTTTTATTTCAACACAGCAAAATAAAGAGACAGTCTACAGATTTTTAAAACAGTAAGCAATATAAAATTATTTTCTTCTCTCACTAGATCTTTTAAAATCTTCAAGTTTTGCAAATGCAGTGGTCCCAATTCTGTTTTTACAGACTTTAACAAAGTTAAGACACAAGAAAAGATTTCTCCTTCTAGCTAACTGCTAATGGGATATAAACCTATGAGCAACAAGGTCACGGTCATAGCTACTAGGTCAATAACAATCTTACATAGGTCCTTCAGTGAATTTTTATAAAAATATACTTTATACTTTAATTATGTCCTTTAAAAAGTAATATCCCTTTTTCAAGTATTTTCAAATTACTAGTAGAGCAGCTCCATTCACAATAGCCAAAGGTAGAAACAACTCAGGTGTCCATCAACAAATGAATGTGGTAGACCTATACAATGGAATATTACTCAGCTGAAAAAAAAAGAAATGAAGTTCTGAGACATGCTACAATATGGATAAACCTTGAAAACATTTTGCTAAGTGAAATAAGCAACAAAAAGACAAATATTAGTATGATTCTACTTATAGGAGATATCTGAAATAAGCAAATTTATAAAGACAGAAAGTAGTTACCAGGAACTGGGGAGGGGATGGGGAAGGAATGAGGAATTATTGTTTAATGGGTACAGAGTTTCTGTTTTGGGTGATGAAAAGGTTTTAATAATAGATGGTGGGCAATGGTACCATAACTTTTGTTTTCAGGAGTTACCAGGGATTGTACCTGGAACCTCATACATGGGAAGCAGGCACTCAAACCACTGAGCTACACCCACTCCCTAGCGTAACTTTTTAAATGTAATTAATGCCACTACATTGCTCACTTAAAAATGGTTAAAATGGCAAATTTTATGGTCTATGTATCATAATAAAATAAGTAAATTTTAAAAAGATTTAGAAGATTACTATTAGAACAGAAGGTCACTGTGACATTAATCAGATGACCTTGCTCTCCCAATTACAGTGTAAGTTTAAACAAGTTATTTGGCTGCTCTGAAACTCAGTCCTCCTTATTATCATAAGGCTATTATAGTGATAGCACTCTGAATACCACAAATGTAAGCTATTATCAGATTTTAAGAAAAGGCAAGTATTTCCTTCTCATTTACTTTTTTTTTGCACATCTTCCTCATTTACTTCATAAAAATCTCACATCTTATTCAGTCAGTAGCAAATATTTCTCAATCAGAGTTGCCAAATCATAAAACTTGAAAATCACCTAAACCAGTGTGCTCCAAATTGTAAAATACAGGAGTGGTGCAGAAAGTATTCCACATTTAAATAAATATGAGAAACACTGAATTTAAACAATATAAACTATTTCTGCATAATAGGATTTTGGGGGTCTTAAATTAGTACACATTGTGTACCTCTAATAGAATAAAACAATGTGGCTCAAGCAGTTGGGCACCCGCCTATCACATGGGGGGGGGCGGGTCCCAGGTTCAGTTCCTGGTGCCTCCTACAGGACAGTAGCAAAGTGGCAAGCAGATACAATGAGAAGACACAACAAAGAGACACAACACGGAAACACAATGAAAGACACAACAAGTGGAAGCAGAGGTGGCTTAAGCCATTGAGTGTCTCCCACATGGAAAGTCCCAAGTTCAGTTCCTGATGCCTCCTAAAAAAAGAAGATGAAGAGACACAAAGAGCAGACAGCAAGTACAAACAGCAAGCAGGGGGGGAGAGGGGAATAAATAAATGAAATAAATCTTAAAAAAAAACTATTACTTACAAAGATTTTATTTTTTGCTGCCACCATTATCCTGTTACCATCAGAAGACCAGGAACAACATTTTACTAACACTTCCATATCCTCTTGAGGATCCTCTGAATTTAGGAAGAATTGCTTGACATTAATGCTTTTCTTCTCATTTGCTGATCTCACATCCCAAAGCTTCAAATGTTAAACACACACACACAAAAATTAAGTACTCTAAAATCACATCTCTAGAATTCCACCCATATTAAATATCATGATTATTCACTTTACCTATGCATGACTTTTAATTAAGTACTCCAGTGCCATTCATCACTTTTCCCAAAAGAAAAAATTAGAAGCACTGTTCAAAACGCAAAATGTAAAATTAAATTAATGCTAAAAGAGCTGAACTTTGTATGAAAAATGCTAAAGCTTAGGTGTTAACAGGGAAGGAACAGCCAGAGAAGAAAGAAATAAGGTGACATGAAGAGACTCACGACTTGCCACTGCTGCCCTCTGCTGTGCCAGCCATGAAGTTTGCTTAATATCTACTATACATATAGCATGAACGAACACTACACAGGACCAGAATTATAAGCAGAGCATCTAGAAACATACTAAAGTCCCTAAAAATGAAAATAGAAAAGAAAGAATATGCTGAAAGGAAGCAAGATACCTACAGAGGCAGCAGGTACTAAAAAAGCTAGGCTTTCTTAACTCTGAAAAGAAAAGGAGAAAAACCTAACCATAAATGCCAGAAGGTTCAGTCACATCATCCATGATATATGAAAAATCACACCCTGTTTCTCTCTTAATCTGAAAAACACAACAACCATTCCCTGGATTTAAGAAAGAAAATGAAAACTAACATAACCCAATTTCATTACATCTGCCTAAACTGCATCTTCTGCTTCTGGGCCTAGTAAAGTCCTGATTACTAATGATTACTAATTACTAATGAAGTGATGATAAAATTTCGTATACTGAGAGACCAAGTAAACTAGCACCATCAGTGTTACCATATTGAGCGAGTCACTGTGCTGTATCCATGGCCCATGTGCCCTTATGTACCTTAAATGGCAATTTTTAAATAAAACTTGTATTTTGAAATAATTTTTCATTAGAGCCTGAAAAATCACATACTTAGCAACTTGATATGCTACAAAACACATCAAAAATTACAGAGCCATTTGGGGCAGAAAGAATTTTACAGTTCTACATCCTTTCAGAAGGTAAAAGCTTTAGAAGTCTTTGACCTTGAAATGCTGTTATCCAGTATCATTTTGCAGAACCTCTGTTAACTGTATGTCTCTGTATCAGTGTGAACCAGCCAGAGACATTGGTTTAATAGCACTGTGGGAAAACCGCCACAAACACTGGCAGTTCTCACCAAGACTGCAATAATGTTTACCCCCTGCTGCTAGTGTTCTGTACTCTACAATTATATTTTGATAGTCAAACATAAATACAGAAATCAAATCCTATCCACGACAAATGAAGACTTTTTAACATTTTTCTCTAGTTTGAAGATTTCGTAGTGTGTGATCTGAGCAAGGGCTTATCATCTGAAACACATTTATTAAACACTATGCTAGTCAATTTGAGGTTAAATGAATCAGATATAGCTAGTACCCTAAAGAAGTTTGCAGGCCAGTGAAGGACATAAGACAAGCACTTAAATGACTGTAACACAAGATATGTCAAATGTGATACATGTGACACAGCACAGCAGGTGTGCTATACTCATTTTGCAGGCTTGAAGGAAACACTTTGTGCAGGAGGTAGTCACCTCACTCAACTCAGAAGATTAGCCTATCTTACGCCAACTCAAGATGGACAGGATTCCACCAAAAAGGCATAAAGAACATTCTCGGGTCTAAAGTCTAAACTAAGTGGTCATCATAAAGTAAAGAACAGAGTGAGAAGCAAAGATAACAAAAAGAGAGAACAAGTTCAGTTTGGCTAAAGCATGAGGTACACGAAGTCTTCCCCAATAGTCAGCCATTCCCTCTTTTGCCTTCACAGCATCCTCTACATATTTTTATCATTTTGATATCTATTTCATCTATTCACTTACCTTTCTCCCCAACTAGATTCTAAACTCCTGAACAATTTGAGGCCAGGAACTGCAATTTTTTTTTTTCAGGTTTAAACACTAAAAAAAACCCCAAATGCCTAGTACAGTATCTGGCATATTGTAAGTATACAATAAATAATCCATAAATATATTTGAAATGAAAAGATAGATTACTCTCAGGTTTCAAGCACAGGTGAGTAGGGACAATAGTGTACTGACAGAAATAGTGATCAGGTTAAAAGTACAGAAAGAACACTTACATTCATCTCCATGCCCTCCCAAAACCCAAGTAAAACAGCTAAGGGAATTTTTCTCTAGGTATAATTCACAAAGTCAAGGAGAATGGAAGAAGAGTAACTTCAAAAAAATATTGTAAAAGCTAGAAAGCAGAAAGCAGAAAGAGAAATGATAAGAAAACACCTGACAACTAAATCTTGAGACAGCTGTTAGGAAAAAAGCAACCCAATTCACTCTCTAAAATTCTGAAAAGGCTGGTGAAGATGGGGTGAAATCAGGAGCAATCACTGAAAGTCTACTGAAATCCCTTCCCTCACTGTACACATCCAGGTCCTGTCATGCCCCTAGGCTGGCTGAAGAAGAGAGGGTTCTTCTACACTCAAAATGGTTGAGAGTAGGGTCACCATGCTGAAAATAGAGGAATTAATACAAAATCTATATTCCAAATGTTGAGACCTCTGCCTAGACATCTGCCCAGAATTTGCCAGCCAGACTTTCTCACTAAATACAGTTGGGAGCCTGAAGATTCTTCTCTGAACACCCAAACAGATGATGAGAAAAGACCTAAAGAATCTGACATCAGGAGTTCACTGTCAAAACACTGCAGCCAGATAACCCAATATGGAAACCCACAACAAATAAATTCAAAATTCCCAATCAACTTTTTGGTTCCACACTCTTAAATATATGCAAATAGACAAGGATCAGACAACTGACATTTATCTTCAATACGCAGACAGAAAGAAAACTCAACAAACAGAAAAAACAACTGTGAAGGGATATGAAAACATAAAAAAAAAAAAAATGGGAGCCAGTATAGGCTATACTGCATTCAGTGGTTGAATGCTGGCTTCCCACATAAAAGGTTTAATCCCCAGCCGGTATATCAAATAAACAAACAAGCAAGCAAAAAAAAAAAA
Source organism: Dasypus novemcinctus (assembly GCF_030445035.2). Lineage (NCBI taxonomy): Eukaryota > Metazoa > Chordata > Mammalia > Cingulata > Dasypodidae > Dasypus > Dasypus novemcinctus. The sequence continues at coordinate 82,704,373 of NC_080684.1, read as the reverse complement.
ACCCTATTAACACACACAAAAAGATTTTTAAAAATTGCATCTATGAAACAAGAGCTTCAATTTAAAAAGCAATTTAGACAAGAGTTTGAAGATTAGTGATAAATAAAAAATTAGCAAATGGAAAAACAAAACAATTATTAACCTCAGAGGAAAAAAGTTGTATGAGAAAGAAAAAAGACTCATACTACATGACTCAGCTGTGACTATTCACAATGATATAATCTCTAAACACTGATTCAATCAACATTATGATAAATGTAGGAACCACAAAAGTAGATCAGATTTGGGAAGAAAAATAAAAGTTCAGTTTGGAACACAGTTAAGTTTGAGGCACAATATGTTATGCAAATGGCAACAACTAGCAGGAAATTAGGAATGCAGGACACAACATATAAAAGAAATGAAGGATGGAGATAACATATTCAAAAGTCTCTCACAGAAGAATCGAGTTTAAAGCACAAAGTGGATGAACTGCAATGAAAGGCAAAACATTAAAAACAAAGTTTCACGATATTTTTCATTTTTAATAACCCAATTTATTTTTACTTTAGTTTTTCTAAATTATTATGTATTCTAGTTCTCATCTTTAAAACTGTCAATACTATTTCATTTTCCTACTAATTGAGTTTGGCAATATATTAGGGTTCATTTTTAAAGAAGTTTTAGATCACAGAGGGGTTCAACTATGGCAGGGGAGGTGTACTGGTGTGGGGTGTCATTGATGGGGGATGCATGGGTGGGAGGGAGTTCTCCAGGGCACATATATAGGGAATATAGATAGGTTCAGCTGTTTGTTGGATATTGTCATAGTAAATAAAGGTACACATGACAACTGAGGGAGCTCTGTCGCATTCCCCAACGGAACAGCAACAATCCCCCAAGTGCAAGGACACAGACCAGTGAAGAAAGATGGTCCAATGATGGGCCCTTGATATGATGACTATGCTTATGGACTTTGTTCTTGAAATTTTAACTAGGCCTGGAGCTGCAGGGTGCCTAAGAGTTACCTACTGAGAGTGCTCAAATGTGGCCACTCTAAGCCAAACTCAGCATGTAAATGTATTACCTTCCCCACAGTGTAGGACATGACTCCCGGGAATGAGCCTCCCAAGCGCTGAGGGATTACTACCATCACCAGCTGGTGATGCAACTACAAAAAGACCTTGAATAAAAGGGAGAAATGGTAAAGACAAATGAGTTTATATGGCTAAGAGACTTCAAAATGAGTTGGGAGGTCATCAGAGGGGTCACACTTACACACGTCTCAGCAGAACCCCAGGTACTGGTGGTCCTGAGGACTACAGAGACACACAGGTTCTACGGTCATGACAGATGGCTCTGGAGTTCAGTGCCTTCCCAGTGGGCACTACTTTGGAATTTATGCTCCTGAATGTGATGGAGTTAGACTCAGATGTGACCTCTCTAAACATGCCTCTTCTGTCACTTTTACTGAACTTGTGGTTGGCGCTGGGGTTTGTGTATGCTCAGGAAACTTGAATTTTTGGGCTGTCCATGGGCCAGCTGGGCCCTGTGCCTCAGCAGAATTGCAACACCTACTCTCCAGTTCATTGGACTTACCCAGGTCAGCTGAAGGGGAGGTGAGAATGGCCAACCACCACACCAGGGAGCCGAAAGTGTCTACAACTGCAAGCAGGAGAATCGTTTCCATCAGCCATGTGGTATCTAAGCCCCCTCTCGATTTAGAGGTGGAGTGGACATTGCCATCCCAGGGTCAACAGGATGGAGGAATATAATATGGATTGGAGTGGATTTGCTGGTAGTCTACTATAGAACTGTTGTGACTCTAGCAATAGAAGTAAATGTAGCATTGATGTGGAGATGGTGGTCACGGGAGTTGCTAAGGGCAGGGAGAGGGAGGAAGAGGTGTGATATGGGGCATTTTCAGGACTTGGAGGGACAAATGTAGGACACTGTATATCCTGCCATAACCCACTCGTTGGACTGGGGGAGAGTGTGAACTACAATGTAAACTATGGTCCATGCAGTGTGGCACTGCTTCAGTGTGTATTCACCAAATGCAATGAATGTGCCTTACTGATGAAAGGGGATGTTGATGTGAGGTGGAGGGAGTGGGGTATATGGGAACCTCTTATGGTTTTTAATGTAATATTTTGTGTGATCTATTTATCTTTTAAAATAAAAAACAATAATTTTTTAAAAACATAAAAAATAATAGTAAGATCCTGGAAACTGAAGGAAGAAACATGAAAAACAAAAACCTATTTCCATAACCAAATCTTAAAATTTTCCACAAAATTACAATCCATTTTAATGATGCACAAAAGCATACCTTTAATGTTCCATCAGCTGAACAACTGGCCAAAAGAGTATCATCTGGTGAAAATCTGCAGTGACTGACTGAATTTGTATGGCCAAACATGGTATTTCGACATTCTTTTTTATTCAACTCCCAGAGCTATTTGAAAAAGATGAAAAGATAACTGAAATCTAGGGCTGAATGAGAAAAACTTAGAAATCATGCAGAGTTCTTCTTTTCCTCCCATTTAAGCTTTTTCAGTTATAAGAAAATGATCAAGTCATAATAACATAAAGGTGCCAAGAATTTGTGATTAACAAGTAATGAGGCAGCCCTTAGATCACCATCTAAATCCACTAAGGGACTTCAAAGGTTAATAGGCTTTTAGTTTGAGCACTAAATAACTAAATAATTACTGCATTTTTTTCTTTTTTTAATTACTATTTATTTTAATTGGTTAGTTTGGATCATTATTATTTATACTCATCATTTACAAAAAGTAATATGTAATATTAATTAACCCCCAATTTTTTGTAATGCTACATTATTCAACTCTAAAACTGTTCATTTCTAAGATTCCCCAAAGCAAACCTTGACTCTATTAACTAGGCTAAAATCTACTAACATTCTAAAAAATACTAAGATAGCCTTTGAACTTAAATACATTTGACAGGAAACATAAGAGGTTAGAAGAGCAAGTTAAAGAACACCTTGAAGAAGCAATCAACCAAATTCAAAACATGAAGTATTCCACAGGACAAAATTATTCAATTTCTAACAAATTGCTGGCATAAAAAAAGGGGTTGAGGGAAAGGATAACCTTTATAGAACCACTTGAGCTATATCCTCTCCCCGAGAATAAAAAAGTCTTAAGAGACATAACAACCAAATGTCACATGAAGTTTGGATTCTGATTCCAACAAACCTAGAGTAAAAAAAAAAAAACACATTTTTTTTAACTCCTGGGGAAAAGGAATGCAGAACAACTATATTATAAAATTATTAACTATGTTAGGTGTGAAAATGGAATGTTACTTATGTTTAAATTCTCAAAGACACCTGCTGAAGTATTCTGAGTGAAATGACATGATGTCTTAGATTTGCCTTAAAATGCTCTAGCAAAAAAAAAAAGAAAGGGGATGGAAGTGGGGAGAAATAAAATAAGATTGGCAAATGTTTATAACTCTTGGAGCTGGATGATGGCTACCATAGGGGTTTATTACTCTCTTTTGGGGGATGTTTGAAAAGTATTAAAAAACGCAAATACAAGGGGCTAAAGTCATCTGCAGTGATTTATACTATTCATTTAAACCCAACGGAAGAAATCGTTTATTCCCAAAAGTTCATCTTGACAGAAATCCAAAAACTTCAAGAGCCTTTAGGAAATGATCAGTAAGTAAGCTGTCTGTTTCCCAAATCAGTCTTCATCCTTGGTTCCTTCATCTCAGCCCTAGGTAAGCTCAGTTCTTCAGATAGGGCACATCACATGGAGGCAGCTTCAGAATCATATTTTTTTATTGGCTTCTCTCAGTTTAAAAATTTCTTGATTGGAAGGTCATCAAAGGGTAACGCTTACACACGCCTCAGCAGGGTATGAGAGACAGCCAAAGTAGATAGAAACCCAGGTACTGGTTCTCCTGAGGGCTACAGAGACCCACAGGTTCTATGGTCAGATGGCAGATGACTCTGGAGTTCAGTGCCATGTCATTTGGCCTTACTCTGGAGTTGTGTTCCTGAGTGTGAGAGAGTTGGACTCAGATATGACCTTTCTACACATGCCTCTTCTGTTACTTTTACCAGACCTGTGGTTGGCACTGCAGTTGGTGTATACTCAGGAGACCTGAATCTCTGGACTGTACATGTGACAGCCAGGCCCTGAGCCTCAGACTTGCAACTCCTACCCTCTGGTTTATTGGACTTACCCTGGCCAGCTAACAGGGAGGTGAAGAAGGTTAACTACCACACCAGGGAGCCAAGAGTGTCTACAACTGCAAGGAGGAGAATTGCATCCATCATCCATGTGGAATCTAAGCCCCCTCTTGATATAGAGGGGGACTGGACATAAACATCCCTGTGTCCACAGGATGGAGGAATAGAGTATGGATTAGAGTGGACTTACTGGTGTTCTGCTGTGGAACTATTGTGATTAGTAATGGAAGAAATTGTAACACTGACATGGAGAAAGTGGCCACGGTAGATGCTGATAGTAGGGATAGGGAAGAAGAGATATGATGTAGGGGCACTTTCAGGATTTGGAGTTGTCTGGGTGGCGCTGCACGGACAGATGATGGACATTGTGTGTCCTGCCATGGCCCACTGGGTGGACTGGGGGAGAGTGCAGACTACAATGTAGACCACTGTCCATGTGGTGCAGCAGTGCTCCAAAATGTATTCACCAGGTGCAGTGAATGTGCCATGATGATGGAAGAGATTGTTGATATGGAAGGAGTTGGGTAAGGGGAGAGGGGTTTATGGTGAGCTCTTATTTTTTGAATGTAACATTTAAAAGAAAATAAAGAAGAAAAAACACACACACACACAAAAAAGGAATTTTTTAAAGTACTTTCTTCTAATAGTTCTCATGGTAATGCAGGTGTGGTATATAGGTCATAAAGTAAAACCTGTCCTTAATTAAAATAGCTAACAACTCATCCCCCACACAGTTTAGAGGATTTTGTTTATATTTAACAGGAAGAAATACAAACTTCCTCAACCTAAAAAACATTAAAAGGAAGATCAAAAATTATGAATAAATAGTACAATAGTCTTTTTTTTTTTCAGAACTGGTTTTATTCCAATAGGGAAAAGCTTTTCTGAGTTAAAGTTTCCAATAATAGTGAGATAATTTTGTTACTACCTTAGTCTATAATTTTGGTCCAATACAGTGTTTTAAAATCTGCTCTGAAGGTCTAAGGATTCCATAAACATGTCTGAAGGGCAATACAGAGAGGGGGAGATAAGAGACAGAACAAGAGAGATGATAGAAATGCAGACCTCTATCTCCCACCTCAACCACAACAAACGACTTTTATCTATTTTATATACTGAGCTTCTGTGTAAGTTTTCTTCTGGAGAAAAAAAATTAAGGCTTTACTTCCCCCAAAAAGAAAGAGAGCAATTTTCTTTCCTTTTTTCGTTTATTTTTAAAGAAGCTTTAGATTACATAAATGTTATGCAATTTTCAATACTGTTTCAATACTTTCTAAATATTTTTTTTAAAAAGCTTATTTAAATGTCAGAGTACAGAATCTATGAAATTTCTAGATTGAAATTTTTTACCCAATGCCTCCTAAAAATACTCTGCCCATTGCAATGCTGGTGTGACATCAAGGAAGAAAGGTTAGAAACCAAATTCACAGCAATCCAGAAGACGTCAGTTGATATTTCTAGGATCCCAGAAATTTTAATCTTTAGCATGGCACTTTTTAACTAAAAATATCATCAAACATAAATGGAATATCTATTTTTTGTTTTTTACTTTTTTTCCCCTTTTTCTTCTGATAACTGAACCCCTCAACCTCTCTTTTGAATTAAGTTTCGATTGTGATTCAAGTAAAGCTGACCTCACCTCATGCATTCTACCTCCACGGGGCCATATTTGGGACCCTAGGCCAACCCAAGGATTACATCCCCTGGCCAATGAGAATAAGCATGTAACTCAAATTGGGTCAATTAGATCTTCCCTAAAATTTTATCTATGGAATCTGGGAGAAGGCAGGTTTATTTTCCTGGAGCTAAGGGTAGCCATATTTCTTGCCACACAGAGAGCATGAGCCTGAACCAACAAAGAGGAAAGCAGAGCCAGGAGACGGGGAGGGAGTTAGAGCCTAAGAATGTAGTATAAACATCTGAATTCAACTGTGCCTGAAGCCAAACTCCCTCTAGGCTTTTCAGTTACCTGAGCCAAAAATATGTTTTTGGTGTTTTTTTTTGTTAAGCTAATATAAAAGTTTATATCATTTACAACTAAAAAAGGCCCAATTAATAAGATATATGAGAAAATCAAAGGAGATGTTCTGATGTGCCTAATTCAGATTTATCTATATAATTCTCATCATTCACACTTACTTTGAGGAAGTAGTCACTTGAACCAGTGGCTAAGAGGTGATGACTATTGTTGGTAAAATGGCAGCAATTGACTTGCTCTGAGTGTTCATCATAGGTTTGTACTAGTTCCCCAGTCATAGAATTCCAAATCTAGAGAGAATAGAGAAAGCAAAATTGACAACTGCCCCTTATTCTCAAAGGTAGAACAGAGGAGCAAAGCAATTGTGAGTCACTTTGTGCTATCTATTCTGTCATGGCATTGATTTTCTCAATCTGACATGATGCTAATAGATACCTCCCCTCCCCTAAAATGGGTATTTTGTCAGGATGCTCTTTAAAAAAAAATTACTTGCAAGTCTACACACATATCTATCTATAACATAATGAGAATATCAAGAAAATATTCTTCAAAGGAAAGATTTCATATGCAGAGAAGTACTATAAAGGGGATGGCATAATGGACTTTAAGTAAGAGCAGACAGCTCAGTGAAAAAAAATAAAGGTTTTAGAGTCTGAGAGAAACCTAGATTTCAACCCTTGCTCCATCAGTTAATGTGGGCTTGGGCAAGTGACTTTATCTCTGAATCTGTTCTCTCGTGTATAAAATGGGATCAGTGTTGACTTTTTAAGTTGTAGTGAGGAGTGAATAATATAAGAGAGTACACAGCATAGAGCCTTGCAGTGTTAAGTTCTCAATAAAAAAGTAATTAAGCAGTCTGCTCCACATAGCAAACAAACAAAATAAATAAATTACCGAAGTACCCTCTCAGGGATTTTGACCTTTTATTTATTTATTTACTTTTAAAGATTTATTTTTTATTTATTTCTTTCCCCTTCCCCCCCACCCCAACTGTCTGCTGTGTCCATTCACTGTGTGTTCTTCCGTGTCGCTTGGATTACCTGGCAGCACTGGGAAACTGCATCTCTTTTTTGTTGCATCATCTTGCTGCATCAGCTCTCCATGTGTGCAGCGCCATTCCTGGATGGGTTGCACTTATTTCACACAGGGCAGCTCTCCTTGCAGGGAGCACTCCTTGCACGTGGGGCACCCCTACGCAGGGGTACCCCTGTATGGCAAGGCACTCCTTGTGCGTGGCAGCACTGCATGTGGGCCAGTTTACCACACAGGTCGGGAAGCCCTGGGTATCAAACCCTGGACCCTCCATATGGTAGGTAGACGTTCTATCAGTTAAGCCACGTCCGCTTTCCAATTTTGACTTTTTAGATGTACTAATGTCCCCTCCTCTCATAGCATTTTCTTGGTATCTTATTAGAATCCCCAGATTTCCAAAGCATTTACTTCAGAATTCCTTAATAGGTATGTCTGCCTCTTACATTATATTTTGTGTTCTCAGTAAACAGAAACTCAGTAATATTTCCTTTTATTCCATACAGCTCCCAACAAACAAAGCAGGCCTGATACAAATATTCCTTGTTTTATTCTGAATTTAAGAAATACGAAAATTTGGCAGTAACAAAGACAAGTAGAAAATCAAAGCCCTGGCAGAAATGACAATGCATTTGGTACTACAGAATTACCTGTTATGCCCTAACTTTCTGGACAAAGTAAATTCCAAGCAGTTACTCATAGTCCAAAGAACCTGCTCCAACTCTGGAATTTCCCAGAGACTAACTCCAAATGTGACTCAAAGTAGAGACTACAGAATTAATCAGTTGGTTATTAAGTGCCCTAGAGAATCTAATCTATCAAGAAGTAGATTTTTCAAAGGTGTTAATTTACTCTGGACACTCCATACCCCTCTTTGAGTAGGTGAAAACTCCAAAAAAATCCCCAAGCCAACTTTCTGGCACCCAGGGCCATCAAGGCCCACCCCCCCAGCCAGATTCAGTACTCTAACTCCTTTGAAAAAAGCCTGAAACACTGATTAAATGTTATTTCCCCCTCCATGTATCACTGATACTGATAAAACATCCCTCAAAACAAAGAAACAAACAACAAAAACGAAAAAAAAATCCTTCAAGTCTTCAGTTTCTCTTAAATGCCAGTTAGTATAAATTCTGGCTAAAAGCCAAATCTAGGACAAGAGACAAGAAGGAATCATTGACAAATATATAAATTACCATTGGTTTATTTATTTTTGCCTCTTTATTTTTTAGACCAGTACCTAGCTGTTGTTCACCAATATTTTACATTGAATATAGGCCAGTTCATAAAGAAAAATAAATCTGGGTCATATTTTACAAATCACATATTTTATAACAGGAATTCAAGCTCAGACAATACTTTGTGCAACAACACTCTGATCATAATGTTCTCAAAGGTTTATACTGTAATTAACTACAGCCCCATGTATAAATGGCAGGAAAATTCATTATTTTGTAACTATTCTTCCTCACTACCTAGTAACTACCTCAGTCATAACAATCTAGGAATTTTTCTAGTGCTTAAAAATAAAGAACTTCCAAACAATGTAAGATTACAGTGCCTCAAATTAGTAGGTCAACAACCAAGAATCCTTTTACCCTAGTTCCTCTATTATGGAATAAGAAAATGAATTCTGTGATTACAACTCAAGAAAAAAATATTTTACCTTTACTTTTTTATCCACTGAGCAGGTTGCTATAAATTTGTTATCTGTAGAGAATACACAGCAAAGCACTTCATCCTCATGAGCCTTGATTTCTAGAAGTTTCTCTCCTGTTTCAGCTTTAAACACCTGAACAAGCAACAATAGAATGCTTTTACTATAAACCACTTAACATGGAGCCACCTTTCAATAAATTCTTTCTTTGAAAGAGCTTAATCATTATTATTTTGCAAAATGGAAATGAACCTTGGCAAAGATACTCCAAAAATCAGAATTTGTCAGAATTGGCATGCCTTAGCTATTAATAAATGTTTGTAAATATCATTAAAAATAAATGACAGAGTATAGTTTCACTTCTTGACACTACTTTGGAAAATTCTTAACAATTAAATAGAAAATGTTTCATATAATATCCTTTCTGTGACTCAGAAGCCAAAACCAATAAACTGCAAGATGTACAGATATAGAAATAAGGTATGCAGTTATAATCCTGCAAAGACTAAACTTATGCAAAATATTGAAATTATAACTAATTTGATCCTGTTTCCTCAAAACCAAAAGGTAGGACAAAAATGTACAGAAAAGCATTCATTCATGTTTTCTGAAAACAAAGGAGAATTTAAAGAATATTTCTTAAAGGACCTTAGGAAATAAACTAATCCAATTCCTATTTACATTCAGTAATCTATGCCTGAGCCTTCACAAAAAAATAGATATTTAATCACTGTTTTTTAATCAGACCACTGTGCTATAAAGTCTTATGCCTTTTAACAATCATCATCTCTTTATTACCCTTAACTGGCACATTGATGATAGGTAACTGAATGACAGTATAAAAATTACTTCTATATGTCATAGCAACTTCAGAGTTATGCAAATATAAAGGCATATTTAGAAATATCTAGAGAAAGCTTTCATAAAACGTTCAAAGATTTCAATTTCTCTGCTACTTCTAATGCGTAATATTTTTTAATTTTAACATTTAAATATATTCCAATCTGCACAGTATTAAATACATGTCTCTTTCAGTTTTTCTCAAGAGATATGCTTTACCTGTAATGTTTTATCAGCTCCACAAGAAGCTATTCTCTGACCATCCTCAGAAAAGCATGCATGGTAAACAGCATCTGTATGGGGGCGGACAACTAAGCGGGAGAGATTCTTGATGTTTTTTTTGTTTCTAAACACAAGAGAAAAATGAACAGAAAATCAATAAATGAAAGTAAAAATAATTATTTTCGTTCAGTAATAAGAAGAAATACAAACAAGATAGTAAACTGTCTTTTAACTTAGAGTCATTTTTCCAAAACTGCAAAATTCACAAAATTGAATTACCAACTTGTAAATGACAGAACATAGACTGCCTAAAGAGAAAAAAATTATGAAACAAAACTGGCATTTTAAGAGAAATGCTACCCTATATAGGGCAATTTGTCACGTGTTATAAATGTCACTGGTTTGGAAAATCTAGTTAATCAAGTACATGCCATTTTCTATTTTCCTTTGATTCATTAATAATGATCACATATGCAAAGAAATCATTATCTAAGGATATCCCTCAAAAAATTCCATTCTCTTTTAAAAGGAAAGAAGCCATCAGCAAACTGAAGCTCATTTTCTAACTAAAGTATGATACTACACCCACCATTATGATGACGCACTTTAAAACTGCTTCTTGAATTACAATTATTCAGACATAGAGGAAAACTGCCAAAGCAATGTCATTTTCTTTGTATCTTAATCTTCTGAATAGCAACTGTTATACCAGTATAGACATTAAATTATTTCTCATGGGCTAAATAGTAAAGAAATTTAATGTGTACTTAAAATGGGAAAAAATATAGTAACAGTATCAGAATTTCACATACATGTACCTCAGTCAAGACTTTGCCTTGGAGTAAATATGTAAATAGTACTGTACTTATTTTAAGAGTCAAAGGTTTAAGGTCAGCCATAAAAGTCAACCCCTCTTCTACCACTTACGTGTACAAACTCAGGCAAATTACTGAACCTATCAAGTTTTCATTTCTTTGTATGTAAAATAAGGGTAATGGTAGTTTCTCTAAATAGCCCCTGGCAAATGAAGATGCCACTGTTATTATTCTTTAAAAAATATAACCACACACAAGACAGACCAAACGATAAAAGGAAACACAAGAAGCAGATGTGGCTCAAGCGGTTGACTTCCCGCCTCTCACATCAGCAATCCTGGGTTAGATTCCTGATGCCTCCTGAAAAAACAAAAACAGAAAGCAAAACAAACACAAAAACCAACTCAAGGAAGCTGATATAGCACAGTGACTGAGTGCTGGCTTCCCACATCCAACGTTCCAGGTTAAATAACTGGTCCCAGGTACCTCTGAAAATAAATAAAATTTTAAAAAGGAAACACAAAAGTTAATCAGACTTACAACTGAAAGAAAGCTAGAGAATAATCTAGAGACTTAATAATACAGTGAACCCAGAGGTGGATAAGAATTGTGGTTACAAATGCAAGAATGTCCTTCTATGAACTAGAAAGGATGTACGTCACTATTGCAAGGTGGTGGGAATGTGGAGAAGCATGGAAAAAATACAGTAATGTAACCTATGGACTATAGGTAACAGCAATACTGTAATATTCTTGCATCAATGCCAAAGATGTACTATATTAATAATGGATAGGTATTGAAAAAATAGGCAAAATGTATGCTTTGGACCATAGTTAGTGGTAATAGTCTGATATTATCCCATAATCTGTAGCTAATGTTCCATAACAGTGTGCTATGTTGGCAAAGGGGTGTTGTATGGGAATTCTACACATATGTATGATTGTTTTATAAGCTCATAACTTCTGTAATAAAAATATATTTTAAAAAAAAAGCTAATCAGACTTAGACCCTGCCCAAAAAGTATTAAAATTTACTAATAGAGATTTTTAAAAACTGCTAAAATATAAGAAGCAGAGTGGAATAAAAGATAAGTATCAGCAAAATTCAGAGGAGTCCATTTTTGAAATAGCTTTTTTCCCCTCGATATATCTATTCAATAGGCCAAAAAAAGCTCAAGACTTGTCATGATCACCTGTCATAATGATGGGTATATAGGAGATGGCCAAAAGGAATTAGAGAAATGAACAAATGAATGAATGAACAAATGACTTATTTATAAGTTGAAAATCAATGAAATCTAATCTTATACCAATCTAAATTTTTCTACAATAAGAAAAGAAAGTACTGAATATGGCCTGGTCAAACCCAACTAAGAAAATACAGCTATGAATGACTGTAATCGTTCTGTGAAAGAATATCACAGGCTGAAATGCAGTTTACACAATGGGAGAAAGGAAACAGCAAGAAAAAGTAAAAATAGCATACAACAATTCATAAGAGAACAAGAACTAAACCTATGTCCACTTGATTATCAGACCAAGTATTAAGATTCTATTTCAGCCACTAACTAAAATCTGCATTCATTCAATCTTCTAAAACTTCTACTAAAACAATATGGATCAAGCAATGTCCTAATGCTATTCTTAAAAATAATTTATATTTATTGAGCACTTTCAATGAGTTAGGTACTGTTTAAGACCTATATGTCTGTATATATGCTTTTATACACACTCTCATTTAATCCTCACAATGCTATAAAATACTAATGCTAATGAAGAGAAACTGAATAAGTTGCCCTTAATGATATACAACTAATAAATAGCAAAGCTAAGAATTGAGCCCAGGCAGTGCAGAGCCAGTCTGTTTTGTTTTTTTTTTTAATTTATATTTTTATTACATCCAGAAAATATGAGATCACCATATACCCCCCACCCCCCTTACCCCACTCCTTCCCCCATAGCAAAAATCTTCTCCATCATCATAAGACATTCATTGCATTTGGTGAATACATCTCTGAGCACTGCTGCACCTCATGGTCAATGGTCCACATCATAGCCCACACTCTCCCACGCTCCATCCAGTGGGCCATGGGAGGACATACAATGTCTGGTAATTGTCCCTGCAGCACCACCCAGGACAACTCCAAGTCCTGAAAACGCCTCCACATCTCATCTCTTCCTCCCATTTCCCACACCCAGCAGCCACCATCGCCACTTTTGCTACCGCCAAACTATTCTACATTACATAATGTATGGACTAAGTATGGGAGAAAAACAAACAGATAATCATAATAAAGTGTGACAAATGCTATGATACAAGTGAACAAGTTAATCTTGAGAACAAGACAGATCTAGTCTCAATGGAGAGCAATTGCCAGGGAGAATGAAACCTCCACTTTCCAAGACAGTGTTAAACAAAAGTTAATTCTGGAAAATGGGAATGTGGTGGAAAAATGGGGATTATTTGACTTTTCATTTTGCATCCCTCTAATTTTTTAAAAATCAGGAACATATATTAATTTTGAAATAAAAATACAACCAACAAAAATTAATACAATCAATTCAGTTTAAAAAAAAACAAAAGCTCAGATACCACATCCAAGTTAACCCAAGTACAGAATCGCAGATGTTTATTGAACAAAACTGAATTAAGTGAATCACCTATAACAACCTGGTTTATTTAGAAAGAGGGCCCAGGATCATAAAGTTCATAGATATCAACCTAGAATTCAATTTACATGTAAATAATCCATGTGAAAAAAACTACCATTTTTTTACATGTTTTATTTCATAATTTATCTTAAGAAAGCATAGATAAACATCAAAGCCCCCCCTATTGTAGAAAATTCATCACTTCCAATAACCTTTTAAGGATAAGTGTTTTTTAAATACACATAGTTTTTTTTAATTTTTATTTTTAAAGAAGCTTTAGATTACATAAATGTTACATAAATAATGTAAGGGATTCCCATATGCCCCACCCTCTCCCCCTCCCACACTTTCTTACATTAACAACCATCTTCATTATTGTGGTACATCTGCTAAAATTGATGAATACATATTGAAGCACTGCTACTAACCGTGGATTACAGTTTACATTACAGTTCACACTCTATCCTGCACAATTTTGTAGGTTATGACAAAATATATAATGGCCTGTATCCATCATTGCAGGACAATTCCAATGTCCCCTACCCTTCATTCTTAATATTTCAAGTTATAGATAAGAGAAACATGGCATACGGAAACAGCATGGAAAATAAATCTAACAGGCCCAGGGTTTAAATCCCATTCAGCAAGTCACATGAGCCTAGTCAATTCACAACCTCTCTGTGACTCAGTTTTCACACTAAATAGGGCAAATAATATCTACCTTCAAAGGTTTTGCAGATTAAATGGAATAACAAATATGAGCACAACATATAAGGGATATTAAAAACCTTTCCTTTTTACAGTAATTGATAAGATCAAGGTAAGAGCAAGAGTGACCTGCCCCTTTTAGTAAATAGAAGAACTCAGTCTAATATTAGAGATGACTTGTGTAAGGAAAACTACTAATCACTTTGTATCTACCATCTCTAATCCCCACAAAAATAATACTTAACTCAAAGGATTATGTGGTAGTTTTAAGGTTTTTGAGGACCCCAGAAAATTATCTTAAATTAACATTTCTGTGGGTGTGAACCTATTGTAGGTAGGACTTTTTGAATAAATTACTTTAGTTAAGGGCCTTTGATTAGATTATTTCTGTAAGGCCCAGAGTGAGTCTTAATCTTCTTACCAGAGTTCTTTATAAATGGGATGAATATGGAGAAAGAGGGCTGCAGGGACAGAGAGAAACCCTCATAAGCTGACAGAAAGTCCTGAAAGTGAGAAGCTGAAATAAACAGAACCCAGGAAAAAAAAACACAGGAGCAGAGAGAAAATTGGAAGAAGCCAGAAGCTGAAAGCAAGGAGACAAGAGTCGAAGGGAGAGTCAGCAGATGTGCCATTATGTCTGCCACGTGGTAGGGATCAGGATTGCTGGCAGCAGTGTCTTCAGGCACAGAGCTTCACCTGATGCCCTGATTTAGACATTTTTCTCAGCCTTGGGACCGTGAGTTTGTAAGTTAATAAATATCCATCGTAAAAGTCAACCCATTTCTGATATACTGCTTTGGTAGCCTTTAGCAAACTAAAACAGACTATCTCCATTTTACACATAAAAAGGAGTTGTCTGTAACTTGGTTCAAGATCAGAAACTTCAGGGTATTAGAAATGAAATTAGAACCCAGGTCTGTAACTCCAAAGCCCATGTTCTTTATCACTATAGTATATTGCAATAAAGTAAAGCCATGGGCCCAACTGATAGGGCATCCGCCTACCACATGGGAGGTCCAAGGTTCAAACCCAGGGCCTCCTGACCCATGTGATGAGCTGGCCCATGTGCAGTGCTGGTGTGCACAAGCAGTGCGATGCCACGCAGGCGTGTCCCTCGCGTAGGGGAGCCCCACGCGCAAGGAGTGCACCCCATAAGGAGAGCCGCCCAGTGCGAAAAAGTGCAGCCTGCCCAGGAATGGCGCCGCACACACGGACAGCTGATGCAGCAGCAAGATGACGCAACAAAAAAAGACACGAATTCTGGGTGTCCCTGACAAGAATACAGGCAGACACACAAGAACACACAGCGAATGGACACAAAGAGCAGACAACTGGTTGAGGAGGGGTGGGGAAGGGGAGGGAAAAAAAAAGTAAAGCCACTGATTTGTTAAAATACCTTTAGGCATCTATTTCTAAGGACTTTGAAAATGTAATTATTTTCTCTATGCTTACTTCTCTGGAACTTTTCAGTAAGATTGCTTATTAAAAGTTACAGCCCTTACCAAAGCAGTTAAATCCTCCTGGAGTGAACTTATTCACTACCTGGAAAATAATGACATAGTTAGTACTCAGTTCCCTTTGGTTTCTCTCCTAACCTACTTACATCCACTCCAGGTAGAGCATTCCATTATCGACCTCCTGCTTGGCCTGTAACTTAGCTTGCTGATAAACTTCTGAAGTTTCTGGTTCACAGAGACCCAGTTGTACAATATTAGGAAATGGCTGTCGTCCAAGAAGGTGTCCATTTAAAGATAAAAACTCCTGAAAATTCTCACAGACTGTGCAATCCTGTGGACAAACTGACATTTCTTAGAAACATAACTAAAGTGAAGATCTGACATTTTTCTGTTTCTGTGATCTTGTCACTTCACAGGTTTAAATGAGATATTCTCTATATGAACTAAATTCAAGAGCCAACCATTAGGTAACAAATAAATAGTGACCCCTTGTCCAAGTTTTGAAGAACAGGGTAAAAATCTCTTTGTCAAAATACTACTTTCTTAATATATTCTTTTGTTTAAAAACCACTGATCATTATACTTCCCCAAATCTCAAACCTCATCCCATCCATGGGCCCAGAACACTAGGTTAAAAAAAGGTAATAAAGAGGCTAGGAAGTAAAATAATTAAAATAACCAAAGATCAAAATGAGGAAAGTCACTCTCTTTAGCCCTTCTATTACTCTCATCCATATATAATATCTAGAATTAAATATCAAAATGAGCTATCCATCAAGCACTTATTTTTCATATTAATGCATACCTTTTCATCCAATATATGTCTGTATTCCATAAATTCATGAATCAAATGAGCAGGACCTACAAGTTCTGTTTTTGCTTTAATCCAATCCAGGGAAAACATTAAAGCACAAAGTTCCTTTAAAAAAAAAAAAAAGGTAGGATCAGCTGCATTGTTAAGAGAACAAAGAATTTTAAATATACCATCATAATCCTAACACTACTGAGAGGAACTTAGCAAATATCTAGAGTTTAAGGATGCAGAGAGATCTAGGGAGAAAAAAAAACAGAAATCCAACAACAGTTGCAAAGAATCATAAAATGGGTCTCACACCTTAACTCAAAATAAATATGAAATAGGTTAAATATTTAAATATGAAAGAAAACCTTAAAAATTACTAGACAATACAGGTAAATATTTTTGTAACTTTAGGGTAAAGACGGTCTTGTAAACATGATGCTAAAGCAAAACATCAAAAAAAAATAATGGTGTATTTGACTACTTAAAACCTCAAAGAGTCAACATACTATATATATATATATATAAACAAGTGAAAAGACAAAAAAACTAGGAAAAAACTATTATTTGCAACATATGTGACAGAAGATGGCTTAATTTACTTCTTTATGGAGAATCCCAATAACAATAAGAAAAAGAAAAATCACCAATAAAAAATTAGGTAAAGACAACAGATGAAACCCGATTCACAAAATGAGAAGCAGTACGTACGGCTAAAACTTCACCAATAATCAAAGGAGAGTTATCATTTTTTATATCAGATTTCTAAAAGCAGTGATTATAACATTAGCTGGATGTAAAGGAAATAAGCACTGCCACATAATGCTGGTAGTGATGAAAACTGTGGCACTCTTTTTGAAGGACCGTATAGTAATCTATATTAAAATGTAAACTATACTATACACACCACTTAAGCCAAAAATTCCGCTTATAAGAATATATCCTCAACAAAATGGATGAACCTTAAAGACATTATGTTGAGTGAAATAAGTCAGACAAAAAGGAAAAATATTGTATGATCTCACAGATTTGAAATAATTAGAAAAAACAAATTCACAGAGTAAGAATCTAGAATATAGGTACCAGGGGACAGGTTGCAGATAAGGTATGGGAAGTTAAGACTTAAACTGTAAAGAGTTCCCATTAGGAATAATGGAAATGTTTTGGTAATAGATGATGGTGAGGGTAGCACAACATTGTAAACATATTTAACACCACTGACATATATATCTAAATGTGATTTAAAGGGGAAATGTTAGATTATATATATGGTAACAGAATAAAAATTTTAAAAACAATTCATGGAATTATACTACACAATGAGCTCTAAGTTAAACCATGGACTAAAGTACAATTATAAAAATGTGGGGAAACGGACTTTGGCCCAGTGGTTAGGGCGTCCGTCTACCACATGGGAGGTCCGCGGTTCAAGCCCCGGGCCTCCTTGACCCGTGTGGAGCTGGCCCATGCACAGTGCTGATGCCGTGCCCCACAGGGGTGTCCCCCGCGTAGGGGAGCCCCACGCGCAAGGAGTGCACCCATAAGGAGAGCCGCCCAGCGCGAAGGAGGGAGCAGCCTGCTGAGGAATGGCGCCGCCCACACTTCCCGTGCCGCTGACGACAACAGAAGCGGACAAAGAAACAAGACAACAAGACGCAGCAAAAAGACACAGAAAACAGACAACCGGGAGAGGGGAGGGGAATTAAATAAATAAAAATAAAATAAAAAAAATAAAAAATAAAAAATAAAATAAAAATGTGCTACCAACAATTGTAACAAATGTTACACACTAATGCAAAGTGTTAATAATGAGAGGGACTAGTATGAGAACTCTGTATTTTCTGCATGATTTTTCTTTAAAATGCAACTTCTCCATCAAAAAATAAATTATTTAGGAAAAAACATATCTGGGTCAAAAAGTGAATTTTTAAAAAGGCATTAGCAGTAAGCAGATGTGCCTCAAGCAGTTGAGCGCCTGCTTCCCACATGGGAGGTTCCAGGTTCAGTTCCCAGGGCCTCCGAAAAACAAAAAAACATAAACACAAGCAAACAAACAAAAAAAAACAACTCAGGGGAGCCAATGTGGATCAGTGGTTAAGCTCCAGCTTCCCACATACATGGTCCCAGGTTCAATCCCTGCCCCTGGTACCTCAAAAAAAAAAGGCATTAGCAATGGTTGTGGTCCTCATTTTCTTCTTTGAAGTTTTTTTCTCATTTATTTCCAATGAAAATAAACCATTATCTTTAAAATTAGAAGAAAAAAAGGCTAAAAAAGTAAGAAACTGGATCCTTTCACACTCACATATATATCACAATAGTTTATTTCAGTAAATTAGGGCACATATATTTATTGGAATACCATCATCCCAATGTAGATTATTAAATGTAAACTATATTTTGCTAGGTGATAAAAAAATGGGCTACAAAGCAGTACTCCATTTTTGTAACCAGAACATGCCTAAGCATAGAAAAATTAGTGAAAGTATATATGGTTTTCCAAAATGTTAACATTTTGAGTATTTAGTTGGTAATTGTGACATCAAGTACTTGTACATGCTGATAATTCCCAACTTTAATCTTTAGTCCAGAGCTCTCCCCTGAAATCCAGATTAAATATCTAACTGCATCCTCATTATTTCCACTCAGATATCTTAATAAGTATATCAGACTTATTCAAAACAAGTTCCTAAATGCCCCGACCCACTCCTCCCACAGACTTCCCTATCTCAGTTCATGGTAACGCCATTCTTTACATTTCACAGGCTTGGAGGCATTTTGACTCTTTTCTTTCTCTCATAATAAACACCAAATCTATCAGCAAACCATGACAATTCTACCCAGAAATTACCACTTTCTCCTTACCCTGCATTTCACTTCTGAGTACTTTCAACTCCCTGACATATTATAAATTTGTTTATTGTTTGTCTCCCCGCCAGCATGTCTGCTCCAAGACATGCAGGGACTTAGTGCCTGTGCTATATCCTCCTAGTAGAAAATATACACTAACAGGCACTCGGTAAATATACAGAAATATACCTTTCCAATACACTTTTCCACCCTTCACCTCCTCCCAAAGCTTAAAAACAAATCCCTAAGAATTGCATCCATCATCCATGTAGAATCTAAGCCCCCTCTTGATGTAAAGGTGGAATGGACATAACCATCCCTGTGTCCACAGGATGGAGGAATAGAGTATGAATTAGAGTGGACTTAATGTAGCATTGATGTGGAGAAAGTGGCCACAGTAGTTGCTGAGGGAAGGGAGAGGGAAGAAGAGATGTGATGTGGGGGCATTTTCAGGACTTGGAGTTGTCCTGGGTAGTACTGCAGGGACAGTTGCTGGACATTGTATGTCTTGCCATGGCCCACTAGGTGGACTGGGGGAAAGTGTAAACTATAATGTAAACCATTATCCATGTGGTACAGCAGTGCTCAAAAATGTATTCACCAAATGCAATGAATGTCCCTTGATGATGAAAGACGTTGATACGGGAGGAGTGGGGGGGGTACATGGGGACCTCATATTTTTTTAACGTAATATTAAAAAAAAAGAACTGTTATAAGTTATTCAAAATGCCTTCATTAGCATTTTAAAAACTAAATTCATAGATGTTATAAATTATTCAAAATGCCTTCATTAGCATTTTAAAAACTAAATTCATAGAGATGCTAATGGGTTTTAAGTGTAAAACAGGAGTTCAGCACTCAAAGTTTACAATCTCTGTTCCTTTTTTTGAGTATTTTCAATGCCTATTATAATCTTTAAACCAATTTCCCGACGTTGGTTATTTGACCAAATTTTTATTAATAAATTAAGAATTGTCCCTCCAAAAAAAAAAAAGCAACAACAAAAAAACAAATCTATAAAGGAAAGCTACTATTAAGATGAGAGTGAAGGGAAATGGATGTGGCTCAAGTGATTGGGCTTCCATCTACCATACAGGAGGACCCAGGTTTGATCCCTGGGGCCTCCTGGTAAAGATGTGCCTGTGTAACAAGCCAAGTGCCCACACGGCAAGCCAATGCCTGCACAGAGAGCCAGGCCCATGTGGCGAGCCAGGCCCATGCAGTGAGCCATGCAGCAAGATGATGACACAACAAAAAGAGAGACAAAGGGGAGAGTCAAGGCGAGACACAACAGAAACCAGGAACTGAGGTGGCTAAGTGACAGGGAGCCTCTCTCCACATTGGAGGACCCCAGATCGAATCCCAGTGAATCCTAGAGGAGAAAATGAGAAGACAAAAAGAGAAATAGACACAGAAGATCACACAGCGAATGGACACAGACAGCAAAAACTGCAGGGTGGGGGGAGGGGGGAGAAAAAAAAAAGAGTGAAATTTTAGGAGGTTCATTTATTGCAATTCTTCAGGTAACTTAAGTCACTGCAGGTAAAGACTGTAAGAAAAACATTTACATATGATCCCATAAAAATAATTTGTATTAATAAAAATCCTAATCATAGGACAAAATGAAAGTGAAATAAAAGAAAATCATTTTTAAATGGGTCATCTTACTTTGTGCATATTGGCACTGGCCATATGATAGGCCAGAAAGTTGTACCAATACATGCAGTCCTCCTGATCTGGTGAAAGGGGATGTAGCTGGTGATGCCTTTGGAACTGAGTGACTATCTTCTTATGCAGATCCTGAAACCCAAATTAAACGTTTCAGAGGACTGAAACAATTTCAAAACCTAAATATCACAGTAACTCTAGCTTCCAAAGCTATTAAGAAAGTACAGAGAATCTCCCCACAACATACTTCTTAATTACAAGTGAAAATTTATAATTATAGTGGAGAACCTGGCAAACACCACTTTAACCAAGTGATCAAAGTTACCATCACCAATAATAAGATTTATGGACACCATGTATCCACCATGTACACACTGAGATGGGCACTCTATTGCTTCTGTAGAATTTTTGCCAAAAAAGTAAAATCTCAATCTAATAATGAGAAAGCCTTAGTCATATCCAAATTAAGGGGCATTCTACAACTGACAAGGCCATGAAAGACTAAGATTGAAGAATTTTCAAGAGGAAAATAAGGTAAACTATAATTAAGGAAAATGGCAATTACATGCAATATGGGAATCCTGAATTAGACCTGGAACACAGAGAAAACATTAGTGGAAAAGGTGGTGAAATTCAAATAAAGTTTGTGGGGCAGTTACAATTTTATCAATGTAAATTTTCTGGTTTTGATACTAATAATTCTATTATGGTTTATAAGATGTTAACATTAGGAGAAGGAAACACTATACTATTTTTGCAATTTTTCTACAAGTCTAAAATTATTTCAAAATAGAAACACTATATTATTTTTGCAATTTTTCTACAAGTCTAAAATTATTTCAAAATAGAAAGTTAAAAAAAAAAAAGAATATTCAAATAGACAGGTACCTGAAGCTGGCTACGATTCTTCTCTGTAAGAAAATCTACTTGAAGATCATGTAAATAATAATGAAATGACTTTCCATTACGATCACAAAATAAGAGAGACTTATTAACAAACTCTTGCAGTATGTCTTCAACTTCTTCAGTTTCCATGTCCCAGAGAATACATAACACCTAGGAATCATTTTAAGCATTCAATGTACCACAGAAATAACCAGGAATACAGACAAGCTGTTATACAAAAAAATCGTATCTTAAGTCCTGAGTGAGAATATCCCCATTTCAAAATATGAAGCCCAACTATTCCTTAAGATAGAAAGGAGAAAAGAGAAGTCAGATACTTCTTCAGCTTCACTATAATTATTCTGAGAAATAGGTAACTCATATTCGACAGAGTGCCTTTGATGGGGAGCTGTGGGACTTCTACACCCTCTATCGCCACCATCCTAGTCTCATGGTTTACACTTCTAATATTCTCTATAATAAATTCCTAGTATTTTATCAGTGTTAAATGCTATACACACTTAATGACCAGGATCTTAAGATTGTTGGTCTTTACCTTTGTAGGCACTTTAACATCCTTCTGAAGGATAGAAAGATCTGTGTAATAATCCTTTATGTCTTCTCTGAGCATTTCAACACTTATTGACATGGCTTCATCCAGAGCCTCATAATCATAAGATGAAGATTTCTTGATTCTCTTAAATTGCTTATTCTGAAGTTGTCTGAGGTAGTAGTCCCAGCGATTAGGAAAATCCCGTAAAAGTGCACCAATTAAAGATATTACAAGAGGAGAACCTAAAAAAGAACAAGGTTAATACTGTCTCATTTTTAATTACAACTAATTTAAGAATCAATTTATTCTTAGGAAACAATTTCTGCTGCATGTTATCTAAAGCCTTAAAATATTTAAAATTCTTGGGTTCACTTCTAGGAATTTATTTCAAGAAAATCATTAGAAATAAGTAAGATTTCACTTAAAGAAATTCATCACAGAATTATTCAAAATAGTAAGAGTATTAGACAATGTAACAATGCCCAATAGTAGGAAAACAATTGAATAAATTAAGGTATACCATAATATTATGCTCTACCAGTAAATTTATGTTTTCAAAAAATATTTAATGACATGGAAAAATACTCCTGATATGTTACATGAAAAGAGCAAGATTAAAAATTATATACATACATGTCAATGTTTAAAAAACATTGGAAGAAGTACTCTCATGATGCTAATAATTAACAAACTATGGATAATTTTCTTTTTAATTTACACAAATTTTTTAGATATTTCAAAATGGACCTTTTTAATGAATACAAATTAAGTATTTTTTCTAAATTTAAGTGTTTTAAATAGTGGATTACCTCAAATATGAAATAACTGGAATAAGCAAATTCATAGAATTAGAAACTAGAATCCAGGTTACCAGGGACTAGGGTGGTTGAGGGTAGGGAACAGGCAGTTAATGCTTCATTGGTACAGACCGTCTGTTTGGGGTGATGGAAAAGTTTTGGTAGTCCATGGTGGTGACAGTAGCACAATATTGTGAATGTAGTTAATACCACTGAATTATATATTTGAATGTGGTTAAAATGGGAAATTTTAGGTTGTATATATGGCACTAAAATTAAAAATTTAAGAAAATCTATAGAACTATACAACACAAATAGTGAACCCTAATGCAAACCATGCACCATACTTAATAATACAATTATAATAATATTCATTCATCAATTGTAACAAAGCTACCACACTAATGCAGTGCCAATAATGGGGGTTGGGGAAGTAAATGGGAACTCTGTATTTTCTGCATGATTTTTTACAAACCTACAACTTCTCTAAAAATACATATATATTTTTTTTAAAGTAATGTTAAAACCAATGATCTTCTTGATGGCAGAAAGAAAAGTAAGAAGATATTTCTAAGTATAATAATAATAGAAGAAATATCTTAAGAGTTGATAGATTTGACTACATAAAAAATTTTAATTTCTGTCAAAAAATACTATAAACAAATTAAAAGGCACGCAGAACACTGGGAAAAAATATATGGAAAAATATCACAGAGTTAATATCTCTAATATTTAAATGAGTGTCTAAAATAAATTAAAAATATATCCCAAATGAAGAATCAGTCAAGGATAACTTCTTAAAATGTAAATATCCAATAAACAAGGAAAAAGTGGCAGTGGACTTGGCCCAGTGGTTAAGGCATCCGTCTATCACATGGGAGGTCCGCGGTTCAAACCCCAGGCCTCCTTGACCCGTGTGGAGCTGGCCCACATGCAGTGCTGATTTGCGCAAGGAGTGCCCTGCCACGCAGGGGTGCCCCCTGCGTAGGGGAACCCCACGCGCAAGGAGTGCGCCCCGCAAGGAGAGCCGTCCAGCGCGAAAGAAAGTACAGCCTGCCCAGG
Source organism: Dasypus novemcinctus (assembly GCF_030445035.2). Classification (NCBI taxonomy): domain Eukaryota; kingdom Metazoa; phylum Chordata; class Mammalia; order Cingulata; family Dasypodidae; genus Dasypus; species Dasypus novemcinctus. The sequence continues at coordinate 82,680,201 of NC_080684.1, read as the reverse complement.
AATGGTGCCGCACACACAGAGAGCTGACACAACAAGACGACGCAACAAAAAGAGATACAGATTCCCATACCACTGACAACAACAGAAGACAACGCAACAAACAGACACAGAGAACAGACAATGGGGGGGGGAATAAATAAATAAATCTTTAAAAAAAAAAGGAAAAAGTTTAACTTCAGTAATAAAAAATGCAAATTAAGAGGACAACAGCAAAGAGAATTATCTTAGGTGACAAAACCAGACACAAAGTACTGTATATTGACTCCATTTACATAAAATGTAAATATAAATAAATTTATAGAGATGGGGAAAAAAAGACATCAGTTTTTACTTATCAAATTAGAAGAATGATTTTATAAAATCCCAACCTCCCAAAATAAATCTCCCACTGTATTTTTTACTCTTTAACAGCAAAGGTCTTGTCTTCATCTGATCTCTCTTACTAGCAAGAACCCTAACATATTGTAGGTATTCGTTAAATATTTTTAATGAGTGAATGAATACCATATCATGTATCCATTTAAGGTACCAGATAAGAACTTAAAATACTAAATCTCCTAGGAAAGTATTTAAAAGCTCAGGTTTTTGGTTTTTTTTTTTAAGATTTATTTATTTATTTATTTCTCTCCCCTTCTCCCCCCCACCCCGGTTGTCTGTTTTCTGTGTCTATTTGCTACGTGTTCTTTGTCCACTTCTGTTGTTGTCAGTGGCACAGGAATCTGTGTTTCTTTTTGTTGCGCCATCTTGTTGTGTCAGCTCTCCGTGTGTGAGACGCCATTCCTGGGCAGGCTGCACTTTCTTTCGCGCTGGGTGGCTCTCCTTACGGGGCGCACTTCTTGCACGTGGGGCTCCCCTGCGCAGCACTCCTTGCACGCATCAGCACTGCGCATGGGCCAGCTCCACACGGGTCAAGGAGGCCCAGGGTTTGAGCCGTGGACCTCCCATGTGGTAGACGGACGCCCTAACCACTGGGCCAAGTCCGCTTCCCAAAGCTTCAGGTATTAAATTATCGCATTCATTATCTTAACTTACAAAACGTAAATTAATACCCTTATTGTCCCCTCATACAAAATAAACAACTATACCTTTACATTCTTTTATAATACTATACGCTTGTTCTGGCAAATCTGCTTTCTTCATATTAACAAAAAGGGATAAAATTTCAAGTCCTTTTTCTTTTCCTAAGCCACTCTCCACAGGAACTACATACTTGGGACCTGCAACAAAATCATTAGACAAATAGTATGTCACATATTTAAATAAAATTTAATTAAAATATAAAGGTACTGAAATGCAAATTAATAATCCTTACCCATTACTGAATCTGTAACACTCTTGTCTCTGGTTGTAAGAAGAATCTGACACTGATTGTCAAAAGCTTTTAACACCCAAGGATCCCAAACATCATCCAAGATCAAGAGAGACCTAATTTAAAAACAAAACAAAACAAAATCCTGTAATGATTCACTAATGGCACTTATTTTAAGCATCCTTTAAAAAAAGGAATGCCACCAGTCTTCCAAATTTTAAAAAATACAAATGAAAAAAAACATAGGTTCATGGTTCACCCTATTTTTTTTTTTTTTTTGCTATACCCCTTTCCAAATATGCTGATTCAAATAAGGAAAAGAATTAGATTCCCTTTCCCCTTACCCCAAATCAATACATATGAAAATTAAGGGTCCTACAAAAAGAAGACTGTGTACATAATATAAGTTTTAATTCATTAGTTTAGCCACCAGTTACCTAAAGCCTAAAAAAAACTATCTAAGTAATAGGATTTCCCAATGCATTCTTTAAGCACCAAAACCAAAGTGGAACCAAGCTCAGGTTAGAATGAGGAGGAATCATGTAATATTGATGATATCTGACTGTATTTGACCTAGAAAATTGGCAATTTTACCTGATCCAACCAAATAGAATGCATTAAGAAGAATATATGACATTGCAATGACAGTTACAGGCCATTATAAATCTCGTCATAACCTACAGAATTGCGTGAGTGTAAACTACAATGTAAACTTTAATCCATGCTTAGTGGCAATGCTCCAAAATGTGTTCATCAGTTGCAATAAATGTACCTCACCAAAAAAAAAAAAAAAGAAGAAAATAACTTTTCATTTTCTTTTGGTACACTAGCAGGTTTTTTCCCATCCAAGAAATCTATTTGTTTATTCACAATGACAAAGTACCTTTGTACCAATTCCTGATTGATCTCTCCAAGAACTTCTTTAAATTCCTAAACCAGAACAGGTGGAGAAAAATTATAACTCAAACCTGATAGTATAATTATATACTAACACACCACTTCTGTATACTACAAATGACTCTAGGTGTATACACAGATTGGCAAACTGTAAAAGTACAAACAAAAAGGATGATAAAAAGAGAAACAAAATTAATGACTTCATAAGCCTCGGTCTTATACATCTGCTAGTGATTGCAATGTTTTCCTGAATAGAGGTCACTTTTATTTTCCCAAATAAGGGAAGCAGGATTACAGAAAAGTACTGAGCAAGGAAGAGGGAATGGTCTCAAATCTATTCCCTCTAAGAAAATGGATTTCAGTGACTATCAAAAGAGGAAGAGAGATGCTGGAGGGGCATAAAGGAGAAAGAAGGGAAACAGAAGTTTGCCTTCTATAGCAGGAATGCATCAGAAGCACCTAAGAAGGCTTTTTCCAAAAATTATTCCCTTTCCTCCAATATTGTAATATTAATCCCCTTACCAATTTGAGAATCACTGTTATACTCAGTCACTGTTAAAAATGAAAGTGTAGCTGCATCCACAGATACACTGGGGCATTTAAAAAAAAGTTCAAAGCCACTACATAGTTCTCTTCCAGTATACAGTAATCCTCCCAGTGAATGCTTTATTCATTTGTACTTATAGCACTTAGCCCAGAACCTGCTCATTGTTGGTTAAATGAACAAATGAAAGAAAGACTGCTACATCACTGAAACTACTGACTTAGTCCAAGATTATTCCTTAACACAAGCAGCAACTAAGCTGTTGTCTCCTTTTTGGCTAATGAAAACTGCAGAATAGTTGATAGTGGTGCCTCACACATAATTATAGCAGTAAATATTTTTTGAATTAATTAATTATTGAACAAACTCTTGAAGTACATGAAAGCAGAAGAATTATATCTATATCTCTAAAAAACTAAGACAACCCAACCAGAAGGGTTCCATTAAAAAACCCATCTTGACTCAGCCTTTTCCCATTTGCCTATATTTATTCTCTGCATTGTTCTGTTAATTCATTAGAAATAATGGATTCAAGATAAGGAGCTTACAATTTCTAGCAAGACCATTTAACCACTCAAGAAATATTTCTTGACAGTATACAAGAAATGAGACAATGCGGTAGGAGCAATCTTCAGTTAAGTGGCAGTCATTTTTTAAAAAAATACAACAGAAAAAATAGCAGAATAGCAATGTCTATTTCTTGACTCCTCTACAGAAGAGCAGGAAAAAAATACAACATTCTCAAGACACCAGGAGCTAAGTATCATCAGGACTTCATACACGAACCGAATTTGACTACCTGTACCTTGGATGTTTGTGTAGCATCAGAATGCGGAGACGGTCTTTAGCCTCTTCAATATTAAGTGGAAGCCTCTGAGAGAAACTGTCATCCTGATCCAAGCGTGTGCAAAGATTCTGCAGTTTCATCAGAAGCCCAGGTTTGTCTTGTTTCCCAACTGAAACCCAATGCACACCTCCTGGGAAACAACCTGGTTAGAAAAGAATCAGTAAACTTAAAGACTTTGAACAGGAGTCTTCCTTTAAATGATTTTACTGATAAGAATCAAATTTGTTCTAATCTTCGTTTCTTCATATCTTTAACTGCTCTTGATTCAGGCAATAAATTTTGCTTGGTGTGCTATATAAAGCCCAACAACAGCACACCAAGCAAAAATTTATAGGCTAAATCAAGAGAGTTAAAGATGTGAAGAAATTGAAGATCTGAATAAATCTACTGCTGATCAGTAAAAACCCAGAAAACAAAATTTCTAAATCTTTGTCCTATGTCATTAATGATCAAAGGACAGTAGGGTTTCCCAGCCTTAGCATTCTTGACTTTTTGGGCCAGACAATTTTTTGTTATGTGGGACTGTCTTGTGCATTGTAGGATGTTCAGCCGGTAGAAACTCCCCACCCCAGTTATGACAACCAAAAACGTCCTCTGGAGAAGAAGAGCAAAACTGCCCCTAACTGAGAACCACTGATGTCCAGAAACACATAACTTTTCAAGTCTTGGCTCTACTGCTTACTAGCTACGCAATCCTTAGCCAATCACTTAACCTCAGTTTCATCATCTATTAAACTTGAATAAGACTCTCCATCCCACCTACTTCAGAGTTGCTGTGAGGAATTAATAATATAGAACATGTGAAAATGCTATGCTAACTACAAAGGATTATAACACACAGGATTATAAGTGTTATGGATCTGAAAGCACCTTACAAATATTAAGCTTTGAACCAATAAGCATTATATAAAAGTGGCCATTCCTCTAAGAGTTCTATATATAATTCATATAATCCTCACAGCACACTATCAAGCAGACACGATTATCATCACCACCAATTTTATCAAGGAGGAAACTGAGAGATAGAAAAGTTATGTAATTTGTCCAAGGTTACACAGCTAATAGTAAAGCACAGAACTGGGATTCAAACCATCTGGCTCCCAGGTCAATGATCAACTTCTACAATATTCTGTCTCCACAAGAATATTCACTGCAGCATTGTCTGCAAGAGGTAAAAGCTAAAAATAACCTGTAATGTCCATCATAACTTTCTTTTGCATTGTAGGCTTCCCAAGCCTGAGACAGGCCCAACTGAAGAGAGACTCTATACCTGTATCTATGAAGTTTAGGGTATTAAATGGGACTTGCCATTTTAATTATTAAAAGGAGACTGTTTTCAGTAGACTTTATAGGTGTAACTATAAACTATCAGTGAACCAGTAAGAATAGGTAGAATTAGGAAAAGGGTAGAACGTTTAATATCAAGATTTCAAAAGCAGTAGAGTTTACATTAGTGACATAAAGGAAGGGTAAAGCTAAAAGGGAGTAAAGATAACAGTCACTGAGATAAAGAACTGAAAGGCCAAAATTCTGGATGATTCATCCACAAGGATACTGAAATCACTAAGACTGCCAATAGGTGAAGGGCTTAAGAGGAAGGTGATAAGCTAAAGATCCCAATAATTAAGAATAAAAGGGTAATAGGTGGGAAGATGGTGGAATAGGAAAACTCCAGGAATCAATCCCTCTACCAGAACCACCAATTGAACTGGCAAGAACTGTCTGAATCAACTATTTTGAAACCCCAGAGTCTAGAAAAATAAAAGGTTAATCATTTGGAAAAATTAGAGAAAGGAACTTCAAGGGACAAAGAATTTAGCTGGAGATATGGGGAGTAATGGTCTAGGTGTGGCAACAGAAAACAAGGACAAAATCCACCCCATCTCCTGATGCTGAAATATGTGGAATATAAAGGGAAAAAGTTGCCACACCACCAAGAAGGCTATGGAGAAGGTGGTATCCTCAGGGAACTGTCCAACTCAGACAATGAGGTGAACAAGCTGATGATACAGAGGAGTTCTGATCTCAGAGGAGGAAGTCTACGGGGTATGGCAGAGGGTTTTAGAATGAAGGGAGGGGAACTAGATCAGAATTTGACATTGTACTGATCAAGATCTGTATGAGAACCTAAAAGATAAATGATCAGAAAACAGAGATTTCTGCAGTAACTGAAGTAAAGACAAGATTTTGAAGCAGGGTTCCATTATCAGTAACAGTGTCTTAGAAGAAAGTAGACAACAAGTCCTACTGCTTTGTTTCTAAAAGCTTCCTGAAATTCCCTTGATTCCTTCAGTGTAAGTCAACAGTTACAAAACAGCAAATTCTTGTGGCTTTACTTTAATGTTAAAGCTGTGTTCAGTGTATGTACTTGTTTGAAAACGCACATACACACACACAAACACACACAAACAGTTTGAAAGGATTCACTCCAAACTGTTAACCGTGATCATCTCTGGGGAGACTTTGTAGTTTAAGAGAACAGGGAGAAAAATAAGTAAAGAAAACGTTTTGTTTTTTTAAATGAATATTATTATACTTTTGTAATACTTAAAGCAAACAAACAAAAAAGTTCAAACAACCTGTTGCCCTAAGTTTGTTTGTTGCTGTTTTTTTAATTTGTGCTTTCTATTTAAATTTTTTTAAATTATCCCATGATTAAAGACGAGGCAAAAAAAATTATTCTGATGAAGCAAGCTAGTAAACTCTTCAGACTTGGATTTAAATTTCTATTTCCTCAGTCAAAGGTATTTCCTCTCTAAATTTAAAACTAAAGGGAAGCAGACTTGGCCCAGTGGATAGGGCGTCCGTCTACCACATGGGAGGTCCACGGCTCAAACCCCGGGCCTCCTTGACCCGTGTGGCGCTGGCCCATGTGCAGTGCTGATGCGCGCAAGGAGTGCCCTGCCAAGCAGGGGTGTCCCCGTGAAGGGGAGCCCCATGTGCAAGGAGTGCGCCCCGTAAGGAGAGCCGCCCAGCATGAAAGAAAGTGCAGCCTGCCTAGCAATGGCGCCGCACACATGGAGAGCTGACACACAAGATGACAACAAAAAAAACAGATTCCAGTGCCGCTAACAACAACAGAAGTGGACAAAGAAAAACACGCAGCAAAATGGACACAGAGAGCAGACGACAGGGGGTTTAGGGGGGAAGGAGAGAGAAATAAATAAAAAATAAATCTTAAAAAAAAAAACTAAAAAAGGCATTATAAATACATGTAAGAAAAAATAAAATTCTACCAGCTTTAAAAAGAAAGACGAACAGATCCACAGACCAGCAAATTCCCTACCATCACAATGACATCTATTTTATTTTTTTTATTTTCATTTTTTAAATGAAATTTTAAAAATTTATTGAAGTATATCATACATATATAAACATTAAATACTCAACCATTAATTCTACATTTCAGAAAGAATCTAGACATTTTGACTATGGGCACAAGAGGGAGCAATTTAGCCTTGAATGAGGTTTATATCTATAATTTATTCTGAGAAAATTTACTTTATTCAGAGAATATTAACCCTATCCTTTGAGGTTTATCCTAATAGCAATTAAGAATCTAATAGGGGGGAAATGGATGTGGCTCAATCAACTGGGCTCCCGTCTACCATATAGGAGGTCCAGGGTTCAATGCCCAGGGCCTCCTGGTGAGAGCAAGCTGGCCCACGCAGCAAGCTGGCCCACGTGGAATGCCAGCCCATGCAAGAATGCAGCCCTGTGCAGGAGAGCCGCTCTACACGGGAGAGCCGCCTTGCGCAGGAAAAGTCACCCCATGCGGGAGTGCCAGCCAACCCAGAGAACTGGCTCAGCAGGATGATGCAACAAGAGATACAGAGAGAAAATAAGAAGAAACAGTAGAACAGGGGAGCTGAAGTGGCGCAAGAGAGTAATCACCTCTCTTCTACTCCCCTACTCCAGAAGGTTCCAGGATCGGTTCCCGGAGTTGCCTAATGAGAATACAAGCAGACACAGAAGAACACATAGCAAATGGACACAGAAAGCAGACAACGGGGAAACAGAAGGGAGAAATAAATAAAAAATAAATCTTTAATTAAAAAAAAAGAATCTAATAGGGGAAGCGGATGTGGCTCAAGTGATAAGACCTCCTCCTACCATATGGGAAATCCCAGGTTCAATCCCTGGAGTCTTCTCATGAAAACGAAGAGAAAGCATGCATGCGCTGTGAGCCAGTGCCCACATGGAGAGCCAAGTGCCCACGTGGTGAGCTAAGGGCCCACGCAGTGAGCCAAGTATCCAAGCTGCACAGTGAGGCGAGTACCCACATGGTGAGCTGAGTGTCCATATGAGTGCCTGGGTGGCAAGTTGACTGTCAGCATGGCAAGTAGAGGGTCCGCATGGCAAGCCGAGTGCACACATGAATGCCCACGTGGTGAGCCAGTGCCCAAGTGGCAAGCCAAGTGCCCGTGTGGCGAGCCACTGCTTGAGCAAGTGAGTCACACAGCAAGATAATGACACAACAAAAGAGAGAGAAGGGGAGGATCAAGGTGAAGAACAGCAGAGACCAGGAACTGAGGTGGCACAATTGACAGGGAACCTCTCTCTACACGAGAGGTCCCCAGGATCGAATCCCAGGGAATCCTAGAGGAAAAAGATGAGAAGAGAAGACAAAAAAAAGAGAAATAGATACAAAAGATCACACAGCGAATGAACACAGACAGCAAAAACAGCAGGGCTGGGGAGAAGGTGGGGGGGAAAGGGAGGGGAAAAATAAAATAAAGGGGGAAAAAAGTATCTAATAGCATCAAGGAAATCCTGGGAAAGAAAGAAGCAAATACCTAGCCTCCAAAGAAAGCTTTCATGCTTTAAAAACTTAGCAAAGAAATACCGTAGTATAAATGGGTTAAAGATAAGACAACTCTTTACAATTGCCCTACAAATGGGCATATACAAGACTGTTTATATTTGCAAATGAACAAATGTTATGTATGTTAATGCTATAAGATGTTAGCATCAGGCAAAAAAATATGCTAAGTAGAAGACTAGACACAAAGTGCTACATATTGTATAATTCCATTTATATGAAATGAAATATAAATCAATTTATAAAGTTGGAACTAGATTAGTGGTTATATAAGGCTGGGTTAGGATGGAGGGATTGAGAAGTGACTGCTAAGGGATGTAGAGTTTTTCTTTTTGGAATAATGAAATTGTTCTAAAATTTTTTGTGGTGATAAATACACAACACTGTGATTATACTAAAAGCACTGATTGTACACTTTGGATACATTGTATAGGATGTGAATATATTGCAATAAAACTGCTTTTTAAAAAAAATTAAAGGGCTGAACCTTCAAAAAAGAAATTGGGCTATTTAAAAACATATAGGCATAAATGGTTAAGAACTTAATATTCTTTCATTTATACCAACTACCACCCTAATAACAAATTTCAAAAGGAACCAGTTTTAATCAAGCTTTAGCCCTTGCAATTACCTACACTTTTGAAGAAGGTTTGTACTACAAATAAATGCCAAAAATCCAATGTTCTTACATTTAGAACAGAACTCCAAAGATTAAAACCTAACTTTGGGAAAGCTTCTACTTTCAAACTTGTGGAGCAGAGAAAAGTTCAGGGAATGGTGAGAGGACAGGTCAAAGAAAAACTTTTATGTTCTTCTCTGATCTCTGCCACTTACCTCCCACAGTGTCCAAAATCCTGAGGAGAACATGAATTCACAGACTAAAATAACTAGACACTTGAAGAGCAGATTACTCTGAAAGAATGGAAGAGATCCAAGAATTTAAAATAAGTAAAATAAATGTACTTAAGAGAGTTAAGATCAAGAAAGATCAATAAATCATATTTTTTAAAATGGAAATATTAAGAAAAACATAATATGTAATTGTGGTAGATTGAATTATGTACTTCCTTAAGAGACATGTTCTTAAAATTAATCTCAGGAAGTGGATGTGGTTCAAGCGATTGGACTCCTGTCTACAATATGGGAGGTCCAGGGTTCGAGTCCCAGGGCCTCCTGGTGAAGGCAAGCTGGCCCTTGTGGTGAGCTGGCCCGAATGGAAAGCTTGCCCAAATGGAGAGCTGGCCCACCTGGAATGCTGGCCTGCAGGAGTGCTGGCCCGCACAGAGAACTGGCACAGCAAGATGACACAACAAAAAGAGACACAGAGGAGAGACAATAAGAGACAGAGCAGACCAGGGAACTGAGGTGGCGCAAGAGATTGAGCACCTCTCTCCCACTCCGGAAGATCCCAGGATCAGTTCCTGGTGCTGCCTAAAGAGAAGACAAGCAGACACAGAAGAACACACGGTGAACAGACACAGAGAGCAGACAGCAAGCACAAAACGAGGGGGTAAATATTAAAATATTAATCTTGGGAGCACATGTAGCTGCTTCTCACATATGAGGTCCTGGGTTGGCCAACTGAATCAGGGTGGATCCATCCTTATTAATGGAGGCCTTTGCAGAGAAAAAACTGGAAGTCAGAAGTCAACTAAGGGAAACAGACTTTGGCCCAGTGGTTAGGGCGTCCGTCTACCATATGGGAGGTCCCCGGTTCAAACCCCGGGCCGCCTTGACCCGTGTGGAGCTGGCCATGCGCAGTGCTGATGCGCACAAGGAGTGCCGCGCCACTCAAGGGTGTCCCCCGTGTCAGGGAGCCCCACGCGCAAGGAGTGCGCCCGTGAGGAAAGCCGCCCAGCGTGAAGCAGCCTGCCCAGGAATGGCGTCGCCCACACTTCCCGTGCCCGCTGACGACAACAGAAGCGGACAAAGAAACAAGACGCAGCAAATAGACACCGAGAACAGACAACCAGGGGAGAGGGGGGAATTAAATAAATAAATAAATCTTTAAAAAAAAAAAAGAAGTCAACTAAGGCCACATAGCCAGAAACAGGATGTCAGCACAAACAGGAAGAGCAGACACAAGGAGAGAGAGATTTTCATGACAGAAGGCAGACCTGCAAGCCAAGGAACTCCAAAGATTCTAATAAGCCAGCATGAGAATGCTACAAATTTCAGAGAGAAAGCATTGCCTTGCCAGTACCTTGATTTTGGATTTCTGAAAAAGTGAGCCAATAAATTCCTGTTCTTAAGCCAACCCACTGTGTGCTATCTGTCATAATAGCATGGCAAACTGAGGAAGAAATATGGAACACGACAGATGAGCTAAATACCAGATTAATACAAAGGCAGTCTCCAAATATAATAGATTAAAGAGCCAAATGTGAAAAGTAAGACTGTAATATGACTATTCAAGCAAAACTCCAGAAGCACAAATTAGAAGGCGGAAAAAAATGATTAACTTGAGTACATCAGAATTAAGGATTTCTCTTCTCTTAATGATATCCAGGACAAAGTTAATGTCAATGAAAAATTAGGAAAAGGTATTTACAAGAGCCAAAACCAACAAGGTCTAATATCTAGAACAGGAGTTCTTAGCCTTTTTTGTTCCATGGACCCCTTTGCCAATCAGATGAAAACCATGGACCCCTTACTAAGTCCATACTATAACTGTATATTATTTAATAAATATGGTACACCACACCAATACGTCCCCAAAGTATAATGTTTTTTTAATTTAAAGTCAAGCTCACAGACCCATTGTTAAGAGCCCTGATCTAGAACATCCAAGAAACCCTTAAAAAGCAACAAGAAAAAGATGGAAATTCCATGGAAAAATGGACTAAGGATATAAACAAAATCTATAAAAAAGAAACCCAAAAGTTTAACAAGCTTATAAAGAAATGTTTAAATTCAGGTTATCAGAGAAATGCAAATTAAAAGATATCACTTTGTATCTTAGGACTGGCAAAAATTATAAAACTGGATACCACCAACCTCACTGGTGAAGTGAGGATACAGGAGCTGTTACACTCCACTGGTGGGAATACACAGACTGGAACAGACATTCAGCAGGGCAATCAAATTTGATATTTGGATATTTTATAATCTAGTAATTTCATCCTAGTTACACACACTCAAGAAATCCTCATTCATGTATAAATTCAAATCAGTTCTGCTGGAGCAGTGGAGAGTTGGAGGCAATCTACATATCCATTTACAGTAAAATGTGTTGGATATACTCCATGGAAGGTAACAATCAAAAGTAATGGGTAATATGTATACACAGCAACTAGGATAGGTCTTAAAAACAGTGTCAAGGGAAATAAGAAACAGAAAAAAAAATTTATATAAATTTATGCAAATTTAAAATATATAGCATACAAACAACATACACATTTTACAAAAACACATACAAACTAAAGAATATACACTAAATAAATGAAAAGGGTTACCAATGAGGAGAGGGAAGAAAATAAGAATAAGAAATTTAAGAAAGGAAATACAACAGCTAAGCCTTGTGCCAACTAAATAAGATAATGGGCCAAGAGGTAAAGGTTATGATTAACTCAATCCTCTGAACTTGAGATCCCATGAATGCATAGGAGGGATATGAATTAAGCTCACTATGTATTGATAATAAAGGCCATGAAGTGTAAACTAAACCCAGGTGTGTAAAATAGTTGTGCCTTGGCCTTCATCTGTCTAAAACTCTTAGAGCCTTACTGCTTTTTCTGTTTATTTTGCCATTTAATCATAAACTGTCTTAATTGTTGATTATATCTTGTATGCAAAAAGAATATTAACAATTAGAAGTCAGGAAATGTCTTTTGTGTTCCCTATTAGGGTTAAGGAGAGAGAACTAAAGACTGATGGAGCTATACAACTATTCCTGATGAATATCCTGAGAACTACCAGACTCGTAAAGGTCAACAGTAGACCTGCCATACATGTCCTAAACTTTCTTCTGCCTGATGTGCTCTAATCCCACTCCAGTAGTCATCTGCTACCTCTACACTTTTCCTACTCTCACATCCCTACCTAGTCTGTCTGGCAAACTTCTATTTGTCCTCCACACAACAGCTAAAATGTCATCTCATTCACAAAGTCTGCCCTGTCCATTCCCTTCCCCTAGAGAGTTAGTGCTTCCTTCCTTTGTTCCAAAATTGTTTTATTTTTAAAGATAAGCAACTGATAGAAGTAATTTTAAAAACCGAATGAACAGTTTAAACTAATATAGGATGCCAAATACATGGGAGAATAGCACTTTTGGGGAGTCATAAATCGAACTGAGTTTCCAAGAACCTCCTTCCCTACAGCACTCTATGCCAAAATACTGAACAGATAGGAATGATTAAGTTTAGTCCTACCTAAAAAGCGAGGACATAACATACACAAGCTTTCAAGATCCTTTTTCAACCTTAAGATTCTCTCAATTGTTAAGATGCATGTAAACTAGCATTATTCATTACATTAATTACACAATGAACTTATTGGACTGGCTAGCCAAGGCTCATTGTGGCAGGATGGGCAGAAAAATTCCAAATTTAATCATGCCTGTGGGAGGCAGGAAATGGTCTACCAAAGAGATCCACAAGACTTGTGAACATGTTCCCAAGACTTGTGAACATGTTACCCTGCATAGCAAAAGAAACCTTGCAGATATGGTTAAATTAAGGATGTTGAGATGGAGAGATTATCCTGATTATCTGAGTTAACCTAATGTAATCACAAAGGTCCTTATAAGCAGGAGGCAGGAGAGTCAGAGTCAGAGATGGAGATGGTATGACAGAAGCAGAAGTCAGAGAGAGAAATTTAAAGATGCCATGAGCTATTGGCTTTGAAAATGAAGGAAAAAGCCATGAGCCAAGGAACGCAGGCAGTCTCCAAAATCTGGAAAAGGCAAGAAAGCAGATTCTCCTCTAGAGCCTCCAGAAGGATATCAGACCTGCCAATACCTTGATTTCAGACTTCTGACTTCCAGAATTGTAGTTTCATGTTGTGATGACACTGAGTTTGTAGTAACTTGTTACAACAGGAACAGGAAACTAATGCAATGCCTAAGAGTATCCCCAGCAACGCATAGCAATCAAAACTTACCTTCTAAAAGGGAATGATCTCGAACAGCTTCTGCAGCTAATACAGACTTTCCACAGCCTGCCATTCCGTATATAGTGACCCATCCCGGTTCACCATTCAGTTTGAAGAGCTTCTGCTGAACTGCACTCACCAGCTTCTTCCTAGTAACAAACACAACTGGCCTCTGTGGTACTCCACCTTCACAAAGGACTGTCCTTACTGAAATTCAAAACAAAGCAAATATGAATGAATAGAACTTTGAAATGTAACTCAAGTTAATACCATAAAACCAGAGAACAAGCTGAGGCCCTAGCCTCAGAATTTCCAAGAGTAAAAAAATATGGCTAACATATCAACTTTAGCAAATTTTTTAGAACACCCAGGGCAAAAAGTATCCATCTATACCTGCCCTTACTCACCCTATTCCTTCTTGATTTCCCAATGTCTTTCTCTCAGATTAAAGACTGAGAGGAAGAGTATAAAAGGAACATTTCTGGAATTCCTTTCAAGAACACAGATTCTAAAGAGTCTTATTTTTTCCTATACATAAACCCTGGAGGAGAACTTAAAGGCCTATAAATTGTCCTATTATCTCAAAAAATTAGGGTACCTATAGTACAACCTGAGCAGTAAAATATTTCACTGTACAAGAAAAAAATATAAGGATTAAAAAGAATGCAAATAAAAATATTTATATTGGAAAACAGCACTATAATTTTTTTCACATGTGTTTTCAGTGGAAGACCACAGTATTTCAGCAGACTTCACCAACAGTAAGACTAAACTGCAGCAATGTAGCCAATGTGAAAGAAGGTATATAGGATACAAACCATATGAAGTTATTCCACCAGCCGAATCTTTGCCACTAGAAGAGACAACGGGAATGCCACTGTGGAGAAGGGCAGCCAGATCTTTATAACCTTCATGTAGTAGAGCATTGTAGAAAGATATGTAAGAATAATTATCTTTTTTAAGTATCATTTTAATTAGCATAGCTGCTCGTTGCTGTTGAGTGGGCTAAAAAGAAAATAGTAGTTTAGTATATATAATAATGAATATTTCTGCAACATAAATTAGTAGAGATTAGTGCAGGTTCTGAAATAAATCCTAAAATATTTTGAGAGTGCATAGGCCACTCAGAAGACTTTACCTCATTTTTCACTTTCTCCTCCTCCAATACTGTTAAAACTCCATCACTAATCATGTGATCCATGATATAGGATGTCTTGATGTCCTTTTCCAGGGCTTCTCTATGTTGTAGTAAACTATTTCGGGCTTTTGCATCCATGCTCCCTTAAACTTTTCTCTCTCTTCTGAGCTGTCAGTCATGAGCTACAAGCAAAATAGCAAAGTACTTGTCAGGACAATAAAGAAATGTGAAACCCTCCATGGTAAGAAATGTAAATAAAAAAGGTTTGGGTTTTTTTTTTGGCAAATATTTTTTAAAATTGGACAAAATTCAATGCTTTCAAAGGTGTGAGGATACTGGGTTTCTTGCACTACTTAGGGAGAGTTAAAGACAGATATAATTTCTGGGAGGTAGTATGACAAGGTACAGAAGTGTTTAAAATAAGGATTCTCTTCAACTCCAAAATCCCACCTCCAGGAATGTGCCTCAAGGAGAAATTCACATACACAAGCAAAAATAGCCACAAAAAGAGTTAACAAAGAGTGTTTAGGTGAGAAAAAAGATGAAGATAACCTAAATGCCCACCATTTTGAATATGGATTTAAAAATTAGGGCATGTATATAAAATAGAATATTACAGTCAATTAAAATGATGGCACAAATCTCTAAGTATTGACATGGAAAGATGTTAATGACACATTGCTGACTGAAAATCTAGAAATGTAATCCCATATATACCACAAAATATGTATTTGTATCATATAAAGAGAGAGAGAGAGATGATTAAAAGTTTGTTCATCAAAATGTTTGGGTTATCTCCAACTAGCAAGATTTGGGTATATTTTCCCCATCCTTTTTTGTATTTTTCTATATTGTCTTAATTTTTTCAATATGCATTATTATTTTTACAATTTTAAAAACTTCACTTTTAAGTTAAAACTATAAAATAGTGATTATACTGAAGTGCTAAAGTTTAGAAACTTTTCATTTTTTTTATCCAATATGAGACTAAATGAATATTGTTGGCATTGAGAATTAGCTCACACTCAAGGTGGGTGCCAATTCTAGGTCTTCACTGGTTAACATTCTCACATACTTCACTAACAGTTTCAACTGAGTCACTAAGTATGACAAAGCAACAAGAAATTCCTTCTGATGTCATTTCTTGGATTAAGAAGCCACAAAGAAGGAATAATATTCTTTACAGTAAAATTCTCTAAATTTTACTAACTTTATTTCAAACACAACATAAAATTTTCCATAGGTATAAAACCCAGATCAGAATGTCTGCAAGTTTTAAAAACATTAACAGAACTCCCTTCAGTGTATTATAATGAAAATGTGTCTACATGGTTTTTTAAATTTATTCATTCAATAAACATGTGAGCCTTTATTATGTGCCAGGCAGTTAGAGTATAGAGAGAAATCATAGTCCCTGACACACTTCACAAACTAGTGGGAAAAGAACCATAAAGAGATCATTAGAATACGATGTACTAAGTGCAAAAATAAAGATAATTACAAATTATGCAGAGTGCACAGAAGGGCAATAATCACAAGTTTCAACAATGACCAAATTTTTAAGTCACCAAATGTGACCCTTGTAAAAACAGAGAAATACAAGCATCTGGTGATGTGTGTCAAGTTCACAAAAATGCCCAGTACTGTAATGAAACTAAACGTAATTGAAAAAGTTACGATTAGAATCAAGTCTATCATAGTTTTTAAATGTTAATAATGTGTTTTCTTTTGTGTTAATTTAAACATAAAACGATTCCTCAATTTACAGTAATGAAATTTGATTTGACAAATTAAAAGTGAATTTATAGGTTATGTCCAATAGCTAATCTGAAACTAACTTCCTATTTCATCTCGCCATAATAACCTTATATAAACAGTAAAACACATTTTAAACTCTACACAAATTGACATATTCTGACCAATTTCTCAGTGACTCGCCTTTTGAAACCACACCAAAATGTAAAGCCAAAACTCTTCATAGATGTAAAATAGAAAACAAAGAGTAAGTGCATCTAGGAAAGCCATAACAGTTTACTACTTCCCCGTTAGATAATTTGTCTTCCTGGTACAAAGAGCAGGTCGGATAGCAAATATTCCATGTCCCCAAATCCTCAATCCCTGAAATCTGCTACTGATGCTCCAAATTACCTGGTTCGGGTTGAAAAGCGAGGAGGCAAACTTACCCAAACCTTTGCGTCTAGGTCCGGGTGGCAAGAGCAGCCCCAGCGACGGCGCGCTGGGGAGCCAAGGCCGGAGGGGGAAAAGCCACACCGGCTTCCGACGGCGCGGCCCAGACCTCTCAGGTACCTCACCTGCGCCTCCACAGGCCCGGGCGCCTGAAGACCACCCGGGATCTCCGCGGCGCGGGGACGCGGGCGTCACCCCGACTGCCCGACCTTAGAGCCCCGGGCGCCGAGCTGAGGCCCAGCTTTTCGGCTATCTCTGCGATTTACCCCGCCCCAGAACACAAAGGAAGGAGGGCCACTTGGGCTGCCACTCCCTCCCTCGGGCGGCAGCTGCACCCCGGCAGGCGCCCGATGGATCTCCGGACGCCACGGCGGCCACTTCACGCCCTCGCGGGTCCCTGATGGCCCACACTCCTCACCCCCTCAAACCCATCAGACCAGGGATAAAGCAACTGCATCCACTTATTACCTCCTGCTCTCCGCCCCAGGGCCGCGGAGCAGACAAAACCCCGCCCTCCCGTCCGCCCAAACCGAACGCGCGCGCCCGCTCTGCCAATAAATATACCCCGTACACCTTGGGGCGGGCACCGCCGCGCGCGCTCCCAGGCCTGTGCCCGCGCGCGCGTGGAGGAGCGTGGGCGTGGCTAAACCACAGGGGCGCGCCGGGCTCCTGCGAGGGGAGAACCAGGCGGTGGCGCGCGCGGCCCGGGCCTATTCCCTTGGGTCTTCGCGACCTTTGCGCGCCCAGGAACTACGATTTCCTCAGGTTCTGGGAAATTGCGTAGAGAAGCGGGAAAGTGGGGTCACCGCCCGGCTCCGAGGCGCTGTGAAGCAGCGAGGATGACTAGGAGGGAAAGGAGGCGAGGCTTCGGGGCGGGGCCCAGCCTGTGAAGGGGCGCGGTCTCCGCCGCCGCTTCGCGAGGAGGCGCTTGCCGCCACGTCCCGCTCCCTCAGGGTGAAGAAGCCTCTTTGGATTTGTTGCTCTCAAGACTTCCAGACATGAACGAGGTGAAGAACCGGAAGAAGTGGGGGCCCAAAGGAGCCCCCGTGGAGCCCGGAAAGCGGAGCGAGGGCGGGAAGAGCCCAGAGGCCCCGGGCGGAGGAGGCGGGGGCTGGGCGGATCCCCGGACGGGCCTGAGTCTGCTGTCGCTGGGGATGTGCTTGGGCCTGGCCTGGTAAGTGGACGCCTGAGTCTGCTGTCGCTGGGGATGTGCTTGGGCCTGGCCTGGTAAGTGGACGCGAGGCCTGGCACGGTCGTCCGTGCGGCCGTCCTGGCCGTGTGTCCGGCCTCCTGTGGTCTCCCCGCTCGCCAGGGGCACGTCCCGGACCCGGCCGCGCCCGCCTCAGCGTCCCTCTAACTTCCCAACCCCAGGCTTGGGGCTTCTGTTCCTCTGTCACGACGCCAGAGCAGGGACAACCCGTTTTGCTTGTTTTTCCTTGATTCTTGTAACTTACTTTTCTTTAGTACTAATAGTATATCCCAACCGCTCAAATGGGGTTGAGGCTAAGGTTTGGGAACGAGATGGCCATTTCTTAAGAGATGCAGATTCGGCCAAACTTTTAGGCGCCTGCTACACGTCAATAGCTTTCCCATTTTTTTTTTACCGTTACTTCCTGTCCTTTTATGCATTTGTCCAGAACATATTTGCCCTTCTCTCCCAAATGCTTAATGGAAATGTTGGCAACTAAAAGAGTTCATTATCTAAATTCCAGATTGGACTTTAATAGTGTAAAACCGCAAAAGTATCTCAGTTGTATTCACTAATTTAAACAGTACGGTTTATATAGTTATAGTAATTAGGGATATATTGGTGTCATAGGGAAAATTGAGTATTAAAGATAATCTTAAAACCAACTTAACTTTCATTTCCCCAATCATTTTCTTTAAGAATAACCTATTTTGTTTTGGCATCTGTTTTATTAGGCACTGCCGATGGACTGGAGAGATTCTTGCCCCTCTATTTGAGAACTAGTAGACTTCCCAGGATCGGAGTTTATTTTGTTTATTGTTTGGGTCTCCACCCACTGAGATAACACTCTATGACAAGGTGAACACATTCATATTCCACAGATGCATACCCCAGGTGTACCGTTTCTCATATATACCCCCATCATGGACACCCTGCACAGTGACCCACCCCTGCCTTTGCCAAAGAACATTCCCCCCATTGCAGTTTCAACCACAGACCTAAGAATCCCCAGATTTCACCTGTTCCTTCCTCCAGATCTCTCCCTAGTTCCATGATAGTCCATCCCAACACCCCACCCACCATGCTCACCCTCACCTTCCAGTGAGGAAGTGACCCCACATCCCTTCACCACCATCACCCTATTCCACTGCCAAACCACCCCTTTACACCCATCATAGGTTCTGCCCATATTGAGCATCAGCTCACCACACACTACTGCCTTTCTTTTTTTTTAAGATTTATTTTTATTTATTTAGATTTATTTTTCTTCCCCCCCCACCACCCCCAGTTGTCTGCTCTCTGTGTCCATTCGTTGTGTGTTCTTCTGTGACCACTTCTATCCTTATCAGCGGCACCGGGAATCTGTGTTTCTTTTTGTTGCATCATCTTGTGTCAGCTCTCAATTTAGTTATTACCTACAATAAAGACATAAAAATTACACATCCATTAGGAAAATTTTATTTGAGTTATATCTTAGCAAAATAATAAAATAATGCTAATAATTTAGCAATAAAGTATTCCTAAAATGAACAGATTCTTTGTTTATTAAAGTAGCCTGTTAATAGTTCTCATAATATCTTTTGCCACAAGAGTTGACGTAAAAATAAACTTTGGTCACTGATTGTGGTAAAATAATTATTCATGGTAATTTTGAGAATAAAAAAATCTATCCTAGTAAAACATTTGAAAGCATTTTCCAAATAAAAAACAAACATTTGACATCTCTTAAAGTATAAAAAGCCCACTAAAATTAAAATAAAGCCATTGAGATCTTTACCAGTAAACACTAGAGTACGTGCTTCAGCATCTAAAAGTTGGTCCATCAAATCTTTACTGATGCTCACTAGACTGGCACTATTTTGGTTTTTAAGATACAACAGTGGATTACTCTTAAATACAACTTATCCATCCTCTCACACTTTGTGTAATTAAGTTGGGGAAACATCTGAACCCTTCTACTACGCAAGCATGAGTTCAAGGCATCACTATATATATATCAGTGTCTTGATCTTTAGGTTTTGGGCCTTTGGAAAGTAAACAGAGATAATGCATAATAAATTTTAGAGTGTGATACTTTAATTTCTGCTGAAGTCAGTCCTGAAACCTTATCTTATGTTAGCTTACTAATAAAGCAGTTTGCCCAAAACTGTATGGCTTGTGTGTCAGTTTGTATACCTCATTTCTAAACTCTAAAGAAACTGTTCAGATAAGAGGAGAAAAAAATTCTTTTTTCAAAACTCTACAAGATTATAAAGTTAATAAACAAGATGTAAATAGAATCTTTCACACAAACTTATTTAATAGGAAGTTAATTAGGGAAGCTGATTTGGCTCAATAGATAGAACACCTCCCACGTGGCAGAGCCATGTGGTAGAGAAAGGGAGAGAAATAAAAAAATAAAAAAAGTTTTTTTTAGAAGTTAATCAATTGGAAGTTCCACTGTGAAAAAAATTTTTGTTTAAAGTTTTTATTGGAAATTTCAACAGATTTTTTTTTTAAAGATTTATTTCTTTCCCCAATCCCCCATCCCACCCCCACTGTCTGCTCTCTGTGTTCATTTACTATGTATTCTTCTGTGTCCACTTGTATTCTTGGCGGCACCAGGAATCTGTCTCTTTTTGGTTGTGTCATCTTGCTGCATCAGCTCTCCTTGTGTGTAGTAGCACTGCTTCTGGGTGGGCTGTGATTTCTCGCAGGGGGCAGCTCAATGCAGGGCACACTCCTTGCACATGGGGCCTCCCTACAGGAGGGACACCCCTGCGTGGCACAGCACTCCTTGCACACAGTAGTGCTGCGCGTGGGCCAGCTCACCACACAGGCCAGGAGCCCTGGGTTTGAACCCTGGACTTTCCATATGGTAGGCAGACATTCTATCAGTTGAGCCATGTCTGCTTCCCTCAACAGATTTTTAAATTGCCTTTACAAAGGTTTTTGATAGCATTTGTGGTAACTATATAAACTTTCTCTATAAATCATTTATACTGAAAAATCTTAGCTAATCCAATTTCTCAGAGTTTCTTTGTTTTTTGTTTTTTGTTATGTGGCATTTTATCTAAAAGACAGGTTTTCCTTTCAATGCTCTACTTTTTAAAGTGGAATATTGTCAATGTTTTCCCGAACATTATGTGTTGTGCTTAAAATGAAGCTGTAGATGGTGAAAAACATAGGACTAAATGGGTGCTGTCCCTAGTAGTGACCCTCAGACTTCCTTTTTTATAGAGGTCCGTAATAACAGTTTCCTTTATTATTTGCCTCTTTTTCATTATTAAGTTGAAATAGAGAAAATCCTGTAAATGTAAGTCCTCAATCAGCTGCCATGTCCTCTATGGTTATGCTTAGAGTTCTAAGGGAAACAGGCCTGGGGCTTATACCAAGTGTAGGTGGGAGGTAACTCTGATCCAAAAGAAAGGGCCACGGTACTAAGAGAGAACAGCTGATATATTATGTGCTGGGCATTGTTCTAGGAGCTTTATCCATATGAACCTTCTTGATCCCTATGACAGCCATATGAAATATGTATTATTATGAGGAAACTACAGCAAAGGTAAATAACTTGCCCAAGGTGGTTATACAACAGTAGATGTTAGAGCCAAAGGTAACCTAGCTCCACAGTCCTTAACTTCTATGATAAACTGCCTCCCTTTTATATTAATCCAAACAACGGCCAAGATCCTAGAGATGGAAATCCCTAGTCCAGAGCTAATAATAATCCTTTTCTTCCTTCCACTAGAAGCTGTACCACTTAACAGACCCTAGTTGTTTTGTCTTTTACCCTCATATAACTCTTCAGAAGACAAAGTGGGGAGGCCTTGAACTCCTCATAAAATATACCTATGACTCAAAAAGGAAGCACCTTGGATACTACCTAGGGTAAAAATTTGAAAAATTATTAATTTTTTGGAACTGAAGGAGCATTCTCTCACAGTACTTTCTTGGCTTCTAGAAAATTACTCTCTTTAGTGGTAAATGAGTTAATATGTATAAAGCACTTAGAAAAGTGGTAAATCTAAGTGGAAAATAAAACAAATACATTTTCTCTCAGCAACACCATGGAGACCACTTTTTTTTTTTATTAGTAACACTAAGGGAAATTTGTGCTTTTTTTTTTTAGATACACTATTATTTACTGAGGATTAATCCTTTTTTGGAGGGTTGGGGGATAGTGAGGAGGGGATGAACAAAAAAACCATATGCAGTATCATCAGACATGATAATATTTCAACTAACAACACAGTTTTATTCAAGCTTTTCTTAATGTTTGGATTTGAAGAGAAGTCCAGGAATAGACAGTATTAAAATATTTAACAAAATGAAAGTCTTATAATATATTACTGTAATGGATCAATTTTCACACACAGTCTCATAATAATAAATGTATTCTGAATGGACGTTCTCTAGGATAAATCTATGAGGATCACTGTTGAGTAATGAAAGAAATTAAACCTATTTCTTGAGAGCAGACCTCCATAGTTGGCAATAGATAGGTTTTGTTAGTCCTCATATAAGCCAACATTCTGAAAAAAGGCTGTTAAAAGCCAAGAAAGAAACATCCAGTCAAAAAAGTATTATGGAAACATCTTAAAAAGGAAAAGTGAAGTTGGAGGACTCTCCCTTCTGGACTTTAAATCATATTACTTAGCTACAGTGGTAAAAACCGCATGGTACTAGCATAAAGATAGACATATAGATCAATGGATTGAACTGATTTTTCAGAAACAGACCCTCACATATATGGTCAAGTGATTTTTGACAAGCCTCTCAAGCCCACCCAGCTGGGACAGAACAGTCTATTCAACAAATGGTGCTGGCAGAAATGGATATCCAAAAGAGGACCCCTATCTCATACCTTATGCAATAATTGTATCAAAATGTATACAATTGTATCAAAATGTATCAAAGACCTCAATATAAAGCCAGAACCATAAACCTCCTAAAAGAATGTATGAAAACATCTTAAAGACTTAGTGGTAGGTGGTGAATTCTTAAACTTTACACCAAAAGCACGAGCAACAAAAGAAAACATGGATAAATGGGACCTCCTCAAACTTAAACACTTGCCATTCAAAGGGCTTCATTAAGAAGGTGAAAATGCAGCCTATTCAATGGGAGAAAATATTTGGAAACCACATATCCGAAAATGTTTTGATTTCCATGCTACATAAAGAGAGCATTCAACACTAAAAAAACAAGCAATCCAGTTTAAAAATGGGCAGGGGAGGGAAGCGGATTTGGCTCAATGGATAGAGCATCCACCTACCACATGGGAGGTCCAGGGTTCAAACCCAGGGCCTCCTGACCCGTGTGATGAGCTGGCCCCCGCACAGTGCTGATTGATGCACACAAGGAGTGCTGTGCCACGCATGGAGGAGCCCCACGCGTAAGGAGTGTGCCCTGTAAGGAGAGCCACCCAGCACGTGAAAAGCGCAGCCTGCCCAGGGTGGTGCCACATACACAGACAGCTAATGCAGCAAGTTGATGCAACAAAAAGAGACACAGATTCCCGGAGCTGATGACAAGAATACAAGCAGACACAGAAGAACGCACAGCGAATGGACAGAGAGGAGACAGCTGGGGGGGTGGGGTGGGGTGGGGCAGGGAAGGGGAGAGAAATAAAAATAAATAAAATTTTTAAAGGGTAGGGGAGCAGATGTGGTTCAAGCAGTTGAGCACTCACCTACCACACGGGAGCTCCCGGATTTCATTCCAGGTGCCTCCTGGAGAAGGCGAGTAAATAATGACCAGACAGACAAAAGAACCATCTAGAGGAGGGAGGGATTAAAAAAAAGGGGGGGAAAATGATATGGGATACATGATAATATGGATGAATCTTGTAGGCATTGTGCTAAGTGAAACAAGCCAGACACAAAGGATGAAGATTGCATGGTTTCACTAACATGTACTAAATATGAAGAATTAATATGTGGAGATAAAACCTAGAGTATAGGTTATTAGGAGATAAGAGAGGGCTGCAAAGGAGCACTGATGCTTAATGTATGTAGAAGTTTTAATTGACTGTAAAAGTGTAGAAATGAATAGAGTTGATGGTAACACATAGTGAGTAGCATCTGGTTTATAAATAGGATTGTGGCTGAAAAGGGTAGTCTAGGGATATAAATGTCAAATGAAAGAAAGCTAGAGAATAATCTAGGGACTGGATAACGCATTGATCCCAGAGGTGAATGAGAATTTTGGTTAATGGCACAAATGCAAGACTGTCTTTCTGTGAACTAGAATGGTTGTCTGTCACTATTGCAGGATGATGGGAATGTGGAGAAGCATGGGGAAAATACAATGATGTAACCTATGGACTACAGTTAACAGCAATACTTTAATATTCTTGCATCGATGCCAAAGATATACTGTGTTAATAATAGGGGAATATGGAAAAAATATGCCAAATGTATGCTATGGACCATAGTGGTAGTAGTCTGATGATATTATCTCATAATTTGTAAGAAATGTCCACAACAGTGTGGTTTGCTGGTGAAGGGTTGTTGTATGGGAATTCTACACATGTGCATGATTGTTTTGTAAGTTCACAACTTCTGTAATAAAAATATGTTTAAAAAAAAAAAGCATTATGGAGAGGACTTTTCCATGTGACAGAAAAGCTGAGGACCCAAGGGTTCTCTGCCAGGCAGCAAGAATGCTACAGACCCTAAAAAGAAGCAAGCTTTACAGCCAGTGCCTTCACTTGGACTTCTGACCTCTGAAACCAACCAGCACGGTTCCTAAAAGGAAGATAGGTTATTTCTCATGGCATTTGTTTTGTCTGTTCCTGTTCAGGTGGAGAGAATGCCTGTATCCTAACCTCCCAAATTATAAGAGTTTAAATGGCTTTCCAGTGATTTTTGCATGCAAGATTGCTAGAAGAGAGCAATTAGCAATCAGTGTGGTTCATCACAGATCTACCAGATTCAGACATATTCTCCCAGATATCCATGGAACAAGCTTCATGCTCTTTTGTTTTGGAGACTCACAGGATTCTGTACAGTTGAATTCCCTCAGGATTTCTCTTAATCTGAGGATTCCAGGGGGAACACACCCCTTTCTTGTGTCATGAATCCCTCAGTTCTCATCTGGCACCAAGAATGCCTGATTCTAGAAACCATCCATCCCTCGGTGTATCCTGCAGTTTTGCCCAATTCAACTAATCCATTTTAATTTATTTAATATATATTATCCTAGATGGGAAATTGAGAGGTTGAGCTAATCAGTGGATTTTTCCTCATCTTTAATTATTTTAAAAGGATACAAATATACAACTCTTGAGAAAATACTGCAAATAGAGCATAATTAAATCATGCAATCTATGGAAATATTCTAAGTACAAAGATTAATTAGTATTAATATTTTATTCTCATTTTAACTAGTATTAACATTTTTTTCTGTTTTAGGTGTTCTTTTTCAAATTATATTATAGATTATTATTGGGATCTAATCATGGAATGATTTAGAAAAGAACAGAATCCTTAAGTAATTTTAAATGGGGAATATATTTAAGACTTTGCAAACTGATATTTAAAGATAATTTTGATTAATCCCATGATCTAGGATTAATCCTTGCCTTCTGCATCCCCACTTTGGGACTGGGTGAAATCAGTTCTACCTCTCTTTTTCTCTCATTCATCAACCCTGTGTACCCTGTTTACTTCTTCTCAAAAGACTATTTCCATGATATTAGAAGAAAAAAAAAAATCATACGTCTTTGAAAATTAGGGTGACATTTTATAATAACCAGAAGTTTTGATTTAAAATTCATATTAGCCATGGGAGAAAAGTCATTCTGTTACTTGAAAAACACACACAAAAAAAATTCCATTTTAGCGGTGGACCATTTACAGCAACAGTTAACCTAATGATGCTACTTAAGAAACTGAAACATCACCACCTTTGAAAGATGCACATACAAATAGCTGTACCCACTCATAAAAATCTTTCACCTCTCAATTGAGCTTTGGAATCTTTTAATGTTTGTCTTTCACTGAGTCAATTTTACAAAATATGGTCAATTAGTGATTCTCAGCTTGGTTAAACAGATCAACTGGGGAGCTTTAAAAATGTCCAATATACAAGGCTCATCCCAGACCAATTAAGTCAGAACCTCTATGGGTGGAACTCTGGTATCAAAAATTAAAGCTGCCAGGTGATTCCAATATGCAGCAAAGCTTTTTTTTTCTCTCTCTCCCTTTCCCCCACCCCCCACCCCAGTTGTCTGTTCTCTGTGTCTATTTGCTGTGTCTTCTTTGTCCACTTCTGTTGTTGTCAGCGGCACGGGAATCTGTGTTTCTTTTTGTTTCGTCATCTTGTTGTGTCAGCTCTCCGTGTGGGCGGCTCCATTCCTGGGCAGGCTGAGTGACTCTCCCTGCGGGGCACACTCCTTTGCGCGTGGGGCTCCCCTACGCGGGGGACACTGCTGCATAGCACGGCACTCCTTGCACACATCAGCACTGCGCATGGGCCAGCTCCACACGGGTCAAGGAGGCCCAGGGTTTGAACTGCAGACCTCCCACGTGGTAGATGAACGCCCTAACCACTGGGCCAAGTCTGCTTCCCTGCAGCAAAGCTTTCGAACCACTGGTCTAGGGCCTCTAATTTAAGAAGGAGCTTCACATGGTCCTGTTCCACTGTTCCTTGATAACTCAATAAATATATAGAGTTCCAACTGCTATTTTTTCTGAGCCTGAATAGAGTCAAAGTAGATTAACCAAAATGGTATAGATTCAGAGGCATCTGTTTGTGCTTGCTCATTTCCAGGTCCTCTACAAACAATTATCCCTTCATTGTTTTTAAGGTTGGGATAGCTTTTTATGCTTCTAACTTCCACTAATTTACTAGGTGAAGAATACACTCCAATTTTAGAATGTCATCTAAAGTACACCTATATGAGTTATATTACCAAGTATAACCAGTTGTTCAGTTTATAGACCTTGCGTTGCGTATGTGTTCTATTGTCACTTTGTCAGTGGCTCTCTTCTGTTTTCATAATGTTGACTCTTATGTTCATTTGCAGCTTCTAATTACCATCACCTCTCTTCCTTGCATACATACATCTATTGCAGATATTGCTCCATCTCACTCATTGGGCTGTGATGTGAACATGAGCAATGTTTTACTCATCTTTACACGAGAAATACGGTTAAACCAGTGCCTACTACATAGAAGGCTCTCTAGAAAAAGATGAAATAAACTGATAAAAGCTGTAGCTACCCATACTAGAATTCATGTTGCTCTTCCCAAAAATGTATATAATATTCCTTTAAAATTCAGATTTAAATGGGTATGAATTAGACAATAGTGCTTTTTTTCCTTCTTCTCTAGGTTTGTATTTCAACAGTCGGAAAAGTTTGCAAAGGTGGAAAGCCAGTACCAGTTACTGAAAATAGAAACCAAAGAATTCCAAGGGCTTCAAAGTAAAATCAGTTTAATTTCAGAAAAGGTAATTATTAACTGATGTATTTGGCAACATTTTCCCATTTTTCTTTCCTACTACCATCTCCCTTCCACAGCACAGAACTCTCCTGACTTTCAGACCATTGCTGCTATTAATATAACTCTCACTGGTCTTCCTACCTCCTGAAATTCTCCCTTCAATCCAATTTAGACTCAGATTGCATTTTGAAAGTACAAAAGATTTATTTATTTTTCTTCCCCTTTCCCCCCATTTTCTACTCTCTGTGTCCATTTGCTGTGTGTTCTTTGACATGAATATGCATACCTAATATCAGCATTAACAAAGCTGTGGTTTGGGTCTGTCTTGTGTTCCCTTTTTTTTTTTTTTAAAGATTTATTTCTTATTTCTCTCCCCTTCCCCACCCCCCCTCCCCCAGTTGTCAGCTCTCTGTGTCCATTTGCTGTGTGTTGTTCTGTGTCTGCTTGCATTTTTATCACATGGCATCGGGAAACGGTCACTTTTTTTCTTGCATTATCTTGCTATATCAGCTCTCTGTGTGTTGGCACCACTCCTGGGCAGGCTGCGCTTCTTTCGCACGGGGCAGCTCTCTTTGCGGGGCACATTCCTTGCTTATTGGCACGGTACTCCTTGTGCGTGGCAGCACTGCATATGGGCCAACTCACCACATGGGTCAGGAGGCCCTGGGTATCGAACCCTGGACCTTCCATGTCGTAGGTGACACTCTATCAATTGAGCCACAACCACTTCCCACAAGTATTTTTTATAAAGCAAATGTTATTGTTGTAAAAGAGTAAAATGTTCATATTGGTGTGATCTTAATTTTCTGTTTAAACAACAGATACCTAGGACTTTGAAAATATGATTGATCATTAAGTAGAAAATTGGAATATGAATAGCATTTATTGGGGGAAAAAATCCATCAAACTTTACTTTCTGCTTTGTAAGCATGAATTTCATATGCACATAACAATGACTAAATAAAAATAAGTATTGTATGAAAAACTAAAATAACACCCATGTCTACATTGTGTTTCTTCAACCTGCAAATCCCAGTTTCCACCAGATGTATTATTACTGTGATTCTGAGAAATGTGAGAAATTTTTGTAATTCCCACACCTCTCAGGAGAGGATTAGCTGCAATCAATAAGGCATCATGTGGGCCTTACCAAGGACCAAGCTATCACTGGGAAGCTTGCCTTGTTTGCTCATTTATTCATTTGGTACACCTTTACTCTTTTCTAACATAGACTTGTTTTTATGCTTGACACCAGGATGAGCAAAGATGTTAAAAGAATAGATATGGAATGGAGGACCGCAAACAGGGTATAGGTCTTGCCGCTTCATGCACAGGATAAGCATATACCTACCCAGAAGTGAAAAGCCGTGAATGAAAATTATGCATACCTTGGCAAATGCCAGGAAATTCCATTGAAGAAGAGCCTAGAAGCCTCTAGGCTTCTAGAAAAGTGACCTTGCACAAATCACCTTAACTTTTCTTGGCCTCCATTTCATCACTAATTAAATGAGAATAAGAGGATTTTTATAAGGGTCAGATGAGATATAAAGTATGTGTAAGCTCTTTAAAAACTTTCAAACACTAAGGATTTAGTTCTTTTTTTAAAAAGTGAAAAACTATTAACCCAACATAACTGCTAGTTACTGTGGTATATTTGTCACTATATATTAATATTTATATTTGCAGATGCAATCTTGAGACTTTTACTGATCTGGAAAGTTGATCTTGTATTTAGGGTATATAGCCTACAGGTTATACGTGAAGCTCTGGTGAAGAACCTAAACAAGAAACTACCTTAGACAAAGATAAGCTTGCCTTTTCAAAATTACTGATAATAAAACAACTAAATCTAACATACAAGTGCATCTCAGAATCTGATTTTAAAAGAAATTTGTATTCTAGCTAGAAGTATATTAAAAATGATTTTTGATCAAAGTTTCAGAGTGGTCTTATTGTATTAGTCAACACTGATAGACATTTTTCCCAGCTTTCACCTAGAACTGTTATAGGTATTGATTGGGGTGTGTCTAGAAAGCTCATGGCCTTTCTTATTCCTGAATATTAATAAACATGTTTTTTGTATCCTGAGACATGGGGACTATGAAAAGGCCTAAGACAAGATCTCTTCCCCTAAAGAATTTAGGTTTCCCATCTTTACCTGGTGTCTTAGTTTCTCCTAGGGATGCTGTAACAAGGTATCATAAATTGGGTGGCTTAAAGCAGTAGAAATGTATTTTCTAACAGTTCTGGAGCACAAAAGTCCAAATTAAGGTGCTGACAAGGCCATGCTTCCTCTGATATCTGTAGGTTTCTGGTGGTCAAGAATCTGTGGCGTTTTTTGGCTTGTGGCAAAACTCAGTCTCTGCTTCTATCACATGCTGTCCTCTCTGCCTGCCTGTTTGTGCATCCAAGTTTCTGCCCCTTCTAAGGACACCATTCAATATTGAATTCAGGCCCATCTTCGTACATTTTGGCGTCATCTTAACTAATAACATCTTTAAAGATCCTGTTTCCAAATAGGATTATATTTATGATGTGAGGGCGTAGGACTTGAACAAGTCTTTTTGGCAGGGCAAAATTCAAACCATAACACCCAGCTAATTCATCAGTCTGTTGAATAGTTAGATTTTGGAGTCACTTCTAAGCCTTTCCTCATTGCCCTACCCACTTCATAGCTCTCCTCTAAGCATCCATTTCTCCCTGGGCTAATTCCCTTGTGACACTAATGACAATATATTGTGATTTTTTTGTTGTTGTTAACTTGTTTGTCTCCTTACTGCTTATTAGACAAAATACTATTATTCAACTCTATGTCCATAGCACCTAATAAAGTTGCTAGCTTGCAGAAGGCATTCAGTGAATATTGAAACTCTAGAATATATGATGTAAAGGATCGTCTCCCCTATCAAATTGTGAATCAGGGACTATGTTTTATCTTTTTATAGTCAGTGTCTAGTACAAAGTCTGGCACAGAGTGAACTCTCAAAAATTACTCAATTATATGTGCTACATGCCAAATATGTGGCAATACATAATACAGTAGGTGCAAGGAATTCAGGCTGTCAGGGCTAAGCCTATGGAAGAATGTTGTACTAAGGAACTGAGAATTGGTCTGAGCCTTGAAGTAAGGACAGTTTTTAGCTAAGCAAAGAGGAAAGGGGAATAGCATATGAAAAGACCCTGAATTTAGAACTTCATCCTAGAAGTATTAAGAAACATCACAGGGGGGAAACGGACTTTGGCCCAGTGGTTAGGGCGTCCGTCTACCATATGGGAGGTCCGCGGTTCAAACCCCGGGCCTCCTTGACCCGTGTGGAGCTGGCCATGTGCAGCGCTGATGCGCGCAAGGAGTGCCCTGCCACGCAAGGGTGTCCCCCGCGTGAGAGCCCCATGCGCAAGGAGTGCGCCCGTGAGGAAAGCCGCCCAGCGTGAAAAGAAAGAGCAGCCTGCCCGGGAATGGCGCTGCCCACACTTCCCGTGCCGCTGACGACAACAGAAGCGGACAAAGAAACAAGACGCAGCAAATAGACACCAAGAACAGACAACCAGGGGAGGGGGGGGAATTAAATAAATAAATAAATCTTTAAAAAAAAAAAAAAAAAAGAAACATCACAGGGTTTTGTTGTTGTTGTTGTTGTTGTTGTTGTTTTAAGCAACAATGGCCATTTTTTAAAGATTTTTTTTTCTCTCCCCGGCTCTGCCTTCCACCATTGTTTGCTCTCTGTATCTATTCACTATGTGTTCTTCTGTGTCCGCTTGTATTCTCATCAGGCAGCACTGGGGATCTTGTCTCTTTTTGTTGCGTCATCTTGCTGTGTTGGCTCTCCATGTGTGTGGCACCACTCCCGGGCAGGCTGTAGTTTTGTGCAGGGCAGCTCTCCTTATGCAATGGGTGGGGGGGGCACCCTTATGCAGGGGCATCCCTGCATGGGCCGACACTCCTTGCACGCAGCAGCTCTGGGCGTGGGCTAGCTCACCACACGAGCCAGGAGGTCCTGGGCACCAAACCCTTGGACCTCCTATTTGGAAGGCGGACACTCTATCTGTTGAGCCACATCCACTTCCCAATCACAGGTTTTTTTAACAACTGTGTACCATGTGCATAGTAATTTTTTAAAGATTAATCTGGTGGCAGTATATAGGTTGTTTAGTGATAAAGTGACTGGAAGCAGGTATTAAATAATAATTTCTCTATAATACTTACCTTGATTGTCAAAAGCTGAGTCAGTTGTGCCACCTAAGTTCTTTAATAACTATTTTCCTGTCTTAGTGGATATAGATTGGTCTTTCTCCCCATTTAAACTAGGTTGCTTAAGGGCATAACTCAGTTTTGTTCGCCTATGTTATCATCAACAAAGTGCTGCAAGCATTTTATAAAGTAAGGATCATTGCGAAGCCTCCCTGTAGTCTTCTAAAGCTGTTACCTATGTGTAGATGTAAACTAAAAGTAGTCCACAACCTGACCCTGCTAGATTCCAGATAAAATTAGGAGATGCTAGGGCTTAACATCATTTACAAATACTTAGAACACTTTACCCATTTGATCAGAATTGTCTCTCTAAACTTTTTTTTTTTATTTTTACCTTTGTTATGTCTGTAAGATTTGGTTCTGGTATCTTCTCTGCAAGAAGTTGGTCAACATACATTTTTTCAGGCAGAAACTTTTCCAGAGTCGTAGGATTTAGGAAAAGTAAATAAATTTTATCACTAAGTCGAAGTTTTTAAAAAGTGAAATAACCATAAAAATGACATCTATATGTATGCTGTACTTCAGACTTTTTAAACAGTATTTGTCTTTTAAATATGGCTCCTCGAAAAATGGACTGATATTTAGGACCATAAATTCAAGTGTATGTTTTTCTAACATAGGGGTTTAATCTACTAATTTTGTTTAAATAGGTTAAAACAACTACTAAAGTAATAAATGTTTTTGTCAGTATCATTCTGATATTATAAGTGGGTAGTTTAGACATCTTCAGAATTTGAAATTAGCATGTTATATATGAGATTTCTAAAGTATGTTTCTCTATTGTAACATTTATTAAGTAGCCTTGGGAATTGTTTTGTGTTATAAATGCAGCTTGAGTCTACTGAAAGTATCCTGCAGGAAGCTTCCTCATCCATATCTTTGGTGACCCAGTTTGAGCAGGAACTGTCCAGCCTCCAAAGCATCATGCATGGTGTTCAGAACAGTGAAGAAGTACTCACTCAAAAGATGCAGAGCCTTAATGAGAAATTCCAGAATGTTACCGATTTCTGGAGGAGAAGTCTAGAAGAAATGAATGTTAATACAGACATTTTAAAAGCAAAACATATACATTCTCAAGTTACTGTCCAAATTAATTCAGCTGAACAAGGAATAAAACTGCTCACCGAAAGGCTGAAAGATTTGGAAGACAGTACACAAAGAAATATTAGAACAATAAAAAGACAAGAAGAAGAGGATCTTTTCCGAGTAGAGGAACAGCTTGACTCTGATACAAAAGCAGTTGAAAAGTTAGAAGAAGAACAGCATGCTCTTTTTGCTAGAGATGAAGATCTTACTAATAAACTTTCTAACTATGAACCCAAAGTTGAAGAATGCAAGTCACATTTACCAAAAATTGAAAGTGCTATTCGCTCTGTTCTCAGAGTCTCTCAGGATCTGATAGGGACAGAAAAAAAAATGGAAGATTTGACTCTGCAGATGTTTAATATGGAAGATGATATGCTGAAAGCAGTGTCTGAAATAATGGAGATGCAAAAAACTCTTGAAGGAATTCAGTATGACAATAGCATACTAAAAATGCAGAATGAATTGGATGTTCTAAAAGGAAAAGTTCACAATTTTATAGTACATTCGAGTACAAGGGAAAAAGGAAATTTGGAAGAATATAATCTAGAAAATAAAGGAATTGGTGATGACTTTTAAACTCACTAATTCATTTTGATAAACCATATTATTTTATATGTAAATTGATTAGTTCTATAATTCTGAGTTATTAAGATGTGCCTCACTTTATTATCATGCATTTTTGGCAAATGCTTGAGATATCTACACAATGGGCTATCCAGATAATCAAAGTTTATCTTTTCAAGCACTGAAGCTTATTTCATTTTAATCCTTTTAAATATAAAATTTTCTAAAATATATATTTCTCTACTTTCTAAAGCAATTTACTTAATAATTCTTAATGTTTTCCATAATGTGTGGACATCATTATGAATTTTACCTATTATATTGAACCCATATATATAGTGATTCTCTAGGAGTTATTGAAGCGTATTTACCACCTCACTAAGTGAGCCCATCTTCTATTTTTCAAACCTTAGATCTGTTTTTTATATTTTGTATGTTTTAATTCTGTCTTCAATAAAAGGTATAGCATGTACGGGAGAGGGACATTGGTATGATGAATTTGGACTTTTTATAATTGTGAAGGCTAAGAAACTTTTTTGCTCTTTGTTAAGAGTCTAAACTATGTTACAGATACTTGTAAGAATTTTGTTTAAAATAAGAGTAAAAATGTTATTGATGGCCTTTCCTATGAATTAAGTGTGTATGCTTTGAAGTATAGACTTTTGGAATATGTTTGTATACTTGGGATTTTTTTTTAAGGTTCAGACTGTGTTACAGACTCTTGAGTTTGCTATATATGTGACCTCTAGATAGATTAGTTTACTTACAATCAAAATACACCAACAAACCTGTGGTCTATTTTAAAAAGAAAAAAACAGCATAATGATGAATTATGATAATTAAAGACACGTTGTTATTTTAAATAAATCTTTAAAAAAGCACTATTCAATATTAAATTACATT
The DNA here is from genome assembly GCF_030445035.2 of Dasypus novemcinctus. Classification (NCBI taxonomy): domain Eukaryota; kingdom Metazoa; phylum Chordata; class Mammalia; order Cingulata; family Dasypodidae; genus Dasypus; species Dasypus novemcinctus. The sequence continues at coordinate 82,645,943 of NC_080684.1, read as the reverse complement.
TTTGTATCTGTGTGATAAGTTTTATATAAACCACTCTCATAAAGAGTACTGAATCAATTTTAAAATTTTTGCACAAATAAATCACTTCTACACAACACTAATTTTTTTTCATTTTTGGATGTAAGTTTTAAAATATATAGTATTAATAGCTCCTTAAATTGTGCCTAATGATTCCAAGCTGTTGGCTAAGTGTACTTTTATATTTTATAATGAAAAATGTTGATTTACTAACCTGCATGATTTCATAGTAAACTAAACCTGCAAACTACAAAGTTAATGGTATTATTTTTATCAACCTAATTGTAGGTCTGGGTAGGAATCTAGAATCTTGATCAAAGCTTGATATAAAATTATAAAATAATACTGTAAATTCATCAAACACAAAAATTCATTTCTTTATAGATTTACTTCATATTTGCACAGTGGACAAAAACTCTGCAGTAACTCAGCTTCTTTTCGTTTTTAGTTCAGTTATGTAACTATTAGTTTAATATAAATCAAATTGCTCCATCTCAGCTTGACACAGCAGGGGAAGAGAGAACTAGCATTTTGGAGCTGTTATGTGCCAAATTCTGCTAAGAGATAATGCATTCATCATCATCATCATCATCATCATAGCAGCAGCTCCATGTATTGAATATCTGTGGTCTCCCAGTCATTGTGCTAGGAACTTTCCTTGTATCATCATGTATCCTCATAACAGCTTTGCTAGCTATTAGACCCATTTTATGAATGAAGAAATCGAAGCTCAGCACATTTAAGAATATTAAATCACACTGGTAGGGCTGTCCAACGCCAGTGGCCACAGACTTGCCACCGTATAATACAGCCTGAAACTCCTCAACCAGGGGAGGGAGAAATCACAAGAAATCTGTCAGTAGTCCATTTTGAAATTTTAGAGGGCAGTAATTCAGCCAAATGTGTACTACCATGTCACGATTAAATAGAGAAGTCCCTCAAAATCTCTAACTGTGCCCTAAAATTGTTTCAGCCTTAAGTATAGTAAGAGTCAATAAATATTGGGGAATAGCTGGAAAGCAGTGGCAAAGAGCCCTAAAATGGAATATTTTCTAATCCAGACTTTACACCTGTGTGTGTTTACCCTAGGGCTTAGGTTTTTAATCAGTAAAAGAGGGAAATGTACCAATCTCTAAAATCCCTTCTGGCATAAAGTGGTTTTAAATTGTACAGATCACAATTTCCAAGTCCTTTACTTAAGTTCAAAGATATTTTAGTAAAGTTTTTAGAGGGCAGACTGGACTGACAGATGGCTCCCTTACCCATGTTGCTGTGCTTGTAGATTCAGACAATAGTTAACATAGAACAGTATCTAGTTTAGTCCCTTGCATATCTGATAAGAACTTGGCAAATATTCAAAGTATTGACCAAATCTTTCAAGCTACCAATAGATTCCAGCTTTTCTGACCATCATAGGCAGATAGTATAACCAAGACCTAAGTAATTAAAAAAAAAAATAATTCAGTACAATTTTTAGTCTATTGCAACACTGTATTGAGTTTATACCTTAGTAAAGATCAATAGAAACTCATGATAAATTACTTTTCTAAGCTACCAAGAGAAACACTGACCCATCTAAAAATAAACTCTTTTTGAGGTGTTTTAATTGTGTAGTGCTATTGAGTACATTTACTGTACCAGGATATATTAATAAATGATGATCTAATAATGAAATAGATGAAGTCTATTTCAGCAAATAAACTTTATTGCAAAACCTTCCCCTTAAAAATAAAATATGGTTTTGCAGTCACTACTTGATTTCCTTCAAGCCAGTCCTTAATGTCATATACACAATAACATTTTCATAAGCTAACTTCTCTAAATGCAGCATAAACCTACTGAGAAAAACCCCCAAATATATTTTGAAACCCAATATATGTAATGGAGGAGGGGTGTTGTTACATTGAATTAACTGTTCTACTGCACCATTTCAGTAGTTCATTGCAATTCTTTTTGCAAATATATAGCTACTCCTTTTTAAAATGCCTATCAGAATAAGATTCTAAGCATATTAAAGTTTTATTTGCATTAAGTAAAGCCAATTTATGTTAACCAGAATAAGCTCAAGAGATTAGCTGAGTAGGCCAGAAAATTATAATTAAGGTAATTCATATATCCATAATAAAAAACATTTTGAAGAAATACACAGTAATTTTGGGAAAAAAACTTAATGGTTTTTTTTTTAAGATTTATTTATTTATTTATTTCTCTCCCCTCCCCCCCCCCATTGTCTATTCTCTGTGTCTATTTGCTGCTGCGTTGTCCTCTTTGTCCGCTTCTGTTGTTATCAGCGGCATGAGAATCTATGTTTCTTTTCGTTGCGTCATCTTGTTGTGTCAGCTCTCCATGTGTGCGGTGCCATTCCTGGGCAGGCTGCACTTTCTGTCCCACTGGGCGGCCCTCCTTACGGGGTGCACTCCTTGCCCGTGGGGCTCCCCTATGCGGGGGACACCCCTACGCGGGGGGGGGACACCCCTGTGTGGCACAGCACTCCTTGCGCGCATCAGCACTGCGCATGGGCCAGCTCCACACGGGTCAAGGAGGCCAGGGGTTTGAACCGCGGACCTCCCATATGGTAGACAGATGCCCTAACTACTGGGCCAAGTCCACCGCCCTTAATGGTTTTAGATTAAACTGTTTATCTTATTTTGTAAAGAAGATTTTTTATTCCTGGTTTTCTTTTCTATGTTTTAAATAATTCATTTGTTGACATTTATTTCCTAAACTATAAACTCCCTAAAGGCAGAGACTCTTTTGCTCATACAGGCATATAGAAGATACCCAATAAATGTTATGAACCAAACTTTGTGGTTATTAGTAGAAAGCTATAGGCAATCTCCTACTTTAAAACATAATGCTAAAACAACAGAAAAAGAAATTTTAAAAATATAGACAACATGAAAAAAGAAAAACATGTTTTCCTAGAAAAGGAACTAACAGTTAAATGATTGCCATATATTATGAATGGGATTCCCTTTTCCATAGTAATCACGAAGAATATGTCTTTGAGCATAGTCTTTGGCAATATATTTCTAGCATTTTGCATTTTTTCTTTATTTTTCTTCATAGTTAAGTATACAATAGAGTCTTAAATTAATTTTCTGATTGAAGATAATATTCTCACCTATCAATTCCCATCTTTGTCTTAATTTCCAAATTTGTATTAAGTTTATGGGACCAAACCATCTTATCACTAAAATCAGCACTTTAATTTTCCCTTTCCCTCTCAATTATATTAACCGATAGCAAAATGCAATAAAATTCCAACTATTCAAAATGCAATAAAATATTCAACTTCCCCAACACACACAACAACAAAAACAAAAACAAAAAATGTTGGCAAGTAGTTGGATGGGTCAAAATGCTCATCAGCTGATGTGTCCAGGTTAAACCAAGAAGGCAATTTGAATATATAATGTATTGGAGGAGAGGAGAGATGGCATTGAAACATGAGAACCATGTGTATTTGGAATCACAGAACTTTAGAGCCTTGGAGATGTTCTTGTTGTGTTTTTACATATCTGTCTTCTGTACTAAACTGAGTGGAGGATACAACCCAAGTTACAGTCATCTTTATGGGCTTCACACTTGACATGCTTACTAGGAATTTGAGAGTTAGCTGAATTGAATAATGCAAGGTCTCACAGATAGTTAGATACCCCAGAAAATGATTCATAAAAGTTATAGGACAATAAGGCACATACATTGTTGGTCTTTGACAATGGTCCCTTCATTGTAGCACTTGTTATAACACTACAAACAAGCTTGTGTTTCAGAAGTTGTATGGCAGTATTTCAGTCTCCAAATCTACCAAAGCTGATCTGGAGGCTTCCTCCCTGCCTCTCCAGCAGCTACAAAAACACATCACACCATTTGCAAAAAAGAAAGAAAGAAGGGAGGGAATGAGGGAGGGGAGGAGGGAACCCCTACCTCATACTATATACAAAAATCTACTCAAAATGGACTGAAGACCTAAATATAAAAGCTAGAACTATCAAACTTATAGAAGAAAATGTAGGGAAGCATCTTCAGGATCTTGTGTTAGGCAATGGTTTCTTAAGACTTTATACCCAAAGCACAAGCCAAGAAAAGAAAAAAACAGATGAATGGGATCTCATCAAAATTAAAAACTTTTGTGCCTCAAAGGAATTTATCATGAAAATAAAATGACAACCTACACAATTGGAGAAAATATTTGGAAACCACATCTCTGATAAATGACTAATATCCAGTATATGTAAAGAAATCCTTCAACTTAACGAGAAAAAAGCAAACAACCCAATTAAAATAATAATGGGGAAAGACTTGAACAGACATCTCTTAAGAAGATATACATGGGAAACGGACTTTGGCCCAGTGAATAGGGCGTCCGTCTACCATATGGGAGGTCCGCGGTTCAAACCCCGGGCCTCCTTGACCCATGTGGAGCTGGCCCATGCGCAGTGCTGATGCGCGCAAGGAGTGCCGTGCCACGCACGGGTGTCCCCCGCGTGGGGGAGCCCTACGCGCAAGGAGTGCGCCCCATAAGGAGAGCCGCCCAGCGTGAAAAGAAAGAGCAGCCTGCCCAGGAATGGCGCCACCCACACTTCCCGTGCCGCTGACGACAACAGAAGTGGGCAAAGAAACAAGACGCAACAAATAGACACCAAGAACAGACAACCAGGGGAGGGGGGGAAATTAAATAAATAAATAAATCTTAAAAAAAAAAAAAAGAAGATATACAGATAGCCAGAAAGCACATGAAAAGATGCTCAACTTCATTAGCTATCAGGGAAATGCAAATCAAAACCACAATGAGATATCACTTCACACCCCATTAGAATGGCTATTTTGAAAAAAAACAGAAAGTAGCAAGTGTTGGAAAGGATGCAGAGAAATAGGAACAATTATTCATTGCTAGTGACAATGTAAAATGGTGTAGCCACTGTGGAAAACAGTTTGGCTATTCCTCAGAAAGCTCAGTATAGAACAACCACATGACTCAGCAATCCCAGTACTTGGTATATACCCAAAAGAATTGAAAGCAAGGATTTGAACAAATATTTGCACAATTATGTTCATAACAGCATTATCCACAATAGTCAAAAGATGGAAGCACCCAAGTGCCCATCAACCAATGAATGGTTAAATAAAATGTGGTATATACATACAATGGAAAAAAGAATGACGTCCTGATACATGAGACAACATGGATGCAATTTGAAGACATCAGGTTGAGTAAAATAATCCAGACACAAAAGGACAAATATTGTATGATTTCACTAATTTGAAACATTTAGAATAAGCAAACTCATAGAGTCAGAATCTAGACTACAGGCAACTAGGGGATGGGGTGGGGATAGGGAATAGGAAGTTAAGACCTAAAATGGGATAGCAGATGTGGCTCAAGTGATAAGGCCTGCCCTACCATATGGGAGGACCCAGGTTCGATCCCTAGACTTCCTGGTGAAAAAGAAGAAGAGAAAGTGTGCCTGTGCAGTGACCCAATGCCCAGACGGTGAGCTGAATGTCTGCGTGGTGAGCCAGTGCCCACACAAGTGAGTCACGCAGCAAGGTGATGATGCAACAAAAGAGAGATAAAGGGGAGAGTCAAAGTGAAGCACAGCAGAGACCAGGAACTGGAATTGACAGGGAACCTCTCCATACATCAGAGGTCCCTAAGATCAAATCCCTCTGAATCTTAGAGAAGGATGAGAAGAGAAGACGAAAGGAGAAATAGATATAGAAGATCACACAGCAAATGGGCAGAGACAACAGAAAAACAGCAGGGTGCAGGAGGGGGAGAATAAATAAATCTTTTTTAAAAAAAGACAAAACGTACAGGGTTACTATTTGGAACAATGTAAATATTTTGGTAAAGGCTGGTGGTGATGGTAGCACAAAAGTATGAATGCAGTTGACAGCACCGAAATATAAATCTGAATATGATTAAAAGCAGAAATGTTAAATAGTATAAATTGTAACAGAAAAAAAAAATTTTTAATCCATGGAACTTTACTGCATAGTGAATCTCAATTTAAACCATGGACTTTAATTAATAGGACAATTATAAAAATGTACTATCATCAGTTGTAGCAAATGTTCCACACCAATGCAAAGTGTTTGTGGTGGGGTAGTGTATGGGAATCCTGTATTTCATGCATGATAGTTCTGTAAATCCACAACTTCTCTAAAAAAGTGTGTGGGGGGGGGAGGGAATGCATCACTCTTAGGTCATTTTGCCGCTTTATAGTGGATCAGTGTTAGAAAAATCATTGGAAAATATGTAATTCCCAATAACGTTCTATGAAATCTCCTTAATATTTTCCTTCTTATTAATTAGCAGTATACTTAAATTATTCTAAATACTCTTACTTTTGAATTCCTCTTTTACCCTATGATTCCAGAAAGGCAGTAAAAATAGCATGTAACAAAATTTAAGCTGAATTTTAAATGTTAAACTTTTAATCAGTTTAATCATTATGGTATTATATTTTCTTACAGTGTCAGAAGTCTGAAGCTATCATGGAACAATTGAAGTCTTTACAAATAATTACTCATCTAAAGCATCTACAAGAGGAAATTTACAAAGTGAAAACTTGGTCTAACAGGATAACTGAAAAACAGATTATGTTAAACAACAATTTGACAACTCTTTCTCAAAAAGTTATGAAAGTAGACCAAGGTACAGCTTCCATGGCAAAAGATGTTGCTCTCAAGATTACAACTGTAAAAACAGATATACGACGTATTTCAGGCTTAGTAACTGATGTAACATCATTGACAGATTCTGTGCAAGAACTAGAAAATAAGTTAGAAAAAGCAGAAAAAAATACAGTAAAAAATATAGGTGATCTTCTTTCAAGTAGCATTGACCGAACAGCAATGCTCCGAAAGACAGCATCTGAAAACTCCCAAAGAATTAACTCTGTTAAGAAAACACTATCTGATCTAAAGGGTGATTTCAACAAGCACACAGATAGATTTTTAAGCTTAGAAAGTGACAGAGCTAAAATTCTGAAGACAGTGACTTTTGCAAATGATCTCAAACCAAAGGTATATAATCTAAAGAAGGATTTTTCCCACTTGGAACCATTGGTAAATGATTTAACATTACGCATAGGGAGATTGGCTACTGACTTACTACAAAGAGAAAAAGAAATTGCTTTCTTAAATGAAAAAATATCTAATTTAACAATAGTCCAAACTGAGATTAAGAATATGAAAGATGAAATAACACATATTTCAGATATGGATTAGTTTGAAGTTGTTTAATCAGACTGAAGTAACTTTTTTTTTTAATTGGGATCTCTGTCATATTATAAAAAGACTGACAAATCAGAAATAATGACATTTTTGAGTAAGTACAATTTCGTATTTGATTATATTTTGTACAATAAATATAGAATTTTTAAGAGGTTGAACAGTCGATTTTCTAAAATATACTAAAACATACTTGCAACTTGATATAGTTAAAACTTATCCACCCCTCTAACATACACACTTGCACACACATACATACAAGTATCTACCAGTCTTGTACTGGGAAATCAAGATGGGGCAGAATCGGAATCCCCTTTTGCCAGGGAACATCGAATGTGTGGTTTGGGGCTCTAACTGAAGAACTATAGCATTCATTATCCACCAGGAGAAGAGAACTGGAAAGGTCACAGTAAGAGATGCAGGAAGAGAATCAAGTAAGCCTTCCTGACCCCTCACAGCGTTAGGAAACAAAGAAAGGGAGGAGGTTACCTAGAATGGGTAGGGAAGTAGCATCTAGAGCACTGCTTGGGAACATGGCATGCAAGGAATTTGCCAAGCCTCAGAGCAGCACCATGTATGGTGATAATGTGACCAGATGTAGCCAAAGCAACTAGGGAAAGGGGTTCTAACATTTAAAACTGCATTAACAATTCCAATATTAAAAAATTCTAGAAAATGCAAATTAATCTAGGGAGAGAAAACAGATCAGATTACAAAGTGGCACAAGAAAACTGTTGGGGTTAATGGAAATTATTATCTTGATTGAATATTGATTTCACAGGTATATACACATATCAAAACTCATCAAATTTTTCATTTTAAATACATGCAGTTTATTTCATGTCATTATTCCTCAATAAAGTTGTAAAAAAAACACAATATAATCTCAAAAGAAAAACAAACCAAACTCACATTAGCCCCACCTTCAAATGCCTAGCATGAAGGGTATCCAGAAGCTCAGAGCTAGTTACCTCAAAAAGAAGAGTTTATAAATTCTTAAATCAGTAGTAGCACATTTGCTATGGGAGAATTATTAATAGGTACATACACTGACTTGGTTGACCTTTCCTAAACTATTGGCCATGAAATATCTTGTAAGTCCATATCTTATTTGGAAAATTCAGTATTTATTATCAAAACTTGGTTATCTGTCTCTACCTTTTCAGGAAAGCTATGGGATGTAACTTGTTAAATTCGTTATCTCGCCACTGTTCTGTCTCTGTGCCACCTCTGTCAAGTATCCAGACACTCCGGTATTAAATGGTATTCCTGGGAAGTGGATTGGGCTTCCACCTACCACATGGTAGGTCCAGGGTTCAAAACCAGGGCCTCCTGTCCCGTGTGATAAGCTGGCCCACACACAGTGCTGATGTGCGCAAGGAGTGCCTGCTATGCGGGGGTGTCCCCCGCGTAGGGAAGCCCCACATGCAAGGAGTGCACCCCATAAGAAGAGCCGCCCAGTGTGAAAAAAGTGCAGCCTGCCCAGGAGTGGCACCGCACACACGAAGAGCTGACGCAAGATGATGCAACAAAAAGATACACAAATTCCCAGTGCCGCTGACAAGAATAAATGGTATTCCTCATGCCTCTTTTCCAGTCAAATATAGCCACTTGTGTCCATTCATGGGTTCCATGACTCCAGTTCTGTCTTCAGAGAAGTAGCAGTTTTACCTTTAGTTGTTTCATCCCCTTATTCAAAAATATAAGCATCTATGTTAGTCTACCAAAGGGGTGCTGATGTAAAGTACCAGAAATCTGCTGGCTTTTATAAAGGGTATTTATTTGGGGTAGAAGCTTACAGTTGCAAGGCCCTAAGGAGTCCAACTCAAGGTTGCTTTCTCACCAAAGTCAACTGCCACATGTTGAAGCAAGATGGCAGGTAATCTCTGCCTGGTCTCTTGGGTCTTCCTATTTCAGTCTCTGGCATAGGGCTCATTTCTTTCTGGGCCTTCTCAGCTGCTCAGCTGCTCTGTTCTCTTCAGCTGCAAATTATCAGATGAATGGTTCATCTCTCCCCATACCCCAGGATCAAACATGACAGAGCTCTCTCTCTTCCCGTGTGTCTTCTTGAGTGACTGTTGCTTATATAGGCCCATCAAGGAGGTGGGACTCAACCTGAGTCACACCTTACGGATGTGGTTGAATCAAAGCCCTAATCTTAAAGGTCATTTAATCAAGGATCCCTCAACTGAATCCAATATAATCAAAAGGTAGCACAACCAGAATAGATTAGTTTACAAACTTAGTCTTTCTCTTTTTTGGGTTTTATAAATAATCTCACACTGCCACAGTGCCTAATATATGCATAGCAACAGGGTACATGCTTCAGGTGATACAGAGCTGGATAACAAGTGTTTCCTGGTGTCATGGAACTTACAATCTGCTAGAAGGGGATTTAGGTAGGTTCTGGTCACAAGAAACAGTCATTTAAGTTAGTTCATGAGAAAGAAAAGGGGGGAGCTTATTATAAAGTATCTTGTGAGTATCCTACATTACAACATAAATCCTGTATTAATATTGAAGCATTTTTAAAGTTTTGATTGCTTTAAGAATGGTGTTCCAGAATTACTAGAAAAAAATGTAGGATTGATAGTTCTATGCAAGGATTATATGAATAGGACATTATTATTAATAACAAATTGCATATTTTTTTAGTTCTCTTATTCCAAATTATGATTTTTTAATAATGGGTTTTCCTAAATCAAAGGCAAAAGATAGGTCTGCTGAAGACTGATTCATCTGTTTTTTATTTTATTTTATTTTGAAGTACCGGAGCTGGGGATTGAAACTGAGACCTTGTAAGTGGGAAGCCAGCACTCAACCACTGAGCATGAGACACATTGGTTCCCCTGAAGGTTTTGTTTTGTTTTCCATTTGTTTGCTTGGTTTTTCTGTTTGTTTTTAGGAGGCACTGGGAACCAAACCCAGGACCTCCCTTGTGGGAAGTTGGTGCTCAACCACTCAAGCCATATCTGCTCCCTTATGTCTGTTTTAACATAGTGGAAAGAGCATTAAGTTTTGAAGTTACAGATATCTGGATTCCAATCCTGGCTCTACTACCAATTCATTCTGTGGTCTCAAATTATTTAATATCTGTGAAACTTAATGTCCCAGCTGTAAATAAGGATAATATCTACTTTACAGCACTGCTATATAGATATATATTGGCATTAATATATCTAAATAGCTGGCACATATAGACACCCAATAAAGGGCAAAGCCATTACCTAATATAACAAGAAGTTGCAGAGTGTGGGGCTGTTTTTTGTAAGGTAAAAAGTTCTGTACACCATGGAGAGTGCATCACTATAGTACATCTTAGTGCAGTATTTAGTGTTCTTAGTGATACTAAATAAACATGAACTGTGTTCCATATAAGCATTTTAGTAAGACAATATATTTTGCCCAATGATAAAAATGCGTTTCAGGAAACTTGCATTTAAAAAAACATTTAATGGGAAAATTCTCAGCTCTTAAAAATTCATCTATCTGGAAATTCATTTAAGAGAAATGCTTCAGTTTCTAATAGTGCCAAGTAAATGAGGTGCTCATTTGGTGCTACTTCTATTCATTACTGAAAAAATGATTCACAAATATGTCAATGTTATTTGGTAGTCTTGTTTTTTTTTAAAGATTTATTTATTTAATTCCCCTCCCTCCCTCGGGAGTCTGTTCTCTGTGTCTATTTGCTGCGTCTTGTTTCTTTGTCCGCTTCTGTTGTCGTCAGCGGCATGGGAAGTGTGGGCAGCGCCATTCCTGGGCAGGCTGCACTTTCTTTCACGCTGGGTGGCTCTCCTGACGGGGCGCACTCCTTGCGCGTAGGGCACGGGGTCAAGGAGGCCCAGGGTTTGAACCGCGGACCTCCCATGTGGTAGACAGCCGCCCTAACCACTGGTCCAAGTCCGTTTCCCTTGGTAGTCTTGTTGAGCAGAACATTCTTCTTGCAGGAAATCCCAAATCTTGAATGTCGCTAGGCTCAGAGTCACCATTTTTTCTTCATGACAAAGAGTTTCATGGCAAACACATGGCAATGGGAAACCTTGGCTCTTTCCTAACACTAGAAAACGTAAAATCAATCACTCCAATAGTAGATAATATGGTCTAGAACAGGGAAGTCATCACATTAGTCTTCTGTGGAATTTCCCTGTTTATATCATTTAAAGTCTAAACAACTGTGCTGCCAATAAAATTAGTAAACAGTTGTTTTTCCACAAGTAAAAGTTGGGTACTCTCTTATTTTCAGATGTTAATGATGACTTAAGATTTAACAATTTTAACCTTAGCTGTTATAGACTTCTGGTGTTGCAGTCATGGCTCTTGGCATAATATATTGCCTCTCACAAATGCTATCATCTTTGTCCATCTTCAAATATTGTATATACTGCATTCCAAAAAGATAGCTGGCTTATTCATGTACCACATCAACCTTTGATATTGCAGGAAAATAGCATTCAATAGTGAACAAGAGGGAAGTGGATGTGGCTCAAGCAATTGGGCTCCCATCTACCATACAGGAGGTCCAGGGTTTGATCCCTGGGGCTGGTCCACACAGAGAGCCAGTGCAGCAAAATGACACAACAAAAAGACTCACAGGAGACAGTAAGGGACACAGCACTCCAGGGAGCTGAGGTGTGGTGCAAGAGATTGAATACCTCTCTCCCACTCCAGTAGGTACCAGGATCAGTTCCTGGTGCCTCCTGAGAAGAGGACACACAGACACAGAACACACAACGTATGGACACAGAATCAGATAGCAAGTGCAAAAACAATAAGGGGGTGGAGAGAAATCTTTTAAAAAAGTGAACTAGATCTAACTTATAATCAGTTTTATTATTAACTGTGTGGTGCCTATTTTTGACAGTTATTTTGTGGGCTTTGTCATAATTATTAATAATACAAAGGAGTAGATTGTGTAAACAATGATTATTAAATCTTTGCTACATAAAGCAACAATGTATACCTCCTAATTCAGCAAGACACCAGGTACCAAACTTCATACACTGTGGACACATCTGTTCCAAAAATGTTATCAGAGAAATCTAAAGCTCATTTTTAAATATGGTCAGAATATTTCATGAAAGATTTCACATAATGGACATTAGTTAAGCTGTTCCTTCTTTCCCATTCAATTTTTTGCATGTCATCAAGCATGCATACTTTAGCAAAACCAGGCTTCTTCACGTTAGTACCCACAAATAAAGCCTACTGTCTCTATTATAATAGCTCCCTTAAAAATAAAACCTGAATTTTTCAAGATTGACAGTGTAAATCTATCTCATGGTGAGGACTGGCTGAACATACCCTGAATAATTTCCAGATCCACAATCCACTGGGGCATACATTTTTCAAGGTTGGCCACACCAAAATACACAAAATTTATACCCCACGTGTTTTTTTAAGATTTTTTTCTCTCTCCCCTTCCTCTCTCTGCCCCCATTGTCTGCTCTCTGTCCACTCACTGTGCATACTTCTGTGCCCACTTGTATTCTTGTCAGTGGCACTGGGAATCTGTTTCTTTTTGTTGCGGCATCTTGCTGTATCAGCTCTCCATGTGTGCAGCACCACTCCTGGGCAGGCTGTCCTTATGAGTCACACTCCTTGCACTTCGGTCTCCCCTATGCAGGGGAAACCCCTGCAGGGCATGGTACTCCTTGTGCACATCAGCACTGCACTTGGGCCAGCTCATTACACGGGTCAAGCCGCCCTGTTTGAACCCTGGACCTCCCATGTGGTAAGCAGATACTCTTATCGGTTGAGCCAAATCTGCTTCACCCACATGCTTTTTAAAAGTTTTTTTTAAAATGTGTTCCCCAACCCCAGGTGGTTCTCTAGTCTATTTGCTCATTGTTTGCTCACCTTCTCTAAGAGGCACTAGGAACTGAACCCAGGACCTCCCAAATGGGAGGCAAGTGCCCAATAGCCTGAGCCACATTGCTCCCCACAGGCTGCAGTGTCCACTGGCTTGTCGCATCTGCTCACTGCTGCAAGATGTGGCACCTAATTCATTGTAGAGTGCTGCAGGCATTTGTCTTCTTTAGGAGGCACCAGAACCTGATCCTGGGACCTCCCGTGTAGTAGGTGGGTACCCAACTGATGGAGCCACATCTGCTCCCCCCTGCTTTTTACAATGTGACTCACTGGTAGTTCTCCTGGCAAGAGGTGGAGTCTACATTCCCTTCTGAATTTGGGATTCAGCCTTCTGGGACTGTTGTGATCAAAAGTAGAGTGGAAGTGATGCTATGTAACTTCCAAAGCTAAATCCTAAAGTTATAGCTTCTTCCTGGCTCCACTTTGGAGCCCTGGAGTCCAGCTGCCCTGAAGCTGCCAGACTATAGACCATGTGGAAAGAATGAACCACTAGGAGATGCTCTTTCCAGACCAGATGGTTCCATTCAGCACCTGTAAAGGCTGGAACATTAAATAAGGTGATTATAAAGTAGCAGCATGCAAGTAGATGCATCTGGCCTCTAAATTCATTCACTCCCCTCATAGTATGGGTGTGTAGTAAGAACATTTTCTATCTGCTTTCCTTAGCCCTATCTGTATATTTTACATAGGGACTGTTGTCATTCCTACCTATACTATACCCTCAGGATAAATTTAATCAAATTGAGTTTTATGCTTCCCACCCAAACATAAAGGGAACTAGACACAAATACAGTGGCTTATTTTTTTTTCCTTTTTTATTACTTTTTTAAAGCTACATAGGTCACACTAAATAGTGGCTTACTTTAAAAACAAACAAAAAACTCAACAACAAATCACTAGTTTTCTTTCATTTAAGGAGGTACATGGATTGAACCCAGGCCTTTGTGCTTGGGAAGCAGGTGCTCAAACCACTGAGCTACACAGCTTTCCTACAGTGGCTTACTCTTAAAATGTTTGGGCTTAAACCTATGACCAAATCTTAGATGCTGAAGTGTGCCAGCTTTCCCAGAGGCATACCCTAGTCAGTTATCACTGTTGTTTGGTACTTTTAAAAACTATCATTCTAAGAATAAGCCTAATTTAGGTTACCTCTTAATTAGCAAACTTATTAAGATTAATGAGTTAATCTTATGTATTATTTATTAATATACACATTACCAAAAATTGCCAGAATATAATCCACAAGTGATATTTTTAAAATTTAACTGTAATTAAATCAAGTTTTTGCTCATCTTATTTTTAAAAGGCACTGGGAACTGAACCTGGGGCCTCCCATGTGGGAGGGAGGTGCCTAATCACTTGAGCCACCTCCACTACCATACTTTTAAAATTCTATTTATGCTTCCCTTCCACGTGGGAGGCTCTGGGTTCAGTTCATGATGCCTCCCAAAAATGAAGACAAGCAGCCAGCCAGTAAAAATGGCGGGGGGTGGGTGGGTTAGGAAGAGAGTGGTAAATAGGTAAAAATAAATTAAAAAAAAAAAAAAATTTAAAAACGAGTTTTAAAAATAATTGTCAAGTCACAGACAAATCATGTACAGCTGTGTTTATTTGAACAATAAATTTGAAACTCTTGCTTTAGGCAAGGGTACTACAGTAATTATATCAGGGATAGACAATTTCCAACTCTGTCAAATATATAAAAGTTCCTTTTGCATTTTCCTCAACACTGATCGATAAGTAGATTCAGTCCATATTTGCTATGTTCTCTACTGAGTTAACCCAAGCTTCTTCTTCAGAGACTCTGGCATCTCAGGTGGAGGAGGACGAGGGAGTCTGAAGTAGACCTTCACAGAGTCATAGATGAACCACTGTAGTGCAGTCAAAGTGCCAATCATGATGATACGGGCAAAAAGTCCCTTCCACACACCTGGTTGAAAAATGAAAAACAAAACAAAACACAATATACTCCAAAGTATTGTTCTTTCTTTAGAGAATAACAACAACAAAAAAGCCTTACCTTTAAATCCAAGTCTCTGGAGGACCTCAGAAGCACTGCTACCTTTCTCTTTATTCAACACAGATACCACAGAATCAGCGGGGTGAGAAACAATTGCACAGAAGACTCCAGCTGAAAGAAAAAATACAAAGGTATGAGGTCAAGAATGCAAAGGATTATTTGTCTTAGATTTCACAGACAAGTATGTTCTAAATTTATACCTATGTAACCTGCCACAAATGTTACAACAAGCTGCTCAGGCTTTGAACATTCACTTCGAGGCTTGGGAACCACAAACTTGTACAATGCTTCAACGGTACGTTCAAAGCAGGCGAACTTCATCATGGTGTACGGTATCTGTCTCATCCAGAGAGGAGCAACCCCTTTGTAGAAGCTAGAAAAATCAGATTTCATTGTAGACAGTTGCATATATTCATCATATAGTTTCATCAGCATTAAACAGAAGTGTCCGCATGCCAGTCAAGTCCTGATAGTAAAAAATGGCAGCAAAAATGCATGCCATTTCTATCAGAACCTAAGGCTAACATGCAGGTATATTTATCTCACATGCCAATGACTCAAGCACCTTTGACTATACAACCAAAAAAGTTGCTGGATGGTTTCTTGACTGGAACTACAAGAAAGAAAAGTTTCCAAGTAGAATTCAGTTCAAGACTGGCATCCACAAAGGTGGATCTAAGGAAGCATGTTGAGGCCCAATTAATGCAAATTCCTAACTAAACATATCACAAGAATTCTAACAAATGCTCCCAAGTTAACTTGCCCAATGTTTATGGACCAATACAGGTTGCAGATATCAAATCATCTATAGACTTTAGTGTAGAAAAATCTTAATACAGGGCTCAAGCAACGAATAATCTTTAAGAGGACATGATACACACATGCAAAAAAAGAAAAATATCTAAGTATATTTAATAAGATTTAAAGTCACCTCTAGAGCTTCTCAAGTTAGGTCATGGATACCTTTCACATATATAACACCTACTGAGTATATACTGTGAGCCAGACCCAATTTAGATGCTTGCAAACTTCTACACATGAACAAAATATAGATCCCTGCCCCTATGGCGCTTATGTTCCATGTAGGAAAAGGAGGCATGAAACAGTGTAAGTTAAAAAAAAAAAAATTGGTGGGCTTAATGCCACCAGACAGAAATGAAGTTCTAAAAACGAGAAGAATTTTTTAATATTTCAAGTTCAGGCAAGAGTTTACTTACGCCATTATGCCTTCTTCCTTATACATTTTGGGAACCACTTCCCTCAAAGTGTTGGCATAACCTGGTTGGGTTTGAATTCGAACTTTAGCAGCTTCCATAGGAGCCAGAGCAATGTCAGCAAAGAATTCAGCACTGGCAGAGGCAGCTAAATACAGTGATGTGCGCCAGAGATAGGCATTCTCCTAAAATGAAAAACATTAAGGAGGAACATAAATTGTTGTATTGGCTATTTTTAATTTAAGAGACAATTCTAAGAAACAATCAGGTTTCAGACAAAAAATATTTATCACATAGACCAGAGATAACACATAGGATAATACTGAATATATGCAATCTCTCATAACACCATTAACCAAATGCTTAACTATACTATAATATGAACATTTGTTTGAAAATATATTTGCCAAGTATATTTAGCACTGGCACTATCCAATAAATGCTACCTCTTCTTTAAAAAATTGAAATCTAACTCACTTGGAAAGTAGTATAATATTAACAGTTTCGTGTGATCTATGTAGCTTTAAAAAATAAATTAAAAATATATTAAATAAATAAAAAGATGGGGATGAAAAATAAATAAAAAGCTGAAATTTAATGAAATATATTCTTAAACAAGGAGGGTAAAGACAAAATCTAAGATTCTTTTGGTATTTAAAATTATGTTTTAACATTTAGGACTTTCCATTTTAAATTAAAGTATATACCTCTCCAAGCATGTTGCTATACAGGACTTTGAAGACTTCATAAAAGCCAAACTTGCAAAGCCCTTGCATAGAGTAGCCAATGAAAGTCGGAGCCCAACCTTTAGCTAAACCACGAACACCATCCTCTTTAAGTGTAACGGAGAATCCATTAAATATGCCCCTGTACTTTTGCGGATCCACCTTTATTTAAAACAAGGAAAAAAAAATCAGTTATATGAACCAATGACTTCACCTCTCTTTCATATCACAAAAGGTTAATACACAATTACTATGTCTTATCCACTTAATATCTAAGATTATCTTTGTAAAAGGTACTTTTTTATATTTTACAAGTCTAGCTTTGAGTCTTGGAGGAATACTCAAGAGGGTAAAATTCTATAAATACACAAATAAAACTGACTGAGTTCTTACCACCCAAATCTTTTTACTTTAGTATTAAAGCTACTGCCTAAATATACTCTGTATTCCTGATATATGCTAGTCCATTAAATAGATTATTCTATAAAATTTTGTGAAGACAAATTAAATACAAAAAGATACAGTAACACAGTGAGAATCTGTCTTTTGACTTAAGAAATTAAATTCATTTCAGAGATATGAAATTAAATTTACTTAAGTTTTAGTAAAGGTATAGTTCATATCCATTATTAACTCATGGTAAAAAAAATCTCACTATTTCTGCCAATACTAGAAGGGCTGGTATACATCACCTTCCTCTCCTAATATTTCACCTTCCTTTCTCTTTTAGGTAAGCAGACTTCTAATCCTGTTTGGGACAAATAAATTTTTGATGTTTGATTATTTTTGCTTCAATAATCCTAATCAAAAGATATTCAAATTGTAAAAACTTACATAAATATGCATAAGGCTATAGTCACAAAAATTTTTTATTAACATATCAGGAGCATTTTTTAAAAAACCTACATGGTGCTCTCTGCCGTGGTCTTATCGGTAAGAGACATGAAGCTACTTCATGTAATATACAAAGACTGAATACCCACTCTGACATGTAACTGATTTTGTAAAATAACCATATTTGGGGAATTAATAATCAACAGACATCGAAAAAAAATTCTGGCCAGAATTGAACCAGACAGAAAACATTTTTTATAACCAGAGTTTGAGAGAACAGTCCATCCTAAAAAGAGGCATTTCTTTTCCTTAAAACACTAAAACAAAGATCAAAAGTACTATAAATGAAATTCAGGTTTGGTTTCTCACTAGAGTTTACAGTAGTTTGATGCCTTCAAATTATTCTTATTTTTTTTGAAGCCCTTTAAGATCACATGGAATTAAGTCAATTATGAAAAATACTAAATTTCTGTTGTCATCTCAATACAAACCTGCATTCGGCATTTCACTAAATCCAGAGGAACAACAGCAGTGTGTGTCAGACCACAACTTAAGACCCCACCAAAGCCACATAGTGCATAAAACTTCATGGAGCCATATTCACAACTGTATTCTGTAGTAAAGACAAGACACACCATGCATTTTAATATAAAACTCATGTTATTAGCCATCAACTTACCTCCTGGACAGTTAGGTATCCACACAGCTTGTTAGTAGATCACTACATTTTATGATATTAACAGCCATGCTTCAACAATATACTCTAGTCCAGCATGCAAAACAAACCTGCATTCTGCATTTAACCAGATCTAGAGGAACCAATGCTGTATGTGTTGTGCCACAGCTAATAATTCCTCCAAGTCCACAAAGGATAAAGAATCTGCCAGATGCATAGTCACAGCTATACTGCTCTGTTTGATTTAAAAAAAAAAAAAAACAACCAAATAAGATTCTCTTCAGAGATGACTAAGGCAATGGCAATGAAAGAAAACTAGATTTCTCTTTGAAATGGTTTTATCACAACTAAATAGCTTTGGCCTCCTTTACAATCAAGTTGAAGGGTGATTTTCTATCTAGTGTGAATAACAAGAAATTTGCAGCCCAAATCAAAACAATCATTTCAGGATTACAAATGTTCTATAAATGTAAGATATCACCTGCCACTTACTCCACAGTAGTGTTTTAAAAAGTTATCTACATTAATGACCTTTACAATGAAATTAAAATCAAACTAAGAATGAGTACCCAGACATGTGAAAGCTTGCAAACAACTTCAAATTTTACCACTTACCAATAAATACTATTCCCATATAAATGGATTCTTACAGCATAAAATATAATAACTCCCTGCAGTTAAATATATATATTTAGTAATCCTACAGATGAAGTTGGCTTTTAAGGTTTCAAATTGAAAAGTAGAATGATAGCATACGGATTATTTACCCAAACTAAAAGCAGAAACATGGCAATGATTTTTTAAAAACGTCATATTTACAGGACCTCTATAGATTCCATTCTCACAACTTCTACAATTCAACCGTCAGATTTTTTTCTGCCCCACTGGTATTTAAAACAGTTAAATGGGGCCATTCACCATGAATCCCAAGAAATAAGAGCAAAGTGACGCCTACCTATTATCATCTCCTTTTATACCCATCCCACCCTGCAAGTCGTAGCCTCCACCAATCTCACGGAAACTCAGGAGAACCAGCTATCACATATACCTTGTGTCAACTAAGATTAGACTTGGACCACACTTACAGGAGAGGGGGTATTTTTAAGAAAATTAAAACCAAATCAAAGAATAGATAATATAGATAGAATTACGGGTGGTCAGGGTTAAGAGGGAGACTTCACCCAACGGTCTACTGACCAAGCGGGCTCACACTGTAGATAAGGAGCTAGTCATGGCCTTTCTATCTTTAAACTCCAGCGAGGACGTGGAGGTCACTCAGGAACTCTCAGCCTAGGCCCTTCCACGTCCTTGAGGCAGGTCCAAGGACCCGACACCCGTGCCTAGGGCGGAAAGGACTGACATCCCAGGGCAGGCAACTGGGAGCCGTCCTACGGGGCGGCGGGCTGGGCGCGTCCTTCTCAGTCCCCCAGGCCCAGGCCAGGCCTCGAAGGCATATCGGGCCGCAAGGCAAAGCAACCTTATCCGGGCGGGATGTGATCTCACCTTCTACAGCGGCGGCTGCCAGATTGCGAGAGCGGAGGGGCAGGCCCGGGGGCCCGGCGGGCCTGCTGCTGGGACCCGTGAGGCCATCGTGCACCAGCTGAAGATGCGGCGCGTTGAACGGGTTCGCCCGCGCCAGATGTGCCACGGACGAGAACATCCTCCTGGGGGGAGAGGGAGAAGCGGTTAGATAAATGCAAGGAGTCAGGCCGGCCAATGTCCCCGATGCCCTGGGACCCCGACCAGGGCCTTCTTGCTTTCCGCCTCCGTGCCCTTGGGGAGGTCACGGCGGCCTTCCCAAAGTTAGGCCGCGCCCGAGCAGGCCTGGAACCCAAGACGCAGAGCTAAAGGTGCTCGGTTCCCCGAACCCACGGTGGGGAAGGCCGGGTGACACTCACTCCCTAAGATGGCGAACACCCCACCACTCCCTCGGAAAGGCTGAGGCTCACAGAGGCCGAACGTCCTCCGCACTCGCAAACCTGTGCCCTTCGCGCGCCGTCAGCCTGACGCACGGACCGCGTCACGACAGGCAAGCAGCGCCCATTGGCGGAAAAGAGCTCCGAGGCCTAGCGTCACCGCGTTCTCCTAGCAACCTTATCTCCGCCCCACGACCGCCCCAGCTCTTCCGGCCCGGCTTCTGCGCGGGAGTGATTCGTTCCGCGCAGGCGCGTATTGCGGGCTCCGTCTTTGGCGTTGTGTTCCTTCTCGTGACCTGCTCTCTTTGTTCCTTCACCTTCAAGAGTCTCTCCTTGACGCTGGGGCTTCGGTTCTTTACATTTAAGGGAGTCTTAGTATGTAGTAGTCATGAAAAAATAAACTAATGCTTGGTGATATATAGTTTAGGTTTTGCTGTTCGAACGATTTTGTCATAACTTGTATTACAGTATTTTTTTTTTAATTACACATAGGCATCTCTGCATTTTTCATCAGACTACGGGAGAATATTTTAAAAGGAAATATGCACCAAAAGCCCTTAAAGTAGATAAGACAGCCTGTTGCTTAGTCACAGTACTCTATATAATACATTAATTTATTGAATAAATGTTTTTCAACACCTGTGGGTACAGGGGTGAATTGAGGTGAAAGTGACTGGCGGCAGACTTTTGTGTTTGTTTTTAAAAGAAATTTAGAAAATCTTCATTAGATTCAGTTCAATTGGAAGGAGCCTACTCTAGTTGGGAAGAGTTTAGTAGATGTCAGACCTGTTAGAATTCTGTTTCTGACTTTCTGACATTTTCCCAGCTCTGGCAGGTAAATTAACCTTGGAAATTTACTTGATCTCTTTTAACCTGTTTCTTAATTGTAAGACGGTGACAGGGCACCTCATGGGCCTCCATACTTGGTTTAATGGTCTGCTGTCACTGTTTTGAAATTCTTAATGGTTTATGAGCAAGGAGCTTCACATTTTTGCATTTGCACTGAGCCCCACAAATTACAAAGCTGGCCTACATAGGGGTAATACTTAGCCTACAGAGTTTGTAAGGACTCAGTGAGATCATGCCTAAAAGTCTAAAAAAGGTGGTGTGTAAAAAATCAGCTATCATTCAGGCAAGGATTCAAAACTCCCCCATTGAATCTGTATCAAGAATGGAGAATGTCATTTAAAATATTGCAACTGGGGTACACGTAGGCAAAGAGTGCATGAGTAAGAATGACATAGATTTAAGGAGAAACAGATAAAAATTTTATTTACCTACCTGCAGGCTTTTTGAAAGACCTTGAAAGAGCTCATTTTCACAAGGATGACAGACTGCTTTTGAAATAGGTCCCACCACTAAATAAATAGGTTTGGGACAGCAGTCACATATTCGTGGAATATGTGGAAACTACTTGATCTGGGATGTGACATGCACCTATGATTAGGAAAAAGTCAATTTACTTGCTAAAGGAGCAGCAAAAGTCAGAGGAAGAATTCGGGAAGTAGTGGCAGATAAAGTTAAAAAAAAAAAAAAGTGCACTGGATCCTAATTGTTTAGGACCTTGCGTACCGGCTGAGGAGTTTGATCTCATCATGAAGTCAGAGGAAGCCACTGAAGGTTTTTGCTTTGCTTTTCTTCTCTTTTCTTTACCCCCATCCCACCCCCCACCGCCAACCCCCACCTCCGCCCAGCTTTGAGTCGTTTTTTTGTTTTTTTTTTTTCTGATTAAAGAAATCCCACGATGGAAAAGCGGCTGCAACGCCGGGCGGTGGAGGCCGGAAGCTCTGGCAGAGCAGAGGAGGAGCGCAAGCAGGCTTTTGATAGGCACCAGAGCCAGGCGCACCCCCTCCAGGGGGCCCAGCTCCAGGATCTGCAGTAGCAGGAGGAGGATGCTGCGGAGAGAGCCCAGCGCCTCAATCGGGTAGTGGAGTGGGAAGAGCGGGCTCTGGAAAAGGCTGAGGCTGAGGTGGCCTCCTTGAACCGTGAGATCCAGATGGTTGAGAGGAGCTGGAACATGCTCAGGAGCACCTGACCACCACCCTGCAAAACTGGAGCAAGCGGAGAAAGATGCCGATTAGAGAGAGGTATGAGGGTTATTGAACGTTGGACCTAAAAAAACGGAACTCCAGAAAATCCAACTCAAAGAAGCTAAGCACATTGCAGGAGAGGCCAGTTGAAAGTATGAGGAGGTGGCTCGTAAATTAGTCGTTATTGTAGGGGCCTTGGAACACCCAGAGGAACAAGCTGAGTTGGCAGAGCCCCGTTGTGGAAAAATAAATGAGCAGATCAGATTGATGGCCTACAATCTGAAGTGTCCCAGTGCTGCTGAAGAAACAATCTCAAAAAGAAGACAAAAGTGAAGAAGAGATAAAGATTTTTTACTGTGGCATTGGTGTGGAGAAAGTGGCCATGGTGGCTGCTGGGGGTAGGGAGTGGGAGGAAGAGATGTGATGTGGGGGCATTTTTCAGACTTGGACTTGTCCTGGTGGTGCTGCAGGGACAGTTACCGGACAGTGTATGTCCTCCCATGGCCCACTGGGTGGACTGTGGGAGAGTGTGGGCTATGATGTGGACCATTGACCATGAGGTGCAGCGGTGCTCAGAGATGTATTCACCAAATGCAGTGAATGTCTCATGATGATGGAGGAGGTTGTTGTTATGGGGGGAGGAGAGGGGGAGGGGGTGGGGGGGTATATGGGGACCTCATATTTTTTGAATGTAACATTAAAAAAATAAAGACAAAAAAAATAAAAATAAATAAATAAATAAAGATTTTTTACAGATGGAGGCATATGTGGCTCAGGTGATTGGGCTCCCATCTACCATATAGGAGACCCGGGGCCTCCTGGTGAAGGCAAGCAGGAGCACACTGCCTGGGAGAGCTGACGGCAGACAGCAAGCGCAAACAACAAGGAGCGGGGGAGAATAAAGAAATGAAATAAGTAAGTCTTTAAAAGATTTTACTGATAAATTCAAGGAGGCAGAGATCCGTGCTTAGTTTGCTGAGAGATTCCTAGCCAAGCTGGAAAATCACAATTGATGATTTGGGAGGTAAAGGATAATGCACCAAAGGGGAGCACCTCTATACCCAAAGGGCCCTAGACCAGATTCTGCTTGACCTGAATGAGATACAGAGCAATCCAGCCCCGCCCTGCCATTGCTACTCCCTTTGCCCTGGATTCTGCCTGAGGCCAGCCTACCAGAAGCTATGTGTTACCATCCACTCTATACATTTCCACACTTTTACAGTAAAACTAATTAAAACTGCTACATACATTAAAAATCAGTAATCCATCTCAGTCCTCCTCTTATCTCCTTAAGAATCCACCATTTACCACCAGGTCTTGAAGATATTTTCCTACAATTTCTTCTAGAAGTTTTATGGTTCTTGCTTTTATTTTTAGGTTTTTGATCCATTTTGGAGTTAATTTTTGGATAAGGTGTGAGATAGGGGTCCTCTTTTCTGCTTTGGGCTATGGAAATCCAATTCTTTCAACATCATTTGTTGAATGGATTGTTCTGCCTGAGCTGTGTGGGTTTGACAGGATAGTCAAAAATCACTTGAATATACATGCGAGGTTCTGTTTCTGAACCATAAATGTGGTTCCATTGTTCTATGTATCTGTCTTTAGGTTAGTACCATGTTGTTTTTACCACTATAGGTAGGTATTATGATTTAAAGTCTGGAGATGAGGGTTCACTTTTCCTTTTTATGATGTTTCTGGCTATTCAGGACCCCTTCCCTTTTCAAATAAAGTTGATGATCATGTTTTCAATTTTTTTTAAATGCTGGTGGAATTTTTATCAGAATTGCATTGAATCTGTATATCAATTTGAGTAGAATTGACATCTTAATGATATTTAGTCTTCAATCCATGAGCATGGAATGTTCTTCCAGTTATTTAGGCCTTTTTTGATTTCTTTTAAGATTGAGTTGCAGTTTTCTGAATACAAGTGCTTTACATCCTTGGTTAAGTTTATTCCTTACTATCTGAGTTTTACCTGTCATATTTTATTTTCACCACTCTTTTGAACTTTTAGTTACTTTTATTGATATAATCTTCATTTCTAGATTTTCTTCCAGGCTTCTCTCCTGTCTTTTCAGGCTCTGGCACACCCTTTAGTATTTCCTGAAAATCTGGTATCTTGCTTAGAAATTCTCTCAGTTTCTGTTTATCTGTGAATATTCTAATCTTGCCCTCCTTTTTGAAAGACAATCTTGTTGGATATAAGATTCTTAGCTGTAAGTTTTTCTCTTATATTATCTTAAATATATCAGGCCACTGTTTTCTTGCCTCCATTATTTCTGGTCAGAAGTCAGCACTTAATCATATTGGATATCCCTTATATGTTATGCATTGCTTTTCTCTTGCTGCTCTCAGAATTCTCTTTGTCTTTGGCCTTTTACATTCTGATGAGTATGCGTCTTGGAGTAGGTCTATTTGGATGTTTTTGGATGGGAGTACGTTGTGCTTCTTGGACAGGGATATCTATGTCCTTCAATAGGGCTGGGAAATTTTCTACCATTATTTCTTCAAATATTCCTTCTGCCCCTTTTCCCTTCTCTTCTCCTTCTGGAACACCCGTGACACATACGTTTGCATGCCTCTTGCTGTCTTTTAGTTCCCTGAGACTTGTTCAATTTTTTCCATTCTTTTCTTCATCTCTTCTTTTGTATGTTCACTTTCAGAGGCCATTTCTTCAAGCTCACCAATCTTATCTTCTGCCTCTTCAAATCTTCTATTATATGATTCCAATGTTCTTTAAATTTCACTTATTGCACCTTTCATTCCCATTAGATTTGCTATTTTTCTATGTATGCTTTCAAATTCTTCTTTGTGCTCATTCAGTGTATTCTTAATATCCTTAATCTCTTTAGCCATCTCATTGAATTTATTAAGGAGATTTGTTTGAACATCTATGATTAGTTGTCTCAACTCCTTTATGTCATCTGTAGGTTTATCTTGTTCCTTTAACTGGGCTATAGCTTCCTGTTTCTTGTTGTGGATTGTAATTTTTTTGTTGGTGTCTTCGCATCTGGCTTACTAGGGTATTTTTTCTATGCACAGTTTTCTCTTTAGCTTAGGGCTTCCTGCCCTTTCTCCCTTGCGGGTTGTGCAGTAGCAACCAAGGATGTAGTTGATACTGTAAGCCGTGGAGTCTCAAGCTGTCCTTGTTGTGCCGGGAACCAATGAAACTTCTTCCAACTTTCTCCTTTGCCAGGGTTAGGGACAGAGTCACAGCTGTGTGGAATAATCCAAGTCATGCAGGCCTAGACTTTAGTTGCCCAGAGAGACTAATGAAACTTCACTGCCCTTTCTCCCCAGCCTGGGGTGGGGATGGAGCTGTGGGTGTGGGCAGCAATCTATGCAGTGTGGGTCCAAGATGACTGCAGTTGCCCCAGCTGCAGGCCAATGAGTCTTCTCTGCAGATGGGCAGTCTCCTCCTTCTGTTACTTCAAGTATGTTGCAGGATGCTCTTCTGGCCTCCTGGAGCCCCCAAACAGGTGCTTTAGCTCCAGATAGCTCCAGATAGCTCTGGAGCCCCCAAACAGGTGCTTTAGCTCCAGATAGCTCTGGGTATTTACTAACTGCCCTGTAGAAGGAACTCTACAAGCTCCTTACTCCACCACTATCTTGCTGGTTCTTCCAACAATATACTTTGAAAGAAATTTTATTAGAGAAGTTGTGTGTTTATAGAAAAATCATGCATAAAATACAGACTTCCCATATACCACCTGTGATGGTTAGACTAATGTGTCCACCTGGACGGGTAATTGTGCCCAGTTGTTTGGTCAAGCAAGCACTGGGCTAATTGTAATACTAGGGCACTTATGGACTTTAGTCACCATTGACTTTCCTGCAGTGGTAAATCATAGATAGCTGATTACAATTACATTAGTCAGAGGGATTGCCATCAGCAATGAGTGACACTTTATCCAATCAGTTAAATGCCTTAAAAGGGGAAGTGATTCCAGCATTGAGTGAGAATTTCCCAGCACGTCATTGGACAGCCAATGTCTCCTAGGACTTGTCAAGAATCGTCACTGGACTTTCATCGGAGCCCCAGGTTGCAACCTGCCTGTGGAACCTGGACTTGTGCATCCCCACAGTCACATGAGAGACTCATAAAATTGCATACTGTTGACAGATATCTCTTGTTGATTCTGTTTCTCTAGAGAATCCTGACTAATATAGGAGGTACTGGGGACTGAGGAAGGCATTCAACCATTGACCTATATCCATTCCCCTAGAAATGTGGTTTTATTCACCTAGAATTTTTAAAATAAGAATGAAACATTTTTTCCACTTCAAAAAACAAAACAAAACAAAACATGACATGTAGAAACCTTGAAGACAGTATATTGAGTGAAATCAGCCTGACACAAAAGGACAAATATTGTATGGTCTCACTGATATGAACTAAATATGACCAGTAAATTTATGGAGTTGGACTGTGGAGTGTAGGTTGGTAGGAGATGGAATGTGGGTTGAGAAGGGGGAGCTGATGCTGGATGTCTGTAGAATATTTAATAAGGTCGACTGTAAATATGTGGTAATGGGTGGAGTTGGCATAGCACATTATAATGAGTGTAACATTATTGATGTATGGATGAGATTGTGGCTGCAACAGGTAGTCTAGGGAGGTTAATGTTAGTTGGAGGAGAGATGGAGGATAATATAGGGATTGTATAACTAATTTTGGAAGTAGATGAGGATTATGATTAATAATATAAATACAGGAATTTTTTTTACTACAAAATGTTATGAATGTGGTGATACATGAGAAAAATATAACTAACAATTTATAGACTACTTAGCAACGATATTGTAATGTTTTTGTAATAAAGAAGCAAAGAAGATATATTCATGCAAAAGGTCAAAAAGAGAATATGGGCTTTGGTTTTGTGAGACATAAATATGACTAAGCATTTTTTCTTCTTCATTTTCTTCATTAAGAAGGAGACCTTTGGGAAGCAGATGTGGCTCAAGTGATCAGGCTTCTGTCCACCATTTGGGAGGACCCAGGTTCAACCCCTGGGACCTCCTGGTAAAAGGTGTGTCCATGCAGCAAGCCAGTGCCCATGTGGCAACCTATAGAGTGAGCCAGTGCCCGTGTGGTGAGCCAGTGCCCATGCAGTGAGCCATGCAGCAAGATGATGATGCAACAAAAAGAGAGATGAAGGGGGGCGTCAAGGTGAGACACAACAGAAACCAGGAACTGAGGTGGCTAAGTGACAGGGAGCCTCTCTCCACATTGGAGGTTCCCAGGATCGGATACCAGTGAATCCTAGAGGGGAAAAAGAGAAGACAAAAAGAGAAATAGACACAGAAGATCATACAGTGAATGGGCACAGACAGCAAAAAAAACAGCAGGGTGGGAGTAGGGCAGAGAAAGTTAATTAATTAATTAATTTACAAAGGAGACCATTGTTAGATTCCAGTTCAATGAGGATCATAGACAGACCAAGATTCAGGCAGGAGTTCATTGGGTTGGCAGCATGGAGGTGATCTGAAGTGGATCTTCAGCCCACCCACTTGGTGGGAGTCTGAAGAGAGACTTCAGCCCATCTGACTGAGCTGGGGAGTACCTTTTGAACTGGTGGAGTTGGGCGGGGTTGGAGAGGGGTACAAAGATACAGGGTGGAAAAGAACCACGCTTTCTGTTCTCAGGGTAGATTTCTGAGGACTGCCTTATTGTTGAGGGAGAGAATGTTCTGTGGTTTGGTAGGAATGTGAAAAGAGCAGGAGCCAGAAGGGAGCATTCTGGGTTTGGACACAAAGCTTGATCTCAGGGTCAGTAAATTACAATCTAACATTCCTAATTTTTGGTTGATAAGAAAAACAAGGGAGGATTGGGGAGTGGGGCGGCGATATCATTTGGCTGCTTCCTGCTGTCAAGGGTCAGTGTTAGGTTTTGTTGTTTCTTTGGACTTTTGGGTTAGCAGCTGGTATTGAATTTCACACATTAGGAGGTTGTCCACATGACTCTGGGTGATGTTCCAGATTGTTGTTTGAAAGAACTGTGTTATAGCTTGGAAAATAATATAGTTCTGCTGATATTAAAAGAAGGAGAGTTATTAGTGGGGTGAGGATAGGAATTAACCATGAGATCCAGGGTGGGTCGTAAGACAATTGCTTTTAGGAGTTTGAGGAGAAGGATTAATAAGATTAATATGAGAGGGAAATGGATGTGAGTCAAGCAACTGGGCTCCTGTCTACCATATAGGAGGTCCAGGGTTCAATACCCGGGGCCTCCTGGTGAAGGTAAACTGGCCTTTGTGGTGAGTTGGCCCATGTGGAGTGCTTCCCCGTGCAGGAGTGGTGGCCCATGTGGAGAGTGATGCAGCAAGATGAAGCAACAAAAAGAGACACAGAATAGAGACAATAAGAGACACAACAGACCAGGGAGCTGAGGTGGCGCAAGAGAATGATTGCTGCTCTCCCACTCCGAAGGTCGAGGATCGGTTTGCAGAGCTGCCTAATGAGAATTCATGCAGACACAGAAGAACACACAGTGAATGGACACAGGGAGCAGACAACAGAGGGGGGTGGGAGAAATAAATGAATCTTTAAAAAGAAAGATTAATATGAGAGGGGTTAGGAGGGATAAGATAGTAGTGGTAACATATATTCAACATTGTACATTAATGGTTGACAGTGAAATTACATAATTTGGGGAAGTGAATGTGGCTCAGGTGATTAGGCCTCCGCCTACCATGTAGGAGGACCTGGGTTCAATCCCTGGGGCCTCCTGGTGAAAAAGAAGAGAAAGCGTGCCTATGTGGTGAGCCAGTGCCTGCGTGGCAAGCTGAGTGCCTGGCAGTGAGTTGAGTGTCCACACGGTGAACCGAGTGCCTGCGGGGTAAGCCAAGCGCTTGCATGGTGAGCCAATGCCTGTGCGAGTGAACTACACAGCAAGATGATGACACAACAAAAGAGAGACAAAGGGGAGAGTCAAGGTGAAGTGCAGCAAAGACCAGGAACTGAGGTGGCACAATTGACAGGGAACCTCTCTCCACATTAGAGGTCCCCAGGATCAAATCCTGGGAAATCCTAGAGGAGAAAGATGAGAAGGGAAGACAAAAGAGAAATAGATACAGAAGATTACACAGCATATTCACAGCAAAAACAGTGGGTGGGGGATGGGGAGGGGAAGAAAAAATAAATCTTAAAAAAATAAGATAGTTTCAAAAAAAGAAAATACATAATTTGGTGTATTTAATAGTATATAAGCAATTTTTCATTAGTAGATAAAGTAACAGGTAGGGGGGCTTATGGGGAGGTTTTAATACAATATACTTTTCTATTTCTTTATAAATTTTCTTTGAGTTTTATTCAGTGACATTAAAAATTAGTTTAGTTGTAAGAAGAGTTTACATAGATACACATAGCATTTTAGCAGAAATAGGAGATGTTAGGTTATTAACTATAGTTTTATATCAATGTTTTTGAGTGATTTTATTTGTCATGGATTTAAGATTCCCAACTAGTAGGACTGCAAAGGCCTATGGTTAAAATGGTTTTATTTTTCCCCAGTTTGTATAGTTTGGGGTATAGGCAACAATAAATTATTATTATTTATTTTGGGCTGTAGGAAGGCTGACACTTTAACTTATAATTTCAGTGCCCGCATTGGTTTTGCTGTAGCACTTTAACTAGATCACTGAATTTAAACTTAGTTTATTGTTGTAAAGGTTTTTTTTAATCACCTTTTAGCTGTTTCATTAAACGGTCACTCATTTTTTTAAATAAAAAGTCTAATTAATATCCTTTTTTTTGAAAAGATTTATTTTATTTATTTCTCTCCCCTTCCCCCACCCCCATTGTCCAATCTCTGTATCCATTTGCTGTTTGTTCTTCTGTGTCCGCTTACATTCTCATCAGTGGCATCAGCAATCTGTGTCTCTTTGTGTTGCATCATCTTGCTGCATCAGCTATCTGTGTGTGCAGCGCCACTCCTGGGCAGGCTATGCTTTTTCACATAGGGTGGCTCTCCTTGCAGGGCACACTCCTTGTGCGTGGGGCTCCCCTACGCGGGGGACACCCGTGTGTGGCACGGCACTCCTTGCGCACATCAGCACTGCGCATGGGCCAGCTCACCACACAGGTTAGGAGGCCCTCGGTTTGAACCCTGGACCTCCTATATGGTAGGCAGCTGCTTTATCAGTTGAACCAAATTTGCTTCCCTCTAATTAATATCTTGATTCACAGTTTAAGACTACATGAGGTGATTAGTAAATATAATTTCTTGGTAACTGTTAATTTGGGCTGGCATTCCATATAGGGCACTTACATTCTTTAGGCAACAAATATTAATAGCAGCTGGCTGGTTACAAAAGTTCCATTGCAGTGTTTGCAGTAGTGAAAGCATGCCCTGACCCTTCCGAGAGCAGGAGGGGACTGATGTACAGTCGTCAGAGTGAGTATGATGAATATTTGTGGGTGATGCCCATGAGCTGTTGGTGAGCAACAGGCAGCTGGAAGTGCTGCTACAGGGTTCAGTACCCATACTGTCTGTTTATCCTGCAGAGCTCTCTCCTGCTTCTCAGGTTTTGATGGTATGGTTGTGGACCTTTGTAAGGGCATCTACTTTAACAGTTCTGAGAGGGGTGTTAGAGGAGTAGGCAGGGATATACCTGTTGCTGCTGTCAGGTGTTTCAGATGTTTTTCCACAGATTTCTTTTTCAAAGAGGGTGGTTTACAACAATTTATTTATTTCTAGTATCTGCAGTCTACCTCTGGATAGGGATGGCTGTTTTCAGAGTAACTAGACACTAATGGGTTAAGCCTTTTATTTGTAACAGGGCATGGTATACTGCACACAGTCACTTTTTAATTTTTTTTAGTTAAGGAGCTATACTGTCATTTGGCTCCTTTTACAGTTGTGATTACAACCAAAGGGGTAATTTGTTTAGAATGTTTCCTCTGCCACAAACTTTATTTAAAGCTAATGTTTGTGTGGGCTACATCTACAAGGTAAGTCAAGGTTTATCCCCCTTACTGTTTGAGCCTTTGTTATGGTTTTAAAAGCAGACTGCTGGGGGTTTTTCTTATTTCCATGCACACCTTTTTTCGATTAACACATACGATGATTTTAATATCTGATCTAAATGAGGGATGAAGGATTTTCAGTATCCCAACAACCCAAAAAGGCCATTCATTGTTTTGGAGTTTATGATGTGGGAAAACATTATACTTTAATAGAAATTAAGAATTTGAAAGAGTAGCAAGGACATTGTAGCTTGTTTTAATTGTTTGCCTATTTCAGGCTCTTAAGATATTTCTGTAAAAAGAATTATTGCTTAATGTAATACTATTAATATAATGAAATAGGGCTATAGTTACAGGATTTTCCTGCAGCCAGATTTTCTTTTTGTTACCAGGCCAGGATAGATGATTGGGCTATGCACACAGGTTTGGAGATGCACTGCAAAATTCACTCTTGGCTTTTTCACATGAAGGTGAATGCAGGTGGGATTGACTTGCCTAAGGAGATACTAGAGAAAGCTTTAGCAAGTTTTAAAACAGAGTGATAGTGCCATATCTGGATATTAATTTTTTGTAATAAACCAATAATATTTAGGGTTGCTGCAAATGGCAGAGGTGTTATTTTATTACCCCACAGCAGCCTTCAGTGTGAATCAGATGAGTATGAATTAAAGCATCTGCCTTTTGATTTCAAGATGGAGAGCTTGTTTCTGTGACATATACTATTTTTTCCCCAAGGTTAAAGAATAAATTTTTGTAATAGTTTGAAATAAAAAAGATACTGTTCAGGATTTGATTTTGAGAAAGCAAAATGTTAAAAGTTTTCAGATTTGACATTATGTTCTTTTAAAAGTGTTGTATTAGTCAGCCAAAGGGGTGCTGATGCAAAATACCAGAAGCCTGTTGGCTTTTATAAAGGGTATTTTTGTGGGGTAGGAGCTTACAGATACCAGGCCATAAAGCATAGATTTCTTCCCTCAGCAAAGTCTATTTCCACGTTTTAGAGCAAGATGGCTGCCAACGTCTGCCAGGGTTAAGGCTTCTTGGGTTCCTCTCTTCCCAGGTCTTACTTCTCTCAGGTTCAGGATTCCTCTTTTCCCAAGGCTTGCTTTTATCTGGGCTCAGGGTTCCTCTCTTCCTGGGGCTTGCTTCTGTTTCCTCTGTGTGCTTGCTTCCTGGGACTCCAGCTTATGACTTCAGCATCAAACTCCAACATCAAAAGCCTCCAACTCTGTCCTTTGCCACGCCTTTTATCTGTGAGTCCCCACCCACCACGTGGTGGGAACTCAACACCCTACTGATGTGGCCCAACCAAAGCCCTAGTAATAATTTAATCATGCCCAGGTACAGAAGAGTTTACAAACATAATCCAAAATCTATTTTTGGAATTCCTAACTGTATTAAACTGCCATGAGTGGTAAGAATTGCGGTCACCCCTCGGGCTGAAGTGTGGTTTGCTGGCCTGGCGGGGGAGCAGCCGCGGCAGGCCAAGCCGCTGCCCCCATAATAGGGTGGCTGGTCGGACTCACCGCCACCCCTGAAGGGAGCTCGGCATGGGCACAGAGTGCCCTCGGGTCTCCCCTTCTCGGCAGCCATGCTTCCGCGGCCGCCCCTCCTCCCGGATGGCGCGACACGATGCCTGTAGGGTGGCACCCTTCTTCTTTCTCCCTGCGCAGGCGCAGGGCGGAAAATTCCAGTCTGCTCTTTTCCCTTCCCCCGACAGCAGCAACAGCCAGGCAGGGGCGGGAAACTCAAGTCTGCCCTCCACCCCAGCAACAGCAGCCACCAATCCCTAAACCCTGCCCCTTCCCCCAGCAACAGCGACAGCCAATCCCTAATCACCACCCCTCCCCCGTCCAGTACCGCCCACTGACCTTTCACCAGCAACCAATCAGAACAGGGCGTGGCTTCGACCAATCAGCCTTCCCCAGTCCATATAAAACTGTTGCCTCTCCCTCAATAAAGTTGGACTTGCGTGTTTACCTTGTCTCCGCGGTAGTTCTTCTGCCGTGCGCCCTCCAGTCCTGAGAGCCCCCGACAAGGGCCTGGCCTCCCTTGTCCCCAGTTCGTCACCTGCTTCTCCGGGTGACCCCTTCGTCGCCGGCTTTGCCGGGCGACCCCGTCAGCTGAACCGCGCAACCCCTGTGAGACCGATCCCTCGTCTGCTGCTGGACCGACCCCTTGTCCCAAGCGGGACTGACCCCTCGTCCAGAGCTGGACCGACCCCTCGTCCGCAGCCAGACCCCACCTCTACCGACCGAGCAAGCCGCCGCAAAGAATTTTTTTAAATAGCCAAGGAAATGATCAGGTTAAAGTATAAGAAGCTATTTTAATAAAACAGACTTTCTTTTTTTTGTACACTGACTAAAAAAGACCAATGATTTAAGAAACTTTGAGAAAAAACAAAATTTTAACTTTGCACCAGTATACTATTTGGTAGACCCATCAAATCTTACTCAACTTTAATCACAAAAATTCTTTTTCCGTGCACCTTCTGCACTTTCTGTATCCATTCAGATTTTCCACATTTTATTTTTCCCATTTTATCTTAGGACAAAACTATTTTCTTTTTCCTTAATAAAAAAACATATTCTATATACTTTCCATACTTAAGTTACTAACACAACTTTGGTAACTGTTTCAAAGCAAATGTCTTACAATATGCAATTACTATAAAAATTAAACAAACTTGGGCGGCGGACTTGGTCAGGCCGTCCATCTACCACATGGGAGGTCCGCGGTTCAAACCCCGGGCCTCCTTGACCTGTGTGGAGCTGGCCCATGCGCAATGCTGATGTGGGCAAGGAGTGCCGTGCCACACAGGGGTGTCCCCCGCGTAGGGGAGCCCCATGCGCAAGGAGGGCGCCCAGTAAGGAGAGCCGCCCAGCGCGAAAGAAAGTGCAGCCTGCCCAGGAATGGCACCTGCACGCACAGATTCCCGTGCTGCTGACAACAACAAAAAAGTGGACAAGGAAGACGACACAGCAAATAGACAGCAAATAGACCGGGATGGGGAGAAAAAGGGGAGAGAAATAAATAAATAAATCTTAAAAAAAAAAATTAAGCAAACTTGTCAGATTAATAATTTAATTTGGTTATAACTATTTTTATCATTTCAAATTAGTATCCCTATTTATTAATATAAATGCTCATCTAATTTTTGGTCATTTGAATAGAGCTCTTTTTTTCCCATTTATTGAAATATATCACTCATACATAAACAATAAATGTATAATAGTTGTGAACTTACAAAACAAATATATATAACATCAAACATATATAATATCTCATGCTACCACCAATAACTTGCATTGTTTTTAAACCTTTTTAACTAATGATTAAAGAGCATTCTCAAAATATTACAACTAAACAAAGTATTTTTCCACTAACCAATCCAATTATTACTATCTTTATATCATTTATATATGAATAACAATTAAGTGTATAGTAAAAGTTGTGAACTTACAAAGCAAACATGCATAACATCATACAGGGTCCCGCACACCAACCCTCCACCAACACCTTGCATTGCCATGAGACTTTTGTTACAAACTATGAAAGAACACTGTCAAAATCTTACTACTAATCATAGCTCTTATCTTACATTTGGTGTGTTTTTCCCCCAACCCACCATATTATTATTTTTTAAATATATTTTTTTATGACAGAAGGTGTAAACTTCGAAAACAATCATGCACATGTGCAGAATTCCCAAACAACACCCCTCCATCAACACACCACAATGTGTGTGTGTCACAATGTGGTGTGTCATTTGCTACAGATAAAATAATATCATCTGATTATTGCCATGTCCATAGTGTACATTTGGCTTACATTTTCCATACTGCCTCAGTATCAACACAGTACATATTTTACATACATGCAAGAATATTATATTATCACTACTAACCACAGTCCATAGGTCACTCCAGCTGTATCTTTTCCATGCTTCTCCACATTCCCAACACCCTGCAGTAGTGATATATATTTGTTGTAGCTAACAAAGGACACTCTTGCATCTGTACTATCAACCACAATTCTCACGCACGCAGAGTATGAGTTTACTCTGCTATCCAGCTCCTAGATTATCCTCAAGCATTCTGACAATGGCATTTACATAACTAGACTACCATTTTCAGTCACATACCCATTTATAAACTAGCTGTTATTCACTGTGTTACCATCCACTCTATACATTTCCACAACTTTACAGTAAAGGTAATTAAAACTACATCAGTAGTCCACTCAGTCCTCTTATCTCCTTTAAGAATCCACCACCAACACCAGGTCTTGAAGATATTTTCCAATAATTTCTTCTAGAATTTTTATGGTTCTTGCTTTTATTTTTACTTTTTTGATCT
This sequence comes from Dasypus novemcinctus, assembly GCF_030445035.2. NCBI lineage: Eukaryota > Metazoa > Chordata > Mammalia > Cingulata > Dasypodidae > Dasypus > Dasypus novemcinctus. The sequence continues at coordinate 82,610,075 of NC_080684.1, read as the reverse complement.
ATTTTGAGTTAATTTTTGGATAAGGTGTGAGATAGGGGTCCTCTTTCCTTCGGTCAGCTATGGATGTCCAATTCTTTCAGCACCATTTATTGAATGGATTGTTCTGCCTGAGCAGTGTGAGTTTGACAGGCTAGTCAAAAATCACTTGACCATACCTGTGAGGGTCTGTTTTTGAAGCATAAATTTGGTTCCTTTGGTCTATTGTGTCTATCTTTAGGCCAGTACCATGCTGCTTTTACCACTATAGTAGGTATTATGATTTAAAGTCTGGAGATGAGGGTTCACTTTTCCTTTTTATGACATTTCTGGCTATTCAGGACTCCTTACCCTTCCAAATAAAGTTGATGATCGATCATGTTTTCAATTTTTTTCTTTAATGCTGGTGGAATTTTTATCAGGATTGCATTAAATCTGTACATCAATTTGAGCAAAATTGACATCTTAATGATATTTAGTCTTCCAATCCATGAGCATGGAATGTTCTTCCAGTTATTCAGGCTTTTTAAAATTTCTTTTAACACTGAGTTGCAGTTTTCTAAATACAAATGCTTTACATCATTGGTTAAATTTATTCCTAACTATTTGAGTTTTACCTGTCATATTTTATTTTCACCATTCTTTTTGGCACTTTTAGTTACTTTTATTGATATAATCTTCATTTCTAGACTCTCTTCCAGGCCCTTCTCTACTGTCTTTTCTTTTGAGGCTCTAGCACACCTTTTAGTTTCCTGAAATTCTAGTCTCTTGCTTACAAATTCTCTCAGTTTCTGTTTGTCTGTGAATATTCTAATTTTGCCCTCATTTTTGAAAGATAGTCTTGCTGGAAATAAGATTTTTGGCTGGAAGTTTTTCTCTTGTAGTATATTAAATATATCAGACCACTGTCTTCTTGCCTCCATGGTTTCTGGTGAGAAATCAGCACTTAATTTTATTGGATAGCCCTAATATTTTATGCATTGCTTTTCTCTTGTTGCTCTCAGAACTCTCTCTTTGTCTTTGGCCTTCGATGTTCTGATGAGGATGTGTCTCGGAGTTGGTTTATTTGAATGCTTTTGTATAGGAGTATGTTGTGCTTCTTGGACAGGGATATCTATGTCCTTCAATAGGGCTGGGAAGTTTTCTACCATTATTTCTTCAAATATTCCTTCTGCCCCTTTTCCCTTCTCTTCTCCTTCTGCTACTCCCATGACATGTATGTTTGCATGCCTTTTGCTGTTATTTAGTTCCCTGAGACCTTGTTCAATTTTTTCCATTCTTTTCTTCATCTCTTCTTTTTTTTTTTAAGATTTATTTATTTATTTATTTCTCTCCCCTCCCCCCCTCCCATTCGCTGTGAGTTCTCCTGTGACACTTCTATCCTTATCAATGGCACTGGAAATCTGTGTTTCTTTTTTTGTTGTTGTTGTGTCATGTTATGTCAGCTCTCCATGTGTGTGTCACCATTCTTGGACAGGCTGCACTTTCTTTCCTGCTGGGCGGCTCTCCTTATGGGGTGCACTCCTTGCACATGGGGCTCCCCTACATGGGGGCCACCCCTGCATGGCACGGCACTCCTTGCATGCATCAGCATTATGCATGGGCCAGCTCCAGGGTTTGAACCGCAGACCTCCCATATGGTAAGTGGATGCCCTATCCTTTGGGCCAAGTCCACTTCCCTCATCTCTTCTTTTGTACGTTCCGAGGCCATTTCTTCAAGCTCACCAATCCTTTCTTCTGCCTCCTCAAATCTGCTATTATATGATTTCAATGTTTTTCTAATTTCATTGATTGCACCTTTCGTTCCCATAAGATCTGCTATTTTTCTTTGTATGCTTTAAAATTCTTCTTTGTGCTCACCCTATGTCTTCTTAATATCCTTATTCTCTTTAGCCATCTCATTGAATTTATTAAGTAGATTTGTTTGAACATCTATAATTAGTTGTCTCAACTCCTTTATGTCATCTGGAGGCTTATCTTGTTCCTTTAACTGGCGCATAGCTTCCTGTTCTTGGTGTGGATTGTAATTTTTTGTTGGTGTCTTCGCATCTGGTTTACTAGAGTATTTTTTTCTGGGTGCAGTTTTTCTCTCTAGTTTAGGGCTTCCTATCTTTTCTCCCTTGCCAGTTATGCAATAGGAGCCAAGCAGGTAGTTGGTGCTGTATACTGTGGAGGCTCAAGCTGCCCTCATTTTGCCAGGGACCAATGAAGCTTCTTCCAACTTTCTCCTTTGCCAGGGCTAGGGACAGAGTCACAGCTATGTGGAATAATCCACATGCAGGCCTAGATTGTAGTTGCCCAAAGAGACTGACGGAGCTTCACATCCCTTTCTCCCCTACCTGAGGCAGGGATGGAGCTGCAGGTATGGGCAGCAATCTATGCAGTGTGGGTCCAAGATGACTGCAGTTGCCCTGGTAGACTTCTGATTTTCAGTCTGTGCCAGCCAACATTCCCTGAAGTTACCTGGATAGGCTGGTGCAGGGCTCCTCAGCCTTCTTACTGCCAGAGGTGGGGCTGAAGCCTAGGCGGGCTGCAGGCTGATCTGTGTGAAAGAAACTCTCAGTCCAGCTTCCCCTCAGGCTGGGGGCGAAGTCAGAATGGTGGCTACTTGCCTCTTTCTGACTTGGGCTGATTCTCACCCCAGCTATTCCAAGGGTTATCTCTTAGCCAGCCTGGTCTCTCAATCAGTAGCTGAAATCGGCAGCCAACCATCTCCTCCTCTCCTGTTTCTGGGAATTGGAACTTCCAATTCCTGTCACAGAGCAACTCCTGGGGTGGTTTATGCTGCCAGAGTAGAACAATCACTGGCCTCTGTGGCTTGGCTGGTAATTTCCCGGAGCACTGGCACAGGTACCTGCAGCTTCCTCCCTGCTGGAGGTGGCACTGGGGCCTAGGCTAGACCTGCAATATGATCTGGATGGAAAGAAGCTGGTCCCCACCAGCACCTGGTATTTTCAGTCCTCCCCACTTCCCCTTGGACCAGGCATGGAGTTAAGATGATGGCTCCTGGCCTCTTTCTAACTTGGACAGGCTCCAACCTTAGCTGTTCTCAGGATCATACTGTAGCCCACTGAATTTCCTCATCATAGCTGAAATTGGTGCCCAACCATCTCTTCCTCTCCCATTTTGGGGATGTGGAGCTTTCAGTTCCAGCCATGGAATAGCTCCTGAGGCGGCTTGTGCCTCCAGTGGAGGATGGGCACCGTCCTCCATGGCGTGGCGCGCTCTACTTACTAGTCTTCTCTGCAGACAGGCAGTTTCCTCCTTCCACTCCCCCAAGGACATTGCAGAAAGCTCTTCTGGCCTCCTGGAGCCCCCAAACAAGTGCTTCAGCTAGCTCCAGAGGGCTCTGGGTGTTTGCTAACTGCCCTATAGCAGGAGCTGACTCTAGGAGATCCTTACTTCACTTCCAATCTTACTGGTTTCCAATAGAGCTCTTTTAATAGTTTTCATTTGTCAGTTTAATATTACCATCTGGAGTTATCAAATATGTACTGAACAAACACAAATACAAAAGAGTTAAGACACACTAACAGAAACATAAAGTTCATCAACTTGACTCATAATTCTTACTTTTTTGGTATGGCTGTTTTTAAGCTTTCCATCATTTTACATCTCTGATTTTACTGCTCTTAAGATTTTTTCTAGAATCAGTGTTGTCTGTAATATGCAAGTTTGTTTTTGGAAACACTTTTATTAGTAATCAGCAATGACTTAGGAACATTTGAGTAGTATAAATGCAGTTAAGCACTAATTTAGCAATTCAGATAGATGGACATTAAATACATATATTTTGGATTATTATTCCGTAGGAGTACACTTAGACTTAAAGGTCAGGGGTAAGCTAAAGGCTTACTTGTAAGAGTCAAGTAATTATAGGTTTGATACTTTGCAGGGCATCAAGAAGGACAGGATAGGGAAGTGGATGTGGTTCAAGCAATTGGGCTCCCATCTACCATACAGAGGATTCCAGGTTCAGTTCCTGGTGCCTCCTGGTGTAGGCAAAGTTGCCCTGCACCACGGAGAGATGGCCCACACCACAGAGAGCTGACCTGCACCATGAACTCACGCAACAAGATGATGCAACAAAAGAGACCCAGAGGAAAGACAATGAGAGGCATGACAAACCAGGGAACTGAGGTGGCTCAAGCATTTGGGTGCCTCTCTCCCACATGGAGGTCCCAGGAACAGTTCCCAGTGCCTCCTAAAGAGAAGACAAGAAGAGAAGACAATCAGACACAGAAGAATGTGCAGTGAATGGACACAGAGAACAGGCAATGAGCACAGGTGGCAGGGGAGGGGAATAAATAAAATAAATCTTTAAAAAAAAAAAGGACAGGATTTTGGGAATTGAATGGGATGTGGATAGGATTTTGGAATTGAACTGTGACTGGATTGTGATGGGCAACAATGGTAGGAATTTCAGTGTTTCAGATTTCCAGATTGACAGAGCTTGGCGGGAAAGGAAGAGCAAAGAAAGGAGTGAGGGGGTAAACAAGTGGTTTCTTAGTGGGTATGATAAAAGAGGGGTTGTGAAGGGCTGTGAAACTATTCTGTTGAGATTGAGGACTGAGTTAAGGGTTTGGGGAATTTTGGAAGGGCAGAGTAAGTGGTTCCCATATCAATAAGAAATGAAATTAGCTTACCTGCCACCATCAGAGTTACCTGAGGTTTTGCTTTGGAGATGGGCATGGGGGCCTGCGTGGTTCCCAGGCACCTTCAATTGTCTGTTCCCAGTCTCAGAGGGCCTGGGAGGTTGAAGCTAAGGGTTGGGTCCAACTGGGTAACCAATGCCTTCTTGCCTTGAGAGGCCTGGGAGGCAATTGGACTTCCAGTGGATTCTCTGCTTGCATAGCAGGCATGGCTCAGAGGAGGTTGTGGGTTTGTTTCAGAGGGTACTGATGGGACGTATGGGGGTAGGGGCAGAGTGTGATCAGAGGTATCAAAATCAGAGGAGGGGTTTTCTATATGCAGGAGGGTGGCCCTGCTACAGAGAAGGAGGTTTTGATAGATGGTACAGAATTGGCAGGGAGGTACGGTTATGGAGAAAGAAGAAAGCCTGAATGTAGGGAACCTTAGACCGCTTGCCATTGCATTGGATAAAGTTCTCGAGGTCCTGGAGAACGTGAATGTCAAAAGTGTCGTGTTCTGGCCATTAGCTTTTGTTGTTTAATTTATATTGAGGCCAAATAGTGGTAGAGTAAAAAATAAGCTGCTTCTGTTTGATTTTTCCTCCAGGGTAGAGTTTTAAGGTTGTGAGGAGACACCCCAAAGGGATTTCTTTTGGAGGATGTGATTGGGACTTTCCCATGGGTGGTGAGGTATGGGTGAGTTCAGAGATCTTTCAGATATGGGAGTGTGGGAGGAAAGAAGCAAGCGTCCTCAAATCTTTTACTCCCAGACTGGTTAGGGGCCAGAGGGCCAGTGACCGAACCCAGAACCAGATGTCCCCAGAGCTGGGAAAGTCAGGTGAAGGCCAGTAATGGCCAGGGACCAAACTGGGGACCAGGCATCCCTGGAGACAAGAAGGTCAGGCAATGGGGATAGTTCCCCAATGCCAGAGAGGATCACTGACCTAGAGCTAGGATTTCCAGGCCGAGGGAAAGTGGACATGATCCTCCGGAGAGGTTCTGAGACTCACATAAAGACAAATCCGTGTTCGGTGTTGGATGGAAAAGCTGTCATGACAAGGTGGAGGACTACTATGGATTTGATCTGTGTCAACAAAGCCTCCCAGGCTTTGGCACCACATGTTAGATTCCAGTACCATGAGGCTTGTAGACAGACCAAGTTTCAGGCAGGAGTTATTAGGTCACTGGCGTGACAGGGATCTGAAGTGAAACTTCAGCCCACCTGCGTGGTGGGAGTCTCAAGAGAGACTCCAGCCCATCTGACTGAGCTGGGGAGTACCTTCTGAACTGGTGGAGTTGGGCGGCTTTTGAGAGGGGTATGAAGATATGGGGTGGAAAAATAGCATGCTTTCTGTTCTCAGGGTAGGAAGTGACTTTCTGAAGACTGCTTTATCATCGGGGGAGAGAACATTTGTGACTCAGCAGGGTGTGAAAAGAGAATGATCCAGAAGGGAGCATTCTGGGTTTGGATGCATAGCTTGAGTTCAGTAATTTACAATCTAACAACTATGACTGTCATTTAACTAATCTGTGTTCATCTGTGTATCTTTCTGAACAATTGAATTTGTTGTTGGGATTAGATGAGATAAAAGTGCCTAGACAGAACATTTTAGGAGTAACATCTCCATAACTTGTTGAGCTGCCTTTTGTCTATTATTTTAGTTTTTGAATTTGAAATAAAGTTTGAATTTTTTTTTCCCCTTTAGACCAATTTACTTTATATCTATTTAAAATATGCAACAAAGGACAATGAAGTTTACAGCTGGGACAGGTATATATAACTTGAGGCAGTTGCAGTCCATCGTGCCCACTGAATAATAACTTTGCTGCTGAAATTTCTTAAAACTTAACAAACTAAAACAAAAAGCTGGGGAAATGGATTTGGCAACGGATAAGGCGTCCGCCTACCACATGGGAGGTCCAAGGTTCAAACCCAGGGCCTCCTGACCCGTGTGGAGCTGGCCCACGTGCAGCACTGATGTGCGCAAGGAGTGCCGTGCCACACAGGGGTGTCCCCTGTATAGGGGAGCCCCATGCACAAGGAGTGTGCCCCATAAGGAGAGTTGCCCAGCATGGAAAAAAAACAAGTGCAGCCTGCACAGGAATGACGCCGCACACAAGGAGAGCTGACGCAGCAAGATGACGCAACAAAAAGAAACACAGAATCCAGGTGTCGCTGACAAGAATACAAGTGGACACAGAAGAACACACAGTGAATGAACACAGAGAGCAGACAACTCGGGGGGAGGGGAGAGAAATAAATTTTAAAAAATAAATCTTAAAAAAAAAAATACCTGAGCTATAATATGGAAACTTTAAATAAATAAATAAATAAATAAAACAAAAAACTGAATGATACAAAAAGGAGTATTTCGGTGTAGTCTGTTCTAATTAGAATAGACTACAGAAAAAAGCAAATGCATCCTGTTTCCCCCAAATCATAAGCAAGAACTACATGCAGCAGTGTGAGTATTAAGACATTTCTCAAGTCTTCTCAAAGAGGTCCAAGGTGGGGAAGGGATGAGGGAGAAAACTGATAGACAAACATTGCTATAGATACCATAACAGTAAATTTAGTAATTTAAAATAAAAAAGGCAAGCGGCAGCATTTCAGCAGCAAAGTGCTCAATAAAAAGTATATTGTAGAGGGCAATACATGAAAATTGGGATAAAAAGAGGGCAGGAAAATGGGTCAGCAGGATGGGTGAAGGCCTCAAAGGAAATACTGTGGCAGTGTTCTGAGAAGAATAACACGTTATGAATCTGGAACTGCCCGGGATAACTTTGGTTCTCTTGTATTTACATCTTTGAAGGCCATAATGGAGGCAATATTTCCACAATGATAGTAGTAGTTAGGAACAGACCATACTGTTACCAACTTCTCATCAAACATAAATTTACAGCCTCATGCACTAGTTAGTATGCTCTGCACATGAGTTTTAAGTTGTTGATATGAACAAAGTCATTTGTGATATTTGTTCCAAAAAGCCAACCTGCTCCTTGGGACTGATTGCCCAAGTATCTGTATCTTCAGGAGCTGACCAAACCAGGTCACAAAATGCTCCTTTATGAGGAATTTCCTGATTCCATTCAATAGTTCGAATTTGATCCAGTGTTTTCATATCAGGAGATAAACCACCATGAACACACAAAATCTGCTCATCTATTAAAACTGCTACTGTGAGCATGTCAAAAACTTTGGTACAATATCTCCATGCATTAGCATTTCCATATTTGGTTTGGCACTCATAAAATCCATATACTTGTGTTATCTGTCTGCTTTCATGATTTCCTCCCAAGAGTGTAATATGCCCAGGCCATTTAGCCTTTAGTGCAAGAAGGTAAGTGAAAGTCTCCAAACTATAATAACCTCTGTCTACAAAGTCACCCATAAATATGTAGTTTGTGTCAGGAACCTGACTTCCAGTTCTGAATAGTTCACAAAGGTCATAAAACTGTCCATGTATTCTCCACATACTGTTACTGGTGTTGATACTGGCTGAACATTTGACTCTTTCAAGAGGAGGTCACAAACATAGTCACATAACCGCTTTAGGTTGCTCTCCAGCAGGTACTTGCATACTGTGCTATCTCCACATACTTGTCCAAGTCTAGTGGTGCCATTTTAGAAATACAAGCCATGACGCAGAGGCTGTGGAAGCGGGGGGGGGGGGGGGGGGGGGGAGCAGGAACAGTAGTGGGTATTGTCTAAAGTTAGAATTTTTTTAAAAGTACAATGACAAAATAATTGCTATCATCAATTGCAACAAATATTCCACACCAATGCAAGATGTTGGTGGTGAGGTGGCATATGGGAACCCTGTATTTTATGCATTATTGTTCCACAACTTCTCTAATTAAAAAAAAAACATAGAAAAGATTATGTTGACTCTTCCCCTTTCCTTTCCTATCCTGACACTTTCCTTTCTCCCTTTCTCTCCCTTCTCCAACATTTTCCTCTCTCTTCTATCATCCCCAATACTTTGAAAGAGAATACTCATACATCAGCACACTTGTGGATAGTTGTACAATTCAAGCAGGTATACACACACACACTCTCCACCCCTGAAATAACAGGATGAGCTGAAGTCTTCAAATTTATGACTTAAGTCCCAATGAATGATGTGAAAGTTCCTATGTATGCCCTTAGAGAAAATCTTGTTTCATGCAACCACAGTCTTGAGATCTCTGAAAACCACACCCAGAGTTCCATTGTACAAGTAGCATAGTTACAAGGGAAATGAAAATCTCAGACTTGCAGCGTATCTGCTGTTAAAGTGAGGGAATTGATTGGAAAGGAATGGAATCCTAAAAATTGGGATGGAGACATATGGGTTGATAATGATGGCAGAGGGACATTTGAAACCCTAAATTCTGCTGAGTCTTTGCCAGATAAACCTGGCAAATGGTCTGCCTTGAAGAAATACCTTCCTGACCCCCAGTTAGACCCAAGGAGATTACCATCCAACCTCCATCTTTAGAGATGAATCCTGTCTCACCAGATGAAAGTGCAACCGAATGTCCTGAGGTAAATTGGCTTGCAAGACATTCTAATCCTCATTACCCACCCTCACCATCCCCTTTTTTTCCACACCTATAACTAAAGTTAGAGAAATTGGAATGTTAGAATGGATTTATCATGTAAAATCTGCTCACTCTGCCTAGGAATGTCCAGAGGATACACCTTTCACTAGGACTGTGAGGAATAAATTTGTGAGAATAACTCCACGTCCCCAGAAGAGCTCTGTGGTTGCTCTTCTCTGTAGGTCAGACATTACCTTGAAAACTGCTGTCACTGAACTGGGATCCTTAAATACTATGGGGATAATTAGATCCTGGGTTAGCAGAAGCCAAGTGGCAGCACTTAATTGTCAAAGACAAGATACTTTGAGTCTGCATAATGAACCGCAGACTCAAAGCAGTAATCAAAATAATTTGAATCACAGAGACCTATAGTATTGGCTAATAGATCATGGGGTACCTAAAAGTAAAATAGATGTGCAGTCTACTAAATTCCGACTTGATCTGTATAAGTAGAAGTGTTCTAGGTCAAGTGAACAAAAGTCTAACTTGAATTATACAGAACAGAGAGCCATGGACCCTTAATCAATTACCAGACTTGAGACAGTTTACAGGCCAAGAGCCCTTGAAGGCGGGGAAGACCGGGTCCCCTTGGGAAGGACCATGTTACACTGCCAAGATTTTATACCGTTTGTAACAATTTGATATGATTATGAATTCCAAAAATAGATATTGGATTATGTTTGTAATCTGGTCTGTACCTGGGTGTGATTGAGTTATGATTAGGGCTTTGCTTGGGCCACGTCATCAGGGCATTGAGTCCCCACCCCTTGGTGGGCAGGGACTCACAGATTAAAGTCATGGCCAAGGACAGAGTTGAGGGTTTCTTAATGTTGGAGTTTGATGCTGAAATCTTAAGCTGGAGCCCTGGGGAAACAGACAGAGCCATTCACCTGATAGTCCATGGCTGACCTTGTGGAGAGAGGCAAAGCCTAGAGAGCCTCATAGTCTACAGCTGTCCTTGTGGAGAAAACAGGAGCTGAGCCCAGAGGAACCCAGGAAGCCTGAACTCTCACAGATGTCAGCAGCCATCTTGCTCCAACACGTGAAAATAGACTTTGGTGAGGGAAGTAACTTATGCTTTATGGCCTGGTATCTGTAAGCTCTATCTCAAATAAATGTCCTTTATTAAAACCAAACAAATTCTGCTATTTTGTGTCAGAACCCCTTCGGCTGACTAATACACTGTTAGTCTTCCTCCTAACCCCAAAGAGATATACAACATTTTACCACAGTAACTGTGCACTGGGGAAATGGAAAATGATTAGATATTTCAGGAATTATTAGATACTGGTTCAGAAGTGACAAATTCCAAGAGACCCAAAATGTCAAGGTAGTCCACCAGTCAGATTAGGGGCTTATGGAGTTCAAGTGATAAATGATATTTTAGCTCAGATATGTCTCATCGTGGGTCCAGTAGGTCCCTGAACCCATTCTGTGGGTATTTCCCCAGTTCCAGAATGCATAGTTAGAACAGACATACTCAGCAACTGGCAGAATCCCTAAATTGGTTCCCTGACTTATGGAGTGAGGATTATTATGATAGGAAAGGCCAAGTGGCTGCCACTAGAATTCCCCTACCTAGCAAAATAGTAAATCAAAAGCAATATTGGAGGGGAGCAGGTGTGGCTCAAGTAGTTGAGTGCCTGCCTTCCACAAGGGAGGTCCCAAGTTCAGTTCCCAATGCCTCCTAAAGAAGACAAAAAATGAGCAGACAATGAGCAGACATTGAACAAAAACAACAAGCAGACAATGAGCAAAAAAATGAGCAGACAAGCAAAAACAACAAGCAAGACAATAAGCAAAACCAAAATGAGCAGAGAGCAAATATGGCTCAAACAGTTCAGTTCCTGCATCCCTCATGGAAGGTCCCAGGTTCAGTTCCCAGTACCTCCTAAAGAAAAAACAGACAATGAGCAGACAAGAGCAAAACTCAACGAGCAGGCAACAAGCAAAAACAATGAGCAAAACAACGCAAGCAGACAATAAGCACAAACAACAAGCAAAACAGCAAACAAAATCAATGAGTAAACAGATGAGGGACCCATTGCTGGGGGTGGGGGAAATTTTAAAAAAAAAGCAATACTGGATTCCTGGAGGAATTGCAGAGATCAGGATGCAGGGGTGGTAATTCCCACCACATCTTCATTCAACTATCCTATTTGGCCTATGCAGAAAACAGATGGATCTTGGAGAATGACAGTGGATTATCATAAACTTAACCAAGCAGTGACTCCACTTGCAGTTTCTGTTCCAGATGTGGTATCATTGCTTGGAGTAAATCAACACATGCCCTGGTATCTGGTATGCAGTGCTGCTGCTGTCCACTTTTGATCTAGCAAATGCTTTTTTCTCAATTGCTGTTAGTTAGGAACACCAGAAACAGTTTGCTTTCAGCTGGCAAGGCCAGCAGTATAGCTTCCCTGTCTTACCTCAGGAGTATATCAACTCTCCAGCCCTATGTTATAATATTGTCTTCAGGGACCTTGGTCATCTCTCCCTCCAACAAGACATCACACTGGTCCATTATCTTGATAGTATCATGTTGATTGGACCTAGTGAGCAAGAAGTAGTGACTACTCCAGACTTATTGGTAAAGTATTTGCATATCAGAGGTTGGAGATAAATCAACAGAAATATGGGGGCCTTCCACCTCAGTGAATTTCTAGGTGTGGGACATGTCGAAATAGCTCTTCTAAAGTGAAGGATAAGCTATTGCATCTGGTCCTTATTATGACCAAAAAAGTGGCACAACACCTAATTGGCCTCTTTGGATCTTAGAAACAGCATATTCCTCATTTAGGTGTGCTACACAGGCCCATTCACGAAATGACCAGAAAAGCTTCTAGTTATGAGTGGTGGCTGGAACAAGAGGAGGCTCTATGACAGGTCCAGGATGCTGTGCGAGCTGCACTGCCACTTGGGCCATTTGATCCAGCAGACCTAATGGTGCTGGAAGTGTCAGTGGCAAATAGAGATGCTGTCTGGAGCCTAAAGGAGAACCACAATGGAGATCCTTAGGATTTTGGAGCAAAGCCCTGCCATTCTCTGCAGATAACTACTCTCCTTTTGAGGATCAGCTTTTGGCCTGCTACTGGGTCCTTAGTAGAGATCAAATGCTTAATCGTGGGTCACCAAGTTACCAGGAGACCTGAGTTGGCTATCATGACCCAACCTGCCAAGCCATGAAGTTGGATGTGCAGAGCAGCATTCTATCATCAAACGGAAGTGGTATATATGAGGTAGGGCTCAAGTGGGTTCTGAAGGCACAAGTAAGTTACACAAAGAAGAAGCCCAAATGACTATGGTCACCACTCTTCCCACATTACCTTCTCTTTTCCTGCCCACAGCTATGGCCTGTTGGGGAGTTCTTTACAATCATTTGACTGAGAAGAGAAAACTTGGGCCTGGTTTACAGATTGTTCTGTGCAATATGCAGGTACCACCCGAAAGTGGACAGCTGCAGCACTGCAACCACTTTCTGGGATGTCCCTGAAGGTCAATGGTGAGGGAAAGTCTTCCCATTGGGAAGAACTTCGAGTAGTGCACCTGATTGTTCATTTTGTTTGGAAGGAGAAGTGGCCAGAGGTGCATTTGTACACTGATCCTTGGGCTATCAACAATGGTTTGGCTGAATGGTCAGAGGATTTGGAAGGAACATGACTGGAAAAGAGGTATGTGGATACACTTCTCTGAGTGGGAAAAAGAAACAACAACATGAATATATTTGTGTCCCACATGAATGTTGACCAGAGAGTGACTTCATCAGAGGAAGATTTTAATAATCAAGTAGATAAGATGGCCTGTTCTGAATACTAGTCAGCCTCTTTTCCCAGCCACTCCTGTCATTGCCCAATAGGCTCATGAAAACAGTGTCCATAGTTGTAGGGATGGAGTTTATGCATGAGCTCAGCAACATGGACTTCCCCTCACCAAGGCTGACTTGGCTACAGCCACTGTTGAGTGCCCAATCTGCCAGCAGCAGAGACCCACACGCAGCCCCATATGGCACCATTCCCTGAGTTGATCAGCCTGCTACCTGGTGGCAGGTTGATTACACTGGACCACTTCCATCAAGGAAGGAGCAGCAATTTGTTCTAACTGGAAGAGATACATACTCTGGATACAGGTTTGCCTTCCCTGCACATAATGCTTCTGCCAAAACTGCCATCTGCAGACTCACAGAATGCTTTATTCACCATCATGGTATTCTACACAGCAGGGCTTCTAATCAAAGAACCCATTTCACAGCAAATGATATATGGGAATGGGCATATGCCCATGGAATTCACTGGTCTTACCATGTTCCTCATCATCCTGAAGCAACTGGATTGATAGAACAATGGAATGGCCTTTTGAAGACTCCATAATGGTACCAACTAGGTGGCAATATCTTACATGGCTGGGGCAATGTTCCCCAGGAGGCTGTGTATGCTCTAAGTCAGCATCCACTCTGTGGTGCTGTTTCTCCCTCAGCCAGGATTCATGGGTCCAGGAATCAAGGGGTGGAAATGGGAGTGGCACCACTCACGATTACCCCTGGTGATCCACTAGGACAATTTTTGCTTCCTGTCCTTGCAATCTTAAGCTCTGCTGGTCTAGAGGTCTTAGTTCCAAAAGGAGGAATACTGCCACCAGGGAACACAACAGTGACTCCATTGAACTGAAAGTTAAGATTGCCACATGTCTTTTAAAAAATAAACTTAAAAAAAAAGAGGCTATAATAGTAAAAAAAAATAATTAAAACTTTTTAAAAAATAAAGGCTGCCACTTGGCCACTTTGGGCTCCTCATACCTCTGAATCAATAGGCAAAGAAGGGAATTACTGTAGTTGGCTGGGGTGATTGATCCTAACTATCAAGGGGAAATAGAACCGCAATTACATAATAGAGGTAATGAAGAGTTTGCCTGGTGTACAGAAGATCCCCTAGGGCATCTCTTGGTATTACCATCCCTTGTGATTAAAGTAAATGGAAAACTGCAACAATCTAATCCAGGGAGGATCAACAATGGCCCAGAAATGTCAGGAATCACGGTTTGGCTCAACCTACCAGGCAAAGAATCACAGCCAGCTGAAATGCTTGCTGAGGGTAAAGGGAACATGGAATGGGTAGTGCAAGAAGGTAATGATAAACACAAACTACTCCCTCATGACCAATTACAGAAAGAAGGACTGTAATGGTCATGAATCTTTCTTCCTTGTTTTGTTATGAGTGTGTTTGAATATGTACATGAAACATGTATCTTTGTTTTCTTATCTTCTCCCCTTATCATGTGACAAAGTTGTATTATTTTCATGTCATAGTATTTAAATTATAGGAGGAAAAGTTTAAGAATGAATATTACCCAATGACTTGTATCCTATTTTGGAGGGATTTAGTTTGTCTCCAGTTGTACACAGGACAGTTGAGTATTGTTAGGCAAAAAAAATGTCTGACATTGTTTTTATTTAGAGATTAAGTATGGTTAAGGTGATGTGTATGGCTGCCAAGTGGATAAGGGGTGACTGATGGTTAGGCTCATAGGTCAACTTGGCCAAGTAATGGTGCCCAGTTGTTTGTTTAAGCAAGCACTGGCCAGACTGTACTGTGAGGACATTTCATGGCCTAAAATCATCAGTGAGTTGATTGCATCTATGACTAATTACATCTACAATCAACTGAAGAGATTGCCTGCAGCAATGACAGACATCATCCAGTCAGTTGAAGGCCTCAAATAGAGAAGTGATTTCAGTAGTCAGAAGAGAGAGTTCCCATCTCTACTCCAGACAGTCAGCTTCTCCTGGGGAATTCACTGAGGACCTTCATTAGGGTTCCTGGCTTGCAGCCTGCCCTAAAGAATTTGGACTTGTGCATCGCCATTGTCACGTTACAGAATTTTATAAAATCTTAGAATATTTACAGATATTCCCTGTCAGTTCTGTTTCCTGAAAGAACCCTGACTAATACAACTGATATCTGTCAAGTTTCCTTACTGTACAGTTATTTTTCCCTTTGTGATTAATAAGCGATTTGTGGGGAGATGCTTTCATGACTATGCAAATATTGTCTTCCTCAAAAATCTTCCACTTGAAAAGGTCACTGGATTAGGGTCAAAGGTCATTCTCCAGGTCAGCTGTCTCTTCCAGAGCCCTTTCCAGAGTTTGGTAGACAGGACTGGGGCTAGGACTGGTGCTGGAAGCCGAGGCATTCCCATTCCCCCCAGGATCCAGCCAAAAGATGAAGCTGTGCTGATCCTGGCTATGGGCTCCTGCTCATCAAGGACAGCTTGCTAGAGCTCTGTGAAATGATCAGGCAGGTCATGGGGACGTGGCCCCTCCTCGCTACCTCACCTGTGGCCGTCACTGTGGTGAAGGGGTCTAAGGGCAGCCTGTGGATGCCACTGACAGGTTCCAGGAACAAGTGCCAGGAACAGACCTGCAAGTGTGACCAGAAGCTGGCCTTGTTCCTGCAGCAGCACCTCAACACCTGCAATGGGTGGAACCTCATTCTCAGGAGTAAGACATGCTGGAAGGTCATGCTTCCCTGCTGGACATTAGGACCCTGGGTTAATTGCTCTCAGCCCTTCTGAGGACACCATCTAGCACTGCAGTCTGATGCTGCACCCATTCCTGCACCCAGCACAGACCCAGACCAGGGAGCCAGCAGGGACTTGGGTGAGACCCTGCTCTTGTCCACACTAAAAGAGGTCAAAATGCCATAATGTGAGCAAGCAAGCAGGAAGCTGTTGGGCTGCAGGAGCAGAGTAATGCCTAAAGCAAAGGAACTTAGGAACTTGTTTCTTCAAGCTTATCTGGAAATGATTCTGACAGTGAAGTTGACAAAAAGTTGAAGAGGAAAAAGCAAGGTCCTCCAAAAAAAATGTAAAGAAGCAAAAGACTGGTGAAACCTCAAGAGCCCTGTTATCTTGCAAGCAGAGCAGCAGCAGAGATAAACATGTTTCATATTGGAAAAATGAGGATTGTCCGTGGTGGGGACGTCATAGGGAGAGTCCTAACTGATATTAGAGAATATTGGATGATCCAGAAGGGTGAAATGAAACCAGGAAGAAAAGGTATTTCTTGAAATTCTGAATAATGGAACCAGCTGGTGGAACAGATTTCTGACACAGATGATGCAGTAAAAAAGCTGTAAAATCAGAACCATCTATAGCCTGCACTGTTCTAGTTGTTTTAATCTGCCTTTATCATTGACGTTTGTTCTCTAAACGTTAATTTCCAAGCTATTGTAATCTGCACAAATTGCTCTGCAGCTGTCAGTTTTATTAAGGAGGAATGCTCTGTGTCCACCATCTAGTGTAAAATAAAATCAAGTATAATAATATAATCTTAATGGTTGAGGTCTTTTTGTGTTTTTTTTTTTTAATTAGAAGAGTTGATACTGTTTAAGGCCAAAAAAATAACAGTTTATAGACCTTTTAGTTTCAACTTAGCTTTTATATGAAAAAGGATTTGCATAGCATTGAATTTATAAACTCTTGATTTGTGAAGTCCATAGGTGATCTGTTCTCTTCCAACCAAACTTCTGGACTTGTCTGAATTTTCCACCTCAATTATATTTCACTTTCCCTTTTTCCTTACATTAGTTTCCTTTAATAACTTTTCCTGTTCAGTTTTCACTGTTTTCCTCAAACATATTATGCTAACTTAGAAACATCAACGAACTGTCAGAATGTTAGTTATCTTAGTAAGGTACTTATAATTAAGATATTATATGGGGACTACAATCACTAATTTTACTGTATTAAATATTAGGAGGTATAGTTTGATAAACAACATGGCTTATATGAAAACTCTGAGCAAATGTATGGTCTTCTGTGTATTTGTTACCTTATTTAGTCTACAGAAAATAATGGCTTAGATGTTTGATTTGCTTTCATTTATTAAATATGTTCACCATAGAATGATATCTATAAAAGCAGATATTATTAAATTAGACTAGGATTTAATAAAAATTGTGAATGCTAACTGACCTAACATTTTATTTTATGAATTGAGTATGGATTATATATAGCCAGAGAGATCATTAAACTTTACTCTCATAGTAGGCAAAGCCAATTTTTAGGGGAAAGAGCATATACTTGTGGGGTTTTTTGTTGTTGTTGTTTCTTTGTTGTTTTTTGTTTGTTTTCAACCTTTCCTTCAGTAGACTTGGTTATTTTGTAGTTAATCTACTAGACAATAGCATTCTAGATGTGATGTTACTGAATTTTAGCATACACTCTTTTTAAATTTTTAAAAAAAATTTTAAATAAACGTTTACATAAATGTGGAATCTAAACCCCCTCTTGACATAGATGTGGACTGGACACAACCAAGCCAAGGTCCACAGGAAGGAGGAATACAGTAAGGATCAGAGTGGACTTAATGGTATTCTATTCATGAACTATTGTGGTTAATAATCGAGAAAATGTGGCATTGATGTGGAAAAAATGGCCATGGTGGCTGCTGGGTGCGGGGAAGGGGAGGAAGAGAAGAGATGTGGAGGCATTCTTGGGACTTGGAGTTGTCCTGGGTGGTGCCCCAGGGACAATTGCCAGATGTTGTATGTCCTCCCATGGCCCACTGGTTGGAACGTGGGAAAGTGTGGGCTATGGTGTGGAACATGGGACATGGGGTGCAGCAATGCCCAGAGATGTACTCACCAGATGCAATGGATGTGACATGATGATGGGGGAGAGTGTTATTGGGGGGAGAGTGGTGGGGTGGGGCAGTGGGGGCGAATGGGGACCTCATATTTTTTTAATGTAATATCTTTTTAAAAAAGTAATAAATTGAGTAGAATTGGGGGAAAAAATATAGGGGGATTCACATATACACCACCCCTTCCCCTTCCCACACTTTCCCATATTAACACCATCTTTCATTAATGTGGTACATTTGTTACAAATTGCTGAACACATATTGAGGCACTGTTACTAACCATGGACTATAGTTTACATTATAGTTTACACTTTGTCCCACACAATTTTATAGGCTTTGCCAAAATGTATAATGGCCTATACCCATCATTGCAATGTCACGCAGAACAATTCCAATTTCCTGAAAATGCCCCCGTGTTACACTGATTCCTTCCTCTCCCCACCCTATGAACCTCTGGTGGCCCCTGCCTTTATATCAATGATACAAGTTCTTCCACTGCTAGAATAATGATGTCTGTAATAGAATAATAGTAAGTCTAATTTTAGTCCATTGTTCATTCCCCAGTCTTGAGGATTTGGGGATGGTGATGCACACATCTCTAATTGAGAGGGGACTGAGATCCCATGGGACAGACGGATGGGACTATTTGCTTGCTGTTGCAGATACTCTCTGTTCCTTGGAATGGGCATTGTCCGTTATCATCTCTTTGTTAGTTGTCCTGGGTGAGTCGAATGAACTGGAGAGTAGGTGTTACAATTCTGCTAAGATTCAGGACTTAACAGGCACATAAATAGACCAAAGATTTAAGTCTCTGGGACACATATTTAACAAGTACAGTTCTAATTATAGGTTCAAATGAAAGGGGCAGAAGAGCCACATGTAGGTAAACTATAAATGAGTCTAACTCTGTTACATTGAGGAGCATAAATTCCAAAGTAAGTCCCACTGACAGGGTGCCAAATTCCTGAGCTTGTCTGCCCTTTTTATAGTGCCAAGGTGTTTCTAGAGCCCTCAGGAGCCCCACTGTTTGAGGCACTGTTTACTGTGGCAGTCAAAGAGATGTGCTGACATGTGCATTAAGTGTAACCTCCAGAATGACCTCCAGACTTTGAAATATCTTAGCCACAAAAACTCATTTGTATTTAATATTGATCATATACTCTTCTAAAAGAAGACTTATTTATTTTCCCATGCCCCCTTGTTGTCTGCTTTCTGTGTCCATTCACTGTGTGTTCTTCTGTGTCTGCTTGTCTTCTCATTAGATGGTGCTGGGAACCGATTTTGGGGCCTTCCATAGTGGGAGAGAGGTGCTCAATCTCTTGCGCCACCTCAGCTCCCTGGTCTGCTGTACCTCTTATTGACTCTCCTCTCTGTCTCTTTTTGTTGCGTCATCTTGCTATACCAGCTCTCCACTTGGGCCAGCTTCTGTGAGAGCCAGTACTCCTGTGCAGGCCAGCATTCCCGCGTGGGCCAGCTTGCCATGCAGGCTAGCTTGCCTTCCCCAGGAGGCCCTGGGAATCAAACCCTGGACCTCCTATACGGGAGACAGGAGCCCAATTGCTTGAGCCACATCCACTTCCCTGGCATACACTTTTTTTTTTTAAGGTTTATTTTTTTTTAATTAATTTCTCCTTCCTTCCCTTCCCGCATTGTCTGCTTTCTGTGTCCATTCGCTGTGTGTTCTTCTGTGACCACTTCTATCTTTATCAGCGACACTGGGAATCTGTGTTTCTTTTTGTTGAGTTTTTTTTTTTAACCATTTTTTAAAAAATTTCTCTCTCCTTCCCCCCCCACCCTGGTTGTCTGTTCTCTGTGTCTATTTGCTGTATGTTCTTCTTTGTCCACTTCTGTTGTTGTCAGTGGCATGGGAATCTGTGTTTCTTTTTGTTGCATCATCTTGTTGTGTTGACTCTCCATGTGGGCGGCACCATTCCTGGGCAGGCTGCACTTTCTTTCGTGCTGGGCGGCTCTCCTTATGGGGCGCACTCCTTGCATGTGGGGCTCCCCTACGCGGGTGACACCCCTGCGTGGCACGGCACTCCTTGCATGCATCAGCACTGCGCATGGGCCAGCTCCACACAGGTCAAGGAGGCCCGGGATTTGAACCATGGACCTCCCATGTGGTAGGCAGACACTCTATCCATTGGGCCAAGTTCGCATCCCTAGCATACACTCTTAAGTGATATTTTTTCATAATAACGAAGCAGATACACTGATGCACAGATTTCAGAGGCTTTGCAGAAATAAATAGAGTGTGGTGTGCCTTGGGAAAAGAACGTTTGTGCTGTAAAGGGAATTATAACTGAAACTAAAGAAGTGGCAGATTTTCATACCTATGGCCAATTTTTTTTTTTTTTGAGAGACCTGGGGCTGGGGATTGAACCTGGGACCTTGCATTCAACCTCTGAGCCACATTGCCTTCCCTGAGTTGGTTTTTTTGTTTGTTTTTGCTTGTTGTTCATTTTTATTTTCTCAGGAAGTTCCAGGAACTGAAGCCGGGATCTCCCATGTGGGAGGCAGGAGCTCAACTGCTTGAGCCACATCTACTACCCCAATTGTTTTTATTTGCCCCTGCCCCCACCCCTACCTCCACCCTACCATTTTTGCTGTCTGTGTCCATTCACTGTGTGATCATCTGTATCTATTTCTCTTTTTGTCTTCTATTCTCATCTTTCTCCTCTAGGATTCACCAGGATTTGATCCTGGGGACCTCTGATGTGGAGAGAGTTCCCCTGTCAATTGCGCCACCTCAGTTCCTGGTTTCTGAAGCACTTTACCTTGACTCTCCATGTTGTCTATCTTTTTTTGTTGTTGTCATCATCTTGCTGCATGACTCACTTGCATGGGCACTGGCTCACTGTGTAGGCACTCGACTTGCCCTGTGGGCACTGGCTTGCCATGCAGGCAATCACGTGGGCACTCACCTCACTGTGTGCATACTTGGCTCGCGGTGCGGGCACTCAGATCACCATGTAGGCACTCGGCTCACCATGTGGGCACTGACTCGCTGCACAGGCATGCTTTCTCTTCTTCTTTTTCGCCAGGGGCCCCAGGGATCAAACCCAGTTCCTCCCATATGGTAGGTGGAGGCCCTATCACTTGAGCCACATCCACTTACCCCAACTGATTTTTGAAAAGGCTGCCAAGTTCCCTTAGTAGGGACAGAATATTCTTTTCAACAAATAGTGCTGGGAGAACTGGATATCCATATGCTAAAGAATGAAAGAGGATCCCTTCTCACACTACATCCAAAAATTAATTCAAAATGGATCAAAGACCTAAATATAAGAGCCAGGACTGTAAAACTCTTAGAATATAGGGCGGCATCTTCAGGATCTTGTGGTAGGCAATGGTTTCTTAGACTTTATACCCAAAGCATGAGCAATGAAAAAAAAAATAGATACATAGGATCTCCTCAAAATTGAAGTACATCAAAGGACCTTGTCATGAAAGTGAAAAGACAACCTATTAAATGAGAGAAAATATTTGGAAACCACGTATCTGGTAAGGATTTACTATCCAGAATATAAAAAGAAATCCTACATCTTAACAATAAAAAGACAAACTTCCCAATTTAAAAATGGGCAAAAGAGTTGAATAGACATTTCTCCAAAGAGAATATACAAATGGCTAAAAAGCACATGAAAAGATGTTCACATCATGAGCCATCAGGGAAATACAAAACAGGGAAATGCAAAAAAGAAAACACACGGAAATATCATTTCATACCTACTACAAAGGCTACTATTTAAAAAACAAACAAACAGAAAGTTACAAATATTGGAGAGGATGTGGAGAAATAGGAACACTCATTCATTGCTGGTGGAAATGTAAAATAGTGTAGCCACTGTGGGAAACAGTGGGGCAGTTCCTCAGGAAGTTCAATATGGAATTACTGTTAGGATGGTACAAAAGTAATTGCGGGGAAGTGGATGTGGCTCAAGTGATAAGGCTTCCACCTACCAAATGGGAGGACCTGGGTTCAGTCCCTGGGGTCTCCTGGTTAAAAAAAAAGAAAAGAAAAGAAAAATAAAAAGTGTGTTTGCGCAGCAAGGCAGTGCCTGCGTGGTGAGCCGAGTATCCACACGACTGCCTGTGCAGTGAGCCAGTGCCCACACAAGTGAGTCATGCAGCAAGATGATGACGCAACAAAAAGAGAGAAGAAGGGGAGAGTCAATGTGAAGCTCAGTAGAAACCAGGAACTGAGGTGGCGCAGGTGACAGGGAAACTCTCTCCACAACAGAGGTCCCCGATTCAAATCCTAGTGAATCCTAGAGGAGACAAAAATGAGAAGAGAAGACAAAGAGAGAAAGAGATATAGAAGATCATACAGTGAATGGACACAGACAGCAAAAACAACAGAATAGGGGATGGGAAAAGGGATAGGGAGGGGGCGGGGAAAGTAATTGCAGTTTTTCATTGTTGGAATTTGCCATTTGATATTGGCATACATTCTTAAATAAATGTGGCTATGTTATAGATCATTTTAATGTGCATTTCTCACTTTATGTTTTTTTTGCTAATGACTTATTGTTTATTTTATATTTATTTTAGACTATGGAAATAATGTTAGACAAAAAGCCAATTCTAGCAATTTCTTATTTGAGTTCAAAATTGGTCAGAAAGCATCAGAGACAACTCGCAACATCAACAATGCATCCGGCCAGGAACTGCTAGCGAATGTACAGTGCAGTGGTTCAAGAAGTTTTGCAAAGGAGACGAGAGCATTGAAGATGAGGAGTGTAGTGGCTGGCCATCAGAAGGTGACAATGACCAATTGAGAGGAATCATCAAAGCTGATCCTCTTACAACTACACAAGAAGTTGCCGAAGAACTCAACGTCGACCATTCTGTGGTTGTTTGGCACTTGAGGCAAACTGGAAAGGTGAAAAAGCTCAATAAGTGGGTGCCTCACGAATTGACCGAAAATCAAAATAATCGTCATTTTAAAGTGTCATCTTCTCTTATCCTATGCAACAACAACCAACAATTTCTTGACTGGATTTTGACATGTGATGAAATGTGGATTTTATCTGACAACCAGCAACAACCAGCTCAGTGGTTGGACCTGGATTGAGAAGACGCTCCAAAGCACTTCCCAAAGCCAAACTTGTACCAAAACAATGTCATGGTCATTTTTTGTTGGTCACTGCAGGTCTGATCCACTGCAGCTTTCTGAATCCCAGTGAAACCATTATATCTGAGAAGTACGCTCACCAAATCGATGAGCTGCACCAAAAACTGCAACACCTGCAGCCGGCATTGGCCAACAGAAAGGGCCCAATTCTCCACAACGTCCAACTGCATGTTGCACAACCAACTCTTCAAATTTGAACGAATTGGGCTATGAAGTTTTGCCTTATCTGCCATTTTCACCTGACCTCTCGCCAACCGACTACCACTTCTTCAAGCATCTCAACAATTTTTGCAGGGAAAATGCTTTCACAACCAGCAGGATGCAGAAAATGCTTTCCAAGAGTTTGTTGAATCTCAGAGCATGGATTTTTATGCTACAAGAATAAACAAACTTATTTCTCATTGGCAAAAATGTGTTGATTGTGGTGGTTCCTATTTTTATTAATAAAGATGTGTTTAAGCCCACTTATAAGGATTTAAAATTTATGGTCTGAAACCTCAATTCCTTTTGCACCAACCTATTATATGACCCAGCAATCCTGCTAGTAGGTATATACCCAGAAGAATTGAAAGCAGGGATTTTAACAGATATTTGCACACCAATGTTCATTGCAGCATGATTCACAACTGCCAAAAGATGGAATCGACCCACGTGTCCCATCAACTGATGAATGGATAAACAAAACATGGTATATATATATATATATATATATATATATATATATATATATATATATATATATATATATATACGATGGAATATTACTCAGTTGTAAAAAGGAATGAAGTCCCGATACATGTGACAACATGGATGAACCCTCAGAATATTATGCTGAGTGAAATAAGCCAGCACAAAAGGACAAATATTGTATGACCTAACTGATAGGAGCTAATTATAGTAAGCAAACTCAGAGTTAGAATCTAGAATCAAGATTACCAGTGTATAGAACAGGGGTAGGGAATGGGCAGGTGATACTTGATTTGTACAGAATTTCTATTTAGGTTGACTGTAAAGGTTTGGAAATGAATGCTGGCGATGGTCTCACATTATTGTGAGTGTAATTAACAGCACTGAATTATGTATGTGAATGCAGTTGAAAGGGGAAGTTTTGGGTCATGTATGTTACTAGAATGAAAGTTAGAATATAAAACATGGGACTGTATAACACAGTGAACCCTGTTGTGGATGATGGTCTGGGGTTAATAGTATAATTATAAAAATGTTCTTTTCATGAATTATAACAAATATATGACACTAATACAGGTATTACTAATAGGGTGGCATATGGGGAAAAATACACCTAATATAAACTATGAGTGATAGTTAAAATACTGTTTTACTATTCTTTCATCAGTTCTAACAAAGGTATTACACTAATGCAAAGTGTTAACAATGGGGTCTATATGGAAATGCTGTATTTTTTACATGACTTCTCTTTCAACCTACAACTTCTCTAAATAAAGCAATAGTAGTAATAATAAGAATAAGAAAAGAAGGTGGCAGTAAAAAGAGGATTGTCTTCAAACTAAATGATAGAGACAAATTGATACTTGATACATATTTTGAAATTTTGATCATACTGATAGGACACAATTCTAGATAGAACAGTAGAAAGAAAAATGTAAAGATGTAAAAAATTGTTGATAAATTAGTTTTGGTAGCAAGTTTCAAATGGTTACTGCCATTAAAACTGTCATATGAGAGAGCTGCACTACTCTGCTACCAAATTTGATTCCAAAGTCTAAAACATTTTGTAGTAGGATTGTCAGGGACTTGATTTCAGAACCATCTGTCAGACTACATATATTTATCAGTTTTTTTCTGGCAGATATTCTGTTTAAATTTTATGTTTTACAATTTTTAGATGACTTTTTAAAATATTTTAACAGTGCCTAATTAGAGAAATAAAGCTTTTCTTCTGGTATTTTAGCCTTATTCAAATAATAGGTACTAAAAAGTTGAAAATACATATATTTTAGATAAAGCCTGCTCAATTACCTTTTTCCCTTATTTGGGAACATATGTGTGTCCTATTAAGTTAAATGGATAGATTAGTAAAGCATTCCCTATTTTTGGCATATAGGAATGGTAGTTAAAGCATAGAAGTCTGATTTTGGTGTAGGCAAAGAGGGAATAATGGGTAAATTTCCTAGGTTTATATGAATTCAGTGGTGTATGAATTTTTAAGACAACCTGTTAATTCAGAGATGCTGCTAAAATCTATTACCTAGGCATTTTCTGTTTAGCACTATATTAGTGGAACCTTTATATATGGAGTGTTTGGTAGATTTGGTGAGTTGACTGCTAAATTCTTTAAGTACATTACTGGATATGCAATAAACAGATATTGTTAATCTTTTTTGTGTGTAGGTAAGAAAGTATGAGATTTGGGTTAAAAGAAGAAACAAATGAACTTGTACTGAAAAGAAAGGATGAGGTACTTTTGTTTTCTGTTGAAACTTTATCTTCTTGGTAAGATTTCTCTAGAAAGAAAACTTGGCATTGTGAAATAGGTATCTTACCTTGTAATGCCAAAAGGAATTTAATTAATGCCACTACTCAGGTTTTTTTCTTACATATGTTTAGTTGCAGGGATTTCTAATGGGTTTTCCTTCTTTGTCTTTTAAAGTATGAGCAGCATTTGACCAAATTCCAGGGCTCTTGCATTTTTTATATTTATTTATTTATTTAAAAATTTATTTTATTACCCCCCCCCCCCATTCTCCCTGGTGTCTGCTCTCTGTGTCCATTCACTGTGTGTTCTTCTGTGTCTGCCTGTATTCCAATTAGGCGGCTCCAGGAACTGATCCTGGGACCTTCCAGAGTGGGAGAGAGGTGGTTACTCTCTTGTGCCACCTCAACTCCCTGTTCTGCTGTGTCTTCTTATTTTCTCTCCTCTGTGTCTCTTGTTGTGTCATCTTGCTGCGCCAGCTCTCCGTGTCAGCTGGCACTCCTGTGTGGGGTGGCTTTATTGCTCTGGGCAGCATTCCCATGCAGGGTGGCACTCCTATGTGGGGTGGCATTCCTGTGGGCCAGCACTATGCATGGGCCATCTCACCATGTGGGTCAGCTTGCCCTCACCAGGAGGCCCTGGGCACTGAACGCTGGACCTCCTATATGGTAGATAGGAGCCCCATTGATTGAGCCACATCCGTTTCCCTTGCATTTTATTTAAAGTACAACCACTGAAAAAGAAAAGTTCTTTATAATTTGGTTATTTGTGGGAAGCAAATGTGGCTGAAGCAATTGGGTTCCCATCTACCATATGGGAGGTCCAGGGTTTGATTCCCGGGGCCTCCTGGTCAAGCTGAGCTGGCCCAAATGGATAGCTGGCCCACACAGGAGTGCTGGTTTGAGTAGCAAGCTGGCTGGTCCAAGGAGAGAGCTGGCACACCAAGATGACACAACAGAAAGAGACAGAGGAGAGACAATAAAGGTGAAGCAGAACAGGGAGCTGAGGTGGTGTAAGAGACTGAGCACCTCTCTCCCACTCCAGAAGTTCCTAGGATCGGTTCCCAGTGCCACCTAAAGAGATGACAAGCAGACACAGAAGAATGCATAACAAATGGACACAGAGAGCAGACAATGGGGGTGGGGTGGGATGGAGGTAAATAAATAAATAAATATTTTAAAAATAATTTTATTATTATCTTTTATTCTGCTTCAAAAATGACTAAGGGGAAACGGACTTGGCCCAGTGGTTAGGGCGTCCGTCTACCACATGGGAGGTCCGCGGTTCAAACCCTGGGCCTCCTTGACCCATGTGGAGCTGGCCCATGCGCAGTGCTGATGCGCGCAAGGAGTGCCGCGCCACGCAGGGATGTCCCCGCGTAGGGGAGCCCCACGCACAAGGAGTGCACCCCGTAAGGAGAGCCGCCCAGCGCGAAAGAAAGTGCAGCCTGCCCAGGAATGGCGCCGCCCACACTTCCTGCGCCACTGACGACAACAGAAGCGGACAAAGAAACAAGACGCAGCAAACAGACACAGAGAACAGACAGCCGGGGGAGGGGGGAAATTAAATAAATCTTAAAAAAAAATAAAAAATAAAAAATGACTAAGAACTTCTTTTGAAGACTACCATCTACCCCATTAGCTAGGCAAGAAGCTGTGATCAACCTGTTCTGCATAATGTGTTTAGAAAGAAAGAATTGGAAAAAAAGAAAGTACATCTTGGCTTAGCTATTGAAGGGAAAAGAGAAAAAATTGAGTATTATTTAAGTGTTCCTAACGGAGGTATGGTGTTAGAAAAGTACCATGAAAGTTTGAAATTTTTAAAAACTGCTGAATAATATTTAGATATTTCTCTTGAAATTCTTTGCAGCTCTCTTTCTATGGAGATTAATGCAGTGAAAACTTTAAAAGTTTTTTTTTTTTTAAGTGGTGTTTTACCAGAAAATAAACTCTAGGGATAAACATTTACATAGGCACAAAATGTACTTCTGTCATTGTGAAGTGTCTGTACGCTTGTTTGGTACATCTTCTTCCATGGAGACATCAGTGAATATAATACTCCCATCTGTGGATAAGAAATAGGACCCCTCACCTCAAAAATCCTATGGTGACTGTATTGTCTGCCCTAATTTCTCATTTCTCTCTGTCCCTGCATTGGTCTGTGAGCCTTTGAGGGCAGAAATTGTGCCTCATTAATTGGTTCCTTCAGTCACTCATTCATTGAATAAACCTCTATCAAGCAGCTGCTATGTGCCATGCATGTGGTTAGACACCAGGAAGTCTGTTAACCAGAGTTTGACTGGAGCAGCAGAATTACTAGGAGAGACCTACGTATAAAATGAGGGATTTAGGGTAAGGATCTGACTATGTGATTGTGAGAGCTGGTTAGTCTGTAGTTTCTCCTAATCTCCTAATGCTGGTGCGACAGCCTCAAGCCAGCAAGGCGGGCCGTCAGGGAAACAAGGACAAGCTAGAGCTGCGAGCGCGAGTGGAAGCACGAGGACAGGCCAGAAGACCCCTCAGCCTCTTGCCACCTCCAAGCCTCCGACTTTGATGACAGGCTGGCTCCAGGTGAAGTGGTGTCCTTTATCAGGGAGCGAAACATGCACCTGACTCTGAAGGAAGAGAAGCTGAAAGATCTGGCAGGATCTGGAGTTGCTGCTGATCCAGTTGCTTCCTCGCACCAAGGTGAGCCAGCAAATAAGGATGATGCGCACTAGCTGCAACAGCATCTCCTACCCCGCCCCAACTTTCTGACTAAAAACAATATGACCATTACTCCCGTACTTGCTTCCAGGTCTCTTGAGACCCTGCTAACCTGGAATTCTGCAGGGACAGGAATTCTTGAGCTGTTCATGTCTGTCAAGATGGGATCGGGACAGGAGCCTTGGAGGATGGTAGTGGGGAGCCCTTCGCTGAGGATGGAGACCAGAGAGTCCCAGCCAGACTGACCATCCAGGGATGGCATCTGGCATCTAAAGTGGCAGTTAGAAAAGAAATGGAGGGAAGCAGACTTGGCCCAGTGGTTAGGGCGTCCGTCTACCACATGGGAGGTCCAAGGTTCAAACCTGGGGCCTCCTTGACCCGTGTGGAGCTGGCCCATGCGCAGTGCTGATGCGTGCAAGGAGTGCCGCACCACGCAGGGGTGTCTCCGCGTAGGGGAGCCCCACGTGCAAGGAGTGCACCCGTAAGGAGAGCCGCCCAGCGCGAGAGAAAGTGCAGCCTGCCCAGGAATGACACCACACACACGGAGAGCTGACACAACAAGATGACGCAACAAAAAGAGACACAGATTCCCGGTGCCACTGATAAGGATAGAAACAGTCAAAGAAGACCACACAGCGAATGGACAGGGAGAGCAGACAACTGGGGGGGGGGGGGGGGGGGAGGGGAGAGAAATAAAAAATAAATAAATCTTTAAAAAAAAAGAAAAGAAATGGAGTTAGTCCTTGGCAGGAATCCAAGGCATGCTCCTGGGAATCGCCAATGTGTGTGAGTCCCTGAACTGCTCTGGGTTCTGCTTTCTCCCTTTGTGGGTTGGAGTTGAAGACTGAGGGGCTGTGGTTGGAGCTCAGGGTTTGGAGACTGCATCCGAGGTCGAATCTTACCTCTGCCATTGATGTGCTGTGTGACTTTAGGAAAGTCTCCTAATCTCTCTGGACCTCAATTTCCTGGTAGATAATGAAAGTTCTCCACGGTCCCTATGAGTTTTCAGTTGTTTCCCACACTGAAACTCGTGCCAGCCTGTGGTGTTGCTTTCATGACATTGCAGCATCCCTGGCCCACAAATGACCCTCATATCTCTCTGATACTGTGGCTCTGCGCTGGACTGCCAGTGAGAAGGGTCTGCCCCAAAGCCCCTTTGGGAATCAAGACACCATCCTGCCTGCTCCCTGACCCTGATGGGAGCAAGAAGCCTGGGTGGGCAGGGACTCTTTCCAATCATTTCAAATGTTGCAAATGAAAAGAAATGGCATAAAGAGTGAGGTTTCCAAATTCCTCTACAGGCCCATTTAAATTGGTTTGGGAAATGGCTTTGGTGGAAACAATTTCATGAGCAACTTGGGTATTTGAGCCCCACTCTATGTGGCACTGTCAAATATCGAAACCATCTCCATGTCAAACTTCTCTTTTTAAAAAACCTAGTACATTCAGTGTAATCTCAAAATTAAATTTCTTTTTTCCTACCTGGTTGCATCATTGTCTTTTTGGTGCACTGCTGTGCCGTGCGGGGACCTGCACCTCTCTATGCGTGTCTGGGACGCCTTTTTTCTTTTCTTTCTTTTTTACCAGGAGGTCCTGGAGCTCGAACCCGGGTCCTCCATATGGTAAATGGGATCTCAGTTGCTTGAGCTACAGCCACTTCCCTCAAAATTAAATTTTATTTTGAAAAATTAAAAAAAAAATTCTTGCACTCACTCATTTTCATATCCATTGATGATTCCTGCCTTAATCAATGATTACCATCATCGTTGCAAAATAGTGATTTTAGAAATCCTTATTCCTTTTACATTTTTGTAGCTGACCATGCTACTTTAAGAATGAGCTTTCCTTTCTTGTTTATTATCATCATACAGACTCTAGATTCTAAACTATGATACATCCCTGTATTTTGATGTTCAAAGCATTGCAGTAGCAGTGGGAGCCCCTTCAAACTGGCTCCTGTGCCTTTTTTTTTTTTTAGCATTGAACCCAGGACCTTGTACGTGGGAAGACAGTGCTCCCTCCTGTATCTTTTTTTTTTTTTTAAGATTTATTTTATTTATTTCTCCCCACCCTCTTGTTGTTTGCATTTGCTGTGTGCTGGTCTTTTTTTTTTAGGAGGCACTGAGAACTGAACCAGGGACCTCCAGTGTGGGAGGGAGCCACCTCCACTCCCTGCTTCATTGTGTCTCTCATTATGTTTTCCTCGTGTCTCTTGTTGCATTAGCTCGTCATGACTGCCTATCATGTCAGCTTGCTGTCTTGCTCATCTTCTTTAGGAGGCACCGGAAACCGAACCTGGAACCTCCCGTGTGGTAGGCGGCCACTCAATTGCTTGAGCCACATCCGCTTCCTGCTCCTGTATCTTTTTAACATGCCCAATCACTTTTGTTTTCAGAATTTTTTTCTTAACCTTTTAATTTATTTTTGACATAATTTCATACTTACAGGACAGTTGCAAAAATAATACAAAATACAGAGAACTCCAACACATCACAGCACTCCCTCCCTCCATGCCCAGATCTACCAATTTTAACCATTTACCACATTTGCTTTCCCATTCTATTATTTTTTATTTTTATTTTTTTAGCACAATCTTACTTTCCCTTACAATATACTTCAGGTTTATTTGTATTCTCATAGCCTAGCCCTGGATTACTCATTCCTCCAAGGAACCTGGTTTCTTTTATGGGGTAATAGTAGTAGAAATCACAACCTGAGCCACTCTCTAATCCTTTCTTCAAAAGAAGTGCTTGAATTATTGAACCTACTCATTTTGGGCATTCTGAACTGCAGATGGATTAGGTCCCATTTGCTCAGGCTGAGAAAACATTTACCTCCACGATGTTATCTATAAGATGGTAAGTACTACTAGAGTTTTGCTTACCAGTGGATTCCCAGAACCTTGAGTACCTGACATGCATATAAAAAATGTTCTGTAAATATTTGTTGAATGGTTTACATGCTGTTAAGCCTACCTCAGAGAAATCTATTTGAGACAGGGTTCTAATTCTAAGTTCAAGGGTCACTGCCGAGCAGTTACATTCTTTGCATTCATTATAGCCATTTGTCATGCTACAGATTTGTAGCTTAAAATAGATTTATATAATGGTGTTTTAAGTTGTGCTAGAAACCTTAGTCTACAAAAATTATTTTTCAGTGTCTAAGCTCTTTATATTTGGTTTTTGCTAAAGTCCCCTGCTTCAAGATTCATATGGTTAATTTAAAAAGTAATATTAAAATATAGGGCAATGTCTTATTATGAAGGAAACAGATAAAAAGAATCTGAATAACTCAGATGACAAATTTGAAGTAAATTTGAATTTTGATCTCTAATTCAAGAAACAAATCATAAGGTTAGTGAAAGTAGTTTGATCTTTCCTTGACCAGCAACTAATAAACTTGACAGGCAACTAATAACCTTTTTAAACCACCAAAAGATTAGAAGGTGAAAACTAGGAGGAGGCACAGGAGAAGCTGTTACATACAAGCCAACTGCCATCTAGAGGGAGGGACGGAGAATAATCAGGGGTAGAACCAGAAAAAAATCCCCAAACTAAAAAAATACAGCTGACTCCAATCCTATTTAAGATTAAAAACTTTTACATGGTTATGTATATTGTTTATATCCACACACATATGTACAAATAAGGGGGGAAAGGGGAAGGAGGGGAGAGAGAGAGAGGGAGAGTGAGGGAGCCTGACTTGCTATCAAGACATATTATCCTGCCAACTTCTATGCAGGATAATTTGGCACATCTGTCAAAAATTACAAGTGCATATACACTTTAGTTCAATGATTTCACTTCTAGGAATTTATTCTACAGTTATAACACATGTGCAAAATGATGTATGTACAAGATGATTCATTACAGCTTTGCTTATAATTGAAAGGGATTGGAAAGAATGCAGTAAGGCCATCAATAAAATTAAATAAATATGGTACAGCCATATATGGAACACTATTCAGCTGCTAAGCCAAATAAAAAGGAAATCTGTGCAAATATAGAAAGATCTCCAAAATACTGTTAAGTGGAAAAAGCAAGGCATGAAATCATATGTAGAGCATGCTATCATCTGTGTAAAAGATGTGCACAAAAAGAATATACATGTATTTGTTTGTAATAAAATATTGCAATATTTTATGTATGTAATAAGATATAATATCTATAGAAAGACACACACAAACTAGTAACATTGTGTATGGGGAGGGGAACTGGATGGCATAGGGTCAGAGGTGGGAGAGAGTTTTTCCTGTATATTTAAACTTTTCACCCACATGAATGTATTGCCAATTAAAAAAAAAAAAAAGAAGGAAAGAAATATGGATAATCCAGGTTTTAATATATACAAGTTACTACTGTAAATGGCTTCTGGTCTTATAGTAGTTATCAATAGAAAATAAATTATCCTAAACTGGTTTATAAATCTTGATAATCAAGGTAATATTATATTGAAAAATATAAGCTAAAATTAAAGCTACTTATTTCCTACTTACTGATTTTCTATTACTGTTCTTATGTTCATTTTAATGTAATTATCCTTATGAAAATCATGATTAAAGTGTAATAGTATTTTGATTGAGCCTGCCATGAGAACAAATCTAACCACAACTTGACATTTTACTTGGTAAAGCTGTTATTCTAGAAATGTAATTACAAACTACAATGAGTTCTGTAGCGACATCTAGTGTACCCTTGTTGCGAAATCATTTAGACAGTTTCTGGGATAGTATCTTGTTCATATGAATAGGCAGCAATTTTAAAGTCCTGAAATAAACAACTTAACCAAATTCTGTTTATTAATCCTTACTATGATTTTATAGTACATTACAAAACGTGGTATCATCTTTTGGGATTCCCATTATACATATTTTAGCTGGATTAAAATTTTCTACAGCAGTTGGCACTGCAGTCAAAAATAGTTATGTTTTGTTGTTTTAAAAAAATTACTGTAAAATTTATATAGTTTGTAAAGAGAAAAAAATTGGAAAAGTTTTAAATTAGTCTTTAAAATTTTAAATTATTAAGAACACTTTAATTCAAAGTTGCCTGAAGTTAGGTAGTACAGCATGAAATTGGCATAGAAGGACTCCTGTACACAAAACTAGAATTCTATTTGTAGAATACTGGGAAGTTAGAAATCCTCTGAATAAAATCATCAGAGACATTCTTGACTAATAAGGAAAATAGTAAATATATAATTTGGTACTAGTAACAAATATTCTATTTGGAGTGGTGAAAATGTCCAATAGCTTCAAAGTGATTCAGCCACAAAAACAAAACAATCTATAATTAACATGTACTGATAATGCCGAATAACTTTTTCCATTTTGAGTATTCTTAGGAAACACAACACTGTTACTATGATACCTGAAAAAATATCTTAGTATTGTGTCTCCAGTCCACATTAATTGAAAAAGAAAAAAAATTGACTAGTTCTGTTATCTGATGATGGCAGCCCTCGTTCCATTAGTTAAAGCTACCACACCAGGTCCTCACTTAACCAAGGCATAGTCTGAATGTATGGTTACTTACCATGCTGAGTTGTGCCTGGTTGGACATCCCTTTGATGTTATCACAAGGATATAAACCCTTAGATTAAATCTGGTTCAAAATGTTTAGTCTGGATTTACTAGCTGTGTGGCCCTATGCAAATTACTTAAACCAATTGGGTTTTATTAATAGTTTCCTTAACTGCAAAATGAAGATTCAATCTATTTCCTGGAGATGAACAAAATATGGTGATAGTAAGCATCCTTATTTAGTTCCTAAAATAAAGCTTAGGAGCTATTTATTTAGTTTGTATCATTTTATCATTAAGTACATTACGTAACTTTAGGTTTTTGATAGTCAACTAAGGACCTTCCCTTTTTCTAGACTGCAAAGTTGTTTTTTAAAATCATGAAAGGGTGTTGTATATTTGAGTGTTTTATTCTCCATTTTTTGAGACGATCATATAATAGTTGTATTAATCAGCCAAAGGGATGCTGATGTGAAATACCAGAAATCTGTTGGGTTTTATAGGGTATTTATTTGGGGTAGAAGCTTACAGTTACTAGGTCATAAAGTGTAAGTTACTTCCCTCACCAAGTCTGTTGCCATGAGTTGGAGCAAGATGGCTGCAGATATCAAGGATTCAGGCTTCCTCTTCCTCTTAAGGCTCCATGGTCCCAGCTTCTTCTAATATCGGCTGTAGGCTGGGATAAGTGTCATCTCTCTCCCAGGGCTTGATTCCCAGGGCTCAACTGCTCTGCTCTTTCCACAAGGTCAGCTGTAAACTATCAGCCGAATGGCTCGTCTCTCTTCCTGGGGCCTCTGCCGTGTCTAATGGGGCCTTCTCTCTTTCCTCACATACCTGCTTCTCTGTGTATTTACTTCCCTAGGGTCCAGCATTAAAACTCCAGCATCAAAACTCAACTGTCTGCTCTGCCATGTGGTTTTCTCTGTGGACCTGTGATTGGTGGTCCAATCAAAGACTTAATCATTATTTAGTCAAGTAAAAGTGAAACCTCTGAATTTAATAGAACCTAATATACCCAGAGGAACATACCAGTTCACAAACATAACCCAGTATCTATTTTTGGAATTCATAAACAGTATCAAACTGCTACAACAGTTGAAATTTCAAGGAGCAACTTGTTTTTTAAAAAAATCCCACAGAATTTTAACAGTCTAAAGTTTCTGGAATGCCATAAAAATAACTCATAAAATTAGGTGCCATTTGTGACTAGAACAAAGATTGCATGATTAACACAAAGTAACTGTGAGAATATTTAAGTAACATCTATGCTTACCCTCCTCAATTTACTTAGGAAATAATTTAGAAATACAACTGACTTCTGGTTGGCAGCCCTCATTCCATTATTTAAAACCATCACACCAGATGTCTAACATTTACAATTGCTAAACCACTTTCTCATGTTTATTATCTCTACCACTTTTTAGCTGACTTTGGGAACATTTTTGGAATTTTTTTTTTAATATGAGGGAAGCAGAGATGACTCAAGCAGTTGGGTGCCTACCTACCACATAGGAGGTCCCAGGTTCAGTTTCCGGTGCCTCCTAAGGAAGAGAAGCAAGACAGTGAACTGACATGATGGGCTGACGCAACAAGATGCCACAAGATGACTCAATGTGGAAACACAATGTGAGACACAACAAACAGGGAGCGGAGGTGGCTCAAGTGATTGGTTGCCTCCCTCCCACATGGGAAATACCAGATGCAGTTCCTGGTGCCTCATAAAAAGAAAATGAGCAGACACAGAGACACAGAGGGCGCACAATTAACAGGCAAAGCATACAGCAAGTGCAAACAAGGGGGGGAGGGGAGAAATAAAATAATCTTTAAAAAAATGAGATCTATCATAAAGAAGGTACATAAAATAAGTATGCAATTTCATGATTATAAATTGGCACCTATTTAACCACCACCCTGGCCGGAAACTTTCCTCCCTCATGCCCTTTCCTGGTCACAATCCCTTCCTTCCCACACGTTATTGCTATTCTAACTTTTCTGATCATTATTTACTTACTTCCTTTATGGTTTTAATACTTAAGTATACATACTTAAACAACATTTAGAAGGTATCCGGAATTGAACCTGGGATCTCATACCTAAGAAGCAGGTACTCAAGCACTGAGCTACACCTGATCCTTTAACAATATAATTTTACCTGTTTTGAACTTTAATTTGAATATTTGTCTTTTTAACTTGCATCCTTTGCTCAACATTATGAAATTCAACCACTCATTATCATATTTCATTGCATAAATATACCACAATTTATATTTATTCATCAATTTTACTGCTGATAGACAATTTTATTATTTCTATGAGCAATACTGTTACAAACCTTTACATGTGTCCCGGTGCACA
The DNA here is from genome assembly GCF_030445035.2 of Dasypus novemcinctus. NCBI lineage: Eukaryota > Metazoa > Chordata > Mammalia > Cingulata > Dasypodidae > Dasypus > Dasypus novemcinctus. The sequence goes on along the minus strand of NC_080684.1, from coordinate 82,574,077 downwards.
GGTGTTAGAGTTTACCTAGGGTGAATACTGAAAATAATATTACTGATTTATAGGGACACCTTTAGCCAACATTTATGTTACATTGCCTTTAAAGTGGTACCAATTTAACTCCCACCAGCGGTGCATGGGTTTTCCCATTGCTCTACATGCCCTTTTGGTGCTGCCCTTTTAAATTCTGGGCAGGCTATGGGCGTGTAACGGTATTTCTCCATGGTTTTAATCTGCATATACCTGATTACCAATGATGCCAAATACCTTTCTATATTTATTGCTATGTGTGAAGTGTCTGTTTAAAAGATGTTTGCTCATTTTTCACATTTTTGCTCCAATCATGGCAACAGGACTTTGGTGAGGGAAGTAACTTATGCTTTATGGCCTAGTAACTCTAAGCTTCCCAAACATACAATTCCACCAAATGCCCATCCAGCTGTGTCCAAGTTTTTTCTTTCTTCAAAAAAGATTTTTATTTCTCTCCCTTTTCTCCCTGTTGTCTGCTCTGTGACCATTTGCTGTGTGTTCTTCTGTGTCCGCTTGCATTGTCAGGGGGCACTGGGAAACTGTCTTTTTTTTTTTTTTAAGAATTATTTTTTTTCTGTTTGCCCCTACAGTTTACTTTTTTAAAAAATTTCTCTCCTCTTCCCTCCCACCCCGGCCCCAGTTGTCTGTTCTCTGTGTCCATTTGCTGTGTTCTTTTTTTTTTGTCCGTTTTTTTTTTTTCCCCCTCACCAAAGTATATTTGGAGCAAAATGGCTGCCGATGTCTGCAACGTCCACTTCTGTTTTCAGCGGCACGGGAATCTGTTTCTTTTAGTTGCGTCATCTTGTTGTGTCAGCTCTCCATGTGAGTGGCGCCATTCCTGGGCAGGCAGCACTTCCTTTCCCGCTGGGTGGCTCTCCTTATGAGGTGCACTCCTTGCACATGGGGCTCCCCTACGTGGGGACACCCCTGTGTGGCAGGGCACTCCTTGCGGGCATCAGCACTGCGCATGGGCCAGCTCCACATGGGTCAAGGAGGCCCGGGGCTTGAACCGCGGACCTCCCATGTGGTAGACGGATGCCCTATCCACTGGGCCAAGTCTGCTTCCCCTGTGTCTCTTTTTGTTGCACCATATTGCTGCGTCAGCTCTCTCTGTGTGGCACCAAACCTGGGCAGGCTGTGCTTTTTTTCACGCAAGGTGGCTCTCCTTGCGGGATGCACTCCTTGCATGTGGGGCACTCCTACATGGGGGCGCCCCTGGGTGGCAGGGCACTCCTTGTGTGTATCAGCACTGTGCATGGGCCAGCTCACCACACGGGTCAGGAGACCCTGAGGAACGAACCCTGGACCCTCCATATGGTAGGCAGATGCTCTATCAATTGAGCCATGTCCGCTTCCCTCCAAGTTTTCCTAAAATTCAAAATGCCAGTCTCCAGGAAAAAGCTCCTGTCCTTGCATTAAAAGCTGGCCTACAGGAAGGGAGTAGAGGCCAGGGGTCACTTTTCAGGTCCCTGGCATGGAATCGTTTCTACTTCAGTGTCTGGAAAGTGACCTTGTCAAGGCTGTAAATAGCATTTTCTCTAGCCCCTCCCAGTTAAAAAAAAAAAAGTTTTCAGGAGGTTCCAGGGATTGAAGCAGGCACTCAACCAGTGAGCAACACCAGCTCCTCCTCTTCCTCTGAGTTTTTGCTAAGACGTTTCCTCTGTTTTCCTTTCCCCCTGGCTTCCTCTGTCAGGGGGAGTGAGGCACAAAGCTGAGGTTTCCACACACATACTTAGGCACAAGCACCTGCCACACAGAGCTGTTTGCTCCCTCACTAGAGTTGCCAGAGGAAGGGCAGGTAGGTAACCAACCCATGGACAACGTCACTGAGGACAAGACACTTAATTTTTTTAAAAAAATTATTTTCCTTTTATTTTGAAATAATTTAAAATTTACAGGACAGTTGTAAAAATAATACAAAATCCAGAGAGCTCCAACATACCCTCCCCTCAGATACCTGGATCTACCAACTTTTACCATTTTGCGAGTTTGTATTATTTTATCTATCCATCTACGTATGCATCATCTATTTTCTTAACATTTGAGAGTAGGTTGTATACATCCTGCTCCTTGAACACTGATAAATAAAATTCAGCAGGTTCAACATGGAGGCACTCGTGCTATGGCCCTTATCAGCAAAACCCAAATCTAAGTGACTATTCCCTGTAAGTGCCCAGCTTACCCAGCTTACCCAGAAAAAATTTAAATCAGCCAGTCAGCTATCACCAACGTCCTATTCAGGAGCCAGCTAACTTCCTCATTACTAAGCAACTGCCTGCACTAACCATATTAGGAAATGCAGGCTGCATTAACCAATGAAGATTTCCTCCCCTCTGCCTTGTGGCGATTAGAATCTCCCCAGTTCACGGACTGATTCAATAACTCTGAGATCTAACCAAATTTTGCTCAAGTTTTTAACACCATTTAATACTTCACTCAGGAATAATGAAGACAAGACACTTTTCATTTGAGCATGGAGGTAAGTCCCACGGGCACTGCCGTGACAGCTCTGCAGCATACATACACTGAGGTGCAAGTCCAATTCTCCCTAGTGCTCTGGACTGTGTTCAAGAGAGCAAGGGAAGCTGGCTGCCGCTACATTAAAGCTAAGCTGGCAGGAAGGGAGCAGAGCCCATCTCCCCCGCCTCTATCAGGGCAGGTGGCAATTATTTCCCCAGGGCCACAGGTTTCTCCTCACCCCTCTGAATTCAGGGCACATCTAACCCCACACCTCCAGTTCTCACTTTGGGGATATGTGAAACTCCATGGCCCTTACCTTTTCCAAGAAAGGTGAGTGGTGAATTTGTTCCTTATGGCTCATAACCCCAAACAACCCATGGCTATATGGAATTCAAAATAATGAGGAAGCAGGGGGAAGAGGGGTTGAGCCATGTCCAGAGGTGGAGTCCTTAATGGTTTTCTGACTTTGACAAGACCCTGAATGGTATTAGTGTTTTGATTTTGTAATGACAGTATTGTGAAAATAGAGCAAATGCGAATTAAGGAACTATCAACCTCCCTCCATGTTCCTGGTCATTTTTCAGAATTCAAAGCAGACACCTGATAAGACTAACCTCTTCCTTTAAACCCAACTGTGGTCTCTCCCACATCTGCACACCCAGCGGGGCACAGACAGAAGACAGCACTTATTAGAACAAATATATTTAGAAAGAACATTATCTTGGTTATGAAAGAGAGATACCATTCTCTCCAGAGAACATGCTAGCATGAAAACAAATATATTTCCTCCGCCTGGATAGAACTTTCTCTTATTTTCCTCCTTAGAGGGGATGGAGAGCATTTTCTGACTGAACTTAAGGTTTGTATCTCCAAAGATAGAGTGTGGCAGTACTGAGTGTGGCCTGTCATCTGACACTTGGTCCTGCTGCTAGGTCCTCGCGGAGGACAGACTCTGAAAGCATGGACGTGAAGTGACTCAGCCACACTTACTGAACCTTCATCTCAAATAATTCAAGGGAAGACTTTCCTGATCTCTGGCTAGTCTGTTCCTGCTGGGGTAATAGTGACCCACAGACCTGGCTTGATGGCTGCAGGATGTGGGACTTGTCACTTTTCTTTGCCTCTTTTGAGGCAAAAGGAAGCTCTGTTGTCACAGGAATGTCCATCCATGCCTAAGCACCAGTGTCTTCTCTGGGATCAGACTCATGACTGCTGTGTGCTCCTGTGTTTCAGTATCTTCGTTTACCTCCAGAGGCAGCTCTGACTGCCCCTGGACCTGGGCTGACACTGACTCGGTTTTTGCAAAGGAACTCCCTGTCCTTTGTCTTTTTCCCTGGGATAAAGCCAATGGGAAAAGCACCACATCATATTTATCAAAGATCCATCTGGGAAGCAGATGTGGCTCAAGTGATAAGGCCTCCACCTACCATATGGGAGGACCCAGGTTCCATCCCTGTGACCTACTGGTGAAAAAGAAAGTGTGCCTGTGCGATAAGTTGAGGGCCCGTTTGAGTGCCTGCGCAGAGAGCCAGTGCCCGTGCAAATGAGTCACGCAGCAAGATGATGACACAACAAGAGAGAGATGAAGGGGAGAGTCAAGGTGAAGTACAGCAGAGACCAGGAACTGAGGTGGCGCAATTGACAGGGAACCTCTCTCCACATCAGAGGTCCCCAAGGATCGAATCCCTCTGAATCCTCAAGGAGAAAGATGAGAAGACAAAAAAGAAACAGATACGAAGATCACACAGTGAATGGACAGACAGCAAATACAGCAGGGTGGGGGCGGGGATGCGGGGGGAAGTCAATCTGTCTGCTATCCTGCTTGGTCTAAGTGATGTCAGAAGGGAAACTTCTGGTGGGAGTGAAAGATGGAAGGCCCATGGTAAAGGTGAAATGGAAAGTGTGTGTGCGGGGGAAGGTAAGATTCACTGCACAAAAGGCTCTGATGACATGAGCCCAGAGGTGAGGGTGGACAAGGGAAAAGAGAAAGCAGGAGTTAGGAGCTAGGGTCTAAGGGCAAAGAAGAGAAAACCAACTATTGAGGTGGAAGGGCAAAGATGAGAAAGGTAGAAATGGATGTGGTTTAAGCAGTTGGGTGTTCACCTTCGAGAGGTCCTGGGTTAGGTTCTGGATGCCTCCTAAACACGATGAGCTTGATGCAATGAGCTGAGTAAGCAGACACAACGAGCAGAGAGTGAATGTGGCTCAAGTAGTTGGGTGCTCACCTTCCACATGGGAGGTCCCAGATTCAGTCCCTAAAGATAGATGAGTGGACACAACCATTAGAGACAGCAAGCAGATAATGAGCAGACAGATGAAGGAGCCATCTCAGAGGTGGGGGGAGCATGTTGGGAGGGGGAGGGAACTTAAAAAAAGGATCAGGAGGCCCCAGTGGCCTGAAGAGCTCTGTTGGCAGAGGTGGTCAGGTCCTTGGCTGGAGAGGAAAACAGGTCCCTGCAAATGTGCAGGGTAAGAGTCAGGGCCTCTGTTGGCAGTGATGGGGTGAGAGGAGTGATGAGCAGGCAGGGCTCATTGTAAATTAGAGAACAAAAGCAAGAGAAATAGGAAGAAACCACAGGTATGAGCTGAGACCAGGTGGAGTGAGGGAAGATGGGGGGTGGGGGTTCAGCGTGTGCTCAGGTCCAGAGGATGAACAGGCCAGCGTGGGGTAGGGCTCAGGCAGAGCTGTGAAAGCCAAAGGCAGGACAGATGCAGTATTCACCAGGGATGTTCATTATTGCCCCTTCACGCTCCTCAAATAAAGGTTCTTGCAGGCTCAGTTGCTGAAGAGATGAGATACAAGCCCCAAGCAGGAACAGTAGTGGAACCTGGCAGGGTTCATATTCTCCCACATCTCCAACCTCACAGGACCGACCCCTCCTTGATCCACTCATTACACGTCTTTCTTTCACATTCTCTTCCCTATGAGCTCTCCATCCCCTCTCAAGCCTGGCTTCCCTGAGGACCTAAAATTTCATAAGTCATGCTAGGAAGGGGGATAGACAGAAAAAAAGACATTACCCTATTTACCACCAGAAGATAAACTAGGTCCTGGGTCATCTCAGCAATGAAAACCAACAATCTACAACTATCCATTTCATTAATGAATGATTAATATGGATTAACCTCATTAACAGAATAAGCAAAAGCCACTCACAAAGTTAATTGTTCTATTTCTTATTCCATGTATGTATGGTCTCATTTTAGAAGCACCCCCCACTCCCCCGCTAAATCCTTTCTTTTTCAACTCTCAAGCTACTGCCCTCTTAGAGCTATCAACACTTTGCCCCACACTAACAATGAAAATGGTCTCATCAAGGTCAATGATAACCTGATTGTACATTTATTAACTCTTCCCCCAAAATGCCCAAGTCAGGTTCAAAGATATTCCTCAAACTGTATCTCATGTACTGCTGAGCACTGTAACTGGCACAAAGGAGACAACAAATATATGCTGAAACGGGTGAAAAAATTTTGTAAACAATGAATCTCAGCCAATTTTAAAGCACTCTGAATATAGCATAAATGCCACTAATGCTTCTAATACCAGGACATAACAGAATCACATGGAATCCCCCCACCCCACTCAAAGCTTCCCTACTTTCTTTTCAAGGATTTGGTGGGAGGATGGTATGTGAACTCTGAAAAGCTCTCCAAGACTAATTCAAGGTGACAACTGACCAGATGTTTATAGCCTTTTCTTGCTGAGACTATATTACTGATGAGGAAATAAAATGTTTAACACAATGACAAAGAAAAGGAGAAATGAGAAGTCAAAGGACAATTTTATTTTTAAATGCAGATCCTACCAAAGCCAGCATAGCAACTATGCCTCCCTACCCCCAACCAAGGGCAAACAGAAAGGCTATAACCATGGGCAAGGCTCAAACTCCTACAGCTCAACTAGATCCAGCTACAACTATGAGCAAATTCATCTACAATGGAAGATAGTGGAGGCTGATGCAGTGGGAGCAGCTATGGGCCAGGCAGGTCATCTTTCGACCCAGGTTCACATGGTAGCCATGGCAGAGGTCCCGGGGGCGGCATCTCCTACCAAGGCAAACAAGGAGGCAACACATCACAGTCAAAATACAGATCCCCTGGAGTCTGAGCAGAATTGCAGTGGCCCTCCCAGCTCTCACCAGTCCCCACAGAGCAACTATGGCAGATCACAACATAAACTACCTGTACAGTTATGCCCCTCCAAGAGGCATGAAGCTTAGTACCTTCTGCACTTACACCCTATTGTAAGATGCAGTTTCCGCATCAGTTAGCAAAGCTCTGAAATGGTTGCAGAAAAAAATCAAAATTAGAAGTCATGCTATAGAACTTTTTTTTTATATATAGAACTTCTAAGAGGTTTAGAACTTAGAGGTACCCACCCAAAGTGGAAGGGCAGGGCTGAACCCAGGAAAACTGGTTTAAAGAATGTATATACACATTGGTGTAGGAAAAGTGGCCATGGTGGCTGCTGGGTGCGGGGAATGGAAGAGATGAGATGTGGAGGCGTTTTCGGGACTTGGAGGTGTCCTGGGTGGTGCTTCACGGACAATTACGGGACATTGTAGATCCCCCCAGGGCCCACTGGATGGAACGTGGGAGAGTATGGGCTATGATGTGGACCATTGACTGTGAGGTGCAGCGATGCCCAGAGATGTACTTACCAAATGCAATGGATGTGTCATGATGATGGGAGAGAATGTTGCTGTGGGGGGAGTGGGGGGTGGGGGCAGTAGGGTTGAATGGGATTTCATATTTTTTGAATGTATTATTTTTTAAAAAATGAAAAAGAAAAAAAAAGGAATGTATATACAGAGTTGGTCTCTTAGGCCCTCTCTGCCAAACCAGATACAACCAGATCCATTATTTCCCAACTATGTAAACTTGGGCAAGTTTCTTAACCCCTGAGTATCAATTTCCTCACTTGTAATGAAAGGATAAAATGCATACCTCACAGAATTATCACAAGGAGTAAATGAGTTAATGCAGCAAATGCACAGAATACCTATGGTAAGTGCACAATAAACTTTATTGTAATTTTAAGCCTTTGATGTTATTTGTGTCCTAATTAATTACAGCGTATGTATTACTTTGAGAATCAATCATTTAAATAAAATTACCTTTGTGGAGAGACTTGAATGATGGAAAAATAACTGAATTTTCATCTTTTGAGGACAGGTCCATGAAAAAAAAAATGTGACATTTTTGCTTCGTCTCAAAGTAAGATTAATAATCATGAGGGTTACAGTAAAACAGAGGAAAAAAAGAAAAGGAGACTGAAAAGAAGTAGTTACTCTATTGGAGGAAGTGGGAGAGGTATCTTTGGAGCTTCCTTATGTTATTCTGTGAGTATAATGGCTATACATTGCTTACCTAAGAACTAATGAGGAACTTACTATCATGAATAGAACATGTGAGAACAGACTAAAGAAAGAACTAAATCCTCAATAATTAAAAAATACTCTACAAGTTATGTTATCTCAGAATTGTAGTATGTTATTGTATAGTTGTGTTGTAAATCTGGAAAGCATTTATGCAATGACAAAACCAGAGGTTAATTACTTTTTTATTATTGAATTATATTGTAAAGTCTTAACTACTACATCTACAATTTAATCAAGAAGAAATGCTTTGCATTTACATCAAGGACACATTTACTCTAGTGGCATAAAACAGACACAGACAAAAGACCAAGTACATGTTTTAAAAAATAAAGACTACATGTTTTAGCTGGTCCTACTTTTGCTATTTTGGACCACACTTTTCCTTTTAGAGAACTGACATTACAGACATGTTAAATCTGATTTATCTTCCCACATTTTTAAACATTAAATGCGGTTTCTCACACTTTCTAAGTTATAAACAAAAGACTGAAAACAATATGGGAAACAAAACTTAAAAACAAAGTAAGACCTGCTGTTACCCTATAGCGGAAAGGTTGAGTAAAACGTGGCCCCTCTGTGGCTCATCTCAAAGAAACACTTTTACTCAGAGGCAAACATTTCTGATCTAGGAGTAAGTTTCCCACTCCCTCTGCAGGACCAGATCTTCAAGTGTTTCTGGTTTTGAATGCAAAGTAAGTGAAAATGTCTACAAAACATCAACTAGCTAAAAATCAGAACAGGGCTAATTAAAATCAAATTTCTGTGCCAGTCTAAATATATATCTTCAGCTTCAGCTTTTTCCTTTTTTGAAAGTGTCATTTTTATTGTAGATGATATTCAAAAATAACTTACATTTTTAGTGTGCTTTATGTTCAACAATTCTAAGTCTGAAATGCAAATGATTTAAGTTTTTAATTTTTTGTTTCACTTGATTCTATGGGAATTTCAATTACTTACAACTTTACTTAGCCAAGTTATACATGAGGTAAGTGTCAGCTTAAAAAAAAAAATCCACCACAAAGATAAAGTTAACCAGTTCAAGAGTATACAAAACCATAATGCCCTCCTCATATTCTGAGTTTACAATTTTATGAGTTAACTACTGTATATCCAAGAAAAGTTTATGCATTGAAAGCAGATACTTTTTTGCACTTTATAATCAAATTATGTTGGGAAATACAGGGCAAAAAACTTGGCAGAATTTGTTTTTGGTAACAGGAGACAATGCAATAATGAATCCAAATGGAACGTAAGACCAGTGCTTAAAGTTTCTAACTTCTAAACAAACACACATACTTATCTATCTAAAAATTATTTATGTACCAAATTGTACAGAATAAATGTTTTGCTGTAAATAAAGAGGACAAATTTCCTATTATGGCTTGATAGCCAGCTAATAGACTTTAAAAACGTGTATAGCCAATTTACAGTAATCTAAAACACATATGTTTGCACTAAAAGATCCCTGCTAAAAATCAACTGTATTTAAATGGGTTTTACTGAAGTAGGACATTCATGATACTAGAAATCTTTTAAAAAGTGAGTACAATAGGGCTACAACAATAATATTACTATTAATAAAAATTACAGATTATTGCTGTACTTTTCCCCATAAACACTATCAAACTTTGTTCAAATTGTGCAATTCCAAATTACTTTTCCTCTTACTGAATTTCATTATGTTTCACATATCTAAAGCTCTTAATTCAGCAGAGAATAAATCTTAAAATCTGTTCTGTAAGAATTCAAGGTATTTAAATGTGTGGCTTCACATTATACTACCATGTTTTGCCCTTCTTGTTTTCCAAATACACAAAAACAATATACATTTTTCTCAAAAAATGAAGTAAAGATGTCCACATTAAAAAAATAAAGCCTACAAAAAGTTCCAGAGCTAAAAAAGGTTATTCGTATGGCCACAAAGTGATCTCCTACTAGTCCAAAGTCCAAAACATTTAAATGAAGTCCATTTATATGCCTTCTTTTCAATGGAATACGACATTTATCGCGGTGAAATCACATTTTAGTTCTTGAGTCAACAAGAGTACAGTGTTTATATACAGTTATTAAAATTAGGAGACCAAGTTGAATGTGCCAAAGATATAGCATTCAGTTGGATTTTGCAGACTTATCAGAAAGAAATTTAGTGAAGGGATTTCCTTGGTTGGTTTCCATAGCTTGATAGACCAAAAACAGAAAGACTGCCACAACAACAAACAGCAAAATTTTTATCCACACAGGAATGGAACGTCCCTTTTTTGTTTTTTCTGACTTGACATCTACCAAGGGAACATATTTAGGAACATATTTAGATGAAAAAGATTCCTCCATCCTGAAATCACTGAGTTCTAATGGCCGGCCTGCAGCCCCTTTGATTGGCCTGCGACAACTAGCACTGTTGGGAATGAAAGAAGAGAAAAATAAATTTTAGATAAAACCTTGATTTAGATAAATAGCATAAAATGACATTGCTCTTTGTAATTCCAAGTAGCAATAAAAGTTATCACTGCTACTCCTAATTCCAAGCACATTCTTTTGAGGTAACTAAAAAATTATCTCACAAGTGGTCTCAGTTAAGTCAATAACCTACTTTTAAACCTCTATTTTTTCATTTAAAAAGTCAGATGTGTATCTTTTATCAGAAAATAATATTTAGATAAATATTTATCAGAAAACTGATAAATATTCTGTAAATCTGCCTTCTTAAAACTTTTCCAAAGCTTATTTAGGAGATAAGTGTGTGTGTGGGGAGGAAGTAGTTTGGTTTTAATTCCTTTGTCAGAAAACAAATCAATGAATATTTAAACACAGCCTTTTCATTTAGGATAAAAGTATTAGGAAAATATTTATTTCCTTATTATATGAAATATACAGTGGGCAAATTATTTATCTACAGTTACTTAATCAAAGTATTTCTGAAACTAGCTCAACTTTCAAAAATATGATCATCTGGTAGTTTAGAGGAATTAAAGTGTTCCCAGAAGGAGAACAATTCAATCCTGAGAACAGAATTAAAATAAAAAATTCCCTAGTAGAATGCACTAATACTTGTTTCAATGTATGTGAATACCTAATTCCTGTTGGTGTAGATGCTTCAAAGGGAAACATTTCCTTAAGAATATCCCTTTCTACTCTTCTTTCCTCTGTTTTTTCTCCCACCTAATAAGAAACAAACAATCACAAGTTAAAATTTAAGTAAAAGTACAATAATTAAAACAATTTTAAATAGCAGTTTTAAAGAACAAAATGCATTTAAAGAAATCTACCCTAGTTTTTACAAATACTGTTTCCAAGTTCATTATTGCCTAGGTGTCCAAAAGCTTCCAAATGCTCTTCAAATTTCTTCAATATGAAGATACCTTAATGTGGAATTTTGGGGGGGGGGAGCACCACATATTCAAATAAGTTTTTTTTAAAAAGTCAGTACATCTAATAGGGCAGTATAAGTTTCCTCAATGGATATACATGCATTTCTTCCTGTTAAAGATTCTGTAATAAACTGTCAAATATAGAAGATATCCACTTAACACGGACCTTGAACAAATTTCAGCTATGTTTTAAATTATAGTTAATCCAATTTTCCCAACTTTAAAAACATAAAATCTTTTAACAACCTAATTGTCTTGCTGTTTACCTTTATGACCAAATAAAAATAAATACTTCATCTCCTTCAGTAGTCACTAAAATTATAATGCACCATGCAGTTAGTTCTTTTAAGCTTAATTATACAGGATTTAAATCAAGCATCAGATGTCACTTCAAAGACCCATTATTTGACTTTTCAATCTAACAGACAAAAGTGTAGCCTCCCTCCCTCACAGCCTCAACCGTGACAAACAGAACATACTACAAGTAGCACATAAATGACCACTGCCTTGAAAACTGGATGTAGGCTCATAGTAGCAAAAAAAAGAGTATTAGCATATCATATTGTGTTAGGGTTAATTTCCACTTCTACTACTAAACCTCTCTCTTTAAAATAATATACACTCCACCCAATAAAGAAAGCACTGCACCCACCCACACCAAAAAACAAATAAGAATATTTCTTCTTTAAAAGATTAATGACAGGCCTCGATCTAAATTTTATTCATTTACTTCAGCTCTTGTCAATGGTTTCTTTGGTGTTCTTCTGGGTATGTCTGAGAATTCAGTGATTGGCAGAATAGGAGCTGCATGCTTGAAATTTCCAGTCACCCTATTGACAACCTGCCAAGATTCAAATTATTCAGACTCAGAATTATCCAAACATAACAAAGACACGTAAAAAAAAAAGAAAAGAAACAGAAAGATATTCTATGTCTGTAATATTTACAACTTTCCCTTAATATAAAAACTTTGGCAACAGAGCCTACAAACACATTAAGTGCTTTCACATGTGCCATCTTATCATTCTTTAAAAAGCATCCTTATAGTATTTAGGATTCTTGTACAATGAATCTTATTTATATAAATTTGCTATATAAAAAAATTCTTAAGTTCAGAACTGTATGGAGAAAATCAATTTAAAATACAGTATTTAAAAACATGAAAAATCTGAGACTTGGCAAAATTCACCACCTCCCCAATTCTAATTAAAGGGTAATTTACAAAGAATACCACTTGTATAATTTATGAAATATATTTACTAAGCTTTCGTTGCTTGAAGCCATTATGGTTTCAGCTATAGGAGTACTCTCTGAAATTACTGCACCATCTATACGAAAATGTTCTGAAGTTTCCACCTGTTAGTTTGAAAACAAAACAAACAATAAATATAAAATAATCACTAAAACCCTACCAATGTGAAAACCCAATTCTAAGCAATAAGCCTTGCATCACCCTTTTCCTTGGAGTTCTTCTCGACCCTCTTGTAGGTTCCCTAGTTAATGCCTGCAGAGGTCCGCCTTTTGAAGATCCACTTGTCCATTCAGTCTCAGTTATTCCAGCTTGAGAATAGCTCTATTCAAGCATCGACACATTAAAAAGCCATATTCTAACATCAAACACCTTAATAATAGCCATATTAGTATACTGAGAAGCCAAGACAAACCTCCAAATGCTAGCATTTACAAACATGTCCTCAAAATATTTCTAAATAAACTGATTGAACTAATATGTAGGCACCGGAAAACACTAAAAATATGGTGACATACACTAAAGAAGAGCCTATCATCTCCAATAGCTCACCAATTATATAAAAAGTAGGAAGAAAAGTATATCAATTATCACTGGCTACTTCTGTGACTGCTAGATGGCTCTAGTATCACAGCAATGTCATTGGCTGTCTAAACAAAAATCACACTAATCATGACTTAGAAAAAGTCATTTGTGATAACAAGTAAATTTCCTTTTAAAACTAAAATACAAACTTTTATGATTATTGGCATATCAAACATTTTTTTTATATGGTTAGGGTTACTTAAGTGAAAGATTTTGAATTATAATCCACACATAGCTATCTGAACTCAAAAGGTGTCAAACCCTTTTGAAAACAAAAAATGTCAAAATTGAGCAGCAACACAAACCTAGTGCTCATCCTTTCATGACCGTGTAAACCTAAAACGTCACTGCAAAACCACCATGTGATTCACTCCTACAGAAAAATAAGGAATGTGCTAGACAAGTTGTTACCTTCCTGTCTCAGATTCTTTTCTCCGTGAAAAGTGGATCAGTATTTCCTCATTTAACACATAATTGAGTAGCCCTTACATACCAGTTTGAAAATGACTAGGTTAGTGTTTCTTAGACTATAATATACATAAGAAGCACCTGGAGCTTTTGTTAAAATGCAGATTCTGATTCAGGAGAAGTGGGGTGAACCCTGAGATTCTGTATTTCAAATAGCGCAGCATTCAATTTTGAAGCCACTATTCCATGATTCTTTTTAATTATTTTAACCAGAAAATATCCACCAAAAATGATTATAGTAGAGTGTTGCTTATATTGTCACTTTTGCTTTCAAGTTAATATTTTATTTAGGTAACATATTTTTATAATCAAGCCAGTGTCTATTAATTTAAAAGATTTGTTTTGCTCTTATCTTGTGTCAAAAGATACTCTTGTAACAGAAGCAGTCATCCAATAAATGTTTATTTGGCTGAAAGCATTACTACCAAAATCCTGCAAGGTACACAATGTTTCATATATCTAATTTTGTATCTAGCCATATCTAGAATTGTCATCACAAGAGTTTTTCTTTGACTTAACCTGAATCACTGGGTTGCCTTATCCTATCAACTAGCTAAAAATTTTCAATGCAAACTTAATGTTAGTCAAAATATTACACACACAAAAATAGTAATGCTTATTAATAGTCAAAATCCTTATTATGTAAATTAATAGAGTAACTAATCTGAGTTTTCAACCCTTGGCTGTACAGTATCATTTGAAAAGCTTAAAAAATAAGCAAGGCCCCCAACTCTACCTTTGACCAATTAAATCACAACCTCTTCCTGAAAGACCTTGGCTTAATTTTTATAGCTCTTGAAGGGATTATAATGTGCAGCAAGAGTTGAATACAACTGAGTGAAGAAAACAAAGCGCTTTTGAACTACTTTCATTGCTGCTCCCCCTTTAAAGAATTACATTACTTGAAAGGGCTAATAAAGTTTTCAGTTCTGCAACTGAGCCTATATAAAGACCAGATATTGTGCCTATATCCATAAAGATAAGATGGGGATAAAAGACAGTCATTTTGTCCCAGGTTCAATCCCTGGTACTGCCTAAAAAAATAAACAGCCATTTTCCTTAAAATTGTTGCCTACAAAACTCTAGGACTTTGTATTTATGTTGTTTTGAATAATCTCATCAAAATTTTCACAATTTTACCAGTTATTAAATCATTTTGGTTAAGGGGAAAAAAATATGAAGAAATATGTACACTATTAGTATCTGTGACTATAAAGATCAAGTTCTAATTAAAGATTATTTTCTTCTGTGAAAGCAATTTAAGAGCTCATATTGTGGGAATGGCTGAGAATGGGGATGTTCACTATACATCACTTAAACTTTCTTTTGTTGTTTGGATTTACTAAATTCTCAAGTTGAGAAATGTCATCCAATTTTATTAGTACCTATATATCACCATCTAATTTAGAATTAATCAATCTTCACAGAAAATTCATTGACAATCCTTCACACAATCAGGAAAGATATTCTGAAGATTAATTTTTAGAATCCACTAAAAAAACAATTGGCTTTGAGAAGAAAATATGAATAAAAATTATAAAAATATAATCCAATGTTTTAATTAGCAAGATGGATCATACATTAATATAAAAGAAAGAAATTCATTGGTACATGAAAAAAAGTAAAAACCTTTTCACATTGCCTTCTGATAAGGTATCAGGTAAAAAGTTAAGCAGTAGGCATTAGGTAGTAAGGCACATGAGAACACAGAAGCTGGGCTATTATAGAATGTTATAAATCCCAGTAAATAAAAAAAAAAGCTCTGAACAAAAAAATTATACAAAACTAAGTTATTAAAAGAAATGACCAGGATAACTAAAAGCTACTTTAATTCTGAAAAGCTCACTATCACACAAATAATCTTAACTTTTTTTTAACAGGGTCAAATTTCTCTATTAGAGGAAGGTACTCTCATGCATTGCTGGTTGGAAGGCCAAATGCTTCAACTCTTATGGAAGGGAATTTGACCATATTTGTAATTTCGCAATTACATAAGCATTTGTAAATAAACCTGTAAATAAATTTGGCAAAATTACTTGAGCATTTACCTTATGACCCAGCAATTTCACTTCTAGATTTCCCTATGGTAAATTGACAAAAATAAGAAATGACACATGCAAAAGACTATTCTTAGTTTATTGTGGCATTCTTCGTAATAGCCTAAAACCAAAAACCCAAATACCCACCCAAAAGCAAACTGGCTGAATAAATTACAGTACAGCCATAAAACGCAATACTGTGCAGCTGCACAAAGTAATGAGAAGATGACTTCATAATGAGAAGGAGTGACTCCAGAATATGCGTTTCAACTGAAATCAGAAAGGTCAAGGAATGAGAAATGTAGGCTGCCTTTTGTATAAAAGGGCAGGAACACAAATAAATTTACATATTTACTCATATTTTAACAAAGAAATTATAAACTAAAAAATAATAAAAATGATGACCTATAGATTGAGTGGAAAAGGAGAGAAGCTAGATTTCTGACTCACCCTTGCTTTGCCCAAATGAAGCCACATACAAATTCTCAATTTTCAAAAAAATTAACTGTGAAAAGAAAAATGCAATCTCTAATATTAGATAGCAAAACTAACTACACAAACGGATGGCCTTACACACAAAGGAAAACATTATTTCCAGTGACTTTAAAGCAGTGTTTTGACTATCCTGAGGACAAGAAAAACTGAAAAAATTTTCAAAATTGCAATTAGCGGCCTTATTTTTAGTAGTAATGTTATATTATAATTCTTAAACTTTAATATATATAGTGATAATTTCTATAGTAATACCGTTTTAAGAACCAAGCCATTGATCCTAAGAGAAAAGAGATACACGTATAACACAAAGAAGTTAGATAGCTTATAATCTTAATTTGAAATATCAATATAAATTCCTAACTCTTTTTTCCTTTTTAAAAAAAATTAAAAAAAAAAAGGAATTCCTAGCTCTACCTACTGAAAAGGCTTAGAAGTAAGACAACCAGTAGGAATATACACCCAAATATGCAGATTGTAGCCTCCAAATAGCATTTTCCATTAAAAGAAACAGGTTCCCTGGAAAAATGGCTGATTTCAGATATGAGGTAGGAAATAAAACATGAAGCTGGGACATCTTACTGTACCAGAAAACAACTACTAGAGACAACTGAGGTCAATAAAAGATATAGAAACCAACTCAGTAATTCCACTGGCTAAAGATGATACAATGTGAACATTAAAAAATGACTACAATTGACTAAAACAAATAAAAAAGATAAAAGCCATAATACTAAAATCTTACTGGTCACCTTTCACAGTGGCTGGGTAACTGTATTTTGAAAACTGGTATAAAAAGGCGAGAAATAAATTTACCCCGGCTCTCCTGTATGAATTTTATTTCAGGGTCACCATGCAGTTTGAGGGAATATATGGCCAGAATTAAAACAAACAAAGAAACAAACAAAAAATCAATGGAACTATACTACACAATGAACGCTAAGTTAAACCTATGGACTATACTTAATAACAGTAAAATTCTAAGAATGTGCTATCAGTTATAATAAATGTTCCACAATGCTGTAAGGTGTGGGTGGTGGGCAGAGTATGGGAATCCTGTATTTTATACACACAATTGTTCTGTAAACCCACAACTTCTCTAATAAAGAAAAAAAATGGTTAGAGAAAATAAACAGAAGGAAAAAAAAGAATTATTAGTAGTAGATGCCAAGGAATGAGGCAATAAGAAAAATCCCCATTTTACAACTTCAAATGAAGTAATAGCTCAAGACAATAATCATCAGTAGCTGTTGAATTAAATAAAAGGAGGACCTGGAACTTTATAATGGATGGATCAGGCTTTTGACATCTGTTCATATTATTAATTAATTTTAATATTAACAAAGGACATTATGTATCTCCTGAAATTATGCAATAGGAGGGGCACAACACTATTTATGAAGTATTCCTGCCCAAGAAACAACCTGATTTTAACCAACCCTTAGCCAAATGAAGCTAAATGAAATAAAATTAAACATTAAGTGTAATTTCACATTCCAACTATTTAATAGCCATATGTGGCTAGTGGGTACCATAAAGGACAGGACAGATTTAGAACACTTCTATCACTGGAGAAAGTTCTGCTGCATAGTAAAGTATAATATAACACCTACTCTACAGGAAATGTAAGGTATAAAAGAGCAAATTATATAACATTTGAAAAAGCAATCTGAAAAAGCAATCTGCCAAAGAATGTGAGAAGTTCTGTAGAGAAATGACCTGGTTTCTTCATTGAATAAATGGAGGAAGGAGGAACTCTTATAGTGGGAATGGCCATAGATTTAAGAAATTAAAAACAAATGATATGTGGATCTTGTTTGGATCCTGATTTGAATAATTTCATCAAAAAAGAAACATTTCTGAAACAACTGGAGGACTCTGAACATGGATTAAATATGAAAGAATTACTGGTATTGGTATTATGTATTTTTAAAAAATTCTTTTAGAGATACATACTGATATTGTGTGAAATGATATATCAGATTTAATAGCCTCTACTAAAAAACAAAACTACAAAAGCAAATTGAAAAGCTAGAGGATAGAGGGGGAAGATGAAACAAAACTGGTAAAGCATTGATAATGACTGAGGCTCTACTTTTCATTATGTCTGATTTTTCCATAAGGCCATGGTCTAATATGGTCTGTCAACTCCAAAATCTACATCCCCCCCTCCCCCCACTATATATCCTGTTCCTCAGTTTAGATTCTTATCTCAAACACTTACCCCTTAAGTATATATATTTTACTTATCATCTGACCAGTCATACACTCCTGCTAGCACACTACCACCTTGTCTTCACACTCTGGACCAAAATCTCAAATGTTTGTTTCAGATTTTCCTAGTCTCTCTTCCTGTTATATCCTTAATCTTCAGCATGCTACTACAGCTCTTCCCTAACAAGCCTAGAGTTCGGTTCTACGTTAAATGCAATCTTTTTTCATTCAAATTTCTATATATTCTCTACATAGTCACCAAGCTTGTTTAGAAATTCAGCTTATCAATTACATCAAATGAGGAGAGGGATATAGCTTAAGAAATCTCAAGGATGTGTCATTTAAAAAATGATAAATATAAGATGAATAACCAATGAGAAAAATCTTCCAGCCAGGTATCAAGTAAGAGCAGGAAAAATCACTCAGTATAGCTGCCTTGTAGAGAATCTGCCAAATTACTATTAGGTTAAAGCTAATAATGTGCTCTGTAAACTAGTTCATTTCAGTACCTGGGCTTACTTTATTTCTAGTTTCTTATATTTTCCTTTGGAAAAATTTTATCTTACCTCTCCCATAACGAAAAAGGCAATTTCCCCCATAATTTTCACGTAGAAGAAAAGAAAGAAAACTGTATGGCTTTAGGACCAGACTAGCTTCCAGGCTAAATGCACAGTAAGAAGTCTGAAGACCAAGACACAAACATACCTTCCCCAACTTTCAAAAAGAATTATTTGAATCGTACTTAGCACAAAATTAAACTTGCATGAGACATTTATTAAGCATTTATTTTTACAGCAAGGAAAGGCTACAACACACTTACAAAAACAAAAAGTTGGGACTTCTAATTCCACTTTATTGAAAATGGAATGAAGGGTTGAATTTGCTAGAACCTGGCTGTCAACTATTCACCAAAGGCTAAAACAGAGATTAGTGTTGTCAAGGTATTATTTATACCTTTAATGGTAAAGATATTATTTATATCTTTAATGGTGATCATAAAACTAAGGATACCTGATTGTGTTCAAATCTTCTTTGCTTGAGTATTACTGGAGTCTTTGCTTTCCCCTTCAGTGGTTCTCTCTTCTCAAGCTTAAGCTCTACTTTAGAGTCTGAAAATAACATCAGAGAAACCATTACCATCTGAAACTTACTACTAAGTACAAAGCATCCTAATATTACTTAGGAATCCTGAGTTTAGGCACATTAATAAGTAAAACAAATTTGTCTATTGTTATTACCTCAACAGGTGAAAATTATTAACTATACTTTCTGTCCTCATTATTTTATTGAATTCTTATCCCCCCACTTCTTAATCTGATCACCATTTCCTAATTATTCTCCTTGCCATTTTCTGGGACTCATATATCCTTAAATATGAAGTGAATTAAAACTGTTCCCATGGAGGATTTTTGTTAAATGCAATTTAATTTGGGGGAAAAAGGACAAAGTACTGAGTTGCTGAGATTCTTTTGTCCACGTATTACATTATTATTTGACCAATGTAAGCTTATTAAGATTTGGAACGTGGAAGGGAGAAAGCTATACAGAATTTTAAGAATGAAAAAACCTGTAATATATCGTCTCTAAAAATTCAATAAATGGTAATTAACAATAACACATATGTACCATTTAAAAGTCTCTCCTCCCTCATTTGTAAATATAGTTACAAAAAACCTGGGTACAACTGAGGTGGAAGGCAGAAATCTTGTTCGCAACCAATCACAAGTCATTCCCTGCCACCCCCACCCTGCCCATAACCAAACCAAGATAACATTTCTTCCAAGGGAAACCAGTGTTCTTATGTATTAGTTGGCTTACACCATGATGGCTATTAACAATTCAAAGATATGTCTTTCTCTCTTTTTTAGGAGGTATTGGGTATTGACCTTGTACATGGGAAGGCTATCAACCACTGAGCTTCATCTGCTCCCTGACATATCTTTTTTAACAGACCCCAATATTCTATTTTTCCAGTCTTGGATCTTATCATCTTTGAAAGAGCTTTTTTTTTTATTAAACTACTGAACAAAAGCTTAGTTTTGCACGAACTCAATGTATTTGTGCTAAGAGTGGTCAAGATAGCTGTATTATGTGTCTTGCTAACTGTCCAGTCAAGTATTAGTCAAGAGACCACTTGGCAAGTTTCCCCAAATTGCACAGTGACTTTTACCAAGTTAGTTCAAACAGTCTAATCTTTATTTAGGACTGAGCTATTAACTCTACCCCCCACCGCCTGGTAACTTCTTTTAATGGATCTATCCGTGTATCTACGTTTGGTATAACCTTTACTCTTATGCTTTGTTAACTCAGAATCTAAGAATCAGAAAGCACAAAGTAAAAAACTCATTAAGAATTGAACAGAAATTGATTATAGACAAAAAAAAAAAAAAACCCACCAATTTTCTTACAAATTTAGATTCCAACAGCAAATAAAAATATGGTCCTCAAAGGGAAGAAAATCCACACAACCATTAGAATATTTTCAATTACACCACTGGAATGTCAAGTGAACTTCAGTATTGAAATGGAAAAGGTATGTGTATAAACAAATATCTAACTTGTTGCAATTCCAAGAATAAAACAAACATACGTTTCTGAAGACCACACAAAACTGTTCAAATTTAACAACTTTATTGAATTTGCATAACCATTCTACAGTAATACATTAAAAAAATCACATAGCAATTAGTAGGTACATGAATACATGTACATTTCAGAAGACAAGTAACAAATAAAATTACTCCCAGAAAGCTGTAAAGATGGACATGTATAGCTTAAGAATATGGCAGTGGTTAGAGAAGTACCCAAGACACTATATTTGCTTATGCTTATTGCAAGTGTTTTCCATAAAAATATTAAAAAATGTGATTATCAAATAGACTGTTTCATCTTACAATCACAGAAATGGTAACAGAGGATAATACACTGCTTTACACAGATACATAAATACTATATATTATTGATTTCTTATGGCTCTTTTTAAAAACCAGTAATTCAAATTTGCTTTTAAAGTTTAGTTTGCAAAGCTTAATCATCCATGAACTATACCTTTCAAGAAAAGTATTACTAAAAAATCCCCTATCTGTCCAGTGTCTAGTTAATCTGAAAAACTAAAGTGAGGGTGAGAATGCATTAATCCAAGAAATCTATTATATTCTAGAAGAGTGTTTAAGTGTGACCCATGGATTGGCACTAACCCACAAAATGTCTGCTACCAGTCCATGAAGAAAAGAGGAGTGTGCACCAAAATTCGAACCAACACGTTTATCAATAAAGTTTTACTACCCCAAAATCCCTGTCAATTAACTCTAAAAAGGACCTTTAGATTTAAATTCTGGTGCATGTTTGTCTTGTCTGTGGACCAGCACTTTGAGGTGCACTGGTAAAATATTATGTTGTAGATGTAAGTAAAAAAACAAATGTAAATGAAAAGAGCAAAAAATATGGACAAGTTCTAAAAACTTAAAAGATACTTTGATGGGAGTATTAAACAATAAAAATCATTGTTCTGAATGTATAACAAGTGTTTAGTTTTGTCCTAGGTAAAAAAGAGAATACATATGTTGCTCTTAAACAGTAAAGATTCTACTTATCCTAGTTATTATAATTTTCCTAGTTTTAAAGAGTTGTAAAAGCATAAGTAAAATGGAAAATAATGAACTATTTAAGACAAAAATGTGATCTAGAAAGCTTTAAATTTTTGTACCAAACATTCTATTTGTTCAACTTAAAAAAAAAGAGAGGCAGTTCTATGCAAGCAATTATTTTTGTACTATAATCTGATGGGCAGAAGC
The DNA here is from genome assembly GCF_030445035.2 of Dasypus novemcinctus. NCBI lineage: Eukaryota > Metazoa > Chordata > Mammalia > Cingulata > Dasypodidae > Dasypus > Dasypus novemcinctus. The sequence continues at coordinate 82,552,006 of NC_080684.1, read as the reverse complement.
TTAACACTTTGAAATTAATCCAAAGACTAAAAAAAGATTTTAAAAGAAAATTTTGGCAGATACACCTGAAATTCCTAGAAAAGCTCCTGATTTCCCTGTATCAAAATAAGATGTCTTTGTTCTTAACTTTATCAGTGTTTATTTCTGCACTTTTTAATTACTTTGTGTATTTCTTCTCTGAATAATGTCCCACCTTTAAAGGGAGTAACAGCCAGCTTATTCTTAGAAGCTGGATTAATTTTGCAATCCTTCAGCCAAAGATATCTGCGACCCAGAGTAGAAGATCCCATTGCATGGGCAGCCATCTTCACTTCATCAAATGCAGCTTCACAAAGAAATGAAGCCGCATCATATGTTTTGCTCAGAATCCCAAGTGCCTGGTGCACATGACTAGGATCAGAGCTAAGAATTTGTGCAGTTTGACTAATGTCTGCCTGCATGGCCCTGACTACAAAAGCACTATGGGTTGCAATCTGCAATGCTGATGCTGCAGCTTCATATGCTCTACTGAGTGCTAGGTCCAACTGTTTATCACAAGACTCAGCAGAGGCTGCCCGAATACCTGCTGTTGGAGTGGCTTCAGAAATAAACTCTAGGATTTCATCATCTACTTTTGGAACGGATAATATCCGTGTTGCCTCTCTGGAAGAAACTGGATACTTGCATGCCAATGAAGGCAGTTGCCTGTCAATTTGCTGCCACTCCTCTTCAATTACTTTTAAAATAGATTCATGGAGAGGAAAAGATAGTTCTGAGGCATTTATTTTATCATGCTGTGATTGCTTAGACAATTCTATGCCTAAGGTAGTAAGTGAATGAGAGACAACAGTTTTAGCAAAAGAAGACATTGGTTCATCTTTAGGTAAATTTTGAAATGCCACAAATGTTCCTGAATCCCTTTCCTCTAGTGCCTTTTCATAGCGTCTAGGGCGTTTTTGTGGAGGGGATAGGGATTCAGTTTCTTGAAAATTTGATCGTTCAAGTCTCTTCTGTGTGTTTTCTACATCCACTGGGGGTATAGAGTTAGAAGTCCCAGGCAAACTACCTACCCTACCCTGAACCAATAGAGAACTGACATAATCTCTGATTGCCTGAGCAAGGGGTGGAGAAATTACCTGTGATCTCTCAGACTCTTCTAGTCCCTTCCTTTCACCAGGAAGAATTGACTGATCTGAAATATGGGGCCTTTCAGTATATAATGGTTGAATTCCACTTTTCTCTCCACAGCAAATATTTTCTAATATAGCTTTATAACAAGTAGTGGTGGTTTCTTTAGTCAGTGAAGGAGAAGCTGCAGCAGAGACCAACATGGCAGTGAGTTCATGCTGAGAAGATGACGAAGAACTTTTCTCTAAACACCTATCATGACTAGACTTGGAAGAAGTAAACAAATTCCCTCCAGAGGCTAACTTTTCCAACTGTTCCCTGCCAGGCAGGGTTGTGGCATTAAGAGGTTCCCTAGATGGGTCTCCCTTAGAAGTGTATACTCTCTTAGCTGCCTGTAGTTCAGTCCTGCCCAAAGGAGGACGGGTGGAGATTTCAGGAAAAGAAATACACTGAAAAAATCCACCAGAGGGAGTAGTTGGAAGTTCAGAAAAAGGAACAAAATCCCTAGTGGACTTCACTTTCTTGTGTTCTTTCTTCTTTCCTGTAGAGGCAAAAGAGGCAGGAAGTTTAAGCATTACTTGTGTTTGAGCTGATTTTATTCTTTGCCTCCTTGCTAAAATAGTGCTGTTGAAGAAAAAGGCTCTATATTGCATATTCTGAAAATCAATTTGACAGATTGTGCCCTGGCGGGCAATTCTTACGGAGATATAGGCAATGTGCATCAAATTAAACAATCACAAAATTAAGAATTCATAATTTAAAAGCTTATAAAAATCAAGCTGTACTACTAATACATTTTAAAGGGACATTTAATTCATGTACTACTCTAAAAAAAAGTTAAATATGTCAAAATTTCTTAAAATAGTTTAGTCTACTAAAAAAATGTACAAACTATTTGCTTTAAAGTTGCCTTAAAATCACATTATCTAGCAAACACTGTAAACAATTTAAATGTCTATCAATACAGAAGAGAGAAAAGATGCCCTATTCAAATGTTATCACTATATATTTATACAGGGAACAAAATAATTTTAATAATTAAAATTGGACCTCAAAAATATGATATGGAATAAAGAAAAGTGATTAACATTTAGTATATCTACTATATAGATTTTTAAAAAGCACAAGTAAGATAAAAATATATGTAAAAGTATGAAAAAATGGACTGGAAAGATAAGCATCAAAGTTATGTAGTGGTAACTTCTACAGAGGTGATAATGGGAATGTATAAGTGGAGGAACTTGGACTTTGTAATATTTTATTCTCTGAAAAGGTGATGGGCAATTTTAGATAATGAAAATTAGGTACTTGTACTTTTTAGTTTCTCAAAATTCTATCAACAAAAAATATTAAATCAAATTACTTGGAGGAATACTCCAAAAGATGTGAGCAAAAACTATATTTTACTAAATATAGTTTTAAATTTTATTTTCTTCATGGTCAAGTATCTTAAAATGAATCTGGAAAAAAATGTATTTTACTAACATTTTAAAATTTTACCTTCTTCATTGTCACTGTATCTGTCAGAGTCATTACTCCCATTTTGCCTTGTATTTTCTGCTGAGGAAGAAACTGTTGGCAGAGGTGTAGATGATCTTGATTCTGTTCCTTGTTCCCTCAGTTTCAGCAGCTTTTTCTCATAAAGCTTCCTGGTTGTTCCTGTAATAAGGCAGAACTTGCTTTATTTAGCTATTATTCTTGCCTGCTCTTAGATATTTCCCTACTAATTTTTGTTTTATATTTTAATATTTCTATTATTTCGAGTCCAGTTTAGGCATTTTCCTTTCCTAAACTTAAAAAATACTATAGAATTGATCCTTCCCTAAAATTGGTAGATTTTTTTGGGGGATTTTAAACATATGATTATACCACTGTTTACCAAAGAGCTCCCCAACTGTCTTGTCTTAGACTTTGTACTTTTTTCCAATACTAATTGTGAGTTTCATTCATTTTAGCACTTGCGTATGTAGAGAAATCATTTAATAAACAGACTATACCTCCCTAAAGAATTACTGTGATTAAACACCCACAACTCTAAGAGTCGATACACCTATAGCCACTGACTTATGGGAAAAAGAAAAGCCCTATAAATCACACCTAAAATATAACTTCTTTGCATTTAAAATGACCTTTTATGGTAAATGGATGACACAAAAAGAAATTATATACCAATCAGACAGCAAATTAAAACTGATTATAAGCAAATTCTTAACACATTTCAACATGTAGTGACAATTTAAGATAACATTTTTCACTGTCTCCCTTATTTAGGAAATGAAAGAAAATATTACAAATCCTCGCTTGAAACTATAGCTCTAACAAAAAGCAAATCCCCACAATTCTAGTGCTCAAAATGTTACAAAATTAAAATCAAAATGAGCTTTTCTTATCTTGAAGTTATTCCTAAGACCCTAAAAACTAAAGCATAACCAACCTTGCAAATCACCACCACCTAAAAGTAACCCAATGATATAAATCCAAAGTATTTAGTTCTAAGCTCTCTTTAAAAACAAAACAAAAACAAAGTTTGTTCTTAAGGGTATCTATCATTCTTGAGTTTCAACTGAGACAGGACTTTTTAAAAGGTACCTTTATGATAACCAAAAAAAAAAAAAAGGGGGGGGGTACTATGCTAGGAATTTAATAACCTGAGTTCTATTTACAAGTCTGTCACTAACTTACTGGGTTGGATGAATGTGGCCAAGCTATGCTACTTCAGTTTTCCTTTAATTGTCACACACTGAAAATACTATGCACCCTTATGGTCTCATCAGGAAGTGATATGAGCACCGTTATCAAACAATAACAATAGGGAACCCAAACTCTTAGAGAAACAATCTGGGGTACTGATTCATAGCAAAGACATTTGAAATTTTATCAGCTTACCTACAATAGGACCAGGATTCACTCCATATTTGACAAGCTGATCCAAAAGATCTTCATTAGTGAGCTCTGTTACATCTAGATCATCTTTATCTTCCAATCTGGGTTTATCAGTTTTCTTTGTGGCTTTCTGTAAACAAAGTCCAGTTATTTTTCAAATGAATTAGAAAATTTTCATTTATATATCTAAATACACCCAGTACACATTTATTATGATAAACATGCAAATTCATCTTCAAGTAGAGTTATAGTTTTATTAGGTATTAATTACTTGATTAAAAACTAAAAGCAAAATTTAATTTGAAGAAATTTTCTAAGTTCAATTCTAATTATACAAACAAAACAGCCAAGCCAAGTAACCCCATTTTAAAAACATTCTAGTTGAGACAAATTTTGGATTACATATCTAAAGTGGAGATCATGGCATCAAAAACCCAGAGAGAAAAACAAAACAAAAAACCAACAGACTTTAGACTACATTACATACTGTATTAAAATCAACTTCGTGCTTGTTTTCTTTTTTTTTTTTTTTAAAGATTTATTTATTTATTTAATTCCCCCCCCTCCCCTGGTTGTCTGTTCTTGGTGTCTATTTGCTGCGTCTTGTTTCTTTGTCCGCTTCTGTTGTCGTCAGCTGCACGGGAAGTGTGGGCGGCGCCATTTCTGGGTAGGCTGCTCTTTCTTTTCACGCTGGGCGGCTTTCCTCACGGGCGCACTCCTTGCGCGTGGGACTCCCCCACGCGGGGGACACCCTTGCGTGGCACCGCACTCCTTGCACGCATCAGCGCTGAGCATGGCCAGCTCCACACGGGTCAAGGAGGCCCAGGGTTTGAACCGTGGACCTCCCATATGGTAGACGGACGCCCTAACCATTGGGCCAAAGTCAGTTTCCCCTTGTTTTCTTTTAAGTAACTTAAAAATCATACTGCATTTCTTTAAGCATGTAACTCTTGATGGCAAGGGAGAAATAAAATATGAAAGTTGCAAAACAAAGCAAGATAACTGTATATACCATATATATAATTTACTACTGACCTCTTCTGGGATTCCTTAAATTTAAATTAATCCAGAATGTAAATACAGTAATTATCCAGTAGTAAATTGTATATATGGTATATACAATTATCTGGCTTCACTTTGCATCAAGAGTTACATGCTTTAAGAAATGCAGTATGATTTTACTAAGTTTATATTTATAGTTATATATAAAAATGATTCCTTTTAAACATTTATCAGACCTTAAGAAGACGAAACAAATTTTCTCCTTGTAACATAGTTACGAGCCAGTTTGTGATCCTTGAAGGAAACTGGAGACTTCATAGTCACACATTACCTCTGACACAGCTTGATCACTTAGTACTGACAGCCTTAGTACTGACTATCATTGATTATAGTTAATGTGGAATAAACTTGGAGGGAAATTTCAAAATGAGTTTTTAAAGTAATTTAAGCAATGACAAATTTATGGGAAAAACTATTAAAAACAGGCAAAATGCAAAATAATGGGTACTGTTCAGGGTTGCAGCAAATAGCCTTACGAATGCCTCAATAACCCTACAAAGCATCAGAGTATGAACAAAAATGGCCACAGGGGAGGGAGGGGATGTAGCTCAAGAGGCTTAGTGCAGGCTTCTGACATACGATTCCCTAGGTTCAATATCCTTCTCTAATACAAACAAAGCAAAACAAAACTCAAAAAATAGCCACAAACATCAATCAAAGTCAATTTAGGCCCAAATTACAATTAAAGGAAAAAAGAAGGTCAACAATGCATTAAAATACAATACTGTATCCAAAATGCTTAAAATTACAAATTGTATGGACTGCTTATTTTCTGATGATGCCGAGGGGAAAAAAAAATCAGGTATTATTAGATTGTGTATTAGAATTTTTATGTTTCTGACAAATAAAAATTTGAAATATTTCATATAATGCAAGAGTTGGGAAATTCCTTTTTTTTAAGACTGACTAATGAGAACAATTACATCAGTTTAAGAGAAATCTTTACTATAATAAAAATATGGCAGTAAAAGTTACAGAAAGGGTATGTTCATCCTTAAGATACACACATATTGCTCCGATCTAGAATAACTAGGCTCAAATCGTGAAGCAATCCACACCTCAATAACAAAATAAGTTGCCTAGAGTCTAGGGATTCTATATTCAAAGCCTTTAATTCTCTAGAAAAATGACTGTTTTAATGAAATACTTAATCCCATTTTAGTGACCGACTTGAATTTTCCAAATTGTAGCAGACAAGTTGGGGAGAAAAACTCCATTATGTAACATAAATACTTTTAACAGAGAAAGCGTGATCAGATTTGTATTACCTGTAGACAATCCCTTACACAGTAAGAATGTTTAAATTTTATCATCACCAGACCATTTAAGAATTTCAACTTCTTGTAACAGCCTGAGGTTTTCAAGAAATCTTTCTGTGGCACTCACTATACTCTCTACTTTCTATTGCTTATCTGAATACATGCTTTAACTTTCCCAGATGGTGATTCCTTAAGCGAGTCTCCAAATCTGGCTCTTATCAAAACCTCCAAACTTTTTAAAAAGTTACTACTATTTTAAAAATTCCTACTCAAGTCTGATTCTTACCCTTGGGCCTGAGAATCTGTATTTTTAACATGTATCTCAGGTGATTGGGATGCGAGTTAAAGGAGCAGCAGAAAGCAGGGGCACTGTGCTACTCATTTTTACATCCCAAGCTGCTAAAAAAAAAAAAAAAAAGTACCTGACACAGGTCTAGATAACCAATAAATATTTTGTCAAATGAATGAATGAATTAAAGTACAATCTGGGGAGGGAACAGTAAGTCACTTATTTTTGAAAATTCATTTCTTATTAAGAAATAACACAGGCTTATCAAAGTAAGGAACAAAGACTTTTACACTTTCCTTAAAACAATGAAAAACCTGAGCTGTACAAAGGAGTCTTAAGTGTATGACCAGTAAAATTTGCATAAGGTACATTCATAAAAGGCTACGTGATTTTTAAAAATTCTATTGGAAGAAAATTCCAGAAAAATAATGCCATATAATAAAATATTAAATTTAGAGACAAAAATTGAGATGTAGGTAGTATGGTGCAACATGGTTATCAAGACATCAGTTTTAATCAGGAAGAAGGAACTGTTTGCATTGATTTCTGCCTCCAGATAAATTTGTTACTTTGAGTGAATCACAACCACTTGGAGCTTCCTCAGTCAAAAATAGTAAGTACTTACTTTTTGACAGGCACTGATCTCCAATTTCTTCTTAGCCACCAGATGATCTCTAATGTCTTTTTCAACTTTAACATGTAACAGCTTGACAATACCAACTATGAGCTACTCTAACTTCATTAAACGCTATCTTTAGTAGCACAGGTACTAAGTATAATAATTATGAAAAGACAGATTCGATTGAACACTTACATACCAAACTAAAATTGTATTATTATCTTATTGAATTCTAACAATTCTATGAGATAGATACTAATACCCTCATTTTCTTCAGGAAACTGAAACCCAAGGTCATAGAGTTAACTCAGATAATCTTCATGCCATGTTATACAGTAACACCCAAATAGATTTTATCTATCACTTTTACATACTTATCCAAGTCTGAAAAATTGTATTAGAGTAACTTTGCATTGTATTGTACTGAAGACAAAAACTTCAGACCTGAGCACAAGACATTTCACGTATGCATTTTCATGTATGTAGTCCTCAACCTTATTATAAGTAGCTATTTAGATCATTCCTACATTTCAGCTGAAAAGTGATGATCTGAGAGGTGCTGTTAAGGTCATCTGAATAAGTAGCAGCCCTGGAATGGGAATCTATTGCTTTCTGATTCAAAAGCCTGTATATTTAACATCTTACTATAGTATGGGGCCAATTTACGATTTAATTAACATTGCTAACATACTTCTTATGGTTCTATTTCACATCTTTAGCTATTTTCAGTTTGGAACTCATACTCCACTAGACTAACGATTCAAGAAATGTTACCTTCCAAATGTTAATAATGGGGACAACTGTGTCTGTCTGATGATGGGGTGGGTTGGGGTGGGGAGTGTATATCGGAACTCTGTATTTTCTGCATGATTTTTTATAAACCTGTACTACCCCTGAAAAAAAAATTCTGTGCTCCACTGGATCTCAAGTGGCTACATTTTCCTACTTTATACCTTGGAACAAAAAGGCAAATTGCCAACTCTAGAAAATTTCAACACCTGAATACTGGTGGCATGAAGATACATATAATTTTAAAAATAAACCTAGAAATAAGAAAAACAAAACAAACTTCCAACATGCAATATAAGAAAAGATAACACAGTGATGGCTAAAATGAAAGGAGTCCTTTAAAAATATAAGTCAGACAAATCAAAGAACATCTCAATTAAAAAATGGGCAAAAGACCTGAACAGGCATTTCTCAAAGAAAGATACATACATAAATGGCCAGTAAGCACATGGAAAGACACTCAACAGCACTAACCATTAGGGAAATGCAAACCAAAACCACAATGATACCACACCGCACCCGCTAGGATGGTTATTATTTAAAAACAGACAAATAAATAACAAAAGTCGGCAAGAATGTGGAGAAATTGGAACTCTCCTGTATTCCTGGTGGGAATGTTAAATGGTGAGGTCAATGTGGAAAATAGTTTATATGGAAATAATCAGATCATTAAATGAGACATAAAAAAACTTAGCATAACCTGGACATAGTAAATACTTTTAAAATATTACTTTAACCCAGAACTTATATGCATGGTGCTGACCAACTTGGCCAACAAAAAGGGAAATTTTTTTGAAGTAATATGAGTAAATAAAGATAATCATGATACAAAAATCTCAAGTCATTGGATTATTATGAGTCATTAGATTATTAAAGAGCACATGGTAAGGCACTCAGAGACAGGATAATTGAACTGAGACTTAAAAATCTTTAAAAATTCTGGTCTTCTCCCCCACCCCCCACAAAAAAATCAGGGTAGAACGAGCAATATTCTGTTTTACAAAGTTGCTGAAGGAAGAAACAAAAAAACTGATGGTTATTTCAGTGGAAAATTAATCATTCCCTTAAAAATGAATAATGAATAAGCCTATTATAGACATATAACCCAAAACTACCATGGTCCAAAATTACATTTGCACAAGGCAAATACAGGGCTCTCTAGAAGGCCTGTTTGCCTTTTTTTTAAGCGTGCTGATTTAAACGGAAAATATTTCATTTCAACCCAATTTTTACTAAAATAATTTGAATACTTTCTTTTCACAGAGGGGAAAACTGGATAAACTTTACTCCAAAAGTAAATTTATATGATGCAGGATTAAAGTGGCTTTCTTCAAATCCATAGAAACAAGGAACTAGAAACAATAAAGCGGGGCTGGGTCTTTTATTTCTTGAACAAATATCTGGCACTATTTACCAGGTACCCATTTAAGAGATAATAAAACTCAATTTCTTTACAGATCAGGGTAAGATTTTCAATTAAATTTAAGTGTTTATCAAAACTCTTTTATTTCCACCTGGGGAGTGGAGAGGCACACTTTGAAAAAAGCAACCTTGAGTTATACTAGTAACCAGGAGCAACTACTCTCAACTCCACATTCAATGCTTCACAAAGTACTGTATATGCTAATCACTAGTTTTCACCACATTTTATTACGGTTTGACGTCTAACACTAGGTAGATTAAAGCCAACGAAATAAAAGATAAAAACCACGAAGAAAAAAAAAGATAAAAAGAGAAATAAAAAGGAAAAAATGAAAAAACACAAAAAAACAAACAAAACAAAAAACACCACAGGGCAAAAAAACAAACTATTCTTAAACAAAATAAGCATTTGCTGGACCCAATCTGAGACTGGGATCAAGACATCTTAAACTGAAATAGCAGAACGTCATGAAATAAACATTTTTTTTCCTGATTCCCAAGTCATCCCTTTCCTCTCTTCACGTAAAAATTACCCAAAACACGAAACAAAAACCACTCCAAACCCTCAGTAACTAATTTTCAAACACTTGAGGATTGATAAGCACTTAAACATCTAAAATGCCCCTTTAGCTTAACGTTGTCTCCCCAAAGATGACTAGTGGCTGGACGAAAGTAAGGCAAGCACGGAAACATTAACGGTTCAAAAAACCCTCCATATGCAAAAACATAAAAAGGCGGGAATTTCTTTTCTCCCAAGTTTTGGTTAGAAATTAGTATGACACAAATTGCCCTCCAGGGAGCGCTCTGAGCCTCTGTGACTAGTCATTTCAGTTAATAAAGCGGGAAAACGCTCAAACGTAACCTATAGTATTTTAGCGCTGGCCCTTCCTGGGCTTTCGGAAAGGGCAAGGATAGTCCTTCCTCTAAATATCCTGGCGGCCGGTGTTCAAAGAACACCGAAGTACACGCGCGGGCTCCAATCATCCAGGGGCAAAATAATAGCAAACACAAAACTTGACACCTCGGGGACGCGGCGTCAAAAGACGCGAGCCCCCCGGCTCTAACTTCTGGCCTCTCACCTCCAGCGCCCTCCCCTTCCCAAGCCTGCAACCCCTGAGCGAAGGAGCTCGGGAGCTCGGACCAGCAACAGCCGACACAAAGCTCCCGCTTCAAGGATCGGGCGCGGGGGGCAGCCGCGCCACCCACGGGGGCCCGACGGGGAGGGCGGGGAGGGCGGGGAGGGAGGGGCTGCGGGCGGGGGCGGGCGCGCGGCAGCAACCGCTAAACGTCCGCCTTTGTGGACCCGGCCCGGTAGGAGGTCGCTCGGCCGAGAGTCCTTACCCTGCCAGCGGCGGCGCGGCTTCGGCTCGCAGCCGCTGCCCCGGAGCCGAGGACCGGGGTGGGCTCGCGCTCCTCGTCGCTGGAGAAGTCCGGGGGCCCCTTGCTGTTGACGCCGGCGGCGAGCGAGGGCCGGTTGCGCGCCGTGAGGTGCTGCAGGTAGAGCTGCACATACACGTCTTTGCGCTGCTCCCCGGCCGGGAGCGTCACATTGTTGGCGATCAACTCACTCTTCAACTTCTCTTTCGTCAGCACCGAGGGGTCTTCCAAGAACTCCGGCATCTCCGCGGCGAATCCCCTTCCCCGCAGCCTTCACACCCGCCGCTTACGCTGGCGCGCTCTCTCCTCGCAGGGGGCCGTGCAGCCTCCTCTGAGCCTCCCGGCTCCCGTCTGGGAGGAGCACCGTAGAGCAAAGCAAAAACTTACAGACACAAAGCAAAGCAAAAACCGGACACAAAAGCCCTCCGAGCACAACTACGGGCCAAGTAGGGCCAAGATAGAGCCCCGCACAAGCCCCAGCCCACACACTATAGGCGAGGGGAGAGCAGCCTGTTTCGCCCACGCCCCAAGAACGCGTGCTGCCATTGGCCGGTGCCGGGAGGAAACGCGGCGGTGATTGGTGGATCGGCTCGCGCGGGTTCCATTAGCCGCGGCGCGGTGCGAAAGGTTGTAGAAACGCAGTTTAAAAGCCGCTCGGGCGGGAGCCCAGTGTTTGGTTGTGGTTCCTGGTTGTTTTCTTAATTCTCTTTTCTCCACCCTTCCCTTTGGACTCTGATAAGGAACTAGTGGTAGTGCTTTTGTGCGTGGTTTCCTTTCCCTCTCTCTGTTAGAGAAGACGCTTTCCTTTCTGGGTTCAGTAACCTACAAACGGGCCGAATTTAATGCCCACCGTGAGGACCCTTGGCTGGGCCTTTCTTAATCCCGGGACCCTGGCCCACCGAAGAATAGGCGCAGTTTTAGCCAGCCCTGAAGTGAAAGAAGCGAAGCGTGTTTGTAGGAACGCCTACAATCAAATCAAGCACCCCTATTCCTTGATTTGATTTATTTGGGGTCGGGAGAAGGGGAGGATGTACTTTAATCTCCCTTTAGCTTGCGAAGGCTTCTTTTGTTCCTGAAATTCAGGAAAATCCAGACCTCTATTACTGGGCACTTTAAAATGTCCTTGATTTTTGACAAAATTGTATTGTTAAATTTTCCATTCCTTTCTTACCCTAAAGGTTGGGGCATTTCTAAATTGTTTGATTTGAACAGTTGAAAGCTCAAGGCAAATTCGTGCATGCATTTTTGTAAAGCGTAGTCTGGGTTAGATTTCCACCATAAGTATCTTAACCACAATTTAATCGATCTTAATGTTTAATAATATAAAATTAAAACACCTTTAACGGGCATACTAGATTTTAATCGTAGAGGATGCCTAGTGACCAAAAATTAGGCTGGTTACACTCATCAAACCCATATTACTGATGCAAACTGAAACCTGGTAGACTCTCAGGACTGAACTACAATTAAAATGTCTTCCTGTAAGGGACACGCACACAGTTTATGAAACAGATAAAAGTCAGTGCTCATTTTTTGTATTTAAATATTAAAAATGATTCCAACTAAAAAAAAGTCTTCTAAACAAATACCGCTGATGACAAATATTTGTATTTCTTACGAATTCATATATGTGAATGCATGTGTATAAATTCAAGATGCTTTCTTCCAAGAAAGGAAAGAAGCTGATCTCGATTTCAGGGCATCTTAATCATTTCTCAGCAATCTGACTTCCAAACTATGCTTTATAAGCTGATGAATTAAAAAAGAAAATTTACCTTTTCATTATGATTTCTCCATGATTAAGTTGTAATAAATTTAAAACAAATTCTTTAACTAAAAACATTCCCTAATAAAATTGAGCCATTTCATTTTGTTCAAATTGAGGAAATATTTCCTGCAATAATGGATTATTTTCCTAGAGGTAGTTTTGTTTTCTAAAAACCTCAATATTTACATATATGTAAGCTATAATATAAAGCTCAAACAAAACTTGCATTTTAGTAATTAAGTCTAATTTGTAGAATTTTAGTATGTTTTGTAAAAGGTACCTGATTTCTCTCTCTCTCTCTCTCTCTCTCTCTCTCTCACACACACACACACACAGACACACACACACAGACACACACCCCTTCCCTGGGCAAACAGACAAAAGTTTATCTTCAGAGGGAGAACCGAGATACGAGATACGGGGCAAAGGACCATGATTTTGCAGTAAATCGTAAGCCCAGGAAATGTAATGTAGGTGGGATGGTCCCAATCTGCAGCGTGCCCCAAAAGTCTCAAATTACAATAGGCAGAGTAACAAAGACCTGATCATTGTCTCTGGAAAGCAGTAGTTGATGTGTCTATTCTAGTCTATTTAAATTAGCATATTATTCAGTTAAATTGTTACCTTGATAGTTAAAAAGGGTTTGGCTCCGGCTCTGGCCTGATTGTATTAATAGTTTTTAAGAGGTAGGTATTAATAGTTTTTAAGAGGTAGGTTTTGCCACTGTGATTGAAAAGGGTCAGGGTCACCAAGCTAGATTTCATCCACCTAGGGTAAATTACATAGGAGGGGCTTCAGCTTCTGACAGCCGCCCATAAGTAAGAAGATACCTAAGCAGTAGGGTCTCTGAAGTGGGTCCTTAGAGGAGGAGACATCACTGATATCTAAAGATAATCTACCTAAATTGGGTTTTGTTTTGTTTTGTTTTTGCCCTGCCTACACCTGATGTAAGTAGTGTACAACCAGAGGATGCTGCCTTGGAACTTTTCATAGGACCTTTGCACAAGAAATTTTTCAGGAAGTTAATTTATAAATACAATACCTCATCACACTTTTCCCACAAGCTAAAAAAGAGAAAATATATCACCTTTTGCACCTGAAAGTTGTTTTGAATAGATGCAGTACTATGCCCTAAAGGCCAACAGTCAAGATCATATTACTCATAAAGAATTGCAATCTAGATGCCTGAAATGTTCCTTGAGCAAAAACATCATTTTCATTCCTTCCTTAATAATCTCTCTCTTTCTTATCCCTATACATAATCAACAGGAGGTCACGTGCAGATGACTTATTTCACAGGAGATATAGTTGACCTAAGTCACAGTGAGACTTTCTAGAGCTTCCATAAAGTCAAGACATGAGTTCTCAAATTCAGACTTGGAATAATACTAGATGCAGCCAGGTGTATCTCCAGCACCACTACTTTTGGTGATGAAGGTAATATTTGCTTTTAACTTTGCCGCCATAGAGCTCTGAGGTTATTTTTCTCTCATATTTCATGTATATTAAGCCTAAGAGTTCGGGTTTCATTATTTGGGTGACTGGACTCTTTGTTCCTGATTAGTGCTTCCAAATGATTTCTCCTCTTTCCTTCTTCAGAAATACTGAAGTTCACATCATCTGGCTAAATCACCTTCCACCCTCATTATTGCTATCATTTACCAGCCTCCTGACTTTTCTTCTTCATAAATTATAGACTGTTGCTCCTTGCTGTAAGTTTTCTCACACCATCTCTACTCTTGTCTCCATTTTATGAGATTTTAGCATCTCTGTAGATGACCATCCAATATCAACATTTGACCTCCTACATCTTTGACCTCTTCATCTCCAAGGACTTGTTCCCCTACTCCATCTCATTCATCTGTTGTGGGAAACTGGCTTACCTGCCGGTTACTTGCTTCCTGTTATTGTAGATAATGTTGCAAGTTGCTTCCTGTTATTGTAGAAGATGTTGCAGTTGCTTCCTGTCATTGTAAATGTTGCAGTTGCTTCCTGTCACTGTAGATGTTGCAGTTGCTTCCCATTATTGTAGATGATGTTGCAGTTCTGATAGCAAACAGCTGCTTGTTAGTTTCCAAATAAATACCATGTAGAAACTAGGATTGAGGCTCTCAGTTCCAGAAGCTGTGAGTCCCCTGGTCCCATCTTTATCTCCTCTCTTGTGTCCCTCTCTCTGTCCTTTATTTCTTTAAGTTATACTCCACTTTCCCTTTGTGCAGACCTATTGTGAGCTGATTGCAGCAACTGGCACCCAATGTGGGGCACGAAGGGAAACTCAGCAACTGGCACCTGAACGGGGACCGGAAGGGAAGAAGGATTACCTTGAATGAAACTAAAGTTGGTGTGATGGCGCAGAGCCCTGAGTGGTTTGGAAAGCCTTCGAAATCCTCCAGGGTTTGCTTGTATTTCCCCAAGAGATGGAGAATGTGCTGTGTGGGTGCCAGCTCGATGGATGGAGCCGTACCATGAATGCCAAGAGACAACAAAAGTTCCTGTGGAACCCAGAACCTCTGGTCATGCAAACAGAGAGACAGACGCTGGAAACTGCATGGCTGGGTCTCATTCCAAAGACCAGAATGGCTTTACATCCAAAGTATCTAAACTAAAGAACTTGTTGAAGCATGGCATCATAAATCAAGTATGACTTGGGGACAGAAAGAAATTAAGAAGAAAATTGAGAGAAGGAAAACTGGAAAAGAAATGTTGGATTATAAAAGAAACCAAGAAGAAGAGTTAACAAAAAGAATGTTAGAGGAAAGAAACAGAAAAGGCAGAAGACAGGGCAGCTTAAGAGCATATAAAAAGTCAAATTAAAATCAATGAAGAAATTCTAGATTAGTAGATTTGGAACTCTTTTTGTGTTTGTCTGTTCAATGTCAGTGTGTGTGTTGTAATTGTTTCAGTATGTGTTAAAAAGAAAAAGAGAAAGAAAAAGAAAAGGGCAGGTGCCCAGAGCAGGGCGAGTACCCAGAAGGAAAGTGAGAAAAAGGGAGGAAAAAAGAAAAAGAGAGAGAAAGAAATAAAAAGGAAAAAAGAGAGAAAGGAAGGATAAAATGAAAGATGTAAAAGTTATGTGAATATTGAAAAAGGTAAAAAGTTTGTGGGAATGCTAACTGAAATGTTATAAGGTGTATTTTGTCCTAAAATGGTTAGTTTTGTAAAGTCAGAAAATGGAGAAATGTGACACAGAACTAGTATGCATATAGCAAGTTGTAAAAGTATTGTGGTAGCATTCAGTGAGTTAATGTGAATTGTAAAAAGAAAATGAACATGAATGAATACCAAAGGTACAAAAACTGTGTGAAAAGGTCAGTAATGGACTTTTGCAGTTCTTTTCTCAGGGCTTTCTACCCTGGCCTGATGACAATGAATCTGGCTGCATAGAAGAAACCTGTGGCAGTGACCCTACTAAGAAACATCAGAGACAATGGTATCTTAAGGGCCTGGCATAGGCAAATAATTAGGACAAGCTGTAAGGTCCCTGCTACTTTATCAAATTCTTAAATGTTGTGTGGCTGGGTAAGACAAAACTATACTCTGCTGCAATTGATAAAGTACAATGTTTTCTCATGTTAATAGAATTTGTAATACTGT
This sequence comes from Dasypus novemcinctus, assembly GCF_030445035.2. Classification (NCBI taxonomy): domain Eukaryota; kingdom Metazoa; phylum Chordata; class Mammalia; order Cingulata; family Dasypodidae; genus Dasypus; species Dasypus novemcinctus. The sequence continues at coordinate 82,535,837 of NC_080684.1, read as the reverse complement.
TGGGATACTAAAAATCTTTTATCCCTCATTGAGATGTGTTAATTAGGAAAGGTCCCTCGTGGGAGTAGGAGGACCTCCAGCAGGCTGCTTTAAAAAATAATAATAATAATAATAAAAAGAGAGAGAGAAGGTGGATATTGACTTAGCCTGTGAATTGGATATGGGCAGCACCAATATTGGCTTTGGGTGGGGTTTGTGGCAAAGGCAACATTCTAACTGAGTACTTGTCACGCTTTAGTCACAATTGTGGGAAGAGGCAATAAGTATAAAATAAAATTTTAAAAAATTGTGTACGGCATAGGAAGCCCTGCTGAAAGTAAAAGGCTTAACAAAGTAGTGTCTGGTTTCTCTGAAGACTGCCATCCCTATCCAGGGGAGGATTGCAAATACCAGAAGGAATACAAAAACGATCTCTCTATGGGGGAGAGATCTGTGGAAGAACATCTGGGACACATGCCAGCAGTGACAGGTAACTGTCTGTCATGTCCTGCCCACTCCTCTAACATCCCTCTCAGGACTGTTGAGGCAGATGCCTCATGAAGATCCAGAGCCATACAACTGAGCCATACAACTGAGAAGAAGCAAAGGAGCTCGACTGGAAAGGCAAACGTGAGTACCAGACCTGGTGGTGCCTAGGCCAGTGGTTCCAGCTGCCTTTTGTTCACCAGCAGTTTTTGGACGTCATCCATGAGTGTCCTTCATGCTCACTTCAATGACTGTGACATCAGTCCCCTCCTGCTCTTAGGAAGGGCAAGATATGCTTTCACTACTACAGACACTACATCGGGACTCTTATAACAAGCCAGCTATTGTTTTGTGCCTGGAAAATGAGTCCTCACAATGATGGACTAAGCTAATTCAACCCTGAGCTGTGGCCCCAGGTCCAGTAAAGATGCTAAGAGCAGGACCAATGAAGGCATTGAAATTATGTGATAGGGAAGTGGATTTGGCTCAGTGGTTAGGGCATCCGTCTACCACATGGGAGATCCACGGTTCAAACCCCAGGCCTCCTTGACCCATGTGCAGCTGGCACAAATGCAGTGCTGATGCACTCAGGGAGTGCCCTGCCATGCAGGGGTGTCCCCCGCATAGGGGAGCCCCACGCACAAGGAGTGCGCCCCGTAAGGAGAGCCACCCAGCATGAAACAAAGTGCAGCCTGCCCAGGAATGGCACCGCACACACGGAGAGCTGACACAGCAAGATGATGCAACAAAAAGAAACACAGATTCCTGTGCTGCTGACAACAGAAGCGGACAAAGAAGAAGACAGCAAATGGACACAGAGAACAGACAACCAGGCTGGGGGGGGGGGGATAAATAAATAAATAAATCTTAAAAAAAAAAGAAATTATGTGAAAAACTTCCAGCTGCCCCACAGCCCAAAATGGGAAAGTAACAATAATTTGTCATTGCCTATGCCTCAAACTATACAAATTGGGGAAAACGAGGTCATTTTTTAATCAAGTACTGGCCTATATAGCCTTGCTAGTAGGAAATCTTAAGCCCATGAGAAATAAGTCATCTGCTAGTTGGAAGCGGTATAATCTGCTGTAGTTATGGATTATATATATATATATGACATTGTTACTTAAACGATAAGCATGCAATGAGCCCTTCAGGGTATGAGGCAGTAAGAAACCACCTAATATGCCTTCACTGCTTTATAAAAACAAAAAGGGGGATATGTTGTGAGAAAATGGCTTACCTATTTGTTGCTTCCTGTTATTGTAGATAATGTTGCAAGTTGTTTCCTGTCATTATAGATGTTGCAGTTGCTTCCTGTTACTGTAGATGTTGCAGTTGCTTCCCGTTATTGTAGATGATGTTGCAGTTCTGATAGCAAACAGCTGCTTGTTAGTTTCCAAATAAATACCATGTAGAAACTAGGGTTGAGGCTCTCAGTTCCAGAAGCTGTGAGTCCCCTGGTCCCATCTTTATCTCCTCTCTTGTGTCCCTCTCTCTGTCCTTTATTTCTTTAAGTTATATGCTGCCTTCCCTTTGTGCAGACCTATTGTGAGCATTCATCCATTCCAGTGCTAAGACCCTGAAACTTGTCATCAATAACTGCATTATGTCTGTATTAGTCAGCCAAAGGGGTACTGACACAAAATACCAGAATTTGGTTGGTTTTTATAAGGATATTTATTTGGGGTAGGAGCTTACAGATACCAGGAAATAAAGCCTAAGTTACTTTCTTCACCAAAGTCTATTTCCACGTGTTGGAGCAAGATGGCTGCCAACGTCTGTGAGGGTTCAGGCTTCCTGGGTTCCTCTGGGCTCAGCTCCTCTGTTTTCTCCACAAGGTCAGCTGTAGACTATGAGGCTCTCTAGGCTTTGCCTCTTTCCACAAGGTCAACTGTAGACGATCAGGTGAATGACTCTGTCTCTCTCCCCGGGGCTCCAGCTTTAGACCAGCATCAAACTTCAACATCAGAACTCCAGCATTAATAACCCTTTTCCATGCCTTTTATCTGTGAGTCCCCACCCTCCAAAGGGTGAGGACTCAATGCCTTAGTGGCACAAGAGTTTTACATAATTACTTAATCAAGTAAACCTCTGAATCCAATATCATCTAATATGCCCAGAGGAAAGGATCAGTTTACAAACATAATCCAATATTTCTTTTTGGAATTCATCAATAATATCAAACTGCTACACTGTCTAAATGTCAATTTCAACCATCACAACTGTCAACCACTATCTTTTCTTTTCCAGCTCATTTATTGTACTTTCACTGAATAACTGAGACCTGAGACCTCCAATTCATTAACTCTTAACACTTTTTCAGAATTCTGTTCCTACCATCATATTTTCCAATTCCCCCAATCTAGAGTCCCTGACCAATCATTAAAATCCTCCTTTGCAAACATTTTCAACTCTCTTACCCAAGTGTTTATTTTCATCTTTCTTGCTTAAAAGAACCTCACCTCTGCTTGAGTTGAACCCTGCTTAAACCAAACTTTCCCTTTGCTTGCCACCCAAGCAGCATACATCGCTGGAGAAAATCATACAATGTGGCTGACTAGTTCTAATTCATGACTTCAGACCTGACAGGTGCACTCAACACTGGCTGGCAATACTATTCCATTTCCTGAACTAACCATTCATACCTTTACTTCTCAACTCTCTCACACTTCCTTCCCCTTCTTCTCCCCATTTTCACCTAGTAATCTTGCCTTATACTTCAAAAAACAGAAGCCATCTGTCTGCCAAATCTGTACTCACTTTCTCATGCGACTTTTTTTAGGAGATACTGGTAACTGAAACCAGGACCTCAAACACGGGAAGCAGGCACTCAACGCTCAAGCACTGAGCTACATCTGCTCCCTGATAAGATGGGAGTTAGTTTTTTCATTTTTTTTTTTTTTTAGGAGGTATGGGGGATTGAAGCCAGACCCTCTTACAAGGCAGCAAGCATTCAACCACTGAGCTACACCCACTTTCCTCATCCTTGTTTCAATGGAAGATAGATCCTTCTTTCAGAAGTGAATTCTACCATTTGTAATCTGGATCCCATCCCTTCCCTTCTTTTCAAGGACTTGGTTCTTTCAGTTATCTCTTCTTTCTTGCATAACCAGTCTCTTTTTCTATAGGACATTTCCATCAGTCTATAGAATATCAAAACTCTTTAGAGTTTCCTTGTGAAATTTTCTGAATTTAAAAAGACAAACCTTTTTTTAATGTTATATTAATCCAAATTTTAAAAAGAATACATAATTACCTTTCATGTTGAATCAGGTATTGTGATTGTTTCTTAAATCCTTCATATACCAAGGCATTGATACCTAAAATCTTGGGAATAATTAGTGAGGATATATTTCTCCGTGAAGCCACAGCTTTAAAAAAAAAGAAAATAAAAAGGATAATTGAGCCAATTTCTTGGGCAGGAAACTTCCAAAGCTGTTTTCTTGTTTTTGTTTTTCCCTGAATCCCTTGAATAACTGCCTCCATGTTCCATTTTGCGTGCTAAAGTTCTTAATGTAATTAACATTCAGCTAACTTTTTTTTCATTAACCTTTTTTCTTTTATTTGCATAAGATTTGATTGTGAATTTAAGGGTGTCACTTCAAAGAATAAGCTACTTTTAAAGTAATGTCAAAGATTGAGAAGCCAAATGCCATATGAAAGTTTATTACCTTTAAGCCACTTCTGAGAATTTATTCTAAAGACATAATCAAATATGTAATTCATTTATAAAGATAGTTATTGCTTCATCATTTATGATGGTGAGAAATTAAAAATTTCTAAGTCTCCAATAAAAGGAACTGGTTAAGTAACTTAGGATATGACTATATGATGAAAAACTACTTGGTCATAAAAGCCATGTTCCTGGCATTTAAGGATATGGGAGAATGTTCACAACATAGTATTAAATAAAAAACAAATAGAAAAAAGTAGAGAACCATATTACAGTAAGATCTCAGTTCTATAAAGAATGTATATATGTAAGTGTGTATGGATACTGTGCATTTAAAAATATATACTGAGAAAAAAACTGAATATAAATCAAAATGTTAGTAGTAGTTTCTTCTGGGTGGTGCAGCCATGCATGATTTCTTTTTTATTTTTTCTATATGTCCCAAGATTTCTACAATGAACACATATGATTTTTATAACCATAAATATTTTTCCTTTTTAATTAGCATTGGAAATTGGGTAATCAGTTAAGTTACCAGAATCCAGAGTTTATCCTTCAGTTTTGCATGTCAAAATGCTCTGTTTTGGGGAGTGGATGTTGCTCAAGTGGTTGAGTGCCTGCTTCCCCCATGGGAGGTCCTAGGTTTAATCCCCGGCCCCCAGTATCTCAAAAAAAAAACCAAAAAAAACCAAAAAAAAACCACAAACTCCATCTTGTCAGTTCATCCAGAGTATATCAGCTTTAGGTAACTGATGAAATATAATCTCAGAAGAGATAGCTAGATTATTAACTGGTGAAAGAAATGCTCAGAGCATTCTGTACTAGTGGATAAATCCATTTGGAAGAATAAATAATACACTGGGAGATTTTTAGTGAACTAGTGTCAGGATTTATCGACTCAAAACATGGATCTGTCTATTCTAGAGCCTCTTTCTATGTATCACCCCTATATAATGACTACAAAAGTTAAAGTTAAACTGATGTGTTGGATTTTAGGCTCTTTTGGAGTTACAGCAGGTCAGCCAAGGTGTCATTCTAAGAAACTACAGATGCACAACCTAGAGAAAGAAGCTGCAATCTGTAAAAAGTAGCAGTTTTAGAGCTAGAACTATTAATAATGACATTTATACAATGCTTTACAGTTTAGAAAAACAATTTGATGTATTTTATCTTATTTGGATCCCCTTACAACCTTATGAGGTAAATGAGACCTCTAGTCTTGCCTTGCTCTAGACCAGTTGTTCTTAAACTTTAGCTTGCATTAGAATCACTTGGAGGGTAGATTAAAACTCAAATTACTGGGTTCCATCCCCAGAGTTTCTGAGTCTATAGGTCTGGTGGAACCTGAAATTTTGCATTTCTAACTTGTTCCCAGCATGCTGGTTCTGGAACAACTACTTTAGGTCATTATTTTCCTCTTTTTGAAGCCAGATGTGATCTTGTCACAGTCTTGAGTAACAGCTCTGCAGTGGCTGCAGAATAAAATCTCAGAAAGTCACACCAGGGCCTGCATATCTGGTTTCTGCTTACTTTCCATCTTCATAGCTTTCTTCTTCTCCAGCCATACTGGAGAGCTAGTTGTTCTCCAAAGAAGCCAAGTTCTTTCTTCTACCTGGAACCTTAGCATATATCCATATATTTATAGCAGCACTTACTTGATCTTAGTCAGCTTGGACTAAGCACTGCTAAGTTTTAACTCATTTGTGCAAAAGCATATTCTTGTTAAGTAGACTAGGTTGTATCACTTTCTATAGTTGAAAAAAACCTCGATACTTGGGATATTAAGTGACATTATTGACTCACAGAAGACATTCAAATATGTATATATATATAAAGTCACATAGAAAACTTATTATTTTTCAAGATCCTCCTCTATGAGGCCATCATCTCCCCCAGATAGAGTTCATGTCTCTGTGTTGGCATCCCTGCACCTCTCTGTTCATGCTACTTCATGGCACTTCTCCCAATGTATCACAACGTACAGTAGCTTGACCTATGTCTCCTGTGGCTCAAAAGAACTGTTTTTACTCATTATAATTGGTGTCAATAAATACCTATTGAAACGGATTTTCTAAGCTCAATCCAACCCAACCGAAGAAGGAAGAACCAAGTACACAAAGTGAAAATACAATGTCCAGCTATACAGCTATATTAGGTTGAATCATATGAAATTAATAGCTGATGTTTTTAAAATACTGTGCAGAAAAACATAGGGACTTTATATGGAAAAAACCCAGTAAAAATTAAAAAAATTTCAGTCTTGCTGTTCATTATTTGTTCAGCAGGCACTTGACACAGGCCTAAAGGCACTATCCAATACTAAGAGTTCTGGAGCTTACAAAGATTAATGAGTAGCTTTGCTATTATTAAAGAGATTAATAGTCAAAAGTGTTGGGTGGGGCAGTGGATGTAGCTCAGTGGTTGAGTGCCAGTTTCCCATGTACAGTTCCTAGGTTCAATCCCAGTATCTCTTAAAAAAAAGTGAAGTGGTGTGTGATTTGACATCACTCTCATGGGTCAGTGAACATAAAAGGTACACTGGTGTATCTCTTAAGTCCAATGGCTTGTAGTACAATCTTTCAACAGTTTTTACATTTACTAACATTTATTCAAGTGGAGAATCTGAAATTTTGAGTGACCACTGCCAGTCACTTTTCTTGTGAGACACAGCCTCACCTATAAAAGAGGGTTATCAATCACACCTTGTAAAGTTTTGTTTCTTCACAAATGCACTTTGAACATGGCCTACCACATGGTAAAGTCTAAGCACATGCAAACTGCTCAGATTTACAAAATAGACTCTATTCTACTTGCTTTCAAAAGGTAAGCCACCTAAAAATTTTCTTGGAAAAAATACTGGTATATATTTCCTGCGAAGGACCAGAAAATACTCGATATGCCTATTAATGCACAGCAGTAATAGTCCACATTCTACACATTAGCATATTAAAAGAGCAAAACTCACTTTACAAGGCCAAACAGTGCAAACATCAGATTTGACAATCTCTGATATATAGTGAGCCTTATGTCTTTCCAGACTAACAGGGTGACATTTGAAGGAGGAAGATTTTATTCTAACATCAAAAACATTTTTGAAAAATGGCGGGAGTACACCTAATTTTCTGAAAGATGGTTTAAACAAACACAAAAGTGACGTGACCCCGACGTGATTCGAACACGCAGCCTTCTGATCTGGAGTCAGACGCGCTACCGTTGCGCCACGAGGTCCTGCTGGGCTGGGGCTCGCGTGGTTTCTTAGAACTCCGATAAGATGGCGTCTCATCCCGACGTGATCTATCTTACGTTCTTTTCTTTTCCTCCCTCTCCATCCAGGCTAGGGAGTAGCTGGAGATCGATTTTCTCTAACGCCCAAACTTTCCTGATAGCTAACGCTCCACCTAGGTTGGGACAAAACCAAAAGAGGCCGGAGAAAGGGGTTCCTGTATGATCAGGCCCCCAGGGTCAAAGGAAAAGGATCCTTCCTCCTCTTCGTAAGCTATTTCCGCTCTGGTCGCCGCCCCTCCCCCTGAGGGCGAAGATTGCGCTTCCATTTCCTCTCTCCCGCCTTTGGTTCAGCTAGCGGAGTTGCAACCCTGAGGTTGGAAGCTGCTGGGGCGTTACTGCGCACGTGTAGGTCTTTGTCAAGTGGCAGGTGAAAGGAAGCGTGGTGGCACTTCAGAGGGTTTCCTTTTTCTCTTCCCTGACCTTCTGCCAACAGTTTAAAGCGTTTCCTTTCCGGGGAAGCTTACATTTCACAGTGAACATTAAGCTGAAAAGTTACCTTTTTGATAAAATGTGCACTTACAAAATGTATCTTGCCAGGATATTGTATTTGGGAAGAGTCTGCCGTTGAATTTCCTGAAAAAAAAAAAAAAAAAGAAAAAGGAGTGGTTTGATACAAAAAGAACCTCTACCTCCCCGTCGGGGAATTGAACCCCGGTCTCCCGCGTGACAGGCGGGGATACTAACCACTATACTAACGAGGAGCTGCTTCTAAAGCTCTACCCAGGTACTATTTCAAGACAAGCAAAAGTCCTCTTCCTGGCGCGTCCCCTCGAGATGAGGTTTGGATTGATTCTCCGAAACTCCTCCTCTCTGGGCGCTTTGGACTTAGTTCTGGTGGGTGTAAAACTTCGGTTTAGAACAAGTTAAACGAAATAGTTCCCAGTTTTGATGGAGTTGAATTATTTGAACATAGTTTCCCGGGACTCTTTGCTTTTTCAGATGATTTAGGTTTCTGGCTTGAGGTTTTTTTGTTTATTTTAATCGTGAAGAAGGGTGTGTGAGGTGAAGCAGATTCACAAATTTATATTTTTATTCTGAAACTGAAGTTCAAAGCTATCATATGGTTGGACCAGTCAAGGTTGTTCACAGTCCAGTGCCTCTTCAAAAATTTTCTAAAGCTTTTTATGGCTGAAAGAAAGGCTCACACAGACAAATGAAACTTTATCAGCCAATATTTTTTTTTCTCTTTCGGTCTCTTGATGCATCCAAGGTTTACTTGAAGGACAGAAATAAATACGAAAATAGTTAAATAATAATATATTTAAATAATCCAAAACAAGGATGTGCCATTGATTAAGAACAGGGATAGGAAAGTGCTCTAATAGAATAAATTGTCTCTTTAGAAACAGGATCAAGCCTTCCCAGAGGTCCAGGAGGGACGAGGTAACTTTTGACATCGTCTCTAAAGAAGCATATTCATGGAGTCACAGACAGTCTGACATGATTGAAATGTTTGTTATAGAACTTTAACTTATGTGTCTTAAGGAATCCATTGCTTATTGGGTACTATGAATTAATTTCTTTTTATAAATTGCAGATTATATTACATTTTACATCTACTGAAAGGGATAATTTGTTTAATGTGAATATTAAACTAATGGCAATTTCTGATTCCAGTTTTGGCATTATTTTTTACTCTTAAGTACACCAAAAGCCTCAAAAACCTTAGCGTCCTGGAGATTGTCTACTTTTGACTCTCCAGTTACCTTTGTGACGTTAAGAGGGCACTGTGATAACTCTGATAATATCCTTTTTCTGGTAAAATTTAAGGGACTTGTCCGAGGTGTCTCAGCTGGCAGAGCTGCAGAGTGCTGAGAACCCACGTGTCCTGTACTGGTTGTTCACCAGCCCTGTTCCACACTCTTCAGAAGAGACTGCATCCTCCCCATCTAAGCTCGGTAAAGCTGTGCCAGGGTTCCTACACAGGTGTTATTACTGTTCTACTTTTTTTCTTCCTAGGGACACTAAGAAAGCCTAAGTCAGTGGAGATCAGGAGCAGGAATCTCAACACCTGTGGTTCAGTATCCTAAAAAAGGAAAGAGGAGAATTAAACTGAACAGGGTAAGGGTGCTCAGAGATTCTTTACTGTCAGCACTGGGTAAAAGTAAAGGTTAAAATCTGACTGGCACTACAGAGGACACAGAACTCTATTTTAAGGTAAAAATACGATGGCAATATTAGTGAAAGTCAGCTCTTGCTCTGATTAGATAATTACAAGTGTTTGTAGAGTTTATTGTAGTGTACAAAACAATTCACGTTCATTTCATCTTCTCAACAGCCCTGTGATATTGATAGGGCTAATGTATTTATCCCTATTTTAAGGTGTTAAAGATACTCTTGTCCAGGATTGCACAGGTAAAAAGTGGTGAGAGGCCAGGAAACACCCTATTCTTGACTGCAAATCCTGTGCAGTTTTCACCCTGCCACATTGTTCCACATGCAAGACATATATGTGTATTAACAAGTGAATATATGCTGTGGAGAGATAAAACTTTCTAATAATCACATGTGTGTCAAGCTTGTCCCTGTAATAATATTTCCTAATCTCTAATTATTTGTCAGTCACTGCATTTACTCATCAACTTATTGAATCTACAATATGCCAGACATTGTTGTGGATGCTTGGGGAGGTATCCTTTTCTTGTGGATCTTACATTCTAGCAGAAGGAAGGCTGACATTAAACAATGAAAATAATAATAAATTAACTATAGAGTATGTCAGAAGGCGATGAGTGAAAATGGAAAAAAATGGTGGAGTAAGGGGGTTTCGAGAGTAGCAATTTAAATAGGATGGTCAAGGTAGGCCTCATGAAGAAGATAACGTATGAGCAGACTTGAAGGAAGGGAGGGATGTAGCCATGTAGTTATCTGGGAGGCCTGTGGGACCTTAAACTTCATTTTTAAAGACTTTGGCTTTTATTCTGAGGGAAATGGGGAGTCACTGCAGGGTTTTGAACAGAAAAGTTATATGATCTGATTTATAGTTTAAAGAGTCTTTTGCTACTGGGTTGGGATTAGACCATAGACGGTCAAGAGCAGAAGCAGGGAGACCTGTGTGATCTATTCTAATAATCTAGGTGAGAAATGATGGTGGTTAAGGCTAGAGGGGTAGTGGTGATGAAGGTAGAGCTAACAGGATCTCCTGACTGAATGTGAGGTGTGTGAGAAAAAGAAGAATCAAAGATTTATCCAAAATTTTTTTTGGCTTGAGCAAATGGAAGGATGGAATTGCCATCGACGGATGTGGGGAAGAGTAATGCAAGCTCCCGAGGGCGCTATTCCTATTGACGATCCATGTGAACCGCTGTGCACTGCACAGCTGCAGAGGAGGTGGGGCGCTGTTCACGTAGAGGATGCTGCTCCTCAGAGCTGTACAGAATGGCAGCACTGCGTGCGGAGCAGTTTTCTTGGGGAAGAGCAGCCTTTCAGATCTGGATGTTTTAAGTTGAACCGGCAGATGGTTATAATTGTTGCATACTAATTGTGTGGGTCACTGTGCTGGTTCTGTATATATAGTGATGAATGAGAACCAATACTGTTCTGAGGGAGCTTTCATTTTAGTAGAGAAGACATGTTTTAACTATTGAAGTGTAGCACACAAAAAAGTAAAATTACAGCTGTGACAGTTCCTAAAATGTGCAGTGTGCTAAGAAATCCTATAAGGGGGGATATAACCTTTTAACCTAGTGAGGAGGTCAGGGAATGGTTTCTTGAAGAAGTCTTCTCAACAATGGAAAGGAGGTAACCATATCAAAAGGGGAGGGAAAATGACTGAGAAAGCAAACAAACAACAAAACAAAACAAAAAAGGGTGGGGTGGGGGGAGCTTTTTAGGAACCTGGAACTGTATGTGCAAAGGTTATGGAGCTGAGGAAACGTGGTGCGTAGGGTTTGAAAGAAAGCTAAAGGGGCTAAAGGGAGACAGAGTGAAGGAGAGCAAGGGTGAGATGAGGCTGGAGAGGCCAATGAGAGTAGGTCAATGTAGGGTTTCCCCGGGTGTGTTACGAACTTCTTTTTGGCGGGCGGGGGAGAGGGATAGAGCTTGTATTACCATTTATTTATTTACTTGTTATTTGAGATATAATTGACCTACAGTAAAATTCACTCATTTTAGGTATACAATTCTATGAATTTTGACCACAATTAAGATATGGACTATTTTTATCCCATCACTTCCATCAAAGTTCTTTTGGGCCCCTTTGCAGCCATTTCCCTCCCCTTAGCCTCAGACATCCACTGATCTGATTTCCATTTCCAGAATGTCATGTTAATGGAACCATACAGTATGTAGCCTTTTGAATGGCTTCTTTCACTTAGCATAATGCTTTTGAGAGTCAACCACGTTGTTGTGTCTTTTTTTATTATATAGAAAATGTACTTTATTTAAAAGTGTATGTAGTGTCTTATAATTAAAATACTAGACAGAGTAAATATAAAAATATCATAATGGAAAATATAAATGTCCATTTCCTTTTGCTATTTATATCTTTTGTGCATTTTTCTTTATTTTATAATTTGTTATACTTACAGTATAAACAATTTAAATATTATAGAAAGATATAAAGTAAAAAGTAAAAATTTGCTTCTTTCCACCCCTTCCCCATAAATTGATGAATTCTTTCAACCACCTGGATACATTTATTTTTTATATAAATTTTTTTTTTTACCATTATACCTGTTGTTTTTTAATTTGCTTTTTTCATGAACACTGCCATGGAAATCTTTCATGATATTGCGTTTAGAACTACTTCATTCTTTTTTTAAATTTATTTTTTATTGTTTATTTTTTATACTTCATTCTTTTTTAATATCTGCATTGTATTCCTTGACTTATCAATAGCTACTTAACCAATTCTCTAGTGACAGCTATTTAGGACACTTCTAATATTTTATGAAAAAAAGCAATGCTGCAATGAACTTGTTGATAGTTTACTTAGGTACAGTTGCAATTACTTGCAAATGCTTACACCCCTTTCTTCCTTTTCTAATGTTGTTGCATCTTTGCAGATTAGTATTCTAATGGATGGACACTTACTGTTTGTTCATTCACCAGTGATGGACATTCAGTTGTTCCAGTTTTGGAGTTTTATAAATGTAGCTGTTATAAACATTGGTGTACAGTTGTTTGAGTGGACATGTCTTCATTTCTCTTGGGTCAATACGTAGGATTGGGATTGCTGGGATTTACGGTAATTGTTTACCTTTATATGAAACTGCCAAACTGTTTTCCTAAGTGGCTGTACCCACCAATAATATATGAGAATTTTCATTGTTCTACATCTTTGTTAGCACTTGGTATTATAAGTTTTAAAAACTTGAGTCATTCTAATAGAGGTGTAGTGGTATTTGCATTTCCCTAATGATTAATGATCTTGAACATTTTTTTCATGGACTTATTTAAGCATAAAAATCTTTTGCCCATTTTAAAACTGGGTTGTTTGTTTTTTATTATTGACTTTTGGAAGTTCTTTATATATTCTAGTTACTAGTTTTAAAATCAGACATGTGGTTTGCAAATATTTCTCCCAAGCTATGTCTTATCTTTCTAATCTCTTTAAGGACTTTTGTTTTTATCCTAAGAGCAGTGGGAAGCTATTAAAAAGTTTTAAGTAAAGCATACCTGACCTAGTTTTACTTTCTTATATTTCTTTCTTCTCTTCTTTGTATTATTCTAACTTCCTCAAACAAACCTTTGAACATACTGTAAACAAGAACTTGTGCCAGTTTACTGCTCGACCTTTCCTCTTTTCCTCCCTCCTCCCCATAATTAAAGAGACTAAGCTTCTCCTGGATAGTTTTTGGATTCTAGAACCATTCATTCATGAAGCATTACTTACATCTATTGAATCCAAAATTTCCCATACAAGCAAAGGAACTACCCTTAATAAATATTAAAATTCAAGAGGGAATGTTTTTGATTTGGGCCTGTAAGGCATGCCTGGATGGGTACTGTTTATTAAAGGAAAAAGAAAATCTATTGGGGATGCTCAGACCTCACTATTTCCCAGCCTAAATTTTTAAAGAATAATCTAGAGTTAAAAGTGAGACACAAAAGTCTACTCCCCTCCAGTTCAATAAACATTTCACTCATTTCTTCCACCTTGCTAAAAAAAAAAGCCTTTGTTGATTTATCCTTCATGACAGCAAGTAGCTAGGCATTGGAAACAAAAATTTGCATAAGCCCCTTTGCCTCCTTTAGTCCCTGAAAGCAAGAAGGGTCACCAGCAGGCCTATTGGCGCCTTCCACGAAAATTCGGCCAGGGTTCTTGCCGCAACTGCTCAAACCAGCACCACGGGATCTGGGAATGCGGCCTCAATGTGTGCTGCCAATGCTTCTGTCAGTACCCGAAGGATACAGGTTCATCAAGCTGGACTAGGTGATCTTCCTTGAATGGATGTCTGAGACATCTACTGGACTAAAGGAAACAGTGCTGGCTCTTTTCTCTGTAAAATAAAACTAAAATATGAAAAAACAAACAAAAGTAAGACTTACTTCCTGTTCTTAAGGAACTCAAGTTTCATGGGAGAATTTGGACCTTTTGATTGGTATAGTGCAATTTGTTAACTATGGTGTCATCATAGTTCACGCTAATTAAGTGCCTACTCTGTATTAGGTACTGTTTTCAATTCTTTACATATATTAACCCATTTAATCCTTAACACAAACCCAGGAGTTTGGTACAATAATTCTCCCCCTTTTGCAGACGAGGAAACTGAGGCACAGGCAGGTTAAAGTCACTCAGATATAAAGTGATGGAAGTATGTGCAAAGTACTATGGGATTTCAGAGAAGGAAGGTCTACCTCTCTCAGGGGTGGGATGGGCAAAGACCTACTTTTCAGCTGGTCTTCCAAACGATGATGAAGAATTTTGAAAAAAAAAGGCAAAAATGCTTTCCAGCAGTCCTGGAATTGGGAACCACTGAAACAAAGGCTCAGAGTTTGTGTGAGACAGGTTAGTATAGGAAACAGGGAAGGCTGCTAAGACTGGGCAGAGAATATGGCCGGCAGAGAACAGGGCCCTGAGACTCTGCCCGGAAACTCACTACTAAGTAAGCCAGAGACCTGAGCCAGGAGGTTCCATTGGGAACTCCTTCTGGGGCCAGAGAGAAGCCCTGGATAAACCCAAACCCTGAGAGCTAAGCAGGGGGGATGGTAAGGCAACCAATCAGAACAGCAAACATCTGGGAATCCCTCCCCAACATTATGAAGGGGGAGAAGTAAAGGTTTTAAGAAGGCCTAACCTGGGGCCCCAAGCCAGCAGTCCTGCAATCTGTGTCTCAGATTGTGCACTTTTTTCTAGTTTCTTAAGTAAACTCTTTACTCCCTTGCCACACCCTATGGTGTATCCTTAAAGTCTTTTATGCCACATAAGCCAAGAACCTAGAAGCCCAGAACCCAGAGTACTGGGCTAACAAGAATATGTGGGGATCTGAAAAACAGCAAGTAGAGGGCCGCCGTTTATGGAACCAGGGTTGCAGGAGATAGGAGATGTCTTCATATTTCACTATACTGCACCATTGGTGATATATAAAAATTAGATTTTGAAGAGCTGGCAGGAAACCCTTTCAACCCTTTCAACTTTTCATTACATAAATAAGGAAACCGAGGCTCAGAAAGTGATTTACCTAAATTCTCAACCAAGAACATTCACATTCCCTTTTTCTTTTGTGTTTAAGGGAATCTGCAGGTTCAGAGATGAGGTGTCCATTGGAGTCTCTCCGGGCATCAGATCTTGGTATCACTTTCCCTGTGGCATCTGCCCTGGATTGGTCTTGGCTTCCCCCACTTTTGGGGAAGGGGCTGTCGGCCCCAAGCCTTAAGGCCGGGGGTCCCCTGATCCTGACTTTTTTTCTGGGCCTGCATTCTAGCTTGCTGAACTGCTCTGTGCTCATCTATCTCGCTTAGGAGCAAGCACTGGCTTTCGACTCCTCCGCTGTCCCCTGACCTTTTGGGGTCAGTCCTCAGGCTGCTGGGAAGGACGAATACGTTTTGCTTTTTGGGGTGGGATAAAATAGTGTCTACCCTCCACCCCCCCTTTGGTCTTTTACCTGCTGCTTCTTCCAGCTGCAGGGCCACAGAAAAATGCCTGCTTTAAATGCATGACCAAGGCTGGCATTCAAATTGTTGCTATCTTAGGAAAAACTATCTGTAGCACTTCTGAAATTTTTTATTCCCTTTCTTGTGACTAACTCATGTGATAAGCAGTTTTGTTGTCAGAATTTGTTGATAAAGATAATGAAGTTGATGATACTGTGAATGAGAAGGAAACCAGCACAAGACAGCATTTTTCTATGTATTTATAAAGATTAAAAAATTCTGGAATGAAATGTGAAAATATGAAAAATAGTTATATCTCTTTTTGTTTTCTGTATTTTCTAAATTTTCTACAAGGTGCATATAAAAAACAATACGTTTTTAAATTTTTATTGTTTAACTTACTGATAGTGAAAGCAAATAGCTCAACTGCATAATGTGATAGTACTTCTTAGCTCTATGGTAACTATTTTATTCTACTTTGGTTTTCCTTGTTACTCGACGATTTCATATTTTGCAGTTTAAGTTTTTTTTGTTTTTTTTTTAATTCCTTAAGGCTGGGGTGGGGTAAGGGAGCTGAAGCAAACTTTAACGCAAGTAAAACAGGGCATGTAGCCTTTTCTCCTTTTCTCTTTTTCTCTTTGTCTTTACCGGCCCCAGGGTTCTGGGTCTTTTGTTGTCGTCCGTACGGACTTTGAGATGAAATTTAAAGAAACACAGCGCTGGCTGTCCTCGCGCCCTCTTGTGTCCCAGTGGGGAATAACCAGACAAAGCCAACAAAGACCAGCGAGCCATTTTCTGAAAGCACGGCTCTCTCCATGGGGTGGTGTCCTGTGACAAGAACGTCTGCAATTTTAGAGGAAGGAATCACATATCATCAAGCATGAGGGTTTAGTCTTTACAACTTAATCGGGCCCTCGAGGTATGGATAGTGACTTTTTAAAAGTTAAAATTATCTGGGCTATAAGAATTTAAAAAATATTAATAGTAAATAAGCCAGTCAATTCTTAAAGCATTTGGTGCAGGTTTCTGTGTTCTAAAGCTAAGAAATTCAGTTTTGTTCTATAATTGCAACATAAATCAATTATTTGTATTAATTGCACATAAATTAGAATTTAGCAAGGTGAAAGAGGTCTGGAAACCTAGATTTAGTCTGACTGCTGAAAATGATTTCTGTGACTTTAAGCCCAAGTTTCCTCATCAATATAATGAGAGTTGATACTGAAGGTCCCTTTTGTCCTACAAATCACTTTTTTGTATTGCATAGTTCATCGAGCTATGTGTTTTTTATTACAGTTTCACTGGGGGTAGAAACAATGAAGACAGAATATTCTTGATTTAAATGTTTAAAGATTGGTAGGGGCTCAGGCATTATGGTTTTATTTGAATAGGTGACTTATGCACATAATACAAAATTTATAAAGTACAGAAGAGTATACAGTGGAAGGTCTCTCTCCCATCTGTGACTCACTGCCAGTTACCCTCCCCCAGAGGCAACTGTGTCCTGTTTCTTGAGTATTCTCCCAGAGATATTCCATGTAAATTAAGCACTTATTTATGTGTTCTTTTTTTTCCTTTTTAACAAAAGTTATAGCATACTGTACATACTCCCCTGCACCTTGCTTTTTTCCACTTATTTTTAATGGCCAAATGGCATCTATATATCTGTACTTGGGTATTGCACACACACAGACATACACACAAATGTATTTTCTAGATGGTGGAATTTGTTGGATCAAATGTATATTAGTTAGGATGATTTCAGCTCCAAATAACAGAAAACCTCATTGATAGTAATTTAAACCATGACAAGTCTGGACATGAGGGATTTCAGGATTGGTCTCGCACCTCAATGAGGTAATAAAGGGCTCTGAGTTCACTTTGTCTTTCTTCTCTGCAACTCTTAGTAAATTGACTTTTTTTTTTTCATGATTGCAAGCTAGCTGCTGCAGCTCCAGGCATGATGGCCCATTTCAAGACTGGAGGACAAGGGAAGAAGCAGCTCCAGCAAACTCTCCTTTTGAATTAGGCTCTTTTAACAGGAAAGCCAAAAGCCTTCCCAGAGATGCTTTGGTAGATGTTTCCCAATGTTTCATTATTCACTAGTGGTCACAAGGAGGCTTGGAAAAGGACTATCTGGCAAAGCAGAATGGGTACTGGTCCTAACACTGGATTTTGGTATCCTAGTATACCATGTTGATCTTAAGAACTGGAATCTGTTAGTATAATACTGTTTTTTCCATAATTTAACAATGTGAAGTTTTAATTATATACTGCATTAAAATTTCAAATCACAGTTACACGTTTTGAAAGTATACTGATCACACCCTTCCTCTATTTCAAATCTTTCCTAGTTATCTTTTCATTGTTTTGATTCCAGTTTTCCTCATCGTTTGAGAGGCTGAGCATCTTTTCATGTTTGTCATCCCTATTTTCTCAGAGCTTGTTTGGGTCCTGATTTTCTTCCAGAGTTTCCTGGCAGAGTCATTTTTGAAAGGAAGGTCATCATTTGAAACAACAACTGAGACAATGGTGACATTATCTCAGGATTATTAGGGGTAACCACATTTCCCAGTTTGGGCCTGTTGTCCAGTGTATTTTATTAATAGCACTCTCATTCAATCTTAGAAGTGTCCTAGTTTGGATAAAAAATTGTATGCTCACCTATTATTTGAATACACATCAAAATATCACTGCTGCCATTTTGCTTCAGTATTGCAGTCTGTACAAGAGGGATTGCAATGAAGGCTTGAGTTTTGGTTTGCTTACTTCATGGTTGTACCCCTAGAGCCTAGTATGGGGCCTATCACATAGTAGGTGCTTAATGAATATGAACGAATGAATAAATTCATTGCTTGAGTCTGGGCACTTTGCCACCTGAACAACTGGATTCTGTTAACAGGAAATATGGAGGCATGGCTTTGAGCTACACAAGTAATGGTCCCTGCCAAAACATGCATTTTAGATTTTGATAGATATTGTCAAATCGTGCGCAACGGGGGTTGAGCCAGTTTACTCTCCCACCAGCAATAAGTGGGAGCATCTGTCTCTTTAACCTGCATCCATATGGTGTTATCAAAAGTTTTGTCTGTTCCAATCTGGTAGTTTTACTTTGCATTACTCTTATTATGTAGAAATGAATTTTTATTTCATTTCATTTAAACATATTTTCATATGTTTAAAAGTCATTTGAAATTCCTTTTCTGAGAACTAACTGTTCATATCCTTTGCCCATTTTCTATAAGTTGTTGCCTTTTACTTATTATTTGTGGAATGCAAATACTTGTTTCAAGTTTATCACATTTTTTGAGTTTATGAATGGTGGTGTTACTAAGCAGATTAAAAAATTGTTTTTATGTGTTTATATTTAGTTTCTTTCCTTTTATAGAATCTATATTTTGTATTAAGCTTAGAGAGAGTTTTACCTACTCTCATTTTATAAAATAATTTCCCTTATTTTCTTCTCATAATTTCAGGTTTTCTATTTTTCACATCTAAATCTTTGATCCATCTGAATTTATTTTGGTGTAAGGGATGAAGTATGAATCCAATCTAATATTGTTCATTGAATAGTCCATCTTTTCCCCACTGATGGAAATTCTAGAGTTCCTAATTTTCAGAGACTTTATTTGCTATGACCAGTGTTTTTAACACTCTAGTAAGTTCTAAGGGAAGGAATTCAAGGGTAAGGAAAAGTCAGGATGAAAATTTAGTCTGTAGTTTTCATGTTTCGCACTTCTTAATTTTATATTTGTTGAGCATTCATGTGTTAAGTTATACAAAGAACATTGTATAAAGCATATATAGTTTAAAGAATAATGGCAAAATAAACACTTGTATATCAGTTACCCAGGTTAACAAGTGAAACATTGCCAATAACTTGAAAGTTCCCTTGAGTACTCTACTTCAATCACATCCTCTACCTTCCCCCTCAAGCAACAACCACTATGCTGATACTTTGATAATTATTCCTTTATCTGCTTTATACTTCTACCATTTATATGTGTTCTTTTTTTTTGAAAGAATTATTTATTTACACCTCCTCCCCACCACTGCTCACGCTTGCAGTCTGCTCTCTGTGTCCATTCGCTGCGCATTCTTCTTTGTCTGCTTGTCTTTTCTTCTCTTTAGGAGGCACTGGGAACTGATCTTGGGACCTTCCGACATGGAAGAGAGGCACTCAATCGCCTGAGCCACCTCAGCTCCCTGGTCTGCTGTGTCTCTTACTGTCTCTCCTTTGTGTCACATCATCTTGTTGTACCAGCTCTCTATGCTGTGTTGGCCAGCTGGCTTTTTTCACCAGGAGGCCCCAGGATTTGAACCTGGGACCCTCTATATGGTAGACAGGAGCTCAATTACTTGAGACACATCCACTTTCCTATATGTATTCTTAAATAGTATATTCGTTAGTTTTGACAACCAAGTGGCAAGCATGGCCATTAGTGGCAGGATCTCAGAAGATGAGTTGAACAGATCTCTGGGTCCAGGTTGGCTTTAGCATCCCTGAGAGAATTCAAGAGACTCTTCTGCAAAGTCAGTGAGTCCTGGGAAATGGGCTAAACATTTGTTGGGGCATCTGGCAGGGCTGTAGCATGGGTCAGGTGATGGACATCTGCAGGAATACAGTCAGGGAATGGGCTGCCCCTTGTTTTCACACTTTCTATGGCCTCTCTCTTACTCTTGAGAGGAAATCAAAGCAGATTCCGTCTATGGGGTGAAATGAATTTCTTTAGCTGACCCAGACATCAGGCCATGGAGAGATGTATTAGTTTTGTATTGCTTTATAACAAATTACCACAAATGTAACAGCTAAAAGCAACACACATTTATTGTCTCACAGTTTCACAATTTATAGCTGGCTCCTCTGCTTAGTCTCATAAGGCTGAAATCAAAATGTTAGCACAATGTTAGCTAGCTATAGCCTCATCTGGAGGCTCGATGAGGGAAAGAACCATTTCCAGGCTCCCTCTTAGCAGATTTCATTTCCTGGCAGCTGTAGGACTAAAGTCTCCATTTTATTGCTGGCTGTTAGCTGGGGATTGCTTTTAGCTCCTAGAGGCTGCTCTCAGGTCCTCACTCTGTGGCTCCCTCTGCTCAGCAATAGAGATCTTGCCTTGTGTTGAATCCCTCTCATACTTTAAATCTCTCTGGCTTTCATTTCTGCTTTCAGCAAAAGAAATCTTTTTCTTTTTCTTTCTTTTTTTTTTTTTAGGTACCAGGATTAGAGATTGAACCCGGGACCTTGTATGTGGGAGGCCGGTGCTGGACCACTGAACCACATCGGCTCCCTGGAGTTGGCTCCTCTCTTGGCTCATTGTCTGCTCGTTGTCTGTTTTTTTTTTGTTTGTTTGTTTTTTCTTTAGGAGGCACCAGGAACTGACCCTGGTACCTCCCGTGTAGGATGTGGGCACTTAACTGCTTGAATCACTTCTGCTCCCAACTCTCTGCTTTTAAGGCTCATGTGATTAGGTCAGGCTCACCTGGATAATCTATTATAAAGTCAACTAATTAGTAATGCTAGTTATATCTGCAAAATCTCTTTTGCCATGTAAAGGTAAAATAATCATGGAAGTAACTTCAGGGGGTGGAGATGATGGGGCCATCTTAGAATTCTGTCTACCACAGTGGGGAAAGCAGAAGCTTCATCTATCTGTTCATAGTCAAGGCAGACTAAGGACAGATAAAATTTGGGCCATCTAGCCCATTAGAGCATTCTGTTCTCAAGTTAAAAAGATGGTCTGATGGCCAAAAGGGCATCTTGGAGATAACTCCCCTAATGTGCCTGTATCCAGTCTGGATTGATTGTCCTCTGCGTCTTATACATAGCTGTCAGTGGAACCTTTTTTTTTTTTTTTTTTTTTAAATCATCCTCCTGGGGATCCCCTTCACATCTCTCTTGTGCTGGATTGCTTCTTTACTGCATCTCATTTTTCTCTCTTTCCTCTTTCTTGATTTACTCTTTTATTTTGGTGGAGCAAATGCTCTTGAACATCGTGAAAGGAGGAACATGAGAATTACATTTTTTGAGACTTTATGTGTCTAAGAACTTCTTTTATGCTCATACTTGATTGATAGCTTAGCTGAGAATATAATTCTAGGTTGGAAATTATTTGCCCTTAGAATTTTGAAGACATTGTTCCACCATCATTGTGCTGAATTGTCTGTTGTCAGTATGCACCATTATCCCTTCTATAAACTGTTCTGCATTAAGGAGAAACTAGAAACTACGTGTCCCAGAATCCCATTCCCTATGATTCCAGGCTCGAGTCTTCCAATGAGAGGCACCTGCATAAAATGGAAAGAAGATGAGAAGAAGAAACCATTATGCTTCTGAGGCAGTTGTAGGTAGACACATGGGCTAAAGGCAAACTTTTGAGAGTTTCCTCCTTAGGTACAGCCAACAGCTGGGTTTGAAGGTAGTGGCTCCCTTTAGACTGCTGAAATTTTGTGTTTGGTGAATGGAGTATTGTAAATCATCTTCTGCTAGCTGCTGCTCCGACCTTCATGCCCTCAGCCCTTAGTGGTATTAAGCCTGTGATGCCCTAAGTTAAAACCCTTCCTATTTGTGTACACAGACCGTGTTCTGTTTTCCTGGCCAATCTATGACTGACATGGTAGTCTTACTTCCAGCATTGCTGTTGAGAAATCTAAAGCCATTTTGATTCTTAATCCTTTTATATGGGACCCCTTTTTCCTCCTTGGGAACTGGTAGAAGGAAGAATCATCTTTTTGTCCCTCAGGGTTTTGCGTTCAGCACTGATTGGTTCCACACGTGAGTGATTCTATTTTTATCCATGGCTTATGGTTCTCAGATAATTCTTTCATTCTAGAAACTCATGCCTACAGTTCTGGGACATTTTTCTCAATTGATTATTTTCTTCTGTTTATTTTCTGTCTTGTCTCTCTAGAATTCCTTTCATTTGGATGTTGGACTTCTTGGGTCAGTCCTCTAATTTTAGAGTGCGTAGCTGCTCTTTTCCATAGCTTTACCTTATGGATCTATTTTCTGGAAGATTCCCTCAAATTTATCTGCTTATCTTTTCTTTTTGAGTTTTTCTTTGTTAGCATAATTTTACTTTCCAAATGCTTATTCTTATACTCAGATTATACTTTTATTTTACTTTTTTAAAAAAATTTATTTTATTTCTTCAAGTTGTCGTCCTCCTCCCCCCACCCCCCCTTGTTTTTTTGGTCTGATTTGCAGTGTCTGTGCTAGGGGCTTTCCTCAGATGATTAGAAATCCTTGGTTGCCTGCCCCTGATTAAGAATGGGAACCTGAAAAACAATTCTAGTTCTGGGAGCGTGGGGAAAGCTTGTTGACATTGGAAGTTTCACTGTAGGTGTTCTGAGTGACTACCCCTTATCCCTATCTCAGTATATTTTGTTCTTTCCCATTGAGCTGGTTAGATTACTCAAAAAGTGTTCCAGTTACCTGCCTGGAGGGCTAAGGTCAGATTGCCAGCATTTTGGGAGCCTTGTGAGGAAAAAGGCTGAGGTCTCAGCATCCTTCCATGAATACACAGTCAGTTAATACCCTGATTTCAGTACTTCAACCTTCCTCAAGTTCAGAGAACACTAGTTTACCTTTTCCAGCATATAAACTCTGTATTTTGCTGGTATATGAGAGGGGCCTTTGGCCTGGTTGTATGGAATGCCGGGGAAGGATCCTAAGGCTTTAACTGCTGCCTCCTTTTATCATCTTCTTCCACTCCAGTTCCAGAGTTCCCTGGTTCTACCTGCTCCCAAATTCTTTTAGGATTCTGAAATGTTAATCAGCTTGGTGCTTAGCTTTTCCTATTGCTGGCTTAGAATTCAGCTCTCTTGGGTCTGCCATCAATTACTCCTCATCCATCTGTTTCCCAGTTTCCAATCTTTCTTGTTGCCACCTCCTCTCTTGTTCTCTCAGATCTTGGTCACAAAATGGCTGCTGCAACTCCAAAATCCCATCCATGAATACTAGCATCCAACACAGGAAGAAAGAAGTACAGAGGCTCTTCTTCATACCTCGATCACAGAGAGACCAGGGAAATAAATCATTCCAAAGGTAGATTACCCTTCAATCTGATTGGTCAGATTTGTATTCCTACCCCTAAATCAATCTCATAACACAAGGGGGAGGGAAACTATTAAGGTTCATGAGCTGGGACTGTGGCAAGAGCCTTCCTTCATGGCATTTCTGCCTTATTCTTGCACAAACTGGGGCTTTGTGAGCCAGAAATATGGGGAAATGGCTGTCAAGTAGGTAACCAACATTGTCTGCCATGTTCCTAACATAAACACAACTTACGTGGACTTTTGTTTAGTTGACAACTGTAGACAAAATCAGATAAAATATGTTCTTAACATCTCACAATTTTATAACACCATTTATGTTGCAATGGTCAATCAATCAGTAGAACAGAAGTAGAGGATATGGATGCTATTTAATAATGAGATATATGACAAGAATTAGTGAAAGTTTCAGAATTTGGCCTTAGCAAAAAAGTTAAAGCCATGTTATAAAAATTTTTTTAAATTCACAGCTAGAACCAGATATTTCACATCCATATCAGTAACAAAAAAGCAAAGGAGAAAACACTTGGTAAAGGGAAAAAGTATGTTTGAAGTGTTTTTTCTTTTTCAGATTCTACTTATGAAAGAAATGGTTTTCAGCTGGTAAAAAAGTCAGTAGACTTCACTACATAGCTGATGAGGTTAGCTAGTTTTTCTTTCCTTTTGATGAATTATTAGAAGACTCACCCCCTGAGAAAAAGCTGTGTGCATTTAAAATAAATCATTTATAATAGCATTGCATGTAGCTTGTGAAAAACAAAACAAATGCTTTATCTCCTTTTAAAATATTAGTCCTGAGTTTTGAGGGGATTGTGTCAGTCAGGTTCTTTGTCTGATGTAGCTCAACTCACTCTAGCTAGTTCAAGCAGAAGCATATTTTATTAAGGTCTAGCTGGTAGCCCACAGAAACTCTGGGAGGATCAGAGTCAAGCTTGGTGGTCTGACGGTCAGAAATAAATTACGTGGTGGCCACAGCAAGACTCCAGAACAGTTCAGCCACTGCTGCCTATGAAGGCAAAGAAGACCCTGTTAGAGCATCCACCACCACTGGGAATATACCAATAGAGCAAAGGCTCCTTTAGAAAGTTCATCACTGCTGCTTTTGAAGGTGGGCTGCTTGACCTGCACCCTTCCTAGAAGCATGGGTTCTGTGCACTGCCTGTCTCCTCATATTGTTTTTCTGCAAATTGAATTTTCATGTAGGTGTATCTTACTGGTAGAGCCTATGTCACATAACAGCATGATAGCTGCAAGAGAAGCTGAAAAGTGAGTTTTCAATTTCTGCTTTTCAGAGACTCATAATGTGCTGTGCAGCAATTGAAAACCAGACTACAGGTACAGTAGTATCTGAGAAAAATGAAATAATTTAGTGGAATACTATAACTATTATTATTTTTTTAATACTCTCAGATTCTGTTGGTCAGGAATTTGATAGTGGGTGAAGGGATGACTTTGCCTCTGCTTCACAGTGTCTGGGACCTCAGCTTGGAAGACTCAGATAGCTGAGGGAGACTCAAATGAATCTGGAATCATCCTGAGGCTTCTTTCCTCTCCTATCTGGTACCTGGGTATTCCTAGAAGGCAAGGCTGAACTTGGCTGTCACCCAGAGCACCTACACTTGGTCTTTTTGTGGGGTTGGGATCTGAGAAAGACTCCAGAGAGCAAGCAATCCAAGAATACGGGGGGAAGCAACCTGGCCTTTTCTGACCTAGTCTCAGAAGTCATGGAGTGTCACTTTTGTCACATTCTATTTATATAAGCAAGTCACTAAGGCCAGCCCAGATTCAAGGGGAGGGGAAATTAGACTCCAACTCTTTATGGGGGGTGGCAAGGTCACAATTGCAGAAGACTGTATGGGATAGGAGGTTTTGCTAAGGCCTCTTTGGAAAATGCAATCTGCCATTACCTGGTAAGGTGAGGTGGACTATTGAATGCATGTCAGCCTGCCATTAAAAGTTTGGCCCGTATAAAGATGTTCCAGATATATTACTAAGTGATAAAAGCAGGTTATAGAATAGTATGTACAGTATGATTCTAGTTTTGTTAAAAAACATGCAAAGCTGTATGTGCATGTATGTGTGTATGTGCGTGTGTGTGTGTGGTGGGTATGATATATCTAGGCCACAAGACTGGGTGTGCTAGAAATATAACTTAATTATTTTCTAAAACGCATCTTAACTTATGACTTCTAGTCCCATATCCCACCCCCAACATTGATCGCCTGCCTAGTCTGCCAGATACTGAAAATAGTTCTTAGTCATTTCCAGGTGAACATAATCGACTTCAGTGGTTTCTCAGCCACTTCAGTCTTAAAGTCCTGACACAGGCAGGATTGTTTCCTTTCCATTTCCCTCTTGCCCCACTGGAGTTGACACCAAGCCCCAGGAAGCTTATGTAAAGGCCACTTTGGCAGCAGTGGGGTGCCTACTTTTTCCTCTTATCCACGGCTTCCTGTGTCAGATAAATCTCTGCCCATCTGGTCGGTCCCAGGCCCTGGCTTGGTTCCCACCTGGCTTCCTGAAGCCACGCTCCATGGGGATGGGGCCTCATTCTCAACAAACCCACTGTGGGAAGAATCCAGGTTGTAGCCTTCTGTTGTGAATTCTTGTTTTCGCTGAGATATGATTTTTGTAGTCCTGAAGGTTTTCTCTCTCAGATTACTTGTGAGCCCCATTTGGACTCCAGCAAGCTTTTGGATGCCCTCTCATGCCGATCTGGGCTCACAGGGAACCCAAGGGGCCGTCTCTTCTCCTATAATCCATAGACAAGCTCCCCTGCCCTCTCTTTCCCTACTGCTGCTCTGTGAGGTGTAGTTTCCAAGGCTTGTTGCCTCTTCACTTTACATTTGATTACAGATCTCCACTCTTGGCTCCTAAAAGTTTCAAAGCAATTCGATAATTTCTGTTTATCCTGGAACTCTGCCTTAAGGATTTTTTGTCTGTCTGTCTGGAGCACTTTTGGTCATAAGAAACAAAACCTGACTAAGCAGCTTAAATCAGTAGGGATTTATTTTTCTCACACAATAAGACTGGTGCAAAATGATGCTGTTTATGTTCTGGGGGAGCGCTATCCAATAGAAATATGATAAGAATCACATAGGTAATTAAAAATCTTCTGGTAGCCACATTAAAAAGGTAAAAGTAACAGGTAAAAATAATCTTAATATGTATTTTATTTAACCCAATGTATCCAAAATGTTACCATTTCAATATGTAATCAGTGTAAATTATTGAGTTATTTTACATTTTTTTTGTATTAAGTCTTCAAAATCTGGTGTGTATTTCACATTTACAGAGGATCTCAACTTGGCATAGCCATGTTTCAACTACTCAATAGCCTCATGTGGCTAGGGACTGCTGTATTGGACAGTGCAGGTCTAGGGTCTTCATCTGTTTGCTTTCCATCTTATTTTAGCCTCTTAGCTTGTTGCCTCATGGTTGCAAACTGGCTGCGGCATACTAATGATCAGTTCTGCTTTTAATCAGGAAGAAGGAAGAAGGAGATGGTGTTTGTATCAGGAAAGCAAAATATATTCTAGAAATCTCTAGGTGACCCCCCCCCTTTTTTTTTTTTACATCTAATTGGCTATTCCTGTTTCACATGGCCATACTTTATTGCAAAGAAAACTGGGAAAGGGGGACCTGAGCATAATTTGGGTTCTCTAAGTAAGAGTGAAAGAGACATGGGATACTGGGAGGAAAATGAGCAGCGTCTGCACAGGGCTCAATGCGGTTACCACATTCTGCACTTAACTCTCTTGCCTCCTTTCCTGACTTTTGCAACTCAGAAGGTCTTATCTGGGGACCTGGGAGAGGGTTGGAAGGAGACGGACGGAGGAGGAAAATGGGATGGGGGAGGGCCAGGAAAGCTGTTTTCAACCCTTTGCTTATACATACTTTCTTTTTCTTTAATCTTTTCTTTTTAAAGATACATAAATCACACAGAATGTTTCAATAAAAAATATAACAGGTTCCCATATACCTCACTCTCCATACCCCCCACTCCTCCCATTAGTTTGGTACATTCATTGCATTTGGTGAATACATTTTGGAGCATTGCTACATAGCATGGATTATAGTTTATGTTGCTGTTTACACTCTCTCCCAGTCCATTCAATGCGTTATATGGCAGGATATATAATGTCCTGCATCTGTCCTTGCAGTAACATTCAGGACAATGCCAAGTCCCGAAAAAGCCCTTTTCCCTCTCCCTGCTTTCAGCAACTCCTGTGGCCATTGTCTTCCCATCAATGGTATACTCTCTTCCGTTGCTAGAGTCACAATAATTCTATAGTAGAATACCAGTAAGTCCACTCTAATCCATATTTTATTCCTCCATCCTGAGGACACTGGGATGGCCATGTCTACTCCACCTCTAAATTGAGAGGGGGCTTAGATCCCACATAGCTGATGGATGGAATTCTCCTGCTTGCAGCTATAGACTTTTGGTTGCCTGGTGTGGTGGTTGACCAACATTGCATATCCTTTCTAATTCTTTCTATCTTAGACTGAAATATGGCTTTTGTTCTTTTTTTTTTTTTTTTTTAAAGATTTATTTATTTCTCCTCCATTGTCTATTCTCTGTCTCCATTCACTGTGTGTTCCTCTGTGTCTACTTGTATTCTCATTAGGCAGCTCTGGGAACTGATCCTGGGACCTTCTGAAGTGGGAAAGAGGCAACCATTCTCTTGTGCCACCTCAGCTCCCTGGTCTGTTAAGTCTCTTATTGTTTCTCCTCTGTGTCTCTTTTTGTTGTGTCATCTTGTTGTGTCAGCTCTCCATGTTGGCTAGTGCTCCTGGCAGCACTCCTGCATGGGGCGGCACTCCGTGTAGGCCAGCTCACCATGTGGGCGAGTTTGCCATGTGGGCCAGCTTGCTTTCACCAGGAGGCCCTGGGTATTGAACCCTCGACTTCCTATATGGTAGGCAGGAGCTCAGTTGCTTGAACCACATTCACTTCCTGGCTTTTGTTCTTAAAAGTAAAACTATGTGTTATGTGTTCTCTTTTGTACCTGTGCTGAAAATCTCTAAGATAGTGGGTATCCTCCCATCTAGCTGCTTAAAATGGGGGCAAGAAATGCTGAGTCTTAGAAAGCACAGCAGTCAGTATTTTATATATAATCCTGCTACATATGCATAGGAAGGAGAATGATGTACATTCTGGATGATAAGATCATGTGATTTTTTTTTTCATTTTCTTTTTCTGTCTGTATTTCTAATTTTATACTATAAAGAATCAAGATTTTAAAATATAAAATAATCTTAGGATACAATTTTATTCACTGTAATACTATAGTACTCAATTAAATATTAGTATATACTGACCATGAGATATTTAGGGTAGTATATTTAAATGACTAGAGTAATAACTCAGTTGAACCTCTTTGATTAAGTTTATCAGAGGCAAATGAAGTCATTTACCAGAAGTAAATGCTGGTTTGGTTCAGAGGCAGCCCCTAATTCAGGTTGGTTTGAGCAGGTGGGTTTTACCTGGCCCATTCCTTGGTGGGAAGAATCTGAGACACCTGGCCTGGTGCAACTGCTTTGCTCTAGACTAGAAGTTTGGATCCTAGTTCAAAATTACAAGTCTGGTTCCACTTCACGTAGTCTCCAAGGGAAGGGAAATGGGGTGCTGTTTTTCTTGGCAGTCTCATGGCAATTGCTTCAGCTCAGAGCGTTCTCCTGCTGCCAGATGATCTGACTGGCCAGCAGACTCCACGAGGAGTGCTTTGCATTCCTGGACACCAAGGTTAAAGAGAAAACAAAGATTCCCTATAAGGTGCCAATCTCCTTGAAAATAAAACAGCTTATTAGGAGAATTCCGGAAAAGGGGAATGTGTGTGTATGTGTGTATTTGCGATTTTGGTTTTGTGTTTTAAACCAATTTGTAAAACTTGAAGGGAAATCATAGGGAAGCTTTAATAATGGAACATTCAGTGGAAGCTTCCAGGCTGTTGAAATCAGTACAATACCAGGATTTAAGCTGTGAAAGTCATCAAGAAGTGAACTTTTTTTTAGATAAGAAAAAAGGTGACGTATTTTTTCTTAAATAAAACTGTCTTGGTTTGGCAGGACTGCTATAATAAAATACCACAAAGTGGTTGACTTAAACAACAGCAATCAGAGGCTCAGTTTATTGGAGGCTAGAAGTCCAAAGTCAAGGGATCTGCGGGCAATGCTTTTTCTAAAATCTGTAGGGCTCTGGTGGTGACTTGCAGGGAATCAGTTGCTCCCTCTGTCATATAGTGATTTTCCTTTTGTCTCTTCCTGAGGCTTGTACTTCCATGACCAAATTTCATTACTTATAAGGACTTCTGTCATACTGGATTAAGACTCCCGCATCATTCCCTGTTTCAGTTTGGCCTCTTCTTAATAGGATTTTTGAAGATCCCATTTACAAATGAGTTCACACCCATGGGACCATGGTTAGGACTTGAGCATATCTTTGTGGAGGACATGATTTGATCTACCACAAGACCTGCTCCTTCAGACTAAGGCCTGCCTGTCTAAACAAAGCTTAAGTAGCATTTTGATTTTCAAAGGTTTATGTTCATTGAATTTTTTTTTTTAAGTTTCAAAAATGAGGAGGGGGTAGAGTCATTTTCGTTATCATAAAAATCCATTCCAAGAAATTTTATTAAAACAATTTCCTTGCAGTTGGTTAACATTTTCCCCACATCATATTCCTGAAAACATGAAAACAAAATCTTTCCATTTTATAGTCTCAGTAATAAAGAAATAATATTCTGAATAAATCTACTGAATTTATATAGCATTCTATAGCTTTGATGTTACAAAATGAAATAGTCTAAGATGAAAATAATTCAATTATTTTCAATACTCATTATTGGAAACATAAAGTTGAATAAGACTCTTGTCTAATTTAGTGTCAGTGTTCACAGTGTAGGCCCCTAAGGGAAGATTTCATTGAGATTCCCCCAACCCTTGTTAAGTACAGAAGAGGCCTCTGGTTTCAGTGGAGCTGGGGCCTGCCTCCTTTCTATTGTGCAGCAGCAATTGGCCAGGGAGGGGTTGCTTTGACCCCGTTTTCAGCTTTGTTGGAAGAGGTTACACAAAAACAGGACACTGAGAGACAAGGGCAATATGGCATGCATCCTTTCATGGTTGAAAATGGAAATTATTTTCTTTTGGCAGGCTGTTTTCAACTTCTCCAGATGCCCACTAAATCCGATATCTGTTCATAACAAACAAATTTTTTTTTTCCTTTTCTGCCACAAGGACATTCTGGCCTATTCTCACAGTGTTTACTGATGGAAAGTCTTGTGTGAAGAATTGTGAATAATATAACTGAGGCCAAAATAACCCTTAGAGTCTTAGAGGAAGGTAAAGAACTTCATTGGGTTTGGGGTTACCAGAATTTAAGTGGTGTCACAATCAAGTACATTATTTAAAAATCTAGACTTTGGGAAGCGACCATGGCCCAATCAGTTGGGCTCCCGTCTGCCATATGGGAGGACCTCGGATCGTGTCCGGGGCCTCCTTGTGAAGGCAGGCTCGCATGCACACTGCGCAGAGCCGCTGGCCCTCAAGCACCGCAGATAGCCAACTCCGCAAGGTGATCCAACAAAAAGGGAGACAATTGAAAAAAAAAACAAAAAAACCACATAAGAGTGCGCAAGCTGCAAGGGGGTGGGAAATAAATAAAAAATAAAATATACAGAAGAACTCACAGCAAATGGACACAGAGAACAGACAGCAAGCAAACCACAAGGGGTGGGGGGGAATAATTAAAAAAAAACTAGACCACCTTATTATACGTTAGTACATGGAACAGTGCTTGACCTCAGTTCTCAGCTTGCTGGGTGAATCATTTATCTTTCATCAGTGGGTTTGGAAGGAAGGGCACCTGAACAGAATGAACAAGGAATATGGCCCTAGATCAAGAACATCAAAATAGCACAGAGTCGTTTGTTATTTAAAAAAAAAAGTAGATTTAAAAATCAGACATCATTTAAAAAATTGTTTCCTAGGGGGGTGGGTGTAGCTCAGTGGTTAAGTGCTTCCTTTGTATGTGTAAGGTCCCCAGGTTCAATCCCCAGTACCTCCTAAAGAAAAATCATGAGCAAAAGAATGAAAAATTATCTCCTACTAGTCACAAGAGAATTTTGCACCAGTTATTTGTACATCACTGTTGATTTTTGTTTGTTCAGACTCCAAACTCTGAAGAAAGAAAACTAAACTCTGAGAAAGGAGGAGGAAAAGAAGATTGGTAACTGTGTGGTGATTTGAAGCTGTATGTACTCCAGAAATACATTTAAATTTAATCCATTCCTATGGGTGTGTAAATCCATTGTAAGTAGGAATCTTTTGATGAGGTTACTTCAGTTAAGGTGTGGCCCATTTCAGACAGTGTGGGTCTTAATTCTGTTACTAGGGTCCTTTCTTAGAGAATAAAATTCAGACACATGGAGAGAAAGCCATAAGAAGCAAGAAGCTACATCAACGGAACCCAGAAGAGAAGGAGAGACCAGGAGACACTGCCATGTGCCTTGCCACGTGACAGGGGAGTCAAGGGTTGCCAGCAGCCAGTTCCAGAACACCACAGTCTTCTGGGAGAAAGCATCACCTTGATGATGCCTTGATTTGTACTTTATTTTTCTTAGCTTCAAAATTGTAAGCAAGTAAATTCCCATTGTTTAAGCCACTCCATTTCATGGTACTTGCTTGAATAGTCCGGGAAGCTAAAACACTGCGTCCCTCAGACTATCTGCTATTTTCTAAGTGAAGTTCACACCCTCTTTGTGGATTTTAACAAGTTGCTGATGTGTGTAGATTTACTTTGGCAATCAGTTTGTGCAGGTATGATTGGCAGCCTGACTGGTAAGGCTGGCCAGGAGAAAATGCTGTAAGATACCTAGCATTTGGGGCTAGTTATTAACTTTTCTCTGGCTTCAGTGTTCTCATTGGCAAACTAGATCCAATAAGTGGTTGTGGAATGATTAAATGAGATAATGCATGAAATGTGCTGCAGGTGCTCACTTCGGCAGCACATGTACTAAAATTGGAACACAGAAGATTAGTATGGCCCCCGTGCAAGGATGACACGCAAATTTGTGAAGTGTACCATATTTTTTATACTTCAATAAATTAAAAAAAAAAAGTGCTGTGGAAGAAATTGCTGTGTGCTCCGAGAACTATTGCCCCTTCTTCCTGGGCACATACCTGAAACATATTTTCCATAAGTTCAAGGGAAGAAAAAAAAAGAGGGGGAATTAAAAATAGGCCGTGTGGTATTATGAGAAGCCCAGGGAAAAGAGATTTGGGGAGGTGGGGGTTGGAGGGGAAACAAAGGCCCCACGTGTGGAGGATTGACTTAACTGTGATTCTCCAATTCATGGCCATTCTGAACAGTTCATTGGCCCATGTAAGGCCCTGTTCTAGTTGTTTACTTTTTTTTATGCCCATCCCAATTCCATTTCCCTTTCCTCATGGGAAATCATTCTAATATGTTTGTATATATTTGAAAATATTTATTGCTGCTTTGCGTGTGTATTTTTAGTTTGTATAAATGATGTGATGATCTCTTTCCATATCTTACTTTTCTCTCCAAATATTATTTTATAAAGCTGTTGTGATGTTGTGGCAATTTGGTATTGTTTATGAATTCCAAAAATAAGTATTGGATTGTTTGTAAGCTGGTCTGTTCCTCTGGGTGTATTAGATTGTATTAGATTCAGAGGTTTCACTTTTACTTTATTAAATCAAGATTAGAGGGAAACGGACTTTGGTCCAGTGGTTAGGGCGTCCGTCTACCATATGGGAGGTCCGCGGTTCATACCCCGGGCCTCCTTGACCCGTGTGGAACTGGCCATGCGCAGTGCTGATGCGCGCAAGGAGTGCCGTGCCACGCAGGGGTGTCCCCGCGCAGGGGAGCCCCACGTGCAAGGAGTGTGCCCGTGAGGAAAGCCGCCCAGCGTGAAAAGAAAGAGCAGCCTGCCCAGGAATGGCGCCGCCCACACTTCCCGTGCCGCCCGCTGACGACAACAGAAGCGGACAAAGAAACAACACACAGCAAATAGACACCAAGAACAGACAACCAGGGGAGGGGGGGAAATTAAATAAATAAATAAATCTTTAAAAAAAAAAAAAAAGATTAGGGCTTTTATTTGGCCACGTCATTAGTGTGTGCAGGGTTCACTCTCTTTCCCTGTGGTGGGGATAAAACAGACTTTCACATGGAAGTAAAAACATGGAGAAGGAGAACACAGAAGTAGATGCACAGGAGAGGAAAACAGAGGAATAGAGACAGACCATTAGACATGGCAGAAGCCCTGAGAAGAGAAATGAGCTTGATAACCTACAGCTACAGCTGTGCTGGGGAAGAAATGAGCTCCAGGAAAGAGACTTACGACTGAGGTTGGAAGAAGCTGGGACCATGGAGGCTTAGGAGGGAGAGGAATGCTGAACACTCACAGAGACTGGCAGCCATCTTTCTTGAAATGTGGCAATAGACTTTGGTGAGGGAAGTAACTTACTCTTTTATGGTCGTGTGACTGTAAGCTTCTATCCCATATAAATACCCTTTATAAAAGCCAACGTACTTCTGGTACTTTGCATCAGCACTCCTTTGACTGACTTACACAGATATATATACACTGAATCCATAGTTTTTAATTGCTGTAACACTCCATGATGTGCATTGTTAGGAGGTGAGCTTATTTTTTAAGAAGGTGCTTTTAGAAAGGGGAGAGAAGGAGAAATGAATAGTCAACCCAGCAAGACCATTACACTTTGCTTTTTCATCTCCTGCTAACCCTGATTTTTAGCTGTTCTTGCAATTGGCAGCCCTTATACTAACATCAGATCCCTGAACTTGATTTGTAATGCCCACTCTTTGTCCCATTTGCCCACTAACTTTTTTTTTTAAAGATTTATTTTATTTATTTCTCTCCCCTCCCCCCCCCCGCCCAGTTGTCTGTTCTCTGTGTCTATTTGCTTCAT
Organism: Dasypus novemcinctus; assembly: GCF_030445035.2. Classification (NCBI taxonomy): domain Eukaryota; kingdom Metazoa; phylum Chordata; class Mammalia; order Cingulata; family Dasypodidae; genus Dasypus; species Dasypus novemcinctus. The sequence goes on along the minus strand of NC_080684.1, from coordinate 82,501,366 downwards.
GGTGTTCTTTGTCTGCTTCTGTTGTTGCCAGTGGCACATGAATCTGTGGTTTTTTTGTTGCATCATCTTGTTGTGTCAGCTCTCCGTGTGTGCGGCACCATTCCTGGGTGGCTGCACTTTCTTTCATGCTGGGCGGCTCTCCTTAGGGGGCACACTTCTTGCGCATAGGGCTCCCCTATGCGGGGGACACCCCTGCGTAGCATGGCACTCCTTGCGCACATCAGCACTGCACATGGGCCAGCTCCACATGGGTCAAGGAGGACTGGGGTTTGAACCGCGGACCTCCCATGTGGTAGATGGGCGCCCTATCCACTGGGCCAAGTCCACTTCCCCTCCCACTAAATCTTATTCTATCCATAGATGTCTTTTCCTGGAAGGATGGTTCTACAAAAAGATGGACATTTCCCTAGAACTCATTCTTTCCTGTACCAAACAATGCAGCCATGATAAAGAGCCTGTCCTAGAATGCTGACAGCAAGGCCCAAAGGCACAAAAAGATCTGAGGGTGAGAGCCTCCTGGAAACATTCCTCCTGAAGTGCTATGAACCTGAAAGCCACTCTCTTTATCTTTGTCAGGATAAAGCCAGCACTGGCCTTGAAAACTGGTTGGTTAGCATGGCTCTAGCTCAGCATAGACAAGGTAGACAGTAAAACCAGGATAATATGACTGGAGGCCCTGGGCATGCAGCCAAGGCTTCTTAGATATGGGAGGCATGGGACCTCTAGTCTCTAGCCTGCATCCTTGAGCAGTGATATGATGTATTGCCTATGAAGGAAACACTGGTCCCTATACCTGACAGCACAGGGAGAACCTAGGCCAAACGGAGGAGTGTAGGATATTGAAGGGCAAGAGAGTGAAAAGAATAGACTGTCTAAGTGGAGAGAAGAATGTCTTCCATTCAGTGCACTGAGCTTCAATCATTCATCAAATATTTAGTGAATTCTCCCTATGTATAGGAACTTTGCTGGCCCTGGAGATACAGTGATGACCAAGTCATTGCTGCTCACATGGAACCTCCAGTAGGTAGGGTGTGTATTAGTCAAGTTTCTTTCAATTCCAGGAAGCAGAAGTGACCTTGCAAGCTTATTGGGAGAATACTGGAGGTTCTTAGAAAATTCACAGAAGAGGCAGAGATTAAGGCATCTCAGGGCATCTTATTAGCAGGAAGCTAAGCTCCTCTGAAGAGGACTCTTAGAATTAACAGGTTTTAATGATCAATCTCTGTGTCTCTCAGTTTCAAATTCCTTAGAGAGAATCTGTTAGGCACAGTGAATCAACTGTGGTCCAGGGTCCAGAGTTATGAAGTACAGACGCAGTTGGGGTCCCACCTCCTCATGTAGGCAGGAGGTGCATGAGGGCAGAATGCTATGAACCTGAAAGCCACTCTCTGTGGACCTGGAGGTACATAAGCAGCCAGCAGTTACAACACAGTGTCGTCAGTTCTTTTTTAGGGAAGCATGGCATTATATGAGAATGTACCAGCCAAGACCCTTTGGAAGGCAAAGTTTAGAAACTGAATTTAAACCAACTTAGGCAAAAATGGGAACTTAACTGGAAGGAAGCTGACTGACATCAGGGGCCGTAGGAACTTGAGTGCTACTAGGTTTTTTTTAAGAAATCAGTATCTCAACTCTTTCTCCCTGTGTTGGTAGCCTTTTCCTTAGACCAACTATCGCTTCTTTTTTCTTTTCTTTTTTTTTTAAATGATCCTCTTTTTTTGCCAATTTTTAAAAATTTTTAATTTAATTTAATTTATTTCTCTCCCTTTCCCACCCCTGCGCCCCCCTCCCCTCCCCCCCCATTGTCTGCTCTCTGTGTCCATTTGCTGTGTGTTCTTCTTTGTTCGCTTCTGTTTGTCTGCTTCCCTAGACTAACTATCTCTACACAACAGGAATTGTGGCCACTTGTAGCTCCTGATCTCATATTTGGCTTCATCACCAGAGGATAAATCTCTTTGCCCAGCTTTAGTTAGAAAATCCTAGGGAACAATCCTGATTGGTCTGGCTCGAGTTAGAAGTCCATCCCTCAAACAATTAACTATGTCTAGGGAGGCAGAATAGTGTAAAAATATAATTCCCACTGTTATGGACTGAATGGTGTCCCCCACAAAGACATGCTCAAGTCCTGACCCCCAGTCCAGTGGATGTGAACCAGTTTGTAAGTAGGATCTTTGAAGATATTATTCGTTAACATGACGCCAAAGTGAATCAGGGTGGACCTTAATTCAGTATGACTGGAGAACTTATAAACAGTGGAATTTAGACACAAGTAGGAAACAGAAGGAGAGAAATGGCCATGGTAGAGGTTGAATTATGAAGCAAGCCACCACCAGAATGTTAGAGTTTTTCAGAGAGAGCATGGTCCTACTGACACCTTGATTCTGGACTTCTAGCTTCCAAAACTGTGAGACCATAAAGTCCTGTTGTTTAAGCCAGTAAGCCTATGGTACTTTGTTACAGCAGCCCTGATAAACTAAGACATCCATTAAAATTGCATGGTGGTTAAATAACAAACCAAAATGATTGGTATCAAGTACTTTAGGATAATACTCCTTTTACTAGTTGTCTGTTACTATATAACAAATTACCCCAAACATGGTGGCTTAGAACAACAATAAGCATTTATGGTCTCATAGTCTCTGGTTAGAAATTTGGGAGTGGCTTAGCTGGATGGTTCTCACTCATGTCTCTCTTGAGGTGGTTATCAAGATGCCACCTGGGGCTGCAGTCATCTAAACACTCAGCTGGAGTTGGAGGACCTGCTTCTTGGATGGCTCACTCACTTGGTACATGGTTCCTCCCCATGGGGTCTCTCACAGGCGGCTCGAGTGTCTCCATAAGTGGTGGCTGGTTTCCCCAGGGTGAGCAGTCTAAGAGAGCTCAAGATAATAGCTACAATGTCTTTTATGACCTAGTCTTGGAAGTCATACTCTGTCATGTCCACAATATCTTTTTCATTATAGAAATGTGGGAGGGGACTACACAAGGATGTGACTCCTAGGAAGTAAGAACCATTGGAGACCATCTTGAAGGCTAGTTGGGAAGCTAGCTACACATTCCCCAAATACATCCTGTAGAACTGAGTTGTTAAAGTTGTTATATGAAGAAGAGGCTTTGCAGTAAATTCAGCTTGAGAAAGGATGAATTAAATAGGTTTTATTTCCTCCACTAGGCCTTTCTCTCCTCTCCCCATCCCCACCTCCTTCCCTCTAAAAGCATATCAGAATGCCACTCATCTCTTGTTAAAATATAAGTCTCAGAGTGGATGTGGCTCAAGTAGTTGTGTGCCTCCTCCCACATGGGACATCCCAGGTTTGGTTCCCAGTGCCTCTTGAAAAAACAAAAACAAGCAACAAGCAAAACAAACAAAAAACCAACTCAGGGAAGCTGATGTAGCTCAGAGGTTGAGCGTTGACTTCCCACATACGAGGTACTGGGTTCAATCTCTGGCCCCAGGTACTTAAAAATTTATTTATATATATATATATGTCTCTATAAATCTCTGGCAAGACGATATGTTTTCATTTGGAGTCAGTTATTCTTGATTCTCCAAAACTTTTCTGCTCATTTGGCCAATATGTACTGTAAAAATATAGAAGTGATTAAAAAGTAAAGGAGTATGTTATTTTGTGAGGTATGTGGTCAGTCTCAGGAAGTTCTGCAAGAGGAGTTCTACAGAGCTCTCTGTGTCAGCAATGGTGTTGGGTGAAATTGAACCAGATAGGGACAAATACTATTTAAAGGCTAGTGTGCATTACTTTACCAACAAATACTGAGCCATTCATTTTGGCACTTTCCTCATGTCCTTGGGCTAAGTGGGTTTTTTTTTTTTGCTATTGTTTTCTTTTGTTTTGGTTATTTCTCATGACAACAACCCAATTTATTTAAAGTGTTTTTACCACATTTCTGTGAGTTGGTGACACCACCTTAAATTATTTAACTCACTGTAAATACTGAAATGATACGTATGTGAAAGATCTGACACCATATGTGTTTATGGAAAAGTGCTTATTGCAATGTTATTTCTAAGCAGAACATCTGCTCTTATGCATTTTTTATAATATTTTGTATTGAGCCTATATAATAATTGATCTCTACTGTCTGGTAATTTCTCATTTAATACAGTTTCCCTTCTTATTTTTTGATAAATAATAATTTTAAAAATCTTAGAGTGACAAGCACCTTAGTTGAGTGATCAATAAAAATGTCTTCCCTGAGTTCTTTAATTTTCCATTATACAGTGCTTGCTTTTTAGGAAGAGGCAAACTGTGCATTTAGAAAAATGAATATTATCTTATTATCAATTATCTTCTGAATATTATTTCAAAAGGAAAAATGGAAGTATAGGTCTGGTAGGTGCTGCTGTGTCTAAAATTCTCTCCATCCTCCTCTGAACTGAAAATTTGGGCTTACTCTTGGTTCCTATTTCTAGTACTTTCAGGCATCCAGCCTTCCTGCACAACATGGAGTTTCACAGGCGTTACCTACTGGCTTCTTAATCCACCTTAAGTTTCTTTGGTTGTCTCTATGGAGAAAGACTTAATAAATCCCCAAATACAGCCCTGCAGAGACCTGCATATGCACAGCTACTCAATACAGACAACATGAATCATACAATAAGCTAGCATTCATCTACCTTCTTGAAATAGCACTTGAAACAATCTATTACTAATAACATCCCACGTTCTCAAAATAAGAGAATCAGCTTTTTATCTAGGGAATCATCTTCTCTTTGATTTACCAAAATGTATATTGGTTCAAATGCAGTAAAGGAAGTACAACCCTCTTGAATGTAAATCTGCTGCTTTTAAACTAGAAGAGGGGCCCAAGGGCTTCCAAACATCATGGATACCAAGGTCTCCCAAGTGTGGTTTGCAAACCACTAGCAGAATGCAAGGTGATTTTTGGCAGATGGATAAGCTTGCACAAAATTTTAATCACTATTTACTTATTTTAAGTAAAATAAATTATACAAAATTTTCATGGTGTATAAAACCTGTTTAGACCAGTATTCCCTAAATTTATTTAGGTAGCAAAAAGTGCATTGATTTTTGAAAAAAAAATTGTTAAGTAAATAGTCACGTGGGAGCTAGGAAGATATTGCAAAATTGCTGTGTGTGGTTGGTGGATGGGTGACTAATTTGGGAAACATTGCTTTTTACAGCCTATAACAGGGGTTTTTAACAAGGGGTCTGTGAGCTTGCATTGAAAAAAAATTTTTTAAAGATTTATTTATTTATTTCCCCCACTCCCACCCCTCATTGTCTACTCCCTGTGTCCATTTGCTGTGTGCTCTTCTGTGTCTGCTTGTTTTCTCTTTAGGTGGCACCAGGAACTGATCCTGGGAACCCCTGGAGTGGGAAAGAGGTGCTCAATCTTTTATGCCACCTCAGCTCCCTGATCTGCTATGTCTCTTATTGTCTCTTTTCTGTGTCTCTTTTTGTTGCGTCATCTTGCTGCACCAGCTCTCTGCTTGGACCAGCTTGTTGCACGGACCAGCATTCCTACATGTGCCAACTCTCTGTGCAGGTTAGCACTCTGTGTGGGCCAGCTCTCTGCTTGGACCAGCTTGTTGCACGGACCAGCATTCCTACATGTGCCAGCTGTCTGTGCAGGTTAGCACTCTGTGTGGGCCATCTCTCCACTTGGGCCAGCTTGCTGCACAGACCAGCTTGCCTTTACCAGGAGGTCCCAGGAAGTGACCCCTGGACCTCCCATGTAGTGGACAGGAACACAATCGCTTGAGCCACATCTGCTTCCTTGAACTGAAATTTAAAAAAACAACAACAATGTTATTCTTGTGTGGATGGGTTGGTGTGGGTGTGATATATTTATTAATTAATACACAGTATAGTGTGGACTTAGTAAGGGGTCTGTGGTTTTCACCTGACTGGCAAAGGTGTCCATGGAACAAATGAAGTTAAGAACCCCTGGAGTATAAGTACCTTTGACCTGAAGTGCATTGGGGTAAATCTGGGTCAAATATGATCTCTGCCCCACTCAACTCTGTGACTGGGTAAAATGTGAATGATGGCCTTGCGAACCCCACCTTCCTCACAGTAAAATGGAGACAGCAATCAATTTCTCATGTAAGTTATGTGGGAATTTATGAGATTTTTTTCTTTGTCTTGAAATATAGAAAGCTTAGTTTTTTCAACCAACTTTACTGATTGTGGAGAAAGAGGTGGGAAGCTCCTGGCAGCAGAGTTGTACAAAAGAACATTTTGTAATCTGGGTACTCAAATGTGTGTTGCAAGTGATAAATATATAGGACTGAGCAATATGGGAAGTGAGTTGTGGTAAAGGAGTAGGAACTGATGCAAATAGCCCTTCATGAATCACAGCTAAAGTCAACTTTCTGTTATTACTGGGCCTTTTAAATACATTTTGCGAGTTAGCATAGCCTTTTTTCTTTTCTCTTTTCAATCCTGTAATCTTGGAGTTCATAAAAGTGAAGAAATTAACCTTGGACATAATCAGACTTATAGCTTGAATGTAGAAAAGTCTATGCATTTTAAAAATTTCAGAGAAACTTTGTAAATTTGATGCTGAAAAAACTCTAGGAGCGTTCACTGAGCAGAAGATATGTGAGCATTTAGAAGAGAATTGTAGTCACCAGGAGCTGCACGGATTTCCTGGGATTCAGAATTATTTTGACAGGATAAGTGCTTGGCTCGAAACAGCTGGGTAAAATAGAATTCAAATAAAGCTAAAATCTACTGCCTACTCCCTAAGCAGTAGACGCTGTGTAAAATGCTCTCATTTAATCAGCCTTGAAACACTTTGAGGTAGGTATTGGTATTAAAACTCTTATTTTACAGATGGGGAAACTGAGGCTTAGAGATGGTAAGTAACTTGTCCTAGATCATATAACTAGTGGTTAAAGTAAGTTGTTGAAGATCATCAAACAAGGATTTGAACCCAGGCAGTTTGCCTTTGGAACTTGCAGTTTTACCCTCCATATTATACTGTTTAAAGGCTTGCAAAATGTAGAAATTCAAGAAGGAGAAGAATGATCCTAAGAGGTGTAAGAGAAGGAACTTGGTCTTTGGAGTCAGGCAGGTCTGATTAGAACTCTGGTTCTGCCACTAGCAGCTATTTGAGCTCAGGCAAGCTATTGAAACTCTGTGAATCTCAGGTTTCCTGCCTGTTAAATGGCTGCAGTAATATATACCTCGTAAAATTCCTATGAGAGTTAAATATAATGTTGTATATTTTCTGTCCAGTGCGAAGCTGGGATGTGGGAAATGGCCAGCGTTGCACGGAGTATTTTCCCTGCGGTATCTTACTTGATCCCCACAACAATCCTTTGAAATAGATGTGTGTCTTCGTTTGCCAGAGCTGCTATCATAAATAACACAAACTGATTCTAACTTAACCCCAGGGATTTATTGGCTCACAATTTCAGAAATTAGAAGTTCAAAATCAAAATGTCAGCAAGGCCTGATGCAGGCCTCCTTCAAAACTCGTGGTTCCTTGGTGATGTCTTCTCTGTTCATTGGTTCTTCTGGTTTCTGCTGACTTCCTGCTTCTTCCTGTTTGGCTCTCTCCAATTTCTGGCTTCTGGTTTCTTCCCTTTATAAAGCCTCCGGCAATATGGATTAAGTCTCACCCTCATTGATTGGACCACACTTTAACTAAAAATAACATCTTAAAGAGTCTCTATTGAAACTGGGTTCATACCCACAGAAATGTGGATTAGAGTAAGAACGAGGGAAGTGGATCTGGCTCACCTGATAGAGCATCCACCTACCACATGGGAGGTCCAGGGTTCAAGCCCAGGGCCTCCTGACCCGTGTGGTAATTTGGCCCATGTGCAGTTCTGATGCCCGCAAGGAGTGCCATGCCATGCAGGGGTGTCCCCCGCATAGGGGAGCCCCACGTGCAAGGAGTGCACCCTGTAAGGAAAGCCGCCCCGCGTGAAAAAAGTACAGCCTGCCCAGAAGTGGTGCCGCACACACAGAGGGCTGATGCGGCAAGATGACGCAACAAAATGAGACACAGATTCTGGGTGCCGCTGACAAGAATACAAGAGGACACACAAGAACACACAGTGAATGGACACAGAAAGCAGACAACTGGTGGGGGTGGGGGGAAGGGGAGAGAAATAAATAAAACAAATCTTTAAAAAAAAGAATAAGAATGTGTTTAAATTGGGGTACATAATTCAGTGTACTGCAGTATGATTATCACTTGTACTTTACAGTTGAGAAAATTGAGAGAGGTCTAGGGAGATAAAGTAATATGCCCAAGATTATAGAACAGATGGCAGAGCAGGAATTTTTTTTTTTTTTAATTTTTTTATTTTTTATTGACTTTGTAATAATATTACATTAAAAATATATATGTGAGGTCCCATTCAACCCCATCCCCCCACCCCCCCTCTCCCCCCCCCAACAACACTCGTTCCCATCATCATGACACATCCATTGGATTTTGTAAGTACATCTTTGGGCACCTCTGCACCTCATATACATTGGTTCACATCATAGCCCATACTCTCCTCCATTCCATCCAGTGGGCCCTGTGAGGATTTACAATGTCCGGTGATTGCCTCTGAAGTACCATCCAGGGCAGCTCCATGTCCCAAAGACGCCTCACCTCTCATCTCTTCCTGCCTTTCCCCATACCCTTCGTCCACTATGTCCACTTTTCCCATTCCAATGCCACCTCTTCTATGTGGACATTGGATTGGTTGTGTCCATTGCACCTCTATGTCAAGAGGAGGGTCAGATTCCACCTGGATGCTGGACAGAGCAGGAATTTATACTCAGGAAGTCTGACTCCATAGCATAAACTCTCATCTACTTTTACTTTCTTGCTCCCCAATATTTCTTTTATTCCCCTTCTTTCCCCACTGGAAAAATACTTGGGAGTTTGATTTAAATACAAACTTTAGAAGATTCTACACGTATTGCAGCTGGTGAAAAGGCCAGTTCAGATTTAGAGTTATCATATGAAATGGGGTCCAGCCCATATGATATATTTGCTGCTGTTCAGATTGCATATGGATCAATTTGGATGGTACTTTTTAACAGGGATGCTGACAAACTGGGGATGACTTTAGTGGTGAAAGGGGAAGAGGAAGAGCTGAAAAAGTTTGGGTTGAGGAAGGAAAGGCTGACTGTCCAGCCAAGCTGACAGCTCTGTTTCCAGCTTTGCAGGTCCATGGATTTTCAATGCACTCAGGATTGAGCATACTCTTGGGAACTGACTCAAACTAACAAAATTTATAAAAGACTGATTCATATACCAGAATGCCAGTTAATTAACTTAAGATTGGAAACATAAGCACCAAATAGATTTTTTTTTCAAAGATTTTTTATTTATTTCTCTCCCTCCCCCCCCGCTCGTTGTCTGCTCTCTGTGTCCATTTGCTGTGTGTTCCTCTGTGTCCCTTTGTATTCTCGTCAGCGGCACCTGGAAACTGTGTCTCTTTTTGTTGCATCATCTTGCTGTGTCAGCTCTCCGTGTGTGCGGTGCCATTCCTGGGCAGGCTGCACTGTTTTGCACTGGGTGGCTCTCCTTACAGGGAGTACTCCTTGCGCATGGGCTCCCCTACGCAGGGGACACCCCTGTGTGGCATGGCCCTCCTTGTGCGCATCAGCACTGCGCATGGGCCAGCTTATCACACGGGTCTGGAGGCCCTGGGTTTGAACGTTGGATCTCCCATGTGGTAGGCGGATGCCCTATCCGTTGGGCCAAATCTGCTTCCCTCAAATAGATTTTGATTTTTTTTTTTTCAGGAGGTACTGGGGATTGAACTGCAAAGCAGGTGTTCAACCACTGACTTGCACCGGCTCTGCCAAATAGATTTTATGTATATATTTGCTCATCAGAGTATCTTTTTTTCTAGGGGTCTTCTGTTTTTCTGTCAGAATATGTATATAAACCTGTGTCAGGCTAACTTGTTTGCTTCCAAGTAGGGTAAAACCAGACTCCTCAGAATTTCTGACAAGATGACGGTTAAAAATTGATAAGATCATTTTTTTAATTTGGATTATTCTATTTATAAGTAAACTGAACAACTTTTCATGTGTTTTTGAATATTTAAGGCTGTCTTCTACAAATTGTCTATTTATAAACCTTTACTCATCTTTTCATTTTGGTTATTTTTAAATGATTGGTGGATTTCTATTTGGGTTGTTTCTTATGGACTGATAGGTCCTTTTTATGTAAATATATATGTATATGAAATATTCAGCAATATTTAGATAATTCAGGTAAAATGATGTATAACTAAGTATACATATTAAAGTGAGATGTGAAGTTGTATATCAGTTGAAATATTATCTGTCATAATTCATTTGTTCTTTGATTTTATGTGTCTTCTGCCATATGCATAATATTTCTGGATTGTGTTTTCTTAAGAACATTTTCCCCCCAAAGAATTACATTTTCCTGATTTTTCTTTTATACTTAAAACAATTAAGTATTAACTATAAATGGAATTTACTCCCCCCCTCCCCACACACACCCAAGATGGCTCCCTCATCTGTTTGCGCGTTTCTTCTTTAAGAGGCATTGGGAAACCAAACCTGGGACCTCCCATACGGGAGTCAGGTTACCAACTGCCTGAGCCATATCCACTCCTGGAATTTTTTATATGGAGTGAGGAAGGGATTTCATTTTTCCAAATTGATAGCTTGTCTCAGTACCATGTTTGAAATAGTTTCTTCTTTCACTATTGATTTTAAATACCTCATTTATCATATGTGAAAGTTATTTATATGTGTGTGTATATATATTAGCTACTGGACTTTTTATTCTGTTCTATTGATTCATTTGCTCATTTTCCACCAATTTCCACTAATACTGAAGCAGGCTAGTAAGATAGGGAATCAATAGATTGATCTAAGGGAAGCAGATGTGGCTCAACCGATAGAGTGTGCACGTACCATATAGGAGGTCCAGGGTCCTGGGGCCTCCTGGCCCGTGTGGTGAGCTGGCCCATGTGCAGTGCTGCCGTGCACAAGGAGTGCTGTGCCATGCAGGGGTGTCCCCTGTGTAGGGGTGCTGCACCTGCAAGGAGTGTGCCCTGAAAGGAGAGCCACCCCATGAGAAAAAAGTGCAGCCTGTCCAGGAGTGGCACTGCACACACACAGAGCTGACGCAACAAGGTGATGCAATAAAAAGAGACACAGATTCCCAGTGCCACCTTACAAGAATGCAAGTGGACACATAAGAGCACACAGCAAATGGACACAGAGAGCAGACAATGGGGGGTAACGGGAGAGGAAAAAAATGTAAAAAAAAAAAAAAGGTGGATCTGGAATCTGGTGAGAAGACCACGTGGACATCAATAACCCCAAGATGGCTGCTGGAGGACCCTCCCCAAGATTCTGCCACTCAGAAGAAGACTTCCTCTGGAACCAGGAGTAGTTCTGGATATTTCCCCAAGGACATTATCATTGGGCCCTCCTCGGAGATTGATGGGGAAATAAGCAATCAAAGCGGTGAACGGCTGGAACTCCTCCCCAACCATTACCAAAGGGGTGGAATAATTAGCAGTTTAAAAAGCAGCGCTGGGCCCGAGTTTGGTCTCTCATGCTCTCTTGCCTCTGGACCCAGGCTCCACCTGCTTCTCCCACACTTGGATCACCAAGCAAGTAAAACCTGGGCATTTACAACCTATAATGGGAAATTGTAGCCTGTAAATCAGCCCTCTTTATCACTTTTCAGCCCCTTCCTCTCTTCCTGGGACCCCTGCTCTGTTATTTTCTCCCATTTCTTGTCCCTCCCTACCTGAATAAATTACTGGCCTAACTCACCTGATGTGCTCTTGAAATTCATTTCTCCAGCATAGTCAAAGAACCTAAATGAAATCTGGTAACAGTACCACATTATTTTAGTTATTGTAACTTTACAGTACATTCTGATATCTGATAAGGTAAATCCTTTTTTTTTTTTGTTCTTTTTCCAAAAGATCTTGACTTTTATGGCACATGTCATAAATAAACTTTAAAATCAGCTTGTCAGTTTTTTGTTCTTCTTTTTCCAAAAGATCTTGACTTTCATGGCACATGTCATAGATAAAACTTTAAAATCAGCTTGTCAGTTCTATGAAACATCCCAGAAATTTGATAAAGATTGCAGTAATTTGTTATTTAATTTGGGGGACTAAATATCTATATATTACTGAGTTTTTTTAACCTAAAAATGTCACTTATGACCTTCATTAAAATTATGTTTTCAAATTAAGGAAATATCTTTCTTTTCCTAGCTTTTATAAGTTTTTATTCGGAATGGGTTTAGAAGTAAATCTGTTTACAAACAGTTTTTTTAAAAAAGAAAAAGTGTAACAAGTTCCACTCATTAAAAAAAGAAGTATGAGAATCTTAGTATAAAAAATTGAGAACACTCATTCACAAAATATTTAGATTTGTAGATCTGCTGATCTCATCTCTGTTTCTTTTCAACAAGGGACTGCTTATTAGAAGAGTAGAGTTGTCTGTAGGGCCTAGCACATTGTGAAAACACTGAAGGGGCTAAATCCATGATATATTATCGTTAGAGGTGTGTTTTTTTTTTTTTTGCAGGTAGAGATGTAGTTAATGGAAGCTGCATTACACCACCCAAATCCCTACTTTGGGACTGAAGGATTTATTCCCTCAAACGCTGGGGGCTGGGGTTAGAGTTGACTGACACTCTCCAGTTATCAACATTTTCCAGGAATTGCCTGAGGCTGAAGAGAACCACGTGGCTCAAGGTTCCACAGCCTTCCCAAGGGTAGCTGCATCCAATGCCTGGCCGATGAGGGGGTGTAAAGACCCAGCACCCTTATCCAACCCAGGATGCATTGCAAGAACATTTGGGGTGGCTGAGGTGTTAGTGTTGCCAGATGAAATAAATATGGCATGGCTGACAATAATTTTTAAAATATCAATATGCCCCCAATATTGCATGGGACAATCTGCTGCCATATATATATATGGCTGTTTATCTGAAATTCAAATTTAACTGGGATTCTTGTATGTTTAAAGTTCAGAGATGGCTTTCGATTTCAGTGATCCAAAAATAGCCCTTCCCAACCAGACCATACAATTAACCTTTGCAGGTGAAGTATGAATTTGGAATGTCTTGGTGCCAAGTGCTTTTATGTATGTATGTATACACGTGTGTATACACACACACACACCCCAAATTCTCTGCTAGTTGCTCCCTGGTGTCTATTGGGCATTGCATAGCAATCCAATATTAAATTGGTAACCGACTTCCTGTCATTATCTTTTACAAAAATAATGTCCACAGCTGAATCTCTGATTGATCCAAAGCTGTGTAAAATCTTCTCTCTATCTAATGGGTAGTCAACATTTGATGGTGGTATGAAGTGCTCAGTATTTCTGTCAATGTTAAATTTTGCTGCTTAGATTTTTTGCCTATACTTCAGGTCACTTACAAAGTAAGTGCACACTTTAATGTTCTCTGGGACACGTGGAATTGAGCCCATCACTGAGGAAATGCTCTGTTCTTTAGTAGCTCCTATGTTAACAGTATATTGTTCCAACACTGAGTTTCCAACTCTGTATGAAGAGCTTTTCCTCCCAGTGGGAGTGCTTCCCAACAATTGAGTACAGGGATTCTTTCATATCTAGGTAGTGCCAGGCTTTCTCTAGATCAACATTCTAGGACCGTGTGAAATTAATCCCAAACATCAGAAGAGCCATGAAATGCTTGCAGCAAGCAAGACAGATGGAACCTCAAATATTCTAGAAGAACACAAGCGAGTGGCTCTCTGAAGTGGGAAGGACATAATGCCAACTGGATAACTGTATTTTGGAGCACTCTGGGATTTACCAATAGATGTGTGAAGTACAGTAGGGGGATAGAATAGAATTCTTTTGAATAAACTTAGGCATGCTAGCTTGGACCAGTTTCTCCAGCAAATTCGCAATCGGTAAAGGACTCTCCCAGGTCTATCACGACTGCTGTTTTCTCCCCGTGTCTCCCCAGGTCCCTGTACCGTGGCATGGTGGAGAGGTAGAGGTTAGGAGGGGTGGGAAGTGACGACTGTGACGAGTAGGGCACTGATGCGGAGGCCGTTGGACGTTGGCTCTAGGGACCTCCCGGGGATCTTTTCTGGCTATTTTTGATTGATTTTTTTGAGGATACTAAAATGCTTTAATTTAAAAATTTGGGGGTGGGGGGTGATTCACAAAACTTTAGAAAGATTCTGCAGTCATAAGCAATTTTATGTCTTCATAAGCAATTTTAAATTCTCTTTTTTAAAATTGGAAAAAGCAATGCATTAGGGGTTTGGTTTAAGTAAGAAAGGTGATACAGAATTCTAATCAGTGAAGTGACACTGAAAGTCTTTTCCTTGTGTAGCAGGTAAGGCAACACTAGGTGCTGTATTAGACCAACCCCTAAACCTCAATCACTTAATACAGTATAATAGACATTTTTTTCAGCTATGTCAAGTCCAAAAAGGGAGTTCCTTAGTGATGAGCACCAGGTGCCTTCCATCTTTTGGCTCTAACATTTTCAACATATGGCTTCCAAGGTGGCTGTGCTCTTCTGCATCAAGTGAAAGAAAGGAAGAGAGCGTAGGCTTTTCCATGTGAGACGTTCTTACCGGCTAGCCCTGGGAAGTGGTCACATCACTTGTTTTCTCATTTTATTGGCCTTAACTCAGCCACCTGGCTACAGCTAATTTCAAGGTAAGCTGGGAAGTGTAGTGTAGCCATGTGCCAGGAGAAGAGGAAACAAGGAGGAACAACTTGCCCAAGGACTGGCAAATAAATGTACACTTACATGTTTTCAGTTAAAACAAGATGTTTAAAGTATGTGTATTGTTTATGATTCCTCACTTTATCAAGCATCGTTTAGAGTAGGGTAGTGTAGTACAGTGAATAAAAGCATGGACTTTAAGCCAGATTCCTGGATTCAAATCCCAGCTCTTCCAGTTATTAACTGTGTAGCTTTGAGCAAGTTATTTAACCTCTATGTATTTTAATATCTTGTATCTAAAATGGAGATAGTAGTACCTATGTATTTTTAGGAGGTACCAGGCATTGAACCCTGGACCTCCTGCTCAACTACTGAGCTGCAACTGCTCCCCCCTCATATTGTTTTAAGGGAGTTAACATATATAAAAACTTAGAATAGGGTCTTTACACATGGTATATGTTAGCTATTCTTATTTGAATGAATGGTTCTCACTGCAATTATAGGGGCTTATCCCCTACAATTAAAGACTTAGTGTCACAGGGGTACCATCTAAAGTGTTTCACTGAAAAACAAACAAAAAACAAAATAAAACAAAAAATCCCAGCAAAAGCCAAAAACACTTAAACCTGCTTAATGATAAAAGATAGTTATTGGCACATATGAGGATGATATTAAATATACTATATTTAACAACTGGTGAGGCATGGGTATTGAGCAATTGGAATGGATCCCCTTACTAATAAGAATGGATGTGAGTCATGGGCAACCAGGATGGGTTGTACCCATGTGTACTGCTGAATATAAATGCCTGGGCTCATGTAATTGAAAAATCCTGAAGCAGACTTTCTTTAGGTGAGTCTTGATTCGTGGCTGAACAATATACCAAACACTCAGTTTGAGGCAGGCTAATTTAGGGACTGGGTAAATGACTGGCAGAAAAATATGGCTGTGAAAGATGTGGCCATCGAATTCCACCTGAAAATCATGAGAGAAAGACCCCCACCAGAAAGCTCCTGGAAGAATCTGCAAGAATTTTCCTTGCTCATCCAGGATCAAGGAAAAGCCCAGGAAATTCTCAAGGGGCCTTATCATTGGGCTCCCTGGGGGAACTGATGGGTGGGATAATCAATCAAAACAGCAAACAACTGGGACCCCTCTCCCGCACATTAGCAAGTGGGATAGCCCCACTATTGCTATCACTTAATATTGAAAAATATCTTCTTGCCATTGCTGCAAAATATTACAATATTACTATTAACTACCATCCACAAGTTTTATTAGTTGTAATTTTCCCATGTATCCCCATATTCTTAGCACTTTGTAAAAGAAGAGCATTCTTATATTTATACTATTAACCAGTCTTCATCCACCACCAAATTCACTGTTATACATTCCTTAGATTATTCTCTAGCTTCCTTTCAATTGACATATATGCCCATAGACTACCCCTTTGGGTCACAATCACATTTATAAATCAGCGGTGTTGGTTATATTCATTATAATGTGTTACTCTGAACTCTCCATTTCCACACTTTAAAAATTAACCTTATTATTATTATTATAAGGTTATATTCATTAAGCATCAACTCCCATTCTCAACCCATCTTCAATATCCTAGTAACTTATACTCTAGAGTTTACCTCAATGAGTTTACTTATCGTATTTAGTTCATATTAGTGAGACCATACACCGTTTGTCCTTTTATGTCTGGCTTATTTCACTCAACATAATATCCTCTAGCTCCACCCATGTTGTCATATGCATCTCGACTTCATTTCTTCTTACAGCTGAATAGTAGTCCATGGTGTGTATTTACCACAGTTTGTTTATCCATTCATCGGTTGATTGACCCTTGGGCTGGCTCCATATTTTAGCAATTGTGGATAATGCTGCTATGAACATTTGTGTGCAAATGTCAGTTTGTGTCCTTGCTTTCAGTTCTTCTGAATATATTCCTAGTAATGGTATTGCTGGATCATATGGCGCTTCTATACTCAGCTTTTTGAGGTACTGCCAAACTGATTCCACAGGGGCTGCACCATTCTACATTTCTACCAAGAGTGAAGGAGTGTGCCTGTTTCTCCACATCCTCTCCAGCACTTATAGTTTTCTTTTTCTTTTTTTAACAATGGCTAGTCTATAGGTGTGAAATGGTATCTAACTGTAGTGTTGATTTGCATTTCCCTAATAGCTAGTGATGTTGAACATTTTTTTCATATGCCATTTGTATTTCCTCTTTGGAGAAATTTCTATACAAATCTTTTGTCCATTTTTAAATTGGGTTGCTTGTTTTTTTATCGTTGAGTTGTATGATCTCTTTGTTTTTTTTTTTTTTTTTTTTAAGATTTATTTTTCATTTATTTAATTCCCCTCCCCTCCCCCGGTTGTCTGTTTTCTGTGTCTTTTTGCTGCGTCTTGTTTCTTTGTCTGCTTCTGTTGTCGTCAGCGGCACGGGAAGTGTGGGCGGCGCCATTCCTGGGCAGGCTGCTCCGTCCTTCGCGCTGGGCGGCTCTCCTTATGGGTGCACTCCTTGCGCGTGGGGCTCCCCTACGCGGGGGACACCCCTGTGTACCAAACCCTTATCAGATATGTTGCTTCCGAAGATTTTCTCCCATTGAACAGGCTGCCTTTTCACTTTCTTGACAAAGCCTTTTGAAGAACAGAAGTGTTTAATTTTGAGGAGGTCCCATCTATTTTTTTCTTTTTGCTTGTGTTTTGGGTTTAATGTTTAAGAAACTACCACCTGGAAAGCGGATTTGGCTCAATTGATAGAGCATCTGCTATAGAGCATCCACCTACCACATAGGAGGTCCAGGGTTCAAACCCAGGGTCTCCTGACCCATGTGGTGAGCTGGCCCACGTCCAGTGCTGATGTGTACAAAGAGTGCCGTGCCATGCAGGGGTGTCCTCAGCATAGGGGAGCCCCATGCACAAGAAGTGCACCCCTCATGGAGAACCACTCCATGCGAAAAAATTGCCACCTGCCCAGGAGTGGTGCCGCATATCCAGAGAGCTGACGCAGCAAGATGACACAGCAAAAAGAGACACAGATTCCCAGTGCCACTGACAAGAATGCAAGTGGACACAGAAGAACACACAGTGAATGGACAAAGAGAGCAGACAATGGGTGGAGGGTGGGGGGAGGGAGGGGAGAGAAAAAAAAATCTTAAAAAAAAAAAATGGAATTACCACCTACCATAAGATCTTGAAGGTGTTTTCCAACATTTCCTTCTAGGAGTTTTATGGTTGTAGCTTTTTATATTTAGGTCTTTAATCCATTTTGGGTTAAGTTTTGTTTAAGGTATGAGAAAGAAAGGTCCTCTTTCTTTCTTCTGGTTCTCCCAGCACCATTTGTTGAATAGACATGTGCTGATCCAGCTGGGTGGGGTGACAACCTTGTCAAAAATCACTTGTGAGGGTCTATGTCTGAGTTTTCCATTTGGTTCCATTGGCCAGTCTGTCTTTATGCCAGCACCATAATTTTTTTTTTTTTTAAATCACTATAGCTAAGTAATTTGCTTTAAAGTCAGCAAGTGAGAATCCTCCAACTTTGTTCTTTTTAAAGACATTTTTGGCTATTCGGGACCCCTTACCCTTCCAACTAAATGTGATAACTGGTTTTTCCATTTTGCAAAAAAGGCTATTGGGATTTTTTTAAGGATTGTGTTGAATATATAAACTAGTTTGGGTAGAATTGACATTTAACGATATTTATTCTTTCAGTCCATGAACATGGCATGTTCTTCCATTTATTTGAATCTTCTTCTGTTTCTTTTGCAGTGTTTTGTAGTTCTCTGAATTCAAGTCCTTTATGTCTTTGGTGAAGTTTATTCCTAAATATTTGATTCTTTTAGTTGCTATTATAAATGGAATTTTTTTCTGATTTCTTTCTCAGATTGCTTGTTAGTAGTGTTTAGAAATGTTACTGATTTTTGCATATTAATCTAGTATCCCACCACTTTGCTGAACTCATCCTACTGATTCTAGTAGCTTTGTTGTGGATTTTTCAGGATTTTCTAAATACAGGATCATTTTATCAGCGGATAGTGCACGTTTTACTTCTTCCTTTCTTATTTGGGTGCCTTTTATTTCTTTATATAGCCCAATTGTTCTAGCTAGAACTTCTAAGACAATATTGAATAACAGTGGTGACAGTGGGCATCCTTGTCTGGTTCCTGGTCTCAGTGAGAAAGCTTTCAGTCTTTCACCATTGAGTACAATAGGTTTTTCATATATGCACTTTCCATGTTGAGAAGGATTCTTTCTATTTCTATCTTTTGGAGTGCCATGCCACACAGGAGTGTCCCCTGCATAGGGGAGCCCCACATGCAAAGAGCGCACCCCATAAAGAGACCCGCCCAGCATGAAAAAAGTATAACTTGCCCAGGAACAGCTTCGCACACGTGGAGAGCTGATGCAGCAAGATGATGCAACAAAAAAGAGACACAGATTCCGGGTGCCGCTGACAAGAATACAAAGTGGACACAGAAGAACACAGCGCATGGACACAGAGAGCAGACAACCGGGGGGGGGGGGGGGGGAAGGAGAAGGGGAGGGGAGAGAAAGAAAGAAATAAACTAGTAAAAAAACCAAAAAAACAGTAGCTGTCTTTAAAAAAACTTATTAATATAGTTTATTGCACTAATTGATTTTCATGTGTTGAACAACCCTTGTATACCTGAGCTAAAACCCAGTTGATTGTGGTGTATAATTCTTTTAATGTGCTTTTGGATTCATTTTCCAAGTATTTTGTTGAGGATTTTTTGCATCTATACTCATTAGAGATATTGATCTGTAATTTTCTTTTTTGTAGTATTATTATCTGCTTTTGGTATTAGGGTGATTTTGACTTCATAGAATGGATTGGTAGTGTACTTCCCTTTTCATTTTTTGAAATGAAAGATTGGTACCAACTACTGGTTTTGTTGATTCTATTTTTTTGTGTGTGTGTTTGTTCTCAATGTCACTCATTTCTGCTCTGATCTTTATTATTTCTTCCCATCAGCTTGGTTCAGGATTAGTTTGTTGTTTTTTTTTTTTCTTCTGGTTCCTCCAGCTGTACTGTCAGGTCTTCAATTTTAGCTCTTCATTTTTTTAAGGTAAGCATTGAGGACTATAAATAGGTTTTGGAATGTTGTGTTCTTTCATTCATCTCAAGATATTCACTGAATTCTCTTGCAATTTCTTTGACCCCCTGATTATTTAAGTGTATTATTTAATCTCCATGTATTTGCGAATTTTTCCTTCTTCCATCTGTTATTGATTTGCAGCTTCATTCCTTTATGATCAGAGAAAGTGCTTTGTGTAATTTCAATCTTTTAAAATTTATTGAGGCCTGTATTATGCCCCAACATATGGTCTATCCTGGAGAAGGATCAGTAAGTGCTTGAAGAGAATGTATATCCTGCTGTTTTGGGGTTTAATGCTCTATGAATGTCTGTAGGTCTAGCTCATTTATCACATTATTCAAGCTCTCTGTTTATTTATCTTTTGTCCAGATATTCTATCTAATATTGAGAGTGGTGTATTGGAGCCTCCAACTATTATTGTGGAGATGTCTATTTCTCCCTTCAGTTTTGCCAGTGTGTTCCTTATGTATCTTGGGGCACCCAGGTTAGGTGCATAAATATTTATTATAGTTTTTTCTTCTTGGTGAGTTGTCCTTTAATTAATATGTAATGATCTTCTTCATCCCTTATAACAGTTTTGCATTTAAAAATCCATTTTAGAGACTTCCGGCAAGATGGCGGTTGAGTGAGCTTGCCTTGCCGTCTCTCCTGGGAAGAGGCAGCTGGGCACCACTGGAGGTTCTCCGGGACCAGGCTTTTTCAGGACTTTTTCAGGGCAGGAAGTGTCTGGACATCGATTTGGTGGGAAGGTAACGGAAAGGACTGGTCTATAAGATATAAATTGGGACTTTTCAGGAGGGGGAGGCAAGATGGCGGCTGAGTGAACTTCCCGGTTACTAGCTCCTGGGGGGAATTGGCTGGGAGGCGTCGGAGACTCTTTGGGACCGGCTGTTTCGGGATTTTTCCTGGTCCGGAGGTGTCTGGACATTGATTTGGAGGGAAGGTAACAGAGAGGATCCATCTGTGAAATATACACGGAGATCCCAGCTACGTGTGGAGGATTCCCTCCTTGGGTAGGTGGAGCCGAGGCAGCTAGCACCGCGCGGAGCCCCGGCGGGCGGCGGCCAGGGTAGCCGAGTCCGGCCGAGCCCGCCTGAGCCGCGGCGGGCGGGGGGGCGGAGCCCAGCTGAGCTCGGCCGAGCCCAGCCGCGCCGCGCCGGGCGGCGAGCGGGAGAGCCGAGCCGCGCTGCGCCGCGCCGGGCGGCAGGCGGGAAAGCCGAGCCCAGCCGAGCTGCGGCGGGCGGCGGGCGGGGGACCGGAGCCCAGCTGAGCCCAGCCGAGCCTGGCGGCGGGGTTTCTGTTCTTTGGTTTTTTTTTTTCTTCTTGTTGTTGTTGTTCCTTTTTTTTTTTTTTTTTTTTCAATCCTCTCTTTCTTGTCCCCAATATTCTTCTTATACTATTTTACCTTAACAATACAATAGGTCCTACAGGAAATAGCTCACATTTGCTGGGTTTCCTCACCCTCCACTGCCTCATTTCTCTGTGAATAGATTTAGCCTATCTACACTATCCCCTTTCCCCTACAACTTGATATCCTCCACCATCTGCTATCTCTCCTATATTCCATCTCCCTTTCTTTGATCCACAAAGTGTCTAACTCTTAATTTCTAATACCTTTGTTTAGTTTTCCATCTGGTATTCGTCCCTGAAACTATTACCTTTCTTTTCTCTTTCCCTCTCTCACGAAAACAATAGCCTCTTAGTACGTACCACATTCCTCCCATATTCAGTCGTCTACCTCATTATAGGTACTTTCCTACTACTATAACTCTACACAATTTACATGATCTAACCTCCATCCTCCCAGAACTCATATTGTTGCTTTGTAAACATATATCACCAATACTACTTCACACTTTTTCCTTCCTTACACAATTGACTTTCCCCAGCACTAATACTTTCCTTTAAAGTGAGCTTAACTAGCAATAAGAAATTGGAATAAGAAGAACAAAGTGACAAAGAGAAGATATAACACTTACACAAAAACAACAGCTAATTAATCTCCAAGACTAGACAAAGAAGCTAAGGAACTGATTAAACCCGTCAAGAAAAAATGTTGACAAGACAGCAACAAAAATCTACAAACCAAACCAGTAATCAGGAAAACATGGCTGAATCCAATCAACAAACTGAAAATCAGGAAGGGGGGCAGGACTTCGCACAAGCAATGAAAGATCTCAGAACATTTATCACCGACAAATTTGATGAAGTAATGAAAGAGGTTAACAGCGTGAAGACAACACTTGGAGGGGAAATTGCAGACATGCGCAAAAAAATAACAGATATGATGGAAATGAACACCACAATTCAAGAAATCAAAAATACACTTGCAGCAAATATCAGCAGACTAGAAGAGGCAGAGCAGAGAATTAGTGATGTGGAAGACAGTGCATTAGAAATCAAACAGATAGTAGAAGTGGTCAATAAAAAGGTAGAAAAAATCCAGATAGGACTTAGGGACCTGAATGATAATGCAAAACGCTCAAACATACGTATTATAGGCATTCCAGAAGGAGAAGAGAAGGGAAAGGGGTCAGAAGGAGTGTTGCAGGAAATAATGAATGAAAACTTCCCAAATCTACTGAAAGAGACAGATGTACATATCCAAGAAGCACAGCGCACTCCACTGGTCATAAACCCCAACAGGCCCACCCCAAGACATATACTTGTCAAATTATCCAATGCTCAAGACAAAGAAAAAATTCTAAAAGCAGCAAGAGAAAAGAAAACCATCACATACAAGGGAAACTCCATAAGATTAAGTGCTGATTTCTCATCTGAAACGATGGAGGCAAGAAGGCAGTGGTATGATATAGTCAAGGTACTAAAGGAAAAAAATTTCCAACCAAGAATACTCTATCCAGCTAAACTAGCATTCAAAAATGATGGAGAGTTCAAAATATTCACAGATAAACAGAAACTGAAAGAGTATATCAACAAGAAACCTCCCCTTCAAGAAATTCTTAAGGGAGTTCTGCAGGAAGAAAGGAAAAAACAGGACAGTCAGAGATGGAGGAGAGTGTAAAAGCAACAAGAAAGACAAAAATAGAAGGGGAAAATAAAATAATACAAACAAAATATAACAAACACAAATCCAACCAAAATATGGCTACCATAAATAACTCTCTAAACGTAATAACACTGAATGTCAACGGATTAAACTCACCTATCAAAAGATTCAGACTGGGACACTGGATAAGGAAATACGACCCATCTATATGCTGCTTACAAGAGACACATCTTAGACCCAGAGACTCATGGAGGTTGAAAGTGAATGGCTGGAAAACAATCATACAAGCAAACAACAACCAAAAAAAGGCAGGAGTAGCTATATTAATATCAGACAAAATAGACTTTAAATGCGAAACAATTGTGAGAGACAAAGAAGGATACTATATTTTAGTGAAAGGGACAATTTGTCAAGAAGATCAAACAATCATAAATATTTATGCTCCTAACAAGGGCGCCTCTAAATATGTGAGGCAAACGCTGGAAAAACTAAGTGAAAGAATAGATGCATCTACAATTATAGTGGGGGATTTTAATACACCACTATCAACTCTGGACAGAACATCTCAAAAGAGAATCACTAAAGAAACAAAACATTTGAACAGTATATTAGAAGAGCTGGATCTAATAGACATATATAGATCATTACACCCAAACACAGCAGGATATACATTTTTCTCAAATGCACATGGAACATTCTCCAAGATTGACCATATGCTAGGCCACAAAGAAAGGCTTAATGAATTCAGAAAGATCGAAATCATACAAAACAATATCTCTGACCACAGTGAAGTCAAGCTGGAAATTTGCAAGGGACAGAGACCCAGACTTCACACGACAATTTGGAAATTAAACAGCACACTCTTAGAAAAACAGTGGGTCAAAGAGGAAATCTCAAAAGAAATCAATGACTACCTTGAAACAAATGATAATGATAACACAACATACCAAAATTTATGGGATGCAGCAAAAGCGGTACTGAGAGGGAAATTTATAGCCATAAATTCATATATCAAAAAAGAAGAAAGAGCAGAAATTGAAGAATTAACTGCACATTTGAAGGAATTAGAAAAACAACAACAAAGTAACCCAACAGGAAGAAGAAGGAAGGAAATAACAAAGATAAGAGCAGAACTAAATGAAATAGAAAATAAGAAAGCACTTGAAAAAATAAACAAGACCAAGAGCTGGTTTTTTGAGAAGATCAACAAAATTGACAAACCTTTAGCGAGACTAACAAAGAAAAAAAGAGAAAAGATGCAAATACACAAAATAAGAAATGAGAAAGGTGATATCACCACTGACCCCACAGAAATAAAGACTATCATAAGAGGATACTTTGAAAAACTATATTCCAACAAAAATGACAATTTAGAGGAAATGGACAAATTCCTAGAAATACATAAGCAGCCCATACTGACGAAAGAAGAAATTGATGATCTTAACAAACCAATCACAAGCAAAGAGATAGAATCAGTCATTAAAAATCTCCCAACTAAGAAGAGCCCAGGGCCAGACGGCTTCACAGGTGAATTCTACAAAACATTCCGGAAAGAACTAACACCAATCCTGTTGAAACTATTCCAAAAAATCGAAACAGAAGGAACACTGCCTAATTCCTTCTATGATGCCAACATTACCCTAGTACCAAAGCCAAACAAAGACACCACAAGAAAGGAAAATTACAGACCAATTTCTCTAATGAACCTAGACGCAAAAATACTTAACAAAATACTTGCTAATCGTATTCAACAACACATTAAACGAATTATACACCATGACCAAGTGGGATTTATTCCAGGTATGCAAGGATGGTTCAACATAAGAAAATCAATCAATGTAATACACCATATAAACAGATTGAGAGAAAAAAACCACATGATTATATCTATAGATGCAGAAAAGGCATTTGACAAAATACAGCACCCCTTCCTGATAAAAACACTCCAAAAGATCGGAATACAAGGAAACTTTTTGAACATGATAAAGAGTATATATGAAAAACCTAAAGCCAACATTGTTTATAATGGCGAAATCCTGAAATCCTTCCCTCTAAAATCAGGAACAAGACAAGGATGCCCATTGTCTCCGCTCCTATTTAACATTGTGTTGGAAGTACTGGCTCGAGCACTGAGACAAGAACCAGATATAAAAGGCATTCAAATTGGAAGGGAAGAAGTCAAAATTTCATTATTTGCAGATGACATAATCCTATATATAGAAAACCCTGAGAGATCTACAACAAAGCTCCTAGAACTCATAAATGAGTTTAGCAAAGTCGCAGGTTATAAGATCAATGCGCAAAAATCAGTAGCATTTCTATACACCAATAATGAGCAAGATCAGGAGGAAATCAAGAAACAAATACCATTCACAATAGTAAATAAAAAAATCAAATACTTAGGAATAAATTTAACTAAAGAGGTAAAAACCTTATACATCGAGAACTATACAAGATTGTTCAAAGAAATCAAAGAAGACCTAAATAAATGGAAGAATATTCCCTGTTCATGGATAGGAAGACTGAATATTATTAAGATGTCTATCCTACCAAAACTGATCTACACATTCAACGCAATCCCAATAAAAATCAACACAGCCTTCTTTAAGGAACTAGAAAAACTAACTATGAAATTTATTTGGAATAAAAAGAGGCCCCGAATAGCCAAAGACATATTGAAAAAGAAAAACGAAATAGGAGGAATCACACTTCCTGACTTCAAAACATACTACAAAGCTACAGTAGTGAAAACAGCATGGTACTGGCATAAGGAGAGACACACAGACCAATGGAATCGAATTGAAAGTTCAGATATAGAACCTCATGTATATAGCCATATAATATTCGATAAAGCCACCAAACCCTCACAACTGGGAGAGAATGGCCTATTCAACAAATGGTGCCTGGAGAACTGGATAGCTATATGTAGAAGAATGAAAGAGGATTACCATCTCACACCTTATACAAAGATCAACTCAAGATGGATCAAAGACCTAAATATAAGAGCCAAGACCATAAAGACCTTAGAAAGCAGTGTAGGGAAACATCTACAGGACCTTGTAATAGGAAATGGCTTCATGAATATCACACCAAAAGCACGAGCAGCAAAAGAACAAATAGATAAATGGGACTACCTCAAAATTAAAGCCTTCTGCACCTCAAAGGAGTTTGTCAAGAAAGTAAAAAGGGAACCCACACAATGGGAGAAAATATTTGGCAACCATATATCTGATAAGAGACTTATAACTTGCATATATAAAGAACTCATAGATCTCGAAAACAAAAAGATAAACAACCCATTTAAAAAATGGGAAAAAGATTTAAACAGACACTTCTCCAAAGAAGAAATACAAATGGCTAAAAAGCACATGAAAAAATGCTCCAAATCCCTAGCTATCAGGGAAATGCAAATCAAAACTACAATGAGATACCATCTTACTCCCATAAGATTGGCAGCCATGAAAAAAACAGTAGAATACAAATGCTGGAGAGGATGTGAAGAAAGGGGAACACTCATCCATTGCTGGTGGGAATGCAGAAGGATCCAACCATTCTGGAGGACAGTTTGGCAGTTTCTCAAAAAATTATCCATAGATTTGCCATATGACCCAGCAATACCACTGCTGGGTATATACCCATCAGATCTGAAAACAAGGACACAAACCGATATATGTACACCAATGTTCATAGCAGCATTGTTCACCATCGCCAAAAGTTGGAATCAATCCAAAAGTCCATCAACAGATGAGTGGATCAATAAAATGTGGTATATACACACAATGGAATACTACTCAGCTGTAAGAACCAATACACTACAATCGCACGTGATAACATGGATGAACCTTGAGAATCTTATGTTGAGTGAAGCAACCCAGGCATTGAAGGACAAATACTATATGACCTCAATGATATGAAATAAGTTAACTGCCTCAGAGAGCTAGAGTCTGGAAAAGTGGCTTACTGGAAATCGGGGGGTGGAGGAAGGCTGTGAGTTAATGTCTGTAGGGGTGGAATCTGTGATGAGCTGGGGGTAAGTATGAGCACAAAGAAGGGACAAAATGGGGGCAAGGGGTTACCTTCGGGTGGGGTTTTCTGGGTTTGAGGGGGGCTGGGGATGGGAAGAGGGTTAATATGGTCCAAGAAATAGGTGGGAGGGAGGGGCAACATACAAACATGGGAGAGTGCCAGAAGTTCATTGAGAACTAAATGTTGAGTAAAACGTATCAAAGTATAAGTAGGAGGGTTACCTGGTTAGGACGCTCAGGGGGTATGGTCTGATGCGGGACGGACTCCGGAGGGAATAGCTGAAGGCTCATTTTGCCAAGGTGGGTTCTACCATTGGGTGGGGTGGACCCATATCCTGGGGAAGACTAATGCCGTCGAATAGAGAGAACTGTATCTCTCGTGAGAAAGGACGGCTCCCAGGGCATTAGATTGGCAGGCGTTGTGGGCCCTAAGGGGAGGGGAAAATGGACGTGCAATGGATGGAACAAAGGTAAATAAGGGGGCAAAAGAGGAGTTATGTGAGAGTACACGAGGATGAATATAAAACAGCTAATATTACACCAAAAACATATAGGGGACGACAGACTAATAATGAAAACCATAAGACAAAACATAGGATAACTAAAAAATTTAGAAAACTGTACAACCTAAAGTATGGACCACATAGTAAGCACAAATGTTACCTTGTTTGAAAACTATAGTTTCGGAATCTGTACATCAGTTTCAGGAAATATGATATGAATAAGTTAAAAGATTATTGCTGTGGAAGGGAAAAGGTTTTATGGTGGATCTGGGGAAATACTGTATATTGTATATATGAATTTTGGTGATCTAAGACTCTTGTGAAGCTGACATTATGTTGGGATTCACTTTACGGGAAGTTTTGGATCACAGAGTGGTTCAACAATGGCAGCGGAGGAATACTGATATGGGATGTTATTGACAGGATATATATGGTTGACAGGGAGTTATACAGGGCATATGCCCAGGGTATATGGTAATGTCTATATATACTCATAGTGGAAACAATTAATAACAACAGCTAGAGGGGTACTGGGCTCCTGGCCGGGGGGTCACTGTTGTGGGCCCTGGGAGAGCAGCAGCAATCCTCCAGGTGCAACGGCAAGAACCAGGAAGGAAGGAGGGCCCAACAGTGGGCTCTTGATACTAATGGCTACACTTTTGAGCCTATGCACCTGCAATAAGAACAAGGCCTAGAGTAGCATTGTGCCTGGGGGTTTCCTCCTGACAGCCTTCATGTTACTCAAATGTGGCCACTCTCACAGCCAAACTCAGCGTGTAGATGTGATGCATTCCCCCCAGCGTGGGACACGACACCCGGGGATGAGCCTCCCTGGCACCGAGGGATCACTACCACATACCAGCTGAAGAAGCAACTAGAAAATGACCTTGAATTAAAGATTCAATGCGGAACAGCAGAATATACCTGTCTACATATAATAACATGACTTCGGGAAGCGGTTTGACCTAATGTAAGGGGGAAATGGAAAGGAGAAATGAGATTATAAGGCTGTGAGTCTCTAAAAAAGAGTCTGGAGGTTGTCAGAAGGAATACCCCTATGTACAACTGAACAGAGTCTAAGAGACAGATAAGGTAGATACAACCCCAGGTATTGGTTCTTTTGAGGGATAAAGAGACCCACGGGTTCTATGGTCATGGCAGAAGGGGTTCACTGCCATGACAGATGGCCCTTCTTTGGAGCTGGTGTTTCTGCGTGATGGAAATGGACTCAGAGGGGATCTCTTTTCACAAGACTTGCATGCTACTTTATTGGAATTGTAGTTGGTGCTGGGTTTAAGATATATGTAGGGGATTTGAATCTCTGGACTGATAATATGACACCCAGGCCCAGAGCCTCAACAGACTTCAGCTCCTACACTTTGACTTATTGGACTAACTCCACTCAGCTAACATGGAGTTGAAGAAGGTCAACCACCACAACATGGAGCCTAGAGTGTCTACAACTAGAAGCAGGAAGAGTGCATCCAGTACCCATGTGCAATCTAAGCCCTCACTTGACATAGGTGTGCAATGGTCACAACCAATCCAATGTCCACAGAGAAAATGTGGAATGGGTGTGGGAACGGTAGCCATGGGGGCTGCTGGGTGTAGGGAACGGGAGGAAGAGATGAGATGTGGAGGCGTTTTCGGGACGTGGAGTTGTCCTGGATAGTGCTTCATGGACAATTACGGGACACTGTAGATCCCCCCAGGGCCCACTGGATGGAACGTGAGAGAGTCTGGGCTATGATGTGGACCATTGACTATGGGGTGCAGTGATGCTCAGAGATGAACTTTCCAGGTGCAATGGATGTATCACGATGATGGGAGAGAGTGTTGCTGTGGGGGGAGTGGGGGGCGGGGGCGGTGGGGTTGAATGGGACCTCATATATATATATTTTTATTGTAATTAAAAATAATAATAATAAATAAATATTAAAAAATAAAAATAAAAAAAAATAAAAAAAATAAAAAAAAATAAAAATCCATTTTATCCAGTATTAATATTGCTACTCCAGCTCTTTTTTGGTTACTATTTGAGCAGAATGTCTTTTTCCAGGCTTTCACTTTCAAGCTGGTTGTATCCTTAAATCTGAGGTGAGTCTCTTGTAGACAGCATATAGATGCCCTCCCCCTTATTAAACCATTTTACCTTTTGATTAGGGAGTTCAAACCATTAACATTCAGTTTATTACTGTAAAGGCATTTCTTACTTCATCCACTTTATCCTTTGGCTTTCCATTATCATATGTTACTATTGTCTGTCTTTTTACACTTTAATTTATCCTTCCTAATAATCTTCATTTCTACACTTTTCTCCAAGTCTCTCCCTTGTTTTTTCTTTCCAGTTACAGCACTACCTTTAGTATCTCCTGTAGTTCTGGTCTTTTGGTGACATACTTTCAGTTTTTATTTGTCTGTGAAGACATTAAATTCACCCTCATTTTTTTTTAAAGGACATATTGGGGATTGAAGCTGAGACCTTGCGTATGCAAAGCAGGCACTCAACCACTGAGCTACACCAACTCCCCTCACCCTCATTTTTTAAGGACAGCCTTGCTGGCTACGGAATTCTTGGCTGGCAGTTTTTCTCTTTCAGTACCTTAAATATACCATACCACTTTCTTCTTACCTCCATTGTTTCTCAGGAGAGGTTGGCACTTAATTTTACTGAGTTTCCCTTCTATGTGATGCTTTGCTTTTCTCTAGCTGCTTTCAGAATCCTCTATCTCTGATATTTAACATTCTGAATATTAGGTGTCTTGGAGTAGGTCATTATGTTTGGATTCATTATGTTTGGGTTGTGTTGTCCTTCTTAGATATTGATATTTATGTCTTTCATAAGGATTGGGAATTTTTTGGTTATTTTTTCCTCCAAGAATCTTTCTGCCCCTTTTCCATTCTCTTCTTCTGGGATGCCAATAATGTGTATGTTTGTGCATTTCATGTTGTCATTAAATTCCCTGAGACCCTGTTCCATTTTGTCCATTCTTTTCTCTTTCTGTTCTCCTGTTGAATTTTCAAGTTCATGTTCTGTTTTTGATATCACTAACTCTGTCTCAATCAATTCAAACCTGCTGTTATGAGACGCTAATGTAACCTTCCAGATGGCTCTGTTGTCTGTTTGCATGTTGTTTTTGCTCATTATCTGTTCTTGTCTACTTGTTTTTTGCTTGTTGTCTATTTGTTTTTTCTTTAGGAGGCACTGGGAACCCAGGATTTGTCATGTGGGAGGTGGGTGCTTAACTACTTGAGCCACATCTGCTCCCTACCCTTTTGTTTTGCTCGTTGGCTACTCGTTGTTTGCTCATTGTTGTGCTCATTGTTTTTAATTGTTGTCTGCTCATTATTTTTACTCATTGTCTGCTCATTGTTTTTTCTTTTTTCCTTGTTGTCTGCTCATTATTTTGCTCATTATCTTCTCCCTGTTTTTGCTCAATGCCTGCTCCTTGTTTGTTTTTCTTCTTTAGAAGGCAATGGGAACCGAACCTGGAACCTCCCATATGGGAGGCAGGTGCTCAATTGCTTGAGCCACATCTGCTCCTATAATATTTTTTAATCTCCTTCACTGTGTCTTTCATTTCTATAAGCTCTGTCACTTTTCTTTGCTGGCTTTCAAATTGTTTTTATGGTCACCCAGTGTCTTCTTAATATCCTTTATCTCTTTAGTCATATTTTCCTTCAACTCTTTGAATTGATTTATAAGATTTATGTGGTTACCATTGATTAGTTGTGTTAAATCCTGTATCTCATCAGGATATTTGATTTGTTCCTTTGGCTGGGCCATCTCTTAGTGTTTCTTAGTATGGCTTGTAATTTTTTGCTTACGTTTAGGCAGCTGAATATGTTGGTGAATTTACTCTGATGGTCAATTTCTCTCTCTTGTCTGGTCTTTTTTTTCCCCCAAGCTCCTCTTTGATTTTTGGTTCATCCCCCCGCCCTTTTGTTCTCCTTGCTAAAATTAAATTTTTATACATTGTGTGTCTGAAAGAATAGATTTATCATAACTTTTTAAGCTTTTGCATTTTAGAACCTGTAAGAAGTAAAAAGTGAAGTTACATATCAAAAAATACAATACAGCAGTATTGGCATTTATGATTCTCATTATGGTTACCTTTAACAAAGATCTTCATTTTTTTTGTCGCTTTGATCCACTGTCTAGTGACCTTTCCTTTAGTTGGAAGATCTCCCTTTAGCATTGCTTGTAGGGCAGATCTAGTGGTGATGAACTCCCTCTGTTATTGTTTTCAGAGGGAGTGCTGAGGTTTGAGCTCAGCTGAGGGCAACCAGGCATATAGCAGGGCTCATGTCCTCTTGAGCTGGTATGTGGGCCCAGC
Source organism: Dasypus novemcinctus (assembly GCF_030445035.2). Lineage (NCBI taxonomy): Eukaryota > Metazoa > Chordata > Mammalia > Cingulata > Dasypodidae > Dasypus > Dasypus novemcinctus. Next base: position 82,469,692 of record NC_080684.1, on the reverse strand, counting down.
CTTTTTGAGCCTCTTGGGTACTTCTGTTTTCTTGTGTTCCTCTCTCTCATTTTGCAGAATCAAACATGCCAGCCCCCTTTCCCTCTGTTTGTGTCTGTTTGTATCAGATCCTGCAGGAGGGTAGAGACTCAGTCTGAGTCATACCTCACTGACATAGTGCAATCAAAAGGATCTCATACACAAAAATGGATTAGTTCAAACACATGATCTTTCTCTTTCATCAAATTCAAAGTGCCACAGGCTCTGTTCACATTTTTCCACCCTTCTTTCTTTCTGCTTCTCCTCCTCAGCCTGAATAATTTCAGTTGTCTTGTCTTTGAGATCACAGATTCTTTCTTCTGCCAGCTCTTATCTGCTGTTGAAAGCTTTCTGTTATTGTGGTTTTCAACTTCAGTATTTTTGTTTGGGTCCTTTTAAAAATTTCTTTCTCTTTACTTAGACTATCATACTGTTTATTCATTGTTTTCCTGATATCCTGTAGTTCTTTCTCTCCATGAGCATTTTGAGGATCTTTTTTAAAAAACATTTTTGTCTCATATATCCAAAGTCTCATCTTCTTTATTGATAGTTTCTGGGTTTTTATCTTGTTCCTTTGGATGAGTCATCATTTTCTTTTTCTTTTTTTTTTGGGGGGGGGGGGAGTTGTCTCCTAATCTTTTGTTACATACTACACATTTTAATGTTTTAAAGTATTAACCCTGGTATTTATTCCCTGAGCTGTCAGTTCCTCAGATTTGTACCCAGTTAGTGATATGACAGATATTTCCTTGAGTGCCTGGATAAATAGAAACAAACCAAAGCAAAAAACACCATTCACAGTCTTTTAAAAATTGAGTCTCCTTCATAGTTTAGCCCTCCTGTGCAGAAAATCATCCTGAGATGAAAGTGAAGTACAGGGTCTTTTCTGTCATTTCTGAGCCTGAGAATTTTCCTGGGTTTGTTCTTGCTTGTCTTAGGAATTCTCTTGTTTAACAGGAATTCCAATGTTCCCTTCTATTCCCTCTGTAATAGACTTTCTTCCCCCCTGGGTCTGCAAGTTGCTTCTGCCTGCAGTGGAAGCTCTTGGAGGGTGAGCACATAAGAGTTTCCTGGTCCAGTCTTTCAGGCTGCCACCTGATAGATTGGCACTGACATATAGGCACTGCATTGTGGGCCACGAACTCACGGTGGTAAATTCAGGTTGGCTTCAGACTACACTGGGGAGAGGGTAGGGGAAGGGCCAGCAAGGGCTCTATGAGCTTCTCCTACCACTTTTTAAAAAAAGCAATTTTACTGAGATATATTCACATACCATACTATCCATTCAAAGTTTACAATCAATGGCTTTTAGTGTAATCAGAGTTGTGCACTAATCACCACAATCAATTTTAGAACATTTTCAGTACTCAAAAACAAAAACAAAACACCCTTAGCAGTTACCTCCCAATCCCTCTATCCTTCCCTAGCCCTAAATAACCACGAATCTAATTCTGTCTCTATAGATTTATTTACATTTACATTTTATACAAATGGAATCATACCATATATAGTACTTTGTGTCTGGTTTCTTTCACTTAACGTAATGCTTTTTAAAATTATTATAATTTTTTTTTAATTAGACAAGTTGTAGCTTCACATAAAGTCTTATAAAAAGTACATTCCCTATTTCTTTTGGGAAAAATACTCCCCTATTTTTTTTCTCCTACCACTTTTTAAAACTTTTAAAAATTGACATTTATCATTCATACATGAACATCCATAAACAATAAGTGTATATTATAAGTTGTGAATTTACGAAACAAACATGCATATCATCATACAGGGCTCCCATATGTTACCCCACCACCTACACCTTGCATTGTTGTGAAACAATTGTTTCAAACTATGAAAGCGCATCTTCAAAACATTAGTACTGGGAAAAGGATATGGCTCAACCAATTGGGCCCCCGTCTACCATATAGGAGGTCCAGAGTTTGATGCCCAGGGCCTCCTGGTGAGGGCACGCTGGCCCACGCGGTGAGCTGGCCCATGTGGAGTGCCAGCTCCTGCAGAAATGTGGCCCCATGCAGGAGAGCCGTCTTGTGCGGGAATGTTGCCCCACTCAGGAATGCCAGCCAACATGGAGAGCTGATGTAGCAAGATGACACAACAAGAGACCCAGAGGAGAGAAAATAAGAAGGCATAGCAGAACAGGGGAGCTGAGGGGGCGGAAGAGAGTAATCACCTCTCTCCCACTCTGGAAGGTCCCAGGATTGGTTCCCAAATCTGCCTAATGAGAATACAAGCAGACACAGAAGAACACACAGTGAATGGACACAGAAAGCAGACAATGGGGGGATTGGTGGTGGTGGTGGTGAGAAATAAATAAATAAAAATAAATCTTTAAAAATAAACAAACAAAAAAACTTTACTACTATCTCTAGTATTTTCCCCCCAACCCATGCAGTTAGTGACACCCTGCATTAGTATTATATACTTGTTATAGTTCTTGAGAGAATGTTCTCGTATTTGTTCCATTAACCACAGTCCATCTTCTACCACAGGATTCATTGTGTTATACAGTCCCATGCTTTGCACAACCCGTTCAAAGTGTACACTCAGTGGCTCCCATATTCATCACTGAGTTGTGTTGTCATTATTCTCTTAACACTTTTTAGAGCAACATTTTCTTGATTTGGCACTTGCTCAGTTACTGCAACCTTTTAACTGTTTTTCAGAGTATTGAGGGAGATGGCTCTGCCAGTTTTTGCTAAATATTCAACGATTCTGTGGAGAAATGGCACCCTGGAGCATCTTACTCTGCCATCTTGGTCTTCCAGTAAAGTGAATCTTTTCAGTCATCCTGCTTTGAAGACTAAAGCTGCACCCTAAACATATAATGTGGTTCTGAACAGTGAGGCCATCTTGTGAACACTTTGGAAAGTTCTGGTTTCTGACCTGCAGCACTCTTTCCATTCCTGATCTGCACACCCTCATGTTCAGCTTTGAAAGTGGAGCTGCCACATACTCAAGAGGGCCTTTGGTATTTCCTGAACTAAATCTTCTGGAATGAGTCTAAGATTCAACTGCCAAATCCAAATTCCATTATATGCAGGCTGCTTAGTGTTGTAGAAGGATTTCATGCCAAGTGTTCAGTATGTGTGTATATGTCCACCATATCACCTGTTCACAGATAGGCACATCCATGAATCATCTTGTTGAAATGGCAAGTCTTACAACAGAAGTGTTCTGCTGGAAACATAATAAGAGTGTGGACAGAAGCAGGGGCAGATTAGTGAGATACTGTTTATAAAAAGAAAACTATTTCTAGACATTCCTAGTCTCAGCCCTTTGTGTAATTTTTTTTTTTTATAAACATATGGTCGATTCTGAGAAAATATGTTAACCTCTGTGTGTGAGATTTTTATTAAAATGAGGAATAGGTGAGTCATAGTTTCTAAGAATTTCTCTTTCCCTGGTCAAAGCCCTAGTCAAATATGAGTATCTTCTAGAAATATGACTTGCATCGTGATAAGTAAATTTATCTTTGCTTAATAGGGTATGTTAATACTTGACACATCACTTTGAAGATTTTGCCTTTCCATGCTGCAAATTGACAACCTCTACCCGATTCTTTATATTATCAGTCTATTTTTCAATCCTTCTTAGGCATGTCAGGCGTAATTTTCCTTTTTAATTTTCAACTTCTCTTATTTCTGTTTTTTTTTTTTTCCCTCCCCTGAAACAAAATTTTCTTGTAGAGAAACAAAAAAACTAAATAGTATGGCGGCGGATGGCCCAGTGGTTAGGGCGTCCGTCTACCACATGGGAGGTCCGCGGTTCAAACCCCGGGCATCCTTGACCTCTGTGCAGCTGGCCCATGCGCAGTGCTGATGCCGTAAGGGGTGCCCTGCCACGCAGGGGTGTCCCACGCATAGGGGAGCCCCACACGCAAGGAGTGCGCCCCGTAAGGAGAGCCGCCCAGTGTGGAAGAAAGTGCAGCCTGCCCAGGAATGGCGCCGCACACACAGAGAGCTGACACAAGATGACGCAACAAAGAGAAACACAGATTCCCGTGCTGCTGACAACAACAGAAGTGGACAAAGAAGATGCAGCAAATAGACACAGAGAACAGACAACTAGGGTGGGGGCAGAAGGGGAGAGAAATAAATAAATCTTAAAAAAAAAAAAAACACAAAAACTAAATGTAGATTTTGACCAAAAAATGCTTTCCTTCTCCTTTCAGCCAATTAAGCTTTCTTGGATTATCTTTTTGGGTTGAAATATCACATACTGTTCTGAATAACTGAATTATGAAACAAATGCCGATCTGAATTTCAACTATTCTAAGCTTGTACAGGGAGATCAAGGAACCGGAAACAAAAACAAAGAACACAGAAAATTGGAACACATTGTGAATCTCTGTCTGAAAAATGTATCACAAACCTTCAAATGTGGCTGTGATACTAACAGACTATGCTTGTCTAGCGATTTCCAGTTTCCATAGTGCTTTTATGTCTATTAGCTCAGGACCAACCTAAAGGGAAGTGCAGGACAGGTATTATTGTTTTCTTTTTACAAAGGACAGCTTGCACTGAGCAGAGACTGAGTGCTTAGCACACAGCAGCCCAGCCTGTGAACACTGAAACTGGTTTTCAAACCTTGGTCTGCTGACCCTAAACTCTAGCTTTTTTCCACTTCACCACAAATTCCACTGGCTTGGGTTACCCTGGAAAGGTATCCTGTGTCCAACTAGTAGGACCCAAGGGCTTTGATTTTGCATTCCTGGGTCTCCTCCAGCCCCACACCCTCCATCTGCATACTATAAATGCTTTCTCCTTGGAAGAACTCCAGATGGGGAAATATTTTGGTACTAGCTCGAGTTAAATACTGAAACCTTATTTGCAATTCCTGCTTATGCACAGACACTTAAAGGATTCCAGTGGGAAACAAGTGTGAGTCTGTGGCATCCCTTCTTGGGGCAATGGGAGAGTAGATGATGAGCTGAGGGAAATTAAATTATCCAGTTCCCTGTCCAGCACAGCTGCCAGGACCTAACCTGAATTGATATTCAGGGGAAGAACCAGCAGAGAACTCTGAATCAGATTTCAGTGGTTCCACCTCTAATGGGATTTTCTCATGGGTCTGGCAAGAGCCAGGCTGGATTTAAAGTGAAATTAAGCTGTGGACCCAGGGGGACAGCACAGGAAATTACAAATGATGACTGCTTGTCTTGATAGCAGCATCTGGTCAAAGAGGCCCCATCCAGGGCCCCTGGTATGTGGGAAATGGGGATGCATTGTGTCTGGCTTTGAGTCTCAAGGGAAAGTTGTTTCAGCTCTGAAAAGAGACTCAGAGAATTGATTCTTTTTCTTTACTAGCCATGTGATCTTGGGTTAGGCACAGTACCTCTCCAAGTCTCAGTTTCTTAATCTGTAAATAAGAGAGTAATAATCCTTGCCTCACAGGTATTTTTTCAGTTGTGAAAAGCATTTTATAAGGGCTCTACAAATGTAGAGCTTATTATTGTCATTAATTACACCTATGTTTCTTGCAGGAAACGGGGATAGAGAAGCATTAGAAGTAAGTGGAGGTACTGAAGAGAAGAAAAAGGAACAGAGATGACATTAAAGAAAATTTTAAAGTGTTTATAGGCACCCAGAACCCGTGTGAGGAGCTTTCAGAATGCAGTTATAGAGCTTAATTGTTAATCCAAGCCTTCGCATTAAATGGCACAAAGCCAAAATGGAATAGGGTCGTAGCGAGGGGTAACATCAAAGGAGCATCGACAATGTCCAAGCAGCACTGAAGATGCCATTATCTCATTAAACCTTCACAGGAAGTAGGTACAATGCCATTTTTAGGGAAGAGGAAATCAGGAAACTGAGGCTCAGGAACATTGAAGAACTTACTCAGGACCACATCAATATTAATCAATAGAGCTGGGACTTGCCTACTTCTAAAGCACATCCTTATCTAAAGACAAATTAGCCAATAAATAAAGCACAAACCAGGCAGTCATAGGACATGTTATCAAAGGGGTGAGGGCTGCGAGAAAAAAAGGCAGCTCTGACAGCGAGGGTATCCAATTTGTCCTGTTTGCCTGTGATTTTCTCAGTTTAGGGACCCAAAGTCCTGTATCCCAGGAACCCCCTCAGTCCTGGGCAAACTGGGATGGTTGGTCACCCTGCAGCTGACAGCTGGCAGCAAGTAAGTCAGGCAGTCCCCTTGCTGGATGTAAGCAATTTCACAGAATATCAGCATCAGATGAGGACTTTTGCAACTGTGATGGAGCAAGACGAGAACAAGACCACTGCACAGAGACCACGCCCCAGCAGAGATAAAAACACTGTGAAAGCACAAAAATGACCAAACATCCCCCTCTCCTGGCCAACAGGAATGATCACTGCTTCTTCTACAAAGACAACTAGCCCTGCATTTTACTCCTGTTCACTAGATTGCACCACTTTTCTGACTTTCTGATAGCACCCAATCTGGAAAGAACCTTGTCTTCTTGAAGGCTCCCCCATTCAGTGAACACAAGCCCAACTCCTATCCCAAGCCCTTCCTGACGCGCTCTTTCAGAGACTCTACATGGTCCCCGAGGGTGTGAGATGTCCTTGCTGCAGCGTGGAGAAAACCCAACTCTGACTACGGGTGTGTTCCTACGGGGTCTTTGGCTGGAGGGGCTTACAGGAAGGACGGTCTGTGAAGAGGGACCACCCCTTAACTTGTCATATTGTAGTGCTCTGTTTCTGAGCCGGTCTCTACAGCTAACCCAGATTTTTCTTCATAGCAGAATAGCCTCATGAAAATAACTCACGTTTATTGCAGATTCCCTTTAGCCAGACACTGTGCTAAGCTCTCTTCATGGATTTAATACTCATTTAATACTCACTGCACTTTCTGAAGTAGGTGCTGTGATGCTTTGCATTCTTTAGAGCAGAAGAGGAGCTGAATAGAACAATGGAAATTGTCCAGAGCTAGAAAGTGGCAGAACTGGATTCAGAACCAACTGAATTAGACTCCAGGGTCCCATTGGCATCCACAGAACATTTAATGTTTGAGAGAATAAATAAATGACGTACTTGTCTTCAAATGATTCAGAGAAGGTCTTGGAATAATAATAATACTAAGGTATCCTACCCTGGGCCAGACACTGTTCTGAACACTTTATGTATATTGACTCACTTCACTCTCATAACTGTCCCATGCAGTTGGTACTATTATTGTCCCTATTTTAGAGATGAGGAAATTGAGGCACAAAGAAGTTCGTAGAATATTTATGTAGAGCTTATAAAGGAATAAGGGTTTTTTTTTTTTTTTTAAGAGATTTATTTATGGCTAGCTCTCCATGTGGGGCAGCACTCCTGCATGGGACAGCACTCTACGAGGGCCAGCTCGCCACACAGGCCAGCTTGCCCTCACCAGGAGGCCCTGGGCATTGAACCCTGGACCTCCCATATGGTAGATGGGAGCCCAATTGCTCGAGCCACATCCGCTTCCCTGAATAAAGTATTTTTATATTTTTCATTCTTTCTGAACAAACAGCCCTGTGAAGTACTATATATCAAATAATTTAAGATGCCATTAGTTTAAGGTGCAACATTATTTTATGTGTCACTAAGAAAAAAGCTATCAACTACATTTGTAAGAAGCCCTGGCTTGTATCCAATATTAAGACATGCTAAAATACAAGAAAAAGGTGCATTTTAGAATAGATAAAATGGAGTAGGTATTATTAATTCCCTTTGTACAGAATGAAAAACCTGGGATTCAGGAATGAGGTACATTTCTCAAGACTACAAAAGTGGCAAAGGAAGGACTTGAATCCAGGCATTCTGTTCTATTCTAAATGTTATGGACATCTTTGATCCCTGAATATAAAAGAGGGCTTATTGGGCTGTCTGACTCAATGGCATGTCTGAGACAGCAGCCTTTTTGGGAACACTTTGTGCTGTTCACATCTTGTCTTGTGTGTGGCCAAATACGTCCTCTAAATGCAGGGTGAACTCTTCTCTCTGATTAAAAAAAAATGTAAAAAAAAAAAATCCATTTATTTATTTATTTATTCCCCTGCCCCTCCCCACATCTCCCCCACCCCACTGTTTTTGCTGTCTGTGTCCATTTGCTGTGTGATCTTCTGTATCTATTTCTCTTTTGGTCTTCTCATCTTTTTCCTCTAGGATTCACTGGGATTTGATCCTGGGGACCTCTGATGTGACAGAGTTTCCCTGTCAATTGCGCCACCTCAGTTCCTGGTCTCTGCTGTGCTTCACCTTGACTCTCCCCTTCGTCTTTCTTTTGTTGCTTCATCATCTGGCTGCGTGACTCACTCGCAGGGTCACTGGCTCACCACACGGGCACTCGGCTCGCCATGCAGGCACTGGCTCGCCGCATGGGCACTTGCTCACCACGTTGGCACTCACGTGAACACTCAGCTGGCCACGAGGGCACTTGTGTGGGCACTTGGCTCCCTGTGTGGGCACTCGACTCGCCATGCGGGCACCCACATGGATACTCAGCTTGCCACGCGGGCACTTGACTCACTGCATGGGCCCTCGGCTCACTGCATGGGCACTCGGCTTGCCATGCGGGCACTCGGCTCACCGTATGGGCACTTGGCTCACTGAATGGGCACTTGGCTTGCCATGCAGGCACACTTTCTCTTCTTCTTTTTCACCAGGAGGCCTCAGGGATTACACCCAGGTCCTCGCATAAGTAGGTGGAGGCCTTATCACTTGAGCCACGTCCGCTCCCCTCTCTTTGCTTTTTAAGTTTGGTTAGAAGTTAGGTTTCCTGTAGGTCCTTTGACCAATGAACTTGCATGAATGAGATTACCATGAGTGGGAAACTTCTCTTTCCAAGTCCCAGAGATGCTCTGTTGATTTTTTTCCCCCTACCTCCCCGGGCTGCCTCAGCTGTGATTTAGATCAGGGATTGTTAAACTGCTTTTGGCTATCTTGGGTCAGAAATCCTATAATAAGGAGTTCGACTCCATTAAAAAAATTTTTTTTTGGACTGCTGACAACTTTTAAGCCTCACGTCCTCTGCCTTTATCTCCACTCCACATTTCAGCCAGCTGATAAAAAGCCGGAGTGCTTTCTCCTTTTGCATTGGCAGGAGATTCAAACCATGCAAGTCCCCTACCTGTATGTGGGAGCACTTACCCCAGCTCCAGCCTCTAACCACAATAAGTAATCTCAGATTGTCTCCTTTCCTTGCTCTCTCAAACCATTTTGGATGTGATTAGGAGTGCTCCTGCACTCTCCCCAGAACAGTCTCAATTATATAGATAATAAACCTTTTAATACTCTCTTGGTGAGTGTGTATGAGGCATCATCAGTCTTGACATCCAAAATCAAATTTGGGCAGGAGCCCCTCCTGTTTCTGCAGAGTAGCTCTGACAGATTCCTAAGAACAACTCATCTGAAGGTCATGTCAGCTTAGAGCTATTTAACAAATTTTAACAGAGAAAACTATTAATCATTTCTACTTAGCTATTTTTAAAATGAAGAGGAATCCTGCTCAGCAGTCCACATTTAACTAAAACCCTGTAGACAAGTCTCAGTAGCATTTTACTGTGGTTTGCTCACAAGATTGAAGAGCTGGCAGGAAGGGGAGGCTGTATGAGGTTCAACCATCCTGTGTGGGCCAGGACATGTGACGACAAAGGCAGGCAAGAGGAAGACATTCTATGTCGTCAATCAGAATAGGTGAGCAGAGAGAATTGGGGTGGTCTTAGAAGGCTCTTCTGGAGTGAGTGAGATATGGAATAGCTAAATCAGGCAGAAAAAGAAAAAGGAACAAAAAAGACAAGTTAGACAAAGGATGAGATTATGAAATTGAGGGAAAATAATAAAAAGAAGAAAGAATGGAAAACTAAAACTAATGAATTGTCAGAGATGCCAGGTATTATTAAGAAATAGAGGGAAGTGGATTTGGCCCAATGGATAGGGCATCTGCCTATCACATGGGAGGTCCAAGGTTCAAACCCAGGGCCTCCTGATCCATGTGATGGGTTGGTCCATGAGCAGTGCTGATGTATGCAAGGAGTGCTGTGTCACGCAGGTATGTCCCCTGTGTAGGGGAGCCCCACGTGCAAGGAGTGCGCCCCATAAGGAAAAAAGTGCAGCCTGCCCAGGAGTGGTGCCGTGTACACATGGAGAGCTGATGCAGCAAGATGATGCAATGAAGAGAGACAGATTCCCACAGAAGAACACACAGCGAATGGACACAGAGAGGAGACACCTGGGGGGGAGGGGGGGGAAGGGGAGAGAGAGAGAGAGAGAAAAAAGAAATGGAAGAAAAATAAAAAAGGAGTAATTAGAAAAGGAGAAGAGAATAAATGAGATAAACAGTAATATGAGGAAACAATATTCCTATCTTGTATAGGCTTTTAATCAAGAACCACTAAGTTTTACCACATGAGGGTTAAAACCTACCCACTCTTGGGGGATGATATGAATAGGATAAGCTAGTTTGTGTTTGGACATGATTCACACAGTAATTACAAGGTCTAACAATGCTGTTTCCAAGAATGAATCATTAATCACCATTTCCAATGATGTTGAAACCATAATGTGAAAACCCATACCAACACTTTCCAGGTCAATTTCAAGCTCTGTTATAAGAGATAGGGAGAGAAATCGATGGCATATTATTTTCCTGATTCAGAGTCGACATTTCAAACAGCACAGTGTGAAAATATAAAGACAGTGCCCTTTTAAAGGTCAGTAGTGATTTCCATTACAATCCCTGATTTATCAGTCAGCCCAGAAGATTTATTCTAGGCTGGGATGTAACATAAGAGTTGACTCTACACATGGGAAAGCAAAGCAGAAAAAAATTACTTAGTAACTTTAAGGTTCCTTTTCCCCCTCTCCCATTTCCCCTTTGAGCTCAAAAGGCAGGCACCTGAAAAGACCTAATCCTCAGACATTTACATTTGGGGTTTTCTATCTGTTTTGCCCAAGTGATACATTCTCTTTAACCCTTTCACAGAGGATCTGCTCACAATAGCCTGAGAAGTCTGGGGAAAATGGCTTTCAGAGTTTCCCCTTCTTGGCATCTTGGAGAAGTATTCTTGAAGAGTGTTAAGGGAATCCTGCCTTCCACGCCTCCTGCATTCCTCTGTCTTACTTTGTCAGCCAGAGGGCCTGCTTCCAGAATTTCTTAGGCCATTTAAACATCTAGGAAAAGATTCAATACAAAGGATCTCAAATATTTATGAAAGGGCAATCCCTTGTGGCTCATGCTGACAAAAGTGAGGTTCTTATCTTCACCTGTAGCTCAGCGATTGGGAGTGTTTTGGATCAAATCACAGAACAAATTGGCTGGGAGGCTGTGGAGCAAGCCATGCAGCTGAATGTAGACCAACAAAAGGCAATGGAAACGATTATTTTGTACTTCTTTCTTTCTTTCTTTTTTAAGTTATGTTACTAGTCAGTAGTACTACAAAAAGTCCCAAAAGTGATTCAAAATGGCTACATTAATTAGGCTCTTTGAGCCTCTGGTTATTTTTTAACTTGAGAGTGCTGCTATCTCCTGTAATCATTGACGTTAACCTCTGGACTTAACGCTTGTGGTTGAATTCAGAAACCTTAAAGAGAGATTCTGAAAAAGGGTGTATTTGGAGTCAAGGCTATTTGGGAGTGGGAAGTGGAAACTTCTTTTCCACTCCTGATGTTTCCCTCCACCTGGTGAACTAGGAACCCCATTAGTTTACTGGCCGCTCTTTCCTCTCTCGCTACCTACGGCAGGTGGGGTGATGCTTCTGATGAGTGAGCTTGGAAGAAGCGACACACTGGGGCCCAAAGCCTTGTGCCTTTGCTCTTGGTTGTTTTTTTAAATTTTTTAAAGTTTTAAATTTATTTCTCTCCCCTTTCCCGCCACCCCTCCCCCAGTTGTCTACTCTCTGTGTCCCTTCGCTCTGTGTTCTTCTGTGTCCACTTGCATTCTTGCCAGTGGCACCGGGAATCTTTGTCTCTTTTTGTTGTGTCGTCTTGCTGAGCCAGCTCTCCTTGTGTATGGCGCCAACCTGGGCAGGCTGCACTTTTCTCGTGCTGGGTGGCTCTCCATACGAGGTGCACTCTTTGCACGTGGGCCTCCCCTATATGGGGGACACCCCTGCATGGCACGGCACTCCTTGTGCGCATCAGCACTGTGCGTGGGCCAGCTTTTCACATGGGTCAGGAGGCTCTGGGTTTGAACCCTGCACCTCCCATGTGGTAGGCAGACGCTCTATTCGTTTAGCCAAATCTGCTTCCCTGACTTTGCTCTTGGGAGTGAATTGTTTACAGGGGACCCAGTTCTTTGCTGTTCTCTGCTGTAAATTTTTCAGTAGCAGCTCCCCCACCCCCGGCAGAGACTACTCAGAGTTTAGTGGGTTGAGTTTGTATGATTCTTTGGTTCAGGACCACAGAATGTTTTCTGATTTCAGCTTGTCTTAATTTCCTAGGGTTGCTGTAACCAATTACCACAAGTTGGGTGCCTTAAAACAACAGAAACTTATTGTCTCATGATTCTGGAGGCTGAAAAGTCTGAATTAGGGTGTTGGCAGGGCCAGTCTTCCTCTGACGTCTGTAGGGTTCTGGTGGTGGCTTGTTGGCAATCCAGGGCGTTCTTTGTTTTGTGGCATAATTCAACCTCTGCCTGTTTCCAAACGTCCTCTCCTTATAAGGACACCCGTCACACTGGATTATAAAGTTCATCCTAATCCAATTTGACTTCATCTTAACTAATAGTATCTTCAAAGATGCTACTTCCAAACAAGATAGCATTCATGAGACTGGAGGTTAGGGCTTGAACATACTCTATCTGTTTTGAGTACACAGTTTAATCCATAACACATCTTGATTGGTCAAGTTGATTCTCCAACTTTGAACTCCTTTGTTTTAATTCTCAACAGAGAATTCTATTTAGGAAGGAGAAGAGGGACTCTTTATTAGGCTCCCCTTAGGCCCTAACAAGGTTGAGATTCTGACTTTCATTAGTCATTTTGAAAATTTAATACCAGTAGCTGACAGAATGTGGAGATTCTATAAGACAGTTTGTTCCATACTGTTTTTTTTTTTTGGTTTTTGCTCTTTTTTTGTTTTGTTTTGAGGTACTGGGGCCAGGGATTGAACTCCAGACCTTGTATTTGGAAAGTCAGTGCTCAACCACTGAGCCACATCTGCTCCCCTGAGTTGTTTTTTTTTTTTTTTTTTTTGGTTTGTTTGTTTTTAGGAGGCACCAGGGACCGAACCCAGGACCTTTCATGTGGTAGGTGGGCACTCAACTGCTTGAGCCACATCCGCTCCCTCCATACTCTTTTTTAAATATATATATATATATTTATTGTCCCCCCTTTGCAGCTTTTTGCATGCTGTCTGCTCTCTGTGTCCATTTGCTGTGTGTTCTTCTGTGTCTGTATTCATTTATTTTATTTCCTCTCCCCCTTTGCGGCTTACTTGCTCTCTATTCTGTTTCCATTCGCTGTGTGCTCTTCTGTGTGTTCTTGCTTGTCTCCCTTCTTTGTTGTGTCACCTTGCTGAGTCGGCTATCTGCGGCACTTGCAAGCCAGGCAGTGCTCTGTGGTATCTGCAGGCTGCGCGGCACTCCGCAGTTTGTGGGCAGCCAGCCTTCACAAGGAGATCCTGGGATGTGAACCACGGCCTCCTATATGGTAGATGGGAGCCCATATGATTGAGCCACAGCTGCTTCCCACTCCATACTGTTTTTTTTTTTTAAATTTATTGAAATATATCACTCATACATGAACATACATAAACAATAAATATATAATTGTGAACTTACAAAACAAACATATATAACATCAAACAAACATATATAACATCTCACCCTCCCACCAATAACTTGCATTGTTTTTAAACTTTTTTAACTAATGATTAAAGCGCATTGTCAAAATATTACTAGTAAACAAAGCATTTTTCCCCTAACCAATCCAATTATTATTATCTTTATACCATTTATATATGAACATACATAAATAATTAAGTATATAGTAAAAGTTGTGAACTTACAACGCAAATATGCATAACATCATACAGGGGTCCTGCACATCAACCCTCCACCAACACCTTGCATTACCATGAGACTTTTGTTACAAACTATGAAAGAACACTGTCAAAATCTTACTACTAATTATAGTTCTTATCTTACATTTGGTGTGTTTTTCCCCCAACCCACCATATTATTATTTTTTAAATATATTTTTTTATGACAGAAGTTGTAAACTTATGAAACAATCATGCACACATGCAGAATTCCCAAACAACACCCCTCCATCAACACACCACAATGTGGTATGTCATTTGCTACAGAGAAAATAATATCATCTGATTATTGCCATGTCCATAGTGTACATTTGGCTCACATTTTCCATACTGCCTCAGTATCAACACAGTACGTCTTTTACATAGATGCAAGAATATTATATTATTATTACTAACCACAGTCCATAGGTCAGTCTAGCTGTATTTTCCCCATGCCTCTCCACTTTCCCAACACTCTGCAGTAGTGATGTACATTTATTCCAACTAACAAAGGACACTCTTGCATCTACCTTCAACCATAATTCTCACCCACCTCTTGGTTTACTGTGCTATCCAGTTCCTAGATTATTCTCAAGCATCTGTCAATTGGCATTTACATAACTAGACTACCATTTTTAGTCACATCCCCTTTTATAAACTAGCTGTTACTGTGTGTTGCCATCTGCTCTATACATTTCCACAATTTTACAGTAAAGCTAATTAAAACTTTTACATATATTAAACATCAGTAGTCCACTCAGTCCTTCTCATCTCCTTTAAGAATCCACCACCTACCACCAAGTCTTGAAGATATTTTCCAATAATTTCTTCTAGAAGTTTTATGGTTCTTGCTTTTATTTTTATTTTTTTGATCTATTTTGAGTTAGGTTTTGGATAAGGTGTGAGATAGGGGTCCTCTTTCCTTCTTTCAGCTATGGATGTCCAGTTACTTCAGTACCATTTGTTGAATGGATTGTTCTGCCTGAGCAGTGTGAGTTTGACAGACTAGTCAAAAATCACTTGCCCATACCTGTGAAGGTCTGTTTATGAACCATAAATTTGGTTCCATTCATTTATTGTGTCTATCTTTAGGCCAGTACCATGCTGTTTTTACCACTATCGGTAGGTATTATGGTTTAAAGTCTGGAGATGAAGGTTCACTTTCCCTTTTTATGATGTTTCTGGCTATTCAGGACTCCTTACCCTTCCAAATAAATTTAATAATCATGCTTTCAATTTTTTCTTTAATGCTGGTGGAATTTTTATCGGGATTGCATTGAATCTGTATATCAATTTGAGTAGAATTGACATCTTAATGTCTTTAGTCTTCCAAAAGATGAGCATGGAATGTTCTTCCAGTTATTTAGGCTTTTAAAAATTTCTTTTAACATTGAGTTGCAGTTTTCTGAATATAAGTGCTTTACATCATTAGTTAAGTTTATTCCCGACTATTTGAGTTTTATCTGTCATATTTTATTTTTGCCATTCTTTTGACACTTTTAGTTACTTTTATTGATATAATTTTCATTTCTAGACTCTCTTCCAGGCCCCTCTCTACTGTCTTTTCTTTTGAGGCTCTAGTACACCCTTTAGTATTTCCTGAAATTCTAGTCTCTTGCTTAGAAATTCTCTCAGTTTCTGTTTATCTGTGAATATTCTAATTTTGCCCTCATTTTTGAAAGACAGCCTTGCTGGATATAAGATTTTTGGCTGGAAGTTTTTCTCTTGTAGTATATTAAATATATCAGACCACTGTCTTCTTGCCTCCATGGTCTCTGGTGAGAAATCAGCACTTAATCTTATTGGATAGCCCTTATATGTTATGCATTGCTTTTTTCTTGCTGCTCTCAGAATTCTCTCTTTGTCTTTGGCCTTTGACATTCTGATGAGTATGTGTCTCGGAGTTGGTCTATTTGGCTTTTTTTGGATGGGAATATGTTGAGCTTCTTGGACAGGGATATCTATGTCCTTCAATAGGGTTGGGAAATTTTCTACCATTATTTCTTTAAATATTCCTTCTCCCCTTTTCCCTTCTCTTCTCCTTCTGGGACACCCATGACCTGTATGTTTGCACGCCTTTTGCTGTCATTTAGTTCCCTGAGAACTTGTTCAATTTTTTCCATTCTTTTCTTCATCTCTTCTTTTGTATGTTCACTTTCAGAGGCCATTTTTTCAAGCTCACCAATCGTTTCTTCTGCCTCCTCAAATCTGTTATTATATGATTTCATTGATTGCACCTTTAAATTTCATTGATTGCACCTTTCATTCTCATAAGATCTGCTATTTTTTAATGTATGCTTGCAAATTCTTCTTTGTGCTCATCCAATGTCTTCTTAATATCCTTAATCATTTTAGCCATCTCATTGAATTTATTAAGGAAATTTGTTTGCACATCTATAATTAGTTGTCTTAACTCTTTTATGTCATCTGGAGGCTTAACTTGTTCCTTTAACTGGCCCATAGCTTCCTGTTCTTGGTGTGGATTGTAATTTTTTGTTGGTGTCTACTCATCTGGCTTACTAGAATATTTTTTCTGGGTGCAGTTTTTCTCTCTAGTTTAGGGCTTCCTATCATTTCTCCCTTGCCTGTTATGCAGTAGGAGCCAAGCATGTAGTTGGTGCTGTAAGCTGTGGAGGCTCAAGTTGCCCTCATTGCATCAGGTACCAATGATCCTTCTTCCATCTTTCTTCTTTGCCAGGGGTAGGGACAGAGTCACAGCTATGTGGAATAATTCACGTGCAGGGCTAGACTGTAGTTGCCCAGACAGACTGATGAAGCTTCACATCCTTTTCTCCCCTACCTGAGGCAAGGATGGAGCTGCAGGTGTCGGCAGCAATCTATGCAGTGTGGGCCCAAGATGACCACAGTTGCCCTGGTAGACTTCTGATTTTCAGTCTATGCCAGCCAAAGTTCTCTGCAGTTATGGGTGCAGAGCTCCTCAGCCTCCTCCCTGCCAGAGGCAAGGCTGAAGCCTAGGCTAGGGTTGCAGGCTGATCTGTGTGAAAGAAACTGGTTCCTGCCAATGCTGAGCGTTTCAGCCAGCCCAGCTTCCCCTCAGGCTGGGGGCAGATTCAGAATGGTGGCTACTGGCCTTTTTCTGACTTGGGCTGGTTCTCACCCCAGCTGTTCCCAGGGTTATCTCTTAGCCAGCCAAGTCTCCCAATCAGTAGCCGAAATTGGCAGCCAACTGTCTCCTCCTCCCCTGTTTCTGGGAAATGGAGCTTCCAATTCCTGTCACAGAGCAGCGCCTGGGGCAGCTCGTGCTGCCAGAGTAGGACAATTACTGGCTTCCATGGCTTGGTCGGTAATTTCCCGGAGAGGCTGGCGCAGGTCCCCGCAGCTCCCTCCCTGCTAGAGGGGGCACTGGGGCCTTGGCAAGACCTGCAATATGATCTGGATGGGAAGAAGCCAGTCCCCACCAGCACCTGGGATTTTCAGTCCACCCTGCTTCCCCTCGTGCCAGGCGTGGAGTTAAGATGGCAGCTCCCAGCCTCTTTTTGACCTGGACAGTCTCAAACCTTAGATGTTCTCAGGATCATCCTGTAGCCCACTGAATTTCCTCATCATAGCTGAAATTGGTGCCCAACCATCTCTTCCTCCTCCATTTTGGGGAAGTGGAGCTTTCAGTTCCAGCCTCGGAACAGCTCCTGAGGCAGCTTGTGCCTCCAGTGGAGGATGAGACTGACCTCCATGGAGTGGAGCGCTCTACTTATGAGTTTTCTTTGCAGATGGGCAGTCTCCTCCTTCCACTCCCCCAAGGACATTGCAGGATGCTCTTCTGGCCTCCTGGAGCCCCCAAACAGGTGCTTCAGCTAGCTCCAGAGAGCTCTGGGTGTTTGCTAACTGCTTTGTAGCAGGAGCTGACTCTAGGAGCTCCATACTCCTCCACCATCTTGCTGGATCTTCCATACTGTTTTGAAGTGCTGGCTTCACTCATTCTCTCAACACCTACTGTGTGTCAGAGGCCATGCCTTACCAGTGAACAAGACAGATGCAATCCCTGTCATCAAGAACTTCTAATGAGGAAAAATAGCAACAAAAAGAAATTGTCATGAATTTTGATTATTCCTGTAATGGAAATAAACAAAGGGCAAGAAAGAGTAAGAGAGGTATAGGATGACTTTAGATAGAGTGGATCTGGTGAAAGACTGCTCTCAATGTTGCACATTCTACCATTAATTAAAACTGCTCATTATTTTTCAACAGAGACAAAACCAGTAGTTAGTAAACATAGTGATTCCAGTTTTAGTCTCCCCGTAATTTACTTATTTCTACTAGACTTACTACATACTTTCATGCATTCATTTATTCAATTGATAAATATTTTTTGATTAGAAATCTGCTAGAGGCTAAGGACATAGGGATGAACAAGACATTCTCACTGCCCCAGGGAACAAACTGTCTGGTTGGGGGATCCAGTGACATAAATGAGTAATTATAATATGGTGAGATGAGCTGTGGGCAGATCATGGAAACACAGAGTAAGAAGTGATCAGTTTCTGATTTGGAAATTGGGGCATTTCTGGTAGAGGGGACAGTAGCACCTGCAGAGGCACTAAAGTAACAAAAAGGGTGGCTCATATTTCAGTGGAGCCGGGTGAAACGTGCTAAGGAGAGAGTGTGGCTAATGTACCAAAGTTCTGGAAAAGTCAGAATGTTTCCAGCATTCCTTAGCAATTCAGGTCCAATCAATAGTCTTATCCTTTGTGTTGAAATGATCCCAATGTTTTGACTATTATTCCCATTTTAAAGGTAAGCAAAGCAACTCTCAGATGGATTAAGTGACTTGTTGCAGGTCACATGGTTGGTAAGGAGCAGAGCTAGTTCAGACCATGATCTTGAAATGGGTTTTATTGATATTGATGCCAGAGTGTATGAGAAGTCAGGGTTTAAAGGTTTTTTTTTTTCTTCCCCCATATCCCATAAAGACCACTTTCCTGTCTTGTGCTTAATCTCCAGGAAAGTATTTAAAACCCCCTAAGAATTTGATTGTGATTGTGGATTTACCTGTGTTCTCTTCTGGAATTTTATTTTGGGGGAAATCAATCCATTTAATTGCCAGCTGAAACATGGCAGGCAAAATTAAAGAGCGTAAAAGAGCAAGTTTAAAAATAAGGAATAGGGAAACAGACTTTGGCCCAGTGGTTAGGGCGTCCGTCTACCACATGGGAGGTCTGCGGTTCAAGCCCCGGGCCCCCTGACCCGTGTGGAGCTGGCCCATGCGCAGTGCTGATGCGTGCAAGGAGTGCCGTGCCACACAGGGGTGTCCCCCGGGTAGGGGAGCCCCACGCGCAGGGAGTGCACCCATAAGGAGAGCCGCCCAGCGCGAAGGAGGGAGCAGCCTGCCGAGGAATGGCGCCGCCCACACTTCCCGTGCCGCTGACGACAACAGAAGCGGACAAAGAAACAAGACGCAGCAAAAAGACACAGAAAAGAGACAACCGGGGGAAGGGAGGGGAATTAAAAAAAAAAATCTATTAAAAAAAAAAAAGGAATAAAGTCAGTTAATTATTATTGTATTTGGCCTGATTGTAAACAATTTCTTGCTTAAGATCTGGTGTTTAGGAAGTTGGGTAGAGTAAAAAGGTATTTTCTAAACTAGTCAAAGCAGTCATTAGTGAATCTGTTTTAGTATTACTTAAAAGGATAATTAGAAAAAAGGAGGGGTTTAAAAGTGACTTATGCTCTGTCTCCAGTAATTATTTTTAATAAGGACTGATTCTTGCTACTGAACACTCTGTGTGTGTGTGTTTGCATGTCTAGAGCAGAAGCCCAGCTCTGTGTGTGCTGAAGCATATCAAAGCTTGGCTAAACCTTACTCAGCAGGTCTGGCAGTTTGATGTTAGTTCAAAAGAAATCCAGTCCCAAAAACTTAAATTTCTTTCTGCAAAATAAATTAAATGCAAAGAGCCAATATAAACCTCTCTATGCTTCTGTATGTGAATGATATAACCAAGTTGTTTTTCTCAAACATATTCTTTGGAAATAACAAGTTTTTCTTGTTCATGGCATATATTTATATGATGTTGAAAGTATGATTCTATCTTGAGAAGATTGTCCAAGAGTTTGGGGGCTGAATGTGGACCTGTTCACCATCCCTGGGCCTGGCCCACTGTGGGACATGGTGGAAAGTTGAATGTATGGATAGCTTTGTAATAATCAATTCTTCACAATTAATTTTCTGAAATATACTTATCAGCATGTTACTCCCTCACCCCTACTCCCCCCAAAAAACAACTTCCATGAATAAGGAAAAACATCCTTCTGTTGGTTTGCAGGTTTCACAGCGGTTTCTTCCTCTTTCTCCAGTCACATGTAGTACCATCCCTGCTCTGGTGTGCTTTCACCTTCACTTACCACCAGGGGAATAGCATGACTCTTCCTTTCCTCATGGAACTTAACTTTCCTACCTTCTTTGCATTGTGTAACCCTTATCTGTGGTTTAGATATCAGGTACCATCAATGCTTCAGTCAAGCCTTCCCTAACAGTCCTGTGTAGTTCAAACCTTTTATTTTATGGTCTATACCACTGTTGCACCTCTCCTTTGTGGTGCTGTCACAGTTGCTGTAATTTTGCACTTATTTGTGTGATCAGTTAATTACTATCTGTCTCCTCCAATGGACTATAATCTCCATGAGGACTGAGACTGAGTCTCTTTCGGCTCGCTATTATGTTTCTTATAATCAAATACAGCCTAACCTATCACAGGTGCTTAATAAATATTTCTTGAACAAATGAGTAAATGGATAACAAGGTTAGTGGGTTTTAGGAAAAGTTGGGTAGAAGCAGGGTGGCAGAGTTGAAAGAGCACTGGACTGGAGTCAAGGGCCCGGAGCTTTACACTTATTGATTCAGTGAGCCAATTATTGATTGGTTCTTCTGAGCTAAACACAATGAGCACTCAGGTTGGTGAGAAGAGAAAGATGCTATCCTTGCCTTTGGGGACACACAAACTGGTCTTTAAAGTAGATTGTGGTGTAGGCACTGCAGCAGAATGCTCTTGGTTTCTAGGTTCTTGGCTATGTCTAAGAAAGGAATTTAAGGCTCTGCCATAGGCTAGGCAAGGTTGTAAAGAGTTTATTAAGAAACAAGAAAAGAGATAGTACACCCCCGAGACAGGGGTGCTGATGTGTTACAGGGTGTGACTTGCACAAGGGGTCCCGGGGTGGGCCTTTTTAAGGCCTTTCTTCCTCTCCTTTCCCCATATTAAAGGGGGTCTCAGCTATCTGCTGTCCTGATTGATTGCCTGTCTCCCTTCACCTGTCAGCTTTCAGGGAACCACTGGGGGGGACTTTCTGGTTGGTGTTATCTGGGGCTTCTTTTGAGGCCAGGAATTTCAACCAGGACCCCGTGACCAGAGTCTTTGGCTGGCTTTTCAGCTGTAAGGGTTATAGCTGTGTTCTCAAGCAGCTGCCTCATGCAAGGGGTTTCCAGGCCGGGTCTCTTGGCTGCATTAAGACCTGCGGCCATCTCTGTTTCCTCTATAGCCTGCCTCAGGCACCATGAGAGAGGAATGAAGTCCTGGTGTGTGTGTGCGCACAGACATAGCATTAACCTTATCTTAGTGTGCATGTGTATGTGTGCACAGATGTAGCATTAACCTTACCTTAGTGTGCGTGTGTGTGTGCGTAGACTGTAGCATTAACCTTACCTTAGTGTGCATGTGTGTGTGTGCACAGATGTAGCATTAACCTTACCTTAGTGTGCGTGCGTGTGTGCATAGACGTAGCATTAACCTTACCCTAGTGTGTGTGTGCGCATAGACTTTAGCATTAACCTTACCTTAGTGTGCATGTGTGTGTGTGCATAGACATAGCATTAACCTTACCTTAGTATGCATGTGTGTGTGTGCATAGACATAGCATTAACCTTACCTTAGTGTGCATGCATGTGTGTGCGTAGGCTGTAGCATTAACCTTACCTTAGTGTGCGTGTGTGTGCACAGACTGTAACATTAACCTTACCTTAGTGTGCATGCATGTGTGTGCACAGATGTAGCATTAACCTTACCTTAGTGTGCGTGTGTGTGTGCATAGACATAGCATTAACCTTGCCTTAGTGTTCATGTGTGTGTGTGCACAGACGTAGCATTAACCCTACCCTAGTGTGTGTGTGTGTGCATAGACTTTAGCTTTAACCTTACCTTACTGTACGTGTGTGTGTGCATAGACGTAGTATTACCCTTACCTTAGTGTGCATGCGTATGTGTGCATAGACATAGCATTAACCTTACCTTAGTGTGCGTGTGTGTGTGCGTAGACTGTAGCATTAACCTTACCTTAGTGTGCATGTGTGTGTGCACAGACGTAGCATCAACCTTACCTTAGTGTGCATGCGTGTGTGTGCATAGACATAGTATTAACCTTACCTTAGAGAGTTGGTTCAGGTGTCAGAGAAGAGGTCCCTTTCCTGGGGTCTTGAAGGAAAATACGAGTTTCCTTTATTGACTGAGCAAATCATGCATCCTCTTTCATCCCACAAAGAATTTTGAGATGCAACTAACAGGGATTGTCATTTAATTTCCCCAAGACTCAGTTTTTTTCATCTATGAAAGTGGAGATGATGCACATTTCCTGCTGACCTTGCAGGGCTTGTGGTGATTTGGCAAATCGGCATTCATCATTCTTTCTAACTTCCACAGGGTGCCTTCCTGAACTATAGAAGCTGGAAAGGTAAATACCACACTTCCCAGACTCCTTTGTGTGTATGGTTACAAATGTGATTGAAGTTTCTCTAAGTACAGCTGCTATCTAAGCACAGCTATTTCCAATAGAAAGGCCCGCCAAATCCCGCACCACAAAGAGGTGAGAAGGTGATTTATCGTGAATGCATAAGCAAGGAACTGGGGAATCTTCCCCAAACCATTGAAAGGAGAAGAGGGTCTAGGGTTTTTACAGGGGTAATAGGGGTTGAGGATCAAGTGATGACTATGTGATACATTCCTGCCTTGTGGGTGATGACTGGAATTTTTTACAGGACCTCTTAAAGGAGATGTGGGCAATTTTCTTAACCCTGTCTTATCTCCTGTATGTAAACTTCCTGCTTGATGTCTGCTTCACAGCCTTTTGTTCCTGAGGGAAGTTAGAGATAGCCTGGGCTAAACTGTGCTTTTGCCACCATTCTGAGGTTTTGCTGAGATGTTATCTTATTCCTGACATTCCTGGGAGTAGAACAGGGAAGGTCTGATTTTTGTCCTTCTATGAACTAAGAATGAAGAGTAAATCACTGAGATTAATATGAAACCAGTTCAACCAGATCTGGGGAAGGTACTGGAATTTTTCAGAGCTACTTAGAAAAAGAACTTTTTAATAAGCATATTTTGCAGCCATCAGTTCCACCTGCTCACGATTTGGAAATGGAAGTTAGGTGACAACTCCTTCACAAAGACATTGCTTTCCCTTCCTCACAACAATGTTCCAAAGCCTAGCTTTGAGGGTGTTGAGAGGCAGCTGTGGCCATGGGTGACTTCCCAGTATTTGTATTTGTATTTGCCTTAGTGGTGTGTTCTTGCACTCAACAGTTCAAACCCTCTGGGGCCAGTTCGACAGTGTTGTGTGTTTTTCTGTAGTCATTCCTGGAGGTCCAACCTACAGTCCACTCCTCTGGCCTTCCAAAAATTTTACTGGGGTTGAATTCCTTGGACTGAATCTCTTTCTGATTAAAATAATTAGAGTAGTGGCTTGTTTCCTGCTTATGAAGCCTGAATGATAAAGGCCTATTTTGCTGTTCCAATGAGGTGAGCAGGTAGATGAATTTTTTATTCATTCATTCATTCATTTGGCACTGGAGATATAATGGTGAATAAGACAATATGGTTTTTTGTGTCACGGAACTTTATGCTCTAGGGGAAGAGGCAAACAAAAAGCCAGTAAACACTTGAGATAATTATAGACTGTGACCAATGTTATGAAGGAAATAAATGAAGGCCTAAGATAAAGGATGATTAAGGGAGTGAGAGGAGAAGAACTTTTAGCATTTGGAAACGGTTTCTCTGTAGAGGTGACAATTAAGGGAAGAGTCATGTGTATGGAAACAAACAGCATAGCAAAGCCAACAGCGTATGCAAAGTCTCAAGGCTGTTGTACAAATAGTGATATTATCAAGCATTTCAGGATAAAGGCTGGTTGAGGGTGAAAACTTCTTAAACTGGTTGGAACATTGTGGAATGGGTAGTTGGTTTTCAGCATCTTGCTGTTTGCTCTTTTGGCTCATTCTCTTATCTTAAGTCCCTTCCCTGACGTTCCCACAACTTTGTGCTGCCCAGTCAGTCAACTCCTTCTTTCAACAAATATTTATGGAGCACCAGCCATGTCTCAGGCTGGTAATGGGCACTGAGCATAGATCTACATAGGTAAATATGACATGGTCTCTGCCATCAAGGAGCTGCAGCCCCATCTGGGCCCCATTTGGGCCTGATAAGTAACAGGACCTTACTCCCTATTATCAGTATTAAAATGAGTCATCCAATGATTCAGAACTCAGTTGATCTGCTAACCAGTTTGAGAACATGCTAGTGATTTAATTGTGCATCACTCCCCTCTTAGCAGGTGGCAGGTTTCAGGTGAACCTGGCAAGCAGAAGGGCATGCAACTGTAAGCCCAGGGGAAGGCCTGGTAGGGGAACCTTACTTTGCAGTCCAGGACTAGCTTTTAGCTTATATAGACTCAGAAATCTGACTGGCCACGAGCATCTGAGGGTAGACTCATTTTTCTGGGTGGGCATACATGAACCAATTCAGAGAGATTAATCAATGAAACCAGAAAGACATCTTATTCATCTATACCAAAATGTCAAAGGAACAGCTGCTTGATCCCAAGCAAGTCTTGACCCAGAACATTCTTTCCCTAAAAGCATGCTACACAGGAAGGCTAATGAGTTTATTTGGTACACCTGAAATCAGCACTAGGGTGGTGAATTGCAGGAGGTGAATACATTTAGTGATGTGGTGTCTGCTTTGTGCCCTTGTACAGGAGAGAAATGCCTGCTTGAGGGCTCACTTGGGCAGTGCCCACATCTGCTTCAGGGTCTGCTCTTGTCCATACTTCTATCGTTTGTCAATCTTACTTCTGATTAATAGGTTTTTGGATGTGTCAGCAAAGGGATGGCAAATATATATACTGTAGTTGCCATCATTCCTCCTCCTGTGTGTGTGACAGACATTGCTAATCGATCATGGCTCTTTTTCCTGCTGAGCTCAGATGAGGCCTTAAAAGTCCTTCTTTATATAGCTCTCCAGGGAACCACAGTCCATTGACTAGAATTGGCATGCATGATGTAAATTATTTCTCTTTCTGGGTTATAAATTAATTCTTGTTAGAGTCCATCCTCTCTTTTTAAAGATTTATTTAATTTATTTATTCCCCACCCCTTCATTGTTTTCGCTAGCTGTCTGCTGTCTCTGTTCATTTGCTGTGTGCTCTCTGTGTCTGCTGGTCTTCTTCAGGAGGCACCAGGAATTGAACCCAGAACCTCCCATGTGGTAGGTGGGAGCTCAATTGTTTGAGCCACATCCACTTCCCTCCATCCTCTCTTTACCATGACTTGAGTATCTTTGTACTGTTTAATTATCAGAGGGCAATTCCAAATTCTTGGTGGGGAGCATTGACCTGTGACTGCCCCTTATGTATTACTTACTTGACATATTTACATTTTTAGTAGGGCTGTCAATGTCTTACTTCCTCTCTTCCTCCCTCCCTCCCTCCTTCTCTCACTCCCTTCCTTCTTCTGCCCTGCCTCCCTTCCCTATTTCTTTCCATAAATATCTATTGGAAGCTATTTAGTACCAGGCTCTGGGCTTCATTGATGAACTCTGCTCTTATGAGACTTATAGTTGAGGGGTCTAAACCTAGGAATGGGTCTAAGGACAGGAACTTGAAGCAGATCTGCCGCAGGGTCAATGTTGGATCCAGACTTCTCTTAGGCACCTGTTTTCCTTCAGGGTGTGGGATGTCATTTTTTTTTTTTTCCCAAATTCTACTCAATTTATTCATTTTTTAAAAAATATTACATTAAAAAAATATGAGGTCCCCATTCACCCCCACCACCCCCACCCCACCACTCCCCCCACAGTAACACTCTCCCCCATCATCATGACACATCCATTTCATCTGGTGAGTACATCTCTGGGCATCGCTGCACCCCATGGCCTGTGGTCCACACCATAGCCCACACTCTCCCACGTTCCATCCAGTGGTCCATGGGAGGACATACAATGTCCGGCAATTGTGGGATGTCATTTTGGACACTAGCAACCAAACCAATATATACCTCAATCTCATTTAGGTTATACATTTTATTTTCTCTGATTTTTGTCTCTGTGGAAACATGCTTATTTAAGAGATTATGCAATGGTGCCTGAGCTTCGAATCTAGCTCCTGGAACACAAGGCTTATCAAAAAGGGTTAGTTCTATGTCCCTTTGCCTTCCAAAGACATCCGGGGAAACAAAGGTGTTTGAAAACAAAGGTGTTTGAATATTCTCCCGACATCCTGAGAAGTGCCTGTTGTAATCGGAGGGATTGGGAATGATATCACTCCAGAAGTAAAAAAGGATGAACAAAAATAATTCCACTAGAAGGAAACAGTCTAGAAGGAACAGTCTGTAAGAAGCGGGGACTAGCTAGTGGGTTAAAAAAATAAGATGCGCAAGTGCTGCTGAGCCTCCTGCCCATCTCCTCCTTCCGTGGCTGAGACACATATGCTAAGGCTGGTAGGTCAGGGAAAACCACTGCACAGGCAGCCTTGCCTGCTTTTTCTCTGAGCTCCCACTGTGTGGCTCTTGCTTCCAGCGCGAGCTCTAATTCTGGAGAGAGACCAGCAGGCTTCTCCAGTGTCCCATGGTGTCTCATGGAGACAGGTAACATGAGGCTCAGACACTGGCAGCTGGATGCCTCTCTGACAGTTTCCCTTCCTTCTAGAAAAGTTTTTCCCTGAAAATGACGGATATTTAGACGTGACCTACTTTCTTTTTTAACATTTTTTATTAATTTATTTTTTAATTTTTAAAGAAGCTTTAGATGACATAAATGTTACATAAAAATATAGGGGATTCACATAAGCCCTACTCCCTCCTCCCCACCCCACACTTTCCCACATTAACAACATCCTTCATTAGTGTGGTACATTTGTTAAAATTGATGACCACATACTGAAACACTGCTACTAACCATGGACTATAGTTTACATTATAATTTATACTCTGAGAAGTGAACTGCTTTTATGTCAGGAAATAGAGAGGAAAAAGTCAAGTAAAAGAAGGATGGAAGTAAGTAAAAACCTGAGGAGAAATGAGGAAAATGAAAAGCAGATAGAGGCATTATAGCATAATGTTAAGGGCTTGGGTTATGGTCAGACTTGGGTTCAGATTCTGACTTTGCCATTTACTAATCTTGAGTTTGACAAGCTCTCTGAGACTCAGTTTCTTCCTCTATCAAATGGAGATAATTATGGTACTGATCACATGGGGTTGTTGCAAATGAAGCCCAGGATGAGTGAGGATTCAAGAAAGGTATTTATGCC
Organism: Dasypus novemcinctus; assembly: GCF_030445035.2. Lineage (NCBI taxonomy): Eukaryota > Metazoa > Chordata > Mammalia > Cingulata > Dasypodidae > Dasypus > Dasypus novemcinctus. The sequence goes on along the minus strand of NC_080684.1, from coordinate 82,442,177 downwards.
ATCATGATGCTGATGGTGATGACCTCCCTGCCGATAATGATGATGCCAACAACCATCTTTCTGGGCTTCAGTTTTGTTATCTGTGAGTGACTTGAATCAGGTGACCTGAGAGATTCCTTCTGGTGCTGACATTCTGAGAGTCTATGCTTTCATGATGAAGACGAAAGAGAAATAGTAGGTTTAATAATAAAAGGCAAACACAACTGGAGTATTTTTGTTCTCAGGAAACGTACATGGTAATATTAAGTGTTCAAGGAACATGATCTATATGACCTACTCCCACATGTTTAGAAAATAGGTAAATAAATAGACAGCTGTGTCATTGGATGGATGGATGGATGGATGGCTAGATAGAATGATACAACAAATATGGCAAAACGCTCAAAGTTGGTGGATCCGGTGACTGGGTAGGGGCTTTGTTACAGTTCTCTGTATGGGTTTTGCATTATTTTTGCAACTGTCCAGTAAGTTTGAAATTATTTTAAAATAAAAAATATAAAAAAAGGAGCACAACTCTCATTTATGTAGTCCATCAATTTGCCAGTCCTTTCCTCCTCTGCCGCAATGGCTCCCTTATCTCTTTGCTCATTGTTTGCACTCATTGTCTGCTCATTGTTTTGCTTGATGTCTATTTGTTTTTTCTTTAGGAGGCACCTGGAACTGAACTCGGGACCTCCTGTGTGGTAGACATGTGCTCAACTGCTTAAGCTATATCTGCTCCCCTTGCTAGTCATTTTTATATCAATTTTTATTTGAACCTCATAGCAATTCTGGGAATAGGCATAATTTATCTCATTTTACAGATAAGGAAATTGAGGTTCAGAAAAGTCAAGTGATCTAGTGAAGGTCACCAGGTTAGCAAATGATGGAATTGAGACTCATCCCTCCAACAGAACACCACTGCATTTAGGGTTCCCTGAACATGGCATTCCTATTTTACACTACTCTTTTTCTTTCCCTGGATGTTCTCTACCCATTAAATATCTCTCCCTGGATGCTGTCAGTGCCATTTTAGACCTTCTAGAGCACGTACTGTGTACATGCAGCTATGAGAACATTTATTCCTGAGTATTATAGTTGGGTCATAACTGTCTCCACCACACTTGGAAATCCTTTAAGACAGAAGCTAGTTCTCATTTATCTTTGAATTCCTAGTCTTATTACATCATCTGACACATAGTAAGCTCTCAACAAAATTTCAATCAGTGAACGAATAAAAGTGATACACATCGCCCACCAGCCCGGCTGGGGAAGAGATACATTTAATATGGTATAAAAATAATGGGCAGGGAAACGGACTTGGCCCAGTGGTTAGGGCATCCGTCTACCACATGGGAGGTCCGTGGTTCAAACCCCGGGCCTCCTTGACCCGTGTGGAGCTGGCCCATGTGCAGTGCTGATGCGCGCAAGGAGTGCCGTGCCACGCAGTGGTGTCCCGCGGGTAGGGGAGCCCCACGCGCAAGGAGTGCACCCGTAAGGAGAGCCGCCCAGCGCGAAAGAAAGTGCAGCCTGCTTAGGAATGGCGCCGCACACACTTCCCGTGCTGCTGACGACAACAGAAGCTTACAAAGAAACAAGACGCAGCAAATGGACACAGAGAACAGACAACCGGGGTGGGGAATTAAATAAATAAATAAATCTTTAAAAAAAAAATAATGGGCAATCAGTCTATTTTAAAATGGCCTACATGAGTCATCATTAAAAATTTTTTTTTCTGGGAACATAAATATTACTTAATTTCTCATTTTATTTACCTTCGAATATATAATTCAGTGGTGTTAATTACATTTACAACGTTGTGTTATCATCACCACTCATTAAAAAAAATACCTCTGTCTGAGGATCTTGTGTAACATTTTTGAAATCACATGAGAAATAACAGTATACCTTTTTTTTCAGGAATTCTGATTGGCCATTATATTCAAGATAGCATCTTGAACCAAAGTTATATTCAAAGGGCTAAATTTGATGACTATCATTTAAATACAGGTATACCACAAACAGAGACCAGTGAAAAACTGATGTTGTAAGTAGTGTGTTTGATAGAGATCTTACTTCTTTAAGGCCTCCTTTTATTTCTTTCTCATCCTGGGCTTATGGGTCATTTATTTTATCCCCCAAAGGTTCAATCTGATGGCTGTTTTGGACTACTTTGATAGGTTTTTAAATGTCATGGCTTTGTGTAGGAGGAGGTGGTTCAAGGTTAACGAGAACCCAGACCACAGAGTATAAATCCAGGCCTTTGGATTGACAGCCATGGATGACAGAGGCTGAAGATTGTTCCTTCGCACAGTGGTTGTGGTTTGACCTTTACCTGTTGAAGAGAATAGACTGATTCATCCTGAGCCAGGACGAGGAATTAAAGCTTCAGGAAGATAGGCCACGGATTAAGTTATGATGGTCAGAACCACAGAATTCTCATATATGTGTGTGTTGTACGTATGTACATATGTGTGTATGTTTATATATAAATGTGTGCATATATATGAATGTGTATATTTAAAATATATGGTGTATATATATGTGTGCGTCTGTATGTGTACATGTCTTGGTTTGCTTGAGCTGCTATTACATATACCACAAACTGGTTTTGGCTTAAACCACAAGCATTTATTAGTTCACAGTTCCTCGGCTTGTATCTCACATGGTGATGTCCTCTTCTTTCTCTGTTCTGTGACTTCCATGTTCTTTTTATAAGGCCTCCAGTAACCTGGATTAAGATCTGCCCTCATTGAATTTGGCCATACCTTAACTAAAAACAACATCTTCAAGAAGTTCTATTTACAATAGGTTCATACGCACTGGGACATGGGTTAAGATTAAGAGCAGGCGTTTTGGGGAGTAGATGTAGCTCAAGTGGTTGAGTGCTTGCTTTCCATGTACAAGGTCCTGGGTTGGATCCCCAGTACCTCCAAAAAACAAAAACAAACAAGCAAACAAATGAGGAAAAACCAACTCAGGGGAGCTGGTGTAGCTCAGTGGTTGAGTGCTGGCTTCCCACATTTGAGGTCTGGGGTTCAAGTCCTGGCCCCAGTACTTGAAAAAAAAAGAACAAGTGTTTGTTGGGGTATGTAATTCAACCTACCATTATCTATGTTATGTGTGTGTGTATATATATATATGTGTGTGTGTGTGTGTGTGTGTATATATGCATGTGTATATTTATATCATTTATCTAAATTTTGTGTGTGTGTGTTGGGGATTGAGTCATGTATCCCACAAAACACATGTTCGAGTCTTAACCTAATTTCCTGTGGGTGTGACCCATTTGTAAATAGATGTTTTTGTAAAAAGATGTTTTATTAGTTAAGGTGTGGCCAACTTACATCGGGTGGGCCTTAATCTGTATGATTGCAGGCCTTATAAAGAGACAAAATTTGGACACAGTCTGAAGAAACCAGAAGCCAAAAGGAGCTGGAGATAAACAAGTGATCACTATGTGATGGAAGACTGCCATTAACAGAATGCTACCGACTGTGAGAAAGCGTTCCACCTCTTGATTTTGAATTTCTAGCATTCAAAACTGTGAGATAAATACTTGCCATTTAAGCTAACCCTTGTGTGTTTGCCCTGGCAAACTAAGACAGGGTCTAACCATCTCCTTCTATGCTTAAGGCAGTAGATTTGCAGAGATGTACCCAAAGGGTTTGTGAATCCCATGCAAGTATGTGAAAAATACAGTATGTATGTGTAAAAATTCTCATCCTAATCTCTGAAAAAAGTTACTGTAGGGGGACATTACTTCTTCTCATCGTCATTATGGTGGTTTGAAGCCATATATACCCCAGGGAAACATATTTTCACATTTAATCCATTCCTGTGGGTGTGGACCAGTGTAAGTAGGGACCTTTTGATGAGGCTACTTCAGTTAAGGTGTGACCCACTTCATTTAGGATGGGTCTTCATCCTATTGCTAGAGTCCTTTATAAGAGAATGAAATTCAGACAAAGAGAGAGAAAGCCTTGGAAGCAAGAAGCTGAAATCAATGAAACTTGAAAGAGAAGGGAGAGACCAGTCAACACAGCCATGTGCCTTGCTGTGTGGCAGAGGAACCAAGGATGGCTGGCAGCCCATCTTTGGGAAGAAAGCATTGCCTTAATGGTGCCTTGATTTGGACATTTTTCTTGGTCTCAAAACTGTTAACTAATAAATTCCTATTGTTTAAGCCAACCCATTTCACTGGAGCAGCCTCAGAACTAAAAAGCTCATTTTCTGATAAAAGGAAGGAATTTCCCTTCTATTACCCAGGTGGGTAGAGGGTGGGAAACAATTCTGGCTTCATTCTCTCAGCAACCCACCTCACTCCTCCCCAGGAGTGAGTTCTCCATTGGGGTGCCAGGGAAGGGAACTGTGTGTACCCCTCTAAGTGCCCCCTGGGCTTCTCTCTTTTGGAGATCTCCATGCCCCAGAGAGGCAGGGCCAGCTTCTTGGGCATACAACCTGTGCAATGAAAGGGCCCCATGTCCAGAAGGGTCCCATGCTTGTTTAAATGCTTTGCTGTTGCCGTCTTGACATTCTTAGTCATTGTGAAGAAGGACTCTGTATTTTCCTTTTGCACTGGTCCTTGCAAATCATCTGGCTTTTCCTTCAGAGAGGCGCATTCTCATGTGCTCTCCACTAAGGGTTGGGTCTACCCCGGCAAGGGAGAAGGCCTCTGTTGAGGCCCGATATCTATGTGAAATTTGTTGATGGAGCCCTACCGTACCCCACCTTCATGAAGGTGCGAAGTGGTGTGATCTAGAGGAGCAGACCTGAGTTTGCGTCCGTGTGCTGATAAGTACTTTTCGTGTGACTATGAAGAAGTCCTCTAAGTTCCAGAATCTCAGTTTCCACATCTGTAAAATGGAGGCTCTGTCGCATATTAATCCCAAATGAGGTTGTGGTAAGCAGTAAAGTGCTTTGTGCATGATAGGTATTATTATTTCACCAGTATATATTTATTTCACATCATATAGTGTATTTTGAATCCACCTAAAACCAGGGAGAAACTAAACCAAATCAAACAAAAAATAAATGAAAAAAAAAAATGGGGGATCTTTTTGAAAACAAGTAAGGAGCTCATAACTGTCATCACTCCTAGAGTCTGAAAGCCTCAGGATAAAGGAAGATGCTCTGTTCAGCCATAGGCCTGTGTCACAACAGACAGAAGAAATGGTTTCTTTTGAAATTTGTATCAATGCTATAGTCAGTATGCCTTCTCCCTCCCTTCTTTCCTTCCATTCATCCTTCCATTATCTATTATGTAATGGATGTGGGGCGAGGTACATGGGATCACAAACCTCCATTGAAAGTTCCCAACCCAAGGAGAGGGAGGTCTTTAAACCCATCATTACTGCACAGTGTGCAAATATCTAGGATGGGGTAGGATGCTCAAGATACAGCTGGACATCAAAGAAGTTGTTCCTCAGGCTGATGGTAGTGGTCAGGAAACTGTTGCTCCCATTTTGTTAAGTTTTCACTTCATATTTGTTTAGCAAATGAATACTTATTTCTGTATTTCTTAATTGAATATTTCTTTGTAAACTGCCAGAAACAGGATTTATGCTGCAGATCACATCTGATCAGCAATCAGTCCGAGATGCACACGAAAGCATGACTCTCTGCGATCTTTGCTGAGGAAACTCTCTCATGGTCCCATCTTCTCCTTAATGCCAGTGCAGGGAGATGTTTCCCTGAGGCCAAAAACGTACAGTGCTTACGTGGATTCAGGAAAAGTTCACTGAAGCCCTGTCTTATCCTAGTGATTTTCCCAATGCATCCCTTGTAGAGTCATACTCATTACTTCACTTCACTTCAATTCAATTCAGTTCAATTCAATTCAGTTCGGTTCGGTTTGGTTCGGTTCAAAACTTTCCTGAGGATTTGCCGGGTGCCGGGGGCTCAAGGACGAGCAAGGCACCATCTACAATCATTGTCTTGGCAGTTTCCCCCGTGGCCACTGGGTGGCAGTGTGTCACGCGAAATATTTATTTTGTGTGGCTGGTGGGCGGCTCCTCCCTCAGACCTAGGGCTCGGACTGCTGCTCCTTACTTGGGTTTGTTTAAGGCACATTTCCAAATTGAACTGACAGCTCGTATTATACCCATGCGTGTGCAGTGTATGTGCTTACTTATACTGTGGAATTAAATTCAAAAGGGTGAGAATGTGGTTACACGTGTACATTTCCAAAGTCAGCTCGAGTTCGCAGCTTTTGCCTGGGGCTCAGTGAGGAATGACGAAACTGCAGGGGAAGCCGAAGGAAGCCTCAAATGCAGCGGCAGGTTGCATCTACTTGGAGTAAAAGGGAACTAACTGCACACGTTTTGCTTCCTGAGCCACCGGCAGCCTCAGTGCTGAGGTCCCTACCCGCCTGCCGGGCTTCGAGGCTGGGTCATGGAAGGCCATGCAGCTTCTGCTAGTTTGCCGGGACACTTGCCCTGGAGCCCTAGACGCCATGGAAGAGGCTGGACTCCCCCGCCTCCCCCGAGGCCGCCCTGCTGTCAGGAAGCCAAGTCATATGAGGAGGCCACAGCTAGGGGCTTCCATCGGCAGTCCTGATCTTCCCGCTAACTCATCCCAGGTCCAGGCGTGTGCATGAAGGAAACTTCCGATGATTCCAGCCCCCCAGATGTCGAGTCTTCCCAGCTGAGGCACCAGCATGGGCCCTGTCTGAATTTCTTGACTCACAGAATCTGTGAGCATAATTAAATGGTTATTGGGTTAAACCTCTCAATTTTGGGTGTCATTTGTTACCTAGTAATAGTAACTGGAACAGCAATGAGTAGAATTTGCCACAGAATGCTTCCCACAATGCCTGGCATACAGCAGATGCTCAAACTATGCTACTTACTAGACCTTCTCTTTCATTTCCTCCATAACTTATTTATTTCCTTGGCACTGAGGAGTCAACTAAGCAAGCCATGCTAATTACCTTCATTTATTTCTGGTGTCGATCACTTGAGTTGATTTCATTTTCCTTCACCAGCCTACTTGCTTGCCTCTGAGTGTGTTCCTGTTGGCCTGTATTGTTTATGAAGTCTGGCTTCAAAAACTAATGTTAATGGGAGCAGATGTGGCTCAAGCCGTTGGGCTCCCATCTACCACATGGAAGGTTCCAGGTTGGTTCCTGGTGCTGCCTGAAAAAAAAAAAACAGAAAGATGAGCAGACATTGAGTGCAAACAATGGGGTGGGCGGGGTGGGGAATAAATAAGTAAAATAAATCTTTGAAAAAAACAAAAAAACTAATATTAATAACAGCTGAAATTTATCAGGTGATTACTATGTGTCAGGACCTCTGCTAAGCACATTATTCTGTGAGGCAGTTATCTTACTATACCCATTTTACATTTAGATATCATTTTTATGCTCATGATATTGCAAAAAATAAAGTCTGTTCCAGGAAAACCCTCATACAGTGATTGTATGTGTTAACTTGTTTCAACTACTTCTGTTGTATTCTCTTAAAAAATTTTTTTTTTTGTGATGACAGTTATACAACATAACACATCCCATTTTAACAATTTTTGAGTATACAATTCAGTGGTGTTAATTACATTCACAATGTTGTGCTACCATCACCACCGTCCCCTACCAAAACTTTCCCATCACCTGAAATAGCTGTTGCTCTCTTTGATCAGAGAACAAATTATTTCTTAGAATCCCCCACTTCCAGACTCACTCCACCCCCCCTCCCCACCTCCCCTCACCCTCATGTGGAAGCCTTGCCCTTACAGCTCATAGGTCAGAACCAGTCACATGTTACATGAGATTCTGTGATTGGTTTAGGGCAATCACAATCCATTCCTGGCAACTGGGCTGATTGCCACCCAAACAAGACTTGATGGTAGAAAAAAGAAAGGGAGAATGGTTGCGCTGGCAGCCAACAGTCCCTTCCTTTCTCCGAAAAACCAGACAATCTTCCAACTCCTATTTTTTTTCTCCTGGGCAAATCCCTTTCTGGCACTCTGTCTCCTGGTCCCTCCTTAAACTGCTGCACAACTTTCCCCCTTGGACTTCCCTTTACTTTTCTCCTCTGTTAGTTCTCTTTCCTGAATCCCACATTTTCCTTTTTCTTGTTTTTCTCTCTCTCTTTGCAAGGGCCCAAACCTTCATTAACTTCCTAGAAGATGATGCATAGGAGATACATGTTTGAGCCTTGCTTATGTGAAAATGTCCGTAGTCCATCCTTGCATTTGGTTGGTATAAAATGCTGGGCTTTAATAATTTTCTCTCAGAATTTTGGAGACATTGTTCTATTGCTTTCTTAGTTTCAACATGTAAAGTCCAGAGCCATTGTGATTCCTGGCTCTTCAATGAAACTCCTACTTTTCCAAAGCTTTCTGGATCTCTTTATCCCTGGCCTTCTAAAATTACACCTGCCGTGCAAGGTGTTGGGTACTCAGGAAGCTCCCTCAGTCAGAGACTTCTATCTTCAATCCTGGGAAATGTTTTTTTTTTTTTTTTTTCCATGCCTTCCCTCTATATTTTCTGTGCTGTTTTTACTGGATTTTATGTAGGTTCTTGGCTATACTGTATAAATGAATTTCAAGAGCACACCAGGTGAGTTGGGCCAGTAATTTATTCAGATAGGGAGGGAAGAGAATGGGAGAAAATAATAGATCAGGGGTCCCAGGTAGAGAGGAAGGGGTTGAAAAGGGATAAAGCGGGTTGATTTACAGACTATAATTCCCCATTATAGGTTATAAATCCCCAGGTTTACTTGAGTGGCCATGTGGCAGAGGAAAAAATGGCAAGAGTGGTGCACAGAAGGCAGGAATGGGTCCAGAGGCAAGAGAGTGGGGCGAGAGTGCACTCAGGCCTCGTGATTTGCTTTATAAACTATTAATTATTCCACCCCTTTGCTAATGGCAGGGGAGGGGTTCCAGTTGTTTGCTGTTTTGATTGATTACCCCACCCATCAATCCCCTAGTGAGGACCCAATGATAAAGTCCCTAGGGAACACCCGGGGCTTTTCCTTGCTCACAGAAGTCTTTGTTCTGGATGGCAGAATCTTGGGGGTTGGGGTCTTCCAGCAGCCATCTTAGGGGTTTCTGATGTCCACGTGGACTCTCTACCAGGTTCCAGATCTGTCTATTAATTCCCTGTCTTACTAGCCTGCTTCATTCCCCCCTCGGAGTGTTTTACATCTTTAATCTTAAAGGGGTGTTGAAGGAGGATGATCTTTCTTCTGTAGCTACTTCCTGCTGGTTAGAGGCTATAGGTCCTGCCTGACAAGGTCTAGAACCTTGCTATTCTATTTTAATTGGAGGAAGACGGATTTGGCATCCTGTGTGAAGCTGGATGAAGATGGCTAACAAGATGTAAATCTTGGAAGAAATAAACTTAATTAGAATTTCGAGAATATATGGTTCTACTAAGAGGACACAGGACCACAGGAGTAGAAAAGGTTAAGTACCTGCAAGGCTGCATTTTCCAAAAGTTGGTAGGAGAGAGTATTTTTCTTTCAGTAGACTGGGAAGAGGCACTGCCCTTTTTAGTTAAGCTAAAGGAGATGAAAACAGACAAGCTTTCTTAAAGGGGTGTTTGGTTTACTCTCCCCCTATTAATAGGCATTTGGGCTAGACTTAGAGGGAACAGCTAACTTTGACATAGACACTTCTTAGCTTAGTTACTTGAACAGTTATTTCAGGACGTCCAATGGCTGGCACTCATGTGTCCCATCAGGTGCTTCTGGTGAACTGGCACTTTTCTGGGCAGCTGGCTTTACTTGGACATTCCTTTAACTTTAATAGCTATGGGAGTGATTAGAACTACAGAGTAAAGTTTCTTACATTTTGGCTCTAATTGAATAACTTCTGGTAATTTTTTTGACTGCCTTTACCAGGCTTTGTTCTTCAGAAAACCAGTTTGGCTAAGCTGGATAGGGCATCCTTCCCCAGATGAGTGACTTGGTGAAGTCTATGAAGGACTTTCCACTGCATTGTTCCTGGTAGGTAGACTTGAGTATCCTTAACAAACCACCCATCAGTCTACAGGGTGAACCCCAGGCTATCTGCTCTGGTTGGTTCATCCTGGGTATACTGTGGAACTTTAAGTACTGGTTCAGGTGCTGGAATAAGGGGTAGGAGGGAAATCTGGGTTAACTACATTCATTAACTACTTAGAAAATGAAGTTTACCAGGACTTTTGACATTTTAATGTCCCTTTGCATATGATCTAGAATAGAAAAGATATTACACCATAGTCATCAAGCATATATCTAGAATGGGATATAGGTACAGCACTTATTACTAATTAATGTACTACTCAATGCATAAGTTTCTCTTTGAGTTGCAATTAATAGATTTAAGTTTCAGGTTTGCAATACCTTACATGTTATCTCTGCATGGGAGCAGACCATACTGCCAATTTGTGTTGAAGTTCTACTCACAGTACTCTGGTGATTATGGCTCCACTTGGTATGTTCTTTACACAGTGAGTAAGCTGCAGTACCGCTGACCCTAGAGAGAGAGGTTAGGAAAGTAGTTTCTAGTATTCCACTGGCCTGGTGCATAGCACTCTATGGCACTGTGAAACAGTGCCAGTCTGGAGGTGATATCAATTGTACAGGTGGCTGTACGGAGACTTTGTTGGCTTCTGCAGAAGTTTGAAACTGCAACATAGTTTCCATTGACTTCAAGAGCACAACCAGAGATGTAGTAGATACCTTCACTGTTTTAGGGGTCAGCAACCTACCTAGTCAATAACTCATATGGAGGGACAACCTACAGTGTATTCAAGGCCTGGTTTGAATGCACAAGAGATTTTGACAATGTTGAAGTCTATCTCTTGATTTTTATACAATTTTAAATGTTTCCAATGCAAAGTGTTATATATCAAATAAACTTAACTTTTTAGTACTTTGCTTTTATGTCTATGCTTTTACCATGAAGATGTTAATTAGCAGGTATTTTACTTTAGCAGTAGAGAAAAAACTGCTTTTTCCATTTCTACAATGAAAACTGAAGATTCTCAATGGAATCAAGGTAACTTTTCATTACCACCATTTGAATATGTACAGTGAGGTGACTTTCAGACAGGCTTTATTGCTATGAAGTTACTTTTTGTCATTAATATTGTTAGAGGTTTGCAATAATTAACAAGCTGTAGCTCAGTTTCCCCTGATATGCACTGGGGAAAGGCTAACCCCATCCCCCATAAGCCAGCGTGTCCAAGGGCATGGCACTTCCCCACAGGTTAAATAAAGAAACCACATAGAGATGGGAGTAAAGGGAAATGGAAACCTTCCCTACCTACATATCAGAGGGACATAAAATTCCTACAGAACAAAGAAACATCTGCTCCTGAAGCAGTCCAAGAAAACATAACTCCCTAACCCACTATCTTCTAGTCACTATCAGGAAAAGTTCCAGCTCTAAGGGCTTCCCATTGGCCCCTGCACTTCAATCAGATCCTCAAACCCCTCCCACCAACTATCATTCCCCCACCTAGGAAAGTTCTGTATAAATTCAAGTTCCCCCCTTTCGGGGGGGGGGGGGCTGAAGTCTGTTCTTCAGACCCCCTCTGTTGGGAGAGCTTCTCAATAAATCTTTCTTTGTCATAGTCATTTCAGTCTCCATGTCCCAGTAAGCACCATATTTTCTCCAACAAATATCAATCTAGGTTTCTAGTTAATAATGGCTTCTTAGAACTAGAGCCATTTAAATGTTTCAGTTTGGAAGATGCTTTCACAAACTCTTTATAATTGACCACAATTACATAGACTGGCTAATTTACCTTAAATTACAATTAGCAACTGTAGCAGTTTGATATGGTTATGAATTCCAAAAATAGATATTGGATTATGTTTGTAATCTTATCTGTACCTGGGCCTGATTGAGTTATGATTAGGGCTTTAATTGGGTCACATCATTAGGGCATTGAGTCCCCACCCCTTGGTGGGTGGGGATTCACAGATAAAAGGCATGGCAAAGGGCAGAGTTGTGGGTTTCTGATGTTGGAGTTTTGATGTTGGAGTTTGATGCTGAAGTCTTAAGCTGGAGCCCCAGGGAAAGAGACTGAGTCGTTCACCTGATAGTCTACAGCTGACCTTGGAGAAGGCAAAACCTAGAGGGCTCATAGTCTACAGCTGGCCTTGTGGAGGAAACAGAGGAGCTGAGCCCAGAGGAACCCAGAGAGCCTGAATCCTTGCAGACATCAGCAGCCGTCTTGCTCCAACATGTGGAAATAGACTTTGGTGAGGGAAGTAACTTATGTTTTATGGCCTGGCATCTGTAAGCTCCTACCCCAAATAAATACCCTTTCTAACACCCAGCAGATTTCTGGTATTTTGCATCAGCACCCCTTTTGGTTGACTAATATAGCAACCAATGGAATTTATTTTAGTTATTTAAGAGAGGGGAGCTCTACATTTCTTTAACTTAATTTCATTAGATATGAATTTAGAATTTTCATCATTTGTTAATTTGATATTATCATCCTGATGTATGAATTTACACACTGAACAAATAGGCAAACATGAGTAGTTTGACATGGAAACACACCTTAATTACTTAAAATTTCCTTTTTTATAAAATAAGTTTAACTGTAAAATAACATTTGAAAGATTTTCTTGAAGTCTTTTTTCTCTAATTTGCACTATGACCATTCAGTTTTACACAAGAATTTTGTTTCTTAATTAATGACTTATAATCAAAATGTCCCCAAAGCTTTAATATAATTTTTCTTTGCTTCAGAACTTTAGATTTTACTTTGACTTTAGCAGACTTTGGATGAGCAAGACTAATTCTATGTATATTTACTGAGGCTATTGAAGCCTCAGGGAAACTGGTTTCTCTCATGAATTGCCACTTTTAGAAATCCCGACAGTCAAGGCAGGGGGCCTCCTTCACTTCCCAGTCCTCAGACATAAAAAGACTCCAGTGGCCACTGGACTGGGAGAGTGGATGTTAAACCCTGAGGGTCGAGAATTCCACCAGGCAGCAATTTAGTCAACACTTGGAGCCATGAGAGAAAGCAGGGTTATTAATACCACTAGGACAGGAGACAGGGATGTCTCACGTTTGCTTTCTCCTGAGCCATAGGGGCAGAAGCTGTTATGAAATGACCATAAGCAAAGGCAAGGGGTGAGGCTAGGCTCGAAGTGACCATAAACAAAGGTAAGGTCAGTTTAGAATTTACACTTACAATAATAGGTTCAGGCTAAATCCACCAAGTTATAATTCAGTTTTATCCTTTTGCTGTTGTTTTATAATATAAAGGCATTTATAAATAATCTAAACTCTGAGTTACAGTTTCTAGTAAGTTTTTACCTTAAGGTGAATTGGATACCTTTATTAACTAAGCCACAAGAATTTTATTAATAACAACTTTGTGAAGTTTCTCTCATCTTTTAGCAATTGAATTAATTTCACTTGTGATTTATACACTAAATCCACTAGCAAGACAGTATTGAGCCTTAAAGTCTCATTCTCAGATTACCTTTCACCATTATCCAATTTGTAATAGGTGAACCCCAAATTTGATTTCCTAGGCACAAGAAAACTGACAAAGTTAAACACAGATTTCAAAGTTGAACACAAAGTTAAGCACAGATTAAAACAGAAGAGAGAATTTTGTACCTTTAGCATTTCAAGGAACACTTTGAAGTTAATTGATGGCACATGAGGGTTTTTTTTTTATCTTGATCACATTTACACCTTTCATAGGCACAAGTTAGTTTAAACTGAGAAGTTTGAGGTTTATTTCCTCATTTCTTTAAGGAGACACAACATGAGGTTTCTGGGCCTCAGATCTATCTGAGGTTTGACTGGAATTCAGGGTCCTATACAGAGGCTGCCCTTGGCTATACTGTCATCATGTGGAACAGAAGTAGGCAGAATTTCCTGATTCCTAAGAGACTCCTCTGGAGAGTTTGCTGGTAGGCTAGAGACTGCACCCATAATTCTAGGAAGAATGAAGAAGCAACCTTTAGTTGACCATTCCAGCATCCCAGAGTCCCAGTCTGACTAAATTTCACCACTCCACATAATTTGGAACTGAAGCCCTGTCTCAGCATCCTGATAATTTTTATTTTTAGGGCTTAACTGGCCCATAAGCATCCTTGTGGGTAAGTCTTGGGGGTATCTGATTCCAGATATCAGATTAACAAGCCCAAGCTGACTTGGGAGGCCTGAGCAGTGGCCCCAAATCAAAGCACCTGAGACATCTGTCCCAGGAGATATTTGGCTCCTCTCTGAATGGATGGGCCCAAGGAATGGGGGCCATTTAGTTTCCTGTTCTGGATCTTGGTACCCCTATATTCCAGGGTCCAAGACTGACTGACCCAAACAGAAGTTCCCGAGTTAAATCTCAGGAAACATCTGGCTGCTGATTCCTGCCACCCCAGGGAATCATAGAGCCCCTGCCACTGGGCATTCCTGGGACAGTCCTTGACTTGGGAGACAGGCTGACTAGATTTCAACCTGAAGCTGCCAAGCTGAATGCGCTTCCTCCTCCTATCCTTCCAGAAGTTTTAGATGCAGTCTTAGTTCTATGACTTTACTCTCTGATAGCTTCCCAGTTAATCCAGCCATCAAAAGGCCATTAAGTGATGAGAGGTTAATTGTTCTCGCTAACAGGCTTTGGGGTCCTGAGGTAATAGCTTCCTTGCTAGACAAAGGCAGTTTCCCAGTTTCCCAGTTTTTAAAACATTCCAAAGCCTCCTAACACAAACCTGCAAAGAGAAATTCAGTAGCAAGAAGTAGAAAGGTAAAACATGAACAAGAGTTAATTATGCAAGTGTATCATGGCCTGTGACTGCCTTGGGGAAGGGAACTCCCATGGCATCCATTTTGGCTCTGCCCACCCCTTCCTATTTCATTCCCCCAGGTAGCTGGGTGTGGTCAGATGGGAAAGCCACTTGCAAAGGTGTGGACCTGGGAAGCCCTTGGCTCTCTGGCTCTCCATCACTGCACCCCCTAGGGGAGAAGGCAAGATAAAGCAACAGTTGCCGGCCCCAAGGGCAGAGCTGAAGACTGCTAAAAGGGCTTGAAAGAGCAGTGCAGTAAGCTCCTGTCCTGTGCCCCAGCCTTCCCGACTGGGGTTAGATCTAACAAGGCAGGGTGCATGGTGCAGACGTGGAGAATTCCCAAGCCCTGGCCCCTTCTCTCCTGGGATTACATCCTGTAGGGGCTCAGTAGGCCAACCCGTGTAAAATAGAGAACAAAAGGAAGGCATTAAACAGGCTGTAGGCCATAGTTTCACTCGCCAATAAACTCCTGGCTGGCTCACCAAATATGTTACTGGATTTTATGTAGGTTCTTGGCTATGCTACAGAAATGAATTTCAAGAGCACGCCAGGTGAGTTAGGCCAGTAATTTATTCAGGTAGGGAGGGAAGAGAAATGGGAGAAAATAACAGATCAGGGGTCCCAGGTAGAAAGGAAGGGGTTGAAAAGGGATAAAGAGGGTTGATTTACAAACTACAATTCCCTATTATAGGTTATAAATCCCCAGGTTTACTTGTGCGGCCACGTGGCAGAGGAAAATTGGTGAGAGTGGTGCATAAAAGGCAGGAATGGGTCCAAAGGCAAGAGAGTGGGGAAGAGTGCACTCAGGCCTCACTGTTTGCTTTATAAACTATTAATTATTCCACCTCCTTGCTATTGGTATGGGAGAGGTTCCAGCTGTTGGCTGTTTTGATTGATTACCCCACCCATCAATCCCAATGATAAAGTCCTTGGGGAATATCTGGGGCTTTTCTTTGTTCACAGAAGAAGTCTTTGTTCTGGATAGCAGAATCTTGGTGTGGGGGGTGTCTTCCAGCAGCCATCTCAGGGGTTACTGATTTCCACATGAACTCTCTGCCAGGTTCCAGATCCATTTATTAATTCCCTATCTTACTACCCTGCTTCACTATGTTCTTGGAACTTCTGTTGGCTGCATGGTAATCTTCCTGGATTAAACCCCTATCCTTTTGTTGCCTAATTCTCATCTTTTTGTTTTCTTTCTGGAAGGTTTTTGACTCGATTGTCCAAACACTTAAGTTTTTAATTTGCTTTAACACTTTTTAATATCTTAGAACTCCTTCTTTTTCTTCAATAAATTTCCCCTTTAGCATCTATTTTTATGTATAAAAGAGCTTGTCAACCTGAGGTCATATCTTTTTGAGATTTTCTTTTGCTTCTTGGATTTTCTGTGGTCTCTAGGTTCCTTTTCTTCTGTTTCATTTTTAGTTTAGTTTGCTTTAGTGTGTCCCATGCTGGTGGCTCTGCTCATATATGGGATGACTCCCTGTTTGTCTTTGAACACATTGAAGAGGCAGGCACTGAAAGGTCATTTGGCCTCTCTGAGTGCATGTTTGGGCTTGCTGGTGAGAAGGCCTTTGGATAGGTTAACCTTTTGATGGGACACCACCATGGAATGTAATTAAATGTAGGCCTTTGTTCTAGAACCATTTCCATCCTTGGTCTTGATCGAGCTAACAGTTGGTTTCTATAGCATCTGGTTTCTGCAACTTTAAATTATTCATATTTCTTAAAATACCAAGTTTTCTTAGGTGTCAGTTTCCTTGCCTATTATCAGATGGAATTGGGCAAGTTGACCTCAAAGGACTTTTTCTGCTCTATGCTTTTATAGAGCTCTCTGGTTTTATGATTCAGGGTAATGATTAGTCAAGAGATGGAAGCATATTAGAGGAAATCAACTGTGCTAAAATAGAAAAATCTTTTGAAGCTGTCAGGAGATAGGCTTCTAAAATCCAATAAAAATTTTTGACTCATTTGGGACATGACTCCATGGGAGATAATTAGTAATAAACTTGAAGAACTCAAGAAGGGCTAATATTTGGTGGCTATGTCCTAATTAATTTTGCCTATGCCCTTGGGATTCAGTAGGCACTAGGTTTTGCAGTCTGCTTCATGGGGCAGAGTTGCACACTAAGCTAGACATTGCTGATTGAATGGGCATTATAGAGCCAAAGAGAAGGCAGGAGTTTTAGATTTTGATTTATAATAACCCATTCAAGACCCTGAGTCTTAACTTCACAGATTCCCTACCAAAGGTCAACATCTTGGAAGATTTCTAAAATTAAATTCTTGTTTACTTCTAAAATAAAGCTGTGGTCATCCCCCTGAGGCTGCATGAGAATAAGGGACTCTGAAAAGGCAGTAGGAAAAACATTTCTTGGAGACTTCACATTTCTAGCCAGGTATTTTCTAGGTTCTGATGTGTGTGCATTTAAATTAAAACTAAGTCCCAGTTTAAACTCTATTTGCATACTTAGATACAAGTTTCTGCAACATTGGTGCCTACGTTGTTTTAATGTATCTCTTATACAATGTGTGTAGTTGGCATTCATCACATGTTAGAGTAAAGGAATATATTGAGATGCAGACATGCTCCAGGGAGCCGCTGTCTTCTCATCCACCTGTAACCCATGTAGAAAATCTATAGGCCACTATCCCAGTTCAGCATGTTCTAAGCAGGCTGAGAATTGGAACTGGTGCTTGTTTGAAAGATAAAGGTACAATTAGCTCCGTTTCACTGAACCCCAGCCTCACAGAATACCTTGAGGAATAACATTTTGGCCAGTGCTCCTTACTCCAGCAGCGCTACTTGTCCTGCAGTCATCGCAATCTCATATTGCCCAGGTAGAAATATTGCAAACTGTCATAATGGTATTTACACAGAGAGCAGAAGAAAGTGATGACAGGGAGGTGTTTAGGGGAGCTTTCTCAGATTTACGATATTGATTTGTGGTCTTTGTGTGAGGAAGAAATTAACATCTCTTCTCCTGGAAATACGTTCTCTGTAAGGAGCCTGGTTACCTTTATGAAATACACGTTGGTGTTTGCCTAGAAGGGGGGACCTGGTGCTCAGAGAGATCTGGGTTGGGTACAGAGAGGGGCTGACAGTCCCACCCAGGGAGGGGCTCTATTAAATTGCATATGAGGAAGGAGGTCACTTAGGCTGCCTTTTGTTTTGGCAAAGCAGATGAAAGACCAGCTTTGGTTAAAGAAACTTGTTTAAGGAAGGGATGTAGGGGAGAGGGGCTTTCCATAGTAGCACAGACCTGCTGGCTGCTTTTTATGCTTGTGTTTTTGTTTTTCTTTGATTTAGTTTTTTTTTAGTTTTTTTAAAAAAATTATTATTTTTAAAGACGCTTTAGATTACATAAATGTTACATTGAAAATATAGGGGGATTCCCATATACTCCATCTCTCCCCCCTCACACTTTCCTCTACTGATATTCATTAGTGTGGCACATTTGTTTCAACTGATGAACACATACTGAAGTATCACTACTAACCTTGGTCTATAGTTTACCTTGTGGTTGACACTTTGCCCTGCACAATTTTATAGGTTTTGACAAAATATATAATGGCCTGTAACCCTCATTGGGAATTGTTATGCGTGTCCTCTTAATAAAGCCATTCCTCATATATCCATTCAACAAACATTTACCAGGGGCTAGACAGATACTGACCTCAACACTAAGGATGTAAGAAATTGCCTTTCGGGAGCTCACAGACCAGAAGAGGAAGCCACCCAAACCAGCTTCATAGCAGTTGAACACTGAGACTTTAAACAAGCCTTTGAGAAAACTAGAGTCTCCCCTGACCACCATTAAACAGGAAACTTATTTCAGTGAAGCCTCAAGTCTACGTACATCTTTAGTTCCTGGAGCCTAGCATAGCATCTGGCCCACACTTTGAAGTCAGTCCTTCTCAAAAATGTCTTTCATCATTTCTCTCTTTCTTAGGAATCTACAGTGACTTCCTATGTTGCTTGCTGAACTCAAGATCAAAAGCCCCTGCCTGACTTTTAAGGCTTCTTGTAATTTAGCTTGTCTCCCTTTCCAACCACATAGATAGAGCTCCCTCCAGGGAGCACCCTTCACTTCTAAGGTTGCTCGCAGTCAGCTGGTACCCTCTGATGGGATCTTCAGCTTGTTAAATTGGCCAGCAGAGAGCTGCTGCCCTGAGGGGTACCTCTACTTCCCAACCCTGGGTGAGCCTTCTCCTGGGGTAATGCCTGGTGATGCAGGGAGCTCCAGCCTCAGCATCAGTTCTGCTTGGTCTGAGTCCAAGCCTGGCAGCTAGTTAAACATTGTATATACACCCTGCACCCACCCTGAGGAAGCCACTCCATGCTCCTTCCATCCTCCATGCTTGCTCTTCTTTGCCTGTTCTGATGCTTCCCATTTTTCAAGACTCAACTCAGCAACCTCCCTCTATGCATTTACCAACTATTTATCAAGGGCCTACCATGGACACAGTGGTATACATTTGACCTTGTCTGAGCCCTGATGGAGTGTGGAGTCCAGAGCAGGGGAAGAGGTATCAATCAATCACCCAGGTCTGCATTAGTTGTGTGATGTGTGTGGGTCATGCAGGCAATGCACGGGGTTGGGGGATGTGGAGGTGTGGGGGATGGGTTGGGCCAGTAGGGGACTGTGGCAACCTGCATCCAGGCACCTGCTGGGTCTCTGTCCCAGGCCCTGGACCTTATCTGGGGCTGGGGAGGAGGAAGTCAGGAGGTCAGAATAGACATTAACTAGGAGTGGAGGAGGAAGTGCCACTTAGCAGTGGGGTCATGTACAAAGGCCCTGGGGTGGGGTTAGCATGATATATTTGGGGAACTGACAGTAGCCAGCGTGGTGGCCCACAAGTCCCATTTCTTCCATGGACTTTTCTAGAACTATTCTCTAGTAGATTCAGAAGTAGGGATCCTTGGGTTTTAACAAGCGTTAATTTGGTACCTATTATACATTGTGAAAGGTACTGGGAATAAAAACCTTCTATAAGCTCTCATAGCACTTTCTGGTTTTCGTTTTGTAATGCTTGTCCCACTTTTAGATATTGCTGTTGATTATTCTTCCTTCCCCATCAGAGGCTATAAGTTACATTCTGGAGCGATTGTTTGTTCTGCTTCCCAGAGTATCCGTAGGCCCTGGGACAGAGCCTGGCACTTATTTATATATATATATAGTTATATATATATTTGTTGAATGAATAATTGTGGTAACTTAAGGCCTGATGAGACATGGTTGCCACCTCAAGGACTTTCGCATGGTGACTGCCTTCCGTGCTGCTTGGCATAACTCCTTAAACTGTAAACTCCTAGAGGGCAGGGCTGGTCAATTAGAAGTCGCCTGTGCAGTATTAGTCTGAGAACTCATATACATGAAAGTATATGATCTAAGCCAGAATTCAGCTGATGGATAGAAGTGTGCAAAACAAACTCCACCATGATAAAACAAAATTCTTTGAAACTTGCTGAGCAATTATTAATATTTTGAAATAATAATCACAATAAAGTTTAATCCAATTATCCCAGTGTTGTGGTTCTCTTCTTTTGGATCCTGGGCTTACCATACAGGATTCTGTATTAGAGAAGCTTCATAGCTTGCCAGGTAAGCACCATATATATTTTTCAGTCTAGGTTTTTTGTTTTTTTTTTTTCCACATTGAGGAGCAGAGCAATAGACCAATACCATCTCAGCTTCCGGGGTCACTGCCTGAACTCTCACATCCAGAGGTGACATGAAAGGCTGCTGGTGGGATTATTGCCTCTATCCATGGCTTATTGCCTCCATTAAAGAAAAACGTGTCTGAGATGGGATTCTTAAGCCTGAGAGCTGAGAAGACTGGTCTCGGCCCCAGGGGAGGGGCAGGGGTCATCTTATACCACAGCCAGCCAGACGCAGGAAGTTCTTTGAGGGAAATCTCGTTAGCCAGGGAAAGGAATTCTCCTGGGGTTTTTTCAGGTGTGTATTAACTCCTGCGGCGACCTCGCCCAGACTCCCAGGGCCTGGACGTGAGGGGGCGCTTTGGCTTTCGGCTCTGCTTTTCGCCGATGGCTTCAAGGAACGGAAGAGGGCGGGGCTCACGGGAAGAAACGAGCCCAAAGGAGACTCTGCCAATTACTGCACCTGTCAGTGTTCAACAACAGATAAAATTAATTCAGAAACCCAAACAGTCTGCAGAAAACCGAACACAATTATCTAAGAAATTAAGTTATACCGTTGCCATGACCTTTAATCAATCACCCAACCGTTAATGTTAATTTTGTGATCTAAAAATCATAGTTCTATTTGCATTTTAATGGCTGCTAAATGAGTGTCATCAGGAAGGAATAATGGCAGGGTGGCCTTTTGCTACAAATTCTTCCTTCCTAATGGTGATGCACAAAGCGAGGAAACGGTGTTTGGGAAAGGTTTTGTTTCGCCTTCTAGCAGATGTATGGAGCTGCCCTTCTCAAATGAAAAAACAAGCAATTCCCCACAAATACCACCACCTGTTGTTATAAATAAATCCGAGCCGTAAAATGGAACGGAAGCTTAATGGCAAAATCATTCCGTGCATCCTACCCCCCTCCTGCCAACCCTTCATAATAGCCTCTTAACAACTTGTTTCTCAGTCATGTACCTTTTTAAGCTTTCGACCGGCCATCAGGCCCCATCCCTAACCAAGAGAGATGGCCTGCGGATTTGTGGCTAAAAATAAAAAGTTACCAGCCTCGAGGAGAATGATCACACGTCCATTTGCAGGGTTTAAGCGGCTAGAAACTGGCTACATGCCACTCCGTATTCAGGGTTCCCTTTAAATCTTAATCCAGACTTCCAGTAGTGTATTGCACAGCTAATGAACCTAACCTTCAAGTGGGAGCATAAAATCCTAATTAAATCAGGGCACCGTGAGGTTATTGACAGGCTGTTTATAATTCGACTGAATCTCACTTCTGTAAGTAGTAATAGGAAAATTATAAGCATCGAAATTGGAGCATTATAGCCTTTAATTATCCTCTTATACTCCAAACCCCTTTAGCCTATAGGCTATATCACTCCATCTATAAATATTGATTAGCAGGCCCAGAATATCACAGTTATTAAAAATATTATGTTCCACACCTAAAACTCAGCCTCTTTCCTTAAATCTCCTGGGATAAGGTCTATATGAATTATTTCTCCTGTTGAAAGAGGTCTTGATAACTTTGGAAAAAAAATTTTAAAAAACCAGCACATCAGAGTTTTTCTGAATACAAGAAATTCAAATAGGGAAGGGAGGAGAACATATTAGAGATGAATGTCAACTTATTTTTTTCTTAAAAGGCAAGGTGGGGGGGCTCTTCCTGCAAAGATTGCAAAACTCCATTTCATAAAAGATTTATTAGCAGTGACAGAGGGAGCTTGTTGAGTGGAACCCTGATAAATGCCTCGCCTTTTTTCGCTGCTTTAAAATTATGGGTTCTGTCCATAAAGTACTGATTAATTCATATTCACTCAATGACAAACACTCTTTTTCTCCCCCAAGCAAAGATTGTAAGCATTTTACTTCAACAAATAAAGAACTCTGGGTGGGATGCATACTAATTCATTTAGCACTGGAACTTGCACTACTATTTATGCGGCTAATCACAGCAAAGCAGGAAGGAATCTTTTCTTTTACTGTTGACAGGTCCTGCCTACCTTTCAGCACTTCTTTCGTTAAGTTATTATTAATCTCTAAATTCACAAAATTGAGGACTTATCCAAGACCCTTTAAAACTGAGTGGCATCAGATATAGCAAACTCCCAAAGAGAGAAGTTTCTTTGCTTCAAAAAAAGACGCTGACTGTGGCAACTTGTGTCTTCTCT
This sequence comes from Dasypus novemcinctus, assembly GCF_030445035.2. Taxonomy (NCBI): domain Eukaryota; kingdom Metazoa; phylum Chordata; class Mammalia; order Cingulata; family Dasypodidae; genus Dasypus; species Dasypus novemcinctus. The sequence goes on along the minus strand of NC_080684.1, from coordinate 82,419,619 downwards.
TGTTTAGAGGATCCAGAAAAAGTAACTAGTGTCTGTTATAAGTTTCCAGAGGAAATTGGTTGGTTTTTAAGCACAGTATTTATTTTGGAAATTTGGATGATTTGGGCTGGAAGAAATGGCAGATTCCTAAAGGGAAGGGAGGGGGTGCCGGGCAGCAGAACAAGACGCAGCAATGGCTGTTGGCTCAAGATTGCCTGGGAGGAACACAATGCGATTGCGGGAGGTGACAGGATTTCCCTGCGCTGCAAGGAGGTTCATGACAAGTTATCTTGTAATTTTTTAAATTACAAGAGTATTATGTTCCCATTTAAAATATTGGAAAATATAGAGAAATACTAGCAAAAGAATTATTTCACAGTCCAGCACTGTGCTAGACACTGTTCTGGATAAGTAGGGTGTTTTCCATGACAGATGGTCTCTTAATTCTGGTTGGGGAAACACTGGACTGAAACCTCCTCGCGGGCAGGCATCACGTCTGTCATGTTTACCTCTGTATATGTCAGCACATGGGCCAGTGCTTGGCACATTGGACATGTTCACTAATTATCTGTTGAGGGAATGAAGTTGTAAACTAACAGAAGAATTTGAATTACTTTTGACTAATTATTTTGAATTATTCTGATTGAGAGACTGAACAGCAATCTAAGCTTTTGAGTCATTTCCTCGTAGTTTTTTTAAGGGCCTAGTTTAAACAGGCAGAGAATGACGAGACATCAAGGGGTGGGTTGGGGTATGCTATAGTGGAGGCCCTTTTCCATCAAAATTAAGGCTGCTTTATTGAATGCTTCTGTGTGCCCACTATGGAACTAAGGCTACTTTCCTCTTTACAAATCTTTTAACAACTCTGGGAGGTACGTTTATCCTCAATTTATAGTTTGGCTCAGCTGGTATAAGGAATTGCTCAAGACCTTATGGTTATACAGTGGTAGGACTGTGATTTGAACTCTCCTTTGTATGCCTCCAGCACTGGTGTTCATAACTGTCATTCTTTACTGCCTGGGATCTAGGTCATGAAAAGATGGGGTCAAATACAGGAGCACATCCAGGGTTGGCCTGTAAGAATGTGGGTTTAGAAGATCCACTACAAAGAGCTGAGTCCAGGGAGAAACAGGTGGGATTCTGTACCTTTTAATCCAGGGTCTACTTAGGATCTGAGATTTGGAAAATGTGCTGGGCTGAAGCTCATACAACTTTGAAGAGGCTGGGTTCCTATCAAGTTGGCAGTGAGCTTTGGGGAGCCAGGGAATAGTAGTCAGGGAGCTAGTGACCTTGACCTTGATGACAGGAAGCACTGTCATTAAGGGCTCAGGTCTAGGAAAGTTGGGGCTGTACAGTTGAAAACTTGGTATGGAAGACTGGGGACTTGCAGAATGAATCATGATTTACTTCATAAAGCACCCTATTTACAGAAGGGTCATCCTATTTATCTTATTTGGGGAAAAAAATAAATACCAGTGCCTGGAATAGGACCAAAAAAGAATCAAGTTGACTTAGTTACCAGGGTTAGGAGATGTGATTCATCCATGTCCCTCTGACCTAGGGAAATAGTTACACCTCATAGAGGAGGATCAGGTTCATTTTTGTCAGAGTTAATTGGTGTGCTGACTATTTCAAACTTTTAATAATAATAACTTAGTATTGTGCCTCTAATATGTTCCAGAAACAGTGCATAGAACTTTACTTGTATCTCATTCAGTCTTTACAACAGCCCTCAGTGTTAAGCACTGTTATCATCTCCTCCATTTACCATTAAATGGAAAGGATGGTTTGGAAAGTTTAAGAAATTTGTGCAGGGTCACTCATCTCGGAAGTATGGAGCTAGGGCTGAATGTCTGGCTGTACCAGGACAGCAGGACAGGTTGTTAAATTAGTGACATTTTTCTCTGTAAGTTGGTAAATAGTCCCTGCAAGCCCCTCTGAGTATCCCTATGTCCAGGAAAACACCCTCTTCCCTCTAGAATGCCCCATGATCAACCAACTAAGGAGGGGTCTTAATTTGCTTGTGCTGCTGAAACAAAGTGCCGTGGACTAATTGACTTAAATGACAGAAATTTATTGTCTCATGGACTTTTAGATTCTAGAGTCTAGAAGTCCAAATTAAGGTGTTGGCAGGGCCATGCATTCCACCCCCCCCCTTTTTTAAAAAAGATTTATATTTATTTATTTCTCTCCCTCCCCCCCCCCCCCCGTTGTCTGCTCTCTGTATCCATTTGCTGTGTGTTCTTCTGTGTCCACTTGCATTCTTGTCAATGGTGCCAGGAATCTGTGTCTCTTTGTTGTGTCATCTTGCTGTGTTAGCTCTCCATGTACATGGCACCACTCCCCGGCAGGCTGTGCTTTTTTTGCATGGGGTGGCCCTCCTTACAGGGTGCACTCCTTGCACGTGGGGCTCCCCTATGTGGGGGACACCCCTGTGTGGCATGGCACTCCTTGTGTGCATTAGCACTGAGCATGGGCCAGCTCACCACACAGGTCAGGAGGCCCGGGGTTTGAACCCTGGACCTCCCATGTGGTAGGCGGACACTCTTATCAGTTGAGCCAAATCCTCTTCCCTTTTTTTTTTGTGCATTTCTCTTAAAGGGAGAATCAGTCCCACGCCTCTCTCTTGGTTTCTGGTGGGTGGCCAGGAACCCATGGCATCTCTTGGCTTGTGGTGGCATAACTCAATCTCTGCCTCTGTTACCTGGCCATCTCTCTTTCTGTCTCTGGCTCTCTGTCTGTGCCCACATTTTCTGTCCTTATAAGGATTCCAGGCATATTGGATTAAGGCCTACCATAATCCAGTTTGGCCTCAGTTTAACTAGTAATGTCTGCAAAAGTCCTATTTCCAAGTAAGTTCGCATTCAAAGGACTGAGGGGTAGGACTTGGACATGCCTTTTGGGGGACACAATTCAACTCATAACAGTGGGTAGTCTCCAGGGCCAGCATCTGCTCTGATGGGATGGACCCTCTGCTGAACTGGGTATACAGAGTGTGAGTATCACCTGTAGGCAGATTTCAAGGCATGCTTTGCACCTGGCAGGTGAGGGTTCCATCAGCCTAAACATTCCATGGGAGAATGTACTGACCCCCATGTGGGTTCAGATGCTTAGATTCCTTCCTGTGTTCTTTTACCACCAGCAGCTCCAGTGAAGCCTGATTGCCTGTTCTGTCATGAGCCCTACTTCTTTCTTCAGCTTTTTGGGCTCTGCCATTTGTAAACATGCCGATCCATTTAAAACCCACTTGTATTTCCTGCCATTGCTTCCTCTGGGGTGCGTGGTGAGAGAATGGGGTGGGTGGTGGGTGGGGGGAGGCTGGTAATGAACTCCAAGTGTGATGAGGTATTTCATTGCAGTATAATGAAAAGAGCTGGGATTTGAAGGGAGCTGACTTGAGTTTGTCTCAATACCATCAGTTACTATCTGTTTGATGTTGTATATATGGGCTACCAAATTTTTTTGTCTCTTCATTTGTAAAATGGAGGAAATTATACCCACCCCTCTTAGACTCTTACCATCAATTTACGTCTTTATCCCAGAAAGAGCAAGACATAAATGAATATCTTAATAGATATCATCTACTACACAATTTAGTTGTCTAGTCTTGAAGGGATTGAAAAATGGGCAGAGTAGGCTATTAATAGTTTCCAAGGTATGATGCTTGCCAAATGCTGCACTATCCTCTGCCTCCGAAGAGCAAACATGGGTTTTCTGTCTTATTTGTTGTGATGGATTTGTTTATTGGAGCTCTTCTTTTAGAACTGTCTAGAACTTTTCCAATTTAGTGATTCTGAAATGACATTTCCAAAACTAGTCTAAGACTTTTTTGTGCTATCCCTAGCCTCACCTCACCTCCCTATAAAAGCACACTCAGGTGTCATTACTTTTACCAAGATAGGCTCAAGTAAATCCTACTGTAGATAAACAGCCCACAGAATTAACCATGGGTGAACAGACTGCCTTTAAATGCACTCTTTAAAGGGCATGCTCTTTAAGGGGAGAAACCACTGGGGAATGGGCTTGGAGATAATTTGTGTGTTGCAGGTGTGGCCTGATAAGGCACTAAAAAGCTCGATTTTATGATTGTAGAAATGCAGTATGCCTGTCTTCAGTGGCATAAGCAAAGTCATTTATTAAAGCAAAATAAAAAGTTCAAGTAAAAACGAATAGGTATAAAAATAATGATAATATAGGAAATTTCACTAAGTTATAGTTACATACATTCTCTCTTTCAGTCCTTAAATCTACCCTGTGTGATAGATATTACTGTTCCTATTTTATGAATGAGGAAGTTCAGGCTAGTTTCTGCAACTAGGAGTTAGAGCACTGCTTCTCAATCCCCGGGGGAAATTTGGCACTATTTGGAGACAGTTTTGGTTGTCAATACTGGGGGTTGTGGGTGAGGGCGTCTCATGCCACTGGCGTTAGTGGGTAGGGGTCAGAGATGCTGCTTAACGTCCTGCAATGCACAGGACAGCCCCCCACAACGAAGAATTATGTAGCCGTAAACATCAATAGCGCCGAGGATGAGAAACCTAGAGTTGCAGGAAGTGACAGTGAAGCCAGGTTTTTCAGTTCCTAGTTCAATGCTTGTTTCTCTACAAGCCTTTAAAGATAATGGTGTAGAAGAAGTGCTGTCACTGATCATAGGCTTCTCTCGGCCGCTGCTCCTTTGTTGCCTTGCTCTCTGCTAGTTTCAGCTGACGTCCATTTTGATTGGTCATTCCAATGCAGAATAGGCTGTTAGCTGTTTTGAAGAACACCTCTGGGTACCACATGACCAGATTTGTCAGTCTTACCTATTGATGGTAGAGGAGGAATCTCCTTTCCATGTAGCAGAGAGGATATGTTGAGATGTAAATGAACTGAGGATTTTAAAAAAGGGTCTCCTTTTGCCCAGCCATGTAAATTATAATACTGTATCCCATGTCTATAGTGCTGAATAATTTTCAAATCACTTGCATTTTCTTTCAACAGATAATTATTGAGGAGAAACTAAGTACCGATTCTGTTCTAACTTTGAACATACAGTAGTGACCGAAACAAAGATTCTGGCCCCTTGGAGTTTACATACTAGGTGTGGGGGCTACTGATAATAAAGAAGCAGGCATGTAGTATGCTAGAGAAAATAAGTGCTAGGGAACAAAACAAAGCAGAGTGAGGCTGACAGGGGAGGTGGGTGTGGGGGATGTTGCCATTTCACATGGGGCAGGCAGGGAAGGCCTAATAGGTAAAGTGTCATTTTTCGCAGAGGCCTGAAGGATAGGATGGAGGGAGTCATGTCGACATCTGGGGGAGGAGAATTCCAGGCAGAGAGAATAACACATACTCTGGAATTGATATGTGCTTGACAAGTTCAAAGACAGCAAGGAGGCCAGTGTGTCTGGAGCTGGGGGAGGGAGAATGGAGAGGACGAGAGGATGAGGTCACAGACATACCAGTGGAGAACCTTGGAAGTCAATGAAGGATGTTGGTTCTACTTTGGATTTTGAGGAGAAGAGTGACACCAACAGATAAGTAATTGCGAAACATCACCCTGGATGCTGTATTGAGAATAAACTGGAGGTTAAGGGTGGAAGCAAAGGAAACCAGTTCAAAGGCTGTTGCATTTATCCTGAAGAGAGAGATGATGGTACTTCAAGTAGAGAGGTAGCACTGGAGGTGTGAAATCAATCAAATTCTGGATATATTTTGATGTTGAGGATTTGCATCATATGTGGGGTATGAGAGAAAAAAGGGGAAAAAGAGTTGGCGCCAAGGGTTTTGGCCTGAGCGACTTCCCCCTTTGAAATGGGGAAGCTGTGGGAGAAGGAGGTTTGAGATGAAAAATCAGCAGTTCCGTTTTGAGCATATTGAGTGTAAGATGTTTGTGAGAAACCCCAGTGGACACATCAAGTTCTTTCATACTGTATAGTGTATGACATACTAATGCTATATCCTGTTTCTCTTTGACCTAAGTCCAGTGTTTAACTAACATGCTCACGGCTACTGTGTGATAAAACTGGGATGAAATCACACTTTGATTCTATGTTCAATGTCCTTCTACCAATATGTAAATCAGAGCATAGAAAGAAGTCTTGACTAGTGTTAGTTTCTAAAAACTGTCTTTAAACCATACTTCTTTATGATCTTCCCTAAAAGCAAGGGATGGTCGCACTGGAGCAGAGAGATAGATCACATCCAAATAAGATGACCACCTGGTGCAGCACTTAGGATTATTATCAAGGCCATGAAGAGAGCAGGCTGGAGAAGCCCAAGGAACCCAGACTCTGGCTACTTCAAACATCACTCCTTTCAAAGCATTTATTTATTTATTTTTCTTTTAGGCATCTGTATAGTCAAGAAAAATGAAATAGTACTCTATGTACTTGCTTGGTTTATTTTTGCCCAACCCTTAATCCTTTTCCTCAATTTTTCATTATGAAAAAATTACAAACATATAGAAAAACTGAGAGCATTGTTTAGTGAACACCCATATTTCTACCTTCTAGCTTCTACAATGAGTAGTTTCCTATATTTTCACATATCTATCCACCCATCCCTCTATCTATCCATCAATCCATGTTATTTTTTCTGATGCATTACATGATAAGTGGCAGGCATCAATTTACTTCATCCCTAAACACTTCAGCCTACCTATCTTGATCCTAAGTTCCATATTAGGGTCATTTGGCTTTTGGTGATTTTCTTGCAAACAGCATATGGTTGAATTTTGATTCCGAATCTAATCTAAGGCTTTATGTCTCCTAAAGAGGAGCATTAAACCCCATCACATAGATGGTGATTGAGGAGTCCAAGCCCTTATTTCTACTTTTTGTGGGGTCCAGATCACTGACATTCCCTCTTTTTTTCTTTTGTAATTTTTGGTCATCTATCTGAATTTTCTTTGGTCTTTTTTCCTCCAGTGAACATATTCTATTCAGCTAATAGTTACCTTTAAATTAAAGCAAATGCTGAGTGTAAATTTCTCTACTCATGTCAAGAATGAAATAGCATCTCTTGTCTCCTTTCTTGTGAGATGAGATAATGCAAGCTCCTTTGCTTTCCCTGGCTGCTGAACCATTTCACGGTTTTGGTCCAAGAAATCAGATTCAGGGCACATCCAGCTGGAAGAATTTTAAAGAACATGGAATCCAACACCTTCATTTTACAAGTGGAGGAAACTGAGGTCCAGAGAGGGAAAATGCTTTTCTCCTTCTGAAAAGCCTCAGTTTCTGAATGGAAAAATCAGAGGGTGAGTGGGCAGCAGGAAAGTTGGTCCCTTGTCCCTCTTCAGCACAGACAGTACTCAAACAACACTTCGTGTTCCCACCCAGAAGAGAGAACAAGCTTATTGAAAAGGCTTAAAGAAAATGGAGTTCTCAATTCATTGTGGAAGTTTAAAAGCTTTCCAGGAAACTCTTCCATTTCTATAATAAAAATGTTTTTGTCTAAGTTCTATTAATCTTTATGTCCACAATGGAAAGGCTTTTGCTTAATAATATTCCCTCAAATATTTGAAGACTATTCTTAAATCTCCCCATAGATGCTTCTTTCTTGAGAATAAATAATCTAAATTCCTTTAAACTTTTCTCATAAATTCTGCTCCCATTATTTTCTTAATCTTTATAATCTTTTCATGAGCTTCCCTCCAATTTCCTATCTTGCTTCTAAATTGTGAATCCAGGAAAGGAGAAAGCACTAAGACACTGATTACATAGTTCACACTAGTCTGTGAGGTCTTTGAAGGCAGAGACCATTCCTTATCCAACTTCAGGCCTCTAGATGAAGGGCTGGCAAATTTTTTTTCTGAAAAGGGTCAGTTAATAAATATTATAGGCTTTGCAGGCCAAGAGGTAACGTCCTCAACATTTTGAGCAACTGTTCTCTCTGAAAGGCTAATATTCCTTTTACATTTAATATTAAAAAAGGTAAATATTTTTTAATGTAATGATTTGGCCTACAGGTTAGAGTTTGCCCAACCCTGCCCTAGATCCTAGTACAGTGCCTGGCACATAGTAGGCAGTCAGTAAAGTGTGTTGAATAAAGTGTGGTTGGATGAAAGAGTGATGAATCTGTGAGGATTTTTTCATAGTTTCTGACTTTCATATTCTTGTTTAACATGTCTGTTACATTGCTGTATCAAGGAGCTTGTCCACTAAGATCTGATCTTCCTCTCACAACCAGTAGTTTCTCATGTTTGTACTTGGGTGGATTTATGGTTCCTCCCTTGAATTAAGATGTGGTAGGGGCTCTCTATTAATCTTCACTTGATCATTGGTTTGGGATCTCATCTTTGATTTATTGAGGCCATGTTGAACTTCCATTTTCCGTTGTGTTTAGCAGTTGTCCTAGTTAGAAGTCATCTGTGACCTTAACAAGCAATCCAGGTAACTGACCAAACCAAAAATGCTGGACCTGGTTTAACTGTTTCAACCAAGGCTATGAACTCTGTTTCCATTCTTCTGGTTCTCACCTGCCCTGCAGAACTTGGGAAGCTAATTTCTACTTATTTTTCTGGACTAGATTAGAAGGTATCAGACAGGCTAGCAGAGAAGGCTGGCAATAATGGTAAAAGAAAAAACCCTTCCCTTCTTTCTCTTTAGTTTTTGGGCCTTTAGAGAACACTTGTCACGACCTGAGAGAGTATGTAATTCTGTATTAGTTAGACAAATTTCCATTCTCTGCTGAATTTGGATGAAGCATTCTCAAGCAGCACAAATCCATAGCATGGGGGGAGCAAGCTGCTTTATGAAATGCCTGGAGGCTGATCCCAGAGCCTCAGCTCATCTTTTCTGCTTTCTTCTATTCTACCCTCAGTTTCAGATTGCTTCTTAGGTCCACAAATGCCTTTCTGATTGAAGCCCCCTATTTTTCTGCAGTGACTTTGTGTAGGTACCTGTTGTCTCTCGACTGGGGTCCATGGGACCCCCCTCTAAACCCCTAGTGGGTCAACAAAGAGCAATGCCCCTTTGGTCCTCAGCGTCCTGCCTTGGTACACAAAGATGGAATTAGATTTAGCCAGATGGGATGTCAAGGCTAATGGGAAGCACCTCTGTCCTCCAAGCTCCTGACTAGCTATTAGGTGGTTACAACCTTCAATCTGGGTGAAGCTTTATGTTCGTCCCCTAGGGATGAACCACATTGACCATGCCAAATACATTTAGTCTTCTCTTTCCCATCCTTACCCTGCCCTCCCCTCTGTGTTGCTGAAATTGCTGTGATTGCTACCATTTACGATGTCCAGGAAAGTTCCATTTATTTACAACGACTTCCTCCTTAACCAGCTGGGGGAAGTTGCAAAATAGCCAGCCCAGTGGTGGATCAATCTTTAACATTTCTTTCAAATGTTGGAGTAAAGAAAATGATGACAATTTTAAGGCTCTATTAGATGGAAATGATCTACGAGGGATGGCGGACAGCTGAAGGTCACAAATCAGGCAGCTGCCTCTGGCTCAATGATTCAGAAGAAGTGCGAAAAGCAATGGGAAGTGTGTTTCTGAGTTTTATGAGTGTTCAAATTTGGGGAATTTATCAACATGTGCTTGGGATTTGCTGTAATAAGCCTGTTCACCCCTCTCATAAAACAAACCAATGTCTGATTAAAGCTGTCTGGTCTTCCTTAGATAGGGAAATTAATTCGTTTTGAATTTAGAGGAAAAATATCACGCCTTCGTCTGGCCTAACTGATAAATAGCCTCATTTGCACGTGGGGGACGTGCTTATTCCCCACCTGGTTAAAAGAACAATGGCAGTGACATTGAATTTGCATATTTGCTATCACTAATGTTTGGAGTGCTTCTTTGAAGGTGTTTTAGATTCTGGATATACTTTCTCCATTTCTATTTTTGTCAGAGATCCTTCTTGCTGCGTGTAACAGTCACGCTGGGCTAGGTTATGCTGGGGTAGCAAAACCACTTTGAAATCTCAGCGGCTTAAAACAACGTAGGTTTATTTCATTTTCATATTACATGTCCATCATTGTCCAGAATGGGTTGTGCTTCACTATCTAGAGCAGAAGTCTATAAACTTTTTCTGTAAAGGGCCACAGTAAATATTTTAGGCTTTGTGGATCATACGGTCTCTGTTGCAACTACACAACTCTGTGTTTGTAATCTGAAATGGCTGCAGAGAATACATAAATGAATGGGCATAGATGTATTCCAATAAAACTTTATTTATAAAAACAGGTGGCAGGCTGGGTTTGGTCTGATGGTTGTAGTTTGTGGACGCTGAGATGTAGAGGGGAAGAAAAAGTGGTGGATCTTGCACCAGTTCTTTTTTTTTTTTTATTTAAAGATTTATTTTTTAATTTATTTCTCTCCCCTTCCTGCCCCCCTGCCCCCCTAGTTGTCTGCTCTGTGTCCATTCGCTGTGTGTTCTTCTGTGACCGCTTCTATCCTTATCAGCGGCACCTGGAATCTGTATTTCTTTTTGTTGTATTATCTTGCTGTGTCAGCTCTCCCTGTGTGCGGCACCATTCTGGGGCAGGCTGCACTTTCTTTCAAGCTGGGCGGCTCTCCTTACGGGGCGCACTCCTTGCACCCGGGGTTCCCCTATGCGGGGGACACCCCTACGTGGGGGACACCCCTGTGTGGCAGGGCACTCCTTGCACCTGGGGTTCCCCTACGCAGGGGACACCCCTGTGTGGCAGGGCACTCCTTGCGTTCATCAGCACTGCGCATGGGCTGCTGCACACAGGTCAAGGAGGCCCTGGGTTCTAACCGCCGACCTCCCCTGTGGTAGGCGGTCGCCCTATCCATTGGGCCAAGTCGGCTTCCTGCACCAGTTCTTTATAGTTTAAATTTCAGTCACACTTCATTGGCCACATCTAATGTCAGGTGCCAAAATGTAGTCCTAATTTGTGCCCAGAATTAGGATGACCAGAAATATCAGTGAACAGTACCGATGAACGCATACCCTTCCTTCTTCTTTTTAGAGGAGCCAGTATTTCCTTAAGTTCTGGACTGGTGCTTCTTCAAAAAGCATCCATAAAGTGCAATCTACATGTTTTTTGACTCAGCGGCTTTGATGGGAACTAAATAAATTTAGGAGATGAACTGCCCCTGCTTGTCGGGATCTAATTTCCAGAGGTCATACGAGGTATTACATACGTGACATTTTTCCTTAAGCCACTAATGATCTGTTTGAGTCCCTGCACTTTGAGATTAAATTCATCCATCCAATTCCTTCTCAGGTGTTTAGATTTCCACTTGGACTTCTGAATCCAGACAGTGAGCACACTCTCCCTTGGCTTTTTTCTTCCTTTTTTCTTTATAGCCATAGAATTCCAGGGCTCTCTCACTCTTTGCTGGGACAAGATTGGGCCTTGATCTTGCCGACTGTCTTGGGCATAGGTGACCCCTCTCTCGGTCCCCAGGTGTGACCCAGAGTCAGCAGTACCCAACACAGAGGCTGATGGCATCTCCCCCTACACCCTTTTTTTTAGCATCCATTTCGTTATCTACAAGTTTTGCAAATTAGGAAAAGAGACTTCATTTCATCCAGGAGAGGGCACTATGTACCAAGTCTAGGATATTCAGTCCCTTCTCGTGGAGGCACAAATTTAAGGATTAACGAAATCCATATTCAAAAGCTGCAACTATAGCACCTATCATAAAACATAAACCATACCACCACACTAGGGATGCACTCCATAAAAAGGGAAGAAATGCAAATTATTAACAGCTTGTACATTCCACAAGGTACAAACTACCTTGTTAAACCAACCAAGCATTTTTAGTGGGCACTCCTCTTCTTTTCTTACAAACTAAAGCCTTCCTAGTGTTGGCTGCTTAGGTGAGGTTGTTGGGACTTTGGCTGCTGAGAGTGCAGGGCAGACAGCATGGTCATGTCCTCTTAAAAACAGAATAAATTGCCTCCTTCATGCATTTCCTCCCATTGGAAAACAAGTAGAACTTAAGAGAAACTTAATGCAAAAAGTGGGAAGAAAACAGAACTAAATACAATAGAACTGAATGCCAAATTGGAAGATGTTGGCCTTTCATAATATGGGAATATTTTGAATAACTGACACACTCTACCTCAATTTTCTTGTCTGCAAAATAGGTATCATTACAGTGCCTATATCAGAGTATGTTGTGACGCTCTCTATGATTCTGCGTTCTTTTGTTGTCTCTTCTCAGAAGTATGCAGTCTATTTTAACCTCTCCTCTATACTTTTTCATATTATTGCCATGTAACTCTGTCTGGAGTAAATTTACTTTCAGGTAGATTAATCATCAATCAAACAGAAGATATTAAAGACAACTCTCTGGTGATGCCTTCTCTGGGGAATTCACAACGTTTTTCCTGATTACTCTTTTTTTCTTATCAGACAGAGCACCTAATAATATATTCTTCAGGTCCTATTAAACCTCTCCATGGGATTTTCCTGGAAATGGTGCCCTTTGGAATTGTATCACATTTTTCTGGTTAAATTCTTGGATTATGCTCTAGATAAAAAAAGATACTAGCAAAGATAATGTCAATAGCAGCTGTTTTAGTTTCCTAGGCTGCTTGAAGTAGATACCAGAAATGGGGTGGCTTAAACAATGAGAATTTATTACCTTGCAGTTTGAGGTTGAGAAAACATCCAAATCAAGACATCATCAGAGGGAAACTTTCTTCCTGAAGACTGTCTGCCAGTGATCCTACCTTCCTCTGCCACATGGCAGCATCTGCTGGTCTTGCTCATCTCTTCTAGAATTCTTGATTTCAGCTTCTTGCTTCTATGGATCTCTCTCTCTCTCTTTTCTTTCCATTTATAAAGGGCTCCAGTAATTGGATTAAGTCCTAACCTGAATGAGGTGGGTCACACCTTTACTGAACTAGCCTCATCAAATATCCTATTTAACAATGAGTCCACACCCACAGAAATGGATTAGATTTAAAAACATGTTTTCTGGGGGTATATACAGCTTCAAACCACCATAGCAGCTAACATTAATTGAGCATTTTCCATGTTCCAGGAACTATGCTAAGCATTTTAAGCACACGGTTTCATTTTAGTCTTCATCAAGATCTTATGTGGTATCTCCACTTTTTAGATGAGGAAACTGAGAGTTAAAGAAGTCAATCAGCTGGGTGCAAGCCACACAGCTAGTAAGTGGTAGAACTGTGCCTGCCCATAGTACATTGATTTCTGAGCTCTAATGTTCAGTGCACTGAAAAGTCATCTGCTTGAAAAAACAGAGCTTCTTCCATATCAGCTTTTATAAACAGTGTGCAACTCTGAAAAAGAAGTTTATTATGATAACTATAGGATAGGAATTGAAAGAAAATCAGATGGAAATGCATTTAAAATGTCCACATTACTCATCTCCAAAGGAATTTTTGTAAAGATATTCGACAACATCTGAAAAGATACATAACCACACAGATACACCTATTAATGTGTTTACCACAACATGTACATTTAACATGGCATAATTTTAGAAGGCCATTCTTATACTTTTTAATTTTTTTTTTTTTTTAAGATTTTATTTTTTTTCTCTCCCCCACCTCGTTGTCTGCTCTCTGTGTCCATTTGCTGTGTGTTCTTCTGTGTCCGCCTGGATTCTTGTCAGCAGCATTGGGAATCTGTGTCTCTTTTTGTTGCCTCATCTTGATGTGTCAGCTCTGCATGTGTGTGGTGCCACACCTGGGCAGCCTGTGCTTTCTTCCTGCAGGGCGGCTCTCCTTACAGAGCACACTCCTTGCATGTGGGGCTCCCCTATGCAGGGGACACCCCTGCATGGAAGGGCACTCCTTGTGTGCATCAGCACTGTGCGTGTGCCAGCTCACCACATGGTTTGAACCCTGGACCTCCCATATGGTAGGCAGATGTTCTATCCGTTGAGCCAAATCTGCTTCCCTTTGTAATGTTTTGAAGTAAAAATTTCCATGCTTTTAAATAATTCTTCACAATTCTGAATTTATTATAGTTTGAATTTTATATGTATCTTTGTTTATGAGAAGCAAATATCAATATATTTTGATAAGATTTCAAATATTTTTAGTCTTTTGTTTGAAATGTTACTTGATTACTATAGCTCATATGACTTTCCTATTGAGAATAAAAGATAAGGATTCAGTAATAGGGGGAAAGGAAAGACAAGATGAAGTCTTACATTCTGAGTGTCAAAGTAGCTACTCCTTTTTGCTGGCTCCAACAGCGATTGGATCGTAGCCCATCTAGCACCTCGTCAAAGTGTAGTACAATAGAAGGCATATCCCTGTTGCCTCCATTCAACTTTGATTCCTTGAGGACAAGGATTGACTCTCATCTACTGTATTGCCAGTACCTCAGCTTGGTATCTGGTTTGTAGAGGTTGGAATAAAGATGATGAGCTTTTTGGTCAGAGAGAAGTGAGTTCAAGTCCTAGTTCTGTTCCATATGAATTATGAGGGCAAGCAACTTGGCCTCTTTAAGTCCTTTGTTTTCATCTATAAGATGGAGATAATAATAATGGCAATCCTCTCTGCCTCATAGATCATTTCTGCATCATTGTCACATATTAAACACTCAATACATATTTTCTGCTATAATTAGGAATTAAATTGCCTTGAAATTCCAGTAATATGTACTCTAGAGAGGAAGGGGGATTGGTGTTATTCTCATGTGGCAGCCAAGTGACTCCATCCCAGTATCAGGTGACACTAGAGCAAGCAATTCATTATGTACTACTTCTTAATAGCACACAGTAAAATAAAACATCTGGTTAATTATGGGGACATGAAGAACACAAATTCATGACTTAAAACAAGGATTCAAAAATTTGTTTTACAACCAAACATCGGCAATCATTTTTCCACAGATGCACTGCAGATTTCTCATTATTTACTGCTGCTTCAGGGAAGGGTTTTTTTCATGGGGAGAGTTGAATAAGGGATGTTGATGGCTTATGAGAAGGAGAATAATTTAGTTAAATACATTTTATAGGGGAGAAAACTGGTGGGGCTTATAGCAGTTTGATATGGTTATGAATTCCAAAAATAGATATTGGATTATGCTTGTAATCTGATCTGTACCTGGGTATGATTGAGTTATGATTAGGGCATGGCAAAGAGCAGAGTTAAGGGTTTGCTGATGTTGGGAGTTTTGATGTTAGAGTTTGATGCTGAAGACTTAAGCTGTGGGAAGTCAGCACACAGAGGAAAGAGAAGCCAGTCTCAGGAAGAAAGGAACCTTGAACCCAGAGAAAAGCAAGCCCCAGGAACATAGGAACCCAGGAAGCCTGAACCCTTCCAGACATCGGCAGCCATCTTGCTCCAAAGAGACTTTGGTGAGGGAAGTAACTTATGCTTTATGGCTTGGTATCTGTAAGCTCCTACCCCAAATAAATACTTTATAAAAACCAACCAATTTCTGGTATTTTGCATCAGCACCCCTTTGGCTGGCTAATACAGGGCTCTAAGCACAAATGCTCCTTTTTCACACATTGATATTATGAACTTTGATTTCCAAAAAAGGGGATAACACCTTGCCATGAGAACTGGATGAGGACAAATGGGAAAGC
The DNA here is from genome assembly GCF_030445035.2 of Dasypus novemcinctus. Taxonomy (NCBI): domain Eukaryota; kingdom Metazoa; phylum Chordata; class Mammalia; order Cingulata; family Dasypodidae; genus Dasypus; species Dasypus novemcinctus. The sequence continues at coordinate 82,404,158 of NC_080684.1, read as the reverse complement.
TCCTGCATGGTACCTAATGTTTCTTGAATACTGGAAATATTCTAATATTATTTTCCTTTTTTTATTCTTCTAGTAAGGGAGATAGTAATATTTGGGATTTGCAGAGTAAACTACATTAGTTTCCCCAAGATGGGGCATGAGTCTCTCAGGCAAAACGAACTAACATCGTGCTACCCAGGCACAGTGTGGCCAAATCTGCTGGTTGTCCTACAAAATGCTTTCTCCTTTTCTTTTCCTGTAATAGAATCTCTGGTTGTTCCATGGACCCACGGCTGCTTAGAAACATGACTACATCTCCTAGCCTCCCTTGAAGCTAGGTGTGGCCATGTAATTAAATTCTGGACACAGAATTGTAAGGGGAAGTGAGGTGCGTAGCCGACTGAATATTTTCTTAAAGAGAGATCCCTTGCTCTCTCTCCCTTTTCTTTCCTCCTCTGGAAAGTGGGTGTGTGGATGTGATGACTGGAAATGCCTGGATCCATTGTCTGGACCCCAAGGTGGAGGCTTATTTTGGGGATGGAGGAATGACTTGGAGCTACCACCTCAGCACTGGACTGCTGCTGTTGTTTATGGAGAGGGAATACACTTCTTTTTTTTTTTCGGTACTGGGGGTCAGGGATTGAATCCGAGACCTCTGTGTGGGAAGCCCCTGCTCAACCACTGAGCTACATTGGCATCCCTGAGTTGGTTTTTTCCTTCATTTAGAGGTACTGGGAATCAAACCTGGGACTATGTATATGTGGGAAGCAGGTGCTCAACTACCTGGGCTACATCTACCCTCACACTTCTATCTTTTTAAAGTCACTGTTATTTATGTGTAACAAGACCCAATCCTAATAATTATTTCATTATTGATATAGTCATTGAAAGACATGGCTTTAAAGCATCATGACCTGAACATTTCAAGGTCCAAAAGGAATGTGAGTTCCTCACAGGAACTTACTTTAAAAATGCCATTCCATCAAAATAAGGAAGGAAAACAACCAAGCCTATTGGTTTTCAACACAAAGGCTGGCAAAGTCAAACCTTTGATTTCATGTTATTCAGTAATGAAAAAGATATAGATAGCATCAGCACACACAGGTTTCTGTATTCAAAACTTGTGCATTGTTTTGAGCCAGGGAGGTCTCGAATTGTAAGAATTCTGATGAGAGTAATGACAGGACTTTTCCTCTTTGGACTGGATTTTGGGATGGCTGTGAGCATGTAAACAATCATACACTTGATTTGATGCTTGTATTAAAGCACACATTTAAAAAATTAGGACATTCCCCACAGCATAATCATATCCCTTTGCATTTGCATCTTATTGCTGATAGTTTAGCCATTAATTAGTGATTTGTGTAGATCCAAAAGCAATGGGTATCAAAGTGTTTTTGTTTTTTTCCCAATCACTGAATAAATAATTTCCTTTGTGTTTAATCTGCCATCCACAATGTAGTTGCTCACTTCCTAAAGAAGGCGCCCATCTTAATTGGGGCCCATCATGAGGTATTTGTTGACCTGGAAGCTAAAGTCAGCAGAATTATATTTTAAAGTATACAGTATAATTTTTCCTTTTTTAAACATAGCCAATTCAGTGTCTTGCATAGAGTAGGCAGTGGTGTGGTGGCTGAAATTTGGGGTTGGATGGGCTTAGCTATGGTCAAATCTTAAATATGAGTTGATCCTAATTTTAGGGTGAGGTTTTTGACCTTTGGACATTTGACATACCACAAATGCAACTTGCAAATAATCACTCACCAACTCAGTAAGTCAAATAGTTGATAATAGATTAACTGGTAAATTCCAGTGATTTAAAAAAAAAAGTAAACTGAAGAGGATTGAATTAATTATGCATCTCAGTTCATGGTGTGTTATCATCATTGCTTTGAGTAAGGGTCCTCTTGTTACTATATTTGTTGCTTTTTGTCATCATCTCCATACCAATCCCTATAAACAGTTATTCTAATGTGCTTAATATGTATCTTTGCTCTGTATGTGCTTTTACAAAATGTAATAACGATGATAGTAATATAGTAATAATAATAAATACCACTTGTGTAGAACTTACTATGTGCCAGATTCTTTTCTAAGATGAAAGAACCGAGGTTTAGAGAGGTTAAATAACTAGTTTAAGATCACACAAGTAGTTAGCAGTAAAGTTGGAATCTGAACCTAGGCACTTGAGGTCCAGAGTCCATGCTCTTAATCATTAATCATATTACCAAAAGATGTACTGTGCTCTGTGTGCATGTATTTTGAATTTTTATAAAAAGTATTGCATAAATGGTATTAAGTCCAATTTTGTTTATTTTTTTTTGACTCAGAACTCTGCCTTTTAGACATACCCACATTGCTTCTTCCACTTATGACCCGTTCTTCTGACTGCTGCTCCCCAGCTATAATGTGAATATCTATCACATTTTGTCTCTCTGCTCTGCTAGTGATGACACACCAGTTTCCTGCCTCCACCAATAATGCTGCAATGAACATCCTCCCTCAGGGCCTGTGGGAGAATCTCTTTGGCATATAAACCATGATTTTCCTTCATGTGCTAAATATAGGCCTCCTATGAAACAGGAAGCTAGTAAAATTAGAACTCTTTTCTGAACAAGTGACTTATGCCATTGTGATCAACTATTTATTGAGCATATCTATGTCTCAGATGTAAGGTCATGTCAAAGCTGAGCATACACATTCTTTTACATGAAATCAGAGTCCCTTTATTTATTTAATAATCACGTTTTAAATATTCATGCCACTCATGTGCCAGTAAGTACTGGAAAGGAGCTACAGGGATGGCTAAAGTATCCTTGGTCCCAATATAGTAACACAGTTAAGAATATGGACTTGGATTTGGAGAGACATGGATGCAGAGTTAGCTCTGTCTGTTCCTTGGTAAACTGGGACAAGTTTCTTAAACCAACCGAGGCTCAATTTTCTCATACTTAAAATGGGGAAAATGGTAGTTAATTGTGAGGATTAAAGGTCAAAATTTTTGTAGAGGTCCTGGCTTAAAGCCTGCCATGAAATAAGTGCTCACAAAGGTGAAATAATCCCTGCTCATGAGCTGCTCCCAGTTTAGTGGAGGAGATAGACATGGATTCAAATATTCACAATACAGTGTATAAGGACTGTGATTGCAACTGGACATAGTGCAATGGGAGCACAAAGGAAAGAATATTAATGAATAACATCAATAGTGACCATTTATTCCATGCCTACATTGTTCTAGGTGCTGCCACTATGTTATTTTATTATATTCTGGCCTTTATTATAGGGTGGGTATCGCTATTGCTACTTAACAGAATTAGAAACCAAGGCTCAGTGACAAATTGCCATTCAAAGTCTTTTAGCCAAGTGTAGCAAAAAAAAGATTTGACTCCCAGTCTGGCTAACTCTGAAGGCTGTGTTGGTTCCAACTGCACTGAAGAGGAATTGGCATGTGATCTGGATTATCATGAATGAACAGGCATTTTCTAGGTGGACAGAACATGCAAATATTTTTCTTGGCACCTTAACTTTAGGGTCTTTCCAAAGGGCCATATTTTTTATTCTTTCAATAACATCATACATTTACCCAGAACTTACTCTGGCTGATGCTAGGAATGTGAAGACTAAGAGGTAAATTCTCTGCCTTCCAGGCCCTTATAATCCCATTAAAGAGATTGGCTACATACACGTACACCACCTGTAACCAGATGGGTAATGATACGAGGTTGCATAAGTTACATGGTATGAGAATGATATGGACATCAAGTGAGTCCAGAGCAGGGAGAATCCCTGAGGTCTCAGAGGTCAGGAGTAGCACAGGGAAATTGATTGGACTGCAAATGGGCACTGAACAAAGGACAGATTAGCTTGGGCACTCGGAGCAGGCACTGTAGCATCATATCTCATGCAAGAGTTACATTCGAAAGAAGGACATATCAACATAAATTCATGGAAAGTCAGACTTTACCCTTAACATTCCCTTAAAAAGATAACTAAGTATAGGCTTTTACATTGATTCTGTGATATGCATACACTTTCTACCTTCATGCTCAGAGCACATACTTTTTTCCTACAGAGTTAGCAAAGATTGCTACAGCCCTCAAATTTCTATAGTTGATGTGTGTTTGGGGCTGTGTGGAACAAAAATAGCATTGCTTTAGTCATTAGTCAAATTGGTGAGGCAAGGTGCTTGCACAACCTGGAATGTGGGACAACTGAAGACTGGTGGGAGGGCAAGCGGGTGGTCTTTCGCCTCTGTGGTCAGCTCTTTACCATCACTAAACTTTGTCTCAGTTTGCTGAGGATAAGCCAAGTGAGCTCCAGGATGGAGGAATGACCATGCCTACACTTCTGATGTCCCTAGCTAGGCCATGTCAAATATTGAGGAGCTAGTTTGAAGAGCTAATGTTCAGTTAGCAGTGGAGTGAACATCCCTCAAAAGAAGATAAAGTCTCTCTTTATCTCATGGTAGAATGGAGGAATGACTGGTGTGGTGGGAAAAATGCATAAGGTTGAGTTCTCATAAGCTTAACTTATTTAAGATAGGACATTAGTGTAAAGGGAGAGAGATGGTAATTTATGTAGGTATGTCAGAGTAGAACAATTTGTTTGGAGAGGTGGATATAGTGGGAAATTGAGATAAATTTGGAGAGGGACCAGATTGTGTAGGACTTCAGTGAGTAGAATAAGGAGTTTGGGTTTGATTGTCTTGGGTGATGTTTGGGTACCTTTGTGTATACCTGACCATGGGATTACATTTGAGGAGAATAACTTTAGGAAGATTAAATTTGGCAATTATGTATAGGCTAGCCTGGAGGGGGCCCAAGACTTGAGTCCAGAAGCCCAGCTTGGAGGTGGTGGCAAGTCTGGTGAATGGCAGAAAGGCCCTAGTAATGGTTATCAAAATGAAGAGGACTCAGCCCAGGAAAGAGATGCTTTGAAAAACCAGTGGGCTTTGAAGTCTTAATGGCACTGGGAACAATCACATCTACACACTTATGCCATGTTGACTCAGACTTAAACACAGGCTTGCCTTTCTCTCTCTCTCAAGCCACATAATTGGTATATTTTGTTGAGGTTGAAGGGGATCATTAATCTCACACTCATGATTCTCCTCTGAGTTAAAATCCTACTGAGAAATAAATGTAGAACTAAGGTGGAGGCAAAATATCAGATTTTTTGGCTGGTGGCAGTGGACTGGAAGACATATCTTTGGATGATTGCCCAACAGTTTTCCTATTATTTTTCCCCCAATTCTAGACCTTAGGACAACATACCTGTATTCATTTCCTAGGGCTGCCATAACAAATTACAACATACTTGGCTGAAAACAACAGAAATTTATTCTGAAGGCCAGAGTCCGAACTCAAGGTGTCAGTGGGGCCATGCGAGCTCGCCCCAGAAGTTTGGGGGAGAATCTGTCCTTTGCCTCCTCCAGCTTCTGGTGGCTCCAGGCATTCCTTAGCTTGCAGCCACATCATTCCAGTTTCTGCCTCTGTGGTCACATTGCCCCCTCCTCTTCTTTGGGTGTCTCTATCAAATTCTCTCTGTATTTCTCTTATAAGGATATATGGTAGCATTTAGGGCCCACCTGGATAACTGGATAAGCCCCTTCTCTTAAGATCCTTGATCCTTAAGTTAGTCACATCTTTTGCCATGTAAGGTAATGTTGATAGGTTCCAGGATTAGGGTGTGGGTGTGTCTTTTGGGGGGCCACCTTTTTGCCCACCACACCATCCGACGGGTCAGCAACTGCTTGGGTCAGCTGAGGGCCCCTGACCACACATGAAGGAGGCTTGTGGGGCATCAACCACCCATTGAACTGTACGCCTGCCACCCTTCCAATGGAATGTATGGATCCTCCCCCTTTGGGGAAGTGTGAGCAAGGGGTGAACGAGGAAAAAGTTATTGGATTAGAAGGGCACAGTAATGTGGAGAAAGGCCAGGAGAAGGAAATGGAGTGCCTCAACATTGCTGTCATGATTAAAGCTGAAATAGCATTGGGAGTGAAATTTGTGACTTTGACTAACCCACAGGAGGGTATTTAATGAGCTGTTTTTGCCCATCTCATAGCCTTTGTAGAGCACAAATGAAATTACTTGCTCAACAATGATCTCAGGAAGATACACTGAGGACGGGTGGCTGATGCTGGGGAAGTGGCTCCCTGAGGGTGTCCTGATTAACTGCTGATCACTCCCCCACGGGGATCTCCACACACTGTTCATAAGCCTGGTAGGTGAAGAGAACAAGAACTCTAGTCACAGGGGAAATTGTTCACTCTTTCTCCTGTGGCTTTTCTTTTCCTTTGACCCATAAAGTATAATAGAACTTCCACCTTATGGAAGTCTTGGGAAGACAATCTCTGTCCTTTCTTTCCATCCCTTTCCATCACTCTTCCTGGCTGGGAAGAGGGTCATGGTATGTGAGGGCCCAGCGCTTTCTGCCCTCAGGCCATGGTCGGCCCTGCCCCTTTGTGTGGTCTGCAGGGCTGCTCCAGAGTCTGGAAAGGCCTGGTGTTCTGGTTGGTAAGTGGCACAGGCCAAGCCAAGTTTTCCAAGCTAGGCTTATTGGAAATCAAGTTGATAATTTCAGTTTTGAAGATTTGGGTCTGTCTCCTCACTGGGTTCAGCTCCATGGGGAAGGGTGTGATTAATTAACACCCTAATTAAATCCTAATATGCATGTAAAAAATCCCAATTTTGAGATTCTTTGGAGTCCTCTTTTCTTTCTCCCTGACTGTTGGACCCAAGTTGGAGGGAGCAACGTGAGCTTGGCAGTTATGCTCAGTGCTTTGTCTTTTCTCTTAAAGAGCCATTTTTAGTTCTAACACAAAGCACATAGGACAACAAGCAGCCCAAATGGGTACATGTTCCCCCAATATAAGGCACTTATATACGCTGAGCACATTCAAAGACCCTGTCAATCATATGTATAAATGGGCAGGTGAGTGCACGTTTGCTCAAACACACACACTCCATGTGCACACACCTATACTACATGCAAACACATGCACGTACCACATGCACAAACCATGCACACATACACCTCACACCCACACACCACACCACATGCATGAACACATACCATACACATCTCCTCACGTACATTCTACATACACACATAAACTAAATACACACCACATGCGCGTGCACATAGAAAAACCACACAAGCACACATGTGTGCCCACATGCATCACATCACACCCCCACATGCACACACACAACATAGAAACACACATACCCCATGAACACACTCACCAGGCACATACAACATACACACCACATGTACAGACACCACGCGCACACATTACATATACAGAGACCACACACAGACCATGTATACAAAAGCCCACTCTCTTCCTATGCGTGTGTACACACACACCACAAGCATAAGCATGTAATCTCAGGGCCTGTGCAGAACTCTAGAAATCTCCCTGATATGACATTCTCTCCCCGTTCCCCTGTTTACTCTTCATCCTGGGGTCAGTCTGTAGGACTGTACAAAGCACACACACAGACACAGGGCAAACTTCTGGGCTCACCTATAAACAACCATCAAGAACCTGGGAAGCTCAGCCTTTGTGCACAAACTCCCACTACTGCGGAGCACTCCCCATCCCCAGGAGCACACGCCAACAAAGAAGCACGCGCCAACAAAGAAGCACCTGCACCTGAGCCAGACATCATTTCTTTTTGCCTTTGATTAAGTCTCACAATAAAACAGCACACCAAGGGGCATGGCATTTTGGTGTCATTAAAGTGAACATTTCACAGGTGAGTGTTGCCTCAAAAGAGGTGCTTCTGAATGTTTTTATTTTCGCCGAATCTTTGAGCCTGGCGGATGGGCAAAATTACTGTGACCAGAGAGCTTGATAAGGCAGGCTTCACCTGAGAAGCAAGCTGGTCGCTTACACTGAGCCCTGACCTAATTTTCTTAGAAAAAGCTAAAGGAGCTGAATGAATAAGCTGAGCTTAAGAGGATGACACACACACACACACACACACTACTACACTTGACACAATACTAATTACAAAGAAAGAAGACCTTGTAAAGTGTAGTAGCTAAAAATTTTCCCTTCACAATGTAGCTGCTTTTTATAAGAGTGAATTTCCATGATTTTACACACACACACACACCTTTCAACTTCAGTTCTTTTTAAAGTGAAAATGGAGACAAGTAGTTTGTTTTAAAGGAATTCTTTGAATGTGTATCCTGTTAGTGAATTTGGAGCATTCCAGAGCAAGTGCTTTTGCTAAAAATGGCCACTGCTCAAAGATGAGACACGATACTCCTGTTAATGTTATTAGCAAGCAGAACAGCAGCGTCTACAAAGCTCAGAGCAGAGAAATGATTCCCGGGGGAACAGGCGATGCCAAAGAAATGTGAGGTGATTGACTATTTTCATCACTACCTCCACAGCAGGGCTGGAGCCCATTGGCAGGGGGACAATCAGACATTCCTGCTGCAGTTTCCATTGTCCACACAAACACATCCTCTCCAGGAACAGAGTCCTGGGTCACACCATTTGTCCTGAAGAAACTCCTGATAAATTTTCCTTTTTGAAAAAGCCTCTTTTCTTTGATTAGCAGTAATAAAAGCTTTTCCTTCTAAATATGTGTCCTTACAGATCAAAGGCCCTAGATGAAAAATTTATTGTCATTTGCAGAGAGTAGTGTCTCTTTGTAACTTGTTATCTGTTGAACTGGATGTTACGACGTCTCTTTGAGGGCTCTGATAGCAACTAGAATATTCTGCCTCTTATGGCAAACACGTTTGAAGGCGTAATGATGGAGTATAGAGTAGGGGGGCCAGCACATTCTTCCTGACCTTAGGTTTTGTGCATGCAGGAAACTTGCCCTCCTTTATTCTGTCTCAGTGGATATGGAATTGACATCAGGTGATAAATTCTTCCCAAGACAGATCCTAGAAACCTGCTTATGTCATCTGGTCAGGATTTGCAAACAGTTCTCTCCTGTTCATCTTTCTGAAGTCAAAATTAGGGATAAGGTCTTAAAAATGATGACCTAGCTTTAGACTTAGGGAATAGTCTCCAACCACTTAGAAATGAATAAGGAAGATTTTTCAGTTAGAATGCACTGCATCATATTTGAATTCTTCAAAAGCTTTTAAATTGTAGTAAACTTAAAAAATGAAAACTAAACGGAGGAGAAGAAAATTATCCTGATTCAAAACATTATTTGATTTAAAAATTATAATTCCTAGGTGAGTGCTGGTGACAGAATAAATGCAAATTTTTGTGTGTGTATATACGCCATTAAAATTTCACTCCTTAAATGTCCTGTTTCTTCTTATGGTGATAGTTTGATCAGATTCTCTAAAACTGACTTATTAATGTTGCTCTGAGGGTAAAGTACTGCATATAAGTTTGTGCAATTGCTAATGTGATCTTTTGTTTCAATCTGATGAAAACTATTTTACTCTAATCAAATCTTTAGAGGTTTAATTATGCAGGAAAATATCCTTAACCCCTCTAATTCTAAGTCAGCTGGTTTGCTCCTCATTTATCTTTTAAAATAAAACCTTTTGCTCCTTTTATCTTTTTTTTTTTCTTCTTCTTTACTCAGCTATATGCTACAATATCACCCTTTTCATGAAACACTTTAACCTACACCCTTATAATGTTGACATTTCCAAGAGAACATCTTTTTGCCCATTGCTGCTGGGAATAGGGGAAAGACAATGGATTGAAAGATGGGAGACCTGGATATTTATTCCTGCTTTGTGAATTACTGGCTTATTCCTTGGAGTCTCAGTTTTCTCATCTGTAAAATGGAAGGAATAAGTTCAAGCAAGAGACAGTAATAATTATTATTTACTGAATGCCTACTATGTGCTAAGGATGGTTCTATGTGATTTACAGTATCAACCACTTTAACCCTATAAAAACTATTACTATCCCCATTTTACAGATGAGGAAATTGAAGCACAGAAAGGTGTAGAAACTGCCCAAGGTCACAAAGCTGGTCTGTGGAAGGCTGGAGTTTGATCCCAGGCTATCTGATTGGTGAGGCTGTTTTTTTTTTTTTATTTATTTAAAGGCAATTTTATCGAGACATGTTCACATACCATACTTTCCATCTAAAGTGTACATTCAGTGGCTTTTGGTATAATCACAGAGTTGCACATTCATCACCACAACCTATGTTAGAAAGCATTTTCATGACTCCAAGAAGAAAACCCCGCAACCCCTGAGCAGTCACTGCTCAATCTCTCTATCCTTTCCCTGCCATACATACCTAATTCTGTCTCTATAAATTTATTTATATTTGCAATTTATATAAATGGAGTCAAACAATTTGCAGTACTTTGTGTCTGATTTCTTTCACTTGCATAGTTCTCATTATTTTTACAATTGATGAACAATATTAATATATTAATATTTACTACAGTTCACAGTTTGCTTTAGGTGTATTTTTGCCCAAATACTACCCTATTATTAACATCTTGTAATATTAACATACACTTGTTCTGATTCATGGAAGAACATCCTTATATTTGTAGTATTAACCATAGTCATCATCCACAGCAGTGTTCACTGTGCTATACAGTCCCATGTTTTATCCTTTAACTTCCTTCCTAGTGATATACACTACCCTAAACTTTCCCTTTCAAACACAATCACATCCACATATTGGTACTGCTAATTACATTCACTCTAATGTGCTTTCATCACCTCTATCTAATACCAAGTGTTTGTAATCAACCTTACTACATGTTCTGCACAAATGAAGTCTCTGTTCCCCATTCTCCAACCTCATTCTATCTTCTGGTGACCAATCTTCCAGGTAGTAATTCTATGACTTTGCTCATTATATTTAGTTCATATTAGTGAGACCATACAATATCTGTCTTTTTGTGTCTGGCTTGTCTCACTCAACATAATGTCCTCAAGTTTCATCCATGTTGTTACATGCATTATGACTTCATTTCTTCTTACAGCTGAATAATATTCCATTGTATATTTGTACCACATTTTGTTTATCCATTCTTTAGTTGATGAACACATGGGTTGTTTACATGTTTTGACTATTGTGAATAATGCTGCTATGAACATCGGAGAGCAAATATGTGTTTGCTTCCCTGCTTTCAGTTCTTCTGAGTATGTACCTAGTAGTGGGATTGTTGGATCATATGGCAGATCAATATTTAACTTCTTGAGGAAAAACCAGTCTGCCACAATGGCTACATCATTCTACATTCCCACTAACAGGGAATAAGCCTTCCTATTTCTCCACATCCTTTCTAACACTTGTAGTTTTCTGTTTTTTCAAATAATGGACATTCTAATGGGTGTGAAATGAAATCTCATTGTAGTTTCGATCTGTGTTTCCCTAACTAGTGATGAACATCTTTTCATGTCCATTTTGTATTTTCTTTTTGGAAAAATGTCAAGTGTTTTGAGCATTTTAATAGTTGAGTTGTAGGATTTCTTTATAAATCATGTATATTAAACCCTAATTGGATATGTGGTTTCCAAGTATTTTCTCCCATTGAGCAGGCTGCCTGTTTATCTTCTTGACAAAGTCTTTCGAGGTATAAAAATATTTAATTTTGAGGAGGCCCCATTTAAATACTTTTTCCATTATTGCTTGTGCTTTGGGTGTAAGATCTGAAAAACTGCCTCTTACCACAAGGTCTTGCAGATGCTTTCCTGCATTTTCTTCTAGGAGTTTTATGGCCCTGGCTTTTATACTTAGGTTTTTGATTGAAAGATATCTAGAGGATAATCTAGGGACTGTATAATATAGTGATTTTAGTGGTAGGTGAGGAGGCTAATAGTACAAATATAAGAATGTTCCTCTATTACAAGGCATTAAGAATATGGTGATACTTGAGAAAATACAACTAATACAACTTACAGACTATAGTTAATAGTAATATTGTAATATTTATGTAGCAAAGGCGAAGAAGTTACTTTATTAATGCTAAAGGTGAAAAAAAGAATTTGGGATTTAATTTTATGAGATGTGAATATTCTTAAGTATTCTTTTCCACTTTTTTCATCAACACAGAGACTTTGGTCATGTCATTTGACCAATCTGTGCTCATTTGTTTGTCTTTTGGAACATTGGAGAAACAGTTGAGTTTGTTTTTGGGATTGGATAGGATAAATGTGCCTGGACAGGATTTTTTAAGGTGATGCTTCCATGGTTTGTTGAGCTGCCCTTTGTCTGTTATTTTATTTTTTGAAGTTGAAACAAAGTTTTTAAAAAAAATCAATTAACCACAGAGTTCAGGGTCTATTTCTGAATTCGTGAGGCTATTTTTAATCACAATACCATACAAACTGCCTTGTACAGATGCGAAAATAAAGTACAAAATATTTTAAAGCATTATATAAAGTGGAATTATTCAGCAGAGTTGACTTTTTCTAGATTTACTTTCCATGGAGAATGTTGCAAATGTTGGTTCTTGTTCATTAGATCCTCACACAATTCAGAGGCCCCAATTTAACAAAGATGCAAACAATCTGAGATGTCTCCTTTAAAGCATTTGTCATTTTTGCAATATGAATAATTGCCTGTGTAATTATATGTTAAATATCTCTGCTTTTATATGGTAAACTCCATGAGATCAGAGACATGTACTTTGTTACCGATGATCTTCCCAATAATACCCAGTACATAAAAAGTCTTTAATAATAACGAGAGCTACTTTGGTTGCGAGCCCAGAATGTATCACATTCCTGGCATTAAGTGCTTTGCATACATTAACTCATTTAATGCTTGCAACAACCCCATGAGAAGTGTACCATTATTGTCACCTACATTTCACAGATGAAGAAATTGAGGCTCAGAGAATTTAAGTGATGTGTCCAAGGTCACTCCGTAGTGAACAGTGGAGTCTAAATTCCAATCTAGGCCGTCTGGCTGCAGAGGCTGAGCACGGTTTCAGGCTCTGATATGCTGGGCCTCTTTTAGAGCAGCTGAAACCTGCATCCTTTTAAATATGGAATAGCTACTAGAAATGAAACACCTCTCTAAAATCCCCAAAATATGTGATATTGGCTTACTGGGAAGATGCTGGGATGAAAATATTCCAGGTGGGGAAGTTGGTGACCCTTCTTAGGCTGTGACAAAACATTTAATAAGCCACTGCCTGTGACAACGCTGGAAGTGAGGCCATATATTTCTGGAGTCTCGGGGAAATGGTTGAAAAAGGTCAGAATATTGATGTGTGTTGGCTGCTGCTTGACATTTCTAGCAAACTTCTATACAAAAGAAATCTTGCCTGTTTGTAAGCAAAGGTGAAAGGTAATTGAGCTGTGCTCAGAAAGGTTCTCTCTGCCTGTGGCCTGCAACCTAAATTGACTAAGGGTCTGGTAACCTGAGGCCTTTCAGAGCTGAAAAAGCCAGTTGCTTCAGAGCTCCAAAAAGCAGGAGGGAAGATGCAGTCCAAGCTTTTTGCAGGAGCTTCCATTTCTTGTGTTGCTCTTGGACAAGTTCTATGTGGAGTAGTATGGATACATTCGTGCTGAGGTAAGATAAGAGCTGCTGTGCGCCAGCTGCTGACAGAAGGGCTTTACGTAATCTTTGCAGTTACCTCTGAGGTAAATATTCTTATCCCCACTTTACACATGATGAAACCCAAGCTCAGAGAGGGTAATTGCCTGTCCTGAGTTAGGCCTTTTGAAATGGCAGAGCTGGGATTCGAACCTAGATCGCTATTCCCACTTGCCCGACTTCAACACCCTTACTGGAGCCAGGCAGTGGTGTGTGGGACATGTGGCTGTGAGAAGGAGCAGGCTGGTCTGTGTCAGAAGGCTGAGCTGCTCCCACCCTGCCCGAGGTGCCGAGGCCCCTCGCTGGGCTCAGAGCTCCTGAGGCGCGTACACACCCTGGGTCACGGTAAGGGCCAAACCCCTCATGCTGAGCACAGTGAGACTGCATGCTGGGATTTGCTGGGAGGGCTATAGGTTGTTTTTTTTTTCCTTCAGGAAGAAAAGTCATTTTTATTGACACCTAGAAGAGAGACATTTCATTTTTATTCATAGTTAAGGAATTTGTTTTTCATTTCAAGGAACACAAGAGAAACAAAAAATTAGATGGCAAGGGTGCTGGCCGAGTTGGGACAAGTGAAATGAAGCAAAGGAAATCAACTTTATTTTAACACTATCAAGCCATGAAGATATTGAAATGATCACGCAGGGGACAAACCCACACCTGTTTGCAGCTTACATTTATTATTCACTGAATTCTGTGTCAAGCTCTGTTTTAAGCAGGATTATCTCATTCAGTCTTCATGACAGCATGAAATTGGTACTATTGCTATCCATTTTATAGAGACAAAACCAAGGCACAGAAAGAGGTAAATGACTTGCCCAAAGTAACATGGCTAGTAACTTGTAAAGTCAGAACCTACACTCAGGTAGGATGGCTCCAGGACTTCAGCTCTTAGCCATTATGCCATAAACTCTTTATGCTAGTCACCATTATGACAGAATTCCTCAGCTCTTAATCATCAGCAGGTAACAATCATGCATTGATTATTTTCAGGTTGTTCACAAAATACTTTATATAGCCTCATAATGACATTAGTAGACAGCTACTATTATAATCTCCATTTTAGAGATGAAAAAAACAGGGGCCTTGAGAGGTTAAAGGTGTTGTCTAAATGTCAGAGCTGGGATCCAAATACACATCTGTTGGATTTCCAGTCTGCTTTGAAAGCACAGCCTCTCCCTCAGTTCTTCCCGACACAGACCTGTGCCTGGAAAATATTTTAGGATATTAGTAAAAACTGCAATGATGCAAGGTTTAAAATATGACCATAGATTCATATATTAAGAACTCCTAAGTTTAGTTTACAGAAGAAATCCGTTGCCTCAGAATATTTGTATTTATAACTTTACTTCTCCAGAAACAATAAAATAACCTCTTGATATGGGTAATTAACAGAACCATAAAACATTCCTGCAAATGGCATCTGCAGAAACAAGGTGAAGTGAAGAGCTGTCAGTTGAGCCAACCCCATTTGAAACTCATTTCAAAACATTTAACCAAAGGGAGATAAGGGAGAAATGTGTGGCTGTTGCTTGCAGGATCATTTAACTAACAGCAGTGTGCTTCCAAATTAAACCTTCCATTTAGAAATGCTGAATGTGTGTATGTGTGTGCATGCATGTGTCTGAGCAACTCTGGTTATATGAGCAAGTTGTATTAATTATGTGGAAGTGGGTTTTTCAACTCTTTTATAAGAAGATAGCCTGTCTGCAGATTCTAAAAACATCAACCACTGGGGACCTCTGTGCTGTAAAAAAAAATACAAGCTTGTGACCTTGGGCATATCTCTCAATTTCTCTGGGTTTTAGGGTGTAGAATGGGTTCCTACAAATGTGGGAGATAGATAAGGAAAAGATAGAACATGGCAGTGTACTTTTATTTGTATGCTTAGAAAACCCCTCAGAATGGCTAAAGTAAAACAGGCAATACCAAATGTTGATGAGGGTGTGGAACAAAGGATAATCTTACACACTGTTGGTGCATGTGAAAGTTGGTATAGCCACTTTGGAGAGCTGTTTGGCATCGTCTACTATAGCTGAATGAACTCCTACTTTATGACAGTACCTCCACTACTAGGCATATACCCAATGGAAATGTACACAAGTGTTCAATTAAAAGATGTGTCCAAGGGAAGCAGACGTGGCTCAAGCAGTTGGGCACCCACATACCACATGAGAGGTCCTGGGTTTGGTTCCCAGTGCCTCCTTAAGAAGATGAACAAGACAGCGAGCTGATGTGACAGGCTGGCATGGCAAGCTGATGCAATGAGATGATGCAATGAGATGATGCAATGAGGAGACACAATGAGGAAAACACAATGAGAGACTCAACAAGCAGGGAGCAGATATGGCTTAAGTGAGTGGGTGCCTCCCTTCCACATGGGAATTCCCAGATTTGGTTCCTGGTGCCTCCTGAAAAAAAAAAAAAAGAAGATGAGCAGACACACAGACTACAGAACAAACAGATACAAAGAGCAGTCAGTGAGCGCAATCAATGGGGGGAGGGAATGAATAAATAAAATAAATCTTTAGGGAAAAAAAAAGATATGTCCTGGAATGTTCATGGCAGCACATATCTGTCAATTGGAAAGCAGGCAAATATCCATCCATGATAGATTGGAATAATATATCATGGTATGTTCACTCAATGGAGTACTGTACAGCAATGAGAACAACATAGATAAAGCTTACAAAAATAATGTGAGCCAAAGAAGTCAGGCACAAAGTGGTACGTATTATATGAATCCATTTGTAGAAAGTTCAAAAATAGGTGAAACTAATCTTTGGTGTTAGAAGTCAGGATAATGGAGACTGAGACCTTGGTGCTAGGGACGGGGTTGTTCTGGAAGTAAATGGAGGGGCTTCTGGGTTTTTCATTTATTTATCTGGATGCTGCTTACATTGATGTGTTTACCTGGTGAGAATTCACTGAGATTTACCCTTATGTTTTGCAGATGACCATGTGTCTGGCACACTTCAATATATAAAGAAAAAGAAGCATCCACAGATACTGTATTATCACCAAAGAGGGGCATTTAATATAGGACTGAGATAACCAAGGAAGGTTTCCTGTAGAAGGTAGTTCTGAATTTAGGCTTGTATCTTTTACGTTAGGTACACTGGAATCTATTTCATTATGAAACTATTTTCACTGATCTGCCTTTCAATTTTTATTTTGTATCTCAGTATCACCCTTTTAAAATTATGGGTAGTAGGTAAAAAGCATGTATCTTTTCTTGTAAAAAGTTTCTTTAACTGGTTTTATAATTTTGTCAGGGTATATAAAACAAAATACCACCTTCCACAAAAAAATCAAAATTTTGCCTGGGAATTAGGCAAATCATAGAAATTAACTGGGTAAGAAGTGGACACCTTCACAATACTTAGTTTTATCAATCAGGAACAGGGCTGGCAACCCCACTTTTCACTCCATTTAAATTACATTTTCTTCTCTACGGTGTAGTTTTGCTACTTGCCACTTCATTCCTTGGGCCTGTCTCAGGCTAACCAGTTGCGTCTGACTACTGCTAAGGCCCAAAACCATGGCAGGAAATGAATGATTTTTTTTTTTTTTAAGCACTGAGAGATATAATCAGGAGAGATAGAAAAAAATAAAGAGGACATCTTGAATTTGTGGAGAAAAATCTCCTTATGAGAAAAATGACTGGCCTAGGCATGTCAGTCACCAAGGGAATTTTCTGCAGATTGCCAGAGTGGAATGTAGAAGAAAAGATGAGAATTCAGAGTGAGGGAGCAGCCAGTCCCTCACTGAGGCTGAAACACCTCCCTGAATGTTTTTCTATCTCTGGATTCCTTCATTGCGTTTTGCCCTAAGAACAGAAGATAGAAAAGGGTACAGGATGCTTGGGTTCCAACATCTCCATATCAATGTCTGGTCACCAGGATGCTCCTCACTGAACTTAGTCCGTGAGACCAGTTGGATTTTCGACAGGTAAATCCACTCTGAGTATCATACCAGAGGCACAAACTGATGCAGTGTAAATGGCGGGGCAGTGATGAATCAATGCTCTTTAGTCTCACAGTGGCCAATTCCAGTCTCAAAAGTTATAACCTTTCCTGTGTGAGGAGCACTCTATATTGGACAAAGTGATGTCTCAGCCATATCTAATTTAACAGCCCTCTTCCCTCAACACCCTAATTTCTGTCCAATGATCCCCTTGGGGTAGTGAGAGAGAGATGGGGCAGGGATTATTGCATCATTTTGCCAACAGGCACATGAACTCAGAGAGGCTGAATGACTTGTCCAGGTTCCGTGGTTAGTAAATGGCAGTGGAGGGGTTAAAACCAGCTCTGAGTCCAAATCTCCTGGCCTTTCCCCTATATTGCAAGGCACCTCTGTTCAATTCTCCCAGTTCACGACTCCAAGAACACCACAACTTCAAAGTGATCATTCTTGTTTATTTTAGTACCAAAGGCAGCACTAAAAACCGTTTGATATATAGTCATTTTAGTTCACAGCCTGAAATTATAACTGCAAAGTAATTTCCTCTTCTAGTTTTAGGGGCAGCTTCTTGCTGTGACTAACATTAGTGGGCTTTCAATATTATCCTTGAAGTAGGGAATCTTGAAAATCAAGCAGTGACTCATAGTAAATGAACGAGAGACTAAATTATGCTGTGATGTGTCATGGTTGTCAGAGGGCTCAGGAAGTCTAGACTTTCAGGATGGGTTGTTTTCCCCAGAGGCTGAGCTCATCTTCCCAGGTGGTACAGTTCAGATTAGGGACAAGGAAGGCCTTACCCCGGGGAGAGGAAGTTGCTGGCTTACTCTGCATCATACTCTATTACCTGAAACCAGATCAAGAGCAGCGGCTGGCAAACGACAGCTTCTCTCCCCAGGCCAAATGTGGCCCCCTGCCTGTTTTTGTAAATAAAGATTTATTGGAACACAGCCACACTCATTTGTTCACCATCTTTTTTCAAACAATGACAGAGTTGAGTAGGTGCCACAGGGACAGCAGGGCTGGCAAAGCCCACAATATCTACTGTCTGGCCCTTCCCCCCAAAAGTTTGCCCAGCTCCTACTTAAGACTTGTTGGCCAATATGGTCATTAAAATACCGTCTTTAAAAAAGGATTGAGCAAATGTATATCAACTTTTGAAAAAAATTGGAATACAAGCAAACTATCATAAAAGGGTGCAGCACAGAACACGTCGGGCAGATGAAAACCTTGGGATAGACTCAGGGGCTTGGACTTTTCCAAGTCTGTTTTTTTCCTTGTGGGAGATTTTATTCGTGGCAGGCCTCTCTCTGTAAGGATCTGTCTGGGTTTCAAGCTGCTCCTCAATATGATTCTTCTCAATGTGTTGGGAACAATCTATCCTGCACTCCGAAAAGGGTTATTAGTAGTTTACCTCAATTGCCAGAGTCATCTGCCCAAAAAGAAAATGAATATTTGCTAGTTTCAGCTTTATGCATATAGAAGTTTCCAGAGTCATTAAAATTTCCCCTCTTTCTTTTCTTACTAGGCTGAAGTGAGTGACAGATTATATTTGTATTTTATAATTGATTTATAAAGCTGGCTTTAGGATGTGCCGAACACCTTTTCAGAGGGGAAGTTGGTCTCCAGAGGTGGAGAGCCCCATTGGAAAACAGCCACCGGGAGGTCTTAAAATAGGCAGTGGCAGTACCATGTTTATTTTTTCTTCTTTGTGGAAATGTGCTCATCATACAAAAAAACCTCTGGCTGAATGTATCCAAACATTTATTGCAATGAAGAAAGCCCTGATAACTGAGTACAGGAAGAAGAATAATGGTCTGAAGGCAGACACAGGGCCTTCTGAATTTCAATTCGAGCTCTGACATGAATGCCCCTTGTCTAGGCCCTGGCAGAGGGATTATCTCTCTTTACTTGAAGGGTAATTTAGCTGCCAGCATTTCCTTCTCGCACACTTCACTGTGCCTTTTCTATTCGACTTTTTAATTTCTTGCTACGAGTAAATCATCTGACTTTTTTTTTTTTTTTACACAATTCATCTTCATAGAGTTTAACTGTTTTGCTTTGCTTGTATCTCACGGGTACTTAGTTGCTTTGATTGCTGTTTTTCCTAAGCTCAACGAACCTACTTAAGACAAATGTGGAAACTCAAATGAAAAATCAGAACTGAAATCAACGCACCCCTCCCCACCCGGTCTTGTATAACCCATTACAAAGACACTTCACAATCTGAAGAGACCAAGAGGCAGTCAAAATAGCATATGGTAAGTGAAATACATTCTAGGTGTAAGTGCCAAATGGCCAGAACACAGCGTGAAAAGCCCTGAACCCTATCTTCAAAGGCTTTGTTGAAGGAAGAAGCTTAAAAAAAAAACCCAGGCAAACCACAAACTGATGGGTGAGTGATGTCGCTAAATGAGCTGACAGCAGAAGTAATTCAGAAAAGGAAGGCATGAGCCCAACACTTAAATGCTAGGGGAAGAACAGATGAGGGAAGAGGCAGAGAAGCAACCAAAGAACCATATTCTGTGAAGGTTAGCGATTTATAAAGTATTCACAGTGTGCAAGTGCGTAACAAAAACAAAGATTGCTGAGTGAATTGCCTGTTAAGATGTGTAGGGGGCGGACATCCCACACTTTCCTTAGACTTACAGACCCAGGCAAAAATATCTGGCAACTTTTTAAAATCAAGGAGATGTGGCAGGAATCCCAACTAAGGCTGAAAGGACAGAGAGAAATATTTGGAATTTATGGAGCCACCTGAGTATATGGAGGTATAGAAAAATGCCCTCTTCAGGCCATGCCTAATTCGTCCAGGGATCTGCCCCTTTGTAAGCCCCGTGATGTGACGAGACTGGGCACCTGAGTTGTTGCTCTGAAGTAATAGTGCAGGCTCTCAAGTGTCACCACTGTCCCTGATGCTGCAAGTTGTTCTTTCATCTCTGATTCTCTGCTCATCTAGCTCTGTGACTGGCATATATTTGCTGTTTGAAAAATGTGAGTTGAATGGACGGCCAAATGCTTTAGGAGGAAACCACAGGCAGTGAGCACAGTGGTTTAGACAGCGGTAGGTTCCAACCCTAGTTGTACCACTTATCAGCTGTGGGACCTTAAGCAAGTTAATTATTCTCTCTGATTTTTGGTTTCTCCATGTGTATAATGATACTAATCTCACAGTCTTGTGAAGATTAAATGTAAGTGTGTTTGAAGCATGCCTGATACAGTGCCTGGAACATAAAAAGACATTCAGTAAATGGTAGACATTTAAAAATAATAGTGTTATACCTCCTATGGCATTTATAATTTAACAGCACAACTTGAAGAGAAATAGTTCTGTTGTTGGCGTTGAAGTGAGATAAGAGTAAAAGGGCAATGGACTGAAAGAGAGTTGGGTTGTGGAGCTCAAATTGGGTCAGGGCAGGCAGTTGGGCACCATGACATTGAATCCTAAATGATTTTGGAGACCTGCTAGGCAGCCTTGGGACAGGGCTAAGCTTAAGCAAGTCACATAGAATCAAGAAGGTTGGTCCTGGCTTAGTCCCTGTAGCAGTTTGATATAGTTATGGATTCCAAAAATAGATATTGAATTATGTTTGTAAACTGGTCTGTACCTAGGTGTGATTAAATTTTGATTAGGGCTTTGATGGGGCCACATCTGTAGGATGTTGAGTTCCCACCCCTTGGTGAGTAGAGACTCACAGATAAAAGACATGGCAAAGGACAGAGTTGGGGTTTTGCTGTTGGAGTTTTGATGCTTGAGTTTTGAGCTGGAGCCCCAGGAAGTAAGCACACAGTGGAGCTTGGTTGTGAGGAAAGTGAAGCAAGCCTGGGAAGAGAGGAAATCTGAGCCCAGAGAGTAGAAAGCCATGGGAAGAGAAACAAGCCATTCACCTAATAGTTTACAGCTGGCCTTGTGGAGAGAGGCAAAGCCTAGAGAGCCTTATAGTCTACAACTGACCTTGTGGAGAAACTATAAGAGCTGAGCCCAGCAAGCAATGAACTCTTGGAAGAGAGGAACCCAGGAAGCCTGAACCCTGGAAGATGTTAGCACCAAATTTTCCCCAACATGTGGTAAAAGAACTTTGGTGAGGGCAGTAACTTATGCTTTATGACCTGGTAACTGGTAAATATCCTTTATAAAAACCAACCAGTTTCTGGTATTTTGCATCAGCACCCCTTTGGCTGACTAATACAGTCCCTTAGGTGAAGAGTCCTTTGGTTTCTTCACCTAAAATGTGGGGATTAGACTACTAGCTAGTCTTTAACATCTCATGGTTGTAGGATAAACTTAAATTGATACAGATTTAAAAATGTATACAAATAATTCTATAGATGAATGGCAGAACTAGAGTCGGAATTCTGTCTTCTTATCACTGAACCAGCCCTGGCGGCAAAGGCCATTTTAGTCCTCATATGTTTTTCATGTAATTAGTTTAAAAGCTTTTGGGGGGAAGATGAGGAATAAGCAAGGAATCCTTTTCTCTTCCTCAACTTGCTGCTTCCCAAGATGTGAATTACTATTATTATGGGGAGA
Source organism: Dasypus novemcinctus (assembly GCF_030445035.2). NCBI lineage: Eukaryota > Metazoa > Chordata > Mammalia > Cingulata > Dasypodidae > Dasypus > Dasypus novemcinctus. Next base: position 82,382,168 of record NC_080684.1, on the reverse strand, counting down.
ATATTGCCTCTGTCCTCATAGTTCTGGGGCTCAGATATTCAGTGGGATTTAGTCTAGAGAGAGACAATGCCCCATGCTTTGTACACTATCAGGAAATAATTTAATCATTAAAAAATAATCATCTTGAATTTTTGATGTTGCTCTGCTTGTTTGCAATTTCATTATTCATAGGTGTTAGCTTTGTAATTACAAAGCATGTTGTTGATATTTTGGAGCAGATTCTGACATCAGATTTGATTTGCCAATGGATGGGATGAACATGTCAAGGAAAACAGAGGATGATGACAATGGATAAAATCCCATTTGGTTTCTACAGCTAATAATCTTGTACAGAGCATGAGATATTTGAACACCATAATACAATTTCCACATTAAAAGCATGTTCTGGTCAATTCAGAAATTAAGTAAATAGAGCAGAGATGTACACTTCTACTAACCTGCCAATGTCATAAGTGTAATGATTTTAGCAGTTCAAGGAAAAGAGGGATTGTTGTAAAACTTCATATCCAAATATGTTATTGCTTCTAACAATGATGGTCATTTATCTGACTCTAAAGGTGTGAACTGCACATTATATGAGACAAAGGTTCTGCATAAAACAAAACAAAGCCTCTTTCTCCAAGGCTTGCACTCTGAAGGTGTGCAAGAGACTCAAGAGAATATGCCAGAAACCAAGAGGCATGGAGCTAATACATCTGGAGTTAGTCTTGGAAAAGCTGCATTTTCCATAAAGAGAGATAAGAAATATAGATATATATACTACTGCAGCTTTTCTAAAATGAAGTAAGTTTTGGAATCATAAAAAATTGTCTCTGCTATCTATATATTCTTGTACATTTACTTCCAGCATCTCACAAAACTTTGGAAGAATAAGGAAAGGCATGCATTTTAATGTCTGATTTATTTATGGAGGAATTGGGCTTTCAAGCATATTTCTTAGTAAGTTAGTGTCTGTTTCATGACAAATCTTACATTTGGCATTATAGGTTTAAAAATATTACTTATTTAACATGTGGAACAAATAGGGATGAAACTCGTCCAGGAAAAGTTCATACTGCTTACATAGTTTTTCCTATGGGCATCAAAATTTTCAGAGCAATTGTCGTTGGGGTCTGATCACTATTAACAAAAGAGCAGAAGAAGGTCCAACTCCAATTTCTGGAACTCTTCTTTTGCCTGGAGTGATTTTAACATGGAACTCTAAAAGATCACCAATAATTATTTGAGAATGGCTAAATCTACAATGAAGTAGTGATGATATAGTTGATATTAATATGGCCTGTGCATAAATTCAAACTTATCTAATGCTATATCCAAGTATACCTAGTTCCTGGAAAGCCAATTAAGTGATATAGGTTCTGTAGGCTTTGGGAATTCAGGGAGGATGCAGACTGAATGTGTATTCGAACTTACATCCAGATAGAATGTGGGTGATAAGTAAATTCAAGCTTGCCTGGAATGTGAGTGGTATTTTAATTCAAACCTACCTGGTACCCAAACAAACACTTAAAACTCTAAGAAACTAACAAAGAAAGTCCTTTTTGCATAAAAGCTCCGCTTGACTCCCCCGCTCCTATATCTTCTGTATAAGGGACCTAGAAATCCTATTCAGTGCTTGGTTTTTTGGACAGAAGTCCACTGGGCCAGGCCAGCTGTTAATAAATCTTCTTTCTCAAAGATTTCTCACATCCTGGCCTTCAATACTGTAATCACCCAACTTCTCTCTGCCATAACATCTCTGGGGTCTTGTCCAGGATTGCTGAGAAGGCCAGAGATGCAAGAGTTGATTGTCTCTCTTGGACACCTCCGGGAAGGCCAGGAGGGCCCAGGCAAACCCCAGGCCTGGGTGCCCCTGGAAACCTTTGAGTCCAGAAAGAGGTTGTGGATACCACTGGAGTCCTTCCAGAGAAACCAGAGGCACTGGAGGGTTTGAAAGAGACCCTGAGAACGAAGCAAGGAACTCTGTACACCAGACAGGTAAGACCCCAGGGGCATAGTGCAGGAAAAGCCTAATTCTGAGAAGTCAGGAGGAGAGCATGATCAGCTCCTGAAAAGACCCTAGTACTCCCGAGGAGAAGGGAGGAAGCCATCTTCTCTAGGTCCAAGGAAGGAAAGAAAGGAGGGGGGTTGTGTGTGTGTGATTGTGAAGACTGAGATGTAGAGATACCATTCTGTGAGGCGAGTGCAGAGTCCTGATCTGCGGTTCTGTGGTGACCTCATCTGGTCAAGGGTGGTCTGGAGGGCCTCCCTGGAAAGGGACCCTCTTCCAAGTTGGGGGTTTATATCAACTCCTAAGGTTAAGAGGCGCTGTAAGTTCCTGTGAGGGACCCGACCGAAGACAGACTAAGCGAAAGGCTGAGTGAGTGTTGGGCAGCGCCGACACAGGGTGGAAACATGGTGGGGAACACACAAAAAAGGACCCTATTAAGTTGTATGCTGAAAAATTTTCCCTGAGCTTTCCATGGAAATGTATATGGCATAAAGTTCTAGCCAGGAAAGCTTAGAAAGCTTTGTGAATTAGAATGGTTGAATTTCGGCATTGGCTGGCCCCAGGAGGGCACCTTTGACCCCCGGATCATCCATTGAGTCCACGACGTGGTAATCGGAAAACCAGGGTGCCCTGACCAGGTCCCGTACATTGATGCCTGGCAGGACACTGTGAGTCAAAGTCCATCCTGGTTTTAAGGAACTATATGACTGAAGAAGCCAGGATATGGCTGATACAAAAGCCCAGAGGTGCTGTCCCAGGAACCAGGCCAAACAAGTGCCTTGCAAAGGGTCCAGAGGAAGTGAGCCCCAAATCTATTGCTGATCCCCGCACTCTAGAAGGGCCAAACAAAAATGACTTCCCTCCACCTTATGTGATTGCTCCTTCTGTGCCAGTGCCAAGGAGTGAGGATGAGCCGATTTTCCTGAGCAGCACAACCTCGCCAGCCCTGCAGCCGTCTCAGCCGCCATCCTCCCTGAGCAGCATGACCTCACTGCCCCCGAAGCCGTCTCTGCCACCATCGTCCCTGAGCAGTGCTATTTTGCAGCTGACCCTGCAGCGTTCCGGCAGCCATTTCCACCACTGTCTTCCCTGAGCAGCGTGACCCTGCCACCCCTCCCAGCCCTCTCCACCTCTGTCCTCTCTGAGCAGCGCTACCTCACAGCTGTTCCTGCAGCCGGTTCTGCAGCCACTTTCTCCAAGCAACACGGTGCAGTTGCTCCTGCAGCCATTCCCACAGCTGGTTCTGCAGCTGCTTTCTCCAAGCAATGCAGCCCAGCTGTTTCTGCAGCCACTCCCATAGCTGCTTTCTCCAAACAATGCAGCCTCTTCACTTCCACAACCTCTGTCTCTGCCAATCTCGGCCCCGACAGCATAGTGCCAACCATCAGTCAGGCAGGAGACCCTGAAAGATGACAAGTCAGACCATGGGGAGCCCGAGGGACAAGTGGAGCAGGGAGAAGGGCCACCCTACAGCTACCTCTCCATGAAGCCTGAGCTCCAATTTATTATGATGCTGATGGCCAGATTCAAGGAGGAAATTGAATGTTTGTGTACCAACCCATCACTTTCACCAACCTTTTTAACTGGAAACTTCACACCCCACCATACTCAGAGAAGACTCAGGCCATGACAGACCTCTTCCTGTCCATTTTACAGACCCCCAAACCCACCTGGGCTGTAAACAACTCCTCATAACCTTACTTAACTTTGAGGCGAGAACGTGAGTCACACAAGGGGCTCTAACCTGGCTCAAAGAGCACCCACCTGAGGGAACCCTGGACAGTAACCAATATGCCCACACACAGTTCCCAGACGAGGACCCTCAGTGGGATTCCAGTGACACAACCAGGCTCAGCCAACTAGAAACTTTCCATAGGGCCTTAGTTGGAGGGTTCAGAGCTGGGAGTTGAAAGGTAGTAAACATGGCGAAGACCATCCAAGTCCTACAGACCCTCGATGCAAATCTGGCTCAATTCTACAAGTGACTGTGCGAGGCACTTAGTGTATGCCCCTTTAACCCAGATGCACCTGAAAGCCAAACAATGGTCAATGTAGCATTCGTTGCCCGATCACAGGCTGACATCTGAAGAAAGCTACAGAAGTTAGATGGGTTCGCTGCTATGAACATTTCCCAGCTCACGGAGGTAGCCACCAAGGTTTACGTCAACAGCAATGTAGAAACCAGGAGAGAGGAAAATTGGAAAATGAAAAAAGAAAGCAGACCTTCTTGCAGCAGCAATAGTTGAAAGAAGCAATCCTGTGTCAAGGAAAGTAAACTGGGAAGCCCCTGTCCCCTAGGGTGAAATCAGTGTGTGTACTGCAAGGAGGAAGGGCACTGGAAGCAGGAGTGCTCCAACAGGCCACTCGACCCCGTCGCCCCCAAGAAAGTGGCTAAAGCATTAACCAGGAGAGAAAGAGGGACCCCACAAACTAAACCCTGAATTCGCAAAAATTTGGAAGGAAAACCTGCAAATCAGCTCATCAGACTTACGGGAATAGAGGGCTCTGATAAGGACTATTAGGACAGACTGGGCTCCTATTCTCTCAGCCCCACGGAGCCTATGCTCGGAGTCCAAATTGGGGGCCATACCATACACATGATGGTTGACACTGGGGCTCAACACTCTGTAATGACCAGACCAGTCAGGCCATTATCAAAAAGACAAGCCACTATCATAAGGACAACTGGTGGAAGAACCCAGGGGCCCTTCCTCCAGGCCAGGACCTGTAACATTGGGGGTGAAGAAATCACTCATGAGTTCCTATAACTCCCAGAATGCCCAGTCCCCATCCTGGGTCAGGACCTGGTGTTTAAACTACAAGCTCAGATTACCCTTGATGCCATGGGCAATCCATGTTAACACTGGAGCCACCAATGCCTCTGAAAATAGCACTAACCCTCTCTTTGCAGGAGGAATGGAGACTGTTCTAACTCAGCGAAGCTGGCCAATCTATGGCCGCACAGCTCCCCTTCAAAGGTGTGCCCGGAGTATGGGCAGAGAGCAATCCAGTGGGGATGGCACATGACATTCCTCCAATTATTGCTGAAATAAAGCCCACAGCCAGCCCAGTGAGCATAAAGCAATATCCAAGTCCACATGAAGCATAAGAAAACGTCTGGTTACATATTCAGAGATTGCTGAATGAAGGCATACTAAAGCCGTGCCAGTCTCCATGGAATACCCCACTCTTCACAGTTAAAAAGGCTGATGGGGTCTATCGCCTGGTCTAGGACTTGAGAGCAGTCAACTCAGCAGTAGTGACCCTACACTCCGCGGTCCCCAACCCTTACACTCTCCACAGCTTGATACCCTCATTGGCAGTCTACTTTTCATGCCCGGATCTTAAAGGCACCTTCTTCTGAATTCAGATAGCCCCCCAGAGTCAACTGATTTTCTCTTATGTGGGACAATCCAAGCTCCAGTGAAAGGCAACAGCTAACCTGGACACAGCTCCCTCAGGGCCCTGGCCAGTGATCTGAAGTCCTTTAAACCACAAAACCATAATTGTTTTCTCCTCCAATATGTAGATGACCTCATCCTTGGAAGTCCCACCTACCAAGACTGTGCTAGCAGAACCCATGCCCTCTGAAAACATCTGCAACAAAAGGGTTATCAGGTGTCTAGAAAGCCCAAATCTGCCTACCTCAGGTCAAATATCTAGGTTATAAAATAGCACAGGGGCTCTGTGAATTAGGACCTGAATGAAAAGAAGCAATTGGTAGTGTCCCTGAGCCCAGCACTCGCCAAAAGTTGTGAGAATTCCTCTGAGCTGCTGGATTCTGCCGCATTTGGATCCCAAATTTTGGGATCCTCATGTGCCCTTTTTATGAAGCCACAAAGGGGGGAGATTGTGAATCCCTGCTCTAGGAAAGCCCACAGAAAGATGCTTTCACTGCTCTCAAGCAGGCTCTGAGAAGCACTGAGCCTCGGGCTTCCAGATCTCAGTAAACTGTTCTACCTCCAATTGCCAAGCCATTGCAATAGGAGTACTCACTCATTACCTGGGCTCCTGGCGAAGACCTGTAGCCTATTTATCCAAACAACTGGACACTATAGCCTAGGAATGGCCCTCATGCCTGCAAGCTGTAGAAGCTGCGGGAATGCTAACACCAGAAGCCATGAAATTAACTCTTGGACAGCCTATGATTGTTCTGTTTCCGCATACAGTAATCACAATCTTAGAAGCCAAAGGAATACACTGGCTTACTAACAGCCACCTGGTAAATATCAAACCCTATAATGTGAAAATCCATCCATCCAACTGGAACTCATAAAAACCCTGAATCCTGCTACCCATATACCCGTGGAGCCGGGTGTGTGTGGGGGTGGGGTTCCAATCCATAACTGCCTGGAGACATCGCACAGGGTGTATTCCAGCAGGCCAGACCTCCAAGCCACTACCAAATCCTGACATGGAGTTCTTCACAGATGGGAGTAGCTTTGTTCAGGGCAGTGACTGGTGAGCAGGATATGCTGTGGTGACCTCCAAAACCACAGTAGAGGCCCAGTGTCTCCTGGATAACACAGCACAAAAAGCCGAACTCATTGCCCTCACCTGCACCTTATAACTTGTGGCTGGGGCCAAGGTTAACATCTACACAGACTCCAAATATGCATTCCTTACCCTGCATGTGCATGGAGTCTCATACAAACAAAAAGGACTCATTAAGTCAGGAGGAAAGAGCATTAAATATGGCACACAGATTCTGGAACTACTAGAAGCAGTTTAGGGCCCATCAAAGTGGTTGTGATGCACTGTAAGGGATACCAGACAAGCCATAGCCCCATTGCTCAAGGAAATCAGAGAGCAGATGCTGAAGCAAAAAGAGCAGCGTGGGAGGGATCCCTATCTGAAAACCTGGCTGCTGCCCTCATTCCCCAACCTCTTAATTATCAGAAACTCCAGTGTACACTGCCTGCTCTCATCTTGCAATCTCTGAATTACCAGGAACTGGTGTAGTTGAGCTGAGAGAGAGTGGGTACTCTCTGAGAGTGGGACACAAGGAGTAAACGAGTGGTGAACATTGCCTGATCACAGAATAGTCGTGTCTCGAATATTAGCTGCAACCATAGTTCAGGACTACCATGAGAACACACACTTGGGAAACACCCATCTTAAAGAAGTGTTAGAAAGATTCTTCTGCATCCCAAGTCTAGCCTCTATCACCTATGCTGTATGCAAGCGGTGCATGACATGTGTAAAGAATAACCCTTGCCAGGGACCCACGGGAGCCCCAGGAGTCCAACGAAATGGCAGTATGCCTCTTGAAGATCTAGTAGTTGATTTCATTGAAATGCCATGATCCAGAGGCTACAAATACCTCCTAGTCCTCCTTTGCACCTTTTCTGGCTGGGTGGAAACCTTCCTCACTCAGACCGAAAAGGCTGAAGAAGTGGCCAAAGTTCTGCTCAGGGAGATCATTTCTCAATATGGGCTACCCCTTTCAATTGGCTCTGACAACAGACCCACCTTCGTCTCTGAAATCACTCAAAAGATTGCCAAAGCATTGTGCATCTGGTGAAAACTGCACACCACTTATCGTCCACAAAGCTCAGGGAAAGTAAAGTGAATGAACCATGCAATAAAGACTTATATTGCCCAGATTTGCCAAGAAACTGGGTTAACATGGGTGCAAGTACTCCTGAGTGCCCTCCTTTAAGTTCAAGCCAGCCCAAGCCAAAAGCTAAGCCTTACCCCCTATGAAATCCTCTTTGGGAGCCTCCCCCCGCCCCCCAATCCGAGATATAGAAGGAGATCTCAGAGAAAGAGGAAACTTATTAATAGCTCAGCAAATTATCAGCTTAGGAAAGAACCTACTAAACCTGCATCACTGGGTCCAAGAAAGGGCCCCCATTAGCTTAAGCAGCAACATACACCAATTACAAACTGGGAGATGCAGTCTGGGTCAACGACTGGAAATCAGCTCCACTAACTTTTCGATGGCGAGGGCCCTATCTCATCATTTTATCCACCCCCACTGAAGTTAAAGTAGCTGAAATCACCCCATGGATACACCATAGCTGGGTCAAGAGAGCTGCCACAGAGTCCTGGACCTGTGTTCCAGTTACCCACAAGTTAACAAAACTTACCTTGTGAAAGAACAAAATGCCGAGCCCTGCTCCAGTCACACCCTGGAAGCTGACTGGTCCATGCACGGCCGAAGGTTGAGGATGGAACACTGAGCTCGGCTCCAGTCACACCCTGGAAGTTGATTGGTCTACACACAGCCAAAGAGTAGGAATCTGGTTTAATCCCAGTTACAATGCCCCTTTGGTTATTTTCCCTACTCCTAGCCCTGACCCTCCCCTGGGCCTATGTTGGCACCGCAGAGTGTAAGCCATGTATCCAAGAAGTACAAACAGGGGCCCATGTCAATAGTACGTTAATATATCATAGACATTTCACCTGCAAGGGCCACATAACTACCTGCCAGTTTCAGGGAATCTCCTATAGTGTCTGTAATATATCCAGCCAAATATCCTGCTATGACCCCAAGCCCCCAACAGTCTCCCATAAATTGGAAATAAGAGCATTTAATCAAGATGGGGAGCTATTTAACTCCACCTCAGTCACTAGCCGGAACCTACGAGTGTCCCTCCTCTTTGACGCATGTCAAGTTATAGACTTTGGGAGACCATGGCACACTGACTGTGGAGGGCTCAGCTGGGAGCAGGAATATACTCATAACAATAAGTATTTGTGTGCTCCAGAAATGAAAAGTGTAGCCCAAGGAGGACAGGACTTCTGGTGCAAACACATAGGTACACACTACTGCCCCTACTGGTCCTGTGTCACCTGGGCCACCTGGGACACAGACACAACTAGACAAACAGCCATCCTCACCAAAGGAATGACCCCAATTAACTGTCCACACAGTCAATGTAACCCCTTAAACCTCACCATCCTTAACCCTGAATCCTGGCAGACCCAGGAAGTCCAAGTGGGTCTCCAAATTGACAGTAAAGGAGTAGACTCAGGAGCCTACATCTGGGTTGGGTATTGGGAACACCCACTCACAAGTAAAGCCCACTCTGTGTTCCACTCCTTCTATGAAGAAATGGAAAGACCCTTTTCCATTCCACAAGTAACAAAAAACCTCTTTATAAACCTTGCTGAGGTAGTAGGGGCAGCCTTCAATGTCTCCTCATGCTATGTATGTGGAGCTACTGGTATGGGAGACCAATGGCTCTGGGAATCTAGAGAATACAATTACAGCCAACCATATAACAAAACTGGCCTCCCGGCCGTCCCCCGAGATGGTATGTGGCCCTTGCAAACTTCTGTCATTGGAAAATATTGTGCTTCAAGGGTATGCTTAAACTCTGTATCTGTTGGAAACCTAACATGTATGGGGGGAAGATTCCAAAATCACACCACCAATACAATGGCCTTGGGGAACATGGAATGAATCTGACCTCATTCTTATAAATCATACTTTCCCCAAATTAATCACAGTATGGGACTCCCCTGCAAAGGGCCCTTTTACTGCTCCAAATGGTCTGTATTGGATTTGTGGGAAAGTCATATTCCGAGAACTTCTCCAAAATTGGTGTGGTACTTGTATGCTCGGTAAAATAAAGCCCTCCTTCTTCCTCATTCCCTTAGCAGAAGGGAAAGAGCTGAGCCAACCAGTATATCAAACATAAGAGAAAAAGGGCTGTCATTACCTGGGGAGATGATGAATGGCCCCCTGAGCATATAGTCCAGTACTATGGGCCAGCAACTTGGGTGGAGGATGGCATGTGGGATTATCAAACCCCTATCTATATGCTAAGCCAAATCATCCACTTACAAGCTGTGGTAGAAATAATAACTAATGAAACCACCCATGCTCTAAACTTATTAGCCCAACAGCAAATGAAATTCAGAAATGCTATCTATCAAAACCATCTTGCCCTAGACTATCTCCTGGCAGCCGAAGGGGGGGGGTTGCAGAAAGTTCAATCTCTCTAATTGCTGCCTTGAACTATACAGTACTGGAAAGGTTAGCAATGAAATTACAAACAAAATGGTAAAAAGTGCTCATGTTCCAGTGCAAACCTGGAATGGCTGGAGTTTAAGTAATCCCTTTGGAAACTGGCAGGCAATAGCAGACAATTTCAAACTTCTGGTGGGAATAATTGCCTTCCTCATAGGAGGATGCACCATACTTCTTTGCCTCTTCCCTTTCATTTTAAGCAGGATAAGCACCTCGATAAATGGTATAGTAAGAACACAGACAGCTGCCTATCTTATGATTCTATATACATACCTGTCAGTCCAAAGAGACCCCAACAATAGTGATGCTGAAGCTTAACAACCTTAAGCAGGCATCAAAGGGGGGAAGAAATATGGCCTGTGCATAAATTCAAATTAATCGAATTCTATATCCAAGTATGCCTAGTTACTGGAAAGCCAATTAAGTGATACAGGCTCTGTAGGCTTTGGGGATTCAGGGAGGATGCAGACTGAGTGTTATTCAAACTTACATTCAGGCAGAATGTGGGTGATATGTTAATTCAAGCTTGCCTGGAATGTGAGCAATATGTTAATTCAAACCTACCTGGTACCCAGACAAACACTTAAAACTCTAAGAAACTAACAAAGAAAGTCCTTTTTGCATAAAAGCACTGCTTGGCTCTCCCACTCCCATATCCTCTGTATAAAAGGGACCTAGAAATCCTATTCAGTGCTCGGTTTTTTGGACAGAAGTCCACTGGGCCTGACCAGCTGTTAATAAGTCTTCCTTTTTAAAGATTTCTCATGTCCTGGCCTTCAATACTGTGATCACCTGACTTCTTTCTGCCATAAAAATATGACAGTATGTTAAGAGGAAAACAAATTACACTCATAAACAAAGAACAGTGTTCCAAGAGCTAGTATTTCCTACCAATCCCCTACAGCAAGGCATTAATAAAATACCTAAGGGCAAAGTTACAGTCCTCTTTGGATCTTTTATTTTTTGTTGGCAACAACTCATGTCAGTTTTGCCAGTTTTTGTGCTCCACACTGGCCTGTGTGTTACACATGCAAGGCTGATAAAGCAGTGCAGACTTGTTAGGTTTTCAGCCTGTACATTTTAAACAATTATATTTAAATCATGGGGTCTTCATCAACTGGCTTTATATTCGTATAAGCTACTACACTAACGTAGGAAATGCTGGAATTTTAGGTATGGGTAAATTCCAGTTCTGTCTCAGGCTGTCTGAGGATGGCAAACAACTTCCATGCTGTGAATGTCTCATACAGGCTTGTTTATTGTGAAGTCATTGACCCCATGGATTTTGTAATCAACCATCTAGCAGCATGTATATCTGTTTTTCTTTTCTGATACTCATTATTTTTGTTGTCATATATATATATAAATATGAAATTTCCCGTATTAACCATTTTTAAGTGGTTTAAATTCAGTGAAGTTAATTATAGTCACAGTGTTGTGTTACCTTCACTACCATCCATCCCCAAGATTTATTCATGGCCCCAAACAGAACTCTGTACTATCTATTTATTTATTTTGACTATTTAAGAAAATTACCATGGTAGTAGAAAGGGTTAGGAGTCCATATCTGTTACTTGCTGCGATAGTGCCTACCTTTCTTCAGTTCCTTCCTCTTTAAACTGGTTTAAATTAAGTAAATGGTAAAGTAGCTGTTTAGAATTTAGCATTTAGTAGCTATTCAACAATTGCTCTCACTTTATGTCCATTTCTGTCTGGCCTGAATAGAGACAATGACAAATAAAGAAGGTTCTGAGAAGTGATGTTTTTGGCTTTTTCCATGGTTCAGAATAAAATCTATATTTGCCAACTAGATTCCCACTTCATTTTAAATCAAGACATATATTATTAAACAAAATACTTGTGGCTAAATTGGAGATTTTTGTAGGTTAGTACCTTTCTTCTGGCTTCCAGAAATACCTTGTTTGTTTCTGCTTTCAGCGAAAGTCTTTGGAAACAAGCGGGAATACTGCCTGAACCTTATAGCCCCTGCAGTAACAGCAAATTATGCTGTTCATGTAAACAAGGTTAATCCTAAATGGTTAGAAGGCATACTCAAGTACCCCCATCAGAAGATCTGAATCCAAGGTAGGAATTGGATTACTGCCACAGGGCACTTTGACAATCATTTGCACCGACAAGTCAATTGGAAGCTTCCTTTTTTAACCCTGGCTCCCAGGGAAAGGTTTCTGCTTTATTTTTAAATATACATATTCAAGCATAGCTCAATTGTAGACTTGCAGTTGTGATGGACTGTGATTTTCCACCTGCTGGTCTTTTGAACTTGGAGTTACTGCAAACATTTTTTTCCTTTTCTTTTGCTTCTTGAGCCCTTTTTGTGGCTGAATTAATAAAGAGAATCTTTTAAAAGCCAAGGAGAGGAGAGATAAAGTAATGAAGAAAATGATGCCTATTCAGTTATATTAAACAGATTATTATTAATCTAAACCATCACAAACTCCTGATAGCAAAGAGAATTTTTGCAGCACTCTGTTGTTTTTTTTTAATGAAAATTTTAAGTGTAATAGGCATGAAGATAAAGGCATAATTTGAAAACCAAGTGTCATCAGTTGAAGCCACAGCCACCTCAGCAAAATGAAGATGATACATGGGCTGCTTTGCTTCAAAAGCACAATTGTTGAGAACATGTCTATGTGTCTAGGAATAAATTCTACATAAATTTACACCTCTCAAATTCTATGCATATAATAACTGGGAGATAGACTTTAGACTTTGTGTCTAAAATCAAAGCAGAAGCTAAAACATGAAGAAAAATCCCCGGCATCTATTTTTCAGTGATCTTAACACATAGGATTATGAGTATACATGAAAATATTGACTCAGCACATAGACAACCACCGGAAGCAGCTGAGAAATAACCTGGCAGAAGAAGGCTCATCAGTGACCAGGGAAAATTACACAGTCAAATTCTTAATTGACTTTTGAGGTAATGAAAATTGATATATGTACTTTCAGGTTCACTAAAAACTCCACAAATGAACATTGGCATATTGCCTACCTGTACCCCACTCCCAATTTCACCAGTCTAATATGTACGCTGTTGGACTCTCTTAAAAAAGGAATTGAGGTCAACTATGGGTGAAGAACTGGCAGACTAGTTAAGAGCAAGAACTCTGGAGCCAGAGGGTCTGGTTGGATTTGAATCCTGAATCTACCTTCTGCAAGCTTTGACAGCTAGTGAACATTTCTTGTCTCACTTTTCTTATTTTTAAAACACACTTGAAACAAAACACCCCACAGCTACCTCCTAGGGCTGTTGTGAGTGTTAAATGAGTCAAATGCATAAATTGCTAAGGACAGTGTCTGGCATATAGTAAGGGCTATGCAAGTGTTAGCTTTGCTGTTATTAGAAGACCATGACCCACATTTCATGCTAGAAAGTTCCGGAAAGGAGAGGTACCAGTTAGGACCCTTTGGTTGCAATTACTTTTAAACCAAATTGGACTGAAAAATAAAGGAAATGTATTTGCTCATGTATTTGGAAAGGCTAGAGGAAATGTGGTATTTCAGGGTCTGGCTTTGTTTCTTTTGATTCTTCCTGTTTGGACCTAGATATGTTGGCCTCACTCTTAGACAAGATGGCTGCAGCATTTCTAGCATCACATCTAGACAGAAAAACCTCCAGAGAAGGATGAACCACCTCTTCTTTCCTAGAAGCTCTCATTCCACCCCCATGCATAATATATACTAAGTAAATAAAAGCAGATTATAAAACCAAAGAACAAACTTTCTTGCAGTTTTTCAAGAAATATTTGTCAATTCTTGGTTGTTTTCTCTTCTGGATCAAGATAGAATTATCTTGTCAATTGCCATAAACTATCCTATTCATTTTTGACTGGATTATTTTGAATTTATGGATTAATCTGGGGAGAAATGGTTCTAAAAAGTAATCTTTAATTTAGAAAACACCAAAGTGGCAACATTGCTTGTATTATTGAAAAGTAGGAATGAACTTAAATGTTCACTGAATTAGTCAGGGTTCTCCTGGGAAAGAGAAAGGACAGGATTTAGATAAAGATATATATATATCCTGTCTGTTCTGTTTATATATATATATATGTATATATGTGTATATATGTATATATATATTTATGTATATAATGTAAAATGTAAGTATTGGAGCTTTTTTAGAATAGAAATTGGCTCACATGACTATGGAAATAGGTAAGTCCAAATTCCATAGGACAGGCTGCAAGTTGGGAACTCTGATGAAGGTGTTTGATGAATTCCCCAGGAGAAGCTGGCTGAAGTAGAGATGGAAATTCTCCCTTCTGACTGTTGAAATCGTCACTTCTCCTTGAAAGTCTTCAACTGATGGGTTGAGACTTCTCTCATTGTTGAAGGCAATCTACTTGGTTGATTGTAGTAGATGGTACCAAAATCAACACACAAAGATCTCCTGAAGCAGACACTGTTGATGCCTCCCCTGCATCCATTCCTCCCTTCCTGCTTTCCCAAACCCCCTAATTTCTGCTGGAGATCGATGTGGTTCCAGGGCAAGGGATTCCACACCCACCATGCAATTTAGGTGAAGTTCTCTATAAAAGTGAGTGATCCAGCATGTGGCCTAGGCTGGTCCAATTGGAGTGACTCTCAGCACTTTTCCTGGGCCACTAGGACAAAGACGACCTTCCACTTAGATGCAATCCAAAAGGCATATTGTCCCTTCTTACTGCTGAAGTAATCATTTCTCCTTGAAAGCCTTCAGCTGATGGGATGAGACCTCCCATGGTTGAAGGCAATCTCATCAGTTGATTGTAGTAGATGTAATCAACCATAGGTGCAATCAACTTACTGATGATTTAAGCCCATGAAATAACCTCATAGTAACAATCAGACCAAGCTGGACACCATAAACTGGCCAAGTTGACATGAACTTAGCTATCACATTCAACAACAGGAAAACGAATGAATAAAACAGTATGGTCATACAATAGAATCTTTTTTTTTTAAAGATTTTATTTTTTTAAATTAAAAAAAAATTAAAAAAAAATTTATTTCTACCCCCTCCGCCCCAGTTGTCTGTTCTCTGTGTCCATTTGCTGTGTGTTCTTTTGTGTCCACTTGTATTCTTGTTAGTGGAACCAGGAATCTGTGTTTCTTTTTGTTGTGTCATCTTGCTGTGTCAGCTGTGTGTGTGTGTGTGTGGTGCCACTCCTGGGCAGCCTGGACTTTCTTTCGTGCTGGGTGGCTCTCCTTATGGGATGCACTCCTTGTGCATGGGGCTCCCCTACATGGAGGATAGCCCTGCATGGCACGGCACTCCTTGAGCGGGGACCAGCTCCACATGGGTCAAGGAGGCCCTGGGTTTGAACCATGGACCTCCCATGTGGTAGGTGGATACTCTATCCATTGAGCCAAGTCCACTTCCCCAGTAGAATCTTACTTAGTGGTTAAAAGGAATGAACTGGTAGTATAGGATAGTAATTAAAAGTATAATATCATTGATATAAGTGGCAAAAACCACACTGTAGAAACCTCATTCATTCATAAATACATACATATATGAGATGTAAAAACCATAAAGAAGCATAGGAAATATGGATCAAATTTAAGATGAAATTCATGAATTCATCAATTCATGGTTGCCTCTAGGGAACATGGAAGGACAACGGTGAAAAGAAGGTTTATTTCCCCTTTTTTTAAAAATTTGAAACATGGTAGCCTCTAGGACAGAGAATTTTAAGTTTGGGTAACAGCAGTAGGAGGGAAATCATCACTATACATCCTTCCTTGCAGCATTTTGTTTGTAGGAGCATGTAAAATAAAACAGAAAATCTCCTTTTGTGCCTTTCATATTTTGAACCATGCAAATGTCTTATCAATTTGATATAAATAAAATCATAAAAAGATTCTGAAATGCAACAAAATGTTAACTATTATCTAATCTCAGTGGCATCTTTAGTCTCTGTTTTTTCATATTTTAAAATTTATTTTAAAAGAAAAGAGAGTAAAAATTGCACTGAGGTGGTGGTGCAGGTGGTGCTGGCTGGTGACAGCTGTGGAGAAAATAGAGATGTGGAGCTTTTGGTGGAGGTTGCTAGCGTTCCATCTCCAGTGTGATATATGCTCTCAGGTACCTTGATGGAAACTTGGCACATGAAATGAACTTGTCCCTTGGTCATAACCCAGACTCTTGTGCAAGAGTTTTGGACTTTGCACAAGAATGGACATGTCTTACAAGTGCTTTGCACTCTACTGTGTTCCTGTAGTAGTAATGTTTTGTGCTTTAATATCATGAGTTTCTTCCCTATTTTAGTTTTAGTTTGCTAAAGGTTTCCAATTTAAAATAGCAGAAATGGGTTGGTTTTTATAATGGAATTTATTAGGGTAAAAGCTTACAGTTTTGAGGCTGTGAAATGTCCAAATCAAGGCATCATCAGTGATGCTGGCTCACCAAAGGCCAGTTGCTGGTGACCCGGGACCCCTACCGTGTGGAAAGACAAAATGGCAGCCTGTCTCTGCCTTCTCTTCTAGGCTCACTTTCTTCCTGAGCTCTGCTGTGGGTAATCAGGCATATGGCTGGTCTCTCCCTGGACATTGTCTCTTCAGCTTTGGGCTGCTTATCTGATTCCAGCCTCCAGCCTCTCTCTCAGCCTCTTAGGGTTTCTCTCTCTTTCTGTGGCTATAGGCAAACCCTGGAATTCTCTCTCACATGGCAGGGTGAAAGCTTACTGTTCTCTTTCGCTGTGTTCCTCTGCATGCGTCTCCCATTTATAAAGGACTCCAGCAAAGGACTGAGACCCGCCCTGGGTCATGCCTCACTGAAGTAATCCAAGGCCCCCAACAGAATTCAGTTCAGTCAAAGGGCACCACACTCACAGGAATGGATTAACTCCAAGAACACAATCTTTTCTGGGATTTACAAAAAGCTTTAAACTGTCACACAACCCCACATCCCCATTTGTTTTAGTTTGCTAAAGCCTGCTGGGAGCAAAATACCAGAAATGGGTTGGCTTTTAATGGGAATTTATTAGGTTAAAAGCTGACAGTTCCGAAGCTGTGAAAGTGTCCAAATCAAGGCATCGTCAGGAGACCAGCCGCTGGTGATCTCGGAGTCCTCTGTCACATGGCAAGGCACCCAGAGGCATCTGCTTCTCTTCTGGTTCTCGCTGCTTCAGCTTCTAGCTGTTCTGTCTGTGGCTTCCTCTCTCCTCAGTTCCTCTTGGAGTTCCTGGGTCCATTCTCTCCATCTCTGTGGCTTTTTCTCTGTGTATTTATTTTTCTATAGTTGATAAAGGACTCTAGTAAAAGGATTAAGACCCACCCTAGGCCCTGCAGAACTGAAGAGATCAAATCAAAAGGAAGATCCCTTAACCATGACAGAATCTAATCAAAGTGGGCCTTCTACAATAGATTTACATGCACAGGAATGGATTAGCTCTAAGGACATGCTCTTCTGTGATCCACCAGCTTCAAAATATCATACCATTCCTCCTAGACAACTCAGTTCTGGATCATGCATGTTTTATGGTAGAATGAAAATCACAGCTTTCACTTTCTCCCCTTTGCCCTCTTAGCTCCCCTTTCTTTCCAAGGTGGATTCCCATTGAAAAAAAAGTCAGAAGTTTAAGAGAATTACAATTTCCCTGGAGTCATGGGAGACAGGGGTGCCAAAAACTTGGCTGAGGCCAAGATTTGTGTAGAGGGGAGAAGCCACGGAGGCATCAGGCTGGTAGGGATCAGTGGTACAGATGAGAGAGAGAGACATCTTTGAGGAAAGCGGAGAGATACACTTCTGGGAATTTTAATGAGTTGCTGTAGATACTCTTTAATATTTAAAGCATACAAGAGCAAAGATTAGAAACTCGTGGTCTATCCTTCTTTAAACACAGTCCTGCTCGGAAGCTTTGTATGCATTACAGTTTTAATGGACTATTAGGCAAGCAGTAGTTGTGTGGCATTTTTTGGACTAATTAAAAGAAAAATTACAAATGCAATTCCAGGGTTGTGGAATTCTGAGGATCCTGATGCCAGGGTTTCAGCTGCATCTCTGCATAGGACCATGATGCAAGCTACAGCCTGCCCCATCTATCTTCACCCAATCAGAGGAGGCAAAACCAACAAACAAAACCAACAACCAAAAAAACAACAAACTGTGGGAGGAGAGAACACATATAGCAAGAAGTCATGGCCTCTGTGAACGAAAACGGCAGATGTGTTATTAGGTTGTAGAATGAGGTGAAAAGATGAGAAGAGTCAAATGATTCAAATATAAAGGAAGGAAGGAATTCTCTTGGTTCTATATTTTAAAATTTCTGCTCTTTTTCCAGTACAAGGAAATGCCTTTTTTTTCTCCTCATTCTTCCCTCCAAAATTCAGATGGACATGGTGGTCATGTTTGAAAAACCAGTTGAGGGAAGCAGATGTGTTTTAAGCGATTGGGCTCCAGTCTGTCATATGGGAGGCCCCAGATTCGATTCCCAGGGCCACCTAGTTTTAAAGGAAAGCTGGCCTGTGCCATGGAGAGCTGAGCTGGCACAGCAAGATGACACAACAAAGGGCAATGCAGAGAGAGACAGTGAGCGACGCAGCAGATCAGGTAGCTGAGGTGACTCAAGCAATTGAGTGCCTCTTTCCCACACTGGAGATACCAGGTTTGTTTCCCAGTGCCTCCTAAAGAGAAAGACGAGAGGAAAAGACAAACAGACACAGAAAGAACACACAGATAATGGACAAAGAGCAGATAGCAAGCACAAACAACAACAAAGGAGGGGGAAATAAATAAATAAAAATATTTAAAAAAAAAGAAAAACCACTTGAAACAATAATTGGCATCATTCTGCAAACACTAGCCAAGAATGACAAAATTATTTACGTGATGGAGATACTGTGCCAGAAAAAATTACTAAACAAATCATATTTTTTACTTCCACAAAATCAGACTTGCAAAGAACAGTATATTAGCCATTTTCCTTGCCAGAGAACTTGAGTGATGATTTTCTGCCTCTTTGAAAGTCATATTAATGACGTTGGATACTGGGTTTCCAAGAGAAGGATTCTGCAGAATATTTTATACAGAAACCAGATGTTTCTATGTTGAAATTACTTAAAACGTAACTTCTATAGTTAGATCTCAATTGTGTCGAATATAGAACAGGATGGGAGGTTAAATAGACACTAAAATGTTTATCATAGTTTTCTCTGGGTTTGGCATTCTGGGTGATTTTAATTTTTCATACTTCTTTATATTTTTCCAAAATTTTAACAATACTGTATGTAAATAACTTGAAAAATAAAATAGTTTCTACTGATCACTCTGTATAAAATTTTTATACACCATATGATCACAATGATATAAATCCTTTATGAGGCAAAAAGACTGCATCTAGAAGCACCAAAACATTAACAGTGATTCTTACCGACTCAGAATCCTTCTGTATTTTATAATTATTCTATAATGAACATGAACTACTTTCCTGATAAAATTATTTTAAGAAAGAATTTATTAGACTTGATCCAAAGAAATGGCAAAAGGGTCAGGCTGGCTTAGCATTCTCTCTCCCACAGTGGCATTCTAAATTCTTTCTTGAAAGGGCATGTTTCAATCGCCGAAGGTCGAAGGACAGACCCTAAACACCTCTAGCTTTCTTTAATAAGTGATTTGAATGTATTATCCTCATATTTTTAGAAATTCTTCTTGAATATAACTGTGACTCAACCTGGAGGAAAAAAAGGCTTAACTTTAATAAAAGTTCTTATGGAAGCAGAAGTAGAATTAGTGTCTAATTCTGTTACTGGGGCAATCCAGCAGGGAGACTGGTCATGTGCATTTATCCTGGGGTACAGTCACGGGAGTTAGTCTCAACTCTTGAGACTCTTGAGTCTAGAGAAAGGAGAAAAGTTCAATAACCGAAAAGCAGTATTAGTGTCAGATCCAGGGTCTGACAGAAATAAGGAGGGAAGGTAAGAGGGAAGGAACATGTTAGAATACAGTTTAATAAAAAGAATGCAGGGTTTAAGTCAGGGGGACCTAAGCTCAAATTCCAGTTCTGCCACTTACTTAGGTTTGGGCAGGTCCCTTAACTTGCCACTTAGGCAGGTCATTGCTTCCCCACCTGTAAGGTGGTTGTAACCCCGATGTCAGCTGAGGCTGTTCTGTCTTTGACCCTACGTAAGACTGACTTCTGAGCCAAGTCCAATGCTCTCTCCATCAGTTAGGGTTAGGATCAGCTGTGATTAACAGAGACTCAAAAATAATAGCTTAAAGGGAGAGGACTTGATTTCTCTCTCCCAGGCATGTCCAGTGATGACCGCCTAGGACTGACATGGGCGCTCTCATCATCTGGGGCAGGGGCCTTCCAGTTTTCCCTCTACCATCTCTAGGGGGTGGCCCTGTCTGCATGGACCCAAATGGAGTCCCAGCCATCACCCCCAGTTTCAAGTAGCAGAATGGAGGAAAGGAGGGGGAGGAAAAAAGAGAAAGAATGTATACTAGCTGCCTTTTATGGAAGTGGCCTGTAAGGCAGCCTACTCCATAAGAGGTGCTCTGATCCCAGCTGTTAAAAAAGAATTCTTTATTCATTCATCCATATTGGAATAATAACATTCATCTTACAGTGCTGTTGAAAGCAAATAATACAAGGCCTAGCATAATATCATAGTGTATAATAAAGATATTTATTAATAATTAATATTAATTATACTATTTAAAAGTTACATAATATATTAATAATAAAGTATACCTTGTGAAACTCAAAATAGTCAAAATAAAATATTTAATGGCTATATAATATCCTAGAATTTTTTTAAAGATTTATTTATTATTATTTTTATTTACTTCTCTCCCCTTCCCCTGGCTCCGCCCCCCGCCCCTTGTCCATTTGCTGTGTGTGTTCTTCTGTGCCTGCTTGGATTCTTGTCAGTGGCACCGGGAATCTGAGTCTCTTCTTTGTTGTGTCATCTTGCTGTGTCAGCGCTCCGTGTGTGCGGCACCATTCCTGGGCAGGCTGCGCCCTTTTCTCATTGGGCGGCTCTCCTTATGGGGCGCACTCCTTGCGTGTGGGGCTCCCCTACTTGGGGGACACCCCTGCATAGCACAGCACTCCTGTGCACATCAGCATTGTGCATGGGCCAGCTCACCACACAGGTCAGGAGGCCCTTGTTTGAACCCTGGACCTCCCATATGGTAGGCAGATGCTCTATCAGTTGAGCCAAATCTGCTTCCCAATCCTAGAAATTTTATTCCAGAATTTTATATAGTCATTAAATAGAAAATTTTGAAATATTATATAATCACTAAATATATAGTTATATACTTATGATCAAATATTAAATTAAAAAGGAAACATTTGTAGCCATACCATAATTATAGCTATATGTAAAGGTTGGGAAGAGTTTTTTTAAAGATTTAAAAATTTATTTATTCCCCCCTATCCCCCATTGTTTGAGGTCACTGTGTGCTTTCTGTGTCCATTTGCTGTGTGCTTTCTATATCTTCTCATCTTCTCTTTAGGAGGTATTGGAAACCAAACCTGGGACCTCCCATGTGGGAGAGAGGTACTCAGTGGCTTGAGCCACCTCAGCTCCATGGTTTGTTGTGTCTTTCATTGTCTTTCTTCTTTGTGTCTCTTTGTTGCATCAGCTTGCTGCACCCACCTGTTGTGCCAGCTCACCTTCTCCAGGAGGCACCGGGAACTGAACCCAGGACCTCCCATGCTGTAGGCGGAAGCCCAATTGCTTGAGCCACATCCACTTCCTGGGAAGAATTTTTACAGAAACTATTAAAAAGGAAACACTCAGTTATCTATAAATGCTTATCCCAAGTATGTTTCTATAAGCAGATGTTTCATTGGGTGCTAAATAAAGTAGTTATTTGGTGAAATATTGCTCATCATTTTTGTTCATTGTGATGCATCTTTCATCAGGCAAGTCAACCTTCCGTAAGTGTCACTCCTTGAAATTGGAGGCCAAGAATTCATGACTACCTGCATAAAATAGGGACATAGATCTGGGAGAAACAACAGTTTAGTGGCACTAGATATGTGGCTGTCTTAGTTTGTCAGGGCTGCTGAAACAAATGACTATAGACAAATTGGCTTAAAAAACAGAAATTTATTATCTCAGTGTTCTGGAGGCTAGAAGTCTGAAGCCAAGGTGTCAGTCAGTAGGGTCATGCTTGTAAAGGGGAAATTCCAGTCCGTGCTTCTCCCCTGCCTTCTGGTGGGTGGCCAGCAATCCATGACATTCTTCAGTTTGTGGTGACATAATTCAATCTCTGACCCCATCACATGGCCATCTCTGTCTCTGTCTCTTAGTGTTCAAATTTCCTCCCCTTATCAGTACTCCAGTCAGAGGGGATTAGGGCCCACTTTAATCTGGTATGTCCTCATCTTAACAAAAAATCTTCAAAGAGCCTATTTCCTAATAAGTTCACATTCACAGGACCAGAGGTTAGGATTTGAACATGTCTTTTTGGGAGATACAATTCAATTCATGTAACAGTAGCTGTGGCAGACTTTGGATTGCATCTAAGTTTTAAATTTTCCCTGATAGCAAACATTTTCAGAGTTGGGCATTGCTGCCTTGATGGAATATGACAACTTTGGTAGACTAAAGCCGTGTATAAAAGTCAAAACTCCATGTGGGGATGCTGGTTTTTCAGAGCTCAGTGTAGCTTTCGTGGAATAACCATGTATAGAATAGCATTAAGGCAGAGAATTCCTTCACTCAAAATTCCATCAAATACACATCAGCGCCTTGCGTTGAAGGATTTAGCCTAGTCACCCACTGACGCTCTTGAGTTTTATACTTCTGGACAGTATCTTTGCCTTCTAATTCATGAATTTTTTCTACCACTATCTTCCTACACAAGACTTTTAGAGGCAATAAGATATTTGAATGGCAATTTTATTGTTGCACATTCTAGATGCTGTAACTGGTCTAAATAAAATAAAATATAAAGAACACATGGCTAGAGGATTTTTAAAATGATTAAGATTGCTAGCAAATGTTTATTTTCAATTCATCTTTCATATTCCAAACTTAATAACAAGAAAGCCATCCCTTTATTGGAAAGTACTTTTGAGACACCCTAGTAAAACATATGCATTATAAAAGGAATTTGAATATACCAAAACAATGATTGAGTTATGAGAGTTTGAGTGTGAAATATTTTATTTTAATTTTCTAACCTTTATGAACTATGCTTATGCTACTTTACTGAATGAAAACTAAAATAATTCTGGTTGATCTTTAAGAAGTCCAATTACTTCCTAATGTCTTTCAGCTTTTTAAAAAGATCAAAGACTTTTCAAAGTATGAAGGTTTATTGTTACTGAGGATTAGCCAATATCTATGCTATAGATATAGAAAGCAATTGCTAAGAATTTTTCCAAAACTATTTTGGAAGAAGGCAGTATCAATGGAGTAAATGTATAGCCTCCAATTGGGGCAAATTCATTGATCTGGACACATTCTGTATATTTGTTTCAAAAGCAATTACAGTTTCTATAGGCTTGTCTTATGCATAAAATTATCTCTATTCTTTTAAAATAAAGAATATATTTATTATTATAACAGTGCTGTTTAAAATCTCTGTAGCATCAAATATTAAGCATCTATTTAGCTCAAGAATGTGTGGGTTTGGTGGAAGTTGGCTCACCTGGGCTGAGCTCAGCTGGGTATCTCTGCTTCAAGCTGCGGTGTCTGAGCTGGCTCTGCTTCTCCCTGTAAATACAGGCTAGATAGGCTCCACATGTCTCTCATCATCCTTGGATCTGGTGGGGTATGTTCTTCTCATGGCGAGAGCAGAGGAGAAAGAAGAGATATGCAAGTCCTCTTAAGTTCTTTTCTCCTGCCACTGATGAAAGCAAGCCATGTAGTAGAGCCCAATGTTTAAAAGCAGGAAAAGACATTCTGCCCATGATGAGATGATGGCAATGGAGGAGTGAAGAATTGGAACTGATCACTCAATCTACCATGAAGAAAGTGAACATAAAGATGAGCAATGGTGGTCACAAAGCTAGAAAATGATGCAATAGTGAATTAGGTGAGGGTGAAAATTTGAGAAGAAGTGGTCATTCTGCTCACCATTTCTGTAGCTGACTGATTGCCCAGATTCTTTGTCTACTCCTTGGTCAACCTAGGAATTTAAGGGCAACAAGTTGTGGAAAATAGAGGAGATTTCTCCTACTGAGTCTTTTAGTAAGTTTAACCAAAGCAACAGAAATAGAAAGCTTCTGAATACTATCCCAAATGAAAGTCTAAAAACAGATTTTTTTTCTGGTCTAAATGCCAGGCTAAATATACTTGAAGGATCTCGGTGTGCTCACACCAGAAACAGACAATTGTCTGCCATCAGATCAATGCCAGTGAAGTGGAGAGCATTCGTGTTCCATAGCAAGGGAATATGAATGAAATAATCTCATTGGCTTTCTTTGCTACCTGATTTGATATTGATTTCCAATTTTTAAAACGGCGCCCAAGTTAGTCCCATTGGAGTCAAATATGAGACTAGAACAGCTGCTACCACAGCCCAAATGACAAGTTTTTAGAAGGTTTGTGAAGGAAGAAGGGAACTTATTTTTGACCTTTATTCTTCAGCCGTTTCCAGTCCAGTCTAGAAGCTGCTATAACCTTAATTGTTTAAAACTCCAGACTTAAAACAAGTTAAATGAACACAGAAAAGGAAGTAAATCCTCCTGAAAGCTAAAACAGATGTGCCTTTCACAGATACCACTAATCTTTTGATTCCAAGAGAACTAAAAGTTCCAGTTGTGATGACAATGGAGTGTGGTTTTGGGAAGTGTTTTAGCTTCTCTTAGCCTCAGTTTCCTATCTATAAAGTGAGTTAGGGAGAGGTAAGCTGTAGAAGTTATCTAGTGGGGCTGACTTCCTCCAGGTGGAGGTCACTGTAGGTCAGGGACTAGTCCGTCATTTTGCAGGGAGAGAAGCTTTGAAACCAAAAATGAACGTAAGCGAACCTGTGTAGGGGCAGTTTAGCTTAGAAGGCAATTTCTAGAGTCAGACTGTTTGATGGGGATCCAGCACTGTCACTGATTAGCTGTGTGATCTTGGGCGTTACCTAAATCCTTTGTGTTTCAATTTCTGCAACTATTAAGTTTATAACAAACTGCCTAGAGTTGTTTGATAATGTATGCAAAATGGTTAACTGGAGGCTGGCATGTAGTAAATACTCAAATAAAGTTAGTGCATATGCATATTTCTATGCTTCTCTGGCATCTCCCCACCCTTTCACCGAAACACTTTAAGTATCTACCCCTCCTTTGGATAAACGCTGTGCCTCAGGGGAGTCTGACTGACTCCAGTGTTAGGGGAAGTCCTGATTGTTAGAACCCAGTAGTTCTCAAACTTTAGTGTGTATCAGAATGACTGGGAGGGCTTGTTAAAACACAGATTACTGGGCCCCACCCCTAGAGTTTCTGATTTAGTAGGTATGCAGGTGGGACTGGGAATTTTTATTTCTAACAAGTTTCCAGGTGATGCTGAGTTGGTGGTCCAGGGACCACTGTTTGAGAACCTCTGTTTAATCTGGTCATGATATCACATCTCCCTTTCCTGGTTGGTCCAGTGAGATACCAGAATAAGTTTACTAAGAGTTTTTAGGGAAGATGTATCTTTGTTCTTAGGAGTGCGTCAGGAAGCCAGTATCTCTCCACATGGAAGTAAACAAGAAATTACCTAACCTTAATTGCAGTTGACAGTTTCATTTGATTGTTGGGGTGTCAGTCTTAGGATGAAGTCAGTCTCATGAGTGGTAGATGGGAGAAATTTGATATATTCTGGAGATACCAGAACAACCTGCTCTGGAGGCTGCCCTCCTTTGGCTTTCTGGTGAACCAATGAGTACCATTGTTTAAGTTAAGTCTGAGTTGAATTCTGTTCCTTGTGGCCAAAAAGTATCCTAACCTAATCAGTCATCGTAACCATTGATAACTTTATTCAGCATTTACTATATGACAAGCAACTTGCTTACCTCTTTGCACACTTTATATTATTTAAACTTCACGATGATTTGGTGAGGTAAGTATTCTTGTTATACTATTTTGCAGATAGAGAATCTGAGGCCCAGAGAGTTTAAATAACTTGCCCAATGGCAGTCAGCTATAGGTAGAGGAGGATTTGAGCTTCTTGAAACCATGGGCAAGAGCACCGGGAATCATAACTAAAAGTGAAAGTTCAGCACAGACTCTGCTTATCAGGATTTCTTTCTCTCCCATGTCTAAAATTCTTTCTGAGTTTCTTTTCAGGTGGCCAAGCTCAGCCATACATGAGTGACTGGAGCAACTTGCCCCCTGAATGATCCTGAGATGCTAAGAACTAAAATCACCTTACTCAGAATGAAAATTACAGGGATGAGGAGTCATGGGAAGCAAATAAAATGTGAGGGGTCCCTCAAAAAGAAGATAAGATGCAGCCTGCTGGCATATTTCCAACCAATCAGAATAGACCAAGCTGAATCCTGCCAAAGTCTCCATCTTCTTTTCCTTTGTTTCCATCCTGTAAATCTCTAGTTTTTGGATTGGGCATTTGACCTTGCCTTCTTTCTCCTTGCTGGGTGACCTTGTCATAAATCTCTTTTCTAAAAATCCTGGTGTCATGGTATTGATTTCTGTGCACATTGGGCAGTGAGCCCATTGCTTGGTAACATTCACATGTCTGAAATCTAATCCAAAGGCCAAGCCACAATTGCCCCATCTTTCTCTTCACGGTGTGAATAGTCTTTTCTTTGAATGCTCTCCAGACTATCCATAGCAGAGCATTAGGGTACTGGGAAGTTCGATTAATACCAGAGGTGGCTAATTAAACATGGATGGGGAAAAAGGAGAGGAAGAGTTCTGGTGAAGTTTATGAGTTCATGAAGGTTCAGAAGGTGAGGTCCAATGGAGTATGCCTTTTCCAGAAAAAAAGAGGAGAGCTCTATGCTCCTTTTCCCTGGACAGGGTAGCAGGATCCCTGCCAAGTTGTGTTCTCTTATACCGCTCTCTTTAAGCTTTAATTCACTCACACTTCGATTCTACCCACCTGCATTCACCTCATGTCACCTTTATAGAAATTAGCTGTTTTCAGATCTTCTTTTAAATACCTTTATGGACAATTCCTAGCTTACTTCTTCAGTGGTTAGTTTCACCTGTTTCAAGCATTCGAGTAAATATAGAAAATAATTTATCACCTACACATGTAACATCAACCTATTTATCAGAGGTTAACATTTTATCCATTTTCCTCATGCCTCTTAAAGAAATTACAGAAAGCAATATCTTGAATTGACTGGTATTCTCATGTATGTTTTTAGGTTTTAACTATACATATAGTATTGTTTGGAATGTTTAAAACTTTACTTAATGGCAAACTTGTATATACTGTGCAAATCACTTTGCAATTTACCTTTTTTCCATCAATATTTATTTCAAGAATGAGTTTATTGTAATGGCTTACAGCGTTCCATTTTATGAATAAATCACATTTGGTTATCCATTCTGATGAGCAGTTAGTTTTGTTTTAGTTTTCCTCTTTCACAAATAGTACAATAGGCATTTTCATACATCTCTCACTGTGTGCATGTGCCCAGGAATCTCTAGGGTAGATACCCAAGGGTGGAACTGCCAAGTTGAAAGTGTGTGTATCATCTTCAAATCTACTAGGTATTATTTTGCTCTCCAAAGGGATGCAACAATTTGCCCTTCTACCAGCTACTTGTGAGTTTTCATTTACATTTCTTTGCCAAGCTTTACTATTTAAAAATATATATATTTTATTTATATTGTGAAAAAAATAGACATATTTCCCATTGAAATTTTTATTTTTTTATTTTTAAAGAAGCTTAAGATTACATAAATGTTACATAAAAAAGATATGGGATTTCCATTACCCCCCTCCCCACTGCCACTCACACTTTCCCACATTAACAACATCTTTCATTAGTGCCCCACTATATTTTAATGTCACATTTGTCATATACTAAATTCTAATATATAAACCTGGGTCTTTTCCACTTGTCCAGTTGTCTGCCATCTAAACTTGCTCTATTCTGTTCCAATTCTCCATTGTCTAACCTTGATCTGTTCTTTTCCAATTCTCTACTGTCTAATCTTGTTCTATTTTGTTCCTATTCTTCATTGTCTAGCCTTGCTCAAAGAAATAACTTCATAATAAATCTTAATATCTGCTAGGGTGAGAACCCCTTCATTATTCTACTTCAGATTGTCCTGGTTATCCTTTGCCCTTTGTTGTTTTATGGGATTTTTAGCATCAGTTTGACAAGTTCTATTAAAAACTTCTAGGAGGATTTGACTGGACTGCATTGACTTTATAGATTAATTTGGAGAGAATTGCTGCCTTTGAAATACTGAGTCTTTTTTTTTTACCCATGAACATGCTGCATTTTCCATTATTTCATGTTTTAAAAATTTACATCCTCCAATAAAATTTTATACTGTTTCCATAATATTAATGCATATCTTTTGTCAGATTTGTTCTTATGTGCTTTATATTTTTGTTGCCACTGTCACTGATAGAATTTTTAAATTATATTTTTTGATTGGATGTTGCTGGTGTATAGAGATGTTATTGATTTTTATATTATTTTGTATCCACCAAGCTGTCATTGTTTTTTAATAGTTTATACATTCTCATAGATTTTTCCATGTAGACAATCATATCATCTGTGGCAGTTTTGATTATTTCGTCTAATCTTTACATCGTTTTTGTCCCCTGGTCTTTTTGTTTTAGCTAGGACATTCAGGAAAATCCTGAATACAAGTGGT
Organism: Dasypus novemcinctus; assembly: GCF_030445035.2. Classification (NCBI taxonomy): domain Eukaryota; kingdom Metazoa; phylum Chordata; class Mammalia; order Cingulata; family Dasypodidae; genus Dasypus; species Dasypus novemcinctus. Next base: position 82,353,451 of record NC_080684.1, on the reverse strand, counting down.
ACTAAAGGGTATCCTTACTCCTTAAAATGGAAAGCTTTAGGAGCAGGTGCAGCTCAGTGGTTGAGCACTGGCTTTGCATGTACAAGATCCCGATTCAACCCCTGGTACCTCCTTAAAAAAAGGAATGCTTTAAAAATTTCCCAACTATAAGAAATGAAGATTAGTTTAGTTTTCACATAAAGGAAGAAAATATTGATTAATGTAACCTGGCAGCAGTCTCCCACTGCTGGGTTAAGCAGGAACAAAGGAAACCAGCTTAAGCCAGTCCTATAGGCAGTAAAAAATATGCCCAAGAAAGAGCTAAGTCAATACCAATTCAGCACTAAATTCCATTCCTTATTTGGCAAAGGGGAGCAGGTAAAAACGAAAATGGTTGGAATGTGATGGGGAAGCGGTTAATGATGAAATTTTGCATGGGAAAGTTAGATCTTCTCGGATAGGCTGTAACCTCTGAAGTATCCAATCTATAGAGAAACAGAAGGGCTTGCGTGCTAGGCTTAGGAGTATAAATTGCGTCATTTTTCTTTGTTCGGGGCGTCAACCACGTTTTCTGATTGTGCGCCCCTTCTTGCAAGATTGAGAATGAATTCTTTTCTTCTCCACAATTGGGTGAGCCTTATTTTCTTCCAGAAGATTTCTTTCTAACACCAATTCATCATAATATTTGCCAAGGTTTTTTGGTAGATACCCTTTATCACATAAAGAAAGTTTTTCTCCAGTTGTGTTGCTGAAAGTTTTTATTATGAGTGGATATTTAATTTCATCTGATCTTCTATATCTTTTGAGATTATTATAAAGGTTTTCTCCTTTTATCTGGTAGGGATGTGTAGTGCCTTTATTGATCTTTCTAATGTTAAATCATCTTTGCATGCTTAAGATAAGACTTACTTGGTCATAGGTTTTTATTCTTTGAATACCTCACTTCATTTGCTTGTTAATAAATTATTTAAGATTTTTTGCATCTATGTTCATCAGTGAGGTTGGCCTGTAATTTTCTTTTTTTAAATATTATCCTTCTCAGTTTTGAGCATTAATATTACAGTAGCCTCATAAAATGTGTTGCTCTGTATATGCTCTATAACAATTGCATAATTTGGGAAATACTTGTTCCTTGGAGGCTCCTTTTAGGAATTTACCTGTACAATTCTTTGGGCCTATTTTTTTTTTGGTATGGATGGTGGGGAGCATAGGTTTTAAATTGTCATTTCAATTTCTCTAATAAACATATTAATTCAGGTATTCTGTTTTTCTTTTTATGACAGAGTTTTGGTAATTAAGGTTTTTTGGGGGAAAATTTAGTTTTTCTAGATATCAAATTTTCTGGCATCAAGCTGTTTACAGTATTCACTTATGAGACTTTAAATTGCTAATTTTTAATCTGTAATTATGTAACTTTATGCCTAATCTGGATAATTTGTGCCTTATTTCTCTTTCTTATTAATCTTGTCAGGAGATTTGCTTATTTATTTATTTATTTTTTTGCAAATACTCAGTCTTTGTTGACCTTCCATAATTTTTTCTTTGTTTCTATATGAAGAACTTCTATGTGAACAACTTTTGCCCTTATATTTTTCATTTCATTTCTTCTTTTTCCCCTCCTTAGTTTGAGTTTATTCTTTTTCTAACTTTTGGAATTAGATCCTAAATTCATTACATTTGATCTTCTTATTGAATATATGCATTTAAGGCTACAATTGCCCCTAAGTACTTATTGCGTTTCACCCATCAATTTTTTTTAAAGATTTATTTTATTTTTTATTTCTCCTCACTCCTTCATTGCTAGCATTTGCTTTGCCTGCTTGTTGTGTACTTGTCTTCCTTTTTTAGGAGGCACCAGGAACTGAACCTGGGACCTCCCATGTGGTAGGCAGGAGCTTAATTGCTTGAGCCACATCTGCTTCCCACCTATCAATTTTTTTAAAAAGATTTTATTTATTTATTTATTTATTTATTTATTATTTCCCCCCTTCCACCTTGCTACTTGCACCCACTGTCTGTTCTCTGTGTCCATTCACTGTGCGTTCTTCTGTGTCTACTTGTCTTGTCTTTAGGAGGCACTGGGAACTGATCCCAGGAACTTCCATTGTGGGAGAGAGGTGCTCAATTGCACAAGCCACCTCAGTTCCCTGGTTTGTTATGTCTCTCATTTCTTTCCCTCTGTGTCTCTTTTTTATTATGTTATCTTGTTGCATCAGCTCTCTGCATGGGCCATATCTCTGTGTGGGCCAGGTCTCCATGCAGGCCAGCTTGCCTTCACCGGGAAGCCCCAGGAACCAAACCTGAGACCTCCTGTGAGAGTGCGAACCAACGTTACTAAGCCGACCCGGCAACAGGCGTGTGCACAGCCTGAAGCCACAGTTCAGGGTGGCTGGAACGGGCGATCACGCCCTCAGCCTAGTATGGGCGAAGTGCCCTCAGCCCACCTGGGCAAGCAGGGTGGCTGGAATGGGCGACCACGCCCTCAGCCTACCCGCGCAAGATATATCAATAACGGTTGCCTCCCACTATCTCCCGCCTAGCCTAACATCTGGTCGGCTCTCACTTCCCCTTTCCCCTCCCCCATTCCAAACCTCTCCACCTGCCCTCTGCCTAGCAACTGCTTACAACCACCTATCAGAAAGCAGTACCCGCCTGCACCTATCAAATCTCTCCATGTAGTCCCCAACCAATCCCCGTCCCTATAGATAGCAGAGCTAACCTGATATCTGCCCCCGTCCCTAGTAACTGCTTACGGCAACCAACCACAAGTCACCTTTAGCTTAAGCCAATCAGAACCCTACACGCCACCCTAAGCCCTATAAAGTGTGTACCCTTCCGGAATAAACCGGACTTGTGCCACCAGCCTGTCTCTGCGAGTTTCTTCCCGGAATCTTGCGCGCCCTCCACACCTCGGAGCCACCGAGAGAAGTCGCAGAGGCCTCCAGCGGCTCCTCTCCCCCCGCCGGCAACCTCCCATATGGTAGATGGGAGCCTAACAGTTGAGCCACATCTGCTTCCCCACCATCAGTTTTGACATGTAGTACTCCTATGATGTTCAGGTCTAAATATTGATAACTTTCACTATTATTTATTTGAGGCCCCATATTATTTAAAAGACATTTTACAATTTCTGAACATACATAGTTTGCGGGTTTATGTTTTAGCTATTGTTTCTTAATTTTATAGTATTTGGTCATACAATGTGGTTTATATGCTCCAAAACATTTTAAATTTATTGAATCTTGCTTTGAGGACAAGATTCTGTCAGTTTTTGGTGATGTTTTACATTTTCTTGAGAAAAATATACATCCTAGAATTTCTGGGTGAGGGATATAAGTTGAAGTCCATTTGATCAAGTTTATTAATTGTGTTGTGTAACTCTTTCAATTCCTAATAGCTTTTTATCCAACAACTACTGCAAGATATGTAATAGTCTCCCCTCCCCCATTATTGTGGATTTGTTTATTATTTCCTGTGAGTTTTTCATTTTCACTTCATGTATTTTTTTTTAAGATGTATTTATTTTTTAAAATTTATTTCTCTCCCCTTCCCCCCCGCCCCACCAAGCGCCCCCCCTTGTCTGCTTTCTGTGTCCATTTGCTGTGTGTTCTTCTGTGACCGCTTCTATCCTCATCAGTGGCACCGGGAATCTGTGTTTCTTTTTGTTGCATCATCTTGTTGTGTCAGCTCTCCATGTGTGTGGTGCCATTCCTGGGCGGGCTGCACTTTCTTTCGCGTTGGACAGCTCTCCTTATGGGGCACATTACTTGTGTATGGGGCTCCTCTACGGAGAGACACCCCTGTGTGGCACGGCACTTCTTGCGCGCATCAGCACTGCTCATGGGCCTGCTCCGCATGGGTCAAGGAGGCCTGGGGTTTGAACTGTGGACCTTCCATGTGGTAGACAGATGCCCTATTCATTGGGCCAAGTCTGCTTCCCTTACTTCATGTATTTTGAGATTATGTTATTAAGTATATACAGGTTAAGGATTATGACATATTTCTGACAAATTATTCCTTTTATCAATCAGTGATATTTTAAATCACATAATGTTTTTGCTTTTAAAATCTATTTTTGTCTGGTTGAATATTACTATATCAATTTTTTTGGCCGGCGTTTGCCCATTATAATTTTTCACTTCTTTAGTTTCAACATTTTTAGCATTATGTTTCAAATATATCTTTTATAATCAGTATATAATTGGAATATATGTGTTTAAAAACCAGTGTAAGACTAGTGACTTTAGTCTGTAATATTTATTATGATTACTGATATCCCTATTCATTTCTACCATCTTACCTTGTGCTTTATAATTATCACACATTTCTCTGGTTCTCCCCCTGTATCCTCTCTTTCTTTCAGGCTTTTGTTTGTCTGTTTGTTTGGGTGGGATCTGTTAGATTGATTTAACATTTTTTATCCTTCTGCACTTTCTCACCCCACCACCCAACCCCAGAAATTATACGCTACTCTACATTTTAGACGTTGCCATCATATTTTTAGCATGCACACATGACTTAAAAAAAGTTAAATGTAATCACTATAGTCCCTATTTTCATGAAAAAGCAGTAGCTCCTGTCTTTCATGTTATTTTTATATAACATTTCTACCTTTTAAAACACACACACACACACCAGACCAATCAATATTTTTTGCATTGTTCTATGCAATTAGTGCTCCTAGTTTTTTTTGTATATTTACTCTTCTTCATTGTAGGTTCAATTTCCTTCTTCTTGAAGAACATCCTTTAATAATTTTTCAAAAAAATCCTGTGAATGGTGCGTTCTTTCAATCTCAGTATTTGTTAGTCAGAAATGTCTTTATTTTGCCCTCTCTCTAATTTTTTTTTGTTTTTAATTTGAGGTGTAGTTAAGATATAATTAACAAACATGGTTCAGTTCGGTTTTGACAAGCCACCATCCAAAGCAAGATACTGGTCATTTCCACAACCCAAGAAAATTTCCTTGTGCTTTTTCCTGACAATTCTCATTGTCCCAGGGACTGCCACTGTTCTATTTTCTAATATATTTAGATTAGTTAGTCTCTTCTAAAATTTCAAATAAATGAATCACACAGTACTCTGTGTAATTCTGTGTGGCTTCTGTCACTCACAATAATGTTTTTGGGATTCATCATGCTGTTGTGTTTAGTATTTTATTCTTTTTTATTGTCAGCAGTACTCCGTTTGTGAATATCCCCATTTGTTAACCCATTCTCTTGCTGATGGATTGTGGGTTCTCCCACACATCAGCCTTATCCTTAGACACATGTTTGTTTTTCTGAGACCTTAAGCGGTCATTCAGGAAGCCAAATCCCATTCTCTGACACCGTCTGACAATACCAGCTGTTCACTTCATGAAGTTTCGTGTCATTTTTCTCTTCAAAATTTACTAACATTAGCGGGATATAGACACTAATGTTGTTCCCAATTCCTTTGGCTTCTTTTTGAGATCTAAAAGTCCTAGGCTTTTTCTGATGGTGTCACTGCTCTTTGTATTACTTAGAATTTTGAAGTGGTTGGTGTGTGGGGTAAATGCCAATAGGATCCTCATACATGATGATCAGTAGTAACATTTATAGAACATCTACCATGTGTCAGGTATTTCATTAATTACTCAATTCAGAGTATCTCATTTAATTCTTACCACAATCCTGTGGTTATTTCCACTGTACAGATAAGTACACAGCAAGCTGACACACCTAGTAAATGGTGAGCTAGGATTTGATCTCAGACCATCTCTAGATCTAGCATTCATTAAAATTATTCTGCACTGGTGACAAGACAGTAACCTCCACTTTTAGCCTTGTCAGAACATCTCCATACTTTCCATCAGAATTACTCAGTATATCTTTCTTCTATGGCCAATGAACTTGCTAATTACCTGTAGATCTTTCTCTTCTGTGATTCATGGGCTACTCAGTCTTTAGAGTTTTGCTCACTCTATAGGAAGAGCCTTTCTTCTATGTATTGCTCCATTGTTCAGAGATCTTTTTCCTTTCCTTTCTTTTTAGGGGTAAACAGCTTACCAGAAGGAAACCAGAAGGGAAGAATTGAATCTCTGTCTTTACAGGAAGGCTAAACTACTCATCTCCAGGCTTCTGAAATACCTTTTAGTTATTTAGTATCTATTTCACAACCTACCTGGTTGGGCATTCAGTTAGAGAGTGTCTTGGCTTAATTAACCAGGGGTAATTAACTGAGTCTTTGGTCTCACTGGTTATTTCCCAGTGACTACAAAGATAGCTTTAAATCTCTCAGGGGACATTATATGATTTTTTCGTGTACCTCTGGAGTAGCAGAGCTGATTCCCCAGAGGATTTTGGTTCCCTATTTATGTCAAGAAGCTAGTAAATTTAGATAAGGTAGAAAGGCCAATAGGCTACTAGTAATTTAAACTTTCCAAGATTGTCCCTGTGAGGTTTGCAATAATTAACAAGCTGTAGTTCAGTTTCCCCTGATATGCATTGGGAAAAGGCTAACTCCATACCCTGTAAGCCTACTTGCCTAAGGGCATGGCACTTCCCCACAGGTTAAACAAAAAAACCATGTAGAGATGGGAATAAAGGAAAATGAAAACCTTCCCTACCAGCATATCAGAGGAAAATAAAATTCTTACAGAACAAAAATCATCTGCTCCTGCAGCATTCCAAAAAACCATAACTCCCTAACCCACTATCTTCTAGTTACTATCAGGAAAAGTTTTCACCTCTAGGGCTTCCTATTGGTCCCTGGTCCTCCCTCGGGCCCTCAACCCCCTCCCACCAACTATCATTTCCCTGCCTAGAAAAGTTCTGTATAAATTCAAGTTCCCCCCTTCCAGGAGTGAGCTAAAGTCTCTCTTCAGACCCTCACCATGCTGGGTGTGTGTGTGTGTGTGTGTGCTGAAATCTGTTCTTCAGACCCCCTCTGTTGGGAGAGCTTCCCAATAAATACTTTCTCTGCCTATGGTCAATCAGTCTCTATGTCCCCGTGAATGCCATTTTTCTCCAACAGTCCCTAAACCCACGGTATAGGAGAAAACAGAATATAGTGGTTGGGGAAGAAATACGTTGAGGTTTGGTCTATAGAGCCAATGTGAAACAGAAGGAAAATGCAGTTGTTGGAATAATTCAGGTCAAGTCCATGTTGGAGGGAAATGGCCAAGAAGAAAGGGGAAAGGTGAGGAACAAAGCATATGAGAGACTTTGACCAATTTCAAAGAAAAATTGCAGCCAACAATGTTAAACAGTCAAAGATGGCTTTATTCATAGCCACCCATGGTAGGGGAGAGAGAGTAGCACTCAAATTCATTAAGAAAAAGCATTTCAAGGACTGGGAGTAGGCTGGAAGATAGTGAAGGGATTGATCATTGGGAAAGGCAAGTGATTTACCTAGTTAGGAGCTTCTCAGCAGGGGCATGGATGGTGTAAGGGCTGAGGAGAGAGGGAGAAACATGCTTAAAGTTTAGTCAAGCTAAAGGGAAGTTAAGGTCATTTTGGTCATCCTTAAATGATGACGGGTGATAAAGGATGACTGAATATTTCAAAGTTACATGGAAAGGTCAGGGATTAGGAAAATTCATCCTGGTGTGGAGGGTCATGACTTTGAGATACTAATGAGGAATTTAGAAGATGACACCAGGGTTTGATTTATGCTTCCAGAGAAAAACTCAATTTGATACTAAAGAGTCAGAAAGAATGAAAAGCCCCAAAGTAGAATTTGAGTCTCTTCTCTTGGTCCAAATTCTTGTTCCTTGTATGGCATAATCCCAGAGAACTGGAATTATGTACTTTTGGGTGTTACAATTGCCCATGGGGGACCACTCACCTCATTGGAAACTTGAGGAAACCCATCTACATTGAGGCTCAATTAGGATGAAGTGTATAGTAGACACTGATGCATGCCCAGAGATGACCTACCTAGTGATTCCATAGTTGGCCGATGTCAGGTTCTTCCTAAGCAGCAGAGCTGTTTCTCTTCAGGAGCAGCCATCAAGGGGAGAGAGACAAGGAAAGTGTCTTTTGAGTTGGTAGAGGAACTGAAGGCCACTGGTGTCTGGGTCTGATGCAGTAATGTGGAGAGAAGCAAGGATTCTTTTGCTACCGATTTCCTGTCCAACCTTAGGATGTAGGTTATTTTAAAGGCTCCCAGGGCTGTTTGGAGTAGAGTCTTGTAACTGGGCTTCACATCCCCACACCCTGAAGGGCTGGATGGTTTCTTGAAGGGGTTAGGATCTCAAGTGAATGAGGCTACTGTTTAGGCCCTATGAGCAGATAAGAGGTTTGGCTGCTGAGTAAGGGAGGGAAAATCTTGCCTCTCATGGCCCTCCTCATCTGAATTAGGTGAGCAGAATCTGAACCCTCAAGGGCAATGGTGGTGGGTCAGTGATGCCCCAGTGGGTGTCAGTGGTCCAGGCTGGGCACAGGGGGTTGTAGCAATGGATAGAGACCAGAAAGAAGCAGCACAACTGGGAGCCATAATAAACCCATGAGGAGGGGGAGAGGGTCTCCTGCATACCCCCTCATTGTACAGGTGGCAAAGAAATCGGAGCATGGGTGGGTGGGTGACAGCTGGGCAGGGTTGAGGCCTGGAAATAAAACTTGCATCTGAGATAGTGATCTGGGGCTTTGATTTTTCCCATGGTGGGCCTGGCCCCTGGAGACACAGGTCTTGTGAGAGACTGGAGGATTTATGTAAGACTTCTTTAAAGTGTTATAATTAAAACCCTTTGGAAATATCCATGGGTCTTCCATTAATGCCACTTTGAGCACCTTAGCCTCCTCACTCAAGCTGCTATATACTGAAACAGAATTCTGAGCCACAACAATGGGATTAACTGAGTTTGTTGTTAAGTAGCTTCTAAGAGCATTTTGAAGTCTCAAAAATGCCGAAGAGGAAAATCTCTTCTAATCCCCTTCTCCCCTTTCCAGCTTCCCCTCTCTGTTGGCCTCAGAAATAGATTAACATTTGTATACCTCCATTGTAAGCAGTCAAGCAAGCAATCAGCATTTTATCTTTGGTATTTGATTGAAGGTAGAATGTATTTTTCATTTATATTTTTGCCTGAAGGGAAAGGGGAAGCAGATAAAGAGAAGAAAAGGCATGCTATGATGTACTTCTTCTGGATATAAAAGTGGTAATCTAATGTCCTACTCTAGCTCTTTTTAATTCATTGAATATTCCTCCATTAGCTCACAAAACAACCAATACTGGAATATTATTACCTGATAGGTAAGGAAATATTGCAGAGGTAATAGAGCTGTTTCAAACATCTGCTAAAATGTTTATAAATTTGTCCCAACTTTTTATTTTTACCTTCAATAGAATAATTTGGATTTATGCATTTGCTACTTTAGAAAGCACTTTGAAAAATAACTTTCATTACAAGTAAACAATTAAAAAAGATTGGAAGTAACATATTTCAAGTTCAAAGTGTAGATGCAAATCTTTATTATTCTAATGCTAAAGACAATAACAAAAGCATTATGCTGAACGATGATATTAAAATAAACAGAAGTATATGCACAAAATAACACCTCTCTATAGAAAATTCATGCATACTAAGTACAAATGAATATTGGATATACTACATTGTAGTGTTAATACCTTATATTTATTTAGAGTTTTAAATTTTATAGATACACTCATACACACTACTCATTTAGGGTATTTCTTTTCCAGTTGAACAATTCTCTCAACCCCTGGATTTTTCACTGATGGGGAAAACCTTCTTTTTTTTTTTTTTTTTTTAGGAGAAGTAGACAGCTTTATTGGCAGAAGTGGGGGAGCCAGGGCACGCGGGCTTATGCGTGATCTGCGCGAGTGAGTCCTGAAAACCTTCTTATGTACCCTGAGAATTAAATTTCAGATCATGGAAATGATATGAAAAAAAAAATTAACTACCAAATATTTTCATTAAAGAATTTTTCTTCTTGGGGAAAATTTAATGGAGGAAATCAGGAGAAATATTTTCCTTGAATAATTTCCATATTTCTATTTTTTGATCTTAACCCATAGCAGTAGGAGGAGTTTAGAGGACATTCATCAGGTTTGACTGAAGCACAGTGATTAAGAGGAGGCTGCAGTATTTGATTTGAGTAAAGGAAAATAGGGAAGAATATCTAAATTCTAATTAGCCAGTCAGGGGCTTGTAAGATTTATAAGAAAAAAATGGAGGGAAACTGACTTGGCCCAGTGGTTAAGGCGTCCGTCTACCACATGGGAAGGCCACGGTTCAAACTCTGGGCCTCCTTGATCCGTGTGGAGCTGGCCCATGTTCAGTGCTGATGCGCCAAGGAGTGCCGTGCTACGCAGGGGTGTCCCCTGCGTAGGGGAGCCCCACGCGCAAGGAGTGCGCCCCGTAAGGAGAGCCACCCAGTGCAAAAGAAAGTGCAGCCTGCCCAGGAATGGCGCTGCCCATACTTCCCGTGCCGCTGACGACAACGGAAGCAGACAAAGAAACAAGACGCAGCAAATAGACACAGAGAACAGACAATGGGGAGGGGGGGCGAATTAAATAAATAAATAAATCTTAAAAAAAAAAAAGAAAAAGAAAAAATGGAAGAGAAACTTGTTAAGAAAGATTGGCATAGGTGCTGGAAGTGATAAAGACTGATAACCAAATGTTTCTGTATTCTGCCTCCCCCATTCATTTGGGAATCAAAATAAGAAGAGTTTGCAGGAATTATGCAAAGAAAAATAATATATGCATATAAATGCATATAAAACATAATGACAGTTTATTGTGAGAGCAATCTATGTTTATTATGGAAAAATTAAAAAATACAAATAAGAAGAAAATAAAAAATTTGTAAACCCATCAACTAGAAATAATTTTATTTACTTCTTTTTATGTGTATATCATATATGTAATATGTGAGAACACATAATTATTTTTGAAGCCAGTGATAGAATTTGTTTTAGGGAAAGAGTAATTTTTCTTTAGGAAAATTCAATTATGGATTTTCCAGGTATAAAAGAGGAAGCCCAAGGACTGGGTCTTGTTTAAAACATTACCAGGCTCTACAGTATCCAGTTATCTTCTTCTTGTAAGGAAGGGGTTAAGTTCAGCTTTCACATGAAGGTGACCTGGATTCGGGAAAATAGAAACTAAAATCAGCCTCATGGTTTATTATATCAGCCATCTACATCCTAACAGGGGAACTAGCTAAAACTGGCTCTGCAGTTAATGGAAGGAGGGAAAAGGGCTCTAATGGCTCTGGCACCAAGTTTGAAGGTGAAGCCAAGTTTGAAAGGCAGCGCCAAATTTGAAAGTGGTGCCAACTCCTTATATGGGGAAAAATACAGGGCGGGGGAGATGCATGTGGGTTAGTTAGGTCTCTTGGCTAGGCTGTAACCTCTGGAGTACCCAGCCAATGGAGAAACAGGGGAGGGATCTGGGTGCCAGGCTTAGGGAATAAATTCTGCTGTGCCCTGCTGCACACGTGCACCAACCTCCATATTCTGGTTGCATGCCCATTCTTGCAAGATAATTAATAAAATTCTTTTCTCCTCCACAATCAGGTGAGCATTAATTCTCTTACAAGTACAGCTTTCTTTATAACATTCTGGACCCCTTATAGTTAGGCCAGGACAGGGGACTAATTCTGGCTAATGGACTGGAGTGAAGTAGGATGTGTATATGATGTGTGCCACTTCCAACACAGAAAACTGGGAACAAGATTTCCATCTGCTTTTTTCCCATTGGTGTGATCGAGTTAATATGTGCATTTCTTCACAACTGCCCATTCAGTGACTGCATGATGATAGCTTGAAAGTGGCCACGACTGCAATGTTTACACCATGGCAAGCAGCAAATGCTACCAATGGTGACCTTTTCTCCCAAAGAACCAGTTAGTAAACATTTACCAGCACACCACTGTTTCTTTCCCTCTTGGTGAAAACTGAAGCCACTGCTTAATGGTCATGACTCCATCAATCTGGACCTTTTCTGCCAACCTGTGAGAAATAAATCTTGGTTTTTAAGTCACTGAAGTTTTGGGATTGTTTTGTTACTACAGCATAATCTAACCCAGTGGTTCTCAAAGTGTGGTCCACAGACAAGCAACATCAACATGACTTATGAACTAGTTAAAATGCAAGTTCTCACTTCACACCAAAAGCTAGAGAAACAAATGAAAAAAAAATAAATGAGACTTCATCAAAATAAAGGAAAGTTGTGCACAGAGGATTTCATCATGAAAGTAAAAAGACGACCCACAGAATGGGAGAAAATATTGGGAAACCACATATTCAGTAAGGGCTTAATATACAGAATATATAGAGAGATCCTACAACTCACTAACAAAAAGTGAAAAATCTCAATTAAAAAAATGGACAAAAGGCACAAATAGACATTTCTCCAAAGAAAATATATGAATATCCAAAATGCACATGAAAAGATGTTTAACAACGTTAGTCATTAGGGAAATGTGAATCAGAACCACAGTGAGATACCATTTCACAGCCACTAGAATGGCTTCTATTAAAAATGCAGAAAACATCAAGTGTTGAAGAGGATGTGGAGAAATAGGAATACTTGTTTATTGTTGATGGGAATGTAAAATGGTGTAGCCACTGTAGAAGACTGATGGTTCCTCAAAAAGTTGAGTTTAGAACTGCCATCTGACCTAGTGACCCACAACTAAGTACATACCCAAAAGAATTGACTCAAAAGGATTCTTGCACACTGATGTTCATAGCAGCATTATTCATAAGTGCCAAAATATGGAAGTAACCCAAGTGTTTATCAACAGACGGATAAACAAAATGCGGTATATATATATCAAAGGAATATTATTCAACTGTAAAAAGGAATGAAGTTCAGATTCCTGTGACAACATGGATATATCTTGAAGATAGGATGTTGCATGAAATAAAGCCAGACATGAAAGAACAAATCTTTTACAACCTCACTGATAGGAAATAATTAGATATGATATGAAATACAGGTTACCAGGGTCTAGGGTAGGGGTAGGGAATGGGAAGTTAATTCTTAATGTATGCAGAGTTTCTATTTGGGGTGATAGAAATGTTTTAGTAATGGATAGTGGTGATGGAAGCACAACATTGAGAATGTAAGTAATTAACATCATTAGTTATATATTTGAAGGTGGTTTAAAAGTAATTTTTGGTTTTAAATATGCTATTAGAATAAAAAATTTAAAAAAACCATAGAACTGTACTACAACATAAACAGTGAACCTGAATGTAAATTATGGACTATAGTTAATAGTATAATTATTATAATATTGTTTCATCAATTGTAGTAAAGATACCACACTAACGCAAAGTGTGATTAAGAGGGAAAACTGCATGTGTGAGGGGTTATATGGGAACTCTGTATTTCCTGTATGCTTTTTCTGTAAATCTACAACTTCTCTAGTAAAAAAATAATTAATATCCTCTTATGCCTAGCCTATTGTGATCCTGTAGTGCCTTCTGAAATTTAAAGTTTTCTTTTGTATCAGTTTTGAATTAGCTGAAGAAAGGACCCCTCTCCCCAAGCTTTTGTTTTCTTTTCATTGATCCATTGGTCTAGAAAGAAACTTGAAAAGTAAGTGGTCAGGCCCTGTACTATAAAACAACCCCCCCACCCCCTACCTCCCATGTCGTAGGATGACTTTGTATGCTTAGAATCAGAATTGTGGTAGATCCTCAGAAAAAGCATATTCTTACTCTTAATCTATTCCTATGGATGTGAAGCCTTTATAAACAGAACTTTTAAAAGATTAAACTATCCCATAATTTCTTTGGGTTAATACGTTAAATGGTTTCCAAATGCAATTAGTTGACATTCTTTTCATAGACATAAATCAAGTAAGCATTATTTAAAAAATGATTACAGGTTACACAGTATATTTCTAAGATGTGTACGTGCCAAACTTATGACGAGCTCCATGTTTTCAATAAACATATCAAAAAAGACTACTTAAGCCTGATTTCCCTCTTTACAGTAAATATTTAATTTTCTGATTTCTAGCTTACAGGTTTTTTAAATGGACAAGAATGATTTTACATTTTAAATATTGCTTTTATGTCAATTCAATGTATTTCGATTCTCTGTATATGGCAATAGGTAGTCACACATTTTAACTGTTACCACGTGTTTTTTTTAACATGGGTACGTAAATGAACGACCACCATCTGAAAAATAGAGCGCATGATTATTTTGGTGGTTTTACAAATCTTTTTTCTAATTGTAAATTCTACAAAAAGTTTCTAAGAATTAAAGAACACTGAAAATATTAAATTTGACTTTCACCTTTATAGTATTTCCATTTTTCTCTGAAAGAGAACTTACAATACATACTCTTCTGGAACAGACCATTTGTTTATATTATAAAAAAATTAGTAGAACAAGGTGTTATATAGCTGACATGTGGAATGTTGTGATTATCTCTCCAAATCATTAGGAAAATGTTCAAAGGTAAAAAATCAATATAGCTGTGTTCCTTAAACTATTTTGAAGACCATAGTTTAGTCTAAGCTAAAATGTCTTTTCACTCATAATAATCATCCTCCCCTCAAATCCCTTTAAACAAAAAGTACATGAAGCAGTACAATAGCAAAAATCAAGGAGCACAAACTATTTTCAAGAACAGAAAATCTCTAGTGCAGAAAGATATAGTAAGAGTAGATTTCTTTGGGGAGTTAATCAATTAGCTTGTAATTCATTACGAAGATTTCTCTTTCCTATTACAGGGAGCGTCTTCTCTATTTGAAGTTTTCACTCCATTTTCAGTTTCTCTTCTAGAAGACCTGCATTTACTTGTTGTCTATTTCTTCTTCACACATGGAACCTGAAAAGTAGACTCTTCCTGCCACTTCTGAAGCTGAACATTAATTAAATGCCATGTTGTGTAGGCTTGGATAGTGCAACTGGATGACAGAGCAGCAATTTTAGCAGCCAACACATTGATGTTTCCAGTATTGATATCTTGCTTCTGAGTCTCTGCTCGACGAGTGGCAGCTGCCTCACCCCCTGGCTGCTCCTCACAGCACCAAGGCCACAGCCACTCTGGGGGCTTCACTTATCACCCCAGAGCCGTCCCCGGCTGCCACAGGCCCCAGGAAAAATTGAAAGCTAAAAATAGGACAATTTGATGCACTTAAGGTATGACCAACTGAATCAGAAAGGGTCTTAATCTTATG
This sequence comes from Dasypus novemcinctus, assembly GCF_030445035.2. NCBI lineage: Eukaryota > Metazoa > Chordata > Mammalia > Cingulata > Dasypodidae > Dasypus > Dasypus novemcinctus. Next base: position 82,338,338 of record NC_080684.1, on the reverse strand, counting down.
GGGAGGAGCCAGAAGTAGGAAATCAGTGGGAACTGGGAATAGAAAGGAAAGGACATTGCCACGTGATAGGAAAGCCAAGGATCCCCACGGATTGCCATCACAGAGAAAGCAAGCTGTCCAGCCTCCTCATCTGTGAGACAACGAATTCCCGTTGCTTAAGGTGACCTATATTGTGTGGTATTTGTCATAGTAATGTGGAAACTAAGGCAAGAAGCTAATGAGGATGAAGGGTGCGAAAGGAAGAGATTGTGGAAATTAGAAAAAATTAAGTAAAGCATTTTTGTCTATAGGATAAAACCAACTGGACTTGAAGAACAGCTGCTGAATTATTTGACCTGATTCAAAAACACATCCTTGTTTGTTTCTCTTTGACCTAGAAATGTCTCCCTACTGGGGGCTAGGATAAGCCCAAACCTTTGGCAGTGGAAAAGAACCCAAAAACGTCAAAAGTTTGCATCCTAAAATTGTATGCAAAGAATGAGTTAACATGGTGTCCAAAGCCCTCCAAATTTTCACCCCTGCTCATGGTTCCGGTTTTGTCTTGGTTCCTACCTACTGCATACTCCATGTTCTGGCCTTACTGAATTGTTTGCAGTTCCCCATTATATGGTTCTTTTAAATCTTGGTCTTTTCAATATGCTTTCCCTCTGCCTAGAATTTCTTCCCCCTTCTCTCTTCACTTCTTGTGCTTCAGTTACAGCTCAGACAGCATCTTCCTCCAGAAGTTTTCTCTGAATTCTGCTCTGAAGAAGTTAGGTGCATCTCCCATCTGCTTCCATCACAGTCAGTGTTTATAACACAGTATGATAATTTCCTGTTTACTCATTTGTTCCTTCACATTAGACTGGAGCTGCTGCAGCATGAGGACAGTGTCTAGTTCCTGCTAATCATTTAGCAGAGTGGATGACATTTGTTAGGCTGTCAGAAATAGCAATGAACAAAGACTTTAAAAGTAACAAATGAGAATTCTTTTGAGGTTTTGGGTTTGCTGTATAAATTCAAATCAATTAAATTTTTTTCCTGAGAGCCTGCTCTGTGCTTGTACCTTATTAAATGCCCTGGTAGATACAAAAATGAACAAGTTTTAAGACACAAGTGTTAAGAGTTTCACCATCTTTTGAGAAACTTACAATTTATGGTTCTGACACTAATTCATAGTCCTCAACAATTAAACAACTGAAGACGAGGAAATGGCAAGCATTTATTTATTATTTTCTGTACATGCAGAAGCTAAATAAAGAACATAGGAGTATTAAAACTTTGTAAGTTAAAATGTAGGTAAAGAAAGATTTGACCACTTAAAAATATAATGACGTGCATTTTCAGGTTAATTAACATACAGGTAATTGTGGGGTTTCTTCTTATGAAGCTATCTAAGCTTCCAAACCGTCATAAAATTAACAATCTGTTATCCTGTTTCATGTCAGTTTTCTGTGTGTGCACACTTTAATAGAAGCTGTCTTAAGTGGTTTCCTCTTTGTTAAACAGTTTTCTAAAATCTATAATTCAGTGAGACAGTAAGTAGTTGCATTTATTTCTATACAATTCAGCTCTGCAGAGCTGACTGTGAATTCAGCGGGGCATTCTTGTGCTAGCCAGTTTTTGTTATCAGCTACACAACGTGAAAGAAGATTGTGTTTCTCTGCTAATGGAAGAGACTGAGGGAGACTAAAGACCCTAAGTATTTCAAAATACTGGTTTTGAATTACAACCTTGAGATCTAAAGGTTAAAGAAGAGTGCAAATTTTGGAATAGATATTTCAGTTACTTGGAGAAAAGTATTTTATTTGGGACAAAGGGATCCCATTTTCTTTTTACGTTAAATGAAATTACCAATTCCTTTTATGTGCTGAACTCAAACATTCAAATTTTAGAGAAATTTCCTTTCCTCATCAAACTCTGTTCTATCTCCTCATCTCTCAAATTTTGAGTACGATTGGGTATGAGACTGAACTTTAATTTCAGCATTTAAAAAATGTGTCCTTAGGAAGCTCTCTTTTTTTCAAGGGAGACTTTAGGATAAAAAGAGACTTTCTAATTCAGAAGGGTTTTCCAATCGCAATCTCTTCATTGCGGCTTCTCCAATGATATTTAACCCAAAAATGTATGATTTTTTTTCCTGAAGTACAGGCAACAAAAATCATGGATGCAATATGCTTTTTCATACTGTTTTTATGTTTTCTGACATTCTTTTAGTGTTAATATGTACTTGAATTTTGCTAACACAGGGCAGTGAAAAAATTTTCCAGGTGATTTTATTTCTAGAGTCTCTTTTTTTTCCTGTAGTTTTAAAATCCAGAGTGCTTTTCCTTTTGCAAATGTATAGACTATAACAATTGGAAAAGCCCAAACGTAGCAAAACTCTCCCAGAAATATCTAGTCTTCTCTACTTTCATGCTTTGGAACAAGTTGATGCAGGTCAAAGCCCATTAAAGTGAACAGAGATTTGAGTTGTGATGTTATTTGTTAAAATGGAATTTGACATATTTCTCTAATTATCCAATCTGCTATCAATAGAATTATTCTCTTTTGACTCAACTGATAGGAAATTAGTTCCAAATGCTTTTCAGCATTTTGGCCATTTTCTCTTTCAGATGTTTTCCTTTAATTGCCATCAAAAATCTCATTTTCAAATTACATGGCAAATTCAGCTACCACCTACATGAGGACAATGAGAAATTCCCCAAGAAGCAGCATCCAGTTAAGCTTGTTTTCAACATTTCTCCTCGGCATAAACTGAGCAACTGGTGATATGGACCACTAAAACTTGACTTTTTATGACACACTCATGACTATTCACATTTACTTTAGGGAAAACTGGGGTTTATAATGTGTCAGTGTCCAAGGTCTCAAACTTAGTTTTTGAGAGGTGGCTTGATGTCGTGGAGTTATCTACCGTTGGGTTCAAATTTTCATTCCAACATTAGCTGTCTTACCTTGAGTACTGTAACTCTCTGAGACTTGGTTAATTCATCAGTAGAATGGGTATAATAATATTCACATTAAAGAACAGTCATGAGATTAACTTTGATTACATATGAAAAGTATCTAACCCTGCGTTTGGCACATGGGAAGTGCTTAAAAATATCAGTCTTCTTTCTACCCACCACCTCACCTTTCCCTTTCCTCACCTTTACTGATTGTTTTTTCACCTTTACCACTTGTTTTCCGAAGTGTGGAATGAAGATATTGAAGTCTTTTTGATGGGATTTGAAGCTTTTTGTGCTCAGATACTTACCTGGCATGTTTTCTCAATTTTTGCTTTTGGAAATTAATTTTTTGGGGAGAAATGAGGCCTTATATCTGGAAATCCTCTGCTCATATACCCAGGAATGTTAAAATGTTAGCTGGCATACATAAATGGAAATAACCACTATATGCCCTAGTTTATGTAAGTTCAGGTTTGTCCTGGTGTAATTATGAATAGCATCACCTTTCACTCTCAAAAATGTCCTGATATGTCTGAAAAGTTCTGCAATCACCTTTTCCATTATGAGAGAGACTTTTGTTTTCACAGCTACAGCCATAGTATTTAGCATAGAGCCTGACACATAGTTGATGCTCAACATATTTTTGTTGAGTAAATGATGCTATGTTTGTGTTCTTAATACTTTAAAAATTATTGCGTTTAAAAAAATTTTTTTAAAGATGTATTTTTATTTATTTCTCTCCCCTTCTCCCCCCCCCCCCCACCAATTGTCTGCTCTCTGTGTCCATTCACTGTGTGTTCTTCTGTGTCCGCTTGCATTCTCGGCAGCACTGGGAATCTGTCTCTCTTTTTGTTGTGTCATCTTGCTGTGTCAGCTCTCCATGTGTGTGGTGCCACTCCTGTGTGGGCTACACTTTTATTGCTCGGGACGGCTCTCCTTGTAGGGCGCACTCCTTGCACATGGGACACCCCTATGCGGGGGCATCCCTGCATGGCATGGCACTCTTTTTGTGTGGCAACACTGTGTGTGGGCCAGCTCACCACATGGGCTAGGAGGCCATGGGTTTGAACCTTGGACCTCCTATATGGTAGGTGGACACTCTGTCAGTTGAGCCACATCTGCTTCCTGCAATATTTTTTATTACAAAAGTTGCACATGCTAATTATGGAAAATTTGGAAACTCTGAAAATCAAAAGAAGAAAATAAGTCATTTAAAGTTTTTACAACATGATTGCTAATACCTCAAGGCAGATTTGATATCGCATAATTAATTGTTTTTTGGAAAACAGAATACAGTCTCTTTAGAATATTTGTGGCAAGGAGGAGTTGGAATATTACATGTTGGTCACATGGTGTGTTTTTGACTTTGCGACTCTACCCTACTGATTAGAGCTGGTTGTATTAGGGATGAACGTTGAACCTTGAATAGCCCAACCACATGTTGCCTAGCAGCTCATGATCTGGTGCAAAAGGATGGTCAGGGCTAGTCATAGTCCCTCTTTTCCTGCTGAACTAGAAAATGCAGGTAGCAGTAGAATCTGAAGCAGAGGGGATATATAAAGAGAAGCTATGAGGTGAGGTAGGGCCATGAAAAGTCACAGCTTACTGAAGTCAGGAGGAAACAAAAGCTATGAGAGAGCAGAAACTTGGAAGTAGAGGAAAGTCATGCAGAGTGATGGGAAAGAATAATCCAATTGGTAGAGAGAAGAGAATGCGGCAGAAGTACAGAAAGTGGCAGAAATACCATCAGGGAGTGACCTTGAAGGCTCTGAGAGAGAAGGCAGCTGTGCCTAATGCTGTACTGGTTTCAAGACATGTCTCAGTCCTGGGCCCAGTTCATGGGCATAATTACAATAATTAACTCTTTCTTAGGGTGGGCTGGGTGAATTTCTGTTCTTTGCAATCCAAAGAATCTGACTGGTGCAATTGGCCCATTACAACAAGGGGGGTGGGGAGTTGAATGTGGGAAACTACGCCAGATCAGGGCTTCCCTGTTAGATGATAAAGATGCAGGGGATCCAAGAGAACCTCTTTAAGGAATAACTATGGAACCTCTTGGGACCTGGAAAAATCTCAGACAGCTACTGTCCCCATTTGTCTTTCCCTCTGAGGTCACATAATCTCTCACTTTTGCTACTCTCTGCATATCTTCTTTGCTCTTCTTTCCACACCAATTTCCTCTGCAAGGCTCTTAGTTTCTGTTCACCTATAACTCTGACTTGTATGTAGCTATGTAGTTTGGGTTAACGTGGCGTTGACTCTGGCCTCAACTCTCTATAACTTTAGAGTGCTAGTGCTTAGCACTCTGACTAGCTGCAATTCATGAATCATGTATTTTAAATTCTCAAGAGAGGGAATTAGGTGGTTATTTGATTGGCCAATGGGTTGGCTGCATTTAAGTCAGAGGTTTCTTTGCTATAATAAACTGTGGCAAGGGTGTGTGAGGTCACATGGCCACTGCAGATTCTCTGATGGGCAGACAGAGGATAGACAATTGGAACAACCTATATGCTACAACTTGGTTCTGCCCTGTTATTTAACCCTCTTATTTAGTCCTAGTGCAAACTCACTGTTGGACTACTCAGCAAGTTTCAGTTCTGTCATGACTACCAGTTTCTAGAGAGACTTCCTCATTTCTATCATTGCCTTGGCAGCTCATCTTCTTGCAGGTTATTTTCTAGTATGCATGGAGCTGTCCACAACCTCAATGCTGACTGTTTGCCTTCCCAGTTTTCCCCCATTGGACAGCTCTTGAGTACACAGCTCTGGTAGGCAATATTTGCCATCCCTCAGAACTGGCGGTGCTGTAAAGGCTCACCCAGTAAGTGCAGAAGTGAAGAGAGAAGGCTGTGCTCCAATAGACTGGAATGAAGAAATAGCTGAAAAACTACACAATCTTAAATACTGACAGTTTCAGAACTATTTGCCTGAGGGTGCCTATTGTGTAAATTCTTTCCTCAGCAATGTGACAATCTTTTAGCAACTTTGAGCTCCTCTGGCTTAGGTTTAAAAGCAACAGAACAAGAAGACCACAGGGGAACTAATTTCATCCCATAGGGTGTGTTCACCAAAGCCGCCTTGGTTTAGCAGTCCGTCTGAATTAGCAAATTCTGATGAAGGGTGATTTGACCTTCCTTCCAGTATGTCTCAGTGGGAGTGTCAAGACAGATGTGAGGACACACAGCCTTGGAAACTGTCCTCGTGTCCTGCAGAGCTCTGGACTATGCTCTGTCCACAGAAGCCCATGTCATTTGTTGAAACTACTCCTTCCAGATCTGGCATTTCATTCATCCTTTTTTCAGGGAGGGAGAACCTCATGTTCATCACTTCTGTGATGCCTTAGCATTTGCATTCTATGCCATTTTCATCTGACACCACAGTTTCTGTGGCTGTCATCTTCTCAAGACTGTGTGGCCCGAACAGATTATATCTGACAAGTTGAAAGCCCCATAGAGCCATCTTTATGAAGGAAGGAAAGCAATTCATCCCGAAATGGAAGGATTATCTTTCTCAGAGTGGGTGCAGGCTCTATTTTGTTTAGCGAACAAAAGTACACATTAGACTTGGAAAAGAGGGGAAAATGTGGGAGTTGTGTGTGTGTGTTTCTCATGACTATGTCCCAAATGTCTACACACTTGGTCTTTAGAACAAAGCATTGACTTTCATACTTTCCCATTTCTCAAGTGATATTAAAAAATAATTAGTAACAACAGGAATTCTATAATATTTTTGGAAGCTAGATCTTCTCTGTGGATGGGCTACTGCCTGGAAGTAAGTCTGACACTTTCAGAAGATATGTAACTCTTTCAGGCAACTGAGGGATCATTTAGTAAATTAGTTCTTTGAATGGTACCCACAGAAACTGTTGGCTAGGGTGAAATGTTTCAAAATGGTTCCTTGGTGACCTGAAAGAGCTAATGAGAGCTTAAAGTGTTCTTAGAGAGTTTCCTCAGTTGAAAACAAATACAGTTCCCCAAATATCAATTCTACAGTATGTAATGTGTAGGGGTAGGAATTTGGCAGGGTTCTTGATCACACAAGGGGGCTCCTGATTCTGGAGTATTGCAGCAGAAATCACAATGATGGGGTTCTGAGAAGTGCTCCTTCCTAAAAAGCCTAGTGAGGAATAACTGGAATCACCTATGCAGTTGGCTAAATGGAGACCTGCTTAGCAAAAGTCGAACTAGAGTCCTGGTGGGGTAGACAGCAATATAAGAATTGTCTGTTTTTAAAAGCTAATCTTTATAAACTACCACTTGGAGAACTAAAGGTAGAGAGAATTTTAATTTCTAGGTTGGTGCAAGGGTAACTAGGAAGTCATTAGCAAGAAGAGTTCTCTTCTAAGACTGTCATCTCTTTGGCTTCTCTGTCTATTGCAGAAATTAAGTGCTCATGTGTATAAGAGACAGAATATGTATTTCCCCTTATTCCTTGCTAAAGAGTCCTGATTTTATTGGGACAGCATTGTGTTTAACCAAAAAGTACTACATTTACCAGCCTTCTTTGAAGATGGATGAGGTATATGACTAAATTATAGCCAATGAAATGTAAGAAGTTATTTGGTGGGTCTTCTGTTAAATCTCCTTAAAAGGGGGCAATGGAACCCAACCTGATCAAGATGGCAGAGTGAGAAACTTCAGGGTTCTGACACTCATAGAAGGCTTGAACAAGCAGCAAGGACTGGAGAAACATCTCAAAGTTCCAGAAAACTTTCAGTAGGGTAATGTCTGATACAAGCAAAAGGCAACTTAAAAGTGGTAGGATCTCATGGATGGCCCCTCTCCCACCCCCTTACTGGCTTAACATGGAACTGGTCTGCTCTTAGGTCAGGTTGCTGGTCCTGGTTCTGGAAGAAGCAGGGTAACCCTCATGCCCTGCTGAGAGAATGTATGTCTGACGGAATCTGTCTGGTGGTGGCCTGAGGGACTGAGCCAGAACACTAGTTGTACGTTTACTGTTCCAGAACTTGTCCTGCATGTACAAAGCAACTCACAGAGCTCTCATACTGAACACTGTGGGAGAGCAGTCAAGTTATGGACTTGGGGAAAGAATTTCCTGGCAATAGGACTTACATTACAGACTAACTTTGAGGAAACTGTTTCCTAGGGAAAAGGGGGCATGTGTATCTGTGTAAATGAGGTAATTTCTGGGGCCACATGTGCATACCCCACAGAAAAGATCAGGGAGGTCTCTATACTTTGGCTTTGGGTCATATCATTTAAACTCATTGTATGGATAAGCTATGAAGGAAAGCATTCCCATAGGTCAATCTGAAATCCTTCCTTCCTTCCTTCCTTCCTTCCTTCCTTCCTTCCTTCCTTCCTTCCTTCCTTCCTTCCTTCCTTCCTTCCTTCCTTCCTTCCTTCCTTCCTTCCTTCCTTCCTTCCTTCCTTCCTTCCTTCCTTCCTTCCTTCCTTCCTTCCTTCCTTCCTTCCTTCCTTCCTTCCTTCCTTCCTTCCTTCCTCCCTCCCTCCCTCCCTCCCTCCCTCTCAGAAACAGGGTTTCTGTTTGAAGTTTTGGGAAACTTTGGTAATGGAAAGTGGTCAGGGCACCACAATACTCTGAATGTGATTAATCACACAGAATAGTATGCTTGGGAGGAGTTGAGACAGGAAAATGTATGTTGTATATATGTTCTCACAGTTAAGTAAGAAGAGTGAGCATTTAAAAATGATGACAACTAAATAAAATATGTGATTCTGAGTGGGAGCTAAGAAGGGAGGAGAAAAGGCTCAAAAGGAAATTATTGGGACATATGAAAAAATTGGTATATGGAATGTAAGCTTTCTATCAGTGTTAAATTTCTTGAATTTTATAACTGTACTTAAGATGGTTCCATAAATGAATAGCCTGATTCTTAGGAAATATACATGGCAGTATTAAGTTTTAAGGAGCATGATGTATGAAATCTACACTCAAGTGTTCAGAAAATTAATAGATAGATGGATAGATAGATGGATTGATAGATTTGTGGATAGATAGAATGATAAAGCAAGGGTTTATGTATCTTGGGGTATATGGTTATATTGGAGTTCTCTGTTTGGGCTTTGTATTATTTCTGTAACTGTCCTGGAAATTTGATAATATTTCAGAATAAAAAAGTTTTTTTTTTTTTTAAAGGGGCAATGATACAACTGGTAGGCACTTTTTGCTCCTTTTCTCTGTCTTTCTTCCTACCTGGATTGAGGAAATGCTGGTTGGAGTTCCAGTAGCCACTTTGTAAACATGAGGCATCCTTGAGGAAGGAAGTCACAAGTCAAAGATGGCAGAAGAGAGAGATAGAATGTCCATGATGATGTTGTGGGCCATCATGTCACACCTAATTTGTTTAAGCTCTGTTTTTCAGGTCTCTGTTATTCACAGTTGAACAGATTTTCTAACTGATACAATATGCAAGACTGTAATCCCACATCTTCTACTCTTAAATAGAAGTTATTCTGTTCACAGAACAGTAGCATCAATAGGGAATAAGATTTTAAAAGCCAGCCAGCCCATCCATATGGATGGGCACCATATGGCCCTTCCATGCTGCCAAGGCCAGTCTAACACAGGGAAGAATGGCAAGTGCAAAGTCAGTAATGACATTCTAGAGTGCATGAAATGGAGTCAGTCGGAATGACCTTGAAATATCATAGAGGTATTGATTCTGAAGCACTACAATGAAAAAATTCTTTATAGAGCATACTGACAACATTTTTAAAGTCTATAAAGCAACACTCCCATCTTTAAACCATTGTTATTGGTCAGCTGTCTTAATTAATGCTATTTGCATTAAATCAGATGGGTAGACGATCCAGTTTGGTTAAATTATATTCACTATTATCCACAACATATGTTGGTTTTACATGTACATACTCAGAGATGCAAGGGGACTTGGATACATTCTCTCTTCATTTCTCTCCATTGCCCATCTCCCAACATAATATTATCCCTCCTCCCAACTTCCTGAAGCCCCCCACATTGCATACTATGTCCTTCATTTATTGAATATATGAGGCATTCCATTTTATGTGCTAGATATTGTTAGTTTCATTTCATGGATGAAGAAACTGCGGCTAAAGAGCTTCTAAAATTTATTGAAGACTACATAGGTACTAATGAGTGGCAGAGCTGGGTTTTCTATTTAGTTGGTGTTTCCAGAATTCATCATTTTAACCTATCTTGATTCATTCAACAGATATTTGTTGAGCACTCACTATGTGCTTGGTGTTATTCCAGACATTCAGGAGTCAAAGTGAAGAAATATCGAAAGAATTTCCTGCCCTCATGAAGTGTTTTTTAATTCTGGTGGGGAAATAGACAATAAATATGATAAATAAGTAAGTTATGTGGTCTGTAGAAAGTGATGGAGTAGGGTGGGAAAGATCAGGCACATAGAGGGGACAAGTGGGGGACAAGGTTGCATTGTTAAATAGGGTCGCCAGGGAAGACCCGCCGGACAAGGTGACATTTGAGCAAAAGTTTGAAGGAGGTGATCGTGTGAGTCACATAGATTTCTGCTAAGAGGAGAGTATTTGAGGTGAGAAAACAGCTGTTGGAAAGGCCCTGGGGAGGGGCCTGCCTGGTGTGTCTGAGGACTGTGGAGGAGGTTGGGGTTGGAGACAGACGGGGCAGTAATTGGAAGTGAGCCGTGAGAAGGAGTGGACGGCCAGATCATGTTGGGTTCTGCAGGCTTTGTAAGGGCTTCTGTTCTTACTCTGAGGAGAACAGAAGGGCCATTTGGGCAGAGAAGTGATGTGACCTGACTTAAGATTCAAAGAGAAACACTTTGGCTCCCGTGTTAAGAACTGACTAAAGTGAGGTATGGGGAGATGCAGGAGTCCATTTCTATGTTCTCCTCTTTCACAGGTGATTAGAGAAAACCGTCAGAAGAGGAACTCTGCCCTCCTTGCCTCCCTAATCTCCCTTCTTTTTTCAAAAGAGAAGACATTTAAACATTTTATTGTGGTAAAATATACAACACAAAATTTCCCTTTTTAACTATTATCAAGCACACAATTCCATGTCATTAATTGTCCTCATAATAGTGTGCCACTATCACTACCATCCATTAGCAAAACTTTTTCATCACCCTAAACAGAAACTCTTTACCCATTAAGCAGTAGCTCCCATCCTTCCCACTCCTGAAACCTGTAATCTACATACTGTCCCTATCAGTTTGATATTCTAGCTGTTTCATATAGGTGGAATCATATACTTAGGATCTTTTATATCTGGCTTATTTCATTCAACTTGTTTTTAAGTTTCATCCATGTTGTCCATGTAATAGAATGTCATTCCTTTACACTGCTGAGTAATATCCCACTGTATGTGTATGCCATCTAATCCTTTTGATTAAAGACGATAAGTAAAAGGAATGAAGAGTAGTATCAGATATCATTCTTAGCACTGGTAAGTGCTAAGTGTTTTAGCTGTTTTCCCCCACCCTTCTTTCCCCTCCTGGGGGTGGTGGTGGCAGTAGTATGCACAGGCAGAGGCAGGCACTTTTGGGATGGACATCTTCAGAAGTACTGTAAGAGAAAATTCCAGAAGACCGAAGTTTTGAGCATTTATTACTCTTCCCTTTTTCAACAAATATAGGAGTAGCTTTAATTAGGGGAGGGAAAAGAAACAAACATTAAGCACCATAGATATGTAAATTATATAATCTGTTAGAACGTGACAAGACTTAAAGAAAAATGTGAGGTAGGATTAGGTAAGTGGGGAGTTCCAGGGGCAGGGTGGGGACTGGTGCCGGAAGGGATAGGTTGCAGGATTAAGGGGATGGCCAGGGTAGGTCTCATGGAGATGGTATTTTGGTTTGGTGATTAACAGGCCTCGAGAATTTCACAACATCATTAACTAAAGACATTGTGCCAGAATTTTTCATTTCCTACCATATGTCACACTGGAATTGCTGGTGAAGAAGATAGGTCAGCTGGCATAAGTTTCTTCTCTAAGTTAAGAGGGCTGCTGATGCTTAGCTCACTTAAGATGATCATCTTTGACAGTTCAAAGACCGTCAGCATCTTTGCCCCTCAGAGGGAAATCAAGATTGACTTCTTGCAAAATATCATCAACCTCTGCTCTAGCTGGATTGGTTTTCTGGGAAAATCGCTGCTTCTTTCCATTTATATATATTGTTTTAGTGTCATTGAAGGGACCCTTGAGATTGGGTTCACATCGGCTGCGCCTCTATGATAGTCTGATAAAATATGTTTTGGGTAATGAAACATTCACCAATTAATTTGTCCTTTTCTGTTTCTCCCATCTCTTTATAAATTCTGATAATGGAATGATTGAGCACGTTGTCACACGGCTCTTTACACTTCATCTTAAGATGATAGAGAATAAGGAAATCCATAACATCATTGTTGAATCAGCTGTGAAATAGTAATAAGTCATTTTTTGTCTAAACGGAGAGATTTAATAATTTTGTGCAGATGTGACTAACGCTTCAACTCTAGACAATGTTTACAATAATCGAAACATCTGGAAGTGTACTTCAGCACTTTTCAAAGTGTATACCATGGATTCACAGTCCCTCTTGGTGTCCTAAAAAATAAGGGTTCAGTGGTCAGATAAGTTTGGGAAATGCTGCATGCTGTCACTCTCTCTTGGAGATTCATGATGTACCTTGGTCTTTTAATAGCTTTGAGAACTTAAAAAAACACTTACTTTATTTTAACACAGTGTTTCCCAAATTTATTTGACTACAGACTTTTTGTCACATAACCATCAATTAAGTTCCATAGAACTACTAGTTTCCAGGATGAAGTCTGGGAAAAACTGGCTGTTAAATTTCTTAGAAGAATAAACAGAATTGCTTATTAATAGAATGCAAACACTATTTATTGAATCAATGGGCTTGAGGGTGAGTTGCACATTTGAACATATTTTAATTCTTGATCTTTATTGTGCTAAACGTTTCTATATATTCTTCTGAATCTGAAAGCTAGGTAGCCCTCTTAGGCTCATGTCAATTTAATTTTGGATTTGAGTTAGAGTCATAAAATAGTTGAGGTCGCAGTGGTCAATTACAGCACTTGGGGCAAAGCATTATTGACATTTAAACAAACCAAGGATATGACTTCATGTGGCTTCTAATTTATGACCTTGCTCTAATAATCACATCAAGTGACTGCTGTGATAAAATTCACTTCCTTCAATAACACAACAAAGATCAGTATCAAATACTGACAATTTGTTCTAAAATTTGTGGATTTCTTATTATTGCCCAAAGCACTAAAATATTTTTAAGACTTATGATTAATACTCTTAGCTTTCCAAAAATTTCTCAAGATTTTAAAAGTGCAAATCATAAGGGTGCCTGAGGTGGCAACTAATTTTAGCAGTGTTAAATTGTCAAAATTATTTTAAACTTCACTTTTTAGCCTTTGCCTCTTAAGCATATCCTCCATCCTTTATACAAAATGAAACGGAAACATAAGTTTCTTTTGCTGAAATACCCTTAGATGACTTCTCTGGAAAACGTCTTTTTCATAAATGATTATGTCCTTTGAAGTTCTCTAATACAATGGACATTCTATTTCCTCCCATTCCCTATTAAGTAGGAAGCCACAGCACAATTCGTTTTTTGTAATCTTGAACCAAAATTTGTTTTTTAGGTGAGAATAACATTTTTCATTCATTGTCACCCTGTTTAGTGTTTCAAGTCAGTAATTTTAATTTTCCGTCCCTTCCCCCAAACTAGAGCCATTTTTTCTCTTCAATGAAGAAATAAACCCTTGTTGCTGTTGATATTTGGGCATTGTTGATTAATGTTCATAGCCATTCTACCTTGACTGAATAATCACCTTTCTCATTGGACTCTTTTCAACTTTCTTTTTTAAAAGGAAACTTGATATGAAATCAGAGAATTCAGCCAAATCATCATCTATCAATCAATATTAAATGAGTAGAAGAAATTGTCATTGAGTTGACATGAAGCTAAATTTCAACACTGACAAAGTAAACTATGGAATCTTTAACCACTGTAATAGAACTAATAATAACTTATTTAATTTTAAGTAACGAAGTAAATAAAAATATAGACCCCACTGCAGTGCTGCTGTTTAATGGACCAATTACAACGATTCTTGAAAGTGAGCATGGTATTTAATCCAAACATTTTCTATTCAGACCTTAATAACTGTCTTTGTGAGTTGCAATTTAGTCTCTCAAAAGCATCAAATGAAAAAGCAAAATTAAGTTTGTAGCATGTTGTGCTCAAGAAAAGGTGATTCTTTCAGGCAGCAGTGGATAGTTAGTGCAATATTGACCTCCAGAAAATCGTTTTGCAGATGTACATTTTTTCCTCAGGTCAGAGTAGGCCCAGCATGTGACTTTCCAGGTGAAGTCCTTGGTGATAGGGCAGTGCTGATTCTAATGAATTATTTAAGACTTTTCTCCTAGGAAAGGTGAAAGGGTTTCTTGAGAAATCCTTTAGATGAATATGAGATGCCATTCCTAAGGGCTTTTAGGACTTCAACTCTTAAGGTAAATATGTATTTTTATTTTAAATTTGTAAAGTGTGTGAAACTCCTGAGATAATTTACTTCGATGGGGAATATTTGAGTTTGGGTCACTGATAGAAACAAATATCAATCTTGGAAGCAGATTTTAGCAAAATTAATTTTATGTTATCTGGCTCACAGTCAGGGTCATGGAAGGAGCAGGTTAACTTTCCTCACTACTGGACATGAGTAGTTTTCTTCAAATTTCTCGAAAAATGTAAACTACAATGTAACCTATAATTCATGCTTTGTGGCAATGCTCCAAATGTGTTCATCAATTGTAACAAATGTACCCCACTAATGAAGGATGTTGTTAATGTGGGAAAGTGTGGGAGGGAGAGGGAGCAGGGCATTTGGGAATCCCCTATATTTTTTAGGTAACATTTATGTAATCTAAGTATCTTTAAAAAATAAAAAAAAAGAATGTTAAAAAATACCTTCAAAGCAATTGATACTAACCTCAATTAGGAAAGGCATGATCTTATTGTTAGAAACTTAAGAAAAAAGAAATCTTAACCATCTTTCCCCCACACACAACCCAAACACAATTATGCCATAATGTTTACTTCCTTATGATAATTGGTTTATTTTTGCTTCTATCATTTTTCCTAAATAAGACTAGAACCTTCAAAAGCTTTAATTTTCCTCTTAATCTCAACCCATTTTCCATGTTATTGCTCTTTTTATAATTTAGCTCCTCTGTGATTTTACACAATCCCTCAAAATTAGTCTCTATATCACTATTTTATAGAGGTTATATTTGTTTAGATTTACGAATGAAAATCTAATTCTCTTTCACAGCTGCTTTCTGTATTCTACTCCACTTTTGCTTTTTTGCTTTTCTCAGGTTCAGTTTTTAATTGAGGAAGGGATTATCTCTGACTAGCAACACTTTTTATTCTTTATATGTTTGAAAATGTCTTTATTTTACTCCTGCTCTTTCAAATGTTAGTTTCACTGGGTAAAAAATTCTAGGTTGACAGTTATTTTACTCTGAACATTGAAAATATTTTTCCTTGGGTTCTGGCATTTCTTTCTGTTCCTGACAAGCTCTCTGCCAGTCTGATGGTTACTCATTTATAGATAAACTTCTTTTTTTCCAAAGTAACTTAAAAATGATCTGTATTTTTCACGTTCTGCAGTTTCACTATGATGCATGATTTAAAGTCCTGCCAAGAACATGCTTATTTTAAAGACTTCATTTTAGATTGATCTCTTATCTTAATTCTTCCCAGACCGAAATCCCCTTTTATTGCATTTCCTTTCTGTCTCAGGGCAGTGGATTTCCTGTGTATTTTATCATTTTGGACTATGCGTTCATCTTCAGTTGTATTTGTCTCCTGGGGAAGACTTGTACTCTGGGTTGAAGAGACACCTCTATGGGGGTATTGTCACATCTGCTTTTGCTAGGGTCCTCTGCTTTCCTGTGGTTCTGGGTCAGTTTTTATGTTAGTTTCTTTGCTGCGAATTTTCATGTTACTTCAGTAGTGCGAATTCAGGTTCTAACACCCAATACATTTAGTTAGAAAAATGTAGAATTAAGTCATAAAGTTGCTATAGAGGGTATTTTGTACCTATGGGAGCTTAAAATTTTCTCTCTGGAACGTGGTAGAGCTAGCTAAGGAATTTGTCTTAACATAGACGTTGCAAAGCAAACACAATGGTTTTACTAGTTTTTCGGGTTTATTTAGAATAGCTTGAGGGTAGGCTGATGGAAATTTGATGAAGGTCTTTAAATTATACTAAATAGTAGAAGCAGTGTTTTTATGTAGAATATACGTTTGGAATCAATTGGGAGGTACTGACAGAGATAATTGTGGGGTAAAAATGTCTCAAGCCTTCCCCCATTGTTGCTCCAGGTTGAAGCAAGATATCCAGTCTGGAATGATAGAAAATAAGGGTTTTATATCTACAGGGAGGAAGTGCTTGATAAATCTACCTTTAAAAATCTATGCATCTGTTCAGTTGGTACAGAATTTCTGTTTGGGGTAGTGGAAAAGTCTTGGTAATAGATGGTATTGATTACAGCACAAAATTGTGGATGTATTTAACATCACTGAATTGTAAACTTGAAAGTGGCTAAAACGATTAATTTTAGATTATATATGTTACCAGACTAGAACTGTGCAATACAAAGAGTGAATCTTAATGTGAATGACAGACTACAGTTAATATAATAATAATAATAATCTTTCATCAATTGTAAAAAAGGTACAACAGTATAAAGCAAAATACTAATAATAGGGAAAACTGCGGGTATGTGCCAAAGTGTGTGGGAATTTTGTATTTTCTGCATGTTTTTTTTCTGTTAAAAAACTTAGAACTGCTCTATTTAAAAAAATGTAAAAGAAATCTATGCATCTGGATTAATTGAGAACATGTTCTTCATATAAAACCAGAAAGAGGAAATTTAAATGGAAAGCTAAAGAATTTTATTAACTTGGACTGAAACAACTTTGATTATAGTCTTTCTTTTCCTGACAGTGGGATGCCTATTTGCAAACTTTAAGAGCTCGAGAATTGTAACAAATTAAGAGAATGCTGCTGTTCCCGTGACAGTGGCTGAAAAGTGTAAAACAATATTAGGTCCAGGAGAAACTTTGTCTTGATGTATAGTCTGAAACTCAGTGAGGTTGAAAAGCAATAATGTGGCCTCCAAATTGATGGCTTAATAATTAGCATAATGAGAAACTAAGTAGCCTGCTTGAGTTTAGGGGAGAGGAGGCACAGTGCTTGGCCCCACATCTGCCTAAATTATCGAGAGGAAGGCGCTCCCCCTAATGATTGCTAAATTGATCAAAGGGCATGTGAAGAGGACTGAGTGCTAATGACGCGGAATACTCAGCTGCTTGAAGGCTAGTGCCAGCAACTCAGATAGGAGTTGTTTTATTTTGTTTTAAATAAAAGGGATCTGTTACTAAGTAGGAGTGGGGAGTGGGAATAGTATCCCACTGTGATTACATTCCGTACCAGGTCTTTGGAGGTAGATTACATGTCCTCCACGACTGCTCTGCCACTTTCTAGAGGGGGTTGGTAATGACAAGTTGCTTAACTGCTCTGTGCACCATTTTCTTCACCTGTAAAATGGGGCAAGTTTGAGAGCTGGTGTAGGAAGCTGACAGTCTTCACAAGTGTGCTCTGTTGTCCCACAGGAATGTATGGCCCTCCTATGAGAAATTGGTGCTCAAAAATAGGGATTTTAAATTATAAGAGGTTCTCAGGCATGTTTCCCTTATATACAATAGAAATACCTTCTTTTTTTTTTTTTTTTAATTTTTTAATTTTTTATTGACTTTGTAATAATATTACATTAAAAATATATATGTGAGGTCCCATTCAACCCCACCCCCCCACCCCCCCTCTCCCCCCCCCCCAACAACACTCGTTCCCATCATCATGACACATCCATTGGATTTGGTAAGTACATCTTTGGGCACCTCTGCACCTCATATACATTGGTTCACATCATGGCCCATACTCTCCTCTATTCCATCATGTAGGCCCTGTGAGGATTTACAATGTCCGGTGATTACCTCTGAAGCACCATCCAGGGCAGCTCCATGTCCCGAAGACGCCTCCACCTCTCATCTCTTCCTGCCTTTCCCCATACCCTTTGTCCATTATGTCCACTTTTCCCAATCCAATGCCACCTCTTCTATGTGGACACTGGATTGGTTGTGTCCATTGCACCTTTATGTCAAGAGGAGGCTCAGATTCCACCTGGATGCTGGATGCAATCCTCCCATTTTCAGTTGTAATCACTCTAGGCTCCATGGTGTGGTGGTTGTCCTTCTTCACCTCCATCTTAGCTGAGTGTGGTAAGTCCAATAAATCAGATTGTAGGTGCTGGAGTCTGTTGAGGCTCAGGATCTGGCTATCACATTGTCAGTCCAGAGATTCAAATCCCCTAAATATATCTTAAACCCCAACATTAACTGCCCCTCCAGCACATTAGCATGAAAGTCTTATGAAGGGAGATCCCATCTGAGTCCAGATTCATCACACATAAACACCAAGAAATACCTTCTATATGCTTATGTGAAGTTTTCTGGGAGACAGGAATCATAGCTTTCTTTGGATTTTCAAAAGTGCTCAAGATTTCCAAAGATAAATAACTACTGTCCCCAAATTTCTATAAGGGCACAAGGTAGCCCTGACTGTGCATGATAGATATCAAAACATGTAGGAGTTGGAGATGTGGTTCTCAATTCATCGAGGTGAGTATTGGGGCATATTCTGAAACATTGGAGCAAGTATCTGAACAAGTGCATCAGAGATGTATTCCCATGGCAACCATGGAGTCCTCCCCAAAAGATTCAGGAACACACACCCATGAGGACATCTATTTGAACCATATGTGAGTTAAGCTTTAGGAAGTTCCTAATTTGTAGGAAGATTTGACCGGGGAAGTGATTCCTTAATTCTTTGGGTATTAAGGGTTTGAACCAAAGAGAGCACTACTGACTGTTAATTTCTACTGTTACTTTGCTATAATTCGTCATCTCTGGCCAAAGCATTTAATTATCTATTCCTATGTGTCCTCAACTGAAATGTCTGATTCTCAATGACTTCCTAGCTTTTTTATACCACAAAGACTGAGATGGTTTTAGGTTAAGAATTTTCTCTTAGAGTTATTTGTTTTTCCTTCTATTCTTTGAGAAACTCAAAATTAGCGAGGGACACTTTCTGAGTAATGTCAGCATTTTCCACCCAAACTTGAAATGTCAGCTGAGATTTAGAGATTACTTAGAAAAAGATGGTGAAGTGCACTGGGCTCTTCAGCCTGGACCAGGAGAATCTTCGTGCAGTGTACACATGTGTTCGAGGTGGTAGAATTGGGAGTCCTAGTCAAGGTAGTTTCATCCTAGTCTCCTTATGCAGATATGTTACTCTCTCATCATAGACTCTGTGCTACTGTCAGAATGGGCTCCTCATGTTCCTGTTCCTCTGTCCAACCAGGAATAACCACATATACTGTCAGATGGTAAGAAACCAACTTGACAGCTCAACATATATTAAGGGACTGAGATCTTAGGACTTATCTGTTGCAGCAGCTAGTGTTACCCTAACAGATATAGGGGTAAATCGTATCTAATTTTTTTGTTTCCTTCTAGTGGAAAGAGGTTCAGTAAGTGCTGATTGTCTCATTAAAATGATAATTTATTGATCATCACCTTCCAGAGCAAAGAGAGGAAGGACACTCTTCAGGTCTGGAGAGGGGAAGTAAGAAAAGATGGGAGATGTTAGCAGCGGGTGGCACAGTCTGTACATAGGGTGGAAAATTATACAGATTTGGTCTTCTTCTCTGGTCAATGGCATCAAATAAACAAACAGTATTGTTATTGATTATTATATTAAGTAGATATAAGGAAAGGTATTGGTATTGATTATTACATTAGATAAATGTGCAGAGTGGTGGTGTTATTGATTTTTATATTCAACAATTATGAGGATGGACAAAACTCATACCTCAGCCAACCTATCTTAAAATGACTTCAGGGGCTGTGCACAAATATGATACAGGGAATTATTTTATGAAGAATATTTTAGAAAATTTGAGAACATTCCTCATCAAATTTCCATTAAAAATAAAAGCAGTTAAGAACACATAGACATCTGACTATAAACCAAACTTAGAGATGACAGCATTGTTGTCAGCCATAGAGACTCATGGGATACATTAAATACCAAAGGTTTAACAGAGTTGCTTTAAGATGTGGGGCCATTAAAGAAGTCAAATTGAGAGATGGAACACAATTGCAAAGACCAGGAAAATTTTAATATGTGCAAGATAGTTTGTGTTGTGGTTTGAAGCTTTATGTACCCCCAGAAAAACATGTTCTTAAATCTAATGCATTCTTGTGAATGTAAATCCATTGTAAGTAAGACCTTTTGATGGGACTACTTCAGTTAAGGTATAACCCACCTCATTCAGGACGGGTCTTAATCCTCTTATTGGAGTCCTTTATAAATAGGATGAATACAGAGTGCATGAGAGAAAGCCATGGAAGCAAGAAGTTGAAATCAATATAAACCAGAAGAGAAGAGAGAGGCCGGCAGATACCTCTATGTGCCTTGCCATTTGGCAAAGGATCCAAGGATCGCTAACACCTGATCTTGGGAAGAAGGCATCACCCTGATGGAGCTTTTTTTTTTTGGTCATTTTCAAAGGCTCAAACTCTGTATTTAGGCCAGTGAATTTCATGATATCTGCTTTAAGGAGCTTTAGAAACTAAAACAATAAGCAAGGTTATTTATAACTGGAGGCCCATAGTTTTGTACTTTAGAGATTGGGAAATGGTAGCTAGATATGGTGGGAAGCAATTCCATGTCTACACATGGAAAGGGGAAAAATCAAAAGCTATTATCCAGTTTTTGGCTGTTGGGCAGGATGATATGGTTGTTATTTAAGTTTGTGTTTGTGAAAAATTCAAAGAAGAATACAGTTTTTGATTTTAATCAATATATTCTTCACTGTTAGATTAAGAAGGTTTAAAGAAGGAGTGAAGGTAAAGGAAGGGAGAATACTGTTAGTGGGAAGACATCGCCCCATAGTGGAAAGGATGAAGGGAGAGATACAGGAGAAGAAACCATGAGAGGTGGACGTTGCCATGTACTGGTTGAGAGAGAGCTGAGGAATGTGTGTCATGCAGGGGAGGAGACACAAAAGAACGACAGTTTATATAGCAAACATAGGCAAAAGTTGAAGACATCATTGAGGCTTAACTGTCTACAGCTACTAGGGCATATATCATATTAAATTGTAATTTTTGGGGAAGTCATTTATTTCTTCTGCAGGGATGTGAGTTCTTTGACCCAGAGGCATTTGTATTTATACTTGGGTCCTGTAGTGGAACATTATGACTTTTGCCTACCTAGCTTTCTTTCATTCTGCTTTCTGTATTAGAGTCTACATTGAGGAGAAGCCCTTTTCCCATCACAGTTAATTCAGTTCAGGAAGGTTGACTGGAACCCTCAACTCCAGAGGTGGGAAGTGTCCTGGGCCTGGTCAGTCAGAGTAGCAGTTTGCTTGGTTAGAGAGATGGTTATTGGAATGAGAACATGACTAAAGTGGTCAATCAGTTTTAGGTCATTTGTTGAAATTGTTGAGAAGGGAGAATCTCTTTTTTGCTGGACTCAAAGTTGAGAGGAGACAAGCCAAACGGAGTCTTCCTTCAATAGGGTGAGGTCAATAAAGAAAACGTAAAGGTAGGAGATAAAGCAGAGGTGGTGATGCAGGGAGAGAAGGAGAGAGAGACAGAAAGAGGGGTGGGGCTGACTTAACTTTATTGTTTGGGCCCTTGGATTGGCTGTGCTTGAAGCCAAACTCTTGGGCTTTTTGGTTATACAAATCAATAAATTTCTTTCATTTATGCCATTTTGAGGTTTTGAGTTGAATTTCTGTTTTTAGTAACCAAAATGTACCCTGACTAATACAGATTTCCTATACCTAACATAGTACTGGAATATTATAGCAACTCAGTCAATGCTTTTTGACCAATTGACTGGTGCATGAACATAGGAATAACCTTTCCCTGCCAAGGTTCATGTTGATTGATGGTGGATCCAGGATGAGAACATACTTTCGCTGGCACCTAATTTTTGACTGGTTCTACAACCTTATCTACCTTATCTACCTTATCTGATTTCTCCTCTCCTGTCCCATAGCACCTTGTACAGACTGCTCTCATTGCACTTATATTTTAATTGTCTTCCAGTTTTCCTCTAGACTGAGCTCTCTACCAAAGAGATGCTCAGTAAATGGGGGATGAGTTGCCATCTAGTTCAAGCTGGAGTGAACCAGCCTCAGGTCCTCTTTTTCAGCTCAGGTCTTTATACCTGTAGGTGCCTTATCTAGAATACTCTTTCCCAGACTTCATATGATTGATTCTTGTCATACAGGTCTCAGCTTAGACCTTTATTGACCATCCTACCTAAATTGCTCTATCAGCCAGTATCCTCACATTGTAATCCTGAATTTTCTTCATTGCACTTACTGCTTTTGAAGTTTTCCAATTTAATCATTTATTTGCTGTGTGTCTTCCATAAGACCAGGGATCTCATCTGACATACTACCCCAGCACCCAGAATAGTGCCTGGCACAGAGGAGGCACTCAATAAATATTTCTAAACTGAATGAACTGGATACCTGTCCTTCTTAGGAGAGGTGATGACCTCGCAATCAGAATAAGGAGAAAGAGAAGCTTTAAAAAATAACTAAAAACTTTCTTTGATTTAAATGTCCTCAGTACATATTAATTGATGAATTTGCCTCAAATACAAAAACAATGAAGAAAGGTTAAACTGGTGTTGTGTTATTAAAAAATTACTAAGGTCTTCTGATGCTGAAATTCTTGATTATTTTCTTGCATATTTTATACATTTCTGTTCTCAACATTTGGGAAGAGCAATAATTAGGAAGAAAAAAAAATTTTGGCCACTCGGATAAAACCTTTTACCACCCCAGCAAATCCTTTACTTTAGCTGTTGGCAATCTGACCTAAATGAGTGGCAGGTAGTGATTTAATAGTGTGATTTGCATTTTTTGAGGTGTGCGTTTACAGTCTTGCTTATACTGGTCTAGAGTTCTTCATATGGAATTCATTTTTTATTTAAAGAAATAAAACCCAAAATATTAGCCAGCTTTTGTCATGGCTGTAGTATAATTCACCATGAGAAATCATAATAGAGTTTCATTTTTCTCTTGGTTTAATACCACTAAAAAAGCAGCTCTAAGTCTGAGGAAGCAAATCTACTTTTAAGCATACCTGCATGCAAATGGACTGTAGAGGTGGCTTATCCTTTTACATAATGAATTAGGTGTTTCTCTTTTTCAGTGGAATAGATATATAGATTAATAAACCCAGTCTAGGCGTATGGGTATGTGGAATCAATGTAAGTCTGGTTAGAGATGAAAAAGAGCTTCATGCTTGAGTGCTTTGCAGCCTAATTCAATAAAACAAAATGAAAGGCAAATGGCTTGAAGAGGAGAATAGAGGATCTTTATGAAAATATTAAAACCTCTTTACAAAAAAGGCACACATTCTCCTCTGAGTTTGCTCCAATTGCAATATAACATATGAGGCTCTTTTTTTGGGGGTGGGGACATCAAAGAGTTCTATGATTTTTAACAAAACAACCCAAAGAAACCATTTCAAGTGTAGAAACCTATTCTTTGGTCTTTAACTGAAAAGTAAAACACTGAAATAAAACTAGATTTTTTACCCCATCAATTTGCAAAACTGAACTATAATCCAAACTAATGGGATTAGCATAAGAAGCTATTTACGGGCTGGAGCCATCTTTGATTCCATCAATTTGTTTTCCATTCTTTGTTGTGATTTGGTATTTCTTGTGGATCTCCAGAGACAGTTTCTGGTTTGAGGAAGAATGTCAATAGCCAGTTTGTCCTCTAGGAGTTTTCCCTGCGACAATAACAGGATTTCTATCAATCAGAGTTTCTTCTTCTCCTTTTTTTTTTTTTTTTTATTGTAAATGACTGTGGGAGAACACCAAAAATTATTTATTTTGGAAAACACAAATATCAATAAAGCAGAAATGTCTGAGTGAGAGTATAATTTTGCCCCCTTTATGTGAGGGTAAGTTTAAAGGCAAAATGTAAGACTGAATTGGTCTCTTTTCTGGGATTTTATGAATCCGTAATTATATCACATGCATTTAAGAAAGCAAAGAGCTAAATGAATTTGAGTAGAACTTGCAAAGTAGGGGTGGCACATTGTAGTCAAATAAACTCTGAACTTTCTAACTGGATCTGGAAGGCCTAATTTCTGATCTGAGTCTTAACAAGTTTATAAAGTTTCTACTTCCTCTGAACTCCATATTTCACATCTATAAAATGGGAATAATATATTTGCTCTTCTAACCTCACAGGGCTGATGAAATATAAAATGATAAGTGTGCAAGTATTTAGAAAATATTAGGGGAAGTGGGCTTGGCCCAATGGATAGGGCATCCACCTACCACATGGGAAGTCCGCAGTTCAAACCCTGGGCCTCCTTGACCTGTGTGGAGCTGGCCCATGCGCAGTGCTGATGTGCACAAGGAATGCCATGCCATGCAGGGGTGTCCCCCGTGTAGAGGAGCCCACCCGCAAGGAGTGCGCCCCATAAGGAGAGCCATCCAGTGCGAAAGAAAGTGCAGCCTGCCCAAGAATGGCGCCACACACACGGAGAGCTGACACAGCATGAAGATGCAACAAAAAGAAACACAGATTCCCGGTGCCGCTGATGAGGATAGAAGCGGTCACAGAAAAACACACAGCAAATGGACACAGAGAGCAGACAACTGTGGGCGGGGGAAGGGGGAAAATAAATAAATTTTAAAAAAGAAAATATTAGAACCATGCATGAATATAAATATTAGAACCATGCATTGTTAAATTATCAGAATAGATACAGTTTTCTTTACATTTACCCTTTTCTTTTATTTATTTATTTTTTGTCTTTATTTTTTTAATGTTACCTTCAAAAAATATGCGGTCCCCATATACCCCCCAACCCCCTCACCCCACTCCTCCCCCCGTAACAACAACCTCCTCCATCATCATGAGACATTCATTGCATTTGGTGAATACATCTCTGAGCACCGCTGCACCTCATGGTTAATGGTTCACACCACAGCCCACACTCTCCCACAGTCCACTCAGTGGGCCATGGGAGGACATACAATGTCCAGTAACTGTCCCTGCAGCACCACTCAGGACAACTCCAAGTCCCAAAAATGCCCCCACATCACATCTCTTCCTCCCACTCCCTATCCCCAGCAGCCACCATGGCCACTTTCTCCACACCAATGCCACATTTTCTTCAATTACTAATCACAATAGTTCATGACTAGACTATCAGTAAGTCCACTCTAATCCATACTCTATTCCTCCATCCTGTGGACCTTAGAATGGTTGTGTCCACTCCATATCTATATCAAAAGGGGTCTTAGAGCCCAGGAACGGTGCCACACACATGGAGAGCTGACACAACAAGATGATGCAACAAAAAGAAACGGATTCCTGTGCCACTGACAACAACAGAAGCAGACAAAGAAAGAACACACAACAAACGCAGCAAATGGACACAGAGAACAGACAACTGGGGTGGGGAGGGGGAGTAGGGGAGAGAAATAAATAAAATAAATCTTAAAAAAAAAAAAGATTCCACATGGATGCTGGATGCAATTCTCCTGCTTTCAGTTGTAGGCACTCTTGGCTCCCTGGTGTGGTGGTTGACCTTCTTCACCTCCATGTTAGATGAGTGGGGTAAGTCCGATAAACCAGACTGTAGGAGTTGCAAGTCTGTTGAGGCTCAGGGCCTGGTTATCACATGGTCAGTCCAGAGATTCAGGTCCCCTGGGTATACACTAAACCCCAGCACCAACTACAGGTCCATTAAAAGTAACAGGAGAGGCTTGTGGACAAAGATCACATTTGAGTCCAGCTTCATCACACAGAAACACAAACTCCAAAGTAGAGCCAACTGAGATGGCACTGAACTCCATCTGCCATGATCATAGAACATGTGGGTCTCTGTAGCCCTCAGAAGAACCAATACCTCAGGTCGTATCTACTATATCTGTCTCTGGGACTCTGCTCAGTTGTGCATAAGAGCAACCCCTCTGATAACCTCCTGGCTCTTTTTGGAGACTCATAGCCATATAAACTCATTTGTCCTTTCCATTTCCCCCTTTTATTCAGGTCAAAAAGCATTTTTAACTCCTGGTATTATATATAGACTGAGATATTCTGCTGGTCCGAGTTGACCCTTTTATTCAAGGTCATTTTCTAGTTACATCATCAGCTGGTACTTGGTAGTAATCCCTCGGCACCAGGGAGGCTCATCCCCAGGAGTCATGTCCCATGCTGGGAGGAGTTTGGCTTCGAGACTGGCCACATTTGAGCAACATGGAGGCTTTCAGGAGGTAAATCTTAGGCACCCTGCAGCTCTAGGCCTTGTTCTTATTTCAGGTGCACAGGCTCACAAGCATAGTCATTAGTATCAAAGGTTCATTGTTGGACCTATTCTTGAGGAACTCTGCCTCAAGAATTGTAGAAAAGTCTACAATTTTATTTGCAAGAGGATTTTTGTTTTCCAGTTCTTCATTTTATATTCTAAAATATTTTTATAAATGTAAATAAAGCAATACATTTCTCCTCTTTTTTTCACTCTAACTTTCTAACCCCTGCTCCTTTCCTGGCTAATCCCTCCTTAACCTTTAACATTCAATTCAAGTATTACTTCCTCCAAGCAACCTCCCCATCCCAAGGCTGGGTTGGTGCCCTTCTACGGTCCTTTTAAAAATTCTTGAGTTTATCCTGCATTACACTTTCTGTATATCTTTATTTTTGTTTATCTGAATCCTTTGTTAGATTGTGACCTCTTAATCACTTTTGAATCCCCAGGCCTGGTAGAGTGTTTGCTATGTAGTAAATATTCAATAAACTTAGTTGTGTTAGCAATTGCTGGTCTCATTGTGCACATATACAAGTACTAACATTCCTATTCTACCATGAGGGGTCAGGTGCTGTAATGGTTAGATTTATCTATTGCTATAATAAACCGGGTTTATTTGCTTTAGAAATTGTGGTATGCAGACTCGTCCTCCAAAGACAGATCCTGAAATCTGTAAATATGCTACATTACATGACTAAGGGACTTCTGGACTTTAAAGTAGGAAGAGTATTCTGGATGATCCAGGTGGGCCCAACTAATCATATTAACCCTTAAAAACAGAGACTGCTCTCTGGCTGGAGGTGGAAGAGATGTTGCAGTAGGAGAAATCAGAAGATTCAAAGTGGGAGAAGGACTTGGTATTCAGTCTCTGGCTCTGAAATCTAGGGGACTATGTGCAGAGAATGGAGAGAGGCCTCTAGGAGATTGAAGAGGTTCCTAATCGACAGTCAGCAAACAAGTGTGGAGATTATTGTACCACCTGCGAAGAACTGAAGTCTACCAATGCTGGGAACGAGTCTGGTGGCAGATTCTCCCTCAGAGCCTTCATATGAGGGCCCAGATTGGCCAATACCTTGATTTCGGCCTTTTGAAACCCAGAGCAGGGAAACCAGTTGTGCTCACTTGGACTGCTGATCTACAGAACTGTGAGCTAATGAATTAGTGTTTTTGTATGCTACTACATTTGTGGCAATTTATAAAACTAATGGTGGTAATAGGTCAGACTTTGGAAATGTATCACAAAAGTGGAATAGTCTGGGTGTGCTGCACACTGAAAATCCCCAAAGAGGAAGGCCACTGAAGTCACTGAGGCTGGATTCTCTGAAGTGGTGGCAGCAGCAGGGTACAATTACAGAGTTGGTTGGTGTTGCCACCCTAATCAAGTCTAGATTGGATTAGTCTGTGGGCCTCTGAGAATTTACTTACCTTCCTCCTGATTTGAAGCTGGTTGCAAGTTAGACAGGGCAGAAAAGAGCAGAGAAGGAGAGGCTGGAATGGTAGAAAAGCAGCAGGGCAGGACCTTAGAGCTACATTAAGGCAGAAACCTGCCCATTTGCAATTGGCAGAAACTTCTTAGAAGCAAAAAAGGAATGTGGTTCAAGGTTCAGAGCTCACCGTGAGCAACATTGGGGAGGAAGAAGTGTTCTATTCATCTTTGTAGCCTAAGCACCAAGCACCGTTCCTGGCCATAGAAGATATTCAAGGTGGTCTGTACTATGCAAAACATTAAAATTAAAATAAAACTAGTAAAATTAGATGGAGAAAATTTCACTCACCGGAGTTCTTGGGGATGGCATTCAATTTCTGGCAGAAATACAGAGACAAGCCAATTAGTGGTGAGAGTGACAATTCCAGGAGTATGTGGTAGTCATAAAATGTGTTTTCTACCTCATCTGGAGGCTAGTCCTGTTGAGTGGAGGCCAGTCCTGTTGAGTGGAGGCCCTTGGTGGTGTCATTTCTGACCCCAGATTGTTTAGCAGACTCTGGGGACTTTTTCCAATCAATTCCACTCCCATTTGTTGTAGCTGTTATGTGTAATGGAAGGCCAGCTACTTGGGCTTGTACAAACAATTTTCATTTGTTAAGAATCTTCAACTTAGGGTATGTTTTTGCCTGCTTAGACATCTTCACTTCTGTGTCCTAGATTTTAGTACCTGCATCTGAGTCATTCCATCTGTTCCTCCTTCCATGCTAGCTTTCCATTTTCGTCAGTGATTTTGGATGCATCCAATTATGGCCATTTCTCAAGATTCTTCTAATTATTTTCCAATTTTTCCATATCAGCAGGTATATGCAGTTTTTTTTCCCCCATGAAATTCATTTTAAAGGTTGTTTTTTTTTCACCTTGAGTTTACTTAAGGGCCAAACTTAATTTCTGACTGTGAATATAGGTATTAAGCAGGTTTTATGCTTGTTATTCTGGTGTACTTTTGTACAATGTATTACTATCCTTTTAAAAAAATTTTATTCTAACTGTGCATTAGGTAAGGCACACTGCTTACCTGATTTGGTTCACTGTGAGTGCCTAAATTTTGACTTATTAGTCAGATAGGTGCTTCATAGCTTTGTAGTTCTCATATCTACATATGTCAATGCCTTTATGGAGAAGACAGTTGAATTATTTGAGAATGACTCAAACTAGTTTAAAATAGATACCTGTGTACACATTTCTGTGCAATGATTAATAGATGAAAGTGATATTTATATATAAATGTTAAATAGTGAGTTTCTGATATAAACTGTTGGTTCCTTTTGCAAAGTTGTGTGCCATCTGTCTGATGGGTTTGGATTCAACATCTTCTTTTAGCTCTGGGACAACTCTTACCTGCTTGGTATTGCAGTGCTTTCCCTTCGAGAACTATACCCTGATTCTGTATTCTCTGCTATAATGAGTGTTCTGCTATGTCTTGCCAGTAGGCTGGATCATTGTCCTTTCCCATTGGTGGAAACGGTACTTCCTCTTTGAATCAGTTGAAAATGTCATTGTGCAACAACATATTACTTCCTGTATAACAGGATAAATTGTTCCCCTGGCAGTAGAAGATCAAGAACATGGTTATTAAACCATTTTATACCCGTCTCCTATGAATTAAGTTGCAGGACAAATAGAGGTAGTTCAGTATTACATAAGTTTAGGAAGCAAACGGGAATAGTGGAAGATAAGATTGGAGAATAGATTTGGGCCAATCCAAAGATGATCTTGAACAATAAGGTGTTTGGAATTTATTTTGTAGCTAAGAACTCTTAAAGGTAAAAGTACTGTACAATACATAACTACATTTGAACTTTAATTATGACACTCACAATCCTGGTAAAAATGTAGAATTAAGTCTCCAAATTAAAATCGTCTCAAGAATATTAAAAATGAAAAGTCTAAAATTAAAATAATGTATTTTATTTAGTCAAAATTATTGGGTAATTGTTCTGTTCTTCTGTTCTATAGATTAGTTCTGGAGGAAGATGCCTCAGTATAGTAGAACAAGAAAGTGTTCGGGGATCAGAAAATCTGAATTTTATTGCTCATTGGTTTTGTTTTTTGTGTGTGTGCTCATTGTCTGCTTGTTGTTTTTGCTTGTTGTTTGTTTTTTTTTCTTTAGGAAGGCACTGGGAACTGAACCCAGGACCTCCCATGTGGGAGTTGGGCACTTAACTTCTTGAGCCACATCGTCTCCATTACCTCTTTCTTTCTTTCATTAGAGAAGTCGGGAGTTTACAAAACAATCAAGATAAAACAGATTTGCATACACCACCCCAACACCAACACTCTGCATTAGTGTGGAATATTTGCTACTGTTGATTATAGCACTTTTTTTTCCCCATAACAAATCAATTTTATTGATACATCTGAATAAAGCATAAATACATCCAAAGTGTACAATCAAAGGTATTCAGTGTAATCACATATTTGTGCATTCATCATTTCAGTCATTCTTAGAGCACTTTCATTATTACAATAATAATAATAAACAACAAATAAACAAACAAAACTCATCACCTCTCAATCTCTCTATGCTTCCCCTACCATACATAGCTACTCTTCTTTTTCCTTCTCTCTATCATATTTGTATTTATATTTTATAAAAAGTCTTATATATGCAACATACTCATATTTGTGTTTTACATGAGGTCTTACTATCTTTTACAGTCACATGTTACAGTTTTAATTTTCCATCTATTAATACACATGACCTTAGACTTTCCCTTTCAACCACTGTTGTACCCATACAATAGCACTGCTAATTACAAACACCATGATATGCGTTAACCATTTCTATTCATTTCCAAAGATTTACGAACAACCTTTTTTACCTATTCTGCACAGATTAACCCCTCAATTTTCCATTATCTGCCCTCCTTCTATTTTCTGGCGATCTATATTCTAATTGTTAACTCCATGAGTTTACACAATATATTTAGTTCATAATAGCATAATCATACAGTATTTGTCCTTTTGTGTCTGGCTTACTTCACTCAATATAATGTCCTTCAGGTTCATTCATGTTGTCACATGCTTTACAAGTTCATTACTTCTACCTGCTGCATAATATTCCATTGTGTGTATACACTATAATTTGTTTATCCATTCATCAGTTGATGGAAAACATGGGTTATTTCCAACATTTGGCAATCATGAATAATGCCACTGTGAACATCAGTGTGCAGATATTTGTTCATGTCTCTGCTCTTAGTTATTCTGGGTATATACCTAGTAATGGTATTGGTGGGCCTCATGGCAAGTATATATTCAATTTCCTTAGTAATTGTTAAATAGTCCTCCATAGTGGCTGTACCATTCTGCATTCCCACCAACAGTGAATAAGCATTCTTAACTCTCCACATCCTCTCCAACATTTACAGTTTTCTTTATAATAGTGGCAAGTCTAATAGGTGTGAAATAATATCTCACTGTAGTTTTGATTTGCATTTTCCTAATTGTCAGTGATGTTGAACATTTTTTCTTGTGTGTCTTCATCATTTGTATTTCTTCTTCAGACAATTGTCTTTTCAAGTCTTTTGTCCATTTTTTAATTAGATAGGTTGTCTCTTCATTTTTGAGTTGTATGATCTCTTTGTATATCATGGATATTAAACTTTTACTGGATATGTGATTGCCAAATATTTTCTCCCATTGAGTCAGCTGCCTTTTCACCCTTTTGACAAAGTCCTTTGAGGTGCAAAAGTGTTGAATTTTGAGGAGGTCCCATTTATCTATTTTTTTTCTTTTGCTGCTTGTGCTTTGGGTGTAAGGTTTAAGAAACTGCCTCCTACCACAAGATCTTTTTTTTTTTTTAACAAGGATATTGGGCTTTATTTATTTATTTATTTTTTATAGGTGTATTTATTTATTTTTATTTATTATTTTTTAAATTCATTTTTTAAATATTACTTTAAAAAATATGAGGTCCCCATGTACCCCCCACACCCCTCACCCCACTACTCCCCCCATAGCAACATTCTCCTCCATCATCATGACTCATTCATTGCATTTGGTGAATACATCTCTGAGCATACCACAAGATCTTGAGGATGTTTTCCAACATTTTCTTCTAGGAGTTTTAAGGTTGTTGCTTTTATATTTAGGTGCTTGATCCATTTTGAGTTGATTTTGTATAAGGTGTGAGATATGGATCTTCTTTCTTTCTTTTGGATATTGATATTCTGTTCCTCTGGTACCATTTTTGAACAGATCATTCTCATCCAGCTGAGAGATTGATAGCCTTGTCAAAAATCACTTGACTGTAGAGGTGAGGGTCTATTTCTAATTTCTCAATTCAGTCCATTGGTCAACATGTCTATCTTTACACCAGTACCATGCTGTTTTTACCACCGTCTGGAACTTCATTCTTCTTTCTAAATATCTTTTTGGCTATTCAGGGTCCCTTACCCATCCAAACAAACTTAATTGGTTTTCTCACTTCCACGAAAAAGGTTGTTGGGATTTTTATTGGGATTGCATTGAATCTGTAAATCAGTTTGGGTACAATTGACATCTAAACAATAGTCTTCCAATCCATGAACATGGATTGTCCTTCCATTTATTTAAGTCTTATTTGGTTTCTTTTAGTAATGTTTTGTAGTTTACTGAATACAGGCTCTTTATGTCCTTGGTTAAGTTTATTCCTAAATATTTGATTGTTTTAGTCACTATTATAAGGGAATTTTTTTCCTGATTTTCTCCTCAGATTGCACATCAGCAGTGTATAGAAATGCTATTAATTTTTGCTTATTAATCTTGTATCCTACCACTTTACTGAACTTGACTATTAGTTCTAGTAGCTTTGTTTTGGATTTTTCAGGAGATTCTAGATACAGGATCATATCATCAGCAAATAGTGAAAGTTTTATTTTTTCCTTCCCAGTTTAGGTGCCTTTTATTTCCTTATCTATTCTAATTGCTCTAGCTAGAACTTCTAACGCAATATTGAATAACAACGGTGACAGTTGGGATCCTTGTCTTGTTCCTGATCTCAGCAGGAAAGCTTTCAGTCTTTCACAATTGACTATCTGTAAGTTTTCATATATGCACTTTGCTATATTGAGAAATCTTCCTTCTATTCCTATCTTTTGGAATGTTTTTTATCAAGAAAGTATGTTGTATTTCGTTAAATGCCTTTTCTGCATCAAACAAGAGAGTCATGTGATTTTTCTTCTTCAATTTATCAGTATGGTTTATTATACTAATTGATTTTCTTGTGTTGAACAATCCTTGCACACCTGGGATAAAACCCACTTGATCATGGTGTATAATTCTTTTAATGTGCTTTTGGATTCAGTATTTTGTTGAGGATTTTTGCATTTATATTAATTAGAGATATTGGTCTGTAGTTTTCTTTTTTTGTAGTATCTTATCTGAGTTTGGTATTAGGTTGATATTGTCTTCATAGAATAATTTTGATAGTGTTCTTTTCTTTTCAATTTTTTTGGAAGAACTTGAGGAAAACTAGTATTAAATTGTCTTTGAGCAAATGGTAGAATTCATCTGTGAAGCCATCTGGTCCTGGATTTTTCATCTTTGGAAGGTTTTTGATGACTTTTTCAATCTTGTGATTGGTTTATTTCACTTGTGATTGGTTTATTGAGGTCTTCTATTTCTTCTATGGTCAGTGTAGGTGCTTTATGTGTTTCCAGGAATTTGTCCATCTCTTCTATACTGTCTAATTTTTTGGCGTTCAGTTGTTCATAGTATCTTCTTAAGCTATCTCTTATTTCTGTGGGGTCAGTGTTAATGCCCCTCTCTCATTTTTGATTTTTTAAATTTGCATCTTCTCTCTTTTTTTCTTTGTCAGCCTAGCTAAGGGTTTGTTGATTTTCTCAAAGAAACAAGTTTTGGTTTTGATGATTCTATTGTTTTTGTTTTTGTTTTTTTTTTGTTCTCTATTTCATTTATTTCTGTTCTGATCTTTACTATTTTTTTCCTTTGGCTTGGTTTGGGATTAGTTTGCTGTTCTTTTTCTAGTTCCTCCAGGCATGCAGTTAGATCTTCAATTTTAGCTGTTTCTTCTTTTTTAAAGTAAGCATTTAGGGCTATAAATTTCCCTGGCAGCACTGTTTTTGCAGTGTGTCATAGGTTTTGATATGTCGCGTTCTCATTTTCATTCATCTCAAGATATTTGCTGAATTCTCTTGCAATTTCTTCTTTGACCCACTGATTGTTTAAGACTGTGTTGTTTAATCTCCATGTATTTATGAATTTCCCCTTTTCTGTCCATCATTGATTTCCAGCTTCATTCTGTTATGATCAGAGAAAGTGTTTTGTATAATTTCAGTCTTTTAAAATTTATTTAGACTTGTCTTGTGACCCAAGATATGGTCTATCTTGGAAAAGGATCCATGAGTACTTGAAAAGAAATTATACCTGCTATGTTGAGGTGCAGTGCTCTATAGATGTCTCATAGATCAAGTTCATTTATCACATTATTCAAGTTCTCTGTTTCTTCATTTATTCTCTGTTCAGATGTTCTATCAAATACTGAGAGT
Source organism: Dasypus novemcinctus (assembly GCF_030445035.2). Lineage (NCBI taxonomy): Eukaryota > Metazoa > Chordata > Mammalia > Cingulata > Dasypodidae > Dasypus > Dasypus novemcinctus. Next base: position 82,303,973 of record NC_080684.1, on the reverse strand, counting down.
GTTGAATTGAAGTCTCCAACCATTATTATAGAGACATCTATTTCTCCCTTCATTGTTGCCAGTGTGTGCCTCATGTATCTTGGGGCACTCAGGTTAGATGCATAACTATTTAGTATGATTATTTTTTCCTGGTTAATTTCCCTCTTTATTAATATGTAATGACCTTCCTCATTTCTTGTAACAGTTTTGCATTTGAAGTCCATTTTGACTGATATTAGTATCACTACTTCAGCTCTTTTTTGGCTACTATTTGCATGGAATACCATTTTTCAACCTTTCACCTTTAACCTGGTTGTGTCCTTATGACTGAAATGAGTCTCTTGTAGACAACACTTAGATGGCTCATATTTTTTTATCCATTAAATCAGTCTATGTCTTTTGATTGAGGCATTCAATCCATTAACATTCAGTGTTATTACTGTAAAGGTATTACTTCAGCCATTTTGTCCTTTGACTTTCTTTGTCATATCATTCTATTGTCTGTCTTCTTACCCTTAAGTTTATCTTTTCTAATAATCTTTAATTCTAAACTCTTCTCCAAATTTCTTGCCCTTGTTTTTTCATTTCAGGTTGCAGTTTTCCCTTTATTATCTCTTGTATTTATGATCTTTTGATAACATATTCTATCAGTTTTTGTCTGTGAAGACTTTGAATTCACCCTCATTTTTGAAGGACTGTTTTGCTGCATACAGAATATGTGCCTGGCAAATACATCATACCATACATCCAGTTTTGCTGGATACAGAATTCTTGGCTGACAAAAACATCATACCACTTTCTTTTTGCCTCCATGGTTTCTGATGAGAGGTCAGTGCTTAATCTTATTGATTTTCCCTCATATGTGATGCTTTGTTTTTCTATTGCTGCTTTCAGAATCCTCTCTTTATCTCTGATATTTGTCACTCTGAATAGTAGATGTCTCAGGGTAGGTCTCTTCAGATTTATTCTGTTTGGGGTGCATTGTCCATCTTGGATATTGACATTTATATCTTTCATAAGGGTTGGGATGTTTTCATACATTATTTCCTCCAATATTCCTTCTGCCCCTTCTCCATTCTCTTCTCCTTCTGGGACACTGATAATGCAAATATTTGTGTGTTTTGTATTGTCAGTTAATTCCCTGAGACACTGTTCCATTTTTTCCATTCTCTTCTCTTTCTTTTTTTCCTGTTTTTTCCAGTTCAGATATTCTCTCTTCGAAATCACTAATTCTGTCTTCAAGCAATTCATATCTGCTCTTATGTGCCTCTAATGTATTTTTAATCTCATCCATCATGTCTTTAATTCATATAAGTTTGATTACTTTTCTTTGCAGGCTTTCAAATTGTTCTGCATGCTCTCCCAGTGTCTTCTTTTTTTTTAAAAAAATTATTTATTCCTTCCCCCCCTCCATTCCCCCACTGTCTGCTCTCTGTGTCCATTCGCTGTGTGTTCTTTGTCTGCTTGTATTCTCATTAGGCGGCTCTGGGAACTGGTCCTGGGACCTTCCAGAGTGGGAGAGAGGTGATTACTCTCTTGCACCACCTCAGCTCCCTGTTCTACTACGTCTTCTTATTTTCTCTCCTCTGTGTCTCTTGTGTTATCTTACTGTGCCAGCTCTCTGCGTCGGCTGGCACTCCTGCATGGGGTGGCTTTCCTGTGTAGGGTGGCATTCCTGCATGGGTCAGCGCTCTGCATGGGCCAGCTTTCTGTGTGGGCTAGTTTGCCCTCACCAGGAGGCCTTAGGCATCGAACCCTGGACCTTTATATTGTAGACGGGAGCCCATTGATTGAGCCATATCTGTTTCCCCCAATGTCTTCTTCTTTTTTTTTTTTTAAAGATTTATTTATTTATTTCTCACCTCCATCCCCACATTGTCTGCTGTCTGTGCTCTGTGTCCATTTGCTATGTGTTCTTTTGTGTCCTCTTGTGTATTCTCATCAGGCAGCACTGGGGATCTGTGTCTCTTTTTGTTGTGTCATCTTGCTATGTCAGCTCTCCATGTGTGTGGCACCACTCCTGGGTGGGCTACAGTTTCATGCAGGGCAGCTCTCCTTGTACAGGGGCCACTCCTTGTGTAGGGGGCACCCCTATACAGGGGCATCCCTGCATGGGCTGGCACTCCTTGTGGGCAGCAGCACTGTATATGGGCCCAGCTCACCACACGAGCCAGGAGGCCCTGGGTATCAAACCCTCAGACCTCCTATATGGTAGGCGGATGCTCTATCTGTTGAGCCACATCCACTTCCCTCCAGCGTCTTCTTAATATCCTTTATTTCTTTAGTCATATTTACTTTAAATTCTTTGAATTGATTTAGGAGAGTTGTGTGATTATCCCTGAGTAATTGTCTTAACTCCTGTCTCTCTTCAGGATATTTGGTTAGCTCTGTTGGCTAGGCCATCTCTTCCTGTTTGCTAGTATGGCCTGTAATTTTTTGCTGATGTTTAGGTGTCTGAATTGGTGCATATACTCTGATGACCAATTTATATCTCTTGCCTATTGTTTTTATTTTCACAGCTCTTCTTTGATGTTTGGCTCGACTTATTCAAAGTCTTTAAAATGACATGGCTTAATTTATCAAAATTGTGCCAGGGACTCATTAGTGGGGTGCAGATTTTCTCTCATAGTTAAGGATAGAGAACTGAGCAGTTTTTGTCCATGCAATTTCCTGGCTGGCCAGGAGATGGTGCCTGTCAATCCACCTTTCCATGGAGATGCTTCAATATAGGCTTTCCTGTGTTCCTGTGTTGACTCTCCAGAGTGGAGATTCAAAGTAGGTTCTGTTGACCAAATTCCCTGAAGAAAAGTCCCCTGACTCTCCCTCCTTTTTCCCTTGAAATAGCTGACAGGGAGGAAGATGTCTTTTCCCATATCGGTCAGCTGCAGTGAGCCAAGGGTTTTATCCCAGCTTAATATCTTGGGGGTGGGGGAAGGGAGCCCTTCCTGGCCACGGAGGGGGCGGGGAGGGGGGCGGGGGGTTGGGTTTGTAACTCACATTTATTATTTTGGCTTCTCCATCTCTCTGTCCCTCACCTCTTGGGAGTTTTGTAGCCCTGTTTTGGTCTGCTAACCCCCAAAGCAGATCCCTTGGAGAACTTTTGGCTCTTTCTCCATTGTTTTTGTGAGAGTATTTAGCTCTACCTTTTAGTCCATTGCCGTCTTCCCACAATCCTCTGATAGCAGTTTTTAAAATACTGGTACTATTTTTTAAACCGTAGTTACTTTTGCTACAATTGATGAAAGATTGTTAAGATAGTTCTTCTATCTATTGTCTATTATTTACATTATGTGTATTTTCCCTATATATCACCCTTTTATTAGCACCTTGTGTAAATGTTGTACATTTGCTATAATTCATAAAAGAATGTTTTTATACTTGAACTATTTGCTATAGCCCATCATCTACAACAGGGTTCACTGTGTTGTACATACCTATGTTTTATCTTTCAATTTTTGTTCTAGTAATATATACATCCTAAAGTTTCCTCTTTTAACCACATTCAGTGCTCTTGATTACACTCATAAAAATGTGCTACAATTACCATCATCCATTTCTAAATCTTTACCATCAGCCTAAATAGAAATTCTGTACCAGTTAAGCATCAACTCTCCATTCTTTAACCCAAGGCTATCTTCTGATAAACTATTAATATTTTCAGGATTCTAACTCTATGAGTTTGCTTATTATAATTTTTATTATCAATTTCATTTATTTCTCCTCAAGTTTTCTTATTTCTTTCCTTTCTGCTTGTTTTGGGATGGGTTTGCTTTTCTCTTTTTAGTTCCTCCAGGTATGAAATTATGTCTTTGATTTTAGCTCTTTCTTCTTTTTTAAATGTAAGTGTTTAGGGGTATAGATTTCCTCCTTAGTACTGCTTTGCTGTTTCCCATAAGTTTTGATATGTTGTGTTCTTGTTTTCATTCATCTTGAGATATTTATTGATTTCTTTTGAAATTTCTTCTTTGACCCTTAGATTGTTTGAGTGTGTTATTTAACTTCTATATATTTGTGAATTTTCCAGTTCTCTGCCTGTTATTGATTTCCATCTTTATTCCATTATGGTCACAGAAAGTGCTTTGTATAATTTCAATCTTTCTAAATTTATTGAGACTTGTTTGGTGACCCAACCTGTGGTTTATCTGGGAAAATGATGCATGTGCACTTGAGAAGAGTGTTTATCTTGCTGTTTTGGGGTGCAGTGTTTTGTATATGTCTTTTAGGTCTAGTTATCATATTATTCAAGTTCTCTGTTTTCTCATTGATTTTCTGTCTAGAGGCATTTGATGTTCTGATTAGTATGTGTCTCAGAGAAGGTCTATTCAGATTTATTCTGTTTGGAATATGCATATTTATGCCTTTCATAGCAGTTGGGAAATTTTTGGCCATTGTTTCCTCAAATGTTCTTTCTGCCCCTTTTTCCTTCTCTTCTCTTTCTGGGACAGCCATGACACATATGTTTGTACATTTTGTGCTGTCATTCAAATCCTTGAGACCCTGCTCAATTTTTTTCCCCATTCTTTTCTCTATCTGTTGTTTTGTCTGTAGGATTTTGATTGTACAGACTTCTAGTTCATGATTTTTTCTTCTGTCTGTTCAAATCTCCTGTTGTATGCCTCTAGTATGTTTTTAATCTTTTCTATTGTGCCTTTCATTCCCATACTCTGTTATGTTTCTTCCTCCCTGTTTTGAATTCTTCTTTATGTTCACCTAGTGTCTTCTTAATATCCTCTATGTCTTTATCCATATTTTCCTTTATATCCTTGAATTGATTTAGAAGATTTGCTTGAATTTTTAAAATTAATTTTTCCAATTTCTGTATCTCCTCTAAACTTTTAAGTTGTCCCCTTGACTGGTCTCTCTCTCTCTGTTCCTTAATATGGCTTGTAATTTTTTGTTCTTGTCTAGGCATCTGATTATCTTGATAAGTTTCCTTTGAAGAACAGGTTCTCTCTCTTACTTAGTGTTTTATTTTTGTTTGGCTTTGTGTTAAGGCTCTTCTTTGACACTTGGATCAACCTGTTCTAAGCCTTTAGAGTAGCCTGTGTTTTACTGATCAAATTTCTTTCAGCTCTTCTTCATCTGATTCTTGCTCTAGATATGTGATAGAATTTTGAAGATTGCATTTTTTGCAATTGCTTCATCTCTAGGAGAAAGCTTCATTTCCAGGAGAAAGCTTCATTTCTTCCAATACTTCTCTCAGAATCTTCATCTGTTATGTTTGTTTTTGTTCTGTTTGTGTAGTTTTTTGTAGTGTTTCCTTTGAGTCTAGCTGCTTTTGCTGTGGAGGGTGAATTGTGGGAGGAGGGTCTTCCTCGAGGATTTTCCCAAGTTAGTCTTTCCTAGTCAAAACATGGCAGGGATTCATGTAGGTGGTGCAGACCAACCCCAAGGCACTCTGAAGAGGGGATTAGAAAGGACAACAAAATCCTCTTTGACAGCTCACTGTCCTTTAGCAAATTGTCCCCCTCTGCCCTGAGGAGACACTGTGACTTTAAATGTCCAGTGTCTCTGCCCCTGTCAGGGGTGGGGCTGAAACTTTGACTGGCACCACTTTTGTATGGGGCAAGTTGAAACAGTAACTCAGAGTCAGGCCCCAGCAATCTGAATTCACTAATCAAAAGCCATGATCAGTGTTTGGCCATGCCTACCTCTGTTCTTGGTGAAGAGGATTTTAATATTCATTTCTGTCAGCAGCAGTTAGCCAGGGACTGGACCCCAAGGCAGCCCACCATGAGAGGGTGGGATGGACACTGCAGCCACTTGTGGAGAAATCTAACTCAGATTTCTTTACTGTAGTTTATCAGGATCTTCTTCCTGCTCGCCCCTGGATGCTGTACAGTGTTCCTCTGGCCTCCAGAGCCCCAGAACAGTTGTTTCAGATAGTTCCTGCCTGTCTAATATGTGCCTGGTGGAAGTACTGAGTCCCGAAGCTCTGTACTCCATCAACTTCCCTGGAAGTCTTCATATCCTTTTTTATTTGCTCAGTTTTCTATGTTCATATTATTAATCCATGCCATACTTTTTGCCCCTTGCTACACTCTTTGAGAGTGCTGTAAAAAAAATCTTCTGAATATAGTCAAACCCATCAGGTAATTTATCAGTTTTTTTTTTTAAAAAGATGTCCCTTCTGGAGCCCTATCTTCTTCTGCTCTAATTAGGAATGATTGCTTTCTAAGTATGCTGCCCATCTGTTGTTCTAAGATTTATCTTTAACATCATTCTGGGAGTTTCCTTGGCTTCTTTCTTGCATTGAATTTCTTGTTTCCTGGATTGCAAATCTTCATTTTTTCTTGGTTTACTTTGGTTTGGAGAATTCCAAACAGCAGCTTCCTTTCTTAGTAACTCCCTGAGAAAGAATGCACAAGAAAGACATGTTTTGAGCTCTTGTCCTGTGCTCTCTGAATATTTCAAAATACCTTTATTCTACTTGCATGTTTGACTGATAATTTGGTTGGCTAAAGAATTCTAGTTTGGAAATCAGTTTCATTCCAAATTTTGAAGACATTTCTCCCAAATCTACTAACATATAGAATTCCTCTTGAGAAATCTAATGTCATTCTAATTCCCAATCCTTTATACATGCTTTCCTTTCCCTCTTTGGAAATTTTTCTTCATCTTCTCTTTATCCTTGTGTTTCAGATGTTATGGGAAGGTTCTATGGGTGATGAAGCACAAATATAGATAGGCATCCAGCCAAGAGCATTTGATAGGGCAGCTCTATTAGGTTAAACAGTCTGGAGAAGAAGAAGGGAGAATAAGTGCTACAGACAGGCCCTGTCTTAGTTAACTTGGGCTTCTGTGAGGGTCCATGGAGGTGTGGGGAAGGGAAGGCACATGTGGGTCCTGGTCTCTTGCCTTTATCATGACCTAGATGGGTGGGGTAGAATCTTCTCATGGGTAGTGGGGATTAGAGGTTTTAAACTATATGGCATGGAAGGCAGAAGTGGCAAGGGGTGTTTGGAGAAGCTGAGAGCAGCTTCCTTTCATCCAAACCATATGAAAGTACCTGCCCTGCTAGTAATTTATACAGTGAGAAAGGATAGAAATGGCAAGGGGCCATTTAGAGAAGTGGCAGGGGTCATTCAGGAGAAGCTAGGGGCAGTCCTTATCACCCCAGATCATGTAGAGATGCCAGCCTTGCTAATTGCAGTTAAGCCCAGGGCAGGCCTAACTGACATGGTAGTTTAGAATGGAAACATTTGACTAGGCCATGCAGAATGATGAAGCACCAACTGTAATTTCTTTTATGCCATTATACCTTGATGTTCTGAAATTATATAATGATATGCTTTGAAGTTTTGTGCTTTTTAAAATTATTTTATTTTTTAGTCATTTGTTGTGCTAGTTATTCAATAGGCCCTTTTGTTTTTTTCAGTTCTGGAAAATTTTATTGTAATTATTTCTTTGGTATTATTTCTTGTATTAAAATCTTTGATTTTCTTATTTCTGAAGGTATTCATTTTAGATTCATCTTTTAATTTTCTTCTGTACTATTTTTCTTTTCTCTGAATGTCTCCCTTTTTCTTTATTTTGGTCCTTGCTTTTCATTTTAGAGACTGATTGCAAGGTTCTATAAAGTTGAAACTTGTTTGGTAGGTCTGGTTGACTGGAGACTCTGATGAGTCAGGGACCTGTAGGTCTTTTCTCTGTGGTTCATTAGCTTCTCTGAGAAGAAAACTCTAATGTCCTCCTTTATAGCTGTACATCTGGGTTATAGCTTTCTGGAAATCATAATCATGGGATGCTGGGGTTCTCACAATAATAGACAGTATAGGATGAGTTTATTAATCAGACTCTAAAGCAGGGGTTTTTTTGTTCCATGGACCCCTTTGTCAGTCAGGTAAAAACCATAGACCCCTTACTAAGTTCACACTATACTGTATATTATTTAATAAATATATCACATCCATACCAACACATCCCCACAAGAATAATGTTTTTTTTTTAAATTTAAATTCAAGCTTACAGACTCCTTGTTAAGAATCCCTGCTCTAAAATCAGACTACTGGTTTCAAAGTTCTTGTGGCTCTAGCAAGCCAAGGTGATTTGTTTAACCTGTTTCCTTTTCTGTAAAATTGCTATACTAATAATACCTACCTCACAAAGTTTTTGTTAGTATTAAATAGAATTCATGCATATGAAGTGCTTAGAACAGTGCTTACAACATAGTAAAAGTTCATGTGTTACCATTTTCACTGTTGTCATTATCATCATCATGGTAATCATCAATTTATTGTTGATTCATTGTGTAATCACTTTGTGCCTCACTCTGCCCTCCCACTGGCCCAGTTCAGTGTACCTAGAGAGGAAACCTCCAATCTTCTGCCAATATGGAGAAGGAGCAGCTTTCTGGTTGAAAAGAGATAGGAAGGGGATTTAGGAGCTCCACCTTATCCTTATGAAGATCTCTAACAAATCCTCTGGATCGTCATCCCCACTTCACCCCATGCAGAGGTATCTGATATCTCTAATTCCTGTAACTTTCTGGGATTCAGAGACACAAAAGGCTTTCTCACTATTGGCTCTTCCTTCTGGAGGCACTTAGTTTCCAGCCTTCTCTGTTTAAGTTAGCCACCACTTCCTATCCATCTTCTGTGGTCTCTTAACTACTTATCTCCTCTCTTGTTCTCTTTTGCCTTGTGGATTTATACCTTTTGTATTCTTTTACTAATAATCTAGATGGGGCGGCAGCCCAGAAGACCATGTCCTTAGAGCTAGTCCATTTCTGTGCATGTAAACCTATTGTAGATGGGGCCTTTTAGTTGGATTCAGTTAAGGGGTCTTCCTTTTGATTAGATCACTTCAGTAGGACATGGCCCAGGGTGGGTCTTAATCCTCTTATTGGAGTCCTTTATAAATAGAGGAATAAAAGTTCACAGAGACAGAAAAAAGCTGCAGAGAAAGAAAGAAGTCTCCAGAAGCCAAAATCAATGAATCTGGAAGAGAGAGAGTGAACCCAAATGGAGCATCCTGAAGTTGAAAGCAGTGAGACCTGGAGGAGAAAACAGAGACTGAGACTGGCAGATGCCATTCCATTGTGCCTGCCACATGAGAGGAATCCAGGACCACCAACACTTGGTCTTCGGGGAGAAAAGCATTGACAGATGAAACATTGATTTGGACATTTTCACAGCCTCAGAACTGTAAACTTTTACCTAATAAATTCCCTTTGTAAAAACCAACCCATTTCTGGTATATTGATCCTAGCAGCTTTTAGCAAACTAAAACAATGGTCATGAGAGGAAGTGGAAATCAACTTATGTATCCAATTGACCATGCCAGCTACAAGGCCATTGGTTTTATTTCTTCATCTTCATATACTTTAAGATGTTTTCCTTTGCTAAGATCTTTGTTCTTGTGTATAGTTTGGATTTAATATAATTCCCGACTGATCACAGCTAGATTTCGTATCACTTATCTCACTTTCAGAATAGTAGTGATTATTTTTGCTTTTGTTGTTTTGAATCTCTTTGAGCAATAGACCTGTGGTGTAGCAAATTATATCTTCTGTACAAATTAGAATAAACTGAAAAACACAGGTGAGTTTTGTTCCTTTCTGCATCACAAATATCTTTTCAATACACCTGATTGATTGTAAAGGGAACTCCACAAGCAGATGTGAGCTACTGGGACTTACTGATGGTAATTTGAGTGCTGTGATGTTTATTGTGCTGTGCTATTTGGCAAGCATGTATGAAGCCTTTAAATTTTTGCTTTTCCAAAAATTTCCTAAAAGAAAATGAGACAAAAAGTTTAAACTAGAAAGAAGTTTCCTTTCTGTGGAGAATCACAGAGAATGTTCTGATGAGTCAATAAAAATGTTGTTCTGCTTGATTGTTTGAGTTGACTTTCTGTTGCTCATATCCAGAACAGTCTTTGAATCATTAGGGACATTGGAAATGGAGGAGATTGGGCTATTACATGGCCCAATGCTTTACACTTGTAGCCTTATTGTTGCCATTGCTGTGGTCACTGATGTTGATGACTAGTTCTTGTGTGTGCTCTTTTGGTATCCAGAAAAGATACCTCCATAAGGTAATAAATATTTCGAAGATGGTGGGCTATATATTATTTGAAGTAAAGAACAGTATTTTAGTTTCCTGGATGCTAAAACAAATACCATGCAGTGGATTGCCCTAACAACAGGAATTTATTGGCTCATGGTTTCAGAAGCTAGAAGTCTTGTTTCCTCCTTTGGTCAGTATTTTCTGCCTGGCTGACAATCTTTGAGTTCCTTGGCTTTTCCATCACATGGCAATACAAATGGTGATGTCTTCTTTCTCCTCTGGGTTTGTTGACTTCTAGCTTCTGGCTGTTTCCTGTGACTTCTCTCTCTATTTCTGTCCGAATTTAATTTTCTTTATAAAGAACTCCAGTAATCTGAATTAAAGCTCAATCTGATTCAGTGGGGCAACACCTTAACTGAAGTAACATCCTGTAGAGACCTCATTTATAATGGATTCACATGTACAGGACCATGGGTTGGAACCTGAATGTGCTTTGTATGGGATACATGATTCGATCCCCACATCTTCTTAGAGTTTGGTGTAATCCATTGAATGCAGTTTTTGTTTGCTTTAATGTCCTGGTTTAGGGGATGGGGATAGATTTCTCTGAAATTTTTTCATTTAACAAAGGAATTCTAAATGATCAAAATAAAGAAGACATTGGCAATGCTTATTTCTAAAACTCTCAATTACTTTAGAAGTAGAATATGATTAAAGGTTTGTAGAGAAAGGGATTAATGTGTCAATACTAACATTTATGGGTTAATCAATGATCTAACCTTAAAAACATCCCTTTGGTTTAGAATCAGCTCCTCCACTCAAAATGATTCCTATCACATTTGGATGGCTTTTTAATGTGATAGTAATTATTGCATATACTGTTGGTTGACTGTCCAGGAGGGATTCTTTCCTTTACCCTTGTTAACAGAACCCAAATCTTTTTCAGACAAAGAGTGACCATACTCTTAAGGAACTTCGGGGTCCTCACCACAAGAGCTGAAATTTTACCACTTTTGCCTGGCTATGGTAACTATATTTTCCATACCTTTGATTGGTTTAGGACTGAGCATGTGATATAATTTTGACTAATGAAATATGAGGTAAAGTCTGCAGAGTGGCTTTTGGGAAATTTGTCTTTGTTCCCAATGAAGGAACCAGGGAAAGTCTTTGTTTTGTGTGGCTATGCTATGTGGAACAGCTAAGCCATTTTGCAGCCATGAGAGTATGTTCTTGAGGACCTCATTGAGGAGGGCAGAGTAGAAAGATGAAAAGAACCTAGGCATGAATAATATTACTGAGCTGTTGACTTGATTAACCTTGGGGCCATCCCATCTTTGGACTTTGTGTTCTGTGAGGTAGTAAATATCCTTATAGTGTAAGCCATTTTGAGTTGGTCCTTCAGTGACTCGTAGTTGAAATCATCCTAGATGATAAGGTAATAAAACATGTTTAATGCTTTTAACTCTTTTGACTAAGGATTCTTTTTCCTATACTTCTTCCAAATATGAGAGAAGTATGATAATAAAATTAAACTTGAGAAAAGAATTTCAAACATCAAAGGATTATAAAATGTCAGCACTGAAAGGTATTTCAATCAATTATTCAAAAAATTATTTGTTGAGAAGGATAGCACCAGGCTAGATATGGATATATAGCAGAGAATAAGGCAGAATCTGTCCCTACTCTTTTGGAATTCACAGTCTGTTGGATTTTAGAGAATATTTAGTCTAATAGTTTCATTTTACAAGTGGGGACAACTTTTATGTCTCTTAGTGTTGGTATAACATTTTTCATCAGTTAATAAAGAAGGGTGGATCCCATTAGAGAAAAGATTCTAAGTTCGCAGTTCATTTTGCTTTTGTGCATACAGTTAACTATTTTGCTTATCTGAGTACCCAATAGTTTTGGATACCCAAAGTTGAGATTGGATCTGAGTTTGGGCATAGGGTTGGAGATATCTGAATTTCTGTATAACAGAATAAGAACAATTTGGGATTACTGGGACAATCAGCGTATGTGTGTGTGTGTGTGTGTATGAATGTGTGTAAAAGAACAAGATGGTCAAAGATTGAGTCCTAGTTGGAGTATGGAGACCAGTGAGAAAGCCCCTGTGCCATGGTACTAAAAGGAATTTTAAGATCAGAGATGATTGATACGCAGTTTTAAATTATTTGCTGTGCTATGCAGGAATGTAACTCTGTGACAGTGACCTGGAAAGCTTTAGTGAAAGTTTTGCTACGTGCCATAGGTTTTGTTCCTTTCTTCCTTGGACAGGGAAGCAGAGAGATGAAGGGTCAACCTCAAGGCACAGAGCAGTGAACAAGAATTCAGCAGAGAATGGAAATACAATCCCATTTCCCCAGTCTCCTCTTAGGAATTTTGCAGGTATCTTGAAGAAGAATATAAGCTTTCCAATGGATATGAAATGGGATCTGATTCACTTTAATCTACAGTTTAAGGGACACTTGGATTAGCAGCATACATTATTATTGACTGTAGGGCTTATCACAAAAGTGATTATTCCATTATTGAGTCAATCCCTTCCCATCTAGACATTAAGTTCTTTGAGGGCAGGGACCATGTCTGTTTGATTAATACACACTTCACTCCCTGTCTCCTGTTAACCTATCTTCCAGATTCTAGCTCTGTGAGTCTGCTTAATTTGCATAAGCCATATCAGTGAGTCATGTAATATTTGTCCTTCAGCGACTGACTTGCTTCACTCAATGTAAGGTTTTCAAGATCCGTGCATGTTATCCCGTGTGTTAATATTGCATTTCTCCTTACAGCTGAGTAATATTCCATTGTATGTATATACCCCAATTTGCTTATCCATTCATCTGTTGATGGATACTTGGATTGCTTCCAACTTTTGACAATAGGGAATAATGCCACTATGAACATTCGTGTGCATACATTGTTCATGTCCCAGCCTTCAATACTTTTGGGTATATACCCAGAAATGAGATTCATGGATCATATTGCAGTTCTATAGTTAGCTTCCTGAGGAACCACCAAACTGTCCTGCACAATGGCTGCACCATTCTCCATTCCCACCAGCAGTGGATAAGTGTTTCTGTCCCTCCATATCCTTTCTAACACTTGTAGTCCTGTTTTTTAAATAGCCACCAGTCTAATGGGTATAAGATGATATCTCCTTATAGCTTTGATTTGCATTTTCTTAATAGCTAGTGATGTTGAACATCTTTATGTGCTTTTCAGCCATTTCTTCTTTGAAGCAGTGTCTATTCAAATCTCTTGCCCATTTTTTAAATGGATTGTTTGTCTTTTTATTTTTGAGATGTAGGATTTCTTTATATATACTGGATATTAGGTCCTTATAGAGACATGGTGACCACATATTTTCTCCCATTGAGTAGGCTCCCTTTTCACTTTCATGATAAACTCCTGTGATGCACAAGTTTTTAATTTTGAGGGGGTCCCATTTATCTATTTTATCTTTCATTGCTTGTGCTTTGGTTGTAAAGTTTATGAAACCATTTCCTACTACAAGATCTTTTAGAGGATTCCCTACATTGCCTTCTAGGAGATTTATGGTCTTGGCTCCTATATTTAGGTCACTAGAGGTTCTGTGGGGAGGGAGAGAGAAGAATAGGTGCAACATGGGGACATTTCTGGAACATTGGAATTGTCCTGCATGACATTACAATGACAGATACAGGCCATTATACATTTTGTCAAAACCTATAAAATTGTGTGGGACAAAGTGTAAACTATAATGTAAACTATAGTTCATGGTTAGAAGCAATGCTTCAATACGTGCCTATCATTGTAACAAATGTACCACACTAATGAAAGATGTTAATGTGGGAAAGTGTGGGAGGGGTAAGGGTGGTGTATATGGGAATCCGCTACTTTTTTTTTTAATCTCCCTCCTGCGGCTTTTTGTGTGCTGTCTGCTCTCTGTGTCCATTCGCTGCGGGCTCTTCTGTGTTTTGCTTGTCTCCCTTCTTTTTTTTTTTTGTTGCATCACCTGGCTGAGTCGGCTCTCCACAGCATCTGAGGGCTGGACAGCACTCCACAGCAGGCAGGTGAGGCTGCCTTCACAAGGAGGCCCCGGGACATGAACCCAGGGCCTCCCATATGGTAGATGGGCGCTCATCTGACTGAGTCAAAGCCGCATCCCCCCCTTCATTTTTAATGTAACAAATATGTAATCTAAAGCTTCTTTAAAAATTAAAAAAAATTTAAAAAAGACATGTATGCAACTGTTCATAGCAACTTTATTTGTAAGAGCCCAAAACTGGAAATAAAGTAATTGCCCATCAACAGGAGAACATATAAACAAATGATAGTATATCCATTCAATGGAATACTACCCAATAATAAAAAAGAATAAACTATTGATACTTGCAACAATGTGAATGACTATCAAAATAGTTATGTTGAGTGAAAGAAATCAGGCAAAAAAAGTAAGTAGTTCATGATTCCATTTATAGAAAACTCTAGAAAATGCAAACTAAAGTGACAGAAAGTTTGTATATAGAATATATAAACAATTCCTTCAAATCAATAGGAAAAAGGTAGATAATCCATCAAAAAGTGATGAATTGAACAAATATATCACAAAAAACAACTATCCAAATGACCAATTAATACTTGGGAAAAAAAAAAAGAAAAAAATAAACTTATCATATTGGGTAGTACTCTGCCCATAAGGTAACATTCATCAAATAGTTACCTCCTGACAGGGAAAGAATATTATTTAATACTCAAAGCATTTCCCTTCCTCCGCTTGCTGTGGAGAATCAGCCTACATCCCCAGCTGCCTCACCAGGAGAGTTGTCTTGCCAAGGCCAATTATGTACTGATGGTGGGTGAGGGAGGGACCTAGAGAAGTTGGCAGAGGCCAGTCAGGTTCACATCGGAAATGTCAGAGAAACAATCAACAAGAGAAAAGTAGTAGGTAGAGACATGAGAAAGGGAGACAGGGAAGGAATTTTGTGTGGGTTGAGTTGGGGACTTGGAGAGGGAGAAGAGAGTCTTTGGGAGCAGGTGCAATACATATTAATATCAATCTGTACCTCAATCGAACCTGTTAATCAACAAACACACAAATATTTATGTAGAAAGAAAATAACAGGAAAAGCTGGTTCAATCAGTTTTGCTGTTTGTAATGCGTATGATCTCTCTGAACAATTTTCAATACATCTCAAAACCTATAAAATTGTTTCTTATTTAATTTGGCTGCATTTCTTTGAATGAGATACTAGGCTGTGGCTGACATCTGGGTGAGAAAAACCCAGCCTGGCTTTACATGGGTTTCAACTTGGCATAGGAAACTGAGATTCACACTTTGGTATCCTTCACATTGCCTCCAGGGACTTAGTAGGGACGGCAAATATTTGTTGGACAGAATTGAAATAGCAATAATCTAGGCTTATATACCATCCAATCCAATGTCTTCTACATAGGGAGAGAATAAGACTAACATGAGGTATGTTTTTAGATTTTGTTCTTTTCTTTAGTGGATTTAAAGAATGGTGCTAGAAAATGCACTGTGAGAGAAGGACATTCATTTTTAGGACTATTCCAGAAATTATGCATGGAGGTCATTGAGACTTGTCTGGTTTTCCATTTGTTTTATCTGTAGGAAGCAAGTCACTCCTTATTTCTAACCAGATCCCTCCAAGGATCTTAAAATATTCAAATTGGATTTTTTCAAAGCCCCGAGGCTCACAGAAAAGTCACACACCAGGCCACAGTTTAAGTTAAGCTTCTCTGCTGGAATGCAGTAAAATTCAGTAAAACAAACGTTTTCTTCTTTGTTCATAACACATCCCAGTGGCCTCTGTTTCAGCCGAATTTATTGGGTTTGAAATAAGTGGAATCTTGGATTAAAAGTTTCATGTCAAAGAAGTAACATTTCATTTCAGTGGCTTGGAGAGAAGGATCTCAGACCAATCTGGTGACAGGGAAGGGGCTTCCTGGGAGCAGTAGTGGTCCTAGGCTACTGTAAATGTTACGTTGCTCAGAGGTGAGTTCAGGTGGGCACTGCTGCATTTTAAAAGAACCCACCCCACAGGCTCTCAAAGGACCAGATACTTTCCATTCAATGGACGACAAATGGTTGGAACCTTTGTGAGACGTCCGATTTTATTCCCCACTCACTTACTACTGCCCTTCTAGGAGGCCAATGTGAAACTGTGTTTGTGGCCATGTTAAGGTAGGAGGAGAGCAGTTCTCCTTATTTTTGTTTTTGGAGGCATTTAAAAAATCCTAGGCCTGATACCACCTGTCAAGCATACACTCTGCTATCTCTTAAAAGTGCCACTTGTAAGAACCTCCAGAATCTGCCCCCACTGGGCCAATGTGTTGAGAATTAAACAGATGAACCATGACCCCTGGGGACTGTGTCCAGAGACAAGGACCACCTTGCAGGTTAGGTCAGGGGAACAAAAACAAACACTGCCTGGATCCCCTTAAGTTTGGGGGAAGCTCCCTCTGCCTTGAACCAGTCAAACGTTGTCCTGCTATGTTCTTGTCTGTATAAAAGGAAAGAAAGGAAGAGCTCATGATTCAAAGCTAGTGGCCTAGTGGCCATAGGCTGCTTGCAAGTCTGAAAAACGAGAGGAAAAGAGAAACTTACATTCATGGGCTTGCATTTGGAGAAGTGTTTACATGGCCTTGGCGTGGGGAGTGTCGGCTAGAAGGCTAATGATGTGGTTTGGCTTTGTGTCTTCACTGAGAAACTGAGACAAAGCTCAGGGGACCCATTCATTATATGTTATCTCTTGTCTTTGCCTCTGTGGCAAAATAGGTGCTTGGGGAATGGGCTTCTGAGCCACAGTGAGGGTTTGGGGTGAGGAGAAAAGGAGTGCACAAATAAGTGCCTCCTGCTGTAGAGTCAGGAGAAATCCTATGAAGAACCTGAGGTTGTTTCAGAAGTTGGTTCAACCTGTAAGCCTTTTCTTAAACTCAAAAATATTGTGCACCACTCGCACATGTGAGCATACATGTGCACACATCTATAGTTACACATATGGACATACACACACACGCACATGCTCATGCACACATTCACACACACATGTGCACACATGCATTCATGCACAGACATTTCCCCCAGGGGCAGCTCATCTTTGGTTGTTTTCCTTCTAGTCAAGGGGGAGAGGGTCTCATCCAGTGGGATGGATAAAATGGAGTTATTTTAAAGTGCATTTCCCCTCCCCCTTCTACAGGGGATTGAGGAGGATTATGTGCAGCTTTCATGAAATGTCTTGTGCTTCTCCCTGGGAAAGGAACTGTAAATGTCAAGCCATCAGTCTCTGTGATAACCGCTCGCACAGGTAACTAGCAGCCACCGCAGGAGGGAAGAGCACGGCTGGCTCACGCGCCCGTCAACTGCAGCTACTGAAACCGAGGCCCTAGCAGCCTGCATAGCCAACAGACAGAGAGGAAGACACCTTTTAGAGATGGGGAAGGGGATGGGGGGGGTCTGGCGACACCCCAGGGCCTCCAAACCACCCTGCAGAGGGTGTGGCAAAGCAGAAGCAGCAGCAGCAGCAGCAGGTGCGACCCTTTCACTACTGGAACCCAAACTTCAGGTGCCCTGTGTGCAGTTGGTATTAACAGCACTTCCCAAACCCTAATGTGCAAATGAGCCACCTGGAGATCTTGTTAAAATGAAGTTTCTGATTCAGTAGGTCCGGGGATAGGGCATGAGATGCTACCTTTCTAACAAACTCCCCGGGGACCATGCTGTAGGCGGGCATACCATGCTCTGATTAACAAGATGCTAAGAGAATATCAGGTTACAGGCATACTCTCAGGTAACAGAGCTTCAAAGGAAGGAGAATCAAAATATGTATGAAGATGGGCAAACACATTCAGCTCTCACTTATCCTCACTAGGGGTAGGAGGCAGTCTCCAGATAACTTGCAAATCTTTTAGATTTGGATTTAGTATGCCTGGTATGACTACAAAATCTCTTTCTACAGCCAACAGCTGATGTTGGGCTGCTTGGATTTATCTTAAGGTGGTTTAGCAATTCCTGAGCACACACCAGCTGAGGAAAGGAGCATGCTGGGCAGCAGGGGGAGGTGAGCTTAGAATGCATCTTGGCCAAGGAAGGTCTGTAAACTGGGCAGCCCACATGTGGATTGTTGGAATCTAGGTTTTGTGCTGGATGGTTCTTTCCTGGCTTAGCTAGACAAGGGAACTTAACACGGGGCTCTGACAGTTACCTTCCTTCCCCCCCCCCCCCCCCATCCACCCCAAGTTTACTAAAAGGAAGAAAATTGAGTAGGTAGGAAGAAAGAGAAAACGACACTAAGAGAATGGAGGATGAGATTGTTTGGGTTTCTCTTTTTATTTTTATATTTGGGAGGAGAGAAAAATAAACTTCATAGGACAAATAAAGGAGAAAAACATTAAAAAAAAAAAAAAAGGGAAAAAGAAAAGAGACGGGTGATGGAGGGTGGAAGGAAATCTCCCTGGTAGATAAAACAGATTTGCCGAATATATTACATTCATTAAGATTTTTCTCTGCTTATAATGTGTACTTTTCGGAGGCTTTTCTTAGCATTAACGGACGCTCTGGGAGAAGAGAAAGTTGGCAGAGAGAAGCCGAGCAAATATATAAATAAGCTTTGGAGGTTTCAGAAGTTTTATTTCCCACAATAGAATGCTCTCCAGGCTGGGCAAACTTTTTCTTACTTAAACAAATGCTTTGAAAGACAAAGATTTCATATCGTCAGTGGAACATTCAGACTAATAATTGCCTCTGCTCTTCCTGCCTTGAAGTCTCAACAGCCAGCAGATTTATGATTCACTTTCGGCAATAAGCTTCTTCAAATAAATATCACTTTCCCTGGCTGCAAATTGAGTTTTTGCAAACACACAGAGATAGACTTCACTAACAGGAACTAAGTTTTCTTGGTGTGTATGTATATTTGATTATGAAACACTGTTCCCCCCCCCCCCCCATTATTGGGAAAAATTGACTAGAAAACTTTAGGAAAAGTTCTGGAAGAGCTTGCAGTCTAATGGAGAAGATGGATGTCCAAATAGACACTTTCAACTGAGCATGCAGGACAAGTTTGCTCTGACTGATGAAATTGTTTGACATCTCATTGGTCATTTACAAAAAGAACCAGCCCAGAGAGCTCAAGAGGTATTTTTTCCCCAAAGTTTCCCCCTCCTCTTTAGCCTCAGATTATAGATTCCTGGAAACTATTATGCTTTCTGTAATTTTTAGTAAGATTTTAGGCCTTTCAACCATAATTTTCAGAAATGAGACCTCTCTATTAGGACATTTTAACGAAGCTAAGGATGTCTTAATCTTTTAATAGGACAGTGGGCTCATGGAGTGATATATTAATGATGGTTCTCTCCAGCTCACATGTAGTGCTGCGGGTTGTATCAAGAGCGTTTTATCCTTAATGGTAAATTGGAATGTTTTTATACAAGGGATGCTTTTCTTTCACTTCCATTTCCTATGGGAGGCTGACCGTTAGTGGAAACTATGGAAAAGAAGAAAGCATGCCTCTTAGAGAGTAGTAACTTTCCTCACAAACATAGGTTTTCTCTTGTCTTCTCTTAAAGGATATAGACGTTAAGGACTTTGGGATCATACAGCAGCAAAGTTGGGCTAAATGGATTGAATCTCCATTTTCTCCTAGTTCATGGTAGCTGAGCCCCCAACAATGCCAACCCCCCTACATAGGGACCTTCAGTGCAAGTGAAGACTTGGGATGTGATAGGATACCAAGGAGGGCTTGTTATGTTCTCTGCATCTCCCTCTTTTTCAAAGCACCATACATAAACAGGTGCATGATATGAGCTCTTTGGTGACTAATCAGGTGCAATTTTCACCACTATATTCAAGTTTCCAATAACCATTTACAGAAAGAAAAAGGATCTTCACTCCTAACAGGGTTGCATGTATGCAAAGACTAACTCGGAATGTAATTTATACAGATTGGAAAGATTTGGAGGAACAGAAAATGAGATGCCAAATGTAAGACTATGCTTTATTTGGAAATGCTCACCCATCCATTTAGTACTGACTATAGAATCACAAAGAGATAAACAATAGTAGACGAACAAAATAGGGCCTTGTATTCACAGTTGTTCTGTCTAGCATGTGATAAATAAGCATAACCTACTTTGTAGGGTTGTTGTCAGGTTAAAATGTTATACCTACTGTGAGAGGGCTTTGAAAAGTGTTGACGCAGTTTGCTGTCAGGGCTAGAGACTCTGAAGAAAGACAATTGAAAATGTTGTACAATGATAAGGTATTCATTCAAAAACCACTTATTTGATGGGCAGCTACTATGTCCAAGAACTGTGCTAAATCTAGAAATAATATGGTGAGATAGGTTTCAATTATATTATATCCCATAGGGATATGCAATCCTCAAGAGGAGGGAATTAATTAAAGAGTTATAATAAGGTTTGATAACTGCTATGATGGGGAAAGCACTATTGCTGTACAATAAACCACCCCAAACCTCAGGGCTATGGAAACATTCTCTTACCCATTAGTGAAAGGAACTACAAAGTCACTGGCCTGAGTATGTGGATAGTTTGTGAAGGATGAAGAATTGGGATTAGTGTTGCAACCTCCCACCATGTATGTAGAACATAAGCACCTAATGAGACCCCAAAAATGAGTAGAATTTATCCCAATAAGGAGGTTGGGTTGATGGGACAGGCAGTGGAGCAAATGTTCTAGGCATGGGTAATAGCAGGTGGGCAGTTCTAGAGTCATGTCAGGTTTAAGGACTGAAAGACATCGGTGTGGAAGGACAGAAAGACATCGGTGTGGAAGGACAGAAGAAAACAGTGGTGGAAAGAGACGTGGAGGGCAGGCTCAGGTCAGGAAGGGCCGTGTCTACCTTGTAAATAACTGACTTTGGAGTTTCTCTTAAAGAGCCTTCAGAGTCATTGAGGACTTTTGATTTTATGGTTATTATTTGCTAGTCATCATTGACCTCATGGTCTGGATTTAAGAGAGAATGTTCTTGTTCTAGTTTGCAATCACATATGCAACCAAGTGCACTTTCCTCAATATTTTGATTAGAGTCTTACATTTCACATTATTTGTTCAATGTATTCCTATTCCCTTGGGCCCTCTGATTAATGTCTGTGCACAATCCCATTTTGACCTTTAGTAATTAGAGCAAATATTTTAAGTTCAGCATATTAATTCTTCATGCTGGAAAAGCACTTTCCTTGAGAATCATCATAAATCATTAAAAAAATTAATTGGCCAGTGAGAGGAGGGCCATTTTAGAGCAAATACTGGCAGTCTATCTGGTTACGGGCTAAAGCTCTAGGTGTCAGACACAATTTCTGACCTGCTCAGACCTCTGACCCACTCAAAGCAAAGCAATGTCTTTCTTCTCTCATTCATTGGCATCTTCAATCTTTTAAAGTATTTTAAGGAGGCATGATGGAAGAGCTAGAAGAACTAGATTTTACTCCCCACTCTGCCCTGACTGCTTGGGTGACCTTGGGCCAATTGATCCCACTGAACTGAATTGTTTTTGTCTATAAAATGAGGGTACAAATGCTCCTCCAGAATCTTTCCAATTCCAAAATGTTCTGATTTGTGGATTGTGCTCTGAACATAACGATGATTCCACAAAATGAGATTCATAGTTCTCCGTTCCTGGGATTGCCCAAAGTACCCTTTGCTATTGTACAAAGTCACGAGTTGGGGAGATTCATTAAAGGTAAAGCAGAAAGAAGTTAGGAAGAGGGCATTTGCATGCATGTAGGCAATAAATTAACTTGTTATGAGTTAAGACATCTGCCAAGAAGCATTAGTGAGAATGGCAATGGCTGCTTGATCACCTGGGTGCTGGAGCAAGGGCTGTGTTATGTAATGTGCAACAAGTTAGCTTTCAGCTAAGGATCCTGGGATTCTTATTTACTTATTTATTTTACTTTATATATGCATCTTTCCCCCTAACTCTTGAGATTCATGGTTATAAATCTGAATATTTTCTGCATCATACGATTCTTGGAACAGCAAGGGAATGTCCCCTTCTCTAGCCTGTCAGTGGCCAAGAACTGTGAGTGAGTGTAGGGGGCTACTGTGAGTCAAACTCAATTTCAGAATTTAAATTTACATTGAGGCTGAACTTACTCAGTCTCCTGGACAGCAGTTGTATCAGCCAGTCTCAGAGCCCTTTGTAATTGATGTTTACTTACTTTCTCTTAGGCACAAGAATTTTCCCAGACCTGAGCCTGAAAGGGTAGCAGAGCTCACTCCTCTGTTGTCTTTCCAACATACTACAGTCCACTGATCAGGGCATCTACAATTCAAATAGTTAGAATTTCCCACAGCAACACAAGCACTCAATCCCAAAGATAAATTTCAAGTATTCTAAAGGCATCCCAGTACTTTAAAAGCCAAGTCAGTTATTTCTCAGGGAAGAGTTTGGTTGGTTGTGATTACAGAAATAAATCTGCACTTCATTTTTAGCCCAGTGGCCCATTACAGCTCACGTCAGAGTCTAAGGACCCAAGAATAATGGGAGTCATTTTATGGGAATGAGAGATTAAAAATCACAGACTTTGTCAGTTCAGTGTTTTCCTCCAGCGTTCTTTTCTCAGAGTTGTGTAGACAGTGGCCCTAGAGACCACTCCATTTGAGAAACCTTACCTGTTCTTTGTTTGGTTTTGACCGAAGCCTCAAATCAGCCCTGCCTGCATCTCAGGGCCACCTGATACTCCCAAACAGAGAGGTCATTGAGAGCATGCTCATTTTTAATGCATACATAGTTCCAGAAGTTTTGACTCTTGCTTTCCAACTAAATTTTGTTCCTATACTTAATGGAAAAACAGAATATTGCCTCGGAATGGAAATCCCAGGCAAACAGGATTAAACAAAGCCTGTGCAGGGTCTGCAGAACTTTTGCCAAGATGGAGTGCATCCAAGGGTCTCCTTCACAAGATGCTTCCACAAAGAATGCCACCTGATGTGGTCAACTGGACATTCAGGATCTGGGAAATGCTCCTGAAAGGGATTGGCACATCCAGGTCTGTGGCATCCAGGCTGGGCACCTGTGGGAAGAAAAATTAGAATCTCTATTCCTATATTTATTTCTTTTTAGTTTTAATATACATAATATATCCAGAGAGCCCCACATACATAGAATTTATTTATATAAATATGGTGTGTTCTCCAAGTGTTTTTTACTCATAGGGTGTATGATTAGAAAATTTAGAAACAACCAATTAGTGCCCAATCATCTTTCTTAGTGAGAACTGCTTAATGAGATTTACTCTGAATGCAACTCCTCATTTTAACTTTTTGTTTCTATCTCTTTAGTCCTAAATGCATTTTATTAGACAAACAAACTGAAAAGCTCCGTGCGATCGAAGGAAGGGTGAGGCAGAGGTAGAGGTAATGGGTGGGGAAGCTGAGAAAGTAGTGGTAATTGATCAGAGAGGAGGAGATGATGGAAGGGCAGAGTGGGGACCCTGACCTCTAAGTTTCCTTTTAGGCTTGAGATTCAGTAACCCCAGGTTTTTCCTTATTTCTTTTCACCAGCGCTCATGCGGTTCAGGTGCTGAAGGGCTATGAATTGGTTGTAAGTTCTTATATACGGTGACGCTGAAGGCAGGATTAAGTTTCACAGTGCCATTAACCTCAGAAAAATTGAGAATTGGCTGTAAAAAAGCAAGGCAAAATTGACAATTATTAATGAATATGAACAATTATTAATAATTATTAATGTAAAACAGATACTAAAGTGATAAACACATCAATTAGACTTGTTGAGAACTAGTTCACAGGCACATTCATCAGCTTGAAAACTTCTGCCTGCTTTGCCCTTCCTCCCAGCTGTGTTGGTCCAGGTGTTAGGGTAGGTCAGGTGCTGAGGGCTAGCTCCTCCTGGATTTACTGAATATAAACCCTGTTTTCTATCTCAATTTGTCTTAGCATCTCAGAGAGGTAGTATCATGAGTTGAAATTATTATTACTTTTTTGGTTCTTCTCTTGTATTGATTTATATACCAAACAAATACTGGGTCTTGAGAGGTGAAATTTGCATTCTTCCGTGGTTACCAATAGGAGGCAAATGTTGAATCACTCATTTTAAATATTTGGCTGGTGCTGAAATGAACATGTATTAATATGGCAGGAATAGAGGATAAGTGTATTATACAATTGGGACAGTATGACAATTCATTTATCACCATTTATGAACTACGGATGCATACACTGTCACAAATGAAGATGGATGTATTATCTCTTGAGGTCCCTGACACAGAAGTAATGTGTGTGGGCATATGTGATTTTAATATATATTAACTTGCAAATAACTCTGTGATGCATGCAAGCCATTGCATATGATGGGAGGGGCTGCTTATTAGTCAATACATGGCTTAGATTTAAGAGACCCAGCTGGAATTATATGCTGATTGATCAAGGCTATGCTTGTCAACCTGTTACCTTCTTCTTCTTCTTCTTTTTTGGTCAGGGATTTCTTTTGAGAAATAAAGAAATACTGTGTGTAAGTTAAGACAAGGCCTTGTAGCCCAAGGAAACTGTACTGTGGTCCTAGCCCTAGAAATGGCTCTCTACCTTATAGGTTATTGTAGTTAAGTCTTTGGGAATGGCAACCTGAGGTTTAGGTTTTACTTAATGAGAACATACTTAGTGCTTTTTGTGATAGTTCCAAGATGACCTTGACTGAGGGAAATTACCAGAGTGAGGCCTTTTGCTTGATTCCTATTCTGCTGTCCCTGAGCTCTTTGAGGGTTTGGTCACTTGGACTAGTGATTATGCATCGTTTGGAATTACCGCATGGAACAGAGCTTTGTTCAGATGGCATTCTGTAAGAAGGCTATTTCTGTTTTACCCCTTCTGGATCCCCAAGTGATGTTACTGTTTAAATAGAGTCCACTTACTTTAGTTAAATGTGTCTACTGATTCCTGTAAAGGATCTTGAACTGGGGACTTCATAGAGAAGACAAAAGGACTTACTGGGAAGGACTAAGCTAAGCTCAGTAATGAAGATAATTGCACAGCCTATTACATGTTATGTTATGAAAATAGAATTATTTTTTAAAATAATACATTTTATAATAAAAATATTGAACATTCACTGTATTCTAGGTCCTCTGGTAAGTGCTTGACCCTTTTGCCTAAGCTACATTAATCCCGTGGAAGCTAAATTTATTTTTCCCATTTTACAGATGAAGGTTTATAGAGATAAATCATTTGGCCAAGGGATCCCAACAGAGGCAGGGTTCTAATTTAGGGAGTCTCTGGTTCCCAAACTGAGAATATTCCTATTCTCCCTCTTCACTAAGAGGCCAGTGATCACCATTAAGCCATATGGCTAAGCAAATAGTCCTAGTGCTGATCTGTTGTGGACTGTCTTCTAGAAGGTGTTCATGTTATTAACTCATGAAGCCTGTGCTGCTTTTGGGATGTTTTGCTTTGGGGCCTTTGCTACTCTTCTTTGTTTATATGTTCCCTGGACATGCAGACACAGGGGCTACCTGGCTTGATAGTTGAGAGAGGTTGGGCAATGCTTCAGCCCTTTGTGTTTGTGATATCTCTGAGGGACCCACATCCAACTCTAGTGGGGATCTTCTCTCTTTGGATGTTGTCTATGTGGGAGGAACCTGCCAACATCTTTCCCAGGCTGTGGCCTTTCCTGTTTAGGGTCAGGACTGAAAACAGAACTTCCCATTACTGTAAACACCTTTCTCCCCCAGCACAACCAAGAAGTAGCTCAGGGTCATTATTGTGTAATCACTCATACCCAATATCATGTGGATTTCACTTATAAAATGGTTGTTTTTATATTTCAGTATTTACTAAGTGAATGTTCATCTTTTTAAATGTTTATATAACATAAAAAGTTGTACTTATAGAGACTATTTTCTAAGCAAAAAACCAGAATGTTACCGGGCCTGCTTAAAAAAGTAACAGGATATCTGAAATGAAGACTATGCAGAAATCTGGGCTGCACAGTCACTGTAAGTATAGTAAAAGGAGCACAGGACTTGGGAGTGATCTGGTTTCCAATTCCAGTTGTATAAGTAGCTTGCTGTATGATCTTGGGTGAGTCACTTAATGTTCCCTCACTGCATTTCTTAATCTGTACAATGAGAAAAAGACACATGCTTAGAACACTCCCCCATGTAGTGGTAGCTCAAATGAGAATGCACACGCAGTCATGAATTTATCAGACATTTATGGAGCATCTTTTATGTGTTGAACAATGTGCTTGACCCTAGAGATCTGAAGATGGGTGAGATACAGCCCTGATCTCCCAGGTGTCCCCATTCCTCTCCACGAGAAGCTCAGAGTCTTGGGCACATGAGATTTCAAGTCATGTAAAGGTAATTTGTAAACTCCAAAGCAATTGATCAAGTTGGTCTGTGAAGAAAGGGTTCTACGGTCAATAAGTCTGGGAAATGCTGTATTCAATATCCTTAGAAATTAACAATAAACATAAGCCTATCTAAAGCTCTGATAAGTCATACAGCAAAGAAGCAACTTTAACTCAGTCTAACCTAGTTTGTTCTAGGCGTAGAAGAAACATTTTTGCCCTTTTTTATTATATATATATATATTTTAAAGATACATAGGTCCTATAAAATGTTACATTAAAAAATATGAGGTTCATATATACCCTACTTCCTCTTCCCTCCCCCTACTCCTCCCACATCAACAACCTCTTTCATCAGTGTGGCAAGTTCATTGCATTTGATGAATACATTTTGGAGCACTGCTACACAGCATGGGTTATAGTTTACATTGTAGTTTACATTCTTTCCCAGTCCATTCAGTGGGTTATGGGAGGATATATAATGTCCTGCATCTGTCCCTGCAATATCATTCAGGACAACTCCAAGTACGGAAAACACCCCTGTATCACACCTCTTCTTTCCTCTCCCGTGGCCACTGTCTCCACATCAGTGATATAGTTTCTCCATTTCTAGAGTCACAATAGTTCTGTAGTAGAATAGCAGTAAGTCCACTCTAATCTATATTTTATTCCTCCATCCTGAGGACCCTGGGATGGTGATGCCTACTCACCTCTAAATCAAGAGGGGGCTTAGATCCCACATGGATGATGGATGGGATTCTCCTGCTTGCAGTTGTAGACTCTCTTGGTTCCTTGGTGTGGTTGACCAACCTCTCTTCCTTGTATGAAATTGTAAAATACTATACAGATGTGGATTTCATTTTATATCATGATTGTGTTTCATATTTCTACATTTATTAAGCAAATGTTCTAAGGCCCCAGAAGACAGTGCTTAAAACTCTAATCTGCTTTGCTCAATGTCCAATTTAACGCCTCTCTATGACCTTAATAACTTTTAAATTATAAGAATAGAGGTTTAAGACCGTGTCTTAATTTGGAAATTGGGTAACCTACGGTGAGGAAACATTCATTTTCTATGTTTAAAAACTGTTTATTAAGTGCCAACATTTAAAACAGATTTAACAAAGGGATGGGGGAAGACATTATGCTTTTGAGAACACCAAATGGAAGCAGCTAAGTGATAATACAGATTTGTCCTGGAAGTAGGAGCCTGAGGTTATGACAAAATTGTACCCAGTAGATTAAGCATTTGTTGGAGTGGAAGTCTCCTAGATGGATGAGTCTTTTGATGGCAGCATATTTCTGATAGTGGACTATTTGTAGGGAAGAGAAGAGCAGAGAGCTCCATGTTGGGTGAGTTTTAGTTTTAGCCAGGGAATAAGATAGAGGTATTGGTGCTGCTAGAACAATTGTGAGGTAAAATGAAATGCTAAGTATAGAAGCTTGAGTGATAAAGGCTTTTTACACTTAGTGGTTGCTACCAGCAAGTCTCCTCCCCAGGTCTCTTGGTGAGGCCAGCAGGTAGAAATGGCAGGGCTGTGACTTTCCTCTTATGTTGCATCAGTGAGGAAATAGGGTACAATAAACCCAGATTGAATAAAAGAACAATTGAGCACAGTTGGAGTAGTAGAAGTTAGTGCTTAGAAAATTCTTTCTTTTCACTCTTAAAAAAAAAGCTTTTATACTTACATGTTCACTGTAAAACTTTTAGAAAATATAGACAAAAAGGAAGATAAAAACAATCACAATACTATAATTAAAGAGAGTATATCAGTTACCATTTTGGAGTACTTTTTTGGTAGATATTTTGCAGATATTTATATATATACACATAATGCATACTATTTTATAACCTTACTTTTACACTTAATAGCATGATATAAACATATTTCTGAGTCCTTGCATATTTGTCCATATAGGCTTAATGGCAACATAGTGTTCCATTTCATGTATGTATCATAATTTATTTAAAGAATTCCTATTGTTGGGTATCTAAGCTATTTTCAGTTTTTACTAACTTAACTTGCACTCATTGATTATTATTGAGGCTGATTTCTTAAAAAGTTTTAAAATGACTTTTCAAATGTTTGTTGACCATTTATGTTTCCCTTATGAATTGATTTCTGGTCCTTTGCCCATTTTTCTATTGAGGCAGTCATCTTTTTATTGATTTCTAAGAACTCTTCATATATTACCACTGCCATGTTTTAGATAATCTCTTTAATTCTTACTTTAATAATCTTTTGTTCTTAAGCTCCCATGGATATTTAATTTGTAATTTCAGTTTATCATAATAGGAAGAGTGGCTAAGTGGTTCTAGTCTTTCATCCTTAAGTTCCCCGTGTTATTGACAGAAACCTGAATGATTGCATCCTCTGCTGCTCAATAACAGCCCAAACTTGCAGAAAACTTGGGGTGGTCCGCAGAGATAACTGTTATTAGTTAGATGGCATGACTCCTAAGTTAACAAATTATTTAGCCTTACGTGAGGGCAGTATTTTTCTGACCTATAAAATTCTTCCTTGGCTCATGTTTTCAGATAAGGACAAGTTTCAGAGTTTAGCCTATCCATAGATGCTGACATGTTTTCTTCTTTCAAAATAACATGGCATTTTGGCTTATCCCATTCAACAAAAACTTGCTAGAAGTAAGAATATTTTATATATGCCATATATAGATGCTGCTTATTCTCCCAATACTGAAAGATTTTTAAAAACTTTTCGCATATTTCCAAAATTGTTCACAGTGATCTTTTTATTTCTCTTCCTGCTATGAAAATTGAAGTCAATTAATGCAAACTCTATTGAGTAGAATTAATGTTTATATTTTCAATTCTGTAAGAAGAAAATTCAATATGCCATAAAAAGTTTTTGGTAAAGGATTTCTGCCACTCAGTGTAGAAGATTCAAATTTTAAAATTGTTTGGTGTCATTTGAATAGTGGCTAAAATTTTTGGAAGCTAATAATAACTAAGTGTCTCAGATGTGCCTACAACTGAAAGCAGGAGGATTGTATTCAGCATCCATGTGGAATCTAAGCCCCCTCTTGTTACAGATGTGGAGTGGACACAACCATTCCAAGGTCTACAAGATGGAGGAATAGAGTATAGATTAAGTGGATTTATTGATAATCTATTCATGAACTATTGTGATTAGTAATCGAAGAAAATGTGGCATTGGTGTGGAGAAAGTGGCCATGGTGGCTGCTGGAGGTAGGGAATGGGAGGAAGAGATGAGATGTGGAGGCATTTTCGGGACTTGGAGTTGTCCTGGGTGATGCTGCAGGGACAGATACTGGACATTGTATGTCCTCTCATGGCCCACTGGGTGGAACGTGGTAGAGTGTGGACTATGATGTGGACCATTGACCAT
This sequence comes from Dasypus novemcinctus, assembly GCF_030445035.2. Taxonomy (NCBI): domain Eukaryota; kingdom Metazoa; phylum Chordata; class Mammalia; order Cingulata; family Dasypodidae; genus Dasypus; species Dasypus novemcinctus. The sequence goes on along the minus strand of NC_080684.1, from coordinate 82,274,285 downwards.
GAGGTGCAGTGGTGCTCTGAGATGTATTCACCAAATGCAATGAATGTCTCATGATGATGGAGGAGATTGTTGTTATGGGGGGAGGAGTGGGGTGAGGGGGTGGGGGGTATATGGGGACCTTATATTTTTTGAATGCAATATTAAAAAAAAAAGACAGAAAAAGATAGACAATTAAATATAAAAAAAATATAACTAAATGTCAGGCACTCTAACAAGTCTTACCTCTCTCTTTTTAAGGAGATGTTCTCATATGGAATGTTTTGAATACGGAACACGAAAATATTAGTTAGCAATTCCAACATCATGATTCAGGCACCCAGTTTTCCATAGATGTTGGGTTTCAGAAATGTGTATGTGCTGAAAATGTGTATGTATATTTATGTGCATAAGTATATTAAATTTTATTATGAAAATTTCAAGTGTAAATAAAAATAGTACATATAATGTAATCCTCAGATAAATATCGATGAGCCTCAGCAATTATCAATGCTTTTTCATTCTTGTTTTATTCAATTTCCCCACTTTTCTCCCTGGTATTTAAAAATAAAACAAATTCCTGACATTTTATTTCACCTGTAATTACTTCAGTATGCATCTCTACCTTTAAAAAAATAACCACCAAACTTCACAATTATCAGTCTTGTATCTTCTAAATCTGCTATATTAAACACTTCCTAATTTTCTCAGAGATGTTGTTTTACATTTGATTTGCTCAACTCAGAAATCAAAGAAAGCCCACATGAAGTATTTGATTGGTATGTCTCTTAAGGTTCTTATTCTGAATATCCCTCCTTCTTCTCCTTTTTTGTATGCTATTGATTTGTCAAAGAAACTGGTCATTTGTCTTTAAAATGATCCAATTTTTGGATTGTGATATTGCTTAACCTTTTCCTCCATTCCTTGTGGTTAGAATTAGAGGGTTTATTAGAATCAGGTTTAATATTTTTAGGCAAGACTATTTCATAGGCTATGCATGTACTTCCCATTGTAGCACATTACGAGCACCTCATGTCTAATTGTCCCATCTTTAATGATACAGTTGGTTAGTGAGTTCAGAAGTTGTCAACATGATCCCTCTATCACATTTCCCAACACTTCACTTGCTGGTTTTGGCATCCATTGATGTACATTGTCTTGTTCCATTATTTCATCAGGGGTTGCAAAATGGTGATTTTTGAATCCTATTATTTCTTCTGCAATTATTAGATGGAGTTATTATTTTTTTGATTTTTAAAAATATTTCTATTTATTTTTAAAAGATATAGATCACACAAATGTTACTTTAAAAACAATAGGAGCTTCCCATATGCCCCACTTCCCATATCCCCACTTTTCCCACATCGACAACTTCTTTCATTAGTGTAGTAGATTCATTTCATCTGATGAATACATTTTGGAGCTGCTACACAGCATAGATTATAGTTTACATTGTAGTTTACACCTTCTCCCAGTCCATTCAGTGGGTTATGGCAAGATATATAATGTCCTGCATCTGTCTCAAGTCCTGAAAACGCCCCCATATCATACCTCCTATTTCCTCTCCCTGCCTTCAGCAACTCAGTGGACACTATCTTCACATCAATGATATTTCTTCCATTGCTAGAGTCACAATAATTCTATAGTAGAATACCAGTAAGTCCACTCAAGTCTGTATTTTATTTCCCCTTCCTGAAGACCCTTGGATGACAATGCCCACCACACCTCTCAGTTGAGATGGGGCTTCAATTCCACATGCCTGGTGAATAGGACTCTTGTGCCCACAGCTGTAGACTTTCTCATTTCCTTGGTGTGGTGGTTGTCCATCCTCACCTCCCTGTCAGTTAACCTGGGTAAATCCAATGAACTGTAGAGTAGGTACTACAACATCGCTCAGGCTCAGGGCCCAGTTGGCACATGGATAGCCCAGAAATTCAAGTGTCCTGGGCATACACCAACCCCAGCAACAACCACAGGTTCAATAAAAGGGGAAGAAGAGGCATCTGAAGAGAAGTCACATCTGAGTCCGACTCAGGAACACAAAGTAGAGCCCACTGGCAAGGTACCAAACTCTGGAGCCATCTGCCATAACCGTAGGACCTGGGTATCTCTGTACCCTCAGGAGCACCACTACCTGGGGTTGTATCTACTTTGGCTGTCTCTGAGATCCTGCTAAGATGTGCATAAGCGTGAACCCTCTGATGACCTCCCAACTCATTTTGAAGTCTCTTAGCTATATAAACTCATTTGTCTTTACCATTTCCCACTTTTATTCAGGGTCTTTTTCCAGTTGCATCACGAGTCAGTGCTTGGTAGTAATCCCTTGGTGCCAGGGAGGCTCACCCTGGGAGTCATTTTCCATCCTGGGGAAAGTTAAAGCATTTTTATGCTGAGTTTGGCTTAGAGAATGGCCACATGTGAGCAACTTTGAGGCTCTCAGGAGGGAACACTTAGGCAGTCTGCAACACTAAACTAAGTTTTTCAAGCACAAAAGGCCTATAAGTATAGTCATCAGTATCAAGGGCCCATCATTGGACCATCCTTCTTCACTGGTCATTTCCCTTGTAGTTGGGCAATTGTTGCTGTTCCATTGGAGAATGTGGCAGGGCTCCCCAGGATGGGAACGCAGCACTCCCTCAGTTGTTGTGTGAATCTCTACCCACTGTGTCAATACCCAACGAACACTGGAACATAACTATATACCCTATATGCATGCCCAGGTGAACTCCCTCACATGCTTCCTCCATCAATGACAGCCCACACAAATGCTCCTCCCCTGCCATAACTGAACTCCTCTGTGATCCACACTTCTTAAAAAATAAAGCCTAATATATTGCCAAACTCAATTAATAGGACAATGAAATAGTAACAATAGATTTAAACCTTAGAAATAAAATACATAATAATTTTGAAAAAACTAAAATAAAGGAAAAAAATGAGATATTAAAAAGTGAAAAATAGTATAAAAAGTTTTTTTTGACACTTTGCCTTTCATCACTGTAATAGGTGGTGGATGGGGAACATTTGGCACAGGGTGTACCTGGGGCAGACTTCTATGGAATGTGTTAGTGCTCATCTTGTCATAGTGTATTATATGGGTGTATTGTATGGTGGAAACCCATACACTGAGTGGGAAGGTGTTGTACCCCCATCCTGGGGAAGCCCGATGTTCTCAAACAGAGGGGAGGGTGTCTCTTGAGAGCATGGGGGGCTCCTAATGGGGGAGGACAGACTAGTGTGTCAAGTCCTCACATTTTTTGCAAGGATCTATGAATCTTGTCCTTCAGGCAGTGGAACCTGGTTGTCACTGTGAGCCCTGAGGGGAGGGGAAGAGAGGAATAGAATAGATGGAAGAGGGGTAAATTGGGGGGCAATGGAAGTGTTCTGCATGATCATGCAGTGATGGATACAGGCCACATTAAATTTCATCAAAAATTTATAAATGTGTACAGTCTAAAATGTAAACCATAATGTAAACTACTGACCATGATTAGCTATGTTTCAATATTTGTTCATCAGTTGTAACAAATGTAACATCCACATGTGAAAAGATCATGGGTGGGGAAGGGGGAAAAGGGGGGGGATGTTTGGTATATGGGAGTCCCCTATATTCTGTGTGTGACTTTACTGTGACCTAAAACTTCTTTGAAGACATAATGAAAAAAAAAGAGATAAGACTCTGAGGAAGAAATGGAAGAGATTGCCTTGCTACTTTACATACAGCTGGAGTTATTTTTTAACAACTTCAATTTCTCAACTATGTGGGTATATAGAAATATACTTCATAGTGGAAAGGGAAGATATGTACTTCATTCTTTCCCATTATTTGTCAATTTTCAGAATAATTAGTTGGTGGCCCTACCAACCTCTAAAAGTAACCAATGAAGTTTTATAAAATATCATGATGAACTCATGGAGTTTTAGATATTTGATGTGTTTCAATCTATTGCTTTCATTACTCTTCTTTATAGTGTCCTGTCTTTGGCCATGTCATGGTTATGCTCATATTGTCCTATCTTAGGCTACAGGGAGCTCTTCATCTTTTATCCTTTCGAAATGACCATGCTAGTCTTTGATATCATATATTTATATGTATTTTAAATAGCAGCCTCACTCTACTTAGGCATCTTTCTTTAATGCAAGCACTGAAATTATTCTACCTCACTGAATTGGCATCTTTGAAAGGCATGTTAAACTTTACTGAGAATTTAATTCTTCTCAGGCTTAAATTTTACACTGAAAAAATGAATCCAGGTATCTAGCAGGCTCTCAACCAACATGTATTGTTGAATTAAATTCTGCTTTTTAGCACCACATATTTCAAACACTAATGTAAACAATATATGGTCCTCGGGTAATTTAGCTCATTTCCACAAACATCTCTAAACCCACACATATTGTTTTCTCTTAAAGGAGCTTAAACACACACCCTATCAAGCTTAAAAATAGCTTTGTGCAATTGTTTCTGTCATTTGGTGTATTAGCATTCTCCTCACAGTGCTTTGCTTATATAAATTTAACAAGATGTAAGGTTGATGCTGAGAGAAGTCTTTGGACAGATTCGTTACCTTAGCAACCTTGCCCCAGACTTCGACGGCCCTCACCCAGCTACAAAGTCCTTCACTGGCTAACGAGACACTCTTAATGACAGCTGGCAGAAACTCAGGTCTGCTGACAAAATGACTTGTTATCTGGGCAGTAACCTTTGGAGGAATATTATCTTTATAAGATTTCCAAAAGAATCCAAACACTGAATGCTGTTCCACTAATAACTATATTCATAAGACCATCATGCTTAAGTGCTTCTGGGAAAGCATTAGTAACAGGAAATTAAGTGTTAGGGAATAATTGCTAACCTTGCTGCATAAAATAGAAGCTGGTCGCCCAATGATTTTGCATTGGTAGCAGCCATTAGATGCCACTGTCCTGTGTAATTGAAAAATTGTTTGTATAAAGGAAATATTGTCACTGCCTCATTAGTCCCAACATATAATTGTATTAGGAAAATCCGAATGCCCTTTTGAGGTTCAAATTACACATATAAATTTGATGTCTAGTGGTGGCAATGGTAAAAAAGAAATCAATCTTTACCTGTGCAAAGACTTAAGATTATCATAGGAATGTTTTTACAGCTACCACTTCTAGAAAGCTCTGTGTGAATAAAATCACAATCAGTTAGTTATTAGTTTATTTATTCACCATCTACTAGAGACCAGTGCTGTCTGAGGCAGTAGGAGTGATATCAAATGAATAAAACCTACCCTTTGCCCTTAAGTTGTGTGATAGCATGGCAGGGGAATGTTTCAGTTCACTGTCATCGACAGAAATTGATTAAGCACTTTGGGTTTTAACTCATCAGTAACTCAATGATATTCTCTTGGTTAACACCAGATGATCATAGCACTTGTTTACAGCTGGCACCCATTCTGATTAGTTAGTGTCCATGCTGTGCAACTGACGAAAGTCTGAAAGTGGATTGTGGGTCTTTGCACATTCAAACTTTGGATAAGGGATTAAGATTTGTTTCTAAGCTGCTTGAAACCTTTTCCCCTGACTCAACAAATCTTATCTTGTAATGAACCAAAGAGCCATGACTTTTAGAAGTAGGAAGATTCTCCTAGCCCTGGCATTTGCTGATGAGATGTTGCTTGTTCTTGCCCATCTGGTTATTTCTGTTTTGGCTGCTGTTACTTAGTACCTTGATTTGGACACAAGTATCATTTTGCTGATTCTGGGCCATGTTAGATATGGTGTAGTAGGTTGAACAGTGTGCCCCCATCCAAATTCATTCCTCTCATAACCTCACAATGTGACCTTATTTGGTAATAGAGTCTTTCTAAACATGCTTAGTTAAGAGGAGGTCATACTGATTAGAATGGGTCCTAAATTCAATAATTGGAGTGCTTATAAGAAGAGAAGATACAGAGAGACACAATCACAGAGAGAAAACGACCATGTGAAGATGGAGGCAGAGACTGTAGTGATGCGTCTACAAGTCAAGAAATGCCAAGGATTGCTGGGGTCACCAGCAGCTAGGAGAAGTCAGATGGAACACATCCTGCCCCAGAGCCTCCAGAAGGAACCAACTCCAAGGACCCCTTGATTGTGGACTTCTGACTTTTGGAACCGTGAGAGAATAAATTTGTTTCAAGCCACCCAGTGTGTGGTACTTTGTTACAGCAGTACTAAAAAACTAATACTTATGAGACTCTCTGGAGGCTGTTCCTGGCCCCATCTGCCTGCACTTGTTCTGTGTCAACATACACTATTTATTTGCTGGTCCATGGTCAGTGATCCTTCTCTTATTCCATGGAAAGAAAAGTTGTTTTACTTTAAAAAGTTTGCTAATGTGGCTAAATAGTCCATTAAAAGAATTCACAAATAACAGGAAACATGATTAGAACAGTTGTGCTCATGCCTAAGCAGATTCCTGATTCCAAAATGCTTTATAAGATTTGGAAATATTAATATGATTTTTGAGGAATTAAAAAATAAAAATGGTTTGCTTCTACACTTCTGGAGTTTTATTATAATTTTGTTTATTGGAACTGTTTAATCTCATTTGTTTTATTAGATCATTTGTTACTGCTCTATGAGATTCCAATAAACTCTTTAATATCAAAACTTAGAACTCATCCTCCCTAATGCTTCTCCATAAGTCTTTAACCCTATCCTGCCATCACTTTTCAGCAAAGCAGATCACCTAGACATTGGCTGATGATTTCTTTATTTTTCTCTTTAAGTGGGTAGGAAACATTATTTGAAGAAACCAGTTATAATGCAATGCAACACAGTACAGTTAATCAAATTACCCCTTCTGAATATGGCAGCTGAGAATATTTACTCTGGAAATATCTGTTTTCAGAATGATTCTTGAAATCAAATACCTGTAAACATAACCAAAACTGTCTCTGTCAAGAACACCTCTAGAGGTAGGAAAAAATGATTTTCCAAACGAATTAGCATTCTAGTCCTTTCTTAAGGCTAAATTATGCCTTCATTGTATGTTTGCAATATCTCTGTGGTCAAACATTTTGCTTGCTGAATGCATCATTAGTCAAGTTAGGCATAACTCTCCAAACCCCAAACATTTATAAATTCAGCTTAGATATCTGCTTAAAGGCATTTCAGTTTTTTACAATACTTTTCCTTTGAGTTTGAAAAGGGGGCAGAGTGTGGGAACAAATGCAATGGAAAAATGTGCATTTCTGATTCCTTTCTCTTTCCTATCCTCTTCTACCCAAAGGGTCACCAAGTCTTATTGATTTTACCTTCTTAATACAGAATTTTTCCCCTCTCCACTGCCTAGTTTGTGCCCACTATCATTTATTCCCTGGGTAACAGCAATTTAGCTTCCCACTAGTTAACTCTGTACAAAGTTTGTCTCTCTTGAAGCCTCTTTCTAGAATGATGAACCTAGAACCCAGATATGACCATCTCATTACATTGTTCAGAACTTTTGATATCTTTGGTGTCAAGTCTGAGGTCTGTAGCATGTACTACAAAGCCTTCAAGAAGTTGTCCTAGCTGAATCTTCTTGGCTCACATTCCTGTTTTGGATTTGATGCTCTAGCAACAGCTTGCCATATACTCTAAGCTGTTTCTAATTTCCATTTCTTTGTCTTGACCCAGAAAAGGTACTTTCTTAATGTGTGTTGATTCATTGGCAACCCAAACAGAAGAAAGCTCATGTGCCATGGCTGGGGCCCAAGCAGGAGGCCAGTGTAGTGGACAGAGCATTGGGCTTTGCTGCTGGGTTATATTTGGGTCCAAATTCCAACTATACTTTTTATAGCCATTGGATCTTTTCACCTTGGGCAAGTATCCTAGCTTTCATTGGTTATAATGAGGATAAAATTTAGCTTGTGTGTAGTACACAGTAAAAACTTGGGAAATGCTAGTTTCCTTTCTTTTTAAAAATGCCATCAAATTCTGAAGAGAGCAGCCAACTCTGCTTAGTAATGCTTCAAATCACAGTTATAGCTGGTTACTTGTCCAGTGCTGCCCCATATGCCTGCATTAGCAACAAAACACAGAAAACATAAATCTTGACGTTCATTTTATTGAGAATGGCATATTAAATTTTGTTGTCTATGAGTAACATTTTGGTGGAATTTTCCTACTAAGTTTCTTCTAGAAATGATGCAGTAGGAAAGGGGACTTTGGGCTGCAATTTTAGAAGAATGGTGAGTAACGGAGAAAACAGGAGGACCAAGAGTGTAGGGTACATATTAGGAGGGAGAACAAAGTGAATGCGAAAGCACTAAAAGTGGATTTGGTGGCACGTGCAATCTGAACTACTGTAAAGATTTGCCTGGGGCCTGCTTTTATAGAGAGATTGGGAAAGGTTAACTAATTCTGTGTCAGCGTTTCAAACTTGGAAAATCAGGAATGCCTGGCCATGGTCCCTTACCTAGAGCCAGACCTCATGATGAGAAAGTAAAGAGGAAGAGAAGCAGATGGGAGAATCAGGAGCAGATGCAAGTTACTTAAAAGGAATACAATAATTCAGCAGGAAAGGGGTAGAAATTCAGCAACTTATTGGGTATGACATTTGAATAAATTAAACAAAACAGAACATCTAGGAAATATATCAGATAAGAATAGGAATATGAGGGTGAAAGGTGGCAGAAAAGGAAAAGGAGTAGATGAAAAAAAAATAGAGCAAAGAGAAGTCATTCACATTTAGTGTATGTGTCCAACACCCAGATTTTCACCGTATTAATAAAAAATTCAATCATACGTATTTGCAAATAACTACACATCCAGGTTAGGTAGAAAAAAATGTCTTATTTACTGAAATTCACCTCTTCATGGCACACACACACTCAAATGCACACATTCACACCTACACAATCATATCCTCTCACAGATTGAATCACACGCACATGCACTCAGGCACACACAGATATACATAACCACATCATTTTTTCTCTTAATGTTTTTGTGGGATAAATTTTTGGATTTAGTTTGCTTCACTGAAAAGATAACAAAAGCTTTTAAAAATATACATGTTTCTATACAAGAAAGATCAATTTCTTATTTTAATTGTTCATTTTTTATCTGTACCTGCTATAGGGGTAACAGGAGAGCCCGGGGTGGAATTGTAGATGGATTAAAGAGTTGGACAATGCTTGTGGGAAGACAGAAGATAAATCAAACCTAGATGAGCTCTAAGGAAAGAGGGTGGGTAAACAGCTAGATCTGAAACATGAAATTACCTGTTTAATAGAGGGATAACTATTTATTAAAACTTTAAAAAAATACACTTTATTTTTAAAGAAGTTTTAGATTGCAGAAATGTTGCATTGAAAGTATTAGGGGATTCCTATATAATTACCCCTCCTACTTCCATATTTTCCCTATTAAAAATACCTTATATTAGTGTGGTACATTTGTTACAATTGATGAGCCAATATTGAAGCATTGCTACTAGCCAAGGTCCATAGTTTACATTATGGTTTACACTTTGCACTGTATAGTTTTATAGGTTTTGACAAAAAATGTCTAATGGTCTGTATCTGCCATTGCAATATCTTGCAGAAAAATTCCAAAAATACCCTATGTTCTACCTATTATTCTTTCTCCCTCTCCTCAGAAACTCTGGTAAACACTGTCATTATATCAATATTGCAAGTTCTTCCAATACTACAACACTAATAAGTCTACTTTGAACCGTGGTTGTATTCCCACCTTATATTTATTCATTTCTCAATTTTGAGGCTTCTGCTTCAGACTAGGAGAGAATTTAGATCTTATGGGGCAGGTGGAGGCAACTGTTTTTCTTGCAGTTGTAGATACTCTTTGTTTTTTTTGGGGTGGGAGTTGTCTGTCATCATCATTTTGTTAGCTGTCCTGGGCGAGTCTGATGAACCAGAGTAGGTACAGGCCACGATTCTGTTGAGATTCAAGGCTCAATTGTCATATGAACAGATCAAAGATTTAAGTCTCTGGGACATATATTTAATGGGTGTAGTGCTAATTATAGGTTCAAATAAAAAGAAGAATCTTGAGTAGGGAAATTATAAATGAGTCTAACTCTGTTGTACTGGGGAAGCAGATTATCATATATTCCAGGGCAAGGCCCACTGATGGGGTGCTAATTTCATGAGGCTACGTGCCTTTTGTATAGTGTCTAAAGCCCTCAAGAACATCCCTGTATGAGGTTTTGTAAACCATGGCAGTGGGATCTGCCTGAGACATGCTTAGGTGTTACCTCTGAAATGACCTCCTGACTCACTTTGAAATTTCTTAGATGTAAAAACTCTTTTGTATTTAATGTTTCTCTCTTTTGGTCAAGGTCTTTTTCCAAATGCATCACTGGTTAGTGCTTGTTAGCAATCCTACAGAGCCAGGGAGGCTCATTCCTGAGCTCATGTCCCACATTGAGAAGAAAGTTGTGAGTTTATTTGCTGAGTTTGGCTTAGAGATAAGCCACATTTGATTATTAGGGAGGTTTTCATGAGCTAACTCTTAGACATTGGTTTTTATCTGGCTAAGTTTCACTTTTACAAGAATAAGGTTCATAAATAGAAGCATCAATATGGAAGGCTTGGCATATTGGTCTGTTTAAAATACATAAAATACTCTATGACAACAAACACAATTATTCTCCCTAGCGGCATGCCCCATGTGCACTCTTCCCCACACATCCACACATCCCCCACTACTAACCCTCTGCGTATTCCCCTGCGTAGATCCTGCAAGAACACTTGCACCATTGTATTCTTCACCACAGCTCTTGGTCTCTCCAGAGTTCACCAAACCACACATTAACCTATTCCTTCATCAAACCCTACCTGAGTTCCATGGATTACCCAACTATCCCCATTTTCCTACTCCCACTCCCACTCCCACTCCAGCACCATCAAACCCCTCCTATTGCTGGATCACCTTCACCTCCTTCCACTCCCAAACCATCACCATCCACTTTCATCAGAGATTCTGCCCAGATTGAGCATTGGCTTACCACTCTATAGTCTCTTTCTATCTCTAGTAAACTTTCTTCTAGACTCTGCCTCTGTGAGTCTGTTCAATATCCTTAGTTCTTATCAGTGAGATTATTCATTTTTTGTGCTTTAGTGAGTGATTTACTTCACTCAACATAAGATCTTTGAGGTTCGTTCATACTGTCATGTGTCAGTACTTCATTCCCTCTTACAGCTGAGTAATATTCCATCATATGTGTATGCCACATTTTGTTTATTCATATGTCTGTTGATGGAAACATGGGTTGCTTCCAACTTTTGGCAAATGTGCATAATGCTGCAATGAACATTGGTGTGCATATATCTTTTCATGTACCTGCTTGCAATTCTTTTGGGAATATTCCTAATAGTGGGATTGCTGGATCATATGGCAATTCTATACTTAGTTACCAAAACATATTCCACAGTTGTTGCACCATTCTACATTCCCACTAGCAGTGGGTGAATTGTACCTATTTCTTCACATCCTCTCCAACACTTGCTGTTTTCTGTTTCTTTTAAATAGCAGCCAATTAGTAGGTGTAAGATGAGATCTCATTGTAGTTGATTTTAAACAAAATTTTATTGACATATCTCATTCATTCATGAACATACATAAGCAATAAATGTATAGCAAAATTTGTGAATTTATGAAACAAATGTGCATATCATCATACAAGGCTCCCATACATTTCCCACGAAAACACCTTGCATTGTTGTGAAACATTTGTTACGAACTATGAAAGAGCTTTGTCAAAATATTACTACAAACTATATAGCTCATATCTTATATTTGCAGTATTTTCCCCCCAACCACCCAATTATTAACATCCTATATTAGTATCATATATTTGTTATCGATCAGGAGAAAATGTTCTTATATTGGTCTTGTTGACCACAGTCTATCATCCACCACTAAATTCCCTGTGTTTTATTATCCCATGCTTTGTATAATCCATTCAAAATGTGCATTCAGTGGCTCTCATTTTCAACACAGAGTTGAGCTGTTTTCACCTCCGTCAATTTTAGAATGTTTTCATTACTCCAAAAGGAAAATTCCCATAGCCCCTTTTACCCATTATTGTTGTCCCTAAATATTGAAAAAATATCTTCTTTCCATTGCTGCAAAATATTACAATATTGCTGTTAACTATTGTTTATAAATTGCATTAGTTGTAATTTTCCCATGTATCACCATATTCTTAGCACTGTGTAAAAGAAGAGCATTCTTATATTATTAACTACAATCTTCATCCACCACCGAAATCACTATGTTATACATTCCCTAGATTATTCTCTAGTTTCCTTTCAACTGACATTTACTCCCACAGATTACAATCACATTTATAAATCAACAATGTTAGTTATACTCATTAAAATGTGTTACTCTCAACTGTATTAATTTCCACACTTTTACAATAAACCTTATTAAAAATTCTACACACATTAAGCATCAGCTGCCTTTCTCAACCCACCTATCACTAGTTTACCTTTGTGAGTTTACTCATTGTTTTTAGTTCATATTAGTGAGACCATGCAATATTTGTCCTTTTGTGTCTGGCTTATTTCACTCAACTTAATATCCTCTAGTTTCATCCATGTTGTCACATCCATCCCAACTTCATTTCTTCTTATAGCTGAATAGTATTGAATTGTGTGTATATACCACATTTTGTTTATTCATTTATCAGATGATGGACAGTTAGGTTGGTTCCATATTTTATTAATTGTGAATAATGCTGCTGTAAGCACTGCAAATGTCAGTATGTGTCCTTGCTTTCAGTTCTTCTGAATATATTTCCAGGAATGGACTTGTTGGATCATATGGCAGTTTTATATTCAACATCTTGAAGTACTGCCAAATATCTTCCACAGAGGCTGCACCATTCTACATTCTCATTAACGGTGAGAGAGTGTTCTTGTTTTCCCACATCCTTTCCAGTACTTTTAGTTTTCTGTTTTTTTTAAATAGTGGCCATTCTATAAGGTATAAAATGGTATCTTATTGTAGTTTTGATCTGCCTTATCCTTATCATTGGTGATGTTAAACATTTTTTCATGTGCTTTTTGGTCATTTGTGTTTCTTCTTTGGAGAAATGTCTATTCAAGTCTTTTGTCCACTTTTTAATTGGGATGCTTATCTTTTTATCATTGAGTTGTATGATCTCTTTATAGAAAATGAATATTAAACCTATAGGATATGTGGTTTCCAAATATTTTCTCCCATTGAGTAGGCTGAATTTTATTTTCTTGAAAAAGTCTTTTGAAGAACAAATGTGTTTAATTTGAGGAAGTCTCATTTATCTATTTTTTCTTTTGTTGCTTATGCTTTGGGTGTAAGGATTAAGAAATTACCTCCTGCCACAATATCTTGATGCTTTCCTACATTTCTTTCCAGGAGCCTTTATGGTTGCTACTTATTTAGGTCCTTAATCCATTTTGAGTTAATTTTTGTATAAGGTGTGAGATAGGGATCCTCTTTCTTTCTTTTGGATATAAACATCCGGTTTTCTCAGTACCATTTTTTGAATAGACTATTCTAGCCCTGCGGGGAGTGCTTTACAATCTTGTCAAAAATCACTTCTCATAAATGTCTATTTTTGAGTTCTTGATTTGATTCCATGGTCAATCTGTCTATTTTTTGTCAGTACATGCTGTTTTTTGTTTTTTTTTTTTACCACCATAGCTAAATAATTTACTTTAAAATTGGAAAGTGAGAGTCCTTCAACTTAGTTCTTCTTTTTAAAGCCACTTTGGCTGTTTAGAGCCCCTCACCCTTCCAAATAAATTTGTAAATTGGCTTTTCCATTTTTTCCAAAAAGGCTGTTGGAAATTTTATTGGGACTGCATTGAATCTGTAAATAAATTTGGGTAGAATTGACATTTTAATGATATTTAGTCTTCCAGTCCATGAACATGGAATGTCTTTCCATTTATTTAAGTTTTCTTCAGTTTCTTTGAGCAATGTTTTATAGTTTTTTAAATACAAGTCCTTTATGTCCTTGGTTAAGTTTGTTCCTAAAAATTTGATTTGGTTAGTTGCTATTATAAATGGAATTTTTTTCTGATTTCCTTCTTAGATTACTCATCAGTGGTGTATAGAAACGACACTGATTTTTGCATATTAATCTCCTATCCCACCACTTTGCTGAACTTGACTATTAGTTAAAATAGCTTTATTGCTGATTTTTCAGGATTTTCCAAATATAGGACCATATCGTCAGTGAATAGCAATATTTTTACTTCTTCCTTTCCTATTTGGTGGCTTTTAATTCTTTATCTACCCTAATTGCTCTAGCTAGAACATCTAGCACAATATTGAAAAATAGTGGTGGCAGTGGGCATCCTTTCCTGTTCCTGATCTCAGCGGGAAAGCTTTCAGTCTTTCACCATTGAGTACAACGCTAGCTGTAGGTTTTTCATAATTGTACTTTACCATATTGAGAAATCTTCCTTCTATTCATATCTTTTGGAGTGTTTTTATCAAGAAAGGATGCTGTATTTCGTCAAAGGCCGTTTCAGCATGAATCAAGAGGATCATGTGATTTTTTTCCCTTACATTTGTTAATGAGGTTTCGTAAATTAATCGATTTTCTTGTTGTGAACCACTCTTGCATACCTGGGATAAAAACCCACTTGATTATGGTGTATACTTCTTTCAATGTGCTTTTGGATTCAGTTGCAAGTATTTTGTTGAGGATTTTTGCCTCTGTATTCATTAGGGATATTGGTCTGTAATTTTCTTTTTTTGTAGTATCTCTATCTGGTTTTGGTATTACGGTGATGCTGGCTTCATAAAATGAGTTTGGTAGCATTCTTTCCTGTTTAATTTTTTGGAAGAGCTTGAACAAGATTGGTATTAGATCATCTTTGAATGACTGGTAGAATCTCCCTGTGAAGTCATCTGGTCCTGGGCTTTTCATCTTTAGGAGTTTTTTGATGACAGTTTCAATCTCTTTACTTGTGATTGATTTATTTAGGCCATCTATTTCTTTTAGGGTTAGTGTAGGTTGTTCATATGTTTCTAGGAATTAGTCTAGCTCATCTAGGTTATCTATTTTTTTTTTGGCATACAGTTGTTCATACTACCCTTTTATGATCTATCTTATTTTTGTGGAATCAGTGTTATTGTCACCCCTCTCATTTCTAATTTTATTTATTTGCACCTTCTCTCATTATTTCCTTTGTCATCTAGCTAAGGGTTTGTTAATTTTGTTGATCTTCTCAAAGAACCTACTTTTGGTTTTGTTGATTTTCTCTATTTCATTTATTTCTGATCTGGACTTTATTATTTTTTTCCTTCAGCTTGGTTTGGGATTAGTTTGCTGTTCATTTTCTGGTTTCTGCTGTTCATTTATCATATTATTCAAGCTCTCTGTTTCTTTATTTATCCTCTGTCCAGATTTTTCACCCAATACTGAAGGTGATTTATTGAAGTCTCCAACTATTATTGTAGAGACATCTATTTCTCCTTTCAGTTTTGCCACTATGTTCCTCATATAACTTGGGGCACCCAGGTTAGATGCACAAATATTTATTATAGTTATATCTTCTTGATGAATTTCCCCTTTTATTATATATAATGACCTTCTAACAGTTTTGCATTTAAAATCTATTTTGTTCGATATTAGTATTACTACTTCAGCTCTTTTT
This sequence comes from Dasypus novemcinctus, assembly GCF_030445035.2. Taxonomy (NCBI): domain Eukaryota; kingdom Metazoa; phylum Chordata; class Mammalia; order Cingulata; family Dasypodidae; genus Dasypus; species Dasypus novemcinctus. Next base: position 82,258,689 of record NC_080684.1, on the reverse strand, counting down.
TGGTTGCTATTTGCATGGAATATCTTTTTCTAACCTTTCAGTTTTTCAACCTGGTTATGTCCTTACATCTCAGATGAGTCTCTTACAGACAACATATAGATAGCTCGTATGTTTTCTTAAACAAATCAATTCTATTGATGCATATTAATAAAGCATAAATCCATCCAAAGTGTACAAATCAGTGTAATCACATATTTGTGCATTCATCCCTTCAATCATTCTTAGAGCACTTTCATTAGTTCAATGATAATAATAATAATAAACAACCAAAACGCATCACCTCTCAATTTCTCTGTGCTTCCCCTGCCATACATAGCCACTATTCTTTTTCTTTCTCTAGTGTATTTGTATTTATATTTTGTAAAAACAATCTTATATATCAATATCACCCATATTTGTGTTTTACATGAGGTTTTACTGTCTTATAGAGTCCCATGTTCTTATCTTTCTTTCTGGTAGTATACATGACCTTAGACTTTCCCTTGCAATCACCGTCATACAAATATAATAGCTCCGATAGTTATAAACATCATGATATGTGCTCACCATTTCTATTCATTTCCAAAGATTTACAAACAACCTTTTTTTTTTTCTATCAATTCTGCACAGATTAACCCCTGAGTTTTCCATTCTTTACCCTCCTTCTATTTTATGGTGACTTTTATTCTAATTATTAACTCCATGAGTTTACACAATTTATTTAGTTCATAATAACGCAATCATACAGTATTTGTCCTTTTGTGTCTGGCTTGCTTCACTCAACATAATGTCTTCCAGGTTCATTCATTTGTCATATGCTTCACGACTTCATTTCTTCTTACCCCTGCATAATAGTCCATTGTATGTATAACCACAATTTGTTTTCCATTCATCAGTTGATGAACACCTGCATTGTTTCCAACTTTTGGCAATTGTGAATAATGCTGCTATGAACATTGGTGTACAGATGTCTGTTTATATCTCTGCTCTCAGTTCTTCTGGGTATATACATAGTAATGGTATTGCCAGGTCACATGGCAAGTCTATATTCAACTTCCTTAGGAATTGCCAAACAGTCCTCCATAGTGGCTGTACCATTCTACATTCCCACCAACAGTGAATAAGCATTCCTATCTTTCCACATCCTCTCCAAAATTTACAGTTTTCTGACTTTTTAATAGGGCCAGTCTATTAGGCATGAAATGATATCTCACTGTAGTTTTGATTTGTATTTCTCTTATCACGGGTGATGCTAAACATTTTTTTCATGTGTTTCTTTACCATTTCTATTTCTTCTTTGGACAATTATCTTTTCAAGTCTTTTGCCCATTTTTTAATTGGGTTTTTTTCTTTTTATTGTTGAGTTGTATGATCTCTTTGTATATCATGGATATTAAACCCTTATTGGGTGCATATGTTTTTAAATTCATTCTATCATTTTATGTCTTTTGAATGGGGAGGTCAAGCCATTTATATTCAATATTTTACTATATAGGCAAAATACTTTGTCCATTTTATCCTTTGGCTTTCCATTGTTTTATGTTTCTATTGTCTGTCTTGTTACCCTTTAATTTACGCTTCCTAATAATCTAAATGTCTACACTGTTCTCCAAGTCTATCACACTTGCTTTTTCCTTTCAGGCTGCAGTACTCCCTTTAGTATCTCTTGTAATTCTGGTCTTTTGATACTCTCTTTGTTTTATTAGTCTGTAAAGATTTAAACTCATCCTTGCTTTTGAAGGACAGTTTTTCTAGATACAGAATTCTTGGCTAGTGGTTTTTCTCTTTTAGTAACTTAAATACATCATATTATTTTCTTCTTGCTTCCATGGTTTCTGATGAGAAGTTAGCACTTAATCTTATAGATGTTCCCTTGTATGTGATGTTTTATTTTTCTCTTGCTGCTTTCATAATCCTCTCTTATCTCTGATTGTTGTCATTCTGAATAGTAGGTCATGATATATCTATTCAGGTTTATTCTGTTTGGGGTTCATTGTCTTTCTTGGATATTAATATTAATGTCTTTCATAAGGGTTGGGAAGTTTTCAGTCATTATTTCCTCAATGTTCTTTTTGCCCCCTTTCTAGTCTCTTCTCTTCTCCTTCTGAGACACTGATAACATATGTTTGTGCATTTTGTGTTGTCATTGAGTTCCCTGAGACCCCATTCCATTTTGTCTATTCTTTTCTCTTTCCATTCTTCTGTTGAATTTTCAAGTTCAGATGTTCTATCTTTGATATCACTAATTCTGTGATCAATTAAAATCTGGGTTATGTGCCTCTAATATATTTTTAATCTCATCCATCTTGTCCTTCATTCTCATAAGCTCTGTTACTTTTCTTTGTATGCTTTCAAATTGTTCTTTATGCTCACCCATTGTATTCTTAATATCCTTTATCTCTTTAGTCATATTTTCCTTCAATTCTTTAAATTGATTTAGAACATTTGTGTAATTATCATTGTTTAGTTGCGTTAAATCCTTTATCTCATTAGGATATTTCATTTTTTCCTTTGGCTGGGCCATCTCTTTCTGTTTCCTAGTACAGCTTGTAATTTTTTCCTGATTTCTAGGCATCTGAATATATTGGCAAATTTACTTATGGTCAATTTCTCTCTCTGGCCTAGTATGTGTGTGTGTGTTTCATGACTCTTCTTTGATTTTTGGTTCAACTTATTCTGAGTCTTTAAAATTGCCCAGCTTAAGTTATCAAAATCATGCCAGGGATTCACTAGTGGGTGTAGGTTTTCGCCCAGTAGTTCTGACTAAGAGAGGCCTGAAAGTAGTTTTCCTTCTTGCATTTTTCCAGCCAGCCAGCAGATGGCACTCAACAACAAGCCTTTCCATGGAGGTATTTCTTTCAAACTCTGCTTGCCCTCTGTTTATGGTCTGACCAGAACTGAATTTAAAAGTGGGCTTTGCTGGCCAAATTCACTGAAGAGAAACCATTCTTCCCTCTCTGCCACACCCTACCTCTTCCTTGGGGGTAAGACATCTTTTCCCTTCTCAGTCAGCTGCAGTGGGCCATGGATTTTATTCAGGCTGCAAGCTGTGATGGTAGGGGATAGGTGCCCTTCTGGCCACTGCAGAGATTTAGTAATGCATGGTTGTCATTGCAGATTCCTCATCTCTCTGTCCCTTACTCACCTGGGGGTTGTGCAGCGCTGTCCTGGTCTGCCAATCCCCAAAACAGGCCCCTTGGTCAGCTTTTGACCCTTTTTCTATTGTTTTTGTGAGAGAATTGAACACTGCCTGCCTACTCTGATGCCATCTTTGCAAAACTCCAATTTCATTGTAGTTTTGACTTGCATTTCCCCAATAGCTAGTGATTTTGACCATCTTTTCTTTTTCTTTCTTTTTTTTAGCTATTTGTATTTCATCTTTGGAAAAGTTTTATTCAAATCTCTTGCCCGTTTAAAAAAAAGGGTTATGTATCTTTTTATTATTGTGGTGTACAATTTCTTTATATATGTTGGTTATTTGACCCAACAGATAAGTGATTTCTAAATATTTTCTCTCATTGAGTAGGATGCATTTTTACTTTCTTGAAAAATTCCTTTGAAGCATAAGTTTTTTTAATTTTGAGGAGTTCCCGTTTATCTATTTTTTCTTTCATTACTCATGCTTTGAGTATAATGTTTATGAAACCATTTCCTACTACTAATCTAGTAGATGCTTTGGTACATTATCTTCTAGGAGATTTATGGTCTTGGCTCTTATATTTAGGTCTTTGATCCATCCTGAGTTCATTTTTGTATAGGGCTTCCAATCTTGATCTTCTTTCATTCTTTTGGATATGGATATCTAGTTCTGACAGCACCATTTGTTGAAGATACTCTTCTGTCCCAGTTGTGTGGGCTTGGAGCCTTGTCAATTATCAGTTGGCTGTACACACATTCTATAGCGAACTCTCAATTTGGTTCGATTGGTCAGTATGTCTATCTTTGTGCAGATACCATGCAGTTGTTTTTTTTTTGTTTTTTTTTTTTTTGAGGTAGTGGGGCTGGAGATTGAGCCCAGTACCTTGTATGTGGGAAGGTGGTGCTTGAACCCTGAACCATAAGAACTCCATTAAGTTGGGGTTTTCAGCTTTTTGCTTGTCTTTTAAGTTTTAAAAATTTTTAGGAGGCTCTGGGATCTGAACTCAGGACCTCCTATGTGGGAAATAGGTATTCAAATGCTTGAGCCACATCCACTCCCCATCATGCAGTTTTGACCACTGTAGCTTTGTAGTATGATTTAAAGTCAGGTAGCATGATTCTTCTAATTTTGTTTTTCTATTTCAAGATGTTTTTTTCTTTTCAAGGTCCCTTACCCTTCCAAATAAATTTTGTAATTGACTTTTCAATTTTTGTAAAAAATGCTGTTAAAACTTTTGTTGGGATTGTATTGATTCTGTAAATCAACTTGGGTAGAATTGACATCTTAATGATATTTGGTCTTCCAATCCATATACATGGAATATTCTTCCATTTATTTAGGTCTTTTAAAAATTTCATTTAGCAATGTTGTGTAGTTTTATGTGTACAAGTCCTTCAAATCCTTAGTTAAATTTATTCCTAGATACCTGTTTCTTTTAGTTGATATTGTAAATGGAACTTCCTCCTCAGATTACTCCTTATTATTGTCCAGAAACATGACTGGTTTTTGTGTTTCGATTATATATCCTATCACAACTTTACTGACCTCATATATCAGCTCTGGAGGTTTTCTTGTAGATTTTTTCAGGACTTTCTTTTATAGGATCATGTCATCTGCAAATAGGGAAATTTTACTTTTTTCCAATTTGGATTCTTTTTATTTCTTTTTCTTACCTAAGTGCTCAAGCAAGAACTTCTAATACAATGTTAAATAAGAGTGGTAACTGTGGGCATCCTTGTCTTGTTTCAGATCTTAGAGGGAAAGCCTTTAGCATTTCACCACTGACTATGATATTAGCTGTGGTTTTTCATATATACCCTTTATCAAGCTGAGGAAGTATTCTTTTATTCCTATATTTTAAAGTTTTTTTTTTTTTTAAGATTTATTTATTTCTCCCTCCTGTTGTCTGCTCTGTGTTCTTCTGTGTCTGCTTGTCTTCTCTTTAGGTGGCATTGGGAACCAATCCTGGGACCTTCCAGAGTGGGAGAGAGGTGCTCAATCTCTTGTACTACCTTAGCTCCCTGGTATACTGTGTCTCTTATTGTCTCTTCTCTATGTCTCTTTTTGTTGTGTCATCTTGCAGTGGCAGTTTTCTGCATGGGTCAGCTTGCCATGCAGGCTAGCACCCCTGCATGGGCCAGCACTCCTGCACAGGACAACACTCCTGCATGGGCCAGCATTCCTCTTGGGCCAGGTTGCTGTGCAGGCCAGGGAATCAAAACTTGGACCTCCCATATGGTAAAGGAGAGCCCAATTGCTTGAGCCACATCCACTTCCTGCAAAGTGTGTGTGTGTGTTTTTTTTTTAATCAAGAAAGGATGCTGTATATTGTTGAATGCTTTTTCTGCATCAATAGAGATTATCACTTGGTTTTATCCTTTGAACTATTTCTGTGGTGTACTACATTGATTAAGTTTCTTGGGTTGAAAAACCTTTACATACCTGGGATAAAATCCACTTGATCATTGTATATAATTCATTTTAAGTGTTGTTGGATACAATTAGCATGCATTTTGTTGATGATTTTTGCATCTAAGTTAATTAGAGAGATTGATCTATAGTTTTATGTTCTTGTGGTGTCTTTATGTGGCTTTGCTATTAGTGGGATATTTGCATCGTAGAATGAGTTAGGAAATGTTCCTTCCACTTCATTTTTCTGAAAGAATTTAAGCAGGATGGGTATTAGTTCTTTCCAGAATGTTTGGCAGAATTTACCTGTGAAGTCATCCAGTGCTGGACTTTTCTTAGTTGGGAGGTTTTTGATGACTGTTTCAATCTCACTACTTGTGACTGGTCTGTTGATGTTTTCTGTTTCTTCTTTTGCCAATGTAGGTTGCTTATGTGTTTCTAGAAATTCATCTATTTCACCTAAATTGTCTGTCTTGTTTGTATACAGGTTTCCAAAGTATCCTTTTTGATACATTTTTCCTGCTGTGGGATCAGTGGTGATGGCCCGTCTCTTATTTCTGATTTTATTTATTTGTATCCTCTCTCCTTATTTCTTTTTCAGTCTAGCTAAGGAGTAGTCCAGCTAAGGGTTTCTCACTTTCATTAATCTTCTCAAAGAACCATCACTTCATTTTGTTAATTTTTCTAGTGTTTTTAAAAAAATTCTCAATTACATTTAATTCCTCTCTAATCTTTATTATTTCCTTCCTCCTGTTTGCCTTCAGATTAGTTTGTTCTTTTTCTAGTTCCTCCAGGTGTTCAGTTAGATCTTTGACTTTAACTCTTTCTTCTTTTTTAATGCAGGCAATTAGCGCTATAAATTTCCCTCTTAACAGTGCTTCATTGCATCCTATGTTTTGATATGTTGTGTTCTCATTTTCACTTGCTTCTAGGTAGTTACTGATTTCTTCTGCATTTCCTTCTTGACCCACTGATTGCTTATGAGTGTGTTGTGCCTTCTCTGTTTTTCTGCCCCTTATTAATTCCAATTTCATTCCATTATGGTCAGAGAAATTCCTTTGTGTAATTTCCAATTTTCCTAAATTCCCTGAGACTTGTTCTGTGACTTAACGTGTGGTCTATCCTGGAAAATGATCCATGAGCACTCGAGAAGAATGTGGGTACTGTGGTTTTTGATGTAATATATTTCATATGTCTATTATGTCTAGTTCCTTCAATGTATTGTTCAAGGTCACTGTTTCTTTACTGACCCTCTGTCTGGGTGTTCTGTCTAATGGTGATAATTGTGTATTGAAGTCCCTCACTGTGATTGTAGAGACATCTATTTCTCCCCTTAGTCTTGCCAGTGTTTGCCTCATATATTTTGGGGCATCTTGGTTATATGCATAAATATTTATTATTGGCCTTTCTTCTTGGTAGATTGCCTCTTTTATTAATATATAGCGTCCTTCTTTGTCTCTTACAGCAGTTTTGATTTAAAATCTATTTTGTCCAATATTAGTATAGCTACTCCTGCCCTTTTTTTGGTTACTGTTTGTGTATAAAATTATTCTCCAACCTTTCACTTGCAATCTATTTGTGTACATGCATCTAAGGCAAGTTTCTTGTAGACAGCATATAGGTAGATCATATTTCTGTATCCCTTCTGCCAATCTGTATCTTTTGATGGAGAGTTTAATCACCTTAACATTCAATGTTATTACTGTAAAGGCAGTGCTTAATTTAGCCATTTTTCTTTAGGTTTATATATGCCATTAATTTTTTTTCATTTCTCTTTTTATCCTTAAAAATCCTTAATCTTAGTAGTAATCTTCCTTTTTGCACTCTCCTTCAACCCTCTATCTCCTCTTTTTTCCTTTCAACCTACAGAACTCCCTTTAGTATTTCTTGAACGACAGGACTCTCATTGGCAAACTCTCAATTTCTGTTTATCTGTAAATATATTGAGCCCTCCCTCATTTTTGAATACAGTTTTGCTGGATACAGAATTCTTGGCTGGCAGTCTCTTCCTTTTAGCACCTTAACTATGTCATACCTCCACCTTCTCACCTCCATGGTCTCAGATGGGAAATTGGCACTTAATCTTATTGAACTTTCCATATATGTGATGGATCTCTTTTCTTTTGCTGCTCTCAGGATTTTTTCTTAGTTTTCAGTACTTGAAATTCTGGTAAGTATGTGTCTCAGGGTAGGCTGGCTAGGATTTATTATGTTTGGAGCATGTTGCACTTCCTGTACATGAGCATGCATGTCCCTCATAAGAGTTGGAAAATTTTTGTCCATTATTACCTCAAACATTCCTTCTGCCCTCTTTTCCTTCTCTTCTCCCTCTGGGATGCTTATAATGCTTATGTTTGTGAATTTTCTCTTGTCCTTCAAATTCTCTGAGTCTCTGCTGATATTTTTTCCCTATCTGTTCTACTATCTGTGTGGTTTTGGATGTTCTATCTTCAAATTCACTAATTCTTTCTTCTGCTGTTATGTGCTTCTAGGGTATTTTTAATTTCTTGCATTGTGCCTTTCATCACTGAAAGATCTGTTGTTTTTTTAATGTATGTTTACAATTTCTCCCGTATGTTCCTCCAGTGTCTTCTTAATATACTTTATTTCTTCCTTCACCTCATTGAGTGTAGTATTGTTTACACATCCTTGATTAGTTGTTCCACATTGTGCATTTCCTCCTGCTCTTTAATTTGTTCATTAGACTGGGCCATGTCTTCCTGTTTCTTAGTATGGCTTTTATTTTTTTTTGATGTCTAAGCATCTATATATCTTGATGGGCTTATTCTGTTAGTTTCTCTTTCTGGTTTAGGGCTTTATTTCTATTTGACTTTGTGTTAAAGGTTCTTTTGACACTCGGTTCCACTTACTCTATATCTTTGTAGTTGCCCGTATTCAACTTCCTACAGTTTCTGGAGGAGAAATATAGTTTCCTGTTCTCTACTCTGCCATCTTCTGTTTGTTTGTTGATCTTTCTGCCTGAAAATCATACTGTGGTCATTCTTACCAAATTATAGCATACATGTCTTGCTTTAGAGTTCTTTTAAAAGTGTGAGCTTGCTCCATCTAAATCAACATTAACAAACTTAAAGCAGAATTGTAAATTTCACTCACCAGTTTGTGGGGTTCAAGATAGAGACATAGTTAGTTTGTCAAGTTTTGCAGGGCAATGCTTTCAATCAGGCCCTCACAGTAAATTTGACTCTCTATTGGACAGTGAACCACAATTCTAATTTAAGGAACCTGTTTTCTTGCTATTTCTATGTTCTGCAAGTCACATTTTTATATAGACGCTTATGTAAATGTCATTACTTTTCCTCTTCAAAAATATTACACCTTGGAGACCAAATAATAATGAGGCCCTAGGTCAGTCTCAGTCTTTTTCTTTTCAAATGATTTTCCTTCTTTACACCTGTCTGCCACTTCCAATGCAATGTGGCTGCAGTATTTCCCACTTTTGTTACCTTGCTGTTAGGTCAGGCCACAGCATAGAAATCGAAAAATAAAGACTAAAATGACAACAAAAGCTCCCATGGAAATAAAACAAAAGAGAGAAAATATGAAAAGGACTTGAAAATAAAGATACAAAAACACAGTGTATAAGAGATAAGGTAGTTAAAAACATTATGGAATTAAGAAAAATGTGTTAATGTAATCTTTAAAAAGAAATATTTTAAATAAAAAAGTCACAGAAAGTGGCTTAAAATGGAAAACAAGAAAAATGTGGAAAGGAGGATATTTTAATGAAATTTTCATCCCTAAGAAAAGAATTTTCAGGCAAAGTTATTGTATTTTTCTACAATAATGTAATAAAATTTGTTACTAAATACAGGGCACCATAAAAATATTTAAACAATGGGGGAGATAAAATGTATTTCTGTCGATAAAGTGTGAATTTGGAACTGGCTACAAATTAAACTCTAGTGAATGAGATAACATTACTGGATGCCAATCATTTAAAATTGAATCTGCTGCCTATTCCACAAAACAAAGCTGCCTTCTCAGGGGAGTATAAAGAATTGACCATGAATGTACAGTTACAACCTCCATTTGAATAGAATTCGGCACCAGTTGTGTGAACTTGGGAGGGATTTTCATTTATAAATTAGAGGTAAAGACATTTTCTCTTACCTTGAATGAGTCATATTGTACATCTGAAAGAATGCATAAGGTAGTGCTATGTTATAATATATAGAAAGGAACTGATTATTCCAATTTTATGACATTAAATAGAAAAATCTGTGTTTTGTTCTGAGATGATAATATGAGAACTACTCAGAATGTTAAAACTTATCAGTCTATTGGATTTTTAATGAGTTAGGGGAACATAAAATGTTTCAATATTCAATATTTACAAGAGTATGATCAGTGAGAAGCTGATTAGCTGATCTCCCCCCTTTGGATTGACTGACTGATTCAGTCATCTGATACATATTTATTGTGCACCTACTTATTTCCTAGAGGCAACTCTTGCTACCAGTTTCTTGTGTATCATTCTAGAGATTTCATATACCCACCCACAGGCAAGCACACATATATCCTTAAAAAGTTTTTACATATAATATGTTTAGCCAGTGCTATGTTAATGGACATTTAGGATCTTTAAAAATTTTCTTTTATATACACAGTGCTTCATTCAGATCCTCTTGTCACATTTGTGGAACCAAAAGTAAGAATACAAATGGAGGTCCCCATACGAAGGGTCTAAATATTTAAAAGTTATAAATCCAGCTCATAAGCTAGTAACTAAAATATATTCCTATTTCTTTGAGAAATATGTTTCTATAACATGAATTAGAAAAACTTGCATAAAGCTATTTTTTTTTTTTCCAGCTGGGGTTTGGGGATTGAACCTGGAATTTCCTATGTGGGAAGCCAGCACTCAACCACTGAGCCACATTGACTCTCCCGAGTTGGTGTTTTTGTTTGTTTTGTTTGTTATTTGTTTTTTCCAGGAGGCACCAGGAACTGAACCTGGGACCTCCCATGTGGGAAGCAAACCCTCAATTGCTTGAGTCATATCTGTTCCCTGTTTTTTTTTATATAACTGAAATTTGCCAAAATATAAAATAATATACTGAATACAATTATTGCTCATCCCTGGGTATTCTGGTGATAGATTAGTAATATTTTGATTAAAACCAAAAAACTCCATATAATTCATTATTTATGTATGTATGTTTGCATGTATTGATTATTTTTTAGGGAAGACAAGGGAGTAAAGAGTTTATTAAGAAACAAGAAAATGAGGAAAGTATACAGTCCATGCCTTGGCATACTGCAGGGTGAGTTGCACACCCATAATTTATTTTATTTTATTATTATTTTTAAATATGTATTTTATTTATTTCCTCTCCCCTCCTCCCCTCCTCCCCCCTGTTGTCTGCTCTGTGTCTATTCACTGTGTGGTCTTCTGTGTCCACTTGCATTCTCAGCAGCACTGGGAAATTGTGTCTCTTTTTGTTGCGTCATCTTGCTGCGTCAGCTCTCCATGTGTGCAATGCTACTCCTGGGTGGGCTGCACTTTTTTCACATGGGACAGTTCTCCTTGCAGAGCACACTCCCTGTACGTAGGGCTCCCCTATGCAGGGGACACCCCTGTGTGGCACGGCACTCCTTGTGCATGGCAGCACTGTGTGTGGACGAGCTTACCACATGGGCCAGAAGGCCCTGGATTTGAACCCTGGACCTCCTATATGGTAGGCAGATGCTCTATCAGTTGAGCCACATCCATTTCCCTCATAATTTATTTTAAATGATTCTATGAAATTTGTTTTTCTGACCTTCATTGTAGCAAACTTATTAATTATATTATAATCAAAATTCTCATATAATCTGTGTTCTATTCACTGTAATGGTTTTAGGATGAAAATTGACTTATATTCAAAGTATACAAAATTTGGATACATTTTCATCAAAATGTAAATGAATATACATGTAAAACATTGATAAATTAAAATTTTCATGTTTTCCAAAAATTATCTTTCTTTTAAAAATATGCATCCAAAAGTAAAGGCAAAAGGAAACTTCTAGTGATTGAACATCAAAACTTAAATGAAGATTTAAATATAGCTAAATTTCTTACATATATATTTTAAAATTAAATCTCATTTAATATTTTTATGAAAGTAAAGCTTTCCAGTTTTGGTGCTCAGTGTCCACCCAGTTGATTAATTGTTTATATTGGATAATGTTCCTCAACATATGTTGTAGATATTTATGGAACCATGAATGGGAATATTAAACAAACAAAAATGAAAAAAAGAAAAAGAAAAAGATGAAAATATGTGATAAGCTTTATTATAAATGATATGTTTTGTTGCAAAGGTCTATTGCATTCCTGATGAGAGGAAGAATTTGACAAGTTAATGAATTTGTCTTCGCTTTAACTTAAGAGCTTCTACTGCTCATATTCTTCCTTCTCTGAGAAGCAGTGGTTGATCCATTGGCAGAGGCATGACCTACAAATTTCCACAGTATTTGGACAGAATTGCCTTCTATTTTGAAGATTCGGGGCAAGAAATGTGGAGAAACTTTTCTCTGGATCCTGAATGATGTTTGGCACATGAGCAGATGTCTAGGGTTACAATTTACATTATATTACTGAGTGTCAGATCCTGTATGACAAAGGTACTCTTTATTCTTCGATAAATCCATTCTGTGTCTGTGTGATAAGCAGGGCCTTCTGAAGTGCTGGAAGGGGACCCTTCTGCCTAGGTCACAAGGATGATACTGAAGTGAATATCTCTGAATATATAACATTTTATTTATAGTGTCTGCAAGACCAATTTCTCAGCAATTCAATTGTTGTATCAAAAGGTATGGACATTGGGAAACGGACTTTGGCCCAGTGGTTAGGGCGTCCGTCTACCGTATGGGAGGTCCGCGGTTCAAGCCCCGGGCCTCCTTGACCCGTGTGGCGCTGGCCCATGCGCAGTGCTGATGCGCGCAGGGAGTGCCCTGCCACGCAGGGGTGTCCCCAGCGTAGGGGAGCCCCACGCGCAAGGAGTGCACCCATAAGGAGAGCCGCCCAGCGTGAAGGAGGGAGCAGCCTGCCCAGGAATGGCACTGCCTACACTTCCTGTGCCGCTGACGACAACAGAAGCGGACAAAGAAACAAGATGCAGCAGAAAGACACAGAAAACAGACAACCGGGGGAAGGGAGGGGAATTAAATAAAAATAAATAATAAATCTTAAAAAAAAAATGTATGGACATTTAAATGTTTTATAGATATTGCCATATCTATGTGGTTGTAGCAATTTACAATCTGATCAGAAATGTGAGAGAATGTCTGCTTCCACACATCCTCATTAATAGGGTGTTTTATCAAACATGAATCTTTGCCAATTTGTCAAGTGAAAAATAATATCTAGTTGTAGTTTGTATATGCATTTCTTTTTCATGTACAAGGTGAACAGCTTTTTTTTTTTTTAAAGATTTTTAATTTATTTCTCTCCCCTTCCCACCCCTCTCCAGTTGTCTGCTCTCTGTGTCCATTCGCAGTGTGTTCTTCTGTGTCCACTTGCATTCTTGTCAGTGGCACCAGGAATCTGTGTCTCTTTTTGTTGTGTCATCTTGCTGTGTCAGCTCTCCATATGTGCAGCACCATTCCAGGACAGGCTGCACTTTCTTCGCACAGGGCAGCTCTCCTTGCGGGGTGCACTCCTTGTGCATGGGGCTCCCCTATGCGGGGGACATCCCTGCATGGCATGGCACTCCTTGTGCGCATCAGCACTGCACGTGGGCCAGCTCGCTACACAGGTCAGGAGGCCCTGGGGAACGAACCCTGGACCTCCCATGTGGTAGCCAAATCCGCTTCCCCATGAACAGCTTTTAATGTACTAAAATTGCCATTTGCACTTTCTATCTAAGCTAGTCATATCCTTCACCCATTTTTCAATTGGGTTATTCACTATTTCCTTATATCTTTGTAGATCCTTTTTTATATATTAGAAGATTAGCCCTTTATTTTGTTATGAATTGCAAATGTTTTTTCCCAGGTTGTGTTTAACTTTTTTTTTTTTTCCTGTTCCATACAGAAATTTAAAAAAACGCTTAAATAGTCAAATTTCTTTATCATTTGTTTACGACTTCTGGGATTTTTTTAATACATAGAGAGGCCTTCCCCACTTAAACGTAGTAAAAAATGAAAAGTAAAATACCATCATCCTTATATTGTCTTCTAATTCATTTAAGGTTTTATTTTTCATCTTTAATTCTTAGATCTATTTGGGAATTCTGAGGTAGGTATCTCTGGTGGATTTTCTACTATTTATTGAATAGTTTATCTTTACCACTGATACAAAATAACATTTTTAGTGTGTATGCTACACCATACGGATTTGGATCTTTTCCAGGGCTTTCTAGTCCATTTCATTTTATGTATCTGCATATTCACGTTATGAGTTAGTTTCTATATTACTTAATTATTGTAGCTTTATTATGCATTTTAATACTTGATAGGCTAATCTCACATTTTCTGCTCTACCCCCCTCTGAATTTTCTACTATTCTTACTCTTCTTTTCTGATGAACTTTAGAATGAGCTATTTTAATTCTCAAAAAATTTCCTTGGTAGATTGGGATTGCATGAGATTTTTACTGAACTTGATGAAAATTAACATCTTTATGATGGTAAAATTTTCTTTCAAGAACATGGTATGCCTTTCTATTAGCTTATATCATTTTTGTGGGTTTTTAAAAAAGCATTTTAGTACTGTTTGGTATAACTCTTATACATTTCTTTTTAAGTTTATCCCTAGGTACTTTATATGCTTTGCTGATTTTATAAATAAGGTTCTTTCCATGATTTCTTCTAAGTGATATGTGTATACATGACAGTTATTGTACTGAATATATGTATCCATGAGTACTCTCTTATTGTATTCTTTAGTTTCTATAATACCTTCCAGGTTTATTTTCTTGGTTTATAGGCAATTATCTTACCTGCAAATCAACATAATTTTACTTTCTCCTTTATAATTTTTATAGCTCATTTCTTTTACTTATGTAATTGCATTGGCTAGCTATGTGCTCCAGGGCAACATGAAATATTAATGGCACCAGTGAATATCTGTATCTTGTTCCTGACTTCAATGGGAATCTTTTAGATTTTCTCTATTAATTGTGATATTAGCATATTAATGAAGCATCTATTCATATTTTATCATGATTTTTCTTTGAAAATTAAGAATAGATATTAAATGTTATCAAAGGATTTTTTGCAGAATATGTTTTCCTGTGTATTATTAATAGGTTTAATTATATTTAATCCTAGCATTCCTTGTGATTTTAGAGTAAATATCATTTGGTTGTGGTATTTTATTCCTTTATTATGCTTCTCAATTCTGTTTTCCCAAAGCGTTATAGCATTTTTACATTAATATTTATGGGAAGGATTGGTATCTAGTTTTAAAATGTTTATGTTTTTCTCTTCTAAAAATTTATGGTGTCAATATTACAGAAGCTCTTTTGAAGCTCTCCTTTTTCTGTTCTGGTAGAATTTCCCTTCTTTGTCTTGTCTAGTGTTCTTTGCCCTAAGACCCACTGGATTTTTGATTACACGATTGGGTATTTTGGAGATGAGATGTGTTGAAGACTGATTTGCCTAGAGTTTAATCATTAGTCAAATATTTTGACATGCAAAATTTTTAGCCATCTAAAAATTCACTGTCACGCTTCATCACAGTCCTGCTCACTCCATCCCAAGCCAAGGGGACCACACACTGTCAAATTCTTACTTGATCACCAAGGTCCTGTTCAAATGACACATACTTCATGAAGCCTTTCCAAGGTCCCCAAACCCCAAGACAATCTCTTTCTTTGAAGATAACAATATTTTTCCTTATAACTCTTTAATGACTAAACAGACTCACTAAACATTTGTAGAAATTGGATGAAATGCTTCCAGTTATTATTTCATTTAATCCTTACTGCGGTCCTATGATTTGCACACCTTACAGATGAAGGAATGGAAATTTAAGAGAGATTCATTTACTCTTTTCAGCTCTTAGGGCTGGTAGATTGCAAAGTAGGAACTCACTCCAAGTGTCCCTGGTTCTATATCATATACTCCCTCCCTCAGATCTTGTGGAGAAAAGAGCAGATCATCTTTACAATTATTTTGTACTTGCCTCCTTGTTCTCTATGAAATTCCACACCCCTTCAGCACCTGGCCTGTGTCTTATTTCTCTTGGAATTCTCTGTATCTTCTTGCATATGGGAAGAACTAAACAAAAGCTCATTGAATTGGTAGAAGTGAACAGGGCAAGTATCTCAGATATGGTTCCAGTAAAATATTAGAATGAATTATGGAGTTTTGCTCATGCCTTTAATCCCTGTTTTTACTTCATTAATACACAGATTTATAATTTCTTGGCAAAAGGCTTTTTGAAAGGATTTCTGAAGCCCTGGAATATGTAGTTTGCTTTCAAGGCCATCCAGCTTTGGACATTCTGGTGGACATTCTCTGGGGCCAGGTCTGTGGGCCCCATTTTCAGTGTTAATTGCCTAAAGCTTATCTTGATGTTGGAAAACTGTGCAGTGCTGCTTACTCATCACCTCCTGGGTGCCTAATGGCCTTTTTTTCTCCTAGAGCTACATCTAGAAGCAATAGTTCCTCTTTTCAACTTTCGTAGACTTATAGCTATACCTCTCCTTGTATGACCTCTCATTGTCTACCTGATATTACAAGAATTTATGTCCATGCCTTATTTTCCTTATTGTGCTCACACAGTACCTGGCACATTGTAAGAGCTCCACACATTAAAAAAAAAAGTGATTTATGTAGGTTCTAAATTCAGCAAAAATTGTTCCCCCTATTTTACTATCACCATTTCAGCATTTTTGCTATTGCCCACTCTTCATGTGTGTGCTATGAGCTGAAATTGCTGAAAAGGGATGTAATTTCCCTTGTTAATATAATTACTACCATATATTATCACAGCACTGAAGTCATAACATTCTCATTTTCAGTGGCCTATACACATCACCAACATTATCTCCGGAGGTGAAATTTATCATGTTTGTTTCTAGTCTTGTAGTGAAATGCTGCCAAGTTTGGTGAATGTATACTCAGCCCCTTTTGAGAGGCAAGTGTGTGAATAAATGGGGACATTTCACCTTTCATGAATAAGACTATGATTTGCATCCAGATAATTTACTAACTGCTTGGATCCCCAGTTTAGGGCAGAGGGGTTAGTAAGCATGCTTTTCTCTGTGCATCTTTCATAGTTTAGAAAAATAATGAAGGAGGAACTGAAGTTAAGAGGGAGGAGGGGAGGGAATAATAGAATCCTGCTCAGCATGAGGGCGGCAGATCCATCCCGGGAGGGCTGATGGCCTTGTCAGTGTGTGTGGACAAGGACAGGATTTTGAATTGTGATTGTTGTTAGCCTGCAGAAGCAACCAACACGGTCTAATATAGGCTATTTTTGTTTGGGGAGAAAAGAGACTCTGATTCGAGGTACCTTGTCTCAGCGTAGGGTTAACAATCGCTTTAATTGTAGGCTGTCTAAGCTGGTCCTTGTCATGCTGGATAGAAGCCCCAGATCTGTCCCATCGGTGGGGCTGATGCCAGAAGGTCAGCCACGTGGCTTCTGCGGGCTGCCCCTGCCTCCAACCAGGGCTGCCTGAGGACAGCCCCAGGGAGAGGGCTGTATCCCACTAAGTAACCAGAGCCTAATGTCAGGGAGCCGAGGCTGCAGGAAGCTGGCCACGGGGGGCAGAATCGCGATCAGGGTCCAGAGGCCTGAATTCTGGTCAAGATTCTTACTAATCAGCCAAAAGAAGGGTCCTCTAAAGAGGGCACATCTGAAACGGAGGATCCCACTGAGTAGATTACAAACTTGCATGCACAAGAGACCATGTCACTTAGGCAGTAGAACTTTTAACTTCTTTACTTGCCACTCACAAACATCCATTCTTTTTGGCTGCATCACTTCAAAAAGTCCTTGGACTTGGCGCTTTCTAGCAGTTCTTCGTTTGCAGGGATTTTCAATTACGCTGTACATTAGAGTCACTTGGAAAGCTTTAAAAAATCAATGCCCAGGCCTGCTCCCAAGAAGTTCTCATTCAGTTGTACTGGGACATATGTAATCCCTAGGTGATTTTAAAGCATTGCTAGGTTGAGAACCAATGATAATTAGATGATGTGAAGGCCTGGGGTAGGATGGGGGTAAGGCGTAGGTGGAAATTTGAGCGACCCCTAGAGGCCAACGGAATTATTACCGGAACTGAAGTTGCATGGCAAGGAGCATATATTTTATGGGTACAATTTATAGAATATTCTGTGCTGAATATTTTATTTCATTAACTCATCTGATCCACATATAACCCTATGAAGTAGATATTACTAACTCTATTTTGCAGGTGAGAACACACAGGCCCAAAGCCCCCCCGTTGAACTGGATCTTGAACCCAGGTTAGGGAGGGACTATTGCTTCTTAGGTCAGCCCAATAGGACTGTTGTAATTTCAGCCTGAGTTATGGGGCACTGTAGTATTGCTTTTAAGAGTTTGGGGTCTGGAATTAGACTAAATAAATTCAAATCCTGGCTCTGCTATTTAAAGGGAAATAACTTGGGATGCATTTCTTAACTTCTCTAAGCCTGCTTTTTCACTTGTAAAATGAGAGTAGAGTTGTCGGGAGGCTTAAAGGAGATAGCTCTTGTAAAGCTCTTCGGATACTGTCTGGCCCTGACTTAGTACCCAACAAGCATTGCCTGTTATTATTAGAATTCGCTCAGGAACCAGAGGCAAGATGGAAAGTCCAGGTATTGAGTCCTAGAAACCTCGCTATGAGAAACTGGAAAGACATTTCCGAGGAGGCTGGGTGTCTTACATGATTTTCCCATGCCCTTTTCCATGGGGTAGGCCATGGAAGAAATGAGGAAAATTGTGAATAAAGAGACTCATTGGTGCTCTTAGGCGCCTCCTTCCCCCGCTCTTCCAGCCCTGAACGCCCTCCCTCCATTGTTCCTCCTTCCTTCCTCTCTAGCCTGCTTTACAGGAGGTGATCTTGGGTCCAATTTCAGGTGATAATGGCTTAAGAAGGTACCCCTCCCACTAGTATTTGACCTTTGTGAGGAGACTTAATTAGTTTTCAAGACCCAAAGGAATTAATTTTTAATGGTGTAGTTTAAGGCCCTGTGAGGGATAATGGGCATATAGTGTTGAGCGGGGCTATTCTTTGGTCACCTGGGTGGATTTCTAGGCTGCCTACTTGAGGACTATCACCAGATAGTTGATTAGACGGCAGGAGCCACTTCCGGTTTACCTGCTGTCCCAGAGGACTGTGCAGCTCCAGAAGCAACATTAAATTCTTGAAAGCTTATTGTGAATGGAATTTAAATAATGCATTTTGTTGTTTTCCTAGTGTTACATTTTGCCTGCTATTGTATCAATATGACTCTCAGGTGTTTATGAGTGCTTAATGACCTTTTTTTCTTTTTTATCTATTTTTTAATGTTACATTAAAAATATATGAGGTCCCCATATATCCCCACCCCCCTCACCCCACTCCTTCCATAACCTTTCTTTCTTTTGAAAGTGAAAAATATTTTTGAAGTAACATTTTATGCACTCAAAAATTTTTATTTTTTCACTCTCAAAATTTGTTTGTTCATTCGGCAAACATATTTTGAGTGTCTCCTCTGAGCCAGTTTCTTAACCTTTTGAGTTAAGAAATTCTTTCCAGAATTCCTGGGCTGTATTCCTTAAGAGACTGTTTGAAGACTATCCATGTCTCCCTCAGGCATCCTTTTGGCCAATCAATGCCTGATCCTTTGGCTCTAACTTTTTTTTTTTTTGGTCTTTATTTTTTTAATGTTACATTAAAAAAAATGAGGTCCCCATATACCCTCCACCCCCCCTCACCCCACTCCTCCCCCCATAACAACAACCTCCTTCATCATCATGAGACATTCATTGCACTTGGTGAATACATCTCTGAGCACTGCTGCACCTCATGGTCAGCGGTCCACACCATAGCCCACACTCTCCCACAGTCCACCCAGTGGGCCATGGGAGGACATACAATGTCCGGTAACTGTCCCTGCAGCACCACCCAGGACAACTCCAAGTCCCGAAAATGCCCCCACATCACATCTCTTCCTCCCACTCCCTTCCCCCAGCAGCCACCATGGTCACTTTCTCCACAGCAATGCCACATTTTCTTCTATTACTAATCACAACAGTTCATGAATAGAATATCAGTAAGTCCACTCTAATCCATACTCCCTTCCTCCATTCTGTGGACCTTAGAATGGTTGTGTCCACTCCACATCTATATCAAGAGGGGGCTTAGATTCCACATGGATGCTGGTTGCTATTCTCCTGCTTTCAGTTGTAGGCACCCTTGGCTTCAGGAGCCCCATTCTTTAGATACTAGCTCTTTCCCACTTATTCTTTCAGTGCCCCATGGATAGGCATTTAAATCCTATGTATTAAAAAAGGCAAGAAGGCAGTCAATTAAAAAATAAAATTGTCATACCTCAGTTAATGGTAAAGACTAATGGATATTTCACCAAATGAATAAGGAAGTACATCCCTTACTTAGAACCTAGTTTCATGGTGACTCTATTGATGCATTTGAAGCTCTGATGTTAATATTAACATGCCCTCAGTTACTTAGTTGACTTCTAAGAGATATTGTGTACACAACATCTTTGTCAATTATGTTAGGGTGTGCTGAGACTAACACCACATTCAGAGTATAGGTTAAATTTTAAGTCATAGAATCTTCAATGATAGTGGACTTGAGAGCAGCAATTTTGCATTTTTGACTTTTTACATATGGACTTTTCACTATTAGGTTGCATCCATTTTCGTTTATTATTTCAGTTTTGCATCTACGATAGTGTTGACAGTTTGAGAAGGTAGTGACTCTGGGACCATTCGTGTGAGCACGGAAATATGAAAGGGGGAAGGGAAGAGTCCATGATGGCAGAGAGTGGAATAAGAGTAGTTGGGTTGGAAGCGACTGTGACTCAAGCAATTGAATTCCATTTTACCATATGGAGGACTCGGGTTTGATCTCCAGGACCTCCTGGTAAAAGAAAAAAAAAAAAAAGGCATCCCAGACCTGTGTGGAGAGGCGCAGGCCCTGCACAGCAAAGTGACACACCAAAAAGATGATGCAGCAACCAGACAGGAAAAAAAAATAGTTGGGTCAAAGTGGGAAAGTAAAGGAGACAGAAAGGCAGGGGAGAGAAGAGCTCAGGGGAAAATGCCAAGCACAAAATAGGAGACAATTTTCCTGGGGTCTGTTGAGGCCTTATATGCACCCCCCACTGCTACCTTTCCTTAGAGAAAATATTCATTCAACATTTATTTATTGCGGGTGGACTTGAGTAGCTCTGTCCATGCTCCCTGAGGATAGCAGATCACCTGGGAAGTGCAGTGGGAAGAAAAATGCAAAAAGGAGCAGTCCCCTCTCTTAGCTGATTTCTTGATTCTTTCTTTAGACTGCTTTGTGAAGGTGGTGGGGGTAGCCTTTTTGTGCCAAGGTTTGGTAGATGGGATGGGAGATGTATGGACTTTGGAGCTGTCCAGACCTAGATTTGAGTCCCCAGCTCTGCAGCTCACTAGCTATGCAGTTTAGGCCAAGTAACTTCACCTTTCTGATTCTTCAGTTCTTAATCTGTAAAATAGAGATGATAATAATGATATCATACATCTTGAAGGGTTACTGGTGAGGACTAGCTTTAACCTATGAAAAGCACTTTCTGGTCTATGTAAATGTTAAATGATCAGTAAGCAGAAGCCATTATTCAAATGGGGGGCCTCCAGAAGAAGAGCAAAGATTACTTAGTTTTGCCAACGCCAATTCTAATTATGGAGATACGTGGATTAACAACATTTATGGTCACCTTTAATCTTATATATCCTTGAGGGTAAATCCAATTCAACAATGATTTATTGAGTGCCTACTGTGCCACTATGTTACAAGCACAGTGCATGTGAAGATGGGTGAAAACCAGGCTCATGCCTTCTAAGAGTCACACAGAAGCAAAGGAAACAAATTTGCATATAAGCAAGTAAGCAACCAATGAACAAGAAGATAAGTGCTAAATTGGTGGGTATGGACAAAGGCTAGGGGAGTTTAAAAATGGTGATTAACTTTGTCTATGGAATAAAAGAAGGATGAAGAGTAAAATTTTGCGAGATTTCAGGAGTTGGACTATCTAGCCAGAGATTACGGCTTCAGTAAAGATTTGGAGGAGGGACCGGCTATGGTTTATTTGGGGGAGGGGCAAGTAGACTGGTGGTGGGGTTCCTAGGCATTTGGGAAGGTGGCATGGATGATATGATTAGAGAGACTGGTTGGGGTCAGAGTACAAAGGAAAAGGGGATGGATTGCAAAATGAATGAATGAGAAGTTGGGAAATATAATTAGTCTATCAGAGAGAGTTAAAGGAGATTTAGTAATGTCAAGTTCATGACACTTTTCATCTTGGCAGAGGATGGCAAGAGAAGAGAAGTCCAGCCTGAGAAAGTACGTAAGTTAAACACTAGGAATTATATCTTGGCTATGTGCTTGGGCATCCCAATGTTTTCTGGAGGAAGGTGGGTGGAGGATGCCCTCAGAGCAAGTCCCTGAAAGGAAAGGTGTCCACAGTGGCCCAGCAATGCCACCCTCCCTGAAACATGGTGCACCAGTTTAACTACAAAGCTTCCTGTAACCACAGTGGCATGGACCAGGAGGGGAAGGGAAGCCCCAGTACTCACATGGCTGGGGCTGGGGAGATTGATTATTAGCTAGTCCAGGCCACATGAACTTTGTCACTACAAAGGCATTTGGAGGAAGGATGCAAGCCAGTGAACATGTGGCTACTGCAGCTCATTCTAGGTACAACAGCCCCGGGTCTAAGGCGGCAAGGTCAGGTGCAGACATTCCCAGTAATGAGGAGTTTAACACCCCTAATGTTTTCCTTCTTTTTGTCTGGAATTATTCAAAACTGGGTTAGGATGAGTTTTTCTTTTTGGCAAATAGTCAACAGTCATCTTCATGTTTCTCCTTTTTAAAATGCCTGTAGAGTAGGAATGCTGTTATGGAAATTATTTAGCAGCTGCTGTACACCAGTGTTTAGAAAATTAATATTACTCACATCATACAGTATGGAAGCAGAATTTTAATGAAGCACAGAAACTACAGGCACATTGACCTCTTCCCCTTATCAGAGAAATCTCAGAATGCATAACTTTCTTTGAGAAAACTTCTCATTTCCACTAGGTTTCTATAGGCCTGTTAGTGACAAAAATAGCACATTCACAACCCAAGGGAGCAAATATTTCAGAACATATTGTACTAAAATATGACAGTGTCAGCTAAACCATTATCTATACTTATTTCTCATTATTAATTCTTAGCAATTAGCTGTTCTTTGTTGCACGGTAATGGGATTTGCCATACTATAAAAAATGCTTTACAGTCATTTAGTGTCAGATTTTGTTTGTGCCAATTCTGTTAAAGATGATTTTTATTTGCACTACAGACTGCTGGGGATGTGCCTTGCATCAGCCAAATATATGGGAGCTGATAGGGGTGAGAGCTGGGTGTCATGGGGAAGGAGGAAATGACCAAAGGATTCTACTTAGAAAGGCCTGAATCTAGAACCATTTACCCCAAACCAATGCAAGTGACCTCTGCCAATTCTGGAAGACATGGAGGCTTTAGGTAATGGGATTAGGGATGTTATCTCTGGTGTTTATGGTCCCTGGAGGAGAGGGTACAGAGGAAAATTGGGGCCAAGGGGGCAGACAGCAGTTAGGAAGGAAAAATAAAAAGGATTGAGCTTTTTGGGAAGTGGATGTGGCTCAAGCAATTGGGATCCTGTCTACTATATAGGAAGTTCAGGGTTCGATTCCTGGGGCCTCCTGGTGAAGGTAAACTGGCTCCCATGGCAGGCTGGCAGGAGTGCTGGCCCACGTGGAGGACTGGTGCAGCAAGATGATGCAACCAAAAGGGACATAGGAGAGGCAATAAGAAACGCAGCAGACCAGGGAGCTGAGGAGGCACAAGAGATTGAACGCCTCTCTCCCACTCTGGAAAGTCCCAGGATTGGTTCCCAGTGCCGCCTAAAGAGAAGACAAGCAGATACAGAAGAATACACAGAGAAGACAGCGAGCCTAAAACAATAGGGGGAGGGGGGCAGGAGAATTTGGGAGTGGCAGAAGGGATAAATAAATCTTTAAAAAAAAAAAAAAGAACCGAGCTTTCAAGTGGTCCTCAGATGGCCTAATGATAAAGAAGTAGGCAGAGCTTGATCAGGAACAGCAACGGGAAACACTCTGAAGGGTTGAGACCATTGAAGCTAAAGAGAGAAGCTCCAGAAGGAGGAGGAAAGGCAAACCTCTCAAAGCAGCATGTCTTTTAGTGGTTTATAACCTCAAGCTATGCAGAATATGGTGTTCTCTCTGGTATTGGGGCACACTGTGAGTGTTCTTGCAAAAGAAAAGCATGGCCAACAGGACAGGGAGGTTCAGGGATGAAGAGGAAAAGAACAGCAAGAGAAATCAACCAAGGGGTTGAAACTACATGGAGAAAGGGGTTCATTTATTATTTGTGGCGAAGTTTTCTATACACAATTATGGTATATATATATGGTCCAGGATTCATGCCCAAATTCACTACCATCCACCCTAGGAAGAAAGCATATGTGTGTGTGCACGTGTGTAAACAGATGGTTGATGCTGGGTGGAGACATAGGTGTGTATGGGAAGGAGCAGATCTTCATTCTAGCTACCACCACCACCCGTATTTAATGAGGACTCACTGGGAACAGGGCACTGGAATGATTCCTGAATATGGTGCTGCTTGTGAGGGCCAGTGATACTTGTTATCCACAGTATTTGCCTTAAAATATCCACAGTGATGTGCCTAAGCTGACGGGTACCAGCTCACAAGAGTGCACACTATGATGTCAATTTGGCAGCTTGAAATTGGCCGCAATCAGAATATTCATACCACATTAATTGGCAAATGGGACAAACCAGGGTTTCCCTACCCTCTTGCCCCATTCCCATCCCATCTAATGAAGTGGCTGGTAAACATTGACCAGCACATCTCTGGATCTCCACCTCTTGGATGCAAACAAAAGAGTGAGGGAAACCACTCCCTTCAGAGAAGGGCATAGCTTCTTCCAGTTCCTTGACTGTCCTTCCACATTATTCTGTTGGCCAAGAATGGCAGTGTGCCATTAGTAGAAAGGACATGAACATTGTCACTGAAAAAACCTAGGCTGGAATCTCCTCTTAGCTATGCATTTGAAAAAAAAACATCTTAGTTGAGTTATGCAACCTCTCCAAGTCTCAGTTTCCTCATGTGTAAAATGGGGATATTGCATCCACATTGCAAGGTGGTTGTTAGGTTTAGAAAAAACATCTGTATAATGACTAAGCATGTTTGCCACATGTCTGAAATTTACTTTGAAATGCATAAAAATAAATAAGATAACTTTATAGATGGATCGCAGATGGACAGAGGGATAGTGGGATGAATAGAATGACAGATGTATGAAAAAGCACATATAATAAAATGGTAGGATCCAGGTGGTGGGTATATGGATGTTCACTGTAAAATTCTTTCCATTTTTCTGAAATTTTCATAATAAAATGTTGGAAAAAAGCCCATTAATCAGTAGCCCTGATAATAATAACAATAGTAAATAGTAAACCTTTAGTAAATAATAAATCATCTCATTTCTGTTTCCTCCCCCTGCTTCATCCCCAGTGGCCCTGCTGGTTCTGGAATATTCCAGGCATGGTCTCCAGCAGGACTTTTCTACCTGTTTCCTCCCGCCTAGACTACCACTCTTCCTGGCTTGCTCTTCCCCACCCTCCCACCCCCTTCCCATCTTTGTTCACCTTACTCTCCCGGCGAGGCCTTCACTGACCACCTATTAAAACTGCACACCTCAATCTCTGATGGTATCGGCTCTGCTCCCTGACCTTCTTTTCCTTCATAGCATTTATTTGCATTATGTTATTTTTTCATTTCATTAATTGTTTCCCACTCCCACCCCCATAAGAAGGTAAGCCACATGAGGGCAGAGAATTTTGTTCATTTGGTCTCTACTAGATCCCCAAAAGAACAGACTAGGTGCTCAATAAGTATTTGCTGAAGAAGGAATGAATCACCATCATCATCACCATCATCATCATGACCGACATACCACTAAGTCCCAAATGAAGGCTGATATCTTATGTGTATGGATTCAAATGCAAGTAGATTATTTAGTAGCTGACCCTGGGACACACTGGTTAGGGGAGAGAAAATTGAGATAGGAAAAGAAAAGCAACTAATAAAGAATCTATTTGTGAAGCAAGTTACCACTGTGGGAACCTGGAGCTTTCTGGGAGCACAGCAGGAGGCAGCACAGAACATGCACCTGAGAGTTAGCCCACGCAGCGAGGGAACTAGAGTATTTATACACCAATTCCCATCAACCCTTAGTTGAGGGCTGCTTCTGGCATGGGGGGGCATTAATTCTCTGACACTTCTGTGTACTTGGGCAGAAGAGGCTCTGGAGGCCAAAGAAAGTCCTTGCACAAAGGATGCAGAGGCTGGTAGTTAGAAATCAGGTTGACATATAAGAAGTGGGAAGCTTCCAAAGATTGTGGGCAGGGCACCCACAGAATCTGCTTTTTTTAAATCTTTTTTTTTAAAAAAGATACATAGATCACAAAAAATGTTACAATAAAATATATAAGAGGTTCCCATATACCCTACTTCCCATACCACCCAGAGTCTTCTTTTCACTTAAGCATTTTATTGCAGTGAGTCTCTAGATCAGTATTGTGAGTTGTGAGTTTAATATCACTAATTCTAGAAAGGATCTAAAAATCAACAAGGGTATTTCCTCCTTAAATATTCCATTATAATTTTGCCACCTAGATCCTAAATACTTCACTGGTTTTAAAAAATCAGACCTTGTTTTGTTTATGACCTATTATACTAAATTTAAGAAAGTCTATTCTTTTAGCTATGTCCTGACGAAAGTTAAATCTCACACATGAAATAGCCACCAGAACAAAATAGTATTTCACAGATGCAAAAGCTAATATGCTGAAATTAAAAATTTTCCAAAATACCAAAGAGTTCCAAACTGGAATTAACTATCTCATAAAAAAAACCTCATGTTTCACTGATTGCTGTTTATGACTAAAGCTAATAAGTTGGCCAAGAGGGAGTGATAGAGTCCCTCACAGCAAAAATAAGCAAACTAAAACACCACTCCCAGAAGTAAAAGGTTATTTGGAACTCAGTAATAAAGTCACATCGCTTGAAGGAAACTTAAAGACTTATGACCTCATTCATCATTTTACACAGGACTACACTTTAAATTTTGTGTATATAAAGTTAAAGGACTGCTCAATATGTGACATTCAGCTAAATCGTTGGTATTGTAGAATTCCTAAACAAGGATGGAGGGAGAGGCTGAGCCAATATGTAACTTTTTAACTAGTTGAATTGCATTAGTAGCAGCAGTAGGGAACAGTGGTTAAGATCTCCCACATGGCAGGTGGACAGACTTGCATTCAAGCTGGAATCTGGAATTAGAATGGGCTTTGGAGAAAATGGGAGAAGGGGAATTGGTGCCAATGAGTACACATGTTTGAAGGAGTTTGCATCTAAGGAGAAAAAAGAAAAGTGGACAAAGAGTGATAGGTGGTCGGGGAAGTAGGGACATTAGGATTGTTTTTTCTTTTTTCTTTTTAATTGAGAAGGGAGAAAAGAAGCATTTTCATATGATGGGAACAATCCAGTAGAGAAAGAAACTTTGTAATGCGGGAGAGGGGAGAAAATTGTTGGAACAGGACTGGCTCCAAATGCTTTATATACATGAGCTCATTTATTCCTCCCAATACCCCTATGACCTAGGTAGTAGTATTATCATTTCCATTTTACAGATGAAAAACAGAGACACGGGTTGGTCCAGGAACCCTCCCAGCGCCCACAGTTCCCTGGGTGGTGACACCTGGAGTCTGAGCCAGGCGGTGTGTCTCCAGAGCTTGTACTTCCGTCCGCTGCATACCACCACTTCTTCCTTTTCTTCTTTTAAAAATGTTGGTTGAATCAAATCTGTACTTAAAGATCAAAGTCGACTCAAGGTGGAGTTGAGCATAAAGCTGAGTGAGATTCCTTGGTAGCCTTAACTGGTAGATGTTTTAGGATTCCTAAGAGGTGGACAGTTTTGCAAAGGAAAAGTGCAGAGGTAACATTTCTGAGATTTTTTAATGAGATAAAACCAAATCAAATGGTGTAATTGATGCTAGAGAATAGAAGACTCAAAATAATGGTTTTCCACTTCCAGAGGGTAGCACTGGGATGCCCAGAATCAGTGCCTGTAAGACATTTCCTGACTATAAGGTCTTGAAACAAAAGTAGTGTTAGGAAGGGAAACTGTAACATTGTTTTCCTTAGGGAATTTTCAGGATGATGGTTCCCCACAAGGTGCAGAACAAATTCTGGCTCAAGGTTTTTTTTGAAAGCAGGGGGATGAATTGATTGACTATGGAAGTCTCCTCAGCTTTTCTGATTCTGGGTTTATCACTCTTTAAAATATTTACTAAATTTAAAAATCACTAAGCTAATGTGTTCTTAGAAAAAATACAGAAATATTTAAAATAAAAACTGAAGGCAAGTCTCTCTTCTCCACTCCCTACAGCCCTACCCCAATTTGCTTTGTAAAGATGACTATGAACTATTTTTCTGCATACAGTGTGCATATCTATAAACAATGCCATAATTTTCTCCCCAAATGGAATCACAATCTAAATGCTGTTCTGCAACCTGCTTTCTTCACTTAACTGTATAGTATGAAGAACTTACCCTGTCAGAACATTTGGCAGCTCATTCTATTTTAATGGCTGCATAATATACCATTATGCAGATGTATCAATTTATTTAAGCATTCCTCTTTTAATAGAGATTTAGTTTGTTTACAATTTTTGATATGTTTAATATTGCAAACAATGATCTAATGAACTGCCTTTTGTGGCTGTGTATAAATATTTCTGTAGGATAGGTGACAATTGGCCCCCCTAATGCTGGGAGAGCAATATACCTGCCCACCAAGAGGGTTTGGTAGAGAACAGTTCCCCCCATGGACAGAAAGTACGCTACAGTTTTATGATTTGGACTCGACTTAATCTGCTTTCACATGGTAAATTATGATAAGATTATTTTTAAAACTGCTGCTGGCAAAATTGCCCAGCACATCTGGCTCTTTTACACTCCTCTAGATTTGTTACCAGATACTATTCCAAATTGAAGTAGTTAGGTATCAATTCTTTTAGAAAGAAGGCTCATGACACTCTAATGACAAAGCTGTGAAGTGTTACGATGTTACTTAAAGGTTACCAGATGTAGGACTACATTGTCACTAATCTATTTTTTATGACAAAATGAAATTGATAATTCAAGGAAAACAGGTATCCTTATCAGTTAATGTCACAGGGTTCAATAATTATTGTATTTATTATTTCCCCATCCAAATTTAAATCCTAATTGGCGGGGAAGTACTTTATGAGTCTGGTGAGGCTTCCTGACATTTAATATAATCTTCCAATAAGTCAGATGGGTGGTTGTTTTGATGAAAACTGTGGATAAAGTGCTATTAAACCAAATGCAAGGAACACATTATTTTGTAAATAACTCTAGCGATTAAAGCTTTGTTTTACATCATTAAAAATGTGTTACTCGATCCAGCATTGCCTTTCACTAATGCTGTTCAGCAGGAGATGCCTCAATTCGAAGATGCAAAGAGAAAGAAAAGACATACATTTAGAGGAAGACTTAAATAGCAGCAAAAATATGGTATCTACATCATAAAAGGTTGTGCTCTGTCTGCAGGTCCTTTAGGGTTGCCACCGTGCCCTGAGCTATCACGATGCATCTGGAACTTTTTAATGGAATCTGTTCTGAGGATTTATGTAAATGCCATTTTAGCATTTATCTTGGACCAGTCAGGTCTTATTGACCAAGGAAGAAGTTTAAAACTCGGTATGGTCTCATTTAGGCTGCCAAGCCTCCAGCCCCCACCCCCCCACCCCACGGTGCCAGCATTATTGCTCGTACAATTAGAGATGGCTGCCTGTGAGAGGCTCCCTGCAGCAGCCGCACTCTGAAGTCCATCCGTTTCCTCTTGCCCAGCACGCCAGCTCCTGGCTCATTTCAGCTTTCATTAGCCTCTGCAGCTCCTGGGTGTGAAGGTGCAGCTCACCTAATCTCAACCATTCTGGAGTGCAAAATAAAACACCCCTGTATTCGGGCCCCTGGCCTTGCCACTCATGTATTTAACTGGAGGCTGAAAAACTTGGTTTCTCTTTGCAGCTCAGTCCCATCAGGAGGGAAGTATCCAAACTCCACTGTTCTCCATCCTGAAGTTGCTTTCTGTGAAAGCGGATGGGACCTGCTCCGGCCCACCCCCATGTCCTTGGGGATAATGCATGAGGAAATAGGCAGTAGCCTGTTGGGGGGTCCAAGTTGGATTTATCCCTTGGGTGCATGCCTGATAGAGCTGATTGTAAAGACAAGTTGTTGGGTGGAAGGAAGTTGTTACCCTCCAACTGATTTAAATCTGTGCGTTAGTGTCTAATGTGAATATGTGCATCGTATATTATACATTGGTTTACGTTTTAAAAAAAAGGTTCCTACAACAGTAATGTCTAACTTCTGGCATGGATGGCCCCAGAAAGGCACACAGTGTGCTGAGGGACCTTCTCCCCCAGTTCCAGGTCTACGTTCCACTGGCAGGTTCTTGCACGTTGGCACAGTGGGCTGTCAGCGGCTCCCAGCTTCTACCCATTCCACTTAGAAGAGGAATGTCTTCTCTAATAATTCTAGCTGTGGTGTGGGATGGCATTTCCGCCTGCTGGTTCAACAGTGTGCCCACACTTGGCCAATCACAGGGGCAAGGGAAATGCGGTACCATTCCAGTGGACCAGACTTGACCCCATGCCCATCTCTGAACCCACAGTGGGGTCAGTCCCCATCTGTGCACATGGGGGAGAGGTGGTTTCCAAAAGAAAACTGGGGTATTTTCTAAAGGAATGGGGGCATGGATGATGGGCAGAAAAGAATGAGAGCCCTCCATTCCAAGATATAAGGAAGTTGGGCCCTGAGCTCCTCAGAGCGTTCCCAGGCACAGGAGAGCAGCAATATATGCCTTCAAAGTCAGAGAAGGCCCAAGTTCATTCAGTTTCCACCGTACATTTTACGGGTGAGGAAACTGAGTTACTCAGTGGCAGGGTAACTTGAAATAAGGTTTGGCACATAGCACATGATCAATAAGTGGTAGTAAGTGTTGTTCATCATCATCAGGAAGCCTTTTCATGTGATACTTTATCACATGCCATGTGCTTATAATAGAACACGGAACATTTTAATTGTGTGGCCTTTTTCCATAAACAAATTCCATAGTTGCAGTGAGGTGTCCAAGGATAGAGAAGTCCAGTAGATGCGAAACAGATGGGATTGAATGGAGGCCTAATAGCTCCAAAGGAAGAAACCTATGTGAGTTGAAGGAGGAGGCTGGAAATAAATGAGGATTAAAGTTAGGAGAAAAAATATTTGTCCCCTCTTCCCTGGAAAGGTATCTGTTGTGCAAGAAATGGTCCTCATTCCCTCTGATGGAGAATAAAATCATCCCACAGGAATGTAGACCTGCCTATATCTTCGTAGAAAATATGAGAGAGTGTGGGAGGATGCAGCCTTTGTAAATTAATAACTAGAAGCCAAGCCTAGAGACCTGTTTCCTTTCAGGTCCCTGGGTAGCCTTTAACTGAAGGACAGCAGATGTTTCTTGTTGGACTTGAGTTTTGCAATTAGTTTTGAAGACTAACTCCATGAAGTCTGGAGGAAGAACTTTTTGCAGGTGAGTTAAACCTGCAACTGCTGTTTAGATTTATAAAATGGCTATTTTTGTGTGTGTTTATTATTGGTAAAGCAGATTTCTAAAACATCTCTTGTCGCAACATCTTCCCTTCCCACATGTATCCAGGCTGGCAAAGGTAGCAGTAGCATCTGTGAGTTGGGGTTGGGGGTTGAGAAGAAAACTCATTTGTTCATGTCATCTTTTTTAAAAAAAGAGTTATTTATTTATTCCCCTTCCCTTCCCCCTCCCCCCATCCTGCTATTTTTGCTGTCTGTGTCCATTCACTGTGATCTTCTGTATCTATTTCTCTCTCTTTTTTTCTCTTCATGTCATCTTTATGGAACATCCCTTCTAACCAGGGCTATTGCGAAACAAGCAAGGTGCCTAAGGGTTGAAAGTGAAGGGGACACCCACTGCCAGGGTCTGCCAGGGCCCTGTTGGCCCTGACAGTGGGTGTGCCCCTCAATTTTGAGCCCTAGGAGCCTTGCTTGCCTCCCTTGAGTCCTGACCTTGCTTTTTAGTGTTAGGTGTTGGGGATACAAAGGCGGCTGAGGTATTGATGCCGGCTATGGGTGGAAGGCTCCTTGTCTCTTCAGAGATAACCTAAACTATCTGTGACTTGTGGGTGTGGGATGATAAAAGGCTGCAGTCCAGTCCTGCCCTTGGTAAGCAGGAAACAGTTTAACAATGCAAGGTCTATAAACTTTAAGTATTCAGGGGAAATGCAAACCAAATATGCTAAAAGCTTATCGAATGCCTGAGGTCTATGCTAAAAGCTTACCTAAGATGTGGAAATGTATGCTAATTCAAGCCTATTGGGAACTGAAACAAAAGGACCATTTGGCCTTTCCTCTCTATATAAAAGGGACTAAAAAATCTTGTTCCGGGCTCGGGATTGAAACAGAAAGTTCCCGAGTCCGGCCGGCCGTCAATAAACCATTTTTCCTTCTCAAAATCATTCCTGAGTCCTGGCCTCTCTATAACCAAGTAATTGAACTTCTATCAAATTCTACAACAGTGTCTCTGATGCCAGTGAGTTCCCTGCCTGGAATTTCCATGAAAGGCCAGGGAAAGCCTGGAGGAGTGTTAGGTCTGCTGGAAGCTTACGGAGAAAGGATATGCAATAGGCAAACTCGCCGTTTGAGGATTCTTAATGGCTCAGGAAGTTGGTGGAGAGGAGCACAGATGAGAAATGCAGCCATCTGGAAACCCCCATGCTCTCTTCTGGTCCCACCTTTCACCTTCTTCATGGCTGCGCAGCAGCAGCACCGTCCTGGGAGAGAAAACAGAAAAAGACCGTGGAAATTGCCATCACTTCCCCACTGCCCTCAGGGAGCAGGAAAGCATTATGCTACGCTGGGTCAGCCAGGCAGGCCCTGGATTTCTGTTCTTCTATGTTAATTAGAAAGCAGAATCTTAAGAGCCAATTTTGACTAAGAACCCTGTCTCCAATTTTCTCCTGGCCCTGATTGTGAAAGGCCCGATCAATATTAAATCTAATTTACAATGATGGCCCCCGTGAAGCTGGCAAATGTTATGTCAACAGACTGTAATGACTCTGGCTCCCTGACACACTTGTTAGCCGTAGCCGCATCTGCCGCTATCACTCTCTTAACCGCTTCCACCTCCAGTAACACATCTGCGATACCGTCCCAAGTTCCCGTCCCAAGTTCCCGTACCTTCCTTCCGTCAATGGAGGCCACGGTCCTGTCAACCCTTGTTGCCTCATTGCTATTGGATGAACTCCAGAAAAGGAGAGCACAATTAATTTTTCCCCCATAATTGATGAACCAAAGAAAGAAATAATTGCTACTCAGTTTTAATAATGGCAAATTTTATGAAATTTCCATAAAGACAATTTGGAAAGGAGTATGGGGATTATTTCTCCACAGGGAGCCCAACTGGTTTGCATTGTTTCATAATGTTTATGTTATTACAATTCCATGTAGTTTGCATTTGCATCCCCTTGTCTCCAGGGCAAGTTCTTGCAACTAATTTGTGAGGCAATGAATAAAAGAGTTGTACTAGTAGCAAGCCTCCATTCCGCAGGATTCCAGTCTTTCTCCATCTCAAGGGAGATGGGGGAGCAGGTCTTTCCAGAAATGTCTCTGAATGCCTGGAGGCAGTTATCACACATCCACCTCCTGCTTAAAATACTTCCTGAGCATCTATTGTTTGGGAGGAAAACTCCAAACTCCTTACCTCTTACCTCTCTGGCCCCTTCAGACAGCAGGCTCCCATTCTCTGCTCCAGCCAAAGAGACTGACCCTTGGTCCAGGTGTCACACTTCCTCCAACCCAGGGCATAGTCCAAATCTGTCTGCAAGATTATCCCTCTGGTCCTTTCCAAGTAATATTTGTTTGTCCTTCAAATATCAGCCCAAATATCTTTTCTTCAAAGTTCCTTGACCAGGTCTGATCTTCCCATTGTAGGTTCTTACAGCTGCATCTCCTTTGTTTCAAGTACAACTTGTTATTTGTTGCTGTGGCTGTTTGATTAATGTCTTCTTCTTCTTCATTAAAATGTAAACTTCCCGAGGGCAGGAGCCTTGCCTGTCTTAGCTCATCAGTTTGTCATGCACAATCTGGAAGTTGAGGATGATACCACAGCAGGACACTCTGTACTGAAGTACTAATTTAACTGCTGTAATAAAGGAGAAAATAAAAGTGAACTTGAACAAGAGTGGTGTATTTCTGTCTGAGCTTCAGGTGATCTGGGATACTCCACAGTGTCAGGGACTTAGGCTCCTACTATCGTTAAGTACCTAATATATCCCAGATACTGTGCTAGGCCTTAAAGATGCAAAAAACCGACAAAACAGAAGAAACACCTGCCATCCTGGAGCTTATGCTCCAGTCGGAGAGAGAAGCAACTGAACATGATAAAAATTAACTCTTATACACCTTGGAATATATGCTCCCCAGTGTAACAGAGTTAGACTTATTTATGATTTCTCTACACATGGCTCTTCTGCCCCTTTAATTTGAACCTATATTTAACACTAAACTTGTTAAATATATGTCCCAGAAACTTAAATCTTTGGTCTGTTTGTATGCTGGTTGAGCCCTGAATCTCAGCAGAGTTGCAACATCTACTCTCCAGTTCATGGGACTCACCCAGGATAACTAACAAAAGGATGATGATGGACAATGCCCGTCCCCCCCAAAACAGAGAGTAATTACGATGGCAGACAAGACAGTTCCACCCATCTGCCCCATGGCTCTAAGTCCCCTTTCAATGGAAGCAGAGTGGGCATCACCATCCCCAAATCCTCAAGACTGAGGAATGAACAAATGTAAGGGGGAAATGTAACTATGGACTAAAATAGACTTATTATTGTTCTAGCAGTGGAAGAACTTTAACATCTATGTAAAGGCAGTGGCCACCAGAGGTTCTAAGGGGAGGGAGAGGGGAGAATTGGTGCAAAGTGGGCTTTTGGGGACATTGGAATTGTTCTGCATGACATTGCAGTAATGATGGATACAGGCCACTATACATTCTGTCAAAACCTATAAAACCGGTGGTGCAAAATGTAAAGTATAATGTAAACTACAGACCATGGTTAGTAACAATGCTTCAGTATGTGTTCATCAATTTTAACAAATATACCACACTAATGACAGATGTTAATGGAGAAAAGTGGGGGAGGGGGAGAGAGTGGGGTATATGGGAATCCCCCATACATGTAATGGTTATGTAATCTAAAGCTTCTTTCAACATAAAATTTAAAAAAGAGAAAAAAAAAGAACATTTAGAGTATATTGTATAGTGGTCAGTGTTGTGGGAAAAATAAAGCACGGGTGGAGGTAAGAGGAATTGAGGGGTGTGGATGCTGTTGAAGTTTTAGACAAGGTGATCAGAGACTCTCTCATCGGCAAGGTGGGATTTGGTTAAGACGTAGAGAGGCTGAGGGAGTGAGTCACGTGAATATCTGGGGGCAGAGTGTTTTGCAGGTACAAAGGTCCTGTGGCAAAAATGTGTCAGCTTGTCTGGAAACAGCACAGAGACCAGTGTGGCTAGAACAGGGTGATCAGTGGGAGAGGAGCAGGAGATGAGGCCAAAGAGGTAAGGCAAGACCAGATCACGTAGGGCCTCGTGGGCCATTGTAGGGGCCTTGTTTTTTTGTTCTACTTTCCCCACTCATGACTTGCATCTTGCAATCTAAGAGCTGCCCTAGCTACTAGCATTCCAGCCAGTGACAGGAGCAGAAGGAGAAGCGTTAGGTATGACCCTTTCCTTCATGGCACAACCTGGAAGTTGAGCACATTATTTCCTCTCATATCCCATTAGCCAGAATTAGTCAAATGGTCACATCTACCTGCAAAGAAAGCTGGGAAGTGAGTCTCATTTTTGGTGGCCAGGTGCCCAGATAAAGCTCAGGGATTCTAGAACTCATGAAAGAAGGAGAGATGTGATTTTGGAGGACAGTAACAGCCTCTGTCACAAATCTTTTCTTTGAAAAAGGAAAATCTGAAATCTGACTTGCCTTTTAATAATTGGAAACAGTTTTCAATTAAGGGAAACTACATTGCAAATCTTGTAGCCATAAAGCACTTTATTTTTAGGAAATGCTCTGAAAATCCTTTTTTGCCCTATTGTGGAAGTTATGTTTATGACCCAATGAACTAAACAAAAAGTCTTATCATTCCTCCTCTCCCATAAGTGGCAAGTTTCTCTTTTATATTTCCTGGTACACACTGTAAAAAAGAGAGGAATTCTCTTGGTAAGCACCAAGAGCCTGCCTAAAGAATCAGTATAGACATCAAATTATATGAAGCATGTCTGACTTAAAAAAAAAAGACCAACATAGGAAATAGTTGTAGTTCATAAATTAAATTTGTTAATCACTTCAGAAATAAATAAATGGGCAATGAACTTACTATGGTATTTGGAATAGAAACCCTCT
Organism: Dasypus novemcinctus; assembly: GCF_030445035.2. Lineage (NCBI taxonomy): Eukaryota > Metazoa > Chordata > Mammalia > Cingulata > Dasypodidae > Dasypus > Dasypus novemcinctus. The sequence continues at coordinate 82,222,376 of NC_080684.1, read as the reverse complement.
CCGTGGCTTTCTCCCTACATTGGTTTTATTTTATTATTTTATTTATTTCATTATTTTATTTATTTTTTAAGGGCATTCATTATCTCCAAACCAAACCATAGCTAGAAACAAATTGCATACTTTGACAGATTAATGTTGAATGAATGAATGAACTCTGATAAGCTGCTTTGTTTTCTAAGTGTTAGGACCTCAGAGTTAGAAAGAAGTTTAAAGATCAGGCAGTCGTGGTCTTAATGATTGCAGAACACCTAGACTAGCTGGAGCGCCTTCAGGGCAGGACACTCATCAGTATCCACAATGGGTTGTTCCGTCATCATATAGCACAGATGGTTAGAACTCTCTTCTTTTCTTGAAGCACTTTCTGTTTTCTTCAGCTGATTCAAGTTTTACTTGGTCTGACCAATGGCAGGTAAGGTTAATCACTCTCTCATGTGAGAACTTTTCCCCTGAGAAAGGGAAGGGGAAATTCAGAGTAGGTACCTCCAAATTCTTATAGTACCATGGTGATCAGAGGGCTTTTGGACTGAGTGTTTCCTACTTTGGCCATAGGTCAACTTCACTAGGTCAACTATGAAAATGAAACAAGACAGATTAGATGGTTAGAATTTTGTCAACCACTCTTCTATCTTTGGGTGAGTCACCTAATAGTAATAGTTAATAATTGTTACTGGTTATAGAATAATTGTGCTCAGCAAGTTATATACATTTTTATTTAATCCTATATAATACTAATGGAAAGTACTACTATAATCTTCATTTTACAAGTGAGAAAACTGAAATTCAGGGAAATTAACTGTCCCTGTGATATCACGTCTATGTTTTTAACCCCACTCATTGAGTTCCCTCCCTCTGCCTACTCGTCAAACATTGAATTACCCTCATAATCAATGCTGCTCAAGGTGAGGTGGCCATTCTACATCTTGAACACCAAACAGACCTCCTAAAGGTAAATAAAAGACTAGAACAGTGGTTATCAGCAGGAAGTAGGAGAAAGCCTAAGTAGGAGGTCAGTGAGGGCTGTTATGGTCAAGACATAGAAATGGTGAGGGCCCTGAGAGACCAGTAGCTTGGTTTATCCTGAAGATCTCACAGCTGGTAAAAGCCAGGGGCTAAGAGTTATGTTCTGAAGAGGACATAAGTACAAGAAGAGATTATAGTGCTCTCTTTTCCACATCAATTTAAAATAAAAACAAAAGGAAACACCAAAAATAAATGTAAAGAAATTCAATAAAGTCTTGCTTTTTTCCATGCCTGAAAACAACTAGCAGAACACCTGATGCCTGGTGGGTGTTCAGTTAAGATTGACTTACTACAGGAATCACAGAATGGGGAAGTGGTGGTGGGAGAACTTTGCCAAAGGAAACAAGACAAGATAGGAACTCAGATACCATAACTGAGATTTAAGGGTGACCTGTTTTTGTCGAGGTTTTTGGGCACAGGGTGCTAGATTGGGCACAGGGTGCTGGATTGGCCACAGAATCCAAAAAATGAGATTGGATTTACAGAATGGTTGGGTGGCTTCATAGTGGGAGCTTGAAGGGTTTAAAAATCCTGGAATATAAACAGATCTTTAACTGTTGATCCAGATAATGCCGAGGTTAGCCAGAGGGAGGATCTGATTTCATTTATCCTAAAATGCCATAGATTATAAAGCATTCCTTGACTTAACAGCAGCCTTTTAGAAAAGAAGGCAAAGCTATAATCAAGGTACTCCCTGATTATTAGGTACTTCAAGAATTCCAAAATGTTAAAATGTAAAAACGAAAGTAAGTTTGAGGGTCCAGGAAATATAGCACTAAAGCACTAACTCCCACTACATAGTGAATAATTAGGACCAGACCTAAAAAAAAATGCGGGCATAGTGGATAAAAGAACCAGAAGGAACAAACTCATCCTTTATCATTGTTCATTAACAAAATAATAAATAAATGAAAACAGTATCAAACACAACAGGAAACAGGGAAATACAAATTAAAATAAAATAAAATACCATTTCCATACTTAAGACAAACATTTCAATGTTTTGCAAAGAGAAATAAGGATATAATAATGGTGGTAATGAAAACTGGTACAAACGCTTTGGAGAGCAGTTAGGCAGTAAATAGTGGAGCTGAAACTGAAAGTTGAATGTTCAATCCAGAGATACAAATTCTAGGTATATATGCTAAGGGAACTTTCATTAATGACAGAAGGAGACATTACAAAAATGCTCAATGAAGGATAGTTTATGATACCGTAAAGTGTAAACCAACAGAAATGTTCATCAAATGAAAAGTAAAATTAAAATACTTATGTATTTGTATAATGATCTATTCATACAATAAAATACTTTTAATGCATTGAAATAGAATGAATTAAAGCAACGTGGGTATATTTCTAAAACATAATAGAGCATATAAAAGAAAGTTGAAGAACGATTTACTGAATTTGAAACTATGTAGAAATCTAAGAACATGCAAAACAACACTGTATACTATTTATGGACACACATACATGTAATAAATATTTTAAATTGATTCATGGGAATAATAAACAATAGAATCCTGTATAGTATTTGAGGAATGAAAGAGGATTTTGGGGTGAGGAGAATATGGGGCTTCAACCCATATTTGTGATATTTTTAAATGAATAAGAGATCTGAAGCAAATTTAAAATAATAAGATCAGACAAATCTGCTTGATGGTATGTGCATGTTCATCTTGTTACTCTCTTTACTTCCTTGTATGCTTAAAATAGTCCCTAATAAAGATGAAATAAATAAAAAAATAAAAAGCTCTGGATCTTGGGTTGGATCTTCAGACATCATCTGAACTAAATGGACACGTCACCTTCAGAGGTCTGACAGTCCTGCTCAGGTATCTGCCTACTTTGCTGCTGTTTAACAGGGCAGGGCAGGCTCCTCACAATTTTGGACTTTTTTCAGAAGTGGGGCCATCCTTTCAGATCATTGTGTCAATGAATGAACAATTATATTAGGTTGTTTCAGGTAACAAAACAGAGCGGATGCTTGGAGGGTGTGGCAGTTTGATATTGTTTATGAATTCTGACAATAGATATTAGATTATGTTGTAAACTGGTCTCTTCCTTTGGGCATATTAGATTGTATTAGATTTAGAGGTTTCACTTTTAATTTATTAAATCAAGATTAGGGCTTTTATTTGACCACATCATTAGGGCAACTAGGTCTGAGTACTCCCACCCCCTTTGTGGGCTATATAAACAGATGCTCAATCCAAGACAGGGAAGTAGATACACAGAAAAGGAGAGCACAGAGAGTTTAGTTTTGGAGTGAGGCAAGCCTTATTCTAGCCTACAGCTGAGAATGGAAAAAACTGGGGCCACAGAGCCTTAGTAGGAAGAGGAAGGCTGAACCCTAGCAGCGCTTGGCAGCTATCTTGCTACAACATGTGGCAACAGACTTTGGTAAGGGAAGTAACTTAATTTTTAAGGCCTTGTGACTGTAAGCTTCTACCCCAAATAAATACCCTTTATAAAACCCAATAGATTTGTGGTATTTTGCATCAGCACCCCTTTGGCTGACTAATACAGAAGGCATGTGGATTTTCAACCCATTTTAATAGGCCGAGGCTTTCCCAAAAGCCATGATTTCCTGAGTGGAAATCGCTGACAAAAACCCTCCATTTCTGAATTTCCAAAAGCATGAGGAGGGAGGGTAACATGGGAATAGGAGGTTGAAATGAGAAAGTAAACTTTACCAAAAGGGCATGGCCATTACCACCACTTACATTTTATCTCAAACCTAAAATAAGCATTTTAATCAAATGGAAATTATGTCACTGGAAATATCACTCTTTTGACCTGATCCTGTTGCTAAATTTGCTTCAGACTAGAAAATTTCAAGCAGATTATTGGCATATGCCCTTGAGACCTTAAACTACAAACAGAAGGCTTACCCACTAGTATAATATTGTATTACATTTTCACTTTACATGGTTTAGTTTTCTTAATAATCGAGAGCATAAATTTCAGTTATTATAAAATTAATTTCTGAGTGGGCTGGAAACACACATTTGTGCAAGAAAATGTTGATGCAAAAATCATTAGCATGAAGGAGTGCTTCAAGCTCTTCTGTGTGCTAAAAGTTGTCTTCCTTTCAGTGATTTAAATTTGAGCTGCTTTTCCTCTTTTCTAATGAAAGAAATTTAAATCTTTTTATTAAAATAGGGGAACTAAATTTGAGATCATGTCACAGCTGAAAATTGGGCATGCTGTGAGGGGTACTGGGATGGGGGTGGCTGCTTTTGACTCAGTGGGATTAGAACCTTGCTTGAAGTTGATTATTTTAGTCTATTTTTAGTGTGTTGAAGAATATACTCATCAAAAGGGTCTCTGAATATCTGCAGCAAAGTTCACCTTAAAAGCAGTACACGGAGGTAAGACAGGCCATTCTGGAGAGGGTGATTTTAGGTCCTCGCATGACAAAAGCCACAGATAAATAAGCAAGACTTTCAGTAACAAATCAACAACCTTCTGGAACTGAATTTTTTAATTAAGAGAGAGCAGTAAAGGAGCAAAATGTACTCGGGGAAGAAGAGAGAATGGAAAGAAATAGAGAATATGTGAATGAGCTGTGCCCAGTACAGATAAAGAATAGTTATTAGGCTTTTCTACTTTTAAGTTATGAGCAAAAAGTCTCTAAAACAACAAAACCTCTTTTATTCATTCTTTTTGAAAGTGCAATCAGGTGTCTGTTTTTGCTGATTAACATCACAAGCGTCTTTCATTTCATAAGTCCCTAAAAGTCTTCCTTAATTCAGGGTAAGAGGGGAAAGGCACACAAGGTATTTTTGATAGGGATTCAAAGAACCTGAGCACTGATTCAAAACACAACGAGCTTAGGCAGAATGCTGGGCTACAATATCAATTATCCTCACTGAATAGCATTTCTGCCCCCTTTCTGTGTGCCTTTTTGGAATAAGAATGTACGTTGCCCTTATTAATCCTACGGAATTACTTTTTCCTGCTCCTCAGGAAATCTAGCAAATGCAGACAGTTTCAGCGAGTTAACAAAAAAAATCTAATTTCCACTTGAGCAGCTCTGAGGTTAGGTCAGCAGAAAAAAAAAACTGCAGTAGCTTGTATTGATGAATATTTTATAAGCTCTACCATCTACTAAAAGATGTATTTTAAAATGGGTAGGAAATTGGTTAAGAAAATGCCCTATTATTTAATTTTCTTATAGATAAAAGTTGAATTTTGGGAATAATGAAAGATGAACCAGACCATAGAAAAGCTCTATTTCAGGTCTTGAGAGTTCTTTCATTCTGTTCACCATGGATCTTCCATCATGGCTCCAACTGCTGACTTGAACAATCAATGAGGCAATGGGGTGATTACAGAGCTTGACCCATGTGGAGATTATTTAGTGGCCTCAATGGACAAGAGAAATCATTAAAAAGCTTCTAATTAGCACACCCAATGAAATTGCAAACCTCATTATTTGAATCAGGGCTAGAAAAGTCCAGCCTAATACAATCCCCAAATGACATCCTGATGGTATTTGTATCCTCTTAGCCACAGAGCTCAGATTTTAACTCACCTTGATATATGATAATGTGGTGGCTTGGAGTTACATACCCCAGAAAAACATGTTCTTCATCTTAATCCATTCCCATGTGTGAACCCATTGTAAATAGGACCTTACAAACCTGTTATTTTTCATGAAGTTGTGACCAACCGAATCAGGATGGGCCTAAACCCTGTTAGTGGAGGCATTATAGAGAAGACCAGAGAGAAAACACCGTGAGAAGCTAGAAGCTGGAAGTCAAAACAGAACTGGGAAGAGAAAGAAGATGCCACCATGTGCCATTTTTTCTAATAAAGCCATGGCTTTTAGATATGTCTAGTGGAAAGATGATAAACACTCATTAAAGAAATTAAAATACTAATTTTGCAGTCAGGGGCATATGCCCCTGGCCATCAAGAGGAGCCACATGGGAAATTTTCTAGCCAGTGGAATTATGGGAGGTGTGGTAGAAATAATACTGGGTTAGGAATTAGGCATTCTAAGTTCTAGCACCAGCTCCATCCCTCACTAGCTGTGTGACCTTGTCAAATCACTTCACCTCATTCAGACTCAGTGACTTAGTCTTTAAAGTGATGACTGTAATGTTGGCTCTCTCCCCTTGTGGAGTTGTGCTGAGGAATAAATGTGATAATGTACCTGAAAGCTCTTGCAGACTTTCAAGTGTTATGTAAATGAAAGGTGGTAATTAAAAACCTCCAGAGAAGGGCAGCCTATCTCAGTCATCAATTATCATGTTTTCTTCCTTGTCAGGAAACCTATATTTTTCATGCTTCTTGAGAGTATAGATAGCTCTGTACTAAATTTTTGTTTGGGAAATGTGTGAAGAAAAGGATCATCCTGACAGCTCAAAACCTGTTTATGATAAGCAAAAACCACATATAAATTGATGAAACCAAAGGCAGATGCATTCTTACGTGAAACTGTAAAAATTCATACCTCCATTTATTCATTTTTATATTAATTAAAAGAAGATGGGATATTTAACTGGCATAGTACACATGAATCCTGACTCTTTCAATAAGAAAGACATACTGCCTGGGAAAACAGAAAAAAGAGGGAAAAGAAAACCAGAAAAGTCTGAACGTAAAAAAGTTGATATGTTCCCAAACTTCGGCAACTTGGCTGTGGGAACACACCTGGGTGATTTGATTACATTCTTTGCTCACATTATATTTCTGATACAATTAAGTTATTATACTGGATGAAAGCCAAGATTGGATTAAGGAGGAGAATTACTTCCAAGATGGCAGGATGGCCAAGAGGAATGTCTTAGGCTTTAGTATCAGAAAGACCTGGGCCAGAATTCCAGCTCTGCTACATATAAGGCGTTAACCTCTGAATTCCTATTTCTACATAACTACTGCGTGTAAACCACCTAAACATCCTTGGCGTTATGGTACTGGACAGACTAACAAAAACCCTGGAGTAATGAAGACCTAGTCAACGTAACATCCATGTTTAACTGCTGTAGATAGAGGTTCTAAACCCTTCCTCGCTTTTTAGCCCAAATAAGTAGGGACATGACCAAGTTTGAGTTTTGCCTCTTTGCGTTTTGCTTGCCAGAGGTGCTCAAGGAAAGCAAATTGGACTATCAGTGGTGAGACTGAGGGAGGGGCTGAGGTGTGAAGAGGTTGGTTGAAATACAAGGCAACACCCGCATATTCAAAATTTGATGGGGAAGGAAATACAGAGTTCACCCTTTTCAGTGTGTTGAGAAGTGTTGAATTACGGTCTAAAATGGCTGGAAAAGTTAGCTCTGTCAGAGATATCATGGCACTAGTGTTAAAGCAGTGGATGCCTCCACTGGCAGGAAGGAGTCCATGTGTGCCAGGAATGTGTCAGGGAGTATAACCTTTGATTCATGGCTGTCCAAAACCTATCAACCTACCTTGACTTAAGGAATAGTGTTTATGAGAATTGGCCGAGAGTCTAAATTCTACAATCTGTTCTCAGATTTAAGATGAACCATTAAAGAGCCTTGTACCTAAACCAGTTGATCCCTCATGAAATTTGCTTTTACTGAGCTGGGTTTAGGTTTGTGACATACACCTCTCTTGAGGAAGGGTAAAATACATGTCCTCATGAGGCACATTGTTATATTTGTGGAAGGGATTTTGTTCTTTCCAGTGGTCAGTCTGACTGTATCATGTGAGCAGAGAGAGTTTTCTAATAATTAGGTCTATCATGCTCTTCCCTTATACAATAATCTTTACTGGTTCTAGCTTTACCGAAGAATCAAGCCCTATTTTCTTTTCATGGCCCTCAGGTCCTTCTAGAAGCAGCCTCGTGTTACCTGCCTCCTCTCTTCCTTCTAACTTCTGGAGCCTCTGCTCCAGCAATATGGAGTGTGCCATGCTTTTGCAAATGCTGTTCCTTTAGCCGGCAGTGCCCTTCCCATATTTGTCATTTTGAATCACTCACTGTTAAAGCCTCAAGTCAAATTGTTAATCTTCTGGATGATTTTGACTCCCCCAAATTGACTTTATAGCTTTTCTGTTTGCTTAAATCCCTATTCAAGCAATTCTGTTATTGTTTTGTAACTGCCTTTTCGTAGTATTTCCTTTTGTCCGTCTGTCTCCACCTGTCAACTGCAAGCTCCTGGAAGGCAGGGTCAGCTCCCTTTTCACAAGGTCATCCAGGGCTAAGGGTGGTGCCTGTTCTTACTTTTTTAACATTTCCCTTCCCTCTGTGGCATGTTGCTGCCTTCCCATCTTTCTCTTCTTGGCCTCCTCTTAAAAATGCCTTGTTAATAATCTGAGTTAAGTGCAGGGAAGAGTTGGAAGACCAGTTGTGACACATTCTAAACCTTGTTTTTAGAAGAGGGTGCTGCACTCGGATGGAAGTACTTGTCCAAAATTCACCTCGGTTCTGATTTTGTGTGACATTTCCCATCATGTAGAACATGATTAGCTGTCTTTTCAAGTGCTTCTTTAGGCCAAGTCTATTAATGAGATTTTGTTTGGTCCAGTGTGAGTCAGAGCCAAGCATGTTTGCTCACAGATGCACATTAGAGAAACAGGGTTTGCCTGGTAAGTGGCAGCACAATCTTTTAGGCTGAGGTAATTTTCCAAAGCCTATTTTCTTAGTGTTCAGCAAAGTGGAATGTAATTTTAATTTGCAAGAAGAACTTTGGCTTCCATAGAACATAACTATCAGCTTTTTCTCAGAGCATTTCTTTACAATGATGCCAGGGAGGTCAGAATGGAATAGTTTGAGATACAAACAAATTTAATAAAAAAGAAGACCCAAAACAAATTAAAAACTTTGTCCTGAAATTTCATTTTACAAAAGGGGGAGCAAAAAGTCGAGCAAATTGTTCTTGTTTAATGATGTCCAAATACTCATTCAGTACAAATATGAGAGCAAAATACAATAGGAATGCACATTTAAAGATGTTACAAAGCCAATTTGAATAAAGTTTTAGCCCACCAAGCAGTCAAAGGAATCAAAGATATTTATCTCCTTGCAGAAGATACTTTATGTGGAAGATTCCAATTGGCAAAATTTTTTAATTGGTTCACTCTACACTGCAACACATAAAAAGTTTATAGAGGCAACAATTCATTAGACACTGCAGTATCAGATCAAAGCATCAACTATTTATAATTCAGCCTGCCGCTCAGGCATGTGGGCACATTAGAATGAGATATGAAAATTCACCAAGTGGGTAGATTTTCATTAACCATTAATTTTCTTTTGTAAAGTTGAGGACCATGAGAAAAATTCTTTACTTACTGTAAAATAGTAAGTATAAGTAAGTACCTGTGTTAGATGGTTTGACCCCAGTTCAAATGAATGTACACTGCAAGATACAATGTATATTACATTGCACAATACAATATTACTCATGGATAATATGATTTCCTATTCCTTGCCCTCTTTCCTTTCCTTCCTCTAATCCTTTGGTCCCTCTGAAATGTCAGCAGTAGAGTTCACAAAAGGCTGGAAGACAGTATATTGCTCTCATTTCTTATTCTTCTCTGACACATTTATTTGTAAATACAGAGTTGGGAGGAGTACTTAGGAATATTTAACCATCTATACAAATAGGAACAAAGGCTATATCTTCTGCTGGCCTATGAAAACCAGGGTTTTATTTATATTCTGCAAATGGTAACAGAAACAAGATGCTAAAGAGCAACCTTGGGAGCATGTGTTTGTTAGCTCCTTCTCCCTTTTTCTCTTTTAAACTAGAGGAGAGTACAAAGTGGGGACAAGAATATGAAATTAGGTATTATAAAACAACAGACATTCACTAAAATAGAAGCAGTATTACTTGTATTTAATAAACAGTTCAGATGACCCAATGACAGCTACTATTATTATCCTTTCACCCTGTAGGGACAATGATTTAGGGTTTGGGACAAAGGGGACTGGTGCAATAAAGGCTGGTGGTACCATTAGCCCAACAGTACTGAAGCTCTGCTGGAGCGATAAAGGTGAGGGAGGGTCTCAGCCTTAAGATGAAGAGAAATTAGAGTCAGCATCTCCCTTAGATAGTGTCAGTATCAGTGGCCCACAGGCTTCATCACATGACTCTTTTCTTTTGACTGTAAAAAAGGATTCTGGAAAGTGAAGATGGGGAGTGTGTGCATATGTGCGTGTATTGCTTCTCTACTGTATACCCTACTTTGCAGTTGAAGCTTCTTGAAGTATCTGCCATATACCCTACTCCCCACCCCACCCCACTCCTCCCACATCAACAACCTCTTTCATCATTGTGATACATTCATTGCATTTGTTGAGTGCATTTTGGAACACTACTGCACAGCATGGATTATAGTTTACATTGTTGTTTACACTCTCTACCAAGCATTCAGTGGGTTATGGCAGGATATATAATGTCCTGCATCTGTCCCTGCAATATCACTCAAAACAACTCCAAGTCCCGAAAATGCCCCCATATCACACCTCTTTTTCCTCTCCTTGCCCTCAGCAACTCCCGTGGCCACTGTCTCCACATCAGTGATAAAATTTCTTCCATTGCTAGAGTCCCAAAATTCTATAGTAGAATGCCAGTGAGTCTACTCTAATCCATATTTTATTCCTCCATCCTGAGGTCCCTGGAATGGTGATGTCTACTCCACCTCTAAATTGAGAGGGGGCTTAGATCCCACATGGTTGATGTATGTGATTCTCCTACTTGCAGCTGTAGGCACTCTCAGCTCCCTGGTGTGGTGGTTGACCATCATCACCTCCCTGTTAGCTGACCTGGGTAAGTCCAATGAACTGGAGAGTAGGTGTTGCGATTCTACTGAGGTGCTAGGAGTTTACGTATAAGATCGCATTATTATATTTTGATCACAATGTTATATTGTCTTTGGTATCATGCTGAGACATCAGCATTACAGACCTTACTTTTCTATAAAGTGATTTTAAGTAACTGGTCTAAGGCCTACAATGAGTATGGGAAGTCAGGCTTCCAGCCCAAGCCTGTCGTCCTGCCCTCACAGTGCATCTGCTGCCAGTCACTGCCCGTATTCCCTTGGCCCTCTTGGAAGTCACCTATACAGATGTTCCTTTACCCAGTGATGGCTTCCTGTGTCTTTCTGTGTGAGGTCTGGCTACGGATGTGTGTTCAGCTAGAACACGGAGCAGGCCAGAAGTGAGAGGAGTTAAGGTTCCCAGGAGAAACCTTCAACCATTGAGGCTTAGAGACTAGAAGATAAACATCCATTTCCTTGTTCCTCAGCAATTCTGAGGTGTTTCCAAACACTATCAGAGGGCGCCCAGTGGGATAGAGTCCCAGTTGCCCACAGAGTAATCAATTATTAGCCCACTCTTTCGTCGTCTTCCTTGCTTTCCTCTCTTTCTCCCCATTTGATCGTAGTGTGTCCTGAGTTCACCTCCCCAATACTACCTTCACCCAAGACCTGCTCTTAGGCTCTGTGTTTGGAGAACTCCAACCATATACCCCAGGGGTGGTCGTCCTTCTGCTGGCAAATGACAGGATTTTGTGGTTTTTACAATGCAAAATTAAGCCATGAGGAAGACTCAGTACAGATGTCTAAAGGCACTGGGCAATTCTGAAACCTACGTGTCACTTTTGGGCACTGACAAAGCAGGGAGTTTTTAGAACTGGCATGGATATTTCCTCCCATTCAATTAGGTGGCTATGTGGGAAAACAAATACTTTCTCAAGTGTTTTCATGTGTCTGTAAGCCAAAAGATTTCAGGATTAGGCCTTTGAGTTACTGACAATGTGGTTGTATCTCAGGAGTAATAAAATAAAGTTTAAACATGACCACGTGCCACATAAATGCCCCTGCCCCCAACCCAACAAGTCTGAATTAAAAATGATATGAAGAAAAATGAGCTTGTTACATCTCATTAAGGTTGTACCGCTAGATTTGCATTTTCGTTTAGTACTCAAATGCTGCCACATTATAGCTGAGTCATGACTTCAACTCCCTTTAACACATTAAATAAGATCAAGTAAACAGACATCTAGAATACCTGGCAAGCATTAATGAGAGTCTGAAAATGGGGCAGGGGAATAGCAAGGTCTTACCTATGGAGTTAAGTGCCTTTCTTTGAATTTGTCACATTTATTAAACAGAGTACAGAGTACAGAATACAGAGTCAAGTGGTATTTCATTAGATGGGATAAATAGGTGTATATGTAGGAAAGAAAAATTGTTGGAAAAAACCCCCCAAAACACAGGCATGTAGAAATGACACCAGGGTTCTACTAATAATGAAAAGAGAAATAACTTCTTCCCTGATTCCTAGTTTCCTATCATTATCAGAGGAGGTATATTGCCAGCATTCAGCATCATATTTAGTCTGCCAAATAGGACTCATCCTTTACTGATGAGATAAAAGTTCATTTACACCCCAGATTATAAACGCAGTTTAGAATCAGTCTTTCCCTCTCAATTTGCTTCCTACTTCCAATATTATCAGACTCACAGTTGTAAAGGAGATTTATGGTTTTAAAACATCATCTTATTTTCTTCCTTTCTACTAATGAGTTGTATAAAATAAGTATGATTTTCCTAATATTCATTTTGAATGTCAGAAATATACAATTTAACAAGGAGCATCAATGCACTATTAATGTTGCAATTTAGTGACAAAACACCTCTCAGTTTTCAAGTGCCTCTTGCTATATTTCTTCATTTCAAAGGATTTATTGTATTATTTCCTTGGCAGTAATGGCTGGGTCCTAGCGTAATAGGCTTATTTTGATATTTTCCCCACAGTTTAAGTTATTTCAATAACGGCTAACTTTACCTTTGAATGATGCTCAGCATACAGGAAAACAGCGGGTGTCCCATTTTGCCTTTTCCTTCTCAGCACTTTCTAGGGATCATTTCAACATTTGACAACTTTGTGTGATATCTGAATACTGACTTTGAAGAGAGGCCTTCTTTTTCCCTTATCTGAGGAAAACTGTGACTCCTGGGCCATCCACCCAGTTAAAAAAAATCTCAAACAACTACCACCACAAAAACCTAAACTTCGCAGATATAACTGTCAGGAATGAAATAGATCAGAAACATGTTGTGGACAAACGAGCCCAACACTCAGGATTAGACAAGCAGATAGTACTTGGAAGCATTGGTTAATTCAGAAATTGGATATAAGTGAAGGATAAACATAGTTTGCTAGAATTCCCACTTCTTTATAGTCTTCATAGCTCTGTGAATCTCATAGGATTTTCACTGATATGTGATATTAACCATCAAAGATACAATCAACTTTAATTCAGCCATTTGTAACTGGCAAATAGATTCTGGGGTTCAATACAGGAACATCTTTTCTGGGCTTACGTGAGAGGTGGGACAGGGAGATGTTAAATGTGGTTCCTAAAGAAGCATTGAAGATGGAAGCAACCCACATGTCCATCAACCAATGAGTGGATAAACAAAATGTGGTATATACATGCAATTAATGTTATTCAGCTATAAAAGGGAATGAAGTTCTGATACGGATGAGCCTTGAAGACATCATGTTGAGTGAGATAAATCAAACACAAAAGGACAGATAATATATGATCTTACTTATATGACATAAAAATATACATATTCATAGAGTTAGAAATTAGAAAACAAATTACCAGGGGTAAAGGTGGGGGTGGAGGATGAAGAGCTAATGTTTAATTGTTTCAGAGTTTCTGTTTGGGATAATGGAAAAATTTTGGTATTGAGTCGTGTTGATGGTACCACAATGTCATGAATATAATTAACTATCACTCAGTTGTATACCTGAAAGTAGTTAAAATGGGAAATTTTATGTTCTGTATATATTACCACATTAAAAATTAAAAAAAGAAGCCCTAAAGAGTTGAAGGTGGCTTTCTCTACATGAACTCCATGCTTATGCCCTTGGGAGTTTCAATGGAAGACGTGATCTGGATACATCCGTCTCAGGGAGGCCAAGTATAGTAACCCAGCCCTTGTTGTGCTGGCTGACAGCTAAGGATCTTCATGCATCCCAAATTTAGAGAAATCACAATTCTTTACCCAACAAAATAGGATTTTTAAGGACCTTTTAAATAAATTGGACATTTGTGGAGAATCTTTGTATTTGGGCCTTATAATTTTGAAACTATCTGAAAGAAATTTTAATAAAGAGAAAAAATTTGAATACAAAATATCATTTCTCCACTTTCGACTGATTTTTGAAATCAGTCATTGATTGGAAGAAATAAAATTCTAGACACACTGGTAATGGGTTTGTCTGGCCTGCAGGCTCAGAGACATTCTTTAAGGAAACTGTGGCAGTTTAGGATTATTTATGAATCCCAAAAAGAGAAAGATTATGTTTATAAACTAATCTATTCCTCTGGGTTTGATACCCTTTGATTGTATTAGATTCACCTGAGAAGTCTTTGATTAAATTACCTGTTAAAATTAGGGGTTTGATTCAGCCACATCAGTAAGGCATGACTCAGGCTGAGTCCCCGCCCTCTTGGTGGACCCATATAAGTAAATGAACACTTACTCAAGAAGTCACATGGAAGAGAAGAGAACTTTGTCAGTTTTGATCCTGGAGCCCCTGGGAGAGATGAGCCATTCGCCTGATAGTTTGTAGCTGAGCAGCTGAGAAATCCTGGAAAGAAATGAGCCCTATGTCAGAGGCTGATATAGGAAGCCCTGAGAGACAAGCCCTAGGCCAGCCTCCAGCTGAGATGGGCCGTGGAGCCTGAAGAGGAAGAGGAAGCCCAGGAGGGAGACACCAGGCAGAGATCAGCCACCATCTTGCTTCAACACAAGGCAACAGACTTTGGCTAGAAAGCAACCTTGAGTTGGACTCTTTAGGGTCTTGTAACTGTCACCTTTTACCCAAAATAAATACCCTTTATAAGAGCCTACAGATTTTTCAGCACCCCTTTGACGAACTAATACAGGAACCAAGCATCACAAGGATACAAGAGGGTAGCCTCCGGCCCAAGGTTTCTCTCTTTCTGGTCGGTGGCAGTAGCCCCCTAGCTGGTCACCCTGCTTCCACTCTTAGCACCCAGTCTGTTCGCAACACAGCAGTTAGCTAAAGTGATCCTTTATAAAGTCAAATCATGTCTCTAAATCACTCAATACCTCCAACAGCAGCACTTCCTTTGGAGTAAAGGCCGTGGCCCTCAAGACCTGACTTCATGTGCCTCCTGCCATCTCCTTGACCTTTTTTTTTTTTTTTTTAAAGATTTATTTATTTATTTAATTTCACACACCCTTCCCCCCCCCGTTGGCTGTTTTCGGTGTCTATTTACTGTGTCTTGTTTCTTTGTCTGCTTCTGTTGTCGTCAGCGCACGGGAAGTGTGGGCGGCACCATTCCTGGGCAGGCTGCACTCTCCTTTGTGCTGGGCAGCCCTCCTTATGGGTGCACTCCTTGCGCGTGGGGCTCCCCTACGCGGGGGACACCCCTGTGTGGCACAGCACTCCTGGCACGCATCAGCACTGCGCATGGGCCAGCTCCACACGGGTCAAGGAGGCCCGGGGCTTGAACTGTGGACCTCCCATGTGGTAGACGGACGCCCTAACCACTGGGCCAAGTCCGTTTCCCCTCCTTGAGCTTATTTCCTACTCCTCTTTTGCTCACTGGTCTCCTTGCTTTCCATTAAACATTCTTAGCACATTCCCCTCTAAGGGCTTTTGCTCTAGTTGTCCCTCCACTTGGATGCTTTTCTCCAGAGAGCAGCTGGGCTGACTCCCTCACTCCTTCAAGTCTTTGTTAAAAATCTCACCTTCTCAATAAAGCAACTCCTGATAATCCTATTTAATACTGTGACCCATTCTCCCCCCACACAATCCTGGCACTCAACTATTCATCTTTAGCCTTCTGTACTTTTGCTTTCTTCCATAATACTCATCCACTTCTAACATACCACAGCACTTGCTTATTTATAATGTTTATTGTTTATGAACTAACACTCTGCCACTAAATAGAAGCTCCTTGAGGCAGGGATCCTGGTCTGTTCTGTTCTCTAATGCATCCCAAGAGACTATAACAGAACTGGTTCATTGGAGGTGCCCAGAAAATATAAACATAAGTTGAATGAATGAATGAGCCTTAATCAGTCCTCTGGTCATTGTTTGCTTCCTATTTGAAAAGTGCCTTTCTCTTCAAGAAGGAACCATTCCTGTGAACTTTGTTCATATAGCAGAGAAGGGGGTTATTTTGGGGGTATATATAGAACAATTTCTTGGAACTCACACTGAACACTTACCTAAAACTTGTTAAACATTTTACTAGACACTTCCTGATTTGTCTTCAGTTCAGGGAGTGTGGTGAAAGGAGAATGTCATTGCTCATTTCGAGGATGGGGAAATAAGGACAAAATTCAGGTGGTTGTATTTTGATAGCAGAGAATGAGTTTCCTAATTTTCAGTTATATTTATTGAGGTAACGCTAGCTCCTAGGACAGAAAAATGCAGAAACTCAGTGGCTTAACACACAAAAAAGTTTATTTCCTGTTCACATTGCAGTCCAATCCAGGTGTTCCTGGTCAAGGGACCTTTCCTAAAGCAATGCAGTGATGCAGGATCCTTTCACCTCGTGGCTCTACCCTCCTCTAGGTCCCTGGAGTCCTCTTCAGTCAGTGGATGGGCAAAAGAAGGTGGCTCCCCAAAGGGAGGCAATAAAACCTCCCATTCAGAAAATTAAGAAGGGGAGACACACAGCAATCACTGCTCTGCAGGAGTAATGAAATGCTGTGAGACAGGCTTTGCGGAGGCTTCATGGGGTTAGACAAGTTCCTTGATGGGTCGTCACTTCTGTCCTTGGGGAGGATTTGCACTGTCTGTGGCTTTCTCAGGGCCCTGGTTCTGCCTTCCGGGAGGGACTTTCTTTTCCATTGTGTTCCAGGCTTCTTCTCTGAAGTGGATATTAGGGAGTGTCCCTTTCATTTCTGCCTAGCCTTTGCAGTCTGCTGCCTGCTCAAGGAGTTCAGAGGCCTGAGGGCTGCCTGAAGATTTGCCAAACAGTCACAGACTGTTTGAAATTATTTACTTATAAATTAATTAATTAATTATTGTGATGAGGAGAAGGATGACTATTTAGATCAATTCATGCTGTCTTTGGCAATATGGTTCCCTCTATTTGCTTCCAGTCAGTTCCAGGTACCAGTGTCCACACCCAAATTTATTTCTTAGAGTTTCCAAGCCTTCCTTATTTCATTGTATGCATCCTTTTCCCAATTTAATGATGTCTACCATATTAAAAAAAATATGCTTGAGTGGGACAACCACAGCCTTAATTGGAACTCTTGAATGAGCCTACATCAACTTTCTTTAATCTGAGAAGATCTTATTACCCTTTTACTTTTTAGTTTTGGGGCCAGGGGTGGTTGGCTTTTCCAACCTGTGTGGAATGCTCTCCATCCCCTTTGATCTTTGGAAACCAGCTGTTTCTTGTCTGAGCTCCTCTCTCATACTTTGCTAAAAGCAGCAAGCAGCAGCCAACATTCACTAACACACTGGATTTTCCCAATTCTTTTTTTCTCTAGAGCTACAGACTCAGTAGGCATGTGAGCTGCTTTGCAATTATCACAAGGGGCAATTTTACCAAATATTTTGTGAAGATATATCACATGATCTCCGGGTTTCCAGCCCTCGTTGTTTATATTTTTGTCACCTACAGTCCTACTGCTAAGTTAATCCCATATATTTTAAGTTTTTGCTCTGGTGGTATTCAGCTTCTATTATCAATTTATTTATTATTTAATGTAATACTAGTTGCTCTAAGAGATAAACCTGAAATCTCTGCAGCTTAAAATAGTACAGGTGAATTCTTGCTGCCATAGTCCTCATAGTTCTCTGGACCTGTTCCTGATTGAGCAACCTTCCCTCTTGTGGCTCCTACCTCTTCTGGGTTCTTGGAGCCTCCCCATTCAGCCAGTTGAAGAGAATATAAAGTGGGAGGATTGTGACGGAAGGTTTTCTGCCCATATTCCCTTGGCCAGAACTCAGTCACCTGACTTCATGGGAGGGTGGGAGATACAGACTGTGTGCCTAGGAGGAAGAGAAAAGAGTATTTTTGATCAGCTAACAGTCTCTTCCCATACCTAACTGCCATCCTTTTCCTTTGTTAGTAGACCTTGTGATCTGTTACATTATTTCTAATTTCCCAGGTGTTCAGGGTCTTGTTCCTATATAGCCATCATGGTTGGATGTTGTGACATACTCTTCCAGGGTAGACAGCTGAGAGGAAAGAGCAAGTCTCTGGAGTCAGACACCTGGGTTTATATTGTAACTGAGGCATTTACTAGCCTGTGCCTTTGGGTAAGGCACTTAACTTCTGCAATCTCTGTGATCCTTGTCGTCTTCATCTATGAAAACAGGTATAAAATACTTGCATCATGAGATAATTGAGTAGCAGAAGTTAAGAGCACAGAACTGGAACCAAACCAGTTGGGTTTGAATCCTGGCTTAGTTCCTTATTTATTAGGTGATCATAGATGAGCTTCCATGGCCTCATCTATAAAATGGAGATAAAATGCTATCTACTTGCAGGTATTTTTGGGGATTGGGGGTTGGGGACTGGGGATGGGGATTAAATGAGTTAATAAATGTATGACACTTAGAATAGTGCCTGAAACATAGAGCAAATGGTATATAAGTGTTAGCTCTCATCCCAGAACAAGCTCTCAATTAGCTATATCCTTTCCAGGTTGTATCTGGGTGTGCCTTCAGATGTTACTTTTTTCAAGGGTTTCTTTAAAACTTAAGAACCTTAAATGTCCCCCAAAGGGGTCTTCAATGGTAGGATTTCAGGGAGCTGTTTGTGTAGAGAGTCCTCCAAATGACCACCTGCTTTGATTACTGCAATTTCAGTTCTGGGTCCTGGAGATAATTGCCCAGGAGAGGACATTTACACAGGGCTCTTTGGAGTGAATTTTAAAATTGTGAGATGTGAGGTTAAATAGCACAAGACTCATTACCAATTTAGGGTGCACAATGGAGAAGGAGGTTATTCAGAGTATCAGGCCATCTAAGTAGAAGATTACAGTCTGAAAAATTGTTTAAAGAGAAATATAATTAGAATAATGGGACAACATAATGGGAAATCAATGCTATTAATGTAACTGCTAATTACTGCATTAGAACATTTATCCAAATCCCTTCTCCTTAAAACTAAAAACATGAAATTAAGTCACCACAGTAGACAATTCATGTAGAGGGACTCAGGGATCTTGGATTACTCTGGAAAATCTGCCCAGAACAATTTGTTGTTGTACCAAACATCATGCTGAGCCTTCTCGGTTTCAGGAAGAGAGTGAGAAGGGGAGGACTCATTTTCACTTCATTCATTTTTGTCATTTCAAGTCTCATGGGTTCTGGGCACTGAGAGTGTCCTAATGTTGTTTGAAATGGCTACAAATACTGCAGTCAGCAGACTGTAGACATTTGTGTTGAAAGATCACATAGCATTTTTGCCTCCTCCTCTCAGAAGTGTTAATGTGTTGAATGTGGGTCTTTTTGATAATATCACAAAAGCTGGGATTCAGATAGTTACAAATGTCCTTTTGGGGAAAGTGAGAGCAATGAACTTAGATGAACTATTTGGGGTGAAATAGATAGAGGGGCATTCCTGGCAGAAAGGCTAGTCATCCCATGGAAAGTAGAAGACAATGTGACAACTCAAGTGCCCTGGCAACTCGGGTGAACGTCAGTGCTATGGACTTGAGTTATGTGGGTACAATAAAGATTAGTTTCTTGTGTCAACCTGAGTGCAGGTTGGAATCCAGGAATAATATTTGGGGTGATGGGAGGAGTTCCGAAACAAGGTCTAGAGTCAGGGATAAGAGCAGGAGGCTCAGAACCTCCGAGTAAAAGGTGGAGATGGAGTTGTTCCTGAAACCCTTTGAAGCTAGTCTCAGGTGTATGGAGGTGGAGAGGAGGACCTGCCTTAGGAAGCTGGACCTCAGGAACAGGGCAGAAGCCCCAGAGAGTGACCTGGCTACACACAGTGGAACAGAGACATACGAGTGCTACATAATGTTTTGTGTTTACCTGTAGCACCTCCAGATTCCCAGATATGAGGAAAAGATCAGCAAGCCAGAAACACTTGGAAGCAGAGTCTAGCTCCAGGGGGATAAGATGTGCAGGAACTACAAGGGGGAAGGTTCAGCAGGGTTAAGGTTCAGTCCTGCCTACAATCCCATGAGAACTGGAAGGGATCTGGAGGTAGGTACCAATGTAAGAGGTCTGTGGGGTAGACACAGGTAGTTGGACAAAGAGGCTGTGGCTCAGACCAGCACCTAGACAGTGAGTTAACTAAGGCTACTCCAGACGTCTATAGCAAATATGGGCAACTGCCTGATTCCAGATGCCTTTAGTAGTAGGAACAGGCAGGTTTCATTGCTTTTTCAGCCCACAGCCCATGTCAAGGACAACCCTATGCATATTGTAACCTCATTCTCATACCACAGCTAGTTGGACCAAGAAAGGGTAATTGGCCCACCAGTTCATTGGCCATTTAGAGACCTGTCATGAAAGATCTTGTAAAGAACTTCAACTAAGAACTACAAAATTTGCAGCTAATGGACTGTGGGAATCTGTGCTTCAAGATCATATAGCATTAGTACCAGAATCTGTTTTCTGGCAAGTTGAAGGCATGGAAGCTAAAGTTAGAGAAAGGAAATTTTGACTAAACAGGATGCGCCTGGCAGAGTGAAGAGATGGATGTATAGAGACATAGAGACAAGAGGACCAGAGGCCTTGTGGGGAGGAGAGATGGAGGTAGGGAAGGAGGGAGTGGGAGTAGTAGAGAGAAAAAGAGAGAAGGTAGGTGGGAGGAGTGGGGAGAGGGGAGAAAAAATGAATGCCTGATGTGGTAGGTTGAATTATTTTCCTCCCAATAATTTTCCTCTTAATTGGCGCTCCTGTGGGTGTGAACCCATTGCAAATAGGACCCTTTGAAGATGTATAAACAGTTAAGGTGTGGGCACATTTGTAATTGGACCCTTGAAGATCCTATTTAGGTATGGTCAAAATGAATCAGGGTGGGCCTTAATTTGTGTTATTAGAGGCCTTTTAAAAAGCCAGACATCAGAGAAAACGAAACAAGAGGAAACCAAGGATTTTGCCAAGTGATGGGAGGCAAAGATGCAAGCCAAGGAAAGCTGAGAATTGTGGCAAGCCTGCAGCAGAATGCTGTAACGTCTATAGTATAGACTTTAGGGAGAAAGCATGGTCTTTCTGATGCCTTGATTTTGGACTTCTGACCTCTGAAACTATGAGCCAATAAATTCCTGTTATTTAAGCCAACCCATTAAGTGGTATTTGTTGTAACAGCCTGGCAAACTAAGACATTTGATAATTTTCCCTCTCCAATCTGAGACTTGAAGGCCCTTAGGTTTTGTGAGCTGCTTCTCTGTCCTTTCAATAAATTTCACTTTTATCTAGTTTGAAGTTAATTTGAATGGAGTTCTATTCTTTGCAACCAAAGGACATTTAACTATAATAGTAGTAGAGTCAGGGCTCTTTATGAACCCCCAGCCCTGCACTCATTGGCCCAGGATTGAGCTGACTAGCAAGGACCATATCCACAGGGGCAGGGTGACTGCAGCAGAGGAGTCTGCAAGGACTGAGCAATAATAAAGAAAAAGAAATCGCTGTGGCACACAAGCATTTCCTCTAGCCTTCCAAAGCTTTTAGGCTACACAGAGGTGATTTCACAGAGATGGATGGCTGATGGTAGGAGCGCATATGCCCTGTGGCACCACACTGGAGTTTCCTCATGGCCTTCACTTGAGTGACTCAGCAGGGGCAACCTGCATTGACTCAGATAGGAGCTGGCTTGGGATTTCCTTCTTAGGGAATGAGAAAAGGGGTAAGGACATTTACTGGGAGAGCAAAGTAAAGGCCAAAATGAAGTCACATGTTTGGTTTGATGAAGTATCAAGTTGTTATTTCTATAAAAACATGAAAATAATAGCTATTATATAATTTACTGAAAATAGAGGCAGTCCATGAACCTGACTGCCTGACTTTAAATCCTGGCTCTATCATGTTTTATCTATGTATCCTGGGGCAAATCCCTCAAACTCTTTATACCACAGTTTCCTCATGGGTAGAATGAGTTAAATAATAGTAATCTACCACACAGAATGTTTTTGAGGACTAAATGAGTTAATATGTGTACAATACTTAGATTACTGCTTTTCTTATGCAGTAAGCAGCACTCAGAAGCATTAGCCATAATTTTGATTTGCCAGACACTCTATGTACATTCTATCCAACTAATCTATAATGAACATGCAAGTAGATATTACTATCTTAGTTTAGAGATGGGGAAAATGAGGCTCAGAGAAGTTTGTCCAAGATTGTGACAACTAGTAAGTTACTTGTGGTGCCAGCATTAAAACCCATGTATGTCTACTTCTAAAACTCATGATCTTTTAAAGGCAGGATTACATTTAAGTAGTATCCTTAGGGAGAGAGGTAAGATTTGTGGAGAGCCTACTCTTTACCAAGTACTTGATTTTCATGCCCTCATTAACCATATTCAGCAAAAGCATGTGCCAGACTCTGTGTCAATATCAGCAAGGCACTATCAGAGATGATGTATGAGAACCTCCACAGGCTGTGTTCACATTTATTGCATCTGTGTTTCCTGCAACCACATTTGTTGCATCAATGTTTGCTGCATCTGAGGACCCTTCCCCATCTCCACACACCGCGTGGCATTACTGGGCTGCACAGATTTCTTTCTTCTACATTAGTGACTTTTGTACTGGAGTTTTGTTTTAAATGTCTTCCAGGCACCCAACCACCAAGTGTCAGCTGAGAAACCTTGCTCAGTGAAATGGTAATTTTTTTTTTTTTTTAAGATTTATTTATTTATTTAATTTCCCCCCCTCCCCTGGTTGTCTGTTCTTGGTGTCTATTTGCTTCGTCTTGTTTCTTTGTCCGCTTCTGTTGTCGTCAGCGGCACGGGAAGTGTGGGCGGCGCCATTCCTGGGCAGGCTGCTCTTTCTTTTCATGCTGGGCGGCTCTCCTCTCGGGCGCACTCCTTGCACGTGGGGCTCCCCCACGCGGGGGACACCCTTGCGTGGCACGGCACTCCTTGTGTGCATCAGCACTGCGCATGGCCAGCTCCACACGGGTCAAGGAGGCCCGGGGTTTGAACCGCGGACCTCCCATATGGTAGACAGACGCCCTAACCACTGGGCCAAAGTCCGTTTCCCGTGAAATGGTAATTGAAACTAGATAAGACAGTCCACTATCACTGCTGTTACTCAACATTGTACTGGCAATTCTAGCCAGAGCAATTAGACAAGAAAAAGAAATAAAAGGCATCCAAATTAGAAAAAAAGTAAACTTTTTAAATTTGCAAATGACATGAACCTGTATACAGAAAATCCTGAAAAATCCCCAAGTTATTAGAGCTAGTAAATAAATTCAGCAAAGCAGTGGGGTATAAGATCAACACTCAAAAACCAACAGTGTTACTATACAATAGAAATGAACAATCTGAAGAGGAAATCAAGAAAAAAATTCCATTTACAAGAGCAACTAAAATCATCAAATATCTAGGAATAAACTTAACCAAGGATGCAAAGGACTTGAAAACTACAAAATATTTCTAAAAGAAATTAAAGAAGATCTAAATAAAGGGAAGGCCATTCCATATTCATGAATTAGAAGACTAAATATAATTAAGATGTCAGTTCTACCCAAAGTGATTTATATTCAACATAATTCCAATAAAAATTCCAACAGCCTTCTTTGCAGAAATGGAGTAGCCAATAATCAAATTTATATGGGGGAAGCAGTTGTGGCTCAAGTGATTGGGCTCCCATCTACTATATGTGAGGTCCATGGTCCAATACCTGGGGCCTCCTGATGGAGGCAAGCTGGCCGGTGCAGTGAGCTGGCCCGTGCAGTGAGCTGGCCCAAGTGGAGAGCTTGCCCATGAGGAATGCTTGCCTGTGCAGCAGTTCTGGCCCATGGAGGAGTGATGGCCTGCATGGCAAACTAGCTCAAGTGGCGAGCTGGCACAGCAAAATGATGCAACAAAAAGAAACACAGACAAGAGACAATAAGAGATGCAGCAGACCAGGGGGCTGAAGTTTAGCATCTCTCTGCCACGCTGGAAGGTCTCAGGATTGGTTCCCGGTGCCACCTAAAGAGAAGACAAGCAGACACAGAAGAATGCACAGCAAGTGGACACAGAAAACAGACAATGGGGGGGGGGTTGATAAATAAATAAATCTTTAAAAAATATTTATATGGAAGGGTAAGGGGCTCCAAATAGTCAAAATCATCTTGAAAAAGAAAAATGAAGTTTGAAGTCTCACACTTCCCAATTTTAAAACTTATTACAAAGCTAATGTAATCAAAACAGCATAGTACAGGCACAAGGACAGACATCAGACTGATGGAATCAAATTGAGAGTTCAGATATAAACCCTCACATCTATGGTCAATTGATTTTTTTTCTTTAGGAGTTACCAAGGATAGAGCCTGGGACCTCGTAAATGGGAAGCAGGCACTCAGCCACTGAGCTGTACTCACTCCCCTGGCCAATTGGTTTTTGATATGGGTATCAAGTCTACTCAATGGGGAAAAGAGTGTAACAATAGGTGCTGGGAAAACTAGATATTCATATGCAAAAGAATGAGGGTGGATCCCTAATTCACACCATATACAAAAATGAAGTAAAAATGAATCAAAGACCTACACATACTAGAGTTGCAGAATGCCTAATAGTTACCTCCTGAGAACCTCCATGTTCAAATGTGGCCAGTCTTGAAGCCAAACTCAGCATGTAAATGCGTTGCCTTCCCCCTCAGTGTGGGACATGACTCCTGAGGATGAGCCTCCCTGGTGCCGACGGAGTACTACCAAGTACCAGCTGATGATGTAACTAGAAAATGACCTTGAATAAAAGGGTCAATTCGGACCAGCAGGATATCTCAGTCTACATATAATACCAGGAATTAAAAATGCATTTTGACCTGAATAAAAGGGGGAAATGGAAAGGACAAATGAGTTTATTTGGCTATGAGTCCCCAAAAAGAGCCGGGAGGTTATCAGAGGGGTTGCCCTTATGCACACCTGAGCAGAGTCCCAGAGACAGATAAAGTAGATGTAACCCCAGGTATTGGTTCTTCTGAGGGCTACAGAGACCCACTGGTTCTATGGTCATGGCACATGAAGTTCAGTGCCATGTCACTTGGCCCTTCTTTGGAGTTTGTGTTTCTGTGTGATGGAGCTGGACTCAGATGTGATCTTTGTCCACAAGTCTCTCCTGTTACTTTTACCAGAACTGTAGTTGTTGCTGTAGTTAGTGTATACCCAGGGGACCTGAATCTCTGCACTGACCATGTGATAGCCAGGCCCTGGGCCTCAACAGACTTGCAACTCCTACACTCTGGTTTATTGGACTTACCCCACTCAGCTAACAAGGAGGTGAAGAAGGTCAACCATCACACCAGGGAGCCAAGAGTGCCTACAAGTGAAAGCAGGAGAGTTGCATCCAGCATCCATGTGGAATCTAAGCCCCCTCTTGATATAGATGTGGAGTGGACACAACCATTCTAAGGTCGACAGGATGGAGGAAGAGAGTATGGATTAGAGTGGACTTACTGATATTCTATTCATAAACTATTGTGATTAGTAATCGAAGAAAATGTGGCATTGGTGTGGAGAAAGTGGCCATGATGGCTGCTGGGGGTAGGGAGTGGGAGGAAGAGATGTGATGTGGGCGTTTTCAGGACTTGGGGTTGTCCTGAGTGGTGCTGCAGGGACAGTTACTGGACATTGTATGTCCTCCTGTGGCCCACTGGGTGGACTGTGGGAGAGTGTGGGCTATGGTGTAGACTATTGACCATGAGGTGCAGCATTGCTCAGAGATGTATTCACCAAATGCAATGAATGACTCATGATGATTGAGGAGGTTGTTGTTATGGGGGGAGGAGTGGGGTGAGGGGGGGTGGGGGGTATATGGGGACCTCATATTTTTTGAGTGTAACATTAAAAAAATAAAGAAAAAAAAAAAAGACCTACACATAAGAACCAAAACTACAAAACTCCTAAAAGAAAACATAGGGAAGCCTTTTCAGGACCTTGTGTTAAACAATGATATCTTAGATTTTACACCAAAAACATGAGCAACAAAAGAAATAATAGGGAAGCGGACTTGGCCCAGTGAAAGGGCATCCGTCTACCACATGGGAGGTCCACGGTTCAAACCCTGGGCCTCCTTGTCCCATGTGGAGCTGGCCCATGTGCAGTGCTGATACGCGCAAGGAGTGCCGCACCATGCAGGAGTGTCCCCTGTATAGGGGAGCCCCACGCACAAGGAGTGCACCCTGTAAAGAGAGCCGCCCAGCGCAAAAGAAAGTGCAGCCTGCCCAGGAATGGTGCCGCACACACATAGAGCTGACACAACAAGATGACATAACAAAAAAGAGACACAGATTCCCGTGCTGCTGACAACACAGAAGCGGACAAAGAACACGCAGCAAATGGACACAGAGAACAGACAACCGGCGGGGAGGGAGGGGGAGAGGAGAAATAAATCAAATAAATCTTAAAAAAAAGAAATCATAGACTTATCAAAATAAAAACCTTTTTTGCATCAAAGGACTTTGTCATGAAAGTAAAATGGCAATCGATAGAATGAAAGAAAATATTTTAAAAACACATATCTGATAAGGGTTTAATAATTAGCATATATAAAGAAACTCTACAACTGAACAACAACAAGACAAAAAAAATTTAAAAATGGGCAAAGGACTTGAATAGTTATTCCTCCACAGAGGCTATATGAATGGTTAATAAATACATGAAAAAATGTTCAACATCATTAGTCATTATCAGATAGTGTGCCAACTGTGAAAAGCAGCATGACAGTTCCTCAGAAAATTAAATATATCTTTACTATTTGACCTGACAATCCCACTGTTAGGTATTTACCAAAGAAAGTAAAAATGGGGTCACAGAAAATACTTGTCCACCAGTGTTCATAGCAGCATTATTCACAATAGCCAAATGCTGGAAACAACCCAGACGTCCATCATTGAATGGAAAAGGAAATTGCAGTATATATACACAGTGGAATATTATTTAGCTATGAGAAAAAATGAAGATATGAGGCATGCTGCAACATGGAAGAACCTTGAAGACATTACGCTCAGTGAAATAAGCAAGACACATAAGGGCAAAAATTGTATGCTATCACTTACAAGAAATGACAGGAAATTAGCAAATTTGCAAATAGAAACCTGATTGGAAGTTACTGGGTGGGGGTGGGAGGGTTGAGGGGAGAGGCAAAGGAGGAGGGTTTATAAAAATTAAAAAAATTAAACACATACATACACACACATACCTGGGCCCTACCACAGAGATTCTGATTTTATTGGTCTGGGGTGGGATTTAGTTTTTAATAAAGTTACCCTGGAGATTTTAATGTGCAGTCAGGGTTGAGAACTTCTGCTCTGGGTTTGTCCTGTGTTATTTCTCCTATATGTATTTCCCACCGGCCTCCTACCTGCTTCCTTTCTAACTCTTCTGCTTAAAACTCTTCTGAGTGGGACTCCTAATTGATTGATCTCCCTGGCTTCTATTTATCACTCCCATTGCCTCCAGATTAATCTTTCTAAAGCCAGCTCTGAGAAGTCTGCAAAAACCTTCAATGACTCTATTGCCCTCCAAGAGTAAAAAAGACCTTCCCTTTAAAGCCCTTCTTGGGTAACTCCAATCTACTTTTCCAGGCATTTCTCCCCTTGACTGAACCTTATAGTATAGCTCAGACAAAGTGAAGTAATCTCTGTCTTCTGCGTATACCATAGGTTTTCATCTTTCTTTGCTTTTCCTTGTAGGGACCTGGTAGATCTCTTCTACTTATCTGTCAGTCAAGGACTATACCTATTTTTATGTACTCTGTGAGAACCTTCCTGGATTCCTGCAATGGATGTAATCATTTTCCCTTTACCATTTTATTTGCAGCTTTTTAATAGTACTTACATTTTTATCTTGTATTACTGGAATTTGCATTCTTCTCCCATTTTCCTTACTGGATTATAAACTCTCTGGGGGCCAGAGCCTCTTTTTGATAGTTTTTGTATCCCCTGCTGGGCCTACCTCAGTGTCTGACACATATAGGAGTCCACAAAGATTTGTTAAACTGTATCGAATCGAGTCATTTGGCTCCGTGTTATTAATTTTATTTTGACCTCTCTGCCATATGCTGACATTTTAATTTCACTGCCTGACATTTAGTAAATCCTCAGGGATTTTATTTAAATAAATACTTTCAGAAAGTTTCAAATGTTCTTCACACGCATGTGGTACAGCTTCCACAGTGTCTTAAAAAGTTCACAGTGCTTAATTGTTCATTCTTTGTCAGGGTTTGTTAGCATTTTGGCTTCCTTGGGTCCTCAGACAGTAGGAAGTCAGAGGCCACGTTCATTTCACTTTCAAAAACTCATTATGTTCCTAAAAAGTTTGGAGTGCAGTGGTAATGAGCCATGGTTTTGAGAAGCGAATCCAGCTCCAACTCCTCTTCACTGTTCTGGGCCGGAACTGCTGTGGTGGTTAAACGGGGTAAGGGAACTTGGAAGGTAAAGATGTTCCCTGCAATTAAATCATGTCTACAGCAATTGCTCCCAATCCTGTAGGAACAATTATAAGGAATCCCCTCTCATTTGGCACAACGAGATATGAGCATTTTCTAATGGGCTAATTAGTGTAGTTATTTCTTTGTTTTTAGCTAAAAATGTCAATGTGTACAATTTAATTAGTCTGCCCTAGGATTATAAGATAACTTCTTAGTTTAGTCTGTCTGTCGTCAGCATTTTCAGGATATGGACAGATGCCAGGAGCTATCATTTATACACTTGCATAAACTTTTAAGAACTTCTAGAAAAATCACTATGTGGAGCAAGTAAAGTTTCCAGATATAAAACCTAAGTTATGTGGGTGGAGGAGTTGTGACCAATGAAATAGTTAAGTCATAGGAAAGTGGAAAAAAAGGCCTTGACATTCCCTTTTACTTATTTCTATATTTCAGAATGTAGGTGTTCAGATATTATGGACTCTTATCAGTTTGACTTCTTTGGTTTCTAGTATTAGGACCTAATACTAGCTGGTTAAGCTCTGTGGAAATTTATTAATAGGCTATACATAGAATTGAAAGAGACCCTAAATTAGCCCAAACTATGCAAAGTAGGGGACCAGGGAAGTTTCTGGGGTATGGATGGTAGAAACTAGTGGGTAGTCCCTTTGGTGTTTTGTGGGTGGAATGAATTAAAGTACTACAAATGGCTTCGGTCCTTTTGCTGTCCCAAGGAGAGAGAATTAGATTGGCCTATCTTGGGTCATATGTCCATTCTTTGTCCAGGAGGGGCAGGACACTTTAAATAACAGCCTCACCATAGCTTTATGCAACTGGCAAGAGAGACTGCAGGGACAGTTACTGGACATTGTATGTCCTCCCATGGCCCACTGGGTGGACTGGAGGAGAGTGTAAACTGTAATGTGGACCATTGATCATGTGGTGCAGCAGCGCTCAGAGATGTATTCACCAAGTGCAATGAATGTCCCATGATGATGGAAAAAAAAAAAGAAGAAAATATGATGGATGTTATCAAAGAAAAGAGCATGGATGGTGGGCAGGAGCCACAGGGATGTCCTCTACATATCATAAATCATAAAGAAGCTTCCCCTGCATTTATACTTTCCCTGGAGCAGGGGCACAAGGACTGGAAATGAGCTATGTGCAGTACTGCCTCAGGTGAGATTTGACATCCACTCTCAGATTTGCCAAGTTACAGCTAGTAATGCTCCGAGTCTTGGGGGCGGGGAGAATTGGTGGTGTTCTGGGTGGCAAAAGATACAGAAATACAACGTATAGGATGAAGGCCTTATTTATACAAATCAGGAAGGAAAACGAAAATGAATGAAAATTTACTGCTATACTGCTTAAAGGCAACAGGGAATAATGATCCCACTTCGTGCTTTGACTGACATTGTGACAAATGTGGGTTTCACATAATCAAAAGAACAATTTCTAGCCTGAGTATGGAGAAATCACAGTGGGTGAAATGGAAATGGTAGCTCCTGTCTGGATGATTCTACATTCCATTTCCCTTAAGCTCTTTTTATTTTATTTTTTTTAAATTTTTTATTTTTTTCCAAATTCTATTCAATTTATTCATTTAAAAAAATATTACATTAAAAAAATATGAGGTCCCCATTCACCCCCACCACCCCTACCCCACCACTCCCCCCACAGTAACACTCTCCCCCATCATCATGACACATCCATTGCATCCGGTGAGTACATCTCTGGGCATCGCTGTACCCCATGGCCTGTGGTCCACATCATAGCCCACACTCTCCCACATTCCATCCAGTGGGCCATGGGAGGACATACAATGTCCGGTTGTCCCTGGAGCACCACCCAGGACGACTCCAAGTCCCGAAAATGCCTTCACATCTCATCTCTTCCTCCCATTCCCCGCACCCAGCAGGGCATGGCACCCACCATGGCCACTTTTCCCACACCAATGCCACATTTTCTTTGTGGACCTTGGATTGGTTGTGTCCATTGCACATCTATGTCAAGAGGAGGCTTAGATTCCACATGGATACTGGATGCAATCCTCCTGCTTTCAGTTGTAGGCACTCTAGGCTCCATGGTGTGGTGGTTGACATTCTTCAACTCCATGTTAGCTGAGTGGAGGAAGTCCAATGAATCAGAGTGTAGGAGCTGAAGTCTGTTGACGCTCAAGGGCCTGGCTACCATATTGTCAGTCCAGAGATTCAAATTCCCTAGATATATCTTAAACCCCAGCACCAACTACAATTCCAGTAAAGTAGCATGAAAGTCTTGTGAAAAGAGATCCCATCTGGTTCAGCTCCATCATGCAGAAACACCAGCTTCAAAGAAGGGCCATCTGACATGGCAGTGAACCCCATCTGCCATGACCATAGAACCTGTGGGTCTCTTTAGCCCTCAAAAGAACCAATACCTGGGGTTGTATCTTCTTTATCTGTCTCTGAGACTCTGCTCAGGTGTGCATAAGGGCAATCCTTCTGACAATCTCCAGACTCTTTTTTAGAGACTCAGCCATATAAACTCATTTGTCCTTTCCATTTCCCCCTTACTTTAAGTCAAACAGCATTTTAAACTCCTGTTATTATATGTAGACAGGGATATTCTGCTGGTCCACGTTGAACCTTTAATTCAAGGTCCTTTTCTAGTTGCATCATCAGCTGGTACTTGGTAGTGATCCCTTGGTGTCAGGGAGGCTCATCCCTGGGTGTAATGTCCCATGCTGGGGGGAATGCATTGCATTTACATGCTGAGTTTGGCTTCGAGACTGGCCACATTTGAGTAACATGAAGGCTGTCAGGAGGAAACTCCTAGGCACAGTGCTGCTCTAGGCCTTCTTCTTATTTCAGGCATATAGGCTCACAAGCATAGTCAGTATCAGGGGCTCACTGTTGGACCCTCATTCCTTCCTGGTCCTTACCGTTGCACCTGGGGGACTGCCGCTGCTCCCCTAGGGACCACGACAGAGCACCCCTGGCCAGGAACCCAGTAGCCCCCCAGCTGTTGTTTTTAATTGTTGCCACTATGAGTATATCCAAACATTACCATGCACCCTGGACATATGCCCTGTATAACTCCCTGTCAACCATATATCACCTGTCAATAACATCCTATACCAGTATTCCTCCACTGCCATTGTTGAACCCCTCTGTGATCCAAAACTTCCTGAAAAGTGAAGCCCAATATAATGTCAGGATCCCTTACTAGTAAAATGGAATATAGCAATGGGTTTAAAGGTTAGATATAGAATACGTATTGATTTGGAAAAATTCTACATCCTATCTTTTTCTTTTCTTTTTTCCTAATTATTGAGCTTCTCTTCACAAGAGCCTTAGATCACAGTAATTCGTATATACAATATACAGTACTCCCACACATCCACCGTAAAACCTTTTCCCTTCCACAGCAATATTCTTATAACTTATTCATATCATATTTACTTAAACTGACGTATAGACTGAGACAATAGCTTTCAAACAAGGTGACATCTGTGCTTACATTGTGGTCCATACTTTAGGATATACAGTTTTCTAAATTTTTAGTTATCCTATATTTTACATTATGGTTTACATTATTAGTCTGTCATCCCCTATATGTTTTTGGTGTAATATTACATGTTTTATATCCATCCTTGTGTACTCTCGCGAAACTCCTCTCTTACCCCCACATTTACCTTGGTTCCATCCATTCAACATCCATTTTCCCCTTCCCTTGGGGCCCACAGTGACAGCCAATCTCCATTTCCCAAGGAGCCACGTCCAGAGATACTTGCAACAGTGTTCAGGGCCTGACTTGCTCAACTGCCCTAATGCCCTAGGAGCCATCCTTTCTCTCGAGAGATACAGTTCCCTCTTTTTTGATGGCCTTAGTCCTCCCCAGGATGTGGGTCCACCCCCACTCTCACTACTTGGGTCTCTATCCAATGGTACAACCCACCCTGGCAAAATGAGCATTCAGACATTACCCAGGAGTCCGTCCCGTGTCAGACCATCCCCTCTGAGAATCCTAAACAGGTAACCCTCTTAATTATATTTTGATACGGTTTTCTCAGCATTTTACTCTCAACCAACACCTGACACTCTCCTATGTTCGTACGTTGCCCCTCCCGCCCCCCAATTTTTTGGGCAATATTACCCATCCGCCCATCCCCAGCCCCCCTCAAACCCACAAAGCCCCACCCAAAGGCAACCCTTTGCCGGCATTTTCTCTCTTCTTTGTGCTCATACTTACCGCCAGCTCATCATAGATTCCACCCCTGCAGACGTCGGCTCACATCCTTCCTCCACCCCCCATTTCCTGTAAGCCTATCTTCCAGTCTCTAGCTCTCTGAGGCAGCTTGCTTATTTCATATCATTGAGGTCATGTAGTATTTGTCCTTTAATGCCTGGGTTGCTTCACTCAGCATAAGGTTCTCAAGATTCATCCATGTTATCACATGTGTTTGTAGTGTATTTGTTCTTAAAGCCGAGTAGTATTCCTTTGTATGTATATACCACATTTTATCGATCCACTCATCTGTTGATGGGCATTTGGGTTGATTACAACTTTTGGTGATAGTGAACAATGCTGCTATGAACATTGGTGTGCATATATCGGTTTGTGTCCTTGTTTTCAGTTCTGCTGGGTATATACCCAGCAGTGGTATTGCTGGGTCATATGGCAAATCTATGGTTAGTTTTTTGAGAAACCGCCAAACTGTCCTTCAGAATGGTTGTATCCTTCTGCATTCCCACCAGCAGTGGATGAGTGTTCCCACTTCTTCACATCCTCTCCAGCATTTGTATTCTTCTGTTTTTTCCATAGCTGCCAATATTATGGGAGTAAGATGGTATCTCATTGTAGTTTTGATTTGCATTTCCCTGATAGTTAAAGATTTGGAGCATTTTTTCATGTGCTTTTTAGCCATTTGTATTTCTTCTTTGGAGAAGTGTCTGTTTAAATCTTTTTCCCATTTTTTAAATGGGTTGTTTATCTTTTTATTTTCAAGATATAGGAGTTCTTTATATATGCAAGTTATAAGTCTCTTATCAGATATATAGTTGCCAAATATTTTCTCCCATTGTGTGGGTTCCCTTTTTACTTTCTTGACAAACTCCTTTGTGATGCAGAAGGCTTTAATTTTAAGGAAGTCCCATTTATGTATTAGTTCTTTTGCTGCTCGTGCTTTTGGTGTGATATTCATGAAGCCATTTCCTATTACAAGGTCCTGTAGATGTTTCCCTACATTGCTTTCCAAGGTCTTTATGGTCTTGACTCTTATATTTAGGTCTTTGATCCATCTTGAGTTGATCTTTGTATAAGGTGTGAGATGGTAATCTCTTTCATTCTTCTATATATGGATATCCAGTTCTCCAGGCACCATTTGTTGAATAGGCCATTCTCTCCCAGTTGAGAGGGTTTGGTGGCTTTATTGAATATTATATGGCTATATATATGAAGTTCTATATTAGAACTTTCAGTTTGATTCCATTGGTCTGTGTGTCTCTCCTTATGCCAATACCATGCTGTTTTCACTACTGTAGCTTTGTAGTATGTTTTGAAGTCAGGTAGTGTGATTCCTCCAATTTTGTTTTTCTTTTTCAATATGTCTTTGGCTATTCGGGGCCTCTTTCCTTTCCAAATAAATTTCGTAGTTAGTTTTTCTAGTTCCTTAAAGAAGGCTGTGTTGATTTTTATTGGGATTGCATTGAATGTGTAGATCAGTTTTGGTAGGATAGACATCTTAATAATATTTAGTCTTCCTATCCATGAATAAGGAATATTCTTCCATTTATTTAGGTCTTCTTTGATTTCCTTGAATAGTCTTGTATAGTTCTTGGTGTATAAGTTTTTTACATCTTTAGTTAAGTTTATTCCTAAATATTTGATTTTTTAATTTACTATTGTAAATGGTATTTGTTTCTTGATTTCCTCCTGATCTTGCTCATTATTGGTGTACAGAAATGCTACTGATTTTTGTGCATTGATCTTATAACCTGCGACTTTACTAAACTCATTTATGAGTTCTAGAAGCTTTGTTGTAGATCTCTCAGGGTTTTCTATGTATAGGATCATGTCATCTGCAAATAATGAAATTTTGACTTTTTCCTTTCCAATTTGAATGCCTTTTATATCTGGTTCTTGCCTCAGTGCTCGAGCAAGTACTTCTAAGACAATGTTAAATAGAAGGGGAGACAATGAGCATCCTTGTCTTGTTCCTGACTTTAGAGGGAAGGATTTTAGGATTTTTCCATTGTAAACGATGTTGGCTGTAGGTTTTTCATATACACTTTTTATCATGTTCAAAAAATTTCCTTGTATTCCGATCTTTTGGAGTGTTTTTATCAAGAAAGTGTGCTGTATTTTGTCAAATGCTTTTTCTGCATCTATAGATATAATCATGTGAGTTTTTTCCTTCAATCTGTTTATATGGTGTATTACATTGATTGATTTTCTTATATTGAACCATCCTTGCATACCTGGAATGAATCCCACTTGGTCGTGGTGTATAATTCGTTTAATGTGTTGTTGAATACGATTAGCAAGTATTAAGTATTTTTGCGTCTAGGTTCATTAGAGAAATTGGTCTGTAATTTTCCTTTCTTGTGGTGTCTTTGTTTGGCTTTGGTACTAGGGTAATGTTGGCATCATAGAAGGAGTTAGGCAATGTTTCTTCTGTTTCGATTTTTTGGAATAGTTTCAGCAGGATTGGTGTTAGTTCTTTCCGGAATGTTTTGTAGAATTCACCTGTGAAGCCGTCTGGCCCTGGGCTCTTCTTAGTTGGGAGGTTTTTAATGACGGATTCTATCTCTTTACTTGTGATTGGTTTGTTGAGATCATCAATTTCTTCTTTTGTCAATATGGGCTGCTTATGTGTTTTTAGAAATTTGTCCATTTCCTCTGAATTGTCATTTTTGTTGGAATATAGTTTTTCAAAGTATCCTCTTATGATAGTCTTTATTTCTGTGGGGTCAGTGGTGATATCTCCTTTCTCATTTCTTATTTTGTGTATTTGCATCTTCTCTCTTTTTTTCTTTGTTAGTCTCACTAAAGGTTTGTCAATTTTGTTGATCTTCTCAAAAAAACCAGCTCTTGGTCTTGTTTATCTTTTCAAGTGCTTTCTTATTTTCTATTTCATTTAGTTCTGCTCTTTGTTATTTCCTTCCTTCTTCCTGTTGGATTACTTTGTTGTTTTTTTTCTAATTCCTCCAAATGTGCAGTTAGTTCTTCAATTTTTGCTCTTTCTTCTTTTTTGATATATGAATTTATGGCTATAAATTTCCCTCTCAGTACTGCTTTTGCTGCATCCCATAAATTTTGGTATGTTGTGTTATCATTATCATTTGTTTCAAGGTAGTCGTTGATTTCTTTTGAGATTTCCTCTTTGACCCACTGTTTTTTTAAAGTGTGCTGTTTAATTTCCAAATCATGGTGTGAAATCTGGGCCTTTGACCCTTGCAAATTTCCAGCTTCACTCCACTGTGGTCAGAGATATTATTTTGTATGATTTCGATTTTTCTGAATTCATTAAGGCTTTCTTTGTGGCCTAGCATATGGTCTATCTTGGAGAATGATCCATGAGCGCTTGAGAAAAATGTATATCCTGCTGTGTTTGGGTGTAATGATCTATATATGTCTATTAGAGCCAGCTCCTCTAATATACTGTTCAAATGTTTTGTTTCTTTAGTGATTCTCTTTTGAGATGTTCTGTCCAGAATTGATAGTGGTGTATTAAAATCCCCCACTATAATTGTAGATGCATCTATTCTTTCATTAGTTTTTCCAGCATTTGCCTCATGTATTTAGAGGCACCCTTGTTAGGAGCATAAATATTTATGATTGTTCAATCTTCTTGACAGATTGTCCCTTTCACTAAAATGTAGTATCCTTCTTTGTCTCTCACAATTGTTTCGCATTTAAAGTCTATTTTGTCTGATATTAATACAGCTACTCCTGCCTTTTTTTGGTTATTGTTTGCTTGTATGATTGTTTTCCAACCATTCACTTTCAACCTCCATGAGTCTCTGGACCTAAGATGTGTCTCTTGTAGACAGCATATAGATGGGTCATATTTCCTTATCCAATATCCCAGTCTGAATCTTTTGATAGGTGAGTTTAATCCATTGACATTCAGTGTTATTACTTTCTTTTTTTTTTAAAGATTTATTTATTTATTTAATCCTGCCCCCCCTCCCCCAGTTGTCTGTTCTCTGTGTCTATTTGCTGCGTCTTGTTTCTTTGTCCGCTTCTGTTGTCATCAGCAGCACGGGAAGTGTGTGTGGTGCCATTCCTGGGCAGGCTGCACTTTCCTTCATGCTGGGCGGCTCTCCCTACGGGGCGCACTCCTTGTGCATAGGGCTTCCCTACGCGGGGGACACCCCTGCGTGGCACAGCACTCCTCGCGCGCATCAGCACTGCGCATGGGCCAGCTCCACACAGGTCAAGGAGGCCCAGGGTCTGAACCGCGGACCTCCCATGTGGTAGATGGACGCCCTAACCACTGGGCCAAGTCCGTTTCCCCAGTGTTATTACTTTCAAGGAATTATTTGTGTTAGCCATATTTTGATTGGACTTGTGTTTGTCATATTTTGTTTGCTTTTTTTTTTTCCCTTCTCTTTTTGTCTTTTCTGTTGCTTTTACACTCTCCTCCGACTCTGCCTGTCCTGTTTTTCCTTTCTTCCTGCAGAACTCCCTTTAGACTTTCTTGAAGGGGAGGTTTCTTGCTGTCATACTCTTTCAGTTTCTGTTTATCTGTGAATATTTTGAACTCTCCATCATTTTTGAATGCTAGTTTAGCTGGATAGAGTATTCTTGGTTGGAAATTTTTTTCCTTTAGTACCTTGACTATATCATACCACTACCTTCTTGCCTCCATGGTTTCAGATGAGAAATCAGCACTTAATCTTATGGAGCTTCCCTTGTATGTGATGGTTTTCTTTTCTCTTGCTGCTTTCAGAATTTTCTCTTTGTCTTGAGCGTTGGATAATTTGACAAGTATATGTCTTGGGGTGGGCCTGTTGGGGTTTATGATGATTGGGGTGCGCTGTGCTTCTTGGATATGTTCTTATGTCTCTTTCAGTAGATTTGGGAAGTTTTCAGCCATTATTTCCTGCAACACTCCTTCTGACCCCTTCCCTTCTCTTCTCCTTCTGACATGCTTATAATACGTATGTTTGAGCATTTTGCATTGTCATTCAGGTCCCTTAATCCTAGCTGGATTTTTTCTATCTTTTTATCGATCAATTCTACTATCTGTTTGATTTCTGATGTACTGTCTTCCACATCACTAATTCTCTGCTCTGCCTCTTCTAATCTGCTGTTATTTGCTGCGAGTGTATTTTTGATTTCTTGAACTGTGATGTTCATTCCCATCATATCTGTTATCTTTTTGCGTATGTCTGCAATTTCCCCTCCAAGTGTTGTCTTCATGTTGTTAACCTCTTCCTTTACTTCATTAAATTTGTCTGTGATATATGTTCTGAGATCTTTCATTACTTGTGCAAAGTTCTGCTCCCCTTCCTGGTTTTTAGTTTGTTCATTGGATTCAGTCATGTTTTCCTGATTACTGATTTGGTTTGTAGATTTTTGTTGCTGTCTGGTCATCATTTTATCTTGACGGGTTTAATCAGTTCCTTAGCTTCTTTGTCTAGTCTTGGGGATTAATTAACTGTTGTTTTTGCTTAAGTGTTATATCTTCTCTTTGTCACTTTGTTCTTCTTATTCTAATTTCTTATTGCTTGCTGAGTTCACTTTGAAGGAAAGTATTAGGGCCAGCGAAAGGTAATTTTGTAACAAAGGAAAATGTGTAAAGTAGTATTGGTAATAAATGTTAACAGAGCAACAATATGAGATCTGGGAGGATGGATATTAGATTCATATAAGTTGTGTAGAGTTATAGCAGTAGTTACAGTACCTATAAAGAGGTAGTTGACTGAATATGGGAGGAATATGGTATGAATTAAAAAGCTAGTGTTTTTGTGAGAGAGGGAAAGAGAAAAGAAAGGCAATAGTTTCAAGAGTGGATAAAAGACAGAAAACACAACAAAGGTATTAGAAATTAAGAGTTAGACACTTTGGGGATCAAAGAAAGGGAGGTGGAATATAGGAGAGACAGTAGATGATGGAGGATATCAAGATGTGGGGGAAAGGGGTAGTGTAGGTAGCCAACGTCAATTCACACAGAAATGAGGAAATGGAGGATGAGGAAACCCAGCAAATGTGAGGTGTTCCCTGCAGCACCTATTGTATAATTAAGAGAAAATAAAATAAGAAGAAAATGAGGGACAAGAGAGAGAGAGGAAAAAAAAAAAAGAGAAGAAAGAAAGAAAGAAAAAGGGGAGTGGGTAAAGGGAGAGGAACAAGTAAGGAAAAGAAAAAAAGATACAGAACAACCACAACAGCAACAACAAAATACCCCCCTAAATAACTGGAAAAAAAAAAAAAAAGACCTTGGGGAATACAATGGGAGAAAAGACTAGGAGATAATGCAATGTTAGCAACCAGGACAATAAAAAATAAAAAATAAAATAAAAATAACAAAACAAAACAAGACAAAACAAAACAAAAAAGAAAAAACACAAACGTTGAGGGCTAGGACATTCAAGGACTTCAGATGAACCTCAGGGCGTGGTGGATTCAGGGATGGAAAGTCTGTGATATTGCAGACTCAAGAGGTGTGAGTCTCTGGGGTGTGGGCCACCAGAGTTTAGGGGACACAGACCTGGCAACCTCAAATCTGGTCAACAGGGAGCCTTGGAGCGCTACAGTGCAACACAGACTTTAGGGATCCCCACAGCTGGGTGCCAGCCCTATGGGGGAGGTCACATCCGCAAACTCTGACCTATGTGTCAGAAACCCGCAATTCACCCTCTCACTAGGGTCTCTTCTGTGGCTGAATCACCAATTCGACTTCAGGACACCTCCCGCCCTGTAAGCCCCTGAAACAGCCACCTGGGGGTGCCTCTACACTGCAGCCAATTTAATGATGCTGCAGATCAGCAGCCAGGCCCAGGGGGCGGGGCTCCAGCCGGAAGCGCCAATATCAGTGTCCGAAACCGAAATTCCCACGCTTCGCAAAATATCCCCCTAATCGGCTTCCAGACGTCTCTCACCCTGCCAGCCCCTGAAACAGCCTCCTGGTGACGTCTCCTTATTGCGAGCGATTTAAGGCCACTGCAGATCAGCAGCTGGCCTTGGGGGCGGGCCTCTAGCCAGAAGCGCTATTATTTGTGTCCGCAATCAAAAATTCCCCACTTTGCAATAAAACTTACGTCTGTCTCCCCCAATCAGTCTGCGAAGGCCTCCTGCCCTGTTAGCCCCCCAGTAGCCCACTCAGGGCTTATGAATTCCCCAGTACCGCAGAGCTTCCAGGAATCGCCGCAGCGGTGCTGGTGCTGCAGCTCTGCCTACCCCAGGAGGGAGCGTCCTGCGCGCAGCCCCCACCTCCGTGTAATAGAGCCTCAATTTTATCTTACACACAAATTTTCTCTGTTACCTTCCCACCAAATCGATGTCCAGACACCTCCTGCCCTGCAAAATCCTGAAACAGCCTGGTCCCAAAGAATTTCCAACACTGCCCAGCCGCTTCTTTGCAGAAGAGATTATCCAGTGCACTCACTCAACCACCATCTTCCCTTAAGTTCTTAGGTCTTTGATGACCAGGGAGGTATCTTTGTATCTTATTTCCTTTGAAACTCTAATCATGCAAATACTACCAATAATAATAACAGCAGCAGCAACAAGAACAATAGGAGCTAATATTTATTGAGAGTTTCATGTGGGCCAAGACACAAGCTAAATGTGCTAAGCATGCAACGTCTTATTTAATCCTCAAACAACTCAGTGTTGGTGATACTGTTTGTGCCTCTAATTTATCAGTATAAAAACAGAGGGTTAAACAGGTTAAGTAACATTGTAGAAACAGAAGATTAAACAGGTTAAGTAACTGGTAAGTGATGGAGCCAGATTCAAACCCCAGAGTCTTGATCCCAGAGCCTGAGTGCTTAACCACTAAACTAAGTGTTTATTATGTACACCTTTGTGTAGGAATGTGTGTCATTTTAATAAAGAATTACCATTTATTTTTTGTTATAATCTTTCTTTCAGAAGCCCAGAAGCTTTGCTCATGCACTATATTCCTTGGAAATTTTCAAATGTCATTGGAATGAACCAGAGCTTTTTTTGTGCCTGAAGTGTACTGTCTGCTAAGCAAATCTCTTTCCTACTGGGGAATATGTAGACCACGAACTGGTTTAGCTAGACTGAAAATCAATCACCAAAACCACTGACGATGCTAAAAAAAAAAAAAAAAAAAAAAAATCAAAAGCAGTTAGCATACAAATGAAAGTGATTCCCTATAACTCTATGTGGGACAAATTTCTTGAACCACACCACTAAATCAAGGCTATTGAGACTCAGTTATAAAGGAAGATAGATTGAACAATTTTTCCTGTTACAAACAAACAGTTTTGTGCTGGTTATCTAATTTAGGAATGCACAAATAAACATGGCCAAATATATTTAAATACGCTTACATTAGAAGTTGCCAAGTAGCACTCTGCCTCAACACAACCAGATTATTTCTGGAATCTAAAAGTGCCTTTTGCATAATTATAATTAGAAATACTTTGCTTTAAAAATATAGTCTGCAATACTCTGTCTATTTCTCTCAATTACATTTTTGTTGTTGTTTGTTAATAGAAGGTTTTTTGGATTCATAAAACCCTCTGTTGGAATATACCCTCTCAGCTATGTTGAGTGATTTCCCTGCTGGGATCTTAGAGATACAGTTGAAGCCAGATGGATAGAGCTGCTTCTGGCTTCCATTATTCCAAGAAGCTGGCTGGCTGTACTGCCACAGGATTCTGTCAAGTGCTGAGTTAATTTGTATCAGGACTTTGGGGTTATAAATCAACAGAGAGAATGTTTTCCTTGACTGACTCTTAAATTCTTTCTTCTAACTCAGTCTGAATTGAAAGAAACCAAGACACATGAGTGCTCAGGAAGGCTAAACTTCATGCTCTGACCAGAATAATTTTGGAGGCACATCTTTACATTGATAATATCAAAGATTTGTTCAATATTTACTTAGATCCATGGGAATGTTGGCAGTAGAGGATGACTGTGGCAGCTTCCTAGACTCTCTTCTATAGCCCCGAGAGGAGCTATATTTTAGTAATCCTAGTTTCTCTTTCCCAACACTCCACCAATGCCCCCAAAATGCTTGCCTCACTCTGCATAGGATGGCACTATGTTGAGAACATGGGCTCTGGAATCAGACTGTTTGGCTTGAAATCTTGGCTTTTTCATATATTGGCTTACAACTGTGCACTGGTTTTTGACCTTGAGCAAATTATTTAATTTCTATGAGTTTCAGTTTCCTCATGTATAAATGCATATAATAATAGTATCTGATTTATAGGATTATTTTGTAGTTTAAATGGGATCATCGATATAGAGCCATTAACATGCTCTTGGCACATAGTGATCCCACAAAAAGTGTTGTCTGTTACTACTAGCTACACTAAAATCCCAGAGTTAGTGAATATTTATTGATTTTTATCAGCTCAACCTCCTTCCCTCCCTTTCTTGCAGATTTATGCCTTGGTTTCTCTTTGGGGAATCACCCCTTGTCTAAACTTGGTCCATTTGATTTGAGTGGTGGGATGATTCTTCCTCTCTCTCTCTACACACACACACACACACACACACACACACCAGCTCCAGAAGTGGCTCGTGATCCAGGTCTTTGGGCAGAGTTTCGTTGGCCCAACTTGGATCACAATCCCAGCCTTGACCCAGTCTCTGTGGCCATGGAGGTGGAATAGACTTCCTGGTCAGAGCAGAGAGGAGTAAGATAGAGTCTGAATATTGGAGATATTTCTAGGTCCTGGTATCCCTGAAGCCAGACCTACCCCTGGTCTTTTCAACATTGGCACAAATAAGTGCCCCTTTGCTTATAACAGTTTGGTTTTGTTTCTAATACTTAAAACTAGGGTGACCATATGTCTTCATTTGTTTGGAACAGTCCTGGGTTATATGTTATGTCCTAGCATGATTGTTACTAGGGTTTTCTTTCACACTTAGACATGTCCTGATTGGGAGGAAAATTATGTAACTATCCTATTTAAAACCAGACTAATGCAGCAACACTAGTTAGAGCAAGACCCTTGTGGAGTCTCACCTCCCAACAGCTTCTCAAACCATTCAGCATGTACAGTGTTCTCACTGAGAAGAGTTTTGGTAGATTTACTTGTCTTCATCTCTTCCCATTC
Source organism: Dasypus novemcinctus (assembly GCF_030445035.2). Lineage (NCBI taxonomy): Eukaryota > Metazoa > Chordata > Mammalia > Cingulata > Dasypodidae > Dasypus > Dasypus novemcinctus. Next base: position 82,179,565 of record NC_080684.1, on the reverse strand, counting down.
CTACTGATGTTTTAGGACCCCTTCTGGATTGGCAACTACCACAATGATCTTCTTATTCCAGCTTGGACCAGACCTTTAGCCTACTTAACAGTACACAGACCCTTTCTTTTCCTTGTACTGACAAGCTGAACTTGTCTGCTTAAGCAATCAGTCTCCCCAGTCAATTTCTCTCTTCTTTCTCTCTGCCTTCACTACTCATGCATGTGTACACACACACACACATCTTTAGTCTGAGTAAGTAAAGCCTACCAGCTCCCTTCTCTATAATTTTTTCTTATTCTATTGCAGTTTTTGCTCACTTTGCAGTTGTGCTAAAGGGCCAGGTGTGTGGTGGTGGTGGGGTGGATGGCCAGAGAATTGTGATCATTTTATGGACAGTGCAGGACACATTGGAGAAGATCTGATTTGCAGTGAGTGGCTTCAGCTTCTTTAAGTCTCTCATTTTTCCCTGTTGATGATACAACAAAATCAGGATTTTCTAAGTGAGATGGAAGGCATGCTCCTGGGTGTAGAAGCCAGAGCCTTGGTCTTGAGTCCAAGCCTCATCCTTTCTAACAGTATAATCTTAGGCAAATCACTTATTTACTCTGTGAGCCTCCATTTGATTCTCTGTAAAATGGGTTTAAGAGTGCATTCTTTACTTATCACATAAGGTAGTTTAATACTGAAACAAGGTAATGCTTTCAATTAGGGTTTGTGAACTGCTGTATAAATGTGGAGAAACTGAAAAATGGTACCACTATTGTCCATCTTTCCCCATGTCTCACACGGGGTCTTGTTTGTCATAGCTATAGTTCATTAAGTAAGTCAGTAATATAATATATTTACTTATTTATTTATTTAAAAGAAACCTTAGATTACCTAAATGTTATATAGAAAAATATAGGGGATTCCCATATGCCCCACACCCTCCCCTTCCCACCCTTTCCCATATTAACAACCTCCTTCATTGTGTGGTACATTTCTGACAATCGATGAAGCATTGTTATGGATTATAGTTCACATTATAGTTTATATACTGTCCCACGCAATTTTGTAACTTATGATAAAATGTATAATGACCTGTATCTGTCTTTGAAACATCATGCAGGACAATTCCAATGTCCCCAAAATGCCCCATATTACACCTATTTTTCACTCTCCCTCTCCTCAGAGCCTCTGGTGGCCACTGCCATTATATCAGTAAGAATCCCTAGCTTTAAAAGTATACAGGGAAGTAGATGTGGCTCAGGCAACTGGGCTCCCATCTACCACATGGAAGGCCACTGGTTCGGATCCCAGTGCCTCCTAAAGAAGACAGAGAGCTGATGCAACAGGGAGGTGCAACAGGAGACACGAGAAGAGAAAGCATGGTGAGAGACATAAAAAAGCAGGGAGCAGAGGTTCCTGCTGCCTTCTAAAGAAGACAGCAGCTGACGTGATTGGCAGGTACGGTGAGCTGGTGCAACAAGATGATTCAACAAGAGACACAGGGAGGAAAAAACATGATGAAAGACACAACAAAGTAGGGAATGGAGGTGGCTCAGGTGTGTGAGCACTTCCCTTCCACATTGGAAGCCCTGGGTTTGGTTCCTGGTGCGTGCTAAAGAAACAAAGAAGACAAACAAATACAACAAGTGAAAAACAAAAAGGGGGTGGGCAGAAATAAAGAAATAAAGAATAAACCTTAAAAAAAAGTATATATATGGGGGGTGGTGGATGGGAGACATAAATTAGTTATATGTACAAAAATACTTGAGGCAACATGGGTTAATAAGTAATATTCACAGTTAATACTTATTGGATTTTTTTGTTTAGGTTTGGTGCCAAGTATTTGATGTGCAGTATATCCTTTAATTCTCACAGTGATATGATGGAATGTCACATTAGCTTATACATTTTTCAGATGAAGAAATTAAAGCAAATAATCAGGATTCAAACCCAGATCTATTTGATTCCCAAACTCTTGTTTTGAAGTAAGATGCTATTCCACCTGGTTGTTGGAAAGAACATTCAACCTGAATCAAGAGCTCAAGTTTCCATTTCCCTATTTGCTGGGTGACGTTGGGTAAGTCAATTTACCAAAAATAAGCCCTTACTTCCCCATCTGATATATGAGGGGCTGGATTAGATGACATTTGAGGTTCCTTGAGGCTTGAGGATTTTATGATTCTAGGCATCTGGGCATGGGGTCAGGAGTTAAATTTTTTTTTAATGTCAGAAGCATATTCTTCCCTTTGGGGCAATGTACTTTATCACAAACATCAGTCACCAAGGTTTCCAACTGCAAATCAAGAATAAAGGAGAGGGGGTGGTTTGCAGGGTGAGATGGAGAAGAAAATTTCCTTCTGCTAGATATTTAGAAAATGGTGAAAATTGCATTAAAGTATATTATTAGTAGTGGAAATAATGATTATTGCCATTTCATGTTCCTTTCACAAGTCATGGTAGATAATGAACAATGATAACACTATGCATGATTGCTGATCTTCGTGACATTCAAAACAGATTCAAGATTCCTATTCCATATACAGGACTCAGTTAGGGTGCAATATTAAATTCAAACTTAGGGACCAGATTTAAAATTCAAATGCATAGCCTTTTTGCATATCTATTTTGACACAGCATTACAAATTACTCACTGTAATATGAATTAAAGATGGACCTTTACACAATGGGGAAACTTTAAATGAAATCCAATTTAAATTCCAATCCTATTTTTCTCTTTTCAGTTTTTCTCTGTATTTTTTCCTCAACATATTTGCTAATTATCAAAAGTATTGCTGTTGAAACAGTGATTTGTTCACTCACATTTTATTTATTATTTTTCTGCTGATTGCAACTGCCAAGAAGCAATGTTGATATCTTGAATTGCAATTAGGCCATTGTGATGTTCTTAAATGAGAGAATTTTAAAAGGACTTAAATGACAGAATTAAAAAATATCTATGTTTTAGTTCTTATCTAATGTACACAGTATGGGGGGGAAGGGCTGGTGTCAAAAAAGGTCAGAGTGGCAAATGTGCTTCTAAGTATATTATAATAGAGCCAGTGGAATGTGCAAAATGACAAATTAAATTTAATGTTCAGGTGCATCGCCAATTTGTTTTGGGGGTGAAAGCAGCACCCTTTGCTAACCCACTAAGAATTAATCAGATTTTAATTACTTGATGTGCAGCCTGGACTGTTTAGCACATCTATGCAGAGTAATCACTGGGGCATCTCAAGCCAAATGGCTGAAAATTTCCATCCTCTAAACTGTGCCTATGGTTCCTTGTTAATCATTTATGGGCACTGTAATTTTTTCTTTCTTTTTTTTTGGCAACCTTATTTCCTCTATGACACTAATAATTTCCTTAGGGATTTTCTTTTTTAACTGAGGGGAACAATTTGTTATTTTGCATAAGTGAAAGTGGTGTGGCTCTCAATTGCTCAGGCCCTAAAGTTGTTTTTCCAGTATTATGGACGAATTTTCAGAATTCAAATATTCTTCCTGCTTTCATCTACCGGGGCGCTCCCTGAGGTTAAGGGAGCAGTTTGTCACTACAGAGATGGAGCCTGACATTTTGGCCTCATTAACGTGGTGCTAAAACAAAAGCGAGAAGACCTCAAACCTAATTTAGCAAAACAACCAAGCCCATAAAAAAGGGCAGGAGAAGAAAATCCGAGGTGCTTTCAATAAACTTTTATTATTGAACTTAAAAAAATCTTTCTTAAAATTGCTAGAAGCTTCTCAGCTTTGTGTTGGTACTTCGGATGCTCTACCTTGAATGCTTGTGAAGGTATGACACAAGACTCAGTAGATACAATGAAATTCAGAATTGCATTCGTTTTTGTGTTTCTTCAATTCCTGAAGGTCCTTGTTTAGCATTCAATAAAATCAGCCTTGAACTAATCAATGAGAAATTGCAGAGAATATGAGTCTTTCAAAATCAATAATTCTTACAATAATTACACTTGTGTATTAAGGAAGCATGGTAGTGCATAGCCAAGCAAATCCCAGGGAACATGCTTTCAAATCTTTAAAACTCAGCAAGACATGAAAAAGTTTTACATACTTTGTTCTAGTGTTGGATCATCTTGAAGGTCAAGAGAAAGAATATTGTACAATTTTCCTCTAATTTATGCAATTAAAAAACGACCAGATACAACTCCTTTTAAAGCCAAGCTATTAGTGAGTTAGAAAAGTTTGAATGTATTTTGAAAGAGAAGAGGACCCTTTGGATCCTAAATGTAGAGTTCTGTCATGTCTGAAATACCAAATCTTTTCTCTCCCCCAACACAGTCCACCCAGGCAATCCCAGCAACTGCTCAGGGCTGCAGTTTAATGATCTGCCACAAGGGAGACTCCTCCTTCTATCAGCCCAGGTCACTAAATCTGTTGCTTTTCCTCAACCCAGAGCTGTGGTGTCATAAAGAGAGAATAAATTGGAACCATGGGGCTGGAGGTGGAGCTACCAGTCTGCTACAAGCCCCTTAAATCTCCCTGTGCCTCAATTTCCTCTTCCCTAACATAGGAATTAAAAATAATTTTTAATGTTTAAGGTGAAATGTTAGCACTTTCCAAATTGTTTATTGTTTCTAAATTGTCCCTGGATAGTTGCCTGACCTGGAAAAACTTTATTTCTCTGAGTTGCAGAGTCCCAGTGGAAGCCCAAGGACTTTATGAAGAGACTGAATGAAGGAAGAGCTCTGAAGACCATGTTGTGTAGGCTGCATTTGTTCGTTCGTTCGTTCGTTCGTTCATTCATTCATTCATTCATTCATTTATTCATTCAACAAACATTTACTGAGTGCCTGCCATATACCAGGCACTGACCTACATGTTGGGAGTCAAATGGTGAGAAAAATCAAGCACAAGGCTACAGTCTAGTAAGTGAGGTGGACTTTATTCAAACAAACATAAGTGAAGATAACATTGAAACACTGAGAAATACAAAGGAGAGGTATATGGTGCAGTGAGGCATGTGATGGCAAGTTCAAGGGATGCTTAATTACCAAGAGCACTCTTACCCTCCCATGTGCTCTGGTAGGGAGGAGCTCAGCCTACTGCAGAAGCGTGAGATCCTTCTGCATCCTTTAACTTGAAAGTGGATAAATGAAAGTTTAACTCCATAGATTCTGCCCATAATAATTATACTTTCAGATCTCACTGCTTTTGTGAACTTTTATTTTGCCTAAATATCTTCAGAAATTCTTTTAGATTGATGGTACAATGATATTGGAATGGAATGGGTAAAAAAGTCATCAAAACTTAGCTTAACACATAGACATTTATCATTGTAAAAATAAATTTAATACTTGGATTGAAAAGGTGTGCTTCACTAGTGTTTTATTAATAAAAGCAGGAAGTGTCTTTTGTGGTCAGAGCCAGGCTTTCTTATCAGATGGAGACTGCTCTGTCATTGACCAATAAATAAGTTAGATATTTGCTTAGAGCTTTTGCAAGATTGGTGTTGAATTTTCACAATTCTAGGCACATTAGGTTATGTATACATCCAATTATACATGAAAGTTTAAGATGTTTTCTATTTTTTAGGAGGAAATAAATCTTGTAAATACATTTTATTTTTAGGGGAAGAACAAGATCTCTTGAAATAGAATCATAGGAGAAACACTAGAGGGGGTTTGTTCCCCCCTGCTTTGATGAAAATATGTGTCATGAGGGAGGTTGCAATTCTCATTGTGGTTACTTGAAGAAGGTAACACTTCAACTTTCAAGTAACTTTGCACTTGACAGTGACTGCAGGGTGGTTTTATTGCATTTGCTTACTGATGCTGGGAAGGCTGTCACACAGGCTCCAGTCATTTCTATTTGTATAGTAATTTATACCATACAAAGAGAGGCTTTGTTCTAGATCTTAAAGTACTGAGAAATGATTCCAAAGGATACTTTAAAAATATCCTGAAGGTTATTCTATTATAACCACTGCATAGTTTAAAAAAGGCAATATTGGCAATAAAATAATAAAGACATTTAAGCAAAACTAATTGAATCTTAGTGAAGCTAGAAATATAATGAGGTCCAAAATTTACTCAACTATAAACTTGAGTTTCTTGTAAGGAGATTTTATAATCACATTTGGGAAATTCTGGGCCATTATTTCTTCAAATATTATTATTGTTTCCACACCATTTGCTCTCTCTTCTCCCTTTGGGGCTCTGATTACATGTATGCTGAACTACTTGATACTGCCCAACAGGTAACAAAGTTTTTCAAAAAATTTTCCCCAATTTCTGTCCTTCAAATTGGATAAATTGTATTGATCTATTTTCAAGCTCAGGTTTTCAAGTTGTATTGATATATTTTCAAGTTCACTAACCCTTTTTTCTGCCAGCTCCAATTTGCTTAAAGTTTATACAATAAATATTTCATTTTGGATATTGTACTTTTCACTTCTATAATTTCTGTTTGAGTTTTTTTAATAGTCTACATTTCTGTATGAGAGTCCTCATCTTCTCACGCATTATAGCTATTTTTTCCTTTAAGTCCTTGGAAGTATTTATAATAATTTCTTTAAAATTCTTGTCTGCTAATTCCAACATAAGGGTCATCTTGGGATTTGTGCCTATTGATTTCATTTTTATTTATTTTTATTTATTTATTTATTTTTTAATCCATTTGATTACAGTTCACATTTTTGTGCTTTCTTATATGTCTCGTGAGCTTTGATTATATATGGGATATTGAGGATGATAGACTTTAGGGAGTCTGGAATATAATGTCTTCTTTTTGTAGGTGTGGAATTTTGTTCTGTGAGGCAATTAAAATACTGGCTGATCCTTTTGGTCCTACCAGGCATGGCTTTATTATTTGTGAGGTTACATCTATTTCAGTTTTGAACTTAATGTGAGGGGATAGTCCTTACAGTCTGAGGTACTCCTAAGGCATGACCTTTCTAGTGTTTAAACGAATGCCCAGAGTATTTAGCAATATCTCCATTCTCACTGGGCCAGAGCTGTAATGTCTCAGAGCCCTGCATGCCCTTCATTATTGCATTCAGGTTTCAGGCCCTGTGCAGTCAGTCTCTTCTAGTTCTCTTAAAGATTTATTTATTTATTTATTCCCACCCCCCTCATTGTTTATGCTCACTATGTCTGTTCACTGTGTGCTTGTCTTCTTTTTAGGAGGTACTGGGAATTGAACCCGGGACCTCCCATGTGGGAGGGAGGTACCCAATCGCTTGAGCAAACTCTGCTCCCTGCTTGTTGTGTCTTTCATTGTGTTTTCCTCCTTGTGTCTCTTTGTTGCATCATCTCATTGCATCATCTCACTGTACCAGCCTGCTGTCTTGCTTGTCTTCTTTAGGAGGCTCCAGGAACTGAATCCAGTACCTCCTATTGATAGGTGGATTCCCAGCTGCTTGAATAACATCCACTTCCCTCTAGGTCTCTTGAAATCTTGTGGCCAAGAATCCACCATGATTTCCTGCCTTACTTCTAAGCCTTATTACATCTGTGCATCTCCCTCTCTTTAATACCCTGTACCACAAATTCTAATCACTTTAGACAGCTGGACTCCACTGGTTGCCTTCTCAACTAATTGAGAATGCTGAATTCCACTTGGCCTTGTGTCATGTTTCTCTTTCCTCAAAGAAAATGTCCCTGTGTTATCTGCTGTTCAAGGTGTTAAAATGGTTGTGTTATATATTTTGTCCACTTTTAGGGTTAACTTTAGCAGGAGGGCAAATCTGTTACTAGTTTTTCTGTAATGGCTGGAGTTAGATTTTTCACTATAAATCATATATAAATTATTTATTCCTGAGAGTTTTCATATATTGAGATGTTGTTTAATTTCACTTTCAGAAACTTGACAAAAAAGTTAATTTAATTTGAAAAATAAATGCTCAGAACAATGAAAGATGTTGATTAAATTGCAAATTTCCACTACTGTAGAATGAGGCTGCCCTAATCTGAGAGCAGATTTCACATCAGCTTGATTTTCAGGCCTGATTACTAAATTAACCAGCCCCTCTAAGGTTTTAAATTAAATCCCCCAAATTTAAACTATGACTTCACACATGTGGGAATACCTTTATGAGTCCATGTAGCATAAACCTTTGTTTAAAAACTAAACACTGAATAGTGAAAAAAGAGAAAGGACTAGGGAAGGCTCATTATCATTCCAAAGATTTGTGATAACAGATGACTATTTACAGTCCTCAATTCTAGTGAACAGGAGAAATATAAAACCTCTCAAAGCTTCCTGCTTTTTTCTCTTCTTCAGCTTTTCCAAATTGAAGCCTGTAGTTTGTACTGTTTGATTTACTATATACCTTAATTCTTACCTTAAAAAGCAGACACATAAAATATAGTTTTTTATTTCCTTTAAAGATACATTGATTTTCTTGCCTACATGTTTGAGCAAGTACTTCTAACACAATGTTAAATAAAAGTGGCGACAGTGGGCATCCTTGTCTTGTTCCAGATCTTAGAAGGAAAGCCTTTAGCATTTCACCATTAAATATGTTGGCTGGGGGTGTTTCATACATATCCTTTATCATGTTGAGGAAGTTTCCTTCTACTCCGATTTTTTGAAGTGTTTTTATCAGGAAAGAATTTTGTCATATATTTTTTCTGCATCAATAGAGATGGCCATGTGGCTTTTTCCTTTTGATCTGTTGATGTGGTGTGTTACATCGACGGATTGTCCGATGTTGCACCGTCCTTGCCTGCCAGGGATGAAACCCGCCTGGTCAGGATGTAGAATTCATTTGCTGTGTTGCTGAATATGATTAGCAAGTATTTTTTGTTGTTGAGGATTTTAGCATCTAGTTTCATTAGAAAGATTGGTCTATAGCTTTCCTTTCTTGTGGCATCTTTGTGTGGCTTTGGTATTAGGGTGATATTGGTATCATAGAATGAGTTAGGCAATGTTCCCTGCACTTCTGTTTTTCAGAAGAGTTTAAGCAGGATTGGTGTTAGTTCTTTCCAGAATGATTGGTAGAATTCACCTCTGAAGCTATCTGGTTCTGGGCTCTTCTTAGTTGGGAGGTTTTTGGTGACTGATTCACTATTGCTACTTGTGATTGCTGAGTTCTTCAGAGTCTACTTTTGTCAATGTAGGTTGCTTGTTTCTAGAAATTTCTTCATTTCCTCTAAGTTATCCATCTTGTTGCATACAATTTTTCAAAGTATCCTCCTATTGTATTCTCTATTTCTGTGGGGTCAGTGGTGATATCCCCTTCTTTGTTTCTTATTTTATGTATTTCCATTATCTGTCTATTTTTCTTTATTAGTCTAGGCTTTTCTGTCTCTGAATATGAACATCAGTGGAGGAATTGTTTTTTCTCCTCTCTTTATCTATTTCTGTCTTTCTATCTAATCTCTCTCTTTTTCTCTACCATCTGTTATCTCTCTCTCTCTGTCATCATCATCATCTATCTAATCTATGTACCTCTCTCCTTTTCTCTTGAGTCATTACTGTATGATAAATACTTTCTATATCATATCTTATTTAATATTCACAAAAATTCTATAAGGTTAAGTAACTTGCCTGAGAATATGAGCCTCAAAATTGCCTGAGCCAAGGATCAAACCCTGACAATCAGGAGATAAATTACTGCTGGTTTTTAAATTTTAAATTTTAAAATATATTTTTAATTTATTTTTTAAAAGATACATAGATCACACAAAATGTTAACTTAAAAAAATATAGGAGATTCCCGGCTCCACTTCCTACAACCCCACTTTTCCCACATCAACAACTTCTTTCATTAATGTGGTACATTCACTGCATTTGATGAATATATTTTGGAGCACTACTACAGAGCATGGATTATAGTTTACATTGAAGTTTACACTCTCTTCCAGTCTATTCAGTGGGTTATGGCAGGATATATAATGTCCTGCATCTGTTCCTGCAATATCATTCAGGACAAGTACTCCAAGCAATAGGAAGGGGATGGCTGTTTTATAGAGAAAGACAGTGAATTCTGAAAAATATTTCACAGTTTTTGCTCTAGAGTCTTGACGTTCACTCTATTCCTGTGACAAGTTGTGATTTGTGGTTCTTTTAGTATGGGTATCACCAATAGAATTCACTAAATTTATTTTTCTATTGCACAAAAATGGCCTAAATAATGTATAGGTGAGGAGAAAACCGTGTTGTCCATGAAAAAAAAAGGGCAGTTTGGCACATCACGGTTTATTGTTCCTCTTTCTAAATATATCTTTTTCTTATGAGACCCTTTCATATGTAATATGTCATAAAGAGCACACTGGCTCAAATAGAAACATCTGGCCTTAAAAATCAAAGCTCATTTCTTATTCCTCTTTTCTTCTGCTACCTCCTCTTCCCTTGTCCCACAGTCATATTCCTGGTTCAATTTTATAATCAATAATATCATTCATTGCCATACAAAACAAATAGCAACACAACGTGACACACATATACCAAAAAGCCACTGTACGGTAACTTATTTTTCCCCATCAAATGAATCAATAAAAAAAATGAAACATTATTTAGAAAGTTTTGTGCCAGTATTTTTCTGAGACAAGAACCAATTCATGGTTACTAGTGCATGCCATAGCAAAAAATTTCCATTGCGCATGTCATAGGGCTAAAGAGGACCCAAACATTTTGGGTTCATTTTTAAGGAGTATCTTGCATTTTCAGCTTCTGATTTTTCTTTGTGTTTTTTGAATGTTCATTTCCTTTGGTATTTCAAAAACTCAATGGCATAAAGAAAACAATGTTACATAATGCTGGAAAAGCAAGCTGAGAAACTAAATAAAGATGAAAATAAGAATAACAAAAAAGAGTAATGTGAGGATGGAAGTTATTCTCAGTGCTGTTATATATCCACACACAAAATTCCTGGAATGATTTGCTGGTTAATTTAGTAAATGTGCCATTTATAAAAATATAAATGCAATGACAAATCTTTCTTCGTAGATTCGTTTATGGAACTTTCTTTGTTCCCAAAGGAAGTTGAAGGTTGAGATCATGTCAATGGTAACCCTGTAGGTTTACTCATCTGTCTTGACTGGCAATCTACACCTCCATTAACCCCTCTCTGCTTTCTACTGAGAGTCAAGGATAGGATCAGATGTTGAAGCAACTTAAAAAGAATTTTGCCATTAGATACTCTAAGAGGCAGAGGATAGGTTTTATCCTTTCAACTGAACCTCTTGTAGGGCTGGGACCATGTTTTCTACTGCTTTTCTTATTTTCCTTCTGTTTTCAGAACTGGCCTCTCTGCTCAGTTGGTATTTAATAAATACCTATCCATTGACTGACTTTCAGACTTGGAAATGTAGAATATAAAGATATCAACAAGGGATTGTGTATAATGGAGAAGCTGCTCACAAAAGAGAGTTTCTCCTTGTTCTGTTTGGAGTGGTTTCTTTTTTAGTAAGTTATTTGTTTCAGAACAACTTTTAAAACTTTATTTTAACATGTACTTTGAAAAGATATTTTATAAATATGGAGTAAAAGTATAAACTTCAGATAGTAAATCATGTTAGTCATTTCCTTTTAAATAATTTTTAAAAATGTCCTTGGCCTGTGAAGATATCTATTTAGATATCTAATATCTAAATATCTAAATACTTAGATATCTAGCCAAGTTCATTTTATCTTGGTGAGTAAGATACTTACTAGAGATGTATCTTTATAAATAAGACAGACATCTCATATTGAGAGGATTTTTTCTCTGTTAAAAACTAAACTCCGCAAAGAAGTTTCTGCATTTTTTCAATGGGATCTAATGTTCATCTGCATATGTGTTTTTAATATTCTTTTGGGAACCTTGATGTAGTGTAGGGTAAGGGGATTTTCTTTTCTTTCAAGGGACATTGAATCACAGAAATAAATCAATTGAGGGTAACATCATTAAACACCAACTTAGTATTATACTCATTAACTCCACAAAGATTAAGGACAAGAATAAAAACAGCCCATTTACATTATCAGTGAAGAGAGAGAAGTGGGGGTGGAGGGCAGGAATGAAGGCTTGTTTCTCTCTGTGTTTTCCAAATATTTCTATCCAAGAAACCCCAAATAGCAAGATATAGGGAATGGTGGTAGCTCCTGGGGTTTTTCATACCAACTTGAATTTTATATTATAGATGAAATTGTGAAAATAATACTATTCATCTGTTAAATAATGTTGTTTTAGCCCCCCAATTTTCATATACAAGTGATGTTGCAGGAAAATTGACCACTTTTACCCTCTGAATTTGAACATTCTATGGCATCATTTCTTACATGGCAATAGAATAATAATACTCCAGTTTGAAAAAGATGGTGCTGTAATACCTTATATACATATGATTATAGGGAATTTTAATTGTTTATTTTCATATTGTCACCTCCATTACACTCTGAGCTCCTTGAAGTCAGGGATTAGATAATATTTTTCACTACATTATCAGAAGCTAGTCTGGTGTCTAGCAAACAGTAGCACTTAATATTTGTTTGCTAAAGGGAATTACATTAATGCATATTTTACACTTGGACTAGGTAAGATTCACTCATGCTGTGGGCATCTTTGAGGACCATGATGACTCTAGTGATAATTGTTCAAAAATTTATCTCATTTAGTTCATTAGATGAGCAGCAGGTTAAATGGAAGCAGGGTTGGAACAGTTGCCAGCAGGAAGTCAGCTTGACTGAACGTGCTCTCTTAGAGCAATATCCCAAAGCGTGGTTTGCAACCATCTGGTGGGCTATGGGGCCACATCGTGGTCACATAGGCTTGCCTTCTCTTTAGGTTTTATTGAAAATGAAACACAAGTCTCTAGACTTCATTTTTTTAAATCCTAAGCTTTACTAAGAATCACAGTAAGATACGGGTTGAGAAGCTAAATGCTCTCACTTTACTTGAGATACCTGCCTACTCTGATTTGGCATTCTCCTATGAAGTCCAGCAGCCATATAGTTTTGTGGTGTACCTAGGGCATCTGTATTTTGGCCAGCACAGTCTCAATTCCCACTTCTTGGTTGCATTCTCAATCATAGTGCCTTGCCCTCTACTTGCCAAGGAGCAAGCATGTCACCTGAGCTAAGCTGGTTGGACAAGGCCTTCCTGAAATTTGAATCTTAATGTAGTGGGCCAAAAAGAAAATGGCTGCATATTATTTCCCTTGATGTAGCTCACTAACTGCCTGTCCAGTCCTTCCTGCTGCTTATCACTGAAGTTGCCGAGTTTCTGTTCTTTCCAAAGCTCAATGTCTTCTTTTTCATTTTCCTGTTAAGATATTCCTTACATCCCTTTGGATAAGTTTTCCTTAAGTTATCCAGAATTTCTTTCTGTTGCTTGAAATTAATAATAATAGTAATAATAAACTCTAGTAGTTATGTGATGCTTACCATTATTAAAAAACTCAAGTCTCCCATACATGCAGATAGTTGGGTCGAAATTCTTGGAAGATACTTTATTATCAGAATCTCACCAGTGTGGCTGTGGATAAGTCATGGTCTCTAGTTACTGTTATTACATAAATAAATATATTGTTTGACTTTCTTTATGTTTTACTGTGATTGGTCATTTTGTTATTGGAAATTTCCAGTATTGTTATCATTTTCAATGTCATTTGGTTCTGCTCTAATTCTTTATTTTCATTGCTCTTTTGTGGAAATGGTAAGGGCAGGAAGGTCATGGGGTCTTTTGATCTGCCAAAGAAGGACCTGGATCAAAAAGTCTGAGTACTACTGTCTTAGTAGGGTGCTTTAACTAAATATGCTCTTGGTCTGTGGAAATTGATCCAGAACGTATTTAAGCTGTAAAGGAGCACACCCTCTTGTATGTAAATGCTCACAAAGCCAGGAAAACAGAAGAAACCAAGTGGAAGTGTAAAACCAATCTTCTGCTTAATGAGTAAACAATCCTTTTGGGGACAATAAATAGAGCACTGAAAGGAGCTACACAGATGCAACCTTCTTTATTTTGACTGAGGAAAAGGCATGGAGAGACAAAAAGCCCCCAAGTAGACTTTGCTTCTGCAGCTGCAGAGGTGACCACAGTCTTCGCCAGTAAGGGTCAAGCACCATCTGGAGAGAGGGTAGATTGTTTGTGCAGTTCTGTAAGCAAAGGTCTGAGAGAGGTGTTTGTAATTGTGGAGAATGCCAGCTTGGACATTGCTTCAAAGAGAATTAGAAGCTGCCAGCACTTGTTACAAACAAAAATAGAGAAATATAAAAGGTGCTGGTGCTAGAAGCACATAGACTTTAAACTATATGTTGGTTTTATTAGTTAATTTCTCTCTTCAAACTTTGCTTTTATTTTTTAAAATATTAGAGTGATTTTACATAAATTGTTTTAAAGAATTTATGACTTGACAAGTTCTTGAATGTGCGAGGGTAGATCTAGTATTAGTGCAATTAGTAATACTGCTATCTTGGGGTCCCTAGCGATATAGATTCCCGGTACTTAGAAAGAATAAGAAGGCAGGTCTCAAAGTATCTAAACCTGCCCAAAAGACAAAGTTTGGGATAAACTTTGACCTTTTGGATGATTTCCTTTGCTTAAAACAGTCCCCTCAACACTGGATGTTAGTTTTTCTTCTAATTTCAAATTCCAAATGATTTTTTGGAGTGAATATTCATTTTTTCATGGAATTGTAAGACTTTGCTTTTGTACCAAGTACTAGGTTTAAATTTCAGAAATTTGCTTTTTGAAGTTAGAATTTCTTAGAAAGGCCAAGAGTTTTTTGATAGAATTTGTTTTGTTTTGTTTTGAGAAACTAAGGGCTACTTTATTCAGGCTGTAGCTGAAAATTAAATTCCCAAACCTAAGTTGCTTTCAGTGTTTTGGTCTCTTTTTTCCCCCAAATAGTTTTCTTTGGTTTTCTAGGTGAGCTCACTGTTTTTTATTCCTCTGGCACTTCCAATGATTTTGGAAACATCTAATTCTCAGATTTAAAACATTATCTATTTGAAATAGAGTACACAAACTTTATTCCATTTTCCTGCACAAACCCTGGCTGATTGTGATTATGTGAGTTTAACATAGCAGGTACAGAAAGAGGAGATTCTACAGCGAAGACAAATTTGCCTTGGTTTTCAATTTTGCCTAGAGCAACTGTGCCTACATTCAACCCAATGGGTACGAATTAAACCTATGTGTGCAGGACATTTGAGATGAGCACACATACAGCTAACCCGGAAGAACAGTCTTAGGCATACCATTGCAGTTTTACATCTATAGATCCAAACAAGGTTAGTCTTTAGTTCCTGCTCTGCAGAATAATCGAAATTAAGTTCTATCCTGGAATATTACCCAACCTTAGGTGAGAGACTAGCAACACCCAGGCATTTATTGCCTATTTCAGTAGCTGCTTTGTTGGGGGTAGAGTGGTATGTAGATCTGTTTATTAAAGGAGAGGACTGCAAGTCTAGTCCAGTGCATCACCAGGCTTGAGTAGACAGATGTTGTCGTTCTCTCATCCCATGTGTGTCTTCTTCTCTCATACTATGTTCATTCTTCCAGAAGCTGTTCCTTTGGTTAAAGAGGTTGACCTTCAATGGATAAATAAAGTCCTTTTTTTTTTTTTTTTAAATCAAGAGTATACTAGTAGCTATGATCTTGCCAGAGTAAATTGTTTTATTTATTTGTTAATGGTTTATTTCCCATCTCTCACCATCCAAATAAATGTAAGCCTCTTGACAGCAGGGAAATTAAATGTCTTGTTCACTCCTGTATCCTTAGTGAGTAAATATGCTTTTCTTTATTAAATAATTCAACCATAAAATATTGAATATGTACTGTGACCCATGCACTGGGCTAGGCCCTGGTCTAGTAGTGAAAAGACCTTCAGTTTCACTGGTAGTAATAGAAAAAAAAAATCATCACTAGCAAGACATCTTTTCTGGAGTTGGGTTTGGAAAATTAAAAGAAAAAGTCAGTATCTTTTTATTGTGTACAATGTGTAATAACACTGCTGGAGACTGATAGGGTGCCATACATGGCTGTTATTTTACCTGTTAAAGGAGATTTATAGAGAGCTTAGATGGGCTCAACAGCTAAACATTTTTATTTTAGTCTAATTGGAAAAGAGAATTTAATTTTGCTAACAATTATAGGGGAACAAAGAATGCACTTAAATTGAAATTAAAAAGTAAAATAGTAAACCATTTAGTTTATTACAATATTGTAGCTTCTCTCTGATCCTTTGCATTACATGATCATATTCATAATTTCATGGAATACATTACATTCTATGGTTTATTAGAATAAGAATATTATACTATATAAGTTGGGAAATAAATATATTTAAAAGAAAGGCATTTGTGTGTGTGTTTGAGAAGATTGAGCTCTTTACCTTGAAAACAATTTAAAAATTGGGTCACCTTATCCATTTTCTTCATATTGATGGAATACAGGTCATTGAAGTCTAGCTTTGTTTAGCTCTTCTTGCTCCATTTTGACAAAGTGATAAAGGACCTAATTATTAAACTGCTCAGCTAACAAAGATGGGGGAATCACCTTAAAAAAATGGAGCCGCATTTTTTCAAGTGTATCGAGGGTACATCAAATTTTGGACTTGAAATTTCTCCCATTTAGATTGTAGGAGAGCGATGTGTGAGAGCTCCTGAGTAGCCACCACGCCTGGGCTTTGGAGAGCAAATACCCTTGTGCTTGGTGTCCCATTTCTTTGTCAAAGCCTCTGTGAGATCAGGGACACTGTCTCTGAAACACTCACTATCTATTTATTGAATAAATGAATGAAAGCTTGGCAACAGCATCTGACCTTTTTGAGCTTAGGTTTATAAATACCTATAGCTGAATTCCAGTGTGATCTAAATGTGTGATCATGGGCAACTTATTTAACTTCTTTCTCACTCAGTTTCTCTATATGTAAGATGGAGGTTCTTAGAGTATCTGTGTCATAGGATTGAGATGAATAGGATTTGAATAAATGAGATAATCTTGAAAAGGTCTTAGCATAGGATCTGTCATATGGAAAGCACTCAATGAATGTCAGCTGTTACTACTATTACTGGAAGTGCAACCTCCATATTCGTAGACTTGTAGGATGATGTCTGGAGAGACTAAGTCACTTTAGCCCAGCCACACAGAGCCAGAACTAGAATTCACATGTGCTAGGTCCTAGGACAGTTCTTTTTCCATTATACACAAGCCAACAGTTCTGGATGTATTTTCTCTTGATCCTAATATTGTCTCTACTAATCTACTTATAGGCCCTAGAAATTCTATTGTTCCAGCCTCCAAACCATGAATCCCAGAACTCCTTTATTACTCAGGGGGAATAAAAATTCTTCATCAGAATGGGCCGACATTTTTGGTTCTGTAAATATGGTCACTTCAATATGACCCAGCCTCACTTCAATTAAAGCAGAATATATCTTTTAATTCACAGAAAAGAATTTCTTTAAATTTTAAATTAATCCTGTGTCTGGTGAATTTCCATACTGGCCATCTTTCTCAGTCTTTCTTCCTTCTCTGGCTCTTTAAAAGTTGGTGTTTCTAAGATTTCCCTTCTTGTCTTATGGTATGTGCTCTCCTTGGTTGATCTCATGCACTTTTCTAGATTTACATAGTTGGCCACATCCAAATCTATATCTCTAGTTCTGATTCACTCCCACCCCATGCCAAACCCTAGACTGGTATGGTAATTGTCACTTGGATGTCTGTGTTAGAGAGAGGCTAGATGTTTATCCAACCCAGTTTCTATTTCTGTGCACACAGCAAGACTATGTTTTGTAGCCTGTCTTGTATTTAGTTTGGGACCAAATAAATGAATTCTAGCCCATGACTGATGTGAATAGAAATGATACGTACCCATTCCACACACCTCATTCTCCTATCCACGTGTCTGGAAGCAAAGTTCTCCCAGATGGCAAGATCACAATATGGGAGGAACCTAAATTCCTGAGTCACCTCTTGGAGGAGATCCTAGGGGAGCTGCTTCCCCCCTGGGCTGTACAAGAAGTGAGGAATCAAAGTGTGTTAAGCCACTGACATTTGGGGACTATTTGTCACTGCAGCAGAGTTTGACCTTTCTTTATTAATACATTGCTCCTTAGGCACCTTGAGCTCTGCATGTCAGTCTATTTTCCAGTCAGTTGGTGGCACTATCCATCCTCTATTCAGTTATCCAATTCTCATTCCCTTAGCTCCTGATAAAATCCAATTAATTACCAAGTCCTATGGGTTTAACCCCCTATTTTTTCATGGATGTCCTTTCTGCCATTACTCTGATTCATATTCTTGCCATTTCGTACCTGCTTGTTGACTTGAATGAAATGAAAGCAAATCAGAAATCATGCTATTAGATTAGTAACTCAATATGAAAAGTCATTCCCAGCAGGGATATGGTGACAATGTAACAATGCAGCCTATGTCTGCAAGTAAGTAAATCTCCAGATCAGGGAGGAAGGAGGTGGAGGCACTACGTGGCCTTTGCTCTGTGCTTATGATGCCTATATGCAAAGAAAAAAGAAGCCCACACAATGCACAGATGGACAAGTGAGGCTTAATGCAATTAACCATGGACCCCTGGATACTTCTTAACTACTGTCTTCCCCTTTATATTTTTATCCACTCACACATGCTTTTGATAAAGGGTCACGATGCCAGCTGCTTACTGAGTGCAGATCAAAGCTGGAGCGATAGTCTGGCAGGGGTCTTCTTGCTAAGCTTAACCTTACCTGGGAGAGTCAGTTAGCTCAAAACACTTCTAATCACCTGTGATCTCTCCTTACGTCTCCTGCAGTGTGTGGGACTTTAGTTGACAGCTCCCACACTCCCCTTTCTGGTTTGCGTTGCTCCCTTTATAAAAGCAGCTCTCAGTCTCACCCAAGCTATTCCCTTTCCCATGACAAATGAGTCCCTTCTCAGTGACACCATTCTTTAGGATCCCCTCCTGTGCTGGCATTAAGCAGTGGCCTCCCATCTCTTCATTTTTATGGCAGTTCTCCCTTCTCCAAACCTCAGGACACATTATGTTTGCATACTAAAAATAATTAAAATACAACCCAAGTTTAAATGATGGATTTCTCATGTAAATGACTGCTTAGAAGTACAACTTTGGTTTTCCTTATAGAATGAAAAGATCCTATTAATACCTGGAAGCAGCAAGGAACACAGAAGCGATTTGTCCTGGGAAGTCTCCATGCTGGGTTTTGTAGGAAAGGCTGTGATTATTAGAGGGCTATACCAAAAGGCAGTGACTGAATTTGCCCTGCCCTACTCTATCAGGCATTCTGGGGTAGTCCCTTCACCTAGAACTGTTTTCCCTCTAATTATGAACTCAGTCATTTTTGTCATCATTACCAAACTTCTACTTCCTTAGGACTTTTTCCTGTCTTCTTGCCTCCTAGCTCAAATCTGGACCCTAGCCTTCTCCCTGTTTCAGGCCTGCAGTTTCACTGTGTTGTCCTCCCCTACCCTCCCCAGCTAAACTGGCCAGACATGGACCAACAGATAGACATCACCTACACTTCCATGGGAATGATTGTTGTTCTGTGGTCTCTACTGCAAAATTTGCTTTTAAAATACTATTATTACCAAATGTAAAATTAAAGATTTTTCTCCTGTTTAAAAAAATTTAAGGTGAACTGAGTATATGGGTGTGAGGATATTTTTAAGAAGAATGTTCTCTTGGAAATCCTTCCATAATCCATAACTGTCAGCTGATGGAACTTCTCCAACCAGGTTGAGGCTGGCTCTATAGCATCTCATTATCTATCATTGGAAAACACATTCCTGGTATGTCAAAAGAGCAAGGACTGGGAGTGGATGTTGCTCAAGTGGTTAAGCACCTGCTTCCCATGTATGAGATCTCAGGTTCCATCCCCAGTAACTCCTAAAAACAAACAAATGAAAAAAACCAACTCTCATTGGGGAGAGGATGTAGCTCAGTTGTTGAGTGCCTGCTTCCCATACAAGGTCCTGGGTTCAATTCCTGGGACCTCATAGAAAAACAAACACACATATACAAAAAACAAGCACAAAAAACCCCAAGGGTTTAAAAAATGCAAACATAGATAATGAGGCATTCCTCTGTTTTCGCCTTTCTTGTGCTGTGTGCCTGCGCTGGGTGCCCATGACGTGCTGGGTGCTTTCCTGCCTCCCCATCGTTGCACATGCCATTCCACGTGACTATTAGGCCCTTCTTCCCACCATCCCATCCAAGCGCTGCTCCCCTCATGAGGCTCTCTCTGGTGTCTCCACTGGAACGTCTTCTCTTCGTTTATATATGAAGTACAACACTTTGTATTTTTACAACATGTAACAAACTCAGGCACAGTAAAGCCTTACCACTGCAGAATTCAGAAAAGTGGGCTAGTTGTGGGATTTTACAAGCTCTGTGCCTTAGAACCTTGATCACTGCTTTCCGGTAGGGTCCACTCAGTTTAGATTTCTGTGTATATGACAATATCTAAAGGGGCTCTTTATCTTGGGACTTTTTGAAGATGATAAAAATGTTAGCTGCTTCAGATTACTTTAGAAACAAAATAGGGCATAAATAAGTAAATAATAACCAAACCTATACTACGCGATGAGAATTATGGGAGTCAGCAGTCAAAATAACCTGAAGGGGAGATTCTGATGCTGATGTCCAATTTTCTCCTCCTAAGGAACTGGAAAACTGCTCAGCAGTGTGGCCAACAGAAAGGTTTCTGTTCTCTGCTGGTTTCCCCCCCTACTCTTTGTATCATCTAAGTTGTATGGATTCTTTGGTTCTTTCTCTTTGTCCCTCTTTGTTTTGATCCCACATCTGAACTAAGATGTTGCTTTCTTGTGCCAGAGCCCTTAATGCTATTTGCAGAAAGCCCACAGTGCTTGATTTTTCATTTGCTTTGTTCTGCAAAATTACCTTCCTATCCCCTTTGTCTACTTTGCTTCTCTGAAGAAGTGAGAAGTCCCCCTCCTCCTCATTTTGATGATAAGTGTTGCTTATTGATTGGGATGGGAGCTGAAACTAGTTTCCTCTTTGGGGCACCGACATATTTACCTGGACACTTCATACTTCCACTGGAGATCGGAGGAAACATGGGGATTGCATCCCCCAGGCATATAACTGCTTAGCCAACCCACACCTAACCTTCTGTGGGTCTTCCCATGATGGTCTTTGTGCCTGTGTCTTGTCTTGTCTACCAAACTGTAACCTCTTGAAGATGACAACAGTAACTCATTCAATGCATATCCTCTAGGACTTCTAGCAGTCTTGCATGGGGTAGACGCTCATGAAATGTTTAATGGATCGAATTGCATCCATTGTTATTTTCAGTGCACGAAAAGGGGTGCTGGGGCTCTGAAAGGCCTTAATTCACCTATGGGGTTCCATGAAGATACTGTCAGATTTAGTTTATTTTACCCCCAGCTCTCCATAAAGTCAATGCCAATTAGCAACGAGCGTCTGCAGTGAAAAGAAAACAACATTTTCACCTCAAGGCTGATCATTTCTTCTCTGCTGTATAACCCAGTGATCATAGAGCAAGAAGACCCCTGGGACTCTATTCTATTTAGGCAAAGGCAGGTGTGCTTAGAAGCTTTGTATTTATACACAAACACTGAAAGCAGGGCTTATTTTTGCAATTACTTGTGAAGGCTGCCCATGTTTTCCAGCATGTAAATTAGGACTTGAAGGAAAACATGTAATTGCATTTCTCTCCAACTGATTGCCAACTCAAAATTTTAGATTAGTGTGCACACCATACTTCATTTTATTGTTGTTGTTATTAATAACACATTTAGCTCAGTAAGATGAGAAATAACGGGCTGGAATTAAGAAGACTCGAGGGCTGCCCCATTAAGAAAATGCTTTGGGTAGTGAGGAATGTGGCAAGGCCATGGCTAAAATTGCAGACAAATATTGCTCCTGTGCTGGTAAAGGTCAGCTAGAGAGAAAAAAAAAAATAGGGATGGCATTTGGAGTCATTGCCTGTGTTTTGCCACAAGGAGGGGCCGTGGTTACAACCATGGATGTGTCCTTGACTTGTACTATGCCAGTAGCCTTTCCTGCATGAGAAACAAAACCTACTTAAAAGAGCTTTTTAAAAAATGTGCTACACATCCAGAAAGAATGGTACGGTCTTTTGTGAGTAATATAAACATTCTGTGATATCCTTATGCTATTAAATGAACATTACAAAGCATGACAGAGTCACAGCCACACACAAAAAATAAGGACAAGCTACAACATCGACTGGAAATAAAAAGGGAGAAGCTTTTTCACATGTTGTCACAAAAAGGTAACTGTGGCTTCAGAATTCTCCTGTTTTCTCAGCAAGAGTTATTCTCCAAAGGACACAATGAACTTTTTATCCTTCTAAACACAGAAGTCAAAAAAATGTATCCTTGAAGCTTGATTTAGCAACAGCGGGTTTGCACATCTATTTACCATGGGGGAGACTTTATTCAGAGGTAGTTAGTTCCTGGGTTTTTAAATGAAGGGGTTGAGAGGAGAATCGATGGATCTGCTTGCAAATTAAATAATGGCTTCCTGTCACATCATCCTTCCACATTTATCCTCTACCACTATTTAGTTGGCACCTGTCTGTGCCAGGTCTGGTGCTGTGTGCAGAAGCTACCCAAGGGAAGATGCTTGGCAGGAGCTTTACTGTTGTTGAACTTCCAGACAGGTGGGGAGCAGATATATAAAAAAATAGTCACACAAGCAGATATATGTCTATAAACTGTGTTAGGTGCTATGGAGGAAAAGAACAAGGCTTGTGCCAAACCACAGAAGTTACATCTTGCTGAGGTTGGTAAGCCTTGGGAAAGTCTCCCCAAGGAAATGACATTTAAGCAGAGACCTAGAGAATGAGTAGGATTTAGCTGGACAGATGGAAGGACAAGCATGAAGGCCCTGCACTTTGACACATTGGAGGGACTGAAAAAACAGCCCTTGGTGAGTGAAGGGAAGAGTGACCTGAATGGAGGCTGCAAAGATCAGCAGAGGCAGAGGACCCTATAGGCTGTGGAAAGGCATTTAGATTTTATCCTGGAAGCAATAGAAAGCTGCTGAAGGATATAAGGAAGGAAGTGATGAGAATTGATTTAAAAAGATCTCAATTTGGAGAAAGGGTGGGAAAGGAGCAAGAAGGAAAGCCAGGAGGTCATGCGGAGGAAATTTCCATGGGGTTGGTGAATGTGCTCCATCTCCTTCAGGGCAGTCTTTTCCATGGTTCCTATTTTCACCTGGGAGTCCCAGTTCTTAAATTCTAGCAGCAGGGACTCTTCCTTTGGTTTCTTCAGCTCTGGAGGTGAGAGGGACTTCCTGCTGTTGCTAATTTCTGGGTTGCATCACCATTCTTTGTTTGGCTTCTAGGCTTTCTCAAAACTTTTGTAATTAGCACCCTATATTAAATTTCTTTGAATCAGAACTTGGGCTTTCTTTTCCTGATTGGTCCCTGACTGATACAATGAACAACAGTGGTGGTTTGGACACTGGGTGGTAGCAGTGGAGGAAGAGTCAAATGAATGGATTTGAGTTGGATTTTGGAATCCTGTGTGAACTGAGTGGAGACAATGGATACCTGACATATACCTTCAAGCTGTATGTAGAGTATCCCGGCACCCTGAATGGGACTCATTAATCTCTGGCCAAATTTAGCTGGCATAGACTTGGCTGAGGAAAGCAAATGACCATTGGATCACCTGCTGCACACCCTGGAAAGTGCCCTGAAGCTCTCATTAGTGTCATGAAATGGTCAGCAATAGGAGTTAAGAATATCACTCTGTCTACAGACTCCAGCCTTTATATTCTAATTTCTACAGCTAAGAACTTGATAATTTTTCCTGGGCTACAGAGCAAAGTTTGACTAAAATACTGTGCAGCCTGCTGTGGAAAACAGTTCTGCAGTTCCTCAGAAAGTTAAGTATAGAATTACCATATAACCTGGCACTCCCATTGAGAGGTATATACCCAAAGGTCTGAAAGCAGAGATTCAGATAGTTGCACACTGATGTGAACACAGCAGCATTATTCGTAAGTGCCAAAATGTAGAAGCAATCCAAACGTGTCCATCGACAGATGAATAGATAAAATATTGTATAGTCATACCCTGAAATATTATTCAGCTGCAGAAGTAAAGTTCTGATACATGTGACAACATGGATAAACATTGAAGACATCATGCTGAGATAAGCCAGGCACAAAAGGAGAAATAGTGTGTGATCTCACAGATAGGAAATAATTAGAATAAGAAAATTCATAAAATCAGAAACTAGAGTACAGGTTACCAGGAGCTGACGTGAGGGTAGGGAATGAGGAGTTAATGCTTAATTGGTATAGAATTTCTCTTTGGGGTGATGGCAAACTTTTGAGGATGGATGGTGGTGATGGCACAACATTGTGAATATAAATGGTTAACACCACAGAATTATATAACTGAATGTTGTTAAAAGGGAAATTTTAGGTTGCATATATGTTACTAGAATAAAATTTTAAAAAGCAACATAGAACTGTACAACACAGTAAACCCTCATGTAAACCATGGACTACATTAATAGTACAATTATGATTTATTGTTTTATCAGTTGTAAGAAAGGTATTCCATGGGGTGTTAATAATGGGAAAAGTTGTTTGTATGAGGGGTATATGGTAACTGTGTTTTCTGCATGATTTTTCTGTAAACGTACAACTTTTCTGGTAAAAAAAATTAGCAAAAGTATAAAAGAACCAAACTCCAAAACACCAAACCTATGCAGGAATGTATTCCTTAACCTAAGTAAAGGATGGTTTTCCTTTGTTAAGAAATGGTTTTGCCTCGCTATTTCCACCTTCTCTGGAAGGAGATCTTAAAATCTCCGTAGCCCTTCCTGCTTGTTCTGCCTTTTGTACCCAGGCTGCTCTAGTGTTACCGTCCCCTCTCTTGACCCGCCATTCCCCATCATTTCCTCTTGTCCAACTGAACCACTGCAGGACTCAGGCTCTGCAAAGCTGCAGGGTGTGCGGGCCACAAGGGGAGCCAGAGCAAAGCATAGGCCAGTCTTGCTGCTGCCTGCGGGTGGGCAGTACACAGGGGGATGGCGCCAAGGCTTGCTGCTTCTGTCAGTCTTTGTCGGTCTACCTCTGGTTCTCTTGGGTTGCAGAGGCAACTTTTCAGGAAGATAGTGAGAGTTTCTCTTAGAGTTGATTCAAGCATCACCAGAAGTCTGGAAATAACTACTAAGAGATGAATGTTTGGATAATGGTAGAGGTGTGGGTGCTGCTGGAAGACTGCAGTGGTTTTAAGGTCTATGGGGAGCTGAAAAGACTTCATGCCTTCATTCTCTTTCCTTCCTGCCTTCCTTCATTATTCATGCACCCATTCATCCAACAAGCCCCTATCATGGAACCATTAAGAAAATGTGCAGGGTGCCCTAGAGAATATCAGAGAAGTAGAAGATGGAGTTTTAGTCTCAATGATTGGATGCAACGTAGACAAACATATATGAAAAACAAAGTTGCAGCAGGAGGGCAAACAGGATTAGTAATAAGGGGATCAATATTTTAATCTTAGTTGTTTTTTATTAACTGCCACCTTGAACAAGTTGCATAGCCTTCTTTTTTTAAAAAATATTTACTTATTTATTGATGTCTCCCCTCTCCCTCCATTGTCTGCTCTCTGTGTCCATTCTCTGTATGTTCTCCTTTGTCTGTTTGTATTCTCATTAGGTGGCTCTGGGAACTGATCCTGGGACTTTCCCAAGTGGAAGAGAGGTGATCCATTGTCTTGTGCCACCTCAGCTCCCTGATCTGCTGCATCTCTTATTATCTCTCCTCTGTGTCTCTTTCTGTTGTGTCATCTTGCTATGCCAGCTCTCCATGTAGGCTGGCACTTCTGTGTGGGGCAGCACTCCTGTGTGGGGCAGTACTCCATGTGGTCCAGCACTCTGCATGGGCCAAGTTGCCTTCACCAGGAGGCCTTGGGCATCGAGTCCTGAGGCTCCTATATGATAGATGGGAGCCCCAATTGCTTAGCCACGTCCACTTCCCTGCATAGCCTTCTTAAGCCTCAATTTCCTCAACTAATATGAAAGCATTGAACTACATGGTTTTTAAGTGAATACATTGTTCTTTGATTAACAGGCAGTTATGAGTGGTCCAGAGCAATGGTTCTTGAATATTTTGATGTTAGGATCCCTTTATACTCTTACCATTTTTTTCCAGGAAGAAATTTGTTTTCAGGATTCCCAAGAGCTTTTGTTAATAATGGTTATATCTAATGATATTTAACATGCAGAATCTAAGTTTGAGACACTTGAAAATACTTATTAATTCATCTCAATGTAACAGTAACAAACTCAATATATGTAAAGATAAATAACGTTTTCATGAAAATAATTGTAGTTTGACCAAGTGCTCACAATTGACCATTACTTACCCACGGGACATTGGCTTGACCAAATTTTAATTAGGCCTATCTCTTCCCCACAGGCCCCTAAACTTTGACTTGGCCTCAAGTCTGAGCAAGCACTAAAGCACTAAGATGCAGAACATCCCTGCTCAACAGCTCATTCTGAGAACTGGCCACCTGCAAAAAGCAATGTTTCCTGTTGAAGCACCCTGATTTTGCCATCCTCTCATCCCCCTTCTTGTCCTCCTCTCTTATAAAGTTCTTGTGAGCTGGCTTACTCCTCCCTATAAAGAAAAGTCTTTTTTTCTGTTTGATTTTGAAATGCTTGTAGATCCTGAGGTCAGTGTGTTTTCCCTACTGCAGCAATATTTGTGAAGAGCATCTCTTCTTATCTAAGTTCTGATTGTTTTTACCTGACATTTTAAAAAAATTTTAAATTAAATTAAATTAAATTAAAATTTAATATAACATTAAAAAAATATGAGGTCCCCATATACCTCCTACCCCCCTCACCCTACTCCTCCCCCCATAATAACAACCTCCTCAATTATCACGAGACATTCATTGCATTTGGTGAATACATCTTTGAGCACCGCTGCACCTCATGGTCAATGGTCCACATCACAGCCTACACTCTCCCACAGTCCACCCAGTGGGCCATGGGAGGACATACAATATCTGGTAATTGTCCCTGCAGCACCACCCAGGACAACTCCAAGTCCTGAAAATGCCCTCACATCACATCTCTTCCTCCCACTCCCTACCTTCAGCAGCCACCGTGGTCACTTTCTCCACACCAATGCCACATTTTCTTCGATTACTAATCACAATAGGTCATGAATAGAATATCAGTAAGTCCACTCTAATCCATACTCTCTTCCTCCATCTTCCACATCTATATCAAGAGGGGGCTTAGATTCCACCTGGATGCTGGATGCAATTCTCCTGCTTTCAGTTGTAGGTACTCTTGGCTCCCTGGTGTGGTGGTTGACCTTCTTCACCTCCATGTTAGCTGAGTGGGGTAAGTCCAATAAACCAGAGTGTAGGAGTTGCAAGTCTGTTGAGGCCCAGGGCCTGGCTATCACATGGTCAGTCCAGAGATTCAGGTCCCCTGGTTATACATTAAACCCCAGCAACAACTACAGTTCCGGTGAAAGTAACAGGAGAGACTTGTGGACAAAGATCACATCTGAGTCCAGCTCCATCACACAGAAACACAAACTCCAAAGTAGGGTCAACTGAGATGACACTGAACTCCATGTGCCATGACCATAGAACCTGTGGGTCTCTGTAGCCCTCAGAAGAACCAGTACGTGGGGTTGTATCTACTTTATCTGTCTCTGGGACTCTGCTCAGGTGTGCATAAGGGCAACCCCTCTGATAACCTCCTGGCTCTTTTTGGAGACTCATAGCCAAATAAACTCATTTGTCCTTTCCATTTCCCCCTTTTATTCAGGACATTTTCAACACAAAATTTTGAGGAGAATGGCATTGTTTTTGATTTTTGCAAATCTTTTAAATAGCTTCATAGGTTTCTACTTTGCATTCCATCAGCTCTAATATGGTGCTTTGGTTGAGGTAGGTGAAGAGAGTCTGCCTGCACATGGCTATGTGGTTAGAAAAGGAGGACCTCATAGAGTCCCTGAAAGTGAGTCCCTTCCAGGAGTTCCTGAACCACACTTTGATAAATTTTCTTTGAGAGATTGAGAAGATGTTGAATTGACTTTTGCAGAATGAATAGATTTTAGACTTGTAAAGAAGGAGCATTCCAGGTTAAGGGATGTGAGAAAAGGCAAGAAGGTGCGAGTGAGCAAGTTGTATTTGGGAGAGAGAAAAGCAAGGGAGTAGGGAGAAAGGTCTAAATACAAAGTTAAATTCATGTTAAGGAGGGGCTTAAGGCTATAAATTCCCCTTCCCATCACAGACTTTGGACTTTATCTTTTAAATCACAGACATCCACTGGAAGGTTGTAAATAGGGAAGTAACGTTATGAATGTGATGACTTATGACAACAGTGATGATCATCATGTGTGGGACACAGGATAGTTTGGTACGAGGAGAGAAAAATGGAATGACCACTAAGGATGCTACAGCAATAGTCCAGGCAGTGGAGGGGTCATGCTGGGACTGGGAGAGGATGAGGAGAAAAACGATACCCTGAGAGGAGAACTGACACAGTTGATTGATTATAAAGAGTGACATGGCTTAGGAAGTCTTTAAGAAGCAATCCTAAATTTTGAACCAGGTTGATAAGCAGAATGGAGGTAAATGGTTTTGGCAGAGGTAGGAAGTTAGGAACAAGAATTTGAGGGAAGTTGATGTTTGAGGTAATTTTGATGTAATTTAGGAACTAAAATTCCAAACCTTTCTATTGCCGACAGGATCTTTCTACCAGCTCTGTGACCTCCTCACCCCACCCTCTGCCTCACTCACTGTGTTCCAGCTGTAATGACAGCTTAGTTCCTCCACTGAAAAGTTCACACCAGACCTCTGTTAACTCTGCCAGGAATGCATCCTCATGCCTTGATCCCTTTACTCCCCTCTTCATATCAGCTCTTTGCACTGTTGGCTCCTTCTCAG
Source organism: Dasypus novemcinctus (assembly GCF_030445035.2). Taxonomy (NCBI): domain Eukaryota; kingdom Metazoa; phylum Chordata; class Mammalia; order Cingulata; family Dasypodidae; genus Dasypus; species Dasypus novemcinctus. Next base: position 82,150,750 of record NC_080684.1, on the reverse strand, counting down.
CATGCGGGTTTTTGTTCAGATGGCACATCTTCCAAGAGACCTCTCTGACCATCTGTCTATAATAGTACCTCCTTTCTCCCATTATGGTCTATCTTTTTTAATGCCCTGTTTGATTTTCCTCCTAGCACTTATCAGGATCTAAACTGATCTGGTGTATTTTTATATGTTTATTTTCTGTCTCACTCCAGTAGGGTGTCAGCCCTATGAGAGTAGGACCTTTTCTATATCGGTCACTTTTGTTTTTCCAGCTGACACATAGTAGGTGCTCAACATATATCTGTAGAATATGAAATAAACAAACAAATATGGAAATGTGTAGCAGGCTGGAAGGCTTCATGGTTTGTGCTTGGGAGTGACACCTGGAGGTGTGAGTTTAGAAGTCATGACAAAGAGGTAGGACTGGAAGTGTTGGCCAGGGCTGGAGGAATAGAGGATGTCTGCTCTTTCTGACCAAAGAGGCAGGACAGCATTTCAGTCCCAGTGCCTGGGCCCCATGGAGTCAGTGGTGTCAGGATACTGCAAGTTATGAGGAGTGGTGCCATCAACCACAACCCATGGAGAAGAGGTCATACAGATGGGGCAGAAAGGGCACTATGATGGCTTAAAGCTGGATAGATCCCAGAAAAGCATGTTTTTAAAACTATCTATTCCTTTGAGTATAGTCCTGTTGTAGTGGGACCTTTTGATTAGGTTGCTTCAGTTGAGTGACTTTTGATTAGGTGGTCCAGGGTGGATCTTAATCCTCTTAGTGGAGTCCCTTATAAACAGGATGAATACAGAGACAGAGAGAGGAAACCACTGAAGCCAGAAGCTGAAAGCCAATGAAACCTGGAAGAAAAGTGAAAGGCCAGTGGATGCCACCGTGTGCCTTGCCATGTAACAAAGGAATCCAGGATTGCCTACAGTTAGTCTTCAGGGAGAAATGCCTTGATTTGGACATTTTCATGGCTTCACAACCCTATGCTTGCAAGTTAATAAATCCCCATTGTAAAAGCCAACCCATTTCTGTTATATTACTTTTGACAGCTTAGCAGACTAAAACAGGCACCCATATCACAATCTCCTTCTCCCCACAGAAGATCAGTTTTCAATTGCAAGACATTTTTGATGAAAAGGCTGAGAAAAAGTTGTTGTTTCAGTTAAACACATCTCTTGGCTACTTACCTCACAATTCCATTCTAGGTTAGTTGCACAAACACTTTCCTGAGCCCTCTAGTTCATTCTTTGCCACTTTGGCCTATCTCGAGGCTATTTCTCAGAATTCACAAAGTGTTCCTTGGTGTACCAATTGTTTTCTTTCTTTTTAAATGGAAAGTCATTCTGTGTTTATTTATTGGAAGAATAAATATTGCTAAGATGTCAGTTGTACCCACAGATCCACAAAGTCAATGCAATCTCAATAAAAATACCAACAGCTTTCCTTGTGGAAGAAGAAAAGCCAATCATAAATTTTACATGGAAGAGTAAGGGGCCCAGAATAGCCAAAGCCATCTTGAAAAAGAACAAAATTGGAGGAATCCCACTTCCCAATTGTAAAACTTATTACAAAGTTACAGTGATCAAAACAGCATGGTATTGGCATAAGCACAAACATATAGACCAATGGAATGGAACTGAGAGTTCAGAAATCAACATTCATGTTTATAACCAGCTGGTTTTCTTCTTCTTCTTCTTTTTTTTAAAGGAAATCATGGATTTATGGAAAAATCATATACAAAATATAGGATTCCCATATACCACCCTACCATCAACACTCTGCATTGGAGTGGAACATTTATTACAATTGATGCCAGCACATTTAAAAAAATTGTACTATTAAATAGAGTTCATGGCTTACATTAGGGTTCTCTGTGTAGTACAGTTCCATGTTTTCTTTTCAATCCAATTTACCAAACATACAATCCAACATTTCCCCCTTTTAATCACACTCAGACATGCACTCCAGTGCTGCTAATCATACCTACAGTGCTGCACCATGATCACTACCATCCATTACTAAAACATTTCCAATCATTTTCTATAGGCTTGCTTTTCGGGTCATCAAATTCAGCCCTGTAATAGTTAGGAAGAAAGATTGTCCCCTTTTCCAGGGTGATGTGTTCTTGTTGCCTTACTAAAGGACAAAAGGTCATAAGTTAGAGTTGCATAATCACTATTGTTGAGTGTAGGCTGAACCCATGATTATGATAAGACATCATCTCTGTGCTTATGTTACATTATATGGCAAAAGGGATTTTGCAGATGTCATCAAGGTCCCTAATAAGTTTAGTTAATCAAAGGGGAGATTATCTGGGCAGGCCTGATCTAATCTAGTGGACATGAAAGGAGGATTTTGGTGGCTTCTAAGTAAATGAGAGCAGCCCTTGGCTGACCACCAAAATTACAGAAGCTCAGTCATACAACCACAAGGAAATAGATTCATACAACCACAAGGAAATAGATTCCTTCCAGGAAGGAACCTAGCCCAGGTGATACCTTGATTTCAGATTGTAAGACACTGGGCAGAGGACCTGGCTGAGCCATGCCCAGACTTCAGACCCACAGTAACTGTGAGATAATAATGGGTGTTGGGAAGTGGATGTGACTCAAGTGATAGGACTTCCACCTATCATATGGGACAACCAGGTTGTTCCTGGTGAAAAAGAAGAGAAAGCATGCCTGCATGGCAAGTGAGTACCGGCATGGTGAGTGAGTGCCTGTGTGCTGAGCTGAGTGTCCATACGGTGAGAATGCCCATGCACTGAGCCAGTGCCTGTGCAAGTGAGTCACACAGCAAGATGATGATGCAACAAAAGAGACACTAAGGGGGGGAGTCAAGGTGAAGCACAGCAGAGACCAGGAACTGAGGTGGCGCTGGTGAATTGTGGAGGAGAAAAAATGAGAAGAGAAGAACAAAAAGAGAAATAGATACAGAAGATCACACAGTGAATAGACACAGACGGCAAAAAAACAACAGCCTGGGGGTACGGGGAGGGGGAAGGGGGAAAATAAAATAAATAAATAAATCTTTTAAAAAAATAAATGATTGTTGCTTTATACTGTTAATTTTGGGGTAATGTATTACACAGCAGTAGGAAACTAATAAATATTCCAGTAAGCATTTGTATACTTAATTGTCTATCTTAATTGAAACTTGCAACCTTATTGGATTGCCCCATGACTGAATCACAGGGATAAGACAAGAAGGCAGCTAATGCTCAAAACAATTCTGTAGAATTACTGTGTGGGGGCACTCACAGATTGTCCCTCTCTTCAAATGACTTACTGATATTGTTTCAAAAAGTCGTTTAAAACTGGATAAGCTATTGCCTGCTCCAACATTCCTTCCCAACTCAACAAATCTTACTCATTTTCTTAAAATATTAAACTAGCAGTTTTTTTTTTCCCCACGGGCTATCTGGCTACCCAGTTCTTTCCTTTTTTTTTTTTCCCCTCATGTACACCACCACCACCTTGATCTGAGTTACTGTTCCCTCCGTTGGGGACTCCTGGGCTTTCTGCTTCTTCTCTTTTTCCCCCCAATCACACTCACCAAAGTAGCCAGAGTGACCCTTTAAAAATGATAATCAGATAATATTGTTTCTCTGCTTTAAGACTTTCAGTGGCTTCCCATCACTACCAGAATGAAATCCAGGCCCTTTGTCACAGGCCTCCTCTCCGGCCTCACCCCTCCCTTTCCTCTCTGCTTCACACACACTGGCCTCATTTCAGGTCTTCAAACATGCCAGGTCTTTCCCACTGTAGTGTCTTTGCTCTAGCTGTGGCCTCTTCTAGGAATGTTCCATCCTTTAAATCTCAGTCCAAATGTTAGCTCCTTCGAGAGGCCATCTTTGTCTTACTAAGATTGTGCTACCCCCATAGATCTCCATCACTTAAAATAATGCATTCCTTAGTTTGTTTACTTCTTGACTTACTTCCTCACTAGATTTTAAGCTCCATGATGAAAGGGGCAGGTGTTGTTTTTTTTTTTTTAATTTTTAAAAATTACTGTTATATTCCCATTGCCTGCCTCAGTATTTGGTGTAGTAGATATTCAACTATTTGTGGAATGAATAAAGAGATAACATCAGAGGAGTGTTGGTTATTGGCATATTCTACATGAGCCCAGGAAGCCAGTTCTCCACATTCTGGAGCTGACTCTTTCCTTCACTTGCTGAGTGCCTTGGGGAAGTCCTTTGCTCTTGACAAGGGTATATGTTTGTTATGCGGGATAGCAATATTGATCCAGCTTAAAGCTGGTGACAAATGAAATGTGCATGTTTTTCTCAGAATGCCAACTGACTATCCATATTGATGACAAGGATGACACAACTGATTTCTACATAGTTCTTTCACATCACCTGTGAAAATCAGCTCATAACATTTACACTGTATGGTTCCTATTTTATGGTGATCTCCTGGAAAATAATTCTAGCAATATGGTAGGAAATCCCAATTCTTCAGTTTCTCAGAGCTAGTTCTTATGGCCCTGGATAATCTTACTGTCTTTAAAAATCTCCAATTTCATGAACCCTAATTAATGTTCTTTAGGGCTTTATAAAGCCTTCCTGAAAAATGCATTTCTTCTTGAAAGCCTTTTTTCCTCCTAGCCTGCAAGTATAGGGTTTTCTTAATACACGAAAGAAAGGAGAAAAGAATTCCAAGTTGTTATAGGAGAGGATTTCCAGATTTGGATTGACAGGGAATTGTATTTTAAGTATTTTATGTAAGCTGCTTAAAAGTTGAGTCTGGATGCAAAAAGATTGCTTTTAGTCATGGTGAAGCCATTGATACCATTATGTATCATGTGTTTGCTTTATCTCATAAATGGAAAGGTATAATAAGTTGGCTTCTGTACTCTCTTTGCTTTCGTGAAAGATGCATTCTCCCCCATAGTCATGGTTGAAGACTTCCTCAAATATTTTCCTAATTACTCAATACTCTTTATTAAACCTCCACTCTCATTTTATTAATACTTTTTGCTGTTACAAAAAGCCCTGTTGCCAGAGCACTCAGAGAGGCCAATGGGGCTGAATCAGGGCTTACCCTTTAACCACATATTGGCCACTAATGTAGCAACGGGAATATTCTTTCAGAAGTCCAGGAGAAACACTGCTGGGAATGCTGTTCCACTCAGCCTTCAAGGCTCAGTTCAATGACCGTCTTTCTCACGAAGTCTTCTCAGCCTGACTGTGTCCACCTGTGAGTGTTGAACTCAGTGCTTCTGAAAGTGATTTGGACAGACACAGTCTGGGCACATATGAGACAATAGAGAGTGGTTCAGGCTTGTCAACAGGAAGTGCCCATCTCCGCACTTCCGTGACAGGTTGTTTTCAAAAACTTTATTGTTGGCTGAATTTGACCCTCAACTGATGGATTATGATTTCTAGTCTACAGTAGTTAATAGCCTTAATGCTCATTTCCCACTTAGTATTAATTCTAGCTTCTTATATTTCAGGGGCCTAAGCCTGTAGGTAGTTTTCTCAACTACACTATAACTACCCCAAGGAAAGGGACTTTGCCTCACATGTTTATTGCTTTGAATGGAATTTCTGTGGAGCTGCCCTAGGGTCTACCCGGTGCTGAAAGCAGATGTTCATTGGTTTTATTGGTTGACTGATTGACATATTGGTGCACATGTGTGTATGCTGCTTTATGGCTGCTGCCAGCCTGCTGCAGTGGTTTTTTCACCAAGCGTGTTCTGTTTAATGAGGGACTGCCAGATAAGAATTCCAAGGTAAAATAATCTTGGGGAAAGTAGAATTTAGCAAGGTTAAAGTTTAATAGTTTTCTTTATTGCAGGGTTTTAAAAAATAGCCTTGAAATGTTAATGTACACCATGCATTTTAAAAAGGGGATGATAGAGATGGATTGGTTTTCTCAACCCAGTCCACCTAAAATGACTTTTTCCAGGCTCCCTTGCAACTACGGTTCTGGATGAGAATCCATTCAATTCTGCACTTACATTCATTCACATAAAATTTGGAAAGTGGAAGTAAGATGAGAGCAATTTTCCAGCTATTGCTGATGTGATTGTTTACAGGCAGTTTGGCTTTGTCATTGGTGACAATGGCAGCTACTATGGTGGACCCTTGAGCTCAATAGCCTGGAGTAGCTCATAACTGCTTCTCCTCCTGCCCTTCCAGCAATTTTGTGATCACAAAATTTCCCATATTAAATTCCATTATTCTTAAAATACTTAAGCGTGGCTTTTGTTTCCTGCATTGAACCCCAAGTATGCAAGGCATATATAGTGTGATGGTTAAGTTTGTGTGTCAACTTGGCCAGGTTATGGTTTACAGATGTTTGTTTGAGCAAGCACTGGCCTGATTGCTACTGTGAGGATATTTTGTGAATTTAAATCATCAGTTAGTTGATTGCCTTTAAGGCTGATTACATCTGTAATCAACTAAGGAGCTTGCCTTCAACACTGAGAGAAGTCTCATCCAATCACTTGAAGGCCTTAAAGAAGTGATGATTTCAGCTGTCAGAAGGGAGAATTTCCATCTCTACTTCAGCCAACCAGTTTACTCTGGGGAATTCATCGAAAACCTTCATTGGTGTTCCCAGCTTACAGACTGTCCTATGGAATTTGCCCATCCCCACAGTCGCATAAGTCAAATCCTAAAATAAATCTCATAATATTTACATTCTCTCTCTCTTTCTCTCTCTCTATATGTATATATTAATATATATTTCCAGGAAGCTCTGTTTCTGTGGACTGGAGGACCCTACTATAGTAATACATGCACACGCATATGTAACGTAATGTATATAATGTGGTATGTATCTTAATTGTATGCAAATAATATTTTGCCAATCTTATTTGCTCGGGCATGTTTGTGTTTTCATAGCGTAACTCTCAAGACCATGGTCCTTCAGAATAAATTTTGGGAAATTGTCTATGGAAAGAACATTGAAATCAACACCAGAAATTCTGTTAGAATCATGGATTCCCCATTTACTACGTTTGGGAGGCGATATCCCCTCTGAGCCTTGAATTCCTTTTCCTTATTTGAAGTAAAAGGATAATAATTCCTGCCCTCTAGGCCTCATAGGGTTGTCATGAGAATCAAATGAATGATGAATGTGAAAGTGGTCGGGAAACTGTAAATTGTTATAGAAATGTGAGGCATCATCATTAGTCATGCTGCCATCTATGAAAATGAATGTTAGATTCATAATGCAGGAACATCATTCTCATAAGGGAATGCTTGAGTAGTCTACGGTTCCTTGAAAACATTGGGGGAATCAGACAGATTAATCAGTTGGAAGTAAAAGTACCATCCGCCTTGCAGGATAGACAATAAACCAAAGGGAACATTCCCAGCTCCCAAGGTGGCCTCTTTAACATTGGAGGAACAGAGAGACTTCACTTTTCTCCCTCCTTCTCTTCCAAATTAAAGACTTTGGGGGAAAATTTTTAAAACAGGCAAAAGGAAGTGCAGCAAAAATATTTCCTTCATTTGATTTTCTGTTGGTGAGATGGGTCCTTTCATTAGCAGATTGAGTACAAGCAGCCTCCACAGTCTGCTCTAATTTCCAAAATGTGATTTACATAAATTTAACTTTGTAATCTTTGGGTTATATTACTGCATTAAAATGACAAATAGTGTGACACATGATAAAGTTTCATATGTTGCTATGATAGGTTTACTAATAGCTGCTCAATTCTAGGTGCTTTTCGCCATCCTTTGTTTTCTCAGAATTTTGATATTCTGACCTGTTTTAGAAATAAGAATTCTCTAGAAGAAAATTTGAAGACAGCGAATGACTTCAATTAACCTGCTTTGTTTATGACTCTCTCTTTGATGTCTACAGGTTAACACAACAAACATCGCACACGGCTAATTTGTGTAGAACTCTGAGAAGCAGAGTCCATGACAGAGGCACAGGGTTTTAGGGATACAGGCAAGTGACTCCAGAAGTTATCTAGGTCAAAAGCTTCCTTCATTTTTGGCACAATCTAATATCCTGTTCTGTTAGATTTAGATGTTTAACCTGTAAGTTCAATTCATTTCAATAAATAGAATAGAAATGTCACCATTAGAACATAGGCTTCCTGAGGCAGGACTTATACATGCACCCCCATCTCAGTACCTTTCATATAATAGGAACTTACTATCTGTTTTGTGAATGAAGGAATTACATCTTTTCTTAACTTTGCAATTTCTATCCACACTGTGATGGTTTGTTGCTAAATGGACCCCAGAAAAGTATGTTCTTAAAGCTAATCCATTCCTGTGGATGTGAACACAATAAAGTAGGATCTTTGGTTGAGTAGGATCTTAAGTTAAGATGAATCACCTCATTCAGGTTGGGTTTTAATCCTCTTACTGGAGTCTTTCGTAACAGAATGAAATTCAGACAAACAGAGAAAGCCACAGAAGCAAGAAACTGAAAGCAATGAGACCCAGAAGAGAAGGGAGAGACCAGCAGATGCCGCCCCATGCCTTTCTATGTGACAGAGGAGCCCAGGATTGCCTGTAGCTGGTTTTCAGGGAGGAAATATCACCTTGATGATGCCTTGATTTGGATATTTTTCTCAGCCTCAAAACTGTAAGCTTGTAAGCTAACAAATTCCTATTGTTAAAAGCCAGCCCATTTTATGGTATTTGCTTGAGCAGCTTTAGCAAACTAGAACAAATATTATCAATAAAATATGAGGTATCCAAATTCATGAATAATATTCCTTCTCCTTCCTCTCCCCTTTCCTTCCTACCCTCCTTTTCCCTTCTCTTCCCTTTCCCTTCTTTCCTTCTCTTTTTCTCCTTCCTTCCCTCTTTCTCTCCATTCTTTCCAGCAGGGAGTGCTAACTCTGTGCAGGGCTGGACCCAAGCCACCAGGAATATACAGGCTACGATCCTCTCTCATAGTTCTCTTTCTTCCACTTGTCACATTTGAAATTACATGTTTAATGTTTACCAGCTTTCTGGACTGTAAGCCCTCTGTTGTATCTTTCATGTCTAAAACTATGCTTTGTGTATAGTAGTTGCTCAATAAATAACCCTTATAAGACTGTGCATTCCCCTTAGCTATCCTATGTTTAACATTTTCTCCTCATGAAAGCATCTTAAAGTTTGAGAAAGCTCTCCATTTCCTCATTTCCCAAATCACTAATTCTGATTCCTACTGCTCCCTACCTTACCTGCCAGTTACTCTCATGAGGTCACCAATGACCATTATTGAGTCAATCTCTGTCTTTTCCAATCTTTGCAAGCCCACTCTATTGCAGTTGGCCTAGTACAGGAGCATTACAATCTAAGCTAGGGATTCCGCCCAAGGGGCAAAGCCCTTTAGGAGCCTGTCAAGCTAGGAAACAGGAACATGTACTTAATGAGATGAATAATAACATGAGCCAGGAGAAATCAAGAACAATATAAAGTTGCAGAATTTCTGTAGAGGGAATAATTACTGATAACAGAGGTAGTTGGGGAAAACTCAGAGAAAATGGAACCTGAACTAGGCCTTAAGTACTGGATAGAGTTTAAACAGGCAGCAAGAAGGAAAAGAAGTAAGAAAGGCTCCCAGCATCATTTTAGGTAGGAGGACTTGTAGGACATAATGTATGGGATATGAGAGCAGACTTTGAGGAGATTGTGTGAATGCAAGACAGAGGATGAAGTATTAACCCATATCTAATGACGAATTTTTGAAGAGTCCAGAAAAAAGGGGGTAAAGTAAGCACATGTAAAACTATGCTTTGGATAGAAAACCGTGGTGGTGGTAGGAAATTTATACACCATTAACATCCCCTTTCCTGTTTCCAATGTCTGTATTTCTAATTCTAACTTTATACTGTTTTATTTCCTTTAATAAACAACCTCAACTTCATCCTCCCTTCAAAGCTTCTACCCACCCCCCAACCAGCCCTCACCCCTCACTTCGTTTAGCTATAGTCCATCCTCAATCAAGTTCTTAAAAGAATGGTTCATGTTCTCTATAACCATTGCCCAACTTATTTACTCGGCTCCCTACAGTCAAGGTTCTGCCTTTCTCACTGAGATGTCTCTTGTCAAGCTCATTGAGGAGCCTCTTAGGACAGTCTTCAGTCCTTTTGGCACTAGCTCTTGCTATAGCATGCAATTCTTTTGAGCCCTCCTTCTTTGAAAAAGTCTCTACTTTGACTGCCAGGACTCCACTCACTCCTGGTTTTGTTGCACATCTGTGACCTCTCTCAGTGTGCTTCTTCCTTCACACATCCTTTAGAGATTGCTATTTCCTAAGGCTTTTTTCTTGATCCTCTTTTCTTTCTTTCATCTCTTTGTGGTCCATGCACCTGTGGGGCAGTGCAGTGGTTATGTCCAGGGGCAGTTTGGATATAGGGGACTAGGCTAGATGTAAAGACTTTGAGCTATCAGTATACAAGGGATGATTGAAGACACAGGATTAGGGGAAAATATATAGAGTAAGATCCCAGGGAAACCACATTTAAAGAGTAAGTGGAGGCAGAAAAGGCTGTGAAGGGGACAGAAGTGGAACATCTGAAGCAGTAGAGGGAAAACTAGGAGACACTGATGAAATGGAAGCAGAGCATGCTACATGAAAATTAAATAAGGTAAAGATGGGAAGGGATCTTTTGAAATTAGAAAATGTTCATTAGTTCATTAATGAGGGCAGTTTCCATGTGGTAGAGTCAGAAACTGTCTTTATAGGCTTATGGGTGAAAGAGGGTGGAGTGGGTAAGGAAGTAGAAACAGCCAGTGTAGACTGCCCTTTCTAGAATGAAAGGAGAAATTGGGTTGTAGAAAGAGAAGGCTATTCTAGTAAAGATGGGAGAGACTTGCTTTATCAAGTACTTTAGGCAATGGGGAAGATAAAAAAGCTATTAATTTTATTTATCACTAAGTTTATTAGTCAACAGAAGCAGACAGGAAAGCACAGAGATCCATACTTAAAAAAACAGAGCATGTGAGATTCCAAATTTTCAAGTGTTGTGGGTTCATTTCTAATCTTTAAGTTTAATATATGTCTGGTGTTTCATTTCATTTTTTCATAGCAGTACATCATAATTTAAATTTTTCTTGATGTAGGTATAAATGAAGAGACTAAGTCCTCTTTAAGCATACAGGGTCATCTTTAGGTGCATGCACTAAATATTAATGTTACTATATCTTCTTTCTAGCTCATGAGCCAAGCAAGAAAGTCAGGCTTTCCTAGTGATCAATTTTTTTCTAAAGCACCAGGCTTTCTGTGCTCACAGAAAGTGTATTATTATTTTTATTACATATTCCTGCAGAAAAAACATTATTTAGAAAACATATTTACCCCAGAGGCTAGGTTCTATGTTCTATTTCTGATGTATTTGGAGACATGACATCCAAATCTAACAGATCTGGGAACAACAAATACTAATTGAACCCCATATGCTGGTGGAATTAGTTTGCTTTCGCCATCCTCCATTCTACCTTCTCACAATAGTATTACAGGTTTCTCCTGGGGAATTACCCTTCTCTCCATCAGCTGTGTAATCCCTTGTGACTGACTTTATCCCTGGCTCCACAGGAAGACATATGACCTAGGCCAGGCCAATCAGGGTACTGAATTGCCTTGTCCCTACTGACTGGTTCAGAGGGACCTGTGACCAAGTCCAAGCCAACAATGACTTTGGGTGGAATTATGTTTTGGAAAGCGCTCTCTAACTGTGAAGATTTGAGTTGGGAGCTGCAAGCCGCCATTTTGTTTCCTCTTTGGAAGAGCCAATCAGAGAATAAAGTTAATGCAATGAGAGCAGGCCTAGAGATGAAGAGAGATGGGTCCCCATGAAAGAAGTTGAACTCTTGCATATTTAAAGCACTGTCCCTAAATAGATATATTTTAAATGTCTTAGTTTAAAATAACGTCAAACTTACAAGACAATTGCAAAAATAATACAATCCCATACAGAGAACTCTAACATACTCCCTTCCTCCCAGATCTACCAACTTTTAACATTTTGCCACATTTGCTGTACCATTCTATCTATCTATCTATCTATCTATCTATCTATCTATCTATCTATCTATCTATCTATCTATCTATCTATCTATCTATCTATCTATCTCTGTCTATCTATCTATCATCACCTGCCTATCTATTATCTATCATTAACTATCTATCTACCCATCCATCTGTCTATTTTCTAAACATTTGAGAATAATTTGTATACACTGTGCTCCTTGGACACATTACTTCCATTCATATTTCCTAAGAACAAGGATATTCTCCTATGCAACCACCTTCAATAAAGTTATGAAGTTCAAGAAATTTAACCTTGCCGTAAAGCTTACAGTGTATATTCTAATTTTTTCATGTATCCTAATAATGTCCTTTTGGGCAGTTTCTCCTCTAGTATTAGATCCAGTACAGTGTCATGTATTGAATTTAATTGTCACCATCACTTTAGTCTTTCTCTTTTTTTAAATTGTGGAAACATATGCAACATAAAATTCCCTATCTAGACATTTCCCAAGCATACTATTCAATGAGGTTAATCACATTCACAATATTGTGCTGTCCTTTTGTGTCTGGCTTATTTCATGCAACATGATGTCCTCAAAGTTAATCCATGTTGTAGCATGTATCAAAACTTAATTCCTTTTCATGACTGAATGATATTCCGTGGTATGTGTATACCACAATTTGTTTATCCATTCATCTATTGATGAACACTTGGTTTGTTTCCACTTTTTGGCTATTGTGAATAATGCTGTAATGAACATTGGTGTGCAAATGTCTGTCTAAATCCCTGTTTTCAATTCTTCCAGGTATATACCTGGAAGTGGGATTGCCAGGTTATATGGTAGTTGTATATTTAACTTTTTGAGGAACCACCAAGCTGTTCTCCACAGGGACTACATTATTTTATATTTCCACTGACAATGTACTAAGTTTCCTATTTCCCCACATTCTTACCAAGGCTTGTTATTTTCTGATTTTTATTAGCAGCTATTCCAGTGGCTGTGAGGTAGTATCTCACAGTGGTTTAGATCTGCATTTCCCTTATGGCTAATGATGCTGAGCATCTTTTTTTGTGCTCATTGGCCATTTTTATATATTCTTTGAAGAAATGTCTATTCAACTCCTTTGCCCAGTTTTTTCAATTGGTTTGTTTGTCTTGTTGAATTTTAGGAGTTCTTTATATATGTTGTATATTAAATCCTTATCAGATATGTGGGTTCTAAATATTTCTCCCATTCTATAGGTTGTCTTTTTACTTTCTTGATAATGTTCTTTGATGCACAAAAGTTTTTCATTTTTATGAAGTTCAATTTATCTATATTTTCCTTTTGTTGTTAGCTCTGCATTTTGTATTCATACAAGCCAATAAACAGCTTGTCAAGTGCATTTCTGCCCTCGCTGCAATTGCAGGAGCCCTGACAAAAACATCCATTTGGCACTGCATTCACAAGTGTGACCTTATGCAATTTTGACCTGATGGGTAAAGAAAAGATTATTAACCTCATTTTATAACAGTCAGAAAACTGTTAAATCACAGACTCAGGATTAGAACCTTTTAAGTCTTGTGCTTATCCATTACACCAGAGCTCCTTCCTACAATTCTCTCTTTAAGATTTTTTTCATGAAGAATTTACAGTGATTAATACTATTGCCTTACTTCATCCTATTCAACTCACTATTAAGGTAATGGTGAGCATTTTCTCCAATTTAACCCTCAATTCTCTCCTTGGCTCTAACTTTAGTTTATTTATACTTTCTATGCTCTTTATGTCTTCTATCTCTACATATATTTGTAACTTCTTTTTCTAGATCCTTTCTGAAGTTTATAGACTTTAGAAGCAAATATTAATGTGATAACCTCTTCTCAATTTAAAACACTTGTTCCTCAGCCTGGCCTGTATATTGATTTAAATCTGAAACATCTTATTTGCAGGTTAAGTAGATTATGACTCTTAGCACCTAGCCCAGTGCCAAGCACATAATGGACACTCAAGAAGCATTTGTTGAATGACTGCTTGAACATTCATGGTATGCTTCAAAATAGTTTGCCTACTGCCCTCATTAATGATTCATTTGCCATTTTCCTATGTCATTTTTCTTCCCCAACTAGCCCAACACTCATACCTCTAGTTTTTCTTTTGGGTACCAACAAGAGGCATCATAACATGAACAAAATTCGAGGAACTGGGGTTAAAGATTCCTATTCTATTATTTATCCACTATTTGATCTTAATCAAGTCATTGACTTCTAAGCCTTGTTCTCCTCTAACCAGTTGTATTGAGGATTGAAAAAAATAATGGGATGAAGTCTAGTGTTAAGTGTTAGGTATTATTGATAAGCTGTACATGCTAGTGGAAAGGTAAGGAGAAAAGAATAGGATTTGCTTTTTCCCAGTAACAAATTAAGCTGAATTTCTACTTTATAATAGCTAGGGACTAAAAAGCAAAACAGTAGAACACAGAAAAGGAAAGTTTTGCTTCAGCCCCCTGGTACTTCTCATCCCCTTCACTTTGTTTTACTCTTCTCTATAGCATTTATCAACCATGTAGCATACAACTTAATTTGCATATCTGTTATGTTAATGGCCCATTTTGCCCTGCTTGAATTTAAGGGGTAGGGATTAATCAAGGGGGGCACTAAAAGCCATTTGTCAAGTGAATAAAAATTGGAGGAGTAAATGAAAAAAATCAGGTTTAGGAGACTGCAAGTAGAGAGGAGAGCAAGTATGGGGCTTGGATGTCACTGAGAAGGAAGATAAGGGCTACAGAAGGACAATATATTTAAGATAATTTAGAGTCTTCAGTGGCAGACATCCTTCATATATTTTCTTCCTGAATATATATATTAGATCTCAAAAAACCTTATTGGGAAAGCCACATTAAGTTACCTTGACAATTTAACGTTTCTCCCAAGTAACAGTGCATTTTCAGCACAAAAGGACAACAATATAATCACCATAATATTCTGTTAGGACACCTCAAATCTTGTGCCTCTGCTGATGGGCTCTGCACTTCCTTCCAGTTGAGCGTACCATGATACCCTCTGTCTTGTCATCTCATTGTGTCCTTTTTCTTTTTATAAACCATGCTGTCTAATATGGTACAAGCTTAGTAATTTTAGTAGCTCTTTCTTTGCTAGCAAGTAAACAAATATCAAGTACCTAACAGATGTATAAGTCCACTTTGGGAGAAATGCAGTATGGACTCAGGTGCATTCTGACAGCTCTTGTAATCACATTTGTTCATCTGTTCATGTGGTGTACACCTGTACAAGTTTGGCATGTGTTTGGGTACAGCGTGGGAGAGTCCCAGGTTCAAAGCAAACTTCCTATCTTTATTCAGTCCTCTGAGTGTTGCAGATTGTTTGCTTCTCAACCCGCCAAGAGAATTCTTGGCATATTTGAAGTTGCTATTGCCCTTTAGTGAAAATATTAAATAAAGATGCAAAAGAATCAACCATAGATCTAATGTGTAAGCACTTTAAAGTAGGCACGAAAAGATGGGTAAAGGTGTTTGGAGTTTTGAATTTGTCTTAGTTTTCCAGGGCTATGATGACAAATACCACACAATGAGTTGGCTTAAACAGCAAGAATTTATTGTCTTGTGGTTTTGGAGGCTAGAAGTTTAATATCATGGTATAGGCAGGGCTTGCTCTCTCCCAGAGTCTTTAGTGGTTCGGGCAATCCTCCATCACATGGTGGTCTCTCTTGCCCTCTGTTGTCTCTCCTGGGGCTTTTTCTGACTTCTGGCTTCACCCTCCATATCCAGTGTCCTTTGCTGAGAAGGACTCCAGGAACGTGGATTAAGACCCACCCTGACTCAATTTGGCCTCATCTATGCAGGATCTCTGAAGATTCTATTCACAAGTGAGTTCACACCCTGACTCACCTCAACACACTCAAAGATCCTACTTATAAATGGGTTTGCACCCACGGGAATATGGATTAAGACTTGAACCTGTCGTCTTTTGTGCGGTACATGACACATGGGGCTAAAACAACAACAACAACAACAACAGAGAGATTTCTTAGACAGGGTGTTGTCAGAGGGAGAGGATCCTCTTATATACATTATAATAGACTTTATTTAGGAGAAGTATTATAAGATGTTTGGCTTGCATTTGGTCCCCCAAAAAGTTCAGCACTAGATAGTTCTGTATATTTATAATAAATATCTTGGGAAGCGGATATGGCTCAAGCAATAAGGCCTCCGCCTACCATATGGGAGGACCCAGGTTCAATCCTTGGGGTCTCCTGGTGAAAAAGAAGAAGAGAAAGTGTGCCTGCATGGCGAGCTGAGTGCCTGCGCAGTGAGCCAAGTGTCCACATGGTGAGCCAAGTGCCCATGCAAATGCCTGCATGGCAAGCCAAGTGTCTGTGTGGTGAGCCGAGTGCCCACATGAGTGCCTGCATGGTGACCCAGTGCCCGTGTGGCAAGCCAGGGTTTGTGCAGTGAGCCAAGTGCCGGTGCGGTGAGCCAGTGCCCTCATGGTGAGGCAGTGCCCGTGCAAATGAGTCACACAGCAAGATGATGATGCAACAAAAGGGAGATGAAGGGGAGGGTCAAGGTGAAGCACAGCAGAGACCAGGAACTGAGATGATGCAATTCACAGGGAACCTCTAACCACATCAGAGGTCCCCAGGATCGAATCCCAGTGAATCCTAGAGGATAAAGATGAGAAGAGAAGACGAAAAGAGAAATAGATACAGATGATCACACAGTGAATGGACACAGACAGCAAAAAGAGCAGGGTGGGGGAGGGGGAGGGGAAGAAAAAAATATCAGCCAGCCAAGTGCATGGAATAGTCTTTATTCATGGCTAAATACTATTTCTTGACTTTTCAAAATGTTTAGCCAAAGGTTAATTAACATAGAAAATGTTGAAAGACTTGGTTTACATTCTTGTTTTCCAGCATATACATTATGTTCTTCTGTTATGTGTGATTGCAGTGTACTGTGCTTTATCAGACATAAAATGAAGAACTCAAAAATATGTATGGTTGGACTTGCACTTTTGTCTTCATGGTGCGAATAAGGAACATGGGGCCCCCAGAGCAGAGCTTCCTTCCTCTTGTGGAAAGCAAGTAGGATTGTCGAGTGAGTGATTCCAAGAGTATGTCCCAAGGTGCCTTGCAACAAGGTGCCTAGAAATGGGGGCCCCTCTCTCTTCACTCTCACCTTTAACAGCCTTGTAAATAAACAGGTACCTCTGCCCAGGCTATTTGGTGGCTGAATTTGGGCTATTTTGCCCTGTTTACAAGATCATTCTCATGTAGCCCCTTTAAAAAGGAGAGCAACAGGAGTCTAACGTCTCTCTTCCAGAGCATTTAAATGAGTCACCATCCAAGTACACCTTGCTGCAAGATGGTGAAAGACTGGGAGACATCACTGACTTTTATTCTTATCAGTTTCTGGCTATGATTCTTCTCACAGCTTCTTGAAGATGGCAGCTTTCAAAAAAGCCATTAATCTGCCACCAGGAGAAGAAACGCATGATTCTTTATGACCTGTGTATCACATTTCTGCAAGGAGGTGTCAATCATTATTGGACTCATTAAAATTGCCCTCAAAACAAATGTTGATTTTCCTCACTGTTGTCTTCACAAACTTGCATTAGACTTAGACTCTGACGCCAAGGAATTTAATATATCTGTCCTCTCTTTTCTGGAGAGAGAGGACAGATATATTAAAAATGAATAACAGGCTGGCACTAATGCACAGTCAGCACTTAAAATTGCTACTCTACATAGTCCAACCCTCATCTTTACAGATGTCAACCCTAGTTCCAAATATGGCAGGCTGGTAGAATAATAGGATAAGGCCATCTGGCTGGAGTAGAGAGAGAGAAGCTTGGAGAAGTAAGGGCCAGGTCTGGGAAAGCCTTAAAGGCTAAGCTCTGAGTTTGATTTTCATGTGAAGGTTCAGGGAGATTTCAATGGTCTCATGATTTTGGCCTCATGCAACTCTTTATTTCCATTTTAAACACCTGCTGGTCGTGCCACATATATTCCTCCATTTCTCTTGCCAGTTCTTCTTATGCTTTGCCTTCATTCTTCTTATTTAATTCACAAATCTCTACTTCCTCAAAACCTGTCTCAGACTCAGTCCTGTCCAGCATATGACTGGCCTGACTCTACTGGGTTACTCCAAAGACTTTAGTAATTCCGCACTCTCTTCCCATTCGTGTTAACTTATATTTTTGTAGTAGAAATATTCCTGAAGGTACTCTGTAGAGTTAATTTTGCTATACCAACCCTCTGCTTTTTCATACACTTTCAGCATAAAATTGGACATGCATTTCTCTGAAAAACTTTTAAGCATCTGAATCTAATAAAATCACATTTACAAACTCAGTAACCTTTTAGAAATCATGTGTGAAAATTTTTTGAGTCATATTTTCTTTCTTTCCCTGATGAAATAATAATGCAAAATAAGTCTTAATATAAATGCAGAAAGGCTAAGGCCATTTAAAAAATTACAGTAACTTAAAGGTCTAAAGAAAAAAATTACAGTGATAGCTTATCTGAACAGAAATCATTGATATGAAAAATTCCCAAATTGTTTATGAACTCTCTAGCTGAAATTCATGTCCCTCTGGATGCACAGACCTATTTTTTCCCCCATCTCCATAATTTTGCAGGAATGGCTGGCTTTTAAAAATGAATAGGGCAATGTGGACTGAGGGAAGGGGCAGCATTGAAGTAAAACAAAGACAAGGATTCGAGAAGCATTAGTAAATTAACAGTTGGTAACTCCCTGCACTGCTATATTTTTTTCTCTGCTTTAGCCTCACATTTTAACACAGTTAGAAAGAGGAAGGGGCTAGTAATCCATGAATTCTATTTCATATTCACTGCTCTTTCCAATTTGTCACAACTTCCCTCAGCAATCTTCATCAATCTTTGGGAGTTTTCTTCTTGATGTGGCAGATGACTAGATGTATCTCACTACTTCTGCAAGTACCTCATCCCCAAACCAGTATGACAAAAATGGAAGTCACCCTCTCTTTGCCCCCAAACTTGCTTCTCTTTTATGATCTGTTATCATCATCAAATCAGATGCTCAACATGCATACTTCAGATTCACTTTTGATTCTTCTCCCTTCTTCACTCCTACACCCATTAAACCTTGCAGAGTCTGATCTCATGATGTCTCTCAATCCCTCTTCTTTCAGTCTTCCCAGTTGCCAACCTAGCTCAAGTCCTTCATTTTTTTATTATTTATTTTTATTGCATGGTCAACTGCAATACTTCAAAAGCTCTTAATTGGTCTCCTATCCTCCAGTTCTTCCCTTTCTTCCAATCTATCATTTACAATGGAGAAACTACTTCTGTTTCTCTTACACTTGGGATACCCTTGCCCTGTCTATACCTTGTAAAATTCTGTTTGCCCTATAAAGACAACCCCACAATCCTTTCTCTTTCCCCACTGTGGTTGAGTGGTTGTATTAATGGCCCCCAGTTAAATAGTCTCCCTGTTTTTATGTCCTTCATTCTGCTATCTGCTGATTCCTTCCCCAAGAGGCACTGTGCTTGGTCATGTGACTTGCACTGGCCAATGAAACAGTAACAAACTTGACACAAACAGAGGCTTAACAAAAGCATTGTCAATCTCTGTTTTTTTCTTGCTTCTCTGCCTTTGTCCTGAGGATATGTCTCGGCTGCCATGCTGAGAAATGAGACATAGAGAAGAGTTAAGTCAGCCCAGATGATGCAGCCAAAGCTATCCTGGACTGACCATCCAACAACTGACTGCAAATGCATAGCTGAGCCAAGATAAAATCAGCAGAAAGACCCAGCTGACCCACAGACATGTGAGAAATAATAAATGTTTGAGGCCGTAAGTCCAAATTTTGGAGTGTTTTGTTATGCAGCAATAGCTAACTGATATATCCAGTATGCTTCTTTTTCATATATTCCCACAGCACTTTGTAATACTGGTATTATGGTATTTGTTATATCTGCCTCTCCTCTTGGTCTGAGTTCCTTGAAGTCAGGGGCTGCATTTTTATGTCGCCACTATCTGGCACATTATCTAGAAAACAACAGGTAGTTAGTACATATTTATTTAATAAATTACAGAATGTAAATCTCTACTAACTTACCCCTCCCCAATCTATTACAAAGCAACTGAGTCAAATTTTGTGCATGTGTGTGTGTACCATTCTTTCAGGTTCTTTCTGTTTCAGTAGAGATGTTGTGCTTGATTGTGAGAGAAAATGCTTATAAAGTCCCTTTCTTTAAAGCTTATATTTGGAGATTAAATCCATTTTGTCTAGGAGAGGAAGGGGTCTGTCACTTCAGCTCCAGTTCATGACTTGTGACCTCTCAAGTGGAGGACATGAGCTTTATCATGGGATTGGGGAGGATGGCAGAGAAATACCATGCTTTCCAGGTTAGGGATTTAGAGAAAAGGAAGGAAGGAGATGAGAATATTTGAGTGATTGCTGCGAAGTCTTCCTTTCTTCTTTCCACTAGACAACAGTAAAATCTATATGGCCTTTTAATTTAACCATTTTTTCCTTCCTGGCAAGCCTATGTCAAGTTTCACAGAGAAAATTCTATATGCAACTATCTGTTTCCATGCAGAGAGATGAAATGAATAAATATTTTTGAATTTTTTTAAGAATATATGTGTATATATTTGACAATCTATGAATTTTTAGGTAATACAGTGAATTTGTCTTCCTTATTTATAAAATATTTGCTGTAAAATATTTATGTTATGCCTGTACCTTAAATAGCAGTTACTGATTTGAAGATGTATTTTAAAGTTATTCTGATTTCCTAATTAGTGGCAAGTGTCTCTATATGCATGTACATATTTTTTTAGATCTCTTCTCTCAATCTCTGATCCCCATACCTACACCTTGCCTGGTAGAGCATTGAATACACAGCAGACATTTAGTAAATTCATTTACCATTTCTCAGCCAACCCCACTTTGAAGATTCAGTAACATTAGCCATTCCAATCTTAAATCTCTTGGTACCAGAATTGGCACAATATTTGCTACACTTCAATACTTGGACATTGACTAATGGCATCAGCTGGGGAAGAACAAGTAGCAGATTCATGAACTTCATTTTCTTTCAGCTTTCTATTGCCAAGGCTAATTGCTTGTTTAAGTAAATGCATCTGACTTGAATAGCAATCGAAGATGTTTTGGGCTAGTTTGAGTATTGAATTTCACATGCAGTGATCAAGACTAAGAAAATTCAGGTTAATGTCCTGAAAACTTTTAATCAATAGAGAGGCCTTTTCCTTGCATAAAGAAATTGACCTTGGAAATAAATGGGTGAAGAAATCAAGGGCCGGAAACCCAAATGCCATAGGGGCCAGGCAGGTAACAAAAATGAGTCTAGTGGGCAGGGATTATGGTGTATTGGAGATTTGGAGTGAACTGGGGGTTGCTGTTCACCACACCAGCCCCTTCTTGCTCTGGTTGTTATAGTGTGGGAAGGCAGGCCCAGGGTGGCCATATCGTTGAATTTTGAAAGAGAAACTGGAAAATCCAGATTTTGTTTAAATGTGAAATTTGAGTTTCAATTGTTGACAGCTATCTCAAGAATATGGATTATTCTCATGGCTATTAGTTTGCTTCCATTGAGCTAAAGAGAAACAATTTATGGATTTTCCAATTGTTCTTTCTCACTATAGGAATTAACCATTATTTTGTTTTGACCTGTGACACTTATATCACAGGGTGTAATGGGAAATTACCTAGGGGACACCTGAAGCTAAGTTGTAAACATGCATCGTCCATCGACCTGATAATCTGTTCATAAGAGAATGCCTTTGAATCTATGTTTCCAGTGAAAATATTGCAACTTGTCTTGTAGCAGGCTGGGCACACAGGACATATTGGGAGAGGGGAACTAACTATCTAGTGACATGGGGCTCCCCTGACTCAGCGGGACCCTCCTCACAGAAACAGCTGAGTTCCCAGTAAAACAAGGCCACAGCCCAGTGGCTTAAAGGGACCTTGGGGAGCTGTAGCAGGGGATGGCTGGGAGAAGGCACATCTTACCCCAAAGAAAATACCTGCTTCTATCCTTGTGGTAACTTTTGCCTGGAGATTTCATTCCATTCAAGGTGATCTTTGGGGCATACATGTGTACAATTTTGATATTTACACGGTATTCACTGTTATGATTGATCTGCTGGTAGATATTCATGGCCAAGACTGAGGACCCAGAGTGCCCCTTGGCTACCTTGACCCCTCCCTGTGATGCCTCAACCTTCCCCAAGAGCTAGGGACTAAAGGGTTAAGGTCTGAGTCTGTTTTTATTTACCAGTGCCCAAGCCATACCAGTTTTAAATATTTTGTGGCCTCATTATAATTTTGGAATGCTTGAACCAGAACACCAAGGCTCTATGGAAAGCAACACGATTCAGATATTAGAATGTTTTAATATTTTACTCTTAACTGCTTTCCTTATGATGGCGACGGGATAGGAGGAACGCTGAGATGTGAGAGAGCAAACAGCTCAAGGAACACACTTATTTTATGAAAACCCAAAGGTCCTTTGTTCCAGCCCCTAGTCTAATAGCTGTCCTAAAGCATATTTCATGGGTTTCATCTCACATTTTCTATTATTGGAAAATTTTGACTGGCTAATTTTAAAATACAGATTTTTTTTTCTTGCAGATATGCAGGCTCCACACACATCCTCTGTGGTAGCTGTGAAACAGTTGGAGAATTCCCCATGTTTAGTGACCTCAAAGTCACACCTCAAGCTGTGCAGCGGTCTCTTGCTAGTACAATAAAGCATACATGAGTGGTGACTGACTGCAGAGTCAGGGAATGGGTATTTTAGTGTTTTAATAATCTGGCTACATTAATTTTGGTGGTTGCTGTACATGTTTCTATTTTTGTCTTCGGTTAGAAGCACCAAGAAAAAAATCAACCAGATTTCTGCAGATGTTTTCATAAAAATGTCATTTGCAAAATGAAATGTTCAAGAGAGCACACACATGTTCACAGTTAGGCATGCCCATCACGTGCTTTCCCTTAAATGATCACCCAAGAGCCTGGGCAGGGAAGAAGAATCAAGAAGGAAGGGAGAGAGAAAGTAATGAGGGGGCAGAGTGTGACTTTCACAAAGAAGTCCTTTCTCTAATCGGCCTCTCCTGTCGCTGCCGCGCAGCAGCAGGGGCAGCCTCTGACCTTAGCGGTGGTGGTCTACTCTGGTAACGAGAAGCCACACATCAGTGGGGAGAGGACCAGGACCAAGACAAACACAGAGAACACACCTTGATCTGATGAACATCAAACTGACCTATCGCAGGCTGGAGACCATGACTCGACTGGTGTAGTGTGAGGCAAAGTTTTGAGCTGAAGGAGCTGTTGCATCTTAGAGTGCTCCAAATATCTGACTTTGGAGGGGATCAAATCCTGCCAACTAGCTCTGAGGTTGGTAATATTTGCTTGGTACTAGTAAAACACACATTAGAGGGGCATGGAAGCACAGAGAATGAGAGCGTAGACTTTGGGGTCATGCCTAGGCTCCATCACTCAGGGCCTGGGTGATTTGGGGCAAGTTAATCTCTTTATGTTTTAAGTTCCTCATCTGTAAAATGAAGTAATAGTGGTACTTACCCAAAAGGATCAAGTTAGGTAATGAATTTGTGCTCATTCCACAAACATTTATTGAGTCAAGAGACAAAATAATTACAAACTCTGACAAAAATTCTAGAGGAAACCAATAGGTCTTTAGAGATAGAGAATATATTGGGGGACCCACTTTAGGCAAGAAATTCAAGGCTGCCTCCATGAAGAGGAAATATTGATCTGACACTAGAAGAATGAACAAGTATCAACTGGATGAAGAGTTGAGGCAAGAGAGCATAGGTGGAAGAGGCGGTCTGTGCAAAGACCCTGAGGAGGGAAAAGCATGTCATGTTAAAAGATAGAAGTTCATTTTGGTGACAGAGTAGATAGCTATATTCATTTTCTATTGCTGCCATAACAGATGGCCATACAATTGGTAGTTTCAAACAGTACCCGTTAATTACCTTACAATTTCTGTGGGTCAGAAGTCCACATACAGCATGGCACAACTAGGTTTTCTGCTTAAAGTCTCGAAAGACCAAAGTTAAGGTGTTGGATTTATTTATTTATTTAGGGATCAGGGTGTTCTTCAGAACTCATGGGCTGTTGGCAGAATTCGTGTCTTTTTCATGCTTTCCATGTGGCCCCCTCGATCACAGAGCCAGCAATGGTGGGTTAAGTCCTCAGGTTTCAAATCTCTTTGTCTCCCCTTCCGCTGTATCACTCTGATTGCCTCTCCTGTTTCTCTTTTAAGGGTTTGTGTGATTACATTGGACCCACCTGGAACATCCAGGATAATCTCCCTATTTATGGTCTATTAATTAGTCCATTACATATATTCATTGTACCATATTCACAGGCATGATATCTCGTTTGTTTCATAGTCTCAGGGATTAGAGCACAGAATCTTCTTGGCAGCTGTAATTCTGCCTGTGGAATAATGACATGGAGAGTGATTGGATGATGTAGGGCCTTGAGGGTCATGGCAAAGAATTTGGAATTTAATGGCAATAATTATAATAATTACTATTATTATCTAACTACTATGCAGGACATCTATTTATTAGCACTTAGTACTGTGCCACATATTATAAATGTAATTTCATTTGGTCCTTCCAAAAGCCCTTTGAGAAAAGTACCATTATAGTCAATTTACAGATGAGGAAACTGAGTCTGCAGAATTCAAGTGACATACTCAAGACCACACATTCTTCTGGTGAATCCATTTTCAAATCCAAAATGGTCTGATTCCAAATTCCATCAACTTTCTTATTTTAAATCTCCCTTATAAAGGTATGTTTTTTAAGATATACATTTTTCAGAGGTTTCAATAAAGACTTTTCTGTTCTTATGGGCAAAAGCTTAATTGCAAATGAACATGTTTTTCTGTTTGACTCAACCATGCCTAGCAATTCTGGTCATCAGGTCATCATCCTGGACTAGAGAGATAGGGCACCTTCTATATGGAAGAGAGTTTTAATGAATCTCTGGAGCTCAAAGGAAAGTATCAAATATTACTCCATATTTGATAAACTTTTCTCGATATTTAGTTGGGAACTTTTAATTTTCATGGGACCACTATGTTTCTGAAATACTATCTTCTGGTTTGTCTTTGGGTATTGCCTTGATTTTTGTTGAGGGTATGGAACTTTGAAATTGTTTCAAAACAGGTAGGAACTACATACCAATAAGGCAGTGTTTAATAATGGGCCATATCCACTACATTCGAATCTCCTTCAAGGATCTCATTAATGATCCGTATTTTGGTGAAAGTTAGAAGCTAAGTCATTTCTAGGAATCGTTTCATAACAGCTAGACAGAACCTTTGAATTCTGGGGATTGTAGAGGGACACAGTTTTACTTGAGGCCAGAAAATATTGCCAGCTCTTATCCCATTGGCATCTCCCTTCACTTCCTGGGCCATTCTGCCAAGAATAAAGTTCTGGAGGGCTGACTCCTTGTCAGGGAGCAGAGATGACAATTCACATTTCAGTCCTTACTCCCCATCAACTGCCAACACACAGTGGTCCCTGTGTTTAAAGAATCTGGCAGAAGATATAAAGAACTATAATTGTAAAACCAGCCTTCAGTCGGTTGACAAACCTTTCCAAGATTCTGAGAGGAAGGTGGAATCTGCTCTTCTTCAGGAAAACTGGTTGAAGAGTTGTAGGGAGAGGAAGGATGAGGGCAACACATCTCCTGCAGATTGGAGCTGCTAGTGTCCTGGGTGACCTCCTGGCTTATTTTGCAGAAATGGTCCAACCCCCAGGCCCCAGGCTCTTGATTCAGAACAAATCATCATCAGTCAATATCTCAGTACCCCCTGGGGACTGCTCCTCTGTGTTCCCTCTAGCTCCGGCAACACTTACTTGAGGAAATGTTGCTAGAACCCAGGGCTCCAGGAGAGAATAAAAAACACGTGCGCATCCGCATTGCCAAAAACCTTTTCTGCGCAGCTGTAGTACGGAAACAGATAACAACACATTTAAGCCATGTAGGAGAGGGAGAATTCCACCTAGAATGAAACTTTGCCAAGTTTCTTGCCAGTCTTTCTATAGAGGGTAGGAAGCATTCCCAGAAAGATAATGCCAAATGAAGTTACAACCACCTAAAAAAGGCAATTCGTGAGGGAGCAAGATCGTCAGCAAATGAAAAAGTGTAAATGGTAATATTCCAGCAAATTAGCTCCTAGAGAAGCCCTTAGGCAGAACTGTAAGCCATTATAATTAAGGAATTGGAAAATATCAGCATTTAATTAGGGCCTCTTTTCTTGGTAAAACGCTGTTGTTGTGCGTAACTTCAGGTGTAAACAACTAAACATATCCATTTCAAAAATGTGTTTTGTAGCAAGCCTAGAATCCTGCTAAAGTTAATTTCTTTTTCAGGCTTGTCTTTTTTTTTTTTTCTCTCTCTCTCTGATTAGAGTTGAATTTTAAGAGCAATTATATCTTCAGTTCCCAAATACAACTACCTCCAGTCTGTTAGAGGTACTTATCAGCAAAACACTGGAGAACATCCCAAGAATGTAATTCGGCCCAACTCCACAAACCTACTAACTCATCCATAATCTGATAAGCATTGGTCCCCTAATATTTAATACATATTATTGGG
The DNA here is from genome assembly GCF_030445035.2 of Dasypus novemcinctus. Lineage (NCBI taxonomy): Eukaryota > Metazoa > Chordata > Mammalia > Cingulata > Dasypodidae > Dasypus > Dasypus novemcinctus. The sequence continues at coordinate 82,124,169 of NC_080684.1, read as the reverse complement.
AATTTTCAGACAGAGTTTTCAAATCCGTTTCCAATGTAATCAAATATCTTGACAACTGGAAATTGTTTCAGTTTTATTCCTTAACAACAGCAAGCATTTCAGAAATTGGTTTGTGCCACCTGAAATGCTGATCTAAACAAGCAAAAGCAAAAGCAAAACAATCACACAGGGAATGCCAAGGGCCCGGTTGACAGTCAGTCTTAGCCCCCACTCTTTGCACCTGAAAGGCCCTACAACCTTTATTTCTTTGCCTATATGGGGATGTGTGCAACTCAAAATGTTTGCCCACCGTGATGGAGAAGATGAGGCATTATCAAGACTAACACTACAATTTAACGCTTCAGAGAAGCAGTGTATGTCATTATTCCCTCTGTAGCCAAGCACACTAATTAATATTTATTGCACCTGTCAAGCCGGTAGCCACGGCCAATCCATTCCCGTGGCAGTTCAATGGGAGACTGGACCCTATATTTCTCCTTGGCAGACTTGTTTGGGTCATCAGCAAAGACAGAAGCCCTTTCCCTGCTGAGGCATCGTAAAGCCTCTCCTTTCTCTTGCAAAATTAAACCATTAATTCTATTCGTGTTAATTTTTATCCTTGTTGGCTGTAAAAAAACAAGTGTGTGTGGGGTGGAGTAAGGATGAGAGAGCCGCACATTCAGAATCAGCTGTCTAATATATTTATTAGAATGAGGACTTTTGGTACCCACAACCTTTGCTTTTTATCAGACGTTCCTTAAAGGTTACAGACGTGGGGGAAAAGGCTATAAATCCACATGAAGTTTAATCAACGGTGGCAGACTACCAGCAGAAAACAAGTTATTAAAACAATCTAGCTTAAAACTTTGTTGAGCACTGTCAACAGACCCCCACCAGCAACAGGTAGCTGGCAATGAAATTAATTAAGCGAGGGTGAAATAATAAATGAATTCTGGTTGTCGCACCTACAGCAAGGAATTTGGCACTCGGAGTGGAGAAGTTGCTATCAATGCTGTGAATCATTCTATAAAGCATCCACGTAGGCTCAGCACTGCTGTGGACCTGAGTTTACTCAAAAATCTAATTAGGAGAACATGTAAACAGTACTGGAGAAAAGTAGGGCACCAAATGCTGCTTTCCTTAATTTATTTAATTTATTTATTTTTGCTAATTCTATCAGGAGCACCTGTGTCATTAGAAACCATACAGCTCAAACCGCTGAGGTTTTGATGCACAGAAGAAATACACGTGAACTTTTCACGAGGATTATCTAGGCCCTTATATTTTTTCTTTGAAATAATTTCTCCTCGACGATAACATTAATGGTGATAATACCAAAGCAACAATAGGGATAATAATATAAGAGCCAGTGTATTCTGGGCTAGCAAGAGGCCCCAGGTACTAAGGGCTTTACAGACATTATCATGCTTAATTCTTAGAACTCTTTGAGGTAGGAGTTATGAGTTCTGCCGAGGAGATGAAGAACTTAAGTAGAGAGGGATTTTATAACTCAACCAAGGGGACACACTCACAGTCTTGAACTCCAAAGCTGTTCTCCTAACTACTCCCTTTTCTCTAGGATGTAGGCTTCTCTGGAAGGCAATGGAGTGGGGGCTGGCGGGTGGGCTACTGTGAGAAGAATTCATTTACATGAGGTAGCATCTCTACAACCTCCCAACAGCTTGACACTGGGTTATTGGACCCTCATCTCCCTTGGCTGTTTTCTTCATGGCTGGTTCTCCTATGTTCAATTGAAATTCCTTTCTACTTGTGTTTTGTTTTTTTTCCTAAACGTTATTTCAAAATAAATCCTTGGTTTTTGTGGCATGTGGCATCGTCTTCTCTTTAGGGCCCTTGATTGCTGTCCAGTTGCCTTTGCTATTATTCATTCATGCTCAGGTCCTCTCTGCCCTGGTCAGTCCTCAGTCCCTAATGGGATTCCATCAGAGCCTTCCATTTCCTTATTCCATTCCTCTCTCACTTATCGATAGGTCTGGCATGTGCATCCAGTTGCTCTCTGCAGCGTCTTCACCTCCTTTACAATGCATTTTCGCAGCATGCTTAACCATAACTACCTTTAGGTATGTTTTTGTATTTACCACTGTCAGAGACTTTGAAAGTCAATTTAGTGATTTTTATTTTTATTTTAGTGGGGGTGGAGGATGGGGTTGACAATGACTTATTTGGAATTAAGAGTGCCCTTAGTTGAAGGTGGATCCTTAATGCCTCGAAGAAAATGGTGCAGCATAGCCAGTAAGATCACTGGGCTTTCACTCATCACTGGGCTTTCACTCATCGAGAGACCTAATGTCTCTCAGCCTCAGTTTGTCATTTCTAAGATGGGGATATTGAATCCTCTTTCACAGTATTGTTATAAAGATTTAATGAATTGTCATTTGTAAAACTCTTGGCACACTGGCAGGCACATAGTAAGCATTCATTATTATTAGAAATTTGCATGTGGTTCTCCACGTGTGGTCCACCGAATTGCAGCCTTATTGTCACCAAGTACTGTGTTAGAAAAGATAATTCTTGGGTCCACTCCAGAACTAATGAATCAGAAATTCTGGAGGTGGGGCCCAATCTTCTGCATTTTAACAGGTTATTCTCAGGTGGTTCTGATGCTCTAAATTTTGGGAACCATTAGTCCGTGCATCAAGGTTTCTCATCAACTTGAGAGTTACGTTTTGACTGCTGTGCATCTGTTTCCCCCCGCCCCCCCTTCTCTGGGAGAATGATAGTGGCAGCTTGCCCATCGTCTTTTTCTCCTTCACTCTTGGTGTCTGGGGTAGAGAATTCAGGTGGCTTTCCTAGTCAATGTAAAATTTTGATTGGAAAATTTTGCTGTACAACACTCACCTGTTTTTCTAATAAATGTCTTCTGCTTTCCCTTGTTGCTCTAGTAAAAATTGTTGGATCCTCTGGGTAGGTGCTAATTCTATGCTCTATAGATTCTTTGCCTCACTTTTTACTCCTAATGATTGCTCTTGATAATAACAATTACTGAAAGCTTTTCTTTGACTTGATTATTGCTGAAGAAGAAAATCCCTTCAATTTTTCTTTCTTTTTCTCGGGCCTGGAAGACAACTATTACCATGTTAACTCATCCACCTGTGAAAAGCAAAGATTTTTATTTATGCCAGTGATGCTCATTCTTTAATTATCTTTAGAAAAACTTAAATTTGTATTAAATTCTAAGCAAGACGCACTCTAAACAAGGGTCAGGACTATTTCCTTTTACTGGTTTGCCATATTTAATTCTACCCTGGAAGACTGGCACACACATCATTTCCTCCTCGCCTCTGTTTCACTGTTGAGTGAAGTGTTTTGAATTAATTTTGTTAAATTATTAATAGCTCATGATTGGAAAACATTCCAGCTTTGGAGTTTATGTTTCATCATGCACTGTGTAGTAATATGGTAGGTTTCATGCATGCAAATGAATATGCTTCTCCTGGTTAGGTAAAATGTTGGCTCCTGTCTATTCACAGTGAATTCTCATAGAGACCAAATTTAATAATGAAGTAGATGTTTCAGTTTTAATTAAATCAGGATACTTTCCTTGCAATCAAATGATTTGAATTAGAGCATGGATTGGGTCATTCATTTATCCAACAGAAATGTGCCAGGCACTAAGCTGGGCACTGAGAATAAAAAGAGAGATGGGTGTTGCCCTCATGGAGCTTATAGTCTGCTGGAAAAGACAGACATGAATCAAAGATTCACCAGCATAAATGCAAGATGAAAACCATGATAACACTTAACAAAGAAAGGAGAGAGGTATACATGTAATGAGAGCATGTGATATGGGAGTTGCCCTAGTCAGAAACATCAAGAAACGCTTCCCCGGGAAGGGGTGTTTGCCCTGAGATGGAGGGAGAAATATGATTTGACTCAAGTTAGGGGGTGAGGTGGCCATGGGAAAGGGCATTTCAGGCAGAAGACATAGTCTATGCAAATGCCCTATGGTATGTGGGATTGTAGCAGCTAAGGCACACCAAGAAAAGGTAATGTGGCTGGAGGTAAGGGAACAATGGGGAACCATTGAGGAATTTAAAGCAGGAGAGGATGAAATTAGATTTAGATTTTGGCAGAATCACTCTGCAGTATGGAGGGTGGATGGTCAGGATTCCAGGAGGATATGAGCAGACTAGTCAGGAAGCTATTTCAGAAGTTATAAGACAGAAGGAAGCAGATGTGGTTCAAGCAATTGGGTTCCCATCTACCATATAGGAGGTCCAGGGTTCAATACCCAGGGCCTCTTGGTGAAGGCAAGTTGGCCTGTGTGGTGAGCTGGCCCATGCAGAGTGCTGGCCTGCATGGAGTGCTGCCCTGCGCAGGAGTGCTGGTCCATGCAGAAAGCTGCTGCAGCAAAATGACACAAAAAAAGGAGACACAAAGGAGAGACAATAAGAGATGCAGCAGACCAGGGAGATGCAGTGGCGCAAGAGAATGATCATCTCTCTCCCACTCCGGAAGGTCCTAGGACCAGTTCCCAGAGACCCCTAATGAGAATACAAGCAGACACAGAAGAACACACAGTGAATGGACACAGAAAGCAGACAATGAAGGGAGGGGGGAAAATAAATAAATAAATCTTTAAAAAACAAAATTTATAGGACAGAGGGCCTGGGTAAGGAATGAAGAAATAGATATGGAGAGAATGAATGAACGTAAGGATGGTTATGAAGTAAAATGGACAGGATGGTAATAGTTAGGGAGCAAAGAGGTGATCCTCAGATTCTTGTGTACATGGGGTGCTGTTCATTGAGCCAAGGCAAGCATGGAAGGTAGGACCAGGTTTGCCAGGGATGCTCATGTCTGTGTTCTGGACTGTCCAGTGTGATAAGCCATGAAAGTAGCTGGATACTTGGGTCTTGAACTCAGAGGAAAGCTTGAGATGGTATATGTACGTTTGGGGACTTTTCTACATATATGTAATGAAGCCACTGGTATGAATGAGAAAACAAGGGTCTGGAATTCAACTTTAAGGAATGCCAACATTTAATGATTAAATAGAGGAGAAGACCAAGAAGTAATGGTCACAGAGAGAAGGAAACCAAAAGAGTGTCGCTTCACCGAAGCCAAGGAATGAAAGCATTCCTAGAAAGCAGAAGTAGCCAATAGTATCAGAGAGTACTGAGAGATAAGGCCAATCAAAAGTCCTCTGCCTTTGGAGAAATCTCATGGTTTGGTTCATTTGATATCGGACCTAGGGAAACTAAGGAGCCATAATGAACATAACAATAGTCTCTGGGCAATGACCAAAGTATGTACTGCTGATGTTCTACCTCCTTCTCTGACACTGTCCCTTTAGGGCCCTGGAAAGAGGAAAACACAGAAGGAGATCCACTGATGTATGAAAGGCAGTGAAGCACAATGTAAATGGAGGCTTTGGAGGCGGATGCCCACAGTTGAAATTCTGACTTGTGTACTATACAGTGTGGGTGAATTTATCTAAGTTTTAGTTTCTTTAGATACAAAGAATACAAGTAGTTGTGAAGATTAAAGAGAAATATATCAAAAGCCTAGCAAGGTACCTGGCCCAATATAATGGCTAAAAAGTAATTGTTCAATGAATAAATGAATGATGGGTTTTAAGCAAGGGAATGATGAAGAGGTATACATTTTAACAGGATGAACCTCTCTCTCTCTTTCCACACACACACAGAATACATATATATGTATGCATGGATGCATAATAGTTTTATGAATGACTAAATACAAAAGACACTGATTTCTGTCATCTTGGAAGGGGGTTTCTAATATTGTGCCAAAGGTCTCTGTCTTCTGCCTCAGGTAGTTACCGTTTTAACTAATATCTTAGATGAGGATATGGCAGCAATTTTTTGAAATGTACAGTTGATAAAATGACAGAAACCTCAAAGTGATAGTAAGTATAATCCATGACAGAATAAAGATTGAAAAACAAAAAAGCCAAATGGTTTGAATCTAATTAGATAAAAAAATTAACAAATGTAAACACAAAGTTCTCTTGAGTCTAATATACCAGCTGCACAAATTCATGACAGCACAATTCATGTGCCTCTGTGAGAAATATTGGGTTTAAATTAACAGTGAGTTCAGTATAAAACCACGGCAGGAGACAGCGACCATAAAAGCTGTGGCAGATCCTTTTGTAATCAAGTTCATCCCTGTTTCTCTCTTCTTGGGCACCCATCTAGACTGCATTTCCCAACCAACGGAACATGAGAAGTGAAGTGCATCACTGCTGGATGAATGTAGTTAAGTGCAGTTAGCCTTCTCCATGCTTTCACTTTCCCCTTGACTTACAGCTCCATCCAGAGAATCCAGTGGGGGACTTTGAGGCCTGTTTCAATTTCCTAGCTGTTAACACAAATACTACACACTGGATTGGCTTAAACAACAGGAATCTATTGGCTCAGGGTTTTGTGGCTAGCAGTAAAACATTGAGGCATCAGCAAGGCAATGCTTTCTCCCAGAAGATGCAGGGCACATGTCTTCTCCCTTCTCCTCTGGGTTCCATTCATGTCCAGCTTCTGGCTGCTCCCCGTGGCTTTTCACGCTGCTTAGAAAGGACTCCAGTGATCTGGATTAAAGCCTGACCTGACTCAGTTGGCCACCCTGTAACTGAATAACATTTTGAAGAGATCTTATTTACAGTGGATCCATACCCACCAAGAACGTGCCCAAACTGGGGTACACAACTCAATTCACCACAAGATCCCAGGAGGTGACAAAGTTCTGGGTTCATATAAGACTGTTTAGAGCAGAACCCCTTCCCTGCCCTTACTTTTCAAACTGTGACCTCATGTCATCTGTGAAATGAACAAGAAATAAACCACTAAGAGATTAAGTCATGGATATTTTGGAATTGTTACCAGTCAGCCTTCGTTCACTGAAAACAACACTGCTGTAGTTAGATGTCTTAATGGTATCCAGATCAGTGGAAAGTGATACTGGAAGAAACATCGTGAAAGAAGCTAAATGTCTTGTCCAGGTTTTTATAGTCTGTTAGCAGAACTATAGACAACATCTAAAGCACTGTGTTTAGCTCTTTGTTTCAGAAGACAGACAGACACTTTGGGGGATTTCTTAGCATACAGCAGACACTCAATAATGTCTGTGAAGTGAATAAATCCCTGAAATGTATACATAACTACAGGGAGAAATGACAACCTGAAACATGTCCTATTAAGGGTTGTTATTTGGAATGGATTGTTTAGCTGGGAGAAAAGAAGACAGGATGGGTATAATCAACTATTTAAAGTACTAATTTGTAGAAGAAGAATTAGATCAGTTCCCTAGGATTGTAGAAAGAGAAACTAGAACAAATAGATTGAAGTTACAGTAAGGTATTTCAGTTCATTGCATAGCATACAAAGTATGAAAATCCCTTATCAGAGATGTCCAAAGGAGAAATGGCCCCCTTCGAGCACTGTGAATGTTCAAGCCAAGAATGAATGTCCAGCCCTCAGGGCCATGATGCAAGGGAATGAGGCTTTGAATCTAATTCTGGATAAGATGTCCCTTATAACCCCTGCCAATCCTACAATTCTGTGACTTACATGATTCTAATTTAAACCTCACTTACAGATAGTGTCAACAAAGACATTGGACATAGAGTCCTGTGGTGGGCCACACATGACTTGTCCATAGTGAGCGAAGAAGTCACTTTCCTCTTTTAAATAGTCACTATTCTGTTCCTTACAGAGCAGGGATTTTCAACACCTCCCAACTGTCATTTCCAGGTTGCTCAAAGCATTTCTGCCTAATAACATTTTAGCATGAAATGCATTTTTACAAGAGGGCTTTGCTTTATTGTCTTGAAACACTGTAGAGAATTTTTAATTGGAAGGTCAGTTGATTTGAAATCTATTGCCACATCAGGTTGTGTTGTACTCTTCAGATTACAGAAGACTTCAAGAAGATTCCATTCCAAGCTGTTAAAGTCAGCTATGCCGCTGAAGTTGGAGAAAACCTGGAGTATGATCCTAACTGGGCTACATATTGAAGTATGTAGGAAAATGCTTAATATCTCCTGTGTGAGTGTTTCCACTCACTAAATAGAGGTATTGCAACTGGTTTCCTGAAAGGGGTACTATAAAGATAAAAAAGAACATGTATGAAATTGCTTTGAGTTGTTAGGAAAAATAAAAGAAACATTGGATGGTAGAGCCAATGTTTATACCAGCTCAACTTTTGTGAGAACATTTGGGGTCTGAAGCATGGACCTCAGTTCTCTCACACACCTGCATCATGTCCACCAGATAAGCCTTCAACTAAAACGTTAATATGGTAGACCTAAAGCATCAAGGATTTCCTTTAATACTGCGCTAACATATGAAAAACAGAATTAATTATAAAACAATAATTATCAGTTTGATAATTATATATGATCAGAATGGCTGGTATTTAATATAACCAATAAGGTGCAATATAAGATATTAGTGGAAATTTCCATATGGCAATTGTAAAAAAAGAGAAGGTGGTGGCAAGATATAAAGCATGTGTCAAATACATCTCTAAGAAGGGATGCAAATTGGGAAGAAGTAGTGTGATGAAATTTGATGAGAGTTTTGGGGAAATATTTAGAACTTTTCCACGGAGCCCCTGCTATATCATGAATCATCTTTGTTTTTTTTTATTTATTTTGTTCCAAGGGGCTGTTAATCCCTCTGAAACTTTTAATGCCTTAATATGTTCTGCAAATATTTTCTGAGTAAACCCTAGGAATGAATAAATTGAATTTTAAAGCAAATTCATCATTTTATTCACAGTTGACATGCATTCCTTTTCAAATACTACTTTGGCAGAAAAAGCTCTAATTTGAGAGAAACACCAGATAGTTCCATCCAGTATAATGAAATCAGCAGGACTCGAGGCTCTCCACAGTCTCCTCATTTGCTCTGCTAACAAAGGCTTTGCTTCTGTTCAGGAAACATTCACATTCATTGTGTCAGGTCCTTTGCTGGATACTGGGACACAAAGGTAGGCGTGGGGTGGAATCCCTGCCTCCAAGGAGTCCACGGACCATAGCTACTGTGTGAAGATCTGCTTGCTGTGAATCCTGTGGCTTCTCTTTTAGTCCAAGTCCAAGGATGAGCCTTCCTTTAGTCGTGGTGCCCAGTGGGGAGCTCTGCATCTTCGACAGAGATTTTTGTCACTGTCTGCTCCCTCCTCACTTCAAGCATTTGCAGCGGTTTATGTTACCACTGCCTTTTTGGTAAAGTTGCCAAATCGAGCAGTAAGACCCAAATTCCCCTCCAGGTTCTGCATATGGAACCTCCTGAGACCCAACTACCCTTTCATATCCCTATGATCAAAATTCAAACTTTTTCCAGACTTGCCATGAGATTTGAAAAATTTCCAGGCCAAAGAAGAAGAGAAAACCAGTGGGCTTTAGTGGTCTGGCCCTACCCATCTGCCAGGGGACAGTATTGGGTTAACTTCCTCAAACCCCAGGCATTAGAAATAGATCTTTAGGAACTTCACCAAGACAGGTATATTCTAAGGCAGAAGCACTAATAGGAATTAAAATTAAAGAAATGAAATGAAATAGCATTTCTTAAGGAGGGAAAGAACACTCCGGAACATTAAATGATTTAATTAGGTCTGAAAGACCTTTTTGAGCTAAAAATGTGGCAAAGCAGAATGTGTTGGGATGTAAGTATAAGAAGGGAGCCATAAAAAAAATCTTGAAACCATGGTGTGCAAAGTCTATAATCACCCAGCAGCCATATCAATGGAGATGAGGACCCTCTATTAACATCCATTTTGCTTTTCCTACACAAGGATCTGGAAGAACAGAACAGTAATTTTGGGTATTTTTGAGTTTTAACAATCCCAGTGTAAAGAAACACATTAGATTAAGATTATTCTACTTCATAGTTCTCAAAAATATTAATGTATATTTTAAAAAATAGAGTGAAAATTAATTAATACTTATTTTGGTTTCCTTAGATTAAAAAATGCCTACTCTCAGAACCAACATATTGCTGATATGGTTATATATGTGTGTGTGTGTATATATATATATATATATATGTATACACAATTGGGAAAGTCTTATATATCAATTACATAGTGTGTTCTGACTTCATTTGGAAAAATGTCTTGTGCATATTTGCCTCCAAATGTTTTTCTGGTAATGAAATAGCATTATGAATGGAATCTGTGGTTTAAATGGATTCTTTAGCAACCTCTCAGTCCTTAAGTTTTAGTTCTAAACTTTAAACAGAATACAAAATGGTCCATGTGGAATGGGATGCAAAGTCACCCTGACTGAACAGTTCTTAGTATGGTGCGGATTTTCTTTTATGGTGCCAATTAGTCTCTGACTTGTCTTTTTGCCATGTGATGAATTAAAAATGCATGATTTGGATGCTGGAAAGGTAGCCAGTTTCTGGATAGAATCCCCTGGACACTGCCATTCTTCCAGTTGATCTTTTTGCCCTCCCTGTGTTGGCAAAGACCGGCTATCGCCCACTGCTCACATCTTTCCCTAACAGATGGTTCTTTTTACTAGTCAAGATCCAATCTGGCGATTTACTTTAATATGCTTTGGCCTAAAGAATACCCATGACAGACAGCTAGCACAGCCTCCTGAAGCAAAATTTTGCAAAGAAAAAGTTAAGTTGACACATGCTATCTAGACTGCGTTCCATTTTATGCACCCCATAAATCAGAATATTTGTCAACAACGATTAAAATGTAGTTTCCCTGGTAATAAACATTACAGGGAGGAACAAATCAAGTTTCATTTATTCTGTCAGAAACTGAAGGCGAGCGCTTCATATTATTTTGTGGATAATCTCAGAGGAGTAAACTAAGCACAATTACATTCTTGATTTTAATTAAAACTCTGGGTACCTTTCAAGTTACGTTAGGGAGATGTCCTGGGTCTGCTTAGCTGAGGTCTGCACTGCGAAGTTAATTTGACATATAACATATTTTTCATGAGGTAACTGTCGCAGGAAGCCGTTTGTAAGAGCAGCCTCTCCAGTGCCTGTGGGGCCCACAAAAAGTAATGACTTCTCCTGAAGCAGCAACTTCGCCAGGAAGTACATCTGCATAACAGTCCCCGAAGCCCTCCCGATAATGTCATTAAGCTGGAAAAATCAAAGGAAAAGGCGCCCAAAAGATGCCGTTAAAAATGTTTCATTACTCACTGTACCCAGAACAACAATAGAATTGAGTCATAGAATCATTTCAAATCACAATAAAAAGGAAACCATCCCCAAATACCTGAAAAGGATAGAGGAGGCAGAAATTATGAGTTGCGGGCTGGCACCTTCGCCCAGGGGAAGACTGCTTGGAAGGACCGGTGCTCCTGTTTCTGTGTGTGAGAAACTTCTTCAGGAGTGGGTCAGAGTCTCACGATGAGCCGTTGGCTTTCGTTACTTGACCAGGTTGGTTTATCGTCTGCAGATTTCTCCTTGGCTCTTCCTGAGTCTTCACTACAAACCAGGCCAGAATTTGGCCACACGATTCAGTTTACAGGGTGATAGATTGTCTTGCTCTGGTGTAATGTCACAGAATTCTGCATCTTGGTTAGAAGGGTGTTTCAGCAGAGTTCTGCAAAGCAATGGCCAGCAATGCAATGAGGCGGCAGACTGGTGTGAGCTGTGTTGGCGGCGGGAGATCATGAACATGGACCCTCTTCCTCAACCCCACCACAACCCTCCACCCACTCCTCCTACCTGGGATTTTCCCACACTTGAGTCTGAAAATTAGATGGTCTCTGAGGACATTTCATAAACTCACCGCAGACCTGGGCTGCTGTGGGCCTCTGGAGACCATGTCAGCCAGCCGGCCTGTTAACTCACAGATGGTGAGATGAAAGCAGAAAAAACGGAAAAACAGCCTTTCTGTTTCTCTGTCTACACAGGTGCATTGCCGCCTTTGACTCAGAAGGGCGCTTGATTTAGGTGTACTTCCATGGTGGAGCTTTTTGTTTCCAAGCAGGTATAATTCCGTTCAACGCGGCCTTGTAAAATTTTGAAATGGTTAATATAGATTGTATTTGGTGCTGGATGCTCGGTGATAAACCCTTTACATGATGATGGCACTTGATCTTTTCAGGACTCTGGTGAACGAGGTCTATTTTAAACCTCATCTTAGAGTTCAGGAAACTGAAGCAAAGAGACATTCTGTAATGTGGTCAAGGTCACTCAGCTTGTGAAGGGACGAGCCGGGATCAAAAGCTGGGTGGTGTGGTCCTGGGTCCAGCACTTATAATTATTAAGCATGTGGTCATTGTGTAACGTGCTTCTTGGGTGAAGGCCCGGGATAGGAGATGATGGAGCGTGGAGGTGGATATAGCCTGATCCATCATAAAAACCTCTGCATCCTTAAGAAAGTCTGAGTATTTCTTGCAATAAAAGTAATGGTTTTTTTATTGTCAACAACTCAAAAGCCTGACTACAATGGATATATTAAGTGTACCATGTATTGACTGTATAGTCTATGCCTGATACTGTCCTAAGTTCTTTCCATAAACCATATTTAATATTCATAATAACTTCTGGAAAAGTGAATATTGCAAATCGACCTTTTTAGGTAAGGAAATTGAAGCATGTTAAAGCCAGTGCTATGTGTGATACTGGGTCAGAATAGAGCAAGTGGTTCAGTTTGTGTAGTTAAAGCTTCGAGAAAGAATGGAAGAATGATGGGCTACTATTGGGAAATGAGCTGGAACGATGGGACCCTACTTTATTATAGCTATATGCATAAGGGTCACCCCCTCTCAAGGAGATTGGGGCCAGTATCTTATTCATCCCTGTACCTTCAGTACACACTTAGCCTGGGGTTCCAGAATCATCTGTTGAATGAAGAAATGGAAACTAGCCTACAGCCTTCCAAGCCAGTGCTTATTCATTATCCCAATGTTGGGGCTGGCGCCTTATTCTGAACCATGTCTCTTGTTTTGCTGCCAACATTCCAACAAGGACTTGAGAACTTGTTAACCACAAATACTATGTCTCTCCACCCTAACTTTTCCAAGTTTCTATAGGTTTATTTATCTCAATAGTCATCCAAGGTGAGCAGGTAAGGAAAACAAACAAACAAAACACAAAGCCTATTCAGGCTATGTATAACAACCATTGTCAAGCATTATGTGTTTCACTGAGTGCTTGAACATCAGAGAATAAGAGGCCAGCTACAAAGATGGGTAAGTGACACCCCAGATGTGAATACACAAGAAGTTCCTTTAACTTGTTTTATTCCTCAGATTAACAAGCCTTAGTGAGTAGCAGAAGCTGCACATGGCCTAGGGAAAGCAGCTAGGCTGGGGTTCTGGAATATTCAGCAACTTCTGGCATGGCTGCAAAATTCTTTATCCCTTTTGGGGACCCTCTCATTCTCCTTTGCTGTTACTATGTCCAGAGCACCAAATGGCTGATTCCCCAGCAATCTCTCTCCGAAACTCAGTTTCCTCATTTGTAAAATGAGCACGAATGAGAACAAAGTCTACAGTGATCTGTGAAACTTCCCTTCCACAGGCCATGTGCAGCTTCTGCTACTCACTAAGTCCTTGTTAACTTAAGGAAAATAGCAAATATGTGTATGTGTGTATACACACACTCATTTGCCTCTCTCAACATTTATATATATATTCCTTTAATCCCCATCACAATCCCGTGAGGTAGAAATCACTTTCTTCACTAAGAGACAAGGAAATCCAGCGTAGTGATGGTCAAGACCACGAGGCTGAAGTGGAGCTGTGTGCCACCTTGGGCCGTCTGGCTCCCAAGGTTGCACTCTTTCTTACATGGAATGCTATGAGGCCTCTAAGCCCAGTGCAGTGCTCGGCACAGAGAGGCACCTGACAGGACTGCCTCGCACCTGAATCTGCTTGTCTGTGTTTCTGCCCTGCAAAGTCAAAGAGGAAGTATAAGAAGAGCCGTGTAGCTGATAGCTCTATGTGGTGACTTTAAGCTCTCCGTCTCAGCTTATGGGTACAGAAGGACGGTGACAAAAACATCTGTAGCAGCATGTCTAATCCTGCTCATCCTCTGCTGGTGTTCCATGGCTTTTTATTCGATAAAGCAACGTCCCATCCTGGCATATGGAGGAGGCTGATATGGCTGTTAGGACAGGCAGAATAAAATGGAGGAAAATAGTCCAGTTGACAGGGTGTGCCAGGCAGCCATTATAGATAGTATTGTTGTCCTCAAATACAGGGCTTGGGAAGACTTGAAAAATTCCCTAGTTTCTTGCTACATACAATTTGGATTTGCCATCTAACCTCTGCAATGTTAATCTGTATAGCCACAGGATGTCTTCAGTCACCCGAGTACAAATCTCTGGTCTCGAAGGTCAAAAAGCCCATCACCATCACTCTAGATCTTTCTCCCAGCATCCCTCCCCCTCACCTCCAGCTCCTGGCCCCCATCACTTCAAATCCCCTCAAGAAATGGAACATGCAGTCATTCAAAAAAATATGTACCGTTGCAAAGGTCAAAGCAGTAAACTCCAATTCAACAGAATTTAAGAAGGATTACAATTCTGATCCTCCTCTCCAGTGACAAACGTCATCCTTGGAAGGGAAAAAAGCAGCATGCCATCAATCCACTCTGGAGGAGAGGGCAGGAGAAGCCCTGAACTTAACTATTCTTGTCCCAGGAGGACTCAGGAAATCTCCCAAGGATATTGTGTGAGCTGATACTGGTAGCAGCTCTGGCAGTGTTGTTTTTTTTTTTCCCCTTCAGTTCAACATTAGCACAGAGCCTGGCAGTAGCTAATGAGCCTCTTTGAAATGACTTCTTTGTATTGTGGAAAGAAGTTCACTGTGGAAGGAATGCCATCTCCATTTCTGAACAGAGATGAAAAAATACCTCTGCATAATAGTGAGTTGTAAAAAATGGGAGAACAGAAATTTAAGCAGAGATTCTATTGCCCTCAGTGGGGATGGGTCGAGGTTTAAAAAATAATCAAACTAACTGTCGTGGTTCTTCTTGTGTGGAAGGTTGACTGTTACTGGATTTTCTTTTTTTTAAACAGAAGAAGAAATACTTTAAATAATTCCTTATGTATATCTGAGGGTGTCTTTTATCCTTATAAGAAGTGAAGAGGACTTCATTAGGAAAGAATTCATGAAAGAAAAAAATATTACTACATTTTCATGAAGAATTGCAAATTCTTATTAAATCTGAAATGTGAGGCAAATTAGAATTAGATAACATTAGGCTCATAGCCCAAGCAAAATAAAGGTGGGATGTGAAACTCAGGAGCAAAATAATGTGGGGATGGTGGATTGAAGAGGAAATTCTTTGTATCTGCTAATTTTCCCAGTCTAAAGTCTGAAGAAAAATTGGAGCATGCAAAGAATAAGTGTCAAAAGTTTAAGCTAAAAGGAGAGAAGTATTCTAAACAGACAAATTTATAATGCTTTGTGTGTGCGTATGTGTGGGGGGGAGGTTAGAACTCATTTTTCAGGTTCTTGCTACTCAAATTGCAGTCCTTGGACCAGCAGATGGGGTACCGTGGGAGCCTGATAGAAATGCAGACTTTCAGGCCCCATGTCATTGAGTCAGAGTCTGTATTTTCACCAAATCACCAGGTGATTTATATGCACAAAAAGGTGTAAGAAACACTGATATCTATCTATCTATCTATCTATCTATCTATCTATCTATCTATCTATCTATCTATCTATCCATCTATCTATAGATAGATATATGTAAAAAAATATATATCTATATATATAAATATATATATCTATATCTCATCTATTACTTTGTCTTTTGGAGTTATTAAATTTTCAGTACCCCTTACTCCTAACCCCCTGTTATTTATCAATCTACCATGCAGTAACATTGCTAAGAGAACTAAGGCCCATATTATCTGGCTAATATTTTTCTTTAAAAGAAGGAAGCTAAGGTTTAGGCTATTGAGTGAAGATTTTTCCTTACCTCCTCCTTAAGATTTCAGCCTGTATGTTGGCAAGTCTAATCATCAATAGAAACTGCACTGTCAAAATATAGAGGCCACACCAAAGGCAAATGACAGTATCCACTGAGCTTCATTAATTTCATAAAAGGCTAGACTGTGATTGGAAGGCTAAGAGAAATGTGAAGAGAACATTCCTTGAGAATGTGTATCTTCCAAATGACAAAATATAATTAAGATTTGAACTGTTAAATGAACTGTCAAAATCACAGTTATTGTCATCTGTTGTTTGTTTTTAGCAAAGTTGGCTACATTAAAAGCCAAATCCAGATATTTGATCTATATGGTATTTCTGGCTTGGGATTTCTCCAAGAAAGGGAGTTTTCCAAGGTACTCCTGAAATAAGCAACTTTTTTGAATCCTGAGGTTGTTATCAGCATATGGAGAATGCTGTCTGCCTGTGGTGAATTGCCGAGAGCAGATCTCTGTAAAGAGCTTGCAATTTGCTTACAATCTGAATTTAAAAAAAAATTCCAAATTCTTCCTCCTGATAGAAACTTTGAATAATACATACTACCAACAACATGATATTCAAGAAAAGTTCTTTTACCTTGTGGATTTTCTAGTTCTAAAATTTGGACATGTAAGAGAGTTTATATTTTTGATGTAAAAAATGAGCCTAGGCCAAAGCTAAGAAGAGTAAAAGATGAATAAATGGAAAAAATGAATAGGGGAAGATGAAAAAAGGTGGGAAAAGGAAGAAAAGTGAACTGATCTCAATACTAGGGATAACCTTTAAAATTCATCTAAAATTTTTTCAAATATTTTTTCAGTGCCCATGTTCTAGACACTCTGGTAGGTATTGAGGATAGAGTAGTACATAAAAGATACGCTCTCTTCCTTCATGGAGGTAATAGTCTAATGATTGGTGATGGGAACCAATCAATAAAGTATATATTGGGCTTTGACCATGTACTCTGCACTTAATTTGTGCCTCTCCCTCTGGGTAACACCAGAGAAATATGCCACAACAAAAAGCCTCTAAAGAGGAGTTGGGTTATCCTGAACTTGTGTCTTTTAACTTTTTTCCCTTTATGCTATCCAGCATCATTCTTCTTTTTCTAGGTACAGCACCCTTTTATGTGCCCATTTGCATACAATATGGAGGGAGTATCAATCAAGGCTCTTTGATTTCCCTTATAAATAGTGGACACAAGGCCAAAACTTGGTAATTAGATGTTCTTTCTTTAAAAATTTGAAACCTGAGCAAAATAACAAAAAAACAGAAATAGTTGGAGCTGGTTTTTTTTTTTCCTGGTGATGGCAGAATAGAGAGTTTGATTTGAGAGTGTTAGACACAGACTCTCAGAACTTCCTCAGTTTCTGGGGTTCTAAAGCCAAGGCCATCATATTTCCAAGCCAAGTTCCCCCATATCCTTCAAATCCTGCTGCAGTTAGCCAGAGTTGGTTTCTGTTTCTTGCAACCAAAGAATCCTATCAGGTAAAGAAATTAGTACCAGAATTGGGGAAATGGATTCTGGGTAGCAAAGAAAATTCTGCTACAATTGAAGTCACAGCCCTTAAGAAGATTACAATTTATCTAGAACTTCCCTAGTGCATTCTGAGAGCTATGAGTTTTCCAGAATTGGTTCTACAAAGTACCTATACTAAGAAAATCTGCTCTTACCTCTTTTACTTCCACAAGCAATTTCTATAGGATTTCAGAGCGTAAAGAACGTGAAGGGAGAGGGATCTTAACAAGATGATTAAAGAAAATAAAGGGGGGGGGAGACTAGAAAGGGTAAGCGGGGAGAATGAAAGAGAGAAATGGACCTCATGTGTCTTAATTTTTTTTTTTTTTTTTTGGTTCTGGAACCATTTTGTGAAGAATTGTAGGAAAGAGGCAAGAAGCAACCTCTAACACAACACATCCTGCTAATTGTGAAGAGCTTTATGAGAATCTGATAGCTTCTGGGTGATAGTTCACCTGTGAAAGACTTGAAAAATAGAATCAGTTTCAAGATTCTTCAGGCAGTAAATAACATTTTATACAGAGGGATTTCAATCACCTGAAGGTATCTGTCTTGATGGATCTATTTGTGGAGAGTAAAATTATCAATGTTTATCAGGGGGTGAAATATTGGCAAGTTCGGTCTATTTTTATCATTAGAAAAAATTCTATTTTCTAAGCAAAAAATGTTGACAAGAAAACTGCATATAAGGACATATATCAGTATCTCACTGTACAATTTCTGTTTCTAGACAATTTGAATCATATTTTAACAAGGAAAAGTAGATGCTGATAAGAATATCAGTTAGTGGTTTTAAACAATGAGCTTGACCTCATCTCTCCAAAGAGACATAGTTGTTAAAGCACAATTCACCAAGAAGTTTGTCCAAAGTTAATGTATTGCTTCCTTTGTACATTCCTATGTATACAGTGCTGTTGAAAAGACTCACCTGATTGGCCCAGATACCATCTCTTGATATGCTTCTTTCTTCCATGTAAACAAAACACAGTTTCCTCAAAGACCTGATGTTGCTTCTTATGTGAGTGGATGCCTTACTTAGGGAATGTCATTACGGAGATAAAATGTGTGACCACTCTCTGTCCCCCACTTCTTTAGCTACAGAGGTTGTCTGTTAGAGCTCCCCTTATGCAAGGGCTAAAAATCAACTTGTAATCGCTAATTTTAGCTTACTCAAAAAGGTAGTGTTAGGCAGAAGATAATTTCTTTTGGCAGGGCTGTGTGGCAAAAGTAGACTGAATGATTAGGAAAGAAGGCTGAAAAAAGACTTTTTTTTTGGTATTTTGAGTGGCAGAGAAAGGGACCTCTTCCTTTAGGAAGTATAGGATAATTTAGGCTCCATCCCATCGGGAAGAGAGAATGATTTTAAAGGTGCTCTTATGCCAAAATGTGTCCTAGGAAGTAGTTAGTATGTGAACTGAAAAAGCTGTCTAGTAGAGTTATAACCTTGGCACCATAAGGAGATGGGACTGCAGACACAGGACCTAGCTTTCCCTACTGTGCACATGAGCACGTGGATTGTGGTACTGTGTAGGGATAAGAGTTAACATCAACAGCAGGTTGTGGTGAGGAACAGTGGCAGTGGTGACCGGTGGAGCTTCTATGCACTTGGAAAAGGATGTGACTCACCTTTGGAAGCTCTTAGATGTTCTTGGCAGGGACATCTTGATGGGAAAATACTGGGCTTCCTACCTGTATAACAGATGGGAACTCAAGTGATTATTTGCAGGAATGAAAGCAATATGATTTTACATATACTGTTTTTTTCTGGAGTGACATTTAACATTTGGACATTTATTTAATAGTAAAATTTGACATTCAGAAGTTATGTTTTTACTGATAATATATTTATATGATCTTTCAAGTATGTAGAAACTTTTTCTGTCTTTATAACAATTACACTAAATTCATATATAATACAGTTATTTCATGAAAAGAATATGTGTGAGCTAATATACAATGATAAAAGTAGGTTATGTGATCAGTTTAGAATTGGATTATATCCTTTCACTTCTTGGCAAGGGACAAGGTTTTATTGGCAAGGGAATGAATTCAAACTTAGCCAAACAAAGGCCTCTGCAGGCTCCATATTCTTACCAACTCTATATCATCCATTGGTTAAGTTATTTATTTATTCTTTGGTTAAATATTTACTGTGCATGTATCTGGAACTGTATTGGATGCTGGGGTTTCGATTATAAAGATGGCACAATGTCTTTTTTTAAGGAATTTGTAGATTATTAGGATGAACAACCCTGTAAATAGAAAACCTCCTTATATTCTGTCAGGAGCTTTCATAGGAGTACATTCTGCTTGCTGTAGGAGGAAAGAGGCTAGAGAAGCCAACACTGGATGTTGTGAGAAAGACTGTACAGGGGAGGTAACATTTCAGCTGAGATTTTTCAAGATGAGAAGACATTTACCAGAAGAAAAGGGCAGATCAGACTGAGGGAGAGAATTAATAGATACAAAATGACTGGACAGCAAAATCTCTATAGCCAGTGGGGTTGTTAGACTGTGCAGCTCAGAGAATGGTAATGGAAAAAAAAATACTTTGAGGCCGTGCTAAGCCCACAAGGGTTTATTGTCACAGAACATGTGTGAGTAACAAAACTTCTAACACAGGAGGGAATAGAAGGTCTTTTTCTGAAGCTATATCGGTATAGTTTTAAGAGTAGCAGTAAAGAAAAAATGTATTCCCTGAAGCTCCCAAATGTGCACTGATCTGTGGAGTCACTAACAGCAACAGATATGGCTACAATTAGTTTAAAAAAAAGCAGTGCTTATAGGTATTATTGAAGAGAGGCACTGAATCAGAAGAATGTAACTAATGATTGCCCTCAAGGTTCTAGTGTCTGTAGTGAACAGACCTGGTGAGTGACACACATTACATAAAGTCATAGAGAGATTTGGAATGTTAAGAATATTAGTGTTTTTAAGGGATTAGAAATGAGGGAGATTTATGGAAAACAGTAGGTTGTATGCCATGCTGAGAGATGTAAACTTTATTTTTCATTTCATTAATTCCAAAATCATGCTCAGTGTCTGTGCAATGTGAATGAATATTAGGATTACATTCAGCTGCAAGTAACAGAAAACCCAAAATACAATAGCTTACATGATCAAGGGGTCTAATTTTCCTATGGGCAAACTGGGGTTCATTCAGGGGGTGAATGATGTCATTAGGGAATCAGGCTCCTGCCATCTTCCTACTCTGCCATCCTTAGCAGGTGTGTAGGTGGCTGCCTTACCTCCAGCTTTACACCTCTATTCTAGGCAGGAAGAGGAAGTATGGAAAGGGGGTAAAAAAAGAAGTGCTCTCGAGGTCTTCTGCCTATATTGCATTGACCCCAATGTGCAGGAGGTACCCCAGCATGGGCACAAAGTCTCGTAGACACTGGTGTTCTCCAGGGGCAGCAGGTCTCTGGACCTCCCCTCCAGTGCACATACTCTGTCCTCTAGCTCTGTGACTGTGCAGAGGCTGAGCTCGGTGCTGCACAAGGGCCATTAGCAGATTGGTGTAGACTGTGATGCTGGTCAGGAGCATGGCGGCCCCCTCGATGTGGTAGTCATTGTGCGGTAGGTAGATGAAGGCCAAGAGCAGGAGGTTGCCAGTGACCATTGATAGGGAAACCATGGAGGCCAAGGCCCCCAGGGTCTCTGAGCAGTGCCAGCCAAAGATCATGGTGCGGTGGCCAGGCAGGTAGAGAGTTAAGGGGAGAAAAGTCTGTCCATCATGCTGCCCATGTCTGCGAGCCTGGGCCATGTCAGTCACGACGGCCAGGCTGTATGCCAAATACCCACCGGCCACCTGCCTGGCCTTGAAGATGCAGCACACAGCACAGACCACACACAGCTGCTGCCACACCTGCAGTCCTCCAGGGGTTCTGTCTATATCACATAGGCCAGCACGGTCACTTAGCGGCCAGGGTGGCTGGGAAATTAATGTTTTGTTTTTTCAATTTTCCAGTTTATATAATTGAGACAGCTACAGAAAAAGGGAGTTAGCTTGGATGATGAGTGAGTCAATTTATATTATCAGACTCAGTTTTCCATGAAAAAATTGTTTCTAATCAAATATATTTGGGAAATCCTTGTTTCTTTGTGGAGACTCACCATGCAGAGTAGGATATCCAAGGCTCTGAGAAGTTCTTCAGTAAATGAACCAGCTTGAATGTGTGTTTAAGTCATTGTTCCCTCAAATTATTTGTCCATAAGACACTTTCTCAAGGATATACCTCCCTAACAATGCTGTTCTTATTTCAGTATTTCAAGCAAGGGATAATCTAGTCTGGCTAAGATAGTGAAAATAGACAAAGAGAGGAAGGTAAAGATTAAAGTAATGGAATTATATTAATAAGAGGGCAAACGGAATTGGTGAAGTATTGGAGAGGGAAAAAAGAAAGAGCTTGATGAATCAAGAAAGATTGAAGTTTCTAACTTGAAGAATGTCAGTGCCATTAATTGATAAAAGGGGAAAAAAAACAGGCAAAGCAGGTTTTTGAAACAAAGTAGTAAGTTTAGTTTTGGGTCTGTTGAGTTTGGGCAGATTTAATATTATATCACTATTATTATATAGAAAACAAGTTGGTATTTCAATCATAAAAATAATTTTATTATGAACTGTTGGGATATTAATGTAATCTAGACTTCCTTTAGGAAAGGATGAAATATGCTTAACCATTTTGATATTTATCCTTTCAATTGTATTTGCTTAATTGTAAGAGAATTTATTGAGAATTTATCATATATACTAAGTGATATGCTGGGCAATGAACAATCAAGGGATTTGTAATATGTGATAGATTTAAACCATTGATACAAAGTGAAAAGAGCTGTGATTTACATAGATGTAAAGAGGAGAGTGGAAGGAAAATGGTTGGCTTAGCATTTGAGTCTTGATGGGAAGGGCAATGTTTCAACTGGCAAAATGGGAAAGGGCATGCAACAGACCTACTCTGCTAAATTTTTATCTCTCTTCCAGATGTCAATATTTAACCTTCCTAAATATAGTCAGTTATCTTTCCTGGAATGTTGAGTTACAGTAGAATGGAATGTTATCTAATTTTTTAAAATGCTGTATCCCTAAAACCTAGAAAAGTGCCTAATACATAGCAGATACTCAAATGGTATTTGTTGAAAGAATGAATGAATCAATAAATGGATGAAATGCCTGTTCTTGCTATCCTTTTACTGCACTTCGTCACATACTCATAGTTCTTTCAGGATGAAGTACACAGATCTCCTTTCTTCTTAATGCAGTTGACAGGGATATGAAGGATCAAAGTGTGGACTGTCAAATTTCCGTATTCCTTTTCAATAGCTATTCAGAGGAATTTAGTTTTCATTCTTCTCTTAATTTTTGTATGAAACCTAAGAAAGGCACCATGTTTGTCTTGTCTGTTGCTGCATTGCCAGCACCGAACATTATGTTTGGCCAACAGATATCTGTGGAGTGAATGAATGAATGAGTAGATAAAATAATAAATCAACAAATTAAAAAAAAAAACCTTCTCTTTATCTTTCAGTTCAACAATAGAGGGGAAGTATTTAAAATCTTCCTGCTGACGGATTCAACTCTTAATTCCCATCCCCCCTAACAATATTAGAATAGCCATGGAAGGTGATTTTTCAATTTCCAAAAGTTGGAAGAACTCATCAGAAACCTGTCAGAAGCACTCTCCAGTGTCAAATTTGAAATGTGGGAAGCAGCTGTAGAATTCACATATCCTCATAATACAGGCTAATGAATTAGATTTACTCAAAAGAGGTGAGTTCATTGAAACAATCGGACCAAATGTCTAGCTCCTTTTTATTCTTCTTTCATTGTCATAGTGTAATCCACAGTCTCTTTGTATCACTCAAGAAAGAGCCATGTTACCAACTTTTATAAAAACCTTATTCTGTGTGGGAAAAATACAATAGAGTTCATTACTTCTCTATACAAATTCATAGCCTCCAGCTGACAAAACTTTTTTGTTTTCCTTGGAAATCTAAGTACCATCCTCGGTCAGGGTTGAGAACGAGATCACTGAATGTGCGTGGTTATAGCTGTCGTGCAACAAAAACATGCCAGAAAAGGTTATGGGACAATTACTAAACTTTTATCTGTGAAGCGAATTTGTTTTTGTTTTGTTCAAAATAAAAGGAGCTTTAACATTTTTTATGTTAGATTCAGTTTATACTTGTAAAAATCTCGAGCAATACAGAAAAGCAAAAATGAGATAGCTCGTTGGCTTACATCTAACACTCAGGCACAAGAGCATCAGAGTTTCCATTTCCCCATACCTTGCCCACACAAATCTCTGATGGTAGTTTAAATCATTCCTGAGTGCACAGAAGAGATTTTGACTACAAAATATTAAGGATATCTCTGAAAAGTGTAGAATTTGGTGGTAACATGTCTTACCAGTGTAGGGGCTGTGCTTCCTGGGTTCTCTGAACATAATAATAGCAGCTAATGTTTATTGAGAAGTTATTATCTACCAGCTTCTCTTCTAAATGTTTGTTAGTTAGCTATTATTATAATACACATTTTACAGGTAAGGAAACAGATGCAGAAAGGTTAAGAAACTTGCCCTAAGTGTGACAGCTAGGGAACACCCACCCAGTTTTCATTTCAGTGCTTTATTTTTCATTTAAAATTATGGTCATCATGTCTATTAGCCAAAACATAGACAGGAAGTGGAGGATGTGTTTTTTGTGTGTTAGGAAAGAGAGTAATATAATTAAATAAATTATATTGACAAGGTCACTAACAGTGAAAGTCAGGAGAGGTGGTACAGCCTAGAATGTAAGAGCATAGATGCATTAGTTTTCTATTGCTGCTGTAACAAATTATTACTAACTTAGGGATTTGAAACAACACACATTTATTATATGATTGCTCTGTAGGTTAGAAGTCCAATGTTGCTCATACTGGTGAAAATAAGGTATTGGCAGGGCTGTGTTCCCTTCTGGAAGCTCCAGGGGAGAACACACTTATTTTTTATAGCGTCTAGGGACCACCTATATTCCTTGACCACTCTGACCTCATTTTCTGCCTTCCTCTTCCACTTTTCAGGACCCTTGTGATTACAATGGGCCCACATGGATAATCCAGGATAGTCTCCCTATTTTAAGGTCAGCAGATTAGTAAACAATTTCATCTTTACCTTTAGTTCCCCTTTGTCATGTAAGGTAATATATCCACATGTTCCAGGGAATAGGACTTGAGCATAATTGAGGGGCCATATTTCTATTTGCCACGATGGGCTCTAGAGGCTTTCTTCCATTCATTCATTCCTCTCTTCCTTCCTAGTCTCCTTCCAACATTCCTTCCATCCTCCCATCCTTCCTTCTTCCCTTCCTTTGTGAATACCTTAAATATATATTTATGAGTACTTCCATGGGTGAGCCATTTTTTTTTCCTAGACTCCACATATACAGTAGAGAAACCAACTGACCAATTCCCTGCCCTCGTAGAACTTCCAGTCCAGTGGAGGAGCTAGACAAGAAACAATAGTGACGTCTGTGATAAATTCTCACGCAGCAAAAAGTGCCATGAAGAGAAGGAAAGTTGAGAGAAAGGATAGAGAGTAATGGAGGTTGAGAAATATGAAGTACTTTCTGAAGCAAACTCATAGAAGATGACTGCTGAGCAAAGACCTGCATAAGTAAGAGCTCTCAGGAACATTTGAGGCAGCGGGAATAGCAGTGCAAAGGCCATGGTGTGAGAAAGGTGTTGGAATTTTGGAGAAATAGTCCTAAGACCAGTGTCTCTAGAATAAAGTGAGTGAGGCAGAAAGTGGGAAGAGATGAGGTTGGCCAGGCGGCAGCAGCCAGGTCCTCTAAGGCTGGTAGACTATGGGATTGATTCTGGATGGCAGAAAAGGTTTTGATGAATGGCATGGCTGATATGATTTATGGTTTAAAAGAATCACTCTGGATTGCTCAAGGAAGATTGTGGGTGTAGGAAGCTCCAGGAGTCAGTCCCTTTATCAGAACAACTATGAAATAGGCAGAAACTGAATCAACTATTTGAAACTTCAGAGTCTAGTAGACTACTATGCAGCAATCAGGGAAGAGTGGGAAGAAGAGGCTGGTAAATCCAGACAGTGGCTACTATTGCCAATGCCCTGGCATGGCAGCAGGCAACAGTGAGGTATTCAACCCTGGCCCCTGTTGCAGCTTGCTGGTGCCAGGGTAGGATATAAATCCAGAGGTGTGAGGTCTGATTGCTGAGCATTGCTTTCTATCAGCTACTTCAGATTGCTAGGGGATCTGGATCTCAGGGTAACCATCGCTCCAACCCACCTGGGCCAAAAGTGGCAGAGGAAAGAAGCTTTCTGCATTGTTTATTTGAAGCTCCTGGCACTCTGATTACTCAATCTTATCAGAGATAACTTTTTAAAAAAAGATTTATTTATTTATTTCACCCCATCCCCCTCCCCCTGCCCTACTGTTTTTGCTGTCTGTGTCCATTCGCTGTGTTTTCTTCTGTATCTAGTTCTCATTTTTGTCTTCTCTTCTCATTTTTTCTCCTCTAGGATTCACTGGGGTTTCATCCTGGGAACCTCTGATGTGGAGGGAGTTTCCCTGTCACTTGCACCACCTCAGTTCCTGGTCTCTGCTGCACTTCATCTTGACTCTCCCCTTCATCTCTCTTTTGTTGTATCATCATCTTGCTGCATGACTCACTTGTGTGGGCACTGGCTCACTATGCGGCACTCAGCTCGCTGCGCAGGGACTCAGCTCCTGTGCGGGCACTTGTCTTGCCATGCAGGCACTTGTATAGGCACTTGGCTCACCATGTGGGCAGTTGGCTCACCGTGCAGGCACTTGGCTCAATGTGCAGGCATGCATATGGACACTCGGTTCACCATGTGGCTACTCATGTGGGCACTTGGCTTGCCATGTGGGCATTTGGCTCGCCATGCAGGCACTGGCTTGCTGTGCAGGTATGCTTTCTCTTCTTTTTCACCGGGAGGTCCCAGGTATCGAACCCATGTCCTCCCATATGGTAGGCAGAAGCCCGTTCACTTGAACCACATCTGCTTCCCCAGAGATAATATTTTAAATTATTAAAGTGTACAGTATGCAAAAAAAAAAAAAAAAAGTGAAAGAGAGAGATTACCAGACAAACGAAGAAATGGGTAGAGATGGTCTATCCAAAGGAGGGGACAAAAGACTAGAAAATATCATGGAAGAAGACCAGACTGTGGACATAGATAAAGATTTAAAAAAATTCATATTCAATATGCTCAAGGAGATGAAGGAAAATACAGAAAAAGAATATAAGGATATCAGGGAGAGGTGAACACATTCCCAGATAAACAAAAGCTGAGAAAGTTCATTACCACCAGACCTGCCCTATAAGCAGTGCTAAAGGAGTTCTTCAGACTGAAAGGACCGTAGACAGTGAATAAAAGTGGCATAAAAAAAAAAAAAAGACTTCCAGTAAAGGTAACTGTTTGGATAATACTAAATGCCAGTATTATTGTGTTGTATTTTTAAAGTATGTAATTCCACTTCTTACTTCCTATAGGTACTAAAATGAAAATGCATAAAAGTAATGGTTTTGGCCACATGATATACAAAGACATAATTTGTTACAAGTCCAAAAAAGGTAATTGGACTCAGAGTATAGGAACAGTGTGTATGTATGCTATTGAAGTCAAGTTGATATCAAATAGAATGATTTTATATATTATGGATGTTAAATTTTAACTCCATGGTAACCACAAACAAAATATATGAAAAATGTATCCAGAAAGATATAAGAACTCATTATGTACAGTACAAAAAAAAATCAAATAAATATGAAAGTAGCATCAACAGAAAAACTGAGGGTCAAAAAAGGGACATAGAGAAAAATGGCAGAAGTACTCCATTATCAGTATGGACTTTAAATGCTAGAATGGCTAGTACTAATGCTAGTAGCTAGAAAGGCTACTACTAAAAAAAAACAAAAACAAACCAAACAAACAGAAATTATAAGTGTTAGAGAGGATGTAGAGAAATAGGAATATGCATTCATTGTTGATGGAAATGTAAAGTGGTGCAGCCACTGTGGAAGATAGTTTGGTGGTTCCTAGAAAGCAAAATATAGAATTTTCATATGACCTGGTAATCCCACTTCTTGGTACATATCCAAAAGAATTGAAAGCTGGGACTTGAACAGATATTTGAATACTGCACTGATATTCATAGCAAACTGATATTCACTTGCCAAAATATGGAAGCAACCCAAGTGTCCATCAACCAATGAATGGATAAACAAAATGTTGTGTATCCATATCATGGAATATCCTACAGTCATAAAAAGGGGTGAAGTTCAGATACATGTGACCACATGGATGAAACTTGAAGAGATCATGGTGAGTCAAAAAAGCCAGATGCAAAAAGACAAGTAGTGATCTGAAATAATTAGAATAAACAAATTCATAGAGTCAGAGTTGTAGGGGTAGGAAATGGGGAGTTAATGCCTAAGTTGAACAGGGTTTCTAATTGGGATGGTGGTGATGGTTGTACAACATTGTGAACATAGTTAATAGCACTTACTATATATTTGAATGTGTGACAAAGGGGAAAATTTAGGTTGTATATATTTTAGTAGAATAGAAATTTAAAAAAAAATTAATCAAGTCATACCCTTATGATTTGTGCACTTTTATCTATGTTTAATAAAAATATTACATTAATAAAAAGATCGTTCTGCCTTCTGTCTGGTTAAAGGTCCTGAGAAGGTAAGAATGGAAGTAGGAAGACCAGTCAAAAGTCTCCAGCAATAATTCAAATAAAAGGCAATGATGGCATGTGCTCTTGTGGTGGGTCATGGAGGTGGTGCGATGTGAGATTCAAGACAGGATTTCTCCAAGTGCAATGGCTAAGACAAATAAAGAAGGATGGTCCAAAAGTGGGCCCTTGATAGTAATAACTATGCTTGTTGCCTGTGTGCCTGAAATAAGAACTAGGCCTAGAGCTGCAGGGTGCCTAAGAGTTACCTCCTGAGAGCTTCCATGTTGCTCAAATGTGGCCAGTTGCGAAGCCAAACTCAGCATGTAAATGCATTGCCTTCCCCCCAGCATGGGACATGACTCCTGGGGTTGAGCCTCCCTGGCACTGAGGGATTACTACCAAGTACCAGCTGATGATGTAACTAGAAAACGACCTTGAATGAAAGGGTCAACTCAGACCAGTAGAATATCTCAGCCTACATGTAATATCAGGAGTTAAAAATGCTTTTTGACCTTGAATAACAGGGGGAAATGGAAAGGACAAATGAGTTTATATGGCTATGAGTCTCCAAAAAAGAGCCGAGAGGTCATCAGAGGGGTCGCCCTTATGCACACCTCAGCAGAGTCCCAGAGACAGCTAAAGTAGATACATCCCCAGGTATTGGTTCTTCTGAGGGCTACAGAGTCCCACATGTTCTATGGTCATGGCAGATGGAGTTCAGTGCCATGTCAGTTGGCCCTACTTTGGAGTTTGCGTTCCTGAGTGTGATGGAGTTGGACTCAGATGTGATCTTTGTTCACAAGCCTCTCGGTTACTTTTACTGGACCTATGGTTGGCACTGGGGTTTAGTGTATACTCAGGGGACCTGACTCTGGACTGTCCATGTAATAGCCAGGCCCTGAGCCTCAACAGACTGGCAACTCCTACTCTCTGGTTTATTGGATTTACCCCAGCCAGCTAACAGGGAGGTGAAGAAGGTCAACCACCACACCTGGGAGCCAAGAGTGCCTATAACTGCAAGCAGGAGAATTGCATCCATCATCCAAGTGAATCTAAGCACCCTCTTGTTATAGAGGTGGAGTGGCCATAACCATCCCAGGGTCCACAGAATGGAGGAATAGAATATGGATTAGAGTGGACTTACTGATATTCTATTCTGGGACTATTGTGATTAGTAATGGAAGTAAATGTAGCACTGATATTGAGAAAGTGACCATGGTAGCTGCTGAGGGTAGGGAGTGGGAAGAAGAGATGTGATGTGGGGGCATTTTCAGGACTTGGAGTTGTCCTGGGTGGTACTGCAGGGACAGTTACTGGACATTGTATGTCCTCCCATGGCCCACTGGGTGGACTGGGGGAGAGTGTAAACTATAATGTGGACCATTGACCACATGGAGCAGCAGTGCTCAGAGATGTGTTCACCAAGACAATGAATGTCTCATGATGATGGAGGACGTTGTTGTTATGGGGGGAGGATTGGGGTGAGGGGTGTGTGGGGTATATGGGGACCTCATATTTTTTGAATGTAACATTAAAAAAAAGACAAAAAAAAGAGGATTTCTTTGGCTTGTTTGGGGTATAAAGGGGAAAGAGAGGGCTTGAGGATATGTCCAAGGTTTTTGGCTTGAGCAATTGGGTAAATGCTTATACATTCCACATATAGTTGGGAAAGACTAGGGAAGAACAGATTCTAGGGATTGGTGAAATCAAGAGAAAATTTGGATATGGTAGATTTGCCTATTAGAGATGCCTAATTTGAAGACTGATATCTGTGAGATTGGAATTTTAGAAAAGGTCAGGCCTACAGATATAGTTTGGAAGCAGTCCGCCTATGGACATTTTGTGGATGGAGGTTGGGAGTAAGTTTTGGAGAATGGGAGAATGAAATTCTTGCTGCCTGGTATTGAGGGACCTATGTCCAACAATTACAAAGAATAATGTGAATGTGTAATTGAACCTAATATTGCTAATCAGCCACTCATGAAATATTCTTTTAGACATTCAGATGACCTCACTCTGCTTTCCCTCTGCTTCAGTGGTTTCATTGTACTTCACATCCAGTTCTAATGATTCCTACTGCTTTGGCTCTGCTTTTTCCTAGGTTCTATCAGTTGTGTCTTTCTCTCAAGATCACTTTTAGGTTCTCCCATATGATTCCTTACTATGAAGTAGTTTTTGGTTTTTTTCCTTCCCAACTTCATGGAAGATATCTTTCAGAAATGACATGTCCAAGAGATCATTTGCTAAAGATTCTGGCATCAGAGTCCCAATAAGAAATAGCTGGCACACTCAAATTAGGACAAATTGAGGTGGGTTTATTTGAAAAGAGATGATTTGCAAAGGGGCGGGGAGGGTGTGGGAAACACAAGAGACAGTGCAGTAACCCAGGGTTACTAGCCATGAGCTCTTAAGACCCCCTTGGCATGAAGAGGCCAGGGGAGAGAGCAATTATTGGAATCAGCTCAAGCATATCCCAAGCCAACAAACCAGAAAAAGAAATCCCCAGAGTTCACTCTCCTCCTACCTTCCCATTTCCTGTCAAGACTCGACCCAGGTGGAAGCCAGGAGGGGCAGGAGCCTACTGGTACTGCCTGTTTCACATGGGATGGTACCCTCCCAGGGCAGAAAGCAGCATGGAGGAGGGTGCAGCATACCTGGCACAATGGCTATCTTGGGACTTCTCCCCTGAATCCCTGCTCTCAATACAAATATCTCCTACAGGAAGAAGCCTCTTCCATCTTATGAGCCAGGCACCTGGAACACCTGGTTCCTGCATAACTGTCACTGCATAACTTTGGCCTTCAGCCTAATTTATTGGTTCTCCTCTTATATCCATCTCTCTTTAAAGTCACTTTCTTAAATAGGCCTTCACATGAGACTCCTTCATTAAATGTCTCCATCCAAGGAGCTAAATAAATAAATAAAATGGTAGGAACTTAAATGCATTCAACTCACCACTTCTTTCCACTCGATGTACTTCATATTCGAATTATCCTTCCTATGCCGTGTTACTCTGCATGTTCCCAGGCCTTGTACAAGTACCATCTCTGAGACTATATACAGGAGCTAGTGTTCCATCAAAGGTAATGAGGAACAAATGAATCTTAAAGATATGTCATAAAAAGCCATTTAAAAACATTAGCTCCAAGTGCCCTTCTAAAGTCAGTTACTTTAAAAAGAAGGGTTTTTAAGGGAACACTGTCAAGTTAGCTAAGGTTGGCAGTAATTTACAGATTTTATAATTGCTCTGACCCTACAATTGTTAACGATGTCCCTGATATAAAAATACATTTAAGAATTTTCTAACATATGCAGTGACCATGGTATTTTAGTAAACATTTCCAGACTTCTCTTTCCAGTGACCGTGGACTCTTTGTAAAATGATGACATTCTTTTGCGAGGGGCCTGCTGTACCCACAAACTAAGAAGAAACAAGGGACTCCAAAAGGGACCAGGAATGTTTCCAGTGTGGGGACCAAGGAAAAACAACTTGGTTTTCATTTTGAATTTTATTTTGAGAGTGCTGCCTTAAACAACTATAGAAAGAAGAGAGAGAGAGAGACTAGCATTTGAGTCACACAAAGTAGCAGAAATAGCAAATAGGCAATCTGCCAGGTTGGAGTTGGTATTGTGGCCAGAGAGAAGATGACACTGAGTGTGGTGCTTAAGCAGGGAAAGATGATCCATGCAGGCACTCTTTGAATTCCAGCTTTAACAATTCGGCTGGGAAATGGCCTTGGAAGCAGGTGGAACTCCCATTCTTGATTCTCTTTTCTAATTATACGGAGTGTGGAAAAAGGATATTGGAAACAGGGACCCAGCTGTGACTAGTGACAGTTCAAACACAATGAGGACAAAGAACACCAAACAAAAAAGGGAAGATGTTTTAATCTCAGGTGTCTGCACTCTTCTACAGTTATATAATAGAGAGAGTAGAAATAATGGAAGAGAAGTAATAAAATGAATGAGTTCCCCTCTTGTAGTTCCTTCTGGTACCAAAGCCTGAATCAACCTCTCAAGGGAAAGGCCCACAAATACAAAAGGAGATGGAGTAGATAGCTACTGTAGAATTTAGTGGGTGTAGGGAAATCAAACTGAGTGTAATATCTTTTCCTTACATTATGCAACACTAGTGTGTTTAAAGGAGCTGTTCTAGAGAAGGGAGATGTTTTCTCTTGGTAAGAAATGAAAGACAAAGGGAGTTTAGTACTTACCTCAAGATAAGGCAAGTACTTGTCTTCCTTTCATTCCTTCCTTTCTTCCCTTCTTCCTTGTTTTCCTCTGCCTCTCTCCTTCACGCTGTGTTAGAAATAATTCCAGAGCCCAAACAGCTTGTGAGCTGCCCACAAGTGTTTGAGGGGCTGAAATCATGGAGCAATAAAATAATTCAGACTATTCTCTTCATGTGCCATAGACACAGCTGGAATGACAGAACCAACTTCATACAGAAATGCAGATCCATTTTGTCTAGTTACTTTAGTAGCTAAAGTTTTGCTGATTACATCATGCACTATTTTTAGTGAGCCTTCAGTGTAACCATGGAAACTGCTTTTGCTGAAAACTCTCACACTATTTCCTTCGAAATTAGCCATACAGCAGAAAACATTTGCAGAAAATATTAAGGAACAAATGAGTTAGATTTAAGGGAAAAAACAAGTTAGTAGGTTGCAAAAACATTTGTAGGTTTTTAGATACTCATGCATGTGTCAGGGGCACAGTTATCATCCATAGGCCTATATTTGCATGTAAAATCTCTTGAATTTTTACATTCTTTTTTTTGACTGGCAACAACCTGAGCACATGACACAAGGTAGCTTATGGCAATCGTACATCCCCGCATATAAATCTGGAGGGAAGCCTGCCCTGAGGATATGGGGAGCACAGTTTCCAGTTTCCTAGCCACAAAAGATGTTGCAAAGTTTCACATGACAACCCTTTTGACCAACTGGAAATTTGCTGGGGTGAGTGCAGTAGGTGTCAAGAGAACAACTCTCTACACCAAGCTTAAAAATACTGGAAGAGTCTCCCCCCAACACTACCATGGGATGTAAACCAGGTGACTGCATGTGGTAGAACTATTTAATGCAGCTTTGTGGTTCTCTACCATGATAGATAGAATGGTCCCTGAAGGTGTCCATGTATTACTCCCTGGAACATAGGATGTTACATTATATGACTAAAGGGACTTTGTTAATGTAGGTAAGGTTATGGGCCTCAAAATAGGGAGGTTACTCTGGAATCCAGGTGGTTCAATTTAACACGAGCTCTTAAAAGCAAAGAACTTTCTCAGGTGGAATCAGAGACATGTGGCAGAAGGAGAAGTCAGAGGAATTCATGGTGTAAGAAGGACTCAAATTGCTGCTGTTGGCTTGAAGACGGCGGGAGTCATGAAAACTGTGGGAAGAAAATGAATTCTGCCAACAACCTGAATTAGCCTGGAAATGGATTCTCTCCGAGAGCCTACATGGATAAGAGCCCAGGCCAGCTCACCCCTTGTTTATGTAAGACCATAAGCAGAGGACCCAGCCAAGTCCACTAGATTTCTGACCTACAGAACTGAGACAGTAAATGGGTATTATAAGGTGTAGAGTTTGTAGCCATTTGCTAATACAACAATAAGAAACTAATATACACCCCACATTTGTTATTTTAGGAATGCAGCTTAACAATGAAACTTCTTCCCTCACTTGTGCAGAAAAGATGAAGAGGCAATTTCTTCTTTGGTGTCTTTAAAAAGATCCCATTGTCATTTATCAAGAACTTTGAAAACCTTTGTTTAGTTTGCTAAAAGCTGCTGAAAGCAATATACCAGAAATTGATTGGCTTTTACAATGGGGATTTATTAGGTTGCAAGCTTACAGTCCTGGGGCTGTGAAAGTTTTCAAATCAAGGCATCAATCATCAGGCAATGCTTTCCCCCTGAAGACTGGCACGTGGAGGTATCTGCTGTTTCCCCTTCTGTTCTGGGTTTCCTTGCTTCAGCTTCTGGCTTTCTCTTTACCGGGTTCCAATGATTTCAGCTCCCTGCCCTCTTGGCTTTCTCTCTCTGCTCCTCTGGGTTTTTCTGTCTTTCTCTGTATTCATCCTATTTATAAAGGAGTCTAGTAAGAGGATTAAGACCCACCCTGGATCACACCTTACTGAAATAACCCAATTAAAAGAAGTTCTCACCTACAATAGGTTTATATCCATAGGAATAGATTAGTTCTAAAGACATGATTTTCTGGGGTCCATAAAAGCCTCAGATTACCCTTTGACATGCTATTCTGCTTCTAGGAGTATATCTTAAGGATGAAGATTTATGTAAAAGCTTATAATGTTTATATTTATATTTATTTATATAATATAAATTAATTATTTATACTAGCAGAAAATCGGAAACAACCTAAACTGTTGGCAATAGTGTTCTGGTCAGATTAATTATGGAACATCAGTACTAGGCTTTCATTAAAATTATCCTGCATAAAAATATTGATTGATCTGGGACAATGCTCGTTTTATATATAAATTCCAAAGAGGGGTATAATTGAAAAAGTTATATATCACAAAAGGGGCTGGAAACACATTAAAATGTTTAATGAAGTTTCTCTCTGGGGGATGGAAACACATGATTTTTTCCTCCAACACTTTCTATGATAAAAATACATAACTTTTATAATTAGGAAAGATCCTAATGAATGGCATTTAAGATAAAAATACTAAAAAGAGCTTGAAACTGAGCAATGTTGCTGATAGGGAAACCGTTTGAGACTGTGCATCAGAGGGAGCTTCTTTGAAAAGGCTCACGAGATTGTAGTCTTGGAAATGGAACTCTATGACGACAACTATGCTCTGTCACCCCCACCTTAACTATTTTTCATCAGCCTGGTTTAGGAATACATTTGGAACATGCTCTCCTTTGTATTTAATAAGATTTGTCTGACTGAAAGTAACAGAAACCTTATTCAAAACAGCTACTCCTCAAGTGATGAAAAGTACAGAGATAGAATCCTGACTTCAGGCAAGGCTAGATCCAAGGGCTCTGACAATGTCTTCATGCCACCATACTTCTCTTTGCCTTTTGGACAGGATCTTTCCTTAGCCCAGAAGTAGAAGGTCTTTGACAGGACTCCAACTGGTCTGACGTGGGATACATGTCCAACTCTGAATTAATCACAGGAACCATAGTTCTGGTATATTCTGAAATGCCAGACCTGGGACAAGGTTGGCCTTACCGGAGCAATGTGGCATAGCTTCCCTAGAGGAAGTAGGGGTTCTGTTAGCAGAAGACGACGGAAGAAATACTGTACAGGAAAAATGAGAACTAACTGTTCGAAGACTTTTGTAGGCCTAGGCTCAGGAGAACCAGAGGCCTCATAGACAAGGTTTGAGTCTATGCCCCTGTAATTCCAGGTCCTGCTTTTCTAATGCAGGCTTATACTCCTAAGGTACGCTGGAATCTTCCTCACCTCCAGGAACTGCACGAGCCATTGTTACCAACTGCTCTGTATCCTCTGTCATTACCCACATGGTTCACCATTTCTGAAACTTGAAGACAATTCTTCCTACATTTGAGGAGCATCCTCCAGTGTCAGCTTACAAATGATTCAAGAATATAGCAAGGCTGACTCTTTTGGGTCCTTCCTAACCCAGAATGAATTCCCTGACATTCTAGCCAACTGTCTGATTCGCAATAGGAAGTTAGTAAATATTTGTTGAGTGAATGGAGGCTTCTGACTTCTGAAGTTGGGGTAAATATTTGTCTTTCTTCTCCCTTCATATCTTAACCTCATTGTCACAGGAGCTTTTCTGTCAGCCCTTATATCTTATTTACTGAGGTTCCCAGGCAGTTCCTGCCTTCCTGATAACTCATGGGTTTGTAGGTGGTCATCCAGATTATCCTCCCCATTTAAACTTTACAATAACCAAGTCAACCATTATTGTGAATTGTCTTATCTTCTACAAAATGGAAACTGTCTTGTTTTCCTCCCTTGCTCCCTTCTTCCTTCTGCATAAATCCTAGCTGCTAAATATGGCTCTGGAATTTTGAAGAGAACTTTTAAAGATAAACGAAGTTCTTACCAGTCTTTTAGGGTTTAGGCAGAGTAACTGGGAAAGCAAGAGGCGAGGCAGAGGTCTTTCATGGAGACTTTCATGTATCCTGATTTTCCAACATTATTTATGTTTCTTTACCAGTATAATTATATTTCTGGATATTCTCTGCTATCAGGAAAGTTGTGCATTACTGGGACTTAAGAATTAACATAGTAAGCAAAACGGAGGAAAGGAAAAGCTGAAGGTTTATTCTATGGTGTGCATATTGGCTAATGGCCTGCTTGCACTGCTGCAGAGAGTAGGGCTGGGTGACCCTGGTCTCTCCCACTTAGAAATTCTCTGCCTCTGAAACTCTGTGAGGATCTTTGCATGAAATCTTCTCGGACTAACAGCAATTGTCTTGCACTTTCTTGAACACTCTTGAAATATTCTCTTGAGTGCATGAAAAGGCCCAGAAATCAGAGGCACTGTGTACTTTCAGATTATTACCCATTCCTTGAATTCTCTTTGGAGGATACTTGCTAGATAATTGCCGGAACAAATCACTGAGTGACTGGAGGACCCGCTAGGCAAAGACTTTCCCTAGGCAAAAGAGCAAAGTAGGCAAAGTTTTCATTTGGTGCATTTGTTTTGCTGCTCCATGCCCACTTTCCACCTCTAGCTTTCCCATGGCTTCATGTTACTCCCTAGCTCTCTAGGCCCACTGGCTGTGCACCCTGCTAAAAAGCCTATGTTGGCCTTATCCTGATCTCCTTCCTACTCCATGCAGAGTTATGCTATACTCCAGTCCCTCAGGGATCCTTCTTGAATGATAACTCTTTTTGAGTGACAATTAGTTCATCTGGCAAACATATCTATGCCATTGAATTAGTGTTTCCCATATCATTTGCAGGTTAGCAGGGGCTCTCTGGAGATAGCACTTTAACATGCTGAAGCCTGATCAGAGTCTAATGGCACTTTTGCTTTCTCAGTTAAATTTTTACTTTGAAATACTTTCCAATATATAGGACAGTTACATACACAATGCAAACCCCATAGAGAGAACTCCAATATACCTGTGCCTACCAGACACCAAGCTCCACCAACTTTAACATTTTGCCATACTTGCTGTACCAAATTCTATCATCTATCTATCTAATCAATCATCATCTATCAATCCAACTATTTTGAGAACATCTGAATGTAGGTTATATACATCATACTCCTTGAACAAAATACTGTCATGCACACTGCCCAAAAACAATTATATAATCACTTTAAGTATAGTTATCAAGTTTAAGAAATTGCTATAAAGCTTACAGTCTATATTCCAACTTTTTCATATGTCCCAATAATGTCCCTTTGAGCCTTTTCCTCTAGCTTGCCAGATCCCATCTGGGATCATGTATTTCATTCAGTTGTTGTCTCTTTAGTTGCTCTTCTTTCCTCCCTCCCTCCCTCCCTTCCTTGGACAGATATACAACATAAACTTTCCCATCTTAACTATTTTCAAACATACTCTTCAACAGGCTTGATCACATTCACTGTGCTGTAGTACCGTTACCATCTTCTATTACTAAAAAGTTCCCATCTCCCTAAACAGGAGAACTACATGCATTTACCCCCTGCATCTGGCAACCTCTACTCTAATAGTTGACTCTATCAGGGTGTATGTCCTCTAATATTTTTGTTGTAGTTATTGTTGGGCTTAAATTTAAAATCCTAAATCTATAATAATCTTGTTTGCTTTGATACTAACTTAACTTCAATATTATACAAAACTTAAGTTCTTTTTTTTTTTAAAGATTTATTTTTATTTATTTCTCTTCCCTTCCCCTCCCCCACTCCCAGGTGTCTGTTCTCTGTGTTTATTTGCTGCGTGTTCTTTCTTTGTCCGCTTCTGTTGTCAGTGGCATGGGAATCTGTGTTTCTTTTTGTTGCATCATTTTGTTGTGTCAGCTCTCCGTGAGTGTGGTGCCATTCCTGGGCAGGCTGCACTTTCTTTCACGCTGGGTGGCTCTCCTTACAGGGTACACTCCTTGCGCGTGGGGCTCCTCTACTCGGGGGGCACCCCTGCGTGGCACAGCACTCCTTGTGCATATCAGCACTGCCCATGGGCCAGCTCCACATGGGTCAAGGAGGCCCAGGGTTTGAACCGCAGACCTCCCATGTGGTAGACAGAAGCCCTAACCACTGGGCCAAGTCCGCTTCCCAAAACTTATGTTCTTAAACCTCTCTGTCCCTCTACCTTTATGAAGTTCTTGTTACAAGTGACATGTTTATACATTATGAGTCTTAAACCACTGATTTATCATTATATTTTGTGCATCTTAAGAGCCCCTTTTCTTTTTCTTTTTAAAGATTTATTTTATTTATTTCTCTCTCCTTACCCCCGTTGTCTGCTCTCTGTGTGGATTCGCTGTGTGTTCTTCTGTGTCCGCTTGCATTATCCGGTAGCATTGGGAAACTGCGTCTCTTTTTTTGTTGCATCATCTTGCTGTGTCAGCTCTCTATGTGTGCAGTGCCACTCCTGGGCAAGCTGCACTTTTTTCACACGGGGCGGCTCTCCTTGCGGGGCACACTCCTTGCACATTGGGCACCCCTATGCAGGGTCGCCCCTGTGTGGCATGGCACTCCTTGTGCGTGGCAGCACTGCTCATGGGTCAGCTCACCACACGGGTCAGGAGGCCCTGAGGATCGAACCCTGGACCCTCCATATGGTGATGGTTGCTTTGTCAGTTGAGCCACGTCCGCTTCCCCAAAAAGCCCCTTTTCTTGACACTGCTTTACTTAAGTTGCATCTTACACGTCATTCTCTTTTATTAAAAATAATCTTGGGAAGGAGTACACTGTATCTGATATGTCCATTTCCTTTTACCCAATTATCTTCTCACTCCCTTATAATTTGAATTATCTTCTTGCTATTCTATAGCTGCTGGATTCTCAAAGATCACCAGAAACTTCCTAAGCATGAAACCCTCTTTGTTAGGCCTGCCTAACTAGTCCATGGCATTAGATACTGCCTCCTGTTTGAATCTTCAGCCACCTGTTGGTGCTTCACTAGTTCTCTCTCTCTCTCTGATGAGATCTTGATCTCATTTACTGACTTCTCTTCCTTCATCTAAACCCTTAAAATGGGTACGTCTATAAGAATCACTTGGATTTCTCCCTCTTGCTTCCTAACCCATTTAGCTAATCACCAATCTTTAGCCCAACACCTACTGTGTCTAATTGCCATTGCTTTGGTCTAATCCTTTGCTACTTTCTTTTCCCTGAAACTTTTCAGTAGCTTCCTAATCAGTTGTCCTGTCTCTAGTCTCTCTCTTATAAGTCTGTGTCACTCACAAGTTGAGTTATTCAGTCTTGCTTCACCTACTATGCCTTAAGTGTTTTCATGTTTGTCTATTTCCATTCAAAGAGCTTACTACACCCTTTGTCCATTGCTGATCTTTGAAATCTTATTCTTTCATTATGCTCTTCCTTTTCTCTCCTTAATCTCTTCCCTACCAAAAAACACCACTTGAAACAGAACCAGGTGGGAGCCTCCACATTCAATTCCTGAAAATACTACCCCTCTTTTGAATCTGTTACATTACAATAACAACTTTTTCTTCTGGAGTAGCCTTCCTGACATTTCTTTTTTTAATATATATATATATTTTTTTATTAGAGAAGTTGTAGCTTTACAGACAATCATGCAGGAAATAGTGTTCCTATATTACACAACCTTCCTCACCATTATCCCTTGCATTAGAGTGGTATACACTTGTTACAACTGATGAACGAATATTATCATAATTATTCTATTAATTTTAGTCCATAATTGACTTTAGGGTTCATTGTTTGTGCTATGTGGTTGTATGGTTTTCAAAAGTTTTTATTCTGGTAACACATATACAACCTAGAATTTCCCCTTTTAACCACATCCAAATATATATTTCAGTGCTGTTAATTATGTTCACTGACATTTCAACTTGTCTAAATCCAGCCAAGTTTTGGAACTTAACCCAAAGTCCTCCTCTAATGGGCTTCCCCAGAGTGCTTTTGAATTACTGCCTTTTGAAAAGTCCCAGAGTACCTTGTACCTTTCCAAGAGAACTTACCATAATATGCCTAGAGCAGAAATATTTATGAACCTGGGTATTTTACTTCTCCATGAAACTGTCGATTTTTGAGGGTAAGGCCATCTTTGCAGCCCCCACAAGGAACATCCATGTTAGAGACATTTATGCTTTAGCTGAGTTGAATGCTCTGTAAAGGTCTGGCTCTTCTGCAGTCTGGAAGTGGACAGTGGAAATCCCCATGGGCTGTGAGGAGCTGTCGTTCCTTCTATCCTTTACAGTCAGGTACTTTTTGGAGAAGAGTGCAATTTAAACAAGGTAATGTAACAAGGCCGCTTCTGTTAAATCCTGAAGATAAAGGAAAAATGTCAAAAGAAGAATCCTTTAGAAACACCTGCACCCAGTGCCATACTTTTTATTTTGGACAGAAATGAGCAGTCTCTTAATTCATAGACTGCTTGGTACTAAAGGAACTCAGTGGTCTTTCAGTCCAACCATAAAAATGAGTGTGTGACTTGCCCAAAGCCATGAAGCTGATCTGTGGCAGAGCCAGGAATGGCAAGTCCTGGTCTTCTCATTTAAAATAAAAAAGAAGTTTCTTCTAGTATTTCTCCTGTTGCAGTTTAGCCAATTTAATCTCCTTCTGTGAACCCCTCCACTAATAATTAATAGCAAGGATGACAAAATTTATTTACTTTGTTGTAAAAACATCTTTGGATTCCCGAATGCCTTTGGCATGAATATCCTAAAATAGAAAATAAGAAAGTACAAAAAACACTGTGACATATTTCTCAAATCTTTAATATACAAAATATCCTGTTTGTTTTTCACTTCATCTTTCCACATTCTTGCTAATGAGCAAAAGTCAGTAGATCATGTGTTCCTTGGGTCTTGTGGTCATTAGGGAGGATCAGAAAGGTTTTCCTCTAATTGTTTACACCCTCAGTTGACTAAGGTGCAGACCAACTTCCTAAGAGACAAAATGAATCTCTAGGTCAAAAGCCCGCAGCGCATTTTTTGTGATTCTTAGATGTGTGGTTACCAACATGGGAATCATTAGAATCTATTCTTTTAAAATAACATGTGCTTGTTAGAACCATTTTCAGAACGAGAAGTCAGGATCAAAAGATTTGTGCTTGATTTGCAAAATTATGCATTTGGGAGCCTTACAGTGTACAAAAATTAGACCCCATTTTTCTATGTATTTAGCAAATCAAAGCACTTCATGAAAAAGAATAAAATTGGGTTATCCAAGAAAATATAGGAATTGTGGTGACTAAACTATGCTTTGTCAGTTACTAAAAGTCATATGTAAATAATTTATACACATATTTTCAAGAATTTCCTGAAAATTAAGGTTAAATGATAGAATTAGGTAACATCAAAGAATGACTGATGAATTGGAAATCATACTCAGAGGGCAGGGATGGGATGGGTCTCTTATGATCCTTCACAATCTCATGATATTGAACAATTGTTAATAATAAGAATAGCTGTTGCTTTCTGGACTCTAAATCCCTGATCTACGTTATAGCATTAGTAGTCTATTGTCCTAAGTGCTTTATGTCTATTCACTTCTTTAGTCTTCAACATAAGCCTATGACGTAGATACTAATATTGTCCATATTTTGCTGTTTCATAATTGAGTAAACTGAGGCACAGAAAAATTAGGTAGCCCACTCCAAATCACACAGCTAATAAGTGGCAAAGCAGGCATTGGTTTGTGAATTTAGGCTCCAGAACCTGGTCTCTTAACCAATATTTACTTTAAGTAACACCATATTTTTGGGTTTATGTTATTTAATGAAATTCAAAGAGGCCTGGGAGGATTGGATAAAGCGATTCTGAAGTATGTGTGGATAACCAGGCTGCAAGTATTCCATTTCTGTTTGGGGGTTAGTGTGAAAGATACAGGTGGAGGAAATCCTTTTACTTCTCTATTTTCTTTTTCTTTTTTTTTAAAGATTTATTTTATTTATTTCTTTCCCCTTCCCCCCGCCCCAGTTGTCTGTTCTCTGTGTCCATTTTGCGGCATGTACTTTTTTTTGTCTATTTCTGTTGTTGTCAGTGGCACAGGAATCTGTGCTGCTTTTTGTTGCGACATCTTGCTGCGTCAGCTCTCCGTGTGCGTGGCACCATTCCTGGGCAGTTGCACTTTCTTTCGCACTGGGCAGCTCTCCTTATGGGGCACACTCCTTGCGCGTGGGGCTCCCCCATGCGGGGGGCACCCCTGCATGGCAGGGCACTCCTTGCATACACTGTGCATGGACCAGCTCCACACGGGTCACGGAGGCCTGGGGTTTGAACCACGGACCTCCCATGTGGTAGACGGATGCCCTATCCACTGGGCCAAGTCCACTTCACCTGTTTTCTTTTTCAAACTTATTTCCAACACTTTAGAATGACTGGGTTTACAGCCAAGTATGCAAACCCCACATGAAAAGTTCAGGCAGTCACTCGGGCCCCTGGCACCACGCAGATGGAGTATTCTGATTGCTGACCTGTTCCACTGTGCAGCCAGGTGCTCTGGCATTATGGGGGTGCAGTATGACAGCAGACTCTGGGTTCCTGGCTCAACTCTGTACCCTTCTTGCAGCTCCTTTTGCCTTGTTGAATCCCTTCTATTTCTAGAATATGCCCTGAGTGGGCCCATCACAGAGAGAGGAGGAGATGCTGAGTTAATGTAAAATGTTATGATTTTACCACTCTCTTCAACTGGGAAAGAACTCTACTCTTCTTTCCTCCTGCTCTCATCACACCTAGGACTGTGGGAACAAGATTTATGACACTGTTCTATTTATGTATTCCTTCCTTATTGTCAGGCAGGTTGATTTTTTACATGGGATCAGCTTGGGTTATGTACAAGATCCAGATAAGCATAGGCTTACCTCATCAAGGATTAGTTATCAACAAAGTCATCAGTTAGAGTTGCATGGAGTTCTACAATGGAGCAAATCTGTGCAGAAGGTCAAGTATGTCCCTGTCACTTCTCATCTTCCAGCACTAACTCCTTTTGCCCCATCAAAAAGGGACTGATATTTATTGTGCAGCTATCATTTGTCATGTGGTCTATGTACATTGTTTCCTTTATTTAACTCTCAGTTGGGCTGACTCCAAGGTCAGCATCCTTTCCCACAGTGCCGTTATGATGGGGGTTATGTGCATTTTACCCAAGAGCAGGGTCTTAAATGAAAGGGACAAGACTTTCAGTCGAGTTTTAAGTATTGATCTCAATGTAGGGGATGAGCCTTTGAGAAATCATCTCTCTAAAATTATGCCACAAAAACAATTACTTGGTGTTTCTCCATGAATAACTTGACCTGCTGGTCCTGTACAAGAACTATTCTTGGCTATGTTGAGGGAAAGAGATCCCTCCCAGAAAGTATAGGATTTGGTGCATTTTACACAAGCAAAAACTCTTATCAGCAGGGATGACCTACCAGTTAAGGACATCTCTGTCCAGACAATTGATTGCAATTGACAAGAGATATAAAAAGGACTCTTGTTAATCAATTGCTAATAGATGTTTCCCATTGACTCACCCTGGTCCCAGTTCAATTGATGACATTACTGCCTGGATGCTTGACCTTTTGATTGATGAGACAGAGCTACTGCTAGAGAAGCACAATACCTGAGCATTCCCCCGTCTGGGATTGGTTGGTCCACTATATACCTGCCCTTTGCTCCTCATCTTCATCCTCTCCCCTATGGAGAACTCATTCAAATTCCATTGCTTCATTATCCCTTCTATGCAAATAACTTCCAAATGGGCATTACTCCTCCATTTCCACAAATAACTTCCTGCCTACTGGATATTCCAATTGGACATCAAGCTCATAATTTTCCAAAACCAAACTGTCACACCTCAAAGTAAACTCTTTCTCCCAAACTGTTCATCTGTTGACAACTCAACAATACTACTCATGCTTACTTTAAAATGTAGAGTCCTTTATGATCCATCTCTCTTCTTTACCTCTTTGTAAGGTGTGTCATTATTTTTTTTCCTAAGTAAAATTCTGAGATGCATGAGACCCATCTCCTCCTTCTGACTTTTGAGGACACCATTCTAGCATTACAATGCACTGTTTGGCTCCTTCCCTCGTAGATCCCAATTCTCTTGCACCTGTAGATTGGATTCCATCTTTAGGTTCTAAGATTCATCCCATTTCCAGAACAGGGAAAATTGAAGAACACTGGGCTAATTGTTTTCCTTACCCTCACAAGCAAATACCACAATTTTAATCATGTATTTTAAAAAGTTTAAAATTGATTTTTATTAGCTAAGTAAAACATGAAGAGTCTCCTTGTAAGAAAGCATTACAGTTAAGGTTAAAGTCCCTATTAACTGTTGGAACACCCAAGGTAGAGGGAATTATAAGAGCAAATGTCCTGAGGCCAGGTGTGCTTGGCATGTTCAGGGAACAGATAATCACGGGCACCTGCCATGCATCATTCATGATTGCTAGAATAGAATGTTAAACCAGTGAGGCAAACATGCTGCTCTAATGGAGACATCCTCATGGCATATGACTTATTTTTTTAAATTTTATTCTGAATTTCAAATCTAAAGTAATTACAAAAATAATACAAAACCCATGCAGAGAATTCTAATATACCTCCTTCCCAGGTTCCCAATCCTCCATAACATTTTACCACTTT
This sequence comes from Dasypus novemcinctus, assembly GCF_030445035.2. Lineage (NCBI taxonomy): Eukaryota > Metazoa > Chordata > Mammalia > Cingulata > Dasypodidae > Dasypus > Dasypus novemcinctus. The sequence continues at coordinate 82,079,333 of NC_080684.1, read as the reverse complement.
TGTCATATTATTCTATCAACTATATCTATCTATCTATTTATCTATCTGTCTGTCTATCTATCTATCTATCTATCTATCTATCTATCTATCTATCTATCTATCCTATCCATCTGTTTTCTAAACATTTGATAGTAGAATTTTATCAGCTTTTCTCTTAGAGGGTAGCATTATTTCCAAATTAAGAATAGTAATTAGAAAAGGTTTGGTGATGGATGTTGCTGATGGTAGAACAACAATGTGAATGTAATGAACACTACTGAAAAATATTCTTGAGAATGGTTAAAATGGAAAATTTTAATTGTATATATGATACCACAATAAAAACTAAAAACAAACAAACAACCCACCATGGAACTGTTCAACACAGAGAGTGAACCCTAATGTAAACTATAGATTTTAGTTACTAATGTAATTATAGTCATATTTATCAGTTGTACTGAACATATAACAGCAATGCAAAATATTAATAATAGGTACTGTGTGTGTGAAGGGGAGATGAATGGGAGTCTGTAGTTTGCATGATTTTTATGGAAGCCTACAACGTCTCTGTTGTCTGTTCATGGCCCCCTCATCTTTTTTCCAAACTGTTATTTGTCTTTGGGAACTCAGGAAAGTCTTCACCTCTAGGGGCTTTTCCTGAGCCCAGTTTGCTTTGCTGCCCTGCCCGTCCGTGACCATGAAATCTACAACTGGCTCTGTCATAACCTGATCATAGTTTACTGTAATCTTCTGTTTGTTTATCCTTCTCGACAGCCAGAATATGAGCTCTGTGTTATGAAGGGGACTGATCTTGGACACTTCCAATTCTTATTACCAGTGCTTGGTACATCACAGGTGCCCCATATAAATCTAACTTGAAGGGATTTATAAGTAATCTGAATCCACACCTGACTAATCTCCAAGCTGTCCCATCCTGCACCTCTAAAGGAACTCTGAGAGAGCCATCAGAGCCTTCAGTGGGAGTAGCTGATGCAGAAATGTCAGGTTGAGGGGTCTTCTTGGGGATGGGTCTCTGACCTTCCCTACCATTCCAACATGAGGGGGAGATAATTGGTTATTTAAACTACTTTTCCCCTACCCCCCACAAAGAAACTCATTCCTCCTCACCAGGAAATTGGCTACAGAAGGGCCTTGACCCTGAGCAAGCTCTGCAACTGCAAAGACCTTGACATGTAACCTTCTCCCTCCGCTCCCCACCCCCCCCCCCCCCCCCGCCCTGATTCCCCATTGAGGGGCAAGGAAGGCCTTCGAATGGAGGGCCAGACATGGCTGCTTAGTAAGCCTAGGTCACACCTTCTTGCCTTCTGGTCACAGAAGGTCTTTGGCCCTTCTTCATGAAATGGCTACTTTATATCATATCAAAATTCTTGGAGAAGGAACTCTAGTCCTTCAAGCAATTGGTTGTAATTTTAATAGTCTTGCTGGCTGGACTTATCTATCTCTCTGAGCAAGGCTGGAAATTTTACTTGAAAAAAAAAAAAGGATAGTGTTGCTCCAATGGATGACTGGCTCTCTAGAGGTCCTTTTGTGATTTATTCTCTTTTAAAGTAAGGCTGTCTCTGGATTGCAGCGATGGTTGCCACTTCTCTGGACTTATCTTGGAAGGTTTGTGAGGTTGTTTTATTCCAGTTAAAAACCAACTCCCCTTGCTCATGTTCAGGGAAGAGGAACCAGTGACAGAGTCAGATTAGCCATGGTAGGATAAGAGAGTGGGGTGGAGAGTGGGATGGGAAGCTTATTAAAAATATCCCAGATCAGGATCTCCCCTTTTGAAGATCCCACACAAGGTTAAAATGGCTGTTGTAAATTATCTAGCTGTCAACAGTCAGATAGATGCTTGAGTTTTGAGCTGGTCTTTTTCTGTGTGTAGGTCTCTCTTTTTTTTTAAAGATTTCTTTTATTTCTCTCCCCTTCCCCCCCCCCTTTGTCCCCATTGTCTGTTCTTTGTGTCCATTTGTTCTGTGTTCTTCTGTGCCCGCTTGCATTCTTGTCGAGGGGCCCCCGGAATCTGTGTCTCTTTCTGTTGTGTCATCTTGCTGTGTAAGCTCTCTGTGTGTGTGTCACCACTCCTGGGTGGGTTATGTTTTTTGCATGGGTGGCTTTCCCTGCAGGGCACACTCCTTGTGTGTGGGACACTCTGCCCCAGCGTGGTACGGCACTCCTTGCACGTGGCAGCACTGTGCATGGACCAGCTCACCACATCGGTCAGGAGGCCCTGGGTACCAAACCATGGACCTCCTATATGGTAGGCAGACATGCTATCTGTTGAGCCATGTCCACTTCCCTATGTGTAGGTCTTAATGTCTGAGTTTTATCTTAGGTATTCCATAAGCAGCTCCTAATGATCAGTGAATTCCAAACTTGGGTCTCAGGTTAGTCTGTGAACTTTATAAACCCAGTTTTCTCTACCAAAGGATTTATGAAATGTGTTTTGGGAGGTAGTTTCCTCATTTCAGAGCTGCTTCCATCACTTACCATGTGTGGACCTTGGCAAGAATCATTATATCTAAGCATCCATTTCCTCATGGATAAAATGGAAATAATAGTAGCAATTCTTAGCTCATGGGGTTATTGTGGGAATGAGAAAATACAGAAGAAGTGCTTTCTGTCTGACTCTTAGCACAGCCCTGTGGGTCATTTACCACATTCTTCTGCTTCCATGTGGTCAGCTTCCTCACCCCTCCCTCTCCATCTGAAGAGATCTTTGCATTTAGAGAAGTCATTTCCAGAATGCCTCTTTTCCGGTAGATGAGACCATTGAGAGTCTTACTATAAGTTATAAAACAGCAAGAACCTTGGTCTTTCTCTTCATTCATCAAAGTTAGCCTGATCCTTGATAAAAGTCCTGCAGGATGCTCAGGACCTTGTACTTGGCCAGCCATGGCCTTCAACAGAACCAGCTCTGAATGGTTCTGCGGTAGCAATGAATGTGATTCAGGCTTGAGATGCAGCAACTCTCTCATAACGCTTGATGTCCATTTAATCATCCTCCACCTCTCCTTTCCAGGGAGCCTGATGGCATCATGGGGGGGTGTTTGTTTATTTTAGAAAAAGACCCATTAGGAAGAAAGCTGCCTATACCAGAGTGAGCCACAATGTGCATTCACACATTGGAAAACATTGATCACTGCAGTGGACTGGACACCTTCTGTGCTCAAAGGAAAACCAGAATTCACTGGGACAGTTTCTTCTCTAACCCATTTTCCAAGTTTCTCCCCCCAAGCCCATGTTTTTTTTTTCTTTTCTTTCTTTTTTACCAAAGAAACAGGCTAACATTGTCAATGGGATTATTGAACTTTGTTGTTTAAATTCATTTTCAGGAATTATTGACCCAATGGAACTTAATGACACTTCAGAGTTGAAGCCCTTTGTGTAAATCCTTCATCCTTTGCAGATTAACAGCCAAATGGCATCTGAAAGGGCTCCAAAGTCCAAATGCTAAAATCCATACTAGACTTTCAGCTGAAAGAAAGTTGCTGTTCCTGAATACCAGCTTGGTTTTTTTTAAAAACTGGGAACAACCATAACAATGACACAATTCAATGGATATGCCTTTCTTTCCTCAAAAAAAAATTTTTTTGAGCCAACAAACCCTGATCAACTGGCTGAAAATCAGGAATACAAACTCACAGCTTTCTCTCAAATGTCCTGTGTCCATGACTTGTAAAATCTGATTTCAAACAACGTCAAATTAATTAGGTGTATATGGAGCAACCACAATCACTAAAAGCAAATTTTATCTTAACTCATGGAAAATAGGGTAGTCTTAGGTTCTGTATACAAACTCATTCCGTTTATGCTGAATTCTGAAGTGTAATTTTAATTTAGAGAAGACCTTCCTCCCCCCTAAAAAATGGGAACAGCACTTGCTGCATTTTTTTGCTAGGTTCTGATGAAAACATGAGATAACAAAACTTCAGTGCTTGACTCCTCTGGACCATCAAGGAAGGGGTACAGCTCTACTGGGGGAGCCTGCTCCCCTTTAAAACGAGACTGCAAGCACAGCCCATGCCCTGTCTGACATGCACGGCTTGGTCTTGTGCTGTTATTACCCAATCAAGGCATCTGCCCATTTCTAATCCTTCAATACAGAAGAGACAATTCCACAGTCCCACATAATATGTACCAGCTGAATGGATCCCAATTTATCAGGAAAACTATAAATTGCAAAACACCAGGCTGAAACTAAAGTAATAAACCCTGTGATCTCTGTACCATACATTTTAGGCTGTTATTTAAGGTCTCCAAGGAGATCGGTGCCATAAAAACCATTTCTCAGGAATTCTGCCAGCTATAGGAGCGCTCTGCAACTGCTTGTGCTAATATATTACAACTTGTTTATCGCACTCCTGGAGCCGCGGCTGTATCAGCAGCGTTGCCAGGGGAGGGGAAATGATGCGCGTACCCTCTGGATAGACAGTCAGATTTTTTTTCTCCTAAGTATACATAAAGTAGAAGGATGCTGTCTCATTTGCACATCCTCTTACTACTTTGTACCCCCTCCCCAGAAATATCTTACTCCTTGAAGGAGAGGGAGTAGGGCCTCTATTAATCTTCATACCTCCTTCCAAGCGCTGACCACCTTCAGTACCAAGGCAACATGCAGCTGTCTGGTTGTGCAAAATTTGCGGGAATGACATGAACCTGAGAAGCCTGTGGACCTGGATGTTAATTTCACATACAATCCATGTGGCCTCAAGCAAATTATTTAACTGCTTTGAACCTTAGTTTCTTCAACTGTGTTTTTTCTCCCTCCCTCCCTCTCTCCCTCCCTCCCTCTCTCCCTCCCTTCCTCCCTTCCTTCCTCCTTTCCTCTCTTCCTTTCTTCCTCCTTCCCTTCATCTCTCCCTCCCTGTCTTCCTTCTTCCCTCCACAACAACACCTCTTGTGAGGATTAAACAAGATAATGGATGTAAAGAGCCTATTTCCCTGTCTGATGTACAGCAGGACTTGAAAAATGTTAGTTCTTTTCACCTAGTTAGTGCAATGAACAGAATATACTAAACCAATTTGTTACTTTATAAAGGAGTTGAATATATTGAAAACAAGATCTTAGTGCGTTAATCCAGACTATTTACCTAGTGGAGAAATCTTCCAGGTGATTTCCAGGGTATTGATAAAATAACTTCTCTAACCTTGGTTTAGCAATGAAAGGGTGTAGGGAGGGCCTGATTCCACTTGAGGCAGTGTTATGTGGGTCATAACATAATTGTCATTTACAGGTGCTCATTGTCATCATTTAAGAACTTAAGTGAATTTGGCAACTCACCCATTATATTGTTTGACACACAAAACAAACCTAGCAGATGTAGAAATTGCAATAAAATATTATTACTCTCACGATGTCTTCTGCCTAACTGGCTACCTGGCGAAGAACTTAAGAAAAAACGTCAAGCCTTCCCAGTAATGGCTTAGCAATCTGAGGGCTGCAAAATCCTTTTGGTTGCCGCGAAGTCATTTCCCAGCTTAATAGAGCTGGTAGTTATCTAGTGCACCGTCATGGTTGGTTTGGTCTGTGATGGATAATGGCTGGATCACAGAGTTGGACAGCTGTGCTTTGAAGAGGCTCTGCACATTGGTTTGCAGCTTGCTTCTAAGTTCTGGGGACTAAGCCATGAGAGAGCCCCAAAGTGGCTTCTTATCTCTGTGTGGTCAGTTGGCAAGCCACGGCAGAGAGGAGCCCAGTGGCTGGGCCAGGGAGGCTGGTTCTGTGGAGGTGTATTAGTTTCTTGCTGCTGCTGTAACAAATTACTACATATTTAGTGGCTTAAAGGAACACCAACTTATTTTCTTACAGTTCTGGAGGCCAGAAGTCAAAACCAGTCTCCATGGACTAAAGTCAGGGTGTTTGCGAGCCTCTTTCTGAAGGCTCTAGGGGAAAACCCTTTTCCTTTTTCTTCCAGCTTCTCATGGCCTCCTGTGTTCCTTGGCTTATGACCCCTTCCTCCATCTTCGAAGCCAGTGGTGAAGCCTCTTCAAATCTTCCTATGATTCTCTGAATGTCACCTCTTTTGTCACATCTCCTTCACTGCCTGGCCCTCGTGCCTCCTTCTCTCACTTACATTGGGCCCACCTGGATGGTCTGGGATGGTCTCCCCATCTCAAGATGCTTAACTTTTTTTTTTTTTTTTAAGATTTATTTATTTATTTCTCTTCCCTTCCCACCCCCCCGCCCCCCGCCCTGGTTGTCTGTTCTCTGTATCTATTTGCTTCGTCTGTTGTTGTCAGCAGCACGGGAATCTGTGTTTCTTTTTGCTGCGTCCTCTTGTGTCATTTCTCCGTGCGTGTGGCGCCATTCCTGGGCAGGCTGCACTTTCTTTTGCGCTGGGTGGCTCTCCTTATGGGGTGCACTCCTTGCGCATGGGGCTCCCCTACGTGGGGACACCCCTGCGTGGCATGGCATTCCTTGAGCGCATCAGCATGTGGTAGACGAATGCCCTAACCGCTGGGCCAAGTCCGCTTAGCATCTGCACAGTCTCTTTTGCTATTTAAGGTGTCATATTCAGGCGTTCCAGGGATGAGGACGTGGACATCTTTGGGGAGCATTATTTTGCATGCCACAGGGGACAGGCCTGGCTGGTGGACTCCAGGGCCAGGAGGAGGGAGGTTGGCAGTCATGCCAGATTCCCAGCAAAGGGGACTTAATCTGTTTGGAGGTGGGTGTTTGGTTAACAGTACCTGATGCGAGGTATAGTAAGGCCAGATGCAGATCAATAGAGAGGACAGGAAGATTTGGATTTTATATTCACAGTTCCCTGGAAAGAGCAGCCTTCTGTTTTCCGTGGGGAAACACCATGGTCAGTCTCAAGGCAGAGAGAGAGCAAGTGGGGCTGAGAAAGTGTCTTTATGGTAATTTCTATAGGAAACGTGTGTGTGTGTGTGTTGCGGGGGGTGGACTGGAGAAGGGTGAGTTCGGGGGGGGAGGGTCAGCTGGCTACATTTGAAGGCAGCCTCCCAGAGATTGGGGTGGCAGTTATGTAGAAGTAACAGGTGTGTAGGTGAGACTGGACACTTGGGAATACCTATGATGCTAAAGCATCAACTTACCGAAGCTAGAAAATGTGGTTAATGCAGTGGGGAGATGGGTGACAGTGTGTGTGTGTGTGTGTGTGTGTGTGTTTTGTGGGGATGGGTTGTGCGAGGTCAGGCTTCCTTCCTGAGCCCCATGAAATCCCTCCCATTGTTTCTGCCTTTTTTTCCCCCCTCCTGTTAGAGCTTTCCTCTCTTTAGCTTCTCAAAATCATCCTTGTTCCCAGTAGGTTAAGACTTGTGCTTCAGGCCCCAAAGAAAAGAAATAGAAGCGGGACCCCACAGATCTCAGAGCTCCCTGAAAGGCAGTGAGCCCCTCTCTCTCCTTGACACCTCCAGCCCCATTTCTCTCTTTTTTTCTGGCTTCTGTTTACTGAGTACTTAATGTGAGTAGAGGCAATGCTAAATGCTTTCTCTGTTCTTCTCTTATAATCCTTGCTGTATTTGTTAGTATAATGCCTCCTGCCAAAACACATAAACCACAAAATGTCAGTGGCTCAACACCACCGAGGCTTATTTTTTGCTTCCTCCAGAAGTTCAACCCTGGTGCTCTGGCCCGGGGCAGCTTCCCTCCCTCTTAGGTCTGCTCCCCAGTTTCTTCCATTGTGTGGCTCCATCATCCTCAGAACCCCAGAGCCCTTTGCGTCAGCTGGCTGGTTGGGGAGGAATGAGTAGAGGAGGCTAAGATCCCAGGCAGAAGAAGCATAGATCATTCATCAGTCCTGCTCCTGTTCTATTTTCTAAGACTAGTCACACAGCCACACCTGGCTAGAAGGGAAGTGCGGGCCCAAGCCTGGAAGCTTCCTTCTAACAACTTATACAGTGCAGGGGGAGTACTAGGTTTGGGTGGACAGCTGCTCATCTCGGCCATCCTCTGAATAACCCTTCTAGGTCAATCATCTCCATGTATGGAAGAAGAAATCCAGACCCAGAGAATGCTAACATGTAGCCATGGCTAGTGAATGACATCACCTGAACTCCTGACAAACCTGCTGAAATTCTGACTACAAATCCCTTATTTGTAAGTAGTGCTTGTGCTGGGACTTGTCCTGGTGCAATGTGTATCAGCCTTTTTTCACCTGACAATCCATGAAGGATCAGCCATCTCCTAAAACCCTATTCTTGGAGGCAGTCTAGCAGCAGCTCCTTTCTATTCTCCTTCTGAGCCTCTCCTGCCTAACTCCCAGGTCCCTTGTGCTGTCCCCAAGCCCCATGATCAAGATATTTTCTAATCTGCCATCTTCCTCAGTCAACAACACAGATACATGATGTTCTGTTTCCTCAAATCTGCCCCAAAGATGTTCCTAGACATCTAGGCCCCAACCAGAAGCCATTTAGAATTCCTCCTGTTATCTTCATCCAGCCATTTATCTACCCTCTGACATATATCTTGTGTCTACTCTCTGCCAGGCATGGTGCAATCTCCTTGGTAAGAATAAGACCCAGGACTTCAGCTCAAGGAGCTCATGTTGCCATTTTCTGCTCCTCCTATAATGCTGGCATTTATCTCCCTCTTTCTGTCTCCACTGTTAAGTGTCCCAGCTCATGCCCTATTTCCTCTCTTTTAGAGCACTCAGTAATTTTCTAACTGGTCTCCTACCGTATTTACCTTTAGTTTATTTACTTCTATACATTGTTGCCAGGTGAGTCTTCATAAAGCAGAGTCCTGTTCATGTCAACTTCCAGCTCTGAAACCTTCAATGGCTCCCTATTGAGTATATAAAAAGATCCAAACTCTAGTGCGACATAACAATGATCTGGCCCACGTGAGCTTTCTAATTTTATATCCCATTTCTCCTTTTCATGCATGCTGTCCTAAATGAATTGCTTATAGGTCCCTGCAAATGCTCCTTCCTTCCCCCTCATCCCCATGTTTCCCACACATACCCTGTTCCTTCTTACCCTAAGGCCTTCGGTCTAGCATAGTCTCTGGTATGAGTGAGTCCATTTGTGCTCAATAAATGCATGTTGCCTGGATGGCTAGGCCCAAGCCAGAAGAGTCTGCTTGCTCTTTAGCACATTTGCATCTCAAACACAATACTTTGTGCCATTGTCATGGTAAGAATCTCACTGTACACTCTATTATACATTTCTATGTATGTTCCTACTAGAACATGCTCTACTAACTTGTGCTCGGGGCTATAAATGATTTACCTTTATCTATGGAACCCCAAACTTCCCTCTACCTACCTGCTCTGTGGCTAAGTCAATGCCCTGTACAGAGAAAGTTCTCAAAAATAAAGTCTATTTTTTGAATGGTTAGACCCTACTAGAATGCTTTGACGATTATAGAGCCTATTTAAGGCACAGTGAGTGGCACACAATAGGCTCTTGTCTGGAAACATGTCACCTGAAGATGTTAATGTTTTCTAACTCTGCTGAGCCTTTCTATAGGGACATAGATTAAGAACTTAAAATGGATAACTGTAATTTTAGAATTTCAGTTGGGAAATGTGTTTGGGGGCAGGACTGGTCTAATCATTCCACATGGCCAATGGGACCCTCAGAACAGGGCTGGCTGGCTGGCCGCGAGGGAGACAATCCATACCTACTGGAAGTAACACTGCAGGATGAGGTGAGCTGAATACTGGCAGCGGCCAGGGTATGATTACTGAAGTAGGATCCTGGGTCAGCAGTCAGCATGAGGTCAGGCAAAATATTTGTTGAAGGAATAAATACAAGAATTGGAGCCGGGGAGTGAATGAGCACTCTCACGCGTGGTTCTTTGCAACAGCCTCGCCTCTTTGGATGCTTCTTCTCATAAAAGTGGGGAGGCACTGAGAGTGCACGGGGAATGGAGGTGGCTCCATTGTTGCTTTCGTTCGTGAGCAGGCTGCTGTCTAACCGTGCCCTTCTGATAACCGCAAGTGTTCTTGTCCTCTTCATTTGGTGTCAGTCCTGGGGAGCACAGGCACAGGTTGGGGGTTGTGTCTTTATTAGAGACATTAGCCTCCAAGGGAGCCTTCTCAGGGTTTCACAAAGCTTGTTGCTGAGCAGGAGGCCAGCAAAGTCACCAGGCTCCACATGATTTAATTAGAGACAAGATTTCAAGCTTTGTTTGTGTTCCCAGGATTCGGTGTGATGATACAGCTGGGACCCTGGTATCTCGGCTTCCTCTGTTTAGGTAATTGGTACAGCAGGGAGGGATTTATTGGACCAACGGATAAGTTTTCTCGACTGAAGTTTTCCAATGCCCAAAATATATTTTGCCGACTTTAAATGAGTCACTGGATACAATCCAACTGAGGAAGGCACATGTCTTGGAAACTCCATTGCTTAAATTCTTTTAGACTCAGGAGTGCCAGGATTTGAAACATGAGAAACCCATCCCTTGCATTAGTGATGGAAAGCTAATCCTTTTATGTCAGTCTTCTCTGCAGCTTATCACCATTGTACATTTCAGAATATTGTCAATCCAAACAGAAAGCATGATATAAGAATATATCATACGACTAAACCCATTCTGATGTAATCTGTTACTACTCGCTATTGCCTTCTCTTTGCCCTCAGCCATTCTATAGCCATGTGACCCTCCAAGTGAAGATGACAGTTCTTGGCACATAGGCTGTCATTTATCCTTTCTGCACCTGTGGCAGACAGCACCAATTGATCAAGACACACTTTCTCAATGAACCAAGCCTTGTATGCAGAGTTCTATTCAGGAGTGCCTCAGGCAGCCACCAATCATCAATGGAGGTTAGTGTGTTAAGATAAAATCTGGAGGTTAGTGTGTTGAGATAAAATCTATTTGCCAAATTAGGCAGTTTCTACTACCTTCTAGAAATGAAAAATGAGGATTTAGCACACTTACACTATTCCTCCTATAACCCTCTCTCTTCCCAGGATTTTTTGTTCTGGTATTGCTTACGTTTGTCCCTTCAATGTAGCTAAATTCCTTTTTTGTTGTTGGTCCATCAGATTTTATTTATTTTTTATTTATTTTTTCCATCAAGTTTTAGCACTATTTCTTGACTCTCCACTTTGTAAGAAGAGGATATTAAGTTTCTTATAGTTCCCTTCATCTTTCTTCTCCCACTTGGCCTTCCAGCAGCCATCAAGCTAGACGTTTATATTGTTATGTTAACATTTACATCCTGACTTCACATAGCATGTCACGGAGATCGCCCACCCCCAGCAATCTATCTTCTTTACTCTGTTTAATTTTTCTTTATACTGTTTTTTTTTTTTTTACCACCTGATATATTACATATTTATTTGTTAATTTTCTTGCCCCAGCTAGGATTCAAGCTTCATGGAAGGAGGGAATTTGATTGCTTTGATTAGTTGCTATATCCCTAGCATGTAGGACACTGCCTGTGCAGAGTAGGTGAGGCGCTGAACAAATGCTTAAGGATTAAATGAATTCTAAACTGGCTCCAGACTCCAGTTAATTTTATTAGCAGAACCAACCCTTTGTATCTGAGGAAGGTATCTGTCACTGTGATGTGAAAGGACTATCTCAACTTCTGGTCCACTAAGGTATAAAACTACCACTGAAGGCATTCTCTAAACCATTAACCCTTTATAACAAATGCCTTTTAAGTGATTGTCTAGCTTTATGTTTGTAGAGGGTTTTGGCTTCCAGAGGGAATGGAACCTGTAACAGTCAAGTTTTGATGGGAAGGAGGAGAAAGAAGGGAGATTCAGAACATACAGTTACTTAGAGAAGTAAATCCCCCGGAATTTGTGGGATTGTGCAACTCAACAAATAAGAGGAGCATAGAAAAGGAACTTCACCTACCTAAAAATTTGCTATCAGTTGGCTAATGGCAATTGTGTAGCAGCCGCAGGGTGTTGAAGAGATTGGCCTTTAGGCAGCCAGACCTGGATTCCAATTCCTGGCTGTGACTTTGGATGAGTCACTCAACATCTCTGAAAGTTAATTATTACTATTTACAAAGCTGCCCCATGCCAGATAACATCTGCACATTCCTAATCAAATACAAAATGGAAAAAGTCTCGGGGTGCTTTGGGGAAGACAAGGAGACAAGGGCTGTACTTGTTCAGTTTTTAGTAATGAGTGGTTTAAATAATAAAAGCCTTTCTTTATCCCACAACAAGAAGTCTGATGCCAGATCATTTTAGGGTTATGTCAGGAGCTCAACAATATTGGTAAATAAGGTCAGAGTTTCTGCAATTCTTTTGGCTTTTTTCTTAGAATCAAAGATGGTTGAAGTGGCTTCAAGCAGATATCCTTGCATGAAGGTGAGGGGGGTAGTGGGAAAAGAGTTCTCTTTCGATTACCAGGGAAGAAACTCCTTTCACAAATCCCCAGCAAATTGTGTTTATGCTTTATTGACTAGCATTGTATGACTTGACCACTCCTACCCAAGAGGATGTTGGGGAATGAGTATGTGCCATTTAAAGCCAGGGTTGTAAGATTGACCATTGAATAGAGAACTAAACAATGCCTACCACAGGGATCAAGGGACTAAAGGAATATGTTATTGGAGCAGGTATTTTTATTCATCTTCAATGTGCAGTTTTGAAGGCAACCAGGCAACAGTGGACAACACTAGAAGAACTATCTTTACACAAATCTGAAGAGTAAATTCATCTAGTTTACCGAATAAGAGTTACCATTTCCTATTATGTACTATGCACTTTACTAACATAAGCTTATTTACATTTTCACAACAGAATGGTATAAAGTAGGTAGCATTATCACTCTGTTACAGAGATTCAGAAATATTTAGGAAGTTGCCCAAGGCCCTTCAGCTAGTGAGTGGCCAAGTTAGGATTTAGACTCCGGGTTTTCTGCCTCCTGTTTATAATCCTTCTTCTCCATCACACTCTCTCCCAGTTGCCCACCTGCCCCAGCCAGGAAAGATGGCCTTCCCAAAGGAGTAAGATGGCCAAATTACTCCCTTTGAGGCCCTTTCCAACAGTCATTATCAGACTTTGATGTCTTTAGAGATCATTCAGTTATTTTTATTTTTCTTTCATCAACCTAAAACCATTTTTTATGTGCGTAGGTATGATCCAGTGATTTCTGAATACTTTTATTTTCTTCCATGTTTAATTTTTCTCTCTGACGACTGCACTCTTGTTTGCAGCTCCTGCGGCTGGATAAAAACCAGGGCAATTCTTTGGATGTCAATCATTTTGAAGGGCGACTTGCTTGCATGAATTGGTAAGATCTGAAAGGAGGATAACCACAATGGAGAGGTTGTGGTGAGGCGTCCCAAGGCAGCTGGCAATCTTGAGCATCAAAATGTAATTGCTCTATTTATTCACCCCAGCCTGCCTGCTGTGTTCATCAGACTGCCCAGTGGAACAGAAGGTAATCAGGGCCTAGCCGGCCTCCGAAAGTCAGGCACGTACCGCCAAAGTTAAAAATATGTAAAAAATTACTTCGATGCAATTTGCTCTCATAGAACTCAATTTCAGGATAAGAACAAGAGGAAACAGTGCAAAACTGGGGCACTAAAATTCATCTTCACTGAAGAAAATGCAGGGAGACCTGCGAACATTTAATAACTTCGGTATCCAACCGCTCATAGTAAGTGCTTGCTTAATGCATAGACAAGACAGGGAGATTCAGAAAGCGGACAACTCAAGGCATTTCCATTTTATTTAAGGAACTCTTTGATCTGTTTTGAAATTTAGGATTCTGCTTTTGACTTTGCTAGATAAAGTTGGAGTAGAAATGAATTATTCATATGAAATATTGCCTCAATAACACTGCATCAAATAAACATAATGAAAAGCTGCCCATGTTATATAAGGGAAGCTAAGTCACAACTCCTTTGAATTGCAAAGTTAAGCACTCGGGGCTAGACTCTTTTTCCAGCCTTACTCCCTGGAAGAATCCTCTTAGGAGGATGTAACGCTCACATCCTTTTTATTTCTGGTCAGACATACATTTGTGGGTTATGGGTCTAAACTATAATTCTAACCATGGTGTTATTAAATCTCACAGTCCTAGTACCAATTCTGTCCAATTCTTTGGAGACCAGAGAGCAATTTCCATGAGAATGTATCCATGTCACTCCAAGCATTTTAAGTTGACCAAAGAAATATGGTAACCAGTATGTCCCCTTACTCTATGATTTCTGTATATTATGATATTTCCAGCATTCGTGCCTTAGAGTGAAGATATTAAGGCAAACAGTACTTAAGTTTCTTTTCTGAAGGTGCTTTGTCCAATAGATCGAGAGAGAGAAGGATAAACTGAACCTAAACAAACAGTGCATGTCAGGGGAATTGAGCTCTGCTGAGATTCAATAGATAACACTTGAATTCTTGCTGACAATTCAACTTTAAAGAATTGTAGTTCAATAAAGATATAGGAAGTAGCCAGAGTCAGCTCTGGGCAAAATGGTCAGGAAGGCAGAGTTTGTCTTCAGCCTTGCCCCTTGTCCCCTGTCCTCTATCATTTGGATACTTGAGACCCCACAGGAGCAGGCCCATCGCACTGAAGTGGGAACTCAGTGGTTTCTGAACACTGCCTCAGGGTCACCAAGGGGTAAAATTACATTTGTGGATGGCACTGGAGACCTGAACTGGAGACTGTGGCTGTTGAGGTGCCGGGCCAGGATGTGCATGTAGAAGAAGCTTCCTCTGGTACTGTGATGCTCAGTCAGCCCAAGTTGCCACCAGAGGAGTGAGGAGGCTGAAGCTTTGCAGTTGGCCTGGGGGTCACCTTGGGCAAGGTCATTCAGTTCCTGCATCTGTAAAATGGTGGTAAGCATGCCTGTCTCTCAGGGTGGCTGTGAGAATTCAGTGTGAACTCCATGTAGCCACTCTAGCACAGAGTGATTCCCACACCCTGATTTCCAGCCTCAGGATTAGAGACTCTGGAGCCATGTATTGGGACCCTCAAATTTTGAGTCTAGGTTATAAAACAAGAATGGTAATACCTACTGATGCTGTCTCAGAAAATTGTTCCAAGAAATAAATGAGATAGGGAAAATGGTTTGACTTCTATTTCATATTAAATAAATAAGTATACAGACTAACGATTATATTATGTAACAACATATTTACTTAGATATTAAAAGTTATAAATACATGTACATAGAAAATAATATATGAATATAAAAATAACTGTAATGGTAGATACATTTATTGAGCACGGACCATGGAGCAGGTGCTGTATTTGGTATTTCAACTTAGAGCAACTGATTCTCAAAATAAAATATCTATTGTTTATTGAGGACTCTTATGGGCCTACCACTCTGCAAGGTGTTCTCTGGCACTAAAATAAAAAACTATGACCCAGGTACCACTCCACATGCTGTATATGTATGAATTGATTTAATGCTCATAACTATTAGAAAGTCTTTTGTCCCCCTCTCTCTTTATTTATTTATTTTTTAATGTTATATTCAAAATATGTAAGTGGTTCCCATATCCCCCCACTCCCCCCTCACTCTACTCCTCCCACATCAACAACCTCTTTCATCATTATGGGACGTTCATTGCATTTGGAGAAAGTACTTTTTATTAATGCCATTTCACAAATGAGAAAAATGAAGCCCAGAAGAATTAAGTAGCATTCCCAATGTCACACACTTAGTGTTGGAACTATGATTTGAACCCAGACATTCTGGCTCTGGAATTGGCTTTAAACTACAATTCTAAATAGTATATATGATATGAAATATTTGTATAGTATAATGTCTAATAAATATTTGTCAAATGAATGAATAAAACTTCCTTAGAACGTTGTGTCTTCTGAAGACAGTAACATCAGATCCAGGGAGAGAATTGCCTGACTTCACATTCCCATTTTTCCTGATCAGATCCAATCTAGAATACTATGCTTAGTTCTCGGTATGTGATTTTAATGGCAATTGACATTTCCCCTCCCTCCCTTCCTTGTATGTATTAAGGATCTACTATGTGCCAGGCATAACAGTAAAAATGGCAGACATGGCTTTGCCTGCAGAGAGTTAATGATCTGGTGAGGAAGCGAGATGCATGCAATGAATGTCAGGCCTGGGGAACTGCGGGATACAAAGGGCGTGCAAGGCGGTCGGTCCTAGGGGTCAGAGAGTATGTCCTTGAGGAAACTCCATCTCAACCAAGACTTGAAGCCTGCGTGGATGTTAGCCAGGTGATGGGGCTGTGGGTAAAGACTTTGGAGCAAGGAAACAGCATGGGCGAAGGCCTGGAGTGTTTTGGAAATCGGAAGACCTTTTCTGTGCTTGGGCCTAATATTTCCAAGGGGGAGGTTGGATAGGGATGAGAAGGGTGAGGTATGATGAGGAGACATCAGAACATAAAGAGTTGATGTCAGGGTGATAAAGGGTTTGAACTTTAAGCTCAGAGCAATCGGGAGCTATTGAGAGTTTTCGGCAGGGGTGTGTGGCCTGGCGAGATTTGTATTTTGGTGACAGTATAAAATAATCATTGGAAGAGAACAAGAATGGAGGCAGAGAAATTCAGGAGGGAGCTGCTTCTAGAAGCCAGGCAAGGGATAACTGTGGCCTGGACCAGGATGGGGCTAGGGGCATGAAGACGTATTTAGTAGGTCCCATCAACATGACTTGGTGATTGCTGAGATGTGAGGAATGACTAAGGGAGAGAGACCTTCGGGAAACTCCTGTGAAGAAAGTTCAGGATTGAGGATATTTAGGCTGGAGAGGTAGAGTGAAGAGGAGGCATGACAGTTGTTTTCAAATATTTAGCATAGCATAGCTTTAAAATGGTTTTGATGATGAATTTTATTGCCTCCTTCTGAAAGGGGGGACCTGATAGGAGTCCATCAATGAATGCAAGATACTGACATTCAAAATAAGCCAAGCACACCTGTTCTATAAATACAAGCATTGCATCTCAGAGCTGTGAGAGACCTGAGAGTGTTCCCAACCCAAATATTCCTGACCACAAACCCAGGGGTGAGGAAGAGTAGCTGGGTGTGAAGAAAAGCGCCCCCGGAGCTGCAGCTGTCTGATGTCAGTGCCGGCTGCACGTGGGGGCGTGGTTAGCGCTTCTTGGGGCTCCTGAGGGCAGAACCAAAAGTTACAGGGGGCAGGAGTCATGATGCCAAGGAATAACCTTCTGACAGTTCACCTGCAGTTGTTTAAATGTGGTGAGCTACTCGTTCCTGGGTATGCGCCAGCAGATCTGGCAGTGCAGCAGTTGGGCACGGTTTCCTGTTGGGAGTTACATTATACGACATCTAGTGTGCCTTAGGTCTGTCTGTGAATAAATAATTGTGGAGAATTACACCCCCTACCACCCAGGGGACATGTCTATCTCTCACGTGGGCATACCATCCCAAGACAGTATGAGGAGATGGGCAAGATGATAATTTTAGGAGCCTCCGAGTCTTTCCAAAGTGTATCATTGTTTTGTCCTTCCAGACATTTGTCATTTTTATGGATGTATTACACTACGGTCTCTTGAAATTGTCTTTGGTTCCCTAAACAAAACTGGAAAAAGAATTCACATTTTATCAAGCAAAAACTACCTCAGCCAATCCTTTTACCTAGAAGTTTGTTTTATAGTTCAATACATGATTTCAATTTGGGGAAAAAAATTAAGGAAAATCCAGAGGAAAAATATTATATCAACTCTGCCGCTAGCTTGACTACCATACAATAAAGAGGCAGAGAATCAATGCGATGTTAAGGCTCAAAGTGAGCATGAGTTATATGTGCCGTTTACAGTTCCTTTTGAGAGCACTTACATGTTCTTTATAATATGAACAAATGGTTACTGAGGACCCCACTAAAGCTGTCAAATTCATTTTACTTATGTCCAAGATTTTACTTAGGTTCGCTAAGTAAATAGAAGCCCATCACCCCACATGCTGCCTTCCTTCCTTCCTCAGGGTTATGCATTTAAAAGCATTCTCAACAGGAAATAAAAGTTTCATTAGTGCTTGGAAAATAAATTGGTGAGGTGACAGATTCCATGATTTGATGGAAGCTCAATTATAATTGTATAACATAATATAGCAAGTGCAGATGAAATCCTATTAAGGTCTGGAAATCCAATATCTCATCTCTATGACTTTTAATTGATCTTTACACATATTGTCATTGCAGTCAAATATTTGAGTTGATTCCGGTACACATAAACAAATGTAAGCACATTAACTCTGTTAATAATTTTAGCAAGTAATCTGTATTTCCCATTAGACTGTCTTCAGTTTTGCCTTGGCATAATTAAAGATATCACCAGTGATAAGCCTAATGTGTTACTTAAAGTATGCAAGTATTGAAGTCTTGCTTTTATCATTAAGTACATCGTGATGTAATCTGTGTTGCTGTCATTAAAAAATTAGATTTTCTCTAAGTCTCTGAAGGCAACTGGGATAGTGGTGGGGAGAAGTAGGCCGGGTGGGATGGTGCAGAAACTGCTGATGAAGAGTCGAAAATCTGAGTTCCAGTTAAAGACCCATGTGAAGTCTTTCACCTAGCTGATTCTATTTCATCACCTCCAGTTACAAAGATGTGGCCCTAATTTTTCTTGCTTGGTGCTTATATTCTGCTTTCCTTGAGACAGATACTAATTCCCCCTTTTGCTAATAATGGATAGTTGGATATAAAAACTGTTGCCTTTATGTTCATTTCTGCTCAAATTTCTTAGAGCTGGACGACATAAGTTAGGTATGTGGAGAAGAGGTGGTCAAGGAATGTCTTTCTCTTGCTCTTTGTGGTATCTACAACACCAGACACAGTACCTGGCATGTACTTAATCAATATTTGTTGTGCGAATAAATAAATAGATGAATGAATGCATTCTAGCCATTCTGCCTTCCAGTGGAGATGAAGATTGGCTGGGCACCCCCGTCTGACATCCTTCAGCTAGATGAAAACATCATTAGGCCACCTCTGAAAAGTACACTGTTAATGGCATGAGATGAAATGCCTTCTCCTGTCCTTAATGAAATGCAAGTGAATCTAAACAAACCTCAGCCTCCTGGCCTGGTTCCTGATATTTACCTATTAAGCAGAACACAGCACGGAGACGCTCCACTTAGTCAAGGGCAGGCGGAGACTTAATTTGTTAGTTTCCAGCCTGTTCAAAGTGGGAACTATTTGCGTGATACAAATATGACATTTGAGAATGCTCTTTGAGTACTCAGAGAACATTAAAATCTAAACCGTGCTGTAAACAAAAACAACTTTTAATACCAGCTATGACTAATCCAGTGCTTCTGTTCATCAGGGAGAACAAACATTCTGATTTACAATCAAATATCTAAAATTACCATGAAACCTGGAGAAAAATCCTTCCTGGCATGAGATCTTATCAGCCTATAGAATAGATAAGATTCATTCCTTGATAGACACTCTTCCATGCACAGGTGATCGCAGTAAGCAGGTTTTTTCAGGGTGATTTTAAGCAAATGAGAAGCTTGGGGGGGTATCTGTTTAAGTTCATCACTTTCTAAAATAGGCTGCATATATTAGCATATTCTTGATTTATTTTCATTTCACCGATTCTTTTTTCTTTTGATGGGGGGGTGGGTAGTCTGCTGCTCATTTCACCTGATTTGCTTTTGAAACGAAGAACACTTTTCTTCTGTAGGTGTCCTTTGAAAATAGTCTCCTGTACATTAACAGCAGCAACAAAAACCCAGCAGCAAAATTCTAATAGCATGCCTTTATCAAGGGCAAAAGTCCAACAGAGAAATTCTAATACTAGTACTCTTACTCCTGTATCTAAACTTCTAGGAGGAACGTGGAGAGAAGCTCCATGAGAGTATCAGGGATTCCTGTAGTCAAAAAAGATCAACTCCAAGGTGACACCAGCCTCTCTCAGATTAGTGACCTTTTGCTTGGTTTTGCTTGTTTACACAAGCACAGGCTTCTGACATATTCCCTGAGACATTAATTCTTCTTTGCTTGGCACATCACCAGCAAAATAAAAAAGAGAGAAAGAGAGAAGCTCTCATTTTATCTTTGTGCTGCTTAAATATTTATGTTCTAATTTGTTATTGACTTCATGTGAAGTTTTATCAAAATATAGATGGAAAAATTTAAAGATCGCTCCTGGGAGAGCTCTTAATCCATTTAAAAATAAATTTCTAATGGCCAGATTTTCTGGGCTTAAAACATGAAGCTATGGAAGAAAGCAAAACCAAACAGGCCCCGTTTATATGCCGACATTTGTAGACAAGGATAAAGGAAACTTGGTAATGAAAATGCTAATCAAATATCATTGCAAACGCACCATCTTTTTTTCTTTTTTTTTCAATATTTGATGGAAGCCTTTACTAGATTTCTATTTTAATTACTTACATTTATGAAAAATGAAACTTAATTAAAAACACCCTAGGGCAGACCCTTGGGGAAGGGGTCTTTGCTGTATTACACCTCCAGTTTCGATTTTACTCTTAGAACGCTCAAGCCTTCTGTCTTAGTTTGCCACAGTGCTGTCAATGTAAAGTACCAGAAATAGGTTGGCTTTTAAAATGGATATTTTATTTAGGGTAAAACTTGCAGTTCTGAGGCCTTGAAATGTCAAAATCAAAGCACCATCAGAGACGCTTTCTCCTCAGTCAGTTGCTGGTGATCCTGGTGTCCTGCCACAGGGCGAAGATGGCAGTCAATCCCTGCAGAGGTCCCTGCCTTCCCCTCCAGAATCTACCATCTCCTGGAGCTCAGCTGTGGGCAGTCGGGCATAGGGCTTGTCTCTCTTTGGGCCTCCTCTCTCAGTCTTGGCTGATCCATCTTCTTCCTGAGTTCAGCTGTGGGCTCTCAGGCATTATGGCTCAACTCTTAGCCTGGAGTTGCTCCGTGGGCCCGACGTCTTCAGGGCTTTGTGCTTAAGCTTTGGCTGCTAGTGTTACTGTCCTCTCTCACATGGCAAGATCAAAATTGTCAGCTTTCTTTGTCTGTTTCTCTTTCTCTGTGTCTCCATTTATATAGTTCCAGTAAGAAAGTGGAGACTCAACCTGAGTCATGCCTCACTGATGTAGTCCAGTCAAAAGGGGTCTACGTTCACAGGAATGGATTAGTTAAAAAACATAATCTTTTCCATTTTGAAGTCATAAAATAACTTCAAACTATCACACTTTCTTAGACATAATTATATGTTAAATGCAAGGAGAGGGTAATATGTATGCCAAAGGACTGAATCGCTAATGGTGAAATTTCAGAGACCCAAAGAGAAATAAATTTGGACAAATTATATGCACACATATTCTTTTAAATCTAGCCATATGGATAAAACTTTCTTCACCTGTCCTTGAGGCACTTCTGCTATGCACCCAATGCCACTGCTACTTTTACTACCCAATTTGCATTTTCCATCCTTCTATTCTGAAACCTTATTGGTTTTATGTTTTTGATAAAAGTTCTTTGAAGGTCTTTATCTAGTTGAGGAGACTGTTGAATAGGGGCTTCAAAATTCTAAGCCATAAAGATTTACTTTATGGGCAAGAAGTAGTATATATTTTAATTTTTATAAAACTAGGCAGTGCTGTATGTATTTTGATTGCTAGAAGTTTCTCTTCTTTGCTTACACCAGAGTTTCCCATGTTCTGGGCTTCAGATCAAACCCAGTTCATTGCAAATTTTTACTGGTATTCAAGTCAAGCATAAATTTGAAAGAAGGAAAGAAAAATCTCTGTGTACTATACCCCCAAATTCTTGTCTGGCCTTACCGAGGTGGGACACAGCTCCTTGGGGAAAATGGTCTCTGCCAAAGAGACAGGCAGAGGGCAAAGTTTTATGACCTTGCACGGAAACAGGGTCTGCTCATAATTGCCTAGCCTGGGCTCAAACCTAGGTCTGCTTCAGTTAACTGACAGACATGACCCTGTCCCAAGGATGTTCCACACACTGACACATACCTTAGGTAAGCTACACCTTCCTGAGCTAAGCAGAAATGACAGAGTTTTCAAGAGAGGATGCAAGGTGAGTTCCAGTGGGGACTGGGGTAAGTAGGGGTTCTGGAACCCCTGCCCCTGCAACTCGTCGGGGACATGATAACATGGTGGCGCGGTCACCCAGGGCCAAGCTTTCTATTCATCTCAGGCATCAGAAATGTGCAGTCACCCTGGAACTGTGTATGGTGACCTGGCTGTGGCCCAGGGGAGACTGAGTGAGGCCAGGCTAGCCGAGGCAACCTGCAGGTGTCACACATCTTGCAGTCTAGGGGGTGGAGACAGGGCTGCTATGTTGAACATCTCCAGGAAGTACCAAAGCAAAAGGTGCATCCTGGCGACTGGCTGTGCTCAGGTGGCACAGCCACGTGGCGAGACGGAGAGCTGCCATCAGGTTTGTGCCTTAGAAAGATCACAACAGAAATAGATGGTGCTGAAGTGATAAAGCAAGAGAGAAGCAAGTTAAGCAAGTTACTTAGCAAGATGGAGGCAATTACCTAAAGAAGTAGGTAAAAGAGTAAGAGACGGGAGTGGAAGGTATGTAGAGGGAGGGGATATTTGTCATTTTAAGACTTCTGTTCTTACGTGACTTTTAAAAATCAAGTATATGTATATATATGTGAACAGTATTATGTACATACATCCATGTACCTATATATGTATATACGTGTATATATGTATGTGTGTGTGTGTGTATGTACTTTTTGAAGAATGAGGGGATGGTGACCCTGGGAACAGTGTGCAGCAAGTATTGGAGGAAAGAGACCCATTGGCGGGCACCCCCTGCAGTGATGGCGACAGTGAAGCCTCGGATCTGAGCCAAGGCCGAGTCGGTGGGCATGGGATGGATTGATGTGAGAGATGCCCAGGACGGGGAACAGGACTTGGTGCTCACAAACTCAGGTGAGCTCTGCCCCAAGTTGTCAGCACACCTTGGCTGCCTGACCTCCGGCTTGGTCTTCCTCCCCCCAGGTGGGGGCTGCTGAGTTGGAGCAGGGATGGGAGGGAGAGGAGTAGCCTGGAAAGCACGGGAGGGAACCAAGGGCCCGCGGTCTACGCTGCTGGAAGAGAGTGCTTCTTTCTCTTATCTCTATGGGTACCCATTCTGGAGCAGAGGTTTATGATTCATATTCTCCCCAATATCTACCTTTCACCCCTTCCCCAAATAGACACACAGGCACAAGGCTTGGGGTGTGTTCGCTGGCTCTCTTTTGCTTTCCCCTACTTGTATTTCCATTAAGTAATTAATGAAAGGTATTTTTGGTATGTGTATGTGTGCGTGCACTGCGAGGGTTGGAGAGGGGGCTTAGGGATTCCGAGGTGATAACACAAAAGGTTCTGAGAATATATATTTATGTGTGTTTTAGTTTGGCAGGAGCTGCTGGAAACAATATCCCGGCAATGGGCTGCCTTTTACAATGAGGATTTATTAGGTTAAAGGCTTACAGTGCTGAGGCTGTGGAAGCGGCATGTCAAGCCTTCCTCAGAGCAGCCTTTCCCCCCGGTTGCTGTGGGTGGCCAGGCGCAAGGCAGAGCACAATGGCGGCGGCTCGTCCCGCTCTCTCCTGGGCCTTGTTGCTTTCAGCTTCTGGCTAAAGAGGATTTCTCTCAGTCTCTGGCTCCTGCTTCTGGTGCCTCTCTGTCTCTGCGGCCTTCTCTCTGGGCCTGTGGCATTTTATTCCTCCATCCATAAGGGACTCCAGTAAGAGGATTCAGACCCACCCTGGTCCTGCCGTCTAAACAGAGGCCCTTAATGACATAATTTCATCGAAAGATCCTCCCCCAGGAGGTTCACACGCACAGGAAGGGATTAGCTTTAAGAACAGGAGATTCTGGGGTCCACAAAAGCCTCAAACTGTCACAGTAGGTATTTAGTTTCTGTCAATGGATAATCTATATTATTGATCTTCTACTATAGCTTCATTTGGGGAACCTAATTTGGGTCTGGCAAAATTACTTCCAGGAGTTACAAAAGCTCCTTCTGCCAAATCCCAGGGGGGCAGGAATCACTTCTGATGATCTCATTCATCTGTCAACATTGAGAATTTGTAATCCAGATACTGTATGTTCGCTCTCAGTACCCATTCCAAAGCCTTTACTCTTGCCTCCATTTATAGAAGCTGCAAAGCTAAATGCTTGGATTTTCAAATTGCCTTAAAGCTAGAGGTGGCCATTTAATGCTGTTCTGGCCAATGAAACATAAATAGGAAGGCTTACTTGAAATTTCTGGGCCCAACTTTGCTTGCTTGATGCAATGGACATTACTATCTGCCTTTATTCTATACCCCTACTTCCTTTTTCTTACCTGGAATAGAGATGTGATGGCTAGAGATGTAGCAGCCATAAAATGATCATGAATGTAAGGCCAAAAGAATTACAGAACGCATTGTCCTAGTACCCTTGAGCTGCTGAACCAACACTGGCCACCACTTTCCAGACTTTCTGTTGAAATCCCAGCATTAGATTTTCTAAAACTTACAACCAAATCCAATCACTGATTGAGACAGGCAGGCATTAGGAAAATAGCAGAAACAGGACAATATAGAATATCTGGCTCATGGTTTTGTAGGCAGGGTAACTCTCCAGGAGTTGAGGCCTTAAAGTACTGCCTTCCACAGTCTTACCCAGGAAGCTCAGGGCTCATTACTTGCAAGAGAAGTCTGGAGTACAGAGGCTGAGGAAACATGGTTATGAATACAGAATCTGTGGCAACTCCAGTGTTAATCCTGCAGGCTTGAAATAAATTATGCTCTGTTTCCATCAGACGTAATCTTTACTAAAGCAGCATTAATACCTATTTATATTTTCCTATCAATATTTCATAAATTTGAAGAAAAGTAGCTTGAAAGAATTTAGATGATTTTTTTCTGTGTGTGTGCTTTCAGAGGCATCAATTATGGCTGTGGGGCACCTTCAGCATTGCCAAAAGCGGCAATAAATTCCCTAGTTCTAACTTTAAGGATTTTAGAAATGCTAATATTGGATGTGTATGAATGATTGCCCTTGCTCTAAAACAGCAGTATTCTTTTAAAGAGTAAACGAAATCCTCATTCAACTTAAAAATGGGTGATAACTTTTTTGGCTTGGCTTAGCAGAGGTGTGGGTGGGGGGACTTTGAGGGTTTTGTGAACTTCTTAATTGTTTTTAATTTAGTTTATCACTGGGTAAAGCATTAGATAGGAGAAATAAGAGTTTTAGTATCATCACCTTATTTTTCTCTAAATATTTCACTTCTGCTACTTCATATAATCCTTATAAAAGCATTATTTGGCAGTTAGTTCAATTGTAACTTTTGCAAATGGTGAAAACAAGGCACAAAATGCTGTCTTTTTGCTGGGCTTGAGAGTGGCCCAGAAAGACAAAACGATTCAAAATTGACATAAAATTGGAAATCTATAGATCACACCTTCCTGTCCTCTAAGCTTGACAATATTTTCTTAAATTAACTTAATCCATTGCCCTTCATTCCATTCTTTAAAAAAAACCCAAAGAATGAAAGTGTTTGTGAATCTATTTTCTTTTTGCATCCAAACGGGAATCTGCAGTGGTAAGAAAAGAAATGAAGAAGGATGGAGGGTGGCAGCTTTTGAGTCCCTCTCGAGAGCCATGAAAATGTGGAAGCTACAATGGACATCATTCTAGGGACCCTTGTGGTAGTTGGAGGCTTTTGTGGAGACCCAGAAAATTATATTCTTAAATTAATTCATTTCTGTGGGTATGAATGTATTGTGAGACCTTTTTATTTAGATTCCATTAAGGGCCATTTGGTTAGATTACTTCAGTAAGGTGTAGCCCAGGTTGGGTCTTGATCCTCTTACTGGAGGTCTTTAGAAACAGAATGAGATGGAGAGAAAGACACAGAAGCTCAGAGAGAAAACGCCACAGAGACAGAGAAACCTCCAGAAGCTGAAATCATCAGAACAGGGGAAAGATAAAGCCACAGGAGCAGAGACAGTTGGAGAAAGCCAGAACTGAAAGCAATGAAGTCTGAGGGAGAAGACAGAGACCGACAGACACTGCCAGTGCACCCTGCCATGTGATGGGAATCCAGGGTCTACAGCTGTTGTGCGGGGAGAGAGCTTCGCCTGATGCCTTGAGTTGGACATATTTCTCAGCCCTGGAACTGTAAGCTTATAAGTTACTAAATCCCCATTGTAAAAGCCAACCCATTTCTAGTTAGCTTGCCTTGGCAGCCTTAGCAAACTAAAACAGACTGCTTGCAAGAACTTCATGAGAATTGTATTGCTCGTACCTTACAGATGAAGGGATAGGCTCTTGTCACTTTCCAAGATGACACAGCTAGTAAATATGGAAGAGTAATCATATCCAGGAATATATGTTTTCAGGGTCTATGATATTGCCAATATACTATGACTAACAGTTTGGTCTAAGGGATGATATGGAAGGGATGGGAAACATGTTTGTATGAAAAACAGGTTTCTGCTTTCTTAGTAGCTACCAAAGGGCTTCGATTAGAACCATATTTTGGTTTGCTTAGAACAACTACACAGTACGTCAAGGTTTGGCATTTTGATTCATCTCCTTCATGCTCTGAGTTGTGTTTTTATGGTTGTATTTCTTTTGTTCTCTTACCTAGTTGTTATGTTATCATGATTATGTATTTTTGCAAGTAAGGTCTCAATCTTTATTGGAAAAGATGTGAGCATAAATAAATAACAAATAATTTATTATATTTTATAAAAACAACAAAATGCACCTATTGTTTTCTGATTTTCTTTAGTTCTTTGTCTATGTTTCCATTTAGTCTTTGAGCATATTTAGGATTTTTTTTCAGAGCCTTCCCTGGAATTTCCCAGATCTGTTCCTCCTCATTGATGCCTTCTAAAGCTCTAATCTTTCCCTTTGCCTGGGACATCATTTCTAATTTCTTTGTATCTTTGGTAACCTTTTGTTGAATCCTGGATTTTGATATTTTAATGTGTTACCACTGGAATTTAGACTCTGAAGTGTTTTTTCCTTAAGCTTCTATCTAGCTAATATTACAGATCTTTCCTTGAATATCAGGAACTAAGAAGAGAAAAAAAGAAAATACTTTTCCCAGTCTTTGAAGTTTGACCTCCCTTTTCCTTTTCTAAATTTGGGAGGGGGAATTAATGGAATAATGGAATATTTCTTTGTATTTTTAATGTAATATGGGGAGTATGTTATGATCCTTTAATAGAGTCTCTCAGCTTCTCTGACTAAAGCAAATGGTGATTTGATGTGGCAGTGTCCAATTCTTGCTTTCTCATTGGGAATGGGTGTGAGTTTTGTGGAAGTGCCCATGAGACTGCCTCACTACAAGTGTTTGAAATGGGAAATATTTCTCCCACAGGTAGATACTCTTTTTTCTATATTTCACATGTTTTCCAAGTTCCTATAGGGAGGCTGTTATCTCTACATAGCAGCAGGCATGGGGTCCTTCCCAGTACTGAGTAGAAGTTGAACACCCACAGGGATGCTATCACAAAGAACCACAAACAAGGTGACTTAAAACAACAGAGACTTCTCTTGCACACTTCTGGAGGCTAGAAGTTCAAAATCAAGTTATAGGCAGGCTCTGATGGCTCTAGAGCCGAATCCTTCTTTTCCTCTTCCAGCTTCTGGTAATTCCTGGCTATCCTTGGTGTTCCTTGGCTTGCAGACACATCACTCCAATCTCTGCTTCCACCTTTACCTGGCTGCCTTTTCCCTGTGTGTCTCCATCTTCACATGGTGTTCTCTTCTCTGCATCTCTGTGTCTATGTCTCTTTTCCTTATGGGCACCAATCATATTGGATTAAGGGCCCACCCTACTCCAGTGTGACCTCCTCATAACCTAACAAATTACATTTGCAATGTCCGTATTCCAAATAAGGTCTTATTCTGAGGGAGTGGGGGTTAGAGCTTCAACATATCTTTTTTGGGGGGGACACAATTCAACCCATAACACCCCATTTCCAAGAATCTGTCTTACCTGAGTTATCCCCTTTGCTAGAGCTTCATTAATGGGTGTTTGATAGGGCTTTGATAGTTTTAAACAGAACTTAAACTTAATTTAGTACCAGAGTCTAGAAGATTTTAATGGTGCAGAATTAAATCAAGAATCAAACAATCTGATCCTTAAAATCAATGGTAAAGAAAAGAAAGCCATGTTATCATAAAATGAATGATAACTTTAGGACCAAATTCAAGAAAGATGAAAGTTGTATCCCAAGTTATTGAAATGTTACTTCACCATTCAAGTATAACCTCCAAACTCCCTATACTATATAAAATCCTAATTTACGTAGAAGATAAAGCAGTGGGTACTTACTACATTTATTAAGAGATTTATCACAAAATGTAATTGCAATGCAAACTATTTCTACCCACATAAAATATTCAATTAAAAAATATTGGACAAAGTTCGAAGAACTTATCCATGTAATCAAATGAAATCCATCCTTCCTCCCTCCTTCCCTTCCTTCCTTCTTGCCAGGATTCCTCCCCCCTTCATTTTTTCTCTTCTTCCTCTCCTCTCCTCTCCTCTCCTCTCCTCTCCTCTCCTCTCCTCTCCTCTCCTCTCCTTCCTCCAACACATGTTAATTAGAGCCTCTAGATGCACCACAGTTATAGCCACCTTAAGAGGAAGCATAATTAATCCAGCCATCTTTGATTATCAAACACCTTGGGGAAATAACTAGCAAAAGGTTGGAAATCCAGGAATTTTGAATGTGAAAATTGAATGTCAGCCCCCAATTGCCAGTGGGAAAAGTAATTCAGGAAAGAGGTTTAACTTGGTAAGGGTCAGATGACTTTTGATAATAGAATGTTTACCTCAAAAATCCACCATATTTTGTGCCTTAGAGGAGTACACTTTGGTGGAAATTATGCATTTATTGATTTCAGTGTTCTATATCCTAGATTTGGCCTCAACTTTAAAATTTTTAATTCTCCCTAATGAATATACATGATATATATCATTGACATTTCTTTAATGAATTTAAATATTGCTATAAGAGAGTAACGAAGTGACTATATATAGTAATTGTCTTCTGCAAAGAGTAAATTTTTGTTGATTATAACTTTATTGCATATTTTTAATGTCTAGACAGTGCTAAAATTTCATTTTATAGATACTTTTATACATTGTATCTCTTAGAGTAGTGATTTGTTTGTATTTTTCCCAAATTATTTGTGCTGCTACATCAGGAAATTGAATAATGATTTTGTAATTTTCTTTATTAAAAAAAGCTGAAGCAGTTGTTTTGAACTAGTGGGAGATGAACCATCTCTAATTCAGCATGTTAATCATGGATGCTTGAGGGGAGTATTTTAGAATCAAAGTATTAAGAATAATTATTATCTCCCCAAATAATAGGTATCCATTCTTTTTGTGTGTGCAGGCATAGGTGTGTGTGTGTGTGTGTGTGTGTGTGTGTTTCTGGTCAATTGAAGAAATGGAGATTAAGTGTTCCCTATGTCCAAGAACTTGTGCCAGAGACACAAAAGTCCTCTATCAGCATCCTGTCTACTATGATAGTAGAAAGTCTAAGATAAGTCCTTTCAAAGAGATTGAAATAAAGGCTATAGAGATTCACAGAAGAGAGTCAACACATTTTGTCGAAATGCACGCAGGAGTTGATATTGAGATTAGGGATGCATACATTTTGAGTGGGAATTGAATGTTCCCTCTTCCATGTTCCTGCATCCCCATTATATTTGTTTCATTCTTCTTTAGCACACGTCACTATTTGTATTTGCTTATTTGAATACTATTAAAGCTGCTTGAGGACAGAGACCTTGTCATAATCATATTTGTTCCAAATACTGGTTATTCCTTTGTATCCTTTGCAAGTAATATACATAGTTGTTGCTAAAGGAATGCTTATTTAATTGAATTTAACACAGTACAAAGAGAAAATTATGCAGAAGCTCAGAGCTCTCATTGTGCATGGGTTAAAATGTCTTTGATGAGGATTTAAGAATAACAGATAAAGGCTATGGAAATAATTAGTACTTTCCTCTGAAAAGCAGTCAGGGTATAGACAGAAAGGGATATGATCAGAACCTATGAAAATGTTTTTGAGTAGCAAAGGGGTATGGCAGGATGCTCTTGTGTTTAAATACACAGGAGGAAAAAGGCAAGTGGTGCTTGTAATAGTTAAGTAATGACTGGAGTACTTAACTGAACCCATGAGTATATATTCCATTTAACTTTAGCTAAGGATTAACTACATGAAAGGCACAGTGCTAGGCAATGTTATATGGTATGAAAGGATAAAGGAGACTTGGTCTCTGTTCTCAAGGAGCTTTTCAAAATATGTTACATGAGAAGACTATTATCAGCTTTGATTCTCATGCTCCTGCCTTCTACGTTGCTCATAACTGGGGAAGTTGATTCTCCATATCCAGCATCAAACATATCCTGATTCTAAAAGTAATCCTGAGCAAGGTAGAAAGAAAACTTCACTTGCACTATTCAGAAATCCTTGAAAATGAATCCCACTCCTTGACCTGGCATCCAGGACCCAGAATCCAGCCATGGCTGCTGAGACACTGTAGCTTCCTTGAATCTCTTCTTGGCAGTTAGACTTCGGATGGACACTGCTTTGTGGCAAGGCAAGAGTTATAGTCTTTGCTTTGCTGTCTCTTTAACTCCTACCTGGAGGCTCCTGCCTTGGTCCCACTCTTGCCCCCACTCTTTTGTCAGCTGTATCTCTCTGGTGCTCTGACCCCAGGCATCAGTCTGTTTGGTTCCTTCTAATCCCCTTCCCTGGGGTCTGAGCATCATCCTGTGTCTTAGACTATAAACTTCAGTTCTATAGGGAATGGGCATATCTGCTAGGGAATGGGCATATCTGCTAGGAGTGCCGTTACCTTTCTCTTCCCATTTATTGAGAGCTCCATCTTTCCTCCTATTTGAATTTGCCATTGCTGTGTATTATATCTGCCATATCAGCTCACCCAGGAATAAGTTTCCTGAATTGTGCCCAGTTTGCTAGACCCCTGGGATTCTAAGCCTTAGACCATTTCCCTGGGCCTGACTCTGTCACTGGGGCAGATTCCATGGAGTCTGCTTCCCCATTCTTAACTTAACCATATTCTCCTCTCTTCCTTCCAGGTCCATGTTGCTAAGGTCCCTGCATATTTCAGGCCCAAGTCCAGGTACATATTGCCATATTGATTTTCTTGTATTAAATGATGCTGGTAGGCCAGTTAGAATAGTTTTCCTAGCAGGGACAGATTTCCACATATATATCTACCTATAAATCCATTCTCTTTAAATATTTACTTTGTGTCCCAGTATAGGTATTCCCATCCATCCATGCATTCACCCACCTACACATCCAACAAATAGTTAGCAAAAGACATTAAATTTAAAACATCAGGCTCAAGTCATGACTGGTAAATTCAATCCATGTAAACTCTGAAGATAAAACTCTGCTAGTTCCAGAGTTTCTAAAGAGACAACATGCATTCTTTATTTTTTTGCTGTGAAATTTTGAGTTATTGATTCCAGCCCTTGCATGTAACTTTGAGACTAAACATATTTTAAGTTCAAGTAATGAAAATATAATATCAACTCTATTATATAGTCTTTTAAAGCTGTTATGTGTCAGGTATTTCACATACTTTATAAGATAGGTTTTATCATTATCCACATTTTAAGGTATGAAAACTTAAAAAATGGAGGTTTAGAGAAATTAAGTATCTTTCCCAAAGTTAATTGTTAGAAACCAGTGGTAAAGAAAGATTATAACTTAGGTATTTCTAGATCTAATCTAAAGTCCTGGCTCTTCTCACCCTATCACCTCTCTAAACATTTAATAAAGATTAAAAATCAACATATCAATTTCTATAATCCAATTTTACTAAAATATTCTACTATTTTTTTTCTTATTTTTAATTATTTTTATTAAAGCAGTTGTAAGTTTACAGAAAAAACATGCAAATAGTGCATAGTTTCAATATGCCCTCTTCACATTCTCACTTTCCCCATTGATTTTAAAAATATTTTCCCCATCTATCACCATATTCCTGACACCTTGTAGTAGAACATTCCTTCCTGTATTATACTGTTAACCACTATCTTCATCTACCACCCAAAATCAGTTATACATTCCCTATATTATCCTCCAACTGTTCCTCCAGCTAACAATAACCTCCCTAGACTACCTCTTTTAGCCACAATTACATCCATAAATCAACAGTGTTTGTTATACTCATAATAATGTGCTACCATCAACTCCATCCGTTACCACATATTTATAATTGGCCTTATTAAACATTCTACATACATCCAGCATCAGCTCCCCCTTCTCAACTCACATCCAGTCTCCCACCAACCTATGCTCCATTGTCCAACTCTAGAAGCCTACCCGTAGTATTTAGTTCATGTCAGTGAGAACATACAATATTCGTCCTTTTGTGTCTGGCTTATTTCACTCAGTGAAATGTCCTCAAGGTTCCTCCATGTTTTGTTTATCCATTGATTGGTTAATGGGCATTAGGTTGTTTTCATCTTTTGCTAATTGTGAATAATGCTGCTATGAACATTGGTGTGCACATATCTGTTTGCGTCTTTGCTTTCAGTTCTTCTGAATATATTCCTTGTAGTGGGGTTGCTGGTTCATAGGGCAGTTCTATATTTAACTTCTGAAGGGACAACCAAACCATCTTTCACAGAGTCTACACCATTTTACACTCCCACCAACAGCAAGGGAGTTTTCCTATTTCTCCACATTCTCTTCAGCACTTGTAGTTTTCTGTTTTGCCCATTCTGTATGGTGTGAAATGATATCTCACTGTAGTTTTAATCTGCATTTCCCTAATAGCTAGTGATGTTGAACATCTTTTCATGTGCCTTTTGACCATTTGTATTTCCATTTTAGAAAAATATCTATTCAATTATTTTGCCCGTTTTTAAATTGGGTTATTTGTCATTTTGTCATTAAGTTGTGTAGCCTCTTTATATAACATGGAAATCAAACCCTTGACAGATATGTGGTTTCTGAAGATTTTCCCCCATTGAATTGGCTGCCTTTTCACCGTCTTAAAATCATTTGAAACACAAGCATTTAATCCTGAGAAAGTACCATTTATTTATTTATTTTTTCTTTCATTGCTTGTGCTTTGGGTGTAAGGTCCAAGAAATTACGACCTACCACAAGATCTTAAAAACGTTTCCTTACATTTTTTTTCCTAGGAGTTTTATGGTTCTAGTTTTTATATTTAGCTCCTTGATCCATTTTGAGTTAATTTTTGTAAAAAGTGTGAGAAGAGGGAGCCTCTTTCTTTCTTTTAGCTTTGGATATCCAGTTTTCCCAACACCATAATAGGCTGTTCTGACCCAGCTGAGTGGGTCTGATTGCCTTGTCAAAAATCACTTGACCATAGATGTAAGTGTCTGTTTCTGTGCTC
This sequence comes from Dasypus novemcinctus, assembly GCF_030445035.2. Lineage (NCBI taxonomy): Eukaryota > Metazoa > Chordata > Mammalia > Cingulata > Dasypodidae > Dasypus > Dasypus novemcinctus. The sequence goes on along the minus strand of NC_080684.1, from coordinate 82,046,128 downwards.
TCAATTCCATTCCATTGGCCAATCTGTCTATCTTTACACCAGGACCATGCTGTTTTTACCATTGTAGTTAGATAATATGTTTTAAAGTGGGGAAGTGAGAGACATCCAACTTCATTCCTTTTTTTTTTTTTTAAAGAAAGTATTGGCTATTTTGGGGGCCCTTACCTGTCCAGATAAATTTGTTAATTGGCTTTTCTAATCTACAAAGAAGACTTTTGGAGTTTTTATTGGGATTGTGTTACATCTGTAGATGAGTTTGGGAATTGACATATTAATGATTTTTAGACCTCCAATCCATGAACATGGAATATCCTTCCATTTATTTAGATCATCTTTGGTTTCTTTTGGCAATGTTTTATAGTTTTCTGATTACAGGTCCTTTATATCCTTGGTTAAGTTTATTCCTAAATATTTGATTCCTTTAGTCACTATTGTAAATGGAATTTTTTTTTCCTGGCTTCCTCCTCAGTTTGCTCATTAGTAGTTTATAGAGACAAGCAATTTCTATTGCTATTGGTTTTTGTGTCTTAATCTGGTATCCCACCACTTTGCTGAAATTATCTATTATTTCTAATGGCTTTGTTGTAGATTTTTTGGGAATTTCTAGGTATAGGATCATATTATCAGTGAATTATTGAATTTTCTTTAAAATGTTCCTTTTTTATTCACCTGGAGAAACATTATTACAAGGTGATGTTATATGGTCACCCACTCCCTGTCCCCACATTCGTTTAGCATTTCAATGATCTTGCACATCACTGAAGAAAGGGGTTCTGACCAGTCAAAAGAGAAAGCATGATTTCACATCTGTTCAGGTGCTTTGTTGTGCTGTAGTATCTCAGCCCCTCATTCAAAATTGACTACAACTCTCAATTTTGACTACATTCTAATAATGACAGATATGTGATTTCCTAACCCATGGCAGTAAGATGTAGGGATGATGACAGTCTAGAACTGTCAGAAATAATACTTCCTGCATTTTGGTGAAGGAGAAGATGGGATCAATAAAATCAGGCAAAGAAACTAAGAAAGTATTTAGGGGCCAGTTATTGCCAGATACTAGGCATACCTGTCTCAGTAAGTCATCCTTGTATGATTGTTGCTTCTATACAACCATTTTGAAAGGACCTGGTACATAGGGATATTAAAATATATTCCAGCCCTCTCGCTTGGAAACTAGGGAAGCGTGTACTACTTATGAGAGTGCTGAAATCCAAAATGGCTACATTAAAAAATGAAGAAAAGATTTTAGGACTTTAAGGAATAAGCTTCTACTTTTCAAATGAAAAGTTTACTCATTTGGGACATGCATCTCAGTGCTACTTCCTGTTCTGTGACCTTGGAAAATTTACTCGATTTCTCGAAAACTGATCTCTATAAAATGAGGCCAGTAATAATAAATATGGGGTGGCTGTGAGGATTAAATTAGATCAAGTGCTAACACAGCACCCAGCATGTGATCAGTACCCAAGAAAAGAGTTTTTCTGTTCTGCCCATTTGCATTCTTACCGAGGTTTTTACTGGGATCCATGGATTTAGTTTTCTGCATTTTACAGTCTAAGAAAATTCATCTGCAGAGACATGTTTATTAGGGAGTGTGTTTGCAGTGTCTTGAGACCCATCCTTGTCTGAATTCCTCATTACTTCTTACAATTACCTGAGACTCAACTGCATTTCTCATCTCTTTTGCCTCCTCAATCACTCCATAGGAGCCCATAACAACCGTGATCTAGTGGAAAGGGCACTAGGCCAGACTCTGGAGAATCCGATTTCATTTTTTCTCTGCCATCAACTCACTGTGTGAACTGGGGCATGTTGCTTAACATCTCTGGGTTTTAGACTGTGTTAGTCCCAGATATTTCTATTATCTGATTTTTATAGCATTCTCCCTTGGTCTTTGGCACTATCTACATGCTTTTCTTTGATAAATTTAAATATACACTTGGTGTAGTGTGCAAATATATGGACTTGAGTCAGATTGACTGTCTCAAACATCCCCTGGTTCCTTAAATGTAGGCAAATTGCCTAACTTGCCTGAACCTTTGTTTACTTATCTGTAAAATAGGGATAAAAATACCTAATCTGTAGAGTTTTGATGAGGATTAAAGTTTTCCTAACATACCCACAGCATTTGAAATCACACCTAGCACATCTTAAAATCCTGTAAGGGACACAAAGATGAATATATTCTTAAGGAGCTGGCAATTTAGTGGGGGTGGTTAAAAAATAGACCAGTAACAAAATAGAGTATGATACCTACTCAACAGAAGAGAAATTGTAGAGTCTGGTGGGGCATGGAAGAAGGAGACATTCATTCCACCTGGAAGGACCAAGGGCAGTCTCTGAAGGAGGTAACCTGTGGCCTGGGCATAAGTAATGAGCGGGATATCAGTGGAGACAGGAATGAAGGGTTTCTTGTTAGAAGAAACAAAAGCAGCCAGGGTGGGAAAAGGCAAAAGGGACCTAATGTGAGCTTTCTGTAGCTGGAATGTTGAGGGAGAATGAAGGTGTGTAGTGGGGATGAATTTGAAGAATGGCCTGAAACTAGATCAGGACTCTTCCTTTAGTAATTTGCTAATGGGTATGGACTTGATTCTACCTGCAATGGGAGGCACTGAAGATTGTTGAAGCCGTATGAATCCATTTGTGATTTTGGAAAAAGACCCAGGTGATGGTGTCAAGGAGAAATCAGAGAAGAGAGTAAAAGGAGTCAGGAAGAATAGTTAGGGGCCATTGGAGAGAGAAATTCTAAAGGTCAACATTGGAGAAATGGGAGTTGAGGTGGAGCTAAGGACTCAGAATTGAGAGCTAGGATGGTAGACCCTGACTTGTGAATTATACCTGCTCCTTGTGTTTCTTCCTCCCTCCCATGGCTCCTTCTGTCCGCCCTCCCAGGTTCTCTGGAGTTCCCTCTGTGTTGACACCCCGTGTCTCTGCCATCCATATTTACTTAAGCGTGGAAGTGTTAAATGGCAAACCCTCAGAGGGTTAGGGAGCTGACAGCTTTTATTCCTTCCTATTTTAAGGTAGGGGACATTTTAGTAGCAGAAAACAATTGTACAACAAATGGCTTTTGTTTAATGGAGGAAAAACTCCCCCAAAATATTAGTCTGAAATGTTTCCTTTTATTACAAGAAGCCAACAGATTGAGTGGTATATTAAAACTCTTCATTATACAGCTGCTGATAGATGATTGTGTAGGGGGAATGTTGTGGGGGGCATTTTGTAAAGGAGCATCTGTGGTACAGAGAGCATTGTCTTTCATCACTGTCTGGGTTTGTGTAATGGCAAATAGGACTGCAACCGTCTAGATCAATAGAAAGAACTCTCGCAGGTGTCATCTATATATTGCAAGGTAGATGTTCTCTTTACTTGAAAGAATGAATTTTAAGCAATTGCAGGTCATGAGGATCCTCTTTAATTCGTTATACCTGGTCTTACAAAAGAAGGTGAAGTTCTGTATGTGTAACAATCAGATCAGAAACCAGTCAGTGAATGCTGATGCAACAAAGTATCAAAAAGGAGATTTGCAGAACCAAGTAGAAACATAAGGTTAACAATTTTAGAGTCACATGATGCCCTGCTGAACTTCATTGACATATATCAGTAGGTATGTATCTATATGCATATATATGCATGAATAGATGTATATATACATTATAATACATGCATATTTGAAATGAAGACTAATTCACTCAAATATGTTTATTGAATATTCACTATGTACCAGGCACTATCCTAGATGCTGTGGATGAAGCTGTGAACAGAAACAATTTCTGTCCTGAAGAGCTTATATTCTAGTAGGGGAAGCAGACAATAAATACATAAATATCAAACCAGATGGTGATAAGTGGTAAGAATAAAAGTGGAGAGTATGTTAAGAGCACAGAGAGTGAAAGGCAGAGGTATGGTTGTGCTTTTTAAAATTTTTTTTAATTTTTAAATTTTTAATTAATTAATTTTTTACAGATTTATTTATTTTTATTTATTTCTCCCCCCCCACCCCAGTTGTCTGCTCTCTGGGTCCATTCTCTGTGTGCTCTTCTGTGACCTCTTCTATCCTTATCAGCGGCACCAGGAATCTGTTTCTTTTTGTTGCATCCCCTTGTTGTGTCAGGTCTCCGTGTGCGCGGCGCCATTCTTGGGCAGACTGCACTTTCTTTCGCACTGGGTGGCTCTCCTTATGGGGTATACTCTTTTTGTGTGGGGATCCCACATGCAGGGGACACCCCTGTGTGGCAGGGCACTCCTTGTGCACATCAGCACTGTGCGTAGGCCAGCTCCACATGGGTCAAGGAGGCCCGGGGTTTGAACCGCAAACCTCCCATGTGGTAGGTGGATGCCCTATCCATTGGGCCAAGTCCGCTTCCTGGTTGTGCTTTTTATACAGTATGTTCAGGAAGTACCTCTTTAGTAAGGTGATGTTGTGCTGAGACAGGTGGGAAGACTTGTGGAGATTGGGGAAGGAAGAGTAGTTCAGCTGGACGGAACAGGAAGTGCAAAGCGCTTGGTGGGTGTCTTGATGTTCTTGAGGAACAGTGATGAGGTGAGGGTGGCTAGAGCGGAGAGAGATGGAGAAGGATACGGTAGGTGACAGGGTCAGAGAACACCTAGGTCATGCGGGGCCTTGTAAAGCACGGTAAGGACTTGGATTTTATTCTAAGTGAATGGGAAGTCTCGAGATGCATATTATTAATTATGTTCATGTTAGCCACATATTTTTTATTACTTTCATCTAGTTCTTCATGATCCTTTTGCTGCATTTATAAATTCCTAAAATCAGGTATGTCTCAATCTAGCCCCCTCCTGCCTTGTTTGCCTTCTTTTCATGGCCCCAACATAGGAAAAGGCAGCTGTGGAATCTATGCCGGGACGTACACTTTAACTTTGTTGGCTTCAGTAAGGTGCCTTTCTATTTGAATCTTTTACCAAAAAAAAATAAAAAAAGCAGTGGGGGGGGGGGGGAGGGGGCTACTCTTACTAAACTCACTTTATTAAGATTTAATAAGAAAAAAATAAATAAAATTAATTTCTAAACTCATGATGTACTACTGTCAGTTGTCTTTACCCAGTTAGCACAGGGCTGAGCACACAGTAGGTATTTGGTAAAAGGCTTGTGGAATCGACTCAGAAAAGTAAAATGGTGGAGATGTGTAGGCTGTTCTCCAAGTTTCATTAGAGCTAATATAATTGTATTCACTCAGTTCAAAAGACTCCCTTTCTGGGTAACATCAGCACATGTAACCCAGAAAATGAGTTATTTTGTCTCAATATGCTCCTGTAATACTTTTTTTGTGTACTTTGACTCTAGCTTTCATGGTACAATGTTTGCACATGTGGTCAGAAGTTCTTTCTCTGTCTGTAAGTGGCCCTTTGTGATGTGACTTTCTGCAACTCTCTCAAGAGGTGGTATAGATTTTTCAACCCCTTGAAGCTGAGCTTGGACATATGACCCACTTTGGCCAATGGGACATTAGCACATGTGAGGTAAGTAGAGCCTTGAGAAGTACTTACATACTGGACCTTGCCCCTCTCATTGCTTTTGGTAACTCTGTGACCACTACCATGTGAAAAAGCTCAAGTTAATATGCTGAATGATGAGCAACCTATAGTCAATTACCTCCACTGTCTCTGTCAACACATGGTCAACCACCAGGCAGGTTAAGAGAGAGGCTCTTGCCAGCTCTTGACCACAAATGCATGATTGCACTCAGCCTATGCCATGTGGACCAGAGATGAGCCATCCCAGCAGAGCCCAGGCCAAATTGTTTATTCACAGAATCATAAGACACAAATGTTTAAATACTAAGTTTGGGGCAGCCAAACCTAATGATGTAGATCATATCCTTATTGTTTACATAGAAAATTCAAAGTGAATTTTCTTTTAACTTTTTCTTCCTTCAAAATGCACATTGTGGCAGAGACATCTAATCCCCAAACACCCATTTTCTCTTTTTTTTTTTTAAGATTTATTTTTCATTTATTTCTATCCCCCTCCCACTGCCCCTGCCTCTCCCCTCCCCCAGTTGTCTGCTCTCTGTGTCCATTCATTGCGTGTTCTTCTGTGACTGCTTCTATCCTTATCAGCGGCACTGGAATCTGTGTTTTCTTTTTGTTGCATCATCTTGTTCTGTTAGGTCTCCGTGTGCGCAGCGCCATCCTTGGGCAGGCTGCAGTTTCTTTCGCGCTGGGCAGCAATCCTTACGGGGCACACTCTTTACACGTAGGCTTCCCTATGTGGGGGACACCCCTACGTGGCAGGGCACCCCTTGCGTGCATCAGCAGTGCACATGGGCCAGCTCCACATGGGTCAAGGAGGCCCGGGGTTTGAACCCCGGACCTCCCACGTGGTAGGTGGATGCCCTATCCATTGGGCCAAGTCTGCTTCCCCATTTCCTTTTAGTAATAGACCTCCCTACTTTCACTCTCTCCCTTCCCCACATATACACATTTAAGTTTCAGTTGGGCACATGGCTGCCCAGCTCGAGACCAAATTTATCAGTCTCTCTCGCTCTCATTTTCCATCACCACTTTCATTTTCACTGACTGATAAATGGTGACCACTAGAGCTACTTTTAGCTGAGAGATGGAAGCTATAGATTAAGTGAGGATGGCAGAGATAACCCACTAGCTCATGTCTGAGGATGACTTCTCATAGCAGAGTCATTCATCTGCCCCAAACCACTAACCTATGCTGGTCTGTTATGTAGAAGAAGAAACATGGCTTAAGTAAGTCACTATATTTACAATTTCCTTGTTACAGCAGCTTGACCTTTACCCTAACCCATACGTACACATATACACAACAGACATTCACATATATAGATATATACTACCTAATACAGTATTTAGAACTCAGGAACTTCGTAAACAATAGATTCATGCATTCATTCAATAAGCACTTACTGAGCACCTATTGTCTATTAGATACAGTGTTGCATAGATGATTACAATTTGTGTGAGTGTGTGTATGTATATGTGTGTTTGGGCAGAAGTTGACAATGTAGTAGGGAAATACAGAAAAAGCAAAACATACCAAAAAAAGGGAAATTAAATGTGAAGAGTACTGTAATAGAGGACTCTGTCAGGGGAGGTAGCCAGAGAAAATGAAAGGATTTGGACATCTCTTAAAAGTTTGTGGTAGTGGGATGAAACACAAATCATGAAACGAAGCATCCATTGAATGCACCTGTACAATTACTTTGACAGACTTTGGAGGCCTCCTCTCACCTGTTTCTGGGTCACTGGCCTTAAGCTGGGGTGGGGATGGGAGGTGTGCACTGGCTTACTGTTTCTCACTTCAGACTTCCAACACTAGCTTTTCAAAGGGTTTTGTGTGTCGGCTATAGGGGTGGCAGGAGGGGCAGAGGTTAGGTTTAGAAGGATTACTGACAATCCTGTAATAACTTTTGAAATAGCTTTTCAGATCAATTCCCATTCATTTCCCACTTTACAGAGAAGAGAGGACCAGGGAAGGATCAACAGTTATGAGAAAAACTAAGAGGAAAAAACTCCACTCACCACACCTGGAGATGGAAGCTATCTCTTTGTTCTCTTGTCCCACTTTCCTTCACCCCCCATCTCCTGTGGCTTATTTGTACTTTCAATCTATCTCCCATGGCTTTTATACTGAAAATACCCTGGGAAGAATATAGTAAGTGAGAAATCTTTGTGAAGTTTCAGGGAGAGAACGTAAATAATATCTCGGGTGTTAACTAAGAGATGCTAAGCAGGAAAAAGAATCTTTTCAAATTAGGTAGTCTTTTGTATTTCATATAATTGCACCAAATCTTCTGTTATGCTCATTTGCAGTAGTGATATTTTCATGCTGAGTTATAATGGTCTTGCTTTTTATGAATACCTTGACCATATGTCATACATTTTCAGAATACTTTTCATTTTCTGGCTGTAGTGTGTATGCCTTTATACAAACCATTCAATCTTCATTGGCTTCAGTTTCCTCATCGGTAAAATGACTAGATAATCCCCAAATTCTCCTTTGGATCCTTAATTCCTTATAAACATATTGATTAAAGTATGGTGACAACTCTCTAGCTACAATGACAACAGAATGATGAGACATATTAAAATTAGTGTTAATGCAATAATCAGCTGTGTTTTGTTCCATATGGCAATTATTTCTACAATTAAGCCAAACTCCATCTGTTTTGGCATAAACAATTTTTCAAATGGGTTCCTGAACCACATCTTTGGAAATCATTTTGTGTTTTTCAAATATTGCTACCATCAATAAGTGACTATGTAGAATCTTCCTTATTAGAAAAAAAAATCACTGATGCTAAACCCATCTTATTTGACAAAAGGATTGTTCTGCTATTTGACCTTACAGACATGTTGCACAGTCTAATCGATAGTCCCAGAAAGGGAAAATAAATCCTGGTGTGGGGGTGGAGGGAACGTGTAAGGGGCATTAGTTTCTGGAGCAGGCAAAGTAAGTGCCAACACTGTTCACAGTGGATTTCTATTTTTCTGACCTGAGGATCCTGTTGGGACAGGATGTGCCTTGATCTGTGATGGAGACAAGACAAATGGTACATTCCACACATCCGGCAGGGGTGCCTCTCTTTGGCTTGGGTTGAGCTGCATTGACAGAATAGCAATAGGGAACATTTGTCTTTATCTTTATAACACCTGACAAGAAGGCATGATTACTGCTGTAAGGGTATCAAAATAAGGGAAAAAATAGGCTGTCCAAGAGCCCTGTTATTTATCACATTCAGAGACGCTAACCCAGACTAGCAGGGTAGAAATTCCTTGTCAAATTACCTCTAAAAATCATTATTTTCCTCCCCAAGACAACATGTGAAGCCCGTGGATCTCACCTGTGTGCCTTCTGTCCCCTCCCCGTCCCTGGTTTGCAAGCTGGGAGCAATCTTCTCTTGAGCCCAGGCTTTTCCTCCAAGGACTGAGAGGTGCCTCCATGCAGCTCATTGCACGTGTCAGCTTGACAATGTGCACACCATTCCCTGTTTGTGCAGGAAATTCAGAAAATCATTAGCTGGAAGCTTATTAACAAATATTGAGTGTATACAGCAAAAATTCGATTTATTTTGCAGCAAGTGTTAGGATGTCTCCAGGCAAATTAGAGCCACAGCTGACTTTGTTCTAACCCTTTATTTATTTTTCTGTTCCTTGTTTTCTAATTAGGCAGGCTTTCTTTTGCTTTACAAACACCCTCTCTGCCTAAATCACTGCAAACTTACTGAATCCTGAACACAATAGCCTGAGCCATTCATATTAATTCCATGACAGGGAGATATAGACCACACCTTTGCATATAGGTTCCATATTTCTTCAAGAGTGAGACTAAATGCATTTATGACATAGTACGCAGTTTCCTGTTCCCATCTGTGAAGGCCTGCATGTGAAACTGCTAATGATTTTCCCAAAGAAATGTATTGTGAACAGTAGATGGTTCCAAGTAGTGTTTGCTTTAATAGGCCACCTCCTTCAGTGTATAGCACCAAAGTGGTCTCTTTCAGGAGGCCTTTGCAAAAGAAGCCACTTGCTCACAATTTCTCATGAAGAGCAATTCAAGAATTAAATCAATGGCTATGTCCTGAAGCTTGTTCAGAATTCACTGTTTTATTTGACTTGGCATTCCTCTGTAAGGTTTAAGGCAGTGGTTTTCAACCTTGACTGCCCATTAGAATCATCTGGGGAGCTTTAAAAAAATATTGATGCTGGAGCCCCTTCCCAGGCCAATTAAATTAGAATCTCTGGGGTATGGGACCAGGGTGTTGGCATTTTCTAAAAACTCTCTAGATGATTCTAATGGGCAACAAAGGTTGAAAGCCAGAGATTTATAGAATTTTTGTCATCAGGATAGATCCAAAGAACTCATTCATTCAATAAATATTGGAATGACTACTATCTATCAAGAAAGAGACGATGTACTATTGGGAATTCAAAGATATAAAAGTAATTTCTATATCCTCAAAGTAGCTGATAACTAAATAGAAGCCATGAGGTTATTATGCAATGTGTTTATTTACTGAGTCCTATTTTGTGTCCATCATTGTTATTAGCATTAGGGAGTCAGCTGTGAACAAGACAGACAAAGTCCCTGTGGTTGTAGAGCTTACATTAAAGTAAACAAATTAAAAAAAAATAGGTAGTGATGACTGCCACAAAGAAATGAATGCATAAGTAATGTGATAGTGACTGGGACAGAGAAAGAGTTATGGGATAGCTTCTCTGAGCAGGGGATCTGAACGGAGACAGATGTGACCATCAGGAGGGAGTGCATCCTGGACAGAGGGAACACCAGGGCTGAAGCCTCCAGGCAGAAGCTAGCAACCCCCAGGAGCAAAAGAAGCTCCTGTCCTTAGAGAGGATGAAAGCTCAGAGATGAGGTCAGAGAGGAATAGTGACATTCTGTGTAAAGATAACTTTGACAGAAAGAAGAAGGCAGGTAGGAGTTAGAAATACAGATTATTGGTTCTGGGCATTTGCATAATATCTTAGTTTTTCAGAGGGTGCTGTGACAAATACCCCAGAATGGGTTGGGTTAAAAAACAAGAATTTATTGACTCACAGTTTTGGAGGCTAGAAGTCCAACAACAAGGTGTTGCCAGGCCACGCTTTCTCTGAGTCTGTAGTGCTCTGGTGCAGGCTTGCCACACTCCTTGGGGTTCCTTGCCTTACATCGCAGCCTCTATCATATGGCGATCTCCCTCATTCTCTGGCTTCTACTTCTGCTCAGTCATCCGTGTCTCTGTCTAGAAGGCCTCTTCTTACAGGGTCTTCAGTAATAATAGATTAAGGCCAATCATGATTCAATTTGTCCCCATCTAAATAGGGTATCTGAATCTCCTATTTACAAATGAGCCCACACCCCCAGGACCATGGGTTAGGGTTAGGGCATATCATTTGAGAAAGAAAGATGATTGAATCCTCCAGTAGATACAAAAGATGTTGTATCTATTGGTGTACATAGAAAGGGTGGTTTTGTATTGTACTGAGAAGTTGAAGGGCAAGAACATTTTAAATATGGGAAGATTTTTGCAAAGACAGAAAATCAAGACAATGTAAGGCATGAAGAATAGCATATTGTTCATCTTGACTCGAAGGAAGGAGTAATGGAAGCTAGAATGTTGGGGTAAAAAAGGTCTTTGTATGTTACAGAGCTTTGCCTAAAGGAAAAGGGAAACTCAGATGTGTTTTCTGTAGATCTTCAGCCTTATCCCTGGCCAATTCCAGTCTTGCTTCCTATACTCAAATACCTCTAAACTACCTCACCTCCTATACACACCCATTTATACCATCATTCAGGTCCTTGCCTTTCGGCCTTTGTAATTGTCTTTCCTTTTGTTTGGAATGTCTGTGCCCTCCTTGTCAATATTCTACCTTCCACTCTTTAAGAGTTAGCCCCACTTCCTTCAGGAAGGCTTCTCTGACCCTCCTTTGTGACCATAAAACCAGAGGCATATTTCTTCACTCGCGTTTAACATGCTGGGTTGCTTTTATTTTAATCAGCAACTAATTACTAAATGCCAGGTACTGTTCTTGGCACTTGGGTTACACTCTAATTGAGGAGACAGGAAATAAACCCTAAGCATAATCATTCAATCAATCAATCAGTCAATCACTCATATAGTTTTTATAACATGGTGTGATAAGAAAAGTGGTTCAGGATATGGGAGATTGGGAGTGGTACAGAGGGAATAATTTTACATAAGATGGTCACAGTAGGCCTAAATAGAAAGAGAAATTTCCACAGAGATTTAGGGTAACCAACTGTTCTAATTTGCCCAGAACTGATGATTTCCAGTGCTACAACCAGAACAGTCCTAGCAAACCAAGACAGCCAGTCACATTAGAATGTTTATTCTCTCTATTAGTTCTAAGCAACTTGAGGACAATACAGTATAGTGGCTAAGAGCACAGGTTTAGGAAGCAGACTGTCTGGGTTTAAATCATGGCTCAGACATTTGTTAGCTTTGTGACATTAAACTAGTAAGATTTTTAATCTCCTTGAACCTCGGTGTCTTCATTTATGAAATGGAAATACCTGATATGCAATAAGCACTCAATAAATGTTGCTATTATTATTATTCATAGTGCCTACTTCAATAGTTCCTACTGAGGGCAGAGTAGCTCCTCAATAGATGTTTGCTGAATGAATGGAAAAGTGAATGAAAATTTACCATGTGTGAGGCACTGGGCTACGCCCTGGATATACAAAAATGAATAAGGTATGATTCTTGCCTTCAAGAAGTTCAAAGTTTGCTGTGGAAACTGGGGTTAGCAGTTTATAACAAACCCAAAAGTTCTACTACAATGTCTACCTAGAATTAACTAACAGCATAGAAGAAACTAGTTACACCTTAGAAGCCTTAGACAACAAATAGACTCCCTTGCCACCATGGTGCAACATAATTGCAAAGCCCTAAGCATGCTAACACTAGCACAGGGAGGAACCTGCCTGTTTCTCAAGTGGGAATACTGTTTTTATGTAAATCACCCTAGAGAAGTCTTAGACAGCATTCAAAACCTACAAAATCAAGCCCATCAGCTTCAGGAGGATGTAGGCTCTGGCTACATCTGGCACCTGGCCTTTCTTGCTTCCATGGTACACTATGTCATGGTTGGCCCCTGTTTTTGGAGATGTTTACCACCATCTTCTTTTTCCTTTTGTAGGACCATGTATCTTCAAAATTCTAATTAAGTGTTTTTCTTCCATGATCAATGCCTTCCAGAGCAAAGTATTAGCCATAAAGGGATTTCATCCAGTTGCAGTTCCAACAATGGTGCTGGACCCACCTTCCCTCAATGTTGCTAGAATAGCCAGAGAGTTTCACACCCCATCAGGCAGGGATGACTCTCCCTACCAGCAGGAATCAGCTACAGAAGAATGAACATTACCTTCAGCTACCCCTTAAGAATAAGGGTGAAAACTCTCTGAGGTGGGAGTTAAGGCAGGTTAGAATAGGAAGCAAGGGAACGCTGCTGGTCAGAACAAAGTCATAACCCTCACAGCTGAGACCCAGCAAAGAACATGGCCATTAGACTCTACCTGGAAGCCTCCTGAGGGAAGTTAGCTGTTCAAAAACAAAGCTGTAACCATGTGGAATCTAAACCCCCTTGATATGGAGTGGACACAACCATTCTAAGGTCCACAGGATGGAGGAATAGAGTATGGATTAGAGTGGAGTTACTGATATTCTATTCATGAACTACTGTGATTAGTAATCGAAGAAAATGTGGCATTGGTGTGGAGAAAGTGGCCATGGTGGCATCTAGGTGTAGGGAGTGGGAGGAAGAGATGTGATGTGGGGGCGTTTTTGGGACTTGGAGTTTTCCTGGGTGGTGCTGCAGGGACAGTTACCGGACATTGTATGTCCTCCCATGGCCCACTGGGTGGACTGTGGGAGAGTGTGGGCTATGGTGTGGACCATTGACCATGAGGTGCAGCGGTGCTCAGAGATGTATTCACCAAATGCAAGGAATGTCTCATGATGATGGAGGAGGTTGTTGTTATGGGGGGAGGAGTGGGGTGAGAGGGGTGGGGGTTATATGGGGACCTCACATTTTTTTAATGTAACATTAAAAAAATTTTAAAAAAAAGGGGAAAAAAAAAGCCCACTAAGACCCTGGTTTCAAGATCCCAGGCTCAAAAGAAGCCCCCAGACAGAAAGGACCCCCCCCCATTGGTTCCCTGAAAGCTAATTGGTACAACCTAAGTGGTTCATAGAATAAACCAAATGGAAAGCTGAAAGGCAACCAATCAGGACAGTAAATACCTAAGTCCCCTCTTAATATGGGGAAGGGGAAGGAGGAAAGACAAGCCTCAAAAAGAGTGCAGCCCCAGACACTTTCCGTTTTCCTTACCTGGAGCACATATGCACCCCATGTTTTGGGTGTGTATTTCCCTTTCTTTCCCTTCTCAATAAACCCTTTTACTTGCTTCATAAAAAAAAATCACAGTCTGGTAGGGAAAACATATATGTAAATACCTCATTTGATCTTACAACTGCCTTGCTCCATGTGTCACTCCTGATTTCCCTTGACTTGGTATTATTTTTTTCCCCTTCATAGACTATATCACCTTATAATATAACATATAATATTCTTATATTTCATAATTGTCCATTGAGATATTCCAAGTTCCTAGAATAGTATCTGCTTCCCAGAAGATGCCCAGTAATGTTTGGTGACTTAATGAATGAAAATTCCATTTGATGTGGTATCCTATTACATCAATTTCATCAATAGCATATTACATATGCTATTATAGAGGTATGTGCAAGGCATGGATTAATTATTATTACTTGAAAACAGAGATGAATTATTAATACATTTGGAAAGAGTCAGGAAATGTTCTACACACATTGAAGGATGCCATCCAACATAAAATAAGGTAGAAAGAAGTAATTTAGTTTTGCTTATTTTAAAATTTTATTTGTTTATGTGTTTATTTGGGAGGAGAAGATGGAAAGGATTTCAGGCTGAGAGTCCACCAAGAGGACCTGACAGAAGGAGCAGGAGAACCAGGAGAATGCAGGGATCATATGTTGAAGAGATCCTGAAGAAGATGAATACTGGTAAGGTTTAAAACATTTCAGTGGGTTTGTGCTAATGGAAGATGAATCCAAGGATGAAGCAGAATGTAGGGTGACACTGTAGAAATCAATGTGTGTAATTATTCAATAATGTGGCAGATAATGAATGAATAGAGATGAATTGATAACTTGAGAAAATAGTCTTTTGATTTGGTAGGCTAAGGGGAAAGAGCTGCCAGAAGAGGCAAGATCCTGGGAGAGAGAGAAGGAATGGAATTGAGGTGACAGAGAGGGGAAAGGTTTGCCCTGAAGAGAACTCATTCTTCCTCAGAGACCAATGGTAAACAGGAGAGGATGGGCATCTTACCACTAAGGTGGAACCGAATACTGTGTTGTCAAGTCATTGAAGACAGGGTTATTAAAGAAACTGAGTTTTTATTGACAACTGAAGTTCTTCCTCTTACCTTTATGTTGGATGACAGCTAAGAAAGGTGGCAACAGGGAGAATTTCTTTAAGAAGACTGGGAAAAAGTATATAAGCACTCAATTATAAGAAAACACAGAGTATTGTAATTAAATTATTGGCTAACTCAGAATTCACACATACACACAGAAGAAAACCTCTTATAATTCCAAGATTGTTAGAAATGATTGTATCCTGGGGATGAGCCTCCCTAGCACTGAGGGATTACTATCAAGCTCTGGCTGGTGATGCAACTAGAAAAAGACCTTGAATAAAAGGGGAAAATAGTAACGAAAAATGAGTTTATATGGTTAAGAGACTTCAAAATGAGTTGGGAGGTCATCAGAGGGGTTGTGCTTATGCGTGTCTCAGCAGGATCCCAGAGAGAGTCAAAGGAGATCCTATCTCAGGTAGTGGTCCTTGTGAGGCCTATGGAGATGCCCAGGTCCTACGGTCATGGCAGATGGCTCTGGAGTTTGGTTTCTTGCCAGCGGGCCCTACTTTGGAATTTGTGCTCCTGAGTGTGATGGAGTTGGACTCAAATGTGACTTCTCTACACATGCCTCTTCTATCTCTTTTATTGAACCTGTGGTTGGTGCTGGGGTTGGTGTATGCCCAGGAGACTTGAATCTCTGGGCTGTCCAAGTACTGGGCCCTGAACCTCAGCTGTATTGCAGCACCTATTCTCCAGTTCTTGGACTTATGCAGGTCAGCGACAGGGAGGTGAAGATGGTCAATCACCACACCAGGGAACTGAGAGAATCTACAACTGCAGGCACAAGAGTCCTATCCACCAGTCATGTGGGATCAAAGCTCCAATTGAGAGGAGGAGTGGCCATCACCATCCCAGGGTTCTCAGGATGGAGGAATAAAATATGGATTAGGGTGGCCTTACTGGTAATCTACTATAGAATTATTGTGACTCTAGCAATGGAAGAAATTATATCACTGATGTGGAGACATTGGCCATGGTAGTTGCTGAAGGCAGGGAAAGGGAAAAGGAGGTGTGATATGGGGGCATTTTTGGGACTTGGAGTTGTCCTGAATGATATTGCAGGGACAGATGCAGGACATTATGTATCCTGCCATAACCCACTGAATGGACTGGGAGAAAGTGTAAACTACAATGTAAATTTATAATCCATGCTGTGTAGCAGTGCTGCAAAATGTGTTCATCAAATGAAATGAATGTACCACACTAATGAAAGAAGTGTTGATGTGGGAACAGTGGGGGGTGGGGGAGTGGGGCATATGGGAACCTCCTATATTTTTTAATGTAACATTTCATGTGATCTATGTATATTTAAAAATAAATTAAAAATATATTTAAAAAACTTTAAAAATATTTGTGTTTTTCAGTTTTTTAAAATGAATATAGTAAGCTAAAAAGATATTTTGTTTTGAAAATTTTTTAATGTCTCAGGAATTTCTTCAAATTTTAATTCTAATTTTGTTGATTCACAGAGATAGATGTAGGTGGTATAAGGGATAGGCCTGAAAGGGAAAGGACCTTAAAATGTCTCTGGAGACAGCCTTTTTCAAACTAGTTCTTCACTTTCAGTTGTAGCAAAAGTGTTTAATGAATTGAGGACCCTGGTTTTTTGTTTTTACTTATTTTTGACTGCTATATTACATCTGAAAACTAACTTCTAGGAATTAGGAAATGGAAGACAAATAGTAAGTGGGTTTTGCAGATCAACCCTTGTTTATAAATTTTGCGTTGGATGGGTAATCTATCTATTCTGTCATGAGCCAAAGAAATGGGTTGTCTCTGAATATAACTATTATATTATCAGCCATAAGAGTTTTTTCCTCAAGGGCAATCTCTCAAACAAATGATTTTAAAATCAATAAACATTGTAGACTCCTGGTTCAAAATTTACTTATTCATGAGATGCTTATCTCCCTGCATATTCTCAGGAAGAATTTTTATTGCTTAATCCCACCATACTGGGTTGAATGTTTATCAGCTCAAAATTAGTTCTTATTAAATTTTCTTGGCAACCTCGTAACTGTCTCAGGGGTTCCCTTCCTCCAGAGAGTTATTCTTTTAAATCTTAAATGAGTAGGGACTCATTTTAGCGTTCTAAAAGTCATTAAACATTGGCCTGCCCATTTGCAATGTGTTCCATTTCAGTGTTAGGGCAAAGGTCACATGCCCACAAATAGTGCTTTTTACAGAGGCCATTTTGTAGGGCTGTATGCTTTTATTATAAGATACTAACAGTCCCCACAGCAGATACTAACGGTCCCCACAGCTGACAGGTAGTGACAAATTGAAGGATGATGCACAGTGGAGGCTAGTGTAGGTGCCTTCTCATTTTTCACCTTAAAGCCTGTTTCTGTTGTCCTTTTGTTTGGTTACAGGATCATTAGTAGCTTCTCTCCAAATCTAGTGATGTGATCTGTGCCTACAGACAACCAGGCAAGTAAAGAGTGATGGTCTGCTCCTACTGCCTGTTTGTAAGAGAAGATACCTGCTCAAGATGGCTAGAGCCTCAGAAATAAGGCTCTGCTGTGGGCTCATTTGAATAATCTCTCCGCTCATTAAACACAGCTGCAAGGCAAGAAACAGCAGAGTTCAAAAGGCAAGCCAGGGGAATATATTAGTAATAGAATTATAGTTTAAGCCTTTAGGCATGTTTCCCCAATATTTTTGTACTCCATTAATTACAACAGGAACAGTTTTGTCACTTACTGGAAAAAAGGTTAGGGAATATTTTGACTAAGAAACATAAGTAAAATGTGTATGTTTTATAAAAGTGTTAGGTACACTGCAATTAAATTTTAAGACAAACTCTGGAAGTTATCCAACAAGTCATAGCTCATTGTACAATTTAAATCCCTGGTGAGCTGGGATTAGAAACTGTTGGTGCAATTTAGCTTTATGAGTCACTTTACTCTCGGCTCAGAATATTGGTATCCTCACACAGTCCTCCCAGGCTGTGTGTGCGTGCGTGTGTGTGAGTGTTGCTCATTGGGTGCTTTCTGGTCTAAATCCCAGAATGCTTCCTACCTACACCCACTCAGATCATCAAATTTATAACAGGATTAAAAAATATTTAATGAAAGAGAGAAAATAGTGGAAATAAAAGATGGAACTAAAAGGCCAAGATTTCCTTTTGCCGAATTGATTGGCTGCATTTCTCCTCCTTTCTGAGGTTCAGGGTGACTTAGTGCTCCTCTCAATTGCAGGCTCTAAGGTCATGGTTTTGCTCAGTGTACCCCACCCCTTGATGTCCTCTACCAAACCACCTTGCATGGATTCCTCACTAACATGACGTTCTGAGACATTAAGAATTTGCCGTATTTAAATTCTGAGTCGTTTAACCCTTGGAATCCAATTCTGCATCTTCTCTCTCTCTTTTTTTTTTTAAATATTTTTTAAAAATTAAAGTTAATAGATCACAAGGAATGTTACATTAAAAAACATAAAAAGACAAGAAACATAAGAGATTCCCATATAACCCACTCCCCTCCCCCCACCATATCATTTTTGTAAATTGTATTTTTTTGAAAATGCATACATCACAAAAAAATATTACACTAAAAAATATAAGAGGTTCCTGTATACCCCCCACTCCTCCACCCCCTCCTCCCACACCAACAACCTCCCTCATCATTGCGGCACACTCATTGCACTCAGTGAACACTTTTTGGGGCACTTCTGCACTACACAGATAATAGATTACCCTATAGTTTGCACTCTCCCCCAGTACATTCAGTGGGTTATGGCAGGATATACAAGGTCCAGCGTCTGACCCTGCAATATCATTAAGGACAACTCAAAATCCCAAAAATGCCTCCACATCACATCTTTTCTATCCTCTCCCTGCCCTCAGCAACTACTGTGGTCACTTTCTCCAACTCCATGCTAAAATTTCTGCTATTACTTGTCACAATAGTTTTATACTAGAATATCAGTAAGTCCACTCTAGTACATATTTTATTCCTCCATTCTGTGGACCCTGGGATGGCGATGTCCTTTCTACTTCTAGACCAAGAAGGGGTTAGATTTCACATGGATGATGGATGCAATTCCTCTGTTTACAATTGTAGGCACTCTTGATTCCCTGGTGTAGTGTTTGACCATCTTTACCTCCCTGTTAGCTGACCTGGGTAAGACCAATGAACCAGAGAGTAGGAGTTGCCACTCTGCTGAGGCTCAGTGCAGCTGGCACATGGGCAGTCCAGAGATTCAAATCTCCTGAGTATAGACCATCCCTAGCACCAACCACAGATTCAGTAAAAGTGACAGAAGAGGCATGTGTAGAAAAGTCGCATCTGAATCCAGCGACTCATGTCCTCTTGCAATATTGAAGTAAATGGCATCTGCTTTGTCACATACTTTCTTTAAGGATTTTAAGGATCTACTTATATCCAAAGGCGGACTACTCCATTGTTTTTCATCTCTTCATGCAGAAGTTGACAGAAAATGAGGGAGCAGTAGCAAAAGTAAAGGTTGTGGGGGAGTCTACTTCTCTGTTTTTACTCTCACTTTGATTGGAGTTATATAGCTGTAAGTCAAGGAATGTCAACTGTCGCTGGAAGCTGGAAGAAGCAAAGAACAAATACTTCCTAAGATCCTCTGGAAGGAGCACAGCCCTGCTGACATCTTGATTTCAGCCCCAGAAACTGAATTTGATTCTCTGGCCTCCAGAACTGTAAGAGAAAGTTACCAAGATTATGATAAATTCTTACAACAGCCATAGGAAACTAATGCACTTAAGAACTCTCATAACATCTAAACCCTGGGTCCCACCAGCCTGTCAAGTAAACCTACACAATATCTAAAAGTTATATTGCTGCAAATGATCTTCTGGGCTAGTTGGAATAGCCAAGCTACCCGTTTCAAACAAATGCAGCATCATAAGCACATGATCCTTAACAAAAGGAAAAGATGTCTACTGATATGAGGGCTGCGGACCAGAAGGAAAGTATAGACTTGGTACCCATTAGTTCATCTTTCTCAGCCTCAAGCCCCAGCTCTTACAACCTGGATGTTCTTTTTCAGGAAGGATAGCAGTGGATGTGATGCAAATGATCCCTTCAGGACCAGGATCAGGATGCTGTGTGTTCCCATTGTTAATTGGTTGTACATTTTTATAGGGAAAGTCATGAGTCAACTTGCATCTCAGAGTATCATATGATACAGTAAGATGCACACAGCAGCATTCCAGTCCTTAACCAAGGCTCTGACCTCTCACCTTTGTTCAATAGGGAATGAAAAATGCTCTGTTCCTTTAAAGTCATCTCCATCATGTCTATCAGAAGAGGGGAACTGAGGTTTTCATTTGACCAATTTCCTTCTAAGACCTCCTATTATTTGTTTTGCCAGATCCATTTTAAATTAGGGAGACAAGCACAGAAAGGGAATAAATCAAAACCTTTCTCTGACTAGAATGGTACAACCAGAATAAATTTTATCTCCAAGAGAAAATAAGTCTGACCCACTGAATTCTTTTTCTTTTTCATTTTAAAAACAATTTATTGAAGTATATCATTCATACTGAACATACATAAACAATAAGTGTATAGTAAAAGTTGTGAACTTATGAAACAAACATGTATAACATCGTACAGGCCTTCATACATCACCCCACCACAAATACTTTGCATTTTTGTGAAATATTTGTAGCAAATTATGAAAGATCATCATCAAAGTATTACTACTAGCTATAGTCCGTATCTTACATTTGGTATATTTTTCCCCCAACCCACTATACTATTATTATTGTTCATAAACTATACTTAATCTAAAGTGTACAGTCAGTGACATTTGGGCATTTGGTATAATCACTGAGTTGTGCATCATCACTTCAATCAATATTAGAGCATTTTCATTACTCAAAAAAAAAAAAAAACCCAACAAAAACCAAACCACTATCATACCCATATGTTAGTACTACTAATTACGAATCCTATGATGTGCTTTCAACGTTTCTATTTATTTACAAACAACATTTTACCAAATCTGCACAGATTAAACCTCAGCTTTCCATTCTCTAACCACATTCTTTTCTCTGGTGACTTATATTCTAGTTATTAACTCCATGAGTTTGCTCATTATATTTAGTTCTTAATAGCAAAGTGATACAATATTTGTCCTTTTGTGCCTGGCTTGCTTCACTCAACATAATGTCCTCCAGGTTTATCTACATTGTCATCTGCTTTACAACTTCATTTCTTCTTGTATTTGAATAATATTCCATGTGTGTATATACCACAGTTTGCTTATCCATTGCAACAGTTAATGAACACCTGGGTTGTTTCAATCTTTTGGCAATTGTGAATAATGTCATTATAAACATTGCTGTACAGATGTCTGTTCCTGTCACTGCTTTCAGTCCTTCTGGGTATGTACCTACTAGCAGTATTGCTGGGTCATATGGTAAATCTATATTTAACTTCCTTAGGAACCACCAAACAGACTTCCACAGTACCATTCCACATTCCTACAAGCAATGAATAAGTGTCCCTATCTCTCTACATCCTCTCCAACACTTGTAGTTTCCTGTTTTGTTAATAGTGGCCATTCTAGTAGGTGTGAAACGACATCATTGTAGCTTTGATTTGCATTTCCCTAATAGCCAGTGATGCTGAGAATTTTTTCATGTGTTTTTTTCACCATTTGTAAATCTTCTTTAGAAAAATGTATATTCAGATGTATATAGTCAGGGTTCTCTAGGGAAACAGATTCAACAAGAAATATCTGTTAATAGTATGTGATTTTATGAAAGTGTCTCATGCAGCCATGGGGATGCACAAGTCCAGGTTCTGCAGGCAGGCGGCAACCAGGAGCTCAATGATATTTTTGGTGTAATTTTACATGTTTTATATCTATCCTTGTGTACTTTTGTGAAACACTTCTATTGCCCACACAGTTACATTGGTTCCATCTATTCAATATTTATTTCCCCCTCCCCTTAGGGCCCACAGTGACAGTCAATTTTCATTTCTTGAAGAGCCATGGTCAGAATAAATCATAATGTAAAACATAAGATAACTAAAAATTTAGAAAATTGTATAGTCTAAAATATAAACCACAATGTAAACAAAAATGTTACCTTGTTTGAAAGCTATTGTCTCAATATCTGTACATCAGTTTCAGTAAATATGGTATGAATATGTTAAAAGATTATTGCTGTGGAAGGGAAAAGGTTTTATGTTGGATATGTGGGAGTACTGTATATTGTATATATGAATTACTGTGATCTAAGACTCTTGTGAAGATAAGCTTAATAATTAGAAAACAGAAAAGAAAAAGATAGGATGTAGAATTTTTCCAAATTAATATGTATTCTATATCTAACCTTTAAGCTCATCGCTATATTCCATTTTACTATTAAGGGAACCTGGCAATATATTGGGCTTCACTTTTCAGGAAGTTTTGGATCACAGAGAGATTCAACAAGGGCAGTGGAGGAATACTGGTTTGGGATGTTATTGACAGAGGACACATGGTTGGCAGGGAGTTCTACAGGGCATATATCCAGGGTACATAAAAATGTTTGGATATTTTCATAGTGGAAACAATTAAAAACAACAACTGAGGAAGTGCTGAGATTCTAGCCAGGGCAGCTCTATCACAGTCCCTAAAGGAACAGCAACAATCCCCCAAGTGCAACCGCAAAGACCAAAAAAGAATGAAGGTCCAACAATGAGCCCCTGATACTAATGGCTATGCTTGTGAGCCTGTGCACCTGAAATAAGAACAAGGCCTAGAGCAGCAGTGTGCCTAAGAGTTACCTCCTGAGAGCCTTCGTGTTGGTCAAGTGTGGCCAGTCTCAAAGCCAAACTCAGCATGTAAATTCGTTGCCTTCCTCCCAGTGTGGGACATGACTCCTGGGGATGAGCCTCCCTGGTGCTGAGAGATCAATACCAAGTACCAGCTGATGATGTAACTAGAAAATGACCTTGAATAAAAGGGTCAACTCGGACCAGCAGAATATCTCTGTCTACATATACTAACAGCAGTTAAAAATGCTTTTTGACCTAAATCAAGGGGGAAATGGAAAGGACAAATGAGTTTATATGGCTATGAGTCTCTAAAAAAGATCCAGGAGGTTATCAGAGGGGTTGCCCTTATGCACACCTGAGCAGAGTCCCAGAGACAGATAAAGTAGATACAACCCCAGGTATTGGTTCTTCTGAGGGCTACAGAGACCCACAGGTTCTATGGTCATGGCAGATGGAGTTCAGTGCCATGTCAGTTGGCCCTTCTTTGGAGTTGGTGTTTCTTTGTGATGGAGCTGGACTTAGATGTGATCTTTGTGATCTTTGTGATCTCTTTTCACAAGCCTTTCCTGTTACTTTACCAGAATTGTAGCTGGTGCTGGGGTTTAAGATATACCCAGGGGATCTGAATCTCTGGACTGACCATATGATAGCCAGGTCTTGAGCCTTAGCAGACTTCAGCTCCTACACTCTGGTTTATTGGACTTAACCCACTCAGCTAACATGGAGTTGAAGAATGTCAACCACCACACCATGGAGCCAAGAGTGCCTACAACTGAAAGCAGGAGGATTGCATCCAGCATCCATGTGGAATCTAAGCCCCCTCTTGATATAGATGTGGAGTGGGCACAACCATTCCAGGGTCCACAGGATGGAGGAATAGAGTATGGATTAGAGTGGACTTACTGATATTCTATTCATGAACTATTGTGATTACTAATTGAAGAAAAGGTGGCACTGGTGTGGAGAAAGTGGCCATGGTGGCTGCTGGGTGTGGGGAATGGGAGGAAGAGATGAGATGTGAAGGCATTTTCAGGATTTGGAGTTGTCCTGGGTGGTGCTGCAGGGACAATTACCAGACATTGTATGTCCTCCCATGGCCTGCTGGATGGAACATGGGAGAGTGTGGGCTATGATGTGGACCATTGACCATGAGGTGCAGTAATGCTCAGAGATATATTCACCAAATGCAATGAATGTGTCATGATGATGGAGGAGAATGTTGCTATGGGGGGAGTAGTGGGGTGAGAGGGGTGGGGGGTACATGGGGACCTCATATTTTTTGAATGTAATATTTAAAAAAATGAATTAAAAAAAAAAAGGAGCTCAATGAAAGTCCAATGAAGGTTCTTAATGAGTCCTGGGAGAAGCTGGCTGTCCAAGACAAACTGGGAAATTCTCACTAAATGCTGGAATCACTTCCCCTTTAATTTTTTTATTTTTAAAAAAGTTTTTAAAGATTTATTTATTTATTTCTCTCCCCTCCCACCCTGGTTGTCTGTTCTCTGTGTCTATTTGCTGCATCTTCTTTGTCCGCTTCTGTTGTTGTCAGTGGCACAGGAATCTGTGTTTCTTTTTGTGGCGTCATCTTGTTGTGTCAGCTCTCCGTGTGTGCGGCACCATTCTTGGTCAGGCTGCACTTTCTTTCGCACTGGGTGGCTCTCCTTATGGGGTGCACTCCTTGCGTGTGGGGCTCCCCCACGCAGGGACACCACTGCATGGCAGGGCACTCCTTGAGCTCATCAGCATTGCGCATGGGCCAGCTCCACATGGGTCAAGGAGGCCTGGAGTTTGAACTGCGGACCTCCCATGTGGTAGATGGATGCCCTAACCACTGGGCCAAGTCTGCTTCCCACTTCCCCTTTTAAAGCATTCTACTGATTGGATGAAGCATCACTCATTGCTGATGGCAATCTCCCTGATTGGTGTAACTGTAATCAGCTATCTATGATTTACCACTGCAGTAAAGTCAATGGTAACTAAAGCCCATAAATGCCCTTGTATTACTGTTAGTCCAGTGCTTGCTTCATCAAACAACTGGCACAATTACCTGGCTGAGCTGACACATTAGACTAACCATCACAAGGTCTTTTGCCAATTTTTAAATCAGATCATTTGTCTTTTCACTGTTGAGTTGTAGAATCTCTTTATATATCATGGATATTAGGCCCTTGTCAGATGTGTCATTTCCAAATATTTTCTCCCATTGAGTAGGCTGCCTTTTTACCCTCTTCACCAAGTTCTTTGAGGTACAAAAGTGTTTAATTTTGAAGAGGTCCCACTTATCTATTTTTTCATTTGTTGCTTGTACTTTGGGTGTAAGATTTAACAGATCCTCACCTATTATAAGGTCTTGTACATGTTTTCTTTCATTATCTTCTAGGAGTCTTACGGTCCTGGCTTTGATATTTAGGTCTTTGATCCATTTTGACTTGATTCTTGTATATGTATAAGGAGTGAGATAGGGGTCCTCCTTCATTCTTTTTGTTATGGATATCTAGTCCTCCCAGCACCATTAAAAAAAGAGATTGTTCCATCCCAGAAAAGTTGGCTTGGTAGCCTTATTGAAATATCAGTTGACCATTGAGGTAAGAGTCTATTTCTGAACTCTCAGTTTGATTCCATTGATCAATGTGTCTATCTTTATGCCAGTCCCATGCTATTATGACCACAGTAGCTTTATAAGACACTTTGAGTTCAGGGAGTGTGAGTTCTCTGAATTTGCTCTTCTTTTTTTTTAGGATGTTTAGGCTATTCAGGACCCCTTTTCCTTTTAAATAAATTTAGTAATTGATTTTTCTATTTCTATAAAGTAGGCTGTTGGAATTTTTATTGGTATTGCATTGAACTTATATATCAATTTGAGTAGAATTGATATCTTCATGATGTTTAGTCTTCCATTCGATTTGTTTAGATCTTCTTTGATTGCTTTTAGCAGTGTTTTGTACTTTTCTGAGTACAGATCTTTTACATTCTTGATTAAATTAATTCCTAGATCTTTGAGACTTTTTGTTGCTATTGTAAATGGAATATTTTTCTTGATTTCCTTCTCAGCTTACTTATTTCTTGTGTAGAGAAATGCTACTGATTTTTGCATGTTTATCTTGTATCCTGCCACTTTGTTGAACTCATTTATTAGCTCAAGTAACTTTCTTATAGATATTTCAGAATATTTTAAGAATTGGGTCATGCCATATGTGAATAGTGAGAGTTTTACTTCCTCTTTTTCAATTTGGATGCCTTTTATTTCTTTTTCTTGCCTAGTTGCTCTAGCTGGAACTTCTAGCATAAAGTTGAATAACAGTGGTTATGATGGGCATCCTTGTCTTTTTCCTGATATTAGACAGAAAGCTTTCAACTTCTCCCCATTGAGTACAATGTTGACTGTGTGGTTTTTATATGTCCTTTTTTATGTTGAGGAACTTTTCTTCAGTACCTATCTTTTGAAGCATTTTTTTTTTAACCAAGAAAAGATGTTTTCTTTCCCCTGCAATTTGTTAATATGGTATATTACATCAATTGATTTTCTTATGTTGAACCATCCTTGGACCCCAGGAATAAAAGCCACTTGATTGTGATGTAAAATTGTTTTTATATGCTGCTGGATTTGATTTGAAAATATTTTCTTGAGAATTTTTTCTTCTATATTCATTAGAGAGATTGGTCTGTAACTTTCTTTTCTTGTAGTATCTTTAGCTGGCTTTGGTATTAGTGTGATGTTGGCTTCATAAAATGTTTTTGCTTTTGATGGGTTTGTTGAGGCCTGTATTTCTTATGCAGTGTAGGGTGTTTGTATATTTCTAGGAACTTGTCCATTTCATATAGGTTGTCTAATTTGTTGGGATATGGTTTCTTATAATATCCTCTTATGACCTTTTTTATTTTTGTGGGGTCAGTCATAATGTCACCCATTTCATTCCTGATTTTATTTGCATCTTCTCTCATTTTTCTTTGTTAGTCTTACTAAAGATTTGTTGATTTTATTGGTCTTCTCAAAGAACCAGCATTTTTCCCCCCACATCAATGGTATAATTTCTTCCATTGGAAGAATCGCAATAAGTCTAAAATAGAATACCAGTAAGTCTACTTTAGTCCATAGTTCATTCCCTACTCCTGAGGATTCTGGGATGATGATGCCCATTCCACATCTAATTGAGAGGGGGCTTTGATCCCACATGGCTGATGGATGAGACTCTCTTGCGTGAAGTTGTAGATTCTCTCTGTTCCTTGGTGTGGTGGTTGTCCATCTCCTCCTTGCTAGTTGTTCTGGTGAGTCCAATGAACTGGAGAGTAGGTGTAACAACTCAGTTGAGATTCAGAGCCCAGCTGGCACATGGACAGCCCCAAGATTTAAGTCACTTGGATGTACACCTGCTAACTCTAGTACTAATTATGGTTCAAATAGAAGGAACAGTAGAGCCATGTGTAGGGAAACCACAACTGAGTTCAACTCTGTCACACTGAGGAGCATAAATTCCAAAGTAGGGCCCACTGGCAAGGCAACAAACTCCTGAGCAATCTGCCCTGACTATAGTGTATGGATATCTCCAGAGTCCTCAGGAGCCTGACTATTTTGAGTAGTATTTAATTGACTGTCAGTGAGATCATGCTGAGATTTGAAGAAGCATAACCATGGGAGTGACCTCCCAACTCACTTTGAAGTCTCTTAACCATATAAACTCATTTGTCTTTACATTTCCCCCCTTTTGGTCAAAGTCTTTTTCCAGTTGCATTGTTAGTTGCTGCTTGGTAGTATTCCCTTGGTGCCAGAAAGGTTCAGGCCTGGGAGTCATGTCCCAAGCTGGAGGGAAGTTATTGCATTTCTACGCTGCGAAAGAATAGCTTTTGGTTTTGTTGATTTTCTCTACTTTTTTTTGGTTCTCAATTTAATTTATTTCTGCTTTAATCTTTGTTATTTCTTTCTTTCTGCTTGCTTTGTGATTGGTTTGCTGTTCTTTTTCTAATTTCCCCAGTTCAGTTAGTTCTTTTAGCTCTTTCTTCTTTTTTAATATAGGCATTTAGGGCTATAAATTTCTCTTTCAGCAGTGCCTTCATTGTATCCCACAAGTTTTGATATGTTGTGTTCTCATTTTCATTTGTCTTGAGCTATCTACTAATTTCTCTTGCAATGTCTTCTTTGACCCACTGATTGTTTATGAATGTGTTGTTTAGCCGCCATATATTTGCAAATCTCCTCCTTTCCCACCTATTATTATTATTTCCAGCTTCATTCCATTATGTTCAGAGAAGGTTCTTTGTGTAATTTCAATCTCCTGAATTTATTGAGAGCTATGTTGTGTTCCAACATGTAGTCTATCCTGGAGAAAGAAGCGTGAGCTCTTGAGAAGAATATATAACCTGCTGATTTGGGGTGCAATGTTCTGTAATTGTCTGTGAGGTCCAGCTTATTTATCATATTGTTCAAGTTCTCTGCTTCTTTGTTGATCTTCTGTTTAGTTGTTCTATCTATTGAGGTGTGTGGCGTATTGTAGTCCCAAAATATTATTGTAGAGATGTCTATTTCTCCTTTCAGGTTTGCCAAAGTTTGCCTCATATATTTTGGGGGCATCCTGGTTAGGTGCATATGTATTTATGAGTGTTATTCCTTCTGGGTGGATTGCCCTTTTTATTAATATATAATGGTCTTCTGCATTTCTTATCACTTTTTTTTTGCATTTAAGTTTGTTTTGTCTGACACCAGTATAGCTACTACTCTCCTTTGGTTACTATTTGCATGAAATATTTTTTTCAACCTTTCACTTTCAGTCTATATGCTTTTTTGCCTCTAAGGTGAGTCTCCTGCAGACAGCATATGGATGGCTCATGTTTTCTTACCCATTCTGTCAGTCTATGTCTTTTGATTGTAGAGTTCAATCCATTAACATTCAATGTTATTACTGTAAATGCATGACTTACTTCAGCTATTTTATCCTTTGGTTTTCATATGTCATATCTTTTTTTTAATATATATTTTTGGTTACCTTTCTGATACTCTTAACTTCTACAATTTCCTCCAAGCCTCTTTCTCTTGTCTTTTCTTTTCTGGCTGCAGAACTCCCTTTAGTGTCTCCTGCAGAGCTGGATTCTTGTTTTCAAACTTATCTGTAAATATTTCAAGTTCACCATCATATTTGAAGGACAGTTCTGCCAGATAAAAAATTCTTGGCTGTCAATTTTTCTCTTTCAGTAATTATATCATACCACTACCTTCTTGCCTCCATGGTTTCTGAAGAGAATATGCACTAATTCTTATTTGACATACCTTGTATGTGATGTTTTGCTTTTCTCTTGCTGCTTTCAGAACTTTCTCTTTATTTTTGGCATTTGGCATTCTGCTTATTATGTATCGTGTGGTACATCTATTTGGATTTATTCTAGATGGAGTACATTGTGCATCCTGGATACGTATATTCATGTCTTTCATGAAATTTTGGAAATTTTCAGCTTTTATTTCCTCAAATACTCTTTCTGTCCCCTTTCTTTTCTCATGTCCTGGAACTCCCATAACATTTGTTCATGAACTATGTGTTGTCATTCAGGTCCCTGAGACCCTGCCCTATTATTTCCATTCTTTTCTCTCGCTATTCTTTTTTCTCTTCAATTTCAGTTGTTCTTTTCTCTGCATCAATGATTCCTTCTTCCATGATTCCAAATGTGCTATTGTATGCCCCTATTGTATTTTTAATCTCACTTAATGTACGTCTTTCATTCCTATAAACTCTGTCATTTTTCTATCCAAGATTTCCAATTTTTCTTTGTGCTCACTCAGTGTCTTCTTAATGGCATTTATTTCTTTAGCCATGTTGCCCTTCAACTCCATGACTTGATTTAGGAGATTTGTATGAAATTCATTGATTTGTTATTTCAAGTTCTGTGTCTCATCTGGAGCTTTGATTGGTTCCTTTGCCTGAGTCATAGCTTTCTTTTTCTTTGCTTGACTTTTAATTTTCTGCTGATGTCTAGACATTTGATGTTAACTTTATTCTGATGTTCAGTTTCTCTCGTCTAGGGATTTACTGTGAAGTAGCTGTGTGCTACCACTGTTCTTTGACTCTTGGTTCAACCTGTTCTAAATATGTAGGGTTACCTCTATTTAACTGCTCAAACCAGGGCTAAAGACCTAGTAATGGGGTGCAGGCCAGTTTCCAAGGGTCTTGGAAAGGCTGGCAGTAAAGGCATCAGTTTGCCTCATTTATTTTTAATTATATTTCCTTTTTCATGAACTTTTCTGGTCTGACCAGCAGATGGCACTCATTGGTAGACCTCAGTTCAGACCCCAGGTGCATTCAGTGTAACTTCCCAGGTGGGTGGGCAGAGCAGAATCAATGTCCTCAGGGCTGCAGAAGCAATGTTCTCAGAGTTGGCCAAGTCTCACAAACACACTTTCTCAGAGGCTGTTCTCCACCCTTGGCCAGCCACACCCTCCCTCCCTCTGTCTCTTTAGCAACCAACCCAGGGCAATAAGGAAAGTGCTTGAGAAGGCAACCTATCTTTAGCTGCCTGCAGCTTTTCAGGGCAAACAATGTTGCAGCCCTATCTGGCCTGGAATTGTAGGACCCCTCCAATGCAGCAGAACAAGTTCACTGGCCCAAATCTGAATTTTCTATAGGCTGTGTCCTTTCTGCTCCCCTTTCTTGGGAATGAGGATTCCTGCAACTCCTTCAATCTGTAGTAACTGTAGTCCATAGCTGCTATAGTGCACAGACTGCTTTTTGCTCTGTAGCTGGGGGGAAGGGTGCCCGCTGCTGCTTTTGCAGCTCTACTAATGGGAATTTTCACTTGAGAATCCTTTCCTTCACATCTGTCTTTTCTGTGTGGTGTCTTACCTTCCCCTAGTGCCTGAGCCCCAGAGCAGCCATCCAGACAGTCTCCATCTGCCTTCTGTTTATTCTAGGAGAAAAGTGATCCCTCCGTCTTCCCAGAACTGAAATAACACACTGGATTCTAAACATACTTACATGACTTGCTTTTCTAGGAAGAGGAGAAATACAGGACTTTTTGCTGGACAATCTCTCCTACAGGAACAACACCTATTTTATGTTTTTTCATTCTCTGACATTGAAAATCACAAATAGAGCTTTAAGAAAGATCTCACTTATCCCTAAACATGATTATTATATAGGCAGCAAGATTTTACTAATTTAGAATAATAGGATGAAGGTAGAGGAAGACAGTGACAGCTGAGAGTCTGGTTGTGGACAATTTTTAAAGAAGAGTAATTTAATGTCAACTACAGTACAGACTAGACACAAAGATATAAATGAATGTTTATCAGTTGAATAAATCAAGTTGAATTAATTTAAATTTATAATTTAGAACAAGCTTACATTCTCATACTGGACTACAAGCAGGAAAGTCATTTAATATGCAAAAATTTATTACACATTTTCAGTGGTCAAATTTATGTTTGTAAAAAAAATCCTTCATATGAAGATTGGTTGGATATAGCTAGATATAGCTAGATTCTTTCATTGGTGAAACCTAAAAAATTTCAATCATGCATTATTTTGAACTTCAGTGAGAAAATGGACAGATAACATTTTTAGAGATTACATCTCTATCCTCCCATTTAGAAGCAAGCTTATTATGAGGATCATTTCTATATGCTTCCTCTGTTTATTCACCTCCTTTCCAGCTTCAACCCAATGTAATTTTTCTTCTTTCTTCCCTACTCCATCTATTCATGAACTATTGTGATTAGTAATCGAAGAAAATGTGGCATTGGTGTGGAGAAAGTGGCCATGGTGGCTGCTGGGGGTAGGGAATGGGAGGAAGAGATGAGATGTGGGGGCATTTTCCAGACTGGGAGTTGTCCTGGGTGGTGCTGCAGGGACATTGTATGTCCTCCCATAGCCCACTGGGTGGAATGTAAGAGAGTGAGTGCTTTGATGTGGACCATTGACCATGAGGTGCAGCAGTGCTCAGAGATGTATTCACCAAATGCAATGAATGTCTCATGATGATGGAGGAGATTGTTGTTATGGGGGGAGGAGTGGGGTGAGGGGGGTGGGGGGTATATGGGGACCTCATATTTTTTTAATGTAATATTAAAAAAATAAAGACAAAAAAATTGCTCTTGCAAAGAGGAGCAGTAATGTAGTTGTTAAACCCATTAAACTCATTTAGTCTTTATTTTATTTGACTTCTTGGAAGGAAGGTGTGATCTGGCCTCTGCAATGAACCCAGTGACAGTTTGCCATCTGATCTGAGAAGAATTCTGCTAAACTGGAACAATTATGGCCTGAAGCCTACTTTCACCCTGAGAATTGATCCAAACTTTTGTCTCTATACACTCCTGCTAGTACCTCCAGTGCTACTGGATAAGACAGTGGGAGCAATCTAAGCTCTGATCCCAAGCCAACACATCTACGTTTTCATCCTAAGTCAACCTCACAGTGCACCAGAAGTCCAACTGGTAAGCATGGGAAACATATACATTAGTCCATAGATTCTAGGACACACTTTTTTCCCCCCACATTTTAACATTTTTTACTATCCATGACATTTCAGATTATCATTAGCCTGGACTGACATCAGGTTCTTCCCAGAAGGATTTGAGTTTCCTTCTGCCAGTCACTTGGGCCCACTATCAACTCAAAACCATTTTAAAATAAATTGTCTGCTTGAGGTTTTCCTTGGCCACACTA
Source organism: Dasypus novemcinctus (assembly GCF_030445035.2). Lineage (NCBI taxonomy): Eukaryota > Metazoa > Chordata > Mammalia > Cingulata > Dasypodidae > Dasypus > Dasypus novemcinctus. The sequence goes on along the minus strand of NC_080684.1, from coordinate 82,013,756 downwards.
TTGGTGTGAATTAAAACTGAAACCTGTGCTTTGGTTCTGAGGGGAGATTCTGTGATCTCTTCTCCACCTAGTACCATGGTTGAAGCATTTATTCCTCACTGTCCCTTTCAGTGTGGTGGATTTATTTCTCATTTTCCCTTGTACATAGGGGGTAGCCCTTTCATTTTCCAGGTTCATGCAGGAGTTTTATCCTTCTCTTAAAAGGACATAAAATAATGGCACATGGCCTGGTCAAAGAAATGGGAGAACAACATGTTAGTGCTGTTTCTAGAAGCTCTTCAGCCAGAGACTCAATTTAACCTTTTTATAGAAAGCTTAAATTCTTATCCTCATGATCACATTTGCATCTTTTGTCTATAGCATACAGTGCCCTCACTTCTACCCAAGCTTCTCCCTTATCATGGAGCAAGTTTGACAGTATGTGCCTTTATCTCATGTTTGTGTTTTCATAATACTACCAGCATGAGTTGGAACACCCCATAACTTGGACAACCAGGCATGGGTTTGGTCTTTATTGAAAGATAGTTTGGTCTTTATTGAAAGTAACCTTAACCCCATCTGGTCATGTTCCTACTGTGTCCTTGAATCACCTCATTGCTGGGCTGGCAAGAATGCATAGCATTTCACAGTTCCAGCATCCTTTCCCCCTGTTTTATCTGGCTCTTATGCACCTAATTTACTAATTAATTTACCCCTAATTTACTAATTAACTCCTTTTATTTCAACTAGCTAACTTTAAAACTTTTATCTCCCTCTATATAAGACAGATTGGCCCTCTGAATTTCCTCTCATTAGCATGTCTCACAACACTGACATTTCCTACATCTTGGAATGTTCTCTTTTCTTGTCTCAAAGTTTGACAACATGCCCTCTGATCTTTCTCCCACTGCTCTGGCTACTCCTGGCCCTTAAATGCTAGTGTTTCTCAGGAGTCTATCCTAGCCCCTTTTGGCCCCACTTTTTGTACCTTCTCTAGATATCTTATCTACTCCCGTAGCTTTAATTATAATCAATAGGCTGATGACTCCCGAGGTCTTATCTTCATATCAATTTCCCCCCTGAATTCTAAATCCATCTATATAGTTGCCCTTAGACATTGTCCAGAGGCAGCTTAGACTGAGTAATTCTAGAAAGGAACTTAGCACCCCTCTCATAAATTTCTACCTTGTACTGTATTTCCAATCTTGGTCAGTGGCACCATTGTTCAACCCCTGGGCCATCCTCCAAACTTGGGTATCATCCTTGCTATACCACTTACTGGTGCTATAGTTAATTACCTTTTCTTTACAAATGCCAGTTTCCAAGCAGTAATAATAGTGATTATTTCATCGAGTATTTATGAGGACTTTATATATAGGTATATAGCATTTAGCATAGTTCCTAACGTGTAATAAGCACTCAAATATTATCTCTTATTATATTTGATTCCTTCCTTTACATCAACCCCACATCCTATTGTTCATGAAATCTTGTTCTTATCTCTTATTCCAACTCTACAAATATCTGTCAAATTTACCCCTTTCTAGTTTTCTAATCTACCCACTTCTATTTCCCCCACTTTTAGAATTTTAATTCAAGCCATTAGGATCCCTTTGCATATTATTTCAATAGTCTTTAAACTGGTTTCCTTGTCTCCCACCTTACTAGTGTTCAATCCAATTTTCACCCTTCACCCTATATAAAATCTTAAATCATAATTCATACACTGATTGTGGAATCTTCAACAATTTTCCATTGTCCTCAAGATAAGAGACCAAATGTCCTCAATAGGGCATCTAAAGTCTCCTTGGTCTTGTGCCAACTAATCTCTCCATTTTCATCACTCCATGCTTAGTTATTCTGAACCACACCTGTAGGTATGATTCTGTTTCCCATTCTCCTTATGGACTTTGCATTTCCTCTTGGAACCTCTTACCTCCTTCTCTTTCCAAGGTTCACTCCTATCATCTTTCAGATTCTGGTTCCCAGGTCTGGGCTACCTGTACCTACCACTTTATACACTTCTTTAACTCTTAGCACCTCATGCTGTATTGAAATTACTCATGTATCTTCTCCTAAGTTTGCCAGAGCTAACAAATAAGATGGGGCGCTCAGTTAAATTTAGATTTCACATAAATAATGAATCTTTTTTTAAGGATAAGTATGTTCCATGTAATCCTGTCTTCTCCCTCCTAGACTGCACTCATCTGAAGGCAGGGGTCACCACTCTTTCTCAGCACTTAGCATTTTGCTAGACTCACTGCACACAGTCAATAAAATAAAAATGTATAGTCTTGTCAAAACATATTATTTATTTGCATATTATGCACTGTACATGCTCCAGATCTATTATTTTTGATTCCATATTAATCATGAAGCATGTTTTTCTAGTTCCATTGTCTATCTTTCATGTGTGTTTTGAGACAAGCAGAGAGTTTAGAAATTGACCACTCCCGCCTCCATTGCCTTTGTATAAATGATGTGAAACATCCATGTTTGGAATATTCACTGTGTCAGGATGAAGTTAAGATTTCAAACAATTTTCATGAAAAAAAAAATCCCCAAAAATGAAATGAAATGAAATTTAACTACCACAACTCAACTGCCTTTTCCTTTACAATCAGTTTGAAGGGCTTTTGTTCTAATACAAGTGTTTTCTGTTCATGCATAGCAAAGACATAAACTAATCTCTAAGATTTATTTGCCAAGAGAATCACTAGATGTGGAAAGGAGCAAGAGTTTGAATTTTTATTAATTTGGGATGCAAGTTCACCTGAGAATTAATGTGCAGATCTCTTATAGAAAACTTTTCAAAATAAAAGTTAACTAAGGGAAAGTTTATAGATATTTTCTAAGCAGTGAATTTACATGGCTTAAGCCAAACAGAGGAGTTTCTGTTTGCACACTGTGATTCAAATAGAAGCAAACCAGTCTCAAAGTAAATTCTTCATGTTTTGAGTCTCTGAACTGCATTTCTTCTAGAGAGAACAGCAGAAACCCTCGGCTAGTTTATAAAATTCAAGAAAAGAAAAATGCCATGGGGTCTATTCTCTGCTATGATTGGTCAATTAGTCTCTCCTTTAATTATGCTTATGGTCTAGTTTAATGAACAAAAGGCTGGACTGCTTTCAAAGTAGGAACAAAACACCTACTATGTTTTCCAATATATTATTCTCAAGGCAGAATAACTATGGAATTTGTGCCCAAGAATATTCCACAAATGAGATGAAGCAAAACCTTCCACACTCATGGAACAAATCTTATACTGTTTTTGGTCAACAATAGTACCAAGAGCTTTTAGCCCTTTTTTGGTGGCTATATAATTTACACATATCTGAGATAAAAAACCAAACCATCTACAAGAAAAGAAGGGCATACACCAACTACGTTTCCCAGGGGATTAAACACATTAAAATCAAGAGGCATTCTCATTGTTGGAGCTAATTGAACTATTTTTCAGTAGCTGGTATTTAGTTTGCTTTATTTATATTTAATGTAAGTAGGAAGCCTGTGAATTCAGTCTCTGGGCTAATCATGCTGACGTGTTCAGGATAAAACTCCAGGGGCTTTGCAGAGCAGAGTTCTGTGGTCAGGTCAGCACTGGGTTATTGAATTACTAAGGTTGAGGATGGATCGTGTTACTGTACACTCTTCCAGATAAGGAAAAGAAAATTGCACCTGCAGGCAACAAGAAGAGTCAAGAGTAATTTGTGGTGAGTGAGCAAAATGAAATCCTGCAGGAGGTCAAGTTTGTTTTCACCAGGAGGTGTCACTATTGTCAACACACATTACCCGAGATGGAGGGAAGATAAGAGGTGGTGGCGGGAATCATTTGACAATAACAGAGGCGATTTTTCTGGATTCTTCCTTCCCTCTGCCCCTTCGTTGTATTAGGATGCTGCAGTTTACATCGTCTATCTCTGCTCCACATGATGGATGGGTGAAATGTTGTTATAGAAATCAGTGGAAAAATTCAGTGGCGGGAGAAGAATGAAGGGGAATTTGTATAATTTTCAGGTCACCAACTCAGATAAACTGTAGTTTCTTCCCTCCTATTTGTGACTTAATGGTTCTAAACTAATGAAATTTTAATAGCATAAAGTTCTGAGAACTGACCCCTTTGCATTTCTCTATTCCTGCATGTTTCAGTAAAATTTCATAAGATTATACATAATATGTAGAATGGATAGTTTTCCCAGTTCTACTCTGTGCTATCACTTAGGTTTTAAAAAATGGCGTTAAAACTTTTTGAATATTTTTTATATTTGCACAGCCTCCAAAGTCAGAGAGTTTGGGTTTGGATCCTAGCTGTGTGTAATTCAGCTATGTAATGTTTTTTGGCAAGTTATTTAATCTGTCAAAGCCTCAGTTATTGCATATGTAAGATGAGGATAATAATGCTACTTACCCTCATTAGATTACTCTGAGGATTAAGGGAGAATAAATGAGATGATATCTGCAAAGCACTTAACATCTTGCCTGGCCCATAGTTAGAGCTCAGTAAAAACTGACTTCATTATTGACTATTAATATTGACACCTGAAGAGTAGAAAGGCCATAAAAGGGTTTGGCAGTTCCTCTCTCCTTTTCAAATTCCCTAACTTATCTGTTGGAGCTCCCTTGTGATTGAAACAAGATTTATGCCCTTATTTCTATTTACATCCCATTATCTGGTCCTGTTATCCTTTGAGTTGGCACTCAAAATTTATTAATGATGCTTCCTGAGATGTTTTCCCTTTTGGAAGATGATGATTTCATTTGATCTTCCTTATTCCTCTCTGCAGGTCAAAGCACTTCTCTTTTTCAAGGTCCACATCAACGTCCACTTTCCATGTGCAGCCATCTGTATTTGGCTGGATCTCTATAACACTGAGTTTATAGTCCACAAACTGGATTACTATTCTTTTCTCATCTTGTAGCATTAGGTGTGCAAGGCCTACATCCTCAAATAGATTTTTTGTTTCTTGACAGTCAGAAGGACATTCGTGTCCTCCTTTGATTCCTGTAACACCAGCTTTGTTCTGAGAATACAGGAGGGATGAATACATGTTTGTCACTGGTTGATTTATTGAGAACTCAGGATGTCAAGGAAACATGTTGAGACAAACACAAGCAAGTAATTTTGCAACTCTAGGTAAGAGTAGGGAATCCTGTGGGAACTCAGGATTGAAGGTGGAAAAGGAGGACTTTGAGAGAAATCAGAAGGATGAGGTCTGGCAATTTAAATCTGGGAAGAAAACAAGTACTTGACTAAAGCCGTGATTGATGGGCAAGGCTGCCCTTTGTGAAAGAGACAATGAGCTCTCCAAGAAGCAGTGCTGGAGCCCCAGGTTTTGGTCCTGACTGTCACAAATTGGTGTGCGCCCTTGGGAGAAGAACCACTCACCTCTGTAGGCCTTTGTTTTTCTGACTTTAAAATGAGAAGCATGGATTAGATGATATCTGAGGTCCCAACTGGTTCAAAAACTCCATATTTCTGAGATGGGAGAGAAAGAAATAGATTATATTAGACAGAACAGGACCGGCAAATTGCTGGGATTTCAGGGGGTTCTTTCTTCTCTTGCAAAGTATAAAAGAAATAGTGCGGGGTGATGCCTTGACCCTGCTATTCATGGACTCACTGTGTGCCACTCATTCATGCGTTTACTCACTCATGTATCCAAATGTTGATAGGGACCCTACTAGGTGACAGGTACTGGGCTGGGTGCTGGTAATGAAATGGTGCATGAAACTTACATGGCTCTGCCTCTTGGTGTTTACAGTTTGGTGGGAGAAGACTGTCACAGAAATCAAAATTACGATTGTGATGTGGGCCGGAAGGGACAGGTACATGACTGGTGAAGAGGGAGCTGACTTGAACCAGGTAGGCTTCTGAGTGGAAATTAACTAGGAGAATGGTAGGTAGTGGGAGGCTGGGCTGGTGAGCAGGGAGAAGACAAGAGCATGTACAAAAGTCTTTTGGTGGGAAGGAAAGTGGCAAGTTTGCATAAAAGAACAGAGTTTAGAGAACTAAAGAATAGATGGCCCCAGGTAATGTGAGAGGGATAGGGTTCAGATTATACAGGGTTCTGTAAAACCTATTGCGAATACTGGTCTTTATTTTAAGAACAGTTAGAAGTTCCAGGTGGGGGACTGGAGTGATCATTGTGGTGAGTAGAGTGGAATGGGACTGGAGTGGATGTGAGTGAGATCAATTGGGAGGTGGATACAGGAATCCAAGCGTGGTATGGGATAAGGGTGGCTTGGTATGGGAAGGTAATGATGGAAATGAGATGCCATAACCTTTTAGGATCTCAGTCCTTCAAAGAGAATGGTGGGGACTAAACCCTAGGATCCCTTCTGGCAATATCTGTAGTTTTATGGAATGAAAATACTTTGGCAGAAACTATGTTGCTGTGACTCCATGGCTAAGGCTGGCCCCTTTTCCTGGATCTGGGGGTTCTCTCAGAACTTCTCATATGGGACATTCATTACATAAGAGCTTCAGGTGAGGTCCATACTCATCCAAGGACCTTTTGAAAACTGTGGTTTAAAATTTAATTTTAATTCAAATTAGATCACAGGATGAGGGATTATTTAAAATTTCCTCTGACTAAAACATTACCTTTCCCCCTTTTTAAAATCTTTTCATGAAACACCAGACACAACAAAACAAACAATTTCATCTACTAGTTTTAGTGTTGGCCCCACCAAAAGAAATGAAAAGAACACTTTGGAACATTTTCCCTCAGGAAGCATAAATCCCATGAAAATATCAAGAATTTTGTACTGTGGCTTATGGCTTCCTGGTAAAACAGAGAAAGGGGAAACATAATGTAATTTTTACAGCTCTCCCCCTGAGTATAAAATATATGTTCACTGCAGAAAAGTTGGAAAAGTTAGAAAACCCTAACAATGAAAACAAAGAGGAAACGGACTTTGGCCCAGTGGTTAGGGCGTCCGTGTACCATATGGGAGGTCCGCGGTTCAAACCCCGGGCCTCCTTGACCCGTGTGGAGCTGGCCCATGCGCAGTGCTGATGCGCGCAAGGAGTGCCATGCCACGCAAGGGTGTCCCCGGCGTGGGGGAGTCCCACGCGCAAGGAGTGCGCCCGTGAGGAAAGCCGCCCAGCGTGAAAAGAAAGTGCAGCCTGCCCAGGAATGGCGCCACCCACACTTCCCGTGCCGCTGACGACAACAGAAGCCGACAAAGAAACAAGACGCAGCAAATAGACACAGAACAGACAACCAGGGGAGGGGGGGGAAATTAAATAAATAAATAAATCTTTAAAACAAAAAAAACAAAGATTTCTCATAATTCCACTATTGTATTTATGAACATTTTTTCCTACCAATATAAATCTATGAACATATAAACATATGCACCCTTCTTTTGTTCTCATAGGATGGCGTAATAGTATGAGCTCTGAAGTTAGACTTCCTTGGGAAAATTTAGGGAATTCCTACTTCTCTAAGTTTCAGTTTTTTCATCTGAAAGATAAGCATAATAATATCACCAACCTCAAGGGCAATATAAGAACAAAGTGAAATAAAGTATATGAAGTCCATATCATAGCTCCTGGCATCAACACTTAATTTTCATTAATAGATATAGGCTATTTTTTATGCCACCTTGTTTTTTTAGCTGTTTTCTTAGTTTTCCATTCTTTCTTCTTTGTTCTCTCTCACTTTCAGCTTTTCCTATGGTTGGAAGGTATGCATCCTATTTTTATTTCTAGTGGTGATTTTTGAGTTTTATTTTTAAATTTTGGTCAGCCTATAGTTCTCTAATTAACAAAGTCAAGAATAAAATGAGGGTGGCGGACTTGGCCCAGTGGTTAGGGCATCTGCCTACCACATAGGAGGTCTGCGGTTCAAACCCCGGGCCTCCTTGACCCGTGTGGAGCTGGCCCGTGTGCAGTGCTGATGCACGCAAGGAGTGCCCTGCCACGCAGGGGTGTCCTCCACGTAGGGGAGACCCACGTGCAAGGAGTGAGTCCCATAAGGAGAGCCGCCTAGTGTGAAAGAAAGTGCAGCCTGCCCAGGAATGGCGCTGCACACATGGAGAGCTGACGCAGCAAGATGAGACACAGATTCCTGTGCCACTGACAACAACAGAAGCAGACAAAGAACATGCAGCAAATAAACACAGAGAACAGACAAGGGGGGGGGGGGAAGGGAGAGAAATAAATAAATTAATTTAAAAAAAGAATAAAATGATATGTATTTTTAACTTTCTCCCACCATAAAAGAACTTGGCTATTATAAGGCAGAAAAGATCAGTGAATAGTGGGGGTTCCTCAGGACATTTGGTTCATTATATAGATAAGTTTACTTATTTTTTACAGGAGGAAGATTAGTATTCCCATTGAAAGATGAGACTCAGAGAGATAATGGTAGTTCACTTTAAAGAAAGGAGCTAGTCAAATCCAATTCTTTCTGCCCTCAACCCTTTTAATCCCTGGTTTGTTTCTTCTTCAACAAGTGGTCATTGAGTTCCGTTTGAACATTTCTGGGGACAAAGTACTCATCAATTTCCAAATCAGCCTATTCCATCCTGGGTAGCTCAGTAAGAAAGTATTTCCTTATACCAAACTGGAAATGTTGTCCTTACCTGCCTCTCCTGGGTTCTACTCTCCATTTCCTATAGAGTAATACTAATATCTTATGTCAAACCAAACATTTCTTGGTTGCTTTTAATGTGTTTGGAGCAGAAGCAAATGAAATGGGGATTTAAAACATGATCTTTGCCTTTAAGTTGCCTTTCGGTGAAGTAAGAACAAAATATATAAAGTAATTAGAGAACAATATGAGACAGTAAAGAAGTAGGTTAAAAATATATTGAGCAAATTACCAATTTATGAGAAGTTCCACAGAAGAAGAGGAAAACACGGGGTGAAATTTCCAGTAAAGCTTTATCTCTACCCCATCTCTTACTCCATCTGAAATGATATAATTATAATTGAGAATTGGGGATTGGAAGTGCATTATTAGAGCTAAATGGTAATGCAATGCAAAAGAAACTTCTGCAGGGGTCCTTTGATGTTTGATGTAAATGTAAAACAGATTCTACTAAAATAATAAATGTCAAATATAAAATCCATTGTTTCCAATTACTGCCACTTCACAGACTTTAACTACCTAATTTAGCCAAAGCATGAGGGGAAAATATTTTGCGCCTGAAAATGTAAATTAAAACATTTTCCAATACAGCAACAATGCTGTATTATTGAGCTTGGCAGACCCCCGCTCCATCTCCTATGGTCCATTACCCTGGCCCAGTGCCTTGGAGCTTATCGGGGCTGCAAGATATTCTTTGCTTCAGACTCTGCCTCTTTGATAAGGGTTATCACTTTGCTAGATGTAGTAATCTCAGAAGTGCCAACTTGGGGCTTTCACCAGATATGCATGATGAGGTAAGGGGCATGCTGATGGTTTTTTTTTTTTTTTTTTTTAACAGCCTCATTTCTTTTCTCTTTACTGAAAAATAATGGGATATATCATCTCCACAAGCCTTCGTCGACTTCTTGGTGGTAAAGACATGGTTCTTCTGCTTTCTCAAGGTCTTTCTTGCACCAGATTTAAGGTTCTTTAGCTTGCTCAGTTCAGATAGCCAAGCAGATAGACTCATCCTACAAGGAGTTTATTTTAAGGAAATTGGGACAGGTTTGGTTTGAAGACAGGTAACTCTGTGTGTCTCTTTCATGCATTTAGGGATTTGTTTGACTCATAGCTTCTCTCTGTTCATGCCCCATCCTTCTCTTATTTTTGACCAGTTTCCTATACTCTCTCATAGTTTCTACTTTCTAATAATAGCCTGGACATGATTTGGCCTTTCCTTGATCTTTGAGTCAACCTAAAAATAATGGACATCACTTACATGGCACTAACCAAATGTTAACTATCATTCCAAGTACTTTCGGCATACATTACTATTATAATCCTCATACCACCCTGTGAGTTAGGTTCTATTATCATCTCCTGTTTTACAGATGAAGACACTGAGAAACAGAGAGGTAAAGTTCCTTGCCCAGCACCATACAGGAAGTAACTGATACAGCTGATACACGCATCCAGGCTATCTGGCTCGTCTTTATCCCCTTCTCTAGACTCCCTTCTAAATGTATTTTTTTAAAATTTTAAACTTTTCATTTGGAAATATTTTCAAACTCATAAAACAGTTACAAAAATAACACAAACCCCATATAGAGAACTCTAACACACTTTTATCCCCCCCAGATACCTTGATCCACCAATTTCAACATTTTGCCATATTTTCTGTATCATTCTATCTATCCATCCATCTATCTACCTAACCATTCATCCCTCTATCTGTCTCTTTCTCTCTATTTATCAATCCATTTTCTGAGTACTTGAATGTAGGTTATATACATCCTACTCCTTGAATACTGCCATGTATATCCAAAGAACAAGGATATTCACTTACGTATCCATCTTAAGTGCTATTATAAAGTACAAGAAATTTAACTTTGGAAAAATCTTACAGTCTCTATTACCATTTTTTATATGTTCCAATAATGTCCTTTTTAGATTTCTGCCTTATTAAATCTCATCAGGATCATGTATTGCCTTAACTCTCACTATCTCTTTAGTTGTTTTTTCTTTAAATTGTGGAAACATATAAAAAACATAAACTTTCCCATCTCCATCACTCTCAAGCATACTATTCAGTGGGATTAATCACATTCACTTTTACAGTACCCTTACCACCTTCCATCATGAAAACTTTCCCAACTCCCCAAATAGAAACACTACATCCATTTTCTATTAACTCTCCATCTCTCTCTGCCTCTGGCAACTTGTATTCTAATTTCTGTCATTATGAGCTTGTATATTCTGTAGTATTTTCTTTATAGTTATCATGGGGCCTAAATTTAACATTCTAAATCTATAACAATCTCATTTACTTTGATGCCAACTTAATGAAAATAGTGTACACAAACTATGTTCCTATACTTCTTTGTTCCCCCACCTTTATATCTTTTTTGTCACAAATTGCATGTTTATACATTTTGAGTCCCAAAATACTGATTTATCATTACATTTTGTACATTTTAGATCCTTAAGGGAGAAAACGTAGAGTTGCAAACCAAAATATAATAGTACTTGCTTTTATATTTACCCATTGTCACTATCCTTACCAGGAAGCTTTATTTCTACAAGCAGCTCTGATCTATTTTCTATTGTCCTTTCCTTTCAAACTGCAGAACTCTCTGTAGCATCTCTGATAAGACCAGTCTAGTGGTGATGAACTCCCTCAGCTTTTGTTTCTCTGTCTTAAATGCTCCATCATTTTGAAAGACAGTTTCACTGGATATAGAATTCTTGGTTGGCATTTTTTGTTTTGTTTTCTTTTCAGCATTTAAAATATGTCTTCCCACTCCTTTCTTGCCTCTGTGGTTTATGATGAGAAATTGACACAATCTTATTGAGGCTCCCTGTATGTGACATGTTGTTGCTCTCTTGAGGCATTCTCTCTTTATCTTTCATATTTAGTAGTTTGGTTATAATATGCCATGTTGTGGGTCTATTGGGTTTTATCCATTTGGGGTGTGTTGAGTGTCTTTCATTAAATTTGGGAACTTTTCAGCCATTATTTCTTTGTATATTCTTTCTGTCCCTTTCTCTCTTTTTTCTCCTTCTGCAACTCCCACTATGTGTATATTGTTATGCTTGATGGTGTCCCACAGGTTTCTCAGCTCTATTCACTTTCCTTTACTCTTTCTTTCTTCTGTTTCTCAGACTGGGTGATTTTATTATATTATCATCAAGTTCACTAGTCTTTTCTTCTGCCAACTCCAATCTGTTGTTGAACCCCTCTGTAGAATTTTTATTTCTTTTACTGTGGTCTTCAGCTCTGTTCGGTTCCTTTTCATAATTTCCATCTCTCTATTGATATTCTCTTTGTGTTCATTTATTGTTCTTTTGATTTCCTTTAGTTTTTTGTTTATGTTTTTCTTCAGTTCTTTGGGTATACTTAGGAACATTTAAAAAAAATCTTTGTGTGGAATGTCTAAGGTCTGATCTTCCTCATGGATGGTTTCTAATGCTTTGGTCTTTTCCTTTGCCTGGGGCATTACTTCCTGTTTCTTGGTATTTTTGTAATCTTTTGTTGAAACCTGGACATTTTGACATTTTTAGTGTATTATTGCTGGAATTTAGACTCTGAGGCATCTTGTACACAGCTAATTTTACGTTAGAGCTTTCCTTGAATGTAAAAACCATAAAAAATAATAATAATTAAGAAGGAAAAAAACAAAAGAAACACTTATCCCAGTCTCTGCAGACTGGTGCTTTCCTTTAGAGCTTATTCATACAATACATTTAGAAAGTAGCTTGAGGCCAAAGTGTTGCCCTGATCCTTTCTGTGCTTGAGGTTTGTATGGACATGTGTATGTGAACCTAGGTATTCTCCTGTTTACAATGATATGAATATTTCCCTTCCCTAGGAAACTGTTTCCTAACAGTCCCAGACATGGCACTATGTGTCCTACAGCCATCAATACCTTGTCCCAGGTAGCTATTTGACTCCTGTCCCACAGCATTCTCTAAAAGAGATTAGTGAGCCTTCTTCCACATGCAGGGCAAGTTCTGGGATGACAAGTCCCTTGGGCTCAACCAGACAAATTGGGCCAGACATACATGTTTCCAGTATGTGCATGAGAGTTCCTCTGCTGCCTCCAGAACTAGGACCAGAGACTCACACAGGGAGAGTGGTCTGGCTCTGTGCCAAGTCAGTGAGAGGTGTGGGTGGGGTCATACAGGGTGCCAGGAGTTTCTACTGCTTTTAAGTGGCCTTTTTCTTGCTTATCTTGTTACTGCAGTCCTTTAACTATTTTCTGGAACTTTGAGAAAGATATTTCTGCCAGTTCTTGCTGGTAGTTCAAAGCTTCTATCATAATCTTTCAGTTTTAATTTCCATCTGGCATTATCCATTCTCTCAGTATTTCTAAGTTCATGTACCCAAGGGAAGGTTTCCTGTTGGCCCACTTCATTTGCATCATAAGTTGCTGTGTCTGTAATGCTGAATAGAAGTGAGGTGGTCATGTGATTTACAACATGACTGGCTTGGAGTTTCCTTGTCAACAGTGGTTATAAAGAATGCATGGATGCTCAGATAATGTAGTGAAAGAATAAACCCTGTAACTGAACTCTTATACCCAGTGACACTATTTTTTGCTATGCATAATTTAAATGTTTACATGTGTCTATAGGCCTGTCTCTAATAGTGTTTGATATGTTAGCTTGCATAACTGTTGGTTTGGTTTTACCTTTTAAGTGTTTGTTCACATTATTATTATCTGGATGAGATGAGGGTTTATTGCAGAAATAATGCTTCCTGCTGGTTTGTTTAATTTGCACCCTCTGTAGTCCAACAGAGCTTTTCAAACACTACCTGTGCATAGGTGATGTGTGAAGTACATAATAGGAATAAAAGAGTGTTTTTGCCATCAGGAACTAATACTGTCATTGGTGAGACAAGTCTTATTCACTGCAACACAGAACAAAATAAAATCCTTATATGAAACAAATTCCATGAATGTTTATCAAGTACCATGCTAGATGTTTCCATGTATGTTATCTGATTCTGTCCTCACAATCACTCTGTGAAATATGCAATATATGCCCACTTTTCAGATAAAGAAACTATGACTTAGAAATATTTTCTTCAGAACACAACTGGCATGCAGCAGACATAGTTCTCAGCTACAGTGATAGTGTTGTACCTGCTTTGATGAACGCTCAAAATCCTTGGGTTCCAAGACAGCAAAATGGTCCACTACAAACCAGAATGAGTCACATGGGTTTACTTTTTATGTACCTGCCTCTGAGAGCCATCCAAAGGTGAGACTGTTTTAACAAAGCTTATTTGTGAGGACAATAAAAAGCAGAGATTTTGCTATAAATTTTTTTCGAAAACTTCTGCATTGGGTTGGGTGTTGCTTTGTTTCATAGACAAGTGCAGTGGAAATGGAAACAAGTTCAGTTCTCCAAACTGGAGCTCAGTGGAGTGTTGATGTGGGTCAGCTCTGGATGTAGAATCTAGAGGAGAATAAATCCTAAGCTGAGTCCAGCCTGCTTTACCTCTGTTTAGCTTGGGTACTGCATATGTGCTTGGCTGAGTCTTGGGCTCATGTGGTATCTTTTCTGATATTTTGCATGGAGATTAAGAGCTTGGACTTTGGCAACAGACAGACCCAGATGTGTTGTTGGCATTGGCATGTATCAGCTGTGTGAGCAGAGGCAGGACATGTTATCTCCAGAAGCTGATGTGCCTGGCATGTGCTGGAGAGATGATATCTATTATCATTAACAACAATACTTAATGCTACAACAATAATTAATGTTACTTTCTTTCGTCATCTGGATCCCAGGTTCAAAGGAAAACATTTTTTAATGTACTTTCAAATTTGGGCTACTTTCAGCTTTTCTTTTTTCTCCCCCTCTGGGAAAAACAAGATTTATTTCTTATTGGAAAGCTGACTCATATATTTTCCTGGCTGGAGGGAGGCTTGTCCTTAGGACCATGTATTAGTCAGCCAAAGGGGTACTGATGCAAAATACCAGAAATCTTTTGGCATTTATAAAGGGTATTTATTTGGGCTAGAAGCTCACAGTTACGAGGTCATAAAGTGTAAGTTACTTCCCTCACCAAAGTCTGTTGTCAAATTTTGAAGCATGATGGTTGCTGACGTTGAGCTTCCCTCTTCCTCTTAAGGTTCCATGGTCCCAGCTTCTTTCAGTATCAGCTGTAGGCTGGAATAAGTCTTGTCTCTCTCCTGGGACTAGTTTCTCTTGAGCTCAGCAGCTCTCCTCTCTCCACAGGGTTAGCTGTAAACTCTCAGGCAAATGGCTTCTCTCTCTTCCTGGGGCCTCTGCTGTGTCCAGTTGAGCCTTCTTCCCATCCTCATCTATCTGCTTCTTTATGTGTTTACTTTCCAGGCTCCAGGATCAAAACTGCAACATCAAAACTTAAAAACTCCACTCTCCGCTCTGCTGTGTGGTTTTCTCTGTAAGTCCCTACCCACCAAGAGGGCGGGGACTCAACATCCCACTGATGCGGCCCAATCAAAGCCCTAATCACAACTCAATCAAGTAAAAGTGAAACCAATCCAATAAAATCTAATATGCTCAGACCAGTTCACAAACATAATCCAATATCTATTTTTGGAATTCATAAACAATATCAAACTGTTACAGACCAGGTGATAAGATGGTACATGAAAATAATGACATCAGATGTTCCCATGGGAGTAGCACAGAGCCAGCCCTTGAGCATGCATATGTATGCATCCTCATGCTCTTATGTAAACATACAGTGAATAGTGGACTTCTTATTTTCTTTTCAAGGAAACTGACCACCCTATCCCCCCTTATAAGAAACGTCTTTTCCTCACCCTAATCCTGTGGTTTGGATGAGAACTGACATATTCTTACAACTTTGCCTTCATTAATTGATATAGGATGGGCACGTGATCTGTGTTAAGCCCGTTGGAGCACTTTCCATGGTTTCTGAACTTTGGGTGGGAAAAAAGTAAGATACTCAGCCTGGTTGTATTGATGGCCATATTTTCCATCATGTGGAGGAAGCCTGTGTGAGAGAATGAAACATCTGTACAGGAAAAAGAAGAGATGAAAAAATAAAAGAAAAAGGGATCTGATGCCTTTTGAGTTCCTAGTTCCATTAATGCTGAAGCCATGTGCCTCCAGACCTTTGTATAGTTACATAGGTTAAAAGGTCCCACTGTTTAAAAGTAGTTCAACTTGAGGTTCTGTCATTACAGCTGCATTATTCTCTACAGTTGCATAATAAGTTAACCCAAAGGTTATGGCTTGAGACACAATACAAAATAGTTATCATCTCTCACAGATTCTGTGGGTCAGGAATGCAGGAACAGCTTGGCTAGATAGTTTTGACTTAAGATTTCTTATTTGTTCATTCTGATGTTGGTTGGAACTGCAATCATCCGAAAGCTTCACTGGGCTGAAGGATCTTGCTTCCAAGGTGACACACCCACTTGATAGTTGGTGCTGGTTGCTGGCACCAAGTTTCAGTTCTTTCTCACAGAGTTCTCTCCACAAGACTGCTTGTGTTCTTATAACATGGCAGGTTGCTTCTCCTAGATGAAGTGATCCAAGTGCTGCTTTTCTGGACCCAAGAAAATCCTTTTCTTAAAGGGAACCCATTTCTGTGCCTATAAACCCATGATAAATGGGACCTTTTGGTTAGGTTTAGTTAAGGGACCTTCCTTTTGTTCAGATCACCTCAGTAGGATATGAACCAGGGGTAGGTCTTAATCCCCTTATTGGAGTACTTTATAAATGGAGGAATAAAAAGCCACAGACACAGAAAAAAACTGCAGAGACAGAGAGGAGAGATACAAATGGACCCTGCCATGTGTCTGACCACCCACAGCTGAGCTTGGGGAGAAAGTGACCTGGAGGAGAAAGTAGAGACTAGCAGAGCCGCCATTGTGCTTTGCCATGGTGCAAAAGTCCAGGATTGCAGGCAGCTGACCTCTGGCAAAAGAACTTCATATGATGCCTTGACTGGGCCTCAACTGTAAACTTTCAACCTAATGAGTTGCATTGTAAAAGCCAACTAACTTCTGATATATTTCATTGACAGCCTTTAGCAAACTAAAACAGAAATTGGTACCAGAAATAGGGTGTGTGCTACTATGCAAATACCAAAAATGTATTTGCATTTTTGGAATGCAAATGGAAACAACCAATTGATTGGATATGTGGGAAGAATTGTGAGATGTTTGAGAGAAAAGGCCTATATTACTTTGAAGAAACTTTTAGTAAAAATATGGACACTAAAAGATACTTCCAATGAGCCTTAGACAGAAATAATGAATGTGTCATCGCAAATGAGAAGGAAGGTGATCCTTGCTTTAGTGTGGCAGATAACTTGGCAAAATTGACTCCTGATGTCAGATGGAAGGCAGAATTTGAAAGTTACAAGCTTGATATTTAGTTGAGATTTCCAAACTAAACGTGTAATATGCAGCCTGGCTTCTCCTTGCAGCTTATAACAAAATATGCAAAGAGAGGGATAAACTGAGAATTGCACTCTTAGGTACAAAGAAACTAGAAATTGATGGTTTGGAAATTTATGACCTTCTGGAAAGTGAATCACCAGAGAATAGTGCCCCATGAGAGGACTTAACTGAACTTGAAACAAGCCAGTCATTTCAGTGTAAGTCAAGATTGGAAATGCAGCTATCCAGAAAGGATTTGTGGAAAGTTCTGTTGTCTGATGATTGGGACCCCTGTGAACTATATCCAAAACCAATAAGCTTTTTGAGAGATCTGTATGATTGAAACCACTGGTAGCCTAGACTAAAATGGGCAGAAAAGGGATGATTTAAAAGAAAAATGACTTCAAGGGCAGAATTATGGAAGCTGAGGTCTGAACTTAAGACATCATCTTGGACCAAGAGAGGGACCCCACCCATGTGTGTGAAAAGGCTAAGTATGCCTCAGCACTTTGACAGACCAGGTCTTCTGCCCTGTTGTTCAGGAAGAGTATGGCCACCCCAGGCTTCAGAGGGGGTAGGGCACATTTCCCAGTGATTAGGTAGAGTTTGGCCACCACCCTACTGTGCTAAGGTGGTTAAACTTTGGGAGAGTGGATGTCACCCCAGTGTTCTCAGAGGGTGGGGCCTAGAGTTTGGTGGCCACCCAGATGGTTCCAGATGAACCAAGAACGTGGCCATTGGGCAAGCCCTTGTAGAGGGTGGAATGCTGGTCCAGGCACTGAGGAGAAGAAACCATTGTTTTATACATGCCTCTCAGATATTGAAATCTGATGGAGTATGCCCTGCTTGTTTTTGAAACTGTTTGGGACCCATGACCCCTATTTTCCTCCCAATTTCCCCCTATGGTGATGAGAACATTTATTCTATGACCATCCCTCCTTTGTACATCGGAAACAGATAACTTGTGTTGTAAGTTTCACTGGTCCATAGCCTGAGGGGAATTTTGCCACAAGGCTGCATGCTTATAACTGATTTTGATGAGATTTTGTACTTAGCATTGTTACTGAAATGATTTAAGGCTTTTGAAATATTGTGATGGAATGAATGTATTTTGCATATGGAATGAATATGTGTTTTGGATGTTCAGAGGGTAGAATGTGCTGACTGGTTTGAGTCTTTTGTGGACCCCAGAAAATCTTGTTCTTAAAGTAAACCCATTGCTGTGCCTATAAGCCCATTATATATATATATTTTTTTGGTAAGTACATCTTTGGGCACCTCTGCACCTCATAGACAATGGTTCACATCATGGCCCATACTCTCCTCCATTCCATCCAGTGTATAAGCCCATTATAGATGGGACCTTTTGATTAGATTCAGTTAAGGGAACTTCCTTTTGATTATTTCCATAGGGCTTGACCCAGGGCAGGTCTTATCCTATTACTGGAGTACTTTATGAGCACAGTGAAATTCAGACAGATGAAGAGAAAGCCACAGAGAGAGAAAGCCAGAAGCTGAACATTAATGGAATATGGAAGAAAAGGGAGAGTCAAAGAGAGGCATGATTTGCATTGCTCCACATGGCAGAGGAGCCCAGGACCAAGGATCACTGACAGCCAATGCTAGTACATCATTTTCTGGAAGAATGCATCACTTTGATGATACTTTGATTAGGATTTCTCCTAGCCTCAAAACCATGAGCTGGTAAACACCCACTGCAATTATTTAAGCCAATCCCTTGCATGGTATTTGCTTGACCAACCAAGGAAACTAAAACAGAGTATCTTCCAGTCTCCAAATTATGGCCTCTTCTCAGCTCATAGGTGGTATTGCTGGAATAAGAAGAATGGGATAAAAAGAACTGGCTTCTAGTTCTGAATTTTCCACACACTAGCTGTGGGATCTTGGCTAAGCCACTTAGCCTTGATAAATCTTTTTTCTCATGTTAAGCATGAGAAAAATATATCATTATCTTTAAGTGTGGTTCTAAGGATTCTGTGACATATGCTTTATAAACTATAAGGTAATATATATTAGTTCAGAATGGTAACCTGGTATAGTGGACAGAGCATTAGCCTGGGAATCAGAAGCCAGACCTGGGTCCCAGTTCTTCTACTTGCTGGCCACATGACTTATTTATCCTGATTGGGTTTTAGTTTCTTTCTGTGGAACAGTGGTCTAATAATAATTCCAACTTCATGCAAATGATATGGAAGCCTGATGAAATATTTTCTGATGGTCAAAGTTTAGTATAGGACTATAATTATGATTAATTTTTGATATACAGGGGTTGAAACTAGACTAACAGCATTCTTTTTATCGAACTCAATATAGCTAAGTAATTTATTAAATGAATAAATATTTATTGAGAATAAGTATATACTAGATGAAAGCTGGGTGCTGTGGTTATAGTGTCAAACAGGACAACCACTATCCCTGCCTCCTTAGAGCTTAGAGAACTATGGGAAAATCAACAGGCAGGCAAGAAATTGGAAAGCAGTGTGGTAAGTGGGATGGGTGTGGGTATGTATGGGTGTTATGGGAGTTTGTAGGAGAGGTTCTTAACTCAGACTTGTAGGGTCATAGAAGATTTTCACAAGGAAGTAAGAACTAAGGTAAGACCTGAAAGTTTGAGTTGGAGTTAGGTAGGAAAAGAGAGGTGGGCAAGAATTTGAGGGAAGAGTCTTCCAGGCAGAGAAAAGAGTCTACATAAAGAATGGGAGGTATGAGAATACATAGGATGGTCAAAATATCCCTCAGTGTGACTAGAGCTAAGATTTGGAGGCAGAATAGTAAAATGTGAGCTGGAGCGTTGAAGAGACGCTTGATCATAAAGAATTTTTTTATAAGCATGCTATAGCTTTATTCTGAATTTTATCTTGAGGGCAGCGAGGATTTCCTAAAGGATTTTAAAGCAAGAAAGAGACATAATCATATCTGCATTTTAGAAACATCACCCGTTCAGTGTTTCTCAATGTGGCTGCTATTGGTGTTTTGCACAGGACAATTCTTTTTTGTGGAGAATATTATAGGTGCGGTAGGCAATATTCTACTTGTGGTCTTCCCAAGGCGTTCATGTCTTAATCCCTGGGATTGATGAGTCCTGCAGGTTTTCTTGGCTTCCGCATTTTCGGTGAAGTGTTCAGCATGCAATAGTAAGACTAATTGGCAAACATGTCATTCACTTTACAACTTTTACCTATCAAAGGTCTACATGAGTTAACCATACTCCTCTTCCTCAGTAGAACTGAATTCGGTCATGGCTTGGGGCAGTATAGGTCAGGGTTGAAGTAAGCAAATTGTTTCCCCCTTTCTGCCTCATGATTAAAGTCCATTTAAGTGGAGTTGATTCTATTTCTTAAAGGCAAAGTGATTTCAAATTCAAATCACTATACTAATGTCAAGTTTCAGATTCAGTCCTAAAGTGGGAAAACCCAAGGCTGATGCTTCTGGCTACAGTTGAAACTTACCTTGCTTCAGAGTAATTTTCAGCTCCAAGAGGCCCTCTTTATTCTCTGCCTAGGCACTGAGAAAAATCCAATGACAGAAAGCAGTCCTCACTGTCAAACTTTCTTGGTGTCATTTTCTTAAAGCTTACTATATATCAGGATTTACTTGATTTTATAAATATAGCTACTTATTTGATCTTGGATAGGCAAATCAGCTTGGGAGCTGAAAGAATGCTTTATGTCAAGATGCTCTAACTTTGGTTGGCAATTATCTTCCGAATATTTAGGAATGGTGACAGGTTTCTCTTGACTTTATTTCTGGCAGTATCAGAGCTTCCATCCCAGCAAGAGAGGGAGAAGACTCACACAAGGGTGAGATAGGTGATAAAACTATAGGTTAGTTTTTTTTTCTATAAAAGAAAATCCATAAATGACAAAATATCTCACTAAGTCATTTTTCCTCCCCAACGCCTTATGTTGTGTGTGTGCTTGGCACATGCACAAATTAAGTTTACACATTCTGTAGAGCAATTCACCCTGTTCTGAATCTAATGCCAGTAATTTTTCAAAAAAGTCAGTGAAATACAGCCCAAGAAAGAAAACACTGCCATTATTTTTTTAACTCCATTGTTTTTATTCAATCTGTCATGAAAATGTGACTAAATAATTTACTCTCTACATTTAATTTTTAGTTTTGTGATATTTTCCTCCTAAAATGAGGTCAAGTCCTGAATCCTCATACCCTAACATCCCAGCTCTACAGTCATAGAAAGGCTTTGTTTCAGAAAAAAATGATTACTGGTGTCTATAATAGAATTGTAATAACTCAATACTATTTTAAATTTTTGATTCACTCTGCATTTTTTATTTGACAGCTTGCCAAGTTCCAGTTTTTATCTGATCATTTTTGCATCAATAATACATGAGGCTGAGATCTGAGAAGCGGATGCTTTTTCCCCTTTACCCAATGCATTGCTTTTGCCAGAAAAAAATATTGATTTGGATTTAATAATCTGTAGTACTTTCAGTTTGATCACACTTAGCAGGAAACCCCAAAAGAGCCATGGCCACCTATCCACCAACATGGAATCAATTACTCCTCTCTAATTAATGCAATCATTGAACACTTGATCCATACTATTGCTTGTTATGTGTAATTGATTAAAGGTTTGATAGAGTCAAGATTCGAATGACCCCAGGTTTCTCTATTCAGATCCTTTCAACCAAAAAATGACATTCAGCAAAACCTATGTGATAGAAAGATGTTTCTGATTATAATTTCTCATCACCTCCACCAACATACATTTTGTCACACTCTGCTCTTAAATGATTGCAACTGTGCTGCTGAGCTCAGTCAGCTCTTGTTTCCAGCTGTTCACATTAAAGACGACTGTGTGAGTGATAAGTCCATCCCAACACCTGCCTCCAGCATTGTTATAAATAATCAGCATCAGGAAAATGAACTGACTAGGAATCATGAGGTTCCTTCAACAACACATCTTCATCCACTGTCTTATTTTCCATCTGCGTGGAATACAACTAAGGGCATTTAAAAAAAAAAAATCCAACATTCCTGTCTCACATAAATATTGAAATACATAAATATTGTAAGCAAGGGATTCTCTAACCTAGTTATCATCAACCAATTAAATCAGAATCTCCTGGAGTGTGACCTGGATATAGGTATCTTTTTAAAGTTTTCCAGGTCATTCCAAAGTATAGCACTTGAGATCCAGTGCACTAACCTGAAACCTTGCCACTCTCAGTGTGGCTGGAGACCAGCAGCAAGGGTGTGTTAGAAATGCAGAAACATCAGACTCCACTGTTTCAGGTCTACTGTTTCAGAATCTGCAGTTTAGCAAAACCTTCATGTAATTTGTAGGCACATTAAAGTTTGAGGAACATTGGCCTATACTACTATTTTATGAAACACTCTCAAGTTAGGCAAGCCAAGTACTAAACTGATTGGCAGTTTCTAGATTTCTAGAGCAACTGGGGTATAGCAGTGGACTTTGTTGTCAGGTAGCCCTGGGTTGGATCCCTATTTGTTCCAGTTACTAGCCAAGTAACCCTGAGTAAGCCTCTCTCAGCATCTGTTTACTTCTCAGTGTAATGATAGTAGTAATAGTACTATCCCCATAGAGCTTTTGTGAAAATTAGTTGAAAGATTGCATGTAAAATGCTTAAGACAAGACCAGATGTATTGTAAGCAAGCGATATATTTTAGTAATTAATGCTAATATTAATGATAAAGCTCAGATTTCTAAAGGCAGATGATTATTCTTTTTAGAAGTTATTTACTCTTAAAGCCAATTGAAGCTCTTACTGAAGCCAGCCCTAATGTCTACCTTTGGGCTTTAGCCCTTCGTTGATCCCATTCAGCATGTACAGGGAGAGCAAAACGAAGGTTAATGGGTACCTAGAGAAACAGTGCTGTGGTGAACCTAACCAGAAGGCCTTTCCTTGTTACCGAATCTAGATGACTTCAGGTTAATTTCCTGTGAAAGCCACTTGCCATTGTGTCTACAAGAACTCACAAAGCTGGCAGCCATGTGGGGCTAACTCTTCACCTAAATTTGGTCTGATTTTAGAAAGCTTTCTTGGCTCTTTCCCACCAAATCCAAACAGGGATGTAAGATTTCATTAAAATGACTTGGGCCTGGCCTGCGCTGGGCTTTGAACCATTGAAGGGAGCCAAAAATGTCCCCTGGTGTCCATAGAAACATTGTTCTTATTTTTCAAAATTAATCCAGCTGAATTTGCAAGGCTGTATCACCTCCATCAGAGCTGCAGACAGCCAGAACAAAGAGCTGTTTTGATGTTCCCAGCTGGGAACCCTGCCCTCAGCAAATTCAGTTGATATAAATAAATGGTCTCTTGCCTGCCTACATTCATGCCCATCTGTTTGGAGGGCATAGTGCCCAATAAAAAGTTGCCTAGATGCTCACCATGGGCACCCATGCCAGGGAACAACGATTTCGTGGCGGCCTGCCTAATGCTGTGAGTACCATCTTTTCAGTAGTGGGTTCTCATCCTGGACCAGAATGGGAGCCCTGGCAGTGCATGCTTTCTTACTGTTGATCACACCTGTTGACAAGGCTGTGCCAAACCAGAAGAAGAGGGAGACAGAGAAAACTGCTGTGTAGGAGCATCTTTGAGCTCCTAAGGACTGCCAAGCCCACCAAGACCAGTTCTAATGAAGTAGAGAAAATCTCTGCCCATGAATGTTTGGATAGGGCATGAAATCGACAAGTCAAACTTTATTTGGCATCATTGCAAGGGTGGAGGGCAAGCTGCTCCCAGCTGGCAACTCTGTCCCTGTCTAACATAGAATATGTAATAGAACCCTGGTCTTTGATGATATCAAGAGCCAAATAAACCAGGAAGCAGGGGGATGAATCATGCTCAATCCCAGCATAGGATCCCCTAGCTCTCAATTTTTACCCACCCACTGGCAACAATAAATGCCTGATGTGCACAAGTCACAGGATATAAAACCTAGGAGCTGATTTTATTTTGGGTTGACTGCACATGAGAAAGGAAATGAAGACAGTTGGGAGAGAGCATGACACAGGAACATCTTTATGCTGAATGAGGTGAGTTCCCTCATGTTTGTTAAGCACAATTACAAATAAATGCACATACACAGTTCACTAAGGGACCACTAAGACTCTTCAGAGCAAAAGTTAGTAAGCTACTAATTCTAGAGTATTCTGTGGACCCATATAGTTCTAAAAACAGTGGTTCTCAGCCATGAGGTACTATGGGGAGTGTAGTGAGTCCTCTTTATTGATAAGTCCAGACATGCTAACCAGTCCTGTGGAAGGAAAATAGGCTGAAAGAATCAAAGCAAGATGCCTTATTTACACTTAAAAGGGCCTTTTGTTAGTCTAAGATTTGGTTTTGACTCTAAATTTGCATTATTAAATTTAACTCTGAATTTTCTATCAATTTGACTACATCCTTGTAGTAGGCTGAATATTGGCTCCCCTAGAAGCCCCTGTTCTGGTCAATGCAACCTGTGAATATGTTACCCTACATGACAAAAGGGACTTTGTGGGTATTCACTTAAGAATCTTGAGATGGAGGGATTATCCTTAGTTATCACAGTGGACTCAGAGTGATCACAAAGGTCCTAAATAGAGGAGAACATGATGTCATGAGGGAAGCAGATATTGGAGTGACACAGTTTGAAGCTGGAAGAAGGAGCCACAAGCCAAGGAATACGGCAACCACTAGAGGCTGAAAAAGATGAAGGAAAGGAATCTCAGCCCAGAGCCTGCAGAAAGAACCAGCCCTGCTGACACCTTGACTTTAGCCTGGTGAAACTTATGTTGGACTTCTGACTTCCAGAACTATAAGAAAATAATTAGCAGTATTTTAAGCCATTAAGTTAATGGTAATTTGTTACATCAGCAAAATAGGAAACTGATCCTTATTCTTATCCTTATCTAGCAACTGGGTGTGGCCCAAGATGGGAGGCCCATGATGTTATACAAAGCTTGGATCAACACAGTCAGTCCAGCGGCCACTCTGATCAAACAAACTAATCGAGTTAGTTGCCTATCCCCCAACTTACTAACTTCTTGAATCTAAAGACCATAATAAAATCCAGTGTTTTTATTTTTGGTTTGTTGTTCCTTATTGGCATATGGAAGCATCAGTTTTAAAAATGGTTTCCTATTGGTTCTCAGATCTCATCACTAAACTTTCAGAGCTCAGCCTATCAGGCCAGGAGGCCACCCAAATTAACATAAGTATAGGTAATGCCAATTCCACTTGCAAGCATTCAGTTCCCAAAGTCAGAGAGTAGGTATGGAGCAGTGATCCAGTTTAATGTTTAACTGATATTAATGTATTCCTGCTATGTGCCAGACACCAGACCCTATCTGTTTGACATTTGGTGCATCTTCTCAAATGGCACAATGGGTTAACTGAGGAATTGCTGGACACATTTGCAGTGAGAATAACCATTATCATTAGAAATTAAACTTAATTTATTCCTCTAAGCAAATAACCTAACACAGTAGGGTAGCTCCTGTCACTGAACAATTATCAGCATGTACCAGTCCATATACCCATCCATCATTCTATCTCAGCAGCTGGATTATTCATCATTTGCCTGCATGCAGTGGCCTTGATCTGCAGAAAGCAAACACTAGGAAAACCTCAGACTGTAACTTTGGCTAAATTATGCTTTGCCCAGGTTTAATATATATATATTTTTACTTACAGTGGGCTCTTTGGCTTTTATTTCTTCTCGGACACATCATAACACACACAGTAAATAATAAGTCTGCACAGTAAGGATAAAGAATCAATTTGATGAATATCTACATTCAAAACGGGTCTCTCATGGACTAGCCCATGCCTTTCAAAGTGACAAGCACCCTACAAAAGGAAGAACTAGTAAGTTAACTCTTTTACTTTTCCTTGAAAGAAATAAAATACTTACAAATTTTATTTTTTCATCAAATTTTGAGAATTGAGATTCTGTCAGTCCTTCTATTGTTTATTTCTGTCGAATAAAGTTAAATGGTATCATCTCCAAGTTGGCTGAGTTTAATACAGCTTTCCTTTTAAAGTTCTATTATCAACATGCATTTTAAGATCTCAGGATACTGATAAAATTGCCTTGTCATATCTTAATCTAACAGTTGGGTCTTATTTTGCTAAGGCTTTCTTTTAAGAATAAAAGTAAACAAAATATTTTTCTTGTTGTAGCATCCTTTTCTTAATGCTGTTTTCATTTTTTGCTTAAAATCTGAGTTAATGCTAATTCAATCTTCTATTATGATGATAACCTTGATATTTGAGATGTCCATTGGAATGAAATAAAATAATCTCTGCGGAATCAATAGACTGGAGAGAAAATAATCAAAATACTACTTATTCATTCACTTATCACCAAACATTTATTGAACATTTAGTCACCGGGCATTGTGCTGGGTACATGGGACCCAGAGATGATTATGATAATCCTGGTATTTGGCATTATTGCCTTTGTTGTTGATGTGCAACATCAATAGAGGAATGAATTTCTAAAGTTTCAAATCAAAACATCTGGATATTTTGTGCGAGCAATACCAATATTTAGATGGTTCTCCTTCTAAATACTCTGTTCCAATCTTCACAAAGCTATTCCTCATTTTGACAAGCCTCTGTGGCAACCTCTCTCTCCAATTCCTTTCCAGAATATATGGACTTAAATTTGTTCATCAGGTCTTGGGCTCTCGCCATTCCCTCTGACTGGAACAAATTTCCCAGATATCCATGGGACTCCCTTCCTCCAGGACTCTGCTCACATGCTGCCTTCTTAGAGAAGACATCTAAGGCCATTCCAACCAAAACAGCTGGCCTCCACTCTCCCCCGTGCAATTTTTATTATATAACAGTATGTTATATGTCTATTTGTTTATTTCTTTTTAATCTGACATGCCCCCTCGCCCAACTAGTATTTAAGCCTATCAAGGCAACAGTTCTGTGTCTCCTGTTAACTGCTCTTTTCCCTGTGCTTAGCACCCCAATCGGATTGATAAATACATGTTGAATGAAATGAATGAATCCTCTAGACTCTCTTACCCTGCATCCTCCCTTATTCTGTTTTCTTCTGTTTTCTTCTCTTCCTTCCTCTCTTCTATAAAATTATTTCAAGAAATGAGAGTTCAAAGATGAGTAAAACACAGTCCCTATTCTTAAGGACATAAAGCTTGATAAACAGTAACAATGTAATACAACTAGTTCTGCTATGTGAGGATACAAGAAGTGCACTGGGAGCATCAGAAAGGAGAGTTTATCTCTGCCAGAGCGCATCAGGGTAGGCTTCACAGAAGAAGTAACATTGAAGCAGAGGTTTGAGTAGAAGCCTACCACATGGATAAGGGTAGGGGCCCATTAAGTTTATATTTCTGTATAACAACTTACCACAAACTTCGTGTCTAAGTGCATTTATTATCTCAGTTTCTGTGGGTCAGGAGTCTAGAGAGTATTTAGCTGTGTTCTCTACTCAAGTCATCATAAGCCTACAAGATGTTGGGTGGGTTGAGTTCCCATCTGGAGGCTTGGTGGGGAAGAACCAAGCTCATTCAGGTTGTTGGCAGAATTAATTTCCTTATGGTTGTTTGACTGAGGGTCTCAGCTTGTTGACCACATACAATTGCTAGAAGTCACCCAGTTTTTTATAATGTGGGCTTTCTCCAACATGGATGCTTACTTCATCAAGTCTACAAGGAGAGTCTTTAGTTCCAGTCTGCCAAGACAGAGTCTTATATAATGTAGTGAAACATAGACATGGCATTCCAACATCTTTGCCATAAATATAACCTAATCACAGAAGTGACATCTCATCAGTCTTGACATATTCCAATGGTTAGGAGCAAGTCACAAGTACTGCCTGCACTCAAGGGAAGGGGGATTACAAAAAAGGCCTGAACAGAAGGAGGGATCATTTGGTGTTACCTTATGGTCTGTCTGTAACATGGGGTGTTGAGAGGAATGGGAGGAATTGATAAGAGAACATACAGGAAATGAACAATAATTCTGTATGACTGTAATGGGATGATGGAGTTAAGTAAGAGGGACTCAGGATAAGAGTGGGTAGGTAATAAACATTGTTAATTTTATATAATACTTACTCTGTGCCAGAGTACTTTGTACATGGATATTATCACCATTAACAAACAAGGAAACTGAGCCCAGCCAAGTTAAGGAACTTGACCACAGTCATAGAACTTGCAAATGGTGGAATTGGATTTGAATTGTCTGGTCCCTGGGTCTGTATTCTTAACCAGCATGACACACTACCCCTGGGAAAGCACTGAGGTCCACAGAGGCAGATTATAAAGGGTCTTGCTAAGAAATTTGGATTAGTTCCAGGAACTATTGAGGAAACCCTGGAGGAGTTTGAACCAAGGATAAGAGGTGCTCAACCTGACACACTGCCAATAGTGGGTGCATTGGGGCTGAGGACACTAGAGGCAGGAAGACTGGTTAGGAAACCTTTCCTGTGGGGCAGGTAAAAAAAGATGAGGCCTGGAGGAATGAAGGAATTGGAGATAAGGGAGAGACATGAGATACTTGGGAAATCTAAATGATTTGACCCAGTGACTTCTTGTGAGGGCTGGGGATGTAAGGATGGGGTTGAGGAAGAGGCAAGTGTCTAGGGTAACATCCATGTTTCTGACCTAGATGACTTGGTGGAAAAGAGAGCACAAGGCTCATCCATTAGGATCTAAGTTCCTGGAGGCCAGGGATGATATTTTTCTGGTTCATTTTTTTCATCCTCTATGCCTGTCATAGAGATTTGCACAGACAGGCTAACTTGATTGGAGTTCTCAGATGAATGTATTCTCTTGAGTGACTCCATTCAACATCATATATAGCAGAAGGACTATCCAGATGAGCCCAATCAACTGACAGGATGAGAAAAAATACATTATTGTTGTTTTAAGCTAAAAAATTAACAAAGCAAATATTTGTACTGTGCTTACTATAAGCCAGGCAATGTCCTAAGAGCTTTGCTTATATAACTCATTTAATTCTCACAACACTTCTATTAGATAGGTACCCATGCCCCAACCACCACACTATGGTACATCAAAAAGAAAAATAGGGGAAGTGGCTGTGGCTCAATCAACTGGGCTCCCGTCTACCATGTGGGAGGCCATGGGTTCATGTCTGGGGCCTCCCTGTGAAGGCAGGCTCACCCACATGCTGCGGAGAGCTGCCAGCCTCGGCACACAGAGTGCCACTGGCCCGCAAGTGCCACAGAGAGCCATCTCAGCAAGGTGACACAACAAAAAAAAGGGAGATGAGCGAAAATGCAGAAGAACGTGCAGCAAATGGACACAGAGAGCAGATAGCAAGCAAACTGCAAGGGAGGGGGATAAACAAATAAAAAAAAATACAGACACAGAAGAACACACAGCAAATGGACACAGAAAGCAGACAGCAAGCAAAAAGCCACAGAGGAGTGGGATTAAAAAAAGAAAGAAAGAAAAATAGGTGCTTGATAATATTTGTTAAATTTTATGTGACTGCTAAAATAGGGTGAGTATGTAAAACATAATGTCATAAAATTTGTCAATGGCATTAATGGCCTTTGGGTGAATCTTTATGATCATATATAAGAAACTGTGTTCCAAGGATGTGTTGGAAAGACTTCCTCTCCATGACTTTTGAGCCACTCAGGAGTGGAGACTGGGTTTTATTCTAGACATTTTCCACGGTGTCTTATACAGTGCACTTGTGGAATGAATTATTTTTTGAATATTATATGTATAATTTATAATATTCAATCTACTTTACTACATTATTGCATTTGATACAGACATCAACTCTAAAAGATAGGGGAGGTGGGTTCTGTTATTCCCATTTTTAGCTA
This sequence comes from Dasypus novemcinctus, assembly GCF_030445035.2. NCBI lineage: Eukaryota > Metazoa > Chordata > Mammalia > Cingulata > Dasypodidae > Dasypus > Dasypus novemcinctus. The sequence continues at coordinate 81,983,959 of NC_080684.1, read as the reverse complement.
AGGATACTAAGATGAGAATGATCAAATTGGACCCCAGACCTCAGTTGAGAGTACTTACCATTCTTCCTCTTTATAATAATTTCAAATGTGAAGACTATTTGCTTACCTATCTGGAATAATGGTGACCAGCGAGAATGCCAAATTTAGGCTGAAATACTTCATATAATGGCAGTGATTCTTTCCTTGAAACGGTGTTTTGCAAGCACGCCAGGGAAACAAGAAGGACAGAATAAAATGGGGTTCTTTAAAAATTAAAAAGACACAGGAAGATATCACAACAGGAATTACCTGATTAATTAATTCAAATGGTCATCACAGACTATAGTTCAAAAAGAGGTCGTTTATCGAGCAAATAAACTAAAAATAAAAAGCCAAAGATAAAAATTGAAACTACCATGATTACTTCAGCCCTCATCACCTGGCTGCTGCCCACCTCTGTCATGCTGTCCTCTATTCCACTTACCAATGTAAAATAAATTTGGTAAATAACCCTCATCAGCAGTGTGGCTTTCAAACCACACCACAGGCAAGCCTAACAGTCTTTGTTTTCCTCTTCAAAATTTACCCCTATTTTTCCTTTATCTATATCACTTGTCTTAATTTTTTCCATTATTTGAAGCACAACATTTCTCTGCATCCTTTTCCTCATAGATTACACTGTAAGAAATGAGATAACTTTTATCTTTTCATTTTTCTTGTTTGCTTGCCCAGTCTCCTCCATGTTCCCCCTACTTTCTTGCCATGTAGACTGATAATCAGTTTCTCATGCTTTAAAAATCAGCTCAGGAGTCCTCTTGTGGTAGGCAGCCTTCTAAGATGCTCCCCAATGACACTGCCTCCTAGTAGTCAAGCCCTTGTATAATACCCTTCTTTTGAGAATCAGTTGAACCTAGTTATTTGCTTGTAACCAATAAAATAAAACAAAAGTGATGGGATGTCCATTCCAAAATAAAAGTACAAAAGATGGTGACATCCAGCTTATTAAAAGACTCTCTTACTTTTTTGGCTTGCATACTTTGATGAAGCAAGTTCTCTTTTATTTTCTTGGCTTGCATATTGGAGAAGTTTGCATGGCAAGAAACAGAGCAGCTTCTGGCCGACAGTGAAGAACTGATGTCTTCAGTTCAATAGCCCACATAGAAATGAATTCTGCCAACAACCACAAGAGCTCAGAAGTGGATCCCTCACCAGTAGAGCTTTCAGGTGAGATAGCATACCTGGGCTAACACTTTAATTGCAGCCTTGTGAAAAACCATGAAACAGAACCCAGCTAAGTTGTGCCCAGATTCCTGACCCACAGAAACTATTTGATGTATTGCACTGTTTTAAGCCCCTAAATTTTGGGGTAATTTGTTATGCAGCAGTTGATAACTAATACACCTCTCTTCCAAGAAGCTTTCCTATACCTTAGTCTCCTTTTTTTATGCAGCAATCTGCATGGATCAATTCTTGTACTGAGAACACAGTATTCTAATTAGTTGCTTGTCTTTGTTTTCTACTCTGCACTAAGCTCATTGAGGGTGGTGACCTAATTTATCTTCTAGCCCAACACCTTGCTCAACAATAATTGTGTTAGGTAATAAAAATGTATTCAAGAGTCCTCTCTGTTCCCACTGTTCTCCTACCAATCCCTAGCAATTACCACCATTAGGGTGAGAGAAGATGGTTCAGCTCTAACCATTTCAGTTAACCCATTTCACTGTAATTTTTCCTGTGCCCTACTATCTCATTCCTTTGAACAACATATCCATGTCAAAATGAGATCAGATTTCAAATATATTTGTTCTTTGATCTTCCCAGGAAACCCTATGAACTAGGTATCAGAATCCAACTTATATAAATGAGGAAATTGTGTCTTTCACAGTCACACAGCTGATAAGCAGCAGAGTCATTTTAGTATTTAAATCTGTCTGATTTCTAATTCGATGAACATCTCTGTTCATAGACAAGCCACGATGCATGATCATGGACAAACTTTCCTACATAAGGGAATAAATTGTCAAAATGAGGGTAATAACAAGATGCTAATTGATAACATTTATAGAGTTATTTTATTTTGTGACATTGTTCTAAACATGTTGAAGGTATTTATTCATAAAGTTTTCACAAAAACTCTAAGAGGTAGGTGTCATTATCATCTTCATTTTATAGATAACAAAATTGAAACACAAGGTTTGAAATAACTTGGCCAATTCCATACATGTGAAAAGTGAGAGTGCAGATTCAACTCAGTTTGTCCAGATCCAGAAATCAGCCTGGCTTCAGGGGAAACAATCCATCTGAGGTTATTTCAATTTGCTCCTAGAGGAGAATAAAATGACAAACCACTACTCTCATGTATTTGAATCCCAGGTTCCCAAGATGAAATTAATTGGACATCCATTTCTCCTTTGTGGTAAGCATCAATTTTTCTCTGGAGAGAGGACCCCATCCAGATACAGATCCCAAATGCAATGTAGAAGCTTTAATTTAAATCTATGAAAACTACATAAAAAAGGGAAAACAGTGACTCTGATGGCCATGTTGAATACAATTTGGTCAGATTTTGTCCCTTCCTTTTAGCATCCTATGACTGTGAGAAATGTAAAACATAAATTACATTTTTTGAGAGGAATGCTTAATTGGGAGATTTTTCTCAAGCATGGGCACAGAGCACTATGTTGGCCTCAAATTCATTTGTTGAGAAGAATTTAGAAGTTTCATTTTTTCCCCATCAGTTATAATGCATAAAAGTGCATTATATAAGAGTAAAATAGTTGTGCAAGAAGTGAAAAACAGCAGCTCCCTGGTCTGCCCCTTCCCCAGCTCATGCCTCCTGAAGCAATCCCTTTCAAGTCTTCAGCTGTTGCGCTTGATATTTACCAACATCTTTCTAAATAACATGCTCATACTGCTATCTCTTGATTATTTTGATGTTAGGGGTCATTCTTGTGAAGGATTTGTCACTGGCATTTTATATGTCGAGTTAACATTTCCTTTTAAGGCATTTCCTCAAGAAAAAAGAAAAGAAGGCGAACGGTTAATAGTTCCTCCACACAAAGAGTGCACGGATATTTATACAAGGCACCTGGTGAGAGATGGCCTGGGAGAGGGGCTAGCTATAGGAGAGGACATAAGAGCAGTAACAAGTAGATGGGGGAATAACCATCACCACTTGGGATAAAAAGAGCAAGACAAAGCAAACTGGAGGTGCCATTTAAAATATAACAGATTAGCAGAGAAAGATTTTAAATCATTACACCAACTGTATTACTCAACTGTTAAAAGTGGTAAGCATGAAATATATATGAAACCATGAAAAATATTTTTGATTTACTATTAATCAAACAATGAAAAAAATAATATTTATTCTATGATTATAGCCATGTGTAAGTGTGCATATATACAGGAGCAGTGGCTAAAATACAAGGGACATGGCTATTAGAACAGGATGAATTGATTTGAAGTCTGGGTCACTGGTTGTCATCTTGGGTTACTAAAAAAATACTTCGTTGAGCCTTGTTGTTTGTGTCTATAAACTTAGACAAAAATACCAATCTTTTAGTGTTGATATAAACATCGGAGAAAAATACAACTAGAGGCTAATACAGTACCCAGCATTTATATTAAGAGCTTAAAAGATGGTTTGGCTTATGAGTATTGCTAACATGGATGAAAACGCAAGGCAATATTCAGAAGGATGGGGAAGCTATGTAACGGTGATGAACTATGGGTACAGTTTTCCCCCTAAATATATCTATTTCTATGCCAATATCTTTATTTCTATCATCTCTATCTCTACCTCTACTTCTTTGTCTACCTCTATCATCTCTACCTTTACCGCATGCATCTCTCTTTCTCTCAAATTGCTACATGAGCATTTTAATTCAATGGAATAATAGTGTGTCTTGGTCGGTAAGGCCCATCTATCTGATGGTGCTGAAATAAGCCCAGAGTGGAGGGAAAGCAAAGCAAGTTTGGGAGCTTTGGTGTGTCCCTCTTCCATTTTCTTTTCAGTGCTCTTGGCTTTCCCAGCTCTTTGTTCTCCCGTGAACAGTTGAGGCTGAACTGGTGCATTCCTGCTAAATGGCAGTTTAACCCTGGTATTCCCACAACTCTATGCTAGTTCCTTAACTGACATTTGCATAGCAGATGGCACAAATGACCTAGCAAATATATACTGGGTCAATGTTAAAAAAACTTCCAGATTGATGGCTTTATTGGCTGTGTGCCTCAAAGCAGACACATGACTGGAAATTGTACAGAGGCTCAATTTTCCAGACCAACTTGTGGGTTTTCTGGCCCTCCCTTGCCATGGGCGATCAGCAGGACAGGTGAAGATGGGCTAGTCTGATTGGCTTCGCTTTTAAATAGACATTGATGTGGGCAGATGGGTTGGCACACAATGAACTGAACTGGGAGCAAAACCTTTCCACTTCTAATCCTGCCTGCCTCAGAGTTACTCAGGGATGGAAGCCAAAATCTTAACCTCTTAATTTCCAAAGTATTCCATAGGATAATTCTAACCTCCTTTCTTTTTCTTTTTTTAATTGCCTTTTTAAAAAAAGATACATAGATCACAAAAAATGTTACATCAAAAAATATGAGGTTCCCATATACCCCACCCCTCACCCCCCACACTCCTTCCACATCAACAACCTCTTTAATCATTGTGGCACATTAATTGCATTTGATGAATACATTTTGAAGCACTGCTACATCATATGGATTATAGTTTACACTATAGTTTACACTCTCCCCCAGTCCATTCAGTGGGTTATGGCAAGATATATAATGTTCAGCATCTGTTCCTGCATTATAATTTAGGACAATTCCAAGTCCTAAAAATGCCCCCACATCACATCTTTTCTTCCCTCTCCTAACCGTTAGCAATTACCGTGGCCATGTTTCCACATCAATGGTACAATTTCTTCCATTGCTAGAGTCACAATAGTTCTATAGTAGAATGCCAGTAAGTCCACTCTAATCCATATTTTATTACTCCATCCTGTGGACCCTGGGATGGTGATGTCCACTCCACCTCTAAATGGAGAGGGAGCTTAGACCCACATGGCTGATGGATGTGATTCTTCTGCTCACAGTTGTAGGCACTCTTGGTGGTGGTTGACCATCTTCACCTTCCTGTTAGCTGACCTGGGTAAGTCCAATGAACAGGTGAGTAGGAGTTGCAACTCTGTTGAGGCTCAGGGCCCAGCTGGCACATGGACAGTCTGGAGATTCAAGTTTCCTGAGTATACATCAATCCTAGCACCAACCACAGGCTCAGTAAAAGTGACAGAAGAGGCATATGTAGAAAGGTCACATCTGAGTCCAACTCCATCACACTCAGGAGCACAAATTCCAAAGTAGGGCCCACTGACAAGTCACTGAGCTCCAGAGCAATCTGCCATGAGCATAGAACCTGTGTGTCTCCATAGCCCTCAGGAGCACCCGTACCTGGGGTTGTATGTACTTTGGCTGTCTCTGGGATTCTGTTGAGACGTGCATAAGCATGACATCTCTGACGACATCCCAACTCATTTTGAAGTCTCTTAGCCATATAAATTCATTTGTCTTTACCATTTTGCCCTTTTAATCAAGATCTTTTTGTGGTTGCATCATCAGCTGGTGATTGGTAGAATCCCTCAGCACCAGGGAGGCTCATTCCCAGGAGTCATGTCCCACACTGGGGGGAAGGAATGCATTTACATGCTGAATTTGGCTTAGATAGTTAACCTCCTTTCAAGGAGTGTCATGAAGACCAATTTAGGAAGGTAGGTAGATAATTTATGTAAGTGGTTACAAAAGATTTGCTTACTTAATATTTCTTATTCTCTAACTATTTCAGAAGAACAAACCATTGATTTCATTTTTTTAATCTCTTCTTTGTCACTTAGGACTTTCTTCTGTATAGCACAATTATTTCTGTGTTTCTCTTCTCAACTAGATGGTAAGTTCCTCGAGTGCAGTGTTGAGGAAGTTGCACCTATTACTACCTCCATGGGAGGAGTCTCACCACATGGAGAGTAGCAAAGAGCATAACAATGCCTGCCACCAGGAACAGTGGTCTCAGCATCCCATCCATGGTTTGCAGGTGTCAGGGTCACCAGCAAAAGCACAGGTTCTGGATGGAACAACATGTACTCACATAGAGAAGAGATAAAACAAGGTCAACTTCAATAGTGGATGTTGTTCACCCATGGCCAGCAGGTCTCACTCTGCAGCAAACACAGGGAGATATTCTATATATACCCCTATGCTGCATTAGGCAAGGGATACAATCATCTAAACTGATAATCTGCTATATTTTGCTAAGTTGAAGCCGGTGACAGTTTGAAGCTTTTTTTTGAATCCCAGAAAAGATCATGTTTTTGGAGCTAATCCATTTCTAAGGGTACAGGACACCTTGATTGGATTAGATTGGATTGGATTCAGTTGTCAGTAAGGTATGACCCAGGATGGGTCTTGGTCCTCTTGCTGGAGTCCTTAAACTGAAACACAGAAAGCAGAAACACAGAAAAAGTGGCAGAGACAGAGGTTCCGGAGAGGCTGAGAAATAAAGCCTAGGCAGAGCAAGAAGCTGAAGCGATTAGGCCCAGAGGAGAAGAGAGAAATGAGCAAATCCTGCCATGTGCCTGATCACCCACAGCTGAGGTCAAGGAGAACGTGAGCCTGGAGTGGAAGACAGAGACCTCCACAGAGACATTGTGCCTTGCCACATGGCAGGAGTCCAAGATCACCAGCAGTCGAACTTTGGTGAGGCAGTGTCTCTAATGATGCCTTAATCTGGACATTTTTACAGCCTCAGAACTGTAAGCTTTGAACCTAATAAATTCCTATCATAAAAGCAATCCATTCTGGTATATTGAATTGGTAGCCCTTAGCAAACTAAAGCAAAGTCCTATAAGCCTCCGTTAGTAAAAGCCAATTAGCTCATTAATGGCTCTGAATGAAAATAAGTGCTCTTAAAAACACTGGAAAACAGTATTTTCTAAAAAAAAGCCTAAACCTTTCACCTGTATTCTTGTATAGTTAATGAGCATAGGTCATTTCCTCCCTTGACCTTTTGTTTTCTAAGATAAGGTAAAGGTGAACTTCCACCTAGTCCAAGTAAGAATGATCAGCAATTCTAAAATGAGCAGGACCCAAGTGGCAAGTTTTCGTGGTATTGATTAGTGTTTGTGAACATAACAGGGCAAGTAAGATACCAGACCTGGTATTTTAGCCCAGCATCCAACTTCTCCTCTGGGACATTTTTAGGAAAGAACAATCATCAAGATAATGATTATTAGAATTTATAGAAACATTTTATTGTTCCTTTTCAAATGATTAAAAAAATCCCACGCTAAGCAGAAAGAAATTAAATTCAGGGGGAAAAACGAGAGCTTTATAGGCCATCTGCTCAGACTTTCAAATTTAAATTTTATACATAAGAGCACATCAGCTGTGAGGAAAAATGTGATCACATTTTGTAGCTGTCTGAGCAATGAAGAAATTTCCCTCTTTGGGCTATCTGCATGGAAGTAAAAGGAGTCGTTTTGCTGTAGAAAATGAAATGGCTTCGGTATGGGGGAAATTTGCTATTCACCATTTTATATTTATGGAGTGCTGTACATACACTCTCTTATAAAATATGAAATAATGATTCACGCTTCAGGGGTGCACAGGTGATGGTAGACAAACAGCATTTGTGAGGCACCTCCCAAAGAGAAACCTGAGAAGATGACAGCCTGTTAGTGACGGTGAGTACTGGGATGGAAAGGGGGCGAGCCAGTGGGCCACAGAGGGCCCACCTGTGGGAAGAGGAAGCCTAGGTGCGTGAGAGAGGAGGCGGCCCCTGTATGCCCTGTCCTGACCCATGCCCCCAGCTCAGGGCCTTTGGTGCCCTATGCCATTAGTTGCTGACTTTTCAGATGGGGTAGTGATGGTAGGCTAGGGTTGACAGCATGAGAGAATTTAAGGACCACACTGAGCCCAGGAGAAGAGGTGACAGCAGAACTGCTCATGCTGGCCACTAAGCCCTGTGAGCCGCAGCTGGCTGCCTTTCTGGGAATGCTCAGGAAAGTGTTTGATTAGGTCAGGCTGCCCTTGCTGGCTCAAACCTACCTGACTGACGTGCCATGAAGGGAGGCAAGAAAGGTCACAGCGAGCACCAGGACAATTGGTGTGTGCTCTTGCTTTCTTCAAAGCCTGCCTCCTTCTCTCAGCTGTGATCACCAGAGAAACCTCCATATTTGTTCTGTCAAATGAAGCCCAGGAAATAAACAAAGCCTCTTTTATTCCTCTTGGTTTTGCTTTGAAAAACAAAACAGCAAAAGCAAAAGGAGGCACAATCAATGCCCAAAATGATAGAATGCAGAATTCAGTGGACAACATAGTCTTAAACTGCCTACCGTAAGAGCTGATACTTTAAAGCTACTTGTTTTAGAGGATATGAAACCACTTTTTAAAAATCCCATTTGAGGAAAACCAGTTAAAGGGGAAGTGGTGAACTGAGGATCATGAAAAACAAATTAAATTCACTTTGAGTTAACGCTATCTCAGAAAAGCCAGAAAAACTTAAATTAACCTCATGGTAAATAAATGACAAGAATGCAGAACCCAACAGGAATGAGAAGCACTGAAACTCAAACTTCATTCCATCACAAAATCTTAAAAACAAATATCTAGTGGTTCAGGTGCAGGCTCAATAGGCAGGCCACCTGTATTTGAAATGGTTTCCCATCTTCCAGCTATGCAACCTTGAGCAAGTTAGCTATTCTCTGTGCTTCCTCATTGGTCAAATGAAGCTATGATAGGACTGACTTCATATAGTTTACGAAAGTGTTAAATGAGAAAATATATAAAAAGTGCTTAGCAGAGTATCTCAGACATTGAAAATGCTTAATAAATGTTAGTTATCATTTAGTCCAGTGATTTTTGAACTATGCTTCAAGGAATCTTGGATTCATTAGTCCCATTTTTGGGGCACCTGTAAATTTAGGGGGAGGATAAGCAGGGGGAACTTGGGTCCTCATCTGCAACTGACGTAGTGGCTCTGTTTCTGGATATTGTGTTTCCCTTTCTGTTTAACATTTCACTTGAATAAAGCACTCTAAGTTTACAAACATCAACAAAAAGACATTATAAAGTATCCCATCCAGTTTGTTTTTCTAGCTAGGTGAGGAATCTTGTTCCCTATCTGCTGACCATCCTGCATCTTCTTGAACCTCTTCAATTAATGGACTCTGATCAGCTCACAATGCTTTAGAATTCAGGATTGTTCGGATTATTAGAAAGTTCTTTTTCCACTTTGACTTGATTCCCACCCTTGAGTCCTAGCTCTAAATAAGTTCGACTTCTCCTCTACACATTATCCCTTCAGATTTGACCAAAAAAAAAAAAAAAATCATTGTATCATTTGGAATCTTTCATAGAAAGTGACAGAAACTGACTTTGGAACATCTAAGAAGATGTTCACCATCTTTCCAGCTCTCTCACATTAGTTCCCCAACACCAACAATTCTTTGATCCCACTAGGACCTTTAATCAATCACTATCATTATCTTCTCACTATCCTTCAACTCCTCATGCCCTAACTTTCTTCCTTATGATAGTCCTTCACTATAATCATTCATGAAACACTTCCTTAGGTATCCCTCAACTCCCTAGCCCTTTTCTCCCTCTTTCATACTCAACTGGAGAGAGCTCCACTCCCCTCCTGCTCCATGCCTGCACTGATATACTTACCATGACTATAGGAAACATACAACCATGATTTAAATCCATCAGCATTCAGTAGGCCCTTAATGCTGCCCATAACCTCTACTAATTTTCTCTAATCCATTACTCCCCTGTCTTCCTTGAGCAGTGGTTCTCAACCAAGGCTGATTTTGCCCCTCAGGGGAGACTAGCCAATGTCTGGAGACCTTTTGGATTTTCATGACTGGGGAAGGGGATGCTAGAGGCATCCACCAGGCAGAGGCCAGGAATGCACCTAAATATTCTACAATGCATTTGACATATTTCCACTATAAAGAATTATCTAGCCCAAAGCGTCAAGAAGCGGACATGGCTCAACTGATAGAGCATCTGCCTACCATATGGAAGGTCCAGGGTTCAATCTCCAGGGTCTCCTGACTGGTGTGGTAAGCTGGCCCATGCACAGAGCTGCCACATGCAAGGAGTGCACCCCGCAAGGAGAGCTGCCCCATGTCAAAAAAAGCATAGCCCACCCAGGAGTGGTACTGCACACATGGGGAGCAGATACAGCAAGATGAAGCAACAACAAAAAAAAGAGATGCGGTTTCCCAGTGCTGCCAGATAATGCAAGTGGATGCAGAAGAACACACAGAAATGGACACAGAGAGCAGACAATGGGGGGAAGAGGAGAGAAATAAATAAAATAAATCTTAAAAAAAAAAAAAGAGTACTGAGGTTGAGAAACCCTGTCCTAAAGGTTTGCTACTCAAATCACTTGGGATCGTGTTATCAGTGTGTATCAAGGCATAATAGGCCCCACCCTAGACTTACTGAATCAGAATCTGCATTTTAACAAGATCCCTAGATGATTTGTATACACATTAAAGTTTGAAAGCCTTTTTCAAAACATCCCTTTTCTCCTTATACTTATCATACCTCCTTCCGGTCTTCACTCTCTCCTGTTCCTTGCTTGCTATGGCAGTAAGAAAACCCAAGCATTCAGAAGATACTTTGCACATTTTTCTAGAACCAAAGTTGCCCACCCAACTCTATCTGTACCCAGACACTCTGCCGTTTCTCTGGATATCATGGATGAATGGTCTGAGCTCCCATGTAAGTCCAACCCCTCCTCTGTGTACAAAATCACAGCCTCTTTTGCTCACTAAAGGTCATTACTTCAGTCATAACTTGCTTCATTTCAGCATCACAATTTCCTGATTTTACTAAATAATTTCCATCAGCATATATCTCTAAAAACCAAGCCAAAATAAAAGGAAGCCCTCCCTTGACTCTGCATGATATTCTTCTATTCACTTTTACAACAAAATTTCCTGAAATAATTAACTACCTTTACTTCTCTAATTTATATTTTTGTATTCCTTCTTTTTTTTTTTTTTTTTTTAAAGATTTATTTATTTATTTAATTCCCCCCTCCCCTGGTTGTCTGTTCTTGGTGTCTATTTGCTGCGTCTTGTTTCTTTGTCTGCTTCTGTTGTCGTCAGCGGCATGGGAAGTGTGGGCGGCGCCATTCCTGGGCAGGCTGCTCTTTCTTTTCACGCTGGGCGGCTTTCCTCACGGGCGGGCGCACTCCTTGTGTGTGGGGCTCCCCCACGCGGGGGACACCCTTGCGTGGCACGGCACTCCTTGCGCGCATCAGCACTGCGCATGGCCAGCTCCACACGGGTCAAGGAGGCCCGGGGTTTGAACCGCGGACCTCCCATATGGTAGACGGACGCCCTCACCGCTGGGCCAAAGTCCGTTTCCCTGTATTCCTTCTTGAACTCACTCCTATCAGGCTTCACTTTTACCACTTCACTAAAGTTATTTTTTTTTAAGAATCACCAATGAGCACCATAGTTCTAAATCTAGCGGTTATTTCCCAATTCTCACTTTACTTGACCATTTGCAGCATTTGACAAAAATGCAGAAAGCTTTTCTTCATTTGGAGCTCAGAACATAACTCTACAGGTTCTCCTCCTGTCTTACTGACCATCTCTTTTCAGTCTTCTTTGCAAATTCTGATATACTTACCATGACTATAGGAAACATACAACCATGATTTAAATCCATCAGCATTCAGTAGGCCCTTAATGCTGCCCATCACCTCTACTAATTTTCTCTAATCCATTACTCCCCTGCCTTCCTTGAGCAGTGGTTCTCAACCAAGGCTGATTTTGCCCCTCAGGGGAGACTAGCCAATGTCTGGAGACCTTTTGGATTTTCTGTCTTATTTCTGCAACCTTTTAACACTGGAGTGCCCAATGGCGCAGTCCTTGGATTTCTCTTTACCCTTGGTAGGCAAAGTGTAGCCCGTGGAACCAGTGACTCCAACATCTCAGGCCCCACCCCAAATCATCTGAAGCAGAACTTGCATTTTAAAAGGATCATCTGGAGAGTCATATGCACATTAACTGGCCTATGCCATTGGGGCTTACCCTTAGCTGCATATCAGAATCACACGGGAACTTTTAAAAGTCCAGATGTCTAGGCAGTACCTAATTAAATCAGAATTTCTATGGGTAGAATATCAGTGTCAGTATTTGTTTAAAACTCCCCAGATGATTCCAATATGAAACTGTGGCAGACTTCAAGATAGACCCATGATCCCTGCTGTGTCCAAGTCCTTATTTTATTCTTTCTCCTTGAGTGTGAGGGACATGTGACTTGCTTCTAACCAATAGAATATGACAAAGGTAGTGGGATATTACTCCCATAATTAGGCTACATTGTATTGCAAAGATGACTGGCTGTCACTCCTGTGACTACAGAATGGAGCTAGAGACTCTCCTTGCTGGCTTACTGCACATAGTGGCCATGCTGAGGAAGCCCAGTTAGCTGAGGCTGGCCTCCTAGAACTGAGGGCAGCCTCTAGGATCTGTGGGTAGCCTCCGGCTGACAGGCAGCAAAAAGTCAGCACCTTCTGTCCTACAGCCTTGTGGGAAAAGAATTTTGCCAGTAGCCTGAATGGGCTTTGAAATGGGTTCTTTCCCAGTCAAGCCTTTGGATGAGATTGGGTATGGAGAGATCCATACCTGAGAGATCCATGTTTGAAGGACACAGGAAGAAGTATGTTGTGTGAAAAGCATGTTAGGTAGCTCTTTCCTTTGCCCTATAAAGGAAGGCAAATTTTGGGCCATTGGCTTTGGGGGAGGTTTGGAGTTGAAAATTCCTGAGTTTAAATCTTGGCTCACCCCATCAAATCCTGGCTCACCCCATCATCAGCGGGGTGAATTTTGGCAATTAGCAAACCTGTCTGAGATTCATTTTCAACTTTCATAAATGGAGATACTAATCTGTACCACAAAAAGTCGCTGTAATGATTGCATAAAATAACTGGTAGGTAAGATGCTTGAAAACGCTAGGTACATTGTCAGGGGATACTTGTCTGTCTTTATACCAAGTGTTTACATACACCATTTCATTTCATCTCTCTCATGATACTATGAACATATATCCTCATTCTATTGGAAACTAAGGTTCAGAAAGATGGAGGGCCCTTCTCAAGTTAGTCAATGCTTGAGTAAAAAAACAAATCCTTTTCTGGCAGGCTATCTTGATAATCTTAGTATTTTCTACATGAAATAGTCTCCCTGATTGGCCCAGTGCTAGACCTGCACCTTAGCAACCACTGAGAGCCACCAGCATCTGCACCTTCAGTGAGGTCCGACTGTAGAGTTTGATGGGTAAGTGACTCAAGTAAAGGGAAAATATCACGCTGACATGGCAGAAGCAACCGTGCCCTAGCCCAGTTTGAACTATGAAATGTCTTGCTCATTGATTCAGCTGCATGTAAAAATATATGCTATATTTCTGAAACTTCACTGATCCACTCCAGCCTTTCCTCTAATTGATTGATGAATACTTGCCTGGCAGAAGACTGCTCTTATTTTAACACAGCCCAAGCATGTTGGTGGCTTAAGTCACTGATTAACTAATTGGCACTTTGTTGTTAGTGTGATTAATTGGTGCCCAGCCAGGCCTAAAGGCTGGGGTAAGGGTGGGGTGATGAAGTCTTTAGGAAGAGCTCTCCACTGCTGGGTGGGGATGACCCTGCTGACCACCCATCCTTACCTTCCCGGCCAGGGGATTTGTTCTGGCTTTTTAATGATCTGAACTGTGGCAGCAGCTGCCTGGTGAGCATCTGTCTCTGAAGCAGTGAAACCAGACCTTTGGGAAACAGTCACACTCTGGCATGGTCTCGGCTGGGTGCCCTAGAGCTGGGCTCACTGAGCCTCAACTCTGTCTTCTGCAAAATGGGGATAATAATAACACTTGTTCTATAGTTTTGCTGAAGGGAGTCATAAAGTAAGATATGCTGAGCCCCAGCTCAGTGCTTGGCACATTCTACCACCTGAGGACTTGACACTGTGCTAAGTCAGCCCTTCACAGGGATTCCTTCTGCTAACCCTCACAACAGCCCTAAGAGGTAAAATAACATTAGAATCCTCATTTTATAGATGAGCAAACTGAGACAAAGAGAGAGAGCTTAAATCACCGAATGGTGCGACTGGTTTCAAACTCAGGTAGACAAGCTGCAGAAGCTATCTATGCTCTTAGTCTTTACACAAGAAGGCTCAGAGTAAGTGTATAATAGAAGGACACTAGCCATGTTTCATTGTTGTCATTGAATTGTTATTCTCCTTTTTCTCCAATCTCAATCTCTCAACTTCTTTGGGGTCTCTGTCTATTCAGGGGAATTCTCATTTTTCTTTTTTCATTCAATAATCATTTCTTGAAAGCTGATACATGCCATAAAGGTCTTCTTATGTAAGAGAAGTAAACAAGGCAGATATGATCCCTGAGTTCCTAGAATACTTCAATGGAGAAGATGTCAATTGAACAAAAAGTGCCAAATGATGAATTAATTGAAAGTATGAATTGGGAAGTTGAAAGCACCAGGAGAGCTGATAACAGGGAGCTCTTCCATTCTGGGAGGTGTGGGTGGCAGGGGGTGCAAGAAGCCCCTAGGGTCAGAATAATTTGCTTCTTTCCTGCCTGCCTGCAGGGATTGGGGAGATGCCAGTATTTTTCTTAGGATATTCAGAACAGGCTATCAGAGCTATTTTTATGTCAAAATTCTTATTTAAAAAAGAAAACAAAATTCTTGTGTTTTAGAAATTATTTGGGCATCCCGTTAGGAAAACTGAAGGAATGCAGTAGGTTAAATGTGAGAATATGGTTAAGTTGCTTAGTAGTTTTCTCCATAGGAGATGCTTTCTGCCTTCAGAAACACCTACCCTCCCTCCGTTTATGTGAAATCACAGCCAATCTGCACTACAGCTGTCCTGGTCTGATAGGCTTGGGGATTGGTGAAAACATACTCTGTGTACAACCATTAGGCCTTTGAATCCAGCTGTTCCCAAATTCTAGATTGTTCTTTCAAAACAGAGATTTTATACCCTTAAGGGCTTTCTACCAACACGCAACTATGCCAATGTAGCCTCCTAGAGCTGTTTTAAAAATGTACATTTACTTAAGATTTTAAAATACTTAACTCAGGGGAATCAGTTGCTTTGCATAAAATGTTGCAGTTCTGCATATTATATTTCCACTTAAAAATATAGAGGAGGATTTGTAAAATATTTAGTCTACAACACCATAGAGCAAACCTAATTTAAAACTTGTTATAAGTAATAATGAAACAGGTTTCCAATTAGAAGCCTTTTCCCCAAAATAAATATACTTCACAGTAGTTTATTTCTGTAGTCCTTTTAAAGAAATAAATTCATCAGCATATCTGAAATCTATATACCAAATAAGCAGAAAATAAAGATATTAATTTTATATCAAAGGAGAAAATCCCTAAAGATTTATATTTAAATATCTACATCTTGAATTCATTTCAAGTTCTGATTTAAAACCAGTGGTTCGATATTTTAAGGCAGATTATAAGGCAGAATCCAGAGAATGAGATGAGACATTTTCTGGCTCATATTATCTCCTTGATGAACCCAAGTCTTGCTTGCAGATTCATTTTCAGTATGATTTCCCTGTTGGGAAGGTCCTGGATGCTACGGTGAGGAGCTGGCAGGACAACCCCAGGGAAGAGGTCAGAAACGATGCTATCAAAGAGAGAAATGCCGTGGGACAAGGATTGAAAATTGGAAACAACAAGAATGAGAGCAAGAGAGGGAGAGAGAAAGAGAGAGAGAGAAAGAATTCACATGCAAGGCAGCACAATATAAGAAATAATACATTCAGTACTGCAAAAACATGATCATTTTGGTTCTTCTTATTTAAACCCTCTTTAAGCCTTCACTTGTAATTAATAAGAACTGCTATTTTTAAAATTTCAGGAGGACTTCTGTTGGGTGTCGAAACATAAAAGAAAAATATTGGCCTTTCATCATCTCCCAAAGAAAAAAAACATGCTTTATGGATAGATTTTTAAATCAAAGCCTCTTTTAAGTCTCTTGGAGTTGATCACACATAGAACTCAAGTCTGGTCTCCCCAAATAATGAAATAGTGGGAAAAAGCTAATGCACCCTACCATTTAAGCACTTGGACCACATCATTAAGAGGGGTTCAAGGAAATGTGATTAAATTAGTCCTAAAAATGCAGTTCATTGGAATTTGTGAAGCAGGTATTATTTTTCTACACAGATATAACTGCCAATACAGCAATAATAGGGAAATTTTGGTTATTTTCCCCAGAAGTGGTGATAGCATGCAATGAGCCAGCCACCAACACTCCGTAACCCAGAATCCCTTGGGACTTAATGTTGTTGGTGAGTTTTTTTCTCTAAAGGAAATTTACGATGTCCTCCCCTTACTTCTCAACTGGAAGAAATATGAATTAGATATATTCATGGTAGTTGCTCAATTGAGCAGGTTACTTACTAGAGAATAGATCTGATGGAGGTGGAAACTTATATTGGGAGGAAGAAATTAGCCAAGAAATGTGGTAATGAAGGCAGTGAATTTCTTCCAGAAAGGCCAATTGGGATATGCAACCTGAAGCATGTAGCTAAGATGTGAAACTGGGAGGTTTCCTCATTGAAATACATTTTGAGGAGATTCAAATAAGGATAAATGGCAACCTAAGAAAAGACCAGAAAAGCAACCTTGGAGACAATATTTGAGACAGAAAATAGAAAAGCTTATGTATACAGCTAGTATTTTCATGAATTCCTCCCACTGCTGCCTGGGACTTCGGTAGACAGATGAAGATAGGCGGTAAGCAGCTGTCTGTGCAGATGTTGTCAACAAAAAGGATTTGGAATTCTGATCTGTTGTGTAAAAGTCTATAATAAGTGGCTTTTACTGAGGAATCTGGGGGAAGAAAGTATCTAACTGACCTCTCAATGCCACTATACACAGCCCTGAGCTTCATTCTCTATCTGTCCTTTCTCGTTAGGTGAGCCTATCTTGTCCCAAATATTTAATTGTACCCTCCCCTTTGCTCACTGCACTCCCATCAAACTGGACTGCTCGTTGTTCCTTCTATCTGTTCCTCTGCATCACCTTTACTTCCTTCCCTACCACTGTTCTATTCCTACAATGAGTTTCTTCTTAAAATTTTGATCCCAGTGCAGTATTCAAGGTGCTCCCTGAAATCTTCACTCTAAACAAACCCCACAAATGACTTCCACATTACTAAAAATACCAGTAATTACTGAAGATACCAGTCTTCAGTGTTTGTCTGACTTTTCCTGTCACTCTCTTCCTTGATATACTTTTGCACATGATTTCCCAAACAGCGTACTCTGCTGGCTACTTCTTCTACATCCCTGAATGTTCCTTTTCAGTCCTTGGTGATTTCTTTTCATCTCTGGCAGCTCTAAGTATTAGAGTTCCCCAGGACTCAGAGCCTGGGTCTCTTTTTCTGTCTTCACTCACTTCCTTGGTGACTCCCTAGTTTTAACTTGCATCTATATGTTTACCTCTGCTGGATTTGTATCTCCAGCCTGGACCTTTCCCAAGTCTTGCCTTTTTGGCACCTCTACTTGAATATATAATAAACATCTTAAAATTGAAATGCCCAAAGCTAAACTTCTGATTTTTCTCTCAAATCGCCTCCTCTGCTGTTCTCTAGAGCTCAGAAAATGGTGGTTCTATCTTTGTGCTTCCTCAGAGGGGAGGAAATAGACTTAGAACCTTGGCTCCATCCTTAACTTCATTCTTTCTCACAAAGCCCACATACATCCTGTGGGCTCTTCTTTTGAAATATACCCAGAACCTGACAATGTCTCACCATGACTATCCCAGTTGAAGCATCAACAACTTTTGCCTGGTTTGCAATATCCTCTTAATTGTCAGACTCCTAATAGAGTCTCACTAGAATCTATTTTTAGCAAGGCAACAGAACAAGATGGACCTGTCAGCCAAAGTCATTTCTCTGTCAAACCAGTGGCTTGCCTTCTCACTCTGAATAAAAACTAAAGTTCTTACAAAGAGTAATAAGGCTTTATTTCCCATTAGATTGTAAAGTTCCTGAAAGCTTTATACAGTGCCAACAAAAATGGCACCTGCAACACTGTAGTGCTCAAGAAACATCTTATAAGTTAATAAATTTTTAGAAAAGAGGAAGAGTAATATGTCAATGTTATCTTAAATTTCCTCAGAAATTCCCAATGAGGGTAAAGCACATGTGGAACTTCTTGGGGCCTGATGCTCCTCTATGTGATCTCCCTCCCCCCTCCTCCCCCCCCAATCACCTCTCTTTCCTCATCTCCTAGTTCTCTTCCCATCATTCATTCCACTCCAGCAACATTGTCTTTACCTTTCATCAAATGTGTCAGGCATGCTCCTGCATCAGGGCTTTTGTACTTGCTGTTCTATTTGCCTGGAACCCTCTTATCCCAAATACCTGCATGGCTCACACCTTCACTTCCTTCAATTCTTTGCTTAAGGTTCACTCAAGTGAAACTTTTTAAAAGCAAGTCCTTGCCTGACCACCGTGTTTTAACTTTCAACCCCATATTCATACCAGTCTCCTCATTCCCTTTCTTTAAAATATTTACCTCTCTACTATTTATCACCCACTGATATTCTATAATTTTATGCTTTTATTTGATTTTTGTCTCTTTGGTACAATGCTGAATCTCTAACACTTCTATCAACATCTGGCAACAAAGAAGATCCGGGTATATTTGTGTTGAATGATATATAAGGCAATGAGCCAATGAACTCTGATATGAAGGAACCGAAACCCTCACAGTTATCCACATTAACAACATCCTTCATTAGTGTGGTACATATACTGCAATTGATGAGCACATTTTGGACCATTTCCCCTAAGCATGGATGACAGTTTACATTGTAGTTTACACTCTTTCTCACACAATTCTGTAGATTATGGCAAGGTATATAATGGCCTGTATCTGTTGTTGCAATGTCATTCAGGACAATTCTGAAGTCCTGAAAATGCCTGTATTTTCCCTCTCCCTGACCTCAGAGCCTCCAGTGGCCACTATTTTCCCTATCCCTGACCTCAGAGCCTCCAGTGGCCACTACCTCTACATCAGTGATATAAGTTCTTCCATTGCTAGAACCACAATAAGTTTGCAGTAGAATACCCATTAGTCCACTCTAGTCCATAGTTCATTCCCCAAACTTGGAAATTCTGGGATAGTGATGTCCGCTCCACCTCTAATTGAGAGAGGGCTTTAGTCCCAATGGCTGATGAATGGGACTCTCTTGCTTGCAGTTGTAGAATCTCTTGATTCCTTGGTATGGTTGTTGTCCAAAATCACCTCCTTGTTACTTGTCCTGGGTGATTACAATGAACTGGATAGTAGGTGTTGCAATTCTGTTGAGGCTCAGGGCCCAGCTAGGACATGGACAGCCCAAAGATTCAAGTCTCCTGGACATACACTTACCATGTCCAACACCAACTATATGTTCAAACAGAAGGGACTGAGGAGCCATGTGTAGGCAAACCACAACTGAGTCCAATTCTGTCACACTGGGGAGCACAAACCCCAAAGTAGAGTCCACTGGCAAGGCATCAAACTCATGAGCTATCTGCCCTGATCATATTGCCTAGGTGTCTCCATAGCCCCCAGGAGCCCTACTACTTGGGGTAGTGTTTAATTTGGCAGTCAATGAGATCCTGCTGAGATGTGCATAAACATAACCTCTGGAATGACTTCCTGACTTACTTTGAAGTCTCTTAGTTATATAAACTTATTTGTCTTTAACTTTTCCCCATTTTGGTCAAAGTCTTTTCCATTTGCATTGCTAGTTGGTGCTTGGTAGTAAGCCCTTTGTGCCAGGGATGCTCATCCCTGGGAGTCATGTCCCATGCTGGGGGGAAGTTATTGCATTATATGCTGAGTTTGGCTTAGAGACAGGTCACATTTGAGCAACAAGGAGGTTTTTAGGAAGTAACACTTAGGCACTCTATAATACAATGCTAAGTTTCAATTTCAAGAATAAAGATTCATAAGCAGAGTCATCAAGGGCCTTTCATTGGACCATCCTCCTTCACTAGCCATTGCCTCTGTACTTGGGGGATTCTTGCTGTTCCATCAGAGAATGTGGCAGAGCTCTCCAGGATGGGAATTCAATATTCTTTCGGTTATTGTGTGAATCTCCACCCACCATGACAATGCCCCATGAACATTTGAACACATTTATATGCCCAGGTGAAACTCCTCCCATGCATCCCTCATCACTGACACCCCACAAAAATGGTCCTCCCCTGCCACAGTTGTAACCCTTCTGTGATAAAAAAAACTTCTTAAAAAATGAAGCCAATAAAATAGCCAAATACAATTAATAAGAAAATAAAATAATAATAATAATTTTAAAAGTAGGAAACAAAATACAAAAAATATATAAAAAACTTGGGATAATAAAAAATAATGAGATTCAAGTCTCCTGAGTACCAACCACAGGTTCAGTAAAAGTAACAGAAGAGGAACATGTAGAGAAGTCACACCTTAGTCCAACTCCATCACACTCAGGAGCACAAATTCAAAAGTAGGGCCCACTGTCAAGGCACTGAACTCCAAAGTCATCTGCCATGACCATAGGACCTGGGCGTCTCAGAAACACCATTATCTGGGGTTGTATCTACTTTGGCTGTCTCGGAGATCCTGCTGAGTTGTGTGTAAGCTTGATCCTTCTGATGACATCCCGACTCATTTTGAAGTCTCTTAGCTATATAAACTCATTTGTCTTTACCATTTTCCCCTTTTATTCAAGGTCTTTTTCTAGTTGTTTCACCACCCAGTGCTTCATAGTAATCCATTGGCACCAGGGAGACTCATTCCTGGGAATCATGAACCACATTGAGGGGAAGGTAATGTATTTACATGCTGAGTTTGGTTTAGAGAGTGGTCACATTTGAGCAACATGGAGTCTCTCAGGAGATAACTCCTAGGCACTCTGCAGCTTTAGACCAAGTTGAAATTTCAAGCACACAGGCTCATAAGTATAGTCATCAGTATCAGGAGGTCATCATTGGATTATCCTTCTTCACCTGTCTTTGCCCTTGCATTTGGGGGGTTGTTGCTGTTCTATTGGGGGATGTGACAGAGCTCCCCAGGATGGGAACTCAGCACTCCCTCAGTTTTCATGTGAAATTCTACCCCATATGTTAATACTCAACAAACATCTGGACATATCTGTATACCTTATATGCATGCCCTGGCAAACTCCCTCTCACCCATGCATCCCCCATCAATGACACCCATACCAATGCTCCTCCCTTGCCAGAGTTGAACCCCTCATGATCCGAAACTTCTTAAAAAAATGAAGCCTAATATATTGCCTAATTCAATTAATAGGAAAATGAAGTAATAATGATAGGTTTAAAGATTAGAAATAAAATACATGATTTAGAAAAAATAAAATAACATAAAAAATAAATTGGGGTATTAAAAAAAAAAATGAAAAATACATGTGCCATCTGGGCTCTGAGCCTAAGCAGAGTTGCAACACCTACTCTCCAGTTCATTGGAATTACCCAGGTCAGTTAACAAGGTGAGGATGGCCAACCACTTACCAAGGAACTGAGAGAGTCTACAACTGCAAGCCAGAGAATTCCATCCATCAGTCATGTGGGATCTAACTCCCCTCTTGATTTAGAGGTGGAGTGGGCATCACCATTCCAGTGTCCTCAGGATGGGGAAATAAAATATGAATTAGAGTGGACTTACTGGTATTCTACTATAGAATTATTGTGATTCTAGCAATGGAAGAAATGTTTTAAAGTTAGGTAATATGATTCATCTGATTTTGTTTTTCTTTTTCAATATGTCTTTGGCTATTCAGGGCCTCTTGCTCTTCTATATAAATTTGTAAAAAAAATGCTATGGTGATTTTTATTGGGATTGCACCAAATCTGTAGATCAGCTTGGGTAGAATAGACATCTTAATGATGTTTAGTCTTCCTGCCCATGAACAGGGAATATTCTTCCATTTATTTAAGTCTTCTTTCATTTCCTTTAACAGTATTGTGTAGTTTTCTGTGTATAAGTCATTTACATCTTTAGTTAAATTTATTCCTAGTTATTTGATTCTTTTAGTTGCTATTGTAAATGGGCTCTTTTCTTGATTTCCTCCTCAGATTGCTCATTAGTAGTGTACAGAAAGGCTACTGATTTTGCACATTGATCTTATAACCTGTGAATTTACTAAACTCATATATAAGCTCTAGAAGCTTCTTTATAGATTTCTCGGGTCTTTCTATGAATAGAATCATGTCATCTGCAAATAGTGAAATTTTCATTTCTTCTTTTTCCATTTGGAAGCCTTTTATAACTTTTTCTTCTCTAAGTGCTCAAGCAAGTACTTCTAATACAATGTTAAATAGGAGTGATGAAAGAGGGCATCCTTGTCTTGTTCCTGATCTTAGAGGGAAAGCTTTTAGGATTTATCCATTGAATATGATGCTAGCTGTGGATTTTTCATATATACCCTTTATCATGTTGAGGAGGTTTCCATCTATTCCTATCTTTTGTAGTGTTTTTATCAGGAAAGGTTGTTGTATTTTGTTGAATGCTTTCTCTGCATTATAGAGATGATCATTTGATTTTTTTTCTTTAGATCTGTTTATGTGGTGTATTACATTGATTGATTTACTTATGTTGAAACATCCTTGCATGCCAAGGATGAAGTCCACTTGTTCAGGATGTAGAATTCATTTGATCTGTTGTTGAATACAATTAGCAAGTATTTTGCTGAGGATTTTAGCATCTAGGTTCATTAGAGAGATTGGTCTATAATTTTCCTTTCTTGTGGTGTCTTTGTGTGGCTTTGGTATTAGGGTGATCTTGGCATCATAGAATGAGTTAGGCAATGTTTCCTCCATTTCTATTTTTTTGGAAGAGTTTAAGCAGTATTGGTGTTAGTTCTTTCTGGAATGTTTGGTAGAATTTACCTGTAAAGCCATCTGGACCTGGGCTTTTCTTAGTTGGGAGGTTTTTGATGACTAATTCTATCTCTTTACTTGTGATTGGTCTGTTGAGTTCTTCAATTTATTCTTTCATCAGTATAGGCTGCCTGGTGTTTCTAGGAATTTGCCATTTCCTCTAAATTATCAATCTTGTTGACATATAATTTTTCAAAGCATACTCTTATGATACTCTTTTATTTCTTTGGGGTCAGTGGTGATATCTCCTTCCTTGTTTTTTATTTTATGTATTTGCATCTTCTCTCTTTTTTCCTTTGTTAGTTTAATTAAAGGTTTGTCAATTTTCTTGAACTTCTCGAAGAACCAGCTTTTGGTTTTATTTTTTCTAGTGATTTCTTATTTTCAATTTCATTTAGTTCTGCTCTAATCTTTGTTATTTCCTTCTTTCTACTTCTTTTGAAGTTAGTTTGTTGTTTTTTTTCTAATACCTCCAGGTGTGCAGTGAGGTCTTTGATTTTAGCTCTTTCTTCTTTTTTAAATATAGGCATTTATGACTATGAATTTTCCTCTCAGTACAGTTTTTCCTGCATCTCCTAGGTTTTGATACATTGTGTTGTCATTTTCATTTGTCTCAAGGTACTGATTTCATTTGTGATTTCCTCCTTGACTCACTGTTTGTCCAAGAGTGTGCTGTTTAAATTCCATATCTTTGTGCCTAATCTGGTTCTCTGTCCCTTACTGATTTCCAGCTTCATTCCATTGGGCTCAGAGAAATTACTTTGTATAATTTCAATCTTTCTGAATTCATTGAGAGTTGTTTCTGTGCCCTAGCATGTGGTCTCTCCTGGAGAATGATCTATGTGCTCTCAAGAAGAATGTATATCCCACTCTGTATGGGTGTAATGCTCTGTATATGTCTATTAGGTACAGATCCTTTAATGTATTATTCAAAGTCTTTGTTTCTTTACTGATTCTCTGTCAAGATCTTCCGTCTAATGGTGATAATGGTATATTAAAGTTCCCCACTATAATTGTAGAGGCATCTATTTCTCCACTTAGTTTTTCTAGTGTTTGTCTCATGTATTTTGAGGTGACCTTGTTAGGTACATAAATGTTTATGATTGCTCTTCTTGATAGATTACCCCATTTACTAAAATATAGTGTCCATCTTTATCTCTTATAATAATTTTGCATTTAAAGTCTATTTTGTCCAATATTAATATAGCTACTCCTGCCTTTTTTTGGTTATTTTTTCCTTGTTCACTTTTACTCTTCTTGCATCCCTGGGTCTAAGGTGGGTTTCTTGTAGATGGCATATAGATGACATAAGCATATTTCCTTATCCATTTGCCAATCTGTGTCTCTTGACTGATGAGTTCAATCTGTTAACATTTAATGTTATTACTGTCAAAGAATTGTTTACATTAGCCATATTTTCTTTAGGTTTATTTATGCCCTATGTTGTTTTCATTTCTCTTCTTATCTTTTTAGCTGTTCTTACACTCTTCTCCAACTTTCTCCTGTTTTTTCTTTTTGACCTGCAGACCTCCCTTTAGTGTTTCTTGAAGTACAGGTTTCTTATTGACATACTCTCTTAGTTTCTGTTTATCTGTGAGTATTTTGAATGCTCCCTTGTTTTTGAATGCTAGTTTTGCTGGATAGAGAATTCTTGGCTGGAAGTTTTTTTTTCTTTTAGCACCTTGACTATGTTATACCACTGCTTTCTTTTCTCCACGGTTTCAGATGAGAAATCAGCACTTAACTTATCGAGCTTCCCTTGTATGCGATGGTTTCTTTTCTCTTGCTGCTTTCAGTATACTCTCTTTGTTTTGAGCATTAGATAATTTGACAAGTATATATCTTGGAGTTGGCCTGTTAGTATTTATAATGTTTGAGTGTGCTGCACTTCCTGGACATGTAAATCCATGTTCTTTTGATAGGATTGGGAAGTTTCCAGCATTATTTTCTCAAACACACCTTCCATCCCTTTCCCTTCTTTTCTACCTCTGGGATGCCCATAATGAGTACATTTGTGTGTTTCATACTGTCTTTCAAACCCCTGAATCTGTGCTGGTTTTTTTTTTTTTTTTCCTATCTTTTTATCCATCTGCTCTACTATCTGTTTGATTTCAGCTGTACTATCTTCCTCATTGCTGATTCTTTCCTCCACCTGTTCAAAATCTGCTGTTATGTGCTTCCAGTGCATTTTTAATTTATTGTATTGTGCCATTCATCACCATCATATCTGTTATCTTTTTATATATGTTTATAATTTCTTCAGTGTGTTCTCCCAGTGTCTTCTTAATATCCTTAATCTCTTCCTTCACTTCATTAAGTTGATTCATGATGTTTGTTTGGACATCTCTGATTAGTTTTTCCATGTTCTGTATCTCCTCCTGTTTTTTAGTTGGTTTGTTGGACTGGGCCATGTTTTCCTCTTTCTTAGTATGGGTTGAAATTTTTTGTTGGTGTCTAAGCATCAGTTTATCTTGATAGGTTTATTCAGTTGATTAGCTTTTCTTTGTAATCTAGGGTTTTATTTTGTTGTTGTGTGTGGTAAGTTTTCATTTTCACACTTTGTTCCTCCTATTCTATTTCCTTGCTTTTGTCTATGTTCCCTTGAAAAAAAAATTATTGTCAGAGAAAAAGAAAGAGGTAAGAAGAGAAAAAGGATAATAGTAATAACAATAGTAAGAGGTAGAAGAGGAACCATATAAAACCTAGGAAATTAATAATTAACTCAAGTAAGAAGCATGGAGGAATAAGAATAAAAAAGGGGAGTACAAACAGTGAAATGAGAAACTGGATAGAGTAAAATGTATAGGATGAATTAAGAGGTAAGAATGATTAGAAGAGAGAAAAGACAAATAGAAAAAAAGTAAAAAAGAAAGAAAACAGAGAAAAAAGGAGAGGGAAATAAAGACAAAGAAAATTGAAGACCAGACAAAAAGAGGTGGAATGTACAAACAACAACAGAAAGCAGAAGCTAGAAGGATGAATGAAGAAAAAGAAATAGCATAGGTAGACAAAACTGGTAAACAACAACAACAACAAAAGGGAACCAAATGAAGGAGAAACACAACAAAGAAGAAACGAGACAGCAGTAACTGATTAAAAAAGGGTGGAGGGGGAGAAAGATGATAAAAAAGAAAAAAACAAACAAGCAAACAAACAAAAACCATGGAAAAACAGCCTTCTCTCTTTGGCCCCTAAGGAGCTTCTCAGGCGGACAGTGTTCATCAATCAATTACCCTGCAGCTTGCTCTTTCCAAGTTTGAACGGGGTTTCAGCAACTAAACTAAGTTAAATTAAAAAAAAGGAACCTTTTTTAAGAAAAATAAGAGATCCAAGAAAAGCTAATACAAAAAGAATGTCTATATCTTCCCAGCCCTAAAGTATCCGCTGGATGTCTGATAACACGGTGGCTCATTCCGCTAAGATGAGCTGGGAATCAAACCAGGGACCTCATATATTCAAGGTGGGAACTCTACCACTGAGCTAAAATTTCTCCTTGGGTCAGTTAACCTTTCAGAAAGCTATCCACTCCTTTCCCTTGGGGAGGTTAGAATCTTTGCAGTTGGCCAGAGTCCTGCCTGTTAGGCACTGGTCTGTCTCTGCCCCCTTTCTATTCTAATTGCTTTCTCTCCCAGGACAGCTGGGCATGACAGCCTGTGTGGGCAGATCCCCCCTCCACTCTCGTGGTCTGGTGGAGGTCCCTTCTGAGATTCAAATGGGACCTTGCTGACTGAACTCACTGCAAAGAAACCACTCTTGACTATTCTAGACCCTTTCCCCCCAGGGGACCCTAAATAGGCCTGGGAAAGCTTATTGTGGCTTCTTACTACCTGCCTCCCTTAGGGGAGTTGGGATTTTGATAGTTTTCAGCACCGGACTAGTCAATGGCTTGTCTCTACCCTCTCTCCACCCAAGTTCCTCTCTCCCAGGGTGGCTGGAGGTCAGGCTGCCTGAACAGATTACCCTCGCTCCTCTTCCTGGGGCCACCTCAGTGTTGGCTGATATGCTCCCTGAAGTTCAAAGGGAGCTGTTTCCAGCCACAGGGGTGAGAAACTCATGGTTTTCCCTGGGCTCTTTATCTCTTTGTCCAGTTCCCTCCAGATCGATGCCCTGAAGCCACCCACTCTGTGGGTTCCCAAAACAGCTCGCTCAGGGTGGATTTTGCCTTCTTAGCTGTTTTCTTTGTGAGAGATCTGGGGAGTGCCCACATAAGCCAACACCGTCTTGTCAGAACTTCATACATATTTATTACAACTGAGAGCCACAGAGTGTTGGTGCTTGACTCATACCTGAGGCTAGAAGTGGCTTCATAAAACCAGCCCAGCTGATAGACCTAAAGTTTGTTGAAGTAAGCAGTGGACCATAGGTGGGTCATATAGAAGAAAGAACTGTCTTGAGTTCTGTTTCAAGAAGAGAGGGAGGACTTCAGCAGCAAGAACATGGAGGAAAATGCTGGATTCTATGGGCTGAGAAAGGTGTCTCAAACAACAATAATCAAGACAGCAAGCTGAAGTAGAGATATATATGGTGTGGTGCAGAGAATTTCGTAGATGAGTTCTCCAAAGATAGAATGTTCAACAAAAGCATACAAAATATACCCACAGAGAATGAGATAGCTTTAAACATCTGTCAAGCCCAGAGTGAGCAAAGAGAGCTTATGATTTGAGACTTTTCCTCTCATCTTACCCATTCCAACTGGAGAAAGGTTAGAACTTGGCCCAGTGGTTAGGGCGTCTGTCTACTACATGGGAGGTCCGCGGTTCAAACCCCGGGCCTCCTTGACCCATGCGGAGCTGGCCCACGCGCAGTGCTGGTGCACGCAAGGAGTGCCGTGCCACGCAGGGGTGTCCCCCGTGTAGGGGAGCCCCACGCGCAAGGAGTGCACCCTGTAAGGAGAGCCACCCAGCGTGAAAGAAAGTGCAGCCTGCCCAGGAATGGTGCCGCACACGCGGGGAGAGCTGACACAACAGGATGACACTGCAAAAAGAAACACAGATTCCCATGCCTCTGACAACAACAGAAGTGGACAAAGAAGATGCAGCAGATAGACACAGAGAACAGACAACTGAGGTGGGGGCGGGGAGAGAAATAAATAAATAAAAATCTTCCAAAAAAAAAAAAAAAAAAGAAACTAGCTAGTAAGCAGGGAAACAGATAAGAAGCCATCCCTACCATTCTTTTCCTCCTGCAGGTATCCTGTCTGAATCTGACTCAAGCTGAGGAACTGGAGAGATGATATGATGCTTGATCAAATTGATTTGATTAATAACTCAGACTGGATACTTCAATTATTGAATTGAGTCTATGTTTATGACTTAAAGTGATCTTAGGAATATCTATCACCTAATGAGTTTCATTTATGGACAGAGGAATTTTACCCCCTCAGAATTTTACCCTCTCTCACCACATTTAAAGGGAAGGTAGCAGACAAAATAATGTCTGATTTTGGTTGTGTCACAAGTGCACTTTATCAATATAACAGTTGCAAGAATGCAATATTTCAGATGCAAGAGGAGAACATCTGCTCTTATTTGCTCACATAAGAATTTTAACCATTCATGGGCACTGTACTTTAAGAAGAATGCATAAAAAACCAAGTTACACCAATATGACCATGAGAGTAAAGGGGATCAGAAAAATCTTGTTGTCCAAGTTGAATGAAGACTGTCATGAAGAAGAAAGATTAAACTTGATCAGTAGTTTAACAGATCAGCTAAGTGGAAACTTCCTAAAGTCATGTATTTAACAAAAGGAAGCATCTTTAGTATCACATATCCATACAGAAAGAATGGACTGCCTTGAAAGGTGGTGAGTTTTCCATCATTGAAGATGCTCAGGCATTATTGGATGATCATATGGCAAAGTTGTTTGCAGAGGGAATTCAAGCACTGGAAGGTTCATTGGGGTACATGATCTTTAAAGTCCCTTCCAACTTTGAGATTATATGGTTCTATACTCTCTCAGCCCAAGTGTGCTTATACTTTTTAGAAACCATAATATGTTAAACAACAATAACTCAAACACTCTGAGTTAAGTTGGAAAGTATATGGGGTCTCACATGAACAAGCATTTATTTTATCACATGCAACAAGCATCTATTTTATCTGATCATTTATGACTATTTGAATCTCATAGGAAAGTGGCAACTGGAAAGAAACTACAGTAGATTAATAAATATAGAATCCATAACTAAAAATCCTTTGAATAATGAGTTAGTCAAGTCCAAATGTTAATTAAATTTGTGCTTTTTTTTTTAATACCACGAAAAGAAAACTCAGTGTTTGCTGTCTTCCCCTCCTTATCATCACTGTTCTTTCTGTCAATCACCTTCTCTCAGTCATCCACTAACTCTCTACAACTCAACTCAAACTATAGAAAGAAACATAATCCCTGTTCCAATGTGGCCAAGCTATTGTCTGGCTGCATCTTCAGGAATACATTGGAGGAAGCACAGCTGCTCCCAGCTATAGATGCAGCATGGTGTTCCAAGTGCTTTCCTGTTCTTTTTAAGAGTTGTTTATACCAATGACTCTTATATTTTTCTTGGGCCCCACAATAGCAGAGACGACATGGTGGGTGCTCAATAAATAGGGAAACAATGATTGCCTCTCCTTTTTATCATTTGGGGAGCTACTGAGAGCAAATGAGCTTTGTCTCAAAAAGAAATCCACCTAACTGAAGAGTTCTGGGCATGGCTTTCATCCTCAAATATTTACCTACCATGTGGAATATAAAGACAAAGTAAACAAGATCCCTGTCATCAATATGTCAACAATCTAGTTGGGAAGATAAAATATGGGAAAATATCCATAATAAAAGAAAATGTATGAGAAGTGACGAATGTTGAAAGTAGGATCTCAACATTGGGAAGGGACATTAGAGATTAGTGAATTTACACTTCTGTTTTTACACTTCAGTAATCTGAGGCCTTCCCAAGTATCCTGCTGTCTTAAGTACTTCCATTTCCACGTTACTTGAAGTTCCATCTCTCAGCATGACTGACATTGCTTCTTGCCTTCCCAGAGCCATTGCCTTCTTGCCAATACAATTTTGTATTTTCAGTAGTAATATGCCCTGTTCAAGGGATGAATCATCGTTTATTTAAGTCATGATTAATTCTTTCCTCTGTGCCAATGAGTGATATAGGGATCAGTGTGCAAAATGTTTCTGACTGATGAGACTTAAGGGAAATTAGCTGAGGGTTTCTGAAAACCCTTTCCTTTCTGATCAACAAAATAGACAAGTGTGAAGGTCCTTTTTGTTTTTTCACATTTTGGTTCAGGGTAGAGGCTGATGTCTGAAGATGTGACACTTGGAACTGTGGCACCCATATTTGTACCAAGAAGAGAGACATTGCTGACAAATGTCAGAAGACAGATTGGTAAAATCCATGTAACCCAGAACCAAACTGTTGAGATTTCTGGTTAGATTATAATGAATGTCCTCCTGATATAATTCTCTGTGTGTTTTTCTGTTACTTGTAATAAAAATCTTCTGGAACTTTTCATCCTATTGCTACCTTCCCTCCTAATTCACTTTTCTGGAACCTCTGGAATCTGGGTTTCATTGTAAATTATTCTGATGCTGTCACAACACACTCTTGGCTCTTTACCTAACCTGAATCCTGGCTCTCTTCAGAGGACACTGTTTCTGTTGTAGCCCTTTCAGTGAATTGTGCCATTTCCCATTTTCCAAATGTCATAGGAATCAAAGGCAAGACTGGCATTATCCTGGATGCCAGTTGCCTTGGTAAACCATTAATTCTCTACCATTATGAAAAAAAATCCCTCCTACTTTGAGGAGGCAGGAGGAAACAGATCGTGATTATACCTGATTATGCCTAATAATAACTACCATCTGGCTAAGACATCTACCCCTGCATGTTGCTGCCATGGACCTCTCTCCCTCCCACACACTTCTGGGTGACTCCATCACATTTATTTCCTGAAGTCTCCGGCAACTTGTTCACAGGCTTCCTTTTTGTTCCAAATACTGCCATCATCATGGGTGACTTCAGCATCCAGATAGATGATCTTTCCAATACCTGGGCTCCAGAAATAGATATTCAGCCTCTCACCAGAATATTCCTTTCATCATAGATAATACTGCTACAGTGATTTTAAAACATGGCAGGAAATTCTTTGACATCCCTTCAATCAAGAGCTGAGGGGTCTATATTCTCTCCCTTTGAATTAAGCTGTCCTTAGTGACTCCCTATGAACCAATAGAATACAGTAGAAGTGACATGGCAAGACTCCCAAATCTAGGTTAGAAAGACTATGCAGCTTCTTCCTGGTTTTCCTGGGATGTTCTCTCTGGCAGAGGCTAGTCTCCATTTAAGATTTCCAACTACTCTGAGATAGCTATTAGAAGAGATCACAAATAGGAGCTCAGATCCATAGCCACAGCCAATTGCCTGGTGGACAGCAATCATCAATGGATAGCCTTGTGTGACAGCTTGAGATTATTTAAGAACCCCAAAAAGAGAAAGATTATGGTTTGTAAACTAATCCATTCTTCTGGGTGTGATACCCTTTGATTATATTGGATTCAGTTGAGGGGCCCTTGATTAAATCACCTGTTAATATTAGGGCTTTTATTCAACCAAGTCAGTAAGGCATGACTTTGTGGACTGATATAAATGGATACTCACTCAAGAAGACACACAGCAAGAAAGAGAGCTCTGTTATTTTTGATCCTGGGGTCCTGGGGAGGAATGAGCCATTTGCCTGATAGTTTGATGCTGACCTTGGGAAAAGAAGATACAGAAAGCCTGAAAGAAAATGACCCAATGCCAGGAAAGAGAGGAAGTTATGAGAGACAAGCCCTATGCCAGCCTGCAGCTGAGAGAAAGAAAACCCAGAGGGGAAGGGTGAACCTCAAAGAGCTCAGTGACTCTCTTGCTCCAACATGTGGCAATTGACTTTGGTGAGAAAGCAACCTTGAGTTGGACTTTTTAGGGCCTTGTAAATGCAAGCTTTTACCCCAAATAAACACCCTTTATAAAAGCCAGCAGATTTCTGATACTTTTGCAACAGCTTCCCTTTGGCATACTACTACACCTTGTTAGCAAGCCATCTTGGACATCTACTTTTGCTTTCAAAAGGTTCCATTCTCCAGTTACCAAGTCACCCCTGCTGTTATTGATACTTCCCAGCTAACATCCTAAATAACATGGAGCATATACAAGCCATGCCTGCTGTGGCCTATCTAAATTCCTGATGCACAGAATTTGTGAGTCTAATGAAATGGCTATTTTAAGCTGTAAGTGTTAGAGTAATTTGCTATGCAGCAATAGTAAGCAGAACCCCTGCCATTGGCTTTCAGAAGAGTGCAGTTCATTCAATTTCATTAGGCCTCAGTAGAGGACCTTATAAGGCAGGGAGGCAGGAGGGGACAGATTGTGATTATACCTGATTATGCCCAATAATAACTACTGGGTTTTGAACACTACTATCGTGCCAGGCACTGTACTTAGGTTAAGAATGTGGGCTGGATGTGTCATGATGATGGGAGTGAGTGTTGCTGGGGGGGAGGGGTGCGGTGGGGGTGGTGGGGTCGAATGGGACCTCATTTTTTTTTAATGTAATATTTTTACAAAATCAATTAAAAAAAAAAAAAAAAGAATGTGGGCTTTGATGCTAAACCAACACGGGCTCAATCCCAGCCCTATGACTTACTAGTTGTGTGACTTGGGGAGAAAAGTCTCTACATTTCAGAACCTCAGACTCCCCATCTGTAAAATGGGAAAAATGATATTTAATACCTATCTCATAGAAGCGTTATATGTTAACTGTGACTTACAAAGAGATATGTTGAAGTCCTAATCTCTAGTACTTGAGAAGGTAATCTTATTTGGAAATAGGGCCATTATAGATGTAAGTAGGCAAGTAAAAATGAGGTCATATTGGAGTAGAGTGGGCTCTTAAGCCAGTATGACTGGTGTCTTTTTGAGAAGGGAAGCGAAAGCACACAGAGAGAAGATGGCCAGATGATGACAGCGACAGAGATTGAGTATGCCACAATACAAGGAATGA
Organism: Dasypus novemcinctus; assembly: GCF_030445035.2. Lineage (NCBI taxonomy): Eukaryota > Metazoa > Chordata > Mammalia > Cingulata > Dasypodidae > Dasypus > Dasypus novemcinctus. The sequence goes on along the minus strand of NC_080684.1, from coordinate 81,950,943 downwards.
GGAGGCTTTCCAGCCACTGCCAGAATTCAGAAGAAAGACATGGGACAGATTGTTGCTAATACTCCAGAGGGAACATGGCCACTCTGATATTTAGATTTTGAATTTCTAGTCTCCAGAATTTGAGCCAACAAATTTCTGTTGTTTTAAGCCATGCAGTTTGTTAGGGTAGAGCAGCCCTAGCATATTAAGGTAGACAGTTTTGAAGATTAAATAAGATAAGGTATGTAAAGCTATTGATACTCAAGTGGTAGCTATTTTTGATAATAGCACAAGAATATAGGCAAACCTTGTATTACTGTGTTTTGCTTTATTGCACATTACAGATACTGCATTATTTTACAAATTGAAGGTTTGTGACAACCCTGCATTGATCATGTCTATTGGTTCCATTTTTCCAATAGTGTGTGCTCACCTTGTGTCTTTTTGTCACATTTTGGTAATTCTTGTTATATTTGAAATGTTTTACTAGTATTATATCTGTTACGGTGATCTGTGATCTCTGCTCTTTGATGTTACTACTATTGTAATTGTTTTGGGGCACAATGAACCTAGGACTTAAATCGATAAATGTTGTATGTTTTCTGACTGCTCCACCAACTGGCCATTCCCCAGTCTCTCTCCCTCTCCTTGGACCTTCCTATTCTCTGAGATACAGCAATATTGAGATTAGGCCAATTAATAACCCTACAGAGACCTCTAAGTGTTCAATATAAAGGAAGAGTGATGGATCGTTAGCTTTAACTCAAAAATTAGAAATTATTAAATTTAGTGAGGAGGGTATGTCAAAATCTGAGAAAGGCTGAAAGCTAGGCCTTTTGTGCCAGTTGCCAAGTTGTGACTGTGAAGGAAATTAAAAGTGCTACTCTGGTGAACACATGAAGATAAGAAACTAAACAGTTTGATTGATGATATGGAGAAAGGTCTGTGGTCTAGACAGAAGATAAAACTAGACACAACATAAGCCAATGCCTAATCCAGAGCTATGCCCTGGATGTTCAATTCTGTGAAGGCTGAGAGGGATGAGGAAGCTGCAGAAGAAAAGTTTGAAGCTAGAAGAGGATGGTTTGTGTGGTTTAAGGAAAGAAGCCATTTCTATAACATAAAAGTGCAAGGTGAAGCAGAAACCGCTAATGTAGAAACTGCAGCAAGTTATCTGGAAGATCTAACTAAGATTATTGATGACGGTGGCTACACTAAGAAAAGATTTTCAATGTAGACAAATTGCCTTCTATTAGAAGACAATGCCATCTAGGATTTTCATAGCTAGAGAGAAGTCAATGCCTGGCTTCAAAGCTTCAAAGGACAGGCTGACTCTCTTGTTAAGGACTAATGTACCTGGTGTCTGTAAATTGAAGCCAATTCTCACTTACCATTCTGAAAATCCTAGGGCCTTTAAGAATTATGCTAATCTAAGCCCCCTCTTGATATAGATGTGGAGTGGACACAACCATTTTAAGGTCGATAGGATGGAGAAATAGAGTATGGATTAGAGTGGACTTACTGATATTCTATTCATGAACATTGTGATTAGAAATTGAAGAAAATGTGGCATTGGTGTGGAGAAAGTAGCCATGGTGGCTGCTGGGGGTAGGGAGTGGGAGGAAGAGATGTGATGTGGGGGCATTTTCAGGACTTGGAGTTTTCCTGGGCGGTGCTGCAGGGACAGTTACTGGACATTGTATGTCCTTCCATGGCCCACTGGGTGGACTGTGGGAGAGTGTGGGCTATGATGTGGACCATTGACCATGAGGCGCAGTGGTGCTCAGAGATGTATTCACCAAGTGCAATGAATGTCTCATGATGATGGAGGAGTTGTTGTTATGGGGGGAGGAGTGGGGGGAGGGGGATGGGGGACATATGCGGACCTCATATTTTTTTAAGTTTACATTTTTAATGTTACATTAAAAAAATAAATAAAGACAAAAAAGTTATGCTAATTCTACTCTTCCTATGCTCTATCAGTGGAACAACAAAGCCTAGATAATGGCACATTTGTTTATAAGATAGTTTACTTAATAGTTTAAACCCACTGTTGAGACATACTGTTCAGAAAAAAAAAGATTCCTTTCAAAATATGACTGCTCATTAAAATGCACCTGGTCACCTATGAGCTCTGATGAAGATATACATGAAATTAATGTTGTTTTCATGCCTGCTAGCCCAACATCCATTCTGCAGACCATGGATCAAGGATTAACTGTAACTTTCAAGTCTTATTTAAGAATTACATAAGAAAATCAATCAATGTAATACACCATATAAACAGATTGAAGGAAAAAAATCACATGATTATATCTATAGATGCAGAAAAAGCATTTGACAAAATACAGCACCCTTCCTTGATAAAAACACTGCAAAAGATTGGAATACAAGGAAATTTTCTGAACATGATGAAGAGTATATATGAAAAACCCACGGCCAACATTGTTTACAATGGTGAAATCCTAAAATCTTTCCCTCTAAGATCAGGAACAAGACAAGGATGCCCACTATCACCTCTTCTATTTAACATTGTCTTAGAAGTATTGCTCAAGCACTGAGACAAGAACCAGGCAAGAACCAGATATAAAAGGCATGCAAATTGGAAAGGAAGAATTCAAAATTTCATTATTTGCAGATGACATGATTCTATACATAGAAAACCCTGAGAGGTCTACAACAAAGCTTCTAGAACTCATAAATGAGTTTAGTAAAGTCACAGGTTATTAGATCAATGTGCAAAAATCAGTAACATTTCTGTACACCAATAATGAGCAAGCTCAGGAGGAAATCAAGAAACAAACACCATTTACAATAGTCAATAAAAAAATCAAATACCTAGGAATAAATTTAACTAAAGATGTAAAAATCTTATACACAGAGAACTACACAAACTGTTCAAGGAAATCAAAGAAGACCTAACTAAATGGAAGAATATTCCCTGTTCATGGATAGGAAAACTAAATTTTATTAAGATGTCTATTCTACCAAAAACTGATCTACATATTCAATGCAATCTCAATAAAAATCAACACAGAATTCTTTAAGGAACTAGAAAAACTAGCTATGAAATTCATTTGGAAAGGAAAGAGGCCCCGAATAGCCAAAGACATATTGAAAAAGAAAAACAAAATTAGAGGAATCACACTACCTGACTTCAAAACATACTACAAAGCTACAGTAGTGAAAACAGTATGGTATTGGCACAAGGAGAGACACACAGACCAATGGAATTGAACTGAGAGTTCTGATATAGATCCTCATATATACAGCCATTTGGTATTTGACAAGGCCACAAACCCTTTCATCTGGGAGAGAATGGACTATTCAACAAATGGTGCCTTGGGAACTGGATATCCCTATGTAAAAGAATGAAAAAGGATGACCATCTCACACCTTATACAAAAATCAACTCAAGATGGATCAAAGACCTAAATATAAGACCCAAGACCATAAAGACTTTGGAAAGCAGTGTAGGGAAGCATATACAAGACCTTGTAATAGGAAATGGCTTCGTGAACCTCATACCAAAAGCTTGAGCAGCAAAAGAACAAATAGATAAATGGGACTTCCTCAAAATTAAAGCCTTCTGCACCTCAAAGGAGTTTGTCAAGAAAGTGAAAAGAGAGCCTACACAATGGGAGAAAATATTTGGTAACTATATATCTGATAGGAGACTTATAACCTGCATATATAAAGAACTCCTATATCTTGAAAATAAAAGGACAAACAACCCATTTAAAAAACAGGAAAAAGATTTGAACAGACACTTCTCCAAAGAAGAAATACAAATGGCTTAAAGAGTGTGGGCTATGATGTGGACCATTGACCATGAGGTGCAACGGTGCTCAGAGATGTATTCACCAAGTGCAATGAATGTCTCATGATGATGGAGGAGGTTGTTGTAATGGGGGGAGGAGTGGGGTAAGGGGGGTGGGGAGCATATGGGGACTTCATATTTTTTGAATGTAACATTAAAAAATAAAGACAAAAAAATAAATTTTCAGTAAGTAAAAAAAAAAAAGAATTATATTTTGTAAGACTATAGCGCTGTCATAGATAGTGATTCCTCTGATGGATCTTGGCAAAGTCAATTGAAAACTTCCTGGGAAGGATCCACCATTTTAGATGCCATTAAGAACATTTGTGATTCATGAGAGGAGGTCAAAATATCAACATGAACAGGAGTTTGGAAGAAGTTGATTCTAGCCATCATGGATGAGTTTGAGGAATTCAAGATTTTAGTGGGGGAAGTAATTGCAGATGGGTGTAAATAGTAAGAGAAATAGAATTAGAAGTGGAGCCTGAAGATGTGACTGAATTGCTGTACTCTCATGATAAAACTTGAATGGAGGAGGAATTGTTTCTTTTTTTAATTTCAGCAAGTTTTTTATTGTCTTTTTTATTAAAGATACATAGGTCACACAAAAAAGTTACATTAAAAATACAAGAGGTTCCCATATACCCAACTCCCGACCCCTCCCACCCCCACTACTCCCATATGGAGAACCTCTTTCATCAGTGTGGCACATTCTTTGCATTTGGCAAATACACTTTGGAGCACTGCTACACCACATGGATTATAGTTTACATTGTAGTTTATACTCTCCCCCAGTTCATTCAGTGGCTTATGGAAGGATATATAATATCCTGCATCTATCCTTGCAATATCATTGTGGACAACTCCGAGTCCTGAAAATGCCCCCATATTACACCTCTTTTTCCCTCTCACTGACCTCAGCAACACCCGTGGCCACTGTCTCCACATCAATGATGTGATTTCTTCCATTGCTAGAGTCACAGCAGTTCTTTAGTAGAATACCGGTAAGCCAACTCTAATCCATATTTTATTCCTCCATACTGTGGACGCTGGGATGGTGAGATCAATTCCACCTCTCTAAATCAAGAGGGGGCTTAGATCCCACATCTCTGATGGATGCAATTCTTCTTGCCATTGTAGACTGTCTCAGTTCCCTGGTGTGGTGGTTGACCATTCTCACTTCCTTATTAGCTGATCTGGGTAAGTTCAATGAACTGGAGAGTAGGTGTTGCAACTCTGCTAAGGCTCAGGGACCAGCTGGCTCTAAGAAAGGAATGGAAGAGATTGCTTTGCCACTGTACATACAGGGTAACACCTATTCCAGTGATGAGAGGCAAAATGTCAAAAACAAAGTTTAATGATATTTTTTATTTTTTAATACACCAAATTATGTTTTACTTTATTTTAGTTTTTTGAAATTATTATGTATTCTATTTCTAATCTTCAAACCTATCATTACTGTTTCATCTTCTTAGTAATTGGATTTGGCAATTATTAGGCTTCCTTTTTGAAGAATTATTGGGCTTCCTTTTTGAAGAAGTTTTGAATCACAGAGGGGTTCAACTATGGCAGGGGAGGAGCACTGGTGTGGGGTGTCATTGACGGCTGACGCATAGTTGGGAGGGAGTTCTCCAGGGCATGTATATAAGTTATATAAACATGTTCAGATATTTGTTGGGTATTGTCATAGTAGGTAGAGTTACACATGACAACTGAGGGAGTGCTGAGTTCCTGGCCGGGGGAGCTCTGTCACATTTGCCAATGGAACAGCAACAATGCCCAAGTGCAAGGCAAAGACCAGTGAAGAAGGATAGTCCAATGATTGGCCCTAGACACAGATGACTATGCTTATGAGCCTGTGTGCTTGAAATTTCAACTAGGCATAGAGCTGCAGGGTGCCTAAGAGTTACTTCCTAAGAGCTTCTACGTTGCTCAAATGTGGCCACTCTCTAAGCCAAACGCAGCATGTAAATGCATTACATTCCCCTCAGCGTGGGGCATGACTCCTGGGGATGAGCCTCCCTGGCATTGAGGGATTACTACCCATTACCAGGTGGTGAGGCAACTAGAAAAAGACGTTGAAAAAAAGGGGGAAATGGTAAAGAAAAATGAGTTTATATGGCTAAGAGACTTCAAAATGAGTTGGGAGGTCATCAGAGGGGTCTCGCTTATGCATGTCTCAGCAGGATCCCAGAGATAGTCAAAGTAGATACAACCCCTGTTACTGGTGCTCCTGAGGGCTACAGAGATACACAGGTTCTACGGTCATGGCAGTTGGCTCTGGAGTTCAGTGCCTTGCCAGTGGGCCCTATTTTCGAATTTGTGCTCCTGAGTGTGATGGAGTTGGACTCAGATGTGACCTCTCTACACATGCCTCTTCTGTTACTTCTGTCACTTTTACTGAAACTGTGGTTAATGCTGGCATTAGTTATGCTTAGGAGACTTGAATCTCTGGACTGCCCAGGAATCATTTCTTATGGATGAACAAAGAAAACTGTTTCTTGAGATGGAATCTCTTTCTGGTGAAGATGCTGTGAACATTGTTGAAATGACAACACAGCATTTAGAATATTACATAAACTTAGTTGATAAAGCAGTAGCAGGGTTTGAGAAGATCAACTTCAATTTTGAAAGAAGTTTTACTGTGGGTAAAATGCTATCAAACAGCACTGCATGCTATAGAGAAATCTTTTGTGAAAGGAAGAGTCAATCAAGGCAGCAAATTTCACCATTGTCTTGTTTTAAGAAATTGCCAAAGCTACCCCAAACTTCAGCAACCACCACTCTGTTCAGTCAGCTGCCATCAATATTGAAGCTAAAACCTCCACCAGCAAAAAGACTACAACTGGCTGAAGGCTCAGATTATGGGATAGGATTTATTGTAATAAAGTACTTTTAAAAATAAAGTTTGTAGGGAAGTGGCTGTGGCTCAATCAGTTGAGCTCCCATCCACCATGTGGGAGGCCCTGGGGTCACGACCTGGGGCCTCCTTGTGAAGGCAGTCTTGCCCGCCAGCACAGTGAACTGCCACCTAGTCTGCCAGCTCCGCAGAGAGCCGACTCAGCAAGGTGATGCAACAAAAAGGGAGACAAGCAAAAAAAAAAACCAAAAGCACACAGAAGACAGAAGAGCATGCAGCAAATGGACACAGAGAGGAAACAAGAAGCAAGCTGCAAGGGGAGGGGAAATGAATAAAAAATAAATACAGGAAAAAAAGTAAAGATACATAAGACTTATTAAAAAAATACTTTGTATATTCTTTTTTTTTTAGTTAGGCCAGTAATTTATTAAGGAAGGTAGGGAAGAGAAATGGGAGAAAATAACAGATCTCAGGATCTCAGGTAGAGGGAAAGGGGCTGAAAAGTGATAAAGAGGGCCAATTTACAGTCTACAATAGCCCATTACAGATTACCAATGCCCAGGTTTTACTTGCGTGATGTTCCAGGCAGGGGGGAAGAAGGAAAGAACAGTGTGTACATTCTTTAAGACGTAATTCTATTGTAGACTTAATAGACTAAAGTTTAAACATAACTTTTATATGCACTGGGAAGCCAAAAACTTTGTATGACTTGCTTTATTGCAATATTTGCTTTATTGCAGTGGTCCAGAATCGAACTTTCAATATCTCCAATATTGAACTTTCAATATCTCTGAAGTATGCATGTAAAATGGTTTGTTTAGTGAAGAGGTGGGAGGGAAACTTATAATGGAAGGAGAAAGTAAGGCTATAAAAATTCTTAGCTGCCAGGCAAAGGAGTTTGGAATTTGGAGGAAATATAAGATTTTTAAAAATTTTAAATAAATAAGTTTTGCTTATCAATTTAGTTTTTAAGTACTTAGGAAATGTTTCCATATAAAGCAAAGTACAGAAAATGATATATTAGTCACTAGAAACCCCTGACCCCAATGTTGGTATTTAGCCTCCTTTGTGTTTTTAGAAGATGAACTTGTTAGGGTGGTACAGAATGATTCGAACAGCAGGCCCCAGGAGCAAGAAGACCCACTGGGATATTTCAGCCCCAACTTTACTGTGAGGTAAAGAAGTTACGATTTTGGCATGGGGTGGATTGCTGGTTGGAAAGCTTGGGAGTCAGGGGCCTTGTGTAGGAAGACTTGACAAACCTTGGTCTTCTTGGATTCCTGTGGTCAAATTCCCTTCCCAGATCTCAACACCATATCATTAATGAGCTTTCCTTTTGCCTGGGGAAAAAAAAAGATAAAATTATCAAATTTGGTCTACTAAGCAAGTTACACTCACATGTGTGATCAATTTTGTCAGAAATATAAATTCTACATATTGCAGCAAAGGAAACATGGAATGTTTGCCAAGTTCTTGTGAGAAATCTCTGTCTAAAAATTGTGCCAGCTTGCTAAATATAGAGTTGCTACAAAAGAACAGGGCCAACCTGCCTGTTAAATCCTTCTCCAATGAGATAATAGTGTTATGCTGGATCTCCATCCTGCTGATGGCTTCTAACCTAAGGAAGTTGGAAAAGGGAGTCAGGACACCTTCCCATCCTTGCGCCAAAGTCTATCAGTGTTGTGGTTGCCCCTCCCCACAAAAGGTGGCACCTGAGAAAAGAAGACATTTCAAAGGCAGATGGTTGAAACAAGGCTGAGTACTATGTGAATATTATTTAATATTTTTCTGAGTAAAGAATTTTTAAAAGGCAGTAGAAGATGAATCATGAATGCTCTCATGATTTGCTGAGATTCTGTCCCATGGATTCTTTTTAAAGAACAATAATTAATTCTGGTTCCAAGGAAGGGATCACCTCTAATACTGGAAAGCAGTTAAAAGTATAATTCACAGACTATAAAGGAGTCAAACGGTGTAGGGTATGAAGCTAGGGAGACTATAACAGGTAGAGGGAAAGAGGCATCTGCGTGAGTCTTGAATCTTGCCAAATCTTCACACTGCACTTAGCTGAGAGAGGCCCTGCTTGCTGATGAAGGCAATGGAATACCCACTGCAGTGGTTTGAATTGTGTCCCCAAGAAGGCTTGTCCAATTCCTAACCCTCCAGTCCAGTGAACATGGCCTTATTTGGAAATATGGTCTTTGCAGATGTAATTAAGTTAAGGATCTCAAGGTGAGAGGACTGGTGTCCTCACAAGAGAGAGGAGAGGGGGATTTGCGACACGAGATGCAGAAAGGAGGCAATGTGAAGGAAGAGCAGAGACTGGAGTGATGCGTCTACAAGCCAAGGAGCACCAAGGATTGCTGCCAGCCCCTGGGAAGCTAGGACAAAGCTCAGCACTTCAGGACCTCCAGAAGGAACCAAGTGTGCTGACACCTTGGTTTTGGACTTCTGCCCTCCCAAACTCTGAGAGAATAAATTTCTGGTGTTTTATGCCACCCAGTTTGTAGCCATTTGTTATAGTAGCCTCAGGAAATGAATATTCCTACCCTCAAATCTACACACACCAAGAGGGACCCAGGGCTAAGGGAGGGGACATCAGTACAGGTAGAACTGCACTGTTCAATATGGCAGCCACTAGTTTCATGCGCATATTTAAAATTAGATTAATTAAAATTAAATATAATTAGGGATGCAAAAGTCTTGGGCTGAGCTCGGTCCCAAGTGATGACCACCTGGCAGCTGTGCAGCCTGTTCTTCTACGCTCATGAAAGCTTCAGGGATGGGAATCAATTCTGAGTGGGAGCAGGAGCCATGTTTTGTGCATGCGGGAGAAGTCAAAACCTCACTGGAGACTTGGCAGTGGCGGCTTCGCCATCAAAACTGACTGCTTGCACTCTGGAGTGCGGTCCAATCTGGTCCAGAGAGGAAATATAGCTATCATTTATAGAGAACACACTGCACCAGACCCTTTGTTAAACACTTCCCCTGGATGGTCATTTAATCCTCACAGCATCCTTCTTAGACCTAAGGTCCACCACCTTGATGACAGCATCCCCATGTGCCTTCCTGGTTCGGGTCTGGCAGCCCTGGGTCCACTACCTCTCAGATCACCAGCAGCCTGTGCATTAGCCGTAGGGTAGCCACCACCAACAAGCTCATGCTGTCCGGCGGTCACATCACCACCATCATCAATGACTCGTTGGAGGTGGTGCACATCTTCCATGAGAGAGGGTTAGAGTCCTTATCTTTAAAACAGGGCTTTTTACCCATGGACCCCTTCTCAGAATGTAGGGGCAGATAGTTTTATGACACTCAACATAGCCATGTAGCCGTGTCTCTAAATTAAATTTTAGGACTATTCAAAATTACATTTTACAAACTTTCCCATAATTTCAATACCTGATAACCTAACATGGTTTAACATCTGTTCAAATGGTCATTTTCGGCAAAACATTTAGAAATTCGAGTTTTCCAATGGCATCATAAAACCATTTCCGCCATCCTTACCCGACCTTTTTGCAGGCAGTTCTCTACTGCGCTCAAAACATGCTACATCAAAATAAAAATCAACCTAAGTCCACACTATACTGTGTATTATTTAATAACTATATTACTCTCGTATCAATGTGTCCCCACAAAAATGTTTTTTTGAATTTTCAATTCAAGTTCACAGACCCCCTGAAATCTTTCCATGGACCCCTTGGGGGTCCGTGGACCCCTGCTTAAGAACCCCTGCTTTAAAGATTAACCTCTCTGAATGGAAGATGGTGGAAATCGGTTTCCCACCCCAGGAGTGGAAGGTCATGGCTCCTGGGGCCTGGCCAGGGAGGGTGGGGAGGCACTGATGCCCAGCTCGGATGGTCCTGCCAGCAGCGCTCAATGTGTGCAGCAGGGCCTGGGGTGCCGCCGCCCTCTCTTCTATGCTGACTCACCCCCTCGTGCCTCCGTCCGAACCCGACCTCCTTCTTTCGAACCTAAAGCCAGAGCTTAGGCATCCTGACAGTCTTGTGCTCTCACTCAGTGTGGGCCTGCTGGATAAGTGGCCCTCAGCAATGCGGGGCGGGGCTAGAGGGAGGTTTCTATGGTTTCAGGCCACCCTGCTACCTCTTCGGCCACAGCAGTCCAGCTCTGGTTTTCTATGTTGGATTTGTGCAAAAGTTCATTTTCAAAGAAATTGTTTTGAGAGCCATACTAGACAGCAAGGTCTTAAGGGGTCCTCGGCTATCCCCTACCAACCTCTGATGACAGGGGGTGTTAGCCACCTTATCCGGGGCACATGCTGAGAGGGCAGGCCTGACGCCAGGTCTCACGAGTTCCTCTCAGGGGCCTTGGCTCAGAAAGCTGGAGCAGCAGACTGAACCTAGCTGTGCCACCTCTGTACCTTCCCGCGTGCCTCTTGCTGCCTCAGGGTCTTCACCTGTCATAGCAGTGACAGCCTCCTCTCCCAGGGTGGTGGAGAGGATTAAACAGTTCCTTAGCCTGGTGCCCGGCAAGGGTGTGCGCTCAGTGTAAACAGCTGCTCTCGTTACCAGTGCTACTCTTTGGGCATGCTCTTCCTTGGAAGGGCGTTTCCCCTGTCTGTGCACAGCCCTGGATTATTTACAAAGTGCTCTTGCCAAAAATCCTATGTAGGAGAAATACAAACATTTTAAGGTCCTTTCAGACCTGACCTCAGGGCAGGGCTAGGTTGAGAAGCCTTTTCAGCATTATGGGTCCAAGGAGCACACGCCCCGCTCCCCACAAAATGCCTTGTATAGGATCACTGACCATTGGACCAGCACCCTGTCTGGCTAAGGGAATACTTGCCACAGGTACAAACAAGCGGGCCCCACCAGTAGACCCTGGAATCCCGGATTGTCAAAAATCTCCCAGATGCCTGGGATCTGCCTTGAGACCAACTAGAAATGATCCAGATGTTTTCAGAAAATACATGAGACAAGCAAAAGTAGTGCAGAACTGTGGGTCCAGAGCCCAGAGGAGGCCAAGTTCCCTTTCTCTTCAAACCTATTCCCACTCCCATTTCCACAGATGGAGTGCCCAGGGCCCTACTTCAGGGTGAAGAGGATTGAAACCCACTACTCAAGACTTATCATCTCATATTAGGGATGGAAAACAGTCCCACAGGACACCAGGGCTGGTGTGAGAGAGACCCCACTAAGCATTTCTGGCAGAATCCCTGATGGAAAATTTCTTTTAAAGCACTAAAAAATGTTTTTAAAGATAAATTTTTAAAATTTCTAAATTCACATAACATAAAATCAGTTTTTTTGGATGTACAGTACTGAGTTTGAAAACATGTATAAATGCATGAACCACAACCACAATCAGAACCAGAACCATTCCATTACCCCCCAAAATTCCCTATGCTTTCTCTTAGTCCAACCCTTACCACACCCCGACCTCTGGCAAACAGTGAGCTGTTCTCCATCCCTGTAAATTTGCCTTTTTTCAGAATGTCACTTAATGTCATCATACATGATGTGACCTCGGAAGTCAGCTTCTTTCACTCAGCATAATGTCTTCATCCATGTTGTTACATTTTACAGCTAGATAGTCTTCCATTGTATGGATGGGCCAGTTTGTTTTACAATCATCCATCGAGAGCTATTTAGGTTATTTCCAGTTTTAGACAGTTAAGAATAATGCTGCTATCAGCAAAAAAATTTAAATACAATAAAGACTCTAGTTCCTCAGTTGCATTACCACAGTTCAAGTGTTTAATGGCTACATGTGGCTAGTAGGTACCAGATGAGACAGCACATGTATAGAACATTTCCATCGTTGCAGAAAGTTCTACTGGTTAGTGCTGCTATAGGCAGCAATTGCTGTAAAAGCCACAAATCAAGGCTCCAACTTCATGGACAAGCAGTGCACAGAGTTTGTTGGTTTCAAATCTGTCTTTTCACTCACACCTGCACCAGAAGATAGCAGTTATTGCCAGTAGGGTCGGTTTTTATTATGAACGAACAACAGCAATGACAGGTAAATATAGTGCAACCACCTGGCTCAGGTTTCCTCCCACATACCATCTTCCAAAACAACAAAGATATTAAATGATAGTATTGATAGACAGCTCTCTTCCAAGCTAACATCCCAAATCACTGGGACAGAAATTACGGAACATGTTGATCTTATCTATGAATGTCATGTGATCACACCCAGGGAACCATATTTACTCAGTTCTCTCCCTTGTATATTTATATCTCCTCTTAAAATTTTAAGAGGCATTTCCCTCCCTCTTAGAGTAATTTACCCTCTGGGGGACTCTGTGGTTATTGAGAACAGCAGGAGCTCCTTGATGGGCTTGAAAACTAGGGAAAGGTTTTTAGCAGGGGAGTGATATGACACACACTTGATTTTCCCCAGAAAATGAATCTGGCGGTGATGTCAGGATGAACTGAAAGAGTAAAGACTGGCGGCAGGGTGGTCTCGATGAAAATGGGAGCGAAATTATGCTCTGAATTGCAAAAACTGCTGTCACTGAGATCCACTTGCTCAGAGGAATCTTGAGCTGCGTTTAGGAGTGATTTATCCACAGAAACTCTTCCCGCCAGATACAGATGGGAAGGAATTTGCAATATTAAAATGGAAAGCAGCATTATAAGATTTTATCTGTGTGTGTGTATGTGTGTGTTTAAGAGAGAGGGACAGACGGAGAGAGAATAATGGAGACTATGAAGGGATATACATATTCTAATTTAAAACGTGGTTAGTGTTTTTTGTTGGTTACGGATAGTATGAATAGAATTGCATTCAACGGTTCCTTACAATCTGACCCCAAACATATTCCCTTCACCCCATACCCCTCCCTCCCTCAGCTCTCAGGACCACTTGCTGTCTCTGAAACGTCGTGCGCCTCCATCTTTTGGTACACTTTCCCTGGAATGCTATGGAGCTAAATAGCATTGTGTTCTGCCAGATACCAGTTCTTTATCATTGGGAAACCAATCCAAGTCTCAGTTTTCTTATTTGAAAAACAGCGTGTATAGGACAACTCTTGTGCCCCACTTCATATCATCTTAGCCGACCGTGTTACTCCCGGTTAAACTGATGGCAGCTCCCTTCAGCTGCGCGGACCAGTCTCACTTTCCATCCCAGGTCTCCTCTGCTGCAGCCACGCGGGATAGCTGTAGTTAACACCCCTCTCAGGCGTTGAAGCTCTGGAAGCGTTAGGGTGTTAAGACCCCATGAGAAAACCTTAACTAAGGCAGAACAGGATCCAAGGAAAATACTCCCTTCCTAGAGTCTCAGAAGGATAACTCGGAGACCTCCTGCACAGCTCCTCAGAGCCACCCTCGCCAGTGAGAGTCCCAGAGAAATTTACAGAGTAAATCAGAGGGTTAGCTCTCCTCTCTTCCCCATTTCCCTCTCCCTAGTCCCCTGCTCCTTTTCCTCGGGATCACAAAATAAAAGGCCTGGCATGCAAGGCCTTGCCACATGCTTTGCTTTGGGGGAGAACCTAGGCTAAGACCAGTGATAATCAGACCTCCCAGGTCTCTGAAAATGAACATTTGCATGTATGTAAAGTGCTTAGTCTAGTGCCCAGCACATAGAAAACACCCAGTAAATGTTAGCCATTTCTCCCTGCAAGATGGAATATTCTGAAAGATGATTTTGAAAGGTGCTATCATCAATCTATCCTGAATGTTGAGCGGACACATATGAGTAAAACTCGTTTGTGGTTTTTCAGTTTCAGCTCCCATCTTCATTAACACAAGTGGGGCTATAATGGCAGAAGACAAGATATCAAATTTCACTCTCCCTTATGACACACACTTGAAACTCTGAACCCAAGAACTTGAAGTGAAATAAACTTATTTACCAGCCAGAGGGAAAGTAGAATAACAGCATGTGGCTTGTAAACTTAACAAATGTAATCACAGTAATTGAGCAGCCCAGGAAATAATTTGGCCAGCATAATTATATTACAAATTACATATTGCACAATTAAACAATTGCATTTTGGCCATAAATGGAACTCCAAATATACAATGTGTGGTGAAGTGTAGAGATAATTTAAAATGAGAAAAGAAAAGCAAAAGCCTTGGGATGCATTCACCTGTATACCCATAGTGGAGGGCACATACCAAGCAAAGTAATAATATGTTTTCAAGAAAAAAAATAAATTTGAGTTGGACGAATTTTGCCAAATGCTTTGTAGATCCTTCCCCACTATTTGACTTGGAACTGTGTGTAAAATCTTCAAAAGACTTATTTTTCTTGTTAAGTAAAAATTCTCATTTTAGGGGTTCTTGATTTTGTCTCAACCAGGTTTAATAGAATCCTTAATTTGGTGGGAAATTCCAAGAGCCAATCACCAAAGACAAGTTGGAGAAGTGTTATTTTGTTAATGTCCGATATACACATTCATGAAATATGCTGGTAGTACATGCAGAAAAAAAATAAATGGCTTTTTTTTACACTCTCTTTTTCAAACTTCTTGGGAATTTGGTCACTTGGTCATTGTCTCTCATCAAATATGTACTATGGGCTTTCTACATTTCAAGTTCCGTTCTAGGAGGCAAACAAGGGTTCATAGCAGATATGGTCCTCTCCTGAAAAGAATATTAGAGCAGAAAAAACAGACATTAAATAAATTATTACAAATAATTTATGTAATGGTGACAAATTTGAAAAATGCTAAGAGTACAGGGAGTTTTAAGCAAGCCTAATGGGGGAGGGAGAGAGGCAGGTTGGAGAAAGGAACCCTGAGGAACATATATTTACATTGAGACCTGAGGATACCATAGAAAATTATAACTCTTCTCAGTTAGAGACCTACTTATTTTCCAATTAGTCATGAGTAAGGGAGTCTTTCTGGAATTTTTGGCCTAGGGGCCCAAAATTCCAACTTCTGCAGCTGCTGGAAACCATTTAAAGGCAGAGAAATTGGAGAAAATAGTCCCCTGTCAAAAATGAACCTTAACAAAACCACAGTGATTGCAGAATTTCTAAAATAACTCTTGGTTTGTGTCCTGGAGGGCCCTTTAATAGGTCTGTCCATTGGATTTTTGATAAATGTTGTTTAAAACACCTAGAACCTTTTTTTGCTCAGTACTTGGAGTTTGGGGGCAGGCTATTTACAGGGTTTTTTGAATGTCAACAGAACAATTCTCATCATGGTCACTATTTATTGATTTATTGGATACTTTACTGTGTGAACTTTATAGGTGTTAGTCTACTTAATCCTCACACAGTCTGTGTTGTGTGCCAGGTGCTGCTCTTACCCTATTATACAGTTCTGATAATTGATGTTTTAAATTGGATATTTTATTTCCTCAGATAGTGAGTGGCATATCTGGGATTGAACCCAGAATCTCTCTCACCTAAATGTCTGCTCATTAGACTTTTGCTGTAAGGCCCTTCCCATTTTAAAAATTTTAAATTAGAGAAGTTGTAGGTTTACAGAACAATCATACCTAAAATATAGGATTTCCATATACCACCCTACACCACCAATAACTTGCAGTGGTATGGTACATTTGCTACAATGGATGAAAGCTTTTTTTTTTGTCTTTTATAAAGGGTATTTATTTGGGGTTAAAGTTTACAGTCCCAAGGCCATGGAAAGCCCAACTCAAGGCACCATAAGAGGTACTTTCTCACCAAAGTTGACATGTGTTGAAGCAAGATAGTGGGTGATCTCTGCCTGGTTTCTCCTTTTCTTCTGGCTTCCTTTTCCTCTTGAGGCTTCATGTGTAAGTGATCATGCAGTCCTCTCTCTCCTGGCATAGGGCATGTTTCTGAAAGCACATTTTTATAATTGTACTATTACCTATAGTCCATGGTTTAACTTAGTGTTCACTGTTTGTGTAGTGTAGTTCCATGGATTTTTTTTTCTTCATTTTTATATTGTTACTATATTAGTCAGGGTTCTCTAAGGAAACAAAATCAATAGGAGATATTTGTCAATAGTATGAGATTTTATAAGAGTCTCTCACATGATGGTGGAGATGCACAAGTCCAGGTTCTGCAGGCAGGCTACAAACTAGGGCTTTGATGAAAGTCCAGTGAAGGTCCTTGATGAGTTTCTTGGAGACATTGGCTATCCAAAGACAAACTGGGAAATTCTCTCCAAATGCTGAAATCACTTCCCCTTTTAAGACATTTAAGTGATTGGATAAAGCCTCCCTCATTGCTGACTGCAATCTTCCTAACTGATGTAGATGTAATCAGCTATCTATGCAGTAAAATCACTGGTGGCTAAAGTCCATACATACCCTTATATTACAATTAGCTCAGTGCTTGCTTGACCAAACAACTAGGCACAACTATCTGGCCGAGTTGACACATTAGCCTAACCATCAGTTCCATATATACAACCCAACACTTTTCTTTTTAGCCACATTCAGATATATATTTCTGTGCTGCTAATTATGTTCACAATATTTTGCCACCATCACCACCATCCATTAGCAAAAATTCCCAAGGAAGAAAAGAGAAGAGAAGGAAAAATGCCTCATCAGAAGCCCTAGGATTTAACCCCCATGCAGCACTTTGTTTGTCTAACCCTGGTTCTCAAAGTGTGGTTCTCTGAACAAGGGCGGCAATATCAGCTGGAAGTTTGATAGGAAGGCCTGATGGAAAGGAATTCTGGAATATGAAACTCTGGGGGTGGGGCCCAGCAACCTGAGTTTTAACAAGCCCTTGGGTGATTGTGAGGCCAGTTAATATTTGAGAACCTCTAGGCAAATGTGGAAGGCACTGTAAATCCCTCATGTTTGTTTGGGATTCTGACGGTCTTGATTACAAGGGAAATCTGATTCATTTCTTTATGCTGGGAAAGCCAAAATTGGGAAGTAAATTCTCTGTACTGGCACTGCAGATTCACAGCATTTTCAGGGGTTGGGATTTCACTCTTCACTGCCTACCCCACACTGATTTATAATTGATCGTTGCTGGCTGAGCTTATTTTTGATTCATACTATCTGCCTTTAAAAACAGATGACCTCATTAAGGAACTTCCCTAAACCTCCTCAAGGTCCTGGATATGTTTATATTCTAGTATAGTATCTTAATTGGAAAATGTGTCAGACCCATGGCTAGTATGTGAAAATCTGATTGGCTTCTGGGCAGTGTAGATTTTCCAGGTGAACTTAATGAAGGAACTTTCTTCACAAGAAAGAGGGAAGCCAACACTGCAAGGAAGAAGTAAGTAATAAAAGTAAAAGAAGTAAAAAAACTCCAGTGAGAAAGGAAAATGTTAGAAATGTGGAACTGGTCTTTCTCTTGAAAAGGAAAACCACATCCACGGAGACCCCAGGCCTGGGGTAATGTTTCTCAGGGTCCTTAGCTGGAGTTCTCAACATATGCCAAATGCATTTTATCCTCTCAACAACGCTAAATAATAGCTGGAGTAGTCTCTGGTTTACAAATGAGGAAACTGTGGCTCAAGGTCTAATAATTTATCTGGGGGAGTGCAGCTATTAAGTAGAAGAGCCAGAATTTGAACCCAGGTGCAGCTGATTTCAGAGTCCAATATTTTTTCTATCGAACCACAGAAAGCAATTGCTCTTCTTACCACTTTATTTTTTTTTTTTTGTAATAATATTACATTAAAAATATATATGTGAGGTCCCATTCAACCCCACCCCCCCACCCCCCCTCTCCCCCCCCCCCCCCCAACAACACTCGTTCCCATCATCATGACACATCCATTGGATTTGGTAAGCACATCTTTGGGCACCTCTGCACCTCATATACATTGGTTCACATCATGGCCCATACTCTCCTCTATTCCATCAAGTGGGCCCTGTGAGGATTTACAATGTCCGGTGATTACCTCTGAAGCACCATCCAGGGCAGCTCCATGTCCCAAAGACGCCTCCACCTCTCATCTCTTCCTGCCTTTCCCCATACCCTTTGTCCATTATGTCCACTTTTCCCAATCCAATGCCACCTCTTCTATGTGGACATTGGATTGGTTGTGTCCATTGCACCTCTATGTCAAGAGGAGGGTCAGATTCCACCTGGATGCTGGATGCAATCCTCCCATTTTCAGTTGTAATCACTCTAGGCTCCATGGTGTGGTGGTTGTCCTTCTTCAACTCCATCTTAGCTGAGTGTGGTAAGTCCAATAAATCAGATTGTAGGTGCTGGAGTCTGTTGAGGCTCAGGATCTGGCTATCACATTGTCAGTCCAGAGATTCAAATCCCCTAAATATATCTTAAACCCCAACATTAACTGCACCTCCAGCACATTAGCATGAAAGTCTTATGAAGGGAGATCCCATCTGAGTCCAGATTCATCACACATAAACACCATTTCCAAAGAGGGGCCATCTGCCCTGGCAGTTAACCCCATCGGCCATGACCATAACTCCCATGGGTCTCTTTAGCCCTCAAAGGAACCAATATCTGGGGGTTGTATCTGCTTTATCTGTCTCTCTGACTCTGCTCAGTTGTGCATGAGGGCAAACCTTCTGCCAGCCTCCAGACTCTTCCTTAGAAACTCGTAGCCATATAAACTCATTTCTCCTTTCCATTTCCCCCTTACTTTAGGTCAAACAGCATTTTAAAGTCATGGTATTTTATGTAGACATGGATATTCTGCTGATCCGCATTGAACCTTCCGTATAAGGTCATTTTCCAGTTGCATCATCAGTTCTTACCACTTTATTAACTCTTTCAGCAATGCATTGGTTCATTTATACCCCATAAGTGTTAACCTTGAAAAAAATGATCCTTCATATATTTTCCACATCCAACGAGAGCAAACCCATTGATAACAGGTAGTTCAGGATTTCTCAGGGCTGTTATTTCTAGGAGAGAAATTTAGCAAGTAAACTTTGCAAGATTGGAGATTTGATTCCCTTCACCCTAAAGCCTAGACAGAAAATCCAAAATGCTAAAGAAGTTTCTGGATATGCAGGAATTATTGTGAGGCTGTGAGATGAATGAGAGCCCTCTGAGACAGAGGCCTGGAGGAGAGGGGAGAGATGAGCATTATCACCCACACTGAGCTTGGGGAGTGAGTGCCGCTTGATGCCTTGCTTTGGGCAGAGCTGCCATTATGCCCTGCCACATGCTCAATTGCTCACAGCTGAACTTAGAGAGCAACAATCTTTAGATGATGCTACCATGTGCCGGACTGCCTACAGCTGACCTTTGGTGAGGCAGCTTCTCTGATGATGCCTTAATTCGGGCATCTCAACAACCTCAGAACTATAAGCTTTTAACCTAATAAATTCCCATTCTAAAAGTCAACCCATGTCTGGTATATTGCTCCCAGGAGTTTTTAGGAAACTAAAACAAGTAGCTATAGCTCTAATAGTTCACAGTCTAACAGTTAGTCAAGGGGTAGAGGTACGAGGTGAGAGGAGAGAGATTGAGACTGGAAAGTCAGGGAAAACAGAGAAGTGTCTCAGTGAGGTCTGAGTTGAATTCTGAAAAAAGGTGTTAGGAGAAGGCGTGGGAAGAAGGTGGAAATTTTTCCACAAACAACTTAGGTAAAAATCACAGAGACAAGAGAGACAAAGGCAAAATGGGAAAATGGCAAGTGGTTTTGTTTGTTTGGAGCACAGAAGATGGAGGGCATGGAATGGCAAGGAAGTGGTAGGACAAGGAAGCAGAAAGCAACTCAACCCATGCTAAATTGCCTCAATTTTATCCTGAAGAACACTAGGAGACTTCAAGGATTATAAGAAAGGGAGTGATGGGCTATTTCCCCAAGTATTTGACATCTTCTTTGCAAGATGGTTATAAGGGTGGGGGTCACTACTCTGAGTCTGAGGAGGGTAGAGACGGAAGGGGCAGGCATCCTACAGTCACCTTGGGGCAGGCCAGAACACTCAATAGGCAGGAGGAGTCACTGAAGCTCTAAGAAAACTATTAATGCCATTGCAAGTCTGATTTAAGCAGATACTTTGTGAGTGGACAGACAGAAGGCAGCATGAAAAATGGGCTAGGGTTGCGGGGGGCATGAAATTGAAGAGACCAGTTAGGGACTTATTACCAGAGTCCAGTCTTGCAGTGCTGTCCAATATAACTTTCTCAATGATGGAAATGTTCTCTGCATTCCAATATGGCAGACGCTAGTCAAATGTGGCTACTGAACTGCAGCTGTGCCACTGAAGAACTGAATTTTTAATTTAATTTTACTTTAATTAATTTATATTTAAATCTAAATAACCCCATGTGGTTAGTTGCTACCATACTGGACAGAGGAAATCTGGAGATTTGAGAGTGAATAGAGAAAAAGGGGAACAGTTGAAATCCCATTTCAGTTAGGCGGGATTGATTTAATGTATGGAGTATGGTAAAGGGGATGCTGTTGAGGCTTAAAAAGTTGTTTCTAGTAGACAGTCTGCATGAAATGCAAACTTTTTTGAATGCTTCCCACAATAAACTTCTCACTGAGAGATTTTGGTCATGAAAAGAAAGACTGAACTAAGCATATTTGCTAATCACGTACAAGGAAACAGATAAGCTAAAGAACGATATGCATCGTCCCTTTTCATTCACTCTTTCCCCGTTCTATAAGTATTAATAGAAGGCCTGCTAAGTGTCAGTTACCATTCTACACTATGAATCTGCAACTTAGACCAAGACAGACAAAAGTCAATGTCCTCAGGGGGCTTATTTTCTGGTGGAGGAAGAAAGACAATAAACAAATAGATGAATCAACCATACAGTATGTCAAACAATGATAAGTGCTATGGAGAAAAATTAAGTGGGGAGAGGTATAGAGAGAGTGGAGAAAACAAGCTTGCAATTTTAAATAGGGCTATCAGAAAATGCAGCATTTGAAGGTAAAGGTAGGAGGCTGCAAAACATCAGACAAAGGAGAAAGTGATCTGTGGGGTCAAAAGAGGTGGTGTGGGCTTGGAGATGGGGATGAGAAGTTGGAGCATAGTATAGGTAGTGTGGGCCTTGTGGGTGGTTTTTAAAATCTGGGTGAGATGGGAAGTCACTGGAGAAGTGACAGGATCTGAGTTATTTGGTTAGTGTCTTTTTCAGGCATCTTACTTTATCAGGGCCAGGTAGCTTAAAACAACAGGAATTTATTATCTCTCAGTTCTGGAGGCTAGAAGAATGAATAAAGGTATAGGAAGGACCGTACTTATTCTGATGTCTGCAGAGTTCTGGTGGTGGCCACCAGTGGTTTTTGGCTTGTGATATAACTCAATGTCTGTCTGTATCACATGGTCATCTTCTCTCTCTTTCTCTCTGTACAATTTCTTCCTCTTATAAGGATGCTAGTCAAAGTAGATTATAATCCAAACTAAATCCAAACTAATCCAGTTTGGCCTCATCTTAACTAATAGCATCTTCAAGGTCCTATTTCCAAATAGGATAATATTCATGAGACTGGGGGTTATGAATTGAACATATCTTTTGGGGGGGGACACAATTCAACACATACCAACCTGAGACTCAGCTTCACATGACTCACAGGTCATATTAAAGAGAGAGAATGACTTAAGATGGATTCTGTGGGTCACCTCTGCAAGATGGTAATAAAATAAATGTGGAATATGCTGCACACTTTCTCCCAATCTTGGAGGTTCCAGTACACATTGAACATTCAGAAAAGTCCCTCAATACTTAAACTCTGTTGCAATCAATGTTTTTCAATTGTATTTATCTTAGAACCATTTTTTTTTCTTGTAATAGCTAAGAACATGTTGCTCTAAGGTCAAAGTAATAAATGAACATTGATCCATTGGGCCCAGTGATACTGAGTTTGTGACAGTCTTTCATATGCCTGTCACAGATTGACACTTGGGTGGCACTGTTCTGGTTCATTGTGACTAGAAGGGGCAATAGGGTCCTCAGGCATATGGTGTATGGAATATGAATTGGGTTCCCTGGGTAAAAACATTGAGACAGAGACATTGTGTAAATGTCACTATTAAAAATTTTCCCTACACTTTTGTGCTGGATTGAAAGTTATCCACTGGATACCTCTGTTGGATGAACTTCTAATAGGTACTTTCCTTGTACATTTTGGGAGGTATTTCATGATAGATGCTTTGATCTGGATGTTCTCTTTTGCAATGTCTAATTCAGAGATGAAGGTGATGAGACTCAAACTTGGCTAAGAATTTTGGGGAAACCATTCCTGGAAGCAGAAAACAGGCTTGAGAGAATAATGTGATCTACTTGAGCCTGCTGCAGCCTTAGTTCTTGGCACTGATTCCTTCAACCCACAACCTCAACCTGATCATTTGATAAGTCTATCTTGATAAAGGTCTTCTTAAGATGTTCTCTCAGATCCCACATGTTGAGGCCTCTTCTTACCTGGACAGTCTCGTTTCTTACCACTTACCACTTACCATATCATGTAACTCTTTCTAGTGCCTTAAATACTCAAAGTTATGGAATGAAGGGAAAATAAAACACACTTCGCTATCTCTGATGAAGAAAAAGCCTTCGAAAAAATCGAACACACTTTCATGATAAAAGCACTCAAACAAACTAGGGATAGGTGGAACTTCTTCATCATGGTAAAGGACATTTATTAAAATCCTGCAGCTAACATACTTACTATTGAAAGACTGAAAGATTTCCGCCTTAGCTTAAGAACAAGACAAGGATGCTTACCTTTACTGCTCATATTCAACATTTTACTGGAGGTTCTAGCCAGAGAAATTGGGCAATTAAAAAAAACAAAAGCATCCGAATAAGAATGGAAGAAATAAAACTCTATTCACAGATGACATGATCTTATATCTAGGAAATCCTACAGAAATCACAAAAAAATCTATTAGAACTAATAAACAAATTCATCAAAGTTGAAGGATACAAGATCAACACACAAAATCACTTTTATCCCTCTACACTAGAAATGAGCAATCTGTAAAGGAAATTAAGGAAACAATTCCATTACAATAACATCAAATACTTTGGAATAAATTTCCAAATTTATTTTCTATGCGAGAAAGGGCCATGTGGTATGGGTATGAGTTTCCTTTTATTCTCAAGTATATTTCCAGTTCCCAGCAGAGTATTGCTTCACATAAGTAAGTGCCCAAATAAAATACTTTGGAATGAATTTCAGCAAGGAGGTGCAATTATACCCTGAAAACTACTCTGCTGAAAGGAGTTAAAGAAGACCTAAATAAATGGAAAGACATCCTGTGTCCATGGCTTGGAAGACCATATGGTTAAGATGACAGTACTCTTTTTCCACTGTACCACGTTGTTCCTTCTTCCCCAAAAGCATGTCCTTTCTCCCTCTCCTAGTTAACTTCCACTGCTTTGTTATGTAACAGTTTATATACCACTTCTCTGGGAAGGTTTGTATCCGTTGAACTTTCTTAGCTGCAAGCAGTAGAAACCGAATCTGGCTTATTAAGCAGAAAAGGATATTTCATGGCTCATAAAATTTTGGAGCTCGCTGGTGAATCAAGCTCAAGGCTCACTTCCAGGAACAATGCCCCAAACCACTCTGCGGGTCTCACTCAATGAGGAAACTGCCACCACTGCTGTCACCTAGCGTTGAGTGCTAGATGTGGACCACAGCCAGGAATCTGACTTGACTGGTGCTGCATTGAAGCTGCTCCTGAGCCAGTAACCAGACTTTCCCAACCAATGTAGCCAGGTGCCTTGAAGGCCAAATGAGTCCGTGTGGGGCCTTTGTATTCATCTTTCTCAGTTTTAAATCCAAGCCTCTCATAAGCAAACTTGATTGGTGTCACCCAGGGAACATGCTTGAGTCCCAGCTGCAGAAGAGTCTGGTAAGACAAGTTTTCTGGGTTTTACCTTGGGTAAAGCATAAGACTGGACATTTCCCATGGATTAGAAAAGAGCCAAAGATGCCAGGCTATCAGCTAACATGACAAATGCTTATCACACATTTATGGTTTCATAACTCTGGGTTAAGTGCCCCTTAGGACACTGCACTTCCCCGTCTTGACATCTTATCCTCCCTCCACATTGTCACTGGCTCTACTGTTTTAGAGTTTTCTGCAGGCTGCCTATGCGAGAAGGGACCGTGTGGTATGGGTATGAATTTCCCTTTATTCTCAAGTGTATTTCCAGTTCCCAGCAAAGTATTGCTTCACATACAGTAAATGCCCAATAACGATTTGTCAGGACAATAAATTTGGCTCAATTAGTCTGAATTTCATAAGGCTGGAATCCAAGGAACCTTCTTTTCATACCTGCTGTATTTGTCCCATTATGACTCAACCTCAGCCTGCCTTTTCTTTTTTTTTTTTTTTTTTTTTTTTTAATTCTTCTATTCTCCATTGACTCTGCAACAATACTACATTAAAAATACATATGTGAGGTCCCACCCAACCCCACCCCCCCACCCCCCCCCCTCCGACCCCCCAACAACACTCGCCCCCATCACCATGACACATCCACCGGACCTGGCAAGTACATCTCTGGGCACCTCTGCACCTCATACACACTGGTTCACATCATGGCCCATACTCTCCTCCATTCCATCATGTAGGCCCTGTGAGGATTCACAATGTCCGGTGATCACCTCTGAAGCACCATCCAGGGCAGCTCCACGTCCCGAAGACGCCTCCACCTCTCATCTCTTCCTGCCTCCCCCCATACCCCCTGTCCACCATGTCCACTTTTCCCAATCCAATGCCACCTCTTCTATGTGGACACTGGATTGGTTGTGTCCATTGCACCTTCACGTCAAGAGGAGGCTCAGATTCCACCTGGATGCTGGATGCAATCCTCCCATTTTCAGTTGTAATCACTCTAGGCTCCATGGTGTGGTGGCTGTCCCTCTCCACCTCCATCTTAGCTGAGTGTGGCAAGTCCAATAAATCAGACTGTAGGTGCTGGAGTCCGTTGAGGCTCAGGACCTGGCCATCACATTGTCAGTCCAGAGATTCAAATCCCCTAAATATATCTTAAACCCCAACATTAACTGCACCTCCAGCACATTAGCATGAAAGTCTTATGAAGGGAGATCCCATCTGAGTCCAGATTCATCACACATAAACACCATTTCCAAAGAGGGGCCATCTGCCCTGGCAGTTAACCCCATCGTCAGCCTGCCTTTTCAACTCGTACTCCATTCTAACACCGAGGGAAAGAAAACTGCCTTAGGTTCTGACCCCTTTACTAACTGAGTTCTGGAACTCTGACCGGCTTTGGCCAACTCTGTATTGCTGGAAGCTCTGCTCTTCTATCTTCCATCATTGAATGAAGTCATGTTCCAAGACAAGGGAATAACTCAGGAGCAATGCCCTGCCTCCCGCCTGACTTCCACATTGTTCTCGCCTCCTGACCGCTTCTGTGCACTGTATTAGTTTCTCTTGTATATGCCATTGCAATCCTGATTTTTGCCTTAGGCTTTTGGGTAGGCCTGACAGTTGAGTTTGTTCCTTTAGCTCCAGGCCTGCCTGTTCCAATTCCTTCTCTTTCCTATTAGCTTAACACAAAGGGCCTTGCGTTCCCTCAGGGTCAGGCCCAAATGGGTATGGGTAGTTGGGTGAAAGGGCATAACATTGCAATTTTGGCCTTGCTGAATTTGAGCTGTGGATAAAATATCTGTGAAAATGTCAAAGCAGGCAGCTGCAGAAAACACTGAGCTTGGCTTTGCTAATGAGTAAGAGGCAGAATTGAGAGACTGAATCTTCTGAAAGGGAGAGTGGCCTGTGAGAGAATCCAAAGAAGCTTATGTAGACTAAGAAAGAGGGAAGGACCAAACTCTCATTCTGTTTGCAAGTCAGGGAAAGAAACTGTTCAGGTAAAGAAATTGACAGTGTGAAATATGGTGTAAATAAATGATGATTGAATAAGTTGTGAGGAGATAGAAGAGTATGAGATAAAGGGTACAACTAAAGGGATTTTCCACAGAAAGGAGAGGAAAACATCTTTCTTGAAATCGAAGACAAATCTTCAAGGAGAATTGAAGAGCCAGAGAGAAAATGATGTGGGAGAGAAGGATCTAAGGGAATTTCATGCCTGATAGCTTTAATTTTCTCATATCTTCTACTGAGAGTATGGGACTAAGATATGTTTGAGACTTTGAAAAGAAAAGGTACAATTTAAAGTAGGGGCTATAAGTAATGGCAAAGGAATATTTAGGAATGGAATAAAGCATCGGGCTGACAAAATTGGAATTATGTGAATTCATGGTGGCTGCCGTACTTGTGTTATGTGAGGAGATAGCAAATTATTCACATTTTTAATTATTCTAAAATAAAATGAAATTTTGGGGTATGGATGTAGTTTAAAAATAAAAAATGTACTTAATAAGATCCAGATTAATTTTCGGTGACTCATATTCCAATATTTCTTAGGCAAAATTTGAACAATAATTCCAACAATAAAGCTGGAAGGAGAATTAGTACTTATTGAACATCTACAGCACACCGAATACTGGACTTTGGTCCAGTGTCACCTCATTGAACCCTCACAGCACCCCCAAGAAGATGTAACTAATATCTCCATTAGAAAGCCACAGACACTGAGATTTACAAAGGTAATTTATTCAATGGCACACATTTAGTAAGTGGTAGAAGGGGAACTGGAAGCTAAGTCTTCTAATGCCAAAGCTTGGACTCTTCAATTCTATGTTACCCTTCAGTAGGATCTGAAAATCATCCTAGAGTTTTGACTTTTTGTTATATCTCCATCTCCATCTGTGTAATTCCTGATTTTGTTAAAGGTAGACATCCTGCTAGTCCTTTGAATTCAGGCATTTTCAGGATAGGTCATTAGGAAATTTATTTTTTCTGGAAAGTGACAGAGTTTTATAGCCTTAAAGTACATTTTCTAAGAGAAGTAAGACAGCTAAAGCTAGAAAAAAAAAAGACCTCAAATGAATTGATTTTTTATCTATATTTTGCCTCTGGGTCCTGTGTGACCCTTCATCTGGACTACTCTGTATACAAATTTGATTTCTTACCAGCAATGAAAAAGTAAGAAGTAAAGTAGAAATTTCAACTCTTTATATAAATAATATCAAATCAGTAGGACTGACAACTAAAATTAAAAGCAGATGAGATTATAAAATCCAAAGGAATAGTGAATTTGGCAGATATTGGATATTAAGTATTGGGTTAATATATAATATAAAATTAGAGCAATAAACACATTGAAAGTAGTTCTAAAATTACAATTTACATTAGCCTTTAAAAGTAGCAAATAGTTAGGAATACATTTACGAAAACTTCTACATGAAATCTATAAAAATTGCTGATAGAAATCAAAGATGATCCATGTTTATGGAGTAGAAGATCTAATATTGTTCAGATGTCACCTATCCCCAAGTTGAACTATAGATTCAGTGGAAGGCACATTTTATTTACTCTTCTTTTTTGGTAGAAATTGACAAGCTGATATTAAAATTTATATAGAAATACAAAAAACCTAGAATAGCCAAGAATAAAGTTGGAATAGTCATATTACCAGATTTGAGGCTTATTTTAAGATAACAGAATTTCACATTATAGTATTGGTAGAAGGCTAGACAACTATATCAATGGGGCTGAAAAGAGTCCAGAAATACAATCAATGAACTGATTTTTGACAAAAACTTCAATACAATTCGATAGGGTTGTTTTAGTTTCCTGGTCTGCTCAAACAAAAACCATGAAGTGGTTCAGCTTAAATAATGGGATTTTATTTGCTTATGGTTTCGAGGTTGAGAAAGTCCAAATCCAGGTGTCTTGTTCAGTTCCATGTTCAGTTAAACCTTCACATGGAGCACTATTCTCTGGGAACTTTCTTTCTGGAAACTGGAATTATTCAAACCATCAATTTCTGGGTTCTTTGTGCCCAGGAGTTCAGTTCTCAGCATATCCCTTTCTTCTTGCATTCTACTATAAGTAGCAAGGAAAAATCAGGCTGCACTTTCCACACTTAGCATGGAAATCTCTTCAGCTAAATATCCAATATCACCACTCAAGTTCTGCCTTCTTTTTGACATCAGAACTCAATTTCACCAAGTTCTCTGCCACTTTAAAATGAGGATCCCCTTTCCTCCAGTTTCCAATAACACATTAATGATTTTCATCTAAAACCTCATTGGAAGGACCTTTAGCATCCACATTTCTACTAACAGTCTCTTCAAAGCAATCTAGGCCTTTACTATCAAGTGTCTCATAATTTTTCCAGCCTCTAATTACAAAGCTATTTCCACACTTTTTGGTATTTGCAGTAAAAGTCCTCTACCCTCCTGGAACCAAAATCTGTTTTAGTTTGCTCAAGCAAATACCATGGAATGGTTTAGCTTAAACAGTGGGAATTTATTTGCTTATGGTTTTGAGGCTGGGAAAATAAAGTCTAAATCAAGGTGTTATCAAGGTGATGCTTTCTCCCTGAAAACTGGTATTCTGGGGCTGGCTACTAGTGAACCTGGGTCCTTAGCTTGTCACATGGCAAGGCACATGATGATGTCTCCTAGTCCCTCCCTTTTCTTCTGGGTTCAGCTTCTTGCTTTCCGTGGCTTTCTCTCTGTGTCTGAATTTCATTCTCCTATAAGGACTGTAGCAATAGGATTAAGACCCTTCCTGATTGAGGTGGACCACACCTTAATACCTTATTTGAAGTAACCTTATCAGAAGGTACTACATACAATGACTTTACACCCACAGGAATGGATTAAATGTAAAAACATGTTTTCTGGGGTACTTATAGCTTCAAATTACCACAAGGGTAAAGAAGGGTTTTATCAATAAAAGGCATTAGAATAAATGGGCACTCATATGCAAAAAATAAAATTTGACCCTTATAAAGCAACACACATGAAAATTAATTAGAGGTAGTTATAAGTCTAAATGTGAAAGAAAAAAAAAACTAAAGCATTTGGAAAAACACATTGGAGAATATTTTTATGACCTTGAGGTTGGCAAATATTTCTTACACAGGACACAAAAGCACTAACAATAAAAGAAAAATGGATAAATTTTGAACTTTTAATTCATCAAAATTAAAAACTTTAGCTCAACAAAAGACACCATCAGGAAAATAGAAAGGCAATATAGAGACTAGGATACAATATTTGTAATGCATTTTTCTGATTAAGAATTTATAACCTAAATAAAGAACTTCTACAAATCAAAAATTAAGAGACTTAATAAAAGGTGGGCAAATGACTAACACAGACTTAATAAAAGAAATCAAAATGCCCTTTAAGCATATGAGAAGGTGTTCAAATCATTAGTTAAGGAAGAAATGTCAATTTCCTCCAGAATTAAAAATTTAGCAACACCAAATTTTGGTAAGGATATTTAAAACTGAAACTCTAAAAATTATTGTTGGCATATATTTGCATGAAACTGTGGAAATTTATTTGGCAGTTTCCAGAAGAATATATACTCATTCAATGGCCTAATATTCCACTTCTAGATACGTAGTAAGAGATACACATGCATATGTCTGAAAAAAAGGCTTGTTCTAAGAATGTTCATAGCTTTATTCATAACAATCAAAAATTTGGAAACAATTCAAATACCCATCAACAAGATGATAGATAAACAAATTGCAGAATATTCATACAATGGAATAACACATAACAATAAGGATATGAAGAACACATACAATATGAATGGTTTAAAAATATTGTTTTCCAAGATCATAAAATGGGAAAAGAACAGTCTTTTCAACAAATGACACTGAGACAACTGGATATCTACATGTGAAGATATTAAAACTCCTGAATTGTAAACTTTAAAAGTCAATTTTTAAAAAAGAAAGTAAAAACATGTTTGAGTGAAAGAAGATACAAAAGAGTACATGCTGTATGATTTTATTTATATGAAACTCAAGAATAGGCAAAAGTAATCTGTGGAAATAGAAGTCAGAAAACTTCTTGATTAAAAAATAGCACAGGGAAACTTTCTGGAGTGATTGAAATGCCCTGAATCTTTATTGGATGGGAGTTACATTGGTGTGCATATATATCTAAAACATCATCAAGATGTACAATTGGGAATTTGTATAAAAAAGAATAGAAAAAAGACTGACATTTATTTATCCAAATAAATATATTTATCAAGCTCGTACCATGTGCTAGATACTATTATATGTGTTGAGGGTACATCAGTGAATAACATAGACAAATAAACCCAAAATAAGAACAAGGCCTAGAACAACTTTGTGCCTGGGAATTTCCTCCTGTCAGCCTTCATGTTACTCAAATGTGGCCAGTCTCGAAGCCAAACTCAGCATGTAAATGCAATGCCTTCCCCCCAGCGTGGGACATGACACCCGGGGATGAGCCTCCCTGGCAACGAGGGACCACTATCAACTACCAACTGATGATGCAACTGGAAAATGACCTTATACGGAAGGTTCAATGCGGATCAGCAGAATATCCATGTCTACATAAAATACCATGACTTTAAAATGCTGTTTGACCTAAAGTAAGGGGGAAATGGAAAGGAGAAATGAGTTTATATGGCTACGAGTTTCTAAAAAAGAGT
This sequence comes from Dasypus novemcinctus, assembly GCF_030445035.2. NCBI lineage: Eukaryota > Metazoa > Chordata > Mammalia > Cingulata > Dasypodidae > Dasypus > Dasypus novemcinctus. The sequence goes on along the minus strand of NC_080684.1, from coordinate 81,919,931 downwards.
CTGGAGGCTGGCAGAAGGTTTGCCCTCATGCACAACTGAGCAGAGTCAGAGAGACAGATAAAGCAGATACAACCCCCAGATATTGGTTCCTTTGAGGGCTAAAGAGACCCACGGGAGTTATGGTCATGGCCGATGGGGTTAACTACCAGGGCAGATGGCCCCTCTTTGGAAATGGTGTTTATGTGTGATGAATCTGGACTCAGATGGGATCTCCCTTCATAAGACTTTCATGCCAATGTGCTGGAGGTGCAGTTAATGTTGGGGTTTAAGATATATTTAGGGGATTTGAATCTCTGGACTGACAATGTGATAGCCAGATCCTGAGCCTCAACAGACTCCAGCACCTACAATCTGATTTATTGGACTTACCACACTCAGCTAAGATGGAGTTGAAGAAGGACAACCACCACACCATGGAGCCTAGAGTGATTACAACTGAAAATGGGAGGATTGCATCCAGCATCCAGGTGGAATCTGACCCTCCTCTTGACATAGAGGTGCAATGGACACAACCAATCCAATGTCCACATAGAAGAGGTGGCATTGGAATGGGAAAAGTGGACATAGTGGACGAAGGGTATGGGGAAAGGCAGGAAGAGATGAGAGGTGGAGGCGTCTTTGGGACATGGAGCTGCCCTGGATGGTACTTCAGAGGCAATCACCGGACATTGTAAATCCTCACAGGGCCCACTGGATGGAATGGAGGAGAGTATGGGCTATGATGTGAACCAATGTATATGAGGTGCAGAGGTGCCCAAAGATGTACTTACCAAATCCAATGGATGTGTCATGAAAAAAAAAAAAAAAAAAACATAGACAAAAATCTCTGCTCTTTATTGAGCTTTTATTTTGGTTGCAAGTTGGTGATTTTGATGGTGGTGGTGTAGATAAAGTGAATGAGGAAAGTCTATCAGATGATGATTGCTACCCTTGAAAAACAGGCACAGAAGGGAAATAGAGAATGTTCTAGAAGGAGAAGTGTGTGCAATTTTAAATAGAATTGTTTGGACAGTCCTCACTGAGAAGGTGATATTTGAGCAAAACTTGCAGGGCATGAGAGAGGGAGCCATGTCCCTATCAGGGGGAAGGGCTTACAGGTAGAGGCAGGGCTAGGACACAGGACCTCAAGTATGGGCACATGCCTGAAAGGTTTAAGGAACAAGAAGAAGACCAGTGTAGAAAGAAAAGTGTAAAGTCGGAATGTTAATGATGAAACAGATCAGAGACAGCATTTAGGCAATTGGGAAGACTTTAGCTTTTGCTTTGAGAGAGATGGGAAGCCATTGTTCCGAGATATATCATAATCTGCCTGAATAGTTTAAAGGATCAGTCAAACACTGTGTTGACAATAGGTTTTGGGGAACAAGGGCAGAGGCAGTGAGACCAGTTAGGAGATTTGCAATAATCTAGGTCAGAGATATATGACTTGGAATGGGATGGTAAATATAGATGTGATAAGTATCAATATATGAATATATTTTGAAGACAGAGCCTCTAGAATTTGTGAGAATTTTATTTGGGATGTGACAGAAAGAAAGGAGTCAGAGCAGATTTCAAGACTTGTGGCTCAAGCAACTGATAAGTTGGGATTCTATTTGCTGAGAAAAGGAAAATCCAAAAGATCAGGTTTGTGGAGGGGACAAGATCAATAGCTTCACTTTAGATGTCATAAGTTTGTATTAGTACAGTGAAGATATAAGTTGTCTTCTGGCTTTTATTCCTGCAATTGAGATCTTAGTCTTAAATTCAGTTGTCACTCCTTTTAAGGGAATCTGTCTTCTCTCTCTGCCTGCCTCTGAGATCTAGAGTGTTGTGAATACTGCATATGATACATTTAATGGTGGACTTATTTTTATTTATCCTGCTTGGTAATCACTGGGCTTTTTGAATTTGTGGCCTGGGATCTTTCATAAGTTCTTGATGATAACCATTATTCCTTCAAATATCACTCACTTCTGACCCCCTTATCTCCCTTGTCTTCTTCTATCACTCTGATTCAATAAATGCTAGACCTTTTTGCAAGCCTCCATGTTCATTACCCTCCATTTGTATTTTTCTTTTCTTGTATTTTCTGTGCTGTATTCTTCAGGAATTATTTAAATTTATCCATTAGTTCATCTGGTAAACATCCATTGAGTTTTCAACTTCAATTTCTGAATGTTCTCTTTAATTCTTTTGTCAAATTAACTTAGTCATTCTTCATAGTTTCTTGCTCTCTGTGCATATTTTCAAGGTTGCTTTTTTAAAATTTAGAAACATCGAACCCAGTTTATAGTTTGTGTCTGATAAGTTCCATTTTCTTAATGGAAATGGATTTGTACCACCTTCTGTTTCTTCCGGTTCTTGTTCATGGTAAATTGTTTCCTGATACATCTTTTAATATGGCTTAAAGCAACAACAACAACAAAACTATGATCTCTGTATTTACCTTGGAATTTCATTTGTGGGAATTCCTTGAAGTCTGAGAAGATTTACATTTGCTTCTGCTATATGCCTGAAAGCACTACCAGTCTACAGTTACCTCAAATTAAATTCTCAGTTTGTGATTTATAAGACCATCTGAGTACTATGTATTCGGGATAAAAATCACATAAGGACTGATTAGTTTTCCTCATTTTAAAGGGGATTTTTTCTTTCTTCCATTCAACCTCAGTCTGGAGGGTGAAAGATATTTTGTTTCTAAGCACCATCCATACACCCATACACTGATGGTGTAGCACTTTGGGGGAGGGTCCCAGTTTTAAGGGGAGATGGTTGACTGTTAGGTTTCCAGCTAGGGCATTTTTCAACTTTTCCATGCACCACATAAAACATGAAAATTAAACCACACAATTTTTCTAGTGGACAAATTACCCAAGTATGAAAATGAGCTTCAGTGCCCTGCTAGTCTTTCAGAAATCCTATGTCCTTGGACTTCTGTTATTATCACTTATTTGATGTTTTTGAGAAAAAATTTTTAGACCATGAGTTTTAGTTACTTTTCAATAAGAGTTTGATTCAGGTGTCTAGAAAATACTATTTCCAGTGAGGAAAGTCTCTAGGGCATAATAAGTTTGAGACACCTTTTGGAAACCCTAGAGGAGACTCGAGTCTGGAGTTCAAGAGGTCTAGGTTAGAGATATAAACTTGGATGTTGTTGATGTAGAGAAAGTATATAAAGCTATGAGTTAGATGAGATTTCTGAAGGAGTAAGCATAAATAAAGAGGAGATCCAAGGACTCTGGTGCACCTAAGGTTTAGAAATTGCAGAGATAAGGAAGAAACTACAAAACTAAGACAGAATGACATTGAGCAGGGAGAAGATGAGAAGGTGTTCTTTCTGAAGATTTTCAGAAAGAACAGAGTCTCAAATGTTGCTGAAAGGTCAAGTTGGGTGAAGACCTGGGTAGTTCTTTGGAAACATTGGTTTCAGCGATTTGAAAGCCAATGACAGATTAGAGGATTTTTGGTGGAGTGCTGGGGTCAAAAGCCTGATTTGAGTGGTAGAGAGCAAAAGAGGAGGAGAGGAAAGTGGACCTAGAAATTATTGGTTGGTTTGGGGCATGTAGAGTTAACTGGTTTTTGTTAAGCAGAACAAAATTACAACATTCTTGTCCACTTGTTAAAATAAACTAGTTGATGCAGGAGAAAGACAAAATTTCTAGAGTGATGTCCTGAAATAGACAAAGGGAATGGGATTTAATGCACAAGTCAAGGGATTGGCTTTAGGGAGGTTCATGATTAGGGCAAACTCAGGAGAAAAGACAAACTATCTGGGTAGAGAAGTGAGTGGGTGGGTAGGTGGGAATTTGTGTGAAATGTATCTTCTGATTGTTTCAAAAATTTTCAGTGAAATATGGAGCAAGTTCATATGATATTAGATCTTGGAGGAGAGAGGAGAAGATATGAAATAGTCACCGAGGAGAGTGGGTAAATGTGGACTTACTAGGCAGCACTAAGTCCACAGAGGCTAGAAGTCATTAACTTGTAGTGAGACCAGCCAAAATGGCTGTGTTTTCCTTTAGCCCTGCTCAGTAGAATGGGCGTTATTATGGATTAGGCTGAAAATTGTATTTAGGCAGGACTGGAGTTTTCCCAGGAATGGTGATGAAGTCAGAGAATGGCAAGAGAGTTAGAGCTGTGTGCAGAGTGATGGTAGTGATTGGTTGATTTTAAGCTAGTTAAAAAGAAAGGAGTGACAGAGTGCAGAAAAGGTAGGGTCAATGTATTGTTGGGTTTTTGGTGAGTTGAAGAATTGTTGGAGTTTGGAGGAATAAAAGGAATATGCTGGGAAGTTAGGAGGTAATATAAGAAAGCGGGTGCTTGAAATTGAATTTAAGGGAAGGGATTGTAGTTTTTTGTAATGCCATGGAGGTGAGTGTTTGAGGTAGGGTGAGGAGAAGCTCATTGGAAGAAAAGAGGTCAAGAGGTTGAGAGGCAGATGATAATCTACACCAGGCGTTCACAAACTACAGCACAGCACAATCTGGCCCAATCTAGCTCCCCACGTGGTTTTGTATGGCCTGTGGGCACTTTTAGAGCTACATAGCACTGTGACCTTTGATAACCAATCTGGTAGGTCCCCTTCATCTTTGTGCACACATTTGCTCACAGTGCCAACCTCTATGGCTGGTGGCTGTACCTCACCACTTGCTGATTTTTACCTACTTACTGGGGACTCTGCTGTTGGCAACTGCCAGGCACCCAGCTGTGGAGCTCAGTCCAGGAGTCAGCATTCTGTGTCACCTCACCTCCAGCTGACTGCCCATGTTGATATGGCTCAGTTCTCCAAGAGGAAAGAGCATTCCAGGATCTGGGTGACTGGGGCAGAGGGCGAAACTGATTGTGACAGCACTACAGACAAATGGGGTGTGTGGGGGAGGACAGGAGTTTTCTACCTTGTTATACAAGTACCTATATATACTAATATTCTCAGTTTTGCCTCTTGGACTACAGTGCCTGCAATATTTGCTATCTGGCCAACCCCTTGTCTTTAGAGTTCACCAAGAATGTGAAAAAAAATGGAGTGAGAGTGAGATAGGAGCTAAAATCTACCAAAAAATGGGTAAGTAGATTAAGGCTTAGGAGATAACTGCACCAAGGAGTGTAGTGGGATTTGTCTGAGGACATGAGATTAAAACCTGCATCCTGAGTTCGTATTTTAAAAAATATATTTTCGAGGACCCTGGATGGAAAATGACCCAGGAGAGGCAAAGGCTATTGTCAGGAATAAAAATACAATTTTAGAAAGTCACTGTCTTACTATTGTCATTATGGAAATAAAACTGGTTATTGCATAGAATTAGAATTTAATAGACCCTTGAAAACTATAAAAAGATTAAGGTACATAACCAATAGTGTACCATCAATGATGAATTTTTAGCAAGTTTTAATGTAGTTCTGACACCAAGTTTTCCTACGAAACTATTCTGAATGTCCTTGGTTTCAACTCTAATGTTTTGCTCAGAAGTAAACTTGCCATGCAAATTATTCATTGCCTGAAGAAACAGGGGCCACAAGGAGCTAAAATTAGAACTACCATCCAAGGACTTGTTACTGAATATTTCAAACAACTGATGCTTACCTCCATTACAGTCATGGCAAAGACCGGGAGAGAGACAAAGGAATCATTTTTAATGGATGGGTGATTTTCTAGGCTGCATAGTTTTAGAAAAATTATTTTCAAGGGGTGAATTACATCAATGGGGTGCAGCATGAAATGGTGGAAAAACACTGGATTTAAACCAGAACCCCTACTCCACCATTCCCAGTGATGTGATATTGGGCAAGTTACAAACCCTCTTTCAGCCAAAGTTTTCCAAACTGTACAATGGGGATAAATGAAATGTGTGAAAAAGTTCTTAGTATAGTATGTAGCAAGTACTGGGCACACTCTGTAAGACAAGCCTAAATCTGAACTAACACGATGCTTCCTTGATTCTCAGATACATTCTTCCAGGGACATGCCTTTCTAGAATCAATAGATTCATGAAATAGAAGCATTTTGTTAAATCTTTCAGAGACTTAATATTTTGTTTAACCAAGAGGGTAATATCAGTAAGGCACATCTATAGGGCCAATATGAAATGTATGAACAGAAACTTAATTCTTCATATTCACTTATTCTATATAATTGGCCAGAGAGTCAAAATTCCAAAAAGAGTACTGAGAACTGCAACATAAAGAAAAGGACATATATCATTTCGTAGCATTCTAATGCAGGTTTCTTTCTTTTTAACAATTTGCTGCTCGTGTTCCCAACCCCCAAATCAGATATAGCTAGTGGGCCATCATTTTGTGACCCTGTGGGGAGACCCTTGGTTGTTTTTAAATTTTTTTTCATTTTTTTTCATTTTTTTAATTCATTTTTAAAAAATATTACATTCAAAAAATATAAAGTCCCATTCAACCCCACCGCCCCCACCCCACCACTCCCCCCACAGCAACACTCTCTCCCATCATCATAACACATCCATTGCATTTGGCAAGTATATCTCTGGGCATCGCTGCACCTCATGGTCAATAGTCCACATCATGGCCCATACTCTCCCACGTTTCATCCAGTGGGCCCTGGGAGGATCTACAATGTTCGGTAATTGTCCCTGAAGCACCACCCAGGACAACTCCAAGTCCCGAAAACGCCTCCACATCTCATCGTTTTGTTGAGAGAAATGTCCGAGATCTTCAAGAATACCCTCTTAATTTTGTTGAGATCCACCAGCTTCCTATGCAGATGTTTTGCTGATAGCTAATTTGATCTTTCACTGTCCAGCCATTTGTCACAAAGAAACAAAGCATTTATCACCTTCTGGGAATTCTGCACACTTGGATAAGAGCCAAGAACAGCAGGGGCCCATTGAGATATGACTCTGGGTTAGGCTGACTTCCTAAGTAAATGGTTTGTTCTCACGGGCTTCAAAATTGCCTGAGAAGCAAGCTTCTGCTCCAGCAAAATGAAGTTTACTGTAATATGGCTTAAAGTTCGGGATCCCTTGCTATAGATTCAGACCTGGTTCAGACCCCAGTTCCTTTCCTTATTGGCTATGTGACCTTGGATGAATTCTTTAACCTCTCAAAGCCACCTTTCTTCTTGTTTCTGACTTTTCTTGAAAAACTCGAAGAACCTGGGCAAGTTTGGGATGGTGTTCCTGCCGACAACCATCCCCAAAGCCCTGCTGTCCCCACCCAACCAGTTTGCATTGCTCATTTATATCACCTGCCTTGCCTCTGTAGGCTGTTGGGACCCTTGGTTTAAAGGTTCCAGGTGAGCTGGTTACATCAGGTACAGCAGAGTGGTGCCAGGATTATACAGAGGGATGTGCAGAGCACAACTGAATTTAAAATTAAAACAGTGTTATTTAAGTAATCGAAGCTAAACTACCTAGCTTCATATAGCTATTTATATGTTTTTAGAGCTTTTAATTTCATAATAGCTAAAATGTATTTAGCCCTTTACAGTGGCAGAATAAGCACTATGCTGGCTTGTGTTGCCTCTGGCTCACAATGAAGGCTATGCTGTTCAGTCTACTTGCACCTAGGTGGGGTCCTGGGACTGCTTCTGTGGGGAAGTGATATTCACTTTTACCAGGCCTGGCCCTTCACAAATCGTTCCACATGTAATCCTGCTCTCTCTTCCCCAACCATGTGTTGAAGATGATGGCATTACAAGCGACAGGGAGTTAGACCCCTGAGTTATTACCTGGAGAAGAGCCACTTGATATGGACCATTTGCATTGGAGAAATGACCTTTTATTTTGTTGAGTCACTGAGATTTGGTATTGTTTTTTTACAGCACTAGCACTAGTTATGATGAGGAATAGTCTTAATATTTGCCTGTTTTAAGAACTTTACCTTAAGAAACATATTTAATCCTCAGAGCTACTTAAGACATAAGTATTCTGTTATTATTCCATTTTATAAATAAGCAAACTAAGGCACTGAGAGGTTAACCATTTGCCCAAATTTCCAGAGCTAATAAATAGCAGAGTCAGGATTTGAACACAGGCATACTGGATCCAAAGGTTTACTGTGTCTCAAAAAATTTCCACTGAGTGTGGGTTAAGGTCCAAGCATGAACTGAGGCTCTGAGGATGCAAAGTTGATAAAGACACATGCTCCCTATACTGAATGAGCTAATACGCTAGCAGTGGAAACAGACTCATAAATGAATTCAGTAGTTCAACCTATAGTTGCTAATGGACCAGTCACTGGGAATAAATCATCAATTGTGAAAGATGGTAAAGGGTAAGTCAGGGTGGAAACATAAAGGAAAGAGTGAGCCACTGCACCAAAGAAAGGCAGAGGGCACTTATCATGGGCGACAACAGTTCATTGGTTCCTGAGGGCTGTTTAGGGTTTTGCCAGCTTTAGAACAACTCTATGAGTTTACTAGGGTGCCTTCTTTCTCCTCAAGTGTACACAGCCTGAAACCCTCTCCCCTTGACTATAGAAGGCTTTTCTTCATCCAGGGCTGTGTTCATTACAGCTTAGTTATTTTAGGAACAAGAACAGAGAACAATTAAAAAATCATCAATTACTGTAAATAAAGTTGACAGTCAATATCCCTCCTGATACCATAAACCCATGTAGCGATTGAATCACTAGCAGGTGAATGATTCTCTAGGATCAATTATGACAATAATGCTTTCCTAAATTTAGAACTGTCAAAATAAACATTCAAGTACAGAGGGTCAAAACAATTCCTCATATCCACAGGGGAAATTTTCATCAAGTTAATGTGCCATGAGAAAACAAAAACAAGTGGGAAAAAAACCCACATCTCCTTGAAATGTACATCTTTTTCTGTAGAAGATTCTAGAATTATTTTCTTTGTTCCTAAACTTTATGATATTTTGTGCAATGATAGTCATAGGTGAGAAAAATAATGACTAGTCAGCATCAATATACAGGCACTCCTTTTAAGACATCTGTGAAGAAGTTCAATAACCTTTAACATGCCTTGACATCAGCTTGGGGTTTGCAGCAGTTGTTTGTATTTCTTAGTTTTTGCTTTTTTCCTCATGTTTATAGGTAATTGTTACTTTGTATATATATACATATTCTGCTCCTGAAATACATAAGAGAGAAGTTTTGAAACTCCTTTTTCATTTTCATAGTATGCAATAAACTGGAAATTTAGATGACCTTATATATTGGAGTACCTATTACCATACATTCTTACATGCATGGACACGTGGATATACACACTGTAATTAAGAGTGAGGTCAGAGACCTGAGCACTGGTCCTGATCCTGCCTGGCTCTCACCTTGGCCAAATTTCTTTACTTCTCTGAGCCTCCGTTTCTCAATCTATGAAGTGGACTTAATATAATATAATCTTCACAGTATGGGAGAGGATAAATTAATGAAATGACAAGTTTGTGGAGGGAATATAGATAGAGATGAGAAGAATAAAAAAATAAAAGAACGATATGGGCATCCAGAGTTGGGGGTGGAAGGACAAAGAAGACTCATCATGACCTTTCCTTGCTCATAGCCTGGGAATAATTTTCTCTTCCTATTAAAAGAGTCTAGATTCCTTAGCTGGACATCAATAGCCTATATATTCTCACTCCAGTTTACCTTTCCAATTTTATCTTCCCTTAGTAGTAGAAATGTTTACAGCTTAGACTGTGTGGTTTGAACAGGTTTCTGAACCTCTCTGAACCTCAGTTTTTTTCAAGTGGAAAATATACCTGGTGATTGTTTTATAGGAGTGGTGAGGGTTAAATGAAACACAGCATTGAATACAACACATCAGTGAAATGTTCTTCCTCTTCCTTGCTTGTGTGCAAGTCCCCTGTAAACTGTAAAGGACCTATCTTTTTTTTAAGATTTATTTATTTATCTCCCCTCCCCCACCCTCGAACCCCGGTTGTCTGTTCTCTGTGTCTATTTGCTGCTTCTTCTTTGTCCACTTCTGTTGTTGTCAGTGGCATGGGAATCTGAGTTTCTTTTTGTTGCATCATCTTGTGTCAGCTCTCCGTGTGTGCGGCGCCATTCCTGGGCAGGCTGCACTTTCTTTCGCGCTGGGCGGCTCACCTTACAGGATGCACTCCTTGCGCGTGGGGCTCCCCTATGCAGGGGACACCCCTGCATGGCAGGGCACTCCTTGCAAGCATCAGCACTACACGTGGGCCAGCTCCACATGGGTCAGGAAGGCCTGGGGTTTGAACTGCGGACCTCCTGTGTGGTAGACGGACGCCCTAACCCCTGGGCCAAGCCTGCCACCCCTATCATTTTTTAACAAGAGATTTGGCCAGAGCACCACTATATTTTTGCAGCTTCGCAGATATTAAATAAATATACAAATGCCTAGGTAGATTCCAGATAGATTTCACTTCCTGGTGGCATTCAGTTTCTTAGAGTCTGCCATGAGTGAAAAACTATTCCAGTGGGATGTACGTGAGAATGATGCCATTACAAAACTTAATTATGACAAAAGGTATGTACTGAGAAGATTAACAACTCCATCCCATAGAACATTGCAAGTTGGCCAAAAAGTGTAGTGGGGAAAAGATGAAAAATAAAATGTTGCCAAGGAAGGATTTTCTACAGGTTCTTCCATTTGGGTGAGAAATGTGACTTCTCTTGGGAGAGCACTCCCTACCAACAGCACTTTATTTTCAGCCTGCTTACCCCTTCAGCCCTGCCAAGCTTTCTCTCTCATGGGCTCCTTGTGTTAAATCACTGGCAATTCTTCCAGGACCCAGTTAACGCAGTATTCCATAATCTTTTAGAAGAGCAGCTTGGTCCTCCATTCAGAGCAATTGCTGCCTCATCTCATTTTGTTTATGGGTATTGGCCTGACTTCAATACTTATAGACATGAGTATTTTAAGTCCTTTTACCCTCTCTTCAGTTTAGTTCAAATGACCTATGAAAAGTACTGACTCATCTTTAATGGGATAGTCAAAATTTACCTTTTCATTCTGATATCAAAAATATTTTCCATTTTGGTATTTACAAAAATTACTATGATAAATCATATTGAGTCCCAGGTCCATTTCACCTCTTATTAGGCACAATGCCAAATCTTCACAGACCTGAATTAGATCTGCTTTCATGTAATAGAAACCTTGTGCATCTGAGAAAGGAAAACAGTCTTTATTTTTCTGGTCTTGAAAAGAATTGCTTCTTCTCACATGTCCACCAGGGGAAGCAGCTCCTTTTGTAAATCCTGCAAACTCTCTGTTAAGAAAGTGGTTTATATTTCTGCTGATAACTGATTAAAAAAAAAAGAAACACAGTAGTTGTGGCATTAGGAAATCATGGGACAATTAATTTTGAATATTATTTATTTTTTAGGTAGTATATATATTCTTTTAACTAATGGACAAAAGGGATATTTCACATAAGTCCATACCAGATCCTTGGAAATATGTTTAATACTTAGAAGCTTTATCTTTTATTTATTTATTTATTTATCTATTTATTTATTTATTTCTCTCCCTTTCCCCCCCACCCCGTTGTCTGTTCTCTGTGTCTATTTGCTGCATTTTCTTCGTCTCCTCACAACTTTGTGAGATGGTGTTATAGATATTATGTAACTTCTCTTAAGCCATGTACCTGCTAAGTGGTAGAGCTGATTTTGAATCCAGGTCTAGATTTCAAAGCTATGATTTTTACACTAGTCTGATATCTCCATCTAACTATAAAACTTTAAAGTATAATTAACTTTTCATTGGAAACTTCCATATCAGCCATAGTTTTCCAAATGGCTGTTTTCTTTGATTATAAAATAGCTTGGTAACTTAGGTGAGTTGGAAAGAATATCAACAAGTTTTGTTTTTTTTTTTTAAAGATTTATTTTATTTTATTTAATTCCCCCTCCTCCCCCGGTTGTCTGTTCTCTTTGTCTATTTGCTGCATCTTGTTTCTTTGCCCGCTTCTGTTGTCGTCAGCGGCACGGGAAGTGTGGGCGGCGCCATTCCTGGGCAGGCTGCACTTTCTTTCGTTCTGGGCAGCTCTCCTTACGGGTGCACTCCTTGCGCGTGGGGCTCCCCTACGCGGGGGACACCCCTGCAAGGGGCGGCACTCCTTGCATGCATCAGCACTGCGCATGGGCCAGCTCCACACGGGTCAAGGAGGCCCAGGGTTTGAACCGCGGACCTCCCATGTCAGCAAGGTTTTTAAATTCAGGCTGTATCTTGCAAGCAGTATGATCTCAGTCAAGCATCTTAGATGCTCTGATCTTCAATTTTCTTACCTGTAAAATGGGGACAATAATATCTGTTGCACAGTGTTGTGAATTTATAAATAATCGATGCAACTTGTCCAGCAGAATCTGGTGAATTTTTCAATAAAAGCCAGACTCTCTTCTTATTATACTGAGTGGATATTTACTTGGTGATACTGAAAAATAATTACTTCATTGACGCTATTGTTTTGAACTAGAAAATTAGAATGACTCTTTCAAAAGATCAGGAAAAAGAAATTGATGAGAAATGGCTTCTTCACACATATAACTACTAGTAATTTTAGTAGATGTTGAAGAATTACTAATGCAACCTACAAGGTCAACAGATCTGTAAAAGGTTGAAATAACAAATGCATTCTTTTTCCTGTTCAAGCTTAAAATGCTTAGGGTAAAAATAAATCGATAGTTTTCCACTGAACCTTTTTATTCATTCCTTTAAAAAGTTACACCATAAATTTAACAGGTGCTAAACTATAAGGTAGGGTAATTTTTAAAGTGGTAGACCAAATGATATGTGTACCACCTAGTAGCATTTTTCTGAAAACACTAATATTACTCTAAGTAGTGCCAAAATGGGCAATTTCTGAAAAAGCAGAAAAAAAACCTCTGTGAATGTTTTATTATAGCATTTGATAGTCCTTTGGTAGATGATTTAAATTTTGAATATTCTGGATAATAAGAAAAAGTGAAAGGAAACATCACCCTGTAGACGGTTTCTCTTTCTTTTCCTCTTCTTCCCTGCTAGGTGTAAATATGCAGATACTGAAAATATCAACTGCGGACTTTTATTGAGGTAAAAATGACTGGGAACCTAGCCCAGTGAAAATCACTGCATCATCTAACTACAGGAAACCAAAAGATTAAAAAACTCTAACCTTGAGGTTTAGAACGCCTTGGTATAGATACTTGTCATTCAACTGGCAGCGTTTTCTTCTTCCTAGGGAGAGTCAGCCATCCTTAACTGTTACATGACCCTTCTTTAGCCAGCTATCTGCTGTGGACACCCACTCGTTCTCCATGAAATGGTCTGGAATTCACTCTAGACATTCTTTTCCACACTATGCTGATGTCTTAGTAAAAACCTTTGCCTTGCCGGTTGTGAATGTAGCATAGGCATCACCAAGGAAGCCCATCTCTTTCTCTTTACCATTGCAGCACAGAAACTTTCCAAAAGGATTGAGGAAGCCAAAAAAGAATGAATAATGATGATGATAGCTAATAATTTATTATATACAGTCAATCCCCATGACCATGGATTCTGTACTTATGGATTCGCCTACTTGCTAAACTTTATTTGTAACCACAAAATTATTACTAATGGCATTTTCATGGTAAAAAATTTGAGTCACTTGATATACACATTCTCAGCTGAGGTCAAGCAAGGTGACTCACAGTCTTATTTCACCTCTTATTGTGTGAACAAGTGTCCTTGTTCTCCACTCTCATTGTTGTTTGCACTTGCTGTCTGCTCTCTGTGTCTATTCATTGTGTGCTTGTCTTCTTTTTAGGAGGCACTGGAAACCAAACCTGTGACCTCCCATGTGGGAGGGAGGTGCCTAAGGACTTGAGCAAAATCTGTTCCCCCATGGTAGCACATTTTTCACATTTTTGTTGGTGATTTTGCTGTTTAATATGCCTTCCAAGTGATATGCTGAAGTGCTGTCTAGTATTTCTAAGCCCAAGAAGGCTGTGATGTGTCTTGGAGAAAATATGTATGTTGGATAAGCTTTGTTCAGGCTGTTAACCATGAATTCAATGATAATGAATCAACAATATGTAATAAATAAGGTATGTCTTCAAACAGAAACACTCAGAAAACAAGTGTATTGATTGCTTGACCAAATGTTGTGACTAGAGGATCACAGGAACCTAACCTTGTATTTCCCCCAGAAGCAATGATTCAATATTCACTAATCCAGTGTTTCTGGCAACTTTACAGAGCATAACTACTGTGAATAATGAGAATCAACTGAGTTAATAATCATGATAGTTATAATTTATTGAGTAACAGGCCCTGTTTTAATTACCTTTACATATATTAAATCATTTAATTCCCAAATAAATTCTGTGAATTTGGAATTATTATTCTCATTTTACAGAGGTGGAAACTGAGGCAGAGGAATATTAGGTAACATGCCCAAAGTCATACAATTAAATGGTAGAACTGGAATTTGAACTCAGGCAGTTTGACACCAGAGCAAACCTGTACTCTTAATCATTATGTTGTATATGCAAAAGAAATTTCTGTTTGTTCCTTCTATATAACTTTTCCCAAAATTAAAGGAAAAGGAACTAAGAAGTTAAGAGCTTTGCAGGGAGTCCCTTTCTAGATGTTCCCAGTTCTTAACCTTGAGCCCATGTCCGCAAGCTCATGACTACCTATGAGTGTTTTGCTCTCCAGTCCTCCACACTGCTAGTTTTCTCTTGTATATTGGGAAAGCCCACCCATAGGACTGGTTTCTCCCAGGATTGTTCTCTCCCATCATCATTCCCCCAATCTGCTGCTATCCTCAGATGTACTTTTCTGTTTGTTGGTTTATGATAGCACCATGGGGCAGAGCAGGAGGTATAGAGGACTTGTGTAGCCTTTGTCATTCCAAGTCTAGCAGAACAATCTAGAGTGGATTTGAGAATTCCAGAATTGTCCTCTTTGAAGGTTTCCTGGCCAAATGTATGCATTCAGTGTCTTACTGGACACCTGCCAATTTCTTTTCTTTTCTTCCTTACCTTCCTCCCTCCTTTTTCTTCCTCATATACACACATCTATCATGGACAAAAATTCTCTGAAACTTTGAGCAGATTGAATTTTACAAATGAATTGGGAAATCTAAGAAGTTAAAGAATTTATCCAAAGTATCAAGTATTTAAGATAGAGCCAGGGCTAAACCAACTTTGTTGACCATCACCCTATGTCATATCATGTGGTCATGACACTCTTTTGCTACATGAGAACCTGAAATAAGAGTTTTGGCAATATGGCTAGCAAAAGGAACCCAAAAGATTCCAAAGGAATTTCCACCAAAAAAAAAAAAAAACAAGAAGCGGAGACTAGTCTAGTTTTGTCACAGTTCACCCGGTAGAGATCAGCCAATGACCTCTACAAATAAGATTCAAGGATTGCTTTTTGCAGAATCTGGGATGACACAAGGGGGTACTTAGAGATGGGCAGATATCCACCCATGTGCCTTGGTGAGACTGAAGAGGCTACATGGAAGACACCTTCCCTTCAAGTGTTTTTTGGTATAGGATTGTTGCTGAGTATTTACCTATTTATATAAAGCATATAAAGTGTTGAGAACAGAGCCTCACATAGTAGAAATTCAATAAATTAGGGATAATCATTATTTTGTAAACTAATATCCACATATAAGAGGACAAATGCCCATTATTGAAGATTTGGAAAGTATTTTACTCAACAAATACTTAAATAGAGCTTATGATGTACATCGCCAATAGAAACTCATTTCATAATAATGATGTAGGCAAGTGTTGCCCTATGCATTTGCAGACAGGGTTATATAACTTACCTAAAGTCACTTAGTTCATGTCAGAGCCAGGATTCAAAGCCAAGAGCCATGAATCAAACCCTATTCCTATGTGGTTTCTCAAATTGAAGGATGAACACAAAATACTCATAATCTTACCACCCAGAAATTAACATTCTTTATAGTTTTGCTGACTTTCTTCTCCACTTAAAGTAGTTTATTTTAAAGACAGTTCATTTTTCTTTTCTTGTTTATTTTATATTATCAGGATTATGATTTCAAGGTACCAAAAGTATAGGAACATCATGTACTGGTAATCAGCTATGTCCAAGACATTGTGCTAAGTGTTCTACATATACTTTGCAATATAATCTTCACTGTAGCCCTGTCAGGTAGTTTGTTGTCACTCCATTTTATTTACTTTTTTTATTTTGTTTTTTGTTAGTTATTATTGGAATAATGAAAGTGCTCTAAGAATCATTGAAGTGATGAATGCACAAATATGTGATTATACCAAATACCATTAAGCATACACTTTGGATTGATTTATGCTTTACTAATATGTACCAATAAAATTGATTTGTTAAAAAAAATCTCTATTAATAAAGAGGTTGTTCATTGCCCCGCCAAAAAAGAAAAAAAAAATCATATTGAACCAGTGAGTTTGACAGCAAAAGAACTGGAAATATCAACAAGCCCATCAAAAGATGTCTGAGTAGATTTATACCATGAAATACTATTTAAAAATTTCACTGTATTGTTTTAAAAAGGGATAGATTTTATAGTTAGAAAGATAAATAGAAGATAGGTTATATATTACCTATACTTAAATATACATAAAAATTTCTGAAGAATATAAAATTAAGAATATCTTTTAGGGTGGGTTCTTTTTAAATTGATGAAGAAAGATACCACAATATGTAAAAAAAAAAAAAAAAGAAGGTGTTTATAGAACAAATTGTATGAAAGGATCAGTTCTCTGGTTCTAAGAGTTTAATTTGCTATGAAAGTAAACAGTTGCTCCTAAGATAAAGGAAATAAGGATTAATTTAGTTCCTCTTACTTTCAAAAGATTAAACATTTTTGGATTTGCCAGGTTCTCTAGTATAGCTAGACCTGCCTGAGTGCTGTTTGGCTGGAGGATGCAGTTAGGTCATGCCCTTGGTGGTTTGAATACACTTTTCAAAGTGTCCTTCTAAGTCCTTAATATGACATAATATCACCTGCCAGCTAGTCACTACATTCTGTGGGAATCAGGGTCCCCAAGTGAGAAAACCCTGCCTTATGAAGTCAGGGTTGGTTTGGTTGGGAAGTGTGTTTTAGTATCTTCATTTTGACACAAGAACTGAGGCTCAGAGAAGCACCTGGGGCAAGGCCACGAATGTAAATTTGGAGCAAATCTGCCCAAAGGCAGGGCCGGGGATTTCTACACCCTCTTGCTAGGTCATTTTGCATCCACAGGGCCTGCACACAGGCAGTCCTGAATCAGCAAATGAACAGCCACAGTGGGTTTTGTTGCCTTGGTTAATATTATTGTGAGCTCACATTTCTACAAGAGCAGCAGTAATTTGTGAATCTGAGGGGAGTGATGTGAAGGAATGGAAAGGCCTCCATCACTTCCTTCCTTTGCCTCCCCAGTCCATACAAGCTGGGCTGTAACTCACAGAGCTGTTGCTGTCATTGCCATTATTGAACCCTTAGTTCATTACTGATATTCTAAAGGCCCGGCAGAGATTTTATTCCAAGTAGTTATAACAGTTCCCAAAGTATTGCCTTTAGCTACTTGCAGATTTCTACCATTCTGTATAGGGTAAACAGTTTAAAATTGGGCTAGACAGATTGGTTAATTATTTTGTTAAAAAAGAGAATTCCTTCAAAAACTCAATGGTACTGATGTGGGCTATGGGTGGAAGGCTCTTTGTCTCTTCAGAGATAACTAAGCTGTTTGACTTGTGAGTTTTCGATCGGCAAGAGGCTGCAGTCCTGCCCTTAGGGAAAATGGCAACAGGCTCCAGTCCCAGGAAATGTTTAACAATGCAAGGGCTATAAACTTTAAGTATTTAGGGGAAATGCAAAAAGTAAATATGCTAAAAGCTTATCTAGAATATCTGGAGTCCATGCTAAAAGCTTACCTAAGATGTGGAAGATATATGCTAATTGAAGCCTATTGAGAACTGAAACAAAGGGACCATTTGGCCTTTCCTCTCTGTATAAAAGACGTTTGAAAATCTTGTTCAGGACTGGGGATTCAAACTGAAAGCTCCCGAGTCCGGCCGGCCGTCAATAAACCATTTTTCCTTTTCAAAATCATTCCTGAGTCCTGGCCTCTCTATACTCAAATAATTGAACTTCTCTTAAATTCCACAACAGTACCAGCTTCGTTTAAAGGGAAATGCATTATTATTGTTTCAGGAACTATATTGTGTAAATCTTCCTGAAACGACATACTTGTGGTCTAAATAAAGCCATCATTTACTGAATTTATTGAAGTTACAATCTTTAAATTAAGTTTTTACCATTTTCAAAAATAGTTTGAAAAGTTGATAATCAGGTTTAATGCTTTTGAGTTACAAATGGCTAACCTGAAGACAGGTTTTTAATCTGAAAGTACCTCAATTTGGTTTAGTAATAGCATAGTTTATTCTAGATTCAGTTCCATTCAAATCCCCGGTGTTAATTAAAAAAAAAAAAACCCAACTTTTTTTTTTTTTTTAGATCTGCCTAAGGGAATAAAGTTAGAATCAAGGAGACTTAAATTGAATGCTGGGCAGGAGATGAGGAATGAGTTCAATGTTTGGGTGACTGAGGGGTTGGATAGTTGAACCACTGATAGGGTTTCTGGTGATGGGGGGTGGCAGATGCATTTCATTCTGGACTTGTATACTTTGAGTTCTCTGAGGTGTCTAAGAGGCAGAACCAGTGAAACCTAAGTTGAAGGTTGATTTAAATATAGATCATGACTGAAACTATGGGAGACAGGCTTAGGCTCAAACCTACACATTGAAAACATGGATTATCCCATGATTATAATCCTATGAAGAAAAGCAAAGTTGGAGCATAAATTTCCTTAAAGGAATTAAACCATTTTTTTTTTTGCAGATAAGGTTTTTTTTGGTCTTTATTTTTTTAATGTTACATTAAAAAAATATGAGGTCCCCATATACCCCCCACCCCCTCCCCCTCCCCCCATAACAACAACCTCCTCCATCATCATGGGCCATTCATTGCACTTGGTGAATACATCTCTGAGCACTGCTGTACCTCATGGCCAATGGTCCACACCATAGCCCACACTCTCCCACAATCCACCCAGTGGGCCATGGGAAGACATACAATGTCTGGCAACTGTCCCTGCAGCACCACCCAGGACAACTCCAACCCCCGAAAATGCCCCCACATCACATCTCTTTCTCCCACTTCCTACCCCCAGCAGCCACCATGGCCACTTTCTCCACACCAATGCCACATTTTCGTCGATTACTAATCACAATAGTTCATGACTAGAATATCAGTAAGTCTACTCTAATCAATATTCTATTCCTCCATCCTGTGGACCTTAGAATGGTTGTGTCCACTCCACATCTGTAACAAGAGGGGGCTTAGATTCCACATGGATGCTGGATGCAATTCTCCTGCTTTCAGTTGTAGGCACTCTTGGCTCCCTGGTGTGGTGGTTGACCTTCTTCACCTCCATGTTAGCTGAGTGGGGTAAGCCCAGTAAGCCAGAGTGTAGGAGTTGCAAGTCTGTTGAGGCTCAGGGCCTGGCTACCATATGGTCAGTCCAGAGATTCAGGTCCCCTGGGTATGGCACCAACTACAGATCCATTAAAAGTAACAGGAGAGGCTTGTGGACAAAGATCACATCTGAGTCCAGCTCCATCACACAGAAACACCAACTCCAAAGAAGGGCCAACTGACATGGCACTGAACTCCATCTGCCATGACCATAGAATGTGTGGGTCTCTGTAGCCCTCAGAAGAACCAATACCTGGGGTTGTATCTACTTTATCTGTCTCTGGGACGCTGCTGAGATGTGCATAAGGGCAACTCCTCTGATAACCTCCCAGCTCTTTTTGGCGACTCATAGCCATATAAACTCATTTGTCCTTTCCATTTCCCCCTTTTATTCAGGTCAAAAAGCATTTTTAACTCCTGGTATTATATGTAGACTGAGATGTTCTGCTGGTCCAAGTTGACCCTTTTATTCAAGGTCATTTTCTAGTTACATCATCAGCTGGCACTTGGTAGGAATTCCCTCAGCGCCAGGGAGGCTCATCCCTGGGAGTCATGTCCCATGCTGGGGGGAAGGCAACACATTTACATGCCGAGTTTGGCTTCGAGACTGGCCACATTTGAGCAACATGGGGGCTCTCAGGAGGTAACTCTTAGGCACCCTATAGCTCTAGGCCTTGTTCTTATTTCAGGTGCACAGGCTCACAAGCATAGTCATTAGTATCAAGGGCTCATTGTTGGACCTTCCTTCTTTTTTGGTCTTTGCCGTTGCACTTGGGGGATTGTTGCTGTTTTTTTAGGGACTGTGATAGAGCTCCCCTGGCTCAGAACTCAGCACTCCCTCAGTTATTGTTTTTAATTGTAATCACTATGAAAATATCCAAACATTTTTATGTACCCTGGATATATGCCCTGGAGAACTCCCTGCCAACCATGTGTCCCCTGTCAGTAACATCCAGCATCAGTATTCCTTCCCTTGTCAAGCCCTCAACACTGTTGCAAGTATCTCTGAACATGGCCCTTCAAGCAATGAAGATTGACTGTCACTGTGGGCCCTGAGGGGAGGGGAAAGAGGTATTGAATAGATGGAATCAATGCAACTGTGTGGGCAATAGAAGTGTTCCCCACAAGATTATGCAAGGATGGATATTAGACATGTTAAATTACACCAAAAATGTTTAGGGGTTGATAGGCTAAAATGTAAATCATAATGTAAAACATAAGATAACTAAACATTTAGAAAATTGTATAGTCTAAAATATAAACCACAATGTAAACCCAAACGTTACCTTGTTTGAAAGCTATCGTCTCAATATCTTTATGTCAGTTTCAGTAAATATAGTATGAACATGTAAAAAGATTATTGCTGTGGAAGGGAAAAGGGTTTTATGTTGGATATGTGGGAGTACTGTATATTGTATATATGAATTACTGTGATCTAAAACTTTTGTGAAGATAAGCTTAATAATTAGGAAAAAAAAGAAAAAGAAAGGATGTAGACACTGAGGAAAAGATGGAAGAAGTTGCCTTGCTAATTTGCATACAGGGCAACCTTTATTGCAGTGATGGAAGGCAAAACATCAAAAACAAAGTTTTTGGATTTTTAAATTTTTTGATACCCCAATTTATTTTTACCTTAATTTTTCTAAATTAATATGTGTTCTATATCTAACCTTTAAACTCATCATTATATTCCATTTTACTATTAATGGAACCTGGCAATATATTGGGCTTCACTTTTCAGGAAGTTTTGGATCACAGAGAGGAATTAAACCATTTTTAAGTTTACTTTTCTTAGAAATAAACATTTCTAAAAATTTCCTGGTAGAACACCTGTTACACTGGTTTTCTAAAAGGACACTGCCAGGGAGCCAGGAGTGCCTACAACTGCAAACAGGAGAATTGCGTCTATCATCCAAGTGGAATCGAAGCAGCCTCTTGATATAGAGGTGGAGTGGACATAACCATCCATGGGTCCACAGAATGGAGGAATAGAGTATAGATTAGAGTGGACTTACTGCTACTCTATTCTGGAACTAATGTGATTAGTAATGGAGGTAAATGTAGTACTGAGATGGAGAAAGTGGCCATGGTAGCTGCTGAGGGTGGGAATGGGAAGAAGAGATGTGATGTGGGGGTATTTTCAGGACTTGGAGGTGTCCTGGGTGGTACCACAGGGACAGTTACTCGACATTGTATGTCCTCCCGTGGCCCACTGGGTGGACTGGGGGAGAGTGTAAACTGTAATGTGGACCATTGACCAAGTAGTGCAGCAGTGCTCAGAGACGTATTCACCAAGTGCAGTGAATGCCCCGTGATGATGGAGGAGGTTGTGGTTATGGGAGGAGTGGGTTGAAGGGGGTGGGGGGTATATGGGGACTTCATATTTTTTAATGTAACTTTAAAAATAAATAAATTAATTAATTAAAAATAAATAAATAAAGCAATGTTTCAGTGACAAAAAAGAAAGAAAGACATTGCCCTGGCCCTCACAAAGCAGGCAGAAATTTGGCCATCTGACTCCATTCCTCATATTCCAGGGTTGTGTGCCTTATGTAATTTATTAATGTTATTTAATGTTATCAAGCATCATACTTTGACCAATCTCTGGAGTCCTGACTTTTTTAATAGACTTCAATAGTCACAAAATCAAGAGATGTTTTGTTTTACTGAATTTAATGTGAAAATACTATTAAACTGATTAACATTTTCAGTGCCTTTTGATTATTAGTTTAAATAACATGGAAATGCTCACCTTGACAATACCATGGATATGCATTTTTGCTATCATCTCTGCCGTGTAGAGAAACTTCAGTAAAGTATCCAAAGTTAAGGTCAAATACTGAAGAGGAGAATAGTGCTCAAACGTCATTGGTGTATTCATACAAATAGAAATGACGCTGATGATGGCACAGATGCACAGCAATGAGTGAACCCACTGTAAAAAGAGTTCAACATTATTATTTGATACCACAAAATCATATCTTGAACTTGTATTGTGAACCATGTTATTTGAAAAACATTGTAATACAGAGATTAAAATACTGTACTAATATAGAGGTAAGAAAGAAGGAACGAACGTTTGTTAAGTGCGTGTAATGTACTAAATATTTTCATATTTTCAAAGCAAACTATTTTCCACATAAACACATTGAGACTCAGAACAGTTAAGGGACTTTTCCATGTTCATGCATTAATAATGTCAAAACCTAGATGTGACCCTGCTCAGGCTATCCCAAAGCCTCTAATACTTTCTGGTGCATCAGGACCCATATTGTAAAATCTTGTATTAGTATATTCCTGTACAAACTCGATTTGCTCTTATTTTTTATATGTTTTTAAAATGTTCTATGATGACTTAGAATCAGGGATCATATTATATTTGCTGTAACTTCTTCCATATCTATATGTACAACGGCCTATCCTGGTAGATCACGAGTGATTTTTAAAAGAATTGATATATAGCACTTCTCATATGTAGGAGTTTCTTTCTATTTGTAACTTTTATGCAATGTCTTGTTTTAAATATCATTTTAAAATCTTACCTCATCTTATACGTTAAAAAGATAATAATGAACTTTCACCTTTAAAAAAAAATAAAAGGACACTGATCATCTCTAAGAATGTTCATCTCATGGTATTTTCTGTGTGGGAATGGGTGGCTCCAGACTTCTCCAGGTCCCCATCTCTTTATCTCCAGTGCTTACTTGTCTAAGGACAGGAAACCACAGGCACACCTTTGTAGGAGGGCTTCACTCCATTTTATAGATGAAGAAGAATGAAAAATGTTAAGTTTTATTCAGATGGGCCTCTCATTCAAAAATAACTGTGGTGCGGAGATTAACACAGCAATTTGGGAGCAACAAGGATCCTTAAGATAGTGTGGCCTGATTCTACAGATGAGAATGCAAGCATGGTGAGAACACACATGACATTTTCAGTGTCCTGCATTAGATTAGGGTCAGAGGCACAGAGGTTAGGGATCTTGGGACCCCAGATCTCCAAATCTAGTTCAATGCTCTTGAGACCACCCTCTACACATACACATATGTGCACCTGAAGAGTATTTTAAAATTAATGCTTTTTCATTGTGGATGCTTTTGCCCTCATCTCTCTTAAGCAGTAGAAATGTGAGAAAGTCAATGCTTTTGAGCTGATCTGTCCCTTAGCATCTTGCCTTGCAATATATACAATTGTCTATTTGTCTGCAAGAGTCTCCATGACACTGTTGATTCTTATAACTGCTTCAATCCCTAAAATTGTCCAAGAGATCAACATCATTCTCTTGTGAGACCCACTTTATATCCAGAGGGAAGCTAACTTTGGACTGAGCAAGTTGAATTTGGAAGTATGTCACTGCTCCATTTTAAGTTAATGGGGCCTTAAATGAAATAAAGAAAATACAGTGTGGTTGAGCCCAGATAATATCGAGGGTGTGATTAGAACTCTGTCAGATTTAATACAGAGCCTACAAGAGAGAATCAGACTTCGGACTTTGGACATCTGACTGTTTTGGGTGAGATGAGAGAGAAGACATTTTTAACATGATCTGTGTATGGTCGCTGAAAATAGGGATGAACAGATATCTCCTCCTCATCATCATTATAAGAAGAAAGAGGAAGAGGAGAAGGAGAAATCCCATTTATTGAGGGCTTATTGTACGCTAGGCCTGAATTAAAAACCCTTTTTCTATGCTATTGCTTTTTTACCTTTGTGATAACCCTAAGTATAGTCAATCCCCAGATGAGGAAAATCAGAGGTTATATAATGTAGTCACACAGCTTGTAAATGACAAAGCTGGGAGCTAGCTTTTTAAAGCAGGTACTTTCATTTCTTTCTAGAATATAAGCTCCATGAGAGTAGGGATTTTTTTCCTCTTTGTTTACTGCAGAATCCTAGGGCTTAGAACAATGCTTGGCATTACAATCAGGAAACCCTCACAGTCTGGTTTCTATCCCTCAACAGATAATAACAGTGTTGAGCACCATTATTTATGTTTTCTCTGGATGATGAGGCTGCCAGATTTTTTAGTCAAAACTATAAAATATTCCTACCAGTAGCAACAACCAGAGGGAAGAATAAAACTTAACTAGGATGCATTATCTGAACAGACCCACAAAACCAGAGTGGCTGCTAGTCTGTCTTCTTAAGCCCATGCTAATGCTGTGAGCAGAATGTGGAGGAATGTCAAACTGAGCAGAGGTCAGCTGCCAGAACAGTGGTTAGATGCATTTGCAAGACAAGGCCTTATGAAAGGGCAATCCAACACAGACTGCTTCCATGGAGAGAACAGGGATTCTGGGAAAAGCATCTCTCTTACTCTCCATTCCCAGAATTTAAGATAATGGTAATTGCATACAAAGCATTTTGAAGAGTTACTTAATGCCAATCTGCCAAATGGGATTCCTCAACTCTCTGACTCCTATGTTTCATCTAAATGGGCACAGACTGTGAACTGTGATAGAAACTGTGATTGAAGGGTTCATGAATCACTGCAGGCTCTTGTACCTTGATTTGTATGGACAACTCTGAAATTTTTCCAGAGAGTAGCTAGTTTCCTAGGGAAAAGAATCAGCATGATTGTGAATTAGATTCTGAATCCACAGGGGAAGAACTTGTACAACAGAGATGGGACAGACTAAGCATAATCTCTGGCCAATGATGGGGATGAGGAGGTAGAATTTGGCCGTTGTCTCAACTGTAATTTGAAAGCTTTAATTCTAGTATCAGACCCATACTGATATACACAAACACACACTCACACACACACAAATAGATACCCACATACATAATAATGAATTAATTGAATATATTTCATTTCAGTTATTTTAAGGGTTAGGGAAAATGTATGACCCATTATACATTATAATAGTGGATTTAAGTGTTTTGTATCCTCTCTATATAAGAAATATTAAGGGTGAAAATGCATCATTTCCATTAAAAATAGTACAAAATTCAGAGGGGTGGTGGACTTGGCCAAGTGGTTAGGGCGTCCGTCTACCACATGGGAGGTCTGCGGTTCAAACCCTGGGCCTCATTGACCCGTGTAGAGCTGGCCCATGCGCAGTGCTGATGCGTGCAAGGAGTGCTGTGCCACGCAGGGGTGTCCCCCATAGAGGGGAGCCCCATGCACAAGGAGCACACCCTGTAAGGAGCGCCGCCCAGCGCGAAAGAAAGTGTGGCCTGCCCAGGAATGGCACCGCACACACGGAGTGCTGACACAACAAGATGATGCAACAAAGATATACACAGATTCCTGTGCCACTGACAACAACAGAAGCGGACAAAGAAAAGGCAGCAAACAGACATAGAGAACAAACAACTGGGGTGGGTGGGGGAGGGGAGAGAAATAAATAAATAAATAAATCTTTTAAAAAAATAGTACAAAATTCAAAGGAATCTATATGAAAATTTTTTAAATTTATATACTTAAAAATGTATTTGTCAAAGAATATAAATAAGCAATTCATAAAAGAAGAAAGTAAATTGGCAAGTTACTTATGAAGAATTTCTGAACCTCACTGGTTGCCTCTGAGATGCAAAGTAAGAAAACAAAATACTATTTTTCAGCAAACTTATGGGAAAAATAGAATATGTTAATAACATCTTATAATAAACACAATATGGGAAAATGGCAGTATAAAATGTCAAATTGTATAAATTGTTATATTTTATGGTAAGTAATTAAGCAATATCTTAAAGGTGAAAATGACCATATACTCTGATATAGCAATCACCTTTTTGGGTTGTATTCTACAGAGAAAAAAAATACCAGGAGAAGATCATATCCTGGATCATAAAAGAGGTCTTCAAAGAATTTGGAAGAATTGAAATGATAAATATATTCTATGACAAAAGTGAATTAAATTAGAAATCAATATAAGAAAAATGTCAGGAATGTCACCAAACACTCCTAAATAACGTGGTCAAAGAGAAATCACAAGAGATTAAAAATATTTTGAATTGAATAAAAATGAATACATAAAATATCAAAATTCATGGGATGCAGTTATCAAGATTTGTATGAAGTTTATGACATAGAAAACGAATATATAAAAAAGGTCTCAAATATGTGATCTAAGCTTATACCATATGAAACTAGAAAAAGGGAAGGACAAATAAGCAGAAGGAAGGAAATAAAAACAAGAGCTGATTAAGACAAACATAAAAAACATTCCCATTTAAGGATAAATGTATGGGGATATTTTAAAATCAAAAACAAAAATCAAAATAAAACCATGAGGTGGCTGTCCCAGAAGGAAAAGAGAAGGGAAAAGGGGCAGAAGGAATATTTAAAGAAATAATGGTAGAAAATTTCCCAACCCTATTGAAGGACATAGATATCCCTGTCCAAGAAACACAACGTACTCCCATTCAAAAAAATCCAAATAGACCAACTCCAAGACACATACTCATCAGAATGTCAAGGGGCAAGACAAAGAGAGAATTCTGACAGTAGCAAGAGAAAAGCAGTGCATAACATATAAGGGATATCCAGTACAGATTAAGTGCTGATTTCTCACCAGAAACCGTGGAGGCAAGAAGTCAGTGGTCTTATATATTTAAGACACTACAAGAGAAAAACTTCCAGCCAAGAATCTTATATCCAGCAAGACTGTCTTTCAAAAATGAGGGCAAAATTAGAATATTCACAGATAAACAGAAACTGAGAGAATTTCTAAGCAAGAGACCAGATTTTCAGGAAATCCTAAAGGGTGTGTTAAGGCCTGAAAAGAAAAGACAGGAGAGAGGGGCCTGGAAGAGAGTCTAGAAATGAAGATTATATCAATAAAAATAACCAAACATGTCAAAAGGGTGGTGAAAATAAAATATGACAGGTAGAACTCAAATAATCAGGAATAAACTTAACCAATGATGTAACGCATTTGTATTCAGGAAACTGCAATTCAGTGTCAAAAGAAATAAAAAAAGACTTAAATAACTGGAAGAATATTCCATGCTCATGGATTGGAAGACTAAATATCATTAAGATGTCAAGTCTACTCAAATTGTTACACAGATTTAATGCAATCCCGATAAAAATTCCACCAGCATTAAAGAAAAAATTGAAAACACGATCATTAAATTTATTTGGAAGGGTAAGGAGTCCTGAATAGCCAGAAACATCATAAAAAGGAAAAGTGAACCCTCATCTCCAGACTTTAAATCATAATAATACCTACCTATAGTGGTAAAAACAACATGTTATTGGCCTAAAGACAGACACAATAGACCAATGGAACCACCAAAGTTATGGTTCAGAAACAGACCCTCGCAGGTATGGTCAAGTGATTTTTGACTAGCCTGTCAAAATCACACAGCTCGGGCAGAACAATTCATTCAACAAATGGTGCTGAAAGAATTGGACATCCACAGCTGAAAGAAGGAAAAAGGACCCCTATCTTACACCTTATCCAAAAACTAACTCAAAATGAATAAAAAAACTAAAAATAAAAGCAAGAACTATAAAACTTCTAGAAGAAATTATTGGAAAATATTTTCAAGACCTGGTAGAGGTGGTGGATTCTTAAAGGAGATAAGAGAAGGACTGAGTTGACTACTGATGTTTAATATATTTAGAAGTTTTAATTAACTTTAAAATTGTGGAAATGTACAGAGTGGATGGTAACACACAGTGAGTAACAGCTAGTTTATAAATGGGGATGTGACTGATAATGGGAGTCTAGATATGTAAATGCCAATTGACAGAATGCTTGAGAATAATCTAGGAACTGGATAGCACAGTAAGCCAAGAGGTGGGTGAGAATTGTGGTTGATAGTACAGATGCAAGAGTGTCCTTTGTTAGCTAGAACAAATGTATATCACTACTGCAGGGTGTTGGGAATGTGGAGAAGCATGGGAAAAATACAGCTGGAGTGACCTATGGGCTGTGGTTAGTAGTAATAATATTCTTGCATCTGTGCAAAAGATGTACTGTGTTGATACTGAGGCAGTATGGAAAATGTGAGCCAAATGTACACTATGGACATGGCAATAATCAGATGATATTATTTTATCTGTAGCAAATTATGGAGGCGTGTTTTTTGGGAACTCTGCACATGTGCATGATTGTTTTATAAGTTTACAACTTCTGTTATAAAAAAATATATTTAAAAAATAATAATAGGGTGGGTTGGGTGAAAAACACACCAAATGTAAGATAAGAGCTATGATTAGTAGTAAGATTTTGACAGTGTTCTTTCATAGTTTGTAACAAACGTCTCAGGACAATGCAAGGTGTTGATGGAGGGTTGAGGAATGGGACCCCTGTATGACATTATGCATGTTTGCTTTGTAAGTTCACAACTTTCACTATACACTTAATTGTTTATGTATGTTCATATATAAATGGTATAAAAATAATTGGATTGGTTAGGGGAAAAATACTTTGTTTAGTAGTAATATTTTGACAACAGTAGTAATATTTTGACAATGTTCTTTAATCATTAGTTAAAAAGGTTTAAGAACAATGCAAGTTATTGATGATAGGGTGAGATGTTATATATGTTTGTTTGATGTTATATATGTTTGTTTTGTAAGCTCACAACTATTATACATTTATTGTTTATGTATGTTTATGTATGAGTGATATATTTCAATAAATTAAAAAAAAAACAAAAACAAAACCATGAGGGAAGGGGATGTGGCTCAACTAATAGAGTGCTCGCCTACTATGTAGGAGGTCCAGGGTTTGATACCCAGGGCTTCCTGGCCCATGTGAGGAGCCAGCCCATGCGCAGTGCTGTGGTACACAAGGAATTGCCATGCCATGCAGGGGTGTCCCCCACGTAGGGGAGCCCCACGTTCAAGGAGTGCGCCCTGCAAGGAGAGCTATGAAAAACGCTGTACATACAAAGACCTGGTGCAGCAATATGATACAACTAAAAAGAGGCACATGTCAGTGCTGCCTGACAAGAATGCAAGCTGACACAAAAGAACACACAGTGAATGGACACAGAGAGCAGACAACTGGGGGGTTGAATGAATAAAATCTTTAAAAATAAAAAAATAAATCCATGGCTGTATTCTGATTATCCATCCCTATCGAATCATTGAGTGCATATGGTACAATGTATGCAGAATCATGTACTATTTTTAAGAATTAAACCCATATTGTTGGTCTGGAGGTATAGCCATAATATTTTGCGACTTTCCAAAGGGATATGTGTAGTCTATCTCCCTCTTATTATTAGGAGAAAGTAAACCCCATCTATGGAAGTATACTGAAGAAGATATTAATACTTTTACTCTCAGAATGCTGAGATTAAAGGAGGAGGGGTCAAGGAAAGTTAAATTTTTTTATTAATATATCTGTGTATCATTTGGTTTTTTACAAAATCATACTACTTTTACAATTTAAAAAATCTAATAAAGTTCAAGAAAGAAAAATACCAACTAACGTTGCTTCTCTATTTTCATATTACTACTGACAAATAATCATTTATATCATTCCGAAACTCTATCATATTGCACTTTAGTTGTTTGAATGACTGCCTCTTACTAGATCATAAACTATAAGAATGCAGGGCAGAATTTTATTCATCTTTGAATCTCTGGGAACATTTATCAATAATTTGTTGATTGCTAACTCAGTGTTAGCTACCGGTCAAGTAGTAGACATGTTTTCCTGTACATGAAAACATTGCATGGCTTCTTAATTACTGAATTGAGTTCAGGTATGTTATTTCAGGGGCAGAAGGAAGAAGGCATTAAATGAATATACCACTTTCCCTTATAAAAAAATGTTTCTAAAAACAACCAAATTATAATATCTTATCTGTCCTCTTATAATCTGGTTTAAAGTGGGAATTTGGCTCTGCAAATTGAGTGTGAAAATGAGATTTGAGAAATGAGAAATTACATAAAAGTCCAATTTAAATGGGTTTAAAAAGAAGCCATATGTTCTCTATCTGATGCTCTCTGCCCCCTCCCACATCCTTAAGAATACAATTTAAGATCAAGCCTAGTAAAAATTACAAGCTACTTTCAGTAGAATTCACGTTTTGACAAACTTTAAATATGTGAACCTGTCAGTCTCCAGACAGAGGCCAGATCCTTACAAGTCAATGTGCGAAAATTAAGTTTAACCCTGGAGATGGATCATGAGCTCTTTCAAAGCCAACAATCCATGTAGCCCTGAAGAGGCCCTACTGTGTTCACAGTCACAATCAGTATCTCTAACCCCTGTTTCCTAACAGGCATGTGGTCACAAGATGAAAAGCCAGTAACCCACTCCCCAAATATAGCATAGTAGATGAAAGTATAAATTCTGGAGTTTGTCTGGTTTTAAAATCCAAGCCTAGTCATTAATGGTCTTTGTGACCTTCGGTATATTATAAAAGCTCATTGTGTCTCAGTTTCCACATCTATAGAAGGAGAAAGTATCTGAGGAGTCTGTTCTAGGCCCAAAGTCTCTGGTTTGACCTTTCAGGACCACAGGCAATTACTAGACTTTGTCTGGCAGGCCTCAAGGGTGGAATCTGCCCTTCCTCCACCAGACTGGGCGCACCACTCAATGCATTGTGGTTTTCTGGAGGGAGCTGCAATCAATGACACAGGCTCCCCTGGTCCCAGCCATGCTCATATGAATAGCTGCATTCCTAGCACTGGAACCCCTTTGGAGTCTACCTGTCAGGAACCTCAACTGAGGCCCTTCCCAGCTGCCTCCACTGAGACTTCCCTGTTGATGGATTTGACTGAGACCATTTTCTCCACTTTGACTCAGTATTTTTCAACTCCCTCTCTCCCAGTCTCCGGGTCCATAAAAAAGGCAGCAGGAGCCTTTAGTTCGAGAGATTTCCTTCTGCCTGTTGCCCAGCTTGGTTCTCTGGGGAAAACTGGCACCCTGGGGAGCTGGTGTCTCTCTTTTTTGGCTTCTTGCTCACACTGTTGCAGAAAAAGAATAAAGGCTAGATTGCTATTTTCAGTTTGGCTCCTTGTCCTAACTCATCACCTTGATACCTGAAAGGTCACCAGTTACGCCGGTTTAATGAGTTGATATCTGTCAATTACTTGAAACAACCCGTGGTTCATGAGAAATATTTGATAAAGACAGAAGAATACTATGCCTGGTAAGCCAGTTGGCTACCTTTACATCTCTGTTAGAGAACGTGTCAGATGGGCATTGTGGGGTGGGAGTTGGAAAGCATCACCTTGCTCCTGACTTAACCTGCCCCATTTAGTATTGATCTTTTTACCTGTCCGTGTGTTGTCAGAGGTGACTACACCAGGAACATCAGCTAAAGAAACTTCGAAACGAAATTGCTTGAAGAAGAAAATGTAAATGAGTCTACCTCATGCCAAATTTCTTCATTCTAGGATTCTGGGGCTGGAACTTTGTCACAAATTTGAGCAACGGTGTTATAAAACAGACTGACAAGGCTGTGAATTGCAACACTACATCAAGCTGGAGTCCTAAGCTGTTATACTTTTTTTTTTTTTTTTTTTTGCTTTGGGTTTTTACCCCATATGCTTACCATTTCTGCAGACATACTTTCATGCCTTGAGATTTCTATTCTTCAGGGGGAAAGTACTAGACTTTAAATTGGTCAGGATTTTGCTAAGTCTTAGGGTGAAGGAGTTACGACATTTGGGAATTAGCAGGGAGAGAGCCGAAGGAAGAAAATCTATGTCTCTCTCTGTTTTGTTCCCTTTCTGGAATCTGCCTGTACTGGAATTATTCAAGCCTGTTTCATTTATTTCCATTATATTGTGAGCTTCAGAGGTAGAAACTATGTCTTGTTCCTCTTTGAGCAATAAATAATAACCATAATAATCTTAATAGGTAATATTAGCTACATATCAGGTATTGTGCCAAGTGCTTTGCACGTGTTATTTCATTTAAACCTTGCAATCATCGTAGCTGTTACTTTGATTCCATTTTAATAGATGGTGAGGCTGACTCTTAGAAAGGTAAATTAACTAGCTCATAGTCACATGGTTAAGTGGCATAGTCAGGTCTGGGACCAAATTTACCAATTTCAAAGCACACGCACTTGATCAGTACCTTGTGGTCCTCACCTACGATATACCATAATGCCAGCAACCTAGTAGGAGTTCAAAAAATGAATGTTCTTGTGTAGTGCTGATGTGCGCAAGGAATGCTATGCCACGCAGGGGTGTCCTCCGCATAGGGGAGCCCCATGTGCAAGGAGTGCACCCTGTAAGGAGAGCCACCCAGGGCGACAGAAAATGCAGCCTGCCTAAGAATGGCGCTGCCCACATGGAGAGCTGACACAACAAGATAATGCAACAAAAAGAAACACAGATTCTTGTGCCACTGACAACAACAGAAGCGGACAAAGAAGATGATGCAGCAAACAGACACAGAGAACAGACAACTTGGGCGGGGAGGGGAAATAAATAAAAAAGTAAATATTAAAAAAAAGAATGTTCTTTCTTTGAAAGGCAGCTGTATAAAATTGACAAGACTTAGAGAAGCATATAGTAGAAGTTCAATAGGGTAGTTTGCTTCTCCACCCTTTAAAAATTGTGTATATTATTTCTCTGTATAATTTCAGTTATTAAAATGTACTAGTTTTTATGTTTAAAAACCATTTTGAATAATTGTCAACAGAGAGTTGATTGTATCATACTTGCAAAGATTGTGGAGAAAACACTTTCAAACCACATTTGACTGACATTTCTGACCAGATGATCTTGTTTGATAATGGATAACCATGGCGTCAGGGGAGCATAGGACATGTGGTTGAGAGGACTGGGCTTGGGTCCTGGATCAGCTGTTTACCTTCCATGGTCCTCAGGCCAGTGATTTGACATCTTGGTCTTAATTTCCTTGTCTGTGAAAGAGTTAATGCACCTTATAAAAGAGAGGATCACTCTAATTGGCATATATGAGAGCATCATAAATCATAAGGTGCTCAACCCATGGAAGCCACAGTCAGGTTTCTTTTCTTTCTAGTTGCTAAGGCATTGGGAACAGTGAAGATTCTTGTACTTGATGAACCCTGGAGCGTAGATCACAGATATACAAGGCAGATGACAGAAGTATACAAGAAGAATAAGAAAGAGGCATATTTCTCTGCAATGATGCAAAATGTAGTGCTATCACTCCTTTGACCAATCACACTGCCCCTTTTCTGACCTGCTGGATATAACTGGCAGTTTGGCAGGGGAAGAGAGGGAGAGAGGAGAACAATGGAGGCTTAACTCCAGGAATGAAGGAGTTAGATTTTTGAAGAGTTCCTAAAATGGTCTGAAAGTATAAAAGGAATGTTTACCCAGGCATAGCTTTTATTGAGTATGATGGCGCATTTTAGTTAGCTCTAGTTTTACCTTCATGAAACTCAGGTATATTTTGTAGATTGTAATCAGGTAGACCATTGCATTTGTACCCAAATATGGCAGACAGTCATGAAAGACAACCACTTGTATGAAGACTTGAGAAGCATGAATTTATCTCTTTTGTTCTTAAGATCATCTCATAAAGGAATCCCCATGCCCCCACCCCCACTGTTCAAACCCTTTCTCTGCTCTCTTTCCCGCTGCAAATATAATTCACTCTGCATGGTTCAGATTTGCTAACTTGGAATTTTCAGTAAGAAAGAATATTTTAAATACAAGTCTTGCTGAGTCTAAATATCTCCCTTCATTCCCACTCCCACACCGAAGAGGCTTTGCTGGAGAGGGAAACTTACTTTCTTCCCAACTGAAACTCGCTAGTCTACCTATGTGGAATTAGGAGTTGGAAGAGATGACTATCATTTTAAGATCAAAGTGATGATAAAATAGAATTGACTAATGGCCATTTCACATTTGGAATTAATAATGAAAGAACCTCTCCTACCTTGTAAGAAGAGTTATATCTCTATTGGAAAAAGGCTATTGGTGATTTACATGTATCCCAACCATGCCATTAGTCTCAGTTGAATTCTTAGTTTTTAAAAGGATATGAAAAAATGCTGGTAGGACTGGTGTACAAGAAATCAACAATGATGGTAATGAAAAAGGCATTTCATTGTCCGAAGATCATATATTCTTTTCCATTGGATCTTTCTTCCGATGAATTGAAAAAAAGAAAAGTGACTGAATGTAAATTCTCAGACGTGAGAAAAAAAGGCTTCAACTAAAGTGTCCAGTCCCTCTACCCTGATAAGTTCCTTCTGGCAGGTTGGCATTACTGATTGATCATGGCTTCAGAATCCCCTCTTTTCTTGCTTGGAAATTTAACCTTCAGATTTTAGTAGCAATGAAGATTGACTTTGGGCTTCTCCTAGAACAGTCAGAGTAATTCAAGGAGGAGAAATGCAGATCCTATCCCAATGTGTAAATAAGGAAAATGATTTAGAAACCTGTTTTCAGAGAGCAGTTTTAACCATATTATAGTTCAAAATTGGATGCTCTTTTTGAAACAGGGTGAAATTTGATCCCTTTGTCAATGACAATAGAGGGTTCATTGCCCACATGACTGAAGCTTGTGTGTGGTAGATGATTCCTCAAAATTTCTCAGCAGTTATAAGGCAAATAAAATCAACTCTAGGATAATGTGATTGTGAAGAAACTCAAGACTTAAGAAGTGCAGTGTGCACTTCTGCCTTCAGCAAAGAGCCTGACTTGACCATTACAGGCCCACAGCTTTCCTCTGATGTATCTAATAAGAGGACTTCCCGCATCTTGCAGTTCAAGTTTATCCCTTATTTTAGGACTACAGAAAGCCTCCTGAGGCCACCTAATTGGCCACATTGCCTTCCAGTGTGCCTATCCATTTGTCATGTTGCAATTTAAGCCCAATTTCTCATTGTGCTGCCTTAGTGTGGAAGACAAGCCTCTTTCCTCTGTATTATAAATCCCCCTCACCAGAAGGCAATTCTGAAAGTAGTTTTCAGATTTTGTTTTTGTTTTTTTCTTCTTCTTCAGGCCAGGTAATCTCAAATTCTGTAAGCTTTTTGTCTCACAGACCCTGCTTTCTATCTCATAATTCATTCTATGATTGGTTGTGGCTTTATAAGATTTTTCTAAAGTTTTGGTGGGGCCTAACCAAAGGCAACCGTGATAAATATATCTCAACAACGTAAGTCCTCTTTTCCCCAAAGGCTCTCTGGTAACTGAGCTGCTGAGACTTGAAGTGTCTAAAATCATTGAAGAAACTCATTAGCCCCTGTCTCCAAAGGCATCCCCTGTGGAAGTGCATAAGGTAACTGGAATGGAAGGAAAAGAGTTATTCACAAAATCTATGTTACAGATGAAATTTTTAGATTAGCTAGCTGACAGCATGGAACAGGAGGAGGAAATGCAGTGCAAAGAGTTCTGGACTTGAAGTCCGCAAGGTGTAGCATTTTCACCATTGCACTCACCAGTGGAGTGATCTGGGGCAAGTATCTAAGACTCCATTCTCATTTGCATCAAGAGGATTCTACATAAGTAATATTTACAATGAAATTTGGAATTCCATCACTTAATATCAAGCAGAGATCTAAGAGGCCAAACACAGATTACATTTCCAAAGTGAATAGGGTTAATTAAGGCCATAGCAGAGGATGCTTTGTATTTTTAGGGGGGCTGCAGTGGAGGAGACCTGTGAACACTGGGGTGTAGAATGAAGGCTATGGATGCCTGGAAACGGGGTGTGCAGTAATAGTGGATAGTGGGTTAAGATTTTCTTTAGGGCCTCAGCCAGTGCAGAAGAGGATGTCTGAACTCTTCTTTCCTTCCTTACATAAGCCCAGCTGTGCTGAAATAGATCTCAATGATACTGAGGACATTTAGTGTCTGCCTAATATGTTCCTTTGAGGAAAATCTTATTTGTCAAAAGCAAAATCTTCTTCTCCTCTGGGGTAGGCAAGATAATAAATATCTTGGCAGAAATGTTAATCACTATCAAGTCTATAGTAAACCCAAGGGACAATTAGGATTTATCTTACCATTAATTTCAAAACGCATAACTCATAGAGTTCAGAAACCATACAAGTGGGTTTTTTTCATTTATTTTTTTTATTAGAGAAGTTACAAGTTTACAGAAAATTCATGAAGAAAATACAGAGATCCCATATACCCGCACTCACTCAAACACACACACTCACACACACACACACACAATCCTCCGCATCACTAGCACTATGCACCAGAGTGGCACACCCATTATGACTGATGAAACAACATCACTGTAGTTATACAGTCCATAGCTTACATTATAGCTCACAGTGTTGTACAGTCCTGTGTTTTTGAATATTTTCATTCTAGTAGCACATTCATAACCCACAATTTCTCCTTTTCAACCACATATAAACACACAATTAACGCAACTAAGTGGTACCAATTCATTCACAACGTTGTGACACCATCACCACAGTTGACAACCAAAACTTTTCCATCACCCCAAATAGAAACTCTGTATGGATTAAGCATTTACTCCCCATTTCCTACCCCCCATGCTGGCCCCTGGTACTTGTTTCTGAATCTATGAATGTGCTTATTCAAATTATTTCGTATTAGTGAGATCATGCAATATTTGTCCTTTTGTGTCTGGCTTATTTCATTCAACATGATGTCTTCAAACTTCATCCATGTTGTCACATTATCAAAACTTCAGTCCTTCTAATGGTTGAATAATATTCCATTAAATGTGTGTACCACACTTTTTATATATCCATGCATCTGTTAATGAATACTTTGCTTGCTTCCATCTTTTGGCAATTGTGAATAATGCCACTAAGACCATCAATTGAAAATATCTGTTTGAGTCCTTGTTTTCATTTTTTTGGATATATACATAGTTACAGGATTGCCAGGTCATACAGCAATTCTATATTAGCTTTCTGAGGAACTGCCAAACTGGTTTTTATTCCCACCATTTTATATTCCCACCAGCAACAAGTGGTCCTAGTTTTCCATATCCTATTTAACACTTGTTATTTTCCATTTTTTAATAGTAGTAATTCTAATGGGTATAGAAATGTATTTCATTTTACTTTTAATTTGTATTTCCCTAATGTCTAATGATGTTAAGTATTGTTTCATGTGCTTTTGGTCAGTTTAATATTTTCTTTACAGAAATGCATATACAAGTTTTTTGCCCACTTTTTAATTGGTTTGTTTGCCTTTCTGTCGTTGAGCCATGGGATTTTATATATATTATGGATATTAAACTCTTATCAGATAAGTGGTTTTTAATATTTTTTCCCATTCTGTAGGTTGTGTTTTTATTTTCATAACAAAGTCCTTTAATGTATAAAAGTCTTTAATTTAGATGAAGTATCATTTATATTTTTGGTGTAAAGTCTAAGAATATTTTTATTGGAGATACATTGTTTTGTTTCTTATATTTAGATTTTTGATACATTTTGAGTTAATATTTGCATATTGTGTGAGGTAGGGGTCCACCTTCATTCTTTGGTATGTAACTATCCAGTTTTCCCAGAATCACTACTTGAAGAGATTGTTCTTTCCCCATTGAGTGGACTTGACACCCTTGGCAAAATTCAGTTGGTCATAGATAGGAGAGTTTATTTCTAAACTCTCAGTTGGATTCCATTGGTCTATATATCTGTCCTTGTGCCAATGTTTTGTTTTGATTACTGTAAATTTTAATATGTTTTAAAATTGGACATGTGAGACTTACAAATTTATTCTTTTTTAAGATAGTTTTGCCCATTCAGGGCTCCTTCCCTTTGCATATAAATTTGATAATTGGCTTTTCTATTTCCGGAAAGAAGGCTATTGAACTTCTAATTGGGATTGTGTTGAATCTGTAAATTCCTTTGGGTAAAATTGATATTATAATGATATTCTTCCATTTATTTAGGTCTTCTTTTAGTTATTTCTGAAATATTTTGTAGTTTGCATGTACAAGTCCTTTAGATAGTTAAATTTATTCCTAGATATTTGGTTCTTTATTTGCTGTTTCAAATGAAAATTTGTCTTGATTTCCTCTTCAGATTGCTCATTACTAGTATATAAAAACACTACTGATTATTGCATGTTGATTTTGTACCCTGCCATTTTACTGAGTTTGTTTATTAGTTCTCATAGCTTTGCCTTGTGGAATGTTCAGGAGTTTATATATACCAGATCATGTCATCTACAAATAGAGAAGGTTTTGATTCTTCTTTGATAACTTGGATGCCTTTTATTTCTTTTTCATGCCTAATTGCTCCAGTTACAACTTCCAGTGCAATGTTGAATAATAGTGGTGACAATGGGCATCCCTGCCTTTTTCCTGATCTTAGAGGAAAAACTTTTTGTTTTTCATCATTGAGTATGATGTTAGCTGTGAGTTTTTATATATGCCCTTTATTATGTTGAGGAAGTTTCCATCTATTCCTAGTTCTCTGAGTGTTTTTGTTAAGAAGTGGTGCTGGATTTTGTCAATTGCATTTTCTGCATCCATAGAGACGATCATGTGATTTCCCCCCCTTTATTCTAATAATTATATGAATTGTTTTCCTTATGTTGAACCATCCTTGTATAACTGAGAAAATCCCATTTGATCACGGTTTGTAATTCTTTTAATGTGCTGTTGGATTGAGTTTGCTAGTTTAGAATTTGGCATTACTATTTGTAAGAGATATTGATCTGCTATTTTCTTTTTTCATTTTATCTTTTCTGACGTTGGTATGAGCATGATTTGGCCTCAGAAAGAGGAAGCGGTTCCTCTTCTTCAACTTTTTGGAAGGATATGAGCAGGATTGATGTTAATTCTTCTTGGAATATTTGGTAAAATTCTCCAGTGAAGTCATCTGTTTCTGGGCTTTGCTTTATTGGGAGGTTTTTGATTACTGATTCAATCTCTTTGTTAGTTACTGGTCTGTTGAGATCTTCTATTTCTTGAGTTAGTGTAGGTAGTTGTGTGTTTCTAGGGATTTGTCCATTTCATCTCAGCCATCTAATTCATTGGCATATAGTTGTCCAAGCTATCCTCTTATAATCCTTTTAATTTCTGTGGGGTTGGTAGTAATGTCCCCCCTTTCATTACTGATTTTATTTATTTGCGTCTATTCTCTCTTTTTATTTTCTTTGTCATTTCTTGCTAAAGGTTTATTGATCTTATTTATCTTTTCAAATATCTTTTTATTTCATTGAGTCTCTCTAATTTTATTCTCTACTTTATCTCCACTCTAATCTTTATTTCCTTCCTTCTGATCACTTTGGGTTCAATTTGCTCTTCTTTTTCTAGATCCTCTAGGTGAAAGGTTAGTTCTTTGATTTGAGATCTTTCTTCTTTTTAATGTAAGCATAAGCATTTAGAGCTTAAATTCCCTTGTCAGCACTGTGTTTGCTGCACCTATAAGGTTTGGTATGTTGTGTTTTAATTTTCATTCTTCTCAAAATATTTCCTAATTTCTCTTGTGATTTATTCTTAGACCATTGGTTTTTTTTTTTAAACAGATGTTTATTTGTTTTTAAAAGATACAGAGAGCACACAAATATTACATTAAAAAATGTAAGAGGTTCCCATATACCCCACTCCCCCCACTCCCCACTCCTCCCACATCAACAAATTCTTTCATTAGCATGGTATATTCATTGCATTTGATGAATACATTTTGGAGCACTGCTACACAACATGGATTATAGTTTACATTGTAGTTTATACTCTCTTCCAGCCCATTCAATGGCTTATGGCAGGATATATAATGTCCTGCATCTGTCCCTGAAATATCATTCAGGACGACTTCAAGTTCCAAAAATGTCCTTATATCACACCTCTTTTTCCCTCTCCTTGCCTTCAGCAGCTCCAGTGGCCCCTGTCTCCACATCAATGATATAATTTCTTCCATTGCTAGAGTCACAATAATTCTATAGTAGAATACCAGTAAGTTCACTCTAATCCATATTTTATTTCTCTATCCAGAGGACACTAGGATGGCGATGCCCACTCCACCTCTAAATCAAAAGGGGGCTTAGATCCCACATGGCTAATGGATGAGATTCCCCTGCTTGCAGTTGTAAACTCTTTCAGTTCCTTGGTGTGGTGGTTGACCATCCTCACCCCTTGTTAGCTGACCTGGGTAAGGCCAATGAACTGGAGAGTAGGTGTTGCAACTCTGCTGAGGCTCAGGGCCCAGCTGGCACATGGACAATCCAGAGATTCAAGTCTCCTGGGCATATACCAACCCCATGCCAACCACAGTTTCAGTAAAAGGGACAGAAGAAGTGCACATGGGAGATTGGCAAGTACATGGTTGAAACTATAAAGTTGCGAAAACTCTTTAGAAGATATAATAAGGAAGGGTTACTGACCCATTGGTTTTTTAAGGGTGTGTTGTTTAATTTCCATATATTTGTGAAATTTTCAGTTCTCTCTTTGCTTTTCATTTTTAGCTCCTGTCCATTGTAGTCAGAGAAGATACATTGAGTGATTTCAATATTTTAAAATTAATTGAAACCTATTTTGTGACCTAAAATATTGTTTATCCTGGAGAATGATCCATGTGCCCTAGAGTAAAATGTGTGTTCTGTTTCCATTGGGTGAGATATTCTGTATATGTCTCTTAGGTCTAGTCTTAAAAATAGGTCATTATTGACTTTCTGTTTGGATGTTCTGTCCATTATTGAAAGTGATGTATTGAAATTTCCTACTATTAATGTAGAACTGTCCATTTCTCCCTTGAAATCTGGTAATATTTGCTTCCTATACTTTGGGGATCTGCCATTAGGTACATATATATTTATAATTGTTATATCTTCTTCTTGAGTTGACTCCTTTAGCAATGCACAGTGGCCTTCTTAGCCCTTCATAATAGTTTTTAACTTAAAGTCACTGTTTCTATTCCCTTCCTCTCCCCACCTCAGTTTTGTTGATCTGGAAATGTCTTAATCTCTATCTCATTTTTGAAAGAAAGTCTCAGCAGACATAAAAATCTTGGTTAGCAATTGATTTTTTTCAGCACTTTAAATATTTCATCTCACTGCCTTCTTGCCTCCATGGGTTTTAATGAGAAATGGCCACTTAATCTTATTGGGATTCCCTCATACACAACTCATTGCTTTTCTCTTGCAGCTTTTGGAACTCCCTTCTTGTTCTCAGCATTTGACAGTTTGATTACTATGTGTCTAGGCATTGCTCTCTTCAAGTTTATCTGGTTTGGAGTTCTTTGGGCTTCTTACACATGTATATTCATGTCTGTTATTAAATTTGGGAAGTTTTCTGCCATTATTTCTTTGAATCTTCTTTCTGCCTCTCTCTCTCAGACAAGACTGGGTAGGAGATTGGACTCTGTCATTTAATAGGAGTATGAGCTTAGGTAAGACCTGGGCTTTTCCAAATTGTCTATGCTTATCTGTCAAATGGTGAAAATAATAACAATAGTATCTATTTCATAGGGTTGTTATGTAGATTGAAAAATAAAAAGTACTTAGTCCAACACCTGGCATATGATAAGTGCCCAACAAGTGATAATTATCATTTTCCTTTTCATCATCTTCCTTATGAAGTTCATCTTCCAAGACCATAAAGTGATAATATTGTGATCCCAAAGTGTGAAGTACCTCTGGGAAGAGAGGAGCAGTCTTATAATATGCTTCTCATTATTGACTGCTGGACATGTCATTTGAAAATGTCCTGGAATGTGTCAAATATGAATCTCACAGAAATAGATAGAGGACTGCTTTAGGCTAGATTCCCAAGCCAGGCCAGTGTCTGATATTAAAGTTTCCCACAGTTATACTAAAGTATTATTGCTATATCTTGCTTTGAAAACAGAAACTGTGACCCATTTCCTTAAAATGCTTTTAGGCTATGCTGATTGGGCCAACCAAACTTCTCATTTTCTGGTGGAATCATGGTTTTGATCACTGTGAGTCAAAGGCTGAAAATAGATGACCAATTGATCCATGTATCAATGTCTTAGCTTGTTTCAAATTTTATAAACACCCATGGAAACAAAAGTCACTGTGGTTATAAATCCAGTCCTCTGTGGATAAAATCATTGTAATTTAGGGATCTATAGGAAATATAAATAGTATTACAATTGAAATCATCATAGCAAGAAAAATTTAAAAGTGCTTTATGTAGTGAAGACTAGTGATAAGTTGAAAATATAAAAAAGTTGAATATGGCCTTTTCAATCTTAGGACAATTTTTCTATCAATTCAAAATTCTTATAGTTTTCTTTCTTTTAAATTTTGTGAACTTAAACAAGTTTAAGCTGCAAAAATGACATCTGTGTTTGTATACAACAATAGGCAATCATATGAATTTACTAATATAAAATATTTTAAACTAGTAGAATTCAAATAACCAATATAGTAAGCAGATGGGAAAATATAATAAATAATCTGTCTTTCAATGGCATTTATATCTTTTCTTATTCAGTAATGGCAGACTGAATAGGCAAATGGACTTTTTTATAGTTATAGTCTAGGAAAGCTCCTTTGAAGATGCTTTTATCAGAAGCTCATTTTTAGTATATTAGATTGAGTATTTTATCAAGTGTTCTGTATTTTATGATGTAAAAGTTTTACGCCATTTTAGGAAAAAATACCTAATTTACAAGAGTGTTCAGATGTAAATAAAAGCCAAAAGTGCTTTCTGAAATGGAGAACATTTTAGTGAGAACACTTCAAGCTAAGACATTTAAATCTAAATTTTGCTTCCTGATTTACTTCTTCTAATACAAAAAAGCAAAAGATTTCAGAGCCAAAAACTAAATGTGCTGGGAAGTTTTTAGCTTGAAGGAAAAAAAATCAAGGGAAAATTGTTTTTAAAAACTTCAATTTTAGAAAGGATTTTGACTCAGAGAATGAAGACACATCAATCTCTGTCTTCATTTACTTAAAAAAATCCTTATAAATTTTAAGAAAATGAAGTCTATGCAAATTACTACATGGAGGTCTTCAGTTGGATGTAAGGCACCGTTTTCTCTTGGGAGAGTTTTGAACATGGTTTAGAGAGTTTGCAGGAATTTGAAATCCTCCCACAAGATCTTTTGCAATATGACAGATATTGTTTTCCAATATGCACTGGCTTACTCAGGTGTGATTGAATCGAAGTCTATTTCCACCATCCTCTAATTCTTCTAGCTCAGTTGGCTGTTTGGCAAGGTGATTCAGCTGTATGCTTAGGGGAGGATTAGTTAGAGAGTCCTATGTGGCCAGAGCACACCTTGACTGCCCTGCTCATATTTTTCAAATCCCATGGAAATTTGTCACAATCAAAGGAAACATTGGAAAGTGGTTGCGTTTCTGGATGCTTCTCATTTTCTCATTGTACATTTTCCTTTTTTTTTTTTTAATCTTTTAGATGCATCTCATAATAACATTTCTTTCATTGCTCATGGCTTTAATTTTATTTCCCAGTCTGCAGATAAAACCAGATGAAAAACCATCAAACCAGGGACTAGGGAACATCATGCAGATTGATGATATTGTATAGCAGATCCAATGACTCAACCAAAATAAATGGGCAATCTGTATCCACACACTATTCTCCTTTCATTCAGCAACCAATATAAAAACAATTTTATAAAATTTTTCAAAATGTAGCTTAATTCAGAATAGAAACTATCATAAATTTATATGTAGGCTCAATTCTTGTGAAGGCCAATGTTGCTGCTCAATGTACAACTCAGAGCCTTAAATATTATCTGATACCCACTCAGCCTCCTGCTGCCCTTATGGTTTTCCCATGTACTTTTGGACAACTGGGAAGATTCCTTTTTCTTGCTCATGTATACAGACATTAGGAAACTTTCCTTTGGAGTTATTTTTTCTAACAGGGAAGGGTAAAGGAGGCAAAATGAATGGTAGGGAAGGAATTGAAGTTGTGAGCAGGTAAAATTTACCTTCAGAACTGTTACCCAGGCCAAGGGTGAAAACAGGGGAAAGTGACAGGAGTGGGACCTTAGGTCTGGTACAAAGTTATAAAAATTACAAACTCAGTGGTCATTAAAATGGGACAAAAAGCCTTCACTGTGCACATTATCAGCGACCAGGTCAAACAAATGTGTAAGCATTTCCTAAAACTCTAGGGAAGGGATGATGCAGTGTAGTACAGTAAGTATGAGGTCTTTGGAGTTAGAGGTAAGGCTTTGCCATTTACTTGGTGAGTTACCCAATTTTTCTCTGATAAATTCCTTTCTGGACAAAATGAAGGTCATAACAGTATCAAATTTCCTAGAGTTGTTGAGAGGATTAAATACCACAATGTGCATAAACACTTAAAATGACACCCAGTACATAGTAAAAGTTTAATAGATAAAACTGAAAATTATCTAATAAAGAAGGAATTGTAAACATAAACTAACAGCAGTGCCTATAATTGCCCACTAAATACGTATAAAATGTTAGAATAATCTCTTTATAATGTGTACTACTTTTATGATTTCATTTTTGTGAAGGTGAAATTATTTATAAGGTTATCTAATATCACTCTTGTCATTTCCCCTTTAACCCTTTATTATAGAAATATAAATATGTATTTCCATCATTTATATATTTA
This sequence comes from Dasypus novemcinctus, assembly GCF_030445035.2. Classification (NCBI taxonomy): domain Eukaryota; kingdom Metazoa; phylum Chordata; class Mammalia; order Cingulata; family Dasypodidae; genus Dasypus; species Dasypus novemcinctus. Next base: position 81,875,140 of record NC_080684.1, on the reverse strand, counting down.
TAGAAATGGAAATGCTGATTTACTCAACTTTCAAGTCATATCCCACTTGGAGTCAGGTTTCTAATCCAGATGGTTGGGGTGGGAAATCACTCATTTGAAGGACTTAGCACTCTTTACCTGAAATCACTATCTTCTAAGAAGGACTTCTAGTACTCTACAAAGAAGTGTGGCAAGAAATTATAGATCTCCAATCTACTCATAAAGGTGTGGTTTTCACTTTTTGTTTGTTTGCTTGTTTCAGGGTTAGGAAAAGGTAAAATGAAATTGGGCCACAGGAAGGAAAATTTGGAACAAATGTGCTAAATAGAATACCATCATTTCATCATAGCAATTCTTTAGATGAAATCTAATTAGAAGCTCGTTTACACACTTAATTAACTGACAGAGGATTTCATTTGAGCTTGGCTACAACATCAACTAAATATATATTGAATTGCAAGTCTATTCCAAGTACTAATCAAGCTTCTTTAAGAATCTGAATCATTTCCTAATTTCTGTGCCAACTGCTTTTATGCTTCTAAGCTTTCATGTAAAAGCTTAGAAGGATGCTGACCCAAATCAGTCCCATTTTTAAAAAGAATTTGTTTAGACTCTCTTATATTGTTTGAGTGCTAAAGAAATACGTCTATATTTTAAAATTTAAAAATTAGTTCATAAACTGAGATCACCAGATTGCAAAGGCCAACATTTCAGTGAGCAGGTATCCAAATTTTATTAGTTTTAATCTAATCCAACCCCTCCTTAATCTTGACCCTCTCCAAACTTCAACCCTTATATCTTCCCCTCAAGTTGTGACAGCTGAATAAATTTTATGCACTGATACTTATTGGATGTCTATTACGCACCAGGCATACAGAAGTTTTGGAGACACCCAGGTGAAAAGACAGGAATGGTTCCTGCTTATACAGAGTACACAGTACGTAGGTAAGGACAAATAAAGAAGCAATTATAGTGTAGGGGGGTCAAGGCTCTGATAGGGTAAATGTTGGCTCTATAGCAGCACCATTCATATTCTGCTTCCTTGATGAAGTGGGGTCAGATTCTGTGTTAGAAAAACTTTTTCCTCACCCTACTTTAAAATCACAGCATGAAGACCAGGCATTCTGTTCTCTCTTCTGAGTTGGCTTTAGGACCTTAGGCAAAGTGACGATCTTATGTGTGTATGTGGGGTGGGGGTGGGGTGGAATAGAGAGTATTGTGTCTGACATGAAAAGCCATCTTGCTTTCTAAAGTAATAATGGTCCCACATGTCAAATGGTTTGCCAAAAAAAATGCCAACCTTTTTATAAACTTCTGCTTCTCAGCCCTTTTTTTTAAATTTTTTTTTAAGATTTTATTTTTATTTATTTAATTCCCCTCCCCTCCCCCGGTTGTCTGTTTTCTGTGTCTTTTTGCTGCTTCTTGTTTCTTTGTCCGCTTCTGTTGTCGTCAACGGCATGGGAAGTGTGGGCGGCACAATTCCTGGGCAGGCTGCACTTTCGTTCACGCTGGGCAGCTCTCCTTATGGGTGCACTCCTTGCACGTGGGGCTCCCCTACGCGGGGGACACCCCTGTGTGGCAGGGCACTCCTTGCGCGCATCAGCACTGTGCATGGGCCAGCTCCACACGGGTCAAGGAGGCCCGGGGCTTGAACCGTGGGCCTCCCATGTGGTAGACGGACGCCCTAACCACTGGGCCAAAGTCCGTTTCCCTCTCAGCCCTTTTTTAAACAATATCTGAAGAAGAGAAAACTTGCGTTTAGCCCAGCCTCACACATTATCAACAAAATTGTCAGTATGCTCAACACTCAAATTTTTGAGGGGATCTAGAAAAATGGAACATTAACTCTTTTTTAAAGGTTTTAATATTTTTTTTCCATTCAAGTGGGTGTCTTTTTATTTTGATATATTTTTTATTGAAGTGTATCATTCATACCTTAACACACATAAACAATAAGTGTATAGAAAAAGTTGTGAACTTACAAAATGAACACACATAAGATCATACAAGGGGTCCTATACATCACCTCTCCACCAGCACCTTGTATTGTTGTAGAATATTTGTTACAAACTTTGCAAAAGCATCATCAAAATATTACTAACAATAGTCCATATCCTATTTTTGGCGTATTCCCCCAACCCACCCTATTTTTTAAAAATATATTTTTATTACCGAGGTTGTGAACTTACAAAACAATCATGCCATGAGTAGAATTCCCATACAACCCTCCTTCACCAACACACAACACCATAAGGGAATATTTGATACAGATTATGAGATAATATTATCAGACTATTACCACCAACCATGATCCATAGTTTACATTTGGCATCCTTTTTCCTCCCCCTCCACCTCACTTTATCATCTTTGGCACTGATGTAATAGGACAATCAACTAACAAATGAACCTGGAAATTTACCTATGATTCCAGTTAAAAGGGTTACATTTAAATGCCCATATTCAATATTCAGTAGACAAATAGTACTCCAGCTAAGCTCTTGCTTGGCAGAAAGTCATCTAGAGCTTGCCAGACTCCAATAGTTGTTAATGGAGTATTTTAAAGTCCTTTAGCCAAAATGACATTGGTTCACAAATTCAGAATTGCATGGGCTCTCATTTCTCCTGAGCTGTCTTAGCTTCTAAGTCTTTTTCCTGTACAGAGGGTAGGGATTGTCTGACCACAGATATACTCATCCTTTCCTCTCCATTCATTTCTGTCCATGGAAAAGCAAAAACAATAGCCCAACAGTGTCGGTAAAAGTTTCATGGCATACCGGCTAAACAGAAATGTAAAAGGTTTGACCCCCTATTTGTTACTTAGTGGACTTTGTGTCCTAGAGTAAGTTGTTTCACCTCCTTGAGTCTCAGTTTGCTTATATACACAGTAAAGTCTTGCGATAACTTTTTTCCATGGAGGGGCTTTCTGTCATCAAACCTCCTAAGTCACATATACTTTATTCTGTCTTTCAGAATAGGTTTTTGCTTCAATAGTGGAGGCTACTAATTGTCCCACAATATCTGTACTTCTCCTCTCCTACACTTGAGCCAGGTATATGACCTCTTGACATAAAGACTACTTTTCATAGCTTTTGTTAGTCTGGCCATATGTGTAAGTCCTAACCAAGGAGATCATTCATTCTTTCATTCATTCAACAAATAGTTATTGAGCACCTACTACAATTTGGACTCTAGGCATATAGCAGTAAATAAAATAAATGAAAATTCCAATAATACTTGCCCCCATGGAATTTATAATCTGCCGGGAAGAAATAGACAACTTAAAAATGTAGTTTAGGTGATGGAAAGTGCTATGGAGAAAAATAAAGCTAGATGGAAGATAGACAGTGACAGAGGAGGGGTGTTGCCTTGCTGCCCGTGAAGTTGAGTGGGGATTAGAGTCCTGAGGATGAAGACTGGCCAGGAATTTCTGGAATTCTTGTGACTGATTTATAAAGGGTTAAAGGGCACTATGAGATAATGGAATGGCAGATAGTCGTAGTGAGGCTGGGACAACTGAGAGAAGTGTGGGGTGAGGGTCTAGGTAAGCACACATAGAGTTCCTAGGTCCTCTCTTTACTCCTGACAATAATGGTATGAAGGCTGGAGCTGGGCAGAATCATTTGGTACACACAAATCTTCCTGCTGACTCCTGCTACTGCAAACATGAAGGCTGGAGGAAAGCTAGCATTCTTGCCCATGATGCATGAGGAAATGTCATGAGGTGGCTTTTACAAACTTGCCTTAAAAGACATGCTCATTGCCTTTTATTCTTCATCCCTTTCTCCATTCTTATTCTTGGAACAGAGATCTGATGGCTGGATTTCTAGCAGCCACCTTGGATTGTGAGGACAGGACCATACTCTAGGGAGAAGTGGGAAGAATTTGGGTTCCTGAGGATTTCAAACAGAAGTCACTATGCTAGCAGTGGACTAGTCATGCCTTTTACTTGAGAGAAAAATAAACTTCCCTCTTGTTCAAGTGACTGTTATTCAGAATTCTTATTACTTTCAGCTAACCCTAATTTTATCAAATACAGCATGCAGCTACAGGACCTAAGACTGATCCCTAGAAAGTTTCATTTTGGGTTGATAACAAGGTATGTTGGATAAATAAGCAACCTTGGAGGCAGAATGCCTCACGTTGTATCCTGATTCTGTGTGCATTCTGAACTTCATTTTCCTCATTTATAGAATGAGATTAATAATACTGACACAAGATTCATAGTCGGAAAAAATGTAATACCGGGGTGTTAGAATGAACATGGCTGCTTTGAGCAGATGGAAATTGTTCACTATGGCCAAGGCATGGACTGTGAGTAAAGGGGAATGTTTCCATGTGCCATGGGTGACAACCATGCATCCCATAAATCTTGGAAGATAATCACTCACTGTGTTCGCCTGCATTAGAGTTCCTCTCTTTTCTTACTCCCATCAAATTCCATCAATCATTAAATCCCACTAATTTTATTTCCCCAAACATTTCCTACTCTGTCCTTTCTCCCGTCTACATCTAGTGGATATCTATTGCTATATTATTCCATATTGCTCCTAACTGACTTTCTTGCCTCTACCCCTGCCTCAAACCATTTCCCATCACAAGTATAAAAGATGGCCAGAGGAACATACAACCAAAAAAAAAAAAAAAAAGAAAGAAAAGAAAATCTGCCATTTAAAACCACTTTTTTTCTAACATCTTGAACAATGGTTCTCAATCTCTTTATAAACACAGGACAATTTTGAGTACTAAAATTTTTGGAGCATGCTTGACTTTGCTCAAAGCTTAATTAAATAAATCAACAAAATGACAGGATATTCATGGCCATAGTAAATAATACCTCACAGTATGTACGAAAACTCCATAATTATATCACTTTTCTCTTGAAAGGGGATTGTTTCCTGCCCTAAGTAGACTTATATACTCAGTAAACATGAAATCTTTCTTTGTGGCCTGCATGGTATCATGTTACAACATCATATTATATCTCTAATATCAAAGAGAAAGATTTACCCCACTCTAGCTCATGTCACACAGTTCATCTAGTTCAACCTTTTATCAAATGCATGACCACAACAACACATTTGTGTAGGTCAAAGTAAATTTTGACCAGCATTTGATGGGTTGGTAATCCACCAAGGTGCCATGGCAAACCTGTTAGAGCAAGAGACTAGCAAGTCCTCAAGGTCTGTGACATGATGTATGAGTCCTCCATGGTCTGGCCATTGCCTCAGTTTCCAACCTTGTCTTTTGCAGCTCTTCTTCACTCATGTCCCCTCCAGACATACTGAGCTGCTAGCTGTTGTTTTATGCTCACCCATTCTGTGTTTATATTTTAGTTCATGCTATCCCCTCTGCCTGGAATGACAACTCACTGCTCCGAGTTTGCCTGTGTAACTCCTACATTTTCTGTATATTGTTTCAAATGCAACTGGAGTATTACCTCTTCCAGGAAGGCTCTCCTGATAATATCCTTATTATTCTTCCATACTACCTATAGTGGGTTGAATGGTAGTTTCAAAAAGATATGTCCACGTCCTGGAACTTGTGGTTGTGACCTTATTTGAAAAAGTTGTCTTTGCAGATGTACATAAATTAAGGATCTCAAGATAAACTCATCCTGGATTAGATTGGGTGCTAAATCCAAGGACTGGTGTCCTTATAGGAATACACAGAGGAGAGGCAGATGGAGAAGAGAAGTCCAAATGAAGGTGGAGGTAGAGATTGAAGTTACACAGTCACAATCCAAGGAACGCCTGGAAGAGGCAAGGAAAGGTTTTCTTTGGGAACCTTTGGAGGGAGCATTGCCCTCCCGACACCTTGATTTCTGACTTCCAGCCTCCAGGACTAAGTGAACAAATGTCTACTGTTTAAGATACTACATTTGTGTAATTTGTTACAGCAGCCCTAGGAAACTAGCTTTTAGAATTACATTTTAAATACTATCTTATAATCCCATTATTTGTTTGAGCCTGTCTCTCCCATGTATCAGGTTGAAGCTTCAAGAAGGATGTCTTTATTACCTTTTGCCCCTGTATCTAGCACAGCACATAGCACATGATCTATATTTGTTAAATATGAATGAATGGGGATGGATGGGTAAACAAATCAGAGCTAAACATTTCAATGCTTTGATTGCAAAGTTCTTATAAAATGTGTTTGGTTTCTGAACGGCACTCGTTTATAAATGTTGGAATCCCTTCCCCATCCCACTCCCACCCTCACCCCCCACCTGCCAGTGTCATCTTCAGCACTCTGGCTCGTGCTGGGTTTTATTTAGCAACATACCAAATCAAAGGAAATTAGATGTTCATGCCTTTCCTTGCTTCCTGGGGTTTAACCTTCCTTTTGTTTGAGTCCTTCCAGGCTCTCACAGCAAGAGAGTGCCTGCATGGACCCTAAAAATGCTGTATTCAGCACTGTGTGTGACCACGATCTAGACAACTATTCTGTACCTCCCGCCCTCTTTTTCCTTTGCCATTTTTTAAAAAAGCTGAATGCAAATGTTCAGAGCTGGCACTAATTCAATGCAAAGATGGATGTAGACTCACTCTAATGTGTTTTTCCAATTGTGTGACATTTTCACTGCATGATGAAAGAGACCTTGAACCCCCACCCTGAGAGCCCAGCCATGGGGTTTCATAATTAGATCCCTCACCTGTCGACTCTAATTGGCTCAGACTGACTTACTGTGTTATTTGCTTAGGATGGATGTTCCCTGGAACCTCATTTTCATCCATTTGAAAAAGCCAGGCTCAAAGATTAGGGGACAACTTGAACCCCTCTCATATGTGAAGAAATGTTCATTGTTCATCAGTAGGAAGGCAGTTCACAAGGAGTGAGGACAGCACAAAATATTCTTGCTACAGCTCTGTCTGTGGTTTGCCATTACATTGTGGACTCTTTGCTTATACTGCTTCTCAGTTTTCTAGATTGTCTATGAAACTCCTTCAGTCAGCTATTTATTGAGCACCTACTGGATGACCAGGGAGTAGACTAGGTACTGGGGACACAGAAGTGAACAAAGCAGAGAAAAAATGACTGCACTTAAGGGGTTTATATTCTAGTGGGAGAAGGCAGCAAAGGAATAAAATGAGTGCAACAGAAGAGATGCCACTTTAGGCATGCTCTTTCATGATGTGCTTGTAAGACTGAATAAGATTGCATGTGAAGGCACTTTGTAAATACAAACACATACACACACAACAGAGTTAGTGGTTATTTTTCCATACCCAGGGGTGTGGAAAAAACAAAACTGTCTGGTTTTTACAGAAAATTTTCTAAGGCTTTCTTGGTGATATCACTGAACTTGATTTACCAGAGAGTCGTCAAGATGGAGGGAAAGGAGTCCGAACCAAATATCTCTGATTTTCCTCCTTAGCAATTTTACTCAGATCTTACAAACATGCTTACATACATGTTTGCAAACATACAAGCATGCTTACAAACATCTTCTAAATAGATGGGTGTATTTTGGCTGACTCGTTTAGGTATTTTTGGTTTCTGTGGTTGAGTCCCAGGGGTTAGGACTAGTGTCACTCTTCTTGTTTTATACTTACATACCTCAGTCAAAGCATAACACAATTCAGAAGACATTATTGGAAGAGCAACTGGGATTTTTTTTTTTTTTTTTTTTTTTGCACTGCCTGCTTGTGTTAAACAATGAAAAATTGCTAGGCATTTATTTCTGGGAGCTTCCACTTTATTAATGATTTAAAAAATGGAGATAAAGGCATAGTTTAGATTTTCCCATTTGCTACACAAAAAGGAAATCATTTTGGATTTTGGCTGAAGATTAAATTGGGAATTAATACTTGATGGGTCATGGTCCACACATGAAATAAACAGAAAGGTTGTTGAAAAACAGAGTGATAGCGATAGACACAAGTTGTAAGTCAAAAGAGAGAGAGACTGAGCTAGAAGGGGACAGAAATGCAGGCAAATTTATCATGATGGAGTGGAAATGGTTTGCCTGCAGAATCAGAGGCAAGTTGCACTGTAGTTTCCTCATCTAAAATGTAATAATAGCTAACATGTACAAGACACTGAGCTCAGCATTTCACACCCATTCCCTTGGTTCAAATTCCAAGCACCTCTCTGACGTAGGCACAATTGCAGTGCAGATGATTAATTTTATGATTAACTAAGAAAAGATACGAATAGCTTCTATGAAAACATATCAGAGCTTTTGTTTAAATATTATCATTTTTAAGACAGAATTCTATTTAAACCTAGGCCTGCCACTTAAGAACGCTGTGATTTTGGGTCAAGTGTGTTAATTTTTGTAACTCTCACTTATGTCTTCTTCATAAGGTTGTCATTAAAATTAAGTAATTTAACAAGGTAAACAACCTAGGATAACTTCTGGGGAATGGTAGGTGATTAATATAGATCTGTTCTCCCATCAACATGTGGTGAATTTCAAAAGCATTGATTTTTCCACAGTCCCAAGGTTGATTGAGAGCTGTGTTGGCCAATAGAAATATAATGACAGCCATGTATATATTTTTAAAATTTAGTGACCACATTAAAAAGAAATGAAAAGAAATAGGCAAAATTAATTTTAAGGAAATATTTAAATTAGCCCAATATATCTAAAATATTATTTCACCATAAGATGAATATAAAATATTTAATAAGATATTTTACAATTTTTTAGGTCCATGTTATTGAAATCTGGTATGCATTTTACACTTTCAGCACATCTAAATTTTCTTTACAAATACTTGATCGGCATTTAGATTTCATGAAATTCATAGCTGACAAGGCAGATTCACATATCCAAGTTGTTCCTTAAATATTTTCCAATGACTGAATAGAACATCAGTTATTCCACTTAATTTAATTTTTAAATTAAAATTAGAATTTCAGTTCCCCAGTAGCACTGGCCCTATTTCAAGTGCTCCATAGCCAGGTGTGGCTCGGGGCTACTGCGTAGGACAGTGCTGATCGCCAGCTGCCTACAAGCATGCAATAGGAACTTTCTCTCCACTTTCCCTAACCCCACTGAGCCATCAGATCATCCTCTTAGTTTGGGTCAAGAGCTGTATGTATCACTGGAATCCTTATTTAAGATTTTTTTTTTTGCAAGGTTTTTGAGTTCACAGCTGATGTTGGAAACAGTCCTGGATTCCACTGGGTCAGTGCTGGTAAGAAGAAAGCTCCAGGCTGGATGAGGTCTGTCTAAAATTCTAGAGATTCAGTTGGAACCAGATGGTTCCAGTAATACAGCCAATTGAACTGCTTGCTCTATGGAAGGCTGCAGTCCCTTCGCTGGGCTACTTCCCAAACACTCAGTTGGTAAGTAACGAGGGAATGACCACAGTTCTGAAACAGAGAGCAAAAAGGGGAAAGAAAGTATGAGATTGTTTTTTTCTTATCCTCAGAAAAAATAAATCCTAAAGAGCTATGGAGACATATGGAGAAGCAGCTAATTCAGGGAAGACAGCAGGAGTTGTTCTCTAGGGCAGTGGTGAGATGTTTCTTGAAATACTAAACTGTTTTAAGTCCATCTTTACACTAACTAAAGGGTGGAAATCAAAGAGAAAGGCAATTAAGAGGAAAAATTTCTTGCTGAGATAAATGAAAAGACCTGATATCTGGAAGAGAGAAGATTAGAGAGGTTAGAGTAAACCTGGACAAACATAGGACGGGTATTCATAGGGCAGTGATATAAATAATTGACAAGAAAGAGACATCAAGATTTAGGGTAATGATAATTAATGTTTTTGCTCTGATCCAAACAAGGGCTAATATAAACAAACTTTAATGTAAGTAGGAATAAGGCTTAATAGACAAAGTGAAACAAGGGTAGTCCAACACTGATCTCTTTAGAACTGTAGACAATAAAGAGATGTCCACTCTGTACCTAAAAAAGTACAAAAAAATTTCATTGCATTGCACACAGTCACCAAGAGGAGGATCTAATTAGAATTCTCTGCTTAGGTGTTTTTATGATGACCTTAGAAAACATGTGTGTCTAAATAATTTGTTTCTGAAGTTGAATATACAAGAATAGATAAGTTTTTGTGACTACTGTCATTTTAGGTAGATCTTTTATGAAGTGCGGAAGCCACTCTTAGCTCAATGCTGGTTGAGATGCAGGCACGGTTCAGTGGTATTTCCAAGACCAAACATGTGGCAAATGGCAAAGCTGGGACTAGAACTCAGATCTTCTTAATCTCTCATTTATCCAATGTTTTTCCCAAGACAGAAAACTCATGCTTTCTACAATTAAATGCATATACATTTAGAGATAGGGCAAAATCCAAAATTATTACCAAAAGATATTTGAGAATTGTCTAATTTTTACAGAAAATTTCCTATGAATGTATACTCCTAAGTTATTCTAGACATGTGCCCTAGAAGTATGATTGTAATTTAAAAGCCCTCATATGTTACAATTAATACATAATGACTTTATAATCTGTTTTAATAAGGGCAGCACGGAATAGCAAAAAGAGATTGGATTCTACCACTTGCTAATTGGGCAATTGCTCTGAAAACCTTTCTTCCCCTTTCAAGATGAGTAATCTTATTCTCCCCAAATGCTCCCCTGTTTCTTTTTGTCTAGAACTTATCACTTTCTAGTGTACTATACAATTTGCTTATTTATTATGTTTATTGTTTTTTACCCATCTCTCTCAACTAGAACATGAACTACGAGAACAATTATTTTCTAGGTGAACAATGCTAAATACTGTTCATGAGAAGCACATCTTGTTCAGATTTCCTAAAGAAACAGTTGAAAAAGTAGATTCACATATCCAAGTTGCTCCAAACTTACCCAGAAAATACTTGTTGAATATAATGAAACAGAGAGAATTTCTTCTTAGGAAAGTAGAGTGAAAGAACAACTTTATCCCTCAGGGAGTTCCCATCACTGAGTGGAGGAAGTAGGGTCAGCTGGGGAAGTTGGAGATGTAGATAACGCCAGTCTGTCTTCCCTAGGGGATGCCTGACTGCGGGCAGAGGGCCTGTCATCCTCGTTGGGCTTGCGGGGAAAGTGGGGAAGTAAAGATCATAAGAAGGGGGGTCGGAAGAAGGGGTCTGGAAGCATTGCAGAGGTTGGAAGTAAGGCTTCTAGAGACAGAGAGGCTCCAAACTGCTGTGGTGTGTGAGGGACTTAAGAGAGGAAAGAAGATTTTTAAAAAGAGATATTTTAAGTCCTAGGAATCTGGGTTACAAATTGAATTCTTTTCATTTTCATTGAGAGTGGTAAGAACAGAATTCCTATTTAATTACTGTGTGGTTGGGTTTTTTTTTTCCATCTGTAAATTGGAAATAATATCCACAATAGGTGGCTATGAGTATCAAATTACTCTTCCCTACCCCTTCTCCACCACTGCACCTAACCAAGGCTCTGCCCCATAACTAGCATCCTCTACTTGCTGATATAATATTTGGTAACAATCATGTTTTTGCAATTGTGATTGTGAGCTCCTTGCAGCCAGTGCTGTTGTATTTGTCTTTGTGTCTTCAGTACCAGGGCTTGATGTGTCCTATGTATACAGTACATGTTTAGTAAATGAAGGAATGAACAAATAAATTAATGTAACTGGCATACACTAATATGGTAAATGAGCATTCTCTTGCCTTCACTTCAATTCAATTAAAGCCAAATCCTAATGTATTGAACTGTTCCTGACAATTTCTTAGAATTCTAGCTATGTAAATTAATTAATTTATGTATCCCGCATTGATCATGGTTCTCCAGTGAAACAGAACCAATGGGATATCTATCTATTTAAATAAATATATTTATCATCCACCCACAGACATACATGTACATATATATGTGTTTATATATAAAGTGATTTATTATAAGGAATTGGCTTGTATAATTGTGGGGGCTATCAAATCCAAATTCCATAGATCAGGTTGCAGACTGGAAATTTCAATAAAGATGATGTTGAGTTCTTCATTCTATACTCCTTAGGGGAAGTTGGCTGGCTGGAAACTCCAGTAAAAGTTTCATGTTGAAGTCTTAAAGCAGAAATTCTTCTGGAACCCTAAGGGTTAAAACCTCCACCTGATTAGATGAAGCCACCCACATTATAGAAGATAATCTCCTTTATTTAAGGTCAATTGATTATTTCAACTAATAATTATTTCAACTAGTAATGCTAATTCCAGCTACAAAATACCATCACAGTAACAACTAGGGCAGTATATGACCACAGAACTAGACATCATAGCATAGACAAGTTGACACACAAAATTAACCATTCAACAGCCCATCAACAGATATTTACTGAGCACCTAGAATGATGTCATTGTGCTAGCTGTAAGGAGTACAAAGTTGAAGATAGAATTGTTCCTCTCAGAAAGCTCATATCCCTGAGGGAACCCAGATGTGCAAATCAATATCTTCATGGTAGTACAATAATTGCTACAATGGAGGCTGCACCAAAGATTATGGGAACAAAGAAAGAAGACTTAACACTACTGGGGGAGGCAGAGAAAACTTGTCCAAGGAGATACTCACTGAGCTGAGATTTGAAGACTGAGTAAGAATTTGACATATAAACAGAAAGGATATTCTTACAAAGAGAGCAGTGAGCAAAAAAACACAGAGCCGTCACACAGCAAGGAGCATTAGGGAGCTACACAATGTGGCATTTGTGGGTTGTTAACTTCAAGGTGAAAAGTGATAGGAGTTAAAGCTGGACGGGTAGATATGAGGTCATGAAGGACCTTGAAATTATACTGAGAGGATCACATTTTATCCTGGAGGCCAGAGGGAATCCTTGAAGATTTCTCAGTAGAGGAAATCAGATTTTTGTGCTTGAAAAGATTATCCTGACATTATGAGGAGGTTGGATTGGAATGAGCCAATTAAGGAGGAGATAACTTTTATAATCCATCAAGGCATGAAATAAAGGAAAGATTTATAAGTGATAGTCAGGAAATGGAATCTTGATTGATTATATCAATTGTGATTAATTAGATTATGGAAGTAAGGATAGCTTGAATGATTTGCAGATTTATTTTTTGAAAACTTGGGTGGTTACCAAGAGAGGGAATACAGAAGAAGTTGTTGATTAGTTAAGAATGATGGTGGAGGAGAAGGATGTGTTTGCTTTTGTACACATTAAATGTAATTTGTCAGTGGGCTATTTGGGAGGCATTGATAGAACTTATCAATTAAGTGGAAATGGAGTTCAAGAGAAGATCTGGACTGTAGACATAAATGTGAGGGTCATCAAAATCTGTGGTAATTGATAATATGAACATTGTTTAGTGAAAGAATGTAATCAAGAAGAGTTAAGGCACAATGACAGAATCAGGAAAACATCAATGTCAAGGTTTTAAGGAGAGCAGAGTAAGGAAATATTACAAAGAAATCCTGAAGAGGAGGGACCAGTGAGGAACCAAGCAAGATTTTGTGATGCAGACAATGTCAGGAATAACTTTTCTGTCGAAAGTGAACAAAAATATGTGGAGTTGGTTTAAGCAAATGAAAGGAATTTACTGGCATACATAATAAAAAAAATCCAGATTCAGAATCTAGTTGGGGCTAGATCCGGAGTTAAAATAGTCATAACATGCTCTTTCTTCTCTCATTTATACTTTCCTTGACATGAGCTTCATTCATGAACTTTAGTAGGGACAAAACTGTCTGCCAGTTATTGTAATCCTGCTGAAGAAAGTGTCCTTCAGCTATCTCAGCAACAGCCCTGGGATGGCAGTTCACTGTTTCTGGCTTGGTCATGTGCCTACTCCTGAACCCATAGTAGGGGCCACAAAGAGTTGTTACTCTTATTGGTTAGGCCTAAGTTATATCCCGTGTCCAGTCCAGTCACTACTGGTAAGGTAAACATCACTGAAGGAAGAGTGGCTCCCTAAAGCAAAAACAGGTACCCTTACCAGGAAAAGGGAAAACAAAAGTCTTAGTGACTGAACAACAAAATCCAAGGGAAGAGGGAGTTTCAAGCATATGGGAAGCATCAACAAGGTGGAATACTCCTGAGAATTGAAGCAAGGAGAGTATTTTGTCAGTGGGGATGTCCTCGGCGATCTTTGCCAAACTATTGCTGGTGAGGTGTTGGAGACAGGTGTCAAGCAGCAGCAGGTTATGATTTAAAGACTGGACAACATCAATGTAGTTAGTGTGTGTAATCACTTGACTATGGATGGGAAGAGAAATAAAAACGTGTAGCTAGAGGGAGATTTAGCATAGAGAGAGGGTTTATTGATTTATTTTACCAGTGAAGAGACTTGAACTTGTTTATATGTTGATATAGAAAGTCAACATAGGCACTTGCATATGAGGTGGAGAAAAGAACTGTAGTGAGAGAACCTTTGTGGTAGACTCAATAAGGGTCACCAATGAAGTCCACATCCTAATTCTTGGAACCTGTGACTATATTATCTTACATGGTAAAATAGACTTTGTAGATATGATTAAGCAAAGAATCCTGGGATGGAGTGATTATCCTGGTTTATCTAGGGGATCCCAATGTAATTGCAAAAGTCTTTATAGGAGGAAAGCAAGAGAGTCAGAAGAGAGGATTTTGTGCTGTTGGCTTTGATGAAGGCAGGGGACCGTGAGCAAAGGAATAGAGGAAGCCTCTAGATGCTGGAAAGGCAAGGAAATAGACTCTTCTCTAGAGTCTCCAGAAGGAACACAGCCCTATTCCTGACTTACAGAACTGTAGTTAATAAATTTGTGTTGTTTTAAACCACTGAAATTCTGGTAACTTGTTACAGCAACCATAGGAAAGTAATACAGCCATAGAATAGACTTTCTGAAATTTATGAATATAACTGTGGCATACACATTTTAAATGTGATAACATCCTCTCTTGTTGAGAAACCAGACAGATTTAGTTATGGTTCTATGGATGATATAGCAAATATATATATTGCTAGGTCAAATATAAATATATTCCATAATGGTGTTCTCAGATTTATAGTAGGCCTCATGATTCACTAAGAGACTTGCAAGTTTTACTCTTTCCAATCTTCTAAATTTAAATGAAATTCCAGTACTCTGCTAGAACATTATAGAACTGTGCAGACCTCTGTATTTTCATACTTGGACCCTCTAAGCATAGTTAGATATTTTTGAAGTTAAAAATAAAATAAGCCAGATGAGGTAAGTAGGGCTCCCTTATTTAAAATTATGTATAAGATCACCAGAGTTCAGGGAAAGTGGATTGATTTGATCTTTTCTTATTACTTATAACCATAGAGGCATTTCTACTGTAAGAACATCCGTTCATGAACCAGAAGCAAGATTGTCTTGTTGCCTCTTTTAATCTCAGTGCTTAGACCATCCTACATCATTTTCCTGTTTTGAGGGTCACTTTTGTAACACATGTGAACAGCTGTCTGAGAGGCCTCCTTTCAAAATACAAAAATAGCACAACTTCCTATTATATCTCAATTTCATTATAGGACAATTTTAGGCTGACCTGGGCTGTGTGATTTGCTAATGTGTAATCATCATGTGCACAATGTTAAGAACCAGCCTCTCCTTCAACTGGAAAATTACAGACAAATGTTTATTTTCTGAGGATCTTTCCTCTTCTCCACTGAGCTCATAGCACGCTGAATTGCAGCATTAAAGGCAATATCCAGAAACCACTCACATGCCTTGATTTTTATTGCTTACTGTGGGTATATGTGCCACATTTCATAGACAATTGCCCCACTGTAAATTCCTAAGCTACCAAATGGTCATACATTTAAATTGTGCCCCCCTCCCAAAGAAAATTATGTGATAAAAAGGGTACTTTTGGAAACAGCAGACTCAAAATAGCCTGGAAATGCTCTCTGACAAGTGTCTACTGCTTCAAGTAAGAAGCTGCTACAGCTGCACCACTATCGTTCCTATAACACACATAATTTGTCTTACTTGGGAACTCCAAGAGTTTACTGCCTGGTTTTGCAGTGTTTGCAATTCATTCTCACTATAAACTCATCATCTTCCAGAGCTTAAAGATCATGTCTGAAAATATTTTTCCCCACCTCCTCAAAATAATGACAGTATTATCACCAGTGCATGGAAATATTTCCTGTGTTTTGGATACTTACCATGTGTCTATTTACATGTTATCACCTTGTCATCCTCACTACAATACTGTGAGGGAGACATTACCAAACCCATCTTACAGATGATGAAACGAAGGCTCAAAGAAGTGCAGCATTTTTCCCAAAGCCATACAACAGTTCAGGGGCTAGCACTGGAAATTAGTGAGAATTCTTCACCCTGACTCTATGTTGCCTCTCACAGTATTAGTAACACAGAATAAATAATGAATGGATGGAAATGAAATCCATCTCTGCAACTTTTAAAATAAGAATAAATGTTGCATATGAAAAATAGTACAATGAATCAAGATTGCTGCATTGAGTCCACTAACATTTCCTTAACATGCAATAATTTAGACAATCCAGAGCTAAGCTTGTTTTATTGAAAACCAATTCAATCTTTGACTAATTTTCACATCAGTCCAATGCAATGTGTTTTCTGAAGAATGAGTTTAGAAAAAGCTGGGCAAAAGCAGTCAGAAAGACTCTGGCTTTGGCCCCAAGGGTTTGGGCCCTCTCTTAGTTTGCCACAGGGGCTGCTGATACAAAGTACCAGAAGCGGGTGGGCTTTTAAAATGGGGAATTGTTAGGGGTAAAAGCTTACAGTTCCCATGCTGTGAGATGTCCGAATCAAGGCATGAACAGACATGCTTTCGTAGGTTCCTGTCATGTGGCAAAGATGCCACCGATCTCTGCCAAGGTTTCTGTTTTCCCCTCCAATCTCCCGGAGCTCTGCTGTGGGCATGAGGCTTGTCTCTTACTGGGCCTCCTCTCTCAGTCTCAGCTGATCCGCTTGCTTTCCAAGTTCAGCTGTGAGCTGTCAGGCATATGGCTCATCTCTTCAGCCTTGTGCTACTCTGTGGTCCCAGCCTCTTAGGGGCTTTGTGGTTAAGGTTTGACTCCTAGTGATCCTCAAGTCCTCCTTTCACACTGTAGAGTCAAAAATGGCAGAACTCCATTTCCCTGCGTGCCTCTCTCTCTCTCTGTGCCTCCATTTATATCAGCTCCGGTAAGAGGGTGGAGACACAACCCAAGTCACGCCTCCCTTATGTAGTCCAACAAAAGGGTCTCATATCCATAGAAATGGATCAGTTCAAAAACATCATCTTTTTATTTTAAGAATTCATAAAAGAACTAAAATTGTCGCAGCCCCTTACTGACCATATCAAAGAGGGGACTTCTCGGCCTTTCCCCTCCAGCAAATGATCAAGCTGAAAGGAGAGCAGGGTGGGCTTCATGGCATGTGACCAGTGCGGTCACATAGGACCCTGCAGGTTAATGCTTTGTAGTTACTGTTTCAAAAGTCTCCGTAATTTTATTTTGCATTTGTGTTTTGTAAGTGAAGTCCCATGGGACAGTGGAGCATGGGCTGGGGCCTCGGAGCCCTGGGCTCAGGCATAGCCCTACCTCTCACTTCCTTTCCCAGAAGGAGTCTTTCCCACGGAGCTTCTACCCTGGAGACAAGGGAGCAGGCTGGGTATAGGCACAGGGGGTCAGGGCCAGGAGTTCGCCCTCTGTGCCAAGCTGTGGGTGGGCCCTGGGGGCCTGTGAGAGTGCCCTTCCCCTATGGGTCTATCCATGACTGAGGGAGCGTGAGGTTAAATAACCAATAAAAACATGACCATAACAGGTTGAATGAGACTGTAGGAGAAAGGCAAATGCTTTTTACCTGATCTTTCTTGTTTTGAAAAAGGGGCCACATATTCACTCTGTTCAGGGCCTTATAAATTACATAGCTGCCCCCAGAGGATGGTTCTATATTTTTCAGAGGGAAAAGATGGTTGCCAAGTGTTGCTGAATGGCTTGTTTTTTAACTTGTCAATGCAAGTTTTCTTAAGGCTTGGCTACATGCTCATAATTCTCATTTCTTTTACTGAACACTTTACAGGAAATTACTGTATTTCCTAGCTTCTTCTGTAGTTAAGTTCTGGCCAATGAAATGTGGGTCCAAGTGTGGCCTGGCCATCCAACATCCTCCTCATTCTCTCTTTTCACTAAAGGATTGGCCAATGCAGAAGATCCAGCAGGGAGTCCAAGGAACCCTAGAGGATGGAATTGCCACAAGGTGGAAGGAGATAAGATCCCTAGATCGCCACTAGAAGTGGCTCAACAAACTCTGCATTAGAAATAAACACTGGCAGTGTTCAGGCATTGATAATTTTGGGTTGTTTGTTAAAGAAATAGTGTAACTGAGCCCAGTTCATATTTTCAACAACAGGCTTTTTTTCATATGCAGGGTCTGTAACCTACAGCCCTCAAATCAAATTTGGCCAACCTCTGTTTTTGTAAATAAAAGTTTATTTGGAACCCAGTCATGTCCATTTGTTTATAAACTATGTATGACTGCTTTCATACTACAGTGTCAGGGTTGAATAGCTGTGACAGAGACTGTATGTCCCACAAATCCTAAAATATTTACTATCT
The DNA here is from genome assembly GCF_030445035.2 of Dasypus novemcinctus. Classification (NCBI taxonomy): domain Eukaryota; kingdom Metazoa; phylum Chordata; class Mammalia; order Cingulata; family Dasypodidae; genus Dasypus; species Dasypus novemcinctus. The sequence goes on along the minus strand of NC_080684.1, from coordinate 81,856,705 downwards.
GACCCTTTTCAGAAAAAGTATGCCAACAGCTGGTCTTATGAGTGTCTGAAGGGTTATTTGTACTGACTTTCATTAAACGCCTCCATGTAGACTTGGATGAGGCTTTTTAAGGTAAACAGTGATATATTCTGAACGGTATTTTGGTTCTTACTCTTTTCTCATTTCTACCACCAAAGCAAAGTTTTTTTGCAAGGAAATATATTAAATCCAAGAAGATTCTTGCTATTGTGTAGCTAATCATCATCATCATCATAGTAATAGAAATGCTAATATTAATAATTTAAAGATAACTGCCAAATCATTTGTTGAGCTTGCTATGTAGGTCAATGTGTTAAATGTTATATATGCATGATCTCATTTGTTCCTCACAACATTCTATGAGATAAGAATTATCACTTCATTTTATTTACAGGGAAACTGAAGCTCAGAGAGGTTAAGTGACTTGCCCAATAAAACAGAGTCAGTGAGAGAAGAACCAGTGTGGCTTCACTGTCCTGGTGGCAGGAGAGGACACAAAGCCAAGGGGACTCCTTGGCCACCATGAATAACTTCTTGAGCCACTAGTTTAGGTTTGTAAATAACTAAAAGAGATTTTAAATTACAAAGATAGAAAAGGTAAGATTTCAACATCATTTGAGAATGTAAGCAATTCTCTAAGACAGAAAGCAACTGGACAAGTGGGAACTGATTTAGTAGCATGGGAAAAACAGAAACATAACTGCCTTCAAGGCAGAAAGTCAAAAGAAGAAACCTATCAGTGTCATCAATCCCAAGAAAGGCTCAGGAATTGGAGGCACCAGTTACCTGTAAAGGCGTGGGTTAAAGATGGGACTGGAAAATACCAAGAGTGTTTGTAAAAGAATTAATTAGATCTTGGTGTGGTAGTTGACCATCCTCACCTACTTGTTAGCTGGCCTCAGTAAGTCCAATGAACTGGAGTGCAGGTTTTGCAACTCTGCTGAGGCTCAGAGTCCAGCTGGCACATGGGAAGTCCACAGATTCAAGTTTCCTGTGTATACACCAACCCCAGCACCAACCACACTTTCAGAAAAAGATAGAAGAGGCATGCGTAAAGACGTCACATCTGAGTCCAACTCCATCTCACCCAGGAGCACAAATTCCAATGTAGGGTCCTCTGAACTCCAGAGCCATCTGCCATGACTGTGGGCCCTGGGTGTTTCCATAGCCCTCAGGAGCACCAGTACCTGGCATTGTCTCTACTTTGGCTGCCTCTGGGATGTGTGTAAAAGCGACCCATCTGATGACCTCCTGACTCATTTTGAAGTCTCTTAGCCACATAAACTCATTTGTCTTTACCATTTCCCCTTTTTATTCAAGGTCTTTTTCTAGTTGCATCACCAGCTGGTGCTTGGTTAGTAATCCCTCAGTACCAGGGAGGCAAATCCCTGGGGGCTTATGTCCCATGCTGGGGGGAAGGTAATGCATTTTGCAGGTAATGCATTCCTACCATAATTCATTGACTGGACTGGGAAAGAGTGTAAATACAATGTAAACCGTTAATCCATGCTGTAGTAATGCTCCAAAATGTATTCATCAATGCAGTGAATGTACCACACTAATGAAAGGAGTTGTTGATGTGGGAGGAGTGGGGAGTGTGGGGAACGGGGTATATGGGAACCTCATATTTTTGAATGCAACATTTTGTATGATTTATATATCTTTTTAAAAAAAGATAATTAAAAAAATTTAGTTAGATCTGCCAGATTCACATCCTCACTACAACTAGCTAGGTGGCTACCCCTTTCTGACCCAATCAGGAGACATTTAACCAAAGAGGCTTGGTTCTCAGCAAATTGAGCACAGTGGAGCTGGTGAGGGATGGAGTAGAAAACAGGGAGATCGAGTGAATACATATTCAAAGGTGGGAACAGTAAAACCTTCTGCAACTCTATTTCCAGAATCCTGGTTTCAAGGTTTATACCCTTGAGACAGTGAAATGGAAGATTCCTCTTTAGAAAAATATAATCTCCCAAGATTAAGATTTATAGGTATTGACATTAAAGGGTCCCCCAACAGCACTCTCAGTAACCCTATGGGAAAACACACTAATTGTGATGGTAAATTTTGTGTCAAACTTGGCTAGGTTACAGTGCCCAGTTGTTTGGTCAAACTTTAGTCTAACTGTTGCTGTGAAGATATTCTGTATTTATGACTAGTATTTATAATGAGATGACTTTAAATAAAGGAGATTATCCTTGGTAATATGTGGTAAACTCATCTAATCAGTTGAAGGCTTTAGGAGCAAAAACTGTTGTTGTTTTTTTCAGAAAGAAGAAATACTGCCTTAAGACTACATCAGCTCCTGTCTGAGTTTCCAGCCTGCTGGCCTGTCCGACAGAATGCAGGTGTGCCAGCACCCACGTGTATAGCCTATTGGTTCAGTTTCTCTGGAGAACCCTGACTTATATGTTTATTATGAAGCTGACCCATCTGACCCATATAACTTTTTAGTGCCTCACTTTTAAATAAGAACAGATAGCCAATGGTTATTAGATTTTTAATGAAATTCTCTAATTTACAGTGAGAGAGCAAAACAACCAAATAAAAATAAAGGAGATTCAGAGGAAGCAAAGACAAAGTAGGAAACAAAACAAAGCCTGAATAAAATCTGTAAATGATGTTCTTAAATAAATAAAAGAACAGAATGCTATTAAAAAGAAAAAAAAATAGCAAACCAGAAAAAGCTCTTGGAAATTATAAACAAATTAGCACAACATTTTAAAACAGGAGTAGAAAAGTTGAAGTTTTATGATGCTAAGAAAACCTCCCAACAAAGAAAACAAACACAAATCAAGTTTAAAGATAAAGTTCAGGAAACCTGCCAAGAAGTAAAACAAAACACAATCTATTGAGTTCTACTTTTTGTCAATAAGAATTCTAGAACGAGTGAACAGAAATGGAGGAGAGGAAATTATGAAAGAAATAATAGTGAAAATTCACAGAAATTAGAGGACATATCCACATATTGAAAGAGCCAAAAGAGTGCGCAACTCAGAGAATGGAAACAACAAAGAAACATGAAGCACATCATCTTGCAGTTTGGGATCATGGGGATTAAGAAGATCCAGAACGAGAAAGGAATCGAACCTCATAATGGAAACATTATAGGCTGGAAAAAGTGGAGCAACAACTTCAGAACTCAAAAGTATTTCCAACCTATGAGATTTTAAAAATATACCTCATATACATCCTTTCAAGGGAGCTATTGGAGATGCATCCATAAATATAAGGGAGTAGGTCAAGAAAGAGGAAGCTATAGAATCCAGGTAAATAGGAATCCAGTCCAGGAGAGAGGGGCAAATGGAATTGCCAGGATGATACTTGCAGAGCAAGCCTAGGGACCAGTTAATTCAGAAACGGAAGATGGGGGTAATTTCATAAACATGTTTGATGCAGATGGTCTATCTGATGTGTATAGGTTAAACTTTCTGCTATGTCAGAAAGTTTGGGCATTTTTTTTGGTAAATCCATAGAGAACTAATAAAAAATAAATTATTACCTTCAGGATAAAAACTGTTATTTAAAGGGAAAGAGAATATAGTATGATACATGGCTTATCTATAAACAATAGGCATATATATAACATGCAAAAATTATTGGATTGTTATTGAAAATTGCTATGTAACTTGAAAAGATGGAGGAGGAAAGTATGTGTATGTTTTGGTAGTGGTATAATAGAAATAAATCCTCATCTTTCACTTAGAAAGTCATTAGAAAATGTCTAAAATTGGAAATCAAGGAATTTCAAAATAAAAAAATTACTATTTTAAAATATATATTTGATAATATAATAATCATAATTAATAAAATTTTGTATATCTGAGAACTCAGGCTTAAGGGTGCAACAAGATGAGGGAGGGAAATGCTATTATTTGTTATAAGTAATGTAGAATAATTTTACTTTTTTTTTTAGGAAGCACCAGAGATTGAACCCTGGATCTCATACCTGGAAAGCAGGTATTCCACCAACTGGACTTTACCTGCTCCTTGACTTTTTAAATTATGTACATGTATTATCTGGAAAAATAAAAATTAAATTTAAAAATATTACTAGCATCCATAAAGCCAGTAAAAATATTTGATTTTAATAATGGACAAATAGATATAAATTATATAAAAATTGAGAGACTTGTTTCCAGTTGTAAAGATTACCTTGTATCATACAAACCCTCTGCTGACCAAATTCAAAATAAACCTTTGTAAAAATAACAGAAATTGGCCAAGACAGTCATGATTCTAGAGAAGATGGAAACACACTTAGGTAGACCTGGCATTCTTTGCTGCTTTCCCTCTAAAAGATATTTGTTAACCCAAAGTGCTTCAGCAAGAGGCCATGAAACCAAAGGGAAAGCTTGGACTAAGAGGCTAAAAAAATGAAGCAGAGCTTTTGGTATTTTCACAGGACTGAAGAGATTAAAATAAAAAAAAAAAAACCTTAAGAAAGAGACTTCACAGTCTACCAAAGATAAAGGTTTCTGGTAAAGCTTTGGACTTTATACTGAATAGGAATAAGAGCAATCAGAAGCAGGCCAGCCTCCACAAAGACTGATAGTCTCAAATCATCTCAAGCTAAAATTAAATGAAGATGTTCAGCTCCTACTATAAGAATCATGCCAGAAGAATCATGAATCTTCTCTGGAGGATGATATTACTAATCATCTCTACAATTTCTCTTATTTGTAAACAAAAATTTAGCAAGATTGGCAGGAGTCAGGACCAAATGACTGAAACCCAACAGAAAATACCAGTAATAGAAACAGACCAAGTGACCCAGATATTGGAATTTAACAGAACACAGACTTTAAAATCACCCTGAAGAATATGTTCAAAAAAATGGATAACAAGATGGAAAATTTCCCAGGAAGCTGGCATATATAAAAAATCATATGGAAATAATGAACTAAGATAATTAGAATAATGGATATTAAGAACTCAATAGATGGGTTTAAGAATAGTTTAGACACATCAGAAGGAAGAATTATTCAACTGGAAGATTGATCAATAAAATATATTCAAACTAACACTGAAAAGAGGATTAAAGGATTAAGAAAAAGAAATTGAAAATGCAGAAAATATAAAAAACAGAATACAGTGAGATATTCTAACTATGTATGATTGAAGCTGAAATACATGTAATTGGAGTTCTAGTGGGAGAGGGGAAACAGATAACTGCAGAGATAATATTTAAAGAGATACTAAGAATTTTCCAAAACTAATGAAATTAAGTAATGAGAACTTCTTGAGATTCCAGATGCTTTATGAACCTCAAGAAGAAAAAATAGGAAGTTTCAGCTGGACAAATCAGTAAAATTTCTGAAAAAATTCTTCAAAGCAGAGACAGTAAGGAGAAATCATATTTCTTCCAAAAGAGCAGAAAAAGAAGGGAGTAGACTATTCTTCGGAAATGATAAATGAAAGAGGACAAGACAACAGAATGGAACTTTTGAAATGCTAAAAGAAAATAACCACCAAACAAGAATTCTCTACTGTGTAAAAATATGCTTCATAATTGAGGCAAAAGAAGGATATTTTCATACAACTAAATTGATCAAATTTATTGCAAGCCGTCCCAAACTAAAAGAAGTCAAGCAGAAGGAAAATTTTCCTACATGGAATGAAGAAAATACAAGAATGAATGAAGAGCAATAAAAAGGTTAATATGTAGGGAAAATTGGAGTAAATACTGATTATATGAAATAATGTCACTGAGGATTCAAATGTATGTTGATTCAAATACATAGTAACACAAAGGTAGAAAGCAGGTGAATGAAGTTTAAGTAGGCAAAAGTACTTAAGCAAAAAGACTTAAAAAACACTTCATATAAGTAGTGCATCTAAATGGCCAATAAATATACAAAAAGGTGATCAACACCATCAGCCATCAGGGAAATGCAAATTAAAATCTCAATAATATATAGTAAAAACCCATTTGAATGGCAAAAACAAAACAAAACAAATTTTTAAAAGACTGGCAATACCAAAATATTCGTAGATTGTGCAAAAACTGAGTGCTCTGCTGCTTTTGGGAGTATAAACCAGTACCACCACTTAGGGAAACTGTTTGGCAGCATTGACTAAAACTAAATGTAAGCATACTTGTCAATTCTACTCATAAATGCATATTATGCACCAAAAGAACAGCCAAAAGATTGTCAGAGTAGTATTATTCATTACCTCCCAAACTGGAAACAACCCATATATCCATCAACATTAGAAACTATAAATAATTGTGTAAGCACACAACAATGTAACAAAAAAACAATGAAAAGGGAAAAACTACTGTTACATACAAAGACAGAGATGAATTTGTAAATTGAAAAAAGGCAGATACAAAAGCATATTTACTGTGTGATTCCATATATGCAAACTTCAAAACAGACAAAAATTCATTTATGATAATAGAAATGAGAACAGAGAACAGTAGTTTTCTTTGTTTGTTGGGAAGACATTTGATAGGGGGATTGAGGAGGTTTTGGGGTGGGGGAAGGTGCTGTTTCTCGATGTGGATGGTGGTTACATAGGTGTGTTCACTTTGTAAACATTCATCCAGTATGATTTGTATACTTCTTTCTGTATATGGAATTCTTATAATTAAAAGTTCACTTTGAAAAATAGAAGGTACAAAAGTGTATTTACAATATGATTGCAATTTTATTGAATGAGTATTGACATTTATGAGTAATAATATAAAGGTAAATTGCAGAAAACTGATAAATTTATCTCTGGGATGTGGGGTTATTGAATGAGTTGAATTTTGGGGCATTTACATATTTTTCCCAATTCTCTGTATGTTTATTAATTTTTTAATTAAAAAAATTAAAGCTTAAGAATAGCACTGAAATAGTATTTTTTCATTCCTTATCATTCTGTAAATACTGAAGATTAGAACATGAGGGGATGGGAACCATCATACCCCGTTGGTAGAAGTTATCATTTGAGATATCTGTGAATATTAAAATATGTCCACCTTTGACCCAAGCAATTCCACTCATAAGAATTTATCCTAATATGATAAATGGACAAGTATGTAAAGATCTTTATGCAAGGATTTGATTTTAGCTTTGTTTTTAATAATTAAAATGGAAATATTCAAATATTCATTCAAAGATTGTTTCAATAATTATTGTGAAATATCCCCAGAATGTAATGGTATGCAGTAATTAAAACTGATTTCTGGATCTATATTTATTCATGTGGTGTGTGCATAATATATTCACATTTTAATAGTAATAATAAACATGTATGTATATATACATAGAGAACAATAATGCTTTATTCATTCTTTTCCGCATATTTGATTTTTATTCTATAACAGCAGGCATAATTTTTATAATAAAAAGAAAGTTATTTTCATGGGGGATGGGGCAAAACTTGCTAAAAGAGAGAGTGAGGTATTATGTGTGCCAGGGAATGGCCATGATTTGTTTTTCTTTTCTTTTTTCATTTGAGTCACTATCAGTATTTGTGACAATTTTAAGGTGGATTTGTCCTATGGTAATCATTTAAGAAGAAAGAATTGTCTTGAAGGAAATGTGCTATTCCTTACCTATTTTTACTGGTATCCATCACCTTGAACTTGGAGTGAAGACATATGTGTAAGTAAGTCACAGCTTGACCACTCATCAAGCCATGTAGCTTTTCTGAGCCCAAGTTCCCTCAGTCTATAAAATTTGGTAATAATACCTTTCCTACTCCATTCTTAAGGAGTTGAAAAAATATAAGTCCTGAGAAGTCAGGCCTTCTCAGTCTTATTCTCAGCTATAACTTCTCTGCCACATCCAAATGTAGAACAGTCCCTGGCCCAGAGTCAAAGCTCAATAAATATTTGTTGAATGAATGAATGAATGATTGATCAATTGCCAAATGTTTAGGTGTTGATTAGTAGTCATTAAAAACGATGACTCAGATCTTTGTTTATGAAAATGGGACCAGTTTAGGTTATAGAACACTACGTATTATATGATCACTGACATTTCCTTTTAGTTTGTAGAAATTATAATACAGAACATTATAGTGAAAATGCTGGAGGAAAAGTCCAAGGGTCTATGGGGTATTTATTAGTAAGGCTGGGATCTTATAAACATGGAAAGTTTATGTGAATTTAAAATCAAGTTTTCTATTGAGTATTGTTACTATATAAATAGAAAATAATGTTTTCTTCCAAAACTGTCTCATCCCCAAAAATAGTGGTATGGTAGGAAATAAAATTATTTTTACAGATAGCAGTAAATCTTTGTGGAATAAAATCCTAATTTTTTTATGAAAGCATGTGACATGCTTCTAGTTACTGATTAGCTCTTTGCAGAAACAACAGAGAGTGGTAAGTATTCTAGTCATCTATTCTAATTAAAATTTAAATTGAAATCTGGGTTCTAATGAAGAGAAGCTTAGCACTAGTCCTGTGGGAACTCTTCAGCGGGTAAGAGGAAAAATGCACAAAGACAAAAAGAGATTTCACATAGACATTTTCTTCCCATATATTTTATTTCATGTAGGTAGGAGTATATCTATCCTTGATGGAAGCCAACACTGGCCTTTTGACATGGACAGTCTTAAAATGTATCATATCCCAATGGAGTGGACCCAAGTATATTATTGTGGACATCTTGGCATTATCCCTCTGACAACATGTCTCAGGGAAATTAGGTGGCAGCTCATCTCTACCTGAGAATTGGATTCATTACTACCAATCTTGGGAATGTGAACTGGTTCAGACAGGCTCAGTGTCAAAGGTTACTACTGTGTTGAAAAAAAATTATATGTTAGGTTGCTAAAGGGATAATAAGGGAAGAATAAAATTTAAAGCTCGCCAAACAGATTTTATTGGGCAACTTCGAAAATTAACTCTGAATGTCAAATGATTTTACAATGTTCCTTTAAGAGCTATTTGTTAAACACCACACAAGCATTCTAAGAGAATACTTTCAGTGATATAACTTATTCAAAGCATTGATAAAGAAAATGTATGAAATAAAGACTTTTCAAAGGGAAGGTGTCAAAATGACGATTTCTTACTAAATGTGTTATTGTCATAGACATAACATAAATATAGCAAATGGAAAAACTGAAAACTCCCTTATACTATTTTAACGACATATTCATACCATTTCAAAAAGATATGATGTCAACAAGATATTTGAATCAAATTTAACTATTTTGCTTAAATCCTGGACTGCATTTGTTGTTAAAACATGACGCTATAAATGTGTCATCCTTCTGTCTTACAAAATCTTCTCTGCAATAGTTCTCCACGTATACTCCCTTGGGTTAATTAGGATAGTGAAATTAATTCCCTATTCAGGATAACATCTCAGTCAAGAACAAAGACATTTCATCTGCTAGAGAATATCTGAAAGCAGAAGCAGTTTTAGAAAGGTAATAAACACTGCATTTGGGCATCTTTCCCTGACTGTAAATGTTCCATAGATGAAAGTTAGCAGCTGTCTGTGGGACACCATGAGTGGCAGGTTGCATGCTAGAGAGAGCTCACAGTTAATCTATTGTGAACAATATGCAACATTGCCTCCTGAACTTCCCTGGAAGTTCCCTATGCAGAGAGGGCAGGGGGTTGGGGGGCGGGGAGGCAGGGGGAGGCATCTTCCCAGCAACACTTAAAGGAGGACTATGCAGAAATAATAGCACACAAAATAACAAGGGCAGATCTGACACAGACTACCAGCAGAGTTTGATTAAAATGTACCACAATTGTAATTTTTTCTTCCCTATTTAACTGTAAGACACAGTCAATGTTGCTTAATGTCAATGCTGTTAATGAAGTTGTCAGGCTTGTCACTTTCATTGAATACCAACTTTACCAAGAAACTGGTACTACAATTACCTCCAGCTCTATACGATTAAATTCATCAAAGCATGCCCAAGCTTCAGACTGTGCCAAACCTTTGAAGAATTTCCCTATGGCTTTGGAGTTCTGCCCTATCAGAGCAGCGCAACACGCCCAGAGAAAGACAGAAGCGTAAAATAAATCACTGGGAAAAAATTATTTAGGACTTTCTCCTTCAAAGTGGGCCACCTGGAAATTAGTGAATTCCATTCTACATGAGGAGAACCGGCCTTATTCACAGGCCTTCTCGCACTTTTTGCAGGTCTTCAGGACCCTTTATCCCCAATATCCATTTTCCCTATCCCTGCCAAAAGTGAAATAAAATTGTGCTGTTATTCTTTTGTTCATTTCTTCCTTCCTTTATTCTCGCATTCAAGAAATATTTGAATTAAGATAGGCATTGGACTAAGCACTGTAGGTGATGAAAAGAATGGATCTTTAAGAACTGGAAATTCTAATGGGAAGAGAAGACATGCATAAATAGCTAATATCTAAGTGGTAAACACTGCAAGAAAGATAAAGTACTTTGGGCTAGGAATTCAGGAAGGAAGATAAGAGAGGGTTTGAGACTGAGGTGCCCCAGAACTAGGCTTTCAAGAATGGGTGTGATTTGGACATCGGAGGTGGTTGCTGTGTGTTCTCTCTGGATCTCTCTGATCTTCACATGGCTGCCTCCTTCTTGATACTGAGACTCAGATCAAACTTCATCAGCCCAGAAACATCTTCCCTGAAATGCAGTGACATGATGTTCCCTGCACCCTCACGCACTTTCAACCACATTGCCATGTTTCATTACTTCATACCACTTACCACTCTCTGAAATTTTTGTGTTTGTTTATTTGCTTACTGTCTTTACTCGATAAAATAAAAGTACCATGAGAGTAAGAACTCTGTCTGACTTGATTAATGCTGTATTCCCAGGGCCTAGAATGGTGAGTGGCCTACAGTAAATGCTCTAAAAATGAAAATAAATGACCTAAGTGAAATTGATGAGGGGAAGGGGATTCCAGGTATAGGGAAGAAGATAAGAAATGTTGGGGAGTCTAAAGCACATGGCTGTGCATAGGCAACAGTGAGGTAGGTGCAGGGCAGGGTGGGAAATGCATTCCAAAAGATGAGGTGAGGTCGATTTTGTGAGCGTCCAATGACAGTGAAAGGAATTTGGATTTTGTTCCACTGTAAGCGGGCAGCCAAATATTTCAGAATAGTAGACTCACTCCAAAGGCAGTATTTGAAAGCTTAGCCTTTCAGCTGCACCTAAGATAGCCTAATAGGGAAGAGGCTACAGTCTAGGTGAATAAATAAGAATTTAATAGTTCCGGTGAGAAGAAATGAGATTTATTCCTTTGGTGAAAGCACTGCCATCTCTAGGAACATGGAATGGCAACTAATCCTCAATACTATGTGGGGTATTATCCCCAGTCCCTCTTACATGAGTTGTTTAGGTACAAAAAAAAAATTTGTTAAGGAAGTACTCAATAACAAAATGGATAAATGATGGAGATAAAGATAAGGGGAGAAAGGAAGGATGATTTCCAGACTTTTTGTCCAAAGTAGGCCAGAGATGGTGGGAAACATCCTAGGCCCTGGAGCCTACAGGAGAATGACCCCTCACAGTTTGTCCAGATCTGGCCCTACCGTTAAGCTCAGAGAGTACAATTTGGATTCTGGGAAACCTCTCCTATATCTTGTTCAGTCTCTCTTTTTTATATATATAATACATTATTTTTAATTTTTAAAGGGTAATTAGACTACATAAATGTTACACAGAAAATACACAGATTCCCATATGCCCCACTCCCCACACCTCCCACACACAATTCCCAAGTCCCAAAAGAGCCCCCATATTACACCTGTTTTTCTCCCTCCCTGCCCCCCAGAGCCTCCAGTGGCCACTGCATCCACATCAATGTTGCAATTTCTTCCATTGCTAGAATCCCAAGAAATCTATAGTAGAATACCAGTGTATTAGTCAGTCAAAGGGGTGCTGATGCAAAATACCAGAAATTGGTTGGTTTTTATAAAGGGTATTTATTTAGGGTAGAAGCTTACAATTACCAGACCATAAAGCATAAGTTACTTCCCTCACCAAAGTCTGTTTCCACATGTTGGAGCAAGATGGCTGCTTACATATGCCAGGGTTCACGCTTCCTGGGTTCCTCTCTTCCCAGGTCTTGTCTCTGGGCTTAGGGTGCCTCTCTTCCCAGAGTTTGCTCTTTCCAGGCTCAGGGTTTCTCTCTTCCCAGGACTCCTGCTTCAGCATCAAACTCCAACATTAAAACTCCAACATTAAGAACCCTCAACTCTGTTCTTTGCCATGCCTTTTATCTGTGAGTCCCCACCCACCAAAGGTTCTGCCCTACTGGAACAGAAGGTTTACATAATATTTATTCAAGTAAACCTATGAATCCAATATAATCTAATATGCCCAGAGGAAAAGATCAGTTTACAAACATAATCCAGTATTTTCTTTTTGGAATTCATCAACAATATTAAACTTCTACATCCAGTAAGCCCACTCTAGTCCATAGCTCATTCCCCAATCCTGAGGATTCTGGGATAGTGATATCCACTCCACCTCTAATTGAGGGGGGGGGGGCTTCAATCCCAGCTGATGGATGGGACTTTCTTACTTGCAATTGTAGGTTCTCTCATTTCCTTGGTATGGTGGTTGTCAATCCTCACCTCCTTGTTAGTTGTCCTGGGTGAGTCCAACGAACCGAAGAGTAGGTGTTGCAATTCTGCTGAGGCTCAGGGTCCAGCTGGCACATGGATGGCCCAAAGATTCCAGTCTCTTGGACATATACCTACAAACTCCATCACCAAGTAGGCTTAAATAGAAGGGATATATGAGCCATGTGTAGGGAAGCCATAACTGAGTCCAACTCTGTCACTCTCAGGAACATAAACTCCAAAGTAGGGCCCAAAGGCAAGGCACCAAACTCCCGAGCTATCTGCCCTGACCATAGGACCTGGGTGTCTCCAGAGCCCAAAGAAGCCCCACTCTTTGGGGTAATCTCCACTTGTTAGTCTATGAAGTCCTGCTGAAATGTCCATAAGTGTTACCTGTGGGATGACCTCCCAATTCACTTTTTAAAAAAAGATTTATTTATTTATTTATCCCCCTTCCTGCCCCCGCCAGCTGTTTGCTCTCTGTGTCCATTCGCTGTGTGTTCTTCTGTGACTGTTTCTATCCTTAGCAACAGCACCAGGAATCTGTGTTTCTTTTTGTTGCATCATCTTGTTGTGTCAGTTTTCCGTGTGTGCAGTGCCATTCTTGAGAAGGCTGCACTTTTTTTTGCGCTGGGCGACTCTCTTTACAGGGAGCATTCCTTGCACGTGGGGCTCCCCTATGCGGGGGACACTCCTGAGTGACACGGCACTCCTTGAGCACATCAGCACTGATCATGGGTCAGTTCACATGGGTCAGCTCCACAAGGAGGCCTGGAGTTTGAATTGTGGACCTCCCATGTGGTAGGTGAACGTCCTATCCATTGGGTCAAGTTTGCTTCCCCCAACTCACTTTGAAGTCTCTTAGCCATATAAACTCATTTGTCTTGACCAATTCCCCCTTTCATTTGAGGTCTTTTTCCAGTTGCATTGCTAGTTGGTGCTTGGTAGTAATCCCTCAGTGCCAGGGAGGCTCATCCTCAGGAGTCATGTCCTATGCTGGGGGGTAGGTGATACATTTGTATGCTGAGTTTGGCTTAGAGAGAGGCCACATTTGAACAACAAGGAGGCTCTCAGGAGAAAATTATTAGGCTAAGTTTCAATTTCAAGAGCACAGGCTCACAAGCATAGTCATCAATATCAAGGGCCAATCAATGGACCATCCTCCTTTGCCAGTCATTGCCCCTGCACTTAGGGGGCAGTTGCTGCTCCATTAGAGAACATGGCAGAACGCTCCATGATGGGAATTCAGTATTCTCTTGGTTATAGTGTGAATCTCCACCCACTGTGACAATGCCCCAGGAACATTTGAACACATTTATATAACTTATATGTATGCCCAGGTGTTGTTCATTCTTATGACAAAGGATCTAGCACTCTTTAACCACACTACCAACTCTAACATTGGACCACATATTCTGAAACATGATTCTTACCTTCTGATGGCTCTTTAAGAATACCATGCTATGTCTCAGACTGCAGATCCAAAGTCAGTCTGACTGGACTCAAACTCTACCTCTGCACAGCTGTCTGTCCATGGACAAGTTATTTAAATGCTCTATGCCTCAGTTTCTTTATTTGTAAATTTGTTATGATAATAGCAGTACCAACCACATAGAAGTTTTGTGAGAATTAATGCTCTAAGACATATGAAGTGCTCAGAGGAGTGATTGGCACAAAGAAGATGCTCAGGAAATCTTGGCTATTGCTCTCAGTGTTATCGTTATTATTGCTGCTCCTCAGATTCCTTTCATCCAACACTGTTCTTATGCATATTCAGCACTGCTCATTAATGTCAGTGAATAAAGTATGGCACCCAAATAATGTACTGGGGTTGTAAAGAAATACCCTACTGAGTGATGTATTTATCAGCCTTCACAATATTGAGGCTTGGAGTTTGGATAGAGGAATAGCTTCAGTGGTTTTCCAGTGAGGTTGCCAGGGTCACTTTCTTTCTCATCTGTGACATAGTTCAGTAGCCCATGTGCACACCATCACTGTCATTATAATCACCATGCAAGTTACCATGTACTGAGCACTTGCTGTGAAATGGGCATTTCTTTCTGACCTAAATAGTTACTAAGTACATGAAGTGTGTCTAGGTCCTAGGGATATATAGTGAACAAAGCAGAATCCCTACATACAAGGAGACAGTACTTTATAAATGTGGTTTCATTTAATCTTCACAAAAATGAGGATGCATTACCACTTCCATTTTATTGATGAGGAGTCTGAAATTGTTAACTCATGAAATATATAACTATCAAGTGGTTGATGAAGGCTCTTTACTCCAGGACCAACTTCAAAGAGTCTTCTTTCCAATAAACTGCACTGCTTCTTTGATATCTTGGCTCTCTACAGAATAAGTATTTTTCAGAAAATACCTGTAGCTTATATTGAGTAAACCTCCTTCATCTGAATTCCTGTACTACAGACAGTTCTGAGAAACATGATATAAAACTGAGTTAAAGATCTGATCTAGATAGAATTTTAGTAAAAAGAATCTTTCTAGATATCTCTGGGCAAATATACTAAATCAGTATGTAAACATTTGGTATTATTATTCAATATCAGATATTTTTGGATACAAAAGTGATGTCAAGCTGTTTTTGGTTATGAATGAATGCCAACTCAAAGAAACTTAATCAAAACAAAAGGGATAATATTGGCTCATAAACCTCACCATGGGAGGCATTGATGGATTCAGGTACATTTGCATCCAGATGCTCAAAAAAATATCATCAAGGCTTTGTCTTGTCCTCTCTATTTATCTGCTCTGCTTTCCTTTCTATTGGCTTCAGCCTCAGACAGGACATTCTTTGTGTGGTTGATTTGTAGTTTCAGGTTGTAATTCCGTAGAAATTAGAAACTTTATTTATGGCTCTGTAAAACTCCTGAGGAGGAGTCTGTTTGAAAAAGTTTGGGTCAGGTGTGCACTGAGTCCAGGGTGGCATGGAGCTCTCTGATTCCAGGTCACATGCTTGTCTGAACATTATGGGTCAACCTGGATTGCTATGGAATGACAGAAATCTAACCATCCCCCAAAGAAAGGGATGTTGGAACAGCATGGATGCACTGCTGTTAGGAAAGCTCAAAGCTACACAAGACAGAGCACAAGCAGAAGATGACCAAGAGATTAGTGCAGTTCACCAAAAGAAACCCACAGTTAATCGACGGAATAAGAGATTAATGTGGTCTTCTGGTAATTTCACTATTTTGCATAAGGTTTAAATTACTCATATGAAACTTAAAACTGAAAAAAACATGTAGGATTAACATTTCACTGGAGTGATAAATAAAAGCTGGCAATAACCCTTCAAATGTAAACATATGCTCCATCTGGGTTAGGCCATATAACAGTTACACTAAGAGAATACTTTTTTTTTGCAAGTTGTTGGATTTGTGCACCCTTGGAAATTTTCAGTCTTCCCCAAAGCAAATCCTCTTCATGTACAAAATGATGATTTTAATTGGGGAAAGCACCTAGGTGACAATTTTTATGCCTTCTATATACCCATGGTTTTTCTTCCCTTTTCTCTACTTTTCCATTCCCCCTCGCTTTTCCTAGTCTCTTCCATCCCTATTTCCTGCCTCATGCCAATGCATCTGTCAAACAGCACTTGGACATGACTGTCATCATGCAGGTAGATAGAGCACGGAACAGAGACAAAGAGATGCCCTACAGAGACTTCCAATAAAAGGTTATATCATGCTATGATTTTTCTAGAGAAATGTTTCAGATCCTGATGACAAAATTTGTTCTCATGTGGTGGAGATAAGCAAGAAAAAGACCCAGTAGTCTCTGAGCTACGTTTTTTTCTAAGAAAAGAAAAATAATTTCCTATGTACTAGAGCCTGAGTGAAGTATATTTGTCTATATTTTCTTATTAAAGTGTACCCTCTCCTTAGCTTCTGGAACCAAATACAATCACCATTTTATGGACAAGCAAACTGGTCTAGAAAGGGCTAAGTTAGTCCAATTCACCTAGTAAGTAAGTGGTAGATCCAAAACTTGAACCATGTCTACCTGATTCCAGAACTTTTGCATTTTCTGAGTGTAGTTGCTGACTGTTTTTTATGTCCTGACACCATGTTGTTTCCATTATTTCTTCTAAATAGCTCCTTAATTTCCACTTCTTTTTTAGGCTACCATCATATTCCACCTGGACTACATAATAGCCTCCTAACTAACTCCCTTGACTCCTCTCTTGCTCCCCTCCATTCCATTCTCTACTTTGCCTAATTGAACATTCTAAATAAAGATCTGGTCATGACATCCATTTGCCTTAAAACCATTAAATGGTTCCCCATTACCCTTAGGATGAAGTCCAAAATCTTTAACATGATCTGACCCTCTTCTCCCTCCCCAGCTCCATCTTTCATTCTCTTCATTTTATGTTCTAGCTCTATTGATTCTTTCTAGACTCTCAATTATAACGTGCTCATTTTGCGCCTCTCCCTGAGACTGTAAGCCTCAGAAGGCTAGGCATAGTGGCAGTCTTTGACCATCAGTGACTCCTTAATACTGAGTACATTGTCTGACACACTATAGGAGGTACTCATTTTATATTCATTGAATGTTAAATTAATTCAAGGTATATTCCTTGTTCATGAAGATCTAAGAGTCTCTCTGAGTAGATGGAAATAATACACATGAAACAGCTGTGCAAAAACTATACTATCAAATGATACACACTGTGATAGAGTCACAAAATGCTAACCAAATAATCCAGAGATATTAGAACATAATTAAATAGTTCACACAATTATTCATTCATTATTCCTGTAAACAAGTATTTGTTTAGATTATATGACATATGTTAAATTGTGCAATACACTGCCAATACAAAGAAATCTTTCCCCCAGTGTCCAACAATCTCCTTAGGGATGTCTGATATACACAAAAAATAATTAAGCAAATAAGAAACATTATAGTAATTGCCTTAGCAGTTTGGAGAGGGGGAGGATGAATGTTGCCTGGCATATCAGGGGAGACTGGATGAGAGATGAGACCTGATGGACTGTTGGGATTGAGAGTTAGAGGGAGATGGAAGAGTATTCTGGGTGAAGGAAGACCATGACCAACAATGGCAGTGGACATGAGAAGTGGGTTAGCGGGAGTGAAGGAATTGTGTGAAGCTCAAGACAGGATTGGATATGTCAGAGGGAGCATGATTTGATAAAGTCATGGAGTCAAACTAAGGGGCTGGCACTTTATGCTACAGAATTGCAGTTAGGGCTTTCCTCGGTATGATTTTGACCTAAAAATATTGTTATTTTAGATATATGGAAACTTTCTTGAGTCTTTTTGAGAAATCTACAATATTCCTTGTTCTATGTTTCTATGGAAATTTATATATATCACCAAAGAGCGAATAATTATTATTTTGTATTTGTTGGGTTAAGAGTCTTACTTACCACTAGACTGTAAATTTAAATTCCTTTAAAAATAAACTATACAGTTACATTTTCATATCCCCAGTGTCTGTGCATTGCCTGGACCATAGTTAGTGTACAATAAATGTTTGTTGAGTGACTAACTGATTAAATGAATTAGTTAATCAATCACTTAGGCATCAAGGGCTAATATTATTTAATTAAGATAGAAAACGGGAAACGGACTTGGCCCAGTGGTTAGGGCGTCCGTCTACCACATGGGAGGTCTGCGGTTCAAACCCCGGGCCTCCTTGACCCATGTGGAGCTGGCCCATGCGCAGTGCTGATGTGCGCAAGGAGTGCCCTGCCACGCAGGGGTGTCCCCCATGTAGGGGAGCCCCACGCGCAAGGAGTGCACCCCATAAGGAGAGCCGCCCAGCGTGAAGGAAAGTGCAGCCTGCCCAGGAATGGCGCCACCCACACTTCCCGTGCCGCTGACGACAACAGAAGCGGACGAAGAAACAAGACGCAGCAAAAAGACACAGAGAACAGACAACCGGCGGAGGGGGGGAATTAAATAAATAAATCTTTAAAAAAAAAAAAAAAGATAGAAAAGAGACAAGAGATCAGTTGGTTGATGAAAATAGACTAGTCAACAGGATAAATGCTTTGAGTAGCTGTAGGCACTGATGCGAGCATTGTTTGGAAGGAATGATTGTGCTATACTTAGGAACAGATAAACTGCAAGGGTTGGATGAGAAAATAAAAAGCAAATGAAAACCGTTGAGAACCTGTCATGGATAGATATGGGAAATTGGAAGGAGGAATAGATGATGATATTTCTCTGAGGCATGTCAAGATATGGTACCCCAAAATGGAGACCCACCAAGGCAGCTGAGGAAACTGGACAGGAACTTGGTTGAGAAGTCAGAGTAAGAGTTAATTATTCAAATAAAGACCTTTTGAACAAAATAGAAAGCAGTATAATGTACTTTATGTGGATCCTAATCAAAATGTTGCAGCAAAACAGCCAATGAAATATTATATAACATTTATGTTATAGAAGAGGATATGATGACTTAAAAAAAGCTTCATGACATAAGGTTAAATGAAACTTACTAAAAGTTCATATCCTAAATAATGATTTTCTCTATGTATCTTGGAATTATAGGACATTTTAGTTTTGATTTTGCTCCCTCGAATTTTGAAAGTACCGTATAAAAACTATAGACACCATTCAAGAAATAATAGTGAATACTGATACTATAAAAATTGTTAAGGGAATAATTTAGTACATGCTCCTCATTTTCTGAAATTGCCTTTATCCATTAAGGCAAGATTCCAATTTTGGAGCTACATATATACTCATGAGAAAAGAAATCTGTTTGTGAAATATAAAGGTGAAAACCAGGCCAAACTAGCCATCCTTTATGACCTTGAAGCTCCTTTACTTGACAATATTATTTTCAATTACATCAAGTGGCACTTTTGTTTTATAATTTAAAATAGCATACTGGATAATATATATACCTGAGATTTAACTTTACTACACATAGTCAATGAAAATTAATCCTGCCCATCTCCACTCGAATGTACTTATCTTGCCAATCTCTGTTAACTACATGGAGGCATTGTGGGTATGTGAAGTGGCATTTGTTTTTTTATTACCACTTGGTTGGAGCTCACTCAGGTTTTCTCTGCATCCTGGTTATGTAAAGTGGAATCTTTCCAAATCACATCCTCTCTCTGCTTAACTGTGGGTCTGCTGGTTGTTCATCCTGAAATTTCTCCTTGGCTTCCAAATACCCACCCACTGGTCCCTGGTAGAGCAGCTCCAAGAACAGTATCACTCCCATCAGCTTAGTGAACAGCTGGATTTCCTAAGCAGACCTTTTGGTTAGTGAGCAACTGTGTTGACTCCTGTGACTCAGGGATTCATAATTATGTGCACACTGGGGCTCCACCACTTGCATTTGTTTTTTCACCCCCTGTAGTGTTCAAACTATAAAGAGAGGACTTCTCCCCATCTTCTAAACCCAAAACAACCTACTTGGCTGCAGTAAGTCCTTTTGCAGTTCTCTGTTTTCCCTGTCCTTGCTGATCCTTCTGGCTTTCAAGCAAGGTTTAACCATAAGTCTCCCATCAGAACCCTTAAAGAAGAAAGGTTTCCAGCATGAGTACACTATATTAATAAATGAAACCCAACCTTTTAAAAATTACACTGTCAGAAAAAACCATTAGGCTGTAAAAGAGTTGAAGTAAACATTAGATTTTAATATCCACTGCTGCTTAGATTTTTCTGAACTGAAAAATCCCCAGTGAGCACTTAAAACTTCATTACTCCACTGAAAGGTTGTGAAAGGCTATTTAAAGGTTTTCAATTTTGTTGAAGTCTAGAGGTTATTACAGCAGGAAAGAATACAAACCCTAATATTACAAGGAATGAAAGGAATGAAATTTATGTTCTCATCTTCCCTGCAGTTTAATCCAAGTCTATTAGATCCATTGGTAAAAATTAGGGCAGGTTGAAGGTTTTCTACAGGTTTGATGAAAAATAATATTTGGACACTATGAAAAGTATTGCTGTCTGTATCACACTCAAAGAAATGCTTTCTCTTCCAGTTCTCTGGCCAGAAGTTAGTTCATGATCAGCCTCTGCTTAAAGTCCCTTAAATAGTTTCAAAACTCAAAACAAAAAAATAAGGCAAAGGCATGTGTCCTACCCAAAGGTCAACTTAGGAAATTGAAACTTGAAGTCAAACTCACCAATAAAAATGACTTGCTGATTATGTTTTTTTCTCCCGTTATTTCACCCATGTTAAAAATCATCCTAATTTTTTTAATGAAAGGAATTTGTGTATTAGATATTTTGACTTTACCAAAATTGGTATTGATGCTGTTAAACCAAGGAGGATTAGATGTTTGCACATCCTTCTTTCTGATTTCACAGACCCTTCCAGCTTTTTCCCCAGCCAGCATCTGTACTGCAGTATGGGTTTAAGTTACTTAATATCATGCTATTATTCATTTTTCCTTCCATCCATTCACCCACCATCCATTCATCTTCCAGGGAACATACCTGGTGCTATTGTGACGTTGACAGGTTAACTATGTGTAGCTCAGGATAGAATAACACATTCTGTCTTGAAGGTGTGTCCAAGGAGCAATGGGATCTCAGAGGGACCACCTAGCCTCTCTGTGGATAAGAAATCTATTAAAATGTACACAACCATTCCTTAATTGATGGATTTTTATGTTGTTTTTAAGTTTTTGATGATATAAAATCTCTAATGATGGCCATTTCTTACTTAAATATTTTTTCTGAATTTTGGATTATTTCCCTTGATATATCCAATAATATTATTATTGTTAGGTATGGAATCATTGGGTAAAAAGTAATGTTACTTTCTAAAACATATTATTAATTTTTTCAAAGTTATTTTAGTGATTTATACTTCAAGAGATACACAAAATTCTCCCTTTCATTTGGACTTCACCCACAGTAAATATTATCACAATAAAAGGCTTTGCTAATGTGATAGTGAAGCATAGTATGCCATTGATTTAAATTGTATTTCTTTGAGTAATATTATTTCCATGCTTATTGACCTTTTACATTTCTTCTTCTGTCTTCATATTATTTGACCATTGCTTTTGAAGGATTTTGAAAGCCCAATAGAGAATTGGAACTTAATCTAATCGGCAATGGAGATTCACTGAAGTTTTTATAGTTTTATCAGTTGCCCAAAAATCACCATTCCAGTAGCATCATTAATTGCTCTTTGGTTATTATTTGCATAATTACACTATTCACATATGGTTTTAAAAGGAATAATTATGATGCTGTAACAAATAATAATAGTAGCTACTATTTATTACATGCCTATTGTGTACTAGCATTTTCCAAGGTTTTCCAATATTTTTTAATATAATAAATTCTATTTTAAAAGAGATTTTAAATTACAGAAAAGTTACATCGAAACTATAAGAGGATTGTTGCTGCTCCATTGGGGAGTGAGACAGAGTTCCCTGGAACGGGAACTCAGAACTCCCTCAGTTGTCGTTGAAACTCTGCCTACTATGTCAATACCCAAAGAACATCTGAACATTCTATATACCTTATATGCATGCCCTGGCAAACTCCCTCCTGCCTATGCATCCCCATCAATGACAACCCACATCAGTGCTCCTCCCCTACCATAGTTGAACCTCTCTGTGATCTAAAACTTCTTCAAAAATGAAGTCTAATATATTGCCAAATTCAATTAATAGGAAAATGAAATAGTAATAATAGGCTTAAAGATTAGAAATAGAGTACATAATAACTTAGAAAAACTAAAATAAAGTGAAAAATGAATTGGGTAATTAAAAAAATGAAAAATATCATAAAAATGTTTTTGGTATTTTGCCTTTCGTCACTATAATAGGTGTTGTCCTATATGTACAGTGGCAAGGCAATCTTATCCATTTTTATCTCAGTGTCTAACATCCTTTTTTTTTATTATGTCTTCAAAAAAGTTTTAGGTCATGGTAAAGTCACATATAGATTATAGGGGACACCCATATACCCAACATCAATCCCTTTTCCCCCTTCTCCAGCAATGACCTTTTTACATGTGGATGTTACATTTGCTGCAACTGATGTACAGATATTGAAACATAGCTAATAACCATGGTTCCATTATGATTTACATTATGGTTTACATTGTAGACTGTACACTTTTATAAATTTTTGGTTACATTATGGTTTACATTGTGGTTTACATTTTATACTATACACTTTTATAAATTTTTGGTGAAATTTAACATGGCCTGTATCCATCATTGCATGATCATACAGAACACTTCCTTTGCCCCCCAGTTACCCCCTCTTCCATCTGTTCTATTCCTCTCTCCCCCTTCTCTTGGGGCCCACAGTGACAACCAAGCTTCACTGCTTGAAGGATGAGAGTCTGAGATCCTTGCAACAATGCTGAGGACTTGACACACTAGTCTGTCCTTCCCCATTGGGAGCCATCACACTCTTGAGAACATCAGACCTCCCCAGGATGGGGGTATAACACCTTCTGGTCATTGTTTGCATCTCCACCTACTGATATAACACACTATGACAAGGTGAGCACTCACACTCCCTAGAAGCCTGTCCCAGGTGAAGCCTGTGCCAGATGCCCCCCGTTAAACACCTTAAACCAGTAACCCTTCTTTATTATATTTTCTAAAGAGATTTCTCAACATTATAGAAAGCATGGGACATAACTTCTGGGGATGGGCCTCCCTGGTACCAAGGGATTACTACCAAGTGCCAACTGGTGATGCAACTAGAAAAAGTCCTTAAATCAAAGGGGGAAATGGTAAAGACAAATGAGTTTATATGGCTAAGAGACTTCAAAATGAGTTGGGAGGTCATCAGAAGGGTCATACTAACACACATCTCAGCAGAATATCAGAGAGAGCTGAAGTAGATCAACCCCAGGTAGTGGTACTCCTGAGGGCTATGGAGACATCCAGGTCCTACAGTCATGACAGATAGCTCTGGAGTTCAGTGTCTTGCCAGTGGGCCCTGCTTTGGAACTTGTGCTCCTGAGTGTCATGGAGTTGGACTCAGATGTGACATCTCTACACATACCTCTTCTGTTACTTTTCCTGAACCTGTGATTGGTGCTGGGGCTGCTGTATGCTCAGGAGACTTGAGTCTCTGGACTGTCCATGTGCCAGCTGGGCCCTGAGCCTCACCAGAGTTGCAACACCTGCTCTCTGGTTCATTGGAATTACCCAAGTCAGCTAACAGGGAGGTGAGGCTGGTCAACCACCACACCAGGGAACCAAGAGTGTCTACAACTGCAAGCAGGAGAATCCCATTCATCAGCCATATGGAATCTAAGCCCCCTCTTGATTTGAGGTGAAGTGGACATTGCCATCCCAGGGTCCTCAGGATGGAGGAATAAAATATGGGTTAGAGTGAACTTACTGGTGTTCTACTATAGAATTATTGTGACTAACAATGGAAGAAACTGTATCATTGATGTGGAGACAGTGGTTATGGGAATTGCTGAGGGCAGGGAGAGGGAAGAAGAGGTATGATACAGGGGCATTTTTGGGACTTGGAATTGTCCTGAATGATATTGCAGGGACAGATGCAGGACTTTATATATCCTGCCATAACCCACCAAATGAACTGGGTGAGAGTGTAAACTACAATGTAAACTATAATCCATGAAGTATAGCAGGGTTCCAAAATATATTCACCAAATGCAATGAATGTGACACACAGTTGAAAGGTTGTTGACGTGGGAAGAGTGCGAGGGGTGGGGAGTAGGGGTATTTGGGAACCTCTTATATTTTTTAATGTAAAAAATTGTGTGCTCTATGAATCTTTAAAAAAAAGAT
This sequence comes from Dasypus novemcinctus, assembly GCF_030445035.2. Taxonomy (NCBI): domain Eukaryota; kingdom Metazoa; phylum Chordata; class Mammalia; order Cingulata; family Dasypodidae; genus Dasypus; species Dasypus novemcinctus. The sequence goes on along the minus strand of NC_080684.1, from coordinate 81,832,410 downwards.
GATAAATAAAATTTTTTTAAAAGTATGAGAGATTTCCATATACCCCCCCCCCACACACACACATCTTCTCCCATTAATAACATCCTAGAATTGTGTGGCATATTTGTTAAAATTGATGAATAAATATTGAAGCATTGCTACTAACCAAGGTCTATAGTTTACACTGTGGTTTACAAGTAATTCCAATGCCCTAAAAATGCCTTATATTCCATCTATTATTCCCTCCCCCTCCTATCAGAACCATTGGTAACCATTATCTTTACAACAGTGTTACACATTATTCCATTACCTCAATATTAATAAGTTTACATTGTTCATTGTTGCCTTCCCCCCTTATGTTTGCTCCTTCCTTAACCCTGAGAATTTGGGGATGCCGATGTCCCTTCAACCTCAGATTGAGAAAGGGCTTAGATGTTATGGGGCAGATGAAGGAACTGTCTTGCTTGCAGCTGTAGATATTCTGTTTTGGGGGATGGGGGTTGAATCATCATTTTGTTAGTTGTCTTTGGTGAACCCAATGATCTGGAGAGTAGGTGTTGGCTGCAACTCTTCTGATATTCAGGGCCCAACTAGCAGATGAACAGATGGAAGATTTAAGTCTCTGAGACATATATTTAATATATGATAGAAGAATCATGTGTAGGGAAATTATAAGTGAGTATATCTGTTAAATTGGAGAAACAGATTGTCATATATTCCAAGGTAAGTGTTATTGCCACTTACGTTGCTTGGTTTGGACAGACTTCAGAATGAAGAAACGTAACCTCAGTATAGTGACCAGACATTTATTTGATTACTGCTCAGTGTTGCAATTCAAGTCTGGCCAAAACAACAATGGAAACACACCCAGGGCTTTGGGGTTACACTAGATATAGGTTCACTGTGCAGGAGCCCTGGGGGTGGAGCCTTAAGTTGCAATGCTCTCATTGGTTAATCATTGGGTTCCGCGTGAGAACATTATCTAGGGTTTGGAAACTAGATTAGCATTTTATGTTAATGGGGTATGCTAACTGGAGGTGTTGGTTGATCAGGGTAATTTTATCCTAATGGTTGGCTCTTCCTCCCTCTGCCTAGGGGTCACAGTTCAGTATCCAGTCTGCTCCTTAAGTAAGGTCCACTGAAAAAGTACTGATTTCAAGGGGTTGTGTGACTTGCCTATAGTGTCCAGATGGCTCTAGAATCCTCAGGAGAACCCACTATTTGAGGCTTGTTTTCACAGTGGCAGTTAGTGGGATCCGCCTGAGACATGCATAAGTGTACCCTATGGAATGGACTCCGGACTCATTTTGAAATCTCTTAGATGTAAAAACTCTTTTGTAGTTGATGTTTCCCCTTTTTGATCAAGGGCTTTTTCCAAATGAATTGCTGGTTGGTGCCTGTTATTAATCCCTTGGTGCCAAGGAGGCTCATTTCCATAATCATCTCCCATGCGGGAGGGAAGGTAGTGTGCTTATTGGCTGAGTGGCTTAGAGAGAGGCCACATTTGAGTAACAAAGAGGTTTTCAGGAGGTAACTCTAAGGCAATAGTTATTATTAGGCTAAGCTTTTCTTTTTTTTTAATAAAGATTTATTTTTTATTAATTTCTCTCCCCCCCGCCCCAGGCTATCTGCTCTCTGTCTCCATTTGCTGTGTGTTCTCTGTGACCACTTCTATCCTTATCAGCGGCACTGGGAATCTGTTTCTTTTTGTTGTGTCATCTTTTTTGTGTCAGCTCCCTGTGCATGCAGTGCCATTCTTGGGCAGGCTGCACTTTCTTTCACGCTGGGCAACTCTCCTTAGAGGGTGCACTCCTTGCGCGTGGGGCTCCCCTACACAGGCAACACCCTTGAGTGGCAGGGCACTCCTTGTGCGCATCAGCACTGCACATGGGCCAGCTCCACATGGGTCAAGGAGGCCCGGGGTTTGAACCACGGACCTTCCATGTGTTAGGCAAACGCCCTATCCATTGGACCAAGTCTGCTTCCCTTATTAGACTAAGTTTTGTTTTTACAAGAATAAGGTCATAGTTATATGCATTAATATTGAGGGCTTGACATATTGATCTGTTTTCTTCTATTAGGTACTACCTATGTATCAGGACTTCCCAGGACGGAGTTTAAGATTTGTTGAGATAGCACCCTTCCCACAATTTCTGGAGGAGGAGCACAGACAGATTGCCTTTTCCTATTTGGCTATCTTGGATCTCCCAATATTCTTTTAATTAATCCTCATAGTACTATAAGGTACGTATTATAATATCTGCACTGTTGCTTGAATTAGGAGTGCCAATTACTCATTTTTCTCCCCCTTCTGATTCTATCCATTAGAGAACTAACACAAAGCATTCTATTATCCCATAATAAAATGTCCAAGCAACTCTGAGGATACACCTGGGATTTGACATGTGGCTTATTTAAAAGCTTAACTATAATGCATCTAAAATATAAACCACTTCCACTTTCTACGTAATTGCACAAATTGATTTTCAAAAACATTATTATTAGTATTGAATCTATTTCATAAGGAGCTGTGATTTATGGGTGATCTTTTTGGAAAACCTCTCTTACTAACGTCATTAGATAATTAGGCTGCTTAGGTATGGGGAGGCTCTTGAGATTTCCTCAAGAAATTTCTCCAAAGTTATAAGAAAGATTTTATGGTCTATACTCACTTTCAAGAAAAGCTGAGCTTATCCAAATCAAGAAATGCAAGAAATGGGCTGGACAATGCTTTCAGTTATGGATCACTCTTCAGCTTCCACTCATTTGTTAACTCAGAAATATATATCGGCTCTTATTTAGGGGTTTCAAATTGTGTAAATAGCAGGAAACAAAATAAAACTGAAACCTGTCTTCAAAGATGAGGAGAGAAGTATAAATAATCTCACAGATACCTTCAGAATTTTAAATTGTTCTAAGTGCTTTTGGGAAAACTAGAAGGAAACCTAAATGAGGAGAAGGGAAGGCAGCTCTGAGGAGGTGGTGTTTAACCTGAGATTTGAAGGATGGGTTAGAAATAGCCTGACCTGGATTAGGAAGAACATGTTCCAAGCAGAGGTCCTGAAGCAGAAAAATTACATGGAGATTTTGAGGAACTGAAAGATCAGTGTGATAGAAACCCAGGTTAGGCTGGGAATGGAATGGGTTGATGGAGTAGATCATGCAAGACCCCGGGGGATGATAAAATTTTTGGACTTTATCCCAAGTGCAATGTGAATTTCATGATTTCTTCTTTTCTTTTTTTTTTTTTTTTTTTCCAGCAGAGGAGTGACATGATCGTATTTAGATTGAAAAAGCTGTATTTGGCTACTGTAAGGAGAAAGACCAGATGGAGAAAAGCAGATGGAGAGAGGCCAGTTAGAGATGAGGAAGTAAAATAGGATGTTATAATGGTTTTTGGACAAGGGTCATAGCACATGAGATGATTCAAGATATATATCAGAAATAAAAATCAAAATGACTTGTATAGAGTGGAAGGTGTTTGCAAAAGATATACTGATGTCCTGCCCAACTGAGATTCCATTTATTGAAATTGGTAGGTTAAAAGAGAAGGAGTTTGGGGTGGGTTTGGTGAGTTCAGTTTTATACGTATTTTATTTCAGATATGTGAGAGCTATCACTCACATGTTGGAGTATGGATATACAGTTCTGGAACTTAGAAGGGAAAGTTGGGATTGAGATATAATTTAGGAGTTGTTGGCATAAAAAGCTTTCCCTCACTGGGGTATTGATTAGGATTTTCAGGATCTGGGTAATAAGAATAATAACATATAACTTACGCTGAGTGCTTACTATGTGCCAGGTATTATTTGAGCACTCTACCTATAGTATTTTAGTTAATACTTATAAAACTTTTTGATGTAGTCAATGTACTTTATCATAGTTATTTTAGAGATGAAAGAACTGAAGCAGAGAGAAGTTAATAACCTTTCAAGGCCATAGAGCCAGTATGTATAGGAGTCAAAGTTTGAACTTAGTTCTTTCAAGTATTGTACTATAACTGAGAAGAGAAAGCAGATAGATCCTTGAGGAAAGTTAACATTGTATAGAAGGAATATTGGGGAAGAAACACTGTGTTTCTAAATATTGCTGCCTCTCCTTCTGGGAAGATTATATTGTCTTGCATATTAATGATAGGATGAGTTTCTTTTACCAATAAAATGTAATAGGGAGTAAAAATGTAATAGGGAGTGAAACATGGTGCACAAACAGAATCTTTGTGTGGTTCCTTCACCTCTTTTACCAGACAGAATCTGTTCCTTGAACCCAGGTCTTGATGTGAAGAAGACATGAAGCAGAGTCATTGTTGTGCAGCAGCAGTCATAAAAAATGAGTGAGAAATAAGATTCTGGGTTTGTTTGTCTCTGCAGCCTTACCTAGTAAAAGATGACTGATACCATTGATGGGCCCTTGATATTTATGATTATCCTTATGAGACTTTGTTCTTGAAGTTGCAATGTCGCTTAGCGTTGTAAGATGAGTAAGAGTTACCTGCTGAGAGCCTTCCCTGTTGCTCAAATGTGGCCTTTGTCTGAGCCAAACTCAGCATATAAATGCATTACCTTCCTCCTACTGTGGGACATGATTCCTGGGGATAAGCCTCCCTGGCACTGAGGGATCATTACCAAACACCAAGGAGCAATGCAACTGGAAAAAGACCTTGATTAAAAAGGGGAATAGGTAAAGACAAATGAGTTTATATGGTTAAGAGACTTCAAAATGAGTTGGGAGGTCTTGCCAGGGGTAATGCTTATGCACATCTCAGCAGGATCTCATAGACAGCCAAAGTAGATACAACCCCAGGTAGTGTGCTTCTGAGGGCTATGGAGACACCCGGGTCCTATAGTCATGGCAGATAGCTCTGGAGGTTGGTGCTTCTCCAGAGGGCTCTATTTTTGAGTTTGTGCTCCCTAGTGTTACAGAGTTGGACTCAGATATGACTTCTCTACACATGCCTCTTCTGTCCCCTTTATTTGAACCAATAGTTGGTGCTGCAGTTGGTAGGTGTACATCCAAGAGACTTGAATCTCTGGGATGTCCATGTGCCAGCTGGGCTCTGAGCCTCAGCAGAGTTACAACACTTACTCTCCAGTTCATTGGGCTAACTCAGGACATCTAACAAGGAGGTAAGGATAGACAACCACCACACCAAGGAACTGAGAGAGTCTACAGCTGCAAGCAAGAGAATCCCATCCATCAGCCATATGAAACTGAATCTCACTCTCAATTAGAGGTGAAGTGGGCATCACCATCCCAGAATCCTCAGGATTGGGGAATAGAATATGGACTAGAGTGGACTTACTGGTATTCTACTATAGACTTATTGTGATTCTAGCAAAGAAAGAAATTATATCATTGATGTGGAGACAGTGGCCAGTGGAGGTTCTGAAGTCAAGGAGAGGGACAAATGGGTATAATACAGGGGCAATTTCAGGACTTGGAATTGTCCTGAGTGACATTGCAATGACAGATATGGGTCATTATACTGCCATAACATACAGAATGGAGTGGGAAAGAGTGTAAACTACAGTGTAAACTACAGTCCATGATTAGTGACTATTAGTCAGCCAAAGGGGTGCTGATACAAAATACCAGAAATTGGTTGGTTTTTATAAAGGGTATTTATTTGGGGTAGGAGTTTACAGATACCCTAAAGCATAAGTTACTTCCCTAACCAAAGTCTTTTTGGAGCAAGATGGCTGCCAACGTCTGTGAGGGTTCAGGCTTCCTGGGTCCCTACATTCCTGGGGCTTTCTTTTCTCTGGGTTCAAGTTTCCTTCCTTCCTGGGCTGGCTTCTCTTTCCTCTGTGTGCTGATTTCCCAGGGCTCCAGCTTAAGCCTTCAGCACCAAATTCCAACAACAAAGCTCCAACATCAGAAACCCTTAGGTCTGTTCTTTGCCACACCTTTTATCTGTGGGTGGGGACTCAACGCCCTAATCATAACTCAATCATGCCCAGGTACAGATCAGATTACAAGTATAATCCAATATTTCTTTTTGGAATTCATCAATAATTTTAATCTGCTACAGTGACAATACTCCAAAATGTGTTCATCAATTGCAATGAATGTACCACACTAATGAAAGAAGTTGTTAATGTGGGAAAGGGTGGGAGGTGTGGGGAATGGGGCATACGGGAATCTCTTATTTATTTTTATGTAACATTTTATATAATCTAAATATCTTTTAAAAATCTATTTTTTAAAAAGCTAGCTGACAGAAAAACTCAGAGATTTAGACAAAAAATTAAGATGTACTATTGAAAGGAAATGATATCAGAAAATGAAAAATAAAGAAATAGAATCAGCAAAAATATAAGCTAGATGTTTGAAACAATTAATAAAATAGACTATAACCTTTGTACTGATCGAGATAGCAAGACAGAAATCACAAAAAAATGAACAATTTTTTTGAAAAAACACAGGAGAAAATTATCAAGTGATCTGAATAACAGAAAAACAGAATAACATGTATTTTTAGCACAGGAAATAGTTCAGGGGTTTACAAATGGAATCTCTGTTTACCGGCCCTTTCACCATCAAATATTTATTGAGCACAGATTCTGTGCCATTTTCATATTCATTATCTCATCCAACCTTTCTATATATTATAAGCTTAGGATGTAATTTATACTGTTCATAAATAGCAGAATTGTGATTTAAACTGAAGGCTCCAAGTTCAGTGCTCTTGCCATTGTATCACAACTGCTTCTTTTGTGATGAAGTCTTAGGGGTTTTATAAGCCAGGAGGAAAAGCAGGTATGTAAACTATCAACATGTAACATGGTGAAGAGCAACAAAGAGGGATCAAAATGCTTTGCAAGTATAGAGGTGGGAAAAAATAACTTGGCCTTTGAGAAATGTTACTTTAAACAGATAGTGATACTTGAATTGGGTCCTTAAAGTTGAGGAGTAGTTTGCCACATTGGAAAAAATTCTTTCATTCCAAGGAGAAGGAATGTAATATGCAAAGTTATAGAAATAAAAAATAACCCTGTGACTTGTGTAAGGAAGAATGTAAGTTTGCTATGACTTCACATTAGGTTTAGGTATAGTTGAAAGGATTGTTGTTTGACAGGAAATGGGAAAGGAATCAGTTATAAAGGGCTTTTGAATACTGTGATGATACTTTCCAAAAATAATGGAGACCCCTGGTTTAAGCAAGGAAAAGTTAAATGTGTGAGTGGTCAACTAGAAAGCTCGAGAGTTGGAAAAGAGATATCCTTTATATTACAGCAAACTGGCTGATGTCTGGAAGGCCATGGTCAATGATTCCTTCATTCCTTTGCTCTAAGCATTTCATTTTCCCTATGGTCCTTTTAGAATTGGTAGAGAAAATTCCTGGATTGAGTACTCAGCATGTAAAAGCAGTGAGTTAATACAATTGCTTCTCTTTCTTACTTTGGAGGCAGTGGTTGTTGTGACCATATTTGTATGGGGTAGGGGAGAAAGAATTTGTAGAAAGAGGAAAGAAAGCACTATAATAAAAGAACTTATAGAGCAAAGAAGTAGGGGGTTTGAAAAACACTGTCGGCTCCTCCATCATTTTGACTAGATCTGACCCTGGAAGTAAAATAATATAAATTATATATATGTAGATATATTTCTGATCACCTCTTATTTAGGAAGGATACCAAATATCACATTTTTCAACCTTCGTCTATTGCCTTATTATTATTGATAATATTATGCTACTCACAAGCGACCATTTAACTTTCCCTTTAATACTTCAAGTGATATGCATCTCTTAACTTCCCATTGAAGTCCAGATTGAAATTTTAAGTTATTCCTTACATAGACCCCATACTCTGTTTATTTATTTCATATTTTCTTCTTCCCTCCTTCCTTCCTTTCATCCTTTCCTTTCTTCCTTGTTCCCTTCCTCCATGTTTCCTTCAAATAAGCACTGGGCATTGGGAACATGAGCTTAATCTTCTTTTACATGAAGTTCAGGTATTGGAGACTTGTAATCACAACCCCTCTAAATCCTCTCAAGTGTTAAACACACTATTTTATTCCAATCACAATCAAATTCATTTTAGTTTCATAGAAAAAATGGGTTGCATAACACCACATTTCAGGGCAGGGTAGAAGTAGGTTTCTAAAAGCATTCAGTGGAGAGTATTCATCTCAAGCCAAACATGAAATATTGTATGTTCTTCGAAGCTTCTTTTGCCACAAAATATTTGGCTTTTTTTTTTTTTTATGCACAGGTGACATGAAACTCTTTGTTTTGGCAGTTCCTCACTTGCTTACTATTGGAATTCCAATTATATATTACCTTTTGATAATACTCCATTTTTGCCTTACTCAGATTGCTTTCCCAGGGACATCACTCTAACAAAACAAGCAACTGTGTTGTTATTCTTTCAATGTTCTATTCTCAGTATGATAACCTTAGAAGCATTGATCAAATTGATAGTTTTATGAGTAAGGCATCCCTTATTTTATTGCTTCTCACATGAAATTCCCTTCCCACGAACTTTTTGGCCCCCAGAGTGCATGAACATTCAAACTTTTCCCCTAGATGCCAATACAAGTAAATTGTTTGATGTACCTTCTATATTGTCAAATGCTTAATTCTGATGCCTGAGATGACTAGATTTAGCATCTTACTACAAGCAAATGTGTTCTTACTTTGAAATTAGATGTCAATCACATGAAAAATTAAATGCCAATTCTCACAGCATCCTGGCTACTGCTCTTCTACCTTGACTTTCATTATATATAATTATTCTTATACTTACGATTAATTTGCTTGATTTTTCCCCTTCTAACATCAGAAGTCCTTCCTCTCACTGATAGTCAACTTACTAAATATCATCTCTTCCTTCCTTCAAAACTCACCACATCCTACAGCTTTTCTAGACTGAACTTGACCCTGACCAGAAACTGGCAAATTAAGGACTGCTGCTACAGAGGGAAAAAAAAAAAGATGTAACGGTAATCCACATGTCTTAGAAATATATAGTGGTTTTATACACAGTAACTCATTCTCTTTTGCCAGGTAACTGCTTAGGGAGACTATGTGAATTAGTCATGACCAGTAAGACACGAAGTGAAGTGAGCTACACTCCCTGGTGAAAGGCTGGAGCATGTGAGAGGCCTTTTTGTGCCTCTTTGCCTTCTTTCTTACCTGTGCTTTACTGTAAGGACATGAATCTCTGAGCTGCAGTGCTACCCTCAACCCAAATGGGAGCCATTGCTAACACACTGGTGACGTCAGAAAAGGAAGGAAGCAAGATCCGGGTTCCTGATGATTTCATTGAGTCACCATATCTACTAGCTCTTGCTGAATAACAAACCATCCCAGAACTTAATGGCTTGAAGCAATAGCCATTTATTTAGCTCATGTTTCTCCAGGCTGGCCACTTGGTCTGGGCTCAGATGGGTATTCTGGATTCAGCTTGTCTCACTCACACTTCTGTGGTCAGCAGCTGGGTCCGATAAGGTCCGGCTGGTCTGTAGGGATGAGGGGCGTGCACAGCTGCAATGCCCATGTCTATGTCCTGGGATCCCTCCTCCTCCAGTATTTTAGTCTGGGCTTGTCCATGAGGTCATTAGTTAGGATTCAAGAGTGAGAGCGGAAGTGTACCAGGTCTCTTGAAGCTTACATTTGAAACTTGTACAACATTGCTTCTGCCACATTCTATCGGCTCATGCAGGAGACAGTTCAGATCCAAGGGATAGAAAAACAGGCTCAGCCTCTTGATGAGAAGAGCTGCAAAGAATTATGGAATCTACCTCAAAGACCAAAACGACTCTGTAACTGCCTACCTTTTAGACTTCTTGATATAAAACCAATAAATAGCTTTATGGTTTAAATCATTGGGAGGCAATGTTTCTATTGCTTTCCACCAGCACATTCTAACTGATCTAACCAGCTCTCCAGCATTCCAGCAGCTGACCCCCAAACTCAGGAAGTAGCCTTCACTCTAGACAGAATTACAAGTTAAACTCTTTAATTTTCTGAACATCAACACCATGAAAAATAATGCTCCTTTCAATCAGCACCACAGAAAATCGGGGGGGGGGGGGGGGAAGGGGGCAGGTGGCAGACACTTGTGAGTGCTTTCTGCTTTTTAAAATTTTCTCTCCCCCCTTTGCAGTTTGCTTGCTATCTACTCTCTGTGTCCATTCGCTGTGCACTCTTCTGTGTGTGTGGGTGTTTTTTTTTTACTTGTCTTTCCTTCTGTTGGGTCACCTTGCTGAGTTGGCTCTTTGCAGCGCTTGCAGACTAGCAGCTCTCTGCAGCACTTGCAGGTCGGTGGCTCTCCGCAGTGTACAGGCAAGCCCGCCTTCACATGGAGGCCCCAGGACATGAACCCAGGGCCTCCCATATGGTAGATGGAAGCCCAACTAATTGAGCCACAGCCACTTCCCTGCTTTCCACTTTTAATTGTCTACCACGCAACCCCTGTCAAAGATGAGCTGAGACAATAGCCAAGTCATAGGGTTTAAATCTTCCTCTAGCTTCTCTAAACATCAATATATTCTGCCTTGCCTTCCAGGTAGCTGTTTGCATGTGGTCCCCCCTATTGGAGAGCAAGGTGCAAGATGGCCACAACTGTGTGTATTCCTTCTTCCTCCAATTACTCCCTCTTCCTCATATACCCCCCTCAACTCCAGACCTCTGCCTGGCCTGTAGCAGGTGCTAGGAGGAGTGTAGAATTGAATAAAGGGATAAATGAAAATAGAAAACATGTTTTTTTAAAAATCCTCCAGTTGGATAGTCATTTGGTTTAACAAGCACCTACTCTTAAAATTCAGGTATCCCAAAGAAGGGTAAAGGGGCTCTAAGCTATTCACATCTCATTATGAATTGATTGCTTCATATCGCCAATGTCTAGCAAGAGCTGAAAGTGAAAGAATAGCGGTTTTCTTTTCCCTTAGGGAAATGGGAACTTGAGAACATTTTAAGAAAAAAATTTACAGACTATTTGAAAAGGAAGGAAAACCAGTATTTGTCAGCACGAAGAGGAGCCAGCTAAGAGCTCTGGGCACTCACAGAGAGGAAATAGAAATGTAAAAGGGATTAGAAAAGGAGATGGGAACATACAAAGAAATTGTGACCACTTTGCTATTGTGCCTTAAAAGACTTGTTGAATATATGAAAGGGGTTTGGAAGGGCTTGTATTTTCTGGTTTAAAAAAAAACTTCCTGATTTACAAAAACTCTCCAGGTAATTCTAACGTGTAGCCAGGGTTGAGAAGCTGTGTACCAGAGCCTTCCTGCTCCGAGCGTGGTCCTTGGACCAGCAGCATTGGGGATCTTTTAGGATGTGTAGTTGGGTGATGGACTCAGTTTGTACAGGCTTGAAAGAGCTGGCTGTGCACAACTCTTTCCAACTCAGGTTCACTATCATCAGGCTGAAGTTTGAAATAGGCCAGGAGGGAATATTTACACCATGGAAATTAGCAGATTCTCCTCTCCTCCCCCACCAAGAGCCAGTAGCTAAATATTTACCAGTACACTACTGCCTCGGGGCTCATTAGAAATGTAGCAGCCCAGGCTCCACCATGAGCCTACTAAATCAGATCAACATTTTAACAAGAACCCCAGGTGATTCACATGCATATTCAGAGAAACGTTGATAAAGTCCAGCTCCGGACATGGCAGTCAAGACCCTTCAAAATGAAGCCCGACATTGCCTCTTCAGCTTCATATCCTCCTCTATCCTGTCTCCTGTCACCGAGTCCCCTGAATAACCTTCCCAAAGAAATTCAGATCCTCACACCTCTCTCAGTTTTTTTTTAAAAACTGAAAAGCCCATATTCTTTTCCTGCCTTCACTGCTCAAATTGAATTCATCTCATCAAACTCTGCAGGCAGAAAATGTTATTGTTTTTATTTTTCTCCCTAACTTTGTTATCTATACCTCTCTTACAGTAATTCTTTGTTTTTCTGGTCATATTCCACTTACAATCTCCATGACTTGTAAGATATCCCAAAAGCAGACGCCATGAACTCATCTCTGAATTCAGCATATAGTAGGTGCTTCAGCAAATGTTTGTTAAATCTATAAATTGTTTCAGCAAGGAGATTTAGCCCCAAAATTCTGAAAACCTGGTTGGTTTTGATAACATATGTATCTGGGACAAATGTGAAAACCTCAGGGACAGGCATAAATGACAAAAAAAAAAAAAAGGGGGCTTTTCTGGCGACTTTGTGTGCCTAAGTACTTAGGAATAACTGAAAATTAAAGGCTTGTTTTGTTGAATAATACATCTGCAAACTGGAAAACTGCATGTCTATTTTATTTACCAGCACAAATGCCCATTTGCTCACACACATAGCTGTTTGCAAGCAAATTTTGTTCCTATGCAAAACAAATGTAAATTTGGCATTAAACAAGTGCCAATTATTTCCTGAATGTGGACGGGAAAGGAAGGGTGATTTAACTGATAGAGGCTCTGGACTGGGAAGCAGAGAAGGCGGCCTAGCTCAGCTGCGTGGGGTTTTTTCATCACAAGGAGTGAATGTTTAATCTGCCTAATTGGGTGGGCATTCACTGCAGATGAGCAGGCACCAGTGTTCCATATCATTTTCTTTCCCTTTGTGTTGGCTGCTGTGACCTTCTGCAGTCTCCTCCACTCACCGCTGGAAAATAGGAAGCTAATTTGAGCTTGTTCTCATGTTTCTTTCATGCGGTGGTGAGAATTCATTTGATAAGCCTTATGTCAGTTTTTATTGTGAGGCCTGATTGCTGTGATTAATTTTAATACTACTAGTTAACGTTTATTAAGGACCCCCCAGATGCCAGGCACCATCCTGGGGGGGCTTTACACATTGGCTCAATGTAAGTCTTAACTCTCACAATAGCCCTATAAATTAGACAGTTTTGATCCTATCTTGTAAATTGGGAAACTGAGGCTTAGACTAAAGTCACATTCTGTAGAAATGACTCTGTTTGCTCTTAACTTCCCTTTCCCCACCCCATTGTTTCCACTGTCCTGTAGTACTTCCTTTTAATAAAAACAAATAAATCCTGCGTTGTTTGGGAATACTGTACTTTGTGCATGATTGCTTTGTATATTCAAGCTTCTCTAATAAAAATATATATATATTTTTTAAAAAACCAAAAAACTAACGAATCCTTTCCCAGTTTGACCATGTTGTCAACTGTTCTGCCAAAGAATTTCATTCCTTTCTAGGACTGTCTTAGAGAAAAGAAGCCAAATCTATTTTGATGGCATTGCTTCATCCCCACTGCCCATACCAGTCTCCACATCAGCCTCCACACACCCCTGCCTCCAAGGGTTGGTCTTTATTGAGCAATTATTATGCCCTTTCCAAAGTACTTTTCTGATGTTATCTTAACTAAATTTCACAACCTACCCCTACAATGTAGCCATAATCATAGTGATGTATAACAGAGAGAGGTAAGGTAATTTGTCTAAGTTTATACAGCTAGTGAGTGGTGTTACTAAGGTTTCAACAGGAAATTTGAGTCCACAGTTGAAGCTCTTTATCTCACCTCCAGGAATCTCTCTAAGAGAAAACATCTTAAAGCCACCGGTGTTTGGAGATGTCCGCTGCAGTTGCATTTATTAGATCAGAAATTTGGAGATCACCTAAATGTCAAACCATAGAAAAATGTTAAGTAAATGCAAGTGCATTGAAATCTTGAAGAATCTCAATAATCCATTGGAATTTCAATAACAGCTTTCATATTTTCTCCAGAGCTACTTCTTCAGGTAACTTACAATTTCCTAAAGGTAGAGTAGCACTAGACTGCCAGATTTTTCTGTTCTTACTTTTGCTCTTTCTATAGTTTCAACTATTTTTTCTATTCTTATTTTTTTCAGGTAAACATTTTCCACTGATGCATAAACTGTACATAATTTGAGATGTTCAGAACACAAAGCTGAACATACTGGTGGCATTATGAATCTTGGAAACTAAAAGAATAAGCTAAGGTGTCAAAAGAAGACAATGTCAGGAATCTTTCCTCCATTAATTATATGGATTTCTGGGGCCATGGAAGAAAGGAACAGCAAAGACATGATAGGAAAGTCTACAATTGGGACTGACATAGTCTTGGTGAGTTTCTCTGAGTCATCCAGGCTTGACCTGGATGTTACCTTGCAACTGATGGTCTAAGATGTTTCCAGTAAAACCATCTCTTTTATATAACCCCAAGGATAATTAAAAGAAAAAAAAAAAAAAAGGAAAGAAAGGAAAAGTGAAATTCACACCAGTAACAGCATATACAGGAACCCAATGGATCTTTTAACAATTCTGTTATTAGAACAATGTAATAAAATAATAAATTTGTTATGGCATAAATTAAAGTGAAAAAAGCAGAATAAAAAAATGTATGTAGGGAGCAGATGTGGTTCAAGCGGTTGCACACCTGCTTCCCCATGGTAGGTCCTAGGTTCGCTTCATGGTGCCTCTTAAAGAAACGGAAAACAAACAACAAGCAAAACAAATGAAAAAACCAACTCACGGTTGTCATGTGGCTCAGTGGTTTAGTGCTGGCTTCCTACACACAGAGTCCCAGGTTCAAAGTATAGTAGCAAAAGCAGATGGCCTAATTTGTGTGTCACCTCTAGCAAGTTTATCGGACTTTATAAGTTTCATCATCATTCCTACTGAAAACTTAATCCAAATTTTCTAATCCAACTTCTCTTTGCCTATTAAAAAAAAAGCTTGTTTTATATTTTTGTATCTGGAAATGTCTTTCAATTTATTTTAAAATAATAGTATGATATAACTAAATAGATTAAAGTAATTTTTTTGAACTCTTATTTCCTTGCTTAAATTCCTTTATTCTGGGCTTTAGTCATTTCCCTTTTCTCATAGAAGTTCTGGTTTCTTAGGTCAGAAGATTCTTTTTCTTTTTTCTTTTTCTTTTTTATAAAAACTCTCCCTAAAGATTATTTTTCTTGACAGAAGGTAAACAATTCGGAGTTGAGGGGAAGGAAACATTATCTTACTCCCTTTGGTGTCCAGCCCTAAGGGAGGTCTAAGCTGTGGTCAGAGCAGAGTGGGAGAGCATATTGACCCAACATTGGCAAGAGCTAGAGAAGTGAACCCACTATCTGGGTTCCAAGAGCAAGGACCAATTACCCAGAAATTGGCTAGGGGCAAGGGCCATAGGTCAGGATGGGAGGTAGAAAATTGAGAGTCAGGTAGCCAAATAAGGTAAAGAATAAAAAAAGAAAGAAAGTGGCTTCTAAAAGCAAGACCTAAGAGTCAGAGAGAAGGTGCTAAGAGGCAGAAGAAAAAGCTTTTTGGGTCCATTATGGCTGTAATTGCCTTAGTCCTATGATTTCCCTTAATCCTCAAGGTTTGCCATTGCTACTTCTTTAGGGTGTCATGTGCAGTTGATGACATCATGCAACTGTTCTTTATTCCACTGTGACTGTGACTTCTCCATCTTGTTTTCCTGGGACTTCCATAGATTCTTCCTTTTGATGCATTTTGACTTCTGGGCAGTTGTAAATTATACATAGTGGAAATCTGCTCGTTATGCAGCCTCATGCCTTAAGGCTTTTAGGGAAAGAGGCTGGACCGTTTAATAATGGACTGATTTTTCCAACGGGTCCAAGTTGGCTTTTGGTTGCTCCCTTGCCTCTGTGGATGGCATAGGAAAGCATACATTGAAAGAAAGCACTTTTTATCCCCAAACTGGCCCCAAGCAATTTCTGTGAAATGTGTGTCATTTTAAAACAAATGGACCCAGTATCACTCATAACATTAATAAAATCATAATGCAAAGTAGTTTCATTTTAAGTCAATGAATAATTTCCTCTTTTCTCTTAGACATCAGAAAGAACCAGTTCCAACTACTGATTTTAAAACATACCACCTACTAAGTCTCCCTGGAAAATTCTATCAGTTCTTTATAGGAATAAGTCCTTGATGGGAATATCCAGCATCCATGTTGATTCATTCATTCATTTGTTCATTCATTTATTCTTACACCCAAGAGCCACCATTTGACAAGAACTGTGATGCAATAGTTATTATATTTGGTTCTTTATAATTTATTAAACACTAAGAAACTATTATGTGTCATAATTGTTCTGGATTCCAGCGATCAAAAGATCACCCTGCATAAGCTCAGAGGTGCAGAATAAATAAGTTCAGCAAAAGGGTACAGTAGGGACCCAAGGAGGTTACAGTGAGGCCCCAAAGATAAAAGTGGAGCAGTATTTCCTGGGGTGTGAAAAGAGGACTGGGTAGGCTTAATAAAGGAGTTATAGAAAGGATATTAGGTGTTGGCAACAAGAAAACCAAGGTTTCAGACTTTAGTAAGGAAGGACCAAACGCTTAAAGAGAACTTGCTCTTAAAAACCAAGGTTCTATTCTAATGGAAAGCTTAAGTTACTGGCTAAAGTATAAAGCAGAGGGAGAGAAGAGATAAAGGAGGGATGCAGTGGAGAGATAGAAGCCATCCCCAAGTACAGTCAGGGAAGCAATTCTTCTGAGAAATAACCCAAGTGCCTAGAAAGAGAGCCACACCTAGAATTGTCCTCATACAGCCAGGAACCATCAGTAGCATATACTCTTGCCTTAGGCAACAAACAGAATAACAGACTTACTAATGGATTTTGGCATCTGGGAGCCATTGTCTATCACCCCTATGTGGTATCTTAGGAGGACCACATCATTCAAATTTTTGATAGATGAGAAAAACAGAAGGCACCTTTCTTAGACTGGATGATAGACCATCCTTATGTAAGGTGGCCTGTTTGTGACATGTTGCCTATGCCCAATGTACTCATAACATGACTGTCCTTGACAAGACACAGAAAGTACAATGGAATAGATTGGAGCTTAGTCTTGGTATATTTTTTAAATTGTCTACAAGATACGTCTTCATCTTTTTTATTCTCTGATGCATCCCTAAAAGTCTTGAACAGTGCCTAGTACTAGACAGACATTCAAAAAGTATTTGTTCAATTGAACTGAATTGAATCAAGGTGTGTAACACTAAAGCACAGATACACTGTATCCAGAGTCAGACTAACTGGGTTCTCTAGCTCTGCTCTAACAAGCCTCAGTTTCCTCCTCTTTGAAATAGAGATACTAAATTTTTTGTGAAGCTTAGATGCATAGAACATATTTAAGCATTTAAACCAGGGGCTGGCCCATAGTAATGCTATACATGGCATGTATTTGTTATGATTAATATTGCTCACATCTCTCAAGCAGTGGTAAGTCTGGAGCCTGTGATTCAGGAATTCAACTTTTATACATATCTGCTTTTCCAGAGGTAGAAAAGGCTTAAAATAATCTCACAGTAACTTGGCTTCAGAGCAACTTTAAAAAAATATATTCCCTGCTACACTTCCATTCCCCAGTTCACTGCAGTAGCTTTCCCTCCCTGTTGCTTTTCTGAGCCTGCTCTTGTTGAGATCATGACTAATTCCCTAGTGCCAAATCCTAGACTTTCTATGCAAACTCCATGTAATTTGAAACTCCAAGGCTTCAATCACGTTCTCCTTCTTCAAATTCTCCTTCTTTGGTGTTTGGAAGAATATTTTCCCTGGCTTTTCTGGATCTCCTTTGCCACCTCACCTTTCTGAATTGCATTTATCAAAATAGCCCATTGCAGTAGTGACAACTATTATCCTTATTTTACATATGAAAAAAATTGAGGCTTAGAAAGGAATTTTACCTAAGGTTATATAGTTAGTAAATGCCTGAATTTGAATGCACATCAATCTGATTCCTGGGTCTATTCTAATATGTACTCTCCTGTTTCACCATTAGATTGAATCAGATCACAAGGATTATTGGTGACCAGTCGAATAAAAATAATAATATTAACTGTAACTAGCTCTTCAGTAGTTCTTATGCTGCATCAAAATTCTATTCTAAAGTTTATATGTATTAAATACTTTAATTGCTACCAAAGTCTTATGAGGTAAATATTATTATTCCAGTTTACAAATGAGAAAACCAAAGTACAATTTATTAAGAATGCTAAGTAGATGGTCTGAATTCTGAAGAAGCTCACAAATATTCTCAAGAAAGAGGATGGCATGACCCTGTGCAACTTCTATAGCAATATAAACTCCAGAAGTATGAAGGATGGGTTGACATGATTACATCGGTGGCAGGGAAACCTGTTAAAGATAGTCTGTTAAGGATGGGTGATTGCAGAGAAAGATGGAGGGAGGGAATGTCTTCAGATGCTCATTAGATATTGTCATCATGATTTGGTGCCTTTAGCCTGGGAGACTTCCTAGGCAGTGAGTTTGTTTAGCTACGTTCTAAAGTTTGGGTATTTAGCATTTCAGACTGGCCCTGTGCCCTGTTAGTCTTAATTAACAGGGCTTGCCTGAGTAAGCAGTTCCCTGTTGCTGCGCCTCCGTGGCCTCTGCTGCTCTCTCCATCTGACACTTGCTGTGGTGCCACCTTTTCCCTGCAGCCCGTTCTGGCCCAGGGAAGAGTGTTTAGGCTGCTGGCTCAGAGGCCTCTCCAGTGACATGGCAACACTATTCCCCTTCTGCTAGGCACCAGCTGCTGCCTTGCTGGGAAAATAAGAACTTAAAGGATTCTTGGCTGGGTCTTCAGCTCCCTGACAGCGTTGGACTCATAGAACTTTATACTCAAACCCATCCTCCTCTCCCTCTCTCTACCCTGCTCCAGCCTGCCAGCTGAATTCACTTGAGTGATACTACAAGGTGGCAACTATTAGATTCTGGCTAACACACATGACTTTTCTAGTGAATTCTTTCCTGCTTCTTTTGTGATGGGTATCCTGGTTTGGAAGAACTGTGCCAGACTTATGTGAGATGCTAAGGATACACAGATGAATAAGATGTCTTACTCTTAAGGAGCTCCTAGGCTGTTGAGGGAACAGAAGAATAAAACAATAATTAAGAAAAAGTGAGGTAAGCGGAATTTGGTGAGAAGTACAGAGTGCTATGGGAGACCTGTGAAAAGCCGAAATTGTGTGGATAGAGGAGCTACTGCCACAAAAAACTTTCCAGACAACCTAGGTCTCTTGATGCCCAGGAGGAATTGGTGTGTGTGTGTATCAATAGTGCGGGGAAACTTATGTTCAGAACCAGGAGAAAAATCTGCAGGCTTAATGACCAATGAGCAGTTCCATGCGTCTGTTATATAAAGTACAGGGGGTTGGGAAATGTTTGAGGGACTGTTCAGATGTGAGGCTGGAAGACTGGAAGAGGAGAAAAGAGATTAATCATTGATGGCCTTGAATATCATGATTTGGAATGTGAGATTCATGCAGAAGATAATAGGGAGACCTTAACAGGTTTTACACAAAGGTGTGATATGATCAGATTTTCCCCTTAGAAGTTATTCTGTTACAATGAGAAGGTTAGATGAGATGAGTCAGCAGGGGCAGGGAATCCGATTAGAGGGCAGTGGCAGCCTGCCTTCCTAAGGAAGGTTGCATTGGGAAAAGGGAGAGGTGAGGGAGTAGAGTCCAGGAATTTGTAAAGGTGGCTTTGGCCAGATTTATTGATTGACAGGATTGAAGGGAAAAAGAGACAATAGCAATGCCTCTAGGTTATTTCTTGAGCAATAAACTTTGACTGTCTCTTTGAGAAGTAGTTGCATGAAATATACTCAATCATAATGCTATCTTATCTTCCAAGACACTAAATTTAATTCCCCTCAAATGCCTTATTTCAATGTCTGAATGTTTTTTGGTTTAAATGTCCTCCATCAATATTAAGTATACCTCTGAGCCTTGAAAGAAGTTCTGTCATTGGTAAAAATCAAGCATTCTGACGGGTACTGTTGTATTGTTGATTGCTAGAAGAGCTCTTTTCCCCTCCCAATTCAGGAAATTCTTCAATGTGCAATGCTTCAAAAAGCATGGCTGCCCGCTTTGGGACTGGATCATGCATTTTTTTCTTTTTTAAGATTAATTTACTTATCTCTTCCCTCCTCCCTCTATTTTCTGCTCTCTGTGTCCATTTGCTGTGTGTTCTCCTGTGTTTGCTTGTATTCTCATTAGGTGACTCTTGGAACCTATACTGGGACCTTCCAGAGTGGGAGAGAGGTGATCATTTTCTTGTGCCACCTCAACACCCTGTTCTGCTATGTCTGTGATTGTCTCTTCTCTGTGTCTCTTTTGTTGCATCATCTTGCTGCACTAGTTCTCTGCATTAGTCGACATTACTGTGTGGGGTGGCACTCCAGTGTGGGGCAACACTCCTGAGTGGGCTGGCACTCTGTGTGGGCCAGCTCACCCTCACCAGGAGGCCCTGGGCATTGAACCCTGGACCTCCTATATGGTAGATGGGAGCCCAACTGCTTGAGCCACATCCGCTTCCCAGATGATGCATTTTTGATACATCTCAATAGTGAGAAGAAATAATTCTAGAAGTCTATCATATATCAGAAAGACACCTATGAACTAAGTGGAGAATCAGTCAGTATCCTTCTTTTCTCTCAATTGCAATGCTACCCATTCTTCAGGAACTACCAAAAGTCCTACCATATCCTTAAAGTCATATTAAACAATCCT
Organism: Dasypus novemcinctus; assembly: GCF_030445035.2. Taxonomy (NCBI): domain Eukaryota; kingdom Metazoa; phylum Chordata; class Mammalia; order Cingulata; family Dasypodidae; genus Dasypus; species Dasypus novemcinctus. Next base: position 81,811,968 of record NC_080684.1, on the reverse strand, counting down.
GCTGGCTTTTGATTTCTCCTCTTCTCTCTTGTACCGTTCCCTTTCATTTTACCCATTTGTTTCATTAACTCATGGATTTATTGAGCTGCTACCATGTCCAGACACAATTACAGGCACTGGGAACATAGCAGGGAACAGAACAAAATTGCTGCTCTCATGGAGTTAACATTTTGTGAGAGAAGGCAGACAATCATCAAGTAATCAAGTAAATTAACCATATAAATTCAAAAAATGATGAATGCAACAAAGAAAGTAAAAAACAAGAGAAAGTGTTACTGAGGCTGGAGAGTGATAGATAATTCAGATTAGGGGATACACTGAAAGGCCTATTGAATCTTGAGTGATTAGAAGAAGCCAACCATGCCATGTGTTAGAGGACTTAGAGGAGTTCTGGGCAGAAGTACTAAGGAAAGGAAAAGTTTGGCCTGTCCAGTGCAGATGAATGTTCCAGTGTGTCTGGAACATAATTTGTATCCAGTTGACTTATTTTATTCTATACTTTTCCATATTTGTACTCTGTGGGTTTCCAGGCTAATTGGATTATTTGTATACATATTGTTTCCTGCTAAAATTCCCCAGTCCTCTAGGGCAAGGGCATATCATATACTTCATCTCTTTTCCCTACAACTCAGCACAATGCTCGAAACATAAGTAGGTGCTCAATAAATTCTTGTTCAGTTCAACTGAATTTTCAGTAATTCAATTGTTTCCTAGAATATGAAGAGTGAACAAACTACTAAACTACACAGTAACACTTTAACAAAAGTTCAAAACCAGATTACAAGTTATCCCACAAAGACTTGAAAAATACATTTACTTTCATTTTAATGATGTTTTCCCTCAAATTTTTTAGAGAGTCATATAAATTTAGGAAGTCATTTTCTATGCCAGCTGTTAGCAGTTTTGAGAGAGAAGAATTTGCCAGGACATAGCTTTGGTAATCACAAATGATTTCATTTATTATTGAAAAATAAGAGCAGGGAAGAAATGCAAATTTATTTTCTGTAGCCAACATCCAATCCCTTGGGGCCAAAGGCAGGGGCTGATCCCAGAATCCTGAGAAGAAGGAATTGTGAAAGAAGATGTATCTAACAATAAACATAAGGAGAGGAGACACTGGTAGACGAGTAGATCCAAGGCCAGAGGGACTGATAAATCAAATTAGCTGAGCGAGAGACAGAGTGAGAAGTAGTGGGAGAGGATGGATGAGGAGTGGACTTAGGCCCAGAGAAGGTAAGTCTGTGTGCTCAGAGAATCATCTAGGAAGGAGTCTAGGGCATGCCTGATTGTGGTCACAGTATTGCCTTAATGTGCATCCTTTGATAGACTCATGGATGCACATTCTGTTTCAACAACTCTCAGTGTGGTGCTTTTACATCCCACATTTCTCCATTGCAAAGATCATCATGGTCCTGAATCCTGCTGCCAAGGTGACACCTAAGGGCACATCAGCATTTCAAACTGCTCCATCTCCATAATCATGTTCTCTGCATTTCTACTTCCCTTTCACCCCTTCCTTCTTTCAGTTCCTTTAACCTGGCTTTTCACCCTTTTAGTCCTCATTCATTCATTCAACAAATAAATAAAGAGCCTACATAATAAAGAAAGCTCAAGGTCACTCATAATCAGAGAAATGTGAAACAACTCTATACTTACACCATTTTTTTCACCTTTCAGACTGGGAAAAGATCCATGTCGGCAAGACTGGGAAAACAGTCATTTTTTAAAAATGGCTGGTGGGAGTGTAAACGGGTACAATCCCTATGGAAGGTAATTGGCAATATCTGTCAAAATTATAAATGTATGTAACCCCTTCAGGGAAGTGGGTCAAAGCTATTTTGACATAGGTAAAATAATGTTTATGTACAAAGTTACTTATTGATTTAATGGAAAAAATAGAAAACACCCAAATATACAATAAACTATGGTATAGTTATATAAAGCAACACTATATGGCTGTAAATCTAACAATCCAAAATTAATCCCCAAATCAAAATAAAATAAGGATACTCTCTAGTCACTGATGGGGAAGCAGCTACAATATGAAAAGAGCAAGAAGCCCAACAGCTTAATAAACAGTCTTTTCTGTAAAAAAGAAGAATCAAAATAAGACCATATTTTCATATTTGCTTATATTACTATGATGAACCTGAACAGATACAGAAGAATTTCATACACATGGCTATCCTCTGGGAAGAGGGGTTGCCTATATGTGGGACTGCAAGACTTTTCACTTTACATTAAAATTGTTTGATTTTTGAGTCATACAAAAGGATTGCTTAATAAAAAATATTGTAAAGTCTCTGTGTTCTTGCTGCTTACAGTTTAGAGAGAGACAGAAAATAAAGAAATAATAAGTATTTAACATGATTTCTAGAAGTGATCATTGCTAAGAAGAAAAAAATGAAATTCAGTAAAGGGATAAAAAGAAGAGTTTCTACTTTATATAAAGAGTTCAAGGAGGGCCACTCTGAGGAAATGATAGTAAGGAGAAAACTGAATGAAGCCAGATGGAGCCATGTGATATCAGAGTGCTTGCAGAGCTGGAAATAGAAGTTGCAAACACTGTGCAGCAAGAGCACCACCACCCCTTTTTAACTTTTTAAATTCAAGTTTATCATTCATACTTGAACATCCATAAACAATAAAGGTATAGTCTAAAGTTGTGAACTTATAAACCAAACATGCATATCATCATACAAGGCCCAAAGGGGATAGTCTGTGGATGTAATATTTCAATAGAAAGGAAATTGGAGAATAATGTAGGGACTATATAACAGTGATTCTGCTGATGGATGAAGAATGGATGCTGTGATTAATGATATAAGAATGTTCTTCATTTACAAAGTGTTAAATATATGGTGATTCACAGTTAACAGTAATATTGTAATATTTTTGCAACAACAGCAAAGAAGATATTGTATCAATTCTAAAGGACAAGAGCATCTCTTTTTTTTTTTGCCTTTATTTTTTTAATGTTAAAAAAATATGAGGTCCCCATATACCCCCTACCCCCCTTCCCCCACTCCTCCCCCCATAACAACAACCTCCTCCATCATCATGACACATTCGTTGTGTTTGGTGAATACATCTCTGAGCACTGCTGCACCTCTTTTAACATTGGTTAAGGAACAGCCCAAGATCGTTGGAGAGGTAGCCAGGGATAAAATTATGTGGGGCCTTGAGCGCCTTGGTTAAGATTTTGAACTTCCTTTGCTGTTTGATTGGAAGACAATGGATTTCCCACTCTCTTCCACTGTTTCGTTGGTTCTTCTTGTCCCTTCCCTGCTCTGGCTGTATTTGCCAGGACCCTATGATTAATAGTAAAAATGCAACCTCCCTTTTGCTGTTTCTTTTACCAGTCTCCATCCATAAACAAACTATGATAATTTCCTTCTCCTTTGGAGACAATATTGCACATGGGCACACAAGTCCAGTGCCTGGCTCCAGCACAGATTCACACTCACCCATGTTCCTTGGGCCAGAGTCTATAGCCATGGCTTCATTCACCTTTCATTAATTCCTTACTGCACCCATCGGAGTAACAGTTACTAATCTCCTCCACTCTCACCACTCCAGCTGATTTCCTCACCTCCTGTTTTAACAAAAATTAAATCCACTGAAGTTCCTGTAACTGAATCCACTATCATCTCCCAAATCCATTCTACTACCTGCTATCCCCTCTTTGTGAACAGAAACATCATCCATTCAGTTACCCATTCAGAACCCTGGGGGCCATTCCTGATTCCTTCAACACCCACATCCTAAGTACCTAAGCGCTGTCAATTTGACCTCTTAACTATCTATGAATTCTGGCCCCTCCCTTCTTCTGCCTTCACTCCTTCTGCCTTAGATCAGCCCTTCAGCATTTCTCATCAAGATTAGGGCAATAGCTCCAAAATGGAATGGTACTGCCCATTGACCGTAATTCACAGTCATCCTCCCCTGCCTTCCACCACACTCACTGCCCCAGGATTTCCAATAAATTGGTCTTCTCATATTCTTCCCCAGCTTAAAACGCCCAGAAGTATCTTCAGGATAAGATTAAAATTCCTTGACAAGCAATGTAAATTCTTTATAAGCTGTTCTCTATTTACCTCTATGGGAAACGTCTTACCTTCTTTCTGTTTCTACCTCCTCAACTGTAAAATGGAAATAATAATAGAGGCAATCTCATGGGGTTTTTGTGAGGATTAATCAAAACAGGACACGTAAATTTCTCTGAAAGGAACTTGGCCTACAGTAAATGCCCTGAAAAGTTGATACTCTGATTAGCGTTCATTTCAAACCATTCTCAGCCCTTCCACCATGTAACAATCACAATAGCTACTTGAGGTTCCCTTGCTAGTTTTTACTCTCTCACTTTATTGGGTTTATGCCTTCTGTCTGGATCACCTATTCTTGCTTTCAGGACTCAACTGGCACACTAGGGCTAGATTTGGTCTCTGTGTTGGATGGAAGCTTAAGACGGCCCCCATGATGTGGTCTTTATGAACTTGTGAGATCTCCTTCCTTGACTGTGAGCAGAACATGTGAATTTCTTCTACCCATACATACAGAGTATTGCAAAGTGACAGGATGTACATGGTTCTATGAACTTTCTTATGTGACATAAGGCTGTAGCTCCCATCTTGCTGGAGTTGCTCTCTCCCTTTGCTAACTTTAAAGAAGCAAGTTGAAATTATGGACAGTGCTACATGGCAAGGGACTAGGGGCATCTTCCAATGGATATGTGGCAAGAAACTGAGGCCATCAGTACAGATTCCTGCAAAGAATTAGGAGTGGCCAACAACCACATGGAAAAGGATCCTTCCTCCCGCAAACCTGGCCAACACCTTGATTGCAGCAGTGAGAGAGTCTGGAACAGAAAACACAGATAAGGCATGTCCAAACCCTTGACCCATAGAAACTGGAAGATAAAAATATGTTGTTTTAAGCCAGTACAATTGTGGTAATACTGTTTCAGGGCAATAGAGATCTAATACATTATCTACTTGTGTTCTCACAACATTCCAACAGGCCTTGATTACAATGATTATACTTTGCTATTGGAAGTCCTGGTTAATTTTCAGTCTCTCCTCTGGCCTTGGAGACATTTGAGGGAGAAGCTACATATTTTTCATGTCCTGGGAGCCTTGCAAAGCACCTGAAACACAGCTAGTTTCTTGATAAATATTCCTTGAATGCATTTCCCTCCCACCAAACTTTGTAAATACTTGAAAATCAAATTCTTGATTGGGTGCAAGGAGATAAACTTGCTTTGCCAAGTATATGAGATTGAAATAGATCAGAGGGGGGTAAAAATGACAGCTGCATAGTGATGTGTATCTAATGCCAAATTTTCAATGGCATCATCTTGATTAATGAGGTCCTTCATTTACACAGTCTCCAAGAAAATGGAAAAAAGATCCTTTTCCTCTTGTACACTACTTTCAAAGGCACTGCCTTCTCATTAAGAATAATCAATCACCACACAGAAAAAAGAACAAACTCAAAATCACTAACTTTTAGCTTTTAAGGCCCTCTATTCAAGTGGAGAGTAAAATATTCCTTTTATAAAATTGATGTTATGATTCCACTTGGATAATTTAATACTTTGAAAAAGACAGTGTTCTTGTTCTATCCTCTGGTTAATGAGTCTGTTTGAGCAGTCTTGCTGAGAAGATCCCAAGGATTTCTTTTTTTGTTTTTTTGATTTTTTAAGGGATTGATAAGATCAAATACAGTACGATGTTTTGTTTCTTTTAACTGTATACCCTGTGTTCACCAAGAAATTATAAAACAAACTTCAGACAGAAACCACCAATAAATAAACAAAAATTATTTATTGACGTGAATTAAATCTGGTGCTTATTGTAAACACAATGCATTTGTATAAAGATCGAGTTTTTTAAATTAAATGACACAAGTTTGTGTCATAGTTCCCACAGTTCCAAGCTATATAACCTTAAGAAAGCTGCTGGTATCCTGTGGGTGGCCCTATACCTTCCCTTACACCTCAGGACTAGTAGAAAGGGTTTCAGCTGGGCTAGAAGTGCTTGATAAGTGATCACTGTCACTGTTACTATTTAACACAGTACTGGATATCCTGACCAATGTCGTGATGAAAAAAGAAATAAGAGAAATGAAGATAGGAAAGAAAAAAGGAGACAAACAAACAGAAACCAACCAGCCAACCAACTAAACAAACAAAACCTGGCAAACTATTGGGACTACCCAGAGAGTTTAGTAAGATGGCTAAGCACAAGACCAAAGTATACAAATTAATAGCAGTTCTCTACAAAAGCTGTGAACAAACAGAAAATTTAATAAAAATTAAGATGATATCCATAACAACACATATAAAGAAGCTTAGCTTAAACAGGAATTCAAAAGATTTATATGGAGAAAAATCTTAAAATTTTAATAAGGAGGGAGAAGATGTTCTGAATAAATGAAGAGACACTTTATGCTCTTGGACTGAAATACATAATAGGAAGATGTAAATTCTTCCCAAATTAACCCAAACATATGAAGTCAAAGTAAAACCCTGGTTGAATATTTTTGATTAACTCAATAAAATTATCTAAAATTTATATGGAAAGTTAAAAGTCCCCAAACAATCAAACAACATTAAAAACCATAGTTAAGATAGAAAGATGGTTTCTATGATATTAAGGCATATCACAAAGCCATGGTGAAGATGTCAATGCTTTCTGACTTAAACTATGAATTTAAAGTAATCTCAATCTCAATCCCAACAGGGTGTTTTGTTTTGGTGTGTGTGTGTGTGTGTGTGTGTACTGTAACAGATTCTAACTAATGTAATGAAGATAGTATGCCATGATTGCAACGTGGACAAACTGACCAATGCACATAGATATGTGGAAATCTAATTCATGACAGAGTTGGTATGGTAGAACATTGGGGAAAGAATGGGTTTTGCAGTAAATATAGCTGGGAGAGTCATTCATAGGGATAAAGATAATATTGATTTTTAAAGATTTTGATCATATGCAAAAATCAATGTCAGTTGGATTATAGACTTAAATACGAAAAGCAAAGCTATAAAACTTATATAAGCAAAAATGTATGTAATTTCAGGATGAATGCTTTAAAAAATTTTAGAACACAAATCATAAAGGAGATGACTAGAACATCTGATTGCATTAAATTTTTAATAATTTGCCATATAGTTCACAAACTTTATAATTCACACATTTTAAATATATGATTCAGTATTTTTTAGTATTTTTTGCTCATTGTCTGCTCATTGTCTGTTTTTTTTTTTTTCTCTCTCTCTCTTAGGAGGCATAGGGAACCGAACCCAGGACCTCCCATGTGAGAGGCAGGCACTCAACTGCTTGAGCCACATCCACTTCCTGACTGCATTAATTTTAAGAACTTTCTTTTCATCTAAAATGACCACAAAATAAATGAAAAGACAAGTTATACACTAGCAGAAAATATCAACAAAGATAGCCATCAATGGATTAGGAATCAGTATTATATGAACTCTCTATATATACTGGTTCCTATTATATGTGTGTGTGTGTGTATACAAATATATATATGTATACATACATATACAAATATAGTATATATATTCATGCCTAATTTACACTATAAATAATACATATAATTCACTAATACATACATATATACATATAATCTCCTAAAAATCAGTAATAAAAGGAATAAGAGCCCAATAGAAAAATACTCAAAAGCCAGAGGCAGAGATAACAGGAATGAATGATAAATATGTGAAAAAATGCTCAACCATATGAATAATCATGAAAATGCAATTTAAAATCACAATGGGCAGCGGACTTGGCCCAGTGGTTAGGGTGTCCGTCTACCACATGGGAGGTCCCCGGTTCAAACCCTGGGCCTCCTTGACCCATGTGGAGCTGGCTCACATGCAGTGCTGATGCACACAAGGAGGGCTGTGCCATGCAGGGGTGTCCCCCGCGTAGGGGAGACCCATGTGCAAGAAGTGTGCCCTGTAAGGAGAGCTGCCCAGTGCAACAGAAAGTGCGGCCTGCCCAAGAGTGGCACCACACACATGGAGAGCTGACACAACAAGATGACGCAACAAAAAGCAGCACAGATTCCCGTGCCGCTGACAACAACAGAAGCGGACAAAGAAGACACAGCAAATAGACACAGGGAACAGACAACTGGGGTAGGGTGGGAGTGGGGAGGGGGGAGAAATAAATAAATAAATAAATCTTTTAAAAAATAATTAATAAAAAATAAAATCACAATGCCCATCAGCTATAAAATGAATAGGTAAATTGTAGTAAGTTCATACAATGGAATGCAATAGTGAAAATGATTGACCTACAGCTACACAACACAACAAGGATGAAAGGTATAATGTGATTAGCACTGGTTCACAGAATCTTCTGTTTCTTGAAGTGGATATTGAGTACGTGGGGATCATTGTGCTGTTAGTCTTTATACCTTACCCATATGTTAGAAATATCCTTGGGCATCTAATCTCCATTGAATGTAAACCACCTTTAAAAGTAGGTATGACCTCCTGATAGCCTCCATGTTGCTCAAATGTGGGCCACTCTCTAAGCCAAACTCAGCATGTAGATGCATTACCTTCCCTTCAGCGTGGGACATGACTCCCAGGGATGAGCCTCCCTGGCACCAAGGGATTACTACCAAGCACCAGCTGATGATGTAACTAGAAAAAGACCTTGAATAAAGGGGTCAACTCAGACCAGCAGAACATCTCAGCCTACATGTAGTATCAGGTGTTAAAAACTGCTTTTTGACTTTGGATAAAAGGGGGAAATGGAAAGGGCAAGTGAGTTTATATGGCCATGAGTCTCCAAAAAAGAGTCAGGAGATCATCAGGGGGGTGATGCTTATGCACATCTCAGCAGGGTACCAGAGACAGCCAAGGTAGATGGAAACCCAGGTGCTGGTTCTCCAGGTGGCTGCAGAGACCCACAAGTTCTAGGGTCATAGCAGATGGCTCTGGAGTTCAGTGCCATGTCTGTTGGCCCTACTTTGGAGTTTGTGTTCCTGAGTGTGATGGAGTTGGACTCAGATATGACCTTTCTACACATATCTCTCCTGTTACTTTTACCAGTCCTGTGGTTGGCATTTGGGTTGGTGTATACACAGGAAACCTGAATCTCTGGACAGTCCATATGACAGCCAGGCCCTGGGCCTCAGCAGACTTGTGGCTCCTACCCTCCGGTTTGTTGGACCTACCCTGGCCAGCTGACAAGGAGGTGAAGAGGGTCAACCATCACACCAGGGAGCCAAGAACGCCTACAGCTGCAAGCAGGAGAATTGCATCCATTATCCATGTGAAATCTAAGGCCCCTCTTGATGTAGAGGAGGACTGTACATAACCATCCCAGGGTCCACAGGATGGGGGAATAGAGTATAGATTAGACTGAATTTACTGGTGTTCTGCTGGAGAACTATTGTGATTAGAAAGGGAAGAAATTGTAATAGTGATGTGGAGAGGGTAGGCACAGTGGCTACTGATGGTAGGGAGATGGAAGAAGAGATATGGTATAAGGGCATTTTCAGGATTTGGAGTTGTCCTGGGTGGTGCTGTAGGGATGGATGCTGGACATTGTGTGTCCTGCTGTGGTCCACTGGGTGGACTAGGGGAGAGTGTGGACTACAATGTGGACCACTGTCCATGTGGGGCAGTGGTGCTCCAGAATGTATTAGCCAGGTGCAGTGGATGTGCGGCGATGATGGAAGGGGTTGTTTTTTGTTTTCTTTTTTTAAAGATTTATTTATTTATTTAATTCCCCCCCCTCCCCCGGTTGTCTGTTCTTGGTGTCTCTTTGCTGCGTCTTGTTTCTTTGTCCGCTTCTGTTGTCGTCAGCGGCACGGGAAGTGTGGGCGGCGCCATTCCTGGGCAGGCTGCTCTTTCTTTTCACGCTGGGTGGCTTTTCCTCACGGGCGCACTCCTTGCGCGTGGGGCTCCCTCACGTGGGGGACACCCTTGCGTGGCACGGCACTCCTTGCGCGCATCAGCACTGCGCATGGCCAGCTCCACACGGGTCAAGGAGGCCCGGGGTTTGAACCGCAGACCTCCCATATGGTAGACGGACGCCCTAACCACTGGGCCAAAGTCCGTTTCCCTGGAAGGGGTTGTTGATATGGGAGGGTTGGGGTGGGTGGGATGGGGGTATATGGGGACCTCATATTTTTTTAATGTAACATTTAAAAGAAAATAAAGAAGAAGAAAAAAAGTAGGTACGAGCATTTCCAGGCTAAAGCTTCTTAAATCCTGTCCTGTAGAACTGCCTAGATGGACAAGTAGGCCTGAGTAGGGAAGCTATATAAGCTGTAAATGTGAAACACAGGATTCTTTGGGCTTAAGAGGCAGTAGCTTTTACCTCAGATGTCCTTTATAAACTGAATACTAAAACTGTGATTGAATTTTGTGGCCCAAAGTGACTATAGGAGTTTTGTTTTATTAAGAGAAATCAGGAAAACGGGGTCTGACAACATTTTCATCTGGAGCAGGGAAGAAATTTCTCACTGTACAAATTTTAAAGGAATATTGGGAGGCAATTATACTTATGATTATACCCCGTAAGTCCTGTTCACTCAACTTCTTCATAGGGATGTTAAGAAAAATCAAACAACTTGATAAATATCAAATGATTAGCACAAGACCTGACTGAAGGGTAAGTGCAACAAATATTAGCTCAGACAGTTCTCATTACCTCATAGTAAGGTGGAATTCCAAAATGATTCATTTTTATCTTTGTCCTTCTATTATAGGAATTGTTATAAATATATAGATCTACTAAAATGTAATCCTCGAGCTTAGGAGTACTAGTTATCAGTTTTACAATCCATGAGAAATTGTGAGTTTTGAAGTTTTTCACATTCACAGTGTTCAGCCCATTTGCTTATTGAGACAGATATCATAAGCAATAAACCTTCCTCAAAAGAGGGGGCATCATGAAGCACCAGGCACCATATTTAGGTTGCCTCTAAGAATGATTGCCTCTAAGACCCCTCTCAGTTAGAAGCTGAGTGGGCATCACAACTCCAAATGCTCAAGATTGAGAAATGAACAAGCATAAGGGGGGGACTGCAACTGTTGACTAAAGTAGACTTATAGGGAAGCGAATGAGGCTCAACTGATAGAACAACCACCTACCATATAGGAGGTCTAGGGTTTGAACCCAGGGCCTTCTGACCTGTGTGCTGAGCTGGCCCACATGCAGTGCTGCCATGCACAAGGAGTGCCATGCCACGCAGGGGTGTCCCCTGCGTAGGGGAGCCCCATGAGCAAGGAGTGAGCCCTGCAAGGAGAGCTGCCCAGCATGAAAAAAAGTGCAGCCGGCCCAGGAGTGGCACTACACGCACGGAGAGCTGATGCAACAAGATGATGCAACAAAAAAAGAGGCACAGATTCCCAGAGCCACTGAGAATGCAAGTGGATACAGAAGAACACACAGTGAATGGACACAAGAAAGCAGACAATGGGGATGAGGAGGTGGGAAGGGGACAGAAATAAATAAAATAAATCTTTAAAAAAAATTAGACTTATTATTCTAGTAATGGAAGAGCCTGTAACACTGATATAAAGGCAGTGGTCACCAGAGGTTCTGAAGGAAGGGAGAGGGGAGAATAGGTGCAACATGGGGCATTTTGGGGACATTGGAATTGTTCTGCATGACATTGCAATGATGGATACAGACCATTTTACATTTTGTCAAATCCTATAAAATTGTGTTGTGCAAAGTCTAAACCATAATGTAAACTATAGACTATGGTTAGTAGCAATACTTCAATATGTGTTCATCAATTGCAACCAAAGAACCACATTAATGAAATATGTTGCTAATGTGGAAAAGTGTAGGAGGGGCAGGGATACAGGGTAGGGTATATGGGAATCCCCTGTATTTTCAATGTAATGTCCATGTAATCTAAAGCTAAGTTAAAAATAAAAAAATAAAAATAAATAAAAATAAAAATAAATACAAATAAAAATAGATAAAAATAAAAATTATCTTGGACATTTATTCTTAAATGCAAGCCATCATTTCCCTATAACCATTTCCTCCTAGCTTATGCCTTTATTTACTTTCTTTTTCATTTGTTTAGAGGGAAAGACAAAGTGCTACTTGTGAAGTTAAGAATTAAGAACTTCGGTCTAAAATTCCATCACTTGGTTTGCTGAATTAAGTTTGGTATATTAAAAAAAAGCTATTTAGAACAAATGTTGAACCCGGTGTGAGTCCAATGTAGGTGAGTGGAGTCAGGGACAGATTGAGAAACAACAGATTTCAGTAATAAAAAAAGGAAATTGAAGTAGAAATTTGGGTCACTAAGTCATAACAATGTTATCCAGGGGATAACATTGGAATCACATGAAGAAAGGGGAGCAAGTAAAGATTTGGAATGATTTATCTAATAAGTAATTTCAAAAGAGAAAAAATAGCCTTTCAAATGTGATAAAAGAAGGAAAACATTTTATTTCGTCTTCTCCCAAATTAGCAACTTAATATCTCTACAGGAAAAATAATGCCTGATATCCAAGTATCAAGAACTAAATATGGCTAAAGTGAGCATTAGTCTTCCTTTATGACCTTACTTTTATGCCTGATGCTCCTTGATTATGTTCATATTGAGTATTTATAGCATTGTGCGTAGAATGGAAAAAAAGACAAAACATGTTTCTTGATGACCTGGCTCCAAGCTGAGAAAAATAAATGACATTTCTAAGTTTTACTCATTCTCTATTACCAAATATGTGATTTTCCAGCTGTTGCTGTCTTGCAAAAGTACATATTCCCAAGAGAGTAAATATGCTCCTATTCTCTTCCCATTGAAATGATCAACTGATTCTGATCAACCCCAGGCCCTGAGTCTGGTAGAGAATCTTTCAAACAATAGCCTTGATTTCAGTCAGTGGCTAGCTTAGGAAAACTCAACTCTAAGCTATCTCCTGCAAATCACTCTTGCTCCAGCTTATTCAGTAGCTCACTGGTCTCTAATCCACCATTCTTTGTCATTGCACAATTGAAGGATAATCTTTTCCTATACTGTCATAGAATGTCAATGCTGTAATCTGTCTGTAATTAGGACCATTCCAAAACTCCATCTTTTCTTTATCCCCTTCCCCCTGAACTTTATAGAAGAATAAACATGCCAGTATTATTCTCACCCGCAAACAGAAATCAATCCATGCCAAATTCCTTGGTGTACTATCTAGCAGCTTGTCACCAAGGACAAAATTTATATTTACTTAGAGATGTGTTGTTCCACATGACGCTTCTCAGATCTGCAGTAAATAAAAATGCATGGCTGTTTATGCATGGAAAAAATAGAATCATTTTGAGAATGAAAAGTCATGGAATGAATGCACCATATGCCAATACTGATGTGCCTCAAAGAATAATGTGCTCCATTTTGGTGAGCTTGCTTTAAAGCTCATTGACATTATAGCCAGTGTATTTACTGGTGGCCTGTAAACAAAACCTTAGTCCCAGGATGTTGAATAATGGTATAAAAGAAAGAAAAGGCAGAACAATGTTGCACCTAATTTAGTGTTTTTGTTTTTCGTTTTTGCATTGTGGCAAGCTGCCTAGCTACGTTCCTTTCTTCTTCCTATTTGTTTTTTGGAGTAATTTAACTTACAAAATTTCATATGTAAAAGGTTTTTAAAAATAATTTATCCTGACATATCAACTTCAAGGCAGGTCAGACCATTTAAAAGAAATCCTTTTATGTTTTCTATTCAGATTAGATAGGCTTAGGGGGTTATCTCTTTGAAGATGCCTATTTAAAAAATAGCAGGATGGAATTGACGCTATTTCCCTACTGCCGTATATATTGTTTTTATTTTTTATGCCATGTGCATCATTTTTATTCTTTACTAGAACCATGCACACAATACGAGTATGATAAGTGCCTGCTGCTGAGAATAAAGTATTAAACTTTCAATATGCTATATTTTCTCCATTAAAGAATTTACTTATTCTGCTAACTAGACTTGTATTTTTAAATCACAATTTGAAACAACCCAAAGGGGAAGAAGTCAGCATAGGATAACAAAGATCCAAATGCAAACCTAAATCTAAATATGGATACGGAGAATATGAGCTGTCTACCCTAAGCACTGAAACATAATTAACTCTTTTCTTCAGGAAAAGAAACACAAACCAAGCAATAAACAAAAAGCAAAACTAATTAGAAAAGTGAAAGATTCCCTAACCACAAGTTTTCAAGAAACTAATTATCAAAGGAAAAGAAAACATTATATTAATGTTAACAATATCCATTTAACCAAGGTATGTTTTTAAAGTGACATCCACTACAATTATAGCAATTAAACTGATGTCATATTTCTTTCTGAAATATATTATCTAAAGTTTTGCTTTTCTTTGGATATTTTATAAGCCAATTTCCATAAGGCTGGTCTTAGAGGAGAGTGGAATAATGTCCTATTTTAACTCTCATAATTTACTTTCTCTATTACTGAAACTCACAAGGAGAAGGCAGAAATGTATGAAAGAATGAATCTAAAGTTTTCTATACAGTCTTCATATATATATATCATGCAAAGAAAGCATTCACTATTTACTGAGGGCCCACTATGCTCTAATTATTGTTCCAGGAATAAGATAAGTAGAATAATCAAGGAGACATGCCAATTCCCTGCCCTAACTGAGCTTAAATTCTAATGGTTGGAGAGAGATAACAAAGGAGTAAACGCATACACAAAAGTATTGCTGACTGAGTTGAGTTTGCAAAAGGTATCATACAGGGTGCTCTGCAAAAGAATAAATGGCTAGGGCCCTACTTGGATTTAATGCTTAAGGAAGGTCTCTGAGTTAATGGCATTCAATATGAGACCTGAAGAATGAAAAACTGGTTGTTTGAAGAATGATCCAGATCGAGGGAACGCCACGTTCGAGGGTCTGGAGGCAGCTAAGAGCCTGGGGTATTTGGGGCAAAGACCATGTGGCTGGAGGGTGGAGAGCAAGGGGGTGCAGCACATGTGGAGGTTGAAGTGCGAGCTCAGGGCCCTGCAAGCACAGTTTGGATGCTATGGTTTTACTCCTAGAGTGCAAGGAAGTCACTGAGGCATTTCTCAGGATATAGGGAGAGAAATGAACTGATTTAAACTTGGCACAATTACTCTGGCTACTTTGCCGAGAACAGCCAGAGGGGTCGAAAGCAGTAGAAGTGAGAGATCGGTTGGAGGAGATGCTGCGTTGGTCCAGGTGGGTAGATTTAGATTTCACTTGGAGAGGGGCATGGAGAAAAGGATGGCAGTGAGGTATCTTTGGAGCAGAGTTGACAGGACCTGTCAAAGGCCTGGATGTGAAGAGTGAAGAAAAGGAGGAAATCAAAGATAATCCTCAGTTTCAGACTGGATCTCTTCCTCACTGTAAAAGAGAAAGAGGAACTAGTCCCTTCCCAGGGGTATAAATGATGTGACATTTGAGTTGGGTGAGTTTGTAAATGCCTGAAAATGTCGAGCTAACCCATATACTGAAAAATTCAGAAGAAAAATTACAGACATGCATGTATGGAGAACAAAAGTACTGTGCATTGTAATAAGCAAGGCATTTGGATCTAGACCCTCAATTCTCCTGTTATCTTTACTTGGCAACTTACTTAACATCTTTGAGGACAAGTTTCTTTTTCTGTAATAGTGGGATTCTGTAATTATTGGGATAATAACACCAAACTCACCAAACTATTGTGGAATTCTTACAATATATATGTGAAAGTGTCACATGGAACACTGGAAGATAAAGAAGTTTTATTCTGAAAATATTTCAAGAGTTCACCTGGCTTCCAAATATGAGCATCCTATCATTGCAACATGTAGAAGAAGATTCCACATCAATGACCGACAAGGAATTCTACACCCTTTTCTACCAGGAGACACTCTTATTTTCTTGCATTATGAGATACAGTAGTTATTGCAATCAAAATGATAGAAATTAATGTCACCTTTAAAAATCACCATACAGACTCTCACATTGTTCCTGAACTACATATGATCTTTCCTTTTTTCCCCTTTCTTAGTTGTGGGTTTATAGAACAATCAGGTCTAAACTACAGGATTCTCACATACCACCCCACACTTTGCATCAGTGCGGAACATGTTACAATTGATGATAGCATGCTTTGATAATTGTACTCTAAGTCTATGGTTTAAATTAGGGTTCACTGCTTGTATAGTGTCATTCCACAGATTTTATTTTAAATTTTATTCTGCTAGCACATATACAATCTAACATTTCCTCTTTTAATGCTATTCAGATATATATTTCAGTGCTTTTAAATGCCTTCACAATGTTGTGCTACCATCACTTCCATCTAGGAGACAGTCTCATATTGCCTTGCATTATGAAATAAAGCATTTATTGCAATTAAAAGGATAGAAATTAGCTTCACTTTTTGTTGTATGTTGAAATCTTTTGATGGCTCCTCTATTAGAAAATTAAAATATAATATAACTTACATACATTAAAATGTTTTTCTGTTAGAATGTATACAGGTACATTTATTTTAAATTAGCACTTGCCTTTTTTTTCTAAAGAAGAGTACATTTCTCTTTTACCACATTCAAGACACAAAATACTTAATGAACAGACATCCTAATATTTCTATACCTCATCTGACCTCCAATCTCTTGCTGTTTGCCTACTACAGGATAAAAATAAAAATAAAAATTGAAAGTACTTTCTCAGAGTCAAAAATTACAATCAACTGAATGACAAGGTAAGTCTGTGTGTATATGTGCACTTGTGTATGTTTGTGTGTGCATGTGTGTGTGATCCAGGCACAGCAGGACATAATTCCAAAAGGAAGAGGTTTTAAAGGGAACATAATTCTATGTTGGACCAAGTCTTTGTGAATGTAACCCCATTAACTAATTATACTCTGTGCTGAAACACATTACTGAAATCTATTATGTG
The DNA here is from genome assembly GCF_030445035.2 of Dasypus novemcinctus. NCBI lineage: Eukaryota > Metazoa > Chordata > Mammalia > Cingulata > Dasypodidae > Dasypus > Dasypus novemcinctus. The sequence goes on along the minus strand of NC_080684.1, from coordinate 81,795,043 downwards.
AAATAAAACTCAGATAATAAAACATTGTAGTATTGAAACATAATTTCCACATACTGTGGAGAGTTAATTATTAAATATATTATCCATTACACAAAAAACACAGTGTGGATAATGATGTTTTTGCAGGGCCCAAATGTGAATGACAAAAAAAAAAAACAAATGTCATCATCAACCTATTTCACACTGATAAAATAATTTTATTAGATTTTACTTCTGTCTCAAACCTTTTAAAAAATAGAGAGTAATACATACTCATTGTGTAAAATTGAAAAATACATGCAAAAAATATTATCAGTAACCCTATCCTTACCAACCATTCCCTTTTTAAAAATTCTGGAGAATTTATACCAGATATTTATATGTACTGTTTCTATATTTTAGTTTTTAAAAAGGAATCACATGGTACATATAATTTGTATCCTACTTTCCTCACTTTCCATTGGGTCAAGAAAATTTTCCCACTTAATATTCTTTTAAACTGATTTTTAATGGATCCATAACTTCCCCAGATGTTGTATCAGAATTTCATTAAATTTATTTATTTGTGTAAACTTAATATCATCATAAGGTACATTATTCCCATCAAGGCATCTTCATGTATTTAAATTTTCATTTTTGATCTCAGCATCCTATTCTTTTTTCCATGCAGGCCATACTCATTGCTTGCTCAGTTAATTTTTCAGGATTCTTTTCAGGCTCTGTAAATAAGAACTTTTATTCTATTACAATTTCTAATTGATTTTTTTCTGATAAAGAGAAAACTTTTTGGAAGACAAAATTAAAAATTAAAAATTTTTAAAAAAGGCTGTAGACACTGAGGAAGAAATGGAAGAAATTGCCTTGCCACTGTACAAACAGGGCAACACCTATTACAGTGACGAAAGGCAAAATGTCAAAAACAAAGCTTTATGATATTTTTCATTTTTTAATACCCCAATTTATTTTTTAGTTTATTTTTTCTAAGTTAGTAAGTATTCTATTTCTAATCTTTAAACCTATCACTATACCATTTTCCTACTAAGTGAATTTGGCAATATATTAGGCTTCATTTTTGAAGAAGTTTTGGACCACAGAGGGATTCAACTACGGCAGGGAAGGAACACTGGTGTGGGATGTTATTGGTGGGGGACACACGGTTAGGAGGGAGTTCTCCAGGGCATGTATACAGGGTATGTAAAAATGTTCAGATATTTGTTGGGCACTTTCGTAGTAGTTAGAATTACAAACAACAACTGAGGGAGCGCTGAGTTCCTAGCCAGGGGAGCTCTGTCAAATTCCCTAATGGAATGGCCACAATTCCCGCCACAAGTGCAAGGGCAAAGACCAGTGAAGAAGGATGGTGCAATGATGAGCCCTTGATACTGATGACAATGCTTATGTGCCTGTGTGCTTGAAATTTCAACTAGGCCTAGAGCTGCAGGGTGCCTAAGAGTTACCTCCTGAGAGCCTCCATGTTGCTCAAATGCAGCCACTTTCTAAGCCAAACTCAGCATATAAATGCATTACCTTCCCCCCAGTGTGGGACATGATTCCTGGGGATGAACCTCCCTGGTGCCAAGGGATTACTACCAATCACAGCTGGTGATGCAATAGAAAAAGACCTTGAACCAAAGGGGGAAATGGCAAAGGTAAATGAGTTTATATGGCCAAGAGACTTTAAAATGAGTTGGGAGGTTATCAGAGGGGTCACACTTATACATGTCTCAGCAGGATCTCAGAGACAGTCAAAGTAGATACAATCCCAGGTACAGGTGCTCCTCAGAGCTATGGAGACACACAGGTTCTACGCTCATGGCAGATGGCTCTGGAGTTCAGTGCCTTGTCAGTGGGCCCTCTTTTGTTATTCGTGCTCCTAAGTGTGATGAAGTTGGACTCAGATGTGACCTTTCTACACATGCCTCTTCTGTCAATTTTACTGAACCTGTGGAAGTTGGTGTATACTCAGGAGAGCTGAATCTGTGCCAGCCATGTGCCAGCTGGGTCCTGAGCCTCAGCAGAGTTGGTTCATTGGACTCTTTGGTTCATTGGACTTACCCAGGTCCACTAACAGGGAAGTGAAGATGGTCCACCACCACACCAGGAAACCAACAATGTTTACAACTGCAAGCAGGAGAATTGCATCCATCAACCATATAGAATCTAAGCCCCCTCTTGATTTAGAGGTGGAGTGGACATCACCATCCCAGGGTTTATAGGATGGAGGAATAAAATATGGATTAGAGTGGACTTACTGGTATTCTACTATAGAACTATTGTGTCTCTAGCAATGGAAGAAATTGTATCAATGATTTGGAGACACTGGCCATGGTAGTTGCTGAGGGCAGGAAGGGGGAAGAAGAGATATGATGTGGGGCATTTTCTGAACTTGGAGTTTTCCTAAATGATATTGCAGGGTCAGATGCTGGACATTATATATCCTGCCATAATCCACTGAATGAACCAGGGGAGAGTGTGAATGACAATGTAAACTATAATCCATGTGGTGCAGCAGTGCTCTAAAATGTATTCACCAAATACAATGAATGTGCCACAATGATGAAAGAGACTGTTGATGTGGGAGGAGTGGGTGGGGTGGGGTGTGAATTATGTAGGCACCTCTTATATTTTTTAATGTAACTTTTTTTGTGATCTATGTATCTTTAAAAAAAACAATAAAAAAATTAAACTAAATTAAAAAAAAAAAGTATTGATAACCAGTTAAGGCCATGCATTTTAGCACTAGTTTGCTGCATTCCACAAGGTTCTTTTTTTTTCATTGAACCCGGGACCTTGTATGTGGGATGCCAGCATTCAACCACTGAGCCACATCAGATCCCCTGAGTTGTTTTTTTTTCATTTGTTTGCCTCTTCTAGGAGGCACCAGGGACTGAACCCCGGACCTCCCATGTGGGAAGCAGGCACTCAACCACTTGAATCACATCACCTTGCCATTCCACAAGGTTTTATTTTTGTTTGTTTTTTTAAGACTTACTTTATTTCTCCCCTCCCCCCTCCCCCCATTCCTCCCGTTGTCTGCTCTCTGTGTCCATTCACTGTGTGTTTTTCTGTGTCTGCGTGTATTCTCATTAGGCAGCTCCAAGAACCGATCCTGAGAGCTTCTGGAGTGGGAGAGAGGCGATTATTCTTTTGCACCACCTCAGCTCCCCTGTTCTGCTATATCTTCTTATTTTCTCTCCTCTGTCTCTCTTGTTGTGTCATCTTGCTGCACCAGATCTCCACATTGGCCAGGACTCATGCACAGGGTGACTTTCCCACACTGAGTGGCATTCCTGCACAGGACCGCATTCCCACATGGGCTGGCACTCCATGTGGGCCAGCTTGCCCTCACCAGGAGGCCCTGGGCATTGAACCCTGGATCTCCTATATGGTAGATGGGAGCTCAATTGTTTGAGCCACATCTGTTTCCCCCACAGGTTTTGATATGCCAAATATTCACTATCAGCCATTCAACATATTTTCTAATTTCTCCTGTGATTTATTATTTGGCACATCATTTATTTAGAAGCATATTATTTAAATTCTAGGCAATTGAGGATTTCATAGTTGTCCATTTATTACTGAATTCTAGTTTAATTCCACTGAACTTAGAAAGCATCATACTCTGTTTCCAATCGAAATTTGTTGTAGCTTGCCTGATGCCCTATCCCTTCTTTTTAACTCAATTTAACTTGGACTGAGTCATAACTTTACATTTCTCAGATCTGTTTGACACATTCAAATAAACCTAAATTCCATTTTCAACCACAATTATAAATCTTCAGATATTTATTTATTTTCAGTTCTAGAATCTGTACTCTAAATCACCACACTATACAGCCTCTTTTACATTGTGCTATGATAATGTTTTCTTTCTTTTACCCCTTTCTGTTAATTTTGGAGTTAAAAATGTCCTTTTTTGTTTTGCTTCTTTTTTAATGTACAGTAATTGTTACATATTTTTGCCCCAAACTCTCTAATGAAAAATGTGAGACTATCTTCAATATGGTAAAATTACTCATGCAATTTATTAGTTTCATTTTCTTTCTCTTTGAAATTATCTTCATGGGCCTCCTCCTGCTCCAAGTAAGGACTAGTTGATTTTTTAGGACTGCTACCCAGCTTTCATTCTGATAATCTCCTTCACCATCATTCTGGGAGCTCTCCTTGCCATTCTTCTAAATTGAATTCTTTTTTGGCCTGCATCCTACATATTTCTTTGTTTACTTCTGCATATTTGTAGAACATTTTCTGGTGGTGTACTAAAAATGAATTAATTAGAGGTAAAATATTTTGGAGAGAGTTCATGTCTGAAAATGTATTGTTCTATCTTCAGATTTGATGGAATGCATAAATATGTCTGTCAGTCGTCAAAATATACCCACCCAGAGCAAAGATAGCATTAATCTGGAAAAAGAAGTCTAAACACAAGCTTCAATGTCCTACTGAGTTGTAGCAAGTAAACTTTAAGAGGCATCTTATAGTTATTTTTAAAAAGATTTATTTCATTTATTTATTCCCTCCCCTCGTTGTTTGTTCTTTCTGTGTCCATTCACTGTGTGCTCTCTGTGTCTGCTTGTCTGCTTTTTAGGAGGCCCTGGGTACCGAACCTGGGACATCCCATGTCAGAGAGAGGTGCTCAATCTCTTGAGCCACCTCTGCTCCCTGCTTTGTAGTATCTCTCATTGTGTTTCCTCTTTGTTTCTCTTATTGTGTCATCTTGTTGTGCCAGGTCACCATGCTAGCCTGTCACATCAGCTCACTGTCTTGCTTGACTTACATAGGATGCCCCAGGAACCCAAACCAGGGACCTCCCATGTGGTAGGTGAGAGCCCAGTCACTTGAGCCACATCTGCTTCCCTATAGTTATTTTTGTTATTTTGAAAAGACACCACAAAGTCAAAATACAAATGACATGGCTAGAAAATATTCAACCAGAATTCAATGGAAAGGGTATTTTATCTGAGATCCCATAATCCTATAAATAAAAGACAAACAAACCAAAAGAAAAGGGAATGAAGGAAAATATATCAGAGAAAGAACAATTGTTTTTGTCAAAGTACTCAGCTTCATTATAATCCATGAGAACCGACTGAAACCAAAGATAAGATAAGATATGTTTTGGTCTTAAAAATTAGCAAAATATTTCAAAATTGATAGTACCAGATTGGTAAAGTTAGATGGAAACAAACACATACTTTAAGAAAGCAGTATTAGAGCTCTATTAAAACTTTAAAAAAACCAAGCTTTCTAGGAAACTTTTCCTACAGAAATACTTCCAGATTTCCCATATAAATACATACAAGAATATCCATCACCGTTTTATTTGTACTAACCCCAAAATGGAACCACACAAAAAGTTTAGCAATAAGAATATGGCTCAAATTACGGAAACATTCGTATAATGGACTGCTATTATGCGGCCATAAGAAATGAACAAAAGGGAAGAAGGAAGGAACTCGAGCCGGAACTTCCTCAGTCCCTTGATTCCTATCCTGCCTCCCCCCTCAGCGACCAACTGGATTCCTGACCCTTGTACACCAGCTCCCAACCACTACCTCCGCTTCCCTCTGAAGCTGGCAAGGCGCAGTCCTGGGTTCCAGCCCACTGACATGCCTTTGTAACCCGGCGGGAAGTGGCCCTAAGGTATGCAGGGCTGGAGGGGAGCGCTCAGCGAAAAGCACCAGGGAGTTCAAACCGCAGTTCCACAGCGGTCTCACGATGTGTGCACCCTGGGGCCAGTCGATCCTGCTCCCTGGGCCTCAGTTTCCTCACCCGTCCAACGGGGGCGATCATCGGTCCTCCCCTGGGCAAGTGGGCGGCCTTGACCTCGACCCCGCCTCCCTCATCCTCGCACCGTGGGCACTCGACGGGAGCCTCGGAGCCTGGAAGGCCTGGGCTCGCCGGGAACAGCAGCTGCGTCCTGGGCACCACAGCAGGGCAGCAGGATCCCCTGGGCGTGATGATGCCGACCTTGGTGCCCTCCCCCACGGCGAGGAAGGAAGGCAGGAAGAGAGGGAGGGAAGAAGGGAGGGAGGGAGAAATATTGCTGATGTGGACAGACGTTTAAGAAAATTTAGTATAAAAATCAGATTGCAGAATAATTATATCATCTCATTTAAATAATAATAAATTCAATTACGTAGAGAAAAGCATCAAAGACATATGCCCCCAACTCGTGTCAATAGCTATCTTTGGGAGTGATATTCACTTTTTATGATATTAGTTCCACAATGTTTGATTTTTTTCTATAACTCTGAATGACATTTGTGACCTGAAAAAACCCAAGATGATATTAAACAACAAAATGATTTCTAGGTCTTCTAGATAATTCTTTCTACTATTGCAATTACTAAGGAGAAGATCTCTTTTCTTTTCCAAAATCTTATCTCAGCATAAGCTTTCTCATATTTGTTTACCTATGGAAATCAGAGAACAATTGATTGTAGTCTCATCAGATATTTGAAGAAAATTATATCACAACTCCTTTACCTTTTCCTTTATACTATTTAGTATTTCATGATTCCAAAGAAAAGTGAATAGACAACTTATTTTAAGAAACTGTAATATTTAGTTAATTAACTTCTTTTAGATAATAATTTGCCCCCTTATTCTCCAGTGGGGATTAGAATAGGAAATATCTTAAGTGCTCTAGCCTATCTCTTTGCATTAATTAATGGGATAGTCCTAGGTCTCTAAGCAATATTAGCCCAAATTTAGCTGTACACAAGGAATGGGCAGAAAAAACCCTGCCTCCTTGAGGGCAGGGATTATAATACACATTTTCAAATGTGTACTTTATAAATACTTCCAAAAGTAAATGATAGCAAATAAAAGGAATTTATATTATAAATCATATTTAATATATATTCCTATATACAGATATAGTGTTATATAGAGCTCATGTGTGCTCTTTCTAAATGTGTTAGACTGATTTTTCCATTTTGGTGAAATTATCATGTTTTTAGTACTTTTCCAGTGGACCAAGAAATCCTGTAGAATTGCCAGTGCATTTCTTTTTATTCTCATTGTAAAAATCTGGCCACCCTTGTTCAGAAATAACTCCTACTAGACTTCAAATTTAAATATTTATGAGGGGAAAAATTCAAAAGATGTCTGTTGTGAAAGGAAACACACATGGGATTTTATTTATCCCATGGGATCTAGGAAACACTTTTCTCATCTTGTTTTCTCATCTAATTTGTACAGATACAAATTTCATTAATATTTAAACCTAAATATTACAAGTAACAAAATCCCAAACACAAAGCCTTTGATGTGTCTCTTTACAGGGCTGTGCCTGCCAGGGTCATTGTCAGCACTGGAATTTGACAAAACCATCAAGTCTGATCAGAAATCTTCAATGGGAATTCAACACAGGCCTCTAGAGTGTTGTATGAATGGAAACATGGGTGACAAGAACTGGACCCATTATCTAAAGAGAGCCCTGTGAGTTGCTTGGTCCACCTGTGAAGAATAGTTTAGATTTAAAATGCGCCTTAGAAGTGAAGAGAATAAATTGGATGAACCTTATAGGCAAGAAGTCTAGGATCAGTTTCAAGAGAATAAGAAGACAGTGACCAGGAGTTAACAGGCAGGAGGAGCGTGAAGTCCCAGCAGTGAAAATGCATAAGTTCAAGTCACTCAGTAAATTGTTAATTACTCAGATTGCCCCTGCCGCTATCTTCAGAGGCCTAAGATGTAGAAATCTCCCTTCTAGATGTGGGGTGCAATGGTTAAAAAAAACAGGCACAGGCTCTAAGTCTTTGTGGACCACATGACTTAGCAAGAAAGATAGGCACCAAACAATTAACATTGTTTAGATGTGATCAAACATTAGCTAGTTCAGAAAAGGAGGGAAGGGGCATTCCACATTCCAGGAAGAGAGTATGCCCTAATGCTCTGTGTGGATAGGTAGTCTAGGGTAAGGCCTCACAGAGTTGTAAACACTCCATTGGTCTTTATCATATTGTTCTTTTGTGTGTCTCCTTTGACAAACAGTGAACTTCCTTCAAAAGGGAGTGTCTTAGTCATTGTTGTCCTCCAGCACCTAGAGAAGGAGTGCCTGCCCATAATAATTTCTTAAATGAATGTATAAAATATTCCTGCTGATGGGGATTGGCCACAAGAGTGTTCATGCTCTCCCTGGCACTAGGTCTCAACTCTGCTAAGTGTCCACCAAGTGGAGAGTAATGCCTTCACTGTGTTCTCAGGATCCACGCTGCTGCATTTCCACAAGTGTAGTTAGGGATGAAGAAATATTAGGCAATATATTTTTTATTCCCTTATCATTTGCCCATTTCAAGTTAAACCTCAAGTAAAATAAATATGAATAAAATGTATTACTTTAAAATAACTTAATTGACATTTTAAAGTGCCAGTCACAATTTAGAGAATAAAAAGAAAAAAGAAAAAGTTATTTAAAAATAAGTGCCGATTCCACTGATCTTAATCTCAACTTTTCCTTAATTTAATTTAGGTTCCCTGAATCATACAGAACAATTTCCGACAGGGCTATGGACCGTGTCTCCATGATAAAAGTTCAAAAGTCCTTGGGCAATCCATACACACACACACACTCCTAGTACTTTAAAGTTTCATAGCTATGTGGGAAAAAAATCTTTCAAAGAAATCTTCTCTCTCCAGCAAGAGAAACCTAAGTATTTATACATTTATCAGGAAAAAAACAATTAGACTGTCTTACTAACAGTCCTTTGACATGCTGTCACTTCCTTTTCTCTCAGCTGAAATAGAGAAACGACAACACATAGACTTTGAATTACTGGTCCAAATACAAACCTCACTATGATCTTTGCTTTTTCAAGCAGAGTTTTCTTGAACTCTTGAGGTATCCCCACAAAAAATTCAATTTGAGATGTCCTCCAACTTTCTCTGATTCTTAGCTTAAACCAAAAATTTATTTATATAGAATATAGAAGGATTTTGAATGGACTCTGGGTTTCTTCCAAATGATAGGACTTCCAGAAATCATCCTTTCTTATTTTGAAATCTGCATCCCAACAATTTATGATTTCCGTTCCACACCACAGGGAGGCCCTTTAGAATACAGAGATTCCTCTGCAGGTTAAACCAAACCAGACTTTAAAACAGTTTCTAACTAAATTTGTCTAAATATTAATTGATTTGCACAGGCTTTATCTTGGCCTTATTCACTTTTGAATCCCCACTGCCTAGCACTGTATCTAGCACATAGCAGATGCTCAATGAATGCGCGTTAAATAAATTATAGCAAGAGCAGTAAGTGGGAAAGGCCTTTAGAATACCCACATTATTAGAATTTTATGTCATTTAATTATAATGTTCCTTGAGATTCTTGGGTAAGACTCTCTATAAAGACGTATAATCAATATTAGTAACAAGGCTTATTATTTGGGAGTGACAACATATCTGCTGTTACTTTAATGACTCATATGCCACAGTACATAATGTTTCTGTTTGATAATGAAACATCGCATCTTCTAGACAGTACGCGAGACATGATGATTTAAGTGGCTGAGTTTAAAAATAACTTCCAAGCAGCTTCACTAAATGAACATGCCGTGCAATGAAGACTAAGTGAAATGTTTGGTTTTCAGGTTGAAATTATTGGTAGCAAGTCTAGCCTATTTTTATTGTGTGAAAAGCATTTATATGCCTATAATTTTACTCTCTGATTTAAAACAAAAGTTTCATTATAATAAAGTATAGGATACATAGCTGTTCCTTATTTGTTTTCTTACTTTAAAATGTGTGATATTTTACTTCCATAACCAGAATGGGATAAAATGTGTCTACTTTGGTAAGCAAAAAATTGGCTCTAGGGAAAAACCACTAAATACTATACTCAAATAATGTTTAGTCACATGAGTAACACGACGATACAGCACAAGACACAAGTGCATTGTAGACAAGTGTGGGAGAGGGAAAGGAAACTTGTATCTGATAAATACCCAGTATGGGCTGGTTTTATCTCATAAAAGCCTCATAACAGTTCCATGAAGTGGGTATCATTATTCTCTTTTGCAAATAAAGTGACTCAACTTAGGATAGTTTTTTAAGTATATTGTCCTTGTTTGCATAGCTGGGGAATGGAGGAGTCAACATGTAGCTCCAAGGACAGCTCCGTTTCTCCACTCCAACATTCAATCCACAGGGCCAGTCAATGGGGAGCCTCACTCCAATTCAACACATGACAGTTGCATAGAAGGAAGCTGGGGAATCCTACATGATCTAATAGCAAAACTAAAAACTCCAGTTCCCCCCTAATTAAAAACTTTAAAGACCCTTTATTAACACAGTCTCTCCATTGCATGGTGGAATGTTGAGAAAGAAGGTGGGCTTGAGAATGCTTTTTCCCAAGACAAGGTGGTTCTTATCCGTGGGAGGAGCTGACCAGATCCTGAGACTGTGTTGCCCTTACTATATCACAAACAACACAAAACTCATTCTCCAAATATCTGTACAGGGGTATTGCCACCAGGTACACAGAGAACAATTCATTAAACCTACATCCTCAGTTGCATCCAGTGGAAATGCTGTGTGATAAACAAACCTGAGCTCTACCAAATTGTAGATTAGAAAAAATGGACCAAATTAAAAGCAAAATGGGCTTTTATTGCACAATGGCTGGGAGAGGATCTAGTCTAACCCCATGCTTATGCTTCTGTGTTTAACCACTTCAATGAAACAATAGCTTTCACTTAGATAACATTTAACAGTATCTGATAAGCATGAAAAGATAGAACCACAGGACTGAGATAGAAGTAAACAAAATTATTCCCTACTCAAAGGCACAGCCAAAATATGGATTTCATCAGAAGGAAGTAAAAAAGGAAAAACACCTCACCACAATCCTAATGCAAAACCAGAATGATAGTACATAGCTTTTTCTCTGTCACTTCCTGAAGTTATTTCCTCTTTCTTCCTTCTCCATCCCTTTTTCCCACACACAACAGGTTTTGTATTTCATTATCCAAAAGAAAGTCAAGATGTCCCTGACTTGATATTATGGATTAAGGACATAATGAAATTAGGCATCGTGGTTTTCATTTGTGCTTTGGCTTGCAAGTTCAGGGCTATGTTGAGTAGTAGAATTTTCATGGTGCTCAACAATGATGCTTTGTCTTCAGCTTGGACACCAACTAAGAGAATAAAAATGTCTGCTCATTTCACAGCACTGTAGAGAGCACATAAACAAAATAAAAACAAACAAAGAGAGGGTTAGATGCACCAGGCCAGGATTCACAGATCATGGCTGCAGGCATTTGAGGGAGCCTATTGGAAAGCGGCAAAGCCCCTGTTCAATTGATAAGAGCCACTGAGAGTGGGTTCATGCCAGCACATTAGCAGAAACTGAGAACCATTTACCAAAGGTGATAAAGACAAATACAAAGAAGCTACAAACCTCAGCACCGATAATGAGAAACACACATATGAAACCAGGAGAATCAGAAATAAAGAAAGAATCCATAACTGAAGAGGACAGACTTTTCTTTTGACCGTATTGGTAAAGAGTTGTCATCAGTTTCTAAGTGAGACCAACGTGGTTCTTTATCTCTGAACCAAATGTGCATGGAATTTATCATTTGTTATGTATGTGTAATAATATTAAGTTGCTTTACAGTGTATTCATGTCATTCTGAACAATTTCTTTTATCTTCATGAAGTTCTGAGCTAAAGGCCCTCCTGACTCTTCTAGAATTGACCCTCAAGGGCTATTTCAGTTAAATGTTCAGGATGAGAGAGGTGGGTACAAGCCAGTTGAGCAGCCCCCTTTCAGAATGCTGCCTTGTGAGTATGCTACCTGCTGTATCGAGCCATTGAGTCACTGAAACTTTTCTGTAAATCTGCTGTTTTTGTATAATGAGAGCATGAAATCCTAGAATTTTTTCATTCTATTTTCTTCTGGTATTTAAATAATTCACTTTCTTTATCTGCTTCCGGGAGGCATAGGAATTATCTCACATTTTAGAGAAGGGTAAACAGGCAGATAGAAGTAAAATGGCTTGCTTAGAGGTACCATGAATTCTCTGGGAAATGAAAAACTGATACCAGAAGTCTTTCCCCTCAGAGCTAATTCTCTATTGCACATCCTTCCTGAGCAAATATACCCGAATCAAATAATCTCTCATCCTTGTCTTAACAGCATCTACTTATGTAAGCTCTGCAAATTCAAAATCCTGACAAGGAAAAGGACAGAGCGTTTATAGTTGTGACCCACACGATTTAAAGTTAGCTGGGAGGCTGGCAAAACACAGTGTCATGCTGAAGTTATTTCCAGAACAGCAGGCATCTCTTCAAGCAAACAAGCTGAAAAGATGTCAAACTCTCCAACCTATGTTCTCCAGCAGGGTTCATTTAAGATTGAGCAAATGGTGGACTTTTTTTTTTTTTTTTCCTTTCCATATAGTCAAATTAATTAACCAGGGACTATTTATTAATTACTATGAGTCACACTATAAAGCAGTCCTCCCTGGTGGCATGAAATCTGGAGTTGGATTGCATGTAGTTGAAACCTGGCTCCATCATTTACTGGCTGGGTGGCCTTAGGCCAGTTACTTGACTTCCTGGTGCCTCAGTTTCTCATCAGTAAAATGCTGTGAATGATAGTACCTACCTCATAGGGTTCTAATGGGGATTAAATAAATTAATTCACTTTATGTGATTAAGAAAATGTCTGGCTCATAATAAGTGATCTTAAATATTAGCTGTTGGTATTCTATCCCCAGCACCTGGTCCAAAGTTTGACACAATGCAGGCTATTAATTATGTGAGTTTTACCTTCGAACTCTCAAGAAACTTTCATTCTAATTGGGATGTATAACTAAGACAAGAGCAACTAAATAGTATGGAAAATATACATACAAGGATGTATTTATCCTACAATAGTAGGTCAGATAAGGGGCTTTTCATTGAATACCAAGTAGATATAAAAGTTTCCATGGAAGCAGCAGACAATCCGGGATTAACCAAAATCTCTGGGTAGAGAATCATTAGTCAATAAATGTTTATGATACTGTTCTACAATGTACTAAACACTGTATATAAACTTGACTCTCTGGATATCAGGATTCACACTTCTTCAAGGTAGAAACCTTAAATGGAAGAAATGGAGATTGAAACAGGTGTGAGATGTGGTATCAACTTCAAATCGTAGAAGAGAGAATTGGATTGGCACTCCTGAACCTGTGCTTGTCTGTTTGGGGTTGGAGAAAAATCTGTAAGAACCACCCTGGGGAGGGTGACTAGAGGGTTAAGGGTGGTGGTGTGTGGGCATTCAATGTTTACTAGTGTGTTGTTTTAATTTTTTAATTAAAAATTAATTAAAAATGAAACAAAAACTATGTGATTGTGTTTTAAGGACTCTTGTATACCTAGTACTCAGCTGATGATGAGCAGATGGTGGGCACTCAGTATATTTTTGATGAATTAATAAATGAATGAATTACATCATCTTTAAATATATGAGAGAAGTATAATTGCAAACTCTCTTTACCTGAAATATCAAAGAAGCAACGGTCTCGAGGAAAACAAAAATAGACTGAAATAAGGAATAGGCACGAAATTTCACTAGTGTAGTAGCCTCTGCCTTATGTTCTGGATGAGGCTTCAGAAGGAGGTAACTGTTTTCTCTTCTTCACAGAGGTCAGGGAAGGAAACTTGGGCACAGAATGGCTAGTGAGTATAGAGGGGAGCATCTCCATGCAGTGTGTTTTACAGACTAGTTGTACAAATATATTTTCTATACAAATAAAACTTTATGCCTCTATGTTTTACAGCCCTCTTGGAATATCTTATTTAAAGCACAATGCTTCTGAGGAGGCTAAAGCATGTAGCCAGTGTAGACAGGGTAGATTTTGAAGGCCATGAGCAAGAAGAGAAAGCCAGTTTGGAGAGAGAATGTCTTTAAGTTTTGAAACTCTAGTTCTCAGAACCAGCCAGTATAAGGCTTTGCTAAACTTCCTACAAAAGTGTCCCCCAAACTCTTCCTATATCCTTAATTTAAGAAGATTTCTGTTCTTTACAATGAAATGTGCCCAGTCAGGGCTTACAGTGGCACCATAATGTAAAAAGTTATCTGTATTCTTTTCCTGCTGTGGGAGGGACACGTCTGCTTGAAAACAAACATAAATCATGATGGGGAGCAGTTGTAGCTCAGTGATTGAATGCCTGCTTCCCATGTACAAGGTCCCAGGCTTAATCCCCTCTACCTCTTAAAAATAAATAAATAAGTTACTTGTAAATAAACCACAAGGGAACCCCCCACCCCACCCCTGGCATCTCCAGTTCCATGTGTGCCCTTAACTCCTAAGCACCTGACCAAGGGGAAAAATAATTGTCAGGAATCGTTCGTTCAGTAGCGTCCTCCTGAATCACGATTCTCACATGCAAAGGTCTTAGGGATGCTAGAGACTGTCACATATTCTTTCCATTCAAGCCCCACAGAGTACCAGACCTCTGATAGTCCAGGAAAAATGAATCCAAGGTGAGACAAGCTAAGGTTTTTGCCCCATGGTCACCCATTTGCTTCCAAGTTTGCACTGAAGGAAATATACAGCAAAGCTCCCCCACACTTTTTTTCTTGGGAGATGTCCCTCCATAGACCAAATTTAACATTGCCATATGCCAATATCCTAGGAATTGCCAAATTTAACATTTGCCATATGCCAATATCCCAGGGATTCTTGATGCGTATTCTCTCTATCTACATGTGCAGAAGGGCTTTTTGCTTTAAGGATTGGAGGGAGGGACAAAGATGTTTAAGCTATGATACGCTCACAATAGGACTGATTTTGAACTTTCACAGAGTGGGGAAAATAAATTTAGTGCCTTAAAATTGTACTCCACCATGGTAGTTCAATGGAAAAATCATGTCTGATGATTATCAAGTATGTGATTTCACTGCACTAAAAGCTCTCCGAATTGGATCCATTTCTGAATAAAGATTGCAACTACTCTTCCAAACACCTCCACTCTGCTGGAGATCCCATCCTTAAGTATACTTTCTGGTCTTTTTTGATTCCTATCACATTTGCTTCTCAAATTCCTTTTCTTTCAAGAAAGCCCAGGTGATAACGGGTAGGTAGCAAATATAACCATGGGTTTCAGCCATGAAAATGCAAGCAGGGGGAACAGGTTTCCACGAGGACAGCTTCAGCATCATTTCTCTGTCAGGGCTCTCTCCTACTGAGATACTAATGAGAAGATAGCGCCAGCTATAAAAGGGAAAAGATAGGAAAGAATGGGGGCAAATGGAGAAAGGGAAAGTTACTAGCAGTGTTAACATTTCTGAGCAATATGCCATTTCCTGGTAGCAAAGCTGCCCTGGTGTCAATCAGTTATTCCATCAGGTTTCTTGGTTTTATTTGCAATGTGGATAAGCAAAATGTAGCTGGCTGTGTTTGGATAGGCCCAAGAAGGCCCTAAAACAAGGAACCAGGTGTTCCTAACAGGGTGAGCTTGCTGATTGGAGAAGCAGTCCCTCAAAGGACATGGAAGAAACAGGAATAGGGTGCTGGCTAATTTGGCAGTCCAACAATTGCATTTATGAGAATTCCACATGGGAATGCTATATTCCAGATATGTCTAGGGCTGTAAGATCTAGACCCCTTATATAGACCCTGGAGGGTAATGGGGGGTTTTCAACTAACAACAGTTAAAAGAATTTCATGTTGATCAATTTCTAATAAGCTTGCCTTAGTGACAAAAGATAGTGCTGAACATTGTTAAAACTGTACTGCACACTGCCGAGGATGGAATTACCTAGGATGTTAAAGCCAGGCATCAGTTCTGATTGGACTAGAGTCAAGGAATGTATTCAAGGAACAGCAGAATTCGAAGTATAAAGCCAGCTACACATAAGCAAGATGGTCAGGTCTCTGGCACATTTGAGGCCATCTGTCCTTGTGAGCACCATGGAAGAGATGCAAGCTTCTTTTGAACCAGGACAAGGCCTGATATTTATTGGTAAAGCTGAGCTAGTGGTTGGCATCAGGGAAAACTTAGAGTGAATATCAGAGTCATTAGACTCAGGTTCAAGGAGAGGATGCTATTGCTTATAGGAACAGCATCTCCTGAGCAGTTTTAGAAATGAAAGGACAGGGAAACGGACTTTGGCCCAGTGGTTAGGGCGTCCATCTACCACATGGGAGGTCCGCGGTTCAAGCCCCGGGCCCCCTGACCCGTGTGGAGCTGGCCCATGCGCAGTGCTGATGCGCGCAAGGAGTGCCCTGCTACACTGGGGTGTCCCCCGCGTAGGGGAGCCCCACGCGCAGGGAGTGTACCCATAAGGAGAGCCGCCCAGCGCGAAGGAGGGAGCAGCCTGCCGAGGAATGGCGCTGCCCACACTTCCCGTGCCGCTGACGACAACAGAAGCGGACAAAGAAACAAGACGCAGCAAAAAGACACAGAAAACAGACAACTGGGGGAGGGGAGGGAAATTAAATAAATAAAAATAAATCTTTAAAAAAAAAAAGAAAGAAATGAAAGGACAACAGTAGAAACCCAGTGTTCAGAGTGGGACTCAAAGTCTAAACTAAAGACCTATTGAGGAAAACACAATACAAAGGCCCAGGGAGAGGTACTAGACTCTCTCACACGTCCTGGCTCGTCCAAGTCTGAATTGATCCTAAGGGCAAGAATGTCTTCATTTGTGAAAAAAGAGAGCAAGAACTAAGAGACCCAGAAAGGCAGGATATCTTAGCAATCCCCTAGATGCTGCTTTGTCAATGAGAAATCCCCAGAATATCCCAAGAAAATCTTTCTGGACTTGAAATGGAAAATGGAAATCAATTTATCTATTGACTTCCTGAAGGAATATTATCTGGGAGATAAGCAGCATAAGAACATTCTTTTTAAGGCCAAATTAAAGCAATGACTTTCCCTGGTCGATAACCTTAGAAATTACCATATGAGCCAGAATATTTTACATCCAAAAAGAGCATATACCAAAAAATGCTAAAATTATCATGCAATAGTATAAATAATATATTTTTGAAAGTAACTGCAAATAAATGTAGGGTGTAATAAATAACTCCCTGATTGATGAATTATGTTAAAGTATGTCTGTAAAGCAAATATTGAGGACTCAAGTTCCAAGAAACAACCCCCCTAATGGGTAAAAAATTATTTTCCTAATGGTGATGTGATAAGGACTCTTAGACAAACAGTATTAGTATCATAACTCCTGATTTTTCTTCTTATCTGAGCAAATAACATTTAGAAGAGAGGTTTTCAGATGGAAGAAAATTTTGAATTGATTCAAGTTTCTCAGTTTTTAGAGAAGTAAAGCAACTTACCCAAAGCTGAATAGTTAATTTCAATGCTGCCACTAGATTCCTGATTTCACAAATTCTAAAATTTCTGTCATCCCAAACTAGAGTCTCAAAGTCCAAACCATGTCACAAAGACTCCAGTTTCTAAAGGAGTACTCCATCTCCATTCTCTTACAGTTAGTTTCATTCAGAATTGCTTAACTGAAGGTTTTAGAAAATGTTCATTGATTTTTTTATACATACACTGGGCAGGTACCATAGCTCACCAGCCCTCCCTGTACATAGCATGTAGAGCCTCTGCCTTTTACTTTGGGGCATAAAATGGTCCTCTAAGGCTCATAAGTTTTCAGGCTCCTTCATTTGATACCAAGAAGTGATTTAGCACCGGTAGGCTCTAGATAATGGCTTATCTGTAGAATGAACATGAACTCTGCTTTGGGAGAATCACTACCATGGTTTAAAGGGGAAAAAAACTCAGGAAGGGGGTGGTATTTTTGTTTACCGTAAAAATTAAATCATCTCTAGCATTAGTTTTATGTTCAAACAACTCATATCCATGGGGGACCCAGATGACTCCCATTTTTGAGGCAGCTTTGATTGTCATAGATTTAGCATAATTAAGGATGAAAAGTAACTTTCTGTCCAAGATTCTGATGTGAATTTGTGATAAGTGTTTCTGGGTGAAGAAGGGTGACTGATTGGATTGGAAGCAGCTCCCCCCGCATCCATCCGACTCTTATCGAGTGTCGCAGTCAGCATCTTTGACCTATATTTGATTCCCTTTTGCAATATGCGCTCTTGATCATGAAAATGCTGGGAAAAGGCTCCTTCTAAATGACAAAACAAGGTAAGCGGTTTCTTATTTGTTTGAATATACAGGAAGCTGGTGACAACCAATTTTCTTCTTCGACATCTAAGAAATCGAAAGGTCAGGTGTGAGGAGGGATTATGGAGAGTTTATGAGGCAAACAGCCTGCCCCACTGCCAGCCTTATCAGGAACAAGCCCAGCTTTCTTTCCTAAGCCTCTGGTGGGCGGCTTGTACTCAGAGTGTCTGTGACTGGTGGCCTGAGGGGGTACATTGCACTGTTTATCATCAAGCAGCATCTTTGAAATGCCAAACTTTATTTATTGATCTTACAATTCTATGTTATCTCCAACAAGCCATGGGAAAAGTAATACATTTTGTGTAGATTAAGCCTTGTAATTCTACACAACGTATACCGTACACTGGGAGATAACTCAAGCTCTCTTTGTCTCCTCATTATCTAAACAGACATGTCTTTCTTTAAGTCATCGCAGAGGTCATCACACAAATGCCCTTGTAGAATATTCATTAATCAAATAACTAATTTGAAATGGACCTTCAAAGCATTATTCATTTCCCCATCATTCTCCTAACATCAGTTTAAATGCTTTGTGGGTATAATGATTAGGCTGATGTTTAATTAATTGTGAAATTGTGAATTAATGCTAAGTTAAAAGATAAATCATTCCTTAGTGCGTGAGAGAGAAGGAGAGAGAGCCAGAAAGAGAAAGCAATCTTGATCAGTGGCTTCAGAAAGGGATTCTTAGAAAATGCCCCTTTATTTACAGCAACAGGATAACATTAGATTTTAAGATTAACCCTTTTGTGAAGTAAAGTATTTGTACAGTCTTGATGGATTTCAGATTCAGGCCACTTCAATGAAAAGATGCTACAGGCATATGCAGATGTAGGTATAACCTGCTATTCTAGAAAAGTTCACAGAAACAGAAAGACAACCACTAAAGACTCAGGTATGGAAGTCGTAGATTTTATTTTGTTTACTGCCTGTGATTATCAGGGTTCCATATTTTTAGTGAGTAAAGGCAAGATCCAAAACAGCCCCTCCATGATGATTCCTTTCTTTCCTGGCAAGTCCATCACGGTGTCATTATATTAATTCCTTGAGCGCAAAGTTCAAGTCTTAGTCATTTTTATATACACAGCATCACATTTCTAAGAGCTTGTGTTCTCTATTAGGACAGACCTGGGTTTGTGTTTTCTCTTTGTCTTTCTGGAGCAGTCGTCTGCCATGTTCTACATGGCTCTCTCCTTCATTTTATTCAGATATCTGTTCAGATGGTACCTCCTCAGGGAGGCCTTCCTTGACCATCCTGTCCAAACTCACACTTCCATCTCTCTTTTCCCTTCCCTGATGCATTTTTTTCCTCCATATTGCTACCTAATTCTGTATTTTGTTTTCTTATTACCTGTTTGTCTTTTCCATACTAAATGTAATGTCTAAAGAGGAATAAACTTACCTATTCTCTTTGCTGCTACATCCCCTGTGCTGGCATATAGTAGGTATTAAATAAATATTTATTGAATTAATTACATAATAAATTATTGGGAAAGAGAAACTGTCTTTCAATCATGATTTGCCAAGCTTCTGGCAGCTGCTATATGAAGAAAGCCTGGCTGAGAAAAAAGCCAGCAGCAAAAGCAGACCCCAGACTCTTGGTTTGAGCATCTGGAATCAGCCATGCCTGAAGTAGACCCATGGACTTATCAGTTTTGTGAGCCAATACATGTCCTTGTTTATTTATGGTGTTTTAATTTGGTTTTCTTCATGGCCAATCAAATGAAAACCTGACATAGTCACTTGCTGGTCATCCATATGATACTTTTGTTATTATCCACCTGATTGTAATACCACCTGGTGCCCTCCCTATAACCTGCACTGAGCCATTCTTTACTCACATAGCTGTGTCTTGTTTCCAGGGCTCATTCCTCCTTAGCTTGGATCTTCTCATGGATTATTTGAGGCCCTCTTCCATTTTTGATACTTCTAGCTAATGGAAACTGTCTGGAAACACTTGCTCTGCCCCAGTCTAATCTCTAGAAGCTATACCTTTCTTTGCCTACCCTGGTGCCTCCCAAGCCATGCGTTTAACACAGCAAATTCTCAGATGCAGAGCACTATAGCCCACTGCACATGCACACGAGTTCCTTCCATGTAAAGGCTATGATTTTCGTTCTTTAGTTCTAGCCCAGTGATAATCATAAGGTAAACTTGTGCTTGAACTGGTTATTGATTTCAATAAATACAAACTTCATTAATGGCCCATCAGAGTCACTAGTGGGTGACCCTTCTCTCCTTCCTTGATGAGCTTTTCCCTGGGTTTAGATTCCAGCTGATACACCCACTCTTCCTCCACAGACTCATGTCCTAAATCCTTGTCTGTTTTCCTTCCCTGGGTAACTGATTGCCATGGAGAAGGAAACATCAAGGCTGCATTTACTTCTCTTTCTTAATACAGTGGACTTGGAGCAAGCCCTAGTCAGCCAGCTGAACTGTTTCCTTTCTTCTAAAATAGAAGCCTGGGATCTGCTCAACCCTATTGAGGCTGACAGGATTGCCAAGTCTCTCAGGACCCCAACAACCTTCGCAATACTCAACTAAAGTTTCCTAAAAAGCCCCTTCCCTCTGAGCCCTGTTTGATTACCTATGTATCCCAAGGTTCTAGGACTAGAGTATCTTGCATGTAATAAGCACTATTAAATTTTGATTTATAATGGGTGAGTGAATGAATAGATTTATGAATGAATGAATAGAATAAATGAAGGATTTCTTTCCTTTGCTGGCTTTTCAGAATTGTTTACCTTCTTCATTCTTCAGCAACTGACCAAAATCAAAAGAGACTGGGGAGACTATGGGAGGTGGAAAGGGGGGAAATGATAGCACCTCCTGACATAAACTGAATCCTCTACAGAGACTCCAATGGCCACTGTTGAATAACTCTTTGCTTCCTCTTTAGGCAAAGATAACCCATCACAGGAAAAGATTGTTTCCCATTTGACTAGTTTGTTAAGTAGGCTTTCCCAATGGCCTCCCTATCTCTGTACAGTTATCTTGATAGGAGTGACTAGGATGGAAGTGGTCATGAAGGTTTGGAGTGTGATGGATGATGTGCAGTTCAGATATGGCCAGCCATAGGTTTGACTGAAGCATGCTTATTGCTAACTTGGCGTGATATCTGTTGTGGATAAACAAATAAAACTCAGTTCCACAGGTCAACTACTCTTAAGAATGCCCAGCTAATTTTCCTGTTTGAAAAGTAACATAAATGTTTTCTAGTGAATCAGGGGCTTTCAAATGTATCAGCTGCTTTGACTAACAAGTGGGTCTTGTATTTTTGAACACTTGTGATAATGGTGGTAAGGTTTCTAAGCCACAGATAGTAAGGAGATGCCACATGCATGCTCTACTTCAGAGCTGCACGTCCCTTAGCAACCAGTAAGGCAACTAAAAAACTCCCTCTCATCCTGAGCAAAATAGAGCTTTCTTAGAACACATCAAATAAAAATCAATTCAAAATCAAGGCCACCTTGCTCTTAGGAAAATGAGTGTTCTGGGAAGTCCCTTCTGATTCCTCACTGAGGTTTATTTGCACTGGGGCTACTAATGAGATGTGGCAGCTGGCTGAGAATAGGGATACCAGAACCTTGGATTTCATGAGACAGTAAAATTGCTGTCCTGTTCAAAAATACGGAAAACCAACAAGGGGTTTCCAACAATCTCATTTGACAATATGTGCCACAAAACTAAACTAAACACAATAAAAATTACTTTCTACCATGACAATGATTTCATAAAATAGACAGTATTTTAACAAATACCAAAAAATAGAAAGGAACAAAATTCAACCCATTTAATTGAATTTATTTAGCTTTTAAAAATGTTATATGCTGTTCTGATTTTTCTCATTTCACTGTGGATGGATACAAACATTACCACTGATCAGCACAGGTTTTGAAAATAACTTTTGGAATACAATGGTCTAACTTTTAGTTCTTTAGGTAAAATGCTTAATTTAACTAAGGCAGGGATAGTTGTAGGAATAATTACGAAATGTGTTTTGAAGATCCACCCATGTTCCCTATCATGACGTTCTCTGCCTATCTGGTACATCCAGCTCCCTGGGTACCTCTCACTCACCAAATGCAGGTCAGGTGGCAACTGCCCTCCAAGCAAACAAGTCTTCCCCCCAAGAGAAAGCCCCTCACTGACTGTCAGAACAGGCGTCCTCAGTTACTCACTCCTTGTGCTTGTTTCCTCATCTGTAGAAGGGAATGGGAACACTCATCATAGTTCATTCAGTTCTGAGGCATCATCATTCTGAAGAGCCTGCTGTATCACACCCCAGAAATCCTGCCATTGATGTTTCAGTGGCACACCATCTCCTATTCTTCTACCAGTGGAATCCTTCTTTTCTCAGGAACCCAACCCATGTGGTTCCAGTGGAGGTAATCTCCACTGTGCATCCCTCCTCCTTTGATCTGGCACATGGTCAAAGCTGGATCAACTGGAAGGAGATTATTGTGCCATAGACAGTGGGATGATGGCTTTGTTGGTTGTAGTGGGTTTAATAATGTCCTCCCAAAATTCATGTCCACATGAAATCTTGTTTGGAATAAGGGTCTTGGCAGCTGTAACTGAGTTAAAGATCTCAAAATAAGATCATCTTAGATTTAAGGTTAGGGTGGTCCCTAAATTCAATGGTGTCCTTATAAGAGAAGAGAGAAAGAGTTTGGAGATATAGAGATAGAGGAGAAAGGCAGAGAGGAAGGCAATGTGAAGATGGAGCAGAGATTGGATGGATACTTCTGAAAGCCAAGGAATGTCAAGAATCATCAGCAACCCTCAATACCTTGGAGAGAGTCATGGGCGAATTCCTCTCCAGAAGGAACCAACTCTAGTGAACAAATTGATCTTGGACTTCTGGCCTCCTGAACTGTGAAATAATAAACTTCAGGTGTTTTTAGAAACCTAGTTTGTGGTAATTTGTTACAGCGGCACTAACAAACAATATACTGTGTTTGCTGGCAGTCATCTTACTTGCCAGACAGAATCTCTACTAAGAATGGAGAGAGAAAGAGCAAGCTTGGGTCACATCACTGAA
Source organism: Dasypus novemcinctus (assembly GCF_030445035.2). Taxonomy (NCBI): domain Eukaryota; kingdom Metazoa; phylum Chordata; class Mammalia; order Cingulata; family Dasypodidae; genus Dasypus; species Dasypus novemcinctus. The sequence continues at coordinate 81,771,867 of NC_080684.1, read as the reverse complement.
CCTCTGAATCCAGCTGTTCTTAAAATCAGTTGTAACTTTGGACTTCCCTGTGTGTGAGCCAATGAATTCCTCTTTTTGTTTAGGCTCATTTGAGTGAAATTTCTATCATTTATAACTGAAAGACTCCTGATAAAAGCACAGCTCTGCCCTGAGAAAAATCTTACTCATCTTTTAAGGCCCAGCTATGGTGATATTTTCTCCATAAAGCCTTCCCTGGGCCCAAGCCTGAAAGGCTCATTTCTTCCTCTGGGTTACTATGGCTCTGCTCTACTCCCACATAGGATACTCTTAATCACATTTCTTCTCCCTTACTAGAACTTCAGGATTTTGAAAGCAAGAACTCAGTCCTTATCCACCCCCACCCCTTTCTTTCGTCTTCCTGCAGAAGCTCTTTCCCATTTACACAGCAGGTGCATGGTGCATACGTGATAGATGAAAAAATGAAGGAATTAAGAGTGGAGTTTCAGTGTTTATAGCAAAGAGTAGAAAAGGTATTTTTATGATAGAGGATCTCCTTCTGTTTCTGATCATACCAAACAGACAAATTCTTAATCCACTTTCTCATAAATTATCCTTCTAGGGAAACCAGCCAAAGACCAGGAATACTGTGAGCAAACATTGGGTGAGTGTCTTTGCCAGGTTAATAACTGCTAGGCTTTTGTAAAGGGCAGTTGTTACTTCAAATTGGAAGTATCTATCATATCATCCACTTGTCTGAAGCCTTTCAAGAACTTCCCAGTGTTCTTAGGAAAAAGTCCAAACTCCTGTTCATGGCTTACATGGTCCTTTCAGATCTGGCTCCTCCTCACCTCTATAATCTTTTCTCTCAAAACTTCCCCACCTTGAAACTATGGTCTGGCTACTGGCAATTGTCTGTTCATGACAAAAGCTTTAATCCTGCTCGCTCTCTCTCTCTCTCTCTCAATTCCATTTTTAAAGGATTCCAGGAATAGGATTAAGACTAATCCTGAATGAGGTGAGACATGCCTTACCTGAAGCAACTTCACCAAAGTCCTATTTACCATGGGTTTATACCCACAAACAGTTAAGAACGTCTTTTTCTGGGGTACATACAGTTTCAAATCACCATGCTTGACGATCTATTTCACTGTACTGTTTGGACCATGCCTATTTGATCAACATTTTATTCCTAGGTACATAGTAGGGATGCTCAAAACATATTTGTCAAATGGTCAAATGATTAATCATAAATAAATAAATGATGGAGAATCTCTTGGTAATTCTCCTTGTCTAACTTGGTCTCAGTCATGCCCTCCTTTGTTCAATTTTTCCCTCCCAAGGAGTGACTGGGCTTGCCCATCTAGGGTAGAGGAGAGGAGAGGCTAGTAAGATAGTAAGGATTCCAAAATCTTTAACAGAATGGAGATGGGTCATTTTTAATGTGGAGTCCTTGTTCTCCTAACTTTAATGGAGCTCCCAAAGAATGTTTAATATTTTAAAGCACTGACAAAAATCATACAGATGTCTGTGACAAGACTGTACAACAAAGTCTGTGGTAGACAAAGGTGCATTCTGTTTCTATTTCTCCTCCTAACAGAATCTTTGGCATTGCCCTTAAGGTCAGATGTGGCCACAGAAACAGAAGTGAGTTGTGTCTCTTTCTGACGGAAGCCTTTAATTACCTGTATCAGGCTTTTCAGTCTGGTCTTCCCCTGTAGTAGCAAATAGAGAAGTCCAAGCTGCCATGGAGATATCATATGGACTTTGAGAGACAGGTATCATGTGGACCTGAGTGGGAAATAAATTGTTTTTTTGGGTCAAGCCATTGGCATTTTGAGCTTGTTTGTTAATATAGCAAAACAAAGACTGTTTTTACTGAGGTACTGCATTAATCATTTTTTAACCTCTAGGACCTAGCATGGTGCTTAGCACAGAATTGGTATTCAAAATGTGTTCACTGAATGAACAAACAAATGAATAAGTGAATGATGATAAGACAATGAACTGTGAAACCATCTCACTGCAAATCAGTGAATAGACTTTTAGGATTAAAAAATACATGTAATATAGGTGCTTCCAGACATTTTACATCACAGAGCCTTCTTATCTCCCACAGTAGGAATAAGTAACTTTGCCAATAAATACACACGTGTTTCATAAAAACCATTGTTCATAATCTAAGCTCTTTGATTATCTTAGTCATGAATGACTTTTTCTGAAATATCAGGGATATAGAATTCATTGATATTGGTCTTAGCTACTCAGTGGGATTTAAGACTCAATAATGAATATAGAAAGTGATTTGCAATTCACTTGATCAAACAAAAAGCCTCTAAAAAGTAGTGTTAAATCAGATGGGACCAATCTTCTGAATCTCTTTTAGTAGAACTTTGTGACCGTGTGCTTCCCTGTTTTTAGATAACTGGTTAGAAATAATTTCCTGGCATACGTTGTTATGTTTCTTTGCCCCCGAATTTGCAGAAGCCCCAACCTGACGTCAATACTGGAGGCAGGGGCTTTCTTCTCTAGTACATTTATTTTAAATTAAATTAACTCTGATCTTTAGGTCATCTCCCAGATTATAAAGGCTGAATGCCTCATTAATGATGTAAACAGTAGCAGTAAATGTATTGGAGCAGGATGAGCAATTTAAATGCCTTGAAATGCAACTTGTGCAAAGCAAGGGAATTCCAAGCTAGCCAATTAAAGGCTGATTCCAAACATGCTGATAAGGAAAAACTGCTTGAGTGGAGTGAGTCTTGGAAAATAGTTGGGCTTTTCTGAGGGCATCTCCCTTCTTGCACTCTACTGTTTGGGTCCTTCTGCTAGGCTCCCATGAATCTCACTTTTCACTTGAATCATGATAGTTCCATCTTCCACAACATTTTTCACTTCCAGAAGACTGTATTAGTTACCTATTGTTGCATAACAAATTACCCAAAACTCAGTGACTTGAAACAATGTTTATTATCTCATAGCTTCTGTAGGTCAGGTATCTGGGTACATCTTATCTGGGACTTCTGCTTCTTCTGCAGTCTGCAATCAAGGAGCTGACTAGGGCTGCAGTCATTCTAAGACTCAGAAGAGAAGGTGCCATATGAGAAAGGATTCTGTTCTGTGTAGGTTGTTGAACTAAGGGCCTCAGTCCCTTGGAGACTGTTGGCTAGAAGCCATGCTAAATTCCTTGCCATGTGGGTCTCTTCATATGCAGCTTGCTTCATCTGAGCAAGCAAGTAAAAAGAACGAGAGAGCAAGCAAGAGTATCAGCAAGATGGAAGTCACAGATGTTTATAACCTAATCTCAAAAATAACATCCCACTACTTTTGCCAAATTTTATTCATTAGAAGTGAGTCACTAGGTCCAGCCTACAAACCAGGGGTGGGAATTTTATACGGGCATGATTACCAACAGGGGGAACTCATTAAGAGACATCTTAGAAGCCTGTCTACTGCAAAGAGCAAATAAATGGTAGTAGAAAGTGCTTCTCAGACATTTTCTTCACTCTACCCCATTATTTGAGAAGAACGAATGAAGATTTGATACTGAAGCAGTCTTCTGTAAGTGAAAAAATTATTTGATATGTCTTAACATTAAGATTAAAGGAATTTATAAAAAATAAATTTTTAAAAATAAAAAGAAGAAAATAAAACAAAAACAAAAAAGAAAATAAAATTAAAGGAATTTTGCATTTTACTTCATCTATATCATAATGTATTGAGTTAATGTATGTACAAGCACTTATTATGTTCTTTGAAGTGGCTGACATGTACTGATTCATTTATTATCCCCTTTTTACACATAAGGAGATGGAGGTACAGAGGTATCTTTCACTAATTAGCCCAATGTCACTCTACTAGTTAGTGAAAGATCAGAATTCAACCAAAGCAATCAGACTCCGAAGTCCTTGCTGTTATCCTTTATATTTTAATCCCTTTTTAAGATATTTTAAATTTCCTGCCATCAGATATATTAATGACCCCGGATGTTGTGCGACATTTCATCTATGGTTTCCAGTGTCCCTTGGCACAACCCAGATTCAGTAGCTCAGGTGTGGTGGAAAGCACTTGAGGCTTGGCAGCAAAAAGCAGGAACTATCTTTAGCATGTAAAATTAAGCAAGCCTCATAACTTCTCTATAAAGTGGGGCTAATAACACCTACCTCAAAGGCTGTTGTAGGGATTAATGAGATAATGTGAAAGTGCTTGGCACAGTAGCTGACATACAAACCCTTAATAAATGTCATTTATTCCCTAAATGGCAAGTCACATGTTATAGCAATTACTGAAGACACATCACAACAGCATAGCTTTTCTTGTTTGCTCTCTCTTTGTATCCTTGAAGCTCTGGAAAGAGGAAAAAAATCTCTTCAGCCTTTTTTCAGTGCAGATGTTGTCCATATTGGTTCATTGCATTTGTTCCTTGTATTGGCCCAGACCCTCACTATCATTCTCATGTAAATGTAAAAATCTCAGGAGAACTCTGAAATGGACCAGTTTCCAATCTCCTAAGAACCCTTTAGGCTGGAGATGATTCAAACACATGAGACTCACTACAACAAAGAACCCAAGAGGAGCAAACTTCAGTTCAAGGCAAATATTGCTTTCTGAGTCTCCAGTTGCTAGGCACATGGGGTGAATAAGACACAGTGTCTTCCAATGACTAGTGGAATGAATGCAACAGCAGGCTACACCAGAGGAAGAAGAGTTTAAAAAAAACAAGAAAGATCCTGAGTCATTTGCCTTCCTTATCCATCAGATCACATTTGGGACATTGTTTTTGATAGTGGACAATACCCTTTTAAAATACAGAAGTTAAAAAAGGCTATAGTATTAATTGAATAGTCAGAAGTCCAGGTAACAAAAGAAATAGGGCATAGCCTGAAGAGGAGAAGACCTAGGGAAGACACTTTGAATGTTTTAAATTCAAAGTCCTCATATGGAAAGGGGTCTCATCTGGGTTACTCATGGTAAGGGAACTATAAGCTCTAGAATTAAGTTCAACAAAGCTAAAAAGTTAAAATCAAATGATTTTATGAACGCTGTGTCAAGCAGAGACCCAGATGAGTGTGTGCTAGGTTACATTATAGAAGACATTTCCAAAGAGGGTTGGAGGTTGGAGTGGCTGACTTTATGGCCCTTTCCTCCTCTGAAATTCTATGCTTTCATGGGTGTTTAAAGCCATATAGACCCAGAAGTCTTTGTTCTCCTGCTTTTATTGCCAATTTCTCACTTTATGGAGGATAGAGACTGGACATGTTTTTTCATCTCTTATATTAATTAATTGACAATGTTTTTAGAAGGATTTTTGAGATTGTAGGGAAAGAAATCCACAATAAACAGAGTTAAATTTACTGAGCATATATTATACACCAGACCCTATTCTAAGTACAGCATGTTTAAGTCACTTTATACTTGCATCAACTCTAAGAGTTAGGGAAGTGGACGTGGCTCAACTGATAGAGCATCCATCTACCATATGGAAGGTACAGGGTTTGAACTCTAGGGCCTCCTGACCCATGTGGTAAGCTGACCCATGCGCAGAGCTGCCGCTCGCAAGGAATGCCGTGCCATTCTGGAGTGCCCCTGCGTAGGGGTGCCCCACGTGCAAGAAGTATGCCCAGCAAGGAGAGCGACCCCGTGTGAAAAAATCACAGTCCACCCAGGAGTGGCGCCACAGCAAGATGACACAATAGAAAAGAGATGCAGTTTCCCAGTGCCGATGCATACTGCGAGCGGATACAGAAGAACACGCAGCAAATGGGCACGGAGAGCAGACAACGGGGAGGGGGGAGGGGAGAGAAATAAATCTTGAAAAAAAAAAAAAACTCTAAGTGTTAGATCCTAGTAGCATTAATGTGTTTTAGTAAGAATGCCGAGGCACAGACAAGTAACTATCCAAAGGCCACCTGGCTGGTCAATGGCAACATCAGAATACGGTCCAAAAGTTTTGCTTGAAAACTTTTGCCCACAACTATTACTCTACACTATCTCTCTAATAATCGTTTGCAGTAGTTATCATGAATGGAGTGGGATGAAGAGTGTGTGCCTGAAAGTCCTTATCTTAGGGTCTGTTTGGGAGAAACTCAAACTAAGAAGAGTGAATGTAAAATATTTTTATTTTAATGTCATACTCATTCAAATCCAAATAAGAAAAATTTCAAAGACTCCCTAATGACTGGGTACCTATTAGTGCTCAGTATTCCAGACACTAATTATAGGAAAGTAGTGTTTGAGTTTATATTATTTATTCCAAGGGTCTATTTTGGTACATCCTCTTTCATGCTACGATGGATGGTAGAAATAGGTAACACCAGATAGTAAACTATATTTCTCTGACTCTGAAACTATCCATGATGGTAGGAAAACCACCTCCCTTTCTTAATCCCCCCACCCTCATCCCCAGATATCTATTTGTGTAAGTTTGCTGGGGATCCTATATACTAGCTACTTGCCCCAGGAATCTCATTCCTTTGACAGTTCTCCCCTTCTATTGCTCTGGCTCGCTGAGGCAGTATCTGCTGTTTTCTTATACAGCCTTTTTGCTGATAGTTGCAAAACTGGTTCCTGCCCAGACTTGTTACCCAGCTGTGTCTGCTGAAGAAATGTCATTTTCTATCTCTTCTCTGTTCTAGATTTCATTGATCTTTTGAGCTAACCATGTTCATTGAGTGTTCTATCAACAGCCCCCAAATTTGACACATAACAGTAGGTACATCCCTCTAGACAAACATGGCACTCTTGCCCATTAACTAAAAAGGCAATTTCCAAAATCTCATGTCCCTTGGTAACTGACAGATTTATGAAAGACAGGCAAGTGAGAGACACTGGCTTATAAAATTTACCCAAGTAAAGCATTCATTGTAAATATGCCTTATGTTTTGCACTGTTTGAAGAAAATTCCATGTCTCTCCCTGTATAAGTCTCAATGTGTTTCCTTTTAGAATTTATTTAAAAGAATACTTTCTATTAAATTGGCCTCAGGAGTCCTGCATCATTTCCCCTTCCAAAATTTCCTTGGTTCTCTTTATTGTAGGGAAGGCTAAGGAAAGAGGATACAAATCTACAGTCCTTGATCCTCCATTTAAAAATTCACGATGTTAAAATCAACTAAACTAGGTCAAATTTTCTCCATATTTAGCAGAGACTAGCACTTTTCCATATCAGCAAATATTAGAGTTGATAGGCGATAAAAAGTGTTATATCTTCCTTTAGTATAAGAAAATTTTATAAGGAAGCTAATGTTCTATTTTTATCTTAGCCAAAATGAAACAAATCCAACTATATAACTCTATTGTTTATGATTTTATAGATGGCTATCTTGAGTAAAGCTATTTTACTTTGCATTTATTTGGACAATGGGTATAGTTAAACACCCTCAACTAATTAATTATAGGTGAAGTCTGTTTAAATGCAGCTTGTGGTTAAGCTTATAAAACCTTGAGGGGTTTGAAGCAATATTTAAAGTTGGCAGGCCAGATAGAACAAAATGGAGGAATGTGCAAGGAGGAATAATAACTTGAATTCAAGGCTAAAAGTACCTAGGGAAAACTTTAGTCTTAGGCTTATTTTGAGATTGGAGAAGGTTATGAATATCCTTCATTATTCTGGGACATAATAGCACTCAGTTGGACAAATATAATAAAATGTGTAAGTAAAATTAAATGATGGCGCTACTATTCTTCCTAATAATATAATTCTAATATCTAGGATGTATATTACTTTTCTTTAATGAAAAAGAAGAATGTGAAAATTACTAAAGCAGCCAACACTATTAGTATAATGAGCTGTATTTTTAAATTCACCTCTTTAGTACGAATGAATGGTTTTAACTTCTACTTACAGGTTAGTAAGAAGGAAGATGTTGTTATTAGTTAATGGAGACTGCCATTAGTTGGAAAGACATCATCAGAAGTACTACAATCTGAACCCTCTCATCTTTTATCTCCTTCCAAATATGCCACCTTCCTCATTAAAGTATACATAGGAGAATTATACTTCTTGAAATTGATTTCATTGTTTGTTGAGAGTGCCATGAACTCCATATCTACTCTTGGAATCATCTGCTCTTCAGAGGACTAGCCTTTATATTTCTGTTATGCCCAGCCAATAGCCAAACCTTATCCCTCAAAGTGGAGAACAACGGTCTGGAGCAGTTGGCCTACCATTCCCAAGATACTGACTGATGACCTTGTCCTAGATGCCCTTCATGGCCCACATAGCACTGACTTGGTTTTGCAACCTTGATACCACCTCCATTTTCAGTTTTGACCTAGCACTTTCAGAACCCTCATCTCTGAGTGCTTCCCCTGTTTATCTGACTCTTCTGGTCTCTAATTTAGACTCTAGATGTGTCTCTAAATAACCCTTGTTCTGTCTTTGGGCTTGTTGAAATTTTATTTCTATCTGAATTCTTGCCAAGTAAAAGAAATCACTCCTACCACTACCAACTACTTGTAATTTCAATTTAGCATTCTCCTAATCTTAATCAGAAGTTTTTGTACCTATGTCCTCTGTGCTACTCTGCCATACCACAGGAAGATCAGCCCTCCCTGGAATGCAGTTTGACTTCTTGTGTGATGGAGGTAATCTTGCAGGTATAATTATTTTTCCTTATTCCTCTTTCTTCAACAAAATTAATAGGGGTAATTAAAGAATAAGGATAATGCATACATACAAAAGAAGACTGCTGCAAAGCTCACTAATATGATTATGAATTTGAATTGGTTAAACACCTAGATTTTTTGCGGCCAACAGGAGCTCATGGAATGAAGAATAAAAGAATTTTTTACCAGCTCAGAGGCCTACCACCACCACCACCAAAATAAGTGACTACAGACATTCCTTGGAGATATTGAAGGTTTCAATTCCAGCCCACTGCAATAAAGTATTTTTAATTAAAGTATTGGCATTGTTTTATATTCATTGTGAAACCAAAAAAGTCTCATGACTTGTGAGTCATGAGAAATCATTTATTTGGTTTCCCAATGAATATAAAAGTTACTTTTGTACTATACTGTATTCTATTAAGTGTGCAGTAGAATTACATAAAAAACAATAATGTCCAGATTTTAATTTAAAAATTCTTTGTTGCTAAAATAATATCCATCACCTGAGCTTCAATGAGTTATCTTTTCATATGTGGAGGTTATTGGCTTGATGTTGGTGGCTGCTGACTGATCATAGGAGTGGTTGCTTAAGGTTGGGGTAGCTATGGCAATTTCTTAAAAATAAGACAACAATGAAGTTTGCCACATCTATTGACTCTTCCTTCAACAAAAGATTTCTCTGCAGCATGCAATGCTGTTTGATAGCATTTTGCCTACAGTAGAACTTCTTTTAAAATTGGAATTGAGAAGGGGATGTAATTCAAGTGGTTGAGCACCTACTTCCCATGTACAAGGTCCTGGGTTCACTCCCTGGTAGCTCCTAAAAACAAAACAGATGAAAAAGGGAGGGAGGGAGGGAGAGAGAGAGGGAGGGAGGGAGGGAGAGAGAGAGAGAAGGAAAGAAGGAAAGAAAGAAGGAAAGAAAGATAGAAGCTCTCATTAGGGAATGGCTGTAGTCAGTGGTTGAGCATCTGCTTCCCATGTCTGAGGGCCTGGGTTCAAACTCCAGCACCTCCTAAAAAATGGAAAAAAAAAAAAAATGGAATCAATACTATCAAACCCTGCCACTGCTTTACTAAGTTTATGCAATATTCTAAATCCTTTGTTGTCATTTCAACAATATCACAGCATCTTCACCAGGTGTAGAGTCCATCTCAGAAAAACACTTTCTTTGCTTATCCATAAGATGCAAGTCCTCATCCATTAAATTTTCATCATGAGATTGCAGCAATTCAGTCATATCTTCAGGCTCCACTTCTAATCTTAGTTCTCTTGCTATTTCCAATACATCCGCAGTTTCTATCTCTGCTGAAATCTTGAATCCCTCAAAGTGCTCCATGAGGGCTGGAGTAAAAAAATAAAAATTCCTATTCTGGTTGATATTTTAACCTTCTCTCATGAATCACAAGTGTTCTTAATGATACCTAGAATGGCAACTCCTTTCCAGAAGGTTTTCAGTATACTTTACCCAGATCCATCAAAGGAATCATTATTTATGTCAACTATAGCCTCAAAAAAATATATTTCTTAAATAATAAGACTTGAAAGTCTAAATTACTCCTTGATCCATGGACTGCAGAATGGATATTGTGTTAGCAGGCATGAAACCAACATTAATCTCATTGCACAAAAGGCATGAAAACTATATTAATCTTTCTGTACATGACCAGTCATATTTTGAAAGGAATCCTTTTCTCTGAGTAGCAGGTCTCAAGAGTGGGATCCAAAAATTCAGTAAATCATATTGTAAACAGTTGTACTATCATCCAGGCTTTGTTGTTCCATTCATAGAGCATGGAGAGAGTAGATTTAGTGTAATTCTTAAGGGTCTAGGATTTTCAGAATGGTAAATGAACATTGGCTTCAACTTAAGTTTACCCCTACATAAGTTGCTGACAGCCAGCCTGTCCTTTGAAGCATTGAAACCAGGCATTGACATCTCTCTAGCTATGAAAGTCCTAGATATTCTAATAGAAGGCTGTTTCATCTACACTTAAAATCTGTTGTTTAGTGTAGCCACCTTCATCAATTATCTTCTGGATAACTTTCTTCAGCTTCTACATTAGCACTTGCTGCTTTGCCTTATACTTTTTTTTTTGTCTTTATTTTTTTAATATTACATTAAAAAAATATGAGGTCCCCATATACCCCCCACCCTCCTCACCCCACTCCTCCCCCCATAACAACAATCTTCTCCATCATCATGAGACATTCATTGGATTTGGTGAATACATCTCTGAGTACCGATGCACCTCATGGTCAATGGTCCACATCGTAGTCCACACTCTCCCACATTCCACCCAGTGGGCCATGGGAGGACATACAATGTCTGGTAACTGTCCCTGCAGCATCACCTAGGACAACTCCAAGTCCCAAAAATGCCTCCACATCTCATCTCTTCCTACCATTCCCTACCCCCAGTAGCCACCATGGCCACTTTCTCCACACCAATGCCACATTTTCTTCGATTACTAATCACAATTGCCTTATACTTTTATATTATGGAGATGGAGATGGCTTCTTTCCTAAAACCTCATGAACCAGCCTCTGCTGGTTTCAAACTTTTCTTCTGCAGCTTGCTCACCTTTATCAGCCTTCATGGAATTAAAGAGAGTTAGGGCCTCTCTGGATTAGGCTTTGGCTTAAGAGAATGTTCTGTCTTCTTTGCTCTTCTATCCCAACCACCAAAACTTTCTCCATATCAGCAGTAAGGCTGTTTTGCTTTCTTATCATTCATATGTTCACTGGAGTAGCACTTTTAATTTCCTTGAAGAACTTTTCCTTTGCATTCACAACTTGGCTAAATGTTTGGCACAAGGTCTAGCTTTTAGCTTCTCTCAACTTTCAACATGCCTCTTTTTTTCCTGTGAATTAATGCTTATTCCTTTTTATAAATTTTTTAAAAAGTTACTTAGATTACATAAATGTTACATGAAAAATGTAGGGGATTCCCATATGCCCCACTCCCTATTCCTCTTTCCCACATTAACAATGTCTGTCTTCAGTGGGTACATTTGTTACAATTGATGAATGCATATTGGAGTATTGCCACTACCTGTGGATTATAGTTTACATTATAGTTTAAACTCTATCCCACACAATTTTGTAATTTATGACAAGATATATAATGGCTTGTATCTGTCATTGCAACACCATTCAGGACAATTCCAATGTCCCAAAAATGCCCCCATATGACACCTATTTTTCCCTCTCTCTCTCCCCTCAAAACCTCTGAAGGCCACCGCCTCCCCATCAGTGATAAAAGCTCTTCCATTGCTAGAATAACAATAAGTCTATAGTATAATAACAGTAAGTCTACTCAATTCATTGTTCATTTTCCAATCCTGAGTATTCTGGGATGGTAATGCCCACTCCACTTGTAATTGAGAGGGGACTTAGATCTCATGGGGCAGATGGATGGGACTTTCTTGCTTGTAATTGTAGACTCTCTCTGTTCCTTGGGATGGTCATTGTCCATCATCATCTCCTTGTTAGTTGTCCTGGGTGAGTCCAATGAAATGGAGAGTAGTTGTTGCAACTCTGTTGAGATTTAGGACCCAACTGGTACATGGACAGCCCAGAGATTTAAGTTTCTTGAACATAAACCTATCAATGCTAGTATTAACTATAGGTTCAAATAGAAGGGGCAGAAAAGCCATGTGTAGGGAAACCACAACTGAGTCCAACTCTGTCATAATGAGGAGCATAAATTCCAAAATAGGGACCACTGGCAGGTGCCAAACTCCTGAGCAGTCTGCCCTGCTTATAGTGTCTGGATGTCTCCAGAACCTTCAGGAACTTCACTATTTGAGGCAATATTTATTGTGGCAGTTAATAGGATCCTGCTGAGACCTGCATAACTGTAGCCTCTGGGATAACCTCCCGACTCACTTTGAGGTCTCTTAGCCATATAAACTCATTTGTCTTTACCTTTTCCCCTTTTGGTCGAGGTCTTTTTCTAGTAGCATTGCTAGTTTGTGCTTGGTAGTAATCCCTTGGTGCCAGAGAGGCTCATCCCCAGGAGTTATGTCCCATGCTGGGCGGGGGTGGGGTGGGTGGGTGGGGGCAGCAAAGCAATGCATTTATATGCTAAATTTGGCTTAGAGAGAGGCCACATTTGAGCAACAAGGAGGCTCTCAGGAGGTAACTCTTAGGCAACCTATAATACTAGGCTAAGTTTCATTAAAAAAATATTCGTAACTACAGTTGTCAATATCAAGGGCCCATCAATGATCCATACTCCTTCACTAATCACTGCTCCTGTACTCAGGGGATTCTTGTCCCATTAGAGAATTTGGCAGAACTCCCCAGGATGGGAATTGGATATTCTTTCAGTTATTGTGTGGCTCTCCACCCACCAAGACAATACCCCATGAACACTTGAACTCATTCATGGGCCTTATAGATATGCCCCAGGTGAACCTCCTTTCATGCATCCCCCATCACTGACTCCCTGCACCAATGATCCTCCACTGCCACAGTTGTAACCCTTCTGTGACCCCAAACTTCTTAAAAAATGAAGCCAACAAAGTAACTGAAGAAGATTAATAAGAAAATAAAATAATAATGATGGTTTTAAATATAAGAAATAAAATATAAAAAATGAAAAAGACTTTGAAATAATAAAAGAAATAATAAAAATTATATTTTAAAATTCTGGCATTATGTTTTTCTTCACTGTGAGATCTGTTGTCTTCTATGTACAGTGACATTTTCTCCATTTATTTTTTTCACTTTATCTTCAAAGAAGCTTTAGGTTAGAGAAAAGTCATATACAGAATATAGTGGATTCCCATACACCCAACATCCCCCCCTTTTCCCCTTTCCCCTATTAATAACATTTTACATGTGGATGGTATATTTGTTACAACTGATGGACAAATATTGAAGCATTGCTACTGACCATGGTCAATGATTTACATTATGACTTACATTTTGGACCACACATGTTTTAAATTTTGATGAAATTTAACATGGTTGTATCCATCATTGCAAGATCATGTAGAACAATTCAATGACCCCCAAAATGCCCTATGCTCCACCTATTCTATTCCTCCCTACCCCTCCCCTCAGGACCCACGGCAACCACCAAGCTTCACTCCTGGAAGAACAAGATTCATAGTTACTTGGAACAACATTGAGGGATTGACCAATTGGCCTGTCCTCTCCTATGAGGCACTGCCTATGCTCTTGAGATGTTCCTGCCCCTCTATTTGAGAACATAGCAGGACTCCCCAGGATAGGCGTCTAACACCTTCCCATTCATTGTGTGAGTCTCCACCCACTTACACAGTGCACTATGACAAGATGAACAGTCACGTATTCCCTACAGGCCTTCCCCAAGTGTATCCTGTCCCACATGCCCCACACATCCAACATCCTAAACCAGTAACCCTCCCCTGCTTTATTAGCTGGAAAAAAACAAAACAAAACACATTTCCAGCATTGTAGTAGTTTCAACCAAACTACAAATCCCCTGCAAATCCCCAGTTCATCTGCTCCCTTCCCCAGCCCTTCCCTCAGTTCCATGGACAGTGCATACTCACCCCTGCCCTATCCCCATCAATATACCTTCTTTAGTAAGCGTAATCATTTCTAGCTTTTGATTCAAAGTGAGAAACATGACTTTTCACTTGGACACTTAGAGGCCATTATAAGGTTATTAATTGACCTAATTTTAATATAGTGGTGTCTCAGGGAAAAGGGAGATCTGAGGAGGAGAGAAATGGGGAGTAGTCGGTCAGTGGAGCAGTCAGAACACACGCAACATTTATCAATTAAGTTCACCATCTTATATGGTTCTGGTTCATGGTATCGCAAAACAATTGCAATAGTAACATGAAAGATCACAGGTTACAGATGACCATAGCATATATAGTAATAATGAAAGGGATTGAAATATTGAGAGAATTACAAAAACATTGACATAGAGACAAGGATTAAGCACATGCTAATAGCAAAATGGTGCCAATAGACTTGCTCAATGCAGGGTTGCCACAAAACTTCATTTGTAAAATACACAGTATCTTCAAAGTGTAATAAAGCAAAGCTCAATAAAATGAGGCATGCCTGTTTTCCAGCAGAAAGAATTGTAAAATATCCTTCTTCAAACTGTGACATCTAGAGGTCTGATGCGGCAAAAGAAAAATTAATACAATACAGCAAAGAGCACAAATAGAGGACTAGTGTGTGTGTGGGGGGGGGGCGGGTATAGGGAATCTGTCCAGGATGGATTGACATTTTGGGGAACAGGAAACCTTTACAATTTAGGGAGCCTTCTTTATGGAAAGGAGCACACAATATAAATGACAACTTAGTTGCCATAATGAATATTTATTTAGAATGATACTAGAAATCACAACAAATTATAACTTTTAAGGTGCTGCCAAATATGACATACATCATCAAAATAATATTTTGAATTAATTGTCTGACATATCTCTATAATATTTTTATTGCCTGCATATATTCTGATTGCATCTTTGTAGGACAATAATTTTGAAATATAATTCTTTTTAGAGACAAAAATTCTTCTTCTTCTACTACAGTTGATTAAGATCTGTTCTATCAATAATTTTAAAAGTTATTTCACCTTTACCACTAATACACAGGGATTCTGATCATTTCTATTTTTTATGATTCTCATCAAAAAATTAAAAAAAGAAAATAGATGGTTCATTTATAATTGCATATACCAGATTATATCAAGTCACTATCGGCCCAGAGAGAAATTCTGTTCTGACCAGACATCAATGAGAACAGAATCCTCCATTCTGAATTTTACATTTCTCTGACTGATAGATTTCCACAGACTAGCTTCTGCCTCCACACATTTTTAACTCCATTTCTCCTCCACTGCCCACATACTTCCTGTTCCAGGTGCCATAGGACATGTTCATGTCATGATATGTCCTCTGGTCCTGCACCTTGATGTCATGAAGCCATGTTGAGTTAGCATAATGAGTGGCAGGTGTGTGATTTGGAGCTATTTCATCACCGGACAGGCCAGTGATATCTTAACTCTACGTGGAAGGGAATGTGAGCCACATAAATATATATCACTAAACACAAAGTAATGTATGAATAATGGGACTTCCTCTTAAGTGGATCCTGAAAATGCCTGCAGCCAGTTGAACACGAACTGACTTGAAAGGTAGTATGCCTTGATCAGAGATTGGAGTAGGAACAGACACTGGTCTTAAACAATTGTGGTTAAATTATCTTATACTTCACCAATTTCACACAATTACAGGGTCTCTCTCAGACCCCTTGAAGAGGCCTGTGCATGAGACAGACTGCAAAATATCCAAATGGGTATTGAAATGTTCCCATAGATCTTCCAGTTCCTTATTAAGGAAAAATTGTATTTTGAGATCAGAAACCAAGGTATATTCTTCATACAGTATTGAATAAAAGAATGTGTTTTAAGCATGTATATTTCTTATTCTATAATATGGATTTCAGTTATCCTTTCTAATGTCATCTTTGTAAACATTCCAGTTAGGTAGCTGAGGTATAAAGATACTCCATGACTATTGCAGTCCTAATTTGGGGGCCCAAGTTGGGCTAAATAGCTTCCATAAAGTTCTTTCCTAACATGGCTTATTGCTGGGCATGGTACAGGGTACAGAAGAAAATATTACAAGGACTGACACAATCTACCATTATAAATGCACTGTTTACAGTTACTATAAATGGGTAGCCTATGCTGAAAACTTGAAACTTAAATATGGGGGTCTTGGGATGGTACATAGAAGGAGCAAATGAAGAAAATAATGATAATGGATGCCAGGAACTGATGGATGCAGGTATGATCAAGATTTACAATGACAATTATAAGATCCATGACCATTTGTTGTAAAATAAAGCACTTTTCTATTATGAAGGAGATAGAAACACTGTGAATCACTGTAAGAAAGAACAGATTCCCTTATTGAAAAAAATTAAATGTGAGACATATGGAGAGCCATGAAGTCAAGATCTGGACTATGAATATAGAAAAATAGAAGAGAAAGTTTCAAGGGAAACATTCTAGGGAATATTCCTTTGCTTCTTGAATGTCTTTCCCAAGTTATGGAAGGAACCAGGTTTGCTTAATATATTTACCTATTTCTCAAACATATAATTAAGAATTTGTTGGAGAACTCTAAGGCTGAAAAATACCAGAAGAGATTATTTTATTTATTTTTCTTTGGGATAAAAACATACCTAATCCTAGATAGAAAAGATATTTTCCATGCTTAAATATGTCTAGAAAAGGAGGTTAAAAACCATGCTTAGACAGAATTCCTAATGTTTAAATTGCAATTGTTCTCATCAAAGATAACTTCATCCATTTAACCATCTACCAGAGTAACTTTGCTTCTTATTTTGTTCCATCTGTAAAATATCAAGATCAGCTTATTCATAATCTTTTGTGTACTAATCATGCACCTGATTTTCTTGAACTCTCTCCAAAGATTGTACTTTCTTTTCTGACCAGAACAATTCTAGCTTCTTTGATATTTTCTCATGTATCTCTTAAGTCATTTTTATGACACTCTTATTAATTTGATTAACCCTCTATTAGCTGTGCAGCTCAGTTTAGTTCATCTTATTTAAAAAATATTGTTCTATCAATTAAGAATATGTGTGTGTGCAAGTAACAGAAATCCCAATAAACAGTAGCTTAAAAAGGTAAGGGGTTTTTTTGTCTCATGCAATAAAAGATCATGGAAGGTGGTAAAGGGTAGGTTGGTGCTCAATAATGACATTAAAATCCATGTTTTTGGTTCTTATTCCCTTTTGTTGAATCTATAATTAGCACAATACCCATTAAATATGTGTCCCAGAGATTTAAATATTCCAGCTGTTCATATGCTGGTTGAGCCCTGAATCTTAAGTAGAATTGCAACCAATACCTACTCTCCAATTCATTGGACTCACCCAGGACAACTAACAAACTGATGATGATGGACAATGCCCATCCCCAAAACCAGAGAGTATCTACAACTGCAAGCAAGACAGTTCCACCCATCTGCCCCATGGGATCTAATCCCCTCTCTCAATCGGAAGCAGAGTGGACATCACCATCCCCAAATCCTCAGGATTAAGGAATGAACAAATCTAAGGGGTGACTAAAGTAGAAGTAATATTATTTTAGTAATGGAAGAACTTGTAACATTGATATAAAGGCAAGGGTCACCAGAGGTTCTTAGGGGAGGGAGAGGGAAGAATAGGTGTAACATGGGGGCATTTGGGGGATATTGGAATTGTTCTGCATGACAGTGCAATGAGGGATTCAGGCCATCATTCATTTTGTCAAAACCCATAATATTGTACAGTGTAAAGTCTAAACTATAATGTAAACTATAGACCATGGTTAGTAGCAATACTTCAATATGTGTTCATCAATTGTAACAAATGTACCACACTAATGAAAGATGTGGTTAATGGGGAAAAGTGTGGGAGGGGGAGGGGCTGAGGCATATGGGAATCCCCTATATTTTTGATGTAACATTTATATAATCTAAAGCTTCTTTAAAAAAAAAATAACATCCATGTTTTTTCATGAGGCTTCCTCAACATGCTTGTAGCATCATGGTTACAAGATGACTTCTGTACATCCAATTTCATGTTTCTATTAAAACAGGAAGATGTGGGAAAGGTTTTTATGCAGCAAACGTTAACTGATACAAAAGGGTGTTTCAGAGATGTCATTTCCACTCCATCTCCATTTGTAGTTCCCTTGACCTAGATGGATAAATTTCTATTCTAGCTAAGTATTTACACCTCATTCTTCAGCAGAGAAGTTAATTGGTGCCTTTAGCTCTTTCTGCTAAAGTCCTTTTACCAGCTTTGGACAAGACAATAATGAGCTTACATGGCTTTTTGTTGCACCACATATAGTCCCACATTTTTTAACAGACTAGCTCTGGGAAGGCAGAATGACTAACACAGTCAACTTTTTGCCTTTAGATGTTTTTGGGGTGTCAGCTCCCAATACAGGGAATTCCCCAAACATCAGAGATAGTTACCCAGCACTCTGGATCACCTCCTTTAGCCCCCTCTCTTCAGACCTCAGGTAAAGGGGAGGTTCCCCTCCTTCACGTTAGTGAATGGGGGAGACTCGCAGCACACCAATTGCTTCCCCAAATCCCTGTAAAATCTCCAATAATCCAACCTTTGATACTGTCCTTGGGGTGCTGGTTTAAGAATCTTTTAACTGATTTTTGACCACTTCCCTTGCAAATCTCACATCATGGGATTCTTACCTCACATCAGAATGTGTCACCTATTTCAATATGATCATCCTGCACAATGAGGATGCCCCCACATGAAGACTTTGCACTTTATCAGCAAATACTAGTGATTGTAGGTTGGAGAAGGGAGGGGAGGAAGTTAGGTAACTGCTTTCCAGAACTCAAAACTTCACAGAAAGTACTCCACATCTTAACTCACATTTTCATCACAAAACATTAAATTTGTTTGAACATCACCCTTATCCTTGGGATTCAAAGCTACCTGAAGGACTATAAACGAAGTGTAATGAATGCCAGTGAGGACATGTCAGAAGCATTGAGAGGTCTCCTGGTGGAGGATGCAGGAAGCAGCTGCCCTAGGATGCCTGATCTTATTTAACATCTTCATTCATAAGCCAGAATAGCGAACAGACAGTGCACTGATGAAATTCACAGATGGTGCTCATTTGGGAGATATTATGAATACCAGGGATACCAGGGAAATGATACAAAAGGACCTAGAGATGGAATAACAATGAGACATGACTTTGGAAATGCAAAACGATGTGTCTAGTATAAAAAAAAAGAAACCTTCAACATTTAAATAGAGGGAGAAACTGGAAATCAATGTCAAAAGTGACATCAAGTTGGTTAATGGAGTTAAATTTAAAATAGACCCTTTGGAAATAGAGCAATAAAATTACTAGGGTATTTCTCAATCTTTTTTCATCTCCAGAGGCTGAATTAGGTATGCTTCCTATGTGCTCCCTTATCCTTAATTTGTCATATTTTTATTTTACCTTTTGATTTGTCTATCCTCCCCCATAAGACTCTAAGCTTCTTGAGAACAAGGATTGGGTTGTGTTCATCATAAATGTTGGCTCTGCAAGTAACTGGAACATAGTAAGCATGGGAGAAATATTTTTGACATTAAAAACAAACTATCTCCACCAGCAATTCTTTTAAAAGATGTGATGTGAGATATTAGCAGGTATTTTGATTTCAAGATAAAAAAACGAAAGAGGGAGAGTTTCAGGGAAGTTGGTAATAAAAGCCATACCGCCTTTTTTTTAATAGATCTTTCATAATCACTTTTTGAAGAGGCAAAAAAACGCTTAATTCCCATATTCAAACAGGGACATAAAGGTTGAATTCTTTACTATGGAGATAAAGCATTTGAGACATCACCACCCTAATGACTGGTGGAATGGTTATTTATGTATTCTTGCGGTTTTTATTTCTAATACAGTTTTAATTTCTAATACAATATATGTTGAAAGATATGACAAACACAACCAAAACTTTTTGGGGTCCTTAATAGTTTTTAGGAATATAAAGCAGTCTTGAGACCAAAAAGTTTGGGATCCACTTAGTTTAGGATTTGAATTTAGGAGTCAAACAGACATAGGTCAAAACCCCCACTTCACTGACTTCTCAGTTATTTACCCTTTTTAAGTCCCAGTGTCCTGTGCATAATAGTGACACTTAACTCATGAAGTTCTTGTGAGGTGTAAATAAGAAAATATGTGCAAAGAGCATAGCTCATTGCTGAGCACACAGAAAAGTCTTAATAAATGGTTTCTCTTCCTCGTAAGGAAGGATAACAGCATTTTCATGACTGTTAGAAGCTGGCTGCCTTGCAATACCGCATCCATCCTTTAAGGAGAGGAAAGGACAGGAGGTGAGAGGGCAGAATCTTCTTTCCTTCTCCTTTAAATCAATGGAAATTGATGATTCTGCTGCTTCGGACTTCTGGAGGGTGTGGGTTCATTGATTTCAAACCTGCCGCTGGAAGCTCCTGTGTGTAAATCAGAACATGAAACAGATGATGTCTCCGCCTCTGGGGGATAGAACGGGAAAGGTTATCAATTTCAAGCAGGAAGAGTGAAGGGACCCTGTGCTTCTTAGGAAAAAAAACCTTTAGAAAGACAAATCCCTGCCCCTGACAACACTGTCATGTGGGTGCCTCAAGGACCACGCTCTCTCCTTTCTCAAAGATGTTTCTCAAGGACCACAGCATTCAAAACGGTAATACTAATTTTAAAAATTATAAATTGCAATGGTAATCAAATTTACATTTCTCTAACATTTCCTAATTAACACTTTCAGTTGCATAGATCTGTAATATGAGAATTAGAAGGATCTTGGTCATTATCCGATTTAACCTCTAAATACAGAGACATAAGGCAGAAAATGAGACCTCAAAAATTTAAGTGACTTGCAAAAACTTAAGTGATTATGCAAATAATGGAAGGACTACTATCTCATTAAAAACTCATGAGAATAGGTCTATCTGTGGAAGAAACTGGACCAATGAAGGATCGGTCTTCCTCAGGCAGAGTCAATGACTCTGATGCAAGGAACACGGAAAGGCTCCTTTGTTCAGAAATTTTTCCTCTACCATTTTGCTGCTGTGGAGGAAATCACCCCAAAATCCAACCCTTTGCATTAGACTTTTGAAGGCCTCTACTAAAACAGAAATGCCATTTTGGCAGGGTGATGCATTAATTTTATTAAGTAATTTGTTTTTCGTAATAATGAGGATAAGTTCTGTATCGAGACAAAAAAAGGAATAGTTACTTAATTAGGGTAAGAGCACATTGGTGGGCAGCAGGAGTGGCCTGGGTATCAAGGAAAGTCTTACTGCAGCCCTCTCTACTCTAGTCTATTTAGACATAGCCTTCTTTGATCTCCAAAGCTACCAAAGGTGCCTTGCTGGTGACCATTTCCACAGGTCCTTTTGCATAGCTCTTCCCCAGACCTTCTTGTTACCAATCATCCACTCTTTCCTTCCAGCTCCTAAACCAACCACCCAATCAAAAAGTCAGTGTATATCTATATC
Source organism: Dasypus novemcinctus (assembly GCF_030445035.2). NCBI lineage: Eukaryota > Metazoa > Chordata > Mammalia > Cingulata > Dasypodidae > Dasypus > Dasypus novemcinctus. The sequence continues at coordinate 81,750,238 of NC_080684.1, read as the reverse complement.
CTTCAGTACCTCTCCTCCAACTGCAATATACTACTTGCAGCTCTTCCCACCAGGAGGGCTCCAGGCTCACCCGTGGTACAACTGCCAGGCAACAGCAATCCATTTCCACCCAGCAACAGCATATCTTGCTGACACGTTTGTGAACCAAGTCTTAACTCCACAGGAGCAGGAATCATGGAGGCCTGGCTAGAGCTTAATACTTGCTGATGTAGATAAGGTCGTGGCAGCTGTAGCCATGGAAGCAGTGGTGGCATGTGGAAGAAAGGTGAAGCTAAGTGAATATTTAATGAATACATGTTTTAGTTTATCAAAGAGCTGCCTATTATAAAGTACTAGTTATAAGGTACTAGTTACGAAAAAGATTTATTTGGGTTAAAAACTTACAGTTCTAAGGCTATGAAATGGCCAAACCGAGGTACCATTGGAGATGCTTTCTCACCAAAGTCAGCTGCCACATGGCAAGGTCACTGCCTTCTCCTTCAGAATCTACCATCTCTCAGTGCCCAGCTCCCAGAGCTCAGCTACCAGCTATCAAGCATAGGGCTTAGTTCTTCATGAGCCTCCTATATCAGTTTGGCTACTCCACTTTCTTCCCAAGGTCAGCTGCAAGCTATCAAGCATATAGCAGGGCTCCTCTCTTCTTGAGGTGTTGGGTAGGCCCAGCCTCTCGGGGGCTTCATGCTTACGTGATCCTCTAGTCCTCTTTCAATGGCTAGATCAAATATGGCAGAGCTTCCCTTTCCTGTGTCTGTCTAACTCTTTTTGTCTCTGGGTTTATATCAGACCCAACAAAGGGGCAGAGATTCAACCTGAGTCAGGCCTCACTGCCACACTGATAATAGTCCTATCAAAAATTACTGGTCTGATTAGTAATCGAATTGAAGGGCCCTTAACTGAATTTAATGCAATCAAAGGGTATCTCACCCACAGGAATAGATTAGTTTAAAAACATAATCTTTCTCTTTGTGGGATTCATAAAATAATCTCAAACTGCCACAATATATAAAAATTGGGTCTTGTACAAATAGTATGGAATAGTTCACAAACTCCTGTTTCGGGTGAGTCCTTTTAATTCCTTGGGGAGACAGAATTTCATAGAACAAATTTTAGGATATACTGCTATAAACATGTTTCTGCCTCTTAAGTACTGAACAAGTTTGAACTATATAGATGAATTAATAAATATCTTCCTGGAACTGTAATAATTTTTGTTCTTATATACAACCCTAATTATAATACTTAAAGAATGAGAGAAATACTCATGGACATACAACTTTGGTTCAATACCTTTCTCTGTCTCTTATAAACGATGTGTTCTGGAGTGAGTTACCTAGACTTTCAAGCTTGAACTTCACTTCTCTAAAGTAAAGTTGAAAATAGCTACCATAAAGGATGTTTATTGTGGACTTCATAACTGACAATGCTTATCATCATCATGATTATTAGTTAAGCAATTAACCACTCTATTAGTAAAGGTAGGCTATATTATGCTACAATAATAAATCAGTGACAAAGTCTTGTGATTTAACACCAGAATTTTTTTCACCTGTACTACATGTCCACAGTGGGTTGGTGGCTCCTGAGAGCCACACTCAGGAACCCAGGCAGACAATCTTCTTCATCATGTAACTGAACCATTTGGAAGGAGAAGAGAACTCTAGATCTTGCACCAGCAATTAGAATCTTTGACCCAGAATGACATGTCACTTCACTCATTGCATAGTGTCAAAAACCATTCTTATATTCTCATCTAATTGCACAGTACCAAGATGTAATGAAAGCTCAGAGCATGGTTTTTGAATGATTGAGTAAAAGAATAACAAATAAATAAAAAAATAAGTAACTAATATGTATAGCATGATTTCTATGTACCAAGAACTGTGATTTATATGCATTTTCTTGTTTAATGACAAAATGAGCATAACTAGGCTTAAGAATGACTTTGGGTACTGATATCAATAATATATGAACTTAGAAAAAAAAATTTACATCATTCTTTCCTCTTCCTTGGCAGAATCAGTTTAGAGGATAACTCACAAGCTCTGAAGTCTTCCAATTGGTTTGCCTCATTTAAAAACTATTCAAAGGAATTTGACAACATTAAGTATCTCCATCACAGTTTCATGGATCAGTTAATGTGAGCTTGCTTTCAAGTCCAAATCTAAAAGTCCAGGTGCATCTTAACTCTGAGCCCTTTGAAGTTTACCCATCCTCATTTAATGTGATAATGTAATCTATATGTTCAGAACCCATTTGAAGGGCAGTAAAGGGAAAATGGCAGGCAAAAGAAAAGATGAATTGCTCTCAGGGGTGAAATCTATCTTGCACATGCATTTATCTTGGCCAGGCACTGTTGTTTAAACTAAAAATAATCACAGCCAGTTCTGTGACATTAACCTGCTTAGTTACTCTTGCATAAAACCAGGAATGAAAACGAGGGCAAAGGTTAGACGTGAATATGAGGATTATTTTATTTCTGTGCTAACACCGTTTCATTCTGCCTGCAGGAAAATGGTGCCTATGTGTTAAAGGTTCATGCTGATTTCTCAAGTTATAATTAATATACTTGCGCTGCTGTTACATATAAAAGATTAGAATGCTGAATACCTACTTACTCCAACAATGCGACCAGATTACCTCTTAATGCTCAAAAAAGACTTTGTCATTACCATAAGCTCAATGACATTATTCAGAAGGCTCTGCTTACCCATTTTATTTTCCTTGTCCTTCACCATATTCTAAATAAGTAAAAAGGTAAACATATTAACAGGCTTAATATACCCCCCTCCACCCAAAATGATGTGAATAATGCCATCTTGCATGGAAAAAGACAAAAAGAGAGGAACACTAATTCAGAAAAAAGGGAGGGGGTGGCTAAGCAATGACACTGGGGTAGGAGAAGCTGAAAAACAGAATTTACATAATGAGAAAAGAAAAAAGGTTAAAAACCTTTTTTATTCTTTAGTTTGCTGGTTCTTAAGAATGCCTCAAGGATTAGAATAGACATTAGTCATATTCATATGAAATATGAGGAAAGCAGCCTTAGGATATTCCTTCTTTTTATTCCTCAAGAAACAAGCAATTATTTCTTATCTATGGGGAAAGTCAATGGGGGGGGGGGTTGGAATAGGACAAAACAAAAAACCAAAAAACAAAAAACCCTGAGGAATTAATGTCTCATGCTTCAAACACTGAGAATGGCTCTGTGTTTGTTATCGTAAAGCAATCCTGTCAGGTAGTCTTCAAATCTTTTGAATTCTTCGTTATCTAGTTTCCCACTTCACACAAGAAGCAGTTGTCTATAACAAAATGACAGTTATTAAAAACTAAACAAAATGGAAGTTGTTTGTGCAACAATCTGTTCCGGTGGACTGCAACAGACAAAATGAAGCTAAGAAATTTTAAATAGTTATATTTTGTGAGATGAAAATTTGGCTCAAGTATTTCTCTGTCTTCTCACAGTGGTACATGTATTACCACTGTGATTTAATATTTGGTAAGATTTTTAACATTGGGTTAAAGACATGTTTCTTGGCTTCTCTAATGGATGCAATGCCAGTTTTTGCACTCTAGTGGCACCCTGTACCTCCAGTGTAACACTAACTACCACTGGAATTTTCCGTTTACTTGTATGATTATTTTAGTAATGTCTGCCTTCTTTAGTCTTCTGGCTCCCTGAGGACAGGGGCCATGCCAGTTCTTTGTTCATTATTGAGTCCCTAATTCCTAGTACGTGGCAGACATACAGTTAATATGCACTGAATGATGAATGGATTAATGAAGGTAGGCCATTAATTAGGCCAAGTTAATGTCTGGGACCCTGACTACCTGTTTCCCCCTCTTTATGTCTCTTACTTCTATCTACCATGCCCCTTTACCCAGGGAATCTTTCTGCTCTTTACCCAGGGAATCTCTTTTCAGCAATTTTTTTTTTTACTTACCTAAACTTTATTTTTTAAAACATTTTTAGGTTTACAGAAAAATTATGAGGATAATAGAGAAAAATTATGAGGATAATAGAGAAAGTTCCTATATACTCTAGTTTCCCCTATTGACAGCATCTTACATTAGTCCATTTGTCACAGTTAATGCATTATTATTAACTAACATCTAAGCTCTATTAAGATTTCCTTAGTTTTTACCTAATGTCCTTTTTCTATTCTAGGATACCATGTTACATTTAGCTGTCATGTCTTCTTAGGCAATTTTTGTATGTGTGGCTGTTACAGTTTCTCAGACTTTCCTTATTTTTGAGAACTCTGATTATTTTGAATAGTACTAATCTGGTATTTGTAGAATATTCCTCTGCTGGGATTTGACTGATTTTTATTTTTTTTAATTTTTTTATGATTAGACTGGGAGAGGAAGAACAGATAGATTAAGTGACATTTTCATCACATTACACCAAGGGTACATACCATCAACATGACTTAGAAATGGCTTCACAGATAAAGTGATATCATTCTAGACACTTGATCAAATTGAAGAAAAGGAACCAAGATTACTAAAAGTATATGCAAAAGGAGTTCTAGGCAGGCAGGGCTCAACTCTCTCACAAAAACAATGGAGAAAGAACCAAAAGCTGCCCAAGGGACCTGCTTTAGGGGTCAGTAGACCAGGACAGTGATACACAACTCCCAGGAGGGTAAGGAATAGAGAGACAAAGAACCTGAAACAACAAACATGAGTTACCAAACCCTCATGGTGACTGGGAAGGGTTCCTTTCCCCTACCCCCAAGATACTGACCTGGGATAAAACCTCTGGCTCACTGCAGCTCTCTGAGTGTGGAACAGATGTCTTCCTCCCATCAGCTACTACAAGGGAAAAGGGAGAGGTAGTCAGAGACTTTTCTTTAGTGAATTTGGCCAACAGAGCCTGCTTTGATTCTCAGCTGTAGCCAGACTAAACACAGGAAAACAGAGATTGAAAGACCTCCATGGAAAGGTATGCCATGAAATGTCATCTGCTAGCTGGTCTTGAAATTGCACAAAGAAAAAACACTTTTAGAATTCTCTCTCAACCCAACTCCTGGGAGGAAATCTGTGCCCCAATAGTGACTCCATGGCCTGAATTTGATAGCTTAAGCTGGGAAATTTTAAAGACATATTAAGTTGGACCAAATATCAAAGAAGAGTCATGGGGGGGAAATAGGCAAGAAAGAGAAATTGGATAGCAGAGTAAATTCACCAGCATATTCAGATGCCTAGATATTAGAAAAAATTATGAGCCATACTAGGAAACAGGAAGAGATGGCTCAGCAAAAGGAACAAACCAAATATTCTGAACAGATACAGGATTTAAGAAAATCAATGATAATGACACAACTCTCTTAAATCAATTTAAAGAATTAAAAGAAGATATGACTAAAGAGATAAAGGATATTAAGAAGACACTGGAAGAACATAAAGAACAATTTGAAGGCCTGCAAAGAAAAGTAACAACAATAAAAGACATAATGGATAGATTGAAAATACACAGGAGGCAAATAAGAGCATATTTGAATGGCTTAAAGACAGAATTAGTGATTTTGAAGACAGAACATCTGAACTGGAAAAGACAAGAGAAGATAATGGAAAAAATGGAACAGGGTCTGAGGAATTGAATGACAATGTAAAACACACAAACATATATATTATTGGTATCCAGGATAGAGGAGAAAATGGAAAAGGGGCAGAAGAATATTGGAGGAAATAATGACTGAAAACTCCCCACTCTTATGAAAGACATAAATATCAATATTCAGGAGTGACAACACACCCAAACAGGGATAAATCTAAATAGACCTACTTTGAGACACCTACTTTTTTTTTTTTTTTTTTTTTTTTAAAGATTTATTTATTTATTTAATTTCCCCCCCTCCCCTGGTTGTCTGTTCTTGGTGTCTATTTGCTGCGTCTTGTTTCTTTGTCCGCTTCTGTTGTCGTCAGCGGCACGGGAAGTGTGGGCGGCGCCATTCCTGGGCAGGCTGCTCTTTCTTTTCACGCTGGGCGGCTTCCTCACGGGCGCACTCCTTGCACGTGGGGCTCCCCCACGCGGGGGACACCCCTGCGTGGCACGGCACTCCTTGCGCGCATCAGCACTGCGCATGGCCAGCTCCACACAGGTCAAGGAGGCCCGGGGTTTGAACCGCGGACCTCCCATGTGGTAGACGGAGGCCCTAACCACTGGGCCAAAGTCCGTTTCCCAGAGACACCTACTATTCACAATGATAAATATCAGAGATAAAGAGGATTCTGAAGGCAGCAAGAGAAAGCAAAGCATCACATACAAGGGAAACAAGATTAAGTGCTGACCTCTCATCAGAAACCATGCATGGAGACAAGAAGAAAGAGGTATGATGTATTTAAGGTACTGAAAGAGAAAATCTACCAGCCAGGAATTCTGTATCTAGCAATGCTGTTCTTCAAAAATGAGGGTGAGGGGATCTGATGTGGCTCAGTGATTGAGTGTTGGCTTCCCACATATGAGGTCCAGGGTCCAATTCCCCGCCCTGTTACCACACAAAATAAATAGATAGATAGATAGATAGATAGATAGATAGATAGATAGATAGATAGATAGATAGATAGATAGATAAATAGATAAATGAGGGTGAGTTCAAAGTCTTCACAAAGACTGATAGAATATGTTACCAAAAGGCCAGAGTTCCAAGAAATACTAAAGGGAGTGCTGCAACCTGAGAGGAAAAAACGAGAGTGAGAGACTTGGAGAAGAATGTAGAAACTAACATTATTAAGAAGGTTAAATTAAAGGGTAAAAAGACAGACAATGGTAGATACAACAACAGAAAGTCAAAGGGCAAAAGGGATAAAGTAATAATGCCTTTACAGTAATAATATTGAATGTCAATGGCCTGAAATCCCCAATCAAAAGACATAGACTGATAGAATAGATTTTTTAAATGAGCCATCTAAATGCTGTCTACAAGAGAGTCACCTCAGACATAAGGTCACAATCAAATTAAAAGTGAAAGGTTGAAAAAAGGTATTTCATGCAAATAGTAACCAAAAAAGAACTGGAGTAGTGACACTAATATAGGACAAAATAGATTTTAAATGCAAAACTGTCATAAGAGATGAAGAAGGTCATCATATATTAATAAAAGGGGCAAGTCACCAAGAAGAAATAACTATACTAAATATTTATGAACCTAACCTGAATGCCCCAAGATACATGAGGCATACACTGGCAAAACTGAAAGAAATCGATGTCTCTTCAATAAAAGTTGGAGACATCACTACACCACTCTCAATATTGGATAGAACATCTGCACAGAGGATAAATAGAGAACTTGAATAATATGATAAATGAACTAGACCTAACAGACATCTATAGAGCATTGTGCCCCCAAAACAGCAGGATATACATTATTTTCAAGCATCCATGGATCCTTCTCCAGGATTGACAATATGCTGGGTTACAAGACAAGGCTCAATAAATTGAAAAAGATTGAAATTATACAAAATACTTTCTCTGATCAAAGCAGAATGAAGCAGGGAATCAATAATGAATGGAAAAAGGGAAAATTCATAAATATATGAAGATTAAACAACACACTTGAATATCAGTGGGTCAAAGCAGAAATTGCAAGAGAATTCAGAAAATATCTTGAGATGAATGAAAATGAGAACAAAACATATCAAAACCTATGGGATACTGCAAGCACAGTGCTTAGAGGGAATATATAGCTCTCAAAGCTTATATCAAAAAAAAAAAAGAGGTAAAACTGAAGATCTAACTGTACTCCTGGGACAACTAGAAAGAAGAAGAACAAACTAATCCCAAACAAAGCTGAAGGAAAGATAGTAAAGATTTCTTTACTATAAAAATAAATGAAATAATTGAGATCACAACAACAACATAAACAATAGAGAATCAACAAAACCAAAAGTTGGTTCTTTGAGAAGATTAACAAAATCAACAAACCCTTAGCTCAACCAACAAAGGAAAAAAGAGAGAAGATGCAAATAAATAAAATCTGAAATGAGAGGGAGGACATTACCACTGACCCCACAGAGATAAGAGATCATGAGAGGATATTATGAACAACAGGAGGCTAAAAAACTAGACAATGTAGACAAATTCTTAGAAAGACATGAGAAAGATAGGATGTCAGTCCACACTGACATGAGAAGAAATAGAGGATGTCAACAAACCAATCACAAGTGAAGAGATTGAAACAGTAATCAAAAAAAGTGTGAAGAGGAAAAGCTGAGGACCAGGTGGCTTCACAGGTGAATTCTACCAATCATTCAAAGACAATCTAATACCAATCTTGCTCAAGTTTTCCCAAAAAATGGAAGAGGAAAGAATGCTACCAAACTCATTCTATTATATGAAGCCAACATCACATTAATACCAAAACCAGATAAAGATACTACAAAAAAAGAAAATTGCACACCGATATCTCTATTGAATGTAGATACAAAAATCCTTAACAAAATACTTGCAAACAAAATCCAAAAGCATATTAAAAGAATTATACACCAAAATCAACTGGATTTTATCCCAAATGTGCAAGGCAGGTTCAACATTACTACAGAAAATCTTATAGAAAACCTTATTACAAAAATCAATTTCTGTAATAAACTACATTAACAAATCAAAGAAGAAAATTCTCATGATCCTCTCCATTGATACAGAAAAGGCATTTGACAAAATACAGCACCCTTTCTTGATAAAAACAGTCCCTACAAATAGGAATAAAAGGAAGCTTTCTCAGTATGATAAAGTGTTTATATGAAAAACCTACAGCTAGCATTGTACTCAATGGTGAAAGACTGAAGGCTTTTCATTGAGATCAGGAACAAGAAAAGGATACCCACTCCCACCACTGTTATTCAATATTATGCTGTAATTTCCAACTAGAACAATTAGGCTCGATAACGAAATAAAAGTCACCGAGCCAGGAAATGAAGAAGTAAAATTTGCACTATTTGCTGATGTGTATGATCCTATATGTAGAAAATCCTGAAAAATCCACAACAAACTAGAACTAATAGACGAGTTCAGTAAAATGGCAGTATATATGATTAATACTCAAAAATCAAAAGCGTTTCTATACACTACTAATGTGCAAACTGAGGAGCAAATCAGAAAAAAAATTCCATTTATAATTGCAACTAAAAGAATCAAATATTTAGGAATAAACTTTACCAAGGACATAAAGGACCTGTATTCAGAAAATTACAAAACATTGCTAAAAGTAACCAAAAAAGACTTAAATAAAGTGAAGGATATTCTGTATTCATGGATTGGAAGACTATATATCATTAAGATGCTAATCCTACCCAAACTGATTTACAGATTCAATGCAATCCCAATAAATATCCCAAGAGTCTTTTTTGCAGAAATAGAAAGGCCAATTATCAAATGTATTTGGAAGAGTAAAGGACTCTGAATAGCCAAAAATGTCTTTAAAAAGATGAATGAAGTTAGAGGACTCTCACTTCTTGACTTTAAAGCACATTAATTAATGGTAAAAATAGAGCTAGTAGTGATATAAAGACAGACAGATTGCCCAATGGAACTAAAATGAGGACTGAGAAACAGACCCTCCCATCTACAGTCAAGTGTTTTTGAGAAGGCTGTCAAGTACTCCCACTTGGGCGGGAGCAAAGTAATCAACAAACGGTGCTGGGAGAACTGGATAGCCTTATATTAGCCAAAGGGGTGCTGATGTAAAATACCAGAAACCTGTTGGCTTTTATAAAGGGTATTTATTTGGGATAGATGCTTACAGTTACCAGGCCATAAAGCATGAGTTACTTCCCTCACCTCTACTGCATGTGTTGGAGCAAGATTGCTGCCGATATCTGCCAAGAATTCAGGCTTCTTGGGTTCCTCTATTCCTGGGGCTCTCTTTCTCTCTGGGCTCAGCTGCTGTACACTCTCCTTAAGGCCAGCTGTAGACTATGAGGCAAATGGCGCTGTCCCTCTCCCTGGGGCTTCTGTGGTGTCTAAGGAGCCATCTCTATTCCTCTGTGTTCTTCTGTGTGTTCTTCCCAGGTTCCAACTCAAAGATTCCAACTTCCCTTCTCTGCGGTGCAGTTTCTTTGTGTGTCCCCACCTACCACAGGGGCAAGAATGCAATGTCCTTCTGATATGACCCAATCAAAGCTTTAATCATTATTTAATCAAGTAAAAAAAAAACTCTGAATCCAATAAAATCTAATATGCCCGGAGAGACAGACCAGTTTACAATCATAACCCAATATTTGTTTTTGGAATTCATAAACAATATCAAACTGCCACAGTCATATCCAAGGGAAAGAAAGAGGACCCCTATCTCACACCTTATACAAATTTTAACTCAAAAGGGATTGAGGACCTAAATATAAAAGGAATAACCATAAAACTCCTAGAAGAAAATGGAGAAAAATATCTTCAAGATCTTGTGGTAGGCAGTAGTTTCTTACACCTTACACTCAAATCACTAGCAACAAAAGAAAAAAAATGATAAAGGGGATTTCCTGAAAACTGAAATTTTTGCACCTCAAAGGACTTTATCAAAAGGGTAAAAAGTCAGCCAACTCAATGCAAGAAAATATTTGGCAATCACATATCCAATAAAGGTTTAATATCCATGATATATGAAGAGATCACACAACTCAACTCAAGAATAAAAAGACAAATTACCTGATTAAAATATGGGCAAAACACCTGAAAAGACAATTTTCTGAAGAAAAAATGCTAATGGCAAAGAAATATATGAAAAAAATGTTCAACATCACTAGTGATTAGGGAAGTACAAATCAAAACTATAATGAGATATCATTTCTTTCTCAGAAGAGCTGAGAACAATGACATGAACAGACATCTGCACATCCATGTTCATAGCAGCATTATTCATGATTGCCAAAAGCTGGGAAAAACCTAGGTTTCCATCGACTATGAGTGGATAAACAAATTGTGGTGTAATAACACTATGGAATATTATGCAGCAGTAAGAAAAAATGAAGTTGTGAAGCAGATAAATCTGGAGGACATTATGTTGAGTAAAGCACGCCAAACACAAAAGGACAAATATCGTATGATTGCACTATTATGAACTAAATATATTATGTAAACTCATGGAGTTAATAATTAGAATATAGGTCATCAAAAAATAGAAGGTGGCTAGAAAATGGGAAACTGAGGGTTAATCTGTGCAGAATTGGTAAAAAAAGTTGGTTATAAATCTTTGGAAATGAATAGAAATGGTGAAAGCACATCATAGTGTGTATGACTAGCAGAGGTATTATATGGGCATGGCAGTGGTTGAAAGGGAAAGTTAAGGGAAAGTATTTTACTAGAAGGAAAGCCAAAAAATGTAACATGGGACCATATAACATAGTGAAACCTCATGTTAAATACAAATATGAGTGATAGTGCATATATGACTGTTTTACAAAAATAAATACAAATATACTAGAGAGAAGGAAACAGAATAGCAGTTACGTGTGGCAAGGGAAGCATAGAGAGATTGGGAGGTGATGTTTTTATTAGTATTATTATTGGAATAATGAAAATGCTCTAAAAATGATTAAAATGATGAATGCACAACCATGTGATTATACCAAATACCACTGATTACACACTTCAGATAGATTTATGATTTGTTAATATGTGTCAATAAAATTGATTTGTTAAAAAAAAAAAAGTATATGCAAAGGCTCCCAGGTAGTACTATACCTGGCATATTCATGTTCTAGAAAGAGCAAGGACAGTGGCTATGAGCCAATGAGAAAAAGGGGAATATTAGGCAGTAATATAAGTGAGAAAGAAGTGAAGAGGGCAGATTACCTAGGGCCTTTAGACCATGGTGAGGACTTTGCATTTTATCCTGAGTAAGAAAGGTAAAGGTAGACATTAGATGGTTAAGCAGAGGAGAGATAGGATCTGCCTCACATCTGTAATGGCTCTCATAAAAGCCAAGCACACGTTGTGAAGTTGTCCTGGATCAGAACATTGGAAAATGGCAGGTTAAAGTATTATACCAACAATGACACTTCAAAGATATGGTCAGAAAAACTTTCACTTGAAGAAGGTACCATGAGAGAAAGTCATCCAATTTCTCTAAGTCCAATAGCAATGCCATCATCACAAAACAGTTGTAGCAAATCTTACATTCTTTCAAAATGCTATCAGGTGTATGTTGTCAGCTTTCAATCTGTAGACTAGACAAGAGAGGCAAAGTCTTATGTTAAATTTGAGGAAACTGAGGCACCATAATTTTAAAATGTTAGCCAACATCTGACGTTTAATGAGCACTTACTAGACACCAAGCACTTTTCTGGCACCATACATGGATTAACCCATTTAGGCTTCCCCCAAACTCCATGAGTTTTCCCAATTTACAGATGAGGAAACTCAGATATAGAGATATAAAGTAGCCTCCTCAAGTGGCAGCACTAGAATCCATCCAATCTAGTGCCACAGCCCTTATTCTTAACAGCTTATAAGAGGCAGAACCAGGATTTGAACCAGGGTCTGGTGACTACTGAAGTCTGTGCTCTTTCCTCTGCATTGTGGTTTCTCCCAAAATAAACTGGCTTACATACATCAGAAATAAAGATGCTAGCCTAAAGATGCAGCCAGGCTAAAGCACGTGTCCAGGGAGGCAAAACTTACCCCTATCTAACTGAAAGTCAGAAAAAGTGAAGAAAATGCTTCCCTATATACAGTTCCCCATTTCCTTGTAAAAGAAGGAAAAACCCTCATCTCTTCATCAAACTCCCTCTTACTCCCAATCAATCTTAGTTTTTACAGGGATCCTCTAAATAATTAAAGTGGTCATTGTGGAAAGAGGTATTATGACCCAAGGGCCAATTGGTTTTGTATTTGTCATAGTTCTTTCTCGGGCCGAGGAGACTTGAAATCTTAAATGAGGGAAATGGAATATTTTGTTAAAGATTTCATTCATTGTTGCTTGTTCATAAATAATAGATATTTTCACTTAGGAAGGTAAAGTGACCCCCAGTGTGGTTTTGTAGTCTAAAACATTCCCAGAAGATGACTGTATTTTTCCCTACTCTCAGACATCCCCTCACACCTCACTCCTGTTTTCGCTGGTGTGCTACATAACTGGAACTGCAATTTAATGCAATTTCTCATCCATTTCACTGATCGCAACTATTTAGTACATTCTCAGAGAAAGATGATTAAGACTCACTGGTTCTTAATGCTTAATTTATTTACACGCATGCCTGCAACAGAGTTATTTTATGCCTCTCCCAAATGATGGCATGAAATCATTGATAAATGACGGGTAATAAACATGGCTAGTCGCTGCAGTCCTCGGTGGTGGAGAACACTCATTGTCACTCCTCACATCGGTTGACCTGTGCTCCATTGTTCTTAAAACCCAGCCATAATGAAGGCAGCACAGGCATAAAATTCCTTTATTGCTGCTATGTTCTGACAATACTTGCACAGTAACAGATTTTTTTAGTTAAAATAAAACCCATACCAAACTCACATTTTTGTGTAGGTAGCTAAAGAAAAACCACATATATTTCTTTTTTCCTTTTTCACCTCCCTCCCTCACTCCCTCTCCCTCTTCTCTCTCTCTCTCTCTCTCTCTCTCTCTCTCTCTCTCTCTCTCTCTCTCTGTCTCTCTTTCTTTCAAGAATGTCATATTAGTTGGAAGAAAGGGTGAATTTTTGGAACCATGACTGCATTCTAATTGTCTCTTCTATGTTGCCTGGGCAAGGCTTTTCACATTAAGCTGAACAAATGCCACATTTGCATTTCTGATAAGTACTAGCATTTTCCGCATTTTTTTTTCAATTCTCATTTTCAGCAAGAACACCTGAAAAGTTACCTAAATTAGTCTACCAGAATTGCCCATCATCTCATCAAAACTGGGGAGAACAAATTGGGTTTCTCTCCAAACACCAAAAATCTTGACACAGCAGAAAGAATCTTATCCTTTTCACTTGGGAATTAGAATTAGAAAGAGACAATAAAACTAAGTGGGCAGAATGTTTGGTTGATTTTTTTCTTTCTTTCCTTCTTTATTCACTAACAAAGCAGCAGAGGCAAGTTAGTGCCAGCAAGCAGGGACTATTAGCCCACATCCCAGAAGGCAGGATGCTTTAATGAGTATACTCACCCTACTACTTGTGTAAATAGCATCCAGCAGCCTTCCATTCCCTCCATTTTAAAAAGTACAATGTCTATTATTTTTTTTTTCCAGCCAAAACAAAATCCACAAAGATGCTGCCTCTTTCAAAAGTCACATTATTATGTTATTATAAGTAAGGACTAGACGTGTCCCTTCAGGGAGGTTGGGAAGGACTGCCATGAAAGCACTGTTTGTACTGCAATTACTAGAACTTCTAATGATGTGTGTGTCCCAAAAGATGGCAAAGAGGAAAAATGAAAAGGTAACCAAACATTCCATCCCCAACCCCATGACCTCCCAGAACATAATCCTTGCTGTTAGATTTTCAACCTTATTTCTGATAAGAGCTAAAGTAAAATGACTTTTGAAAATTAAGGAGCAAACAGAAAGACAGGAAAGGACCCTAATTTCATAAAAATTACACATTCCACTTTCCTTTTTCAGCTTTTTTTAAATGCTTTTTTTATTTTTTAAAAATTCTTTAGGTTACATAAATGTTACATAAAAAACAGGGGATTCCCATACCGCACTGTCTATCCCTCCCACACTTTCCACATTAACAACATCCTTCATTAGTGTGGTACATTTGTTACAATTGATGAACACACACTGGAGCATTGCCACCAAGTGTGGATTATAGTTTACATTGTAGTTTACACAATTTTGTAAGTTATGACAAGACATATAATGGTCTGTATCCTTTTCAGCTTTTAAAGGATACAAACTCAATGTGAGGCAGTATTCGCTTCACTGTAAGATAGGGACACATCTTGTTTCTACCCTTAACCCAGTCTGAAAGGAGAGCATGCTTTCTTTTATTGTAACTATTTTGTGTCTTGGATACCCAAAGAAAAATATTAAAAATCTTCACAATTACTTGTCTACGTAGTTAGACACAGCTAAAGGGCATCGTTGTCTTTGGAACAATACTAGATGATAAGAGCTGTAGATACTCTGTCTGGGGCAGAATGCTTTGACCAAGAGAGGATAAAGAAAGAAAAAAAGAAAAGTCTGGCTATTACATATGACCCTATAGGGGGTAAAACAAATCTGAAGAAGAGAGGAGGTAAGGACAGAAAACAGAAGCAAGTACGTCATCGAATTCTTGCTTTGAACTCCTTCTGCCTTCCTTCCCTGGCCAGTTCCTGCTATCATCCATTCTTAATCATTCTTAAATTCATGCATATGCCTGGGCACAACTTTGTCAGGGCCAAACACAGGTGTATGCATATATTACATGCAGTAGTGGCTGTAAATCAGAATTACCTGATGCAGGGGATTGAACAGTGACCCCCCAAGATGGGTCCATGTCCTCATTTCCAGAATCTGTGAATGTGATCTGATCTTATTTGGAAAAAGCAGTTTTGAAGAAGTACTTCAGGACTTGAGAAAAGATTATCGTGGGTTATCTGAGTCTACCCTAGATCCAATGACACATGTCCTTATAAGAGACACCCAGAGAAGTGACGGAGGAGATGGCAATAAGAGGACAGAGGCATAAACCAAGGAACGTCAGGGTATGCTGACAGCCACCAGAAGCTGGAAGAGAGAAGGAATTATTTCCCCTAGAGCCTCCAGAGGCTTCAGCGGCCCTGCTGACACCTGGGCTTTGGAGTTTTGGCCTCCAGTACCGTGAGAGAGTAAATTTCTCTGTTTAAAGCCACCAGGTTTGTGGAAATTTGTTGCAGCAGCCCTCCCCATGCCCAAGCGGCACACCGGACAAATTAAATCAGTCTCTCTGGGAGTGGGGTCTAAGCATCAGTAATTGTTAAAGTTTCCCAGGTGATCTGCATGTACACGAAGGCTTAGAACCATTGACTTTAGGTTCGGGCTATTGCATCTGCTTATTAGTTAAAATCACTTCCATCCAGAACCCAAGGTACCCCTAATTTGGGAAAATTGTTTCTTTGTAAGTCTGTCCGTTTGATTTTTCTGATAGAAGAGTGGTTCTCTCCTCAGGCTAACCTGCTTAATATAATGTAATGATAGTAAAAGCTACGATTTATGGAGTGCCTTCTAGGTGCAGGTGTTAGATATAAAATGGTGAACAAGGCAACCATTGCCCTGCTCCACGGAATTTAAGATTGGGGAGGGGTATAAATATGTAAATAGACAATTCTAATATAGAATAGCGAGCCTATGGCAGGGAGGACAGGGTACATTGGAAGCTCAGGGCAGGCACACGTGAGGCAGAGGGGAGCATAAGGGAGGATTCTTGGATGGAGCAGCACCTAAGCTGAGTCAAGAGAAACAAAAGTGGGTTTGCTAGGAGAAGGGTAGGTAGAAAGTGTCCCAGCAGAGGGAGAAGCATGCATGAAAGTGTAGAACAGGGATTGGCAACCTATAACCCACGGGCTGAATCTGCATACACGTCCCTGCAATTGCCCCCAACCCTCCCATAAGCCAGTTTCATAGGGACACAGTCATGCCCTTCATTTATGTATTGTCTGTGGCTGTTTGGATCTACAATGGCAAAGGTGAGCAGTTGTGACAGAGACCATTTGACCCACAAAGCCTAAAATAATATTTATCATCCTGCCCTTTACAGGAAAAGTATGCTTACCCTTGCTCTAGAGCCAAGCAAATGAATTCAAATACTGAGAGAGATGCAATAGGGCTGGTGTTTAGAGTGTGGATGGGAAATGGTGTGGGGAACAGATGAAGAGGGAGTTGAGGTCTGGAGCTTGCAGAATTCTGCAAGCCAGATCATAGGGTTGACTTGGATGTGAAAAGCAGTAGTGAGACACTGAAGGGTTCTAAGGAGGGCAGGCACCATCTTGGAAAGAAAACTCTGACTGTGGTATGGACCATGCTTATAAAGACAAGAACTAGGATTTGTATTTAGATCTTTCTGGATCTAAAGCTGGAGTTGTTTCCATTGCATTAGAGTCTCCTGCTGGCAATATCTTTATTAGGAAGGCAACCTGGTGGAGTGGATCTGAATGAAAACTGTGTCCTTTTTCTCCAGTTTGACCTCTAGGCCTAGTATGATGGCATCTTAGGGGTCAGTGAAAGAGAAGTAAAAGGACTGGACTGTAGCAGAGAAGCCAGGTAGAGAGGCTGGTAGGCATGATTTATGTTTGCTTCCATCTGCAGGGCTCATTTTCTTCCAGTGGTACAGCAGGGATGAGCACAGGCTGAGAATGAGCTCAGTGACCTTGGAAAAAGTTCAGGTTAAGGAGAGAATGTGGAAAAAAGAAGCGTGAAGCACTAAGGTGACTGGTGGTGTTATCCAAAGTGAATCCTTATTGAGAGTTCGCCAAATTGAGAGATTCTTTCTAGGAGGCATTTATCGAAGAACTCCAGCTTAGCAACCTTCCCTTTCCCTTTTTTAATAGTTTGTGTTGTGGATGTTGTTTAGAAGAGTCACCGCTTCTTCAACACTTTTTTTTTTTTTTTTTTGCTTTGGAAAGTGTAGAAATTTCTGTATCTACTTAAGTTGGATTTCAATCAATTAGCTATTTCTCAGAAAATGGGGTCATAATAAATTTTAAAAATAACACTCCAGACTTTCTTGGAGTAGCAACTAAATCATAATTTTTTAGCAGAGGCAGTCTTCTGTAAGCCTTTTTGATGAGTTTTGTAAAAACAAACTCCATGTGGACTGGAATTTCTCAGACTTAGTTTCAGGATAAAATTAAAGATAAACATTTACTGAGAGCAGCTATCTTACAAAAAAAAGTTTTTTTTTTTAAGAGTTTTCAGATTCTTTCAGAACTCTAGGAAAAATGGTATGCTTTCTGAAATTCAAACTCTCATGCAGTAATCCTCACCAAGCCCTGATGATGGGCATATTTGAAAAGAACGAACTTAGGGATAAACTTTAAGCTATCACATTGGTTAATGTTTTCAACACTGGCAAATCAGGCTAGTAAGTACTATGGCAGATGTCAGAGGGGATGGCTGAGGGGCCCAAATGGGACATCAATTAATGGCCATATCTGTCACTGGCCCAATCACTTCAAAGGAGAAGAACAAGGGTCATTGTTTTACAGCTCTGCAGACATGCTTCACTGAGTTTAAGCCACCATAGCAGTTACACTTTTAAAAAAGCTAATAGCTTGTTTTCTTATCAACATACCAGTAACAGCATGGTAAAATAAATGACAAATAGAATCAATTTAGATAAAATATACCATCTCCTTCTCTCTATAATTTATTAATAACATAAACCATGAATATTGTGGGAGGTTAAGGATTTCATCTATTCCTGGTGCTTGCCACTATTTCTTCCTTCTCTAATTATAATGGAAACAACAGGCACAAGAAACTGTAATACAGGTGAAATGCAGGCTTCCCAGGTCTTTAGGTTGTACTTGTTGTAGTAAGATTCTTGTGGATTGAGAAACCTGACTAATGTGTGATTATTGAAGAGGAACTGATATATGGAAAAGTTTGGGAGATATAGGTAAGCATGAAGGGGAACAGGATGTCTTGGAAACTGCCCTCCTGGGTGGCAAAAGTTCAAAAGTGATATGCTTGTTCCCTTGCTCATATTTCTGGATTTGGGGGGCCATTTTAAAAAGTTTGCTTGTCCAAAAAATATTAGGAGAAAGCATTTCTCACCTTTTAGAAAATGGCAAGCTGTAATGGTCTATACTGAAATGTTCACAGCAAAAAATGGTATACTTTTTATTTGAGGTCATCCATAAGCTGGAAGAGCCAGGTCTTATCTTATTACAGTCCTTTTACTACTGGTACAAAGCTGGAAGGGGCTAGCACAGTTCTAAGTCACTGCACCATTCAACCACAGGAGTTGCAAAAGCATAGAAGACAAGTATAAACACAGTGCTTCTTGGCACATAAGTTAAACTAAAATGCTTTGTGGACTCTTCTGCAATGGGAAATAGAAAAAGTCCTTTGGACTTTGTTAGGTGGTGTGGCAGTTTGATATTATTTATGAATTTTAAAAAGAGATATAGATTATGTTTGTAAACTGGTCTGTTCCTCTGGGTGTGATAACCCTTTGATTGTATTAAATTCAAAGGTTTTCCATTCATTTGATTAAATTAAGATTAGGGCTTTGATTTGACCATGTCAGTAGGGCATAACCCAGGGTTGAGTCCCCACCCCCTTGGTGGGCTATAGAAATGGATAGTCAATCAAGGGAACACAGAAGATACATGGGAATAGAGAGAGCGCCATAGATGCCAGAGAAGAGAATTTGTCAGCTTTGATCCTGTGGCTCCGGATCTATCAGCTGTGCCTGATATTTGCAGCTGAAGAGAACAGAGCAGCTGAGCTTTATGACAGCCGACAGCTGAGGTACACACAAGAAGCTGGGCCTACAGAGTCTTAAGAGGAAAGAGGATTTTCCCTAATCACACTTCTGGTCTCTCCACTTGTATTTTTTTGGAAAATAATAACTGGACATAATAACTAGCTTGGCTTTTTTCCACTTGTGGAAGCTGCCTAGAAAGAGCATACCTTTACCTGGAATTCTCTGCAGCTCCTGTAGGCTGGGGTAAGGGCAGGAGCTCTGTTGGCTTCAGTTCCGGTATGACCCAGTAGGCAGGTCTGCCTAGTTCCGGAATCCAGTAGTCATAAGTTCATTTGACTTCCAGACCTGGCTAGACACCCCAATATTTTAGTTCTCCATCTGTTTTATTTTCTCAGATTGTTGAGAATTTGGACAAAAAAGAATCCACAATATTTAGCATATCTTCTGCATTACCTGAATTAGTTCTTTATATTGCCAAAAATGGTAGCAGAAACTTAATAGTATCAGAGAGGAGACATTTTAGCCTAGCCAGGATGTAAAATTGCAGATTCTAGTTGACCCGAAATCACAATCCATGAACTTAAACATGGTTGGCAGAAATGTTCCCAGAAGAGCTTAATTTTGGCATCTACATTTAGCATGTTTGGGAGGTAATGCATTTCTCTGCCTACTAGCTTCTTTCTCAGAAAATATCTGGAGACTTTCCTACCTTCTAGCAGGGTTTAGAACATTTGACTAGTGGCAGCTCCAACTACTGGTCTTTTTGAGTGCTTTGCTTTCTCAACAAGAATATTTAGAACCTCTCAATTCCCATTTTCCCTTTGAGCCCTGTGTTACTGGCATTTTAGAGATTCTTTCATGGAGGTTGTGCTCTGTTCAGTAATCTGGCTTCTACAAAATCTTGTGAGCAGTTATTTTGGTTTTATGCCACCATGGTTGCTACCCTTGATTCCTGTCATAGAATTGTTTAATACTAAGGAAACTTACTTCTAAAAAGATTTCAGGAAGCAGACTTGGCCCAATGGATAGGGCATCCGCCTACTATATGGGAGGTCCGTGGTTCAAACCCTGGGCTTCCTTGACCCATGTGGAGCTGGCCCATGTGCAGTGCTGATGCGCACAAGGAGTGCCCTGCCATGCAGGGGTGTCCCCTGAGTAGGGAAGCCCCATGCGCAAGGAGTGCACCCCATAAGGAGAGCCGCCTGGCGCAAAAAAAAGTGCAGCCTGTCCAGGAATGGCACCACACACACGGAGAGCTGACAAAACAAGATGATGCAACAAAAAGAAACACAGATTCCTAGTGCTGCTGATAAGGATAGAAGCAGTCACAGAAGAAGAAGAAAAAAGCAAAAACACACAGTGAAGGGATACAGAGAGCAGACAATGGTGGGGGCGGGGAGGGGAGAGAAATAAATAAATAAATAAATAAATAGATTTCTACTGTGTATATAATTAACAAGTCCAAAGTCAACTTGAAGTCCTGAGGGAAGAGTGTCTTTTGAGCTATTGAGCCTCATGAAACTGAGGTTAATTTCTTCTCTAGTCCTAACGGAATTAAAAACAACATAAAAGAGGAATAGAATTTCACCGAAATTTACCAATTAGATAAACTACTACATCTCCATAGGGGCAAAGTACATAAGGGTAGGCTTTGGAAAAATTCACCTCCTCCTCATGAAAACCAGAAGTATGTGATTCTCAGAGCACACTTTACATTACTTCCATGGCAAATTCAATTTGCTTTTTCAAAGGTAACAAACAGAAGGGAGTTAACATAGATAAAGCATTTGGTAAAATGTCTTCTTACCTTTTAACAGCAGCTGGACAAACTGTCTGCACAAATGCAGTGTAAATAATTGATATGTCTTTTTGGGCAAGTCTCCAATTTATATTTTCTTCTTTAAAACAGTGGAAATAAAAATAAAGCCAAAAAGTAACCCATGGAGATCAACAAGATGTGTGAAACTCACTTTTCCTAAGAAAAATAAAACCCAATTGTCATCCCAGCTTGGGCTGAGATGGTATGTGTGCTGACGTGTGGGCTGGGAAATACATTTTCAGAGGGGTGAAAAGCTAGAGTCCAATACCTATTGTTGTAGTAGCTATCTGAACTATGAAAAGTTTGAGAAAGAAAGAAACTGGGAAAGGTTTAACTGACTTGAGCATCTCTGGTTTGCTTCTAGATGCTGTTAAGATGGCTGATGCGGAATTCCTAGTGGGAATGCTAATTTAGATTTTGCTGGGATATTCGTGCAGTTGGACAGTTGTGGAAGGAGACAGTAGAGTAGAGCTGTTTAGGGCAGAAAGTCTGAAATGAATCAGGCTGGGTCAAATTCTAGAACTTCTACCTATTAGCCCTTTAACCATGGGCAATTTACTTAACGTCTCAGTGCCTCAGTTTTTTCATCTGCAAAACAGTGGTAATAATATTGGTTCTACTTCACTAAAATAAGCTGTTAAGATGAAATGAATTACTATATGTAAGGCACTTAGAACAATGCTTCCCATCTAAAAAACACCTAATATTAATGTTATTATCCGGTCCACTAAAGCCACAGTTGCCTGGGGCAGGGTGGAAGAGATTCAGAGGCCAAGCATTGGAGACACGATAGACCTGCATTAGAATTTTGGTTGTACCACTGACTACCACTAATTGCCTGTCACTTAACTTCTCTTAGCCTCAGGTTTCTCTTTTGTAAAATGGGGAGAATATCACCTACCTCATAGCATTGCCATGAAGTTTAAATAAGCAGAAAAGTTTCCAAAAGTCCTATTCCATTGTAAGTCCTTCAAAAATATTTATATTCCTTTTTAACCCTCTTCCCTGCCCCAACCCTCAATGCACTTCATGCTTTCTCACAAGTAAAGTCTACTCCAAAAGCCGTAAAATATTCCTACTTTTAGCAAAATGCTGTACTTGATCTAGTGTCAACGCTGTAGATGAAATAATAAGGTAGATCAGGACATTTGAGGGAGAAAGACAAGAAGGACTTCCTCTGCTCCTGAAGTCTTGTCTTGAAAATAAGCCTATGTAGGAGTACCACATTCAACCCCAAATACTTGTGTCAGAAACAGTGATAGAAGTCAAGGGGGTTATAATAATGAAAATAACACATTCTCTGGGAACAAAGAATGTTCAGTATAAGAGAAAACATAAGAAAAGTGCATTGATACCTCTAACACATAATGGGTGATGGTTCATATACTGACAGATGTACAAACCAAAAGTTACATGGCTTTGGAACAGTGTGTGGACCTGTCTGGTTTACTGATGAGGAATAACTTCAAGACAGAGATAAAATATGATCTAGTCTTTGAAGGCTGGGAAAGAATTTGATTTATTATAATGTAGAACAAAGGCATATCAAGCCAATGGTCATCAAGAGCAAAGATTAGGACAATAGTGGGAGGCATACTCAGGGAATGGGTAAAAATTTCCCCTACAACCAGAAGACTGATTGAAGATAAGAGCAGAAAGGAGAATTTAAGCAAAGAATGAAGAGCTTGGAACATAAGCTAAGAATCTGGGTTTTATTCATTAGGCAAGAGGAGTCAATTAATTTTGAAAGGGGAGTGACATCATTAGATCTAGCCTTTAGAAAGATTACAACAGTGATTGGAGTGGGTTGGAGGAGAGATTGTAGGCATAAAGCAGTTGAGAGGTCATTGAAGCATTGTTTGTAAAATATAAAATATAAGCTTTATAAGGATAGTGGGTGCAATGGTGGAGAGAATGGAAAGAAGGTGACATATATGAGAAGGAATTGACTGGAAGTGGTGATGGAAGGGAGTGTAGTACAGGGAAAACATCTGAGGAGGAAAGTCAGAAGCTGATATGGGACAAAATTGATGAATTTAGATTAATATGGTGAAGTATAAAATAGACATGAGACTATATCCATCAATAAATGAATAAGCAAAATGTGGTATATGCATACAATGAAATATTAGTCAGCCATAAAAAGAAATAAAGTCCTGATCATGGAAACAACATGGATGAACCTTGACAACGTTATGCTGAGTAGAATAAGCAAGAAACAAAAGGACAAATATCATATGATCTTGCTGATATGAAATAATTAGAATAAGCGAACTCATAGAGTTAGAATCTAGAAGATGGGCTACAAGGGGACAGACTGGGGTTAGAGAATAGAGGGTTGATTCTTAATTTGTACCGATTTTCTAATTAGCTTGACTGTAAAGGTTTGGAAATGGATGATGGTGTAGACAATGGACTGTAGTTAATAGTACATATACAGAAGATACTGTAAACATACATAAAAAGATAACAGGTGAGAAGTGGATGTGGCTCAAGAGATTGGGCTCCCATTTACCATATGGGAGGTCCCAGGTTTGATTCCCGGGGCCTCCTGGTGAAGGTAAGCTGGCCCATGCCCCAGACAGCTGGCAGTCCATGCCACGGAGAGCTGGCATAGCAAGCTGATGCAACAAAGGGAGACAAGCAGAAACAGAAGAATGTGCAGTGAATGGATACAGAGAGCAGACAGCAAGCATAAGTGGCAAGGAGGGGGGAATAAATAAATAAAATAAACCTTTAAAAAACAAACACACACAAAAGATAACAGGTCTTATAGTGACAATAGGCATAAAGCAAGAAATTACTTTTAGCTTTGTTTTTGAAGAGGTTTTAAGATTGCAGAAAAGTTATGACCATGGCAGGGGAAGATCACAGTTGTAGGGTGTCAGGTGGGGACAGATATATGGGGAAAGGTACACCTGGGCCATGTTTCTATGTAATAAGAATGTGTTCATGTGGTCATTGAATGTTATCTCAGTGAGTGGATACCCACAAAATAACCAACAAAATATTAAATTCCCATCCTGAGGAGTCCTCTATTCTGCAATAGACTGGCAAGAATCTCTAGAGTACATAGGCAATAGCTAATTAAAGAAGACAGACCAATACTCCAAGCCTTTGATATTAATGTTTGTACTTAAAAACATTATTCTTGTAAAATTGAAACTTAGCCTAATAATATTTATTTCCTAAGAGTTACCTCCTGCAAACCTCCTTGCTATTCAAATGTGGTCTCGCTCTAAGCCAGACTCAGCATATAAATTCACTACCTTCCCCCTTGTGTGGGTCTTGACTCCCGGGGATGAACCTCCCTGGCACTGAGGGATTATTACCAAGAGCCAACAAGCAAAGTATTTGGGAAAAAAGGTCTTTTTAAAATATGATAGTATTCATGGCTAAGCAATTTCAAAGTGAGTCAGGAGGTCATTTCGGAGGTTATGCTTATGCACATCCTACACAAGGCTCTTCTGCCTCTTTAATTTGAGCCTATATTTAGCACTACACTTGTTAAATATATGTCCCAGAAACTTAAATCTTCAGTCTGTTCATATGCTGGTTGAGCCTTGAATCTCAGCAGAGTTGCAAAACCTGCTCTCCAGATCATCAGACTCACCCAGGACAACTAACAAAACGATGGTGGTGGACAATGTCCATGCCCCAAAACTGAGAGTATCTACAACTGCAAGCACGACAGTTCCTTCCATCTGCCCCATAAGATCTAAGCCCTCTCTCAGTCTAAAGCAGAATGGACACCACAATCCCAAAGTCATCAGGATTGAGGAATGAACACATATAAGGGGAGAATGCAACCACAAACCAAAGTAGAGTTATTAGTATTGTAGTAATGGAAGAACTTGCAACATAAGGGAGAATGTAACCATGGACCAAAGTAGACATTATCATCATAGTAATGGAAGAACTTGTAATATTGATATAAAGATAGTGGTTACCAGAGGTTCTGAGAGGAGGGGGAGGGAAGAATAGATGGAACATGGGACATTTTGAGGGCATTGGAATTGTTCTGCATGATATTGTAATGATGAATACAAACCATTACACATTTTGTCGAAACCTATAAAAGTGTACAATGCAAGTGTAGACCATAATGTAAACTATAGACCATGGTTAGTAGCAATGCTTCAATATGTGTTCATCAATCATAGCAAATTAATATACCACACTAATATAAGATGTTAATAATAAGGAAAAATGTGAGCGGGAAGGGGTGAGGTATATGGGAGTCCCCTATATTTTTTATATTTTTATGTAACTATATATATTTTTTAAATTTATTTCTCTCCCTCACTCCCCCCCCCTCAGTTGTCTGCTCTTCTGCATCCATTCGCTGTGTGTTCATCTGTGGCCGCTTCTATCCTGATCAGTGGCACTGGGAATCTGTGTTTCTTTTTGTTGTGTCATCTTGCTGTATCAGCTCTCTGTATGTTTGGCACCATTCTTGGGCAGGCTGCACTCTCTTTCGCGCTGGGCTGTTCTCCTTATGGGGTGCACTCCTTGCACGTGGGCTCCCCTAGAGGGAGACACAACTGCATGGCACGGCACTCCTTGCACGCATCAGCACTGCGCATGGGCCAGCTCCACATGGGTCCAGGAGGCCCCGGGTTTGAACTGCGGACCTCCCATGTGGTAGACGGATGCCCTAACCACTGGGCCAAGTCCGCTTCCCTGTAACTATATCTTTTATGTAACTTTTCTGTAGTCTAAAACTTCTTCAAAAATAAAGTTTTAAAAACAAGAATGTTCTTTCAAGAATTATAACAAATTTATGACACTAATACAAGGTGTTAATAATAGAGTGGTTAATGGGGAAAATACACGTAATATGAACTGTGGATGAAAGTAAATAATACTATTTTAATAATCTTTCATCGATTGTAACAAAGGTAACCACTTTTTAAAAATAGTACAATTATAAAGAAATGTTATCATAAATTGTAACAAATGTTCCATACCAATGCAAAGTGTTGGTGGACGGGTGGTGTATGGGAATCCTATATTTTATGCATGGTTGGTCTATAAACCTGCAACTTCTTTAATAAAAATATTTTTAATAGACATGAGACTTCTTATCTCACAGCAACTGAAGAAAATTAGTTCTGGAACTGAGGGTAGAAATGAAAACTTAAAGGAAGATATTGTAACCATAGCAGTGGATGGACTGGCTAATGTAGAGCATACACAAAACCAAAGAATACACAAAAATAGGGAAATGATGAAAAAGGATTTCAAGATGGATAGAGTAGTCAACATTTCTCAAAGTTGTAGAGATGATAAGTAGAGGATCAAAATATCCATTGATTTTGGTGAGCTTCAGTAGAACAGTGAGAATGGAAGCCATACTGCAAGGGATTGCGTCAGTCACAAAAAGATGTTTTCAAGAGCGAGTCAGGTAAAGTAAAAGAACAGGCATGCACAGTAATGAAAGTGAGTGCCTCCTTAACTTTTGCTCCCTACTTGCCTCACGTGCCTAATCTCAGCCCTGTAAAAGAACAAAATGGTCTTGGCCTGAGGCAACAGGGATTCGTAGGACTGGGACTACAAGAAGAAAAATGCCAAATTCAACTTTATTTTTAATCTACCTTATTTTAAATGCATCTATTTTAGTTATATAATCCAGTGAGTTGTGATAAATATTTGCATCATAAACACCAACAAAATCAACATAAGAACATTTCACCAACCCGAAAGGTTTAACTATTTCCCTTTCCAATCAATATCCTTCAACCCCCAGGTAACCACTGATCTGCTTTCTGTATTACATTTGTCTTCTCTAGAGTTTCATAAAAATGGAATCAAACAGTATGGACTCTCATGTCTAGCATCTTTCTTTCAGCACAAATGTATTTGAAAGGCATTCTTTTTCATGTATTTTTAAATTATTATTTTATTTATTCCTCTGGCTTTCTCACTCTGTCTGAATTTCATTCTGCTTTTAAAGGACCCTAGTAATAGAATTAAGACCCATCCTGATTGGTCTGGGCCACACCTTAGCCAAAGTGACCCCATCAAAAGGACCCACTTAATGGGTTCACACACACACAGGAATGGATCAAAATTTAAAGCATGCTTTTCTGGGGGTAAATACAGCTTCAAACCACCACGCTTCATTTACTTATTTTGCTCTTGTTTTTCTACTGTCTTAAAATGGACATTTAGAAGATTTACTTTACCCTTTCATATTTTCAAAAATAAGCATTTAAAGCTGTATATTTCCCTCTAATCTTTACTTCAGTTGCATCTGCAAAGTTTGGTATAGTATGTTTCTATTTTTCTCCAGTTTAAAATAGTTTCTAATTTTCTTGTGATTTTTTTAAACCAATAAGTTATATACAAGTATATCACTTACTTTCTAAATATTTGAAGACTTCCAAGATATCTTTTTGACATCTCATCTAATTCAGGAAACATACTTTCTATTATTTCCCATCTTTGAAAATTTATTGGGTATTGCTTTATGGCCCAGAATAACATCTTAGTAAATGTTCCATCTGCCTTTAAAAAGTACATATATTCTGCTCTTATTGGATGGCACATTCTATAAATGTGAATTAGGTCAAGTTGGTTGATAGCATTGTTCAATTTCCTTGCTGATTTTTTGTCTATTCATTCTATCATTGTCAAAAGTGGTTTTAAAATCTGTCACTGTATTTGTGAATGTTTATTTTTCCTTACATCTATTATTTTCCTTTTTGATTCTATTTGTCCCCTTTGTTTTTTGCTCATTTTCTCAGATTTTTCTGCTTTCTTTTGGATTTCTTGAGCATTTTTATGATTACATTTAAACTCCATGATTGGCTTAAGAGCTCTATATGTTTTTTTCTATTTCATTAGTGGTTTCTCTAGGATTTACAATATGCATCTTTAACTGGGCACAGTCTATGTAAAATAATATTATACCAATTTATATATAATATAAGCAACTTTTATTTTCCTCTCCCATAATATATGCTATTGTTTTCATATATTTTACATTGTACATGTTATTAATCCCATGATATGTTGTTACTATTTTTCCTTTAAATAAGTATCCTTTAAAGAATTTTAAAATTGAGAAAATATCTTTTATATTTTCTTTCACATTTACCATTTCCTATACTCTTCATTCCTGTTGGTAAATCCAAATTTTCACCTGGTATTATGTTATTTCTACCTGAAAAACTTCATTTAGTTTTCCTTGTAATTCAGGTCTGCTAGCAGCATATTCTGTCATGTTTTGCTTATGTACGAAGTTTTTTTTTTTTGTTTTTTGTTTTTAAAGATTTATTTTATTATTTATTTAATTCCCCCCCCCTCCCCTGGTTGTCTGTTCTTGGTGTCTATTTGTTGCGTCTTGTTTCTTTGTCTGCTTTTGTTTCTTTGTCCGCTTCTGTTGTCGTCAGCTGCACGGGAAGTGTGGGCGGCGCCATTCCTGGGCAGGCTGCACCTTCTTTTCACGCTGGGCGGCTCTCCTCACGGGCGCACTCCTTGCGCGTGGGGGCTCCCCCACGCGGGGGACACCCCTGCGTGGCACGGCACTCCCTGCGCGCATCAGCACTGCGCATGGCCAGCTCCACACGGGTCGAGGAGGCCCGGGGTTTGAACCGCGGACCTCCCATGTGGTAGACGGACGCCCTAACCACTGGGCCAAAGTCCGTTTCCCTGTACGAAGTTTTAATTTTCATTATTTTGGAAGATATTTTCACTGGGTGTAAAGTTTCAGGGTGATAGTTTTGTTTTGTTTTTTCCCCTTTCATCACTTTAAATATGTCATTTCATTGTCTTCTGATTTGCATATTCACTGTGCAGAAGGTTGAGAGAATTGTCTCTGTTCTATATATATTTGACATATTTAAATTTTTCTCTTTTTTTCTATTTTTAGCAATTTATTTATAATGAGTTTTGGTGATTTTCTATTTTGCCCTTTTTCTTTCTTACAGTTTTTTGAGTTCCTTGCTCTGTGGGCTTATAATTATTTTACTCGAATTTGGAAAATTTCTGACCGTTATTACTTTAAGTATTTTTTCTGTTCTCCCTGCAAAACCTTTGTTTGTATATGTATATGTTTGTAAATATTTATTTATGCTTAACCACTAGATATTTTCTTTGAGATTATTTTCAACTATTTTTTCAGTTTTTTTATCCTATGCGCTTAATTTTGGATAATTTTCCTTTAAATTCATGAACATGTCAAGCATATTAATATCCTGTCTGCCAATTCTATCATCTACATTATGCCTGGGACTATTTTCACTGACTGACTTTTTCCTGTTTATGATTTTCATTTTCTTTCTTCTTTGCACATCTAGCAGTTTTTTATTGGATGGCAAACATCATGAATTTTACATTGTTGAGTGCTGAATTTTTTTCTCTGTAAAAGTTGTTGGCAGGCAGTTAGTTGTTTGCTGTTCATTTTGGTCTTTTTAAGATTTGATTTTAAGCTTTTTTTTATATTAATTTTAGGGCTAGTTAAGCCCCATCAGCAAGATGTGATCTTTCTAGGGTCTCCACTTTATGGCCCATGTATTTGACACTCTACTCTGTCTTATGAAAATTGAAACAGTTTCCATTCCCATATGAGCCCTGAGAGTTTTTTAACTTCTTACTCCCAGTAATTTTTCTTATTCTGGAAATTGTTCTTTCCTTGATTTCATGGAGTTTCACCTTACTCATATGTGGGTTGGTGTTCAGCCAAAGACTCAAAGTGACCTCTAATGTGTTTTTCAGGAGCTTTTTCTCTTTTGGCTCCATTCTTTCTAATATTCTACCCTGCAAACTTTAGGTCTGTCAGTCTCCCTAATGATGATCTCTGTTGCTTCAACTCTGAGAGACTGCCCGTTCCTCCTGCTTGGGTCCCTTCTCCCTGTTTGGATTCCTTCTCCCTGCACCATGGTCCAGAAACTTCATTAATGAAAAAATACAGGGAAATCTGGGGGTTTGCATTTTTGCTTTCCTTTCTCAGGGTCCACAAACCTGCAGTGCCTGTGTCTGAAGGCAATTGTTTATATATTTTGTCCAGTTTTCTAGTTATTTATGGCAGGCAGATGATTCTGGATCCTGTTACTCCCCCATGGCCAGAAGCAGTTGTCCAATTTATGTTTTCAGTGCTGTGCCAAGCAACCAAATAAAATATTTAGGAAATCAGTCTACAGAATTACAGAGTAGAATTCTTTTGTTTTTTAATAACAGTAGCTAGTAATTACTGAGAGCCTATCAAGTATCAGGCACTGTGCTGGATACTTTATGTGTCTGTTCCTATTTTGTTCTCATGACCTTTAATGATATATATTATTATTCTCACTTAACAAGTGAGGATATAGCATTTGTAAGCATTAAGTAAGCACTGGACTTAAAATTCAAATCCTGCGCTGTCTGATTGCTAACTCTGGTCCATTTGGCTGTGTCCTCTCCTCCATTTATGCCGCATAGAAGAAGGCTAGGGAGGGTGGCAATACATGAGAATTTAGCAGAGTGGGTAGAAGATTCTAGGGTAGAAAGAAAAGCAGAGATGAAAGAAAATGTCCTGGCAGAACCACTATATATGGGTAGCCTCTAACCACAACTCACAGACTCCTTATCTGTAATTCTGCCCTAACTTATAATTGACCATATAGTCAATTTTACTTTGAAAAGTTCAATTTAGTTTCACTTGCCCTAAATTTCTCTGGTTCTCTGCACCATTCGTAACTTGCAGAAAGTTTGCAATTTTCCCTCTTGCCACTTGGAGTCTTTGGTGTGTAAGGACTGTGTCTGGCCTCTTATTAATTTCCTCTGACTTCTTGTCACTCCTATGCCCCTGCAGGTTTTCTTTTTGGGATTTTTCCATCTCTTTCGGCTGCTATTATAAGATAGTCCTTTGGTCTCTGGAGCTCTTCCCATAGCGTTTTAAGCATATTTTTGTGATTGCTATTATTAAAAAATCCTTCCTCGATAAACTTCTGCCTAAACATGGGCAAATTTCCTCACTTGTATTTTTGGCTATGTTACTTGAGAACAGACCACAACCTACCTTTCCTGCAGGCACATAAAATTGCAGCACGACTTCTGCCTGGATTCCTGAGATAGTCACAGCACACAAATAGCTTTCAGAGATCTACTTGATCTACTTGAAAACCTCTTAGTACCCAAATCAAATAGCTTTTCATCAGCCCTGATTTTTATTTAATTTAGCTCCTGATTTGGGTATGTCATTAGTCATTAAGAACCTTCATCATCTGCAGTTATCTTTATTCTCTCTCTTCTTTTCAGGCATCCTGTGTATCCACGCTGGACTTTCACTTCACATTCTTCTCCTCTCTGCTGAATCAGTGTCTTTTTTGCCTCCAAGCCTGTTACCTGAATGGTGCAATCAGTTCCAGAGATTTTTATCTCACTCTTTGTTAGGACAAAATTTAATTCATGCAGTGGGTAGATATGTTGCATCCCACATGCATGCCAACTCTAATGGACTCAGAATGTTAACCAAGAGTGCTGAGCTGATAAGGACTTAAAGGGGGAAAGCACTGTCATCAATTGGCAACCCCTACCATGATCCAAAGGGGGTGGCACCAATGTCAAGTGTTTGCCAACCCTGGCAACTTCATCCTTCCCTGATGACAAAAGCTACAGGTTGACCTGTCAATACCTAATGTAAGAAAAATAAAACCTTAAACTTTTATCCCTGAAAGAAATCTTACATGATCATTCATATTGAATGAGTGTTTACTCTATGCCAGGAACTGTGCTGCATTCTTTACATAATACATCTTACTTAATCCTAATAGTCACTCTATGACGTATATATTAGAATTACCCAATTTAAAAGGAGAGAAGAATGAGGCACAAAAATTCATGTAGCTTGCTCAAGGCTATATTGTTGGTAAGTGGGGGAGCCTGGTCACGAACAAAATCTGAACCACTCGTGAGAAAAGTGAGACAAAAATTTTGTTTGCAGGTTTATATGGCCGAAACCCTCTTACGTGTTAAAACCCACTTCATTTTCCTCCTTGATACATTTCCCAGCCCCTCTTGCTGATAGATTGGTCAAATGCAGGAGGTCCGAGGAGTTGTGGAAGCAATGGAGGGAAGGCCTCCAGGTCCTTGAGCGCCTCCATAATGCAGAGCCCACTGTGGAGCCCACCCATCTATGATAAACATGAGAAATAAACTTCTATTATGCTAACACACTCAGATTTGGGGGCTCTTTGTTACAGAAATTAGCCTACCCAGGACAGTTTACAACTCAGGTTTTCTAACATCTAGTCCCACTACCCAACATGAGTCAAAATATATTCTCTGAAATAAGCTTCTCAGTTCTGAGCATTTGATTTTCCATCAGTTCTGTATTTTACCACAGATGCATATTTCTTTGTTTTCTGTATTTTCCTGCCTTAAGTTGTATTCTTGCTCCATTTTTATCTTGACCCCTAGACAGACCTACTTTGGTGGTATCATGGGTAGGACCCGTGTCCTCCAATTAGATGTCTGCCATTTCATGTTGACCTGATTTTTGGTCCCATCTGTCCTGTCTGCTAAATCTCTCTGGTCCAGCACTTCTTTCCCTATCAAGTGTACTTCCTTCTTACACTAAATTTTGATTGTGACCCATTAATAACATAACATTGTCATTCTGATTCTAGGTGGAGGAAAAGAAAATCAATCTGTTCCCTTAAAATTGGAACTCCAGTTTCTATTTTGTAGTGTTTTTGTTCTCCTGGTATATTGTTCTTTTTTGGTTGTTTATCTGAATGTGAATCTCATGTTCCAGACTTCCTGGCATCTTTTGAAAGGAAAGGCGCTGCTTAAAGAAGTTTAGTGCTATGCTTTGTCAAACAGAAAAACATTTGTGCTTGTTAACATTCTGTTGTTATTTTTGTGCCTGCTCTCTGACGCCATCACATATGTTTAATACATGGTAATAATGTCTACGGAATAACTTCATTATAATTACAGTAGGCACTCATGATCACAGCAGCAGGAAAGAAGCTATATGCTCATCAAACTAGCTTATAACAAACCAACTTCCCCTTTCTCTATAAGACCATACGGGTGGGCTGGAAGCCTGCTGCTGTACCACCTTGCTGTTAGGCTGTGTGTTCACACAGGGCTCAATTTGCAGCCTTCTCCACACCCCTGGGGAGCATTTCCACACCCTTACTGAGTTTTCGCTGCTTGAAAACCCCATGCGATGGAACTCTGCCCATGAAACCGCCATAGGGGTGTCAGAGACTGGAACAGTAGAAAGAAATTGAGCCAATAATAAGAAATAAATATATCTACATGCATATATACAATGCTTTCAGTATGAGACTTGATTCTGTAGAATGCCTTTCATGGAAATGCCACTCTAAGCACTAAAGAAAAGCATAAATCAAAGAAAGCAAGAAATATATTGTCAGAGATGAGGCAGGTTTTTTCTATGAAATTTATGAGAAGAGGAAAATTCCCAAAGACATATTTGTCCATCCAGTGCAGTATTTCCCAATACTAGAAATACTGGAATTTCAGTTCTTGAGAAGTTAATAGGTGCTCACATAGAACAAAATGTTCTGTGCTCAAATGAGTGGTTTTTTTTAAAAGCCTGGGTTAACCAAGTTAAACTGGTTTCTTTACTGTAGGAGTTCTCAGGTCTTTTAATATGGTAATATTTAAAACTCCAAAAGGAGCCAGACCACAGAGCCTTTGCAGAATACAATACAAGGCTAGTTCTGTAGGTCAAGGGTTCCATATCTTGAAACATGGATACTGACAACATAAACTGGAGCATAGTATGACTAAACATACATCATTATAGTAATATGTTTATAACATAATGTTTCCAACATAATCACAATTAACAGCACAATATAGGAGGAAGTTCTTGGGGGGAATGTTCTGGCCTGGAAATTAAGAGTTACCGAAAACCTAGGATATATTAGAAGATATTTGCTTCCACATTTGTAATGTACAGGGTTCAGCTTTAGGCTTTTTTTTTTTTTTTGGAGCTATTTTAAAGAGAAATATCTTCATTAAGCTTATTAAATCTATTGGGGAGAAATTATAAATTCCAGATACTGACCTGATTTATTTTAACTTGAGTTTCCACATTCACTGAAGATAACACTGGAGACATGCTTTGTCACTTCTTAAATCAGGAGAAAGAGGTCACTCCCTACCATCACTCCTTTTCCATTTCCAGCTGTACCCTTATACTTCCTTGCTGCACTCCTCCCTCTGGCCCCTCATCCTATCAATTAGTCCCTCCCTGAATCCATCACTTACCACTGTCTCTTTCTATTCTATCTTTAAATAGGCTTAAATATTCCTCAGCTTGATAAAATAAATGTTTCCTACTTACCTCCTTCTTGCCATCATCTAATTTCTCAAAGAATAGTCTCTCTGCTTCCTTCACTTCTTTATTTTGTCTCACTCCTTTTGCAATCATATTTCTGTTTAAAAAAAAAGTCCTCTCGGGAAGCAGCTGTGGCTCCATCAGTTGGGCTCCCGTCTACCATATGGGAGGCCCTGGTTCGCGTCCCAGGGCCTCCTTGTGTAGGCAGGCTCACCTACTGGCTCTGGAAAGCTGCCGGCCAGCACGCGTCATGGAGAGCCGACTCAGCAAGGTGAAGCAACAACAACAACAAAAGAGTGACAAGCAAAAAAGGCAGAAGAGCACACATGCAGCGAACAGCACAGAGAAAGCAGACAGCAAGCAAGCCATGAGCGGGGAGGGGAAATAAACAAAAATAAATACACACACAGACGCAGAGTGAATGGACACAGAGAGCAGAGAGCATGTAAAAAGCTGCAAGGGGGGAGGGGGGAGGGCTAAAAAATTTTTTAAAAAAAGACCTCTTCATGAGGTCCTGGGTTCAATCCCTAGTACTTCCTAAAATATTTAATTAACTAATTAATTAATTAATTAATTTGAAAGACCTCTCCAAAGGGCTAAACCTCATTAGCCACTAAAGAAATGCAAACCAAAGCCACAAGGACCACACCAACTGTAGTGGCTATAATGTTAAAAATGGAAAGTAACAAGGGCTGGCAAGGGTCAGAGAAATAGGAACTGTCGTACATTGTTGGTGGGAATGTAAAATGGTGCAGCCACTGAGGAAAACACTTTGGCGGTTCTACAGAAAGTTAAACATGGAATTACCATATGACTCAGGAATTCCACTCCTGGGTATATACCCCTCAAAACTGACAACAGGGACTTACACAGATACTTGTACCCTATGTTCATAGCTGCATAATTCACAATAGCTGAAAGGTGAAAACAACCCAAGCGTCCAACAGATGAATGGATAAACAAAATGCAGTATATACAATCAATGGAATATATTGTTCGGCCATGAAAAGGAATATGTTCCAATACATGCTACACATGGAAGTGCCTTGAAAACATTATGCTAAATGCAATAAGACAGACATAAAAGGACAAATGTATGAGTCTATTAACATGACATATCTAGAATAATTAAATTCATAAAGGGAAATAGATGTGGCTCACCTGATAGAGTGTCCGCCTACCATATAGGAGGTCCAGGGTTCAGCACCCAGGGCCTCCTGACCCATGTGGTGAGCTGGCCCTCTTGCAGTGCTGCCGTGCGCAAGGAGTGCCGTGCCATGCAGGAGTGCCTCCCACGTAGGGGTTCCCCACGCACAAGGAGTGTGCCATGAAAGGAGAACCACTGCACATGAAAAAAAGCACAGCCCACCCATGAGTGGCGCTGCATGCACAGAGAGCTGATGCAGCAAGATGATGCAACAAAAAGAGACACAGATTCCTGGTGCCACTGACAAGAATGCAAGCGGACACAGAAGAACATGCAGTGAATGCACGCAGAGAGCAGACAACTGGAGAGGCAGGGGAAGGGGAGAGAAGTAAATAAATAATAAATCTTTAAATAAACAAATAAATTCATGAAGACAGAAAGTAGATTAGAGGTTTCCAGGGCTGGGGGAAGGGGAAATGGGGAGTTATTGCTTAATGGGTTCAGAGTTTCTGTTCAGGGTAATGAAAACTTTTGGTAGTGATGGTAGCACAATATTATAAATGTAATTAATGCTCTGGATTATACACTTAAAAATGATAAAAGTGGAAAATTTTATATGTTATCACAAAAAATTTATAAAACCAAAAGGACCTTTCCAAAGAAACCTCCTAAGGTAAGGCATTGAAGACTCATGGAAGCCTGTTCTGCAGGATCTTCACCATTGGCAGGTCATTGCCTAAACACCACTCTCCCAATGGGACCTTTCCAGACCACATCACTTATAATTACCACCAGCTCCTGCTTAAGTGTTCTCTATGCCTCTCCCTTGCTTTATTTTTCATAACACGTATCACCAGCTGATGTTTTATATATTTTAATTATCTCTTTTTAGTCTGTCTTCCCCAGTAGAATGTAACTCTATACATCAGGGATTTTGCCCTTTTTTTACTTCCTCACTTTGCTCTATACACAGTGCCTAGAATTGTGGTTGGCATATTGTAGGCTCTCAGTAAGTATTTATGTAATGATGAATGAGTGAGGGAACAGATTCTTAGCAGAAGCCCAAGTCACCTCTAAACAGGACAAGTATTTCTTATTCCATCTCCTTCATCTGCCTGTAGTGGGCTGAATGAGGACCCCTCAAAAGATATGACCATCCAGAACCTGAGTACATGATCTTATTTGGAAAAAGGATCTTTAAAGATATGGTGAAGGACCTCAAGATTAAATCATCCTGGATGAGGGTGGGCCCTGAATCCAATGACAATTTTCCTTTAAAGAGTAGAGGAGGAACATAGCTGTGAAGACAGAGGCCGAGGTGGGAGTCATGAGTCTACAAGTCAAGAAATACCAAGAGTAGCCACCAGAATCTCGGAGAGAGTCATGGAACAAATACTCCCTCAGAGCCTCCAGAAGAAGCCCACCCTGTAGACACTTTGAGTTCTGACTTCTGGCCTCCAGACTTGAGAGAATAACAACCTGTTATTTTAAGCTACCAACTTCGGTGTGATGAGTTATGCCTGCCCCAGGAAAGTAATTCTTTCCCTTTCTAATGAGACAAGGGTATGGAGCAAGTTGCCACAGAGTACATTGTGGGAACACAGGCTCAGACACACAGAAACTTTCAGCAAAGGACTGCTTCTTCTTTTTTTTTTTTTTAAGATTTATTTATTTATTTATTTATTTATTTCTCTCCCTGCCCCGACCCCAGTTGTCTGTTCTCTGTGTCCATTTGCTGCATCTTCTTTGTCCGCTTCTGTTGTTGTCAGCGGCACAGGAATCTGTGTTTCTTTTTGTTGCATCATCTTGTTGTGTCAGCTCTCCGTGTGGGCGGTGCCATTCCTGGGAAGGCTGCACTTTTTTTCACGCTGGGTGGCTCTCCTTACAGGGCGCACTCCTTGCGCATGGGGCTCCCCTACGCGGGGACACCCCTGCGTGGCAGGGCACTCCTTGCACGCTTCAGCACTGTGCATGGGCCAGCTCCACATGGGTCAAGGAGGCCTGGGGTTTGAACCATGGACCTCCCATGTGGTAGACAGTCGCCCTAACCACTGGGCCAAGTCCACCACCCAAAGGGCTGCTTCTTTACTTAGTACAAAGGGTCCAAGAGAGGAGGGGAAGAGATCTTCTTGGCCAGTCTCCTGGGGAGGCCAAACTGCTTGGATTAAGGTCAGTGAAAGGTAGCTCTGACACCCCACTTCAGAGTGGAGGGGACAGATAAATCTGTGTTGAGAGTTGAATATTTATCCACCCCTGGAGAGGGCGGTGGAGGAACCATGCCTCTGAGGATTCCTGCCCTGCTAAGCATCTGGGGCTCCTTGTTTCTGGATTATGGTCTGGTCCCACCTCTTCATCTGAACTCACATCTTTCCTGAGTTGTGGAATGGAAACAGATTGAAACATAGTTACCCAATAAAAGAGGAGGTGGGGGGGGGGCGGCTAGGCATGGGCTGGAAGATGGCTGCTGAGCATGACTTCCCCAGCAAAGGACTATCTTATAAGGAAGTCAAGCCAGAGACTGAGAAGAATGTGGAAGAATAAGTGAGGTGGACACGGTTAGTACAAAACACATAGGAAAATGGGGATAATAGTAGGAAAAATAATTTTTACAATATAAAACCACCACAGTTACATGTTTAAAATATTTTTAATTCCCTCTACTAACCTAACAGAAGCAAGCTGGGCTCCAAGGAACTTCTTATCCCAAAGAAGCATGCATAGACTTTGCTAGGGATTAAAACAAAAGCAATGAAATAATAGCATGACTTTTATTCACAAAATGGTAGAGCTGAGAAAAAATAGGGGAGGAATTGCTAAAGAAAGAAATCTTACCTCCTAAGTTTCTGGAGGATCCCACTTCTGGGAAAGACCCAGACTCTTGGGCATCGAGACCGGTGCACTCCCATCTCTGCGTTCAGTTGCCAGTTCCTATTCTTGATGCTCTTTGAACCCAAAAGAGGCCTCCCTGTTGCTCAGAGTACCCTATCTGCCCCTGTCCTGGCCTCCTGCTTTCCTCCTCTCTATTTGGTCCCTATTCACAAGAATTGTTAACCTCACTTGCCCCCTAGATTCCAAGTTCCTGAGAATGCAAGCCATATATGTTAACTTCTTCTGTTCCTCTCTCAGTCTCTGCCTTGGAACAGATGCTCAATATGTGTTCATCGAACAATTCCTGTTGAAAAAGGAGTTCCAAACAATGACATCAGTCATGCTGCCAGTGCAAATCCACAGGCATTCAAGAGATCTAAAAATATTTAAGCCCTCATGGCCTACTGAAATCATCATTATACTTCAAGGCCCAACTCAAATTTCTCTTCTTCTTTGATGCCTTTGGTGAATGTTCCCTCCTGTCCTCTCTGGCACTTTGTGCACCATCAGTAGAGCTAAATGATTGGTTCCCCTCCTTTTCTGTGAACCCCTCCAGGGCAAAAATAACATTGATGTGTATTTGTATACCCTATTCCTAGCGTAGTACCTGGTGTATAGTAGATAATCCATAAGTGTTTGTCGAACTTCTCTCATCTTCTCTTCCTACTTGTCTTCCTCATCCTCTAGTTCTCCTTCCCACCCCTCCCTTCTCATCAAATTTTTCTCCCTTCCTTTCTTCTCTTCTTTCAAGACTTAAATCTAGAACTTTCAATGGACTCTTCAAAAAGCTGGGGTAAAGATATATATCAGGATTTGATCAACTTCCTAAGAATCCTCTTGTCACCCACAACATATTATTCTGTTCTTAACCAAGCAACATGGATTCCTTAAAGTTTGATGCAAAACTGTCTCCATGTGTACTTCTTTGTAAGTGTGCATATGTTCATTTGTGTGCAGAAGGTTCAAAGGAGTCTATAAGCTCTGCATCCTTCAAATCCACAAGGAAGTTAAGAACTTCAGATCTAGATACTTAACGTTATTATAATAGGAAAAGTGAATTTATTTTTATAAAATAAATGCAAAGACATGAGAAAGATAAAAATGACTTGAAATGCCTCTACAGTCTTCAAAGCACTCATCTACCCATTGGCGAGACGTCAAGTGTACTCTTTCGTAATCAAAAGTGGAGTAGTAACCTGAGCTACCCTTCATTATATCAGGATATCAAATCCACACTCCTGAACACTGCACAGAACAGTGATAAGCTGTGTCCTACATTCAGGGTTTTAGCCAGAAACAAATTATCTTTGTTGCTGACCTGCAGAAGATCACGTTTCTTGAGTTATGTAGCCTTGAAAGACATTTTCCACTTGAAAAGAAAGTGACCCATCTCTGTCTCAGACTGATGAAGGCATTTAGTGGGTATGTGCCCAGTGTATATGTGTCAAGCCCCAGAAATCATCCTGAGCAATTATGAATAATGATCTTGGATGCCTGGTTTGTGCAGCCACTGGCATCTTACTCCACTGGGGCTTCCTCATCCCCTGCCTCCCGCCCAAACCTCACCACTGGCAGGCTGGTCATTAGCTATCCAGAGCTTTAATTAAAATGAATCCAAGACATAAGATTGCAGGATCTCTTTAGGGGACGTCCTTATTTCAGTGGTTAGCAGAGGAAAAAAGGAACTGTTCATGCCAAATGAAAGTTCCTTTCCCTCATTAAAAGCACGCAGTTGAGGAAGGTCATGTAAACGAGTACATTCACTTTCAAGCAACACCAGAGGAATCCTTTTCCGTCTAGTAAAATCAGGGGAAGGCTCTCCAACCACAGGAGTGTGGATACAGAGGGAGGTCCTGGGATTGCATAGTCGTGGGTCTTATGGTTGGAGAGCCTCTTTTACATGAGCTGATATGAATATGGTGACTTTCCCAAAATCCCATAGTTAACAAGCAGAGAGCAAGGTTATCTCTGATTCCAAATTTCATACCCTAGTCTGCTAACTTTTACTACTTTTCCCCAAAGGGTGGTTGCCTTGGTTTGCCAAAGGGCTGCTGATACAAAGTGCCAGAAATGTGTTGGCTTTTATAATGGAAAATTTATTAGGATAAAGTCTATAGTTCTGAGGCCATGAAATGTCCAAATCAAGGCACCGTCAGAGATGCTTTCTCATAAAAGTCAGCTACTGATCATACTGGTGTCCTGCCATGTGGTGAAGCAAGATGCCAGGTGTCCTGGTCTCTGCCGAGATCCCTTCCTTCCTTTCTGGGCTTACCATCTGTATTAGTCAGCCAAAGTGTGCTGATGCAAAATACGAGAAATCCACTGGGTTTTTCAAAGGGTATTTATTTGGGGTAGAAGCTTACAGTCACAAGGCCATAAAGCATAAGTTACTTCTCTCACCAAAGTCTGTTGCCACGTGTTGAAGCAAGATGGCTGCTGACTTCTGCCAGGGTTGAGTCTTCCTCCAGTCTTCCCTCTGTCCTGGGGCTTGTTTCTTGCTGGGCTCAACTGCTCTGCTCATGCCACAAGCCCAGCTGTAAACTCTCAGGCAAACAGCTAGTCTCTCTTCCCGGGGCCTCTGCCATCCTGGGCTCCAGAATCAAACCTGCAACCTTCCTTCTCTGAGGTGTGGTTTTTCAATGCCCAATCAAAGCCTTTATCATTATTTACATCAAATAAAAGTGAAACCTCTGAATCCAATATAATCTAATACACCCACAGGAAAAGACCAGTTCACAAACATAATCCAATATCTATGTTTGGAATTCATAAAAAATATCAAACTTCTACACTCTCTCTTCAGTCTTGAGCTACTCTGTGGGCCCTCCCTCTTAGGGACATTTTTCCATGACTCTGTGCTCTATTGCTTCCAGACTCAAAGACCTCCTTCAGTCTCTGGGACTTCTCTGTTTTCTTGCAGTCCTCTTTCTCACGTGGCAGGATCAAAATAGCAGAGCTCCCTTTTCTGTATGTCTTTTCCTCTGTGTCTCTATTTATATAAGGCCCAACGAGAGGGTAGAGACCCAACCTGAGTCACACCTCACTGACATAGTCCAATCAAAAGCAATCTAATCAAATGATCTAATCAAGGTCCCATAACAGAATCTAACACAATTAAAGGGTCTCACACCCACAGGAATGGATTAGTTCAAAAAACATCCTTTTTTTGGATTTACCAAATTCAAACTGTCACAGTATTAATCAATATTTATACTTCTGGATCTTTTTGAGGTTTTCTTTTTTTTTTACAAGCAGATGATATTAATGATGCTACTTATCATTTTTTATGTGCGTATGCTTACATTGGTCAGGTTTTGTGCCAAGGAAAACCTTTTGAGGGGGGTGGGGGGTATATGGGGATCTCATATTTTTTGAATATAACATTAAAAAAATAAATTAAAAAATATTTTTAAAAAAGATGCAAGTACAAGGTCAATTTTTTAAAAAAAGAGAAATCCAAATGAGGCAGGTATTATTACTCAACAACATATTTTTAACAGAAGAGGAAACAGGTTTTGAGGAAATGCCCAAGGTTATCCAACTAATGAGAGGCAGATGCGATATCTGCATATTATTCTATATGTTGCTAAATCCCAATTTTTTGTTGACTCCTTCTCTCTATCCATGCTCCAATTCATAGATTTTGCCCTACTTGGTTGTGGCAACAAATAGGGAGGTATTTGTGGTGGGGTGATGTATGGGAGACCTGTATGATATTACAAATGTATGTATTGTAAGTTCGCAATTTTACTATACATTTATTATTTATGCAGGTTCATGTATGAATGATATAATTCAATAAATCTTTTAAATGAAAGAAAAAACAGAGAAAGAGATAGCAAGATAGACATATATGTTTATAAATATTAGGGATATATATAAAATATAGCAGAGGGAGAGAGACAACAACAACAACAAAAGAAATAGGGAGGGTAATAAGTGTAGGCAAGTTGTGATAATTCAAGTAGTCCATGCAAATTTTTAAAGCATGGTGGATGGGTTATGAATTCCGTCATCTTCCTATCCAAGTGTCTTCTAACCAAGGCGGAACATGTAAGACATTAAAGAATCTCCAATATACTGTTACTTCAATGATAACATAAAGAGATGGAGAAGGTCAGCATTAACCAAGAGAGTCTCCAGTTTACTTTTATTTATAACCAAAGTCTTTCTCAAAGCCCATCCTTTGTCTACAAACCAACCCCAAAATTTCTGCTCCAATACCTCCTCCAAGATGGAGTTCACTAGATCACATGTGACTCTGCGCACAATTATTGCTCACTTCATTTGCATTTTTTCATTATGCCATTAACATGAGAAAGCTGCATGGGGCATCTAGGAGATGCCACTGTAGCTCAGTCTTTGCAAAGGTCTTCAACTAAGTTGGAGCTCTTGGTGTCCAGCTATGTTCTTGGATCCCAGGATCTTTATGGTCACAAAAGTTTAAACACTCTATAGCACTTTCTGCCTTTATTTGTGGGTTTCTACCAATATTTTCTATTAATTTACTGGAACCTCATATTTCTATTACCAGCTAAATCCAATTTATTTCCTATCCAATGCAATAGCTTTCCCTCTATGCTATTCAGTGTCAGAGATTAACTCTTCAGGGTCTTTACCTTGAAAATTAAGATGTAATACCTGCCCTTCTGGCTCCGTGGGGTCCTAAAGCCTGCATGCAGTATCCTTGGTACCTTTTCACATTTGTTATTCTTAAATTAATTTTAATTTATCCAGATGATATGTTCAATTTTTTTAATTGTTAAATAATTACTATAGTATCTCAAAACCTGTAAGAGCACCATACACCTGATTCTCATCCCTTTAGTCAACCCTTTTCAATTTTCCTTTAGTGTTTCTTTTGTTATTCATTGCCATATTTCTAAAAAGCATGGTTTTTAGGAATCAATCCAAGTAAGATCTCTTTGTGTCTCTTGGGTCAGTTTGCAGGCTTTCACATAGTTCTTCCATTTTCTATACGGTTCTTTACTCCATACCCATTCTCCAGCTATGTTTAGTGTCTCCAACTATAGTGTCTTTTTTTTTTTAAATATTACATTAAAAAAATATGAGGTCCCATTCAACCCCACCGCCCCCATCCCCCACTCCCCCCACAGCAACACTCTCCCATCATCATGACACATCCATTGCACCTGGTAAGTACATCTCTGGGCATCGCTGCACCCCATAGTCAATGGTCCACATCATAGCCCACACTCTCCCAAGTTCCATCCAGTGGGCCCTGGGGGGATCTACAATGTCCCGTAGTTGTCCGTGAAGCACCACCCAGGACAACTAAAAGTCCCGAAAACACCTCCCCATCTCATCTCTTCCTCCCATTCCCCGCACCCAGCAGCCACCATGGCCACCCTTCCCACACCAATGCCACATTTTCTCTGTGGACATTGGATTGGTTGTGTCCATTGCACTTCTATGTCAAGTGTATATAGTG
Source organism: Dasypus novemcinctus (assembly GCF_030445035.2). Classification (NCBI taxonomy): domain Eukaryota; kingdom Metazoa; phylum Chordata; class Mammalia; order Cingulata; family Dasypodidae; genus Dasypus; species Dasypus novemcinctus. The sequence continues at coordinate 81,706,320 of NC_080684.1, read as the reverse complement.
TCTTTTTATTTCAGCCTTTCCAGAAAGTAAACTTCTTGTCTTTTCCTGGATGAAGAGACCTATGAAAGCTGGTGGAGGATTCTAAACCAGTGATCAGCTTACTATGGCCCATGGGCCAAATCTAACCTGCCACTTTCTTTTGTATAGAAAGTTTTAATGGTACACAGCCATGCCATTCATTTATGTATTGTCTGTAACTGCTTTCATACCGTAGAGGCAGAGTTGAGTAATTGTGGCAGAGGCCATATATTCCACAAAGCCTAGAATATTTACCATCTGGTTCTTTGCAGAAATGCTTCACCAATCCATAAACTCTCCTTTTACAGACTTTTAGTCAATCTACCTATTTCTAACTCTCTTAAAGTAACTACTTCAAAATGACTCAGGGACTTCCATTCCAGAGACTTTCCAGGAATCCGCAGTACAGAATGGATCAGCTTACTTCTTATCAGCATTTTTCCCATCACAAGTGGGCAATTTTCAGTTTTGTCTCCTCTGAGTTACTACTTAATCATGTGAAGTCTATTTTCCAAAAAATTGTTGCTATCTCTGCTGTTGTTTTAATACACATTCTCTTTGTCCTTGAAGGTTTATAACTTTTTCCTTACTATACTGTCACTTTAGTGGGTTTGAGAAATTCATAAGTTGATGGTTGTTCAGGTAATGATAAACCACTCAAGGTATTTCAAGCAGGAAGTAATTTAATTTCGGGAATATTGGTGTTTACAGCTCTGAGGTTCAGGCTGGAGTTTTGACAATTAAATAAAGCCTCTACTATTTCTCAGATTCACCTTCAGGTTTTGGAGAGCCAGGAACTTACAGGTACCACAGGAAAACACCATCAGTGATCACTAAAACTCACATCTCAGTGTCACTTGCAACACTGCAAACCACCTGGATGCAGCTGCAAAATAGTAGATTGAAGTTTATACCTCTGCATATTCTTGCCAAAGGAACAATAAAGTCAGGACAGCCTCTTTTCTCCCTTCCACTTAACATGGAAAATGCACTAGAAAGGGATTCTGGGAATGTGCTTCCAGGCTTCCAGTCCCTGTAATGCAGGTGAGAGGCACAGAAGGAGGATGAGTTACCAACAGTCTAGCACCAGGAGCTGGTGGTGGTGAACAAGTCATTTTAATCTGCCAATTTAACTTTTCAATCCCCCTTTTTTTCCCTGTCGACCATCAAGTTTTCTGTGAAACCACGGCTGCGTACTAGATGAAACATTGCATTTTGGATCTACAGACAAAGGTTGTATAGTTTATTGTAGTGTGACCTTGGGTAAATCACCTGGCCTTGACTTCCCTTTGTCAAATAGAGAGGAAAAATACCTACATTGTAAATGCTGTCAAGAGAAATAAGACAGAACATGTTAAATGTTTAATAAACTATAAAATGCCACATAAATGGAAACTAGAACCATGCAGACAAATTAATTCTGGCTTGTATTTCTGACTCCAGAGAATAGCAATGTATGTCTCCAGGGGATACGTCTTCCTATCAATCTTATCTCAGACTTCTTTTCATCTGTCCTTTTTTATAAAAAAAGAAGCTATTTCAAACCCTAAATGTAGCAAAATGTTACCACTGTTCTACATTTATTTCATTCTTCATCAGCCTATGGCAGATGTCCTGACAGATAATGAGAATCCTGCACAGCTTTAAGACTCGAGGAAAAGTGGATGAGCATCTCCTTTCTATTACCAAGTCTTGTTTGCATGCAGAGTTCTCAAGATTACAAGATGTCATTTTTATTTTTATAACACCAACTGAGGTTTCTTTCTGGCAAATATCAATCTCAAATCTTAAGTATATGTTAGAGCTCAAAATAAAATCTGTAAATATCTGCAGTGAAATAAGAAAAATTAGTACTTTGAAAATAGCCCTCTTCTTCTATTATCCAATGCTAATTCTCTGCCTTGACTGTAACTATTAAGATCTATGTTGTTTGATCACTCTTCTTTAGAAAGAGAAGGCCAGAAAACTATTGTCTTAGCTTGTCAGAGCTGCTATAACAAATACTACAAACTGATTTTGGTTTAATAACAGGAATTTCTTGGCTCACACTTTTGAGGCTAGAAGTCTAAAATCAAGATATTACCAAGGCTTGCTTTCTCCCCAGGGCTTAGTGTTTTGGTGCTGACTGCTGGCAGGCTTGTTTCCTTGCTTCCCATCACATGGCAACTTTATTTAGCAGGGTCCGTGTTCCATTATAAACATATTCAAAGCCTGTCTACTTTGAGAATTTAAAAAGATAAACTTCCCAAACCCTGGGAAGATGGAAGGGAAGGAAAAGGGGATGGTGGTTCTGGTTTCACAAGGGAACAGATGCCTAAACCAATTCTGGCACAGAGCATCAAGGGAACCCTAAGTCCCAGGACAGGGCTTCTAAAAGCACGGTTCCTAGACCCTTAGTGACAAGGGATCTGCAAAGTCAAACCATTTTCATAATATAGTAAGGTATTATTTGCCTTTTGTATTATGTTGACATTTACCCCAATAGTGCAAAACTATGGTATGTAAAATTGCAGTCCCCTTAGCACAATCAAGGCAGTGGCACAAAACTGTTCTGGTAGTCATGATATTCTTCACAGCCACATGCTTACATTAAAAAATTCCAGTTTCATTTAAAAATGTCTTCAATGAAGCTATACCCCTAAACTGAATGTGTAAGCAATAACAAATTAACTTAGGGACAGGGTCGTCTTTTCCCCAACATTAGTAGACACATGTTTCTCTGTCTTCGTAAAGTTATTTATGCATTAACGTTTCTGAAGGTATAGTGGAAGTGGAGAGGATTCAGTGGTCTCGTATTGAAGACTAGGACGCAGGAATTCTCTGAGAAAGATTTATTATGACTAGCCAGACCGGCAGATTTCTGTCCAAAACGCTGAGCCCCAACTGGGCTTTTAGGTCCCTTTTATGCAGAGGACTTAGGAGTTGGGGGGAGGTGGGGAAAGGGGTGGGTTAGCGGTGCCTTTGGCTTGAAAAAGAACTTTCTTTGTTAGATCACGTTTCAGTCTCTTAGGGCCCAGGGATTGTTAGGACCCCAGGTAAACTTGAATATACATACCGCCCACATCCACCAACATCCTTCCTGAATTCACACAGAGCCGGTATCACTTAACTGGCTTTTAGAAAACTATGCAAGCTTGAAGCTTGTATAAACTCAAGTCTGTATCAAAGCTATACATACATTGCTTCAAAGATTATAGAATGTGAAAGAAACATCACATCAATTTTGTCTGTTCTTCTTAAATATCAATTAGTAAATTCATTTCCTCTCTTTTCATCTTCTACTTCACCTGCCTTGCCAATTGGCAATCCTAGGTCAACCTAAACTTCCTCTTTCTCTGCCCCTACTTGGAGGCTCCTGAGTTCAGCTACAGAGATTCCCACAATCACGTCAATTGGCGTAATCAACAATGGATGAGTTTCAAGGCCAGTGTTCAAAAGGGACTTCAGAAATTCCTTATTTCACCCCTAGTCTGATCCATATCTCATTTTCATTTCGCTGTTTCAAATCACTATCCTTCTCTTCCAGGCCAAGTTTCTTCAAAGATGAATTCTACGCTAGTGTTTCAGGGACTGTGTTTGGAAGAACTCAATTAACTGCTTTGGTGCAAAGGCGTCCTGAGGACAAATGCTTTCAGGAAACCTGGGCCAAACAAAGCGAGGCAGGCTTCTTTTCCACAGGAACTCTAAGCAGGATGTTCCAGGGATAATGTGCATTTTAATTCCCCAAGGAAGATCAAGACATTTTTGATACATAATCCTTTCCTCATGGATCATCTAGGGAACTTTTGTCCCATAGAATCCCCTTAGGGGAATAACTGCTTCTTCTGACCATCTCTACTTTCATTTCTTTCTGATTACATACTTCCTAAAATGAATAATGAAATTTTAATCACCTTCATAATAGTGAAGCACATGGATGGTGAAATCAAACTTCCTAGGTTGGAATCCTGGCTCATCCACATATTAGCTGTGTGACCTTGGGCAAATTACTTAAGCTCTCTCTGTGCTAATTGTCTCATCTTAAAATTGGAATAATTGTACCTATTTATACTGTGAAAATTAGATGAAGCATATATAGAGTGCTTAGAACATAGTGAGTGCTATAAAAGTGTTAGTTATTATAATTATTGACTATTTGATATAATGAGCTGCTGGAAAGTAGAGACTGGTCATAATCACTTCGTAAATTCTAGTAATAAATATATAACCTAAATTTTCCCATTTTATTTGCTTTCAATTATACAATTCAGTGGTGTTAATTGCCTTCACAATATGCTGCTACCATCACTACCTCCCATTACCAAAAATTTTCATCGTTCCAAACAGAAATTCCATTCCTACTAAGCATTAATTCCCAATTCCATACCCTCAACCGGGTTCCTGGTAACAAGTATTCTAATTTCTGACTTGATGAATTTGCATATTGTAGTTGTTCCATATAAGTGAATTCACACAATATTTGTCTTTTGTGTCTGGCTTATTTCACTCAACATGATGTCTTCAAGGTTTGTCCATGTTGCAGCATGCATCAGAACTTCATTTCTTTCTATAGCTAAATAATATTCCATTGTATGTATATATTACACTTGTATGTAAGTATTGTATTTATTGTATGTATTGTATTTATTGTATGTATATACCACATTTTGTTTGTCCATCTATTGATGGATGCTTGGGTTACTTCCACCTTTTGGAAATTGTGATTAATGCTGATATGAACACCACTGTGAAAAATATGTTTGATTCCCCATACATTGCACAGCATTGGCATGAAGATAAGAATAAAATAAATCCTTGATGAATAATAATATCGACCACTTTTATAGAGTTTTACAACTTACAGGAGACTTTTGCATATATTAACTCACTGGATTCTTGCAAAATTTTTCAGGAACACCAGAGCAGGAATTAATATATCTTTTCCCCTTTGAGGATGACAAAGAGAAAAAATGAAATGAAATGAAATGAAATGAAATGAAATGAAATGAGACAACTTTCCTAAGGCTACACAGTTTAATAAGGGTAGAGTTGGAGTTGGGAACCTGATTTTGGACAATTATCTAACACCCCATCTACCATTATCTGAGAAAATTATAGAAAGTATTGAGACATTCCAATTTTTGACAAAATAATGTTCTGCCTAAAGGAAATTATTTCAATGGAAAAAAAGCTGACTTTTAACTTGAGTGTATATTGTTTTCCCAAAATAGAAGACCAATCTAGAATCAAAATTATTTGAAACAGTAAGAATAAACAATTTCAAGATGTTTTGGGGTTCTGACTAAAGAATGACAATTTGAGTTTTATTTGGCATTCAAGGCAGGAAGGCATAAAAGATGAATTACAGTCTCATTATCTGAATATAAATGGAATGTCCCAAATCAAACTGCTCTTTCAAATTCTATGAAGAAATTTAGAAACAAATTAATCTTATTAACCATGAGGAATATCAATAAATGCATTTCAGTGGGGGAGGGTGTGTGGGTGTTAAACTCATATGCAATATTCCAGAGCAGAGAAGCAGGGAGACATATGGGAAACCAGTTCCTGTTAGAGTGGGCAGAATGCTCTTTTGCTTGTGAAGCAGCGCCGGTAAATATTCTACCTGCCAGTCCCTATCTGTCCATAAAGAAAGGTACTTAATGTTAGCGCAATATAATTTTTTCTGCCCTATGTTGTTGTCCCTATAAACCAAGTTAGTTCTTTCTCCCCCTTACCAGATCCTTTTATGTTCATCTTGCAATTCCTCCTGTTCTCCATCCTCATGCACCTCCTTTTGGCTTCTGTGAGCACTGAACAAGGAGTTCTATGAATGGTTAGACACAACAGCTGTCTGGGCCATCCTGCCTAATACTGATATCTAGATCCTGAGTCTGGTCTCTTCATCTCTTGCTAATACCTATGGATTGGCTTGGATGTGCTTGACTCTGACCTTGGCTCAATTGTTTGGATTTATCATTCCAGCAGGACACCTTGTGCCATACTAGGAGTCAGTAAACTCTGGCCCACAGGCCAAATCTGGCCTTCAGCCTCGTTATACAAAAAAAAAAGTTGTGTTGGAACACAGCCACACTCTTTAATTTGTGTGCTATTTATGGCTGAGTTTTCTCTGTAGCAACAGAGTTTACTATTTGTGTCCAAAACGGTATGGCCCACAAAACAAAATATTTAATGTCTGGCCCTTTAGGGAAAATTTTGCTGACCACTCTCTGTGCTAACTGGAACCCCAGATGAGGTATTTTACTTATATTGCTACCTTCTCTGTCCTGACCTTCCAGCCAGGCCCAATGCTACCCATAGCTCTCCTGGCCTTTTCTGAGACAGCAGCAATTCAAGGGGTTATCACAAACTACAAGGCACAGAAGGTAATTAACCACATCCATGTTGACTTTCCATCTAGGGCTATGATTCTAAGTGGAGAAGCATTTTGGCATTGCTTCTTCTGTGTTTCTCCGGTGTCGAAATCTGCAGAAATTGGTTTATCTTCCACTGCCTTTTTTTTTTTTTTTTAACTTTCTAAACCACCCCTGCACCTCTCATCAAATTGTCTTCGGATCATGGATTAGGCCCTTTTGGAGTGTCCAACTCAGAATTTCCTCCAGGACAATAATTTGGGCTTGCAAATTTCTTCTTATCCCTCTCCTGGCTTCTGATAGCTCTTGACTTTAGAGAAATGATCTCAGAAGAAAAGAATTATATTGTCCCAAATTTCATATAATTGTGAAGGACTGAAGGCCAGTTTAATATATTGGCAGCTCTATATTAGTTTTACTTTGGGAGATATTTATTTCTTATACAAAGGAGTGGTCCATTTAAAAGAGGATGTTCTTAGTTGCGGTGGGTGTTTTCTTAGCCTCCCTTAGATTTCACTGTGGAGCAACCACTTGCTGCCCTTTTTGTTATGACTTCTCTATCATTAGGAGTTATACTAACATCTTCATTCTGGTCATCAAAGCAGCCATCATCTAGCTTCCACTCTTTCCCTAACTTCATCTCCAATCAAGAGAGTATCCTAAATCATTCGTACATTCTTTCCATTTTAAATTCTTTCCTCCTAGCAGGAATAAGCAATTCATTTCTTTCTAACTGATGTCCCTTTGCTCCTTAAAAGTTCAGAATTTATCCTTCCAAGATTCTTATTGGTAGAAATCCTTTATATTCAGCTTTCAAGCTTCAGAGACTATAATGAAATAGAATGAACATATCCTAGCCAATTCTACATACTTCTCTTTTATGCCTTGGAATATGCTCCAGCATATCATCTTCAGTTCCCCCTCCTTCACCATTCTCATTCAAAGTTGCCTTTCAGAATTCAAAATTGGCAATGAAGGTGCCACATCTATTTTCACATATGTGTGAATTACTTAGGAAGTGTTTTTCAATCATTTTGAGCATCTTGGTCTTCTCTGTATGAATAGATTTTACATGTCTTCTCAAAGGAGGTTTTCAAGCATTTGTTTCTTTTTTATTGCCCCTCTTCCTGATACAATGCTTTGAACATAGGTCATGTTCCTCTAGCTTAAGATGTAGCTTACAGTCCCAAGTTTGATATATTTCTAGGATGTCATTTCCGTCAAAGAAAGGATTCATTCCATGCCACCTCTGATGATCCACACAGTTTCTGTGTGACCTTAGTCTTTATATCTTTTAGGTTTCATCTCACTTCTACCAGAACTATTACAAAGACCTCCTAAGGTCTTTGGTTGTCTCTAGCTTTACTATACTTTCCATCTTTCTAACCTTGATTGTGGTTGGAATGACTGGAACATTCATATCCACTTTACCAAATCCATACCCATTCTTCAACAATAATCTCATATCTCCATGAGTTCTCCCCAGATTTCCTCATCAAAATTAATCTTTTATTCCACTAAAGCATAGAATTGTATATCTTTACAAGAGTAGTTTTCAAATTCTGAAGAAAACTCCAACAGAGGGACCAATAAACAAATGGAAAAAAGGATCCACTTAATCATTAATTTTGTTGATGCTTTACCTGCCACCCCCCAATTCAGAGCTATGGTGATACTTGGTTGGCATTTGTGGCTTAGTCATTAAGTTTAGGGAAGGTCTCCCTCTTCACTAAATCTTACTAGAATTCCCAAATAGCTCAGGAAGAGAAAGAATAAAAGTAGGACAGTAGAGATTACTTGGGACAAGTCTTAGCTCAACACCCCTTCTCACCAACCCCCCAATCTCCTAGAGTAATGACAAGGAAGAAAAGGATCTGAGGTGTATGCATGACAATTTAACACAAAATAAACCCACCAGCAAGTAAATATGATCTTTTTTTTTATAAGATTATTTCAATTTATTTTTTTATTTCTCTCCCCTTCTCCCCCCCCCCCCCCCCCAGTTGTCTGCTGTGTCCATTCCCTGTGTGTTCTTCTGTGACCACTTCTATCCTTATCAGCAGCACAGGGAATCTGTGTTTCTCCTTGTTGCGTCATCTTCTTGTCAGCTCTCCGTGTGTGCGGCACCATTCCTGGGCAGGCTGCACTTTCTTGACCTTTATAGCTTTCATCTTTTCATCCTGTTAACTTGTGGGAACCGATAGCCAAAGTCCATTATTCATGAGAGACCCAGCGCAGCGCCTTCTACTTGGTCAGCAAAAAATGCACAGCTGTAAATAGGATAACATAAGAAGCTCTCAGTTGTTGAGTTACTATTGTTGAGTTGAACTCTATGGTCAGACCTTATTCTTACCACTAAGCAACTGCAATTAAATTCTTGAGAGCTTATGGGAGTGAGATGCTCTTCCATCTGTGGTGCTTTTCTCCATCATTATGGCCCGTGTAATCTCTGGCCCTATCAGCCATCACAAAGCTCCATTACCAGAATTATCAAAACCAAATGGAGGGCTTCAGAGTGGCTAGAAAAGAAGGAACGTGATGCTCACACATAGGCAAGTGATTGTGTTGTTTTTATTCCTCAAAAAGAGGAAAAGTGAGGCTTGAGCCATTCCATAAATATTGCATGATTTGTAATAACTTAAATTTCTCCATAATCTCCATTATCTACAGCTGCATAAAAATATTACCTCCAAAATTTAGTGGCTTACAACAGTGACAGGTATTATCTCACAGTGTCTGTGAGTCAGGAATCCAGCCATAGTTTAGCTCTCACAGGTGGCAAACAGATTGCCGGTTGAGGTTGCAGTCATCTCCAGGCTGTGGGAAAGGATCTGATTCCAAGTTTGCTCATGTGGCTGTTGGCAGGATTTTGTTCCTCATTGGTTGTGGGATGGTGGCTCTCAGTTCCTCCCTTGCATTTGGTCAGAGGATTCCCTCAGTTCCTGTCACTTGGGCCTCTCCACAGAGCAGCTCACAACATGGCAGCTGCTTCATCAAAGCCAGCAAGCAGGAAGTACCAGGGAGCATAGAGGGACAGAAGTCATAATCTCTTGATAAACAAACCTTGAAAATGACATTCCATCCTTTTTGGCATATTCTATTCATTAGATGTGAGTCGCTATGCTCAGGGGGAAAAGATAATGAAGACCAGGAGGCAGAGGTAAGTAGGAGCCATCTTAGAAGCTGTCTACCATACCCTTATTCAAGTGTAAATATGTGCCTACAGCATTTAGCCTTCCTCCAGTCTCTTATCCCTTTCTTGCTATTCTCATGCTATTCAGGGCTTAGAACAAATACCTGGCACCCTTAAAATCCATGCTGGAGCTTTGTCTACTTCTACAAGCTACAGTCTGGCTAACATTTCACCCCATCAGCTGAACCAACATGCCAAGTTGCTGTTGTGCTTTATTTCCCTTTGGATTTGGGAGAACTTTCAATGCTCAAGGATATGGCTCCAGCTAAAAGCACAGTCATTGTTCCTATTGCAGGAGAGAGTTACAGACCGTGCTAAAATATAAGCTTTAACATTAATACCGTTTTCATTAGGTTTTCCTTCATGAGCAAGAGTAGATGGTAATGGTTTTCTATTATGAGCACCTTTTCACATTTTTTTATTGCATATATTGGATTGCTTCTTACCCACAGTGAAAACTCAAAGATCTATCTGTGTGGAAATGTGTCTCTGCCAAAACAAAGATTTTATTCAAAAGTGACATTGTGAAGAAAGTAACGCTTCTGATAGAGGCATTTGTGTTTCCTCACTGCCTTCAGCACAATGAAATGAAGATTAATTTTACTGCTGTGTAAGCCAAAAATAATATCAACGCTCCTTCCATGCATCGCTTCCCACAGAAGCACACAATAACTCCCTCCCCCCACCCCACTCTCTATGAAGACCCATCTGAGCTCATATCAACTCCAATTTCTAATTCCTAGGCCATCTCTAATGGACTTTTAGGACACGTTACTTCTGCTGCTGCTTCCCAAAAACCAAGAAGTCAGCTCTGGGATATAAGGAAAAGCTCCTAAAACACCTTAACCCAGCTAACGAAAAGATTATTTAAAAATAAATAAATAAATATTGCAATAAACTAGTTTGCTTCTTCACGGATCAGTCCATCCATAGTCCCAATCTAATTAGAGTAATTTGTATTTAAGGAGATATTGATTTTGTATAATGGTTTTCTCCTTATTATACACTTGAAAACATTCTCCTTATTTAACCTGGATGACAATCTTATTAGCCAACCTGTAGAAACTCTTCCTCAGAAATCTACCCTGGCATTGATATTGCAAGGAGAAAAGAGTTCAAGTTGCTGTTGATGGTGTTATTGAATATACAAATAAAACAAAGAAATAGCAGAGGGTCAGGCAAGGAAGGGTTGCCTTTGTCTGGCGTTGTTAGAACTGCTGTGCTGTGGGACTTTTGTTGCTACAATTAAAGTAAGTTTTGTTGGTTTTCTTTTTGGCCGGGCCCCTCCGAGCTCTCTGAATGATAACTCGGTCCATCCCAGGGACAGGTTGAATTGAAAAGTCTTTTTATTTCCATAGGCTTAAGCCAAACCCCTCACAACAAGCTTTTCCAGAGCTGAGCTGGAGCAGGGCTAATGCTGCGGTTGGCAGCTCATGCGCGGCCTGCTCCTTGGCAAGCCCTGCCACCGCTCTTATCCACTTCAGCTGTCTTTTAAAAGCCTCCTTCTCACAAACGACAGAGCTGATCTCAAGGGCCTGAGAAAATAGAAAATTCTCACACTGTGATGGGAAACACTGTCAAGATCCGAAACTCTATAGTGAAGCCTCAGACACCAGTGTGTAGTCACAGATAAGGTAAGGAAAGAGGGCAGTGTGGGAGAAAAAGCAACAAAATTAATATAGATGGGTAAGCTGGGATTATAAATGTTTAGGAAGGAACCAAGACAGATTTATTCTTCAGAGAGTGCACAATGTTCTAGTCATTTCTATGTTTCTCCCCCTCCACATGGCCTTGAGTGGTCTCTTTGTATATGTACATGAATTTTATCCTGGAATTTTTGCCAGGAGTCAAAAGTAGACTCACTTACTAATTGGGAATATTAATATTAAAAGTGAGATCTTATAGTTCCTATACTGTTTGCTCCTGGTAATCAGTTATCTGTTTTTTTTGGGGGGGGGTGAGGGCACAGTATCCTGTTAAAGTCACAGCACTGATGCATTTCACTTGAAATCATTAAATCATATGTTTTAGGATTTCATATTTATATCCCTCTTGAGAGACTTTCATCTATCCCCCTAGATATTTATGATGTCCTTATCACCAAGTTACCTTAAAACTCAAAGGTTGAAGACCAGGTAGTCTACCCACACTAAACGATTAAGATGGGCTGCTGTCCTGTCTGATAGAGTAAAAATGGGATGCCTCACTTTTTGAGGAATGCTCTTTAAATTGTTATAAAATTATATTTTAAGAGCAGATCTCAAAAGCTTCTTAATATGCATGACAATGCACCACACAGCAAGGAGAGCTTTTTAGCTTTCAAATGTTCTGGGATTGCATCTTCCAACAGAAATTGCAATTTCATTAGCATTTACGACTACCCTTCCAGGGATGTTTGCCAAAGGGATGAAAGCAGACAAAAATAAAAAAAATAAAATATACACATACACACAGCAGCCTTCCACAGGCCCACACAAAGGTGCTAATTAGTGATGGTTTTCCTCTATGGGCAATGGCCCAGGACTTGTGACCATAGTCCTATTTCCATTATGTCTAGGAAAACAACAAACACGCTAAATGAAATGAAAAATTTACTTTGTGGGGCTTTATGTCAACTAATGGCCTCCAAGCATATGAGGAGTTATTATGCAGAAGCTTATGAGAAGTTTTATTTTTTACAGAGGAAATTACGCACTACCTAGGTAGGGTGAGCATGAATTTTCCAACAGTGAAGCTTTCTCAATATAGAATAAATTAGTTACAGAGGGAGGTAGGAGCAACATTTTTGTGATTTTTTTTTTTCTCCTTAAAATGAATTCATGTTCACTTACCTACTGAAAACTCCAAATTTTCCAGAGTAGTACTTTTGGTGAATCAATCAATAGCTGCAATGACTATTTATTGAATATTATTCATCCTGTGCCATGTCCTGGGCTTGTTACTGCACTTTATCTCATTTTTTTCTTCACAATAACTCTGTCAAGAAGACTTTATTATCCTCATTTTTCAGTGAGGCTGAATCACCTCCCTAAAGTCACACAGGTAAAATGTGATAGAGACAGCTAGAATCTAAGCCAAGGGCTTTGACTCATCCAAAGCCCAAGTTCCTTATCCATCCAAAAGAGTCATGTAGCGAGACCGTGGTCCCAGATATTGCCCTGGAGCTAGGCAGAATTCGTATTGTCTGAAGGAATAAAACCCTATGCAATATTGCTGAGAAATTTGTAAGCGAATTAATTAGATAACTTAATTCTCCGTTTAACCCAATAGTGTGAGAACACAGACTCAGGGATCCTTAGAACAGAACTATTTATTCAATAAGTATACTGGGCACTTACTATGTGTGAAATACTTGTGCTAGTTATTGAATCTTGCAAAAGGAAGCTTCCCAGCTGGTTTGCTCATTCCTTTTGTCTATGGCAGTGCTTCCGGAAAGGAGGTAGAATGGTAGATTCCATATCTGTAGGTGAAAGCTGAAGGAAGAAATAAACAACTTGGGAAAAGAGAATAAGCTGTGCCATTGAGGAAGACAGGAATGGGATTAGACCTCTGAAAAATATATGAGCAAATAGCTATGCACTGAATTTTGAAAAGGGTAAATTTAGAAAAGGGTGCAAGGCATATTGAGGACTGGTAACACATGCCATTCTAAAGATGATATAAGATGGAGTGATGAAACAAAGTCCCAGAAGTTTAGAGTCCATCATGGATGGCAGCACTATAAAGAGTTATGGAGGCAAAGCCATAAGGTTCATTTGAAGCAGTTGTCACAAATGAGAACATGAATGTTTTCAACTTAATTCCTACCGCTCAGCTCTTATGCAGATCCTTGACTAGTCAGCAGCTGTCTGATCCTGTATAGCAAGACTTGGTTTGAAAGTTACTAACTATACTCACAAAGAAGAATAGAAGAGAGAAGATCTTGTACAGATGAGACACCACACATGTCAGTACTGCAGTCAGCTTAGACTAGAGATGAATCCCAAGGTTGGCTCAAAAGTGACAATTTAGAAGGAGGGTCATGGATGGGGGGGTGATGAGATGTAGGAGAAGACTCTTAAAGAGTGCCCTGCAAATAAGCTATGGAGGAAGTCCATCAATTCTGCACACGTGGAAAGTTTCAGAAATGCTTTGGGTCTTGATCCATTTCTTTGGGTCCTGATCTAGGTGAAGCATGGTCTAAACAGAAATTCCCATGATCTTCATGTTTCAGAAAAATCATAAAACAGACTGCTGACCATAATTGATGGGGCAACTGTTATAGTGACCTTAGTTGCTGCCTACTTTTCCATTACCTTACCATTTCCAGGAATTCTTGTTGATCACACCATTTCATCTCTCCTTCCATCTCCACGCCACACTGTAAGGCATGAGTGAATGAATGGATGAATGTGCTTCCTACACCTCATGCTCTTTCCCCCTCATCCCAACCCATGGGCTCAGAGGAGTGCACTTTGATTTACTCTATTCTGCTCTGTAAACCACCTCCTCATGTAAGTATTTCCTACTCTTCCCCTACTCTCAGGTTCTGCAACATAGAAGCCCAAAGAACTACTTTGGGTGTTATAACAGAAGAGGGTGTGAAGCAAGCCAGGAACTGAAGGACAAATATTACATGACCTCACTGATAAGAATTAAGTAAATTGAGCAGACTCACAGAGCTAGAGTCTGGAAGATAGGTTTACAGAAGACAGAAAGGGAAAAGAAGCTTGTAAGCCAATGTCCATATGGGCAAAATCTATAAGGTGGAAGTGTGTAGTTGTGCAGTAGATAGGCATGACAGTAGTATGGGGATACTAATGGATTGGATGGTGCTGGTTAGTGAGGGGGGGTAGGGTGGGGAGGGTGGGTTGGACTGGGGGAAGGGAGCAGGTGAACTCTGGGGATTTGTGAGTATATGGTTGAAACTACAGCACTGGGAAGGTTCTTTTGACAATATGGCTGGGGAAGGTTACTGGTTTATGGTGTTGGCTATGGAGAACATTTGGGATAGGGCGCACCTGGGGCAGGCTTCTAGGGAGGGTGTGAGTTTCATCTTGTCATAGTGTGTTGAATCAGTGGGTGGAGACCCCATAATGAGCAGGAAGGTATTGGACTCCCAACCTGAGGAGTCCTGCTATGTTTTCAAATAGAGGAGACTTCAAGAGCATAGACAGTGCCTAATAGGGGAGGACAGGCCAATATGTCAAGCCCTCAATGTTGTTGTAAGTAACTATGAATCTTGTTCTTCAAGGAGTGAAGCTTGGTGGTTTCCCTGGGTCTCAAAAGGAGGGGAGGGAGAAATAGAATAGATGGAATTCGGGGCATTTTGGGGGCAATGGAATTGTTCTACATGATCTTGCAATGATGGATATAGGCCATGTTAAATTTCATCAAAATTTATAAAAATGTATAGTCTAAAATATAAATCACAATGTAAATCACTTAGTAGCAATGTTTCAATACTTGTACATCATTTATAACAAATGTACCATCGACATGTAAAATGTTAATGGGGGAAGGAGAAAAGGGAGAGGATATTGGGTATATGGGTATCTGCTATATACTATACATAACTTTTTGTACCCTAAAACTTCTTTGAAGACAAAATGAAAAAAAAAATAAGACACTGGGGGAATAAATGGAAGAAAATGTCACTGTACATACAAGAAAACAGATCTTACAGTGATGAAAGACACAATGTCAATTTTTTAAAATTTTTACTTTTTTAGTATTATTATTTCAAATTTATTTTTAAATTTTTTGTATTTTATTAGTTATTTTTAAAATCATCATTAATATAACATTTTCTTATTAATTGTATTTGGTTATTTTGTTGGCTTCATTTTTTTAAGACATTTTGGATCACAGAAGGGTTACAACTGTGGCAGGGGAGAATCATTGGTGTGGGGTGTCAGTGATAGGGGATGCATGGAAGGAGGTTCACCTGGGACATACCTATAAAGCATATGAATGTGTTCAAGTGTTCATGGGGCACTGTCACAGTGGGTGGAGATTCACACAATAACTGAAGGAATATCAAATTCCCATCCTGGAGAACTCTGCCATATTCTTTAATGGGGCAACAAAAATCCCCTGAGTACTGGGGCAGTGCTGAGAGAAGGAAGATGTACCATTGATGGGCCCTTGATATTGATGACTGCACTTATGAACCTTTACTTTTGAAATTGAAACTTAGCCTAGTATTATAGGGTGCCTAAGAGTTACTTCCTGAGAGCCTCCTTGCTGCTCAAATGTGGTCTCTCTCTAAGCCAAACTTAGCATATAAATGCATTACCTTCCCTGCAGCATGGGACATGACTTCCAGGGATAAGCCTCTCTGGCCCTGAGAGATTACTACCAAACAGCAACTAGCAATGCAACTAGAAAGAGACCTTGACCGAAAGGGGGAAAGGGTAAAGACAAATGAGTTTATATGGCTAAGAGATTTCAAAGTGAGTCATGAGGTCATTTCAGAGGTTATGACACTCACGCATGTCTTAATAGGATCTCACTTGACTGCCAAAGTAAATATTGCCTCAAATAGTGGGGCTTCTGAGGACTCTGGAGACATCAACACTATAGGCAGGGCAGACAGCTCAGGAGTTTGGTGCCCAGTCAGTACGCCCTACTTTGGAATGTATGCTCCCCAGTGTGACAGGGTGGACTCAGTTGTGGTTTCCTTACGCATGGCTCTTCTGTCCCTTCTATTTCAATCTATATTTATTACTAGAGTTGATAGGTGTATGTTCAAGAGACTTAAATCTTCAGGCTGTCCATATATCACTTGGGTCCTGAATCTCAACTGAGTCGCAACACCTACTCTCCAGTTCATTGGACTCACCCCAGACAACTAAGAAGGAAATGATGATGGACAACGACCATCTCAGGGAACAGAGAGAGTCTGCAACTGCTAGCAAGATAGTCCCATCCATCTGCCCCATGGGATGGAAGCCCCTTCTCAATTAGAAGTGGAGTAGGCATTACTATCCCAGAATCCTCAGAATTGGGGAATGAACAGTGGACTAGAGTAGACTTACTATTATTCTACTACAGATTTATTATTATTCTAGCAATGGAAGAACTTTTATCGTTGATGTGGAGGCAGTGGCCATTGGAGGTTCTGAGAGGAGGGAGAGGGAAAAATAGTTATAATATAGGGGTATTTTTGGGACTTGGTAATTGTCCTGAATGACATTGCAATGACAGATACAGGCCATTATATATCTTGTTAGAAAACTGCGTGGGAAAGAGTGTAAACTCTAATCCATGCTTCGTGACAATGCTCCAAAATGTGTTCATCAATTATAATAAATGTACCACACTAATGAAGGATGTTGCTAATGTGGGAAAATGTGGGAGGAGTAGGGAGTGGGGCATATGGGAATCCCTTATTTTTTTTATGTAACATTTATGTATTCTAAGTATCTTTTAAAAAAAGTAAAAAGTATTTTAAAAAAACAAACAACAACAATAAAAATAAAACAGAGGAGGGAAAGAAACTGACCCATAAAGCCAGAACTGCCTTTGGGGGAGGGAGGGGCAAGGGAACAGGCCAGAAACATCTTTAAGTTAATAATTTTATCCCTTTACAAAAGCATGCAAGCTAAAACCTAAAAAGGAAAATGCAACATTTGAAGTTATCCTTGACCCCAGTGATTCACTGGGATTACTAGCTATGCTGGAAGCTGTGCCTGTGAAGCCAAGAGAACTGGAATCATAGAATGCTTAAACCTGGGAAATCACTGACTACTACTGTTATGGTCATCAATTTTTATGACTTTGGGTTGGCCAGCAATAGTACTCACACAGAGATCTTTTGATTTTAAATGCTCTAAAACCAAGCCAAATGCACCTGGGTACACAGGAATAAGCAGAACTGGTGTCAAGGTGCAAGCTTCCTTGTGGTTAAATAGTCGGTGAGGTCATTACAGAAAACTATGGTGATTCACCATGAACATTATTCTATTTTTATGAGGAAATGCTTCTAAGTTAAATGTGTGTGACTCTATCAATAATCTATAAGCACAGTAATTTAAAAGAAACCTGCTCTCATCCCTGGTGAGAAGGTAAGGAAAGAGTATTCAGGGCAGTAATATGACAGCATTGCAGACAATCCCTGCTAAATTCATTGTTTTTTACTTTTTCTGTGGCTACAACTTAACCAAATGAGAAGCATTCTTATGGTTTCCTCATGGTTCTGTGGACTTTGCAAAACTTATGTCTATTTGATAGAAGCCTCCCTTTTCATTGCGGGTCCCAGGGTGGGCACGTCTGAGTAATATCAACTGCAGCATAGCTCCTCCTAAAACATAGCATTGTCTGAGTAATATCAACTGCAGCATAGCTCCTCCTAAAACATAGCATTGTTTTAGGACACAGCTCAAAAAAAAACCATACTGAAATAGTTAAGAAGACATTCATTCACTGAACAAATACATAATGGTGTCTATTGTAAATATTATGCCCAATCTTTGGCACATGGTGTACAGTGATGAACAGATCCATGGGTCCTTCTGATATAGCCTGTGCATTAAATCAAAATTATTTCCAAGAGTACCTAGTCTCCAAGATGGCCAAATAAGTAATATAGGCCCTACAGTCTTTGAATGTTCAGAAAGAATGTGAGACTGAATGTGTATTCAAAGCTGCCTCCAGACAATGTGGAAGATATGCTAATCCAAACTGGCTTGGATGTGAAGAATATGTAACTCACCTGGAGGAAATAACCTATCTGATACTAAGATCTGAAGAACCTAACCAAAGGTCTGTTTACCATCACTGTTAGTCTTCCTAATCCTATATCCTCTGTATAAAAGGGTCTGGAAAAGGCTGTTCGGGGCTCAGTTTTTATTAGGACAAGAGTCCGCCGAGCCCGGCCGGTCAAAATAAACCAACTTCCTTCTCGGTATTCTCGTGTCCTGGCCTTCGATACCACGCATACCCGAATTTCTCCACTACACTTCAACTTCACCAAACTTATTTTAGCCTGAAGGATAGCCATTGAGTGAGCTATTACAAGGGCTCTGATTATCACCATGTGGTGGGCAAAGGTCAGAATCTATAGATTTAGTTCGGGAACTTAGGAAGGGCCCCCTCCCTGAGGTCCCGGTCCATGTAAGTTGAGCCTTAAATGGAATCTATGAAGTATGAGAATGTTCCAAGCACAGGTTCCAGCATGCTGCTCTTTGATGAGGATTTCATTCCTCTGTAATGCTTCTTCACCAGGAACACAGAAAGGTTAAAAGCAAGAGATAGAGAACTCAAGGGAGATGGAGAACTCTTTCTTATTGTAGATGGGTGCATATTTCAAAAGAAATCCCTGCCAATAGCTCCCCTTTTTTCTTTAATTAATATTATAGGACACTTGTCTATCTTCTGCTCAGATCAGTGTCCATGCTCAACATTTCTGGGTACCTTCTAAAACTGTGATAGGCAGGCTTCTGACAAAAATAGCCATTTCCAGGATTTTCTTCCCCCTCTTCCATTAGCCTTTTGCCATGTTGAGTCTCACAAATGGACACAAACCAATCAATCATTCTTATAAAAATGTCAAAATTCATCCTTCCCTACTGTGAAATGAATACACTGACCTTAACACAAATGTAGAAATAAATTTAAAAAAATCTATCACCACCATGGACTCCTGCCTGCCACACTTAGATTTCCACACATTTAAGTTTGACAAGGCTGACATTGCTGAAAAGAATTTCTTGCTTCCACTATTTGAAAGCTGAAAGCAGATAAATATGCCAAAAATTTACTAATAAGAATTTATTTACATAGAGGCTCTGCCTGTCAAATAGTATATATAGGAAAAGCCATTATCTATTCAGCAGGGTAAAATGAAGGAAGGATGGACCTGAGCTGGTGGAAGGATGTTTGTTTTATATTCTTTAAAAACAAACAAAAATGAGTTTCCTCCATCTAGAGACCTTCTAGGTCTCTTCTAATACTTAACCAAGGTGCCTGCTTCATTCAGTGTCAAATTCTTATTTATACAGTTTAGCACTGGTTAAAAGAGGAAGTTCCGAAATTTGCAGACATCAGTTCAAGTCCTGGCTCAGACTTTGGCCAGCTTTGTGACTTTGAGCAAGTTACTTAATCTCTTTAAATATAAATTTCTTCAACTAGGACAGTAATACACACTTCTGAGAGTGACTCAGTGGACATCTCTTGTTTTCATCATATTGGGTGTCCATTTTCACTTCTTTCCATAACAAAACTTAAGTTGTCTTTGGAGGAACACCCTTTCCACTCTCAAGGCACGTGTTTTGGGCGACAACTCCCCTTCTGGTCTTGAAAGGGGATGGGCCATACGATCTCTACCTGGATCATTGGCATACCACAACCCTTTGGTCCTGTGAGTTCTTTCAAGGTTGTCCATGAGATAGGCTGGGGCAATGAAACTCCTATAAAGACTTTTTAAGAGAATTATTGGAAACAGTGATCCCTGAAGTAATTGAGCTGGTAAGAATTACAACTGAAGTTGCTGGGAGCCTAGGAGAAAGTGTGCCCAGGTATGAAGCTACAGGGAAAATCAGAGAAGGGAGTTGGAAAGAGACAGATGTGAGCCCCTGGATGCTGCTGCAGCTTTGGATTTTTGGTTTCATAAGCCAATACATTCTCTTTTTAATATTGGATTTTTGAATTGGATTTCTGAAAATTTTAATTGAAATAATGCAGATTTCTTAATTAATACATGAGTTTTGATAGTTAATTTATAATGTTGGGAGTGCCTGAAACATAGCAAGAACTCAATAAATGGAGTCTTCTATTGTGTTCTGTGTGAGTGTATATATTCCTCTCTTTAGTGCTTGAAAGTTGCCCAAAGAATTAACTAACAGAAAAATAGGCAAGGCCCCAAGCCCACAGCTACTACATCCAGTGATTCAGGGTAATTTTATTCCTGTCTTTAGGGAACGTATTACTGCTTTTGAACTTCTCACTCACTTCTTAGAACAATGTGACTAAAGTCAGCTGAATATCAAAAGAAAAGAAAGAGGAAGGAAGGAAGGAAGGAAAGAAGGGAGGGAGAGAAAGAAGGAGGGAGGGATGGATAGAGACAGGAAGAAAAGAGGAAAGGAAGAAAAGCAGACAGCAGAGAATTGTTTGCCTTCCCCTGTGCTCTGTCTCTGAAGACTGTGGTGTGCCGGAAGTGACCACTGTGGTGAGGGGCATGAGGGGCTGCCAGGCCAGAACTCGGATGGGAAGGTCTGGCTTTGATGCTCTCATTTGACAGAAGAGGATCCCGACAGAGTCCTTAGCCTTCACTGGCCCAGCGCTTGCAGAATGTGAGCAAGGGACGCTACACACTCCCCTTTAGGCCCAGAAAATTTAAGGACATACTAGGTCTTGCTAAACTGTTAAAGGAGACATCATTGTCTCGGAACTCCTCATGTCTTGATTCGGTGAGTCTTCCACACTCCAGGGTTGCCTTCCCTCAATGACCCAGCAGCTACTCCATGTCCAGCACATTCCATCTGCCCCCATCATCTTCTCTATAAAATTCTTTGCTCAGATTAAACATAAAATCCCAATTCCATTCAGGGGAAAACAACTGATAGTAGTTTAAAGAGTTACCCTTTTCTTTGGGATTTGTGTTTTTAAGGGGATCAAAACACACACACACACAACCTAATATGCAAAATTTCTAGAATTTTATCATTCAAGGAGAAAGGAATATTAATTGTGGAGCAACTCCAATGCCCTAGAGAGTTTACCTATGTGATCACATGCAATCTGTATAACTATATTGTAAGGAAGGTGTTTTCATCTGTTTTAAAGATGAGGAAACATTCTTGGAGAATTTCAAAAACTTGCCCAAAGCCGTATAACTCATAAAGGGATGGCATGAAATTGAAGCTGATTTATCAAGATTCTTTCTCTCGATCCTGGACTCATTACTTTCACTATTTTTTTTTTAAGGATTTATTTATTTATTTATTTCTCTCCCCTCCCCCCCCCCCACCCCGGTTGTCTGTTCTTTGTGTCTATTTTGCTGCATCTTCTTTGTCCACTTCTGTTGTTGTCAGTGGCATGGAATCTCTGTTTCTTTTCGTTGCGTCATCTTGTTGTGTCAGCTCTCCGTGTGTGCGGTGCCATTCCTGGGCAGGCTGCACTTTCTTTCGTGCTGTGCAGCTCTCCTTATGGGGCACACTCCTTGCGCATGAGGCTCCCCTATGTGGGGGACACCCCTGCATGGCAGGGCACTCCTTGCGCACATCAGCACTGCGCATGGGCCAGCTCCACATGGGTCAAGGAGGCCGGGGGTTTGAACCACAGACCTCCCATGTGGTAGACGGATGCCCTAACCACTGGGCCAAGTCTGCCGCCCTATGACTGTCACTATTGAAGCATCACACTGACCCTACCATGATACTAGAAGGCAAGATTCAGAGACCCAGCACCAGGGATGATTTGGAGGCAGGACAGAGGGCAGCAAAGTGAAAAAGTCGAATTTATCTGAGGAGATGAATTTTGAAATCTAATAACAGGATCCACCACAGCACATTTTTTTTCAACTGCTGTTAAAATAATTTTCTAAACTGCATACCAGCACCTAATCAGTTTGGTCTCTCTGTTTCTCTTTAATATTATTTTAGCTTCCAGCCTTAGATGGTTGTTGCGGGGAGGGCAGGGATAAAAAAGATGCACTTGTCCTCTGTACTCTCTTTTCTGCCATTCCACTTTCTCACACTGTAGTCTTAACTTAATCAGCACTTATGAAAAGAGAACATTAATCCTGGGGAAAGGGACATTGTTCATGGCCAGACAGTTTCAGTATTGCCTCTAAAGTGAAGCGTTTTGTGCTGGGAGATGAGTTTTGCCCCTTGGGACATGGTAATTCCTTGATGTGAGAACAGAAGAGGGGACAAATTTGCCACGAATTGGACAGATGACAACTGGTCCCGGAAAGGCCTGTCAGAAACTGTAGAAAATTCTACACCCCAACTGAGCTCCTGTTCTAGAGAGACCAAAAAGGCACCACTGCATATGTATATGGTCATGGGGGATTGTGGGAGGAGAGGGGATGAGAAGGAGGAACGGGGAGGGGTAGGAAAAAGGAGAAAAAGGAAGGATGAGCTTCCCCATTCCTTGCAACAGACCAGTCTCTTGTGCCTGGGAGTGTAAAATTGAGTAATTTACTCATTAGGAGTACAGTTATTGTTTATAAAGCACTTGCTAAATCCCAGGTAACTTGTTAAGTGCTTTCTGTAAGTTTCTCATTGTTATCTTTACAATACACATAGAGTTAGGTACTATGTCAGATGAGGAGGATGAGGTTTACAGTTTAAGCAACTTGCCCAGGACTTACCTTGCTCTGAATCACCACATTATGCAATCTCCTGAGTACCTATTATATATCAGGCTCTGGGCTAAGCCCCCAGGATAAAAACATGATCAAAAGAAGTTTCCAGAACTCTCAGGCTAGTGGAAAGAATAGGTGAATGAACCAACCACTTTAACTTCAGCACTGAACACAGTGCCAAACCATGGGAGACATCCAATGTTTATTGAATGATGGGTGGATGGATGGATGGTGGATGGATGGATGGATGGAGTATAATGCAGTATGTTAGACTAATAAAGGTAGGCATGGGGTGCATTGAGAACACAGTGGAGAGAGAACCAAGCCCAGATAGAAAAGATAATGTTGAGCTCTTTGTTTTGTTTTTATTTGTTACATAATATATTTAATTCATAGTAGTGTAATCATCAGTATTTGTCCTTGCGTGTCTGGCTTGCTTCACTTAACATAATGTCCTCCAGATTCATCCATGTTGGCATATCTTTTATGACTTTATTTCTTCTTACAGTTGCATTTGAGCTGAGTTTTGATATATGTATAGAAGTTCCCTAGGTGGTAACTATGGGCATTTAAAGATTGGTTCTAGATTATGATTCCATAATCACTCCAGCAAAACATCTCTGAACTTTCTCATGTCTTCCTGAGAACCAAAGACTGTAGGGAAAAACCAGGTCCCAGTCTACTAACTCTCCATTTGCTCTCTCTTGCCAGAGCTCTGCCATGCCTTTCTTTGATGTTGGTTTTCTTCTTTCTCTCCAATGTGGGCAGAACAGCCCTCAGGAGTGGTATATATCACCCATGAACCTGGTATACATGTTTCTTAGACTAAGGATCACTAACCTCTTAAAAAGAGAGTATTAAGTTTCAGGTTCCCATAAGCAACCATTAAAAGATTAATAACAATAATTAACAAAGCAATGACAATAAAAAGAGACCTTGCTTACATTACACAGTGCTTTATAATGAGCAATTGACTTCCGGTATACATTATTTGATGATAGATCCTCACAGCCCTCTGGGAGGGACAAAGCAAAAATCCTTCTACCATTTACATGGTACTCAGAAGAGATGAGAGAAAGTATCAATAGTAATGAATGAACACCCCAATCTAATTGAGCCCCTACTGTAACCTGTAAGTAGGTGTTTATGTTCTCATATTTGTCTGAGAAAACTCAGGTTCAGGCAGGTTAAGCAATTTATTAGAAGGCACTCAATTTGTAAATGGGAAAGCTGAGACTGAAAACCCCTTTCTCTGATCCTAGGTCCAGTGCTTACTGTATTTCAATATCTTGCTTCTTCATTCCTTGAGAGATTCAAAGCAAGAGGACTAAGTGGCCAAACATCCCAACCCCTTAGAAGTTTACATTAACTATTACAAATGCTAGGAGTCTCTGTAGTCATTAATCTGCAAGCCACCAAGGCCTAGCCAAACCTGCCTGAAGACTGCAGATGCCAATCTAGGGTCAGCTGTTGGCAAAATTATGAAGTATTTGAAGTTTCAAAGTATGTAAGTTTGTCTTGGCCTTTTCAATTGCCTTTCAGGACCATTTTCTCCCTTTTTTTTTTTTTTTTTTTTGCAGATTCCCCCTTTAAACCCTTCTTGTTCTTCATTGTTATCCTAGGTGATTTTAACAATGTATTACTCCTTAGGAATGAGGGGTGTGTGGTTGGGTGGGTGTGAGAGAAAATGATTGGGAGGAGACTCCTTGATGCTTCTTAGATTCATGCCACATGTGAAAGTAGCTTCCATTGCCATTTGCTAATTATATACCTCACATACAAAAATCCACAACCAATCTGATCCCTCATGATGAGAGCAGAGGCACCTCAAAAAAGGAGAAACCAGTTCCAAATATACCAACAGCACTTGGACTTTTTGACGGCATTCACTGGGCAGAAATGCTACACCCTAAGGCCTAGGGCAAATAGGAGCAGAGTGGAAAATTTGGGTCAGACATTCCCTGAGGACCTGGAATGTCTTCCTTGGCAGTGAAAATAGGGTCCTGTAAAAGCAATGGGAAGTAATACATTTGCCAGTATAAGTGAAGAAAGAAGAAACCAGAAGAGCCATAGCAAGTTGGTCGATTTGGCCCAATAAGAATCCTCCGGGAAAATGGAAGATATTGAAGGGCTGGAGCGGCGGAGTAGTATAATCAGATTTGTGATTCTGAAGATCTTCCACTGTAATATGAAGGGAGAATAGAGACCACTTAGGAGCAGACTGTGGCCACAGCCCAGATAAAAGATGATGGGTTGGACATGACATTGTGCATTTTTCAAGGCCTATGGAACTGTATAACACACAGTGCAAACCATAATGCAAACTATAGACTTTGGATAGTAGTGATGCTGCAATATTGGTTCATCAGCTGTAGCAAGTGTACCACACTAATCTAAGATGTCCATAATAGGGGAAACTATTTGTGTGGGTGTGTGTGGGTGTGGGGAGGGGGTAATATGGGAAATCCCTATATTTTCAGTGAACTCTTTCTATAAATGTAACTATAAAATTTCTTTTAAAATGAAGTTTAATATCCCAAAAAAAGATGACAGGGAACATGAACAAAGGCAATGACAGGGGCCACTGAGGAAAGAAGAACCTCAGAGAGAGATGGCGGGAGGGTTGTTCCCAGCCTAGATATGGGGTCAAGGGCCAGGCGAAGTAGGGCACTCATTCTGAGAAATGAAGGTGGAAACAATCATTAGGGGAGACAGGCCCGACAACATGTTTGACCGGCTTCACCAATTGCCCAGTGTTTGCAAGCAGGTGAATGAATGACACAGCGTGAAGCAAGGAGGAGGTCTCTGGCACTCAAACCAGTTTTCTCTGCTCCCTTGTCCAGATGAAGTTAGGGTTAACACCTCTGGTCTCATAGGACCAAAAAAGGCCCTTTCACAGCCAGGTCTGGTCACAGCCTCTGATTTATGTCCTGTCAGGAAGATCTATTTCCCCAGTAATAGTCATGTTTCCACTGGTGATTTCCTTCCCCCTTGGGACCCTAGATTGCAACTAGCTCTGCAGCCTCCTGAGGCATATCACCTAAATGTTCCCCTTGGAAATTGTTCCTGCAAATATTCTCAATCAAAACCCAATAAAGTGTCTGAGAGCTTGTACTACCCTGGAGGCTGGAAATTGCACACTAAAATCATATCCCAGCATATTAAACAAAAGGCTGACTCGAGCTCCATCCCAACAATAAGAATCTTTGGAATTATTGGAATTACATCTGGGCCTTAATCAACTCAAGGCACACTTGGTTATTGAATGAAGACTGTTTATCTATAATCTTGAGATATTTAGAACACTAGCACATGTTTGATACACTAAAAGTGTATTGAGAGCAAGGGGGGAGGGTAGTGGTTTGTGAAAAATGAACATTCAGAGAATTTCTTTCTTTTCTAGGATTTTGTAGAAATCACATTATACTTAATACATCAGAGCTTCAAGAAAGCAGATATTCATAAAAGCTACCCCTCCAAAATACTGATTGTTCTTTTAGAAAATTACCTTCTACTATTGTATTAATTACAAATTAGATTATGCTGCTGTAACAAAGAGTAACAAACAGTCACCCAAGCAAGATAAAAGCTTTATTTGTCTCTTGAGATCTACGTCCAAGCTGGGGGATGATCCAGGTATCATTTAGAGACTGGATTTCTTCTGCTTTGTTGTTCTCTCATTCCCTTGAGTGTTGTTCACCAGATGGATGAAGCTGAGTCTTCAGCACCATTTTTATGTTTCAGCTTATTGGAAGGGAGAGAGAGGAGGTGGGTATCGTCAGTTAGCTCCTGAGGATGTGACTTAGGAGTTGTACACATCACTTCTACATACATCACTATTCACCAGAAATAAGTTATGTGGCAATATCTAGGTGCTAGGGAGCTGGAGAATCTAGTTGCTAGTTGAGTGGCCATTTGCCCAGCTAACACTCAGAATATTAGGGAACAATGAGCAGTTTCTGTCAGAATGCGTCATTCTTAAACTTTACCTTGCAAGGCTTTTTTCTCTGGGCTCTAACTGTTTGAACTGCGTCTGGATGTCTCCATGCTGTCTCAAGTTTTTGTAAGCATGCTTCTCTCTCTCTCTCTCTGGAAGCCTTTGCTTTCCCTCTCAACCAGTTTAACCCTTGTTCATCCTCTAAAATTGTACTCAGATGCTACCTCCTGCAGGAGAGCCTCCTCTGTGCCCTGTTTTTCTCTCCATGTGTAGAAGATGTTCCTCCAAGAGCAACCATGCTTAATGCTATAGCATAATATACTGTAATTTCTGTACCTCCCACTAGGCCAGGAGTTTCTCAAGCCAAGCTGCACTCTACAGTGGAGCCCCATCACAAACCAATTAAATCATAGTCTCTGTGTCCAGATGCCAGGGACCAGGACTGAAAATATTTTCTCCAATGATTTACTGTGCAGCTAGGATTGGGAACCACCAAAGTTGCTTAAGGGCAGAAATTTTCCTTCTGGACCATTAACCACAAAGTAGTGTCTGGTATCGTATTGACACTCAATAAATGTTTAGTGATTGAACAAATGAATGAGAAATGGTTCCATGCATATATCAGTTAAACTAGACCCCAAACAGGAATTAGCAGTTGATATCATTTTCTTGAACACAGAATATTAGTGCCAGAAGGGACCTTTGAGATGATAGAGATTCATCTTGTCTGACAGATGGGGAAATATAATCCAGAAACCTCATCATGAATTCATAGCAGAGAAAGGCCTCTAGGACCCTGGATGCCAAGCTTATAGAACAATATACTGTAAGACACCATGATTTTATGTATCTACACACAATTTTAAGCATAGAAAAATTTCTCTTGCTTCATCTTTCAAAACAGAGCCGAGCTCCAGCTACCAGACCCCACTGAGTTGAAATGGTAACATTTCCTATTCTCTAGGCTTGTGATCATTTCAGAATGTTTATTCCTTGTTTGGAACCTGCTCATTATGCCATTCTACTACATAATGAAGACAAATGCCCACAGTTTAGCTACAGATTTGGTTAATGACAAGATGTATAATAATACAAGGTAATAGGCCAGGCCATTGCATTCTAATTAAATATTTTTGTCAGATTCTTTCCCTCATTAATCTTCTTTTATTCTCCATGCTTTAGGGCAATTTTGCTTTCTACCTCGAGTATACGAATACATGTAATTTTAAGAACAGAAAGAGTCTCGGGGTTTTTGTTAGAATTGGGTTTCTCCTGTATCTGTTTATCTGCAGATGAGCCATTGAGTTTAGGAGCGAAGACATTACACATCACCCAGACAAGGCGTCTAATTGGTATGCTAGCCCACGCAAAGCTATCTGATTGCACTCGGTAACTGGCAGGGACAGAAAGCATTTCCAAGGGAAATAATATCTCGCTGTGAATCTGGGAATATCTATGTAAGAATTGAACAGTAAACACTAGCCTTAATTTTAATGTCAGACATTATGCAAAACTTTCAAAGATGAGGGCTCCGATATTCAAGGCCACCCCGCGGGACAGCAATGCTATTGGAAGGCTGTTACGGGAGTCAATGTCAAATTTCCTACTGCTTGGGGATGCAGTCAGAGTTTTGGAGCATCGACATTTCCAGATCATCATTTTCTCTTATAAGCAAATGTATTTACCTATTAAGAACGGTCGAAGACTAAGATTCCACAGGCTGTCTGGTTGCCAGTAACAACCCTTTTAGGAAGAGCTTTGATAGGACAGTATTTAGGTTCTAATGGCCCTTAAAAGCTGCAAGGTGCAAATGTGAAACGATGAAATCCAGACCAAAATGGCCATTTGCAGAATGATCCTTGCAAAGCTGCCGAGAGATTTGGCGGTTGATGAGGCATCTCCATCAAAATGTGCTCCAGAAATGCGTTCTCCATAATACCTGTTTCATTTAATGGTGATCATTCTCACCCTCCACCCACTTTCCCACAACTAAAGATGATTACTCTGACAGCAAGCTGTATCTCACCCATCATTTTCTGTCAATTTTCTTGCCTCTGGAAAGGATTCTGTTTGGGTTCGTAGATTAATTCTCTAGGCAAAACACTTGCCTCCTTTTCCTGCTATTTCTGTTCAAAATAGATATCCTGGGAGAGTTAACTGAGCAAACAAAACTTAGGCTATGATTTAAATACAACACACCAGTTACAAGTTTTGAAAATGTAGAAAGTAGAAATGTAGACTACAGGGAGTAGAAAACCATTCAAGGACGACTTTCCCACGGAAGCACACATTAAACACGAAGCATTGTGTGAATTCAGCAATACTTACCTGTTGGCTGAGGAACAGATTACTGCTCAACCGCCCATTCAAGAGTCTCAATTGATGTCCCATCAGCATTTGCAGCAGGAGATGTGCATACCTGATAGACATTAACATCAAAGAATGCAAAGGAAAGCATCATCACTCAGCAGTTACACAACCACTAATGAGCGATTTTTAGTAGCCAGCTGGTAGTCACCCTTTTCTGATGCCACTACAGGAGCCCCGCATGATATTCAAAATATTGCTTGAGAGTAAATTCCTGGAATCAAGAGATTTCACATAAACTTTCTCTAATGGCATTTCTTTGGTGCCCTTCTTTCCAACACTGAGCATATTCAACATCTATGAAGATAATGAATCCTTAGTGCCTAAGACTTCATCCCTCATCAGCTGAGCTGGGGAAATGTCTTGACCTATGCAAAATATATTGAGTGATGAAGGCAGATGTGACATTTTAAGGAACAACGGGGCAGGCTAAAGGCAATAGGAATGGAATTCAGCCTCATTTTGAAATAGGAGACCAGTTCCAACCGCAAAGTCTTCATCTCTTAATCAGTGGTGCTCCTAGGAGGCTGCCTCCTTTTAATTTCTTCTCCCCCCCCCCCCCCGCAAGGCAATCAATTATCTGGGGAAATCTAACTCTGAGACACTAGAAGAAAGTTTTGTTGCTGTTGTTAGATCACGAGGACTACATTTAGATATATCAGTTAAATTTAGTGACTTAAATTGAATGCTAGTAAGTCCTCAATCACACTACTCAAGGTAGGGTAAATACTGGCATGCGAAGAAGGGGTACAAATAAAAATAGAAATATATTGAGAATGAAAGAATGCATGTGAATGTGGGTTTGATATACCAAAGAGTGAAACTGGAAGTACGTTGAGCATTAAAGGCCACTTTTAAATCTTGTCCCAGTGGCAAGGTTGATGACCACGGTATGACTAAAATCTGTCCAGAGGCACCAGACGGATGGAAGCTCTGTACTGCAGTCCCATGATGATGCTGTGGTCAACGGTAGGGCATTTTTCTCAGAGGCCAAAAAAGTGGGCAAGGAAAAATTTCATACCAGAAGTGTGTTTCATTCCTGAATCCTCTTGAATGTCTGGAAAAAGGAGAAGAAATTTGGTAAAAGGGTTACGTGTATTCTTTCTCATTCTCTCTCTCTCTCTCTCTGCCTCTCCCTCTATCTCTCTCACACACACATACACACACAAAGATGCACATACACACCATTCCCTGGAAAATTATTTTGGCAAAATGTTACATTCCTTATTCCTCTAATCCTCTTTTAGATATTCATCTAACAACAATCTAAAAAATTCTGTATGAAGAAACCCATTTTACTCACATAAGCCAAACTTATCTGACCATAGATCTTCCTTTCTTTTGGCAGAACATCTACAAATACCCTATTAATCTTGTGTCCTGCTGAAAAGATGCTTTCTCTTGCCCCAATCACTGCCTGCTTGTTAAATCATTGATTGCTCACTGCTCTTTCTCATTGTACTATCCTCTGCCCCATTTCTCTTGCCTTTTTGGAGTCTCTCCACCGTCACACCTTTGACTACTCTGTACTTTATCCTGTGGGTTTAATCTTCTTCATTATGTGGCTATTTCTTTCATCACCCCTTTGTCACTTTTCAAACCTAGGTTTCTTTTTTTTTCATGCCTCTATCCTCTTTTCAAGGTCAGAGAGAGTTTTCTTCTGAGCAGGCTCTAGAGTCCCAGTAAAGCACCTTGTTCTTCAGTCACCATTTACAGTTCTCTGCCTCTGCTAACCATTCTTTCTCAATGGACCTTTTTTAAAAAGGGGAATTAGAAAATATTTTATTTTATTTTATTTTTTAATATATACTTTTTAAATTTATTTCTCTCCCCTCCCCCAGTTGTCTGCTCTCTGTGTCCATTTGCTGTGTATTCTTCTGTGCCCGGCTTGTACTCTTGTCAGTGGCACCTGGAATCTGTGCCTTGTTTTGTTGTGTTATCTTGCTCCATCAAATCTCCATGTGTGTAGTGCCATTCCAGGGCAGGCTGCACTTTTTTCCCACTGGGCGGCTCTCCTTACTAAGCACACTCCTTGTGCATGGGGCTCCCCTATGCGAGGGACACCCCTACGTGGCACAGCACTCCTTGGGCGCATCAGCATCGCGTGTGGGTCAGCTCATCACATGGGTCAGGAGGCCCTGGGTTTGAACCTTGGTCGTCCCATGTAGTAGGCGGATGCCCTATCCATTGGGCCAAATCCACTTACCTTAATGTCTTTAGAAATATTGCTTTTTCAGCAGAGTGCTGTGTTAGTTTTTTCTAAATATTTCTTTTCTATCACATTTCTTTTTCTTTTTCACCCATGTTTTTATCTTTATTTTTTCCATTCCAAACCTTGTACCAGAGACTATTTTTGCCTCCTTCTACATTATATGCCTGCCTTTTAAAAAATTCACAAAACAGTGTTGCATACATGCAAATAAATCATTGTAAAAAATCCCTCCACATACTTTACTTGTGACATTTGATTTGGCTGGTTTCGTATGGAGAACTTCTAACTATATTTCTTTAATCCTCTTTAATGAAATCTAATATGGCTTCCTATATTCCTTCGTATTCATGTAAATTATTTGGTACCTTATAAATTGTAGGATTTTTATTGCTGTGCCTAAGTGCTCTCAATTTTCAGAGTGTTTTGTTTTCTTTCTGAAGTCAACATCCTATAACAATTTAAGCCTCATCATCTCCATTTTCTGAATTTCTTAGCAATCATGTAATCATACAACCTTAGTAATCATATAATACAAGCATACATAGTAGGGGTCATTCTTCCCTAAAACGTTTACTTTCCAAATGTACTTGATATGTACATTTCATACTATAGTCAGCATATAGCTTTGAAGGGCCTATAGAGAGGATATTTTTTTTAAATAGAAAATTATTTTATGCCTTAGAAAGAAAATGATAGTCATAGTTACCATCTATTGAGCATTTACTATGTATTACCAAGCACTTTGCACTTTTCATACCTTATCTCATATAGTTCCTATAACAACTTTGCAGTATGGACATTTTTATTCCCGTGTTATAGTCAAGAGAATAGACTTCCATGGAGATAAAGCAATTTGGCTAAGGTTACATAGTTTTAAGTAGTCAATGTGGCATTTGAACTCGGCTCTACCTGACTCCAAAGCTTTTAAGTACTGGGCCTTACTGCTCTATCTTTATGTGAAAATCACAAGTTATTTCCGTTAACGCGTCAGTACAACAACTTCAGTGATTATACGGAGTCTTCAAGTCATTTTAAGTATGGGACTGTTCTAACACTAACAGCTCTGGAGTTGCTGTGTATATCCTCTAGTAGGGGTGACTTAAGTTAGGTCCTTATGGAATGGTACCCAACAAGCACAGGAATAGGTTACACGGCAGTCCAAGCATGTGGTCTGATTACATGCACCACACAAATACACATACACACACACAAGAGAAAATTGGATATATTGGATATATTGGATTACATAACTCAGAAGTCCAATAGTATACTTGGCTCCAAGCATGAATGAATGCATAAATAGTACATAACCATTTGTAAGGAAGGTCTCTCTCTCTCTCTCTCTCTTTCTTTTTCTCATCTCTTGGCATAGCTCTTTCTAATTTAGATTTCTTCTCAGTCAGGCTTTTTTCTAGTAGCAAGATACCTAGTGGTTTAGTATCCCTAATGGAAAGAGAGCTTCTTTTTCCTTACTGGGCCAATAAATAGGCTTATAATTGACTGGGACAATGTAGATGATGTCTCCATCCATGGACAAGCAATTATTTTGTCCAAGGAATAGAGTATTTTGATTGTCCAGACCTGAACCCTGTGTTTATCCCTAGAGTTAGAGGGGAGAAGTGAGTGTCAACCCAATCAGAACCACATAAACTGAAACAAATGTCTACTACTTTTTTAAAAATCAGAAGTAAGAGAGATCCACAATAGCTGAGAAATATAAATGCAAGTTTAATTCAAACATGAGCTACTATACTAGGTTTCTTAGACTCCACATGACAAAGGGTGAGATCAGACATTTAGTTCTACTAGGAAGGAACAAAGATCTGTAAGGGCAAGGAGCCAGGCATTCACTAATTCATTATTTATGCTTTCATTCATTCTCCAAACACCTATGTCCATTCATTCTACCACTGTGTAGTGATCTATTATGGGTTAAGCACTGTTAGGTGCTGGGTATATAAATGAGATCCTGTAGTTTCCTCAAAGAATTCACAATGCAGAAGGAGAGAAAAGTCTCAGTCAATAGCTTTACTTCAAGGTAAGTACACTATTCCATTTTCTCCCAAGGTGGGCTCCTCTGGCGGCCATGCCCTCAGTCTGAAAAGGATTTTCTAATACATAAAACAGCTCATGTATTAGGAAAACATCATTATCAACCATGCACCTTCTTCACTCCTTGGAGTTTGTATGTTCTCTCTGGGATTCTAACAAGTTTCTTCCTCCTCCGTTAGGTATTCTAAATCTAAACATATCTAACACTACTGTAAGTGAAATAGAAATGGGGCACAATAATCCAAAATCACTTCTATTTGGTATTGGAGTAAGTGGCAAAATAGAATTTAGCTTGGATTCAAATACAGGCTTCTCTAATTACTCACTGTGGGGCCAAAGAAAAAATCTCTGGACCTCGGTTTACACATCCATAAAATGGGGACGATAATATTCAGAGGGCTGCTGTGAGAATTAAAGGAGATATCTTATGTAAAGTTCTTATAAAAGAACATGGCTTATAGTGGGGACACAACAGCTAGTAGTTGTGACTTTATATATAGTGGTTTTTATTATAGTCATATTTAGTATGTTATTGTTGAATTGAAGCTCAGAGAAGTCCACTGGTTTACCCAAGTTTCTCCAGCTTGTTAATGGCAGGGTCAGAGCTCAAACCCAAATTTTCTATCTGTTATATGAAGTCTTTTCCCTGGACACCACAGTGTCTTGCCATCATGTAATTTTCATTCCCAGTCGTGCTTGGCTCCAACTAGTCTGGAAGATTATTCGTTTTCTCTTAGCCCATACCTGCTGGGAAGGTGAGTGTAGCATTGAGAAGAATAATTACCGTTGACATTTACAGAATATTTTATACTTTTTAAAGGTTCGTGTGGATTAAACATTTGCTATGGATACTCCACTCATAGATAATCAAAGCTGGATTTTTTATGTAAGTTATTAGATATGACTTCAGCTTGCATTCTGGGAGACCCACAAACTAGTTTGTTTAGTTTAAAGTGCATTCATTGTCATGAGTTTCAGGGTACTCAGGAAGCCAAAAGTGAAAGTTTGGTTTACATATTTAGAGAAAGGTGGGTTTTCCAGGGATTTGCTTTGTAGATGTGTGTGTGTGTGTGTGGAGGGGGGCAGTGGGTGAGGAGGGAGGAACCTGAGAAGAAAATAGGAATATAGGAATGTCTTGTAGAATTTAAAGTGTTGCCAGTAGCCTGACAGGCACTTCCAGGAGGTGGGAATGACTCCCTGGGAAGCCCAAGAGCTCTGACTGACCCAGATGGAGGCACCTTAGGAGACTAGAAGGATGGGTGGTTGGCAAGAAGTTCCCTCCTGTGGAGTGGCACAGCACCCACTGCCCACCCTTTCTTTGTATGAGGCAATTACACAAAGCTCTTGGTACACAGTGATTAACACATACGGTTATTAGAATACCTACATCATAAAATTGCATGAAAATAAAATATCTTAGTACAGTGCACGTATGTAGGAAGTGTGTAATAATGGTAACTATGTTTAATACTAGTTTATTATCATTATCAGGTGAAGCAGTAGTCACGTGTACAGCTAGTTCTCAGGCCTGGGAGAGTGTCTCCCGCCACCGCCACTAGAGGGCTCTGCCGACGCCTGACTGGAAGCTGCTTTCTGGGATGCGGTTCAGCGTGGGCCCTAAGATGCCAAAGGACCCAATATTCTTGGAAGTTAGTGAGTTTGGTAGGGGAAAGAATGGTCCAGGGCCTCTGCTACAGAAAACATCAGTCCTATCCCTGAAGGATGCTGCCAACGTAAGTCCTGCACCAAATGGGAGTTCCTTGAGGACAGGTCTGCTGTCAGGGCCTGGGACAACATTCCATGCACAGCAGGCCCATGAACAAGCTGTGGCTCTTGGAAGATTTTGCTCTTGGGAGCTGCCACACACCTGGAGCTGGGCCCACAGGAGTCACCACCTTAGACTCTCCTTTACCAGAAGTAATTGCAGAAACCCCAAGGTTTCAGTGCTATCGGAAATACTTTTGTACAGAAGCTCCGGCCTACTCCTTCCTCTTAAAGACATTCCCTCCTCTTGTTCCCTAGAGGCAGGTGAGTGTGTGTATATGTATTTCCATGTACCTGGGGTGGGTTGGTAGGAAGCTGAACAGAAAGAGTTCATCTCCCATCCAACCACCTGCACAGGGAGCCTGGGAGGGGCTGAAAGCCCAAATCAGGGTGGCACCTTGAGACTGCTGAATATAGCCTAAATTATAACCTGGCTATAGGTTCCTGAGGTGATGAGTGCTCCAAGAAAGACAGGGTTCCATTAAAGAAGGAAATGAGCGTCCTTGTGTTCTGTTTGATGGGAAATAACATTAGCATTCCACAGGAGATTTCAGAAAGAACTTAGCTGTGCACTGAATTATCCAGTATCAGGGGTCGTCAAACTTATTGACCATCTGAGCTGTGCAGAATAATCTTTGTCAGTTCTGGAATAATAAGCCTCCCACAAACTTTTAAGTGTTTTTAAAAATTACATTACTAAAGAGTCTTTCCACCCTTGCTCTCTACTTTTCTTGGCTTTCGTGAGTTGAGATTTCTGAATCAGTACCTTCTGTGGTCTTGGACACAAGACTACCAATCTGAGTCTTGACTTTTCCACTAGTGAATAAATAATAACAATAATAATAATAATTATCATTATATCAAAGTGGGCATTATGAGCATTAAATCAGAAAATGACTATAAAGCCTTTTTTAGTTTAGCAATGATAATAATAAACTTTATTACATACTTTCTGCATCCTATGTAATGGGCCTACTGCTTAAACCTCACAATAACCCTCAGATTAAGCTTTATTATTATTGACTTTGTTGTTGCTATTATCCTAATTTGACAGATGAAGATACTGAGGCTTTGAGAGGTAATTACATTTGTCTTTAAAGTGTTACAGCAAGTAAATGACTTCCTAATGCTAAAGAGCATGCACATAACCCCTTTGCTATACTTCTTCAATATATTCAATAATTCTTCCATGCAGCAAGTGATTACTGTGCACCTATTATGTGCAAGGCACTGCAAAAAGTCTAATTGTGAGTCTCCAGTAAAACGTTTTTGTTCCAAGGGGCAGATTATTAATAGTGTGAAGCACAATAATTGACTTAGCTATTGTCCCTGTTGTTTTAGAAACTGGAAATTAGAAAGTGACATCACGAAAGAGGAGCAAATGAAACACAGAAAGAGTTTGCACCACAAGCTCTAGCTTTCTGCCTGGGTTCTCTCTCTACTGTCATGGGTTTATATCATTTCCTTGAAAAGATTCTGGGGATAGATATCAAGTCTAATTCCCCTCTAGGTCTAGCCTACTGGCAAGTCTTCAAAGACATTTGCTGTGTTAAATTGAAGTGTGAACATGTTTGGCATCTGTGTGCTGCAGCTCTACTGGGGTCAAGACTTTCAAGAAACCGGCCAGGGAATTTATGAATTGGCACAGATGACCATTTCCAAATTAGGAATTGCACTTGGGTGGTAACAAAAATCTACAGCCCCATGCCTTCTGCCATGGATAGTTCTATATTGAGGTGAAATTGAGCCTTGCTGCAGTCTCCAGGGCACTTGTGCCGTGTTCAGCAGCAGCCTCACTGGGGGCTCTGGCAAAGTAGAGGACTATTTGATACAAAGATCCAAGAAATTCTTCAGTGGGAGCACTGATTTAAGCAGAAAGCCTGCATCTTTAAGAACCTGGGTCCAAGGACAAACTGCCCACCTGTTCTCCTAACGTGGGGCCTCAGCTGCGGGCTCTGCCTGTCAAGCAGACACCACCTCATGACAGAACAGAAGGATGATTAACGACAGGGTGGCTGAGTTCAAGACTGTGACCTAGCAGGACTGCGAAAGCCCTCCTGGTCCCTGCCACTCAAAAACCAGAATGTGAATGCTCCTGTTCACCAGGATGCCTTTTTAATGGCACCAAAATTTGATGCCTTCTGAGGCCCTATGGTTGTTTTTTATTTTTTTTTTAACCAGGGTAAGTATGGAAATTGTCCCACTTTCCTGATGTCTGTGGAAGAGTAATCTGTTGCTTTCAGAACAAAAACTAGGCCCTGGTAAAAGTTCTGGCAAAGGAGAGAGGCCTGACTGCATATCCTGAACAGCAAAGCGAAGGTTTCACCCCTCTTACTTCGGGGTCTCTGCTGCTGACCTGCTCCTCAGTACCTGTGCAGAATGGTAGTCACCATATTCAGATCCGATCAATTAGGACCAACCTCTTGGGTGTCACATAGTCAACCTTACAGACAAGCTGAACTAAACAAGCAGAAATTCATCATGACTAGAAGGGAGAAAAAGTTATTACTTCCCAATTAGCAGCCACGCAGCAGGAAGCTTATTAACTGTCTATAGTGGTGAGCCACTGTCTGGCAATAACATCTCACAAAATATTTCAGAACATTCAAGATTAGGTAAAGGAAGCTGAAGAGACAAGTCTTGATTTAGTCCTATCATTACTGACCAACTGCCCCAGCCAGCCTTTTTTGCACTGTCTCCCCCCAGTAGTTACTGTCCGTTCAGTTGACTCCCCTGAGTCAGCATGGAGGTTCTTTTGGGCCAATATGTGAGATCCGAGCTCTGGCAATGCTTTCTCTGAGACACTGATGGTCCCTGCACAAGGGGCTGTGAGGGAAGTCTAAGATGCGAGTGAGAGTCCAGGCTAGATTCAATATCATGTCTGCAAAGCAGGAGTTGTGGGACCTTGGACCAATTACTTGGGGTTTTGAGTCTCATTTTTATCACCTCTGAATTGAAAATAACTAACACAAAATAAGGCTATTATTAAGACTAAATGAGGGAGTGGAGTTTGCTCAGATGATCAGGCGCCTCCTTCCTACATAGGAGGTCATAGGTTTGGTTACTGGTGCCTCCTTAAATAAAAAGGAAATGAAGATGAGCAGACAGCAAGTGCAAAACAATGGGGGGGGGGGGGCGGTAAAGAAATAAATGTAACAAATAAAATAAATCGTTAAAAAAACCTAAATGAGATAGCATGTATAAAGTGCTTAGCAGAGGTCTGACCTGAGGTGACTTCTCAGTAAGTGGGAGCTCTGATGATGATGGTAGATGTGAGGTCCTATACCAGAGCATCACAAGGGTGAAAGCATGAGAATGAGTTAAAACATGGAAGGCCTTTCAGCATTCCAAGGGAGGGAGACATCATAACTCTGATGAGGACATTTTGTAAAAGCATCATGAAAGAGGTAGCATTCAAAATGGACTTTAAAAGTTGTGTAGGGTCTTAGCCTGCAGCAATAAGGGGAAGAATGTTCCAGGCAGTGGAAAAAGTATGAGTAAAGGCAAGGAAGGTGCACTTCAGCAATCAGGAAAATAGAGTAGTCTAGCTAGACAGGAGTAAAATGTTTTTGAATGGAAGGAGATGGCTATAAGTCTGAAAGGATAGGCTAAAGGTAAATTAGGGAGGGCTTTAACTGTTGGGTTAATAAGTTTGGGCGTTATTTAGAAGGCATTAGGAAACTGGACATATACTTTTAAGAGAGGAGCGACACTGTCACAACCATCATAGACATATATGGTATATGCTTATCAACATGGAGCTTCTAACTAGGCATAAAGCTAGATTCCTCAGTTTGGAATAGAAGGTGAAAGAGCAGTATTTACAAGGTGAGAATAGCGAGTACATCCAGAACCAATATGGGGGAGGTTTCATCAGTTAATTTTTATAACACACCACCTCAAACTTCAATGACTTAACACAATAACCATTTCCTGAGCTTTATGGGTCAGCAATTTAGGCTGGATTTAGCTGTGTCTGGAGTCAGCTGCCAGATTATCTAGGGGTTTGGTTTATTGTAGGCCAGAGCACCATAGTTCTCCTCCAAGGGGTGTCTCATCATGAAAGTGTTCTCTCATCCGAGGCTGACCTGGGCTTGCTGGCGTGGTGGAAGCAGTTCCAAGAGAGCAAGTGTGCAAACCTTCTTGAAACCCTAGCTTGGGACATGTCTTCGGCCACATGCTATTGATCAAATCAAGTCAGTCCCAGGCTAGATTTAAGGGTTAGGAAAGAAACCCACTACCTGGTGAGAAGAACTTCAACGTCTCATTGTAAAGGTGCATGGATAAATGGAAAGTACAAAATTAGGGCTGTTTTTGCAATCTACAACAGGATAACTGGGATTTAACCAATATAACTACACCCTGTATACCTCCACCCCTTCCTGGTTACATAGTCAAACAAATAACAACAGTATATCCCAACCGATCTTTCCATAATAGCAAGAAATGGTACTTAATATGGAAAAGTCTTATAATATGTGGAATTCAGAAATCCTAATACGAATCTATTGCAATAAGTTCTAAAAAGGAATAAAGGGCTTATGGCCCGTTGACCAAATGTAACCAAATGTGTTTGTGACTTCTTACTCAGGACAAAAAAGCAAAATTTAATGGGCTATGAGGGAAGAATTGATCCATGAAGCAATTTGGTAGCAATTGCCAACAGCTTACTGAGAATTAAAGTAATAACAGAAAACTGTCTGAAATGGTTCAAGAGAATAACCTCCAACACTGAAAGCGAGATCATTTAGAAAGGAATAAAGAGAAAGAGCCAGCACTGTAATGTTAAACCTGAAAATTTAAAAGGAAATTTCAGGGACTCTCAATTCCCATCCTTTTGCTTTCAACTTCTTCTTTCATTTCTTTTAAATGCATAAGAAAAATCAGACTCATCATCACCAAACTCAGCATGCAATTAAAAGGGCAGTCAGGACCAGCCATAATTTTGCTAAATCGATTTTCCTCAGTGATGTTTGCAACCCCTTGGAGGTTTGGAAGTGAAGTCTGCTTTTAGCTTATCCATTTCTTTTTCCTCATAAGCATGTGCACATTAAGATTGGTATTGTTGGACTGCTCATGAATGCTGAGTGCCAGACATCGATTTCCAGTTTGGGGAGGAGATAGGGGAAAGCATTCCAATGAGTTGGTGGTCTCTGTCCAGTTTCTAGTATGCTGGTACCCTCAGCCCCACTGTGCCATGACAACGGGGCCCTTTGTTGAGTCTTGGCATGAGCACTAAGGATTAACTTGGCATGGCATCTCAGCAACTCTCAGCAGCAGCTTTGCTTGGTTCAGAACACAACTAAGGAACAGGGGACAGGCTGAAAAAGGCTTTATTTGTCACTGATCATGGCTCACAACTGCTGGAGACAATCTGTTGTATGAAAGTTGTACACTGAGTATTTTATTTCAGGCATAAGCTACCCATGTCTCTTCTCCTTTATCAGGAAGGCAGTTCCATTATCTGCTTGCCAAGAGATGTTTCCAATCCAGAGTACACATGGGAGAATGCTTTGCTAGGTGACCCACAGCCAAGAAATTCATTTCTTCATGCCTTGATATTTCAGTGTAAAGTGTGCAGGAGGGAAAGTTAAAATAGGTTTTGGAGGATGACAGCAAAGGCATAAATGAATCAGGGGAAGTTTTAGAAAATCAGGAACACTCACTGGGTTCATCACACTGAGATATTAAAATCTGTAACTATAGGCTTGAAACAATCTTTAGAAGGTAGATGCCTGCATGTGTGTTTTGTTATTTTGTTGTATTTATTGTTTGCTTGTTTTGCCTGTGAAGCACACTTTTCTTCTTTCCTGAAAGCACCTAATATGCTTTTGGGAAAAACCCACTATCACTTCCTTATCAAGCTCAGACTCATAAGGAATTTAGGTGAGGTTGATGCATTTCCTCCAGCTCTAAGCTTGCATGTATGATTCAGGAGTGGCAAATGAGACAATTGGCGCTATGTAAGTGATTGGTGCCTGGGTCAGCCCTTGGCACAAGACAAGACCGTCAGTGTCAATTCTAGGTTTTTGTGGTTTTTTTTTGCAGGGGAGTACACTTAGGAGAGGAATATTGCTATTTCACTGAGGTTGCTAAGGTAGTAAGATGTAAATTTGCTGCTTGGGGACACTGTAACCAACAAAGAGGAAAGCCGAGGATGGGGATGGAGAGAATCGATGACATATTTTGAATCTCAGGATCAAGACATGCCTAAAATCTGCCACTTGAAACTGCCTTCACTAACTCTACTTCATCAACATCCTTGGGGCAAGGTGAACAAAGAAGCCATTGGCAGTGATATGTTTTCTTGTAGGTTTCAGGAGATAGAAACAAACAGCTTATTGAATGGTCCTTTCCTATATTTCCCCCTCATGGGAAAGAATGTCTACTTCATGTCCAGAAAAATTTTCTCCTGATAGATATTAACTCCTTTCCTTTGAGAAAGCCATGGATGAGTTCCATGTCCTCCTTCCCAAATGATAAGATGAAACTTAAGCTATCTCTCCAATCTTTCTTTTGAGGATTGGCTTCTTCATTTTGGTTAGTTTGTCTTTGCTCTAGTGCAGTGTTTTTTAACAAGGGGTCCATGAGCTCAAACTGAGGTTCAAAAAAACATTTTTCTTGTGGGGACTAGTTGGTGTGGGTGTTGTATTAGTCAGCCAAAGCAGTGCTGATACAAACTACCAGAAATTGGTTGGTTTTCAGAAAGAGTATTTGTCTGGGGTAGGAGCTTACAGATACCAGGCTATAAAGCATAAAATACTTCCCTCACCAAAGTCTATTCTCACGTGTTGGAGCAAGATGACAGCCGATGTCTGGGAGGGCTCAGGTTTCCTGGGTTCCTCTGGGCTCAGCTCCTGTTTTCTCCACAAGGACACTGTAGACTACGAGGCTCTCTAGGCTTTGCCTCTCTCCACAAGGTTAGCAGTAGACTTTCAGGTGAACAGCTCTGTCTCTTTCCCCATGGCTCCAGCTTAAGACTTCAGTATCAAACTCCAACATCAAAACTCCAACATCAGAAACCCTCAACTCTGTTCTTTGCCATGACTTTTATCTGTGAGTCTCCACCCCTAATCATAACTCCATCATGCCCAGGTACAGATCAGATAATCCAATATCTATTTTTGGAATTCATAACCATATCAAACTGCTAAAAGTGTGATAAATTTATTAAATAATACACAGTATAGTATGGACTTAATGAGGGGTCTGTGGTTTTCACCTGACTGGCAAAGTGGTCCATGGAACAAAAAAGGTTAAGAACCCTTGCTCTAGTGTATTATTTCCTTGGTTCATTTTTTTTTTCCTTAAAGCAGGGGCTTCAAATCTGATCGTGCAATTTCCCCATTTAAATCCCTTTACTGATTCCCTCACACCTTAATATAAAATCCAGCCTTCTTTGCATGGCGTACAAGTAATCTCATTTCCTAGCACCCAAATTCCTTGTTCTAGTTCCATTGTCTCTCTAGTACCTGGCCCCTGCACATTCTGTTTCACCAATAGAAAAGGTACTCCTCACCCCACGGTCACACCTAGTGCATGCAGCCTCCCAGGAAAATGTCTTGTGTGAGATTTCTGTCTATGTAAACAGTATGAGTCAGCATACTCAGCAGATCAGTCTTCCCATGATCCCAGAAAGAAATATCACACTTGCCAGCAGGAGAAATTTGCTTGCCAGGCTGCTTTCTTGGAATTGTGGTTCAAGAAGACCCCATAAGCATAAAGCATAGAACTCCTTAGGGCATCTGATCCACCCCAGTGCTAATTTGGAGAACACCTCCCTATGCAAAGAATCAGGGTCCTGGGTCCTGTTCAGGCTTCCAGTATCCCACCTAATCTGCACCATCAGCCCCTGTTTAGTTCCAAGCACCGAAGAAGACCTAGGAAATTTTTAGGAACGTGCTTCTGGTGACTAGCCAGTGACCATGATCCACACAAGACGTGCACCAAGGGTTACTTGGCACTTTAAAGCACTGAAGTGTGGGGTAGAGGGGTAAATGGAAGGGCCCGAGGCTTAGGACCTGGGGCAGAGGTCCAGCTTGCCCAAATCTGAGGGCAATACTGCCCTTCCCCCTACATATCCTCTTTCCTTGCCTAAATTTTTCTAGGAAATGTTTCCAAGCAGGCCAAGAATGGAATAGTTACCATTTCTATGTACTCCCTTATTCTGCATAATATAATTATCAGTTTAATTATCTGACCTTCCCATTAAACTCTAAGTTCCCTGAACACAAGGACTATATCTTTTTCACCACTGTGTCAACAGTACCCAGCACAGAGCCTGGACCTGTTAGAAGACGCATAGTAAATATTTGAGAATGAACCTAGACACTTTATTTTAGTAAGGGTCTGTATTAGTCAGCGGAAGGGGTGCTGAAACCATAATGCATAAGTTACTTTCCTCACCAAAGTCTATTCTCACATGTTAGAGCAAGATGGCTGCCAACATCTGCAGGGGTTCAGGCTTCCTGGGTTCCTCTCTTCCTGGGGTTTGCTTCTCTTTCCTCTGTGTGCTTACTTCCTGGGGTCCAGCTTAAGGCTTCAGCATGAAACTCCAACATCAAAACTCCAACATCAAAAGCCCTCAACTCTGTCCAAGCCTTTTATCTGTGAGTCCCCACTGACCAAGGGGTGGGGACTCAACTCCCTAATGACATGGCCCAATCAAAGCCCTAAACATAACTCAGTCATGCCCAGGTACAGACCAGATTACAAAGATAATCCAATATCTATTTTTGGAATTCATAACCATGTCATACTACTACAGGGTCTGACAAAGAAAGGTCACTGAAGAAGTATAAATTCTGATTTCTTCTCCTTCATACTTATTTAACATGCATCAGAATAATGGTAGCTTTTTCACAATAGCACAACAGTGGTACCAATTGTAATCCTTACTAAGCTCGTGGCTAGCCAAGCAGCTGTTTTGTTTTCAGGGCAAAAGAAAACAAAACAGAATTTAAAATATTAGGGTGATCATTGTTTCTATTCTTTCATTTTTCATCACATATGAAGAGTCTTCTTTACCCTCAGTTGC
Source organism: Dasypus novemcinctus (assembly GCF_030445035.2). Taxonomy (NCBI): domain Eukaryota; kingdom Metazoa; phylum Chordata; class Mammalia; order Cingulata; family Dasypodidae; genus Dasypus; species Dasypus novemcinctus. The sequence continues at coordinate 81,662,096 of NC_080684.1, read as the reverse complement.
TCCACTGTATTCCAGGTAGGCTGCTAGAGAGATCCATACTATCTTATCATGATGATTCTAACCCAGTAGGTCTAGCATGAATCACATGATTTCCCTAGGCACAAGTATGTCCTACTAATATACCTTCAAAAAAAAAAAAAGTTTAAATATGGTGGTTGTATGGGGTATATAGTTATTCTAATCTACTTTCTCTTCCAACCACATTAAATCAACAAGAACAATGTAAAAAGGAAAAAAAGTAGAAAAAATCTCCATATTCAAGACAGAACAAAAGATGGACATGAGTCCAAAGAGAAAAATAACATACAAAGCATGTCCTCTGTCATTAAATATTTTAAAATCATATAAGAAAAGAAGGTAAGAACCAAAATATATATCCTCAGATCTCTGACAGCAAGTAGGTTCCCCAAAAGTAAATGATTAGTGTCTTAAAGACCTATTGGATGATTAAAAAGAAGATAAAATGTCAAAGTTCTGAGGAAAGATGTTTATTTTTTTTTTAAAGTCTAGGTGTACAATTTGATATGCTTTAACATAAAACCAATGCAAGAATCAAGATAATGAGCATACTCATCACCTAAATGCTTACCTATACCCCTTTGTAATTCCTCCTATCCTCCCCCATAACCCCCATTCCCAGGCAACCAATGATTTGCTTTCTTTCACTATAGATTTCTTTGCAATTTCTAGAAATTTATGTAAAGGGCACATACTTATTTTTATCTCACTTCTGTCACTCAGCATTATTATTTTGGATTCATCCAAATTTTTGTGTGTATCAATCATTCATTCCTTTTAATTATTCTCTTATTTGGATATATCATATTTATTTATCGTTTCACCTATAAATGGACTTTTGTATTGCTTCCAGTTTAGGACTATTACCAAAATATCTGCTATGGTGATTTGGAGCTATGTACCCCCAGAAAAACATGCTCTTAAACTTCATGCATTCCTTGAGTGTGAGCCCGTTGTCAGTAGGAACTTTCGATTAGGTTACGTCGGTTAAGTTGTGGCCCAAGTCAATTAGGATGGGTCTTAATCCTATTACTTTAGTCCTTTATAAGCAGAATGAATTCAGATAGATGGAGAGCAAGCCACAGGAAGCAAGAGCTGAAGGTCAATGGAACCTGAAAGAGAAAGGAGAGGCCAAGAGAGGCCACCATGTGCATTAGCCATAACAGAGGAGTCCAAGACCAAGAATGACTGGATGGTTTCTAGCCTGTGTCTTCAAGTTTTCTAATCTTTTCTTCTACATTGCCTAATATGTCATTAATCATAGTTAATGTATTTTTCATCTCAGACAATGTACTTTTAATTTATAGAAGACTGATTTGGGACTTTTTTGTATCTTCTATATCTCTATGTAACATGTTAAATCTTCCCTCTATCTCTTGAACATGAAGAGGCATAAAGAATATTGTTAAAATAACTGTTTAATATCCTAGTCTATTAAGACTATCATCTGTGCCATTTCTGGCTGGGTTTCAGTTGATTGATTTTTCCCTATTATGGGTTACATTTTTCTGATCCTTTTAATAACTGATATTTTTTTTTGTTGAATTCTAGATGTTGTGTTACCTTGCCAGGTGTTGGGCATTTTTAATACCTATAAATATTCACAAGTTTTATTCTGGGATGTGGTTCATTGTTTGGAAAGAGTATAATCCTTTTGCATTGCTTTTAACATTTGTTAGGCAGGATCAGAGCATTACTGTGACAAAACCCTTTTGAGAACTCTTCCCAATGCCTCATGAATTATGAAGTTTTTACCAACTCTGGATGGTCCAAACAGAAACTGTTCTTAGCCTGGTGATATCTCCAAGTATAGATTGTCCTAATCCTTTTGTGTGGATCTTTCTCCAACCTCTCAGCTGAAGAGTGAAGTGGATCCTTTGCTGATGTCCAGAGTTGTTTCTCTGCTCAGCTCTCACCTTTCCTGCACTCTGCCCTGTGAACTCTGGATAGGGCTTCTTGGAATCTTAGCTTCTCTTCATCTCAGGGAAACTGCTGAGCTCTGCTTGGATTCTCTTCTCCCTGAACAATGACCTGGAATATCTCTCCGAGCAGTAAGCTGGGGGCAATAACAAGGCTCGCTTCATTTGTTTCATGTCTCCCAGGGATCAATGCCATTTGTTGCCTGATGTCCAATATATCCAATACTGTTTCATGTACTTTGTCCTTTTTTGTTGTTGTTTTTGTTTCAGGCAGGAAGATAAATCTGATCCCTGTTATTCTCTATTGGCCAAAAGCAGATTAGATGTAAGCAAATAAAGTTTTCCTTCAATTAAAAAAATAGACAAAAATTCTCAAGCATGTAAAACTCAAGTAAATTAAAGCATTCCTTCCCAAGTCCTTCTTAAAAAAAATGTTTGTAACTACATTCAGCACAATAATGGAGGTGACTCAAACTAAAGAATTTATAGGTAGAGAAATCATGATGAAAAGAGTGTTGGTGAGCATTGACTTTATTTAAATACATAAATTAAGATATAGGGAATAATACTATGGAATAAGATATAATTGTTATAAATGTCAACAACATGCCGCAATAATAAATTAAATAAGAATTGAGGGTTGGTATAAGAAAGAAGAGAGAAAGGACAGATTGGTGTTTGTTTGTTTTTTTTATATATAGCAGGCAATCAATAGATGATGTGCGAAGTTGAAACGTAATTGAAAAAACATAAAATTACAAAAACTCCAACCTCGTTGCTTTTCTTATCCTTCTTTTTTCTTAAATTTTAGATATGTTTTCTTTTATAAAATAGGTCTTATGTGCATGTGTGTATGTGAAAAAAAATATTTATCTGAATACCAGCAATTCTTTTTTGGTCATTTTGACTTTTTTTTTTTTTCCATTTAGTATGTGTGAAGTGAGCACAACAACTTTCTTTCTCTGCTAGTAATCTCATGAAAATCATAGGAAAGAAATTAAAAAGATATAAACCCATGGCAATAAAGAAAATAGAGGCTCTATAAGAAGATGATAAGATTTCTACAATTTCTGGGCAAGAGAAAGAAAACAGAAGGGTATTGACTGATCGGGAAACCTAAGATGCGGTGGCTAGATAGCTGTGCATCAGAGGCTGCAGTGGAGCATGCGACTAGTGACTGGCCCGATCTGGGAAGGCTCCTGACATAGAACATAGGCAGAGTGGTGGGCAGTGGTGAGAAGTGCGGCTAAACACAGGCAACAAATTTAAGGTACATGTACAGAACAATTGATTCCCTCACCCCCTAGGCCCAATCAAAAGACATGGGTATCTAGTACTTGGCCCTGTGGTAGATTGTAGTATTATTCAAAATAGTTCCAAGCCTTCCTGAGGCACCCCTCTCAGTAGTGTCCTTGCCAACCTAAGGACAGTACAACCTTGCCCTCTTGAACTTGCATGAGGTCATGAAATATGCTTTGGCAATAAATATTCACAGAAGAGATGTGCTTCACTTGCAGGCAGGCGCTTTAAGGGCCGGCACATGATTTACCATGCCTCTTTCCCTGTACCAGAATACTGCAGTGTCCCTTAGAGGGATTACTCGTGGGAAGGGAATAAAATGACTTGGAGCAGAACATCAGTTGATGCATGGTAGACTTGTAATCACCTTTGTGGTTGTAAGCCACTGAGATTTTGGGAGTGGTTTGCTACTATTGCATAACTTAGACTAAGTGAACTACTACAAACTCCAGCACAAAACAAGGAAACAAAACATACCCATTTTAAATTTAGGTGCTTTTTCCAATAACAAATTAGAGAGAGTAAAGATAGTTACTGTGGATGTTGGTATTCCAGGGTAAAACCCCTCATCCTTCTTGAATTGGGAGGCCCCTACATAATAACTCCTGCCCTGCCCACTCCTCTAAGAAAAAGCTTTCTGCCAAAATTCTAGTCATACACAATTCTTCCAGTCAACATTGATATTTCTTCATTATTAGCTCTGTGAAGAGACAAACAAGGGTCACTATGCATTTGAGGAAAGCCACAGTCTGAAGCGAGGAGGTAATATTATATATGTGTTTGTGTATCTATCTATCTATATATGTCTCCATCCTAGGGGGAATGAGATAATTCAGGAACCAGACAAAACTGAAAGAAGCAAGGGGGAGGGGAGGAGAATGGGAAAGAAGGCGAAGAAAAGAAGAGACAAGAAAAAGAAAGAAGGAAAGAAAAAGATAGTAATTGTTATTGTCACAGAAAATTGGGAGGGTATTTTATCAGTACTTCAAGCACAGGATGGTATAGCAGATCTCTAGCTTTTCTCCCTTCCATTCTACCCTTCTTCCTAACAATACTCACATAGGCCAAGAGTTTTCCATGTTTCTTTGCAACTAGGTGTGATGTGACCAAGTTCTGGCCTATTTAATATGAAAGGAAGTGATATGTGCCACCTGTGTCCAGGGCTTTCTTTTCCCTCCTTGTGCAGATGTGGCTGTGACCCAGCTTTGATGTTGCAGATGGGGTTGGCACCCTAAGGGATGGCATAGTCACAAGACGGAGGGAACCTGTGTCCCTGGATGGCTTCAGGGAGCATAGTTATGTCACCCATCTCACAAAACTTATACGAGAGTAAAATAGTTATTGAAGTCACTATATTTTGGAGTTGATTGTGACAGCAATATCTTCTCTCTTTGGACATTCAACTTGCATTCCCAGTTGCACTTTGTGACAGAGTTGGTACCCACACTGTATATATGCTTGGTTGGATTTTTGGCTATGTTTAGTTGGATTTCTGAATATTGCTGCATAGTGCCCAAGTGTCAAGGAATCAGACAGAAGTCTTCTCAATTAAGGTAAATGGAAATCTTTAATGAATGGTTGCCATAAAAATAAAAGCCCTCATTTTGCAATGATTTTACTTGTCAGTGCCTCTGAAAATTAAAAAAAAAAAATCCAATGAAGAACAAGGTGGCTTCTCCTAATCCCATTGTCTTTCTTCAGTCTGATCACACACACTGATGCACTTTTGAGTGGGTGGGCACTCATTGCCTACCCAGTTCTTCTCTTCCAGAAAAATCCATTTCCCTTGAGTTCATTTCCACTCCTCCTTCTTTCAGTTGTGGGTATGTCCAAGTTGGATTATCCAAAAATAGATTCTGTTTTAGTTTTCTCCTGCCTTCATTAAACATCCTAAAACTGTTAATTTGGCATTGGCAATAAACTTCTCCTCAAACCTAAGAGAACGATACTTTATGAACTTTAACCCATGCAACATTTCCGAAAATATTAGAACAATATTCTCTACGTAGCTTTTTTCCTCATTTGCAGGAGTCTTCTATCTTCATACATGACAAAACCAAACTATTTCCCAGACTCTTATTATCGAACTTTTTCTCCACATAAGGGGCTATAATTAACCTGACCCTAAAGGGTGACTTCTGCCAAGAGACAGCCTTTTCTTTGAAATGACACCTTTTAAAACATAAAAAATAAAAAACAAAAAAATAAAAAACAGAGCAACTTGTCTGAAACAATTAAGTAGTTAGGCTTCCTTCATGATGACAAAGTTATCGGTGACAGAATTAGCTGACTGTTATTTCTTTGCCTTCAATTAGATACTGAACTACTTCAGCCAGAACCCCCGGGATTCAATTTCTATTAGCCAGAGGGGGTAGGGGAAACTGGGTGGACTCTCCTTCTGTGTAAATTCTTTGAATTTTATGGCTCTTTCCTTGGGTAATATTCATTCGTCAAAGAGGGCAGAGTTAAGCAGACATTTGTGAGCTCCTCTGTACTCTCCATTTGGATCCCTTGGTCTAGCCTCTGGCAAGCTGCTAGAGCTGCCATTTTTTTTTCCAGGGCTTTGTTTGTGCAGTGGCCAATTTACCTGAGGGCCTGTGTGGCTAACAATGAGTAAAATGAACTGGCGGCACACCATAGTCTGTCAGCTGCTGCAATTAAGTAATGTTAACTGCCAGGATTTCAGAAAGAGGCGGTTCAGAATCATAAAATGTTAGAGGTGTGTGGGACCATCCAACGCCATCATTTTATAGATGACAAATTGGGTTCAGGGATTAACAGTTTCTTTCAAGGTCATGAAGGTACTTTAGCAAGGCCTGATGGTGTTGTGATTTCTTTATCCTCCACCTGCTCACCACACTCAGCTGCTAGGATGATTCTCTGCCAACCTGGTTTCCTTACATCACTCCCCCGCCTGGAAACCTTTAGTAGCCCCCCTATCGCTTCTGGTGTCAGGCTGTGAGGGGTGAGCAACTGGCAGAAGCCCAGTGCTCTGTCAGAGACCAGACACCTGCAATGAGAAATAAATGGTCAGCTCTAGCAGCAGCTGCAGCAGTCACAGGACAGAGAGGCGGAAAATGTGGGTTCAACTCCCAACTGCCTCACTACAGCAAGCTGTATCCACCTTGGATAAGCCCCTCTAACAAGCTGGGTGTTCATTTTTCTCAGCTGTAAAATGAACAAGTTTGACTAGATAAATTTCAATAATCTTTCCAAGCTGAAGATGCCATGATGGTCCAGCTATCTTCAAAGCTTCAGAGTTGGGATTCAACCTGTACATGTGTAGCCTTTGGTCTTCCTGTCCCTCTAGTTACAGAGTGAAGAGAATGCACACTTCCAGACAGAATCCTGTAATTTTCCATTTGTGAAGGATAGAAGAACAAGGGGGGATAATAGAAATCCAATATCACCTCCTTTTCCGAATGAACTTATTTCTTTTAGCCCTTATCCAGTTTAGCTTGTACTGACATCGCATGCCCCCAGCTCGGTCTCTCCCAGTCTTTTCCCCTCTCTTCACTGTCTCCCTTCTTCTATCCTGGTCCATTACAGCCTCCCTCTTTCCATTTCTCTTTCCAGTATTTCTTCTTCCTCTTCCATCTTCTTTCTTTCATTTCCCTTTCAGCTTTTCTACACAGGTGATAAGCATCGCCTGCCTCCCCATCAAAGACTAGGATTATTTTGCATTCTGGGAAAGCAACCGGTCAATCAGGAGAGTTTTCTGTCAAGTTTCAGCCAACCTAGATTGTTGCAGCACAAATAGTGTCTTCCAAAGGGATAGCAAAATGCAGTTTTTTCCAGGGGCAGACAAATAAGATTGCTGGCAGGAAACTACCCTGACCTTTTGCCCTCTAACTTAACAGAGTCCTTAAACAAATTGCTTTATTCACCCAGAGGGAATGACCAGTTTAACTATATCCAAACCCCCAACTGCAGTAGTTTGCAAACTTGAGGAAATCTCATTTCTTTGGTTCACAAGGAGTTGGTGTCTAATAAAGGAAAGGATCTGTCTTGCTCCATGCTACAAAGGAAAGAAAGAACCCGTCTTGCTCCACGAAGCTTAAGGAAGGTCGGAATGGTCTGAACTATGGGTAGATTATCAGTCAAAGGCTATAGCTTCGCCTTCTCCAAGCCTCTGCTACTGCCTCCCTCTGACCCTTAGCAAGTAGCTTTTCTCTGCAGTGAGAGAAAAAGGAAAGGAGATAGAGAAACAGAATATAAAGAGAGAAAAGAAGCACACACAAACAGAGCAGGAGATAATGAAAGGTGGTAAAAAGTAAAGGGCTTTTAAAGGGATTTTTTATTCTAGTTACTTTCCAAAGGTTTTCTCGACATACGAATGCTGAAAACACAGGACCCTCTGCATGCCAGTCAGTGAAATTCCCAAAGCTCCACTTTCATTGAATGCAATTTCTTTTCCTCCAGCCTGAATTTGCAGTGGCAACGGTTATGGTTTGGGGTATTTCATTCATTTGTGACCTTTCTCTCCTGACACCCTGCTTACAGGCAAGCATTCCTGCCAGTTTACCTTCTTGGTTTTCCCCGACGACCTTATGAATTTCCAACAGGAAAAACACAAAATCGCCAATTTGTTTTTTCATTACCCAGAGGACAAACACAGAGTGGGGAAGCCTTTTATCTTGGCTCACCGGCAAATCGCCTCATTACTCAGCATCGAGCAAACATTTGCTAAGAGTTAATAAATCCAGTGTGTAGCTTTCTCTGTGCAGGGAATGTCCCACAATCCAGGGCACTCTCTCATTAAGGAAAAAGAAATAGAACATTCTCATATTTTATTCATGTCCACAGGATTCCAGGAAAAAAAAGATCCAAAATTTTATAGGTGCAGTAAAACCCAAAACAGAAAGACTCACACTTGCTTATTTCAAACGACACTTGCTGCCTTTCAGGCCTTCGGTGAGGATACTGATATACAGAGCAGTCCCAACATTATTGCCATTTCAGCCTGCCAGTCTGATTGCTATAATTGAGCCCAGCGACCTTTCACCATATCCCACAGTTTAAAAGGGACCAAGGTTTATTAAAGCATAGCCCCGAATAAGCCCAATGGGTAATACGTTTTGTGGGCGTCAATCACGAAAATCCTCTCAAGAACTATTTAGACTTCCTTTTCCAGCTTTCCTCTGCAGCGGTGTCCTGGCAGAATCCACATTAAAGGTATCAGCACTGCAGCAAGTTTTAATTTAGCAGTGATTCCTATTCCTGCTAACCTAGAAAGTCTCTGGTGATTTATTGGACTTGAGCAGAATGCTCATCCATTACGGCGTGTCTTAACTTAATCAAAGGTATCTTCTCCCTTCGGAGTGTCTCACCTACAAACTCTGTGGTCACCATGATAAATGTGCTCGCTTGGCTTCTTTTTCTGATTACTGTGAACGAAGCATCGCAAGCAACTTGATACATTCTGGTAATGCTGGGACGTCAGTGCTGAGATAGTTGAGATATGTTGTGTAGAACGAGCGAGGTGGGGAGCTGGAAGGTGATTGCACTGAGGTTTTGATTGAGTGATATAATTGACGATTGGGAGCAGAACAGAATTCGCAGGGATTTCTCAATTGTTTAAAAGATCAAGAAAGCAAAGCAATTTCCTTGTTGGTTATAGGACACCTTTCCATCCTTCTACCAAAAGCAATACCCATTCCAATCCCTTCCCCAACCTAACAAATGCATACAAAACAACCCACAGTGTGCCACACTTTGTGCAGAAAGCATGTGTGATTGGGGACTTTCCTAGACATAGTGTTTATAGGAGTGAATTTAAAAATGTTTGTTCAAGTAATAAATTATGGCCAAAGGAAAAATAGAAGCATGGAGTATTAATGCATGCATTTTTTTTCTGGATAGTAGAAGCATCTCATTTTTTGTTTTATAAGTGACTTATAATAAGTATTCAGGATTAATCTCTGGACTTTACATGTGACTTCCTCTTAATGGACAATAGTTTGAAACTAATTATCATGACCTTAAAATGTTATTCTTTGACTAATTTTCCTAATTCTCTTCTTTGCAGATCCTGAGCTCCTCCAGGAAAGTGACGTTTCTATTCATATTTTCAACTGCAGGAATTAACCCAGAGCACAGGGTATTCACAAATGTGAATGCTAAACTGAATTGTTCACATTAAGACAAGAATGCCATTAAATTTTAAGGTCAAATATGTATACATAGTTACAAGGATAAATATGAACTAATAAAGACTCTAGTTGACTGCTTCACTTTGAAATCATAATTCTGTAAAGAGGAAACTTTTCGGCATCTTGCTAGCCAACAATTGTCTCCTGCCTCAGTCAACCTGTAGCATTTGGGACAGTGCAGAAAAACAAAACATGTTCCACAGCTATTGTTTGTAGGAGACATATTTTATTCTGTTAAATATAGAGTAGAGCAAGATTCTGTAGTATAATATTAAGAAGAAAGCCTGCAAAGATAGTAGAAGATATTGAATGACAAATTGAGAATTTAGATCAGGAATTGGTAAAAGAAAACCCAGGCAAATTTTGCCTATGGCCTGCTTTTATGTAGCACATGAGCTAAGAATGGATTTTACATTTTTAAAGCATTGTTAAAAAAAAAAAAAAACAGCAGAGGAGAATATGCAGCAGAAGCTCGGTGAGACCCAAAATACTTAAAATATTTACTGTCTGAAACTTTACAGAAAAAATTTGTTGTTTTGAATTAAAGTGTTAGATTTCACCTATATCTTGCAAAGGCAAAATTCTGGCTGAAGTTCAAAATCTGAAAGATTTCATTGTTGAAGCTAAAGAATAATTCAATCAAAGCTAAAGCAAATCAACGCTGTTTCTTAGCCCATCAGACACATATGAAATGATAAAAAGAAGAGCTTCCTGTTTATGCACATTTTGTAGTTGGATGTGAAAAAATTTATATAAGGAGAATCAACTTGCATTATTCTCTAAGTTTGCACTGAGCACACATATTACTTTTCTCAAGATTCATTTTCTGAATGCATAGTTCCAAAGTCAGTTTCTGCCTATATTATGACTAACACTTTTACTGAATTTTCTCAACCTCTGAAAGTTATGAAATTTAAGCATATAAGCATAAAATATTGAAATGATCCACCATGGAGTTCAGTGCAGCCGAATGGAGCTTTGAGTAGTTGACTGTGGTTTAAGAGTAAGGAAACTTAATTTCTAGTATTCCAGGTTAACCTGGCAACTGCATGTACCTAGCAGGTGTTGCTCAGGAAGCTGTGTTTCCTTGGAATTAATGACATGCCATTATTGTAGCAATTTTTCTAAATCTCTAGAGTGTATTTAATTAAGAAGTTTAGCTGTACTTAAAGTGATATAAAGTGTCATTAGTCCCTTGCTAAATCATTTCAGATTACTGATTTGCCAGTGAAATTATCCAGGTAATTTTCTCAACCTGATTAATGTAAGGTTTCACACATGAGCACTCCTACAGGCTACAGCTTGGAGTTTTCTTTGCAGGGAAAAAAAATAAGAGCTTTGACTATGAAGCACCACAATGTTATAAAATAAAGCTTTGCTGTTCATTGTCCCCTCTCTGAGCCAGTTTTCTCAAGAGTGGATTTAACTAAACTAGCCCTCCAGTTGCCATTTAATTTGTAAAGTGTTTTTGTTCCCCTTTATGTAATCAGGGGAAACCTTACTTCAAATAAAATCATAATTGAACACCTAGGGCTACTCCGGCTAAAGGAGGAAGACAGAAGAGTTCCAACTGACCTTCTGCTCACCCCTTATGAGACTATTCCTTTTACAAACCTCCAGAACTCCCTGGACAAAATGACCTTAAGGGTCTTTTTAGTTCCTTTTCGAGTGTCTGACTCATTGTTGGTATTTTGATTCTTCCTCATATTCTTCCCCTCAAAAATAATTCAAAGAAGTGCTTTTGGGTTAATATGGAAAAGAGAACTAGGATCATATTTCTCTTAAGTAAATGGTTCTGCCTATTGGGTTAAAACAAAATGGTTATGAATAAAATATTTAGAATTAGCACACACTTCTTAAGCCAGCAGTTAATTATTTGTCTCACTTATCTCTTTAATACAGTGCTCTGTTATGTTTAACTTTGTTCTAAGGGAGTCTGCTCTAATGTCAATTACTTATGTTTTTAGGGGCAACCTGATAATCAATCTAGCATTGATTATCCCAACTTCTATTAGGGTTGTGTTGAGATATAGGAGAGCATGACTTTGTAGGAGAATATCCAACAGACCACTCCTGCCTCCTGCTTCTGTAAATCTGCCTGTGAGAGCATGACCTTACAAGAGACTATCTAATGGACCATCCCTGCCTTCTGCTTCTGTAACTCCCTTGCAAAACATGACCTTGCAAGAAACTATCTAATTGACCACTCTTGCTTTCCATTTCTGTAACCCCGCTTGCATATTACAGTAGAAAATTTACCCTCCAGCCCAGCAATGCATTAGCCAATAAGTGAGAGGCATGCTAATTCTACATAAAACCCTTTATAAACCTGTAAAAACTGTAAGATGGGGCTCAGAATTTGGATACTGAGTCTCCTCTGGGCCTGCGCATAATAAATTTGTTCCTCTGCCTCTCTGAGTGCCGTTTGGGTTTTTCTGCTGCTCAGAACTCCTGGCTTTGCTGCAACAATTGTAGAAATGCAGGTTTTTGCTTTGTTTTGTTTTATTTTTTAAGAGATTTATTCAGTCCAGGACCAGTATAGGATATATGAAAGGAAATTCTGGGATTGGTTTGAATCCAAAACCCTGAAATTTGTACTGCCATCGTCTACCCTTTCTTGCCATCACCAAGACATTAAATCATTTTCTATGTAATATCCATGCTTTACCCTTTACAAGTGATTTTCATTCCTTCTGACAGTTTTGTGCTTTCATCTGGGATCAGTTTCCTTCTGTGTAAGATACATCCTTTAATATTTACATGTTTGTAAGTCTGCTCTCTTCATTTTTGTTTGCATGAAAACATCATCATTTTTCCTTTGTTTTAAATGGATAACTTCATTTCATTTAGAAGTTAGCTCCAGTCTTACTGTTCCTTCCTTGTAGGTAATGAATCTGTTCCATACTCTGTTTTAAGATCTTTAAGTATTTCATCTTCAGTAATTTTTCTCTTATGTGCTTTGTGTCATTTCCTTGCATGTATCTTACTTGGAATTTGAATAACTTCTTAAATATGGCTTGATATTTTTCCTCAGTTTTGAAAAATTCTGATGTCTTTAATTATTGCTTCTACACCATTTTCTCTCATCTCCTTCTGGGTATTCCAATTAATGTATGTTAGACTTTTCCACTGTGTTCCATATGTCTTATAAACTCTTTTGTATATATCCTATTCTTTTTACTCTGTACTTCAACCCAGGCATTTTCTGTTGATCTATCTTCCAGTTTACTTATCCTCTCATCAGTTATTTCTAATCTATGATTAAACACATCTTCTGGGTTCTTAAATTTTCTATTCTAGAATTTTCAGTTATTTCTATTTTTCTAGTATAGCTACTCTGCTGAAATTATGCATCTTCTCATTAGAATAAATTAATCATAGTTAATATATGTAGATTACCTATATGCTCTTTCTTAATATTTTTTTTCCCTTGACTTTTAATCATTTGGTATTTAGATATGACTGGTAATTTATTTATTGAAAGCAGACATTATGTTTAAAATAATAATAGGACTAATTTGAGGTTCTGGATAATCTCTTCCTTTAGAATGACAGTGTCTAAAATAGTAGTCACTAGGTACATGAGGCAGTTAAAATTAAAATAGCCACATATGTCTAATAGTAGTTAGTAGGTACATGTGGCAGTTAAAATTAAAATAGTGACATATGTCAAGTGACTTCATTAGATAGCATAGATATAGAGCATTTTCATCATTACAGAACATTCTCTTCAAAAGCTGTGCTACAAAGGATTTACTTTTGGAGGTGGCAGACTTGGCCCAGTGGTTAGGGCATCCGTCTACCACATGGGAGGTCCGCGGTTCAAACCCCGGGCCTCCTTGACCCGTATGGAGCTGGCCCATGCGCAGTGCTGATGCGCACAAGGAGTGCCCTGCCACGCAGGTGTGTCCCCCGTGTAGGGGAGCCCCATGCGCAAGGAGTGCACCCCTTAAGGAGAGCTGCCCAAAGTGAAAGAAAGTGCAGCCTGCCCAGGAATGGTGCTGCACACACGGAGAGCTGACACAACAAGATGACGCAATAAAGAGAAACACAGATTCCCGTGCCACTGACAACAACAGAAGCGGACAAAGAAGATACAGCAAATAGACACAGAGAACAGACAACCAGTGTGGGGGGAGAAGGGGAGAGAAATAAATAATCTTTAAAAAAAAAAAAAAAGGATTTACTTTTACTTCTGGAATAGAGAGTAAGAGTAAGGGCAGATTACTTTATCCAGTCTGTGATTGAAGTGAGTAGAAATTCAGTTTTCATCTTTCAGAAGGTTGGTCTATATCTGGTTGTCATAATTCCCAAGTGAAATCCTGATTTTTTAAAACCAGGTTCCCATCTAATTTTTTCTGTCTTTGCAATTCCATTTGTCTGTCCCTGGATCTGGTCAGCCTCTTAGTTCCTTGGTCACCACTTTCTATTTAGCTTCTCTACTCTCAGTACCTATTATTAATAGGTAAATACCTTAAGTGTTAAAAAAAGAAAAAGCATCAAATGTTTGGCTTACCACAATGCATTTCCCTTCTTTCCTGGATCTTAGCTTCTCAAGTTTTGTCAGTTTTAGTATCTCTTAGATATATGCAAATTGACTTTTTAAAATCCAGTTTTTCTAGTCATTTTAGCAAGGGGAGTAGGTTTGGTATAGTTTCAGCCATCATAGCCAGCAGCAGTGTCTTCCCATTCTCCCTTTAATTTCCTGATATGAGGCTTCATCCTCCCCATTTCATTGAAATAGTCTTGTCAAGGTCATTAATGATGTCTATGTTACCAAATCTGAAGGTCAATCCGGTTAGAAAGGAAGAATGACATCTGATCTGTATTTTTTTTTTCTTTTTGATTTCTAAATGTTTACCCTAAAAAAAGAGCAAGGAATTTACTACCTATTCTATGTGTGGATAAAGCCACCTATTAGAGAATTCATTTTCGTATTAATCTAAACCCTGCCTCCCCATAACTTTCTTGAGTGATGCCATTTTTCTTTGTAGAGCCACACTGGTACACTGTTTCCATTTTTCAAAATATCAGTTTTTTAGGTATTTAAAAATAGTTTTCTTATACCCTACAAACCCCCTTTTTAGTGTTGCCTACTCTATTCTTTGGCTTCAACTCTCACTCTAGGTAAACACAAAGACCACATTCCAATCTCTAGCTAGACATTTGGAATAGGAAGTTATGTCACTTAGATCACAAGTTCAACATGACTGAACCTGAGCAGAATCACTCCTGTATCCCCTAGACTAATTCTTCCTTTGGACTGTTCCATCTGCCAAAGAGTTATCTTCGACTCTATTATCTCTCTAACCTAATCCCAAACGAAATCAATCACCATGTCTTTACGAATATTACCCCATTTGTTAATTCCTTGCTGCCTTGGCTGGAATCCACATCATAATTATCTCTCCCTTGGACTTCTAATTGGTCTTCTCACCTCCAATTGCCCTTTCTTGCAATTCATCTAACATACCTCTGTGAAATTAATATTCTTTCTCAAAATAAGAATATTTGGTGGTGTTTAACCATGACCATGAAATAAAATGCAAATTCTTTAACTCAGTATTCAAGGTAATCCACACCATGGTCTGATTCTGTCTTTGTGAGATATGTCTTCTACCAGATCCTTATATAAGTGACAACTCTAATAGCTGAATATATATTGATTACTCAGAAGCACTTCTATATCTTATATAAATCATAAGTTCTAGAACTGTTTTGTCCAGCATGGTAACTACAAGGCACATTGACTACTGAGCACTTGAGATGATGTACTGTTGCCGCCTTTCTCCACCCGTCCTCCCCTTCCAGCCCCCGCCACCCTTCCCGCCAGTCCCGCCCATATTACCAACCTACAATCTGCCCTCTTCCCCAGTAACTGCTTACGGCGTATTACCAGAGGTCTGCACCCCCAGTTTTAGCCAATCCGCAGCCACCCCTCCGCCCTGCTCTCCCCCTCATACTCCACCCCCTTCCCTGCCTATATAACCAAGTGTACTTCCGCAATAAAGCAGACCTGTTCTTGCGCTCAAGCGGTCTCCGTGGTTTTTCCCCAACCGCGCGTCCCCCACGCCTGGAGAACCGGTGCTCCCTCTTGGGGCACCCCCCGCTGGTGGTTCGGCAGGAGCAAGCCCCCCCGACTCTTGGGCCTGAGCAAGGTTGGAATCCCCCCGCTCTGCCACAACTGGCGCCCAACGTGGTGGCTCCTCCCCCGGCCCCTCTCTGCTGCTGCTGCTGCTGTAATCGGCGATCATCCTCCTCTCCAGGTAGGGACCCCTCGCCGTCGTCCCGCCCCGGGACCCCTCGCCGTCGTCCCGCTCCTATCTCGTCATGGGCGCCTCTTTGTCATTGCGTCAGGCGCCTCAAGTCAGGGCCCTCGCTGCCCTGCTCGATGCCAATGGAGTCCGCGTCTCCTTGCGGCAGCTCCAAAAGTACTGGGATCTCTTGCTCCCTTTTAATCCGTGGCTCGCCACCTGCCAACTCTGGAGCCCGGACACATACTTGCGACTCATAGATCGAGTCACCTCCGCCATGGAGCACGAGGAACGCACCTTCCCAGCAGGCCTCTTACCCGTTCTCGTTGCCATTCACGCCTGTCTCCTTGGCGCTCCGACCGAGGCCGTTTATGAAGCTTCTCCTAAACGGCCTCTAGACTGTGATCCCGATGAGCCCGCCGACACTGACTCTCTGTCTAACCAACTTGCTGCCGCTCTCAAGCGCGAACCTCCCCGCCCGAGCTCCCCGCAGCACACAGAAACCACCCCTGCCGCTCCCCAAGATGGCGGACTTCTGCCTTCTTCCCCCACTTCTGCCCAAGATGGCGCACATCCGGCTTCTTCTCTGCCGGTGTCCTCCTCCTCCCGCCTCTACCCGCCTCTTCCTGCCCAGTCAGCATCCGGTTCGGGCCCGGAAACTGCATAGTCGCCATCTTCCGTTAAACCGGAAGCGCCCCTTACGCCATCTTGTCTGCTGCCGGATGTAGCTTCTCTGCCATCTTGGCCGGTGCCCGGAAGGGTCCTGCCGCCATCTTGTTGTCGCCCGGAAGCCGCTAAGCCGCCATTTTCTCACCCGTGTTCCGCTTATCCCTTGCCGCCGCCGTACGGCAATAGTCCTTCACCTGCCTTGGCTGCTCCATCGGTCCCCGGTGCCACACCTTCTCCAACCCCTCAGCTGTATCTGCTAAATCCGCAGCCCACGCCGCAGCGACCCCAAACTTGGCTACCCTTTACAGCGGAAGAGGTCAGAACCCTCCGCAAAGCTGTAAAGGAAGACGGGATTGGCAGCCCTTATGCGCAGCAACTACTTGAGGAGTTGGGGACCCAACTCGTTCTCCCATATGACTGGATTGCACTGGCCCGTGCCATCCTGACGCCGGGTCAATTTATTGAATGGCGTGCCCATTACCAAGCGGCTGTTGACCGGCAAATCGTGGAGAATGCCCAAGCTGGCGTCCTCAATCCCTCCAATGCATACACGAGGACCAACAATTAAGCAGACCCTCGTTCTTACCTCCAAATTGACCCAGGGTTTTGGCACCGGGTAAAAGTCCTCGTCCAGCGGTCTTTCTCTCTAGTCTCCACCAAGCAGCCCACCAAGCTCGCGCAACTGCTTCAAGACTCTAATGAGACTTTCCCAGCATTTGTCGCCCGCGTCCTGGAAGCTTACCAGCGGAAAATTTCTAGCGAGGACGCCCAGTTTGCACTAGCCAAAGAACTTATCATAGACAGATGCCTTGCGCCATTCCGAGCCGTAGTCCTTCCCATACGTGATAAAGCTCTGCACGAGTGGGTCCTTGCTTGCTGCGACGTCGACCCGCAAGTCAAAACGCTCACTGCTGCCTTTGCGTCTGCCATGGCTGTTTCATCCACCTCCACTTTCGTCTGCTTTCGGTGCGGCCAGCCTGGCCACTTCGTCCGCGAGTGCTCCCAGCCAGGCCCAGCGCCTCGCTCAGACCCGCCGTCGCGGCAGCCAAGGGGCCCTTCTACGCCGTGTCCGCGTTGTGGAAAAGGATATCACTGGGCCCGCGACTGCCGTTCCGCCCAAGGTTCCCAGCAGCCTTTAAACTCCCAGTGGGGCAGGCCTCAGCCCCACCCTCAAGAGGCCCTCCGAAAAATTCCCAAGCCATAATGTGGACAATGCCCATCACGCGCCGCCAGAGACCCTCATTAGAGCTCAAGATCGATGGGCAATGGCTCGATGGGCTCCTGGATTCTGGCGCTGAAGTCTCCTGTGTTCCCTTTGAAATCGCCGCGTTCAATCACTGGCCCCTAGAAACTGGCCCTCAAGTCATCAGCGCCACAGGAGCTGCTACCTCCTGGAAAACATCCCAGCCTCTGCATTGGAGCGACTGAGAAGGCCCTGAAGGCCAAATTCGCCCACTCGTCCTCTCGTCAGTCCAGACCATCTTATGGGGGAGAGATGTCCTCAGCCAGTTAAAGGCCCGAATTACCACAGAAGCCTTCTCAGCTGCGCTGCCCCCCCCCTCCTAGGGGCCACTGCTCCCATCTCAAAACCTGACCCTATCCCTCTGGAATGGGACACAGAGGAGCCCATCTGGGTCGAGCAGTGGCCCTTGCCAGCTTACAAGCTGCAAGCTCTCTCTGCCCTCATCGAAGAGCAGCTACAAGCAGGGCATATAGAGTCATCCACTAGTCCCTACAATTCACCAGTCTTTGTCATTAGCAAAAAGAGCACTGGCAAATACCGCCTTCTCCACGATCTCCGCGAGATCAACAAGCATATCAAACCAATGGGGTCACCTCAGCCAGGATGCCCGCACCCCACTGCAGTCCCCCAACATTTTCATGCAGCAACCATTGACATCAAGGACTGCTTTTTCTCTATTCCTCTTCACCCGCGAGACTGTCTGCGATTTGCGTTTACAGTCCCACGCACCAACAACCAGGGCGCAGCGCTTCGATTCCAATGGCGAGTGCTACCGCAAGGTATGCGGAACAGCCCAACCATATGTCAGCTCTATGTCAACCATGCCATTGAGCCGCTGCGCTCAAAGTTTCATCCAGAGCAAACATACATTCTCCACTATATGGATGACCTTCTCTTAGCAGCGAGCTCCAGCGCGCTCCTCAATGACCTGCTCTCTGCAGTGATGACACACCTTTCAAGCCTCGGACTTACCGTGCAATCAGACAAAATAAACCTCCAACCTCCTTTTCAATTTTTGGGCTTTCATTTTCATCACTTCATTCAGCCCACAAGCCCACAAATTCATGTCTCTCACAAGATGACGCTGACTGAACTCCAACAACTTTGCGGACAAATCAATTGGCTTCGCTCGGCGCTGCCCATCACAACAGCGCAGATGCAACCCCTCTTTGAGCTCTTGTAGACCAAAGACAGCCCACCAACTGCAGCCACCCGCAGCATCACCATCACTCCTGCTGCTCGAGAAGTCGTCCAGCAAGTTAGCGCTGCTCTGCAGCAGTGCCGCCTGGAGCGGTTCTCCCCTAACCTTCCAATTTTGGCTTTAGTTCTGCCAACGCCAATCACTCCCACAGGTCTCTTGTGGCAAGATGGCCCTCTCCTTTTTCTGCATACGTCAAAGAGCAAACTCCCGAAAATCTGCCCTTTTACAAGGGCCTGGATCGCGCTGGCCACTGACTTAGTACTTCTCTCCATACAAACGTATGGCATCCCGCCACACACCATTGTTTGGCCTTTAGATGCCAAGGAAGTTACCTCCCTCATCATGAACAATGCCCAAATGCAGAGCCTGGTAGAGCTCTTTCGCGGCTCCTTTGACAACCACTATCCTCATCACCGATTGCTGCAGGGAATGTCTCAATTGGCGTTTTCCAACCCATTCCGTCCATTGCTCGCACGGAACCCGATCCCTTCAGCTATCACTGCCTTCACAGATGCCTCAAAAACAGCGTTTGCTGCCATCATATACACTCCTGAGAATCCTGAGCCACGGCAACTGCTGTTCACAAATGACTTCTCTGTTCAAGTAGGTGAGCTTCTAGCCGTCGCTGCAGTCCTTAACCTCCACCCAAACCAGTCTCTCAACATCTTCACTGACAGCCTATACACTCTTCAAGTGTGCCGCAGCCTCCAGCTTGCCACTTTCTTACTGGGTGACTCAAACATTGATCGAGCGCTCGTTTTCGTACAGCGACTGCTTGAGGCGAGGCAGCAGCCTTGGTTCATTGCTCATATCAGAAGCCACTCTGGCCTACCAGGACCGCTGGCTCAAGGGAATGACCTCGCTGATGCCTCTGTGTCAAGCTGCCAGGTAAACCCTGTCCTCCTACATGAAAACCCTGCCGACGGGCCGCGGCTTGGGGACTTTGTTAATCAAGCCAAGCTCCTGCATTCCCAATTCCACTTCTCCGCGCGGTCCATCCGGAAGCTCTTCCCAGACCTTCCCATTGAAACTTGCAAGCACCTTGTGCACGCGTGCCGGACTTGTGCGCCATTGTTGCCACTTGGGCCTTTGCAGCCTCAGGGTGTTAACCCCCGCGGCCTCCGCCCCAACTCAAGGTGGCAATTAGATGTCACTCATATCAGTGCATTTGGCCGCCTCAAATATCTTCATGTGGCAATTGACACCTTTTCACATCTGTGCTATGCAGTCCCTCTTACGGGGGAAAGTGCTAAACACTGCGTCCAGGCGCTTCGCCAAGCTATTTTGTTCATGGGAATTCCATGGGATCTCAAGACAGACAACGGACCAGCATATCACAGTGCCGCCTTCGCCAGCTTCGTGCAGATGTATCACATCACGCATCATTTTGGCATTCCATACAATCCACAGGGGCAAGGAATCGTCGAGTGCACTCACCAACAGCTCAAGCT
This sequence comes from Dasypus novemcinctus, assembly GCF_030445035.2. Classification (NCBI taxonomy): domain Eukaryota; kingdom Metazoa; phylum Chordata; class Mammalia; order Cingulata; family Dasypodidae; genus Dasypus; species Dasypus novemcinctus. The sequence goes on along the minus strand of NC_080684.1, from coordinate 81,641,890 downwards.
ACTCATTCAAAAAGAAAGGGCCTCCTCTCCCCACAAGGCCCCCGCCGACGTCGTGACTGCCTGCCTCATTCATCACAATCTCCTAACCTTTGATGACCATGGACTCTCCCCCACCCATAAACACTGGGGACCCATGTGGCAGCCCTCGCAAGTTCCCCTCATCCATTGGAAAGACCCTGCCACAAATCGTTGGCAAGATCCAGCTCCCCTCCTAGCACAGGGGAGGGGCTTTGCTTGCGTCTTTCCAGATTCTGAGCCGCAGCCGCTCTGGGTTCCTGGGCGTTGCATTCGGCCCGCCACTGACCCATTAGTTCCACCGAACGATCAGCACCCTATGCCTTCGGTGAGAGATAACATTGACAATGGATACGGCCCAGAGGTCGCCCCGTTCACCCGGATCCAGCACCAGCCATCATCAAGATGCCGCACGGTCAGATGATGCCTCTACACAGCCTCGCAGCCGTTCTCTTCGTCCTGGCTTCCCTCGCTCTCCCAGCCGCTGCCAACCCGAGTCACCAGCCCTTCAATTGGACCCTCTCCCTCTGGCAACAAAAAAGGCTCCTCGCCTCGAACGTAACCGCCTCCGCCCCCTCTTTCACAACTGATGTCGCCAACCTCACTGGACGCACGAACCTTTCGTCTTATGAGTGGGGGGGACACAACCCCGCTGCCACAGGTTTCTCCACCTACTCCAGACTGCACGCCTATAGCTTCTTGTCTTCCTCTCCTTACTTCTCCCCAACTACTCCTCTCCCTCGGGCGAGGGGTACAGGGGCATCACAGGCCCATTTCGCTGGCAAGGCTCGGCGCGCGCCAGGCGCCGGCGTGCGCCGACCCTAATGGCGGGCACATGCGTCCTGGCCAGATGCTATGTCGTCCGCTCACGGCCAGCCGGTCCTCGTGGTCTCTCCCCACCCCTCGTCCTATTCCAGTACCCGTCCTTATAACCTCCTTTTCCTCCTCCTCCTCATAATCCTTGTCTTTTGTTGCTGCGCACACCGAGTTATTCACACCCACAGTGCGCACCAAAACTTGTTGCCTCTATTTCCTTTTAAAAACAAAAGGAGCAATTGTTGCCACCTTTCTCCACCCCTCCTCCCCTTCCAGCCCCCGCCACCCTTCCCGCCAGTCCCACCCATATTACCAACCTACAATCTGCCCTCTTCCCCAGTAACTGCTTACGGCGTATTACCAGAGGTCTGCACCCCCAGTTTTAGCCAATCCGCAGCCACCCCTCCGCCCTGCTCTCCCCCTCATACTCCACCCCCTTCCCTGCCTATATAACCAAGTGTACTTCCGCAATAAAGCAGACCTGTTCTTGCGCTCAAGCGGTCTCCGTGGTTTTTCCCCAACCGCGCGTCCCCCACGCCTGGAGAACCGGTGCTCCCTCTTGGGGCACCCCCCGCTGGTGGTTCGGCAGGAGCAAGCCCCCCCGACTCTTGGGCCTGAGCAAGGTTGGAATCCCCCCGCTCTGCCACAATGTACTTTTGAGGACTTAAGGAAATTATCAAGAAAGTGAAAAGACAACCTACAGAATGAGAGCAAATAGTAAAAAACCATATACTGAATAAAGTTTACTATCCAGAATATACACAGAACTTTTAAAACACAACAAAAAGACAATTAAAAAATGGGCAAAGGGCCTGAATAGATATTTCGCTAAAGAAGATATACAAATGACCAGTAAGCATATGAAAAGTAGCTCAAAATCATTAGCCATTAGGGAAGTGTAAATCAAAACCATGGTGAGATAACACTTCATACCCACAGAGATGACTGTTATTTTGAAAACAAAAAACAAGTGTTGGAGAGGATGCAGAGAAATGGGAACTCTAGTGTCTTCTTGGAGACAATGTAAAACGGTGTAGCAACTGTGAAAAGCAATATGGCAGTTCTTCAAAAAATTAAATATAAAATTACATGACTCCTCCTCTTCCAAATATATACCCAAAGAATGTGAAAACAGGGTCTTAAATAGATATTTGTATCCCAGTGTTTATAGAAGCATAATTCATAGCAGTAAAAAGGTGGAAATAAATCAAAGTGTCCATCAACAAATGAATGGATAATCAAAATGTGGCAAATACATACAATGGAATATTATTTGACCATATGAAACCATGAAATTCTGACATGTGGTAACATGGAAGAACTTTGAAAATATCATGCTTAGTTAAATAAGGAAGGCACATAATGACAATGTATGATATCGTTGGTAAGAGATGGTTAGAAATAGAAAATTTGCAGTCAGGAAGTAAAATAGAGTTGGGGGTAGATGGAGGGGAAAGGGGATATGTTTAGAAAAAAAATAGAATCCAGGTTGAACTGATTACAAACACCAAGCATCAATCACTATTATGCTGGAAAAACAGCAGATGCTATTGACTTGTACATTGGGTACTATCAACATGTGGCCTAACCCAAAGGGCAAAAAAACTGACTGAAAAAAAAGACAGGTGAAAACTTGCCCCTTCATGACTAGAGTTTAATGTCGACAGTGAGTAGAGAAGAAAATTAGCTTGGAGTGGATGTAGGAGCTCAGTAAGGACAGATCAGGGATAACTGGGGCATCACTGTTTGTACAACCTCATAGGTGGGCTAAGGCAATTCAGACTGACTTTCCAAAGAGAGGCTTCTCCTACCTCACACAAATTTCCATGGGCTCTTATTACAAGGCAGATTCTGATTCAGTCGGTTGGGGCGGGACCTGAGGTTTTACCTTTCTAACAAACTCCCAGGTGATTCTGATGCTGCTGGTCCTTGGACCGCACTCTGAGTAGCAAGGCTAGTCTAGAAAGTCTGCCTGCAAAGAATTTAAATTCTGAGATTGCCTAGCATCAGAGTGAATATTGTTGAAGTAGCCAACTAAATCATATGTTGGGTGGACTTTAATTCATAAATGTTCACAGGCACTATGCAAGGTTGTGAGCATACAATGAATTAGTATCTGACACTTAGTAGATATTACAAATGTTGAGTACAATGTTGAGTTCCTGAAGGTCTGAGTAATGGTTCATAAGACACAGTTCCTACTTTAAAGGTGCTCACAGTTTGGTGGCAGTGGTGGGGAGCAATGAAGTAAAGAGACAATTACAACACAGTTTGATATGTATTGTAAGAGATAAGTCCAGGTGTGAGAACACAGAGGGGCACCTAACCAAAGACTCCCTAAGGAGGAAAAGGTCTCAGTGTCTAATCTTTTGCATAGGGAGGAAAGTGTCCACCTAAAGAATGCTATGGATTCCTCCTACTTAAAAGTTCCATGTTCCAGATTTCTAGCAATTTGTAATTAGCACTACCAACAGGAAGCATGTATTATCTCATGGAATGCGATGTCATACAGGCAGGTGCCCAATAAGCCTAAGCATTGCCTCTCATTCCCTCCTGCCTGTGTTCAGTCATTGAAAACTCCTGCCCAATAGTCCTTCTTAATAGATTTCTAATCTGTCTCCTGTCATCTCTCTCTCCATTGCCACCCCAGAAGTTCTGGCCTTGAAAAACTCTCTGCTGGATTAATGGGTACCCCTGCCTTCATCTTATCTTTTCTTCTACCCTACAGCTATAGAGATCTTCCTGAGAAGCAAAGTTGAGCTGTCCTCCCTTTCTCCAAATCTTAAGTGGTTTCTATTGCATACTGCATACCAAATATACAGCTGGTGCTAGAGTACTGGGCTCGGCCGGAAGAGGGACAAGGGCATCACCAGCAGGTTGGTATCAGTGGAAGAAGAGCTGAAGAAGGACCATGCAGAGATGCCAGTAGCTGTAGACTCCAAACAGAAGATTTGGATGCCCAGGAGAAGCGCTGGCCTGCCTGGACATTACCAATGGCCGCCTCATGAGTGTCCTGGCAAAGCTGACAGAGAGAGTGAAGGAAACCGCCAAACTTCTTGTAAGTGAGGACTTTCCACGTGCCCAGAAAAGGGGGTGGGGAAGGAAGGCCAGAGCTCCAAGTGCACCCACAACCACAGAGCATCTGTCCAAGGTACCCCTCTGCCTCTCCCACCCCATCCGTCTGCTGACGGTGGACATCCAGGGAAACAGCCCCTCTGGCTTCTACACACCCAGCCCCAAAACTGACCCTTGTCCCTGCACCGAGTCCCATCTACCCCCTTTTGTAAGTATGTGAAAAGGAAAAAACTGTAAATATTGGAGTGTTGACTGGAGCGCCTTCCTCCCACTGTGACTTTTAACTATGTTGTAATGTACTGAGAAAGTTGTTGGGTTCTAAGACACTGTGTAGCTGTGCAATTTCTATACATTTTCAATTAGAAATAGTACAGATTTGTTTAGCTATTTTTTTAGAAAGCTCCTATCATTTAGTAAGACATCAGGGAATGTTTGCTGGGAGTTGCCTTTCTAGTCAATCAGGGCCCTAACAAACATCCTGTCTCCTTGAATAGGAATGAGAATCTGCTTGGAGGGGCTGCCCTGGGGAACTTTAAGCAAGTCAGATATTGGGTGAAAGTAGTAACTGGGGGTCTGTGGGTGTCCCAGTGGATGAGGGATAATTATGCAAAATATGTATAAAATTAATATAAATTGACTAGACTAGAGAAAATTAGCTTGGAACGAAAAATCCCTCCCTTGGCCAGTCTGGTCAGTGTAAATATTGTCCAAACCATTGTTTAACTGGCCACCTGGAAAAATCTAGTTTCCTAGGGTATATATTGGCAGCCTTAGCTGAAGAAATTTTCTATTATCAATGAAGTTTGGTTTTTTCATTCTTCTGTTCCATGGCAGGAATATAAAAGTATTTAAACCTCTGTGCAAATGACAAAAATATAAAAGTCTGAGTGGGATATGAAGTTCCTATCTTATTATGCATTACATTTTAATTAGAGAGAATGATATCTAAGTTAATAATATGAAATTTTTATGTAGGCACTGCTACATTATCAGTAAAAATACAAAAAAGAAACAAAATTATAGGAAAGGAAATATCACACCTTTGTTTCTAAAGAATCTGACTAAGCTCAAAGAAAGCAAATAATGAGGAATGAAAGGAGTCTTTGTTATTCACCAATTTTTATGCTCTCCCAAAATGTCAAATAATCCATTTAATCAATCAGAAAATTAAAGAAAGTGGCAAAGCTCAAGGTAGTTCGAGGTTACAGCTGTGCAAAGTACTTCAACTGTAGCATGAAGCCTATGTCACAATAGCAATTATTTAATGATTCATTTTTCTATAACTTTGTTGATGTATAAATGCAATTTATGTTTCAAATTAATTGTAGCGCACTCTTACTTGAGTCCTGTATACTTTATCTGAGGATGTTTACACAAATTCTTTCAACTTTGCTTTAATGAATCTTACTTTTACAGGGGAAGTACATCTATTCAAAAGGAACTCTTGCTATGGTTCAGCCAAAAATTCAATTATAATCTTCAAATCTATAGGCATACCTCGTTTTATTGTGCTTTCCTTTATTGCAGTTCACAGATACTGTGTTTTTTACAAATTGAAGTTTTGTGGCAATCCTGTGTTGAGCAAGTCCATCGGCTCCATTTTCCCAGCAGCATGTGTTCACTTCATGTCTCAGTGTCACCTTTTAATTAAAGTATGTATATTCTTTTTTTCAGACATAATGCTGCTGCACACTTAATAGACTACAGTATAGTGTAAACATAACTTTTACATTTGCTGAGAAACCAAAAATTTGTGTGACCTGCTTTATTGTAATATTTGCTTTATTGAGGTGGTCCAGAATTGAACCTGCAGTGTCTCTAAGTTATTCCTGTATTTCTTAGAGGGATTATGCAGTATGATCCAGTTTTGGAAGGGATTTGAAGGTTTTGAAAAGACAGGAAATATTACCAGTATGGAGATATCATTCATTCATTCATTCATTCATTCATTCAACAGATGTCGTGTTTCCTCTATGTGCCAGATTCTCTGGTAAGTGGGACAAAAATAGGACCAAAACCAGAAACAACTCCCTGCTTTCATAGGGGAGAGAAACATTACTTAAGTACATGAATGAATAATTAATTATAAACTAAGTCAAATGTCCTGGAGGAAAGAAACATACTTTGATGGAAACATGTAATAGATGAACCTGATCAGGACTGGGAAGTTGGGGATGCCACATGCGGGAGGAGGAAAGTCAGAGAAGGTATTCCAGAGGAAAAGACAAAGCTAAGATCTGAAGGTTGAATATAATACCTATTCAAGGCATGAACTAGAAAGCAGATGGCAAGTGGGCTGGAGCCTTCCAAATGGAGGCAGCCATGAGTGCAAAGAGGTGGGAGGGTATAAACATGCTCGAGGAACTGAGAGACGCCTAAGAGGAAGAGTGCACAGAGCAATAGGGAGAATGCCACATGATAAGGCTTGAGAGGTAGGCTGGGGCCAGATCTTAAAGCACCTTGTAGGCTGTGGTGATGACTCTGGCCTTCATCCCAGCAGCACTGGAAACCATTAAAGGGTTATGAGACGGAGAGGAAGTTGACATGTCAGACTTGAATTTGAAGACCTGCCTCTGGCTACACGGTGGGACTGGAGGCCCACAGAGGGTACAAGACAGACTGGGAATATCAACTTGTGGGCTATCACAGTAGTTCTGGCATAGTGGACTTGGGTAGTGGTGGTGGGAGCAGAAAGAAGTGGATGGATTTAAAAACTGTGTAAGAGATAGAAATTAATATAAGTTTACATTTGATGGGAAATGCAGCGAGAAAGAATCAAGTATTATTCCTGGGTTTCTACTTTAAACAACTGGCATAACCTGCTTGGAGAAGAAACTGTGGAGGAGGCTCAGGTTTAGGGCTTAAGACAACTAGTTTGCTTTGCATGTGCTGTGAGTGCCATACTGTTGAAACGTTCTGTGCAGCTGTTTAGAAGGAACCTGGACATATGGATCTGGAACTTAGAAAGGAGATCAGGAAAGAAATTACTAGCACAATGGGCCTGAATAGAGTTCCTAGAGAGAGAAGAGGACAGGGTCCAGCCCCAGCCCCAGCCCTTGAGTAACCACGTTAATTGTTTGAGCAGAGATGAAGAACACTGCAAAAAAAATGGAGCCATAGTCAGAGAGACCAAAGGAAATTGTTGTGGCCTAGAGGACAGTGGAAAATAAGTTTTTAAAAGGAACTGTTCAACAGGGTAGATTACTATGGAAAAGTCAGTAAAATGAGTCCTGAAAGAGTTCATTAGATTGAGCTATGTGGAAATTACTCATGACCTTAGTAAGAGCTATTTATGGATATGAGTCATAGGTTATAAGGCAAACTGGGATGAACCAAGAGTAAGTGGGAGGTAAGAAAATAAAGATGGTGATTCTAATCATAATAATATTAGCTTATACTTGTATAACATTTACTTGGCTTCAGACACTATTTTAAGTAATAATTCATTTAACCCTTACAATAACCCTACAAGATGCTCCCTGCAGTTTTACTGTTTTTCCAAAGAGAGGTCAAGTAACTTGTCCAAGGCCACATACAATGACAACCATCTGAGGAAGTTTTGCACAAGAAAGGGAGAAGAAATTTTGGAAAGTAGAAGGAGGGGTTTATGGGGTTACTTGTCTTTAACCTTTACCACCTTTGGTTTGTTTACGTAAATGTGGGAAAATATATTTTTATCTTGTCAGAGGAGGGGAGCCATGGCTCCCATCTTATATGTAGCAGGAGAACTGGAGATGCATCTCCCCATCATGGTCTGGGAGATACTGAGCCCTGATCAGCTAGAAAAGGAGGATTGGAATGGAAAATGCTTTGTACAAAAATTTATCACCCTTTAGTATAAGAATTCATTTCTATTTTATTTTTACATCTGTGGGACAGTAAAAAGAACTACTTTGATTCCTTGTTTGAGGTGTGAAAATCAGACACTGGGAGAGTATCAGGTATGTTGCTCTGCTTTTACAGTGGTCAGGAAGTTGTGGTCCCTTCCTCTGAAACCAGATTAAATGCCACTTCTCTAGAAAAAAATTCTCTGATCCCACTTTTTTATATCCATTGGGCACTGGGCACCCATTTTCTTAACACACATGCCAGTTTTCACCACCTGTTCAGCCTGTGTTCTCCTACAATGCCATTAATCCTAATTGGAGACTACACCTTTCTTTAGCCTTGTACAGGGCTTGGCACATGAATCAGCAAATGAACTTAGTATTTCCACATTAAATTTCAAGAGAAAGTTTATTTTTGCCATTTGGGTATCAATTGTCAATAATAAGACTCTAAGGTATCCTGCTCCAGGCCAAAATCCTATGTGTGATTTTCCAGGCCTGAGCACAGGCAATCAGTCAGCTTCAGCAGGCCTCATGGTAGGGAAGCTACCATCCCAAGACCTGGTGCATAGTCAGTGAACTGCTGTTTCCTGGAGGGAACTGTGGTCAGGGACTTGGGCCTCTGGAGCAGCCATGCTCATGTTAACTGGCCTCCTTACTGGGGGTCTTGGCTGAGGCATTTTTCTCTATTTTGACTCAGTACTTTTCACTCCTACCTCTCTCAACTCTTTCCCACCACCCATGGGCCCATTAAGAGGCAGGAGCCTTTGGTTCAGGGTTCCTTGGGAGTGAGATGACCTGTCCTGTCTGTACTGCATCCATCTGACTTCACCTGTTATGTTCAGTGGGGAAAAATGGAACACTGGAGAGGCAGCACCTCTTTTTGCCTCTTTCTTGCACTTTTGTAGTGAGTGAACCAAGTCTTGATTGTTACTTTCATTTTGGCTTGTTGTCCAAATTGACCACCTCCACACCTGCTTGCTCAACACACTCTAGATGTTATATCTGCATAGTGCTTTTAGAGTTTACCAAAGCATTTCTGCTGATGTATCTCTTGAGCCTCATAACAACTTAAAATGGGTAAGATGGGAACTATCCCAATATTACAGACAAGGAACCTGGGCCTCATGGCCACACATCAAGCCAGGGGCAGAAGTGGTCCTTCTGACTGTCCTGTTCACCAGGTGTTGTCAGCCAGTGTGCTCTGTGTTCTGTTACCAACAGTTTCTGTGCATTGCAAGAAAATAGCTGAGCCTCCCTGAAATATCTATTCCTTAGTTTCCTTTTATTCTTGATGTCAAGTGCTTCCCCTGTGGGGAAGGTCAACCTGGAAAGTCTCCCACAAGGACCAGTGACCCTTGACCCTTTTATCCCCTCATGAAGCAGGGCCAGCTTTGTCGTACCCAGCGTTGTTCTAACCTTTAGCAAAAATCATAGAAAAAGGCTGGAAATAGGCAACAACAGACAGAAAGAAGCCAGGGTGGACTGATGGACACAAGTTTACCCTTTCTAGGCAGGCACAACTATTAGTGGAAATAAGGAAAGGGGAATGTGTGTGGAGAGGTGATGCTGGCACCCACTCTTTGAGAATAAACCTCTGAGGAGAAGAAAGAAGGGATCCTATTATATCATATTTTCAAAGCACAGAAATGGGTTTGGTGCTGAGACAATTATCTTCATAACTGTACAACTAGTAGGAGCCATACCCTGAGTTTACAGGCTGAAATCAGGAAATGAGTACCAATGCCTTCCTGATGAGGTTATTGAAAGAATTCATCAAGGTATTGTACAGAAAGGACATGGACCCCTAACAGATGCTTGTTGTTTCTGTACTTCCTATGCATTTTGGGGAAGACAGGGTGGAAATGGGAATGAGAGGTAGTGTGGCCACAGATATCTCGAGAAGGTTGTTTTTTAGACAAGAGAAGCTGCAATTGCTGACAGAAGTTGGGGGTCCATCTGGCTTTTAAGGTTTGGATTTATTAAAACTAAGAAAAGTATTTACTGAAGTTATTTACTTCTATAATCTGGATAAGAAGAGACCATAACCATGAAAAATCATGTTTAATGTGAAAATAAAATTTGCAAAACCACATGCATGTTTTATATGAAGCCTGGTTCCTTTCAGGTGAGCCTCAATTCTTTCTGCTCTTGAATTTCAAATAAATGTGTGCAACTCAAACTAATGGATACACCCACATGCATGTTTCCATCCCATACAACTCTGGTGAACCACTATTAAACACATTCATTATAGTTCCCTTTGGAGTTCTCCTGTCAATTTGAGTCACTGTTTATTTTACCTTGGTGCTTTTTTTAAGAGACATTAACACCTATAAGGAAATAATAATGTATTCTCCCTTAATAGTTTACAATTTCAGGCCCCTTGCATTTCAAGCAGGCATTCAGGTTAGAATATATATTCCTATACTATGCATTCTATCAGAACAGTGTCCCATTAAAGCTATCAACAGATTCATCCCGCAAGATCTGTCTGGAAATTAGTAGACCTAGCTCTGTTAATTATTCCTGTTTCCCATGGATGTTAATCACTATTAACCACTGTTTCAATTCATGAGTAAGGTCAGAAGAACTTATTTGAAAGAGAAATCTTGTGAAGGCATATACCTGTGGAAAAAAATACAGGACCATTTTGAGGATTTCAAAGGAAAGGCAAAATAAAACTCCCAGGTCTTTGTTAGTGTACATTTCTCTACAGGGGAATAGGAGATTATATGTGTTTATCCATGAAGATAGGTATCAGTATCAGCGTGTCTTCAAAGTTACATAGTTCTTTATATGTACACATGGATTTTATTAGTTGTTCTCACAATGTCTCCAAATGCCACCATTCTGTTAGCTCCAGAGAAGCACAAGGTCTTCTTCTTTGAGATGACCATCTAATTATTTGACTTCTCTCCAAAGAAATAAACAAATACTACAAGAGTCTTGCTTGTCTTATAATTTTATGAAATTCAGAAAGAAGATAAATGTGTAGCCAGATCATTCAAGACAGAATAAGATGAATAAAGAATTCTAGAAAAAGTTAACACAGTAAGTGGAATAGGTGGTACAACTTAAAAGTTTTATCTCACATACCATCAATATATCTAATCTTTCAATATCAAGAGATACTCTTGTGGACATTTAGATACTCATTTTAGATAAAGAACAAGGTGGACATTTGTTTTAATGGTTAACATGGTGTATTCTAGGTCCTACTAGCTGATCTCTAGTTTAAAATATCTGGAGGTTCTTACTTGGGAGTCAAAGTCCTGTTCCTCACTCGTAGCATTGCTAATAACCAGAAGTATGATTTTGGAACTCAGTCTGTTCATATGTGGATTGGGGAAGTTGGAAAATATAATTTCTGGCTTCCATTTCTAAGATGATTTCTCTTATTCTAGAAATCTAGTTAAAGTTTTAAAAGTAAATAAAAATGCCACAATTTGACAGATACTCTCAAAAGGAATAAAGCAAAAGAATCCAAATAACAAGGAATTTCGGTTAACTTTGCAGAAATCAGCATAACAATGATGAAAAAAATCAAGCAAAAATCTTCTAACTGGAATTGAAAATGAACTATTTACCTTTTGCTATGAGTGTGTATTGGTACAACCTGCCTAGAAGCAATTTTCCAATGTATATGAAGAGCCATCAAAATGCCAATTAACGTCTGACTCAGTAATTCTACTACTAGGAATCTATCCTAAAGAAATAAAAATTGAGATAAAAATTGATGGACAAAGATGCACATCACAGCATTATTTATAAGAGGGAGAAACTAGAAGAGGAAAACTATGACGTCTAAGAAAATGGGAGTTAAAGCATAGCTAATTCATATGGTGAGGAAACACAAGTGATTCTTTGTTGTTATAATATAGTTTGAGTATTTTATACCTTGATGCAGGAGGAGCAAGATAAGTAATTACTTCATTCAACAAATGTTTGGGTGTCTGCTATGTGCAGACACAATCCTAGGTTCTGGGGATAAATCAGTAAATAAAAGAGACAGATCTATCCTCTGGCCTCCTGGAGCTTATGTTCTAGTGAGAAGAGACAGTGACTGAACGAACGAGTGAGTAGAATGGATGAATAGGTAAATAGATAATACACCAGATGACAAAAAGTGTTCTGAGAGAAAAACAAATGATAGTAAGGTGGTAGGGGCCTGGAGGAGGAGGAGGATAGTCAGGGCAGGTCTTACTGATCAGGGGACTTTTGAGCAGAAATCTGAGGAGTGAAAAAGTTAAGCATGTGGTCACCCAGGAAGAGTATTCCAAGTAGAGGGGACAGGAAGTTCAAATGTGCAGAAATATGATCACTTCTGGCATAGTTTCAGAATATCACAAAGTCAGTGTAATTGGAGAGGAATGAGTTAGGGGAAGAGTGGTCAATGAGGTCAGAAAGATGGGGCAAGTGCAGGCCATATGGGGCCATGTAGGCCACTATAAGGATTTAAGTACTTAATTAAGTAAGCAATTAAGCCATCAACATTTTTTGACCTTTCATTGTGTAACCTAATTTGGGGTTACCAAAAGTTGCATATATATGCTTTGTCCTGCTAAAACATACTCCCAGAATATTTTTTTATATCTTGGCTAGAAAATTTTTTAAAACTCCCCAATTTAGCACATGGAAGAGAAAACAGTTAATGGAATGAAAGAATGAAATGGGAGGGCTAATATTATTATCTTAAATTGACTAATTCATTTTGCATTTTTCTTGATAAGGATTTAAGGGGAAAAGAGATGCAAGGAGACTGGCATTGGGGGCCTGCATCTCTGGATTGCCACATGTCTGGGGGTCTCTTTTATGGAAAGTCATGAGGAGAGAGGCCATCCAACAGAACCATGATGGATTTTCTCAAACCCCATCCTACTGTATCTTTAGACCATTAGTGTAGCTACTCTTAGAGATCTGACCCCAAGAAATGTCCTTAGAAAGGGTGTGAGTATTTGGACCTGTTATTTGGTACTCATTGAGGTTCTGGGCTCTGCTCTCCCATGTAGATTCCTCTCTGATCCAGAGCTGCTGGTTGGACTTCTTCCTCTGTCATGATGATGTGCAGGTATCAGTGACTTTGGTGAGAAATGTAGGCAAGAGAGTGTGGGTAGGTCAGCATGAACCCATATCCATTTGTGCACCTAGTTGGTGAGGTCCAACTTGTGACTACACATATCAGGCTCCCATATTTGAACCACTAATTCAGAGTGCCTTGTGTCCTCCAAAGAATGAGAGAAGAATTCTGACCTCTTTATTTAAACTTCTTAGGAGGCCTCACAATTTCATTGTGCCATTTTGGGATATCTAAACATGTAGGAGAAAGTTTGGTGTTTCAAAAGCTGCCCAGTCCCAAATCCCACAGATATCCTCCATTGGATTAAGATGAAATTGGTGAGCACCTCCTGATGAAGGGATACCTCTGATGAAGACATGGGTGTTAAACCAAGGTAGAAGGCCTGTGGTGCCACAGTCACATTTTCACTCTTTTGATGCTGGTCTCTCACACTCTGCCAAGATGACTGGCAAGATTGAGAGATTCACTCATTCACTTGCTGAGACCACTTTTTATTGTAGCATTCCACTCCACTGGCCAACATCTTTATATGCACTTTATGTAGGGAAAACTGTGAGATTTATTGCCAACCAATAACTCTGAAAAGGCCTGTGTGTGGCAACTGATTTAGAATCCAGAGCTGCTGGGAAATGCTGAGTGCCTTTTTGATGACAACTGCTTTTGCACAAGTTGGCTTAGAGTTCCAGCAAGCATTGGATTTTAAGTACAAACATTCAAGAGTAAAGGAGGATGTAAACTGGGCAAACGCACGGCCATCCTTGAAACCACAGGCATGCTGGCAGCTCAGACTCATCCTAGCCCACATGGGTAATGGCTAATTGCAGCCCACTGAGACTCAGCAGTAATTAATTAATCTGAGTAAGTGTGTCCATTAAAATCTACTATCTGCTTCTAATGGTACTTGCGAAGATATTTAGAAGGAAATATGTTCTCCAGGGTAGAATATTTTGTGTACTGGAAAATTTTCCAAGAACCACTCACTTCTGCTTTTCATGAATTCCTTGACAAATTTATTTCCAGATCCTTGCCTGTGAAGTTCCATAGGTTGACATGGAGCTTCCCTGATTCTAGGGAGCTTTCCCACTCTGGATCCATCGAGTAATTTTAGTCCATGCCGTTCACATAACATGTTATCTTGAATGTCCCAGTGATACTTACTCTATTGCAGACTTAAACTTACCCACATTCTTGCAGTAGTAGTAGACCTTTAACTATGTATGTGTGTATGTGTGTTTTACCTATTTCCCTTACTGTGTGATATATTTCTTATGGTGAAGTCACCTATTACTTCTTTATTTCTTTCCCTTTCTCCTTCCTCTCTCCATCATCTTATTCTTACTGTCTTTTCCACTTAGTCACAAATATTTGAATAATGATTTTATATATATATATATATATATATGACTCAGGGACTTTACTAGCTACTGAGGACACAGAGGTGAGCATGGGGTTTAAAGCTTATAAAAGATTTGGCATGAATATGGTGTTAATGATTTTCACTATGTTGTTCTTTGCAAACAGCAAAATAATTATTCCGTATTTATACTTAAATTTGTACTTGTGTATTTGCAAAGTCTTTTTCTTATCAACAAGTATTCTACCGAACTGAGTGAGAAATCCAAAATATAATTTCTATATGCTTAAAGTTAAGCAAGCATCAAAGTTATTACTAAACTGACAAATTTCTCCCAAGTACATTGATATGCAAATTCAGGAGAGATACAGTTCTCCAGGCACTTTCACTGGGTGGTTTCTAATGAAAAAGCATCATTTATCTTACTGGGGTAGCCCAGGCGTTTTCAGAGCACATGCTAAAATCCCATTGTGAAGAGGAAATGGAGAGGCAAAAGATAACAGAAATCATTTTTATTAGAATTCTCATTGAAAAAAACTACAGAAAACTAGTTAAAATAAATGTAGGTCAAGATTCAATATTAAAACAGTTCAAGCAAAAAAAAATATTGAGAAAACAGTAAAAATTAATATAGGTCAGTAGTCAACACTGAAACAGTTCAAGTAAAAATAAATAACTACTATCAAAGCCAGGCGTTTAAGCCACATATGGAATGGAGGTACTCAACATTCTTGAAGAAGTCTTTTCTCTCAAAGGTGCTGCTTTGATCCAAACATTTTAGACTGACATCTGAAGGAAAGAGAGAGGGATGGGAGGGGACTGGAGGGGTAGAAAAGGAAAGCAGCAGAGAGAGGGGAAAGGAGAGAAACTAATATTTCATGAGCTCTTTTGAACAAGATAAATAACTTTAGACACTGAACATACATATTACATCATCTGGTCACAACGGCTCTGCAAGGTAGGTATTACCCATGTCTGTTTGAAAGATGAGGGAAGAAGCTCACAGAGCTTAAATGACTCACACCAGGTTACATAGTCTAAGTGGCAGAGAGTTTAGAACTCAAGTCCATTCTAAAGCCCTCCTTCTTCCTTCTAACACCCAAGTATTATCTTCTATTCCACCACCTAAAGTAGAAAGTAGTGGGTTTGTGGATTTGAACAGTTAATGACCTAGTCCATCCAAGGTATACCTTTTCTGGAGCTTGGGAGTAGAGCAATCTGGACCCCAATTCCAAAAGAGCAATCCTGATCTGTCTATTTCTTCTTTGTTTCAGAAGAAAGACTCTAATAGTTAGAGAAATGAGGCATAGGAGGATTGAAGGCTACCTACCAGACTGGTGGGCTGTTAATAATTCCCCCAGAGCATAGTAATTAATAGAAAAGCAGAGAAAAATGTATGATAAACAGAAATGTGCAAACCTGAATGTGCATGCAAATCAATGATTACAAAGATGAATCAACTCTTGCAACCAAGATTCCTTAACTGTCAAAATCTAAAGATAAAGAAAGAAACTCAAAATAACACCAAGCATGTAGCAGAGCTACATCATTTCTCCATCACGTTCACAGCTCCACACACTAATGTTTTCTATACTGGTGGTCCCTTCTTAGTTGATGATTTTTCACAATGTATTTCATGGCTTCCATCCCTACATGAGACTTTATTACTATCACATAGGAATAAAAAGCCATAAAGCACTAGAGTGAATTTATCTTGGTCGGGTGCAAAACTTATTTTCTTCACATGACTTCACAACCATTTCAAAACTAACCAATCATTTCATGCTACATTAAGGAACATTTTAAACTGCACATAAGTGACAGGAAGCACACTTAAATTGTGACATCACAAATTAGCAAGATTTTATCCTTCAACGACATTCTTAGCTACATGGACCAGGAAACAACACCAGGAGACACTCAGCAACACTCAGCCATTGAATTCACCAAAAAACAAGGGACACTGGGGAGAATTCCTGGAGAAAAGCTCTCATTTGACATTGAACTTGGAAACACATAAGGAAAGACAAGAGACAGACAAATCACTGATACAAACTGAAACCAGGGGAATTGTTTCCAGCTTCTTGCTTACTCTTAACTTCTTCCCCAGGAAGATTTCTAATATGCCCACTGTCAGTTTTTAGACTTTTCATTTGAAACAGGTGGGGTAGGGGGACCTTAGCACTTGCTTGCACTGTGCTTAGTACCTTTTGTACCTAAGTAACAAAAAAGAAAGAAAAAAAGGGAGAGAGAGAAACCTACTGCATACAAAGGTACCACAAGAGATAACTGCTCATCTACAGGCCTTCACAGAGATTAACGCTATTCCCCAACCCACCTACACAAGCAAAGATCTAACTATGCCAGAAACAATCCTGTGCACTAAAATCCTTCAGTAATCTAAAGAACCCAAGTCCAGAGCCCAAGAACATTCTTTCTGCTACATTAAAGTTACATTGCGTATTTTCGATACACTCAAAAGTGGCCACTCTGAAACTCAGCCTCCGGCATCACTGAAAACCCAATGCCTTAAATTCCCATGGCTTTTCTGATCTTTCAAAAAGAAAGTTGGCGTACAGATTTCCCAACTCCTAAAACAGTGCCCCAGACTATCAGTCCTGTCCTCTGCTTTTTAAAATGTATATATAGTCTTATTCAAATTCAAATAAAAGAAACAAAACTTGAGTCTCTCATTAGGAGAAAGGTCCAGGCAAGCTATTTCCAGCTAAAGGTTACTGTAATGAAATCCTGGCTTATGTGAATCACAGGGGGAAGAACTGGAAATAGTTAAATGAGAGGAAGTGCATACATAAATTCAATTATCATGCATGAAACATGCAAATGATTTAAGCACTGTATCTGAAACTCTAGTTTATATTCATTAATCTCAGGTTGCACTCTTGAAGGAGAAAGACATGCTAATTGGGTCCAGATTAATGCACTCCCAAACCTCTCCAATTTGTTTTTAGGTGAGGGTTAAATGATATGTATATAAAATAAACACAGCTGCTCACCTGCTTCCACCTTCCACCTCTCCCTCTCCACCTCTACCTCCACCCCCAGCTGGCTCTCCTCCCCTACCACATCTCTCCTTCCTTTATGGAAGAAATAAAAGAGCCCTTATATTTTCTTTTCGAAAATACGTTGGAAGAATAGCCCTGTTTCTTAGCTTTTCAAAACATTCCCTTTCCCCACAAGCCACAAAACTCCAGAAAGAGAATCAAGTGCATATCAAATCCTGATGATGCTTATTAACTGGCAAAAAGACTGTGTACAAATGGGAAAGCACTTTCAAGTTTTCTTGGACAGCAGGTCCTTTCTACAAGTTTGGGCCCGCAGTCTTTTGACCAGCACTGAAGGGGAGGTTCAAAGTGTCCAGTCACACGCTTGTCGGAAGCCAAAATTGCTGCAGGTTGGCATGGCGATCCTGTGACTCAGTTATGTGGGAAACTAGAGACTCAAGAGTACTTGGGGGTTTTTGTTGCTGCCCTTCATGCAGCCAGCAGAAACTGGCACAAAACAGAGGGCACTCAAGGAATCTTTCCCTCTCCCACCTCCCTGGCAAAATTATCTTTAAAAGAAGGATAACTTATTTATTTATTTGTTTGTTTGTTTGCTTTTAACTTTATTTTTATTAATTTACTTACTTATAGTAGGCATTAGTTTACACAAAGAAATAACATGTTTTAGGGAGAATCTTGTCTTGTGAGTAATGAAGCTTTTGAAAAAGAAAAATATCTTTTCTTGGACCTGAATTATTAAAAACAAAAAACAAAAAACAAAGGAAGAGGAACTGTAGGTTCCTGGGAACAACTCAGGCACAGAGCTGGGATGGAAGGGATCTTCTCTGAAAAAAGCAGCAATCCAGGAGTTAAGCCAGGCGCACAAAAACATTTTAAAAAGGAAGAAAGAAGAAGGAAGGAAAGGTGGGAGGGAGGGAGGGAGGGAGGGAGGGAGGGAGGAAGGAAGGAAGCAAGGAAGGAAGGAAGGAAGGAAGGAAGGAAGGAAGGAAGGAAGGAAGACAAATAAAAGAAAGAGGCCTTCAAACTAATTTCACACTGAAAGTGATGTTTAATTTGAATCGTGCTCTTCCTAATGGGAAAAGTTTAGTCTTGCCACTGGGGCTCGTATCCCCTCCCCCTCCTCCTTTCAAAATTCAGATTAACCATTAATCATGATGTGACACATTCTTTTTTTCCTGATCCAAAAATCAAATGAAAGCCTCAGACAACATCTGAGATCCCACCGACTGGCCAATCCTCCCCAACTAGGTTCACAACAGAGAGGAGACAAGAACAAGGGGCACATACATACACAGAGACATAAATTACCGGATGGTGCACTCACGGGGATACACACAAATACATGCAGCTCTTAACAGTCATCGGATCCGAGGGCCTTTCCACTTAAATTGATTTTTGCATATTTGCAAATGTAAAATTAGTCATCATAAATAACAACAAGGACGAGATTGATATTAAATCTGTCAACAGCCTGACAAATGCTCTGAGCACTCTTTAGTTAGGAAATGCACTTATGATAGTCATCACACTCCTAAAAGAGAAAATGATTATACGCTAACCAAACCCTAAGTACAAGCTAAAGATATTCACCTCATGAAGCCATTCCTCAACTAGCCCCTTGGCACTTGCTGGAATTATTCGCAGCACGAGCTCTACTTTCTCATTTTCTGCTGACTCCATGTGGGTAATTTCTTTCTCATGATTAAAAGTGAGCTTGGCAGATCCTTCAAAGCGTGGCTTTAGGTGTGGTGGGGCTCCGGGTGTATCCTTTGTCTAAGGCAGGTCTCTAATCATTCACCATAGGATGGGTAGAGTCGGGGGACTATTCACGCACCTAAAATGATTTTTTTTTTAAAAAGGCAAACTTTGTAGATATCTTTATATAAATTTATGTTATACTGAAACATGCAGGTGACAGATGCAATGAACTGTTTACCTTGGAAAGAATAGGCAGGCTTTTCTCTTCCAAATAATCACTCCGGCCTTTCTGAATGTCATCCAAAAGCGATTCTGCCTCCTTCGACTTATCCGGCATCTGAGGCTGTGAGATAACCCTCGTAGCACTGGCCTCCTTCCTCGGCCCCTTCATTATTAGCCTCCTGGTGGGTGAGATAGAATACAGTGAATGTAATAACCGTACTTCACACAACAGACTCGCTCTCTCTTTTAAATTGAAAATCCCCTTATTACAAAACAAGGGGTGTTCTTTTTCTTCTACCTTTAAGTAGGACTGCCACATTCATTGCTTTTTACAAAAACGCAGCTGCTTTTTAAGCTACAGATAAATAGAATCTGCTAGGCGGTAATTCGACTCAGTCTGAATGCATTATTTTCTAAGACACTTTGGCAAGGGGCTTTTTATTATAAACTGGAATGAACAAGGAAAGTCCTTTTCTCTTCTAATTATGAACACGTTTTGTTCCCTACTATTAACCTACAATGTCAGATTGATCTTCTTTTCCTGCAGCCAGTTCAATAAATCTACATTTTTTTTTTTTCGGGAAAATTAGAGGGCTAATGATTAAGTCTTCATGAACTCCTATGACAAATATAAAAATAGCACCAGGAAAAAGCAAATGCATATGCTGCGACCACAAATAAAGACAGTGAAGCCCTCCAATGTCTAAAGTAACAAATCTCGTCTTGGCACCAAAAGTTAAGATAAACTTAATTAACTTAATTTTAATAAATGTTAAGACTTTCCAGGCATTGTTAGGAAGTCGATCTTATTATATTTATTCACCTAGAAAGGAGGAGAAGATATGAGCAAATGCTAAAGTTTCTAAACAGTGCAACAAAACCTCTCGTATTTGTTAACTCGTCCATTCTGAACAACGATTTGCAATTTTATCAGTCATTCCCTTACTTCTTGAAGCAATGAAATGAAGAATTAAGACAGAAGAGGAAACACTGGGATAAAGCTTATTCAACCTGAGCTTCTGCTGACAACGATTAAACTCCAAAGATAAACACTGAGACAAATGGCGAGCTCCTAATAATATCAAAAGGCAGCCTAGAAACTCCATTAGCCTAGGTGTTGGTTTAATTTCGATCCCAATGTTGATATTTCTGATTATAATATTGCCATAGTCCACAGTGGCTATGCTCTAGGTCTATATGGATATATTGCCTTGCCAAGGTGGGGAACCCCACGGGGTATCAGTAGGGTTCCAATTAAGAAAAAATAAATACTGCTGCAGCCTTGACAGTAAAGGGAGATTACCAGAATATCACAGAAGCACAGGCTGGTGCCGAACTACTGAATTTACAGATGCAGAACTGATGCTGTCATTTTCCTTCCTTCAGCAGTAATGGAAAGCAAAGTGTTGAGAATGAACTGTGTGTGGTAGATAGTGTCAGAACAGCTTATTCTTTTTTGTTTATAGTCTTGTGAGCTTATTTCTAAAAAGGATGATAGCAGGAATTGAAGGGGTCTTGTGCAAAACACAAAGCCTTTTGTAGAAGAACTATGCCCTGAGAGGACATGATTTTTCAAGAAGAGCCCCGAGACCCAAGCTTTATCAGAGAGAAAGAGAGAGACTTTGAAATCACATTTGCATCTAAAATCTTGCTGCCTTTCCTCGGTGATTCTGTTTGAACTTTTTTAAAGGGGGTTATTTATTAAAGTGAGATGCAGATCACATTTTCAGAACACCCACTCTAGGAAGAGACGGATAGGCAGGGAACTAGTGATAACAGAGCTTTTGAGTCTCCCACTCGCCTTCGATGTGAATCAATTTTCTGTTTTCTGATATGTCTGGGGACAAATGGGGCCACATCAGATTACTGGTCTCGGCATTAGGAACCTAAGTGACGCCGTGGCAACACAAGAAGCCCAGCTCACCCAGAATAAAGAACCAGCTCCTTCATGGAGACACCAATTGAAGTATATTAGGCATCCCTTTAAAGAGTGAAATTGAATCCCCACGCAGCCGTATCTCCATTGACGCCACAGTAACAAGCCTACGTTGGCAATCAGAAATGTTTATTTCTATAATGTTGATATTGTGAGGTAAATAGAAGGAAAAACAATCTTACTTGTATATTTGAAGGAATTTAATTACCCAGATTTCCTGATTTAGAAATGTGAAATTTTTATAACCATGTGGGTTCTCTTGGGTTAACTACAAAAAAAACTTTGAACATCTGCTTTCCTCAATCCATTCTTACCCCATTTTAACCCTGGAAAAATCATTAACACAGACAAAAGATAGATTAGGCAGGGCAGAACTTGGACTTGTGAGGACAGCATGTAATCGCCATCTTCTGCCCCTGTACTGTTATTTTAAGATAATAAAGAAGTATGTGACATTAATATTAGGGAACAGCAGGACCTCTTCACCCTTATTACACTTGCAAAATAACTTAAATAAAGCAACTCTTTGACGTTGGTGAAGAAAATGGCTGTCCTGATGAAGAAGACATTGCAGCCCAGTGCCTGAAACAATTTGATCTCATTTCATTCTCTTTAGGAAAAGAAAAAGCAGAAGAAAAGCAAAATAAGGAGGAGGAGGGGGAAAGGAGGAAAAGCCAAAAACACACTGAGTACAACTAATGAACTATTTGTTCTTTTCCATGTAAAAATAATTCTCTTCACACAAAGTGTTTGCCACTACCACGTACTAGCAAACTCAGTTTTCAACCTCTTTTATGCCTCACTCTCTTTAATCAAGCAGAGTTGTGCTGCCCTATAGGGCTCCTGGGAAGATGAAGTGAGGTGACATGAGTTATCTATGATCTGCCCGGTAAACAGTAGTTATTCAATAAGGAATAGCTATTATTATTCACAGCACTGCTAATTAAGCTTCTCCTTCCTGAAAGTTCCCGATTAATTCCCCAATTGTCCCAGCACAAGTGGGGGCCAGCACTGTTTCATTCCTTCCTTCCACCAGATTCAAATCACCTGATGTTTGCCACAGAAGGGCTGAACATTGATTCTGAAATTCTCCAGGTCCAATAGAGAAGGAAGATGATTTATCTTTGAATTGAGGAAGGGGAGGTGTTAAATGTGTAATGATTCGTGCCAGCTGGTTAAGCCACTCTCTGAAAGAGTTCATGTGCACAGTCAAGTTTCCAATCTTTTAAGGGTTGACATCCCTGGGGAGAAACTAGAGCTCATTTGGTTTTGGAGTTGTTGCCTCCAAATTCAAGTGAGTGCCACACCCCACACATGGATGCACATACCACGCAGACAGGACACACCCCCGGCATTACCAACCTATCAAGGATACCACAGCTTGATTCAAAAAACATATTTTTAATTACTCACCTGCTATCACCAGGTGATAAAAACACTCAGGTTTCCTATAGAGTATTGAGTATATCTGATTTAACAAAAATGCCAAAATATCTTGTTAAGCAAAATGCCAGCCAACCCTCTCCAGATCCTGAATGAACATTAGGACTCTGACTCAAGATGGACTGAATTTTAAATAATGAAAGAGCAGCTTCAAAACCACTCTGGTTCTTTTTTATTTTGTCTTTCACTAAAACCATATTTAAAAAAAATTTTTTTTAATGGAAAACATAATCTAGAGCATGAAGATGAACTTTGGCCTAAGTCTACTTAGTTTCTTCAAGGAAAAAAAAATACGTGACTGAGAATTTTTAAATTCTGCTCTTCACTTTCTCTCCCCTAGCCTGTTTCATGAATAGGATCATTTGAAATGATCTCATTTTGATGAAGCCAAATATTTTGTGATGATTAAGCTAGATAATTACTGTACAAGCAAATATAGACTATTAGAAGGGCAAATTCTAAATAAAAATAATTCCCCTTCCTGGTGGCTATTTGCCCATGAACTTGCTTTCTAAGCCAGAAGGCACTCCAACCTCCAGGGCACACAAGGACTTCCAGCCAAGATTCTAATCTCCACTGCAGAAAGCTGTAAAAGGCACTGGATGGAAGCTACAATGCAGAGCATGCCATTGAATTTGGTGTGTACTATAAATGAGGAAACACTGAGAGCTCCCAGAATCACATCAAGGATGGAAATGCTACAAATATGAAAAGACGAGCTTCTTTCCTTCCTGTCAAGGCGTTCTGACATTCAATATCCTCATGAGCTCAAGAATCGTGTCCCTAACTGCTGTTTTCGGGTCTCCTTCCGAGAATAAGGTGAAGACGATGGCTGCCCAGCTGCCTTTTAGCACTTCACACGTGGATGACCGCATGAGTGTGTCCATTGCATTTGGACTCACAGAAGAAAAACCAAAATCAATTTAACACAAATGAAATTTTGTACATTTTTGCCTTTTTAATATTTTAGAAAGCGATTGTGGTGTCGTTAACTTGAAAGCGTTTTATGTAAGGAAGATTACTGAGGCACACATCACATAGGTAAAAGCTGAGATTAAATCTAAAGCTAATTAAATACATCAAGAGCGTCTCAAAAGACAATATATCCACTTCTCTGCCCAGGCTAATATTTTGCTTTGGTAGGGGGCAGTAAGTAGAGAGTCATTATAGTTGTAAATTCCACAGTATGATCCTTTAGCAAAACCTGAGAAGGGTAAAAAAAAAAAAAAAAAAGAAAAAAGAAAGAAAGAAAGAAAGATTATATGCATGGATTTCCTTACTGAATAGATGCCAGGGCCAAGATGCAAAGAATAGATAAAGTAGAGCTTCAGAGGAACTAAATTTGAAGCTAGCCAGTAAAACGGATTGAACCTTATTACCTCTAGTCACTGAGAAATTCCCGAGACAGTTGGATGCAATTTGAAAAGGTCAGAAAAATATTTCCTGCACAGCATTACTGCTCCATGGTTTAAGGGTGTACATTTGTGAGATGCCGGCTCTAATCATTTTTATTGACTTTGCTTTCCAGAGACAGACAGACAGTCTGGGAGGGAAGACCAATAGATAAGAGAGAGGCAATCTTAGAAAGGAAAATCTCTTATTTTGTTCTCTTATTTGTGACTGAACAATTTCAAATCTTGCCCATTTGCAGAGAAACTACACCAACTTTACTGAAGACTGACAGAATGGAAAGAAAATCTAGGAAAGTATCACTATAATTCTTGCAAGGCTGTTTTCTTTTAATTGCTGTTTATTTGGACTCTACTCTATGCTAAGCATTTTCAAGGTAAATGATGCTACACTTTAATCCAAGAGTGAATGTTTAAACTGAAACATGGGAAAATACACTGGGGTATGTGTATGAATTTACATCAACACTTCCTTTGAGGGATGGCTTCATGAAAGAGGGAAATCTATAGGAAAGGGGGGAAATAAATGGAACATTTAAATACACTTTCAAGATATTCTAATGCAGCCTCTATTGTCATTGGAGTCATTCTAAATACAAAGAAAAATGATTTCTCTTTTTAGTTCAAATGTGGCTTTCATGCAATCAGAACATTCTTTAGCAAATACAATTTGTAGGTCATTTCCTTTCTTCCTTCCTCCCTTCCTTCCTTCCTTCCTTCCTCCCTGCCTCACTCCCTCCCTTCCTTCCCTTCCTTCTCTCTCTTTCTTCTCTTTAGCTAGAAGTTAATGCCAACTTTTCAGTCCAGAATGGAATCATCCATTCTAAACCTGCAGAAGTTTAATTAACACCTGACTTTTCTTTCAGTGAGAAGTCATAAGGCAAGCACAAGATTATTTATTCTTCTCTTGTTTAGCAGCAAAGCTAAAACTTTGCAATGGCCTCAGAACTGGCTGCATGCTTTCATATGATGTTCTGGCTTCATGAGATGACCTGGAAGTTCAGTAGGGCTCTTTCAGCTAGCAAGCTGGCTTTCCCTATGGAAAACATTAGTTTTGACCAATTGTACATGTCAGAAGACTCAGATATTTCAAATTGTCCTGTGTAATCAACAAGGTCACCAAGACTGGCAATGTAAGAAGCCAATCACAGAGTGACATTTCATAATATCGAATCCCCAAAAGAAAAATGAAAAAGTCAACTCAAAAACTAGATATCCAAATAATTGGTTAAAAGTGAGGCTATGAAATATCTAGCTCATTGACTTTTTTTCCCTATCTCACCTGAATATTTGGCACTGATTAGATACAAGCAATTAAAGTTGGTGGATGTTCACTTTATGCAGCTGCATCATAGGTAAAAAGTGTTTCTTAAAACTTTGTGATGATGTATAGGCCTCCAGTGGAGAACATTTGAAATCCAAGATTACTACTTTATTTTCACAGGCTCTGGTTTACTAACAGAAGAAGTACTATCTAATCCACAAATTGTCTGTATTCCACTATGTAAATTCTCTGTAAGGTGAAAAAGTTTGAACCTTTCAAATAACCATTAAAAATAACAGTATCAAAAATGACAATAATAATAATTCTGAAACTATTATTAATAGCAAAAATAATGATGATAGAATTAGATACCATTAGTTGAGCATTTACAGTGCAGGAACCATGGAACCATATCAACTCATTTACTTTTCATAGCCATCTTTAAGTGAAGAAATACGTGATTTTTCTCTCAATATTACACACGTGGAGAATGAGGCTCAGGAGGCCAAGAGACTAGTGTAGGTCAGAAAACTATAAAGTAGTGATGCTGGCACTCAAGTCCAGGCTTGTCTGATTCCAGTCACTCTTGCTTCAAAGCCATTGGTCTCTAATCATGCTCCATTAGCATTACAAGTCCAAGAATTGGATCTACCCAGATCACACAGCATTTTCAGAGCTATATTAAACGAAATTTCACTGCTCATATAGACCAAGCCATGTCCACCAAACCTTTGCTGAAGGTCTCCAAACTGCAACCACCTTCTGGAGCTCTGGGCTAACTGTTTTTGCTAGACTTCTATGCTATCCTCAAGAAACTTAGTTCATAGCAACCCTTTCATCAGGTTGCATGGTTTACTTGCAACCAATGAATGTGGGAACCTAATTGCATGCAAATTGCTTTTCTATATGAATTATCTTTTTATGATGTTCAGATAAGAGCAAGAAGAGAAAATTTCTTCTTGGGCTGGGGTTGCATTAAGGTCATATGTGTTAATTAAACGAATTCTTCTCCAAACACAACATTAAAGGGGAAATGTGCAACCACTTTTTTATTATCACAGACAAATAAGTAGAAGAAGAAGAAAATAATGGTGGGTCACAAAGATTTGGCACATAAACTACTATTAACCTTTTGTTTCCACAGAATATACTAAAGAGCCAGGTTTCAAAAAAGTATTATTTTATCTTTTCTTTGACTATCATTTATTCTAAGCCATTTCCCAAAGATATGTCTAGCTGTGATTTTCCTATTTACAGGGAGGTTATGACTAAGTGTTGACTGGCAGTCCCAGCACGTTCTCCAGGTACCTGTCCCCACCTGCCTTTTGCAGGGTCACTCTGATCTCCCTTGGCCTGGAGGAGAACCGAGTTTGCTTGCCAGGTCACCTTTCAGAAGAACTTTTCTTCCAACTCTGTAAGGAAGCCCTGCAATCAACAAAGCTGTCTTGGAGCTCAAGAGACATAGGAATGCGCCAAGAGAAGAATTCAAGCAGCTGGGCTGCACTTGCAGAATATAGTCACTGATGGAGGTCTAAAGGTGAAAGCCTTTAAAATATAGAGATGAAATTAGGTGCAGCTACTAAAATGTGAAGAGCGGAATAAATAGAGAGGAGGCCAGTGTATGAAACTCCCAAGGTTTCTGATTCCTTGCTTTTCTTAAGCACAGAGCAAGGAAGAGCACAACTTAGAGAAGAATAGTATGAGGGCTTTTTTTATTTTTTTGCACTCCTGAAGTGCTTGAGAACAAAAGTAGTCCAATTCACAACCAAGGGAGAAGTATAAAATGCTCTCCAAAGTAATCTAAGTTTTAATATCTCATGTCAAGGAACCAGTTTTTAAGCCTTGGCTATTTTCAAAAGAAGATGTCTCAGAAATAGTTTTAAGACATGTTAATTGGCTAGCTTCTATGATTTTTGAAAAAATAATGTTCTGCTCTCAAAACAAATTACAACATTCATAAAAAACCTACTATAAACCTGCTGGAAGAAAATATCAAGTTAGCTTATTATACATGAAATTTCTATTTTACCTGATCCTTCCCATGAGCACAAACCCAGCTTCAAGCATTAATATCATTAGAATTACCTTTCTAGAAGAGATGTTAAGGAATGACCACACACAATTAAAAGACAATATTGATAGCAATAGAACAGCTAACACACCTCAGACACTGTGGGGAATGGAAACAGACTTACCTTTCTCCTTTCTGTATCAAATATTGAAATTCAGCAATTTCTAAAAGTGTATCATTAGATTTTTATTTTAATTATTCTTCTAACATTTCAATGTCAGAATGTTAAATGCTTTGTGTACCTGGCTGTCTTTCTCAGGAGGATTTTGGTAGTACGAGAAACCAAAGGTTATTCCAGTCCATTTTCTGTGAATTACAGGATTCTCTGGAGCATATTTTTCCTACATTGGGAGACAGCATGGCTTACATTTTTCTGAATAATTTTCAAAATCAAATTTGAAAGTTTTCATGAGAGATGATCCTCCCTGGTGGGTGATATGAAGCATAACCTAAGGGGCAAATATGAAAATAATTAGCATAAATCTTATTAGCATATAGATGCCTTTAAAATAATAAACAGCGGAAAATCAAAATGCTTATCCCAAAAGAAAGTTATGAGAAAATAAGAAATTAGTGTATCCTCCTCGCATGGCAACCCCAGTCTGGAAGTCAGGCAGGATATTCTCTTTCAGTGAAGGGTGGATTGACCAGTGAGGGAGAAATAGCTCCAAATCAACTTTCCTTTGCTCTCTTTTGCTCATTATCCCCACACAGATATATTCTATTTACCCTCCACCCCATCCCACTCCTCTTTTTTGTTAAACTGAACTAAATTAAGAGGAAAAAGTATCTTGTTTTTACTTCCTTTAAGAACCACCACCAGGTAGTCAGCAGTCTTTTTCAGATCTGTTTTTCTCCTTTATCATCTTCCTATCTTTCCCTAGTATGTTAGGGGCACAAGAAATGCCATGCTTGGTAATTTAATTACCAACGGAACTGAGGAGCCTCGGTTGAAAAGTGGGACAGAGCTTAGGGTTTTTTTAACAACGGATTGTGAATTTTAAATTGGTACAGCCTGTCAAGGTGGTGAGATAACATATTGTGCTGTGACAGGAAGAATATAGTAGCTGGAGTCAAATCTGACCTGGGTAGACTTGGAAAAATTAAACATAAAGCATTTCGGTTTTTCTCTTCTATGAAATAGTGATAATGTTGCCTGCTTTCCTGGGTCGGTATTAGAATTAGAGGTTATATATGTAAAGTACCTGGAACACAGTAGGTGATAATGCTTTTCAATAAACAATCACCTTCTTTAGTGGCTTAGGCAAAGACTCAAGAATTTGGAGATTATAGGATCTGATGAGCCAAATATTTTCCCATTCCCACTTTGCACTGTATGTGGATATGTATGGGCACAAAGACATTTATTTAGGGGAGATTCCATGTTATCTGATATTTTCTTCCAGATCTAGGGTGGCATGGAATCATGAAGATGGTAATACACATTACAACAGCAATGAGTTCAATAGAATAAAGATCCTATGGAAATATTTCATTTCATGGAAATATTTCAGTTCAACCCATAAAGGGGCTTTAAATTTAACTTTACAACAATATTTTATGTGACTCAAAAGAAGTAATGATTTTCCTGCTACAACTTAAAAGTATCTGATTCAGGTGAATTCTCTGAGCAATCTGCCCATGTTGGATTGTTGAAACAGCCAATGCCCTCCTAACTGGATGCTTTCTGTGTACATGAGTGTTCATCCTTTTAATATTTAGTTATTTTTAATGGCTGCCAATACAGCATTTAGAATGCTAAGAGAGGGTGCTTTGCCAATAATACCATTTGATTTTCTCATTCTGTTTTCAAATTTGAACTTGTGATTGGTGCTAATTATTGAATAAACATTGTGTGCTTTAATCTGCTGACAAAAGATAAAGGAAACATTCATTACAAAATACCAAAAAATCAAACTTGGTTTATGTGACTTCATTCTCATTCTGTGAGGCACTGGTCTCGAACCTATTACCTCATACCTGCTAATATGTCAACAATTCCATTTCCATCACAATCTATCCATCAACTACTTGATTTTTTATAATATTGCCTAACTGACACCTCACACACAGCTGACACCTAGTAATGTGACTGCGACAAGTGTTAACACTAAGAAAATAAAAACCCTCATAGATAGGTTTTCTTCATAAATAGGTGACCTACTTCTGTAGAGATTGCAATAAGCATATTTTAGAGAAAGGTTGGGTTGCTTTGCATGAAAGGGAATTGTTGGTCCTATGTTTATCTTTTTCTATTTACACTTACCTCATTAGTATACTTTCTGGGACCAATATCATTAGCAGGACATTTCTGCTGAATGTCCCTTTATCTTCACCTTTCCTAACAAAGGTGAAGGGCCTTTGTTAGGTTAGGGTTAGGTTAGGGCCTAACAAAGATCTAGTTTATTTTTATTTGGGGCCAGTTCAAAAAAGAAAGTGTTTAGAAAGATACACTCCAGTTAATAGACAAAACACTAGTATTTTCTTTGACTTCCAGGAACTGATAATATTTTGATTGCTCCAGCAGCTATGAAGGGAAAGAGCCTGTTTCACAAATCGAATAAATACATATGTATACAAAAGGTATTCTCAACACTCTGCTAGTCATACGGTAAGGTAAAACACACTTCTCTTCTGCAATCCAAATGGATTTAAGGCTCTACCAATTTGTTCCCTCAAGGATATTTCAACTTCTTACAGGGCATCAGTTTAATGGTAATGATGTGCAGATGTGTTTGCTCTACAGTCCTTTTCAGAATTTAAAACCATCTGTGTGAGTATTAGGGAATGGATAAAAAGCCTTCCTGCAAACGAAAATCTTCTGTTGTTTTTGTCCTGCTTTCAGGCCTTGAGTGTGTTATAGTGTGACAGAAGAGCTATTCCTAGGCACAAAACTGTTTCAAGTCAACCTCCATTGGTTGTTTTTTTTTTTTCAGATTTAATTAGTAGATTTTCTTTGTTTTATATGTTTATGTGGTCACAATATTTTTATTTATTTTCTTACTTTCCACAACCACAAAATAGTCAAGGTTACAGAAATTTACTTTGACATTAACATTTCCTTGATTTAAAACATAGACGTGAGAGATTAAATCTCTTTCCAACCCTCCTCTCTAAAAAATCAGTATGTTTCAAATATTCTCACAGACGGGGACAATAAAAAGACAATGAAAATAGCAACGTTCCTCTACCTCAGATATTAGCCCTTCAAGTATAGAAGACAGCATCCAAATGTGGGATATAGGATGGAAACAACAATAGTTAGTTGATAATAATAATGATTGAGGTATACCTCCTTCAGTTCTACTTAAATCATCCCCATACACCCTTGTCTTTTTCTTGTGCTGCTGATGACTAAGCTCTCAGCAGTGCACCAGCAGATAAATCCTCCCTTTTATCTGGAATGTTGATGTCACTTGGTGAACTGTTGTTTAAATAAGGAACTGGCATAGTCCCATTTCTCATCCTACACAATGACACATATAATTTGTAAAAAGCATGCCCCATCTATCTCTTCTTCAGACCTAAAGCTGTTAGACATATTTACGTGGAGTCAAAGGTAACGCTGCAATATTAAAACCATCATGAGCAGAACTTGTTCATCCCTAGGATTTTTCCTCATCAAAGTCAATGGTCTGGCTTATTTCTGACCTCACCCTGCTGTAACCCTGATGATAAAGCAAATATTTCTAGCCGTCTGCCTCTGATTACCTGCTTCCCTTTCTGCATTGCTAGCAGAACTTGGGGGCAGGGTAGAAGCAAACGTTCAGAACCCTCCCCCAATGACATAGAGTTAATAGAGGAAGGAACACAGGAGAGAATGTTCACATACCTTAAAGTAGGGCTCAAAAACTGATCAGTTTAAAAAAAAAAAGTCTTTTCCAAAATTTGTTCTCTGAAGGTGAAATGTGCCTTCAGGTGTTATTAAAAATTATCCATAGAATTGATAATTCTTCAAATCTCTCACTTATCATTGTGTCCTAAAATTGGAAAACCAAGGTCTGGATCTGTCCCTTCCTCGCTCCATGATCTGTTTCCTCGTATATGCAGTATCAACCATGGAGAGTTTGGAAAAAAGCAAACATATGTGAAGGTTTCTTTTAAACACTAAAATACTCTGTAAATATTAGTTAGTGGATTTTGGTGATATGGTTATCATAGTGGTGGTGATGATGATGGTGATAATTGATAGAAGAAGATCAATTGATTTCCTGATGTCTGAAAGAAAGCGTATGAGGAAACTAACTAGAGAAAGTATGATGATAAGGTCCAAGAGTGTAATTTATTAAATAATATAACTATATGATTTTGTTTATGTGACCCTGACTGGGAAAAATCATGGATTTACCCAAAAAGCCTTGTGTAAAACAGTTTTTTTCCACCTCTCTTCCAATGTAATTGAGTATGTTCACGTGTAATAATAGGAGGTGCAGTTTACTGGAGTTTGTTACCGTGCACTTAGCATTGCTAAGCATTTGGCATTAATTATGACATTCAGGTCTCATAACAACCCTTTGAAGTAGTGGGACAGCAATCAATATCCTACCATATTAGGTAATATCAAGATTGTGTTAGGAAGAAGTGCACATTATACAGCACAGTATATAAAGTACACAATAGGGTTATATAAGCCCAAATAAAGCCATTTCTTTTTTGAATGGGATCTCATGGAATGGATGAATTCAGGAGAGGAAGGAATGCAAGAAAATTGATTTGGGCATCTGGACTGACTAGAGGAGGTGACAGGGAAATGAATTGGTAAAGGAATACTGCTGTGTGTATGGAGACTGGGGATGGAGACCAGGGAAATATTCAGGTAATGAACATACTTCCCAAATCTAATAGAAAAGCTGATCCCTCTGGTCACGGAATAGTGTTTCTGTATTACACAAAGGTAGCCCTAAGAATAGGATACATTCTTCTGACAATATATCAGCCATTACATTCACCATCACAGTTCCTGAGTACCTGTGTGTCTGCATGGGAATTTTCACCAAATGGGTTTTACAATTCTATTTTTGCTTTCCCCATTCTTCCAGCATTCATCTGGGACAAATCTGACATCATCATATGGAGTTTGGGCTGAGGAATACAGTTCTTTAATGTCAGCCTAACCATATCCAAATAGGCAGGTACATTATTACTAAAAGTTCTATAAGATGTTCAAATCTACATTTGATTATTCTATCACCAGTTGTGTCAGTAAGAAAGAAACTTAAGTCCTCATGAGTAAGCTGCTTTGGTTTTTCTAAAGCCAGAGGTAAAATCCCCAAGAACAATTTTTCCCTTTACCATGACCACAAGCTTTTGGTTTGTTAATACAATATTTTAACCAACACAGAAACCCAGGATATTCATTTATAACATTTATCATCTAGTCTCCATTTCCTTTTCCTTTTCCATAGAAGGGTGTGGTAGGCTGAATTATGTACCTCAGAAAAAACATCATCTTAATTCAATCCTGTGTATGCAAATTCTTTGTAACAGGACCTTTTGAAGAAAATATTTTTAGTTAAAGGGTGGAGAACTGAAATAGGTTGGGCTTTAATCCAGATTACTGGAGTCGCTTTAAGCAGAAAGAGATTCAGACCCAGAGAGGAAACTACCAGAAGAAGCTGGAAGTCAATGGAACCCAGAGAATAAAGAAGACATTACCATGTGCACCGCCATGTGACAGATAAGCTGAGAACCCAAGGATTGCCAGCAGCCAGCCCCACAATGCCACAGTCTTTAGGACAAAGCACTGCCTTACTGATGCCTTAATTTTGGACTTCTCCTACCATTGAAACCAGGAGCCAATAAATTCCATTGTTTAAGCCAACTTATTCTATGCCATTTGTTTTAGCAGCCCAGAAACTAAGCCAAAGGGCAAGTAGGTAGGCAAATCAACGAAGGAAGCAACACAAAATAGGAAAAGTGATTGCATTTACAGATTCCCACTACTTAAAGTAAAATGGGAGCAATTCTCCTTGCACCACAAGGTTGAACCGAATAGCATATTTAACAATGGCACAGAATTAATAGATCATGGTTAGCAGATGATTTTTTGCTAACTAAAAGGTGAATAAACTCCTGAAATTAATTATTGTCAAACCCCAGAAGCTATATTTTAACAACACTTAAGTTATAGAAGGGCAGGCTAGTGGGTTTGATTCTTGGCTCTATCACATGGTACCTGTGCTTTAGCTTCCCCATCCATAAAATAAGGAGAATAATAGCACCCACATCAACGGGTTTTTGTAAGGATTAAAATGGTTAAAACAGTATCTAGCACTTAGTAAACATTATATAAGTGTTAGCCATCATCATCATCATCATCATCATCATCATCATCATCATCATTCACAAACATTTGCTCCTCATTTAAGAGGTCAAAGAAAACCTCCATTTTATGCTGACTTCAGTACCAGGGGAGTTAGATATCATTTCATTAGTTCACTGAAAACCAATTTATTAATCATCACCTATTGAACAGTTACTATGTGCTAAATATTACAGGATTAAATAAGGCATAAACATTTCCTGTCCTTCTGGGATTTTTCATTCTAAGGGGATGATAGAACAATATGCACATTTCTAATATAAGGTCCTGTCATAATGAGTACTAAGAAAACCAAAAAAGGCACAAAAATGTACAGTGACCTCCAAACCGTTCCCTCGTTTGCTGTGTTTAACCAAATTGCTCAGTGCAGGCCACACTTTCCCCCAAAAGAATTCTCATGCTGACAGTCTAGGTAAGTTGCCTTACTGAAATCCCAACCATTTGGATGCAACAAAAATAATCGAGCATATGAACACATCAGATAGACATATGTACACTGGTTTTCTAAAATGTAATGTGTATGTAATTTCCCGAATGGCTGGTTGTCACATCCATCTGGTCTTATTTCCATAGCACTTGAATGTACCACCAGGATATAAACCCTAAAAGCTAGAAAACAGAATTTAAATACCCAAACACATACGAGGTGTGTTTTTAAAAGCAACAGACAAGTGAGCACTGGGGTAACGTCATTAACTTCTCAGCCACAGTGGAGAGTAGCTGAGACTAAGCATAAAGGCCACAGAACATAAAAGACATTCCGCTGCAGACCTCATTAAGTGGGCTTAACACAAGCTTGACAAGCTAATGACAAAAATTTAATTTGGACTTTCTGGACATAAGAACCCAGAACAAGTCCAAATACACCAAAACTCTACCATGCGTACTATCTGAAAAGGCAGCAACCCAGTGTCAATTAGCCCCACACTGTTCATGAATCAAAGCCCAGGGATAGATGCTGTCCTAGTCAACCACACTAAATAGGAAATCATGCTCCCTGTATTTGGAGTTTGTGTTCTGGTCCTATTTAAAGTGCACACATGCTGTATGTTCTTAAATTAACAGTGGTCTCCAGAGAGCTGCTAATCAGGCTGCATGTACCAAGCAGAGGCCATGGCTAGGACCTAGACATGGAACTGTACAGAAAGCATTTTTGCTACTGTTTTTTCCCTTTCTCTAATAGCCCTTTCAATTTCTAAGTCCTATCAGCATCTATGAAGTCTATACCATGTTAGACTGCACTTACTGACATGCCATGCTAGAATTCTCTGCTTTCTCTAGCTATGTGTTTCTACTCTCCAACGACTTTTACATTCCTTGAACAGAGAAGAATTCATGCACATGAAATAATAATAGCACTTGTGGGTGGCATGCCCAATGGTGAGTACCTGACAAATAATGTTAATCCCTATATCAATCTTATTATGATCAACCAATTTTATAGATAAGAAAGCTGAGGATTCAAACAATTTGCTCCATTATTGGAAAAGGAGCTAAACCCAGGCAATCTGATATCAAGGTTCACATTCTATTCCACTGCTGAATGCAGGAAGGAAATGTTGAATGAATTCATTACTTAATATCCTTAGGATTAAAGGAGGAAGAATTTGGCACTTAAAATGTATCATTTTTACAATACTAGGTATATACTGATAGGATAATTATTTAGAATCTTTGAGAGGGTTGTATCTTTTACTTTCTATACCTCTACAATACCTTTTGTAATACCTTGGAAATAGAAGGTATTTGTTGAAATGGTGAAATATTTTAACCCACAAAACAAATTATAAATGGACAAAATGACTTTCTTGAGTTATTCTCCTTCTCCTGTGATTAATTCCTCATATGAAGGAAGAAGAGACTTCTTGAGAATCTGGCTCCACGGGCTAAATTCTTAAGACATCCCTGGATCTGCTCCCATATTTAAACCTCTATGTCTCTGTCCAGACTGGAGGGAGACCTGAGTTTCTTAGTTCTGGCTCTTCCAAGTCTGGCCCTCTCATTCTACCCAATCTCTAATAGTGGAAATGCTAGGGAATTTTAGCAATAGAAATGCGAATGTTTAACTAGTGAGGCAACAAAATGAGTCAGGATATCTTAATAGACTTTTCTTGAGAAGAAACTAAGTCCACTCTATCTGTCGAAACCTCAGTAATGTCTTTGATTTCATACTATATCCATTCCTGCATCCTAAATTTGATGTAGTAATAGGCATTTAGTGCATTGCTCTATTTGCCAATATTCCACAGAGAATAGGCATTTTACTTTCTTTTTCCAACAGTCCAGAAAAAGACTCCACGTATATTCTCCTACCTTCAATTATTTTCTGTCACTGCAGTAGGATACATTCAATAACTTAATATCTGTGCATCCCACTTAAAAGGAAGAATATGTCACTTGTCCTGCCTTGTTGCTATGAAGATCAACCATGATAATGTGTATGAAATCATTTTTGAGCTATGGAGTGTTTTATAGTAGATAATTATTATTAGAAATGAAGGAAGTCAGAAGTCTGTGTACCATATGCTTTAGGAAACCAGACATTTAATTATGTTCTTAGGTAAATGACAGTGTATGTGTACACATATATGAACACACACACATATACATCTGGGAGGAAATGGGCTTGTTTGTAAACTGGTAGGAAATTTGAACTAGTTTAATGAGTAAAACTTTATGTAAGAGTTTATGCATACCAATTTTAAATTTTTCTCTAATTGTCTCTGTTATGAGTTCTTAATACAGAGCTACATTAGTGTGCAGAGTAATTATAGCTATCATTTACAGTGTCAATTCAATGCTAGGCATTGTGTTAAGGTGTTTATATAGTAGTTTTTTATCTTATCATCAGTATAGGAAGGTAGTATTATTCTCTTTTGCAGATGGATAAATCAAGGTCCAAAAGAGTTAAGAAAATGTCCCAAGGTCACATTACTACCAAAACAGAAAAAATCTGTAGAAATGTACACTTATCTATGATGCTTTTTTAAAAAAACTAATTAAAACCTCATTCATTTAGAATTTACAGTAATTCAAATGTAGCATATATGATAATTTTCAGGAAGCTAATCCAAATTAATTCTATCATTTGTGAAATTTTAGGGTTTCCTTTGACCAAAATGTAAGCTAATCAAAAACTATTAGCTTCCCCCAAGTGTAAGGCCAAAGGCTAGTGAAGAAGGGTGGTCCACTGATGAGCCTTTGATACTGATGACTATGCTTACAAGCCTGTGTGCCTGAAATTTCAACTAGGCCTAGAGCTTCAGGGTGCCTAAGAGTTACCTCCTGAGAGCCTCCATGTTGTTCAAATGTGGCCACTCTCTAAGCCAAACTTGGTATGTAAATGCAATACCTTCCCCCCAGTGTGGGACATGACTCCTGGGGATGAACTTCCCTGGTGCCAAGAGATTTCTACCAATCACCAGCTGGTGATGCAACTAGAAAAAGACCTTGAATAAAAGGGGGAAATGGTAAAGACAAATGAGTTTATATGGCTAAGAGATTTCAAAATGAGTCAGGAAGTCATCAGAGGGGTCATGCTTACACACGTCTCAGCAGGATCCCAGAGACAGCCAAAGTAAATATAACCCCAGGTACTGGTGCTCCTAGGGCTATGGAGACACACAGGCTCTACAGTCATGGCAGATGGTTCTGGAATTCATTGCCTTGTCAGTGGGCCCTACTTTGGAATTTATGCTTCTGAGTGTGATGGAGTTGGACTCAGATGTGACCTTTCTACACATGCCTCTTCTGCCATTTTTATTGAACCTGTGGTTGGTGCTGGGGTTGATATATACTCAGCAGACTTGAATCTCTGGACTGGCTGTGCCAGCTGGGCCCTGAGCCTCAGCAGAGTTGAAAATCCTACTCTCCAGTTTTTTGGACTTACAGGTCAGCTAACAGGGAAGTGAGGATGGTCAACCACCACACCAGGGAGCCAAGAGAATCTACAACTGCAAGCAGAAGAATCACATCCATCATCCATGTGGGATCTAAGCCCCATCTCGATTTAGAAGTGGAATGGACATCACCATCCCAGGGTCCACAGGATGAAGGAATAAAATATGGATTAGAGTGGACTTCTTGGTATTCTATAGAACTATTGTGACTCTAGCAATGGAAGAAATGATATCATTGATGTGGAGACAGTGGCCATGGTAGTTGCTGAGGGCAGTGAGAGGGAAGAAGAGATGTGAGGACATTTTTCTGGACCTGGAGTTATCCTAAATGATATTGCAGGGTCAGATGTTGGACATTATATATCCTGCCATAACCCACTGAATGGATGGTGGAAAGTGTAAACTACAATGTGAACTATAATCCATGCAGGGCAGCAGTGCTCCAAAATATTCACCAAATGCAATGAATGTGCCACAAAAAATGTAAGAGGTTGTTGATGTGGGAGAAATGTGGGGGGGTGGGATGTATGGGAAAGTCTTATATTTTTTAATGTAACATTTTTTGTGATTTTTTTTTTAAAAAAAGATAATTAAAAAATAAATAAAAAATAAAAAATAATTAATCTGACAACTAAAACAAAAACTATTAGCTGATTTAAAACAACCAGGATCTTTAATTTTTTAAAATGCCCTCAGAGTGCTTGCAGCCCTGGGTCGGTAAGTCATATTCCATAATATAGGTTAAGGTGAGTTATAAGTGGGGTTGATGCCCATGATTATTATTCTTTGGTTTCCACTGTTCACTCAAAAAACACCTTGAATGCACCTTCTGTGTGCACCCCACTATTCATGTGATGACACTGTGCGAAGGTAAAGAAGAGATTTAACAAAGATATAGAAGATTTCCCTCAGGGAGCCTACAATCTATCCTTTGGAAAAGAAACCAAGGCACATGAAGCAGTCAAAGAGTTGAATTAATCTTAGAATACATTAACAGTACTTAGAAGTAATAAAACTAAATCAAAATTTCTTCAAAGGATTAAATCCTTCAGCCTTTTAACTCAATCAGACCTGCTTCCTCCACATGCCAATTAGAGTTCAAAGACGAGATTCGAACACTTCATTTATAGATCCACTGAACCTTGGGCAGTGATAAATCCTTAATAAGTCAGAAAGATAGCTATATTTGTTCTTAAAATTAACTAATTTGCACCCTGAGGTTAAGTGATTTGCCCAGAGACAATTCATCAGAATGTCTCATAAAACTCCAAACTCCATTTCTCATTTGAATCACTGACCCAGTTTCCCATTTTAAGGTTTCTATATAGAAATGTTTACGTGTGTCAACAAGGATTATAGAAAAGATTCTGCCATACAACAAATTCACCTCTATACATGGAAAACAACAAAAAAACAAAAAAATCTTACTAAAATATTTAGGAATTTCATGACAAACATAGAGAGCCCAAAACATTGTTTTGTATAGAATAAAAGAGCTCTTCCTTCTAGAGAAGATTTTTCTTCTTTTGTTTATGCTCAAGAGCAGACCTGTGTTTATTCAACAGTTGCCTTAGTGAATCCAGCAGCACAGAAAATGAAGATACCCTATATCCAAACTGGTTGGCTGTTTAAATTCAACGTTTTGCTTAGGTGATCTTAGGGATGTACATATACATACACACACTCACACACACTCACACACACATGCATACACTTTGGATCTATAATAATGAACTCTCCTGGGCCATCAAAGAACCTTCAGCAAGCTACCTTTAGTCATTAGGTAATAAAATCTTCTGAGTTTTCATATCCAAGAATAAAGGAAATTCACATTAAGCATCCTTGAGAGCACTAATACTAAAATGGTAATCAAAGGCAAGACAATTCTGAAGACGACATTTCAAAGCATGCTGTTAGTCATAACTACAACACATACAGATTTTATTGTAAAAATACTGGGTTCATTTCATCAACTAAACAACTAATAGCAATGATCTGTTACAATTGGTATTAAATCAGAAAATGGAACACAATGGCCTAAGCAGTTAATACCTAATGTCATTTTTTCCACCTTGATTTAAGCTATTTCATGTTCTTATTTTCCTAGGCCAGCTAATAGCACTTTAACATTTTTATACTAAAATGAAACTGGAACAGAGTCATTTTCACAAATCCCTTATTTGTAGTATTAGATTGCAATTGTACTTTTGCTGGATCTTAATCTGTATTAGAGAATCCAAATTACACAAAACTTTAGGGATAGAAATTAGCATAATTGAAATAATGTGATTTTGGGTAATTATAATTCTCACTTAAACCTAAATTAAATATGCCAAACTATAATTATGTTCAAATTTGCATCATGAAAATTATCCCCATTTTACTCATGCCATCTATAATATTTAATAGGGGATCTTAAACTCTCTCTTAAGGTTGAATCAAGAGACTTTCTTTTCACAGGCTTTGTGATGAAGAGAGTTTGCTATGCGTTATATGCAGTTGTTTAGCCTCTTGGGAAAGGAAAGATGGGTCCATTATTTCCTCACTATATGATGTTCAGGACTTGTGCTGTGATCTTTGGCTATCTTTAAGTTACACTGCCATTGATGAGAGTTGAGTCCTGCAGCAGACAGTGAAGGATTGATGTCTTCACTGTAGAGAAACCTTAAAGAAAGTACATCATGCTTTAGGAGGAAGGTACCATAAACAAAAACACAGAAAAGGCAGCAATACCTTAAAATCAGGTACTTAACAATAAGACCTGTTTTGTCACCCATTGAAAAATGAGTAAAGATGGGAGACAATCTGAAGGCAATGAGAACTCACCTTTCAGGCTTGTAAATTATTCATTGATTCTTAAGAATCCTCTGATCAAACTTTTATTGTTATTATCATTATTAATTTATTTGGGATTCACAAAGAGAACACAGGTAAATTACTACTCAGGGAAAGCTGTCTGCTTAACTAACCTTTCTCCTCTTCGATTTGATTAAATTAACCAGCTGATGTGATTAAGCTTGTAAGATAGTTTATTAATCTTCATCTTTGGGACAGTAAGTGATATAACCTGCAAATTGTATCAGATTGGTCAAGAGACAGATGAGTTTGTATGTGCAGGATTGGTACACTGTCAAGGCATAAAAATATCTTACAAAAAAACATATGAATATATCTCTAGTTGAGTAAAATATTCACATTAATACTTGAGTAAGGCAGAAGAACCCTGGCTGACATCCCATCTGTTTTTATGAATTAAATTTAGAAATCATATGTAATATAGACATTTCTGTCTGAATATCATAAAACCCTGACACATCCAGGCTTTCATTAGAAAGCTCTGAGATGTGACTTGAATAACAATCTGTCTTAGCTAATTAGTATTTTCAGTTTAGCATATTCACTTTCAGACATATTGCTGTTTGCACATGGTAATTTAGGTAAACAGATACCATCCACAGCTGCATCAATTAACACTGCTAATCAAAACTGAATTCAGGTAATTAGGCACATTTATGCAAAAAATGTGTAATTTTAAAGAAAAGCTAGATTCTTCAGTAATATGTCAATAAGTAAAAATCTCCTTTTGCTTATGAAGGTGAAGAATGAGGGGAGAGAAATCATCATTAATATATATATCACGCAGACAGAAGTAAAACTCCTAAATTAAATCTCAATCTTTAATTGGCCAGTACTTTCAGAAATTGGATCATATTTTTCATAAATGTTTCCCTCAATGTTTCCACATACTAAAGTAGATTCACATCTGCCTAAGGATTTAATTGTCATCAAGCAGGACTCAAATGGTTAATGAATTCTCAAGTATTTATATAATTAGAAGGGATGTTGGTCAAACTTGCTCTTCTGTCTTGCCTAATGTCTCTTAGGGCAGATGCTCTCAATAAATCTTGTTTTATAACACTTTGTTACTTTAATTTTCTCTGCTGCAAAGTACTTTCATTTGCCGTCAGAATCACAAGAATAATTTCTTACTTTTCTGCAAATATTCCTTAACTTCCCCAATTCTACCAATGTCCTTTAGTCGCTTTTTAATTCATTTTCAAAATAAATACTGTGAATTGTTTTTCCCATTTCATGCTAGCATAAACCAATCCGACAACTGTGATTAAATATCCTAATGACTTCAGAAAACTAGTTTAACTGTTAATAAGTGGCCAATCTCCCCTCAACAATTCAGGTGAGGGGAGATGGGTGGGCATAGAGTTAAGGTAAAGGGGAAAATGTGAGTGTGTGTGTGTGTGTGTGTGTACGAGCATGTGAGCATGTGTTTTTTCCTTACCTCTTTAGATTTTGAAACTTAGATTTATTTCTTAAACTATGAGCTTTTATAGTGAAGTATTGAGTTCGGTGCCCCAGTTGATCTTAATAGCAAGAGTCACTTTCAATCCAATTTAACAAACATTTCCCCAACGCCTTCTGCATATCAGGCACTCCACTAGGGCCCTGTGGGCAGGTACAGAGGCAGATTTGGAGTAACCACACCTCTTCCACCCAACTCAGGGTTTACAGATCAACAAAATCAACTTCTACAAATTGAAACAAGTTTCCAAGGGATAACATCCTGGGTAAATGGTGTGGAGGTTTACTTTTTGCTTAACTCCAAGTAATTCTTTTGTTTTCATAATAAAAAAGTAAATGAGAACAGTGATTTTCCAAGTAGGAATGACATCTTTCTCTCATAGGGCAGTAATCCCAAACAACTTGCATGTTCATTTTTTACGGTTATCAAAAAGATCTTTTTCCACACATTTAAACACATTTGACATAATTTCCTATGGAAGAGAATTCTAACATACTCTGCACTTAGCCCCAGTTTCAAAAGTGGGAATTATGAAATCCGGAAGTACATTTATCACTGGTTAGTCAAACTACTCGCACCAATA
The DNA here is from genome assembly GCF_030445035.2 of Dasypus novemcinctus. Classification (NCBI taxonomy): domain Eukaryota; kingdom Metazoa; phylum Chordata; class Mammalia; order Cingulata; family Dasypodidae; genus Dasypus; species Dasypus novemcinctus. Next base: position 81,599,535 of record NC_080684.1, on the reverse strand, counting down.
AAAGTGTGTGAGGGGGTAGTAACACCCCTGAGTAAAAGAGTGTGAATAGAATTATTTATGAATTTTAAAAGAAAAATAGGTAAGCACAAATATTTGAAGGATAATTTTAAAAAGAGCCTCATGACTTGTTTTCAATGAATTTAATGATTAAAATATGGGGAGAAAAAAAATTCTGGCCTCCATGAAATGAGTCAAATGAATGAAGTTCAGTACTTGGATGCAGCTGTGAATAATCCAATGCTCTCTAAACCACCTCTTCTCTCACCTCACCTAGAGTCAATCTGGAGAGAGTTAAGTCACTCAGGCCACACAGGCATTCTTTAATTGTAGATCCTGCCGTTTATTAAATCCCTTTGTCTGGGGAAAGGGTTTTAGTTCATCTCCTGAAAAATCCTTTCCTTGCAGTCAACGAGTTTGAAAAAAGTGGTGTGCTACTATGGATATAACAATGACAACTCTGATGAAGAAAGGTCTTGAAATAAGGCACCCATTTTACCCCAGGCTGTGCTACTGACTAGCTAGCTGACTGCAGGCAAATTGGTGTATTAGTTGACTTTAATATCATAGGATGTATCAAGGTGACCACATACTATTACATTAGGTTAACTTCCAATTCACCTGAAAATGAATGCTAGGGAGATAACCTTCTTAATTAACTGTAAAGTTAACACTGGAGAATTTATTGTTTCTAGAGCATTGTTGTGAAATTTTGCAAAGAATTATAAGAAATAATTCACTTAACCAATATTAACCAAATACTTTTGTTCTGGAGTTATTCTCCATAAAAAGGGATAACAGCTTGAAAACTTACTTGGCTACTTCTCAGCTATAGATGATTAAAAATAAATAAAAATAAAAAATAAAAAACCTGAAAATCCTTGAATTTGTCACTTGCTATCTCTACTTAGCCCAAACAGTAAAATTGTTCATAGTAGGGTTACTCTAAGCTTTTGTGGAATGAAGTTAAATTGTTGACTCGCAAACAATAAACAATGAATAAAATAAAAATGGTCACTTTTAAACAGTTTGCTCTTTAAACAAAAGGCCTCCAACTAAAATATGTGGTCCATGAAAACATCAAATGGATTAATTTGGCAAATTAATGGCAAAGAATGCTATTGCACAACTGTGAAAGAGACCATCAAATCCGGGCCTATGTGGATTAGAGGGGAACCTATTGCCAGAAAACAAAGGCAACATAAGGAAATAAAAATGTCTATGAATTACACAAGCAAAACAAGTTATTGGATTTGGGACCTAACAAAACATAATCTAATTCTCCTGCTATTTCACCAACACTTTTTTTTCCAGTATGTATTTCACTTTCGTGAGCCATGATTTTCTTTTATGGAAAAGTTTGCTGATACTTAATGGCAATACAAACAGTAAAAGATATTATCAGTAGTTTGTCACGTTAAGTTAGCTTTTTATGACTAGAGAATGTTGTTGTGTTTACAATAAATTTTAGCACCAAAAATTATTCTCATTTAATTCTAGTAAGAGGTAAAACAAGATTAATCTAAACCAGAGAAGGATATCTATTATAGTACGGATTTGAGGGATTTCATTTAACGTAGCATTAAGTTTTTAATAAAAATTATTTGTAATAAGAGAGCAAATATTATCATGGAACAAATGGATTTAAAATTTGACAACTCAATATACTGAAGCTAAAGCTGATAATCTATACTTTATCAGGCAAGGAACAGAACAACATATTTGTTTACAATTTATGGCTGGATACTAGTCTTGCAATTAAGAATTAGGAAATTATCCTTATAGCAAACAGATCTTAGTTAAACATATTATTAATCTATGCTTCAAGGTATTATCCAACTCTCTGGAGGCTGCCAGAGTCACTTTGCTAGCTGAATAATCTCATTGTTCCTATCACAAGTTTTTCATCTTTGACTCTTCATAGACCTGGAGTAGAAGCCTTTCAGACAGATGTTAAAAGAGTACATGAAAAATCTGTGCAAAAATAAACTATAGCACCTCGGGCTTCTTAATTTTTACACTATAATGCCTTGGACTTTTCTACCTTGACACATTCAGGGTAAATTCTTTGATGAAAAGAGAGAGAAATAAATTACATTGGGAATGAAGAGAACCTTTATTACCATTTTAATAGTTCACCGGCACATAAAAGGAAGTCTCTTTCACTATGCCGTGAGACTTAAAACTAAAAATATTCCCTGACTTAGTAATAAAAAAATTTAATACCGTATGAAAAATGGAATGCAGTTTTTTTAAAGTGATGCGAATGTGCAACTTTTCACAAAGGCTTCAAGAAAATGTAACAAAAAAATAATAATAAACCATTAAATGGCATTATACATAACTATATTTTCCTTCTCCTGTAGCACTTTTTCACTTAATGAAAAGGTTGAATATATCCACAGACTATCAAGAAGTTGTGGGAAATGAAATTCCATACATCAGAAATGATCAACTTTTAGAAACTGCTTTCGCAAGCAACTGTACCAAAAAAGCATACATTTTTAGGAGACGTTATATAGGTTTAACATGGGTATATTCTGTGGTTTAGGTGATTGTATTAGATTACAATAGTGATGTGATTATTTATTCTTTACCTCTTCAGGGCATTGCTAGATGATGTTTTCCTATTGAAAGCATGCATTTTCACTCTAGGGAGCCTGGCTTCCGGAGGTCCTGCTTTGTTGTGGTGGTGTGGTGGATTTGCTGTTTCGAATGGGAGGAATGGTGCTGGGACTCTTTCCCCACAGGCACCCAATTCTCTATACCTTATTCTATAAGTACTCGGCCACCACAATACTCTTGCCAGAGCTAGGGTCCTTCCATTGCAGCATCTCACCCAGAAGTAGAAAAATGAAAATTAAAATAGGAGGGCTTTTTATTATTATTATTTGAATGACATACAACCTGCTCAATGTTTGCATTTAAATTAGACAGAGCAATTCAGCTCTGGTTTTTAATTTCAGAAGGGTTAATCACCCTAACAAAGGTCAATCAAACTTTAATCTTCAATAAAATTGCTACAGCCCCAATCACCTGCAGGACATTTATTATATTCCTATTTCCATGCGAAAGAATGCATTACTTTCATTATGCATCACTAATCTTCTGACTCTTTACATTAGCACATTTTGCTAAAAAAAATATTAATTCCTTTGAAACTCTGACAAGAGTTCATTGCTACACATCTCAGGAGATAATCCTGTTTAGAAAAAAAACAACAACAGTGCATCAGCTGCAAACGGCATTCCTGGCCCCTTCTAATCCTCATAGACCTTTGCTACTCCAGAGGAGTTTGAACAATACTAAATCTCAATTACACAAAATATTATGGAGATTTAGGTTAAGAAAATAATATATTATTTTAGGAACTTAATCCTTCCTATTGTCATTGATGATGCCATTCATCTCCTTGTTTCTATTCATAATATTTTCCGCATACAAAAATTACTGACGTGGGTGAGGCAAATGTTAACCATATTTAAATAACAGTAGAAATATTTAAATTCATTAATCCATTCACTTGACGAATATATATTGAATGACTATTAGTTACCAGGTACCAGGAGGAAGGTGGTATAAAAAGCCAAAGAAAAAAAGAGAGTTTCTATCATGAGAATAGCATTCTCTTCTGAAAATGATGTCCAGAATATAGTCAAATAATTATTTAAACCTCCACTTTCAGCTTTTCTTATCCATATCATTAAATTTTAATGAACACCAGAAATGTTATCATATTTTAACCAAAATTTCAAAAAGTAATTTTTAAAATTATCTGACACATAAAGGCTTTAAAATGTGTAATTCCATAAAATGACTCATTTTTTATTTGACAATATGAAATTTGATTGTCATGTTTAAAAACGAATATTTTGAAGACTATTTTTCTGATATTTTCATGGTAAGGAAAAAACCATAAGAAAGTTTAAATGGGCTTATTAAAAATATACATGCTGCACATTAATTCATTGCCAAAATTTTGTTTCTTGAGATTTAAAACCTGCTATTAATGCAAAAGAGAAATAGTAATGAACAAAAGGCAGATTACTACTTTTTGCTGTGGAATAGTGGCCCAGATGACCAAGGAGAGGAGGTGAGAGAACCTTAACATATTATATTGCAAATTGATTGCCTTTGTATTATTGCAGGTTGTGACAGAGCATGAATAGCCCAAACTTTGCCTCCTGTATAATTTTTGAGTCCCTTCCCTCTCTTTGTACTCAGATGAAGCATGCGGGCAAATACATAGAGGCACGTGCCCCCTCCTCATCAATATTCACACTCGTTAATTAGCAATATGTGAAGACTACACTTAGGGCAAACTCCCCAGAGCATGAATAGTCAATCAAGCAAAGCAAATCATACTAAAAAGAAAATTCAGATAAACAGTCAATGGTCATTAGAAAACACCACATAATTTCAGGAAATGCTGGTCTTTTTAAATGTTGTGAGAAGCTCCAATTACTTTATTTGACTTAAGTGAAGATCCCAGTCCTCCCACCCCCACTTTGAGCATTTCTTGAAATAAAATCTACACATCCTGTAACTATTCTTGCTTTTTTTCTTTTATAATTTGGTTGACACAATAGGATAATGCACAGCAACAGATTTTCATTGTTGAGGAAAAAAAACAAAGCTAAACTGATAATACACAATAAAAATGCTCAATTGAATTTGTTGCCAAATAGTTATTCTGAAAACTAATAAGGATTAGCTAGACACAACAGCAGACAAAATATTGCTTTACATTCCGTTCTCATATCGAAACCTATTTAATTAATTATATCTCTAAATTTCCAGATTTTGAATTAATAAACAAAACAAAACAAAGCTTTCCAAGAATATGCTATAAATGCTCAAGAAGCCTGTGGATAATTTTAAGAATCATTTTGCTCATGAAACAAAAAAGGACTCACCAACCATCAAGCAAAAATCTTAATAAGAATGCCCAGGATCTGGAATTATGAACGAAACGTACCTTTGGCTGAACAAGTTGGCCGTTTCTCATCTTGCCTACACAGCTCTGCCGCTCCACCTTGAGCAGAAGTCGACACTCTGTGTCCCTTGTGATCTTTATGACAATACCATCATATCACCGGCAAATTTTTCGATTAAACTTTGTAGACGTATAGTAACTTTGTTAATTATGATATTAGCCGGCTGGCGGGTACGATCAATCACCCACTGTAAGAAAGCCAGACAAAGAGACATCTAATCATTGCAACCAGAGCAGATAAATGTTGTTCCTTCCTCATAGGTGTCACGGATTCTATCCCTTCTGACCCTCTCCTCAGCCACCGACTGTCAAATTTAGATTCTGTGAGCTCCCGGCTTCCCTTTATCCCTGCCTTAGATCTGCAACTCCTGGTTATCAGGAAGACACGCGTCACCAGCTGTCTCGGAGCAGGAAGGCAATCAGGTGAATACTACTTATTATCTTGCATTGCTTTCTGAGGAGTGACAAGATTGATTTGGGACCAGCAATACATTCAGATCTCAGGCGTGTACTTCCTCGGGTTTTGAGTTCACACAGTGGGGCATGTGCAAAGTCATAGACGGAGGACTTCAATCCCAATCGTAAGGCTGCAGGATATTAGACACGTAAGGAGAATTTTGCAAATTCTATCAGCTTTCCCTTTTCCGATGCTCTGGTATTTTCTTTTCCACCTCTGTGCTTCCTTGGTGATGTTGGTGGCAGATCGTTCCCCTGGAGAGCCGGCTTCACCACTGGGTAGCATGAAGCATACTCTGACATGAAGATCTCTCCACCCATCCCCTCGTCATCAAGAAGAGGGCTCTATAGGTTCCAACTTGCCTAAAAGTTCTGGTCATATTTACAAGGAATAATATGAGAAACTAACTTGGGTATCTCAGCTCAAAATGTCATATATGGCTTTGGATTAGGGGACAGAAACAGACATCTTTACATCCTAATGCAAATTTTCTTCTCCAAAAATCTGTCTACTGAAATCTATCAAGCATCTATCATCTATCTATTATCTGAATATGTGTATATGTTTCCTGAAATTTAAATATTTATCAGGTCATACTCATGGAAACATTTATATAAAATGATACAACAATAATTTTAAAGTGAAGCATTTAATAGGTCAGTGAAGACTTGGAGCTTCACATCCATTATCCATTTAATTTTTTACTAAAGGATTGTTTTCCCAATTAAAATACTTAAGCATCAATGAAGTAAAAAAAAAATTGAGCAGCAGAGTTTTAAAGAAAAGATTGTATATATATAATATGATAATAAAGTTATATTCATCAACAAATTAGTAGGTCTTTGTGAGATGGAGAAATTTGACTGGTGAAAAGTTAAAATGTAATTGAATTCTATACATTTCGTTCTCTAAATGGGACCAAAATGGTTCTCTCTATATGTGAAATTTTCAGTTAGAGTGCACTTTGTTAGAAATCGTGGTAGGTACCCTGAATTTCCTTTTATTTTCACAAGAGGATGCTGCTATAACAGAGAGTCCAAAGACTCTGCACTTAGTTTATTTAGCCTAAAGTGCCAAAAAGATAAATGGATTAACGTATTTAGATCAAAGTAAGATACATGCAGTAGGAATATGGGGGTCCCAAAAACCACAGAGCAAGAGAATTTCATCCTGGATAAATAATATGTTTTTTAAAATCCCACCTGAACTGGGATGGAAGGGGATAGGAGGGGAAAACACAGTTTCAGGAATTTTTAGAAATTTATATATATATTTGAGAATAAAATACTCTTTATCCTTTACATCTTGGACGGATATTAAGGAATAAGTCAAGCTTCTTAAAAGCAAAAGTACAAGAGAAGTCATTAATGTCAGATGACCAAAGCATATAATGGCATACTATCAAGGACGAAGAATCTTAGATGTAACTTTCAGAAACGCTCTGTTCGGAAAAGAGTTGCATCCGTCACATTTACCATATTTGCCTTGGTGACCACATGGGGTCTGGCACATAACAGCTTTTCAAGAAATAAGTATTGGTAAAGAATGAGGCTTTTGATATGCCTACCACCTTCTCAAAACCCTATTTACCTACATTTAAAATTAAATATTGCAAAAATTCATTCTCTGTGTCTTATATTGATTACCATATATGTTTTAATTACTCACATATTAAATCAAAATTATATTTTTAAAATACCAAAAAAGAAACTCATACTTAAAAAGAGTTTAAAATGCACATTTCTCTTGAGATTCCAAAATACGTGTTTCAGTAATGTTTACCATTTGCCTTCATGATTCTAACTCAGGAAATATTTTAACTCAGAAAGTTAGAATGAGTCAAAAGCTGTCTTTACACTTTGACTGAGAAAGGACTTTTTCCCAAGGAACTATTCAAAGACAATAAAATATGCTATATACACAGGCTTTCACTGAAGTAGTATCTATACAAGAAAATGGAAACAACACAATGTCCCTCCAAAGGGAAATTATTAAATATATTATAGCAATTACTCATATGTAGTCATTATGTGATAATAATGAAAACCAATTCCTTATGACTACTGAATGAAAACAGCAGTATACAAAATTGTACATATATTGACTAGTTAGTACATTTGGGTCAAGACTGGAAAGAGAAATACCAAACTTGGAAATGTGTTCTGGAGAACTTGAAGGTATTTTCTCCTTTTTCAACAGCTTGTTTTAACATCATTGTAATTGTTAATCTCCAAAAGTAGAAATAAAAGAACCCATCTGTAAAATGGGAACGTTGTAGTAATAAACCAGATAGTGCATATAGAACTCTGTGGGCACTTCTTGACCAGGAGTGAACACTCATTATATACCTTACTTGTTCTTTTTTATTATAATCACCATACACATAACCTTGACATGTTTGTCTATTCTACATCCTTTATTTCTTCTATCAAAGATTGCCAAAAATTCACTGAATGAACTGAAGCAATCTGAAATAAGGAAAACTCAATATTTTAATCACTAGACACCAAGCACAGACACACGGTCTAAGTAAAACTGATTTACAAAGTAATAACAACACCAATAATCAACAGATGCATGTGACTTTCATTACAAATTACAGCTCTAAAGAGGGCTTCCATGTTGCCTTCTCTGTGGTTGCTTATTATACTCCTAGAGAGATGTTGAACTGCAACAAAAACTGAGGTGAAAATAGGGGAAATCAACCTAGAGGAAGTGACAACCTCTTGACGAGTCTTAGTGCTCTCATTTCTCAGCGCTCTTACTTTCATTTCTCAATGTGACCACTTGCTGATTTTTCATCCTGAGAGCCACAAATTCCAAGTCAGAAAGAACAGGAGCGTTTGTGGCTGCTCTTTCTTCAAAGCATGCCAGCACCGTGCACCACAGTGGACTGTTTATTATATAAATACAATGCATACGTCTGGAATAGCTTAAAGGTTGAAGTACTCAGTGAGGGCAAATTTCTTCTTAAAAATACTCTCCACGGAGAAGTATCCATTTTGGATACACACCCTCCACTAATCCCTACTTTTTACTTCACATGCTTCTATGGGTGTGAAATAAACTGTCCACCACTGGTGCTCGCTGCAGCCCTTCCTAATCCCTTTGGTCCCTTGATTATGTTTAATTAAATCTCATATGTATATTAGTCTCATCCCCACCTTTCAACGCACTTGATGTAGAATTGGTTGCCTGAAATTCCTTTCTCGGCTGTGCCATGGTCTCAAGAGTCAGACATCCTGCTTTCCCTTCCTTTCCTGTACTTCAGTTCTCAGCTCTGGGACTTCAGACAAGTTATTAAACCTTGCTAAGACTCTATTTTAAAAAATAGCTACAACAAAAAGGTTGCCATGCTATTGTGAAGATTAAATGATATATGTCAGTTGCTTAGCTTGTGGTAGGCACCTAATAAATGCTCTGTCATTGCTGAAGAAGGACTTGGAAGCAGCACAGCCTAGTAATTAGGAACAAGGAATCCAGAGTCAAGCTTCTTGGGTGAATTCCAATCCTGGTGTTTTCACTTAAATAATTAATAACGACAATAGTAATAATATCATTCCCGTGGTGTTGTAAGAATTAAATATGTGGGCACTATAAAGTACTTACCACATAGTAAATAAGGTTTGCAATTTTATTACTTGCCTACTACACTAATTGGTTATTTCTTCTCCATTGCTTGACTATGGTGTAACAATCTTAAATTAGGACTTTGAATGTGAAGACCTGAGAATATGTATATTTACATATGCTTGCCAATATATTGGTAAGGATCCTAGTTGCAGCACTATTTGTAATAGCAAAAGACTGACAATGATCTAAAAGTCACTCAATGTAACTGGTTAAGTAAGTTACATTATATCCACACTGTGAAAAGTTCCTCAGCTATTAAAATGCATGAGGTCCAAGTATAAGCATGATATGAAATTATTTCTTTGATACATTTCAAGGGAATGGTCAATGATGCAGAACCATGTGCATTGTATACTATCATTTTTGTTTAATAAGGATTTCGTATACAATGTTTGTGTATTTAGAGAATATTTCTGAAAAACACAATAAACTGCTAACAATGGTTGCTTCAGTAGGGAGGTGGCAGGAATGTAGGGAGAGCACTTTTCACAGTATACCTTTTGCTCCTTTGTCATTGTATGAATTTGCCACTTACATATGTAGTTCTCGACACTTAGCAGAGTTTTAAATTTCATTGTCTCTACTTGCATGTGTCATCTGTCTGTTTCTGTTTCTTCATAAAAAGGCCTAGAAATCTTCCACTCGCGATGCTAGTAGACTGGGTTCACCACCTTATGTCAGCAGAGTCATACCACACTGTATTTCTGTACCATAATATGACCTTGCTACCTCTTGCTTCCATTAATTATTTCTACATATATTTTCAATAGCATTTGTTACGTGAGTTGATTTTCCTCACCCAGTAAATGTCAAAATGTTGCTATTCCTGTAGCATCTCCTTTCTCAAAGGATGTCTTCCTTATAAAGGATTTATTTTGGCACAGGAGAGGACAAATGGCTTTCCTACCTTCTGTAGGATTCTAGAGTCATTTCATGTAAGGAGTCCTTTCTTCATGTTACAAATACATGCATGTTTGTCCAGAGAAGAGAGTTCACCCTTGTGGCTAAGTCCCCTCACTATCAGCAAATCGTCCGGAGCTAAAGGCTTCTAATGGGGTACAAGATGCAACATGGCCCATGCTCCCAGTATCATCAGTTGTGAACTGATAACTTTAAAATTTGATGTGGGCTTAAAACTTATGGCTTTTCTTTTCAAACTTGCAAATTTGAGAATCCATTACTTATTAAAAACATTATCTAAACAAGTGTCAAGTCAATCACTAAAATGACACCTTTCTCCTTACTCCTTCCTACATTCAAAAGGTGCGGGTACCAACTACAGACTCCACCTCAGCCATATCTGATGTTAGCCATGACTAACAGAATGCTCAGATTTACATCAGGGGTAGTCTTGCGCAACCTGGCGCCTAAGTTGCCTTGTCTATAAAACAGCATTAAATTCACAGGGGAAAGACATGGGTAAATGGGTTGTTGTACTGACATAAAGGCTAACACCTGGTAAGCATTTGATAAAATTGCTCTCGGCAGTGGTGTCATCATCATTAATTTTAAACATTAGATGTTTAAGCACGGCCTTAATGTCTGAAAAACTCCTAGTACTTTCCACTTGTTAATTTTTTTTTTTCAAGTCTTATCCTTGAAAAGAACGCCTATTCCATACAGCGATCAGTAATACTTATCCTATATACCAGCACTTCACACATGTAAATTAGCCTAGAACCTTGTTAAAATGCAGATTCTGACCCAGTGGGTCTGGCGGAGGGCCTGACATTCTCCCTTCCGACAAGCTCCCAAGTAAAGCGGATGCTTCTGGTCACAGACTAGCAAGGCTATAAACCACCATGGACTTTACAGGGATAGAATGACATGCTTGGTAATGAAAAAAATGAATCTTGAACCGAACTTTTTTATGTGTCCAACTACAATTATAATTTTTTCTCCTCTCTCTTATGGTTACCTCGCAGAAAAGCATGTCTTTTTCCTCAGTTCTAAAATAAAATGCATGTACAATGAAAATCCAATTAGTGTGTCCTCCCTAAGTGAACTCCTAGTGAATGCAAAGGCAAGAAAAAAAACAGTTATAGCATTCTTAACGAAAGGAAAGGCCACATTTACAAAGATTTTTTTTAAGTGAAAAGGCAAGAATTTTAACCTTGAGATACTTTAAACGAGTGATAGTTATTTCTTCCTTGTCATAACACAAGCCTACAGTCATAATTTATATTCATTCTTTTTGGCCTACCAATAAAATTAGGCCTAAACAAAATGCATTTTCTGTGATCTGTATGCTTTTCTTGTATAACTAAATGTTCATGTCTCTAATATAACTCCTTAAAGCTACACAGTTTAATCAGTAAGAATATTGTACCTGCAGTAAGCTGAGGCAACCCAGCTCTAACAATTCTGGAAGCTTTTGCTAAGCTTCCACTACATTCTTTGCAATGTGCTAATTCCCTTGATTTGCTTGAGGATAGCTGGTGAAAAAATAATAGAATTTTAATATAAATAATACTCTCAATTTTAAAGCCCAATAGCCAGGCAAAAGCTTATTAGAGGTTCTATGGTCTTACTCAGTGCTTTGTTTTGTTTTGCTTTTCAGACTTTTTGAAAAATGAAATCCATGGTAAGAAAATATTTACAGCATAACCCAGTACTGCAGACTAACCCAGTATATTGAGAAAACATTATTTATTCATGAAACAATACTTACTACATGCAATACCTTCAGATATTTCTATTCTTTCTCTTCAATTTTATTTCTTCTTAAGTGCTGGTCATTCTTTACTAAACTTATTACATGACCCACTAATTGTCATTCAAACTTCTGAGTTTGAAGATAGCACTGCCTTAGGTAACTTCCAGAACCTGAAGCCGGTTCTCCGAAAGTCTATAGGTGAAAAGGATGTTCAAGGAGTGGGGCCACAATATGCTGGACTGAAAGATAATAGCCAAAGACTCTGAACATGGGTTTTTAAGTGGCAGTTAATAGCCAGAAACCACATCTCCACCAATGCATCAAACATAAACGTTTTCTCTCCTACCCTTTCTGGAGAATCATACAAGAAAACCACCTTTTATGTTTAGGCCCAATAATGGAGGTCTAGTGAATTATCCACTTACTATTAGGAAGTAATAAGAAAGCAAGTTAAGGAGGAATATTGGTCAGAATAATAAGCACACAGACTGGTACATGTAGGAATCTGGCACCTTTTAAATAAATTTGTGTAGAGTAAGCTGCATGTAGCTGGAGTTATATCAGTGGACCAAAAGGACACTGTTCCGATGTAAATTGTACCTGTTAGGGACTTACAATGCATAAGAAAGCAGAGAAACAGAATGAGAGGTTTCAGTTTGCATTGATTCATTTCACGCAGGAATGGCCAAATCAGATCTTTCAGAATCGTTACAGCCTAAGACAGTAGGCCTTTTTGTTTCATTTTTATACTTGTATATTTAACTTTTTATTTTGAAATCATTTAAAAAGTATAGGGCAGTTGCAAAAATAATACAAACTCCATACAGAGAATACAACTTACCTCAAACCCCAAAGTAATACAATGTGTTTCATTTTTATAGAAGAAACAGCACTTAGGTGTGTGTGAGTTAAGAAAGTAAAACTAAGTCAAGGAACCTAAGTGAAATACATTGAAACCATATATCTTTGCTGGTCTGGTTGCTGAATATTTACTTTCAAATTGAGGCATTAGCGACAACACCACACCCCAGTTGGTAGTGAGTTAGACAAACTATCTTTAGAGGATCTCCAAGTAGTTCTGGAGAAGGACTGGTAACCTTTGTCATTTCCTTCCTGTACAGTTATTCTCAGATTCCATATGTGAAGTACAAAAATAGTGATGAAGATCTCCCTGGTTCAGAGTTGGGTCTCATGTGGAGGCTTGAGAGATACTTCTGAGTGGAAGAATATTTGCTGAATATTTTTAAAACAGCAACATTATAGAGTTTTAACTAGGAACCCAAATTTTGATATATTTAATTTTTTCCCTCAACGTTTAAAATATGTATTCTGACAATTCATTGAAGGTGATTTGTATGTTTGGGATATATATGCTGGGATAAAATACATGTTTAATAGACTAGAAGGTCATATCACAATATTCCTCCTCTTAGAGAAAGACCTTTTGATAATTCTCCAAAGGGCCTCTGGCTATTATGAAACATCAGTTTTTGGCTCAGCTGAAATTATTCTGACAGACTTGACATTACATTATCATTACAAGATCGTGGTATACTTAAAGTTAAATGAAGATTCACGGAGACAGAAAATTTAAAAAATTCTAAAAGAATTAAAACAAGTCTCCACAATACTAGATTAGGATATCAAAGTTTACCCAGATAAAAACTAGATATTTTCTGGTTCAATTAATTATAGCTCTATATGCTTTTAACGTGGGTAAGCAAATCATCCACACTGTTACTTCAACATTCCTCCACTCTGACCCCTCTCAAGAACAGGTAACTTATACATTTCATTTTAAAAATTTGTGATGATATTTTAATATCTTAAGGCCCAATAATTTTTCCATATCGACTACTTCTGATTCTAATTAATTTTATCTAAAATTTAGGTTTCCCACACTCCCAACAAAAAGAATAATGTTTCATAGGAGGATCTTTACATATCTATGGTAGATTTTTCTAAGTAGGTTGTACACCTTTTACTCCCACATGGGCTATTAATAAGATAATATGCTATTAGACAATTATCTAAAATGCAAAGATTAGTAGCTCTTATTTTCCATGTGAAGCTGACTTGCCCATATACATATACTCATATATACATAGTTAAATACACTCAAAACTGGTGTTCTCTTATGGAGAAAGGTAACCAAACTGCTTTTGTGATATTTTGCCAAAAAGAAAAAGAAAAAAAGAAAGAAAATCCAAAATGTTAAGGGAGTCAGTGCCTGAGTTTTAAAAATGACAGTTTTTATTTATTTATCTATTTGTTTGTATAATTATTATCTTATTTTAGGAGCACCAGCTAGAGTTGGAATTTAGAAGACTATACATTAAGAGGAAAGATGAAACAGATGCAATACACAGTTAAGATCAAAGAACCCCATCAATTCATTTGGAGAGTCAAAATCCATCTAAGCCTCAGTGCCCAGCCTGCATAATAAGAAAGGATGACTGAAACATAAGGATTAAACAGATGAGCTGTCTCCTGTGGAGGCATGGGAAGGAAGCCCACTGAGACACTTGTAAAGACACTTCAGAAGCACACACCTGCTCTTCCACCGTCAAATCTACAGGAGACAAGCCTGGCTAAAGACTAACGTACTAAATGGCTAACTTTAAGAGAAAGGTATATATGTTTAATGGATGTTTTTTTGCCAAGACATTTTCAGTCCAACAGAGTGACAAATTAATGAACTGTCGCCATTTTTCCAAGATGATATAGCAAGTGCTTGCTTTTCAAATAGAGAAAAAAATAGTGACAATTTTCCCATGCCTTGAAACAGCATTAGGAAGATGCCTACCTCATGATCAGTTTCTTCTTGTTTTCCAACTGAATCATGGCTTTCCTTGGGACAATCTTGAATAACCTTAGTAAGTATATGTTAGTTCCATTTCCCATTATCAGGAAACTACCATAAATAGCATAAAATAAATCCTAGTTTTTAGGAACCCATTGCTAAATTATACCTATAGCTATACTAAATTGTACAACTTATTCTTTTTTTTTTTTAAAGGTTTATTTTATTTATTTATTTTTCCCCCTTCCCTTCCTCCCACCCTACTGTTTTTGCAGTCTGTGTTTTCTTCCTTCTCATTTTCTTTCCTCCAGGATTTGATCCTGGAGAACCCTGATATGGAGAGAGGTTCCCTGTCAATTGCACCATCTCAGTTCCTGATGTCTGCTGAGCTTCACCTTGACTCTCCCCTTGTCTCTCTTTTGATGCGTTTTCAACTTGCTGCGTGACTCACCTGAGCAGGCACTGGCTCACCACACAGGAACCTGTGCTCGCCACACAGGCACTCATGCAGGCACTGGCATGCTTTCTCTTCTTTTTCACCAGGAGGGATTGAAGCCAGGTCCTCCCATATGGTAGGGAGAAGCTCTATCACTTGAGCCACAACTGTTTCCCACAACTTATTCTTTATAGATGGAATAAAGCACAGGAATCTATGCGTGTGACTTGTGGCACTCTATTTTAATGACCTTACCACAATATTATGGTATAGCTCCCAAAATGAAATTACTCTGAATATCAAAAAAATTCTTTCAAGAAACTATTTTAAGAAAGTCAAATAAGCTGAGCCTTTAATAACATAGATCTACTGGGCAGAGGGGGAGAACCTGCATGGAAAAAAAGTTTTAAAAATATTTATTTATTTTTCTTCCCCTCCACCTCCCCTTCTGCTTTTGCTGTCTGTGTCCATTTGCAATGTGATCTTTATCTATTGCTCTTTTTGTCTTCTCATCTTTCTCTAGGATTCACTGGGATTTGATCCTGGGAACCTCTGATGGGGAGAGAGGTACTTTATCAATTGCGCCACCTCAGTTCCTGATCTCTGCTGTGTTTCTTCTTGACTCTCCCCTTCATCTCTCTTTCGTTGAGCCATCATCTTGTTGTGCGACTCACTTGCATGGGCACTGCCTCACTGCACAGGTACTTGGCTTGCTGTGCAGGCACTTGGCTCACCACACAGATACTGGCTTGCCACGAGGGTACTTGGCTTGACATAAGGGCACTCATCTCACCATACAGGCACTGGCTCGCCATGAAAGGCACTTTCTCTTCTTCTTTTTCACTAGGAGGACCCAGGGATCGAACCCGGGTCCTCCCATACAGTAGGTGGAGGCCCTATCACTTGAGCCACATCCTCTTCCAAAATATTTATTTTTTATTTATATTTTGTTTTTTATTTCCTTTTTCAAATTATTTTTACTTATTTATTTTTGGCTTTGTTTTGGGGAAGGTTTTGCATTGCAGAAGAATTGCAACTGTGGCAGAGAAGATCACTGGTGTGGGGTATCAGAGGTGGGAGGATGTGTGGGGAAGGGTGCGCCTGAGGCATGCCTCTATGGAATATGAATATGTTCAAGTGGTCATGGGATGTCATCTTGGTGGGTGGAGACCCACACAAAAACTGAAAGAATATTGAATTCCCATGCTGAGGAGTCTCGCTACATTCTCCAATAGAGTGGCAAGAATCCCTAGAGTACATGGGCAGTGCCTAGCAAAGGAGAACAGACCAATATACCAGGACCTTGATATTGATACTTATGAATCTTATTCTTGTGAAATTTAAATTTAGCCTAGCATTATATATTGCCTAAGAGTTACCTCCTGAAAGCCTCCTTGTTGCTCAAATATAGTCTCTTTCTAAGCCAAACTCAGCATATAAATTTACTACCTTCCCCTGGCATTGGACATGACTCCCAGGGATCAGCCTCCCTGCCACCAAGGGATTATTACCAAGTGCCAACTAGTGATGCATTTTGAAGAAGACCTTGACCAAAGGGGGAAATATTAAATACAAATGACTTTTTATGGCTAAGAGATTTCAAAGGGTCAGGTGGTCATTCCAGATGTTTTGCTTATACATGACTTAAGAGGATCTCACTGACTGTTTCAATAAACAGTGTCTCAGGCTGGGGGACTCCAGAGGGTTCTAGAGACATTTGGACACTATAGGCATGGCAGACTACCCCAGAAATTTGGCACCCTGTCAGTGGGCCCTACCTTGGAATATATGATAACCTGTCCCCCCAATGTAATGGAGTTGAATTATTTATAATTTTCCTACACATGGTTCTTATGCCCCTTTTATTTGAAACCTATAATAACACTATACCCATTAAATGTGTGCCCCAGAGACTTAAATCTTTAATATATGCTGATTGAGCCCTGAACATCAGCAGAGTTGCAGCCAGCATCTATTCTCCAGTTGATTGGACTTACCCAGGACAACTACAAAAGGATAATGATGGACAAGTCCATCCCCCAAAACAGAGAGTATTTACTATGGCAAGCAAAACAATTCCACCCATGTGCCCCAGAGTTATTTAAGCTCTCTCTCAAGTGGAAGCAGAGTAGGCATCACCATCCCCAAATCCTCAAGATTGAGAAATGTACAAACATAAGGGGGGAATGCCACTATAGACAAATGTAGACATTATTATTCTAGCGATGGAAGAACTTGTAACATTGATATAGACAGTGGTTCCAGAGGTTCTAAAGGGAAGGAGAGGGAAGAATAGGTATAACACGGGGTGTTTTGGGAACATTGGAGTTATTCTGCATGACATTGCAATGATGGATACAGGCCTTTATACACTTTGTCAAGACCTATAAAATTGTGCAGTGAAAAGTGTAAACCATAATGTAAACTTTAGACCATTATTAGGAGCAATACTTCAATATGTGTTCATCAATTGCAACAAATGTACCATATATTGACATATTAGTCAAAATTTAGGATAATAATTAATATTCAATGCTGGTGAAGGTACAATGAAAAGAGAACTATTGATGAGAATTTAAATTGATACACTATTTGAGGTACAACTAGTAGTACCCAACAAAATGTAAAATGCGCATACTCTTTAAGAAAAGAAACTTGATCTTAATACATCTAGCTTAGAAAAGCAGCCACAGAAGTGCTTAAGGGATGGATGTATATATGAATGGATAGTTAGAGAGAGAGAAAGAAAGAGGATAGAAAGAAGGCACATGCAGATTCTCGTATAATCATTAATTTACAGAAAAAGTTAGAGACAATTTAAAAGAACATCAATAAGAGAATGGTTACATCAAATTACATTTACACTATGGAAAATTATACAGTTATGGTCATACATTCTGAAAAGTTAGGGTACATTATCAAAGAAAACTGTTCAAGATAAATAATTGACATAAAAACAAATTATAGAAAATACATATAGAATAATCCAATTTTTAGTGAAAAGTGATATTTGTATTCATATGTGTTATTTATGAATACGTTTGATTATATTAAAGTTCAGTTAACAGTCATTGAATCTGGGGATGGGACAGAGTGTGTGGAAAGATAGGGTTTTCACTTTTTAATTTACATGTCTGTATCACTTAGATATTTTAACAATGAGTTAAAGCTCTTCTCTATATAAAAAAAAGATAAATTATTAAATTTTAACCTTGAAGAAGTTTAAAAATTTCGTAGTATTTGCCAAGTCTACTAAATGCTTTCAAGATTTTTAAAAAACCAGAAAATGATGTGACTTTTGAAGATGGCACAGAGGGGATGCCGGATTCCCTTCCTTTTGATAAATTAATTCTCAAGATTTAATGAAAGTACAGCCTTTAAAACTCATCCAGAAAAGTTAATGAAGTACTCACTGACTTCTATTTTACAGAAATTTTTCTGTTTTAATTAACCTATCAATCTTTCCATTTGATGGAGAACACTTTATATTTACATCTTCAAAGAGAAGATCTGAAATAAATATGTACAAAATATTAAAATGTATAGGCTAAATTATGTACTTATGTTACTTGATCATTCATTAGACAACTTCCACAGGACCACCTTTACTCATTTTTTAATACTATTAGATATTGCTTGGTTCCCATAGAATATGATAACTTATATGGATATTTACTTTACATATATGTTTAAAAGCAATTTGACTTTCAAATGATACCCAACAGATGCTATTTAATTCACTAAGTAAATCTACATAAAGGTGGATTTTTCCGTACCCTCCAACATAGCCATTTTAAAAATCATGAATGCAAAACTGCTTTAGGACTTTTGAAAAAACCAGGAAATTTCTTTTTATTTTAAATGGTAGAGAAAAAAATTCTTCATCCTGAATTACCCCATGGTTAGGTAGACTTACATATTTTCTAACTTTCACTTTACAATTTATCAGCAATTGGTTTTAATCTGCGTTCTAGCTTCACTCTCGTTTTAAGATATATGAAAAGGAAAAGCAAATGTACAATAGCTATGATGCATGTTAAATCCCATTTTCATATGATGAACAGCACCGTTGGGGCTCGTGGATCTGGTGCTGGCTATGCATGTTACACTGAAAGGTGCTGCTTTACCCAGACTGTTCAGATCAGAAATAAGGAGAAAACTATTTACTGCAGAGTTTCATAGAGTCTGATGGCAATTAGCAAGCCCTACACCTGTTATTTTACTTAAATTACTTTTAAAGTCATGGTTTACAAACTATGAGACTACATAAGCAAACATCATGTTCTTATGCAAAAACATTCTTCCCACAAATTATAAAATTGGAAAGCTTAAATAATATACAACATTTGCTCCAGATAAATGATAAAAGGAAATAGTTAACTCTGGTTGGAATAGTTTCTCTATCATATAAGCATAATCTCTGAAATTGGGAACTCATCTCTCTACTGTGTGGACCAATGACTTAGGAATTTTAGAAGCTCTTTGGATCCAAAGTAACAATCAGGTTGATACAGATAACAGCCAGAAGGAACAAAAAAATATGCCAACAAGGAAATTATAGAAGAGACAAGACATATATACCTGTGAAACAATTAGAAAAAAAAAAAAATATATATATATATATATATTTTTTTATAATGGGACTGGAGATCAAACCCGGGACCTTGTATATGGGAAGTAGGTGCCCAACCACCTGAGCTACATTCACTCCCCAGAAGATATCTTTATTTAATAAAGTATTACTATGTGCAGTCCAATTATAGGATAAAAGGGTAGGCCACAAAAATATCACAATACTCTCCCTGGTGTTTCCCAAATCCTTACATATGGCCATTTTTCCTCATAAATACATCAAATTTATAAACCTGTACTTTCAGAATATATATGAATATTCTTCAGCTTCATCAACAATAATTCTTTTTCTTTTCTCTCCCTCTGAGACTTAACTTGTACTCACATAAGAGCTTTAAGGATTAGAGGTAAAATATGTAAAGTTCCTTGGCACATATTAGTTGATGGGTAAACAGTGGTTGATAAGGTGAGTTTTATTTTTTCTGCTATCAGGAAAGCTTGTTTATTCATTGGACAAATATTTATTGAACTGCTACTATGCACGAAATTACCCTGCCCAGTGATGGGGATAAAAATGAACAAATAAATAAGGTGCCTAAAGAGACATCAGGTGGTTTTCTAGTTTTAAAAGTTTTTCAAAGAAAGTAATTCTATAATCTACCCTAGCAATGTTTTCCAGTTCTGCCATAGCTTATTTCAATACCTTAAAAGGCTTACCCTTTGTTTCATATTTCTCTCAGCTTTCAAAAAAAAAATCATAGTATGCATCCTATATATACTGCCTATGACAGGTATGTATGTTTATGTGTTTTAAAATACCTTGAAGATAAGAAAGTAAAGGTTACTGGACAGCGAGGCAACAAATAAAAACATTAGCATTGGGTCTAGTTCAGACCTAATTGCAAAAATCTTAAGAGCAAAAAAGCAACCAATTCAATTTTAAATTTATGCTGCATAAACCATAACAGAAACACAGAATGTGCTCCCATAGACTTCTTAATATTTCAAATTTAGTTTCAATCTATCACAATTTTCTTTTGTCCTGGTTTAATTGAAAAATGTCTTTCAATATATAATCGCTGTCACACAACGTGCCCAGGAGTGCTGTGGGTCAATGTCATAGCTGTAGCTTGAAAACAATGACTATTACCTTTTTAAAAGATTTCACAACACCAGCATCTTGAAAGTATTGAAACTTGTCTTAATTTTTGACAGTGTTTTGCTGCTGCTGAACTTTTCATTTTTTCCCAAAATACTTCTACGTCATTAGCAACAGATGAATTCATTAAATTCATTATTAATTCAAATGACTTTTTCATTTTTGTAAGCCCCAAGGTTGTCTCACTAAGATCAGCTCTCTCTGTGTTCCACAAAATGTAATCAATCTCTATTATAGTCATGAAAATGGTATTTGTCACTTTGCTGGGGAAAAAAAATCGATATATCTTCCAAGGCTGAGCAGGCATTTAATGCAATGAATTGAAGACTGTTAGAGAAATCTACTTGCTGGGAGTATAGGACAAGCTAATCGAAATCTAGAAAATCCACAGAAGGTTGGCCAATGAAATATATAGATATGTCATACAAATTAATATTGGGGAATTGGAATAACATGTCATTTTTAGTCCTGACAAGAAAATGGATTTAGGCAGGCAAATCTCCAAAGGGTCATTCGCCATTTTAAAAAACAAAAGCAAAATATGTATACCAAGAAAAATTCCTGGAATATGACTAATAACAAGTAAAACATTGGAGAAAGATTCATTTCCCTATAAAATTTACCAGGGAGAGAGAAAATTTTAGAGTTGCAAAACTGTCAGAATTCTTAAGGCTCAGAAGCCTATCATATGGAAACATGAAGTGGGCTTGAACTTCTTTAAGATATACATTATTGCAACAGTTAACTGCAGAACAAAATAAAGTCCTTAATAGAGTTTAGAATCTAAAGCACATCTTTTCAGCCTCTCGCCCACCCCACCCTACCCACACCAGGGAGGAATTTTGATTTTTGGGCTTCTGCTGAGCTACCTTTAGCAAAAAGGAAGCTGGTGACCTCTCACCTCTCAATAACCTATTTTCTAGGGAATAACTTCTAAATCGAATATTCTTTATAACTGAAATCTATTTTTTCAAAAACTGCCCCTCTTTTCTTCTACTCCTACTCTGGAACATGTAAAGTAAATCTGTATCTTTTCCTTTGAATTAGCCCCTCAAATGCTTGAGGTCAGCTATTAGATCCCCCAAGCCTTCCCACATCCCACCCCTCCCTCAGGTATATAACCTATCTAGCTCCTTCATCCATTTGTCACAGCATTTCATTTACCACAGCACATGGATTCCAGAAAATTCACACTGTTCTCTTCCCAAGACACCTCAACTTTTAGTATGCAACACCCAAGCGAAACATAAGAAAACAAGTATGTTCAATAGGAATAAAGTCCTCTAGAGCCCTGATTTAACGTAGTTGAAAATAGTGCATCTCCTTAAGTAATATAAAAGTGAATTTCCTCTTTCTCTCCCTCTCTTTACAACATCTTAATCAGACTTGTTTCCAATTAAGTTTATGATCAACCAGAATACATGCTCCATGAAGGCAGGAATTCTTATCTGTTTTGTTTACTGCACCATCTTCTGCATTGAGCACATAGTAAATAATAAATATTTGGTGAGTGAATGTGAAAATAATTCAATCAACTAAAGCTGCTAGATCTTTGCTTATTTGTACTGTTGACAAGCCAAATCCCTTCTATTCTGTGCTCATGAAACTGGTTTTTAAAAATATAAATACAGGGCTTTCTATCTGTTTAATATTATCCCATTGGTTTAGGTCAAGTGTTTGCAAAAAAACAGCTAAAATTATACTGCAAAGCATGTATGTAAACAAAATATGATTAGAAAGTAATGACCCATTAGTCTATAACTTACGGATTCAAAGTCATTATGTCATTGTCACACCCTCAAAAGTTTCAACCAAATAAATAAACATCTCTCTATAAGTGAGTATATTCTAACTTTAATTTTCTCATAATTAGTTATTAATTAGTTATTTCAGGTATGTTTAAAACAACTCTTGTCATTTCCTTCATGAAACAATTGAGGCTCTGTAGGTTAATAAACGCCAGCACCAGGATTCAAATTTAGGTTCCTAGAATCCCAAATCCCAAATTCTTTTTACTCTTCCATGCTCTGCTTTTTAGAAATTGAACCAATGTGAAAGAAAAAACTAACAAGAAATTTCTAAAGAGGTGATGAATTCTAATTTCCCTAAGTGTTATGTAATTATAATATCTCACTAGAAAATCGGTTTCCTTAAGATACTTTTCCTTCTGTACCCCACAGTCTTAACCAGTTAGAGACCAAAATATTAAAAAGAAATTTCAACGTTGAAACGTAAGTCAAATTTTGAATTTTTATTCCTATAACTGAAGCTGATAAAGGTTTAAAAAAGAAGAAAGAAAAGAAAATGTTTAGGAGAACAGAAACAGGATCTCAATCATGAGCTCCATGTGAATAAATTGCTTGAACGATAAATCAACTACTCAACGCAACTTTAAAAAGAAAGCAAATAGTGCATGAAAAAAAGTTCAGCCAATCTACTTGCTTGGTAGGAATGAGCCAAAAAATTCTAATGACAAACTGAATTTTCAGAAGGTTTTCACCATTTTGGTAAGTATCATGTAGAGTGAAACATGCAGGACAAATGTTCTTATAACCTACAAAGTTTCAGGAAGTCACTACCAATGGGATAAAAGATGATGCCAATTTTCATCAATGAATTGGAGCAACTCCTAATTTAGTGAAAATATTCCCTTCGAATAGGCTAACATCTTACGGAGAGAAACTGGGTAATTTCTTCTATAAATAACAGCATTATGACCACACAATAAAAACACATGACAGTTCATCATCATTTATAAAAAGTCTGTAAATGCTCTATTCATTTTGTGACTTGTTCAGTTACAAAATAAAGGAGCAACTCACGTAAATCATTTATTAGACGACAACAACAAAAGCCAAAGAGTTTATTTTCTCTGTGGGCTTAACTTAACCCTCTCTGGTTTTCATGGATAGGATTTTTTAATGTCTCCACCTAAGCTGGGCACTCTCTGAAAATGCTTCTCATATAATTTTAACTAACTTTCATAAAAATCACAAGGTTGCTTCATTTCTCATTCACAGAACAAATCAAGTTAAGTAAATGTACTTTCTTTGCATTTGACATGGCAGATCACTCCATGTCTTAAAAGACAGGTACACCTTCTCTTCCATAAATGAGTTTTCTTTATTATAAGTGTCAGAGTATAAATGTGCTTATATTAATTACTCTACTAAATAATTAACTTGACCAACAACCTTTTGTTGACCACCCACTATTGGTCAAATACTACGCTAGACCCTGGGGATTTGAAGAAATAAGGCACAATCTTTTCCTCAGGTAGCTGCAGTCTGAAGGTAAGACATGCACATAAAATTACAACATCATGAGAGTTAAAAATAACATTGTAGAGATTCATGGAAGTTCACGGATGATGCCAGCACCTGTCATATAGTAAGCAAAACAATAAATATTAGTTAACCAACTTATCTGAATGAATCACAGTTGTAGTAGGAACACAGGAGAGGCACATAAGTCAAGCTAGGGCACCTGTGTTGGGGATAGTAGTGATGGGAAGGAGATGGTGTTTGACCTTACTTATTTTTGTCTCCAGAATATTCCGACCTCATTCATTATATAATAGTACACTGGATTCTCCATAGAGATAGAAGGTAGAAACCATCTTAAATGTCCATTTAAGGGGATTTTATTATAAGGTGATTTCTCATATATGGCAGGCTCTATGCCTGAACCTTGGAGGAAAGCCCTGCGACTTTTATGTTTTCTGCTGATTTCACTGGTGCCCTGAGATGTAAGGTGGCATATTTGTCTTAAATGGTGAGGACAGTACCAGGCATGCAAGTTCAATAGTTGAATCTATTAATAAAAAAAATTTATGCTTAATGACAGACTTTAAGAAATCTAAATGACAGTATATTAAAAGTTTAACTTATGCCAACAAAATAGACAAGCCCAATTATCAGCTGTATGCTTGCAATGGAAACTTCATAAATAAATTTATAATTATCCCTTCTCCAAAGTCCACCTTTATAAGCCTGTTATAATTAGAATGCAATGCAAGTGAAAATTCAAGCAGTTAGAAAGATAGTTGCAGAGACAAAGTGATGATGGTATTCTAGTTAAAATCCTGTTGAAAGAATGAACTTTT
Source organism: Dasypus novemcinctus (assembly GCF_030445035.2). Classification (NCBI taxonomy): domain Eukaryota; kingdom Metazoa; phylum Chordata; class Mammalia; order Cingulata; family Dasypodidae; genus Dasypus; species Dasypus novemcinctus. The sequence goes on along the minus strand of NC_080684.1, from coordinate 81,574,721 downwards.
GGAGAACTTCTTTTACTACGCAAATGAGAAAATCAAGACAAAGAGTCTAGTTTTTCTCCATTCATGCCACCATACACCATGCTGCACATAGTAAAGAAGAGAAGCTGATTCTTGTCTAAATATTTGTCCTCTTTTAAAACTGCCTTAGAACAAATTAAGTCAGTCTGCATAAACCTCCAGGACCAAAGTGAACAAATCAAAGACTGTAAGTCATGACTATGTAGTCTCTGCCTCCTTACAGCTCCACATCATCACTCTCAGACCTGAACATTTGGTCTTACTGTCTTCCTGCCATAGCTGTGGATCAATCCCTAACTCTGGTAAAGTAGTTGACTGACCTTCTCTATTCCTGCTCCCAAGCTATTCAATGAGGCTGGAGAAAGTTACAGATAGATGCCTACAAAGGGATGCTTTCCAGCCTTAGCTTAGCATCTCACTACTTTTCAGTTTCACTTGCATCTTCTCAGCTCCCTTTCCTAATCTACAAAGAGCTGTTACAAATCTTTGATACTGTCCTCACATCAACCTCAGCTGAACAACTTGCTTCTCCCTCCTAAAGAAGAAAAGAGCCCAAGAGGAAGAAATGTCTTCCTTTTACTCCCTTAGCTTCTTTCCTCTTATCTCGGGGGAAGAGAGAGACAATTTTCCCTCCAAGGCACTGAATTGCACCTCTTCCACCTTCTCCAGGATGGGGCTCCATCCCATCACTACTGCCCAAAATCAGCTTATTTTGGGGGCTGGAAAATTATAAAATCTTCATGTACATACATGAAAAGCTCCTCCATACTGAAATTCCCACTATAACTCAGGATACCTTTGCACATGTTATTTTCTCTGCCTAGAATCATTTTCCTCTATCTTCATTCCACACCCTTCAATAATGAGCTTAAATGTCATCTTTAAGGGGAAATCTTTCTTCCCAGTTACCCCATAGAGAATTACTGACCCCAACTAAATTCTCTCTTATTTCTTGTATGGCAATTTATCTGTCTTCCTGTCATTCCCCACTTGACAGGGAGGTCACAGAGGGCTTATCTTACTCATCTGTCTTCAGAGTCTAGCACAGTGCCTGGTATGTGAGAGGAAAGCAAAATTCAAGTTGATAAATATCATTAGTCACTGAAAATTAATGTGAGACTTCAGACAGGAGAAGAATAATAGCCTCACCATTATTGTTTTCATTTCAAAATATCTATCATAAATACATAGACTACTTTTCCAAATTAGAGAAATCAGTCCTAAAGGACAAATGTTTTTAAGACATTCTGTAAAGCTAGATTTATATAAATTTAGACAGTTAACAAGATACCTGTTATAATATAAAATTATTATTGTATCTAAAATCTAATGTGGGTATGTACATTTATTTTTTAATCTACCTATCTGGTTTATATATTTTGATTTATGTATCTGATTTAATTTATATATTAAGAATATTTTGACACCATTAAATGTATGTATAAAACAGTTATAATGGATGGCTACTTTTATTAAAATACATGGTTTTTCAAAAATAAAATAGCTTCATATTTACAGAAGTCAACAATATTTTAAATGGCTCAGACCTGCATATAGTAAATTTATTATATGCTAATCATCTTATTAAGGTACAAGAAAATAAACTGTTTTTTAGGTATCAGGATCTGACCATGTTTTCTTTCCATCTTGTCTGAAAATTTATAAATCAAATTTTTGAAATTTTCTTTTTGTACTAAAAAGTTAACTTTTAAATTCTCTGTCATCACAATGATATTAAAACTTAAATCCAGCTATGAGCATTTTCTTTGTATTATACTGGAAACTGTAGAATATAAATGAAAGTCATCATAATAAAACTTCTTCTCAACATGCAACAACTATATGCATTTTTTAATTAACAAGAATGACAGAATTTAGTAATATGTGGCATTGTCATCATTTGTACTTATGATTTGCATGAAAGAAACCATGTGTAATTCAGAGTAAGAAGCTGGACATGTTCATTAGTAAAGAGGAGTAGTGTTACTCTCGGTTCATTTTCAGTGTAAACCTATTCAGTCTTTGTTGTAGATCCAAGCGTCTGCCAGTGTACTAAAGTACATGAGATGTAAACAGCTCTATGCAACTGTCAGTTTTTGTTTAAACTTGTGTCAAAACCCAAATTCTTTGCAAGGAGGCACTCATTTGAGGAAAGTTGCATTCATCACTGATTACCTACGCATTCTTAAATCAGAACTGTTTTTATGCTCATCCTTGATTATGTAAGCATTATAATGGGAGTTAAGTATTATTATTTTTCTAATTGCTTTGTGAATGCCTTAAGGAAACCATTGCATTGTTTCTGCCTTAGATACCTCCAAATAATTTGCACACATCTGACAACTAAATTTCATCCATTTTAAAGTAGAAATTCCAGAGAGAAATAGGAATGGAGTATTTTTCCAATTAAAATCTTTCATGAGCTATCACTAGCAAAGTGAAATAAAAGTGAACAAAACATGAAAATCAAAATAGGAGGCTCTCTGGCAGGGGTGGCCAAGGTTTCCAGGAAGGTAATGCTTATTGTATTACTTCCTTTACCATTTCCTGCTCTAATCATAGAGATTATGTCTGAGAGTCATTTTCCATATTTCTAAAAGGTAGAATTCAGTATAGCAATAAGTGAAGAGAAATCACTCATTTTTTCTATCCTCATATCCTGGACATAAAGCAAATTGAAGTCTGAAACCATGTGTATTCAGATATCCAAGATGTGATGAAAATAAATATAAAAAGAAATATGTGACCCCATTAGCAAACTTTTCCTCTCATATTCACAAAAGAAAATAATATTCAGAGTTCTTTATTAATAATACAAAGACCAAAGATAAAAGCTAAGATTTTATGACATTACAACCATTTAGTGTGGGCTATGATATGGACCATTGACCATGAGGTGCAGTGGTGCTCAGAGATGTATTCACCAAATTCATTGAATGTCTCATGATGATGGAGGAGGTTGTTGTTATGGGGGGAAGAGTGGGGTGAGGAGGGTGGGGGGTATATGGGGACCTCATATTTTTTTAACGTAACATTAAAAAAATAAAGACAAAAAAAGTTAAGAAATTAAAAAAAGAAAGAAAAAAAAACAAAACAAAACCAAAAAAACAACCATTTATACCTAATGGTTATAATAATACTTTTAGGACAATATTTTCATATTATGATGAAAATACTAATATAAAATAAGAAGTATACTTTAAAATCATTAAAGTGTGTATGTCTGAGTGCTCTTAAGCAGGTATTTACATCTTACTTTCAGATGGCTTGAAATTTAATATTGTTTTCCAACACAGAGTCATAATAATAAACAATTAACCAGGTCCATACTTCTAGTTCAGCTTAAGAAAATGTCTGGGAGTCCATTAAAAATAACTACAAGCTCAGCAATTGCATATTTGCGCTTGAAACAACTGAGAGTTAATAGCCAATAAAAATGAGCTCAGAAGACTCAATTTGGATGGAAGTAGCACACAGCTGGATCTCAGTAATAAATAGAGAATAAAGAGTGAAAGAAGGAATGAATCCAGTGAGAGGAGGAGAGAGGAAGACAAAGCAAGAGAAAGTGTGTTGTTAAAGTTTTGAGTTTGGTGTGGTGGTTGAAGTTCTTGAGAAGGGAGTATACATTCAATCTAGAAGTTAGCAAATATGACTCTGAAGGCTACATTCAAACTGATGTTAGAGGAAGTAAAAAAGGATGAGAGTGAGCAAAATATCTCAACAGCCTAAGAGACAAGGAACATCAAACCTGCCATTTAGATCATTTAGTATTCTATCCCACTATTTATTCTCTGCTGTGCACCAAAGAACATGGGTTGCTTACGTGTTGTTAACATTAATTTTAAATGATTAGGGATTTATTTACTCTCCATTGTTCATCTAAACCTAATGTCACCACCCATAAGCCAGAATTAGTTGGTAGGTTTCTTTTTTTGTGGGGTGGAATTGGCAATGACCCACACAGTGTCATTGCTGAATACCAGACTAGCCAACACCAGGCTGGCACAAACATCTGAATTCCCAGCATCTCTTGAAATATCATAAGATCGGGAATTACTATATCCATATTGTCAAATGACAATACATCGCCTTGGTTTTCGAGCGGGGTATTCTAGTTTGCCACGTTTCCATTATTCTACACCATTGCCCTGACTGAACCCTTTCACTCTGCTTGTGCCCTGCCTGGCACATTTGAGTTCACAATCTCTGATCTAGAGCTGCCAAAACCAATGTATATTTTAAAGGACTTTTTCCTAAATGTGTTTCTTTGACATGTAAAGTATTAATAAACAAATCCTATCTTCTTAAATGTTCTCTTAGTTACACAGGGCTTTCATGTATTAATAGGATTCACATAGTCACCCTAGGAAGTAGCAAGGTTTATCCCATTTCCTTCACTTTACAGAGGAGGAAAAGGAAGCTGTGAGAGGGCAAGGGACAAAACCAAGATGACAAATGATAAAAGTGTGATCTGAAGTAAGGTCTAGCTCTTCTGTCTCCTGGTAACTGTTCTGTCCACCACTCCAAGCTTCCAGGACTAAATCCCAATTCTTACACTCTGGGATTCAGCCAAATACAGATCTACTACCCTATTCTACTAGTGTATCTTTTTTTTTTTCTTAATTTATTTATTCCCCTCCCCGCCCCCCCAGTTGTCTGCTGTTCTGTGTCCATTCGCTGTGTTCACCTGTGACCGCTTCTATCGTGATAAGTGGTACTGGGAATCTGTTTCTTTTTGTTGCGTCATCTTGTTGTGTCAGCTCTCCAAGTGTGCAGCACCATTCCTGGGCAGGCTGCACTTTCTTTCGCACTGGGCGGCTCTCCTTATGGGAAGCACTCCTTGCACGTGGGGCTCCCCTATGTGAGGGACACCCCTGAGTGGCAGGGCACTCCTTGTGCACATCAGCACTGCGCATGGGCCAGCTCCACATGGGTCAAGGAGGCCCAGGGTTTGAACCTTGGACCTCCCATGTGGTAGGCAGAAGCCCTATCCATTGGGCCAAGTCCACTTCCCTCTACTAAGATAAGCCAATCTTATCTTCACATTCATTTTCCCATTCCATCCTATCTCTCAGCCTCAAACTCTGCCCAAATTCACCCTGGAGGTACCCCAGGCAAGCTCCAGTTCATTTACAATTCCCAACTGAAACCTCTCTTCCTGAGGAAACTTTCTCAGGCATTCACCCTAAAACCTGGATAGATCCCTTATTAGGTACATGCATTGTGCCCTCTACCCATGCTTTACACTAGGTGAATAATCTACCTTCTCCTTTAGGCCATGTGTACTATAAGAGCAGGGGAATAAAAATGTCTCATGTGCTGCAATGTCTTGAATCCCTAGAAGAAAAGAACAGAGTATCTTAATAAATGAACAGCAACTAACATGTATGGAATACTTACTACCAGCATCTTCAGATGTGTTAGTCCTTATTCTTGTCTGAACTGCAAAGTTCTAGATGGGAAGAGAGAGTGTGTCTGTACGAAAATAAGACACTGAGATTTATTCTTTCTACTGTGTTTCTTTCTTTCTTTCTTATTATTATTTTAAATTTCTCTCCCCTTCCCGTCCCCCAGTTGTCTGCTATTTGTGTCCATTAACTGTGTCTTGACATGTAGTGTTTCGCTACCTTCACCCTCTAGCTGACATGTACACTAGTTTTTGCCCTCCTCGTTAATGACCTTTAAACTCTCGGTTGACCCTCCCAATATCTAGTTTGCACCCATGCATTGTGAGCCAGCCTATTTGGCTCATTTGGGCAATTTTTCCTGTTGTTAAACATTATATTTTTTTCTTTGTTGGTCTTGTCTAGTTTTCCAGTTAGCTGTGCAAGGCTATAGACTTTATCTCTCAAAGTGTTTCTTTCTTTTTATAAGCACCACACATTTTCCCTGGACTTCTAAAAAAAAAAAAAAAAGGTATTTTAAAACATTTTCTAGCAAATGGACACAGACAGCAGACAATGGAGGGGGGGAGAAGGGGAGAGAAATAAAAAAAAATCTGCTATTCTCCCTATGGATTATTTACTCCTTTTCATTTTTTAAACAAACGCTTACATTTTGTCAAGTTTCCCTTAGTTAAAATTGAATACCTATAAGCTTATTTTCTTTTAATTAAATGCTATCTTACGTATGCCTTTTCTGATAGAGCCTTGAAGTCAAGGCTAACATCCTATCTGTTAGTTAGGAGCTCATTAACTACTGATGAATTTTGTAATATGGGAAGAAGGAAATAAAAACAATCAGCAGATGCTGAGATTTTGAATCCAGAAAGCAGCAGCTAGCAAACAATGTGGCAAAGACAGGCAGTAGGGGAATATTGAGAGTATAAATGAAATTATCTTTCAACCAAGTAACTCTTAATTTTTGTCCAGATGCAAGAAATATAATCAGGAAAAAGCAGAAAAACAGTATGAAAGACTCCATAAAAACAACAGCTTATTTGGGGAATTGCATGAGAGTCCTAAAGAAACAGGTAATGAAAGAAAAATCCCAAGGAAAGTCAAAATTGTGCAAAAGGTTTGATCTAAGAATATACCACTATTAAATGTAAAACTCATTTTATTTTTCTAAACCTAGGCTAACTGTCATCTATTTTGCAAAGTGCGGCTTGCCTCCACAGTCTAATCTAACACGTTGTTCTTAAAGTTAGAGCCCAGTCAAGATTAACCATTACCAGCACTGGGGTGTTACTGCAGGATTCCAAAAAAAGGAATGGGCTTGGAGGGGTGGACTGAGAACCAGGCAGGCAAGAGGTGCCCTCACCCTTCCCAAAATCTAATGAAGTTTTGTCTGAAAGCCCAGACATGATGTTGTTAAAGAAACATCAGAAATAGGGACTCTTTGACTTTCTGTTTACTAAGTCTTTTTCTCTTGTCTATTTCCTGCAGACACTTCTACAGAGGGAAGCGGAGCCAGGTGCCTACTGTAGCCCCTGTTTTCCTCTGGGAAACGTGCTGTTTTCTACTGCCGTGCTATTTTAAGATTTGCTTTCCAGAATGCTGAGAAAGGGACTGATGCTAAGCTAACTTGTTCTGCCCAGCAAGAGGCAGGAGAAGAGCATTTCTCTAGTCACTGTGGGAACTAATAGAAATGTTTGCTTTGTTGGCTTTGTATCATGCTTTGTGTAATTTCTTCAACCTGCTTGGATACAGTGGGGAAAAATACTAATTAACACAATGCTGAGCCTGCCCTCTGGATAGAAAGAATATACATGCATACTTTGTAGCTCACAGTGTATCAACTAAGCTAATTCACAGCAGTCCACAGTCCTTGAGTGTATAGGTTACCAAAGAGTAGGTCTGCATATAAAATGTATTCCAGGCAAAATGAATTTATTAATTGCCATCAGTACATTGTTAAGACAGTCTAATTTAGATGAGATAAAAACACACAAAAATAGTGGCAGGGACTTTGAGCTAAGTTTTAGTATATTTCCTACCTGTGTGCTATCCAAGGCCACGCTGGTAAACACTGAAATTAAATCCCTGACTTTAAGACATCTGCTAGTGAACGAAGAAACTGCCTGATCTTCAGCTAGGTCATATTCCAAAGGCCTATCTATACCAGTGTTCCCGAACACACTGTAAGTGGATCGGACTGGTCCACTTAGTTTTATGACCAGTTCACTACGAGAGCAGCACAGAGATTGTTAGCAGGCATTTGGAAATTCTAAAGCAATCTGACAGTAATTTTACCTTTGTGGAAACTAATAATAAAAAGGTTTGTGTTTTTTCATTTTATTTTTCTAGTAATTCAATTTTGTTTGGTTTTACAAAAGTACCAACGCATAGCAGATTATAAGTTAAAAGGCAAGCAAAGGTCTTTTCCTGTCTGGACAATTAGGACAATCAGTAAGGCGGTGTGGCATGGGGTGTTGGGTCAGGCAGACCTGGATGGAAATCCAGCTCCTCCACATAAGCCCAAGCGGGCAAGTTATTAAACCCTCTGGGTTCGGGTGACCTCGCCTGTACTATCAGAAGTGATATTTACATCTCCAGTACTTGGCAGCATCCAATAAGCATTGGCTTTGGCATCAGAGAAGCTTTCATTTCCTCAACTGTAAAATGGACATAATTACATGAGAATCATAGGGTTACTGTAAAGATTAAAGTAGATAACTTGGAGAGTGTGTCGCTCTGTACCCGTTTGGTGTTAGAAAAAAAAATTAGCAGTTTTAATAATAATAATAATAATTATGATTGAAAGTGTCTTCTTCATAGTAGGTGCACAAGAGGTATTAGTTTTTATCTTACCTAGTTTATTTAGAGAATCCTGAAAATACTATGGCTCGTGACCTCAGTCCAGACTGGAGTGACCTGGGGACCTCTTGACCTGACTATGCCAAAAGCATATACGAATGTTCTAAAAAGAAGATCTAGACTCTTTGAGAAGCAGTTTGTTGTTCCAGCCCATCTATACTGGCCCCTTTTGTTTAGTGGGGGATATTCCTCCTTTACATCTTCCTCTGAGAATAGTCTCTGACAGTTTCTACACTAAAAGCTATAATGTTGGGGGAACACAATTGACAGTAGTGTAGTAATTCACAGAATGGCTATTTCAAGTACTGAGAGAAAATGTTAAAAAGAGTTTACTCGTCTAGCAAAGAAAACCATTATCCTATATCTTCTTTCACAAATTGCCAAACATAATGTGTTTCCTCATACCCTCCCCTTAAAAAGAATTGCTAGAGGGATAGTTTTATTGGTTAAAATTTTTTAAAAGTATGTAAATTCTATACTATATACCACTTTTTAAAAAACACTTCAATCTTATTTGATTCTTATAACATTATTAGCAGATAATTTATTCCCACTTTACTGACAAAATAAGGCTGAGAAATTAAATGGTTTTCCAAGCATCTACTGCTAGGAAAAGTATACCTCTCCTTAGTCCTATAAGCCCTAAAATCTGAGCACAAAAAATATAGGTGAAATATAGTTACATAAAAAAGAAGAGTGTTTTAGGAGAATGTCTCAGAATAATAGTTTGATGTGAGAAAAATGTTAAACCTTGACTAAATACCTTTGTGAAATACAATGGACAACTACGAATGAATATATGGATGGAATGTGGGTAGAAAAAAAAATGATGTATATCTAAAATTAAAAAGAATTTTCAGGGGAAAAAATGTTCAAAGGGCTACAGCTTTTGGTCTAGGGCATAAGTAGATTCAAAACCCACAGACACAAATGGGGAAGAAAAAAAAAAAGGAAAAGCTGACAGACATTCCTAAATGGCCTGAGGCTTAGAGAAAGAGGCAGCCTTTGAGGATGTTGGACAAATCCCAGGGAAAGCCCCAGCAGGCACCATGAGCAGCCCGACTAGCCTTACCCCTTGGCTCAGTTAACCATTCCATCTCTGGTGAGGTCTCCAGATTGCCAGGGACATATCACACCATCAAACAAATTTCTCCAGCTGCTGCTGTCTGCCAGCCATCGCCTCAGCTCAGAATATGATCCTTGAGAGGGCAGCACCTCAGAATGGGCTCAATCCTTTAGACCTCTGCCTGGATGAATTTCAGATCCTTGCTTGAAAGGCGGTTTTACCAGTAAAACAAAGGAAGGAGCCGGGCAGGCATGGAGAGCAGGAAGAGAGGGTGTCTTCTCAATAAGAGCTGGTGATGTTGAAGGCAGATATTGCCTTTTTCGCCATTTCACAATTTTGCCTGAGGTGTGTCATCATTCTTGGAAATGTGTCTATTGGACACGGTGTCCATGCACAGACATGCAATAAATAATAGCAATAGTAAAGGTCATTGCTAACATTTATTGACTTCTTCCCATATGCCAGCCACTGTGCTTAGTGCTTTACACTCAGTATCCCATTTCCTCTTCACAGCAGCCCTTTGGGGGTGGTATGATTACTTTCCTCATTTTACAGATGAGGAAACAGACTTAGTAACTATTTACACAGCTACTGAGTGGTAGAGCAGGAATTCAAACCAGTCAATCCAATTTCAGATTAGCCCTGATATTTGTTGCTCTGAATTTAGTGCAAGGCCTTCATCATATGACACACGCACATTAAAACGCATATAAAAATCAATATTCTAGATACTGTAGCAAAGAGGCTGGAGGATTTTCCACCACCTTTCACCCTCTACTGAGATTTTTATCTTCTGGCTTAACATGCACCAAGTACACAAAGATTGGCTTAAGAAGGAAAAAAATGCAGCAGGTCATCTTCAGAAAGGATAGGAAATGAGGAGGGAAGGAGTAAGAGCAGAAGGGTATAAATCTTTGAGCATGGAGCATTGGTCAAAGGTAGAAATGTAACAAAGAGCCTTCTGTATCTCTTCAAGACAAAGAAAATGTAGCCTTCTAAAGCCTGAAGGACTTGCTTTAAATGCAATAAAAATGTACAAATTTTGGTGGGGCCTTCTGCCAGATTCTCTCTGATGATGGCCATATAAAAATCTCTGAGTAGAAAAATGTGTACCATATAAAGTAATTACAAATACCGTGGTAATTTACAATTCACCTGTCTATTGTCAATTCACCTGTCTCATGACCTTGTGCTTCTTCATTCTGTGCTTTTCAAACTTGACTACCAGTGTCCGCGATAACATGTGTTAGGGGAAAGGTTAAAGTAGTGTTTAGCACACAGCAGGTGAACAATAAATGTTCTCCAAAAGAGCCATGAAAGAGCAAATGTGACACACCCACCTCAAATATCACTTTTGCTCAAATATCAGTTTTGCTCAAATTAAAATATTATATTCATAATAAAACAGGCATGGTGTATGATAAAAAAGAATTCAAAAGGTGAGTGAATTTCTTGGCTAAAACCCAAAGCTCCAAATTAAAAATGTCTGGCTTTGGAACTTACTGAGCGTGACACCCCAAGACTCTTAGAAGCCCTTGTTCTCTCCCTTCCACCATTTTTGGAGAAAACTTTGGACGCTTGGGAAGAAAAATGTGAACAAGTATACACGTATGAATATGTGTGTGTAGGCACTTAACCTGGGTCATGAACAATTGGTCTTGCCATTCCTATTTAAAACGATCAAGGTTTGAAACGCTCAAACATGACCTTTATGTCCTATTAGAGAGAGATGGCGCATCTTTCTGCTTAGCTGAAAGCTTGTTAGCAGAGAGCATAGTAGGCCCCTAAGAACCACAGAGGCTGAGAGGCAACTGCCTGCCTCCCTCCTCACTAGAACACCTAAAGACGTTATTCATCTTTCATGCAATTATTTGATCCAAAGTCAAAAGGATGACTTTCATTCTCCAGTGGTTTTCATTTAACACATTAGGGAAAAAGTTATGCACAAAAGATTCATCCTTCTCCCCTATCCCTCCAACCCATGTTCCCAACCACCACTATCCTGAGAGAGGGTTTTGAAAACCAGAAAGTACTAACCAAACAAATGGGAGGCCGTAAACTATAAGACACCCAGGAGGCTAGTTAGTGCCCTAAAGTGCAGCAGAGCTTATGCATGTTGTGTCCAAAAGACTCTGGTCCCACATCCACGTCAGTGTTGCCTTAGTCAAGCAGAAATGCACGCGGCAACTTTGAAACATCTTGTATTTATTGATCCTGAACGTTTCTTGAGAAAATAAATGAGTATCAGAGATTCCTCCTGGGCTCCAAGGGACACATATAAATAGAAAAGCTTTGCCAACTTGAGACCAGATTGACTAAAAAATTTGTCTAACTGCTAAAACCAAAGGGACCTCATGTCCTTGAAAAGAGTCCAAGTACAGTCATGACGTGGGCCTCCTTTGGTCTTTAATCATTTCTATTTTTTCTTACTAAAACTTCAAAGAACCTCTCAGAATTATTTAATTTTTCTACTGTATCCTTTCTTAACTTTTGAGCCAATCTGATAGGAAATAATCATAGGATGATCAATAGACACCATACACTAAACTTGGTTATATTTCAGAGTAAGATGGTGCATGTGGAGGCTCTAACTCCTGGGGAAGAAGAGGCTTTGTTAAACTTATTTCAGTACAATGGCAGGAGAGCACTAATGAAGAAATAATTTGATTTAGTCATAAAATAGTTGTGATATTACCATGGTAATCTAACACATCACAGCCCTTCAGTCTTCTGCTGTAAGTGTTATTGTACTCATCTGTTCTTTGTGACTTGTATAGTGACCCTCAAGCTTTCTTAAAAACACATTTAGCATGAATGCAAACAGATATTATTCAACCCAATTTCACCACTCTCAAGGGAAATACCCTCTGAGGAAACAATTCCATAGCCCACTGCTACTCTGGGAGAAGGGTAACACATTTCTTCACTCTTTCTGCTTCCTAAACTCTCACTTGTACTGACATGAAAATAGGCACCCAACATGTCAGAGGGACAGGTCAAAAGGTCAAGGACCAATATAGTGATGTTCTTTATGGTATCACTTGATTAAGACAGTTTCATAAAATATTTAAGGAGATTTATACTTAACTTTTAGTACATGTTCATCAAATTAACAAAACATTGTGAATCCATTCTCACTTTATTATTCTAATAGAGGCAAATAGAGACATGCAAAATGTAATATTTGGGGTGTTTCACAAAGACGTTTATGTTATTTTCTAATAAGCCGGAGTTATTTTAAGACTATTTGGAATACTTCTACCACTTTCTACTTAGCAGTAGTATGAAGAAGCCAATAACATGCTGGGTAGAAGGGAAAACCCATTTGGTTGACAAAATCTACCATGGTTAATCCTTGAAAGTAAAATTTCTGCATCCTATAATCAGGAGTTGCTGGGCATTTGATTAAATACCCCAGGCATTTAGTCCCGACCAACTTTTAGTTCTCCCCCCCAACCGGCAAACAAGAGACATTAGACTAGAAACGTGAAGAAACAGAGTGTGTACTTTAATATAGAAATGCTTTTACCTACCATGCCTGCTGTGAAGGAAATGGGTTGGGCTTTGAAAATGTTAGTCAGCTTAACTCCCAGTTGGTGGCACTGGGAAAATGTAGCCATGCAGTCTTAGTGCTCCGTCTCTGTTCTTTAACTGCCAACTGGAACACAATAGAGGAAACAAAGGGAAACAAAAGAGATGAATCCAGAAAGAAGGATGACGACAAAGCAAGCAAAGAAAATGATAATGAGTCAAAGACATTATGCTAGCCAAAGATGACATCCCTGACTATTTTTACATTGAAGATAATTATGATTTAATCAAATGCTACTTTTCCCCTCAGAAATTCATGATATTTCACAAACCACAAGTTATCTAGTAGATATGAAACATTGCAATATTTTAGGAAACGTCATATGATGTGCTTAACCCAAAGTGAGAATGTCTATTATCATTTTACTCAGACATGAATAAGATATATTTTATGTATTGTAGAAGTTGTCAGTATAAACATAAAGGGTAGCGATGTTGAAAACACTAATATTTTTGGACTACAAAGAAAGTACCTGACCACTGTGATGGATCACAGTATACATACCAAATAAAGAGAGTCAGAAATTTGAGCATCCTCATACTGTGTCTATGGGCACCTGGAAATTTGTATATGTCCAGAACCTCCATCATTTCTCCATGTGCACTTTTTTTTCTTCTCATAAAAACATCATATTATGACATCAATAAACACAAAGGCTGCCACTTATCATGATATCTTTATTCTCCATTTTAACTTCAGAATATGTCAAAGTATGTCATTGTCTGTGGTTTGTTCTCATTTAAGAAGTCCCACATTAAAAGGTAAATCTATTAAAAAACTGTAGCCTTCATAGTTTATATCTTATTTGAATATATTGCATAATATACTGAATTATAGTTATCAATGTTGCAAAGGATGGAAAAACAATAAAAATAATGTGAATTAAACGTAAGTAAAACAGGTTAAATAGACTGGCAATAAATGTCTCAAATTGGTCACAGTTTAGATAATGTATATAATGCTGTAAATTATAGGTTTCTGCATCAAAGTTATAAACGTACATTTTCTTGGGGTTGGGATAGCAATAGATGAAATCAAATGTAATTTCATTTTACAGGATATGATAAAATCTTACTTCATCAGTTGGAACACCCAGAATGTTGCATTTTCCATATTGCTTTATTAATAAGGTAACTTCAGCCTTCTAATAGAAGGTCTTTCTTACAGAGTTTTGTCGTTGGGGTTATCAGAGTTAAGGTGTTAACTAGGTGATCCAAACTGTATGCAACTTTTGTTGTTGTTTCAACCCATCTGAAAGTTTAGGATACAGAAAAGGGAATAAGACATCAACTAGCCAGCAAAATGAAAACACACACACACACACACAACAACAACCATATACTATTACAGTAAATTTATATAGTACCATAAACTTGTTAGCATTTTGTACTTTATCTTTCTTGTAATCAATTTTTGATCCCACAAACTACCAAACTTCAGACTATATCTACACCCAAAGCCAGGTGGTAATTTGGCAATATTCTATTTTGAGGCCTGAATTCTCTTCCTTGACCATCTACTCCACTCAAATTCATTATAAAAATGACCAATTTAACACCTCACTTCACATGAAGAAGACAAGACTACAGAATATGGATCCCAGGGTAGACACCAAATGCTGCCTGGGGAAAGATGAGCATGTTACAGCATGTGTGAGTAACTTAAATTGTTCCAATTATTCTTTTGCTTATAAAATCATTTCTATACTCCTCATTAAGGATTCCAAAAACATATACTTTGAAGCAAGACCATTAGCATATTTTGTTTTCTACCACTAGAAGTCAACTCACAATAAATCTCTTACCTTGTGGAAAGATGGGACAGTACAAAGTTCATAATAGGATACGTGAAGCATAAAATATTCTTCAGTTGACTTCCCATGGGATTTATACTTCCAAACCTAGGAACACTTTCTGCCTGCACGGATGGAATGCTAAGCAATGCAGTAAAACAACCAATGTGTTATGTATAGTTTTGCAACTTTGAGAGATCTAGAAGAAACTGTAAAACAAGTAAACAAGCAAGCATGTCTCTAAAAATTATGGCATGAATTAGCTGGAAAAGCACACAGTTTAAATATGAAGATTAGTGATGGGTTCCCATTTTTAAGTGTGGTTGGGTAAATAATATGCTTTTTCTTAAAAGCTGAGTGACTATTGCATTCTTGGCTATAGGTTTAATAGAAAAGCTGTTTCATATTGTAGAACACAAATATTCCACTGGGAAAGCACTGGATATGAGTTACAGATAAAATGTTGGTCAAATAATGATTTTTTCCCCCCTAAGTACCCACAGGCATTAAAAAAAAAAAAAAAGAGAAGTGAATCTAAGAAAAATATGTGAGAAAATTCTATATGCTCAAATTCTAATTCAATTTCCTCATTTATTGGTCAGGGAGAAAAAAGGTCATTAATTTTTAAAGGCACAGTTTCAAATCAGACTTGTTTCCCAGTCTAAATTTAGCCTCTATTCCTTTTGTCATATTTCTTCAGGTATGAGAAGGAAAATCAATGACTCTACTCACCTCTGGAGGAATTTCACTGCCAAGTCTCCATGGTTCTATGGGATCCAATAATCCGTGGCTCAGCATTGATTTTTCTATGACACCTGTAGAAACAGCCTCTCCTTCCTTTCTAACAAAATACAGCAACAAAAATCTTGTAGTTTCTGAATGAATTAGCCATAGGCTATTAAGCACAATTTCACCCTGTAAGGAAATGTGGTTTACCTTGCTTGATTTTTCTGAGCCATTTAACAATTTTCCAAGATAATGTGAACATATATTTATAAAGATAATTTGAGCCCAATTTCCTTAGGTTTCTTGCAGCTAACTCATATATTACAAATGGTGTTTTTTCCTAAGGAAGTATACAAATGGTAAGGCCTATCGCAGTTCAATCCCTAATATTAAAATATCTCCTAAATCAAATCCCTTTTTAATATGAATAAACCACTATGGTGCCTTTAAAATCTAAAGGTGTGATAACAAACAGCAGTCTAGACAGAGGGCCCTTTGAGGAATAGTGTGCATCAAATCCTAGGAGAGAGGGTTTGGTTATACTATTGGTTGTATTTTATGGTGTCAAAAGAATTAGGAACAGACAAGAGCCACCAGCCTTTCCACTCTCCTTGACAAATGAAAGCAAAAATTAAAAAAAGACAAGAAGTCAGGTTTCCAGTATTCTTCACACACCTGATTTAAACCTCAAAGGTATTAGTTTCACCCTGGGCAGACTTCTTTAGTGATGCCTGGATATACTGTCTGCAGGCATTCTGCGCTGAGCGGAGCAACTACAGTTGGCAACCCATTCTATTACTTACTCCATCAGTGTGAGAATCTGCAAAATAAAAATGCAGTGTTAAAAAAAAACACAACAACTTCTTTTTATATTTGCATTTCCCAGTACAATCCTAGGGAAGAAAACACAAAGCAGGTTGTTTCTCACAATATATGTAGCATCTTGGTTAGAAGTGATGCTACTGTGTTGCACCCTGACAGATTTAGTGTTAATAGCCAATAGCTAAAATTTACAAGAAGAACCTCCCTGCCAAAGATATTTAATCCCATGTTAAAACTTTGATTTGATTGTCCCTTGATTAATTTATGCAACAGTGGGTGCTGCTGCCTTTATAAAGTATGCTATTCTTCACACTACTGGCAATTAAATCTCAGCTTTACTAAAACGCAGGCATTCTAACTGTTCATCAAACCTGTGCACATTTTTGAGTAAAGGAATTAGATCAATCCAAACTCCAGTTTTCAAAAGAGAAGTTCCATTGTTTATCAGGCCATGTCTACACTGGCTGAGCAAAGCGCTCTGTTCAGAAGGAGAAGCGCCTTTGGCAGCTAGAGTCCACATAGCTGACCCATGGACGCTCTGGTGGAGCTTCTTCACCTCATTACACAAGTGTAACAATATTGCTGAGCATGTGATGAAAATGACGCATGACAACACAAAAGCATGGCATGATCGTTCTTCTAATTTATTTACATGGTAGTTATTCAGAATGTCATTCCAAGGACCTATAATTTTTTTTTAAATGCTTACACATTATAGGAGACGAATATGGGCATTAAATGATTTGATAACGTAAAATTTGGTTTTAACCAAGTCACATTCTTCCCAATTGTGATGGCACAATTCTCAAAGTTCAATCCTTTTTCCTCATTGTTCTAGATTAAGACTCTGGTTTTCTATTTATAGAGTTCAGAGTTCAAATAACAACAAAGATTATTTTGATCTCATTAAAAAAATGGGTCAAAAGGGTAATCAATATTTTGGAGGAAATATTTACAGTTTCCAGACTTGCTCAGTCAAGATTTATGAAGCAACTGTGATTCATTCTATTTCAGTGACTGTACAATGCCCTCAAATCATATTGAACATTGAGATTCTTTCAACAATTTTCAGAATGAAAAGAGAGTTAGCAGAAATGTTCTGCTAGCAACTATGAAATTACAGGTTTTCTCTTCAATCCACCCAAACACACTCCACCCCGTGAAAGAACAGATATAACTCTAATCACCTTTGGAATTTCGCCAGGTTCTCCCCATTGGTCCACTAGCAGAGTAGAACCGAATTGCTTTAAAGGAAAATCCTCTCTTACTGCCATGGATGCTCCCAGGTGGTTTGAGAGAACAAGCATTCTAACTTTTTGTAAAAAGAAGGAGTGAAAATTTAAGTGTGTAGGAATCTATCAGAACCTTGACCCACGAGCCTCACTTCTCTCTATCAATATTGCCCTAAAATAAATTAGTTAGGTCAATCACCAACCACAGTTTCCCTAATCACTTGGATTTTGCCTGCAGGACTATCTCACCTTTTTTGCCACATCTCGCCTCAGATTTTCGAGATAAGTGTTGGGCCTCTCTGTTTCAGTCTAATAATTGTTCGTTTTAGAAATGAAATCCTCTTTTACTGGGCACAAAACTGCAACCTCAGACTGAGTCATGGCTACTCATTCGCTGATTAATTCTTCAATTATCACTCACATTACAAAGACAAAAGAAATCCGGGTGATTGAAGAATATCCTTATTTAGCAAAATCTGTTTAAAATAAGTTAAATCTATCCTTTTTCTTCTGTATAAAGCTCTAAGAATGTCTAAATATAAAACCGCCGTTAGTATCTTTGCCACACAATGTTTTGGGCACCTCAAATGCTGGCGATGCTGCTGCTGCTGCTGATGACGATGACGACGAGGATGAGGACAGCAACACCATGGTGTGACAATGTGCCCCTGTTCTAAATGCTTTATACATTAGCTCATTTAATCCCAACAACAACCTTAGAAGGTAGGCACTATTAGTCCCATTTTATAGATGAGGACCGGAATCCCAGAGATAGCAATGAACTTGCCCAGGATGATATAACTAGTAAGCAGCAAAGATGGGATTTGAAACCAGGCTTTCCTTGCTTCTCCTTGCTCAGGACACTGTAACTAAACTGACGTGTTAATGTATAGATATATATACATCACCTCTTTCCTTCCTATGTGCTGGGAATTAAAACTTTTTTCAATGTCCTTCTCTGGCCCGTAGGCTCATTTTTCTGTTGCTTACTCACAGGCATTTTCTTCTATATTTAACCAGAGTTTCCTTCTTTCAGGATAAGTTAGATGCATTCAAGAGCAAAATTTATTCTATTGATCATCATTTCAGGAGACCAATTATTCCTTTAAAACTTAAATTCTGAAACATGCTGAATGTGGAAACTATCAAGTAGGAAAGGGACTATACGAAGAAAACTGATTAGAGCCTCCAAGTAGAGCTTGTACTTAAGTGAAGCTATATGGAATAAGGCCTCTGGAGGTCAAATCCTGCCACCGCTTTTTGCTAGTTGGACAAATTATTTCATCTCCCTATGATTTAGTTTCTTCATCTATTATATGGGAGTAAAAATAGTACTACCTTTTACCGTGCGGGGATCAAATAAACTAATCTATATAAAAAGCCAGTCCATGGCACAGAAGCACCCAATCAGTACAACAAACTATTATTACATTTAATTTATTTAGACTAGCCTGCAACTGCACTTAAGCACTAAAAATTAAAAGTTGTTATTTTGGTGTCAAAGTAGCAGTACATATTTTAAGAGAATCAGCTGTGGTCACAGGAAACCCTTTCCACAAGAACAATTTGGCTTTAAAAATTCACTGTGACATATATTCACGAATAATTTTATTTACCATCACCTCTTCTTTTATACAAGAACACAGGCAAATCACAGGCCTAAAAAATCATCAGAATTTACAATGGTGTTAGATATTCATGTAACAAGCCTAGAAATACTTACTATAGATCAACTAAATAGATTTTTCTAAATAGTAAGGTTTAAGTAACATAGAAAGGATATTCTGCTTAATTTGTTAGTTTTCTATATCAAAATCCAGATTTCTGTACATAGAATCACTTAAGTGAAATGAACCTGGCAGGGATACAATTCAACAATAGTAAAACTTCCCATGCATTTGGTTTGTCTGTTCCTTTCTATGCCTTCTTCCCTCCTCGATACTCTAAAATCTTAGGTCCAACTCCTTGAGACCACAAAGGTGACTCAGAAATGGCTGCTTAGAACTTGACATAGAAATTCTCATTCCAAAGAGAGAGTAATGCAAGTACTAGATGAAAATGGCCAGCTGAATGACCACTTACATAGAATTATATAGTGAATGCTACACAAAGGAAACAGATGCGATTGAAACCTTTTTTCTTATGAGTTCTAAAATGTACATGGTCATCAGCGAGAGCAAGCTGAATGCCCAGAGTCCCAGCAGGAGACCCGCGCGGAAGCTAGCCTAAGTAAAGCGCATGCTCTCACCTGGATATTCCCAGGAGGTATGATCTGGGCATCATGGGACTTGAGGACCACTTGCTGGGCCCCAAGGGGCTGGCAGTGAGGAGAGGAACTTCACCTCATTTCCAAAAAAGCCTTAGAGGCTGCATGCTCTTTGGCATTCCTGAAGGAAGTTTTATTTTGTTTTGTTTTCTTTTTTCTTTTCTGTTTATACAGTCCCATGTTTTATCGTCTTTCATTCTAGTAACACACAAGACCCAAAACTTCCCCTTTCAACCGCATTTGCAAACATAATTCAGTGCTGCTAATTACACTCAATAATTTGCTACCATCACCACCAAAGTTTTGTTGTACAAAGTGGTACCCTGGTCAAAATTTAAAATTTTGAATAAAGAGGTCAATGTGTAGCCTCCTTGGGGACAGAGAGGGCAGGTAGAAAAAGGAATGGTAAACCAAAGCACACAGCTCTCAATTGTAATCCTAGAACTGTGTCTGTGAAAGCTCACCCCTGCCAATGTTCGGGTCTCTGGTCAGAGCACATGGACTCATAAACTCCCAGACAAGGATTAGAACAAGTAGAGGGAAAAGGTGGTTGAAATGTAAGAGAAGAAATAAATTTCATGACAGCAACTGGACTATTAGAAGGAAAATGGAAAGACCAGGAATGATACGATGACTTCTACTGGCAAGAGAGAGCGGCATTCTCAACTATGACTTAACTTCACCCATAACAGAGGCTTGTACTAGAGCTGTTGTGCTCAGCATTTTGCAACAAAGTGGACATGGAGAATATGGGGCTATGAGGAGCTGAACAGTGTAATCTAGTTTCTTACTTCAGATTATAAACCATTTGTGGCAAAGGAAATGGAACATTTCAGCAATTTTGTGGGAAAGTTATCTGATGCTCAGGCTTTCTATCTGCAAGCACCATTAAGTCATTTCAGCACAGTGCCAGGCACAAAGTCATCCTCGACAAACATGAGCAGCTCCTGCTGCTACTGCAGACACATAACACACACACACTCCTCTGGGCTTCTTCAGCCCATGGAACGTGTTTTTCAGATTTTCTCACAAAATACAAAATTTTAATTCTTTTGTGGAAATCCCATTTTTTTCTTAAGGTCATTGAAATATTCTAATCCAAGTTATTTTTGAAAAGGTTCTGTTTATTTCATATATATGTGCAAATTTCAACAATGACCTTGATTTCCCAATGCCAAATAACCTCATCGAAATTAAAAATAAAAGAGCAGGTTTGCACATTGGTCTTCCATCACTGGCCACGCCACAGACCTGCTATCATTTCACATTATGCTTTTTAAATTTTATTTTATAATTCCCCACACAAATTCAACCCAGGCGATGCCTTTCTTAACAAAATGAATGTGAATTAATTCTGTACATAAATTTTAGTGTGACAATACTTCAAATTCTCTCAGATGTTCCAAAGGCAAAACTTATCTTTTACTGTGGTGACATTGGAAATTCTCTTCTTTGGAAACCCTTGATTGTGTCTCCTCTGCTATTTTTACAAAATGAAAAAAATTGCATAAGGTAAGGTCAAAGGGAACTAAACTGCAATCTCAAGTGTCCCGTACTCCAACCTCTATTCCACAGTTACAAATTATTCATTCTTTTTTGTTCACAAGTTTTACAATTTCACAGAATTACACGTCGTATAGCATGACATCAAGCTTGATCTTGCCATTATACTTGATTGTTCAAAATTACACTAGTCCCAGAATGTTGACAGAATTCCTTTCAATATTTTCTCTGCTCGTTTATTAAGTGGCAATGTCATACTTAAAGAATGATCATTTCTGGGGCCACTCATTCAATTCTTTGAAGACTGACATCACATTTAAATTTTTCCCCCAATCTTCTCCTATTCTCTCCATCCCCAGTGTACTTGACATGTCAGAAATAATTATAAGAGGCTTAATAAATACAGGAGACATTTCTCTTTAATATTCCAGATGGAATGAGAGCAGGATCTTCATCAGTTTTTTTCAAATTGGATATTAGCATCTAGCATCAGACATATCTCATGAAAAAGCAGAGGCCTCTAATGTTTTCGACTTGTGTTTCTCTGGAGCCAGCCCTACCTCCCTGTGCCTTACAGGTGATTGTCAATGATGAAGGCTTGTCTTCCTCAAAGCTGTCCTTCATCCTTCTAAGGCTACTTCCACCTAAGCATGTTCAAGGCAAAGAGTTTTCTATTTCACTTATTAATACCAAGGCAGCTTTTTTAAAAACAATTTTCCGATTAGAATGAAAAAAAAACACACAAAAAACCACAGTAGGTGATGATAAAGCTTCACATTCAGAGCTTCCTCTTATTTCACACTCTCTCCTTAGAATGGACACTGCCTATTCTTTCCACCAGACAAAGGCAGAAAACTGGCTTTGTATCCAAGGTAAATGGAGAATGCCAGTACCCACAGTTCCTTTCAAAGCCTGCTATTCTCCTATATGTTAAGAAGCTATTATGATGGGTCCTGCTCTATCACAGTCTTGGTTCTCTTGAAGGATAAATAAAGCCATCTCTCAAAACTATGCATTCTATGCACTCCTCTCCAGGAGGATGGAATGCAATGTAAAGTGGGGGACATTATCCCTTTTCACCAATTGTGAGGATTACAACATGTTTTCTGATTCTCTGATTTGTTGGTTGATATTAGCTCCTCTAACAAGCTTTAGAAGGAAACTCCCACCAGATGGACCTAAAATGGAGAGGCCCATGACTGGCCAAAACCATCTGACACAAATTCTAAGATGTTACAGGGAGAGCGGTGGTTTGATCGAAAAAGTTTTTGACTTGGAAAGATGGAATTGTATTTCTTCTCTGCCAGTTATTAGCTATGGGGCTTTGAGCAAACTCCTTTATGCTCCTTAAGGCTTATTTTATAAAACAGTGGCAATATTAGCTTTCGGGACTTATGTAATAGTTAAATTAGATATGTATTTGACAATGAAAACATTGTAATAAAGCATCATATTAATGCTCGGCATTATTTTTCTCAAATAACCTCCTATAGTTAATGAGCAAATAATTTATGAACATGGACACAAAACAGAAATCTATGGGGAAATCATATATAGCAGAACCTTGTTTATTCAGCACTAATAGGGCTTTCTTTTAAAAGAAATATAACTTTACTAGAGGTAATTCTTGTGTTTATTTATACACACAGGTGACCAATCTTTAAGGAATGAGAATGCATAAAATACTTGAACCTACATACAGAAACTGAACATAAATTACTGCTTCTTAATAATTCAGGAGGCATTTCATTGTCTTATCATACCTAAGGGTCATAATTATGATTATTGGTGGCTAATTTACCAGAGAAATGGATGGAATCCAAATGACTGCATAATATAACTGAGGATAAATTTTAGGAAATTATCCATGCTATTCATTTTAATACTGTCACATATTTCTAATTTTAAAAAGTAATAGGACTTCTAAGTTATCTGCCTTGTACTCTTTTGTGTTTGTATTCCCTATAAGGGGATATTCACCACATTCTAACATATCACCAAGCATGTTGCCCCAAGCACAAGTCTTTTGGATGATGTTCGAGGGCATGTCTTCTACTTCTCTGGTCCTGAAGCTCCAGGCTTGGAAAAGAGCAGCAGGAAGTAACTACAGAATGGGTAATAGGGACAAATAATAAGATTTGCCCCAATTTATTGACAGTGCTGTCATAAAGATCAAATGAATTAAAATTTTGGGAAGACTGTAAGTCAAATGGCACTAGACAAATGTAAGACATTACAATGATTAGCATTAGTAATTTTACTCAGTTTACCATCGACAGGTATAACATAGCTTGAAAGAAAAGACAGGGTTTTTTTTCCCCAAAGGATGATACATTTACGACTCCATCATTCAATTCTCACTCTCTCTCAACTTATCTCTCAGCCAGCATGAGTGACATGTATTGTCTATCCTTGCTTTCTTCTGTTTTTGTCATGGGTTGACATAGTCAGAATAGATGCGAACATCTTACAGGGGATAGAGCTGCAAGCAAATTCTGAAATTTTAAAAATAACTGTCTCCAAACAGTAAGGTACAAGAGTTTATGCACACAGGAAGCTAAAGATGCTCTTTGTTACTATAGCTAAAAGCATGTAACAATTATAATGAGGTAGGTAGAATATTCTGGAAATTCAATATCTGCACACCATATCTGTTAGCTGGCATCGGCACAAAAGGCAGACACACGTCAGAATGATCTCCCCTTCTGAGCTTGGCCATCTGAATAGCCTCCTTGAAAAAAGAAATCTGCATATGTGTGTGTATGTTTGTATGGGCGTGAGCCCTTATAATTACATAATTGTAAACACACAGGGTTGTACAAAAAAATATCACCATAAGAATTGAGCACATATTTGGCAAAGTGCCACAAAGCTCCATAAAGCTGTCAACAATCATTCACAAACCATTTAAAAGTGCAACTACACTAATAATAAAAGTAGATATTCATGCCCCCAGTATGGGAAGGGCTGTCTTCATCTCCTCAATTAACTAACACAAGTAGTTTTGGAATGCATACTGTAAGCACAGCACACTCAGTGCTTAAAGGAGGATGGGAGAAAAGGATAGAATGGTTATGTAATTGATGGTACATTCATAAATGGAACGAGGGAAATTTAGATCTGCCAGCACGGAATGGTTACATTATATATTTTAAGTGAGAAAGTAACTTGTAGTACTAGATATAATATCGTCCCACTTATATTTTACACACACATACACAGACAGACAAATATATGTATATAAAAAGTGTAAAAAAGACCAAGATCAATCGGATAACAGTGCTTCTCTCTGGGAAGGTAAGTAAAACTGGGGAGGAATGGCCAGGAAAAAATGGAGGAAGGGGGCTCTGTTTCACTCTTTCTATTTTGGTAGGGCCGCTAATATGTCTATAAAATAAATTTTTAAGAAACAAAAGAAATACAACTCAAGGCACCTATACTTGAGGAACATTGAGTACAAGTACAGGTCTTTCATAATCGAGCTTAGTAATATCTATGTCGGTCAATATTTGTTCATTGAAGGAAAGAGCAACATTTTGGCATATGGCCACTTACCCTTGACAAGTACTTCCTAAGCTTCACCCAGACAGTATGCCCATGTTAACCTCAAATGTAATGACTAGAAAACACCATTAAACCCATTCTGTTTTCAGCCCACATTCACAGCAAGATGAGTTTTCCTTCTTCTTTATAATAGGACAGATTTAAAGCATTAGTGATAAGAATCTTATTTCTACTTATTAAAAACCTACCAATACATGCTTATCATTTAAAATACCCACAAGCAGTTGTTTGAGAACATGGGCTCTGGTGAAAGCTCACATCACTTTCTCCACCATCCAGGGCACAGTTTTTGTTCTCTTCCTCAGTGTGCCTGATATGCTATCCTTTGAAACAACAGAGCACAAAGAGCCAAGGGACCTAAAAACTGAGTCTGATATTTTGTCTATATTTTGATCAGATTGACCATCCATTGGCAAACATGTCCTTAACTATTCATTCATTTGTTCACAAACCTGTCTCTGCCATGAGCAGGCACTTTGAACCTGAGGGGAGGGGAGGGGAGTGAATGTTTCATGACTATGAAGCATTTGCAAATACTTTTTTTTAAAAAAGAGAAAAATTAGTAGAGTGACTTTATAAACAATGTTGATAAATCTGGATTTTACAGCTCCGTTCACATCAATGTTGGTCAAGGGCTGAAGTCGTAGCTCGTGTGGCAGAGTGAGTGATTGGGATAGTAATGAGGCTTATTTAGCTGGTCTTTGAAAATGGTTGGAAGGTTGTAAGAACTGCCCTAATTCCCGAATGTCCCAACTTTATCCTGAAGAGCATTTGGCTAAAAAAAATAAATTGCTAAGCTAAATTTTTGTAAAACATTTGCATGGACGGAGTTATACCGCTTACTGCCAATGCTATGCCAATTTAATTCTGCCTGGCTAGTTGGCTGGGCTTGTTTGGCATTTCATTAACGAAAAATAACTTCACTTTTCTTCCTAAGAAAATAGCATGTATAGTATTTTGGGGACAGCAAAACTCAGCTTGCTAGTTCTTGGTATGAAAAAAATGTATATCTGAAATGTGAATAAATAAGGCTTTAATATCCTTTCTTTGGCACAGTAACTGGCCACCTCCGGAAGTGCATGTTTTAGGCACGTGATTAAATAAAGGTGCCATAAAATATGCCCTTAAATGTTTAAAACTCACAGAGAAACAACGTCATAAAATAGTAAGAGGATTGACCTGGAAATTGAGAAAACAGATTCCTAAGACACTTCTAAAATAACTCTAGTACTCTGCAACTCAATTACTTAGTCTTTTTGAATGTCAGCTTCTTTTGGGGTAAAATACAGGTATTAATAAAGTATGGATGCTGGGGAAAAAAAGGTAAAACAAAGGTGCTCATATATTTGTGATTCAACGTTCCTTAGGAGGAATAAAAGGTATAGTAAATTAAAGGTTAAAAAAGCATATAAAAGATTTCTTAAATGAACAGTTTCCTGGCTTAGTTATCAGTGAAACATAGATTTTTCAAGTTCTGTGCCAGTTTTTTTCTAAGAGGTCTATATTTATTTGAAGGAAATATGTTGCTGACTGTGGTCAATGGACTGTACAGATCACAGATGGTCTTTTCTCTTTACATTGCCAAGAAGAAAAGTTTGGTCTGGAAGGGCCATAAAATGCTAAGCTATAGATGGGATTGCCCATTTATTTATTTTAGTTGTTCACATATATTGAGTGCCTATTGTATACCAGGCACTAGAGATTCAAAGATATCAGTTTCTGCCCTTAGGGAGCCCACCATATAATAGGAGAGTTTGAAATAGAAGCAAAAATTAGAAATTGATCACATGCAGGCAATGATTAGAATATGCACAGGACATAGATGCACAGCCTTAGGATAAATGGGTGTATAAAGGAAAGGATCTTGGAGGAAGGGACAAACTTGTGTTGACCAAAGGAGGACTAGGCAAGTGGGCTAAGCAAGTGGGAAATGATACGGTTTATGTGCAGAATACCAAGCTATTGTGTATTGCTGGAGAGCAAACTGAAGTCAGGAAATTGTGAGGGACAAAATGAGAGAGAGGCAGGAAATAGCAGGATTTGAGGACAGAATTGAGGTTGGGGCCATTTTGGACTTTTTCTGGCAGGGTGGGAAAAAATGAAAGGAATTATTTTAGGCTTAAGAGTGTCAAGTTCAGTTTGGTTTGTATGCAGGGCAGATTGGGGGTGACAAGACTAGCAGAAAAGACATCTGAGCAAGAGATAAGCTACTGGCAAGTGGCAGCAGCCCCATACTTAAACAGTAGTGGGACGCATGAGTGCTAGAGGTGGGTTCATGAAATGCTTAGGAGGGAAAATTGTCAGGTCTTCCTCCAAGGTTTGATGTGGAAAGTAAGAAAGGTGCGAAAGAGGGGCCAGATATGACTATTGGGTTTCTAGTTGGATGAATGGGCAGATATCAGTGCCATAAAATGAAACAGCACAGAATGGGGGGGGGGGGCAGTTGAAGGGAAACATGATGAGGTTAGCTTGCATATGTTGGGTTTGCGAGTGCCTGATGGACAGGTCAGGCAGGGGGATATTTGAATAGAAATTGCAGGAAAGAGATGTGACCTACATATAAAATGCATGGGTAATTGCAAATCACATGAATGGATGGGAATTCGGGGGAGAGCACGGAGGGTGAGAAGAGCCATAGTGAGCTGAGGATGAACCCTAGGGAAGAAGATGAGAAGCCCATGAAAGAGATAGAGAAGGGACAATCAAAGCACTGCCTGGTGGGTATGGTACCGTGGAAATCAGGAAAGGGAGATCAAGGGTGTCAAATGAACAGAGAGACCCAGGAAAGAACTCCCAAACCCTCTGAATTTAGCACTTCAAGAACCATTTGTTCCATTTTGAAGTGAAAGCAGGTGCCAGATGCTGAGAATTGCAACATGGAAACAAGGAAATTCCTAAAGTACGTGGAGACCAAATTTGAAAGAGGATAACTGAGATGAAGAGGAGAGAGATGAGATGAAAATGGAGAAGGATCAAAACAGGAGGAGACCTTCAGGACAGGGTCAGGTGGGGATGCACTGGAACCAGTGGGCATCCATGCCTGAGGCCAGCCAGGCCCCAGCACACTTAGCTGTGGCTCCATCTACGACTGGGCAACCCTCTCTCTATCTTTTCTGTTCTCCTACCACATCCATATTTTGAGGAACTTTCTGGTCATAGGGTGGTAGACTCTTCAGTAAAAAAAAAAAAAAAAAAAAAAGGCAGTCAGTTTCATTATTTTCTTATTAAATCCCCTAATGGTACAAAAGGAAAGGTGATTTTTTTTCTTATTTATTTACTATATTTTAAAATTCTCTCCTTTAATTCCTTTTT
Source organism: Dasypus novemcinctus (assembly GCF_030445035.2). Classification (NCBI taxonomy): domain Eukaryota; kingdom Metazoa; phylum Chordata; class Mammalia; order Cingulata; family Dasypodidae; genus Dasypus; species Dasypus novemcinctus. The sequence continues at coordinate 81,546,570 of NC_080684.1, read as the reverse complement.
AAGCTCTGTCAATCATTACCAGAGTGCTTCATACTTTTTTTTTTTAATAATGCTTCTGTTAAAAGGCTGCAGGCAGATTATGAGATATCTGATTTATTGGTGAATGGCTAGTTTAGAATCTCCTATACTGGGAAAAGACAGGGCAACATAGTTAAAAGAACATCATCTCGCATGAATAGAGGAGTGTTTCCTGGCCTTGTTGCTAACCGGTTGTATGACCTTAAACAAGTCCTTTTCCAAGTTTAGCCTTTACTTTAAGTATAAATTGAGGTGGTTCTACTTGATGCTTTCCTCTTCCAGAATTTCCAGCTAAGAGAAAACTATTAAAATGATGTCAATTATATTTTCAATTATATTTTCTAAGATTTTGGAAATTTAATCAAAAATGGGTTTTTTTGGTGGACATAAGCAAAAATTGAGCAGTTCCATGGAAATCGAATTATGGCATATATCTTGGGAAAGAAAGATCTACTGATAATTTTAAAAGATCTAGGTGAGTGGCCCTTTGTTTTTCAACTGAAAAGCTCAGTTGAGGCGTACAATACTTTTCTTCCTTTTCAAAGTCCAATTCCAGGTGTTTGATGATGTCCCCAAAAGCACAGTTGGAATGACAATTTCTGGAGACAAATTATACATTTCTATTTCTGCTCTATTAACTGAAAGAACATATCACAGTCAAGATTCAATCTGAGGATTAGTAATAGAAAGTCTATGGATATAGTTACCACACTGACAGTAATTTCTCTGTATAGCATCTCCCTAGACAATGCCAAATAAAATTACCTCAAAGAACTGTAGTATGTGAGGGCTATAAAATTAAAAAGTGCTTTTAGCATCATATAAATTTAACTAGCACATACTTTGTGATCCAGCAGATAAAATGGAAAGCTCAAAGTGCAAAGAACTAACCTTATTATTCTCCTTCTTCATTCCAGGAACAGAATTATAAATATTCAGTAAGTGTTTTCCTCCTCATTCTCCGATTTGCTAAATGTTCTTTACTCATGCTTTCTCTACGTATATTTTTCCATCAGAGGAGCAAAACATTCAGACACTTTCCAATGTCTTTTTCATCCTTTACTGTTTCTGCCTTTCTTCCTATGGTGTTAGGTTTTGTTGACGTAGTTTGGTTTAGTTTTTTTAGTTTCTTTCCTTCACAGCTAGGAGATTTATTCCTTTTTTACATCCTCACCACAATCATACTCCAGTATAGGTAAGCTCTCACTTGGATTATCATGAGCTCTTTTTTCTCGTCCTCTGATTTCTGAAAACTAATACTCTTCATTTGTCTTTACATGACTTCCAGTTTTCATAAATAAACTGATTGCCCGTACAGAGCAGAAAAGCTGGGGTTGTTTCCTCTATTTTCCCATGGACCTCATTGCTTCTACCTCCTTCTCAGGTTTCCATGTTGACATTTTGCATTGCAAGATTTCCTAACTTCACAACCTACATGGGCAGCAATCCTCCCCTATCTGCTTTGTCTCTTACCTGGTTCCAAACTGTCATAGTCTTCTCAGGCAAATTTTCTCAATGCCTATATCATCCAACCATTCCTCTTTCATTTCTAAGCCTTCTCTCAAAGTGGGTCCTAAGTTTTAAATGATATCTTCAGCTTACCCAGTCTTCTCCTTTCCTTCCCTCAGTAGTGCTTGGCTTTAGCATTCTTTAAGAAGTCTTCCTTTCCAGATAATATCTAGAAAGCAAATGTTTCTTGTTGTAGTTTTCCAAGCACACACCATTCTGTACTCCACCCCTTTTATAATACCTAAAGTTACCCTATGATTTTCATATTTCATAACTTTAATTGTATTTTCTCACTCCTAATTTATTATATCTCTATCTCCTTTATTTGAATGTAAACTTTCCAACAGCAGGAATCATATAGTTGTAAATCAGCCTTTGGTACTGTCCAGTCATCATTTTAAAAATGATTTCTATGGTAACAATAAAATAAAAGTATTATGCAAATTTACCTGTTCTTGCATGAGGATATAAATGAACAAATTGTCTTGGTAACCACAAAAAATATATAAACTTGGTTCTATCAGCTCCCCAGTGGGTCCTGAAAGCATTCAGCCTGTTTCTTACCTTGCTCTCTGTCCTGTGGAGCTAATTCAACCATAGACTTGCCTTTGAAGTCAACTGGAACATCATGCATGGGTGAGCTCCAGAGAGCATACAAAAGCAAGAAAAGAAAACTGACATGTTATTCTTAACCAAAGGGACCGGGCTATTTCCGTGTTTCTATACACGCTTGGGCATCCCACAGACTTCAAGAGCTTGCGAATGAAGTAGAAGAAGCTGAAGTTAGCAGTGTGCTGCAAAAGAGCAGCAGATGAAGCCTCAGTAGGAAAAAAAAGTTTTAAATTTCACAGAAATCATTCTTGTGTTTGTTTTCCTTATCAAGAGTCATAGGATTCGCAAATATAAAATCCTTCAAGGCTATAAAACTCCTCCCTAAGAATATCAAGCTCTTCTGGAAATGGCATCCACTCTTCATTCATGGTACAAAAATTGCCTTCTAGACTAGTGTTCAATTCCATGCAACAGACATTTATCTAGACTCTTCACTGAAAAGGATTTGTGCTCATCGAGTTGAGCGCACCAGCACCATCCTCAAGAAGAAAAGCATAAAGCAGCTAGCTCTCCTATTACATAGTCCTCTACAGCTGCTTACAAAGCACACTCTCAAACAGCATCAAACTGCAATGCAGCAACATAGGTGAAAAATAAATTATAGCTTTAGTACTAATTCCCACAGTCAAGGGCTTAAAATTAAATGGCTTCTTGGGAAATAACTTGGTGATATGCATTAAAATTACATACGTACATTTTGACCCTGCAAGTCTTCTAAAAACATTCTATTGTAATAAAAGAAACAACACGAGGCCCCACTACATAATAGTGAATTATGAATTTAGATGGGTTTTCTTTGCCTCCCTAAACTGCAGTGTAGTCATTTGTAAAATGTAGATAATAGTACTTATCTCATAGCCCATGTGAACGTGATACGTGGCATAAGGGAATGGGCCACAAATATTAGTGAAGTGGGTATTATAATCTTCATTTTACAAAGGAACCAACTGCATCCCACAAATGCTAAGTAATTAGCCCAAGGTAATAGCAGGAAGAAGCAAGTATGGGATTTGGATCTAATCTGGTTTGCTTCCAAAGCCTATATATCCCTTCTGCCACCCAGGCTGCTGCTTCACTTAGAGCACCAAAGTGAACAAGGAAAGGAAATGTCAATGGAGAATATCCTCCAAACAGCATTCCAATGATCATAAAAGGATGTCTGCCTTCCTATAGCCCTTTCCTCAAAGTGTACACTTAAATATTAGAATATTAGACTTTCGACCCCCACTTGAGACCCACAAATCTTGGGCACTTGGAGTCAAATGTGAAAATGACTGAAAGATGATCAACCGATGTAGGCTAGAAAATTGAACAGGAACCCGCAAAGCAGAAACTCTGCTTACTGCCAAGATGGGGATTCACCAAAGATGCAGGAAGAGCACTTTGTGCTCCTGGACATTGACGCAGCACTAAGATTTAGTATAAGATAGTGCATTTGCCATCAAAAGCACCAGCAACCAAAATCCTTTGGTCATTTTAGTGTGGTAAAGACCTATTAAGGGGATGAGCTAGTTATGCCAAAGTTAGATTGTTACAAATGATTACACTGGGAATGTATTGAAGAGGCACCACACACAGCTCCTGAAAGAGTTGACCAGGTGAGGGTGCCCACTCTAAAACAGAATTCCTTTTAGGTGTATGGTACTAAAGTTAAATTTGAGGAAGACAATGGAGACCATGATCTAGCATGTGAAAGTCAAACTGAGAATGAGTGAATCTGATATTCAGTGACTTGATTTCTCTTTTTTCTAAATATTTTATTTCTTTTGACTCACAAATTTCACCACATGCCATAATCCCCAATGTATAACACTTAAGCTTTCTCATGTTTTTTTTTCTCTTTATTTTCTTCAAAGGGTCTAAGTCTAAAGGTATATATTTTAAAGGGAAGTCAGAAAGACCATCTCAAACTCTCTAATGTTCATGTTCCAAATCACCCAGTGGAGGTTGGAGGGAAATCCCATTGAAGAAGAATTTTTCAACCATCCCTTCACATTGTATGGAGTTCAAAACTGCCTTCTATGAATGGCTATCCAAATGAAATACACCTACAGAAGTGGCAGCAGTGAGATGAATTCCTTATTTGGGTGTGCCAGAGGCATTCATAAGTCACAGGAGGAATGTGTGTAGGGTCACTGCTGTCATTCTGTGTTTAGACAGGTGGATGATGAACCCTGCCTCCCAAAGCCACTGAGCATCAAGAGCTGCCACATCCTGGAGAAGATGCTACTCTCCATTCTCCAAGAGGGTCTTATTAAGTATTTGTCTGTCTGATTCTCCCTATGATGCATCTTGTATAAATCCATTCAAATAATGGATACTCAGGAGAATCTGTCCTTTGCTACACCCTCCCCATCACCCCAATAATAGGACATCTGTCCTTCCCTGCTGCCCTCTCCCATAAACTGTCAATGGGATGTCTGGTTGTAGGACTGGGGTTTACATTTTTTCTATCCAATTCTTTCCTTCCCCGAATGGAAAAGGCAGAAATGGTTAAGGGTCTTCTCTCTATGGCTACAAAATATATACTCCATCAGACAAAAGGAGAGAGTAATTAAGCTGTTACTGGGCTTTGCAACACACAGGTCTCAAAGGAATTCAGGGCAAAAACTTCAAGGCTTTGTAAGTGAAGTTTAAAAAAAATTTTTTTGTCTGCCTATTCTTTGGCATCCCTGTGCATGCAAAGCTGGTTTCCTTTAAAATCCTAAATTTTCACATTCATGATAGAAAATAAGAATTGAACTAATCCCAATGCCCTCTGTTTAGTGTTAGCTTATATTTGGAATATGTTGGTGAATGGCATCACATTTCTGCCAGAGAATGAAGATATAGGAAGAGTTTTACACATCTAGGGATGTTGTTAGAGACAGCTTTGGAAAGTTTTCCATCATATAGAATGTGTTAGCCCGTCTTCTTGAGTTAGCGAGGAAGTTGCAGTATTTCAAAAGGTAGACACATATGCAATAATTTATACTATTTTAACACATTTCACTTTATACTTATGACCAAATTTTTGAAGAATATTGTGAGGCATAATTAAGGCAGCAGTAAATTCCATCCCATATTCTCACACACACGTGCATACACACATGTCTAATTATAAACCTTTAATAGAGAAAGGCATTTGTGAGGTTCGGAGAGTCAAATCAACTACTAACAGTGTCTGTCATTTAGTTAACTTAAAGAAAAGGACCTAATGAAATAAAAACTTTTTTTTTGCTGATGAAATCAAGTGAAAATTATAAAATCCATTTATTCCATTATTCTGGGTATTCTCATTATTGTTCTCACAACAAGTAATCGGAACCAGTATTCTGATCCTAAAAGATATATTTGATTGTTAAAACTGCTTTCTATCTGTGAGGAAATAGCTTCTCCCTTCACAGTACTAAAGTATGATTGCTAAGAACAATTTTATTATATTATCCAATTAGTTCTTTAAGGTTCTTTTTCTCTCTCTGATTATGCCATAGTGGCTGAGGGAAAGATCACATGTTCTCTACATAAAATCTCCACAGTGCCTTTAGTAACACTGTTCAGATAAAATAATTAAGATAATCAAGGAAAAAAAGTCAATTGAATGAATAAATGATTGAAAATATTTCCAAATTTATAACAATAATTATTATTACTAGGTCCAATGGTTACCATTTTAGTTAGAAAGATCATACACTACACTAACTCTTATCTAACTTGGAATGGAAAGCAAAATTCCCCAAGCCAAGTAGAAATTCTGAACTCTTTAAAATATTTCCTGTTATGGGAAAGAACAAGAAGTTCTTGCCATATGTTTTGGCAATTCTTTTTTATTTACCCATCAATAAATAAATATATAAAGTATTACCATCAAAGAGATGATGATTGGCTTGAGAAAGCTAAAATGTTCATAAATATAATCGACCCAATGAGTAACTCAGAGAATTGCATTGAATTGAATTGGATTGGCATGCTTCAAGGGAGAGCAGCTAAGTTCTGGATTCAAATCTCCCTAGCACTTTGAAAGCACTCGGCTCAAAAAATAAATCCTGGTCTTTAAGATCACATGCCACTTTACACAGGTAATTCTATTGTTATACACATTTTCATACTTGCCAAAAATTACCAACGCCACATCTCATCTGATGGGAAGCAATGTGTGCCTCATATGTTTCTAAGTACATACTTTCTAGGTGACTTCTTTGCCACTTGAAAATTAAACCATTCTTGATGTTTTTTTAAATTAAAATTATAAGTGTTGCTAACATGAAACTATTTTTGCAAATGTCACCAAATGGAATTTCTTTTAAAGATCAACAGCATCATCAGAAAACACACCTAAAAATGGAGCGGTATTATTCATGCGTCACTCACAGCATTTTACATATTAAGGCCAGAGTCAACCAACAAGGCAGAGAACTCAAGGAACTTTTTTTTAAAAACTAAACTGAGTTATTAACTTAGCCTATTTAAAACCATCTTCCTTATGTTTTTACATTGAAATTGACAAGGAGTCTCCCAAATTTTGCATGATAAGAATTTGAGAGAGAGTCAAATGCTTTATCCTCACAGTGACAAAACAACCAGTTAATATGGAGGAATTTCAACTTATTAGGACTGCTGGAGAAAAACTGCCTGATTAAATACTTCACTTTCCAACTGCATGTGATGTATTCTTATGGCAAATCACAGAGGCGAAATATTGTTTTCCATTTTCTACTCTCAATTGTGTACCCAGGTGGCAGTGAGATACCAACAATTACATACTGTAGCTAAGTGAAAAGGTTCATGCCTGAAATTAGTGTCAAAATGAAAGGACCAAAGAAAGTTAGGGGCAAGAGGGAGCTGAGTTCACCCTCTGCCTCTACAGACACCAACTCTGCAAGCCATAAGCACTTGGAGGGCAGATTCATTTTTGGAACTCTGGTGGACTGTTCAACTGTTACTATTATAATACCAGCTGCAGAAGCATTCCTTGTTTTTCAAAAGCAGAACATGCTCAAAGCCTCCTGGTAGAAGCTTTATCCTTGCATATCTCAACTAGCAGGTAGGAATCCCCAAAGAATGAGGCTACCTCAGTAGACTCCTCTCATACAAATTAGAAAGTACACACACCCTGTCCTGTTCACTGGCTCAAGGTGCAACTTCTCCAGCTTGCTGCCCCCAGAAAATTAGCACACGCTCAATATATATTATGTAATAGTAACACCTCCTTCTTGGAAGTCCTGTATTCATGTCCACAAATAAAGACAGGGTTGTTACAGTCAGTAAAATAGTCCCACAGTACAGGTCAGATGTAGCAGTTGCTTTAGGAAACACCACCTGTATTTTGCTAACAAATAAAATTTCTACCTTAAGCCTTGGCTTGAGAACATATAAAAATAAAGACATAAATATTTCTTTTAAGAGAAAGGGTACTCAAGGACTACCCTTTTGAATACAATTGAGTAAGAATATTAATGAAACTAACCACAAGAGCTGCCTAAAATATTTGGCATTATAGAGGAGTTCGCATTAGGAGTTTGACAAAGTTTTATTGGAAAAAAAATCCAACATGAAGCATTAACATAATAAAGCTTTATGATGATTAAGGGAATGGCTCTCTTCATGGGAGGCTTGGTCAGCATCTTCTATGACACTGCAAATTGTCCCCGGGGATAGAGAAACAGTCATATACAAACATTACACAATTATATATTTGCTCCTAGAAAACACCAGAAAGTTCATTTTGTATCAAATGAATTAATGTTGATAAAAGTGACAATTTATTCCAGGAAGAAGCAAAATTATGTTTGAAAGTAAAGATTATATATATATATACTACTTTAGTAGGATCTTTGGTCCTAATATAAATGCTTAAAGGTCTTTAAGGGCCCTGGGTTATAAATTTAGGAATATTATTTTCTCTATTTCTGTTAGCTTTCTTCTGGTTGTCTACCTCTCCCTTTTCTGTTTCCCTCCCTTCTTCCGAGCCTCAATCATGCATTGATTCACACTCTTTGCCAGGCACCATGCTAGGCAGTGGGACTCTTTCTTCGAGAACTTCTAGTTTTGCCTTTACTTCTTTGTCTTATTTCACTGCTGGTTCCCTGAATCCTTTGCCATCATTTAATTTGGGCACATCCATAAACATGTACCCTGGTGAACACAGGAAATATATATATAACTGTACATTCTTTCAAATATTTTTGGTTGTTGCAAATATCATGTGTCAAATAATCGATGCAGATAGAATTTTAGGACTTCATTTCTGAAACAGGATTTGTGGGGGGCCTGGGCTTTGACTCAGCCTTTGAAAGATGGGAGGCATTGAGAAAGCAGTGGCAGAATCATTTTTGGTGCAGGAATGATCAGAGAATGATCAGACAAAATTCACAGGGCAATGAGCAGATCAATCTTCTGGCACAGAAAATTCCTACTCAGAAATAGGCAGTGATGCAGCTGGGAAGAAAGACCAAAGTCAAATAGTAGGAGGTTTAATGAAGGTCTGAAATTTTAAAATTTTATTCTGTTGGCCCTGAGGCATCCCTGCACTGAGAGGGGAACAACATAATATCAAGGTGGTTACAATCTATTACAAAAGCAGAAACCTTGCTTGTAATACACATTGCTTTGTTCTGAGCATCTTGAACAAATCTAGAACATCATAGATGCTCAATAACATTTATTGAATGACTAGAAGAACCTGAAGACCTAGGTTTAAAGGCATCTCAGTGGCTTACTAGCTCTGTGATCTCAAGTAAATTGTTTAACTTCTCAAAGCTTCAGTTTCCTCATAAACTAACAGGCATAATGACGCTATCTTTTGCGTTAGGTAGCTGAGAAGATTAGATTTAAAAACAAAGATAAAGGGCTTAGCACATGGCCTACCATAGAGTAAATAAATCCCAGCCAGTAATAATTAGAATAAAAAATCCCTTAGAATAGTACAAGAAGCATTAGAAGGAAGTATAAAACAATAAAACCAACTTAGTGTCTGCTGAATTCAGACCTCAATAGTGAAGGAAAAAAGATGGATTTAACCATTTTTAATTACATTGCAGTAATATAACTTCTTAAAGCACATTCTGTCTTACCAATATATTCTTTTACATTGGCATATATGCCTAAAATATATTTTCAGCCATTTAAAGAATACAGGACAGAAACACAAGTTCCGAAATGCTATGGATTGTGATGTGATTAGTGGATGATCTATGCATAATTGATCAGACTCCCATGATCTGCAAAATATTCAATATTGAATTAATGGTGGCTATTAAATTAAGAGACACAAGGATAATCCCTGGCACAGAGTAGGTACTGTTGGGTAAATGAATGTTTTTAAAATTCATGTGGGAAGACATTTTAAAAATAAGTCCTAGCAAATCAGATTTTTCTTTGAGTGTTTCCTCAAAACTCAGTATATTCAAGATGTCTGCAATAAACTATATTAAAACCCAGTATGATTGTGATAATTAACTATACACCATATGTTCCTGACCACTGTGCACTAACTCTGTCTTGCTTTCTCTAAAGAAATTTCTAGCCTTATGATATATTTCAGTCTTTGCATTTGGACCATAAACTCAATTGTAACAAAAGCATAGGAAATTCAAGGACTTAGGACTCACAAGTACACTGTGCTTAAATAATGTTAAACAACATTAAGAACATAAATGTATGGCTTACAGATATCATTATTAAGGATGCACAAAGGTTTTAAACAAATGATACACTATTGTAGTGTACCATGACTTCAAGCAATTTTATGGACTCAGGGTCACTCTCAGTTTATGCAGGCCATCTCTTGATAAACAGATTATAAACACCATTGAACAAACCACAATTTTCACATTTTAAATGGGAACAAATTTTTAAATGCTTCAATTAATTATTAATGAGTGCTAGAATGTATAATTAAGCCTTTTAATGCATGTTTTATTTTTTAAATCATTCTGATATCATTTAAACCAAAGCTATCTACTAATGGCACTGCAAATTAAAATCTGCTGCTGGATCACAGAAGAGATAGAACACATAACACCCATAGATAAAACTTTACCATGTGCCCTTGTCAGCATGTTAGAGCAGTAACTTGAGGGTAACTCCTTTACTAGCTAAGAAGGCCCCTCTCTGACAAGTTCATTCTTTGAAATAAGTTTTCTAGATGGTGCCCAGTGTAAATCTGAGGCCAACTGTTTAGTAGAAAATAAACGAAGGAGGCAGATGGAAAGATTTGACCGAATTGTGCAAGTAACTAGCTACTACTAGGAAAATCCACATCCTACCATAAACCTCTTAAACAACCCTATGGCTGGCTCAAATCTTTCAGCATTTCATACATAATTTCTAATGAAACAAGTAGGGTTTTTTCCTCCAAATTCAAGAAAATAAGTCAAACAAATAGCTTCAAAGTCAACGTATCTTTCCGAGTGATGGATAAGGATAATGGCACACCAAAAAGAAAAAGATAAATAGTAAGCAGAAAGAAACGAAGAGTAATCAGTTGTTCTTTAACAGGTGTGTTTGGAGAGGAATATTAGTTACAAAGAGAAAGGAAACATGGGAAAATTCATTAAACCGGAGGAGAACAATAATCAGAATGAGAGGCTGAATTTTACTTTTATAAAAATAAATTACTTTGACAACCTAGTTGTTCAGCAATAAAATTATATTCTCAGTCCAAATAGTCACTATACTCAGTTGAATTGCATAAAAATTTTTCTAATTAGAGTTTAGAACAAAGCAGTTGGGATGCTACTGGCTTTGCGTAACTTTCACAGAAAAGCTGATCTAAGGATTTTCATTTTCACTTACGTGAGAATTGATCTAATATGTCACAACTCCACTTCCCACAGGATTTGATTCTTTAAAAAGTATGTTATTAACTTTACTTGTGTGCACACCCCCTGAAAGAATTGAGTACAAAGATGTTCTGGTAACATGACCTGCAACCATATTAAGGTCATTTATCTGCATTTTCTTATTCAATAAAGATAGGTACAACAACTGCATATTTACATACAGATCTTTTATTTCTTAGTCAACTTTTCAATTTTAAAAAAATATGTGACATCTGGAAAGCAAAGTAAAATCAATTTTGGGATAGCGCATGGCACCTCTTCCTTCTGTTTTCTCACCTTTCACTGACTTTCATACTTTTTTGTTTCTCTTCCTTAAGCCACAAACCATCATATCTAATATTCTTCCTTTTAATATACTGGGACTTTTTGTAAGGAAAAACCAAATTAGTGGCAATCTGGAAATACTCACTGTTTTATCTCAAGAGTTCAATGCAATTGCTTCAGCTGAGATAAATGCTTGAAGACTTTTCTGAAATAACTTTTACATAAGGATAAAATGATTTCTAGGTAAGAGACAATTACCAGCCAATGTTATTATCTCCTGAAAATTGTAAGCTAGAATGAGCAATAAAAACATTCTATTTGGAATGAGATATTAAAGAAGGGCTATTAAAATATTTTACTCAATTCCTATTACACCTTAAAATGAAAGTCATCAAAATGTCATTACAGGCCTTTTCCCCGGATTCTTCAGAGACTGAATTTAATCATTTCAGGAAATTGAGCGCTATCCAACATTCACTTAAATCCTTTGAAATAACAACAAAGCAAAACACGGTGTGGAATTTATAAGAGATTTTATATTAAAATATGTTCATATAAATACAGATACATACCGGGTAGTATTTTTTTCAGATACCTGGAATTAAGTATTTCTTTATGAAATTAATCACTCGTGTAAAGTATTACCTTCAGGACTTTAAGGCATAGAGTAAGAAACCCAAGTCGGGGAGTTACAAGTTGGGCTTCACAAAACCCCAGTCTTATTAAAGCACCAAAATATTAGTTTTTCCTTTAAAAAAAGAAAAAACTTCCAAAATCAAGTTTTGGAGATTACTTCCAGCCACAGTTATTACTTGTATTACAAAGCATAGAATTCTGACTGCTGTTCAACTAAACAGAGCAAAATATTTGTTGAATAAGTGCAACAATAATAATGAAGGCATCTCTGGGTATTCTTTTGAAAATTTAGTACTTCATGAAGATTTGTATAATTTTCAAGCTGGAAGAGACCTTCAACATCACCTAACCCCTGTTCCTAATTTTCTAGTTTCAGGAATAAAATCTGCATGAAATAAAGATCATTTTCATTGATGTCTAATATGACCATTTTTTTTTTCTGAAAGATAAAATACTGCTAGTTTTTAAGACTGAAGGGAAACATGAAAAGTACTTGGATTGTATTTTGTTAACAAAAGCTAGCCCATCTTTAGTAAATGACTAATATTTACACAATTCTTTAAGTTATTCTCATTAAAGCTTTTATATTAAGAAAATAGTTGAAATTTTAAATAGTTATATTTAATAAGTAGGTTTCTAATAAGACTGGCAAAAAGTACATGAAATAGTTTGAAAATCATACTTTAAAAAGGCTCATTTTTACCTTTCAATTCGAGGAAGATGCCACTTCTTATGGAACCCATTTTTCCTGAAGATACTCAGCGCTGGCCAATTTAGAATAAAAACCATTAGCATATTACTAAAAACCCTATACTACACAGCCACAATTTCTCTGGGAAAGAAACTGATGGTGCTTATAAGCAATAAATGTCTGTCCTGGTGCCTGTTTTGTCATCATCATCTTATTAGCAGAGTATATGCTCCCTGCAGCATCAATTAGCCGTTTTTGAGGAAACAGGACTCATCTGCTAAGCAGGGCTGTATACTCCACAGCCTCTTAGTCACTGTGGCTCCTTTCTAACAAGGTTCTAGAATACAAGGAAGTCCAGAGACCATTAATTAGCACGCAAGCAGAACATTCCTGGGAATTACCAACATCGTCTACAACTTCCCCTCAAAGAAGCAGCATGAGACTGAAAGCGACAGAGTCGCCTATAGCGGAGCCTCAGAACATCTGCCTGTTTATGCCTCAGCGCTTGGCAGTGACAAAGCGGAGCCCAACACCATCCGAAAAACTACTCCTGACTTACTCCCGCAGCAGGACCCAGACCTTTGCAGAGGGACAATTTCATGGACAGCCCCAAATAGAGAGGAAGGAAATGGGAGGCATACTCTTTCCCGTCAGTCCACCCAGGGCCACATCATGTGAGTTACACACGCAATGCTAATATAGAAGAACATGAATGCCAATTTCCTCCACTTTGCTCCAAGTTTCAGCGGCCCCTCCACAATAAAAGATAGCTGTTTGTGGAGGCTGGCTTGTTCCATACCATTAACTCAGAACAAAACATATTTTCAGTGGGACAGCGGTGTTTACTTGTAAGAACCGATGAATTGTTAAGCACCATTTATCACTTGCAGACAAAGACGTTCAGCCACAATTTTGGACATAAATCAAGATACATGCTCCTCAATAAGAAAAAAGAGAGAGAGAGAGGGATACTGCTTAAGTCCCCAAAACCACAGAGATTGAGGTCAGATTGGCCATAGCAACCAAGAACAGGACTTGGGCCTCCAGAAGGACCTAGCAACCGATAAATGAGTTCAGATCTCTTTTCATCTCCACTGGTGTGAAAGCCAAAATTAAAAAGATTAGATCACCCTGCACCTATTACAAAAGGCACCACAATGAAAAAGTCATTTCCAGCCTTTGAATCACATCAAATAAATAACATTCATCCTTGCTATAATGAACAACTTTCAAAGTAAATTGAATCTCCATAGTACTGCTTTCCCTGGCTGCACAGTATTTACATAACAATATATCACAGGAAGCTCAGAATGGGTCTAGCAAATGGGAAACTCAGGGATAAAAAGCATCTTTAGCCCCGATTACTGTATACTCAGACTGCTTTTCAGTCCCTCTCATTTAAACAATGTGTTTTATCAGGAACATAAACAAGGTTTTTAAATTGTGGGAAATGAAAGTTTTGGGTCCATTTTTAAATGTCTAGACTCACCCAAATAAACTCCCTTTTGTGGGGCACTGAGAATGCAAAAATCACTTAACCTCCTTAAATCCATGCCCTGGACTCATTTTGGGGACAAAGAATTATCTATGTGTACACTTGCTTCTTTGTTCCTGCCAGCAATTTTTCACCTTAAATATCTCCCGAATTTCTACGTACTACTTCAAATGAAAACACTTACAAATGTTTTAGCATGTGGCTCATTCATTATTTGACATTTCCTAGAAAGCATAAGGTATTATTCTCCATTCTCATAACAATAAATTTCTAGAAAGTTTTAGCAATATCTCCACACACAATGCTCATCGTCTACAGTCTGATTTTGACTAAATTTCTCTCGTTATTAAAAAAAAATCTTAAGGACTAATTTCCAAAAGCACTTTAGCATCCACAAACATTGTGCAATTCAAATATTTCAAGTGAAATATGTTCAAAGACAATTAAATCTATGATAAAATATATGCTAGCAAATTTTATCTTATCGTGGCAGTTCACGTAGACATGACTATTTGAACTCTGCAGGGAATCTCATTAATTTTTAAAACTCTCTGACCTCAGTGCTGTTGAGAGTAGAAATAATTAGAAATTAAGAATGAAAGAGCATCACTTGGATTTTACATAGCCATATGCTCTACATTGCACAAAACATTGCTAACTGTCATCAAACAGAATATTTCCCAGATATAAATGTAAACAGCATGCTAAATGTCACCAGACAGACATAAAAAGCCACTCACCCTTCCGCCCAGCCCAGCTCACACCTCACCTCCGATGATTCTAGTAACACAAAGCCCTTGGAACACAGGTTTGTAGGCAAGTGGCAGCACAGATGATGCCCTCATGAAAACATTTCCCTTTCAAGACTCGCTTTCTGTATCAATGCCTCTCTCATCCACAGAGATGCAAAAATTCAAGATTCGGAGCGTAAATATTTTCTTACCTCAAACTTGTCAGAGGACAGTCCTTGTCACTGTTGCCACCTCCGGTGCCCCCTCTCACCACCGTGGAAACTGGCTTCACTATGTTTACTGCTCTGTGCCTCAGTTACAGCTGTGGCACTCATCTGCCTGCATAGACCCTACAAGGGGAAATGAGAGAGTGAGAGAGTAAGGGGGGAGGGGGAGGGAAATGGATGTGTGTGCATGTGTGTGTGTGTGTGTGAGAGAGAGAGAGAGAGAGAGAGAGAGAGAGAGAGAGGAGGGAGGGAGAGAGGGAGGGAGGACGAGCCTGCTGACTTGAGACTAAGAACCCAAACCTCCGGCCAAGTCAAGCTTGAATAAAAATGATCAAAGCTCTGTCCTTCATCAAGGGAGTAGACAGATATTTTTTTCTCCTCCACTGAAAAGTGGGACTGTCATTGGGGATTCTCACCAGGAGAGCGCAGGCAGAGGCAGACCTTCTCCAGAGTGCGAGTGCTGCCCAGCAGTCCGTGCAGAATACAGGTACCTATTGTTCCAGAGACAGATATGTAGCCAGCCAGTCAGACTCTGACAGATCTCAGCAAACCAGTGAGCCTGCCTTCATTTTAACTCCTTATTTACTAGTGCTTTTTGGTCAAATGCAAAGGTCTTCTCATCCCCCAGGAGAAATAAATGGAGATGATGCAGATGAGCTCATAGCAGAACTAATCTTGTATCTGTTACAAAGGGGGATGTTTCACTGCTGTTATTGAAATGCTGAATTTGATGCAAATATCTTATTTTTCTGGGAAGAATTTGAAGCATTAGATTACACAAGGAAGACCAAGTAAGTTAAAAGCAAACCTTGACATCCAAGAACAGTGCAGCCAATTTAAAAAGAAAGAGAGAAACTGGGGTTATTCCAAGCACCCTGAGTCTAAATATATATGCTCCAGCATGAATGAGGTTACCTAATCCAGAGGGGTCCCCACCTTTTGCACAGGGGTGTGGCACATTGAAAACATTCTGCACAAAGAGCCACTGTGGTAGACCTCTGTTTTCCTAGGGGCTGCAGTTATTTTTGGTTCCTCTCTTTTTCTAGACCCCACTACATTCTCAAGCACCCCTAAAACATTTCCCTTCCCCAATGCCTCACCAGAGTTTAAATTAAAACAAAATTTAATTTAGGCAGTAAAACAAAATTAAAGGCAGTAAAACAAAATTAAGGAAGCTCAAAGGAAAGTAACTTGTTCTACAGTCTCCCTGATGGATCTTGAGATCCAGAGGGTACATTTGATTCTTTAAACTCCAGGACCTTTCCAGATTAATCTTACGGTGGATTTCTAACTTTGATCTTTGTGTATTAATTGAATAATTTTCTCACAAGGAATGAAAGAAGGCAAAATGTCTTCCATTTGATTGTTTAGCATTAAAGAAGACAGGAAATAAAAAAAAC
This sequence comes from Dasypus novemcinctus, assembly GCF_030445035.2. Lineage (NCBI taxonomy): Eukaryota > Metazoa > Chordata > Mammalia > Cingulata > Dasypodidae > Dasypus > Dasypus novemcinctus. The sequence continues at coordinate 81,530,165 of NC_080684.1, read as the reverse complement.
AAAGCAAAAAAGTAACTTGTCATTGAGTTAAAACAAGATATGGACCTATATCTCCAAAAAAGAAAAAAGAAAGGTAACATATATAGCACTTTGGATTTTTTTTCTATAGTGAGAAGCAAATCTAATGAATTGTTAACATTCACCCAAGAAGCACTGTGCATATTGTGGCATAGGAAGTGTGATACAGTCTATAAAATGGCTATGAAATTCCTTTGTAAAACGCACACTTAGGCATCACTTTACAAAGCCAGAGGGGAAATATTTCGAGTAATAGATGGAGGTTGAACCATGCATGTCTGTTAGTGGTAAGAAGGCATGTAGTACACTTCTGTGCACTGTCGAACAGCTTTCCCTCAATATCTAAGGAATGTTTTATTTACTAAATAATAAGAAGAAATTGCATTAGGATATTTCAAAACTCCATGAAAAAAGAAAAAGACCTTGAAAATACATTTGCCTCTTTACACTATCTCAAGTCCTAAATGCCAGCATTTTGAAGCCATTTCATGTCATCCTTATTTGACGAGGTCTCTGAGCAATTAATATAGGCTTTAGAAACTCCTTTGGGAAGTAAAACTTGTTTGGCAAATGGATGCTTGACTTGGTGACTCCTGAAAAGTCTACCCTGTGCTTTGTGCTCAGGGAGGGCTTCTATTATGCTGAGGGAAAAGGATGTCAAAAGATTTTACTTGAACTAGGAAAAAGTATGTAAGGTTTCTCACTGAGCTCATCTTAACCTACCAGCCAGCCACAAAAACAAGAGCCTTTAGCACAGTTCCTTCTAAATGGGATGAACTAAATTTTTTTCAAACCTATTTTAAAGAACATGCAAGTTCAAGGAGCGGCCTCATTTATCATGATTCTGTTGATAGCAAAATAGCAGAGGCCTATTCAAGGAAGATTATAGATACACATAGAGGACAGAGCTGGATCACAGCAGAGGGGACAGTTCCCCTACAAGGCTCCCATAACAGCCTCTAACGCTGCGGTTTCAAAAGGGCACCTAAACTCTCCCTCCTGAGCATGTGATAAGACTTAGGTTTAAGTACACTTAATTAGAGCATTACCCAGGCCCCATCCAGAGGTTATTATCTTTTATATTCTTTCCTTTTCCTTTTGATCTTTCAGTTCAACTTCTCTTGTCTTGAAAAAAAACTAAGTTTGGTACACCAAACAGATTTTAAATACTCAGAAAAAAAAAACGTGCTTGAATAAGGACAGTTCTGGCAGTTGGGGTCCATTATTTTCTGGAGGCATATGCAGGAAGTTATCAACATTAATGAGAATAATGTATATACGTAAATGAGAAGCAGAGTCTACGTTCCTGGAAAGTGCGTGTGTATATGTGTATGTAAAATGGGAATCAGTATTATCAGTATCTGGACAAGGTATATTTTTTTGGATGCTTCACACATAGGGAAAAAGTCCTTCTTTCTCCATAAAGCTTTTGGTGAAGTCCCTACTTGGCGATCTCTGCCCCTAGAACACTCCTGAGGTCCACGATACTGACCCAAAGCCAAATAACTCCGGTTAACCAGGAGTCTGACATGAAGTGCCAAGTGCATTTTTTGAGCTCCTACCTCTAATCTCTGATGAAAATTCTTCTGTGCCATGAAAGGGGAAAAAATGTTTCATATGCTAGGTTTTTAAGGGATAAACATATGAAGGTTAGGGGTACCACTCATTAACAGTAGCAAAGAGAAGGCTAATTCCCTGATATGAGGTTGGGCATTAAGCCCTTTTTATCCACATAGCTTGATCTGAAAGATTTGAAATTAGATTTCCCAGAGAAATGTGAAAGGAAAACAGCATATCTCCATTGTATTACATATTATTCCAATTTTTATAATTTCCCTCCCAGGACATGCTACACATTCAGTTATCCATTCACACACTAAATGTCATGCTGGTATAATGCCTGAGAGACTCTCTGGGAACGCTGAAGTTACCCAACTCCTGCAAAGTTAAAAGTAGTCTCCCCGCCAAATTAAACATTATCGAAGTTCTCCACAGTTATTAAATACATGGAAGATCACCTCCATGCATAATCTACAAATGACCTAGATTACATATTTAAATTCTAATTAAAAGCCTTTGTTTTATCTCAATTGGCCGATTGGAGATTAGAGAGGCAATTCTGGTTCGGAGTGAAAGTACATGGGGAATCGAGATTTCTGATGGTTGCAGGTCGAAAATTAATGTCAGTATTACAAAGTACTTCTGGTAAAACAGAAATAATATAAAACAACAAACAACTTCTGAGCCTCCTCTTTAGGCTCTAAGTACTTAGGGCCAAAAAGAGATTCCCTGGTGACTGCTATTGCACAAAACTTGACTTTTTGAGAGTTGGGAGGATAAAGATGAGAAATGAAATTTCTGCAGGATGCCAGAAGAAAGGATTACCATAATTACATTCAAAACTGCAATCTTAAAAAATCTGAGCATGTGATGTTACTGGTTAGAAAACACATTATGAAATATAAACTAAGGCTTTTTCACATTTAAGATCCAGAATGGGGTAAATACGACTTGAGAAGTTTACATGTATTTAACCCACTGTGAAGACTAATGAAAACGCTGCTTCTGAGGGCACTCTTCTGAAAAAAAGTCAACCAGAATTTAATGAAAAATGTTAGAGATTATTTCTCTCCAACCAACCAAACCCCTGCATTATTTAATAGTGGTGGCCATTTGATAATTAATAGAAGAAAAGATATGCATTTCTCTAATGATTCCCCTCATTGCAGTATAATATATGCTTTATAGAGTTTACCTGATCAACTTCCTGACAGTATAAATTCGATAAATATTTGGTTTCAGAAAAGCTCAATGAAATGCTTTACTCCTCAATAAGCAACAAATATTTTGAAATAAGGGTATTTTGACTTCCTTATTCTACAATAACAGCTACAAGTCAACTCTGAGAACATACGGAGAACAGAATGTTAATATTTCCAATTGTAGGGAAAGGAAAGTATTCATGTTATTGCACATGTAAATGAAACAATATGTTTGCCAAGTTTCTAAAAATGCCCTCTTAAGTCATCTCAGACTTAAAGCACAATGAAAAATAAATGAACATGTTACTGAATGATGAGAGTTGATATTCAACACAAAACCTTTCACAGAAGTTGGGAAACTCTCTGGAAAGAATTGGGCAGAGAGATCAGTAAGGATTTCCCTGCATTTATTTTGTACAGCATTTAAAAAAATCACAAAATCTTTTGAAATATGTTTCTTTCAAGAAGTACAATTTTGGAAGTTTTGTTAAGACATATATCAAACTCTATCCAGTTCTTCGAGTGAATTAGGACTCACCTAGCCTCTCCATCAGCTGTTTCCCCAAGCTTCATGGCAACTGGTAGGGTGACCTAACATACATAGAGCTTCTGCTGAAAATGCTCCTCTCTCTTCCTCTTATCATGTCCCATCCTCCCCATCCAAATCTTTTGCTAAAAGTCAGGATAAAACATGAGTTATTAATATGGCAAAGTCATTACGATCCTGAGCTAATATGTCCTTGGACCTTTCCCTAGTTACTGCTGTTTAAGGAAGTCTTTAAAAACCAATTTAATTTCCTTCCACCCAGTCAAGTTTTCTCCACAGATAATTGGTTTTCATTATGTGCACAAAAAGCATCAGTGAAGTCAGTATGTATGAGGCATTGAAATATTTTCAAATGAAAGTATGCCCATATTTATGTTTGGATGCTCAAACACAAACTTCAATTTGATTCTATAAAACCGATCACTAACACTCACACAGTGCCTGAGAAAGCACTGTGCAAATTGTAAAGCCATGTTACTCATTAGCAGTAGTAGAAGTTCGAGACAGTCAGTACTGCAGATGTCATAGTCTTTTATTGAAACAAGTGTATTATTGTAAAGCAATGTATTCTCCTTGCTAATTGAGCTGAATTTTTGCATGCTCACAACCAGAACACTCCTGTTTTTTATTTTCAAAGCCTTCATCTTTTCACTGGGAAAAAAAATCTGATTTATTTTCTCATCATCGTTTACACAGCAGCCCTTTTAAGATTTATAGAACTCCTATCAGTATATTATTCATCAAAAGTGTGGTTGAAATGCTAGTGTAGAATCACTAATTGTTCATAAGTACCTTGAAACATTAGATTAGCAATGTTTATAATTGTCTAAATACAGCATGACGATATGAAATCAATTACCATGCACATCAATCTTTGACATTTCAGTGCATTAAACTGTAGTAAAGTTGCCATAAACTTAAAAAAAAAAAGCCAGTTTCTTTAGCCAGAAAAACCTAATTATAACAGTACTCAGTTGTAAACATTGGAGAAATATGCATATACAATGCTGAAATTGGTCTACTTACTTGAATATTCATCTTCCTCTGAATTAAGAAAGTATTCTCCGATTTGAAGAAGTTCACATTTGAAACTTTTCAGTGACCTCTTGACCCCATAGCCCCTCTACCCCAGGTGAACTTTTACCAATAAAAAGAATCTTATTTAAACAACAATACAACCCTCTTACAAAAGTCACTTAACTTCTGAGAACCAAGGGGATATTCTGAAACTTCTTCCTTGCTACAGGTGTCTGTTGCCTGTCTATTGTCAGATCAGGTTCGTCAGAGCTTTTGTCATCACGATCTCCTTTATCCTCCTCGTGGGGGCCCAGGGTGCTGAAGTGAGAATGTCTTCTCTTTGGGATTTATTTGCTTTTTGATTGGAAGGATAGGGTGAGAGTTTTTCAATTCAAGATCAAAGACAGGCATGTCATGGGAGGAAACACACTTTTCGGAGTTGAGTTTGGGTCTGAGATTTGCTCCACTTCTGAATGAAAACCAAGCACAAACAGAAGCTGAACAATTCAGTGCGCCCGATTCGATCAAGTCACCGTGATTTCAAAGAAAAAAGACAATCAAATGAGAAAAGAAAGAAACATTTCTAAGCAAATTAATTTCTTCTTTCACTCATACCATCCCCTTAAACCTCCCTCCACCCCCCACCCCCAAGCTGTTCTGCAGCCCGGCATCTTCCTCCTGTAGAAGAGTAACTATTTCTGAATAGACAGCACTTAATGAAGCGAAGGTCAGGCTGCTTCGACTTGACATTTGCAGTGATAGCAAATCAGAAATGATACCATCATACAGATTTATGAATTTTTTTACCCCCACAGTCACAAACATCAGACGTTTACTTTATAAAGACAGCTTTTAGATCCTTCCTGCAGTTTCCATAGTGATTTCATTTTTTTCCCTTTTATCACAGATTGGCTGAAGAGCCGCTACCCTTTGTGCGTTAAAAGGCTTGTGCTACCAACTGTCGATATAAAAGGTAGCTGAGGCAGAGACGCAATATATACTGCCAAAAATAATTGAGAAAGAGACATGTTGATGAAAGGCTCCAGAAAAAAAAAAATGTATTTTTTCTGTATCAACATGATAGTACAGGAGTAAATAATTTTGCCTGAATCTTGTAATTACTTTGAGTTAAATGTAGTTATATTTTACTCTGTGTACCATACTTATATTAAAAGACTCATCATACAAAACATACTCCTTTCATAATAGGCTTTAATATAGCTTACACTGTTCCAAGTGTCTGGGCTTGTTAGACATAAAAGTTCATTATGAAAACATTTTCACTTCAGTTACTTTAGTTTCGGCTGCAATGTTTATCCCAGTGTTTTTTCTTTTTTTCTTATCTCTCGGCTTGTTCTTTTTTTTCTGTTAAGAAAAAGTGCCTTGTATTTTTAATCAATCCAGGCTGTCCATAGTAAAACAGCAATAACTTGTGGAAGATATCTGTGCTTTTGTATCTAGCACTTAATAAAGTGAGGGTTCTGGCTTTAATTAGGTCTACATTGTTTTATAAAGTTTGTCCTTATTAAGATTAAGCATCAAATTAATTTTAAATGTTAAACTGATTTTTCTTTCAACTCTCATGTTATTTAATAATGTTGGCACCTGAATAATTCTAGTCATGGGTTGCTATACTCTTAAGAGAAATGTCTATTTTCTATTTATTAAATATATTTAATTCTTGCCATCATCCTATCATTACAAATAAACTTTTATCTCTGAATTTTTTTTTTAATGGTGAGGAAAATATTACCCATTGCTGGTTACTACCAAAGTTCATGTTCTATTTATGTATATTACATTATTGAAATGGCAATAAATATAAAAATAACTGTCTATTTAGAAAAAAGAACATGGCTATAAAAGTTAAGACAATATAAGAACTATTACAATATATTCTTATATTTCATATTAAAAATGTCCAATTTCTGTAAAGATATTGAAATCAATGGGATCTGCCCTATGATTATTACAACATATGCTTTATTCCACCTTATACTGTTTTTCTTAATTTCCAAAAGAACATGTAGCCAGAATAAGGTAGGTGTTTCTATGTTTTTTATTCAGCACAAACAAGATTATGTGCAGTGGTAAAATTTCTTCTTTTTACCCTACTTTCGTCAGGGAAAATAGTTTTAAAGTGTTTTTTGAAAGAGAAAGATACAATTTTTACTTCCATGGTGAGAATTTCAGGTGATGCTGAGAATAGGTAGACATGGTAAAAGGACACTAGTTAAGCTCTTTGGGGGGCACAGAAGAGGAGTTCCCTTTCTTTACTTTTCTTTGTTAATAGCAGAGTTCAATGTAAAAAGACACAAAAATTTATTATCAAATCTTACATCAATCTACAGAATCCTACTTCTCAACCTCACAGAGACTGAAACAAGAGCCAAAGAAACATGAGGGGGTCAGCTAGAATTCATAGATTCAGACACTGAACAAATTCTTATTAAACACAACATCTGCTACACACTGTGGTAAATATCGGGTTTATCTCCATTTGTGAGCAAGACTTTATCCTTGTCCTCAAGGCCTTCCAGTCTAGGTAGGAGATTAGGGGAAAAAAGAAGTATCAAGCAAAAAAAAACTATGTAATTGCATTAAGGAAAATAATGATGGGCAATTAGTAACAAAATATGAAGGGTGGGAATAATGGCTGGAGAAGATCTCTCTGATCAAGACACCTCTAATTTCACACCTGAAGAATTAAGAGAAGGCTGCCACACCCAGACTGTGGTCCTTGGAAAAGGGTGAGGAGACAGAGGCATGCTCAGACACAGCAGAAACATCCTTTATTTGAAGAATTAAAAGAAGGCCATGTGAATGCACCAAAGTGAAGAGGAGAATGGCAATCAAGGTGAGGTTAGAGAAGTTTAGGCTGTAGTCAGGAGTCTATTTAGAGCTAACGTAAGGGAATATTATTTAGAGTTTTATGCAGTGTAGTGACATGATCAAAGTTTATTTTTGAAAGTCATAGTGGATGCTACATATAAAATGGATTAGAGAAATATGGAAGCAAAAAGATAAATTATAAAATAATTGTAGAAACCCAGTAAGGAAATGTTATGGTGTAGACTAGAGGGATGCTGTCAGGGTGAGAAGATGAAAATGGACTTGAGATAGATGGTGGAAGAAGAATTGAAAGCATATGGAGAGGGTAGCTTCTGGGCAGTGAGCCAGAAGGTAGAGGCAAAGATGACTGTCATGTAGCTGTGAAGGAAGGGAGGTAGGGACTTTGGGATGGAGTATACAAGAAAATACTTCACTTGTATAGCAGAGACAGCAAAAGTTCAGTTCTAGACATGTTAGGCTTAAGACATCCATGGATGTCTCAGATATATAGCCTGGGATGAAAACATGAATTTTGGAGTTGTCAGCCTGTAGATAGTACTTAGGACACTTACTTCTTTTTCAGAAAACAAGTTACCTAGGAAAATACTGTACAGAATGAAAAAAAATAAATGAATCCTAAGCTGGAAATCTGAGAAATGGTAACATTTGAGGTACGGTAGAAGGAATACCAAGAAACAATCAAAGAGGTAGGGAGAAAACAAAGAGACCATGGTATCTCAAAAGTCAGGGAAAGAGTATATTTCAGAAAGGCAAGAATGATCAGATGTGCTGAATGTTGCTAAGAGGTTGTGTCAGTTTGATATTATTGATGAATTCTAAACAGAAATACTGATTGTGTTTGTAAACTGGTCTATTTGTATTAGACTCAGAGGTTTTCTTCTACGTTGTTAAGTCCCTGCCTACAGTTTTGGGCTATATAAATGGATGCTCAATCAAAGACAGGAAGTAAATACATGGAGAAGGAGAACACAGAAGCAGATATGCAGGAAGAGAGAATGTTCCTTAGACACAGCCCTGGGAAGAGAGATGAGCCCAATAGTCTACAGCTGACCTTCTGGAGAGAACAGAGCAGTTGAGCCTGGGAAGAAATGAGGCCCCGGAAGAGTGACCAGTCTTATGCCAGCCTACAGCTGAGATCAGAAGAAGCTGGGACCACAGAGCCTTAAGAGGAAGACTGAACCATCACAGACATTGCCTACCGTCTTGCATCAACACATGGCAACAGACTTTGGGTGAGAAAGTACCTCTTACGGTACCTCGAGTTGGACACTTTAGGGTCTGGTAATTGTGTGCTTCTACCCCCAAATAAATACTCTTTATAAAAGTCAACAGTAAGACAAGAACAGAAAACAGTACTTTGGATTTTGTTATATGGTGTTCACTGGTAACACCATATGCTGGATGTAGAGCAGTATTGGAATGGGTTGAGGAATGATTGGGTAAGTAAGGATGTAGTGGTCTCACATTAGACAAATCTTTCAGAAGTTTGGTCATGAGAGGAAGCAAATGGATCAGTAATAGGAGGGAAGGAGATAGAGTCAAGGAAGGTTTTTCCCTTTTGTCAATTTAGAGGATTTGGGAGTATATTAACAATAATGGAATTTGTCCATCCCCAAAGAAGTGTTTAATGATTGAGGAGAAAGAAAAAAAGGGAAGAACTGAAGTCCTTTACAAGGCATGAGGAGATGGGAATTTGAGAACTGGTGGAAGGACTGGCTTCTGCTTGGAGAAAGAATAATAGGAGAGAAGAAAGCGGAGGATGAAAATGCAGGTACGTATATAGATTTGGTGGTGAGAAGAGTGTATTCTTGACTCACCAAGAGCTTCTATTTTTTTTAAATTAAGTATACACTAAGGTGATCAGCTAAAAGCAATTGGGGAAGAAAAGATATGGGCATTTGAGGACAGAGAAAGAATGAAATATATCATCTTGGGAGGGGGGTGGAAAATGAGCTTACCTATAGAAGAGTTATCAGGTTTGAGTGCTCATTTGAGACTTGTGATCTTGAATTTAAAGTGAAACAAAATTCTGGATGCATGTTTGATTTTTTTCCCCTATCTTGTGTGTGTGTGTGTGTGTGTGTGTGTATGCCAACAAAGTTTAACTGCTTAGTGGATAATTTGAGAAGGTACCAGGCTGGTAGGGCTTTGATAAGAACAAGAGAAGGAATTGCAGAAAAGTTGTTGAGAGTATTTTCTAGACCATGGCTATAGTAATGGACCATGGAATCCAGCCTGGGCAAGGAGGGAAGAGAAGCCAGGAGTAAGAACCATTGGGGTCTGAGGACTGGAGGTCTTGACAAGGTTGAAGATTATATAAATGGGGAGATGAGATGGAAAAATGGGAGGCAATGGTCTGAAAGTGAAATATTTGAAATCAAGATATTCAAGATGGTAAAGTTTTGATCAAGTCTAAAGATATAGCCATGAGAGGACGTAAGGGAGACTGAGTGGAGAAATAGGTCACTGACAACAAGAAAGTTAAGGACCTGATAGCTACATTGAGTAAATGAAAAGGGCTAACACTTTCTGAATAAATGATTCTTGGTAAATAATAATATGTTCAAGAAAGAGTGTTGTTAGCAGAGACTTTACATCATGAGAGCTATAAATTGACATTTGGGAAGGAGGAAAAATGCCCAGAATTGTCAATCTGATGGTAGGGAAGAAACCATGTGTGCCTAGCGGAAAACACTAAGAAATACATGCTTGAGTTCTCAAAATAAAGTGACAGGCTAATATGCCATAAATAATAAATGTATCTTCCAATACAGAGCTATCAATGAGCAAAATCTGGACAATCAATTGCAGTTGAACATTCAATAAAGGAGACAAGTATGAATCTAGAACATTCCTGATGTTTGGCAAGGATAAGAATCACGATTAGACTCTGACAATGAAAAGGTACACACTTGCTCAAAATCAATATATCTAAAGGAAGCAGTGAGGGTAAAACAGTACACCAAGGGGACCGGGAGGGAGTGAGGGTTCAACAGTGAGCCCCTGAAACTAATGACTATGCTTGTGAGCTGATAAACCCAAAATAATAACAAGGCCTAGAGCAACTTTGTGCCTGGGAATTTCCTTCTGTCAGCCTTCATGTTACTCAAATGTGGCCAGTCTCGAAGCCAAACTCAGCATGTAAATGCAATGCCTTCCCCCCAGCGTGGGACATGACACCCGGGGATGAGCCTCCCTGGCAACGAGGGACCACTATCAACTACCAACTGATGATGCAACTGGAAAATGACCTTATACGGAAGGTTCAATGCGGATCAGCAGAATATCCATGTCTACATAAAATACCATGACTTTAAAATGCTGTTTGACCTAAAGTAAGGGGGAAATGGAAAGGAGAAATGAGTTTATATGGCTACGAGTTTCTAAAAAAGAGTCTGGAGGCTGGCAGAAGGTTTGCCCTCATGCACAACTGAGCAGAGTCAGAGAGACAGATAAAGCAGATACAACCCCCAGATATTGGTTCCTTTGAGGGCTAAAGAGACCCATGGGAGTTATGGTCATGGCCGATGGGGTTAACTACCAGGGCAGATGGCCCCTCTTTGGAAATGGTGTTTATGTGTGATGAATCTGGACTCAGATGGGATCTCCCTTCATAAGACTTTCATGCTAATGTGCTGGAGGTGCAGTTAATGTTGGGGTTTAAGATATATTTAGGGGATTTGAATCTCTGGACTGACAATGTGATAGCCAGATCCTGAGCCTCAACAGACTCCAGCACCTACAATCTGATTTATTGGACTTACCACACTCAGCTAAGATGGAGGTGAAGAAGGACAACCACCACACCATGGAGCCTAGAGTGATTACAACTGAAAATGGGAGGATTGCATCCAGCATCCAGGTGGAATCTGAGCCTCCTCTTGACATAAAGGTGCAATGGACACAACCAATCCAGTGTCCACATAGAAGAGGTGGCATTGGATTGGGAAAAGTGGACATAATGGACAAAGGGTATGGGGAAAGGCAGGAAGAGATGAGAGGTGGAGGCGTCTTCGGGACATGGAGCTGCCCTGGATGGTGCTTCAGAGGTAATCACCGGACATTGTAAATCCTCACAGGGCCTACATGATGGAATAGAGGAGAGTATGGGCCATGATGTGAACCAATGTATATGAGGTGCAGAGGTGCCCAAAGATGTACTTACCAAATCCAATGGATGTGTCATGATGATGGGAACGAGTGTTGTTGGGGGGGGGGAGAGGGGGGCTGGGGGGGTGGGGTTGAATGGGACCTCACATATATATTTTTAATGTAATATTATTACAAAGTCAATAAAAAATAAAAAAATTAAAAAAAAAAAAAAAAAACAGTACACCAAGAAAGCAAATACCAGTAGCGAATGTCTTGAACTTGTTTGTAGAAAGACCTTAGATGAAAATGAAAGAGAAAAAGAACATACAATAATGCCATGCGGCGTGTCCTAAAGATTCCCCTGCTGGAAAGAGAATATGGATGTTGTTTCCTTAAGACGATTTCTAAAATAACCTTTGAGGAAAGGCAGAAATGATGATGAGTGAGTCCAATGATCTGGATTTGCTTCAATTCCAGGTAGAGAGATCTAATAATTCCTATTCTATGCTCACAACAATTTCTCTTCTCAGAAGGAAGAGTAAGTAATGACCAAACTTCGTTTTGACCAATAAAGAAGTATTGAATTCTGTAAAAACAAAAATATATTAAAATACTATTATGTGTATTGCTAGAAACCAAGTATGGATCTTAAGTTCCAAACATAATGGTTTTTCAGATGAAAAAGATGATAGCCTAGCAAGAAATCCCTATTTCTTGTGGTTTGTAATCATAGCCACAGAAATGTATACTCTATGCATGCAAATTTCAGAAAGTTCCAAGGAAATATAGATAAGAGTCTGTATCCTCTAAGTGGAACACCAAAAGGGAAGATGTCTCAAGGATGAAAAGAACCTCCCAGGACCTCAATTCTGACAAAACATACAAATGATGAAGAAGAATCAAGGCAGATTTTTTATTTTTTTTTAAAAAAAGCAGTGTCACTTGACAGTGTGTACTTACAGAGCTTGACTGAATACAGACATGTAAAAATAACAGAAAGTAAAGCACACATCCAAGGATGTAAAGAAAAGGATAGCAAAGACCTATATGACATTGTGAGGTAGAAAAATACCAGAATGAAATGTATTTTTAACCTATATCCTGAAGAGAAACAAGAAAAGGATCAACCTCCCTCATCTAAGAGCAAATGGAATAATCACCCCTTCACTTATTCAATGGAATTTTACAAATTCCCTACTATGTACTAGACATCGTACCACTGTGAGGTTGAAAAGCACAATACTCACCCTCAAAAAAAAAAAAAAAAAACAAACATCAAAAATTTGAAAAGTAAGAGTCACTAATAAATGAGTGTTTAGTATGAGGCAGGCACTGTTTTGAGTAATTACATGCATTAGCTATTGAATCTTATGAACAACCCTGTGGGTAGGTATGAACATTATGCCTATTTTACAGATGAGTGGACTGGGGCAAACAGAGATTAACTAACTTGTTCATTATCACACAATTTATGTAGAAGAGCAAGATTTGAATCCAGGGCACTAGGCTATAAAATGCATGAACTTCTAATTAGAGATTCTTGGGCAAGATACGTTTTAGAAATAAGAATTTTCTGGACTTTAGAAATACAAAAGAATGCATGTACTTATATTTCACCCCATCTCCAGTGTGAACTATAATAGTGGCTATGAAAAACGTATTAATATTTCTGTAGTGAAACATAGTGGTGTATTACTAGACAAGATAGATAAAGACTGTAAATTCCACATGCCAACTCAGGTTAATTTTCTGATCAATTAAGTTTGGATATTGAGTTTATATTTAAAGGAAGGAAAGAAGGAAGGAAAGAAGAGAGAGAAGGGGGAGGGAGGGATGAAGGGAGGGAAGGAGGGAAGAAAGAAGCTGGTTTTCACTTTTTAAAAAATTTTGGAATTGTGAGCCTATACTCTATAAAAAAGATAGCGAGATAAAACAGAGATGCAATTCAAAATATTGAAAAATAGTATAGCTAGGGTACTGGCTAATTGGAACAGGAGACTAGAAAACTGTCCTTAGCATAAGTGTCTTAAAGACCACCTGCCAAGGTAGATGTTAACCTTTATTTGCTGTATTTTAAGAAAGTCCAAAGAGTACTAGAGATAGAATTTGACACTAACAGGAAGGCAGTGAGTGAGAAAATTCAGTGGAAAGTGGGCTTTGATGAAATGGCTTTTAAAAACAAGAAAAAGGAAATATTTCAATATATTACCAGCCAGTACCTTGGAGAGAGACTATTATATTATATCAGTACAGTGCTGTTATAAACATGTACACAGAGTGGTACAGAAGAAAGAAGAGGCACATCAAATGCATTAGAGTGGATATGGGGGACAGGGAGGAAGAGGGTCATAGAATGTTCCCTTATTACACCTATTCTTTAATTTAAAAAATGAGAGCAAACATTGATTGAGATCATGTGTGTGCCAGGTAGTATTTTATATACTTTATAAGCATTAACTCATTTAATCTTCACAACAACTCTTAAGAGGTGATACCCTAATTCACAGATGAGAAACTGAGACACAGAGCAGTTAAAAACGTGCTCCAAATTATAAGGTTACTATGTGGTGGAATCAGGATTTGAATTTGGGCAGTGTGACTCCTGAGTCCATGAGCAAAACCACCCTACTACATATTGTACTGTAAGTGCAGCTTTATATAACAGTCCCTCCAGCTGCACCAAGGATCTGAGCCTGTGACTAGGTCTCATTCATTTCTGTATTCTCTGCACAGTACTCAGGTCATAATAGGTGCACAATAAATAGCTGTTGCAATTGTATGAGATAATGGTCTGAAGATAATGAATAGTTAAGAGAACTGGAAAAGAGTCCCTTAAAGACAGCAAAGGGAGGGGAGCAAAAGGTAGTAGCAATATTTATTGCGATTCCATTTTCAATATCAAGGAAAACAATCTTCAAATTGAAAGGGGTATGACTAGCATATTCAAAATACTTTATGGACCAGTCCAGTAGCATAAGTATGTGAAAACACTGGGTGATAAAAATAGAAAGCTTGGTATAGACTAGGGGAACTGGAAAGTAGATGTCCCACCTAGAGGCATTCAAGTTCAGGCTTCTGGAAACATTGATTTTGCATCCTCTGGCTTAGAGGGATTTAAAGGTAAGATGATTTAAAAAGCATTTTGGAGTTTAAGTCTCAGAAATAAATGAAGAACTGATAGGACCAATTTTTGTCCTTTTAGTGTAATCAGAAGAATGGGAAAAATTTCCATAGTATGGAAAATGGGTAAACAGTGTACCCATACCCAAGAAAAAGGAGAAAAGTTACATTCCTGGGCCTATAAATCAATGAGACTGAAATCAATTTCTGGAGAAATTTCTGTTAGAGGAGATTGGGTAAGTAATGAGTAATTAGCAAAGAAAACTGAAATCATTAAATGTCACCTTGGAGTCTTTAAAAATGAATCATCCTAAATTTATTTCCTTCTTTAATAAGAGTTTTCCAGACAAGCAAATCATTATCATAAGAATTCTTGTGGACAAGATGGAGAAACATGAGATGGAACTGTAGCTAAGCAACCATGGCCTTGGCCTCTGCTCTTGGGAGGTCCTATAAAAATTATATTAAATGAGGGAAGTGGTTGTGGCTTAAGCAATTGGGTGCCCATCCACCACATGGGAGGTCCCAGATTCAGTTCCTTAGGTTCAGTTCCTAAAGAAGACAAGCATGACAGTGAGCTGAAGTGATGGGCTGGTGCAGCAAGCCGATGCAACAAGGTGATACAATGAGATGGCACAAGGAAGACACACAATGAGAGACATAACTAGCAGGGAGTGGAGATGACTCAAGTGATTGGACACCTCCCTCCCACAGGGAACGTCCTGGGTTCTGTTCTGGAAGAAGATGAGGACACAGAGAGCAGACAGTGAGCACCAACAAAGGGGGGTAGGGTAGGAGGAGGGATAAATAAATATTTTTTAAAAAATTACATTGAAATCAAGGAAGCCATGCTAAGGGATATACAGAGGATAAAACCAGGTTGGTAAAGTAACTGAAACTGCATCCTTATGTAGCTTAGTAAAAATATTTGGCCTATTCCCTTCATATGGCTCTTCTGCCCCCATTTATTTGAACTTAAAATTAGTACTATACTTGTTAAATATACATCCCAGAGATTTAAATCTTTGGTCTGTTCATCATGTGCCACTTGAGCCCTGAATCTCAGCAGAGATGCAACTCCTACTCGCCAGTTCATTGGACTTGCCCAGGACAACTAACAAGGAGATGATGATGAACAACGCCCACCCAAAGGAACAGAGAGTGTCTGCAAATGTAGGTAAGATAGTTCCATTCATCCACCCCATGGGATCTAAGGCTCCTTTCAATTAGAAACAGAGTGGGCATCATCATCCCCAAATCCTCAAGACTGAGGAATGAATAATGAACTCAAGTAGACTAACTATTATTCTTTTATAGACTTATTATTACTCTAGCAATAGAAGAAATTGTGTCATTGATTAAAGGCAGTGGCCACCAGAGGTTCTGAGGGGAGGAAGAGAGAAGAAAGGTATAATATGGGGCATTTTCAGGACATTGGATTTGTTCTGCATGACATTGCAATGATGGATACAAGTCATTATACATTTTGTTATAATCTATAAATTGTGTGGGGCAGAGTGTAAACTATAACATAAATTATAGTCTGTGGTTAGTAGCAATGATTTGATACATGCTCATCAATTATAACAAATATGCCACACCAATGAAGGATGTCATTAATGTGGGAAAGTGTGTGAGCAGAAGGGGTGGGTATATGGGAATCCCCTATATTTCTGATGTAACAGTTATGTCATCTAAAATTTATTTTTTAAAAATTTTGGCCTAGAAAAGACGAGAGTGGGAAACGGCAGCAAATGTTGTCTTTAAAGACTCTAGGATATGTTGTGAGGAAGAATAAAGTATACGCCAATATACAATGGATTATCTTGTGAAACAATGAGATCCCAGGTGCTGGATCCCTATGACTGTTGGGAAAATGTATTTCTAAGAAATGGAATAGACTCAGAATTTTTACTAGTCCTTTGTCCTTTCAACAGCTCTACAGCTCTCAGAAACTTAATTCTGCTCCTTCTTCATGGTCCTGAAAACTAGAGAAAATAATGATAATCATCCCACTAAACTCTATTGTCTTTGTCTTTCTCTAGTGTCATAGGTTTCTTTTTTTAAAAATTAATTTATTTATTTATTTATTTCTCTCCCCCACCCCTCCATTGTCTGCTCTGTGTCCATTAGTGTGTTCTTCTGCGTCCACTTGCATGCTTGTCAGGCGGCACTGGGAATCTGGGTCTCTTTTTTGTTGAGCCATCTTGCTGAATCAGCTCTCCATGTATACAGTGCCACTCCTGGGCAGGCTGCACTTTTTTTTTTTTTTTTTTTTGCATGGGGCGGCTCTCCTTGCAGGGTGCACTCCTTGCGTGTGGGGCACCCCTACAAGGCGGGCACCTCTGCATGGCATGGCACTCCTTGTGCGTGGCAGCATTGCACATGGGCCAGCTCACCACATGAGCCAGGAGGCCCTGGGTATCGAACCCTGGACCTCCTATATGGTAGGCGGATGCTTTACCAGTTGAGCCACATCCGCTTCCACTATAGGGTTCTAAATGGAAAAGGCCAGAATCTGTAGGTTTGAAACAATGTTTCAACTAAAGTGGTATATTCTCCAAGTGTCAATGTTACAATTGCCTCCTTCTGAAGAATTTTATCTGCTTCATGAGGCAGACTGAATTTGACTTGCTAGTTTGTACTAAAAATCTGTTATTTTTCTGGTTGATAGTCAAATCTATTAAACTGACAAGACTTTAAACCAAGTATGCAAATACTCTCCATCAATACATTAACAAAAGTTTGGTGTGCCCGTAAGCAGCAATTTCCAGTCATGAAAGTATGCATGTTTTCCTGTTATTTTCAGCAGCAACTACCATAGGGTCATTTTATAAACCACTTGAATGCTCAGAACATGTTCCATGTCAGGTAACTTTGACATGAAATATTTCCAACTGTGCTTTTCCTAAGAGATTTCCAATATCCAGTCTATACAGAGTGGAAAGCTAAACATCACCTGAGCAGAACTAAGTGGCTACATGGACTTTAGAAAGGGAAAATAAATTAGGATTTAGCGCACATCTTTTATGTTCCTTATAGAATTGGGGACAGTCCTAAATTCCCTGAGTTCTTGCTCAGCACAGAAAATTGAAGACCACACCACGGTTGATCACACATGGGAAAGAGTTTTATTAAGCCAGTGGAAGTCAGTGGAATAAGTCTGAAAACTGCCTCCTCTAATAGTAAGAGTAGCAGCAATATAGTGGCTTATGTTAGGGAGAAGTTTGCAGTTGTAGAAGAGGAGATTGATAGTTGTGGTGGGTTTGCAGGTGGGTTCTTAACTGCACATGCCCTATGCTCCTGAACGCTTTAATATACTTGGTCATATATTGCATGTTCAAAAAATAGCATCTAATCCCACTCAGAGGCAGAGAATTTACTATTTTTTAAAAATATTATTTATTTATTTCTTTCTCTCCTCCCTCCCCCCCCCCCCCCAGTTGTCTGTTCTCTGTGTCTATTTGCTGCATCTTCTTTGTCCGCTTCTGTTGTTGTTGCACAGGAATCTGTGTCTCTTTTTGTTGTGTCATCTTGTGTCAGCTCTCTGTGTGGGCGGTGCCATTCTTAGGCAGGCTACACTTTCTTTCTCGCTGGGCGGCTCTCCTTATGGGGACACCCCTGCATGGCACAGCACTCCTTGCGTGCATCAGCTCCATATGGGTCAAGGACACCCAAGGTTTGAACCGCGGACCTACCATGTGGTAGACGGACGCCCTAATCACTGGGCCAAGTCCACTTCTCCAGAATTTACTATTTTAATGAGCTAAAGTTGAGCTAAGTTCTCTTTACTATTAAACTTAGTCTGCACCAAGAATGGTTCTGTGGTTAACTAGATTCTGTGGTCAGCTACTAACCAGAGCTACAAGCCGTATTTTACCTTGATTGGCTGTTTAAACACACAGGAGGCTAGGGTTTGCACAGCTTCCTTTGCAGGAGCTTTCTTAGCAGAAGCTTCTTTTTGCAGGGGCCCTTCTAATTTCCCCCCTTTTAAGGATCATTTCACAATCCTGGGAAAGAGGCAATGACTACTCTATTTCCTGCTGGGATGGGACATCAGCTGGGGCTGTGCTGGTGAAATTTTTTATCTATCTGGTAGAACCTTGTTGGTTGCTGCACTCATTTCCAAGTTCAGAAGTCTGCAAAGGGTGGTATGCTATGAAGAATTCGGTGGTGTGTAAGCATTTGGAAACAAAGAAGGTGATCAGTTTCAGAACTATTGGAGCAAAAATGAGAATAAGGATGACAGTTACTATCAGACCACATAAGCTCTTTAACCACTTAGAATTCCAAGGGAGGAAGCTCTTAATCTGGTACCATAAATCTGTGGCAATGGCTTGGTTTCGTGCTTGCTTCTTAAGCCAGGTAGCATGTTTCAGAATTTTGTCTGTACTTATTTCTACTTGATGGGTGTTATTGATATAAAAACAACATGACATATTAGCTAGAGAACAGATTCCATCGTGTTCTACTATTAAGAAATCTAGAGCTATGAGATGGTCAAGGACCATTTTGCGTAAGGATTGTTGAAGAAGCTTGAAATCTTGGCCAGTTTATTGTGCTCAGCCACTCATGGTTCTTGTTACATTTTTGGCCACAGCAACATTAGAAATGGCATCTCCATCTAAGTCCCTTACAGAGGTCACTAAGAGAGTGAATCCAGTAATTATTAAGCCAATTCCTCACTTACAGGGAGAAACGGAGTTCCTTTTTTTTTGTTTTTTGGAGTATATATGTAAGTGGTTGTGGGATGGGGTGATATATTCTACAGTCCAAAAACCCATGGTTGATTAGAGTCTAAATATTGAATAGCCACTGCTATCCCTCTTTGTTTTCTCCTAGGCACATGAGACCTTTTTCAAGGTATAATTTTCCTGAGGGAGACTTACAGTTATTGATAGGTTTGATAGATTTATAATCTAATTGACTACATCTTTGGCATCATAATAGCAAGTGTCAGCCCAAGAAGTTGTTTTATAGGTATTACCTGGGCATCCCAGGTAATTACCTAGATTTTTTTGTGTGTCCAGAAGGGCGCAAACTGCTTTTGCCAGAATGTTGGAAGTAGCTTGGATCTGTTTCACAGGTTGAATTTAGTCTGGTGTCTAAAGTATTTCACCAGACTCGAGTTTTTACTAACAGATACATAGGTTGGGGAAAGATTTATTGGCTCAGAATACTTTCCATTTTGATGAGTTTGCCGGGTAGCCTTCTAGAAAGACTGGCTTTCCGGCATCGCTGATAGGTTGGGAGTGACAGATCCAGCAGCCTGAGAGGTTTTGGGCTTTACTTATAATAGTGGATATTTGAACCCAATAATTACTTTTCCAATCAGTGGTATCTGAGAGTTAAGTATTAGGCCTTAGTTTTAATTTAATTTGGGGTAGAAGCAGCAGGAGGAACAGGTTTGGCAGTAGCATTTTGGTTGTATTGAGTGGATCCTGAACTGAGAAATAGCCAGACATCAAGGTTGCCTACCTCCCAGAATACTTTTATCAATAAAGAAATAACAAGGGGAAGACAAGGCCAGCAGGGTGCCAAGTTAAGTATTCTGGTTGGGTCCCAAGATTTAAGTGTCTAGGTCATGCTCCTTGAAGCATTGGGGATGCTTTCAGAAGTATAGTTTGAGCCCATTTAGAGGTTCACAGGTATACTCGCTGTTTTGGGGTGAATTAAGGTTTCCATAGAGGGGAGGTATACATCTGCTCTGGAGCATCTGCCTTTTCACTCTGGCATGATGGATCCATAGTGCATTCCCTGTAACTCGGAGAAGAGTGAGTGACAAGTATCCTAAATGAGGCCCACTCCACTTGGGAATGAGCTGACAGTCAGGTGGGTGGCTTTCCAGATGCAAAGTCACACCCAGTCTCCTGGTTCAATGTCAGGCAGAGGCGTATCTGTGGGGAATTTTAGACGGTTAGAAGCAAAATTCTGGTTTTCATTAACAGTAGCACCTATTGCAGAGAGGCTAATTCAGAGTTAATGTGCATATTGCCTATATATTCATTTTTAAGTCATGGTCTCCTGTAGGTCATTTCTTAAGAACTTAGCCAAACCCTCTTTGAAAGCAGTCCTTACTCTCAGCAGGGCAATGGGTAATGCTTTATCTCACTTAAGGTGGGTTTCCAAACAGATTTTAGCAATGACATTCTTTAATGTGCAAGCCATTCGCTCAGTCTTTTTAGTAGATTGGACCTCCAGGGAGTGTGTAGGCTCCAACCTTTGCCCAGCAGTCCGGATACATTTTTGGTTACTTAGAAATGAAACCTGCTTTATTATCACTTTGCATGAAAACAGGAAATCCAAACCTTGGCATGATTTTTTTTTTTTTTTAAATAAAGTTCTTACCACTTCTTGAGCTTTTTCCAATTGGCAAGGGAAAGCTTCTACCTATTCAGTGAAGATGTCTACAAAAACTAATAAATACTTGAAAAATTCAGGCACTCTGGGCACCATGGTAAAGCCAATCTGCCAACATTTTCTCTCTCCTATGCCCTGGTACTGCATGCCTTTATTTACAGTTAAAGGACAGGTCTGAGGGTTAACTCTAGCACAAGCGACACACAGGGCATTTATAGCTTGAATGCCTTCGCAGGTTAGGGTCAACCAGAAGATGAGACAACCACTGAAACATAGCTTCTTTCCTGTAATGTGTATGCTTGTGAAAGTGTAAGGTAACAGGTTTGACCAAATGCTTTGGGAGGAGGATATTTTTTAAAAATAACACTTGGGTTACATAAATGTTAAATAGAATATTAGGGGATTTCCATATGCCCCACTCCCTACACTTTCCATATTTTCCCATTGGCAACATCTTTCATTAGTGTGGTACATTCATTGCAATTGAGAAATACATTTTAGAGCATTGCCACTAAGCACGGATTATATTTTTACATTGTAGTTTGCACTCTCTCCCACTCAACTTTGTAGGTTATGGCAGGATATATAATAGCCTGTATCTGTCATTGCAATGTCATTCACTATGGTTCCCAAGTTCCAAAAATGCCCCCGTATTATACTTGTTTTTCCCTCTCCCTACCCCAAGAACTTCTAGCACTCACTGTTTCCACATCAGTGATCTTTCTTCCATACCTAGAATCACATTAAGTCTATAGTACAATACTAGGACGTCTACTTTAGTCCCTAGTTTGTTCTCCAATCCTGAGGACTCTGTGATGGTGATGCCCACTCCACCTTTAAATGAGGGAGGGCCTTTGATCCCATAGGGCCAATGAATGGGACTCTCTTGCTTACAGTTGTAGACTCTCTTGGTTCCTTGGTATGCTGTTTGTTCATTGTCTCCTCCTTGTTAGTGAGTCCAGTGAACTGGAGAGTAGGTGTTACAACTGTGTTGAGATTCAGGGCCCAGCTGGCAGATGGATGACCAAATATTTAAGTCTCTTGGACATACACCTACCAACTCTAGTACTAATTATAGATTCAAATAGAAGAATGGAAGAGCCATGTGTAGGGAAACCACAGCTGAGTCTAACTCTGTCACCCTAGGGAGCATAAATTCTGAAGTAGGACCCACTGAAAGGCACCAAACTCCTGAGCTATCCGCCCTTTCTATAGTTTCTGGATGTCTCCAGAGACCTCAGGAGCCCTGATTTTTGGAGTAGTAAATACTTCAGCAGTTAATGAGGTCCTGCTGAGATGTGCATAAAATGTAACGTCTGGACTGAACTCCCAGCTCATTTTGAAGTCTCTGAGCCATATAAACTCATTTGTCTTTAACTTTTCCACCTTTCAGTCAAGGTCTTTTTTTTTTTTTTTTTTTTAATCCAGTTGCATTGCTTGTTGGTACTTGGTGGCAATCCCTAGGTACCAGGGAGGCTCATCCCCAGGAGTCATGTCCCACACTGGGGGGAAGATATTGCATTTATATGCTGAGTTTGGCTTAGAGAGAGGCCACATTTGAGCAACAGGGAGGTTCCCAGTAGGTAACTCTTAGGCACCCTACAACACTAGGCTAAGTTTCAATCTCAAGAACAAAGGCTCATAAGCATAGTCATCAATATCAAGGGTCCATCAATGGACCATCCTTCTTCACTAGTCATTGCCCCTGTACTTGGGAGATTGTTGCTATTCCATTAGAGAATGTGGGAGAGTGCCTCAGGATGGGAATTTGATATTCCTTTTGGTTATCTTATGAATCGTCACCCACTGTGACAATGCCCTATGAACATTTGAACACATTTATATGCCTTATATGTATGCCCAGGTGAATTTCCTCCCATGTATTCTCATTACTAACACCCCAAATCAATGATCTTCCCCCACGATAGTTGTAACCCTTCTGTGGCCCAAAACTTATTTAAAAAATGAAACCAATAAAATAGCCAAAGACAATTAACAAGAAAATGGTATATTAATGGCTCACAACCTTCTTCTCCCTATCTATTTCCTGGAAACCTGTCTTCCAGACTCTAGCTCTGTTAGTCTGCTAAATTTGCTTAATTTATATCAGTGAGGTCATGTAATATTTGGCCTTCAATGCTTGGCTTGCTTTACTCAACATTAGGTCCTCAAGATTCATCCATGTTATCCCATGTGTTAGTACCATATTCCTTCTTACAGCTGAGTAAAATTCCATTGTAGATATATATATACACCACATTTTGTTTATCCATTCACCTGTTGATGGGCATTGGGTTGATTCCAATTTTTGGCAATAGTGAATAATGTTGCTATAAATATTGGTGTGCATATATCTATTTGTGTCCTTGCTTTCAATTCTTCTGGGTATATACCCAGCAGTGGAGTTGCTGGATCATATGACAGATCTATAGTTAGTTGTTTGAGAAACACCAAACTGTCCTCCACAATGGCTTCACCAATCTACATTCCCACCAACAGTGAATAAGGGTTCCCATTCCTCCACATCCTCTCCAACACTTGTAGTCCTCTGTTTTTTTAATAGTCACCAGTCTAATGGGTGTAAGATGATATCTCATTGTAGTTTTGATTTGCATTTCCCTAATAGTGATGTTGAACATTTTTACATGTGTTTTTTTGGACATTTGTATTTCTCCTTTGGAGAAGTGTCTATTCAAACCATTTGCCCATTTTTAAAATGGGTTGTTTGTCTTTTTATTTTCAAGGTGTATGATTCCTTATATATGGTGGTTATTAACCTCCTATCAGATGTATGGTTACCGAATATTTTCTCCCATTGGGTAGGCTGCCTTTTCACGTTCTTGACAAACTCCTTTAAGGTGCAAAAGTTTTTTAATTTGGAGGAGGTCCCATTTATCTATTTTTTTGTTGTTGCTCATACTTTGGGTGTGAAGTTCATAAAACCTTTTTCTAATAAAGATCCTGTAGATGTTTTCCTTCATTATCTTCCAAGATCTTTATGGTCTTGGCTCTTATATTTAGATCTTTGATCTACCTTGAGTTGATATTTATATAAGGTGTGAGATGATGTTCCTCTGTCATTCTTCTGGATATGGATATCTAATTCTTCAAGCACCATTTGTTGAAGAGGCCATTCTCTCCCAGTTGAATGGGCTTGGTGGCCTTGTCAAGTATCAGTTGACTGTATATATGAGGATCTATATCAGAACTCTCACTTCAGTTCCATTGGTCACTATGTCTATCCTTGTGCCAATACCATGCAGTTTTGACCACTGTAGCTTTTTAGTATGTTTTAACATCATGTAGTGTGATTCCTTCAATTTCATTTTTCTTTTTCAATATGTCTTTGGCTATTCAGGGCCTCTTGCCCTTCCAAATAAATTTCATAGTTAGTTTTAGAGGAGAATTTTTGCTGTTTTCTGAAATTTTGCAGACAAATAGGTTATATTGGTTGGTTGTATTATAACCCCATTCTTTTCTCTTGATAAATCTTTTTCTGCATTGTGGGGCTTTCCAAATGACTGAGGTTGGGCTTATTGAGGGGTGAATTACCAAAGAAGCTATAGTTACTGACAACACGATAGGCCACTTGGCTGCTGCTGTGGCTGCTCAGTCAGCCAAGTGGTTGCCTCTAACTTTGCCGGTATTACTGTTTGGATATCCTTTACAGTGGACTACTGCCAATTCTTTAGGAAGCATAACCACTTTTAACAATTTAAGAATTAAGTTTACATGTGTTATGTTCTTATTGGCAGAAGTGAGCAGGCCTTGTTTTTTTCCATATGGCCCCAAGAACACATAACACTGCAAAGGCATACCTTGAGTCCATGTAAATGGTGACTTTCTTCTGTGCACCTGGTTGTAAGGCTCAGACGAGAGATATTAGTTCTGCTTTTTTGCTGATATTTCAGTAGGTATGGCCTCAGCTGCTAATGTTTTACTGAGGAAAACAGCATGTTGTTTTCCCTGATTCATGAAACTGCTACCATCTATAAAAAGTTCTAGGTCTGAGTCAAGGCCTGACTCACTTGTGAGTCCTGGTCAGCTGTTATAGACTTCATCAAGTAGTCGAACACAGTCATGTTTAGGAGATAACTTTTCAGTTTCATGGCTGGAGTCTGGCATGAGGGTGGCTGGGTTTAATTTATTCAATACTTTTAGTTTGACATTAGTCTTGTCTAACAATGCAGTTTGATATTTGCTTAATCTTCCCATAGAACTGCTGATGGCAAAGCACTGTGTGCTTTTTCTACTGCACAGGTACCATGTTGAACAAAATTGTTTCTTTCTGTATGACATAAAAATCGACTTGAAAGAAAACAGACTTGAAATTAGTAATGCTTTTATGTCATTATTATGGTTTTTGTATAAAATCGACATATTTTCAAGAAATGATTTTTCCCCCATTCTATCCTTAAGCCTGGTCAATGAAAACAATTAGTTTCGATGTAAAAATCGGCATAACACTGGGCCTAATCTTTCTCTGTGACTGAGTATGGTAGGAAAGGATATTGGGAAAGAGGTGTGGAAACCAGTATTCTCACCACTGTTCTGCCACATATGGTCTCTGGGCACAAGTTTCTTCATCAGTAAAATGAAAGACACTAAGGAGTACTTTTCTACAACTCCTAGCTCTGACCTGTGATTCTTAGTTTCTTCATTTTCTTCTCTCAAAAGCTCAAAGTAACTCTTTATAAGGCATATCGAGAAAATATTGCAAAATAGAATAAATACGAGAAATTTAAAATCTAAACCCGAAGTGAGCTTTTCATTAGGTTCCAGAAGACAAAGACCTAGATTATAAAACATTAAAAAAAAAAAAAAAAAAGTATTTCCCCCTTGCTACAACATAGTATGTGATCAAGGGTAGAAATAAGAAATGTGTGGTAAATTGGATCTGCTTGTGATCTAATCCAAATTATAAGCAGAAAATTCCAAATATGTCTTCTAAAAACCCATCATTAGATTCCCTGCTTATTTTTATAATCTTAAGCATTTAGATGGTTTTGATGTAAATTCTAGTCTCTTGAGTATCTTTCACAGTCAACTAACATAAGAAGTAAATATGTAAAATTTTACAAGATCAAAAAGTTTTCCTCAAGGTTACATAGTTAAATTCTTTCTTTTTTTTTTTTCCTCTTTGCTTTACTTTATATTTTCTGAAAGGCATATCGGCCTTTGTGATAAGATAAACAAATGCCTAACTCAAACTTAGCACTCAGTAAGTGGTATTATTAATTTGATCATTCATATATTCACTCAACAACATTTATAAAATGCCTACTATGTGCTAAGCACCCAAAATAAAATATTGTTCGAAACCAGACATGGTCATTGAGTTTACAGCTGGTTGAGGAGACATGAAAATTGCAAGTATGAGCCGTGCCCCAAAGGAAAACACATAATGCTATAAGAAGAATGCTATACTAGGGTATGTAGTTAGGGAGGCCAGGGAAGGTTTCCTTTAAGATGAGACACACTTTAGCTGAGACCTGAAGCCGTGTTAGTTAAGCAGCCACAGATGAGTTGGAATGTTTTTGCAGGCAGCGGGGAAAGCATGTACAAAGGCCCTTCATGTATTGAATATGGGGGAAGTAAGGGAGGTTTTCTGCTCCAGAAAAGGCAAGGTAGGAGTACTATGCTATTTATTCACAAAACCAACAAGTATTATGCTTTTTACTTTCCTGGCTTTAATGGAAACAAACTTGTCAATGAAATTTGGAATTATATATAAAACAAGAATTAAAGTGAAAAATCAAGTCGGCCTTAAACTTCTCCAAAGCAACACTCAATTTACAAAATTCTATACTCTAAAAATGAGCCAAAATACCATTCAAGTATAAAGAAACCCAATGGTTTTTTTAAAAATTAATTTTACTTACACATACTCAATATCTACCAAACATACACTACAACTTCCTCCCTCCCTTCATCCCCTGGTATCCTCTAATCTATTTGTAGATTTGCTATTTCCAGACATCTCTTAAAAATGACATCATACAATATTTGTCCTATATGTTCTACTTATTTCATTGAACATAATGTTTCAAGTTTCTTCCATATTGCAGCATGTCTCAGAACTTCATTCTTTCTTAGGCCAAATAATATTCCATTGTGAGTATGCACCACACTTTGTTATCCATTCCTTTTTTGATGGACACTGAGTTGTTCCCAGTTTTTGCCTATTAATACTGCTGCTATGAACATTGGTGAAAAACATCTATTTGAGACCCTGTTTTCACTTTCTTGGGTATATTACAAGAAATGGGATTGCCAAAAGAAAACCAGGAGTTTTATTTTACATAAGTCCATCATGAAGCATCTACTATAATAGCAGATAAACTTGAGCTAACTCAGAAATCACCAGGGAAAAATCTATGGCAAAAGAACACTGGTGAAAGTTGAACCTATTTAACAGTAGTATTAAGATCAAAATATCTTGTAGTGATTATATTCACAAAAGAGAATATAATATATAAACATGGGGAATTAGAAATGACAACTAAAAAAATTTAGAGATAGGAAAGAAGATGAAAAGTTTAAGCACAGTGTTTTTCTCACATTTAATAGCTAGACATCAAAGAAAACCAATTAATGCTGGCACATCTTAGAAGAGAAACAAAAGTTTATTTAATGTTCATAAGAAAGAAAACCAGATAGTGAAAGGAAAGGAAGAGGAGAGGATGAAATTATATTTTTTAAAATTGTATTGTTACTCATGGTAGGGAATTAATAGATAATGCCAAAAGAAATAGATGAAAAGGGCAATAATGAAAAGTTGTGGTTACAATGATAAGCATGCATAAAATTTATATAAACCTTCCAGTTTATCAGAAGAAACACACACAAAGCAATAAAAACAAGGTAACATGGCAAAAGTATTTAAAAGTAATAATTAAGTCAAACATAAAGTGATATAACAAAGACCAAACATATCTACAATATCATTAAATGCAAATGGGCTAATCTCACCTATTAAAAGAAAGAGATTTGTAGATAGTATTGGAAAGCAAACTTCATTGCATGCTATATAAAAGACAGGCATAAAGAAAAGACATCTGGAATGGTTGAAAATAAAAGGACAGACAACTGCATATCAGGCAAGTGCAAGCAAAAAAAAAACCAACAAGCAAAGTATCATGGTTTTAATCTCAGACAAATTTAATTCCATACACAAGACAAAGAAGGGCACTTTATAATACTAACTGCAAGTGATATGATAAGAAATGGAATCACATCAGCAGTAGGAGATACGATTCTCTTTCCTTATCCAAAACATATCAAAAGTAAAAGGAAGTAAATATGTATGTATCTACTTGTACAAGCATAAACTATTTGTGAAAGTCTATGTAAGAAAGTGGTAAGATGTGATGCCTTTGGTTAGGACAACTTGATATGTGAAGAACAGAAATGGGAGGGGCATTGCTCATAAAACACCCTTTCGTTTCTTTTGAGTGTGAGGGATGAAATAATTTTATCTTTTCCCAAAATAAATAAATATATTTTGCTAAGGCAGTACCAGGGATTGAACCCAGGACCTCAAATGTGGGAAGTAGGCGCTCAACCTCCTGAGCTACATCTGCTCCCCAATAAACAAAATTTTAAACAACTAGACAAACTTTATAGAAGGTTTGATACCATTTTTTTAAGGACAAAAAAAATTCAAAAATGTTTTAAAAAGCACAAATAACATCTTGCCTTTTCCAATTCTGGAGTCAGAAAAAAAAATTCATGTCAGAAAATATTTTTAAATTCTTTAATTTGATCCTTAAAACAATACTGGAAGTCAGCTTTAGTAGATTTATGAGTTTTTTGTTTTGTTTTATTTTTAGGAGGTACTGAGGATTGAAGCCAGGACCTCATACGCGGGAAGCAGGTACTCAACCACTTAGCTGCATCCACTCCCCAATGAGAGGTGGCTTTTTCATTTGTTTGGGTTTTTTAGGAGGTACTGAGGATCAATCCCAGGACCTCATACATGGGAAGCAGATGCTCAATCACTTGAGCTACGTCTGCTCCCCTGGTTTTGTTTTATTTGTTCTGTCTTATTTCTTTGCTCAGCATCTAGTCTACTTCTTATAGTAAACCCTTATTTTGATTTGGGACAATCATCCCTTCCCAGCTCTCCTGCTGTGATGGTTAATTTCCTATGTCAACTTGGCTAGGTTATAGTGTCCACTTGTTTGGTCATACAAACACTGGCTTGATTGTCTCTGTGAAGGTATTTTGTAGAAGATTAACATGTTTAGTCCGTTGATTGCATCTATGGCTAATTTTGTTGACAATCAACAAAGGAGATTGCCCTTAGCAATGAGGGGAGGCTTCTCATCCAACTTTAAAACAAAACTGACCACTTCAACAGTCAGAAAGAATTTCTGTCTCTTTCTCTACCAGCCAGCTTCCCTTGCGGAATTCAACTTCACCTTTCCAAAGTTCTCAGCTTGTGGCCTGCCCTAGGGAATTTGGACTTGCCAATCCCCACTGTATGTGAGCCAATTCATATAATCAATCTCTTAATATTTATATACACATATGCATACATATACATACAATCTGCCAGTTCTTTTTCTCTAGAGAACACTGATTAATAAACCCATCATGTGCTTCAGGCTGAGATGAACCATGTGATGCAGGCTAAGCCAATAAGTGCATCCCAATACCCTCACTATAGTCACTGGGTCAGATATGGGCTCATCACCAACTATGGCCAATCAACGACAGCAAGACTTAATTCCAGACATTTTGGTTGCTCTATTGAGGAAGCAGACTCTCCCTTATATTGGTCAGATGTTGGTTGGTTGTAAGCCTTAAACAGACAGATGTCACTCTGTGGAACTTGGGAATATACTCAATAGGTTGAGAAGAGATTCCATGTGGCAGCATTGAAGCCCTAGATCAAACTCTGCCTGAAGGAGGACAGTGTTAATCATGGACTTTTCTGCTCATATTAGCTAAACGTTTTCTTTTTCCTTATGTGAGTTTGAGCGAGATTATATGTCACTCATCACTGAGAAGTCTTAACAGATAGAGTAGCCATTATACCCCTGCCCCATAAACTCTAGAATCCTGAAATAGTGAGAGGCTAGAAATCTTGCCCAATATCACAATGGGCAAGATTATGAACCTAGGAATTGTTGTAGAATTGTTGAAACCAAGACTTGAACTCAAGATTGTCTAGTTCTAAAGCACTCATTCTTCTTATAACACACTGATGGTTAGATCTCAGATATCACTGAGAGAGAGAAAGAGAGAGAGAGAGAGAACCATCTTGTTGGACAATAATATCACATATGAAGAAAGATCAATAACCAAAGGGAAAATAGTTTATCTGAACAAAGCTGCTATAACCATTAAATGGACTAGTGACACAATGTGAATGACCCGAAGGTTTTTTCATGCAACCAGCAGCACTATGATTGCTGACTATATTCAAACCACCTTTTAGGTTTTCTCTTACCACTGTCACCAAGAACTTTTGGGTAATCAGAAAAGAGAGAGATCTCACTAACCATTTCCTTCATGCCTTTACTTAAGCTCGTGAAGAGTGGGGACATAAGAGATAAACTAATGAAATCTAGTTAAAAATTTATGACTTTTTCTTTACAGCCAGTATTTCTTTCAACGTTTTCTAAAAAGAAAAACATAGTGAAAAAAACTTGCCCCAGGATTCCAAGCTGCAGGTGACATCAAAAGAACTAAAACCAAGCGGAAAGTTTCATTCATCAGCTTCCCGCTGGCTAACTATTTCTTCTGATAAGAGCTTGTGGAAGATCACTGTAAGACACAGTCATCCACTTTTTCATACTATTTTCCCTAGTGGCAATAGAATTGATTTTCTAAAAGGTATTCTTAGTGCTTTGTATTCTATGAAGTGCTATGCAAATGGAAGGTGTAATACCAATAATTGCTCTCCTTATTAGCAAAATATGGTTTAGAGCAGCGATTCTCAACCAGGGACAATTGTGCCATACTGGGGACATTTAGCAATGTCCGGAGACAATTAGGGACTGTTTTAGTTTGCTAAGGCTGATAGTGCCAAGAACAAAGAATGGGCTGGCTTTTATAAAGGGAAATTATTAGGGTAAAAGTTTTTAGTTCTGAAGCTGTGAAAATGTCAAAATCAAGGCATCATCAGAGATGCTTTCTCACCAAAGGTTGGCTGCTGGATCCTGGACTCCTGCCATGTGGTGAGGCAAAATGGCGGCTCTCTATCTAGGCCTCTACCTTCTTCTCCAGGATGTCTTCTTCCTGAGCTCATGGTGATCTAGCACATGGCAGGATTTGTCTCTTCAGCTTTGAACTGCTCCATGAGCCCAGAATCTCAATATTTCTCTTAGCCTCTCTCTCAGCCTCTCAGGGCTCCTTTGCCTTTCTGCAACTTCAGGTGATCCTGGAGTCCTTTCTCGCATAGCAAGGTAAAAATGGAAGCTCTCTTTTTCTTCGTGTGTCTGCTTCCAGTTCTCAGTTTATATAAGACCCCAGCAAGAGGGCAGAGACCCAACCTGGGTCATGCCTCACTGACATAGTCCAATAAAAGGCCCTAAAGCAATCTAATCAAGTGTTCTAATCAAAAGTTCCCTTAGCTGAATCTAATGCAATCAAAGGGTCCCACACCCACTGGAATGGATTAGCTCAAAGAACATGATCTTTTCTGGGATTCATAAAACTTCAGACTATCACAAGGGCCTCACAACTGAAGGAAGGGGGTGATACTGGCACTTACTGGATAGAAGCCAGGGATGCTGCTAAACATCCTACAAAAGGACAACTTCCCATAAAAAAAGAATTTCTGGCCCAAAATGTCAATAATGCCAAGGTTTGGAAACCCTGATTCAGAGGGAGTACAATATTTACTATGTGCTGTCCCAGTGATATATCACTGTGCATATGTGTGAGAAAGGAGGTGGGTACATGACAGATTCAGTGTTTTCTCTTCCATAGCTCAGTCATCTACTCAGCACACTGCTTTCTAAGACTGAACCTGGTCCTTATCAGTGTATTGGGGTCAGCATTTTGCCAAATGAATAATTATCACCTATTGATAATGTCAGACTGCCCTTATGGAAGTAAGAAAAAGCAGTTGCCTAGGTAGAAAAGATGATTTCAATAGCTATCAATAGCACACATAAGATCAGCCTCAAATCTGAGTCATTAAAACATTTCCAGGTGGGCTTTTTTGGTTGCTACAGCTTGGGGCAGCCTCCTTTCATCATTTTGGAAGTGCTGTCACATCTCTGGGGTCTTTTTGTCCTATCCCCAATTTTAGCACCTGTTCATCTGACAAAGATGAAAATGACTTTCTCTTTAAACCTATGTTACTATGTACTAATTTCCTAAGCCTTTCTTTCTTTCTCATACATTTTGTCTCCACTCATCACCATTAATACGTAAGTAATCTTCCAAGCCACCTGTGACCACACTTCAACACACCTTGAGAGGCTCTTAGAAAATGATTTTAAATAAACTCATTAGTGGAATGTGTATAATCAAATATGCTTAAGGGGAAACAGAGTCCTAAATATAGAGCGGCTCCACTAGCAAAACTTTCACTTTCTTGGCAAACCTGCAAAGTCTCTTACAAAATTGGACATTGATGACTCAGAAACTTCTCCCTACTTCAGTCCCCCACTAAGATTTCATTGAGGTCGATGGTCATCACAAAGATGAATTAATGAATGTTAATTGCTTCCTTAGTCAAGTCTGGATGTTTTAGCATAGTTCTGTATTTTAGTGATAAATGTAATTCAGACTTTCTTTTTAATTAAACTATTCAGAAGATAGAGTAAAAAAATTAAAAACTCCATTTACCAGGCCCTCTGAGTTTCTTTAGAAAAAACCACAGTTATTGGTTTATTGTGAATCCTTCCAATATCAATTTTGTATTTCTTCACACAACAAATATTTATTGAGTACCTACTATGTATTTGGCTGCTGAGGTGATAATGCTGCACAGAACAGATATGGTTCCTGTCTTATATGGCACCTTATATTTTGGTGATGGAAAAAGAGAAAAACAACGATGTCAGATTAACATACAAGTAAAAAAATTATGAACTGTGATCAGCCCAAGAAGTAAATAAACACAGGGCTGGAAAAGAGAATACTGAAGGGGCCTGTACTAGGTAAAGCGATTGAAAAAACTCTTAGAGAAGCTAAAACATGAAAAGTAAAAAGCAAAAGAAGAATGGGGAGGAAAGCTCTGTGACTAGATTTTTTCACGTTAACTCAAAAGGTTTACTCTTTCTTTTAATAATTATCACTGAGCGCCTTATCTCTGTGCCTGCCCTGTGCCCTAAGGATAAAGTAGTAAGCAAAATACTATTTCTGCCTTTATTAGACTTATAGTCTGATGATAGAGTTTACATGCATCTAATTAACCTAATGGAGGCACAACATTCCCTAGTATTTTGCAGTAATATTTATTTAATCATTCCACTATAAATGGATGTTTTTCTTTCCCCCAGTTTATCAGTATCACAAGCGATGTTCCTGGAAACATCCTTGGACATATATTATTGCACATTTTTGTAGGATACTTTCTAACATTAAGTATTTGCTACGTGTCTGGCAGAGTAATTAATGCTCTGTGAATATGTCACTCTTAGGACATTTACCGTCATACTTTGAGGTACAGAAATTCTTACCCCCGTTTTGCATATGTGGAGACCACAGTACAGATATGTTGAGAAATTTGTCCAAGGCTACACAGATGGTAAGTGGCAATGCCTGGACCTGAAGCCAGTCAGTCTGACACTAGGATGTGCTGATAAAGTCCTAGATTTTCATTTCTGGTTACAGAAAATAATATATGTTTATTATTTAGAATTTGTGAAATACACAAAGTTTTTTTTTTATAAATTCTACTTTTTGACAGTAATTTGCAGTAAAAAATATCTGTTGTCACTGGGCCCCAATCAGGAAGAAAAAGGTAACCAAAAGCAATTTCATCATCATGAAAGAGGCTGATTAGTACACTCTAAAAAAAGAAGCTCCTATGAAATATTTTTGTCCTATATCATCTTGACCATTCCCCACAGAGTGACTGGTAAATCTGGTATATATGGAACTCTTCAAGCTCTGTAAAATGAATGGGTAGCCAAGGTTCTGAGATCTCTGCTCTGATTATAACTAGTTTTCTAGCTGTTCCATTTGGAAATCACAAGCTTGTTTCACACTTTCTGGGAAGCAAACCACATCAAAATTGTTTCAGAGAATCCTTTCAGGTTATATAGATCCCTCCAATATCCTCAAATCTCCAGAATAAGTGCAACAACATCCCCTGGGCGTTCTGGTGCACTGTAGGTTGCAACATGGAGTAGAGGTTAAAGACATAGGTCCTGAGGTCAGGTGCACTAAGTTCAAAGATACATGACCTTGTACAAATGACAATCTTTTTGTATGTGGGTTTCCCCATCGGCAAAATAGTGATAATATTAGAATTTGCCTTATAAATTGTAAGCAATAGTCATGTAAAGTGTATTATTTCATAACTGTAATGAATGTAAGACAGTATTGCCCAAATAAGCACTTAATAAATGTTACTATTTAGTGTATTATAGAATTACCTCTAGATCTTTCTAAGATTTCTCCCATAACTTCAAGTAGTTAACACTACCACAAGATAAACATATATGAACATAGGAAAAAGACTAGAAGGGCCAGTTACCAATAGTTTTCTATAGTCTACATAATTAGAGTGATTTTTCCCCCTTTACTTTTGCTTATCTGTATTTTCTACATTGTCCTTACTAAACATGCATTGCTTTTAAAAAATTAGAATAACAAAGCAATAATTTATTTTTAAATGACTTCTACCATTTAGCTGGATGAGAAAACTGAATGATCAAGTCCAGTTTTAAAAAATAGATATTTCAATGTTATTTATAGTGACTTAATTCTTAGATACTCTACCTCTCTTTGACTGCTTGGTGATGGTGATCAACATCATCACCATTGTCTTAGCTTGCCAGGCTGTTATGACAAATACTACATAAGGGGTTAACTTAACAAGCTTTTATTGGCTCAAGGTTTTGGAAGCTAAAAGTCCAAACATACAACTTTGGAAAACCCATTCTTTCTTCCTAAATTCTGTAATATTCTTGTACTGTCTTGCTGCAATTCTAGGGTTCCTTGACCCACATCTCTGTCTCCCACCACATATGTGATCTGTCTCTTCTTGTATCTGCTTTTCTGGTTTGGCTGACTTCTGGCTCCTCCCTGGGGCTTCCTCTTGACATCTGGCTTCCCTTTTCTTCTCTCTATAAGGTTTCCAGTAATGTGGATTAAGAACCACACACCCTGAAACAGTTGGGCCACACCTTAACTAATTATAGCATCTTCTAAAGGTTCTATTTAGGGAAGCAAATGTGGCTCAACTGATAGATCATCTGCCTAGCATATGGAAGGTCTGGGGTTCAATCCCCAGGACCTCCTGACTCATGTGGTGAGCCGGCCCATGTGCAGTGCTGCCACACACAAGGAGTGCCATGCTACACAGGGGCATCCCTGTGTCGGGGTACCCCATGAGCAAGGAGTGCACCCTGCAAGGAGAACTACCTCACGTGAAAAAAAAACGCAGCCCACCCAGGAGCGGTGCCGCACATATGGAGAGCTGATGCAGCAAGATGATGCAACAAAAAAGAGATGCAGTTTCCTGGTGCCGCCTGATAATGCAAGCGAATGCAGAACACACAGTGAATGGACACAGAGAGCAGACAACAGGGGGTAGGGGGTGGAAAGGGGAGAGAAATAAATAAAAAATAAATCTTTAAAAATATATAATAATAAAATAAAGGACTTATTTATAAGCAGTGTCACCCACAGGAAAGCAGATTAAGGTTAAGACCACGTTTTTGCTGGGGTGTATAATTCAATCTACCATCATCCCCCTCCTCATCAAATGCTTTTATTGGTGGTGATACCTTAAATACACAGAGCAATTCTAACATTAATCAGATCATTTCAACACTCAGTTCTCTGACCTGTCACATGGGGTTAATGGTATCTTCTCTACCAATCAAACATTTCACAGAAGGATAAATAATACAAAATATTACAATAAAATAATGAGGTTGAATTTGAGACATATATTGTGAAAACATCTAATTGTGAATTTCATGGTTATATTTCCTATTATTTTATTCTGACATGGTAGAAAAGAACTCTTACCCCTACTTGAGAAATACAGAATTGGAGGCACAGCATGTTAACAATAGTTTCTCAAGTGCTAGAGGTTATACTAAAACTCACTGTCCTGATGCCCAATCAGTTCTTAGTGGTCACCTAAGTCAGCATTCATCTACCCTTAATCCAGAGAAGCCCTCTCCAGTAAGTGGGAGCTTCCATTTCCCTACTGATTGCAATTCTACTTCATAGAAAGTCATGGAACCTGGGGGAATATGTAGAACCATTTAGAGCACAGGTAAAGTCTCAACGACTTTTCCAATCCAATAATTCTAAAAGACAAGCTGAAAAGGTGTGGGAAAGCATGGTGAGAAGCAAGGCATTGGCTATCAACTGTTTATCATTTCCCCAGCAATGCTACCTCTCAACACTCGTTGAGAAATTAAGGCCCTAAGTATTACGGGGAAATATTGTTAGGTTGAAATGTAAATTGGAAATAAAACTGTAGATACGTGATAGATAAGTAGATATAGACAAAGATATAGTGAAATCTTAACATTGCACATTTTAAAAAGATTAAAAGAAGACACATCAAATATTAATGGAGCATAAATTACTTTTATGGTCACTAAAAGTGAGAGATGCATGTAGGGTAGTGGTAGCTGTAGTTGTTTGACCTTTAACTATGGGTCAGAGAGGAAGGTGGGGGTCAGGGAAATAGGTCTCACTACAACACTAGGAATAGGTCCTGGTGATTTAACCCGGGTGAGGTGAAACTGTTTCCCTGGACACTTGTCAAATGAACCCAGGCCTAAGCAAATCAACCTGTAGTGTGTGGTTCTGGCCAGAAGTAATTGGTCCAAGTGAAATATGAGGGTCATTTTTCTGGGAGCTCTGAAAGAAGGTGACCTATCCTTCTGAAAGAACAAGGTTTTCCCTTTTGTTCTGGTCAGTGTGACATAGAGATATAAAGTATAAAATTGCCATAGCCATTCTGCCACCATGGGAGAAGTCAGCCTCAGGATGAAGCTGACAATATAGAAAGATGGTAAAGAAATGAGGACCTCTATGGCACTGGTAAACAGCTGAATCAAACCAACTCTGAAACCCAATGGGCTGACTGACCTTCCAGTTACAGAAACCAATAAATCTTTTTCATTGTTAGAGCCAGTTTACATTTTCTTGTATCATCATCCTATAGAGGCTTACATGTTGGTATATGACATATATATGAATATATAGAGAGAAACTTCCCTCCATTAGCATCCCAAATTTATAAGTAGATGCTTTTTTAACAAAGACTTCTCAATTGATTTTTTCCCTTCAATATTTTCTTTTGACAAAATAAATAGGAATTGGACTACATAATCTCTATATCTGCCTCTCAAATGTAAATGCTTATGTTTCTTTGAAAAATCAAGCTATAATTACATGGAATTTTAAATTTTAAATGTTTCAAACTTAAGTTTCCAGTGTCTTCTGAAGCTATTGTGCTTTTTGACAAACTCCCACAATTTAAAGCAAATTCTTCCAATTGCAGTTTTATGCATACATGTAGCTTTCAAAAGTGGAGAGAATAAACTATAATTCTAGCAAGAAGGATGGAAAGGTAGACAAAGCTCATTAGCCTTGTCAGACATTTGGCAAATAATTACAAACCAACTGTGATAAGATGTATGCATAAAGCCAACCTTTGATCTCTTTAGAAAACAACTGTTCTTGCAACCATTTAAAACTTTAATAATACTTAATGATCTCTTCGGGTACTGAACACATAAATATTCTTTCGATTCTGCCTGAATCTGGATTATTTTCCACACAATTGTTAGTTAAGAAGCAGGTTCTACTATACACCACATTTAAATAATAGGCTAAATAGTTAGCATATAATTTGGGGACTAATCAGCAAAATGTTTATCATACACTCAGTGTACACTTTCCCACATTAACACTGATGTTAGACTGTGGAAAGATTAACTACACCAAAGAAACATACTCATTAGCTTTTAATGATTGTAACAGACAGATACCATAGCTTTAAATTGCTTTTCAAAGTCTGGTTGCTATTTTTATAATCAATTTTCTAACTAAACATTCATCATTATGAAGCCAAATCATGTAAGTCATACACATATTTCTGTCTCCCTATGACAGCCATTGATTTAGAAAGGAAAGACTAGATCCAACCTCCCAGGAAACAGCTGGTCTCCTTAGATAAGGAAATCATTGAGCTGGCTTTTAATATTGTAAGAAAAAGGGAGAGAGAAAGGGAAAAGAGGGATTTACTGTAGGAGCAGACAACAAAAATCTGAATTACCTGCTTGTGACAAGACAATTTATAACACATACAATATAACAATTATATTTCTTGATAGTTGACCTTATACGATAGCCTCTGTTTTCTCCCAAATCAAAACTGCCAGATATGCCACTGATAGCAAAGAAAAACTTCCTGAGAAAATCAGTTGACCTGAAGGAGTTAAAGGAGAACCGCTGAATGGCAATTCTGGGACATAATTAAGCTGCAATAGCTGACAGGTCATCCTTGAAGGCACAGGTAGCATTTAAAGCTTGAAGAAAGTTGAATACCCACGAAAATGCTTTATCCCCCTTTTAAACACAAGTCTGTGTTGCACATTCATTTAGTAGATACAGATACATGAGGCTCTCAGCAAATATTCTAATTTAACGAGGCAATCAATGATGGTACAAGATTGGCCCAAACTGTAGAAGTTTTAGAAATGAAGCCACATTTTATTCTGTTCACCCAGAATATTCCCTGTGTGAAAAACCAGATGTAAATCAGATGTTCCTTTTCCCAGTTCCCTCTGCAAAAGTCTCTACTGGATACTTCATAACATCAACATGAAAAGAAAAATCACCTCACCTCTTCTACATTAGGAACCAAAATATTGCCTTAAAAGATGAAAATATGCATTAATAAAGGACCATTTTATTTCAAGTCACTCGACTCTATTATAGCAATAAATGTCATCAGTCGAGTTAGGTTTTTTTTTTTTCCTTAAGAATTTCAGGACTTGGAGGTGACTTTTCTTTTATAAATCTATAAAATACTTTGAGGCTCTGAGAAAGGAAATATCCACTGAATATATGAAGGAAGATACTTGGAAACTTTTAATTAGCCCACCAATGGTTCTATGCTCTGCATAAACTACCAGCTCTCAGCAATATAGAAGGCTGGTGCTTACATTGTACATCATGCTTTTCATTCTCAGTGTACATTTTGTTTACTTATAACTGAAAGTGGTTTTAGGAAATGTACTCCCATGAGTACATGAACCAATTGTTAATTGCAATTGTTATATGAAAAACACATATAACATTAAAATGCATTACTAGTGATAGAACAATAATGAAATCATCCATAATCTTGCCATGCAAATACAATTACTGTATTTTAATCAATGTTGCATATAACTCCCAAACACATTTATAATTCTTACATTTGCTTTCTTTTTAAAAGAGAGAAACCTATAGATAAAGAATGAAAGAGAGCTGGGGGTGGGTAAAAAAAGAGAAGAAATATTTAAAGAGAAGCCACAGATGATAACAGAGGGTGATAGAGAAGGAAAGGGATAGGAGGGGGGGAAAATGAAGGAGCTGGGTGGAAAGAAAAGAGAATAAGAGATGGAGAAGAAGAAATAGATACAGTGAGAATTAGGGGATGAGTTAAGGAAATTGTAACAGACAGGTGAGATCCCAAAGCAGGGGTTATAAAAGTCCTCTTTCAGATATAAATGTCTAAATTTGAAAGAGCACTATATATATAAAAATATATATAAATACTAGAGGTGGCTAGTCCAGGACTGAGCGTGGAATTTCTCAGCTCTCTGCTCCACCACCCCAGCATATGGCTTCATCCTCAAGATTACCTTATCCTGTGAGTGCACCAGGAGTCCCATCCAAGTTGCAAGCTTGAAGAAGGAGAGAAAGAAGAAGGCCAAAGAGGAAGTGCCTCCCTGGTGATCAGCTCCTTTAACAGTCTTCCTGGATTCCTACACAACACTTCCTCCTATATCCCATTGGCCAGCACATGGTGTAGCTGTAAGGCAGCCTGGGGATGTTGTCTAAATCAGCATGAGCTGATATATAGAGGTGCTATCATGGAAGGATGGTTGGTTCAGTAGGCATGCAGCATTTCTGCCATACTGCCAATCCCTTAGCATAGTCTTGTCTACACTAGAAAACAGCAATCTAGACTCAGGTTGTTTCTGGTGGAGTCTAGACTCAGCCCTTGCTTTAGTCAGGGTTCTCCACAGAAAGGGAACCAACAGGATATATGTCTATGTACGTGAAGAGATTCATTTTAAGGAATTGGCTCTTGCAATTGTGAGAGCACGAGTCTAGGATCTGTAGGGCATGCCAGCAGGCTGGAAATTCCAGTAAGAGTTGATGTTGAAGTCTTGAATCAGAAATCTGCAGGGGAGGCCAGCAGGCTGGAAACTCAGAGAGGAATAGATGGTACAGTCTAGAAGTAGAATTTCTTCTCCTGAGAACCTCAGTTATTTGTGAATAAGTCCTTCAACTGAATGGATGGAGCCCAGGGCTAGTCTCCTTAACTTAAGGTCAACTGATGTAGATGTTAATTACATATATGGAATATTACACAGCAACATCTAGGCCAGTGTTTGACCACATAACTGTATGCCATAACCTAGCCAAGTTGATGCACAAAATTAACCTTCACAGCCCCTTGCAAGCTGAGCTAAATTTATGAGAATTAAATTAATTCATTTTTGTAAAGTGCCTGGCATGCAATAAATAGTCAAGCTATGCTAATCAGTACTAGTTTATTTTCAAATGTTAATTTATTCCCATAATAATGGCTTCTTGATCTCTGGAATTCTGTGGGTCTTATATGTGTGAAGAAATAACTTCGGTTTTAGAAAGGGTCTTTAGGATATTAGCTGTGTTGGTGTATTTGGTAAGAATCTTCTAAAAGTCCCTTGATGTTAACAATTTGTCAGCTTTTAAAATTCTTTCTGGCGGTAACATTTTGTGATTCTGTGATTGCTTTATCTTTGTTATTTGAGAGATTAGGTAGGGATGCATCACTCCTTAATGCCTGAAGGTCATGTCACTTTTGAAAATTGCATTTATTTCATGATGCTGATAATTTTTTTAATGTCAAATCCATTTTTCTGTAATCGAGTTTGGGTCTAGTGAGAATAATGCTCTCAAGGGCAACAAGAAATACCCAGGGAAAAATGCTTCAGAAATAAAAAGGGCAACCACTGTTAACAACTCCTAAACTCCTGAACTACTCCTGGGAACTTGTAAGCAACTGGCCAAGGTAATGATAGCATTGCTGTGGGGCTATCACCTCCTTTGTCCCTAACTGGGCAGCTGCACTCCTCACCTAAGGAAGCAATGATGATACTGGGATTTGCTTAGTACATTTCCAAAAGCTGCTTCCCTCTATCCACCCCACAGCTCTGGGAGGTCCTACAGTATTCCCATTTCACCCACATGAAAAGCCAAAGCTTAGGAATCCGAGACGACAGACCCAAATTCTCAAAGCAGTGCAAGGCCCAGCCCAGGTACAAATCCCAGGTAGCCTCTTCAAGTATATCCTACTCCCTTTAGAAGTTTATCCATCAAATCAACTCCTTAAAATGGATTTGACAGCCACAGAGAGGCGCACAGCCAGTGAAGGGCTGACTTTCTCTCTGACTATAGGCTGTGAGTGTGGTGTTCTCAGAGGGCCCAGAGAGAACATGTTATTTTAGTGAGGTCCTAAAGGGATCTTTCTCTTTGCAGAACTGGTGTCCCAACACCCTAAGTGAGCATCTGGTAACGTGTGCTGATGTGCATAAGGATAGGGAGGCTTTGTCTTAGGGAGGGAAAGGGAGTGTTTTGTGTTTTGGTAAAGGAAGAGGGTTTTATTGTTGCTTTGTGTTTTGATGTGTGTGTTTCTGTGTGTTTGTGTTTGGGGGTACCCAGGAGAGGGTGAAATGAAGCAGATGGCTCAGAGGTCGGCAGGACCTCTGATGCCCACAAGCTGCAAGGTGTGCTTTTAACCCTGTCTCATGGAAGGCAAAATCAGATCTAGAAGCTGAAGAGCCAGGATCCTGAGGGACAGCACAACTAAGGGCATGAGGAAAGTGGCTTTCAGGTGATAAAATACTGAGTAGACTTTTCAAATCAAGTCTCCAGGGAAAAGGCTTCCACTGCTTGGGAAGTGTGAGCGCATAATGCTCTCACTTATTCAACAGATGTGTATGTGCTCTACCAAGCTGGGAAACATTGCCACCAGTGTTTGGCATTAGGTTTTCAAAAACTAGACTTGCAACTATCAGAGTTCTGGGCCTAGGGTAATATAGGGTTCCTGCACTCAGTTGTTTATAATCTAGACAACAATTACAATACACATGTATTTCTCTATATAAAAAGAACATGTCCATAAGTGATATGTAGAGACACGGCAATTACAATGACCAATATGACCCATTAAAATGGCCCTATTCAGGTTTATACACAGGAGAAGGGATGACCAAGGGTTGAATAAGTCTAGCCCAAACATCAGCCCAGTTCTCCTGCCCTTTGTGCTAATACTAAAGTAATCATAACAAGAAAACCAACAATAATAGTAACACTACTACTAATAGCAATTAATACAAACACCATATCTGCCAAACATCCACCAAACACAATGCCTTTACTTTGCACTTAAAATGCCAGTCCCTATTCTGAGTGCTCCATGGGTCTTAATTCATTTAATCCTCACAACTTCCCTTTGGATGAGGAACCAATAAGCAGCTACCATTTTAAACCCTACTTTAGAGATGAGGACACTGGAGCACAGAGACTGGAAGTGACTTGCTGAAAGTTACACAGCTAGGAAAGGAGGAGTAGGGAGCTGAACCAATTGCAAATAGAATTGAGTTAAACCATATTCCACCTGGGTGAGAGAGCCTCGTCCCTACTGATCCCTACAGGAATTTTTCAGACATGGTACAGCTATATTTTTCCTCGTCACTCCTGGCTCCAATTTCTGGCTTTTGCTAAATTATTTCAGTTCAGAGATATTCATACCACATTGTTTTATTCTGTCTCACAACACAACAGATTCGATACATAAGTCCTTTTTCTGAATTTGTTGTGTCTGTATATCCATACAAGACATTCACACGAGTAGTGGAATTCACCGGGCTAATTTTAAAGGGTCAGAAAACAAAATTAGATTTATGAGCAAAATCAGCTTTTTAACCCCATTATGCCTGAGATTAGGATCCTTAACTATAAAATAGCATTTCCAATCTGGTAATACAAATGTGTTATACTTGGCTAGCATAACTTTTTTTTCATTTAAAAACAATTTATTAAAGTATATCATTCATACATGAACATACATAAACAATAAGTATATAGTAAAAGTTGTGAATTTACAAAACAAACATAATCTCATCATGCAGGGCTCCCAAACATCACCTCACCACCTACTCCTTGTATTGTTGTAAAATATTTGTTATAAACTATGACAGAGCATCTTCAAAATATTACTACTAACTATAGCCCATAACTTACATTCGGTATAGTTTCCCCTCAACCCACCCTATTATTAACACTTACATTAGTATTTTACATTTGTTCACTAGAGAACATTCTCATATCTGTTCTGTTAACCACAGTCCATTTTCCACCACAGGAC
Organism: Dasypus novemcinctus; assembly: GCF_030445035.2. Lineage (NCBI taxonomy): Eukaryota > Metazoa > Chordata > Mammalia > Cingulata > Dasypodidae > Dasypus > Dasypus novemcinctus. The sequence goes on along the minus strand of NC_080684.1, from coordinate 81,486,601 downwards.
TCACTGTGTTATATAATGCTATGCCTTGTCCAATCTGTTCAAAGTGTACATTCAGTGACTTTCATTGTCATCGCAGAATTGTGCTGTTTACCACCTCAGTGTTATTTTAGGATGTTTTCATTACTCCAAAAGGAAAACTGCCATACCTCCTTATATCCCAATATTGTTGCCCCTTGGAATTGGTATAATATCTTCTTTGCCATTGCTGTAAAAATACTATAATATTACTGTTAACTAAGGTCCATAAGTTACATTAGTTGTAATTTTTCCATGTATAACCATATTCTTAACATTTTGTAAAAGAAGCACATTCTTTTTTTTTCACTTTATTTTTTTTGTCTTTATTTAACATTACATTAAAAAAATATGAGGTCCTCATATGCCCCCATCCCCCTCACCCCACTCCTCCCCCCATAATAACAATCTCCTCCACTATCATGAGACATTCATTGCATTTGGTGAATACATCTCTGAGCACCGCTGCACCTCATGGTCAATGGTCCACATCATAGCCCTCACTCTCCCACATTCCACCCAGTGGGCCATGCGAGGACATACAATGTCCTGTAACTGTCCCTGCAGCACCACCCAGGACAACTCCAAGTCCCGAAAACGCCCCCACATCTCATCTCTTCCTCCCATTCCCTACCCCCAGCAGCCACCATGGCCACTTTCTCCACACCAATACCACATTTTCTTTGATTACTAATCACAATAGTTCATGAACAGAATATCAGTAAGTCCACTCTAATCCATACGCTATTCCTCCATCCTGTGGACCCTGGAATGGTTGTGTCCACTCCACATCTATATCAAGAGAGGGCTTAGATTCCACATGGATGCTGGATGCAATCCTCCTGCTTTCAGTTGTAGGCACTCTTGGTTCCCTGGTGTGGTGGTTGACCTTCTTCAACTCCATGTTAGCTGAGTGGGGTAAGTCCAATAAACCAGAGTGTAGGAGCTGAAGTCTGTTGAGGTTCAGAGCCTGGCTATCACATGGTCAGTCCAGAGATTCAGGTCCCCTGGGTATATATTAAACCCCAGCACCAACTACAGTTCCGGTAAAAGTAACAGGAGAAGCTTGTGAACAAAGATCACATCTGAGTCCAGCTCCATCACACAGAAACACAAACTCCAAAGTAGGGCCAACTGACATGGCACTGAACTCCATCTGCCAGGACCATAGTACCTGTGGGTCTCTGTAGCCCTCAGAAGAACCAATACACGGGGTTGTATCTACTTTATCTGTCTCTGGGATTCTGTTCAGGTGTGCTTAAGGGCAACCCCTCTGATAACCTCTTGGCTCTTTTTGGAGACTCATAGCCATAAAAACTCATTTGTCCTTTCCATTTCCCCCTTTGATTCAGATCAAAAAGCATTTTTAACTCCTGGTATTATATGTAGATTGAGATATTCTGCTGGTCCAAGTTGACCCTTTTATTCAAGGTCATTTTCTAGTTACATCATCAGCTGGTACTTGGTTGTAATCCCTTGGTGCCAGGGAGGCTCAATGCAGGGAGTCATGTCCCACATTGGGGGAAAGGCAATGCATTTATATGCTGAGTTTGGAGAAGCACATTCTTATATACTACTAACCATAATCTGCATCCACCACCAAAATCACTGTTATATAGTCTCTAGATTATCCTCTAGCTTCCTTTCAATTGATACATATTCACAGACTACATCTTTCAGCCAGAATCACATTTATAAAGCAGCAGTGTTAGTTATACTCACTCTAATATGTTACCATCAACTCTATTCATTTCCACACTTTTACACACTAAACCTTATAAAAAATTCTGCATACATTAATCATCAGCTCCCATTCTCAAACCACATTCTATCTCCTAGAAACCTATACTCTAGCGTTTACCTCCATAAGCTTACACATCATTTTTAGTTCATATTAGTGAGACCATACTATAGTTGTCCTTTTGTATCTGGCTTGTTTCACTCAGCATAATATCCTCAAGATTCATCAATATTGTCATTTGTATCCTGATATCATTTCTTCTTACAGCTGAACAGTATTCCATTGTGTATATATACTACATTTTGTTTATCCATTCATTGGTTGATAGACACATGGATTGCTTCTACATTTCAGCAATTGTGAATAAGGGTGCTGCGAACATCAGTGTGCAAATGTCAGCTCGGGTCCTTGCTTTCAGTTTTTCTGACTATATTCCTAGTAACAGGACTGCTGGATCGTACAGCAGGTCTGTATTTAGCTTCTTGAGGAACCACCAAACTGTTGGCCACTGAGGCAGCACCATTCTGCATTCCCACCAACCGTGAAGGAGTGTGCCGGTATCTCTACATCTTCTCTGGCACTTGTAGTTTTCTGGTTTTTTTTGTTTTTTTTTTTAAAGAATGGCCATTCATAAGGTTTGAAATGATATCTCATTGTACTTTTGGTCTGGATTTTTCTAATAGCTAGTGATGTTGAACATTTTTTCATGTGTTTTTTGGCCATTTGTATTACTTCTTTGGAAAACGTCTATTTGAGTCTTGCCCATTTTAAATATATACATATATTTATTTACTCCCCGCACCCCTCCGCCCCTCACTGTTGCACCACCTCAGCTCCCTGGTCTGTTGCATCTCTTATTGTCCTCCTCTATGTCTCTTTTTGTTGTTTCATCTTGCTGCACCAGCACTCCACTCAGGCCAGCTCGCCACGTGGACTGGTTTGCCTTCACCAGGAGGCCTCAGGAATCAAACCCTGGACCTCCCATATGGTAGACGGGAGTCCAATCACTTGGGCCGCATCTGCTTCTATTTTTATTAGAGAATTTGTGAGCTTACAAGACAATCATGCATAACATGCTAAATTTTCATACATCACCCTTCCGCCAATACTTGCATTGTTGTGGAACATTTATTAAAGTTTGTGAAAGAACATCATCAAAATATAGCTACTAACTATGGTCTAAAACTTACGTTTGCTATATTTTCCATACACATCCCTATTATTACCACCATGTACTAGTATTGTACATTTGTTATTTGTTATGAGAGAACATTCTTATAGTTGTACTGTTAAAATCAGTCCCTCATCCATTACATGGTTCACTGTGTTATACTGTTCCATGCCTTGTGCACTTTGGATGGATTGTACATAGCAGAACTTTTTCTTTTTTTTAGTTGCCAGGGCAGGGGATTGAACCCAGGACCTCATATGTGGGAAGCTGGTGCTCAACCACTGAGCTACATTGGCTTTCCTGAGTTGGTTTTTTCATTTGTTTTGTTTGTTGCTTTTGTTTTGTTTTGTTTTGTTTTTCAGGAGGCACCAGGAACTGAACCTGGGACTTCCCATATGGGAGGCAGATGCTCAACCACTTGAGCTACACTGGCTCCCCAACTCTTTAAGATATGAATTTGAATATCTTCTGATGGGGCAAACACTGTCCAATTCAACCAGACCCCACCTCTTCCTATTGTTTCAGGCAGATCAGCTTCATCGGTTTACATTACCATCCAGGTCTGTGAAAGAATTTCTGTGGGTCAGCCTGATAACATCATCCATGCATTAAGCAAATTTAATGTATGAGTTGTCAGCTCTCAGAGTCTAGAGGTGAAAATCAGGAGGCAGGATATAGGATTAAGCCATTGAGATTTTAGTGCAAATTTTATTCACATATCTAGAGCTGGAGAAAAAAATCATTACTCCAGTGACGCTAAATGATTATAAGTAAGAATTTTTTAAAAATTCCAACCCCAAATAAATGAGCAGAATCTGAAAAAACTGTAATTCCTTTCCTCATGAAACAAAACAGTGTACATTTTGGTCCATGTACCTGGATGAGGGAGAGAAGCCACTAATTTTTGCAGGTAATAGGTAGGTTAACAAGAAAAAGAAAATTAGGAAAAAGAAAGGCTGTTAGATGTTCAAAGTAACTGGAATGTTCAGATGATATCAGACAGCAGATTCAAGTAAGGCCACATTATGAAGGCCATAGAGTCCTCTCTTGATCTCTCCCAGTTTCTCTGAAAGTTTTCAGGATAGTGGTAGTATTCATTCAATCATTTGTTCATTTAAAAAATATTTATCAAGCATCCACTCTGAGTTCTGGGTATTGGAATCTATCATGAAACTTAACAGACAAAATCCCCTCATCTAGTAGGAAAAGCTAGACCATAACACAAACACACACATATATAACAGTTTCAGAAAGTTTTACAAGTTCTAAAGAAAATCATGGGGCAAGATTGTGGAGCCCGCCTAGGGCTTTCAAAAAGGGAGGGAATTTACATTATAGGCTGTTTTAGTTTGCTAAAAAGCTACCAAGACAGTATGTCATAAATAGGTTGGCTTTTACAATGGGGATTTATTAATTTATAAGCTTACAGTCCCAGGGCCATGAAAGTGTCCAAATCAGGGCATGATCAGGAGATGCTTTCACCCCAAGCTGTGGCTGTGGGCAATCAGGCACATGGCAGCATCTGTTCCCCTCTTCCCTCTCCTCTGGGCCTCATTGCTTTCAGTTTCTGGCTTCAGTGGCTCCTCTCAGTTTCTGTGTTCTGTTGATTTCAGCTTCTGGCTCTCAGGGCCTTCTTTCTCAGCTTCTGGGCATTTCTCACTGAGTTACTGTGTGTCTTTGCTTGTTTCTCCCACTTATAAAGGACTCCAGTATGAGGATTAACACCCATTTTGGGTCATGCAATCTAATCAAAGGCCCTTAACTGAAGTAATTTAATCAAAAAATCCTACCTACAATGAGTTTTACACACTCAGGAATGAATTAACTTAAGAATAAACTTTTCTGGGGTCCAGAAAAGACTCAAATCACCACACAGACCAACACTCAGAATTCAGCATTCAGGCTCCTGTTCTTAAAGTGCCCCTCATTTCTGCTGCTCAGGGCTCAACTCTTACCAGTTGTCTTGACTTCCATTTCCTCCAATTCTCCTCCTCCTCATCTGTTCCCTTGCACACACCCCTATTCCTATTTATTATATCCTTAAATAGTCTAGCTCTATTTTATTTTCACTCTATGCAAACCTAGCCTCCCAGGTTCTTAACTTCCAACCTTAGGGTGTTTAACAAGTTAGCTTTGCACACAAAGACAGGTCCCTCTCTCCCTAAAAGTAAGTCTGGGACGAGATGCAAAAAAAAAAAAAAAAATTAACTGCCAAGGAACTAGACAAGAAAATCCCAACTACTTACTGTGGCCTCTGAACCATCAACCATTGGGCTCGTCTATAGCTATTACCAGTCTCTCCCAGAATGGCTTCTAGCTTGCCTCCAAGGCCACTAGGGCCTTTGCACTTGCTGTTATTTCTACCTGGGCTGACTCTTTGCCCTACTTTAATTCTTAGTGACAATGCCACCTCTTTAAAGGTATCTTTCCCAGCCACCTAACTTTTCCTACCCTCCAGCCAGTCACACTCTAACAGACAGAGTGAGCCAGAGAATAAATATCTTAGGCTTTGCACCATTTGATTTCTGTCACAACTATTCACCTGGGCTGTTGTAGCATGAAAGCTGTTGTAGATAATACATGAACAAATGGGTTTGACTGTATTCCAATAAAGCTTTATTTATAAAAATAGGCAGTCAGCCCTTGGGTTGTAGTTTGCCTCTTGCTGTTTTATCACATCACCCTGTTTATTTCCTGGCTCCTTTCCCAAATGGTTCTTTTTATCTGTTTACTTGTTTCTTTCTGTCTTCCCTCTGTAAAGTGTAAACTTTCTGAAAGGAAAGAGCTTATCCTTCCCACTCCCTACTGTGAACCAATACTTAGAATAGTGAATAGCACATAATTAATGCTCAATAAATACTTGTGAAATGAATACATGAATGCATTGTAATGTAGTATGTGACACGTTATAAAAGCTTAGCATGGGGTTTTGGGGCAAATAGAAGAGAGGACTGTCCCTCTCTTGGACATAGTGCCATTTCTGCACCCATCACCCTTACCCAACCAAAAAATGTACAGCAAATTACTAAACTATTCTGAATCCATAGTTCATCTCTAGTCTCTTTGACTAGTCTAGTCTTTAAATGTCTGTACTGAGCCATTGTGGTCTATCTGGAAAGCAAACAGAAAGAAGGCCATTATATTGTATGGTACTGTTTGCACCGTGACTTTTTTCACTCATGCGGTAAGAATTTTGCTCGATAGCATTTTATAGGAAATGAGAGAAATATTTCCACATTCAATTTTTGCTAAGGACATGATGTGTATTCTAGAACAAAATATGTATGCAGCTATCTAAGAAGAAAATGCCTTCTTTCATAAACAAGAAAATAATTTTAGAAAAAACTACCAACGAATAGAACCATTCACTTAAGAGTTGCAACAAGTAATTTTAGTTGTAAGTACTAAAGATAATGAACTGCTTCTCTTATGCTTTTCCTGGAAATTGCGAAATCATTATGGTTTCGGTAGTAACTAATGGTCTAAGACCACGGGGTTTGGCAAATGAGTCTTTTACAGCTCAGTGACTCTTTGAACGCAGGCTAGACCATTCTGGTATTTAAGAATTACCCATGGCCTTTTAAATTGAGTAAATAGGTCTATAATAATTAAAATACTGTATACGCCAGTGACACAATTCCTGAGTTTTAAGAGATCATCTTTATTCCTAAGGGAAGGAAATGAGGTGTTGCCTTCTTAGGAAAGCCCTGTTTACATCTAGATGCTTCTCGACAAGCTGGTGGAAGAGCCTCATCCACAAGCCCATGAACCCTCACCTGCCCCTATCTGCAGTTCCCCAGAAGTTACTAGGAAGGGAGCACTGCAAGGCAACAGTTGGGTTCTTTTGGATGCTCCTTTCTGGGGCTTTACACGTCAGAGAGAAGTGCTTGCTCTTCCTGAGTCAGAGTTCAGCAACATGTCACCCTCTGCAAAGCTCTCAATGCTTCAGGGAAATAAAAAGTGGTTTCTATTTTTAAGTGATTGGAGACACCTACTCTACATATAGGAATGCCTTCCTTCTCCTCACTCTTTGGTAGTTATTCCATTTTCACAAGAGAAAATTGTTATTACCATCTCTTCTGGGGAAAGAAAGTGTCAAATGCAGCAATCTTTATACATAACTATCTTAACACTGGGAAGCAAATAGTCATTGGGGGAAATTTTCTGTTGCTTAAAATTTTTTTTTTAAAGAAGCAAAGCTATATTATTAATTATAGCTCTGAAATAATTTTTTTTGACCTTCCACTAAGGCTATATGAGAACAGTGGACTAAGGTATAACAAAATGGCACTGAATGGAGGTCAGGCAGCAAGGTCACTTTCTACCTTGTCCAAGTTTAATTAGTTGTACCTCTAAGAGCTGAGAGAAACTACTTCGACAACAATAAATTGAATTGCAGGAAATGATAAAAAAAATATCCTTTACAGAGACACTTTCAAGAAGACATAGCCTAAAAAAGGATGCAGTTCATTTTTGGTTGACTGGGGAATGTCATATCCTAAAGGACAGGGTTTGTGCCTTTTTTCCATTAATCCCAGAGTGCACCGAGCTTGCTGGATAAAGGTTCAAGCAATCCATAGCATCACAACACTGAAGGAAGCTCCAGGGGCCAAAGCCTAGAATCCCTTGCCTATAGGAAGTACCCAACTTGAAACATTACATTTTTTGAAAGGTAGATTCTTATATCTTTCCTCACAAGAATCCAGAACAAGACATTCCAAAAATTTTCCTGAAAAGCCAGAGGTTCTTCTAATATTTCATTAGAATCCTTCTTAACCTGTCAAATATAGGAGCAGAGCACAGCTACTTAAAATCATTCAAATAGCATCCCTTTGTTCCCGTGAAGGAGGTGATTAAGGTCTTTCTCTCCCCAGGGTTCTCAGCCACTGGGAGAAAAACCTAGTTCTTTCAACATTTCTTCTCCAGACTGTTCCCCAAACCATTAATAACTTTTTGTTAAAATGATGCCTTAGAGGTCTCCTCCAAGTTCTCCCCATCACCCTTCCAGTTTTAGATTTATGCTTCTCAAAGATCTCCTAAGGCTTGAAAGCAGAGGCTTTTAACATCCATCCCTTCTTGTTTTAAGCAGGATCCTTTCTTCTGAAGAACTTTTCTTCTTGTCCAGGATACCGTAGAGTGACAGTCGTGATTTGCTGGGGATTGAGGGGGTGCCTGGGACCCAGGAAAATCTGGAGCAAACCAGGATGAGATAGTCACCCTACAAATAAAAGCCTGCTCTGGCTGGAGGTGGGATGGGGTCCTAGGCCCCCATTACTCTTCTTCCACCTTTGCCTCCTTGAGCGGTCCCTGAACCACTTTGACTGAACTCCCAAGGCTACAAAGAGCCTAGACTATAAATCAGGATCTACAAAATATTGGGAAGAGTGCCAAGTATAAGCTGAGTTTCTCTGCAGCAGCACTTTTTAAAAATATATATTTGAAAATTTATTTAGATTACATAAAATGTTACATAAAAAAATATAAGGGATTTCCATATGCCCCACTCCCCACACCTCCCACTTTTCCCCACATTAACAATTTCTTTCATTGGTGTGGTACATTCATTGCAATTAATGAACACATTTTGGAGCACTGCCATGAAAAGCATGGATTACAGTTTACGTTGTAGTTTACACTCTCTCCTACTCAATTCTGTAGGTTATGGCAGGATATATAATGTCCTGTATCTGTCATTGCAAAGTCATTCAGGACAATTCCAAGTCCTGAAAATGCCCCCATGTTACACCTCTTTTACCTTTTGCCTGACTTTAGCACCTCCAGGGGCCACTGTTTCCACATCAATTATATAATTTCTTCCATTGCTAGAATCACAATAAGTCTATAGTAGAATACCAATAAGTCCACTCTATTCCATATTTTATTCCCTAATCTTGAGCACTCTGGGATGGTGATGTCACTCCACCTCTAATTGAGGGGGAACTTCGATCCCACATGGCTGATGGATGGGACTCTCTTGCTTGTAGTTGTAGAGTCTCTCAGTTCCTTGGTGTACTGATTGTCCATCCTCACCTCCTTGTTAGTTGTCCTGGGTGAGTCCAATGAACTGGAGAGTAGGTATTGCAACTCAGTTGAGATTCAGGGCCCAGCTGGCACATGGACAGCTCACAGATTCAAGACTCTTGGATGTATACCTAACAACTCCAGCACCAACGATAGGTTGAAATAAAAGGGACAGATGAGGCATGTGTAGAGAAATCACATCTGAGTCTAACTCTGTCACATTTGGGAGCACAAATTCCAAAGCAGGGCCCACTGGCAAGGCACCAAACTCTGGAGCTATCTGCCATGACCATAGGACCTGGGTGTCTCCAGAGCTCTCAGGACCCCCACTATTGGGGTAATAGTACTGTGGCTGTCGATGAGATCCTGCTGAGATGTGTATAAGTGTTACCTCTCTGATGACATCCCAACTCACTTTGAAGTCTTTAAACCATATAAACTCACTCATCTTTACATTTCCCCCCTTTTACTCAAGGTCGTTTTCCAGTTGCATCACCAGCCGGAGCTTGGTAGTAATTCCTCAGTGATTACTCCCAGGGAGGCTGGTCCCTGGGAGTCATACCCATGCTGGGGTGAATGTAATGCATTTATATGCTGAGTTTGGCTTAGAGATAGGCCACATTTGAGCAACATGGAGGCTCTCAGGAGGTAACTCTTAGGCACCTACAAACAGTAGGCTTAGTTACAATTTGAACAGCAAAGGCTCATAAGCATAGTCTTCAATATTGAGAGCCCATCAATGGACCATCCTTCTTCACTAGTCATTGCGCCTGTACTTGGAGGATTGTTATTGTTCCAGTACTGAATGTGACAGAGCTCGCCAGGATGGGAATTCGATATTCTTTCAGTTGTTGTATGAATCTCTACTCAAGTGGCAATGCCCCATGAACATTTATTTATATATCTTATATGTATGGCCATGTGAACTTCCTCCTATGTGTCCCCCATCACTGACACACCAATGATCCTCTCCTGCCATAGTTGTGATCCAAAATTCTGTGATCCAAAATTTCTTTTAAAACGAAGCCAAGATGCTGGGGTTTGGTGTATGCTCACAGGACTTGAATCTCTGGACTGTCCATGTGACAGCCAGGCTCTGAGCCTCAACAGACTTGCAACTCCTACCCTCTGGTTTATTCAACTTACCCCTCTGGATTACTGGACTTACCCAGCCAGCTAACAGGGAGTAAAGAAGGTCAACCACCACACCAAGGAGCCAAGAGTGCCTACAACTGCAAGCAGGAGAATTGCATACATCATCCATGTGGAATTTAAGCCCCCTCTTGATATAGAGGTGGAGTGGACATAACCATCCCAGGGTCCACAGGATGGAGGAATAGAGTATGCATTAGAGTGGACTTCCTGATATTCTATTCTGGAACTATTGTGATTAGTAATGGAAGAAAATGTAGCACTGATGTAGACAAAGTGGCCACGGTAGCTGCTGAGGGTAGGGAGAGGGAAGAAGATACGTGATGTGGGGGCATTTTCAGGACTTGGAGTTGTCCTGGGTGGTACTGCAGGGACAGATGCTGGACATTGTATGTCCTGCCATGGTCCACTGGGTGGACTGGGGGAAAGTGTAAACTATAATGTAAACGATTACCCACGTGGTGCAGCAGTGCTCAAAAATGTATTCACCAAATGCAATGAATATCCCATGGTTATTGACATGGGAGGAGTGGGGTAAGGGGGGTGGGGGGTATATGGGGAACCTCATATTTTCTTAATGTAACATTGTAAAGACAAAAAAATGAAGCCAAGACTATCACTAAATACAATTAACAGGAAAATGAAATAATAATGATAGGTTAAGAAATAAAAGGCACAATAATTTAGAAAAACTAGAACTTAAAGTAAAAAAATTGGGGTATTAAAAAAATAATAAAAAAAAATTTTTTGGACATTTTGCCTTTCATCACTGTAATATCTGTTGTCCTGTATGTACAGTGGCATTTTCTTCCATTTCTTCCCCAGTATCTGATTTTTTTCATTTTGTCTTCAAAGAACTTTAGGTCACAGTAAGTCACATACAGAATATAGGGGACTCCCATATACCCAACATCCTCCCCCTTCCTCTCCCTTTCCTTATTAATAACCTTTTTACATGTGGATGGTATATTTGTTACAACTGATGATGTACAAATATTGAACATATTGAACATATTGAACAAATACTGAACATAGCTACTAACCATGGTCAGTAGTTTACATTATGGTTTACATTTTAGACCATACACTTTTATAAATTTTTGATGAAATTTAACATGGCCTGTATCCATTGCACGATAATGAAGAATACTTCCATTGCCCCCTAAACAACCCCTTTTCCATCTATTCTATTCCTCCCTCCCCTTCCCCTCCGGCCCACAGCAACCAACAGGTTTCATTCCTTGAAGGGCAAGCTTCACAGATACTTGCAGCAGCATTTTTGATGGCATTTGTGGTAGGCTAATTCTTTGTTGTTGAGGGCTGCCCTGTGTGTTTTGGGATGTTTTGCAGCATCCCTGGTCTCTCTCCACTGGATGCCAGTAGGACCCCCATTCCCAGTTGCAACAACCAAAAATATTCTTGGATGTTGTCAAATTCCCACCTTGAGACCCTGAGAACCACTGGTATAGAGTGATAATCCTACAATCTTTTCCAGGTTGCAATCTAGTAAGTAGGCCATAAAATCAATGTATTTGGGCGGGGGGGGGAAGCCGAATAGAAGAAAATAAAAATTGCATCTCACATGCAGTAAGTATTGTTTTGTCAAACCTGTTTCAAATTTATACATATGTGTACGTATGGATACTAGATCACAAGAGTCATGGTCAAAAAAGTTTGAAAACACCTGTAGTAGTGTCTGTCCAACATATTTACACATCTTAATCCACATCAGGGCACCTTCAAGCTCTCCCTTTCCCCACCCACCCCACCTTGCCTCAGATACCCAGTTGCCACGCAATACCACCATGGCTTTCATTGACAAAATTTGAACTATCCTACATGAATTACCTATAAATTCTCTCCTTGTTTGCATGTACCCATGTCTCCAAATTGTTGAGGCCACCTTGAACTTGATTTAAGTTCACAAAAGCAGGTATGACTGACACATTTAAAATGAACATATTTTCTGACATTTATTAAGCTGCTCACTGGGATTGAGGTGGCTCTGAGACACATCCTCCCCAGGTGTAAATTTCGCCTACCTGGTAATACCATTCTTCTGCACCCCGTCAAACTCCGTGGGTATGGCAGGGGCTCAAATTCAGGTCATTCCTCACATGGGGCTTCATTTTACTGCCTTTCTCTGAGCTCACTGCTATTTGGAGAAGTTAGTCCATCCACGATGTTTTGATTTAAATCAAGGTCGTTCAGCGTGTAGCTGATTTTCTCCTATTATGCACGGACCACACCTCACAGATACAGCCGATGATAAAACCAGCACCCAGGGGACCCTGGCAGAGTGCTTAGTTAAGAAAGTAGCTGACATTTTTGTCTTTCTGAAGCAGTGAGGACTGAGGGCCTGCTAGATTTGTAGGCCTTGAACAGGGATCATTTGGGCCATTAAAAAGAAATTATGGTGGGTTTGATTTTTAGTGGAAATAAACCTTGCCAGTAGTCCATCAAAGATAATTTGTCTTGGTCCTCCATTTACTTATGGTCAAGAAGTAAAAGTCAGAAAAATAGAAGGATTTGTGTTTTTCAGAGGTTGCTGAGCATAATCAGCCTGGGCTGGTGTGACCTCAAGGTCAGGGAATAGGAATTCTCTGGAGCTAGTTCCTTCTCCACAATTGTAGTACTGGCTGTGAGGTGGGATCAGGGTACAGCCCCCACATCCCTCTTCTTATCTATAGTCTGCTGTAAATATCTTCCCCACCACCATACACAAATATACACATACCTGCTCCCTCCACTACATAAAAACACAAGCACATATATGCATAGTATTTAAATATATACAAGCACAGACTACGTGCACACACACATACTACACACCCCGCGCACACACCAATCTGGACATTTTGATTTCTATTAATTATCCTTCTATTCTTTTGTTGCTAAAAGGCCTCCTAAGACTAATGAGAATATTAGAAAATAAGATATCTTTTTTACCAATCCCTCCCTCCCCACCTACTTTTTTGCTGTGAGGAAATGAGTTGAAGAAGTTTAAAGCACATGTCCTAGGTCACCTTTTACTAGTAGCAATTTTGAGAGCAGATCCTAGATTTTCTGCTTCCCAGCCGGAGGTCTTCACCACAGAACTTTTCAAACTTGCATATGCATAGCTAAAATGCAGGCTCTGAGGGATGCAAAAGGTGTGGTCCAGGATTCTTTACTGGTAACAAACCCCCCGGGTGAGACCAAGGCTGCTGCAGACCAAATTGTGAAGAGCAGACTTTACAAGAAAGCAGTGTCTCAAGTCTGGCCCATCATCAGAATTCATCTCAGAACTACTGGTCATCAGAATTTCCAGGGATGGGACCCAGGAATTCGTTTGTTTTCTTAAAGCAAGATCAGTGAGGTGAACAAACTACTGCTGCATATCCCTTGGCCTTTTTTTTTAATTAGAGAAATTGTGGGTTTATAGAACAATCATGTTCAACATACAAAAGATTCCCATATACCACCCTATTATTAACATCTTGCATTGGTGTGATATATTTGTTATAATTGATGAAAGCACACTTTTCTAATTATACTACTCACTATAGTCCATAACTTAACTTAGGGTTCACTGGGTTGTGCAGTTCCACAGATTTTTTTTTTTTATATTTTAGCAACATATATACAACCAAAAACTTCCCCTTTCAACCACATTCAACGATATAATTCAGAATGTTAATTACATTCACAATATTGTACTACCACTGTCACCATCCAGAACCAAAACAGTTTCATTGTCCCAATTAGAAACTGTATTTTAATCCTTAGCTCCCTATTTCCTACCTTCACCCTGTCCCCTGATAACCTATATTCTAGACCCTGACTCTATGAATTTGCTTATTCTCATTATTTCATATCAGTGAGATCACACAATATTTGTCCTTTTGTGTCTGGCTTATTTCACACCGCCTGATATCTTCCAGGTTCATCTATATTGTTGCATGTATCAGAACTTCATTCCTCTATATGACTGAATAATATGACATTGTGTGTATGTTGCACATTTTGTTTATCAATTCATTGGTTGAGGAACACTTGAGTTGCTTCCATCCACTGCCTTTTGATTGGATTTTCACAAGATGGAAAGCAAGAGGAGAAAACGAAGTTCTGGAATTAAGCAGCGTGGACAGACATAATGGTGCCGAGGCCCTGGGATTCCTGCCCTAACTGGTTGTGAGAGTTGATAACCATAACAGCAAAGTTGGGTGAGCACGTTGAGCTCTGTTTTGGGGAAGAGGGTGGCAAGAAATGAATAAAGGAAGGCAAAGGAGGAGGTGGCAGAGATTCTAAATCCTATTAGAAATCTACTGTCAGCAACACACAGCCGACTTCGAGTTTCTAGGCGCACAAACAAGATCACTAATAGAGTGAGATTTCCATTCCATGTTGGGAATTGAAGAATTCAGAAATGATAATAGATACTCAAACCAGGGCCAGGAGATAGCACAGATGTGAGCCTCCCAGGATATGGGCAAATTTCCATATCAACCTTGTGAGTGCTACCACAGCAACAAGGACTTGTTATCAGATTTGATGTCAGCTTCTGGATTAAGGCTAAATAAGGCAATGTTTGCCAGTAGGATGCTCTTAACCACACTTAAATCTCCTACCCATAGCGCTGACTTTGAGAGGTTATGGTTTATGCCTGGGGTGAGGTTCAAAGTTACACGCCCTATGGATGCGCGATAAATACTGTTGTCTATCTGATTTAACCTCACCATGAAAGCTGAGCTCCTCTGCATTTTCTATAATCTTGTCAGATACGTTGGAACCAAAGAAGAGCCAGGACGGGGGATTTCTCCCATCTCTATTTCTCTGCAAGAACTCCCTGCACTGCTTATAAATATGCTGATCAAAACCTACATCAAAGAGAAAATGCATTTCCATATTTCCAGTTTCCTTTATGATCAGAGTATGGATCAGAGAGAAAACACAGCTCCACATTCCCATTTTTTCTTTTCGTTTCTGATTTGAAGGTCAGAAGAAAACTCACACGTGGGAATAGAACAAGCAAGCAAAGTCCATTTGGGGGCAAAATCCACATGAGCTCAAGATACAGGTATTTTCATATTCTTTCCCCAGCTGTACTTACTGGGATTAGAAAATGTCTTAATTCCTTTACTTAATATATTCTACTTTTTAAAAAGGTGATAATAAGCCATCTTGACACTCTGATATTTCAGAGGAAAAGTATTATAAGCTTTACCATAGTACATGATGATAAATTAAACTTTACTCACAATGCCTAATTTTAAAATAATATTTTTGGATTTCAATTGCACCTTAGCTATGACTCAGAGATGAAAATGAATTTGCTCCTCTTAATTGAAAATGTGCTAATATCCATCTTAAAACGAACTCACTTCCTTGGTTGTTTAATTGATAACTAGGTTAAGTTTGAAAATATTAATTGTTGACTTTTCCCTTAATATTTTTATGTCCTTTCTTTTTGTTTTAGTTTTACAAACCCAGAAGTAAGATCCCATGCTGTGCACATAAGTAATCTTCCTAACAACTTAGTGTGAATTAAAGAAATTGAAGTGTGCTATTGTTTTTGCTTGAACAGCTTACCTAGGATTATAATATTAATGTTTCTGCCTTTCTTTTGTGGAGGTGCTATTGACCCTAAAACAATCTTATTACACATTCTAAAGGAAGTGCCTACACAGAAAACAAATAAGCTATTTTACTTCACAGCTCCAATTAGATAAAGGGATTCAGAATACATTTCAATATATTAAACAATTTAGTATTGACTATAATGAACTAAAACTAAAATAAATAAAATTCCTTAATATCTGAAAAGTAATTATTCATCCCATTATTAAAGGGATTGCTCAACACATCTTGCTAATTAAAAAAAAAAATCAGGAAGAAAGTTGCCACAGAAATCTAAGTTCTTTAGCTTTATATGGATCAGCTGTGCCATCGCATCTCCTCATCACTTCCTGAGCCTTCAAGAAAATGAGGGTATTGAATCAGATGGCATCTGAGAGCCTTCTCAGTTCTGCCATTCTATAATTTTGTGCTAATTTAGTCCTGAAATATTCATAAAAATTTCCTTATAGTTATTTGGTACTGTGGATTTTACTTTTGAAAGCCAGAATTGAGCTTGCTCAAATTTCTTGGTGATGTCAAAAAATATCTCCAACTTTCACAAGGAGATTTTGCAACTTTCATCAGGGGCTCAGAGCAGAAACTTCCAGATTCTGCAAGCACTATCAGTTATTCCTTTTTCTGAACTTAAAGAGAATTCTCTTGCTTGAAGTTGTTTCACAGGCACAAGGTGGAGTCTCAACACTGAATGACAGTCCCAACAAAACTACCTTGCACCTTCCTCACCTCCCTCCACCGCCCAGCAAGCATCCTGTTCCCCCTTCCTCAGCACAAGTAGCAGCACCTTAATCCTTTTGATCTTTCAACTCCCAGTTCTTCTCATGTCACTCACCAATGATAAATTTCTTTCTTGAACTCACCCCTTCTTATGTGTATAGCTTTCAGTATCATTATCACTTCATTGCTAAGTAGTTTCCTTGGGACAAACACATACACAAACTTAAACAAGTTTAATGTCCACATGGTAAAAGACACAACTTGATGGCTTTTGATTAACTGTTTATGGCTTCGTTAATTTCAGATATTCACCAATGTAACCACCACCCAAATCAAGACAGAGAACCTTTCCAGTGCCCCTGAAAGCTACCTAACAATCCCCCCAGCCCCTGTGACTCGGTTTTCACAATTCCAAACCTCCCAACTATGCTTGAGGAAAGAATCTTTCCCACACAACATTTTTTCATGTCTTTGACTCCTGAGATAGTTTTGGTTTTCCACATCCTCTTCATTGCTTCAGATGATTAAGTGATTCTTAGCCTATTCCAACGTTCTCACTTCTTTTTGTCCAGAGCAGGTTCTGCGCTTAAAACACAAGTAGCAAACATTACACTGCTAGGATAGGCTATCTTTTGTCTTCGCACTTAGTAGTCACTATCTTGCTCAATGCCCACGTACAACTTGTTTCTGATGACTCTGCTAATGTCTCTTTCAACGCTCTGTCTACTCAAAACCCACTCCTTCAGAAAGCCTTTCTGAAAATAACAAGTGCCAGCTGTATGCCATGTCACATGCAGAGAAATGGGAGAGATGACAAGGCTCACTTAGACAATTCAGGAGGAGGCAGCACATCCAAGAACAATTCTAGACAGTAATGGAGGGTGATCACCTCCATGTTTACAAATAAGTTTACAAAGAAAGTTCCAGATGTTAAACATGGTGCTTGGAACTATGCAGAAAGTAAATGGCAGAGGCAGGGTTTTTTGGTTTTGTTTCGTTTGAACTCTGAAGCCTGCATACTTTCCCCTTTTCATCCCTGCAGTGCTTTCATTCATTTATTTAACAGATATTCATTGAGCTCATTTTAAGTACCCGGAACACGGAAATGAAGCAAACAGACAAAATGTCTGCTCTTTGGGAGCTCACATTCTCATTGGGAAATAGAATGGTCAGAGTGAGACCGTGATTGGAGAAGACGAGGGCTCCATAGGTAGTTATCTGGGGCAGTTATATGGAGGCAGGAGCCAGTACAAAAGCCCTGAGGTAAGGCTAGTGAGCTGGTCAATGTGGCTGGGATGGGATGAGTGGGGGAGAGAGGGAGACAGCAGCAGAAGAACGGTTACAAAAGGGGTCGGGAGAGCAAAAAGGTACTACTGTCCAGACTGCTTAGGTCCCTGTAAATCCCTGAGAGGATGTGGCTCTTCTCTATAAGTATGACTAACAAATGCTGTGTGTTGTGTTTACAATATTGTTAGAAATTCAAATGTACTTTATGTTATCGTCCATTTCCCAGCAAAATTATGAGCTTATTGAGGACAGAAATCATTTATTATATTTCTTTGGTATTTCTCTTATATTCTAAACTACCACACCAAAGAGGGCAAAGGTACCATCAAGCTCCATCTCGATGCCAAATACTGACATGGCATCTTAATATCTTAAACTGGAACCTTAAATAATTTATTCAGTTTCAGAAGTGTTTCCACATATCTATTAAAATTTTTTCAGCTGCACTCACAGTTATAATCATTGAGTTCATCAAAAACCATGAAAGCCTACCATTCTTCTCCACAGAAAATGTCTCCATTACATCAACAACCGTGTACATTTTATTATGAACAACACACATCAACAAGGGACAGTGATATTGTAAGTATGTGATATGAGTTCTAAAATATACTACCAGAAATAAGAAGAAAATATGATGTTTATTTCTCAACAGCCATTAATGGCATGGCTATAGATTGTGAGAACACATTGCACTAATTGCCAACACACTGTGCCAGTCCAAACACCAAATATAATGCATCCTGGATATAAGCATCTGAGGCAGAATTTCTTAAGTGTAGTCCATGGATCACAAATTATTCATTTGTTATTCAATAAATATTTAATGAGATCCTACTATATACACCAGAATTGGAAATAGAATGGTAAGCAAAAATAGACATAGTTGATGCCATTATGAAGCTTCATTAATTAAATTGTCATACAGATGCCATTGTGACAAGACGTAGACAAAAGGTGCATATGCCATGAGATCCTAAAAAGGGGGAATTAGATCAGTCACTGGAAGTTTATCTAAGAAAGCAAAACTGGAGCTGCAATCTGTAGGATGAGTAGGGGAGTGAATAAGCAAAAGTGGAGGGAACAGCATTCCAGAGAGGGGCAATAGACTGTGCAAAGGGCCTGTGGTAGGAAGAACATGGTAAGAACCTAGGGATCATCAGTGATGTCACCACATTCTTCTAAAGGAAAATGGGTATAAGGAAACCAAGGCAAAAAAATATAGCTATTATGTAGGAGATCCAGAAACTGGCAGCTAGAGAGAGACAGTTGAGTTTAGTTGATCTGATGGCGGCTGAAGGAAGGATTGTTTTGTCTGCAACATTTCCTCTGTCACCCTTTTCCAGGCCGTGCCTTCTGTATCTGCTGCCCAAGAGGCTGAATTTTATTCAACCGTTGGAATGTTAGATAGCCGCCTTATTTCTTCAGAGACAGATGCAAGGAGGTTAAAGAAATGGACAAACAGCAAGATACATTTTATGAAGTAAGTGAATTATTAAGATGAGTGGGGAGAGAAAAGAGGTAGCATATGAAAGGTGGAGTCTATAACAGCAGGAGAGGGCTCTAAGAAAAATATCTCCCTCCTAATACCATACTGAACACTAAGATACTACGGTGTCTATTGTACTCTTAAGAGTTGGCAAAATATTATTTCTTTTGAAAAGCATATAATCAGGTCTATTATCATGACTATTTCTTACAGCTAAAATTAATATTTTTAGTAAAATGGCAGTGATTTAAATCAAAAGGCTATATTGAAGGAGTTTTATGTACCTTAAGGAGTCCTGAATTTTGAATTTTACTAATTTTTTGGCTAATGGACAATCACTCTGATTTAGCTTACAAAAAACACAAACAATCAGCATGAGAACTACTTAGTTATCCCAGTCTTGAAGTTTTTCTGCGTGATGAATCTGAGACCCTGATGATATTTATTCATTACATTTTTAATGATATACCAGGTTACCATAGCAATTCTTGTTCCCTGGAAACTTCTTTCTTGTTATATTGTATGCTGCATTAACAGCCTGATCCCATTGTTTGAGCTGTCTCATTAGCTCAAGTAATCTGAAGCTATTTTGAAATGTTAACCAGTAACAATATATAGAAAACACAGTTGTTTAGGAATAACATTTATTTAAGGAAAGGGTCCACCTGCAAATCATCCTTCCTCCATGAAGCTTTCCTTGACTCTGTAGGCCAATATTTTTACTAAATCTTAGAATAATTAGGATTTATGCCTTTCAGTTTAATGATAAAATATACTCTTTTTAATTATTCATCAATTATTTTTATGTTTGTTTCATATCCCATATACATTACAGGTTCTAGAAACAAGAAGTCAAGGCTAATACTTAATTTTTGAATTTTCTCAGTTTCAAGTTCAACTTCCTTTTTAAAGAGTAATAAGTCAAATAATTTTTCCACAAGAAGTGTCTTTTGGTCATTCACTCATTCACTTTTTCATTTATTCATTCAACAAATATTACTCATCACATTCACTCAGCAAGGCAATAAGTTATGGGGGGTGGGAAGCAAAGATCATTAATTGACTCTTTCCTTACAGTTTCAAACAATAATAACTTCCTTGTAGTTTCTGACTATTGTTTGACAAATACTATGTGAGATGATTTACATATTATCCCAGTTAGTCCTCAAAATGTAAAATAATACCTACTTCTACAAACTTTCAAATTTATAGAAAAAGGCAAATTTTCAGAAAAAGAAAACATCACTGAGGCTCAGAAAGTTGGAGTAACTTACCAAAGATCATAAAGCCAATGTGTGGTAGAGTTGTCGACATGTGAAGTCAATCCAGTCTAGTTCTATTGCTCATTTTTTTCTTTCCCATTCTGCCTCTCAAAAGCTATTGGGAATACAGGACTACAAGTGACATAAGGAAGAAATATAATAAGAGACAGAAAGAAGAGAGATGCAGAGCATTATGGGTACTTAGAGAAGGAAGATGACACTGGTTGGATGAATCAGATAAAATTTGATAGAGGAGGTTACTTTTGAGGTAGACAGTGTTATGAAGGCAGAGCAAAAAAGAATTTCAGATATAGGGAATGGCAGGAACCCGAGGCTTTCTCCATTACAGAAATATATTTATTTTTTTCAGGAACCTAGAGTGAGTGAATGGAGTGGTATTCAAAAGACCAGAACAATAAGCTGGGACCAGAAATGAAGGATTTCGATACAAAGTGGTTGCATTTTATTTGGCAGGAAACAGGAAGCCAGTAAAATAATTTAAGCAGGGGAATTCTTTAGGGAGATACATTGGGAGATATACTGAATTGAAAAACAATTCAGGGGAATCATTATAATAGTTAGGGCAAGGGGTAGGGAGAGATTTAAGGAGGATAACAAAACTAAGAATGCAATGGAGAAGCAAGAAAAGGTGATTCCACAGGAGTATGGAAAAGGTGATTCTGGAGTAATACGGAAGAGCTTGGTAACTGAAAGGACCACCATATTTTGGTGTGAATGGGAGGGTAGCATTACTATTATCAGAAGCAAGGAGATCAGGAAGAAAAGCTGGCTTCTGAAAGACCCTAAAACTGGAGATGATGATGAGGTAGATATAAAAGTAAAATTTGGAGACAAAACGGGATTAAAAATTCCAACTGGGTGATTGGCTTCCGCGCCCTTTCTGGAAAGCCGGGGCGGGGCAGGAGGAGGCGGGATTGGCAGGGCCGCGTGGTCCCACCCCTTCCGCTTCTTGGACCTGAACTTCCTGCCGCTGGGCTGCGCCGGGCTGAACTGATATAGTCGCCCCCCCCTCCCCGCCCCCCCCCCAATTTGGCGGACGGGCTCCACTCTCAACGACGTCATGGTGGCGTACTGGCAACAGGCTAGGCTCAGCTACATCCGATACTCCCAGATCTGGGCAAAAGCAGTAAGAGGTGCACTGAAGACTGAATTCAGAGCAAATGCCGAGAAGACTTCTGGCAACAGTGTAAAAATTGTGAAAGTGAAAAAGGAATAATCTACCCTGACTAAAACTTGAAATGCTACATGTTGAAGGTGAAGATGTGTGGGCATATGTTATGGCATATTGAAAGCAGTCTGGTTTCATGGAGAAAAAAAAATATCTGACTTGTTCCTGTATTGACAATGCCAATAAAATGAAGTGTGATTCAAAATAAATAAATAAATAAAGATACCAAATAAGAAGTCAAATACATCGATGTGATAGTGGAAGCTATGATTGTGAAGGAGATCATCATGCACAAGACAGAGAGGGAACATTTTTAAATCTCTTTCAACTCACACAATGCCTGACATACAGAAAACATCGATAAATATTTGTTATTGAATAAATAAGGATGAGGAGGAAGAAGAGACTCTGATAATCAAAGGGTAGGAAAAATGAGCAGGACATGGAAGTGTCAAGCAAGAGAGAATTTAGACCTAGAGGTTGGTCATTAGTGGCAAATACTATGAAAAATCAAGGCATCTGAGACTGAGAAATGGTCTGGGTGATTAGAAGGACAAGAGGTGATTAGAAGTTGGGGAAGGAGAATTAGACTAAGGATGCAAGAGAGAGTTCCAGTACTTAGAGAAAGGACCCAGATTAAGGCAGGTCATCAGAACTGAAAACAAGCAAAACCAGGATAATAGGGGTCATCAGCATAAGGTGCTGCTATTGAGGAGGAGCTGACATGGAGTAGGGTAAAGAAGAAACCTAGGTGCTGAAGCCCCTGGACAGGATTGGTATGTTCTAGGTAGATGGTACCTCCAGAAGCTGGTATCCATCTTCATGAGGGTGGATTTTGCTGAGTGGTGGTGCAAGACAAAGACCTGGAAGTACCAGTGGGGATTAATAGGGGATGATCCCTTTTCCTAAAGTGACTCGGGATGAGGTAAACAAAAGGGTGGACTTTAATGAAGGCAGCTTCCAAGGAAATGATGCTGTCAAAGAAAAGATGCATTTTAGTTAAGGGAAGGTGGAAAAGGTATCTGAGGCAAAGATGAGAGATGGGGGTGGAATTTATCCCTGATTGAAAGAGGATTCCACAGGTGATAATGAAAGGGGCTGGTGGAGGGGCAGGAGATGGGGAATGAGCTTGGAAAAAACCTCTACCACATTCCTGGGAAGATTCTCTTTCATCAAGGGTCAGAATTATAAATCCGACAGTGAAATCCTCTGATCCCACTTAATATTGCATTGTTCAGTTATCTATTCAGGAACTGGGACCTGCATTTCAGTTAATTGCCACCAGATGGGGTTGAGGTTGAACAGCCGTGCTCAAACTAGGCCGTGAAACATGGGGAGTGGGAAGAGGAATAAACATAGGAGAGCCCCACATGCAAGGAATGCGCCCCGTAAGGAGAACCACCCAGCACGCCAGAAAGTGCAGTCTGCCCAGGAATAGCGGCGCACACACGGAGAGCTGACACAGCAAGATAATGCAATAAATAGAAATACAGATTCCTGTGCCACTGACAACAACAGAAGCAGACAAGGAAAAATACGCAGCAAATAGACACAGAGAACAGACAACTGGGGCACTGGGGGATGAGGGGGGAGGGGAGAGAAATAAATAAATCAATAAATCTTAAAAAAAAAAAAGAGGTATTATTGGCCCTGCTTGCAAGCTTACTGAGTCTGTAAGTCTATACAGGTAGGAGTTGGGACCCAAAATTCTAAAGTGTTTTAAAGCTCCCTGCCCTGGGAATTCTGACCCGGAGTCAATTGGAGGAACCATTGGTATTGCCTACGGCTTTACGAATCTAGTTTCCTCAAAAAATAATAAAAACTCAAAGTTAGAGATAAGCACAAGACATAATCTTTAAAAGCAAATCAAATAAAATTATTATGATATTCCAAGTACTAATCCAGAGTAGGCACTGCAAGAAATGTGTCAGAATTAGCAAGTCACACAAAGCAAATAAATTTTTACTTTATAAAATTTAGAGAATACTGTAATAAATTTGGCTTTCTGGGCATGTTAAGTTGCCTTCTAACTAACTGCCTTTAATGAAAATACCCACGATGAATCCTCTCACAGGCTATCATGGATTCCCCCTGTCTTCACATTCATGTGGTATAGGACCTTTTATGTAGTAGAGGTCAATCTTGTCACATGAAATCATTTGCTGAATTTATGAAGATGAAAATCGCAACACATCTAACACCTTGCTCCCTAGCTATGAGTTTATCTACTAACCAAGTGAGGCATTTAATTTCTCTAGACCTTGAGATGTAAAATGAGAGAGTGAGAGGGTCTGACTCAAATGCTAAGTTACCAATGAGAATCATTTTTAGTCTAATATCAAACACTTATATAGGGCCAAACACTTATATATGCCAGTAGCATTCTAAATAATATAGAGATAAATATGGGGTATATCTATATCTATAATAATAAATATATCTCCATAACAATCTAAGAGACAGGTTGTATTATCAATGAGCAATTATGTTAAGTGACTCCCCGAGGAGGCAAGTGGCACTTGCCCAAGAGAGACATAAGTGAAAAAGCCAGGATTTCACCTAAAAATGTCTGGATATGCAGCTTCTTTAAAATGATTGACTCTATTTTCCTTTACTGGCTTGATCGAACCCCAGACTGGTTTATAAAGTCAGGCACATTAAATATATAAATACAAAATGGTATGCCTTATAATATTTAAAGATACAGATGTTTAGTTGTTTAGCTAGTCCCATTTGGAAAAGGCCATTACCTAAAATAGAATTTACCTGTGAATGCCTGATTAAAAAAAATAACCGACACTATAAAGTATGCTGCAGCCTATTTTGATAAATGTTTATTGACTGTTTCATGTGTCAGGCCCTACACAAGGGTAGGGATACAAAAATGTCTAAGATGCAGGCTTGTTTGTTGTATGAAGAAAAGAATGTAAGACTGAACTGGAAAATCTCCTAATGATTCAAGGAAGGTAGGGCATGAAAAGTATATATAGCCACCACTAGAGAAAATGAGTTTGATCCTACCTTAACTACATAAGATAATTCAAATGTCTATTTTTCTTAAAACATTTATAGAATATTATTAAATTTAGAGCTGGAGAGGACTTCAGACATTGTGACAGTCTGCAGTTGTTTCATGAATATCCAAAATAAAAATATTATATTTTTGAATTAATTCATTCCTGTGGGCCCCTACATCAGTGAGGCATGACACAGGTGGGGTTTCTGTCCTCTTGCTGAGCTTTATATAAACAGAGACAGAGAGACACAGAGAAAAAAGAAGCTGCTACTTTTGATCCTGCCATGTGAAAGAGGACTTGATAATCACCAGCAGCTGAAGCTTAAGCCCAAAGTCCCCAAGAAACTGGGCCCGTGGAGCAGTTCAAGGCTGACGAGATGAGCCATATGTCTGAGAGCCCACAGCTCAACTTAGGAAGAAAGTGGAGCTGCCGAGACTGAGAGAGGAGGCCCAGAAAGAGACAAGCCCTATGCCCAGGTGCCCAGAACTGAGCTGCAGGAGATGGTAGATTCTGAAGAAGAAGACAGGGACCTTGGCAGGAGCGGTGGCCATCTTGATTTGCCATGTAGCAGGACCCGTAATCACCAGTAGCTGACTTTGGTGAGAACACATCTCTGATGGTGCTTTGATTTGAACATTTCATGGCCTCGGAATTGTAAGGTTTTCACCTAATAAAATTTCCACTATAAAAGCCAAATCATTTCTAGTACTTTGCATCAGCAACCCTGTGACAAACTAACACATTATCTAGCCCACTCCATTTTATTTTATTTTACTTTACTTTACACTTCACTTTACTTTTTACTTTACTTCACTTCACTTCACTCACTTCACTTCACTTCTCTCCCCGCAAGTTGTCTGTTCTCTGTGTCTATTTGCTGCGTGTTCTTCTTTGTCCGCTTCTGTTGTTGTCAGCAACATAGGAATCTGTGTATCTTTTTGTTGCGTCATCTTGTTGTGTCAGCTCTCAGTGTGTGCGGCACCATTCCTGGACAGGCTGCACTTTCTTTCGCGCTGGGCGGCTCTCCTTACAGGGCTCACTCCTTGCGCGTGGGGCTCCCCTACATGGGGGACACCCCTGCGTGGCAAGGCACTCCTTGTGCGCATCAGCACTGCACGTGGGCCAGCTCCACATGGGTCAAGGAGGCCCGGGGTTTGAACCACGGACCTCCCATGTAGTAGACGGATGCCCTAACCACTGGGCCAACTCTGCTTCCCCCACTCCATTTTAAACACACAGTAAAACATTTTGGCACACAGTAAAACATTTAAACACACAGTAAAACAATGTTACACAGCTAGTCATTAGAATAAAACCAAAGCTACAGTAAATCATTTTGTCTGTATTAACTCCAACTGCCTTCTGAGAAAGGTGGAACCTGTATGTGAAGAGTCCTTGGCAATGGGAATCACTGATAGGAGTTGGAGTTGACAGTGAAGCAGAAATGGAGGGAAAAAGGAGAAAGGGAAAAATGGGGATTCCAGCTTATGTCTGTCAGCTTCCCACATTTCCCTCACAGCTGTGATATGCTATCCTGTCTCTCTGGAAAGTGGTGGGTTTAGGCCTCAAACCCAGTTCTCTTGGCTTCTATATCAAAGTTCTGGCATCCTTAAAAAGAAAACCACTTGTTCATAAATATATCTTTAGAAAGAAATGGAAATCAGTTAAATTAAAATAACAAAACAAACCAAAAATAGAGCCTCCTCAGAATAGTCAACATTATTTTCACTTGTTAAATCTTCCTGCAACAAAACTGCAAAACTTTAAAGTTCATAAAAGAGAAGGTGTCAAAGATATTTACAAAGAAAAGGAAATGGGTGTTTGAAAGAATTAAATGCTTTTACTGACATGAGAAATTTAAACATTAAACGTTTAGATGCAGAGGGGAGGACATTTTTTGCTTGTTTGTTTGTTTGTTTGTATGTTTGTTTTAAAACTATAGCTCAACAATAATAAGAAAATAATCTCAGGCTGAAATTGAAATGAGGATGCTGTAAGCAGTTGGCATCTGACGTAGACAACTTCTGCCCAAGATGTTGGAACACGTAGATGATGTCCAAGATCACAGATCAAACAAGATATGCCTCACTTTCCTTATCTTATCCTCTGTCTTTTTCTTTCCACTGCCTAAATGTCCTCTTATTAATCCTCTACCCTATTACTATGTCCAGTGTCCATCCCAATGATACTTTCACCATGATTTTATTTTATCTCCTTTCTACCCTATTTCTGCCTTATCTACTCCTACCTTGAACACAATTCCTTTGTCTTTCTAGCACCCCAAGGTTTCAGTAACAGGAGCACTTACTCCATTCAAGGAGCAAATTGCCTTGGTGGACTGAAAGGTGGTGGCCTAAAAGGTCTAGTAGGTGAAGAGGTCAGGCAAAGGAAATTGTTGGTTAAATGGAATGGAGAGATCCAGTAACAATGAAGATGATGATGGTTATGATGCTCCATTTGGAATTTATACCCAATTAGCTCTACATGCCAATACCTTTTTTCCTTAAAGGCAATAGGTATCCTTATTAAACTCTTCAATGTTATTATTTTGTAGGTAGACAGAAGATATACAAGGTACTACCAATAAATTGGGTTAGTCCCTGTTAGTTAACTTCGGCTGTTCTACAAATGTCTATGTATGATCAGCTTCCAAAATGGAAAATTAGAAACATGAGGGCTCTTATGACTTCTTCCCATACAATAAAAACTTGCAAAGAGATTATTGCCAGATTAGAGACAGCTCTAAATGAATGATGGAATAACCCATAATCCAGGCTAACCTCATGCAGTGTTCTATTCTTGGTATTGTTCCTTTGTCGTTGGAAGCTATGCTCTAAGGTTACAGATGATATAAGTGTCATGAGGATCTTGGCTCAGAGATGTCCTAATAGGGGCACTTGTTATCTTCTTAGTTTTATACATGATATTCCTCAGTCATTGTCAGATTTCTGTACTCTCAAATGCTATTACACAGCCACTAACTCAACAAATGATATAATTGAAGATACTAAACCAGCATGAATGGGATAACGAAATTCTGAACCAAAGCAAGCCCCTGAAATAAGCGATGAGAGACTTTTAGTGATGAAGGAGAGACTAGCTACATCTTTGGTCAAGCCCTTGTAACTGAGTGAATGACCACAAAGGAGAATTTGATAAAAATTGTATAGTAAAAGCCCTGGGGACTCCTTAGAGCCAAAACAAACAAAAAACTTCATGTCCTCTTGAGTTTCCTCTTTATCTTTTGAAATTTAAAGTCCCTACCAAGGCAGCTGACCCAGATAGCTAATCATTACCTTTGAC
Source organism: Dasypus novemcinctus (assembly GCF_030445035.2). Lineage (NCBI taxonomy): Eukaryota > Metazoa > Chordata > Mammalia > Cingulata > Dasypodidae > Dasypus > Dasypus novemcinctus. The sequence goes on along the minus strand of NC_080684.1, from coordinate 81,458,621 downwards.
CCAATAAAAAATAAAGCCTACCTACCCTAAACCTGCTCCCATAAGATGGACAAACCCTCATCCACTCAATAGGAGTCAAGCTAACTTCATTTTAATGTCTCTAAAAATCATTCGCCATTCCTAGGACCTGAAGCTACTTTCATTCTGGCTTCCTTTGCTGAAGTAAAATTTGGATGTCCCAAATAAAATGCTGTAGTCTGCAAATTTGACTCTGATTTGTCTTTCAGGGATAAGAGGGGGAAAGAAAAAATTGAGAAATTCAATTCAACAAACACTCTCCAAGCATCGTCTGCGTGCTAGGCACAATACCAGACCCTAGGAAAAGATGGGGGATTAAGTACTAGAACCAAAGGAGTTTCTGATTTAGGAGGAAAGTAAACTTATACTTGGATATTTTAAATATATCACATTTGCTAAAATAGAGACATACCTAGATGTGGCAATTTGATATTATTTATAAATTCCAAAAAGAAATATTGATTATATTTGTAAATTGGTCTTTTCCCTTTTGCATGAGAACCCTCTGATTGTATTAGATTCAGCTAAGAAGTCTGATTAAATTATGTTACATTAGGGCTTTGATCCAACCATGTCATTAGAATGCAGCTCTGCATTCCCAGCTCCCTTAAAACAGACTCTCACATAGAAGTAGACACACAGAAGCAGATATGCAGGGAGGGAGAGTGCTCTATAGACACAGCCTCAGTCCCAGGAAGAGAGAAGAGCCTGATAGTCTACAGCTGACCTTGTGGAGAGAACAGAGCAGCTGAGCCTGTAAAGAAACAAGCCCCAGGGAGAGTGACGAGTCTTATGCCAGCCTACAGTTGAAATCAGAAGAAGCATCAGCCAAAGGGGTGCTGATGCAAAATACCAGAAATTGATTGGTTTTTATAAAGGTTATTTATTTGGGGTAGGAGCTTACAGATACTAGGCCATAGGCATAAGTTACTTCCTGCGCCAAAGTCTATTTTCACATTTTGGAACAAGATGGCTGCCGAAGGCTGTGAGGGTTCCGGCTTCCTGGGTTCCTCCCTTCCATGGTCTGCTTTTTTCCAGGCTTAAGGGTTCCTCTCTTCCCGGGGCTCCACCTTAAGGCTTCAGCATCAAACTCCAAAATCAAACTCCAATTTCAAAAAGCTCCAACTCTGTCCTTTGTCATGCCTTTTATCTGTGAGTCCCACTCACCAAAGGGTGGGGATCTAACACCCTATTGGCACAAAAGTTTACATAATTACTTAACCAAGTAAACCTATGAATCCAATATAGTCTAATATGGACAGAGGAAAAGATCAGTTTACAAACATAACCTAATATTTCTTTTTGGAATTCATCAATAATATTGAACTGCTATAGAGCCTTAAGAGAAAGGAGGAAGGCTGAACCCTCGCAGATATCACTCACCATCTTGCATCAACATGTGGCAACAGACTTTGGGTGAGAAAGAACCTCTTATGGCACCTTGTGTTGGACTCTTTAAGGCCTTGTGACTGTAAGCTTTTACCCCAAATAAACACCCTTTATAAAAGCCAACAGAGTTCTGGTACCATGCATCAGCACCCCTTTGACTAACTAATACACTAGGATTAAGGAGTATGAGAACAGAAGAATTTAGCTGGGTTTAGGGGAAATTTCCGGAGCAGTATGGAAGCTACATAAAAAATTATTCAAGTGTCAAAGCAAAAAGCAATGTCTTTGGAGGGTAAGAAAATTAACATTTTTACATTAGGTGAAAATGTTTACTGAAGTAAAGAAGAGTACAAAACTAGTGCCTGCTATGCTTAAATATATATTACCAAATATAGTGTGGAATTATATAATCATAGCACAGGCACATTTCATATAAAAGGTAGAATTTGCACAAGAGGCGATTATCTCAATCTCATATGGATTTTCTTGAATCTTTATCTTGTTCTCTAGGGAAATCCATCCTACTGTGTTTGTTTAAAACTTTATTGTGTTGTTATAGACTTAAGATAGTTCAAATCATTCATTCATCAACTATTTATTGGGGATTTCCTGTCTGAAAGTTTAGCTTCTTTAAAGAAAAGTTCAGTCAGTTAGAGAAGTTGGCTTGAAGTTGTGTGAACCGGCAAGTGTAAAGTAGAGAAACTGTAAAATACCGAATCCCTATTGCATATTAATGACGACTGGGAGCCCTGGTGAATGCAGGCTTGCCACAGGAACTGAGATGCCTCTGATCTGCCTGGGAGTAGGGTACCCCAGGGATGGGCCAGATCTTGTAGATTAGCACATAAGACTTGGCCCTACTTTTCTTTACTGTTTTTCCTCTCCTAATTTGGAAGAAGGAAAAGTTGAAGGCTAGAGCCTGGAAGGGAGAGAGGTGGTTGAGGCAGACCAGAGGGTAGGCTGAGAGAAGGGTATTTTGCTAGAAGTTAGAGCAAGCTTCTAAATGAAGGTTTGATGCCTAGAGGGAACGGGCAGCAACACAGGGGTTTTTCAGCATCGAGGCCACAAACCCAGAGGTGGCTGGCCTCAGAGCTCAAAGAGCCCAAACTGCCTGAGGCCATTTATAGCCCAAGCTGCTAGTGGCTGCAGGGCTGTTTGAATGCTGGAGTCCTGGATTGAATACAACGCCAGGGGCTCCAGACACAGAAGGGACAGTAACAGAGCCACATCATAACCAGACTGGAGTTTTTGAGACTTCGGGGGCTGTTTGAAACCTACGGCGAGCGTAACTCCAGGTTTTCAACTCTGAAGGCGAAAGAAAAGTGGGCAAGCCAGAAACAATGCTGGGACTCCAGAGGTTTCCTTCAAAAGTAGAGACCATACAAAAAACCTAGTGAATTATTTTCCTGCACCTTTGCATTCAAATTCAAGAAGCGATTACTAAATACCTAAAAAGGCTGTGGGACTTTATATGTTATGTGCTTCACCCACAGACTTACTTCTACTCTTTTGTTAGTGTTCCAAATTGGATTTTCCTTCTTGCTAAGTTATAATGATAATGTATATGTACATTATCAAGTTATAGTTTGCCAATAGAACTTTTAATTTGCTTAAGGAAGTAGTGTACATGGTGGAGTTCTCCAGAGACCCATTTGCTTAACAGGCTAAGTTTCCACAGATGCCAGCAAAGCATCTAGTAATACCTAGAGCAAACTACCAGCATACAATGCAGAAGAAAAGAATAGGGGGTCAGGGGGCTATATACCTGCTATATAGTTCATACAAAATAAAGTAAATTTAAAAGTAGAAGGGAACTTAGAATCATCCAGTTTAACTCACTTATTTTACAGAAGAGGATTTGGGGAAACTGAGAGGTTAGATAATTGTACCAAATAACATGCAGAGGCAGCTCTTCCTTTACAATCATTACCTATTTGGTTTTTGTTTTCTTTTCCAGAATAGTGCCATAGGAAAGTATATACCCCTACCCACAATTAATAAACACTTGTGCACAATAACAACAATAAAATCTCAACTCTGTATCTCTGCCTCCTCACTCACCACTCTACTCACTTGCCTGAGCACCAGAGCTTAGCATCATCCACAGAGTCAGTCCTGCTGTTTTATATTAGCTTCACAGTCCAACCCATCTAGTGCAGTGACATATCTGAATATTGGCTGAAGTGCATGCCCCCTCCATAGTGAGCTGGATAGTGTCCCTTCCCCCCTTGCTGCCACCAAGAGACCTATTTCCTAATCCCCAGAACCTGTGGATGTTACCTTGCTTGGAAAAAAATAAAAAAGGCTTTGCAGATGTAATTAGGTTAAGGATCTTGAGATGAGGAGATCATCTTGGATTTTTTGGATGGGCCCTCAATCCAATGACAACTATCCGCTAGGAGAGACACAGAGAGGAGAAGACAGATACAGAAGAGAAGGTGATGTGAAGATAGAGGCAGGAATTTAAGTGATGTGGGTCCAAGCCAAGGAATGCCAGCAGCCACCAGAAGCTGTGAGAGACAAAGGGCAGATGCTCCCCTAGAGCCCTCAGAGGAAGTGCAGCCCAGCCGACACCTTGACATGGACTTCTGGTCTTCAGAACTGTGGAAGAATTTATGATAATTTGTTTGTAGTATTTATTACATCAACCAACTGCATACCCTAACCCTTACACAGCATCCACTTCTCCTTCTCCAGTGTCTATGAATACAATCACCTCAATGTTGGAATCAGACCTAGACACTATGGAAATCAGTAGCAATACTTTTCTCTTGATATTTTTTCCTAAGATTTCTTTTTCTAATTAAAACAAATTAAGTACATTGGGATGGAAATAGATATCCCAGCTTCATAACAAAGGAAAGATTGAAACAAAAGTTCTCTGACTTTAGCTTTAGAGCTTATCATTTTCTTCCCTTATTAACTGTTCCTGAAATATTCAGCACAGGAATAAGTGTATTAAGGCAGAAAATTAGCGCAGCGTAATGCCTCATGACACAAAGCAGCTGCCTAGACCAGGCCTTTGTTATTTTCTGCCTTGATTATAAATATAGTTTGCCTTGTGCCTCTACTCCCAAATTCTTACCCAGTGTTTTTTAAACTGTTGTTAGTTCTTGACACTGTAAGAACTTCATCATGTAGCAATTCACAAATATATAAAAATAGAGAGCAATGCATACTGATCTCTCTCTCTCTCTTTCTCTGTCTTAAAGTATGAGCCATGACCAAAACTTCTGTGATACATATTATAAAGTGATATCTCACACCAATGTCAGGTTTGCCTTTCTAAAATAGAGATCTAATCATTTCACCCCCTTGATTAAAATCCTGTGATCCCCATCACTACCAATCATCCCAGCAATACTTTATCATTAAGAGCCTACTAGGGACACTTCCGGAAAGATGGCAGACTAGAAAGAGAAGGGACCCTTTTCTCCTTCAGAAAAATAGCTAGAGAATAGGGTGAAACAGCCTGGAAAAAGATCTTCTAGGGTTTAGGAAACCAGGTGAAGGCTGGACACTGTCCAAAGGAGAAAGGAACAAAGGAGGGGAATCGCAATGACAGAACTGAATTGAAACCAGCAGCTATTGCTGCCAGCACCGTCCCCCACACTAAAGATGCTTCAGAATTCTCAGGCCTCTGAGCCTATGGCTAAGACAAAGTGGGCTCCAGGGATCCATCACCCCAGGAAATGGGAAAGGAAAAGACACAGCCTGTGGCTGACTCAGCTTTGACTCACAGATTTGGGCTGCTGTGTCCCAGGAGCCCTTTCAGGTCAGGTGTGGCCGTGCCATTGTTTGCCTTGGGAGTCAGCAAGGAGCTAAAGATATACCACCCTCCCAATCTCCTTTGCTAAACAAGACTGATTATTGAGGACTCAGAGGGGAGTGAAAATATTTCCTACTTGGGGAAAGGGAGGGGTCTGCCAGAGAATGCCGAAGAACTACTTCTGAAAAAGTTTGAATTACAAGGCTCTTAGCCTTCAGGCAGGAAGCCCTATCACATTGATCCAGTCTGTGTTGCAACAAATATACTCTGACCAGGCACTGAACTGAGAGCTTTCAAAGAGTGTCATCTACTGGCAGACCAAGGAAGTGCACATGAGAAAATTAAAAATAAGTAAGACTTTATAGTTTCCCTTCCCCAAGGCCCTAGAAAGCAGGTCTGCCACCAATTACTGGAGCCAGAGCCCAGTTTTGAGCAACTAGCAGGGACAATCCTAACAATCCAGGTTGAGCTAAGAATCAAAGAGCAACAATAATACACAGCCTCCTGCTACTAAATTCCTACAAAAGAGAAAGAAATTGAGCATCTGTGTAAACTAAATCCTAGTTAGATGCTAGACATCAGCAAAAAATTATGAGCCATATTAAGGAAATTGAAGACATGGAAGAAAAGGAATATATCAAGGCCCCAGAAGGGACACAGGATTGCAGGATTTGAGAGAACTAATAGCAAGATGTGCACAAGTTTCCAAAATCAAATGAATAAGTTGAAAGACTCTATGACTAAAGAGATAAATGACATCAAGAAGACACTGAGTGAGTACAAAGAAGAATTTGAAATCCTGAACAGAAAAGTAACAGAACTCATGGGAATGAAAGACATAATAGGTGAGATCAGAAAAACATTAGAGGCACACAACAGCAGACTCAAAATGATGGAAGAAAGAATAAGTGATACAGAAGACAGAACAGCTGAAATTTAAGAGAGAAAAGAATGGAAAAAATTGAGCAGGGGCTCAGAGAGTTGAATGACAACACAAAAATGCAACAACATACACGTCATACAAGTTCCAGAAGGAGAAGAGTTTGGAAAAGGGGTAGAAAGAGTATGTAAGGAAATAGTAACTGAAAATTTCCCAACTTACATTCCAAGAAGCACACTGTACCCCAATTAGAATAAATCCAAATAGACATACTCCAAGACACATACTACTCAGAATGTCAAATGTCAAAGACAAAGAGAAAATTCATGGAGCAGCAAGGGAGAAGCAAACCATCACATACAAGGAATGCCCAGTTAGACTTAGTATGGATTTATCTTCAGAAACCATGGGAGTAAGAAGACAGTGGCATGATAAAACTAGGATACTGAAAGAGAAAAGCTGCCAGCTGAGAATTCTTTATCCAGAAAAACTGGCCTTCAAATATGAAGGCGAGTATAAAATAGTCACAAGCAAACAGAAACAGAGAGTTTGCAAAAAAGAATCCACTTTTGGAGGTAATATTAAAGGAAGACTTAGAACCTAAAATAAAAAGACAGGTGGGAGAGAGCTGGAGGAGAGTATAGAAGAAAGAATAGCAGAAAGGATAACCAAAAGAGTAAAAAGGACAGATGAAAATATGATTTGACATATGAAAACCAAGGAATAAGATGGTGAAAGTAAATAATGCATTTTTATACTTTAACTCCCCACTCACATCATTAGATAGAACAGCTAGACAGAAGATCAACAAGGAAACAGAGACCTTGAACAATATGATAAACAAATTTGACCTAACAGACATATATAGAACACTGCATCCAAACTCAGCAAGTTATACATTCTTCTTAAGTGCCCGTGGATCTTTCTCCAGGACAGACCACATGTTAGGGCACAATGCACTCTCAATTAATATAAAAAGATTGAAATTATACAAAGCACCTTCTCAGATCATAATGGAATGAAACAGGAAACAATAATAGATGGGAAAAAAGTAAATTCGCAAATATGTGGAGACTGAACCACATACTCCTAAATAAATCAGTGGGTCAAAGAAGAAATTGCAAATGAAATCAGTAAATACACTGAGACAAATGAAAATGAGAACACAACTTATCAAAACTTAGAGGACACAGCAAAGGCAGTCTTGAGAGGGAAACTTACCCTAAACACCTATATTTAAAAAGAAGAGGGAAGCGGACTTGGCCCAATGGATAGGGCATCTGCCTACCACATGGGAGGTCTGCGGTTCAAACCCTGGGCCTCCTTGACCCGTGTGTAGCTGGCCCACGTGCTGTGCTGATGTGCACAAGGAATGCCCTGCCACACAGGGGTGTCCCCACACACAAGGGGTGCGCCCCATAAGGAGAGCCACCCAGCGTAAAAGAAAGTGCAGCCTGCCCAAGAATGGTGCCACACACACGGAGAGCTGACACAACAAGATGACACAATGAAAAGAAACACAGATTCCCAGTGCCACTGATAAGGATAGAAGCGATCACAGAAGAACACACAGCGAATGGACACAGAGAGTAGACAACTGCGGGGGTGGGGGGGGTGGAGAAGGGAAGAGGAATAAATAAAAAATAAATCTTTAAAAAAAATAAAAAGAAATTAAAAGAATAAAGAGCTAAACTAAAAGATTTAACTGCACAACTAGAGAAACTACAAAAAGAACAGCAAACCAAGCAGAAGGAAAGAAATAATAAAGATTAGCACAGAAATAAATGAAATTTAGAACCAAATAATTTGAGAAAATCAACAAAACCAAAAGCTGATTCTTTGAGAAGATTAAAAAAAATTGACAAATCCCAGCTAGACTAATGAAGAAAAAAAGAGAGAAGATGCAAATAAATACAATCAGAAATGAAAGAGGGGACATTACAACTGTCCACACAGAAATAAAAAGAAGCATAAGAATATTATGAGAAACTGTATGCCAACAAACTAGACAATGAAATGGACTAATTCCTAGAAACACACAACCTATACCTGATGCTACAACTTAGCAAACCAAGGACATTTAAAGAGATTGAATCCTTCATCAAAAATCTCTCAGCAAAGAAGAGTCCTGGACCAGATGTCTTCACAGGTGAATTCTATGAAGCATTTTGAAAAGAATTGACACCAATCCTGTTTAAACTCTTCCAAAAAATTGAAAAGGAGGGAAACCTACCCAACACATTTTATGAAGCCAACATCACCTTACTACCAAAGCCAGATAAAGATATTACAAGAAAAGAAAATTACAGGCTAATCTCTCTAACGAATATAGATGCAAAATTCTCAACAAAATACTTGCAAATCGAATCCAACAGCATATCAAAAGACTTATACATCATGACCAAGTGAGATTTCTTCCTGGTATGCAAGGCTGGTTCAAATAAGAAAAACAATCAGTGTAATACAGCACATTAGCAAATTGAAGGAAAAAACCACATGATCATCTCAATCAATGCAGAAAAGGCATTCAACAAAATCTAGTATCCTTTCTTGATAAAAACACTTCAAAAGATAGGAATAGAAGGAAAATTCCTCAATCTGATAAAAAGGCATATGTGAAAAACCCACAGCCAACATCTGACGCAATGAGGAAAGGTTGAACACTTTCCTCTAAGATCTGGAAAAAGACAAGGATGTCCACTGTCACCATTGTTATTCAATATTGTACTAGAAGTTCTAGCTAGGGCAATTAGACTGGAAAAAAAAACTAAAGGCATCCAAATAGGAAAAGAGGAAGTAAAACTCTCACTGTTTGCAGATGATATGATCCTGCATTTAGAATTTTCTAAAGTACCATTGTTGTGGAATTTAAGAGAAGTTCAATTATTTGAGAATAGAGAGGCCAGGACTCAGGAATGATTTTGAGAAGGAAAAATGGTTTATTGACGGCCGGCCGGACTCGGGAGCTTTCAGTTTGAATCCCGAGCCCCGAACAAGATTTTCAAACGTCTTTTATACAGAGAGGAAAGGCCAAATGGTCCCTTTGTTTCAGTTCTCAATAGGCTTCAATTAGCATATATCTCTTCCACATCTTAGGTAAGCTTTTAGCAAGGACTCCAGACATTTTAGATAAGCCTTGGTTTTTGCATTTCCCCTAAATACTTAAAGTTTATAGCCCTTGCTTTGTTAAACATTTCCTGGGACTGGAGCCTGCTGGTCCCTAAGAGCAGGACTGCAGCCTCTTACCGTTTCACACCCACAAGTCAAACAACTTAGTTATTTCTGAAGAGACAAAGAGCCTTCCACCCATAGCCCACATCACCATGACAAAGCTACTTGAGCTAATAAATGAGTTCAGCAAAGTGGCAGTATATAAGATCAAAATGCAAAAATCAGTAATGTTTTTGTACACTAGTACTGAACAATCTGAGGAGGAAATTGGGGGGGAAGGGATACAATTTACAGTAGCAACAAAAAGATTCAAATACCTAGGAATTAATTTAACCAAAGAGGTACCAGGCCCATATGCAGAAAACTACAAAACAATGCTAAAAGAAAATTTTAAAAAGACCTAAACAAATGAAAAGACACTGTGTTCATGGACTGGAAGAACAAATATCTTGAAGATGTCAATCTTACCCAAACTGGTTTATAGATTCAATGCAATACCAATCAAAATCCCGACAGCTTACTTTACAGAATTAGAAAAGGCAATTACCAAATTCATTTGGAAGGGAAAGTGCATCTGAATACCAAAAGCATTCTGAAAAAGAAGAGCAGCATGCAAGGAATTTCACACCTGACCTTGAAACATATTACAAAGCTACAATGATCAAAACAGCATGGTACCAGCATAAAGATAGACATACCGATCAGTGGAATAGAATTGAGAATCCAGAAATAAACCCTCACCTATATGGTCAACTGGTTTTTGACAAAACTACCAAGTACATGTTAATGGGACAAACCAGCCTCTTCAACAAACGATGCTGGGATAACTGGATATCTATAACCAAAAGAATGAAAGAGGACTCCTATGTCATTCCCTATACAAGAACCAACTCAAAATGGATCAGAGGCCTATATATAAAAGCCAGGACCATAAAACTATTAGGAAGAAATGTAGGGAAACACCTTCAAGACTTTGTAGTAGGTGACGGTTTCTTGGACCTTACACCTAAAGCATGTACAACAAAAGAAAAAATAGATAAGTGGGACCTCCTTGAAATTAAACACTTTTGTACCTTATAGGACTTTATCAAAAGGGTGAAAAGGCAGCCATCTCAATGGGATAAAATATTTGGAAATCACCTGTAAGATAAGGATTTAATATCTGGGAAATATAAAGAGATGTTACAACTCAACAATAAAGGGATAAGCAAACCAATAAAAAAAGGACAAAAGACTTGAATAGACATTTGTCCAATGAAGAAATACAAATGGCAAAAAAAAAACACACATGAAGAAATGCTCAAAATTACTAATAATTAGGGAAATGCAAATCAAAACTACAGTGAGCTATCATTTCACACGTATCAGAATGGCCACTATGAAAAAGACAGAGAACTTCAAGTGTTGGAGTGGATGTAGAGAGATAGGAACACATATTCGCTGTTTGTGGGAAGGCAGAATGGCACAGTCACCGTGGAGGATTGTTTTGCAGTTCCTAAAGAAGCTGAATATAGACTTACCACGTGACCCTGCAATACTGCTAGGGGTATATATCCAGAAGAACTGAAAGCAGTGACCAGACAGACATCTACACACTGATGTTCATGGTAGCATTATTCATGATTACCACAAGTTGGAAACAACCCAGGTGTCCTTTAACTGATGAATGGATAAACAAACTGTGGTGTATTCACAAAATGGAATATCATGCAGCTATAAGAAGAAATGAAGTTGTAAAGCATGTGACAATAAGGATGAACCTGGAGGACATTATGTTGAGCATAGCAAGCCAGACATAAAAGGACAAATACCATATGATTGTGTTACTGTGAACCAAATATATTGTGTAACATATAGTATGATTCAAAAAAAGAAGTTTATAGGTATCCAGTACATTTAATTGAGAAATGTATGTTTTATTCTTTTTCTTTTTTCATTATTATTTATACTTTCCATTATTAAAGGGACAAAATAAAGTTTAAAATTTTTTTTCAAAAAACCTCCTAGGGGCCAGTCTTTGGTAATTGAGGGTTAAAAAGATAGAAAGATATGGTCAGTGCCCAGACAGAACGTAAACCTTACCCAATGCTTTAAAACTGTCTCTCCTTGATTACCCTCTTAAGCAGCTGAATGTTCTTACCCAGCATGGACCTCTCGTGCACTTGGCCATTCACACATCTTTCAAGACATAGATTGGGTCACTAAATCCTCTTTTGTTTCTCCTCTCATTCTTGTATCCATCCATCCATCATGACTCAATCCTTAAGTTCCTTCTCTGTCTAAGTAATACACCATGCTAGTAACACATCAGGAGTCCTCCTGGCGTTTACAGTCTAACTTGAGAACCCTTCCCAGACCCTCCCAGCAGTGTGTTGACCCCCCGCCCCGCCTGTAGCACACGAAGACTATCTCTGACAGGGCACAGTATGAGCTCCTGAGGCTTCTTCTTTTCTTTTTATCCCCAGCACCAATACTGTACCTGGCCCACACCAAGGCTTGAGAAAGCAATGATGTAAGGAAGGTTGAGGGCAAAAGGAAAAAGAAGGAAGTCTAAGTAGAATCACAGTAATATGGAGTGGTGTTGCAGAAAGTAGATTGCAATGCCAATGGGGAGAGATTATAAAAAGAAGGCTGGGGTGTGGGGGGTGAGACGAATGTTCCCAACCCTTTCCAGAGAGTAAATCCAGAGAGAATTTCAATTTATATGAAGCAATAGACCATGCAAATCCCTACTGCACTCTCCAAAGCCTTGGCCAGGCACCATGAAATGTGCTTTCTCTTTTCTGGAAGCTATGTTCATAAATTCACAGCTTCTCAGTCAAGTTCATTGAAACAATTGCTGACCCCACCTGATGGAATCAAGGACCGGAATCATTGAAACTCAGCTGAAAGTAATTTTCTGAATTTTAACGTGCCTAATAAAATGTCCGGGTCCCCACACCATGTTCTAATACCAGGAAGTGCCACATTAGCACCTGAGTTAAGAACCGGATCCATGTTCTGCTTCAATCTTGCCAGTGTCATAATGAATGCTTGATGTCCTGTAATACAGACTTCGATTTCACAGAAAAATTTCCCATTTGTTTTGCAGTGGGAAACTGCAAATGGATACCCTTAATCACGCAGTCTTGGGGAATCACTTCAGAGCAGGAAGATGGCTTCATTCAGACCTAGTACCAGGAACTAATTCAAGGGGTCATTTGATGATAAGGAATATAGATCTCTGTATCCTGCCAACAGGCGTACTAGTCAGCTGAAGCCAGGAGAGTTAATGAAACAGTACCTGAGTCTATGGCCTCCAGGCAGAATCACTAATAAATTACCTGAATACACCTTCATGAAGTATCACCTCTCTTTTGCTCCCACCTCTAAATTAATAAGTCACCATCAATTTTGTGCCTTTTAGCAGTGATTCCTATTACCAACCAGATCATCTTTCACATAGAAAAGCACCTCGGAAGACTGTCCATCCGACAGTGAGTTTTACCAGCATGGTCTTCTTGATGGCTTCGAGGGTTAAATTCATTTTACTCTACAGAAATGGGAATTTTCAAGGCTTTTGAAAATGCTTGGGGGAAGCTCTGGTCAAATTCAAGGTCAGGGAGAGTGGCCTAATAACATTCATCTTGGCAAGGTACTAACCACTCTGTAGTTATCATTAAAGCAAGAAGACAACCCTTTTTAGGAAAATTATCTAATTGATTTTGTCTGCCCAAGAAAAAGAAAACATCCATTTGGGTAAGTGTGTGGATAGTCCCTGTCAGGTGAAATAATGTCCAGACTAACTTTCCATTTTCAACTTGAAGCATCTTTGTTCTGTCAGTCATTGTGACCTCCCTGCGGTCAGACATTTACTTGAATTGCCTCTCATCAGTTAATATTTTTCTAGCATTCTAACCAGATTACTTATTTCTGAATTTAATGTTTGCTCCAAGTGTTAGTCTCTTTTTCCTAAAGTACAACTATCTCATAGCTATTTTTTTGCTTTTTTTGTGTGTAATAATCAGTAAAGCACCACGAGCAGATGCTATGGGGTGGAGAAGAAGATGAAAGAAATAAAGGACCTGCCCCTTGCCCTGCAGAAATAGTGGAAGAACCATGAAACCCATATGCATGGCAACAGCAAGAAAAAATTTTTGATCCAAAACACAAAGATGAGTGCAAATTAAGAGAAAAAAAAATTCTACAAATTGTCCCATTCTAAGGAGTTCATATACAATAAGAAACGGGGAGGCTGTCTGAGAATTTGCAGAGACTGTTTCCTAGAAAAGGCAAGAATTACTGAATATAGTTTAGTTTGGGGTTACTTTGTGTGTTTGGGGGGGGGTGTCATCTTATCCTCATTGTTATTAGCTTCTTTTATTTGCCAAAATCACATTAATTTTATTTATCTTGACATTTATTCCCCTCCATTTGCAATCAGAACTCTTAACCCTAAAGAGAGAAATAGGAAATGTTTTATTTTCCATCTGCTCTGTCTTTTCCATGTCCTATTATATTCACATCATTTCTTACCTATTTAATATGGTGATCTTATATCACTGTTGAATATTCATATTTTAGTCTCAATATGTTATTCATTACCAACCACTCAAACCCACTTTCATGTTTTTAGAATTCATTCTTTTCTTTTCCTTCATCCAGGCTCCTCAAGTTTATTCATTACTTCCCATCTTGATCTCTGTAATTCACCCATGTTGGTCTTCTGACATTCTGTCTCAAAACACTGTGGAAACTCTATTTAAAACCTTGAATCTCAAATAATTTATTCCCCACTCCATCAACTCCACTGATTACTAGTTCTTCTTTGCCTTACATTTAAATGGCTGGCTCTCATTTCCCCCCAAGCACTTTATAAACCTTTAACTAACATTATCTATTGCTTCCACAAAATTGCATGTATTTTCATCTCTTTGTAAATCCTGTTTTCTAATTGGTTTCATTTATTTAGCTTATCTCTCCAATTTTCTTCTTTTATGCTCATTTTTCATAACTCTCCTTATTGTGCCACTTTTAATCACGGAAATGCACCTTGGTTTAAATGGCCTGAAGATAAATATTGAAAATGCACATATGAATAGTCTAAACTTGATTACCTAATGGTTTCGGTGAGGATAAAAGGAACCTGAAGATAAATTGTCACCAGACAGATTTAAACACGTACCAGGCTTTGGCATTTGTATGCCCATATCCAATACTCTGTATCACCCTTGATCACTGATCTTTCTCAAGGCAGAAACAGGAAGGAAATCTGAGATGCATTTTTCTCCCCATTTTAAACATTATTATTCTTTTGTAGAAATAGTCTCTTCAAAGATGGGAGAGACCATTTATAAATCAGAAGTTGAATTTTGAGCAAAGACAAAGGAAGTTCAAGGAACCATCTGATGGTTCCGCCAGCACCTTTTCATGTTTTACAGTTGGTAAATCACTCCCATGATTATGATTTTATTTAATCCACTGACGCTCAATAAAAGACGGTAATGCACCAATAAGGTCAAAACACACCAAAAGGTAGTTGTTTAAGGAAAGTGTGAATCTGATTTATGATCACCATTTTTCAAAACTCTAAAAAACTTTTTTCCATGATTGAGCAGATCTCAATTGACAATTTGCAATGAGATTGTGTTCAGAAAAAGGAACCGCGATTAAGGTTGAAGTCTTTCAAATTCATAATCTGGTTTTTACCAGGGCAGGCAAAATGAAAGTACAAGATACATTTTTCTTCATTTAAATGGATAGCAGATCTTCTTTTTATTGCTTTGGAGAAAGAAATTCTCATAAGCAGGATACATTGTATTCATAGAAAACAGATAATTCATACATCTAGTCTTGGATTGTTATAAACCAAGGGTTAAGTGCCTCACTGTTCATAAATCAAAAATGTTCCAGCCCAGCCCCTCAGCCTTCTCTTCATCTTAGTCCCTATTAATGTTTGCAACATCTGCCCTTTCAGAGAACCCCAATCGGATCCTATGTGCAATTATGCACACAGACTCCCTACCTATGGGCTTCACTAGGATTTTACCAATGGCCATTGCCATGGGTATGAAATAGGGGATCACTGAGATTTTGCATAAACAGTATTAACTCCTGCATGCATTTTCCTAAATTATGACATCTAATCCAATGCAGTTTTAGAATTAAAAATGAATTCTGGTTATCTACCGAGAAGCTGTTTTTCTGAAAGGGGTTATCACCTCACAGGGCTGGGGAGAGGGTTTAGATAGATAAATAAACGAGTGAAACAAGTCAGGGGCCAAGTAGAAAAAAATAGGATAGATGGAAACTTTGATGAACAAAGGGCAGGGATAATAATATAATAATCATTGAGCCAAACAAAACACACCTGTGAACCACAGGCAAGCAGGAGGGTCCAAGCTTACAGGTTTTTTTTTTTTAACCGTCTGGGCAGAAATTGCCCCTGAACTCCTCCCACTAACACAATGGCCCATTTATACAAAGACGGTTTTCTCTACCGGGTACCCACCCTTCCCTTTGTCCCGGTCACTGATATTTACTACAAGAACATAAGGCCTTAAGTTTCCACCAGTCTGGAGAAGCAAGTAGATTTAACACTCATTTGAGTGGGAGGTAGAGACTGAGTAGCAAGTTGTAAAGAGTAACTCAGTCTGCAGGTCCTTCCTTTGGTATCCCAGACAGGACAAGATTTTGGAGTGACCTCTTCTTTCACAGCAGCTGTGTCTCCCAGGAACAGGGTTGCAAGTTAAAATACAGGAAACACAATTGAATTTGGATTGTGGATAGCCAAATAATTTTTGCATAAGTATATTCCATGTAATATTTGGGGAGGGAAAGATCCTGCATTTTTATTTGCTAAATCTGACAATGTGCTCCAGGACCAGCAATTCTTTCTGAGCAATGCCTTTGGCTTTAGGTCTTCCTAGTCATTTGCACCAGTTCAGTATAGACAGGGCAATCACTGGCAGAGACGTAGAGGAGGCTACTTTGAGGATTCTGGAATCAAACTGACCTTCTTGAGTTCAAATCCCAGTTTCACAACTTTATGGAAACTTACGGAAACTCATGGAAACTCATTTAACTCCTATAAGCCTGAGTTACTTTCCCAATCTGTAAAATAGAGATGATGTCAAACACTCTATCTTTTGCAGCTATTGTTAGGAGGAAATGAAACAATCAACACAAAAATGTGAGGCCCTGTGTTTGGTACACAGTAAGCACTCAAGAAATGTCAGCTACCGTTCCTAAGTCGCAGGAACCCCCACAGATTGCCTTGTCTGTTACAGATGGCAGTCTACCCACTAATTAAGGCTGCTTTCTAGCTAACATTTTAAATTATTTTACTGATTTGACAAGCATTTATTTAGCACTTCCCATATGCCCTCTCTGCTAAGGGAAAACATGATCTTAAATTTGAATTTAGAAAAATATGGTTTTAAATTTAAACACAGGTCTCCAGAAAATTCTTAAGGAAGACTAGAGTAAGCTCTCAGGATAGACTTGTCAGTTCTTCATTTGTTCTTCAGTAGTCCGATGTACCTCTTTTGTCTCCCCTTCTCTCTTCTTTATCTTATCAGAAGACAAGTTCAGGAGCAACAACTACTCACTTGTTTTATCCACTAGAAAGAGCAGGGCACTTTCTGCATCACAAATGATTTACTTGCCTACAAGCCCCTCCCTATCTGTAACACACACACACACACACACACACACACACATCACCCTTATCTCCACCTGCCGCACCTCCAGTCCCCACCCTGGAACTCTGTGCCTTTGGACATTTGGTTCTCAACTTAATAAACTGGAACCGAGGAGAGAGCAGTTAAGAAGCTGCTCAAGGGGGCACACAGGGAGCCGATTGGACAGCTAAAATGAGGCTGCCCCACTTCTTGGCTCCCCGCCCAGTGGTCTGTCCAACAGACCATAGTGGAAACCTGGATCTGCTGAATAGGGGCCTCCCAGTTGCTAGGGTACAAGATGAAGCCCAAGTTGGAAAACTCTTACGATGCTTCCCATGGTGATTAATCTGTTAGAAGGTCTGGGCTCTGAACCTTGGATTCCAGGTCCACATTCCTTCATAAAACCTCGTGTTTTGAAAGCCACAGTCCATGACCCTGTGAATTTAACTAGACGCATTCTTACAAAGCAGCGTCATAAAGGAAAGCTCCTGAGTGATTAGAATCTGCCAACATGCTGTCTTGTGCTCCTGGCTCCCAGTGTGGGGCCGGGGAGAGGAGAATCCCACGCCAAGTCAATTGTCACTGCTTGGGCTACCAGTGTGGAATGCTGGGCTTCCTTCGAGGCCCGGCTGTCATTTTGGATGCTCTTCTTAATGAAGGCTTAGGCACTAATCTAAAAGGTCAGTGCTAGCTCACACCGTGGTGCTGGGGACCACTGCTTAAATTGCATATCCATGGCTGGTAGGGTACAGTCTGTTTCAGGCATGACGAAACTCACATTGCTTTAACCTGATAAAATGGAATCTATAAGCTCTTTTCTTTTATAAGTATCAACATCTTTATCCACTTCAGTGAACAAACTAAAAGAACAGTAAAGCCAAGCGCCACAGCCTCCCAGAAAGGAAACCATGATCTCTCTTTCTCTTTCTTATTAACAGCTTTCATGAGCATTAAAGAAAAACAAGAACAAATAATCATGCCTTATAAAGGAAAACGGTCTCCATCTCATTCAAGAATCTTCAAAAAGGTATCTGCCGAGAAAGTTCATTATACTTATCCTAATTAAACAGGTTCCACTCAGTTATTCCGTCTTATTTACTGATCTGTCTCACCCAGCTATATGCTACAGCTGAGGTAGCACTACTCAGAGGGACATTAGAGTCTAAACTGTCTGAGTCAGATAATGTCTGGCTCGTTTAGGGATCCATGTTTAATCATGCATGGTGTAACCTGGAACTCTCTGGAAGGAAGCCCAACTTGGCTCATGGATTTTTGTGGGTTTTACTTGCCTAGACTGCATTTCACTGTGATGTGATAACAGCATTCTGATTTTCCTTTTAGTAACCACCCTTTCTCGTTGTACTTGGTTGAATATGTGTGTGTGTGTGTGTCCCCACCCAAATTCATGTCTTCCTGCGACCTCAGAATATGGCCTTATTTAAATATAGGGTCTTACCAGGTGAAATTGGTTAAGACGAGGTGGTATTAGATTAGGGTGGCCCTAAATTCAATGACTGGGATCCTTACAAGAAGGCCATGTGAAGACAAAGAGACCCACAGAGAGGAAAATGCCATGCGAAGAAGGGTACGGAGAATGGATAATATACAAGTCAAGAACTGCCAAGCATCCCTAGTAACCAAGGAGAGGTATGGAACTGATTCTCCCTCAGAGTTTCCAGAAGGAACTGACCCTGAAGGCACCTGACTTTGGACTACTAGCCTCCAGATCAGTGAGAGAATACATTCTGTTGTTTGAGATACCCAGTTTGTGGTAATTTGTTAGGGTAGTCCATGCAGTTGAGGCCTTCTCTGTGTGGAACACGTGACTGAGGCTTGGCCAATCAACATTTTCCTTCCCCCTTGCCAGAATAATTGGCTCTGCATTGAACCTGATGCCCAGTTCAGGCTGATTAGAGCCAGGCCTGGGACTTGGGAGGCTGGCAGATCATAAGCATGCCACTCCAAAGACAGAGTCTGCCCAAATGAGAATAAAACTAAGGCAAAGAGAGGCAGCACTGAACAAGTGAGGCTGATTTCTAATGATATTGCATGAATACTTAGAGCCAACTTTGCAGAGAGTCGGTAATCCCCCTGGTGTTTTCAGTTTCAAGGGCCAATGCTTCCTTCTTTTTGCTTCAGTCAGCTTGGATTGTTTTTTTCACTTGCAATTGAAAGATTGCTGATAATGATTTTTTAAGAAAGTTTGTTGAGAATGCCTAGGCTCATACTCTATAATGAGAATTATATACTGGGTACTAGATGTGACTATTTGAATTTTGTGAATCCCAGAAAAATATTATGTTCTTAAATAATCTATTCCTGTGAGTGTGGTACTCTTTGATTGCACTAAATTTGGTTGAGGGGCCTTCGATTAGACTACTTGATAAGATCGCTTTAGGGCTTTTGATTGGACTGTATCAGTGCAGCATGAACTGTCTTGGATCTCTGCCCTCTTACTGGATCTGCTATAAAAGGAGACCCAGGGAGAGACAACCACAGAGAAAGGAAGCTGCCATATTGATCCTGCCATGTGAGAGAGAGGACTGCCGGGAAACAGAAAAACCCAGAGAGCTGGGAGTTCCCAGAGTCTGGAACCAGCAGAGCAGAGAGGCACAGACAGAGGCCCCTGAAAGGCTGGGCCCACAGAGTAGCTCAAGGCTGAAAAGACGTGCCATATGCCTGATTGGTCACAGCTGAACTCGAGTAGAAAGTTGAGCAGCTGAGACTGAGAGATGAGGCCTGGTAAGAGACAAGCTCCGTGCCTGGTTGCCTACTGCTGAGCTCTGGGAGACGGGAGATTCTGCAGGGGAAGGCCGAGACCTCTACAGAAATTGGTGGCCATCTTTGCTACGTGGCAGGACCCCAGGATTGCCAGTAACTGACTTTAGTTGGGAAGCATTTCTGATGGTGCCTTGATTTGGATATTTCACAGCCTTCGAACTGTCAGCTTTTACATCAAATAAATCCCCTTTATAAAAGGCAACCCATATCTAGTAGTTTGTATTGACAGCCCTGTAGCAAACTAAGACACTATTCATATTTGTATGTACAAGCCATTACAAATGATATACATCGATTCAGTTATCAGTCTCTGCTTCCTCCTCAGCAAGGTATAGGATCAGCCCCTCCTATCCCTTAACTAAAAGAGCTAAGCAAGTCATTATTACCTAGTCTGGACCCATTTCACTCTCTCCTACATTGTCATTGTCCCAGCCAACTTTGCCAGGTGGCTGACATGTGTCTTTTGATGCTTGGTTGGTTTGGTTGGGAATTTTTCCTTATTATTGATCTAGATGAAGGGTCAGAAAACTAGCCTGCTGGCCAAATCTGGCCCATGGCCTGTTTTTGTAAATAAAGTTTTATTAGAATACAGGCACACTCATTTATTTCCATATTGTCTGTTGCTGCTCTAGTGTTATAAAGTGGCTGAGTTGAGTAGTTATAACAGAGCATGTATCACCACAGAACCTAGAATATTTTCCATCTGGCCTTTTTCAGAAAAAGTAATTCTTAACCTTTGATATAGATTCTTAACCTGTGAGTGACTGCAGCCCTTAGCATCTTTAGAAAGCATTTGTACTTACAGTGTGTTTGGTAGTTTTATTCTCTCTATAGTACTCTTTTGCAGGCCATGGTGATGAGAGGTGTAAACTTCTTTTGTAAGAAAAGTTACACCTACTCAAAAGGGAAATGGAAGCTAAAAAAAGATTTTCCTCTCTGTTCCTCCACCCTAAAATGAAGAAATATGGGTGCCCTCCATGCCAGATTGTTGGCAATTTGACAGCATTCTCTCTTCTATATTTTCCCTTGTATCTATCTCATGGGCTAAAAGCCTGAGAACTATATTTTCCAGAATCCCTCATCAGCAGGTATCTAGGCCAGAATGCACCAATAAAAAGGACTCCCATGAAATGTAAAGGCAGAGAAGAAACAGAGTGATATTACTGTTCTTCCAGCAGAGGTGGGCAAAGGCATGGGTTTCAGCCAGTGGATGGAAGGTTTTGCAGTAGGCTGTGAAAATCACCCAGTTCAGTGCTCCAGGCTGTGGTGACCATCCTAGGGGTCCTGCAACTTCCGACTTTCTGAAAGCCAGCAGGAACCTGAGAGCTAGAAGAGCCCTGCTCTCGCCTTTCAGCCTCCAGTCTTTCTAACCATTCTATATACACCTAATCTTCTACTTTAAAGTGCATCCTGCTTGAAATACATAGAATGATTTATGTTTTCCTGTCTTAGCCTTGACTAGATGCACCACGAAACTCCCTGGATAATGTAATTAAATATTCCCATCAATGCCAGAAACAATGGATGACACTACTGTGGTTTTTTAATATCTTTGCTTGGTAATTCCGTGTGCCAAGGTTCAAAGTCAACTGGGTGACTGATTCTAGTAATTTACTAATCAATCACTGTTGCTGAGGTATTGTAAACAACCAATAAATGCCTATTGTTGCCATTGTTGTTATTACCTTTCTAGCAGAAAGTGACATGGGCAAAGATACAAATGGGGGACCTGATGTGTGCTATGGATAGAGGGCGGATTAGGTTCGCTGCAACGTGAGCTTTAGGAGGAATGGAGGGGATGCTGCTAGCATACCTTTTACACTAAGCCAAGGTATTTTAAATTAATATTACTGCCTGTTTTCTCAGCCTCCTGGAAAAGCAAATGAAAAGAAAATTAATGCATTTGTCTGCTTTTAATTTCAGGACAGCTCAAAGTGACACCAAACTAAAGATAATGGAAATGGCTTTCCTTTTGAACTGAACTTGGGTGAGCTATTTGCAGAGACTTTGCATACAACAGTGACAGCAGACCTGAACTGATGGAGAAACCTGCATGCTAGTACAGATGGCTGAATGACCTTGGCTGAGTCACCCCTCACAAGGCCTTGGTCCTTTCCTCTACACAATGACCTTGATACCCTCCAAGGCTCTTTTGAGGCCGTGATTCTATTATCTATGGCTAAGAGGGAATTGAGTCAATGCAAGGCCTCAGGAGCTGCCAGCGGATTAAGGCAATAGAAGCAGAAATCTCATCCCAAACACCAGGTTCTTTCTACCCTTGATAAGTTATCACAGAATCAATCTGACTCAAGGGGGAAACCAGCAGAAAATCCAAGGGGGTCATCATGATTTCTCTCCCTTCCTTTGTTCCTATTACTTCACCTATTACTGGTCTTCCCTCCCCCCCCCCCCCCCTTTTTTTTTTTAGGTACACAAGAAGGCTTGATTTCCATAGGGGTGGGGGTGGGGTGGCAGGAGAAAGGCCAAGGGCTGGGGGAATTACTGAATAGAAAATAGACTTCAGCCTTTTGCCAGCCTTTGGATTTCCTTCTGCCAGGTATACACAGACTCCATGGTCATGGTCAAGCCTGCTTTTATGCAGAAAAGCTAAAGAGGAGGGACCAGAAGCAAGACTGCAAAGATGCTAATGTGCTCTGTGAGAATTTTTCAAAATTAATCTGGAACAGAGTTTATTGGAATAGGAACGCTCTCTGTAGAAAACCATATTTTCAACTGCTTTCAAATTGTGGCTTTTCTGAAAATCAAACCATTTAAGATGCTGTCTTATTTTCTGACCATTCACAATTGATTTACACAAAGCATTATCCCTTTTAGGGGAGGATATCAAACTAAAAATATTATCTATTTGAGATTTTAGGCTGCCATGGAATTATCAGCTTGATCCCAAGTATCCCCTTCTACAAAGGTAAACAATGCTTTGATATTTTAAATCATCCAAGTCCTTTTAATTAAGGAAGAAAGTCTTGTTCTCTATCCATTCCAACACTGCCTTTCTTTATACCACTTATTAATTTATTTACAAGCATTATTTGTGACAATGTGTCCTGCTCCTTGGCTGCATGGTTGTCATCGGTTTAGTGTCTCTCTAGAACTCACTGTTTTGATAAAACAGAAACTTCTGCATTTATGAGTGTCAAAAGGGACTTGCACAAGGACTTAAAATTTGACTTGCCAGGTGTGTGCTCCGGGCAGTGGGAACTCGTGGCTGTCTCACTGTCCCTTGACTCTGGCTGTTCTTGCTTAAGTCAGATAAGGAATTTCAATGTCTGAATCTCTTGTTTTCCAAATATTTGGAAAGCAGCCACTGTGGTCATCCAGATCAGCCAGTGTTTCTAAATGGATCTCACAGGCCTAGGAATGAGAGAATACTTGGGATGAAGAATCTGTTGAGATGTTATTTCTGGAGGGAATGCCAGGTTGTAGATCAGGGTGAGACCATATAACATCGTCCCTTGACTACCATTTCCTAAGTAACTACAGTGTACCAGGCACAGGCCAGCCAGGCATTTGACATATGTTAACCCATTTGATCTAAAAGACCAATTGCAAATGATGCCCATTTTATGGATGAAGAAAATCAGCTTCATAGAATTGAATGACTTAACTGGTTGGCATATAACTAGTATCTTAGTGTCCCAGTTGTGATCACAAATACCATAGAACAAGTTGGTTTAAACAATAGAAATTTTGAGGGGCCCATGGCTTGGTGAATGGCAGACAAACTATGACTCAACACCCACTCTTGCCCTCAGCACGGCATCTTTGTGAAGGATCAACCTTGGCCAGATGTACCTAACCCCGGAATCTTCTGCAACTCCAAAATTTTTCTTGATACCCACATGAGAGGGTGACCAGAGAGTAAATGAGAAAATTCTGAACTGTTGAAACAGTTGACTAAAAAAAGTATCAATTAATAAAACTATGTCAATGTAGAAGGAAGTCTTTATGACATGCTTCAGGGTTCCACACTTAGTTCTGTCCTAGTCAACACTGCTGTCAGTGGTTTATGATGTAGGATCATGCAAATCCAATTTAGGGATGAAATGAAGCCAGGAGGGATAACTAACATGACAGATGATAGGATCAAGATTTTGACAGGTTGGGTTACTGTGCTGAAACTAACAAGGAGGATAATGGTAAAACCCTACACTTCAGATGAAAGGAAAAATCAATAGCTATAGCTCAGCTATAGATTTAAAGAGGTGTGCCACAAAGGGAAGTGAATTTTACATGGTACAGTTGCACTTTGTTCTTCTCAAGTTCAAAATAAGTAAAAAAATGTGATATATCTTCTTTAAAATGTTAATAGTACTGAAATAAAAGGATAAACCATGAATGCCTCCTAGATGGCAGTCCTTCCTTAATATGCATTGATATGAAAGCATGGGACACAACCAGTTCTAGGAGTGACCACGTTTTAGGAGGGACATAGACAAAATAAAGTACAGAAGAGAAGGACAGCCAGACATTGTTAGAAATCATTTTAACTGAAATGTGAAGAACTGAGCACTGGTATAACAGAGAAGGGAGACATAAGGGGGATCTTCGAGTACTGAAAGGAAGGAGAGCCAGTCTCATTTGTGGACTTCTGAAGACCAGAAATAGGATACACAGATAGAAATTTCAAGTTGATATAAAGAAAGGCTTCAAACTGGATGTGGCTGGTGAAACATCTAAGATATTCTGTGGAAAGAGGAGTTTCCCTGATCACTTTATCCAGTGCTTTCCTAAAATGGATACACTATGTCAATAACATTCACTGACACTCTTGGTCTCATAAACCTAACAAAATGATAGGAAGTCAATTTGGCATGACAAATTTGGCAAACAGATATTTGTACACACAAGTTTATAGCAGCATTGTTGACAAGAGCCAACAGTGGAAACTGCCCAAGTGCCAGTGGATGAATGGATAAACAAAATGTAGTACATGAAATACCTATAAGAAACAAATATCTTAGAGACAGATAGTAGATTCTAAGTTACCAGGGGCTGGGCATGGGGGTGGGGAAGTGAGGGCTATTGCTTGATGGGTACAGAGTTTCTCTTTGAGGTGATGGAAAAGTTAGGGTAATGGATATTGGCAATGGTAGCACAATATGGAAAATGTAATTAATACTACTGAACAGTACGTTTGAAAATGGCCAAATGGGAAATATTTAGTTGTATATATGTTACAACAAAAAGTTAAAAAAAACAAAGCTCCTCCTCTGAACTGCCATACTCTGTACACCTAGCTATCTCCACAAACGCAAGGCACACCCTTATTCTCCACTGTGCTTTCTTTACATTGTCACTTTTAATGCATCTCAACCTCTTCTCTGCGGAGCTTGCAGATCCAGCTCACTCTCATCTCTGAAATCAAGCCCTCCCACACTGATTCGTTCAGCCTACAATGACCTTTTCTTTCTGTATTAGATGTTTTGGTTACAGGTAACAGACGCTCTGATTGAACTAGTTTAAGCATAATGGAGAATTTATTAGCACACAAGACCAGAGAGCACAAAAGGAAAACATGGATCCAGTCTTGGAAACAAACAGAACCACAGACTGAAAATGAAGACTTCCCCTCTCCTTGTCTCTCATTTGCACCTCTCTGTGTGTCAGCTTCATTCTCTCAGGCTGGCCATCCCTAACAGGCTGGGACCAAGAGCTTCTGGATTGGTATTCTTAGCTTCCATCTCAGAGTGTGAGATCTTAAAATCACCTTTATGGAGGTACACATACAATAAGATGCACCCATTTTAAGTGTACATTTCAATGAGTATTGAAAAATGTAGACACCCATATAACAATCCCTGCCATCATCATCTAGAATATCTCCACTACCTCATCTCAAGTTTTAAAGAAGCCAAGGAAGGATTCTGGTGAATCTTTAGCCAGTACCTGCTCTATAAACAACCATCAGGGGGTGGTGGACCATGGTAGACAACCTCCATGAAAATCACATGCCTAGAGTGAAGGAAGAGCAGAGGCATGGGGTCTGGAGTCCAGACATGGTTCCTAGGGAAATCATTAGGAGTTTGGAAAAAAAACACCCTGTGTCATTCCAAGTCCAATTCAGAAGCCATATAGTAATTTTAACAGGGAAAGTTTAATTTAAAGAATTATTATCCATAACATGAGACTGGAGTAACAAGGCAATTACTAATTAGCAGTAAAGAGAACTCTAAGGAATATCGAAACAGCAACCAAAATGATGAGTTAGAACATCCAAAAGAGAGGACCTCTTTGGACTGAGATGCAGACCTGGTGTGGTTCACTGAATGGTGGACTGGTGCAAACCAGTGGGACTTGTTGGCAATCCACTGCCTAGGGTACTGGGAAGGTGCATCACTGGAGGCAAACCATACAGACTGGAGAGGAGATGCAGGTGGAGCTGTTGACAGCTGGGTGCTGCTGGCTGCTAGGCAGTGCAGGAACTGCCCCGTGGGGAAGCCATGTGTGCTACCAGAGCCAGGCATTGAAACAGCAGCAGGCAAAGCAGGGCCTGCCAAGCAAGCATGCCTGAACCAGGCAGCAAACCCTTTCCTCCTGCAATGTCTCTCCATCACCCTTAACTGACAAAGCTTAACACCATGCCAGCTGACAAAGAAAAAATATTCACAGGCCCATATCCATTTTCACAGATCAGACAAAAATGGTGAACTGGGTACTGAGAGGCAATGCATCAATAATCAGCACACACCTCAATCTATTTCTACTAAATATTTTCTGAATCCTATAGTACCTATAGTTTATATCACCCAATCTAGATTTGATTACACGTGTTTAGTTATTTCTTGTATGTATCTGTGCATAGATACCTATATACTAGCCTTTTCAATTGAGTTAGGAATTCCAAGAAGATAAGAAACTTGCCCTAAATTACTGTAGGTTCCTCTCTTCCTGTCGCACAACTCAATGACAAAAAGACAAGCAACCCAATTAAAAAATTGGAATAGGCATTTTTCCAAAAAGGAAATACAAATGACCACACAGCACATGAAAAGAAGCTCAACATCACTAGTTATTAGGGAAATGCAGATCAAAACCACAATGAGATAAAATTTCACCCCATACACAATGACCACTATTAAAAAAATAGAAAACTGTAAGAGCTGGAGAGGATGTGGAGAAATAGGAAGCCTCCTTTATTTTTGGTGGGAGTTGTAAAATAGTGCAGCCTCTGTGGAAGACAGTGTGGCATTCCCTCAGGAAGCTAAATATAGAATTGTCATATAATCTGGCAATCTTGCTACTAGGAATATATTCAGAAGAACTAAAAGTAAGGACTTGAACAGATATTTGCACACCAATGTTCATAGAGCATTATTCACAATTGCTAAAAGATGGAAACAACTTAAGTGCCTGTCAAATGATGAATGGATAAACAAAATGTGTCATATACATACAATGGAATACTATTCAGCTGTAAGAAGAAATGAACTGGGGAAGCACATGACAACATGGCCAAACCTTGAGGACATTATGTTTAGTGAAATAACCCAGACACAAAAGGATTAATATTGTATGGTCTTGGTGATATGAACTAAATACGGTGAGTAAAATTATGGAGTTGGACCATAGAATGTAGATTAGTAGGAGACAAAATGTGGGTGAAGACGGAGCTGATGCTGAATGTATGTAGAATATTTGATAAGGTCAATTGTAAATATGTGTTAATGGATGGAGTTGATGGTAGCACATTATAATGAGTATAACAAACATTGCTGATTTATAAATGTGATTGTGGCTGAAAAGGATAGTCTAGGGAGGTTAATGTTCATTGAGAGACAGCTAGAGGATAATCTAGGACCTATAGAAAATAGTAATTTTGGTGGTAAATGAGGATTTGTGGTTAATAATATAAATACAAGACTGTTCTTCTACTATAAGGTATTTTTTTTAAAAGATTTATTTATTTATTTAATTACACCCCCCTTCCCCGGTTGTCTATTCTCTGTGTCTATTAGCTGCATCTTGCTGTCTTGTTTCTTTGTCCACTTCTGTTGGTCTTGCTGTCTTGTTTCTTTGTCCACTTCTGTTGTCGTCAGCAGCACGGGAAGTGTGGGCGGCGCCATTCCTGGGCAGGCTGCACTTTCTTTCGTGCTGGGATGCTCTCCTTTCGGGGTACACTCCTTGCACGTGGGGCTCCCCTATGCGGGGGACACCCCTGCGTGGCAGGGCACTCCTTGAGCGCAATAGCACTGCGCATGGGCCAGCTCCACATGGGTCAAGGAGGCCCGGGGTTTGAACCGCGGACCTCCCATATGGTAGACGGACGCCCTAACCACTGGGCCAAGTCTGTTTCCCTCTACTATAAGGTATTGACCCATGGGAAAAAATAGGACAAATGTAATTTACAGACTATACTTAATAGTAATATTGTAATATTTTGGTAGCAAAGGCAAAGAAGGTACAATATCAATGCTAAAGATTAAAAAAGAATATGAGATTTAGTGTTATGAGATATGAATATGATTAAGCATTTTTTCTTCTTTAACAAGGAGAACTTAGTCATGTCATTTAATCAATATGTGCTCATTTATATATCTTTCTGGGCACAGGAGAAATAAATGAGATTGTTTTTAGGATTAAATGGGATAAATGTGCCTAGGCAGAACATTTTAGAGTAGTGCTTCCATAATTTGTTAAACTGCCTGCATTAGTCAGTCAAAGGGGTGCTGGTGCAAAATACCAGAAGGCTTTTATAAGGGGTATTTATTTGATATAGGAGCTTACAGATACCAGGCTATAAAGCTTAAGTTACTTCCCTCACCAAAATCTATTTTCATGTGTTGGAGCAAGATGTCTGTGTAAGTTCGGGCTTCCTGGGTTCCTCTGGGCTCAGCTCCTGTTTACTCTGCAAGGTCAGCTGTAGACTATGTGCTTCTCTGTGTTCTTCTCCTGGCTCAGGTCTTCTCTTCCTGGGGCTTGCTTCTCTTTCCTCTGTGTGCTAACTTCCTGGGGCTTCAGCTTAAGACTTCAGCATCAAATTCCAACACCAAAACTCCAACATCAAAAACCCTCAACTCTGTTCTTTGCCGTGACTTTTATCTGTGAGTCCCCATTCACCAAGGGGTGGGAACTCAACACCCTAATCATAACTCAATCATGCCCAGGTACAGATCAGATTACAAACATAATCCAATATCTGTTTTTGGAATTCATAACCATATCAAACTGCTACACTGCCTTTTGTCTGTTATTTTATCTTTTGAAGTTGAAATAAAGTTTAGTTAAAATAAATTTTAAAAAATGAACACAGGTTATAAACTTAGGATCACTGATAGGGTATTGGAAGAGAAATGGACAAGAAGTCTAGTTCAAGAACTAGGAACCATCACCACTATCATCTGGCTAGTAACCTGTCACAGTCCCACATCCTCCCTGACCCTCAGTTTCCTGATCTAAAAGTAACAGGGCTAGATCCAACACTCTGTGAGTCTAAGATGCTGTCATAAACAGAAGCTCTCTCCATTATGAATGGAATGAGGACACTGTGCCTGGTTAAAAGATGCTTAATTAAGCTGGAGTTTTAATTACATACTCCTTTTTTAAACTTTTCTTTTGCTGGTTTAAGAAATCCATTTATTATCACCTTCCTCTCTTGCTATTTGGCAACTTGCTATTTGGCTCTTATGTGGCCAGAAAAGCAATCAGGAAAGAGGCATTTATATTATGATATCCACGAAAGTAAGAATCTCGAGGAAAAAAAGAAACTTTAAAAACATAATGAACCAATATTTATTGAATGCCTGGCACTGTCTCAGAACTCTGCTGAATGTCACATATATATTTCGGCCCCCTCTTCACTAATACACACTATGTATTTATTTATGATCAACATGGACACTAAACTTGTGCTCATACTGTTCATTGGAATTTTTCAAATGAAAATTGCATTTTAGTTCAGTGCATTAAAAATAGACCCTTCAAATTGTGACTATTTATTAATGAGGAAAG
The DNA here is from genome assembly GCF_030445035.2 of Dasypus novemcinctus. NCBI lineage: Eukaryota > Metazoa > Chordata > Mammalia > Cingulata > Dasypodidae > Dasypus > Dasypus novemcinctus. The sequence continues at coordinate 81,428,983 of NC_080684.1, read as the reverse complement.
GTCACTTAATTACTTTCCTCATGTTCAGATGTATAAAAAAAATGCAGCTTCATGTTTATTTATTTGATACCTCACATTTCCCATGAGCTTCTTTCTGCTAGGCAGAATCTATTAATCCAAAATATAAAGTTAATCCAATGAAAGGACTTCAGCAGCCCCTGTCACTAAATGCTGGACTGGGTATTTGAAATACCCTCAAACCACCACGCTCCTTCCAAGAGGATGACTGGATACAAGGAGGTTAAGGGGTGCTGTATGTTGTATGTATATTGTATGTTGTATGTGAGCAACCTGTGGAGAGATGACGAGAGTCCTGGGTCCACATGGGTCATCAGAATCGTTGTTGGTCTCTGTAGCAGTCTGATATGTACCTGGTCTGTACCTGGGCGTGATTAAGTTATGGTTAGTACTTTTATTGGGCCACATCATTAGGGCTTTGAGTCCCCAGCCTTTGGTGAGTGGGGACTCACAGATAAAAGGCATGGCAAAGGACAGAGTTGAGGGGTTTTGATGTTGGAGTTTGATGCTGAAGCTTTAAGCTGGAGCCCCAGGAAGTAAGCTCACAGAGGAAAGAGAAGCCAGCCCCAGGAAGAGAGGACATCTGAGCCTGGGAAGAAGCAAGCCCTAGGAAGAAAGGAACCTTGAACCCAGAGAGAAGCAAGACCCTGGAAGGGAGGAACCCAGGAAGCCTGAACCCTCGCAGCTGTCAGCAGTCATCTTGCTCCAATATGTGAAATTAGACTTTGGTGAGGGAAATAACTTGTGCTTTTTTGTTTTGTTTTTTGTTTTTTGTTTTTTTTTTCTTTTTAGTTCATGTTTTTTTATTAATCCACACACAATTACCTGTCTTCTGGTTTGTTGAAGCAGTAAGTCAGTCTGTCGAAGTGGCTGGCTATAAAAACTCCAACACCACATTCATCTGAAGGGCACTCCCTATGAAGCTGGCTAATTTTGCCATTCTCATCCACCTTATAATATTTCAGGACAGCCAGCTGAACCTTCTTTCTCTCATGCTTATTCTTCTTGGGAGTAGTGTAAGACTTCTTCCTTTTCTTAGCATCACCACAAAGTCTCAACACAAGATGAAGAGTGGACTCCTTTTGAATGTTGTAGTCAGACAAAGTACTTCCACTTGCTTGCCAGGAAAGATCAGTCTCTGCTGTTCAGGAGGAATTCCTTCCTTATCCTGGATCTTGGCTTTCACATTTTCTATTGTATCTGAAGGTTCAACTTCAAGAGTGATGGTCTTTCCCATCAGGGTTTTTATGAAAATCTGCATCTTGGTGGTGGTTGCACCACAGATGGCGGATCAGAAAGCTAACTTATGCTTAATGGCCTGGTATCTGTAAGCTCCTATCCCAAATAAATATCCTTTATAAAAACTAGTCAACTTCTGTTATTTTGCATGAGCACTCCTTGGCTATCTCTGTTACACAGGGGCTGGACAGAGCTGCTCCTTGCTCCGTAGACCTTCAGCAACATTTGATATCATTGATCACTCTCTCCTCAGTCTTCATTTGTCTTCTCTTGGTCTCTTTCGGCTCTTTTCATTAGCTAAGCTTCTCAGTTTCCTTCGTTGGTTGCTCCTGATCTCCCCAACCTTGTAGTCCCCAGGCTTCAGTCCCTTCTTTGCATATGCTCATTCTCTAGATATTCTTACCAGCCTCGTGGCTTTAAAAAGCATCCATAGGCAGCAACTCTTGAATTTATACCTACAGGCCAGCTTTTTCCCTGGACTCCAGACTCATTTGTCCAACTTTCTACCTGATAATTTCAAATGTCTAAAAGGCATCTTAAACTCAACATGCCCAATCCTGAATTCCTGATTATCTCCCCAAAATGAGCTGCTGCTATACTCTTGACATGGCAGGTACGTATCATTTCAGGTGTTCATGTCATAAACCTTGGAGTCACTCTCAACTCCCCTCTTTCTCTCAGGTCCTATTTCCTTCGGTAAGTAAATCCTACAGGCTCTGTCAATGTCCTGAAGCTTATCAATTCTTATCAGATCTACTGCTTTCACCTGGTCCAAGCCACTGTCATTTCTCACCGAGATTAATGTGGACCCCGTAATTGGCCCTTCTGCTTCCACCCTAGCCCCTTAGTATATTTGCACACAATAGCCAATGTGATCATTTTAAAATGTTATTTCTGACAATTCATGCTTCTGCTCAAACCCCCTGACGTCTTTCCATACAATTTAAGTAAACACCTAAGTCCTTATCTCACTGGTCTTCCACCACTTCCTTGACCTCAACTGTCATCACTTTCTCCCTTGCCGATCCAATCCATACTAAACTTCTGGCTCTTCTACAAAGTTGGCAAGCAAGCTCCTACCCCAGGGTCTTTGTAATTTTCTGCTCCTCAACCTGGAATGCTCTTCCCTAAAATAGGTACTTACCTTACTTTTTTTTTTCTTTCCCCCCCCCCCCCCCCATTGTCTGCTCTCTGTGTCCATTCACTGTGTATTCTCTGCGTCCACTTGCATTATCCAGTGGCACTGGGAACCTGTGTCTCTTTCGTGTTGCATCACCCTGCTGCATCAGCTCTCTATGTGTGCAGTGCCACTCCTGGGTGGGCCACACTTTTTTCACAAAGGGCGGCTCTCCTTGTGGGGCGCACACCTTGCTCGTGGGGGTCCCCTATGCAGGGGACACCCCTGTGTGGCACGGCCTCCTTGCATGCAGCAGCACTGGGTGTGGGCCAGCTTACCACATGGATCAAGAAGCCCTGGGGATCGAACCCTGGACCCTCCATATGGTAGACAGATGCCCTATCATTTGAGCCACATCCACATTCCCAAGATTACTTCTTCACATCCTTCAGGGCTCTGCTTCAATATCAACTTATCTGGGAGTCCTTCTCAGTTCATCCTACATAAAATACTAAACCCTCTATTCTGATACTCTCTATCACCTTCCCTTACCTAATTTTCTCAATAACATCTAGCATAGTCCCCATTTACTTCTTTGTTTGTTGTTTATCTCTCCCCACCAGAATATAAGCTTTATCATCATAGAGATTGCATCTGTTTCATTGACAGCATAACTAGCACCTACAGCAAAATCTAGCACATAGTAGTTGCTCATTTTGTTGAATGAATGAATGGGCAGGTGACCCTGGGATTTATCAGATGGCTACCTCTTGAACATCATACTAACATTCACTTCTTGGGCCTTTTGGTCCTAGTCTTGGCCTTTTATTCCCAGCTCATTGCCACCCATGATGGCCTCTTCACTCTGACCCCAGTCCTTTGCCATTCCCAGGCACATTCGGCACCTCCCTGTCCCTATCCTAGGGCACACAAAAACTTCTGCACAATAAGAAGGTCACACTCAAAGCAGAAAGCTCTGGGAGTGTTGCCTTTGACTTATCTACCCACAGGCCTTCTGCGGCCACCCCAAAGCCCACATGCCAGGCCATGCAGAAGTGTGTGGTTTCCCCTAATGACCCACAGGGTTCCCCTTGTACCCGGAGGAAGTATGTTCTTAGACTGAATGTTCTGTGGTTCCTCATACCTAACTGGACACTTTAAAAGTTTTCTCTCATTATAAAAACTGTCAGCACTGAACACATGTGACAGTGTGAAGCTTTTTGTGAAGGTTATGCTGTTTTGGAGTTAATCCACTCTTGTAGGTGTGGGACCCTTTGAGTGGATTGAATTCAGGTGGGGGCCTTTGGAGTACTTCAGTGAGGCATAACCCATGCTGGGTCTCAGCCCTTTTGCTGGAGCCTTATATAAAGGGAGACCTGAAAGGGACATACAGAGAAAGAGAGTCACCATTTAGCCCTGTCACGTGAGAGAGGACTCCTGGATTGCCTGCCACTGCAGAAAGACAGAGAAACTGAGAGGCTGAGAGAGAGGCCAGAGGCTGGAATCATTGGAGCAGCCCAGAATGAGAGAGATGATTCAAATGCCTGATCATTCACAGCTGAGCTCAGGGAGAAAGTGAGCCCTGAGGAGAAGGCAGAGACCACTGCCATTTTGCCTCACCATACAGCAGGAATCCCGGATCGCCAGCAGCCAACACTTGGTGAGACAGCACCTCTGATGATGAGGTCTTGGTTTGGACATCTTCACAGCCTCAGAACTGTGAGCTCTTACCCTAATATATTCTCATTGTAAAAGCCAGCTCATTTCTGGTATTTTGCATTGGCAGCCTTTAGCAAACTAAAACAGCATAGTTAAAAAGAATTTTACAATGAATACCCATAGGCCAACCACTCACTTTCTACCATTAACATTTAAATATACTTGTTTTTAAAAATATATATATATATTCATTATTTATTTTTCTTCCCCTCCCCCTCCCTCGCCCTGCTGTTTCTGCTGTCTGTGTCCATTCTCTGTGTGATCTTGTGTATCTATTTCTCTTTTTATCTCCTCATCTTTCTCCTCTAGGATTCACTGGAATTTGATCCTGGGGACCTCTGATGTGGAGAGAGGTTCCCTGTCAACTGTGCCACCTCAGTTCCTGGTCTGTGCTGTGCTTTACCTTACTCTCCCCTTTGTCTCTCTTTTGCTGCATCATCATCTTGCTGTGTGACTCACTTGCGTGGGCACTCGGCTTGCCGCGCAGGTACTTGGCTCACCATGTGGGCACTGGCTCTCCACACAGGCATGCTTTCTCTTCTTTTTCACCAGGAGGCCTCAGGGATTGAACCCAGGTCCTCCCATATGGTAGGCGGAGGCCTTATTGCTTGAGCTACATCCACTTCCCTATACTTGCTTTTTATTACATATCTATCTACCATCCCTCTATACATCCTTCAATCATCTTCTATTTTTTACGTATTTCAAGTAAACTACAGACCCTTTTATACTTCCCCCTAAATACTTCAGCATACTTATCATTAAACTGTTATACTAATTTAAAGTTATTTGCCTTTTGATGTAAAATTTACCAGCAATGACATATATAAATCTGAAGTGCACATTTGCAGATGTTGAAAAATAGGTACACATGAATAACTCTGCATTATCCAAATTTCTATCAGGAAACAGATCATTACCACCACCCCAGGAGGTTCCCTCATGCTGTCTCCCAGTCAGTCCCAAGCACCCCCATCCCTAGAGACAGGCAATATTCTGATTTTTATCCATCACAGATTAGATTTGCCTTTTCTAGAACTTCATATCGAATCATACTACATGTGCTCTTGGGGGTAAGGTTTCTTTCACATAACTGGAGGATGAGAGAAGCTGCAGAAATAGGATCTCGCCATCCTGGCCGTCTCTGAATTCCTCGCTGAGATCCTGACTATCAGTGAGCCGCCCCCTGGACCATTCAGTCCCAGCCAAGCCAACCCACAGAATCTAGAGAAATAACAAATGTTTGCTCTTTTAAGCCACCATGCTTGGAGGGTTTTATTATAGAACAAAACTGACATTAAAAACAAAATTCATATCAAGAAGAATTTCGGAAGGTTTATACTGTTATACTCATATTATGTTATAATAATATATTAATGTAAACAACTTAAGTACAAGGAAAAGCTTTGCATACCCTGAGGAAAAAACATGTTTGTTCCTTGTAGATTGTTTTGTCTTATAGGATTGATCCGTTTTCCCTTTTTATTTGGGCTCTGAGAAACATGGAGCCAATTTGTGGCCCATCTTTAGCAACTGTGTACTCTTCTTTATGTTCAAACTCTGGCCTAAGTTTTGACTTTCTATTCTTTCTGTCTATAGCTCCCTTTCTTGATTTATAAGTCATTTATAATTTGCTTATTTTGGCTTATGCATTTTTATAAGCTGTCTCAAATGATTTTTGGAATGAGAGTAGATGCATATAAAACTAATGTAACCATTTATGAATATAATGCCTAAACCATAAAATGCATAGTAATTCCTTTGTAATAAAGTGATCATGTTTCATTATACTATACTCACATTTTGTAAAAGATTTAAGATAAAACTGGTGAGCTCTGGATTAGAGACAATCATTATCTTAAACGAAAAAGCAAGCAAACAAACAAAGAGACAAAAAAACATTTTTATAAAACTTCAAATTCTATAAAATTGAGAAGATGCTTCTTGCTTGTGAAATTAGCATAAATTAGAATATAATTAACACAACAATTTAGCTTCATTATGTCTTTAGAAACAATATTAAAACAATCACCTAGTTTTCAAACATTGTAAGTGCTCCTCATATTATTGTTAATCCAAGCTTGAAAGAATTTAGTTTTTTCTGCTTTTTAAAAAGAGATATAATTCTTAACCAGACATTTGGATAATGTTAAACCATTTTACAGTGTTGATCCATTCCTTTCCCAATCAAATTATTCTTGAAAGACATATGATAAAGTTAATAGACCAAAACAAGTTACAGATCTTGAATTAACCAGAAGTAGTTCTTTTAAAAATGACAAGATTGCCCTTTTATGATAACAAATGTGGATCTACTATTTGAAAGTGGTCCAGAATCTGAGACTGGGGTGGGGGGAGGGCAGTCAACTGTGAAATAGGTTGTCAAAAATATAAATCTAAAATATGAGTCAACCAGAAAAAATATAAATCCCAGTTGTGTTGGAAAGTCTAGGAGATTCATTTACTTAGCAGAACAAAATTGGCTGAGGCTCCAACAGAACAAGCTGGAATTCCACAATAAAAAAGTTTACTTGGGAAGTGGACGTGGCTCAAGCAGTTGGACATCTACCTACTACATGGGAGGTTCTGGGTTTGGTTCCCAGTGCCTCCAAAAAGAAGACAAGCAAGATAGCAAACTGAGGCAATGAGCTCACACAACAAGATGGCATTATGATTCAGCAAGATGATGCAACCAAGAGACACAATGAGGAAACACAACAAGAAACACCACAAGCAGGGAGCAGAGGTAGTTTAAGGGATTAGGCACTCCCTCCCACATGGGAAGTCCCAGGTTTGGTTCCTGGTGCCTCCTTAAAAGAAGACGAGCACACAATAAACAGACACAGAGAGCAGACAGAAAGTACAAACAATGAGGGGGAAGGGAGAAATAAATAAATAAAATAAAATAAAGTTTACTTCAGTGACAAATATATCCTCCTCGAAATTGGAATACTTCAATATTAAACATGTATTCCAAAAGTAACTGGAAGGCAGTATTCCATAATGTCCATTACTTTTATTTACTTCATCTATAATATATGGCAGCTCACAACGTAAAAATAAATTAACAGCTAAATGTCAAATATGTCCTCTTATTTAGGCCATCTGCTTAGGTGTTCAGACTGACATCCACTGGCATGAGAAATTATAGAGACCAGGGAAATCTGACTGTCAGAGAAAAGCTATTGCCAAAAGGACTGAACATCAGGATTTGTTCTAGCTGACTTCTCCCTCTATGGCCACTCCAACAACTTTCCAAAACCCAAAATTTCATAACCTAAGTTATTGTTGATGAAAGTCTTAACTACATTTCAGCACAGAGGAAATTGAATCAAATTTTCTTCTACAAGAATTTGATGTCCACGTTATCTTTTATTATGTTATTTGAGGAGAAAAATCCTCTGGACTTGGAACCAACTATGGCCTGAATATGGAGAAGTGCCTGCTGGCCAAGGTTCAGTCCAGGTACCCCATTTTTGTTTGCTTGTGTTGTTTTTCAGGAGGGAGAATTCTGGAGAATCCTGACCAAGCTCTCTTTCTTTATAATGACCAATTACATTATGATTTTGGAGACTTTGATAGAGTCCCAAGATAGGTAATCCTTACAGGATCAGGGGAGGGCAAGAGGCTAAAGGGAAAATTCAGAGCCAGTACTTTTGGGTTTTCCCCTTCCTGCCCTCCTCCACAATAGGATCCTGAATCGCAGTTCATGAAAACCAAGCCAAAGGACTTTCAGCCTCAGTACTTTCCCATCTACCCAAGCAAGAAGTCATTTTACCAGTTAGAAAGACTCATTTCAAAAGCAAATTACAATCCAACCACATCCGACGCCTCCTGCTGCTGCCCATCCTTCTCTTAATAAACTTGGAGGCCTCTCCAAAATATTTTCAAACTACTCATCAGGTTCATTTAAATAAATGCCCTCCTTCAAAAAGGAAAGAAGGGAAAAAAGTGACTCAAGTGCCAATAATGCTTCTCCTCCACACCACAGGCCCTGCAGAGTAAAAGAGAAGCCAGCTGGTCGGTGTGACCCCCTTAACTCTGTCTCTATGAGCAAGTCCCGTCGGAAGCCTAAAGAGGGCCCGTGGTACAACTGACTTGGCTTGACTTTCAACTTTAATGTAAATGTCTTCTGTGGTTTGGGACAAATTACACCACCATCCTTTCTCTTCTGAAGAACAATAAAAAAGAATTTATTGTACTTGTAACATACCTTTCATCACCATAGCTCAAATGCTTAGATTAGCTCCCTACCTACCTATCATGCTGTGATGTGAAAATTAATTAGCTAATGTCTGTAAAAAGCTTTCAAGATGAAAAGTGCCATATGAGTGCTAAGTGCCACCTTTGAGTACCAATAAAGACGACCTCAGAGAGTATATAATAGATTGGCAGGGGAATGCGAGAATAGCGCACTTGGAAAAGCAAGGTAACAAAAAATAAATACAGTAACCATACAGAATAGACTTCCCAAGTCATAGATTTTACTGAGCAGAAAAACAAACAGGCACACAGACATAGAAGGGAACTTTGGGACAGGCCCAGATCAGGGCTAGTGGAATATTCATTGGAGTGCCACCAAACCCACATTGAGATTTTGGGGAGATGGTAGTATAACCAAATGTTCTCAAAAGCGGTGTAATTCAATAGGTCTTGATGGAGTATTTGCCTGCAGACCAGTGATCCTGTCTGGCAGAAGGAAAAAAGGAATGCCTTATAGGTATTCATCACTTTATAATTTTCGGTGTCCTTCCACATAGCCCATGAACAATATTCATTCAACCTACTCATCTGCTACACTTTGAGGTAGGTAGCATGAATATTGTTATTCCCATTTGACAGGTGAGGACTTTAAGGTTCAAAACAACTGATTGACCAAGATTACAGAAGTAGCAAGAGAAGAAGGAAAGGCTATAACACAAGTCTTTTCACTGCAAACCCAAAGTTCTTTCTGGGACACCATGCTTGTTTATGGGATTTGTACAATTAGAAGGTATAGCCAATTATTTCAAGAGATTTTAATATATGTGCATTCTTTTGCCAACAATTTCATTCCTAGCAATTTACCCTAAGTAATTAAGAATATGCTCAAAGACCCACGTCTGAAGCATTAGTTATAAAAGTGAGAAATGGAAACACCTTAAATGTCCAGCAGAAATGATTGAATAAATACTGGTATACCCATAAGAAGGAATATTGGGCAGCCATTTAAAATAATATAGACATATTTACTGATATCAAAGACTTTACTACCACTGGTAAATTGTATGCAATATAATCCTTTTTAAATTAATTTATGTACATGTCATAGAATAATAGTTGGAAAACTATGGAACCCAATACTAACCATGGTTACCCCTGGTTGACAGGATGATAGTGATTTTTATTTTCATCTATTGCATAATCTGTACTTTCACAAATTTGTTCCATTTAAATTTTGTGTATTAAATATCAGTTTTAAAAGAACTGCCATAACTGCCTAAGTCACCTAGTAATCACCACAAAAGGGCTGGACTCAGAAAAAGTTGGTTTTATTTAAAATGACTCCCAAAAAAATGCCTTGAACAGAGCAAAGGAGTGAAGGCAGGACAGTTCCCTTCCTCTGCCCCTCATCTGGTTGGCATGGATAAGTAAGTAAGAAGATGGCATTGCCCCTTCTTAGACAGCAGTCCATCTAAGCACCCACTACGGTTCGTTAAATCACTGCTCTCCATTCTTCCACATCAGTCTCCTCTTTTTACATCAACAAGAAAATACTGGTTCTGCACTAGATGAGCAAAAGTCTCTAGAAATGTCCCACTCTCTGCTAGTAATAAGGAATGCACTAAGGTGAAACCTAATTTCAGAAGAATACAGACAGGCCCAAAATCAATGAATTTGAGTTGCAGCAAGAGAAATGAAACATTAGATACCAGGAAAGGATTGCCAGGAGGAAGAGATGGAAGCAAAGAACTCTTGGAAGTTACAGAATAAAAGATTTTTAGAGTTAGTGTTGCAGGCAGAACCCCAAAACTCCCCACTATGATTTCCCTAATCCTTGGAACTGTGAATATGACGAGATATCATGTCCCTGATGATGTTAGGTTATATGGGAAAAGGTATTTTGCAGATACCTTTTACTAATCAGTTGATTTTGAGCTAATCAAAAGGGATATTATCAGACTGGATCCAATCTAATCCCATGAGCTCCTTCAAAGCAGAGTTTTCTTGGGGCTGGTAGCAGAAGATAGAGAGATCTGAAGCACAGATCTGAAGCACTATGCCATTACTGGCTTGAAGATGGAGGGGGCCATGGGATGAGGTATGTGGATTGCCTCTTGAACCTGAGAGCAACCCCTGTTTCTCAGCTGGCAAGAAAATGAGGGCCCGATCCTACCATCACAAGGAACTGAATTCTGTCAACAACCTGATTGAGCTTAGAAGTGGGTTCTTCCTCATAGTCTTCAGATAAAATCCCAGCATGGCCAATACCTTGATTTTGGCCTTGTGGGACCCTAGCAGAGAATCAGCAGAGCCTCCAGGACCAGTGACCTATAGAACGGTAAAATAATAAATGCAGCGTTGTAAGCCAGTAAATTTGTGTAATTGTTATGCAGCAATAGAAAACTAATGCAGTTAAAAAGTGCCAGAGAAACCATGCTGTCCATTTCCCTCATTTTATTAATAAGGAAACTGAGACCCAGGGAGGCCAAGGGACTCGGGGGGAGGTTATGGCAAGGCTGGGGATGAATATGGGTCACACGGATCCATTGGCTAGTGGTCTTTCCATCATCCCACTTCCCTGTTCAAAGTGAGCTTCCCAGGACCGCTTTTATCCAACTCAGATTAGAGTCTAAGAGGAATGGTAAGATTGCCATTTAAGGTCCCTTCCAGCATCACCATTCTAAAAAAAATGAACTAAAATTGATATTGAATGCTCAGACACTTCTCCAACTTAGAAACAATCAATAATATTTATAACTTTCACCTGAGATTTAATAGGCTGACAATACCATATAGTCCACTGCCTTCTCCATTAAGTGACAATTTCAGGTTTTGATTCAGTGAAGTTCAGCAAATTTTACTGTATTCAAATGCCCACATGGAAGAATCTTTCAAGGCAGTGTTCTACAGTTTTCCCTATCTGAAATGCTTTAAATTATTTGAAAAAAAAAAAAGAAGAAGAAAGCTAAGAAATTTTTATTGAGAAAATCCTTCTTTAAAAGTCACCTATATTTTCACATTGTTTCTTTGACAGACTATAAATGTACTATCACACTTATTTAATTCTAGTAACTTATTCTGAAGGCAATGCCTTTGGTTGCATTTCTAATAATTGCCTAAACTAAGACAGACGTTAGTTCCTGCCTCTCTTGGGATTAATTAAATGAATATCATTAATAAGTGTAAAACAATTCATGACAATATGATGGATAACTAGAAACTTGGGTAGGAATGAGTAACCCGAACTGAGCTTGCTCACCTTCTAAGCATGATTAAATTGAGCACACACATCATATTGTGCTTGAAAAGGCAGCTTTTAAAATGATACAAATGCCTCCAGATTCATTTTTTCACAAACGACTTTTCCCTTGGCTGATCCCATGTTTTTTCAGTTCATAGTATCCATGGTTTCCCCCACACCTGATAGAGGTGATGCTGAATGGTGATTGATGATCATCCCTGTTAATCGGTTCCAGTTCTTCCAGTCATGGGAGGGTCACTCAAGAGGAGCCAAGGCCTTCAAAATACATCTGCACGGCACAATTTGATCTTCAATTCCTCACTAATCATGTTCCACAAGCAGCTCTGACACTCACTTGACTGTACAGTTTTTCTTTCATTTTACGGACCTTACTTCTCAAATTCCCAGGTCTTGACCCTAGAGCAGCACTATCCAATGCCTTGCAATGATGGGAATGTTCTCTGAGCTGTTCAATATGATAGCCCCTAGCCTCATGTGCCTACTGAGAACTTGGAATATGTCTAATGTGAAAGAGGAATTTAATGCTTCCTTTTTATTTAACTTTAATTTAAATCTAAATAGTCACATGTGGCTACTGCACTGCATATCATAGACCTAGAAATTTAGACCAGTATTGCAGAAGGCTACTTAGAATCCAAGCCAGGCAAGCTCTGGGAAGAGCGCATGGGCTTCTTAAGTGTAGGGTTCTTCAGGAAATCTCATCTACTCGGGTGATCTTGCTTTAGCCTAGATTATCCAGACATTTGCAGGATAAATGCCATATTCTAATTATACTCCTTTTTGCTTATAATATTATTAGTAATAATGACTTCTATTTTTAGAGTGTCTATTGTGGCCCAGGCCTTTTGCCAGAAATGATTGTATGGAATCTTCTAAGGAAGGGTTTCTGCATGAATGCATTGCTCCATTCTTTGTACAAGCATTACAACTGAAACTAACTAAAGGAATCCATTGTGTTTCAGATCTGTTATTTGCAGCATTTGAAGTTTCTATTATAGCCATATGTTTTGCCTTACAATATTCTGTAACAACCAAAGTACAACTAAATTATTGGCATAACGCTTCATTCCATAATGGTAGACATGTTGGATATCAGGTTTTCATCACACAAAAGACATCTCATTGCTTCTTACCAAGATTTGGTTCAAAGACTGCTACTTTCTCCTGATTTCTTTGCAGTAAGGAACCAAAAACAATTGTAGGTACAAGAAAAAAATTTTTAATCTGAAAGCATCAACATCAAATAAATCTCCTTAGACCTTTGGACCAACATGCATCCAGAAACAAACATCTTGGTAGCTGTGAGACAGAGCAAGGTTCTTTGCAGGAGAACACAGGATTGGAGTATTTGTCAATTGGACAATACAGTGGCTGGGTCTGGAAAATCATGGGTTATGGGATGGGGAAGACTTCCCTTCCCCTACCTTCCCCCACAAGAAATGTTCTGCTTACCCTGGTCCTTAATTTTGAGAAGGCCCAGCATTGAGGATTCTAGATATGACACCGTTTCCTATCCAAGGATGAAGAGTGGTGCTCCTTACCAACAATCCACCAATACTACTGCAGGGTATTGTACAGAATGTTCTGAACTTTCAAACCCAGTAAAACATTAAGGTATTGGTGATCAAGCATAATTCAACCAAGTTGGTAAAGTACTATCTTAAAGCTGAAGACTTAACAACTCAGTTCCGAGATTGGCTGTCACCAGCAGGCAGAGAGCTGTGGTACACAAAAACACCAGTTTGTATGATAAAAGCTTGACAGCCTTGCCTACACACAAACCAAAGAAAATAACATACTCGTGACAGCTACAACAGCAGCAATTTTAACCTTCTCACTGAGGAAATGCACTTTGCAGTCATAACTCTTGCATAAATCTAGATGTCACTTTTTTCATGTTATAATTTTGTGATCCAATGGATCATTGTGTAGATCCTATACCTGCAAATGAGCCCTATAATGCAGACTGTGCACAAATCATTGAGCTATCAGTGACATCAGGGGTTTGTCTGCTGGGTTATTAACAGATATTTTTTCACCTAGAAGCACAGACTAAAATCAATCATTCTGAAAACTAGGCATGGCATGAGCTGTCTGCACTTTCATTTCAATCTGATTAATCACATATACACAGACCTTTACCTTAAAGGAGCAATTGTTCACATTTAATCACAAAGAAACATTTGCACATACCATCAGACATTACTAAATTTAACTATAACCGATGTTTCCTGTTTTAGCAAGTGTATTGATGATCATATGACTTTCTGCATGTAAACATTGTTTCATTCATTTTACAAACATTAAAATTGAAACTAAGAAAACTAATCCACTGTGTTTTGTATGATTTATCAGTGATTATTTGCTACTTTTGAAGTTTAATTACCCCCATATATTTTATTGCTTTATTTACCCAGATAATTAAAGCACAGATAAATTATTAGTATTATGTGTTCTTCTGTAAAGTAGAACATGCTAGAGATCAGATTTTATCATATAACATGTCTTACTTCTTGACAAAAGTTGGTTCTATTAACCTGCCTATTTCTCCTAGCTTCTATATTGCAAGAAAACGAATACAGTTGTGGGTACAGATTTTTTTTTTTTTTAATCTGAAATAGCATTGGGACCAAGTAAATCTCTCTTCTGATCCTTAAAACAGTGTTCCCAGGAAACATAACATTCCAGAAGGCACATCTGCTGTTACTATAACAACGGAAAGGCAGACCCTAAAGAGAATCATCTGCAATAGAGGGAAGTTCACAAACCAGGAAGATTCCTGGGTTCCTCTCTGACAAACCAAAGGTGAATTTTTGTAGAGAAGTATGATTTGAAGAGGGTTTTGATGTGTGCATGGGGAAAAGGAGCAGGTGGAATTTAGGGAGAGCAGAACAAATAAAAATTGCTTCTAGGCCAAAGGTGTGCAAAGCTGCTATTTGAGAAGTCAGCTATTTAGGCTAAAGGACAATATCCTATTGCTGGGACGTGTGCCCAGAGTCAAGAACTGTTCGGAAATATCCCCAGAAAGAAGGAACAATCACCCTCCAGTTTTCTGACCCAAGGACAGAGAGCATTATCTTCAGAGTGAGGTGAAGTGGGTCTAAGACCCACCATGACCAGCAATGCCCTTAAAGGTATTGAGGATCAACATGGACCTGACTATCCAGGGAAGTGCTGAGATGCAATGTTGAAGAGCTAGATGTGGCAGTAACTCTCAGTCGGACTGTCTAATACTTCACCTCTTTTTCTGCCTTAGCTTCTGTTACATTAACTTCTTCTGAAGTCCTTGACCTTCTTGGTCTTGATCATTCTCCATCTAACTCCCAAAATTAGATTGCCTCTCCACCTGGGAGTCTACCTCAGCCTATCTGCCATCCTAAAGAGATCCTCTCCAGGTCACTAATTCCACCGTCCATTCCTAGTACCTTGGTTTCAATTTCTATCTACCTAAGCTCTAGCTTGGCCTCAACATGGCATTTTTAGGATATCCTTGAAATGCCTCTTTTATGGTCAAATTGGGTCATAATCTAGTGGAGGACATTAAGGCCCAGGAGAAAATAAAATAAGCAGACACTAAAATGCCAATTGCTATAAGAACTTTGAAGGAAATAATCTAAACTGAAGGCAAAATAGAGTGGGATGAACGTCCTCTTGCATCATGGTGAGGGAAGATGTTACTAAGGTAGGGACATTGAGGTTGAGACCTAAGAGAAGCAGCTAGCCATGCGAATGGCATATTCAGGACCCTGAAGAAAGACCTTAGTTTTAGGACAGAAAGAAATCCAAGGGAGGTCTCTCAGCATTGAGTCAAAGGCAGAGGGTCCAAAGACAAGGATGAGACAGGCCAGACCATAGAGAGATACACAAGTCATAGTTTAAAAATTTGGATTTCATTCCAAGTTTCTTGCATGACATATTGTCACAAGGCCAGAATAGACCTTTGGGACTCATTCGGTCTGTCAGGTAGGAGTAATTCTGCTGCTTTTTATCTGTGCATCAACTTTCCAAAGTAAATTTGACTAATGTTTGTTTATAATCAGTGAGTAAGCTGCAACTTTAATGCTGCTACCCTGGAAGAGGTCCCTTCAAGGCATGTTAAATTAACTGATGTGAATAAAAACAATGAATAAAAATACCTCCCTTCTTTAATGAGAACAGAAACTTCTGTTTCCCTGGGCTTTTTTCTGGTCCCATAAGACCTTTTAAAGCAGAGTGAGTGTGTTCTGGTTCAAATGCTAAACACATAATCTTGTCTCTCTCTTCTTGTGTTATGTTTCTAGAAGCCATTTAAGATCAATCCTTTTAAGCACAGAAGCTCTCAGCAGCTGTGTCTAAACTGTACCCAGCATCACTGTTAGGTTGACCAATTTTCCCTGAGGCCGTTCTCACTCAGAACCCTAAGTGCTTGAGATATGTCATCTCACCAAACCCTGGACTGTTGATAAAAGAAGACCCTGTTCTGCAAGGGCCTGGTTAGCCAGCCTGATCTCAATGTAAAAAGTTAGCTAGAACTCTGTTTCTCTAACTTGCCATTTCTGTGTGGGCTATGACAATGTACACAGGCAATTTTGGAATCTATTCAAATGCTCCGTGTATACCATTTCTTAGGTATTAGGTTTCATATGTTTATTACTCATTTTGTAATGAGGTATAGTTTTATAATGAGAAGAGTCTGGACTAGCCTGGATTTTATTCAAGTTCTGTAACTAACTTGTTCTGTAACCAAGTAAAAATGGTTTTCTCTCCAAACTTGATTTTATTTGTGGGGTGACCTCTATGTCTTCCAGTTCTATTACTATATGAAACTCTATCAACACCGATGCAATGATAATGCCAGTATTAGTTACAGTAGGCTAAACTGCTGTTACAAACAGTCCTAAAAGTGCAAAGGCTCCAACAAAATAGAAATTACTTTCTTTCTCAAAAAAAAAAAAAAAAAAAGATCCAGAAGAGATGACCTAAAGTCAGCAATAGCTCTGCCCTCCCAACCCCACTTTGATTCAGAGAACTGGTCTAACAACACTTGGCTTCCAAGACCACTCTGCTAATCACCCTTCCAGTCCACGGGAAAAGGGTCAAGTTGAAGTCCAATGCCAGAGGCTTCCTTCAAGGTAAATGAGGCAAAGATTATACACATCTCTTCTCCTTAAATTCCTCTGGCGAAAGCTTATATACATGGTCACACCTAGCTGCAAAGGAAGTTGGAAGAGGCAGTCCCAGGCTGGAGCCAGACAGAATGCCATTACTGGGGGAGAAAGGGATAATGGATTTGGATGGACAGGTAGCAGTCTCTTCTTATGTGCCTAACGTTTATTTGATACTTCAGTATCTATGAAGTCTTTCATCATCTGAATTTTCACTACAGTTGTGTGAGACAGTTATTTATTAGGTATCCCCATTCTACAGAGACTAAAACTGTCTAGGAGGGATTAAGTAAAATATAGGCAGTCGCACAATTAAGAGCTGAGCTAAGCTTCAATTTCAGTTCTGCAGTTTGTTGATTCTTCAATTATGAAAACAAAGTTGAAACATTTACACAGCAAATGGTCATTAGCAAAAATTTGTATGAACCTAATGGGATCTGACTAACAAAGAGACATTATTGTGAAAAGTAATGGGAGCAACTAAAGCACATCACAGACCCAGGTGTGGTCTACAAGTGGTAAGAGGTCTTTAGCTAACCTGGAGAGAATATAAGAAGTGAAATTTTTAAAAGGGAAGGAAAAACAAAAAGGAAGCTGATTACTAGCTGAACAGTTTGCAATTGATGTGTTTAGTCATTTCCCTTTTACTTTAGGCTGTTGGTCTAAGAAGTGCCTGTAAGGACAGAAGGATTTCAGGTAAAAGTGAATCATAAACATTACACCTCTAAAAAAATTAGCAATGAAAGAAATATACTGTCATCCCCCACACAGAGAAGTTGTTTTGTACAGGTGGCTGGGTTGGCAGATTGCTAGTGAACATTCTATCTCGCCCCACCCCCCCATCACACACACTCATAAATCATTTGCAGGCTTCAACTATTTTATGCTTGCTATGAAAATCCAACCATAAACTGCCAATAAACCAATCTCATGTCTTTTAGAGGAATAGTTCACCAATTCCTAAGCATGTCTTTGAAAACTTCTGCCTGGGGTCTTCCTTAGTTTAAACCAAAACTCTGAAAATAAAGAATCCTTACAGAACTGATTAGGTATAATTAATTATTCCTAGTTTTAGTCTTCCAAAAGGATTGCATGGTAATATTTCCGGATGGTTTCTCTCCCAACTCTTTCCCAACTCACTTTAATATGATTTCACAGTTAAAAGTATAGGTCTCCCTTCTCATAAAGCTGTTCAAAAGGGATCATATTTTTCAAGGGACGGTAGTTTTATGGATTACCAAATCTGCGGAAGAAAGGTTGTGATGAGTCTCAGAGCTCAGCTGCCATTCGTAAAGCATTCTGGAACTCTCAGAGAAGAGGTATAGGTATAAACCTCACCAAGTTGGTTATAATGGGCCAGGAGTGACAAGGTAATCTATTGTTTCATAAAGCAAGTTAAGACCATTTCACCTGTGAGCTTTCTGAGTAGGGTAGGAAAGCTTATCAGTGGATATGCTTCCTTGTGGAGAATTGTAAGAATTATGCCTCCCTATATCCTGTCATGAGAAAATTCTCTGCTAAAACTCTAGACCTTTTGCTCTAATTCATGTTTATTCTAGATACTCAGGGGCATTGTAGAGACAGCACCAGCTACTATTTGTCATCACGTAAGGGAAGCTGGGAATTCTACCAAATTATACTATCATGGCCTTTAAAGAATCTAACTATAACCAACTTACTTTAGCAATTCTGTACCACTTTGCTTTTATATCCAAGTCTGCCATCATCATCGGGAGATATTTATTCATCACTTTTGTGATCACAGCACTGAATTCAGCAGATTGCAGAGCAGAAAAGGGACAGAGCAGAGGATTTTTACAATCTAGAGAAAAGAATCCAAGTCTACCTCAAAAGCTAATAGCTTTTTATACCGCAGTTTTTCCAAATGCTAATTTCTCTGGTCTTTTGTTTACATCAGAAAGCTCCAGGCTGGTTTAGAGTGTCACATTTATCAACTGAGTAGAATATAAGCAAATCCCATTATACTGGAATTCAACCACCCAAATGAACCAAAATGTGGATTATGGTATCACTATACACAGCAATTTCTACTTAAAACAGAAACATAATTCTAAAGCTCCGCAGATACAAAGTAAAAGCAACCTGTTTTTCTCATGATTCTTATGTTGACTTTCTCATCATTATCTGAGGCCCTAGGCTCATCGATAACTATGTAGGGAAAAAAAAGAAATTCGAAAATCGTTACTGAAGGACCCAAAGTTGAGTAGTCCAGAGAGAGTATTACAACAGCATGTGTATATATAATGCTGGATTTCTTTTCAGCAGCATACTTCAAATATTCAATCGTTTCTCAAAACTCTGCAGGTCCTCAAATGGTCCCATCATTATTTAACTTAGAAAATGCTCACAATTTGTTTCAACATCCACTATATTTTACACACCCAGCTCCTTCATCCCTTTCTTGTGCCTGAGGACATAACTGAGATGCAAAAACGTCATCTTCGGTTTCAGAGCAGATGAAGTTCTGAGGTGACAGTGTCAAGAAGGAATGGTCAGAGCTGACACAGCAAGATGATGCAACAAGGAGAAACACAGATTCCCATGCCGCTGACAACAACAGAAGCAAACAAAAAGAAGAACATGCAGCAAAATAGACACAGAGAATAGACAACTGGAGTGGGGGGGAGGGGAGAGAAATAAAATAAAATAAAATATTTTAAAGAAGGAATGGTGACGGTATTGCGCTCTTTACGGGACTTTTTGGAGCACTGGCCTGAAAGAGTGAGTGACACTTTCAAAAAGTGGAGATCGAATCTGTGATTTTCCCACTGGGGGAATCTGACAGGTATATCCCTAGCAGCATAAGCTAAAGGAGTCAAACCTTCTGACTTAAATGCCATAGGGAGAGTATATTGTTGCATGCCAAGTTTCACCCTTTAAGGTAGAAAACTCTGGTTCTAGACAACTATCCCTTGGGTCTGTTTTTCTTAATGTATCTATCCACTTGGGTTTTGCGCACTCTCTAAATTGCATTACCCTTTTAACCAGAGGTTAGAGTTCCAAATGATCTCAAGGTCAATTACAAGAGCATAAACTCATTTTGAAACTGTCATCCATTCATCCATTCCTTCACTGACTGTTCTTGGTTAATATCTCCACACCCCCTACCTCCTTTCTCCACTTTATTTTCTCCACAGCACTGATTTCCATTTTACATGGCACTTCACAATTCTAAAAAAGATAAGTGTATTTATTTATTTATTGACTAGTTCCCCAGCTATAATGTAAGTTCTGTGAGGGGCAGGCCTTATGTTGCTTTGCTCACAGCTACATCCCCAGTGCCTAGAACAATATTTGGCAAATAGTAGACTCTCAGTAAATATTTGTTGGATAAAAATATGAGCAGAAACAGTCTCTCGGTTGGGTATAATCACCATGGGCCCCAGAGACCTGACAAGGTAACTCTCCCAGAAGTCCAGATTCCAGAAAGCTTCAATCTGTCTATTCCGAACCCTCCACGTATATTTTCCTCCCCCAAACTTAAAACCCTTGTTTTTTCCTTCAGTATTCCTGCCTTTGCACCAGATATTAATACTCCTCTGAACTGAACTAATTTCCCCAACTTTACAACTTTTGTTTAGGGGAGTAGGACAGAACGCATGACCTCATGGGACAGGCCTGTTCCAGAGAGAGAAGAGAGAGAATGAGACACAGACTGGCACACCTACTGCCTTGTGCCAAACTCACCAGTGAGCTAAGTCACTCCTCCCTGTCTTTATCCTTACCCTGAGGGGTGGAAGGAGTCCAGAAGTATGGCACTGATGGGTTTCCTGCCAAAAGGAAAGAAACATTAGATGTGGGGAACAAACTATCCCCTCCCCCCAAAAAAATCATTATTTATAGTCTAGAGAATTTATGTTCTAGAGGAACAGAGATGTAAACTATTAAAAAGAAAATAGGTTCTATAATGATATTGCTATAAGGTGTTATGGGCGCATAAACGAGGAAGCAATTAATTTTATTTAGCTTGTGTGCATCGCCATTGTGTTGTCATTGATCAGTATACTCAAGTTGATTTATTTGTTAAATACGTAACCATAAAAATATGTTTGTTGTAGAAGAGCTCTAATTTTGTAGAGCTCTTTATCCATTGGCAAAGGAACTTCTTACATTCTTTCATCACCACTGCCCCCCCTTGCCACTTCTACATGCATACAGCCAGGCACACATGCACACACATAAACACACCCTGTTTGAGACCCCAAACTGTCCCCCAGAGATCATTCTCCCCTTCTTGCTCTAATATTAGCAACATGCACATTTATCTGGGTATAGGGCTTCCCAGAAAAAAAGACTATTTCTAGGCCTCCTGTCCATACAGATGTGGCCCTAGGGTGTAAGGATAAAAGGGTGTGCAGCTGTCATAGGGACGGGAAGAGTGCCTGCCCGCCTTTGCTCCTTCCTGCTGGCAGGAATGGGGTTCTCGTCGCTGGAGTTGGAACAGCCCTTGTAAACCATAAGGTGACTTTGAGAGTAAGGCCATATGCGGCACACCACAAGATAGGAGAAACATGTGTCCCTGACCCCCTGAAGTGCCATAGTAGCCCCGTTCCCTACCTCCAAATGTTTGTGTGAGAGAGAAAGAAGCTTCTGTCTTGTTTAAACCTCCGCTATTTTGGATTTTCAGTCACTCACGGGCTAAATTAATTCTAGTCCATTCTTGATCTCTCTTGTCTCCCTCTTCTGTTCCTCTGTTCCCCACCCACTCCTCACACACACACACACACACATGTAAACACACACCTATCTCCCATCATAGAATTGTTTGTGCTTCTCCTTATTTCCAGCTGATGTACCAAGGATGTTTCTCCCACTTATTTTTCTAACATCTCTTGTCCCTCATTTAAACAATCACTTCAAATGTCACTTCATCCACAAAGCTTTCTTATTCCCATTCTTGACCACCTCCTTTATACTCTCAGAACCACTTCTGTCAACTTTATAACTTACACTGTAATGCTTGGTTGACTTACCTCCTTCTCAACAGAACCATAAGCTTCTTAAAGGCAGGAAACAATACTTTTTGATTTGGTTTCTCCAGGGTCTGGCAAAGTACCTGGTACAGAGTCATTTGGCACATGTTGAGTGAGGTAGGCAGGTAACCCTGCTTACCTCATTATTTCCATTTCATAGATGGAGGAACTGAGACCACAAAAGTTAATATTCATTCAAACTGTTTTTTTCTACAGTACCAGGATGCATTTGTATAACAAAATAACTGTGATTTCAGGCACTTGGATATACTTTTTCTTTTCCAGGCTATAGCTTGTTCACAAATAGACACAGTCTTGAAGGAATAATTCATGGACACCTGCTATGTTGGTTTTTTTCACTACTATCAGGGCCCAAATTCATATTCCACAGTCTGATAGAGGAGATAACATACTCACTAAGTTAGGGCAAGGACAACCTCAGGCTCTTTAATATTAAACCACATTCAAATCTCTTCCCTCATGTTCACTCCTCTATCTCTTAGTTTAACAATATGTTCCAAATTTTTAGGAGGGGATTGATGAGTACTTAAAAACAAACCATACGCAATTGTATTTAACATAGATTTTAACTTTTCCTGCCTAGTAAGCCATCTGAGACCCTATCCATATGTTTATATAAGTGCTACACAAATTAATTCATTGTAAGATATACTGAAACATCCATGATAATCTAACACTAAATGTAAGACATAGAAGCATTGCATGGAAATTGGAAGACTATTATTAATTCCAGGATCCCCATCAGCAGGTTTAGCAGAGTAAGTCTACCCCCTTTCTTCCTACTCTCCTCACTCTGAGAAGGGCCTGGCCCCACGTGGATGAAAGTAGCCAAGTGTTTAATAGCATTCTTTGGGATCTGCTAAACCACCCTCTGACTCTGCCATTCATCCATTCATTCATCATTCCTCTAAAAGTGGACACTTGATTCAACTCCAGTGGGAACCATTCCACCATCTGCTGAAAACCCTCCAGTGGCTCTTCATTTCACTTTGAGTAAAAGTCGAAGCCCTTCCCTTGACCCCCCTGGCCCTATGAGATCTGATCCTTGACTTCCCATTATCTTGTTCTCTTACCCACAATTCCCCTTGGCTTGTTCCACCCACCTTCTCTACCCTCAAGCACACCAACCCACTTCTGCTTCGGGGTCTTCGCATTTGCCACTGCCACTCCAGATATTTATGTCTCGCTCCCTCAGGTCACGTACGTCTTTTATCAACAATCATCTCTACAGAGAGGTCATCTGCTAATGTAAAACAGCAGCCTCCATCACTCTTTCTCTACTGAACCTGCTTTATTTTTCTTCACAGCCATCATCACCATCAGACTCAATATTAAACATATTTATTTATTTATTTATTACTTGCTTGTCCATTTGCTCATTTGTTATTATCATCTATTATCTTCCCCACAAGGCTGTGTGCTTCATATTGGAAGGGTTTCGGCTGTCTTGACCACTGCTGAGCTCTATGCCTGGCAGATGATGGGCACTCCATAAACACTGACTGACCAAAAAAACAAATTCATCCAAAAAGTTTTGTCTTAGGCTTTGTATGGGGCAAGAAAGATGCTGTCCCAGCACTCATGATGATGACATTTTAGCTGGAGAAAAGCAGTAGCTATTTTCTGCAGCATTCTAGGAAAAAATCATTTTGTCTCTGGTCTTAAAGGCTATCTACCAACTTTAAAGGAACTATAAATCTAGTGTTTTATTTGGTCTTTGAAAAAGCATGCTCGTATCCTTTAGGAATTTTATTTTGGCTTTCTGTTGGTTCTGTTTCCTGTTTGCAGTTTTGACTATCATTCTACTAGGCAGAGACAGCAGAGTTGTCAGGTGCCTTTTCTCCCAGTTATGATAAGAGAATTAGATAAAGTTTAACTTCTAGTCTTAGAGGCATTTGGCTAGCAAAGTAATAGCATCAATCAAATAACTGCATATCTACAAAACATACAAAAAGCATAAAGTAGTATAAAAAGTGAGGAGAACTCGAGAAACTTCTATAATAACATATATAACAATAATGAACCCTTATTGAGTGCTTTCTGTGCTCCAAGAACAACGAAAAATGCATTGTATATATCACAATAATCTTAGGAGTTATCTTTCTTCAGAAACTTAGGCACAGAGAGATTAAATAACTGTAAAGATTATTTAAGTAGTAGAGGCCAGAAGGGAGCACGGTCTGGGTCCTCTGCTGTTCTGAAGTCTGGTGTGCTTTGGAGCTCCTCTGTCTAGCTTGGCTTGCTCACCTCTGGGCATACTCCCACGGAAGGGGCAGTCTTGGTTTCCCTTTCCTTTTCAAGAGTCTCAAATCCTTGGAACTTTGCTGCTTATCTGGGCTCTGCAGTGTATTGTAAGGCTGCTCACCTTAAGTGTCTGCTCTTGGCTCTTAGGCTTTTGGTGACATTGCCTTACCTCCCTCCATTAGAAGAAGGAATCTCTCCGTGGTCCTGATTTCAACTCCACAGCAAATTGGACATGAAAGTAAGGTCATGAGAGCTGTTTGGTCGCTCAGTTTCAGCAACCAGATTTTTTCATCTTGGCAAGAATTGACCTTGATGCAGGCAGGGGCTTCCATGCACGCCTCCCCTTCCTTCCACCCCATGCCCTAGTTCCAACTCTACTGCTTTAGGATATGGATGGAACCACATTGCTCCTTTGGCTGTTCAATATATCACACACAGGATTCTTTACTCCCACTGTTTGTGGTGGGGAATACAGAATGGCTGGCAACCTTGATGGCTTTGGATAAAAATTGTTTACTGGATGTGGTGGTTAGGCAATTGTGTCAACTTGGCCAGGTAATTGTGCTCAGTTGTTTGGTCAAGCAAGTACTGGGCTAACTGTAATACAAGGGCATTTATGGACTTTAGTCACCACTAACTTTACTGCAGTGGTAAATCATAGATAGCTGGTTATAATTACATTGATCAGGGAGATTGCCATCAGCAATGAGTGACGCTTAACCCAATCAGTTGAATCCCTTAAAAGGGGAAGTGATTCCAGATTGAGAGAGAATTTCCCAGCTCGTCTTTAGACAGCCAACATCTCTGAGAACTCATCAAGAGCCTTCACTGGATTTTCATTGGAGCTCCTGGTTGCAGCCTGCCTGCAGAACCTGGACTTGGGCATCCCCATGGCTATGTGAGAGACTCTGATAAATCTCTTACTATCGACAGATACCCTTTGTTGATTCTGTTTCCCTAGAGAACCCTGACTAATACACTGGGTAAACTGACTAATACACTGGGTAAACATTTTAAAAGCCAACACAACAAGCTATTAAACTATTATGCTTGGCAGTGCAACTTCTCCCCATTTGGTCTGAGGAGAAGACCCTCAGAGAAGAGACAAGCAGAAATTTACAACTTTCACATTCATAAGAAGACCTTCTTGTTATCAGTTGGGAAAATGAAGCTCATTTACTACTGAAGTACACAGGTCAGTGTCCAAAGCAAAAATCTCAACTTAATCTCTATCTCTCTCTTTTAACCCATGAGGTGGGTGGAAAATGTGTTCAAGCAACAATTAAATATACTGGAAGAGGAAAATTGCAGATAAAGTTTGGAAATGTTTACAGAGGGAAAAAAATTACAATGGACTACAAACACTAGAAAGAAAATCAATATTGTGATAAATACTGATGATATTTGGAAGAAATTCAAATTTACAGTTTTCAAAAGATAAAACATTTTTACCCCAAAATAAATTCTTCACATATGTATATTGAAAACACAATTCAAACAGTTTTTTATTTGAGATTGAATTAGACTATCAAGAATCTGACAGCTCACATGTTTCAGGACTTAGGGTCTGTTCTGTGTGCATCTACATCTATCACAGAGTCTTCTGGCAGAAAAGACTGGCTAGAGATTATTTAACACAGGCTCCCTGCTTCTGGAATGAGGACTATTTGAACCATTCGTTCAGTTGGTGATTACCTATTGCTTATCCTCTCTTAAAGTTCTCCAAAGATGCAGTCTCCAACATTTTCCCAATTTCCTGTTCAAATATTTATTAGCACTTTGGTTGCTAGATGATTCAAAAGAGCTGTCTTGAGGAGAAAGAAAAGGAGATTCATTGGATCACCAATGTCTGTAACAATGGCACAACTATGACCAGGGGTTAGTGGGATAGATGAAAAAAGAGGGGGTGGGGTTGATAAGGCCAGAAGAGGTTGTTTATTTTAAAAAATAAGTCAGACTAAGTGTTCATTACCTGAGAAAGGATATGGGATAAATTTACTTCTGCAGACCAGGGAGAGGGAAAAGTGGTTTGCAGAAGTAAGTTTGTACCATAATTTAAGGACTCAGAGCATGAATCCTATATTTCACTTAGCTGGTAAGGATGCTGAGCAATCAAGCATATGTAGGGAAAGAGGAGCTCTGCTCCAGTTATTTATTATTATGTGACAAACCATACCAAACTTGGCTTAAAATAACAAATGTTTTATTACAACACACAAATTTGTATGCCAGGAAATCAGGCAGCAATCAGCTCAGTGATTCTACAGTGGGTTACTCAGTAGTGTTCAGCTGACAGATGAGCTGGTCTGGAGGGTGCAAGAAGGATTCACTCATATGATTGGCATCTTGGCACAGGGATGACTGGAAGGCTGTGTCTTAGCTGGACCTGTCAGAGCATCTACACATGGCCTCTCCAGCAGGGTGGTCTCAAGGTAGTTGGACGTCTTTCATAGTTCTCAGAATGGTCTGAGGGTGATGAGAGGAAGCAGTAAGGCATGCCCTGGCTTTGGAAGTCCCAGAAAGTCACTTTCTCTATATTCTATTGATCTAGCAAGCCACTAAGACCAGCCCAGATTCAAGAGAAGACTTAGACTCCCCTTCTCGATGGAAAGGTATGGCAAATAATTTGTGCCTATCTTTAATCCACCACAGTCTATAATAATTTTGCAAGGCAAGCTATTTTGGGGGAATAATTTGATAAAAGCAATCCTGATCAGGATTTAGAAGTAAAATAATAACTGCTATGGTGATGTTTATTTCTACACAGAATTATAGATAAGCTAATGGACTTGTGTAAGAAATGTTCCTTAGTGTTTGATATTGGGGATTCACCGGTGTGAAAGAGAAGAATGAGTAAGGTGAATGGTGAGATTTTTTCTGTGTAATTCAACAAATGTTTATTTATTTATTTTAAAGATTTATTTATTTATTTATTTATTTATTTATTTATTTATTTATTTATCTATTTTTCTCCCTTTCCCCCCCCCCCCCCCGCACCCTGGTTGCTGTTCTCTGTGTCTATTTGCTGCATCATCTTCTTTGTCTGCTTCTGTTGTTGTCAGCAACACAAGAATCTGTGTTTCTTTTTGTTCCGTCATCTTGTTGTGTCAGCTCTCCGTGTGTGCGGCACCATTCCTGGGCAGGCTGCACTTTCTTTCACACTGGGCAGTTCTCCTTACGGGGCGCACTCCTTGCGCATGGGGCTCCCCTATGCGGGGACACCCGTGCGTGGCAGGACACTCCTTGCATGCATCGGCTCATGCCAGTTCCACACGGGTCAAGGAGGCCCGGGGTTTGAACCGCGAACCTCCCATGTCGTAGACGGATGCCCTAACAACTGGGCCAAGTCTGCCACCAACAAATGTTTATTGAGTGCTTCTTTGTGCTCGTCCATAGTAGGTACTGGGAACCTCTGACAGGCAATGGTCCCTGTCCCTAAAGAACTTAGAGTCTGGTAGAGAGAATGGAGAAGGAAGCATACAGGGGAATTTATGCAATTTTAAAAGTTCAGAAGACTTACTGAGATGGTTGTGAGTAATCCTGCCAGTTAAGATTTAGAGGATATGTTTTAGTTTCCTTGGCTGTTCAAGCAATTACCATGCAGTAGGTTGGCTTAAACAATGGATATTTTTTAGTTAACAGTTTTGAAACTAAGAGAAAGTCCAAATCAAGGTGTTATCAAGGCAATGATATCTTCCAGAAGACTGGTATTCTGGGGCTGGTTGCCAGTGATCCTCGGTCCTGGATGCCTCTGTCATATGGCAATGCACATAGCAGCCTCTCCTAGCCTCTCTTTTCTTCTGAATTCCCTTGAGCTTCAACTTCTTGTTCCTCATGTTTTTCTCACTCTGTCTGAGTTTCATTCCATTTATAAAGGACTCCAGTAATAGGAGTAAGTCCCATCCCGACTAAGTTGGGTCACACCATATCTGAAATAACCTCATCCAAAGGTCCTTCCTACAGTGGGTTCATATCCACAGGAATAGATTAAGTTTAAGATCTTATTTTTCTGGGATACATAGCTCCAAACCACCACAAGGCACTTCACAATAAGATGACAATTAAGTAAGGTTTTCAGAGAAGAGGAGGACTTGGTCAAGAGACAATGCAAACAGAATATGCAAAGACAAATGAGCCTGAAGCACCCTAGCATTATGTAGCATTGTACTGCATGCATGTGTATTTTTGCATGTCCTATAAGTAGTTTAATATGTTGCGGAGGGAGAAGAAGAAAATAAATTTGGAGATATGTATATATATATATGTTTTAATTTTGTATTCTGCTTACTTGATTCTGAATGTTATGAGAAGTCATGCCCAGGGTTTTTTGTTTTTTTTTAAAGATTTATTTCTTTTATTTATTTCTCTCCCTTCCCCCCTCCCACCCCAGTTGTCTGTTCTCTGTGTCTATTTGCTGCGTATTCTTCTTTGTCTACTTCTGTTGTTGCCAGCGGCACGGGGATCTATCTCTTTTTGTTGCATCATCTTGCTGCGTCAGCTCTCCATGTGGGTGGCACCATTCTTGGGCAGGCTGCACTTTCTTTCACGCTGGGCAGCTCTCCTTACGGGGCGCACTCCTTGCTTGTGGGGCTCCCCTACGTGGGGGACACCCCTGTGTGGCATGGCACTCCTTGAGCATATCAGCACTGCGCGTGGGCCAGCTCCACATGGGTCAAGGAGGCCCGGGGTTTGAACCGTAGACCTCCCATGTGGTAAATGGGTGCCCTAACCACTGGGCCAAGTCAGCTTCCCTTTTACTTTTTTTTTTTTTTTTTTTTTTTTTAAGATTTATATTCCCAGGGTCTTAAGCAGAGGTCTAACATGATTAGGTTTATGTTTCAGGGAGATCTCTCTGGCCCGTGGAAGAGAAATAAAATTCTATAATAAAAAAAGCAAGCATTTAAACCTTTTCTATGCCAGAGCCTAAGTATTTCTCTCTGTTTGATCTCTCAAAACGCGTTGGACAAGGGGATCTTAAAGTTGTAATGACTGCATCTCAGTCAGATATATATTCCTTGGAGCAGGGAATAGGGTTGACCAGGTCACCTCTCACTCTAAACCAGGAAGGTAAAGACAGTCTACAAGGTATTAGAAAACTGTCCAGAGATCTAACTAAAATTTCCCTTACTTTGATTTAAGTCCATTTATTCTTGTTGGATTCCTCCTAGAATAATTGCTGTTGGTATATTAAGTTATACTTCTGGCTTCTCTTTTTCCCTGGATTAAGAAGCCTTTCCTTTTCCACAGGTTAAGAACACACTTTGCCACCCTATTACCTGCTCCGAGGAATATATATCTGATCCGAGATGCAGTTATTACAACTTTAAGACCCCCTTGTCCAACAAGTTCTGAGAGATCAAACAGAGAGAAGTGCTTTGGCTCTGGCATAGAACAGGTTTAAATGCTTGCTTTTTTTATTACAGAATTTATTTCAGTTTGACATTCTTTATGTTGTTGTTTCCTTCTACCATGTTATAAATCCTTCTTGGGCTGGAAACCACTTCCAAACCCTTCAGTATCAAAGCTGTGCAGCAGTAAGGCTATGAAATCAGGCCATCATGCACCAGTTTCACATTTGAAGTATGGTCTTCGCATTCGAGCAGGATTACTTTTCAGGATTAAAGAGGACCAAGAACCTATAACATATAGTTTCAAATGTATAAATAAAAATGTTTTATTGACAAATATGGGAGGTTTGATTGAAATAACTGTGCCAGGGAAGCATGTAGAATTTCCTTCATTTATTAAAAAAAAAAATAGATGCATCTCTTTGAAAATATGGAGATTAAGTGTTTAGTCAGGCACTATCAAATAACTTTTGAAAGCATTAAATAGCTCACTTACGAAAGAGTTCTTAATTCTAATTTTCTTTCATCATCATAAATATCATTACATTTATTCATCAGATTAGCCATATTAACAGAAATAAAAGCAAATTATTCAGGGTGGACAGACTGAATAAGCAGATGTTAATAATTTGTAATGCACAATCCTCTTCCATAGGAGATGGGAGAGCATTTGACTGCTCTGCCTAATTCAGTAGGTTACCTGAGCCACAAAGAGAAAGAGTGAGTGTTTGATGAACTGGAATAAATTGATCACACTGGACACTTTTCTGTTTGAAATATCCTTGTAACTGACCCCTTAAAGGCACCCTTTACTATACAAACAAAATTGCATTTGCCAAGTACAACAGAGGATTCCCAGTAGAAAATTAATTTTATTTTTATTTAGCAACGGTTCACATGGTCTGGTTCATATCTTGTCCTGTCAGCACATCCTTGTACTCCATTCTACATAAACAGGAATTTTTATCAGAATAGTTTTTTTTAGCAAAGATTGATTTTACATAATGCCCACTGTTCTGTGTAGGTATAACGCATTTCCTGAATATCCTATGCTCATATTTCATTCAAACGAGTCTAGAACAATATTTTGACATTTAAGGTAAAAAAAATAAATTATTTTAAAATGTGTGTGTGGGGGGGTGATTTCAACCATTAGAATGGAGGATATCAATTCTGGCTGAACATTAGAATCACCTTTTAAAAACCATCATTGGCCATGTCACACCCACCGGTATTTTTTAAAACATATCCAGGCAGATTTTAGTGTGCAGCAAGGCTTGTGAACACAGCCTCAGAAGATTCTTTGGAAATACATAAGTTATATAGAGAGAAGCTTGAATAATAATACTTGAGAAATATCTTCTTCATGGCTTGTGTTATTTGGGGCTCTTAAATAACATACACAATCTAGCTATCCAAACCAACTTAAACTTAAATTAACTTCACCGTAAGAGCCGCTTGTGAGCATGACACTTTACTAGCTGCTTTAACTTTATGTGAAATGGAGAAAAGCTTACCTCAAGCAGAGTAAGATTTATCAGGGAGCTAATGATTGAAGCTTCCGGGCTCCTCATTTACACAGACCCTTTCCATGGCCTGGGAGGATCTCTAGCCATGTACTGACAGGTTCACCTCTTTTTATAAAATCTGCATATGCACACACACAAAATACAGTTTATTGGGGTCTCTTTCCCTTCTAACTTTCCTATGTGCATGGTAGTACCAAAATAGTCAGGAATACTTTGGAGAGCCAGCAAAGAGGAAGTTGAGTTGAGGATATGTTTAGTCTGGGTTTAGTAGAATATATTTACAGTGGTTTACTGTCATTTTGTTTATACTTAAGTTCTTGCCAGCTGTCCTAGTATAGGAATGGCTTGCAGAAATATTCCTATTGCTGATTGCGCTGACTCACCCAGGGTAATGACATGAAATTTCAGGGCCAACAAAAAACTCACAATGGCATTGACAAAAACTGGTTACTGAATGTTGTCATTTCAAGGAGAATTCATGAGTGGTCACAGCACATGGAAACTTGAAATAACCTGAAATCTCATAGCTCATCTATTAAAGAAACTTAATAGAAGCTTTTCCAAATTCAACAATAATCCTAAAAATGGACATGATGTTACCAGTAACAAATTTGGAAGGTAAGGGGAATATTTCAAATCTTTCAATAATGAATGAAATCAGCCAAGTTGGAGAAAAGACAGGGGATTATCTTTTTAGTTACTCCATAGAAAATAACTTTGCAAATTTTTTGTCAGATGAATAACTAAGGAATGCATCAAAAAGAAGTGTGTGTGTTTGGGGGGTTATGGGGTAGGGGAAGTATTATAAATATATGCCAGGATGTTAATTATTTTTAAATTATTTTTCTGGATTTTATGTTGTTTATGGACTGTGGCAGGTTTTTTTAAAGAACTTTACTTTGTTGTGACTTTTTCTCTCCTTATAAATAAATATTTACTTTAGATCTATTGTTTTGGAGGATTGAACCCAGGGCTTTGTACATAAGAAGTAGGTGCTCAACACTGAACTACATCCGCTCCCCAGATTTATTTTTGCATTTGCACTTTAATCATTTTCTCAATATGTACAACCTCCGACCCCACCCAGATCTAACCCTGTCTCAGAAAACTGGCCAGTGTTAACTCATAATGACTTGACTCCGAAGCCAGCCATACAGTTAAAATTTCACTTCCTCCCCCAAATTAAAGCATTTGCTTTCTAAAGAAAAGAAAGCAAAGAATGGGGAATAGGTGCCAATGGTGGTGTGGAAACAGAGTAAGACTAGAATTCTTTAGCCTGAAATGATGAGGGGCTACACTGTTAAAATAATGTTCAATATATTATATATACTCTGTTGTGCAATTTCTAAAAAAAAAAGCATATTTCAGTAGCATCATGCATGTCTGTTAAATGCATACAACCTTGTACATTCAATTATACCATCTAAGCACAACACATTACAGAGAACTTAACAATTGCCTGTCCTTAGGCATCAACCTCTAGGAGAGCTTGATGGGGGAGACCCAGATCTGCTGGTCCTTAGAGCTTCGTTCCCAGGGCCACTCCTAGTGTGAGCATGTTCTTTTGCTGAGTATGTGTCTGGTTTTAAAGATAATTGATACTTTTTTTTTCCAGACAGCAAGGACCCTACAGTACAGGAACCAACTTCATCTGGCAACACAGAAGTGAATTTTGTCCATACTCAATTTCTGCCTCTCATGCTGACTTTTCTACCTGACATTTTCAGGTATATTTAAAAAGTGAAAGAACAGGACAGTGAAAGCCCAGTACCTACCCACTTATTCCAGTACCTATATCAAGTGCTCCCATTTTGCTCTATTTGCTTCATCTATCTGTATTTATATCTGTGTTTACAGGAAACCGTCACAAAGTTGCAACAATTCACCCCTTCAAAATGCTGTTCCTGAAATAAAGGTAGGCTCCTGTATAACCAAAATGCCATTTTTATCATGCTTTATAAAAATAACAATAATTTTTTAATATGACCAAAACAATACACATTCATTTTTTCCCAATTATCGCTAGAATAACTTTAGAGGTTTTTTTTTCCAAGCCAAGATCTAATCGAGTTTCATCTACTGCCTTTGGTTGACATGTCACTTTACTCTATTTCTTTTTCATGATATTGCCTGTTTAAAGAGAACAGGCTCAATATTTTATAGAATATCCCACATCCTTAATTTATCTGATTTTCTGCTCACTAATTAATTTGTTCCTTAGTTCCCTGACTTTCCTTTACCCAGGAGATTAGATCTATATGCTTGATTATATGCAAGAATACTTTATAGGTGATTCTAAGTACTGATTTTCGAATATAATCTCATAAAATGCAACTTTTCCATCACATCTTAATTCATCCTCACTAAAGCCCTGGAACTGAAGAAATGGGGAATTTCTATCTTATGGATAAAGATACTAAGATTGGGGGAGACTAAATGACTTACCTAGGGTCACACAGTAATGAAACAATTCAGGATCACAAAGAAAAGGTATACTGTGCCTCCAGGCTAATCAGTCTTAGACAGTTAAAATGGGTGCCTTCCTGAAGCTTGAGAGAGAACATATTGGAAGAAACAGAAGTCAATATTTTTCTTTCAGACACAATAATTCAGGTGGAAAATAAAATCGAATTCAAGGAATGGATTCATAAACCATAGTTTAAAAGTTAAGATACTACACTATTAAAGGATGTTGATGTGTTAAGGCACGATTTAGGTCATCTCAGCTCAGTGGAGCCAGAGCCCTGAGTGACATCCCTGACAGCTCCTTTTCTCTTATCTCCTCATCCAAGTCTGGCTGATTCTACATCCAAAAATAGCTCTGAAGTCAATTTTTTCTTCCCCATAGCCACCACCACCACCTTCATCTGAATTGCCATCCTCTGTCACCAGGACAAACGCAGTGGTTCCTAGCACATCTCTCTGCCTCTCCTTCTGCTCTTGGTCCCCTTCAACAGCTCCCACAAAGCTAAACGAGGCATCTATTTTATAAAGCAAACAGTAACAGTAAATCCGATTGTTTTACCCCTATGCCTAGCCCCACTTACAGTTTAAAACTCTTTGATGGTCTCCCATTGCGTTCACCATACAGTCCAAAAGTGTTAAATATGACAGGCAAAGTTCAGCATTATCTGGCCTTTCTCTCTCAGTTAATTTTTCTCTCTCCAACTTTGGCTCAAGTGACTGGGCTCCTTTTATTTCTTTGTAAAAAAGCATCATGTTCTAGGCTGCCTCTAGACAATTGCTCAAGTTGTTCCCTCTGCCTCTGATACTTTCCCTTCACCTCCACCACATGGCTGCCCTGCCCTTTACCACTTGCCAAGCTACTTTCTCGTCTTTATTCAACGCCTCTTCCTCAAGGAAAGCTTTTCTGACTGCAGATCTATTTGGACCCTGGCCCCGTGTTATCCCCTGCCAGCATACCTGCACTTTACTTTCACAGGTCCTACCATCATTGTATCATCATTGTACCGTTATTTAGCTGTGTTATTACCCTTAGCAGACAGAAAGCTCTGTGAGGATACAGACTGTGATTTTCATCCCAGACTTAGCCCCTAGAAGGGGCTCATAAACTTGCTATTGCAAGAATGCTATTCTTGAAAACCAAAGGAGATTAACATCCCTAAATGCTTAAGGTTGGCCACAAAAAGCAGGAAAAAGGATGACTAGGCTGTAGCCTGTGCAGGACATATCCATTATGGGAGGTCTCCATATACTTGCAGGACAAATGCAATAGGAGAAAGGAGTCTGGAGCTAAACAAGCACCCTAGAGCAGCTCAGAAACCTTAAAAACCTCCAATGAGTATTCTAAAATGTCAGAACTTCTTGGTGGGTAAAGTTGAAATAAATGATGGGAGTGAGGTCCCTTAACCCCCTTCCCCCACCCTTTTCCATCTCAAAACTATTTACCTGCTCATCCTTCCTAACCGCCAACCTTTCCTCCAAACCCAGAGGATGGAGAATCCCCTTCTTGTTAAAGCCAACCCCTCCTCCTGTGCCCCTATTCCTAGTCTCCCCTCTCCCTCGATTTCTCCCCCAATTACCCTCCTTTTCTTGTATATTCAATCTCTTCCTCTCCTT
Organism: Dasypus novemcinctus; assembly: GCF_030445035.2. Taxonomy (NCBI): domain Eukaryota; kingdom Metazoa; phylum Chordata; class Mammalia; order Cingulata; family Dasypodidae; genus Dasypus; species Dasypus novemcinctus. Next base: position 81,394,065 of record NC_080684.1, on the reverse strand, counting down.
TAAGTCCTTCTTCCCTCATCTATTTCTATGACTGTGTTGAAGCCCTGCTATCCAAAATATAAAATTCACCCTTAACCCTGCCTCATCCTCTAGTTGGGACTTGCTTTGTTGAGATAGTAAGCTCATCATCTCCACTTCCTCACAGTCCATTCTTCCCTTGGTATTCTGACTTCTGCCCCTCCTGTTTCATTGGAAATGCTGCTATCAAGTTCACCAATGGGTTCATTTTTTTTTTTAAGTTTCAGGGACAATTTTTACCATCTGTAGCAGTTTGGCATTATTCATGAATTCCAAAAACAGATATGGGCTTATGTTTGTAAAATGGTCTGTTCCTCTTGGCATATTAGATTGTATTGGATTCAGAGGTTTCACTTTTACTTGATTAAATTATGATTAGAGTTTTGATTGGGCCATGTCAATAGGACACTGAGAAAACCACATGGCAGAGCAGAGAGTGGAGATTCTGTGTTTTGATATTGGAGCCCCAGGAAGTAAGCACACAGAGAAGCAGATATGTGAAGAAGGAGAGAAGACTCCATTAGACATGGTAGAGGCCCCAGAAAGAAACAAGCTGTTAGTGCGATAGTTTACAGCTGGCCTTGTGGAGAGAGCAGAGCAGCTCAGTACAGACAGGACTGAGCCCTGGGAGAGAGACAAGACTTATCCCAACCTACAGCTGATATTGGAAGAAGGTGGGACAACCAAGCCTTAAGAGGAAGAGAAAGCCTGAACCCTTGCAGGCATCAGCAGCCATCTTGCTCCAACATGTGACAATAGACTTTCGTGAGGGAAGTAATTATACTTTATGGCCTGGTAACTTTATGCTTCCACCTGAAATAAATACCCTTTATAAAAGCCAACAGATTTCTGGTATTTTGCATTAGCATCCCTTTGGCTGACTAACACACTATCTTACTTAATGTGCTGCATCTGGCAATGCTGATGATACTGCTGTTTGAAACTCTTTCTTGCTTTGGCCCTGGTGGCCTTGTTCTTTGTTCTGCACTAACAGAACCCATCTCAATCTTCTTGAGCGCCTCATTCTTGGCTCAATCCTTTTAAAAAATGATATTACTTGGGGTATGACAAATTACTTTTCTTACTCTCATTAACTGCTACCACTTGTATGATAATACTTCCCAAATTGCTGTTTCTCCAGAAGCTTTGACTGCTAGCTCTCCTGAACATCTCAGAAGCATTTCAAAATCAGCATACCCCAAACTGAACTTACCTCCTGCCCTCACTTCCTGATTAACCTTTGATTTTCTTCACTTCAGGTCCTCAGGTCCTTGTAACCAAGCTACATACCATCATATCTGAAATAACTCTTTCACATGCATTGTTTCCTCAAATAGAACTGTGGTGGAAGTAAGTTAGGGTGCAGAAATGAATGTGAATATTATGGAGAAACCTAGCGTTTGTTGAGCATCAACTGTGTGCCAGGTACTGCAGAGGTAATTTTCATGGATGATCTCATTTAGTCCCCACAGCTCTGTGTCTAAGGCATAATTGCTGCCAATTTGTATGTGAAGAAGCCAATGCTCAGGGAAGTTAAAGTACAGGCCAGCATCACCAAGCCAGTAAGTGGCAGAGCAGAATTTAGACACAGCCCTATCTGCTTCAAATAACCCTTGATCATTCCTCTCTATTCTGCTGTTACCTAATTATAAACTGAAACCTTGTGCCCCACTATCTAACTGGTGTCACTGCTCTCTCCTTCCCTTGCCCACATGGTCCCAAGACAAACATCTCTGGGAGTTTGGAAGAGCAGTAGCAATTTTATCTTATTTGGTCTCAAGGATCAGCACATGATCTATACAACAGAAAGTTCCTCTTGAAAGGTAAAGATTGGAAGGCTTCCTAACCTGCGTAGGGAGCTGATGGAAAGGTTTCAGTGTGCTATATTGCACCAGCAAATGGGGCCAGAGTGTGCTGTTTGCTACAATTTTATTCTGGGCATCAGTTCATCTGGAATTTGGGGTAAGTTAGCGAGAGAATGAGACAGACCTATGACTCCCCACCAGCTTGACAGAATTGAAAGAGGAGAGAAGAACATACAAGCTGCCATTTTAAGTATCCCATCCAGGACTTTGTATCTTTTTCAAATTAATATTAATGGTTTCTAATTTGAAAATTGTCAAGCAGACAACCAAGATTCAAAAGGAAAGCTGTATCGCACATCTATTTCATTCAAGAGGAAAGCTGTATCACACACCTATTTCAAGAACCTTTGCATGCTTGAATGAATATTTTTTTTGTTTATATGCCATTAAGTTAATTATTTCTTAAATGCAAACCTAGTCTATACAGTCACGCTTTGTAATGGCTACTCTGTTTTTTCTCACTTTTCAACATGAATTAAAAACTTCCTTAGGTGTGATAGTCTTAGCATCACCCTAGTTTCCAAATAGGATTGTTTCGAGAGGGAAATTTCCTAAATATTCAGGCAATATCTTAGTGCTCCAGTTTGCTCATCTTAAAAGTAGACATAATAATAGCACCTTATTGATAAAATGATTGCAAGAACTATCAGATTTAGTATACCTGACCATTTTTTCAGTCACCTTGCCTGTAAAATGAAGTCTGGCTGTATTACCTGCTTGGACCTCCCTCCAGATTTTAAATTTGATAATGCAATGATCAAAATAAAAGGAAAAAATAGACTGCAACAACACTTTCCTCATTTTATTCAGGGGACCATTTGCCATGTCCACTCAAAAGGAGGCACCAGTCATGTCAAATGTCTACCCTAAGACTTGTCCAAATCTGCCTTGGAGTCGTAAAGGCTTTCCCATCTTCCCGATTGGAAAGGTGAAAGGCAGATTCATAAATTCTGTTCACATCACATCATGGCAATACTACATGGGGTAAAACCCACTGCAAGTGCCATTTCCTCTCATATCCTTCTAGGAAAAAAAAAAAGGAATAACGTTTCCTTTAAAATAGCCAGGCTGGAACACACTGTTTGCTTTTGGAAACAGATGGTGGTGGAGAAAGGGGAAAGGTAAGACATATCAATCACAGCCTTTTGAGTCCACTTGGTCATATTTTATGTAGGCAGAAATATTCTGATCTCGAAATTCCCCAAAGAATTCTGGGCAGCCAAGTTTCACTCTACACTGTCCAAAAGGTATCAGTTAATCATTCATTCAAAATCACCCAGCAATTATTTGTTGAATAACTGCCGTGTTTCATGAGCTCTGTTAAACTCTTAGAATAAAGTGATAAGCAATACAGACAAGAGCCCTATCCTCCAGAAGCTTAAATTCTGGTGGCGAGAGATATCAAATTTACAAGTAAGAACCGGATGAGAAGAAGCCAGTCATGACCACATTCCAGAGAGCCAAAGCCTGAGACAGGAAGGAGATGCTGCCTTCAGGGAACAGGAAGAGGGCAGTGCCCAGAGCAGACTGAGGAAGGGGGAGTGTGGAATAAATTGAAAGAGCTAGAAAAGGTAGGCATGGGCCAGATGACAAAGGGCCTTAGAACTTCACTGAGTACTTACCACTAGGCAAGGCACTTGTCAAAGAGCAGAGAATTTTGTGCTGCTTCTATCAGTTTTCACCATCTTTTTCAAATAGTCAATAAATCAGTGTAGTGGATTGTGATCAACATTGCTTGAGGATAGAATAAATTAGAATGGAGAATAAGATGCATTGGGAAGCAGATGTGGCTCAACAGATAGAGCATCCACCTACCACATGGGAGGTGCAGGGTTCAAACCTAAGGCCTCCTGACCCATGTGGTGAGCTGGCCACGCACAGTGCTGATGTGCGCAAGGAGTGCTGTGCCACACAGGGACACCCCGTGTAGGGGAGCCCCACGCACAAGGAGTGTGCCCCATAAGGAGAGCCGCCCCACATGGAAAAAGTACAGCCTGCCCAGGGTGACGCCACACACACAGAGAGCTGACCCAGCAAGACGATGCAACAAAAAGAAACACAGATTCCTGGTGCCACTGAAATGAATGCAAGCGGACATAGAAGAACACACAGCAAATGGACACAGAGAGCAGACAACTGGGGTGACGGGAGGGGGGAAAGGGAGGAAATAAAAAATAAATATTTAAAAAAAAGATGCATTGCACGTAGTAAGAATAAGTATTGGCATTTTGGACTACATAATTCTTGGTTGTGGGGCTGTCGTGCACACCAGCGAATGTTTAACAGTATTCCTGGCTTCTACCCATTAGATGACAATAGCCCACTCTTGTCCTCCACTTAGGACAGTCAAAACGCATTGCCACAAGTCGCGGCTGTCCCAGGTTGAGAACCACTATACTACTTGTAAAATGTTACAGGCAATGGATTGTGGTATTAACAGTTTGAAAGCCACAGATTTGTAGGATGAATATTACATTCTCTCACGCCCCTTCTCCACGCTGATTCTCCACTCCGTACTTCTCTATTTTCTTCCCTGTTGAAGTAGGTTCCTCCACTTCCAACTCTTCCTTTCCTTCCATCTCATACACCATTTCCTTCTCCCACTTTACTCTCCCACACCTAAAAAAAAACAAAAACAATCAAGTCTAAAGCAATTCTCCAAAGAGCATTTTGGAAATCTGTGGATCATTGTTTTTGTAGACAAGTCCTGTGGGACAGAGTGGCAGCATCTTGCCGGGGGCGGTTGGGCAGCACCCAACACGCTGTGCCCCTTGAAAGGGCTGAGCGCTCCGGGATTCCCGACTTCTCCCCACCCCCGCCCCCTGCCGCGGCGCTGGCCTTTCTGTATTCTGTGTATATAATCAGAAACTAGAGGTTGCAGTAAGAAACCTCATCTGCTGGCAAAGCATTTGGAGGGGAAGCGATGAGCGCAGAGATCCAGGAAACATTTAAAAATATATGCTAGACAAAAGAGCGCGAGGCGTAGCAGTGGGGAGCAGCAGATGACCTCGCAGGTCTTTTCCCTCCCCCATTTCTTTGCTTCCCCCTGATCCGTGAAGCCTCTCCGCTCCCTGCTGGGTGCATCTGCTGTCTGTCTCACACTCACACCCCCTCCCCCTGCACAGGACGATCCCCCAGGAGGCTGCGTCCCGCCTGCTGTGTTCAGCCACCATGCCTTTCTCTCTTGCCTCTCCTGCTGCTCCTGTGTCCACTGTCACTCTCTCTTTCTAGGAGTCCTCACCTTGGCTCCTTTTATATAAGCTAGGTCTTTCGTTTTCTTTTTTTCTCACAGTCTCAAAGCACTCTCTCAGCTCCCCTGTTTCCCTACCCTCTGGTCCACATCGGTAGTCAGGATTTGCTCCCTCTTTCTCCCTGGGAGGAAGCTTGCTCCTCATTCTCCCTTCACTCTCCAGAAACATACAAAAAAAAAAACAAAAAACCATAAACACAAATTCTTCCCCACCCTAAATATCCTATACACATGCTAATGAAAAACCACCTGAAGTGCATGGCTTTTCTTCTTCCAAGAGCTCTTTAAAAATGCAACTCAGTTTCAACTGGCTTGCTCTGGATTTGCTTGCTGGTGTGTCTCTAACAGAGCATGGATTTCTAAATCGGATGCAGGTCACACCTCTCCAGGTGTGGTGCGGGGGCGGCCAATCAATATTTTTAAAAGGAAATATCGCCAGCCATGCAGGCAGCCCAGGCTCCCTGGCTAAACTCGGGAACACTTTTACACGCTGCGTTTCCCCTCTCTTTGTCCCACTGAGCCAACAAAAGTACCATTAAGCAGATTTCATTGTGCCTCCCTTGCTCATTTGCCTGTGGGAGAACGAAAAGTCCTTCAGATGGGCTACACTTGCAGCCATCGTGGTTCTACATTTGTCAGCCTGGGCCCACCAGACAATCATAAAACCATGGTGCGTTGGTACAGACTTTTCAGGACATCTGCACCCATTGTTCCTTGGTAACTCATAGCAAGCCCTGGAGGGAAGAGAAGGAAGAAGGAGAGAATGAAGCCAACCTTAAATGACTAACTACTGTGCGCTGGGCATCCTTGGGAGTTTTTATGTATATGATCACTTTTAATTTTCACGCGACCCTATGGAGTTGCTGTGACAATCCATACTCAATAAGATGAGGAAATTGGGGCTCAGGGAGGTTAAACAACTTATCCAGTTGTTGTTTGGTGGACTCAGGTTCATTCTGTCATCCATTCAACAATTATGGACTGAGCTAGACACCGCTCTAGATTCCGAATCTGCCCTACTCCAAGTGCCATGGGATCTTTGTGTTAAGGTATGGCCTCTCTCCAGAGGTGAGACCATTTAGAGGTAAAGGTTGCTTACAATTCACAAAACCTGCATTATCGGCAATGACAAGAGAAAAGAAAACTAAGCTTGCCCTCATTAGTGTCAAAAGAACCCAGACACTATAATAATGGCATGAAGAGAATAAAGAAATATGTACTAATTCCATCAGAAAATATGCACTGAATTCCATCAGAAATCCCTGGTTTGAATTTTCTGCCTTCTGTACCAAATAAAGCCGCCTCATGAAAGAATGCTTCTATTCTGTTGAATATGCTCATCAGAGCAGAGACTCCTTGCGACAATGACTGGGGCTCAGAGTGTGGGTGCAAAACTGATTTACCTGACCTGCTGGGGCGGGCCCGGAAGCCCCTTTCATGCACTGGCACCTGGGAAGCCATCGCCGCCTGCCTTTGCCCCAGAAGGACCGCGTACTACCTGCGTTCACCTTTCCTGTTCGAGCACAAACAGCCCTCGTTTGTGTCTTTCCTTTCTAACCTGGAAAACAAGACTGAGATAGCTGTCTTTTTAGTATGGGCAAGGAAATGTCCCTTAAGCTGGGAAGAGAGAGGGGAGCACAGTGCTCCACGGCCACTGCATGTCCTCCCACCCGGTCCAAAGGGAGTCAACAGCGTTTGGAACCTATAAAGAAGCTACTTACAACTGCTAATGTGGAGCTAGGTAATGAAGGGAGGCCAGGAAGCACTCAGAAAAGTGATAATAGGGAAATTATGACATCTGTGGCCCCTCTCGGTCTCCAGTCAATAAAGCACACAGCCCAAATAACTCCCCCATTTCCCTGGAACTGTTGGAAACAAGGTCAGTCCCACTAATAGGAAAGGGTTGGAAAATAATGTAGAGGAATCTGTGGTGTACCCACACTCGCAGCAACCTGCCGTCGTCTCCCCTTGACCTAAACCTCAGAAGCTCGCGCCCAGTCACAGGCCACCACTTCACAACCCCCATGCCTCTGTGCTCTCCTCTTTCTGTGGCCTTTTAAAAGCCATCCCGGGATGCAGCGTGGTCTGTTTTTCCCTCTCAAATTGAATTTCAAAGGGGAAGGTTGCTGTCTTTAAAATCACACCACAAACACTCATCCGAGCTTTTTGAGAGTCTAATATTGATGTCTTTCTGACCTAGCCCAAGACTGTTGTGGTTTTCCTCTATTGTGAGAAAGGAGAGCTTCTCAGCCCAGGATAAGTGAGCTAGACTCAGACAACAGTGCTGTCGTCTTTGGAGAGCACTGGAGGGAAAGCATTGCATGCTATGAGGAATCCAATTTTTTCAGTTTCACGCAACTAAAATGAAAACTTTTTAAAGAAAAGAGCAAAACCCATATAGAAAGACTCAGGGTGGGAGAGTAAATAAGTCGATCATTTCAGCATAAACATGGGGAACTAACTTTTGTTAATAAAAATCAAATATGTGTTAGAGTGAGCGATCATCCGCCATCCTGATAATGCTTCAAATGCATCCTGGGAACAGGTTTGCTGCATTAAAGAATCAGGATTGTTGTCATTTAGTTTCTCATTTCAGTCATGTCTAAAGATATAACTAAACAACTAACACAATCATAATATTTCTTCAACTACAATCTGAGTTTTATTTCAATCAATTCAAAAGGAAACACTGAATTTTATTACAGAGGAAGAAGTAATAATCTCAATTTGAGGCTATGTGCCTTTAAAACAAATTTTGAATTTTGAATGGTTTGTCCTCCAAATCAGCCAGAGTCATGGCTTCAAGAGTGAGATGAGCTCTGGAATACAAGTGGACTCACTCTCGAAGTCGATATAAAATGTAATTCTCCACAGAAACACTGCCCAGAAAGCTAATAAGGGGACATCTAGAACTAGGACTTTATTTTAAACTATTTTATCAGAGATACTGTGAAACATTTTACAAAGCCAAACCAAACAAAGAATGTATGGAGAAAGGATTTTACTGATCAGAACACATAAAATAAGTATAATATTTAACTAGGGAAAAGGACACACATACACGTAACTCACATCCGTAATAAGGGCTTGATAGCCGAGAAAAGGGGAGAAAGCATAAGGAATAGACAAAGCAAGGGAATAAGGCATGGCATGTCTGAAATGTCTGAATGACAATGGTCATTTCATAAGGGCTTTCTAAAATTAATCCTATCCAATAGAATATGACTTTTTGCTTTGCTATTCTTTAAAATTCAACAAGCAAACGCTAATGAAATGTGTTAGCAGCATGCAGAACAAAAACTTTAAAATATATCTCTCTATACAGTACATTGTCATGTGAAAGTGTGAAAATGGAAAAAATGTTGATCTTGGTGTAATTGATATTATGAAATCTTTTATGAGCTTTAAAATAAAGTATCATTTCTACACTATTGATCTTGTCATTTATTTTTAAATGTGACTTTGAGAAAAGAGAATATGTGTCATAGCATAAATGAAGTATTTTCTGTGAATATCCATGTTTCCTTTTCTGTAGCTCCTTATATATGTTATCTCTCTTCTAAATGAAAAAAATTTTCTGATTAATATATGTTAATTAAATTTTAAAAATAAAAATCGAATATAACTTGAAAAAAAATAAAGTGAACTTCAGGAACAATTTCATAACTGATGTACTTTTTACTGGTGCTCTCTTCCAGGTGAAAAGATTCTCGGCTTTTTTGGGAGAAGCAGTCCAATGATGACATGCCAGTTCATCCATGTACCTTTCCATTCCAGTAGTCATTTATAAAATGGTGATATCTGTAGCGCCTGAACTCCCAGCCTCAGAGGTGGATGGAGGGATGGGCAATAGAGAGCTGGATTTGGAACACTAGTCTGGAACTGCTGCAGAGACCATGGATTTCAAGTAAGCATTAGGGATTCAATAACTAGAAATAGTCTCAGATTAGGATGCAACAGGAAGCTAGTTCTAATGTCTTAAGAAAGGTGATGAAAAGTGACCATAGAGTAACTATACAGTGATAATTTCTCAAGAGAAAGGAGGAATGACAAACTGTTAGTCTAACTGAATTTTAGCCTATTAGACAATTTAGGGAGTGTAAGTCAGGACAGACCAGAGTTACAAGTTGGCAGCTTAAGAGCTGGATTCAGTCCACAGACATGTTTGGTTTGGCCTCAAGGGTTTATTTAGTTCATAATTCTGTGGTTTGACAATTTAGGCTGGGTTCAGCTGAGTGGTTCTTCTACTCTTGGCTGGACTTCTTTCAATGTCAGCAATCATCTGAAGATTGGGTGGGTGGCTTTGCTGATCCAGACTGGGCTCTGTTACATCTCTAGGCAGGAACAACTGGGTTGACGAGACTCTGGCCCACATGGTCTCTCACTTTCCAGTAGGCTAGCCCAGACTTGTTCACATGGCAGTTGGTCAGGGTTTCAAGGGAGCAAGAAGAAGTATAAAAGAACTAATAACATTGTCACTTCCACTGCAGTCTATTTTCAAAATAATTTGGGGTTAAAAGAGTAGAGAAAGAGCTTTCACCTCTTGATATAAGGCACTGTTGCAAATGGGAGCTAGGGATGCTTAAACAATTGCTGCCATGTTTGCAAACACGCTACCATGTGTGGTAATTGAGTCTGCTTTCCAGCATGGCAATAATCATCTGGATCTAAATGATAGCTTGCTCCTCTAAAGGTCTATGTCCACCATAGTTCCTGGCATTCCTTATTGCCCTTCTCTTGTTTTAACCAGTCAACCTTATGCATCATATTTCCTCCTTGTCCCTTGTTATCTTCTTGAATTAAGGCAATAGAAAGGGAAGTAGGTTACTGTATTAAGGGATCTATTCTTTCCTCATATCTCTTGTTCTTTTTCTCTCATGAGAAATTTTTATAATCATCTCTTTTGACCCCACTTATTCTAAAACTATAAATTCTGACATTCAGTAACAACTGACACATTTCTGGGGGCGGAAATTGCCCACAATGATTCCTTTAAATACTTCACGGCCAAGATATGGTGCATGAGAAACCCAAAGCCAAAAGGGTATAGTTGACCAGTCCTACAAGTGCACATATCTGGCCACCAGTATGGAGCAGGGAGGCTAAGTATATTTCAAAAGACTTTCCAAAACCCCTGGACTAGAAAAGAAAATTATTCAGATAGTAAGTTTCCTAATCATCCTCCCCTTCTACTACTAACTATTTCATCAGTGATTCCAGGGAAAGGAAATCATTCTGGCTATACCCACAGTATGACCATGGAATCTCTTCCTCAATTCAGCTTTTTTTCCTTCTGCTCCTCTCACCACTTTCAAGTGTATAAATCTTAGTCATCTTTCAGGTTAATCTCAAAGACCATCTGAACCACCCCGTTTTCTTCCTTCTCTCCTATACCGCACATTATAACTTCATAAGAGATCCTGCCTTATACTGTAGTTTTTATGTACCCATTTTCTCCTCTCCCGGCTCAGCCCCAGTGAACTGCAAGTGTCTTTGTACTCTTCTAATGTCTAGAATAATGTTTTCCACACTGTAGGTGCCAAAAGACTTGTCATGGGAGTAAGTGAACATGATTTCTTTCTTAGTTTACAACATGGAATCCACCCACCTTACATTGATTTATGTAGCACTTTGGTAAGAGAATTTTTGGATTAGGAAATGGCAAACCAGACCAGTTCAATGATTTGTGTAAGGTCACACAGGCAGTCGTTCACTGGGCTGGGATTAGAATTCAAATCTAATCTTAGTTCAGTATCTTGGTTTTCTCATGGGTTCAGTGAAAGTACTCTAATGTAAAATTTAAACATGAATTATATAGCATTTTGGGGAATCAGCTCACAAGAAGTCAAAGGTCATTAGGAGCCTGCAGTGCCTCAAATATGGGAAATTCCTTGAGTTGGGTACTACAGATGCTTATATTGGTTGGCAATGAACATACATGAAGGTCATTCCCACACAGAAATTCCCACCGACAGTTCATCTTTAATGGACTGGGCCTGGAAAGTTGCCATTTTTATGACATGGTTTCCTTCTGGCCTCCAGTAACTTACTAATTTTTCATAGCTAAAAATAGATAACAAAAACAATCAAAGCTTATATAGGCCTTTTCTGCACTTCCATTTGAATGGAGTCTAAAACAACCCTGAGGGACAGGTACTGATGCTCTTATTTTACAGATGGAGAACTCAAAGAGCAAGAGGTTAAGTGACTTAGCCCAAAGTCACATAGAGAACAGCAGTCTGAACTTGAACCCACATCCCTGCAAATCCTGTGGTATCTACCCACATGCTAAGGAACACTTTCTAATCTTCTTCTCCATAAAGATCTCAAGGCAATTCTAGAATATTCTGCAGAGGATAAGTCTACTCTTCTCTGGTCGTTCTCCCCTTACTTGCTCTCCTGCAGTCACTGGCGGTAAGGTTTGATAGCTTTAGAGAGTCCAGTGAGACAGTTAGGAGTACTGTAATGAGAGGCAGGTATGTGGGTCTAAACTGTAAGCTGGCATCCAGCTGTGTGGTTTGGGGCAGGTTATTCCACTCGCCTTTATCTGTAAAGTCAGGCTAAGTATAAGTGCTTCCTGGGGCTGTTGTGGGCGTTAAATAAGATAACTTACATATATAAAATGCTTGGTGCCATGCCTGGCACTTAGTAAGTTCTTAATAGCATTTGACAATGTTGATGATGATGATGATGATATTGTTGATGCTTTCTCTAGAAGCTACTAACTTATGAGCTTTAATATTAAAGGGTCTGGAAGAAAAGCATTTCTGGGAAAAAATAATACCAGTCTCCCCATTTGTCTGAGAATCAGTGATTCAAGCATAAATGAGTAAACCATAAAATGATAGTTTATTTTAGGTAGATTGGGGGATTCATGCTGTGTGAATGTTTGTCACTGATTCATTTCTCCAACATATATATGTATTGGATACTGTGTTAGGAACTGGTGACATAAACATGAATTCAAGACATAGACCTGCTTTTTAAAAATCACACAATTTCACTTAGAAAATATTTGCCATAGGATAACAGGTGTGTCAGTTTGAGATTTTATGAATCCCCAAAAGAGAAAGAATGTTTGTAAACTAATCCATTCCTGTGGGTGTGAGACCCATTTTATTGGATTACTTCAGTGGGGCATGGTTAATGTGGAGTCTCTGCCTTCTTGTTGGGTCTGATATAAAGGGAGACACAGAGATGCAGAGGAAAAAGAAAGCCAGTGTATTGGGTTCTGTAATGTGAGAGAGAGGACTGCTTCAGCACAAAGTCCCCAAGAAGCTGGGTGCATGGAGCAGCTCAAGAGGAGCCCAGCCCTCTATATGCCTGATAGCTCACATCTGAACTTGGGAAGGCAATAGAACAGCCAAGACCAATAAAGGAGCCCCAGAAAGAAACAAGCCCGATGCCTAGTTGCTCACAGCTGAGCTCCAGAGACCACTGCAGAGGTTGGTGACTATCTTGTTTCACCATGTGGCAACAACACCAGGATTAACAGTTGCTGATTTTGGTAAGAAAGCTCCTCTTGTGGTGCGTTGAGAAGGACTTTTCACAGCCTTGGAACTGTAACCTTTTACCCCCAAATAAATAGCCTTTATAAAAGTCAACATTTTGGGTACTTGGCATTGGAAGGCCTTTGGGCAAATTAAAACAACAGATGACACTTTTTAAGCACCTATCATGTGCCAGGCACTGTTCCAAGGACTTTACACATATTAAACCATTTAACACACAGCAATCCCCTGGATTAGATCCGTTATTATCCCATTTTTACAGAGGAGGAACTGAGGCAGACAGATTAAGCAACTAGCTTGAGATCAGACAGCTATTAAATGGTGAAACTGAAAGCCAAATACAGGGCATATGACCACAAAGCAGAGCCTCCTACACTATCTCTTGGTTGGAATTCAATAATCATGTCTTGAAATGAACTAGTTGTTCTAGTTTGCTAAAAGCTGCTGGGAGCAATATACCAGAAATGGGTTGGCTTTTACCATGGAAATTTATTAGGATAAAAACTTACAGTTCCGAGACTGTGAAAGTGCTCAAATCGAGGCATCATCAGATCCTGTTCCCCGAGCTGCAGCCGTGGGCCACCAAGCACATGGCAGGGCAAAATGGTGGCATCGGCTCATCTTACTCCTCACCTAGAATTTTCTGTGATCCACAAAAGCTTCAAACTGCCACACTAGTATTTGCAATAGGAGAGGCAAAATTATGAACAGAAATGAAGTGTTCCCAACGTGTGAGGTTGTTGTAAAGTCAAACTGTTGTCTCACTCTGTATGGTAAGATGGATAACCTGGAAGGGGAGACATTGGGAATATTCCAGGTGATGAAGGACAGAAAGGGCATTTAAGAAGTGGGAAGGATTACAACATCTGCAAAGATTGAAAGTTTCCATGGATTCCAATTTAGGAGGCCTGCAACACTTCCCTTTACATAAAGTGGGATCAAAATTCCCCCACCAAAATGGAGTCAGGTATTCCCCCATGGGGGTGGAGGGGTGGGCGGCGCTAGGGATTCCTACATCTGGTATACCTCACTTGAGCTATGAGGACCATGGAGCTCCTTGTCCCACCCAGTGCTCTGTGTTCAAAAAGTGCTAATACACACTGAAGGAATTAATATTGCCTTCTCCCCACAACTAGGCAGGGGTAGAAATGAAATGGAAACAGGACCTCTAAAGTTAGATTGTGTGGTAAAGGCAGGCATTTGTGGCCATAGAGAGTAGGGCAAGAATGATAGATGGAAAAAATGGTAACCAGGACCTCCTAAAATCGAAAGTGTTACTAGAACATGCTCTTCCCCTAAGAATCCCTCCCAGCCCCTGGGGAAGCCTGCTTGCTTACTTTTCCCATTCTCCCCCCAAGGCCACCCCTACTTGCTTCTAATGAGTTGTGTCTTTTAAATTTATTTTTAAAATCTTACTGAAGGGCAGGGAAAAGAAAAGAAAAGCTCTGCTTCCTCCAAAGCTTACTCCACCCCCACCTAAGCCATTTTGCACCAGCCCCAGGCCTAGCCTTCACTTTTAAATGCAGAAGAGAAAAGGGAAGCCCCTGGAGATGCTGATCTTAAATCTTTGCCCCTTGGAAGGACTGCTGGGAGTCCTTCCAAGGAAAGGACATTTCAAAGGAAAACAAGACTCAGGACCTGAATTAAGACCTCCGGGATGGGGTCTGCATTATTGGGAAAATAGGGTTCAAACTGCAGAAATAACAGGGAATGGGTACCTGGCCAAGGAAACCTTTGGGAATATTGAAAAGAGCCTACCAGCCTCGGTGATTACCTTTGTGGACCCCAAGAGGTTAAGGAACCCCGACACAGAAACTGGGCAGACTCCAGCCCAGGAAAAGGCCCCCTCCTTCTATAAGGCCTTAGCTTTCCAAAGGGTCCTTGGACCTTGGATTTAGCACAGACATAACCATAGTCACCACTTACTCTCATGAAGCTTCTATGGGAGTGGGTTGTTGTTGTATGGGTAGTTCAAGGCAATCCTGGGTTATATCTTATTGATAGGGATTATGTTTCTGCCCCCCAGCAGACAGCCAAATAGAAATTAAATTTAGTTACAGGGGAAAGGATGTAGCTCAAGTGAACTGGTTGAGCACCTACTTCCCATGTACCAGGTCCCAGGTTTGATCCCCAGTACCTCCTAAAAACAAAACAAACCAACAAATGAAAAAACTAACTCTCACTGAGGAGCAGTGAGCTCAGTGGTTCAGTGGTTGTAGCTCAGTGGCTGAGTGCCTGCTTCCCAGGTATGAGGTCCTGGGTTCATTCCCTGATACCTCCTAAAAAATTAGTTACAGAAAACGTACATTCCTCCCACTGGAATGTTTGAACTGAGATTCATACCTGTTACATGTCTTCCCTATTCCAATAGCCTGAGTCTGTTTAATTACAGGATTTACACTCTGTGAAAGAGAGTATCTTGTTACCCTAATATCCTGTCAGTCACCAAGTATTGTCACTTCTGAAAGTTTGCTTCGGATTACTTTAGCCTATCCATTCTCTCTGCCAAGTCCTCTTGTCCCTAAACGATTATAATCCATGACACCAGAGTTATTTATTTAAAATGTGGATTCCTGGGCCGTAGGAATCAGTCTCATCAAGTCCAAGACCATGTTATCTTCTCTAACAACTTCTGGAAGACTGCGATCTCTTTGTTCTCTGAACTCTTGCCCTCGGAGTGATTACATCATTCTCCAATTATTTCTTAGGTCATCATTTTGTTTACCTGGCTAGCGTTTTACTTCCTCTAGGGAAAGAACCATGTAGTAAACATTTTTAACACAGGAAAGAGTAAAAGAAATAAGCATACAACATACCAACTGCTGTACTAACAGTTTTCCCATATGTGTTTTCATTCAATTCTTACAAAAACCCTTCAAGTTAGTGTCAAAGCCTAATTTTCAAGATATTAAAAACATAATTTTGATATAAATATATAGTGAACATGTGTCAAATTTTATTTCATTCATTATTAAGGAAACTAGCAAGATGACAAAGTCAGTTCAAAAGAGTTCTGAGAAACAAGAATTATATTTGGGGGAGGGGAGAGGAGGGAATAAAAAGGAATGCTGAGTTAAGCAGTGCTAAGTTGCAAAATTAATGTCCTCCAAGTCAATAAAAGAATTACTTTTGGGGATATCATTTCTTCTGAACAGAAATGTGTATCATCACACCTTATCAGTCTTGCGGAAACATAAAATATCCAGACTCTAAAAAATTGTGCAAATTTACATTTTCCTAAAGAGTCAGGTGAGCTTTAGGTGGGCTTTTAGAAAATGTACTTAGCGCAGCATTAAAAGATAGATTTATCTTCTTTCTGCCTTATTCCCTGTTTTGGAAGTTTTTCTTGATAGTAGGTTTTATTTGTCTCCATTTTATAGATGTGGAAACAGGTTCAGATTACTGAAGTCCCTTTCCTAGGACTGCAAATAAGTAGAAGTGCCATATATCATTGCTATAGTTTGTCTGACTCCCAAGTTCACCTTTAGTCTATTACACTATACAGTTAGGTGCAGAGAAAGTATTCAGTAGATATTTGTGAATTGATTGACGGAAGAGTTGCCACTCTTAGTGAACTAACCAAATGCCTAGTTCATAAAATATTAGTCAATAACTTAGTTAATACCCACTCCTGAAGTATTTAAATTACTCACTGGCAAAAGCTTAGGCACACAGGAAAAGGAGTCACTATTATTACAATGATGACCCTTCAATTATGGGTCAGATCCTACATTTCAGAAAGGCAAGCAACGATCATGACTGTCTCTCTGCAGTCAGCACGATTCTCTTAGACCTGCAGATGCAGCACCTTCACTTTGTAACACTTGTCTTGAGATACTCATTCATTGAACAAAAATTTTTGATCACCTACTGAATACCAGGAGTCCCAGTCCTATCAATACGGCCCTTCATGTTAAGAAATTTAAAATACTTTAAGGCAAAAATGTTTTTATTTGGAGTTGTAATATATTATCTCAGATGATCAGAGATGGCCCTAGTGATAGGTAAGGATGTCACATGTTAAAGACTGAAGATTGTCGGGGTAGTTAGGAGCTCATGTTTTAATTTTATTTTAATAATTTTCTTTCTTCATTTTTAAAACTTCCTTACCCTGTTGAGGAGTACTATCAAAGGTAACATTTGGAAACTTAACAGTGGAAGAGTAAGTAGTAATATTTTCTTTTTAAGAAAGATCAAAGACCACTGCAATGCATTTTCATTTGGAAAGAGTCAAATAATTTTGCAGTAAACCATACCACTTTTCCTTTCTGTATAACTTCAGTAAATCCATTACTTTCTCCTTATTGAACAAAATCTAATTCCCATGCTGATTTGTGTGGGTGTATTACTGCTTCTGGACAGCAGAGGTCACTATTAACAGGTACACTAGCTGAGCAAATTTTAATAAATGCAAAAGAGCTAAAAGGGGGAAGCAGTTTCACCTAAATTTTGTACTCTTTGGTCACTGATCAAAATGGTAAATAATGTCACAAATCCTTTGAGACCCTCCCCACTCACTTCTCCCCATACACACACATACTAGGGAACATTTTTCTCAGGAAGGTGGAATTTACTGGCGTTCCACAAAAATAAAATAGGAATTAGGTACACTAAGAAAGTGGCTACTTAACAGTTTATGCATGGCCAACAGATAATTCTTTCTTTTAAAAACTAAAAATAAATTCCTCATCTTCTCTCAGCAAAAACATAACCTTCAGAATCAAAATCCAGTTAGATAATACTCATTTTTTTAATTGGTTTAAAAGTCACCCCTTAGCCTGATAAAATACCCAAGAGAACAGTGGTATTCGAGGTTCTCAACTTTTGGCTTGGCCAGCTAGGGGTGATAAAGCATTCAAATCATAAATGAGAGCCCAAGTCAAGGACATTAAAATCTAAGTAGCTCAACATCTGAGAATTGAAATGCTGATGTCTATGCCTAAGGACTTTAGTTTTCAAGCTTTAGTCTATGTAAGAATCACCTGGAAGGCTTGTTAAACCACAGAGTGCCAGGCCTACCCCCATAGTTTCTGATTCAGGAAGTCTGAGGTGGCTTCCAGTAATTTACAGTTCTAACTAGTTCCCATGTGATGCTACTGCTGCTGGTCCAGGGACCACACTTTGAGAAGCTCTGCCAAAGCCTGAGTGATACACCATCACCACCACCTCCGTGACCAGACAAGAGAGAAAAAAGTTACTTAAGGGCTCAAAAAGCCACGTATTGTTTAGCTAGAGGTCAAACTAATAACATTGTTCGTTTGTGGATATGTTAATCATGTCCTGAGTCACCCCCTTATTTTCCTTCTGCCTTTTTCTCGGTTATGTCACTGCTTCCTGTCAACCTTGTTGAGCACCTCACTGTTTGTGCTGAATTCTCTGTCTAAAGTTAAACACCTTTATAACAGAGTTTAATTTTCCAGAACATTGAATTTAGAGCATTGGACAAAAATCCTTAAGAGATAAAGAGGGTAAGGAAAGCAGTGATCAAAGGAAAACTGTTAGAAAAGGCCTCACTAACCTCAGTCTGAACTCTGGTAACATGGAACTCAGTCCCCCCCACAGCCCTTTGGCCTGTCGTTTTGCCCACTCACTAGCAGGCAGTCAGGATCTTGACTGGGCATTAAAGGGGATGTTGAAATAGGACATGAACTTCACTTCCATGCTAATAGAGAGGACTATCAGCAGTAAAAATTGAACAGTGAATATATTGAAAAAGCCATAGCAAAATATCACCAACCCATGAATTCATCCCTCAATCTCCTGGAAATATATATTAGTGCTTTTATAGTTATAATTCATTGGGTCAGATCGAGCAGGTGAATAGCCACGATGCAACTAAAGGTCTTTTGGTGCCATCGTGAAAGAATTCATCTCATTTTTCAGGCCTGTGAGTGAATGAAAATAAGAAATTACAATGGAAATCACACTGCAATCTTCACTCTGGTCTAGGTTACAATGAAGACTATAATAATACATAATAAATATGCAGCAAACCCTGTCTGTTAAAGGAGACGCTCCTTCTGCCGGCACGCAGTGCACATCCATCACTGCACGTACAATAGGCCAACTGCTCCACGTTGCAAGAACAATGATACTAACCAGTAATTACAGGCACGGAAATTTCCTGTGCACAGAGAAAGAGGAAGTAAAAGTGTCTTTAACAATATAGGCCAAAATGCACATGCTTTGCATGTAAAAATGTCCTGTTATAACACTGTCACCTTGCCTTTCGAGATGAATATTTATAAAGAATCTTCTGGAACAACAACTTCATTTTAGAACCAGGCTGCAATCAAAAAAGTAAGGTTGGGTCAAGACTTTAAAATGAGGTGAGGCTCTCCAGGACTATGTTGGTAGACAGGCAAGACAGATTCTAACAAAAACTTCAATCCAGCACTTTAAAAATAATATTTTATTAATTCCGCCATCATACAATCTTCTTCAGGCAGAGAGAATTTGCAATTTCCCTGGTTCACGTTGTAATAAATATCAGAAATGGGGGAGTGTGCCCCCATTAGAGATGGAGAAACCTACACAAATTCCTGTCCCCTGGATTTTGGGGTGGTGCTGCATCTCAGGACTGTAATTGTCATGTACTGTCAGCAGCTTGCCGCAAAACATAGAGCATATGGCGTCCTCCAAGGATTCGCTACCATTTTTTTCAAACATGTAAGTCAGTCGATCACTCCAGCTCCTCTGTGGGATAATGCAAACAGCTGATCCCATCCAACTTGAAGGTGGGAAAAGCTCTTTGTCTTACTTTGTATCACAGCAGTTTATGTGGGTTTGCAGTATTTCGTCTGTGGTCAATTTAACAGTATATACTTAATTGGTATTACTATCTCTGCAATAAGAACTGGAACTATCTATTCTGTTCACAGGGCATGCCAGAGCCAAACAGGTAGAATTGCATTCTAATGTAACCCAAAATGAACTTTCATTAGGTGGCATCTTAGATGAAAATCAATTGCAAATTGTTTATTATTCACTGATTTTGAGACATTGAGAAAGTCTTTGTTGATGCAAGACCAGCTCTGCTTAGAGAAAGGTATAGAAATCTAGGAGACTTTTAAATAGTTTTACTCCTGGTCCAAATTTTGTAATCTGATTTTCAGAGCAATGTTTTCCTGCTTTTTTGTGTTGTTTTGTTTTGTTTTGTTCAAAACAGGAGGCTGTTACTGTAATTTTACTAACTATGACACTGTGGATACTCAACACAGAGCAAGGTCATGGATATCAGGCTTCTCTGAGTTCTGATCTTTCATGGTTCACAGATCACATCTCTTCTTTGATCATCAGAGTAGCTCCCAAATTGAATCTGATTTTCTCTCCCTTCCTTCCCCACAACCAGCAATTTCATTCTGGACCAAGAGGTTCATGAAATCATGGTTAGAGTGAAAAAGAACCTAGTGAACCAAAGGCTGATACACAAGTAAATAAATTTCAAAGAAAAAAAAATACCTAGAGACAGAAATATACATATATATATAAAGGGGAAGGTAAATATACAGCTCTGGCAATCAAATTTGAGCATCACCTATATTTATAGATTGTGAAAACAAACAAGCAAGCAAAAACCTCCAAAGAGATATTTTAACCCCAAAGGGAATTTTTCAAACAGAAAAAATGTTTCAACAGCATTTTATTAGCACAATTTTCAAGCTGCACATTTAATTGCAATTAAAATGCTCAAAGAAATTCTAGGTTAGACTCCAAGACAATATGAATTGACTTAGGCATGCAAAAACAATTGAAATCAGAAATGAATTAGCACCCCTCTTTTTCCTGAAAATGGCTTCAGTTTCTTTAAAGAATATCTTAATCAATAAAAAAATAAATGAGGTAATATAGGGTAACACCAAAGAGAAAACCATGATGTTTCTTAATTATCTAGCTGCCTCAAAAAGGCACACATTGGCCAGTGTTTTCCTGAGTCCATTGGCTCTGATCTCATGGTATTGATTGTCAGGAGACCCAGTGTACCAACAGGAAGTTTTGTGGTTTTGTATGAGGTCTTGGTTCAATTAAAGGAAAAAATAATACATGCCAAAAGAATGCATTCTTCGTCCTGATTTTCTCTCCTGCCTTATCCAGAGCAATGTTTCTTTGTGCTTCTAGCTGCTGTGTCCTCAACCCCATCCCATGCCTTATCAGCCATCTCCTCAAAGAAACAAGACAGGCGTCTGTTCCAGCTGAGAAGTGAAGAGAAATTTTTAAGAGAAAAGATGGCAAGGTAGTAGAGAGAAATTTTAATGATTAAGTGAAAGGGAAGGTAAAAGAAAACAACAAAGTGAAAGACAAAGGAGGTAAGATGGCGCCTCCCTATGGAACCATTAGGAAGGAGTTGATCCCTAGGATCAGGATTAGGGTCTCCTGACCCCGTGAACAAAATGCCAGAGCAAGTTTCCATCACGAGAACTGTCATAGACCCTGGAGTTTCCATGCCAAGGTCTTTGGGCTCATCCTTTCCTTAAAGCAGCTAGCTGGGGTTGGGAGCTTTCTACCTGAACAGATCCAGAAACATCAGCCCTGTAAAAAAAAAAACAGTGTCCAAAAGCCTCCATTAATGTGCCACTGCATGCAGCTCACAGGAGGGTGGCTCAGTAGACTGTGTTAACATGTTCTTCCTTACATCTGTGCAATACTTATGACAAGAGATAGCATTAAACGTGAAATAGAGGTGGCTTTTTTTTTTCAATTTAAGCTGAACAAGTACAAGGTATTTTATCAAAATATTTAAGGATAACATGACTGTCATTTTCCTGAGTTTGATTTATTAAGAAATATGCAATCAATATTTGAAAGCAGCTGTCACCAGAAAATCTTCCTCCAAAGAAAAGAGAAATCTTTGCAAAATGCGAATCCTATTAAAATCTACCCTCCCTAATTTCCTTCCACTGATAATTCTCTGGGAGCCCATAGGAGGCAGGGATGCAGGCATTTGGCTTCCTGAAAGATTTATTGCTGGTAAGTGGCACACAGAAACTCACACTTTAGGGAAAAAAGCCTGAAAGCCATGGGTTGGTAGATGTTAGGGAAAGAGGCAGGGGAAAGGCAGGCCAGGTAAGAGCCTGTGAGTGTAGCCTGGGTGGAAGGATCCCAGTTACTGGGACAGCTGTTGAAACGGGGAGGAGAGGACAGGTTCCAGGGACCTTGCAGGGGTTCCATCTGTGAGCGTGATCTGCTAATTGGTTTACACTGTAATGATATGGCAGAGCTGTCCTTTAATTTAGTGAGATAACACCCCAGAATTGAGCCAGAATATGAGCTCAGGGTTGTTTTTCACAGTCCCTGAGTCATCAAAACTCCATCTACCAGGTCCCCCTATGACCTAGATGCATTTATAAATCAGATGAAAGTCCAAGGTAGGAACAGTGTGTACGGATGAGAAACATAGCTTGCCTGGGTTATGGCTCTCAAATTGGTTAACCAGCCTATCACTGGAACATCATTGCTTGGTAGTGCCTCTTCTACAGGAGATTCCATCATACCCTTAATTCTGAGTCTAACAGGAACCATTTCTTTCTCATTGCCTTAAAAAGTCAGGCCTTCTCTGAGCAGGCCTGTTCTGAACTCACTAATCAGAGCCTACTTTGTAACTTGCTCTTCCCAGGATCTGGAGAGCTATTCTAGTGTTGTGGGGTTATTGATTAGAGAGACTCCTCGGCACCCTAAAACCTACACTGAGGCAAGCAGTGATTCCAACTGCTCCAGTGTTTATTTCCTCTAACACCCTTTGCTGGAAGTGCTAATGAACAGAGAAAAAAAAAATAGAATAGAAGGTTGCAAGCAGGCAGGCTGGTGGGGAAGGGAGTAGAAAACTGAGGCAGGGAGAGGGGGCTGGTAAAAAGCCCCACTGACTGAACAGCCCCTGATTCATTCAGATCTCCCAGATAGTCTTTCACACCTCGATTGTTTTCCAAAGCCCTGTGTGAAACTTCACCGAGGCACCTCCATCTTAGAGCCCACCTCCTGCTCCCTGCTGGGCTGTCACTGAGAAAGGGGCTGGGCCTGCAGGCTCTAAGCTCTAATTGTAACAGGTTGTTTTCTCCCTTGAAATTTTCCACTTTTCCCTCAGAGGCTGATAGAAGGGGGAGCAAATACGTCACCCTTAGACATGATTTTATTAGGACAATCTCTGACTAAGAAAGACTACACAAAGAAGCTGGAGGAGTGTTGTTTTCTGGAGTGGTGAACAAAGTGAGGGGGCCCAGGTTGATAGAAGCTCAATACCCAGGTGTTTACTTATCCCTACAGCTGAATGTAGAAGATGGTGTGGTGCCTACACAGATGCCTCTTCGAGGGCCAAGGAATTCAGTCCTCTGGCAGCCAGGAGTGTTGACTGCTGATGACTTATACCCGAAGCTCCTTCTAGGTATTGCCCTCAGTAAGAGAGGTGCCCCTTCAAGGTTACACCCCTACTGAGGGCAGCCTCCACTGAAGGTTGTCGTGGGGTATAGAGGCTACCCTCGTTGCCTTGAATAAGGAAAACTCTGAAGGGCCATCCCACCTCCAGGTTTGGTTGAAGCTTCTGTTGCAACACAACCTCATTGCACTTTCATCTTCTCCCTTTCTCCAAACCTGTTCCTTCACTCCCTTACAGGTGTTCCTGAGAACACTTGACAATGAAGTTTGTGCATACAAATCTGTTTCCTGGAGAATCTGACTTAAAAGAGTTGGTACCAGAAGTGGTCCTAGGAAACTGACTCTAAAAGGGAATTTTGAGAGATGGATCACCTGCAGGCCAGCTAGCAAGGAAAATCCCATTATTTCTGGTAAGTGGAGTATTAATATCCCCTGGCATGCTGTAGTGGTACAATTTTTAAAACTTTGATTGGTGGTGAACTGGGATTGTATACTAGAGAAAGAAAATCCCCTTACAGATGCAATTTCTAAGGAGAGGTTTTGGGGAAATGATACTTAGAAGGACTATGGATTGAGTGGCTCTTGTTTTGGGTGCTTGCAATGCAAAGAAAGACAATGAAAGACTAAGGATGGTATACTGCCAATTTAAGGTAAATTGAGAAAGCCAGAGAGCTTTCTTGGCTGTACTTGAAAAGACTCTTATCTCTTGCAGCCAGAGGGCAGAAAAAACTGAGGATCAGGCCAGAACTTAATTAGAAGGAAATCAGCTCCAGTGAAGGTTGAATGCTCAACCCCAGCAAGTCTGCCACGCCAGGGTCAGGGACCTATTTGGGAAGAAGTGGGACATGAAATCTGGAATGCGAACATTTGGATCAATGCTCTTGAAAACCTTGACCTCCCTTCCAGGTTCCCCTGAACCCTTCGTGCCTCCCCATTAGAAGCTAGTGCTCCCCATTTGCTTAAAGATGTTGTAGAAGCCTCTGCCTTTCAAGGTAATATGTCCTCCCCACCTCACCCCCAAATGTAACTTGCCCTCTCCTCCTGGTCATCAGAAAATAATTTGAGTTAAATTATATCTTGACTCAGTCATGGAAGTGTTGGGTCCACTAAAGAGGAAAAGGAAATCTACCCTGAGAGAGATACAGAACCTAGCAACGTGTATTAACACAAACTAGGTGAAAATATGGGGACTGAACTCTGATGGTGCTGGATCAAGGAGGGATGGAACATGAAGTTGGATAGGGAAAGCCAAGGAGCAAGGACCCCTGAGGAACAATGCTAACTTGTTGCTAGTTTGGGTCTTAGAACCTTGGAAAAAGCAATGACCTAAACTACATGAAGTCATACAGTCACGGCAGATAATGGAGTAAGGGATTGACAGGCTCAGAAAAGTAGGTATTCTAGAGTGAATCTTAGACATAAGGCCAAAAAACTCAATGACTGTGTTCCACAATGGACCCAGAGGGCATCCCATTTACTAATGCAATGAGAACTGTGCTGATGAAAGGGGTACCAGCATTGTTGATAAGTTGACAGCATCTCCCACTGTCATTCCTGGCCTGTAGATATCATAGTAGGAAAGTGGGAAAGTCAAAATGGAGGCCTATGAAATTGCCTCTCCCATACTAAGATAGAAAAATTAAAAATAATACAGCAACGCAGGAAGAATGGTTTAGGGTCACCATTAAAGACCTAAAGGAGGAGTGAATGTCCCTTTCATATTCCTATTAAATTCATCAGTCTGGCATCTACAAATCTATATGATCCTGGCATATGATCATGAACTAATCCAAACTCAACAAGTAGCAGCTTCATTTGCAGCTGCTGTGCCTAGAAGTGTCTGGCATCTCTGCTAGAGCAGATCAACACAGCTTCTTATGTATTTTTTCCCAATCCTATTAGGAAGGAGAGGCTAAAGAGGTTTGAAACCACATGGGACAAAAACAGTATACATTTATGATTCTTGCCTCAGGGATCCACAAACTCCCTCAGATTGTATTAAAATATAATCTGAGGGCTTCTGGATCACCTGGACAGTCTTCAGAACAACACATTGGTCTGCTACATCAATGACATTGTGTTAATCAAATATGAAAAGCAATATGTGGCAGGTTCACTGGAGGCTTTAGTGAGCTCATGTGCTCCAAAGTGTAGAAGATAAACTCTAGGAGGTTTCAAGAGATCTCTGTATTAGTGAAAATTTTTAGGGGCCCAGTGCCCTGAAGCAAGCCAGGATACCCTCTACAAAATAAAGAATAAATTATTGCGTCTTATACTTCTATCCCTAAGAAGGAAGCTAATTGCCTCATAATTCTCTTCAGGTTCTACAGACATCATCTTCTACTCATGGATGTTCTACTTCAATCTCTTCATCAGGTGGCACAGAAGGCTGCCAGAGAAAATCCAGGATGCAGTGTAAACAGTCTTGCCACTTGAGTCATAGCACTTACTAGTTCCTATTGCAATAGAGTTATCTGTGGTGAGAAAAAGTACCATAAGGAGTGTATAGTAAAGAATTTAACCTGGACCTAAAAGAGGTCTAGTCTTTTCTCATGGCTGCTAGGAAGTAATCGTTGTTTGCCTGGGGACTACAAACAATCACATAGTAATAATGTGATTTACAGTGAGAGCTATGGGTCATGGAGTATCATTTGACCTGGAGACTGAGACCGACCATGCAGGCAGTCAATCAATCTTGCTATAAAATGGAATGCCAATAAAAACTCTGAACACTGAGGTTCAGGTGAGCTTATCTGAATGGCAACACTCTGTGTACATTGTCACATATAGATTCTTTTTAATTTTTTACTATTTTTTAAATTAAAGTTAATAGATCACAAGAAATGTTACATTAAAAAACAAAAAACAAGAAACATAAGAGGTTCACATATAACCCACTCCCCACCCTCACCACATCATTTTTGTAAATTGTAGTTTTTTGAAGATATATACATCACAAAAAAAAGTTACACTAAAAAATATAAGAGGTTCCTGTATACCCCCCCACTCCCTCACCCCACTCCTCCCACACCAACAACCTCCCTCATCATTGCAGCACACTTATCACACTTAATGAACACATTTTGGGGCACTTCTGCACTACACAGATAATAGTTTACCCTGTAGTTTGCACTCTCCCCCAGTACATTCAGTGGGTTATGGCAGGATATAAAAGGTCCAGCATCTGACCCTGCAGTATCATTAAGGACAACTCAAAATCCCAAAAATGCCCCCACATCACATCTCTTCTACCCTCTCCGTGTCCTCAGCAACCACTGTGACCACTTTCTCCAACTTAATGCTAAAATTTCTTCTATTATTCGTCACAGTAGTTTTATAGTAGAATATCAGTAAGTCCACTCTAGTCCATATTTTATGCCTCCATTCCATGGACCTTGGGATGGCGATGTCCCCTCCACCTCTAGATCAAGAGGGGGCTTAGATTCCACATGGATGATGGATGCAATTCCTCTACTTACAGTTGTACGTACTCTTGATTACCTGATGTAGTGGTTGACCATCTTCACCTCCCTGTTAGCTGACCTGGGTAAGACCAATGAACCAGAGAGTAGGAGTCACCACTCTGCTGAGGCTCAGGGCCCAGCTGGTACATGGGCAGTCCAGAGACTCAAGTCTCCTGAGTATGGACCATGCTTAGCACCAACCACAGGTTCAGTAAAAGTGACAGAAGAGGCATGTGTAGAAAAGTCACATCTGAGTCCAGCTCCGTCACACTCAGGAGTACAAATTCCAAAGTAGGGCCCTCTGACATGGCACAGAGCTCCAAATCCATTTGCTGTGATTATATACCCTGTGGATCTCCATAGCCTTCAAGAGAACCAGTACCTAGGGTTGTATCTACTTTGGCTTTTTCTGGAGTCCTGCTGAGGTGTGCATATGCATGACCCCTCTGATGACCTCCCGACTCTTTTTGTAAGACTCTTAACCATATCAACTCATTTGTCTTTGCCATTTCTCCCTTTCATTCAAGGTCAAAGAGCAGTTTTTAACACTTGATCCAACATATAGGCTGAGATATTCTGCTGATCTGAGTTGACCCTTTTATTCAAGGTCTCTTTCTAGTTGCCACATATAGATTCTGAGAGAGTAATGTGTCTTGACTCCATGGAGATAAGAACAATGGAAGTTCCACGTTTGGTTCTTCTCAAGGCTCCACACTATTTACTTCCTTCCTTTGGCTGATTTTATTCTGTGTCATTTCACTGTAATAAAACATGATCATGAGTGAAATAGCTTTTATAGTTCTGTGAGTCTTTGTAGCAAATTATCAAACCTGAGGATAGTTTTGGATAGACAGTCTTTCAGTTTTGTAGTGGGTTAAACTCCTCACATGAGCTATTGGACAAGGACCAATAAAGAAATCACAATGTAGACCACTTATGATTCTGGAGCAAGTCAATGCCACATGCCTTTAAGAATTATACACTATTCAGAAAACAGTTCCTGACATGCTCCTGGGCCCTAGAGACTAAGTGTCTGAAAATGGGAATCATGTGACCTTGCAGCTGGAAGTACCCATATGCACATACCGGACAAATCATAAAGTTAGATGGCCCAGTAACAATCAATCATAAGATCAGTAAGTCATAAGATGGAAATGGTACATGTGGGGTCAAGCACAAGAAAGGTCATAGTCATAGGGCACAAGTAAGCTGCACAAGCCAGTGGCACAGACCCCAGTTCACCCTCATTGCCTCATCAGCTTATATCCCCATGTTGGGACTCCTTTTGACCATCTGGTTTACAAATTGTCAGTCAGAGTGTATATATAAATGAAAACCACATTTCTTCCCAATGAGTAAAACTTTGCATGGTATACATGGCCATTTTCTTTGGGTGGACAGAGAAGCAGTTCAAGTTAAAATTAATATAGACTGATTGGTAGTTATAGATCTCTTAGTTTATTGGTCAGGTGTCTGGTAGCAAAAAGATCGGAAGATCAGGGACAAGAGGGTCTTGGAGAAGATCATGAGGATGGACCTTCAGGAGTGGGTATTATGTGTGAAATTCTTTGTATAACATGTCCGTGTTGACTATTGAACATCTACAATGTAAAAGGCATTAATTTAAAAAATCAACTTGATCAGCTGGCACTAGCCAGCATCTCTCATCAGTCAGCATTAAATCTGGTCCTATCACATACCACAACACCAGAACCTGCCAACATAATAGAGTTATGAGAAAGAATTTTAAGGGCACAGATGTGACCTCTCTATTGAGCTAACATCCTGCAAGCATGGGAGTCATTCTCCAGGACACAGGATACATTTGTGGTAGGCAGAATAATTACTGGCACCCTGTAATAATCACTGTGCCAAACTTTTGATCAGAAATAGAGACACCTATTACCACTTGTTACCCTCACTGCATGGAGGATAGTGAAAGTATAACAATGCCATTGGGAATGGCAGTCCTAGGGTTCCAACATACTCCATGGTTTGCAGGTATTGGAGTTGCCAGCAAAGCACAACTCACACAGGCACTGGATGAAATATTTACTCATACATAGAAGAGACAGAGCAGGGTCAGTTTTAATAGTAGGTGTCAGTCCTCTGTGGCCAGAGCCATTGAGTCTTGATCCACTCGCTAATGCAGGGAGATGTCATGTGTGCACCCCTCTTGTGCCACAAAATGAAGGAGAACAGATACTGCAGTGGGGAGGGCCAGGTGCCATAAGACTTACATTCTTAGTCTGGGGATGCCTGTGCTCAGGACAAAAGGGGAGAAAAATGCATGGGAAGACCACTATCTGCTGTGCAGTGTCAAGGTGACCAAGAAGGGAAACATCACAAATTCTCATCCTATCCTAGGAGCCGGGCCAACATATCTGGTCATGAGCATAGGGTTTATTTGTGGGTCCTAAGGAAAGGCAGAAGGCTGTACTTAGCTTCCACAATAGTGGTACTACAAAGATGTCCAGGCCCTAATCATTGGAATCAATGAATATGTTATTTAACAAAGCAAAAGGGACTTTGAGACAGAGAGATTATCCTGGATCATTTAGGTGAAACCAATGTAATCACAAAGGTTTTTATAAGTGAAAGAAGGAGGCAAGAGAATGACAGGAGGGAGTGTGATGACAGAGGCAGGGCTGAGAGTCAGAGATTTGAAGAAAGTACACTTCTGGTTTTAAAGATGGAGGAGGAGGCTGTGAGCTAAGATATGCCAATGGCCCTTAGAAGCTGAAACAGGCAATAAATAGATCTTCCCTAGACCCTCCAAAAGGAATGCAGTCCTGTCAACCCCTTGATTTTGGCCCACTGAAATGCATTTCAGACTTCTGATTTCCAGAGCTGTAATATAATAAATCTGTACTGTTTTAAGCCACTAAGTTTTTAGTAATTTGTTACAGTGGCAGTAGGAATATAATACAATATCTAAACCGATGACCATTATATTTTTCTGGGTTCTCAATAGGTAGAACATGAGTTTAGGAATCATGGGCTAGAAGTAGGAGTGGTCTCATTTACCATCTGAAGGAATCCATTTGGTTAATTTGTGCTTTCTATTCCTGCAGTTGTAGGCTTTGTGGTCTAAGAGTCCTGTCTCACAGGGGACAAGGAATAATATCATTAAACTTTGAATTAGAGCTTCTACCTGATCACTTTGAGCTCCTCATACTAAGAGGCCAGTAGGCAAGAAAAGGTATCATGATTCTGGCAGGAATAATTAACTCTGAATACCAGAAAGAGGCCTCAGGTAGCTGATATTTATTGAAGGCACAGAATTTGGAACCCTGGTATTACAGTGATGTAGGTTATGGGTGGGGGGCTGTTCATCTCTTTGTAGATAACCTGAGCTGTGTGAGCTGCAGTCTCACCCTTGGTAACCATGGCAACAACTCCAGTCCTGGAAAAACAATCTAGCAATGCAAACTCTACAAACTTTAAATATTCAGGGAAAATGCAAACCAAATGTGTTAAAAGCTTACTTAGAATGTATGAAGTCCATGCTAAAAGCTTACCTAGAATGTGGGGGATATGTGTTAATTCAAGCTCATTGAGCACTGAAACAAAGGACCATTTAACTCTTCCTCTGTGTAAAAAGAACTTGAAAATCCTATTCATGGCTCGGGTTTTGAATGAGAAGCGCTGAACCTGGCCAGTCGTAAATAAATTCCTTTTTCATTCCCAAAATTATTACTGAGTTCTGGCCTTCCCATACACAATTATTGAACCTCTCTCAATGTCTACAACATTTTAGGGGGGCTCGTCCGGAATTTGCAAATGAAGGCCAGAGAAGGTAGCATTTTGCTACCCCTTCTGAATCCCCAAGGAAGCTGGAAGGACTCAGGCGACCCCCAAATCTGGGTGCCCCAGGTTTGGACTATGTTTAGTGCAGAAAAGATATGGGTTCTGCCAGAATCTTCCTGATGAAAACCGAGGGCAATGGAAGGTCTGAAAAAATTCTGGGAATGAAAAAGGACTCCAAACATGGAAAAAGGTAAGACTTTCCTGGGGAGCATAGTCAGGAAAACCTAACTTTAAACGTTAGGAAAAGAAATCTGATCAACTTTCGAGAAAACCCCAGTACCTCCAGAAATTTGGAGGAAGCCTTTCTCTCAAGGTCTGAATGAAAGAAAAAAGAGAAAAGAAAAAGCCTGGTGTTTGGGTTTGGCTAACTGAGTGTTAGCATCTGGTTTTAATCTTGCCTCCACTGAGGTAGTGAAGGCTTGATTATAATAGGAAGGGATGTTGATAGGTTTAACATCCTGAAAATTGGTCTGGATTCTTAAAAAATCTTGGTTACAGGAAAATAGATTGACTTTGCAGTAAGGCCTTATCTGAATGTAAGGTTAAATGGTGAGAAAGGTTTGACTGGAGTCGTTTGTTTTGGTGCTGAATTACAGCTGAATTCACTTTGTAGACTGCGAGGGTAAACAGAAAATCCTGTTAAATGTTAGTATTGCAAGTTCTCTCTTTCTAAGGTTTGTAATGGTTGCAGGGGCAGCCATGTCTGGAAAACAGAAATTGTAGGTCAGATTGATAAGTTTTGTGCTTCTGTCTGTGTCTGCTCATTGCTGGTGTTAAATTGTGTAATTATGTAAAGTGGTTAATTTGCCATTGGCAAAGGAATGCAATGATTATAGTTTATAAGGCAAAACTGTGGAGTCTGAATGTTTGTGCATGCTCTGCTGTCTCATCTCTGGGTCTGTCACATTTGCCAGGACTCAGGGGGTTGTCTGTGTCCATGCCATGAACCCAAGTTTTTGAAACTGGCCCCAGTCAGGGTAGTTGGTGAAGACAGTGACTTAGATCATGGCCCTGCCAGGGCAGGGGTCCCCCAGGAAAATGCCAAGCCTGAAAATTTATTTTCAAGCCATTTTTTAGCACCCTGGAACTCGCCATCATTACCTCCCCCACCACCTCCCCTTTAGGAGGATGCATAGCAAAAGTGGAAAGCCTGGGAAAGGGCAGAGTGGATTGCCCCCTGCCAGTGAGTCCATACCTTCTATTCGTAAGCCACATTCCTATCAAATCACTATGTACCTGATTGCCTGGAAGTAGGGAGGTGGAGGGAGTGTGGAGCAGGAGCAGGATAAATGCAATAAAAAAAAAAAAAAAAAACATTTCCGTATGGTAAAGTGCCTTTGTTTAAAAGGAGAAAACTATTGCTTGAAACAATAAACTTCTAATCACTTGATAGCCCTTTTGATGGTTTGGCTGGGAACAGTCAGCAGTAAGGGTCATAAAAACTGCAGAGAAAAAAACAGATAAATCTGAAAACCCAGAGACCTCGTGTCATGTCTCCTTAAAAATTGAAAAAAATAAACCTCAAACTTCTCAGTTTAAACTCAATTGTGCCTATAAAAGGTGTAAATTGTAATAAAAATAAGACCTCATGTGCCATTAATTGGAGTCAGGAAGTTCTTTAAAATGCTAAAGATATGGAATTATTCTGTTTTAATCTATGCTTAACTTTGTATTCAACTTTAAAATCTGTTTGGCTTTTGTTAGTTTGCTTGTGCCATAAAAAAATCATGGTAAAAGATAACTTAAAAATGAATCTTTAAATGCCACTGCTGTCTTACTGGTGAATTGAATGCATAGTTTGCAGATAAAATTTGTTCAGTGACTTAAAAAAAAGCAGGAAAAGCTTCACAGAATTGTTATTAATAAGGTTCTTGTAACTTAATTAACAAAGGTATCCAATTCATCTTAAAGTAAAAACATACTAAAAACTCTTACTAAAAATTAAAATCATTGTATAAGTACCTTTATGTATATATATATTTTTATAATTAAAACTATTACAACAGAGTAAATGTGGCCTGGATTTTGGCTATTGTAATGATAATATTAAATTAATTTGCCTCTGTTTATGTCTACTTTGGGTTTATCTAGTGCTTATTGTGATAGTGGTGGTTATTACTCAAACTTATCCTATAGTTATTTTATAACTAATTTCACCCCTGGTCTTCAACTATTGTAATAGTAATTAAAAACTGCATTTGCATTTGCCTTTGCTTATGATTCCTGCAAATCTAGCCCACTCCTTAAGAATTCAACTTAATAATTAAACTTTAAAACTTATAGTTAAATTTTTTTAAAAAGGGGTTTTATGCATATCATTTTTGTACCATTCTAAATATTTTTAGTCTTCTCACTTCCTCTTTACTCTTTCAAAGGAAAAACTGTCTTTTTCCTTGACCTTTAAAATAATATAAATTAATTCTGATTGGCCATTTCCACAAGAAATCAGAAATAACTGTTGCCAGGTTTTCCAAGAGTAAGCAATACTCTTCCCAGTGTACCAGTCCTTACTAAGCAATTCTCCTCCCCCCCACGCCCCCCGAATTGTTCAGGCTGTCCCAAAGGAAAAAAAAAAGTGAATGAAAGCTACCTGGTTTCTTTCCAGTCTAAACAGAAGCCCAAATGCTTGCCAGCTTCCCTCCAAACAGCAATATGACCGGGAAAGACAATGAGGGAACTATATTTTGAATTAACCAGCAAAGAAAAAGGGCTTTTAAATAACTAAATGGTGTTTCTGTATCAAACTATTCATGTCTGCCTATTTGCTCAATTTATTAAGGTTAAATATGCAGTTATATAAGTAATATATATATATTTCTAAAACACAAATTAAACTAAATGGTATAAAAGGTCATGTAAAATCTAAATATAAACACTGTTGAAAAAGCTATGAAATCCTCATTAAATTATAATTAAAGCAGGTTAAATAATTGCTTTATATTCCAGAGCCTAAAAGTTAGTATGCTTTTAAAATTATTCAGTTTTAAAATGATCAAAAACAAAGGTTTCAGGAAGCAGACTTGGCCCAATAGATAGGGCATCTGTCTACCACATGGGAGGTCTGCAGTTCAAACCCCGGACCTCCTTGACCTGTGTGGAGCTGGCCCACACACAGTGCTGATGCGTGCAAGGAGTGCCCTGCCATGCAGGGGTATCCCCCATGTAGGGGAGCCCCACGCGCAAGGAGTGCACCCCATAAGGATAGCTGCCCAGTGGGAAAGAAAGTTCAGCCTGCCCAGGAATGGTGCCGTACACACAGAGAGCTGACACAGCAAGATGATGCAACAAAAAGAGACACAGATTCTGGTGCCGCTGACAACAGAAGCAGACAAAAGAACATGTAGTGAATGAACAGACAACCAGAGCAGGGGGGTGGGGAAGGGGAGAGAAATAAATAAAAATAAATCTTAAAAAAACAACAACAAAGGTTTTAAGCCTCTGTAAAGAAAGAAAACAACATTCTTTGTTTAATCAATAACAATTTCAACTTGTTTAGCTTAAGTATTATCTCTTGGGTTTATAAAATACCAGGTTAATAAGTTAACATTGTATGTGTTGAATCTTAAAAAAAAAAAAAAGGGAACTATAAGCTCATGTTTAATGAAATTAAATTAAGTGTAAAACTGCTCTCTCTTAAATGCATAGAATAGATTCCATTGGTTGCTAATTGTAATCTGGAGTAAATCTGCCAGTCTATAATTACGGTCAATTGTAAAAAGTTTGTAAAAACAACTCCAAACTGAAGTATTTAAATGGTTCTAGTTCTAGAAGCCACTGTCAACTAAAAACCTGGATTGGTATTAATGGCAAAAAGTAACTTCATGGTAATGAAACCTGTCTAAAGATGACTGCAAGGTATATATTTAAATAAATGGTAAAGGAAAATTACCATGATTCCATTGGGAATCTTCTGTTTTCATTTTAACAATGAAAAATAGTTTTTTCCTCTATTACTAAAGCAAAATACCTGCTAGTGTCTTCATGGTAAAATTGTAAAACTAAGCAAAGTCATTTAATACGTAACACACTGTGTTAGAAATGTTTAAAAGGTATATAAAAAAAATCACGAGATAAACTTCAACATTGTCAAACTCTCTTGTGCATTCAAACTAGGCCTTGAATACATTACATGTTCTCTCTCCACTTAAGTTATTGGCTAGGCTGGTCACTGACCCCTCAAATAAAAATATCTACTACATTATGCCTCTGGTTGTACTCCTGAAGTCAATAGAAATTACATTGCAGTTTCAAACACCTGCAGCAGCCAATGATGGCTCAGTACAACCAAATGTATAATGGACATTGCCTCTAGACTGGCACTGTTCCATAGTCCAGAGAACACTATGCACCAGGCCAGTAAAATACTGGAAACTACCTTCTTAGCTTTTCTCTAGACTCAATGATGCTGTGACTTCCTCACTGTGTAAAGAACATACCAAATGGAGCCATAATCACCAGAGTACCATAAGTAAAACTTAAATACAAATTGGCATTATGGCCTGCTCCCATGGAGAGATAACATATAGACTATTACAAACCTAAAACTTAAAACTATTAATTGCAACTCAAAATCCTTATGCATTAAGCAGTACATTAATTAATATTAAGTGCTGTACCTTCTTCCCGTTCTAAAATGCCTAATAATTATACTATTATCTTTTCTACCCTAAATCATTTACAAAAGTACATGTTAAATTCCTGGTGAACTTCATTTTCTAAATAGTTAATAAACAAGTCTATAAAATAAAGTAGCCATCTTAGTTAAAACAATGGGACCATCAGTGGCTTATGGGTAACCAGTTAATTAGTATCAGGCTCAGCCACCCTACTACTTTACTCTACTGTGTAGCAAAATGAGGCTTGCTCACTAATAATAAGTCACCTATTAAACAATCAAAATTACCAGGAATTATTCAACTAAAACCAAAATGTAAAAAACTTTATTCGGTAGTTTTGATCACTCCCACAGCTAAAAACTAAGAAAATTTCCAATTTGATGCACTAATTCTGAATGAAACCAACTGCCCAAAAAGTGCCAGTTCACCAGACACACCTGATGAAGCACATGAGTGCCAATCATTAAACAGCCTGAAATGCATCTTCAAAACAAAGCTAAGTACCTAATACTGTTATCTATTACAATATCTCTCTAAACATAAAATAACTTTATATATATATATATATATATATATACTGTTCCCTACCAACTTTTAAAAAGGTTCCATCTTTGCAGGCACCTATCTCTATAATCCAGTGTCCTCTTTTAACAAATAGGTATTCCAAAATTCTAATTAAGTTTGTTTCTTTCAGAATGAACACCTTATTAGCCGTATGAAAACTTCATCCAGCTTCATACAGAATGCCAGATCCATCCTCCTCCAGTCAAAATAAAATAACAAAGTTTTTACACCTTGTTAGGTTAGGACTACAAGCCATGGCCAGCAGGACGTAGTTACAGAAAAGAGATCATCTCCCTTCAGCACCCCTTTAAGATTAAAGGTGTAAACTCTATAAGGGTAAAATAAAATTAATATATGGATCTGGAGCCTGGCAAGAAATCCATGTAAACACCAATAACCCTCAGGATGACTGCTAAGGGACCCCCCACCTCCAGGATTCTACTGTCCAGCATGAGAACTTTTTCTGAAAACAAGATAAGCCCTGGATGTTACCCAGGAACTTTGTCTTTAGGCCCTCACTGAGAAATTAATAAGTGAAGTAATCAATCAAAACAATAGTCATCCACCTCATAACTCCAACAATAATTATGCCAAAGCTTAGCAAGTTAAGCTGGCATAAAGGGGGGAAATGATGTAGGCTGTGGGTGGGGGGCTGTTCCTCTCTTCATAGATAACCTGAGCTGTGTGAACTGCAGCCCTGTCCTTGGTAACCATGGCAACAACTCCAGTCCCAGAAAAATAACTTAGTGATGCAAACTCTATAAAGTTTAAATATTCAGGAAAAATGCAAACCAAATGTGTTAAAAGCTTACATGGAATGTATGAAGTTCATGCTAAAAGCTTACCTAGAACGTATGAAGTCCATGCTAAAAGCTTACCTAGAATGTGGGGGATATGTGTTAATTCAAGGTTATTGAGCACTGAAACAAAGGACCATTTAATTCTATCTCTGTATAAAAAGAACTCAAAAATCTTATTTGTGGGTCAGGTTTTGAATGAGAAGCTCCGAGCCTGGCCAGTTGTAGATAAATTCCTTTTTCCTTCCCAAAATTATTACTGAGTCCTGGCCTCTCCATACACAATTACTGAACCTCTCTCAACATCTACAACAACAGGGGAGTAGCTCTGATGATTTTTGATGGTAAATCAACATATTCACCAGCTTGGGCCTAAGAAGACCATGGTACCAGAAGTTTATTAAACATCTTCTAGATAAAGCCTATTTAACCCCATCAGCAAACCACCTAGACATGACAGACAAGAATTTGGGGAATCTAGAATGGATAGTAGAAAAGGGAAACAATGAATATCAAGACAGCCTCAAGACCAGCTGTAGTTTGTACCATTAACCTTCCTCTCGATTATACCTAGGTTAATATCTAGGATGCGCTTAACTAGAATTTGAGAGTAGTTGAACTCATATGGAGTGAACTTACTATAGCAAGCAATTTATCTGAGCAGTTCAAGAGACGGATATTGAATACTGTCATGTGCATCCCAGATTCCCCTGCCTTTCAAGACCAAGGCAGTCATTCTCACACCTGCTAAGAGTGTTGGCTTCATACAGCTGGCTCATAACTAAGAACTTCTCTGGGCAGTGCTTTAGCCTAAAGACAATCTCCTCACTTAAGATTTTGCCCCACCCCAGGGGTAGTCCACATCTGTTTTAGTTTCCTAGCCTGCTTAAAGCAGGTACCATGAAATGAGTGGACTTAAAATAATGGGAATTTATTAGCTTATGTCCAAATGAAGTCATCATCAAGGTGCTGCTTTTTTCCTAGAGACTGGCTACTGACGATCCTGGGCTCCTCTGTCACATGGCAGAGCACATAGTGGCATCTGCTGTCAGCTGGTCTTTCCCTTCTCTTCCAGATTCCATTGATTTCATCATCTTGCTTCCATGGCTTTCTCTCTATATATATATTTATTCTGTTTATAAAGGACTCCAGTAATAAGATTAAGATCTATCCTGAATGTTGTGGGTCACACCTTAATTGAAGTAGTCTCATCAAAAGGTCTTACTTACAATGGGTCAACACCCACAGGAATGGTTTAAATTTAAGAACATGTTTTTCTGGGGTACATACAACTTCCAAGCACCACAACATCTAGTGGTCAAGGCAAAGGTACAAAAGCCTGGACCCCTTGTCTCAATTTGTTACAACTTTTGCAGGGCAATCCTAGCTCCAGAGCACCCTATACAATTGACTGAGGTCTCTGATTTTTTTTTTTTTTTTTTTTTTTACAGCAGTTCAACTTCTCCCTTTGGCCAATTTTGCTTCTCTCATTCCCTTCCAGGTGTCATTTCTGAAATGACTCCCCCATAGACTCTGTGTCTGGAAATCTCTGTCTTAGGGTCTATGTTCCAGAGAAAGTGGCCTAGAACACAGTGGAAGAACATGACTGGAAAGTCACTCATAAGGGCTTTTCACTGTTTCAAGCCTGAAATGACATTTGCCATTTCCATTCATATTTCATTGGTCAGAACTAGCCAATTGACCTTTCTTACACTAAAAGGAAATTATGAAGTATATTATTCTATCTGATCATAAAAGGAAATAGAACCAGGTATTGATAAATCTTAGTAATGTGTACCACATAGAGATGCTGGAAAAACCTTCCCCCCCAAACTTTGTATTTGGTCCTGTCTCTATCCTAAATTCTCTAGCCTTTTTATCCCATTATGGTCATGCCACCCCACTTCCTGGTATTTGACTACATATATTGTCTTGTGTCATTCTTTATTTTTCATCTTCTCCAGTAAGAAATATTTTCTAAGTGCCTATAAATCGAAAGCATTGTGCTAGATACAAATCTCTTAACTATGTTTCATCTCTAAGTTAGGTTGCAGTTTCTTTGCTGGATGGGATCACAATTTCTAGTTTCAACATATGTCCAATAGCTGTAATAAATTTGTTCTCTTGAAAATTATCATTATCAACTAGAGTGTTTGAGTACTTAATTTAGATTAAACCCCTAATTTAGATTATTACACTCTTTCTTTTAAAACCCCTTATTTAGTCTTTGTCTACTTGACTTCTTGCTTTATAGCATCTGAATTTTAAAATGCATTTCTCCTTAAATTCTGTGACACATTTATGGTTCTTTTCTTAGTAGTTTTTAAATTTCTGTTGTATCTGAAGTTATTTCATTCCTAATATTATTTATTTGTGCCTTTCTCTTTTTGTTAATCTACTTGACTAGAAGTTTTTTTTTGTTAATTTTCCAAAGAACTAAATGATGCCTTTGTTGTGTCTATCATTGTTTTCCATTTCATTAATTTATGCTTTGATTTTTCTTAACCTTTTCCTAATTTCTTTCTTTGAGTTTATTATTTTTCATATAACTTCTTATGGTATATGTTCAATTCATAAATTTTCAACCTTTTTAGGCTATAAATTTTCTCTTTAATACCACTTTTGCTGTGCTTTACAATTCCAACATAATATTTTTATAACATAAAGTTCTAAGTATTTTTACATTTTTTATTTGAATCATGAGTTATATAGAGGGATGATTTAAATTTCCAAATTTATGTGGATTTTAAAATCTTTTTTTTTAAGATTTATTTATTTATTTTTCTCCCCTTCCTCCCCTCCTCCCAGTTGTCTCTTCTCTGTGTCCATTTGCTGTGTGTTCTTCTTTGTCTGCTTCTGTTGTTGTCAGTGGCATGGGAATCTGTGTTTCTTTTTGTTGAGTCATCTTGCTGTGTCAGCTCTCCGTGTGTGTGGTGCCATTCTTGGGCAGGCTGCACTTTCTTTCACACTGGGCAGCTCTCCTTACGGGGCACACTCCTTGCACGTGGGGCTCCCATATGCGGGGACACCCCTGAGTGGCACGGCACTCCTTGCGTGCATCAGCACTATGTGTGGGCCAGCTCCACACGAGTCAAGGAGGCCTGGGGTTTGAACTGCAGACCTCCCATGTGGTAGATGGATGCCCTAACCACTGGGCCAAGTCCGCTTCCCAAAAATCTTTTGTAATGGCTATTTGGGGTCCCTTACACTTGTATGTAAATTTGTTGATTGGCTTTTCCATTTCTGTCAAGAAGGCTGTTGGAATTTGCATTGGGATTACATTGGATCTGTAAAATACTTTGGGTAGAATTAACATGTTAATAATATTTAATCTTCCAATCTACTACCATTGAATTTTCTTCTATTTATTTTTGTCTTCTTTCATTTTTTTCCTTGATATTTTATAGTTTTCTGTGTATAAGTCCTTTAAATTCTTATTCCTAGGTATTTGGTTATTTTAGTTGCTATTGTAAATGGAATTTTTTCTTAATTTCTTCTTCTTATTGTTCATTACTAGTGTATAGAAATACTACTGATTTGGAGGCATTGATCTTGTACCCTGCTACTGTGCTGAATTCATTTATTAACTCTGGTAGTCAGGATTTTCTGGAGTCATGTCATCTGTAAGTAGGGAAAGATTTACTTCTTTCTTTTCAATTTGGAAGATTTTTAATTCTTTTTCTTGCCTAATTGCTCTGGCTTGAATTTTCAGTACAATGTTAAATAGCAGTGGTAAGAGTGGACATCCTTGCCTTGTTCCTGATCTTACAGGGAAAGCTTTCAGTCTTTCACCACTGAATATGATATTACCTGTAGGTTTATCATATATTCTCTTTACATATTGAAGAAGTTTCCTTCTACTCCTAGTTTTCTAAGTGTTTTAATCAAGGGGTACTGGATTTTGTTAAAGGTCTTTTCTGCATATTGAAATGATCATGCATTTACCTTTCCCTTTTTTTTTTTTGTTAATGTGATATATTACATTAATTGATTTTTTTATTTGAACCACCCTTTGATATCTGGGATAAATCTCACTTGATCATTGTGTATAATTACTTGAATGTGTTGTTGGATTCAGTTTGTTAGTATTTGATGATTTTTTACCTTTATTCATAAAGGATATTAGCCTCTGTGGTGTTTTCAAACTATATGGATCCCAGAAAATCATGTTCTTAAAGCTGTGTGGTGTAAATCTATTGTATTCCTGTGGTGTAAACCTATTGTAAATAGGGCCCTTTGATTAAGTTACTTCATTTAAAGCCTTTCAATTAGGTTAGTTCAGTGAAGGACTTCTTACTGGAGTCCTTTATAAGAGAATGGAATTCAGAGGAAGAGAGAGAGAAACCCATGAAAGCCAGAAGGTGAAGACAATGAAACCAAGAAGAGAAGGGAGAAATCAGCAGATGTTGGCATGTGCCTTGCCATGTGACAGAGGAGTCCAGGATCACCAATGTTAGGGAGTGTTCCCTCCTCTTCTGTTTTATTTTGGAGGAGTTTGAGCAGGAATGGTGTTAATTTTTCTTGTAATGTTTGGTAAAATTCACCATTGAAGTGATCTGGTCCTGGATATTTCTTTTTTGAGAGGTTTTTATTACTGATTCAATCTCTTTATTAGTTCTTGGTCATAGTATTCCCTTATAATTCTTCATATTTCTGTGGGGTTAGTAGTAATGACTCCTTTCTGATTTTAGTTATTCGCCTCCTCTCCCTTTTTTCTGTCAGTCTAGCTAAAGGTTTGTTGATTTAATTGATCTTTTCAAAGTACCAACTTTTAGTTTTATTAATTCTCCCTATTTTCTAAATTCTTTTTTTCATTTATCTCCACTATAATCCTTGTTATTTTCTCCTTCTGCTCACTTTGAGTCTGGTTTGCTTTTCTTTTTCTATATGCTCTAATTGTGAATTCAGTCTCTGATTTGAGATCTTTCTTTTTTGAATACAAGCATTTAGAGCTATAAATTTTCCTGTCAGCACTGCTTTTATTGCCTCCTATAAGTTTTGTTATTTGCATTTGGAATTTCATTTACCTCAAGATATTTCCAAATTTCCCTTTTGGTTCCTTTTTTGACCCAACTGTTTAAGAGTGCATTGTTTAATTTCCACATATTTGTGAATTTTCCAGTTCTCCTTCTGTTATTGATTCCTAGTTTCATTCCATTGTGTTAAAGAAGATACATTGTGTAATTCAAAATTTTTGAATTTTAAGATTTGTTTTGTGATCTAAATTATGATCTATCCTGGAGAAAGATCCATGTGCACTCGAGAAGAATGTGTATTCTGATGTTATTGGATGATGATTTCTATTCAAAATATCTATTTCTTTATTGACTTTCTGTCTAGATGTTCTATCCATTATTGAAATTGGTGTACTGAAGTCTTCTACTATTAATGTAGAACCATCTATTTCTCATCTGAAATCTGTAAACATTTGTTTCATATATATTGGGGCTCTGCCATTAAGTTCATATGTACTTATAATTGTTCTGTCTTCTTGTTGAATTGACTCCATTATCAATATACAGTAACCTCTTTTGTCCTTCATAACAGTTTCTGATTTAAAGTCTGTCTTATCTAATATTAGTAGAGCTACCCCAGCTCTCTTTTATTTACTATTTTTTTGGTACATTTTTCCATCCTTTTACTTTCAACTCACTCAGGCCTTTGAATTTAAGGTGAATCTCTTGTAACATCATATAATTGTGTCATGCTTTTTAAATCCATTTTGCCAATCTCTGCCTTTTGACTGGAGAGTTCAATCCATTTATTTTATTTTTAAGATTTATTTTATTTCTCTCCCCCCCCCCCCATTGTTTGTGCTTGCTGTCTACTCTCTGTGTCCGTTCATTGTGCCCTCTCTGTGCCTGCTTGTCTTCTCTTTAGGAGGGACTGGAAACTGAACCCGGGACCTCCCATGTGGGAGAAAGATGCTCAATTGCTTGAGCCACCTCTCCTCCCTGCTTTTTCTCTCATTGTGTTTCCTCTTTGAATCTCCTCATTGAGTCATCTTGTTGCATCAGCTCGCTGTGCCAGTCTGTTGAAGCGGCCCATCAGGTCAGCTTGCTGTCTTATTCATCTTCTCTAGGAGATACCAGGAACTGAACCCAGGACCTCCCCTGTAGTAGGTGGGCACCCAATTCTTGAGACACATCTGCTTCCCAATCCATTTATTTTAAATTAACTACTGATAATGGAGGACTTTCTTCTGTCATTCAGCTATTTGGTCTTTGTAAATCTTATACCATTTTTGTTCCTCAATTCTTCTATTAATTCCTACCTTCACATTTATTTGTTTTGTTTTGCTTTGCTGTATTGTACCATTTTGTATCTCTTCTAATTACTTTCTCATTACTTCTCATATACTTTACATATTTTCTTTATGGTAAACATAGGGCTTAAAATTTAAACTCCTAATTCTATAACAGTCACATCACATACAAAATATCCCATATAGAAATAAAACAATCACCGCACATACAAATATACTTCAACCCTCCTTTTAGTTGTTCATTTTACAAATTATATCCTTATACATTATATTCCAAAAACATGTATTTATCATTACTTCCCATGCATTTGTATTTTATAACCTTTTTTCAGAGGTCTTTTTTTCTTTAAACTACTTCAATCCATGGTCTCATGTCTCCTTTGATCATTGTTTCTTTGGCAGGTCTAGTGGTGATGAGCTCCCTTAGCTTTTGCTTATCTGGAAATATCTTAATCTGTCCCTCATGTATGAAAGAAAGACTCACCAGATATCCAATTCTTCATTGGTAATTCTTTCTTTTCTTTGAGCACTTTAAATATTTCATGCACTGCCTTCTTGCCTCCATGGTTCCTGATGAAAAATCAGCACTTAATTTTATTCCCTTGTGACATAACTCATTGCTTTTCTCTTGCAGCATTCAGAACTCTTTCCTCATCTTGGTATTCAACTGCATGACTACTATGTGTCTGGTTACGGTTCTTTTCAAGTTTATCCTGTTTGGGGTTTATTGGGCTTATTGAAAACTAATGACATAAAATAAGAATGCATTCCTCCAGTGAAGAATATTTTTGCTTCTGCCAGGAATTTAGCATGGTCCAGGATCCTTGCTTATTGAAGAAATCTCAGGTTCAGCTCCCAGATCCTGCTGTCCATCTGATCTTAGTCTTCTAATTAATTGCAACACTTATAGGGGCATTTCTCTTCAAGGCAACACTATATTTTAGTGTTTACATGACATTCACTACTGAGGCTTCAACCCACAGCTTCCCCTCCCCACCTTGAAAATTTTCTTTATTTTTGTGAGACTAGCTATGAAACAAAATTTATGTAGAGAAAATCCAAATGAACACATAAGAAACTTACTAGAGTTAAATGATTTCAGTAAAGGGTAAAAGGTCATTGTTCCTAACAATGAACAATTCAAAGAGGAAATTAAGAAAACAATTCCATTTACAATGGCATCTAAAAATTAAAATGTCTAGGAAAAAAACTAAGGATATAGAAGACTCGTACACTGAAAACTACAAAACATTGCTGAAAGGAAATAAAAATGGCTTCAATAAATGGCAAGATATTCATATTCATAGATTGAAAAACTTAAGATTGTTGAGATGTCAATATTACCAAAAATGATTTACAAATTGAAAGCAATTCCTATCAAAATGCCAGCAGCTTTTTTTTTTTTTTTTAGAAATGGAAAAGCTGATTCTCAAATTCATATGGAACTGCAAGAGAACATGGAATAGCCAATACAATTGTGAAAAAGAAGAACAAATTGGAGGATTCATATTTTCCAATTTCAAATTGTAATCAAAAGAGTATGGTACTGGCATAAAGATAGACACAAAGACCAATGGAACAGAATTGAATATATTTTTTACAATGGTGCTAAGTACACACAGCGGGGAAAGAACAGTTACTTTAACAAATATTATTGGGAAAACTGTATACCCACATGCAAAAGAATGAAATTAGACCCAGCTTCACACCATACACAAAAGTTAACCCAAAATTGATCAAGGACCCAAATATAAGAGCTAAAACTATAAAGGTCTTAGAATATAACATAGGGAGAAATTTTCATGATCTGCGATTCAGTACTGGGTTCTTCTTTATGATACCAAAAGCACAAGCAACAAAAGAAACAACAGATAAATTCAATTTCCTCAAAATTTAAGACTTTTGTACCTCAAAGAATGTTATCAAGAAAATAAAATAACAACCTACAGAATGGGAATGATAGTTGCAAACCATCTCTCAGGTAAGGGTTTAATATCCAGAATATATATAAAGAACTCTTGCAATACA
Source organism: Dasypus novemcinctus (assembly GCF_030445035.2). Lineage (NCBI taxonomy): Eukaryota > Metazoa > Chordata > Mammalia > Cingulata > Dasypodidae > Dasypus > Dasypus novemcinctus. Next base: position 81,349,512 of record NC_080684.1, on the reverse strand, counting down.
AGTAAAGGATAATAAATCCAATTATAGGCGGCGGACTTGACCCAATGGTTAGGGCGTCTGTCTACCACATGGGAGGTCCATGGTTCAAACCCCGGGCCTCCTTGACCTGTGTGCAGCTGGCCCATGTGCAGTACTGATGCACGCAAGGAGTGCTGTGCCATGCAGGGGTGTCCCCTGCGTAGGGGAGCCCCACGCGCAAGGAGTGCGCCCCGTTAAGAGAGCCGCCCAGTGCGAAAGAAAGTGCAGCCTGCCCAGGAATGGCACCGTCCACACAGAGAAATGACACAAGATGACACAGCAAAAAGAAACACAGATTCCTGTGCCGCTGACAACAACAGAAGCGGACAAAGAAGACGCAGCAAATAGACACAGAGAACAGATGGGGGGGAGAGAAATAAATAATAAAAATAAATAAAATAAATCCAATTATAAATTGGGCAAAAGACTTGCACATTTTCCAAAGAGATATACAAAATATCCAATAAGCATATGAAGAGATGATCAACATCATTAGCCATTAGGGAAATGCAAATCAAAATCACAATGTGATATTACTTCTCATTCACAATGATGGCTATTATTTAAAAACAGAAAATAAAAAGTGTTGGAGAGTATGTAGAGTATGTAGAGAACTCTAATGTATTGTTGGCAATGTGAAATGGTGCAGCCACTGTGTAAATATGGCAATTCCTCAAAAAGTTAAATGTAATACCATATGAGCTGGCAGTTCCACTTCTAGGCATATACCCAAAGAAAGTGAAAAACAGGGCCTCAAACAATGTTCATAGTAACATTATTCACAATAGTCAAAATGTGGAGACAATCCACATATCCATCAATAAAGGAATGGGCAAACAAAATGTGGTACCTACACACAATGGAATATTATTTGACCATAGGAAAGAATTAAATTCTGAAGACATGTTCCAACATGGAAGAACCTTGAAAACATTATGCTCAGTGCACATAAGCACAAATATTCTATGGTGTCATTTAAAAGATATATCTAGAAATGGCAAATCAAATTCACAAAGGCAGAGGGTAGATTAGAGTTTACCAGGGGATGACAGGAAAGGACAAGAGGATGTGCATGTTTAGTGGATATAGTGTGTGTATAAATAAAACTAATTTTCAATAACTCTTAAAGGGCTCGAACTTGCCCATGCAGTTTTCTTAAAAAAATTTTTTTAATAAGGCATCTATTTTTTTTTTTTTATCTATAGGGAGAACTCTTCAGAGAACCAAATTCTGTCTTACTGATAGAAGCGGAGGACTCTGGTTCTTGTTCTTCCTCTTGACCACTCCTTCTTTGTCTTTCTGCTTGGTTCTACTCTCACCCCATAACTGTAGAACCCCGTAAGATTCTCTTCTGTTGTTTCTTCATCTTGTCCTTCATCATTTTTATGGCTTTAAATACTGCCTTATTAACACTAGAATCTATTCTTAAATATATGTGTTTGTATGTATACATGTGTGGATGTTCATGCAATGACATATATAGATACACTTCTTTAAAAAACTGAGCTCTTACTTGAGCAGGGACAAAAGTTCTGATTGACAGAGAATCTAACGGTTTAAATGAAATCAATGAATCCAACTGAATGATGGTCCATCAGTCCCAAAACAGGAATTTGGTTAGTGGTCCTAGAGAGAGTGAGTATTCCAAGGAGCATAAAAGGCATGTAAGTGATAGGTAGCTGCTGGAAGGACAAGAAACTGTACTGGACAGACAACAGGGCTCTAAAAAGATAATCTTAGCATTAGGAACACTGTGATGATTAGGCTAATGTGTCAACTTGGCCAGTTAATGGTACCCAGTTGTTTGGACAAGAAGCATTGGGTTAATTTTAATACAAGGGCAATTCATGGACTTTAATCATCAGTGACTTGATTGCATAGATGGCTGGTTACATCCACAATTAACTGAGGAGACTGTTGTCAGCAATGACTGACATCTCACCTATCAGTTGAGGCCTTTAAAGGGAAGTAGTGATTTCAGCATTCAGAGAGAAAATCCCCATCTCTACTTCAGATAACCAATGCCTTCTGGGGAATTCAAGGACGACCTCCATCGGAGTCCCTGGCTTGCAGACTGCCCTAGGGAATTTGGACTTAAGCATCCCCACCGTTAGGTGAGACTATGATGCACAGATATCTCCTGTTGGTTCTGTTTCCCTAGAGAGCCCTTACTGATACAAATAACATGGTTAGATTAAACAAAACTTTCACAAAAAAGTTGAACCAGCCTTAAATGGCTGGTGAAAGAGCTGCTTTTAGATGTAGCAGATTAGAGAAGGACCCATCTTTAGGCACCAGAAACAAGGGGAATTTGTTTTTTCCTCCCTCTCTTATACCTCCTTGTCTACTTGTATTATATGCTTCATTCAGTAGCCTCCCATCTACTCAAGTCCCAAATAAATATGGTGATCTGATCCTCACTTTTAAGCCCATCTTTGTAGCCTCAGTACCTAGCAGGAATATGTCATTTTATACAAATTATTGAATTAAACTGTCATTTACCTAATTACTCTGAGATTCCCTTTTCTCATCTGTAAATGGGGATAAGTATATATATCTCATTTGGATTAATTTATAAACAGAGCCTGGCACAACTTTTACTTCCAAGTAAACCTCAATTCCTCTTTCTCCCTCATCTGCCCATTATCAATTGACCTCTAATTCCCTTTCATCCTAATTTGTTTCAAATCCATTCTCTCAACTGCTGCTTGAACAATAGTTCAAGCCCCGGTCATCTTGTGTGTGGAAGAGCATAATAGTCTCCTGGCCAGTCTCTCTGCTTGCAGTCTCTCCTCATTTCTATTTCAGCCTTTCCAAGGTAGCAAGAATTGACTTTCTAAAAAGATAAACCACAAAATTTCTCTTCATGTTCCCCAATTTTTACGTTTTAAGATCTTTCGTCCCTAATTAAAAGCCTTCAATGGTTCCCCATTGCTTTTAGGATAATGTTTAAAATTCTCAGGCACTCGGGTCTTCCAGAATGGTGATTTGCACCAAAAAAGAAAGTGGCCTTACATGTGCAAACTGTAGCAACACATGCTATTGGGACAAGGGCCAGTAAAACGTATTCAAGTCATTCTGCTTCTGCTTTTGTAAGTTCTGTTTCCTTGGCTGACTAAATTTGGAACCCTAGTGTTTCTGTGGGCATGTCTTCCTTTGTCTGTGTGTACACGAATGTACCTGTGTGTGTGTGAACTGTGCATACCTGTGCATGTTTGCATGTGTGTTTATATGTGTGTGTGGGCACAATGAGTACGGGAACTCCAGCCACCACCTAGGAGGAGCAGGGAAGAGCAGCTTTGACCCCAAAGCAGTCACTTTTCTTTTTCAGGCCAGTAGGGAATCTGCCCTATCTCAGGAAACAAACAAATAAACAAAAAATTCAGTGGGTCGGGGTGGATATGGCTCAAGCAGTTGAGTGCCCACCTCCCACATGGGAGGTCCCAGGTTCGGTTCCCCATGCCTGCAGAAAAAATAAAAGCAACACAAATGATAAAACCGACTCAGGGAAGCCAATGGGGTTCAGTGGTTGAGCACCAGCTTCCCACATACAAGGTCCCAGGTTCAATCCCTGGCCCCTGGTACTTCAAAAAAAAAAAAAGAAAGAAATCAACAGGTATCATCTAAAAGAACTAGCTTCTTTTGAGTGCTTTGTGAAAATGTCCACTGGCTTCCATTTCTGTTTGACTCTACTGTTTAGTCAAATTGGTTCTTATAAGCAATTTTTTAAATCAATTTTTACTCTGGATAAATTTGCATTCTCTCGAGGAAAATATTCTAGCTAAAAAAATATTGCAAAAAATTGTGTACTTGAAAACCGTGGTTTTCACTATTTTCCCAGCTTGCCTAGACAAATGGCCTTCCCTGAGCAAAGTGGGATGTGCATAGTGGTGAACTATTCATGGCTTTCTCTTTAGTGACTGAACAGGCCTCAGAATGGATGGTTTTCATTTTTGACAAGGCACTGAAAAAATGTGGCTAAAGCAGGAATAAAATCGTGCTGGCTGACCTTTGCTACCATTCTTGCTCCAAGTTAAAACAGAAACTCACACATTTAGGGTCAATTCCTCCAGACAGGAGACATCTCGGCTCCTCCATTGCAGCCCAGTATTACTGTTCCTACCTGGCTTTATTCTGAGTTTATACTTCAACATAATACTTTAAAATATGTGGTGGCCGGTGAAAACTATTTGCCAGGAAAAAGTGTTATTTTCATAAATGTGTAGAATAAAAGAAGTTTTTTTAAAAACTAAAAGAGGTGATTGTGTGAAAATCCCCAGCACCTTTCAAGATGGTTAGCATTCCTAGCACCCAGGCACTAAATGACTGTAGTTAGGGGACACCCTCACAGTGACACCCTACCTCACCCCACTCCCCATACACTCACATGTACAAACGCCTTCTAGGTTGACATTACCACACCTTGTTGAAAATAACTACTTGATAGAAAGTTCCATGAGGGCAAAGAACTCTACATTTACATGCCACCACCAGTACCTAGCATGGTACTCTGCCCAAAGATGGTACTCAATAAATATTTCATGATGAGTGAATGAATCATGATGTAAATCTTCATGTTCAATAATAAAGTCTGCATGCACTCTTTTCTCTCCTTGGAATGAACCTATCATGCTAAATCTAGCAGACTTCTACTCAGTCCAAAATAAAGTTATCTTTGTTACAAAACCTTCCCTGGCTGCCGTGAAACAGTTAACCCCTGTGTGGGTTCCTTTAGCAGCTTGTACATACCTCTCCCAAAGCATTCACTACCATGAATTGTAAGTCTTTATTGATGTGCCTGCATGTCCCATAAGACTGCAAATACCTAGGAGGATGGGAGTGATGAATAATTTATCCACACATCCCCTTGAGTCTTCGCCTCCTGCAGGATGATTTTAAAACCCAGGGGAAGAATCTGTGGAAACCAGATAGAGAAGGGATTTTCCCTGAGAGAGAGCCTGGAAGGGGGGCTGGACTTTCAGGGCCAGCCAGAGGAGAGGTCAAGAAGGCATCTTTGATGCTGGTGTACAACAGCCCAACCCAGGAGAAGAACATTTCCAGCGAGGGATGATAATCTGGGCCAAAATGGTCCATCCTTGGAACGTAAGACTCAGAAAGAAGCCACAGATTCCAGCCAACCGTGCGGAGCGCCTGGCCTTGGCCTCCCATGGCTGGGTCTGAGCAGCTGACACTCTGAGAGGCAGGTGGACACAGGCTCTGAAATGAGGCTTCCTGGTTCAAATCTCAGCTTGCCACCGACTAGCTGTATGTCCTGGAGCTCGGTTGCTTACATTTTCTATGCCTAAATTTCCTTATCTGTAAAGTGGGCAGCATAATCATAGCACATGTCTCTAGGGCAGTTTTTGAGGTTGAAATGGGCTAATTTGTATAAGGTGTTTAGAATACTGCCTGGCACACTGTAAGCCCACAGTCATGATTAGTTATATATATGAAGAGTTTAGACTACCATTTAGAATAATTTAAGAAAGCCTCCCAAGACTAACTAAGAGACACTTCTGAGGACTAACCAGGAAAAGAAGAGAGAAACACTGACTTGGGACTACTACTTAAAGAACTTTGAAGATTTCTGCAATCTTTATAACTCTCCAAGTACTTATACATTTTGTTAACCCTTATCTGTGGTCCCACAGAGATTGGCATTGAAATCTGTAAATGAGCATCTCTGTGAGTTCATTTTGGGGGCCATTAATGAAAAGAGGGGCTAAAAAGAGTCTTCCAGGTACATAGTCTGGGGAGAAAAGCAACCCCCTAATGTCAACCAGATGCTGGCACTTCAAAGAAAAAAGGAGGGTGAGTCAAATCCCCAGGACATGGGGCCTAGGAGCAGGGGACCGGGAATGAGCCAGAACAGAGATGTGCCCCCAAGTGCCCCATTTCTGTCAGGTAACTGTTCTTTCAGTATTTCAAGCTATAAATGTAAAATATCTTCATATTGCCTTCTCCCTCCTTCATCTCAACCCTGGCACCAAACTTTATCATCTCTTTGTTTCCTAGTTTCAATCTTTTGTTCCATCTTGTTATGGAAATATAAAATACATTCAGAGACATCTCTTTACACACGTGCAATTTAAAGGACAGTAATCAAACAAGCACCTACGAATCCCCTACCCATGTTCAGAAATAGAATCTTAGCAGGACCGGAGTCGTCCCTGATGGGTCTGCCCTGACGGTCCTATCACTTCTTCACCAATTCCTGTCCTTTCACCTTGACTGATCTAATGCTCCTGTGGTCACCAGGGTATCAGCATTTAATGCCAAGATCACAGCTGTAGCTACTTCCTATATTCATTCAAAATATTATTAGCACTTCCTATTAGATGAGCAGTGTGCTGGATCTGGAGCTGCTGATATCAAAGCCAAAGCTCCAACCTTCAGGAGCTTTGCATCCAGGAGACTGACTGACAGACACCGACAAGGACAGCCTCGTGTAACAAGCACACAACATGATGCTCTGGTGGCCGGGGCTGGTTCCCTATCTACAATGTCTCCAATCCATCCTGCACCCCATTTTCATCATATTTTACCCCTGGTCTAGCAATAACAATACTTTTCCTCTGCCTGGCTTTATAACTTTCCTGAATCTGGCCCCAAGGAGCATGAATTTCGGCATCAGACGCTGGTCTGGCCCAGCTGTTCCTTACCGGTTGAGTCATCTTAGAAAGCCAACTTAACCTCTCTGAGCCTCAGGTTCCTCATTTGTAAAGTATGAAGAATAATAATATACTGCTTCTGAGTTTCTGTGAGGAGTCCTGCAATGATACATGTGAAACAACTAAAAGTACTACACAAGCATTGCGTGGAGTGTTCTTTCCTTTTCTTACCTCTGTCCTGTTGAGATGTAACCACATTTTAGATTTGACAACCCTATCTTGCGTGGATCCTCCAGCTGCCAAGCAATCTCTGTGCCTTTGTGGCCTCTTGTTATTTTACGCAGCACCACGTGTTCTGTGCTGTGATTACTTCACTGGAGAGAGGTTAGTTTCTTAAATTAGGACCTGAGCATTTCAAAAGTAGGCTCCTGTCTTGTATCTCCTAGTGTCCTCACAGACCCTGCAAGTGTCCTTGAAGCCATAAAGAATGTTCTTTCTCATGTATTCATTGCTGATTGAGCAGATTATACCTAGTGCATTGTCAGAACTCAGTTACAGAAACACTGTTTTTGATGCTATTTCTAAATATCTCAGCAAGAAATTTGTCATGATATTAAAATGGCTGCTATTAGGAAAATGCCAACAGTATCTGAAAGTCTCATTTTTGTTAAATTGGCATTAAAAGGGGAATTAGAAATCCCAGTTTTTGGCTTACATACCCAGTTGCTGACAGCAGTCCCTTAGACAAGTTTTATAACATGGTCATGCCCCAGACCTTACCATTTGTAAAACTGGGTCATTAACTGGTGCCTAATCAATTCTGAAAGAATTTATTGTCCATATTTTCTATGAATAAGCCTTTGGGATGCCATGATCTCTTAGAAGAAAGGAGTCAAATATTGTAATACAGGGGAGCAGAGGTGACTCAACAGTTGGGTACCCCTCTCCCACATGGAAGGTCCTGGGTTCAGTTTCTGGTACCTCCTAAAGAAGACAAGCAGCACAAAGAGCAGACAGTACGTGCAAACAATGAGGGAGGGGGAGGAATAAATAAATCTTTTAAAAAATCTATTGTAATATAATGAAAAACCTGGCTTTTCTTTGTTCCAAGGGAAGGAAGCTCTGCATCTGTTGTATTTCCCGTGACAGGAGTGCCTTTTGCTCTTCACGGTGGTCCCAGGACCACACCTGATAGTTACAGGGTGGGGCCAGTCACACTTGCAGCCTTCTTAGAGCCGGGGCTGGTCACACCAGAAAGATCAACCACCCTTAGAGTGGGGTCTGGCCTAATTACAGATAGTTAGCATCAGAATTGAAGTGACCGAGTTATAGTTGCTGATTGGACTTTCTCATCTATATAAATACATTTGAGATATCCTTATATTTTACAGGTTCAGCATTACCCCAAATTAGTCACAGATATTGTCAGATACCCACCAAGTCCATGGACAAAGTAAATTCCTGAATCTATTTTACTTAGTCTAATTTAGTCCCCCAAATGAAAGACTATATTTTGGGGGGGAGTAGATTATGGAACTGGTATCGTGATGGAGATGCTGGTAGAACAAAGAAATCTTCTAAATCTCACAGAGAAATTCTCTTTCTCCCCATCCCAAGTCCCTTCTCATGCCCCCTAATGGTTAAGCTTTAAAGAGAGAAAAAAAGAAGTTATTCCACTACTCATGGAAGTGATGCTAAGAGCACAAACAGGGAAGGCACATGCATGGGGCCAAAGGGTGGAAAAGAATCCTGCCACTATTGCCCTAAAAGCAAAAGTGATAAGAAAGAACAAATTATCTGACTGCGAGGGAAATTATGATGCCTTTGTCATCATTTTCCTTTGGTTTTATTATTAGCAGTTGGTAATCTAAAACAGAGTCTATAAATCAGAACACTGACGTTTAATATATTTTTTTAAGTTGTTCTGCTTTTAGCACCCAGAGTTTGCCCACGTTTTGACCACCAATTCACATTTATTAGTGTTGAGAACCTGTCCATGCAACAATAGTAGGTGTTAAAGGTAAATTAAAAACAAACGAACAAACAAGAAATCCACTGCCATTTATTAATGTAACTTGTCTTTCCTCAGAGGGAAGGCACAGAGTGGAACAGAAAGAGGGTAAGATTTTGAACCAGGGAGACTCAACTTTGAAACTTACTCACCAAGGACTGTGGGCAAAATTACTTTCTCAGAGACTCAGGTTTCTCATCTATACTATGAAGTGAGTAAACTTACCTTTAAGTCTTAGGTAAGAATTAGAGATAATGTATGTAAATCACTCATTACAGTACTCTGCTCTGAGTGGTTAAACAATAAATGTTAAATGCCTATAACACAGACTGGCAATTTACCTTAATTACCTTTAATCCAGTTCTCCATACTTCTATTTGAACCACTCCCGTGTTTGGGGGAAGAAGGAGGGGAAAAGTGATCAGCATATCCTAGGAAGGAGGGGAGGAGAGTAGGAGGAGGGAAAGTGGTATGGTTTGAAAAAGCACATACAATGTAACTGCTACCTTGGATTCGATTATTGGCATTATTTGGGACATGATTTCCTAGTTCTCTATGGGAGCCATGAGGCTTCCTTCTTGTTGCATCGGCTTTGTTTGGAGTGGGTTCTGGCCTTTGTTGTTTTTGTCACTCATGTTTTAATGAATGCCAGCATTGATTAGTCACCCTAGAACAACTTCCAAGCAGACATACTTTTAACAACCAGATTAACTGTGGCTATAGATTTCCTGGTTGCTTCTGTGCTGCTGCTGCTTCTAACATGGGAGTTCACAAAGGTGAAAAGTGGCTGACAGCATACTTCTGGCATTTGAAGATTTCATTTGACAGTATTGACTGCGGTGAACTGAACACCCACCACACAACATTGATAAGAGGATCTCTTGTGGTTTTGAGAGGCAGTCTGCTACAATGAAAAGAGATTTGGGCTCAAAATTCACAACAGCTGGTCCTACCCTGATTCTATGTTGGATTTGCTCTGTGACCTTGAGCATTTTATTAAAGCTCTTTGGCATTGAGCATCATCTGTAAAATTGGGGCAGTATCATTGTAATACAGCTTCGACTCACAGTTCGGTGGCATAGCATTCCTATTTCAATCTAGTGAGCACCAACAAAGGGGTGGAAGCTCTACCGAATACAGAATAAATCTTTGGCTGACAAACTAAACTAGGATGGCAGGACACAAAGGCAGTGGAAAGACATGGAAATAAACTCAGTGGAATTACCATGGATTTCAAAGTAGTTTACAAATAGAGTTTTAGATGGACTAGAATAATAATAATAATTAAGAAACAGGAGGTGGCTGTGCCCACATGGGAATGGAAGGACAGAGAGGTTGGTTACTACAGCTAGCCTCCATTTCCATATGCAAGCTAAAATTATGATACTTTTGCTGGACATCACAGCCAGTTCATTTGTATTTTCCTGTTTGATTGGATGAGCTCAGGCTTTGACATGTGGCTTTTGGCTCTAATGGTAGGTCCAACCTATGCTATTAAGGCCAGGCACATAAGCAAATATCCCTTAGCTTCTAGCTCTTATCAGCTGCAAACATAGTAGGGGGAGTGTCTCTGTTTATGAATTCAATGGCTGAGAGCCCATGGAAGTAAGGGGATGCTTTATTGTCACTGCTTCTACCTCATAATAAAAGGAAGAGGAACTGAAGGCATGAAAATGAAAACAAATTTATTCATGGGCGTGATGCTGTATTGGGAAGGACCAAGGATGGGGCCAAAGGGTGGGTAAGAACCCTGCTACTGTCTCCCTAAAAGCAAAGAAGTAAAGTAAACCCCTATTGCAAGCAAGATGAGAAGAATGAGAAGATTCCATCAGAGAATCAGGATGTAGAACAGAGTATGATGCCTGGCATTGGTGAACAGCCTAGATCAGTGCTATTCAGTGTGGTCCACGGGTCAGTGCTGGTACCCAATCTCTTACCAGCCCATGACAACACACATATAGAAATGGAGGGGAAACATTTAGAAACTTTCACAGTAATGTGCTAGAATAATTAAGTTCGAGTCTGATAATAATTTTTTTCAATGGGCTTGTATTTTGTATGACTTTAAATTTAATTTTTCTAGTACTTCATTCTTTATGTTTTATAAAAGTATTGGTCTATGATAGATTGGCAAATTAATTTTTTTTTAAAAATGGTCCTTCACCACCTATAGCTTGAGAAGCCACATTCTAGTTCATAGTCAATATTTGTCTCCTTAAGTTAAAGGCTTGCTTTTGTAAACAAACATATATCCAGGTGGTGTGTGATCTAAAAGCATCTCAGTAAGTATCTCCTAAGCACCAATTAGCATGCCAATAGGAAAGGGAGCAGATAAAGTTTATGTCAATCAGAGAAAACACTATAACCAGCATGTCTGAGTTACCCAGGAGTAAATCAGTTTAAACTCAAAGTATTTATCAGTGTGGGTTTAACCAGGAGACAGAAATAACACAGTAATTTAACAGAGAACATTTATTATAAAGAGTTATTAAGCTCTGATAGGAGAGGAGAGTGAATAGAGAGATGCCAAGCACACTTTAAAGGGTGTGTTAGGACGGATGGAGAATGCCCACAGCAGGCGATCAGTCTACACTGGAGAAAGTGGCATTGAAACTCAGTGAGTGACTGAGAAGTTTGCTGGGTTGTCTGGGCCAGAAATGGCCCAAAGTTGCGGAGCAGGCAGGAAACAACCCACCAGGTGCAGAAGAGCCGATGCTGATGCTGGTGGTGGGAATGCAGAGAGGGGCAGGGCACCACTGTAGGGTCTGCATCAGGAAGGTCACAGCAAGGTAGCGACAGACCCCCGCCCAGGCTTCCAGGTGGCCAAAGGATGGCTTACTCTGGACACATGGCTAGGGCGGAGCAACACCTGACATCCCCACGCACACGTGCCACTCAGGGACCACGAGATGAAGGAAAATGTGGTAGACCAGAACCAGGGAGCAACACCACCTTCTCCTGCAATGTCCCTCCAGCGCCCTCTATTGGCAAAGGCTAAGGTCATGTTCTCTAAAGAGAAATGCTTAAGGAGTCCAGTCCATTACTGCAGAATAGGAGCTTAAGGGTATATTTAGAGCTTAGAAGCAATAAATTGATAACTGACAACCGACAAAAGATAAGAGAATAGCATCATGGCTGGAGCTGGGGATAAAGGACTCTCAGGAGGCAATATCTTCTCCATAATAGAGATAATGTAGAGGCATTTTAATTGAGTATCTACTGGGAGGGAATGAATTCATTAAGGCTGTGGGATAGGAACATACAACCTTTAGGTACTTATCTCTTGATACACTGTAGATTTTCTTTCTAAATTCCATGTTTAACTATCTCCCCTCCTTTTCAAATTTCACATGGCTGTGTGAAATTGACAACATTGTATAGTGGCTTTGGACTTGGACAGATGGGTTGAATTGAGACTCTGCTACTTTCAAGTGGAGTAACTTTGAGCAAGTAACTTAACCTCTGTAATTCTCACTTTTTCTCAAGTGAGAAAAAGAAATAATAATACTTACCTCAAAGGCAGGCTGCAAAGTTTAGAAGTAATACATAAAACTCAAGACATAATAATATGCGACAATTAGAGTGTGTTCAATAAATGGAAGCTATCATGCATAGCTGTAAGTTCTAAGAAGTAAACAAATTATTTGATCTGAAATGTGCCTTTAACACTCTAAAAAAAGATGCTGCTATGCTCTACTAGAAATATGGATGCAAATAAAATACTAGGAATAAAGCCAAGTTGATGCCCTCAAGCACGTTATAGGTTAAATAGGGAAATGCATGCTTTACAAAAAATACTCACCTATTATGACAATGTATGCTTGACCCAATTCTCTCTCCCAATCCCCACATTGCATCTACCTTTTGGCCATGGCCTCCTAGTGGGCAGAGTGTACTTCTTGCTCTTGAATTTGGGGCTAACTATGTGGTTTTCTTTGGCTAATTAGAAGTCAGGAGACATAATACAAGCACTGACTTGAAATTCACTTGCCCATGCCCTGTTGTCTCTATGAGAAGACCATACCCTGATTAGACCACCATTCCCAGGAGAAGGATAAGAAACATGTGAGCCAGAGCTACCTTGACAACTTGCAAACTCATTTGTGAGAATAAATGATTGCTGTTCTAAGCCACTAAAATAGGAGGCAGTTTGTTACACAGCAATAGCTAACAGATACACCTATCAACCTGTGAGAAATTCTGCTGAAAGGATTCTTGCTTTGGGCAGAAAAGTAGACCATATGACCTCATGGTCATTTCCAGCTGTGAGGTTCTATAAATCTTCCTTTACATTCATCCATCTACTGGATGCCTTGAAGAATATAAATCTTTTATCTCTACCCTAAGAAAGCTTTCAGTCTAGTAGGATAGATCAGGAGCCAGCAAATTTTTTTATGTGAGGCTCCATATAGAAAATATTTTGGGCTTTGCTGGCCATAATGGTCTCTGTCATAACTACTCTGCCATTATTTTGTGAAAGCAGTCATACTATGCATGAGCAAATGCATGTGCTGTCTGTGTTCCAATAAAATTTATTTAGAAAACCAGACAGTGAGCCAAATTTTTTCTAAAGACAAAGGTTCAATAGTTTGTAGACCCCTGGTACAGATGAAACTAATACATAGGAAGCAATTGGAGAGCAATGCATCATGTAACAATTAGCTACATTTTATTTACTTTAACACATCCACAGTACTTGCTATGTGCTGCCAGGCACTGTTCTAGGCTACAAATAATTATCATTTAATCCTTACAGTAACTCAGTAGGCCTTAGACTATTTTACAGATGAAAAACTTAAGCCACAAAGAGATAAAGTAACTTGCCCAAAGCCATGAAGCTAGAATGTGGTGGAGTTGAGGTTTTGACCTTGGAAATGAGGTTCCAGAATCCCCTCTTACAGCCACTATGTAATGATGCCTCTGGTTGTGGAATTTAAGTAATGCTAGCACACATTCCATGAGAACTTATGTGTCAGACATCATCAAGGGCTTTATATATCTAATCTCATTTCATCCTTACCACAGGCCTATGACAAAGACCCTGATTATCTCTCCCTTTTAGAGATAAGGAAATTGAGCTTAGAGAGGTAATTACCTTGCCCAAGGTTGCACAGGAGTGGGTAGTTTTGCCTCTGGGTTCTTGTGCTCATAACCATTCAGCGACCTGTCCTTGTACAGGAGGACTCAGAGAGGGAGGAGCACAGTGTCAGAAAACATCAAAGAGGCTTCAGCAGAAAGAAGAGGCCTAAACTGGGCTTTAAGGGTTGGTAGGCTTGAATAAGGAAAAGGCACAGGGCAGGGTTGTCTTATTTCCAGCACAAAGTTTGCTTTCATTTTGTCTTAATTTACTTTCAAATCTTGCAAAATCTAGAGACTTCTCATAAAATCTGGACTCTAGCTTCTAAAAATGCAAAGGATCTGGTCACACTGGCCACACTGTGGCTTGGCAACCATTCACTGCCACTTAGTTGCCATGGTGAGCTTTAAAGCTAGCAAGCCCTCTCCAGTTTGCCGTGGTCCCCACCGCTCCCTGCTGTCTCACATCTGTCTACTGACTTAGACTCCATGACCCTGTGAACAGTTGACAATGATCCCTGAGCGTAGAAGCAGAGATTGCTGGGTAGGGGTGAAAGCATGAGGAAAGGCAAAAAGGCAGAAATTATCATGGGTAGTGTGTGTGTGGGGGGAGAGCAGGGTATGCCTGTGCGTAGACAGGCATGAGTGTGTAGTTCACATCCAGGAGAGACAAAATAGGGGACTAAAGAGTGAGTGATTACATTGTCCGGAGCAGCATGGAGAGCTTGAGGGAACTGGGCAAGGTAATAAAAGGACAGTGAAGGTTTTCAGCAGGAAGGTCTAAATGGTGGGAGTTATGGCCCTGCGGGGTGTAGCATTGTAAAAGCTGGGTTGGGTAGGAGAGATTACTCGGGGGAGATATGAGTGCAGGAAGGAGCTGGAAGAATATTATAACAACCCACATGGAAGCGATAAGCACCTTAGACCAAGAAAGGGTTCCTGTTCCTGCGTAGTTCACCAAGAACTATTTAGCACCTTGTCTGGCTTTATTTACCTAAGCCATCCTTGGCATAGTAAACAGGGTGGGAAAAGGTGATATTTGGGCTTGAGGGCCAGTCTGGTAAAGAGATGATTCTTCACTACTTAGCAGATGGGGGAGATTAAATAGGAGAGTGTTTGGCAAATAGAGAAATGTCACAAAAGGAGTCTGCAATAACAGCTTTGAGCCATGAGTGTCTTTTCCATTCCTTCTACACAGTCTATGTATATCCACCCACTCCTTGTAAATTCCCGTACACATAATGAAATAGTATACATGAAAGCAGTTAGCATAAAGCTGGACACATAGCAGGTGCTCAATAAATGGAAGTCTGAGTAGACGAGACATTTCAGCTTGCCGATCTGTATTTCTGTCAGGTATGCGAGATGAACTTCAGCTGTAATAGATTCAAGACTTTGAGGGCATTACTGCTTCTTAAGAGGAAGGAGACCACTAATGAGGAGGAACTGCAAGAGGCATGGGATGAAAGAGTAATGCATATTTTTATTCCTACAGGAAATAATTGCCTAGAAATCACATATACTTTCCCAAGTTGAAAGAGAATACCGTACGTTAAATTCCCTCAAAAGTATGAGCTCTAGTGACCGCATTTTTACCCTGAGCTGAGTCGTTTGGCACAGCAAATACGATTACAACAAAATCAATATCATCTTTCCATGGTGTATTTCTTTTCATCAATGGGCCTCAGAGGGTAAAGGTTAGTATTGGGCCAAAATACTCCTACCCAAAGCATCCGAGCTAAGGGGACATAAAGAGTTTCTTCTTCTGTGGGTTTTATTATAAAATATAAAGGATTCAAATGCCAACTCTCCAGGGTATTGAGACTTTGGGCAAGTCATTTTACTTCTTTGTGTTTCAGCTTCTCCCCCTAAGGGAAGATTATATAGAGATTAGATGAGCTCAGTGGTTTCCAAACCGTTGTGAATCAAAGAAGCAATCACCTGAGGGATTTTAGAGACACAGATTCCTGGGTCCCCCAAGGTCTATTACTCTGTGTCTCTAGAGTTAGAGCCAAAATTAGGCTCTTAACCAAAAAGTACATCTCTGTGGCTTTTGTCAACAAGTATTTATTTAGATCAGAATTCTCTGGACTGGCTAGAGGTCCTTTCATCTAGGTTGAGTTGGGCTGGACAGATCTGCTGATCCTTTTTTTTTTTTTTAAGATTTATTTTATTTATTCCTCTCCCTTCCCCCCCCCACCCCCACCCACCCCACCCGCCATTGTCTGCTCTCTGTGTCCATTTGCTGTGTGTTCTTCTGGTCTGCTTGCATTATCAAGCGACACTGGGAAACTGCATCTCTTTTTTGTTGCGTCATCTTGCTCTGTCAGTTCTCCGTATATGCAGTGCCACTCCTGCGCGGGCTGTGCTTTTTTCATCTGGGGTAGCTTTCCTTGTGAGGTGCACGCACTGCGTATGGAGCACCCCTATGTGGGGGCGTCCTGCGTGACACAGCACTCCTTGTGCACGGCAGCACTGCAGGTGGGCCAGGTCACCATACAGATCAGGAGGCCCTGGGGATTGAACCCTGGACCCTCCATATGGTAGATGGACGCTCTATCAGTTGAGCCACATCTGCTTCCCAGCTCTGCTGTTCTTGACTGACCCAATTACACCTAGGATGTCGAGTTTTTTGATGAGAGCTGGGCTTCCCTGGATTAGCTCACTCTGATCCACATGTATCATAGCCTACTCCAGGAACCAACATGCTATATTGACCATATCTTCTACTGGCAACAGCAGAAGCACAAAAGAGCCACTAATTTTGCAAACACATTTCAAACCTCTGTTAAATCATATATCTGCTAACATCCTATTGGTCAAAGCAAAGCCTAGGCTATTATCAGAGGGAGAAAATATGTACTTCCCAGGAAGTTAATGGGAAGGAGTGATTATTTTTGAAGAATAATCCAGTCTGCTACAGGATGCCAAGAATCTGTATTTTTCAAAGCCCCTAGTGATTTTAGATGCCCAGCCAAGTTTGGGAATCCCTGGAGTAGATGATCTTGTTTTATAAGCCTTCCAGGTGATTCCAATGCATGCTAAAGTATCTCAAACTCTTTATCTTCTAGCTCTTTGTATCTCTATAAAGTTTATTAAATAAATGCTATAAAGACAGCATTTAACATTCACTGACCCCTCCAATGTATTAGGCATTACTCTAAGCAATTTTAATCCTCCAACCACCCTATGAGACAATTGCCATTATTAGTACCAATTTGCAGATGAGGAAATTGAGGCATAGAGAAGATTAAACAATTGCTCGGAGTAATTAGCTTGTAAACTGGCAGATATGGGATTTGGATCTATTCTGTATAATGTCAGAACCCACACTCTTCCACCTCATATGACACAGCTGAAAGAAGTCAAATAAATCAGAAACAGCTCTTACCTACAAGACTCTGGCTTTGAACCCAAACCTGCTATCCCTGACCACCCACCCTCCATAGGGAGGTCAAGAAGGGCAACGAGCAGTGGCTCCCCCCCCTCCTAGATGGGCCACAACTTCCACCTTACCCCCTGGATTCCACTGCCAAGACCCAGAATTTTGCTTGACCTTCTATCCCAGCTGCCTCCCTCTGACTGTTTTCAAGCTTCTGCAGTTCTTAATCTACTGGACTTGTCTGTGTCTTTGGGCTCCTACCAGACCCCTTCCTCATCTCAAAACTCTTGCCCTCACAGCCCCACTGCTCCTGTCCATGCCCAGATGGACATGACAAAACTATTTCCTGACCTTTCAGGAACACAGCATGCTGCTAAACACATTAAGGGTTTTGGAAGATTCTCATAGGGCAGGATCATTTGTCTCATTTCAAAACCATGCAGTCAACTCTGCTTGTGCCTGGTTTTTAACACATGGGAAATGAAATATGCTGGGTTTCCACTAAGAGACCATCTCTTAAGGGAAGGTGTCTCGCCCCCAAATTTCTTCAGGGATCATTATAGGGGATGAAACTTCTCCATCCATTCACTGCCATTTGCATCTGAGTCTCTTCAGCTGTCGGCCTAGATGGGCTTCTGAGTGCTTTGATTACAGCCACAAGGCACATGGTTCTTTGTAACGTGCTCACGCCAAATTCATCAGCAGGGTGGGGAGTAATAAATGAAACTCTAATCTCACCTGGGATAGAAGCCAGCTATGCCAGTAAAAGAGGCAGAGGAGAGAAAGCGCCAAGCTCAAAAGGGGTACCAGACCTCCTCCCCCCCTGCACTGCCTTCAGAAATAGGCCTCAGACAGAGCAAGAAAGACAGACAGAGAATGCCTGTGCACATATGCTGTCAAGAAGGCCTCGCCGGATTCCGAGGAAACCCCAGAGGAGAGAGCAGCTGCTTTTGTTTCCTTGGAGGCACAGCCCAGTAGGGAGTGGGGAAGACAGGAGCCAGGAAGACAATTACTAGAAAGGCATTCCCTGGCGTTCTAATGAGGCAATTAGAGCTACTGCGTTTTAGTCTGTGAGAGCAGGACAGAGCTCTAAGACCCCCGCCCAACCCCCTCGTTTTACAGAAGAGGCAACTTGGACCAGGCACTGGTGGTGGTGGCGGTGAGGGGCGGGGATGGAAAGGGATAGTGGTTTGCCAGGATTACAGTGCCAGTTAGAGCTAGGAGCAGAACCCAGGTCTCCAGATCCCATCATGCCCTGCCTCTGCCAGACTTCCAAAAGCATGCCCAATAGGAGGTCTGCATTTGAGGTGAGGTGGAGGCCAGGCCCAGGAACAGCATTTTCACTCTGTGTTGCCTGGATGGGAATTCCCTTCAGGAAACATAGAGCAGGTTCCAGAACTAAAGCTGAAAAAGAAGACCTAGAGGCGAAGGGGTCTAGCACAGGCGCTGAGAGGCTGACTCTGACCTGTCTATAATGTACTGTATAATATTCCTGCTACCTTAAACCTCAAGCAAGGACATTACATCTCTGCATTTTGAAGGAGTCCATTCCCAGCGTTCCCAGGAGATCCTAGGAGGAGAAGAGCTCAAAGATGCCCCCAGTTAGGAATTCTGAAGGGCCTCCCAGGCTTGGAGCCTCACAATGCTTTCTTAGACCTTAACAAGCCCAATAAATCTGCTAACAAAGGGCCCCATAAAAGGACCTGAAGAATGTGCCCTGCCCTCGCCCTCCTGGGCAAACTCCCAAAGTCAAGGAGCCTCCCGCGCACCCCTCCTCCCTCTACTAGCCTCAGCTCGGTGCACACTTGTCCGTCTGAATTGCCTCTTTGTGTGCTTCATCTCCGGGAGCAGGCCATGCAATTTGCATCTTTGCTGTCGCCCTTTTGAAAATGACAGAAAAACACTCATCAGAGTCGAGCTTGCCCAAGTGGAGCTTCTGCTGACATAAACAGAGACACAGGAGTCAACTTGACATTTTGCCAGGGGTGACCCTTTCCGATTCCCTCACACAAACCAAAAAGTAGATTTTAATTTAAAAAATGGTCTGGGAAGGGAATGAGGAAGCGATTGAAGGAGAAAAGGCATGGATCTTTCCACCATGTACAATTTAGTAAATATTGTGGCATATAGATTCTTGAGCTGAAGTCACAGAGATCAATGGTAGTCCTCAGAGGTGGATTTTCTTTCCCTCTTTTTCTAAGCCTTTAAAGGGGAAGGAAGACGAGAACTATATTTTTATGAATTGTGCTCTTTTATCTCAATTAGTTCTCCAACAGCCCATGAGTTAGATTGTGCTCATGTTACAGATGAGACTGTTGTGCCTCAGAGAGGTTATATGTCCCATTCAAGGGCATGCAAATTGTATTGAAACTGAGCTTCAATGTCCATAAGCTTTTCAATATACCTGTTGGCCCTCTGGCTTTCTTAAGATGATATGTTTAGGAAAATGTACCAAATATTATCACTCAGTGTTTTGGTTTACTCATTGCTAAAGCAAATACCATGCAATGGTTTGGCTTAAACAATGGGAATTTATTGGCTCAAGGTTTTGAGGCTAGAAGTTCAAAATCAAGGCATCATTAAGATGGTGCTTTCTCCCAGAAGACTGGCATTCTGGGTCTGGCTGACAGCGATTGTTGATACTGGGCTTTTCTGTCACATAACAATGCACATGGTGGCTTCTCCCTTCCCTTCTGGTTTCTGTTGATGTTCAGCTTCTGGTTATACCTGCTGGCCTCTCTCTCTCTGACCCTCCCTGTAAGGTCTTCAGTAATAGGATTAAGACCCATCCCCAAAAAGCTGAGCCACATCTTAACTGATGTCACCTCATCAAAAGGTTCCATGTACAAGAATTTATACCCATAGCAATGGACCAAGTCTAAGAACGTAATTTTCTGGGGTACATAGCTCCAAACCATGATGCTCTCAGGCCAACATTTTCCAATTAAACAAATATGCTGAAAAGACCTTTTTTATTTATCTTTTGTATTTCACACACCTTCTAGCACTTTTCGCTGTTAGCTATTACTTACTATCCATTCACAGAGAGTATAGAAGAATTCTCCAGAAGGGTGAACCACTCCACAGCAACTTAACCAGAAGCCTCATGGTGGACTAAGACATTCATCTATATTACTGAGGTGAACGTGGAAGTTTCATGAGCACTTGGCATACGAATGAAATAATTGTGGTTCCTAACATGGAGCTGCATATGAAATCCAAGTAGTCTATTTGCCCTATAAACACATTTAATATTTTGTTTAAAGTGTGGAAGTTTGTTCTCCAGGGTTCTCAGGCACCAACAAAATAACTGTACAGAAAAGAAAGTGGATATTCCAAGCTTCGATGGGGGAGTGGTGGTACCAGGCTCCTTCCTGTTTGCAACAGGGATAAGTGCCACAGCCCATTCCAACAACAGAGTGGTATTGTCCTCATCCACTCCTGTGAAATGTATCATCATTTGTGCTTGAACACAGGAATCCAGGGCACTATGACAGCTGGGACCCCCATGTGTTGAAAGAACGGAATAGTCAATAGCCAGAGGCTGAGGAGGAGCTTTGGGGCATTACCTGGTCTGCTCTACAAGGTCTGGGGGAGCTGGTGGGATGTTCCAAGCATATCATCGGAGCAACTTTTTTGATTTTTGATCCTGTGGAGTTGGAGTTAGTAGTACATGGACTGGGACAAGCTCAAACTCTGACGGGACCTTGACACATCCAGATGTAAAATATTCTACCTTCAAGTTAATTGATGTGGGAGAGGAAAGCAGACCTTCTGCTAACATGTCACAGGTTTGAGCCTCTATTCCCAGGCAATGATCTTGGGGAAAGTTTTTTCTCATGTAGATGGCTGCCCAGACAGATACCCAAATTTGAAGTCAGGCGTATCTTGTCCTAAAATATTGGAGTCTTTGATGGAGAAAGTAGAACCAGGAAAACCTGTATCTCAAATTTTCCTTTGCGTTGCAGGAGGAAAGGGCTTTTTCTAAGAGATATTTATTGGCATGAGCCAAGTTGTTTTGTTGTTGTTGTTGTTGTCATTGAGCCAGAATTCTATATTCTTTTTTTTTAACAAATCAATTTTATCGATATATGTTAACAAAGCATAAATCCATCCAAAGTGTATTATCAATGCTATTTGATATAATCACATAGATATGTATTCATTATTAGAGCATCTTCATTATTTCAATAACAATAATAATAAACAAAACAAACAAAACTCATCACCTCTCAATCTTTCTATGCTTTCTATACTTACCATACATAGCTGCTATTCTGTTTCCATCTTTCTAGTTTAATTTGTATTTATATTTTGTCAAAAACAGACATATATGCAATATTACCCATATTTGTATTTCACATGAGGTTTCACTGTTATACAGTCCCATGGTACATTTTTTAGCTTTCCATCTAGTAATATATATGTCCTTAGACTTTCCCTTTCAACTACTGCCATACTCATATAATAGCTCTGCTAGTTACAAACACTATGATGTGCTTTTACCATTTCTATTAATTTCCAAAGATTTACAAACAACTTTTTACCAATTTTGCAGATTAACCCTCAGCTTTCCATTCTCTAACCTCTTTCTATTTTCTGGTGATCTATATTTTAATTATTAATTCTATGATTTTACACAATATATTTAGTTTATTCTTGCGCTATAATACAGTATTTGTCCTTTCGTGTCTGGCTTGCTTCACTCAAAAATGTCCTCCAGATTCATCCATGTGGTCATATGCTTCACGACTTTATTTCTTCTTACAACTGCATAATATTCCATGGTGTGTATACACCATAATTTGTTTATCCATTCATCGGTTGATGGACACCTGAGTTATTTCCATCTTTTGGCATTAGCAAATAATGCCGCAATTAATATCAGTGTCCAGATGATGTTTATTTGTATCATTGCTCTCAGTTCTTCTGGGTATATACTAGTAGTGGTATTGCCAGGTCACATGTCAAATCTATATTTAACATCATTAGAAAATGCCAAACAGTCCTTCACAGTGACTGTACCACTGTACATCCCCCAGTGAAAAAGTGTTCCTATCTCCCTACATCCTCCCCAACACTTGTAGTTTTCATTTTTTTAGTAGTGGCCATTCTGATAGGTATGAAATGATATTTCCTTGTAGTTTTGACTTGCATTTCCCTAATTGCTTGTGATGTTGAACATTTTTTTCATGTGTTTTTTCTGCAATTTGTATTTCTTCTTTGGGCAAATGTCTGTTTAAGTTTTTTAAATCAAGTCATTTGTCTTTTTATTGTTGAGTTGTAGTATCTCTTTAAATATCATGGATATTAACCCTTATCTGATATGTGATTTCCAAATATTTTTTCCCATTGAGTCAGCTACCTTTTCATCCTTTTGACAAAGTCCTTTGAGGTGCAAAATGTTTAATTTTGAGGAGGTCCCATTTATTTATTTTTTCTTTTGTTGCTTGTGTTGTAGGTGTAAGGTTTAAGAAACTACTGCCTACCACAAGTTCTTGAAGATGTTTCCCTCAATTTTTTTCTAGGAGTTTTATGGTTGTAACTTTCATTTTTAGGTTCTAGATCCATTTTGAGTTACTTTTTGTATAAGTATGAGATAGGATCCTCTTTCTCTCTTCTGGATATGGATACCCAGTTCTCCCAGCACCATTTGTTGGGTAGACATTTCTGGCCCAGCTGGGTGGGTTTGACAACCTTGTCAAAAATCACTTGACTATAGATGTGAGGGTCTATTTTCTGAGTTCTCAATTCAGTTCTTTTGGTCAATCTGTCTGTCTGTATGCCAATATCATGCTGTTTTGTTTTACCACTGTAGCTAAGAAATGTGCTTTAAAGTCAAGAAGTGAGAGTCCTCCAACTTCATTCTTCCTTTTAAAGACATTTTTGGATTCACCCAGGACAACTAACAAGGAGACAAGTATGGATAACTACCACACCAAAGAACCAAAAGTCTACAACTGCAAACAAGACAGTCCCATCCATCAGCCATATGGGATTGAAGACCCCTCTCACTTAGAGGTGGAGTGGGCATCACTATCCCAGAATCCTCAGGATTGGGGAATAAAATAATGACTAGAGTGGACTTACTGGTATTCTACTATAGAATTATTGTAATTTTAGCAATAGAAGAAATTATATCATTGAAGTGGAGACAGTGGCCACTGGAGGTGCTGAAGTCAGGGAGGGGAAAAGGGGTATAATATGGGGGCATTTTCAGGACTTGGAATTGTCCTGAATGACATTCAACAACAGATACAGGCCATTATAAATCCTGCTATAACCCACTGAATGGAGTGGGAGAGAGTGTAAACTACAATGTAAACTATAATCCATGCTACATGGCAATTCTTTGAAATGTGTTCATCAATTGCAATGAATGTACCACACTAATGAAAGAAGATAATGTGGGAAAAAGTGGGAGGTGTGGGGAGTGGGGCATATGGGAATCCCTTATATTTTTTTTATGTAACATTTTATGTCATCTAAGTATCTTTTAAAAATAAATTAAAAAGTATAAAAAATTAAAAAAATTAAAAAAGCCACATACACACAAAATAAAAATATTTTTGGCTATTTGAGGGCCCATTTGCCTTCAAAATAAATTTGATAAAGGGCTTTTCCATTTCTGCAAAAAAGGCTCTTGGGATTTTATTGAGATTGCATTGAATTAGTTAATCTGTTCAAGTAGAATTGATAAATTAATGATATTTAGTCTTCCAGACCATGAACATGGAATGTCCTTCCATTTATTTAAGTCTTTTTTCGGTTTCTTTTAGCAATGTTTTGTAGTTTTCTGAATACAGGACATGTATATCCTTGATTAAGTTTACTCCTAAATATTTGATTCTTTCAGTTGCTATTATAAATAGAATTTTTAAAATTTCCTTCTCAGATTGCTTATCAGTAATGTATAGAAACACTATTAATTTTGCATATTAATCTTGTATCCTGATACTTTGCTTAATTCTTCTATTATTTCTTGTAACATTTTTGTGGATTTTTCAGGATTTTCTAGATATAGGATCATATCATAAGTGAATAGTGAAATTTTTACTTCTTCCTTTCCTATTTGGATGCCTTTTATTTCTTTATCTAGAGTAACTGCTCTAGCTAGAACTTCTAGTACAATATTGAATAACAGTAGTGACAGTGGGCATCCTTGTCTTGTCCCTGATCTCAACAGGAAAGCTTTCAGTCCTTCAACATTGAGTACAATGCTAGCTATAGGTTTTTCCTATATGTACTTTACCATATTGAGAGAGCTTCCTTCTATTTCTATCTTTTGGACTATTTTTTATTAAGAAAGGATGCTGTATTTTGTTAAATGCCTTTTCTGTATCAATTGAGAGGATCATGTGATTTTTCCTCTTCAATTTATCAGTGTGGTTTATTACACTAATTTTCTTGTGTTGAACCACCCTTGCATACCTGGGATACACCATTTGATCATGGTATGTAATTCTTTTAGTGTGCTTTTGGATTTGGTTTGTAAGTATTATGTTGAGGATTTTTGCATCCTTATTCATTAGAAATATTGGTCTGTAATTTTCTTTTCTTTTCTTTTTGTAGTATCTTTATGTGGTTTTGGTATTAGGGTGATGTTGGCTTCATAGAATGAGTTTGATAGCATTCTTTCCTGGTCAGTGGTTTGGAGAGCTTGATCAAGATGGGTATTAGATTGTCTTTGAATGATTAGTAAAATTCACCTGTGAAGACAAATGGCCCTGGGGTTTTCATCTTTAGGAGGTTTTTGATGACTGTTTCAATCTCTTTACTTAATATCAGTTTGTTGAGATCTTCTGTTTCTCCTAGGGTCAGTGTAGGTTGTTTGTGTGTTTCTAGGAATTTGTCCATCTCATCTACATTGTCTATTTTTTGGCATACAGTTGTTCATAGTATCTTTTCATTATTTCTCTTTTTTTTTGTAGGGTTAGTGGTAATGTCCCCCCGCTCATTCTTCATTTTATTCATTTTCATCTTCTCTCTTTTATCTTTGCCAGTCTAGTTAAAGGTTTGTTGATATTGTTGATCTTGTCAAAGATCCAACTTTTGGTTTTGTTGATTGTATTTCTTGTTGTTCTCTATTCCATTTATTTCTCATCTGGTCTTTACTATTTCTTTCCTCCAGCCTGGTTTGGGATTAGTTGGTGGTTCTTTTTCTAGTTCTTCCAGGTGCACAGTTAGATCTTCAATTTTAGCCCTTTTTTTCTTTTTTTTAATGTAAGCATTGGGGGTTATAAATTTCTCTCTTAGCACTGTCATTGTGGTGTCCCATAGGTTTTGATATGTTGTGTTTTCATTTTCATTCATCTCAAGATATTTACCAAATGCTATTGCAAATTCTTCTTTGACCCACTGATTATTTAAGAGTGTGTTATTTAATCTCCATATGTTTATGAATTTTCCCTTTTCTAATTATTGATTTCCAGCTTCATTCTGTTATGACAAGAGAAAGTGTTTTGTATAATTTTATTCTATTTAAAATTATTGAGACCTGTCTTGTGACCCAACATATGGTCTATCTTGCAGAAGCATCTATGAGCACTTGAAAGGAATGTATATCGTGCTCTTTTGGGGTATAATACTCTATAAATGTCTGTTAGGTTTAGTTCACTTATCATATTATTCAAGCTCTCTGTTTCTTTATTTATCCTCTGACCAGATGTTCTATCCAAAACTGACAGTAGTGTATTGAAGTCTCCAACTATTATTGTAGGGACATCTATTTCTCCCTTCAGTTTTGAGAGTGTGTGCCTCATGTATCTTGGGGCACCCAGTTAGGTGCATAAATATTTTTTATAGTTATTTCTTCTTGGTGAATTGCCCCTTTTATTACTATGTAATAACCATCTTTGTCCCTTGTAATAGTTTTGCACTTAAAATCTCTTTTGTCTAATATTAGTGTCATGCCTCCAACTCTTTTTGGTTATGATTTGCATGGAATATCTTTTTCCAACCTGGTTGGGTCCTTACATCTGAGGTGAGTCTCTTCTAGACAGCATATAGATGACTCATATAATTTTTTAATCCATTCTATCAGTCTACATCTTTGATTAAGGAGTTCAAGCCATTACCATGCCATGTTGGTATCATAAAGGCATTAGTTATTTTATCTCCTTCGTTCTTTGGCTTTTCCATTGTCATATCTTACTGTTGGCTGTCTTTTTACCCTTTAATTTACCCTTCCTAACAATCTTCATTTCTACACTCTTCTCCAAGTCTCTCACCCTTGTTTTTTCCTTTCAGGCTACAGCACTCCCTTTAGTATCTCTTGGAATTCTGGTCTTTTGGTAACATAGTCTATCAGTTTTTGTTTGTTTGTGAAGACTTTGAACTCACCCTCAATTTTGAAGGAAAGTTTTTCCAGATACAGAATTATTGGCAGGCAGATTTTCTCTTTTAGTACCTTGAATACATCATAACACTTTCTTCTTGCCTCCATAGTTTCTGATGAGAAGTTGGCAAAAAAATCTTATCAAGTTTCCCTGGTATGTGATGCTTTGATTTTCTCTTGCTGCTTTCAGAATCTTTTCTTTATCTCTGATATTTGTCATTCTGAATAGTAGGTTTCTCAGAGTAGGTCTATTCTGATTTATTCAATTTGGAGTGCATCGTCCTTCTTGGATTTTGATATTTATATTTTTCATAAGGATTGGGAAGTCTTCAGTCATTTCTTCCAAACTTCTTTTCTGCCCCTTTTTCATTCTCTTCTCCTTCTGGGAAACTGATAATGTATATGCTTGTGTATTTTGTGTTGTCTTTCAGTTCCCTGAGCCCTGTTACATTTTTATTTCATTCTTTTCTCCTTTTGATTTCCTCTCCTTGTCTGTCCTCAAAATCATTAATTCTGTCTTTGAGCAATTCAAATCTACTGTTATGTGCCTCTAATGTATTTTTAATCTTATCCATCATGTCTTTCATTCCCATAAACTCTGTTACATTTCTTTTCAGGCTTTTGAATTGTTCTTTATGCTCACCCAGGGCCTTCTTAATATTCTTTATCCCTTTAGTCATATTTTTCTTCAATTCTTTGAATTGATTTAGGAGATTTGTGTGATTACAATTGATTAGTTGTCTTAAATCCTGTATCTCATCAGGATATTTGGTTTGTTCCTTTGTCTAGGCCATCCCCTCCTGTTTTTTATTATGGCTTATAATTTTTTGCTGATATCTAGATCTCTGAATATGTTGGTGAATTTACTCTGACAGTCAATTTCTCTCTCTTGCCTAGTGTTTTGTTGTGTTTTGTTTTCACAGCTCTTCTTTGACTTTTGGTTCAACTTAACCTAAGTCTTTAAAATTCCCAGCTTAAGTTGTCACTAATGGGGCAATTTTCTTCTGAAAAACTGCTTTAGAGAGATCTAAAAGCAGTTTTTCTCCTTGTAATTTCCTGGCCAGCCAGCAGATAGTGCTTGTCGGTGAACTTTTTCAAGGAGGTGTTTCTTTCAGCCTCTGCTTTCTGTGTTTCTGGTCTAGCCAGAGCCCAGATTCAAAGTGGGCTCTGTTGGCTGACTCCACTGAAGAGAAGCCCTCCAACACACCCTCCCTCTTTGCTTGTAACAGCTGACAGGGAGGAAGATGTCTCTTCCCCTCTCAGTTAGCTGCAGTGAGCCAAGGGTTTTATCCAGGTTTAACATCTTATGGGCCCTTCCAAGTCACCAGGGGGGGTTAGTAACTCATATTTGTTGTTTTGGGTTCTTCTTCTCTCTGTTCCTCACCTTCTTGGGAGTTGTACAGCACTGTTCTAGTCTGCTGACCCCTGAACCAGGTCCCATGGACAGCTTTTGGCCCTTTCTGCATTGTTTTTCTGAGATAGTTGAGCCCTGCCTGCCTACTTTTATGCCATCTTCCCAGAACTCCTCAAGTCAAACTATTTTAAAGTGCTGGTGTCATCAAGTGCAATAAGATTGGGGAAAGGGCATTCTATGCCTCTGTATGGGCTGCAATTCCACTGCTGTATCCCCAAAAGAGGCTTTTGGCAAGTGTATGGAGATAACTGCAAAGACAATGGATTTTCCTGAATTGCTAGCATAGCACCTGGCTCATATTAACTACTCAATTAATGCTTGTGGCAATAATAAAGGGAAGGCTTGCTCAGCAGCAACAGCTGGGAAAATCTGTCCCAGGCAGAAGCAAGTCTGCAAAGAGAGAAGAAGAGATGGATTGAGTATGGTGAATCCAAATGACAGGCTGGAAAGTGAGCCTATGTGAGGCATTTCTGTAGGGGATCCAAGAAACAAATGGAGTACATTTTGAGGGAGATAATCTTATGTTTGGTTGGGGAAAAGTAGTTCAAACCATCAGAGACCATAGCCAGGAAATATCTGGATATATACAGACATTTTATCCATACATGCACACATATACACACACTTTGTTTTCAAGTTTTAAAGAGCGAGTGTCCCCGAACTCTATTATTCCAGGTTGAATAAAATTAGTATAAGCCCAACCTTGCCAAATATAACACATTTTGTATCCATTACAATAGCTATTTTCTTCAGGAATACTAAAACTTTAGAATATCAAATTACCAAAGAACATCAAATCATTTAAAGTTATATCTAGCACCAAAGTACGAAGGACTAATTGAGACTAAAGGTTTTAAAGCATCAAACCTGAAAGTAAAAATCAATAATAAAATACAAAAAGAAAGAAGAGAAAAAGAAAGTAAAGTCAAAAGGTAACTTTCAATCCTTCTATAAATTATGTCCTTTCATCTCAAGACTCATGGGAATGTCTTTAAAAAGCCAAGAACCAAAATACCACTCCAAGACATCTGATCTCCTCCTCCTTTACTGAAATACAAATGGAGATCCATGCATAGTCTTGGTAAGAGGAAGTGGTCACGCTCATTAGCCTGGGCAGATTTAGGTTTCAAATAATAAGCTAAACTGAGAATTGCCAAGAGACCAACTCTTACAAAAGCTGCACTGTAGCCTGAAGAGGGACATGCCAAATTTAGATTAATTAAAAAGGTTATTAAATTGTTCAGATGGCATGTTAATGGGCAATCTGCAGGGGACTCAGTCAACAACCACACCTCCCAATCTTAATTACAGAACCCTTACTGAAATGAATCCCACAAATGAGCTCAAAATGTATCACACAAGAATATAATATGGATTTGGTCAACCCAGGACAATCAAAAGAGGAAAGATGATAGTGAAGGTTATAATTATGAACTCTTACAGAAGAAATGTGGTCCTGATTCCAGTCAACATGAAAACACTGAGAGATAAGAATTAATTAGAGATAAAATAGATAATGTACCTTTAGATATTTTCCCCCAAGAGGTCCAGGTGCTTTCATGCATTTTACCCACTTATATTATCCCCAATTACTGGTAATAAAATTAGAAGTTTTAAGTTATTGTTTCTATTTCACAAAGTTTACCTGAATTTATAGATTGAGGGCATTATAATACCCACTTCCTATTTCAGTATTCTAATGCCAGAAAGAGATAGTACCACTACCCAGATCAGTAATTCCCAAAGTGGGGGCCACATGGGACTACATAATGATCTTCAGATTGATCTACAATTGCAAGTCTCTGTTTTGGTCCTTTCGGGTGAATTACCCATAATTCCATAGCATTGGTTTACATAAACAACTATTTTCTAGTTCCTAAGTTTCTAAATCAGTTATTAAGAGTTACTAAGAGTGGCATCCAGGGAAGTGGATTTGACCCAATGGATAGGGCGTCCGCCTACCACATGGGAGGCCCAAGGTTCAAACCCAGGGCCTCCTGACCCATGTGATGAGCTGGCCCACGTGCAGTGCTGATGCTCCTAAGGAGTGCCATTCTATGCAGGGGAGCCCCACGTGCTAGGAGTGTGCCCCTCAAGGTGAGCTACCCAGCTCGAAAAAAGTGCAGCCTACCCAGGAGTGGCACCACATACATGGAGACCTGACACAGCAAGATGATGAGCAAAAAATGAGACACAGATTCCAGGTGCCCCAGACAAGCATACAAGCGAACACAGAAGAACACACAGCGAATGGAAACAGACAACAGACAACTGGGGTGGGGGGGAGTGGGGAAGGGTAGAGAAAAAAAATAAAGAGTGGCATCCATATACTAAAGCTAGGAGGCATCTCCTAGAGTTTACTGAGAAATATAATTCAATATTATTCAAAGAAGTCTGCCATGTAATACCGGGCACTGATGAAAGACTCCTATTGCATCTAAGAGCTTGCAGATTACCAGAAATCCCCCCCAAAAATTCAGGAAGGGTGATTTGTTTTACATTGCATCAAAAATTCTCTTGTGTTAGTGATGATTTACATAGCTACCATTATTCTTTTTGAATTTAAAATTACTGTCCATTTATCAATTTAGTTTGGTTTGGGTTGCTTGGTTAACCCAGCTGGATGCTTCCTGTGAATCAACACATCCTTATTACTATGCTCCTTTCAGTAGAAAGTGAGAATGGGTGGAGTAAATGAACTGCAGGGTCTTTTGCATTGTCTAATTGGGCACAGGCAAAAATGATCTAGGCAAGGAATTCCGGAAAAGCAATTGAACTATAGCTTTGGAACTTTTTAAAATATTTCTTATAACCAACACATGAAGAAAAACTTAAGGTAAGTTAGAAACTAATACTTTCTACACTGTTCCTAAAGTTATACCTGCAGAATAAATGAATTGATTGAATGAATAAGCATTCATTAAACATTTATTATGGGCTGGAACTGTTCTGTGGGCTTTTTCAATCTCTATCAGTTAACTGCCCCAAATCAGGGTTGTCAGATTTAACAAATGACCATTTAAATTTGAATTTTACATAGGTAATAAATAATTTTTGGTGTATGTCACAAATATTGCATGGGACATACTTAACACAAAAATTACTTGTCATTTATGTGAAATTCAAATTTAATTGGATGTTTTGTATTTTGTTTGGCAATGTTGCCCTAAAAAATCAGTATTTTACTGAGAAAAGCAAAAGGACTTAGTTAAATAGGGTTTGTCTTAAGTGCCAAATCAGATTAATCAGAACTGGTTGTCTAGAATGTTCTGAGACTGTCAAGTTTGGATTCAGTCAGGGGAAAAAAAAATATGCCATGATCTGCTAGTGATGTCTGCCATGGATAATTCACAAGAACTTATTGATATGAGCGCCAAATTTTTGCTATAACGTCCTTGAAGGCAGTCAGTCTTTGTTTTAGTTACCATTTTATCTCTGGAACCCAGCACAGTGTCTGCCATATACTACATTCTCATTATATTTGTTGAATTAATGGATGAATGAACGAATGAATTGATTGACTTAATTCAATATAATGAAAACAAATCTTAGTTGTTGTTTTAGTTTGCCAAAGGACTGCCAATGCAAAGAACCAGTTTGAGTTTGGTATCTCAAACTGCCACAGTTGTTCACTTAAAATACAAAATTAACCCCATTCTTTTTTTTTTTCTTTCTCAGAACATAATTTCAAATGTGGGGAGAATGCTGAAAATGTAATAAATAAAAATAAAATGAGTACTATTTCTCCCCAAACAAATTAGAATAACCCTTTAATTAACACATTTACCATAAGTAACTTTAAATACTTTTTGAGGGAAAATGGTGGAGATTTCATATGGTGGAAGGAAACGTGCACTATTTACTCTTTTGTCATTGGTTTAGTATTAAACGTTTTTGTTGAAATGCATTCTGTGCATCCTCATGTGCTAAGGGTTTTATTCAATTTCCTCATTTGTAATGGCATTTTTTGATGTGTCAACTAGGTCACAGATCCCAGTTACTTAATCAAACACCAATCTAGTTGTTGCTATGAAGGTATTTTGCAGATGTAATTAAAGCCTCTAATCAGTTGACTTTAACTAAGGGATTTTATCCTGGATAATCTGGGAAGACTTAATTCATTTACTAGAAAGGCCTTAAAAGCTGGGCTGAGGCTTCCCCTCAAAGACAGTACCATTCTTCCCATGGACAACAGCCTTGGCCCAGGCCTGTGATCTTCCCTTCCTGCCCTACAGATTTTGGACTTGCTTAGCCAGTCCCCGTAATTGTGTAAACCACTTCCATAATAAATCTTGCAATGTATATATCCCCTACTGGTTCTGCTGCTCTGGCTGAACCCTGATACAATCCATTGGTATTCATAAATGGTTTTATCAAGAATATGAAAAAAAAAAAAGATACATCAATGCATAGGGAAGAGCTAGCATTATTGCTGATTGCAGAACTTGTACAGTCCAGGTGCCTCCACACTTCTGCCCCACCTCAAGCCAATTACAACAAAATCCAAGGTTCAACGAAAACAGAATAATCATTTTAAAAAACATTTAAACTAAACTAACATGAAATGGTTTAAAAACTATTACAGGCGGCAGACTTGGCCCAGTGGTTAGGGCATCTGCCGGACACATGGGAGGTCCTCGGTTCAAACCCCGGGCCACCTTGACCCATGTGGAGCTGGCCCATGCGCAGTGCTGATGCACCCAAGGAGTGCCTTGCCCTGCCACTTGGGGGAGCCCCACATGCAAGGAGTGCACCCCGTAAGGAGAGCCACCCAGCACGAAAGAAAGTGCAGCCTGCCCAGGAATGGCGCTGCACACATGAAGAAATGACACAACAAGATGACTCAACAAAAAGAAACACAGATTCCTGTGCAGCTGACAACAACAGAAGTGGACAAAGAAGACGCAACAAATAGACACAGAGAACAGACAACTGGGGTGGGAGGGGGAAGGGGAGATAAATAAATGAATAAATAAATCTTTAAAAAATTTAAAAAATAAAAATAAATAAAAACTATTACAAGAATAACAATATGGGGGAAATGTAGCTGCTAGTCTAGAACTTATTTCAAGAAAAGCCTTGTCACTTTTGGAAAGGTACTTTTTACGTATTTAGAATAAAAATTGAGCTCTGGATCCTGTAGGAATAATTTAGAACTTTTCTACATGAGGTAAAGGGAAAATCCCTGCCTTGTTGGGAGATAGAAAGGAAGAAGAAGAGTGGCAGGGGAATGGCAGCAAGAAGGCAGAAATTCATAGCCTCTTTGGCCTTGCCTTATGCTACTTCCCAGCTTTTTAATACAGTTACTAAACTTGGGTATAAATGGAGTTTTTAAGAAACCAAGCCTGGGGCTTCATGCAAATTGACGTGGCAGCATGGTGGCTCAGCTGAGGGCTGTGGGTAGAGAGAGAAGAGATGCAGCAACGCAGGGAGGGCTGAGAATGCTCACTGGGCCAACGAACTGGTTCTTGGATATCCAGCTCTCCCGGGTGGGTGTGAGGAGGCGATTGGTTAACATCTAGATACATAAGTATGATGTCATCATTTTCGTCTATCACATACTTGAGCTTTTCCAGAGTAGGTTTTTACCTAATTTTCTTAGCCTTAAATTGTTAATGGTTCATTTTAAATTCCCCAAGGCAGCAGCCAAATATAAAATTGGCTAATTAGTAATGAAATATTTGAAATACTGTTAAAATTCCTAGCAGGTTTTCAGAAGGGCCAATTCTGCATTTCCTCAGCACACACATTCAGATTCAAGAATTCTGTGTTCATATTCTTAAAAAATAAATATTTACAAGTCACTAAATATATTAAAAATGTCTTACATTTGTGTAAACCCTTGGAAACTGTTGCTTGTTAATGTTGTCTGGTATGTATTTACCAAAAGAAGCCAAAAGGGAGGCTCTTCTCTTCTAATATGCATGACTATCCTCACTAGAATTTCCTAAATGAACTTTCCCTTAGCTGGTCCCTCCCCGCTTTGAATTTGGTGGCTGAGAGGCAAGGTAATGGCTGAACAGAAATATATTCCTATCTGTTGTTCTTGGCAGTGTTATTTTTTTGTGGCTGTTCAGTTCAATTCAACTAAAACTTATGATTAGACTCTGTGCTATGTGATAGTAACATAGAGATGATTCGTATATTGCTCCTGTGTCCCATGAGTTCAACATCTAAATAATTAAATGCCATTCATGTGACAGAATAATAGAGGTGGAGAATATCATAGAAAGTGGTCATCCAGGTTGAGTGGGGGATCAGGGAAGGCTTCTTAGAGGTAGTATCAGAAGATGACAGGATTTGAATTCAGTAAACTCGAAATTTAAAGTTGTTGCATTTGAACTAGCACTAAAAGACTAGGGATGGGATGTACAGGGAAACTTTCAACAGAGAATATTAATGGGCAGCCAACTCTGCTAATTAGTTTTGTAACAATAAGGAATTGGCAGAGGAAAGGGAAGATCAAATACACAAGAAATGGGTAAAGTACACTAGCCCTTTGGTGTATAATTAGAGAACTTCCATTGCAAGGCACAGCCCTGCAGAGTTAACCTTGGGTCCTAGAGGAAGCTAGACCCTAGAGGAAGAACCCGAAAGTCAGCATTTTAAAGATGAGTAAGAATCTATTCTCTGTACTAGCCTTCAGGGAAGCAACATTTCTGTCTTGTTCTCAGACCTGAACCAGTATTCTTATATCTATTACCTTTGTTCCCTGTTGATTCATACCACCTGGCACATAGAAGGTGCTCAGTAAATAATAATGAACTGTTGTTTCTTCATCTTACCTATGTGCTAGAACTGTTCTCTCATGGCTATTAACAAATCTGGCTAGTTAAAAATCATGAATTAAGCATCTCATGGGGAGAACTTAAAGCCCAAAACTTACTTTCCATGGGCAAGAACACACACTCCAAAAGCTATTTCATCTTCTGTCATGGTTTTCAACTACTGTGTGTACATAAATAACCTCCAAATGCTTGTGTCCCCAACAAAACTAATACAGGAGGCTCAAAAATGAGCTCTTTTGTTCAAAGATTATGAAACATCCAAATGCAGAGAATAAATGAATTCCAATGACTTTGACAATCCATATTATGTGGGTTTTGCAAGGAGACTTTTGTAGGTCCAAGAAACTAGAACAAAAAAGCAACTCAAACATTTTAGTATCCTACCATTGTCTTTCTTTCTCTCTATCCTTTCCTCTCTCTTTTACTCTTTTGAAAACTACACATATACTAAAAGTTAAATCACTGAACTCATGTTAGAAAGAAACCTTCCAAATGATGTTCAAACATGACATGACAAGTACATATAAAATATTTTGTTATGACACTGACAATGCAAAAAAACACATTTTGAATGACAAAAGCAGGTGAGAATGCATTTATTACAGTAGGTCAAAAGGAACACCCCAGAGCAACACCAATCAATTTACCAACTACCACCTTATGATTATTTCTCTAAGCATTCTTGAAGGAGTAACCTGGAATCTAAATTTAATAAAACCAA
The DNA here is from genome assembly GCF_030445035.2 of Dasypus novemcinctus. Taxonomy (NCBI): domain Eukaryota; kingdom Metazoa; phylum Chordata; class Mammalia; order Cingulata; family Dasypodidae; genus Dasypus; species Dasypus novemcinctus. The sequence continues at coordinate 81,314,154 of NC_080684.1, read as the reverse complement.
AAATAGGACATTTAGAGGTTAGTTTTTAAACTTGAAGTTCATTTCAAATTATGTGTTTAATGATGAGTTATTTGCTCTTTCTGTATGATCTTTCTTCTAAGAGAGAGTTTAAAGAGTAGAAAAATATAAATTAATGAGGAGGAAAAAAAAAAACCCAGAAAGATAGAAGGAACTGAGAGGTTAATTGACTTGTCCAATGCCCCACAACTGCAAAATAATTAAGTTAGGATTTGGACCCACACCTGCCTGTTGAAAAAGGGTGGTAGAAGAAAGTTGAGTAACTTGCCTAGGCAAGTAGTAACTTCAGTTTTAATCATCTCCCTTCCTGTTCCTTTTTCTTAAAACACTAATAAGAAACATCAAGAAAAGGAATTGCTTTTGCTTCTCACCTCTTTCTTGTCCAATTTCTGGAATAGGTACCCTTGGCAAAGAAATCACTTTAAAATACAGTTACATAAAACATCAGAAGAAGTTCTGATAAGAAGAAATCTGATGATCCGCAAGCCAGAAAAATGAGTGCTTGAAAAGCTGGTGTTGCCCGTACTGAAAACTTGTTAATACCCTGGCATTTCCCACGTGAATTAAGCAGACACTAGTCCTAAAGATGACGTATGCCTGTGTTCACACACACACACACTCACACACACAGGCTTCCATCATTAAGAAGTTTTGGAAACGCTTTTGATTATAGTTTCTCCCAAGCCTCTCATGATGGTTCATTAATATCAGACTCTTTGAGCTTTCTGAACTTTGCTTAACACAAAATTTACCAAATGTACACGACTGTGTGGACCTTTCCACAACACATGTAAGAGTTTTGTTTTGTTTTCAGAAAACCTGTGAAAATCCTACAGAACTACAGTCTGTGGAACACCTTAGAAAGCACTGTTCTAGTCTACGTATGATCCCATATATGGTACAATTTGAAGGACATATAAAGGATCCCCTATTATAAAGCCTAAAATGTCAACTCTTCAGTTGTGTTGGCTCTTAAAGAATGTTGGGCTTTTGAGGCCTTTGGAATATCCCAGTAAATATTTGAAACCAAAAGATATCAACTAGCTAGTGCAACCAGTTAGTCAGCTGGGACCCTAACCAAGCCATTAGCCACCTCAGTGCCATCCATTCCTACATTTCAAATGGTGAGAAGAGGCTGGCAAAGGGCAGCTCACACTATACTGCTATTAATATATCTAGTAGTCCTTCCCAAACTGTTAATTCTTTATCCCAAATATTGATCCAAATTTATAATTTGCACAACTATTAGTCTAACCCAGGTTTTTATCACCTCAACCCTAATCTCCTCCAAGCCCTATTTTTATTATCCATCACATACATACTACTGAACAGATCCCCCCAAATATCACATTTATCCTTTGCCCAAGAATCTAGAGTGAGTCTTAATTACCATCAAGTCCCCATCCTTACTCCAGCAATAAATAGCCTTACAAAAGCAAACCTATAAATCTTCCTATGACTTTATTGTTTGTTATTCCGCATTCCCTTCACCAGATCCTTGCCTTCTGTCACTGCCTTCCTTTATTTCCTCTTTACATTTGCCTTAACTCCTTTCCCACTTTATAACCTAATCTCTTGAAAGAATCATCTTTCAAATTTCACTTCTACCAAGAAGGTTCTTAATAACTTTAACCAACATTAAACTCTCTCTTTTCTGTACCAGAGTTGAGAGTATTATTAGTAGTATTTAGCACTTGATTGTATGATTTTGTTTTGTTCTCTGTTACCAAACGTGTATTGTTTTGTTTCCCTCTCACTACCCTTTGCTTCTAATTATAAGTCTCTTAAGAGAAAAAAAAAACCTCATAATGTTCATTTGTATTTTTTACCACATTTACCATGCATTGGAAACACTCTAAATGCTCCCTCAATTATTGACTGAAATGAAAACAAAATGATAATTATAAATGAATATCATGCAGTTATTAAAGAAAGCCAGATAGGAGTTTTCCTTGACAATACTTTATTTGCATTAATTTATGATGATCTCTACTATAAGTAGCAAAATTACATATCTTCATATTATTCTCTAATTCAGATCATCATTTCAGACTGATCTGCTAAATAGGCTTTACTGAAAGCCTTACAAACTCAAAATTATTTTTCACTCTAAGAAAAGAGAGAAACAAAGAAAAAAGTATGATTTGGGATGTCATATCACCAAAGTCTAGGAAATATGTGACAGAGAGACTCTAAGAAGGCTCCCAACTATCCATGCTTCCTAGCGTTCATGGTCTTGTGCAATCCCTCCCCCGGAGTGTGGGCAGCATCTGGTATTTGCTTATAACTGATAGAATACAGCATAGCGGATGGGATGATACATCCATGACGATGTTACATAAGGTTGTAACTTGTGTCCTGCTTGCAGACACTTTTGCTTCTTGGCTTGAATGTTTTGATGAAGGAAGTGGACATGTTGGAGAGGCCCACAAGGCCAGGAATGAGTGTGGCCTCTGGTCAACAGGAAGCTAGGGTATTGAGGACCTCAGTCCAATGGCCCTCCAGAAATGGAATTCTGCCAGCAAACATATGAGCTTGGACTTCGGATTGACCCCATCCCTGACTGACACCTTGATTGAAGCCTTGCAAGAGACCCTGAAGTAGAGGACCAGGTAAGCCATGCTTGGATTCCTAATCCTCCAAAACTGTGGCAGAATAAATGTGTGTTGTTTTAAGCCACTGAATTTGTAGCAATTTCTTATACAGCAATGGGTAACAGATATAGGATGATAAAGGAGTATCTTTTATGATTCTTTCATGGCTGACATTAAAAGGTATCTACCTAGAGTGACCCAACATTCATTATGAGATTTATCATACCATGGATACTTACACAGTCGTGCAAGAGAAACTAAGAATGTTTTATGTGCTATGTGGTTGAAGCTTGAGGTACAGACAACCACCATGAGAAACCACAGTATAGATTTGTTTAAAACCTTAGCTACAGCACTAAGAAAGTAAAGTTTAAGATAGGCTGTGAATTTGGTTACTTTAAAAGTGAAGAGTTGGTGTCAGGCATCTCTGTCAAAGGCCACACATTTTAAAAGGTTGTTATATATTTAAGACGAGCATTTCATGACTAAGTATTATATTTGGTGTACATTAATTAGTAAACATCTAATAGATATTTTATGAGAGAGAATTGAAGGAATTGAGACGATAGTGAGCAGAGAATTGCTAATTAGAAAAAAAATATACAAGCTTGACTTTCCTACAGGTTTACACCTCACATCACTACCTAATTGGTTCTTTGTTTTGTTTAGATTTTTCTGTCAGTTGGAGAGCCCATGGACATTTTAAATCTCTCTTAGGGAAGCGGATTTGGCCCAACAGATAGGGCATCTGCCTACCACATGGGAGGTCCAAGGTTCAAACGCAGGGTCTCCTGACCTGTGGGGAGCTGGCCCACAAGCAGCGCTGATGTGCGCAAGGAGTGCTGTGCCACGCAGGGGTGTCCCACGTGCAGCAAGGAGTGTGCCCCATAAGGAGAGCCGCCCAGCACAAAAAAAGTGCAGCCTGCCCAGGAATGGAGCTGCACACATGGAGAGCTGACGCAGCAAGATGACGCAACAAAACAAGACACAGATTCTGGGTGCCGCTGACAAGTATATGAGCAGACACAGGAGAACACACAGTGAATGGACACAGAGAGTAAACAACTGGGGGTGGGGTGGGGGTGGGGGGCAGAAGGAGAGAGAAAGAAATATAAACTAAAATCTTAAAAAAAATTAAATAAATCTCTCTTAAGGATTTGTGATTCATTTCTTAAAACATTGGTTCCTAGCCTTCTTGTCCTCAAAAACCAGGAAAAATAAAAACAGATAGGTAGTTAAATGAATAGATGGATTGAGTATCTTGCCACAGACAGTAAATTTTATTTTGCCAAGTTAGGATATTTAAAAAAAAAACAACAAAACTCACCATGTGCTCTCACCATTATTTCATAAAGGACAAGTCAATCTTAAGTAGAAGGAAAGTCATAATCAAAATAAAGAACAAACTTTAATTTGAATAATCCTACCTTTTAAAAAAATCACCATATTGTCCATGTTTTTCTTCTTTCCATGGGTATCACAGCATTTGGGAACTCCTGGACTAAAGGTATGTCCTATAAGTCTTCCAAGAATACCCCCAAAATAGTCTATCTCTAGTTTAGAAAATTCAAGATGAATTTTTTTTCCTAAAGTCCAGATTACTACATGACTACAGCTGAAGATTAGTAAAACGTGTACCAGGTGTGTTTCCTTCGACCTTGTTTTGAAGGACATATTCAGAACTTTTAAAATGTAGTAATTGTCAGGCTCAGACACTTTTAAAAACTTCCCCTCATTCCTGCATAGGACAGATCTCACTGAACAGAAAAGTGATTATGATTGTTGTCTCTCCTTCAGGGAACATAGGTTACAGGACCCAGGGGCTGCATTCCAGCCACCACAACCTCCAAGTAGTTGCCACCTTGGATCAAGGAAAAGAACCTCCGAAGAAATAGCCCACCTCTGGGGGATTAACCTCTAAATCCAAGCCTGTAATGCCAAGTGATGGCAGGCATCACACTCATATTTCATGTTCTTCCCTAATGAACAAAACCAAGTCCCCAGAGAACCTACATCCCCAAAGATCAGTTGGCTCTTTGACGAATGCTGGCAGTAGAAGTTCGTCATGGCTGGCTAGATATCTCAGCATTTGATCTCCAAATATACCAGCAAACATGCGGCTCGCTCAGCCACCGATGTTGATAGGACTTTGAAATACATCACGAACTTAACTGGAAAGAGTTCAACCATCCCACGGATTTAGTTCCTTTCTATTTCTTCGGAGATGACCTCTCATGGTGCCTATTCTCTCGTTCAGAAAACTTCGGGAACTGCCACCGAAGAAAGCATGCAGGCACATGTTGTGAAAAAGAGCAATACCTGAGAAGAATGTCAGGGTTAGAATTAAGCTGATTGGCACACATTAAAATGCAACATAATAGTGTATATGTGGCAGTGGCCCTCTCCTGCTGTTGGCGCATGAGGAATAATGATGGCTTACTGAAGAGAAGCAGGGACTCAGCTGCTAGAAAACATTGTCACAGCAATGGTTTGAAGTGGCCCCACGGTCGCATGCATTTGGCCGGAAACAGCAGCCATTCTCTCATTTGGGCATGGTGCTGAAAACAGTCCCACAGCCATGCACAATGCCGTCCATTTTGAAAGGCTTAAGTATAGCATTTTCTGCCATAATTTCCATTGTCACTCTTCTCCCACTGTTTACATAAAATGGCCAGGAGCAGGGCTGTAAACTAATATTACATTCAAGAGCCTCAAACAACAAACACCAGGGCCTGAATTTTCCAGGGAGAGGATTACCAAGTTTCCTACCGAGAAAGGCACATAGAGCCACCTGCCTTATTAAAGCAGCCCTTTCCTGGGAAAAGAACATTGCCACGGAAATAATGAATTAATTTGGCATTTCCTTCAGTCTCACTCAGCACGCAGTGTGCTTCCCTAAGCATGAAAACAGCACATCTTCACAGAAACATTTCTAGAATGATGTGCCTACTGATAGAAAAGATCAATTTGAATAGATTCAATCCCCAAGAGGGCAATTCAATACAAAAACTTTTCAACCAAAGTTAGGACAGATTATCCAACTAGTTTTCAAGCCCAGCATAGAATGTTATCTTTGTCCATATTTCAGCTTATAAACTCCTTCTCTCTTTCCCTCTCTCAATATGTATATACACATATGCACATGCACACACTTATTTGTAGCTCTTCGTATACTGAGAACAAAGCACTTGCTATGTCAGCAGAAAGGCTTTTGCTGTTGAGGTGAGAGAAAAAAGTGTGCTGTGATATAGGGAATAGAATCATACAGTTATTGAATGTGACTTTTGCCTGAGAGGCTGTATTTGAATTGCTGAAAGTTTTAAAAAGAGAGGTGAAACAGGATCATAAGCCAGGGGTGCCAGGGTGCTGGGGAATGGGAGAGAGAGATGATTAAAATGCTAGCTAGCAGGTACTAGGTTGAAAACACAGATTTGAGAGGTAAAAGGTCAGATTCCGTGCAGAACATCCAAAATGGAATTAGAGTTTAAGAGTACAATTAGCAGATTGAGGGCCAGAAGCTTTGCATTATAACAAGGAAGTGATAATTATAAACAGCTAAGGAGAGGATGGAAATCTAAAGGTGATAATGTTTGCTGCTGAGAAGGGGAGGATGTAACCCCCTGAATCAAGTAAAAAGGACAAAATATACAATCCACCAACACTAGGGTGTATTAAGTAAAAAATTAGACAACTGGTTTTTTGTTTTTTTCATTCATTCTTATATCAGGTCTTGTTGGTGCTGAATTTCCCAGGTTGAGTTTTGCCTGGCATCCACTACAGAGACTTATTAGAAAAGCAGAAAGCTAAGGAATCATCTAAGACACTATTCCAGTATTCTTTGTACTTTCCATGCTAGTAACTTTTGATGCCATAGATACAGCATTTAGCATTGTCATCTTCCCTCTCCTGATAAGGTGCCTGAGAATAGCTTATCCCAAGAAATTTTTTTTTGTTTTTTTTGTTTCTCTTTTTCACCAAGTAATTTTAATACTTAAAAAGTCAGGGTCCATGGTAAGAGCCCAACACTAACAAGCAGATGGTATGAAGCAGTGCTTCTCAAACATGACTGTCCAGTAGAATCATCTGGACAGATTGTTAAACTTCTCCATGCTAAGGCTGCATCCCAGACCAATTAAATGAGAATTTCTGGATGTGAGACACAAACATTCTTTCATTTTTTTAACCAGTGGTTGGGAGACAGTCCCTGTGACCCACTGACATCGCTTAGTTTTACTCCTCCAGACAGCATTGCCAAGCCCACCAATGAATCCCTCAAATATTGGCCTCTACTCCCAGAGATGCTCCAAAGTACATGAGGACAGATCAGCCCTGCTCCACCACCTCACCTGGCAGAGTCACTCTAAGTACTGGCTGGGTCCAAAGCTTGATGGCAAGGAGAATCAACAGTAGTGACTTCAAAAAGGAAGAAGCAGATTCAAGTTTGCAAAAGAATTATTTCACCCCTGAATAAACATGAGCTTCTACACCTTCCCACCCAAAGCCCAATTTATATCCTGAAAATAATATTGCAGTTACCAATATTTTTTGGCCAAAAGGGGGGATCCTTTTCTCAATTTCATGGGCTGATAAATACAAACAGGACTACCACTGATGATTTTTCGGACCTTTGGATTTTTGGTATAGGTGTTAACATTTTTCTCCCTTAATGAAAAGCAACCTACTCACATTCAGGGCTTGTTCTGATACCACAGCTCCTTTTTCATTCCTAGAGACCCAAATCAGAATGCTTTAGTGACTAGACTCATTATCCTTTACAGCCACACTCAAGAACTCTATTAAATCTGGGTGGAAAGCAATTCCAAAAATTCCCTGCTTGATTTTTTTTTTTTCAGATCTACTGAAACCATAAAGGCTGACTGAACTCTTTGTTAATCCAATCACACAGAATGATACTAGTTATACAATGCTTTCTATATTGTTATATATTTGTTACATGATGCACTATAACACCCTTTTCTACAGTAAATTTTTATGCCTCCATTTTTTATTAGGGCAATTTTCTTAGTCCTGATTTTAAACAGTGTTTGAGCCATAACTCCATAATCATAAAGCTCCTTAATGTAATTCCCTCTACACTATTCCCCTTATTTATTAATTCTTATAATTCTCCTGAATTATTTTGACATTTGTGCCTGTTGTCCCCTGTTTAAAAAAAAAATGCAATGGGTCCCCAATGCCTACTGAATAAATTCAAGCTCCACAGGCTGCCTTTCAAAATATTCCATCAACTGATTCTGACCTTATTTCCCAATTCTTTAGATAACTTGTCCCCCACTCCCTGGAAGATATCAAGCATTGTACCATGAATGCACTGAATGTACAGTTTCCATTACAGTGTTGTCTTCCTTCTCTAAACTAGGCTGATTGGGTAATAGAGTCGTGAGTCCTTAAACTGAAGTCTACATACTTCTTACGGTTCTCAGCTGGATGCATGGGATGTGCATACCTCTTAAGATTATGATACAAAATTGTGCATGTAAATGATAGTTTTGGTGGTGTGTAATCACCACGCCTCCCAACATTTACATGCTTGGACCAGATACCACCCTGCCCATGAATCTGGGCAGTCTCTGCAGCCTGTTTTAACTAATGGAAGTCAGGAGAAGTGACTGTCTGCCAGTTTTGGAACTAACCCTGAAGAAGATTCTATGCTCTGAAGGAAGCCATCTGCCATGTAAAAATTCTGACTATCTGAGACCACTAGGCTGTTAGGAAGTCCAAGCAGCCACATGGAGAGGCCCAGGAGGAAGATAACTGAAGCCCCTGGCCAAAAACCACTGTTGAGCCCCTGGCCAACCTCTAGTACCAACTATCAGCCATGTGAATGAGGCCATTTTGGAAAATCCAGCTGCACCAGTATACCATCTGACACTAGATGAAGCAGAAGGATCACCAACCAACCCACACAATCAGTAGAGAGAGAGAAAAAAAAAAACTGTTGTTATTTTGGTTTGTTTCATAGTGATAGACAAAGTATATGTGGGTGCTCCTGAGGCAGATTATTCTGGGAAAAGGATCCAGAATTTTCAAAAGAGTTAGTGAAGTAACGCAAACTATACATATAAAGTATCTTTATATGAGGATACCCATGTAAAGCACTAAACATGGTACCTAGTGCATGGTAAATACTCAGTAAACGTTAGCTATTGTTAATATATTGCTGTCTACTCTAGGTATTCCAAGGAAGAGTTCCTACAAGGCAAATCATCACTGTGTTTGAGGGAGAAGCTAAAATACAATAAATAATGAAACACAATCTGGGTGACAAATCTGAAGGGTGAGTTGAAAACACAATAAGTAGCCTTGCATTAAGAAATTCAAAAATAGAGTAGGCAAAGGTTGAAAAGATTCAAGACTTAGCTTAGACAGAAAGTATGCACTAACTAACATCCATGCCTACCACTCCTATCTCCAAACAAAGTACCCAACTGCGTTGCTCTGACTGACCAGCTAGGAGTAAAGAACTTTAGTCCATGTCACCGAGGGATGTAAGGAAAGATGGGTGAAAATGGGAATGAAATAAGGGTGAAGAGAAAGTAAGTTGTGGGGGTACATGCCTCTTGGCCCCTACATTTTCAGTGAGGCACTCAATGAAATCATTGTCCCTGAGTGCCCAGGGATGGGAGGGAAGCTTAAGAAGCACAGAAAAGGTTCCAAATAGCCATCAGGGAAATGGGGAAAGCTGCCAACAGAGATGAGTCAAATGACAGCCAAGTATCATGAATGCTCCAACTGCAGCTGGAGGGCTCACAAACAGACGTCTTGGCAGTAACCCATTTCTGGAGATGTTGGGCCAAATCAGGATGGACATCTGCCAGGGCTGTTGTCAAAAGGAATTGGGCACTGGGTTCAGGATCAACCCACACTACTGCCCTTACCAAAGGGCTTCGCAGCACTTGCTGACTTTTTTTATCTTGAGCAAATAGTTTTTTCGATTTGTGCCCCACTCCCCTAATCTGTAATAATGGCTCTTTTGAGAACTATATGCAAGCCATTATCATCATCATCACTACCACATAGCATTATGGTAGTTGTGGCCCTTTCTTTTGGAGTGTAAAGTCCCATACTTTACAGTATCTTGTGAGTTTTACAACTCTCCATAATTATGCATGCCTAAACGCTCTTCCTGTAAAAATATATACACATATACATGATTTTTTTCTTTTTAAATATATTGTAGTTTCTGCAGATAACATCATCCAAAGCAACTGGAATCTGCTGTTAAGAATTAAGTCCAACTCCACACATTCATTCTCAGGCTTCCCAGTTACCACCAATAAAAAGCCAAATTCTATTGTTGATTTTCTTAGCCAGCCATTGATGTTACTCTTTCCTTTGGAGATAAAGTGATCATGCATACACACATACACACACACACACTCACTCACTCGCTTACCTTTTAGAGTTTACAATAAGAATTCAAAAAATGGAAAAGTAAAAGAATCTAAAAATTTCATCAGCCTAGTCATTTTTTCTCTGCTGTTCTTATGATGGGGACTTTAGGGGAATGGGTCAATTCCAGGCCCAAGATGGCAGATGTTTGTTTAATGGAGACCTAACAGGAGGCAGTGCACAGCACACCCTTGGCTTGAAATGAAATTCTTTGTTGTCTGTGATTTTGTGAAAATGTTCCTCAGGAAAGCATTTGGAGATTAAGGAAAGCATTGAATCAAAGCTGATGCTCTTTTGAGTTTGAAGTTATGGCAGTGCCATTCCACCTATCAGATCGTAGAACGCTTCGCCTTATCATATCTACGTTTTGCCCAAAGCTTTTATAAGCGTAGCAAAACCTGCCCTCTTAGAGATAATATTTTTTCCAAATCACCCATATCTGAGGGCCTTTGGGTTCCAAGCCACCTTGCATTTCTCCCATATTTCAGACAATGTAACTCTCTGTATTATTTGTCAGAAACACTCTGGCATACATATTCAGAAAACATTTGCCTGGAAGACAAATGCAAGGAACACAAAACTGAAGGCAGAAGTGGCTCCAGTATATTCTTCCTCTTCTATTTCAGATAATGATTTTCCACCTACCCCTTTAAATGAATATTTCTGGACTTATGGAATTAAAAAAACTCATTAAAAACAAACTTATTCATCTAATTTCTCATCTTGCCTTGGTTTAATGACAGACTTCTTTTTTACTGCATTTATGTGTTATTTTTCATTTTCTTCTGTCCTTCCCTGTCTATTCTAGGTTTTTGTTCCAGTCTTGCTCTTACCTTTTCCCTTTCCTTAGCTCTCTTTTCTGCTGGCCTACAAATAACATTCCACTGTTTTTTAAGTCAGCTTTTGCCCTCTGAAGCGCTTTCCCTTTGTTGTGAAAATATCACTTCTCAGAATTTATTCTCTCCACAGCCCCCAAAGACCTACATTATCTTTACTCACTGCCCCTAAAACAACTGTTTCCTGTTATCTGTTTTCTTTGCAGCCTTTTTCCTAGTAGTTGAGAAAATTAAGAAAAGTAGGCTAAACAATGATTGTTCCTGGCTGGACTTTATAACTGTTAATCATAGGTGATGTGAATACCAAATAATTTGATGCAGTGCTAGTTTTTAGATCTTCAAGTATTACTATAACGTCTCTACCTTCAGCTTATTCATCTCTAAAGGGAGTTTTAAAACAATAATATGTGGCTCGGAGGACTGGTGCTAGGATTACATAAGATTAGCAATATTAAAGCATGTTATAAACTGCGAAGGTGATAATACGGAGGTTAGTATCCAGTTTATCCATGTGTGTAATCACCGGGAGACTTCCCGTGGATTAAAAATTAAATTAAAAACGCTGCCATAACAAGTAAATAAAGAAACTAAACAGCTCACAATTACCAAACTTAGTCTCAATTGTGCTACATTCTTTCTGTCACCTAGAAACTAATTAGTACAACATAATCACACACTTCCTGCCTAGTAAACATACAAGTCCCAGAGGAACAAATGATTTGTCTCATGAATCACTGGCCACTACTTACTGGTAATTATCATATAAATGAGGTGCTTCAAGCTGACCTCTGATTCCCCAGTCCTTTTCCACAGCAGCAAACATACACCAGTTATGCAAAAACTTGATAAAATTTAAATTACTTTCCTAGCCTTCTGAATATTCCTTGTTTGGCCAAAATACAGCAAAAGACCTTCAGAAACGGGTACTAAAATATTAGTAATATAGTGGCCTGTTTAAGAAGGGGACCCCACAATTGAAAAAGAAAATTCAAGAACAATTCGTAATAAATCTTGAAAAGTAATCTTTCATATTAGCTGTATGTGACTGGATTCAAGCTTTTCTTGAGGTGTCAGAGTTAAAGGAGAACACTAGTTCTGTTCCTAACTATGAATTTTGCCAGTCGCTTACTTATTTCACTCATAGCTTCTTCCTTCATAAAACTAAGCAGTTAAATTGGACGGTGTCAGGGTTCCTGCCTGCCCTAACATTCCTTAATTCTGAACCTTGAATGAAGAAATGTACACTGAAATCTATCCTTTAAGTATGTCATTTAAATAGCCGTTGTCAACATTAGCTGCACATTGGAATCACCTGGGGAGCTTTAAAAATTCCTGCTGCCTGGGCGCCACCCCCAGGAAATCTGAATTGATCCGCCTGGGTGTGCAGCCATAGTTTCTAACATGCAGTCAACACCGAGAAGCTCTTGTTAATTACCAGATACTTTTTGGATGTGGGTAGACCCTCTTCTTTTCCTCCCTCACTCACAGAAGTTTAAATTATTGCTCTGAGGATGCCTCATCCACAAAAAACCGAGGCTCCCATCTTCCTTGCACGAGTGTGGAAACCCTGAGTGGAGATGGCAGCAGCGGAGACACCCGGCATGGCACTGGCAGCAGGACGGGAGCAGCAGAGTCTTCTCGTCCCATTCCCTCGCCCCCCACTTTTATTAGGCACCCCAAGACCTGCACCTCCTCTACCTATCCCTGAAAGAACCAAATACATTTTCTGAAATGGAATTTTCCCTACTGTTTCATTAACTCGATGGACATACAGGGCAGAGACCCTGTCGGTGTTATTTCCCCAACACCTAGAACAAATATTTATTCAATAAAGAGAGGAACTGGTAATCATTTCTATTAAACCTTCAGACTCTGTCCCCTGCCCTTCTCCACATACATACACACACCCACACACACTTTACCATCTTTCTGCTTTTAACTTTTGACATAAAGGTCCAGGTCTCATGGACCACGTCTTTTCATTTCTCCTCATGATAGTTTCTCCAATTCTTAGTGCTGGAGATGCTAACCCATAGGTAGTGTCATATAGATCCTGTCAGAAAGGAAGTGCACAGAAATTACTGGTTAGATGCCTGATTACATAGACTCCTACTTCTTCATGTGTGGAGTTTGGAATATAAGAAATGTCAAGAAATAAGAGAAGTAGGGAAAACATACCTAAAAAGCTGACTTATTGGGTGTGCCAAGCCAACTGAGGCTGCTTTTGTAGCCCCTAGTGAGAGCCACCGGCCAACTGCAGGAAGGCCCCCAAATCAATGAAAAAAATTTTTATCACACAGAACCTTCGCCAGAGGAGTCTCTGCTTTTAGCGTATGCCAGCTCAGTCCTTGATTTCAGGGATCATTATGTGATGGACGAGCAGCGCCAGAAATAGAAGAGAAGAACAATATTCTATCAGCCAATGTTCCCAGTCAATCAGAATAATTCATGTGTTTTCTCTTTCAAGAGGAGAATGTGGGATGGAGTATGGTTCAAGCCTGAAGTTATTAGAGAAGGGGGGTTGGGGAGAGAGATTGCAAATGTTCCGGTCTTTCCATCCATCAGCTCCGATATAATAACAGTGTCTACTTCATCATTTTGTTCACACAGTCAAATATTCACGGAGGATTTTGACCAGGCATTTTCAACTACCTGCCTGATTGCAGAACAAGTCAGGCTGTCTTTGACATTTTGTTCCTCATTCTCAGCACTACGCAGATGCCTTGAGAAACAAGGACGTTGTAAGAAAAACAGTGGATAAGATTGTTGAACTGTCTGGCACGCCACTCTTATGTGCCTTGATAAATCAATTTGGTGCAAAATAGTGTTTATCCTGACTAATCATATCTGAAAATTACAGAGTGAATAATCACTAATGATCAGGGAAACATTGAGGAGCCTCACGTGAATGCCGCTTTGTTGTGGATCCTTCTCTAAACCCCCACATTCATAACTCTCGAATGAACTGGAAGAAAATATTCAGGACAAACCAGGTGGCTTTAGAGAAGCAAAGATCTTGTTAAAGATCGAGTAAATAGGTCAACGTGCTTCCTAAGGAAACCAAACTGTTAATCCTCAACGCTGGCAGTAAAGGAGTGAGGTGGAGGGAAAGGAAAGCTCCTCTCCAAGGAACGGAGGTGATTTGTTCTCCTTGAGGAGGGGCCTGAGCTCATTAAGCCCACCAGGGGAACACTTAGTGAACTTGAGCAGCTATGTTCTAAATGAGCGGTAATTTCCTTAATGAATCTTCCCCCCAATGCCTTTGTGAGGATAATTATGTGTAATTTCAGACACTGAAACAAAGCCAAAGCTGCCTGAAGTGACTTGTCCACAGTCACACAGTGAACTTCAGAGATGCACATGTACTTCTTCAACCACTAGACTATACTCATGACTGAAAAGAAGCAGTGTAGAACTGGGGAGTATGCACAAATAAATCATCAGAGCTACTACCACCTGCCTCCTTCTAGAACCATCCAAATAAGCTCTTTGTTCTTTCCAGGAACCTGGCTGATACACTCATATTTTCTCTCTGCCCTTTACAGAGTGGCTGTTGGTTATTCAAAAATGTTGAATAGTCAACAGAAATAGCACTTTTTAACTTCTCAGAACGAGAGGCTAAATGAATCACATTCTACTTAAAAGGGAATTTGCTGAATATGTAGATATCAAAGGAATATTAGAAAGGTTTCATATTTTGTCCTTTATATATAATTTTAATAGGCTATGGATTTAAAAAGCAGTGAAAACAGTTTCCCTGGCAGTATTTCTTTGTTTCTCTAAGGGATAGGATTGGATTTTCTGTACGCTCTCATCTTTTTACATTATCTCTCATAATCCCTTTGAAGATTATAGAAATGCCAAGAATAAGTTAAATGATTCTTAGAAACATGGGAAACAGAACAGACTAGAGGAACTGGTCAGGCTTTGGAATTACAAAGTCCTGGGTTCAAATCCCAGCTCTGCCACTAGACCTTGAACAAATCATTTCATAGTACTGCACTCCAGTGTCTTTATTCCCTTCATAAAATGAGGAGAATGATATGTGCTTCACATGGCTGCTGTGCACAGTTGAAATAATATTTGCTGTACACAATGCCTGGTTCATAGAAGTATGTCCCGTGGATCTCAAAAATGGCAGCTATTAGTGCTATTCTAGAGCACTTGTGTAATTCAAGGTGCCCTTCACAGCTCTAGACCTCCATGCCTTTGCTTTAAGGGTTCTACAAATTGTCAAGTTGTCACTCCCACTGACAAAGACCTAAACTGCTTCAGGAGCACAATCAGAGTTTGCATTTTCTTTATATCTTAGAGTTCCAAGTAAGAATTTTTGTGAAAGTAATTCTGTTAAATAAAAAATGGTCCAAACTTTTCCATAAGGAAAACACACCACAGAGGCCCTATATCTTCTCTCCTGCCTATTGTCACCCTTCTTGTAACACATTAGGAGGTCTAGAGAAAATCTGAACTAATTCAGCATGATAGGTTTAGTCTCTGTGTTGATCAACTCTTTGCTAAAGCCACAGACTATATACTCACATTGATCTAACATCTTGAAATTTGGAAAATGCAAGTAAAAGCAAGCTAGAGTTCAGAGGGATCAATCCAAATACCATTTCATTTTCTTTGAAAAATACCATAAAGGACTAGGCCTTCTGTAGTGTCAGCAGTCACCATTTTATCTAAAAGCCCACATTGTATCTATACCTACTTCTGAGATAAAAGTGTCAAAAATTCCAAATGTAAACAAGAGCTATTTTCCTTCTTTAATATTACTTAAGACTTGCCAGTTGAAAGATTTTCCTTTTCATTTTAGGGGACCTAAATACATATTATTTCATGTGTATGTGTGCATGTACGCATACTTTTTTATATATATAAACACACATACACATGCATATCTCCAATTGCTCACTGTCAAACAATTCCAGATCGCTCATGTCTACTAGACCCAGGGCAGTTTTGAATCTGAGCACTGAGTATAATATTTTTTAATAAGAAAGAATAAACATCATGTATTTCAGTGTTTCCCCCAAAACTTGTGTGGAGCTGGTCAGTTATTGAATGATCTTTGACAAATTTGATGATCTTATTAAATGTTACAGACTTAACGAACATTTAAAGTTTTTTCCCATCAAAAGAAAGTAAAATGACACTAGGGTGAGAAGGAAAAGTCATTCACTGAAAATTGGACTTGACATCTCGCCAGTAAATTGAAGGCAGGATATTGAACTCTCTGACCTGAGATTCAAAACGTGGCAGGCATTTCCTGGAAGATCTATTTTCAAGTCTTAGCTTTTTTCTTTCTTTAGTTGTATATTGCATATAGAATAATTTTCATAATTTTGTGTTCAAGGTCCCTAACAATTTGGTCCATCCTGGCTTTCCAATCTCTTTTCTCTCTATATATAAGAACATATTCACAGAGGATCCAGGGAAGTAGATGTGGCTCAAGCAACTGAGCTCCTACCTACCACATGAGAGGTCCTGGGTTTGGTTCCTGGTGTCTCCTAAAGAAGACAAGCAAGACAGTGAGCTGACACAACATGCTGGTGCAGTGAACTGATGCAGCAAGTTGATATAACAAGAGACAAAAGAAGGAAAAACATAATGAGAGACAACAAAGCAGGAAGCAGAAGTGGCTCAAGTGATAGGCACCTCCCTCCCACATGGGAGGCCCTGGGTTTGCTTCCCAAGAACACAACAAATGAGCACACAATGAACAGACAGTGAGTGTAAACAGCAAGGGGATGGAAATAAATAAATAAATAGAATAAATCTTTAGAAAAAAGAGCATATCCAAAGTCCCAGCTAAATTGAACTACTCATTGTCCTCAATGCAGGCCCTAAGTTTTCCCACCTGTTCCTTTCCTCTTACATTCAATCTGGAATGCCATGCCTCTTTATGATAGTTTGGTTTACTCTTCATCATATATTCACTACAACACCATTTTCTCTGTGTGCAGAGTATCCTTCCCCATACATTCATATTGGGTTTTTCCATTTAAATTACTTTGGTTAATGGAAAGTGACAATGACACAAGTTAAGGCTTGAAATATGCTTTCATAGTAGGGCTTGTCCACTTAACCTTCTGCCATCACCATGAAAATATATGCCCCTTGGGAGTCCATTTACCTAAGGAGGGTTTGAGACACCTGCTGCACACCTAGTCCCAACCTGCAGCCTGGAGCCAAGTTTAGTCAGGGCAAGGCTAGATCAGCCAGTCCCTAGCCAACACAAAGGCATGTGAATGAGAAGACATGAATGCTGTTTTGAATTATTTGAGCTTTGGACTTTTATTCTATGGAATTATTATGGAACTAGTTGATTAATACACTCTGTATTTTCTCATGCCTAAACTCACTTCCTTTTTTAAACCCAGCTCAAATGCTACTTTATCTTTGTTGCTTTCTTGGATTTCTTTCTTCTGCAACTATTGTCTCTCTCCCATGAACTGCCCTAATTTATTATCTATACTTCTCTTTAAAAATTTATCTCCTTACCCTACCCTGCATTTTATTTTTTATTTAGGCTTTATTTCCCAACTGGACTATCCACTACTTGAGGGCAAGAATGATATGTGTTTAATCTATATCTGCCCCTTTCACAATGTTTGGCATGAAATATTCCATAGAGTTCTGCTTAGGTTCTTAAAAAATAATAGGCTTTGGAAGATGGGGGAATTAGCACTGAGTTCAAATATTTGCAATGACAAATATGAGAGGGAAAAACTAAAAACAGAATCCCATCACAAATATTAGAGTAATAAAAGTGAATAACTAAGGAAGTCATTATCCAAAAGTGCAGTAATAAGCATTAGGTATTTTATAGCCCTCCAGATTGGAGGGCCTCCTCTCTCCACTATTACCAGGCTAGGCCAAGGTGCCATCATCTCTTCTTAGACCACCACTTCAGGCTCTGCCTTTTCTCTCTACTTATACTCTAGAAATCTTGCAATTGCATCTGCAGAGGCATCTTTTCAAAATACGAATTAGATGCATTCATACCTGTGCCTATAACTCTTTATTGCACTGAGAATGAAATCCCATCTCCCCAGTTTGGCCTTCACTATCCATTCTCTCCCATCACTTCTATCTCCTCTTACACAATCTCATCCTCACCATACTCCAGTAACTCTGAACTTCTCTCTGGTTTTCAAACCTGTCAAGTTCAGACCTTATGGCCTTCACACTTGCTCTTTCCTCACCTAGTATGCTGTTTCCTCACCTGGTATGCTCTTCCTCCAGGCTTTTGCAGAGATGGCTTCCTCTTATCACTCGTTTCAGCTCCAGTGTCAACTCTTCAAGAGGGCTTCCCTGAACAGTCTAGGGTAAGTTGTCCCTGCTTTCCCCATAGGCCACTCTCTATCACACACCCCTCTTTATTCTCTTCATTGCACTTTTGAAGTTAGTATATTCATTTATTTGTTCACTCTCCAGACAATCAGAATGTGACCTACTGTCCTTCAGCTCATATACTTGAAACTGTTAAAGCTCAGTGGTTAAGAGATTTGGGTTTGACATTGGGCAATTTAAATATATTAGACAATTTCCTATACCTCCATTTCCTCATTCAAGAGTGAGGATAATAAAAAATACCACTTAATGGGGTTGTTATAAGTTAATATGGAAAAGGCAAGTAGAACTGTGTCAGGCAATAGTAAGCACCCTATAAATGCTCACCCTGATCATCACTGTTGTTGTTACCATTCACTGCTGTATCCTAGTGCCTAGGATATTACTGACCCCTGGGTCAACCCTCAATAAATATTTGTTGAGCGATGGACTGAATAAATAAAGGCTAAATGAATGAATGATTTGTCTATCAGATCCATTAATCTCATTTTGAGGTGAAAAATTAGTCTGATTCCATTTCCCATGACCTAGGCCAATTGTCTTATGAACATAAATTATATAAAAAGAGCAAATCTGAGACATTTCCTAAAATTTATTCAGGAAGCCAAAATATGGTCCAAACTGAAAACACAAAGGAAACCCAATTTCAGAGAATGAGAGAGAAGCTTCAGAACTTTCAGGTCCCAGGAGCTGACTAGGGCCGCCCCCTCATTACAGTGAGGATAGCTTGAATCAGAGCATCTTCCCAAAGTGGCCCAAAATCTTTTGGAAGATCATCAGCCTGACATCGTCAAGATCCTGATTCTGGAACACCCCTCAGGGCATCAGCCTCTTGTTTCAGTGCACTGATTTATGTTTATAATGATGGATGGGGAGGGTGTGGGTGACTAATCCACCCAAACCAAGTCTAGGCTTACTTTTCCTTGCTATCTTCACAAATAAACCTCCCTGAATGGCACTGCTTCTTAGTCCCCTAAGTTCCATTTATGACCATGAATACATTCCTGTTAATGCCAGACACGAAAACAATCCACCCAGATATAAACACCAATATGATTCATATTGCTTTGCAAGCAAGCTTCTGGCAGCAAAATCCAGTCCGGCTCCCCCTTGGCTAGTTCCATCTCCAACAGCAACACACAATTCAACACCTTTTCAAACTTTAAATGGTGACAGATACAGGCCAATAACCACAAAGGCAGACGAAAATTAAAAATGCATACTCAACAAATAATGGCTTACACTCGTATCTCCCTCCCCAAATTATTCTCACCCTCTATTATCTTATTAAAACAAACACAAACAGAACCACAAGCTGCCTTCTGTAATAAATCCCCAGGAGTGGGGGCGATATTAAAACTGCAATAACCTCAGGTTTGTGTCCCTTTTAATGTTTAGCTACCATAAAAACTTCATGAAGTTTTATTTCAAAATAATTTCCAATGTTTATTTGGAACTTTAAAAAAACAACAACTAATTGCCAGTGCTTGTAAACAGGAACCTGGTAAAAATTCACCGCTGCTGGCATCAGTACTGAGTGCAGCCTGGCCTCACGATAACTCAGAGTTATAGGGCTCTGAACAAAGCCCGGAAGCTAAGCAGGGTAGCTGCATTTCTAGTACCTCACAGTGACGGCAGGGGAAGGGACAGCACAGTTCACACACAGACGTGCGAGATGATTACAAGCGCTGCTGTCACCTTTGCAGTTTCATTATTTGGATTAAGGGGAAGAGACTTGAACTGCAGCCTGACCTGACTGAGCTGGGCCTAGAAAATCGCCACATCTTGTCAGTCTTTCCTACGGCGATTTGCTTCATGACCACAAGCAAATCACTCACTTCTCCCTCTCCCGTTCCCATTTCACCTAACAAAGAAGGCGAAATAACATAAATACTGTCTGTGGCCAACCACGATTTTAAATCTTTATCGTTTTCTGACTGCCTCATATATACCATAATTAACAAGCAAAAAGATGCACCATTTTACGGAATTATTTTTGAGGGTATTTCTAGAATTTTGTAGAAGGACAAGCCCTGAAGTGCTAGGTTCTAATACTAGTCCTGCCATATAGACTCAGGTAAGTACCTTAACCTACAGGCAGCTTGGTTTGCTCCTCTCTGAAAAAGTAAATTTTAAGTAATAATCCCTGCCTCTTCTTCCAGAGCTTCTGTGATGATTATATAAGGTTATGCATATGAAAGCACTTTGAAAAAGAGTATTATGAAAATGTGAGAGTAGCAGGAGCCCAACCAAAATTCCAAAGTGCACCTTGATCTCTCTTGATTGTGATGTTACAAGATCCAAGCTTCTATTTCCCAAATCACAAAATATCACTGCACAAAAAAAATGGTTTTGTCCTTTAGAAACTGCTCCTACTTCAAACCCGTAACCAAGAATGTGTGTTTTCTTTTGCCTCTCACAAAATGCATAATAAAAACTAGTCCAGCCTCTGGAGAATATGCAGTTATCAAAAATCAAAATGAAAACTCAAAGGAAAATGAAAGAAATAGCAACATTTCCCATCAGCAGGTAAATAAGTCTTTGATAAATCAAAATTGGGAACAACTGTCTGAAGAAGGAAGCTTCTAGCAGGCATTGTTCTCAGTAAGCAAGAAAGCAGATGCCACCCCACATTTTGTGAAATATTTATGATTCAGCCACACACCCTTTTGGGGGAGCAAATTGATGACTGCTCTACCCAACATGATCACCTGGGGTATGCCAAGCACAGCCGCGATCAATCAAGCTGACGTGATTTGTTTTGCCTCATTCAGAGGCTGCCTCCTCTCCAGTCCAACATCCAAGATGGAGAGAATGAAAAAGATAGAGTAGCCAAGGCTTCTCCAATCACCTTTCTTTTCAATGTGAAGAGTTATAGTGTTTGGAGGTGCTGCTCTTTGATACAGAAGGGTTTTGTTTCTCTTCAAACTGGCCAAACAAATGGGAGACCATGTTGATCTCACTGTGGTCGAGTGTCACTCAATGCAAATTTACGACTATGCACATGACGTTATGTCACACAGTAAAGTTCCATTTTGTATGAGATTTTAAAACATAGTGCCCCAAAGTAGGTTAATGACAGAAGTTAATGGCCAGAATGGATGGAATTGCTAAAATAAATTTAAGTACACAACCAGATTGGAATTAATTTACTCTGTAGGTTACAGAGAACTGGATGATTATTCAGAAACATATTGAGCATCTACGGAGTCCGGGGCAATGTACTATGCAAAGATGTTTCCTTCCCTCAAAGGGGTCTCAGATTCAGGGAAGGAAATGATTGAAATGTAGTGAGGGCTAAAATACAGATATGTGTCAAGTGTTTCAAGGTCACAGAAGATAGATTAACTGCATAGGAAGGAGACAATGAAGACTTCAGCAGGTGATGGTTAAACTGGAGCTTAAACTCTGAGGTTGCTTCCTGGACAGAGGTGATAGCACCTACAAAGGCGTGGAGGTGTGACTGAGCACAGGCTGTTCTTGATGAGGAGAAAATAATTTCAATAGGGAAGAGTGACAATTAGGCTATGTTGGGTCAGGTGAAGGACTTGTTAGTGGTGTAAGAAAATTTAAACTTTCTCCTCTAGACTAGAAAGCAGCAAACTATGCCCCACAGGCCATATTCAGCCCACTACCTATTTTTGTAAAGTTTTATTAGAACACAGCCATATTCATTCATTTATGTATTGTCTACGGCTGATTTCTTTCTACAAGAGCTGAGCTGAGTAGTTGTGACAGAAATCATATGACCGGCAAAGCCTAAAATATTTACTATCTGGCCCTTTATCAGAAAAGACATTTGCTTTAGGCAATGGGAAGCTATTAGATTCTAAAGTGGAATGATCAGTCAGCAGGGTAGCGGAATGAGCTAAAAGTCAGAGAAACCAGAGACTATTTCAGTAGCCCAGACAAGAGATAAACAGGATCTAAACCCTTGTACATCCACAAGGGTTTGTGGTCCACAGACCAGTGATAGCAGTACCACCTAGATGTCTGTTAGAAATGTGGATTCTCAGGCCCCACTACAGACCTACAGATCCCCAAGTGATTCCTATAACAGATCAAAGTTTGATAAACCCTGATCTCAACTACAAATATGGCTACAGGTGTAGGGAGTAAGGACAGATTTCAAAGATATTTAGGAGGTAGACTTGGTGATTGCTGATTAACAGGATGAATTTGTTGGGTAGGGGTGGGGAAGAAATTGAGGATGATTCCAACATTTTCATTTTGGACAACTGGGTAGATGACAATGATGTCACTAGGACACAAGAACAAAAGTCAGTTTCTGGTGGAAAGATTGGGAGTTAGATTTTGGGATTTATTACAACTGAGATGCTAAAAATTCATCTAGAGAGCAACTGGAAATACAGGTTTGGGGCTTTTACAAAACAAGAGGGCTGGAAATGTATTTTGGGGAGTCCTTAGAATACAGTAGTAGCTGAAGCCATGTTGATATAGTAATTTGCCCAGGGAAAATGGAAAGAGTGAGAACAGAAGAGGGGTAAGGAATGAACCTGGTAAACAAATACCTAAGACATCAGCAGAAGGAGGAGAGTTTATGAAGAAGGCCAACAAAATATGGTCACAGATAAAAGACTTACTAAGAGGAGATATTGCTTTATTCCAAAGTGATCAAACTTTATCTGGGTTCTGTGTCCTGTTCAGAGAACAAAGAAAACTATGTTTCAAAGCCCTAAACAATCTTTAACAACTCCATGTCATCTACATGACAAAGTGGCCTGGAAAATCTTCCATGATTGGATCCCAAACTCATTTCTTACTACAGTTTCTCGGGAATCCTCTGTTCCAACCAGCATGAAGTAGGCACTGGGCACACCTTGCATTCTCCTGCCTTTACTCAAACTGTATCTTCATCCCAACCAACCCTCACCTTCTTCCTCTTAAAGTCCTTCCAATTCTTCAGGATCCTTCTCCCTTCCTACCCCATCCATAGGATGTAATCAGTCTCCCCCTTTTTCTGATCACTGATTGTAATCAATCTCCCCCTTTCCTGTCTTTCAATCTCACCTAACTTGTGTACTAGATAATAGCTCTACTTTAATCTGACTTTTTTCTAGATTTAGTTCTGAGGATGCTCATTTCCACAATGGATGGATCATATATTCTTGTGGGATAGGCCATGTCTTAGTCAACTTCGTTCATCCTCTACAGAAGGTAAGAGATCATTATGATGAACAAAAAGGAAGTGCACCATCTCATTAGGAAAAATTGTTCCCAAAGACAGGACCCCCATTTAGGAAGAACCCCATGACATTTTAGTTATTTCAGTTGCACTGGTTCTTCCTTAGGCTAGTTATAGGATTTGTTTTTATTTCTAGGAAAGCACTAAGAAGGACTAGCAGATACCATCCTACCCATCCTCCATCATGAAGGCACCATCATGAAGGATTATCCTTTAGGGAGCCTGACCCTAGAGCTGTCTGCCCTGTCACAATCATCTCTCTAGGAAGGGATGACTCCACCACCTCATGCCTGTCATTCGTTCCCAGCTGAAATAACCTCAAATGTCAGAAATATTCTTGCTCAAAGATCTTCACACTTAGATATTTTTTCACCTTGTCAGTACAAATGTTTGTTCATCAAAAACAGTGGATAAGTTGTTACAGTTTCTCATGTTTTGAGCTTTCTCTTCCTTAGGGCAACGAAAGGGGTCAGCCTGTTAAAAATGGACTTTTAAACCCTGTGTCTTCAACAGGATATATGGTTAATGTACTTCGTGAGAAATTTATGCAATAAAAGGAAAAGGGAAAAATACTCACTCGTAACAAGAAAACTTCATTATGAAATTTTCCCCCAAAGCAAGTCATCTAGTGAAAGGCTTTATGACTAAAGATTTGTGTGGGAACATGGAAATTATAGGGCAAAAAAATTATGTAGAAGTTGACAACTGAAATTGCAAAGTCTGCAAAATATGTCCTTTTTAGTATAACACTCCCAGCAGAGAGAAAATAAAACCTCAAATGTGAGAAAGCACTCTCAAACTATTTATTTCTATTCCTTTAATAATCTGCAGCCTGTGATATATTACTATCACAATTTGGTTGAACATATATATGAGATAGTAAATGGCAATAGAACTGCCCTCATTATAAGCATAGATGCAAAATCACTAGGCCAGTAAAGCTGGATTATGGTCCAAAATGTTTAAACTTTCAATATTTTTTATTTACAGCAGATTATGTAGCTTACACACTGATCTCCAAATCAAATGCATGAATATGTAAATATGTACATAGTCTAAAAAAAAGAGGAAAAGTTGAGGAAATTGTATTAGTTATTTATTCTTGGGGTCAAAATAGCTGTGTGACTTTGGTCAAGTTAATTAACTTCTCTATGTCTCAGTTTTCTCATAAATAAAAAATGAGGATAAAATAGCATCCACATCATTAGGTTGTCATGAAAATTAAAAGTTAATACATATATTGGGAAGTGCATTTGGCTCAACTGATAGAGCGTCTGCCTACCATATGGGAGGTCCGGGGTTCAAACCCAGGGCCTCCTGACCCATGTGGTGAGCTGGCCCACGTGCAGTGCTGATGCGTGAAGGAGTGCTGTGCCACACAGGGGTGGCCCCCACATAGGGGAGCCCCACATGCAAGGAGTGAGCCCTGCATGGAGAGCCACCTGCACGAAAAAAGCACAGCCTGCCCAGGAGTGGCGCCACACACACAGAGAGCTGACACATCAAGCTGATGCAACAACAACAACAAAAAGAGACACAGATTCCCTTTGCCACTGACATGAAAGCAAGCAGACGCGGAAGAACACACAGGAAATGGACACAGAGCAGACACCGGGGCGTGGGGTGGGAAATAAAAAATAAATAAATCTTTTTTAAAAAGTTAATACATATAAACCAATTAATAAGATTAGACCATAATATGCATTTGATAATGTTGGCTTATTCAATAGGGAAATGGGGCAAGATGACAAGTTCAAGTAACACTTTTCTATTTTGGCTTCTGCACCCATTATAATTAAAGACAGAAGAGGGCTCTGACCCCCTAAATTTCCTCATTGTATCTTCCCTCTGTAAATAGTGGCCAATGCCATATTTTAATAATAATTTATATATCAAAGCATTCACATTTAATTTCCAAGAAAAGAAAATATGCATCACTATTCTCAAGGTGTGAAAATATCAAGTCAACAACTTCTCTGTTGCTGAGGCAGTAAAGCTCTCTACAATGTAGAGATAATAACAGATTCAGGAAAGGTTCCTAACCTTTGAGGCTGACATCCAGGAAAACAGCCATGCCCTTTCCTCAACAGGCCCCTTGGCAGTTCTGAGTGGACAGCTCAGAGGTCCAAGCCAGGGCACAGCTCTGCAGTTCCCAATTACTGCTTTTCATTATTTGTCATCATTATATGATATCATATTAAGATTTTCTTAATGCAGGTAATTTTTATCATAGAGTGCAAATTATATTATAAATGACAATAAAATATGTGCCATGTATAAAGAAGTAAGTATATGTACAGCTATTTGTTTTATAATACCTTAAATTTCAGTATTATCCACTCACATAAAATAAAATAAAAATAAAATAAAATAAAATGAAGCTCGACTCCCTTCTTGTCATTATACTAACAGAAATATATATTTCTATGAGGTTCAAAAGAGGGTGATACTAAAAATAAAATAGGCCTTGGAGTGCGATATGAACTTTTTCTGAAGGTTTTTTTTTTTTTTGTTATAGTATTTATAAATCACAAAACTAACATATCCTTATGGCAAAAAGTATAACTAGAAATAGAAAAAGGAAAAAAGTTAATCATTAACTCCCAAGCATCTTCATTTTCATATCTCCCCAAGTTAACCCTATTAAACATCTGCTAAATATTCTGCCACATGCTCAATAAAATAGACAAATGTATATACACATATTTGCAAAAGTGTTTGATGTTTGTTTTACAAAAGTGATCATATAATATACATGCTACTATGAAACTGATTTTCCTCACTTAATAAAACATCATGGATATCCTTCACGGCCATTAGGTACAGATCTAACTCATTTTTAACAACTGCTTAATATTCTATATTATGGATGTCTCACAAATTACTTCCCTATTTATTAGCATTCAGTTTTGTTCCCAGTATGTTTAAACCACTACAAAAAAGTTGTATATTTCTGTACTGATATTTTCAAGGGGTGATTGCTCAGCAACAGGAGAGCTGGGTTTATTTTTAATGGATATCGTCAGATTCTTCCTACCAGCAATGTATGTGTGTGCTTGCTTCTTACCAAGGTGTTATCATGTCTTTTAATTTTTGCTTTTCTGATGGGCGAAAAAGGTATCTCATTGTTAATTTAATTTGTATTTCCCAATGTGAAATTTTAGTGCTGAGCTACTATTACCACCGAGCAAAATTTTACTGTATTTCTCAATAGTTTCTCAACTCCTGCACTATTGATATTTGGGAGCACATAACTTTTTGTTGTGGGGCTATCCTGTACCTTGTAGGAGATGTAGAAGCATCCCTAATCACTACTTACTTGCTGCCAGCAGCACAATCACCTCCATTTGTTTTAACTAAAAATGTCTCCAGTCATTGCCAGAATCACCCCAGTTGAAAAACTCTGCTCTATATGCTTAATTAGAAAGATTTTGGTTTTTGAATTCACTTATTAAATTTAATAAACAACGAAGTTCCAGAAATTACCTCAGATGTTTTTCAGAATGAACAGATTTAAAAACTTGTTCAGTAGTCTGAAAATATGAGCGAGTACATGACACCAATGAGTTCCTCTCTTGGCACAATTACGTAAAACTCCAGCAAGTCTGAGGGCAGAGCCTTCTGATAGACAGAAAAGAAATTATTCAAAACCTGGACGTAATACCTACTTTAAGTTCAAAATCAACATACAGATATTTCATTTCATTAAGACTCCGCTTATGACTTATAAACAGGTAAAGAGAAAATGAGTCATTAAATACTTAAATATCTATTCACTGTGCCAAAAATCTCAAGTAGGCACGTTTCCTTTACTTATTCCTCTCATTTTTTTCAATATTTTGACTTACTTTGGATTTCCTAATCCAATGTAGACAAATGCTTTTCTTAGAATTTCCTATACTTGGTGAAAGGTTTTCTCTTCTATGATGAAATTCAATTCCAAAGTATTTCTACCATTTCTCATTCTCTTAGGCCAAAAAGTACACAAATTACTTTTCTCAAGAAAAAAAAATTACATTATAATTACTTTTAATACAGAACAATTTCACCCATCCTCAGAAGAGAAATATGCCAAGAACAGAAAGCTAAATTAGAAAAGTTTAATTGAAATCCAGTACCAAAAGCAAGAACTAATAAAACAATTAGCTATCTTCACCTATTCTTAACAATAGGTTGAAGGCTACCTTATTTATAACAGTGATAACACAAGACTGCATAGAAACACACAGAAAGCTTCTTTGCAAAGAAACTGACCTTTATCAATTTATTCCAGGAGTAATTTTCTGGCTTTAATTAGGGTTCACTATTCCATTCTGAGAAATTCATAAATAATAATAAAAGGCGACTAGCCATTCCCAGCTGGTTTCAAGGTTGCAATTCTCCATAGTGGCAAAGGGGGATGGTTTTAAAAAAGGCAAAATGCCAGTCATGAGATCTATCTGACCATTGATGAAAAACTGAGAACAGCACTACAGCAAATCAATCAACAATGCAAAGAGCTGACTGAGAATGCCAAACATAGAAACCTGCCTTTCATTGCAGGGTACAGGCTTTTGTGATAAAATCGCATGGCCTGATGAAATCTCTCTGCATTGTCAGGGCACTAGCTTCCAGCATATACTATCCTTAGCTAAGTCTATTTTAGAAATTTTATGTTGTTTGCGCTTAAAAACTATTTGCAAAGTTTATTTTTGAAAGAGAAATTAAAATTGCCTTACCTATGGTTATGACCACCCTCTAACCACAAAGAATTTTTTTCAAATGCCTAAGAATGTGTTAACTGAACAGTTTGCATATGAGTTGATCAGTCAGTTAATGGCTTATATTTTCATCTTGTTTTAGCTCATTACCAGTTATTCAGGTAGCTGTGTTTAATTATTTGAGTCCAAAAACAAATTGAGAAATAAAACTCTCAACTAATGCTAATTGGTTTCCAATTATATGTATTTCTAAAAATCTGTATAAGTCACTAGATTAAATAACAGGCAATAGGTGGCATTCTTCCAATTATACCACCTCCGGCACAAACTCCATTATACAGAAGCAAGCTGAATTATGGTTAATTTATTAATGACTTGGTACAGCAGATAATGAGGTTGTCTATACTGAAGCCACTTAAATTCGGTTACGTAATCAGAGTTCGGATACTTCAAAAAAATGAAACCAACTTCTTAGCTAAGAGAACTCACAATAAAAAATGTGGAAGAGGAAATAATCAGGCAAGTAGTGACTGGTCCGCCCTCCAAAGTCCTTGAGACAATCACACAGCTTTGGGCAATAGCCTAACCGCCATTGCTATCTACTGTCATCTACTTTAGATATGCTTATCAAGGTCCAGCACAACTGGAGATCTGATGCCATCATCCTAAGTGGTGGACCAAAGCTATTAGATCAGAGGGGCTCCTTTAAAGGATATAAATTTCCTTAAGGAGGGCCGGGGTGGAGGCTTGTTGACTTTTTGTGGCCAACTCTGTTTTTTCTACCTCTAATACCTATAATCCAGACCCAGGAACATACAAAGTGTCTACTGTCATGAGGAAAATGAGTATTAAGCAGGTTTACATTGTTTGCTTTGTAGAAATGTTATTACTATTACCGTATAAATTGTGGTCTATCTGCGAACATTTAAATGGATTCTTAATGTATTTTATGAATAAAGAGAAATCGCGATGTAAAAAAATTGCGTGTGTGGATCAAGAAGTCATGGAGAAAGATGAACATATATGTTATATATTTTTTGCCAGTTCCAGATTTAAATATTTAATTAAGCTAAAAGTCTGATTTTAACCTCAACCATGTCATTCTGAGTCTCATCACCCCATAGATTGTCTTCATAGGTCATATACAATTGTAAATAGCTAATTGTGTAATTCTGTTTAATGTCTGCATACCTCCAAGAACACACAAGCTCTTTGTGGTCACAGACTGAGCCTGACTTAGTTACGATTAGCACAGTGCCTGACGTGTAGTAGGAAATCAGTGCGAATTAACTTTTTGTGACATATGCATATCAAAACAGTGTATAAAACATAAGTGTATAGTTTGACAAATGAAGTAACATCTATTTTATACCATCCACCTTCAGAAAAAGAATATCACCACTGCTCCAGAAGCCCCTTCTGTGTGTGTCTTCCCTATCACAGCCTCCTCCACCGCATTAGGGGAAAGTGCTTTTCTGTTCATTTTTACAACCTATGCATGCATCTCAGGCAATGCTGACTGAAAAATATCATTAGGAAATTAATCATTTTGTTTGTGTGTAGCTCTGTTCATATAGTTACTTTACAATATTTACAATTATTTTAGTTTATCATAGTTATTGTCAACCATTGACCCCTTCTCCATGCCACACCATGTGCTGAGTATTAATCCTAAAATGAAAGTGTCATTATCTCTATTATACAAATGTAGAAACTGAGGCACAAGAAACTAAACCAAATACAGAGACTTATGTGTAAGAGATGGTTGACTCAAGAATGCAAGGAACCCCAGTGCTCATAACCATTACCTGGGTTGCCAGATAAAATAAATTTTTGTTTTTAGTATAAATATATCCTAAATATTTCATGGGACAAACTTAAACTAAAAATATATTCTTTATTTGAAATTCAGATTTTACTGGCTATCCTGCATTTTCATTTGCTAAACTCCTCAACCCCACCACTACACTATGCTGTCATCCCACCTATAAATGAATTATTATACCTTGTCCCAACTACTGTCCATCCAACTATCATAGCACCTCAAGTGTCTTCTTTGTATAAGTTGTCAAATTGTAACTCATTATTTGTGAAATTATTTCATTATGTTTACTTTTCCTCAATTAGAATGTAAGCACATGAGGGCAGGAAATATATCAGTCTTTGTTCACTACCTAGCACTAAAAGTTTGCTATATAGTGAGGATTTAATACACACACACAAATACACATTTATATATAGACATACACATATCCATATATGTCCATATATCCATGTTATATATAACATAAACACACATATATTTAATACAGAAAGTTTCAAATCACAAAATAGTAGAGAAAATGGTATAACAAGACAATGGAATAACAAGCCTCCATGTGTCCACCACTCAGTTTAAAGTTACATTTTATGACCATCTTGTTTCATCTAAACACCTACCCAGCTTCTCTTTCATCTTAAGATTTTTTTGAAATAAATCCCAGAAATCATTTGATTACTCCCATAAACATTTCATCACATATTTCTAAAACAAAAGGATTATTTAAAAATAAAAACACAATATATTATCCCACCAAAACATGAACAATAATTCTTTAATAGTATTAAATATGGTGTTCAGTTAGCCTTGATTACCTCTTTCCATTTTATACTTTGTTTGATAAATGTTTCTGAACACACAAATTAATTAAGACCATTAAAATATCTAAAAATTGAATATATCTTCAACAATACTTGAACAGAATTAACATCATTAATTTACAATTTAAGAAACCAATAAAAATGGACTTCAATTAGATTCCATTTACCTTCATTTTTATAAAAGATACTAAAACAAATAAGGATGAAAATAGGAGATATTGGTGTGGCACCATCCTTAAATGAAAATGGGCTTTAATCTCTGATGTGAGGAATCTTCATAGTCTCTGTATAGATTGTAGAGTCCTTTCTGCAGTCTCTTCAGTTAAAATGCTCTTGAAGAGAACAGATGTAACTGAAGCAGTTGGGTGCCTGCCTCCCACATGGTAGGTCCCAGGTTTGGTTCCCAATGCCTCCTAAAGATGAGCAGATGCAATGAACTGACAGAATACACAAACACATGAGCAGAGACAATAAACAGACAACAAGCAGACAGATGAGGGAACCTTCTTGGGGAGGGGGATGGAAATGATGATTCATGTTGAAAAAGTCTGAAACTACTTGAGAATCCAATGATATGTAAAATATAAAATAAAATAATTTTTATATAAGACTCTCTCTTTTAAAAAAATGCTCTTGAAATGTCCATTTCTGTTCACAACAGAATAATTAGCCCTCCTGCCATAAAGAACTTTAATACCAAGGTGGGGGAATATACATACATACATACATACATACATACATATATATATATGTATATGTATATTTCAAGCATTGAACCTCAGACCTGTGAGCCTGGAGAAAAGAGAAACAAATAAGGTCAGCCCCACAAACACCCTGCTTATCTGCCTGGAGAAGCTTTCCACTCTGTGGTAGGAGGAGGGAGAGCTCAAACAAAAGCACAGTGATCTTGTTCAGCTGAGGAAACATATCCAGAACTACTGAGGCAGCTGGAATTTGCCCTGCAGGTAACTAAGAGGTTGGAACTCTGAAGAAAATTAGTTCCAAAAATTTGCATTAAGGTCCCTTTGAGTTGATTGAAGACTAAACTGCATATGCAGGGTGAGACTCCAGAGGGCTGGGCAAAGGGCATCAACTTGGAAAGGACAAGTACCCTATAGCCCTATATCAATAAAGAAACTGAATGTTTAAGTAATAATCTTTCCATAGAGTAAAATCTAAGCCTGAATGGAGTAATCAAATGGATTCCATGAAACATTTAAGGAAGAAATAGTACCAATTTGACAAAAATCTTTCAGAAATTGGAGGAAGAAGAAACCCATAACAACTCATTCTATGAAGCCAGAATTACACTAATTCCAAAATCTTACAAAGACATTGCAAGAAAACAGCAATGCAAACCAATTTCCTTCATGAACAAGGAAGTAAAGTTCATTAGCAAAATATTAGCAATTTGAATCCAGCAATATACAACAAGGGTAAAAGGCAATGGCAATGTTTGCCTCACTTTCCCAAGTTTCCCACTTTCCCACCACACAATGGGTGGGTTTAACAATAGGAATTTATTGGCTCACAGTTTCAGAGGATAGAAGGCTTGCTTTCTCCCAGAGTTAGTAGCATCTGGTTGGCGGGCAATCCTCAGATTCCTTGGTATTTTGATTTGCCAAAGGGCTGCTGATGCAAAGTGTCAGAAATGGGGATTTATTTGGGGTAAACACTGGTTCCAAGGTTGTGAAAAGTCCAACTTAATGCACCATAAGAGATGATTTCTCACAAAAGTTAGCTACCATGTATTGAAGCAAGATAGCTGCCAGTCTCTCTCTCCCAAGGTCCCTGCCTTCCCCTCCAGAACCTCCTGGCATGTAGATAAAGATTATGAAAGTGTAACTGGGGTACATAATTCAACCACCATGATCAAAGGGTTTGTCATCTGAAAACAAGATTGAACCAGCATTTGAAAATCAGTCATTGTAATTCACAACATTAAGAAAATAAAACATACCTAAACCAGATAAAGATACTACACAAAGGAGAAAATTATAGACCAATATCTCTAATAAATATAGATGCAAAAATCCTCAATAAATACTTGGAAAGCAAATCCAAAAACTCATTAAAATAATTATACTCTACAATTAAGTGGGTTTTACCTCAGGTATGCAAGGAAGGTCCAACACAAGAAAATCAATTAGGGTAAAAAACCACATTAATAAATTGAAGAAGAAAAATCACCTGATCTTTTCAGTAGATGCAGAAAAGGCATATGACAAAATATAGCATCTTTTCTTGATAAAAACACTCCAAAAATAGGAATAGAAGGATGCTTTCTCAATATAGTGCAGCGCATATATGAAAAACCTACAGGAAGCATTGTACTCAATGGTGAAGGACTGAAAGCTTTCCTGTGGGGATCAGGAACAAGACAAGGATGTCACTCTCACCACTGTTATTCAATACTGTGCTAGAAGTTCTAACTAGATCAATTAGGCTAGAAAAAGAAAGGAAGAAGTAAAACTTTCACTATTTGCTGATGATATGATCCTATATCTAGAAATCCTGAAAAATCCACCCACAAAACTACTAGAACTAATAAACGAGTTCAGCAAAGTGGCAGGATACAACATTAATTCACCAAAATAATAGCATTTCTGTACACTACTGATTAGCAATCTGAAGAGGTAATCAGAAAAAAAATTTCCACTTATAATAGCAACTGAAAGGATCAAATATTTAGGAATAAACATAACCAAGGACATAAAGGTACTGTATTCAGAAAACTACAAAACTTTGCTAAAAGAAACCAAAGAAACTTAAATAAATGGAAGGATATTGCATGTTCATGGATTGGAAACTAAATATCATTAAAATGTCAATTCTACCCAAACTGATTTACAGATTCAATGCAATCCCAATTAACATCCCAACAGTCTTTTTTGCAGAAATCAAAAAGCCAGTAATCAAATTTATTTGGAAGGGTAAAGAGCCCCAAAGAGCCAAAAATGTCTTACAAAAGAAGAATGAAGTTGGAGGACTCTCATTTCCTGATTTTAAAGCACATTACTTAGCTACAGTGGTAAATAAACAAACAAACAAACAAAAGCAGGGAACTGACATAAAGACAGATTCAACAAAGGGACCAAATCAAGAACTCAAAAATGGACCCTCATATCTATGGTCAAGTGATTTTTTTTATTATCTTTTTTTTTAAAAAAGATACATAGATTACACAAAATGTTACATTAAAAAATATAAGAGGTTCCCAAATACCCCACTCCCCACACCCCCCCCAATCCCTCCACATCAACAACCTCTTTCATCAGTGTGGTACATTCATTGCATTTGATGAATACATTTTGATGCACTGCTACACAGCATGGATTATAATTTATGTTGTAGTTTACACTCTCTCCCAGTCCCTTCAGTGGGTTATGGCAGGATATATAATGTCCAGCATCTGTCCCTGCAATATCATTCAGGACAACTCCAAGTTCCAAAAATGCCCCCATATCACACCCCTCCTTCCCTCTCCCTGACCTCAGCAACACCCATGGCCATGGTCTCCACATTAATATTATTTCTTCCATTGCCAGAGTAACAAAAATTCCATAGTAGAATACCAGTAAATCCACTCTAATCCATATTTCATTCCTCCATCATGAGGACCCTGGGATGGTGATGCCCACTCCACCTCTAAATCAAGAGGGAGCTTAGATCCAACATGGCTGATGGATGGGATTCTCCTGCTTGCAGTTGTAGACTCTCT
This sequence comes from Dasypus novemcinctus, assembly GCF_030445035.2. Classification (NCBI taxonomy): domain Eukaryota; kingdom Metazoa; phylum Chordata; class Mammalia; order Cingulata; family Dasypodidae; genus Dasypus; species Dasypus novemcinctus. Next base: position 81,279,670 of record NC_080684.1, on the reverse strand, counting down.
TGGTTCCCTGGTGTGGTGGTTGACCATCCTCACCTCCCTGTTAGCTGACCTGGGTAAGTCCAAAGAACTGGAGAGTAGGATTTGCAACTCTCCTGAGGCTCAGGGTCCAACTGGCACAGGGACAATCCAGAGATTTAAGCCTCCTGAGTATACACCAACCCCAGTGTCAACCACAGTTTCAGTAAAAGTGACAGAAGAGGCATGTGTAGAGAAGTCACATCTGAGTCCAACTCCATCACATTCAGGAGCATAAATTCCAAAGTAGGGCCCACTGACAAGGCACTGAACTCCAGAGCCATCTGCCATGACTGTAGGACCTGGGTGTCTCCATAGCCTTCAGGAGTGCCACTACCTGGGATTGTATCTACTTTGGCTGTCCCTGAGATCCTGCTGAGATGTCTGTAAACACAACCCCTCTGATGACCTCCCAACTCATTTTGAAGTCTCTTAGCCATATAAACTCATTTTTCTTTACCATTTCTCCCTTTTATTCAAGGTCTTTTTCTAGCTGCATCTCCAGCTGGTGCTTGGTAGTAATCCCTTGGTGCCAGGGAGGCTCATCCCCAGGAGTCATGTTCCATGCCGAGGGGAAAGGGAATGCATATGCTCAGTTTGGCCTTAAGAGTGGCCACATTTGAGCAACATGGAAGCTCTCCGGAGGTAACTCCTAGGCATCCTGCAGCTCTAGGTCTAGTTGAAATTTCAAGCACACAGGCTCATAAGCATAGTCATTAGTATCAAGGGCCCAACATTGGACCATCCTTCTTCACTGGTCTTTGCCCTTGCACTTGGAGAATTGCTGCTGTTCCATTGGGTAATGCGACAGAGCTCCCCAGGATGGAAACTCAGCACTCTTTCAGTTGTGTGAAACTCTACCCACTATGTCAATACCCAATGAACACCTGAACATATCTACATATCCTATGCATGACCTGAAGAATTCCCTCCCACCCATGCTTCTGCTGTCAATGACACCCCACACCAATACTCCCTCCCTGCTAGAGTTGAACCCCTCTGTGATCCAAAACTTCTTCAAAAATGAAACCTAATATATTGCCAAATTCAATTACTAGGAAAATGAAATATTAATGATAGGTTTAAAGACTAGAAATAAAATACGTAATAGTTTAGAAAAACTAAAATAAAGTAAAAAATAAATTGGGGTATTAAAAAATGAAAAATATCATTTAATTTTTTTTCTACATTTTTGCCTTTCATCACTGTATTAGGTGTTGCCCTTTGTGTACAGTGGCAAGGTAATCTCTTCCATTTCTTCCTCAGGGTCTGTGTTCTTTTATTCTTCTTCTTTATTTTTTTAAAAAATGTTACATTCAAAAAATATGAGGTCCCCATATACCTCCCACCCCCCTCACCCCACTCCTCCCACATCAACAACCTCTTTCATCATCGTGGCACTTCATTGCATTTGGTGAATACATTTTGGAGCACTGCTGCACCACATGGATAGTGGTTTACACTGTAGTTTACACTCTCCCCCAGTCCACCCAGTAGGCCATGGCAGGACCTACAATGTCCAGCATCTGTCCCTGCAGCACCACCCAGGACAAATCCAAGTCCTGAAAATGCCCCCAGATCATATCTCTTCTTCCCTCTCTCTACCCTCAGCAGCTACCGTGGCCACTTTCTCCAGGTCAATGCTACAATTTCTTCTATAACTAATCACAATAGTTCCATAGTAGAATATCAGTAAGTCCACTCTAATCCATACTCTTCCTCCAGCTTGTGGACCCTCAGACGGTTATGTCCACTCCCCCTCTATATCAAGAGGGGGCTTAGATTCCACATGGATGATGTATGCAATTCTCCTGCTTGCAGTTGTAGGCACTCTTGGCTCCCTGGTGTGGTGCTTGACCTTCTTCACCTCCCTGTTAGCTGGCCAGGGTAAGCCCAATAAACCAGACAGTAGGAGTTGCAAGTCTGCTGAGGGTCAGGGCCACTATTAAAAAGTAGGAAACCTGTAATGTTAGAGAGGATGTGGAGAGATAGAAATACTTGCTCGTGTCTGGTGGGAAAGTATAATGGTACAGTCACTGTGGAGGACTATTTCACAGTTCCTAAGGAAGTTGAATATAGACTTGCCATGTGGCAACACCACTATTAGGTATATATCCAGAAGAACTGAGAGTAGAGACATGGACAGACATCTGCACACTGATGTTCATTGTGGCATTATTCACAATTGCCAAAAAATGGAAATAACCCAGGTGTCCATCAACTGATGAATGGATAAACAAATTGTAGTGTATACACACCTTGGAATATTATGCAGCGGTAAGAAGAAATGAAGTCTATGACCACATGGATGAATCTGGAGAACATTATGTTGAGTGAAGCAAGCCAGACACAAAAGGACAAAGACTGTATGATACTGCAATTATGAACTAAATATATTGGGTCAACTCACGGAGTTAATAATCAGAATATAATTCATCAGAAAAATAGCATGAGGGTATAGAATGGAAAGCTGAGGGTTAATCTGTGCAAAATTGTTATAAAAGTTGTTTGTAATTCTTTGGAAATGAATAGAAATGATGAAAGCACATCATAGTACTTGTAACTAGCAGAGCTATTATGTGGATTTGACAGTGGTTAAAAGGGAAAGTCTAAAGTAATGTATATTACCAGAATGAAAGCTAAAAAAAATGTAACGTGGGACTGTATAACACAGGAACCCTCATGTAAAAAATGAATATTGGTGATATTGCACATATAAGAATGTTTTTACAAAATATAAATACAAATAAACTAGAGAGATGGAAACAGAATAGCAGTTCCATATGGCAGGAGAAGCATAGAAAGATTGAGAGGTGATAAGTTTAAAAATTTTTTTAAATTTCCATTATTATTGGAATAATGAAAATGCTCTAATAATGACTGAAGTGATGAATGCACAACTATGTGATTATACCAAATATTGATTGTTCACATGGTTGGATTTATGCTTTATTAATATGTATCAATAAAATTGATTTTTTAAAAAAAGAGAATAAAAAAGGAAAATATAATGATCTAAATAGACACAGAAAAACACTGGATAAATTTCAGCACCCATTTGTGATAAAACTCTCTGTACATTAGGAATAGAAGGAAACTTCCTCAACACAATAAAGAGGATCTACAGAAAATCTACTGCTAATATCATGTAAAGTAGTAAGGGACTAAATATTTTCCATCTAATATCAAGAACAAAGTAAAATTTACCACATCTATTCAATATTGTTTGAAAAGTAAGAAATAAAATTATCAGAAACTAGTCCAACAATTTCTCATAAATTTAAATGTATACTTGCCCTATGGCTCAGCAATTCTTATCCTATTTACTCAAGAGAAATAAAAATATATACACAAAAAGAGTACAAAAATGTTCATAGTAGCTTTTTCAAAATAGCCCCAAACTGGAACAATCCAAATATTCAACAACAGAAGAATAGATAAGCTTATTGTGGTATATTCAAGATATGGGATACCATGCAGGAATAAAAGGGAATACTACTAATACAACAAAATGGATGAACCTCAGAAACATGAGGCAATGTGAAAGAAAGAGACAGACACAAAGAGTATAGGCTACATAATTTCATTTATAGAATTTCTAGAGCAGGGAATCCTTATCTATTGGTGAAGGAAATCAGAACAGTAGTTGCCTCACATCTCACAAGAAAAGATACCATTTTCTTACACTTACAGAAAGATGCTAGTTATATTGAGACTCACTGATGGGACTTTCATTACATGTTCTATTAATTAGTCTGTCTCATGTATGTGTGCATCCTCCTTACTTGGCAGATGAACTTGAATGTCTAATCAGCAACTCAAATTTAATATATCCACAATGGGACAATTTCTACCTTCCTCTCCTTAAATTTTTTCCTTCTATAGACCTCCCTACTTCACACGAGTAGTTGTCTGGGGGCAGGGAGGGACATTGGCTGGGAAAAGGCATCAGGGATCTTTCTGGGTTACTGGAAATGTTTATCTTGATAGAAACATGGGTGTTCTAGTTTCCTAGGCTGCTCAAAGCAAATACCATGAAATGGGTCAGACTAAACAATGGAAATTTATTCGCACATGGTTTTGAGGCCAGGAAAATGTCCAAATCAAGGCATCATCACAGCAAAGCTTTCTTCCTAAAGACTGGAAGAGACAATCCTGGGCTCCTCTGTCACATGGCAAGGCATAATGGTGGCATCCGCTGGTCTCATCCTTCTCTTCTGGGTCGCATTGATTTCAACTTCTTGCTTCTGTGTTTTTTTCTCTGTGTGTCTGAAATTCATTCTTTTATAAAGGACTACAGTAATAGGAGTAAGTTTCATCCTGATTGAGGTGGGTCACACCTTAACTGAAGTAGCTTCATCAAAAGGTCTTACTTATAATGGGTTCACACCCACAAGAATGGATTAAATTTAAGAATATGCTTTTCTGGGGTAAATATGGCTTCAAACCATCACAATGATTTACACAGGTGTATGCAGCTGTGAAAACTCATCAAAGTAGATAAGGTGCTCAGGTCAAAAAATTTAGGAATCACTCTTATTCTCCCTGTCCTTCTATTCTCTGCACTCCCCCCTCCCCGCCCCCCCCCCCCCCATCCTAGATAATCCATAAGCAAGAACCTAGATAATCCATAAGCAAGAACTGCCCATTTTTACCTCCAAAATCTATCACAAATCCTTCCATAACTCTCCCTCTTTTGGTCTCAGTTCAAGTTTCCATTTTCTCTTGCAGTAACTGTCATACTTTCCTAATTGAATCCCTTGCTATGTATTTGCCCTACTTCAATCCAATAGCTACATAGCAGCCACAGTGATCTTCTAAATATGTGTCAAATCACAGTTTTTCACTCTGGTAAAAACCCTTCAATGGCTTACCATTGCACCTAGAGTAAAATACAAATTTCTTAGCAAGGCCTACTGGATGCCATATGACCTGTCCTCTGCCTGATTACAAGGCTTCTCCAGTGCCACCCCTACATTAATCTCCAGCCACTCTCCTTTTCTGCTTCTTGTGTCTGCATACCTAATTTTTCCCTCCTGGGCTTTGCCTTTGAGAGTCTTCTCTTTGGGCTGTTCTTCCCCTTTGCTTTCCCATTTATCCTTCATGTTTCAATTTCAAAATCAATTAATGTTTAGCATAAGTATTCTTGATTATGCCTGTATTTAAGTTCCTCATTTCTTTCTCCCTCACCAGAATATGAACTCCATTAGGATGCGCCTTGACGGCCTTGTTCCAGTTTGTAATCCCAGGACAAAGCACCAAGCCACGCACATCATAGACCCACAATAAATGCCTGCCGAATGAATAAACACACAAGTAATTTCAAATCAACAAGTGTTATTGTCCAGGTTTCCCACGCAATTTAAAGATTGCTTGGCTAGATTTTCTAGCTTATGTTTTTCTGTTTACTTCAAGCTCAATTTACTTCATATTTTTAACATCTCTAAATGGTTTTATGAGGCAGCAATACTCTCACTGGTGTTTTCAACACCTCTTAATTTAGTATCATCTGAAGATTTCATTAATTTATTGTTTACTGCCTGTTGAAGATCATTAATGAAGATGTTAAATAAGAAGAAAGCAGCATCATTCCCTATGTACTGCAGTAGAATTACTAATCACGTAGCAAATGATGAAAAAAGCATGTAAAATCTTTTTCTATGTGTATATGGAGCTGGTATTGAAAATCTTAAGCCAAGTATATTTCATTCAATTCACTCATTCATTCATTCATACATACTTACATAATACATATATACAAGTATTCAAAACCTTCATTTTAGTTCTAAGGCCATGATACAGGAAGAAGAAAACAAATTAACTAGTCCACTAGGTCCTAGATGTCCAGCAGGTTATCTGCTATGGAAATATGTATAAGGAGCGAGCATTACTTAAGGATAGCTTCATAAAGGAGGAAATGCTTAAGTCAATGTTTGAAAATTTAGAAGTTCACAATGGAACTTGGGTGGAGGGAGTATAGGCAGTGAGGTGGGCAATAAGGAAGGGCATTCTCGGTAAAGGGAACAAGTACAAAGGCATAGAGAAGAGGTCAACAGAGTGCAGCTCATGGGCCAAAACCAGCCTGCTGCCTGTTTTTATAATTAAAGTTTCATTGGAATATGGCTATGTCCTTTTGTTTACTAGTTGTCTATGGTTGTTTCCAGTCCCTGGCATAGAGGTGTGAGAGGCACAGTGTTTTGGGGGAATGGGAGGTAGTTTGGAGCATACTGTTCATGTGGGAGATGGATAGTAAATGAAAACAGACAATTGGAAGAAGTCAGATAAAGACCTCATAAGCCAAGCAAAGGATTTACATAGGGGAGTGTGTATTAGGTAATGGATGCACTGAAGAGGACAGATTAGAGAAGGGAGAGACTGGAGGATTGGAGGCCAACAAAGAGGCTGCTGGACCAGGTATAGAAGACAGGCATTCTGCTTCCTGTGGTAACATAAATGGGCAGGGAGGGAGGGCCAACTGGAAGCTTTGAAAGGAGATATAAACCATTATGACATTGTGAACATCTTGGCTTGGAGAAGTATGAAAAGAAGGGAGAAATAGATAATGACTCCTGGTTGACTGAAATGGATGAACTGTGAATATGGTGCCATCCTCTAAGACTGATATTTCAGGGCAAGATTTTTGGAAGTGAGAGAATATAAATAAGATCCTAGACATTCTGGACTTGAAATAACCATCAGATATCCAAAGGGGGATGTCCTGTGAGCATTCGACTGTACAGATCTGGACAGCTGGGGAAGAAGTCTGAACTGAACCAGCATATTTGGAAGTCATCAGATGATAACCAAAGTTGTGATTGCTGGTTCGCTTGCTGAAGGAAAGCATAGATAGTGAGAGGCACAGGGATAAGATGGGGTGGTAGGAGGAGGGAAGAGAGAATTGAACACTTAGAGATCAGCTAGATATAGATAGTATAATGGCTTCCCAACAGGTTTGGAAAGATGCTTTAAATATGGAAAGAACAACTTGGAATCCTTGTCTGGCATAGGTGAGTCCAACTCTTTACTTTTATGTCTTCCAATTCCTCCTTGATTTGAATGAAAGATAAGCAGACCCATTCCACTTCAACACAGAAATTAGAGAGTTCTACAAGCTCATCTTCTGTACAAGTGCCCAGATTTAAGGGTCAGTTGAAACTACATGGAGTGTTTTCCTACTGTAGAGCAGGGAGCTGGGGCAGTATCACTACATGGCTCATGTTACTGATGTGCTAAGTGAAATGACCAAGTAGAAACTGCATCTTTCTTTCAAATATGGGAAAATTGATGCACTTATTGAACTCTTGTATATCAGGCATGGTGCTTGGTATAGTTACTGACTATTCAAGCCAAAGGGGGTTTTGGGGATCATCTGCTTTATTTTATTTTATTTTTTTAAAGATTTATTTATTTATTTCTCTCCCCTTCCCCTCCCCCCACCCCCCAGACCCAGTTGTCTGTTCTCTGTGTCTATTTGCTCTGTGTTCTTTGTCCGCTTCTGTTGTTGTCAGGGGCACAGGAATCTGTGTTTCTTTTTGTTGTGTCACCTTGTTGTGTCAGCTCTCCGTGTGAGCGGCACCATTCCTGGGCAGACTGCACTTTCTTTCACACTGGGTGGCTCTCCTTACAGGGTGCACTCCTTGCGCGTGGGGCTCCCTCATGCGGGGGACACCCCTGCGTGGCAGGGCACTCCTTGCACGCATCAGCACTGCTCATGGGCCAGCTCCACACGGGTCAAGGAGGCCCGGGGTTTGGACCACGGACCTCCCATGTGGTAGGCGGATGCCCTAACCATTGGGCCAAGTCCGCTTCCCGGATCATCTGCTTTAATGGCTGCAATCTGTGCTCTTCAGAGTCTTAGGCAAGACTTGTTGGGTGCCAGGTGCCATTCCCTATGGAATACCCCAGGTTTCTGCTTACCAAACTCATTTTTTGTTGTTTACTTTGTTAAAGGGAGAGAGCACATGGAGCACATGGCCTAGTCTCCCTTGCAGTTAGGTGTGATAGCATTGGCACACCCCAATTCAAGGCGTGAACTACAAAAAACTCTCTTTTTTCTCATTTTCTGGGTCAAAACCTACAATTGCCTTCAAGGCCCCATGTTGAAGGTGGCAGAGACTCTGTGTCTTAGTTTGCCTGAGATATTATGACAAATTCCACAGGATTTGGCTTACAAAACAGGAATTTATTGGCTCACAATCTGAAGGCTCAAAGTCCAACATCAGGACATCACCAGGTTGTAATTTTCCCACAGTCTATTGTTTTCTGGTGCTGGCTCGATCTCTGTCTCCATCACCTGGTAATCTGTGTCTTTCTGTCTTATTCTCTTGTTTTCTATTTCTGTGTCCAATGTCCTTTTCTTATAAAAACTTCAGCCATATGGGTTAAGACCCCACTTTCACTCAGTTTGGTCACACCTTAACTAAAAATAACATCGTCAAAAGTCCTCTTTATAAGTGGGTTCACACACACAGGACCAGGGATTGGGACTTGAACATGTCCTTTGTGGGAGACTGATTCAACCCCCAATACTGTCAACCTAGGACTCTGGGTGAACATCAAGAGAGAGGCCTTTTTGTCAGTGAGAAATAAACTTGTATTTTTTTAATGCCACCTAAAATTTGAGGTTGTTACAGTACAAGTGATAATATCTAATATACTCCTTCAATCTAAACATCTTTGCACCTATCATTTTTACATAAAAGGCTTCTGATTAAGCATGTGTTTGAAGAAAGGATTCCACTAGTAATAATGGAATAGCTGGTTTAAAAGCTACTGATCTAATTTAATCTTTTCATTTCGAAAGAGGTACTGAGGTTCAGACAGGTTAAATATCTTGCCAAGGCTACTTACTGAATAACTAAATAGTCATATTAACTTAGGCAGAAGTTTTGCCTTGAAGTTGATGATATATATGGTATCACTTGATCTGACCACCAAGAGAGAATAAACTGAAGTGAAATATAGTACTTATTTACTTGGTCTACCCAGCCCTACTGGAAATAGAATTGAGAAAAATCTGATGTGATAAGTAAATATTCCAACCTTGTACTTTTGACTTAACACTTTCAGGGTAACCAAAGTTCACCTACCTTCTTTTCTAAGCTTCCTTATAGACTTTGCAGAAGGATTTTTGTCTCCGGGGCTTTATTTTTTTAAAAATAAGCAGTTATTTGAAAGAAGTTGGACTCATTTGGTATTCAAGAAACATCCAGTTAAATGTCAACTTAATATGTGTCAAGCACTGTCCTAGGTCCTAGAAATGTCAAGATGAATGGTTTTTGCCCTCAAAGAACCTTTGGTCTAGTAGGTATGACAGTTGCATAACACAAATATACAAAAATCTTAGATAGATGTTAACAGGTATATGAATAACTACAGGAGTACCTAATATAGAGCCACAACTATTTAATATTCCATAGGTCTCATATAATTTAATATGCTAGAGGACCTTATATGCCACTAAGATTATTCATCATAAGCTAAGAATAAGACTTCTAAGTCATTTAAAAACTTAAGGTTGCATGAGGTGCTTCAATAGTGAAATAGGAGCGAAGACCAAAACTCGGGGGTTAAAATGCTTTTTGGATTCTACTAGTTTCTATTTCATCAGAGAGATGTGATGAATTTCTGTACTTTGTCTATCATTGGGATGGAAAATAATAATAGAATCTTAGAGATGGAAAGGACCTTAGAGATCATCTAATCCAACAAGATGAATAAACTTTTCTTTCCATTGCCAATAAACTGGCAAGATCTGACGAATGCAACTCTGTTGAGTTATAGGTGGTCTGATGAATTGAGATGGCCATGGTTCAACAGAAGACACTAAAGTTTCTCCATACATCAAAAAATAAAATTTTTCATAAACAAAGCCCATTTAAATTAAGTAGCTTTTATCACTTTTATGAATATACTATTAATGTGGGAGCAGGAAAAAAAATGCACCTAGGAACAGAAATAGTGAACTTTTACTTGGATTCCTTTTGAGACTTGAATAGACAGAAAATGTTTCAGTTCACGATTTACTCAAAAAAACAGTATTGTTGAAGGCAACGGTAACATATTTTCAAGAAGCTACTGTGAAATGCACTTAAAACACAGGATTTCTCAATAGGTGATGATCTTTGTCTACTAATAATGATCAGATGCCAGTCAGTCTTCCTTTTTAATCTCCTACCATCATCAACCACTTTGAGGCTATGCCAAAAGAGAACAGTGTGGCTCCAGATGGCCTTGCCACCAGAAGCTACTGTCAATCCCCAGGGCTCCTGGTTCTTCTCAGAGTGGGATTTTGTCCTGGTCATTTCCATTCATTTAATCAAAGACACTTTTAAAGAATATCTCAGTTCACAAGGAAAGCAATTGTATAGCAGGTGAGTGGAGTTCCTCAGATGTTCTCACACCTGGCTACAAATCATAACCACCAGATAGGGTCTTTCAAAAATACAGATGACCAAATCCTACCCTAACCATTTATTACATATGTCATTTATGAGAACTGGGTATACAGATTATTTTTTCTTTTTAGGCTTCCCAAGTGATCCTTGGGTTTGGAGCAGCCTAAAGCAAATTATCAAATACTTTAATAACAAAAAAGCTGCTAACATTACTGTTGCCTCCTCTTTATCTACTGGATGCAATGTTGATGATGAGGATATAATTCATAAAAGAAAAATACATTTACTTTTTTATATAAAAAATAATTATGACAGCTTCAGGTCCAAATTGTCTCCTAAGAAACACTATCCCTAAGATAGATGATATAAAAGCAAATGCATTTTTACCCCCAAACATTCTCTTACAATAGCTGTGATTTGGCAGTTGACTATATCCAGGAAAACTAGGAGTTGAAAGGATTTATCTACTTTTTGGTTGGGTTGGAAAATTTTGGTTGGGTTGGAAATCATTTTCATCATTGTTTTCCTTATTTTAAGATTACAGATTAGAAGGTGCCACTAGCTTTCCACAGCCGGCATGGTGGTTTGCTTTCACTCCATTCAGTGGAGACTATGGCTTATTTTATTTTGGTGTATTGCACTGTTTTTTCTGGCCACAGGCACAATTACAAATCACCCTATAAATTGCTTTCATAACTAGAGCTCCAATGGGGATTCAACAAGGTTTTCTGGATGTAATTACCCAACTGGAAGTAAGCCAGATTCCCAGGACTGCAACCTTTACACTGGTGAACAGGACTATTTGATTGTTAATAATCACACCCAGTCAGCAACCTGGCATTTAAAAGTCTTTAGAAAGCAAGTCAATGCTCCATAAAAAGACATGGGGCAAATCACAAGAGGAGTAGTATTTCCACATAGCTACCTCTTGGGGGTAGGTCCCCCCAGCTGACAACACAGCCAACTGGTATTCAAAGTCATCTGTTTTTGCATTCAAGGTGTTTAATAATCGAATGCCGGAACAGATGTGTATTTCTTTGAATTTTCTCCAAACTCCTTTTTCTAAGAAATTCCACACCTTATACATGGTTTTGTTTTTACCTGTTATGTGTGTCATTTTTCTCTTTTCAATGACAATGTTGTTAAACAATGCAGCTATCTGTGAGCACAAGAATGGCCCAAGATGTTAGAATGTACTCTAATGATTTTTCACATTGAAAGCATTTGATTAGTTGCAAGGGGCATCTATTGACACTGCTTGCTGTCCTTTGCCACTCCAAATTTTTAAAAAAAATTTATTCACAGAATGAGTCTCTCCTCTCTTTACTTCAGTTGTGTTATTAGGACTGGGCTTCAGTAGGACCTGGTGCTTTTCCTCTGAGCACATTGTGGTCCTGTTGATTTTCAGTTGGCTATTTCTGCATTATGCTGTCATCACTCTCATCCTTTTCCTCTAATTAAAAATAAAGTGGGGAAGGAAAAATGGATTATAAGGGCAAGAGTGGCATTTGGGAGACCAAAGGCTGATGCTGTAGCCCAGAGGAGAAATGACAGAGGCTGTTGGGGATTGACTCATGTCCCCCGCCAAAGGCATGTCAGGTCCTGACCCCTGGTCCTGTGGGTGTGAGCCCATTTGTAAACAGGACCTTTGAAGATGCTACCAGTGAAGATGAGCTCAAACTGAATGAGGGCGGGCCCTGATCCAATATGGCTGAACTCCTTATAAGCAAGGAATTTGGACTCAAAAGGAGAAGCCACAAGGAGCAGCTACCTGGAAGAAAGGACAAGATGCCACCTTGTGCACTGCCATGTGACAGAAAAGCCAAGGAGCCCCGAAGATTAGCACCAGCCAGAAGATACCCACCCCAAGAGGAAGCCAGCCTTCCAGCTTCTGAAATGTTGAGCCAATAAATTCCTGTTCTTAAGCCAGCCCATTTTCTGGTATTTGTTTTAACGGCCAAAATTCTAATACAGAGGCTTAGACAAGCTGGTGGTAGTGGAGATGGATAAAGTGGTGTAGATGTATCAGAAGAGGAATTAATAGCTCTTAAAGAATGATTGGATGCAAAGGGCAAGGAAGGAACGGAATCAACAATGTGGTTTCAGTGAACAACAACAACAAAAAGTAAAACTCCTTTAGCAAATCTCTTTTCAATGTTGGCCTGAACAAGTGCTGAACATTCCTCATTTGCTAACCTTTCTTTCTTCCTATCAAAAATCTTTCAGGAGAGCTGGACAGTTAAGAATTTGAATTCTGGAGTCATACTTGTACATTCAAATTCTGGCTTAGCCATTTAACAGCTGTGTCATTGGAAAACTTGCTTAGCCTCTCTGTACCTCCATTGTTTTATCTCTGAACATGTGGATATGGCAAATACTTAACACGTTGGGCTGTGGTGAGGTTTAAATGCTTATAAAGTATATATGTATATATATTTATATATATTATGCTTCAAGCCTTCTTGTAAAATCTTTTCCGACTACTTGAGCTTCTCATCACCCCATCCTATACCACTTAACCAGTCAATATACATTTGATATTTAATATACATGGCAGTATAAACTTCCACATATATATATATCTCCCTCAAGAGATGGGGGGCAGATTCTTAGACTTCTGTAATGAACACAGTGCTTGCCTTTGCATAAGTGAATATATGAAAATTGGTTTTGGTTGCTGGTGCTGAGACTATAAATTGCAGAGAGAGAGGGAGGGGTGGAAGGAGAAAGGAAGAGGAGAATGCTCAAGAAGTGAGGGAAGTTGTCAAAAAGAAGTAATTCTGACAATACGATTGCAAATAAACCCCATCAGGAAGAAAAGAAATACCTAAAGAAACCAATTATCTGAGAAATTCAGGTTTTAAAATGGAAATATTCATAAGATGGTAAGTAGGGCGCTTACCAAATGAAAGTAGCAATGGAATTGTGAGAACACTGCCAGGATAGTACAAGCTCCAAGTGGACCAAGGCTTGATGAAAAAAACAAAAAGAGAGGGCCCACAAAGAAGGCTTTAACAGTTTTATCCCAATTGTGCAGTGCACAGGGAGAAGCAGCTCACTGACTTGGGCTGATGGCATAATTCAACAGCTAACCAAGAATAAGGAGAATACATCTATGCAAAAGTGGGAGAGTTCCAAATTGCAAGGGGTGGAGCATAGATCAGTAAGAAGGAACATTAGCCCAAGAAAGCTAAAGAGCTCTGAGATCAAAGGCAAAGCTGAGGCAGGGTAGCCCAGTGGTGATGGAATATCAGCCATGGGTTTGAACCCTGGCTCTGCCCATCACTAGCTGTGTGAACTCAGGCTAGTTATTTAACCCCTCTCTACCACAGCTTCTTGATCTGTAAAACAGCAATAAAATGCATTTTTTTTCTTGAGAGAAATACATGTGAGTTCAAAGAAATAATGCTTGTTAGGCATTTAGCTGAGTAGAGTTGCAGAATAAATCATAGTTGTCATTAAAAATAACAGTGCAATAATAAAAGGACATCCTGGTTCTCTTAAGGAGTTCAAGTCTGCTGACTTGTATGAACTACATCCCAAGGGAACAAGAGAAATTTCCCAGGGGATTGCACAACCTGTACAGGCAAAATCTGAGGAATCAGAGAAACCTAAATACACATCCTGAGATAGGAGGCCAGCAAATGTGCTCCCAGTTTTCAAACAAGGTAAGGAGAAAGGTGACATCCATGAACAAAGACCAGTTAACTGGGATGGTTTGAAATGCCTAGGAAAGGAACAGAGATGGCCAGGATGTTCTGCAAAAATATCATGACCAGCTGACCTCTTTTCCAACCCTGTCCTCAACATACACACACACTTTTTAAATTCTTAATCAAATTACTAGACAAGGAGATAAACAACGATGAGTTCATTCAGGCAGGGATGGCCTCCTTTTTGTCAATGCTAACTCCTCAGTGCCTGGCACAGAGCAGGCACTTGGTTCCTGGTGGAATGAATGGATGATCAACAAACAAATAAATGAAATGTGATAAGCCTGCATTATCTATATTTTCATAAGACATCCAAAAGAATATCACATCCCCATGGATAATATAGAGAAATAGACGAAAGAACCTTGAGGGTGATTCATGACAGGATGAAGCTCTGTACCCAAAGGGCACTGGTTAGCCAATTGATGCCCACCTAGCTGAGCCATCTGGTTTCAGACCTCATGGCTCTCTCCATGGCTCTGTTCTACTCAAGGTGTCTTTAAGTCAATAACTGGAATGCAGTTTTCCTCACAACTTGGAGTTAGGAAAGCCAATGAGTACTCTGGATATTAGAATTTAGACTTAAACATATGTCAGTAGACAGTGGGTCAGATAGGAGAAAATGAAATGTTTTAACATAATGACTGACATCTGGATACTACCTTACAATATGCAAAGAGCTATACCTTCTGTATAGTCTTCAACATAGTGTTTTTACTTTGATTTTTCAATCAAGGAAATCAAATTATGGCAATGTAGCAATTTTCTTAAAATTCTTTCATTTGACAAATAGTTATTATGTGCCTACCATGCTCCATGCAGCATTTTTTTTGTTTATTTATTTATTTATTTATTTATTTTAATTACATTATGAAAAATATGAGGTCCCATTCAACCCCACCGCCCCCGCCCCCCACTCCCCCCACAGCAACACTTTCTCCCATCATCATGACACATCCACTGCACCTGATAAGTCCATCCCTGAGCATCACCGCACCCCACAGTCAATGGTCCACACCATAGCCCAGACTCTCCCACGTTCCATCCAGTGGGCCCTGGGGGGATCCACAATGTCCCGTAATTGTCCGTGAAGCACTATCCAGGACAACTCCACGTCCCAAAAATGCCTCCACATCTCATCTCCTCCTCCCATTCCCCACACCCAGCAGCCACCATGGCTACCGTTCCCACACCCATTCCACATTTTCTCTGTGGACATTGGATTGGTTGTGTCCATTGCACATCTATGTCAAGTGAGGGCTTAGACTCCAAATGGGTACTGGATGCACTCCTCCCGCTTCCAGTTGTAGACACTCTAGGCTCCATGTTGCGGTGGTTGACCCTCCTCAACTCCATGCCAGCTGAGTGGAGCAAGTCCAATAAATCAAAGTGTAGGAGCTGAAGTCTGTCGAGGCTCCGGGCCTGGGTGTCATATTATCAGTCCAGAGATTCAAATCCCCTACATATATCTTAAACCCAGCACCAACTACAATTCCAATAAAGTAGCATGCAAGTCTTTTGAAAAGAGATCCCCTCTGAGTCCAATTCCATCACGCAGAAACACCAGCTCCAAAGAAGGGCTATCTGTCATGGCAGAGAACCCCTTCTGCCATGACCATAGAACCCATGGGTCTCTTTATCCCTCAAAAGAACCAATACCTGGGGTTGCATCCACCCTATCTGTCTCTTAGACTCTGCTCAGTTGTACACAGGGGTATTCCTTCCGACAACCTCCAGACTCTTTTTTAGAGACTCACAGCCTTATAATCTCATTTCTCCTTTCCATTTCCCCCTTACATTAGGTCAAACAGCTTCCCGAAGTCATGTCATTATATGTAGACAGGTATATTCTGCTGTTCCGCATTGAATCTTTAATTCAAGGTCATTTTCTAGTTGCTTCTTCAGCTGGTATGTGGTAGTGATCCCTCGGTGCCAGGGAGGCTCATCCCCGGGTGTCATGTCCCACGCTGGGGGGAATGCATCGCATCTACACGCTGAGTTTGGCTGTGAGAGTGGCCACATTTGAGTAACATGCAGGCTGTCAGGAGGAAACCCCCAGGCACAATGCTACTCTAGGCCTTGTTCTTATTGCAGGTGTATAGGCTCAAAAGTGTAACCATTAGTATCACGAGCCCACTGTTGGGCCCTCCTTCCTTCCTGGTTCTTGCCGTTGCACCTGGAGGATTGCCGCTGCTCTCCCAGGGCCCACAACAGTGACCCCCCGGCCAGGAGCCCAGTACCCCCCCAGCTGTTGTTTTTGTTTCCACTATGACTATATATAGACATTACCATATACCCTGGGCATATGCCCTGTATAACTCCCTGTCAACCATATATATCCTGTCAATAACATCCCGTATCAGTATTCCTCCGCTGCCATTGTTGAACTACTCTGTGATCCAAAACTTCCCGTAAGGTGAATCCCAACATAATGTCAGCTTCAGAAGAATCTTAGATCACCGAAATTCATATATACAATATACAGTATTTCCCCAGATCCACCATAAAACCTTTTCCCTTGCACAGCAATAATCTTTTAACTTATTCATATCATATTTCCTGAAACTGATGTACAGATTCCAACACTATAGTTTTCAAACAAGGGGACATTTGTGCTTACTATGTGGTCCATATTTTAGGCTGTACAGTTTTCTAAATTTTTTAGTTATCCTATGTTTTGTCTTATGGTTTTCATTATTAGTCTGTCGTCCCCTATATGTTTTGGTGTAATATTAGCTGTTTTATATTCATCCTTGTGTACTCTCACATAACTCCTCTTTTTCCCCCTTATTTACCTTTGTTCCATCCATTCCACATCCATTTTCCCCTCCCCTTAGGGCCCACAACGCCTGCCAATCTAATACCCTGGGAGCCGTCCTTTCTCACGAGAGATACAGTTCTCTCTATTCAACGGCATTAGTCTTCCCCAGGATATGGGTCCACCCCACCCAATGGTAGAACCCACCTAGGCAAAATGAGCCTTCAGCTATTCCCTCCGGAGTCCGTCACACATCAGACCATACCCCCTGAGCATCCTAACCAGGTAACCCTCCTACTTATACTTTGATACGTTTTACTCAACATTTAGTTCTCAACGAACTTCTGACACTCTCCCATATTCGTATGTTGCCCCTCCCTCCCACCTATTTCTTGGACAATATTACCCCTCTTCCCATCCCCAGCCCCCCTCAAACCCAGAAAACCCCACCCGAAGGTAACCCCTTGCCCCCATTTTGTCCCTTCTTTGTGCTCATACTTACCACCAACTCATCACAGATTCCACCCCTGCAGACATTAACTCACATCCTTCCTCCACCCCCCGATTTCCTGTAAGCCACTTTTCCAGACTCTAGCTCTCTGAGGCAGTTAACTTATTTCATATCATTGAGGTCATATAGTATTTGTCCTTCAATGCCTGAGTTGCTTCACTCAACATAAGATTCTCAAGGTTCATCCATGTTATCACGTGCGATTGTAGTGTATTGGTTCTTACAGCTGAGTAGTATTCCATTGTGTGTATATACCACATTTTATTGATCCACTCATCTGTTGATGGACATTTGGATTGATTCCAACTTTTGGCGATAGTGAACAATGCTGCTATGAACATTGGTGTACATATATCGGTTTGTGTCCTTGTTTTCAGATCTGATGGGTATATACCCAGCAGTGGTATTGCTGGGTCATATGGCAAATCTATGGATAATTTTTTGAGAAACCGCCAAACTGTCCTCCAGAATGGTTGGATCCTTCTGCATTCCCACCAGCAATGGATGAGTGTTCCCCTTTCTTCACATCCTCTCCAGCATTTGTATTCTACTGTTTTTTTCATGGCTGCCAATCTTATGGGAGTAAGATGGTATCTCATTGTAGTTTTGATTTGCATTTCCCTGATTGCTAGAGATTTGGAGCATTTTTTCATGTGCTTTCTAGCCATTTGTATTTCTTCTTTGGAGAAGTGTCTGTTTAAGTCTTTTTCCCATTTTTTAAATGGGTTGTATTTAAATAAAATGGGTTTATCTTTTTGTTTTCAAGATATATGAGTTCTTTATATATGCAAGTTATAAGTCTCTTATCAGATATATGGTTGCCAAATATTTTCTCCCATTGTGTGGGTTCCCTTTTTACTTTCTTGACAAACTCTTTTGAGGTGCAGAAGGCTTTAATTTTGAGGTAGTCCCATTTATCTATTTGTTCTTTTGCTGCTCGTGCTTTTGGTGTGATATTCATGAAGCCATTTCCTATTACAAGGTCCTGTAGATGTTTCCCTACACTGCTTTCTAAGGTCTTTATGGTCTTGGCTCTTATATTTAGGTCTTTGATCCATCTTGAGTTGATCTTTGTATAAGGTGTGAGATGGTAATCCTCTTTCATTCTTCTACATATGGCTATCCAGTTCTCCAGGCACCATTTGTTGAATAGGCCATTCTCTCCCAGTTGAGAGGGTTTGGTGGCTTTATCGAATATTGTATGGCTATATACATGAGGTTCTATATCTGAACTTTCAATTCGATTCCATTGGTCTGTGTGTCTCTCCTTATGCCAGTACCATGCTGTTTTCACTACTGTAGCTTTGTAGTATGTTTTGAAGTCAGGAAGTGTGATTCCTCCTATTTCGTTTTTCTTTTTCAATATGTCTTTGGCTATTCGGGGCCTCTTTCTATTCCAAATAAATTTCATAGTTAGTTTTTCTAGTTCCTTAAAGAAGGCTGTGTTGATTTTTATTGGGATTGCATTGAATGTGTAGATCAGTTTTGGTAGGATAGACATCTTAATAATATTCAGTCTTCCTATCCATGAACAGGGGATATTCTTCCATTTATTTAGGTCTTCTTTGATTTCCTTGAACAATCTTGTATAGTTCTCGATGTATAAGTTTTTTACCTCTTTAGTTAAATTTATTCCTAAGTATTTGATTTTTTTATTTACTATTGTGAATGGTATTTGTTTCTTGATTTCCTCCTGATCTTGCTCCTTATTGGTGTATAGAAATGCTACTGATTTTTGCGCATTGATCTTATAACCTGCGACTTTACTAAACTCATTTATGAGTTCTAGGAGCTTTGTTGTAGATCTCTCAGGGTTTTCTATATATAGGATCATGTCATCTGCAAATAATGAAATTTTGACTTCTTCCCTTCCAATTTGAATGCCTTTTATATCTGGTTCTTGTCTCAGTGCTCGGGCAAGTACTTCCAAGACAATGTTAAATAGGAGCGGAGACAATGGGCATCCTTGTCTTGTTCCTGAGCTTAGAGGGAAGGATTTCAGGATTTCGCCATTATAAACAATGTTGGCTTTCGGTTTTTCATATATACTCTTTATCATGTTCAAAAAGTTTCCTTGTATTCCGGTCTTTTGGAGTGTTTTTATCAGGAAGGGGTGCTGTATTTTGTCAAATGCCTTTTCTGCATCTATAGATATAATCATGTGGTTTTTTTCTCTCAATCTGTTTATATGGTGTATTACATTGATTGATTTTCTTATGTTGAACCATCCTTGCATACCTGGAATAAATCCCACTTGGTCATGGTGTATAATTTGTTTAATGTGTTGTTGAATATGATTAGCAAGTATTTTGTTAAGTATTTTTGCGTCTAGGTTCATTAGAGAAATTGGTCTGTAATTTTCCTTTCTTGTGGTGTCTTTGTTTGGCTTTGGTACTAGGGTAATGTTGGCATCATAGAAGGAATTAGGCAGTGTTCCTTCTGTTTCGATTTTTTGGAATAGTTTCAACAGGATTGGTGTTAGTTCTTTCCGGAATGTTTTGTAGAATTCACCTGTGAAGCCATCTGGCCCTGGGCTCTTCTTAGTTGGGAGATTTTTAATGACTGATTCTATCTCTTTGCTTGTGATTGGTTTGTTAAGATCATCAATTTCTTCTTTCGTCAGTATGGGCTGCTTATGTGTTTCTAGGAATTTGTCCATTTCCTCTAAATTGTCATTTTTGTTGGAATATAGTTTTTCAAAGTATCCTCTTATGATAGTCTTTATTTCTGTGGGGTCAGTGGTGATATCACCTTTCTCATTTCTTATTTTGTGTATTTGCATCTTTTCTCTTTTTTTCTTTGTTAGTAAAGGTTTGTCAATTTTGTTGATCTTCTCAAAAAACCAGCTCTTGGTCTTGTTTATTTTTTCAAGTGCTTTCTTATTTTCTATTTCATTTAGTTCTGCTCTTATCTTCGTTATTTCCTTCCTTCTTCTTCCTGTTGGGTTACTTTGTTGTTGTTTTTCTAATTCCGTCAAAAGTGCAGTTAGTTCTCCAATTTTTGCTCTTTCTTCTTTTTTGATATATGAATTTATGGCTATAAATTTCCCTCTCAGTACCGCTTTTGCTGCATCCCATAAATTTTGGTATGTTGTTTTATCATCATTTGTTTCAAGGTAGTCATTGATTTCTTTTGAGATTTCCTCTTTGACCCACTGTTTTTCTAAGAGTGTGCTGTTTAATTTCCAAATTGTCGTGTGGAGTCTGGGTCTCTGTCCCTTGCAAATTTCCAGCTTCACTCCACTGTGGTCAGAGATATTGTTTTGTATGATTTCAATCTTTCTGAATTCATTAAGCCTTTCTTTGTGGCCTAGCATATGGTCAATCTTGGAGAATGTTCCATGTGCGCTTGAGAAAAATGTATATCCTGCTGTGTTTGGGTGTAATGATCTATATATGTCTATTAGATCCAGCTCTTCTAATATACTGTTCAAATGTTTTGTTTCTTTAGTGATTCTCTTTTGAGATGTTCTGTCCAGAGTTGATAGTGGTGTATTAAAATCCCCCACTATAATTGTAGATGCATCTATTCTTTCACTTAGTTTTTCCAGCGTTTGCCTCACATATTTAGAGGCGCCCTTGTTAGGAGCATAAATATTTATGATTGTTCGATCTTCTTGACAGATTGTCCCTTTCACTAAAATATAGTATCCTTCTTTGTCTCTCACAATTGTTTCACATTTAAAGTCTATTTTGTCTGATATTAATATAGCTACTCCTGCCTTTTTTTGGTTGTTGTTTGCTTGTATGATTGTTTTCCAGCCATTCACTTTCAACCTCCATGAGTCTCTGGGTCTAAGATGTGTCTCTTGTAGACAGCATATAGATGGGTCATATTTCCTTATCCAGTGTCCCAGTCTGAATCTTTTGATAGGTGAGTTTAGTCCGTTGACATTCAGTGTTATTACGTTTAGAGAGTTATTTATGGTAGCCATATTTTGGTTGGATTTGTGTTTGTTCTATTTTGTTTGTATTATTTTATTTTCCCCTTCTATTTTTGTCTTTCTTGTTGCTTTTACACTCTCCTCCATCTCTGACTGTCCTGTTTTTTCCTTTCTTCCTGCAGAACTCCCTTAAGAATTTTTTGAAGGGGAGGTTTCTTGTTGATATACTCTTTCAGTTTCTGTTTATCTGTGAATATTTTGAACTCTCCATCATTTTTGAATGCTAGTTTAGCTGGATAGAGTATTCTTGGGTGGAAATTTTTTTCCTTTAGTACCTTGACTATATCATACCACTGCCTTCTTGCCTCCATCGTTTCAGATGAGAAATCAGCACTTAATCTTATGGAGTTTCCCTTGTATGTGATGGTTTTCTTTTCTCTTGCTGCTTTTAGAATTTTTTCTTTGTCTTGAGCATTGGATAATTTGACAAGTATATGTCTTGGGGTGGGCCTGTTGGGGTTTATGACCAGTGGAGTGCACTGTGCTTCTTGGATATGTACATCTGTCTCTTTCAGTAGATTTGGGAAGTTTTCAGCCATTATTTCCTGCAACACTCCTTCTGACCCCTTTCCCTTCTCTTCTCCTTCTGGAATGCCTATAATACGTATGTTTGAGCGTTTTGCGTTATCATTCAGGTCCCTAAGTCCTATCTGGATTTTTTCTACCTTTTTATTGACCACTTCTACTATCTCTTTGATTTCCAATGCACTGTCTTCCACATCACTAATTCTCTGCTCTGCCTCTTCTAGTCTGCTGATATTTGCTGCAAGTGTATTTTTGATTTCTTGAATTGTGGTGTTCATTTCCATCATATCTGTTATTTTTTTGCGCATGTCTGCAATTTCCCCTTCAAGTGTTGTCTTCATACTGTTAACCTCTTTCATTACTTCATCAAATTTGTCGGTGATAAATGATCTGAGATCTTTCATTGCTTGTGCGAAGTCCTGCCCCCCTTCCTGATTGGATTCAGCCATGTTTTCCTGATTACTGGTTTGGTTTGTAGATTTTTGTTGCTGTCTTGTCAACATTTTTTCTTGACGGGTTTAATCAGTTCCTTAGCTTCTTTGTCTAGTCTTGGAGATTAATTAGCTGTTGTTTTTGCGTAAGTGTTATATCTTCTCTTTGTCACTTTGTTCTTCTTATTCCAATTTCTTATTGCTAGTTAAGCTCACTTTAAAGGAAAGTATTAGTGCTGGGGAAAGGCAATTG
This sequence comes from Dasypus novemcinctus, assembly GCF_030445035.2. NCBI lineage: Eukaryota > Metazoa > Chordata > Mammalia > Cingulata > Dasypodidae > Dasypus > Dasypus novemcinctus. The sequence continues at coordinate 81,257,124 of NC_080684.1, read as the reverse complement.
TGTAAGGGAGGAAAAAGTGTGAAGTAGTATTGGTGATATATGTTAACAAAGCAACAATATGAGTTCTGGGAGGATGGAGGTTAGATCATGTAAATTGTGTAGAGTTATAGTAGTAGGAAAGTACCTATAATGAGGTAGACGACTGAATATGGGAGGAATGTGGTACGTACTAAGACACTATTGTTTCCGTGAGAGAGGGAAAGAGAAAAGAAAGGTAATAGTTTCAGGGACGAATACCAGATGGAAAACTAAACAAAGGTATTAGAAATTAAGAGTTAGATACTTTGCGGATCAAAGAAAGGGAGATGGAATATAGGAGAGATAGCAGATGGTGGAGGATATCAAGTTGTAGGGGAAAGGGGATAGTGTAGATAGGCTAAATCTATTCACAGAAAAATGAGGCAGTGGAGGGTGAGGAAACCCAGCAAATGTGAGGTATTTCCTGTAGGACCTATTGTATTGTTAAGATAAAATAGTATAAGAAGAATATTGGGGACAGGAAAGAGAGGATTAAAAAACAACAACAACAACAACAAAAAGAAAATAAAATAAGAAATGAAAAAAATAAAAACAAAAACAAAAAAAAAAACAAAAAGCAAAGAACAGAAACCCCGCCGCCAGGCTCCGCTGGGCTCCGCTGGGCTCGGTTGGGCTCCGGTCCCCTGCCCTCCGCGGCTCGGCTGGGCTTGCCTGGGCTTGGCTAGGCTCGGCTGGGCTCGGGTCCCCCGCCCGTCGCGGCTCGGCTGGGCTCGGCTGGGCTCGGCTTCCCTGCCCGCCACCCTCCGTGGCACAGCGCGACTCGGCTCTCCCGCTCGCTGCCCTCCGCGGCGCGGCCGGGCTTGACTGAGCTCGGCTGGGCTCGGCCCCCTCGCCCTCCGCGGCTCAGCTGGGCTCGGCCCGGCTCGGCTTCCCCGCCCGCCGCCCGCCGCGGCGCGGCTAGGCTCGGCTGGGCTCGGCTCCCTTGCCCGCCGCCCGCCGCGGCACAGCGCGGCTCGGCTCTCCCGCCCGCCGCCCGCCGCCCGCCGCCCACCGCCCGCCGCAGCTCGGCTGGGCTCGGCTCCCTTGCCCGCCGCCCGCCGCGGCACAGCGCGGCTCGGCTCTCCCGCCCGCCGCCCGCCGCAGCTCGGCTGGGCTCGGCTCCCTTGCCCGCCGCCCGCCGCGGCACAGCGCGGCTCGGCTCTCCCGCCCGCCGCCCGCCGCAGCTCGGCTGGGCTCCGCTCCCTTGCCCGCCGCCCGCCGCGGCACAGCGCGGCTCGGCTCTCCCGCCCGCCGCCCGCCGCAGCTCGGCTGGGCTCGGCTCCCTTGCCCGCCGCCCGCCGCGGCACAGCGCGGCTCGGCTCTCCCGCCCACCGCGGCCCAGCTAGGCTGGGCTCGGCTCCCTTGCCCACCGCCCGCCGCGGCGCAGCGCGGCTCGGCTCTCCTGCCCGCCGCCCACCGCGGTGTGGCTCGGATCCCCCGCCCGCTGCCCACCGTGGCCCAGCTAGGCTACCCTGGCCGCCGCCCGCCGGGGCTCGGCGCGGTGCTAGCTGCCTCGGCTCTGCCTACCCAAGGAGGGAATCCTCCACACGTAGCTGGGATCTCCATGTATATTTCACGAATGGATCCTCTCTGTTACCTTCCCTCCAAATCGATGTCTAAACACCTTGGGACCAGGAAAAATCCCGAAACAGCCCGGTCCCAAGGAGTCTCCGACACCTCCCAGCCGATTCCCTCCAGGAGCTAGTAACCGGGAAGTTCACTCAGCCGCCATCTTGCCTCCTCTCTCTCCATGCAGCATTTTAGATGTTGGGATTCAAGAGTAAACAAAACAGACCGGCCCTTAGGGAACTTCCATTCTGATTGGAGGAAGACAGACAATAGCAATGAAACAAAGTGACTATATAATATGGCATGTGGTAAAAGTGCTACAGAGGAAAATAAAGCAGGCCACAGAGGACTGGGGTGCTGCTTTATACAGGGATAGGTCATGGAAGGGCTTTAGGTAAGGGGTGGACCATGTGAAGGAGTGGGCTGTGCAGAAATCTTGTAGAAGAGCATTTCTTACCAAGGCAATCAGTGGAAGGCACTGAATGAAAAGCACATTTAGTTCATTTGGGGAGCACAAGTTATCCAAGGCTGCTGAAATGGAGTGAACAAGTGGGGAGGAATGGGAGATAAGGGGCAAACCAGTGACAGGAAAGGAAGGGACAGATTTCGTGGGGTCCTGTAGATATTGTAAGTATTTTAGGTTTTTTTCTCAGAATGAAATGGAAAGATGCTGGAGAATTTGGAGCAGTGGCATATCATGTTCTGACATGATTTGAACAACTCCGGCTGTTGTATAGAAAACAACCTGCAGAAGAACAAATGTGGAAATGGGGAGACCAATTAGGAGGCTGTTGCAACCATCCAGGCAAGAACTAGTGGAACTTGAACCTGAGAGGTTATGATGGAGGTGGTGAGAAATGATGGGTTTCTAGAAATGTTTGAAGATGGAGCTGGCAGGAATTGTGAGCGAAGAGTCAAGGCCAACTTCAAGGTTCTGGTCCTGAGCAAGTGGAAGGATGGGCTGCCATTCACTGAGATAGGAATGACAACTGATGAGGGCATGGCAGGAACTTGGACTCAGGTCATAGGTGCCCTTATCCAATCCTCAGCCCACTCCCCCCAGGTTCCCCAAAGTAAACTGGTGCTGTTCTAGAACTGAAACAAAAAAGTACAAACCCCCAATATAAAACCTTCTTAAGTATAGGATGAGCGAAGGTGGCTTAGCAGTCACACAATTAAAGATCTTAAAAGCTTTAGTTGAAGGCAAGCCCAGATCTATCTGCCTTAGGATGGTGCAGCCTCGTATCACTCTCTGAGAACAGTCTTTGAGCACATGAAAGCATGGCTGCTGAGGACCAGACCCGAAGCAGCACATTCAGTTCTCAAAGATACACTTTCAGGAAAAGAGGAAAACAGATAAGGGAAAAAGAATTCAGAAGTCAGCCGCCAGAACAGAAGGGTATTCAAGGACTCGGAGCTTGAGCGGGACAGGTTTGGAAAAAGGTAAAGGTAAGTCAGCAGCGTGAGGGAAATTTTCTGTGAAATGGAGGATAACTATGCCTATTTCACAGGGCCCTTGACACGATTAAACGTTATAATGTATGTGAAATCGCTTTGTCAACTAGCAAATGCTCTACAAATGTTAGTTCTTGTTAAAATTGAAGCCCTGTCATGGAGAAGTGGTTTTAGATTGGCTCTGTGTGGCCCCAAAGGTAAGGGAACGACTAAGAGCTACAGCATTTCTATTTAGAGTAACGAAGGACTTTACGGAGGTAGAAAGGGCTATCAGTCAATTGACTTCCTCAAGTCTGGTGAGTTTCATGGGCTGACTAGCTGAAGACATGATAGGGACATTAAAGGCAATTCTCCCATTTTAATGGTTTGGAATATATTTTTTTAATAGTAGTAACCTACCATTTTCCTCTTATTGCTTTTCTATTAGGTGCTTGTCTGCATTCATTCCACAAAAAGATAATTTTACTCCCCACCCCTCCTCCCTGCCATACACACAATTAATCAGTAAATTCCTAAGTGATCTTACCACAGAGGCCAGTTATGCCACTTAAACTAGTTTTCTGAGGATATTATTACAGAAGAATCTAGAGAAGTTTATTCTTTCTAACTCATCAAAGACCTATAATCAAATAAAAGCCAACAATAGCAATAATATATCTCACCAAACCATGGTAGCATGTTTAAACCCATGAAACTTTCATTTTTAAAAAGTGGTAACAATATAAATCATTATTAGATAACTGATAAACAACAGGGTAATGAAATGTTCTTGCTAGGGTAAAATAATTGAGATGATAATTAGGGCATAATTAGCATTATTATGAGTCAATCATATTTCAATGAAAAGAAAATATATTTAGCTAAAAGGATATAATTTTGTTGTTGGTACTGTATAAATTCTTTCTGGTTCAGCTAGGCTATTCATTGTGTTTGCCAATCAATTATTTTAGAGATGACTGGAGATTTCCATTTTAACAAAAACCCATTCGACCAAGCAGCAGAGCTTTTAGAAGCCCCTCTCCTTGATGTGTCCAAAATCTTTTCACTGGTTCTTGTCACTCTGTCTCTAATCCGTATTATCTCATAATGACTATTTGCAAGTGTCACAGCCAAGATCACAAACTAAAATGGCAGTAACAAGAAGAAGAAAGGATTATTTTATTTTCTCGTTTTATTATACTACTCATACATTTGGCAGAGGTGGGAGGGGATATGGAGTAGGGAAGACAATATTTCATCATAAATGCAGCCTTTTAAAATTTTTCCTAGCTTATTCATAATCTTAAAAGTTGCATTTGCTCCATAGATCAAGTTCCTGTCTACACTAAGTCTCCAGAAGATTTTGTGTTGTTTTATTTTGTTTTCACATCTTTTTAAAAGAATTTTGAAAGTCTTGGTAGAAAAAGAGGGGGGAATTCTTTAAAAGTAAGAAAGTTTACAGAAGAGAGATTGGCAATAAAAAAGATGTAGAAATGCAGTTAAAGGACAAGTTAGGGAACTGCTTAGTGGTCATAAAAGGATGAAATTAGAAGAAACAAGGAGACACACAAACCCAATGATTTAAATCATTAAGGACCTGGCAAGTTCCCATAGTAAAACACAAGTTGTGGCCAAATATGGTAGGTTTAAATTCTACAAGAGGATAGTTTTCTACAAGGAAATGAGGGTGTTTCTTCAAAAATTTCTCTAAAATGTGCTTAAAAGGGAAAGGAAGGCTCTAACAATGGTCACAGCTATAACATTAAATGTGTGACCTAATAGCATTGATCCCAGGATTTCAGCAATCAAAATGCAAAATTACATTTTTAGATCTCTTATTGTAATCTTTATTTTGGGGTGGGGGGAGGAAAGGGGGAAAGGATCTCTAAAAAGTTATGATAGAGAAAATGAAAATTGCCTAAAATAAAAAATCCCAAACTGCTCTTTGATAATCAGTGCTCTCCACAGACACCTCAAAGACCCAAAGGCCACCTTAGATATAAATTCTAATGAAGACAGAATTTTCACAGCTGAAATGATCTAAAGAAATGTGATGATAGTTGACATAAAAAATGAACTACTTTATGCTTAGAGTTAGATAATAGTAGTTACATAGCTCTTTACATCTCTCAATGTAGTTATCAATAATTTGTTAGGAAAATGTCAAAATGTCCTTGTCAGGTTGGTGAACAGGATAATGGCCCTTGCTTTTAGACCATTCAGGCAAGAGGCTGCAAAATGATAGTCAGGTGTTTGAGGCACATTTCCAACTCTCCCATCTAGCCACCTACTTAAATATTATAGAACATAAGTCAAGGGAAGCAACAGCTAAAAATGAGTCCCTTAAAATGCAGTCTTCCTCAGTGAAATGCACATGAGGCCTGATCTTGTCATTGACACATTTTATAATTGTCCGGTAGCTAAGGACTTAGAAAATATTTTGATACTCTTGTTTTGTCATCATATCTCTTAGGCAATCACCATATTATCCCATTGTAGTTCAATAAAGTTAATATTTTTACTGCAGCCATCTCTTGTACTTCCAGATGTTATCATTCTACCTCAATGAAATCTAAGCAGGTGCTTACAAAATAATGCAAATGACTTTTTTCCTGTTTAATATTAGTATTTATTAGTAAATTAAGTTCATTCTTACGTGTTATTTTGTAACAGTTTTTTCATCTGATATGTTCTGAGTATTTTCCACAATTACATATTTGATGGTTTAATCTCCCTCCCCCAAAACCTTTTCTCAGTCAATATTAATATTTGCTGTTTATATTTGGAGTCATTTTCTCCATTACCAGTTTTACCGAGACACCTTCCATGTTTGTGTATAGACTTTTTTTGTTCAAAAGGTAATACCATTCCATCTTAAATTGCTTTTTTTACTTACAAAGTGCCATAAACATTCCCAACATCGGTGAGACCTCATCTATACTATTATTACCTTAAACGGATTACTGTAGTCCATTGTATGGTTGTATTAACTCCCACTTGTTAGATATTTGTTTCCAACTTCTTGCTACTATTTTCTATATGACATAATAAACCTCTTTGTTTTTTGAAAAACTTTAATTAGAGAAACTGTAGGTTTACAGAAAAATCATGTTAAAAATTATAGCATTTCCCATCCCCATCCCAGTAAGTAACACTTTACATTAGTGTGATACCTTTGTTACAACTGAGGAAAGAATATTAAAATTGTACTATTAACTGTAGTCCATAGTTTACATTAGGGTGTTTTTTTCTCCATATACTACTCTATTACTAACACCTTGCATTAGTATGTTACATTTGTTATAATTCATGAAAGAACATTTTCATAATTGTCTTACTAACTATAGTCCATCTTTTACCATAGGGTTCACTGTGTTGTACGGTCCTATGTCTTATCTTAATTTTTATTGTAGTAACATATATACAACCTAAAACTTCCTACTTAACCACCTTCACATATACATTTCAGTACTGTTATTACACTCACAATATTGTGCTACCTACACCACCATTTCCAAACATTTACCATCAACATAAATAGAAATTCTTTACAATTTAAGCATTAACTCCCCATTCCATACTCCAAACCCAGCCCAAGGCAACCTAACATACTAAATTCTAACACTGAGTTTACATATTATAATTATTTCATATCAGTGAGATGGTACATTATTTGTCCTTTTGTATCTAACTTACTTCACTCAATATAATGTCTTCGAAGTTCACCCATGTTGCCAGAAGAACCAGAACTTCACTCCTTTTAAGTGATGAATAATATTCCATTGTATGTACGAAGCCACATTTTGTTCATTCATTCATCAGCTGATGTACATATGAATTGCTTCCACCTTTTAGCAATTGTGAAAATACTGCTATGAACCTCTGTGTGCAAATATCTTTTCTGAACCTCTGTGTGCAAATATCTTTTCAAATCATTGCCTTCAATTCTTTGGGTACATATCTAGTAAAGGGATTTCCAAGTTATACGGAAACTGTCTTCCACAGTGGCTGCACCATTTTATATTGCCACCAGCATAAATTTATGCTATTTCTCCTCATCTCTTCCAAAACTTGTATTTATCTGTTTTTTTTTTTAATAGATGCCATTCTAGTGGGTGTGAAATTCTATATCATTGTGTTCTAGATTTGCATTTTCCTTATAGCTGGTGATGGTCATCTTTTTTATGTGCTTTTTAGCTATTTGTATATTCTCTTTGGAGAAATGTCTAAGCAAGTCTTTTGCCCATTTTTTAATAGGGTTGTTAGTCTTATTGTTGAGTTATAGGATTTTTAAAAATATATTCTGGATATTAAATCCTTATTGGATATGTGGTTTCCAAATATTTTCTCCCATTGAGTAGGTTGTCTTTTCACTTTCTTGATGAAGTCCTTAGATGCCCAAAAGTTTTTAATTTTAATGAAGTCTGGTTATTTATTTTTTTTCTTTCATTGCTTTTGCTTTGGATGTGAAGTCTCAGAAACCATTACCTAACACGACATGCTGAAGATGCTTTCCTACCTTTTGTACTAGGAGTTTTATAAAGTGGTTATTATATTTAGGTCTTTGATCCATTTTGAGTTAATTTTTCTATATAGTGTGAGACAGTGGTCCTCCTTCATTCTTTTCCATGTGAATATCCAGTTCACCCAGCACCATTTGCTGAAGAAACTGTTCCTTCCCAGTTAAGTGGACTTGGCACCCTTGTCAAAAATCAATTGACCACAGATGTGAGGGTCTACTTCTGTACTCTCAATTGATTCCATTGGTCAATATATCTATCCTTGTGCCAGTACCATGCTGTTTTGACCACTGTAGCTTGGTAATAAGCTTTAAAGTTAGGAAGTGTAAGTCCTCCACTACATTGCTCTCTCTTGAGATGTTTTTGCCTATTCAGGGCCCCTTACATTTCCAAAGAAACTTGATAAATGGCTTTTCCATTTCTGCAAAGTAGGCTATTAGAATTTTTATTGTAATGGGTTGAATCAATAAATAATTTGGGTAGAATTGTCACTTTAATAACATGTAGTTTTCCAATCCATAAGCATGGAATTTCTTGCATATATTTAGATCTTTGATTTCTTTTAGCAAAGTTCTGCAGTTTTTCATGCATAAGTCCTTTACATTCTTGGTTAAATTTATTCCTAGACACTTGATTCTAGTTACTATTTTAAATTGAATTTTTTTCTTGATTTCCAACTCAGGTCATTCATTACTAGTATATAGAAACACTACTGATTTTTGCATGTTGATCTTGCATCCACCACTTTGCTGAACTTATTTATTAGCTCTAGTGGCTTTGCTGTAGGTTTTTCAAGACTTTCCATGTCTATAGGATCATGCCATATGCAAACATTTCATTTCTTTTCCTTGCCTGGCTGCTCTGGCTAGAACTTCCAGTACAATGTTGAATAATAGGTGTAACAGTGGGTATACTTTTCTTGTTCTGTAGTTTTAAGAAGGAAAGCTTTCAGTCTTTACCATTGAGGACGATGTTGGCTGAGGATTTTTCATATATGCCTTTTATCATTTTGAGGACGTTTCTTCCTACCCCAGTTTTTCTAAGTGTTTCATCAAGAAAGGATGCTGAATTTTGTCAAATGCCTTTTATGTGTCAATTGAGATGATCATGTGGTTTTTTCCCTTTGTTTTCTTAATGTGGTATATTATATTAATTTTCTTATGTCAAACCATCCTTGTATTCTTGGGATAAGCCCACTTGGTAAGGTGTATAATTATTTTATTGTGCTGTTGCATTCAACTTGCAAGGATTTTGTTGAGGAATTTTGTGTCTATAATTTTCTTTTCTTGTAGTATCTTTATCTGGCTTTGGTAATAGGTGATGTTGGCCTAGAATGAGTTAGGTAGCATTCCCTCCTGTTCAGTTTTTTGGAAGAGTTTGAGCAGGATTGGCATTAATTCTTCTTGGAATGTTTGGTAGAAATCACCTGTGAAGCCATCTGGTCCTGGGCTTTTCTTTGTTGGGAGTTTTTGATGACTGATTCAATGTCTTTACCAGTAATTAATCTGTTGAGATATTTTATTTCTTCTAGGAATTTGTCCATTTCATCTATGTTATCTAATTTGTTGGCCTAAAGTGGGACATAGTGTCTCTTATGATCCTTTTTTATTTCTGTGGGGTCAGGTGTAATGATGCCTTCTCATTTCTGATTTCATTTACATGCATCCTCTCTTTTTCCTTTAACAGTCTGGCTAAGTGTTTGTTCATTTTATTGATCTTTTCAAAGAACCTGCTTTTAGTTTTGTTAATGCTCTTTGTTATTTCTATTATTCTCAATTTCATTTATTTCTGCTTTCATCTTTGTTATCTCCTTCTGCCTGCTTTGTATTTTGTTTGCTGTTTTGTTTTGTTTTTAGGTCCTCCAGGTATGCAGTTACATCTTCAATTTTAACTCTTTCTTCTTTTTTAAGGTAAGTATTTAAGGCTATAAATTTCCTTCTCAGCACTGCCTTCACTACATCCCGTAACTTTTGAAATGTTGTGTTCTCATTTTCATTACACTCAAGATATTTACTGATTCCCTTGTAATTTCTTCTTTGACCCACTGATTGTTTATGGGTATGTTAACTTCCAAGTATTTGTGGATTTTCCAGTTCTTATTCTGTTATTAATTTCTAGCTTCATTTTGTCATGGTAATAGAAGATATTTTGTATAATTTCAGTCTTTTTAAATTTACTGAGACTTGTCTTGTGACCCAGTCCTGGAGAATGATCCATATGCCCTTGCAAAGAATATATATCCTGCCATTTTGGGTTCAATATTCTGTATATGTCTGTTGGGTCTAGTTCATTTACCACATAACCCAAGTTCTCTGTTTCCTTATTCATCTTCTGTCTAGATGTTCTGTCTATTGATGAGAATGGTGTATTGATATCCACAACTATTATTGTAGAGATGTCTATTTCTCCCTTCAGTTTTGCCAGTGTTTGCCTCTTGTAATCTGGGGTACCATGGTTAGGTGCATAACTATTTATGATTGTTATTTCTTCTTGTGGGTTGACCCTGTTGTTAATATATAGTGTCCTTCTTTATCCCTTTTTAAATAAACTTTATTTTGGGGGAAGTTTTAGATTACTGAAAAGTCACATCAAAAGTATAGGGAATTCCCCTATAGCCCACCTTCTCCTATCCCCTCATTTTTCCTTATTAATAGCGTCTTACATTAGTGTGGTACATTTGTTGCAATTGATGAACCAATGTTGAAGCATTGTTACTAGCCAAGGTATTTAGTTTACATTATGGTTTACACTTTGCACTGTACAGTTTACAGGTCTTGAGAAAATGTATAATGGCCTATATAGCCATTGCAATATCATGCATAACTATTCCAGTGCCCTAAAAATGTTCTATGTTCACCTATTATTCATTCTCATTCCCCTCAGAACCTCTGGTAACCACTACCTTCATAGCAGTGTTGAAAGTTCTTCCACTACAATATTAGTAAGTCTACTTTGGTCTGTGGTTGAATTATTCCCTTCTGTTTGTTCATTCCTAAATTTTAAAGCTTTGGGGATGATGTTGCTTGTTCTGCCTCAGATGAGGAGGGTGTATTTGTCAGCCAAAAGGGTGCTGATGCAAAATATCAGAAATTGATTGGTTTTTATAAAGGGTATTTATTTGGGGTAGGAACTTACAGATATGAGGCCATAAGCATAAGTTACTTCCCTCACCAAAGTCTATTTTCACGTGTTGGAGCAAGATGGCTGCCGACGTCTGCGGATTCAGGCTTCCTGGGTTCCTTCCTTCCAGGGTCTTGCTTCTCTCTGGGTTCAAGTTTCCTTTCTTCCCAGGACTTGCTTCTCTTTCCTGTGTGCTTCCTTCCCAGGGTGCCAGGGTAAGACTTCAGCATCAAACTCCAACATCAAAACTCCAACATTAAGAACCCTCAACTCTGTTCATTGCCATGCCTTTTATCTGTGAGTCCCCACTCACCAAGGGGTGGGGATTCAACACTCTAATGACATGGCCCAATCAAAGCCCCAATCATAACTCAATTATGCCCAGGTACAGACCAGATTAAAAGCATAATCCAATATCTATTTTTGGAATTCATAACCATATCAAACTGCTACAGAGGGGTTTAGATCTTATTGGGCAGATGGAACTGCTTTGCTTGCAGTTGTAGATACTCTTTGTTTTGGGGATGGGAGTTGTCCACCATCATCATTTTGTTAGTTGTCCTGGGCTTACAACTTTTGGCTTAAAGTCTATTTTGTCTGATATTAGTATAGCTACTCCAGCTCTTTTTGGTTACTGCTTGCATGGAATATATTTTTCCATCCTTTCATTTTCAACCAATTTTTGTCTTTTGGTCTAAGATGACTCTCTTATAAACAACATATATTTGCATCATATTTTTTTGTTTGTTTGGATTTTTAAAAATTTATTTATTTCTCTCCCCTCCCCCCCCCAGTTGTCTGCTTTCTGTGTCCATTCCCTGTGTGTTCTTCTGTGTCCAATTGTATTCCTGTCAGCAGTACTGGGAATCTGTGTCCATTTTTGTTGTGTCATCTTTCTGTGTCAACTTGCTGCATCAGTTCTCTGTGTGTGTGGCCCCACTCCTGGGCAGGCTGCACTTTTTTTCGCACAGGGCGACTCTCCTTATGGGGCACACTCCTTGTGCATGGGACTCCCCTACATGGGGGACACCCCTGTATTGTATGGCATTCCTTGCGCATTTCAGCACTGTGCATGGGTCAGCTTCACCACACTGGTTCAGGAGGCCCTGGGTTTGAACCTTGGACCTCTCATGTGGTAGGCAGATGCTCTAGCCATCGAGCCAAATCCGCTTCCCTGGATCATGTTTTTGTTTGTTTTTTTCTACCAGGTACTGGAGATTGAACCCAAGACCTCACATATGGGAAGCAGGTACTCTACAACTGAGCTGTATCTGCTCCCCAAAGAATTAATTTATTTGTTTATTTTGTTTTTAGGAGATACTGGGGGTTGAACACAGCATGGCTCTCAACTACTTGAGCTACAATCCCTCCCAGATCAAGCTTTTTAAATCTATTCTGCCAATCTGTCTTTTATGATTGGGGATCTTAATGCATTAACATTCAGTGTTATTACTGTAAAGGTTGCACTTATTTCAGTCTTTTAATCATTTGCTTTTTATATGTAACATCTTTTTATTTGTCTTTTTTTCCTTTATAGCAGCCTCTTTTACTGTATAGTTGATCTTTTGTGGTGTATCTGATCCCTTTCTCACTTTCTTTTCTGTATATTTTAAAAATACTTTCTGGGAGTGGATGTGGCACAAGTATTTGAGTGCCTGCCTCCACATGGGAGGTCCTGGGTTTGGTTCCCAGTGCCTCCTAAAGAAGACAAACAATGAGCAAAAACAATGACCAAGACAATGAGCAAACAACGAGCAGAAAACAAACAAAAACAAATGAGCAGGGAGCAGATATGGCTCAAGAAGGTGAGCACCTGCCTCCCACAGGGGAGGTCCTGGATTCATTTCCCAGTTCCTCTTAAAGGAAAAAACAAATGGACAATGTGCAGACAATGAGTGCAAACAACAAGCAAAAACAATGAGCAAACAGATGAGAGAGCATCTCAGAGGCAGAAAAATACTTTCTTTGTGGTTACCTGTGGGGAGCCGCCTGGAGCTACGTGCATTTGAGGTCTCCAGCAACATGGCGGTTTTCATAAGTAGGCCTACTCCACCCCTGTGCTTCCGCCTTCTTCTTCCCCTTTCCCCAGTCTCCCGGGCAAAAAGTGTCGCGCCTGCGCAACAAGATGTTGAAGCCATGACCAGCATTGAAGACTCGCAACCTATAGCAAGTGGTATAACAGCATTTTATTGCCTTATATGGAAGAGCCGCTTCATCAGCCTATCACCCCCTGCTACATACCCTCCCCTTAGTATATATTCTGATGCTCTACCCTCAATAAACGGAGACTTGATCAGAATCCTGTCTTGTCTCCATTTCTCTTGCCTCTTGCCCCCCAATTCCCACTCCCTCTTTCAGGCGCCAGTTCGTTTGACCTGCGGGCCGGGTCAGTTACCCTGGGGTTGTACCTTACAATCTACATCTATAACCTACTAATTTGAAAAGAGATCAACTTAGTTTCATTAACATACATATTCTCTGCTCTCATATCCCTCTTTATGTTGTTTTTGTCTCACATTACCTCTTTATATTTTACATGCCCATTATCAGGAAATATGCCTTTTTCTTGTTCAATTATATTTTGACTCTTATAGCAATTAAAGAGTGGAGTTGCACATTGAGGATACAGTACTCTTGGGTTTTGTGTTTATCCTCTTGAAGATCTTCATTTCTTCACACTACTCCAAACCACTTTCTCCTGTCTTTTCTTTTCAACATGTATAACTACCTTTAGCAATTCTAGTAGGGCAGGTTTTTGTTAATACTCTTTGTTTCTGTTCATCTGTGAATATTTAAAACTCTCCAGTTTTGAAGGACAGTTTGCCAGATAAAGAATTTGGGGTTGACAGTTGTTCTCTCTCAGTCCCTTAAATATATTCTAACGGTGCCTTCCCACCTCCATAGTTTCCAATGAGAAATTGGCATCTAGTCTTACTAAGGATCCCATGTATGTGATGAATTGAAGACGGTTCTGTCTTCTAGTTCACTGACACTTTCTTCTGTGATTCCAATCTGCTGTTGTATGCTTCTAGTATATTTTTAATCTCCATCATTGCATCTTTCATTACCATAATTTCTGTCATGTTTCTTTTTAAACTTTCAAATTCTTCTTTATGCTTACACATTGTCTTCTTAATATCCTTTAGCAACTATATCCATCTTTTTCTTCATCTTCTTGAATTGATTTAGGAGATTTGTTTAAACTTCTTTAAATAGTTGTTCCAAATTCTGTGTCTCCTCTAAAGTTTTAATTTGGTCCCTTGACTAAGACATATTTTCTTGTTTCTTAGTATGGCTTCTAATTTTTGGCTGATGTCTTGGCATCTGACTTTTTTGTTGAGTTCACTCTGAAGGTCAGTTTCTCCCTCTTGTCTAGGGTTTTATTGTCAATTGGATTTGTATTAGGCTCTTCTTTGACACTTGGTCCAACTTATTCTAGACCTTTAGAGTAGCTCATGTTTAACTGTTCAGATTTTCTAAGTTTTTCTTCATCTGATTCTTGCCCTGGATATGTGGTACAATTTTTAAGATTGCTCTTCTGTGCAACTTTTCACCTCCAGGTGAAAGCTTTCTTTCCTCTGTTTCTTCCCTGAGAATCTTGACCTGTTCTGTCTGTTTTCATGCAGAATTTTCTGTCCAGGTTCTATGATATTTTAAAATTCTCTCCCTTACTCTGGGTCCACTTTTCCTTATACTTTTCAATTCTGGAATCTGTTCCATCTCACAGCAGTCCATTTTCCTCCTTTATTTTTCCTGTTTTTCTGCCTCCAGATTCTTCCCCTTTAGGGTTTCCCACCCCAGGGACCCAGACGGGCTCAATCTGGAAAGGTCCACTTTGTATTTAGGCCATCCACTGAACAGAGTAGATTGAGTCTGTGTACCTCTTGCCAACAATTCTGCTGCTATCACTCTATCTATCTTTTATTCCCCCTGGGAACCTTTTGTATACAGCACTCTTCAGTGACTATGAAGTCCACATCTGGGGCAGGAAGGACCGAGGCTATGCTACTTTTGTGCCACTCCCAAGCTGCACAGGACTGAGTGAGGGGGAGGGGTCTGGACTAGTAGGTCTGGGAAGACTATCTCCCACCAGATCTTGGAGATTACTTTTCCTTTTCTTTGATTCAGTGTGTTTGAAGTCCTTCTCTAGTCTTTATCATCGTCCAGAGTACCAAGCAAGTAGAACCCATCCTATATTAGGTGATTCTGAGGGGAAACTTTTTCGGAGGATGTCTTATATCATCATTTTCATGATATCACCAAGAATGACTTTTAATATGCACACCAGAAATGTCTGACTGAAAGGGTGATATTTCCTTCAAAGATATAGCAAAAATCTTGTGAGCAAAGGCAGCAAAGTAGGATTAATATTGAGCCTACTTCCCCATGTTTAAAGGATAACAGTCAATTAGAAGTGAAATTTGTGGCATGGATGGCTGCAAAGATACTCTTTTTACTTTTTGCTTTGCCTTGTATTTTCAGTAATCAATGTTATAACTGCTTTGACTAATTTTGGTGAGAACATTTCAATGGCCTTAAGCCTATCAAGTAAACAATTTCTCCTGTGATCAGAAGGCACTGATACATATCTTATAAAAATTGCAATTTTACTTCTTTGAACTTCTTTGGTATCCATCCATCCATCTTCTCATCTCTAACTACTTTATGCATCACTGCCACATTAAGTGCTAAGGGTCTGTCAATAAAAAAGATATGAACTTCACCTTCAAGAAGCTTTAATCTGTCAAATTTATGAATATTCATGCAAACATGGTATCAAAGAAGTGAAGCCAACTCTAGATTTATATTTATGTTAGTCAGTAAATCACTGAACTCAATAGTAAATGAGACCAAAAGATATGATCAGTTTATTTCTAAGTTTCCACTGTGAGTATTTGTGACTTCTAATATGCTATAGTACAGAGTGTGTATGTGGTACAATTTAAATTCCTACCCCAAAGGATAATGGGAGATGCTGTAAGAGCATAACTCACAAAATGAAGAATGAGGAATAAAATGCTATAGAGGTTCAAGGGAGAGACTACAATTAATTTCTGGAATCCAGAAAGCCTTCTTGGAGGAAAGAGAAGCCTACTGTTAATACCACATATTTTAAGAGAGTTCATTGCAGTTTGTTAGAGATTGGATGTTTTCCAATGTTTGATTTCTTTAAAAATCAATTAATAATTTATTCTATTTATGGCATAATGTCTATATTTTCTTACAAAATGAACCAGAAAAAGAAGAAGCTCCACACTTGAGCACTTTCTTATCATCTGCATTCCTGGGGTTCTCTTGGTTGTTAGTGTCAGTAGCAGAATAATGCCATTGATATATTTGGGATCTAATTTTAAGGGGAGGGAAAATGCATTCAACCAAAAAAATGCACAGAAATTTAGGGAAATATATGCATCAGGATTAAGTACATATCAGTATAGCATGGTAAACAAGAGCATAAGTGAATTGGAAATTAGAATAATGATTTTTATTTATTGTCAGTAACCTTTGCTGACTATTTGCTATGTAGCAGACAATGTGCTAGGTATTGGGGATTTAAATATTAATAAATCATCCCTAATGCAGGAATTTGCATACTAGAAAGACGATAATATGAATTAAAAGATACTATCAAAGTGTTGTATAGTGCAATGATAGGGTTTCAACATGTTTTTTATATAAAACATCACGAAATTTAGAGCCAGACTTTGTTTGAATCTCAGATCTGCCATTTAACAGGTATCTGAATTTATACCTCAGTTTCCTTGCCTGTACAATGGGGATGATAACATAAGGTTGGGATGAGATAAAAATAGTTAATTTATGTAGAGCATTTTAGAACAGTGCCTGGGCCATACTCAGCACTCTATAAGCATTAGTTGTTGTTGTTGTTGTTGTTGTTGTTGTTGTTACTATGAGAATCTCTACAGAGAATCCAAGTCTAAACAGAATGAGGAAAGTGAATAGTCCCAGGATTTCAATACCTGTGTCTTTTCCCAGTAAAATAAATTAAGCATGCTCATATATAAAGGAGCAAATGCACACAAACATCATTTTTACAAAGAAATGGTTTGTGGTTTTGAAAGTCATTAAAGTAATAGTATATTCAGGGAAAATAAATATTTTAAATCTAGAGTATAATTAATTCATGTCTGCATAGGGATGAGCTTTTACTAAAACCAAAGCATAATTCAAAATTAAATTTTTCTTCTTCCCTAAAAAAAAAAATTAAATCGACACGATTGTGCATACTTTGAACTAACCTAAGCTAGGTTTCAAGTGGTTGCCACATTTGGCACAGCAGTCCTTCCTAGTTTCCTGACTACCTTAAGCTATTGAGATAACACTAAGTGTTGGCCTCTGGGTCACAAAGCAGAGGGGCAGATTGCATTATCTGCCCCCAATTTTTCACCCCTCCCTCTTGCCCTGCCCTGTGACTGTCCACTTCCTCCCCAAAGGGCCCACGTGCTTCCTCACTTCTTGTCTTGGATTTGGCCCAGTGACTTGCTTCAGCCAAAAGAATGAGGCAGAAATGACGCTGTGCCAGTTACAAGTTTAGGACTCAGGGGACTGCATGTTTCTGCTTACCTCTTGCCTCTTGATCATACTGTGATTAAACCTGCCTATAGTGCCTCTCCATACCTCTCCTAGCTGTCCTAAGCATAACCACTGCTATGGGATCTAGGGTTGGCAGTTTAGACCCAAACCCAGCAGGTCTACCACAATCTCTCCCTGGAGGTAACCAACAGCATAAAAGACCTCAAGGAAGAATGCTTTTTCCCATCAACTTTGGGAGGATGAAGCCTCTGAAGGCAGCTGGCCTTTCTCACTCTCATGGTCCAGTATGTCATGGCTTGCCCCCTTTTGGGGCATGCTCACCTACATCCTCTTTATCCTTTTAATAGGACCATGTATCTTCAAAATTCTACTTAGGTTTATTTTGTTGATTCTGTCATGCAGGGATTTCATCCAGTTCCAATGAGGGTGCCAGTCCACAATAGAAGGGCCATAGAGGTTTATACACTATCAAGCAGGGACTACCGCCCTAACCAACAGGAAGTTACTACAGAAGAATGACCATTGCCCCTCAGCACCCCCTTAAGAATAAGGCTGCGAACTCTCTGAGGAGGTCGTTGAGGCAGGTTAGCACAGGGAAATGAGAAGATGAGCCACAATATGACCAGTAGACAACTTGGCCATGAGACCCTGCCGAGACCTTGGCCCTGACCTTGAGGTCCCAGTTAACTCTTTCCAGGACCTCCTTTTGGCCCCAGATATTCCTAACAGTCATCACCATTGCCCCTCATCATTGGTGAGATAGTCAATAACAGCTGAGACCCCTCCCCTTAGCATTAGCAAGGGGATAATTAATAGTTTAAAAGGTAACCTTGATCCCCTGAGAAATGATAGGTGGGGTGGGACAATGAATCAGAACAGCAAACAGACTTTAAAAAGCCCTGACCTGGGGTCCCATGCACACAACTCACCCAGTAGGCCCACAGTCCATGCCGTGGACCATGTACTTCTTTCTTATTTCTTAATTAACTCTTTACTCCTTTGCCTAAAAAAAAAAAAAAAAAAAAAAAAGAGGAGTGCCTAGAGGAGCCTGCACCAAATTTCAGTGTTTTCCTATCTTTCTCTCCCATTTCTCAGCAAGCTCTGTTCTTTC
Source organism: Dasypus novemcinctus (assembly GCF_030445035.2). NCBI lineage: Eukaryota > Metazoa > Chordata > Mammalia > Cingulata > Dasypodidae > Dasypus > Dasypus novemcinctus. The sequence goes on along the minus strand of NC_080684.1, from coordinate 81,238,797 downwards.
CCCCCATATCCCAATAAATTATTTTTACTGGCCTAACAACAACAACAACAAAAAGCAAAAAACAAACAAACAAACAAAAACCTGCCTATATTAGCCTGCTGGTCTCAAGACAATGGGAGACCCATGGAACAGAACTGTCCCAGGTGAGCTACTTCAACAAGCTCAGACTCGAGTCCCAGGCTAGCTTCAGAAGAATGAGCAGAATGGCTGACCTATGGGCTTATGAGCAAGTCCAGCAGAAATCAGTAGAGCATTCCAGGAAAGCTGAGCTTAAGTCACCTGACTTCAGCTGACCCACAGACACACGTGCTATATTAATAAATCATTTCACCTAGTTTTAACAAGCCATTGAGTTTTTGGGGTGTTTTGTTATGCAGCAAAAGCTAACTTAAATAGTTAGAATGTTTTTGAGTTCAAGTAGCAGAAAATCCAACTGTAACTGCCTCAACCATTTTTTTTTTAATGTATTATTTCATTAAACTGGACAAGCCTGGCTGGTTCCAGCTTCAGGTACTGTTTGACACAAAGGTACTTCATGTCCTCAGAATTCTAGCTGCATTTCTCTACAAATCTCTGGACTCTGGATTCTCCCATGAGAATCCTGGCAAAAAGTGGCTACAGCAGTTCTGGGCTGCTATGCGCATACCAAATCCAGGTAAAGAGAAAGGACTTTTATCCCAGCATTCCAAAAAAACTCCTGAGATTCACTCCAAAAGGACTAGCTTAGATCAGTTCTTGAACCAATCAAAGAAGCCAGGGCAAGAAAAGGTCTGATTCCCTCACCCTAAGTAATGGGTTCTAAACCTGAAGCAGGAGGGATTGGAGTGAAATTCACCAGAATACATGATTTTTTCAAATGTGAAGGATGGTTGGGGAAGGGAAAGGGGAAAATAAACATAGGAAAAGTAACTAGCAGTACACACAACAAAACATGTCATGTTTTGTAGTGCATTATCACATCTTTCTCATTCTATGTCTCAGATCTTCAAAGACTTGAATTGGGACCACTGCCAAATACTCTTTTACTAACATCAATAACTTTTACTTATTTGAATTAATGGTATAGTCTGCAAAGTATAAAGATCTTTTTTGATAAAAATGTAAAGAGACAAAAAACAAAAGAAGTAATAATGCTGCCATTTATCCCCCAGTAGAAACAGCTTCTTTTTGAAATCTCAGTACCACCTGCTTTGCATCTGCTCGACCAACTGAGAAATGCAAGTCTGGCAAAGAGAGAAAATCCATTTTAAGTAGATCTGTGACAATACAGGGTAAGAAGGTCTTGAAATCCACTAAGAGTTTTAATCAATAAGAATGACAGCACAGAGTATGCCAGAAGCCAGGAAAAGAAGGGTTTGCAAAAAGCATTCAAGAAACGCCCGAGCTATATGGTTCTGGTGACAAACCATGGCCGGGGAGGCAGGGCACAAACCACCATCTTTCTCTTCTCATCTAAGGAAGGGCAAGAGAGGAAGGAGCTGATTTGCTCAGGGAGGGCTTTTGTTCTGTCCTTTTAGATTCTAACTTTCTAAATCAGAGGAGAATTCTAAAACCCATTGTCTAATTTCTAAAGTTGGGTTTGAAAAACAAGACAAGCTCTTTCTTTTTGTTACTAATTCTCAGCTGTAAACCGAAGCTCCTCAAGTGTACCTGTTTCACAAAAGGCAAAGGGACTTAATTGAATTTTGCATGCCGCTTCTAAGTGGATTGCTAAGGTATACTAGGATTAATTAGTTTCGTGTTGTTAATTCAATTCAAAGGTTGCTGATAAACTCAGACCTTCAAACTCCATGAGGAGAAACAAAAACTTTCTTAATTATGACAGCATCTTTGGGTTTTGGATAAGTTTTGTCAGTATGTTAGAGTTTTTTCGTGATGGGTCCACTGCAGTAGATCAGAGTGACCTTAATGTTAGAGCAATTTCCATTAATTTTTTTAACTTTTCAAATTTGGTATCTTTTAAAAAAAAAAACAACAACCCTTGGTTTCAACAATTCTTTTTGAATGTAAAGTTCTCTTTTTGAAAAACTAGCACCAGGAGAATTACTCCAGCCTTCCTACACATGTCTGTAAAACGTGCCAAGTTAAAGAGTTTGATTTTGCCTGATCACCCTTCATTATACTGTCACAATTATAGTGCCAGATCCTTTAAGCATGGGGAGAAATCTTCTGCCACCAAATTATTCTATTCTGTGTAGAGAAGGTTGAAAATGTGACTGGCTACATGGTTGTACATGTAGTTCTCTCACCCACACCCCCATCTAAATCCCATCTTTCTAGGAAAGTACATAAGTGAGCCTGTGTGCACACTTGCACACACACACACACTCACTGGCTTACCATTTGGTTTAGATGAACACATTTAGTGCAGCTCAGGAGCTGGTCACCTCTCTTGGCATCCTGCCATAATGGGTGCCTTTTCTACACCTGGAACACTCCTCCCAAGCACATACACACACATGCACACACACAGCACTACTAATTGCCCCTCATTCTTCAGCCCTCACTCCCTGTACCCTTCGCCTCACCTAGGACATCTTCCTTGATTCTCTGGACTAGGTTGGATGTCATTCCTTTGGGCCACCTCTGCACCCATGTAGCACTGACAGCTGCATATAATAGCCTATAAAAATCTTCAGTACCTCTCACTAGAAGTTCAGTTTCTTAATGGTAGGGACTATATCTCATTCATGGTTGTATCACCACGCAGGGCGCTATCTGAAGGAATTCCATCAGCATGTTTTGAATAAATGAATGAAAGTCAGAGTAATTGCAAAATTAGCTCCAGAGTACCTGCTTTTGTATATTGTCCCATCCTCAATCGTTCCATTAAGGACCTCCTCTACTTCCGCTACCAACCAGCTTGGCATCTCTGTGGACTGATTAGCCCCTAGAAACTTCTGGTAGAGACGTCTGGCCATTTCCCAACATTCATTCTCCCCTTTTTCCTTTGTAAAAGCACACCTGAGTTTTTCCTAAAAATACTGAGATGTGGTAGAGGTGAGAGGAACATTTCCCATACTCTAGCTACATTGGCCATTTGGACAAGTTACGGTCATTAAGATGATGTTTAATGAAATGCTTTATAGCATATCTCAGAAGGTTTGTTAAAAGGAAAAATACATGCCATTCTTCAGTCTTTCTTCCCTGTTATTGCCTAAGCTGTGTATGTGATGGCTGGTTCTCAAGCAACCACCTTGGACCACGAGACAATGTGCTAAAGATAGAAGGGGTCTGTTCCCTTGACTGTTCTGGAGTCACTATATTCACTCTATATGACTTAATGTCAGACTTCTTATATAAGAAGGAAAAAAAACAGACTTCAGTCACTGTTATTCCAAGCTTTTTGATATAAGACCTAAACCTAAAATGACAAAACCAGTATAGCCAGAGACTTTCTGTATCTATGCACAGGTCTTATGGGCCACGACTGGGTGTCAGTCATGGAGCAGGCTTGGAATCAATGACCAGTCTGGTTAGGAATTTCTTCTACAGAGATTTTCTCACCTGTAGACTCACCCTTCCTCATCCTCAGCAAAACACTACTTAGCCAAAATTTATTTTCATACCCTTCCAGTTTTGTTTTTTTTTTTCCAGCAAATGTGGTTGCAGCTGACTCAAGGACTTTTTATTGAAAATATATTTGCAGTTTTTCCTGGGCCTTTAAAACTTTAATCTGGTGTTTCGTAAAGGCTGTTCCCACACCTGTCTCTGAATCACCTGGGATTCTGTTGTTCACTTGGAGTCCTGGGCCTTAAACCACACACTGAGTCATCCTCTCTGGAGATGGGGCCTCTAGGTTTCCTCGACTCTCTATGTGACTGTGCGGCACAAAAAGCTGAAACTGCCGCCTTCACATAGACACTAGAGGCAATGCTTGGGTCCCTTCACATCATATCTCAGAGGCTCCCTCTTCCTTCAAAACCCCAGGCCCTCTCCCACCCACATTGCCAGCATTAGAGCTTTGGCATGGACCATGGACCAGCGGCAGCATCCCCCGGCTGCTGAGAAACGCAGACTCTCAGCCTCACTCCAGACCTACCAAGGCGGAACGGGTATTCTAGCAAGATCTCCTGGTGCTTCACACGCATGTGAAGGTCTGGGACGCGCACTGTGGAGTCTCTTTAAATCACCACCCCCCACCCAGACCCTCCCTAAACCCATCCCTTGGTTACAGGCTGCAACTTACACCATCTACAAACTTGTCCCTGATGAGGCCAGAGATGGAAGTTCACTAAGTGTCTACTGAGTGCCAAATAGACAAAACGGATAGCTAAATGTAGGAAAAATAAAATAAATAAGTCTCTGCAGAAGCAGGCGTTTTTCTCTTCCGATCCTTCCATTTTTTTCTTTTGCCTATGGAAGAAATCCAAAACTCCTCAGCATGATAGTCAAGGCCTCCAAGGTCTCATCTTCCACACACTGCACATTCCAACCTTGTCAAACTCTTCTGTTTTTCAGACTAGCTTTCATGTCTCTGCTTGTTCCTTCTCTCCCTTGGCCTCCTACTGAAATCCTTCCTGTCTCAGATGCTTATTATGTACAGTCCAACCTCAGGCGTTGAGCACAAACATACTTGTATTTGTTCAATACACCATCTCTTGCCAGTTGTAATTGATTGTTGAGCTCCAAAAGGCCTTTGAGCAATGATTTCATTATGAAATATGTTAGAAGTAGTTCAATATATATCTTTTTTCTTGCAAGATTTCAAGCTCCTTGAGAACAGGAAATACTTTTTTCATACATCTTACTCATTTGCATGCCTACTTCACAGTCTATTCAGTAATAAGTAGTTGTTGCATGTTTGATACACATTTTATTATTGACATTATTAAGGATATTCTGAATGCTAAGCAGGGACAGAGGATATGTATGTGTGTTTAACTTTGTAACACAGAAGACTACTCCCCACTCTGAGAGGACTGTTTCCTGGGGTAGCTAAAATGCTGCTCCCTTTCTTTCACTCTGTCCTCCTGTCCTGCTTTCTTTTTCTTGGTAATGCTTTTCACTACCCGGCATTTCATTTATGCATGATTTTATTTCCTTACTACTTGCCCTCTTCCTCTAGAAGGTAAGCTCCATGAGAGCATGGGCTTTGTGAGTCCCTAATAAATATCTGTTGAACGAATTCAATTTTCTTTGAGCATGAAAGTGTAGTCAAGGCCAAAGTGCTCAGCTACTGAAAATAACAAAAACATTAGCACACTAAAAATGGAAGGAACCGAGTCCGATGCCTTGCCGTAGAATGGTGGAGACCGTCTTGTTGATTTTGGTTTGGTCTAAAGAAAGGCCGGCCCAGGCAGCACTTTTCCAACTTAATTTTTAGCAGCAGAGCCCCTTTATTGGAAATGAAATGTTATGCAAAGTCTCGGCCACCCTGTTGTGAGACCATGTCCATCCAGAGGAAGGGGGCTTTTTCTGACCTACACAAAGGTGCCACAGAGACCAGCAGTGGCCTTGCGTGGAACTCCCACACACAAGGCAGAGAAGACTAGATTGCTCTGCTGAAAGCAGGGGTGAGGAAGCCTGTGCCCTGGCTTTTCCTATGTCATGCCCCTGGGACCTCAAAGGCATCTTTGGGGAACAGGACTTCATGAAAAGCAGTTTGAAAACCGTATTAATCAATGCCTCTGAGAAGACTTCCAGCCTGAAGCATCTTGAATCGGCTGGACCTTCCCTTCTAAACCCAGCGAGGCCTAAGGAGGTGTGAAGTTTTGATAGAAGTCAGTGTAACACTGATTTCACGGAGAAGCAAGGCAGGGGAGCCTGACAGTTCGCGTCTGTAAGCATTTAGATTATAATGGAACCAGGGGCAATAAGCAGCCTGGATTTTAAGATTGAATCAAGCTGGGCAAACCTAATTGCTTTTTTTTTTTCTTTTTTAAAGGGAGTGGGAATTGCATGATTAATAAAAGAGAGAGAGAAAATGAAGATGTAACATAACCTAATTTTGGTAAAGCCCTTAATACAGTATCTAATAAAGTCTTACTTGCAAAATGAATTTAAATTGGATTGGATTTGGGCTCCAGCACTCTGTACTGGCTGGAAGCTGAGGGCTGGTGAACTGGTGAATAGAAACCAAGGATAAAGGCGATGCGTCCCATCACAGAGGCACCTGGTAGCCCTGCCCCAGGAATCAGGGGAACTCTAGTGTCAATAGCTTCATTAATGACCTACACAATGCGACAGGAGAGTATCTTAAAGAATGTTAAGGGAGAAACTAGGGGAAGATGCTGTGAATTCCATCTGAACTGAGAGATTTGCACTGAGAAAATAAATATGCAGAAACAACTGGGAAGAAATGTCTTAGAAGTAGTTATTTTAGGGGAAATGGTTTGAAAGATTTTGAGGAAATGCTTGTCATAAGTCTTATAAAATAGCATTCTGGGTCATTTGAATAAAACAAGCATTTAACTCAACCATGAAATTAAGTGCTAGCCTATACATGTCTAGGGCAAACTTTTGTCCAACAAAACAAATATATAAATAAATAACCACAGGGCATTATAAAGTAGCAGCTTCATGAAATTCAAATTTTTCTTCTTTACTATTTCTTTTTCTCTTGGCATATCAGTGGTAGAATGACACAAGGAAAAATAGAAAGGGATTTGATTTTTTAAAGAAACTTTAATTACATAAATGTTACATTAAAAATATAGGGGGGGATATGGATGTGTCTCAATCAATTGAGCTCCCATCTACCATATAGGAGGTCCAGTGTTCTATGCCCAGGGCCTCCTGGTGAGGGCAAGCTGGCCCACATGGAGTGCCGGCCCACGCAGGAATGCAGCCCTGTGCGGGAGAGCTGCCCTGCGTGGGAATGCCACCTTGTGCGGGAAAAGCCCCCTGCGCAGGAGTGCCGGCCAAAGCAAAAAGCTGGCGCAGCAAGATGACACAACAAGAGACACAGAGGAGAGAAAATAAGAAAACATAGCAGAACAGGGGAGCTGAGGTGGTGCAAGAGAGTAATCGTCTCCCTCCCACTCTGGAAGGTCCCAGGATCGGATCCCAGAGGCACCTAATGAGAATACAAGCAGACACAGAAGAACACACAGTGAATGGGCTCAGGGAGCAGACAACAGGGGGAACCGGGCGGGGGGGCTGGAAATAAATAAAATAAATCTTTAAAAAAAAATATATATATATATATATATAGGGGATTCCTACATGTCCCATTTCCTCCCCTTCCCACACATTCCCACATTAACAACAGCCTTCATTAGTGTGCTACATTTGTTACAATCGATGAACACATATTGAAGCATTGCTATAACCGTAGACTATAGTTTACATTATAGTTTACACTTTGCCCCACACAATTTTATAGGTTATGACAAAATATATACTGGCCTGAATTTGTCATTGCAATGTCATCCAGGACAATTTCAATGTCCCAAAAATTCCCCCATGTTACACCTCTTCTTCCCTCTTCCTCCCTTCAGAACCTCTGGTGTCCACTGCCTTTGTATCAATGATACGAGTTCTTCCATTGCTGGAATAATGAATAATAATAAGTGGGGGAAAAGCCTTCAGCAGATAAAGGCAGCAATCATAAACCATCCTCAATCCCTCAAGATGAGAACTTCAGTGACTTCATGATTTCTTTCAGATCAAGAAAAAAATGGGATTAAATGGTCTAGGAATTCATATGATCTCAAAGTCCAGCTTCCTTTTTTGCTTGAGGGATTACATAAAGAGAAAGTGAACAAATACTTCATATTAAGATCATCATTTTTTCCCCCCTGAATCATTTCAATATGACAGGATGAAAAGTAGAGGCCTTAGCTTCAGGAAGTCCCCCTGCTAGTGGGGACAGGCAAAAAATTAGTAGAAAGAAATATGTGCTCAAATCAAAAGTGGGATGGGAATGTATTTAATAGGTAAAATCAGGGAAGACTTCACAGAGAAGAAGCATTTAAACTATGACTTGAAGACTCAATAGGCTTTTAGGAGGCTGTAAATCAGAAAAGAGAATGGTGGGAGTGGAGGGGTGGGCAGGTAGGGATGGCAGGAGTAGCAAGATGAGGCCAAAATGGTAGCGGGTACCAAATCATGACCAACCTTAAAAGCTATTCAAAGGAGTTTCACTTTTTTCCTAGAGATGGTGGGAAATCATTGGAGAATTTTGAGCAAGAGGATGACAGATACGAATGTTAGTACAATTATTCTCAACTACTGATTATTGTAACAGCCTCCCAACGGTTTCTGGTTTCCTCCTTCTCATATCCTCCTAGAATCCAGTCTCAGCACAGGAGACTGATCCTATTAAAATACTACTTGGATCATGACATCTGTTCAAAACCTCCAATGGTTTCCCATCCAGAGAAATAAAGTTCAGTTTCTTTCTATGATCTATAAGGTTCTTCATGATCTGACTCACATTAGCTCTCTTACTTCTTCTGCTACTGCTCTTCCCTCTTGTCCATAATACTCCACTCCATTTCAACCACTGGAAATAATAGGTCACACCTTTGTACCCCTCAGTTACACCTGCCACTCAGAAAGCTGTATGAGTCACAACTCAGTTCTTTAAGGGCCTGCTCAAATGCTGCATTTTCAGTAAGACTATCCCTAACCACCCGAAAATTCCATCTCCCTCTCTCCCACACTATCATCTTTCTTTGCTTTTTTATCTTATCAATTTCTAGTATACTACATAATTTACTTTTGTATTTATTTTTCATATCCTCCCATTAGAAGGTAAACTCCATGAAGGTGGGAGTTTTTTCTGTTTATTCCTGTAAGCCTAGTGCCCAGAAAAGTTCTTGCACATAGAGATCTTCAGTAAATATTTACTGAATAAATGAATGAACAAATGAACTAATGAAAGATAAAGTAAAGGAGATTACAGGAAGATTCAGTCAGGAGGCTATTGCAATTGTAAAGGAGCCCTCAATAAGGACTTTGGGAGTGGATGTAGAAAGGTAGAAATGGATACCAGAGACACTTGGAATGTAGAATTGACAGAACTTGAATTACCTGAGGATTGAGAAGCTAGGAAGCATCCAGGAAGAAGGTCAGGTTTCTGGCTAAGGCAACCAGGCCAAGAGTGTCACATTTGCCCAAATACGAAGTGTGATAGAGCAAAAAAAGGAGATGGTAGACTCAACTTTTGACATGTTGAGTTTGAAATGTCTGATGAAAATTTGTATCTAACAGTTGATTGTTAGATATTCACGTCCTGGAGAAAGAACATAAAGTGCTGGCTTTGTCTGCCACCGAATCATCTCCATGCAAGTGAAACTCCAAATGAAACCACACTGTTTCCCTACAGTCAGGTCTGAGTTGAGAAATTAGCAAAATCTACTCAGAACACCAGACAGGAGGTCCAGATGGTAAAAAGCAGTGAAAGCTAATGAGGTCAAGAACATGAGTATCAGATGCAAAGAGTCCTGGTCTACATTATACATTCACTTAAGAAACTTGAGGTTGTGGGGGGATGGGGGGATGGGGGGAGTGTGTGGGGGGTGTTCAGTGAGAGGCGGCTCTGTTGTATTCCAGGTACTCACGTAGACATCTGGAAATGTCCAGAGGATCGAGACACCCTGGGAACCCAACAGTCTAGGCATGGGATTCTGGAATAAGACTTCCATTTGTTTCACTCATTTCGACATGCATGAAAGTAAAGGAAACTTGGTCCTGATGGCTGATCTATCTAAGATGTAGTTTCAGTCTTATAAGAGAACTAGTAAGTGCTACTACCATCATTCTCTGAGCCAATTAAAATGAGTCCAAAAAATCCAAGGAAGCATACTCTTACAGAGGACAACATACATAAACATATATTCACCTAATGACAGCTGAGCAAAGGATTTCCATCATGAAGGCTTGTGAAAAACTGTACCACTTTTTGAACTACCCATGTTTTCTAATATATTGACATTTTTATCTAAAAGACCTGTTTTAGTTTGCTAAAGGCTGCCACAGCAATATGCCAAAAATGGGTTGACTTTAACAAAGGGGGTTTAAGAGCTTATAAACTTACAGTTCCCAGGCCATGAAAGTATCCAAACCAAGGCATCATCAGGAGATGCTTTCTTCCCAGGTTGCAGTTACAGGCAATCAGGCACACAGCAGGGCACAATGGCAGCACCTGCTCATCTCTCCCCTCTCTTCCAGGCTCCCTTGCTTTCAGCTTCTGGCTTTCGCAGCTCCTCTCAGCTTCTGTGTTCCAGTGATTTCAGCTTCTGGCTCCCAGGGTCATCTCTCTCAGCCTCTGAGCATTTCTCTCGGTCTCCAGGGCTCTGCCAATTCCAGTTTATAAAGGACTCCAGTAAGAGGGTTAAGATCTACCTTGGATCACACAATCTAATTGAAGGCCCTTAACTGAAGTAATTTAATCAAAAGACCCCACCTACAATGGGTTTCCATGTACAGGAATGGATTAACTCTAAAGACATGATCTCCTGGGGTCCAGCGCTGGACTGTGACAAGCCCCCAAATAAATGTGCTGTAAGAAAAGTTATTTTGACACATCCAGCATTTACTTGACACAGTTTCTAGTCAGAGACTATCATAAGAAGTGAACTGATAATTTGTGCCGTATTTGGATAACCCCCAACATGTTTCTTTGCATTCATATATCAAGCAAGAGGGATAAAGAGGGGGCATCTTCTGTGATTTTCTCATATTGTACATATGCATTTTCTCAAAGTGCTTTGAAGCTTTCTGATGTAAAGGCTTGATTTTGCTTTAAAGTTGTTTTTCAGTGCTCTAACTTTATCTTTACCTGAAGTTTGCTATCCATGAGGCCCCAGGAGATCACCTGCTTGGAAGCTGATTACCTGAATCTTCACCATTTTCCAAAGAATCATTCCCTGGCACCCTCTATTGATCTCTTTGCCTTGATAGTTAACCTTCCTTACAATGAGCCTTCATTATGTTACAGGTTTTATATAAATATTTATTTACTTTCACCTTGTTGTTCATTAGCTATAGAAACATGTTTATATTGTTTAATTGATAATATTTTTCTACCCGTGTAAATTGCTTGGGTATTTTGGATGGGTAGAATGCATCATAACTTTTTCCAATTAAAATTAATGGAAAATTGTTCTCATTCAATGGCTTTTCACTTAGCAACAGGGTTTTCAGAAACAAATTAAAATCATTAAATGAGGGATAAGGGTTTCTGTTTTATCCTTCCAGTGTTTCTTTTTTATAAAAATAAGAGAATAACCATTTCTAATTTTTAAAATAGCATGAAAGAGGCTCGTCCTTGTTTGTGTGTATGTGGTTTTTTTTCTCTCTCTCTCATATTTCTGGTCCTTGTTTTTTAATGAGCATTACCACTTGCTTCTTCCTCATAGTGCCTCATTGTGTAGGTATTGTTAGGTTTCACTTGAAACTCCTGCACACCTGCCCCAGAGGTCCTACCTCACTGAGTAGTTTTTCCCTTGCCCGGGGGAGCAGAACAGCAGGGCAACAATAACAGGACTAAACATGCCCTTCCAGACGGTCAGCAGATTCCTTTTTCTCCAAGAAATCTAGCCCCCACCTAGGCTGAGTGACAGGAACGCCCTGCCAACATGGAGACCTGACTCTCTGGAATATGTGAGCATTGAATGACTGACCGCAGGAGTTCAGCTGTAGGATGGAGAGTGGCAGAGAGAGAAAGAGACAGAGAGACAGAGAGGGGGAAGAAAAGAAGTTCTGCAGTGGAGGTAAAGAGAAGGTTTGGTAGAAGATTCCTACAGATACGCACATGCATGCAACAGTCAAGAAATCACTAAAGGGATCAACGAGAGGTGGAGCAACACAACATGCTCCACCCAATCTTTCCTGCCCTAATTAATGCACGATGGTCACAAGAACTAGAGAGGGCAGTACCTTCGTGTCAGGTTCATGCCAAGGCATGGGAGAAAGTATGAAAATAAATCTTGATTTGCCTTATTTCTGGGATAAATTTTCATAGATTTCGAAGATCTCATTGGACCCCCAAATCAATCACTCTAGTACTAAATACATGGAAGGAAGGAAGGGAGGGAGGGAGAAAGGGAGGAAGGAAGGGAGAAGGGGGATTGGAAGCATTAGTTTTGCAAACAAACTTTCTTTTACATGGAATCTTACTGTTATGCAAGCAGTCCTGAGAGAATAGATGTGACAGTGTCTCACAGGATCACTGGTAACTTGAGGACTAGATGGGCTTTTCTTTTGGATGCTGACAACAGTTACAGAATAACAAAGCACAAGCCAGTGTTACTAAAAGATGGATTCTCTCACAGCTTTTCTTGCCTGGAAAATACTACTAGAAGCCTAGATGTAAATTCTATAATAGAGAGATATAAAATTCAGAAATCCCAACTATTAACGGTGGCATTAACATGGGTTACCCCTGACTAAAATCTAATAGAAGAGCTCATCGATAATCTAGATATTGCACAATCACTAAAATCACTAAAAACAGCTAATGGAGAAGTCCCTCTTTTTTCCCCACTTTAGAATATGTAAATTTTCAAACATGCACAAAGATAATTGAAAGAATTAATTCTAATACTTTTATCCATCACTTAGATTTAGCGATTATTAATATTCTTCCTATTTGCCTTATCTATCAATAATGTATGTATACTTTTTCTTTTTTGTTGAACCATTTGAAAATAAGTTGTAGATGACATACCACTTTACCCCTAAATATATTCTCTCTACATGACCATAATTCCATGTCAAACCTAAGAAAATTAACAATAATTCCATAATGTCATTCAGTGCATATTCAGTTTCCCTATAATGCCCCCAATGTCTTTTGAAGCTGTTTTTTCTATAAACAAAGTTATAATCAAGGTTCTCACATTGCATTTGTTCTGTCTCTTTAGTCTGTTTATTCTAGAATACATTGTCCATCTTTATGTTTTTCTTGTGATGTTGACTTGTTTTTTAAAAGAGATCTGGCTTTCTTTGATGCAATATTTCATGTTCTAGCTTTTACTTACAGTCTCCACTTAGCATTGTTTAACTCTTTTCTCTAGTCCCTTTTTACTGTGAACTGAAAGTTAGGTCTCAAGGTTTGTTGAGTTTTGGTTAAATATTTTGGTCAGGAATACTTCATAGGTGTTGCTTTCATTGTGCTTAAATATCACTTAAATATTCTCTGATTATGTTATCATTCTGATACAGAATCAGATTGATTTCTTTCAGTTTGTTTCCATTTGGGAATTTGTCTTTTTCTTCAACCTTTTGAATTAAATTTGTCTTTTGAATATGTAAAACATTCATGGATCCAAAAATCATAACTATATAAAAATTACACTCAAAAGAGTCTGCTTTTCATCCACCCAGTCCCTAAAAGTAAACATTATTAAAACTGCTTTATCCTTCCAGTGTTTCTTGTCTCACATAAGCAAATACCCACATACACGTATTTTTAAATTTATTTTATTTTTATTTATTTCTCTGCCCCCCACCCCTACCGCACCATCCCTGTCTGCTCTCTGTTGCTGTTTTGTTTAGGAGCACTAGGAACCAAACCCAGCACCTCCAGTGTGGGAAGGAGGCACCCAATCACTTGAGCTACGTCTGCTCCCCCATATAGATTTTTATTTCTCCTCCTTTCTTACTAAAATGTTGCATCCTATATATTCTGATCTGTACCTTATTGATTTTCACTTAACAAACTATGGGACCACTCCAAATAAGAATCTTGAGACCTTTCTCATTCTTTTGCTGCAGTTGCATCGTACTTCAATGTGTAATTTCACTATACTTTATTAAATCATTCTCATGACAGTTCTTACTTTTCAAGCACAAAAATCTTACCCTATGCTAAAATGTAAAATACACACCAATATATGTACATTTATTTACATTTTACATGATTTGCTATTTAAACATAAATAGTAAAGGCTTTTTAATTCCTTGGAGACAAAGATTATGTCTTACATCTCCTAGTATCTTACAAGAGCTGATGTCTCTGTGTATCTTGTAATAATAATATGTCATGTTTAATGACTACTTACGGTAATCACATCATGCCCCTCCTCCCAACAACTGAAAACTAAATGCAGAATCATTTAAACATGTGTTTTAATTTGCCAAATGGCTATCAATGCAAAGTACCAGAAAATGGCTCGACTTAGGGAATTTATTTGGGGTAAAAGCTTACAGTTTCAAGGCTGTGAAAAGTCCAACTTAGGGCACCATAAGAGGTGCTTTCTCACCAAAGTCAGCTGTCACGTGTTGAAACAAGATAGAGGGAGATCACTGCCAAGGTATCTACTTCCCCTCGGGCTGTACCATCTCCTGGAGCTCAGCTGTGGGCCCCTCTATCAGTATCAGCTGCTCTGCTTTCTCCCTAATTCAGCTGCAAGCTCTCAGGCACATGGCTCAACTCTCCCTGGGTCTCAGCTCTTTGAGTCTCTCCTTTCTTTCACATGGAAGGATCAAATATGATCCTTCCTGTGTGTCCCCATTTATAGCAGACCCAACAAGAGGGAGGAGACTCCACCTGAGTCGTACCTCAATGAGGTATTCCAATTTGAAAGAGTCTCACACCCACAGGAATGAATTCACAAACAACCTTTCTCTTTCTGGGATTCATAAAATAACTTCAAACTGCCACATCATATGTCTAGCTTAGCAGAAGCTTCCTTTCTCACCCACCAATTATTCCAGACTTAACTGTAGTAGATTTTGTTACCGCAACGATGCTCTGGGGGTGGGGTTACAGATCCTTATTCAACTAGAAATCAGGGAAATATTGTCTTCCTAGAACTAAAACTTTAAACATAAGTTAGGTGAGAGCATGTGAAAGTATTACCACATCTAAAGAAAGACTATGTTTATCAGAAAAGTTGGCTAGAAAGTCATAATAACAAAAGAAAAAGAAATTGTTAATGGGAATACCCATTCAGGATGGGAAATGACCAGACCTAAGGACTCATCCCATCTAGACCAGAGGTCCCCACAGAGGAAATAAATATTATACATCAGGCTCTCAGAGACTGAGCCATCTTACCCCTCCCACCCTCATCAAGTATCTGTTTGATAATGATTTGGTTTCTGTTTTAGTCAGAATTGTTGCAGTAATGTTCCATAACAATAACAACCTCAAATACTCAGTGGCTTGCAACAACCCAAACAGTGTTTCTTGCTCATAGATCTGTGGGTTGGCTGTGATGGCTCTGCTTTAGGCTTTAGATTGGGTTCAGGTCTATTCCATGTGACTCTCATTCTAGGTCTCAGGATGAAGAGTCAATGGCTACCTGGGGCATATTCCCCTTATCACACAGGACAGGAGCATGAGGGCAAACCAAACCACACAGGTACATTTGATGCTTCTGATTAGATATTTTGTCTATTACCCCGCTTATATTCCATTGGCCAAATGAGGTCAAAAGTCACAGAGCAGGTGAATGTATTTTGCCTTCAGTGCAAAGCACATTTGGTATTATTAATATATGTACTTTTAAAAAATATCTGTGGAAGAAAAGGAAGGATGGTGATCATATAATACAAAAAGCCACAGCATTCCATGTAGCAAGCACACAGGAATGGGCCATCCAGTTTTACTCTTATTTTTCTTGCAGTAAATTAAACATTGGTATTCTGGTCTCTGTGGCCTTGATTGATGTGAATCTTCTCCAGAAATAAATCGATTTTCCATAGGCTGACTAGTCAGGTTTCTGTTCAAAGTATTTGCCAAAAAGTGCATATGATGCCCCATGCAAATAAGTCTATACCCCAAAAGATAGCAATGTTTAAAATGTTTTGCCAACTAGGTATTTATTTTGGTACAGAATATTCCTTGCTCATACAGAGGTCAGATTCCTTTCATCTACTACTCATGCCCTATCACCCTACCCATAATCTTTTAAGGGTAAACTCATACATCTTCACATCCAGTCAAAGAACAATGCTACTACTTGGTAAGATAGGAAGAAGATGAAACATTGATTCAAATGGTCTCAATTTGTGCCCAACTCTCCACCAATTGCCAGCATCATGACTCTGAATGAGGCATTTCATTTCCATGCCCTCAATTTTCTTTATATTAAGATGGAGGTTGTACAAAGACAGGCTTTGCTGACACCAGCATGGCCTGCT
Organism: Dasypus novemcinctus; assembly: GCF_030445035.2. NCBI lineage: Eukaryota > Metazoa > Chordata > Mammalia > Cingulata > Dasypodidae > Dasypus > Dasypus novemcinctus. The sequence goes on along the minus strand of NC_080684.1, from coordinate 81,222,756 downwards.
TGCTGATTAACTGGACCTTAAGGACACGCTGCTCAAACAGCCTCATAGTCTCGTAAAGCACCAAAAACACATACCAAGAATAAATCACGTCACCCTTATCCCTCTTCATCCCTCCATGCCTTCCCCTGTCGCAAGCAGCCTCAACCTTATAAGCAGAAACCTCTTTTAGTGCTGCTCCTGCATTAGTGCAACTTTTGCTCAATAAACTTACTCTGGAACTGACCACCCCTCACCAAAAAATAGAGGTTGCAAATACTTCCTTGCTTAACACACATGTTATTATGAGAATCATAGTCTCACATGGATATAATGCCAGAGAAATAGAAGAAACTTATTGAGTACACCTTTGTTGACCACCTGTTCTGCTCTACCACCTCCTGTGGCACCCTCTCCTAGCCACCTGCACCACCACTCCCATCACCTCCCACCCAGACACACACACTGTCCAAATCTAAGAGGTATCCTGACCAAACTGTAGCACACTCAGTATGCTCAAGCCGTGGACCCAGTCCATGAATCATCCTTATATGAAAGGCTGTTTCTTGATGATGGCAGCTGTGTACTGCTAATGGCCTCCCAAGCATCAGAGCTGCTCTAGTGCAGCAATTATTTGCATTAATCAAAGGCTTCAAGCAAACCTCCCACTTTTGGCTGAATAGTAAAAGTGTATATTCATGCTGTGCCCAAATGAGATATTTCACTGGAAAGGAGATGTTTCCGGCACGTGTTGCCACTGTGGTATTCAGCTTCTCACCAACCTTTCACTCAAAGAGGGTTAATTTTGCTGGAGAATATTATCTGTATACAAGCTTACTTAACAAAGGACAATGTGGTGTTATAAGTGCATACACTTACTTGCTAATTAATCTATACATGGATGAGTTAAATACCACTATTGTCTCCATTCCAATTCCAGAAGGCTCCCTAGTGCAGAAATGAGAGTTAATCAACATACACACCTGTTTGAATAGGTCCATGTGGGATTTTCTACGAATTACTCTCAGTTTTGCGTTTAAAGGTAATACCATCTGCAGCAGCAGGGATCACAGGGATGGGAAGCCACCATCATCCTGAAGGTATGGATGGTGTTCATTTTCCAGAAGCCCCACCTGGAGCATCCCAGGTGGCAGTGCCCTGTGGTTTCATACATCCTTCCATCACATCCTCAGGACAATTAGTGGGGAAAGAAGACATTGTAATTCCAAAGACTCAAAAGGATACTCCTCACCAAACCAGAACATTTAGAAATCGAAAATATACTACAAAAGAGGACTTTGGGAGCCTGAGAAGACTCCTGCCAAACTCACTGTATTTCTCTGAGACCGAACTAAATCTAAGCTTAGCTACCTAACCCAGATAGGAAAGAGAAGGAAGATAAAAATCTTCCCAGTCATTGTGTGGTGACTTGCTTTCTGTGTATTGTAGGAGTATTAGAATAAAGAGAAGGAAATTATCCAGCAATGGAAGGCTGAAGAACCCGCTACACTGAGGCAATGTTCATAGAAAAGCACAGTGGGTGAGCCAAAGGAATGAGAGACCCAGCAAAGCCTGAAGAAATTCCTCTCCTCCGGAGGCTTCTGCCTATGGGTCCGGAGTGGTTTTCTAGCATATCAGTAGTCAATTGAGATTATTGCTTTAAAATTTCACCATGTATTTCTTTTTCTAAAATACTAAGAACTTACATTTTAATGGAAGAATCATTATCATATTCAAGCATACTCTTTCCCACAGGACTTTAACGTTTCTTTGCATATTTATGATTCTGCTAAACTAGAGCTGAAATAAATTTACAAACGAACAAAGGAATGGAAGATGTTGACTTCTGAGAGGACTGTCACAAAATCCCATTTGTAATAATTAATTATTGTTTGTACTGTCCACATCCACTCAACTTTTATCAGGTCAACGTATCCCAATTTTCCTCTGGAGAATCACCTCCTCCCCCACTCTCCATGCCTCATTGTTAGAGTTGATGAGGTATTTGTTTCCAAGGAAGGGCATGCAATTCAGGCTTGTCCAAGGAAAGGGTCATATTCCTCTGGGTCAAATGATTGGTTCAGGAAAGGGTATGCAACCTAACTGAGCCAATAAATATTAGTTCAAACCGTTGGGGAAGAGAGGAATTCTTTTTTCCCTGAGATCTGAACCTGGGAGGGTGTAGACCTGGCCCCATGGGCAGCTATCTTGCTGCATGGAGCATACAATGAAGTCATGATGGAGCAGATCAGAGGCCAGAGATTGAGAGACCTGAACCTGCATAAAGCCCTAGTCTTTGTAGTTGCATGATCCACTAAGTTCTGTTTTTTCGCATAAGCCCATTTGAGGTGAGTTTTCTGTGTCTTACCCGAATAAACCACCCCAACAAGACTCAAAACAGTTTTGCACATTTCACTCTCATAAACTTTATGCCTGATGGCAAAGGGCATGGTTTAAAAAATAGATCAAAGAAATATGCACCTTAAAGATGCACTTCTTCACCTGCTAGAGAGGTCTTCTATGTGTATCAGATTGGGCTGTCTTTCAATTTTCAAACCAAGCTAGCTGGGCAAAGCTATGCCATCTTTGATAAATGAGGAGAGTCTCATTAAAGAGATCCTCCACATTTTATTTTTTTCCTTTTCTTTTCCTTTCCTTTTTTTTTTTTTTTTTTTGCCAAACATCTCTGCAAGATGCAGTTAACGACTGGAACAGTCTGCAGGCTGCAGTTAACGATCCACATGGTGTTTGTGTCTTTGCTGAACTTGTTTATTTGCATTTAAAAGAGATTTTTGGATAGATGTAAACACTTTGATGGGATTTATGGCCGAGACAAAGGTCGGTTAACATTTTGATCCAGTGGGTAGAAAACTGAAAAGCCATCATTAAATTGATAACCAATGACATTGAAGCTACCTTTGGAAACTGCTGAAAAGATGTTTGGAACAGGAAGGGATCAAAAACAGAACTCTAACTGAAAATAAGGAGGGTAGAAATACCAGTCTTGTTTTTCGAATTTAAGTACTTTTATTTGCAATCACAAAATGTGGATAAAAGGTGTTTTTGTTGTTGTTGTTCCATCAGTCAATAGACAACTGAAGGTAAAGAATTGAAGAAGTATTGATCATTATGTGGGCAATTTGGGGTAGAGCTACGAGAATACTGTACCTAGCAGGCTTCCTGTCGTAGGGAGTACCATCTGAAAACAAATGAGAAGACGGGGAGCATTATATCAGCCCAAAGACACCGTGACATGATTTCTCCTCCATCTCAAATAATTCAGATGCTCATGGAGCTCCTGGCCTCTTCCCTAGGAAAGACTGACCTGTGCACTTTCTGTGGAAGAGACTGAGCAGAATTAGTGAGAAAAGGTTTTGATGTAATTCATAGATTCAAGTCCAGATTCAATACTTTCTGGCTGTGCAATCCTTGAATATTAAAAATATCTGGAGGCTCATTTTCCTCATGCATAAAATTGAATGCAATAGCACTTAGAGGTTTTATAAAGATTGATTACTTTCTCCACCTACCTTCCCTGATCCTCCCAAGGTGGGGTCACCGGCTCTTTCATGCTTCCTTAAAACTGTACTTATATTCCATTTACAGCCCACATCATAGGTCATTAATGTTGTCTGTCTCCTCCATTACTGCAGGCTCCGTAGGGCCATATTTCCAGTCATTGGTTGCTATTGGTTATCTACTGTGTAACAGGCAGCCTCTAGGTACTAAGAATTCATTAGCAAACAAGAAAGACATAGCACCTACCCTCAAGGAGCTTACAGTCTGGTGGGAGGGGTGTGAGCATACAGGCAGAGAACAGACATTTACAACACAATGAAAAGAACTTTGCAAGATAAGGCACAGGGTGCTTGTAACAATAGAAGGCATCCTAGAGCCTCAATTATTTGTTGAGTGAATGAATTAATAAATTAGTGGATAAATCACTGTTCATCTCTTCTCATTAGAGATATCAAGAACTCCTTAACTATACAGATGTGGAAATGGAGGATAGGGAGGTTAAGTCACTTACAAAATCTCATATTTGGCCGATGAGCTCTTTGTATAATATTTTCCACCACTTTGTGCAAAATATTTAGAATTATGTGAATGTCTCTATTTAAAATTCAGTATTAGCTTAAACATGAAAATCCCACTTTTCAGATACATTGTTGTATGTGGCATGAATGTGGAACCTTGATCTATAAAATAATATTCCTATTGGGAATCAGAGGGTACATAGGGCAAACTGCCTACTGCACAATATTAGTTCCTCCTTTTGATTTTTATTTAAACTTTCCTCAAAGCTTCAAATTCTTCAGTAACTTCTAGGAGTGATAATTGTATCTCTCAGGAGGTACATCTAATGTTTAAAAAGCATCGTTGACTTCTAAGACAATGAAAGAGCAATTTACACTTACCGCAGCAGCCAACTCTATTTATCAATAGCCTGTCTCCCCTAAATGAATTAATATAACTACTCATAGGGCCAAGACTATTGATGTTTAGTACATCTCAGGTCTTCTGAATTAATTTTCCCACTGCAGAGTGCCAATGAAAGACAATGAAAGACTTTATATATCTTTTAACAGTGGAGTAAGCAGAGATGTAATGGAAATTATACCAACCTAGCCTGGGTGTCCAAAATTGGATCGACTCTCCTGATGGTGTTGGGGTTTTTTGTCTGTTTGTTTTTCATAATTTTTTTCTCTGAAGATCACTTAACCTCTTGGGACCTCAGTTTTTTCATTTGTAAATATTTATAAAATAAGAGAATAAAACTGGAGAGTCTCCAAAAATCTCTCACAGCTCTGATATTCTAGGATTTTAATATTTCCATTTTACATTCCATGTTGCCAATATGAGAGGCACAAAGTCCAGTGCTTCAGACTCAGAACACTGTTTTTTTGGGGGGTGAGAAGAAGCCAAAGTTCTAATGGGTCCATCGTGGGATGGTTTGGAGGGGAGTTGGATACCTTCTCCCTAAATCTCTACCAGGTCTCGTTAGGCATCCAAAAAAGAAGAGATAAAGTAAAAAAAAAAAAGTATGCTTGCTGCGTAAATGCAACTTCAAGAAAATGCCCTAGACCCTCTCCTTCCACACTTAGGTATGTATATACACACACACACACACACACACAGAGTCATAAGAACATATGCCACACTACTATTACTTAACTGCTCCAATACAAAATTCTGGAGCCACCAACACAAATGCCTAAGCTCTGTCTAAAGTGAACAGGAGAGATGAATAAAGGAGAATTGATTCAGGTGAATCTGAAAATTTCTTTTAATATGATCTAGTCTGAATCATATACATTTTAAGAATAACTTTTAGAGTTTTGGGGTTTTTTTCCCTTTCAATAGAAGCACACAGTGAATAAGGAAGAAGCAAGAAAAGAGGCATCTGTGAGGACAGAAACATATATTCTTTGGATCCTAGAGGTAAAAAATGCAAATGGCACAATGTCCAGAAGTAAACAGAGATAGAAATGGATCTTTCTTAAAGTAAAAAATGGACATACAATTAAGATGCTAACTACTCCTGGCACAAACTCTCAGGGAAATTTATTGGGGGAAGCTTTGCTTTTATAATACTGTGGTAGTTTGAATCTGCATGTACCCCAGAAAAACATGTTCTTAAATTTAACCCATTCCTGTGCATGTAAAGCCCTTGTAATTGGAACCTTTTGATTAGGTTACTTCAGGTAAGGTGTGTCCCACCTCAATCAGGATGGCTCTTAATCCTATTACTGGAGTTCTTTATAAAAGAATGAAACTCAGACAGAAAAAGAGAGAGAAAGCTACAGAAGACAAGAGGCTGAACCCAGAGGAGATGGGAGAGACCAGGAGACACCACCATCTGCCTTGCCATGTGACAAGCTAAGGGCCTCAGGACCCCTGGCAGCCAGCTCTAGAACACCAGTGTTTGAGGAGAAGGCACTCCCTTGATGATGCCTCAATTTGGACTTTCTTTTAATCTCGAAAGCATGAGCTGGGAAGCAGTTGTGGCTCAACTGATAAAGTGTCTGCTTACCGTATGGAGGGCCCAGGGTTCGAACCCATGGCCTCCTGACTCATGTGGTGAGCTGGCCCACGCACAGTGCTGCTGTGTGCAAGGAGTGCCATGCCACACGTAAGGGTGCCCCATGCACAAAGAGTGTGCCCCACAAGGAGAGCCACCCCAAGTGAAAAAAGTGCAGCCCACCCAGGAGTGGCACCACACACATGGAGAGCTGACACAGCAAGATAATGCAGTGAAAAGAGACACAGATTCCTAGTGCCGCATGACAAGAATGCCAGTAGACACAGAAGAACACACAGTGAATGGACACAGAGAGCAGAAAAGGGGGGGAAGGAGAGAGAAATAAATAAAATAAATCTTAAAAACAAAACGAAACAAACAAACAAACAAAACCATAAGCTAATGAATTTCCATTGTTTGTTGATCCATTTCATGGTAGGTGCCTGAGCAGCCTAGGAAACTAAAACACTACTGTGGTTAGCAATGGTATAGATGAAAGAAAACATTGGATCATATGGTTTGATTGGATGACTGTTTCCTTTAAAGGATTTTTTGATACATAGGCAGACTCTGTGAAAGAGATATATAGTTAAAAGAAGGTAAATATGTTATGCCATTTTAAAAGATATCAAGAGCTAGTTAAAAACCAATCTGGGTCACATAAAATTTGAAAGTATGGGATAATGGCACTCAGTAAGAGAACTCTTGAACCAAATTGAGTCAGATAGTTTATTGTCATGCAATTCTCAGAAGAGAGAGCTGAAAATTGGTTTCTTTATTACACAGCCCTCCCTAGGACTACTCTCCAAAATTATATCTGCACAGGTGCTGCTGGCAAGGGAAACTCTGTACCTCATAACTGCTCAACAAGAAGAGAGAAAGGTGTTCTAACACTCACAAAAAGCCCTCAATCCTTCTTTCATCAAATTTGTACTGAGTTCCTAATACACAGATACACTGGACCAGATGCTGGAGATGCTGTGTGAAAACATCAAGCAATGTCTTTGCCTTTAAAGATGTTGCAATCGTGTTAGTGGACGGATGGAAAGGCTCACAATTACTTGCAACCATTAAAAAACTCTAAACCAAAGAATGGGTACCATGAAGGGTTGGGAGGAGAGTAGCAGAAGAAAAGTGTCAGAAACTCATTGTCATAAAATTAGTTATGGCATGTGTGGCAGTGACCATCATAAGTACTATCATGTAATTTAATGATGTGGTATCATCTTAGATTGGCTCTCTCAAATTTCATTTCACCCTGCTTCTATTCAGATCCTTTTGAAAGTTAAAAATGACATTCCCTAGACTCCCTTGCAGCTAGGGTTTTTTAGTGAGAATTGAGTTTTTCTAACTAGATATACCTGTAAGAGATTATGAAAGTGCTAGCATAGCAAGGCAGTGGTCTTCTTCCTGGGACCATGGCTGTTGAAAAGCAAGCTCCAACAGGTGAATATTAACCGTGGTAGACTTGATTCCATCTAGATCCACTCCTTGCATATGAGGCAGCTATCAGTAGTTTCTGGATCCCTGGGTTTCAGATACTGTGGTGAACCTTCAACAAGCAGTCCGTTGGAGCCCTCTTGACTTCTGCTCCTCCAACCCTTCCAGTGGTTTTGTGAAGACCTGTGATTCCCTGTATTAAATCCCTTTCTATTTGAAATACCTAGTGTTTTCTGTTTCCTACCCTGAACCCTGACTTATAAACATGGCAGAATTTTTTGGTCATCACCTCATCCACATGATGAGTTTGATGTGGACCTGAACACCAAAGAGTAGAGCAGACATACCGAGAGCGGTATAGTAGCAAAGCATTCCCATAGGCCTGAATAGAAGATGGGAAATCTTCCTTGTCCAAGTATCCTGAAAGGTAAGTGAAATACTTGCTACACGACTTTGACTCTTTGAGATTAGACCCTGTATTAGTTAGGGTTCTCAAGGGAAGAAGAATCAACAGGAGAAATCTGTAAATAGTATGAGATTTTATAAAATTATCTCACACAACCATGGGGATGAACAAGTCCAAAATCTGTAGGGCAGGCTACAAGCCACGAACTCTGATAAAGGTCCATGATGAGTTCCCCAGGAGACTCTGTCTGTCCGAAGTAGAGATGGGAATTCTCTCTGAAGGCTGAAATCACTTCTTGTTTTAAGACCTTCAGCTGTTGGATGAGACCTCACTCATTGCTGATGGCAATCTCCTCAGTTGGTTGTAGATGTAATCAGTCATCTATGCAACCAACTCACTGATGATTAAAGTCCATGAAATGCCTTTCTACACAATTAGCCCAATGCTTTCTTGACCAGACAACGGAGCACCATTACCTGGCCAAGTTGACACATTAGTCTAACCCTCACAGACCCTCATTTATAATATGAAATGTTTGGATGACAGGGGGTCTAAGGCCCTCCCAGTTTTAATTTTATGACTGGGGCTGTCGTCCAGATCTACAAAGCAGTCATTCATTACCCATAACTGCAGAATGACTGAGTTGGCATCAAAGCTCCAAACACACCAAGACCCCCTCAAAATTCCACAGCTACTAAGTAGAAAAAGGTGATGATTTTAAAAACATGTGTACAGATTCTTCAAAAGATAGAGTCTAATTCCTCTCCCCTTGAATGTGGACAGAATTAGTGACTTAGTTCTAAATGAAGAGAACATGGTGGAAATGTCAGTGTGGCTTCCAAATTTAGGTCAGAAAAGACATCACCACTACTGCCTTGCCTTTTCTTGGGTTGACTGTTTTGAGGGAAGCTAGCTGCCATGTCTTAAGAACATGCAAGTAGCCTCTAGCAACTTGCTAAACTGAGGCTCCCTGCCACAGCCAACATCATTGTACCAAATACATGAATGAGCCACTTAGCAGTAGAATGCCCTGCCCATTCAGAACATGAGATGATGGCAGACCCAGACAACATCTTGACTGCAACTTCATGTTGTTCAAGCTGCTAAGTTTGGGAGTAATGTGTTATACAGCAATACCCAGACTCAGACCAAAACTAAGTCCTCTGACTCTAAGTCCAGTATTCCTACTACTATGTCAAGTTGCTGTTCATTTAGCTTAAATTGCTGATGATGTTTTTGGAGACATTGATAGAACTTTCTACCATGAGGCAGGAAAGTGACCTTCATGAAGGATAGATATATCATTCCCCAAATGGGCTAATCTCACCTAGGTTTGTAGTTGCCTCTATGAGTTCTTATACATTCCAAAGAAAAGGCACTAAATGAATAATACTCATTGATAAAATGCGGCAAGAGAGAGATTATATTACAAAGAGCATTATCTGTAACTATTCAGCTACTCTGCAGACAGAGTTATAAATTTAAATGATAGATTAGATGGTAGATAGATGAATGTAAGAGAGAGGAAAGGAAGGTAAGGAGGAAGGAAGAAGTGAAGGGAGGGAGGGAAAGAGGAAGGGTGTTTGTAGGAACTTACGAGAAAGTCACTGGGAGAAAGTATACAAAATTAAAAATAGAATTCTATGTGCCAGAAAGGTAAGACTATGATTCATTATCTACTATTTTCCAAACCAAACTATTGCCAAGTTTTTGACAGTTATTTTTCACTAGCTAATAAACAGATTCTCATTCTCTTCCCTTCCTATACCCCCCACCCCACCCCCACAATCAGTTTTCTGTTGGAGGCAAGAAACTTTTGCACTCACATCATTATTAATGAGTTCCTGGGCCTCAATATTGCAATTTTAGAGGTCTTCTGTCTAATGCCATCAGTCCACTGATTGCAACATGATCTGGATCAGATTGCCTCAGAATATTTGAAGTTTAGAGAGAAAAGGAAAAATAGAAATGAAGTGCTTGGACGTGGAACTTCTTTTCTCAGAAAATACCTGGCTGGGTTCCACGTAGCCCAGCACAGGGTCCAGGTTGAGGAGGGGAGGCTGGGACTAGAGATACCAAGTCCGTCTCTCAAGCAGGTGCAGGCATATGAACTAACACAAAGCTCTTTGGAGTCTCAAATCCAATGCAGCCAAAATCACCATTTGATAACCTGTTGTATTATCCCCCCCTCACTTTTCTGGTATACTGAAAACTTGTTTTAGTATTCCAAAACAAGAAAATCCCTCCCTTTTCAAATAATAGTAACTATGGATATTTTTAGTACCTTCTTCAATAGTCAGCATCTACTCCATAGGCATGGAGTGAGGAGAGAATATGATTTCAGTTTTATTCCAAGAAGTTACACATAAGTAGCGCAAGCTGCGCTTATATTCTTGTATGATCATCATAGCCACAAAGACAGCAATTTCATGAATTCACTCTATTCCAACACAGTTGAAGTTAATATTTTCTTGCAGATTTGTTTGCTTTTTAATCAAAGCACAGCAAACAGCAAATAAAAATGATCATTTTCTTTGGAACCACAGTATTTTTTTAAAGCAACTATTGGCTATGATTAAGTGAAGACAAAACTACATGCTGAGGTAGCTGAAATACTTCTGGAATTTATTAACTTCAGCATACTTGCTAAGGCCAAATGAGCTTCTTTAATTTCCATAATGAAATTGTTTTTGTAAAGTTAAAAATACTGTAATGAGGCCAAAACGGTGTGCATTCAGGGGGCTCCCATGGTGAAACAAATGAGATTTTAGCTTCTCTAATTGGGCATACTGCAAGCTGGCTTGATGCTGTCCTCAACACAGGATGTTTGTTATCCTAACAAAAAAGAGGTCTACAGCTGTCAGCATAATGCTATATGGCTTTTCAGAAGCCAGGCTATCAGGAGGAAGACTGTTGCTCTCTGGCTGGGACCACCCAAAGGGAAAGATCCAGTCGAAAACAACACTTCTCTTCCCTGATTAAGAAGTTATTCGTAAGGTAATTTGTTTACAGCTATCAAAGGGAAGCTTTGGAAGCAACTGGGGAGAATTCCCAGAATCCTTTGAAAGAACTGTATTTGATTAAGCGATGAATATGGATATTTTCTCTCTCTCTCTTTTTTTTATTTTGTCCTCTCATGAATTAAATCTCATTACCTGTCAGCACAGGCCTTTGGAGTCTTACTGTGCCTGTAGAAAACAAAAGTTAGGCCCATTTTGTTGAGGCAGGCCTTGCCAGACTCAGCTGGTGAGCTGCCACCATCGACGCCATGGTAACAGCCTATAAACCTCTTTGAGCTTTGGAATGGTTTTGATGTAATATTGTCTTCATTTATTTTTAACCATTACTTTCAACTACCAAGGGAAGTAAAATAGAAGGCTACAGTCAAATTAATTTTTAGGCAGCAGAAATAAGTCAGTAACTGAATTTTCCTAGTTTGTAGTGGGTATTTTATTTTGGATGTAAATATTCAACAGAACCCAGAAAGATGAATAATGTCACTGTAAAGTTCCATACAACTCAGTTATATTAACTAGATGCTGGACAAGTGAATGATAGGTATACTATCAAAATACATGAAAAATTAATCCCATTTTCACCAAATGAATTCAAATCCCCCAAATCCAATTATTCAAAGGAATAAATATTTAAAGGATAATATATACCACTGCAGTAGGCTATAATTATACATTACAGTAGTAAAATGTGCATTTCTAAGTGCATAGTTCCAAAATGCTCTTTTTGTAATGTTCTGGGGGAGAACATTGTAAATCATCAAATAGGAAGTAGATGAAATAGATTTTATTATAGTAAGACTTTCTCCCATCACCCTAACTACTAGCTTCTACTTTCCATCATTTGATTGTTGTTTCTAATTTGTTCAAAACATAAAACAAACTTTAATAAAACAAAAGGATGATACTTATTATTATTCTTCTTCCTTCTAATTGGTCTTACTTTTTGTTTTAATTTTTTTTCAGTAAGCTTTCAAACATTAATCATTTCAAGGACTCCAATCAATTCTATATTCTCTAGATGAGTCTAAAAATGAAGAGACTTATCTGGGGAAAGTTGGTCATTTTAAAATTTGTAACTATAGAATCTAAGTCGAAATGTACTAATTAGTTGTATTTTGCCAATAAAAGAAACAAAACTGCAGCTCCAACTATACATGACTGCATTTAATTCTAAAGCAAAGCTTAACAGTTACAGCATAGATGACTCTAGAGTTCAAGAGATCTGAGTTGGAATCTTGAGTCACCCCCATTGTGTGGCATAGTGTACTTTACTGACCATCTTTCAAACTGTAAAGTGGGACTCATCAAAGTACCTACCCAGCTGAACTTTTGGAGCAAATGCACGAACACTGACAAACTGCCTATACACTCTGAGCCATTATATTGTACGTGATAAGGATGCAGTGATGAAGATGGTGACGATAAGGACATTGACAAAGGATTCAGGCACCACAAAATAGGTTCAATGTTTGATTAAATCCCATATCTTCCTGACACCTGGAAATCAGATTTTAAGACAGTCAGAAGCAAGCACTCAAGTACATGCAAACTATATTTTGTTATTATGTTGCTTCATGCAAAATGTTTAAGATGGGAGGTAACTAACATGTCTCAGTCTTAGAGACAGGAGTGATTTAAAGAAAAAGAAGTTAGGAGACCTGTTTAATCTGGATGAAGAGATTAGAAGAGGGCAATGATGTAGCCACAGAAGCCTCAGAGAGCCCCAGAAGGATTTCTGACATCAAGAATGCTAGAAACAGAACTCTGCTATCAGAGGACAATAATTCTTCAACAGAGAACTTCAAAGAGTAGAGATTAGCTTCGAATCATTGGAACTGTCCAAATTGGAGCCATGTGCATTAATTTATTTCTTGGAGAAAAGAGAACAGAAGTAAAGAGGATCGTAGTATGATTTGTTAATGGAAGTCTTCTTGCCACACATATAATACACTTCCCAGGCTACAAGAAGCTCTATGAATCCGAACTAGAGAAATTATCTCATTTTCCTTATATACCAAAAAGTATTTGCATGTGATCTGAATGTTTCTGCTTTTCATAATATTTGGCTAAGCCCTACTTCATGATAAATATCTCACATGATAGCAAATATTGGTTGATGTGAAGACAAAAGCAAGCAAAATGTGACTAGAGTGTATGGAATCATTGATCCATACAACATCTATTGCTGAAAGTCACCACTTGGCATTAGATCAGAATAACCTTTTGATAGTCATTGAAATGGTTTTCGGAACCATTTATACCAATAAGTTACAATAAGAAATTCATTTTAAAGTCTCAAATCCCTTGTGGTGTGGTCATCTCAATTCACCAACTGGCCATTTTGTTTTAAAATATTAAATATGAAATACATATATCTATGCATTTATATGCATAGATATATGTACTCTTAGGAGCATTTACCCCCTTTATCTTTTTACAATGAATTTTCAATTGTGCAAAACCTTTTGCAACATCGCTACTCATCACAGACATGAATACTGTAACATGGATGGGCATAGCTGAGGCAAATTTATCATGACAGCAACCAAATAATAAATCTGTATCTCTATAACCAGTTCCATTTCCGAATAATTTCTCTGTCGCACATTATTTTAGTCTGGCAGATTGCTCCATTCTCTTTTTTTTCCCTTTTCTTTGGGGTTAAGCTGCACTTTCGAATTCACATTATTTTGCAGATAGCATGTCACCTTCACTTAAGTTGCTATAGCTGGCATTTCTCGTCTATCAGCTGAAGCAGTTAATTTACTGGCACTGACTAGCCAACAGCGTAATCTGCCACCTGCTTGTTGGGTTCTTCTTGGACCACCAAAGTCTTAAAAAGACAAAGACGATGGCTTAATTTGTGCAGTTCTATAGTTTGAATTCTTATGATTGGATCTTAAATTCTTTGATTTGCTGAGGAACTCTATGACTGAATGGGGTGTGATTTATTTTTTATTTTAACTGAATCACATTTATCCATCTGTGTTGTGTTTAGTATAGGAAGACTCTTTCAGGCCATATTGTAATTGATGCAGCAATACTGAAACTTCAGACACAGTGAGTCGTAAGTGTTGTACATCTTTAAGATTTCCTGGATAAGTTATTTGTTCACTGACAGGCAGGTTAGTCCACAAATATTTATTTGTCATTGCCATTATTAAAAGAATGGAGAACTTTATAGGCAAAACAAATATTATGCAGTACCAAAATAGAAATGTCCTAAAATGTTCACACGCCAGCAATTAAGTATTATAAAGTTGGAATGGAGATGTGTTTTAAATTCACTAAATCATACCAAAAGTAAATATTTCTTTTAATCCAAAGATGTTAGACAATTTAAACCTACTAAAGTTGAATTTTGACAGCTATTTTAATCCTTCTGTAAATAATTACTATTTCTACTTTTCCCTAGACAATTATAAGAGCAAAAAATGCTAATTCATACTTATCAAGATAAGATAGAACTAGAAGCCAGAAACATGCTCTGTTCAGTCTGTTACTTTATTTTGGGCTAAGAGACAGCAGTTTTGACAGTGGAGCCATCTGCTTCTAACTTTTCTCATCATCATGCCAGTCCAGTCAAAAGCAATTAAACCTGTTTTGCCATTATAATATGTAGATAACGATGATAAATTATAGCTTTAAAATGAATCTCAACTTAAGCATACACTAGGTATTTTCCATACAGCTACTAAAGTAAAAGATATTCCTGTACTTGTGAAAATGTTCAGCTATTTTATTAATGGTGCTAGCTTTATAATGAGCTACCTACCAGGGTATTTTGCAGGCACAGAGCCTAGCAGTCATTATAAATCTATTTATATCCCAGCAAGATGTTTCTCCAAGTGGAGAGCAGAGCCCTAACATTCTGCATCGCTGTTGAACAAAATATATAGCACACACAGCTCCGAGTTGCTATGTTTTATTATGTCACATAATCAATAAAACACATAAATACCACAAATAAAAAGTAGCAGGAAGAAAATTCTATGGCTCTGGCACAACATGGGGTTATATAGCAGAGAGCAGATGAGGCTTAATGATTTCAAGGAACAGACACAAACCTATCATTCTTGAGGCAGGACATACATTACCTCTGATTGCCATCAAAACTGTTCAGACATTTTTCAATGTAGAAACTATGAATAATCACAGGTTCCAAAAATGATAAATAGTTTCAAACTTTTTTAAGGAAATGTCAATGGGCATTGCATATTGGACAAATGCACCGTCTGTTTGGGTTGGCTTTTCAGATTTGCAGCTGCTAGAATCATTATTTTCTCAGAAGATTTGTTACAATTTTGTTTCCTCCTTTTAATTAGGAAGGAAGGAAGGGAGGGAAGGGAGGAAGAAAGAGGGGAAGGGTGGGAGGGAGGGAGGAATGAAATAAATACCTTGAATATCCTGAGAAATTCCATTCAAATAAACTCCGCTGTGGTGTTCCACTCCACAGTCTTACCACAGCTATAAATTAAAAGATACCACACCTTTCTAAAGTAGGTGACTAATATAACTAATGTGAATTTTGCTAATTGAAAGTCACAGAAATGAAACCCTCTTGTACTGTCTCCTGTCATTATTTTCTCCAGCAAGAAACCATTTGGCATAGTAAACATGTATTAATTATGGATATCCAACTTTCTAATTCTGTTTTATCATCAAAGCGCAGACTAATGATTATGGGGAGAATGAAAGGGACACTTGTAAGAAAGAAAAGAAACTCTTAGCAACATTGGAATATGTTCTGCCTCACAGTAGCTCATTACAACCTATCTTTTTCATTACTATGTAACACTCATAAATAAGTCAGGGGGAGGAGGAACGTGGAAAAATGAGAAACTCACCGATTATACTTGCCACAATGCTATATAAATGGCTGCAGTCTATTGCTATTTTAATAGGTCTTCTGAACTATATCAGAAACAGGAATCTCAATTGCAGCTAATCATCCATTTGCGGACAAACGCATTATTCATCATGATTTACACAAGCATACATCTCAATTTCGCACCATTCTTCAAATCATCATTTTAGGTCATAAATTTAGCATCCCGGTGAACTACCCCAGAAAAAACACAAATAAGAGGCACTTACCCAGGTGGACAAATTGCCAACATCGTGTGTTGGGGTTTTTTTCCCTTTCATTCCTCCCCTTTACATTTATAATCGGGTGGCTTTTAAACAGAGTAACATTTTACAGTATGGGAGATGCATGGTCAAATTCTTACATTGGGGAAAATATTTCAGATCTTGGAGAAATAATGAGGTTGCCTAGCCTCAGTTTCTCCATATTTTCAATGAAATATGTGCTGTGAGTTGAATGTATGCAAATGATGGTGAAAAGTTTTCAGTGTACCAAAATCAACTTTTACTATCAACAATTTTAAACATTCTAATCTTGGCTCTAGTGGGGAAAGTAAAACAAACTGAAAAAGCAGGAATTGTACTGAGATAAGAAAACAAAGTAGATGGAAGAGGGACTAACAAGGTGGAAAATAGAGGCAATTAAAAACAAGAATGAAGAATACAGAATGGCACCCTTGTTTCTATGGCTCTGAGAGATGGTTGTGAATGGAAGAAGGTAAGAGCTATGCAACTCCTCTTTAAAGTTAAGCCGGAGAAGAACAGTGAAGTATAATGGAAACAGCTTTGGAATTTTTCCTCTCCAGTGTGACTCCACCAGCTGTGTAACCTTGATTTTCCCAGAGCCTCTATTTCTTTATCTGTCAAATGTGGATAAACCCAGCTACCTCAAAGGATTGCTGTGAGGATTAAAGGAAATAATACATAAGACTGTATACGTCCCCTGCACAAAGTTAGGTGCTGAAAAAATGGTATTTAT
Organism: Dasypus novemcinctus; assembly: GCF_030445035.2. NCBI lineage: Eukaryota > Metazoa > Chordata > Mammalia > Cingulata > Dasypodidae > Dasypus > Dasypus novemcinctus. The sequence continues at coordinate 81,206,050 of NC_080684.1, read as the reverse complement.
CATTTTGCCTTTGATGCCCCACATTTATTTCACTTTAAAAATATTTTCCTCATTATAAAATGAACAGAATCATGAGGATTTCTCAAAGCATGCAGTCAAGGCTGAACTCAGGACTTCAGCCTGTGTGTAGATGGAGACAGAGGCAAGTAAGGGTGGTAGAATCTGGGGTGAGTCTAGGCCCCCTGGTGAGATTAGATTCCTGAACTTTAGTTCCTGCTTTTAAAGAATCTCTTAAGGAATTAAAACTTTTTTTCACTCTATCTAAGAGTTGTGGTAAGTGGCATTTGGTACATAGTATTTTTAAAAACAGAGTCCAAAAGCCACTAAATAAAGGTAATGCATTCCACTTTTCTCCATTTGGCCTCCTTATTCTCATTAGCAGCTGCCAATGCGTCGCCATAATTTTATTTTCCTTGGCAGAGAAGGCCAAGTGCCTCCTAAAGAGGATGTGCCAATCAAGAGTTTGGCAAATATGGTATGGAGTCCATCAACATCTTTCCCCTTCCCACAAAACGGAGTAAATTGTCCTCCAAGTGCTCACAGATTCACCTTTCAGCTCCTGGGGCCATGGAACCACGCCCACACTTGGTTTCTTCCATGTGAATGTCAGGCTGCCCTGTGTTTCTATAATTTTTTTTTCTGGTCTCAAAATCCCAGGAATATACTGAGTTGTTTCTTAGTATTTAATTATGAATGGCAAGTATGGCATTGGAACATATTCAAAAAATGCTTCCTAAACGAAATCTTTTTAGTTAAATCCTTTTCTAGAAATTAAAAAGTGCCTTGACTGAAATTATACCCAAGCCTGGCTTACCTGAGAGTTATATTACCTTCCAGAAAGCATGTTAATTCTTTTAATACTCTATTCTAGGGAAAATTAAGCTACCCACCCACTCTTCTTATGAAGTTCATGAAAACACTGCATTGTGCTGCCTCTTCTGCACAGCTCTGCAGCAGCAGTTAACTGATAAACACTAATCCATCTGCCAGCTCTGTTGACATTAGTCAATTACACTAGTGCCAAGCAAAAATAGTTAGCAGTGGAAACATGCTGTAAGAATTGCTATTGTATCAAAATAGCCATATTGATTTCAACTCCATTCTAAAGAGAAAAGCTGAGAAGTGTTTCCCAAACAGAAAACAGGGGCGGGGTGCAGAGAAAGCAAGGGAATAGTTCCTGGGTTGTGTTGTTGTTGTTTTTACTTTTGCATTAGAGCATACTAATTTAGAATTGATAGTTGGATCTTGCCCTCCTCTCAATACAGTTTAAAATAAAAAGATTTAGAACCAATTTAAACAGGTTCGGAAGGTCTGTTGGTCTGTTACTGTGGCAACAGTCAGCCCCAAGACACAGCATAACTAATAAGTTAACTAGATGCATATAGCCCCAACCATCCAGCATAAGCTGTAAAACTAAACTGCTGAGAATCACTGGCAACTTTGCCGAGGGAAGAATGGTGCAAACTGGTACACTAGGGAAGCCGATAATCCAATTTAGAAGTGCGGATTCTCATTTCAGTTTCATTGGCATGTTCATTTAGAACTAAAGGGATCTGAGCAGTAATTCTATAAACAACAAGCACTAAGAAATCAGAGACAACAAGATTCTCTAGAGGTATAATTGCTTTTAAACCTGGCAACCTGAAATTGTGTCTGTCTGGTATAGGAGAGAGAAGGGGAAACAAATCTCAGTGGGGAAAATGGATAGTTGGCCAGAGAATACTGCGAGCCAGACTTAGCTCCGATATCATAATTTACCCAAAAATGTAAATCAATTTTGTAAAATTCAACAGATATTTTGTAGATTTTGTAGCACTTTACAACTATATTAAGTGCCAAACATTTTATATAAATGAGATTTTGTAATTCAAACCATAATATGTGATATCTAGAAAACTAATTACATAAAGAAATAAAACAGACCTGGATCAAATCACCATTCTGCCTTCTTACCACCTGTAGCAGTGAAAACTCTAATAGTTACCTCCTCTATAATCACTGCATCTACTTCATAGGTTGTAAGCACTAAATGTTTATCATAGTTCTCAAAAAATGTTAGCCATCAGTAATAGTAAACCTTAATTTATCTATCCTTTTTATTCATGTTGTTAGATGTCAGGTGATATCCAAATGCACTTTGAGAAGCACATGACTCAAAGATTCTATTACTCACAGCAATAGCACACAGAAATACTCAATGAAAAGGAAAAATACTGTGGGTAGAGTTATCCTTCTTGATTGTTTTGCTATGAGCAGTTAGGAATATTCAAAGACTTGGATACCTAAAGAAAAGCACTTAAATTAAGACCTTTAAAGTTGTTTGTATGAGTCCAATAATAATATTATTATTATTATTAAATCAGGCCTTTGTCCCTTCTACTTCACCTGGTGTTTGTCCCTTCCACTCCACTTGGTCAGGTCTCCAATACCCTCTGCATAGCAGCATCTGGCACATTCATCACACTCTCTTCTATGCTACCCTTAGCTTCCAGGGCACCATATTCTCTTAGCTTTTGTCCTACTCCAATGGCCACTTCCTAGTTGGTTTCTCATTACCTTCTTAACCTTGAAAAGTTAAAATGCTGCAAAGACTCAATCTTTGGTTCTTTTCTTCATCAATACTCCTAGGCGATGTTATTGAGAATCATTAATTTAAATATCATGCATATACTGACACTTCCCATTTATATCTCAAGCCTTGGCTTCCCCAAGCAACAGACTGCCCCCTCAAGATCCCTAATTTAGCATCTATGTTAATTTCCTGGGGCTTCTGTAACCAAGTACCACAAAATGGGTGGCTTGAAACAATGGACATTTATTCTTTCAAAGTTATAGAAGCCAGAAGACTGAAATAAAGGTGTCAGTAAAGCCATGCTCCCTCCCAAGGCTCTAGTGGAGGCTCCTTCCTTGCCCTTCCAGCTTCTCATGGCCCCAGGTGGTCCTTGGCTTATAGCAGCATAGCTCCAATCTCTGCCTCTGTCTCCACATGGCCTTCTTCTCCCTGAGAGTTTCCACCTCTGTGTTCACGTTTCCCTCTTCTTATAAGGATGCCAGTCGATGGACTTAGGGCCCACCTAATCCAGTATACCTCATCTTAACTTGATATTATCTGCAGAGGCCCTATTTCCAAACAAGGTCACATTCACAGGTAGCAGGGCTTAGGACTTGAACATGTATTTTGGAGGGAATAGTTTGACTCACAACAGCCTGTAAAAGACCTCTCAAACTCAACATGTCCAAACTAAAATGGAACTTCTCATATACCCCCAATGCCTGTTCCACCTACGGTCTTCCCCATTTCAGTTCTTGGCAACATCCTTACACTGGAGACTCCTTGACTTCTTCCTTCCACTCTACATCCAATGTTTTCAGGAATTTTTTTTTGTCTCTGTCTTTAGCATATATCCAGCATCCAATCACTTCTTACTACCTCCACTGCTACCATTATTTCTTGCTGGGATAGTGGCTTAGCCTCTGGCTAGGTCCTTCTCCCTCAACTTTTATCCTTGCTCTCCTATTGTCTATTTCTATCACACCAGTCAGAGGGAATCTTTTAAAATATCAGTTGGATCATGTCACTCCTTTGCTCAAAACTCTGCACTGACTCCCCTTTTCTCTCAGATAATAAGGGCCTGCATGACCTGACCCCCCGTCACTCTCTGACTTCATCGCCTACTACTCAGCCCCTGCTCCAGATCTCTACAACTACATTGGTCTCCTTCTGTTTCTAGAATGTGCCAGGCAGGGAAGCGACTCAATCAGTTGGGCTCCCGTCTCCCATATGGGAGGCCCTGAGTTTGTATCCCGGGGCCTCCTTGTGAAGGCAGGTTCGCCCACACGCTATGGAGAGCAGCTGACCCGGGTGCCGCGGCGGCCCACAAGCACCGCGAAGAGCTGACTCAGCAAGGTGACGCAACAAAGAGGGAGACAAGCAAAATGCAGAAGAGTGAGCAGCAAACAGACACAGAGAGCAGACAGCAAACAAGCTGCAGGGTCGGGGAGGGGGGAATAAATTTTTAAAAATAAAACTAAAAAAAAAGAATGTGCCAGGCATGCTCCTGTCTTAGGGCCTTTGCTTTAACCATTGTTCCTGTCTGCCCCATGAATGAATCATATATGATTCCATCCCCAGCTTGAAGGGTAGATCTTAACTACTTAGTATAAAGCAATCAGGGCATGGCATTTACCTGGGATAATCATTGGTCCAGGGAGGGGCATGTGGTATACTCCAGTCATTAAACACTTGAAGGATGAGTTTCTCTCTTACTTGAACAAGAAAGCATGAAGCACAGATTGCCAGTGGCAGTCCTCTTACAACCACAAAGAGAAAGAAACACCGTTCTCAGAAGCCAATGCTAAGGACAATGTTAGAGAGACAGAAAAAGCCTACATCTTCAACATCTTGGAGCTCTGATCACATTTGAACTGGCACTTGCCCTAGCTCTGGACTTGCAGTTCTGTAAGATAAGGAATTTCTTTGTAGGTTAAGCTAGTTTGGGTCAGACTTCTATTACTTGCACCCAAGAGCATTATAAAGATCCAGGGGCTAATAGAATAAAGATGTTACACGTGAAAAGTAAGACTTTGGGTTGAACCAATTATGCCTGTCCAAATTTGCTACTACTTTGACATTGATCTGTGGCATTATTAGACAGCTATAAAATGAGAGTATAAATTCATATGCCACATGGGATCCCAAGAATTAAATGGGCATGGAATTTTGTTTATTGTAAAACATCATACAATGTTAATTACATTAGATCTTTGTTATATTCTGAATCACTACATAAAGATTTCAGAAATTAAAGGTGATAAGGGCGATTCAGATTGAGAAACAATTTATCTTAATAAGGTGACCCTTTACTCCTTCTTTTCTTTCCTTCATATCCCACATCTATTTAGTCACAAAAGCCCGCAGCTCTCACTTTGTGATAGATCTAAAGTGTGGTCCCTTTCACTATACCCTCTGCTGCTATCACAAACCTAGCATATTTGGATTATCAGTTGGATTATCACAACTGCCTCCCATCTGGTCTCCCTGTTTCCTCCCTTTCCCTCTAAAGTCTATTTCCTTCACAGAAACCAGAGTGCAGCTTTGAAAACATAGTTCACATCATGCCATGCTTCTCAACACTCCCTAGTCTTGCCATTTCCCCCATGGCGACAACCCAGCCCTTTTCCCTTGGTGATGTCGGCTTCTCCTCACTCGGACTCAGCCCCACTGGCTCTCTTCTTCCTTGAACACCAAGCACACTCCTGCCTCCTGCTCCTCTGCCTGGAATGTCCTTTCTCATGAGGCACCCTTGGCTCCCTACCTCACTTCCCTCAGGTTCTGCTCAAATATTACCTTATCAATGGGACCTGCCCTCAACATTCCACCCAAAACCACCAGCTCCATATCCCACTCACTCTCTACCTCCTGTTCCCTGTGTCTGAGTTTGCCAGGGCTGTCATCCACTGATTAGGTGGCTTAAACAACAGAAATTTATTGTCTCATGGTTCTGGAGACCAGAAGCCTGAAATCAAGGTGTCAGCAGGGCAATGCTTCTCTTCAAAGGGGAGGGTCCTTTCCATGCCTCCCTTCTGACTTCTGCTGGGTGGCTGGCAGTCCGTAAGGTCCCTCAGCTTGTGGCATAGCTCATTCTCTGCCTCTGACACAGGACCATCTCTTTCTCTCTCTTTCTCTCTTGGTCTTACTGTGTCTAAATTTCCCCCAGCTTGGGATACCAGTCTTATAAGATTAAGGCTCACTCTAATCCATTTTGTCTTAACAAATAACATCTTTAAAGGTCCTATATCCAAATAAGTTCACATACACAGGACCGGAGCTTAAGACTTGAACAGGTCTTTATGGGAGACAGAATTCAATCCATAGCACCATGCTTTACTTCATGATATTGGGCATATAATACCTTTATTAACATATCTGTTTATTGTCTACCTCCCCCAGCTAGAGTGGAAGTTCCTTGAGAGCAAGGGCATTGTTTAGAACACTGTTTTATCACAGTTGAAGAGGCACTCAACCACTCCAGTTGCTGAAAAAAGAAAACGAAGGTGAGTCAAAGTGACAAAATATGCTCTTGGCCATGTGGTATTATATGTATTTGTTTGCAGAGCTAGACTTTCCATGCCTTAGAAGAAAGAGCCCTATCCCCAGCATCTAGCATCAATAAAGGTTGGCTGAGTAAATAAGTGAATGATCAAATGCATATACTTTAATTAACTTAGACAATGGATCAGTGCTATTTTAATCACCCATCTGATTTCTTCTTTTCTCTCTAACCTCTCACCTTGCCCCTCCCACTACACATTTCCTTTTTTCTCCCACTCTGATTTCAAATACCAGATAGGGCTGCTGTCTAGTAAAACAGCAGCCCTTAAAGCTGTCAGTAAACATAACAATTGACAGAAAGGCAAGATATAGAAATCAAGACCACTTGGGTAAGCAGGACTCTGCCTCCACGGATCACCTTTCAGTCCAGTGTTCCGGGTGGGATAATTTGCTTTGCAGGCTGACTTCTGCCCTTCTGACCTGGCTTGAATCCAGTGCAGGAAAGCATCCACCAAGATCTGGCCCCAGCTTTTCCTCGCTGTTCCTCATCGATTCAATAATAATGGAACATTCATTGTTCGCTTGGGATTCTGACAGCCCATTGACAGGCAGGACAACGAAGGGGCCATGGCCTTAGCTTGGCTGCACCAAGCTCATGTATAATGACAAGCGTTATGTGTGAGATTTAACGTTGGATGATAACACTCAAGGTCCTGGGTGGGTGTCCACTAGCCCACTGCACTGGTATCTATCATTTTAATAGCCACCAAGGAAGAAAAAATATGGTTCTCATTAATACCCTGAGTTTGACCTTCTACTTGTCTTGAATTGAAGCTCAGATATAACTTGGAATGCACGTGTGCCTATGAAAAGAATGGAGAAGACTTCTTTCCTGGTGTTACCCCACCCCCTATTGAGTATAAAATAGGAAAGAAAGAAATTGAGGCTGACATAGACAGGATTATGGTGAAAGACCCATTTCTTGTTGAGGTGCTCAAATTAAAGAAACTATGAGATATTCTGCCTGACAGAAAATGAAGGCAATTTTATTGTGAAATCACATATCTAAAGGAAAAGACAAAAATGACCCATAACCAGAACTTTGTCAGAATTAGGAAAATCAAGTCTATTAATTCTATGAGCTACCTGAGAATCTCACTAAATATTGGGCAGTTTCTGTTTCTTGCATCCAAAGATCCCTAAGTGATAGATTATATACTGCTTCAATTTAGATCAGTTCACAGTAGAATCTTTCATAGGATCGTTCAACAGGGGTTCCATGGACTTCCATAGTTAGAAGAGTCTTTAGGATAGTAGTAATAATTATAGTGTAATCACACCCCAATGATATTTGTCTTTGTACTCTTATGTGCATGAGAGGAAAATGTATTCATTGCTAAGCAAATGCACAGAGCAAACAAAGGTAAAATTTTGTCTGCTTAAACATGAAGGCTAGCAATCTTTTAAATACAAATGAAACCATTCTATATAGTGTGGATGGACTGATTTTAAAAGCACTGCATTTCCATGTCCTTGAATACAACAAACGTAGAATTTCCTTACAAAACCTGTTATTCTAATTTTATACTTTTTTCCCACAAAAGTGGACAAGATTTCCCCTCAGTCAGGGAAGGGAAGCATAGTTTAATTATCCCTGGAATCAATTTATTTTAAAAAGAACATATTACATACCTCTGGTCTTATACAATATCTTCATTGTTCTTTTCCAAAAGGTGCTGACTCTTACGCAACCATTCAGACATTTTTTAAAAGAAACTTATTAAACATGTACTCCGGGTACAGCAGAGTATGATGTCTTTTGATGGATACAATCTCTACCTTCAATGAGTTTCTAATTCAATTGGGAAGATAAGATATTCACAGGCCCATTAAAAATTAAACTAAGGGGAGTGGATGTAGCTCAGTGGCTGAGTACCTCCTTCCCATGTATGAGATCCTGGGTTCAATCCCTGCTACTTCCTTTAAAAAAAAATTAAGTGAAAAGAGCAAAGTACCAATAAGACACAAGAGATTGCACAAGAAGAATAAAACTTGGCCCTTACTTTTGAGTTTTTCATAGCATGGTTGCAGAGACAGATTAAAAATAGATCTATATTAAAACAGATTCATACTATGTCAGTGGAATAAAATAAAAGTGACCTGTGAAGCAGGAGTGAGAGCCATTACTTCTGACCCACATGTCAGTGAAGGCCTCATAAAGGAGAGAATTAAATATCCAATGTGGGGGCTAAGCATGATTTAACAGGGCAGGGATAAGAAGGAAAGCCTTCTAGCCTGAGGGAATTGTAAGAACAAAATTAGAAGAGACTCACCCATCCAAGGGAGGGCACAGGAGAAAAATGTGCCTGGAGCATGGGACTCGTGGGGAAGAATGATCGGAAGGGAAATGAAGAGTCAGATGGGGCCATGCCATATGGGTAGTATTTAACCTAGAGGTAATGGATGAGTCAAGTGCCTAAGTAGGACCAACATGATCTGATTTGCAATTTATAAAGGTCATTCTGTCATCTATGTAGAAGACAGATTAAAGGAAGAAGAAACCGGAAGCAGAAAGACAAATACTTCTTTCATCCATATGCACCTCCATCTACTTCCTTAGGAGTATTAACAAGGAATGGCTGTGGGAGGTGAATCTTAAGGACAGAGTTGCAAATTCAAGAACCATGGACAGATCTCAATTCCAGCTATGTTTGATATGTTTGTCTGTTTTAATGTTGTCTGTTTTAATTTTGATCCCAACTTTAAAATGAAGAGATTTCCCATATAAAATCTAGAGTTTCACCCTTTCTGAAAACTCAGATCTGGAAAACTGTACCTATATTTCAATCAAAGTTGAGCAGTAGATGAACTCCTAAAGAAGTGGCATCAGTTACAAATTTCCCATAGTGTCACCATTATATCATTTCCCTGCCACTGAAGTCAAATGTTAGCACCTTTATAAAGCCTTATGTCACTGTTTGGTGCAGTAACCCCAGACTTTCAACAAAATAGCCTGGGTTTCTGTGAGCCAATCAGTGCCTGCCTCCTTTAAATTTATTCCAGTATTCCATGGAGCTGTGGCTACTGAGGAAATGGGGGCTGGTACAGGTAACATGGTCATTCAACAAATATTCATTCACCAGTTACCAGTTTCTTGGCACTTTGCCAAGTTTGGAGAGTTGCAGCGGTGACCAACACAGATTATGTACTAAAGTTTCTGTGATAGCTAAGGAGATAGACAACTAAATAAAAAATTTTAATAGACCTAAAAGGTGAATGAAGGGAGGTTGGTGTACAAATTATAGCGCATAGCAGGAGTGCTGTGTCAAGTAGGAATGCTTTCAGCACAAGCAAGAGAAAGTCCAAACGATGGCAGCTTAAGTAAATAGGGGTTAATTTTCACTTGGAATGAGAAGTCAGGAGGTAAACAGCTCCTGCTGTTCATGCAGTGGCTGCAAAATGCCAGGGCTGCTGTTTTTGTGATTTTTATGGCCTTTTCTTCATGGTTTGCTATAGGAAGGCTACAACTCCAGGCATCATGTTTGCATTCATAGAAGGAATAAGAGGGAAGAGGTGGAGCCTACTGAAAAATTTATGAGGAAGGCAAAGTGTTTCCCCAGAAACCCTCAAAAGACATTTACTTCCATCCTATTGGCCAGAATTCTGTCACATGGCCACTATGCATGTCAAGGGAGTCTGGGAAAAGGAATAATTCATTTTTTCATACTTTATAGAAGAAGTACAAGGAAAAAGGAGTTTGAGAATGGATATTCGTGTTAGCCAATCAACAGTGTCTGCCACAGTTACCTAACCCTGTACGAGCAAGTCAAAGAAAGCTGGTTTGAGGAAGTTGAGACCTAAAGAGTGAATAAGACTTAGGGGAAGAACTGAAGGGATATTTTTCCAGCGAGAGGAAAGTTGAGGTATAACGACTCAGAGATAAAACAGAACATCGTGCATTTGAGGAGTTGGTATTAATTCCAGTGCAGCTGGGATTTAGAGTGAGTGGAATGATGAGAAATGAAACTGCTGGGGTTAAACAAAGCCCATACAATGAAGGGACTTCTAAGCCATGTTAAAGAGTTCTGGTTTAATGTTGAAGGTGAAGGTCAGGCATTGATGTCGCTTAGGCAAGTGAATGGCATAATCAATTTTCTATTTTTATTTATTTTAGGAGGTGCTGGGGATTGAACCCAGGACGCAATACATAGGAAGCAGGCACTCAACCACTGAGCTACACCTGCTCCCCCATAAGCAATTTCTAAAAGACCCATCTCCTTTCAATGAGGTAGGGTTGCCAAGTTGGAGGCAAGAAGTCCTATTGGGAGACTGCTGTAGTCAGCCATGAAGGCAAGACATTGTAGTAGCCTGAGCCAAATGAGTGAAGTGAGGATAGAAAGAAGTGAAACAACTGATGAGTTATTTATGATTTATGATCGACAAGAATTGGTTTTGGACGTGTAATAAGGGGAGCACAGATCAAGGATGACACAGATTTCTAGCCTGTGGAATTGCCTGGATGTGGAGAAATTTCCTGAGAGAGGAGTCCATGAGAGGAGAAGCTGGTTTGAAAGGGAGGATTAGTTAAGTTGAGCCAGAGTTGCCTGAGACATCCTAGAAGAGACATTGAGTAGTGCAAGAATCCTGTCTGGGAGAGAGATCCAGGTTCAGATTTTAGGCCTGCAGTTTTAAACACTGATGGCTTGTACCTACCCAATATCTCCTTTCCTTTCTTTGGGTAACAGGTCTCTCTTTCCAAAGAGAATCTCTTTCATATAGATTGGATGGGGATGATACCATTCCCTTTATCTTGCTACCAGAGAAGCAGACATGTGACCCAGATCTGGCCAATCAGAATATTCAGCACTCTAGCTATAGGAATTGGTTCAGGGATGGGTACATGCTCCAAGTCAGACCTTCCTTGAGGTTGAGGGAGAAACATTCATTCTTTACTGGGATGGCTTTGGCTAAGTGGACAGGAAAAGATCCTGATGGCAAGATAGGGAGAAGAGATAGATCTTGGAGGCCCTGATGCAGGTCAAGCACTGCCTGTTTCCAGAATACAAAGTTTTTTTTTTTAAAAAAAGATTCATTTTTAAAAAATATAAACCACTTTGTATAGGACTCCTGTCTGTTGAAACCCTAATACAGGAGTCATCAATATTTAAATAGTAATCAAAACCGTAGGAGTAGATAAGATCACCCAGGGGTAAGTAAATGTGTAGAAAATAGACCTGAAAAGGAAAAAAGGCCTGGGATAGAGTTTTGAGGATCCCATACTTCAAAATGCAATGGAGACTGAGAAAGGTGACCAGAAAGATGGGAGGACACCAGGAGAGATCAACAGAGTGTCAAGAAGGACAAAATCGTCCATAGTTAAAAGCTGCTGGGATAGTAAATTAGCATGATCATTTCAGGACCTGGTGGCATGTAGAGACTTGGGGGTGGTGTGGAGGCATTGCCAGTGGGCTGGGGGAGTAGAATGAGCAGAAGTCAGATGGCAATTAGTTGCTTCATTGGTTTCCCAGGGCTCCTGTAACTAAGTACCACTAACTGGGTGGCTTAAAACAACAGAAATTTATTTTCTCACAGTTCTGGAGACTTGAAGTCCAAAATCAAGGTGGCAGCAGAGCCATGCTCTCTCTGAAGGCTCTAGGAAAGGCTGTCTATGCCTCTACCTAACTTCTGGTCATTACCAACAACCCTTGAAATTCCTTGATTTGTAGCAGCATAACTCCATTCTCTGTCTCTGTCTTCACATGGCCATCTTCTTTCTGGGTCTGTCTCTGTATCCAAATTTCTCTCTTCGTATAAGAACATCAGTCATATTGGATTTCGGGGCCAACCTTGATCCAATACGTCCTCATCTTAACTAATCACATCTGCATATATCTTATTTCCAAATAAGGTCACATTCTGAAGTTCCAGATAGACCTGAATTTTTGGAGGACACGATTCAATCCAGTTCAGTTGCATAAGCTGGAAGCTAAGATGTTGTGATAGTGATTGCAAACCACTCTTTTAAGAATTTTGCCTATAAAGGAAAAGAGAGAAAAGGATAGTAACTAAAGATGAGACACAGGATTAAGGATGGATTCTTTTTACTAGAATTGAATATGTCTAAATGCCAGTAGGCTCTGTATTTGTCAGGACTTTGGTTTGTAAATGGCAGAAATGATCCAAACCAAATGAAAAAAAGAAGGGTCTGTTTTGGCACCATCATTCTAGAGGCAGACACAGCAGGATCCGGAATACCCACCATGTCTCCAGGGATCACCTTTCACCCCATCCTGCTTCCTTCTTGTGTTGACACTCAGACAGGCTCTTATCAAGTTCTGGCAAAATGGCCAAAAATGAGTTCTGATTTAGCACTTCTGGGGGTGGAGTTGGGGTATCTTTTTCAGGCATCCTACAAAATCCAGGGTTTGACAATGACCTGACCCAAAGACTAGGAGGCAAAGATGGTCAGCCACATGGATGTGGAATGAGGGAGGAATTTTTGCCCACTGGAGGAGTAAATGCCGTGTTCAGACATGCAGGAATCAACCCTGGACAGACAAAAATAACAGGCGTCCACAATAGGCACCCAGTGGTCATACCATACATATTTTTGACTGATCAACTAGAGGAACGACCAACTGGACCAAGAAAGATATTGTAGTACAGAAAAGAGCCCCAAGAGGCTATAGAATAAGCTCTGAGAAAGACAAAAAGAGGATGGCATGGAGAGTAAAAACACAGGAATAAACCTTAGATAGGGCACGTGGTGAGAAGAAAGGGTGAGGACGCTCTTCATATTGGTCAGGGCAGTTCAATGGTGCTCATATCTACGGCTTCCATTTTTTCTGTGAGTGGAAGCTAGAGTCATTGCCTGAGAAGGAGGGAAAAGGAAGGTAACTGAGGAGAATGGGAGTAGCCCCTCACCCCCCAGGGAAAACAGAGGTGTAGCAATGAGGGAAACAGAGGGCTGCAGGCTGGGCTTATGAATCCAATGAAGCAAGGAACATGAGGCTCCACAGTGACAATGGGTCTGGGGAAATGGGCAGGGGTGGATATCGAAAAATATTATGGCCATGAAGTTGGCAGAACTTTCGACCAACTGGTTTAGGGATGTTGGAGAGTGGATAGAGGAGGTGAAAAGAAGCCTAAGGAGATACTGAATTTTATAGACTGGCCAAGTGAATAATGATTAAGCCACATACTGAGGATTTTGAAGAGGGAAGAAGGTGACTGCTAATGGTTTAAAATTTTTATGTTTAGATGCCCTTTAAGGATACTTTCAATTTAACAATCTGTAGAACTAGGTGGGAATTATTAGAACCTTGAAGAGCATACAGAAGTGGGCTAGCAATTATTTTTTTAAGATTTATTTTTATTTATTTCTCCCCACCCCCTTGTTGTTTGCACTTGCTGTGTCTATCTTCCTTGTTTCTTTGAGAGGCACCAGGAACTGAACCCAGGACCTCTGATGTGGGAGGGTGGCGCCTAATCACTTGAGCCACTTCCGTTTCCTTTTTTTTGGGTCTCTCGTTATGTTTTTCTTCCTGTGTCTCTTGTTGCATCATCTTTTTGCATCAGCTTGCTGCACTTGCCCATTGTGTCAGCTTGGTATCTAGTTTGTCTTCTTTAGGAGGCACCAGGAACCTCTGCTCCCTGCTTTGTTGTGTCTTTCATTGTTTTTCTTCCTGTGTCTCTTGTTGTGTCATCTTATTATGTAGGCTTGTTGTGCCTGACCATCGCACCAGCTTGCTGTCTTCTTTAGGAGGCATTGGGACTGAACCACAGACCTCCCATATGGTAGGTGGGAGCTCAATTGCTTGAGTCACATTCGCTTCCCTGGGATAGCATTTTTTGATTAGATGGTGATAAAGATCAAGGGTCAGGAGTGAGATTGAGACATTCAGGGTACCAATGACATCTGGAGAACTTTGCTGTGGATGAATTTGAATATTCACAATTTATAGTCTCTAAGCCATCACTGAACCCTAGGAATAATTATCCAAAAGTGAAAGGAATATCTGAACCCTAGGGCATTAGTACAGAATTTTGGGAAAAGAAAATGGGAATTTGCATCTTGTTCAATAAATAAAAGAAGCCATGACCTTCTTGGGTATATGGCAAACTAGACCAGGAGGCCAAGTCGATATAGCTGGGGCATGAGCTCTTATACAACCTTTCATTAAAAGTCTGTCTCCATTTGCAAGGGAGGAAAGGGCATCTAGAGAAGTAAAAGAAGCTTTCTGCCTTGCTTTATTTCTATGTTATTGTAAAAATGATTTAATATAAAAATACACCAATATGAATGGAGGGGACCTTTGCTGAAGGCCTAATATCAAGTGTATTAAAAATGTATGACACACTGTATATTCTCATAGGAGCCTATCCAGGACTTCTCGAGCTGATAAAATGACATAAAAATGTGATTAATAATATTGTAAATCCTGTTGATTGGAAAACTCAGGGACATATGACAGATTGACCTGACTCTTTGATTTAAGCCAATATCACTGAAATAACCTTTCATTTCCCAAGAAAGAATAATGTCTTGCCTGTAGGACAGAACAGACCATAAGAAAATGCAGGTGTCTTTTGAGTTTTGTTTTCATACATTAAATGCCCTCGAAACATTCTACATTTGAATCTTATATCTAGGTGCCCAGCTCCTAGCCTAGAATTGCCACTATTTCATTAACCTTTCTAAATCATTCATATAATGTCGATGCAAAAGAAAACAATAGAAAAAAAGGAAATATGCCGATTTTCTTATAGTGGAAATCTTTGAGTGATGAGTTTGAGTGATATTTGTTCTTTTCTCTTTATTTTGTGTTATTTTCAAAATTTTCTACAAAGACATATGGTTAGGGGGGAAATGTCAAAATTTTTTAAAAAGGAGATCAAAACAAAAGCCAATTTAAAAATAAAAATTTTAAGAGTGTTTTCCTTTAGATCTAGGTAAAAAAGGTCACTGAGATTTAAGTGAATCTATTCTAAATTAACCACCAATGCATAATAAAATGGTATATATAAACCCCATTGCCATCACACTCCCTCAAGGCATACCCAAGGCTCCTGCTCTTCATATATACCTTATATACCTTATATAACTTATATACCTTAGAGAAAGCTAGACTGCAAATCATCAGGAAATCTAGACTACTCTCTTCTGGTTGTACTACTCTATCTTTAGAGAGAGAATTTTTTTTTCTTCTCAGTGCCTGTTCTTCTTTTACTTATGTCCCATCATTCCTCTGAGAACCCTCCCATCCTCAAAATTGGTCCATGAATTTACAGCCATGTTGGCTCCACTCCTGGCTCTAGGTGTGGGGATACGATTCACAACTGGCCAATCAGAAGATCATATTTCCTGGCCACAATGATTGGTTCAGGAATGGTCACATGACACATTCTTAGTTAAGGAGCTGCAATAAGACTACACTCTTTTCTGCTGCACTTGAACCTGGATAAGTTGATGTCTAGAGATTTTGACAGTTGTTTTGCTGGCATCTAAAGTCTGAGAATGAAACTCACCTGGAGCAAGATTTAAGTCTTCATTACGATGTTTGAGTCCCTGAATAAAGCCAGTCCTGGAGCCATCCAGGCTTCTGTACTTCCAACTTTAGGGAACAACAAATTTCCTTCGTGTTAAGGCAGTTTAACTTGAGCTTTTTTCTCTCATAATTGGAAGAGTCCCAACTGATAGAACATTTTCTCTATTTAATATCCCACTCAGAGACATTACCAGAGGATTTAATTGTTTACCTGGATAAGACAACAGGCTTGCTCAGGCACACCACTGAAAGTGTACATTTATTAATGCATAAGCTTTAGGTATTTATGTGGCACTTTGTGGTTTAGGGTTCTGGGTCTCAAAGTTTGCACTCTGAACACATAAGCACAGCCATCGCCACTCAGATTACATATAAATTGACTCTAAAGTGAAATTACATATATAAATATTTCTATACACCAATGTATTAAAAAACAATCATACTTCTGGAAGTTCTAAACAGTGCCCTAATAGTTTTTCTGCTTTGACAAATATGCCAAAATGATAAAGTCATGAAAATGTTCTCAGTTCTGTTGAGTTTCTCTGCCATTCAAAGTCCACAACAATTTTAACATCAAGGATTTTGTGCCTGAAGGTAGAAAAATTCCATGTAGGTTAAATTGAGTCTTGCCCTACTTATGAGTACCCTGATATACGCAAGAAAAACTGGAGCGTTTCTATTCTGGTTCAGCAAATGACAATAAACCCACCAAAGAATTCTGAAGGGACCCTGCTAGAAAAGGAGAAGGCTTGGGAAAGAGGAGAATGAATACTATCTTCTAGTTTTTTCTCCTTCCCACTTGAAATAGGTGAGGGGCTCATGATACATGGCAGCATAACCACAAAGTTGAACAGATGCCAGAGAAGGGCAGAGAGTGGCCTTCTCCAGTATTGTTAGAGATGATGATTTCTGGAAGTAAGCCGATAGAGCTATGGCCTGCCCTACAGTGCTTGTGCAATTTATTTCCATCTGTTATAAAATTGTCATAATATATTCATTTTATTTAAACAGAACAGTTTTTGTAACTTTCAGGCAAATGTAGTGATAAATATATCAATGTACTATGTCTGTGACTGACTATCCCCTTTAGATGTGACTCTCTTATTCAGTGCACATCCCACACAATTGTACATGGAAGCCCTGTGAGCAAAGACTATGGTAAAAGAACACCCATCCACACTGGCCCATGTACAAACAGTTCCAGTTTTTCTTATTCTTCTCTCATATTTCTGCCACCAAGAAAGATTTCTATCAGTATTGGACAAATTAGACCTGCTCAACCTTTTCTGACCATATAATAGGGTTGCAAAAATGCCAGTGCCAGCTAAGGAAAGGAACCATTTTTTAAATATTTATCATATTCTGGGGAATTTACATATAATTTTCATATTCAAAATTACCCTTTTCTTTATTTTGCTTTATTTTTTATTAAAAAAGTAAGTATTAAAAAATCCAAGCAAAACATAAGATGAAAAATAAATCTTCCTCTTAACCCCCATTCTTACTCCCAGTAAACAATATTAATAATGTTTTGGTTGTTCTTCCAGAAAGTTTCTGTGCACATACACATCATAAACAAACAAATAAAAACTTGTCTGTGCATAAGAAATATAAATACTCAGATAAAATGGGGGTGCCCAAAATGCAAAATATCCATTTACCCAAGCTGCCACTTGTTTCTCTCTATAGACAGACCCAGAAAGTTACTTTGAAGGAGACGGTCTTCATTCTGCAAAGAAAAAGTGCTTGCCATCATTATGAAAATGCAAGGCCAGCATTTGCATAAGGGGTGAGAATGTAAGGGGACCAATTCATGCATGTGTGCTCTAGCAAAACTACCTCTTCCACTGGAATGCAGGTTTAGAGGGGAGGTTGACCAGTTTGGAAAAGGACCCCTGCCCCTTTCCCTTCCCGGAAAGAGGGGATCAGAGTCCAACCTCTCTCCCTAAAGTTAGCAAAACTGGCTGAGTGGCTGAGAGGTCCAGGGAACATGGCCAAGTTGGACTTCATTTGGAGAACAACTCTACCACCACAGCACAAACAAGAGCCATCACAACTTCCTAGGATCCTGGATGAGTGAGACATCACTGCGGCTGAGAACCAGGGTCACCTGACATGACACTCAGTGCCAGGCCCAGTTAGTGCTACAGAAGTGCAAGTGAGAAGCACGGCTTCCCTGCTGTGCCGGCTCTGCTGCGCTCGCTCCCCCTAGTGTCTGGAGCTGAGCTGACTCACCCTCTTTGAACTGCATAAACCCTGGAATTCCTGAGAAACTCATTAGGGTAAGTGGGTGCTTGAACAATAACAGGAAGAATCAGAGAAATGTGTTCATATGTGTATCACGTTAGTGAAGCATATCAAGCTAGTTACATACAAAACGCTACCTATTTTTAACTTTCATATATACATACTGCATATATTCATGTGTGTGTATGATGTGCATGTGCTTGTGGGTCTGATGCTTATCGTACTATTCTGCAATTAGCTATTTCATATAATAATGTATCTTGGACATCTTTCCATATCTGTATATCTATTTCATGCCATTGTATAGATATATTGTTTCTATTTAGCTAGTTCCCTAATGGTAGACATCTAGATTATCTCCAGTTATTTAGTATGTCAAACAATGGTGCAATAAATATCTTGACCATATATTTATTAATCAATGAGATATACTCCTAGAAGTAAAATTACTCATCAGAAGTGAGAGATCTTGCAAAATTGTCCTTCAAGGTGGTTGCACTAATTTATACTACTACTAATAGAATATGAACCATTTTTCCATATTTTTCCAACAGTACATAGTATTATGAGTATAAGTTTTTCCACACTCAGAAGTAAAAAACATCATTTCATTTGATATTACCCCAAATCCTAGAAGATAGAAATAGAAACTATCTTCACCCCCCTCCCCCTCCACCCCATTTTTTTAGGTCCTGGGGCTAGAGATTGAATATGGGAAGCTGGTGGCTGGTGCTCAACCAATAAGCCACATCAGCTCCCCTGAGTTGGATTTTTCATTTGTTTGCTTATTGTTTGTTTGTTTGTTTTTTAGGAGGCACCAGGAACCAAACCCAGAACCTCCCATGTGGGAAGCAGGCGTTCAACTACTTAAGCCACATCTGCTCCCCACCCCAATTTTTCAGGTGAGGAAATTAAGGTTGAGAAAAGATGTACAAGATTTTCATATAGCTAATAGGTAAAAGAAAAAAGATTTGAACCCTGATATGTTTGATTCCAAAGTCCATCTCATTCATTCATTTACCAGATCTTATTCTTTCAGACAGTGTTCTAAGCACATTACAAATATTTGCTAATTTGATCCTTATAACAGGTCTTCAATGTTAAATGCTTTAAATGGCTCCATTTTACAACTGAAGAAACTGTGACAAAGAGAAATCAATTTACTTGCCCAAGGTCACATAGCTAGTAAGCAGCCAAGAAGGGACTGGAACCCAAGCTGTCTGGCTTCCATTTGGTTTAACTCAACATTAACCTCTTTCAAAATATTTTTGCTTTGCAAGGAGAAAAAAATGCCTCTGCCAAGACTCTGGCTCTGCATGTTGAGGTTTTTAAAGGAACATCATGGGGAAATTAAAACAGCCTGAAGAAAACCATTTCAATGGTTTTCTAATAACTACATATTTTTATAACAATCCAATAGGACCTCTTCCTCCTTCCTTCTCAAATTCTCAAAGTGACGCTATCTCAGGGTTTGCAATGGTTGTCAATAAGGTTTTTTCATTTGTTTGTTTGTTTGGTCTTTTCAACGCATAACTCCATTGCTGTCACACATTTTGTAAAATAAATTTTACCTTTTAGGTGGAAGGGACTAGATCTGTAACAGTCATTGTATCCTACGCTGCAAAAATAGGCACAGGTTTGTATCTGGCTAGTATTAGTTGGTGATGATGTGAATGGAAAACTTAGAAAAATGCAAAAAAAGAAATCTCACAATGTATTCTTCTAATACCTGTTTTTAATTCATTCATTTTATCATAGGTTCTTTATCATGGTATTTAAAGGCAGTAAATTTAGTATTAATTTAAATAAATGGGAAAAATGCTAGACTGCCATGGGTATAGTGATGTAAGTTATTACTAAGGAAATGGGCTTTCCAAAATACTGTATAACCAGGCAATAATGTTACAAATTAAATAAGATGAAAAATACCAATGGCTCAGCTAAGTATAGAAGATTACGTAATAACACATGTGTATCAAATAAAGCATTTTACTAGATTAGTCTTACATACATCTTTGACTATATCTCTACAGAAGTTATAAATATATACATGAATGTATGTAATAACATAAAGGCAAAGGGAAATCAACTCACACAGTTAATTCTACCAATGCTAGAAAATTCAGGTAGTATCAAAGTTTCTTCAGCTGAGTAACAGGGGCAAGAATTGTCATTTTATTTTTTACTTCAAACTGTCCTTTGAATATTTCAATTTGGCAGAGCCCAAGACCATGCCAAAGAATTGTCTCATTAACACCGACATAGGATGCCATTAATTAGGCTTATTGATGGACTTTGGACTGCAGCGAGTCTCACAATGGGTTTTCAAGAGCAGTCAGCCCTATAAGGGATCTACTTTCCTTTGGTCATTATTGTTTATGAGAAATAACTATTACGGCGTTCTCTGGTCTGTCAATAATGCCAACAAATGTTCAGAGAAGACTTTACCCTGGCCTTTTTCGTAGTAATTCCACCATTAACATGACTATTTAGCTAAAAACTTTCAGGGTTTATACATTGTAGTATTTTTACGGGGATTGAACCTGGGTCTTGTACATGTGAAGCAGGCACTAAACCACTGAGCTATACTAGCTCAACAATATTTGTAATTTTTAAAAAATTGGAATGTCCTTGTATATGATAAGTAACTGGCTTACTTCCCTTGTCTGGCTATTATCATAGAAATATTTTCAACCACTTTCCTAACCTCTTGCATTTCTCTGATACCTAGATAACCTGACTATCCCTGCACACTCCTAAGTACAGTGAATCTGAGTAGATGGGCTCAGAAAGGGGACAGAGTAGCAATAATTTTTTAAAGGTAATTTGATAAAGAAGCATGCAATTCTAAATCAATATGTATGATTCCCGTGAAGTTTAAAGTAATTGCAAAGAGAACTAGATTCCCTTAAGGAGCACAGGACTTTGGGAGTTTCTTTTATATTCTTACCATTGCTGTCATATACTTTTAAGTGCATATTAAATCATATTAGTAAGCTATATTATACAAATAAACAGACTACTTGGCTTGTTAAAAAATAGATTAATCAGCATAAACATTGTAGCTTGCTCAAAAGAGTGGATGGGTGTTCATTCACTGGCAATAAACATATAAATAGGAAAAGTATAAAGCCTGTCAGATGGTGATAAGTGATATGAAGAGAAATAAAGTAGAGCTAGGAATGTCAGAAAGAACCAACTTAAATATGGCAATTGAAAAAGACTCACTGACAAGGAAACATTTGAGAAAATTCTTGAAGGAGGTGAGGGAGACTGCCATGGGGCCATTTGTGGACAGAGCATTTCAGGTAGATGGAACTGGGAGTACAGGATGGGAGGGTGTGTTATTGGAAGCGCAAGGACAGGCATGGCTGGAAAAGAGTGTGTGGGGAAAGTGGGGGGATGGTGGGGGTGGGGGTGGGTAGAAGATGATATCCAAGGGGCAGCCTGAACCCAATCCTTGGCCACTATAAAGACTTTGACTTTTGTTCCAGTGAGATGCAGAGCCATAATATTTTTGAGCAGAGGAGTATCTAATACAACTTAAAAGGGTTTAAAGAATCAATCATAGCTGCTGTGTTAAGAAAAGACTAAAGGGAGACCAGTTAGGAGGCTACTGTAATCAGTCAGAGGAGAGAGTGGTGGTTTGAATCCGTGATAGCAGTGGAGGAAGTGAGAGGAGGCCATATGCTGGATATTTTGAAAATAGAGACAACAGAATTGGTTGACCCATTCAATGAGATTTATGAGAGAAATAAAGTATAATAATACTCCAAGATCTTTGGTGGAAGGAACTGGAAGGATGGAAGCATTGTTAAATATGAAAAGGACTGCCCAGAAAACCAAATAACATTATAAGTATTGACAGCGTCATAACCAAATCTAGGGAGGAAATTATTCTCATTGCTTACAATTGTCCACACACAAAAAAATGTGGAATGAACAGAGTCTCGAAGAGTATAGCTTTCTCTGACTTATGTGTTTATTATCAATACTTATAAATATCTTTTCCATCTAAAATTCAGATATATCTTCTAATTTTAAAAATTATTCTAGGTACATGTGTTTTGTCATTAATTCTGGTCACTGGCACATCCATCCGTAGACGGAATCAGTCAAATGAAAAAAGTACATATTTAGCAGCTAATCTGGACCAGGCAAGGTGCTGGGCAACGACAGGGACATTAGGCAGTAGAGACATAATTATGAATAACATACACCTTCCTTTCTCACCTTTTCATTTTTTTCTAGCATTTTGACAATGCATATCCCTATACTAAATAGGTTGTTAGGATGTAAATAGTACTGTACCATCACGAGTGTGCAAACTGATTTAGTTGAAAATGATTGGAAAGAATCCTGATGTGAAAGCACCAAGTGGAGAGAAAGGAAAGGAAGGCCAGCACATGAAATTGATGTTAAATATAAAATGTGACCTAGGAGAGAGTGGTGTCATTTGTATTTACTATGTAAATGGTTTCCATCACAGACGCGCTTCAGCTCTGCCTTATTCTATATTGGGAAAATCAGATGCACCACATTAGGGGTCTCTCTGGGACACTGAGGTTCAGAAGCACAGGGTAACTGTGCATCAAAGTGATGTGGCTATGCTAACTTTAGACTGGAGGAGGAGGAAAACACAGGAAATGGATTTAAAATGTCACTAAATCAAAATGACTCTGGCAGTACACTAAATTGGCAGAATTAATCAAAGGGCTAACTTTGAGGGAGTTCACAGGGGTGAAAGGTAAGGCATCTCCATTTTCATCAAGGCTCCCAGAGATAGGAAAGCAAAATTTAACACTCTTCATTCACGTCTTTCCACATACCTGTCAGGAGCCACATAAGTTACCTGCAGCTGACTATTTCTCTGCTTTCCCATCTACCAATTTAGTCAAGGTCTTTTCCTGTTGTTGTGTTTTGAGGTTGTTTTTTTTTAATTTTTATTTTTTTCTTTGTAATGTGGATTTCATTGTATGGATCTATAAGCTAAGGTGCAACCCTAACTTCCCCTCCGTTTATTAAAAAAATGCTCATGTTGATGTTACTGGGAATGATTTCTTGTTTTATTTTTGCTTCTTTTTTATAGGAATAAATTTTACAGGATTTGGTTTGAAAGGGTACTAAAAGTGCCCATTTTTACTAACTTCATTTGGAGGTACTTAGCATGTTTACTTTTTTTCATTGTTATTAATTCTGAGGAATTTTTCTCTTCTCTTTCTGGTTTTGTTTTGTTTTGTTACACATTCATTTCCTCCATTTTTATGGATGAGGTACTAAGTGATGGGGGTAAAGTACTAGGAAGTTGCCAGGAGCTGGAAATTAAACCTGTAATGCCTTCTCCCTCCCCTCCTGACCTTTCAGATCAATGGAATTTTACTTTTGAATGCTTGAAAGCTTCAGAGACAAATCCAATAAGGGCGCTGGAATGCACCCTACCACTTCAGTCCAGTGGGGACCAGAAGAGACAAAGGAGCTGGCCCCTTTTCCGTGCATGCTAATCAAATCTCTCAACTGCGGCCCTGCCAGCTAAGTACAGGAAATCTCAAGTTTTCAGCCAG
The DNA here is from genome assembly GCF_030445035.2 of Dasypus novemcinctus. NCBI lineage: Eukaryota > Metazoa > Chordata > Mammalia > Cingulata > Dasypodidae > Dasypus > Dasypus novemcinctus. Next base: position 81,182,642 of record NC_080684.1, on the reverse strand, counting down.
TCTTCAATTTCCTAATCACAGCTTTCCATTCCCTTCGGTCTTTATGCTTGAGCTAGCAGTTATTGCCTAGCAGGCTTCGTCCAGCCGCCCTGGCAGCCTTCTGTGTTAAGTGTTCTCATTGTTGGGATGAAGCAGAAGGGGGCCCTATGGTCCTGGCTCTGGAAAGACTGTGTTGCTTGAAAAACATTTCTCTCCCCAACCTGGCCCACATTCCCACAATGTTTACCAAAGCCAGATCTTTTCTCTTGCATTATTTCTTCCACTCTTAGTCATGGCTTTTTAGCCCGTAAACTGATAACTTTGGGAAAAGTTATTTTAACCAGACTTATGGAGAGCCGCACTCTGATTGACTTTTAAAAACAATTTCCATTTGACTTCCACATCTGCCACAACATAAAAGTGATTTGTTGGGTGTCACTGATGACCTTTCTCTGGAAGGCCTGAGTCAGAGCCTTGACAACAATAAACAGCATCTATCAAAATCTTCCTACAGCACCGTGGAGCCCATAGTAATCTTTCGGCCTTTTCTCAATACTTCTAAGCTAACTGCTCCTACAAACACAAATACACACACACATGAACACACCCCAAACACACACGTGAGTGTATCCAATAGCTTTATGTATTTTTGGCATTTCCAGTCAATACTGATGAAAATTGAGACATTCTATAGTAAGAGGAAGCTTATCTTAAAGTTCTGAGGGACAATCATTTACCCTCATTTTTTTCCTTTGGAACCAACATTTAAAGTGTGAGTTTTTTAGAGACCTCATTAAATTAACAAACAGAAAATAGTTACTTGTGTGAGAAAAGGAAGAACAGGTCATCACATGCGCTTACAATTTCCCTAAGGCTGGAGAAAGAGATACAATCATGGGTCAGTAAATGTAGGCAAAAAGCCGTTGTGGAGAGAACAGTTACAAAATACGCTTTTGAGAGAGTAATTTGTTCCTGAAGAGAAACTTGTAGGGCTATTCCTTGAAAATATTATTACAATCATGTTATTAAAAGTTCTATGTTCCCAACCTCCAAAGCGATGGGCATTTATGTTTGAACAACACCAAATCCCATTAAAGTGGGCTCAATTACTTAACAGTTAACATTAATAATCATACCATAACCCAATAACGTGGTTTCCCTTCATTATTCATTCTACAATATAGTTGTTTCTCTGCTCTTTTTCAGGTCTTTTTCATAGTTATTTTTATCATACAGTTAAGACAATACTTAAAAATATATATACAAATGATGCTCTGTTAAATAATTCAACCATCAATGCAGAAGGAAAAAAAATACAGTAAAGACAAAATAAATCAATGGAAAAAATGCAATAACATCACTCTGACTGAAAAAGTTGACCTCAGAGAGGCCATTCTTTATAAAGTCATTGCTGGCAAAATTAGCTGACCACCAACACTTTGAGAGGAAAAATTGGTACAACTCACACCAAATTTACAACTGCAAAGATGACTACATGGTGACAAAATATTCAGATGCTTATGAGTTACAAAACCCAAATTGGTCCTTATAAAAATGCCCCAAATGGCAAAAACACACGCACACACACAAATGTATTTAATGAAACTTATCATAATGTGGCGTTCTAAGAATCCAAACAGGCAAATCTTTGGGTACTGTGAAAATAGTCATCTGTTGGAAGATAGAGTAAACAGGGGTGAAGGACGTAGAAAGTAAAATAGGGGATTGAGAGTTTTGGCACCTAGTTGGCTTTGTCCCAGAAATATATTCTATATGAGATTTTGATACAAATCAAGGAGTTTCATGGAAGTACCTGAAGTTCTTCCATGGAGGATAGGCAGTAGTTTTTTGGGGGGGTTATGGATCCCTCTGAAAAACGGGGTCAAAAACATGGGTCCTATCCTCCTGAGATGCACATAACTACACAGAAATTGACAATTTCCAGTGTTCAGAAACTCCCTAAAACTCATCCATGATTTGAGAATCCCATTTGAGAACTCTTGCTCTAGAGACAGAGCCAATTGAAATTGCAAGATTTTGCCTTTTTGTTGATTCAAATACTCTTTTTGTAATGACCTGTTAGTCACAAATGAAGTCATAAATAAGTAGAGATGGCAGTGAATTTGCTCCAAGGGCAATGGAATTGATGACTACAGTGGTTACTTTTCTTTTGGACATGCTCTGTTAATACCTTATACTAAAACTTAAACTCAGACCAATGCCTGGGAATGAATTAAGTACATTGGGAACTTAAGTTAACTCCTGGCTCCCTAGGCAATTTGGTAAAGTAATTACAGTTTGCTCCTTTTTCTACAATGGCTAGTTGTCCTGAAATTCTGTGCAAACAAAACAATTTTGCGAATCAAATCACATTTTAAATCTATTTAGCAAATAGACTTTGCTTCTTAGAAGAAATTTTATGGTAAGTGTTTTGGTGGAAAGAATTATGACCTAAGATATTTTATAAAACCTATTTTCAGCTTTTCTCAAAGTGAGAAGTTCCTGAACTAATTTATATGTGGTAACCTGAACAGGTTCATAAACTCATAACAGAATGCAGTCTTGAGAATGAAAGGATTTGGTCAACTCTATACATGTGCTGATTTCAGCTGAAAACGAGGAGGTTGACAATGCCTTCTCAACATTTACACAACAATTATGATTTTTACTCCAGAAATTAACAGTAATATGGGGTTTTCTCTGGCTTCTTGCATTCGTCTTCTTTCCTGGCTAACTTTCCAGTGATGAGGTCGTCTCCTTTTGCTTCACTTTTATCTTCCACAGTTCCTAGGGAGGAACCACGGGGTTTTACAGTGGTCAGAGGAAGTGTTACAGATGGGCCATAAATGATGAGGAGGATTTGGATAAAAGGACATGAAAGAAAAGGTAATCCCTACAGCGGCAATAACAGAAGCAAAGGCTTAGAGGTGAGAATGCAAATCCAGGGTCAGGTAGTAATCCAGATGTCAGTTGCACAGGACCCATGTGAAAGAGAAGCCAAAAATGAGATGGAACCGGCAGGTGGTGGGCCTAGGACAGTGCCTGATATGAGAAGGAGCTTAATAAAAGTGAGTTGCTGTTAGTCAACACTTCCTAAACCAATATTTCAGTAATTTAAATGTTGGGGATGTGTATGTGAGAGAACGTGTTGTTCTGGGGGGATAGGGGATTCCCTAGTTTCTTCTTTGGTACTTCTCTGTTACTTCTCTCATTCAAGCCAAACAGTGAAGCAACAAATTCAGGAAGGACTTACAAAACAAAAAGGAATGAAGCTTTTTCCAAGTACAGAGCCCAGTCTTTTAGGTCTCGGAAGCTCAGGTGCGGGGGGCTTGATGAGCTGGAACAAGGCCTACCACCCCTCCCTGCTCATGAGTAGACAAGATTCCCTGGGTCTAAGAGCTGTGGATGGGTAGTCAGTAGTGGGAGCATGGAGCGGAAGTAATGGGAGAGGTCAGTACATGTCCATGAGAGGACTGGGCCTGGAGGGGGGGTGGCAACAAGGGCAGAGGTGGCATCCCATGGTTCACACATTAGCAATACTAATGATAACCGTAACAATATCTGCAAATATTCATTGAGTGCTTAATATGCTCCAAACACGGTTATGAGCACTTTACATGTATTTTATTTCATCTCACCACAACTCCAGAGGTGTATATTGCATATTAGTTCTATGTTGTCAGAGTCTCACAGAGAGGCCAACTAATTTTGCAAGGTCACACTGCCAGTAAATATTGCAACAAGAATTAATGGCTGGTGAAACTGATTATTTTAGAAAAATTCATCTGGCTTGAGTGTGCTGGATGGACTAAAGAGATGAAAGAATGGAATCAGAGCAAGTGATTAGGGAGTTATTGCAACATTCAGGGAAATGGGATATCCTGGACATAGGGGCACTGGCAATTAAAGCAGACATTTTGGACTGTCAAAGATGACACCAAGGTTTCCTGTCTGTGTAGTTGGTAGAAGATCAGCTATTCAAAGGGGCAGCTTACCAGAGATTAGTGGAGAGGGAGAATGATAAGTCATATCAGAAACAAGTTAGGATCTGATCCTATCTTAAAGTCAGTACAAAGACCCACAGCACTGCAAAGACAATCAGGTCACAGCCATAATCATTAAGTAACTCCCTAGTAGTTTATAATATCACAAAATATTAGTTTAACAGTCATTTCTTGTATGTATTGGTTTAAACTGCAATACTGTAAAGTAATAAAGAATTGACTCTAGGGAGATCTATATTCAAAGATTCCTTCTTTAAAAATATGACAGATGAAAACCTACAACTAGGATGCAGGACTTGGCACTATCAAAATCAAAAGACTGAAAAGACCATCAAATTTCAATGACTCAGTTTCATTTTTCTACACAGTTCCCCCTGCAAAGTGGACCATGTCCTTTTCTCTGGAACCTGTGAATATGTTAGATTACTTGGCAAAATTGGATTAAGTTTGCAGAAATACAATTAAGGTTTGTTAATCAGTCTACCTTAATATAGGGAGATCATCTTGAATTATCCAGGTCAACCCAATATAATCTTGAAGAGGATGACAAAAGGGAAGGTCAGAATTACATAGTGTGAGAAGGACTCGGCCCAATGTTATTGACTTTGAAAATGAAGGAAAAGACCATGAGCCAAGGAATACGGGTAGCTTCTCAAAACTAGAAAAAGCAAGCCTCCAGTAGGGACTATACCCTACTGATACCTTGATTTTAGCCCAGTGTGACCCATTTCACACTTCCAACCTCCAGAACTGTAAAATAATACATGTATGTTATTTTATGCTAAGTTTATAATAATTTGTTATAGAGGCAATAGGAAATGAATACAGTAAGGAATTTTAGCAACATGTCTATGGACTGGCATTTGCCTATATGAAACAAACAATAATCACAAAGAATCATTGTCTGCCATTTGCATTTTTGGCAATGGTGATGGTCTTAACTATAAACAGAGCATTAAAACTAACTGTCATATTCTTACCCCCCATTTACATTTAAAAACAGGGCAGCAGATATGGCTCAACCAGTTGGGTGCCTGCCTATCACACAGGAGGTCCTAGGTGTGGGTGCTGATGCCTCCTAAAAGAAGAGCAGATGCCAACCCCACCACAACCAGCTGGATGCCACACCTGGAGCAGACGCCACAAGCCAGCAGATGCTGCAGCCCGGGAGGAGCAGATGTGGCTCAGGCCCTTGGGCACTCACCTTTCATGAGAGAGGTCCTGGGTTCAGTTCCCAGTGCTCCAGGAGAAGACCAGCAAACAATGAACAGAAAGACCAGAGAACCATCTGGAGGATGGTGGGATAAAGAAAGAAAAATAAAGTAAATAAATAAATCTTAAAAAAACAAAACAAAAACATGCTAGCAGCAGTGTTTCCCACATTGTGGGAGGCAACTGCTTCCTTTCATCAGGGCATAGCCCCTAACTTACCAACAGAGAAGACCACAAGTAAAAGTTATCTGCATGAGTGTACGGAAAATTCCTTTGTCTCAGGAGCATAATGTTAGAGGGAAATGCCTTGCTTACAGAAGAGGCTGGGTTTTTTTATTTTTCACTTTTTATGTACTTTATTTTTTTAAAAGAAACTTAGATTACATAAACGTTACACAAAAAAATATAGGGGATTCCTTATTCCCTGCTCCTTAGCTCTCCCACATCTTCCCACATCAATAACATCCTTCATTAGTGTGGTACCTTTGCCAAAATGATGAACACATCTTGGATCATTGCCACTAAGTGATGACTATACTTTATATTGTAGTTTACACTCTCCCACCCACATTTTTGCAAATTATTACAAGATATACAATGGCCTGTATCTGTCATTGCAATGTCATTCAGGATAATTCCCAAATTACACCTATTTTTCCCTCTCCCTCCCCTCAGAATCTCCAGTGGCATAGCTTCCACATCGATGATAAAAGTTCTTCCATTGCTAGGATCACAAGCCTAAGGTAAAACAACAGTAATCTATTCTAATCCATCTTCAACTCCCCAATTCTGAGGATTCTGTGATGGTGATGCCCCTTCTACCTCTAACTGAGAGGGGACTTAGATCCCATGGAGCAGATGGATAGGACTTTCTTGCTTGGAGTTGCAGGCTCTCTCTGTTCCTTGACATGGTCATTGTCCATCATCATCTCCTTGTTAGTCTTCCTGAGTGAACTAGAGGGTAGGAATTGTAAATCTGTTGAGATTCCAGGCCCAACTGACACATGGACAGCCCGAAGATTGAAATCTCTTGGACACATACCTATCAACTCTAGTACTAAATAAAGTTTCAAATAGAGGAGCAGCAGAGCCATGTGTAGGGAAAACACTGAGTCTAACTTTATCACATTGGGGAGCATAAATTCCCAAGTAGGTCCCACCGGTAGGGAGCCAAACTCCTGAGCTGTCTGCCCTGACTATAGTGTCTGGATGTCTCCAAGAGACCTCAAGAGCCATGCTAGGAAGGTGCTCTTAAACTATATCAAAAGTTGGTTGGCATAAAAAGGAGAATGGTTGGGGTTATCAACTTACTTTCTCAGTTTCCTCCTTTGATTGGCATAAAAAGGAAAATGGTCGGGGTTTTAAACTTATTTTTTCTACCTGCCAGTTTATTCCTTTCCAGTGCTGTACCATTAACTCAGTTTTCAGTCAAAAGCACAGCTCCTTCTGTGAAACCTTCAGCTCCATTTTCAGCAAGTTGCTGGGTTAGAGTTCATACAGTCTCTTTAAGCTCAATGCAACCCTTAACCTAATTAAGGAAAAAGACAAGAGAATTCCAGGTAGTCTAAGAGGCTGTAGTCTAATAAAAGTTCCTTTAACCATTCCTGAGTGTGATAATACTAAATGATGTCTTCTTCTTAGACTATAAGGTGATATCTGCCCTCTTCAGGTGTAGAAAGTAAAGGAATAGCTTAACTTGTTTAAAAGAGCCCTTAGACAAGTTATCGTTCAGGGGTCTCTGAGATGGAGCCAGTATTGTTCTAGCTTAGCACTACCACCTGCATTAGAAACTGTGGCTTACTCACGTGTTTAACTTCAGTTGGTTACAGAAAACAGCATCTTCCACTTTAGTTTAATACTTTGAATTTCATGTGTGAACATAGATTCTCCAATAGAATAAATTGACTTCTGGCCACATCATGAACCAACTTCAAAAATATATAGCTCTTCTAAGTGAGAAAACAGAAGTTGGAGGCAAGTAAGAACCTATCTCAGCCTCAAAGGACTCCTTCTACCAAGAAGTTCTTAAACCTGAAATCTCTTCTTCCAAGATGGTCAGATAGACAATTAATAATCAACCAAAAGTTACTGAGCATTTGGCCAAGCATGGTGGGAAGACCCAAGTATGAGATGTGCCTCCGGCCTTTAAGAAATCGCAACTTCAGTTGGGGAAATCAACCATGGGAGGGTTACAATGAGTAATTACACATTTCTTTGTGTATTTATTGGTTGTGCCTTTATTCCATAGAGACAGAGGGGCTTGTGTATCTTGTTTACTGATTGAGTGGCACAAAGTGTGTATGCAAAACCATTTATTGAAAGGATGAAGCCCCAGATATTTGAACAATAGCAACACAATTTCTATAGAAGTAGTTTCAAATCCACAGTCTGCTTAGAATGGAAATTTAAAGCTACATTTGCCTGACACAACATATATAAAATTGAGGACATATCAGAGAGGTGTGTGTGTGCGTATATAGTGGGGAGGTGCTGAGATCAGCTCAGTGATAGGTTGGCTCAAAGGGAAGGCAATGCAGAACTTTACGAAATAAAGGGACAGAAAGAGAGACATGAGAGAGTAGATAAAGATGGAAACAGGAGACTCAGTTTCCAGAACTGAGAGCCTGGACCCTAGCTTTTACCTTGTTTTTATAGGAAACTACCAAGCAGCCTTTCGCTATCTGAACTGCAACATCATCTACAATAATAGGGAACAACTGCAACATCTACAATAAGGCAACATCAATAAAAGAACAGGTAAAACTCTTTTTCCCACAAGGAGGTCAATAGAGATAATAGATTAATAGAAAAATTAACCTCTCCCCAATTTCTCCTTAATGGCAACTGCAATGAGGGTTCAGAGTAAGGAGAGATTAGCTTTAGCTAGTTAAGAAAGATTTCATGAAAAATAATCTATTTTGCTCCTTTACCTAAAAGTAACAAAAGACACACTCCACTCAATTGTTTCTATTACTTCGGGTAGCTGAAGTATAACAAAATCCCTACTATTAATATATGGGTCTGTCCACAAATAAGGCCAAGAGTCAAAGTAAATTTACCACTTTTTCCTCTCTACACAGTATAACATTGTATATATGAGTCTAGATGGTCTGTATTTGAGGACTGGTTCTGCAGCTCATTAGCTGTGTGACTTTGGACAAGTTATTTAACTTCTCTAAGTTTCAAGTGTCCTCATCTGAAAAATATGGGTAATAATTCTAACTACTTTATAGAGTAAGATGGAGTAACAGAGACAAAAACACTCACAAAATATCCTTTGTGTTCCAATACGTCTCCTAGCTCCCTTGCAGTTAAGTGAGTCATGTGATTTGTTTGAGTCAATGAGCTATGAGCAAAAGTCACAACAGCATTCCCAGACCAAAGAGTTTGGGAACTAGCATGCAATTCTTCATGTCCTCTCCTTCCTGCCATAATGAATATTGATAATCCAGGTAGTTGAACCTCCATCATCTTGAGTACCTGAGCAGAGCATCCACCATTACGGTCTACATTGGACATGTGGTAGGAAAAAAATAAATGAACCTTTATTTGTTAAACCTCTGAGATTTCCAGGTGAATTTATTATTGCAGCATAAGGTAGCCTATCCTGACTGATAAAAATGACACTGTGCTTATGAAAATAGCTAAGGAAATTTTTAAAAACCAAAAAAACAATATTCCCAAAGCATGACTTTGAGAATATAGCTAATAAGGAACTAAATACTACAAAATCTGAGTAAATAAACATACAAGTAACACTTATATCATGACCTTTGGGTTCAATGTGAAATTTCTTAAAAATTATCCTCCTTGCTCTCACTGGAAAAAATGCCCAGAGTCTACAGAATTCCAAAATCTCTCTAAGATTTCCTGAGTGCTAGAGGCTAAGAAGTCTCAGGGATTTTATGCCCTCTAGTACCCATGTATGTTGAATTGGTTTTGCCCCCACAATTACCTGGATATTTTTCTCAAGCCCTTCTCTGGTTGCTTCAAGAAATTTAAATACTCCAACTAAATAATTTTTCCAGGACATATTAAAGATTTAGGATATCAGAAACATCAACAACACAAAGCATTTTTTCAAATCGCTTATCTTCTACCTTCCCAACTCTCATCTTCCCAGCCCCCTCACTTCTCCATAATCTCACAGGAGCTCCTAATTATTCTTCCTCTGTTATTCAGAGTAGCTCTAAAGACAAGTAACCCTTTTTATACAGGAACAGACCTACCCTAAGAAGTTATCAACTCCATTTGCCTTTGCATTCCTCATGCCCCAAACAGTGCCTGATGCATAATGAATGCTATCTTAGTTTGACAGGCTGCTATGACAGAGAATACACACTGGATTTTGGCCTAACAATAGGAATTTATTGGATCATGATTTTGAGGCTAGAAGTCTGGAATTAAAATACCAGCAAGGCTTGCTTTCTCCCAGAGTCTGTGCTGTTCTGGTGCTGGCTGCCAGCAATCTTTGGGGTTCCTTGGTTTGCATCTCTGCATCCTGTCACATGGTGATGTTCTCTCCTTTCTTGCTTCTGTATTTCTGGGTTCTCCTTATAAAACCTTCAATAATATAAATTAAGAGCCACCTTTATTCAGTTGGCCACACCTTAACTAGAAATAACATTTTCAGAAGGTTCTATTTACAATGGGTTCATACCCACATGTATATTAAGATTAAAACCATGTGCCTATTGGGGTACATAATTCAACCTAATATAGATGCCAACCAAAACAGTCCTTTCCTGCATAAGAAACCCAGGATGATGGCAGACCAACATTTCCACCAAGAATAATTTAAAAGGTGGTATTAAAAGAAATATATGTTTAGAGGCAAGCTGCTAAAACAACCAGGACTAGAGAGGACAAGATTCTGGGAAGGAAGAAACTAATAAAAGTTAAGCTGACATTTTTCAACTGTTTTAATGATTCTTAGTTCAAAGTAAGAGAATGAGAATCTGAGTCATGCTCAGGCAGATCACTGCTGGGGACAGTTTTTCACTGACTTTTAAGGCTGAGGAAACAAACTTTGAGACCTAAAAGGGCAAGATACTTGAACCAAGGGGGGATTGAAAAGCAAAGCCTGATAGGCAGATTGCTTTCCTTTAAATACATATTCCAAATTCCGAAGCTAGTCCAGGAGGATTAGAAGCTAAGCAGAAAAAACTTTGAGAAACAGATCAGAAGATTTAGGAATCTCAATTGTTAGGGAGAAAGGGACTAGAGCAGGGGTTCTCAACCTTTTTTATTCCATGGATCCCTTTGCCAGTCAGGTGAAAACCACAGACCTCTTACTAAGTCCACATATACTGTGTAATATTTAATAAATATATCATACCCACACCAACATGTCCCCACAAGAATAATAATTTTTTAAAATTTCAACTCAAGCTCCCAGACTTCTAGTTAAGAACCACTAGACTAAGGTATAGGTTCTGCTGGGAGAAAGGCTCAGTGAATTCCTCAAGTTCTCAGGAGGGTGAAGCCTTGGAAGTAGAGATGAACCAGGTGTAGATTGAGACTACCAAAAATAAAACCCAGACTTTACTTGGATTAAAGTGATCAGCCTCTACTATCTGCCTAGAAGAGTGAAGGATAAACTCTAGCTAGAGGGAGATATTTTCTGGAGCCATTACAATTTTTTTTTTTTAAATATAGTGTCTGACCTTCAATTGAAAATTTGCTTGGCATGTCAAGAAACAGGACTGCTTGGGCAAAAATAGAAAGCAAAAATCAATGATGGAATAGATATGTAGGCAATCCAGATATTAGAGTTAACAGAAAAAGAAATTTAAAATAGTTATAATTGAAGAAAACAAAAGAAAAAGAAAAAACAGATGAAAAGATGGATAATTTCAACAAAGAATTAAAATATATTTTAAAAATCAAATGGTGTTTCTAGAACTGAAAAATACAATTACTGAAATTAAGAACAAATTGAATGAATTTAATAGCAGATTAGACAGAGCAGAAAATGAAAATATTGAACTGGAGGATAGGTCAATAAAACATCCAAACTGAAACACACAGAGAAAAATTAAAATACAGGAAAGAGCATAAAAAACACGTGGAATAAAAAAAGCCCGACATATATGTGATTTGCAGTTCATGTAACGCGAGAAGCAACACTTGAAGAGATAAAGACTAAGAATATTGCAAACTTCATAAGGACAATAGCCAACAGTTTCAAGAATTCTGAGAACCCTAAAGAAGATTAATATCAAGAAAACTACATCTAAGCATATAAACTAAATTGCTAAAAACCAAGGAGATTGAGAAAATCTTAGAAGTAGAAGGGGGAGGAAGACACATCTTTAATGGAGCGATAGTAAGATGATCAGCTAATTTCTCATCAGAGAGGGTGAAAACCAGAAGACAATGGAACATTTCTAAAGAGTTAAATGAAAATAACTGACACCCAAGATTTACACCTTCAAAAATGAAGGGAAAATTAAAATGTCTTAAGGCAAAAAAAAAAAAGTAAAGACTTCATTTCCAGCCAGATCTACACTTTAAAAATTACTAAAGTGATTTTTTCAAATCAGAAGGAAAATGATTCCAGATAGCAACAGTGAAACGCAGGAAGGAATGAAAAGCTAACATTTTCATAATGCAAGGTCAATAATCTCCATGACAACAAAGATTTCACCAATTCATAGCCAGTGCCAAGCACACTAGTTATCTTTTAGATAGTGCTTAATAAATACATGGCACCAATTGTTAAAGTAATAATATTGCTTCCACCATGCTCCAAAAGAAGTTTCCTCACTTCCAGCCTCACTTGACTCTGAGATGTTTTTTAATTACTGAAGCTATCCATTAATGGTAGGAAAAGAAGGAGAGGATAGTTCAAATGTCTATTCCTGGGTCTAAAAATGATTCTATATCATTTCAATCCCCAAAATTAAACAATAAAATCTTAAGAAAATGGATACCTCCAACCCTTTTCTATTTAATACTTTTTCTTATGCCAACAGAGATTTCCTCAAGTCATCCTCACTGGCCAAGGAAACCTCTTAAAGGAAGGAACTTCACAGATCAGCTGATTCTATCACTCACCAGGAGCAACAATCCTAAAACTTTTTACTCTGTTTGGTTTTGTCTGCACAACAGGAAAAGAAGGCATGGGAGAAATCTTTAAGACTCCTTCAGGACTCCAGAGATGCCTTCCCTTACATAGTAACCACTAAATGTATTCAATAATTAACAATTTTAAAAGTTTAAAAGCTGCTGCATGGTTTCAAAGACTATATATGTCTTTCCCCAACTCCTTCAAAGAATGTCTAGTTCAGATGACCGGGAGAAGGAAATAACTGGCCTTCACTGATAAAACAATGTTGTCTGCATGCCTTAGCATTCTTGAGGTTTAGAAACACAATCAGCTTTCTTGGCTGTAAACACTTTGTGCACAGAGGACATTGTGCAGCTTTCTTCTTGGCACAGAAGTTCCCTGCAGAGAAAGCCTCTTCCTGAAGAGTTTCCAAGGCAGACATTTCCTGGTGTCTTATTTGAAGCATTCTACAATAAACCTTCTACCACACAAATACATATTTTCATTACCTTATTTTTAGAAAAGCAATTTTGAAGAGGAGAAGTGTGATTTGACATTCTAATTGTAGTGGGTTCTTCCATCTGAGTCTCTCTAGGATCTGGCTGCAAATACAGCAATTTTAACACAAGATTTCAGCACACCAGGCATCAGCTCCACTTAGCTGTATTACAAGCCATGTATATTGCAGTTGCAAAAGTGACTTCCCACGCATTCATTAGTCAAGATATATCATGAAACATGATTATTCTCTATTACAGCATTAAGTGCCTGATCCAGAGTATGATTGTAGGGAATAGGATTAAGGTTCTATAGTTCAATGAGTCAAATTCTCAGGTTATTTTTAGGTCTTACCTTCTACTCCTTCAAGCCATGAAAGTAATAGTCTATGTATTACACCAACAGTTTAGAAATTAACAGAATTTTTAAAGGACATAGTTTACTAACTGGGAGAAATGTTGTTACCTGAAGAATCTGATAGAATGAACTCAACTTGTAAGAAAGGATAAAGGCAATCTTAAAACAGGAATTTATTTCTATAACCAAGTCCTTCCTTTCCTCTTTCATTCTTTCCTTTATTCCCATTCTTCTTCCTTCCCCTTACCTCTCTTCTTCCATCCATTCAATCCTTTATGAAACAACATTTTGTAGCTAAGAAGCTCCAGATACTACTTGAGGCACTGAAAATGTGAAGATAAATAAACCAGGGCCCCATTCTTGAGGAGATGGACCAGTGGGAAAAAATAAAGAAAATACAAAGGGAGCAGATGAGCTGGATTCTGATTAATGAAGACGTGTAGAAAGGGGGCATGGGGGTGAATTTCAGCCAGAGAGGAAGGGGCTTGCATAGTCCTGCTCTCACAGATGGTGCCTAAAGCAGTACTCAGATTTGGTCTGAGCATGCCTGGTGCTAGGCAGGACTGGTATAACTTGATTTGCATTTGGAATGCTGGATCTCGGGCAAGTGACCAGTTAAAGGGACGATAGAAGGGCTTCTCTCAATGCTCCAATCAGCAAATAATTATTTAGTACCTACTACATGGAGTATTCTCTACTAGGGACTGAGGATGTATATATGAACAAAATAGATTGGTCTCAATCCTCTGTGCAGCTACAGGCTGGAATATTGGCTCTCTACCTTATAGAACCCATAATTGTAGAGTGAGGAGGTACAGGGAGTGGCTGGGGAGAAACTTTCATGAAGTTCTTGAGGAGACTAAGAGACAGGGAGGAACAGCCAGGGTCACTTTGGATCCAAGTAGCAAACTGTGCAGAGAATGAAGGAAAGGGAACGCTTCCCTGCAGAGATAGCCACAATGCTTTGGAAACATTCCCTTGGTACAGTCATTGGTATTCCCACAGAAGACGTCAGCAGGAATGGCAGTGGTGGCTTGTGGCAATGACCAGGCAAAACATGAGGACTTTCATGAGCATAAGTGAAACATGCTCTGGGACTCCCAGATATACTTGTCTGGAAAGCATAATGCAAATGAGGAGGCAAGAACCAGTGACTTTTCTCTATTATCTTTGAAGACCCCATTACTACTCACAGGCCTTTGACCTGAGATAAGGCTTAGTGGCTTGAAAGGGTGAGTTTTGGAAAAGGAAAGATGTTTGGTGTGAAAGGAACTCAAGGGTGACAAGAGCCAAAGATGCAAGGACCTTCCTTGCAGAAAGACTGTGAAGGTGGAAGAAGAGAGAAGTAGAAATGTGTGGATCTCTCCCTGGTTATTAGGGAGCTCTGCATGGTGGAGGTGGTGCAACACAAGACCCGGATAGGGGCAGAGTGGGTGTGAACCTCCCCTTTGGTTCCAGTGGTTTGATTGTGTCAGGAACAGCTTGATTGTCTTACCTCCAGTCTATTCTCTGTTGCCAGGAGAGACTTCTTTTCTAGAAAGAATTTTCCAGGAAATAAAAACAATTGACCTGCAGGGGCTTTCTGAGAAAATGGAACAATGGTATGCACCCTACAGAATGGCAGGTAAGCAACACTTGGTGATAAGCCAGTTTCATTCCAGTAGAAATAGCTTATCAGAATAAACAGGCATACCATACTAATCAATATATATCTGTTTCCCACTTTGTAAGAACCCTCAATGTAAAATGAAAACATAACATCAGCCAATCAGAACATTTTCTCACTTGTTTCCACGTTTACCCTCTATAAGATTCCCCCTTTCCACTTCCTTAGCAGATCTCCTTAACACTTTTGGTTTGGTGCTGCCCAGTGCACAAGTCATTTGTTGCCTAAATAACTTTAACAAAATTTTTAAAATGCCTCAGTTTATCTTTGACATCTCAAAGAGGCAAGTTAGTAAAATACTCTTTTGATTCTCTAGTTTCAAAGGCTTAAGCCTGGAGACCAGTGAATCTCAAGTTATTTTGAGAAGGGAGATGACTCTACTTTTAAATTCCTAAAGTTTTGGAATGTTCCATAAGAAAATCAGAAGTGACAGTCTGAATAGGAATCATGGGGCTGAATCAACTGAGGCAGAGAACTCAAATACCACTGTACACGTGCACAAGTTAAGTTTTGGCTGGAAAATAGCCCAATATATAAATCTGGTCACTTTCTATGGATATATCCACATATATTCTTTTTCTCTAAACCTGCTTCTCCTCTTGCAGAACCTTTCTTAGAAATCACCATTTAACCAGTCATCCAGCCAGGGGCAGTTCCTTCACTCCTTCCACTCAAGTTTGGTCAATCATCATGTTCTGTTGATCCTACCTCCTAAACATCTCATAAATCTACTCCCTCCTCCTCATCCTGCTACCACCCTTAGTCCAGCCCTTTGTAACTGACCTTTATTTCTTAGCCACTCCCAACCCATCTTTTACATTGCTATCAGAAAAATTGTTCAAAGATGAAAGTCTGATGCTGCCACTTTCCCAGTTCCCTTCTGCTTCTTCCCAAAGCCTTCAGGATAAAGACCAAACCCTTTTTCTGGGAAACAAGGCTCTTGTGATCTTGTCCTTGCTTACTTCTCCCACTGTCCATCACATATACATTTACCAACCACTCAAAGTTTCTTTATCATGTCGAGCTCTCTCTTTTTAAATCGCTACACTTTCCTCCCTCCCTAGAATACCATCCTGTGCTGAGATAACTACTGCTCCTCTAAGACTCAGGCCAGTTTGATATTATCTATGAATTCCAAAAACAGATGTTGGATTATGTTTGTAAACTGGTCTGTCCCTCTGGGCATATTAGATTATATTGGATTCAGAGGTTTCACTTTTACTTGATTTTATCAATGATTAAGATTTTGATTGGGCGACATCAGTAAAACATTGCATCCCCGTCCCCTTAAAAAGCAGGGACTCACAGAAAAACTGCACCACAGAGAAGGGAGGTGAGTTTTGAGCTGGAGCCTGGGAAGTAGCACAGGAGAAGAACACAGAGGAATAGAGACAGCTCCACAGACACAGAAGACGCCTCAGGGAAGAGAGAGCCCCAACAAGCCATTCACCTGATAGTCTATGGCTGACTTTGTGGAGAGACGCAAGCCTGAGCCTGGAGAGAATTGAGCCCTGGGGAGAGAGACAAAGCCTAGAGAGCCTGATGGCCTACAGCTGATACTAGAAGCTGGGCCCATGGAACCTCAAGAGAAAGAGGAAGGTTGAGCATCAGCAGTCATCTTGCTCCAACACCTGGCAAAAGACTTTGGTAAGAAAAATAACTTATGCTTTATGGCCTGGTAACTGTATCAAATAAGTACCCTTTATAAAAGCCAACAGATTTCTGGTATTTTGCATCAGCACCCCTTTGGCTGACTAATACATCTTCTTTGGTACCCCTGGTCTGAGTTAGGTGTTTCCCCACTAGCATTTGATTGTTTGATGAACCACATACCTGGAGACTTTTTCTTTTATTTTATGCAATGATAAGCATGAGTTCACCTACTGCCACCCATGTTTATGGTCCTGCCAGCCTCAATTCTGTGGTCTCCCTGAATACTTTTTCCAGGACAGAGACCACATTAACTCTTCCTGGAGGACTGAGGCTTCCTAAACCATGCCTAGGAATATACCTAGTTCTTGCTTTCCCAGGCACAGAAAAAATAGAACCCAGTGTTTATCTGAGTTCTTTTTTAACAGCACCAACTTAAACTGGGGGCAAATCTTTATAAAGAGAGCATAAATATTCTAATTCAGTATCTTCTGGTTTGAAAGGCATGGCAGCATCTTTGTAACATCCCCAAAAGGGTTACTTGCAGTATGTGATTCACCCAGGTATTGGTTTATTACCATTCTTTTTCTCCGTCATTTAAAAATAAGTAGCTCTTCCCAAACAGGTTAATAAACAGAAATAGAAAGAACAGTAATTTCTATTATTCTCTGGCAAAGTGCAGGAACAGGAAATAGGACAGGTCTTCATGCTCGTTATCTGCTTGGGATTCAGTTTCCTAAAATTAAGGCCGAAACAAAGTTCATAGTCTCCTCTGCCAATATATGAGGATAGTCAGGTAAGGTCATTCACCTGCCAGACAACATTTGGTATTATCAAGACAGTCACTTAAAGAACCACAGCAGATTAAGGAAATCTTTCAGAAAAGAAAGGCAGCTGACAGAGCAAGGACGATTGAGGAATTAACTTTAGGGAGAGTCATCTCCAGCCTGAAAAAAGCAAGCTAGGAAACCAAATAAGAAAACAAACAGAAAGAAAACAAAACAAAAACAAAAACAAAACATCCCATCTCTTCTCTTGGTTATTGCTGCAGTTTCCTTAAGCACTGTCTATATTGGTTGAATACATCATTATTCTTCTGAATATAAGTAAATCTCAGTTATTTCAACTAATGAAATCATGAGGTGCCATAAGTGGCTCCAAGCACATGGATAAACTGTAAATAAAATTTGTATAGCACAGGGTGGCTTTTCATAGATAAAATGTTTTCATAATTATGACTTAATTAAAATTCGAATAACATTTGAAGTCTAGTTTTCTAGAGCACGGCAGTGGGGAGCATGTGGAAAAAGCCACAGCACGCACAATTCATTCATTGATTGATTAATTCATTCATTCATTTGATCATTGTACAAACATCTGTTAATCAATGACAGGTACACATTAAATTCATTAGTAAAAATAGTTAACATCTTGTGATAGAGAATGGGTACTAGGGGTATACTGCCTGAGATTGGTACCCAACTATGCCACTTGTTAACAGTGAGACATTAGACAAGTTCTTGAATTTCTATATACCTCAGTCACCTTATCTGTAAAATGGGGATAATAAGAGTACCATAATCTCATAAGAATGTTATGGGAATTAAATAAATTAGTAAATATATATACCATGTTGCACATAGCAACAACAACAACAAATAACTATAAAAACCATAACTAATATTTATTGGGCATTTACTATATGCCAGGGAGTAAACATAATGAACATTTAATCAATATTAGCTATTGTTGTTGTTGATGGTGTTTCTTTGATCCTTCAGTTTTATATTTTAATTTTTAAAATGAGAATATATTCTGATTTCAATAGTTATCTTTACTGCTAGGTTGCTAGCTTTGGTAGGCTTCCATCACATTCATATATACTCTGAATATGAAATTAGACAAAATAGGCCCAAGTACACTACAGATCTAATATAACTGTTGCCTATATATGAGTTTAGAATATAAGCCTAAAATGTCAGAGAGTTGTTTAAAGAATACAGTTTCTGACCACCATCTAGCATATTCTGTGAACCTAATAAAGAATGACTGTGCCCATGCCTAATAAAAAACAACATGCCTAATAATAAAGAATAATTATACCCTACTCAAGGCTGAATAGAGGGCCTGTATTGTTGGACCTTGCCTAACAACCACACAGAGCAAAGCAAGACACATGGAACTATGTCAGAAAGGTGGCTCCAAGAAAGAAAGAAAACAGATCTTGGTAAGATTTCTGAGTTCGGTAGGGGCATGTAGGCATGAGGTTATGTCCAGAAAGGTCAACTAAAGCAAGGATGATGAAGGCAGATCTTTAAGTCCAGGAACACTAGAAGGTACCATCTGTAAGTGAGGTCAAGAGACCTGGAAACAATGGGAAAGGATTTAGTGGGAAGACCAGAAATTCCAGCCATGGGTAACAGGACCGAGCTTATCTTGGGACATCTGATAGTGTCTATTTTCTTTTCATGGGCCTGGGGCCCCGAGGTCCTAACAAATTGTAGGCACTCAAAGACGTGTTGTCTGACTGATGCTGTTTTTACTCAATGGAACTATTCACATATTGCCTGGCATGCTTACATTTGCATGTCTCTTACATTTAAGAGATAGTAAGCACCCTAAAAGCATCCATGACTTTGCTCCAACTTGGCATTCCCAGAGAGACTTTCACATTATAGATATTCAATAAGCATTTTCTGAATGAATGAATAACGACCAGGAACAAATTAGCAGACACCAAAGGAATCTGATCCTGAGCCAACTGCCTTCTGAGATAAATGTTCCTTACATCCTCCCCATCCAGAGCAAAATGGTCTCAGGGTGTGGGGACATCTGTCGATGGTGCATGCCAAGAATTAACACAACCATCTTCCTAGAAGAGTAAATCCATTTTCCTTTGGGGAATTATCCCTATGCCATAGCATGCATCTTGTGGAACTGTGGGTCAAGGGCTTCCCACTCCTTCCTGGCTAAGGGTGGGCATGTGACCCAGTTTTAGCCAATGCATTCTCTCTCCCTAGAATTTGAAATTTAAGTCGAATGACTCAAGGACAGAAAATGGTTGTAGCTAATTCATCCTGACAGTGATAGGTTGAAGAGATTAGATTATAATCACTTTCAGGTCACACCCCAAACCAATTAAATCAAACTCTGCGAGGGTAGACCAGTAATTTTTAAAGCTCCCCAAGTGAGTCTAATGTACATCCAAGGAAGATAATCACTTCTCCAAAGTAAATATGTCCACCTGATTACTCTAATAAAAGGAGAGAGAAGGGTTATTTTATAAATGCCATCTTTTTTAAAAGACAGAATTTAACATTAAAGAAGAACTAAACTCCCACTCAGAATTCTTATTTTTCCCAAGAACTAAAGAACTAGAAGGTTTTAAGCTATTAATTGCTATTTTTTCCATCTAGTAAATTTAAAAAATTTCACAACTGTAAGCACTTTCTAATTTTATTAACAACACAAGTAAAACATAGTGTCAGAGAAGAAAATATTCCTCTTGGCTTGTATTTAAAATAGACTTGCAATAATCTATTACAAGTTTGGGGATATTTCTGCCAAAAAAATCCTAGAACCGTGTTTAAAGTGAGGCTGTCTTTGGTGACATCTGTTGACTAGTAGGTGATCATGAGAAGGGAGAAAACTGACACCTTTTCACTTCCTCCACTCCTTCTGTTTTGCAAAAGACCATTTTTTAAAGCTATATGAAATGCAATGAGGAAAAAGCTAGCTAAGAGCAAAGCAATTAAATTCCACAGAAAATAATAAATGTGTCTACAACAAGACAGAAAGATATGTTGAAATATTTGACATTTACTTTCCTAAAGCAAGGGCTTACCTTTTCATGAGAATGGTTTTTATAGGGACTAAGACAATACACTAACATTCCAGAAGAAATTCCAGCTCTGTACACTCACCACACAGGGAATTGAACAGTCACTAAGATGCAGAAAGAGATGCTTCAGTGGTGGTATAACCCAACTGCTGCTCCAGTTGCCTAGGCTGGCCTCATCACCCACATTGTTACTTCTTGACCATGACTCAGCCTACTGCATGGAAATTTGAGGCATACACAGGCTTTTTTTTTTTTTTAATATTTTTAAATTTATTTCTCTCCCCTTCCTCACCCCATCCCACCCCCAGTTGTCTGCTTTCTGTGTCCATTCGCTGCGTGTGCTTCTGTGTCTGCCTGTATTCTTGTCAGTGGCACCAGGAATCTGTGTCTCTTTTTGTTGCATCATCTTGCTGCGTCAGCTCTCCGTGTATGCGGCACCGCTTCTGGGCAGGCTGCACTTTTTTTGTGTGCTGGGCGGCTCTCCTTACGGAGTGCACTCCTTGCACATGGGGCTTCCTTACATGGTGGACACCCCTGCATGGCACGGCACTCATTGTGCGCAGCAGCACTGCACATGGGCCAGCTCATCACACGGGTCAAGGAGACGCGGGGTTTGAACCTTGGACCTCGCATGTGGTAGGTGGATGCCCTATCCATTGGGCCAAATCCACTTCCCTACACGGGCTCTTTTGAACTCTGCCAAATCAGCTGGAGGGATCCTGCACCTGAAAAATCAGCTCTGCTTCCCATAGCCCTGGTGTGGGACCCAATGTCCCTGGAAATCAATTGGATCCATCCTCTGGGTGATTTTCTTTCCCCTATCATTTATTTAGCCCAGCTGAGATTGAGTCAACTGAGAATAGGCTTATAATGATGAAGCACATTGCATAACCTTAACAACAGAGCTTGAACACTTTATTGAATGTACCGCAATTAAATAGAGGAAGGTAGAGAAGAAGGCTCAGATCCCAAGGAACGCCAAAAGTGAATATTGGTTTGTCTGGGTTATTTGTTTGTTTATTTATTTATTTTATTTCATTCCACTTCTATATTCAAATATTATGCTCAAATACATTTTAAAGCATTGACAAAAGAAAAACAATCAAATGGATTTAGGTTGGATGGTATTTATTTGTTGTCTTTTATTTCCACTTGACCAACAAATAAGAAATAACTCCTTAGAATAGACCAATCACTAGTAGAACATGTACAAATATGTTCTGCCATAGGTCATATCCTTTTGAAATAAACATGAATTGATCCCAAAAGGTATTTAATTGAGGCTCTAGTATGTGCTAACATTAGCAGTTAAAAAAAATTATTGCCTTTGTGATTGCAATAAATAAACCACCCTCCTGTGCCATGTTGTCAATAATGTTATTTTCCCAAAATTATTTCTAAGCAACTAATTGCAACAACCTTTGGCAAGACATTTCCCTCCCTAAATTCAGGGGGTGATACTAACTCATTGCCCATTAGAGAGTGGCTGAGAATAGGGTGCCTTGAGAATATAATCTGTAGATGTGCAATGGAATTGTTCCCTGTATGTTACTGACTGACCACAGGGCAACACAACTTATAATAAGAGAAGAAGTATGGGATAATGGAACGAGAATGGAACTTGGAGTCTGAATACCCAAGTTCAATCCTGACCTCTCAAATTGCAAGATGTGAAACCTCGCACCAGTCAACTCCAATCCAGTTTCTTCCATTGTAAAATGTGGATGACAACTATAGCTGCTTCCCCACATGTTGATGAGAAAGAAATTAGTAATAAAAGTTCAAACATCAAGCACAAGAGTGGCAGCATGGCTTGGATTAGGCAAATTTTGCTGAACGTGAGCCCTAATCTCATTGGCATCAAGCAATAACCATTTGAACTGACTAGCACAAATGCCTTTTCACTTTATCATGCATAAGTCAAGAACAAGCATGAAGGAGGATAGTCTCTATTTTACCTTCTTCTTTACATTTTTCTATATTTTCCAGTGTTTTTACAGTGATCATGTATGGCTCTTAGAAAAGTCAGAAAATATGTTCATGAATAAAAATATGTAGGTGTACTTTAGAGGCTGGAGCTAGACTGGAGCTAGACTGGACTCAATGACCAGACACGGGTTAAGAACATGTTTGATTAGTTTGAAGTGACAAAAGGAAAAAATGTCAAAAAATCAGAGTACTAAAATTGTTGATGTGAGAAGCTGGCTCCAGGCTTATAATTTCCATATGATTTTAAACATCAGATAAAACTTTTCTTTAATGTGGTCGTTGTCTATTAGAATAGTTAAAAATGTTCATTTATTGTCTGTTCATAACATAATGGCCATTTCTTGAGCAGTTATTATGCATTGTTTTGCAAACAGTATCATAACGTTTTAAGGAATGTACTTTTCCCCATTTTATCTACAAGGAAACTCAAATATAGTAATTTGCCCAAGATCATGTGGCCTGTAAAAGGCAGTGGCAGATACTGCCATTAACCCACTTGGCTCTCTCCCATTGTAACTTCCTGTACTATGGAGGTTAACAAGCTAAAAACAAGAAAAAAATACCTGTTCTTTTTCAGACTCCCTTGCAGCTCTATTTCAACATATAACAGGTTCTGCCAAGCAGATACACTCATGCAAGACTAGGAAGGTGGAAATGAGCAACAAGCAAAGATTCTTTGGAAAGTGTGGGGCAAAAGCCTTTGGTTCTTCTGGGGCAGTGGTGGAGGAAATTTTGTGCCTAATTCATAGCAGTGAGAAGTGACAGGCAGAGCTGGTAATCAGGGCTTCTTTAGAGCAGTCCCTTGTTATTTGGGGGTATTTCCACTGATGGATTATCTCTGGCCATGTAGGATGTGAACTTGGTTTGCAGACCTGGAAAGTCTATCAATTTTTCCAATACCCTGAAATAAAGCCATTTTTGTTGAAACTATCTAGAGTGAATTCCATTGTCTGCAACTAAAGAATTGAGGCTGAATCGATAGATCTTTTAGACTCAAAAGTCCATTCTATATTTTGACAGAAATTGTATAGAAGTGGGGGCGGGGGGGGGATTGTGTGGAGAGAATGGATCAAGGTCTCCCAAGACCACAGAGTTAAGTTTAAGGCAACATAGCATATAACAGAAGAGGATAAAGAGCCAAAGAAGTTAAATAAAAGAACTTGCTTATGGATAAGGTCTCTGGAAAGGATTAATCAACAGAGATCTGAAAAAACAGAAGAAAGTAGAACCCAAGTTTCATCTAGGATGAGAGGAATTTAAAAGTAGCTGGATGACACATCCCAGAAGATTTCAGGGGAAACATTGCTATGGACAAGTCACAGCAGTTTTGACCTGGACCTCATCACAGACATTAAATGGGAATCAGCTTTACTGGTTCAAAACTTGCAGGCTAACAAAGACATAATCCAAACAAAATCCCGCTTACTACTTGTTTTTGAAAGTAAAGTTTCATTGGAACACAGCCACGTATCCATCACCTTTGGCTGCTTTCACAATGGAGTCGAGCCATTGCAACAGAAACCATGCAGCCCTCAAAGTCCAAAATATTTACTAGCTGGCCCCTTCCAGGAAAAATTTGCTGACCGTTGGTGTAGGTAGTTGGGAGGGTAAAGCCATTTGGTACCGATAAACCAGTGTGATATATTTGTTAATGAAAGAGAGGAATATGTGAGCAAACAGAACACAGTTGTTGCCAAAAGGGAAGAAAACTTTGAGCTCCTTTGGTGGAAGCAGATCCGAGGGTGTTTTGTCTGCAGGTGTCCTTGTGTGTGTGTTGGTGGAGAGGTTGGGAGTGAGGAACATCACAGAGACCAAAGTAAATAATCACAGAAGTTGGAAGAGATGAAACTGTAGCCAGAGGGTGTCAGTGATAAATCAGAAGAGAGAGAAGGCAAATAGAGCTGGAGGTTTAGAAACCTAGCACACGCTCCAGGAGGTAGTTAAGTGAGAGAGGAGGTGTAGAGGGGGTTGGGTTGTTGAAGCGATAATAGACAACACATTTGAGACCCATTACTCAAGTCAGAGTGGTGACCTGTTTATTCCACAAACAGTCTTTGTGTTCCCACTCTGTGCCAGGCACAGTGTTGGGTCCTCAGAGAGTTTGCTGGCTAATTACGGATAAAAGTGAAGCAGTGGAGGGGCTGAGAAGCAGCCTTTGCCTCTGACAGTGTGAGGAAGCCTTCAGCAATCTTGGTAAAGAGAGGTAGACTCTGTGTAGCTCTGTGTAATTCGGAGAAATAAGAACAGTTCCGAAAGGGGTTTCTGGGAATTTCAAATAGTGAGATGGAGTAGTGCCCCAGAAGTGATTAAGATGAAAGGAAGGAGATGAAACAGTAGCTGGAAGGCATAAATGGGTCTCATGTTGCTTTCTAAAAGATGGGTGCTATGGCCAAAACCCCTTTTCATCATCCAGAAATGTCAGTGGTGGCAGCATTCTTTATAATAGGATTTGACCTACGGGTGAGCAGCTTCCGTTCGCTCTGACTACCAGGAGATTTTTCTTAGCTGTGTTTTGGAGAAACAGAAAGGAATGCCAACTCTACTGAAAACCACTCTAAATGTTCTCTTCACTGTGCCTGTGGCTACTTTATACAGGGTAATGAGAGGATGACCAGAATAAAAGTACTCTGTGGCCTCTCTCTACAGCAAACGGGCAGTATGATTGAGTAAGCACAGAAGAAAAAGTGAGAGCCCTTCCTGCGTAGAAAGTGCACAACAAAAGACAGCCACTAAATGAAATCAACCAACTTGGGCCCACAGGAGAACTTGTGGCCAGCAGCTGCATTAGTTCTCCCAGGGAACAATGAGAGGTCAGGTCAGGCACTCAAAGTGGTATTATGTAAGCTGAGGAAGTGAAGAGAATCCTATAAGCCAAACTCTTATGGGACTTTGAAAAAAAGTTGAGATGCCTTTATCTTCTTGCCACCTTTTCTGTCACCCCTGAAGACTGGCCACTCAACTTTGGGGAGTCACTTAACCTTTGTAAGTCTCTTTCTCCATCTACAAAAATGAGGATGATAAAAACGTGCCTCACTCCTCACAGAGTTTGAGCTACTGCTATCAAAATGTCTTATAGAGAGAAATTTACTCTTGTGGAAACAACACTCAGGTGCTGAGTGGTGGCAATTTTCTCTCAGACTCAGAGGAGTACTTTGGGACCCATAGAAGCGAGATGTGGGTGCCCAGCAAGCCTAAGGGGAAAGGCAAGGGTCCCACATACTAAGTGACAGCTTTGCAGATTTTAATACTAGATGAGGTGCTTTTCCAGTAAAGCAGGGTGTATGTGTGAAAGGTTGGTTGCTGGCAGGGAAGGTGACACTTAGAGGATACTGGTAAGAGCATGCATTTTGGACCCGGGTTGCTTCGACTGGATTCCCAGCTCCACCACTTTCTACTGTGTGACAGTACAAATCTCTCAACCTCTCTGAACACCAGTTTCCTCCCCTATAAAGTATAGGTAATAATTGTACATACCTCATTAGGTTACATTAAGGATTAAAAGAAATGATTATTATAAAGGATTTGTAAAGCACAGTGCATGGCACACAGGAAGCAACACAAAATATTAGCTGTTAATATTGTTCTATTGATACTCAGGAAGGCTCAGTGGGAAAGCTGCATGGGAAGGAGGCTACAGAGGCACTAACCTCCACTGAAATCAAGATCAAGAAAAACATTTCTGGAAAAATGCAAAAATAAATCCAGCAGCTGTTCATTGTTTATTACTACTGTCTTAGTTTCCTCGGGCTGCTGGAATAAAGTACCATGAACTGGGTGGCATAAAACAACAACAATTTGTTATCTCCCAGTTCTGGAAGCTAGAAGTCCAAAAGAAAGGGGTAGCAAAGCCATGCTTCCTCCAAAACCTGTAGGGAAGAACCCTTCCTTGCCTCTTGTAGCTCTTGGTGTTTGCTGGCAATCTTTGGCATTGCTAAGTTGGCAGATCATCACCCTGCCTCCTTCATCTTCCCATGAACTTCTTGCCAGTGTGTGTGTCTAAATGGGCCCCTTCTCATAAGGACACCAATTATATTGGTTAGGGGCCACCCTAATCCAGTTTGTCACATCTTCAAAGTCCCAATTTCCAAATAAGTTCACATTCATGGAACCAGGGTTGAGGACTTGAACCTATCTTTTTGAGGACACAAGTCAACCTATAACAACTAGCATGAGGGAGAACTGACCCAGGTAACTGAGGTCCACAGACCATTGCTTAATGCTGCTTTACCTAACATTTAAACCTCTCCCCTATATTCCACCAAGCCACGTAGGAATGTGAACAGGTAGCCCCATGCCTCTTCCTTCTTTTCTAATCTTCATACAGAGCCAAGAAGCAAAACAAAGTGGGAAAATAAAAAATACTATGGGTCTGGGCACTTACATACCTACACCATTGATTAGTGGGCATAGATGTTCCATCAATGGGAAAACGTGGGCTTGAACTGCCTGGAATAGGAAGCCTGGGCCTTGTGGAAGGAGCTGGGAGGTAGAGGTACTCAGAAGGAAGGTGCCAAACACATCTTCCAGGTCAGTGAGCAGCGAGCCAGCTCTGGGTGGAGTACTGAAGCTCATCAGGCTTTGAGGACTAAACATTACTCAAGGTCATAGAAAGAAGCACTAAACTCATTGACTAAGGACTGTGAGAAGAAAGGAAAGAGCACACCAGAGAAGACTATCCTCAAAAACATGTCTTAGGCAGTCCAGAGATCAACTCCAGGTATTCTGTTCTAATCAGGAATCCAACTCGTCCCTTTGGCTACACAATGCTATTATGTGTACCCATAAAGGAACAGAAGCCTCAGCTTCCATTGTTTAGCAACACCTTCTGAGTATTATTTAGACACAGCCTTTGTTTTCTGTGCTGTTATCTGATATCATTTTCAAGACAATGAAAAAATAAAAACAATATTAGAAAGCCTCCCCAAACTAAATTACGTGGCCCACTCTCTACATTTAGCAAGCATCTTTCTTCCTGCCATGTTGTCTTTTATTAAAGTCTAATACTAATGTGGGGTTAATGTGACAGCTCTGAGTACACAGATGAAGTTATAAAGGAAATAAGCTTTTATTACTTTTCCAAAGACAAAGTGATAACTTAGAATAACAGAATGGTCCTAAACTTTCTACTGCTTTCCACTCTCAAATTTTCCTTTTTTCCTTTCCATATCACAGGGAATTTTTCCTCAAAAGATACTAAAAACTCAATTTGAGGGTTGGTAATAGCCATAGTAAGCAAAAGTAATAGCATATCCTTTTGTGACAATGTCTTGTAGAAATGGAACACTGTCTTTGAAATTAGCCCCCAAACTGAGCCCTATATTTCTTATTTTCAAGTACTTTGAGTTAACAAATATATTAATTTTTATACTGGACATTTCCTTTTACTCATTCCCCACCCACAATTAGCCAGATTCTTCTTCTTCTTTTTTTTTTTTTAACTTCCTGAATGACTTTCAAGTCTATTTGTCTCCTGTCGGCCTCCTCATATTTCAGATGCTATCTCTTTCTCAGATGAATCCTTCTAGGCATCACATTGGGACCTC
Source organism: Dasypus novemcinctus (assembly GCF_030445035.2). NCBI lineage: Eukaryota > Metazoa > Chordata > Mammalia > Cingulata > Dasypodidae > Dasypus > Dasypus novemcinctus. The sequence continues at coordinate 81,154,852 of NC_080684.1, read as the reverse complement.
TTTAAAGTACAAATCTAATCTCTCCCCTTTACCACCTTAAAAAAACTTCAACAACTTCCCAACACTTACAAATAATGTCTGTACCCTTTGGTATGCCCCACCTCTGTGCCCCTCTATTCTTTCCTCAATACTCAATACCCTTCCCCCACCCCCATCTGCCACCCCAGGACCCCTAACATTGCCACCAGCAACTCCCAGAAAGTTCTAGAAAGTCTGTGGTTCTCTAATCCCACCATGCTGTTGTCATCTCTGTGCTTTTTACATTTTTTTCTTGATTACTCTTACTTCTTATTTATTATGTTTACCAAAATAGTTATGTGGCTCTCACCTTGTACCAAGTTTGGTTCAATGAGCTTTAATGAGTATTAACTCATCAAATCATCACAACAACCCTGTGAGGTGGATACTATTACACCATTTAATAGATGAGGATCTCTAGGCACAGATCAGTCAGGAAACTTTCCCAAAGGCACACAGTCAATAAATTTTGGTGGGGAGGAAGAAGGCAAAATTCAAGCCCAGAAGTCTAGCTCTAGAGCCTTAAGTTTAACCCTCAACCACACATTGCGCTACCTCTCTCTGCTGCTTCAACTCCTTTTCTGGGCATCATCTCTTCTACAAATTCCTCTCTGAACATCAGCCTCAATAGCTAATCCACCCTTCCTATGCACCTCCCAAAGAGTCTTATTGTATGATAACTATCACAACTCTTCTTCTTCCCATTTGAGACCATAAGTTACTAGAAGGCAGACAGTTGTAATTCATCATCATATCCCCAGTGCAGGTGTTCAATACCAGTTTGATGAATGACCTAATAAGAAAGACAGATAGCCTTATTACATGTTCCACAGTTGGCATAAGAAGAAATTCAAAGAGAATTGAGATTATCCTAATCAGGCCTGGGCATTTCATATTTTCCTGCTAAGATTATATCTGTCATAAATTGCAGGGGAAACTTGCTTATCTGGCCCCCATTCCCCTATCCCTGCTCTCAGTCGCTCTGTTATATCTAGATCAGCAAGGTCTGTTAGAATGTTTTGAGATGATGGAAATGCTCCATATCTGCCCTGTCCAATAAGGTAGACAGTAGCCACATGTGCTACTGAGCACTTGAAATGTAGATAGGATGACTGCAGAATTTAATTTTTAATTACAGTTCATTTTAACTAATTTTAAATTTAAATAGCTCCATGTGCCTAGTGGCTACCATATTGTACAGCAAGTCTGGGCTACTGGCAAATCAGAAACTTGCAGAGAACAGTGAGGTGATGGGAAACAGGAAGGAATGCACAAAGAACACTCAAAACTAGGGTGACCAACCTGCCCAGACTGCTGAGGACTGGGGAGTTCAGTGGGACTTTCAGTATTAAAAGTGTGACAGTCCCAGGAAAACCAAGACGGCTGGTCCAGCTTGGTGCCTAGAAAGAACTAAGAGTAGGTTCTGCCCAAGAACTGAAGAAGTTGAAGCAAGAAACGGAGGAGAGAGGATGGGATTGAGACAGGGTGAAGATAAAAACATGCTGATGCCACCAAATAGAGGGAACTCTATCCCTCGAGAGAAAGGGTGGCCCCCAGGGCATTGGGGCAGTTGAGCAGGTTAGGCCCTGAACACTATTCCATCTATCTCTGGAAGTGGCTCCTCAGGAAACGGAGGTTGGCTGTCACTGTGGGCACCAAGGTGGAAGGGAAAATGGACGCTAAATGTGTGGAACCAAAGTAAATGGGGGGCAAGAGAGGAGTTTCTTGAGAGTACACAAGGATGGATATAAAACATGTAATATTACACCATAACATATAGGAGATGATAGACTGATAATGTAAACCATAATGTAAAACATAGGATAACTAAAAATGTAAAGAACTGTGTATCCTAAAGTATGCACCATAATGTAAGCACAGATATTACCTTGTTAGAAAGCTAATGTCTCAGACTCTGTACATCACTTTAAGTAAATATGATGTGAATAGGGTGTAAGAGTATCGCTGTGGAAGGGAAAAGGTTTTGTGATGGATGTATGGGAGTGCTGTATATTGTATATATGCATTGCTGTGGTCTAGGACTCCTATGAAGAAATGCTGAATAATTAGGGGGGGGGGAAAAAAAAAAAAGGATAGGATGTGGAAATTTTTTCAAGTCAACATTCTTTATCTAAGTTCTTTATCTATCCTTTAAACCCATCGCTATATGCCATTCCCTAGTAAGGGACCATGACATTATATTGGGCCTCAAATTTCGGGGAGTTCTGGATCACAAAGTGTTTCAACAATGGCAAAGGAGGAATACTGGTATGGGATACCAATGACAGGTGATATATGGCTGACAGGGAGCTATACAGAACATATGTCCAGGGTGCATGGTAATGATTGGATATACTCATGGTGGCAACAATTGGAAACCACAGCAGGGGGGGTACTGGGTTCCTGGCCAGTGGTGCTCTGTCGTGGTCCCTAGGGGAGCAGCGACAGTCTCCCAGGTACAGCGGCGGGGACCGGGAGGGAGTGAGGGTTCAACGGTGAGCCCCTGATGCTAATGACTATGCTTGTGAGCTGATAAACCTAAAATAAGAACAAGGCCTAGAGCAACATTGTGCCTGGGAATTTCCTCCTGTCAGCCTTCATGTTACTCAAATGTGGCCAGTCTCGAAGCCAAACTCAGCATGTAAATGCAATGCCTTCCCTCCAGCGTGGGACATGACACCCGGGGATGAGCCTCCCTGGCAACGAGGGACCACTATCAAATACCAACTGATGATGCAACTGGAAAAGGACCTTATACGGAAGGTTCAATGCGGATCAGCAGAATATCCATGTCTACATAAAATACCATGACTTTAAAATGCTGTTTGACCTAAAGTAAGGGGGAAATGGAAAGGAGAAATGAGTTTATATGGCTACGAGTTTCTAAAAAAGAGTCTGGAGGCTGGCAGAAGGATTGCCCTCATGCACAACTGAGCAGAGTCAGAGAGACAGATAAAGCAGATACAACCCCCAGATAATGGTTCCTTTGAAGGCTAAAGAGACCCATGAGAGTTATGGTCATGGCCGATGGGGTTAACTATCAGGGCAGATGGCCCCTCTTTGGAAAGGGTGTGTATGTGTGATGAATCTGGACTCAGATGGGATCTCCCTTCGTAAGTCTTTCATGCTAATGTGCCGGAGGTGCAGTTAACGTTGGGGTTTAAGATATATTTAGGGGATTTGAATCTCTGGACCGACAATGTGATAGCCAGGTCCTGAGCCTCAACAGACTCCAGCACCTACAATCTGATTTATTGGACTTACCACACTCAGCTAAGATGGAGTTGAAGAAGGACAATCACCACACCGTGGAGCCTAGAGTGATTACAACTGAAAATGGGAGGACTGCATCCAGCATCCATGTGGAATCTGAGCCTCCTCTTGACATAGAGGTGCAATGGACACAACCAATCCAATGTCCACATAGAAGAGGTGGCATGGAATTGGGAAAAGTGGACATGGTAGACGATGGGTATGGGGAAGGGCAGGAGGAGATGAGAGATGGAGGCGTCTTTGGGACATGGAGCTGCCCTGGATGGTGCCTCAGAGGTAATCACCGGACATTGTAAATCCTCATAGGGCCCACTGGATGGAATGGAGGAGAGTGGGGGCCATGATGTGGACCATTGTCTATAAGGTGCAGAGGTGCCCAAAGATGTACTTACCAAATCCAATGGATGTGTCATGATGATGGAAACGAGTGTTGTTGGGGGGGGAGAGGGGGGGTGGGGGGGGGGGATGAATGGGACCTCACATATATATTTTTAATGTAACATTATTACAAAGTCAATAAAAAAAAATTAATTAAAAAAAAAAAAAAGAAACCTAGAAAAAAAAAAAAAAACATGATAAGCAAGAAGAGGGCATGCTCTTCAGATTTCCATGTATCTACAGATTCCAACACCAGTAGAGAGATTTCAAACAAATATGTGTTTCTTACTTTTTACCTGCTCTTTTAAAAATACACAGACTCTGTTTCACTCATCTGTCTCTTAGTTAGGGAAGTCAAGAAGACAGCCTACTCAAGTCTCTTTGATCTGTCATTTAAATTTCCATTCTCATCCCATAATCTGTTAATCTTTCCAGTATCTCAGTGCAGGGCTGAATTAAATTCTCATATTGAATTCCAGCATGAAAGGCATTTCTTTGTGAGCAGCTCAATATAATGTTCTTCTAAATGACATTTAAAATGTTCGACTCAGTAATGGAATGATAAAGAAGGGCACCCGGTGTTAGTACACATCGGTAAAAAGAACATATTTTTTTTGGTAGTCAGAAGCCAAAAAGATAGAACAAGATAATTAAAAAAAAAAAAAAGTTTATTCTTGCTAGGCTGCCACAGGAGTATTATGACTCAAAATGTAATAGTCACTGAATTCCTGCAGGAATCTAACTTCTTAAAAAGACATCAGACATCAAAGTCTGAGTCATGCCACATTAACCACCAACGGCCAAAGAAAAGTTTGAATGCCATGGAAAAAGTTAAATATTAGACTTTCCCTGAAACATTTAAACTCAGAGAACTAGGTATTGCAGTTGTCATACCAACATGTATGCATTCTTTATAGGCTTCCAGACCTAATCGCTGTACCCCTCCTGTTGCTATGGTCACCCAAATAAATTCTCTTCTAGGATTCATTTCTTTCAGATGTTGATGCATCAGGTCAAGCAGGCAAGCAGGCTGACAAATAACGGACAGACCCTACACATTCTCACGTTCTCCAGGCAGCCACAAAGATCTATTCCTCCACCCATCACACCCAATTTCAACATTTCAAAACTATAATTCCGTAAGAAAACTTTTTTATTTAAAAAAAAAGAAAACCTCCTAGATTTGGCATTTCTTTTATTTATCTACCCAACAAGATGCATCCCTGCAAGAGGCAAGGAGTAAGAAAAAGTTGAAAGTAAGAAAATTCTCCTAACATCTATTCATCATCCTTATGTTCACCAATAAGACCTAAGTAAAAGATCTCAGTAGAATAGAGAGAAAACCAAAGACTCTCATTGTCTGAACTCTGTATAGCACTATTAGATATCTAGGATTTAGTACTCAGAATCAGGGATTGGGAAGGTGGTTGTGGTAGAGACTGAGCTATTACAAAAAAAAAATCATGGAGGAAAGCATTTGATTCATAGAAAATATATAGACATAATTCTAGGGAAAATGGCTTAAAAGTCTTTTTTCATTAGAGATATTACAATTTAAAGCTTCTGATATTTGGGACTTCCCCCCCAATATATGTTAAATATACATTGCATGCAGGACAAATAGTTCTCAAGATAAGGTAACCTGACAAGCAGCATTTCACAGTGACAGTACATAAATATATATAACAGGAAGCAAATAGATTCGGCCTAAATTCACTAAAAATCCGAGTCTATTAATTTTACCTGATGATATACAACATTTTGATGTCCAAAATGCAAGGTATTAATTAGGAAGGTTGGCTGGGCATTCTTTTCTGGGCTGCTGGTAACAATGGCTCATGTAACACTCTCTACCAGGCACTGTTCTAGGCCTTTTACCTGAAACCCTTCAATAATGACTCGTCACAACCACATGAGGTTAATTCCATTTTTCTGATAATGAAACTGAGGCACAGTGTGTCAAAGGCACATAGGCAGGAAGTAGTACCTGGATTTGAATCTAGGCACCCTGGCTCAAGTGTCTGGGCTCATAACCCCTATTCTCTACTACCCCTATTGGTTCCCAACAATCTGGGGCAAACCAAACCTTGAATAGGGACTTTCTATCTTAGCATGTTTCTATGTCTCTATCTATCCTCCACCTCTCAAGACACTTGTGTACACACACACACACACACACATACATTGCCCCTCTTTCCTGACTTCTCCAAGTGCTCACTAGATCACAGCATCAATCATGGCCAGATGTTCTCCAGGGAACTTGGCACTGCCAGAGTAAGATGCTACTTCTTTACCAACTTTGAGGTCCAGGATAGAGTTGAAATCCTCAGGAGCCAGATCAGGGGAAGTTTTCACTGAGGCATGGAACAGCCAGAGGCTACTGCCATCCTGGAGGATGTTTCTGATATGGCTGGTAAGACCAGGAAGACAGCAGCATGTCTGGGCTGACACTTTCCATTTCTGTGCCATGGTTTCACCAGAAGCAGGGAAAAAAAGCAATTAGGCTGCTCCCATTTATGTACCTAAGGGCTGGGGCTCCAACCACACCATAAGGAGAGGGTGATTCAACACTGCAAAGCTTTGAGAAACCAAATAACAAGTGTGATGTGGTTAGAAGATTCCAAGAGACAGAAAGGGAACAGGAGAGAGTGAGCAAGCGAACACATTACTAAGTCACTTGTGCCCTACACTCACAGATGCCAGGCTGCCATAATGAGCTCTGCCAGGACCCTGACATCCTCTCTGGCTTCTTCTAGGTCCTCAGGGCTGACACTCTCCTTTCTCTCCATCACCGCTTTCAAAAGCATTTGGTATAGCAAGGGTCAGAATGAATACTTTTAATGATTTTTTAAATATTATTAACCTTTTCTTACAAACCAGTGTCCTTCCTATATTATTATTTCAAAATTATACATGCTTGAGGTTCTTTGGTCTTGAAATGCCAGTTGGATTTCTTAATGGCCGTCAGTGCAAATGGGACTGATGTAAAGAAATATTCTTAAAGGCAATTAACTTTTGGAGGGAAGACATCTATTTTATATATCAAGGGATACCAGTTTTAGACATCAAAGGGATAAAGAACATTCATATTTGTCCCCAAAGGAGAGCTGGAATCTTATAAGCAATGAGTTCTTAGCAGGAATCACCTGTTAATATATGCTGCCCAGGGCAGAAAATGTCTCATGGACAAGAAGACTTAAGGTTTTTGGTAACTGCCACTCAAGTGGATTCAGCTCTTAATCTGGATTTCATATTTCCCTTCTTCATTTCAAATGATTTAATTTTTCAAGAATTAAATTACTTTTTTAGAGTTCCTCTAAACTAAATGAGGAGTAAATTAAAAGACCTATGATAAAAAAATGAGTAATTTTATTAGGAATATGATAAATGTGATAGTTTGCAGTAGCCTAAAAATCCCATTATATGCAATTAAGGAACTGCATTAATATAATTGTAGACTTCCTAGCCTTCTAGTCAAGCACATATAGTATTTACAGATAATTGCATAGTAAGGGGGAAACTGCAAGCTGTGAGTCTAGCATGCATGTGACTAATATTGTCAAATTAAAACCTGGCTGGGTTTCTCTTTGAGTTATTAGCTCTAAAAAGCATAAGTTTTGTCTTTCCAAAATGAGAAAATACACAGGCATGTAAACGAAATGCTTCCTGTTAAAAACCACACCAAGCTCAATGAAATGACAGAATGCTATTAAAATGAACTAATAGTCATTTTGATGTCACTGATTCCAAATTTGTAACTCTTTGGGAACAAAGGGAAATTTTACTGAAGAAAATATCCTAAAGCAAATTAATATTGTAAACAATATTACAAGGATGATGGGTACTTAACATTAATGCTTATGAGGCCCCTGATATAAATATTCATTTACATGAAAATTAAGCTAATTTTAAAAAAGAACCAATGAGAAGCAGCAAGATTTAGAAAATGCATTCAGTAGACTGGAGAAAGTTTCAGTGCATGCTCTATTCTGTTAGCAATTAATTATAACATCTTGAAAAAAAAATAGCTAAACTTTCTAGATCTTAGTCTCCTCAATTATAAAACACAATGGTTGAATGAGATAATCCACAAAAGATTCTTCAATCTCTAAAAATTCCTAAAATGTTATCTAATTGCTGAAGCAGGCCCTAAATGACGAAACTTTTAAGCAGTTGGGTCAAATCATATCTGAATTTGAAAACAATTTCACATTTATTTTTAAATAACTTAAAACTTCATTTACTTAAGGCAAGGTATTCCTGGCGGGATAATGTATGGGAGTCCTGTATGATGTTATACATGTTTGTTTTGTAAGTTCACAGCTTTTACTATACACTTATTTATGTATGTTCATGTATGAATGAAATACTTCAATAAAAAATTTTTTAATGAAAAAAAATTTTTTTACCTACCCTTAAATATGATTATGGGAATAAAACTGATTCAGGCACAATGTATCAGAGACTGTGCTAGCCGCTTTCATAGAATCTGAAGATGTTTCCAGCATGGGTATATTTTACTGAGAAAAATTACCAGATGCATTTTGTATAGAGTTAATTTTACATTAAAAGAGGTGATAATCATTTTAAAGTCATTTAACTTAAATAACTAAGACTGATCACAGGGGTCATCTTCCTAAAGTCTCCATTTGTTGAGTACTAGACACTGCACTTGGCCCATAGGACTCTTAAATCTCCCAAGCACTCTAGCAGGAAGGTACTATGATTATTCCCTATTTTATAGATGCACAAAGTAGGTCTTGGAGAGACTGGACAATTTGTCCAAAGCCACCTAGCCAACATATATTAGAGTCAGGGCTTGAATTCAGGTCAAACTCTAAGCTATTGATGGACTGGTTTGCATGGGGACTCAGCTACACAAAAGAAGATACTCCCTTCCCACTGCCCTCAATGATCATTAAAGAGGTCAGAGGGAAATGGATAGATAATAAATACCCTCTATCTAATTTTCCTTGCAAATTCATGAAGAATTCGCCATCTTCACCATTCGTGTCCCTATGTGATGGAAAACTAATGTTCTTGCTAAAGGGCTTGTATGGAAGCTATCAACAGGAATGAAATCTCAAATATCTGCCCAGAACCACAGGGCAATACATTATCACTCATATAGTTAATAGAACATTCATTCATTTTCTTTACCATCAAGTTAAACTTTGCGGGAGGCAAGTTGTGCTATAACACTGCAAAAATAAAACAAAACAAAAAAACCCAAACAAATAAAAAAATAAATAAACAAAAAAAGAGTCCGAAAATGATGATATGATTGTCTATCTGGAGGAAGGGAGACAATTTGCAGAGAAATAATTGGTACATTTTCCCACTGCATTATGTTTCTCAAAACATGTTACTGTGGGAGGAGATTAGCTTCCCCTTTCTTTAGGAAGAAAATGACTTGTCTCCTATAGTGAATAGAACTGTCATTCTGAGAGCTGACAAATGCTAACAACCTTTGGAGAAGCAGTGTGCAAGCATCTGAAAAACAAATAAAATAAAACGAAGAATCCAGTAACCAAAGAAAGAAAGGTCATGAAAGGAAATAGTGGGATAGGACCGTTAAGCCTAAAAATCAAACAAAGTACCAGAAATCTGCTTAATGGCAACTCTAACAGAGTAATATACTGAAATGAAAAGAATCAAAGAAAAATCATTCTGAATTAAAATCACTTCAATCGGTTGACTTTTTTTTAAACATTAGACTCCATAGCATCAAATTAAATGTAATGGATTCTAGTCTGTCTTGCTAAAAATGTAGCTGCACTGGGAAGACAAGTAAGAGAGAAGGACACTTACTAAAACCACAAATGTTCAAAAGAATAGTGTTCAGGGCCAAAAATGGGATCATAAGCTAAGGTAGCACCCACTCCATCATGTGCCCCTTATGTCCTTGGCGCCAGTGATCCTGATAGAATTAGAACAAGGTTGATGACAGACACAAAATGGACAGGAGACCATAGGATGACGCTGGATGAATAAGGTCACCTGGGAGGTGGTTGTAATAGAAGTGACTGAAGCTTTGGCAGATGGTAGCAGCCAAGAGGAGATTTTGGACCCTCAGCTCAGCCTTGGTCTGTCTCCCTTTCTTCCTGTCAAGTAATGATCTCAAGGAATGATATTTTTATGGTAGTATTTTCTTTTTTTTAATTTTTTTTCACCAAGTAAAAAATCAGTCTTTGATAAAACTTACATTTTTGTCTGTCAAGATGGAAAACTTAAATTCTTGTTACCCAAAGCATAGCCCCAACTTTCTGTTACCATAAAGGGAGGAATGGTGAGGGGATATGGGTACTGTTGAAGGCCAAAGTGCCTGCTGTCTCTTAGAGGAGGGGTCTTTATTTTTAAACAGTATCAAGCACTGTTCTGCATAACTTGCAGATGTTAGGGGTGGAAACATCTTCAATAGACACCTGGAAATTCTATGTAAAAAATGTGGTTCTTCACAAATAACAACCATAATTTGGTGTATGACTATTAGTTCTTGAGTTCTTACCATGTGCCATTCAGTTCTAAGTACTTAACATATGTGAAGTAATTCGCTCCTTAAATTCCATGAAAGGTACCATTATCATCTTCATTTTGAAGATGGGGAAACATGATTAGAAGGTTTGAATCCTTACTCAAGGTGCAGCTGGTAAGTGGTTAAGTTTAGACTGGAAATTTCTTATTGGAAGCCAGACATTGTGAATTTAACATTGCGTGGTGTTGGATATTATAGTATTATCTTTTGGAGCTTTGTTTTGTAATTAAGTTACTTGGAAATGGTTAGGTTCTTTTAGGTCTTGCTTTGAAGATTTGCTAGGTATCATTAACAGCAGGGTTTAGTTAAAGACTAATTATCCTTTGCTACTGAGGCAAAATTCTTCTGCATATACTACCCGGTACTCCAAGTATTAGGAGGTTTTCTTTTGTGGCTGGTGGGGACAGGAACTAGCCCAAGTCCTGTGTGAGTATTATCTCTGGGTAGAAACTACCCTTGCTAGTTTCTTCACATGAACACATGGATCTGTCCTCAGCTAAAGACTCAAGGTGGACCCTGGGTAGATTTCCAGAACTCTCTCTGCATGCAGTTCTCTCCTCTCCAATATTCAACCTGCCAACTGGCCACCTTGGCCTTCCTGGAACTCCGTGTTCCATCTTCTGAACTCAAGGAAACTGTCCTGCTTTGCATTAGGTTCCCCTTCCCTACATCTCAGTCTGGAAACTCTCCTGGCAGTAAGTGGGAACAAGTGTAAAGCTCACCTTTATTTCCTCTCTCTCATGGATCACCATCCTTCATTAGTGATGTCCAATGTCTTAAAAACTGTTGTTCAAGTTAGAACCAGCAGGATGGTAGTGGAATAAGGAGCTCCTAGAGTTAGTTCCTGCTTTAGGGCAGTTAGTAAACACCCAGAACTATCTGGAGTTAGCTGAAGCACCAGTTTAGGGGCTCCAGGAGACCAGAAGAGTATCCTGTAACATCCTTGAAGGAGGATACTGCCTATCTACAGAGAATATTCAAAAGTAGGGCACTCTATGCCATGGAAGCAGGTGCCCATCCTCCACTGGAGGCACAAACCACCTCAGGAGCTGTTCTGTGAATGGAATTGAAAGCTCCACTTCCCCAAAATGGGTAGAAGGAGATGGTTGGGCACCAACTTCAGCTACTGATGCGTAAATTCAGCAGGCTAACGTATAATCCTAAGAACAGCTAAAGTTTAAAACTGTCCAAGTCAGAAAGAGACCAGTAGCCACCATCTTAACTCCATGCCTGGCATAAGGGGAAGAAGGGCAGACTGAAAATCACAGTGCTGGTAGGGAATGGCTTCTTTCCATCCAGGTCAGATTGCAGCTCTAGCTAGGCCCCAACCCCACCTCAGGCAGGGAGGAAGCTGGAGGGACTTACACCAGTCTCTCTGGGAAATTCCTGGCCAAGCCACGGAGTCCAGTGATCATCCTACTTTGGCAGCACAGGCCACCCCAGGAGCAATTCTGTGGCTGGAATTTGAAGCTCCATTTCCCAAAAACAGGGGAGGAAGAGACAGTTGGTCACCAATTTCAGCCACTGATCAGTAAATTTGGCTGGCTAAAGTATAAGCCTAGGAAAAGCTAAAGTATGAATCTATCCAGGTCTGAAAGAGGTCAGTGGCTGCCATTTTCACTCTGCTCCCAGCATGAGGGGATTACCAGCTGACCAAAAATCATAGTTATGGTAGGAACCAGTTTTTTCATCCACATTGGCCTGCAGCCCTAGGCTAGATTTCAGCCCCACCTCTGGCAGGGAGGAGGTTGGTGGGTCCTGCACCAGCCTATCCAGGTAACTGCGGGTACCTCTGGCTGGCACAGACTGAATAACTGGAAGTCTACCAGGGCAGCTGCAGTCACCTTGGACCTGCACTGCATAGATTGCTGCCCACACCTGCAGCTCCATCCCTACCCCAGGCAGGGGAGAAAAGGCCTGAAGCTTCATCAGTCTCTCTGGGCAGCTACAATATAGGCCTGCACAACTTGTATTATTCCACACAGCTGTGACTCTGTCCCTACCTCTGGCAAAGGAGAAAGTTGGGAGAAGCTTCATCGGTCCCTGGGGTAATAAGGGCAACTTGAGCCTCCACAGCTTATGGTACCAACTACATCCTTGTTTCCTACTACACAACCAGCAAGGAAGAAATGGCAGGAAGCACTAAACTAAAGAGAAAAACTGCACCCAGAATAAACACTCTAGTAAGCCAGTTGCCAAGACACCAACCAAAAATTACAATCCATACCAAGAAACAGGAAGATATGGCCCAGTTAAAGGAACAAGATAAGCCTCCAGATGACATAAAGGAATTGAGACAACTAATCCTAGATGTTCAAACAAAACTCCTTAATAAATTCAGTGAGATGGCTAAAGAGATTAAGGATATTAAGAAGACACTGGATGAGCACAAAGAAGAATCTGAAAGTATACATAGAAAAATAGTAGATCTTATAGGGATGAAAGGTGCAATAAATGAAAAATTTTAAACATTGGGATCATATAATAGCAGATTTGAGAAGGCAGAAGAAAGGATTTGTGAGCTTGAATAAATGGCCTTTGAAAATGAACATACAAAAGAACAGAAGAAGAAAAGAATGGAAAGAATTGAACAAGATCTCAGGGCCCTAAATGACAGCAAAAGATGTGCAAACATACATGTCATGGGTGTCCCAAAAGGAAAAGAGGCAGAAGGAATATTTGAAGAAATAATGGGAGAAAATTTCCCAACCCTTTTAAAGGATGTAGATACCCATGTCCAAGAAGCACAACATACTTCCATATGAAAAAATCTGAGTAGACCAACTCCAAGACACAACTAATCAGAATGTCAAATGCCAAAGACAAAGGGAGAATTCCGAGAGCAGCAAGAGAAAAGCAATGCATAACATAGAAGGGATACCCAATAAGATTAAGTGTTGATTTCTCACCAGAACCCATGAATGCAAGAAGACAGTGGTATGATATACTTAAGATACTACAAGAGAAAAACTTCCAGCCAAGAATCTTAGATCCAGCAAGATTGTATTTCAAAAATGAGGATGAGTTTAGAATATTCACAGATAAACAAAAACTGAAAGAATTTCTAACCAAGAGACCAGATTTTCAGGAAATTCTAAAGGATGGGCTTAAGCCTGAAAAGAAAAGACAGGAGAAAGAGGCCTAGAAGAGAGTCTAGAAATGAAGATTATATCAATAAAAGTCACTAAAACTGTCAAAAAATTGATGAAAATAAAATATGACAGATAAAATTCAAATAGTCAGGAATAAACTTAACCAACAATGTAAAGTACTTGTATTCAGAAAACTGAAACTCAAGGTTAAAAGAAATCAAAAAAGGCCTAAATAACTGGAAGAACATTCCATAGTCATGGATTGGAAGACTAAATATAATTAGTACGTCAATTCTCCTCAAATTGATATATAGATTCAATGCAATCCTGATAAAAATTCCACCAGCATGTTTCTTAAAAATTGAAAACACAATTATCAAATTTATTTGGAAGGGTAAGTGGTCCTGAGTAGCCAGAAACATCTTAAAAAAGAAAAGCAAACTCTCATCTCTAGGTTTTAAATTTTATTACCTAGCTATAGTGGTAAAAACAGCATAGTAGTGGCTAAAGACAGACACCTAGACCAATGGAACCAAACTGTTGGCTCAGAAACAGACCCTCATATGTGTGGTCAAGTGATTTTTGACTAGCCTGTCAAACTCACACAGTTCAGCGAGAACAATCCATTCAACAAATGGTGCTGAAAAAAATTGGACATCCATAGCTGAAAGGAAGAAAGAGGACCCCATCTCACACCTTATCCAAAAATTAACTCAAAATCACTTGACCACACAAACCTATACTACCTTTTAAGTAATAGTTGGGACCAGAGAGGTTTAAAGACTTACCAGACAACATTCCAGAAGAAACCAAATCTCCTTCCTTTGAATACAATGTGTGTTTTTTTTCTAAAATACCATTATTTGTACAATGACACTAGAAGGGATAGGAGAAATAGATTCAGGTCCTCCATGAGTTAAATATCTTCTACTAGGTGCCAAAGGTATGCTCACATGTTTGAGTCTTGGGAGATCACCCCAGGACATTTTAGGAAAAGTGCATGACACATTCCTTATCTTCATGGTTCATGATTCTCAAATCATTACCAACATAAAGTACAATTGGGGTGGGGCTTACTGATGTCTCCAACATATGAGAAAACCCAAGCAATGCAGACATATCTCACTTTATCCAACAGATCTGTCCCTAAAGAGTTGTGCTTAAATCAACTATGAATAGATGGAATGATTTCAAAAGCAACAAGGAGCTTACTATTCAAAACAACAGCAATCCTTCTGTGAATTGAATCCAAGCCCCTTGAGTCTTTATGGGAGGCAGTGTAACATCCTGCATAAGAACATGGGTTTTGGAAACTGGCAGACCTGTGTTCAAGTCTATTTATTATGTGATCTTGTTCAAGCCACTTAATTCATCAAAGCCTTAGGTCCCTCTTTTATAAGAGGAGGATGATAAGAACACCTACCTCAGACTGTTAGGAGGAGTCGGTGAGACGATTTGAGGAAAAGTGCTTAGTACTACATAAAAGTTAATTATCATTAGCTCTCTTACATAGAAAAATAATGAAAAAAATCATATAATCAGAAAAAAATTAGAAATCAGAAGCTGTTATCTCTAGTTAAACGTTCTTCTAGGTTTTAATACGTTTAAAATTAGACCACCCAACAGTTTCTTAGAAGAGACTTTTCTAATTGAAATAGCTCACCCTGGCATTACTCTCTTTAAATTTTCATTTTCTTAATGTCACTCCTTAATGCTCATGTACCACAGTTACTAACTCTGCAGTATTTATTTTTATAGCCTTTGAATATTATTAGATAACCGTCTTCACGTGAACCCTTTTAGTTATCATTTCAATCAGCTACTTATATTTATTTCTTCCATTTCTTTTCATCTTTCTAACTTAAATTAATCAAATCCTTTAGCATTTAAATATTTGCAGAAACTGTCACTTCCCACAAATAAATGTTAAAAATACAATAATTCAGGTAATATTTTCCTCAAAATCACAGGAAAAGGAAAATTCCATGTCTTCCTTTTCAATATGCTGTTTCTAATTGACACCCGAGCATGCTTACACAGTCAATTCATACTTCAGATCTGTGCATGAAATCAGATTAGGCCTAAAAGAATTGAGCCAGTATGCTTAGAAAATTAAGTATAATTGTTAACTTTTTTTTTTCAAAACTTTTCCCTAAGATCTCCTGGGCATCTGCTCGAAAATGTGTTTGAAAAGGAATTCTAACTGTATTTAGGGTTGTCTGTGCTTTTATTTGTTAAATCCAGAGACCCTAAGTAGATATGAAATAGACATCTGCTTGTATTTTCACAATGTCTAGAAAAGGGCATAGCAAACATAACCTTGCAGGTTGGTAAAATATTTAAAGGCCTGAAAGCTTTCAATGGAATAAAATATGAATATTTATAATATCTGAACACATCTTGTTATAATTTCTCATTCACTGATGATTCCAACAAGTTTTATATAGAACACAAATGTAAAACATCACCAACTTATTTTAAATACAGTCTCCTAGTCAAACCCTAAGTTGATAAATGAAGGCAAACCTAGTCTTCATTTCTGAAATAGCTCATCATCAGATGAATCATTTTCTATGTTAGTGGCCTTTCTAGCATCTAGCAGGCAATGAGAAGAGGCTCTCCTACCAAAGCCAATTTCAATTAATTCAAGATGGAAAATCTCATGTGACACTATCAAACACTTTACCAAAATTGAGATAGATTGCATCTACAATATCACATTACTTTTTCCTACTGGTCCTGTAACTCTATCAAAAAAAGCAATCAAGTTTGTCTGGCATGATTAGCTCTTTTTAAACTCCTATTTTATAATGTCCATTATCATTATCCTTATATGTTTCATCAATGCTTGCAGATTTTCTATTAATGCTTATTCTATTCTTTTAATATACTTTTAGCATGGTTTGCTAGATAATTATTTATTTGTTGTTCATTTATTTAAAGAACATCAATAATCGTTATCATCAGGATAATGCTTAAGCAATTACTATTCATATTTGGCTTGGTAAAGGAATTCAAATCCATTCTACAAGTCTTAGTGCATATTTACTATTTCCTGAGCACTCTGCTAGGCATTGTGGGGCATACAGACTGGGAGAAGACAAGAAACCTTCCTCTGGAAGCCATTGATCTCACTGAGAAGATAAAATACATATTGATGGGAATCTTGCATTGCATTGGAACTTAGTATTTCACAACCTCTCATAGCATATATGTGTGTGTATATATATACACACACATATATTTTAAATCTTTGTATTAAATTCAAATTTTCATGCTTTATTTTCAGAGAGGTTCTGAATCGGCATTTGATTTTTTTAACATTCACATATTTTTATTATCTTTGTTTTTGAAAGATACATAGATCACAGAAAATGTTACATTAAAAAAATGTAAGAGGCTCCCATATACCCCATTCCCCACAATCCCCACTCCTCCCACATCAACCACTTCTTTCCTTAGTGTGGTACATTCATTGCGTTTGATGAATACATTTTGGAGCATTGCTACACAGTATGGATTATAGTTTATTTCGTAGTTTACACTCTCTCCCAGTCCATTCAGTGGGTTATGGCAGGATATATAATGTCCTGCATCGGTCCATGCAATATCACTGTGGACAACTCCAAGTCCTGAAAATGCCCCAATATCACACCTCTTTTTCCCTCTGCCTACCTTCAGCAACTCCCATGGCCGCTGTCTCTACATCAATGATATAATTTCTTCTATTTCTAGAGCCACGATAATTCTATTATAATACCAGTGAGTCCACTCTAATCCATATTTTATTCCTCCATCCTGAGGACCCTGGGATCACGATGCCCATTCCACCTCTAAATCGAGAGGAGGCTTAGATCCCACATGGCTGATGGGTGGAATTCTCCTGCTTGCAGCTGTAGACTCTCTCGGTTCCCTGGTGGGGTGGTTGACTATCTTCACCTACCTTTTAGCTGCCCTGGATAAGTCCAACGAAGCAGAGAGTAGGTATTGCAACTCTGATGAGGCTCAGGGCCCAGCTGGCACATAGACAGTCCAGAGATTTAAGTCTCCTGAGCATATGCCAACCCCAGCACCAACCACAGGTTCAGTAAAAGTGACAGAAGAGGCATGCATAGAGCATTTGAGTTTTAACAAGTGCCCCCAGGTGATTCCAGCACAAGCACTTCTTAAACTACACTTGAGAAAAATTGATATGGACAGCCTAATATCATGAGACCAGAGTGGAGTTTAGCCTTTGCAGGTCAATATCACCCAAAGGGAAATCCCAACAGAATCAGGAATTAAAGGATATCAGATTAACAGGATTCTTAAAGTAATACCTGAGAATGAATGGGCTGGAATCACTCTGAATGCACTGATTCACAAAGGTCGACAAATACTTTCATGTGTCTTGGCAAAACCAGTTAGGCAATGAAGGAAACATTACAATAACTTACCTACACTAAAATCAATGTGTATCCCTGTTAAAGAGTCTAAAACAATTCTAACACTGAGAAACAGTCGTCTGGGCAGCTTTCACGTAATATATATTGGGTATATTCCTGAACTTAGTACTCTATCAACTTTTTAGTGACAATCTGGAAAAGCAATACTCAGAGATAATTTCTGAGTCACCAGGAGATTTTTCAGCCCATGAGTAAGTCCTGCAATACTTCTATAAAACCTGTAGTTTTAAAAACGATTACACTAGATTCAAAAGGTAACAAATAAAAATTATCTGAACATGTACTGCTGACTTCCTCCAAATATCATAGGCTGGGTTATGTATTCTTTCTTTCCTTGTATTATTCATGTAAAAACAGCATATCAGTTAAGTCCAACCAGGAAAACAGTATTTTTAAAAGAGGGAATTTGATACTGAAGGAAATTAGTTGCACAGGTGTTGGAAGAGATGAAAAAGCAAATGGTCCAGTGAAGCAGCTGAGAGATCAGCCACACAGGAAGCCTCTTCTCCTAGGCTGAAGGCCCAAAGGGAAGAGGTAGTGTTTGTTTCCAGAGCCCAGGAGCAGGATTCCTGGACTGTGGCCAGATAGATGGATGGGAACCTGTGTGGTAGGACGAGAGTCTTAGAGGAGAAGAAACCAAGGCGAAGAGAGGAAAAGAAATACCCTGACTTCTCCTCTCTTCCCATGCTCCAATCTCCTGCAAGTGCCTCCTGCAGCTGACTCCAGCTGACACATGATCCTGGAAGCACATCCTAGCAGAGGTCAGTTCCATGCTCTGCAGAGCAGAAAGGGAGAAGGGCAACGAAGGGTCTGAAAGAAAATACTGGAAGGGTAGTAGTAATTGTGTGTGTTGGGGGGGATGATTATTCTTATTTTCATAGCATTCCTTTAACATGGAGGAACTGATTTAATAAACGGATTTTGTAGTTTTTATAGATTCTCAATCCAGTACACGCTGTCACCAAATACATTACTTTTATACTTTTATTCTTCACCATTCCAGTTTCATATCCTTTAAAATTCAAAGCTGGAATAAGCTTCCTTATCCTAGTTATATTACGAAAAGCAAATCCTTTGTCCCTATTCGTCTTTCTTATCTATATATCAGGAGATCGTTTTATATTGTTCCTGATATCTTTTTAATTGTCCAAATGGCTTTACTTCATCTTTTTTAATGTACATTTCTAAAGAACAATCTGGTGTTTAAACCATTCAGCTATCATACTTTTACTCCCATCTGCACTCATTAATGGAATTCCTTTGTATTTAGTAATTTCTATTCCCCATGCAGAAGGCCATATATTAGTCCCCTTAGCCCATTTATCTAGTAGAAATGATGTGCTTGGAAACAAAGTTTTCTATTTTCCCCCAGAAAAACTGATTATATTCATTAAGCACAACGATGGAGCTTTATGTTTAGCAAAGTGCATTATGTACTGTGTGTTTGTGTAAACAGAAATGGTTTCAAGGATGAGAAACAAAGAAACACAATTGTAGGAGCTCGTAGTTTCATCAATGCAATGCATAAATACATAAGTGTAACACAAATGACTTAACAGTCATTCTCTTAGAACATATAAATCCCTTTTCCCACAAAGAGTTGCCAGAACTCCACAGATATTTCAAAAACTGTCACCTCTTCTTATAACCAGTTTCTAGTCTCAGCAAGTCTATCTCCTCAGTGACCGCTCAACACCCACAGGCTGGATTTGGGCTCCATGATTTTTCTGATATCTTTCCTCCATACTCTTCTCTCCATGCCCCAACTCTGGATCTCAATTCCATCTCCTTCAATGTAATTTACCCCAGTCACCCAGCCTAGAGGGTTACCTCTCCCTTCTTCTAATTCCTTTTACACTTCATGCCTCTATGGCTTAGTTGTTTATTCATTATTTCTTGCATGTGTTTTGTATCTTCAAAAATCCTTTAAATTCCTGAGGACCTGTAATTCACATCCTACAAATATATATGACTTTGAGTAAAGAGCAAGTACCCAAAACATATTCACTGAATGCCACTGACATGTAATAAGCAGTCCTTGAGAGGTATTTTTGAAGTCACCAAAAGACCAAGGAAAAAGACAAAAAAAGAATGACGCAAAATCCCAAAGACAAGAGTAGAGATGAGTGACTTAGAAGAAGCAGATACAAATTGATTCAATTCTTATCCCATTCACCATTCCTCAGCCTCTATTGACATTCAAAAAGGATTCTCAGTACTCTGCAAACCCTGATTGAATGTGCGAAATTCCCAAAGGGCTGCCCAGCCAATGTCACACACATTTATCTATGGCATCAGAGAGAAAGATCTCTGATAGAACATACAATTGGAAGGATAGGGGGAAAATAATTCATTTCTGAGGTACCTGGTCCATCTCTCCCTGAAATTGCAATGGCAAGGCATTTGCAGGACACACACACAAAAAAACAGTTAATGAATTCAGTATATTAACTTCCACTTTGTTGTTTTTATTTTCCCTGTAGGTATCAAAAGATGAAGAACTCTTGTAGAAGCTCGTAACTCACTAATTACTTATTAACAGTGAAAATCTGATTTTCGAAGTTGTTAAATGGTCGTGTAATAAACCAATGTGAGATGACTGCTGATGCAGCAGTTCAGGTCTCCAAAGAGTTGAGTGAAGTTGTAGTTACTGTTATTTCCAAAATACAAATAGAAAAGCAATGACTATAATATTGCCTGGAATTCCCAGTCACTGACTAAATAGGTAAATTGCCTTTCAGACTTAGATGGGGTCAAAGAGGGGATTGTTACATAACAAGTTTTTTCCCCAACCAGTCTTTGTCATAGCAAGTAAAAAATAAAGTTGACTGTTTTGCAGAGAAAGAGAAAAGGTTGAACCAATTATTAAGCACATTGCATTATACTTAGAGTTGTTTTCCAGCTCCTGTTACTAATACTGGCTGTGAATTTCAGCATTAATTATCTGGGAGCATCAAAAGTGTACTGATATTATAATTTGAAACCATTATACCAAGTATCTCAGCTCTAGCTCATCATACCTGACAACAAACAGGAAGGTGAAATGCAAAGTAGCCATAAAAATGAAGAGGGAACAAATGAATAATAAAAGGACAATTTTATATTAGTCATGGCAATAATGGAAACCCGCAGATGAACTGGTCACAATTCTCCTAAGGTCCATCCATAGGGTGGTAAAGCCATTAAGAAAGGGAAGTCCATCAGATAAGCTCATTTCTGGACTCTCACCAAAGCCAAGTATTTTAAGAGGATTTGGCCATACAGGACTCCTTACTGAGGAGTGGTGGCTTTTCGGGATCTGAGCAAAGCAGCCACTAAAAGGGGTGGTTCTGGAATAGATCTCCCTCCTCCTTCATAGAGAAAAGGAAGCCATCATATGGGATTTCACTAAATCTGTACATCAGCCTATAGCTACACATGCCATCTTCCTTTTCCTTCATGTTTAGAAAGGAGATGGTAATTTCTCCCAGGATAAAGCACTTGCACTTTGGTTTCTATCAGGGATACATGGTTCTCCATTATTACCTTTCTCTTCTCATTGTATCACTGTTATTTTTTTTAAGATTTATTTTTTATTTATTTCTCTCCCCTTTCCCCCCCAACCCCCCACCCCTGTTGTCTGCTCTCTGTGTCCATTGCCTGTATGTTCTTCTGTGACTGCTTCTATCCTCATCAGTGGCACCGGGAATCTGTGTTTCTTTTTGCTGCGTCATCTAGTTGTATCAGCTCTCCATGTGTACGGCGCCATTCCTGGGCAGGTTGCACTTTCTTTCACACTAGGTGGCTCCCCATATGGGGTGCACTCCTTGAGCGTGGAGCTCCCCTACGCGGGGGACACCCCTGAGTGGCAGGGCACTCTTTGCACATGTCAGCACTGCGCATGGGCCAGTGCCACATGGGACAAGGAGGCCCAGGGTTTGAACTGCAGACCTCCCGTGTGGTATACAGACACCCTACCCATTGGGCCAAGGCCACTTCCCTGTATCACTGTTATTTATCCTCTCACTCTCTATTAGTTGTTTTGTTTTGTTTTCTGGACAACATTCAACATGTCCAAGTCTCTTCTTCAAGGTAATAAGATAGCCATGAACCATCCATCCACCCTCTAGATGATAATGTTTCTTTCTTCTCCCTTTCCTTTCCTAAACCTAGCCTGTCCTATGATCCTTACTTCCCTCTCATTCCTCAAATCTACTTTCTACTTCACACTCCACTAAAAGTGCTCTCCAAGATCATTTCCCCCCATACTGTTAAATCCAGTGGTCACTTTTCAGTCAAAATTTTCTGACCTCTGAGGAGTATGCCACAGTATTGACAAGGCTTTCCTTCTTGAAGTTCTCTGGGTCATTTTGTTTCTTTAGTGTTTTCTTGATATCACATGCTCCTGTTTTCTTCCTAGCACTTTGATATTTGACCACATCTCATCTTCTAATGGCTCTATAATTTTGATGTTTCCCTAGACTCTGACTGAGGCACTCATCTACAGGAGCTTGGACATTTCTATGACTTCAAGTACCATCCTGAGGCTGTTAACTTTGAAGTTTATATCTCCAGATCAGAATTGCCTTCTAGGCTCCAGCTCCATATATCCAAGAGCCTATTGGTCATCTTCGCTTGGTATCTTGCAGGGAACTTAAATTCAAATATGTCCAAAAAAAAGCTCAACCTCTTCCCTCCAAACTTGCTCCTCATCAAATATTTCCTTTCTTGGTAAATGGCATAATCTTACTACTCGAGTGAAAAATCTGAGGGAGATTTTTTTTTTTCCTCCTTTCTCTCCTTTCCCTGCCTCTCATCACTCACATTAAATCAACCATCAAGCTATTCATTCATTAATTCACTCCATATTTATTGAGTTTCTTATCTGTGCTAGGAACTGTGGGAAGTAAAACAGGCTAAGTTCCTGTCCTCAGTTCATAGAGAAAACAGTAGTCACTAAGCAAGCAAATAAATAAGAAAGCAGGAAATTCACAGCGGGTGAGGAGGGAGAGGTTGGGAGATAACCCTGCTTGTACTAGATTTGGGGCAAAAGAGAGAGAAAGAAGCATATGGCACAGAAATATATTAGGAGTGGAATTACAGGCTTTCTTGATGGGTTGGATATAGGTGTTAAAGAAAAGAAAGAAATCAGGGATTATTTCAAGCTTGTCACTTGAACATCTGGGTGGATGAGAGTGCTAGATACTGAGGTGAGGAAGACTGATAGAGGGGGAATCAACAAGTCAGTTTTCCATGTGCTGAGGTTGAAATATCTGTTAGACTTCCAAATGGGCTTCGAAGTAGGTGGTTGGATTTATAAGCATGGAGCTTCAAGGAAAGGTCTAGGCTTGAGTTACAAATTTATAAGTCAAAGGCAAATAGACAATAAAATCACCTTTAAAAAGTATAGCATCACACCATAGAGAGAGAATGGAGGCAATCCCAGGATCAACACTGATGAACTCCATCACGGTTGTTTAAAGGAAGAAAAATTATTAAAAAGAGACTGAAAAGGTAGTTCAAAAGGAAGGGAGATAGGTAAAAATAGACTGAGAAGGAGAGATGTACATAAGGGGGAAAAACCAAGAAAAAAATAGCATCCTAAAGTCAAGAGGTCAGTTATCTAGAGTACTGTCAAATAATAAGGGAACAGAAGAGTTCATAGACTTGCCAACATTATGTGACTGTGACAGAAAGGGCAGTGTGACAGGCATGATGAAAGCATACTCCTGACATCCTGTAGCTTCCATTCTCTAAATATTTCCTGAGTGTGACTAATTCATCCCACCCTAACACAAGTGTAGACTACTATCGTTAATCATATGTATCACTCTTGCAACTCCTTCAACTTATTCCCCATACCACATCCAGAAAAAACTTGCCAAAATACAATTAAAGCATGTCGCTCCCCTACCCTCCTTAGGATACAGACCCAATTCCTTATGATGCCTTCGAAAGTCCCCATCATCTGGCCCTTGCCTGACACTTCAATCTCATCTCACTCTACATTCTCTTTCAAGTGCGGATGGTCAGTCATGGTGAACATCTAAAATTCCAAGCACACCCATGATTAGGGATCTCAAGATGGATTCTGAGACTGAGAAGAAAAAGCACAATGAGAAAAGTGTGTGCTTGCCAAGTTTGGGGGACATGTCCTAAGTGGAAACCAGTTAAGTACACAGTTCAATTGAAGTGACTCTTCCATTCTTGCTTTGCTCTTTAGCCTGGGTAACGTTCTCATTTTAAAATTACACTTTTATCTCTGTTCACATCAGTCATGAGCATGAAGGAACCCTGATGTTTTATGATAACTTACAATGCTGAGCCTTTTACAGAAGAGCTATATACTCCTTGTATTCCCAACTAGATTGTAAACTTGTTAAAAGTCAGGCAACAAGAAGAGGCCAAGCATATGGGCACCTGGCTTCTGGAGTCTTCGGACAAGTTTTTTTTTTTTTTTTTTTTCATCACTCTGCATCTCAGTTCTCTCATCATTAAAACCCAGATAATAATAGGTACCTACTTCATAAGGTTGTTGTCAGGATTGTATGTGATAACAGCCATAAAGTGCTTTACTACAATGCCTGGTACCAAAGGAGCACTCAATAAATGCAGATATTATCATTTTTTATAATTATTAATTATTATTTTCTTAACCCTAGAGTGCGTTATGCGGTCCTGGGCACAGAGAAGGTACTTAATACTGGTGGGCTGCTTGACAAAAGGTATTGTGCCAACCGTTTTCCATGACTGTTATGGGGTATTATTGAAGGACAAGAATGGTGCACCCATCCTTATGATTAATTCCTTCTTCCATTTTCATGTTGAGTTATGTAAATCAAGCTTGTACATTTCACCCTTCAGACAGAAATTGAGTGGTTCTAATTTGATCTAACACAAGGTGGGGGGGGGAGCGATGGAGGATACAGAAGACTGTAGAAGCTAAAACTTTCTGGTATAAAAGAGACAGCAGGCTGCCTTATGTTTTCAACATTAGCATTTAAGTTCACTGCAGCTGAACTCAATTTGTATCAGTGGAGATTTATATCAAACAGTGGGAAGGCAAGTCATATCCTACTGCTGTCTTGCAGAATTATCATCAGGAATGTGTAGCCAATTTTAGCACGAATAAATGGTAGTTAGGGAAGTAACTGGTATGAGTGAGTCCTATAATGGTCATTCTTTGATTTAGAAATATGTTCCAAACCTGTCACTTTGTATGAACTTGATTTTCAAAGAAGAAAAAAATCACTACACTTTTTTCCTGTGGGAATAGCACAATACACAATAACAAAATAGAGAAAGTTAAAGAAAATTCTGCTCAATATTTTATCATTTTAGGTGTATAGAAAATAGCTAAGTGGTTAATGCATACTCGAGGATTAAATTATATAAAACATAGCTCACTATCATTACTGTTATACATCACTAAACTGAGACACTCCTAAAACTGTCATCTTGTCAGCAGTCAAAAGACAGCTGAAACACTGGTTTGAATTTTATTCTTTTATCTCCTTTATGAAGTAGGAGACGCCATTTATACAATTCACATATGAAGAATGGGTTAAAAAATACTGGCTCAATGAATGAAATGAAGGTATGTTTTGAGAGGAATATACCTTAAAGATCATTATTTCAACTTCCTCTATTGACCAGTGAGGAAACAAAGAGTTCAAATAGCCTGTCCAAGGACACACATGACTGGGTCTACATCTACATACATCTTCCCACCACTAAGCCATTCCCTAAACTGGCTAAACTTGCTCACCTGAGAGCAAGCATGCAGATTCCTGGACACACAGATTTGCAGGGTTAGACTCTCTGGGAGTGGGAACCAAATCCTGTGGGTTGAAACATCTCCCCATGTGATTCAGATGCCACCTTA
The DNA here is from genome assembly GCF_030445035.2 of Dasypus novemcinctus. Classification (NCBI taxonomy): domain Eukaryota; kingdom Metazoa; phylum Chordata; class Mammalia; order Cingulata; family Dasypodidae; genus Dasypus; species Dasypus novemcinctus. The sequence continues at coordinate 81,129,247 of NC_080684.1, read as the reverse complement.
ATAATGCCAGGGGACCAGTATTCATGAATAACTGAGCTCTACCGTCCATGGCTTTGGTTGCACATTCAACTTGGAAATTAGGACTGATAGAACCTGTTAATTTTCTTAAATTTAAATAGCTGTATTACTACAAAATACCAAATTAGTAAATCTTATTTTCCACCAACCCATTTAATTACTTTACATCCACCCTAAAAACAGTCAGACTTACCACTCTACTTTTATAGTTCATAAAAGCATTGCATGAGTTTTTGGGTCCCTAAAGAAAAAAAAATCACAGGATTCTCTTCAAAATAAACATTTTGCTTTTCCTGAGATGGAAAATTGAGGTAATTCCTTGACAGCGCTACTGTTATATCAATAGTATGGTACATCTGAACACTGATGGGACAAAGAAATCTAGTCATCCTGAAACAATGCTACACACAGTATTAATTTATTCCCCCCTCCCCCCACACACACCTTTAATTTAGTGAAATACCTAAGTACTTGCAATGGGAGCAAAATTGCATAACAAAATAATCTCAAAAAGAAATAAACTCTTTCCTGGTCACATAATCTGATGGCTCCAAACCCGTTTCTCCAACCCTAATGTGTCTCCTGAATTTCAAACTCATTTTATCCAAGTGTCTACCAGACATCTCCATCTGCATACCACATAAGCAATCCAGATTCAACGTGCACCAAATTACAGTCATAATTTTCTCCCATACCTTTACCTCCTCTGTGCTTCCCATGTTGGTTAATCTACCCAATTATCAAAGGCAAAAATCTGAGAATCATCTGTAGTCAATAAAATTTCAATGTCTTTTGCAAGTGAAAGAAACTCAATTCAAACTGGCTTGACTGGAAAACATAATTTATTGGATCACTTAATTATAATGTCTAAAAAGAGAGCCTATCTTTAAATATTACTGTATCCAGCAAAATGATATTCTAAAATAATTCCCCACTTCCTTTCTCTTCTCAGCCTTTCTCCATTGCTGGTTCAGCTGTAGACAGGGTATGCCGGGTTTACATCCTTCCAGGTTAATTACAATGAAAATCAGTTCTCTTTCCTAATAGTTTCAGCAAATTTCAGGTCACCTTGGACCAACCTAGTTCTCTGGTCCACTTCTGAACCAGATTCTGTGGCCAAGGAGATGGAACTATTAGGTCATTTGTGTGCAAAATACATGTATGGAATCAGGGAATGGACTGAGCATAGGGGAGGAGTGATTCCCGAGGAAAACTGAGGTGCTCTTACCAAAAAAGAAAAAGGAAAGGAAAGATAGAAACACTAGTCAGACAAAAACATCATAGATCTTCTATATCATCTTAGGCTCTTCTTCTTCCTTAGCCCCTGACCCAAAGAATTGCTGAGTTCCAGTGATTCCCTACCCTTAACATGTCTTATATATATATTTTTTTTAATTAAAAAAAAAAACTTAGATTACATAAACATTACATAAAAAATATAGGAGATTCCTATATGCCCCACTCCCTATCCTTCCCAGATTTTCCCACAATAACAACATCCTTCATTAGTATGATACATTTGTTATAATTGATGAACACATTTTGGAGTATTGCCATTAAGCGTGGATTATAGTTTACATTGTAGTTTGCACTCTCTCCTGCACATTTTTATAAGTTATGAGAAGCTATATAATGGTCTGTACCTGTCATTGCAATGTCATTCAGAACAATTCCCAAGTCCCAAAAATGCCCCCAAATTACACCTATTTTTCCCTCTCCCTCTCCTCAGAACCTCCAGTGGCCACTGCCTCCACATCATGATAAAAGTTCTTCTATTGCTAGAATCACAATAAGTTTAAAGTAGAATAACAGTAAGTCTACTCTAGTCAATTGTTCATTCCCCAAAGCTAAGGAGTCTGGGATGGTGAAGCCCACTCTGCCTCTAATTGAGAGGGGGCTTACATGCCATGGAGCAGATGGATGGGACTATCTTGCTTGCAGTTGCAAATTCTCTCTGTTCCCTGACATGTTCATTGTCCCTCATCATCTCCTTGTTAGTTGCCCTCTGTGAGTACAATGAACTGGAGAGTAGGTGTTACAACTCTGTTGAGATTCACAGCCCAACTGGTACATGGACAGCCCAAAGATTTAAGCCTCTTGGACATACACCTATCAACTCTAGTACTCACTATAGGCTCAAATAGAAGGGGCAGAAGAGCCATGGATAGGGAAACCACAACTGAGCCCAATTCTATTATAAATTCCAAAGTAGGGACTACTGGCAGAGTACCAAAATCCTGAGCTATCTGCCCTGCCTACAGTGTCTGGATATCTCCAGAGCCCTCAGGAGCCCCACTATTTGAGGCAATATTTACTTTGGAGTTAATGAGAAATGAGACATGCATAAGTGTAACCTCTGGAATGACCTCCTGACTCACTTTGAAGTCTTAGCCATATAAACTCATTTATCTTTACCCTTCACCCTTTTTGGTCAATGTCTTTTTCCAGTTGCTTTGCTGGTTGGTGCTTGGTAGTAATCCCTTGCTGCCAGGGAGGCTCATTCCTGGAAGTCATGTCCCATGCTGGGAGAAGGTAATGCATTTATATACTGAGTTTGGCTTAGAGAGAGGCCACATTTGAGCAACAAGGAGGTTCTCAAGAGGTAACTCTTAGGCACCCTATAACACTAGGCTAAGTTTCAATTTCAAAAGTAAAGGTTCGTAAGTACAGTCATCAATATCAAGAGCCCATCAATGATCCATCCTCCTTCACTAGTCACTGCCCCTGTACTCAGGGGATCCTTGCTGTCCTGTTAGAGAATGTAGCAGAGCTCTCCAGGGTGAGAATTAAATATTTTTTTGGTTATTGTGTGAATCTCTACCCACTGTGACAATGCACCATGAACATCTGAACACATTCATATGACTTATAGATATGCTCCAGGTGAACCTCTTCCCATGCATCCCCCATCACTGACGCTCCACACCAATGATCCTCCCCTGTCACAGTTGTAACCCTTCTGTAATCCAAAACTTCTTCAAAAATGAAGCCAACAAAATAACCAAATACTATTAATAAGAAGATGAAATAATAATGATGGTTTTAAAAAACAACAAATGAAATACAAAAAATTTTAAAATACATTTCAGGACTTGGAGTTGTCCTAAATGATGTTGCAGGGGCAGATGCAGGACATTATATATCCTGCCATAACTCACTGAACGGACTGGAAGAGAGTGTAAACTACAATGTAAACTATAATCCTTGCTGTGTAGCAGTGCTCCAAAATGCATTCATCAATTGCAATGAATGTACCACACTAATGAAAGAAGTTGTTGATGTGGGAAAAGTGGGGAATGTGGAAAGTGTAGCATATGGGAACCTCCTACATTTTTAAATGTAACATTTTTGTGATCTATATGTCGTTTAAAGATAAATGAAAATACATTAAAAATATAATAAAAAATAAATTTGAAATAAAAAATGTAAATTTTTTAAAATTTTGACATATTTTTTCATCACTGTGAGATATATTATCTTGTATTTACAGTAACATTTTCTTCCATTTATTCCCCCAATGTCTTATTTGTCTCCTTCTCTCAGACTCCTCTATTACTGACTGACTTCAAACCTTCACTGTTTCTTTCCTAGAATTGCAGTTTCTCTGTATCCTATTATCCATACTGTAATTCAAATCTGACCATGGTATTTACTTGCTTAAAAATCTTTCAAGTCCTCCTGACTACATATACATATAAAGATTAAGTGCCTGAGTGAGACATTTAAAGCCTGGGATTTGTCTTGCTGTGTCTATCTCACCGTATACCCTTAGGTTGCTAAAATTATATTAACACTAATACAGAAAAATAACATTTCTTAAGTGCTTACTAGGCATCATATTCTATACAAAGGGTTCTTTGCCCTCACAAAAACCTTATTACAATCCCCATTTTACAGATGAGAAAACCAAGCTTTAATGAGGCTATGTAAGTTGCCCAAAGCCTCACAGCTAATAAGTGCTAAAGTTGCAGTGACACAACTCAGATCTGTTTGAAAATAAAGTCTGTTCTCTTAACTATCGTACACTGCCACACTAAACTACTTTTAGTAGTTTTCATACATCGCTGCTTTTCTCTTTTTTTTTTTTTGTTTATATATCTCTGATTTTAAACACATTTTCCCCTCTACTTCATATGGGCTTCTCTTACATGTCTAACTGGTCAACCCATGCAACTTCAAGATCCAGCCCAAGCATCTTCTCTTCTAGGAAGCCTTCCCTGACATATCACTCTCTTCTTTATTAGTGATAAATAACAATTTGTGAAAATTGCAAACCTAAAAATGTAAAGTAAAGGAATGATTTTTAAAATGATGGTCTATGACAGACTATTAAACAATATTAATAATCATGCTTTAGAAAAATATTCATGGCCTGAAATACTGCTCTCAATACAAGGTGACTGGGGACAGAATAGCATAATACAAAATGTTACATAATGTATGCTTCTACTTTCATAAATTATATGTGTGTGTGTGTGTGTTATAAACCATTGAGTATAGAAGAGTGATTACAAGAACAGGGTTTAATATCAGAGAAAGATGATCTGAACTCCATCTTTGCCACTTGCTAGCTCTGGGAACTTGAAAAAGGTACCGAATCTCTCTGAACCTCTAAACCTCTGAAAATGTGTGTGTAAACATGTGCAGGTGTCTATATCTATATCTCTACCTAGAGAGAGTGAGAGACTGCGAATGAGAGTAAGAGATTGGCAGGAAAAACACATCAAAAGTTAATTATCAGTGAGGGTAATTTGGTTGATGGTTATTTTCTTCTTTATGTTTTTCTGTATTTTCCAAATATGCGACAATGCATATGTGTTTCCCATATCTATATTCTGATCCACTCTTGGCATGAATATGCTGTGTCTAATTTAAAATTGGGTCCCCAGGAGCAGAAACCACATCTAATCATCTAATTATGCCCCACATGCATCGGTATTAAATGACTTGCTGGTTAGTATCATCACAGCCATGGCGTATCTATCTGGCATGCTTAGGCGGTCTTCTTTTGAAATACAGTCAATTTTTGACAATTTAAGGGCTGATTATCTAGTCTTAAGTTGTCCATATCCTTATATTCTACAACATTTCCCTCCTGCTGACCAAATTTGAAGGTCTCATGGCTCCTTAATGTCTTTACCACGGCAAGAAGAAGGAAAGCAAAAGTGATGATATTCCAATCAATCAAATTGCTTACTCTGTGGAACCATTGATCATTATGTCCACTCTAAAAGCTCCAAGTGAGAGATTTATTTTAAAATGTAATGGCGAGGGGAGAGTAACCTTTCTTTCTCTTGAGAAATTCTATTTCTCCTGAGAATATTCTATTTTATTTTTTATTGATAAAATTATGTACCGTATATTTCATCTTCTGCCTTGGTCATGGTTATTAGAAAACTCAACATAATCTGTTGCTCTTTCTTCCTCCTTAGTTTAGACCTGATTTTCCTATTAACTTTATTCTAGGCTCTGTTTTTGGTAGTTTGTTCTTGGAAAGAGTTGGGGTAGATACAAATAGAAATGGGTTCAATAAATATCAATTTTGAAAATTTCTGCCAATAACTATCAGTAACTGATATTCTGCTTTATCTTTTTTTTAAGCAGTTTCACCTGTATCACTTCACCTATTTCATATTGTTCTATAAATAGAGCAGCCATTATCCCCATGCAACAGATTAAAAAATCAAACAAACAACAACAACAACAAAAAACCTGGCAAAAAGTATATTGGAAAGGAAGAAGGAAAGACTTCAAGTCCTGGATCCATAAGTCTGAGTATGAGTCTTGAGTCTACCAGGAGCTATGACCTTGGATAAGTTGCTTAACTTCCTTGCCTCTCAATATTTATAACTACAAAATGGGGAAGATAATAATCATAGCTATACATAGGAGTATTGTGAAGATTAAGTTAATTAAACACTTGTGGCACATAGATCGGTACCTAACGCATAATAAGAACTCAGTGAATGACACTGTTACCCTTAACTTCCTATCATTTAACTTCTTGCATTGACTATTCCTCTGTGTTCTCTTCATTTGCACTTTGCCAGCCTTCAAACCATATTGGACTGAGATCTGCTTTTGCCATAGAAGAAATGGTTTCCTAAGAACTGCAAAAAACATGATACTAGGGTCATAATAATCCTGACTTCAGAGAGAGAAAAAAACACTTTTAAGACTTTCTACTAGAACACTAAATACACATAAATCTCATTGTACAGTGTAATGGTTAACAGAAGGCTCTAACATCAGACAGCCCAGGGTTTAATATACCCTTGCCACTGACTGGCTGTGAAGCCTTGGGCAAGCTCCATAATGACCAGAGCCATATTGTCCTGTATATAAAATGAAGATAATAATGGCTTCTACTTGGTATGGTTATTTTGTAAAGCACATAGCGCTGCCAAGATCTAAGCAGGCAGTCGATAAATATTACAGTGATCACTGTTGTATTGTTATTGGCCTTACAAAGTAGGGCAAGTTACCAAAAGCAATCACATTTGATTTATTTTATAACACTTTTCAATTTATATATTTTTTAAAGTAATTCAGAATTTTGTCCAACCTAGTTAACTGTACATAAGAAAAATAGCATGTCCTTCTTACACCAACACCAAATTTTGTTGAATTTTTCCTCCCAGGTTTCTGACTGATCCTTATGCTCATAACATCAATCCTTTTAAAAAATAATAATAATTTGATTGTGGCATATACACACAATGGAATATTATGCAGCGGTAAGAAGAAGTAATGAAGTATATGTCAACATGGATGAACCTGGAGGACATTATGTTGAGTGTGTCAAGCCAGAAACAAAAGGACAAATACTGTATGATTATGCTATTATGAACTAAATATATTATGTAAACTCATGGAGTTAGTAATTAGAGTATCGGTCACTAGAAAATAGAATGAGGGTAGAGAAAGGAAAGCTGAGGGTTAATCTGTGCAGAACTGGTAAAAAGGTGGTTTGCAAATCTTTGGAAATGAATAGAAACAGTGAAAGCACATCATACTGTGTATAACTAGCAGAGCTATTATATGGGTTTGATAGTGGTTGGAAGAATAAAACTAAGGTCATGTATATCACCAGAAGGAAAGCCAAAAATGTAACATGGGACTGTATAACATAGTGAAACCTCATGTGAAATATGAACATGAGTGATATTGCATATATAAGAATGTTTTAACAAAATATAGAGAGAAGGAAGATTGAGAGGTGATGAGTTTTGCTTGTTTTTGTTTGATTGTTTTTTTATTATTATAACAAAAATGCTCTAAAAATGATTGAAGTGATGAATGCATAGCTATGTGATTATAGTGAATTCCAATGATTGTATGGATTTATCCTTTATTATTAATATGTCTCAATAAAATCGACTTGTTAAAAAAAGAATGAATGCCTTTTTAAAATGCAAAATTCCAGAATTACATGATGCATCTAGACCTTAAAAGCCATTTAGACTCTCCCCCGATTGTGAAACAAATACTGGTAAAATGCAAGGTTTAGATTTTGTTATTGGTTGTGATTGTTTTGTTTTTGAGGGTTGAGAAGTTATGTGTTTGAAGACTGAGAAAGGTTACATCTAATTGACTTCAGGAAAAAAACTCAACTGCATTAAATTTATACTTGACAACAGATTTTCTTAAAGAACAGTATCCATGTGTTCCTAGAACTACCATCTTGAAGAATCATGCCAAGAACACAGGGTGTCCTTTAGGATAAACCTAAAATGCAAAGCTCTAAAGCTGTAAATCGAGAAGGTGGCTATTTGCCTTACATGTAAGAACAGTTTTCTTCCAAAAAACTACTCATGTAAGAATAGTTTTCTTCCAAAATTAAGCTTTATGTGGTATTTTAAATGATTTAATGATAAGAAATTTGATATGCATGGATCACAAATATTGGACAAAATGAAATATGCTTGTGCCTAGAGTGGATAGACAGCCCACTCTTTTCACTTGGAGCCCTTATTTTCATGCATCTTCTAGAAGATTCCTATAGTTTAAAAATAATAATCAGTTTAGACATACTGGACTTTATAATTTTTAAGTGATTCCGGTGATCTTGTGTACCTCACAAACACCAAGGTGAAAAACTGCCCTGACAGCTCGCATTAAGCATCACACGGAAAAAGTATAATTAGTATTTCTGTGCTAATTAAAAGTGATGCTGGGTTAGTTCCAATATCATGCTTTTAAATGGCTGATGTCTCAAGAGAACAGAGTTGGGGGGAAAAATACATTTCAAATGGAAAAACCCTGTGCAAACTTTCTTAAATGATTCAGATTTGCTGCTCTTGTTATTTACATCTCATTATAATGGCAGGCTTCAAGATGACTTCTTTTAATCAGTTTACCGTTTTCATTCTCCCACTTTGCAAGCAGTAGGGAATTCAAGATGTTTTTCTGCTCCTTTAAATCCTTTGACCGTCTGCTTTCACACAAAATTAATTAAGGATTTTCTAAATAGAGAACATGCTATGAAAGAAAGCAGCAATTCAGGGGTTTGGGGGTTTCCTTTGTATGGTGCAAACTGTATAGTGTACTCAGCCACTTCAGGCTTTCCTACAAGTGAAAATTTTAAAGACAAAGACCACACCCCCCAAACCAACGCTTTTTCAAATAAACTGATGATTGCATTGATTAAATACTTTTTTCAAACATAGCCCAATTATTCAAAAGCACAAAGGTTCTACAGGGTGTTAAATCTGATTTTCTTTCCAGGGGAACTGTTGAACTGTCTGAGGATCACCAAGAGGTGGGGAGGGAGGGAAGCTATTGTTCCACCACATTCCATTCCTGTTAAGTCAACTTGATATACACGATAAATTAAGTCTGCACTGCAGGTCAGTGAATTTCTATTAACTACTTATTATGGAAGAAAGGAAAGCAGCCTAGTCAAGAACTCTTACACATCAGCCAAAGCAGGCTGTCACTCTGTTTAACTTTTACAATAAATGTTCCTCAGTTTCACACATGTGAAAAAAAACATCATTTGGCATTTAAGCTCTCATTGCCAGTGTGCATTAAGGTAAAGACCAGTCTAGACTGATTACTTCTCCTGATTTAAAAGGTTACAGAACTATGGATTTTGCTAAGATTGTGCTGATTTATCATAGAACCATTTTAAAATAAGCCTCCAGGGATTCTGAAAATCTGGCCACCTTGCTAGGTTTTATTATAGCTGGGTTCCCACTCCGGCTTCTTTTGGGTCAATGACTGCTGGGTGGAAGTGAGGCTTCTGCTCTGAGACCCAAAGGAGAACATGTTTTAAGGTTTACTCCCCTGGGATGAGATGAGAGGCCCAGCATGAGGTTACAATATCCAGGAAGCTGGAAAGAACTAGGCCCATGGAAATCAGTAACTTCCTAGGTCCCACGAGAATGCCTGTTCTCCTCAGACAAGAAGGAGTAGAGAAGTTTGAAGCAACTAAGTGAGTCCAGTCCCCCGTTCCCAGTGATAGAGAATACAAGAAAATCTAGGAGCAAGAGTATCTTTCTGCTGCCTTGGTGGGGGGCTGGCAGCCTACCTAGCTAACCCATCTGCATAGAATGCAGAAACCATGTTGCCTTCTATCACTTCCTGAACTGCTACCACTTCAGGGCTTCAACAACCAGATCTGAGCTCCATGAGGACACCAAAAAATAGATAGGTAAATGATAGATGATGATGAAGAAGAGGATAGATAGATAGATAGATAGATAGATAGATAGATAGATAGATAGATAGATAGATAGATAGATAGATAGATAGATGGATAAATAATAGATAGCTAGAGCCAGATATAGCTATAGCTAGATAGATAGATGATAGGGATAAATAGCTAAAGATAGAGCTATAGATAGATAAATTTACAGGTATAGATAAACAAACATAAAAATAATAAAGCCAGAGAGAGTAAGATCATGCAGAGCAAACAGAATGCATGTCTAGGAAAACAGAACTGCTGGTAGAAACAGACGATAATGAAGATATAAAAGTATATAATAATAATAGTTAAAATTAAAGTGAAGAATAAAAAGCATTTTTTGGAGTAAAATGAAATAAAAACCGTGCTTTCTCAAACAAACAATTCAGTAGATGAATTTGAGAAGTGGATAGTCATTGTTAAGATCCAAATTAGTAGCTTGGAAAATCAAGTGTTGGAAACATGTAAAAACACAAAGCCAAAGTATAAAGAGATGGAAAAAATAAATATAAGGAGATAGAAATAATGAAGAGATGAGAAAAAAGTTAGAAATACTAAGAGAAAAGGAAAAAAGTTTTCGAGAACAGAGCCAGGAGATCTAGCGTTTGTCTTGTAGAAGAAGAGAGGAAGAGATATCAGAGATGCAATGTTTAATCAAATAATAGAGAAATTTTTCTCTGAACCAAAGAAAGATTTGAGTCTGTAGAGTGACCAGACAATGTTTAGCATGGACTGATGAAAAAGGACACAACCTAAGACTATGCTAATAAAATTCATGAATTCTAAAGATAAAGAAAAAAATTTTAACAAACTTCTAGATAAAAAAAAAAGTTATCACCAAGGAAAAACAATGAGACAGGCATTAGACTTCTCATCTGTAACCCTCAAACTCCTAGAGGATGATGAAATAACATCTGGACCATGGACAGGAAAAGACTCTAGAATCTTGAAAGGGGAGAGGTGAAATAGAAGGTAAGAAGGGGATAAGTCATGGTGTTCTAAAGTCTCACATTTTGGGGGTAGAGGGTGAATGGAAAGAAACAGTGTCTTTCAGTAAGAAAATAACTAGTATCTTATTTTTTAAATAATACTAGGAAAATATATGTAAGATTATGATTACAGGAAAAGTAACAATTAATGGACTGAAATAGTGCAATAAACTTCCAAATAAACAAGAGGAAGAATGGAATGAATTGCTACATGATCAAGACCATTAAAATTAGGATAAGGGGAAAGAGGAAGAACAAAAAAATTATAAAGTAAGGTGACAGAATAAAATCAAGACATTACACTCAAAATGAATGGACTGAATTCTCTCAATGCATGGAATTAGACTAAAAGAAAAATATGGATTGTGCATTTTAAAGAAAACAACTTTACAACAACGTTATTTTAAAACATTGGAAATAAATGTATGGACAAAGACAAAGGCAAAAAAAAATTTATATTAAACAAGATGGAATTTAATGTTAAAATCCCTAAATAGGAAAAGGAAGTCCATCACATTTTGATAAAAGGCATAGATTAAGAGGAAGGTATAAAATTTATAATTGCATAAAAGATATACAATTATACCTTATATAGAAAGCAAAAATTATTAGGACTGCAAAATTATTAGGAATGCAACAAGATCTTTATAAAATATAGAAAACAAAATTATTAGGAATGCAACAAGATCTTTATAAAATGTAATTGTATTTTGAGATATTAATACATATTTTTGATAGTTTCACAATTCCAGATCCATTTAAAAAAAAATAAGGCCAGTGAGAAATTGAATAATGCAATTAATAAACTATTTAATAGATGTATTTTGAGCCATTAAATTCTCAAACAGAAAATAAGTATGTGCATATATTTGGAGAGAGAGGGATAATCCATGGATCATCTATTAAATCATACACTTAACGACAAAGAAAACCTTTATTATAAAAAATATGCATGCTATAGTCTCTGATTATAAAATGATATGATTAGAAATAAATAATAAAATTATTTCCCCAAAACAGTATACAGTCTAGTAGTTCAAGACACACATTTTAAGAAAATTATTGAGTAAAAGAGTAAAGAAAGGGGAAATAAGCTATTTTTAAATTAATGAAAAATGAATATTTCATACCAAAATCTATGGGAACATGTTTTTAAATATAAAAGAAAGAGATCCATTAACATAGAAGGATTGAAAGGTGAAAAAAAAAAAAAATCTGCCATTAGAAAAAAGCTTCCAGAGCTAGGGTTCTCTGATGAGTTTTTCAAACCCAATGCTTTTCCATGGGGGCACTACTGGTATTTTTGATGGAATAATAATTTGCTGCACAGAACTGTCTTGTCCATTGCCAAACATTAACCCATTCTTAACTCCAGGGAACAAAATAACATTAGCATTTCATATCATTGACATAACCAAAACACCAGAACAATTAAAAATATTCTGATGAACATAATTCTAGTGTTATTTAAATTATTCTATGTTGGGGGGGGGTATACAAAACCTCTTATATTTTTTAGTGTAACATTTTTTTGTGTGATATATTTATCTTCAAAAAATTACAATTTACAAAAATTATGTTGATGGGGTGGGGAGTGGGTTATATGGGAACCTCTTATGTTATTTGTTTTTTTATGTTTTTAATGTAACATTCCTTGTGATCTGTTAAATTTTTTTTAATTTAAAAATAAATAAATAAATTATTCTAGGCCATAGAAAATGAAGGAAATCTCAGGACTTAAACCCTACTTTACTGTAGTACTAAATCTTGATAAGATGGTAGATAAAGGAAACTCTAGTACAACCTAACTTCAAAACTGATCCATGTTAATGGATAGGAGGTTTTAATATCACAAAAGTGTGGACTTCTGCATCTTTATCTACCTGTATAATCTATATAATTTTTAATGCAACTTCAAATACAGTTTGTAGCAATTTCAAGATGGGTGGGCCCCAGAAGATCATGTCCTTAGAGCTACTCCATTCTTGTACATGTAAACTTATTGTAGATGGGAACTTTTGATTAGGTCACTTCAGTAGGGCATGACCCAGGGAGGGTCTTAATCTTGTTATTAGAGTTCTCTATAAAAGGAGGGGTAAAAATCTCAGACATTCACTATAAAACAGCAGAGACAGAGGAACCCCAAGAGGCTGAAAGAGAGGTCCTGGAAGCTGGAAGATAGAATCAGCAGATCACAGAGGCATGGAAAGAGGCCCCTGAGATGCTGAAAGAGATGAGGTCTGGAGGAAAGGGGAGGGATGAACCATATGCCTGATTGCCCAAAGCTGAACTTGGGAGGAAAGTAAGTCTGGAGGAGAAGGCAAGACCTTCAGAGCTGCATTATGCCCTGCCATGTGCCTGATCACCCACAGCTGCAGTGTGGTGAGACAACAGCTCCAGATGAGGCCTTGATTTTGATACTTCCATGGCCTCAGAACTGTAAGCTTTTAACCTAATACATGCCCATTGAAAAGCCAACCCATTCCTTGTATTTTGTTCTCAACAGCTTTTAGCAAACTAAAACAGAATTCCAGTATGATATTTTTAAAATTTTGGCTATAATGATATTATATTTTAAATGAAAGGATAAATACTTAAGAATAGTGAATAAATGGATGAAATAGAAGAATTAAAGAAAAGAGACTTATTTACCATATATCAGAACATACTATAGAGAGAATATGGTATTGACTTAGAAAATTAGATTACTGGAATGTAACAGAAAATCAAGAATCAGGTGACAGTATATAAGTATTTCACATACAATAAGAATAATACTTCATTTCGCTCAGTGAAAATGGGTTAATTACTTAATTTACCCTAGTTACCCATCTGGAAGAAAGTCATTTGAACTAACATTTTATACCATATACCAAGACAAATCCCAGATGCATGAAACACATAAACATAAAAATAATAAACAAAATTATTTCAATTATAGGAGACTATGTATATAATTGAGGAGCAGGAATTCCTAATCCAAACTCACTGTTCAGTTTTCCATGCTGCTATGACAAATACCACACAGTGAGCTGGTCTGAACAATGGGAATTTATTGTCTCACAGTTTTGAAGGCTGCAAAGCTTCCTTCTTCCCAGGGCTGGTGGCATTCTGGTGCTGACTTGCCATAATCCTTGGGGTTCCTTGGCTTGGATCTCCGCCTCATTTCACTTGGCAATGGCAATGTCCTCTCCTTTCTCCCAGCTCTTCCAGGTTCTGCTAAGGTCTAGCTTCTGGTTCCTCCCTGTGACTTTCTCTTTATAAAACCTCCAGTAAACAAGTTTAAGGCCCACCCTGATTCAGTCCGCCACACCTTAACTAAAAATAACACCTTCCAAAGCTCCTATTACAGTGGGCTCACACCCACAGGGACCCAGATTAAAGTTAAGAGCATGCCTTTTTTGGGGTTTGTAATTCAACCCACCCCACGCAGATACCATAAAAGATAAGATAGGCATATTTGACTGGGTAAAAACTAGACACTTTCGATGGCAAAATTTAACCTAAGCAAAGTCAATATGCAAACAATGATTTGGAAAAAAATATTGCACAACATAGTAAAACAAGGGTTAGTATATGATGTATCATAAAACACTCTTATAAATTAACAAGCAGACAAAATTTTCCCACCCATAGGGGAATAAGAAGACAACAGTAGGAGAAAACTCACAGAAGAGATGATATAAATGGCCAAAAATTATTCAAATATATGAAATTTCACTAGGGGTGCAGCAAATGTAAATTAAAGTAAAAATTAGGTATCTTTGACACCCATTAGATTGGCAAATGTACAAAAGAGTAATAATTACTATTGTTGGTGCTGAGCTTCAAAAAGATTTCAAGTTCACGTTTCTTAAAAAGGATAAAAATTTGTACAAGGGTATAAATGTGTTTAACAAGAAATGTTAATTACAAGAGCCTTTTTGGAAAGCACACTATTCACATTCATTAATAATAAAAATACTCATATTCTTTGATAAAAAATATCTCCTGGGAATGCAGCCTAAGAAATATGAGTCTAATACATAAGAACATAGTGTACAAGGATGTTCACTGTATCATTGTTTGTAAGAGCCAACAAAAAAAGGAAGTAAAGTTAATACTTATTAATTGGAGACATCATGGAATATTACATAGCCATCAAAAAGAAAGAATCAGAGATATACCAGTTGACAGAAGAAATTTTCACAAGTTATTTCAAGTGAGAAAATCTAAGTGTCCAAAAATGCATATGTTATGGGGGGTGGAGAGGGGGGAGGGAGGTGGGGGGTATATGGGGACCTCATAATTTTTTAATGTAACATTAAAAAATAAAGAAAAAAACCACATTATTTTAAAACAATGATACCCAAAAAATTTTACATTTATGTGAATGTATATGTATATATATGTTTGTATGCAGTCTTTCATAAAATTACATAATCATAGAAATAAATATGAATTATATAATATATAATTTTATGTAATAATGGCAATACATCAAATATATACTATATTTCATTGATTCTAAGATACACTTTTTATCTTTTAGTATCTCTGAAATCAGAAAGCATCTTACAATTCCTGGCATCTGGCAGGTCACAATTAATTGGAAGGGTTTCTTTTTTTTAATATATATAAAACAATGGTGTCTAGAGTGGATAAAATATGCTACTGTACTAATAACTTACTCCTCAAAAGTGCTTTTACATCTCCATCCCAACCACAATGGTGGAATGAGAAGCTTCAGGGCTCTGTCTTCACACAGAAGCTTTGACCAACCAGCAAGAACAGGTAGAAACATCTTTCTCAAAGTTCCAGAAAATAGTTAAAGGACTTCATCCACTGAATCAAGAAGAAGGTTACTGAAAAGTGGTAGAATTTCCTGTTGCCCTGGCTGGTCTCTTCCACACGTGGCACAGAGCCAGCCCATGCTCCCACTTAAGATCCCTGGTCCTGGTTCAAAGAGAGCAGAGTAACCCTCCTGCACATCCTGGGAGCACATATGTCTGGCCCAGTCTGTCTGGTGGTGGCCTGAGGGACTCGCTATCCCAGAACTTGCCCTATGTAGAAGGTGATTCATGGAACTTACCTACAGAACACTGTGGGAGAGCAGTCAAGTTGCTGCTTGATGCAAGGGATTGTTGGCTGTAGGATCTACAGTGCAATGCCAGGACCATGAGGTAATAGGAATTCCTAGAGCCAAACACACATGCCCAAGACAAGATGCATGTGCAGAAAAGACCAGGGAGGCTCCTTTCACTTTGGCCTGGTGATATTCTCTAAATTCTTTGTATGGATAAACAATGAAGAACAGCACTCACACAGATCAATTTGCAAAGACTGGGGAAGATATTTTCTTTCTTCCTCTTTTTTATTATTTTTTAAGTCCCTGGCATTCAAGGAAAGCTCTGTCATAACACCAGCTGGATACAAGCATAAGGAACAGATGCCTCAGAGACTAAATTCCAGAGATAAGACATTAAAATATCAAATTGTCCAGGTTTCAACAAAAGGTTACAAAGCATACAAATTAACAGGAAGTGATGGCCAAGACAAAGGAAAAGATTAAAGCATTAGAAACCACCAATGAAGATTGGACCTGGGACATTCCAAAGATTTAAAAAATGGTCTTCACAGTAAAAGAGCTAAAAAAAACAGGGACAGAGAACTATATGAAATGAGGAAAATGACATATGAACACAAAGAGATTATCAATAGAGAAACTGATATTATCAAAAGGAAATATTTTATTAGGGAAATAAAAAATTCCCTAAGGTGTTCAACAGCAGATTGGAGTTGGCAGAAGGAAGAATTAGTGAACATGAAGATAAGACAAGTGAAATCATTCAGAAAGAATGAAGAAAAGTAACACAAAGCCTGAGGAACTTGTGAGATACCATCAGGCATACTAATTTTTGTATTGTGGGAATCCCAGAAGGAGAAGAAAAAGAGAAAGGTGCAGAGAATATATTAAAAGAAATAACACATGAAAATTTCCTAAATTTAATGAAAGACATGAATACATACATCCAAGATGCTCAACAAACTCCAAACAGGATAAACTCATATAACCACACACCATGCCATAATCAAACTGTCAAATGCCAAAGATAAAGAGGGAATTCTGAAAGCCACAAGAGAGAAACCATGTGTCACATTCAAAGAAGACTTAATAAAATTGAGTGATTTTTCATTGGAAACCATAGAGGCAAGAAGGATGTTAAATTTAAGCCCCACAGGCGGCGGACTTGGCCCAGTGGTTAGGGCATCCGTCTACCACATGTGAGGTCTGCGGTTCAAACCCCGGGCCTCTTTGACCCGTGTGGAGCTGGCCCATGCACAGTGCTAATGCCCACAAGGAGTGCTGTGCCATGCAGGGGTGTCCCCCGCATATGGGACCCCAACGCGCAAGGAGTGCACCCTGTAAGGAGAGCCGCCCAGCGCGAGGCAGAGTGCAGCTTGCCCAGGAATGGCTCCGCCCACATGGAGAGCTGACACAAGATGATGCAATGAAAAGAAACACAGATTCCCGTGCCGCTGACGACAACAGAAGCGGACAAAGAAGACACAGCAAATAGACACAGAGAACAGACAATTGGGGTGGGGGGGTGGGGGGGAGAGAAATAAATAAATTAAAAAAGCCCCATAGTAACCATAAAGAAAGTATCTGAGAATATACAAACTCATGGGGACAGAAAATAGAGTACAGGTTACTAGGGATAGGGGAAAGGGACAAACGAGAGTTAAAGCAAAATAAGCAAATGGTTCTGTCTGGGGTGACAAGAAAGTTCTAGTAAAGGATGATGGTAAGGGTACTGCAAAATTGTGAATGTGATTTCCACATTGAATGGTATGCTTGGGAAGGGTTAGGATGGGGAGATTTATGTTGAATATGTGTCCCATAATTTTAAAAAAGAGAAAGAGAAATGCAATAAATGATACTGGATGGGGTCAAAGAATGGAAGAGAAATGGCTCAAAAGGACATTATTGAGTCATAAGAAAAAATTGGAATAAGTTTCATATCAATGTTAAATTTCTTGACTTGATAACTGCACTTAAGGTGTAGTTATCACCTTTTACATAAGTAAAAATCCATGATCAAAGGAAATCTACATGGAAGTATTATGCGTGCAATCTGTTTGCAAATGTTCAGAAAATGATAGATGAAGAAAGAAGGGAAGAAGAAAGGAGAGGGAGAGAGGCAGGCAGGCAAGCAGTAGATAGAATAATATGACAAAGATGGCAAAATATTAAAATTGGGGAAGTTTGAAATTATTTCAAAATAAAGTTTTTTTAAAAGAAGAATATAACACTATATACATGTTAAATACATGTATGCATTTTTAAAAGTGCTTTTAATCCATGTTGAAAATGGTGCATTAAATTGAAGAGTATGGAAGAGTTTCATAAATCAGTCTTTTTTACATTTCTTAAAATGGTTAAAAAAAATAGTGTGCGATGGTAAAAAATGGGTACATTTGAAAAGAGTCATCTAGTGGCCCAATAATCAAATAGTGTGTCCTCTTCTCAGAAGTGGATTAAAAGAAGAGAGGCCATGTTCTGAAATCCACCTGGGAGGACATTTTAAACAACAGTATCTCATTGTCCCCTCCGCAAGCATTAGGCAGGCAGGGTCAGACAAAGAAGAATTCTTCCAGCTTCAATTGCCATCTCTCTGGCAACCTCAGGCTCTGATCACCTCCATTTTCTCCCTTCTCTTGCTAGAGGGAATAGCAAGCAAAAAGACAATATTTTTCAGGGGTTGTAAAGCATTTGAGTACCCAGAGGAAACTGAAATTTGGCCGTAGGGCTCACTAAAGTAGAAGCCTTAGTTTGAATCCCAGTGTGCCCACTTAAAAAACTGGGTCTTTCTGATTTCACCTGAGATTTTCCAAAAGTCAGCATTTGGGAACATGAAATGTTATCGCCACAAAATTTCCATTTGCTCTAAAAATAGTCCCTTGCAATTAATATGTAATGATTAAAATGCATTTATTTAGAAGTCTCCAACATCCAAAGTACTTTCACTCTTTAGAATATCAACAGTCAGGTGATCCTCAACTGAGAGACCAGTTTTTATACCTTTGACTCCTAAAGTCAATTTTCCTTTCTTAACAGCCTCCCACCACAAAGATCAAGATCACCTAATCCGAAAAGGGAAGAGAAGTAGAGACTCAGACCCACAGGAGAATAAAGGCAAACATTTAGGCTCCGAAGGCCATGGGTAGAAGTCACTGTTCATTTTTTCTCTGTATTTTAATAATCTTATACAGGCTTGGCATTGTCTGGATACTGAAATATGCAGAATAAGCCGCTGACACAATTCCATCCCTTGGATGACTTATAATCAGTAAGTAAATCCAAGAATAGACTATAGAATGTAATACTGTTAATCAACCTCTCAGTGTATGTTATTTGCAAATTTACCCTTGATATGAATATCCTCTCTTCCCCAGATGCTCACACTACTCGCCTTACTCCTCATAGGTCTGCACAATGACCTTAGTTGTCCTTGGCTAATAGGTTCAGTCGGTGGCTGATCTGAGATGTTGTTCTGCCCCAAAGTCTCTTCACCATCAACCCAGAACATACTATGCACGTCCATTTTCCTATTCTTCACTATTTATAGCTCAGTTAATTTTACCTCAGCAACCGTTTCTCACCAGTACACGGTACCTTTAGCTCATTTCCTTGCACATTTTCTCCTAATGCCAATTGCTTTAGGAAAGAGCTAGGGAAAGGTTCAAACATATTATAATGTGTGATTAAATTAAAATTAAAAAAACTTCTCCCACTTAATAAACATTTAAAACTTGGAAGTTTTCAAGACAGAAGAGGACTAGTAGGTTAGCATTTTTAGAACTTTTGCCAAAAAGAATCAAAATAGAAAATAAAAAATCATTAAAACTGGGTCTTTTAGAAACAGTACCTATTATGCATATTATTTGCAGTGTGTTGCAGGAAGAGAAGGGGGGATGTCAAGAAGACAAGAAACAATATTCAGTGACAGATACACGTGAAGTCCGTTTTTTAAAGGCCACTCAAGAAAGGCCCAGGGCCATTACAGGCCACATGAGAAAACATAATTTTAATAAAATTAAGTCAATCACAGGGTGGAGAAAATGTAAATGTAGCCCGCAAAGTCATGAGCTGCATGAGAAAGGTAGTTTCCCTTTTGGTTTTGAGGAGTGGGAGAGAAGAAGTAGTACTTAGGATTTATTGAGCCCATTGGCTTCTGTGCATGGGCTGGGCAAGTTCTGACCTGCACAAAAGCTCCCAATGAAGGAGTTGAGTGGAGCTGAATCCAATCTGTGTCCCCTGGTATGGAGCTACATTAAGCTACATTAAGCATTAAGGTGTTTGGAGAAAGGTGTACATTTTTTCTTTCATGAAGGAATGTGTCTGCCCAGAGGGGGCATCTTTTTTCCATTAGGATGCAATGATTTGAAAAATGGTCCCCAAATTCTTTGATACTCCTCCCATGGAGATGTGAGGTCTTGCTCCATCCCCTTTGAAATTGAGCCTTTTACTGCCTGATGAAAAGAATAGAGAAGTAACACACCGCGCTTCCCCTTCCTGCCCCCTGAGACATTCACTCTTAGAACCTAGCCACCATGCTGTGAGGAAGCCCAGGCAACATGGAGATGCCACATGCAGATGCTCCTCCCAACAACCCAACTCAGGTCCTCACCAACCATTAGTGTCACCCACCAAACATGCACACAAAGACACTTTCAATGATACTCAACTGATGAGTCATTTTTAACCTTCCAGTCTCTCTACTTGAGGCCCCAGACATTTTTGGAGCAGAAATAAGCCATCCCTGCTGTGCCCTGTCTGAATTTCTGACCCACAGAGTCCATGAGTATTTTTTTAAAATGGGGGAAACGGATGTGGCTAAAGCAGTTGGGCTCCCGTCTACCATATGGGAGGTCCAGGGTTCAATACCCAGGCCTTCTAGTGAAGGCAAGCTGGCCCACGCAGTGAGCTGGCCCACACAGAGTGCCAGCCCACGTGGGAGTGCCAACCCATGCGACAGTGCTGCCTGGCACCGGAGTGCTGCCCCACTCAGGGATGCCACCACACGCAGAAGTGTCAGCAGACATAGAGAGTTGACGCAGCAAGATGACACAACAAAAAGAGACACAGAGGAGAGACAACAAGAGGCATAGCAGCACAGGACGCTGAGGTGGCACAAGAGAATGATCACCTCTCTCCCACTCTGGAAGGTCCCAGGATCGGTTCCCGGAATGACCTAATGAGAATACAAGCAGACACAGAAGAACATACAGACACAGAAGAACAAACAGAAAGCAGACAATGCAGGGGGCAGGGTGGAGGGAGGGGGAGAAATAAATAAATATATCTTTAAAAAATAACAGGTAGTTTGATGTCACTAACATTGGGAGTGACTTGTTATACAGTGATAGATAACTCTAAGAGCACCCAATTGGGACCTAATTCTAATGCCCATAGGGTTTCTGTATAAACTAACAGCAGCCCTGATTTAAGCCCCTCCTAAATACTGGTTATGCTAACCAGATTGAACCCTCAGGGACACACTATTGTTATTCCCAGGCCATGGAGGCAGCTCTCCTTTATTCTGCTCAAAGTCCAAACTTATCCTGGCAAAGGAGACCCTAGGCTTACCTCTCCTCCCTCATTTCTCTCTACTCCCCCAATTCACATACCAGTTTCTACCCAAACACTCTTCCCAGAACCAAGTTCTCTCTTGCTTCTAGGTCTTTGCATATGCTAATCCCTCTACCTGAAATACTTTTCCTCTCTTCCCACCCTCCATCTCTGTGGTTGTGTTCTCAACTTCTAATTTCATTTTCTAATGTCAAAAACATCAGTAAATGCAGGGGATCTTTAATTCTGAACTAAATATAACATTGGAAGCTTCTTCTGCAATACATCATTCCCAATGTCTCCCCTAAAACTTTCAGATACACCTCCCTCTCCACTAGAAATGCCCTCTGAGGGTAGTGAGGGAAGAAAAATGGGTTTAAGCCAATTTCCAGAACTGACCACCTTAATATTTGCTGGACACAGATGGAAAGTTCGGAAACTCATACCCACTAAGGAATGATGTAAATTCAAGAAGGTCTGCCAAGTCAACTCAACCCTATTTCTGCAAGGGCATGCACCATGACAGATTCAGGATGTTTAAATTAAACTTCTGACTGACTAGAACCGTAAGTGAGCAAGAGTAGAAAATGGTCTAGAAATCACATTTAGGCTTTGTTTCAACTGGCCCAAGAAAAGCTCTTAGGAGGTGGTATTGAACTGGCAGCAACACAGCAACCCACAATCTACATTACTGCAGTGGGCATTTGAGATGAGTGAGCTCAGAATTAAGTCTCTGGAGGTTTAGCAAGAACAGTTTAAGAGCTGCAATCTCGGAGCAACTCATTTCTTCCCCATGAGTTTTTTCACTCTGACTTTTGCTTCCTTCTATACATAGTCTTCACCAAGAAACAATTAGAACAAACAGGAAAATGATTGGATTTGAAAAAATGATAGATTCTATTTGGGAAAAAAAAATGTACACATAGTGAAATAAATGCTGGTATCATATATAATCATTCAGGTATTGTGAAATGAGGCAGCCTTAATCTCTCCAATAACAAAGATTAGGCAAAAACGATAGAATGTGAATGTCAAGGAGACTCATTGGAATAACTGGAAAAATGATAGATGCCCTGGAGTTTCCAAAATGCCTTTTAAAACCCTAAACACATTCTTTGACACACTATGAAATCAGCAGCATTTCATGGGAAGATAAGTGTTTATTTCAAATATAAACTTTGAAATTTGAAAATAAAAGCAGACAAGCCCTTTTCCCTGGTGCTTGAAGGCCCTGGCGTGCTAACAAGCATTTCAATGAAAAATAAAAATGTGTATCTCTCTGAATTAAAGAAAGTGATGTCTCTCTGTCTCATTATTCCTCGTCTGCCTGCCTTTTCCTTTTTTCTTCTGTCATCTCTCTTTTCTCTGTCTGCCCCATCTCTTTTTTTTTTTCCTCCCTTTTATTTTTCATTTCTTGCTATAACTCAATCAAATGACCTAATCACTACAGCCCTCCTCTGTGCAAGTCAATCTGCTGGACCTTAGGACAAATATAAAGTACCACATGGAGAACTTGTCAGACTGGAGAGTGCAATCAAGGTGAAAAGATAAGACAAGAACCTAGAGAGCTGCACTCCAGAGCTATGTCAAGATAGTGTAGAGGTTCAGACCATAAATGTTGCAGTTTTTCAGAGGCTACAGAGATCACTGTAGTTCCTGAGATCAGAGGCAGCTTCAGAGATGGGCCTTAGAGGATGAGCAGACCCTGGTAGGAGGAAGAACATTCCCACAGGGATATTGTAAGCACTGTTGCAGGGTGGGAGGGCCCAAAGTTTGCTGCAAAGTTCAGCCCGGATTCAATCAGGGAAGTGGTAAGAGATAAGTTTGCCAAAACAGGTGAGATCCAAATAGTAGGTGACATCCAAATTGTAGGTGGCTTTGAATGGCAGGAATAGGAATTCAGACTCTGCAGTCCACCAAGGAAAATCAACAGTTTTTCTGATGGAATTTTTAAGATTTTTCTATGAGGATTTTCCCTTCCCCACCCTCTCATTCTGGCCAAATTTCCTCCTGTTATTTGTTCCAATTACAGAATAAAATGTTGTATTCTTTATTCTAGTCTCTATTATAAAAGTAGGGGAGCTAACTCTTTTATATTTCAATTTTTAAAGTCACACATATGACTCTGCCCCCAAAGGAAGTAATACTCAGTTTTGGTTTTTTACAAATATGATTTTGAAAATTATCTTTCAGATAAAAAAGAAGAAAGACAGGATAATCTAAATCTACTATAAAATCCAGGAAATAAGTCATTTGGGATATTAAACCTATTTCATAGAGATCTTCAAGAATTATAGCTAATACTGTTTGAAGATTTTCTCCCTTTCCCAAGAGATAAAGAGAAAACATCCAGTATCTAAGAGGAAGAGCACATTCTGGAGAATCTGTTATTGAGCAGTAGGACAATTAACAAGGAGATGATGATGGACAACCACCCTCTCAAGGAACAGAGAGAGTCTGCAACTACAAGCAAAATAGTCCCATTCATCTGCTCCATGGGCTCTAAGTCCCCTCTCAATTAGAGATGGAATGGGCATCACCACGCCAGAATCCTCAGGATTGGGGAATGAACAAAGGACTAGAGAGACTTAATGGTATTCTACTGCAGACTTACTGTGATTCTAACAATGTAAGAACTTACATCATTGATGTAGAGGCTGAGGGAAGGCTATCTAGGCGAGCTGCGGTGGGCCAAGGGAACTGGTAGAACGGACGGGCTTCCTGCTCTCCGGACGGGCTTCCTGCTCTCCGCAGGGGCATGGGCGAGTCCCGCCCTCCCTGTCTGGCGAACGGGCCGCCCGCTCTTCGCCGAGGTACGGGCGAGCCACGCCCTCTCGACCGTTCCCGCCTAACCGCTAAGCCCGACCTACTGCCTCCCCCTCTTCCCCCTCGCCGGGGCCACGTCATCCAATGACCACTAGCCAATCCCCACCGGCCAACCCCCACATTGCCTAACTCCCACCAGCCCCAACCAACCAATGCCCCACACGCCGCCTCCTGCCTGCCCTGTCCCCTCACCCCACAATATATATTGTCCAGCACTTCCTCAATAAAGCAGACTGCATGCTACCATCACTTGCCGTCTCCGCAGCATTCTTTGCACCCGCTGTGCGTCCATCTAACACCTCGCCCTCAAGCAGCTTGGGCAAAGCCAGAGGAACCCCCAATCATCAGAGGCAGTGGTCACTGGCGGTTCTGAGGGGAGAGAGAGGGTAAAACAGGTGTAATATGGAGGCATTTTTGGGACTTGGAAAATGTCCTGAATGACATTGCAATGATAGATACAGGCCATTATATATCTTGTCATAAATTACGAAATTGTGTGGGAAAGAGTATAAACTACAATGTACATTATAATCCACACTTAGTGGCAATGCTTCAAAATGTGTTCATCAATTGTAACAAATATACGACACTAATCAATGATGTTTTTAATGCGGGCAAAATGGGAGGGGTAGGGAGTGGGGCATATTGGAATCTCCTATGCTTTTTATAGAACATGTATGTATTAGAAGTATCTTTAAAAAATTAAAAATATATTATTAACAAAAAAAATAGAAAGAATTCTAGAATTTTTAAAATTTATTAATTTAAAAAAAGAAAGAATCCTGTTTTTTATATAACATGTATATTCTAAGTATCTTTTTTAAGAAGTATATTATTAATTTTTAAAAAAAGAAAGAATTCTAAGGGAGTGAATATAGCTCAATGGTTGAGCTCCTGCTTCCCATGTACAAGGTCCTGGGTTCAATTCCCAGTACAAAAGAGAGTGGAGGGGAGGGGGTGGAGGGAAAGGGAGGGGAGGGAAAAGAAAAATTCTAACTAGTTTGGCAGCCTCAATTGAATACTGTACAAGAGGATATGCCCTTTATGATACCAAAAGAGGAAGTCATTAGGAGAGAAAGGGACAAGTAAAAGACAACAGGAAAAGTTTAGAAAACAATAAACTGGGTGCAAAAGACCTGGGTGAAATAGAACGAATTTCAATAAAACTAAAATTGCTATAACAGAATTAAAACTCACATTGAAGGTGGCAAAGAGTAGAACTCGCACTACAGAAAATCAAATGAAAAGTAAGGGATGTCAGAAAACATGTATACTATAGTTCTCTATGAATGCCAGATAAAAAGCCAAAGATCAAGGTGGATAGACACACAGGACAAATAACAGAATGTGATTAGCATGAGCTTTGGTTGTGATAGCAGATCCAGTCACAGGCAAGTGAAATAAGCAAAGTCAATCATCTGACTTTGATGATTCATTTGTCATGCAAATGGAATCAGAGCTGGAACAACCAGTAAAGAGGTTAGGAAGGAAATTAGTTACACCTTTGTAGGAATATTATAAAATTAATAAAGGTATAACTTGACCTAGGAGAGGTCACTCCCCTTTCAAACTCCCCTTTTAAAAATAGAAATAGTATTTCATGGTGAGTAAGCACAAAGACACTGCCACAGTTCAAATCCTAGAAAGGTGGCTCCAAAGTGACTTTAGTAATGATTACTTTACACCTTAGTTTCCTCAGCTCTAAAATTATATTTTCAAATGGAGATAATAAAGTACCTTTCTCATAGGACTGCTGGGAGGAGACTTAAGTTATACAAAGCAATTAGCCTAGGACTCAGGAAATGCTCAAGGAAATTAGTAATAATTGTTATTCGAATCAGAGGAAAGAGTTACACACTGGCCCTGGAGATGAAGCGGAGCACATTTTAAAAATTTAAGAATCTAAAGAAATGAAAACTCCAAACAGGCAGATTTGGAATGCAGCAGCAATACTTAATAGGGTGCCAGATCCCTCCTACTCCATCGGAAAGAAGAATTGCAGAATTTGAACCAAAGTTACCAACCTCATCTAAAGGCAATGGACTGGAAGTCGCTTGTTTCCATAACAATAATACTACATTATCGCCCTAGACCCTTTGCATCCTGGTCAAAAATCATCCTCAGTCAATTGATAGAGACATGCATCTCAGCGGAGTGACAGAAAACCCAGTTCTACCAAAATGATAACTCTAACTTGTTTGGAATGACAACTTCAATTCACTTAGATAATAAAATCTAGCAGGGTAGTATCTTTTCCCTACAGGAAGGTTTGCACATAATTCAGAAATGAAGTCAATCAAGCCAAAAGAATTAATACTTTTGTGTGAAATTTAGTTATGGATATCTAACAATGAAGCAATATTTATGTATCTAGTGTTGTAAAAGAGTTAATGTTTAAAAGAATATGGCATGTCAGTGAAAATGACAGATTAGTCTTGGGATTCCAATTTAAAAGGTGTAATTGAATAATGTATTTTAGACTGTTAACTTTAAGTAGAAATATTTAAAGAATTTAATCAGGTTTCAATAGTATTAGAATGTTAAGAGAACATGAGATTCGTTATTTAGGTTTAATTTATTAGATTTACTAGAGTTGTTAAGGTTTGGCTGTTAGGCCAAGCTTTTGAAATGCTTAAAAAGAAAGCCAAATGTATTAAATTTATAAATAGAGTGAAAATTCTTCAGGGTATTTTATTAACTAAGTTGTAACGGGACCTACTTAGGAATTGAATATGTTCAACTTGATTTGATAAAACTTTATTCAAAGGCTCCCTTGAAAGCAATAGTTAAAATTTACAAGGTTCATAAATCAAATAAAGTGTGTAAGGTTAACTTAAAGTCTTGAGAAAAATTATTTTTTTTTAGTAAATTTTGCCTTTAATAAAGTGAATGTTAATGTAAAACCCTGAATAACTGTGAGGGATTTTTCTCTGCTCAAAAGTAGTCTTCATCCATAAAACAACATTCCTAATTGATATGAAGATCTCATACAAGACTTATAAGAATTTCTGAAAAAGAAACCCATACAAAGGAAAAGAAGCAACAAACAGAAATGATTAAAAATTATTTTTCAAAGGTAGAAAAAAATGACTTGGGGATTCAATTCAAAAGGGCTTACTATAGTATGCACAAATTAAAAAACTAATATTACATGCTAATAAAGAATTGGGTTATAAGGTTTTAAAAAAGGAATCATATTAGACTCAAAAAAACATTATCCACAAAGGAAGAAAAATCAGGTTGAACTCAGACTTCTCCTCTTTATAGTGAAGATTACCAGATTGCACATTAACAGCTACTGGGTTTGAAGAAAGAAGTTACCATCTAAAAATTTCCTACTTCATCAAGTTGTTACTCATATAGGAAGCCAATATAAAGACATTCTCAGAAATAAAACGGCTCTAAAAATATACTTAAAGGTGCATACCCATGAACAAAGATGAAACACAAATAGGAGCCTAGAAAACAGACATACATGATGTAAGGATTGTGGCAAACACTGCACATGAGTTAAAAAGTTAAGCTAAAATAACTATAAATTGTAAAATCTTCTCATCCACTGAAGATAAAGACAGATGGAGAGAAGGTCCAGAAAGTGTTCAACTCACATGGCCCAGCCTAAGTAAGAGGAACAAATCCAGGATACAAGTGAAGGAGGCCCTGGAAGAACCTTTTTGATATCCCTAAGTTGGAGGCTTATGCTGGACTTAGGATAATTGGAGATCACTTGCGCTCTATTTTGTCCCCAACAATCATTAATATTGGAAAGACTGTGGCGCCAATATCCACATGGCAGCCACCTAAAGCAGAAAGCTAGCATGTTGATGGGGGTGTATGGCAGAAAGAGGCTAGATTTTGGAGGCAAGTTCCAAGCCACAGCTTGATCAAGAGGCAATGTAAATAGAAAACTAGTCTCTGCTTCAGAGGTTTCCTCAAACCTAGAGAAAAAATCTTCTACTGATATTTATGTATTCATTCATTCAACAAATATTTTATTGAATAACAACAAGTAATAAATGAAATAGGCATGATCCTTGTACTTCATAGCTTACAATCTGTAGGTGATAAATAAATATATAATGGTGATATGTGCTGTAACAGGTAAAATACAGCAAGGTATCAGATCAACCACAGAGGCATGCAGCTCAGACCTGGGAATTTTGGAATGACTTGCTAGAAGAAATTGTTTGTAAAGAATGAGTTGTAGCAGGTTAGAGGTTTAGAGTTGGGGCAGGGGAAGTACATAAGAGAGTATTTCAGGCAGAGGGAAAAGTAAGGGTTAAAGCCAAGAACCAAGAGGGCATGAGGCATTTGGAGGATTCAGGCTTTCCAAAGAGGCCAATAGGGAGCCAGGTCATGGAGAATCTTATGTCACGTTTGAAACCCTAGACTTTAACCCAAAAATAATGTAGGACTGCTGAAGGGTTTTAAGCAGTAGAATATATTCCAATTCCAATTTTAAAAAGATGGTTCTGCAAAGAAGAAATTGTGGGGGTAATAGGGTGACAGGTTAGAAGGCAGATATTAAAATTTGGGGAATTCACGGTCATCTCTAACCTAAATGGCTGATTGTGGACATGGGAAAATATGTCCAATTTGAGAGCTATCAAGAAGACTAAAGCAATAGGATTTGGGGGCTATACATTAGTTATTTATTGCTGCATAACAAATTACAACCAACTTAGCAAATATAATATTCACCGCACAGTTACTGTGGGTCAGGAATTCAGGCATGGCTTAGCTGGATCCTGTGCTTCATGGTCTCTCCCAAGATTGCAATCAAAGTGTTGACCATGACTAGGGTCTCATCTGAAAACTCAGCTGGGAAAGGGTCTGCTTCACTGCTCACATGGATATTGACAAGACTCAGTTACTTGGGTCTCTCCCACATGGCAGCTTGTTTCCCTGAGGCCAGTAAGGAAGAGAGTTTACTAGCAAGATGGAAGTCACAGTCTTACATAACCTAATCAGGGACTTGGCATCCAAACTTTTGGTTAGAAGCAAGTTATCAGGCCAGTTCACACAGAAGGGGCGTAGGTTCCAGGGATTACACAAGAACCTGAATACCAAGGAAGAAGGGATTATTGGAGGTCATCTTTGAGTCTGCTGAGATCTGTGAGTTGGGATGAGTAAGATGGTGGATGCCTGTACAATTGTGAATTTTGAGGCAGTGGTTGTTTTTGCCAGGAGTACCTGTGGCACACCCAAGTAGAACTGAGGAAAACTTGCTGGGATCTAGGGTTCTGATGCTTAGTATAACCATCTGGCTAAGAGTAGGACTTACTGACTTCTCAATGGGTCATCAAAGCTTTGACAGTGGATGAGATGACCCAGGCAGGGGAGTAATTAAACAAAACCTTAAACCATGTTGAGTGCCACAGCATTAAAGTCATGGAAGATAGTGTTTTAAGGAAGGGCCTATTGAATATGAATCTCCAGAGATAAGGTCTGGTCATCAGTATTTTCTTAAAGAACGACAGGAGATTCTGATATGCAGCAGGTTTGAAACTACTGAAATGTATTCATTTTTAAAAAGACTTAACTTATAGCCACCTATGCTTCAATAGTGGTTATCTCCAGGAAAGATTACAGATTACAGATATTTTCTGTATTCTCTTCTTTATTTTCTCCTTTCAACTTGCTGGTATTTTCCTGTACCCTGAACATATTTCTTTTATAAAAGGAAATCAAGTTGTTCTTTATAAAAAGAATTCTTCCACCACCAAATAGGATTTACCTAAGGAGTTCAATAAAAGGAATTTTATTAATATAATACATCACATTAATAGAATAAAAAGCATATGAAAAACTCAAAATATACCCATTTTTCACCTATGCTAAGATTCTCATTTTAGCAATAACACTCAATGCTCATAATGTGATCACTGAGAAAGGAACTATCATTTACTACAGTTGGAATATAAGTTGGTATGCCCTTACTATAAAGCAACTTGGTAGTGGGTATCAATACCCACAAAATTATTTATATTCTTGGACTTAATTCCAGTTCCAGGAACTTATCCTAAGCAAATAACCAGAGATATAAATTTATATACAATTAATTCATTCATATTGACAGTGAAAAAATAGAAATAGCAGTCAGATAATTGGTAAAGGCTAAAGATTAAACAAATGGTTCATCTATATATGACCCTAATGTTCTTTGACTTCATCCAGATGTATTCATATATATCATGTTTATTATAATATTGTGTACTGTAATTACTATATATTATAACACTGTATAACTATATATGTTATATACTGTAACACATTTACTATAATACTCCACTCTATAGGCCCCAATGGTTTATTATCAGCAAGTCGAGACTTTTCTAGGAGTCTTTCCCCCAACTGTCCTCTCTTGATTCTGGGGTGTACAAGAAAGACCAGGGAAGGACATAATTGAGCTCCACAGCCCCTCTGCTCCTCATCTTGCTATCATATGCTCTAGCAGCAGCTCTTATGTTGTTGTCTTCACCTTTGCCAGCCTCCACAGGAACCCATGGTGTTGATCTCTGGCCAAGAAAAGAACTCCTTTCACTTCCTTGAAAAGCTGTGTCAAGACCTTTACCACAGCAGAGTTCATGGGCCTCCATAGACACGATTCTTTCCTGGACATCAGAACACGTGGTTGCTCAAGAGGCTCGGGTTTGGATCCCACCAAGGTACAGTACCTGGAACCATTGCTCTCTCTGATTTCCAGCCACTGCACTCTGCCCAACCACCAAATATGCCATCCCCCAAGGATACCAACCCATTCTACAGGGTTGCACACACCTAACTTCACTGATGGGCCTGTGTTGATGATTAAACTGTGTATCTAGCTTGGACATGTTCTTGGTCTTGGTTGACATTCTGTACAGTGGGTATGGACCCATTGCAAATAAGATCTCTTCAAGATGTTTCTGCAGTCAACGGGTGACCCATCTCAATAAGGTTGGGCACTAATTCCGATTACTGGAGTCCTTTATAAACAGGGTGAAAGTCAGACAGAGAGCAGTTACAGGGAGCAGCCAGAAGCCAGAAGTCAACAGAACCCAGAGGAGATGAGAGAAGACACATGCATTGCGATGTGACAGAAAAGCCAAGGACCAAGGATTGTGGCAGCCAGGTCCAGAAAGCCACAATCTTCTGGAAGAAAGCATCACCTTGCTGATGCTGTGATTTTGGACTTCTAGTGGAAAAATCATGAACTAATACATTTCCATTTTTTAAGCCAACCCATTGCCTGATATCTGTTTTAGCAACCACGACTTAAAACAGCCCAGTTCTGGTTTCCTTGACACACAACTCAAGGACGTAGCCGAAAATCCTGTTCAACATCTCCAGTTGTTCATGACTATAACAAGTCCCCTCACATGTCTGTCACCTATGGAGCTTGCTCTTTTCAGAGGACACAGAGAATCTCTATGGAAAATAGTCTCTTTCTCAGCAAGCCAGTCCCATCTTCCCACTCACTGCCTTTTGAATCAGATTTTCAAAACTGGGTTCCTCTATTCTACATGAAAAACACCTTTCACAGCCATATGTATATATTTCTAAAAATAAAAATAAAAATTTAGTTGTAAATAGCTTCTCTGGGGTATATAACTACCTGAACCTCTATCATACACCACTAAGGGCAAATAAACAAGAGAATATTTATTCATCTTTTAACTAATATTATTTCAACATGATATATTTTAAGAGCTACTAAAATTAACAGTAGTACAGGAGAAAGAGGTGAACAAAAATAATTGTAACATAATACTATACAAAGTATGGAAGAAGTGGTACAAATAATTAAATGAGAGTTCACTGATGGAAAATGGAATTGCCATGAAATGGTAAGAAAAAGCTTAATGGGGAACCCAGAGTTAAAATAAGTGCAAATAGTAACATTTTAAGAGTAGGCTGTGAGGAAGTTGGAGTTTAATTTGTTGCTTTTTTTAGTAAGTAACCTAAAGACTTATGCATTATATTTTGTAAATGTTAGTTCTGGGTTTTTTAGTCAGAACTCTTTTGGTTACAAATTTTCTAAATCCAGCTTGTATTTTTTGACTTAGGAAAAAAAAGGAATGTATTAATTTTTTGGAAAAAACACTAGAGACATCTCAGATGATCACAGGAAGGGTTAAGGATAGAATCATATTATGATTTGTTACCAAGTAACCATCCCCTATAGGTTGAATTGTACCACTACCACCACTACCCCCAATGATATGTGAGATCATATTGAATTAAGATGAGCCATAATCCCATCTGACTGGTGTCCTTCTATGAACAAGGTCACGTGAAGATGGAAGCAGAGATTGAGGTGATAGAGTTATAAGCCAAGGAACACCAAGGATTTCTAGAAAACACCAGATGATACAAGAGGCAAGCAAGAATTCTTCCCTAGAATCATCAGAGGGATCATGGCCTGCCAACACCTTGATTTTGGACTTCTAGCTTCCAGAACTGTGACATAAATTTCTGTTGTTTTTAGGGTCCTAGTTGGTGGTACTTTGTTACAGCAGTTCTAGGAAACTAAAAACATTCTTAAACCAATTAACTGAAGTTGGACAGTGTGGACCTGTTTTCTGTTTGTTTGTCTTTAATATGGTAGCTTCTAGGGATTGATAAGGTTGAAATCAGGAAGACACAGTTTATAAAAGGAGAGAGCTATTACACATCAATGTTCATAGTGGCATCATCCACAATTGCCAAAAGATGGAAACAACCCAAGTGTCCATCAACTAATGAATGGATAAACATACACTTATGATGGAGTAGCATGCTGCTGTAAGAAGTAAAATTGGAACACATGGTAACATGGATGAACCCTGAAGACATTATGCTAAGTCAGACACAAAATATAAGTCAGACACAAAAGGACAAATATTGTATGGTTTCACTAAATACTAAGAATAAATACAAGGATTTAAAACCTAGAACATAGGTGACTAAGAGATAAAATGAGGGCTGAGAAGGGATACTGATGCTTAATGTATACAGAAGTTTTAATTAGCTTGACTATAAAAATGTGAGAATGAATAGAGTGGATGGTAACATGTTATACTGAGTATAAATAACACAGCTGGTTTATAATGGGATTGTGGATGAAAGGTGTAGTCTAGAAAATAAATGTCAGTTGAAAAAAAGCTAAAGAATAATCAAAGGATTGAATAACATACTAAACTCAGAGGTGATGAGAATTGTGATTAATAGCACAGATACAAGAGGGTTCTTCTATGAACCAGAACAAATGTACATCACTTTTACAAGGTGGTAAGACTATGGAAATGCATGGGAAAAATACAATTAATGTAACCTATGAACTATAGTTTACATCAATATTGAAATATTCTTACATCAATGTCAAAGAAGTACTGTGTTAATAATAGAAAGGTGTGGGGAAAATATACCAAATGTGCACTATAGACCATAGTTAGTGGTAATAGTTTGATGATGTTATCTCATAATCTGTAATAAATACTCCATAATAATGTAATGTGTTGGTGGAGGGGTGTTATATGGGAATTCTGCACATTTGCATGATTGTTTTTGTAAGTTCACAACTTCTCTAATTAAAAAAAGAGGATTAAATTGCAAAAAGAAAAGAAGGAGGATATGGAACAGATAAAATCATAAAGTCCTACATGCTCAGTTGTGTAATATTTTAGTTTTTTATCTTATAAGAAAGACTCCTGCCTGAGAATTAGTCAATATCACCTATAAATGTCCAGACAGCCATCTACTTGTTTCTATTTCAAGTTTCCATATACTACTAAGACAGGTGGAAGAACATGCACTTTAAGGGGGTAAAAACCCAGCTCTAGGCATTCCTGATGATCTTAACACTGAAAGTACTGAGATCCCACATACAAATTTCTCAAGGAACACCAAAAATATAGGCTTAATGTGAACTACTTCATGCAAAAACCCTTAACAGTCATGCCTCCTGTTATTTCTCCAATTCTATAATCAAGTTGTGAAAAATGCCAGCTTCACACTGACCTCTTCACTTGATGCCTGTTTATGTTAAGCAAAATTTTATTTAGCATCCACTTCACGTGGTTACATCTACAGGCAACTTCCCTGGCTCTAGAGTTTCCTTGCTCCCTAGATCTGAACTCAGTGAGAAAGACTGAGTTATATGAGAAGGGGGAGGGTCCTCTTCAGTTTCGGATCCCCACAAAACAGTTTGTATGCCTTTATATATTCACTTTCACACAGTAAAAGGACCATTAAAATGTATATTTATTAGGAAACAGCAAGCTTTACTCTGATGAGTATCAGCACATTGCATAGGAATATTCATGGTCATTATAGCACTCCCCTGAGTTTTCCTGAAATAACTGAGGTTTCAGGAGCTTAGCACACTAGCACCACCACCAACTTCCCAAGTGTTCACCGAGGTCTCCAAATAGAGTTGCCAGATTTAGCAAATAGAAGTACAGCACATCCAGTCAAATCTGAATTTCAGATAAACAGCAAATAATTATTTAGAAGTATATCCCATGCAATATTTGAGACATACTTCTACTTAAAAAAAAAATCCATTGTTTACCTGAAATTCAACTTTATCTGGGTTTCCTCTATTTTATCTGGCATACCTATCCTTCAAGGTCTCTTTGGTATTGCTCTTAAAACTTTTTCCTGGGAAGCGGACTTGGTCCAGTGGTTAGGCATCCATCTACCACATGGGAGGTCCGAAGTTCAAACCCCGGGGTCTCCTTGACCCATGTGGAGCTGGCCCATGCGCAGTGTTGATGCACACAAGGAGTTCCGAGCCACGCAGGGGTGTCCCCCGCGTAGGGGAGCCCCACACGCAAGGAGTGTGCCCCATAAGGGGAGCAGCCCAGTGTGAAAGAAAGTGCAGCCTGCCTAGGAATGGCGCTGCCCACACAGAGAGCTGACACGACAAGATGATGCAACAAAAAGAAACACAGATTCCGGTGCCACTGACAACAACAGAAACGGACAAAGAAGACGCAGCAAAACACACAGAGAACAGACAACCGGGGTGGGGGTGGAAGGGGAGAGAAATAAATAAATAAATCTTTAAAAAAAAAAACAAAACATGTAACTTATTAAAAACAAAAAACTTTTTCCTAAGAGTTTTCTGTTTAAACAACTTCTATAATTAAATTGCACCAAGCTTTTCATCCAAATTCTATAACTTTTTACTTCCTCCATTTTGTTGTCACCAAACTGAAATCAGAAAAGAGCCAAGGGATGATAGAAAGAGAGAAAAGAGGAAATAAATAAATACATTTATTTTTTCTTTCAAATAATTTCTTCCCCTCCCCCCATGCCATTTTACCCCTGAAATAGAGTGTTGACAGTGTTGCCAATGATTCCTTGGGGTAAAATTTTTATAGACAGTTTACCCAGCCCAATGGTTACCTCTGCAGAAGCATGCCATTTTATTTCCTAAGATACCTAAGAGAGCACACCAGCTACTCCAAATAGGCCTTGTCAGGATGCTTGAGGCCCAGTGCAGAGAAATGCTACTGTCAGAGCAGTTCTCTGTCCATACATCATAAGTATGTGCATATCCTAGCAATAGACCTGCCACAAGGTAAGGAGGGGGCTATACATCACCTCTCAACATCTAGAATTTGTATTTAAGCTTACTCTTGCACTGACAGGTCTGGGAGATCCTTGTATTAAACACGAATCATAAAATACTTGAAGAATGAACACAAAAACTATAACTCTTCCTTCAACTCAAGCCTCTACTGTCCCTCAGAATTTTTACTAGTTTTTGTTGGATACAAAGTGGGAGGGTAGGTAGAAGGCTACATTTAGCCAAGAAAAAGAACATGATTCTAGAAAGGGGGGACAAAAGCAGTTCACCAATGACCTTAGCAAACAGAGTTTAAAAACACCCCCCCAGGTTGCATTTGCTAGATGGCTACAAACCCAGTTGCTAGGGCACCCACATGGGACTCTGAAGGCTGATAAGTGAAGGGACTGAACCAAGCATTTATACTGCTATTCCTGTACTTGATGATGGCACTCCCTCTATTTCAGGGTAATGAAACAGTTGATGAGGGAAATTTCTTTATGGAAAAATTTCCACTAATTAATGCAGAAAGACTATTAGAACTTGAAAATCACCCTTTGGAAACCCCTAAGTAAAATAATGGATCTAAACAGCAATCATCAAAGGAAGGGAAATTTTATAATGGAGGGAAAAGTCTGACACACCTGAACCCACACATAGCTTTTAGCATATTTTTAAATGGAACAACCAGACCTTATGGCCTCACGACTCAAGGCAATAGGAAGTATGGAATACTACCCAGCAGAGTCTTACCTAAAAAACTGAACTTGAATCTAATCAGACCTCTAGGTCATTATATTATCCTCTCTACTTTTGTGTATGTTTGAAAATTCCCATTAAAATTAAAAAAAAAAAAGGGTGTTTAGAATGTTCTTGAAACCTTTTGCTTCAGACATTGCAGCAAATCCTTCTAAGATGCATTATTAGTTCCCTTTCCAACCGAAGTATAGTCAGCATCCTGAACACACCTGCGTCTTTCTTTGATGCCTGAGGTCATCATTTAAGGCTTAATATGATAAACTTCAAATAGGAGTTTCCATAGCTACTGATTTAAATCAGATAAAGGAGACTGAACTGAATCTATACTAATCCGAGAATACTCATTCAACAATCATAAATAGCTTTCAGAATCTTCCATGTACTAGCTATTGCCACCATCTATTTTCTTCATATTTGACCTTTATCTGATGAAATTTTTAAAAATATTCAAAACCACAGTAAGCAGGAGTGGGAATTAGGACTAGTAAAGTATTCTGGTTAATTGGGTTCTGGTTATATGAGGTTTGCCATATACAAAAGAACACAAGTTGGGGATGAGGGTGCTTGGGCAAGATAAGATTCTGTAAGGCATGCTACTTACCCATTCTTCCCTTTCTGCTCTTGACTGAAATGGGTCCAGCTGCCTATATGTAAAAAAAAAATAGGCAAGATTAACTTGAGACTTTATTAGGACAACAAGACCATTTGAGAACAATTGAACTTTATTCAAACACAAATATACAGAAAAGACAGCAGGTTTCTAAAAGAAACATCTGTTGCTCCTCACAAAATAATAGCAGAAAACCCTTAGCCTTTGAGGGCAGGGGACTGTGTCCTCTGACAGGACCCGCGTCGCTCTCTCTCCCCCCTCCCTCACCATCCTATTTTTATTCCCCACTGGTCTGCAGTAGTGTGACTGCATTTTCCATCATTGCCCTTTTGTTAAATCTCTCTTAAGGCTTTTGATCGGAGTTCACTCTATGCACCCTCATTATCTATTATATCGCTGAGTATACTTTGCTTCCTTCTAATATGCTCTATAACATGCTGGCTGTCTACCTTCTGTGTAAACTCCTGGAATACATTGTTTGTCACTCAGTTCGTGATGTGTTGTGACTTATTGCCTGTCTAGTCTCTGAGCTCTTGGTGAGCTGCGTTCTGTATTTTCTCTCTGCCGGTGGCGAAGGAAGGAGAGGGTTTTGTTTGTTTGCTGCTTGTTGTTATTTTTGTTTTTATTTTATATTTCCAGGAAGGGTAACTCCCTGATTGGTGACCTTTCTGAAAACAGACTTTTTTTCTTCCTGAGTTTGTTTCTGATCCAATGCCACTCCTCTTGGATATGCCCCATCTCCCCTCTGGTTGCCCTTGAGCAGAAGGATGCATTTCTCATCGTGCCATACACAATACACAAGTAGACTACAATGGAGCCTTCCTGTGGTTGGTTTTACTTTTTCAAATCCACAGACAAATTACGGAATCTTTGCTTATGGGTAGAAGTAGAGATCAAGGCTCTAAGAAAGGAAAGGCAACTCTACAAAACCCAGAGCCGGGTTCAATAGAAAAGAATTCCTGTCACCGTGATTCTTGCCCTTTTCTGATAAGAGTGAAATAAAGCTCTCCTGCATTTTTCTCCCTTACGTACTCCCTTTTCCCCTCTGCTCTCCAACCCCATTTCCTAGACACAATAAAACTAGAAGATTAGGATCACTAAGCATCTGCTACTCAGGAAGTATAATAGGTAGAAGCCTCAAATTAAAGGCCTGTGAAAAAATGACATTGCCTAAAAAGGATATGGTAAATTCAGAGAGGGAAGAGATCTAAGTGCTAACTGGAAGCTACGGAGAAACAAGGGTGAACAAGTCCATGGGACTAATCCAAGAAATGATAAAAAAGAAAATAATTATTGTGGAGATAGAAGAGGACCAGTCTATGAAAAAGAAGAAAGAGCCAGGGAACAAAGAAATTTGTCCAGAATTTGGGACTATCAAGAGCCAACAATACTGAGGGAAAGAGACGGGAGCTGAGAGGCTAGAGAAGTAAATGGAAAATCACCTGAACACAGACCCAGAGAAAGTTACCTCCCCCTAATGATCCATGTTTCAGACTAGAGGAATAAACGACATTCAGAAGAAATCAAATATAGTTCTCTTCCAGATGACAAAAGGGAGGTGAAAGAAAATAGTTCAACTTGGAATTTAAGGGAAGAAGCAGGGTGAACTAACTAGCAGAAGGATCATAACTGAAGGGGACAGAACCTAAAAGATAGGCCATTGCCCAAAAAGCTCAATCTGTCCTATTACCAGCTCAGCAGGGAAGGGACTTAAAGTTCTAAACTCGAGTGAGGTGCACTGAATTGAGGCAGCTAGGTCTGTGGGAAGCCCCCAGACCATCTCACTCCAGGAGTCTTCAGTTCTGCATCCAAGCTGTTAGGATGAAGTAGGGAGTGGGGAGGTACCACCGGGATGGAGGGAAGCAGACAGAGTAGAAAAGATTGGCACTGGGAAATCTATTTTGGAGGGGGAAAAATCTATTTCCAGCCTTCATAAAGAGGAGTCTCAGGTTACCCAGTACTAAAATCTGTTTAAATGTAGACTTCAGGGCCAATATGCCTTTAAAAATAGTTACCTACCACCTTCAAGGCATCAGCTGTGAAGTAGGAATCAAAAGAAAATAACCAAGAAGGTGATATGGAAAGAATGGACCAGAAGAGGCATTTATTTCAAAGTTGGAATAATAGTAGACAGGGAGTACAAACAATACTAGATTCCTGACACTCATAATGATCTAAATACAGATTCTATTCATGTACTCAGGTATCCATGCATCCAACGAACAAGCATGCTGAACATCTACTATGTGCCAAGATTTATATCAGATGGTGAGAATACAAAGGTACAAGATGTGATGTCTGATCATGAACAGTACAGTATAACGTAAGTACAAATTAGATTGAAGCCCAAGGTACCATGAGAGCCCAGGGATGAAAACACTTAACCTCCAGATGGTAAAGGCAGAGGGAGGCATTCCAGTCAGAGGGAACAGCATGTGCAAAGACAAGGGCAAGTGAAACAGCATGGCATGTTTGTGGAGGGGCAGGGAGGTCTCTGTGGCTAAAGTCCAGGTTGCATGGGAGAAGCAACCTGATCAGGTAAGAGCCAGCTTTCTCAATCTCAGCACTACTGATACCTTGAACTATAAAATTATTTATTGTGGGTCCCATCCATGAGCATTGTAGGAGGTTTAGCAGCACCCCTGGCCTCTACCAACTAGATGCCAATGTCATCTTTCCCCACCCCTGGTAGCAACAAACAAAAGGATTAGAGAGGGATAAAGGGGTCCATTTATGAATGGCTTTGCATGGGATTTGGGATTTATCCTCCAGACAATAAAAATTATTGAAGAGATTGATAAGATCAGATATGTACTTCAGAAATATCACTTTTGTAAGGAGAGGGATCTGCAGAGGGACAAAGCTGGAGGAAGGAGATCAGTTAGGAGTAGGCTACTGCAATAGTCCAGGCAAAGGGGCCTGCAAGCTTGAACTAGGGCAGTGGCATTGGAAGCAGAGAAGAGAGGACAAAAGTGGGTGAGAGACAATAAAATGATATCATGTCCCCCTCCTGAGCCCCTAGGTCAAAATAATAACCAAAGAGCAAACAAACTAAATCTTAAAGTGATTATCACCGGTAAATAGATTCATGGTGTGGTGATAGAAAAATGAATACTTCATGAAGCTTTCCTGAGAAAACATTACTGCTTCTTCAAAAATCATTTCACATTAAAATTAATACATTCATTTATTTAGCAACAACACTATTAACTTCTAGGGCTACCAGAATATAGGAGAAACTATGTGTAAACATATGTAGGATTACTTGTGTAAAGCAAAACCACAAGACTTGCTGGGTTGGTGGCCTGTGAAATCTGAAGAGACCCCAATCTTCTGTCTCACACCACTGTTTCTTAACCCAATCCCAAGGATGAGGAAAAAAATAAAACTTCAGGCAAACAGCACTGCCTTGTTTAAGGAGAGGCTCTTTCTTGCATGAGCACAAGCACATTCTGTACTTGAACTTATATAGCACCATTTGTCCAATGATCTCAAAGTGTCAAGGCATTTCAGAAGCCAATTAATCGCATTTCCTCTTAGAGCACCTTCTGTGAGAAATATTAAATGCTCTTGCTGGGATGACTGTCTGATCGTGACACACAGACATACCACTTGCCATTACCTTGATTCCCACTTAGATCGGCAAAAGTAACGAGAGAAGGAGGGTAGTTCATGGCGCGATAGTCGACATACAGCCCTGCCCAATCCACACACCATTCCCGGCTCTCCTCCTAAACCTGGACTAAATCCCACATCCACCATCCTCTCCATCTCAGTTCAGCCTAACCCAAACTCAAAACCCTGTGTTTATAGAAATCGTCAGAGAAATTGAAATAAGAGTAAAATCACCGACCATCAGATAACCAGCATTGACTATCACTCTGATAGAAGACTAAAATTGGTTAAATTAAAATTTTTCTCCTTCAAAGTCTTTTTTTATTCCCCTACCTCTTCTATTTCATTTCCAACACTCAAGTAGCTGACTTATTAGCCAATCTCTCTGGAGACCGCTGGTCTTTCCAAGGAGACTGTTACAGAAAAAGCTTATCTGCCAGAACTACTATTACTGGAACACCTCAGGAGACAGAACATTTATAAACTTCCTGTCACCCAATGGTGTTCAGAAGCCATTCATTTTAACTTAATTTGCAGGACTGAAAGTCTCAAGCTCACTTGCTACATAAAAAGTGACTTTTTTAGCTATTGCCCATTATCATTTGCCTCCTGCCAATGGTACAAAGTTAAAGAGCATCACAGAGCTGGAAACCCTTCATTTGTAGTTAAACAATAGCTCCAAGATAGTTCTTATGTGGAAGGCAACCTTTTTCTCCCCTCAGAATCTAATAGTAATATCAATATAGCAAGCTACTACTTTTCTTAGGATGTTAATCTGGTGATGTACTATTTTAGGGTCAACGAATGTTTCATGGAAATCTTTTAAAAGTGTGGCTTAAGGATAATTTTTTCCTGCCACCTGGTCTTCCTATGTTTCATGCGATATTAGTTTGAGTTTATTTATGTGTAGAAAAACAAAATGCTTACCCCAGAAAATTCTCTAACTGCTTATATAAGAAATTATGCAATATTTTATGGTATGATAATAGGTAAACTAATCAAATAACCCACATGTCCTTCTCCCAGTAGAGAAAGCCAGCTTACAAGTAAATACAATCAATACTCACCCCATCTCTTAATATCCTTAATGGTATGTAACTTAGATTTCTAAAAAAATAAGCCAGTAATCTGGATACCTTTGACCAAGTTTAGCCTGTAGTCACTGCCATCCATCTGGAACCCGAGATGACAATTAAGATTTTAAGCTTGACATTCAGACTGTGAACTCTCTACCCATTGAACTAAGGATGAATTAAGATCATATATTTGGTATGAGATATAAGATCCCTCTCCATTAACTTTGAAACATTGAATATTCTCTTTGATCCTGCCAAATAAAATCACAGAATTTATATATTTATGTTGTATTCACTCTATTTCTTCCTTGAAACTTTTTTGGCAAGATCATCAATGGTCCCATTTTTATTAAATCAATCCACTGTATACTTTTAAGTCCTCACCTTAATTGGCCTCTCTAATCTTTTCTCTCCTTCTGTCCTCTCTTGTCAGGCTACTTTATGGAAGATTTCTTCAACTTTTTCTCTCATTCATTCTGGCAAATGTTTTATTTGAGCAATCATAACTCTGATTTCAAGTACTCATCTTGTTGTTTGTATGCATCATTTACATAGCATCTTGTTCTCTTTTTATAGATGCAATCAATATCTTCTAATATCTTCTCAGAACTCTGAGAACAGTAGAGTTGTAGTTATTATTTTTAAATTCTATTCTCTGAATCCTCTGTTTCTTCAGAGGTCAGTTTTTCATGACTACCTTTTCTTTCTCTTCCGTGTTGTGAATTTCCTCAAATAAAAAGTTGGCTAAAAGCTGAATTTGTTAACTGATAGGCTTCCCTCTAGAGTAACAGGTTAAGAGAGTGAAAGCAGCTTTATTTAGGGGGCATCTAAATGACAGAATGTGAATAGCTTAACTCCAGGTTGATAATACCCACACTAATAGCCCAAGTTCTCCCCAAATATTTGTTCATTTTCTTTAGAAAAGTACATTCTGTTTTGTTGCTGTTGTTGTTTTTGCTTGGGGAAAAATATTTGGTTGCTACTTCCTGAAGGAGTAAATAGACTATACTCCTTATATAAACAGTTCCTTACATAAATCTTCAATTCTCTGCTTTCTGCAAACTCTCATTCCCACCCTCTCAGGCATCTGTTGTTTCTGAGCTTGAAGTCTGGAGTATTTTTAGGATAACTTGAGGCAGGCTGTCTCCTTTCTCAGCTGCAACACTCTCTGCAAATGTTATGGCTGAGGTGTCTCCCCTCTGCTCCACCAATCTTCAATCTGCTTTCTAGAAGCAGAAACAGTACACTAATTCTATTTCCCTATGCCAATTGAAAGCATCAGTATTGCCTTTCTTCTAATCACTTGTGAGTCTGTTAAAATAGTGTGAAATTTTAAATCCACATAATAATACTAAATTCCTTGTAATATGTATTTTCTCATTTCAGAATCTATCAGCTGACGTATCTTCAATACTTTCCTAGAAATCATACATGTGATAATCTTTGAGTCCTTGTATATTTGATAATGTCTTCTGTTGCTTTCACAATTAATAAAAACTCAGATGAGTACTTCAGTCAAAACTTTTTCTCCCTTGAAAACTATTATTAATATTATCTAATATTTTATATTATAGAGCTTACTCTATTTTATCTGGTTTTTAATACTGTAGAGTTGAAATCTGAATTCAGCCTGATTTTTGGTCCTTAGGGTTTTGCATTAATGCTTTTATTTGTCTATAAGCTTTTGTCTTGGTTTCCTGGCTGCTGAAACAAATACCATACTCTGGGTTGATTTAACAACTGGATTGTAATGGCTCATGGTTTTGAAGTTAGAAGTCCAAAACCTAGGCATCAGCAAGACAGTGCTTTCTGCTTGAAGACAGTGGCATACTGGGTTGACTGCCAGTGATCCTGGAGACTTTGGCTTTTCTGTCACATGGCCATGTCCTCTCCTCTATCTTCCTGGTTCTATTGACTTCTAGCTTTTAGCTCCTCCCTGTGGCTTTTCCTCTTTTTTAAGCCTCTAGTAATAGAGTTAAGACCTATCCTGAGTCAGTGGGGTACATCTTCACTAAAGATAACGTCTTCAAATATCCTATTTACAATGGGTTCAAACCCACAGGAATGGAACTAAGATTTATGAATATGGTTTTTCTGGGATACATAATGCAATCTTCCACAAGATTCAAACATTTTTGCTAGGATAGTTCTGAAAGCAAGTCATGTTCTGTTTATTTTCCTTGTGAATTATTGAGTGCTATCAAATGCTGACAAATCTTTCTTCCATTTGGGAAAGATATTTTTCTTTATATCTTTTATTATTACTCTGATACTATTTGTGCTGACTTTATTTTCACAAATCCCAGTTACTCATGGTTTCACTATATATTCTTCGGCTTCCATATTGATCAACTTTGCTGTTATCATTTTCATCTCTTTGATCATTTCTTCTGCAATCTAAAGAAGCCTCTCGACCTTCCCTTCTTGGTAACTGATGCATTTTTCTGCAGTTTCAGTTCTGTGCTTTCTTCCTTCCAAAGAAGATTTCAAAGGCATTCTTCTGTTTCCTTTAGTTGGTCATTTTTCAAAGTATATATCCCATCTGCC
This sequence comes from Dasypus novemcinctus, assembly GCF_030445035.2. Classification (NCBI taxonomy): domain Eukaryota; kingdom Metazoa; phylum Chordata; class Mammalia; order Cingulata; family Dasypodidae; genus Dasypus; species Dasypus novemcinctus. Next base: position 81,084,965 of record NC_080684.1, on the reverse strand, counting down.
TCTTCAAGGCAAACTGCATCTTCTCTAAAGCTGCAGAAACTTTCCATAGACCCCATCTTGATTTTTTTGTGTTGGTTTGTTTGCTCAACCTTTATTGAAAAGAATTTTATTCAAGTCCTCTCATCTGATGAATAAATTGCAGTCATCTTAATCCTCTCCTACCTACCTCTATAAAAGTATCCTACATACAATATCAAGTGGATGCTAATAGAATCTCCCCCTCAGGTAAACATGGCAAAGGAGGTGATTATTTATACGCACACACATATACACATATATCTTTGTGATAGACTAGGTTTCATTTTCCAAGATGGCTGTAACAGTATCTACCCTCCTGTATGCCCTTCTTCAATGTAACCTTATGATTTCTGAATCAAGAAGTGGAATCTAATTCCCTTTCGCTTGAATTTGGGCTGACCTTAGTGATTCACATATATCAAGAGAGTGCAGCAAAAGTGAACACTTCACATTTCTTAAACTAGACTGTGTCCGAATAGGCTACATAGCTTCCACTAGCTAGACCTCTAGACGCTCTGTCTTGCAATCCAGTTGCTATGCTGAAAGAGGACCAAGCCACCTGGAGAGGCCATATGTAGGTATTCTGGTTGACACTTCCAGTTGGGCCCAGCCTTCAAGTCATTCCAGTCCAGGTGGCAGACATGAATGAGGAAGCCTCCAGATGATCCCAGACCCCAGCCATTTACAAGTCCCAGTCATTGAGGAGCAGAATTATTTATTCATAAGGGAGTGGGTGTAGCTCAGGGGTTGAGCACCTGCTTCAGATATACAAGGTCCCAGGTTCAATACCTGGTACCTCCTTAAAAATTAAAAAATTTAAAAACTAAAAAATTAAAAATTATTTATTCATAGGCTCCATGAACATAATTCAATGGCTGTTGTTTTAAGCCACTATGCTTTGAAGTCATTTGTGACACAGTCATAGATAACCAGAACAAGTCACCAATCAAATTTCTTATATGAATCAGTCATTTGTATAGCATAATTTTGATGGATGAGAAATCACTCCTTGGTCCTGCTGTTTGGTGTATTTTACTAAAATAATTTATTTCTATATGTATTTAATTAGAGTTTGAAAAAGAGTTTAAGGAAAGATAATGACCCCTGCTTTTACGGCCGTTCCTATTTCTACCCCTTTCTACTGGCTTCACATCCCAGGATGCACTGTTCCACTGTTTGTCTACTTCAACTGCCAGCCCTTTGCATGAGTGAGGAGGGATGAGAAGCTGGAAAGGACAAACTTACTTCAGAAAGTACTTCCCATGTGCGGCATAAGGGGTGTCAACTTGGCTTTTTCATTGGTATGGGCCTCCCAGGGCATGCAATGGCAGTGGAAGTCTCTTCCTCTCTGGACCTGCTAATGTGTTTAAAGATTACATAATGTATCCTCCATTATAGTTGTTTTACATATTGCATGAGTGAAAACAGCCTCCAGTACCTGACAAAAAATGTCAAGATGAGAATGGTGAATTTTCTTAAAGCAAGACCCCTCTACATATTGAGAAAATTATTTGCATTATTTAAAAAATGTAAGGCACCTGATGGAATGAGGTGTTTCCCCCTCAAGGACATAAATTTTGCCATACTAGATGGCCTGCATTGTAAACATAGCTTATCATTTGTTCTCTGACATGGTACTAATCCAAACACAATATAGCAGACAGTTACCGCAGCAGTATAATTCACTGTTGAACCATTGTACCTCTACACTCATAAATGTATTAAGCCTTCTGTGAACCTTTATTATTTTCAACCCAGACCATATCTTGAGACTAACTTGTTCCAAAAGTTTATGAGTCACTGTGTAAACTAATGTTGTTTTTTTCTATTTGTCCTAAATTTCTTCTTTTTCAAGCTTCAAAGAGTTCTCCCTGCCCATTCTCATCTTTGGAATTTGGAGAACACAGACATATTGATGCCCTTCATAGCTTCGTCCACTTTGATCATCTCCCCATGCAGCCTTCATCTCTGTGGGCTAAAAGTCTTAATCTTCCTAGTTTGACCTCATGTTTCAGCTCACATATTCCCTTAATTCTTTCTTCTGCCCTGCCCTGGCCCTTCTAAGACTCACATTTCTTTGTTAAGGGATACTAACCACTATTTCAAGAGCAGGTGTTCCCAGTCTTTTCTTTAACGCTCTCTGGGGGGCTAGTCAATCAAGCATGCTTGTATGTTTCCAGGGGGTAGGGGCAAACAGGAAGGGAGAAATATTTCAAAGTCAATGTCAGAGCATAGTTTAGAAATATTTTGTCACTCCAACCATGCAAGGGGAAATTACTCCCTGGACTCCTTCAGTATCTATTCAGACTTGAATGGCATGATTTCCAAAGCATGCAGGAACTACAGCAGTAGGCACTGTGGAGAAACAAAGAGCCTATTTTTATACACAATGTTCAGAGGTGGGGGGGGGGAGACAAAAACCAGAAAAACAGCCCTATATCTTGTACATGGGGTGAAAATAAAAATAGGATGACAACTTCATTTTGACATTTCAGTTCTTTGAAGCTGTTGTTTTTGTAGGACTGGGGAAAAAAAGTAAACAAATGGAACAGAAGGTGTTATACACAGAAGGAATGCAAACACAGTCTCATGGAATGTTAGCGTTTGGAGAACTCTAAGGTTCCCCCACAACAGGGGTTTCCACACACCCTTCTATAGACCATGCACGGGCTGCCGTTGTGAGATCCATCAAGAGAGCTTGTTAAAAAAAAAAAAAAAGCCCCTGGAGACTCTAACCTGGAACTAATTAGAATAAGCAAACTCATAGAATCAGAAACTAGAATACAGGTTACAGGAGGCTGAGTTGGGGGTAGGGAATGGGGAGAGTTAATGCTTAATTGGTACAGAGCTTCTGTTCAGGGTGATGAAAAAGTTTTCGTAATGAATGGTGGTGATGGCTGCACAACATTGTAAATGTAATTAACACTACTGAATTATATATTTGAATGTGGTTAAATTGAGAAATTTTAGGTCGTGTATAGGACACTAAAATAAAAAAATTTAAGAAAACCCATAGAACTATACAACACAAATAGTGAACCCTAATGCAAACCATGGACTTTAGTTAATAGTATAATTATGACAATATTGTTTTCTCAATTATAATAAAGGTACCAAACTGTGCAAATTAAAAATAGGGAAAAACAGTGTGTGAAAGGCATTTATGGGAACTCTGTATTTTCTTCATGACTTTTCTGTAAACTTACAACTTCTTAATAAAATTTTTTTAATTCCTGTGACCATAATATTCTAAGTATTAAATATTTCTTTTGGAAACAAAATAGATGCAATTTATAACCCAACCACACATGCAAAAATTAGCAAGGAAGACCATCTACTTCTAGCTTCACTAGAGGCTTACAACTTTTCAAGACACTAGAAAGCTAATTATAGATTATTTGTACCCCCAAGAAAATGAAAGACAGCCCAGTGTAGTAAAAAGAAGATCAGAAAAACTAGTTTAGTCCCCTGGCCCTGCAAAAACAGATAAACTGTCTATCCTTTGTGAGCTTCACTTTGCAAGTTTATGAAATGGGAATATTTATAATTCTAATATCTCACTAATAGTTAGCATTCATTTGGTGTGTAGCCTGTGCCAGGCACTGTGCTGAACTTCTGCAGATGTCATCTCACTGAATCTAATAACATGGTAGGTGTTATTCCCATTGTTGAGAGGTCAGCTGATGTGCCTGAGTTCCCACAGCTCGTGGATCCAGGATTTGAACCATGATATTTCTGACTCCATACTTGTTACACTAATTCCTAGACATGTGATCCTGGGTAAATTCCTTAATCTCTCTGAGACTGGGTTTCCTTCTTGGTAAAATTGCAGATAATAACAGTAACTATTATTGACTACCTCATATTAAATGAGGTAGTCAAGATAGAATACTTAGCACAGAGCCTGGCACAAAATAAGGGTTCAAAAACATTCACTGCCCTTCCTGTTATCACCACCACAGCCTCTGTTTTGTTTATTTTTTTTTTAATTCTCTCTCTCATGAAGGACATCATCATCTGTTCATTTGTCCAGTCCAAATACATGTAAATAATTCTTGATAACATCATTTCCTTCAATCTGCACATCTGCTTATCAATCCTAACAGTTCTCTACTTTCCTTATCACTGATACTCCACTACCACATGTGAAGGCCACTGTCCTTTCTCATATGTGTTATTTCAGTGGCCTACCTACCCTGCAAGTCATGCCCCAGTCCTCCTGTATGCAATCTCCACACTCCAACCAGAAGAATAAACTTCTGAAATAAAATCAGATGGTCCAACTCTCTTGCTCAAAATTGATGACAGCTCCATTTGTCCTTCAAGATAAAGACTAGGGCAGTGGACTTGGCCCAGTGGTTAGGGTGCCCGTCTACCACATGGGAGGTCCACGGTTCAAACCCCAGGCCTCCTTGACCCATGTGGAGCGCAGTGCTGATGCGCGCAAGGAGTGCCGTGGCACGCAGGGGTATCCCCCGCGTAGGGGAGCCCCACGTGCAAAGAGTGTGCCCCGTAAGGAGAGCCGCCCAGCGCGAAAGAAAGTGCAGCCTGCCCAGGAATGGTGCCGCACACATGGAGAGCTGACACAACAAGATGACGCAACAAAAAGAAACACAGATTCTCGTGCCGCTGACAACAATAGAAGCAGACAAAGAAGACGCAGCAAATAGACACAGAGAACAGACAACTGGGGTGGGGAGGATAGGGGGAAGAAATAAATAAATAAATAAATCTTAAAAAAAGATAAAGACTCAGCTCCACAATGTACAAGATCCAGCCCAATCTGCCCTGCTTCTCTCTTTAGTCCCCCCTCTCGCTATTTCTCTCCCATACATACCCCCCGCCCCAACACTGCATGTCTATCTTTTCTATCTTTGCTTTCCTAAATGGAATACTTCCAATTAAGAAGTATTTTCCTTTCAGACCAACATCAAACCCACTCCCAGACTCCATCTTTAATATCCAACCTGACTCTTTGTTAATATGTTTCCACTCCCCTGTGACATCACTTAGAGCTCATTCTACACATTTTCTTAACATAACCACCTCCTATCATGTCGCCTTGAAATTCACCCAGTAATTCCTTGAGTATTTTTGTTGAACCACCTAGTCTCCTTCCCTCAAATCTAGATTTTCTACAACCACTTGGTATGGTTGTCAAAATACTTTGGGGAGAGGGAGTTAATTCCCCAGTTGCTCTTGCAATGGCCTCTGACTGCAGCTTTAAGAGAGCACTTGATTTCCAGGATACTGACTCTCTTGCATGGAGTCATTCTACTCATCCCTTTAAGCTCTTTTCTCTCTTCTCCCTTCTTCCTTGGGCCCCTAACACCTTTTTTCATCTAATAACAACTAAATACCTCTAAATTCTGTCTTTCTAGTTGCTTAAGCCACAGTCCTTAGAGGCACCTCTGACTTCTCTTTCTTTTGCATTCAGCAACCCATGCTGACAGGAACCATGCTGACTCTTCCTTCACAGTATACACAGAAACTGACGAATGTCCACTGCCACCACCTGGTTCAGACGACCTTCATGCCTTTTCTGATTGCTGCAATCATCTCCAGACTTCTCTTCCTGCTTCCACTTTTACTCACTCTCCCCCATTCCCATAGTCTATTCCCAGCATAGAAGCCAGAGAGATCCTATTAAAACATGGGTCAGATGATGTCATTTCTCTGCTCAAAATCTATCAATGGCAGCCCATTTCACACTAGATAAAGGTCAAAGCCCTTACAGTGGCCTTGAAGGGCCTACACAATACGGTCACTTATCTCCTGTTCTCCTCCTAGCTTCCTCTGCTTCCTCTGCACTGGCTTCCTTGCTCCTCACCACACACACCAGTTACCTTGGGTAGTTTGCATTGGCTGTTCCCTCTGCCTGGGACGTTCTTCCCCTGACACTCCATGGCTCACTCCCTCACCTCCTTCAAATCTCAGATAGCACCTTCTTAATAAGGCCAACTTGGACAACCACCACCTTTCCCCAACCAGTAACTCCTAATTCCCCTTGCTTGATAGAACACATTATTTTCTGTAATGCTCCTCGTTTTACTACACACTACATAATTTCCTTTTTATCATGTTCATCATTTACCTGCTTTTCCTACTGTGGTGGTTTGAAGCTGCTGTATGTAACCCAGAAAAACATGTTCTTAAACTTAACCCATTTTGTGGGTGAGAACCCACTGTAAGGAAGACCTTTCCATGAGGCTAGTTCAATTAAGGTGTGGGCCAGCTCAATCAGGATGGGTCTTAAGTCCTGTTACTAGAGTCCTTTATGACAGAATGAAATTCAGACAGAGAAAAGAAAGTCCCAGGAAGCAAGAAGCTGAAATCAAGGGACCCCAGAAGGGAAGGGAGAGAGAGGTCAGGAGACACCACTACGAGCCTTGCGATGTGACAAGCTAAGGACCAAGGATTGCCAGCAGCCAGCCCCAGAGCTCCACAGTCTTCTGGGAGAAAGCATTGTCTTGATGATGCCTTGGTTTGGACTTTTTCTTAGCCTCCAAACCATAAGCAAATAAATACCTATTGCATAAGTTGAACCATTGCATAGTATTTGTTTGGGCAAGGAAGGAAATGAAACCACTTACTAAAATGCAAAATTCAAAGAGAATTTTTTTCTTATCTTTTCTGTTCACAGATATATTTCTATAATCTAAGATCTGTGCCTGATGCATACGAAGTACTCAATAAACATTTGATGAATGATCATTGAATAAATGCCTCCCTTTCTTGGTGACTTCTTTAGGAATAGGTAGAACCTGGGTGAGTATTGCTTTCTCTTTTGTATCTTTCTATCTCTAGCCTTGAATATCTTATTGTGCTATGAAAATTTGTTGGGTTTGTCCAAGAATATTTCACCATTTCATCTAAGGAAACTATCTCTTTTTCTAGTTAATCAGCCTGTCTCTCTTGGTTTTCATTCCTCCACTATTCCTGTTCAGTTAGCAAGACAGGCAGTTTTTTCCAGACTCCTCCAGGTCCTGCCTGACTTTTTACACAAACCTATTTCCTAGTGACAGAATATACCAAACACAGGCTTTTGAATTGCCATCCTGGCCTTTGGGTCTACAAAATCTCATAGAGTTGTTTCTCTACTGCAACCCAAGAATATGGAATAGTCCCTTTATTTTAAGGGTCTCTATGTTGAAAGGATCGTTCTCCATCTCTGCTACCTGGTGTGCATCACTGAACACCAGTGCTCTGTAAGGCATGGGGACCTTGGTTGCCCCTCAACAGTTTGAAGTCACTACCTGAAGTTCTGCCTGAGAAATAGGACAAATCCCTACGAGGAAGGAGAGCTGCTGAGCCAGGTGTGTCAAACTCCTTTCCCAGACTCATCACCAGGTGAGTCTGTTCTATGGAGAGGAGTGAGGGAGGGTGTGGCAAAGGCCAGGTGGGATGCCTAATGGATGTCCTTCCCCAGGGAGGAAACTTTAGGAATGGCAAGTAAGTGTTTTGACCTGTGCCACATAAAAGTAAAGGGGAAACAGAGGTGGCTATTTAGGCCCACACCCCTGCCTGCTGTACATTACTAGAGCCACTTCTGTTTTCCCTTTCGGCCGGTATATTTGTCATTATTCTTCAGGGTTGTCTTTTTACATGAACCACTAGTGACATCAGGGCAGGGAACACATCCATTTGAGTCACCACCCTAACTCCAAGGCCAAGCACACTGCCTGGCACATAGAGGTTGAGGCACCTTCACTAATATTTGTAAAAAAAAAAACAGTTGTTCAGATCAAATACATATCATTCTGACGAAAAGAAAATCACATTTACCTGACATATCTGGATCACTGAGGCTGAAGTACACAGTTTGATTGTTATTTTCTTATTTGGAGGCTTAAATTGGCCCAATATTTGTAGTAGGCCCCCCTTTGCTTTGTGTGTGGAGACAGCTGCACAGACTGTGAAACGGCAGGTGTTACAGTTCATAAAAAGAACCACTGAGTCCAATGAGGCAATGAATGTTTCCTCACTGATAATTGGATTGTTTCAAAATATTCCTAACTAACAATCTTAGCTTCATTCATGCAAGGAAAAACTATATTTACAACCATCCCAAATATGCCTCCCAAAAGTTCTGGCCATTTCTCCAAAGTGAAAACTCAGTTCCCTTTTCCAGGGAAGCATGTGCCCTTTTGAATCCTAAAATTGCATTACATCACGGCTCAGCATCGGACTGGTGATTTTAAATTTTTGAGTTGTGTTTTAGACTAAAATCTGTACTTTCAATGTTTAAAGAGTGTTTCAAAAGGAGTTTATGGGACGAAGTACACCCAGCTGTGCAATGAGACAAGCTGAGAGAGCCACTTACCTATTTTGAATAATAAAACATTTTAGAAGATACAAAGGTCAAAACGTTGATGAAAATAAAATGAAAATGTCAATTAACTATAAGGATTCTTCACCTAACACCTCAGGCATGTCATCTTATTTATGCAAATTTTTCAGGCAGCTGATTTGGTACTTTTTAAGACTTGCTTATTATAAAAATGAGTTCTAAAAGCACTCTATACTTTCCTGCCTTCTAAATATAGAGTATATGAATTCTCAAATGTTCCCTCTCTGCTGAGATCGTCTCTATGGCCTATTTAATAAGTCCGTGCCTCTTATAAACTGGAGGGGTAGGAGTGGAATCTTTTGTGGCCCAGGGTTGCCTCTAGGTCCCATTCTTTCCTTTCCTTACCTAAACGTCTTCAAAATGAGTTCAGCTCTCACCTCCACACCCTTCCCTCTTGTGACTTGCTTGACTTGCTGAAGGCTGGCTCTGTTCTCCCCAGTCTACTGTGCCAGCAAAAAAGTCCTTGGTTCTTGACCTCTCTGATTTAATCACAAGGCCTCCTAGCAACCCCTTCCGTCATTCCTTGGCAGCTACCCTCTCCCCATTGTCTTTCTATCAGTCTGACCATTTCTTCCCAGAGGTCTTCACTAAAGCCTTGGGTATCTTATTAGTTTCCTTGGTCAGCCGTATCAAAGCACTGCAAACCTGGTGGCTTAAAGCAATAGGAATTTATTCTCTCACAGCTCTCATGTCCAGAAATCAGAACTCAGGCTATCGGCAAGACATGTTACCCCATCCCTCTCCTTTAGAGTAGGATCTTCCTTGCCTTTTCCAGCTTTTGGTGGCTCCAGGTATTCCTTGGCTCCAATCTCTACCCCTGTCTTTGCATAGTCTTCACCTCCCCTTTTTGTGTCTTCTTTTCTTCTATCTCTTATTAAGACACTTATTGAATTTAGGGCCCATGTGGATAATCCAGGAGGGTTTTATCTTGAAATTATTAAATTAATCACATCTGCAAAGACTCTTTTACCAAATAAGATCACAGCCACAGGTTCCAGGGTTAGGATGTGGACATATCTTTTTGGGAGCCACCATTTAACCCACTACAGGTATTTCCAAGGTTGTGGCTTCAGCACTTTTCTCTTCTCACTTTACTGCCTTAGCAGAAGCAGTTCTATTCCTTCCTTCCCCACCTCCATCCTGGTGATTTCTTAACCTCTGTACCTCTGGCCTGAAATTTGATATGTACACCTACACCTGGATTTCTCTCACGTATCTCAAGTTTAATAGGACCCAAATGAAACTCATCGCCACCCCAAACCTCCTCTTCCCCCTGGAGTCCCCATCTCTAAAGTTGGAAGCCCGATGTCCCTATCTGAAATATCAGGTGTCATCAGTCTTCAAGTCTTCTAGAGATGTCTCCCATCCATTCTCTCTTCTTTATCCTTGCTGCCAATATCTTAATGCAGGCCCTAGCCTTTCTCCCAGAATTGTTGCAATAGCCTGTTAATTGATCTCTATGTCTCTCTAGCCTTGACATTTTTACATCTACACTCATGCTCCCAATAAAGCTTCTAAGGATCTAAGTTCGTTTATATCCCCCCTGCTTAAAATTTCTTCTCTGGCTCTCCAGGATCTACAGAATAAAGGCCAAGGTCATTAGTAGAGCAGCTCAGGTCCATCTTGGTTGGATCCCTATCTACCATCTTACCATTACTTGCCATCTATGCCCACCTCAAAATCTATCTTTCAGCAATTTATCGCTGCTTATAGCTTCCCAAATGCATGCAATCATTAAGAATTTGCTTCATGATACACATGAGAAACATCACATTTCTTTATTTTTCAAGATCAAATTACAACTGGCCCAGCCTTTCTTTGCCATGATTGATAAAAATCCAATCCAGTGATTACTGGCCCTTGATCCCCCCACTGAGTCCTCTGAGGATCCTGAGGCTCATGCAGGGAAGAGGCCCCTTCTCTACTCCCCCGGGCTGTCTTTGTTAGGACCATTTCTTCTATTACATCATACTTCTGTCAAGACTATCCACCAGCCATGGGCACTGCTTTTCCCACAGGGTAGAAATCAAAATGGCACATCCTTATATAGCATTTTCTATTTACCAGGCAGTTCTTAGTAATTTACTTATATTAGCTCACATATTCCTCAGAGCAGCTTTCTGAGGAAGGGACTAGTATTGCCAGTCCCATTTTATGGGTGGAGGAGCCAAGGTGCAGAGGTTAAGTGACCTTCCCAGGGTAAGTGGTGGAGCTGGGTTTTGATGCAGCCCGCCTTGCTCGGGAGTTCTCCCTCTTACTCTACACCCTCTCCTGGGGCAGCTCTCCCTTGCCTGCAGGATTAGCCACAGAGGAATCTGGTCATTGCTCCCAAGGCCCTTGGGCTTACTGATGGGCTCCTTACAAGCATTCATGCAACTCCTTCCTCAACATGTGATGCCTTCATAGCCCATACCTAAGGAAACCCCCAAATCCCTATTTCCTTCACAGGCTTTGAAAATCTAACTTACACCCCTTAGATCACTTCTTTTTTCAATTCAAGCACTTAGGATTGCTCTCCCTCCTCTAGGAAAAACTCTAGATGAATTCCTTGATAGCGCCTTGATAGCGCCAAGCTAGTATCTTCCCATGGCTACAAAGCCCTAAATGAGCTAGTATCTGGCTCTCTCTCCCCACCAGTCTCCCCTTACCCTTGGTAGTCCAATCCTGTAGCCTCCTGCTATTCCTTAACAGGCAAAACAAGTTTATATTTTCCACTCAGCTGTTTGCTCTGCCGGCAATTCTTCCCCCAAGACATAAAATACATGGCTGGCTGGGCTGCTCTTGGAGCACAGGGAGTGAGGGTGGGATTCTTGTTCCAATTCTCTGAGTCTACCATATCACCAAGAATAAAACAGAAATGAACAATTTAATAGATTACACTGCCTCAGAAATCTTGCTTCTCCTTCCACCTGAAATGCCTCCCTCCACCTCATCCACAAACCTGGGAAGCTCCTGTTCCTCTTTCAGATATTGCCCTTCTAAGAAGCCCTCCTTGCCTACCATTCCTTTTGTGAGCCTACATCTGTACCTTAAACATATTTCTATTGTTAAGCTTGCCACAACACATCATAATTTTATTTGTATTTTTTTAGTTTTTACAGTTGTGTCTCCTACTAGATTGGGTTCCTCCAGGAATAGGACCTGGATCTTATATAATGACTCCCCAGTCCCTAGCTGGAGGCACTGAAAATATAAAAAAGTACTCCATATTATCTGATGATTGACATGAACTGGTCCAAGAGCAACAGTGTAACCACCATCATCTTAGCACTTCTCTCCAAATTCACTGCTGCAAAACCCCTTCTTCCCTTTTCTCCTGTACCCACTTCCCCTAGCCCCATGGTCCACGCTACTGTCATTCTCCTGAATTAGTGCAGTGGCCTCCCTCCATCCTTGTTCCCATACAGTTTATTTGCAACTCAAGAGCCTGGATAATCTCCTATTAAAGTAAAACAGCGGCTGGTTCCAGGAAGATGGCATCAGAGTAGGCAGACAGGGCTCAATTCTCACAACAGACAGACAAGACAATAGTAGGATATGACAATGGAAAGTCAATGGATAAAATGGATAAAGTACTACCTTTTCAGCAATAACCTGTAATATTAATGGCTTGAACTCCCCAATCAAATGACAGAGACTGATAGAAGTGGTAAAAAGATTTTCTGTAAATCTTTGGAAAAGAATAGAAATGGTGACAGCACATCATACTGTTTGTAACTAGTAGTACTATTGTATGAGCATGACAGTGGTTGAAAGGACATGTATATTACTAGATGGAAAGCTAAAAAAATGTAATGTGGGAATGCACAACTAACTAGGTGATTATACCAAATACCATTGATTGTACACTTTGGATGTATTGTGCTTTATTAATATGCTTCAATAAAATTGATTTGTTAAAAATAATAAAAATAAAACAGATTGCATCACTCAAAACCCTCCAATAGTTTCCCGCTTCAATTGGCCTTTGAGATTCCATATTACCTGCTCCCTCTCCATTATTCTTCTACTTATCTGATCTCATCTCCTACGCCTCTACTCATCTAGACACACTGGCCTTCTCACCCCGTCTAAGTGCCTTGGTACTTCCTATTCCCTCTGCTTGGAAAGTACTCTCCCATATATCTGCATGGCTTTCTCCCTCACTGACTTCAGGTTTTTATGCAAATACCACCTTCTCACCTCGGCATTCCCTCATCGCCCTATTTAAAATTCCTTTTCTTTTTCTTCACAGCATTTTTCTCATTCTGTATGCTATATAACATATATATCATTCACTGTATAATTTTTTCATTTATCTTATTTATTGCCTGTCCCCTCTGAATAGAACGTAAGCTCTATAATGACCTGGGACACAGTAAACATTCAATAAATTGGTGTTGAATGACTAACATTTAGACCAAGGGATCCAACATCTCGTGTCATCTCTGCCTCTAATCAGACAAGTCATTCAACCTAAGTGGCCTCTGCTGCTTCAGTTATGAAATAAGATTGGGCCAGAGGATCCCTTAGTAGGAGATTTATAGTGCAATAAAGAAAGAAACGCTAAGCCTTTTTCATACCCACTTTTTGTCTTTTGTACTCTATAAGGAAAAAAATGTCAGTCAGGATCACAGTCTCAAAACATTTTTGGCCCATGGCAATTCCATAAAATCTTATATATATGGGTGTGATGAAGAAAATACCAATTATACATTTTCAAAGCCTCCTCTAAGAGAAGAATGACCTTGAGTATGTATGAATTGATTCAACAATGGAGCAAGTAAAATTGAGAGCAGCAAGAAAGAATCAATTAATTTACACTAGAAACTGTTCTTAGAAGAAGAAAATTGATCCAGAAGTGAGAGGAAGCAGGCCAGTGTCAGGGGGAAGGAAATGGGTGGTGTTTTGAAATAAAGTTTGGGATAAAGAGAAGAAAGACAATGTCTTTAAAGTGGATGGAAAAATTGTTCTTCAGTGGAAAATTCTTCATTGTCTAAAGCATACCTTTCTACATTATCGATTCTAAACTTTCATTGCTATTAAGCTATTTTACAATTCTGCAAACCGTAGATAACCAAGAGTAATGCAAAATTCTTCTTATCTATTGACAAATTCTATATGATAGAGGTTCAAGTGGCTTCCCTTTCTTATTGTGGAAAAATCCAGTTTTGCCCCCATTTGCACATTCATTTCAATATTACTGATATATAAATGTGTCTTGGGCTCTTCTTTGAGCTGATGGTAACATCTTACAGGTTTCCTCATTAATGAGCTAAATATGATCTTTAACATACATTCATTTTATATCTGTATGAGTCATGATTTTACCTTTTATTCAAAAAAAAATTCCTTAATGGAAGACTTAAATGCGTAAATATGAGAACTTTAAATATATGTATATATAGAGAGAACTTTAAATATATATATATGTTATATATATATATATAGTTTGCAATGTGATCAAGCGAATGTAGTTAAAACTTAGTTTTGTGTGTTTTTTAAAATATGCCACTGTGTTAAAAATGACAAGAAAATGACCAGGTAATATTTGGATAAATGGAGATGGGATAGTAGTCCAGGGATTTTAAGAACTTGAAACCCCCAACTGGTCTCATTACCTTCAGACTCTCCTTTTTCAATTTACCCGGCACAATTTTGCTAGACTAGTCTTCTAAAGGACGATCTTGATCATGTCAGTCCCTGGTGAAAAATTTTTCACACTTCTCCAAGACTTAATTGGTAAATCTCAAAGGCCTTCACCTGACATTCAGAGCAGACTGCAGAGTCTTAAGTACTCCCCAACTTCACCTGCCTCAACTTCTCAAACACTAGGAATCCTCTACTCCAACCATTTTCTTTCACAAGCCGTGGGTCTGTGCCTATCGGCCGTATATATGTCATCTCTTCCACACTTGTGGAAATCCCATCCATTCATTTCTCAAGGCTCCGACCACGTGGTCTTCTTTTCATGAAACCAGCTCAGAATAACTATTCTTCTCTGAACATATTGAACAACTTATCTTTCTCATTTCTCACGTACTGTCTCTGCACTTACATGTTTTTAAAACACATTTAGTTAGAGTGTAAACTACTGATGAGTATTCTATATTTTATATCTTATTTGTATTCCACATAGAACTTAGCCTAGCACTAGGCACAGTGATAAGAATCTATTGATTCTTATGCATAAGAATTAGACTCTGAGGGAAATTCAATCCTTTGCTACAATAATGACTTAATTCTTTGATAAGGACCCCTCCACACCCACACACACACATACACACCATGTGCGAACACACACATTCACACACACACACACATTCTCACACACACACTAGTGAGAGACGCATCACACATGTTCTTTACCAACACCAGATTTTGGAATCTTCCTCAAGTTTCTGCAGACATCTGTTTGCTCACATCCTCCAAGTGACAACCTGAAATGAATTCCAGAATTGTACCACATGCAGAAGTCCCCTACTTGGACACCACCCCCCCTTCCTGGGCTTCCTAGGAAGGGCTCCTCTGCTCTGCTCCCATTTTGGTCCTAAGTCCCAGGTGTCTCTGAGAGGGTGCCGTGTGTCCTCTTTCCTGCACTTTCTAAGCTCCCGCTCCACTCCATGCTCTCTGCTGATTCTTGGAGGTTCCACAATGACCAAGGGCAAAGCTCCTCCGCTTATGCAAATTTCCTGCTGGGGAGGCGCCAAACTCGCCTTAATCCATGCACTCAGCTAGAGCCTGGATGAGATATAATAATGAAGAAGACATTATCCTTGCCCTCCAGGTGCTTACAGGCTAATAATACCTATAGAACTAATTAACTTCTAAGGAAAAAAGAGACAGTATCATCTGTTGTCTCATTTTAGCTCACATTCAGGTTAGACAAAGCCACACGATTGCTTGTTGGCCTTTGTACACTAGTACCAAGGAGAAACCACTGCCAAATCAATACATTTTAATTGGAAGTGTTTATGAAACCCAGGAGAGTTTCCTAAATGTATTAATTGCTTCCCAAGGAAATATAAAATTCACAATTACCAAAACCTTGAAAATGAATCCAATGACAGCTCTAAGTGATTGCTTTGTAAACTGATGCTAAATACATGAATATAAAGCAATTGACCTTTTAAAAAGGAAAAAAAAAACAACAACCAAACTTTAAATGATCAGTGCACAGGAATTGTTTGTGTTAAGACTAACCAACTTACTGCAATTCATTTAAAGGAAAGTTCATCAACTGTATCATTAGTTTTAGAAAAGTTATTTCAACAAAAAAAGGTTAGATATGAATTAGTCTCTCCTTCTTCCAACACTCACAATATATTTGAACAGGTGAAAATTTCTCTATTAGCTCTGAATTTAGACTTTAAAAAGTAGTTAGAAGTGAAAATAGCAATTATCTGCATTCTAAAATTCTTTTTCATTTAAAGTTTCCACTGAATTGCATCAGAAAATATGCTGAAGGGCTGCTTCTCCATAAAATGCCACACAAGCAAAGCCTTAAAAACCTGACCTTACTTTCCCTAGAAAAGAGACATCTTTATTTGCATTGCCACTCACTCAAGAAACATTCTTGAGCACCTTCCATTTGTTCATCACCATTTTAGTTACCAGGAAAGAAAAACAGAAAGATCTAGGGCCCAGCTCTGGGAAGTGCACTGTCATAGGAGAATGGGGCATTTGCTTTATTGGCAGCACATACACTGGATTCTAAGTGGAGGGGAGGTGTAATCGGGAGACATGGGACTAGATAAGTAAGCATAGCCGAATAAAAATAATGATTACTGAGCACTTATCACATGCCAGGCAAAGTGACAGGTGTTTCAAATGGATTATTTTATTTGACCCCCGCAACAACCCTTTGAGGTAAACACTATTATTATGCCAGTTTCACAGATGAGGAAAGTGAGGCAGAGTAAGGTTAAGTTTCTAGCTCATAACCAGTTCAGAGCTGGTTAAATGGCTTTGCAACCAGGTGTTCTTTCTCTAGAATCCACAAACTAAACCACCTTTCCAATTATGAAGGATCTGTACACCAGACACAGGAGTTAACAAAGTATCTTTTTGGCAGAGGGAAACCACAGATGGACTCTGAGCAAGGGAACAGTACCATCAGATATAGGCAATAAAATGGCCCTTCTAGCAGCACTGAGGAAGGCAGCTTTTTCAGTTTTGTTGGTGTGTTTTAGAGTAAGCACAACATCGTGAAAGGGAAGGAGAACAGTAATGAAGAGAATGCCATTCTTAGTGAAAGACAAAACATGGTCCTGAGTTGGGCAGTAGCAGTGGTGATAGAGCAGAAGGAGCAGGCACAAAAGATCTTTTGCCGATGGACTAAGAAGACTTGTTGGGAAGCAGATGTGGCTCAGGAGACTGGGCTTCCGCTTACCACATGGGAGGCCACTGGCTCAGATCCTGGTGCCTCCTAAAGAAGACAGGAGGCTGGCACAATGGGCAGGTGTCACAAGCTGACACAACATGAGACACATGAAGAGGGAACATAATGAGAAATGAGTGACACAACAAAGCAGGGAGAAGAGGTTCCCAGTGTCTCCAAAAGAAGACAGTGAGTTGACTCAATGGGCAGGGGAGGCAAGATGATGCGACAAGATGATGCAACAAAAGATGTGGGGAGGAAAAACAATGAAAGACATAGCAAAAACAGGGAGCAGAGGTGGCTCAAGCAATCAGGTGTCTCCCTCCTACATCAGAGGTCCCAGGTTTGGCTCCTGGTGCCTCCTTAAAAAAAAAAAAAAAGAAACAAGGAAAATGAACAGACACAGCAAGCCCAAACAACAAGAGGGGTGGAGAGAAATAAATAAAAATGAAAAATTTTAAAAAAAAAGACTTGTTAATGCCCATGGGTATTGGGAATAGGATTGTTGTAAGTGGATAAGAGTCAAATATTAGAAAGCTAACAATTTTTTCACACTCTTGATGTTTTCCTTCCACATGAAAGGACACCAATTAATAAAATAATCTGACCTTTTACAGGGATTTATCTGTTTTATCTGATCATGAAATTTGGTAGAGAAACAGGATGAATGCAACCTAGACTTCTTCCCTCTCTCTTGGGGACAAGTGGGTCCTTGGAAAGCATACCATGTTCTCTGCAGGGAGCCAGGAGGCTTGAAGTTTTAGGAAATAATCTCCCCAAAACTGGTGGGTAAACAGTGGCAATTGAAGGTATGTAAACTGCAAGCCTTTGGTAGGGCCTGTGGTTTGAGGCCATTTGATCTCGGTGGCAAGTTGCTACTCAGAAGGTCCAAAAGGCTGGTTTTCACAGTTATGCCATTGGAAACTGCTGAGCTTGGACAAGAGGCCACATGTGGTTTTCCCATTGGCGGGCCGTCGCAGCCCATGGTGACTCTGTGCTCCAGCAGGTGGCTCTCTCTGGAGGCAGAATGGCATGTACAGGATGCCACCAAGAGCCTCTACCTCACCAAAGCAGGGAGAGAGCTTCAGCACAGACAGGCCATGGAGGGGTAGGCCATAAGGGGTGCAGAAAAATGATTTGTTCCTTTTAAACTGCAAAGCAGCTGAGCTCTATGCATACAGCTGAGCCTCTGGAGGTTCTGGGTTTAAATTATTAGTGCCAATTATAGATAAGTAGTACAACAAGGAAAAAGAAATAAAGAGGTTTAAAACATATTGGATAAGAAGGGGAAAAAATAACTCCAAGAAGATCCAATAACAGAAGTTGCCTCCATTGCCAATTTTTATACTTTGTCAGAGGGCAGCAGTTCCTCAAATAGCATGTCAAAGGAAAAAGACATGTGCTTAGATGGCCTCTTCCCCAGGTATGCTAAGTCCCACCAGTACCAAAATTAGCCAACCTATTGCTGGGATATTTCTCCTAATTGCATTTAAAGTCACAGGTTGTGGGTTTCAGAGAGCTGGAACACCAGCCAACAGGCCTCCTGGTGAAGCAAGACACTTTGTCCTTTTGGCCTTCCCCCAAATACCATTGTATTTCTGCTCTAGGCTGAAGCAACTCTTAAGTGCAATGTTCTGGGAATTCAATTTTGCCAGGGAGAGGGGATAATAGCTCAAAGGCTGATGTGTGGCTTACTTTCTAACCAAAGGTGAAGATGATCTTAAATGTTCTGTTAACTCTTTAGACTCTTTACAAGGGTAGGTCTTGGAGACTTGTGATTATATCAGAACAACTTCCAAGGATCAGGAGAATACCCTCATTCCCACCAGATTTCATGTGGATGACAGCACCTGAAAACCACCCAGGATCGAGGCTACCTCTCATGGAACTGATCAAAATAAGAAATTGAGGATTGAGTAAAGATTTTAATTGCCTTGGACTTGTAACTCGCCGAGTCAAGAGATCTTAGACTTGAATTCCTCTGGATTTCATTGTCTTTTGACTTTCATCTCTCCTAGACATTTTCCAGGGAATTGCTTCTCAGTTTAGAGGTAACTTCTGTAGTGTTGGGATTTTGTTTTTTGAAATGTCCTAATGCTGTCATCTAATCTCATGGCAGGACATGGACAATGTGCCATCACCATGTACAATGGAAAATAGAATAAGGGGTCAATAGCCTGGAAAGCAAGTGGGCTTGGACTTGAATTCAGCTAATGAGCTTGTCTAATCCATTTTAGGACCTTCAGGAGGCAAAATCTTCACTGTCCACCTGTGGCTCCAGGATGATCCCAATAGTTGTCATAGGAGGACCGGTCTCACGATGGCAGGAGCAGTAGTAGGACACACAGGTCTTCTCTCCCCTGAGTGGGACAGCCCCACCTCAGTTCACCAAATGGTTAAAGTTAGGAAGAGAACAAAAAGACAGTATTACTAGGGGATACATTTCCTCACTCCTGAGGTTTCCCTCTAAATGAAGGAAGGACCATTAACGAGTATAACACACCTGCCCTCTTTCTACCCCTTTAATGATTTGGCCTGAATCCCACCCAACACCAACTGTGTTAAAATCTTCTGCGAGTGAGTGAGGCCCAGGCCCAGGAACGTTTTTTAAAGCTCTCCAGGTGATTCTAGTGTGTAGGCAGTGCTGAGGACCAATGAACTAAGTGAGCTCTAAAGGTACTCTCCAACTCTTAAAAAATAAATAAGTAAACTGCTGGGATCCTGCCAGACAATAGAGGAAGTGGCTTGAAGGCCCTTGGGACATCCTTTCTAGCAGCCCTGAGACTGAAATGTGGAGTGTGCAATCAACCTTCTAATGGGAAAAAAATGCGTGCACTTCAGGCGTTGGTCCCAAAGCTTGCCTCTTAGAGCTCACCCACCGGGTCACTGGCACACAATCAATGGTAGGACTGTTCTAAACTGCGACGTGAGAGGGAAATAATCAGGAACTATCCAGCTATACCACAGCCTAATCACAATGGCTGATATTTCTAGGGCTGTGTTAATCAAGCCTTCATATAGACAGACCCTTATGGTCAGACCAATTCTAGAATGATTCGGCCTCCACGGCTGGAATCTTTTATAAACTGAAATTCCCTATTCAGCCTTCCCTCTCACCTAAGTACAGAATCCTTCCTAGTGGCAGCATCTGCTGTCTGCAGCAAACAGAGTTGATTACAGATTCTCTGAAAAGAATTTAAGTCCTCTCTCATGTTACTCTGGTAATAATAGTGCGATGGGAAGCAGTGACTCTTCTGTAAAAAAATAAAAACTTTGGCTAAACAGAGGGTGGAATAATAAAGGTAAAAGATATATTGTCATATAAAACATTAATATTTGTTGTAGTTTCATCTCTATCTTCAGTACTAAATATGGCCAGTAACCATACATGCACTGTCTCTTAGAGCTACGGAGCAGGTGTGCAGGTAACTGGTTACCAAGCAACGTATTGGCTGGGGATTAGAGCATACACTTGCATGAGCATAACTCTGAATAATGCAAACCTTGTTAAGTGATACATTTTTCATTATTCTAGTATCACATCAAGTTCCATACCACATTTTTTTTCCTCCTTTAATCTAGGGAACATATTCCTATTAAGAACCTTGAAGAAATCGTACCATCAGCTATTTCTTTTTTATTAGAAACAATGAAAGGAACAGATCCGTTATATATTATCCATCAAACTTGTTATCTACCTAAACATCTGTTCAGTTTTTGTTGCCGTGTTTAGAAAGAATAATTATCCAACAAACCTTATAAGAAATGAATTCCAATGGAGCAAATGAACTTTACTAACGACTTGCATTTATAGCTCCTCAAGGAAAAAGTTACCTATTCTCATAATCCTGTTTATTCTTTCAAAATGAAAAGGTCTTCCATGGTTATTTTAGAACTTACAGGGTTTTTAAAAACTAACTCTCAAAAGCCTTCTGATCCTTAATAAATATGATCAAAATGTATTTAAAATGCTTATAGCTCCTCCCTTACTAAGTATAGGGAATTTCCTCTATTCTTTACCTTTAGTTTCCTAAATATCAGTCTGCATTAAGAACTCTAAGGAACAACTAGAAAATTCTTTGTGTATAGGAAAAGCCTCTGATATTTGCAATGGCTTCAGTTTTACATTAAAAAAAAAACCAATAATCAATTAATTGTTTGGAGTGGGGGGTGGTGCAAAGTTGCCAGCAAAAATTAAAAATTAGACAAATATTCAAACGGGGTCCTTAATTGCCTCTTATTTTGTAAACTTTACACTAGAAGATTGTTTTATATGTATATTACCCCTATATATATATTCAATAGAACTGCTCAGTTTGTAAAAGGCAGCCTTGCAATTTTAAGTGACTTACCTACTCTAGAAAAGGCAACTCCGCATAGAAATGGTGTATGTGATTTTGATGTAAGAGAACAAAGTAAATACTCAATTTTTAAAAAATAATTTATCATATTGATATCTCACAAAACCAAACTCCATATTCTTTTTTTTACCTTGAGCATTAATATAGTACCCTCTTTGCTTTTGCTACAAAAACCTTAAAATATTGTTGTTAGCTATAGTTTATAAATTACATTAGTTATATTTTTCCTATGTATCACCACATTCTTAACACCTTGTAGTAAAAGATTTCTTTATTTGTTATTAACCACAATCCTCACCTACTGCCAAAATCACTTTTTTTTTACTAGAGAAGTTGCAGTTTTACAAAAAAAATCATGCATTAAAAAATATATAATTAATACCTTGCATTAGTATGTTATATTTGTTGCAATCAATGAAAAAAGTTTTATAATTGTACTATTAACTATAGACCATGGTTTATTTAAGATTTGTTTTAGTTCCTTAGTCTGTTCAAGCAAATACCATGAAATGGTTCATGTTGAGAATTTATTCATTCGTGGTTTGAGGCTGTGAAAAAGTAAAAATCAAGGCATCATGAAGGCAATATTTTCTCCCGAAAACTGTGGTGCTCTGGGGCTGGCTGTAGGCAATCCTTAGTCCTCAGTGCCTCTGTTAAAGGCAGTGCACATGGCAGCCTTTTCAGCTTTGGCTGCTCCTTCTGTGGCTCTCTGTCTGTCTGAATTTCACTCCACTTATACAGGACTCCAGGAATTGGATTAAGACCCATTCTGATGGAGGTGAGCCTCACTTTAACTGAACCAACCTCATTAAAAGGTCCTACTTACAATGGGGTCACACCCACAGGAATGTCTTTCTGAGGTACATACAGGTTCAAACCACCACAGGGTCCACTGTTTGTATTATTGTACAGGCCTATGGATTTTTCTTCAATTTTGAATTCTAGCAACATACATAGAACCTAATATTTCCCTTTTTAACCACATTCAAATATATATTTCAGAGTTGTTAACTACATTCACATTAATGTGTTACCATCACCAATATCCATTACCACAACTTTTCAATCATCCCCAAAAGAAACTGTACAACTTAAGCATTAACTCCCTTTCTCTACTCACACCCCAACTCCTGGTCACCTATATTCTAGTTTCTGACTCTATTATAAGTTTGCGTATTCCACTTATTTTATATCAGTGAGATGATACAATATTTGTCCCTTTGTTTCTGACTTATTTCACTCAACATGATGTCTTCAAGGCTCATCCATGATGCTGCATTATTCAGAACTTCACTCCTTTTCATGGCTGAAAAATATTCCACTGTGTGGATATATCAATTTTGTTTATCCATTCATTGGTTGATGGACATTTGGGTTGCTTCCATCTTTTGGCAATTGTGAATAATAGTGTTATGAACATCAGTGTTCAAACATCTTTTCAAGTCCCTTATTTCAATTCTTTGGGATATATACATGGAAGTAGAATTACCAGGTAATATGGTAATTCTATACTTAACTTTCTAAGTAACTACTAAACTGTCTGCCACAACAATGGCACCATTTCACATTTCTCCACATCCCTCTCCAACATTTACAATTTTCCTGTTTTTAAATAGTAGCCATCCTAGTAGATATGAAATCATATCTCATTATGGTTTTGATTTGCATTTCCTAATGAGTACTGATGTTCAGCATCTTTTCATGTGCCATTTGTATATCTTCTTTGAAGAAATGTCTATTCAAGTCTTTTGCCCACTTTTTAAATGGAGTTATTTCTCTTTGTTGTTGAGGATTTCTTTATAAGTTCTGAATATTAAATGCTTATCAACTACGTGTTTTTTAAATATTTTCTCCTACTGTGTAGGTTGTCACTTTTTTCTTAGGATGTACTGGGTTTTGAACCCAGGTCCTCATACATGCCAAGCAGGCACTCAACTACTGAGTTACAACCAATCCCCTGGGCTGTCATATTACTTTCATGATGAAGTCCTTTGATGTACAAAAGTTTCTCATTTTGATGAAGAACAATTATTTATTTTTTTCTTTGGTTGCTTGTGCATTGGGTGTAAAGTCTAAGAAATCAGTGCCTAACACAAGGACCTGAAGATACTTCCCTGTTTCCTTTTGGTGTTTTATAGTTCTGGTTCTTATATTTTGATCTTTGACCCATTTTAAATTAATTTTTGTATTTGTTGTGAGGGAGGGGTCCACCTTCATTGTTTTGCATAAGGATATCCTATAATCCCAGTTCCATTTGTTGAAAAAACTATTCTTTCCCAGTTGAGTGGATTTGGGACACTTGTCAAAAATCAGTTGGCAGCAGAGGAAATTTGGGCACAGTAGGAAGTAGGTGAGAAAGAAGGACAGAGACAGCCATGTGACAGAGTCAGAAACTGAGTTATGGATTGTCAGCAAACTATCGCTAAAACACTACAGGCTTTGGAGAAAGCATGGCCTGCTTACAGCTTGATTTTGGTCTTCCAGCCTCCAAAACTGTGAGCTCATAAACTCCTGTTGCTTAAGCCAACCAGTCAAAATTAATTAAATTAATTTTGTATAAGGTATTGGGGTTCTGTCTTTTTTTGGCTATGGATATCCAATTGTCTGGCACCACTTGTTAAAAAAGCTATTCTTCCTCCAATGAATTGTTTTTCACCTTTGTCAAAAATTAGTTGGGAAAGAAGTGGCTCAGGCAGTTGAGCAACCACCTCCCACATGGTTCAGATCCCAATGCCTCCTGAAAAACAAACACAAAGAACAAGCTAAAAAATTTAAAAACCAACTTAGGGAAGCTGATGTGGCTGAGTGGTTGAGCCCTAGCTTATCACATACAAGGTCCTGGGGTCAATCTCTGGCCCCCGTACCTCAACAAAAAAAATTATTTGAGCTTATTCATATTTGTGTGGGTCTATTTCTGGGTTTCCTAGTCTGTTCTATTGATCTTTGTGTCTATCGCTCCATGAATTCCACAAAGTCTGGATTTCACTGTAGCTATATAATAAGACTGGAAATCAGCTACACTGATTCTCTTTATTATTTTTCAAAATTGTTTCAGCTCTTCTAGCTCCTTAGCTTTCCATATAAATTTTAGAATCATTTTACCTGTATCTACCAAAACTCTTTCCGGGAATTTGTAGGCGTTGCATTAAACCTGTATATCAATTAGAGATAATTGATCTCTTCACTATGTCAAGGCTTCCAATCCATGAACAGGGAACATCACTCCATTTCTTTGTATTGTCTTTCATTTATTTCATCAACAGTTTGTAGCTCTCAACATATAAAACTCTGCCATGTAACTTTCAATTTACACCTAAGTATTTTGTTATTGTTTTTGAGTGATTATAAATGGTATTATAGTTATAATTTTGGTTTCCACATGTTCACTGCTACTATATAGAAATAAAATTGATTTGTTTCCATTGTAAAAAGAAATCAGTAGGTCACAAATACGAGGTTTTATTTCTGAATTCTCAGTTAAAGTCTATTGGTCTATATGTCTGTCCTTGTGCCAGTACCATGCTCTTTTGATTGCTATGGCTTTGTAATAAGTTTTAAGGTTGGGAAGTATGAGTCCTCCAACTTTGTTCTTTTTCAGAATGGCTTTGACTTTTTCAGGGCCCTAATGCTTCTTTATAAATTCCAGGATTGGCTTTTCCATTTCTGCAAAAAAGGCTGTTGGAATTTGATTGGAATTGTGTTAAAACTATAAATTGCTTTGTGCAGAATTGACATCTTAATGATATTTGGTCTTCTAGTCAATGAACGGGGAATGTCCTTCCACTATTTAGGGCTTCCTTAATTTCTTTTAGCAATGTTTTCCAGTTTTCTGTGTACAAGACTTTTACATGTTGCTTATATTTATTCCTTGATATGCAATACTTTTTAGTTGCTATTGTAAATGAATTTTTTTTTCATGATTTCTTCTTCAAACAGTTCCTTACTAATGTTTAGAAACACTACTGATTTTTTTGGCATTAGTCTCATACCCTGCCACTTTGCTGAATTCATTTATTAGTTCTAGTGGTTTTTTGTGAACCTCTCAGGATTTTCTGCATATAGGATCATGTCATCTGCAAATAGGGAATGTTTTAGTTCTTCCTTTTCCGTTTGGATGCCTTTTGTTTCTTTTTCATGTCTAATTGCTCTTGCTAGAACTTCCAGTACAATATGTAGCAACAGTGGTGACAATGGGTATTCTTGTCTTGTTCCTGATCTTACAGGGAAAGCTTTTAGTTTTTCACCTACTTAATATAGGATTTTAACTGTGGACTTTTATATATGCCCTTTTTCATGTAGAGAAAGTTTCTTTCTATTCCTAGTTTTCTAAGTGTATTTCTCTAGAAGCAGTGCTGGATTTTGTCTAATGCCTTTTCTGCATCAATTGAGAAGATTGTGTGGTGTTTTATTTTTTTTTTTATCCTTCACTTTGTTAATGTGATGTATTACATCATTTGATTTCATTAGATTGAACCAGCTTTGCACACCTGGGACAAATCCCACTGAACATGGTGTATAATTCTTTTAATGTGCTATTGGATTTGGTTCACTATTTTCTTGAGGATTTTTGCATCTATGTTTATGAGAGTTATTGGTCTGTCTTTCTTTTTCTTTTGGTATATTTATCTGGCTTTGGTATGAGGGTAAGATTGGCTTCATAGAATCAGCTGGGAAGTTTTCACTCTCCAATTTTTTTAAATAGTTTGAGCAGGAATGTTATAAACTTTTCTTGGAATGTTTAGTAAAATTCCCCTGTGAAACCATCAGGATGGGAGCTTTTCTTTGTTGTGTGGTTTATGATTATTGATTCAATCTTTTACTAGTTATTGGTTTGTTCAGACCTTCTATTACTTCTTAAATCAGTGTAGTTAGTTTGTGTATGTCTAAGAATTTGTCCATTTCTCCTAGGTTATTTAGTTTGTTGGCATCCAGTTGTTCATAATATCCTTTTATAATACATTTTATTTCTGTGGGGTTGGTAGTAATGCCCCCTTTTCATTTCGAGTTTAGTCATTTGTTTCCTCTGTCTTTTTCTTTTTCAGTCTAGTGGAAGGTTTGTCAATTTTATTAATTGTTACAAAGGGAGAAGCCAGTGAAAAATTTCCTAGGTTCTTTATTTTTCAGTGAAGATTCTGATATGTATATTCTTTCTAGAGAGATTTATGTATCGAATTTTATAAAGTACAAACCTTTTGATTTAGCAATGAAAATTTTAGGTATTTTCTCAAATGAAAATTTAAAGTGGTATAAAAAATTGTCAGACTGATTTTCAATACAACCTTATTTCTGTTAGGGAGAAAGAAGTTGGAAACAATGCCAATGTCCCAAAATAAATGTATCTGTCCAGTAGTCTACTATTGACTCTTTAAAATACTATAGATGAATAATTTTAGTTTTATGAATGAGAAGTAGCTTATGCTAAATTTGTATAGTATGAGCTAATTTTGGAAAAATAAATACATATTTATCAAGCTGTAAAAAAAAGTAACTTATGGTTTCATTGATTCTCTTTATTGTTTTTTTATGCTCTACTCCATTTACCTCTGCTCTAATCTTTCTTATTTCATTCCTTCTGCTTACTTTGGGTTTAATTTGCTCTTCTTTTTCTATATTCTTTAGTTGTGAGGTTAAGTCCCTGATTTCAGATCTTTCTTCTTTTGTAATATAAGCATTTAGAGCTATAAGTTTCTCTCTGATCACTGCCTTTGCACAAGTTTAGGAATGCTGTGTTTTCATTTTCAGCCACCTCAAGATATTTCCTAATTTCTCTTGAGATTTTTTCTTTGACTCATTGGCTATTTGAGAGTATATTGTTTAATTTCCACATATTTGTGAGTTTTCCATTTTTCCCTCTGTTTTTGATTTCTAGTTTGGTTCCACTGTGTTTGGAAAAGATACTTTGTATAATTTTAGTGATTTTTAAAAATTTATTGAGACTTGTTTTGTGATTTAATATATGGTCTATCCTGGAGAACAGCCCATGAGCACTCAAGAATAATGTGTATTTTGTTGTTGTTGGGTGAAGTGTTCTGTATATGTCTGTTAGATCTAGTTGGTTTAGAGTATTGCTCAAGTCTTCCGTTCCCTTATCATCTGTCTATATGTTCTAACCATTATTGAAAGTGGTGTATTGAAGTCTCCTACATTAATGTAGAACCATTTATTTCTCCCTTCAATTCTGTCAGTATTTGCTTCATATATTTTGGGGCTCTGCTGGTAGATGCATATGTAAAATTGTTAAGTCTTCTTGCTGAATTGCCCCCTTTTCCAGGATATAATGAACTTCTTTGTTACTTGTAACAGTTTTTTACTTATCTGATATTAGTATAGTATTCCAACTTTCTTTTGATTTCTGCTTGCATGTTATATATTTTTTCCCATACTTTCACTTTCAACCTGCTTCTGTCTTTGAATTTAACATGACGTTCTTGGAAACATCACATAGATGGGATATGTTTATTTATCCATTCTCCCAATCCTGGCTTTTTGACATTTAAAGTAACTACTGATAACTCTGTCATTTGATATTTAGTTTTTGTAAGTGTTATACCTTTTTTCCTTCAATTCTTCCATTAAGGCCTACTTTCATATTTATTTGTTTTTTTTGTACAGTACCATATTGAGTCCCAGCCTGATTCATTTCATTGTCTTATCTTTGCATTCACTGATTCTTTCTCCTGCCAGCTCCAATCTGTTATTGTAAAACTCCTGAGAAATTCTCATTTCAGTTATTATGGTCTTCAACTTTAATAGTTCTCTTTGATTCCTTTTTAAAATTTCTATTTCTTTATTGAAATTCTCATATTGTTCATTCATTGCTTTCCTGATATCCTTTAGTTCCTACTCTGTATTTTCCTTCATCTCCTTACACATGATGAAGATCTTTTTTTTAGCTCTTTATGTAGTATGTCTACTATCTTATCTTTTTCATTGATGTTTTCTGGATTTTTATCCTTTGTTTGTCTTGTTTGTCTTGTTTCCTTGTTTGTCTTATGATCTTTTTATTGCACAGTGCACATTTTAATATTTAAAACTATGGATTGTCTCCCTGAGCTCTCTGTTTCTTGAGTTTGTATACAGATAGTGATATGGCACAGATTCTCCTGCTTGCCAGGAGCTAACAAAACCAAACAAATCAGGAAGTGGAAATGGCTCAAGCTTCTGCCTACCACATGGGAGGTCCCGGGTTTGGTTCCTGGTGCCTCCTGGAGAAGACGAGCTGGCATGATGGGCAGGGGGTGAGCTGAAGCAACAAGATGATGCAACAAAGACACAGAGAGGAAAGATAATGAGAGACACAACAAACCAGGAAGCTGAAGTGGCTCAAGCAATTGAGTTCTTCTCTCCCACATGGGAGGTCTTAGGTTTGATTCCTGGTGCCTCCTAAAGAGAAGATAATATGGGGAGTGGGGCATATGGAAATCCCTATAATTTTTGTGTAACATTTATGTAATCTAAGTATCTTTTAAAAATATGTATTTTTTAAAAAGAGAGAAGATGAGCAGACACAGAGAGCACACAGCAAATTGACAGAGAGAGCAAACAGTGACCTTAAACAACAAGTGGGGGGGAATAAATAAAATAAATCTTGGGAAGTGGACTTGGCCCAGTGGTTAGGGCATCCATCTACCACATGGGAGGTCCACGGTTCAAATCCCGGGCCTCCTTGACCCGTATGGAGCTGGCCCATGCGCAGTGCTGACATGCGCAAGGAGTACTGTGACACACAGGGGTGTCCCCGCGTAGGGGAGTCCCACATGCACGGAGTGTGCCCTATAAGGAGAGCCGCCCAGCACGAAACAAAGTGCAGCCTGCCCAAGAATGGTGTTGCCCCACACAGAGAGCTGACACAAAAAGATGACGCAACAAAAAGAAACACAGATTCCCGTGCCGCTGACAACAACAGAAGCGAACAAAGAAGAAGATACAGCAAATAGACACAGAGGACAACCGGGGTTGGGGGCGGGGGGAAGGTGAGAGAAATAAATAAATAAATCTTTAAAAAATAAAATAAAATAAATCTTTTTTAAAAAAACAACAAACAAACCAATGCAAAAAACACCTTTCACTGTCTTTGCAACTTAACTTTGCATTGGCTGGTGCACTCATTCAGTTTTCGGCCCAAGAAGGTCAGCCCAAAGTAAATGCAAACTGCATAGTCCTTCCTGTCTTGTCTTTTCTGGGTCTGTGTCTTGTCCTGGGCTAGTACTTGCTAGTGACCTTAGGAGTTTCCTTGTTTATAGGTATGTGAATGCCTCCCCCCACACACACACACTCCTTAGGAAACAGACCTCCTTCTCCCAGGTCCTCCTCCACAGATCTTAAAGTAGGTAAGCCTTTGCCCCAGGCCACCCAAATAAATTGTTTCTTAACCTGCTTTCCCTATTTCAAGCTGCTTTTGCCTGGAAGGCAAATTATGGGAGAAGGGGTGAACAAGAGAGGTGTTTCCCAGGTCATTCTTTCCCAGCTTGAACAAGACCAGGGACCCACAAAGGAAGCACTGCCCTGGGAAAATAAGGGAAGGGCCAGGAGCTTCTCCTGTGGCTCTTTGAAGCTGTGTTTTCTTGATTCAGCACTTTCCCAGTAAAGCAGCCCTCTGTTTTCTGTAGTTTTGAGAAAGTGTACTACTGTCTTCAAATCTCCTTTTCCCTGGAGCTGCTTGGAATAATGGCAGCCCTCATAGCCAGGGCCCCAACAATTTGAAACAGCTAAGCAAAATCAGTGCTCAGCCATCAGACAGCACACCCTCAGATCTTGAAGAAGTAGGTCTTTATATTCCACCCTGGCACCAGCAAGTTGTATCAGGGGCAGGGTTGAGTTCCTTACTGCTGCCTGCCATGATGCTGGGGGGTGGGTTAACCGCTGCCCAGAGGGTACAGTTCTCCAGTATATACCAGGATGTACCAGCCTCTTCTTCCCATTCTCCTCAGGATGCTGCACAGTGTTATTCTAGACACTGATATGTTTTTAAAATAGTTGATTCAGACAGGTCCTGCCTGTTTAGTAGCTGTTCTGATGGAGGGGCTGATTCTGACTCTGCCATCTTCCCTCATCCTTAATTTCAAGGCTGTGTATCCATGATATTAATTTTGTTACAAAAATTGACAAGTACATTTTCCTAAACCTGGAAAGAAGCCAATGGAATTTTATCTTGGCTATGAGTATGAGAAAAACACATTTGATCACAGTTTTTGGTGTTAATGTCATAGTTATGAATATAGAAAAAGAAACATTTACACAGCCTTTGGAGTCAGTGAGAGGCTGTATACAATTTCTTGCCTCAGAGAATGGAGCAATGGAAACTTGTGTCTGACCTGATGGCTTATAGAAGCTCAAGCTGGCAATTTTATAAAATTTCCAACAGCTTTGTAACTGTGTCTATTATTTATGATTCAGCAGCTTCAAAATCATCTAAAGTATACTTAACTCGAGCAGAACTCTGAAAAATGGCAAGGTAGGCAGCTTCCAATTTCTTATGGAAAGAACTGTAAAAGCTATGCCCTCTCCCCTACCTGCTCCTTTTTAAGGAAGGAAATATAATATTCCACATGCTGGAATAGGGAGAGGGAGTCCACAATAATTTCTTGGAGTGAAATGGGCATTTCATTTAAATTTTGAATTGATATGTTTAATACTAACCCTATATCATATCAAATCATATATTATATCACATGTAAGTACCTGGAATGTATACCTCTCCACAATGACAAAGTGAAATAGCTGCTTATATTTTTCAGGATACTGTCGAAAGATATTCATAGCCATGTTTTTTCCATCACCTATTTTTTTTTCCAGTTTACTGGATTGGTGCTGATATGAAAAGATATTCCAGGTCTTTTGACTGGTAAGCCATCAGAGTTATTTTACAAAAATACAAGTAACTATAGGCTACCAGTTCTGTTCAGCTTTAATTTTGTTCTACGACTTTTCTGTTAAATGAAAAAGATACTCTTGTCAACTTCTTTTTACTGGTTTTGGGTTGGAGTTTCAAGCACCCTATCTATGTCCAGAGTTTTTGGTTATTTTTTGGTTTTGCTTTTTGCTTTTTACAGTCTTCAACTATTTTATATCAAATGCTAATTCCCTCAAATACATCATTCTACCAAAATCACACTTGAAAACTACTCACTACAAGGAATTATAACTTCTTATCACAGAAATTTCTGTAGACCCAAACACATATAGATGTGTAAACATACATGCCTGATCCCACATGCTTATTTTATACTATGTAATAAAGACACACAACACAAGGAAGGTAGAATTTTAAAACTAAAATTTTCTGAAAGCATTCATTGTCTGTCTACTCTGGCTTGATTGGTTACATTCTATATTCTCCACAATGACTCTTTCTAAAATTGTTTGCCTTAAGTTGTCCCCATTCCTCAAAGTCAGATAGTTTAAAAAAGGGGGGAAAGAGGGCCTATAAATATATTTTCTTTTGTAATCTTGCATACAGAAAATGATTGGGTTACAATTCAGAATCAAGCCTTGAGACGACAAATTAGCAAATATTGCCTACCTCTCCAATAATCCAAGGGTGCATATATAATTGCTTTCCTCTTTATAATGAAAAGACATCAGAATTTTTAATTTGCCGTGTGCAAAAATCAGTAATAAATTCATATAATATTACATCAATTTCAAAACAAAGAAAAAATGTAAAGCTTGTGAGATCAAAATGAACTAACAGTACCCTCTATTGGTTTATTTGATCTTATGAATCACCCATGCTTCTCTTCCTGTCCCTCTGGAGCTGCCCAAGAGCCACAATCAAGTTGGTTGTTTGCTTTGTTCAGCAAAGAAAATGTTCCATTTTGCCTTGAAGTCTGAATTTATTAAAAGGTATGGAGTCTTCTACTCTAAACATTGTTATCAACTCTTTTCCCCCAAAAGTTTAAATGTAATCTAAACACTATTCTCAGAGTGGACAACTAAAAAATTACATTTTCAGGTTATTGCATTTTCTTGTGCTGCTTGAATCTTTTCAGAAATAGGGTGAGGAAAATTGATATTTCTTAGGGAAAAAAAAATATCCAAATGTCTACTATGCCCATATTTAAAATGTCAGCCTTATGATTCATTACCTTTGGTCAATTCTTGTATGTGCTTGAATGTGGCAATTAACAAAATCTTTCTTAAAATCTGCTGTGGAGCCTGGAGGGACCAAGGTTTAGGGAGCAGAAGGGATGCAGGCTGAGAGAGAAGGGAATGGATCAGGTCACAGGACTGATAATCTCCTGAAAGAGGCAGGAGAGCCCCTCACCACTCTCACACGGAGCAGGCCAGGAGGGTGACTACAGAGGAAGAAGGACTGTTCCCCTGAGAGAGGGGGAAGGAGCGTCAGCTTCTTAAATTGCATCCTTACACTGCCAACGCTTTTTCACCATCAACTAACAAATGCTCCGGGCTTTTAGAAGGTGTCCTTTCCATTATCAGCTACAAATTTCGTTTCCTATATGGGTATTTATGGATATGTAGAGAATGGAACCAATGTTTATCAAGGATGTTTTTGCACCTGGTGCTTTTCATGAATTTTCTTATTTAATCCCCTCTACACCTCTGACAGGTGGTATGCCTACTGATCTGTTATATATGAGACATACAAACTCAAAAAGGACAAGGAACACACCTGTGCAGAGGAACACACTTGTAAAAAATTGGTCTGGGATTCTAATTTAGGTCGGATTCTAAAGCCTCTGTTCTTTTTCTACAGTACTGTGGAGCCTGGAAAGATATAGATTTCTTCACAAGCTGAGGAAATTGAATTTGGCATTGAATAGCGTCGCCCAACTCTTACCACTGAAAATAGTTTTGGCAGCTCCTCAAGTAACGGATTTAAATTTTGTTGTGTAATGTTCATTTCTGTTTGATAACATTTCGAATATTTAAGCACATTGAAGATTCTGTTGATCTGCTGACATTTAAATGAGTTTTGCATGTCTCTCCTTCTGACAATTTTAGGTCACTGAATTTCAGAGCAGAGTCATAATTATAAAAGAGAATTCCCTCTATATGTAAAAACACGACTATATTATATACAGAAAAAGGTCAAGGATGAAATCTCTAATACTATATACTTCTCAAAGTGGGGCCCAACAAACTCCTGAAACAGAATCATCTTGAGGGCTTGTTAAAATGCAGATTCCCAATACTGAACTGATGCGAGGACATTTTAAACACAAAAGTTTGAGAATCATTACTATAGACGATGCACTGTGAGAGAAGTTATATTATAAAGCCCCAATCTATGATAGTGTTTATACCCAAGTTTTCCAAAAAAGGGGCACTTCCATTTACTAAGGCCCTGGATTTGAAATGAACATAGATGAAATTCACTAGACTTTCCCTATGCAAATATAAATTTCTGTTTGCAAATGATTTTTGTGGAAAAATTACCTTCAAATATGTCATTGTTGATACGAAGCACAGTAAACCAAATTAACCCATATGCATCTTCAGCACAAATCAACAAACTAACACAAGTTCAAATCCTAACAAGCTGGG
The DNA here is from genome assembly GCF_030445035.2 of Dasypus novemcinctus. Lineage (NCBI taxonomy): Eukaryota > Metazoa > Chordata > Mammalia > Cingulata > Dasypodidae > Dasypus > Dasypus novemcinctus. Next base: position 81,051,370 of record NC_080684.1, on the reverse strand, counting down.
TCCCTGAGCCTAAGGCAACTGGCTCACTATATCCACCTTCTCTCTTTCTCCCTGCATTAACCTGATTCCTCCACCACTATATGATTGATTATATGTCTGATCATTGTCTACCTGTTCTTGGTCCACAGAGATTACACCTGAAGCCTAATATGCTAAACATGAATTTTTGTTTTATATGTATGACACATAAGTTCATTCATTATCAGGCCCCTGCCAAGTCTCCACCTATTTCAGATATCACCATTTCATACCTCTCATTTCACCTTCAAATAATACCAAACTGTAGTTCCCTGAAGACCCAATGCTGACCCAAGGATTTTCTTCTCCTGGAAGATTTCTCTGAGGCTCTACAGCCCATTCTGGATAAAATCAGAGTAGTTCTGACTGCACAAAAGAATCATGTGAATAGCCTTTGATATAAATATAGCCCCTCCAGCATAGTATTTGTATTCCCTTTCTTCTTTCAATCTAAAGAAGATTCAAAGTTTGTTCTTTGTTCTTTAAATCCAAAAGTGTGTTTCTTCAAGACAGCACATACTTGGAATTTGATATTTTATCAAATCTGAAAACCTTTGCCCTTTTATTTGTGTGTTTACTCCACTCACATTTAATGGAATGGTTGATATGAGTGGATTTCATTGTTTATCCATTTACTGTAATGGATTCATTTGCTTTTAGATTTCGTATTTTTAAATTTTAGTGTAACTATATATATGAATGGATTTATTTGTTTTCTATATGGCTGTTTCTTCTTCCTATATTCTTCTTTCACTGCCTTTTTCTGTTGAACACTTTTTTGCATACTATTTTAATTCCTTTGTTGTTTTTTTTGCTAAATTTTGTCTGGTTGTTTTGTTTTGCTGTACAGTGCTGTGATTTTTATTCTAGTAATACACATACAATATAAAATTTCCCATTTTAAACATGTTCAAGCATAAAATTCAGTGGCATTAATTACCTTTACAATGTTGTAATAACCATTGCCACCATCTATTACCAAAAATTTTTTAGTTATTTTCTTAGTGGTTACTCTAGGATTTACAGTATCCATTTCTAACTTATCTCAATTTACTTCCAGTTAATACTGATTTAATTCTAGTAAAATAAAGCAACTTTGTTCCTCCTCCTACTTTGTGCTATTATGTTTACATGTTATATCTACATGTTATAAACCCTAAAATGCAGTCCCATTATTATTGATTTAAACAATTTTATGTTTTTAAAGAGATTAGAAGAAATTAAAAATATATACATACAAATACTGAATTTACCCACATATTTGCCATTACCAGTGTCCTTCATTCCATCTGATGGATCTGTGCTACTATCTGGCATCATTTCCTTTTAGCTTTAAAGATTTCCTTTAGTACTTCTGTATTAGGTCTGCTAGCAATGACTTCTCTCGTTTTTGTTTATATGGAAATATTTCCCCATTTGTTCACTACTAAGTTGACCACTTTTAGCTGACAAAGCTTCAAGTTTTGGCCCTTACTCCAAAATAAGTCTACCCCCCTCTGTTAGCAAAATTGATATTATTTGCACCAGGCCCATACCAATTAAGCTGAGATTGGGAAGATACGAGCAAACCCAGACAAAAAGACAACAGATTCCTACAATTCTACCCAGAGATCAGCAGTTTTTCAAAATTAAATTCTTCTCAAGCAACCAAAATATATTTCAATAGGTGAATGGTAAAATAAAATAAAGTAAAATAAAATAAAGCAAAACAAAACAAAATAAAACAAAACAAAACAAAACAAAACTGTGGTACAACCATACAATGGAATACTAGTCCGCAATACAGGAATGAGCTATCAAGTCACACAAAGACATGGATGAATCTTGAATGTATATTGCTAAGTGACAGAAACCAGTCTAAGAAGGCTACATAATGTATGATTCCATTTATATAGCATTCCAGAAAAAGGCAAAACTATAGAGATAGTAAACAGATCAGTGTTTGCCAAGGGAGGAGGGTTAAATAGGTGAAACACAGTAAGTTTTTTAGAACACTAAGAATATTCTGTAATGGTGACACTTTCATTTGATAAAAGCTATAGAACTTTACAGGACAAAGAGTGAACCTTAATATAAGTAAGTTTTAAAAAAATTACTTAGGAGGTCAGGGAATCCCAGGATGGAATGCAGAGTGTGACAAAAGACTCTAACTATATTACAAATGTTAAACAACCCCACTGAAGTGGGTGGGGAAAAAGCTGCTGCCCTAAGTAATTTTGGAAACCAGTGGAGTTTATAAGAGTAAAGGCAAGAGGAATTGTACATAAGTACTATACTCCCATTGATAACGTTATTTCCTATGGATTAACAGTTCTGAAATCATTCTTAATGTATACTGAAATTGGAAATTTAAGTAAATAGATGGGGGGAATAGAAGCCAGGTTTTTCACTGTTGGAATAAAAGATTAAAGATTAGCAAGGGAAGGAGGCTACAATGATCCATGTGATGATGGATTAGAGTTGGAGACATCAGTATGAACTCATGTTCAGCTTATAGAAATATTTATACATATGAGCATATCTATAAATCTATACATACATATATTTCTTTGCTCTGTCAGCTGAGTGTCTAGAAGCAACAATACCCTAGTGGCAATAAGTACCTCTAGTGCCTAGATCTTGGTTTTTAATATCATTCTTCAAAAAAAAGGAATAAGCAAGGGCTCCTTGAAGAAATGGGTGATTGTAGGACTAGGACAGGAAATATATACAGTGAGCCTGAAGATTTTATATTGCCAGAAAGGAAGGAAGTACTAAAAAGAATACCCACAATGAGGGGAATATGTCAAAAGGACACAGGAACCAACTGAAAGCACACCAATGGCCAAAGTAATAAAGCAAAGTAGTACTGGATTATAATCCAAAGTATAAAATAAACATCCATGAATCATACTGATATAAATAAATGACGAATAAATTAGTAGGGGAGAAGAGATAGATTTCCTGTGCAGAAATAATTTCAAAAAATTTATGTAGATACTCCACCCTCAAGAAGGTAAAGCATAATAACCCACTCAAGTGTGACTTGCACATAGTGACTTCCTTCTGAAAAATAAAGTATGGAAAAGGGGAAAAGGAGTAATTTTATAGTGGATAAAACTGACAAGCAATACCTCAACCAGCTGCTCAAGGTCAACTTTAATGCTGGTAAGTTATGCTGATAGCAAGTATCCTTGATATGATGCAATGAGAATGGTACTTTCACGTCTGTGGTTTTCCTTCCAAAAACCTATAATGCCAATATAATTATGAGAAAAACATCAGAAAGACCCAAGGGAGAACTTCCTAACTATACTTAATCAGTACTCCTCGAAACTTCAAGATCATCAAAAACAAGAAAAATCTGAGAAACTTTCACAGACAAGAGGAGCTTAAGGAGACATGGCAACTAAAGAGAATGTGGTATCCTGGATAGGATCCTGAAACAGATAAAGGACATTAGATAAAATCTAGAGAAATGTGAATAAGGACTTTAATTAATAATAACATATTATGATTGGTTCATTAATTGTGAAAAATGCACCATACTACACTAAAATGTTAAAAAAGGGGAAATGGGATAGGGGAAAATAGGAGTAGCTGCTATTTGTTGTTTTTGTGTGCTTTTTAATTTTGATTTTCCTCTGGGGAAATAATCTTCACTCTTACCAGTCCATGTGATTTGTTAGGGCTGATGCTAAGGGTGGGTATGCTAAGGGTTCAGGCATGGCCTTTCGGTACATTCCATCTCCAGTCATTTGCTTGATTCAGAGGTGAGCATGGAACCCAGGTCAGGCCGAAGAGATTCAAGTCCAAGACTTTTCAAAAGTTAATGAGCAAGTGATAGGGATTCTTTTCTTTCACGAGTGTTGTTAAGCTGATGGGATATGTTGGAACTCCTAGGGCTATCTATTAGCCCTACCTGGCAATAAGAGCCACAGAGAGGAAACCAACAAGAAAACAAAGAGAAAGAGGGATGGAATGAAATAGCTTCCTGGACCCAGCCAGTACTGACATCAGAGGAAATTATTTCTCTTTTTTCCTAAATAATTTTGAGTTGGGTTTTCTCTATTTGCAATTGAGTTTCTTTAATAATACAGGTGGAAAATGAGCCATTTTCAAAGAGCAGTCTAATGCAGGTGGAATGAAGGATCCTGTAGGTGAGTAATAAGTGACAAGGCTGAAAATTCAGATTAGGTGCAGAGCATAGACTTCTTTAAAAGTTAGGTTAAGAATTTTGGATTTAATCAATGCCTACCAAACAGAGGCAGAGAAAGGTGAAGTAACTTGCCTAAAGTCACTAGCTAGGGGCTAGCAGAGTTAGGATTCAGTTCATGCCTCTAGATTGTAGAGCTGCACTGTTTAATGCTGTAGCTACAAGCTACATGTGGTTATTCACATTTAAATTAAATTAAACTTAAAATTCAGTACCTCAGTTGAATTAGACACATTTCAAGCACCAAATGAATACATGTGGCTAGTGGCTACTGTATTGGACAGTACAGATATAAAGTGTTTCCATTATGACAGCAGGTCTTATTGGGCAGCCATGTACTAGGGCATTTTCTTGTGACAAAAGTATATTCAAAAAAGGAGTCCAGATAACCATCCATGTGTAATATTGAACTGTATTTGGCTGAAGCCTCCATTTAGAAGCCTAAAAAGTATACAACAACAACAAAACACAACCTACCCATAACCCAATACTCTTTCACTAGGGAAGCCTATATAGAAGTCTCCAAAGAACTTCCAATTATAAATATAAACAAAAAGAAACCTGAAGGAGATTTTTTAAATTGCTCTTATTCTGGATAACTATAGAGCAATCCTATGATTTTAAAATGTAAAAGGATAAGAAATCACAAAGATTTCCTTGCTTTCCTACTTTAATAGTTTTGGAGGGAGGGTAGAGTTTCCGATGACCTTTTCTTGGTAAGGATGGCCTATTCCTGTTGCCTTCTACTTCTGCTCCAGAGAAAACTGATCAGTTTCCTACGTGACCATTTCTTACTTTGAGAATTTCCAAAGAAACTGTACTGGGTCTTAATTTACTCTCATGAGGCAACGAGACTATTTATAAGATTAAGCAATGCATAACACAAAGAACCTCTCATTACCATGAATTACATACTGAGTGAAATGAAATTCACAGTAAATATATACATGCTAAAAAGGAAAAATTCAAAATTGTCTTATTCTTGGCACTGAATTTTTCACAATGAAGACTGACTCACATTTTGACAATAATCTCCTTCCACCCATTTTTAATCTACCTAGATTTCTTGAATAATCGTGTGCTCTGGCCTCTGATCTTCAGTCAGCTCAAGAGAGCTACCTCCATCCTTTCTAGTGCCTACATGACATACTTATAGAAAACCCTTAGAGCTACGCTTAAAATGTACATTTTCATTGATGGCCAGGATTTGAAAAGGGCATTATTATGCTCATTCTGCTGCCCCCTCTAAAAGAAAGGATATGCCAGATTTACATACAGCTCAACTCCAGTGCAAAGGATTTTATGCTATAACTTACAGATTTGTGCAGTTGCAAGGCTTAACGAGGTCAGATTCTCAAATAATTGGCTATAAGGTTATGTAGGACATAGCATGTTAGGTTTTATTCACTGCACTCCTGCCTCATAATCTGCATCTAAAGTCACAGGAATAATTGGGAGTAGAAACAAGGCTGATAATTGTATGTATCATCATTGAAGCTAGTGGGTTCCAAAGGATTTCTTTTATGTTCTCTTCTCTTTCCACTCCAACGCAGGTTTTAAAAACTGGAAATCAAAGTTGCCCAGTTTGATTCAACCTAATAATGGCATTAATTTGTTTAATTATTGTTTTCATACCAAAGTATGATCAAGGGTGAATTTTTGGTGTGGGAGGAAAAGGAACAAGGTTTCACTGAGAGAATTTTATTGTGTACTCACTGTTCTCCCCCTCTCCCCTTCCATAAAGAGCTTTGGGGCCAGAAGGACCTTCTGACCTACAGGAGAGGCACTCCAGAATCCCTTTCCTATGACAGTTAATGAGCCTCATCTCCAGAGGACAAGCACAGCAGGCTGTTCCAGATTAAAGATGCTCTTACCCTAATGCAAATGCAGAACAGCACAGCTCTCATGATAAATCGCCCTAAGGAAAAGAATCCTCCAACAAAGCAAAGTCAGGCCATGTATAGCAAACTATTGCCGACAACAATGTGAGCTGCCTTTAGTACCTGCTGCCCTTCAGTGATGGTGGATCCATGGTAAATTCACGAACATTGTCTTGGTTTGCCAGAGATGCTATGACAAATACCACACAATAGGTTGGCTTAACAACAGGAATTCATTGGTTTGTGGTTTGGGGCCTAGAAGTCTAAAATCAAGATGCTCCCTCAAGTCTGCAGTATTCTAGGGCTGGCTTGCCACAATCCTTGGAGTTCTGTGGCTTGTGTCTCTGCCTCTTGTCACATGGTAATCTCTCCCCTGGGTCTGCTCTTCTGGTTTCCATTGACTTTTAGATTTCTGGCTCCTCCTGTGTCTTTCTGAATTCTGGCTTTTTTATTATAGAATAAGTCCTACCTGATTCAGTTTGGTCATACCTAAATAGACTCTTAGGAGATCCTAGTCACAAATGAGCCCACACCTTAACTGATAATGCATTTTTTAAAGATCTTTACAAATGGGTTTGCACCCACAGGAACATGAATTAAGACTAAGAACATGTCTTTTGAGGGGTTCATAATGCAATCTACCACAAACGTTAAAGTATTTAAAGGTTACCCATGCCACATTTCCATCCTTGACTGTATCCCCACCTCTTCAGGTGGCATCCACCTACTTTCCCTGACTACCCAGCATTACCATTCTGGTGCCCATGTTATCCCATTCTCTCTGTGCAATAAAAAATTTTCTGCCCTTTTTCTCATTCTTTCTGGGCGGGATATGGCAGGTTCCTTCACTGAGACAAGATACCAATGGCTGATAATCTCTCCATGTGATCCCTTTCTTAAAATACCTGCAGTTTTCAAAAGGCACCTCTAAAATCTCTACCCAAAGAAATAAGTAGCATAGTAATTAGAGGTAATTAAGCTGTGCTTGACAGGGGGAAAAAGTGTCTATGGATGTCTCTCAGATCATAACTAGGAGGGGTCACTTTTACTGTATAAGGAAAGACTGTCAGGCAATGGGGCATGACTCCCCTCTTCATATGCACCAAGACCAAACCTATTTTGCAACCCACTGTTGAGATTCCTTTGAGGCTCAGAGCCTAAAGGAAGGCAGCTGGGAGTTGACTGAAAATATTTGCCCTGAATGTGCCCCATTAAATTCAATTAAGTGAGTCAACTTTTGCCAGATTTTCTTAGAAATTACCTCACAGCACATGTATCATACATACTATAGTTCAGGGACAAAAGAAAATAAAAACCCTGCCATTTAAGACCCGTGTGACCTTAGTCAGGCAAAATCCCACTGAACCTCAGGGCTCCCACACACAGACTAGAAATTATAATACTTGCCATCCACGGTTAGTGTAAGGATTAAATGAGATGGTGTCTGTGAAGCCAGTGAGTCCAGGGCCTGGTGCCAGTAGTAATTCAACAAATGCTCTTCATCTTTACCCCCCACTTCAGGATTGGCTTCTAATCTAAAAGCCATTTTATATGAACTAGGATACCCATAAATATCCATATTTTTCTCTTCTCCATAACCACTCACTCTCTTCCTTGCACAATTAGTATGCCTCTTGAAAAGATCAATCCAGTCAATTTCCCGGGTTCTTTATATTCTAGTAATGGTAATATATGTGCAAGTATTCATGTGAATTCACACATCAGTCAACAAGAGCCTACTGAGAATAGACTTCATATCTAGCTTAAAAGCTGTGATAACTCTACTGCAGCAAGGACAAGGACCCAGTCTGACTAAAGCTTCCAGACTAGACAAGAGAGCAGGCCACACATATGAAATTATTATAAACGATGTAGAATGCATATATTTCAGTGTGTGTCATGTGTTATACAATCTAAATAATAATAATAAGAGCTAAAGTTTAATGAGTGCTTACAATGAACCAGTATTCTAAATTATTATACTATACTAAAAGTATACTATACTAAAAGTATACTATATTAAAATTATATTATATTATACTATACTATATTATATTTTGTTAAATCATATTATACTAATTCCCATTTTATAGATGAGTAACTTGAGGCAAAGAAAGATTGGATAATTTGTGTAAGAAACATACAGAGCACTGCACTGAGCATAAGGCTTAGAGTACTGGATTATGTGAGATTCTTAAGGGCAGAATCACATGTTACTTATCTTTATTTCCATGATGGGGAGTCCATAAATGCTTGCTGATTGACCTACTAAATATAAGAGAGAAGACTTTTTGAAAAACATGGGCTTTGACAGGTTGACTATAGAAAAGCAAAATAAGGACTGCTCATGGCAAGAAGAATCATAGGTCCATAATCTCAGTGGCTAGATTTAATGAAATTGTGGACAGGAACTAAGCAGCCCAGGATTTTTTTTCTGAGGATAATAATGGATACAGATAGATAGATGAGATGGATGAAGACAATGGGGAAGGGTTATAAACTAAAGAAAAACATATAGGCTTAACATCATGGTCAATAGAGACACCCATAAATCCTGCTCTGCAGGAGTGTAAACTGGAAGACAGTATAATAACCCCAGGTATGAGGTCTGGAGTAGGTGAATTTGAGTTTGCCAAATGGTTGAATTGGAAGGAAGAACTACAAGACCCAAAGCACAGAGTGAAATCACATCCTAACAGTTATCAGTTATATACAGTTATATACAAATATACAGTTAACAGTATATTTTATGTGCCTGGAATGATGTTAGAGGCTAAGGATAAAAGAACAAATAAGACCCAATCCTTGGCAACTAATTACCAAGAAGATGAAAATGATGAGGTTGAGAGAGATCTGCTAAAGTGGTATCAATGTATTAGACTGTAAATGGTGCCATTCCAGACCCAAAAAGCCAGAAAGGTGCAACCCTAATTCCAATACACATTTTTCTCTAATCCCTTCATAAATGATCTCTCTGGTGAGACAACAAACCTATTCTTATCTTTCAAGATACCTAGGACAGTATTGGAAATAAAGTAATCATACAATGATTACCTATGACCAATTAAATAAATGTTATGAATTCCAACAGAAATTTCTTTTTTAAATTATCATAACTTAGTCTCTCTATTCCCCTAAAACCATTTTACAGTCCTTACCACCTTCTCTTCATTCCCTCACAATTACCTTTCAACTCCTGCAGGGATATGTTTCCTGCTGCTCCAACCATCTGGCACTACTGTTTTTGAGACTCAGAGACTCTATCAATTCAGAAATATCATCTTTCTTATAATTCCAAAAAGTTATTGTGAAGAAAGAAAGAATTCTACATTAAAGCTGAGACATATTTTAGGAAATGCCATGTGGCAAGTGCTAAGAAGGTATATAACGTTGATATCAAAGCTTGGGAAGTCCAGGGCTCAAAGTCCATTATTGACTTTCTGTCTTATGCCTACACATTTCCTTTCTCAGTGTCTCACTTCATCCATCCATAAATGGAAAATACTTCAGTCTTGCCTACCTCTCACAGAGAACAAAGCCAGTACCCAGCACAGGCTTTGGCACAGAGTTGGCACTCTGGATGCATGGATAGAATGGATGAATGGGAAAAAATTCAAAATGAGAAGAAAGTGACTCCACAGCAAGCCACGTCACAGGTAACTATTAAAAAAGCCAACACAGGAGAGACAGGAGAGACAAATATTAGTTAAACAATAGACTACCCACTTAACAATACTCTGTAGAGCCAAGGTTACATGGTGAGGGGCAAGATACCAGTTAAATGGCTGCTAAAGTTTCTCAGATCATCATTGCCCCCTACAATGATCCCCAAAACAAAAGAACTGCAGCTAAAATGGGCTTTAATTTCTAATTTTTTTTTCCCTCTGGAAATGGGCAAAGAGGAAAAGTAGATGAACCTTCTGATACAAAATTAATTGTTTTTTAATTGCCCATATTTATTATTTTTTCTTTATGCATACACACACACAATGAATTGCATCAAAATGTATGAGCATTTTGCAGTAAAAGTCTACCCTGAAGATGAAAGTGGGAATAATCATAGTTTATCCACATCGTCTATATAGTGAGACTCCCAAGTCTTAACTTTTGTCTTCCCCCTTCCTAGAAATCATGCCGTATTTCTCTTCCCCAAATGCCAGACTTGAGAAATGTAAGTAATGATGGTAGTATCTGGTAGATGTTTGACTACTGAGTGGGCACTGTGGGTGCTGATGGAAAAAAAGAGATTAATACTGGTTCCCAGGTTGCAAATTTCACAGATGGGAGGGTGAAAGAGAGAAGATAGAACTTGAGAAAAAAATATCCTTTTGGTTTCAGATATTTTGATCTTGAGGGGTTTGTGAGACAACTGAGTAAATCTGTTCTTTTGGATATGTAAGTTTTAAGTTGAAGAGAAAAATCTAGGCCAGAGGTAAGATTCAGGGATCATTGGAATATTGCTGATAGCTGATGTAACAAGAGTGCATTTGAGCAATCAGGGGGATAAGTATACAGAATGAGGAAACAATTGTTTGCTTAGATGAAAAGAACGCCGGAATTTAACTGGCAGGTAAGCAGTAGAGGACCCCCTGAAGAAAACCAAGAAGGAATGTTCTGGAAGGTGTCACAACAAGGGAAGTGTCATGGAAGCCAAGACAACAGAGATTTTTATGAAGTTCAGTGTTAAAGAGCAGAAAAATCCAGAAAAGGGCTAAAAAAATGTCCAACATGTTTGGTGATTAAAAGAAAATGGCACGGTTGGAAAAACTATCTGAGCAGAATAGAGTAAATAAGTACAAATTAAAGTGAGGAAAACAGTATTTTACTTTTATTTGGAGGAATATAAAGGACTGTGTGGGTGGAGAGCAAAAGACAGAAGAAGTAAAGCTAATCGTGAGTGTGATTGATTCTAAATACTTGCTCTTTCCCATTGCCTGTAACTGGATAAAGTGGGCTATTTTTTATTTACTGGCATGAGTCTATCAAAGGCTGATTTCAACTGACTCATTGCCAGGAGAACTGACAGTCCACACTAAGAGGAAAATAACTTAACAGCTCAGAAAGGGGGAGCTTTCTAAATCCCAGTCCCTTGTCTATCGTGGTACATCTGTCAGGTTTTAAAACAGTCATTCAGCCTCTTTGTTGATCCATTTCCTTAGCTGTGGAATGGGAAAATAATTCCTTTTTAATTGGATCCTGAAGTGCTGAGGGCCTTTCAAACTGCCCGAGACTCTTCAGTGTTTAGAGACCACATCCTAGCTCTCAAATTTCCCAACTAGTTTGTCCTACTATGAGAAAGCCACTTGTCTCATCTCATGAAATCTACAACTTGAGTGCTCAAGATGTAAATTTTTTTTGCTGGTTTGTTTGGCTTTGGACCCTGAATTACCTCCTTGAGTCTACACTGTGCAAAGTAAAGTGGAGAACTAAGTAACTGCGAATTCAGCCTCCAGTTCAACATTTGCCTTATTCTACCAGAAAACTTTGTAAAACTAAATTGCTATTGTATAGTCTAGAGCCTCCAGTTTGTTGGGTCTGTGGAGATTCATTTGAATTCTCTGTTTCTTTCCTCTTAAATTTCAGCCTCTACCAATTTTGTGTCCCCCAGGAGCTGCTGTTAGCAGCCATATATCCTCTCTAGTAAATAAACCCCAACTGTCTGCTGGAAATTTCCACTGGCATATCCAGCCATCTTGCCAAGCACAACACACCTAAAATCAAACTCATCAATCTCTCCCCTAAAACTGGCTCCTTCCCAGACTTTCCTATTTCTGTCAATTGACATCATTCTCCCTGTCACCCTCGGTTAGATCCTTAGCGTCATCTCTGTGCCCTCACTCTCCCTTGTCTTCCGTATCCATTCCCCAAGTCTTAAAATTTTTCCATTGAAATGCTTGGCCCATTTGTCTCCCTAGCTTCTAGTTTGAGTACTTCCCATCTGCCAGACAATGTACTGAGTACTTTACAAACCTCACTTCCCTTTATCCTCACCACAACCCTATGAAGAGCTCAGTGGAATTTTCCCCATGCTGCAGATGAGAAAACTGAGGTTCAGGGAATCCTGGGGACCAAGTACTACCCACTACTAAGGGGCAGAGCTAGGATCCAACCATCCCTCTTCAGAAAGACCATCCCTCTTCAGAAAGTGTACCCTAAGCCACCACACTGTATAGCACCGTCTGGACCAGTCCCAAGCTCAGGCCCCCAAAACCTCACATAGAAACTCAGAAACAGCTTCTTAGTAGAGCCGCCTCACTTCAAGTCTTCCTCCAGTTAACCCAGGTATAGCAGGCTCATTTTATCTCTGATCAAAAACTTTCAGTGGATACCCCCTTGGCTGCAAGATGTCTCTCTTTAAATTGGCCTCCAAATTCTCGTTTGCCCAGCTCTAACCTTCTTATCCAGCCCTAGCTCCCCTTGCTATCTATCCTAAAGACACTCTTCTGCCTAACAAAGTGGCATGAGTTATCTGCCTGTGAGCAGATAACTTCCATGAGAGCAGTGGCCACGTCTGTCCCATCTCTGTATGACCAGTGTCTGGCCCAAGTAGCTGTGAAGTGAATGACTGAATGAATCAGTGCATGCCATTACCCTGGTCTGGAGACACTCGCAGTCCTCCTAGGTCTGGTTTATCCAGGTGTCAGGACCAAGCTCAGATCCATCACAACCTAACACCAGATCACCATGATCTCACCTTCTCCAAGCCCATCCTCAAAGAATTTCTCAGTTACTCACCTAACACATATCACTTAGTACCATGAACCAGCTGTTGTCCATGTTGAAGAATGTTCGTTTTGCATGGCTTTTTTTTTAAAGATTTGCTTATTTTTTTATTTATTTCTTCTCCCCCCCATACCCCGTTGTCTGCTCTCTGTGTCCATTCATTGTGTGTTCTTCTGTGTCCAGTTGGATTCTTGTCAACGGCACTGGGAATCGGTGTCTCTTTTTGTTGCATCATCTTGCTGCGTCAGCTCTCCATGTGTGCGGCACCACTCCTGGGCAGGCCGCACTTTTTTCGCACTGGGCGGCTCTCCTTACGGAGCGCACTCCTTGCATGTAGGGCTCCCCTACATGGTGGCACCCCTGCGTGGCAGGGCACTCCTTGCGTACATCAGCGCTATGTGTGGGCTAGCTCACCACATGGGCCAGGAGGCCCTGGGTTTGAACCCTGGACCTCCCATGTGGTAGGCAGATGCTCTATCAGTTGAGCCAAATCCAATTCCCTGCATGGCTTTTAATAGCAAAGTATTAGTAACAATCTGTAGAAGAGACAGCCAGCTATCTCTCAATCTCCCTTTACACTTCTTTATTATAGAAACTCTTACCTTTAGCTGGGCCCATGGCCACCCAGTTATAAGACCAAATGTCCCAGCTCCCTTGCATATAATTGTGGCCACAGATGTAAATTTTGGCGATGAGGTGGAAGTGGAAGTGTCATTTGCCATGTCTGGAAAGTGTCTTTAGAGGCACACCTTTCTCCTCCTCATCCTCAGTCTGAATGCCTGGACTCAGATGTGATGCTGAAATTCTAGCAGACAACTTAGATCATGAGGTCAAGGACATGACAGGGCAGTTACCTGGAAGATTCTCTGTGTCTACCAGCATCATGGAGCTGCCATAGCATCCCTATGCTGTCTGCTTCTGGACTTTCTTTTCATGAGAGAAGAATGAACATCTATCTTATTTGAACCATTCTTATTCGGGCTTTTCTGTTTAAAGCATGCAAACTGGCACATGATGTAAATGCCCATTAATAGAGGAATGGATAAATAAAATAAAGTATGTTGATATGAAGGTAGAGAAAATAAAATAACTAGATCTATCTACCTATCTACCTACCTATTTGAGTGGAAAAAAGTCATTTGTACATTATGATATTTATAAGTAAAAAACTCACATATATAAAACAACATTATATATCTTTTTAAGAAAATGGATTCATGTATTATTTGTCCATAATAAATGAACATAATTTTTAACCATAAAAGTGCTAATATATATCATGTATATAACTTGCCTCCTGAATAATCTGCTAATCTTTTGTTTTCATTGTGCCTGCCAATCTCCCTAGCATATAACAGGTCCTAATATTTGATTGGTTAAAATCCATGTGAATTTGTTGAACATTGATTATGTGTACAGAAACACCAGGGTAAATGGTGGGCTGGAAGTGGGGGTTTAAAAAATAACACCTCTCATCCTCCATAACCGTACAGCATTTTATAATCTGAAATCTTGTTTACTTTTTATTATCAGCCTTAATATAGAAGAGTTTATACTCAATTAAGAACCAAGGAAGCGGATGTGGCTCAACCATATGGGTGCCCACCTACCACATGAGAGGTCCTGGGTTCAAGTTCCAGTGCCTCCTAAAGAAGACAAGCATATGCCTGTACCTGCCACCATGAGCTAGACACCCACCAGCCACAACAATCAGATGCCGAAATGAGCAGATGCCACAACCTGCAGGGAGCAGATATGGCTCAGGCCACTGGGCACTTACGTGCCTCCCCTGTAGGAGGTCCTGGTGCCTCCTGGAGAAGGCGAGCAAACAATGAGTAGACAGACAAGAGAAACATATGGGGAAGGGGGGATAAGTAAAAATAAGTAAATAAATCTTTAAAAAAAAGAATATGTTTGACTTGTCTTATAGCACCTTACCTACTCCCAAGTCCCACCAAATTGAATTCAATCTCAGGTTTAAAAAAAAATAATTACTATTTTGAATTCTGAAATGACAAAAATGTCGGTGGTAAGGCTCAACCGTAAGGGAGGCTGAAGGGAGCAAAATTTAAAAAAAAAAAAAAAAAAGAAGAAGGAATAAAAAGGGAATTTCTTTGTAATATTTGGTTTGAGAGCTAAAATTAATACTTATCCATAGATTTACTGGGCTCAAACTTGCTTTTCCTCTATGAGTAGTACTTATATTCCAGAAGATAAGAGTTCTTATGGTCGGCTGGGAAAATCCATCCTAATTTTGTACACCTCACTAGAAGACTTTGTTTGGGGCCCATGACTTTAGCAATTCAAGGGCACAGCATACAAGTTTATTGGAAAGACCAGCTCTTGTTTATTTCATAATTATACACTTGACATTTGGAAACTCCTGCTTGTTACTAATCGCTTAATTAGACACCCCAAAGTTCATAAAAATCATAGGTTTAACTTCAATTTGAAAGACCCTTTAACTCCTCTTGCTCTGAAATTCAATACTGTACTTGGCAATTACAGCCCTGACAAATGATTGCTGATGGTAATAGGCCTCATTTAAGGGAGAAAAATCTAAACACTCAATGACCTGATATATTTTTTTCAAATCTGTGTGCCCACAAAAAGAAGGTGTGAAACAGATAAATCGATACTGGGGAGAAAAAACAACAACAACAACAAAACCCACAAAACTAATGATTTATATTCAGCACATCATTAAATAAAACTTGAGTTAATGGAGATTTACATAAATAGCCTGAATGGTGGGTGACCTTCAGGAAAACTGCTATTAAGACAAAAGCCTTTGTTTACCTCTTCAAAGATGTTTGACAAGGGAATGGCTCTCAGCTGCAAGTCTTCATTATAACAGGGTTCATTTAGATCACCAGGAATTTTCCTGAACGATATAAATCATCTCTAGTGAAAGCAAGCAGTATATTTGAAGAATTTTGGAAACTCATATACATGCAACACCCAAAATAATTATGTCTAGGGGTGCAAATTAGAAAACACTCTTTTGTTTTCTCATGAGCAGTCAATGATTTTCAGAGGAAATGAGGATGCTGTTAATTGTGAAAATACATTTGATAACAAAAGGTACTACAAAAGTGCAGAATATTACACAAAATCAGCTTTTCCCAGGATGAGTTTCTGTGAACATTGGTCCAGCAATATGCTTCATGTAGACACACACAAAAGTTCTGTGGTCAAAAGAATAAGAAATACAATGCTTATTACATTCCCTCTCACATATTCACATTACCAGGTCACATTCATAATCATATTAAAGGCTCTAAAAAGTCCTGCAGTAAAGCAATCTCTGTAAATGTAACAGGATTTTTCCACCTAGGTAACCCTGGTCTCTGTAGATTATTTAAGGTTGGGTTTTCTCTTCGCATCATAACCCTGCCTTGAATACTATTCACCATAAAGAGTATTTATTAAATGTTCACTTCGAGCAAAGCAGTATAGGGAACAAAAAGTTAATAAAGTATTATCTTTGGTCTCCAGGACCTTAAATTCTGGTAGAAAATCTAACAAGCATACTCCAAACTAAAATCATCGTGGTAAATGATATGTGCAAGCATCAGTACAGACAACAATTGCTACAGTTGAGTTGAACAGGAAAGGTTTCACTCTGCATCCCTTCAACTGAGTCTTAAAAAATGAATTGGATTTCAGTCAGGAGGAGATGGGGGTTAAAGATACTAAGTACAAAGATGAAGCAGTAGGATGTTCTGGAGGATGATGTTCCAAGCGATGATGAATCAACTAATTGGCTAGGGTAGAGAACTCGGAAAGGGTTCTGGAGGCTAAATGGCAGAAAGTTCAACAGTAATTTTAAGTAGATATCAGAATTTGGGGGAGCTTGAATGCAAAGCCAAGGAGGTTGGGAGTTATTAGGTGGCAACGTAGAGAACAGAAGAACTGGAAGGATAATACAATTCAAGCTATCTGCAGAATGGTTTCCAAGGCTGCCCTCAGTATGGAAATGCAGCAGCCTAAGATTTGTCATCCTTTGCTTGTATCACAGCAATATATAATTTAATATCTTAAACAAATTCGTATTAGTAAGATTCAGAGGGCTGCACATTTTATCAGGAATATTCACAAGCAACCAAGAGACTAGAAAATTATGGGCTGGGAACAACAGAGAATGGTGATAAATTTCCACTACCTCTCACAAATCCAACATGATGGCAACACAAGCCGGTGAACCTGAAATATTGCCCGTGCATTCTCACACTTACTTGGGGTGGTAACAATGGAATGTTCCTGAAGAACTCATGGGGCCAATTTTACCACCACAATTCTTATTTGTTAACAGAGTTTATCGTTACCCTTCAAAAGCCACTCATTATTAAAAATTTACATGGAGTAATAAGTGTTTCATGTAAGGAGTGTGGATTAAATACAAACTGGCAACTCTATACACATAAAGACCCAAACAGGAAACATACAATTTGATTTAAAAAAAAAAAAACACACAACAACAAAGACTTGTTTGCTTTAGAAAAGAGTTTTATGACTACAACTACCTTCACATCTACTAGAGTAGTCTGGGTGACTAGCAATCTATAATTGTGCTTGCAGAAGAGTAAAGAAGGTAGAAATGAGATGGGGAGAATTTTTTTATAATTATAATAAAAGACAGCTAGGCAGCATCCACAATATGCAGGATAGCTCTCCTCCTACAGGGCATATTTCACTCCATGGACTTTCAAAACAATTGGCCACAGAATATGTTTAAAACCTCAATTAAGTAAAATGGTTGGGTATATGTAAGGTTTTTGGTTATCTTACTTTATCTAGGTTCTTTTGGCTGAATTTTTTCTTAAAATAAGGTAATCCATATTCCTGACTTAAGTGAATTCTTTAGATCAGTAATTTCCAAACACCAAAACGCTAGGTGGATATCAAGCCTTTTTTCGTCCTCCTGGGCACACAGCTGGACTACATTTCCCAGACTCCCTTGCAGTTAGGTGGTGCCACGTGACTGAGTTCCAACCACTGGAATGTGGACAGAGAGCCTGTGCAACACTTTCAACCTGGGCCCCTAAACATATCCCTCAGCCTCATCCAGGTTGACTGCCTTCATTTGTCAGTCAGTTTCTTAGATTCAGTAGAGAACCATGAGATCCTAAAGGATTCTTATTAGACCCTCAATATAGAAAGAGTCAGGGTACCTGAATGAGAGTGTAGAGTGAACAACCATCTACAAGTACCACAGTGAAATCCATTTTTATTGTGCTGAGCTAGTGAGATGCAGGGGCTGTTTGTTATAGCCATTAGCCTAACCTTACTAATATAACCATTTCAACATTTTTAGAAGAATTTTCAGTTGATTAAGCATTTCCAAATCATAAAGAAACATGGTCATACTTTATCATTTAACTAGGACCATAGGATATATTTAACCTTTAAAAAAAAGTTATGAGCTTCTTTTTTCTGTGGTTTTCCTCCTTTTTTTTTTTTTTTATTTCTCTCCCCTTCCCCCCACCCACAGTTGTCTGCTCCCTGTGTCCATTCACTGTGTGTTCTTCTGTGTCTGCTTGCATTCTTGTCAGTGGCACCAGGAATCTGTGTCTCTTTTTTGTTGTTGTTGTGTCATCTTGCTGCATCAGCTCTCCGTGTGTGCAGCTATGCTTTTTGCACACAGGGCAGCTCTCCTTATGGGGTGCAGTCCTTGCATGTGGGGCTTCCCTACATGGGGTCACCCCTGCGTGGCACAGCACTCCTTGCATGCATCAGCACTGTGCATGGGCCAGCTCACCACAGGGGACAGAAGGCCCTGGGTTTGAACCCAGGACCTCCCATATGGTAGGCGGACACTCTATCAGTTGAGCCAAATCTGCTTCCCTCCTCTTCTTTCTAAAAATGGAGTGGGGGGTGGAGGATCTGGCTAATTGAGGGTTCTAGGTAATTTGATTTCAATTTAATAAGGTTTTATAACAGCTACAAAAATAAAAATGAAACATAGCAACTAATAAATCAGAATTTTCAAAGATCAAATGGATACAAAATAAAAGCCTGTGGAAATGTAAGACTTAATAGAATCACACACCTGAAGACTTTTCAAAAGGTCATGATATTAATTTACTTTTGAAAAATCTGTAAGAAGAAATTCTACCACTGAACTCATCATTGTCATTACTTTGGAGACAGTTTTATAGTATAATGTTAAGAGGGCAAAGTCAGAAGTCAGACACAGAACTGGGTCTAAATCCCAGCTCTTCTATTTACCAGCTAGGAAATCCTACGTAAAACGCTCTGAACCTCACTCTCCTCGTTTGCATAATGGTGATTATAATACCATTGGGTATTATATCATTGGGTTGTTATGATATTTAAGTGGGCTTTGAGGCAGTACATGGCAAATTGTAAATATTTAACACTCATTTCTATTAATTTAGTAGTTAGTTGTAGCATATTTTCTTTTTTAGGAGAAATAGTTATTGTCTACATATTTAAGGAAGACCTTAAGAACTTAAGGAGCCATGACCAAGTTTCAAAACTGGCTCTGAACCTCCCTAATTTTTATCCCCTAAGAGAAGTAAGAAGGTTGGTGGTGGCCATGCCTGGAATTCTATACAGGTAAACAATGTTCTTATAAAGCAAGAATTAGAGTGAGAATGCCAGTGTTTCTACCAACGATGAAGACCAGTAAGTCTTGCGCAAGAATCACTGGTGCTTAAAGCTCCTCTGAAAATGGTAAACGCTCCCTGTTCACAGAGAGAAGAACTGGGCAGCCTGTCACGGCCCTCCAATTTCAGCAGGCTTGAGCTGCTGTAACCCTTAGTATCGTGGCCCATCACAAGAACGCATCATCTGTGACAGTGAGTGGAGATAATTTGATGGGGGTGCATCTGCCTCCCCCCCAGCCAACTGGCTAGGAAGACAGCAGTAGGTGCCTGCCACCACATTTCTTTTGATAAGCTACTGAGGAGACACAGTGTCTTCCTCAGTTTTCTAAGTTTTAGTTTGGAAATTGAATTCAGGAACTTGTTAACTCTGACAGCAGAGCTTTAAAATTCACTTCAAAACAATCTGCTTGTACTTCATAAAATTCGTCTTCTGACTTCAGAGCAGTAGGAAGTTTTGAAAAAAATCTTCACTATATGGGGAATAAAAACACTGCAGTTTTCCTTTTTCCAATTAAAGTTGGGTTCTTTATAGAAACCATTACATACATATATGTTTCTTCTTCCTACACCAGTACTCCTCCCCAAAATGCCTCTTTCAACAAACTGAACTCAGTCCTAAATTTTGAAGACAGCTCCCTCCTCATCAGCAAAAACAGATAACACAGGAGCAACAGTAAATCAACACACTGTTCAGGTGACAGGATCTATGACATCTGAGGTTTTAAAAATAGTAAAAAGCAAAGCCCATGAAAGAAATCACCCCATAACTTAAAGTTACCAAAGTCGCACCTGGCAGCAGAGACTTTGCTCAGAGGCAATACTGAAAAGTAAAATTACCAGAACTCAAAGGGCCAGGTCAAAACTCCAAACATGGCAGGAAACCAAAGGTAAAACCACGTTCCTATGACAGATGGCAAAGGCCTGTCAATGCCTGGGAAATTACACGGTGAAATTCATTTCTGACATTTCATTCACACAAGAATAACAGGACCCTGAAGTTAAACAATGACATTCTGCAAGAGAACACCTCTGCAGATGACACTTCTTGCATAGTTCAGCCTCCAGGGCATACACCCAAAATCAGAATTTCTTACAGCTTAGAAGTGTGTGTGTTGGGGAACAAGGGGTGTAGGGGGAAGGGGGAGGAAGGGAAGGAGGAAGCGGGGAGAGAGCAGAGAAAATGAGCAAGAGACGGAGAGAGCGAATATTTAAGCAAAGGGGAGGGAAGTGACAGTTCATTTCCGCTCCTTCCCAAAGGACTTCAGAGATTTTTTGTTTATAAGTGACATTTGAAAGGTGCTGCAATCATCCATTCATGTGGGTTCTGTTTGGCCTTGAAATGTAATATTTCAGCTGAGAGTTCAAGCTGCTGGTGGGATGAGATGTTTTCATGTAAAGTAGCCAAGCCAGACAGTTTCTATTGTCAAGGAGACCCTGTTGGAGATGGGAAGCACTAAACTTAGCCAGGCTGGTGGCAGTTTACCGCCCAGGACCAGGGAAGCGCCACGCTGGGACTGTCCAGGTTGCTCCATTCCTATAAGCAGGAAGCGATCAAAGGGAAGCAAGCCTGTGACTTGGGTCAGAAAAATCTGTTGTGGGAAGGGGAGATTATCTCAGTGCTGTTTCCATTTTACCAGCTTTGGAAAGGAAGGAAACTGCTTCTTGGTGATTGGGAACTCAAGAAAAATAGCGCCACATTAAATTCCAAAGACAAGCTCTAAGTTTCAGTTGCTAATTTCTACCACTTTGCCTTCCACTTCACTGATGAAAATTAATTGCTATTTTTATTACGATTCATTTTAAATTTGTTTCACAATGGCTCTTAATTGCGTATCACTGATGTACTACATCAGGAATCAACTCCTAAAATACGAAAAGCAACAGAAAAGATTTCTCAGCTTACAGCATAACAAAACATGTGCAACACACATCTCTGAAAAACTTCACTTTTGTTTTCTTCTTTAGATAATAAATACAACTGCTTGCGATTCCAGGTGCTAATGCATGGCCCATGCCCACCACCACCCCACCTCTAGCATATGTATCGCTATTTCAAAAAGTCGGTTATAAGCAACAATTTATTTGCTGAAGCTCTTCCCACCTGAAACATCAGGCGAGAGAGACTGAGTTTCCCCAGTGAGTCTCAGAAACACAAAACAGGATGTTTAATTTGTTTAAGTTTCCAGAGCAATTTACCAGAGACAAAAATAAAATACCATGGCATTTTGCTGGCATCTTAAAAACAGAAATCCTCTCTGAGAAGTACAATGAACCTCCTGAGATCGCAAACAAAAGTCCTCTATTAGTATGCTCACATATTTTTATGATTTTGTTCACTGAAGAACAGTTTAGCATATTCCACCCCATGCCCTTAGTGAAAGAGAAGCTTCCAACAAACCGGGTCTTTTTTTGAGGCAGCCCCCAAGGCCCCAGACAGCTAAATGGGCTCAAGCAACCACCCACACTCGTTTCTTGCAGCCTTGGTCATCAAGAGACTCTGTTCACTGGATCGTCTTAATTTGAAAAAAGTTTCTCCTGTTTAATGGAGGAAAACACCAGAATCAGCATCAGCTCTGATTTTTAAAATCTTTAAAGAAAACTTCTATACCCATAATAAGTAAGGTACTGCCATCTATGCTTTCTTTATTTTAAAATGAAGCTTGAAATGAGAATGATTTTTCAGAAGAACAGAAATTATTCATCTGCAGCCTCTGACTTAGACCTCATGCAAAATGGACTTTGGAGGTCAAAGGCAGACATCCTTTAAGAAGATTGTAGGTCACATATATTTTTTTCAGTGCCACTTTCAGAATTTGCACTTTCTCTGCTGCCATTGATGTCCTACCATCCTGGAGAACTTTTTATTTCCCTGCTTGGCAGTGTATTCCCAAGCAGTCTGTTTGGTCTGTCAATTCTCCTCACTACTGCAATGGTAGCCTGGCCTGGGTCGGTGGAGATCAGAACAGGAAATCTCAAATGTGTGGGGCTGCTTCTGCTAGCTCCAACTTGGCCTTGACCACAAGATAACTAAACATACATATACTTTATTAGACACTCTTTATAAGGTGTTATTTGGCATATATACATTTACAAACTTCTAGCTATTCCAAATCAGTTTAGAATTCTTTGGTTGCAAGCAAGATAAAATTTCTATGGTTAATTTAACAAAAAAAGGACTATATCAAAAGGGTAGAAAGGTGCTCACAGAATGGATAAAAAGACTGGAGACACTGGCACAGAAAAGGGTGGGAATAAGAGAACGTTGGAGGAGGTTTAGCTAGCAGGAATTACTTGAGAGTCTTAACTTGGTTCCTGGAATGAATGAGTTACATCATTTGGGGGGTTGGTTGCTCGTATCACGTGACTGATATCTCAGAGTCCAGAAGAAACAGTCTAATCGGCTTAGCTCAGGTTTTCTGGACCTCATCATTATCGACATTTTGGAACAGATCATGCTTTGTTGTAGGGGGCTGTCCTGGACATTGTGGGACATTCAGCAGCATCCTTGGCCTCTACTCACTAGGTGCCAGTAGCACCCCCACTAGTTGTAACAACCAAATATGTCTCCAGACATTGCCAAAATCCCCAGGGACAGAATCATCCCCAGTCAAGAACCACTGGCTTAACTTCAATCATAAAACCATCTCCTGGTTAAGGAAGGCCAGGTAACTTGATGTACAATCCCGTAACGCAAAGGGAAAGTAGTAAGTTTCCAAAAGGGAAGTTGGGATACTATTTCTAAAAGATAGGAGAATGGATGCCTGCTGGCTATTTCCACATCTGTAAGCAAAAAGCTGAAGGTTAAGTTTTCAGGCCCACACATGCAGGAGACAAGAAAAAGATAGAATTTAAGCAGATTGTAGACAAAGTAATCCATCAGAATGTTCTATCGGTCCTCCTCAATGCTCTGATAGTTAGCATTAGTATGCTGCAAAAGCACAGTCCTAGTAAGGGGTATACTTTTCCATTTTTACTCAGATTTGCCATTTTTCCATATCGGTTTTTAAGTCCTGCCAGGTCTTTTTCCAACTCCTGGTATCTATGGACTGGTGGTAATTGACATGGCTGATTTAAAGAAAACTGATTCCAAGTCCCAGAGAACGCCCAATGCATCTCTGTATTAATTAGCCGGCTAACTCAGTTGGTTCCAACATGGTGCTAATGAGATCAAAGACGTGAATCCAATCCTCAAGCCATATGGGCTTGTTCAACAGCCAGGCTAGAGTCCCACTCCAACCAGCCAACTGAGAAACGTATATGGCTGCCTGCGGCGGTGGGGGCCGGGTAGGAGGGAGAGTGGTTGTGTCCCCACGGGTCCATCCCCACGGCTCCCACACCTCACGCAGCGCGTCCCGCCAGCCAGGGGCATTCGCTGTGGGACACGGCGCAGCACTCCCATCACACAGCCCCTCCTACCATTCGGACAGGCGCACCACCGCTTTCCCCCCTCCTCTCGCCACCTCTTCTCATGAGGTTCCCTGAACTGTCTCCTTTTGCTTCTCTTCATTAACATTTCTTTAAAAATTGGGACTCAGGGCTTCATCTCCAGTCTGCACCAAGACTCTAAATTCCCTGATCCTACCATCAGCAGCAAGACGGGGCATGTCTCTTCTTCCATTATTATTTCTGACAGCCCCCAAGAAATCACTTAATATTCATTTTAGTCTCCTTTTTCCGACAGTCTTAAAAATCAATTTCAAAATTTTTCTTCTTGATCCTGTCATTTAGCACTGAAATGGGCCAACCTGATTACTTGGGAACATTCGCGTTTCTCCCTTCCCCTCCAGGATGTCAGCTTCACTTTGTGAGCCTGTTCTAGTCTAATTTCAGTTAGCTTTCATTCCAGGCTTCTTGTTTTTCACTGAAAAACAAGAAATTATTTTGGCTATATTTGTAGAACAACTTTCAATTATGCTTTAAAAAAAAAAAAGATAAAAGCAGCTGCAAAGAACAGACAAAACACTCTGGCTAAGAGAAAAATCAGATTTAACCAGTGGAAAAAAAAAATTGCAATTACTCTAAAACCTTCATGAGTGCCACTTTAAAGCCTCTACTTCCCAATAGTAAATTAGGAACAGTAACATCATCTTATTTATTAATAAACAGGAGAAGTTAAAATAGCTATGTGTGATAAGACGCTGAAAGCTACAAGGAAGCCAAGAGCAGAGAGAAAAAGGTCTGAAAGGGAAGAAAAGGTAGGCGCAGCTTTTGTAAAGAAGAAAAGAAGTTCTTTGTCTTTGCTGCCATTCTTTGAAGAGTCCAGAGAGTTCAGTTCATTGTTAATGTCACTGGCCTTCTGCTTTGCTATTGTTTTGCTTTTTCAGGTTGTCTTTAATTCTCCAAGTGACATTATTAGAGAACCCGAGGGATTGGAAAAACCACCAAGAGTTCCAAGGGGGAAACTTCACTAAAGGAAAAGTGTCCAAAGCATTTATTCCTTAGCCTGGGTTGTCTCTTCCTTAGCAAGCAGAAGGTGATTTTAAATGTAAGGAAGCCTACAGACATGACATTAAAGAAAGGCTCTGGACCACGGAAAACAGTTCTCCAGCTTGATAACTGTAACCAATTTTGGCTCAACCCTCCTAAGAATCATTCTGCTATATTTGTAATCCCACCAACTGGTTAATTTATATTATTACAGTGTCCTGATGTCCCTGTGACTCTTCCCTATGCCTCTAACTTGCTTGAAAAAGAAAGTATCTGCTAAACGATGAGTGAACAAAATCCATCAGCATGAACTGCAAAATAGAAAACAACTGGATTTTTCTTATAGGATCAAAGAGCCAAAAATCATTCTTTCTGGGACTTGAAAGAAGAATCATTCTTTCAAATGCTGGGACTTAGAAGTGTCACCTCAGGGATTAACATGCACCAGAACACACATCCAGCCCCAAATCACTTTCTAAGACTGAAGGTAAATTTTAAGAACCCTACTACAGCACGATAAATGTCGTCAAATAGACTTTGGAAGGGCACTACGTAACTTGGAAATAGCGTACCCTGTATCTTTTCTGTCTGCCAAACGTGTGGCCTTTATGTGCAGAGCAAGTGTCCTTCTAGTACCACCAGGAGGCCACTTACATTAAACACAACAGTAGTGCCCTGGCTTTCAGCTGCTAACTGCACAAAGTCAGCCCATGACTACCTTGGACTAAAAACCTCCATCTAACTAAGAGAAAGTAGGAATACTACTAGTTATTATTTATTAACCATCAGTATGTATTGCACTCCATCTGCAACACAGAACTGGATCCTGTCTTGACTAGAAATTCAATAATCTACATGGATATACAGGCAACAAGGGGATGCCTTGGCAACAAGAAGGGGAAAATAAGAACTGTTTAGATTACTAGCCTTTTTCTATAAATAAACCATCTTTAGAGACTGTGGTAGAGCTGGGAAGAGAAAAACTTTAAGGTAGATCCTGAATTAAATTATACAGCGAAAAGCACATTAGACCTGCATCCACACCAGAATTCTACAAAAGTTATGCTTGACTTCAAGCAAAGCTGATAGAAGAACATCCAGAGTTTTCAAAATGATTGTGAAGCGTGATGTCATCGACATGGTGATGTAAGACATCCCCTGGAAAAGTCTTCCCTCAGAAGCAACTAAAATAGGACAAATCCCACTTGCTTGGATCTCTGGAAGACGACAGAAACTAGAGAGGGACTCCATAAACGCGGAAATGAAGAAAAAGAGAAAACAAAAGGTTAAAGAGCTAAGACCCAGACCCACCAGTCCGTGCCCCTCCTCCTCACTCCGTCTGTGCCCCTTAAGAGTCACACAGAAGCAGCAGGGCCCGGCCATCCTCCCACGGGTGCAGACCAGACAGCCACTCACAGCTGCAAGTTAGAACCCCTCACAGTCCGCAGAGAACAAAACAGGCTGGCTAGCACAGGCATACAATACGGCCCCCAGGAAACACAAAAGTGAAAGAGACCTCGGCACAACTGCTGCCAAGAGGTACACTTAGCCCAGTCCTGACTGCTGGATCATCTAAAAGAAAAATCCCCACGTGGAATACCCTATATTGGACGTGAACTGCTATAAGGCAGCACAGGTCCTAGAACTGAAAAGCATAATAAAAAGGGGACACTGAGTGAGGGAGAGAACTGAAACAAATCAGAGGAGCTGGGGAGAAAATTCTGCACAAAAACAAGGAGAAAAGATGAGGAATAAACTCCCCAATCAAAACACACATTAACCGAACGGAAAAAAAAAAGAGCATGATCCAACTGCATGTTGTTACAAGAGACTCACCATAAACCCAAAGACACAAATAGGTTGAAAGTGAAAGGATGGAAAAAGATAATCCACACAAATAGCAACCAAAAGAGAGCTTCGGTAGCAATGCTAATATTGAGGACACACACACACAAATTAGGTTGTGATTCACTTTACCCAAGGCTCTTTTATTTTACTAAAGGATTTACTTCTAAATTCTTGCAAATAACGTTAGTTCTCTGAATGCATTTATAATTGGATTCAAATTATAAACATTTCAAACTCGACTCAACTGTCAGACAGAAATCTGAACTGCCCGTGTAATTAACACATGTCCCCAGGCTAACAGGCAGCACTGACCAAGAAAAACGACCCTGCATGGGAATTATGCGTCCTTAATCTAGGGATGCCATGCTTTTAGCTAGTTTGTCCTCATCTCACATTTCCTTACAATGCCCCAGCATTTGTAAAACGGTCTGATTCTTACAAAACAAGCACAACGTGAGTTCAATAGAAAATCACATGGCATTTTCACTGGCAGATGACTTCAGAGGTCACTTAATACAACCTTGCTGCATAGTCAGCAAGATGTACGGACGTATCTCAGATGCCTCTGCTTAAGCACATCCACCAATAGGAGGTGACGACTTTTCAAGGCTTTCGTGTGTTGCTCATTTCAGTGGTACAGGATCTCAAAACAGTCATCGTTTACAGATGGGGAGCATTCTACAGTATATGAATGGGAAGAGCATATTTCTATTCTACTCATCTCCGTTCTGTTGGAGCATTTGGTTTCCTCACCCTTCCATTTAGAATGTTCTAAGTAACTTCACCCTCCTTTGAATCCTTTCCACCACACTATTTATCCTCAGACTTACTATCTAATTCATAAGAATGACAGTCCCACTCCTAAATACATAAGATAAATTCCTTGCAAATCATCTTCCAGATTACAGTAGCCCATGCATTCACCGAAGGAGATGCTGAGTGCCATGGAGTCACAGTGGAGAAAAGCAATCTGGATTTCACACGTGCTTCCAAATTTCAGGAGTCTCACATTCTCTAACGGAAGGTGGATATTGGTTAACAATTCCATAGACAAATAATCAACAACTATTCGTTGAAGGCCTTCTGAAGCTAACACTAGGCTCATTACTACGATGGAACAAAGAAAAAATATATCAGACGTGGTCCTTTGCCATTGAAGATCTTCTATCATCTCACTGGGGAGACCAGACTAATATACAAGGCCAAGGAATAAATCATTAAACTAACATTTAGCTTTTGGAATTGAAATGGAAGAGGGATCATTCATGGATTTGCTAATTATACTTCCATGCCAGGCACATTAGCCCTGAATGGCTCATCTGTGGCTCAACTTGACTTCAGGGATATTTCATTGAGGCCTCTCTTGATGCTACCACATGCTTAGCTGACACTGTTTCCTAAGCCTGATTTCTTGTAGAATGTTCTCAGAGTAGCTACTCTTCCCTATTTTGTAAAAAGCAAACGTGAACATAAATGCTTTTAGCAACTACCCTATATTAGTTTACAACATTTTCCATGCCAACATGGAAATAAGCTTCCAAAACATACAAAGCTTATTTTTTTAAAAATAGAGGTTATGCAATTTTAAATACTTACAAGTAGTCCCTTTTCACACCCTGTTGCCAGTTTTCTTGTGTGTTTTAACTGGTTAAAAATACTAATAATAGCAAAAGAAAAATAGCCTAAAGTGAGCAGCAAGTGAAAGCTTGAAAGAAAACACTGGAAAGGCACGTGTATGAATCCTTACTTTTCCCTCTTCTTAGATTTTAGCATCACACGATTCAATTTCATGCTAAACATAGCAAAGGTGGCTGAGACAAAGGAGGCAGAGAGTGAACCATTTAATGTACATTCTAAAAGAAAATGCCGTTCTTTTCTGAGCACATTCGTGCCATCTTCCCCTTCTCTGCAGATGAATAAAAGCATTTTTAAATAAAGCCATCATAAATTTCGATGTTGCAGAAATAAATCTCCCAGATGTTTTGTGTGGTTGAAGGAGTAAAAGCTTCCAAAGTATCTACTCCAAACATAATACCTTACCCAACAAGAATACATGGAACACTAAATCCAAAATAATGTTCTATAGAAGATACAACACATTTCACACTTTTTAAAAGAGACCTAGACCTAGGGCCTGGAATCCAGTCTCTTAGGAAAAGCAGAAACACACACACACACACACACACACACACACACACACACTTACACATACACAAACAAAAACTTCTAAATGAGTTTAGAAAATTAGAAGGTGCTACTTGAATCTACTTGCAGTTATTTCTTAAAACTGGGGAGAATTGGGCATTTTTACATCAGGGCCAACTTGACAACATTAGGTTAAATTCTTCATTTTTAAAAGACAAAATAGTATAATTGTGAAAAAAATCATTGAACATAAAGCACTACCATAATATCTAAACAAATATTAAAATACATTGGGCAAAAATTTTTCAAGTTCAGATCACCATCACAGATTATGTAGCCCCATACTAAAAACAAGGGCTTGGGCAAAACTGAAGGGAAATAAATAAATAAATAAATAAATAAATAAATAAATAAATAACTTTGAGACAGCTGTGCCCTCTGGAGGTGGCACTTGGGAATTGAATAAATCTCTGTAAACTGATAACAATGACTTTCCGAAAGAATTGACTATGCACTTGGAAATGCAAAGAAGGCTTAGAAGGTTTCATTCATGTTCCTTTTTTTGTGTCAAACTAGTTTTCAATGAATACTAATTTAGACTTTCAATTTAAAAGTGTTCAAATGGATGCAAAACATTTTGGTAGAAGGGATTAAAAGCTTGCGTTCAATATCTGGAATACAATGAGTAGGAGCACACTGAATATTACGAAAAGGAAGAATGGTGGGTCCAAATCAAATATTCTCGAAACCCCTTTTGCTGAAAGGCCTGCCAGCAGATGACCTAAGATGTTCAAGTCATACCTTCCAGCAGTCCCTGCGACAACTGAATCATCTAGACTAGCAAACACATTTGTCCTATATTATCAGAATAATTCATAACTCCACCTTTATTTTCCTTACCTGTCTTTTTATACTTGGATCCTAATAAATGGAATAAATGTCCCCATCTAGGCAATATATTATTGCAGTGGAAGAAGAGATAATTAATAAGTGTTTCTTGTCAGAGTTTGAGATAGAAATTAATAAAGTTGGCTGAGTGTGTTTGGAATTTCAATAGGAAAAAAAAAGGCAAATGAAGGATATAATTATGGGGGAGGGGGAGGAGGACGGGAAAACAACCCTAAAAGCAGTCCTTACTTGTTGTTAAAACCAGAACAGAGCTGCTACTTTGAAAGAGAAAATGAAGACATCTTTGTGATTGTAAATTTGCCCTGGATGTGGGTGAATGTTGTGTCTTTTTTTAAAAGAATTGGGGAAGAAACTAAAGAAATTAAGTCAGGCTAGCGCATGGAGACAGAGGATAATTGCTCTCCGTTGGCGTGTAGGAGAATAAACCCAAACATCAGTGGGACGGAATTCTCTTTAGCTAACAGGTTCCTTGGTGCCCGCTGGGTGCCAGACAGGCCTGGATCAGAAAAAAAAAAAAAAAGTTCTGAAAGAAGGAAACAAGGGTGTTCCCGGTTTCCGATTAATTTGGGCCAGGCCTGCTTAACAGGGTCTGGCTTTCGGTGCAAAGGCAACTTCACTCAAGGTCTCCTGCTCCTTGCTGGCACCCTCCACCCGCACTCTCACGCTCCGCACGCCTCTCCTTCAAGAGACTCTGCGGCCTCTGGAGAGGCAGGAAGTCTTGAGAAAGACTCCCATGAAATTCCTAGATAATTTCCAGGTCCCCAAAGTGTATGCCCTCTGCACCCCCAAATATGAAAGCGAGCGCTCTGCACCCCGATTCCCCTTCCCCCAGGGCCGCCCACCTGCGGGTGCAGCTCACCTGCGCGTCCAGCTCTCCTGCGCGTCAGTTGGCCAGGCCGCCGGCCCTTGCCTAAAGCACCGGCAGAGGGCGCCCACGAGCCTCGCAGCCCAGAGCCAGGCCTGCGCCCCCAGCAGGTCGCCCACCCCGGCCACCGGGGAGTGCTGGAGTGGAGCCAGGAAGGGGGCACTGTAGCCCCCCCCCCCCCCCCCCACAATGGAATCTGGACGTGGGCTGTAAGGGACAAGTTACTTAACTTCTCTAGCGTCTAGGCCACGGTTGCCCGCTATGACCATATACACATTAATTCATTTATATTCATTGATTCATTCATTTACAGCAAATATGCCTTGAAGTCCAAACACTATGGAGGCCCTAGGGATACACCGACAACCAAACTAGACCCAGCCGCTGCCTTCATGGAGTGCACATTCAAGTGGGATTAAACGTGGGGTAGCATAAATGAGACCATGCCCGTAGACCTCTTAGCCCAGCTCCTAGTGATGGATGTAGGATGACCAAGTACCTGAAAGTAACTTGTTTCTTTCCCTGTTGCTAGGATACAAAGAAAAGAATTGTATGTAAATCAGAAGGTAATGAAATGCAGCCCTCTCTTTGGGCCAAATTTTGCTTTGGGTGGTCAAGAATATCCTGTTGAAGCAATGAAGTATGAAAACCAGCTTCAACCAGTTGGCCAGACCTGCGCAGAAACAGCCCTTTGCTGTCCTCACTTCAACTTGCTTAATTAACATAGTAAAATTCCCATCCAGGGGTGGAGTTATCTGCCCCTTTCTTGATCATGTGATCATGTATGTGCAAGCGTGATTTCCTGAACATACTGATCATACAATTATACGACCAGCTATGTGTGTTCATCCATATGCGTAAAAACTAATGCATAATCAAACCACATGCTAAGTAGTAACTTGGGTGTTTAAACAAGAGCGAAATTGCAGCACGAGGAGTCGTGTCTGAGTCACTTTGGACTGACCTTGGCTCCTTACCTCTGCAGACGTAATAAATGTGAGTTTGCCTAACTCTTGTGTTGAAGTTTTCTTCGTGCCATCTCTGGTTATCCATAAAGGCCCTGCATTGAAGCCTAACGCTAGCACATGCTCAAAGGCCAATGCTGGCTCTTTTTAATTATTATTAAGTGCCTTGGTCTAGTTAACTCCACCCTCCTCCTGCAGGGTTGGTTCAATCCCGGATGCCCCAGGGCTGAGCACTGCTTCCTTCTATTAGCTCAATAAGCGTTTTTAAAACTGAATGAAGTGATTGAATGGACGCAAGCTCTGGATCCCTGGAGGAGGGTGGAAGTCCTGGAAGGGGCTGGTGTAGAACCTTCAGCGTAGCCTTCCCACTGACAATGGCCTTGCATCTTTGAGGGACTGGCTGCCTTCCCAAGAAGAATGGAGCCTCTTCTGGCTAAAAGAGGGGTTAACCAGTAGGGGAATCTTCCTTTGACTCAGAGCCTCCTCATTAAAAGCTGCCCCTGGAAATCCAGATGTTAACTACCTACCCCTTTTGTCGTTAATTTTTCTCCCATATTTAGAGGTTCTCCGTGGTACCATGGGCCCAAAAAGCTTTCTCTTGGAGAGTCCCCTTAAGGGAACTAATTGGAGTTGATAACTTACATTACTGAAGGGAATCACATCTTTATAAAAATAAACCCTGTACAAATGTGAACACTTCTCAACATTTTAGGAAGTATTATTATTATGTGTTCTAAGTTTTTAACTCCTCAAACTGCATCTGAGCAGGGGCAGAGGCAGTTTTCTTTACCAGCGCAGGTTAGTTGAGGTTGATTTTTTTTCTTTTAAATGAATTTTAGGATCATGTATTACTTTTCTATTGCTTCATAACATATTATCACAAACTTAGCAGCTTAAAACAATACCCATTTATTTTCTAAATTTCTAAGGATCAAGTGTCTGGGCACAGATTATCTGGGTCCTCATCAAGGTATCACAAAGCTGAACTTAATATATCAGCTGACTGCACCCTTATCAGGAAGCTCCACCAGGGCGCTCACAGCTGCCTCAGGTTACTGACACAATTCATTCCCTTGTAGTTATAGGACTGAAGTCCCCAATATCTTACCTTGCTAGCTGTTGGCCCAGGAATTCTCTCAGATTCTGGAGGCTTCTCTCAGGTCCTTGCCCATGGCCCCCTCCATAGACGCTCGCACTCTTCAAGCTCTTTTTTTAAGGTCTCACCTGATTAAGTCAGGCCCACCCTAATAATCGCCCTTGTTTAACTGGACATCAACTCTTAAGGTCCTATTCATGGAATGATATCCCATCATATTCACCTAGGAGGGGATTATATGGGTATGTATACCAGGTGTTAGGAATCTTGCAATGCATCTTAGAATTTTACCTACCACAGAAAAAAATTGAAGAAAATAAACCCAAAAAAAACCCTAAAGCTATAGGAACATACTAATTTACAAGGGCCAGATTTCTTTATAAAAATATCTGATGTCTAAAAATCAGAGGTGTCTCCAGGACCCCCAAAGACCACTCCTTATATCTGATCTTGAGCCCTTAGCCCTCTCCAACCTTCTTGTTCTCCCTCTGCTACCCACTATGAGTGTAAGAGCCAACACTGGAGCTCAGAGAATAAAGGGCATTTACTGAGAACTTGGGGAAGAAAGGCTACATATTCCCCATCCCATAGTGCTTCTAACATGCCAGCAAGGCAGTAATTAAGAGTAGAGTGGTCAGAGAGATGAAACCTGAGTTCAGAACCTAGATCTACCACTTACTCACCTTATAACCCTCAGTCTAGTTTCTGAATTTCTAATTCTACATCTGTAAAATGAATATAGTATTTCTCCCAGGCTTATTGTAAGCATTGGATGATAAAATATACATTAAGTGCTTAGCACAGTGCCTGCATAGTAGGAGTACAATAATTAGGGGGGAAATCCCATTGAGGAGCAACTTGGGAAAGGAGTTACTTTCTCATAGCACCTTCTGGTACCCAGTATGGTTCTGGGAACTGTAGAATTTACAGATGTCCATAAAGCATGATGCCAGACCCTGAAGCACAAACAATCTCATTGGAAAGACAAGGTCACTTACCTATCAGTTTAACTTTCATAGGGAAATAGATTGTGAGAACAAGGGTTCTCTTTCTCAAGGAGGACTTTTTGCCCAGGACCTTCAAGCTTTCCAGCCTCACCAGGGGTTCAAGCCAGGACTTCAGAGTCCTGCTTTACCCCAGCAGCTGGCCTTGGCAATGGCACCATGACCAGAACCCTCCTGGTGACCAGATGTAAATCCCTTGAAGTATTACAAAGAAAGAGAGCTGCCAAGAGAACCCTCAGTTAGTGCCATGCAGCAGGCCAGACAGTCAGGGGACGGTCACCATTCACTTCTGCCAAGTAAGAGTAAATGTCAAATCAGAATGCGGTAGAGGACCAGAGTTGGCTCACTGTGCTGGATCAGTTTCCTATCGCTGTCGTAACAAAGTATCATAAACTCAGTGGCTTAAAACAACATAAATTCATTGCATTACAGTTCTGGAGGTCAGAAGCCCAAAATCAGTTTCACTGGGCTAAAAATCAAGATGTGGACAGGCCTGGGTTCAATCCCCAGTATCTCCTGAAAAAATAAAATAATTAAAAATATATATGCATGTGGACAGGGCTGCATTTCTTCAGAAAGTTCTGGGAAGAAACCACTTCCCTGCCTTTTCCAGCTTTTAGAGACCGTCTGCATTCCTTGGCTTGTGGCCCCATATCACTCCAACCTCTGCTTCGGTCATCACATCACCTCTCTGACACTCCTGCTTCCCTCTAAGGGAGAGGTACTTAACCGTTTTTTGTTCATGGACCACTTTGCCAGTCAGGTGAAAACCACAGACCTCTTACTAAGTCCACGGTGTACTGTGTGTTATTTAATAAATATATCACACCCACACCAACACACACCCACAAGAATAAAGTTTTTTTGAGTTTCAGTTCAAGCTCACAGACCCCTGGTTAAGAACCCCTGCCTTGAGGACTCTTGTGTTTACACTGGGTCCACCTAATTTAGGTAACCTTCTCATCTCAAGATCCTTCACTTAATTGCACCTGCAAAGTCCCTTCTGCCATGTAAGGTAAATTCACAGGTTTCAGGGATTAGGATATGTGCATCTTTGGAGGGGACTCTTTTCTGCCTTCCACAAATGCCTTCTTCTCCTGAGCCAGCTTCCTGTGAGCTTATTTCCCCCAAAATGACTTCTTACTTCTAGCCTTTTACCTGACCTAGCCTACAAACAATTTGGAGATTAAGCACATTTTCACAGAAGTAGATTTGTTGAAGTTTTAGTGAGCAAAAGGTGCTGTGCTCTAGACATCCTGAGAAAATAAATGATCATTAAAACCTGCTTCTAAACGCTCCTGGCATGGCACCATTTTAAAAAGATTGGAAAATGGAACCTATATTTTAATAGCGTTCTAGCATTTCTCACGTCAATCAATGTTTGCAAACAACTGTGATAATCACTAACACTTATGCCTCCCCACCCTGGTTTCTAACTGTTCTCTAAGTTGTCTTGATACTACTTTTTTTTTTTTGACAGTTCAGAGACAGACACAAATTATTTCATTATTACCATGGTAACTAAGAGACCTCAAAATAGTGAGGAAAATTAAGATTAAAATAAAAGGAAAGGGGACTAACCCAAATTGGCATTAATGGATCACTGTCCAAGTATAACTGGATGCCAACTGCTAAAGCCTTGGGAGTCATTCCAGTAATGACCCTCGCGTCCCTCAGGCAGCAGGGGAAGCCCCCCATGTGAACGAGAATGCTTGTCTCCTGCAAGAAGCAACGGTTCAAAGTTTATAGAACCTTCTACTCTCCTTTACTTATGCATCTCTTTTATTTGGATCATCTCCTTTGTTTTTCATCTCTTCCTGCTTTTCCCTTTCTGAACACATTAGTTACTATGGAAACATTGGTGTGAATGTCAGAAGGCTCAGCTCAGAGATGCTGCATAAAGTCAATTTATAGAATGGTCTGACATTTATCTCCTGTTTGGGAAATTTAAAGAATTTGCGATATTCATGACCACATACAAGGGTGGGGGGTAAACCCAGCACTATGTATAGATTTTTAAATTTGTTTTCTATACACTGAGGAATCATCAGATTTTGTCTTTCAGGGGAAGACAAGCAACAACAGGAGGTTGGGCCAGCGTTTGAAATCAGATCCATTCTCCATCAGGTCAGGAAGGATTTCTACTTTCTAAGTTGGTAATGCTGACTGGAAACTCTTGTATCAAAATCAATGCTTTTTGAAAAAGATATCGTTAGTTTATTCTTTAACTTTAACCTAGCAGTAAGACCAATTATCTTATCGGTAGTAATGTATACAGGGCAGCAGCACTATCAGTTAAGGACACAGAGATGGTTATAGCAATGCTGTAAAAATTTGTACTTAACTGGGGTGAATTTCAGAGTTAGTGTTACCTTGTGCAGTAATAAGAGTTAACATCCATACCACACTTCCTGTATGTCAGGCCCCTTTCTCTGAACTCTGCATGTATATTAATTCACGTCACTTTCATGACAACCCAAGGAGGAAGATGTCACTGTTGTACTCTTTTTACACTTTAGGAAAATGAGGCACAGAGAGGTTAAGTCATTCAGAGCCTGCACACTTAGCCGTCACACAAAATTGCTTCTTTATGAAGAAGTAAAATAATACTAACAACATTTCTAGATAGAGAGCTTTGAGTTATCTGTTCTGGATTAAAAGGCAATCTAGGCATCAACTTTAATTTTTTTTTTTTATTTCTGTCCCCCACTACCCACCCCAGTTGTTGCTCTGTGTGTCCATTCTTTGCGTGTTCTTCTGTGACCACTTCTATCCTTATCAGCGGCACCGGAAATCTGTTTCTTTTTGTTGCGTCATCTTATTGTGTCAGCTCTCCGTGTATGCAGCGCCATCCTTGGGCAGGCTGCACATTCTTTCATGCTGGGTGGCTCTCCTTACAGGGCGCACTCCTTGCACGGGGACACCCTGACGCAGGGGCACCCCTGCATGGCAGGGCACTCCTTGTGCATATCAGCACTGCGCATGGGCCAGCTCCACATGGATCAAGGAGGCCTGGGATTTGAACCGCGGACCTCCCATGTGGTAGGCGGACACCCTATCCACTGAGCCAAGTCTACTTCCCTAGGCATCAACTTTAGATATTTTCTCTCTAAAAGTATTGCCCAAGCCTTAAGGCCTCCCACGTGGTGGCTGAAGACACTATGAGCTCCTAATGATTGCACTTTAGAGTTAAATTTGATTTTAGACTTGTACCCTTTTATATTTTTGCTTATGTATGTATTATTTATTATGTATGTGTAATATATAATACTGAGGGAAGCAGACTTGGCCCAGTGGTTAGGACGTCCGCCTACCACATGGGAGGTCCGTGGTTCAAACCCCGGGCCTCCTTGACCCGTGTGGAGCTGGCCCATGCGCAGTGTCGATGCGCACAAGGAGTGCCCTGCCACGCAGGGGTGTCCCCTGCGTAGGGGAGCCCCACGGGCAAGGAATGTGCCCCGTAAGGAGAGCCGCCCAGCGTGAAAGAAAGTGCAGCCTGCCTAAGAATGGTGCCGCACACATGGAGAAATGACACAACAAGAAGATGCAGCAAAAAGAAACACAGATTCCCATTCCGCTGACAACAACAGAAGCGGACAAAGAAGACACAGCAAATAGACACAGAGAACAATGGGGGGGGGGAATAAATAAATAAATAAATCTTTAAAAAATATATATATATAATATTGTATATATATAGTATTTGATTATTATAAAAGACTAAAAATATTTTGTTGTATGATCAGCAGAAATAGTATAAACAGGTGAAAAGACATTGAGATTAACCCACTGTAATACATCAAAAGGATTTTAATTATGAAGAAAATGCAGGGTGAACCTGTGGGGGGTTATTTTTATTTTTATTTTTTTTGTTTTTAATTTTTTGCTATGCAGTGCCATTCTCATAGGCCCTGGAGACAGCTCACAGTTTTCACTTAAGAAAGCCATACCTGCTGGGTTCATCTCCTTGGAGTAGGCACGACCGCTCCAATCCCATGATGGAACATGTAGTCCAAGCCCAAGTCTGTCAGATATCTCATCCTGCTGACCTCAGTGACTTGTTCAAAGATAGAAGTGTGACCCAGTCAGAACCAACGAAACATCCCAAGACACTTTTGTTTTTTTAGTTAGAGAAGTAAGTTTACTGAAAATCATGCAGAAAGTAGAGTGCCCATATTTTGCTCCCCACCTTAAAAACACCACAGAACTGTACAGTGTACCCTAATGTAAACTATGAACTATATTTAGTAATATAATTATACTAATATTGTTTGCTCAACTGTCACAAAGGTACAATACTGAGATTTTTGCTGGGGATGCTGGAGCAGGGAGAGGGGCTCTTCTTTCCCAGATGAGCTGCTGTCACCATCTTTGCCACCAGAAACAGGTGGCCTAGAGCAGTCAGAGGCCAGGAAGCAGACACTGAAACCTGCAGAACAAAAAACATGGGGACGATTGGAGGGATCCAGTCAAATGGCATCATTTGAGTCCACATACAGCAGTGTCCAAATCTGGCTACTAGTCTCTGCAATTATTAAGCCAATAAATCACACCCATGTTTTCTTCTTCTTTTAAATCTAAACACGTTTAAGCTGGCTTACAACAAATAGCTAAAGACCTAATGGACACAACATGAAACAATATGTGTCTTTTGTGGGCAGACACTACATCTCGTTCACCTTGTTCATAAACAAGCAACCATTCTCTTATCTGAGATTCCAAAATCCATAAACCTCTGAAAACCAAAAGTTATTTTGCAACTCGTTTGGTGACAAAACAGGCATGACCTGAGTGAACATGAGGTTATTCATCATCTTTACTTATTCCACTTAAGGTGAATATTCCTGTTTTGCTGCACAATAGTGAACGTGTGTGATTATAGGATGCTGCCCCAGACTCTGCCAGAAGTGTCATGTTATTTAATGTATATATAAACTCTTCTCTCTATTAAATCCAAAAAGATGTAGATATATAAAGTTCATGGAAAAAAAAAAGGAGTCAAGTGTCTCAAAAGTTAGTGTTGAGGAAGAGCTTAGAAAATGGAGACTCTGGGGAAGCGGACTTGGCCCAGTGGATAGGGCATCTGTCTACCATACGGGAGGTCCACGGTTCAAACCCCAGTCCTCCTTGACCCGTGTGGAGCTGGCCCATGAGCAGTGCTGATGCACGCAAGGAGTGCCCTGCCACGCAGGGGTGTCCCCCGTATAGGGGAGCCCCACGTGCAAGGAGTGCGCCCCATAAGGAGAGCTGCCCAGCGTGAAAGAAAGTACAGGCTGCCCAGGAATGGCACCGCACACACGGAGAGCTGACACCACAAGATGATGCAACAAAAAGAGACACAGATTCCTGTGCCACTGACAACAACAGAAGCGGACAGAGAGGAACACGCAGCAAATGGACACAGAAAAGAGACAACTGGGGTCGGAGAGAAGAGGAGAGAAATAAATAAAAATAAATCTTTGAAAAAAAGAAAAGAAAATGGAGACTCTGGAAGAAAATCAAGACATCCAAAAAACCCTAAGCCTTTGCCTATCACCATGACAAGTTCTACTATGCTCTCCTAACTCTAGACACTACTGTGTCATGTAAAGCAGTCATGATGCTGAGGGCCTGTGGTACAACACTGACTAAATCTTGAAATCCATATTCTGTTCTGTGACAGTTTGAGATTTTTTTATGGATCCCCAAAAAGATTGTTTGTCAACTGGTCTGTTCCTCTGGATGCAATGCCCTTTGATTGTATTAGATTCACCTGAGGTGTCCATTAAAGTACCTGTTAAGATTAGGGTTTTGATTCAGTCACGTCAGTAGGGTGTGACTCAGGATTGAGTCCCTACCCCCTTGGTGGGCTGATATAAACAGACACTCACTCAAGAAGACATGGAAGAGGGAAGCGCTCTGTCATGTTTGATCCTGGGGCCCCAGACAGAGCTGAGCCATTAGTCTGATGGTTTGCAACTGAGCAGCTGATAAGGCCTGGAAAGAAACAAGTCCTGTGCCAGACTGATATAGGAAGCCCCGAGAGATGAGCCCTATGCCAGCCTACAGCTGAGACTGGAAGAAGCTGGACCATGGGGCATTAAGGGGAAGAAGGCCCGAGAGACCAGGCAGAGATCACCTGCAACAGACCTTGGTGAGAAAGCAACCTTGAGCTGGACTCTATAGGGCCTTGTGACTGTAAGCTCCTACCCCAAAGAAATACCCTTTTCAAGAGCCAACAGGTTTCTGGTACTTTGTATCAGCACCCCTTTGGCTGCCTGATACACATGTCTATGTGTGATTCATCCTAAGTCCTTCTTCCTGAGTTCTTATATAAATGTTGTTTACTTTTTGACTCTGCAACACAGAAGACTAACATGCTACACAATGTCACAAAGAGTACTGGAAACTAATTAAACATCACCCTCAAAGTACCCAGTTTTGGGGCCATCACTCAACTGATTTCATCTTTATATCAAGCACCTAAAATAGTACCTAGTAAGTACTTAGTAAGTGCTCTCTTAATAGATGAAATAATGGTACATTCTGACATTTCTGCCATCTGACAACACTGACAAGTCTGTATTGAGGAAGGAGGAAAACTTGAGAAGGAAAATTGTGCAGGGGTGGTGATGCCATTAATACATTTAAAGAGACCCTCCATGGGCTTTCCATCAGTTTTTTAAAAAATTTTTGACCAATGACCCCTAAAGTGCCTTCTAAAAATCTTATGTGATTTTTCTGCATGAAAAGTAAAGAAAACTTAGAAGGTCCTGATAGAAGTCTATATAACTTAAAATACTGACTAGATGGGCAAGGAATAATCCCTAAATTTGGAGAAGAACCTCTTGAAGCTTGAAAAAGAGAATATATATATGACAGAAATCTGTATCAAGTGTCTTATTATAGCTAAGAGATGATACAAGCCAGAAAAAATATTTCCAGCTCAAATGGCTCACACACTTATCTGGGAAATATTGAATCCTTATTTATATTCCTGTTAATAATAAAACTTCCAGTGTCCAAACCACCAAGCAGTAAGAGACCAACCAGGCTTAAGACTTCCTCTCTTATCCACCAAACCCAGCCTGTTGCCAAATTTTTTCTACCCCCATCACATTGCTCAAATCCAACTTATCTTCTCCACGGAAATAATTCTTCATTATTTCCCCCACTCCAGTTTCTCCTTCTCCAATCTTCCTCGCACACAGATTAATTTTCCTAAGGCAATGCTTTGACCTGTTTGAAAACCTTCAACATCTCCCTTTTACCTCTGGCAGCATTTCATTGTGTGGTTAGATTACATTTTCCTGTTTTCCCTCCTACCCCTCAAGCTGCCCCTTTTCAGTCTCCAGTACTGAAGCAAGGGGAGAGGATGGAAAGAAAAGAAGCAAACCACACCACACTCCACCATGTGTATGGGGAATGAGATATTTAACTTCAAATCGCTTTTGCAATTTGGTGATTATGAGGGACTGGGAATTACAAATTTCCAATTTGAAATAGTATGAAAAAACTTAAAATGACCTTAGGACTTTTTATTAAAGGAATGATCCAAAAAGTCATGTCTGAGATTTCATTTGGGACCTGGGAGAATTTCCACTGAATACGTTGTAAGACCACAGGAAATCAAACCGACCAACCAAACAAACAAAATAGCAATTTGTTCCCATCAATCCACCAATTTCAGCAAAAATATTCTGAAACCATGTAATAATTTCAGAGATGGTTTCACAAACTTAGATTTCCCATCACTTGAACAGTTATCATTTCACACTGTGGAATAATCACTTTTCATGTAAACAAGCACATACAACGAGAACACAATTTAAAACATGATTCCACCTGCCAAGGACATTTTTTAAAAATTCAGAGTATTGCAACACTTTATTAAGAGTATTGGCTTTGAATCAGTAGCTGAAGTAACAATTGCATAAATCCAGATTAAATATGCTGTACAATACTCATACTGGTTTTATTAATATACATAGCAATTTACTGGACAAAGGTCAAAGTTTTTGTTTTTTATTAAGAACAGTCCACAGTACAAAGCTGTCTTGAATAATATCTGTCCTTTAAATTGTTATAATTCCTTAAACTTTAGCCAGAACCCCCACTTCTCATTCTGTATCTTCTCCCTAGGCGACTCCATTCTTATAAGGTCCTCATTAATATCTAGATGCCAATGAATCTCATTTTCTCTTTTTTTACCATGGTAAAATATGTGTAACATAAAAGTTATCATTATAGCCATTTTAAAGTGTACAATTCAGTGACATTGAGTACACTCACAATATTGTGCAACCATCACCACTATTTAGTTCCAGAATTTTCATGTCACCTTGAACGGAAATGCTATACCATTAAGCAGGCATCCATCAGCCCCCTGTCCCCTACGAAGTTCCTAGCAACCATTAATCTGCTTTCTGTTTCTATGGACCTGCCTATTCATATAAATTGGGTCATATGATATGTGGCCTTTTGTGTCTGGCCTCTTTCACCTAGCATAATGTTTTCAAGGTTCATCCATGTCATAGCATATATCAGGATTTCATTTCTTTTTATGGCTGAATGGTATTCCAATATATGGATATACCATATTTGTTTATCCATTCCTCTTTTGATGGATATTTGGGTTGTTTCTACTTTTTGGCTATTGTGAATAGAACTGCATGAATATGTGTGTATAAGTTTTTGTTTGAACACCTGTTTTCAACTCTTTGGGGTATATATCTAGAGTGAAATATCTGGATCTTATGGCAATTCTTTATTTAATTTGAGGAACTACCAAACTTTTTCATAGCTGCTGTATTGTTTTATATTCCCACCAGCAATGCACGAAGATAGCAATTTCTCCACATGCTCACCAACTCTCTCTTCCCTTCCCTTCCTTTCCCTTCCCTTCCCTTGTCTTCCCTTGCCTTCCCTTGCCTTCCCTTCCTTTCTCTTCCCTTCTCATCCCTTCCCTTCCCTTTCTCACCATCCTACTGGATGTGAAGTGTTATCACATTGGTTTCCATTTCCCTAATGACTAATGACACTGAACACCTTTTCATGTGCTTGTTGGACATGTACACTTCTTCTTTGGAGATATGTAAATTAACACTTTTTTGAAAATTTGGTTTGCTTTTCTTTGTTTATGTGTAAGAGGTTCTTATATATTCTGGATACTAGATCCTTATTAGCTATATGATTTGAAAATATTTTCTCCCTGTTATGTAGGTTGTCTTTTCACTCCCTTGATAGTATATTTTGGTGTACAAATATTTTTAATTTTGGTGATGTCCAATATATCTCTTTTTCTCTTTTGTTGCATATGCTTTTGGTGTTATATTTAAGAAAACATTGCCAAATCCAAGTAATAAAGACTTGCCCCTGTTTTCTTTTAAGTTTCATAGGTTTAGCATTTAAATTTAGGTCTTTGATACATTTTGAGTTAATCTTATAGGTTTGAGTAAGGGTCCAATTTCATTCTTTTGTATTTGGATATTCAGTTGTCCCAGGACCATTTGTTGAAGACACTGTTCTTTCCCTTGTTGAGTGGTTCTAACTCGCTTGTCAAAAACCAATTGACCATAAGTATATAGGAAATATCATTATCTATTGCCCAGATTTCTGCTCTGAGCTCAAGCCCCATATGAATCCAGCAGGCCATTCT
The DNA here is from genome assembly GCF_030445035.2 of Dasypus novemcinctus. Classification (NCBI taxonomy): domain Eukaryota; kingdom Metazoa; phylum Chordata; class Mammalia; order Cingulata; family Dasypodidae; genus Dasypus; species Dasypus novemcinctus. Next base: position 81,008,026 of record NC_080684.1, on the reverse strand, counting down.
ATATCATCATTTCAACAGTCACAAAACAGACCTCATGGTCTCCAAATCCCCAAATGTAATCATACTACATGACTATTATTTTTTTATTATATTTTATTTTTAGGAGGTACCAGGGATTGAAACCAGGACCTCATACATGGGAAGCTTCCCAATAAGAGTGGGTTTTTCATCTGTTTGTTTTTAGGAGGTGCCAGGGATTGAACCTGGACCCTGTACATGGGAAGCAGGGGCTCGATCACTTGAACTACATCTGCTCCCCTACATTATTACTTCTCAGCACCACTATCCATCTTGTCATGAAAGCTAGAAACATTTCCCTCTGCGTCATTCTCCTATCCGTTTCCTGTCAACCTTCTCCATAATATATCTGTTATCTGTCCAATTCTCTCAAGCTCCTCTGCCATTCCTTAGATCAAATTACTGTTGTCCTTCCCAGCACTATTAAAATGGTGTCCCAACTAGACTTATCTCTCTGAATCCATTCTTGCATTCTTTAATCTATTCTTAAGAGACTTCTTTTTCAAAAGACAAATAATTTCCTTCTCTCTCTCTCTTTCCTGCTCTCACCCCTAACCCACCTTGTTTAAAAGTCTTCCACCTCCTCTCATTGCCCAGAAGATAAAGGTAATGACCTGCAAAACTGCAGTACTAATCTTCCTCACTAGTCACATATGCCACTCTTTCCTCTTCAACTAGATAATTCCTCCTCAACCTTCAGATATTACCAGGGAAGTCACTAGTTCAAGGACACCCAGCTAGATCTGGTCTCTTTACTCATTGTTACTATAATGCCTTGTACATTTCTTTTATCTAACTTTTCACAGTTTAAAACTATGTGTCTATGTGATTATTTGATTTTTGGCAGTTCCCCACTAGATTCAAAGCTCCATGAAGTCCACATTTTCTAGCCTAACAAATTCAAGACCCTTTCCATGATTTTCTAGTCTTATTCACAAGTATTTCTCTTCACATACCAATCCTTAATCTCGATAAAATCCTGTAAAAATTCTGTCATTATATTCTGTTTACACTGTGTTTTCCTGTTTCCTCTTACACTGTTTTTTTCAACAATTAGTTATCATTCTAGTTTGCCAAATGGCCACCAATGAAAAGTACCAGAAATGGGCTGACTTTTATAAGAGGAATTTATCTGGGCTAAAAGCTTAAAGTTCAAAAGCCATGAAATGTCCAAATCAAGGGACCATCAGAGATGCTTTCTCACCAAAGTCAGCTACTATTGATCCTGGTGTTCTGCCACATGGCAATCAGGCATATGAAAGAGTTCTTCTCCTCAGCTGTGGGCTGCTCCATAGACCAAGCCTCTTAGGGACATCATGTTTAAGTGATCCTCGAGTCCTCTCTCACGTGGGAGGATAAAAAATGGCAGAGGTCCCTTTCCTGTGTCACTCTTTATGTGGCTCCATTTATATCAGACCCAGCAAGAGGGTGGAAACTCAACCTGAGTCACACCTCACTGGTGTATTCCATTCAAAAGGGGTCTCATACCTACAGGAATGGATTAGTTCAAAAACATAATCTTTCCCTTTTGGGGAATCATAAAGGAATTTTAAATGGTCACACTCCACCCTCTGAATCCTCTAAAGACATGTTCCTTCTATATGAAAAATACATTCATTATATCACAATATTTCAAAAAGCTTAAATCATTTCAGGAGCTATGCTAAGTATAAAATCTCATAAAAATCAGTTATAGGTAAGCAGTTTTCATTGGGGCAACATTCCCCTCTGACCTGTAGACCTGTGAAACTTAGAAAACAAGTTATCTGCTTCCAATATAGAAATGAGGGATAGACATAAGATAAACATTTGCTTTATCATGGGGAGAAATTGGAAGGAAAACAGATATCACTTGTCTCAAAGAGTTCTAAAAACCCGCAGGTCATTCTCCATTAGATTTCAAAGTCTGAGGCCATCTCTAGAACGATGTCTTCTTCTCCTTGGGGCCTTGTGGAGGCCCACTCTTTCCACAGGCTTGCCCTCTGGCCATATTTTCAGATCCACCCTTTTCAAGCATTTGGGTGGTGGTCAAGCTCCAAACATCACACTCCAAGAACACTAGGGTGATGGCCACACTTTCCCCAATCTCTGGAGGACAGTCTTAACCCCCTTAGTACAGTGAGGTGTGGCAACATTACCTAATCTTTGGCATACAGGCCCAACCCCCTCAGAACAGTGGGGTGGTGAATTAACTCTCTCTAATCTTTGAGGAATGTGCTTCACCTTCTCTGTAGCCTGGGTTGGCCAAATGTTCTCTGAACAATAGGCTGAAAGATCCACCCTCTTCAAATGCCCAGGAAAATGCACCCTTTCCACACACATGGGTGGAGTCCCTCTCCTGGCATGAGAAGTCCCAACTCCAGATTTCAACTTCTACAGTTTCCTCTTGAAGCCATTTTCCTTCAGTCTCTCTTCTCCCTGTCCCTTTTAGTCCAGTGGCTTTTTTTCACATAGGCCTTGCAAAAAGCTTGTTGGTTTAGCATGCAGAAAACAGGGGTCCAAGTCATCAGACAGTAAGACTTTCTGCAAGTCCTTCCTGGATAACTGCAACTCCAATCCTAACTTATGAGTTTCAAGTTTAGTTAAGTCCTCACAAGGGGTACTATCCTCTGGGAGCTTGTTTTCTGGAAGCTCAGAATTTCCGATCCCATCAATTTCTGGTTTCTTTGTGCCCAGCAGTTTAGTTCTCAGCTTATCTCTTTCCTACTGTAGTTTGCTATAAGCTGCAAGGAAAAGCTAGGCTGCATTTTCCATATTTAATTTGGAAATCTCCTCAGCTAAATGTTCAAGCGCATCATTTTCAAATTCTGCCTAATATATCATTCTTCACTCATTCATTCAAGTTTAATTATATTGAATCCCTATTATGTGTCAAGGCCCATAATGGAGTATAGAACTGGAGATATGGAGTAGGCCATGATTCTTGATTCAAAAGAAGCAAGGAACAGGTCTACAAACAGCTACTGCCCCAGATAAAAGTTGACATATAAAAGATATCTACAAAATGTTACAGTAACAGAGAAAGTCAGAAAAGTGCCTACATAGAATGTATCATTTCAATTAGGTCTTGAAATGTGTAAGAGTGAGAAAGGGGAGGTTTTGAGGCACAAGTGTTTATGCAAAATTAAGTCACCTTGAAAGAGAGTGATATGTTCAGGCAATAACAAGTGGTCCAGGGTATCTGGCACACAAACCCAGGGCAGAGGATGACTTTATGAGACTGAAAAGGTGAGAAGTCCAAATAAAAAGTCTCATACCATTATCTTCTGGGCACAACTGACAGGTATAGCCTCAAGCAACTATCCATTTACCTCACCCTAAAAGGAAAAGTGTATCTTTCTAATAAAACACTAATACAATAAATGTGTTGTAAGATAAAACTCTGGTGGACTGAACCCTAGGGTGGCTCTCATGATTCCCACCCCTGATGGTCATACCCTGTATAATCCCCTTGCCTTGAGTGTAGTAGGTAAGACCTGTGACTTACTTCTAGTAATAGGATATTGCAAAGGTGAAGGGATTTTACAGATGTAATTAAGGTCCCCAATCAGTTGATTTTGAGCTAATCAAAAGAAGATTATCCAGGGGTAGCCTGAATTATTCAGGTTAAAGTCCTCAAAAAGGGACTGGGCCTTCCCTGAAATGAGAGACTCTCCTTGTGGGGTGAATGAACTAAGCAGCCACACTGAAAGGCCAGATGGCAGGGTCCTTCCAACAGCCAGCAAGAAGCTGGGACCCTCAGTCATGCAGCCACAAGAAAATGAATTCCATCAAGAATCTGAATGATCTTGGAAGGGGATTCATCCCCAATCAAGCCTCCAGATGAGAACACAGCCCTGACCAACAACTGATGGCAACCTTGTAAGACAGAATAGAGGACCCAGCTAAGCCATGCTCAAATCCTAGCCACAGAAACTGTAGATGTTAAAGTGAATTGAGGTCATTTGTTACTAAAAAATAGAAAATCTAGCACAGACTTTCAGTTAACCAGGATGCTTTTGTTATCTTTGCTATTTATGTGGTTTTTACATGTTTGCAAAAGTGTCTTAAATATCCAAAGGGACAAGTGACAAAATATTCAAGTGAGAATAAATTTTAAATGTATTTCTAGTCAACTGCCAAATAATGGGAAACGACAATAGAATACTTTGACTTGATGAGCTCCACGTGACAGTAGGATATACAATTTTTTCTGATTGCTTGGGCTCTCAGTCTCAGCAGTTTCTGGAAACTGTTGGCTTTCAAATGCACCCATTGCTCTAAGTTGAAAGAAAAAAGAGATGTAGAAACAGAGCAGCTTTGAGGATCAAAACACTAACATAAAGGAACAAATGGAAGAGCATATTTATGGCAAAACACACAACAGCATATAAAATAGTCAACAGCCTATTTTTGCTGCATTGCATTCTTCACCTCTGCTATTTGAGTCAGTATCTTCACATATGAATAATTTTATAATAGGGAGTTGATGACCCAGCATCAAGTAACTCATTGCTATGACTGATATGGTCAATTTATACATAATAAAAGCAGAGAAGTGACTCAGAGCCTCCATAATAATTTAAAATGAAAATAATATGCTTCAAGTTGTATGAAATATACATAAAAATATACTGTTCATCTTGATTATAAGATAAATTCAAAAGTATAAATTGATTTATACTTATGGTATAAAATATAACTTTATAACATCATACTTTTTATCTAACAAATACTAATGTGCTAGACCTGATCAAAATATATCAGTTAATTTAACATAATTTTGTTAAGAAGCTAACATATTCCCTCAATAAAAATCTAGCAAAGATAACTAGAAACCAAAACTGCCTATGAAATAAAAGTGAAACTCTGAGATAAAATACCAGAGAAAAAGATGCAACAGTACACAGAAAGACTAATTCTCTTTGACTGTGTAGAATTGATCCCCAAAACACAAAGATGGGTCGGTATGCAAACATAAATCGTTATTACAACTCACATAAATAGCTTAGTGTGTGTTGGGGGGAGGGCAGAAAACTCAATAGATGTTGAACACCAGCTGTTAAATACCTGCTCATACACTTGTTTAAAACTCTTTGGGAGGGAAGGGGGAGGTGGATGTGGCTCAAGTGTTTGAGCTTCCGCCTCCCACATGGGAGGTCCCAGATTCAGTTTCTGGTGCCTTCTGAAAAACAAAAGATGGAGCAAGCAGAACAAATGAAAGAAAACAACTCAGGGAAGCTGATGTGGCTTAGTGGGTGAGCACCAGCTTGCCACATACCAGGTTCAATCCTCGGCCCCCGGTACCTCAAAAAACAAAAAACAAAACAAAACAAAAAAACTTTGAGGGAAGCAGGTGTAGTTCAGTGAATGAACACCTGCTTTCCATGTGTGAGGTCCTGGGTTCAATCCCAGGTGCTTCTGAAAATATTTTTTAAAACTCTTTGAAAACCAGGGCTAGTGAGATAAATTACTTAACATAAGTTTTCTCAAACCAATAGCCTGCCTAGTGTTTAACAGGTAGATTCCAGATGCAGTCCAGTTTAAATCCGTTGCCTTTGCTCAAGCTCTGCTTATTTTACCTTCTAAATGGTACTTCAATCTTTTGATGGTTCAGACCTTCTTCATTTCTTATCTGGACTACTGAAACAGTGTCCTCACTGATGTCACTGCCCTTGGTCAAATTCCTCTCATATCCATTCTCCTCACAGTGGTCAGAACCATCTTTATAATTTGATCATGTCACATCCCTGCTAAAAATCTTTCATGGCTTCCCCTTGTCCTCAGAATAAAACCCCAGCTCTTTAGCATGCAGCCAGGGCCCTTGCTCCTGCCTTCCCTGCCCGGCCCTTGCAGTCCTCACCTGCACTCTGTGCATTCCTGTCTGGAATGTCCTTCCCTCTCCCTCATCAGCCCTATTTCTACTCATCGTTAATCTTCAGCTCAGGCCTCATTACATCCGGGAAGCCTTCTCAGCTACTACTCCACCTTCTCAGGCTGCAGCTAATGTCCCTTTTTGCTGCTTCTATAATGCCCTGTGCATATGTTCATTCCCTGCTCTTAGCACAATCTAATTTATATGTCTGTCTTCCCCAATTGATGAGAGTGCTGTTCAGCATGATCTCAAGGGTTTAGTGTATAGGAGGTACCTGGTGTTCAGTGAATGAACAAATGAAGGAATGGTGGAAACATGATCACAAGTGGGCAAAAATGTACCCTTCAGTAGGTAAACCTCCACTGGAGCACAGGCTGGAGGTGTGATGGAATCTTCTGTGGGAGTTGCTCAAAGCAGAAGTTAATACCTTAGAGCATTACCTATCACTAACCCAGAGAGAAACTCCAGCAAAGCCACCCTTCCCATCTGGGATATCCCACAGACCTATACAAATCACCCCATACTCATACTCAGAGGATTTTCAATTCCCTTTCCAAACTTAAAAAACCTGGCCCCAGATACAAAATGACTGCCAGCTAACTCACCTAACAAAGCTGAAGATGGTGACCATACTTAAATACCCACATACCTTCTAACAAATCCTCAAGGATCTGCCTTTACATGTCTCTCCAATCTCCTCTCTGCACACGCTTTTGTGGCCCAAGTTCTGGAAGTTCCCTCTAATAAAATTTAGACAAAATTACTTTATTAAAGTTGATATATTTGTTATTTAAAGATAGTATAGCAATATTTAGAGATCCAGATATTCTTCAATCTTGTTTTGGAAGATAGAGATTTAGTGTGAAGATTGCTTTAAAAATGAAAAATAAAATGTTTTCTCAGTTCACAAGAATTTAGTAACAGAGTAGGTGTCTTTTGACATGAGACATGCTTCAAAAAAGTTTTGAAAATTTTCAATTGTCTGAATGTAAATGAAGTATATTGATTTTTGACATTTTAATTTTAAGTGAGTGGCTGTCAGATTTCACTTGGAAAGGACCATAAGCTCTACATCAAGGACATGTCAATTATCTTCAACCTTTATTGTCATTTTTCTATGCTCACATTTTATCCTACTACTTTAAATGCTATTATTTGACATGTTTGAAAAATCAAAGATTATACTTCATCAAAATTCCCACTTAATGAGAATATCATAGATGCCATGCAAGAATTAACAATTTACAGCAATATATACATATGTTCAGCATTATTCAACAATTGATAAAATTAGATATGAGACTACATTGAGCTTCTATGAAGATTAAGACATTATACTAAATGATGCATGTACAGAAACAAGTTGGAAATGGCCTCTATCCAGTGGGGAATCAAATCATCAATTGTATAAGATTGATAACAGGGGTTTGAAATGAGCTTTTGGAGGCACAGAAGAGAGCAAGATTGCCTTTAAGTCAAGGTGATGTGTAAGAAGAGTCCTGAAGGATTTGTAGGAGTTTGCCAGACAAAGTGAACAGTAAAAGCAATGGATGAGCCATGAAAGGACATGGCACTCTCTGGGACCACTGGAAGGAACATCAGGAGCAGGTATGTGGAGTAGCAGAAGACTGCAATAAAGCACCACATGCCACACCAAGAAACAAGGCCTTTTCTTGTGGATGTTTAGATTTGCCTTTTGATGAATTCTAGCAGTGTGCACAAAGGTCAGAAGGAATACTGGGAAAAAGAAAGCCTAGTTGGGAGGCTCTAACAAATCTCTCAGTAAGGCATCTTGAAGCTCTAAACCACAGCAGCTGGGATAGAGATGAATCGACAAGTTTATCAGTTACCTATTGCTGCATAATAAACAAAACAAAAAAATCTCAGTAGCATGCAACGATAGGCATTTATTTTTACAGATCTGAGAGTCAGTTGCGACTGCACTGGGCTGGGTTGGGCTGGGAAGCTTGGATGAGGAGGCTCGGCTTTACACATCTCTCATCTTTCTCCTGAGTCCAGCATCTAGCCCAGGTGTTCTTTATTTTTAAATTTCCATGTTGGAAGTACAAAAAAGCAGATAGGAACATGCAAGACCTCTCAGAAGCTAGGCTTGGAATTAGCGTAGCAGCACTTCTGCCTTACTGGCCAAAGCAAGTAAATGGTCAAACCCAAAATAAAGGGTGGGGAAATATATTTCACCTGTTTAGTAGGCAGAATTGCAAAGTCAAATGGTAAAGGGCAGGACTACAAGTAAGGGTAAAGGATTGGGGCATATCATGCAATCTACCACAGCCTGTAATCTTAGACACATGTTCCTCCCAAATGCAACATACGCTCACTTCCATCCAAGAACTCCCAAAAGTTACAACCAATCACAACATGAGAGAATGTTCTCTCATGAAACATAACAAATAGGATCGAAGTTTAGGATCGTGTGATATATCTAGGTCCCAAACTGTATCATCATGTCCAGAGAACAGTGAACAAAACAAGGAGTCATTTGCCCCAACTTCAACACATATGTACAGCCTACATACAATGGTGAGGCAGAGAGAGGATATCTACTGTAAACACTTACGTTTAATGAGAAGGATGGGAGGATTAGAGCAGTCACTCATACGTAGTAATTCTGAAATCTCACTGGGCAAATGTTCCTTTGTAGGTGGGAAATGTCTCTGATTAACCTTGCCTTCTGCTCCCTGGGAGTGCCTCCTCAGTCCTTTGTATCCATTTAGGCTCCATCCTTGGAGACAACATTCCTTTTCTGTCATTTTCCGTTGCCACTTATTAAAAAGGGCATTGGAAAATGCCTTTTTTTTTTTTTTGCAGCTAAGCAACTTTTTCTAGGGCAGTGTAGTTGCTGCCCTAGAAAACTGAGGAACGCAGCATTTTTTTTTCACACCTTGACAAGTTCAATATCTTTTAGTCCAGAATGACGACACTTTTGCTAATTCAATTTTCTAAAACAGTGAATTTCTATGTATTTGATTCAGTCCATTCCATGTGCCAAAAGCCAAAAGCTATACCCACAATTTCTTTTTTAGACATGCCCACTCTCTAGACTTAATTAGTGCTACTAAGGGCATGTCAGATTCATGTCGGACCATGCCCTTAAGCTTTGTAAGTGTCCTTTTACCATTTGAAAAGAACTACACGATCTCAGGTTTTTAGTCTAAAGTCTCCTTTACACTGTTAAAAATCATTGAGGACTTCAGAGAACTTACCTTAGAAAATTCTAGAAAGCATAAGAATGCATAATCACACATTCCATTAGCCATCAGAGCAAAGACACAATTACATGTCACAGAACCTCTGGAAAACTACTCACTGCTCATGTGAAAATAAGAGTGAAAAAGACAATGTCTCAGTATTCTGCAGGTCTATTAGAAGCCACCTCTTTCCTTTGAGAGGTCTTAAAAAGGTTGTTATAGACACACCCTCAGTCAGTCCTTTCCCCAAGGCTATATCTTACTGGCAACTTAAATCTGATCTATACCTCCAGGCTGTAGTTTAATTTAAGAATATCCTACTGCTGAAGAGACTGGAGAGGAAAAAGTTGTGGTTTTTTTCTTTCTTTCTTTCTTCTTTAGACTAGGTTTTTTGTTTGTTTGTTTGTTTTATTAGAGAGGTTGTGAGTTTACAAAACAATCATGGATACCATACAGGATTCTCATACATTACCCCACCACCAACACCTTACTTTGTTCTGTTACAAATGATGAAAGAATATCAACATAATATTATTGCTAACTATAGTCCATAGGTTATATTTGGTGTAATTTTACCACAAACCATCCTATTATTAACACCATGTATTAGCACTGTATATTTGTTATATTTCATGAGAGAGCATTCTCATATTTGTACTGTTAAGCATAGTTCATTATCCACCACTGTGTTATATATGGTCCTATGACTTGTACAATCCATCCAAAGTGTATACTAGAGGTTCTCAGTTTCATCAGAGTTGTGCTCAGTCCATTTTAGAACATTTTTATTACTACAAGAGAAAAAATCCCATAGCCCTTATATCTACCATTTACTCTTAACGATACTTTTCAAAGATAGGTAATAGGCAAAAACCATTTTTCCTGCTTTTTTAATTTTAATGTACTACATGCTATGCTTTCTCTGTTGATAAGTTGCCACAGGTCTTCAAATATTTTATCATTTGTTTTTTAAATCAATTTTATTGAGAAAGTGTTCATAAACCATATAATCCATCTAAAGTGTGCAATCAAAGGCATTTGGTATAATCACAGAGTTCTGCTCTCATCATTTCAATCAATGTAAGAGAATTTTCATTGCTCAACAGAAAAAAAACAAAAACAAAAATGGGAAAACAAACATCCCTTAGTATGACCTCTCAATCTTTCTAACCTTCTAGTATTTCCATCTCTATAATTAATTTGTATTACTACATTTTTTTAAGGATGGAGTCAAAGAATATGAAGTACTTTTGTCAATTAACAGTTTCTTTCACTTTTTTTTTACCATTGATGGAAGATTATTAATACATTATTATTCCACACTACTGTTCATAGTTTCCTTTCATTGCATTTTTCCCAAATATCACCCTGCTATTAAAATCTTATAACATTAACATACATTTGTTCTGTTTCAGAGAAAAACATTGTTATATATATACTATTAACTATACTCATTTTTCACTAGCGGATCCCCTATGCTACAGAGAACCATGTTTCATTTTTTAACTTTCTTTTTAGTGATATACATGACCTTAGACTTTTCCTTTCAACCACCACTATACCCATATGTTCGTGCTGCTAATTATAAACATTATGGTATGCTTATACCACTATTTCTTTCCAAACATTTAAAAATAGCCTTTTTATCAATTCTGCACAGATCAAACCTCAGCTTTTCATTCTCTAACCTGATTCTATTTTCTGGTGATATATTCTAGCTATTAACTCAATGAGTTTGCTCATTTTATATGGTACATAATAGTGAAAACATACATTTGTCCTGTTGTGCCTGGCTTGCTTCACTCAGCATAATGTCCTCTAGGTTAATCCAAGTTGTCATATGCTTCACAACTTCATTTCTTCTTACAGTTGAAGAATATTCCATCGTGTGAATACACCACAATTTGTTGATCCATTCATCAGTTGCTGGACACCTGGGTTGCTTCCATCTTTTGTAAATTGTGAATAATGCTACTATGAACACCTGTGTGCAGCTGTCTGTTCGTGTCACTGCTCTCATATATCTAGTAGTGGTATGCCAGGTCATATGGAAAATCTATATCAAACTTTCTTAGGAACCATGAAACCATCCTCCACAGTGGTTGTACCATTCTACATTCCCATTAACAGTGAATAAGCATCCTTATATCTCCACATGCTCTCCAACACTTGTAGTTTTCTGATTTTTTTTAAGTAGTGGCCATTCTAGTAGCAGTGAAATACCTCATTATAGCTTTGATTTGCATTTCTCTAAAAGCTGGTGTATTGGTCAGCCAAAGGGGTGCTGAAGGAAAATACCAGAAATCTGTTGGTTTTTATAAAGGGTATTTATTTGAGGTAGAAGCTTACAGTTACAAGGCCCTAAAGAGTCCATTGCGAAGTATCATAAGAGGTACTTTCTCCCCGAAATCATTTGCCACATGTTGAAGCAAGATGTCTGCCTCTTGTTGAAGCAAGAGGTTCAGCCTTCCTCTTTCCTCATAAGGCTCCATGGGTCCAGCTTCTTCCAGTCTCCGCTGTAGGTTGGTATGGGGCTTGTCTCTCTTCCTGGAGCTCATTTCTTTCCAGGCTCACCTGCTCTGTTCTCTTCACAAGGTCATCTGTAGACTATCAGGCTCGTCTCTCTTCCTGGGCTGCAGGATCCTCTGTGTATCTTTTCTGTGTATCTACTGCAGTGTGAGAGTGTTTTATCAGTCCACCAAGAAGGCTAGCACTCTAATGACATGTTTGAATCAAATCCCTAATCTTAATTTAATCAGACTTCTCAGCTGGATCTAATACAATCAAAGGATTATTGTGCCCAGAGGAACAGACCAGTTTACAAACATAATCAAATACCTTTTTTGGAATTCATAAATAATATCAAACTGCTACACTTCACTTTCTGAATTCCAAAAAAGACATTACAATATTCCAAAAAACTTTAAATCAGTAACAACGCTAAGTACAAAATCATATCACGAGCAGTTTAAAGAAATACAGTTTGTCTTGGGGCAAAGTCTGGTCTGGCTGTAGACCTCTGAAACTTACAATTTATGTGTTTTCAATATACAAAGGGACAAAGGATAAACATATGTATTACCATAAGGAGTTAATTAGGAAGGCATTCTTCATTAGACTCCAAAGTCTGAGAGTCATTCTCAAGATGATGGTTTCTTCTTATCCTTGGGGCCTCAAGGCTTCCCAACGGCCATTTTCCTGGTTTCACCCTCATTGAGCATGAGGTGGTGACCGAACTCCAGAGCTCAGCCTCCGAGAACGTTGGAGTGATAGCCACAATTTACCCCATCTTTGGGGTAGTCTCAACCCTCTGTGTACAGTGAGAGGGAGGCTGCATTCTCCCTAATCTCTTTTTAACTCAAACTTCCAAATTCTTTTGTTCACCCAGTTTCTTCTTTAATGTCTTTTATCTCTGCAGCCATGTTGTCCTTCAGCATGATTTGGATTTGATTTGATTTGAATTTGTATGAACATTATTGATGAGTTGTTTCAAATCTTGTGTCTCAGTTGGAGCTTTATACTTTGTTCCTTAGCCTGAGCCACATCTTCCTTTTCTTAGTATGGCTTGCAATTTTTTGCTGTTATCTAGGCATCTGATTATAATGGTTATTTTACACTGATGGTCAATTTTATTCTTAGCTCAGGATTTAGTGCTGCATGGGTGTGTGCTGCTGTTCTTTGATCCTTGGCTCAATTTGTTTGAGGTGCCCCTGCTCAAACCAGGGCCATGGATCCAGTAATGGGGTGCAGACCAGTTTCCAAGGGCCTTGAGGAGAGGGGCAGTAAAGGTACTCAAAAGTCTCATTTATTTATTTCCTTTTTGCATGCACTTCCCTGGTAAGCCAGCAAATGGTGCTTTTTGGCAGACCTCTCTGCTCACACAGGGTTGGGGGAGTGCGAATGTGTTCAATGAAACCCTGCCTGGGTGGGCGGTGTAGAATCAATGTCCAGGAGAATGAATCCTTAGGTCATCTACTCAGAGCCAAGCCTTGGAAATCAAATTGCTCAGAAGCCTCTGGCTGGCCACACCCTATCCTTTCCCAGTTCCACTCAGCAACCAGTCCAGTCTGTATGGAGGGTGTTTGAGAAGTTAGATTCACTTTAGTTCCCTGCCAGTTCCTGGCACAATGTTGTGACCCAGCCCCAGCCTGGAGGGGCCCGACCAGTGGGATGCCACAGACCAAATATACTGGCCCAAAACTGGATTGGCTGTAGGCTGAGTCCCTCCCTCTCCTTTTTCCAGGGTAAGTGAATCCCTGTGAACCCCTCAGACTGTAGTCTCTGGCCCACTGCTCTCTATTGGGAAGGTGGGGGGTGGGTGCAGCTGTGGCTGCAGCTTTACTCATGGATTTTCCCTGCTGAGTCTCCTGTTTTCTCCCCTCTCTCTTGTAGGTGGTACCCAGCCCTCCCCTGATGTTCTAAGCCCTAGAATAGTTTTTTGGACAGTTTCTGTCTGTCCTCTCTAATCCTCCATCTTCCTGAAGTCTGAGAGAAGAAAGTTTTATTTTCATTTGCTTATAAACTGGCCAGTTATTTTCTAAACTCATCTCTTTCTTGAAATACATTATCATATGCAACTAAAAGAAGTCAACTCAATTCTTTTAAGTCTTTCTGGAAATATCTTGCTCAAATCCAATAGTTCATTATGTACACTTCATATTTTCCAAGTTATTCCACGTGATGGTTTTACCAAATGTTTCATTGATACCTAACACAGGTCGCCATTTTATCCAGCCTTCTTTAAAAGTTTCTTCTCTGCCTACTGCCCACTACCCCATGTTTGGTCCCCTAACAAATGTCACCTATATAAGGTTTTTGTTATGGTAATACCCTGATACTAGGTACTAAGTTATTTATTATTAACGGTTGTAGCATAACCAAAATCAATAGAATCTCAGTTGTAACCAACAATAAGCATCTACTTTCATGGTTCTGTGGGTCAGCTAGATGTAGATACATAGAGAGTGAAAAAAGGGAATGTAAAAGTTCCTTTCCTTACTGGGCTTAGCACATAAGACTTTAGGAGAGTTACTTAGCCCTTCTAAGCTCCACTTGCATCATCCATAAAATGGATATAATAATAGTCCTCACATAGGCATTATGTGTAGTAAAGCAATTTATATAGTAATTGGCACATGTAAATGATGAGAATCAAGGTACATGAGAGACCCACGGTTTGGTTCCCAGTGCCTCCTGAAGAAAAACAAAAACAAACAAGTAAAACAAATGATAAAACAAACTCAGGGAAGTCAATGTGGTTCAGTGGCTGAGCGCTAGCTTCCCACATACGAGGTCCTGGGTTCAATCCCCAGACCCCGCTACCTCAAAAAATAATGACTGTACAGAGAGTGGAGGCTAGCCAACATGGGCAAGTAGAAGGCGGCCCAGAACTTCAAACAAGAGGGAAGCAAGCATGCATGAGATTAGCAGCAGCTCAGATGTGGTTGCCCCAGGTAAACACGTTTGCCCTGGAATCCTGGAGCCTGGAGGAGCTGGAGCCTCGGCCCTGAGGGCCCCCCACTGCCCTTGATCCCCAACGTGGCTGTGGGAAGCAAAGCTCAGGGATCCTTCAAGCCACGTGCTGTGGGGAAGTCCAGGCATTTTAACCTTGCGATGAATCATTAGAAGATACAAGGTGCAGAATAGGAAGATTCAGATTTTGGTTTTGAATCTGGACAATGAATGTAAATCTCTTACAGAGGGCTTTAGACGCCCACCTGTTCAAACAGCAGCCCAACGCAGCCGGCCAGGGGCCTGTTCTCCCCTTTGGGGATTCCCACCTCCTCCGCCCCAGAGCTGGGAAGACCTGCACCCAGTCCAGAGGACCTGCAAATTGCCAGGGCCCACCCACCGCAGCTCCCGTCAAACACCCTAGAAGAGCGTGAAGGAGAGAATTTGCATTGTTTTAGAGCTAAAAACAATTCAGTAGCAAACTTCCTGAGGTTTGGGAACCCGTGGCTTACGGAATCATATCCAAACATAGCCCTGCTTTTATACTGTTCATTTATTTTGTGGATGCATCTGGGGCTGTTTAGTACTCTTTTCAAAATGAAAGACTTATTTTTATATTTAAAGTGCTCTTTCATCTTAAACTGTAAATTTACAAAATGCTAGTATCCAATTTGTTTTGTGTAATTCCACTGAAGTTAGCAGACATAGGACTCCTTTTATTATAAAATGGAAATTCTAATTTTCTCTTGGGTTTTCAATGTATTGGCTGACTGCGGAGACAGGCATTACTTTCCCTGGGCTTGAAAGCTTCAGGAGAGGCCCTGTTCACGTAATAGACAAGGACCTAGAGAAACTGCTGGATTGTGGAATTATCTCAAGTTCTTTAACCTTCCTAAAGCAGAGGAAAGACTGGAAACTCGTCCTTTCCATATTTTCATTATGCTATTCACCTGGGGCTGTGTTCCCTGCCAGTGACCGACCCTCAGCCTTGACATTCTGAAGAGCCCAATCCATAAATAATCATGATGTGTAGTCGTGGGAGGAATTTCATATTGGAAAGACAGAACGAGAGAAGACAAGACACTGAGAGGAAACTAGTACGGGGCCATTTGTGGTGCGGCTTGCCCGAGTCATGGAGCATGTTGCCATGATGCAGGAAGGCAGGCTGGCTTTCCAGGCTCGTCTGAGGTCACCAGGCCTTTGACAGAGCTGTGACTGGATTGGGAAAGCCAGCCCATGCCAGAAAATCACGGCTGGCAGGGAGGGAGGTGGCGATAATTGGGATTCTTGGCTTGAAAGTGCATATTTTTAAAAGGCTTTAGCTTGCTCCTTTCCGTTCAAAAGGAGATACACGTCAGTTTTTATGGAAAAAAATAAAACAGATCCACAACATATAAAAAAGAAAAAATGACTTAATATTGTAGACAATTACTGTATCTCATTTAAACTATTTCCAGTAAAGAATTCATTTATGTATTAGAATATCAAGTTTCACATACTTATCTTAGATGCATGAAGTTTTTAAAGACTAAAGAGAAACAAAGATAAAAAAAGATAGTATGGGGAAGCAGATATAGCTCAAGTGATTGAGCTCCTGCCTAACACATGGGAGATTCCAGGTTCAATTTCCAATGCCTCCTAAAGAAAAAAAAATCAAGACAGCAAGCTGGTGTGAAGGACTGGTGTGGCAAGCTGACACAACAGAATGTACAAGAGACACAAGGAGGAAAAACATAATGAGAGATGCAACAAAGCAGAGAGCAGAAGTGGTTCAAGTGATTGAGCCCCTCCTTCCCACTTGGGAGGTCCCAGGTTTGGTTCCCTGTGCCTCTAAAAAGAAGCCAACCATAAATGAAAATACATAGCAAGTGCAAACAATGAGGGGTGGGGAGAAATAAATAGCAAATCTTAAAAATAAAAATAGTATGTTGAGATTTATTCTGTGTGGGAAAATGTTGTAGAACTTTAGGAATTGAATGCAAATTTCATTTTTATATACCACTTACTTATTTTAATTCCATAGTAGAAGAATGGTGTCTTAGCTTGCCCTCTCTGTTGGGCTCTAGAATAAACCTCTGAAGCAGAGCTTCCTTAGTTTATCCACAGACCTACATCATGAAGCAAAACTAACACAAACCACCCACCAACGTCTGAGCAGGAATAAATGATCATTGTTTTAGCCCACTGAATTTTGAGGGTGCTTTGCTATGCAGTATTATTGTAACAATAATTAACTGATAGAGAAGGCATCACAGATCTGTCAAGACAGTGAAGGATTGAAGAACAAAGTCCCCAGAGAAAAGAAAAGTCCAAAGAGGTGAAACTGGCATTTTAGGTTGGTTTTCCTCTTGAGAGGTAATTGCCCATGCAAAAATGGTAGCCTAGAAGGTAAGAAGCAGACCTTTCAAAAGACCAATAGGGTCAGAAGCACAAAAATAGGAATTTATGACTCATTGAATAGGATGGCCCAGATAGAACACCAATGGTCAGAACTTTGAATGGTTACAAGTTAAAAATAAGGATAAACCAGACTGAAGTCCAACTTGGAATCTCCTCAGTGCCTGACTAAATTAAGGTGACATGGGATTTCTCATCTCCCTAGCCTAGCTGCCTGCCATAGTGAAAGTAAATATTCTCTGAGAGAAGATAAGTGCATGCAGTGACTCAAAGTATATCTATAATTTTTGATAAACAACGTCAATCATGCAATAAAAACTATTCATGAAGACAAGAAGGTACAATGGCCCAAAAAGTGAGAGAAACAATCATAAAATAGGAAAAATGCACTGGATATCCAGATCTTAGAATTATCAGGCAGACTTTAAAATAATGAAAATGAATAATATAAGGAATTAAACTATCAGATTTCAACAGAGAATTAGAAAGTATATTTTTTAAAAAACCAAATGGAAATTCTAAACTGAAAATAAATGATATTAGTTACCAGATTTCCTAAACAGTAAGTCATAGATGAAGAAAAAACTGGTAAAACAAATGAGAAAATGAAAGGACAGACACTGAAAATAGGAGAGGAAAAGGGCAGGCATTATAGACGAGAATTTGCTACCTTTAAGGAAGGAAAGGAAAGGATGAAATGGGCAAAATAGTGCATAAATAATGTATAAAATAATGGTATTTTTTCAAAATTAATGATAGGTATCAAACCAGATTCAAGAAGCACTATGAGCCACAAGCATGACTAGGTAAAACCACACAAAATTTAGGCATTTTATAGTAAAACTTGTGAAAACTAATGACAAAGAGAAAATCTTAAAAGCAGATAGGAACAAGAGACAAAATACTTTCACAGAAGCACCAATAAGACAGCTGAGTTCTCAACAAAAGAAAAGTCAGAAGACAATGAAAGAACACTTTTAAAGTGGTGAAACATGACAATCTGTAATTCTATGTCCACGAAAACATTCTTCAAAAATTAATTTCGAATGAAGACATTTTCGGATCAACAAAAGTAGAGAACTTGTCATCAGGAGATCCATATTTAAGGCAGAAGAAAAATGATTTTGGATGGAAGCTCAGACATATATGAATAAATGAAAACCTACACAAACAGTAAGTATGTGTTCAAATCTAAGTGAATAGACGGCAAACAACAAAATTAGGATATAGTATATCAAGCAAATTAAAAATACACGACAACAGTGGTAGCTGGTATACTTTGAGGCTTCTATGGACCTCAGAATATGTTCTTAAAGTAAATGAATCCCTGTGGGTGTGAACCTATTGTAGGTAGACTTTTGGATTAGGTTACTTCAGTGTGGTGTGATCCAGGGTGAATCTTAATCCTCTTACTGGAGTTCTGTATATACAAGATGAATCTTCAGAGGAAAAAAAAGCCACAGGAGCAGAGAGAAAGTCAGAGAAAGCCAGAAGCTGAAGGCAATGAAACCCAGGGGAGAAGGGAGAGACCAGCAGACACCACTATGTACTGTGCCATAGGAAAGAAGAGCCCAGGATTGCTGGCAGCCAGTCTTTGGGGAGAAAGCATCGCCTGATGATGCCTTGATTTGGACATTTTTCTCAGCCTTGAAATTGTAAGCCTGCAACCTAATAAATCCCCATTGTAAAAGCCAACCCATTTCTGGTATACTGCATTTTGGCAGCTTAGCAAATGAAAATAGTATCTAAATCAGGAGGGAGGTAAAGTTAAAGTTTTGAAAGTCCTTTATTAGACTCTAAAAGTCAGATAAGCATACTCTGCAGTCACAAAGGAAAAGTAAAAACTAAAAATATACACTTATATACATACATTATATATGTGTGTGTTTGTGTGTGTGTAACAACCGTACGGAAAAATAAAATAATAAAAAGGTAGCATAAGAACCTCTGAGCTGTGCAATGGACACAACCAATCCAATGTCCACATAGAAGAGGTGGCATTGGATTGGGAAAAGTGGACATGGTGGACGATGGGTATGGGGAAGGGCAGGAAGAGATGAGAGGTGGGGGCGTATTTGGGACGTGGAGCTGCCCTGGATGGCGCCTCGGGGGTGATCACCGGACATCGTGGATCCTCACAGGGCCCACTGGATGGAATGGAGGAGAGTATGGGCCATGATGTGGACCATTGTCTATGAGGTGCAGAGGTGCCCAAAGATGTACTTACCAAATCCAATGGATGTGTCATGATGATGGGAACGAGTGTTGTTGGGGGGGGAGAGGGGGGGTGGGGTTGAATGGGACCTCACATATATATTTTTAATGTAATATTATTACAAAGTCAATAAAAAAAAAAAAAGAACCTCTGAGCTGAGGCTCAGTTAGAAGTAGAAAAATCAAATAGAAAAAAAAATCTTGTGTAAAGCCATCAAATTGATGCTTAATCAACAGGATTAGAGGGGCTAAGATTTCAGAGAAGAGAGAACTATGAAAATCTAATGGTAGACAGCCACATTTTCCCTGGGGAAATTTCCTATTCTGGTAATGGGCAAAAAGCTGAGCATCCTGGCTTTGACTGAATAACAGAAAAACTAACAGGCTTTTAGCACTTCTTACAGCCAGAGACAAAATTAAAGACTTGAAGGGCCCTGCACACATGGCTGGATTTTCCTCAAGGAATCTCCTGAATTTTGAAGATAAAAACTGAATGAAAAACATCTGAAAATCAGAACAGAGTAGAGTTCAGTGTGCACAGGTAGGGGGGCCCCAGAGAACACATAAAGCTCTTAGATGACATCCTTGAAGGGTGTATTAATCAGGTTTTGCAGCTTGTGTAAACGGAATCTTTAACAGCTTTTGATGATCCCAGGTGACCAAGCCCTACACACACACACACACACACACACACACACACACATTACCCCCCAGATAATTCTGACCTCAGCCTGCTTACTACTAAACAACCTCAAATTGTCAGATACCACTTTCAGCAGTAGGCAGCCAATCCCATGTTAGCACAGCCCTGCTTCACCCTCACATGCTTCCTACAGAAAGCACAATACAGGCACTTTAGTTCTGCTTTGCCTGCGTGTCTCATGGCCAAACCTAGTGTCTTTCCTGTGCAGCCTGTGTCTGTGCTGTGCACTCCCCGGGGAACTGTGAGTACAATAAATCTTAAAATTTCTTCTGGTCTCTTTCTCTTCATCTGCACCTGGCCTTACCAAATCGCGTACAAAGTGGTATGAGCAAAATAGAGGGCTATATGGAAAAAGGGTGAACCAGAGGTAGAAGGAACTTCACCAAAAGTGCAAATTTGACTCAGCTCATTTTCTGATTAGATGAAGGTGAAAAGTCCCTGCTCTGTTTGCCTAGAACAAAGGGTAAATCCTCTTGGGAGAAAGAGAATGTCATCTGGAATCTCTGCAATATATTATGCACACTGCAACTTTGTTAACCCTGGCCAGAATAACCTTGATACCCAAATTTGACAAGAGCATTCTAAGAAAGGAAAATTAAAGAGAAATCCCTCTCATGAACATAGATGCAACAATCCTAAACAATATTTTCAAAGGAAATCCAGGATAATATTATTTATTCCAAGTATATAAGGATGATTCAACATTCAAAAATCAATATAAATTACTAATTTAATAAACAAAAATTACCTATCATCTCAATCGATGCAGTAAAAGCATTTGATAAAATTAAGCATCCATTCATCATTAAAAAAAAAAAGTTCTTAGCAAAATAGAAAGAGAGAAATGTCACCTTGTTCTATAATTTAAAGAGATGTGTTAAAATCTCCCACAAGAATTATGAATTTGCCCATTTCTTTTTTTTTTAGGTTGTAAAATACACACGCACACACACACAGAGTTATTAGATGCACACAACTTTAGAACTCTTATTTCTTCTTGGTGAATTAAACCTCCTATCATTGCAAAATTCCCTTCTTTATCTCCAATAATGCTTCTTGTTTTAAAATCTAGTTTGCTATTAGAGATAGCTTTTTGCTAGTTTTTGAATGATTTATATTTTTCCATCCTTTTACTTTCATTCTTTCTGTAGCCTAATTTTTAAGGTGTAGCTCTGTAATCATACTTAGGCAGGGATTTTATTATTTTTATTAGTGTGACAATCCTTCTCTTTCAGTTGTTTATTCTACTTACAATTAATGTAATTAATAATACATTTGGTTTTAAATACACTATCTTACTATTGCTTTCTATTTGTCCCAATTATTTTTTTAAATTACGTGCTGAAATTTTAAACACATACCAGAAAAGTACACCAATCATAAATATACAGCTCAACAGAGTTTCACGAAGTGAACATACCCATATATAAAGTACCCAGATCAAAAAACAAATCTTTGACTTCAGGTATTTTCTTGGTGGTCTTGGTGCAATAGGTATTAACAAGGGGAGATTCCCCTGCAATTTGCCTGAGAGCCCTGCCACCAAAGATCCGGAAACTCAACCTGGTAATGGTGAGCACATCTGAGACCCCTTCCGTCTTCACCTGCTTGAGGCGACCATGCCTACAATGATAGGGTACATTTCACACTGAATTTGAGCTCTGGTTATTTCATTGAGCTCTTCAGCCTTCGTGTTTATCTCTTGGTTTATAAAACATTTGAAATTGTACTAGTTTGCGTTGCTCCTTAGTAAAATATGGCTTCTAGCCTTCTAATACAGCATCCACTCTATTTGTGTCTGGAGTGCTGTTGAACTAAGAGGAAAAAGGTAGAGGGTACAGATGGATACAGTCCCAATAAATCTGATATTGAACCTGCTCTGAAAGCAGACAAGCTTAGAAGGTCTTGCCAGAACAGCATTGTCTGGACAAATGTGGTAAGATTTCACCAGAACAGCATCATTTGGACAAACTTTATTTTGGATCATCTTTCAAAAATTAATAAGGATTTTTGTATCATAAAAATGACTTTTTTTTTGTTTCATTTGTCCAGTCCTAGGGGGTTACATTTCTTTACAACGGGTCTTTAGTCGAGTTGTAGAAATATATCATTTGCACAAGCCACAACTCACAGAGACGTTTCAGTTTGCACCCTTACTCATGCCCTGGCTAAACACCAGCCTCCTTAATGTTTTCATGTTATAACCCTAAAATACATTGCTCCAACTAGCATAATTTCACCAACGGAAATTTGGAACTACAGTGGCCATTTTTAGAAACATTTTTTTCACCTTTATTGAGATATATTTTAATAAAACAAAATAAAATACGTATAATGTTCAATGAGTTTTGATAAATGTACATGCTCATGTAACTGCCACTACAATAAAAAAATAAAGAACATTTCCATGACCCACAAAAAATTCCCTCATATCCCTTTCCAGTTAAGTCTGCCTATACCATCTGAGATAACAAATGATTTGTCACTATTAGATTACATTTGTATTTCCTATAGTTTCACAACATAGAATCATATAATGCATACTCATTAGGGCCCACCTTATACTCAGCATAATGATTTTGACCTTCATCCATGCTGTATATATCAATACTTTGTTTCTTTTTATTGCTTAGTAGTATTCGATTTTATGGATACAACACAAGTCAGCCATCCATTCACCTGCTGGTGGACATTTAGGTTACTTTCAGTTTG
The DNA here is from genome assembly GCF_030445035.2 of Dasypus novemcinctus. Taxonomy (NCBI): domain Eukaryota; kingdom Metazoa; phylum Chordata; class Mammalia; order Cingulata; family Dasypodidae; genus Dasypus; species Dasypus novemcinctus. The sequence continues at coordinate 80,985,468 of NC_080684.1, read as the reverse complement.
GGGCTATTATTTATAAAGCTGCCATAATTATTTGTGTACAAAACTTTGTGTGGAAATATGCTTTCATTTTTCTTCGGTAATTAATAGTGGAGTTGTGGAGTTTCATTTTAGGGGTAGATTAATCATTTTAAGAAACTGCAAACTGTTTTCTAAAATGGTTATACAGGAAAGCGGATTTGGCTCAATGGATAGAGCATCCGCCTACCACATGGGAGGTCCAGGGTTCAAACCCAGGGCCTCCTGACCCTTGTGGTGAGCTGGCCCACACCCAGTGCTGATGTGCACAAGAAGTGCCGTGCCATAAAGGGGTGTCCCCTGTGTAGGGGAGTCCCACGCACAAGGATTGCGCCCCATAAGGAGAGCCGCTCCATGCGAAAAAAGTGCAGCCTGCCCAGGAGTGGCGCTGCACACAGGAGAACTGACGCAGCAAGACAATGCAACGAGAAGAGACACAGATTCCTGGTGCCACTGACAAGAATACAAGCGGACACAGAAGAACACACAGTGAATGGACCCATAGAGCAGACAACTGGGGAGGGGAAGGGGAGAGAAATAAAATAGAAAAAAGAAATCTTAAAAATATATAAATAAAATGGTTGTACAATCTTACATTCACACCAGCAATGTATGTGCATTCCAGTTGTTCTACATCCTCATGAAAACTTTGTTTTCAGTCTTTTTAATATCAGACATTTTAAAGGCCTATAAAACTTCTCCACCATCTAGTGGGCCAAAGCCACATTTTCTCCTAAGTCCTTTGGAAGAGAGCTCCTTTTCCAAGTTTATTCCTTTCTCCGTTACTTTCACTCAGCCCTATTCTTTTTTTTTTCTCTCCCCCTATCCCGTTCCTCCCATTGTCTGCTCTCTGTGTCTATTCACTGTGTATTCTTCTGTGTCTGCTTGATTCTCATTAGGCGGCTCTAGGAACTGATCCTGACACCTTCTGGAGTGGGAGAGAGGCGATTACTCTCTTGTGCCACCTCAACTCCCTGTTCTGCTATGTCTTATTTTCTCTCTTCTGTGTCTCTTGTTGCTCTCTGCAATGGCTGGCACTCCTACACAGGGGTTTTTCCCGCGCTGGGCGGCACTCCCGTGTGGGATGGCATTCCCACATGGGCTGGCACTCCACATGGGCCAACTGACCCTCACCAGGAGGCCCTGGGCATCAAACCCTGGACCTCCTATGTGGTAGACGGGAGCCCAATTGGTTGAGTCATATCTGTCTCCCCCTAAAGTATTCTTTAGAGTTCTCTTTTACCCTTCTTAGAATCTAATCACCTGTTACCAGTTAATAGTTCTTTATATTAAATTTCCCATGTTCAAATTACTGGTGTGGCTTTTGTTTACTGATTGGATCTGGAATGATATAACCATGTTGACCTGATTAGTCAGGTGGAACTATGCTAAAAAGAAAAGGCCATGAGGCTCTCTAAAAGTGAATTCCTTGGACTTTGGAATCTACTTTCATGGCCTAAACTTGGTAATCTAGGCCCCTTCTCTCATGATCCATTCTGGAATTAAACCATTTTACTTTGGCAAGTGTCTGTATTAGTGAGTTGTAAAAATCAATCACTTTGTTCTGATAATTATCCATATCACAAAGTGATGGCCATTGTCATATCAAGTGATCATCACCTTAACCTGCAACAAAAGAAATGTGAAACCTAAATATGGTGCAATTATATATAGCATTCTTTCAACAACCTTCTGATAAACAAAATCTTGACAATGGTGATAAACTGGATCACACAGATTAATGTACTTCAGGCTGACTTTGTTCTCATCTAAAAGAGGGTACTAAGAAAATAAACAAATAAGGCCCTAAGAGTTGGCAGCCAAAAACAGACCATAGTGTATATATAAGTTTTCAGATAAAAGCAACAATCAGACAAGACCAATCTGTTACCTTGGTGATAGATTAAAATAAGAGGATTCAGGGAAGCGGAGGTGGCTCAAGTTGTTGCGTGCCTGCTTCCCACATGAGAGGTCCTGGGTTCGTCCCTGGTGCCTCCTCGAAAAAAAAAAAAACAACAAGCAAAACACGAAAACAACTCAGCAAAGCTGATGAGGCTCAGTGGCTGAGGGTTGGCTTCCCACATAAGAGGTTCCAGGTTCAACCTCTGGCCTGGTACATCAAAAAAAATGAGAAAAAAAAAACATTCATAATTATGTCCAAACATGGACATGGTCCAGACAAGGACATTTTGCAACCAAAAAATATCCAAACAATCTACTTTTCTAGAGAACATGAATAAGTTTTTTACCAATAAAAACATTAGCTCTGCATAGTTCCTACGGCCTCTTAGAAAAACCTTATGGAGATATTGATTGCCATGTTTTTGGATAGCACAAAATCTTGAAAAAACTCTTGCTTTCTTAAACCTTCCACAATCACCCAGCACAAGCACAGATCTTATACAAGTCTCTCCCAAATCCCTTATTATTGAGATGCTTCATGTTGCTCTCCCTAACTCTGACTACAAGTGTGTTCCTCATGGACTTTGGGTGATGGACCTTAACAACTCATTACATAAAATGGCTTTAAGGCTATGGACTTGGAAGATAGGCCAAAAATCTGTTTCCATGAGATTTGATATTTCTAATTTTCAAAAGAGGATGTGTTAAGAGATCATGATTTGAGAGAAGGAAGTTGAGGTACTACTAATGAAGAAAAGAACAATTAAGTCGATAACAATATCAGATAATTCTAGCATTTCTGGCAAATTGGATTATTCTGGCAATGCTAAAATAGTGAAGACAGAGTAGATTGCTAGAAAAATCCAGTTGAGAGCTAGATCTGGTCCTAAACAAAGGAACTTGGTTTGTGGAAGGAAAGGGGCTTCCTTCCTGAATAGAGACACTGTAAGTTGTTTTCCCTAGCCTAGTCCTTCTGACATCGTCATATTAAAAGGAAGCATTTCTACCCTTAAAACTTTTCAGTTTTATAGCATAATCCTCACTAAATTCAAATTACCTTTGAATTACCACTGTATAAAAGGCTCCAGAAAGAAAACGAAAGTGAATTATTCTTGTTACCTTGGCAGAATGTTTGTATTTATTTTTAAATCATAGAGAGTTGTAGATTTCAATTTTACATACCTCAACAAAAATATAAAATACACATAAAAACAGCATGGTGACTATACATTTAAAAAAAAGCTATTCAACACATTTATACAACCAACTATAGCCCAACTTTCTTTTTGTATCAACTTTGCTTCAAAAATAAAACATTTTGGGAGTGGTTGTCCCTCAAGCAGTTGAGCATCTGCTTCCTACATGGGAGGTCCTAGATTCAGTACCCAGGGCCTCCTAAAAACAAAGAAACAAACAATGAGCAAACAAATAAGAAAGCCAACTCAGAGGAGCCAATGTGGCTCAGTGGTTGAGTGCCAGCTTCCCACATATGAGGTCCCAGGTTTAATCCCAAACCCCTGTACCTCAAAAACACAAACAAAAAAACCCACTATAATTTGAAACTCCAAGGACAAATTGAAACATCTGTCTGCCTAATGTACCAATCAGCACTTTCAGTAAAAAATTTGTCTTAATTTATCTGGTAATTTACCTCATAAAGCAGAATAAAATAGTTTGGTAGAATACTGGGAGAAATTTTAAGTTATTTTTACCAAAATATATGCAGGCATGATTCAGAGGACATCAGGAGTTAAAATAGATAATGATAACACTCATATTTTGTAGAAAAAAACTTTAGAGCAAATCTACATTTTGTGCATCACTGCAGTATATACTGATAGTTATGGACTCTAACAGGTAAATTCGTGCTTCTCTAATGTTAACACCATCCCTTACTGCTCCCCACCCCCCCCAAATGTCCTATTTATAAATGCTTGGGAACTTTTTGCATCATGAAATATAAAGTTAGATAACTGTTAATGACTGTCTATGGATCTTCATATCCATCTGCACTTTGAGAAGGCCTTTCCCTTAAAAAAAAAAAATTGAGTTTCTTCATTTCTCAAACTGGGTTCCATATATTGCTATGAAAGACAGATGCATGAATTCTCATTTTCAAGCCATAGGTCAAAACAATTTCAGACCAGCTTCCTCAGCATATTTCTGTTAGAAAATGGAAATAATACAGTTCATCAATATATAAACAACTTATTCCAATAATTGATCAAAATAAGAATAGTAATATCAAGTTTAGGTTCTTAAATATTTTACAGTTACTTTTTCCTCTTAAGCTGTTAGGCGCAACCATGCTTCAGTCTCAAATGAAGACCTAGTCAACATTAATTTTTTCACTTGAATTTTTTTTAATGGCATAGAAAAATTGCAATGTACTAAACAGAACAATAAAGTAACTATGATCCCCATGGCATAATATCTTATCTTCCTTACACAAATATTACCTTAATAAAAGGTCAGACATTCAATAAGCTAAACTTTAGAATACTACTGTGGTTTCTTGCTTTTATTTCAATGACTATGTCTCTAAACTGCATCTAGACTTCTAACTCCCAAGGAAATACTGCAAGGTAGAAATGTAGAAATATATTTGATGGGTTCATTTTTTTCTCATTATTAATGCTTATGCTATTGGTGAAAGAAACCAGCCTGTTTACAAATGTCAGCCACCTGAGAGGACTGTGGGCAGATGGTGAAGCAGGTGGCTCCAGGAATCAGGCCCTCCACCCAAACAGCTATTGAACTAACAGAAACTGTGAATCAACTATTTCTCAAAATTCTAGTGTCTAGTAGAACACTGGGTAGCATCCAAGGAAGAAAAGAGGAAGAGGATGGTAAATTTCAGTCAATAATGGTGAATTTCATGCTCCCTGCAGGGGCTACCATTCCCCACCTCCGGTTTGATAGCAGGCAGCTCTGGGGATTGCAGCTTAGGCTTGTGGTATAGGTAGCTGGTGTCAGAGTCCTACAGACTCTAGAGGGGTTTGGTTGATCCCTTATCACTGCTTTGGACAAGCTACTTCAGCTAGTTAGAGGCCTGCTCTGAGGGTGGCCATTGTTCCAAATCTCCTTAGGCAAAAGCAGCAGAGGAATTATAAAGAGAAACCTTCCTCAAAACTATGAAACAGAGACAGGGACTTGGCCCACTGGATAGGGCGTCCGCCTACCATGTGAGAGATCCAGGGTTCAAACCCCGGGCCTCCTTGATCTGTGTGGAGCTGGCCCATGAGCAGTGCTGATGCATGCAGGGAGTGCCCTGCCACGCAGGGGTGTCCCCCGAGTAGGGGAACCCCACACGCAAGGAGTGTGCCCTGTAAGGAGAGCCGCCCAGTGCGAAAGAAAGTGCAGCCTGCCCAAGAATGGTGCCGCACACATGGAGAGCTGACACAAGATGATGGCACACAGGGAGAGCTGACACAACAAGATGACTGCAATGAAAAGAAACACAGATTCCCGTTGCTGCTGATAAGGAAAGAAGCAGTCACAGAAGAACAGACAGCGAATGTACACAGAGAGTAGACAACTGGGGAGGGGGCGTGTGGAGGGGAGATAAAAAAATAAAAATAAAAATAAAAAACTATGAAACAGTCAGAGGTCTGCATTAACTGAGAAAGTGGAGAATCAAGAAAACCCAGTTTCAAAAGCCATAGAAGCAGCTGCTGGTGCCCTTGGCTGGCCCTCTCCTCACCTCCTCCACAGTGTGTGGTGGGGCTGTCTTGTGCTCCTATTGTAGGTCCCTGACTCTGTTCCAGAGGGAGCAGAGCAACCCTAAGCACAGACTGGAGTGCCTGTATGTCAGTGCCAATCTATCAGGAGGAAGTCTGAACATCTTAACTAGGAAACTTATCTCAGACTCTGCCTCCCAAAATTTGTCCTGAAGGCATAATAGCACATTACAGACATTAGAGCAGTATGAGAAACAATTAAGTGGAAGCAAATAACTAAAATCAGAAATGAGAGGGGGACATTACTACCAATCCCACAGTAATAAAAAGGATAATAAAAGGATATTATGAACTGTATGCCAATAAACTTGATAACCTACATGAAATGTAAAAATTTCTAGAAGTTTGCAGATACCTACATTGACTCAAGAAGAAATACAAGATTTCAACAGATCAATAACCAATTAGAGAATCAATAATTTAGAAACTCACAAAGCCCAGGACCAGATGGCTTCACTGGTGAATTTTATCAAACATTCCAATTAACACCAAGCTTGCTCACATATCTTTCAAAAAATTGGAGAGGAGAGAAAACTTCCTAACTCATTTTATGAGGCCAATATCACTCTAATACCAGAGTAAGATAATGATACCACAAGAAAAGAGAATTGCAAATCAATATCCCTTTTGAATATAGATGCGAAAATCCTCAACAAAGTACTAGCAAGCAGATTTGACCAGCACAATAAATGAATTATATACCATGGTCAATTGGTATTTATTTTAGGTATGCAAGAGTGGTGCAGCATAAGAAAATTAATGTAATACACCATATTAATGGAATAAAGGAAAACAAAACACATGAGCACCTCAATTGACTCAGAAAAGGCATTTACAAAACCCTATACCCTTCTTAATAAAAAGGCTTATAAAACTAGTAATAGAAGGAAACTTCCTCCACAAGATAAAAGGCATTTATGAAACATACATAGCTAACACCATATTCATTGGTGAAATGGAAAGCTTTCCCTGTAAGATCAGGAACAAGACAAACATGTCCATTCTCACCAGTTATTCATACTGTATTGGAAGTTAGAGTCAGAGCAATTAGGCAAGAAAAAAATAAAATTGGAAAGGAAGAAGAAAAAGTTTTTCCTACTTGCAAATGACATGACTTTATATATATAAATTCCTAAAAAATCTACAAGAAAGCTACTAGAGCTAATAAAAAATTCAGCAAAATGGCATGGTACAAGATAAACACGCAAAAATTAGTAGTGTTTCATATGCCAATGAACAATCTGAAGAAAAAAATCAAGAAAAATTTCATTTACAATAGCAACTAAAAGAATCAAATATCTAGGAATAAATTTAACCAAGTTGTAAATGACCTGTACATGGAAAACTACAAAACATTGCAGAAAGAAATTAAAGAAGATCTAAATAAATGGAAGGCCATTTTGTGTTCATATATAGGAAGACTAAATTTTGTTAATACGTCAGTTCTACCCTAAATATTAACTGATTTAACAGAATACCAATCAAAATTCCAAAAGCCTTCTCTGCAGGAATGGAAAAGCCAATCTTCATATTCATTTGGGAGGGTAAGAGGCCTGATCAGCCAAACCATCATGAAAAAGAATGAAGTTGGAGGACTCACATTTCCCAATTTTAAAACTTACTAAAAAGCTACAAAATCAAAAGAGCATGGCACTGGCACAAGGACAGACATATAGACCAATAGACTCTAACTGGTGGTTCAGAAATAAACCTTCACGTCAATGGCCAGTTGATTTTTGACAAGGGTGCCAAGTTTACTCAATGAGGAAAGAACAGAATCTTCAACAAATGGTGCTCAAAAAAATTGGATACTCATAGGCAAAAGAAAGAAAGTGGGCCCTTTACTCATAGCATACATAAAAGTTAATGCAAAAGGGATCAAAATCCTTAATATAAGAGCTAGAAATACCAAATTCCTAGAAGGAAACATACAGAAGCATTCCAGGACCTAGTGTTAGGAAATGGTTTCATAGACTTTACGCCCAAAGCACAAGCAACCAAAATAAAAATAGATAAATGGGCCCTCACCAAAATAAAAAAATGTTATGTCTCAAAGGACTTTATCATGGAAATAAAGGGACAACATACACAATGAGAGAAAATATTTGAAAACCACACATTTAATAGAGGATGAATATTATTAAAGAAATTCTACAACTCAACAAAATTGGCAATCCAATTTTTAAAATGTGCAAAAGCCTTGAGTAAAAATATAGAAATTACCGAAAAGCATATGAAAAGATAATCAACATCATTAATCATTAGGGAAATGCAAATCAAAATCATAATGAAGGGGAGTGGATGTAGTGCAGTGGTTGAGCACCTGCCTCCCACATACGAGGTCCCAGGTTCAATCCCCAGTACCCCCTAAAAAAAAATCAAAGTGAGATATCATTTCACATCTACTAGAATAGCTACTATTTTTGCAAAATGGAAAATTACAAGTGCTGGAGAGAATGTGGAAAAAGAACATTCATTGTTGATGGGAATATAAATTGGTGCAGCCACTTTGCAAGACAGTTGGGCAATTCCTTAGAAAGTGAAGTACTGAATTATATGATCTGGCAATCCCACTTCTAGTTATAAATCCCAAAGAATATACTTAAAAGCAAGGAGTCAAACAGATCTTTTTATACCAATGTTCATGGCAGTATTATTCACAATTGTCAAAAGTTGGAAGCAATCCCAGTGCTCATGAACTAATGAATGGGTAAATAAAATGTGGTATAAACATACAATGGAATATTATTCAGCTGTAAAAGGGATTGACTTTCTGATACATAGCTGAACCCTGAAGACATCATGTTGAGTGAAATAAGCAAGACACAAAAGGACAAATATTGTACAATCTCACTGAAATGAAACAAATTTATAAATAAGCAAATTTATAGAATCAGAAAGTAGAATATAGGTTACCAGTGGCTGGAATAGGAGTAGGGAATGGGGAGATAATGCTTAAAATGTACAGGGTTTCTAATAGGGTGATGGAACTGTTTTGGTAATGGATGGCAATGACTGTAGCACAATATTGTGAATGTAAATAATAGCACTGACGTATATTTGAATGTTGTTAAAAGGGAGAATTTTAAGTTGTATAGATGTTACTAAGAATAAATGTTAAAAAACATAGAACTAAAATTTTTAAAACTGAAAAAAAATGATAGAACTGCATGATGCAAACAGTGAATCCTACTGTAAGCTATGGACTAGTTAATAAAAAAATATAAAAATGTTCTTTTATTAATTGTAACATATGCACCACAGTATTAAAATTAATCATAAGGCCTTCGATAGGAACTCTGTATCTTATGCATGATTTTTTGGTAAACCTACAACTTCTCTAATATAGTTAACCACTTGAGTTTCAAAGTAAACATCTTGTAAAATTCTATAATTTCCAACCTTCAAAATATTTAGCTCATCGTTGTTTATAAATTTAATTCATATTACCTCCAAAATCAGTTTAAGGTGGTTAAAAATTTATTAACCATAGATAATATTAAATTAGAGGTTACAATGTAAAATTTTACATGAATGTAGACTCTTAACATAAAGTGCAATTAAGTTTTTAGGAAGCAGTAAAAAATTTCATATAAGTTTATTTCTAGGTCATACCACAGTGCTTTTTAAATTGCCCTAAAATCAAAGATTTGGTAATATTCAGTGAACTTTTTTACTCTACACACTCCACTTCACATTTTTATGTTTACCGAAGTATAAGGATAAAGAGCAGACATTATCTGAATGTATTTCTCACAGGTTCAATTATTGATAACTCTTCTCTCACACATTAGCAGATATAAGTATTACACATAAAGATCCAAATTGGAATCCAGATTTATTCTTTCAGTTTATAGCTATTCATATTTTAAACAATGTTAAGTATATGAGAGGTAAGAAAATCTGTCCCAAATCCCAAAATATTAGTAAGACCATGCAATATTAGAAATTGTCCCTCTTTTTTAGAAACAGACATATTGAGGTATGGTTGACATAAAATAAACAGCATATGTTTAAAGTGTACAATTTGATAAATACTGGCATGTGTCACATGAAAGCATCATCACAATCAAGATTATGAACATAGCCATCACCCAAAAGTTACTTGTGATTCTTAGTAATCCTTCTCCCCTGCCCTACCCTTACAGTTTCCAGGCAACTAATTGCTTTCTGTCACTACAGGTTACATTTTCTAGAATTCTATATAACTGGAATCATATAGTAAATATTCTTTATTGTCCAACCTCTTGTTATTTAGCACTATTATTTTGAGATTCCTCTATGTTGTTGCATGCATTACTAGTGTGTTCCCTTTATATAGCTGAGTTGTATTCCATTGTACGGCTATATCACAATTCATTTACGCATTCACTCAAATGAACATATGGATTGTTTCCAGATTTTGGCTTTTACAAATGGAGCTGCTATGACTATTCATGTACAAGTCTTGATGTGTACATAGGTTTTCATTTCTCTTAGATAAATATCTAGAAAAGGGCAGGGGTATAAGGTAGGTTTTGTTCAATGGTTTGAAAAATGACAAAATGCTTCCCAATTGTCCATTTTATATTCGTACCAACACTGTATGAAAATCACAATTGCTCTGCCTCCTCACCAACACTTGGTATGGTCAGTCTTATTTTATCAGTGCTTTGGCTTTAAAAAGATGTATATATATATGTACTTAATTTTTAAAAAATATATTTAAATTACATAAATGCTACATAAAATAGATAGGGGATTCCTATATTCCCTGCTCTCTACCCCTTCCACATTTCCTACATTAATGACATTCTTCATTAATGTGGTACATTTGTTACAATTGAGTAACACATCTTGAAGCATTGCCACTAAGTATGGATTAAAGTTTACATTGCAGTTTACACTCTCTCCTACCTAATTTTGTAGGTATTGGCAAAATATATAATAACCTGTCTCTGCCATTGCAGTGTCATTCAGGACAATTCCCAAGTCCCAAAAATGCCCCCATATTACACCTGTTTTTCCCTCTCCTTCTCCTCAGAACCTGTGGTGATGTGGCCACAGCTCCATATCAATGATGTAAGTTCTTACATTGCTAGAGTCGTAGTAAGTCTAGAGCAGAATACCAATAATTCTCCTCTAGTCCTTCACTCATTCCCCAGTCCTGAAGATTCTGGGATGGTGATGCTCATTTCACTTCTGATTGAGAGCAGGCTTAGAGCCCATGGGGCAGATGGATGGGAGTATCTTGCTTGCAGTTGCAGACTCTCTCTATTCGTTGGGATGGTCATTGTCCATCATCTTCTCCTTGTTAGTTGTCTCCAATAACTGGAGAATAGGGCTGCAACTCTGTTGAGATTCAGGGCCCAGCTGGCACAAGGACATTCCAAATATTTAAGTCTCTTGAACATACACCTATCACCTCAGGTACTAACTATAAGTTCAAAGAGAAGGGGTAGAAGAGCCATGTGTAGAGAAACCACAACTGAGTCCAACTCTGTCACACAGGGGAACATAAATTTCAAAGTAGGGCCCATTGGCATAGCACCAAAATCTGGAGATAACTGGTTATAGTGCCTGGATGTCTCCAGAGCCCTCAGGAGTCCCGCTATTTGAGGAAATACTTACTTTGGCAGTCAATGAGATCCTGCTGAGAGGTGCATAAGCATAACCTCTGGAATGACATCCTGACTCACTTCGAAGCCATATAAACTCATTTGTCTTTACTTTTTCCCCCTTTTGGTCATCTTTTTCCAGTTGCATTGCCAGTTGGTGCTTGGTAGTAATCCCTTCATGCCAGGGAGGCTCATTCCCTGTAGTCATGTCCCATGCTGGGACATTCATAAGCTGAATTCTACTTAGAAAGGCAATATTTGAGCAACAAGGAGGCTCTCAGGAGTAACTCCTGCCCCATCCTGGGGGGAAGGTAATGCATTTATATGCTAAATTCTGCTTAGAGAGAGGCCATATTTGAGCAACAAGGAGGCTTTCAGGAGGTAACTCTTAAGTGCTGTGTCTTTTAATTCTCTTACCTGTATCTTTTGAAGAGCAGAATATCTTAATTTTGCTGAGTCCAATCTATTCTTACTTTTGAAGAATACTCTTTTGATGGTATATAAAAGAAATCAACTCACAAGTCAGAAATATTTTTCTTGTATGTTTTCTTCTAGAAGTTTTTCAGTTTTAGGTCTTAAATCTAGGTATATGATCAATTTTTAGTTAAATTTTGTACATGGTCCAAAGTATACATAAGGGCTTTTTTTTTTTTCCACATATGAAGATCCATTTATTCCAGCACAATTTGTTAAAAAGTGTATCCTTTCTCCATTGAATTGCCTTTACATTTTTGCTAAAAATCAATCAATCATATATTTGTGGGTCTATTTCTAGACTTTATTCTGCTCCATTGACCTGTGTTTAATATACTCCAATTGTCTTGATTACTGTAGCTTTATAACAATTCTAGAAATCATGAAGTATAAGCTCTACGATAAGCTCCTTTATTTTTTCAAAATGGTTCTGGCTATTCTAAATCCTTTGCATTTCAATTTTGGGGGGTTGTGCTGTATCTACAATGTGAGAACTGACATTTAGCAATATTGAGCCATCCAGTCCATGAATATGGGATGCCTCTCCATTTATTTAGCATTAATTTCTCTCAGCAGTGTTTTGTAGAATTCTGTGTACTGGGATTGCATATCTTTCACCAAATTTATACCTAAGACACTTATCATTTCAGGCTATTGTAAATTGTATTGATTTTTTATTTCAACTTGATTGTTCATTAACTGTTCATTGCTAGTATATAAAAATGCAATGATTGTATCCTGCAGCCTTGATAAACTGACTCAGTTCTAGATTTTTAAAATACACTTCATAGGATTTTCTATAGACTAACATAACAGGAAATAAAGGCTGTTTTAAGTCCTTCTTTGTAATCTGGGTGACTTTTATTTCTTTTTCTTGTCTAATTGCCCGGGCTAGAAATCCTAGTACAATGTTTGATAGAAATAGAGAGTGAACATTCTTGTTTTGTCTCTGATGTTAGAATAAAGCATTTAGTCTTTTACCATTAAGTATGATGTTAGCTGCAGGTTTTCCTTAGGTGCTTTTATCAGGTTGCGGAAGTATTCTATTCCTACTTCACTGAGACTTTTTATCAGGAATGAATGTTGGATTTTTATCAGATCCTTTTTTCTGCATCATATGGTTTTCCTATGGTAAGCTCTTAATAGTGAATTATGTTAATTTTCTAATGTTAAATCAAATTTGCATTCTTGAAATACACACAGTCATAATGTATTATCCTTTTTATAAGATTCAATTTCTTTAAAAAATTCACATCTGTGTTCATGATGGATATTGGTCTGTAGTTTCATGATACTACACTTTGGCATCAGGGTAATGCTGACCTCATAGAATGAGTTGGGAATTATACCCTCTTCTATATCCCAGAAGAATTTGAGAATTGGTATATTGTCTTCTTTAAAATCTTGAATTAATTCACCAGTGTAGCCATTGGGTTTGGTGTTTTGTCAGAAATATCTGTAGAATCTGAAGTGATAGTATATCTTTCATTCCAGATAGTGATATATTTTTTTTCTTACCAGTCTGCCTAGAAGTTTATCAATTTTATTGATCTGGAAGAACATTTATTTTACTGATTTTCTCAAATTATTTTGCCTTGATTTCTGCTTTTCTCCTTTCTTTTGCTTATTTTGGGTTTCTTTTTTTTCCTAATTTTTTAGGTTTTTTTTTTTAATATATAGATATTTATTCCCTACCCGCCCCCCACTGTTGTTTGTGCTTGCTATCTACTTTCTGTGCCATTCACTGTGTGTTCTTCTGTGTCTGCTTGTCTTTTTTCTTCTTGTCTTTCTCTTTAGGACCTCCAATGTGGGAGAGGCACTCAACTGCTTGAGCCACTTCATCTCCCTGGTCTGCTGTGTCTCTCACTGTCTCTCCTCTGCATCTCCCTTTGTTGCATCATCCTCCTGTGCATGCTCTCCGCAGCATGGGCCACCAGCTTCCTGTGGCACAGGCCAGCTTGCCTTCACCAGGAGGCCCCAGGAATCCAACCCGGGACCTCCCATATGGTAGACAGGAGCCCAATCTCTTGAGCCACCTCTGTATCCCTTTCCTATCTTCTTAAAGTGAAAGCTGATGCCAGTGATTCCATTTTCTGTTATAGACATTTTCTATTATAGACATTTAATTCTATAAATTTCCCTAAGTACTGCTTTAACTGATTCCCACAAATTTTGATAACTTTTTTCTTTTGCAATCAATTCAATATCCCTTCTAATTTAAAATTTTCTTTTTATATTTAAACAGTTTATCTTTATGTTCTTCATGGGTTTCTTATAATCAGTATATGGTTGGATAAAAAAGAACACTCAATCTGATAATAGGGGTATTTTGACCTATGTACATTTAATGTAATTGTTGATATGGCTGTGTTTAAACCTATCATCTTACTGTTTCTTTTCTATTTGTCCCATCTGTTCTTTGCTCCCCTTTCTTGTTCCTGCTTCTTTTGGATTGAGTATGATTTTATGATTACATATTTCATCTTTATTGGTTTATTAGTTAAACCAATTTTTTAGCATGTGGTTTATATTGTTGTACTATTTTAAATATAATTTTCATTAGAGAAGTTGTAGGTGTACGGAAAAATCATGCATAAAATACAGAGTTCCCATATTATTCACTCCCTCCCCTATAATGTATTCTTAACTTTTCACAGTCTACCTTCAGGTAATATTATACTGCTTCACAGTTAGTATAAGAATCTTAGAAAAGTATACTTTCATAGTCCTCCTCTCATCTGTGATGATACTGCTGGACAATTTACGTTATTAACTACATATACTAACTTTGCCTTAAATGAGCAATTCTTCTAAGAAAAATTTAAAATTAAAAATGTCTTTTGCCTTTGCTCACATATTTAACATTTTTGATACTCTTCATTCCTTTACATGGATGCAAATTTTTATCTTCTGCAGCCTTCTGACTAATACAAGGATTCCTACAGTGCAGGATTCCTTGTGATGAATTCTTTTAGCTACTCTAGGTATGAAAGTTTTTTCTTTCACTTTTGAAAGATGCTTTCACTGGCTATAAATTCTAAGTTGAGTTTTCTCTCTCAGTATTTGAAGATGTTGCTCCACTGTCTCTGATATTCTTCTATTTGTTCCTCTGTGCCTGTTTTCTCTGGTTGATTTTAAGAATTTTACCTTGTCACAGATTTTAAGCTATTTGATTATGACATGCCTTGTTTTAGATTTCTTCTTGTTTCTTATTCCTGGGGTTCATTGAGTTTCTGGGGTCTCATTTGTCTCCTGTTCTCAGGGTCATTGTTCTGTGCTGTTTAATGTCCAATATGTGAAAACCATTCCATTGATTTTGCCCAACTTTTTCTCTCAGGTGGAAAGGAATCCATCTTGGCCAGAGGCAAAAGTTCAATTTCAGTATTCCCACTTTTTACATAAAATTTTGTTTTGTATTTACTTTGGCTTTAAAATTCATGACAAAAATGCTTCACTTACACACATAAAGTTACTGTAATTATTTTATTTATCTCACCTCTTTTATTAATACACCTAT
Source organism: Dasypus novemcinctus (assembly GCF_030445035.2). Taxonomy (NCBI): domain Eukaryota; kingdom Metazoa; phylum Chordata; class Mammalia; order Cingulata; family Dasypodidae; genus Dasypus; species Dasypus novemcinctus. Next base: position 80,970,223 of record NC_080684.1, on the reverse strand, counting down.
GTACATTTATAGAAAAGTCAATAGGAAAATAATAAAAGCTTTAAATACAGCATGTAGGGAAAACACATTGAAAAGCTATGTCTTCTAAGCCTGTTGAGTAATGATATATAAGGAAATTTGTTATAAGTCATAATGCTTTCATAATCTGTCAGGAAAAAGCTCACAGTAGCACCCTTTTATTCTTCAATAAAAATGTATTCTCTGAGTTGCACTGGGGAAAAGTAATATTCCTATTGTTTTCTTTTCCTTGAAGTAATTACTAGCATGTTACACTTATTACATATATCCTTTCAAATTTCCAGCACTTTGGGAAACCATAAAGTTGGTATGCTAGATTTCTTTTCCTAAATTTAATAAATATTTTCCATTCAGAAGTTAAAATTGGACAGGAGAGCTGTATGCAAGTTACATACATAGCTTAAATTTTTGGGACGAGAGAATGCAAGAAGGTAAACAAGCTAGTAGCTTTCCTAATCTTATACCACTGAAACTGCAGTTCATGGCAGGTAGATATACACATCCACCCACTGCAAAAAAGGAGTAAATTCTTTTGACAATTAACCTTTAATGCTAATTTTAAATAATTTTATGCTAAAACCAATAATACAAAATTATTACACACAACACATAAAGAATTAGAGAATGTTAATGATACAAACCACAAAACAAACAAGCCATACCTCACATATTGGAGAAAAAGATGGCAATAATACTGCAATACTTAGTAACCAATACAAAATGAAATCATGCTGACTGAAACGTAACAGTAAAATTTTCATGCTATTGATTGATGAGATAATCACATACATGCAGCTCTGGTTTAGTCTCATAAACCTTTAAGTTTTTTAAAGGTAAAGTGAACTTAGCAAAAAAAAAAAATGTCAGAAATAGAGATTTGTCAAAAGTACAATACACTAACATAAAAGCAACAGATATAATGTAATTTATGCAATCCAAAATTCTAAATATAGTCCTGTCAAATGTACAAATAAATAAATCATATTTGACTTCATCAGCCTAACAAAATATTATGAACCAATTAGTCAATTGCTTAGAAATACCAGCTGCCATTTTAAAATTAGTTTCTCCATAAAAATAGAAGGCATATCAAACTCTTTAATCTTCAAACACCCCCAAATATTTGGATGATAACTAGTCAATGAAAATATATCTGTTAAAAAAGTGATTAAAAAACATACATAACCTATTCCTTTATGCACAATTTACTCCTCTTATGAGAAAGGACACTTAGTGGATATTTCTCAGAAAATAAAGATACTATTGACTTTCTAGGCAGATGATATATTGTAGTTTTTAATATAAAAATATAAATAGTTTAATAAATGGAAAAGATGACATCATGGTTGGTATAAAACTCATCACCTTTTTACTTGAAATGAAAATTTTTCAGCGGCCATGAAAACAACACTGATTCTATTTGGTTCTGTGTTACCAAAAACATACCAAATTACAAAACTTGCACTGAATTTTAAAAGTGGGCCCGTAATCTTTTGTTTTCTTCTCGTAGTCTTTCAATTTCAGCCACTAAGCCTTCATTCACTGAATATCTTTCCAGCAGAGAATGCATTTCATTCTAGAGAAAGGGAAAAATGTTAAAATTATTGGTATTCCGTATTTATTTGATAAGCTGTATTTTACCATTTCTCTCATGTTTAATTAACTAGCTCAAATATATAGCTTGTATTTAACAAAATTTACTACTTTATTATAAATGAAAGATCATTTCATATATTTGGAAGACTTACATTTGCATTTTGGAGAGGATTTTTATTGGAGAAAGAAAATTTGTGAAACAGTAACCTCAATTATCAGAAGTTACAAAGGACGGCCAGTTAAAATCTATTCTATTAAGTTTCTAAAACTCCTTATTTACTTAGCCTAGGAACTAGATATAATAACTACATAAAAATATATTGTCCTTTAATGGATTTTTTAGAGTCAAACAACTCCACACCTATTTGAAATATAATTTGTCACACATACCAACTGCATATGGAACTGTTTAATCATCTCCACTTGCAAATTCACAATGTCTCGATGGCATGCTTCCCTAGGAAAAAATATAAAATACTTGTTAGAATTATAAGTTTAACCAGTTCTAGATCATTCAAGAAACTGGTTAAACTTTTTTCATTGTTTGAAATTACTGGATGCTAATAATCATAATTATAATAATAAAAATACCCAAATACTTATTTATGAGGTACTAACTGATTTTTATACTTTAAATATACAAACGCATTTAATCTTCATTATTATAGGTAAAATTTCCATTTTACCAATGAAATAACTAAGCCCCAAAACAGTTATAACCTGTCCAAAGTCACACAGTTATTAAATAATGGCATTAAGAGATAAACCCAGACTGTTCCCTCTAGAACCTCCACTATACTATAGTCCCTTATATAGAAGTCAGCATTAAAGAAAGACACAGGCTTATATTACAATAAGATCAATAAGATACAGACAATTCACTAGGATATAAACCCCATCTGACTAACAATGTGTTAGCTTAAAAAATTACTTTCATCAGAATGGAAATGGGCTATTTGGGTGGTTATAACATGCCTTATTCAATAAAATGCAATTAATTCAGGCCTACAAAAAACATGTGAAAATTATGAAATATAATAATAAAGGGAACAGTCAGACACCCATTAAAAAACTCAGAAGCTAGAACATTACCAAAAGTATCTAAGCCTCCTGCATGCTTCTCTCTGATTCTATCGCTTTACTCTAGAGGGACAGACCAATAAATCAAGACTTTCCAATTTTCTTTAGCAAAGAGATGCTCTTTCTTTTTTAAAGTATAGATGTAAAACATATACTCTGTACTCAATATATTTTAAATATGCTTGGTTTTGAGCAATACTAAAGGGATACCATGCCCTATGGAGTCTTTAAAACTTTTTATTAGAGCAATTGCAGGTTTACAAAAATTCATGGAGAAAGTAGAGTTCCCATATAACCTTATAACCACCTGGTCCCTGATAGCCTGTATTCCAATTTCTGACTTTATGAATTTGTCTATTTTAATTACTTCAAATAAGTAAGATCATACAATATGAATCCTTTTGTGTCTGGCTTATTTCACTCAACGTGATGTCTTAAAGATTCACCCATGTTTTATTTAGCATCATCAGAACTTCATTTCTTTCTACAGCTGAACAGTATTCTGTTGTATGTATATAGCACATTTTGATTTATAGTTTTGATTATTTAGGGGTCTTTGATCCATTCTGAGCTAATTTTTGTATATAGTGTGATGAAGGGGTCCACTCCATTCTTTTGCATATGGATATCCAATCCTCTCAGCACCATTTGTTGAAGAAACTACTCTTTCCCAATTGAGCGTACTTTGCATCCTTGTCAAAAAAAAACTGGCCAAAGATGTGAAGGTTTATTTCTGAACTCTCAATTTGATTCCATTGGTCTATATGTCTGTCTTTGTGCCAGTACCATGCTGTTTTGATTACTGAACTTTCAAATAAGTTTTAAAACCAGGAAGTGTGAGTCCTCAAACTTTGTTTTTTTAAGATGGTTTTGGCTATTTCGGGCCCTTACCTCTCAATATCAATTTAATGATTTGTTCTTCCATTTCTGTAAAGAAGATTGTTCAACTTCGGGATTGCACTGAATCAGTAAATTGCTTTGAATAGAACTGATATTTTAATACTCAGTCTTCCAAACTATGAACACAGAATATCCTTCCATTTATTTAGGTCTTCTTTGATTTCCTTCAACAATGTTTTGTAGTTTTCTGTATTCAACACCTTTACATCATTGGTTAAATTTATTCCTACATATTTGGTTCTTTCAGTTGCTATTGTAAATAGAATTTTTCTTGATTTCCTCTTTGAATCTGTTCATTACTGATGTATAGGAATACTACTGCTGACTTTACATGTGGACATTTTACCCCACCACTTTGCTGAATTCATTGTGGACTTTTCAGGATTTTCGATTTATAGAATCATGTCATGTGCAAATAGGAAAGTTTTCACTTCTTCCTTTCCAAGGGGATGCCTTTTATTTTTTATTTTGTCTAATTAGTCTGGCTAAAACATCCAATACAATGTTGAATAACCAGTGGGCATTTTTTCTTGTACCTGTTCTTCAGGTGAAAGCTTTCAGTTTTTAACCAGAGTGCACTGTTAGCTGCGGGGTTATAATATATGCCTTGTATCATGTTAAGGATGTTCCCTTTTATTCCTACTTTTCTGAGAATTTTCATCAGAAGAGGTGCTAGATTTTGTCAAATGTTTTTTACTATCATATGTTTTTCCTCTTTGTTCTATTACTGTAGTATAGTAAATTAACTCATTTTATTACATTGAAATACCTTTGCATTCCTGACATAAATCTCACTTGAGCATACTGCATAATTATTTTATGGGCTGCTGGCTTCAGTTTGTTGGTATTTGTGATGAGGATTTTTGTATATATACTCATGAGATGTATGGTCTATAATTTTCTTTACTAGTGATATCTTTATATGGTTTCGGTATTAGGTGATGCTTGCCTCATACAATGTGTAGGGAATGTTCCCTCCTCTTCAATTTTATGCAAGAGTTTGAACAGGATTATTGTTGAATGTTTGATAAAATTCAACAGTGAAGTCATAAGATTCTGGGTTCTCTTATTAAGGAGGTTTCTGATTACTGTTTTTATCTTTTTCTTGTGGATGGACCATCATATCCTGCCTTTTTTGTCTTGGAGCCTTTTGTTGCATGCTGTAGATTTTAATATTTTACTGTGTTAGCTCAGGGAATAATGTTAACTCTGGGAATTTATTCCCTGAGCTGACTATTCCTTTAGTCAAACTTTTTCCCGACTCCTTGGTACTCTATTGCATGTCTTGAAGTCTTGAAGCTGGTAATCTTTTACCCTTAGGCTGCTTTGATTTGATTGTTTCTTATATTGCTCAGGCTGTCTGCAGGAGGCTTCTGCCTGCAGGGCAAGTTTTGGGATGGTGAGCCAGAAACAGCAAAGGTTGGAAGGTCTAAGATCCTGAAGAGGCATAGCCTGGAGAAAAGTAAGTTTGAAATAGCAATTTCCACATGAGATATTAGTTGACTCTAAGCAATGCTTGCACTGGGATTGATGGCAGGAGACCAAACATTAAGTAGCAGCTAAAGAACAGAAAAGGTATTTGGAGAGTTGTGTGGTGCTGCAGAAACACAAATTAAAGTTAAGTTCAAGACCTTCTAAGATACAAAGGCCTGGGTGAATACACCATATATCAGCTGGTGTCCCAGAAAGGAAAAGACTAAATTTTAGGAATAAAGGGATAGCAGAAATAAACTAACCCTAAAAAAGCCTGAAACCCAAAAACTACAAGATCAAGGTGCTCTGCTTGTCAGGAAAAAAACTTAAATCTTTCTTAAAGACAACAGAAATGGACTTCCACTTAAGATGTAATCTCCCAACCCTAATAAGAACAAGCCAGATAACCTATAAAATATAGGTTTTTAAATTCTACAAAAAAAAAAGAACCAGAAAATTATGAGCGCCTCCAAGAAGAAGGGTGACCCAAGGTAACTTTCATCCTTGAAAGAGCAACAGGAGGAGAAAATTGCCATTGATGGAGTAAGGAGAAACTAGCTGAAACCTTCATAGACTTTTAAAAGCCAAGTGAAGACAGGTATGATGGCTTAGAATTCCAAGGAGACACAGTCAAAAAGAAAGTCTGCTTTCGCCCATCAACGTTTTTTCCCCAAGCTTTCACTGACTGTTTATGTGGAAAATCAGGGGTCTAGCAGGAGAGATAAGAGACCCTTTAAGGCATGGATGCACACAGGCTGGTGAAAGCTTAGGGCAGTGGAGAAGAACAGAGAAACCCAGTGAGGCCCTCATGGGGAAGAAGGCAACCACTATCTATGGCTGAGGGAGGAAATCGACAGAGCCACTAATGGATTTAAGAACCTCGTTTGAACTTAACCAGAATCTTTTCACATTTTAATTATTATTTTTCAAGTCTACAATGGCAGCCTGCCTGCTACACTGCCCCCTGCCAAGTTTTCTAATAATTGCCCTAGGTGAATGTGCTTCATTGTACCTGATAATAAATAATCAAATAATAATTAAATCAAAATCAACAAAATTTGTCATGATTTCTAGGGTTTTATGGACATTAAAACCTGGGCAATAGCAGTAACCAGTAAACATTACTTAAGAGTTTTGTTTTTAAGGCCTATTTTTTTTTAATAGTTAAGATATAAATAGAAAGTATTTTTTCAATTACCTAAAGTCATCCAGTGTTTCCTGTATCATGTTCTGAATAAAATGGATTTGAACAGAGGTCAATGGTGCATTTGGCCGATTATTTCCAATGGTATCGACTATTTTTTCTGACAGTGAACTGGCAACTCCAGCAGTGACAGAGGATGCTATCTTTGGATCTAAAATAAAGAATGGAGAATATATTAATAGTCAACTTGGACTAAGACACATCAAACATTTCTAAATAAGATTCGGCATGAGGACACTTGAAAAACTGGCAAACAACATTGTTCCTGTGACATTTAGAAAAATTCACTGTCTGGAATACAAATTTTAGAAACTTTCTATGACATTATATCTAATAGTCATTTCTCTCTCTCTAAACTGTCAACTGTCTAATGTAATAACACATGACAGAGGGATTAATCTTAAAGAATCTCCAAACTATTTCCTCTTATAAAAGATAAATGTGACAAGCTGCACCACAAACTAGACAAACTGAAACTATTAAAAACAAAACAGAAGGAATACAGGAGTAAAATGGTGTTACAGGGAAAGCCCAAAAGTTTAAGCTAATGCAATATACCCAGAGAAGCCTTAAACTAAAATAAAAGATATCTTTATAAAAGAGCTGCTTCTATAAAAAGAGTTTCTTAGTATAGATAACTCTTATGGCTGAAACTAAAATACCTTTAAATGTGATCACGTTTTTAGGGATCTGTAGCATGAACTGTAGGATATGATTTTAACATGGGAAAAAAAATTCACTATGAGGTATTTTAGGTAGTTACTCACCTACATTATAATTCTATCCAGACCAGGTTAGATTAAGATACTTATGTACTAGGTTGAAATGAAATTCACACAAAAAAGAGTATCAAAGCAATGTGGGTAAATTTAACCATTCATATATATTTCATTGTCTTCAAAGAAAGCAGTCACACTGGAGAAGTGTCTAGAACCTTTAAACTCTTTGAACTTTAGTCCATGATTATTTTATTTATACTTCTCAAGTTAAAAAAATTGTTCAACTTCTCAACCTGACACTTTCAAACATCAGGAAGTTTTAAAAGTACTTACTCGAGGTAGAGCATCCATTGATTGCAGGTTCATATATCAATTGGGCTTCGATTTCTTTTTCTGGCTTTTCAAATTTCTCAGGACTTCTTGTTTGGTTAGATGATGGAGAGGTATTTAGATTTCCAGTCTCAGCACCGGAGGAGATCAACTTTGCAAACTTCACATTTAAAATAAATAATCACTTTAATACACAATTATTGTTTTCTCCTATACTAATTTGTACCCTAATTCTCTTTTTTTTTTTTTCCTCCTAGTAAGTAGAGTCAGGGAAAGAAGAATAAGAAGGGATATAGAAGTAGAAAAAGTGCTACAGCTAATGATAATATTTTAAAATTTTATTTATTTATTTTTCCCACCCCCTTGTTGTTTTTCACTTGCTGAGTCTGTTCATCTTCCTTGTTTTTTCAGGAGGCACCAGGAGCCGAACCCAGGACTGCTGATGTGGGAGGGAGGTATCTAATTGCTTGAGCCACCTCCGCTCCCTGTAATGGTAAAATAAACCAAGTTTACTACTAAAAAACAACCTTAATGATAATATGATAAGAAAAAGCTCAGTTATTAAGCATTTGCTGTTGTTTATCATTTAAAATAGTGATCGTTGGTGTGGCAGTTTGATATTATTTATGAATCCCTGAAAGAGATATAGATTATGTTTGCAAACTGGTCTGTTCCCCTGAGAGTGATACCCTTTGATTGTATTAGATTCAGCTGAGATATCTTTGATCAAATTATTTTATGATTAGGGCTTTGATTCAACCACATCATTAGGGCCTGCAGGGTTGAGTCCCTGCCCCCTTGGTGGGCCATATAGAGAGATGCTCAATCAAGAAACACAGGGGTAGATATACAGAGAAGATACACAGAGGATCCTGTGGCCCAGGAAGAGAGATGAGCCTGGTAGTTTACAGCCGACCTTTTGAGGAGACCAGAGCAGCGGAGCCCAGAAAGAAATGAGCCTGGGGACAGAGACAAGCCTTATGCCAGCCTGCAGATGAGCTAGGAAGAAACTGGGACCACGACACCTTAAGAGGGAAGAAAGAAGGCTGAAACCTCACAGACACTGCCCGCCATCTTGCTTCAACATGTGGCAAATGACTTTGGGGAGAAAGTACCTCTTATGGTACCTTGAGTAATTCATTGGACTCACCCAGGACAACAAACAAGGATATGATGATGTACAACGCCTATCCTGAGGAACAGAGGGTGTCTGCAACTGCAAGCAAAATAGTTCCATCCATCTGCCCCATGGGACCTAAACCCCCTCTCAATTAGAAACAGAGTGGACATCACCATCCACAAATCTTCGAGATTGGGGAATGACCAATGTACTAAGGTAGACGTATTATTATTCTAGCAATGTAAGAACTTTTGTCACTCATACAAAGGCAGTGGCCATGAGAGATTCTGAGAGAAGAGAGAGGGAAGAATAGGTGTAATATGGGTGCATTTTTGGGACATGAAATTGTCCTGCATCACAATGCAATGACAGATACAGGCCATTATATATTATATATGTCATAATTACAAAATTGTGCAGGGGTGTAAAATATAATGTAAACTATAGTCCATGGCTAGTGGCCGAGCTTCAATATGTGTTCATCTATTACAACAAATATACCAAAGTTTGTTTGTGGGAGGAGGAGGGCATATGGGAATCCCCTATATTTTCTAATGTAACATTTATGTAATCTAAAGCGTCTTTAAAATAAAAAAAAAAAAAAAAAAAGACATCAATGAGGAGGACCAAATCTGGGATATAACAAAGCCTTTTATAAAATGGTCCTCAGTATGCTCAAAGAGCTAAAGGAAAACAAAGACAAAAAACAAAAACAAAACACAAAAAACTAAAGGACCAACAGATGAATGCAAAGAGAATATCAATAGATGGAAATTATGAAAAGGAGCCAAACAGAATACAAGACCACACTAAAAGAAATTAAAAATTTCCTAGCTGTGATAAACAGTAGATTGGACCTGGGAGAAGACAGAAGCAGAAAACTTGAAGATATGACAATTGATCATTCAGTCTGAGTTGCAGAAAGAAGAATAAAGAAAAGTGAACAGAACCCAATGAACCTGTGGGACAACATCAAATGTACTAATATACATTGTAGGAATCCCAATCCCAGAAGGAAAAGGAAGAGAGAAACTGGCAGAGAGAATAATCAAAGAAATAATGGCAAAAAACTTCCCAAATTAAACAAAAGACATAATATACACATACAAGATACTCAAAAACTCCAAGGAGGATGAACCCAAATATGCCCACACTACTGAAAGCCAAAGATAAAGAAAGAATTCTGAAAGATGTGAGAAAGAAGAAACATGTTATATCTGAAGGAGCCTCAATATGAGTAAGTGGCAATTTCTCATTAGAAACCATGCAGGCAAGAAAGCAGTAAGGTAACATATTTAAAGAGCTGAAAGCAAAAAATTACCAACCAAGAATTTTGAATCTGGCAAAACTGTCAGAGATTAAAACATACAAAATCATCAAAAAGCTGAGGGAGTTCATCACCACCAGACCAGCCCTACAAGAGGTGCTAAAGAGAGTTCTGCAGGTTGAAAAGAAAGGACAGTAAGACAGTAGACTGAAGCTGCATGAAGAAATAAAGATCTCCAGTGAGGGTAAAAACATGGGCAAATATAAATGTCAGTACTATTGTATTTTTGGACTGTAACCTCACTTTTTACGTCCTATGGGATCTAGAAAGCAAATGCACAAAATGAAATGCTAAATCTGGTCTCAATATATAAACATGTAATTTGTGAGAACTACATAAAGGCAGGGGGACAGATGGGTACAGGAACATAGTTTATATATATTATTAAAGAAAAGTTGGTATCAAGCAAATATGATTGCTTTAGATTTAGGATATTAAATATAAGCCCATGGTAACCACAAAGAAAATATCAGAGAAGATGTAAGCTTATAGAGACAGAAATTAGAGTACAGTTTCCAAGGGTGGGGGTCAATTGGGATATGGAGAGCAAAATGGGTATAGGGTTTCTGTCTGGGGAGATGGAAAGCTTTAGTAATGAAAGATGGTGAGGGTACTGCAACATACTGAACGATATGTTTGGGAATGGTTGAAATGGGAATTTTTATGTTGTATATATGTTCCCACAAAAGGAAGGGAAGGAGGGAGTGTGGGCAACTGAAGAGACAATGACAATTAAAAGCAGTATATGACCCTGGACATGATCTAATGAGGGAGGGGAGAAGGATCAGAAGGATATTATTGAGACCCATGAAAAAACTGGAATACAGACTGTAAGCTTTATGTCAATGTTAAATTTCTTGAACTTAATAAATGCACTTAAGGTGCATACGTAACTGATTATCCTTGTTCTTGGGAAATGTACATGGCAGCATTAAGTGTTCAAGAAGTATGATGTATAGACCCTTCACTCAAAAGTTCAAAATAGAGATTGATAGATCAGACAGATAAATGGATGGGTAGGTGGGTGGATGGATAGATGGATGCACAGAAAGATGGATAGATACAAAGAATAATACAACAAAGATAGCAAAAATGGTAAAATTGCTGGATCTAGGTATCTGTGATAGGAGTATGTTGGAGTTCTCTGTATGGGGTTTGTATTATTTTTTATAACTGTCCTGTAAATTTGAAAGTATTTCTAAATTAAAAATTTTTTTAAAATACCGGAAGACTTTTTGTATTTCCTGAACGACATCTTTTCAATATCATTCTAAAGATTATTATGTAGATTTGACTGCTACTAAATGATGATAATATTGTATATTGGCTATTGTATTATAAAAGAAGGTAATGATGATGAATTCCATTCTTAGTACCATCAACTTGCTATAAGACCTAGGGAAAATGACTTGACCACCAATCTGGTGCTTTTCCCATGGAAATAAATTCTAAAAGAATGCAAGTACAAGCAAATATCTTGCTTTAGAAAAAATGTAAGTTTGTATCTGTTGCTACTTTCAATATGTCCAAAGGCAGATTTCAAAACTTTATTTTAGGTGTTAACAAGTAACATCAGGATTTCAGAATATTTTCTGACCTAAGTTAAGTGCATAGCACCACCAATAATTAGGACGTACCCACTGCCAGCTGCCTGTTTTCTAGTGAGGAGCTCATTATGCTTGTTAGTGATAAAAAGTCATTTCAGTAGCATTTTCAGGCAGATACCTGTTTGAAGGAGTCTTTAGGTTCCTGTTTTCCCAGATACATTTTCTTAGACTCAGTTGTCAGATCATGATTTTCATTTTCCTCTTTCCCTGGAGATCCCATGAAGACATTAAGAGGGCTAGAATGTGATATGGCCGTTGGAGTTTTTCTTGGTGGAAACACTGAGCTCAATTGTGGTAGAAAGTCAAGGCCTAAAGAGGAAGAGGAAAAAACTGCACTTGCATATGATGTCCCCCAATCTTGGGTATTTAAGTATTTAACATAATAAGCAGTTTAATATTGTAGAAAGGTATGGACTTGGATTTACAAAACTGTTTCATTTCCTAGTTCTACCCTGTACTCTTGAGCAAAAGTCATAAAACTCTGTGTCTATTTCCTGATTCATAAATTTGAATGATGACAACCTTCTCCCAGGATGTTTTCATTAGTACTAACGTTTGATAACAGAGTTTTTAACTTGATATGTAGGCTCTAAGATAGTGCCTAAAGATCTCTGTCTCCTAGTATCCATACCTTTATGCAATCTCTTCCCTCTGAATGTCAGTTGGACCTAATATCTTGCTTCTAACAATTAGAATATAGCAAAAGTGGTGGAACGTCATTTCCAAGATTAGGTTACAAAAGCACTGTGGCTTCCATCTTGGGGATCTTCTCATTCTTGCTCCCTTACTCTGAGGGAAGCCAGCCACCATGTTGTGAGTTACCCAGTGGAGAAATCCACATGGCAAGGAACTGGCATCTCTGGCCAACAGCCACTTAAATGAAGCAGATCCTCACCCAGCCTATGCTAAAGGCTGACACCCTGATTAAACCATCGAGAGAGACCGGAAGCCAGAGGCACTCAGCAAAACATGCTTGGATTCCAACCAAGATAAATTATGAGATGATAAATGCTTGTTTAAAGCCTCCAAGTTGTTACACAACAATAGATAACAAAATATCACTTTTAATTTTCATAAAAATACTTCTCAGTAGTACTTACCATCTCCTTTGCATATGGACTCATCACCTCCTTTGTTAACTACAGCATCTATAATAAAATTAGAAAATCAAATTTAAAAAATAGTGTAAAAGAAGCCATAGTAACTTAGGTTTCCTATTTCTTTCCCAAAAGATTCAGAGCCTAAGGATGCTCTTTAGTTTTTCACTATTATATGTGATATAGCAATTACTCAGCCAAAAAGAAAGACTATTTAAACTTTGTCAAATTACCCTCTATAAATTTATCCACACTGTTGACAACACTGCTAGTAGTTGTAAGGCTATCCCATTAAGGACTACAGTATGAACCTTAGTATCAAACAGGCACAGCCAAACAATTACCATGTTTATACAGTCTGAATGACAATGATATAAAGTTTCCAGTTATCAAATAGGCAAAACATTTTTTAATGGCAACATCTATCAGCAATGGAAAAAACAATCAGGAAACGGGATACTTTCATACACAGTGTAAAAGATTTCTCTGACAACATTTAAGAAATACTAATACTATAATTTAAAAAAAACAATTATTTTAAATTAGGAAGATATATGCTTATGAAAACATCCAAAATTTTAAGATTTATTTAAAAATACATATAAATAAGAAATTGTCTAAGGAGGAAAAAGCCCCAAGAAAGTTTTGTGGAAATTAAAATACCACCTTGAGAACTATTTGCATAGTTCCTATGTGAAAATTACCAAAACATATTTTGGAATAACATTTGAAACATCTTACCAACATAGCTCTACTAAGGCAAAGGAAAAGATATCACCTCAGAGATTGAGAAAACCAGCAAACTCTCATGAATAGAGTTAAAGTGAAGCTATTATTCACATCTTATAGTCTTAATAAAAATGTAGTGACTACCAACCACAGAACATAATCCTCTCACCTGAAAAGACTTACCATCTCTGATAGGTGAGAACATGTCACCTAAACTACTTTTCCCAGTATCATCAAAGCTGGAGAAATCCTGATTTTTCCCACTGTCTGTTTCCTTAGATAAAATATCTGTGTTTAAGCTTCGAGACAAACCTTACAAGAATGAGATATCAAAAAAAGTGTTCTTACATCTAAATAAATTTTATCTTCCAAAACCAAGTCTCTAAAAATTAATACACAAATTACCCATATTGTCAGTAATGTTACAACTATGAATATCAGGAAAGGAAAACAGAATGCAACAATACCTCAAATCATCAGCATTTTCAAGGACTCAAAGGATTCTTCAAAAGCAAATAATCTGTCCATTTAGCAACATCATATTTTAACTGTTTCTAAAACAATTATATACTTCGATGCCCTTAAAGTATACTGAACACAACTTTTGTTATTGACTCACCATGTACAAATAATAAAAATGTCTGTAAGGCATACTGCACAAAGCCTAACATATAGCAGGATTCAATCAACATTAGTTCCCTTCTCCAACTTGCAGTGAATGGGTTTTTTTTTTTAACTCTCTTGTCTTTTCCTTCACTAACAGTGGGAGCTTAGCATTACACACAGCGTAATCAACCTCAAATGGCTTTATTAACTTCTCTGTAGTTTAATAATAAGAAGAAAACCACAATACCAAACTCATATAGTAGACAACATTAACAGTCATGCAGCAGTTTCTCTGACAGTACAAAATGCAAGGCTTTAGGGCTCTGCAAGAGGAACTCTGCAAACTCAGTGGCTTCTTGCATTTTCTGGGTTAAGGACAGGATTCTAAAAATTCAAGAGCACAGATGAAAATCTGGTATCTGGATAGGGAGCATGTTACTGTATTACGTTTTAAAGTGTTTTATTTGGCATGTTAGTTCCAATGGAAACTGAAAGGCCTGGGATAAAAACAAAGAACAGCCTATATATCCAAAAATGTCAAAACCTGACTAATGAAATATATTTTTCTAATAACATCTGATAGAAAATTAAAATATAACCAATCATTTGTATATCGCCACCACTTATTTACACCAAGAGTTAAGCTGTTATAAAGAAGAAATTCTCTCTTCTTTCTCTAGGTCCTTAACGTCTTTGAATGCACAGTTCTAGCCTTTGGGACTTTAGGAAACAGAAGCTCAGTATCATTTAAAAATAGTGCTAAAGCCTTGTTTTTTGCTTTTAAGTAGCTGTTTCCTACTAAAAATGAACACCAACAAATCTGTAGAAGTTTCTTTCAATAACTAAATTAGGACATCCTCAGTAGCAGTAACATATTTTTTCAACTTTAAAGTTACACAGTTTAAATAGTAATAGTGAGGATGGATAATGATGATGATATCAGCAATACTATGACTGAGTACCTACTATGTGCTAGTTACTTCTGAAATATTTTCTCTGATGGTCAGAATTTACCAAATTTATCAAATATTATCCCAGCATATGGAAGAAGAAACTGAGATTCAGAGAAGGGAAGAAAACTGCCTAAGGAATCCAGGTTGGAAACAACAGACCTGAGACTAAGATACTCTCAATGTTTCAGAGAAAACAAATATGTATGCACATATTTGCATGAGGATGTGTATGTGCTGGAGAGAGAGAGTGATGAAGCTAATGTGGCAAAATTTATAAAGTAGTGAATCTGCTAAAGGGTAAACTGGAGTTCAGGAGGTTTTTGTACTATTCTTACAACTTTTCTATAAGTTTGGAATTATTTTGAAATAAAAATAAACCAAAATTTCTGTGTTTTTGCCAGAAATTTAGTTACCCATCCAAGAGTTATTAACATTAATCAATATGACCTTGCAGACCTAAGTCTTTCATTTCCTAATGCTATCATTAAACATGAGCTTCCTTATCAAAAAAAAAAATGAACAGTAAGCCTTCCAAAAGTTTACATGAGTATTTTATCTAATTTTTTATTATGAATAAAAATTATAAAATATTTTTGAAAACAATTGCAATTTTTATAATACAGTTAATTCAACATCTTGGCAAACATTACTCAAAGTTGTATTTCAAAAGGAACTTTCTTTTAAGTAGATAGCAATGGTATTTGTTTCCAAAAGTTCTTAAATAAGGACCTAATTACTCTTTTATACAGCATGCAATGACTCTTACATAAAATTGATGTAGATATTTAAAGTGAAGAGACTTCTTACTTTTAAAAATTATCTCAAACTATCAAGGAAAAATTTTAAAGCTCTGCTTCTACTTACAAACAGTGAACTCATGTTGAGAAAGCACCAACAAATATTTTTGGCTAAGCCAAGCACTTGTTCAGAAAATTTAAAAAGACATGGATACAATAACCCTTTCTAATGAGAATGTAGGCTTTTAAAAAAATCTGTTGCAAGTTGACAGTACAGCATAACATTTTAAAATTAAAACCTAAAGGTTTCCAGAAACTTACAAGAATATTTTCTTTATTGTGGGCATAGAATATTTTCTACAGTAAGTATGAGAAGCTTCACCAAGTCTAAATGAATTCTTTCAGTACTGTTTCTACAATATGATTACCAGGATAGAAGAAATTTAAAAAAAAAAAACACAAAAAAAACCCACTTTTATTTATTTTTAACTTAACAAACTACTAATATGAGCTTAGTATGTGCCAGGCTTTATTCAGCACTTAAGTTTCATATTCTTTATTGATTAATCTAAAGAATCAAAAGAAAGACATCCTATCTACAGTAGTACAAAGAATGAATTTTTACAGAATTGGCATTATTTAATTTTTAAGATAATTTCCCAAGATAGGAGTTCAGCTAAATAGAAAAATGTCTTCGATTAACTTTTTAAAAAATTTATAGCTAAAGTTAAAATTTTAACTTCTTAAATGACAATTACTAAAAGTTTTTCCTAAATATACTCAGGAAGTAAATTTGTATAATCTAGGTTCTTGAGGAAAGTGTTAATTATATATACTTTGTTGGGGAAAAAATCAATTACATGTAAGAAACATTTACCTGCTTTGTCTTGAACAGCAATTGTTCCCTTCCCCACGACTGTTGTCATGGGTTGTGGGAGAACTGTAGCAACAGAAGTGGCAGTTATTTCTCTAACAATTCCAGAATTCTGAACTCCTCCACTGGTATTGCTCACATTAACAGTCCGTTTGTTCCCTGCCATGGGCTTATTTGGACACCCTTTATTTAAACTTGGCTGAAATGTAACAGAATATTTAAAAGCTCAGGTTACTAATGTTCCATCCTGTAAATTAATATTTTATAAATTCCCTTTTAGATTAAAATATACTTTTTTGCCCTTATAAATCATAAGCTTAATAGTGGACCTAAGAGTTTCCCTCTGATCCAAAAAAAGCCTTTAAAAATATTTTTGAAGAGGAAAAAATAGAAGACTTAAATAAATTAAAAATTTTTTAAGTTAAAAAAGTTTTAAAACTAAATACATACGACTTTGTACTAAAATTATTTAAAATGCTATCATACAAAAATGATTATGAAACAAAGCTACAATGTGTTTAATTAACAATATATAATTTCCATCATCAAAGGCTACATTTATTTAGTAAAATCAAAAATGCCGAAAAGAAAAGAACTCACCTTAGAAAGAGCAGTGGAGTACTGAAATGCTATACATTGCACAGATGTCTTGTGGGCACTAATGGTTTTTACTGGTGATTTCAACATTCTTAAATCATACTGATATATTTTCCCACGGGAAGATCCAATAGCCAAAGTGGCTCCATCAGGCATGAAATCTACTGCAGTTAGAGGGGCATCAGCCAGTAAAGTTTTCACCAGCCTACAGAAAGGAGAAAAAGGATATGTAGATATGCAAATGTATATGAGAGCATGTATAAGCTTATATGACTATAAATAACTTTTTAATGAAACCAGAGTTACTTAAAATTGGACAAATTATATATACATCCCATATATTTATTCAAAGCAGACTTTTAGAATTTGACTTAAATAATTTCTAATAGAATGGCATATAGAGGAACTGCTGAACACCCAACCTATTTTTCTATTCACTTCCAACAGTTACATTTCTATACCCTTTAGAAGCAGCACCTGTTTCTTTGAGAAATTATTACTTTCGCAGTGAACATGACAATTTCTGTGTGTTACTCTACAACTAAGCACTCTAGCCTCAGGGTTGTGGAGACTCTCAGCGTCCCCTTTCCATTTATTGACCTGCTTAGGCCTCAAGAGGACTATGACCTTTCACAGGGGAGCAGCTGACACTCGGTTCTTAGTTGTGCCTCTCTTGACCAAAAAGCTAAGATGAACAGAATGCAGATGGTTTGATCTTCTGAGGAAGCAAATAGAGAAACATAAATAATGTTTCACTAAAGCCAAGCTCTTTGCTGGTGTCTGGTTTAAGAGAAGAATGGCTTATTACTGATTCGTAGGGCTCTCAGGAAATTATTTCAAAATAAAAGAAGAGCAAAATAAGTAACAGTAAAAACAACAATAACAAAAACAAACAAGTCCAGCATTATAAAACGGGCTGACAGTAGGAACTTTCCTAGTATTAACTTTACCATTTTAATCCACATAAAGTTTAGTTATTGTTAGCATCTTAAATATAAATGCAGTGCTCTTACAGCCTTTTTTTTTTTTTATTTAGTAAACTATGCATACCTAGAACTGCAGGACAAGAAGATACAATAGGATCAGATGCTTGGAAAATTATGTATACCTAGTCCTAGTTCAATGGCTCTCAAATGGGGGCAATTTTGCCCTCCAGGTGACAGCTGGTAATGCCTTGTAACAGTTTAGTTTGTTATAGATGGGGGAGGGAGATGCTACTGCCATCTATAGGTAGAGGCCAGGGATGTCACTAAATATTCTATTAATATAATGCCCAGGACAGCCCCCAAAACCAAAAAATTATTCAAACCACAAAGCCAATAGTTTAGAAACCCTGCTCTAGATAATGAATTAATTTTAAAGCAATATGATTAATTTGAACATACTTAGTTGTATTTTGAAAAAGAATAATCCTAAACTAGTTAATTATATATGCTAAAATAAAGATGTGGAATCATTAACATGTTATTCCTTATCGTTCATGATCCACAAGTTCCCTAAAGAATATCCACCACTCCCTCTCCCACACACACCTATTGTTTTCTGCGTGGGAAGAAAAAGAGAAAAGTCTACCTTACAGGATACATCAGGTAAGGAAACTTTAAATCTCTTAGACATTAATCAGGTCTATACAAATCAAAGATATGTCTGCTAATGAGATAGTAATTACTTGTTATTAAAATAAGAAATAAGCATATCACACTTACTTCTTACTTGAAGTGTCATAGAGTATGATTCTCTTATCCAGGCCTATGGTTACAAATAACAATTCATTGACAGGAGAAAAGCAAAGGCTTGAAGCTGGAGCTTTATGTGTACTTTCAAAATTATAGTACGTGCTCTGACTATTTACATCCCAGAGAGTTACTATTCCATTATCTGAAACACTGCCCAGTAATGATTTCTTAAACAAGGAGTACTTCAATTGCCGAATAGACTATAAAAAGAAAAAAAAATTATTTAATTTTAAGCATTCATGAGACATATTATTTAGACTATATAAATCATGGCCAAACACCGACCATACCAATCACATGGGATTCAGGACACCCTCTGGTTTATAAAGCAACAAGTTGCAATCATGACTTCCATGTCATTTTTATATGACACTATAAGATGACCATAAGACATGCCAATGTTCCACTAATTGAGTATTTATCCTGATTTTACTATCAAGGAGTATAGCTAATTCAAGCTCTTCCTTTTCAGAGGCAAAGTACAGTATATCAAGATTATCTACATTAATTCACTAGTTAGGATATTCACCATAAACAAAAGATCAATAAGTCAATCGTAAACAAGTATAGGGCAACAGAAGAAAATAAGCAATAAAAATCTGTATTTTCTTTAACATATACAGACAGATATGTGAGACATTTGTAAGAATTTGATTGAATCTGAATACCTAATATGCTGGCAATTCAACACATGAAATATAATGTAAAATTAACTAAACCACAAATAAGAAACTGGTACCACACCAGGCTGGGGATGGACTATATCCATTCTTTCAAAACCATCAGCCTAGGGGCAACACTGGCCTTTCTCTAAACATTCACCCCAGGGGGAGAATGGAGACATTCACTGTTTTAGTGAAAAATAACTATTTCTAGTTTCTGCTGGATAAGAATAAATAAATTCCAGTTTGAATAAAAAAGTCAGAGATTGATGAAGGAGATTGTTGGATGTGGGAGGAGTGGGGGTGAGTGGGGTGTGGAGTATGTGGGAACCTGCTTTATTATCTATAACATTTTTTGTGATCTATGTATCTTCAAAAAATATAATAAAAAATAAATGCTCATAAAAAATCAAATTAAAACTGGCTGAATTTTATCTACTTTTATAAAAAAAAGTTGCTTTCAAACTGATATTGATGTCATTTACTATGCTAAGAATTATTTTTCATTTAACCTAATGTTTCCTTGCAAAGGAAGAGCAATATAAATACAGGAATTAATATGAATTAAGGTCCTCATGTATGGCAATCTGGCTGTGAGACACCTTCAAAGAGTTAAGTTATAGCCCTGAGTCAATGGAAGAATCCGGTTCTACTATATCAGCTTTATATATCTGTCACAGTTAAAACTAACACAAAACAAAGTTATCTGTATGGCTTTTGTTTGTTTGATCTATCATGCTCCAAAAGGATAAGAGACCACTAGTTTTTAGATATTAAAAAAATCATATTCTACTTATTTCTAAGATGTTTCAAAATAATATATATTAGTCCCAACAACAACAAAATATTTAGGAATAACACAAAACAAATTCTAAGGAAACAAAAGGCGTATTTGTTACCAATAAGATAATAACTATGACTGTCCATTAAATTTCGCTCCCCATTTTCATTCGGCTAAAGTACAAAGAGAAAATGCTGTTTTATATGGTTTTCATTTTGCTTGAGAAAAAGTATATTTATTTGAATAGACAAACCTTTCCTATGGTCTACACTCAAGAAAAATAAACTGAATCTTGATTATATAAGACCTACAGCTCCTTAGTGAATTATAATTATACTCATATACCTACCAATCAAAACATAAGGCAAAACATTAATTTCCAAGAGATTTCTGTAACACTTTAAAAGCTGATACAATTATGGTCCTTTTGTGTGATCAAAATTTGTATTAAATGTGCAAGCATAACTTAGAAAAAAAAACCTAACATCAGAAAATCGTAGACCTAATGGTTTCCTCTCAAAGTTCATAAAGTTAAACTTCTTAGCCCTAACTAGAATTTGTCTAAAACATACCCCCCCCACCCAGCCATTACTATGGCTTCTAAATATTCTCTGAGAATTTCCCATGTCCTGTGCCATGCACTGTACCCACATTATATCATTAACTCCTTCTTCAAGCCCCTCAGATTATCCTCAAAACACGGAACCTGGGAGAAGTGCCCACCCTAGGGCCTGGTAGGACCACTCTCATGAGGAGAAAGGGAGATTTACTCATAAACACATTTAGAGATGCATCGAGTTACCCTAGAAACTAGACTCTAGTTAAGAAATTCCTGAAAAGTAATTATAAACTCCAGAATATAAAACATTCTTAAAATATGGACATTCAGAATCTGTCTGAATGTATCAAGGAACAAAGAGCTAGTTGCTTTATAAATAGCTAAAAATGCATTTTTGAGCAAGTCAAAACCTAACTGCTATACATATACTACTTCAAATTCTTTGGAGCTATACACGACCCATTAAAGAGGAAAAAAAAAAAACTGAAAGATAACCAAGAATGTTCCTGTCAGTTGAAGCTGGATTCAAGTGCAGGCTCAGCCAAACTCTGAATGACTTGGGTAACTTACTTTAGTTCTCCATACCTCAGTATTCTCATCTACAAAACAGAGAATACAGTTTGCCTGTCAAGATTATTTTGAGTATTAAATAGCATTTCTGCACAGAGAAAGACTTCCAGTAGCTACCACCATTACTCTCACAGGTTCATAACTCTCTTATATTCATTGTTGGTTATATAACTGCTCTTCCATCTTTTACAGATTTTTTTTTAAAAACCCTGAAGTAGCCACACTGACTCCTTTAAATGCCTCCTCTGTTTATTTCTTTGATAATATTACTGGAATCTCATTTCTATACTTTCATCATCTCTTCAAAATATTGAAGACATCATCCAATGATCCTGGATACATGCAGCCTAAAACTCCTAAATTATATTTAAAACAAGTATTAATTCATTTACTATCAGCAGCACTTAACCTATTAAGCACTTATATTATTCCAGATTTAAGCTATTTTTAAGATAAAAAAAAATCCCAGCACTACCAACAGCAATGTTATTTTTTCTTACCATGCATTACTACTGTGTAAGAATATATATGTTTGCAAAGAAGGGGGTCATTTCTAAGTATAAAAAATAGACACATTTACTAAAGATGTGGGACTAGCAAATATTTTAGGCTGCCGTACTGCAAAAGCAGTCATAAATGGAGTATGGCTATGTTCCAAAAAAATTTTATTTTAAAAAAGAGGTGACAAACCCATGGGGCTAGTTTGTCAACCTCTGTTACAGATGACTGGGGAAGAAAATGTTTTTTTAATTGTATACACAAAAAAAATCATCATCCCTAATCCTACCACCTGGAGAAATACTGGTTAACATTTTGGGAAATAGCTTTTAAGTATTTTTCTGTGTATGTATATGTATATGTGTCTGTGTGTGTATATTTATTAGGGTATCAAAAGAAAACCTGGGGGGAACAGGTGTAATTCAGTGGTGAGTGCCTGCCTTGCATGTACGAGGTCCCAGGTTCAATACCTGGTACCCCCTAAAAAAAAAAAAAAAAAAAAAGAAAACCTGGGCTCATACTTCATTATTATAAACAGTTAACCATATCATTAATATTTTCTGCTACATGATTTTAATAGTTGGATAATATAAGAATACATGAGTAATGAATTTATCTTAAATAATCTGCTCATGGCAGACATTTATGTTATTTCTAATTTCCACGTACCCTGGCAATCATTTTTAAAAATTGCTAATTTATGAAAGAATTTGTATTTCATTGTTGTTCATGCTGTAAAGGCTCATGGTTGAAAAACACTAAGTGGCCATTTATCTTCCCTCTTTTGTGAATTGTCCATTAATCTACTTTGCCTATTTTCTAGTAGGCTATTAAGATCTTTTAATAATGATTTACAATTGCCCCTAATATAATAAGGACATTAATACCCTCAGGGGTTGTAAATATTTTCCCAATTTTCCTTTCAATTTTGTTGATTTTTAAGTCTTGCTTCTTGTCAGAGGTTTTTAATTTTTATGTACTTAAATTTCTCAAACGTGTCCTCAATAACTTAGGATTTTGTTCTTATGCTTAGAAAAGCCTCCCTTTCTCAGATGGTTAATAGACTAGACAGAAGAACCAAACCCCTTGGACAATATTTACAACAAAAATAGGTGACGCCGTATCCCCATGAACCTCAAAATGTGTGCAGGTAAGACAGGCAATAACAGCCACAAGTCCTTCATGCTGTCCATGCAGAAGGAAGCAGAGGGAAAGAGGGACTCTGGGACAGATCTGAAATAGGAGAAAGTCAAAACAGACAAAAGATATTCACAGGAAAGCATCGTGGGCAATTTTAGAGCATGAGCCAAATCCAGGAATACCCAAGGGAATGGTGGATTTTTGCAAAAGGTCTGCACAAAGTTCTGAAGGGCTAGAGCAGTTGAGCCCAATGAATGTCCAAAACTTATCAGCCAGGGCACTTCCCTCCCAGGCCAGGTTCCCAAAGTGAGAAGCGACAGCTGGGAATAGAACCAAACCAGAGCAGGACAGAGGCAACAGGATCAAAAGAAAGGCAAGGTCCACATTTAAATGAGGGAGTAGAGCAAAACCAAGGAACTTCAGCAAGCAAGTCATCACTTTTTTTTTTTTAAACACTACCTCTACCTGAAAACAATAGAAGGGTAGCGCTGTAAAGTTAGAAATAAATTCCGCAGAAAAGAATTACATGAACACAGAGAACAGGAGCAGAACCTAACATTCCTACCACAATGATCATACCAGAAAGACACTCCCAAGAACAACTAAAGAACAAAAATACTAAAAACCATAATGCAAGAAAATTTTCCTGAATAAGAAAGACATGAAACTACAGATATTGAACAAGCACATCATGTACCTAAATGAGCAACACCAAGGCATAGTCTAGTAAAATCACAGGGCTTTAAAGACTTCGAAGATAAAAGAACAAGCAACTTATAGGGGGAAAAATGTAGATCAACATCAGACATTTGAGGCCAAAGAAAATACAGTAACTACTCAAGTTCTTCAAGGAGAAAATGTAAACCCTGTAATGAAAGAGAATTCACAACCTCAAGGTAAAAGTCAAAAGCAGAAGATAAATATATGGAAACAATACTAATACATGGAACTTATGTAATTATAAAAAGTTGGGAAGTGCCTAAAATAACAGAGGAATGTTTAGGTAAACTGGCATTTGAACAATGACATACTACGCACTCATTAAAAATTATGGTTAATAAGACTAATAATATGAAAACACCTGGAATAGAATATCAGTGAGAAAAAGGTAGAAAAAAGATTGGACAAACAAGATGATTACAACTACATGGAAGGAAGACAGAGCTATACATAGAAAGCACTGTAAAAGTATCCTCCAAATAACTTCCCATTAAAGGAAATTTGGAAGAGACAAATATAAGGAAAAACAATCTTTAAGAATACATAAAAATTATTACTTTATTTGTACTTACATATCAGTTCTAAAATTGCTCAAGAATGTAATATACAGGCTAGGTAAGTATACACAAATACTGAGGAAATAAAATATATCAAGAGAATAAAGAACATGCTATCACTCAAACATTTTTCACTAATGCCTTTGTAGCCTTCTATATAACATAAAGGAGAAACCTTTATATTAAAGGTTAACATATAACATATACCATAAAGGAGAAACCAAGTAGACCAAATGAAAAATTAAACTCATTCTTGATAATTGAAATATTTCTTAAAATGTAATAATTATTTATATTTACCAGAGTTCTGTACCCAAGTAGGCATTTAACACTTGCAAAATCCATACATAAAACATAAAAAAATTTCAACTAAGTAAAATGATTTAACATATATACTGATACATGCTATATTTAAAATTTGACAGAATGCTACATTTAAAGAGCGTATCTTAATCTAAGGACCAATAAAACAGATTTACTTTTTAACTGCTCTGTAAATGACTACATTTTTCAGAAAGGCAACATAGGTTAACCTGTTTGTGAGCCTAAGCTTCTGAACTTGCCAAATAGTGACACTGGCAATTACAATCTAAAAAGTCTGTCAGTCCTGGCAGTTCTGCAGAAGCAGCAAAGTTCTTTTCCCCCTGTAGAAAGTGATCTGCATGAAACTAATAGCTTCAGTTCAGCTCAGACATTTCAAAGTAAGATTCTAAATATATTCAGTCAATCTTATTTCTGATGTAAAATTCAGTTGGTGCAGATTCACTGAGATGCCATGGTTTGTTATTTTCGCTGACAAACTATTTGATCATTTTAGAAGATTTCAAATTATTGATTGTTCATAGAAAAAAACTTAAATCGATTATTAGATGTGCCATACCTACAATTTTTCTCAGTAACCCATGTTCTATCTATAGTAAAACTCATCAACACAGAAACTGAGCTAATAGTGTTTAAATTCAATTATGTCAATCCCTTATTTTGGCATACTTGAAATTATTATGAATTTTTTAAATAAAAAAATTAATCTTTACCAAATTTGAAAACTCAAATGAATTTTGAGAAGTCTTAATAAAAAAAATTTTTAAAAACCACATACATGTTCAAGTAACAATTGCATGCTTTTGGCAACTAAAGATAAAATAAGTCATAACTAATTATTTGGGGGAAAGAGAACTATAAAAAAAAATTTCCAAGATTTCAATTATGTTCCCTTAAAGGAGAAACACAAGTATGGAGAATCATGAAAACTAACTTTTCTTACTAAGGACACTAGAACTGCACTCTAACGTAACCATAGCCCAATTGGTATTTCTTTAACCATGCACTATTTTAATGATATAGCTTATCAAAGGAAAATGGAATAATAAAACTTACAAAAATTTTGTAACCATTTGTTTCAGGGAAAGGAAAAACCAACAAACTTAGGTTCAATTTCTTCATCTTCTTTAATGCTCTCCTTAAGTTGGTTTAAAATGTAGACTATATTAAGTCAAATTCAAATGGTAAAATTAGGAGGGGTTTAAAGGGATGGCATTTACACCTGAAGATCTTCACACCAGTTTGGGGAAATAAATCACAAGAGCTATTTTAATGGATGGATAGGGATTTTCCATTAAAAGTTCCCAACAGCAGCTAACATTCATTGATACCTTACCAAATGTTAGGGAATACGCTAAACATGCTTAACATCTCATTTAACCCTCAGAAGAAAATCCTTCATCATCAGACTTCCAGGAAGATGGTGGAATAGAAAGACATGGAATTCTCTCTTCTCGCAGGCAGAAAGGGCCTGGAAAAAAATGTTCTAGGGTTTAGGACACCAGGGGAAGGCTGGACACCAATTGGAAGACAGAGGGGCACATAAAAAGAATCTTGACGGAAAGACTGAATGGAAGCTGCAGCTGCAGTCCCACAGGCCCCTCTCCTACCCTATAAGCAGACAACTTTGAATTACCTGGCCTCAGGCCAGTGGTTACAGACAAAGGGGCCCACAGGGATCCACCTCTCCAGGAAAGTAGAGAGAAAGGGACTTAGCCTAAAGCTGACTTAGCTTTTGGCCCACAGATTTGGTTCACAGTATCCCACATGAATGCCAGGCCGGATGGGGGCTTACCACTGTTTGCCCTGGGAGCCCCATGGACCCTCTCAATACCCTCCCTACTGACTGGCTGGGGACTGGTTATTGAGGATGCAGAGGGGAGTGGAATTATTTCTTACCCAGGAAAAGGGAAGGGACTGCCAGCAAAGGGTAGAAAACAACCTCTGAGAAAGTTTGAATTGCAAGGCTCTGAGCCTCCAGGCTGGACCCTCTGTCACAATGATCCCAGCCTGTCCCTGGTTGCAACACACATACTCCAACCAGGCTTTGAACTGAGAAGCCTGTTGAAGACCGCCATCTGCTGTCTAACCAAGGAAGTGCATGTGAGGAAATTAAAAGTAAATAAGAGAAGCTTTTTCCAGTCTTTATAGCCTCCCTCCCAAGGCCCTTGGAATTAGGTCCACAACCCATTACTGGAGCCAGGGCCCATATATGAGCAAATAACAGGGTGAATCCTAAAGCCCTAGAACAGATTGAACCAAGAACTAAAGCACAGCAGTAACACAGCCTCCTGCCACTAAATCTCTACAAAGGAGAAACTGAGCATCAGAGTTAACTCACCATCATAATAGATGCCTAGACATCAGCAAAAATTATAAACCATAGTAAGAAAATGCGAGAAGTGGCTCAAGCAAAGAAATATACCAAAACCCTAGAGGACACACATGATTTGAGACTATCAACAAGGTTCAAACAAATTTCCAAAATCAAATTAATAAGTTGAAAGACAACATGGCTAGAGATAAAGGATATCAAAAAGACACTGAGCAAGGAAGAATTTGAAAACCTGAAAAAAAAAAAAAAGCAACAGTTAGTGGGAATGAAAGACATGATAGATGAGATAAAAAACATATTACAGGCATACAATAGCAGACTCAAAATGACAGAAAAAAATAAGTGGTACAGAAGACAGAAGAGCTGAAAATGAAGAGAAGAACAAAGAGAAATGAATGGAAAAAATTAAGCAGGGGTTCAGAGCACTGAATGATAACAAGAAGTGCAAAAATATGTGTCATGGGAATACCAGAAATAGAAGAGAAAAAGGGCAGAAAGAGTACTGGAGGAAATAATGGCTGGATATTTCCCAACTCTCATGAAAGAAATGAATTTACATGTCCAAGAAACACAGCGAATCCCAATCAGAAAAAGTCAGGAAAGACCTACACCAAGACACATACGACTCAGAATTGCCAAACATCAAAGATAAACACAAAATTCTGACAGCAGCAAGGGAGAAGCAAACCATCACTTACAGGGGACGCCCAGTAAGACTTAATGCAGATTTTTCATAATTGTAGTATAATTTGGATATTATAAGAGAAAAATTGCCAGTTAAGAATTCTTTATCTGGCACAATTATCCTTCAAATATGAAGGTGAGTTTAAAATATTCACAAATCAAGAGAAATTAAGAGTTTGTAAAAAAGAATCTGCCTTTGCAATAAGTATTAAAGGGAACCTTACAGTCCAAAAAAAAAACACAGGAAAGAGAGGCTTGGAGGAGAGAGTGTAGAAGGCAAGAATAGCAGAAAGGAATACCAAAAGACTAAAATGACAGACAAAAATATGAGAGGACATATGAAAACCAAAGAATAAAATGGTAGAAATGTGTTTACAGTAATATTTCTGAATGTGACTGGATTAAACTCCCCAACCAAAAGATACAGGCTGACAGCATGGATTTAAAAAAACAAACAAGCTAATTACAGAAGCTAAATGGTTTAAAATTTCTAACATATATGGTAAATATTAACCACATAAGCAAAGAATAATACAATCCACTCTCATATGATAAAGGATATCTACAAAAAACCCTACAGTCACTATCATGCTCTGTGGTGAAATGCGAATACCTCTTTCTGAATTTGGGAACAAAACGTGGATATCCACTACTACTACTTCTATTCAACACCATACTGAAGAGCCTACTCAATGCAATAAAGTAAGAAAAAGAAATAAAGCCTATAAAGATTGCAAACGAGGAAATAAAACAGTCATTATTCACAGATGACATGATTGAGTACATTCTAAGTGCAAAACAATATACAAACTAAGAACTAATAAGTGAATTTAGCAGGATTGCTGGATACAAGGACAATATACAAATATCAACTACATTCCTGTACACCAGTGACACAGAATTGGAAAGTAAAATTTAACAATAAAAAATATAATTTATAATATCAAAAACATCAAATACATAGCAATAAATAAAACAAAAGATATGTAAGACCTCTGCAATAAATATTAAAACATTACTGAAAGAAATTAAAGATGGCTTAAATACATGGGGAGTGAGTGAGATTGGAAGAATCATTATTTTTCATGATTAAGTAGTCCTTAATTTGACCCAGAGATCCAATAAAATCCCACAAGAATTTTTATATAAGCCTGCAAGCTGTTTCTAAAATTCATATAGAAATGCAAAGGGCTTAAAATAGTCAAAGCAAAGTTGGAAGAAATTATACTACTAAGTATCAAGACTTACCACAAAGCTACAGTAATGAAGACAGTATGATATTAGATCAAGAATAGTCAATTAGATAGTGGAACAAAACAGAATGACTAGTTAACATACAGTTTTACAGACAGTTACCAGTTTTACAATGAAGGCACTATTTATTTCAGTGAATAAAAGTTGTTTGCAAAAATTATTCTGGAGCAATTCTGGATATCCACATGATGAACTGACCCTGAACTGACACCATAAACAAAAATTAATTTGGAATGGATCAGAACAGACCTAAATGAGGAGAGTTACACAATAAAGCTTCTAGTGAAAACAGAGGAAAATATCTTCAAGACATTGGCATGCTGGAAATGTTCTATATCTTGATATTGGTTAGTTATACAATTATATGTAAATATAAAACTTCATCAAGCTGTACACTTAAGGTATATGCACTTTATTATACATAAATCTATGATAAACTGATTAATGAACCCCAATTTGGACATGTTCTTAAACTTAATCCTCCTTCTTGTGGGTGTGAACCCATACAAACAGGATCTATTAACAATTTTAAGGTGTGGCCCAACTGAATGAGGGTGGTTCTTAACTGAGATTACTGGAGGTTTTATAAAAAGAACTCAGAACTCAAAAACTAAGAGAAAGGAGAGAACATCACCATATGTGAGACAGCCAAGAAACCTCAAAGATTGCCAGCAGCCAACGCAAGAATGGCTAGTCTTCGGGAAGAAAGCAAGTCTTCTAGCCTCCAAAACTGTGAGATAATAAATTCCCATTGTTTTTGCCACCTCACTGTGTGATATTGTGATATCAGCTCAGGTAAACTAAGACAGTTATATATCAATTTTTAAAAATTTAAATATATACACATAATTAGGCCAAAGCCTTTAACAAAATCTTGTATTTTTAGCAATATTCCTTCATGCCTGGTTTTAATGAGAAAGTGCGAAGTAATATTCTTATTCTTGACCTAAATTTTATGTTATGGAAAAGTCAGCCTAGAATTTATAGACCTAAGTTTGTATGCTTTTACTATTAAAAAAAAAAATTAGTTTCCTCTGAACACTAAGTGCAATTTTTTCATAATACTTCCAAAGTCTATTGGCTTAGACTTCATGCTTGCGCTATCAAAATACAAATAAACAGAAAAGGAATCACAAAAACAAAACATAATTTCTTAATTTTATGATAATAGTAATACATTTTAAAACTCATCTCTGTGGCAAATCACTTAACCTCATTCATAAAATTCAAAAAGTGAGAGTACTTTTAGAGTCTTTTTTTATAGTTCAATGATTCTTACATATAGTTCTATGATTCTTACATTCAACTAATAAAAAATTCTGACTGGTTGCCTAAATGCCTTCTAAAATAGATCAAATATTTAGTCTTGCATTTAAAGTTCAACATGAACACTATGAACATACTTACCTCTCCAATCATTTCTCACACCGCTCCCTATCTAAATCCTATACATTTTCCTTTCTCCGTGTTTTGTTCACATGATTTCCTCCATATAAAATATCACTCTTCTAAAGTTCTATATTATACTATTAAAATCTATCATCCCTTCTACTACAGAACTGTTGTGACTCTAGCAATGGAAGAAATTGTATCACTGATGTGGAGATGGTGGCCATGTGAGTTGCTGAGGGCAGGGAAAGGGAGGAAGAGGTGTGATATGGGGCATTTTCAAAACCTGGGAGTTGTCCTGAATGATATTTCAGGGACAGATGCAGTACATTATTTATTCTGCCATAACTCACTGGATGGACTGGGGGAGAGTGTGAACTATAATGTAAACTACAGTCCATATGGTGTGGCAGTGCTCCAGGGTGTATTCACCAAATGCGATGAAAGGGGCTGGTGATGTGGGAGGAGCAGCGGGGGGCGGGGGGTGGGGGTGGGGTATATGGGAACCTCTTATGTTTTTTTAATGTAACGTTTTGTGTGATCTATTTATCAATTTAAAAAAGTAAAAAAATAATTGAAAATATAAGTAATAATTTAAAAGAAAAACAATTGAATAAAAACATACATTTCTCAATTAAATGTACTGGATATATATTAATTTTTTTTATCATACAATATGTTACACAATATATTTGGTTCATAATAACACACACACACACACAAATCTATCATCTCTAAATGTATTCAACCATTCATGTCTTTATTGAGCATCTATTCCATGTAGGGCTATACTGGACAATAGTGTGAGGACAAAGAAACAAGACATGTTTCCAGTTTTAATGTGGGCAAGTAAAGAACTCACCCTAATACAAATAACTGGTAATTAGAAGTTAGTTTATATTGCCATAGTAAAAAATGACAAAAATCAATCTTAGACCCAGTTGAAAATCTCCCTTCTTCCATTTCCCCTATTTTATTCCCAATCATATATTTTTTTCTAAATTGTTCTAAATCATAATACTATTTTATATCAATCTCCCATAATACCATTTATATGTATAGATCTCTTTTATTTCCCTCCTAATTTATATAAAACTTGAGAAGAGACTATTTTTTATATATTTTAATAGCCATTATATTTTTTCAAACACTACATAAATACTATTGAAATTATTTAAAAAACTGCTTTCCAAAAATAAGATCTCACATACTTTCTCTGATAATAGTTATCGCCAGAGCAATTACAATAAAAAGTAACGAATAAAAGAAGCTGCACCTCAGTGGAAATTTTTGTAGAGAATTTTATGGAAAGTGAGTCGAGCATTAGATTTTTTGAAAAACTAATTTTATTCTTTTAAGAATTAATAGACTAATTTTTTACTAAAGAAAACCATTGAGTGGACCAATTTCCCCTTTAAAAAAAGTTCCCTAGTCCTGTAATTAACCTGAAATGTATGAAGAGTTTTGATATTTTACCAATCACATACTTAAAAAAAAAAAAATTTCCTCAATTACCCTGTGCCCCAACACACTCACTCAATTATCCCATGTCCACTACAAAGAGTATTTCTGCACGTAAGTTCTCTCTCTCACAGCTGACAGTTTTAACTATGCAGCATTTCTGTAGCAATGACACAGAAAGACTAATATCCATGTTTTAGACTTAACCTATTAACGACAATTTGTATTCTGTAATATATAGTTATGTTCTAGGAGGATGTGACTATTCATTGGCATAATCAAACTCATCTAAGTACTATTATCTACAATAAATGAGATTTTAGGTGAACATTTTTAAATGCTTTCCCTGAAAACTAGCAAGGTGTAAGTTTCTCAAGCAAGTTAATTGTATAGTTAAACATTTTAAAATTCAAAAAACAAATCATTATTTTATGTAAGATAGCTCAAAATCTATCTTATCAACTTTATTTTTAATAAACCCATACTGTACCTGGTTATTACCATGGCCAAAAGGAGTACTAGACAAATTAGTGGTTACACTGTGCAAAATAATTTCACCACTCAGAGACCCAGAAGCAACATAGCAATCATTCCAATTATATGTTACACAAGTTACTTCATCTTTATGATCCTAAAAAAGAAATGAAAGTAAGTACAGTCCCACATAATCATCAGTTGAACAGCTCATTTTCATGTTTTTGTAAATATCAAATATTATGTAACTATCAATCTAATATTTGCTTTAACATTTTCCTAGAATAACCTAAAAAATTTTTGTACTCAAGTGGTAGACTATCTGATCAACATCAAGTCTTCTCAGGGAACAAAGATTTCTTTTTGATAACCATAATAATGGTTAGGCACTCTGAAAGTCTTCCAAGAGACAGTATGGAAAGGAAATTTTCTAAATGGCATTATATCTATCTTAAAGAAATTACTTCCCTGGCAAGAAACATTTATTTAAAGTTGACTGTTACGAGAGTCCCTGCCCTGCAGAGTATTACACTTCACTTGAAAAAAGAGGATGTTTAAACTAACATAAAAATGGCAGAGCGAATACAAAATGAATGGTAGAGGCAAAATGACAGAGGAAAGGAAAGAGCTATTACTGTAAACTGGTTTCACAGAAGAAGCTCTATGGAAGACATAAAGCTTGAGTTCAGCGATAAAGAAAAGATAGGAGACAGATTAGGGGAGGGGGAGGAAACAGACACTCCAAAATAGGAGAGCAAAAATCGAAATCCTGAAAGCCAGAATGAGCAAGGTATGTTTGAGAGGTAATAGTAGCTCCTTCTATTTGTTGAGTACCTACTAGTGCTGGGAGCTTTAGATATGTTAACATTTAACACTTAGAACAATTGAGAGACAAGGTCATTGTCTCCATTTTATAGAGGAGGGGCATGAGGAACAGGAAGGTTAAAAGACCTGCCTAAGCAGACATTAACTGCTAAGAAGGGAAGCCAGGATTCAACTACAGGTCTATACTCCTCCCACCATATTGGGTTGCCTCCCAAATCCAAATGAGAATACTCTTTAGGGAAATAAAAGCTTGGTTTTAAACAAATTGAATTCACAAGAACTATGTTTTCCAACATCAAATTAGAGATGTCTAGTAAAAGCATAAAAAAATGGTCAGCGTTAGGAGTAAAATTTTTAATAATATAAACAACCTAAACTTTGGGTCTAATAAGTAGATTAACATAATACCAAAATAGTAGCCATCATATTCAACTTATATTACACTTTTTCAAAAGGTCCTTCAGATATTTTTTGGAAAAAGTTTCTTTCTATTTTATTTCTTTTCTAAATCAAAGAAAAATTGCTATCCCAAGGAAAACATGTCTGATTAGAAGAAAAAAGGAATAGCAGACATTTTGTGCATCATTCCCATTTGGGAAATTAAGAACTTGGAGTCCAATACAATTTCTACAACTTTGTGAAGAGGCAAGTATCTTACTTATTTCAACTGTGGGAAATCAGTCATTCAGTAAACATTTCCTAACCACCTACCAGGGATTGAAAATTGTGCTAAGTCACCAAGGAAAGTACTGTAAGAATGGATCCAAATGTGAAAGAAAAGATTTCCCAACTGTCACAATTAGTCAGATATTTGTTAACTGAATGAATGGAGGAATAAAGCACTCTAAGAGTTTCAAACAATGACAAGAGAAAAAATATCTGGGTTAATTGGGAAATCTGAGCTGAATTTTGCCGTGCAATAAGGAAGGATAAGGGTAAGTGATGCTCCTAAGATATGTATAAACTGGTCACTACTTCCTCCAATCTTACGTAATCCTAGTTAAGATACTCCCCATTCATGGATGTTATATTCCTCTATATAATCTGATTTCAGATATTTTATAATTGCAAAGACCAAACAACAAATAATATCTGAGTTTGCATCTCATCTTTGCCACTTACTACTTCTTTGACATTAAATAAATTTTTAATATCACTGAGCCTCCATTTCTCTATTGGTGTACAAGAATACTACTACCTGCTTTGCAAAACAGTTGACATTAAAAAAAAAGAACACATTTTAAGCACAGTGGCTAAAATATCAAAGAACTCAATAAATGTTAACTATTCTCAGCATTGGCAACTTTTCAAGTACCCATTTTTCCACAACAGAAATTTTAAAGATTCTTTAAAGCTTAGCTAATGAATTTCCAAAGATACTATTTTAAGCAGCAATTATAGGATTATATTTCACCTTTGCTAAGAGAAAGCCATTCTTCTATACACCATCTCCCTAATAAAACTCAAAAACATTAAGACATATAACAAAATGATGATGTCTGGAATTTGTTTCAAAATAATTTGGGGGTGGGAGAATCAGAGAGTAGGTGAGGGTATATATAAGACAATATTGGCCATGGGTTGATCTTATTGACGTCAGATGATGAGATCATGGGTGATGAGTTAATGGAGATTCTTTCTAGGTTGTATATGTGTATATGTATGTATATATGTATATGTACATGTATGTGTGCGTGGATGTGTATGTGTGTTTAAAATTTTCTATACCAAGACTCTTTCAAAAGATATAAAAATTAAAATAACTTCTAAACATTAAAAGGACGCAATAATGAAAAGCAGAATTCCAAAAGCAGTATCATATCCAGAGGCTTGCATGTGATGAATATTTTTATTTTCCAAAACTGTAAAAAGTTAACTATTTTAAAAAACATTAATTATAAATAGTAAATTACTTCAGAAAATACTTCATTACCAAGGTGGAAATACAGGCACACAATTATAAAAATTCAAAATTAAAAGAGAAGTTTGGTAACTTCTCTACAAACACTGTGAGATACTCATTTCTGTAAGGATAAAAAACCAAGTTGCTTACCTTAAGAGACCGATGAACTCTTTTTGATTTTAAATCCCAAATATTAACAGTTTTATTTAGGCCTCCGCTTACCAAATACATAGATGTGGAATTTAAATTGACACATGTCTGTTTTTGCTATTAACATAAGAAAAAAAGCACGTTATTTTAACTTAATGGGAGCACAGAGCTAACTTTCAGGTGTCATCCAACACTTAGTAAGCACTGATAAATATTTGCTGAATTATATGTCATAAACACGCTAATACTTATGTTAAGGATTCACCTCTCATCATCTTTCGCATGATTCAACTAAATAACACAACTTAAAAGGGGTTCAAAAAGCCTTTAAGAAATAAAAAAGATTTGTGTTTTCTTTCCATAGAATGGAGGTGACAGAAGAAACTTAGGAAACAGCTAGAGGTGGGGTGGCCAGCAAGCCTTGGCCCTCCTCAGGGATTACTTGTCCTTAATATCCCCCCATAAAACCTGAAATAAATCCCACATGGGCCCACCTTTCTCTAGCACTACTACCTGTAGCCTAATCCAAAACTTGCTGGGACCACAACAGCAATTTTCTGTTTTCCTGCTTTCACCTCTACTTCCTTACATTCCATCCTCCACAGTAGGGTGCTCTTTAAAATAATGTAAATCAGATCATGTCTCTTCCTGTTTAGAAACCTTCAGTGGCTTCCAATCACACCTAGAATAAATTCCAAACTAATTAACCTAGCTTTCAAAGTCCTCTTCACCTGGCCCCTGCCTACTTCCTGCCTTCTTCCTCAGTCACTAATTCCCTAGGCAAGCTCACTTCTTTCCATTCCTTAAACATAACAATCTCGTACATGTATTTACTGCAAGGCTTATACATGTCTATTCTCCTTGCCTGGAAAGCTAATTTCCCCCAAACTTTGGCTAGATGGCTTCTTTTGGTCAATAAATTTCAACAAAAATGCTTCCTCTTCAGGAGACCTCTCTCAGTCACCTAATATAACTTGCTATTGCAATATCTTATTTTAGTTCTGCATACAAAAATTACACTATTTGGGTATTTTTACTAGCTTATTGCCTATCTCCCACCAGAAAGTCAGCCTCATTAGAGCAAAGATCATATTCATGCTCAAGAAATACTTATAGAATAAATGGTTAAAAATACAGAGGCCTTCATCAAGTTCTTCTCACAGTGAGTGTCATCTCTCTGGTGATGCCATCAGTAATTATACTACACAGAATACAATGTTGCATATTGTTTTCTATGTAACCTACAGATGGATATGTAGTCACATTAATTGTTATCTCAAGTTGAATGCAAATGAAAGAAATCAGAGAAATGAATTCCAAAGTGGATATTTTATACTGTAGTTAAAAGGTAAGGTACTGAGGTTTAGGCAAGTCATTCCACCTTTCTGAGCCTCAGTTTCTTCACCTGGAAAGTAAAGGGTAAGGACTAGAACTACTATTCTTATCTTGAGAGTCCATCCATCTCAAAAACATCCTCGGCTTAGGAGAGCACCAGATTCTTAAAAGGGTGCAGATGGCCCCTTTCCCTTTCCCACTGGATTACCAAAGGTTGCTTGCAGCTCTGAAATTTTGACCCAAGAGTACTAACCAACACATAAAGTAGAAGAAGGCACATAACATCCATGTTTCGGTATAGTTGCTATAATTCTCTTGTAGGCACTATATAATAGGAACTGACTTCGGTCTAAGTAGACTAATAATGAGACTCAGAACCAGGTTATCACTGCAAACCAGGACAATTTGCTAAGAACTGTCAAAATAACCTTTAAATAAAGTAGACAAGGATAACTTTCATCAAAAGATTGATACACTGGGATTCTGAAAGTCAAAAACAACTCTTAAATTATTCTTAAAGGCTCAGAGCAAAATTCATACTCAGAGAAAATTCTTACTCTGATGATAGATCTTTTTAATGTTAATGTATTATTAATGTAGCTAATGAACTTAAATAATTCATGGAAATTGCGTGGTTATTATCAGAATCCTGTGCCCCAAGACACAAGGCAATGGGTGCAATTTTTTAAATCTAAAAACAACATGTGGCCAAATCTCTAGGTTACTTAGTAGCCTATCAAAGCCATTATAATATAATTAATACCAATCTGTCTACTTTAAAGAAGTAGAATGCAAAACCAAAGAAAACAAATATGAAACTAAGTTCCACTGTAAAAATAATTTTAAGATAACTAAGATCAAATCATATTTTCTCAAGTAAGAAAAATCTAATACTTCAAATGAACACATGAGTAAAAGGACTTGGGGCTTATGAAACATAAGTTGACACACTAATATGTAACAATCAGTGTTATAATAAATTACTCATAAAGGTTAAAGAAGAAAAGTTTGCAACATATTTACCTTTTAAAACCAGATTCAAAATTATACTATAATGACCTTTCATTTACCTGCACTCTGGTGTGATTTCCAAATTGTGGGAAAGAGGACTAAAAATTATAGCAACAAATGTGAAAATTCCCAAATCCTTGGAATTGTGTCCTGCTTGTGAATATCTGATCGGTGAGGCAGAATATATAAAAGTAACAAATAGGCAAGAGAAATAGAGTAGTGAGGGTGGAAATCAAAATTGTTTTGGTGTTACCATTTAATTCAACAAATATTTATTGTCTATCTGTGACAGGATCTGAAGATCAAAAGAGGACTAAGAAGTTTTTTCAACCACTTTTAGTTAACTCAGCTTGAACAGGCAGACTGACTAGCAAATATTCTCTCTGCCCTAACTTCCACCATCCTGGGCTGGACCTCAGGCTCAGGTGCACCAGTGGGCCTTTAGGACAGGTCAAAAGGAATCATAACTCCTCTTTAAACTAGATGAGCTCCTATTCTGTTTTCCTGCTGTTTTCTTTCTAACTGGGCTAACTTACCTATCCGAAGATGTAAAATCATGACAATTCATAATTACTTAGTATCTGCTATAAACACTTTGAAACTAAAATAACAAGCTATCAATTACTCATAGCCTTTTATTTAGATCTTCTTATTTTTAAAAGAAACAGCTTTCAAGGAGAGCATGTAATTGGAAGCCAGTATTATTCTGAATCAGAGGGATTAGCATAAAACAAAAGCATAAGGAAACCATACACAGTGAGAGCTTCATTTAAATACTCTGGAATCGAAACTTATTTTGACAAAGCCACCCTATTCAAGCAGAACCAGGGAGAGCCTTAGTACTGGTGGGCAGAGTTTTGCTGATGGTTCAGAGCCTAACATCAGAAAGGGTAGGGCTATATCATTAGGACCCAGGATGTCAGGTCAATTTAGGAAGACAAGAAAAGCCCAACAACTCTGAGCAAAGGACCTAAGTAGGACACAAGTCCCAAAAAAGACAGCAACAGCAGGGACACTCGCATAGAGGGGAGACAGGGAACCAATATCTAAGCCCTTGAAGGCACCCCTAGGATCCAGTATTATTTACCTGTAAGTGTTCAAACAAAGCACACCTACCTCTCCTTTAAGTGATCCTATCTTATTTTTAGCTTAAGAATGATGCTTTTAAACAGCTATACATTTAGTTTGAGAACCACGATAAATAAGTAATTACCACCCAAACAGAACCAACATTTTAAAAGGTTAAAAAAAATCAGTTAAAACTTACCCCTTCAGCTAGCTCTAAAAGTGGAACAGGTTTACACTTGCAACTTGAAACAACTATTTTGTCGCCACTGGAAGATGCTGTCACTAGGAAGTTATCTAAAGGAAGAGTTATGGAGGATCAAACAATTCATGACTATCTCTAGCAGATTATTGAAAGAGTTGGGATGATAAAAGTAAGCATACTGAGAAAATGCAAATGAATACAGCTTACACATTAGTACTCAAAAATGGCTCAGGTTACTAATTTCTAAGACTAATTCTCTTTACTAAAGTACAGGAAAGAATTATCCTTTCTGGCTTTGCTAACACTTGAAAGTCATTTTCAAAGAGAAGGCCAGAAGGTCTAATTTCATCCTTCAAAAAGGAAAGTACGATAAAAGCAGCATCAGCAAATATCAAACAGCCTTTTCATCAATAAAAACTGTTCAAGATATTTAACCACTTAGTACTTGGTATCAATTTAAGCTAGGAAAGAAAAACCCTCATTAATTTCCTATATTCCCACTGAAATATAACAAAGCCTGGTATTTTCTCAGGACTGAAATTTTTCTGATAGAATGTTTCAACATTAAATGTATTACGAATGAATATTACAGTAAATATAGCAAATAAAAATAAGCGTAGCAGCAACTGTTTATTATGAAAAAATTTTTAACTCTTTACATTTAAATTTAAATACATTTTAATTTAAAATTTTACATAAATTATAAATGAAACAATCAATAAACACAAAAAAATTATATTAAAACTAAAATGGTTAGATACGATAACATAACCAAAAATAAGATTCTGATTTTGGGAATCAGTAACAAATTAAAATACTAGAAGTTGAAATGTACGCTTTTTTAGCCAGAGTCTGAGAGTAGAAGCAATGAAGAAAAGCTAACCAGACACTCTTTAAGAATCCTAACTATATTACTTTCGAATGGTGTATATTACATTTAGATATTTATGAACAGACCATGGATTGTAATTTTATTATGATGTATGATTCAAACAAAATCATTTCCACCTAAACAGTATAGCACTAAGAAAAAGAAATTATTTCCCTTTCCTTGCTTCTTCTGTTTCTATTAGTTGTCTTCTTAAAATATAGAAAAGGAATGAAGAAAGATAATATGAGAGGGTAATGTAGTTACTCTTTTTATTTCTCATAGTTTTAGAAGTCAGGAGAAAGTGAAGAACATACCTACAGGACCAAAGCACAGAAAGAGAACTTATCTCCCTGGCACTTCACCATTTCCCCCATTTCAGAGTCTGTGCTAAATGGACCCAACCCTGAGTCTTGGGTCTCTGTGTTCTTTAGTAACCAGCCTCCATGGAAGGATTCAAAGCTTCAATAAGAATAAGATTATATGAAAGTTTACAGTGTACATGCACTCATACATGAAAATTACAAAGAAATGAGATCAATTTCCAAAAGTCATATAGGCACAACTTTACACTCATGTCAGTTTTTCAATAGAAATGTAAACTCCCACAGAACTTCTTAGATCAAAACTAAACACAAAACATTAAATCCTATTAAGAATTTTTACTTTTATTTTATATAGAAGTACCAGGAAAAATTAAGATTTAAGCATAATGAAAATCTAAATGAAGAGAGCAGCAACTTCACATACTTGTCACTCTCTTTAAAAATTTCTCCCTACCACATACCTACCAATCTGCAGTCCTTCAAAACTGTAGTCACTTCACCATGGATTTGAACAAGAGCAAAAGCATAATTTATTTTATTTCTTTCATATAAAAAAAAGAACTGTTGAAGCGATAACTTCAATAAAAATTTTGTCACTTCTGTTATATATTTGCAAGAATAAATAGGTTGGGCATGAAAACTAACATTTTTTGTTCATGAATCAGTCATTTTAAAGCTTTGATATTTTCACTTTCATCAGGAAGCAGAATATTAATAGTATGGTATTAACATAGGTTAAAACTTAAGAAATAGTATATAAGTATAGTTACAAGTTCCACAAAAGAATGGTAATTTCTAATATGCCAAGTATATACCAGAAGGTGGTAAATACTTTGTTTACAGCAGTGGTTCTCAACCAGGGGTGATTTTGCCTCCCAGGGTGACCCCTGGCAATATCTGAAAATAATTTGGGTTGTCACAACTGTGGGACCCATTTACTGGATAGAGGCCAAGGAAGCTTCTAGACATCCTACAATGCACAGGATAGCCCCTACAAGAAGGAATTAACCAGCTCAAAATATCAACAGTGCCAAGATGAAGAAATACTGGTTTCACTCCCTCATTTATTTTATCTACATTTATGAGTTTACTAAGACAAGGAGGGTGGGAACAAGAAACATAAAAAGCTTTAGGAAAATCTAACACGGACGATTTCACTCTGTTTAAGAAATGAGACTACTTTCATCACAGATTGAAAGGAAGAGAAAAACATGGAGGTGATGGACAATTTAACTCTTCCCTATCAACTTTTGCTTCTACTTTATTTCTGTCTTTAATTTCCAGACCAGATACACAAATACCATATGTAGATGCAAACACTGATTTCAAAACCTTTTGGAATTTCTGCCCACCATTACCTTATTCCATTTGATTCAGTAACAAACTGTTGATAATGCAATTGATAATACAGTCTGGATTCTGGTAACTGAGGTGTGGTTTCTTGCCTTTTTTGTTCTTTTTTTCAGTATAGTGGGTTGCAATGGAAATGTTTTTAAATGAAATCTAACAAATATCAGAGTACATTCATATGATGGACTATTAAATTGTTTAACTCTATCCATCTTTGGTAGCAACCTAAAATACATTTCTCATCATGGATCATATTCAA
Source organism: Dasypus novemcinctus (assembly GCF_030445035.2). NCBI lineage: Eukaryota > Metazoa > Chordata > Mammalia > Cingulata > Dasypodidae > Dasypus > Dasypus novemcinctus. The sequence goes on along the minus strand of NC_080684.1, from coordinate 80,928,818 downwards.
AAGTCTCAATGACTTTTGTTCTCCTTAGCCTAATAAGAAATGGTTCCTTAAAACAAACAAACAAAAAAGGATACTATTGCTGCTCCAACACATTGATCTGATTCCATTTGGTGATGTGTGTGGGTTGAACTTATCCACCAAAGTCATAGATGAAGCATCCCATATTTTAATATCATCCCCTGATGAAGCAAATCTGAGGTTTTCCTGCATGACTGCACCTATAAACAGTTTAAAACAACATATTTTAAAAACAATTGAGTTGGCAAAAAAAAAAGTGGCTCTAGTAGTCTACCTTTGTTCCATACAGTGCATTCAACAAAAGCAGCTAGAATGATCTTTTTAAAACGTGAATCAGATCATTCTCCTAATTGAACCATCAAATGACTTCCCCATAGCAATTATAAATAAACCCAACCATTTTGCCTGTCTTACGAGACCTGGCCTCCATGTACCTCTTCTACCACTCCTCCCCAGGTTCACCAGGTTCCATACATACCTTCTTTCTGTTTCATGCAAAAAGCTGAGGTCATTCTTACCTCTAGTGTCTTTGCATTGGTTGCCCCCTCTACCTGGAATGATCTTTCCTAAGATTTCCCATGGCTGTCTCCTTCCTATTGTTCACATAAAGGCTCAACTGTCTCCTCATCCATACAGGCTCAACTGTCTCCTCTTCAGAACAGCCTTCCCTGACCTCCATGCTAAAGCAGCCCTTTACCAGTAACCCTCTAGATCTATCCCATTACCCCATTTAATTTTTTTCATGGCACTTATCGCTACCTGAAATTCTCATTTGTTCTCATAATGTCTTCCTCTCCAGACTTAAATGAAACAAAGATCCCTGAGGGCAGGGACTTGTTTACTATTAGAGTCCTGAAATGGTCCTGGCATACACTAGGAACTCAACAAGCTCACTGTTAGATAGGTGACCTCGAACTTCTAAAAAGAAAGTGTTGTAAACTTTTAACACTCCTGGAGGTCTGAATCTAGTCAACACAGTTTTTCCAAACAACTCCAAATTTCGCAGATTAAAGGAAAGGCACTTACTTGGTCTAAAATACCCTCACTCATATTATTTATTTAAAGTATAGAATTCAAAAACATAATTATAACAATGTTCCCAAACACAGACAGAAGGCAGGGAAGCTGCTCTAGGCAAATAATGTGCAACAAGTAGTAACAGAAAGACAGGTCAGGAAAAAAAATGCTCAAATTTCCGTGGGAGAGAGGGAAAGGGAAAAGGCACAGAAATACACAGTCCTCCAGACCCTCCCAGTGGGGACAGTGTTACCAGTAGAGCACAGGCTTACTGATGTCACAAAAAGATCTCCACGTCGTTCACAAAGCATCACATTTATGTTCCGGATACCCCATTTCAGAGTTCAAACATAATAAAGTATAGAATGCTTTCATTGCCAAGAGACAAAAGAAAAATTTTAGGTGCTTATAAAAAGGCTAACTTTTGTTAACTAGAAAATGTGCTCATGTGATTCATTATGTTTCATTCATCCGACACACGTGGTGCTAAGTCAGTCACCTGCTGAGATGTAGACACAGGTTGGATTTAGTGCCTTAACTTGTGCCCTCTTGGTTCTCTACCCAAGGAACAATGACCTGCTGGAAAGGCAATTTCCAAGCGCAGTAAACAATAACGGAAAGATTTCTCTTCTACACTCTTACACCATTCCTGTTAAGCAGTGTGGAGTAGGGGAAAGACCACTGAAGCCAGGGCTCAGAAACCCCAGGGCCAAGCGCTCTGCGCGCGAGAGTTAGGGGACAGTGATTTGGACAATCAGGTAAGGTCCGTTTCCTTCTCTGAGAGCGCAGCAGAGAAGGGGACCATCCGCCAACCTACCTCACAGTCTTCTGAAAATTGAACACATTTAAGAGAGAAGTATTGCTTCAGCCTTTCAACGAGGGTCCCACTGAGAGTTTAGCTGTCAGGGGGCCAAAGCGATTAACTGACGGCCCCGGAGTTGGGGATGGCGGCTAAATGAAACAATTCCACAACACTCAAACAAAAGTTCTCCAACTTTTACTCGCTACAAATGCACTTCGCGTGCCGGGGAACTGCTCAACTCGTGTTCCCCGTGAAATGCATTCAGGGACTGCGAAACGAGCGCTATTTGAGAGGTTTATAAAAAGCGACACAAACTTGTGGATAAGGGGCAAACTTTCCAGGAGCAGCACGCTCCCCAGAGCCGCCAACCCTCCCCGACGGGCCCGGGCGACCTCTCGGCCGTGCAGGGGCGTGGCAGGCGTCGAGTGCGACCCCGGCCCCGGCTCCCGCCCCCGGGGCACTTCCGCGCCCAGCGCGCCGCCGCGCCAATGCCCGGCAACGGCCGGGAGCAGGCGGCGGCGCCCGGCGCCCGGGGGCCTTCGGGGCGGCCTGAGGGCGGCGGGCGGAGTTCAGGCGGGGCGCGAGCTCGCAGCGGGGAGCGGCCCGCTAACCCCGGGCCCTCCCGGACCTCACCTCTCCGCGGCGGCACAACAGGGTACCGCGCCGGGCCCGCTCCGGAGCTGGGCTTCCGGCTCCCGCCTCGACTGTTAAACTTCAGCGGCCGGAAGTCCCGGCCTCGCTGACGTCAGGGGACGGGGCCGACCTCCGCCAGGGAGGTAATCCCTGCTCCCGGCGGGTGCTGCTTGTTTCGGCGGCTCCCTCCACGCGCCCAGCCCAGGCTCTGACTACGCCGAGCTGTTCTTCCTCAGGCTTTAGTTCGCTGAGGACCTACTGTGCGTCCCGCGCTCTGTTGGACAAGTGATAGTTTTATCGTGGGGGAGTAGTAGATGCTTTTGGCCCCTCACCTCGTGGAGTTTAGTTTGGTGTAGGAGGCTGAAGTTGATAATCACATACTGAGGTGAAAAGTGAAGCTATGACAACTGTTTAAAAGGATAACTACAAGATATATATATGAGAACGTATAATAAGGTAAATTAATATGGATGTGAGCGAGGGAACGTCTTCCCTAAGGAAGAAACCATGGAGAGCAAATAATAGTACTTATCTTACGCATTTACAAATGAGGAAACACACCCAGAAAAGCTAAGAAATGACCCCAAAAGTATGTCTCTTAGCTATCCGACTACAAAACCCATGACTTTTCTTTCACATAATGCTGTGAGCTCTGGGACTTGGAACATCATCTCATTGCAAATTATGTGGAAGGGGCTGCTTCTCTGAGTGGAAATAGGAAAAACTGAACTGTTTCCAAACGCCCCCTATAACGTGGTCTTTTTAAGCTCTACTGACAATTTTTGCTGAGAATGGTTATAATAAATACAGGGCATTTCTTCTGCAAACTGTTATTATTCCTTCATCACAAGTATATAATGGTTGTGTTCTGAATTCGGTGCAAAGTTCTAATTATTTGCAACCATAATGGAAAACCCAGTAAGAGTTTTTTTTTTGTTTTTTTTTTATCAGAACAGAAGTTGAAATTATAGTCAAATTTTGGAGATTGCTGAAGAGGGGCAAATGGAGAAAGACAGCAAACAGGGAAACTGCGTTAATTGTATAGTTTATAGTTCATGAGTTTACTAAATCCAATTTTGGCCATAGTCTGGGACAAAAAGTTGGGAGCTGAGAAAGTAGAGTAAGGAAGTGGGGCAGGGAGAGTGGGTGAAATGAGGAAAAGGCAAGCTCAAAAACAAAAAGACAATTAACTAAATATCTGAAAATTTGAAGCCAGCAGAAAAATTGAGAGTAGACTATATGAAACAATATATGATATAACATACATAATTTATATTCTGTATCTTATATGATATAATAAATATTTATTAAACACAGTTTGCTGAGCAAACTGTATGCATATATGTGTCTGTGTGTGTGTAATCTTTCTAAATACACGTGAAGTATATGCTATTATATGTCCCCTTTTTAGATTTGAAGAAACAGACGTTAAGTAACTTTCCCAAGGTCACACAGTTAATAAGTGGTAGAAATAAGAGTTAAATCCAAGATCATAAGACTACAAAGACTGTGTGCTCCAAACAATTATGCTGTACTGTCAAGATTTGAAGCACAGCATAAAAAACCAACTGGTAACTTCTGTTCCTCTCTCCCCCACTGGTGCTCCAGCCTCACCAAACCTCACACTGGTCCTGAAACAGCCTGGTTGTTCTACTCTGTAGCTATGTCCATACCATTTCCTTAGTTCTCTATAATACAGTCTACAAGCAATAGAAGAAAAATGTTGAAATCTTTTTAATATATGAATTACATACATATTCAACTTTCCAAAATTAGACCTTAAGACAAGGAATATTTCTAGAGACAAAGAGATGTTTCATAATGATGAAAGGATCAATAAAACCAGAAGCTATATCAATTCTAAAAGTATATGTGACCAATAACAATGTAAAGTGTTGGTGGTGTGGTGCTGTATGGAATGCATGATTGTTCTGTAAACTCACAACTTCTCAAAAAAAAAAAAGTATAAGTGATCAATAGCAGAAGTTCAAAATATATGAATAAATCTCCCAGAAACAAAGGGGGAAAAGACAATGCATAATTACTGTTGCAGACTTTAACAGAATTCTCTCAATAACCGACGGACATTTATGCAACACTATACCCAACCACTGCTAAAGAAACAGTCTTTTCAAATGCATGTGGAACTTTTACCAAGATTGATTATATACTGGACCATAAAACAAGGCTCAACAGATCTTGAAAGAAATCAATCTGAAAGAATGCATTCTCTGATCACAATAGATTGCAATAGAAATAGAAAACAGTGAAATGTCTAGAAATGCCCAAGCATCTGAAAATTAATCAACTTCTAAACAACCTATTGGACAAAGAAGAAATCAAATCACAAAAGAAATTAGAAATTATTTGAACTGAATAAGTAAAATGTAAAATATAAAAATTTGTGGAATGCAACTAAGCAGTGTTTAGAGAGAAATACATAGGTTTAAATGTGTATATGATGAAAAATAAAGGTCCAAAATCAATGATCTATATTTCCTCTTAAGGAACCTAGGAAAAGAAGAACAGATTAAAACTCAAAGTAGGGAAGTTGTTGTGGCTCAACTGATTGAGTGTCCACCTACCATATGGAGGGCCCAGGGTTCGATACCCAGGACCTCCTGACCCGTGTGGTGAGATGGCCATGCTCAGTGCAGCCGCATGCAAAGAGTGCCGTGCCATGTAACGGTGTCCCCACGTAGGGGTGCTGCATGTGCAAGGATAGCCATCCCACATGAGAAAAGCACAGGCCTGCACAGGAGTGGTGCCACACACATGGAGAACTGACACAACAAAAAAAGCAACACAGTTTTCTGGTGCCACATGACAACAAAGCAAGTGGACACAGAAGAACACACAATGAATGGACACAGAGAGCAGACAATGTGGGGGAAGGGGAGAGAAATAAATAAAATAAATCTTTTAAGAAAAAACCTTAAAGATTAGAGAACAAGAAAATAGAAACAGCTGAACAATAGAGAAAAATCAATTAAACCAAACCTGGTTCTTTAACTGGTCGATAAAATTTATAAACCTCTACCTATACTTATCAAGAAGGAAGAGAAAACATAAATCACCAATATCAGGATTGAAGAAGAGACAATGCCGTTCCTAAGGACATTTAAAATAATAAAGGAATTGTTTAAATAATGTTATGCCAATAAATTTGGTGACTTAAATGAAATGGACAAATTCCTTGAAAGACACAAATATTAAAACTGAGACTAGAAAAAATAGATAATGAGTAGTGCTACATGTACTACAGAAATTGAATTTCTGTAATTTTAAAAGACTTTCCCAAAGAAAACTCAAAGCTCAGATTAACTTCACTGTTGAATTCTATCAAACACATAAGGAAGAAATAACGCCAATCCAACCCAAAGATCTTGAGAAAATAAAAGAGGAGGGAATATTTCCTATTTTAAGGACAGTATTATTTTGATACTAAAACCAGGCAAAGACATTACATGAAAGAAAACTATGAACTCATATTCCTCATGCATAGAGAGAGAAAAAATTCAGTATATATTAACAAATTAAACCCAGTCATGTACAAAAAGGATAATACATCCTGACCAATGTTGCTTTATTCTAGAAATGCAAGGTTGGTCTAGCATTCGAAAATCAATTAATGTGATATACCATATAAACAAACTAAAGGAGAAAACTATATAATTAGGTTAAAGGATGAAACAAAACATTTGAATAACTTAGCATTGATTCAGGATTAAAAATTCTCATCAAACTAGGGAAAAAGAGGAGAAAATATTCTGAACTAGTTTAAGGTAACAGATGGCATCATATTTAATGATAAAAGACTGAATACTTTTTTCCTCAGATCAAGAAGATGTCAAAGATGACCATTTTTACTACTATTATAAAATATTTTTCTGGAAGTCCTAGCCAGTGCGAAAACTCAAGAAAAATAAAAATAAAAATCATACAGAATGGAAAGGAAAAAGTAAAACTCTTATCTACGGACAATATGATTGTGCGCTAGAAAGTAATAAGGAATCCACAAAAATCTCTTAGAACTAATAAGTGAATCTAGCAAGGCCTATACAAGGTAGGTATACAAAAATATATTTCTGCATAGTATCAATGAACAATTGGGAAATGAAATAAAAATTACAATTCCATTTACAATAGCTTCCAAAAGCATGAAACACAAATTTAATAAAATATATGCAATAACTGTACCATGAAAACTGTAAAACATGGCTGAAATATAAGAAGATTTAAATAAATGGAGAACTATATCATATTCATAAATTGAATGACCCCATATTGCTAGAATGTCAATTATTTCCAGATTAATCTATACATTCAACTCAATCTCCATCAAAATTTCAGCAGGCTTTTTTATTTATTTATTTATTTATTTAATATTACATTAAAAAAATATGAGGTCCCCATATACCCACCACCCCCATCATCCCACTCCTCCCCCCATAACAACAGTCTCTTCCATCATCATGAGACATTCATTGCATTTGGTGAATACATCTCTGAGCACTGCTGCACCTCATGGTCAATGGTCCACATCATAGCCCACACTCTCCCACAGTCCACCCAGTGGGCCATGGGAGGACATACAGTGTCCAGTAACTGTCCCTGCAGCACCACCCAGGACAAGTCCAAGTCCCAAAAACACCCCCACATCTCATCTCTTCCTCCCATTCCCTACCCCCAGCAGCCACCATGGCCACTTTCTCCATACCAATGCCACATTTTCTTCAATTACTAATCACAATAGTTCATGAATAGAATATCAGTAAGTCCACTCTAATCCATACTCTATTCCTCCATCCTGTGGACCTTGGAATGGTTGTGTCCACTCCACATCTATATCAAGAGGGGGCTTAGATTCCACATGGATGCTAGATGCCATCCTCCTTCAGGAGGCTTTTTAAAAAAAAATAAATTGACAGGCTAATTCTAAACTTTCTAAAGAAATGCAAATGACATTCAATACCAAAGACAAGTTTTTGAAAAAGGAAAGAGTCAGAGGACTTACACCTGATAAATCTAGATTTAATGCAATCTATTTCATAGCGACAGAATACAGCACAGGAATTGCCTGGTATCGGGAGTGAAGGAAGGGATGGATTCTAAAGGAATCAAGGAAATGACTAATGGTGATGGAAATGTTCTGTATTTTGATTCTTGTAGTGGTTTCAAGGATGAATACATCTGTCAAAATTCATAGAAATGTAGATTTTATATGATCCCTCTTATTGACCATATATTATACCACAATAAATTTTATTTGAAAATTAAAAGAACTCAGGGACTAAGAGCCCCTGATCACTAAGAATGAAGTGATATACTTGATCTTAAAGAGAAAACCAAAATTAACTCTTAAAAGAAGTCTCACACCATGTGTATGTAATTGTCAAATTTCAGAACTAGCTTGAGAGAGAAGATTTTAAACATTACCAAAATGAAAAACAAACACAAAAAGCTGTTACTAAACAAATGTCAAGAGTAAGAATGTTTTTCATATATTTAACAGCAACACTAGTATTTACAAGACAATGGAGCAATACTTTCATATTTCTGAATGAGAAATATGGCAAACTATCCTGGTTTGTCTTTTATGGACTCCAGAAAATTATGTTCATAAGCTAACCCATTCCTATATCCTTAAACCCAGTGTAGATGGGGCCTTTTGATTAGAGTCAGTTAAGTGACCTTGATTATATCACTTGATTAGATTGCTTTTGATTAGAATATATCAGTGAGGCATGGCACAGGGTAGGTCTCTGCTCTCTTGCTAGGTCTAGTGTAAACTGAGAACACAGAGAGAAACACAGAGAAAGAGAGTTCTGCCATTTCGATCCTGCCATATGAGAGAGAAAGCTGCTGTTTTGCCCCTGCCATGTGAGAGAGAACTCAAGGATCACTAGCAGCCAAAGCTGAGGCACAAAACCCCCAAGAGGCTGAGCCCATGGAACAGCTCAAGGCTGAAGAGATGAACCAGATGCCTGAATTTCCCACAGCTGAACTCCAGGAGATGGTGAGTCTTAAGGGGAAGGCAGGGACCTCAGCAGAGATTGGGATGTCAGGATCACTAGTAGCTGACTAGTGAGAAAGCATCTCTGATGATGCCTTGATTTGAACATTTTCACAACCTTGGAAATGTAAGTTTTTACCCCAAGTAAATCCCTTATATAAAAGTCAATCCACTTCTGGTACTTTGCATCAGCAGCTTTAGCAAACCAATACATGAACTTAAAATTATCTAACCATATTATCATTTCAGAGAGGAATAAGAACATGTTCAGACATGTTAAGCCTTAAATTTACCTCACATGCACCCTATCAGGAAGCTACTCGAGGAGGTACTTCACCAAAATGAAGGAGTAAACCAAAAGAGAGGGAGACAGGGCATCCTACCTGAGAAATTAAAAGGAATCCCCAGAATATTATCTAAGGAAAATCCAGGATAAAAGCTAGGCACTGGGTCTACAGAGCATCCTGTTCAAACAGCAAGGCAAAAGGTTCCAGGAGTTCTATCTCCAAGAAGATAAAGCACACACATATACACACAACCATATCCTACATGTTTAATTTCATTAAGAAGAGGTTAAAAACCCCGGGGGAGAAGAGGTTAGGGATTTTATTCATAACTGAATACATACACAGACAACTAGCAAAGCAACCAATCAAACAACAACAAAAATCTAACTCCAGAGAAAACAAGAAGAAAGGAAAAATAGGAATAGAATCATTGTATTCTATAACTGCTAAGAATAGTATTTATGTAGTCATAAAATTGTGAACATGGAATGTTAATTTAAGCAAAATTAGGAAACAGCTGTACTGGTTTGATAAGATGAGAATTGTGGATATATGCATGTGGTCAGGGTGGAGGAGGGTCCTGAAATAGAACTGAGTCCTCATCTTCCATGTAGAACAGCAGTAGATAAAGCCTAAGATTGAAATAAAAATCACGGATTAGCTTATTATTCAGAGGGATAGAGATGAATATCAAAAGACACAGCAAAAAGAGTCTATCTCTGGGGGAGTGGTAAGTGAGTGGTGATGGGTAGAGGCAAGGGACTGTTTTTTGTTGTTTTTTGGTAATGTCTTATAGCTTACATACATCTCCAACTTATTCTTGTGTATTTGATTTTTTAAAAAAATAAACTGAATTTAAAAAGAACACTTTTTAAACTACAATGTTGACCCATTTATATTTTAAGAATATACTTTGGATGGATTGTACACTTCCTTGGACTTCAAATCATCTGCCTCCTACACTGACCTCTAAGCTCTAGGAGCACAGTGTTTGCCTATGAACAATGTCTTTCTGTCCTCAGTTCCTACCATGATGCTTGACACACAGGAGATACTTAATGGATGTTTGACGAATGGATGAAATGAATGAATGAATGAATCTATTTTTAGAATTTAGCAGTAAAGTGGAAGATGGATTGCAGTGGAGTGACTGGAAGCTCATTGCCTAGTTAAGAGCTAATTGACATATGCCAGGCCAGTTGAAGAGGGCCTGAACTCAGACAGTGGCCACAGAGATGGAAATGAGGAGTCAGAATCCAGAGACTTTTGTTTAAAAAATAAATAAATAACAGCAAAAGAAAATTTATGAACACATGAAATTGATTGAGCAGTATGTATTTTCTGAAGGATGGTTCTGGTGTTTTAAATTTAGACAAAGGACTGGAAAGCCAGACATACCCCGTGAGAAGCAATCAATCAACAAACTTCATGAAAGTGAGAAGAGGTGATTGAAGGAGAAAAAGAGGTTAGCAAGGCACATTGAGTTTTTGATACAGAAATAAAAGAGGGTGTTTTAACTGCCTGAGAATTGAGAGACTGACAGGAAGAGTGAAGATTTTAGTGCAGAGGAAGTGATAACTGGAAAAGTTTGTTTCAGCCCTTAATATAGTAATAAAATCTGGAGATAGCTTACAATATTAACTGACTGGAAAATAATACATTATACAAGCTATCTTCCATATGGGTGAAAGAGATAACAAAATAAACAAGCAAGTGTCTCAGATTTATTGGGGGTAAATAACTAACTTTCAGGGTATACCATAGGATCAGTGCAGCTTCAGCCTCATCCCATTTCCATTAGACATCTCTAGAGCCTTAAGATGATGGTGATGCTTAAGATAGCCCTGAAAGACCAAAAGATTCTTTTTTCACATCGGTGCTATTAGCCAATATGTGGGGAAGGAAAGGAAATGGATAGAGCCTACTGTGTTCAGGACATTGAGTTTAAAAATATATATGTTCCCACCCCCACTTAAAGAAATAAATTTGCAAGATTATGCTGCCATAACTGACCTTCAGAAATTTGTTTTTTTTTTTTTAAATAATGAAAACCTATAAACACATTCTTTTTCTGAATAGGTGAAGAACACTTATCATGAAACATTTAATCTGTTTTAGTGTAAAGTTAAAAAAAATCTTCTCCCACTCCTGATACTGAGATACCATTTACTTTCTCGAGACAATAATAAGAACTTCTGATGCATACTTCCAAGAATAATATATGCATTTAAACAATCTTAGATAGTAATTCAAAATCTATTTAAAGTAACTGAACACAAACATTAACTTACTGTACATCTGTTCTGCACTTAATTTTTTTCAGTTAATTTATCTTGGGGAGTTCCCATCTTAGTACAAATAGGTCTCATTCCTTTTTCTGGCCACATAATATTCCATCATGTAAATGTAACATGTTTTGCTTAATGGAGCATCTATTGGTGAATATTAAAGGTGCTTCCAGATATTTTTTATACTTACATAATCTCTTATAGATCCAATTATAACTGTATATGTTAACACTGTCCATTCGAAATAAGACACATATGTAATTTAAAAATGTTTAGTAGCCACACTTTAAAAAGTAAAAAAAGAGGGCAGTGGCTATAGCTCAATCATTTGGGCTCCCGTTACCATACGGGAGGCCCTGGGTTCTCGTCCTGGAGCCTCCTTGTGAAGGCAGGCTCACCCACCCACCATAGAGAGCAGCCAGCCCGCAAGCGCAGCAGAGTGCTGCCCAGTCCGCAAGTGCCGCGGAGAGCTGACTTGGCAAGGTGACACAACAAAAAGGGAGATAAGTAAAAACACAGAAGAGCATGCAGCAAATGGACACAGAGCACAGACATCAAGCAAGCTGCAAGGAGGGGAGGGGAATTTTAAAAAAGTAAAAAAAGAGGTGAAATTAAATTTAATAATATATTTAATCTTTTATGCCCAAAATATTAACATTTCAACATGTAATCAATGTAAAACTTACCTAAGAGATATTTTACATTCTTTTATTTGTACTAAGTTTTTGAAATCATGTGTATTTTACATTTAAATGACATGTCAATTCAGGCAAGACTTATTTCTTTCTTTCTTTTTTTAAGTTTAGTAACTTTAAAAAATATATATATTTTTTTTAAAGAAACTTAGAGTACATAAATGTTAAATAAAAAATAAAGGGGATTCCCATATGCCCTGCTCCCTACTCCTCCCACATTTTCCCACATTAACAACATCCTTCATTAGTGCGGTACATTTGTTACAATTGATGAACACATTTTGGAGCATTGCCCCTAAGCATGGATTATAGTTTACATTGTAGTTCACACTCTCCCCTGCACAATTCTGTAGGTTATGGAAAGATACATAATGGCCTGTATCTGCCATTGCAGTATCATTCAGGACAAGTCCCAAGTCCTGAAAATGCCCCCATATTACACCTATTTTTCCCTTTCCCTGCCCTCAGAACCTCCAGGGGCCACTGCTTCCACATCAATGATATAATTTCTTACATTGCTAGAATCACAATAAATCTATAGTAGAATGCCAGTAGGTCTATTTTGGTCAATTTCCTAATCCTGAGGATTCGGGGATGGTGATGCCCACTCCACCTCTGATTGAGAGGGGCTTCAATCCCATAGGGCAGATGGATGGGACTCTCCTACTTGCAGTTGTAGATACTCTAGGTTCCTTGGAATGGTTGTTGTCCATTATCATCTCCTTGTTGGTTGTCCTGGGTGAGTCCAGTGAACTGGAGAGTAGGTGTTGCAACTCTGTTGAGATTCAGGGGCCAGCTGGTACATGGACAGTCCAAAGATGTAAGTTTTTGGACATACACCTATCAAACCAATACTAACTGTAGGTTCAAATAGAAGGGGAAGAAGAGCCATGTGTAGGGAAACCAACTGAGTCCAACTCTGTCACACTGGGAAGCATAAATTCCAAAGAGCGCCCATTGGCAAGGCACCAAACTCCTCAGGTATTTGCTATGACTATAGTGTCTGGGGTCTCCAGAGCCCTCAGGAGTTCTGCTGTTTGAGGTAGTAATATTTACTTTGGCAGTAAATGAGACCCTGCAGAGACGTGTAAGTATAACCTCTGGAATGACCTCCTGACTCACTTTGAAGTCTCTTACCCATATAAACTCATTTGTCTTTACCTTTTCCCCATTTTGGTCAAGGTCTTTCTCCAGTTACATTGTTTGTTGGTGCTTGGTAGTAATCTCTTGGTGGCAGGGAAGCTCATCCCCAGGAATCATGTCCCATATTGGGGGGAAGGTAATGCATTTATATGCTGAGTTTGGCTTAGAGAGAGGCCACATTTGAGCAACAAGGAAGGTCTCAGGAGGTAACTTATAGACACCCTATAATACTAGGCTAAGTTTCAATTTCAAAAGTAAGGGTTCATAAATACAGTCATCAATATCAAGTATCCATCAATGGACCATCCTCCTTCACTAGTCATTGCCCCTGTTCTCAGGGGATTCTTGCTGTTCCATTTGAGAATGTGGCAGAGCTCCTCAGGATGGGAATTCAATATTCTTTCGGTTATTGTGTGACTCTCCACCCACTGTGACAATGCCCCATGAACACTTGAACACATTTTTATGCCTTATATGAAAATCTCCTCCCATGTATCCCCCATCACTGACACCCCTCACCAGTGATCCTTCCCTGTCATAGTTGTAGCCTTTCTGTGATCCAAAACTTCTTCAAAAATGAAGCCAACACAATAGCCAAATACAATTAATAAAAAAAAGAAATAATAATGACAGTTTTAAAAATCAGAAATGAAATATAAAAAAATTTTAAATTAAAAATTTTTTTAAGTTGGAATATTAAAAAATAATGAAAAATATTTAAAATTTTTGACATTATATCTTTCATCATTGTAGTATCTGTTGTCTTGTATGTACAGTGAGATTTTCTTCTGTTTATTCCACCAGTGTCTTACTTTTTTCATTTTGTTTTCATAGAAGTTTTGATTACAGAAAAGTTACATACTGAATATAGGGGACTCCCACATACCCAACATCCTTCCTCTATTCCCCTTTCCCCTATTCATAATATTTTATATGTGGATGGTATATTTGCTACAACTGATGTACAAATATTGAAACATAGCTACTAACCATTGTCAACAGTTTACATTATGGTTTACATTTTGGACCATACTCTTTTATAAGTTTTCATGAAATTTAACATGGCTTGTATCCATCATTACAAGATCATGTAGAAAACTTCCATTGCCCCCAAAATGCCCCATGTTCCTTCTGTTCTATTCTTCCCTCCCCCTCCCCTCGGAGCCCAAGGCAACCACCAGGCTTCACTCCTTGAAGAACAAGATTCATAGTTACTTGCAACAGAATTGAAGGCTTGACACACTGGTTTGTCCTCTTCCACTAGGCACTGCCTATGGTCTTGAGAGACTCCCGCCCCTCTAATTGAGAATGTAGCAGGACTCCCCAGGATGGGAATCCAACACCTTCCCTCTCCTCACGTGGGTTTCCGCCAATTGATACAACACACTATGACAAGATGAACACTCACACACTCCCTAGAAGCCTGCCCAGGTGCACCCTGTCCAGAATGCCCCCCATCCAACACTCTAAACCAGTAACCCTTCCCTGCCATGTTGCCAAAAGAACATTCCCAATATTGTAGTTTTAACCACATACCCACCAATCCCCAGTATTCCCCTGCTCCCTCCCTTAATCCTACCCCCATTTCCATGGACTGTCCAACTCACCCTCCCCACCCTAGCCCCCTGACAAATCAGTACTGCCCAACCCAATAATATCATTGCACCACTGTCATGCACCTCCACTGAACAACTACATACTTCCACCTTATCATAGATTCTGCCCATATGGGCATTGCAAGACGTATTTCAAGTGCTCGGTAACCAGCGGTAGTATAGATATATGGACAGTACAGATATATGCATTTCTTAAGGTGGAATTGCTCAGAGGAATGTAGGCAGTTTTAATGTTTATAAGTGTGCCAAATTGCCTTTCAAAAGAAGTTGTACCAATTTACACATCCCTTAATACTGTATGAGAGTGCTTCCTCATGCAGGTCACTAGTCAGTGAAAAATGGTAAATCATTGCATTTAATTTACTACAAATGAGGTTGAGCATCTTTTTATATGTTTAAAAACCTTTTTATTTCATTTTCTGTGGACTGCTTATGTGGTTTGTTGTTTTTTTTTTTTTTGTTTTGTTTTGTTTTGTTTTTGCTTTTTACTGGATTCATCTTCCCTATTTGATACATAAGAGAATGGAAATAATCTCTTCATTTGTCAATTTGTCATAAATGTTGCAAACATTTTTTCTAGTTTATCATCTTTTGGCTTCTTGTTATATTATTCTGCCAAGAAAAATATTTGTTATATGTAGTTGAAATATCAATATTTTATGGCTTCTAGTTCTGTCATAAAGGTCTTCCTGTCTCTAAGTTCAATTTTTTTAAAAAAATGCTTTTCTATGACTGCTTCTAATCCTCACAACAAATATATAAAACAGATATCATTATTTCCCACTTCTTCCCAACTTGTCAATTCTTCCAAACATAGTCTATAGATTCAGTACAATCCCAGTCAAAGTCCCAGCAAGTTATTTTTTTGGATATTGGCAAACTGATTCTAAAGTTTAAATAGAAAGACAAAAATCCCAGAAAAGCCAACAAAACACTGGAGAACAAAGTCATAAAAGTGACACTACGTGACTTCAAAACTTTCTTTAAACCTACGGTGATCAAGAAAAGTGCAGTGTTGAGAAAAAATATAAACATTTCAATAGAATAGAATAGAGCCCCCAGAAATAAACCCACACAAATATAGTCAACTGAACTTTGACAGAGGAGCAAAGATAATTAAATGGAAAATAGTCTTTTTAACAAATGGTTTTGGACCAATTGGACGTCCACATGTAAAAGAATGAATCTTGGCACCTTATACCTTTCACAAAAGTTGTCAACATGAATCATAGACCTAAACGTAAATTCCAAACTCCACAACTTTTGAAAGATAACATAAGAGAAAATTTCAGTGACCTTGGGTTTGGAGATGACTTTTTAGATACAACACCAAAAGCACAATCCATGAAAGAAAAATATTGGTAAATTAGACTTGGTTAAAATTTAAAACTTCTGCTTTGTTCAAAACAGGAGAATGAAAAGGTAGAACACAGACTGGAAGAAAATATTTGTAAAATACATATCTGTTGAAGGACCTGTATCTAAAATATGCAAAGAATACTTGAAGCTCAATAATGAGAAAACAAACAACTAAATTACAAAATGGGCAAAAGAGCTGAAAAGATATGCTACCAAAGAAGATGAATAGATGGCAAGTAAACATATGAAAAGATGCACAGCACCATATGTCATTAGAAAACTGCAAATTAAAATAACAATGAGAGACCAATACATACCTATTAGAATAGCTAAAATCCAAATTACTGACAATACCAAAGGCGACAAAAATATAGAGCGACAGGAACTCTCATTCACTGCTGGTAGGAATGCAAAATGGTATAGCCAATTTAGAAAACAGTCTGGCAGCTTCTTACAACCCTAAACATAGGCTTGCTAGATGATCCAGCATTGCATATCTAGTTATTCACCCAGATGAATCAAAAACTTGTATACAGGGGAATATATGTGGCCCAAGCATCTGAGTGCCCACCTCCCACATGGGAGGTCCTGGTGCCTCCTGAAGAAAAATCAGACAGATGACAGACAGAAAATGGAAAAAAAAAAAAAAAAAAACCCCACAAAAGCAAGCAGACAATGAGCAAAAACAATAAGCAAACAGATGAGGAAGCCATCTTGGGGGAAATAAAAAATAGAAACTTATGTCCACATGAAAACCTGCACATAAATGTTTATAGCAGCTTTATTCATAGTTGTCAAAAACTGGAAGCAATCAAGATTTCCTTCAACAGGTGAATGGATAAGCAAACTGTAGTTTATTCATCCAAGGGAGTATTGCTCAGCAAAATGATGATATGTGCTATCAAGCTAGGAAGAGCCATGGAGGAACCTTAAATGCAACATAGCTAAGTAAAAGAAGCCAGTCTAGAAAAGCTACACACTATGATTCCAACTATATGACGTCATGGAAAAGGCAAAACTAAAGAGATAGTAAAAAAGATCAGTGTTTACCAGGGGTTCAGTGAAGAGAAGGAACAATGAATAAGGGAAGCACAGGCTGTTTTTCTGGGCAGTGAAACTACTCTGTATGATAGTGTAATGTTGGATGCAGGACATTATGTACTATGTCAAAACCCATAGAAATTTACAACACAAAGGGTAAACCCTAACGTAAACATGGGCTTTAGTTAATAATGTATCAGTATTGGTTTGTTAATTGTAGCAAATATACCACACTAATGCAAGATGTTAAAAATAGAAAACAACATGTGGCAGGGTGGGAATTCTATGGAAACTCTATATTTTTGCACAATTTTTCTGTAAACCAAAAACTACTCTGAGAAATAACGTCTATTAAAAATTTTTCCATGACCTCTTCTAATCCACACAAAAAGTTATGAAACAGATTATTGTTTCCATTTTACAGATGAGAGAACTTGTGCTCAAAAACATTTTCACTAGATTGCTTAAAGGTACTCAGTTAATAAACAGTGGAGTTAGGATTCAAATCCATTCTAACTCTAAAGACTATATGTGCTCTTCTGACTACACTATAATGTTCAATATGATTTCTGTTCAGTGTCTTACTGTATTAGTCAAGGGGTGCTGATAGGAAATACCAGAAATTGGTTGGTTTTTATAAAGAGTATTTATTTGGGATAGGAGATTACAGAATCTAGGCCATAAAGCATTAGTTACTTTTCTCACTAAAGTCTATTTCCACATGTTGGAGCAAGATGGCTGCCGACATCTGCAAGGGTTCAGGCTTCCTGTGTTCTTCTCTTCCTGGGGCTTGCTTTTTTTCCCTCTGCATGCTTACTTCCCGGGCCTCCAGCTTAAGGCTTCAAGATCAAACTCCAGCATCAAAAACCTTCAACTCTGTCCTCTGTCATGCCTTTTATCCGTGAATCTCCATCCCTTGGTGCCCTAATGATGTGGCCCAATCAAAACCCTAATCATAACTTAATTATGCCCAGGTACAGACCAGATTACAAACATAATCCAAAATCTATTTTTGGAATTCATGACCATATCAAACTGCTATACTCCATCCTCTGAATTCCAAAAAGACATTAAAATATTTAAAAAAAAACACCTTAAATCAGTAACAACACAAGTACTAAATCATATTACAATCAATTTAAAGAAATACAGTTTGTCTTGGGACAAGTCCTGTCTGCTATAGACCTCTGAAACTTACAAAACAATTCATCTATATTCCAATATACAAATGGACAGACAAAAGATAAATATTTTCATTATAATAAGGAGAAATTGGGAGGGAAACATGAGTCATGGGTCCCTTACAGTTCAGTAAACCTGCAGGGCATCCTCCATTCAATTTCAGTCGGAGAATCATTCTTAAGATGATGTTTTTCTCTCCTTGGTGCCTTATGGGAACCCACCCTTTCCACATGCTTGCCCTACAGCCATTTTCTTGGTTCCACCCTCATCAAGCATCTGTGTGTCAACCAAGTTCTAGACCTCTCCTTCCCAGTGTGTTGGGGTGATTGCCGTATCTTACCCAATCCTTGGGTTAGAGTCTTAACCCTCCTAGTACAGTGACATGAAGACAACATTCCCCCTAACCTTTGGCATACAGGCTCAGCCCTCTCAGGGCAATCAGTTGACCACCTGGCCTTTTCTAATCCATGGAGGGTAGGTCCACCCCTCTCAGACCTGGGGGGTACTGACCTTAACCGCCCTAACCCTTGGGGAATGTGCTTCACCTTCTCTGTACCCTGGGGCAGCAAAACTCTCCCAGAACATCAGACAGGAACATCCACCCTCTTCAACTGCTGGGGCAAACTCACCCTCACTGTACACATGTGTGGGGTTCCTCTCTTGGCCCAAGGTGATGTCCTAATTCCAGATCTCAGCTTCCATGGTTTTCCTCCTAAAGCTATTTCTCCTTCAATCTCTCCTTTCCATGCCCTTTTTATTCCAGAATGATGGTGGTTTTGTCCATACAGCTCTCTCTAAAACCTTGTTGGTTTAGCATGCAGGAAGCAGGGGTCCAAGCCATCAGACAGTAAGACTTTCCAAAAGTCTTCCCTAGATAACTGCATCCTCAATATTGATTTAAAGTTCTAACTTTAGTTAAGTTCTCCAATGGGGCACTTTCATATGGAATCTTGATTTCCAGGAGCTTGGAATTTCCAGAATCAGTTTCTGTTTTCTTTGTGCCCAACAGTTCAGGCCTCAGCATAGCTCTCTCATCTAGCATTTTGCTATAAGCTGCAAGCAGAAGCCAAGCTGCATTCTCCAGGTTTACTTTGGAAATTTCTCCAGCTAAATGCCCAGGCTCACTATTTTCAAATTCTGCCTTCCCTAAAACACCAGGAGTTAATCTTGCTAAGTTCTCTGTAACTTTAAAACATGGATTGCCTTTCCTCCAGTTTCCAATAATAGTTTCATCATTCATTTCTAAGGCATCATATGAAGTCTCCTTAGCATCCAAATTGTTATCAACAGTCTCTTCAAAGCAATCGAGGCCTTTTCCATGAAATATTTCACAATTCCTCCAAAAAATACCCCTGACCCATTCATAAAACTGTTCCAGCCTTTTGGTAATTGCAAAAGCACTACTCCACTCCTGGTACCAAATTCTGTATTAGTCAGTCAAAGGGGTACTGATGGAAAATACCAGAAATTGGTTGGTTTTTATAAAGTATGTTTATTTGGGGTAGGAGCTTACAGACACCAGGCCATAAAGCATAAGTTTCTTCCCTCATCAAAGTCTGTTTCCACCTGTTGGGGCTGCTGACGTCTGCAAGGGTTCAGGCTTCCTGGGTTCCTCCCTTCCTGGGGCTTGGTTTTTTTTTCCCTCTGTGTGCTTACTTCCTGGGTCCCCAGCTTAAGGCTTCAGCATCAAACTTCAACATCAAAACTCCAACATTAAAAAACCTCAACTCTATCCTTTGCCTCAAGGAGTGGGGACTCAATGCCCTAATGATGTGGCCCCTTATGATTAACTAATCATAAATTAATCATGCCCAGGTACAGACCAGATTACAAACATAATCCAATATCTATTTTTGGAATTCATAACCATGTCAAACTACTATACTTACTATTATTCTTTTACTATTAAAAATAGTATTTACTATTAGTCTTTTATTCTTAGTCTTTTAAATCCATGTACTAAATTAAATATATTATTATTATTAACTGCAACATTCCACCAATCTTAACACCATATTCTACAACAATTCCAGATAAATAGAAATTAGCTATTTGGATATCCCCATGGTGTGAGGTTGACTGAACTGTCCTGGTTGGTAGAAACTGAGGATAAGCAAGCAGAGTACAACCATCAGGGAAGACCAATGCCTGGGTAGGATAGCATTCAAATAGTGTCTTAAAGGAAAGATAGACAAACAAAAAACAAAAAACAAAACAGAGATCATAGAGAATGAACCAAAGACATTCAAGAGTAGGGGTCTAAAAAGGAGAAGAACTAGCAAGGTGCAGGCAGATTGCCAAGAGCCTTGACTTCCAGACTAAAGAGTTTGGACATTTTTATGGGAGCAGAAGGAAGTCACTGGCAGGTTTTGTAAAAGGTAGTGACACAATTGGAATTATACTTCAGGAAGATGAATCTGGCTGCAGTGTGTAGGAGCTACTGGAGAGATAGAAAGAGACAGAGATTAGAAAGAAGCAGCTCATTAGGACACCAATGCAATGGTCCAGGAGAGGAAAATCAATGCATCCGATTATTGTATTACAGAAATATATTGTATTATTCAGTTGGAGCATTTACCTTTTCCATCAAATTTTACTCTAAATGGTGACTTTGGGTCATTTTCAAAACTCAAACTTGTCCTTAAAAGACATGGGCTTTTTCCCCTTCAAGCTCTGAGACAATTTCAAAAAAGTTTCAAAAATGTTTTGTGAAATAACATCACTGCTGGTATAAATGTACAGCCTACCTAAGGAATATCTTGGGATATGTTCTGTTTTTAATTTTTGTATTTTTTTCTCTTTTAATCAGTCACTGTATAACATCATCTCATGCCAAAAACAAATTTCAATTACCATAAGGGAGAAGAAAGTCTCATTTCTTATGTGTGACTCTAAGGGAATATATACTTGTTAATCCATATGTTTATTCAATAGGTGAGCCTCTTCAAATGCAGACTGGTCTTGGGGAATTGGTTTTAGTTTTTTAATCAGTATCTGTCAGAGCTGAGTCTACAAGGATGAGTAGGTATTCCCTAACTGCAAACTGGCTTCGACAGATTGTAGACATATGTTGCTTTTTCTTGCCCTCCATTTCTCCCCACATCTTCTGGAAACAACATCTATTTCTCTTCTTTCATCTAGGTGTGTTCCTCCTGTCTCACAATGCTGCCCTGGCCTAGGAATGGTCCCTTGCTTGAGGCCTGACAATTGGTGTCCTTTCCTGAGAGTTGTGTATATTAAGGTGAATTTTCTCAGCCTCAAAACTGTAAGCTTGTAAACTAATAAATTCCCATTGTTAAACGTGAACACATTTTATGTATTTGCTTGAGCAGCTTTGGCTGACTAGAATACCTTTCTTCTTGGACAATGACATCAAAACCCACAGATTCAACAACCATCTCTAAGCTATTGATTCTATTTTTTTTTTTTTTAAGATTTATGTATTTATTTATTTCTCTCCCCTTTTCCCCTGCCCTGGTTGTCTGTTCTCTGTGTCTTTTTGCTGTGTCTTCTTCTTTGTCCACCTCTGTTGTTGTCAGCAGCATGGGAATCTGTGTTTCTTTTTGTTGCGTCCTCTTGCTGTGTCAGCTCTCCATGTGGGCAGTGCCATTCTTAGGCAGGCTGCACTTTCTTTCACGCTGGATGGCTCTCCTTATGGGGCGCACTCCTTGCGTGTGGGGCTCCCCTACACGGGGGACACCTCTGCGTGGCATGGCACTCCTTGTGTGCATCAGCACTGCTCATGGGCCAGTTCCACAGGGGTCAAGGAGGCCCGGGGTTTGAACTGCGGACCTCCCATGTGATAGACGGACACCCTAACCACTGGGCCAAGTCTGCTTCCCTAAGCTATTGATTCTAAATCAGATGTCCCACAGGCATCTCAAACCCAAAGGGTCTACAGTTAAGTTGTTTTTGACACCAAGTCTGCTCTTCCCTACTATATTCTGCATCTCCTCTAGTAGACCCATCACTCACTCTAAAGTCCTAACCATATTCTCAAGAATCATCATTAGATTCTACCCCTTCATTTCGTCTCCCCCTTCACATTCTTCAACCACCATGTCATACAAATTTTACTTTCTAAGTATCCTTTATATCAATCCCCTATTCTCTACCTTAATATGTCCAACCTCTTCTATCATTTATACTAGTCTGGGATATTAATATTACTTCCCAGTAAGCAATCTTGCCTCCAGTTCTATCCCTCTCTAACACATGCTCCACATCATTGCCAAATGATCTTCCTACAGAGCATATCTAATCATGTCACTTCTCTTCTTTACATGCTTCGTAAAGTGCCCATCACTTTCAGGATAAAGTTTTAACTCCTGAGAGCAGATGTGGCTCAAGAGTTACATCTCCCATATGGGAGGTCGTGGGTTCAGTTTCCAGTGCCTCCTGAAAAAACAAAAATAGGACAAATGGAAAAGCCGACTCAGGGAGGCCAATGTGGCTCAGCAGTTGAATGCATGCTTCCCACATATGAGATCTCATGTTCAATCCCCGGCCCCCAGTGACCCCCCCCCCCAAAAAAAAAGTTTTAACTCCTGAATTCAGTATACACAGTAGGGCATTGTAGTTACAGGAAACAAAACCAAACAATAAAAAAATGAAAACATGGTTTCTGCCTGAAAGAGCTTCTACTTCTGCTTATGAGCAATAGGTTTAAAGTTCTTTGGAGAAAATGATTAAGTAACATATATTTGTTATAAGACAAATGCCATTATTCAGACTTTCTTCACCCTTTCTAATTCTACAGGAAAACAACATCAAACAGATAATCCAAGAGGCCCCAACCAGGTTATTTGCCTATTCTTACCACTCTTACTTTTAGCCATTTTGTTTGAACTTTGATGTGGCTCTACTGAAAAAGATTAAAGGAGGATTCATCCCAATGAGTGACCTTTCACATTTTTTGCAGTTACTGATTGATATTAGCACTTAATGGGACTCGATCATAGTAGCTCTCTACCCCCTAGACCTCCATGGAGAATGCTTTGCCTGCTTCCATCCACTTAGGTTCACCTCTGGGTCAAATAACCGTCCTGTGTTTCCTAAGCACAAAATAAAGGATGCTTTGTATCGCCTGGTTTCTAATAACATGCCACAGGCTTTCATGCAACCTTACAGGGTTATAGTATCTAAGTGTTTCTGTGCATGCTTCCTGTCTACTCCTACAATAAAGGGTTCATTAGGTTTGCTTTTTGTGTATGGCTTGATTTTGAATAAGAACAGCTGCTCATTTTCAAATAGAGAAAGAACTAGAAATTATATCAGAGGGAACAATCCTTCACCTGATGACCTAATGGATGTTTTTTCCTTCTAATTTCCATGAGTCTAGACACATCTTTTGTGGGGAGAAAATGCTTGCTGTTAATTTGACAGCTGGAAATTTTTGCTCTGATTCACCTGGACTTTCATCACTGATTTCAGCTTGTGAGGGTGGGGGCTTGTCTCAGAGAAACTATCTTTCAAGGCTGAATAATAATGGTTTGGTGACTCACAACACAGGAAGGTGTGCATTAAGCAGATTATTGAAGCAGAAAAAAAATGTTATTTAATATATTTCCTTACTCCTACTGGAGTATTACCTGGAAAAGGGCTTCATGGGTGCTAGTAAAATTGTGTTTCTTTATCTGGGTGCTTGTTACTCCATGTGCTTAATTTGGATAAATTCATTGAGTTGTACATGTAGGATTTGTGCAATTTTCTGTTTGAATGCTATTCTTCAATAAAAAGTAAAAATTGCAACATACCTTCCCTACCCCAGGATAAATATAAACACATGCATGCACATGCACACACACACACACATATGCTTCCTATACACACAAAGGAGCAATTTTTCTAAATGCATCTTTCTCTTCTATTGGACTATAAATCCTCTTCCCTCTTACCTACACTCTAAATTCCTTGAGGGTAGGGCAAATGTCTTATTTAATTTGTACTCTCTATTGGGACTAGCACACAGAAAATATTTAAATATATGCTGAACAAATAAGTGACTGAAAGAATGAATAAATGACAAAATTAAAGAAATTAGAAATAGGTTTTAAATGGCTCAGAATAGAGTTATAGTAAATTAGTATTCTTTACATACAATACAATTATGTTTATGACTGTCTTAGATATTGGCCAGGCTATACAGGCAGTTTGAACCTCATCATTCTGGTAAGAATTAAAAATAATGTTTGATCAACCAAACTAGAATATTCTTCAATATTACCACATAAATAGAAGGAACAGTAAGTCCTCTCTTATTTATTGCCTTTGTATAAAGAGTGTAGTAACTACAGTACCATGGAGTAGGAAGGGCTGGACGTGGGAGTGGGTGACACAGCAGAGAACAGGGGCCTGACCAGACTAGTATAGTTTAGTTTAGTTTGTTTTTAAGTCTTTTTCTTTTCTTTTTAAAATAAATTTTCAAAATGTATTTATTTTTCATAGGTAATCACTAAAATATTACAGTTTTTGGTTTGTAAATTGGGGCCACAATTGTCACACATTTAAATTGGCACTGCCTCTTTCTTTAATCTTGTCTGCTTACTTTCTAATTATATTGCATTTGCATTAAAGTCATACGGAGTATGTTCCATCACTGGACATTTATTTTGTTTATTTATTTTATTTATTTATTTGTTTTTATTTTTTTTATTAAAGTGTCTTTTTTTTAAGACACATAGATCACAAAAAATGTTACATTAAAAAATATAAGAGGGTTCCCACATACCCCACCCCTCACTCTCCCACATTAACTTTCATCAGTGTAGCACAGTCATTGCATTTGGTGAATACATTTTGGAGCACTACTGCACTGCAGTGGATTATTGCAATTTATAGGTATTCTACTGTAGAACTATTGTGACTAGTAATGGAAGAAACTGTAGCATTGATCTGGAGAAAGTGGCCATGGTAGTTGCTGAGGGCAGGGAGAGAAGAAGAGATGAGATGTGGGGGCATTTTCAGTACTTGGAGTTGTCCTAAATGATATTGCCGGGACAGATGTAGGACATTATATATCCTGCTGTAACCCACCGAATGTACTAAGGGAGAGTGTAAACTACAGTGAAAACTAAGTCTTTTTCTTGAAAAAATATTTCCATGCTCAGACTTATGAAGAGCAAATAGAACAAGTAGAATGTTTTAAAATGTTTCTAGGGAAGTGGATGTGGCTCAAGCAATTGGGCTCCCATCACCATATGAAGGGTTCTGGGTTCTATTTCCAGGGCCTCCTGGTGAAAAGCGAGCTGGCCCATGCAAATAAATTAAATCTTTTAAAAAAATGTTTCTAGTTAATGACCTTTACTATTGTTTTTATATTTTATTAGGTTTTAAAATTTCCTCTGGAATCACAGATATTATGCCATGATTTGAGAAGCAAGGGTAGGGGGAAATACATTAGTTGTCTATTACCGTGAAACAGATTAACCCAAAATGTAAGTGTTTTAAATCAATAATAAACATTTCATTTCTGCCATAGTTTTCTCAAATACTCTTTCTACAAACTCCTTGATACACTGGATAAATATAACAAATATTCCTTAAAATTATAGATGAACTTGTTAAAAAAAAAAAAAAAGAAATAGCCAATGAAAGGAAGAAATGATATCCAAGGCAAAGTGGGTGTGTAAGCTGGAACTCTAACTGGATAAAACTTTTTTGATTTTGTTAGTCACAGGTTTTAATGCCTGGGAAGTTAGAATTGAAATTCTTTCATCAGTCTCAGATCTTCAAAGGTCTGTGTAATAAGTAGAATACTGTCCTCCCCTGCCCCAAAAGTGCCCATGTCTTAATCCCCAGAAACCGAATATATTATCTTCGATGGGAAAGGGGAACTAAGTTTGCAGATGATATTAAGATTGGAAATCAGCTGACCTTGAAATAGTGAGATTACCCTGGTTCTATGGGAGGACCCAATATCATCATAGGGGTCCTTAACAGTGGAAAAGGAAGGTTGAAGTGGAGGTCAGAATCACATGATATTAGGACTCAACCCACCACTGCTGGCTTTGAAGATGGAAGAGAGCTAGTAGTGGAGGAATGTGGGCAGCCTCTGGAGGCTGGAAAAGGCAAGAATAGATTCTCCCATAGAGCCTCTAGAAGGAATGCAACCCTGATTTGAGCCTAGTATAGACTTCTAACCTATAGAACTGTATGATAATAAGTTTGTGTTGTTTTAAGCCACCCAATTTGTGGTAATTTGTTACAGCAGCAATAGAAAACTAATACGGATTTCATTCTCCATAAAATATTGGACTAGAAAAACTGTTCATTAGCATTAGAAAGAACGAGAATATTATCTAACTCTCCCAAGGCTCTAGGTAAAAAAAAATCTCCTCTGAGAGTTCATTACCATGACCCTGAACTTTACTAATTGCAAGGTCTGGGACTCCCAAGATGAGAAATTATCACAATAATTGCTCCCAGGGAGAAGCTGCTGTAAAATGCAAAATCCCCTCTGAAAAAACCCAACCTCAGCCCTGGCCACACAGTATTTTCACAGATGAAGTTCTGATAAAACCCTGCCCAAAATGAAGATCCTAATTAAAATAAATCAAAAAAGAAAGGAGAAAACAATCCAGCATAAACCAGATTGAGCAGGCACACAAACAGCAAATTCAATACTCCAAGAGAATCATATAATGGAAAATCTGTTTAAAATGATTGCCAAGATACAAGAAAGAGCAGAATCATGCCACAAGATAGTGACAGAAAAGAGTAAGCAGATTTGATCCAAAACAAAACAGGAATTCCAGAACTGAAAAAATGTAGCCTTGGAAATGAAAAATTCTATGGATAGATTGAAAAGCATATTTGATAGAATTAAAAAGAGAATTATCTCACTAAAAGATAAATCTGAAGACATTATCCAGAATGCAGCCTAGAAAGGGGGAAAAAATGATAGGAAATATGACAGTGATTAAGAGACAGAGAAGATAGAATGAGAAGATGTAAAACATACGTAATACTAGTTCCCAAAGGAGAGAATAGAGTGAATGGGAGAGAGGAAATATTCAGAGAGATATTGTATATATCTTAAAACCAATAGCCATGCAAAGTAAGTGCTGATGAAGAAAGAATGTGAGATGGTTTTTAAATACCGGTCTCTTGATTCCCATTTCTAGCATCATTAAAGTAAATAATAATACCATTCATTGAATGATTATTGCCATTCTTTTCTATATTGCATACTGTAGTTTGTCCCTTGTCAAAGTACATTTTCCCATACTTTAAAACATGATACTTATAAAAATATAAAAGGAATGTGGGTCAAACATTTTATGCAACCCATTAATTAATGAAGGAAACTGTAAGATGGCAAAACTTATTCAAAGGGCATTTTTAAAATGTCATCATAAAACTGGTTTACATCCTACAGGGCAATAAATGATAACCTTTAGGTGACATTCTCAACACTTGCATTCCTTTGGGACAAAATTTGCTTAAATTGCTATTAGACAAAAATCAGTGGTATTGTTGTTAGATGTGGGGGTGAGACAATTGGGACATGGAGACCAGTGATTGCAGGCAAGGATTTATTGGGAAGCTCTCCGAATGGAGGGGATCTGAAGAATAAACCTCAGCCCCCTCGCCAGCAAGGAGGGAGTCTGAAGAGAGACTTCAGCCTGGTCCTGGCAGAGGCAGTTATGAATTTATATAGTACTTCTATAGGCAGGAACATGCTTAGTTAGTGGGAGTGGGTCTGGGCTTAAGTAAGACCCGTGGACTTAAGGGATGGCTAGGGGGCAGTGGGCTAGGGACAGTGAATTCTAGGGATGCGGGAGGGGTTGGTAGTGTGGTGTGGCTTCTTTGTCTGTTCTTGTGAAGAAATGAACTGTATCTGGACATGTAGGCCCAGGATGGGAACTGTCTAAGTCACCGAGATGTGGGTTCTTCTGAGTAAGCAGTTGGGTTGGTCACCCTTTCACAATGGGGTAGGTTTAATAATAAACTTGCCGCTTCTGCAAGTTGTGGCTGTTGTGGGGGCTAGGGATGGGTCAGTTATCAGTTTTTTACAGGTTAATCTCTACATTTCCAGAGATAACACAATTCCTAATCTGTAGTAAATAAACAGTTAAATAAAAGGTTTTCACCCCAAAGAATTAGGCAACTATATCCAGTCCTATTCAAGTAAGTTAGACAATGACCAGCACTGCACTGAAAGGGTAACCAGTAACAGCAGTCCATTTTGTCTGTTTCCAAGGTTTGGATAATTTTCTTAAATCATCATCATGTTAGGAAAATTCCTAATAAACTCCTTTTAAACATTGCCAATCACCTAACTGAACTCTTCATTGTGCTTCTTGTACCCTCATTTGGTAGTAGGAAATAATATGATTGGATTATTTAAATAAAATTGATAAGACTAATATATGATAGGTTACTTGCCTTCTATGATAAATATTAATATCATTGCCTAAACCCCAATACAGGGTGCCAACAATCACTACACCTTCCCTATACACATTCAACCCTGTCTCCCTATTGCTGGCAGAGGGATCTGAAATGTAAATATGACTTTGTACTACTAGCTTCAAATCCTTCCTAGCTTCCCAAGACTCTGATGCACCTCTCCAGCCCCTTTTCTTATAATCATAAACCATCACCCTGAGTTTAGACTCCAGCCAAATTTATTTTCTCTCCATTTCTTGAAAAGTCACACTTCAATTTGCCTTTAGTCCTCTCTATGGTTAGCCTAATGTGTCAGCTTGGCCAGGTAGTGATGCCCAGTTGTTTGGTCAAGCAAGCACTGGGCTAATTGTAATACAAGGGCATTTCATGGGTATTAATCATCAGTAAGTTGATTGCATAGAGGGCTGGTTACATCTACATCTACCGTCAACTAAGATTGCTATCAGCAATGACTGAGGTCTCATCCAATCAGCTGAAGGCTTTAAAAGGGAAAGTGATCTCAGCAATCAGTGGGAGAAGTCCAATCTCTACTTCAGACAGCCTGGGAACTCATCAAGGACCTTCATCGGAGCCCCTGGTTTGTTCCTTCCCTGTAGAATTTGGACTTGTGCATTCCCATGGTCGTGTGAGACAATTTTGTAAAATCTCATACTATTTACAGATATCTCCTTTTTGGTTCTGTTTCCCTAGAGAACCCTGACTAATACAGCTTCCAAATATTTTCCTAATCTAGAATACTTTCCTCCACCATCATCTCGCTATTTCTTACTTATGTACATGGTATTAGTTTTAAAGTTGTCTTACCCAGGTTTCCTAGACAAGAGAGTTGAAGGCAAGAAATCAGTGCTGATGATTTACAGAGCTGTGGGAGAGTATGTAATCCTAGGGCAGCAAGAGTGAGAAAAAAATGAGTGAAAGAAGAAAGGATGTGAAGCAATGTGAAATGTATTATCACATTGGCCATTGCTTCATGATGAAGTTGAAGAGATACCTCAGTTTGCCCAGAAGATACAGCTGCTGTGTATTGAGGACTTCACAGGATGACAGTACAGAGAAAGGGTTTCTCAGAATTGGAGGAACAAGGGGAATCTATGTGTCCTAGTCCTGTCTGTCTCTGGTTTTCCATTAGACAAAGCTCACCGATGAAGAGTTACCTCCCCCACTATCCTACGCTGCATCTTTTGGCTCATTCTGCCAGAAGTGTTTCATTTGGGTTCAGAAGGATGGGTGGAGGGAGCAGGGTATGATAGTTCTGGTCCTCTAAAAGCAAATATCAAGACCAGATTAGATGCCCAATGGGCTTATTGGGTGAAACTGAAAGAAAAAAATAGAAATGAGCTGGAGAAGGCAGAGAATGATAGAAGACCATGATGGACAAAGGGAAGAAAGTTCTAAGAAAATTTAATTCAAGCTGACGTGGAACCCTAGAACCAACTTTGTCCATGAAAGAAGTCCCAGGCCACACAGGAATTGGCCTTATTATTCCCTAACTTGCATAGTCATTGGTTGAGAGCAGGCTGGAAAAGAGAGTCTCAGCGCCAATGCAGCGGTGGAGTCACAGTGCAGAAGCTGGGGCCATTGGTCAGTTTTGCTCCTTTCAGCAGGTGCATTTTCATAGCTGCCACGAAGAGCTAAAATCTCTGGCTGAAGAGGCCAAGAGGCACTTCCGGGGCTATTGGGTGGTGCATCATGGTGCAGCATGATTCAGGGTAAGAGGCTGAGATAATCTGAGGTGACAAGTAAGATTTGTGCTTGGCTCAAAAGTCAAGGTAACTCCTCTAGGAAACCTTCATCCTGCCTTCCATCCTAGTTTGTACTCTGTGATTCCTCTACCAAATCACTATTATGCTTTATTATCCTTGTGTATTAGCAATCTTTCCTGATAGTGTAAATTCTACAAAGGCAGGGACCCTATCTGTTTTGCTTATAAACCTCAAAAGGGGCATATGAAAGAGAAATGAACCAATGAGAAGCAGAAGTCCTGATTTCTGCTACAGACACTTTAAAGACTAATGAATGATCCATCAACTTTCATATACCTAAAGTGCTCTGGGTTTAATATGAGTCACTTCTAGAGATTATGAGAGGAAAATTTATACAAGAAAGGGATTAGAACTTTTCCTGTATCCTCAGAATTTTGACATAAGATCCAGTGATGGGGGTCAATGTTTAATTAGTGCATTCACATTCTAAAGTCTACAAGCTTCCCCTCACACCTTCCAGGGCAGGTAAGGAGATGGCAAAACAGCTCTACCCCAACTCATTCCCACCACCCTGTCCATCCTACATAAGCAAATGAGAGTTCATTTAAAAAGGACTCTGTAGTGGAAGGCGGGTGCTATGGCTTTTCTTCTCTTCCCCATGGGGTAGGGGTTAATGAAGAAGAGCATTCCCCACTGCAAATTAAGGGGACTTCTAAAGAGAAGCATAATAGAGATTGTGGTGCCTGCAATAGTAAAGATAGCATAGTAACATGTCGGCTTAATCTGGGGCCACTAGGAGTGGGCAGGGATTTTGGGAGATAAGGATTTGTGTGTGGTCCCTTTGTTTGGAGGCAGTAATTCAACCTGGACTGTGTGTTTCCAGATGGCAGAATTCTGAAGGCAGGAGGCTGCCTGTGGTTGACTTTACCAACAGGGCCGGGGTAGAGGGCAGTATGGGCAGCTTGCACACTTGGTGTTGGGTGGGGTAGGATGCCGTGGAAGGGAAGCAGTTCTAAGCACCTTGAAGGAACCCCACTCAAGATGGCAGCCTCTTGAGTTAGGGAAGCCCATAGTAAGAGGCTGTGAGGTGTATTATTAAGCAAGGATGCAAAGCTGAGGGGGCATTGAAGAGGTCGGCTGAAAAGTGGATTACCCGAGTCAGGAAACGTGCAAAGGTCCCTGTGAGGCCTCAGAGCAACCCAGAATTCCCCCTGACTCTCCCCAAACCTTTGGTTGGTGGGTGCTTGGTAGGACAGTGCAGGCCAGGGTGAGGGCACCTGAGGGATCCATATCGAGGTACACATCTGCCACTCAGAGGATACACATCATAACAGCACAAGCCACATGAGACCTCTACCCTTAGCTCACCATCCTTCCTCCAGGGCCCCACAAATCCAAGAAGGAGTTACATCCAGAAGCAGCAGGATGAAATGTCGAGAGGAAGGGAAATAGCAAGGAAGAGCTGAGAAGAACACTTTGTCCCCTTCCTCACTGCAGGTGGCAGGTCTGTTTGGAGGACAAGGAGAGAAAAGTTTTTTCATTGGATAGAAGATTGAAATTTTTGTTTATTTTGGACTTGGAAGTGAATCTGAACTCCCCAAATGTGACTTATTCATGTAGTGAAAGTGACTGGAAAACATCCTACCAAGAAAACACTTAGAGTGAGGAAGGGAGATTCAGCAGAGCTTATTGGAGGGCAGTGGTTGGAGTAAAACAACAGGTTTCACCCACCCCTTTTGGAGGGTTTTAGGGAGAGGGGAGTAATGAGAGGAATACAACCTCTAAATAAATGAAACCACTACGCAAATCTCCATTCGGGTTTCCAGAAAATAACTTTTATTGCATTTAAAAAACAAACCCAAAATGTTATATATGCAGCAGTGCCTGTTTTCTGCAAGGACTTTCAGAATAGAAACTTTTAAGTTGTAGTGTTTTTATAAGGTGGTACAAGTTGTTTGTTCAGTTGCATTCACAGGTATCTTTTCAATGTGCCCAAGAGCAG
The DNA here is from genome assembly GCF_030445035.2 of Dasypus novemcinctus. Lineage (NCBI taxonomy): Eukaryota > Metazoa > Chordata > Mammalia > Cingulata > Dasypodidae > Dasypus > Dasypus novemcinctus. Next base: position 80,896,603 of record NC_080684.1, on the reverse strand, counting down.
CATTTCCAAATAGTCTAAATTTTGTGCAGTGTAAGCCCAACTCAAATTTACTTCAAACTCAAAGTAAAAACCAAACAAATGTTTTGGTATGCAAATATTAAATGAGTTACCCATCATTTAAGAGTAAAATTGACTGTAACTCCGTCTAGCACACAGCAGAGATCCTGTCCTCTACCCTCCCCCAGCCATTTGGGAAACATTTGGGAATTACCATTTTTGTAGCACCTTCGACTCTGAACTCCTATGTCTCTGAATTAGGTTAGTTTATGGATCACCTTCCCTTACTAAGGCATTGCCCTACCCTGCATGTGGAATAGCCACTTCCTTGATTTCCCTTGTATGTCTTGTCTCATAGAAGGAGTCTATATATGTAGTAAAGAGCTCCATAGCTCTCTGTTGCTTCTCACTCTTTTCCCCTAAGTTCTTTCTTTTCCAATATTGTCTTCCTTTAGCCTCCCCAAGAAATTAATATCCCTTTACCTTGCCCTTTAAAAATAATTTAGCCCACCATCTCCCACGTGCTCTGATGTTCTCTTTACCTAGACTTAATGAGTTCTATAAAGAATGGACCATTTTCTCCAAAATCTCATCCTTCAGCTACTCTAAGAATGGTCAGAAGCTTTGACATTTCAGCCTTGCTCTCTATTCTCCGCTTACTAGTCTCTGAATTTCTTCAGCTGAAGCAAAAGTTCCAACTCAGAGGCAACTGAAAAATAACGGAGGATTCACCCCCCTCTACTCCTTGCTTATTTTCCTGGAGAACTTGGTGAAAGGGCACCATGCCCTTTGTCGTGCCTTGGATGAGATTCAGGGAAATTTCGAAGGAGGAAGAGAATAATATACTTATTTCTCCACTAGATGAACTATGCTCTCCCTCCTTTGAAAGCAGATGCTGCTAAAGTCACTTTTGGTTTTAAATAACAAACTGTTGTCCTCTTCACTTCACATCTGTCATGTGAACTATTGCCAGAACACATTTAGTAAAGAAGTCCCCCCAACCATTAATTATGATACCAATATACCAGTTGTATTGCATTCCCATATAACCTGCACTTTTGGATTTCAGAGCTTCCCCAGGTTTAATTAATCGTCACATTTGCTAACAAAAAGCATTGCTTCTACCAGGCATGTTTAGGTTTCTAATCTGTTTCTTAAGGTCACCTTATTTTTCTTGAAAATGTACATTTATAATTTAACATTTCAGATCTTTCACATTCCCTATTAAGCAATTATTTTGATTACTTCATTATCTTTTTTTTTTCCCTAGACTATTTAGGTTGGTTTCTGCCTACCGCCAGCCCAGTGTAATTCCGACATTCTCTCACTCCCTTTATTAGCACAATTTGCATTAGCAAGGGATTAATTTTCATTCTAAAGACTGAAAACAATTTCATTATCTGATAAAAATTATCTTCTCATTTGCCATAAGAAGCAATTCTCCTCATTTATGGTCTCATTAAGCATTTCATCTACCCAATACATCTTCTCAATACTTCCTCTTTCTGGGAGTAATTATTCTTGTGGCTCAACTAACAATATCTTAGGCTAGGGATTCTGATTTTTGCCTTCTTCCCCTCCTTTTCTTTTCCTTTTCCCCTGCAGGAGCTGAATTATCTCCTCTGTGAACTTTTGATGAATTCCCTCTGTTCCTAAAACATTCGTTCAGGCCTTTGTAAGTTTTTCATTTCTGTAGTAAGTTTTCATTTCTGTTTCCCTTAATGAGTATATTAAGGGCTGGGGCCACACTTTATGGATCTTCACGTTTTCAGAGCCTGGAACTAGGCTTAGTATATAGCAGTGCTCAAAAAATATGTATTGAATAAACAAAGGACTAAATACATGCACACACTCATTTTTATTAGAATGTGGTTTTCATTTACTTGAAAATTTATTCTTTTCAAAATATAGGAAAGAAAAGGAAGCCAAAACAACTTGATAAGGAAATAGGACAGTTGGCCAGAATGAGGGCAAGCTGGAGAGATATATAGATCTGGAGGTAACTAAAAGAAACTAAACTAGCCTAGGATGAGCTAAGATATCCTTGGAACTACAGGAGTGAGCCGAGTGAGCAAAGCAAAAACTCAATGCAACATCTGGAATATTTGGAAATATCCTAAATGATCAGATGGCATGAGATCCAAGTCTTCTATGCAATCAAGATATTGAATCATGCCTATTTCCTCTCACCAAATCTCTAAAGGCTGAAAGATACTGCTGAAAAATTCCTCATTCTGAGCTCATGCCTCTTGATTTACATCTCAGTTTTCTTCATCTCTAGAGGAGGAAAAAAGGGTAATCAGAATACTTCATCATTTCACCATGAGCATATCAGAAATAAAAGGAATGCTGAAGGGTAATTCTGTGACATTGTGGTCGATCCCAAGATATTGCTAATATGCCTCTGCCTGCTGCTTGGAACTGGGCCCGATTTAAGGAAACAGAAGATCCCTAGCTGATTTTGATGTTAAGTTTGAAATGCTTTTAGACCTCTAAGTGGAGAGATCAAATAGGTAGGAGGCTAAAGGAGTCTGGAGATCGGGGAGCAGTCTAGGCTGGAGATAAAAATTTGGAGGATTTTGGTATATAAATAGTATTAATAGACACTGAACTAGATCTAGATAGGGGTTCATCTTGAGGAATTGTATAGAGAAGAGCAAAGATAATACATGCCAGGAAGGCAAGAGAATTTTTTTTTTGCCTAAAGCTTTGATCAGATAATCATTTAAACCAAGGTCAGCAAACTGAGGCCCATGGGTCAAATCTGGCCGGCCATCTGTTTTTTGTTTGGCCCTTGAGCTATGAATGGCTTTTAAATTTTTAAATGGTGGAAAATAGACAAATATCTAATGGTGCCTAAAAATTATATGAAATTCAAATTGATGCATAAGTTCTTTTTGTTCTTAAAATATGCAGATATGACAACTCTTATCATTTCATAGCTTATGACAGTCTAAAAGTCAAAAGCCTTTCCCATGATTTCTATGAATTCTTGAAGATTTACATGGAACTGTATGTAGGACATACACTGTCTATTTTTCACTCATTTTACCCCATTAGTAGTTTCTAAACACACACTCATATTTTACACCTATCATTTTGTGCGTTTAGTAATTTTATGTAACATTTGAGGGATCACTCTACAACCTACCATCTCATTCAGTTGGCTATCCAATATACTCTCCTTCCTCTTTGTAGTCTCTTATTCTTCTATTTCCAAAGCAAATGCATTCCTGTCTTTGTAGGATGACCAGCTGTCCCAGTTTGCCTCGAATTATCTTGGTTTGGGTGTTAGCACTGAAAGTCCTGCATCCTAAGAAATACCTCAGTTCTGGGAAAACTGGGAACATTGGTGTGGTGGATTGAATTGTGTACCCCAATTTGGACATGTTGTCTTGAAATGTATTCTAGGGGGTGTGGATGCTTTGTAAATAGGATCTCTTCAAGATGTTACTTCACTTAAGGTATAGTCAAACTGAATCAGGTAAGGTTCTAATCCAGGTTACTAGAGTCCTTTATAGTCAGAGTGAAAGTCAGACAGGGAGAAGTCATGAGAGCAGCCAAAACTCAACAGAACCCAATGTTGGGTTCTCCAATGTTTCTGATGAGATGTCAGCCTTAGTTCTTATCATTATCCCTTTCCTTAGAACTTTATAATGTGTCTTTTTCCTCTGACTGATTCTAAGATTTTTTTACCCCTATCTTTGGTTTTCAGAAGTCTGATTATGAATTTATCTGAGTATGTTTTCTTTTTATTTATCCTGTTTGTGGTTTGCTAAATTTCCTAAATCTGTGTGTTAATGTTTTTAATCAAATTTGGAAATAATTTGGCCATCATTATTTTTTAAATGTTTGCTCGAATCTCTCTTTCCATCCTTTCTGGGACTTCAGTTTCACATATGTTAGAATACTTGCTGGGAAGCGGACTTGGTCCAGTGGTTAGGGAATCCATCTACCACATGGGAGGTCCGCGGTTCAAACCCTGGGCCTCCTTGACCCATGTGGAGCTGGCCCATGCGCAGTGCTGATGCGCGCAAGGAGTGCCATGCTGTGCAGGGGAGCCCCACACGCAAGGAGTGCGCCCCGTAAGGAGAGTCGCCCAGCACGAAAGAAAGTGCAGCCTGCCTAAGAATGGCACCACCCACATGGAGAGCTGACACAACAAGATGATGCAACAAAGGGAAACACAGATTCCTGACAACAACAGAAATGGACAAAGAAGAAGACGTAGCAAATGGACACAAACAGACAACCGGAGCGGGAGAGAGGGGGAGAGAAATAAATAAATAAATCTTTAAAAAAAAAAAAAGAATACTTGTTATTGTCACTTAGGCTATTGCAGTTCTGCAAATATTTTAATCATTTTTCTCTCTGTTTCAGTTGGATAATTTCTATTGATCTGTCCTCAAGTTAACTGATTTTTCTAAGTGCTTAATTTGCTATGCCCATTCAATGATTTTTTTTCAAAATTTCAGATATTATATTTTTAGTTCTAGGATTTCCATTTGGTCTTTTTTCTAGTTTCCATATCTCTCCTGATAGTCCCCATCTCTTTACCTGGTATACCAATATTTTCCAGTTGATTCTTTTACATGCATGTAATAGTTATTTTCAAGTCTTTGTCCATTAATTCTAATACCTGGAACTTATGTGAATCTGCTTGTTTTGATTTTTTCCCCCTTATTTCTGGCTCACATTTTCCTGCTTCTTTGCATATATAGTGATTTTTTATTCTATGTTGTACATTGTGGTCAATATGTTGTGGATGACATGAAGAGTGTTGAGTTTTGTTACAGCAGACAATTAAGTTACTGATAAAGCACCTTGATCTTGTGGAAGATTTAGAGACTGGGATTAATTCATTATGTTTTGGGCTTAGGCCTTGGGTATAGTCCTTACTCCTGAGTCATCATCCTTATTATTAAGGTGTGACCCTTCTAGGGTTACAATAAAAAGCACACAGAATTTAGCAAGCACTTTTCCTCTGCTGGACTTGAACTCCAAAATTTGAGTTTCCAGCCCCAAGTGTCTGCTGAAAGCTCTGCTTAGCTCCTGTGGCCACAGCTGTTGCTTTCTGTTGCTTTCCAGGTTCCCTGGAGTCTCATCATGTGCAGGTGCAGTTTGGGAGTCGGCCAACAATTTGAGGGAAATTTATACGCAGATTTTGTGGACAGCCCAATTTGTGGCTCCCTCTTTTCTGGAACAGCCTATTTCAATTTCTAGCTGCTCTGACAGTCTCACACTGACTTCGGAATTCCCAGTCCTTCAAGACAGACTCTTCCTGTTTGAGCACCATCTCTCACATACCCTGCAAGGTGAGCCATGCCCTCAGGGAGAAAGCTGTTCAAATGTGGATCTGACCCCAGTTTGTTTCCCTAGCTTCAAGGCTCATGTCCCCTCCAGTCTCTGCCTATTTTTGGTCATTCTCCAAGAGCCTCAAACAGTTATTTTAATTCCAATTTTATGCTTGCAATATATTTTGATATAGAATTTGTAATTGTCATTGGCCAATGGTAGTTCAGTAAAAACTACTCCTCTTATTACTTAAAAAACAATCAAACAAACGTTGGCCTTTAGAAGATCTTTCTAGGCAGAACCGGGAGTGTAAGAGATAATATAAGAATGTAAAAATAATAAAAACTACCTGTTTTGAGTATTTAATATGTGCCAGACAGTGCTATAGGTGTGTTATCTATCTCTAATTTAGAGATGAAGAAATTGAAGTACAGAGAGATTGATGTGGGCTATGGGTGGGAGGCTCTTTGTCTCTTCAGAGATAACCTAAGCTGTTTGACTTGTGGGTATGGAACGGTAAGAGGCTGCAGTCCTGCCTTTAGTGACAATGGCAACGACTCCAGTCCCAGGAAACAGTTTAACAATGCAAGGTTTATAAACTTTAAGTATTTAGGGGAAATGCAAACCAAATATGCTAAAAGCTTATCTAGAATGTCTGGAGTCCATATTAAAAGCTTACCTAAGATGTGGAAGATATATATGCTAATTCAAGCCTATTGAAAACTGAAACAAAGGGATCATTTGGCCTTTCCTCTCTGTATAAAAGAAATTTGAAAATCTTGTCCGGGGCTCAGGATTGAAACAGAAAGCTCCCGAGTCCCGGCGGCTGTCAATAAACCATTTTCCCTTCTCAAAATCATTCCTGAGTCCTGGCCTCTCTATACACAAATAATTGAACCTCTCTCAAATTCTGCAACAAGATTAAGAAACTTGCCCAAGTTCATGCAAGTAGTAAATGGGAAAGCCAGGACGCTAACTCAGACTGTCTGATGATAGAACCAGCTCTCTTAACCACTGCACTATGCTGTTGTTATTCTAGTGTAGGATGACTTCCCCTCAATAGAGATTGGTAAAAGGGAATTTACACTTATAGTAGATAATTGGACTGAATAATCTTTAAGATTCCATTAAGCCTATAAACCTATGATCTTAATAAATTATAAACCCAAATCAGCTAAAGTATTAATTTTCATCTCAGAAAAATTATTTTTTCTCAAGGAGAAATCCAGAAAATGCATACATTAAATAGTATTTCCATGCATACTAAGCTACTGTAGAATTGCTTCTCTTTTCTCTACTTTAAATTTTGACTTCTAGCATCTCATACAGAATTATATATTTGTGGCTGTGCAAGCTGTATATTGTGTTCATTCTGAATGTAGTGTCAAGGTTGATAAAGCAACTTACTTCAAGCAGGTCAAAGTATCAGCCTTTGAAGTTTTGGAAAGTAGCCTATTTTGGTTTTTCAATGCCACCTTAAATATATTTGAAAAATATTTTCGACAAGTGACATTGCTCTAAGGAAATAAAAAACCCAAGATGAAGTATTTCTCCTCATACAAAAATAAGACTGTTTTTAAGATCAATAAAAATAGTCCTTTCCTTTATCTCTCTCTTGAAAATACCTTCCCAAATAGTTTTAAGCTAATTTATCAGAAAATCGATACTGTTTTGCGAAAATAAAATAAATTTAAAATTCTTGAAAGAATAGCCTACAATCTTTGAAATAGTCTAAGAAATATTTGCTGTAGGCATTTTAAAATTTTAATTAAAAATTTAAATTTTTTTAATTTTAAAAACTGTCAAGCACCCAGTTCATAAGACCCGTGGGAAAACTGTTTTTCGGTATCAGTAACACTGTTGATGTTGTGTTGTACTGTATTGCTCATTAACACAAGAGCACTCACCAAATCTATGGCTGATCCCTAGGGAGTGTAAAGGATGTAATAACCTCTCTTAAAAAATACTAACTCCTGGCTCTGTCTTGCTCACTTGCCTTTATTTTTTTCCTTGCCTAATCTTTCTTATCTAGTTTTAATTAATTGTATCTTTGTTTAAATGAATATTGGTAAGCTACCTTAAGTTCTTTATTTGAGCAAGTCTCAATGTAAATAACCAAATGGTCTAGATTTGACTAGCATAGTTGTGTTAAAAAGAACCACTGAACAATAAATGAAGAATAGAGAGGGAAATGAGAACCTGAAAAATATTCACAAACTATATTAAAAGAGTTAATAGCCTTCATATTGTGATATCTTGGAAACTACCAAGGAAAAGATGAACATACGAGCAAAAATTGGGCAAAGGTCCTGAAAAGGCATGGAAATAGAAAAACTGCAGCAGACAAATAAATAATTCAACCTCAGTAACAGGCCATCAAAAAGTCAAAATTTTTACTTCAGTAAGAAAATAAAAAGGGAGATAAGTTCATTTGTTTGATTGCAATCCATCCAGTTTGGGCTCTAACTTCAAGAAGGGAGGCGGACATGCAAATAAGTGTATGTGATAAACAGTGAGCATACAAGAGCATGTGTATTACATGCAAGCACCAGGGAGGAAGCGCAAGAGGGGATGCTTGGACCGAGTCTGGAAGGATGAACTGGGATCATTAGATGTGAATTTTTTGATGAAAGGTACTGCCTAATTGGCAAACTTTATTTGCATAGTTTCTGGCATGTAGTGGGCACTTTGCACAATATTTTCTAAATAAAAAAGAGAAGGGCATTTTTATCAAGAAGTAAAGGTACAGAGTACTGAATACAATTTATCAAATGAAAAAAAATGCATGTGTGAATGAATGGACTAAGTAGTTCAGGGGAATATTAATATATCTATGGAAGAAAGATCAAATGACTAGCCTCCAAAGGTCAAAAGTAAGGATTTGATCTTTTTTTTTTTTAACCTCTTGTGGACCATTACCATATATTATACTTTATTATTAGCAAAGAGAACACTCTGGACAATTTTTTTTTATCTAATCACATCCTGATTATTCTAAAGACATTTCAGTCAAACCACCAGATCCAAACACTCCCAACTTGGGCATTTTCCTGGGCGCTAAGCTCTGAAAAGGGTCATCTTTGCTATAACCTGAGGCATCTAGACAGTTGCTTCAAGCCTCAATTCCTGTTGTCAGTGTGAATATTCCTTTCCCTGGCTATTAGGAAAGATAATTAGATATGTTACAGGAAATATATTAAAATGTCAACATTGTTGTTTCATAGCAGTGGACTTCAGGGTAACTTTTATTTTCTACTTGTACCTTTTTAGTACTTTACAAATTCTCTACAACAGTTCTGAAGTGCTTTTATAATGATGAGAAAGAAATCAGTTCAAGAAATTCTTGAGACTCTTGTGGGGAAGAACTGAATTTTGAAAATTGTGATACTACTTAGAAATCTTCAAATTACTTAGAAATCTACTGAATTGTCACTTAATGGACAATTTAAAGGGATGGTCTGTGGTGATTTGACCTTGGGCCATTCTATTCCATTCTGAGCTATTAAATAGAAAAATGTATAAATGTTATCTTAATTATGAAACAGAACCAACATTGATATATTTGCAATTAATTTTGTGTTGCCTCCAAAGCTCTAGTAAAAGTGTTTTACTTGTTGCAATTAAATTTCTATGCCTCTTAACCCAGCTTTTTAAACTAATGAATTTAATTATGAAGAAAACTGTCATCACTAAAGACTTCTTCTTAATCATGCCGGTGTTTATGACAAAAAGCAGTCTGTTACCATGGAAATTGTAATGTCAAAGTTTTAACTAAGACTCTAACGAAGTGTAAAGCAGGAGTAGGAAATGAGTTTTCCCAAAAAAGAAACTTCGTCCTTAATGTGTTTTTTTAAGATGTTGAAATTATGGACGGTAGATGTATTTTACAAGTGAACCCCATTTTGTATAGCAGGTAGTCATGTGAAAAGTTCCACATGTATCTAATTTGTAAAAATCAAAATAATTTAAAGTCTAACTGGGGAATTTATACTTGACAGGAATTACACAAACTCCATCTCAATTTAATAAAAACATTTATCAGGATTCCACTATCTTATATTGGCATACATAGTTTAACGTTAGCTTCAAAATGATTTTTATTTTTTTTATTTTTTATTTTTTTAAAAGATTTATTTATTTATTTAAATCCCCCCGGTTGTCTGTTCTCTGTGTCTATTTGCTGCATCTTGTTTCTTTGTCTGCTTCTGTTGTTGTCAGCGGCAGGGGAAGTGTGGGCGGCGCCATTCCTGGGCAGGCTGCACTTTCTTTCGCGCTGGGCGGCTCTCCTTACGGGTGCACTTCTTGAGCATGGGGCTCCCCTACGCGGGGGACACCCTTGCGTGGCACGGCACTCCTTGCGTGCATCAGCACTGCGCATGGGCCAGCTCCACACGGGTCAAGGAGGCCCGGAGTTTGAACCGCGAACCTCCCATGTGGTAGACGGACGCCCTAACCACTGGGCCAAGTCCGTTTCCCTCAAAATGATTTTTAGTTGTCATTAAAACCCAAAATAATGGAACTAGATGCTAGCTACTTAGTTACAGTTGTATAAAGAGAACAGAATCTTAACTTATATTTAATAGCTATTTACTTATAGCTGTGCCTATGAAACATACAATGTTTACCAGTCAACAAAATGAGGGAGGTAGGTAGTGTGTTTGTTTTTCATTTATGAAATATATCATGTATGCAAAAAAGTAGAGACCAATATAACAAGCACCAAGCTTAAGAAAGAAAAGTTTACAAATACAAATGAAACATTGTGGGTGTTCTTCCTAGACTGCACTTCCCCCTCCTCCATCCAGGAGAGGACCACAAGCCCAGATTTGGTGTTCACTGTTAACCTGCATTGAAGAAATATTTTTAGTATACATATATGCATCCATAAATACTATATTATATAATTTTCCCTATTTTTAAACTTTATATAAATGGTATCTTCCTATGTGTATCCTTCTGAAACACTTCCTTTTCTTTTCAACTTGTTTTTTTATCTTTTTTTTTAAAGACACATAGATCACACAAAATGTAACATTAAAAAAAATAAGAATTTCCCATGTATCAACTTGTTTTTGAAGTTAAGTCTAGGTTGATACATGCCTCTTTAGTTCACTCACTTACAGTAGTATTCTATGATTTATTCCTTTATAACTGCTGTATAATATTCCGTTGCATGAATTCACCATAATCTATTCATCTATTCTCCTAGTGAGGGATATTTGGGAGGTTCCTTTTTTTTCTCTTGCTCTTGTAATCAATGCATCAGTGAACATTTTGGTACTAGTCTCTGTGAGCACATGGGTCTGAATTTCTTTTGGAGATATACCATAAGCATTTAAAATATGAGAACATGGCACAGACTGTTGGGTCCACCATCTTCTACCCCCAACCCACAGTTAGGGTCTTGTCTAATTCTATGGACACATAGATAATATTTTTCTTTTTCCTCAGACTGAAGATTTCCTTATATTAACTTAAGTTTCCAGACTTTACGGACACCATGGAGGTTCCAAGATAATTCACTAACAGTGATGTACCCAGCTTCAAACTGAAGTGAACTCAAAAGAATGTGAGGCAGGATCCCCCCTTGTAACACCCTTGGGCTAAAGTTTAAAAATTGTGCTGTAAACATAGAACAATACAAATACTATTTGCCAAAGGCCACTATTAAGAGCCAAATAAGCTGGACACCATGAAGAGCTTTAGTTCTGGGAGGTAGAGATGGTTATATCCTGTCACTTAAATGGGATCAAGGAATTTGCATTATTTTGTCATTTTGTCTGGGAGGAGAAGGATAATGCAAACCAGAGGCAAACCCCAAGTTTCTAGTACTTTCCAGAATTGTACCGTTTTCTCCTCCTGTAATTCAGTGAAGGAGAACAAGTCAAATGGGGTGAGAAAGGTGTAAAGTGCCTACACATGAACAAGTGAATTGAGCCCTCTGCATTTAAGCCACTGAATAGCTGGCAGGTAGTCAATTTTGAAAAGTAATCGCTTAGAGATTGATGTGGAGAAAGACACAGGAAGCTCTGGAGTTTTATTACCTATCACTAGCTACTGGCACTGGCACCTCATTCCTCTATTTGTTCTCTCCCCTCCCTCTCTCTCTTTCTGTTTTTCTTCTCCCCCGTTTGGTTTGCCTCCCATCATTCTCTTACTATTAAAACAACTAGGAAACATTGCAGGTGTCTGCTATAAAAGCATTTTCAGATCATGGTTATTGCATGAAAAAAAAGCAACTGCAAATTGTGTAATTTTGTCTTTTAAAAAAACTGAAATATGTTTCTAGAAATAAGCACGTCTTTCATCCTGGTAGATTTTGAATTTTCTTTCTGTTTGTACTTCAGCCCAGTTCATCGCCATTTCCCTACTGCCTTACACAGAAAGTTTCAACCTCAACGTGTGAGTGTTATTCCTATTTTAGAGGAAATAGAGGGTTTCTGGGATGATTGTGTGAAATCTGGAAACTGTGAATGCAGGGTCTGGTGCAGTTTTCGGCAGCATTTCTATCAGTCAAAACAACACCAGAGAATAACAGTCTTTGTAAGTAACTGTAAAAGTGGAGAAAGAGTAAGAATGTGTGGAAAGCTTTCTATAGTAGTTGGAAGGGTTCTGTCTTCCCCAGAAGAAACGACGCAATTAGCACAGGTAACACTGATTTCTTGCGTGTCCATTCCAGTCCACAAGTCATTTTTAAAAATCTGATCCCTGGGCCAACAACAGGTATTCTGCTTTAACTGAGGCTCAGCTAAGTCTTTCTCTCCCTTGGCTTTCAAGTTTCTCAGAGAAGCAGAGTGGGTGCGAAGGCAGAGGAAGCCAAGCAGGCCTGGTGATGAAATCCTGGCTCTCCTTTTGACCAACTGTGATTATTAGGCACATAGTTAACTGCCTCAAGCTTCTGTTTCCACATCTATAAAATGGGGTAATGTTTTGTGCACCAGGGCCATAATTCTTATGAAGATGGAGGAAGATGATTCATTTGTGGTCTTTAGTAATACGGTGTCTGGCATGGTGGATTCAGCCAAGGGTGGTGCAGGTTGTGATGGAGGAGGGGAGGTGAGCTCTACCTTCCCCTCCTGTAGAGTCCCATAGTGCCATCTTGCCTGGGGAACAGTCATCCACCTGAATAGTTTGTGACAAAGAATGGAAAATGGGCATAAATATTCACCAGGAAACTAACCTGAAGCTGACATGACTGGCCTCAGTTATTAGTCATGCTGTATTTCCAGTCGTGTATTTAGCATGTAGGAAATCTGTGGTGCCTTTGCTGCCCCTGGAGGCTAAGCTTTGCATAATAAATTAAACTTCCCCTGTTGAGAAATGTAAAACCCTTCAATGCATTCGTTATTCTGGCAGAGAAATTTATAAATTCAGCTCCTGGATTTAGAGAACTTGGAAGCCCTCATAACATAAGAGTCATCACTATCCAAATGGCTTTTCTGCTTAGACCAAACTTTATTTCATTTTTTCTGAATGCTCTGGTCACATATTTTCTTCTTTTCTCTTTCTCATTCCCTGCAACATGGTTTCCTATTGATTTTCTTGCCCTTCATTTCTTCCCCTTCCATAGTATCCTACATATTTGTCTTTCCTGAAAGCCAGGCCATCATTAATTCTATTTATTCATTTATTCTGTCCATTCATTCAACATTTTTTGAATATTTATTTGTGCGAGGAACTCATCACTCCTTTCCTTAATCAAAATGGAACGCTATCATTTACTGAATCAAACCCAAATTTTTCATTCTAGTTCTGAGAGTTTGTTATTCCCCATCATGACTGTCACCTCTAGACAGTTGGAGGCAAATCCTTTGCACATACACTATATTCATTTTCATTTTCTTACCTCTGTTCTTCTATAGCAAATTTTCAACCCTCAAAATTCTTTTTATCATTAAAAGCCTTGCTTAAGACTCGATTCCTCTATGTCGTATTCTAGGACAATTCTACCTTAATTGTTCCCAGACTTTGGAACTTCATGGTTGTGTAAATTTTAAAAAATCAGGGGCCACATGAGGCTGTTACTTTTTTCTTTTATTATCAAGTAAGAGCATTTTTAAATGCTACTTAGCAGCTCCTATCACCATTACTTTATAAAAGAAAGACCATTTTTAACACCAGTAGCAAATAGAAATCCATAATATCAGAATAAAGGGCAACATGTTAAACATACTTAGCTTTAGAAAAATCCATTTTTATTGCCTTTATTTTTTTCATTTTACCATGAGTATCCATTCGTGGGCCAGCATGTGCAACACATTCATGTGTGGCATTGTTAGATAACAAAGAGAGTCAGAAATACATGGTTCTCTTCCAATTTGGCAGAGAAATGATACCCCTAGCACTCCAAATATTACTACATATCAGGCACTATGCTAAACAACTTATTACACAATGCCAATTAATTTGATGTACTCAAATTAATACATGAGATAGATATAATTCTACCAATTCTATAGATAATGAAATGAAGACCTAAAGAATTTAAGTTATTCCTGCAAAGTAGCAAAACTAAAGTGCTGAAGTTAATATTCAAATTCAGGTTTATATCATTCCAAAGCAAAAATTCTATGCAATGTTGCCTCTCAGAAGTATCAAATGTGAAAGGCCTATTTTGCTACGGATTCATTCTCAAGCTATATGGACAAACTGCCAAAGTTGAACTGACCACATATTGAGGTTTAATCCAGCATTTCTCAACTTTAGTACTATTGACCTTTGTTACTGGGGCTGTGCTGTGCATTGCAAGATGTTCAGTAGCATCACTGGTCTCTAACCACCAGATGTCAGTGGCTCACCATCACCATTGTGACAATGAAAAATATCTCCAGACATTGCCAAAGTCACCCCAAATTGAGAACCCCTGGCTTAATCCAGTTTTGCCCTATGGACATGTCTAAAGACAACCGAAACATAAATTACCATAAACATAAATACTTGCACCGTACATTACATATTTATGCATAGGTTTTCAAGATAGTTTTAGTAAGCAACAGCATTGTCAGTTAATGGAATATAATTTAAAACATTTCTCAAAACCCTAGTTTTTAAATAAATTTAGCTTGTGTAAGAAAATGATTTTATTTCAGTTTGTTTTAAGAGGACAGTTCCTAAAATGTGTTTCAAAGCAAGAAAAACAATAGCAATTAAATTCTTCATAAGGTTACCCTGTGAAGAATGTTCATGGAATAATTGACACTATCCAATTGAAAAGGCTTCCTCCTGATATGATACCACCATTAGCAAGATCAAAAAGTCTCTCAAGATTCAATATAGATGGCAGCGAGATATCAAATGGAACCTGAGAAAAAGTACAAAAGTGTTCATCACATTCATTGTTTAAAACTGTTGACTGGAGTAAAGTTCTCAAAATACCCAAATACCAATTCCATTTAATAATTTCATATGAAAGATATTTAACTGCTGCCCCAGATGAGACCCAAAGTTTCATATAGCTACACTGCTAAAATGCAACATCATTTCATTCTATATCCTATTAAGATTCATAGACTGGTCTATAAAACAGCAAATATTTCCAAAAATATTAACTATTTGTATTTATATAATCATTGTACATGGTTCTAAACATAGGGCTTTGACCCTATGCCTAATGAAATGCTTTTTTTCATAACAGATTGACCTACTGACAAATCTTCTCTCTCCTTCATTTTGAGTATGAGAGGGGAAGAATCAGTGAATGAAGTTTCGAGCTCACTGTCCTAAAGAGGTACCAGGTGACCGTGGCCTAGGATGTAGCCAACATCATCCTGAGCAGCACAAAAAGTAAAGACGCCTTTTGTGGTTCACAGCATTGGTTATTTGGTTGGGGAAAGGGCAGGGAGGAAAGAACAAAAATAAAGGAAAGGAAAGTTTGCTGGGGCCCCACTTCATGCCAATTAATAGATAAATACTTTGGAAGATGAATGAGCAAATGCTATTTAGATGGACCACAATGAATTAGATGCTTGTGGGCCTGAATCCTGGTGAGCAATTAGAGCACAAGTTTTATTAATTTCTTGTCTACTTGTTAAATGAGCCATCTAGGCCCTTTATTCTCAAGAAAGCATAATGAACCTAAAAGTGAAGGCTCGTTTCCATTTAACTTTTTCACTTTATTAGATATAAAAAATGACAAAAAGTATTCCAGTACTTTCTATGATTTCAAGCAATAAAGAAGCAGATGCATAAAAATTAATAGTGTACCCCCTTCTTCACTCAATCCTGACATAATCAGTGTTACCAAGTTTGAGGAGTATCTTTGAGGAGTATCTATTTCAATCTTCACACAAATGTGTATTCATGTGAGTTTTCTTTTCACCTTTCCATTTTGGCTTTTCAAAGGTAAATTGGGCTTTCACTATTTGCTTTTTCAATTAGCAATATGTAAGAAAAATCCCTCGATCAATTCAAAGAAGCAGAACAACTACATAGAAGTTAAGGGTGTGCATTCTGGAGTAAGACTGTCTTGTTCAAATTTAGACCTCACCACATACTAGCTATGAGAGGTTGGGTAAAATATTTCATCGGTTTGAGCTTTAATTTCCTCATTTATAAAACAGAAATCATAATAGTTCCTATATCATATTGTTGTTATAAGAATTGAATGAGTTTATACATACTTAGAAGAGTGCCTAGCCATGATAAGCATTAATAAAGTCTATGTAGAGTTACTATTGTTGAACATATCCCTTTTAACGGCTGCATAACAATTCATGGGATAGCTGTATCCTAATTTATTCAGTCATTCTCCATGGAGGTTGTTTCTGGTTTTTGTATATGTTAGTTTATCTATCTATCTATATATCTTTGGGTGCAGGTGCTTTTGTTTCTGTATTACCAGTTCCCCAAAGTGGTATGCATATTTACATTTTACATTTTCACAGTTATTGCCCATTTGTTTTCCAAATAGGTTGTGGCAATAAACACTTCAACTAGCAATGTGTGAGGATTTTCCCATACCCAAGGTAGCATATGATGGGATATTGCAAATCTGTTTTTTTTTTCCAATTTAATTACTATTTTTTTATTCAGAAAAAATAATGGGAGACATTTTGGCAAGCTATTATTAACTAATTAATATGTTGAAACTAGATCTATTTGCTATAATTATTTTGGTTACTTCTCATAGTTATTTAACTGCACAGACCACTCAGTCTATTATATGGTAATTAATCATCTCATATCCAACTCAATACCCTTAAGCGGATGATTTTCAGAGTAGTATACAAAGAAATAATAATATTAAAATATTTGTGTTTTCTTCGGTGCTAGATTTTTTTATTGTGGAATTCTTCCCATGTTAAAGATTGGAATGGTATAAGACAAAGGGACTAAGTCAGCATTACTTAACATTAGAGCTATCTTTATGACATAATTTATATACTAGTTACAGATAGAACATTTTGGTCTGTGACCCTTGTCATTGGACCTTTAGAAAAAAGTGGCCATTTGTCAAAGGATGAAGATTAACTGCTGAGTTTATTTATGGAGGCCACAAATGAAAGCTTTGGATTAGGAAGGCAAAAATAGAAATAGTTGTCACCGAGGAGTTACTAATCCTTGTTTGTCGACAGGAGAACACATCTTACCTAAAACATCAGGGCTCACTCTGGTGGGTGTTATTACTCCGCCCTTTCTAGACACTGCAGGCGTTTTACGTGCTTTGGTGAATAAGTCAAATGCTTCAAATTCCAGCTATTACTATCTTGCTATAGCACAGCCGGCTATATTTTCCTATTGCTGAACATATTTCTCTTAAGAAAACTTTTGATTGAAGTATAACATACAGGCAGAAAGAGTAAAGAAATCCTAAGTGTACACCTAGATAAATTTTTTTTTTTTTTGCAAATCATGTAATCATCGCCCAGGTCAAAAAAGAGAACACAATAAGCACCTGAGAAGTCCCCCTCGTGCTCCCCCTTAGTCACTACCCCCACCTCTCCAACAGAGTAACCACTATTTTGGTTTCTATATCAATAGTTTAGTTTGAGATGGAAGATAGATGATTGATAGATAGATAGACAGACAGACACATATATTACTGTATATGAATAGAATCATAAACATGTACTACTCTTTTGTGTATGTTTTTTTCCTCGATGCTATCTATGCTCCTGAGATTCATCTGTGCTGTTGAGTGTAGCAATGGTTTGTTCATTCTTATTGATCTCTAATTTCAATTGTATGAACATGTAACAATTTTATTTATTTTCCAGCTAATGAACATTTGGGCTATTTCAAATTTCTTGCTCTTATGAATATGGTACAATGAACATTTCTGTACATGTCCTTTGGTGCACATGTTACACTTCTGTTAGGTATACACCTAAAAATGGTATGACTGTACTAATTTTTAAGCTGATTCTACCAAACAGTTTTCTAAAGTGGTTGGACAATTTATATTCCCCCAGCAATGTATGAGGGTTTCATTTACTCTACATCATCTTCACAAACATCTGATAATTTCAATTTTTAATTTTAACTGTGAGGGTGTATGTATTGAGATAGATCTTTATGCTTTAAATGACATATCCTGAAAACTAATAATATTGAACATATGTTTATTGGACTGTGCTGAAGTTCAGGTCTTCTGTCCCATTTATATTGAACTGTACTTTCCTTACTGATATATATGTATATATATGAATTATTAATATATTCTAGTTACCAGTTCTTTGTTGAATATATGTAGAATATTATAAATGTTTTCTATCACTCTGTGACTTACCATTTCTCTCTCTTAAAGGTATCTTACAATACAGTCCAGTTTGTCAATCTTTTCCTTTATGATTAGTTTTTTATTAAATTTGTTTTATTAGAGTAGTTGTAGGTTTACAGAAAAATCATGCATAACATACAGAGTACCCATATATCTCTCTCCCCCAAGAGTTTTCCCTATTATTAACATTTTGCATTAGTGTGGTACCTTTATTACAAGTGATGAACCAATATTATTATATTATTAATTACAGTCTATAGTTTACATTAGGGTTCACTCTTTGTGCTGTTCATTTCTCTAGATTTAAAAAAACAATTCTGGTAACAAATGCAACAACACATTTCCCATTTTTAACCATTTTCAAGTATAAAATACAGTGGTGTTATTTATCTTCACAATAATATGCTACCATCATCACTATTCAGTACCAAAACTTTTCCATCACTATAAAACAGAAACTCTGTCACATTGAGCATTAACTCCCCATTTCTCACTCCCATCCCAGTCCCTGATAACCTGTATTATAATTCTAACTATGATTTTGCATATTCTAATTATTTCATATAAGTGAGATCATACAATATTTGTCCTTTTATCTCTGGATTATTTCACTCAACACAATGTCTTCAAGGTTCATCCATGTTGTTGCATTCATCAGTACTTCATTCCTTTTTAAGCTGAATATTATTCCACTGTATGTATATACCACATTTTGTTTATCTACCCATATGTTGATGGACACTTGGGTTACTTCAACCTTTTGACAATAGTGAGTAAAGCTGATATGAACATCGATATACAAATATTTTAGTCCCTGCTTTCAATTCTTTGGGTATATATCAGGAAGTAGAACTTCTAGGTCATATGGTAATTATATATTTAACTTTATGAAGAACCACCAAACTGTTTTCCACAGTGGTCGCACAGTGTAAGAAGGTTCCTATTTTTCCACATCCTCACTAGAACTTATTTATTTATTTATTTACTTACTTATTTTAATAATAACCATTCTAGTGGGTATGAGATGGTATCTCATTGTGGTTTTGATTTTTGTTTCCCTGATTGCTAATGATGTTGAGCATCTTTTCATGTACTTATTTTTATATCTTTTTTTGGAGAAATGTCTATTTAAATCCTTTACCCATTTTCTAATAGGGTTGTTTGTCTTTTTTGTTGATGAGTTGTAAAAGTTATTTATATACTCTGGATTTTAAGCCCTTATTAGATATATGATTTCCAAATATTTTCTCTCCTTCTGTAGGTTGTCTTTTCACTTTCTTGATAATGCCTTTTATGTACAAAAGTTTTAAATTTTGATGAAGTGAAATTTATCTATTTTTTCCCTTAAATTTTGATGAAGTGAAATTTATCTATTTTTTCCCTTATTGCTCATGCTTTTGGTGTAAAGTCTAAGAATTCATTGCTTAATGCAAGGTTCTGAAATGTTCACCTATGTTTTCTTCTGGGAGTTTTATATTTTTAGTTCTTTTATTTAGATTGTTGATCCATTTTGGTTAATTGTTTCATCTGGTGTGAAGTAAGGGTTCACTTTTATTCTTTTGCATGTGGACATTCAGACACCCACTTCCCAGCACCATTTGTTGAAGAGACTAGGTCTTCCTTTTTTGACCAAATGATCTCATGTATCTGGGAATCAGTTGTGGTGATTCTGTTCATGTTTGCAAGTAGACAAGGTATATACTCAGACTTCAGACAGGGTTGATGCACCTTGTTTTTCATTTGGAGGCCCAGACTAAAGTAACAGTGGCTATCTGAGCCCTGTTCTTCTCATGGAGATCACAGAAGTGCAAAAGGGCAAGCCAGCCACCTAAGCACATTTAAAGCCTCTACCTGTGTGTCCTGTCATGGCCCACTGGCTGGACTGGGGGAGACTGTGGACCACAATGTGGACCGCTGTCCATGTGCTGCAGTGGTTCACCAGAATGTATTCACCGGGTGCAGTGGATGTGCCACAATGATGGAAGAGGTTGTTGGTGTGGGAGGGGTGGTGTGGGTGGGGTGGGGGTTTATGGGGACCTCATATTTTTTTAATGTAACATTTAAAAGAAAATAAAAAAGAAGAAAAAAGTGAAGAAAAAAAAATTAAGCCTCTACTTGCCTTGAATCTTCTAGCATTCTCTTGGCCAAAGCTAGTTACAGAGTCAAGTTCAACATCAGTGTGGCAGGAAAACATACTCCACCCCTCTCGTGAATTATAAGGTCAAATGTCAAAATTCCAATTTGTTATAGTTTTTCCTCATCGCAATTATCCTTAATCATCTCATATGCAGACACTAACCTCCATTTTAACATCCCCCAAATGCTCATTCAATCATAGCATCAAGTACCATTTACAGTTCAGGATATCTGACGTTAAGCTTCTCCTGATCTACATCAGATCCAGATACCATTTTCTAAAAAGATAAGTTTTCTACTCTCCAGAAAGAACAAAGATGAGAATACTGCAATTAACGCTCACACTTGGTGAAGGGGTTATGTGTTCAGAAATTAATCTGGGCAAATATTTCCAGGTCCCCTATCTTGGAGGTCACAAAAGTTCCTTGGTATATATTGGTTCTTTACCCAGAGAGCATTACTCCAGACCACATTTCTTCATAGTTCTTGGGAATACCTTCTGCAAGTTGCTTACTTTTCTATTATCCTACTTGGCCATATCTGAATTTGTCATGGGAGGATATGCCCTGCTTGCTCGCTATATGGCTATCTGAACTTGTTTCTTGTCAGTGAAAGTTGGGTGCCCAGAAGTATTTTTTATATCTGGAATAGTCATAGTATCCTTTACTCCAAGTTGGTAGAGCTTTGGCCAATATGGCTCTCATGTAAACATTATGAGGTTTTATCAATATCAGTGCCATAAGCTATACCTACAATTCTTGAAATACACTTCTTCTTGATTTAATTATGTATACTTTGGATGTATGAGGCTTCTGAGAGAGCAAGCTCTTGATCTTTCTATATGCCATTTTGTCTGGGCGAGCTTTGATTGATTCCTTTTTGACACCACTGAGGTCATGAAAATAATTGCCTTTGATTTCTTCTAGAAGCGTTATTAGATTACCTTTCACATTTAGTTGTATAATCAATTTGGAATTGATTTTGCATTTGGTGTGAGGTAAGGGTTCAGGTTCATTATTTTTTCATATAGAGATTCAGTGGATCCAGACCCATTTATTGAAAGCACTATTCTTTCTCCACCATACTGCAGAGGCAACTTTGTTATAAACAATAAAACTGCATATGTGTGGTTCTGTTTCTGGACTCTCCATTCTGTCCATTGATCTATTTATCTATATTTACTCCAATACCATGATATCTAGAAGTCTAAGTCCATCAACTCTGTTCTTTTTCTAGATGGTTGTGGCTATTTTAGCTCCTTTGCACTTCCACATAAATTTCCCGATAACATTGTAAATGATGGCTTTTAAAATTTTTCATTTTCTAATTGTTCTGCTTATATAGAAATACAATTTATTTTTTGCACTGATAGTGTACATAGCAACTTTGTTAAATTCACTTATTCATTGTAAGAGTTTATCTGAAGACTCTAAGATTTTCTATGTCTGTGAATAATGAGTTTTATAACTTCCTTTTTTTGTTTTCTTTCCATATTTCACTGACTAAGAACTCCTATACAACGTTAATTAGAAATGATGATAGGGTATCCTTAATATGTGATTAATTGACTTAAATTCAAGGGAAAGGGGAAGGTTTATTAAGTAAATGGCATTGTAAAATTGCTTCTAAAATTGCATCATTTTACTTAAATCCTGTACTATTTTTGTTAAATTTATTTCTGGGTGTTTTATAGTAGAAAGAAAGTTATTGATATTTACATCCAGTCACTTTATCAGATTCTTAGTTCTAATAATTTTTAACCTAATCTTGGGTTTTGGTTTTACAATTAATATCACTTACAAATAAATATAGTGTCTATTATTTTAAAATTTTTCTGCTGTTGGTTTTATTTTATTGCTTATTGCAATCGTTAAAAGTTTCAAAATTATGTTGAATTACAGAGGTGATATCGAGCAGTATTATTCCTAAAACCTCTAAATAAATCAGAAATTGAAGGAAACCAACTAGAAATAGTAACTGTAATTTACAAAACAAAGGTTTTTATTAAATAGTAAAATTCACAAGCCAGTGCCATCAAAATCATGAGAGCCAGTTTTAAAATGAGTTAGGTGAAAACGCTAAATTTATATCACAGTCAAAGCACATCAGTACTATAAATATTAAAAGAAACAGAAGGTGCTTTAGGAAGTCAGAGTTTGACTGATCTTCCCAGAGAATTCAAGATTTTAAAGAACGAAAATAAAATTGACAAAATATTAAATGAGATTATAGAGTTAAAAGATTGAAGTACTTATTTAGAGCTATTTCTTAACCCCATATCTCCTCCATCTTGATTTATTGGGAATTTTAAAGTGAGCCCACATAATTTTTTAATGAAGTGAACACACCAATGAGGTCTGTTCTCATTGAGACTTGCCCACAATCCCATAGCTAGTTTGTATCAGAGCCAGAAGTCACACCCGGGAAAACTGTCTCTTCAGAACACGTCACCACCCCTCTGCAGCACCCACCTCCCCTATGCCCGGCTATCCTCTGATCACCCTTTACACCAGGTCTGTCAGCTGTTGGCAGGTCAAAGTCTCTCTACGAAATACACCTTCTCCATGCAGCTACTTGGCTCACTCCCCGCTGACTTCAGTCTCCTGATCCTCCCATTGGCTCCGTGTGCTCTAAACTCCTGCATTTTCCAGCTTCAGATTTTGGAAATTTTGTGGACGGTCCCAGGGCTTCCGTGGGGGAATTTCTCAAGTAAAATTAGGCTTCAGGTGAAATTATTCAATTTCCTCCATCGTCATTCAAGAGAGATAAGAGTGACAATCGTATAATCAGAGAGAAAACCGTTGGTGCTTTTTTGTAAATAGTTTTGAGTCCAAACTGTGCAAGATAAGGTATCAGAGAACCCTGGCTTCTTTCCCTGGAACAGGAAAGACTTTGTGGAGAAAAGGGAAGAAAATAGTTTGACAGTTCACAGGTCATAATCTAATTCAAGTAAGTCATGCATTAAGGAGCATTATTAAAGAAATGGTGATGTTTTTGTCTGCCTAGAGAGCTTAAAAGTCTAAAATAGTAAGAGAAAGGGAAAGGAAGTTAAGCAAGTTGGGACACACTCAAGGGGTTCATTAAAATAGGCTGGGATTTGAACTTGTTTGGGGGAGTTTTCACAGCTATTGGAGAGTTAAAGGTTATTTGCCAATGTTCTTAATATAGTCTATGCAAACCAGATTCTATAATAATGAAAGATTTTATTACTTCTATTCTTTTGTTCCAACACTTCTTGATTGAAGGGAAAATCACATAGTCATCAAAGGAGCTATGATTTTCCTCAAGCCAATGTTTTTCTTGAGCATCTACTTTGAGGCCTTTTCTTCCATCTCTCAGCACAAGTGTCAGTCATCCTCTCATTGATTCTAAGTGTTAAAGGACTGAGAAAAAAGGGAGGAAGCCAGATTTCCACAAAGCAACCTGCTTTGCTTGTTCTTGCAATAGGTAAGTCTGAGATGGAATAATTGCAAGCTTTGCCATGTGGATGGATTTACATTTGTCTCCTTTCAAGAACCCTAAAACACACATGCACACACACACACAGAGGGGGGCAAGCCATTTAAAAGAACTTTTAAAGAGCTTCAAGGTAAGACAGCAAATAACTGTTTCCATCCAGCATTCTCACATATACGTTTCTCTACCATATTTTCTATCTCTTCTTAATATATCACCTGAGTCTTTGAAACTAAAGATTTATTGGATTTTTGGGTGACTGGGGAAAAACATGCTTTCCAAAGCAGAAAGGATAATATGGTTATAGGCTCACTTAGGAATGAATCAGTATCATGAATGGCTAGTGATCATCTAATAAAAGTTCCAGATAAAAGGGAACTAGATGTATTTGGTTTCACAGTACTTTATAAGATTAAGAGAACCGCAATGCCAGAGAGAATAGATATTATTCTCCTTAATCTACCAGAAATAGCACCTAACTCTTAGGAAGGAGAGCAGGGCTTTTATACAACTCTACCAGACCACAGGAAATTTCACACTCTACTGAGAACAAGATTATCTCTTTATCATCCTAATTTTTGCATTAATAAAACTTTAAATAGGACAGAAACAGTTTTTCTTTTCTACGTAATATGAGATCAAGTGCTCATATTGGTGACATGGTGGGAATCACCTAAATTAAATATTAAAGAAATAACATTATTATAAAAGACATTTTGCAGAGAACAAGAAAATTGGAAATTAAAGACAGGATGTAGTAGAGGAAGCATTTGTGCAGGGAAATGGTTCAAATGTTACATTGTCTAAGAATAGAAGGATAGGTTTTTCTTAAATCATCATCACTACCACCACTTCTCTCATCATCTCTTGATGACGGAGCCCTGGCCCGGCATGGTATTTCCTTGAGCTTGAGTTCATGGAGTTCATAGGGTTTAATAAAAGGCATTTCTTGCTCAGATTCATTGTGGCTCATACACAGAAAACTATTTCGGTCAAATCAAAAACATTTCACATATCTTCTCACATCTAAGAGGATGCCAAAAATGTTTGCACAACAGCCATGTTATCGGAACACAGGAACAGCGCCTCCATGGGAGGAGAGGTGTTGAAGGAGACTGAGTTCAGTGGGCTTTGTGTTTGAAAATTAATGTTGAGTTATGCTCATAGTTTAGAGTCGGAACTGGTATTATACCAATTAGAGAACTGCTCAGCCAGTGAATGGCTTTGGGGCTGCTGTCTTCTCTGACAGTCTCCTCCCTGGCATCCTTTCTGCAGACCTTGCCTTCTTACCCCACCCAGGTCCAGTGAAGTCTTTACTTGATGAAGAGTAATAGAGCTGCCTGTGCTTCCTCCAGTACAAGTATATGCTTTTTTAAGGAGAACTGTTTAAAAAGCAATCCTTTATGACCAAAAGAGAACCTCAAGGAAATAGTGAATGTTTAGGTGGTTCATGTCCAGGCTTATCCTGACTTCACAAGACCACAAGTCCCAGAGAGAAGAGCCTTTTAATTCTAACACTGTCATGTGAAGAAAGAACAGATGCTCTCTCTCCCCAGGAAAAGCATTTTTCACCATATAAAGAAGGAATAAAATTGCCACGCAGGAGAAATTCCCTTTAAAATATCAAAAGCTCTAATTAGAATAGGAAGCATGAGTTTTACAACTAACGATGAAGTGCAAAATGCAAAAAGACTGGATGCAAGTTCATAGCAAGTGTTTCAGTCCTTATAATCAGGAAATAGGAAGAGTTAAAGGAAAATGTTTCTTGGATAGAGGATTTAACAGAAATACTTATATTTAATGTGTCATAAAATGGAATGGCTACTTCTTATTCTCTTGTGGAGATGTGAGAATATCAATTCTGATAGAATAAGGGTATGTATTGATCACATTCTCCACAAAGACATGTTCCAGTCCTAACCTCCAATCATGGGGCTGCAAATCCATTTGTAAATACGAACTTTGGAAATGTTTTTAGTTAAGGTGAGGTCAAACTGAGTCAGGGTGGGACTTAATTCACTGTGACTGGAGTCCTTATAAGCAGAACAAATTTGGACACAGGCAGGAGCTGGAGACAGAAGGAGGCAGATGGCCATGTGATAGAGCAGATACAGAGTTATGGATTGCCAACAAGCCACCACAGGAACGCTAAAGACTTGAGAGAAAGAATGATGTTGCCAGCACCTTGATGCTGGGCTTCCAGCCTCCAAACCTGAGAGTCAATAAATTCCTGATGTTTAAGCCAACCAGTCTGTGTTATATGTTGTAGCAGCCCTGGCAAATAAGACAAGTTCTTATGGGTGGTCACATTTTCATTTTAAATCAATGCTTTTACCTTTTAAATTGTTGCCAAGACACCCCGTTTTCACTCTGGAAAAGTAGTTCCTCTGGGAAAGGAAGCCTGCATTTATTGAGGACCTGGTATATTCAGGGACCTGTGTTTTATAGAGTATATTTCATTTGTAAATGAACTCTTATAATGGAAGTCAAGAGAAAATGTGATTGAACTGTGGGTCACATTCCTTAATGTATTTTTAATCATGAGTGGGTGATGTGTCTATAATGTTTTTCTTACTTCTACATTAGAAAATAAACTTAAGGTAGAAAACATGTTTCCTAGTTTCTTTAGAATCCTTCTGATTCTAATTAATAAGGATTAAGTGAGCCCTCTTATGTGTTCATCACCATTCAGGGATCTTTAGGTTTTATTATTTGAGCCATTATAGCAGATTAGGTTCTTGGGAAGCAGACTCTGAGACGCAGGTTAGTTTGCAGAAAGTTTATTAGGGAGTACCCTTGGGGCCAACACTTGTGGGGAAAGAGAAGAAAGCAGAATTGGGCAGCGAGAGAAGCAGGGCTGTGATGGGGTCACAACAAAGGGCTTAGCCAACTCCTTGAGAGTTTTGAAGTTGAGATTGCCCTTTTGAATGTCTTGAATTGTGGGGAGAGGTCAGGCTTTTGCACCCCCAGGCTTTCCTTGGGAAAGATCATGTCCTTCAGCAGATGGCAATATCTGGAGAGGGCTGAGAGCTGAGAGCTGTCAGTCAGCACATTCTTAGTGCTGGGGAAATAAGTTCTTCACTTCTGGGTGGTTCAGTAGAGGTTTCATGACAGACATGAATATTTAACTTAGCAGTAAACTGTATAAACATTAAGCAAAAGGTAACCAGGCAAAATGCATGCTAGTTTATAACCAATAAAAACTAAAAGGAGATTTAAGTTATAACTGAGTAAGGAATCTTGTACCAAATTTCCAGGTGCTTCTTTTCTGGGTCATCATAAAAACAAGTCTAATACACTTTTTCCAGCATCACATCTATTAATCACTAACTTTGATTACCCTTAGGAACACTCTCCTCTCTAGAGTGTGAGGAGGAGAATTGATTAAAGAAAAGTAAGAAGTAGACCCAAAAGTAATATCTTCCCTCAAGTAACATCTTCCCACAAATTTAAATATGAAGAAATTCAATAATTTCACCTGAAGCCTAATTTAACTTGAAAATTCCCCCATGGAAGCCCTGGGACTTCCATAAATTTCTGAAAGCTGAAGCTGGAAAAGTACAGGTGTTCGGAGTACCATGGAGCCAATGGGAAGATCAGGAGACTGATGTCGGGTGGGAGTGAGAGGATTAGACAAGTTAATATATATGAAAAGAACAATGCTTGGCTCTTAGTAATTAAAACATGAGTGGTACCTGTAGTTATCATTCTTCTTCTTCTTGTGAGATCTTAAAGTAAAACATTACTATGTCATGTATGGTAAACCCAGATATGGAGGGAGATCTTCCACAACCTTAACTAGAAACAGGAATCTGAAGTCACATGTGCCTGTGTATTAGTTTCCTGTGATAAATTTACCACAAAATTCATGGCTTAAAACAACACAAATTTATTCTCTTACAGTCCTGGAGGTCAGAAATCCAAAATCAGTTTTACCGAACTTTAGACAGCAGTACAGTTATCAGCAGGGCTGGTCCTTTCTGGAGGCTTTGAGTGGAGAATCTGATTCCTTGCCTTTTAGATCTTCTAGTGGCTACCTGCATTCCTTGGCTTGTGACTCCTCTCTCCACCTTCAAAGTACTTCACTCCAATCTCGGCTTCTATCATCACATTGCCTTCTCCTCTTCTTTTGTCAAACTTGCCATGGCTTCTTCTTATAAGGATACTTATGATTACATTTAGGGCTTGCCTGGCTAATCCAGGATATTCTCCTTAAGATCCTTAACTTAATCATATCTGCAAAATCCCTTTTTCCATACAATGTAGCATTCACAGATTCTGAAGATTAGGGAATGGACATTTCTGGAGAGTCATTATTCAGCCTACCTCGATGTGTAATTAAATGAGATGGTTTAGTTAGTTAAAATATCATATTCATATCATATCTACTCATATCAAATTCATGGCATTTCTATAAGTGCCACTTGTGCCAGAAGTTATTAGCCTTCACCAAAATATATACTTGCTCCTCTACAATTCTCCATGCTCTAGCAAGTTAGGTTGAAATGAAAAGGGCATAAAAAACAATTAAGATAGTCACTCCAGACTGACTTTAGAAATGGTCATCCTAATTTATTTTAGGATAATGGTATAGTAACCATTATTCCAAATGAACCGGCATAAATTGCGACTGTCTCAGGCAAACCAGGACATATGGCAAGCCCACTTAAAAGCATCCTGTGAACTCTCCTATTCCTCTCTTGCCCTGCAGTGGTGTCTTGGAGGTCAGGTAATGCAGACAGCATAGCTGTAAGTTGAAGGAGAGTTGTTCAAACCTCACTGGACTTTGCATGAGAAACATTTATCACCACTGAGATTTTGGGCCTACCCTATCTTGACTAAAACACGTAGAGCCTGGTGTGCTTGTTCTTCCCTCATTGTTCTTCTGAACAGGGGGGATTCCATCAGCCTAAGGGCTTAACCCCACTTAAAGTTAAGGGCTTTGAATCTAGGCAGCAGGTCCAGGAAGAAATGTTGTAACTGGGTCCCCTGTAGTTAGGTTACCTCTTGAAGGACTTCATCAGGTCTGCCTGTAGGCTTTTGACCTGGGATACAGACATGAAAACGCCATAGTTCTGACAACACTTGGCAGTTCTTGATGCTTTTTAATGAAGGGGCTCACTGCGCTTAACTTCTGGCAACTGGAAACGGGAGGCCCTTTTTTTAGAGCCAAGGCTTTATGAAGAACATAGACTGAAGTTTACATTTTGTTCCTGGGACTTTGACGGGCTTTGTTAGTTAGCAGCTCCTTCTGCAGTAGCAAACCGGAGGGCAGACCTATGTGCACAGTGTGGAAAGAATTACTGCTTATGCTGAATTCTGTTGTTGTTTTTTTTTCCTTAAGGAAAGCATATTTAATCTAATCACATAAATTGTAAAAATGTTATGAAAATAGTTATGTTTCTGAAATTAAGGTTTCTGCTTTAGTAGATCCAATGAATAGAGATGAGCTTTCATCCCCAGATAACCATATCCCAGCCCCAAGAGAGCTGATAAACTTCATAGATACATTATTTTCTTTCTTATAGTCACTTGGGCCTCCTGAAGACACATCTTGCTGTTTTTCTGATAAGTTAAATTTTTAGACCTAAATTTCCAGACAGTCTAAAAAGGTCAACATATTATCCTGTATGATTTTCAGTAACATCACCAGTTTCTTGGATTTGGCAAAGATGCATATGATTTGAAGGAAAAATCTCTTTATTAATATCTGGAAAAGCCATAATTACATTTCATAGGTAATTATCAGTTCCATTTAATAATTGCTTGCAAATAATCAAGTGACATCAATCATTATAGTAAATGGTTTATAATAAATTTTCAGATATCTGTATATTTTTCATGTTCCTCTTCATTATAAACACTAGATGTTATCAATAGATCATCTGTCTCCATAAATCATTCCTTTCTATTCCTTATTCTCATTTTTACCATGTCTGGTCTCTATTTTTCATTCTCCTTGCTTACCAAAAAGTCTACAGCTAAGCTAGATAGTTCTGGTCTGTCTAGAGGGCAAATAGAAGAATAAAGAATTTACTCCTTTCCAGGAACTGACCCAGGACCTCTCAAAAGTGGATTTATGAGTTTATTAAAATCAGAAAAGCCAGGTCAAATTTCAAGGCACATTTGCATACACACTTCTTTGGTATTATTCTTTCTCAAGACACTGATTTCTTTATTGACATAAGTAGACATTGCAAGCAGCTACAAACCATTCTTATAATGTTGCTGACACTGACTCACAATTTCATATAGTCTGAGTTTTAAGATAATAGCTACCTGAAATATAGACAGAATAAATGCAAAAATCCCAAATGGCTAGTGTCCAAAATAAACTAGGAAAATTGGTGAAATGACACCTGCTCCTTCTTTGTACACTTATTTAAATGTAAAGAACATCTATTAAAATAATTTCCAAAGGCTTGCCAAGTATCTCAGAATTGGGAGGCAAAAATCTGACTTCCTCCTAAAACAAAAATACAATTTCACTGGTAAGGGTCCTGGTTTTTAATCAAGGCAAAAACCATTCAGCAAAATGGATGAAGTAAATGAAACCAAACATTTAACTAAATTTTCAGCAAAAGAGAGAGGAATGAACAGAATTGCTAATGATACTCCTTTGAAGTTATACAAAGTGACTAAAACTTCAGGAAACTGTCCCTTTGTGACAGAAGTGCAGTTATATTCAGAATGAAGCCAGACTTGGTTTATTAAGAGTGCACACACTTCTAATTACTTTTACAGTCAATGCATAATATCAGGTTCATGATTATACCTTGGTTTAAATATGACCAAGCATCATTGTACCCCCAAATTGCACGTATAACAAAAGCAGTACTGATACTTTGGAACACAGGTAACACAAAGGCTATCAGTTTCTTGATGAAAGAGAGCATATTTCACCTTGACACTGTTGCTGGCAAATCTCAGAGAGATGAGCATTTTTGAAAAAGCTATAAACAGCTTAGCCTTTCTTTAGCATTTTGAAGAGCACATTAATAGCCTGGCCTTTTCTTAAGGGCTTTCTTTTTCTCTTAGCCTAAGTTGACAGAAGTGAACAGTGAGAGATGGAATCAAAGTCAGCACTGTGTTTTAAAAGCAGTGTGGAACTGATGTCATTCGGCATTGTCTTCAAAAGAATATAAGAATATTAAGTGGATGGCTCATGAACTTACAAAGGATACTCTTCACTTGAGGAAAGAATGATAATGTCTTACAGAAGAAAGCTATAATTCTATATGCCTATAAAATCCATTCGGACAGCTATTAGCAAGTACAAGAAAAAATGAAAATCTGTAGCTCTCAACTTAAACAAAAGGTTATATTAGGATAATTAATTTTTAAATACTTAGTAAAGACCTACTACAGAATATGCTGAACTCTCTGCTTGATGCTGTAAATGACAATTTGAAAAAATGTATTGTCATTGCTACCATTTGGGAGGTTTTGTTAAAAACAAACCAAGAGGCATATAGTTGTGTGATAAATTTGACCAAAGGAAATTAAATAGCCTAGCACCACCTTCTAGGATTTAACATCCTGAAAGAAATAAAACCGCAGCTATCCCACATAAATAGAGGTATATACATGCCCATTCAACATCCAAAAACATCCAAAGAGATTAAATAGATTCTTTCAAAGGGTACTTTGAGAATCCACCTTGTTTATTTTCTTGACCCTGCAGATATAAACACACCCAGAATCTCCATGGCAATTACCCAGCCTATTTTAGAAGGGTCGCTGACTAATTTTAAAATTGCCTGGGCAGGTACCTTGGAACAGCCACTGCTCAGAGGAAGAATAGGTGTAGAAAAATGGGGGTGTTTTATTGGATGTTGCAGGAGATCCTTGTATTTTCCCAAGTTAATGGCTACAATAGCTCCTGTTTGCCATGTTATGTTTTAAGTTCTTTAAGTGATGAGGTAGAACCAGCCAGCTGAGGATGCACGAAAGGACAGCTTTGTTAAAACAAAGGTCCTAGAGGGGCAGAGAGGAGAATGAGGGTTGTGGAAGGACCTGGAGCTTACCTAACCTAGACCCCTGCGACGGTACATGAAGGAGTGGGGAAGAGAGGAGCAATGTGGGTCCCGGGCTCTTACCTTTATTGTGACTCAGAGGGGAGAGGCAGGGTTTTCCTGCAGATGTACGGGACTGGAAGTTTCAAACCATGAGGCACTAAAAGCCAAAGTGACAAGGGCTGCTGGGAGAAGTTGAGGGCAGCTTCTTATCATCCAGTCCATATGGGGCGGCATGCCTTGCTGGTTACAGTTACACCCAGGCAGGGCTCACTGGCATGGCTGCTCAAAAGGGAAATATGACTAAGCTAGGCAGAATGACAAGGCACTAAATATGATTTCTTTTCTTCATTACAGCTCCCAACCTACCTTCTTACAATTCGACTTTGACACTCCTCCTATCCAGAGGGGGAATCTGTGTCCAGTCTTGAATCTGAGTGGATGTGTGACTACTTGGATCTGCTGCCTCAAAACCTAGAGAAAGAGGTATCCTTCCTCTGCTCCCAGGTCACCTATTCCACATGTGCTGTCAATGTCCTTCTGTTCCTACCATCCCCCTGAGGGCCTTGCTCTCTCTTAGATATAGGTAACTTCTATCCATCCCAGTTCTTTTCCTTTATGATTCCGCCTAGCCCAACATCCCCTCTTGATTCTGTCTCCCACTCTCTGTTCCTTCTAGTATCTCCATCCATTCTTACTCAAACTTTCCTAAAGTTTAATCTACAAAGGTGATCTTGACTTTCTCACCTCACACTTACTCAACTCCCTGTAGTATCTGCTCCCAACCTTCTTGTAAAATATCCACTGGGTGTAGCTTATTTTAAAATGTAGATCCTGAATTTAAACAGACTTGGATTTGACTCCTGCCTCCTCCACTTACAAGCTGTGGAACCTTGAGCTGCTGCTTCACCTCCTTGTGCTTCAGTTTCTTTATCTCTAAAATGGGCATAGTAACAGTAACCAACTTCCTAGGATTCTTGTGATATTAAATGATAAAATGCATTTAAAACATTTAAAGTGTCTGCACATGCGTTCAATAAATATGAACTATTAGTAGTAGTAATATTTGCATTTTAATGACTATTATCATTGTCAGGTACTATGCTAGGACTAGCTAAAAATCTGAACTTTAAAAAAAGGATCCTACTTAAACCATGCTGTTCATACAACTTTATTTGTAACTTGTGAACCAATATGAAACATTTATCTGACTGCAGGGACTTGAACCTATGTTGTCTTTGCAGCAATGGAAGTACCTATACCATGATTCTTATGCAGCTGTTAGTAAATACTGGACAGGGAGTTGTATAAAATGACTTAATACTTTCCATGATCAGTCACTGCAAGAACAGAATGTTTTTCACATCATGTTTGAATCCAGCCTGAGAACTTGGAAACCTCAGTAATTCAAACCTATGCAGGCAATGAAAGGAATACTTCATTCCTGGTTCACCAGAAATCATATGTCATGGTCATTCTTATTCCCTGATAAATCATTAAGAGGGTTGACCGTGGAGCACTTATTCCCTTCCTTCATCTCTTTCCTATCTCAATTTCTTTTTGTCACAAGCTATATGCAGCAATACGTATTTTAATTAGTAAGAGGCAATACAGAGAGAGGTCATTTGCAATAGCTTTGTTCCATAAGGAACAAAATTGCACAGCAAGGGCTCATACTGATAAAAACAAACAGCTTTACCAAGGTATATCATTTTGTTAGTCTAATAATTTACTTCTTGCAGCAAGCTCACAAATGCCCACGTCCAATATAGCACTGCTAGG
Source organism: Dasypus novemcinctus (assembly GCF_030445035.2). Taxonomy (NCBI): domain Eukaryota; kingdom Metazoa; phylum Chordata; class Mammalia; order Cingulata; family Dasypodidae; genus Dasypus; species Dasypus novemcinctus. Next base: position 80,863,204 of record NC_080684.1, on the reverse strand, counting down.
TATATCTTGCTTTTGGTAGAAAGATGGCATTGAGTTCAATCAGGAGGCACCTGCTCTTGGACAAGGAGCTCTTTCAACACTGGGACCTCATATTGAAATCCTGTGCACTAACCTACTTCCTGTATGATTCAAAAATGATTTACATTACAGGCAAAGAAAATGATTCTTGGGTGTTTTCTCTACCTTTAACAATTTTTCTCTATTTTTCTATCAATATTTCAATAAAAATATGTATCCTGAAAATTCATGTGAAATTCATTGAATGGCAAATGAAGAATGCACACATGGAGGCTAGGTCCACAGCGGGGATGATGATGTTATGATGATGATGATGATGATGATGATGATTAGGTAGCTAATATTTGCTCAGCAATTATTTGCACTAGGCTTTGTGCCAAATATTTAACATAAGTCATTTGGTTTAACCCTTAAAAAACTCTAAAAGATTGGATTGCCTTTATTATCACATTTTACATAAGAAAAAGCAAGTTAAAGAACTTGCCTTGTCATACAATTAACAAGATTTAAGGCTGGGAGTGCAGCCCAGGTATGCCAGAAGTCAAAACCCATTAAGGCTATAAATCAAATATCTTATGACAAATTCTTTTTCCTTTTTTTTTCCCTCTGTATTGAAGCTTTTTTTTTTTAATTTGCAAACATTCCCACTTTCCCCCTACATCTTTCCCCCCATAACCTCTATTCTGTTTTTAATCTGTGCAAATTTCCTATTTCTAGTCATTTTTAATAAGTGGTCAAACACAATTCTTATCCTTATGTGCCTTGCTTATTTCACTGAGCATAATGTTTTCAAGGTTCTCCCATGTTGCATGTCTCATAACTTCATTCTTTCTTGTGCTGAATAATATTCCATTTTGTATATGTACCATTATCCATTCATTTGTCCATGAACACTTGGGTTGTTTAAACTTTTGGCTATTGTGAATAATGCTGCTATAAACATTGAAGTACAAATATCTGTTTGAGACCTTGTTTTCACATTCTGTAGGTATATATCAAGAAATGGAATTGCCAGGTCTGTGGTAATTCTATACTCAACTTTTTAAGGAACTGCCATATTGTTTTCCACAATGTCTGCACCATTTTACATTTCTACCAACAGTGTGCTAGAGTTTCAGTTTTTCTGCATTCTCTTCCAACGCATGTTACTTTGCATCAAAAAAAAATAGCCATCCTTGTGGGTGTGAAGTGGTATCTCATTATAGTCTTTTATTTTAATTAGAGAAGTTGTAGATTTACAGAAAGATCATGCGGAAAATACAGGGTTCCCACATACCCACCACATTTTTAACATTTTGCATGATGTTACACTTTTCGAGAGAATAATATTATAGTTGTACTATTAACTATATAGTCCATAGTTTATATTGGGGTTCACTGTGTTGTACAGTCATTTGGTTGTTTTGTTTTTGTTTTTAATTTATATTCTAGCAACATATATACCACATACAGTTTCCCTTTTTAACCACATTAATATACAACTCAGTGGTGTTAATTATAGTCACAATTTTGTGTTACCATCACCACTAAACATTACCAAAACTTTTCCACCACTCTAAACAGAAGCTCTGCATCAATTAAAAATAAATTCCTCATCCCTTATCCCTACCCCAGACCCCGGTAACCTGTATTTTAGTTTCTGACTCAATACATTTGCTTATTCTAATTATTTCATATCAGTGAGATTCTACAATATTTGTCCTTTTGTGTCTACCTTCTTTCCCTCACCATTCCCCTAATAGTTAATGATGTTTAGCCTCTTTTCAAATGTTTATAGTCCATTTGTGTATCTTCTTTGGAGAAATGTCTATTCAAGTCCTTTGCCCATTTTTTAATGCTCAGTTTTTGTCCATATGTGGTTGAATTGTAAAAGCTTTTTACATATTTGGATATTAGGCACTTATCCAATATATGGTTTGTAACTATTTTCTCCCATTCTACTGTTTGTCTTTTCTTGATAATTTCCATCAATGCACAAAAATTTTAAATTTTAATGAAATAAAATTTGTTTCCTTTGTTGCTTGTGTTTTCTTTTTTAAAAAGATTTATTTAATTTATTTATTTCTCCCCACCCTTGTTGTTTACACTTGCTGTATCAATTCGTCTTCCTTGTTTTGTTAAGAGGTACTGGGAACCAAACCTGGGACCTCTGATGTGGGAGGGAGACTCCTAACCCTTGAACTATCTTTGTTCCCTGCTTTGTCATGTCTCTCATTATGTTTTACTTCTTGTGTCTCTTGTTGCATCAACTTGCTACACCTGCCAGCTTGCTTTCTTCTTTATGAAGCACGAAGAACCAAACCAGGGACCTCCCATGTGGTAGGAGGGAGCTCAATTGCTTTAGCCACATCCAATTCCCAGTTGTTGCTTGTGCTTTCAGTGTCATATCTAAAAACTCATTGTTGAGACCCGAGTCATGAAGATTTTCCCCTATGTTATCTTCTAAGAGTTTTATATTTGTATTTCTTATATTTAGGTCCTTGATCCTTTTTGAGTTGATTTTTGTAAATGGTGCAAGGTAGGGGGTCTAACATCATTCTTTTGCATGTGGATATCCAGTTTTCCCAGCGCCATTTGTTGAAGAGACTGTCCTTTCCTCACTGCAAATACTTAGCACCCTTGTTAAAAATCAATTGGCCCTAGGTGTGTGGGTCTACATTTGGACTTTCAATTCCATTCCACTGATCTATGTGTCTATCTTTATGCCTGTACCACACTGCTTGGATTACAGAAGCTTTGTAATACAATTTGAAGTCAGGAAGTGTGAGTCCTACAACCTCCTCTTCTAGTTCAAGATTCTTTTGGCTATGCTATGCTCCTTGAAGTTGTATATGAATTTGAAAATCAGTTTTTCCATTTCTGCAAAAACTACTGCTGGAATTTTGATAGGGATTGAACTGAATGTGTATATTGCTATGGGTAATATTAACATAAAAACAATATTAACTCTTCCAGTCCATGAACATGATATGTCTTGCCATTTATTCAGGTCTTCTCTTATTTCTCTCAGCAGTGTTTGGTAGTTTTCCATATACAACTCTTTTGTATCCTTGGTTAAATTTATTCCTAGATATTTTATTTTTTAGATGATATTGTAAGTAGAATTGCTTTCTTAATTTTCTCTTTGGATTGTTCATTGCTAGTGTATAACAACACAACTGACTTTTAGGTATTGAATTTGTACACTGCCACTTTGCTGAACACAAATTCTAATTTTGTGACCTATTTTTACCCCCAGTTTACCCCAAATTAGATTTGTTTGGATTTATGATCAATGTTCTGTCACAATAAATCTATATATTTCCTTAATTAAAAAATTCAGTTCCACATTCAAAAATTGGGAAAAGACATGAACAGACAAACGAAATTATTTAAAGTTTTTTGTGGTGGTGAGTGCACAATACTGTGATTATACTAAAAGCCGTTGATTGTACACTTTGGATGGACTATATGGTATGTAAATATATCTCAGTGAAACTGCTTAAAAAATATAGTGACCAAGTGATTTAGTGCACAAGACACCATGAGAATTCAAAGATGAAGATATTAATAGCATAGTCCCTAACCCTAAGAAGTTAATGCCCTAATGGGAGGAAACATAGAATATTTCTGGTCTTACTTCAAATGCTATCTCCTCAAATGATCTTCCCTGACAACCTTATCTAAACTGTCACCCCATGCTCCATTACTCTCTATCATAGAGGTCAGCAAACTTTTTCTGTAAAGGACCAGATAGTAAATCTTTTAGGTTTTGTGGACCATATGGTGTGTGTCAAAACTGCTCAACTCTGCTATTGTTAGCACAAAAGCAGCTATAGACCATAAGTAAGCCAATGAGCATAGCTGGGTTCCAACAAAACTTTACAGAGCAGGTAATGGGCTGGATGTGGTTCACAGGCTGTAGTATGCCAACCTGGACTCTAACATCACTCTGATTTTTTTCCATCATAGCAATTAATAAAATCTGAAATTATCTTGCTTATTTGTTTGTTTGCTGTCTATTTCCTCCACTGAAATGGCAGCTCCACAAGAGAAGGGAATTTGCCTGTTCACAAGTGACTCTTCAGTATGTAGAAAGGAGTGCCTGACACACAGAGAGTTCACGCTAAATATTTGTTAACTGACTAAATGAATGAATGTTATTCATAAAAAGAGAAACACAGATTACTAATAAATATATTACCTATATTTGGCCTCATTAATAATAAAAATAAAACAATTATTTTTCACTTGTCAGATTGCAAAAGTTAGAATAAGGAGCAGGAAGAGGAGAAGAAAAAGGAGAAAGGAGGAGAGAAGGAAAGAGGAGAAGAGGAGGAGGAGAGAGAGAGAAGGAGGAGAAAATCCAGTGCAGATGAGTATGTGGGTAAACTGGTCCTCTCATCAACCACTGATGGGAGAGAAAATTTCTGGAGAGCCATTTTCATTTATGTATCAAAATGCATATGTACTTTTCCCTTCCAAAATCCTATTTCTAAGAATTAACTCTGAGGAGAGAATGCAGATGGGTGAAATATGTACCATTTCATATCCATTAAACTCAAGATCCATTAAACTCAAGATCCATCAATAAGGATCTACCTTTGTAAAGAGTGCCTGGCAGAACAAACACATAGAAGAGAATATTTCACAGTCATTAAATACAATCAGGTAGACTTTCTGCATAAAAAACTCTATGACATTATTGAACAACAAAAAAAGCAAGTTACAGAAGGCATATAAAGCATAATCCCATTGATGTATACATTCTAAGGTTTTTCTATGCCAGAGAAAATTTTAGATTTCCTATAAAATATTAATAGTGGTTACTCTGAGTGGCAATTTGAGGTGATTTTTAAATTACTTTTATAATATTTTATATGAGTTGATTTTTTAACAAAGAATATTTTTAACCAAAAATATTATTGTAAACTCATGTTGCTTAGTTTTTCACATTAATTAAATAGTCTCTGATATTTTCATAGTAGCTGTTTCCTGTATTTCCATTTCTAAAACAACAATATTTGTGAATGAATCAGAAAGTTTTAAAGGAGAACAGACCTCAGATATTGGCATTGACTCTTCATCCACCAAAAACAGAGATATAATTTCATTGCAGCATTCAATAATCATATCCTAGAAATAAGAAGAAAGTAATATAGTGAGGTTGCTCTTATTGGTAAAATATTAGATATTTAATTACCTTTATTTCATTTGTCTTTTCTTGCATCTTCATAGAATCCTAGTTCCTGGGATGAGACATAGAGGAACTTCAGAGGTCACAACCCCTTAATTAATTAGGGTAATTTCAAAGGACACAGATGGCTACAAAAGATAAGATCTGCAATTTACTCATGAATTAAAAATTATTTTAGAATTATTTTCCTGAACATTCACTGATGAAATTCATATACTTCAGAGGAATAACAAATAATTCACAACAAAAATAAGATTTGGAGAAATAACTTTTCTTCTGATAAAAGAGCCCTGGAAAAAAGGAAATTCAGATCTTTGGAAGTATTTAAGCAGAGAAGAACGATTGGGGATTGGGAAAGAAGTGAGAAGAGTGATGAAGAAGTGAGAGAGCTGATATTTGACACTGTCTACTGTTGATGGGCCCCCTACAGCTCCTGCCGTATGGACCCAGCCATGTTTATGTATCACATCAAACCCAAAAGGGATCTACCCACAGACAGGTAGAACAAAAGAAGAAAACTACAGCAGTACTAGCCACGTGAACTGAGAGGTCCCAGTGTGGAATTGGAGAAGGCAGGCTGTGATGCTTAGGATAATGTGTCAACTCGGCCAGATAATTGTGCCCAATTGTTTGGTCAAGGAAGCGTGGGCTAACTGTAATACAAGGGCATTTATGGACTTTAGTTACCATTGACTTTACTGCAGTGGTAAATCATAGCTGATTACAAGTACATCAATCAGGGAGACTGCCATCAGCAATGAGTGATGCTTTATCCAATCAGTTCAATGCCTTAAAAGGGAAAGTGATTCCAGCATTGAGTGAGAATTTCCCAGCTCGTCTTTGGACAGTCAACGTCTCCCAGAACTCAGGAACCCTCACTGGACTTTCATCAGAGCCCCTGGTTGCAGCCTGCCTGCAAAACCTGGACTTGTACATCCCCATGTTCACATGAGAGACTCTTATAAAATCGCAAACCATTGACGGATATGTCTTATTGATTCTGTTTCCCTAGAGAACCCTGACTAATACACAGGCTTTGGGCCAGATGAAGAATGGGTAAGAGGGGGAAGCAGAGAGGAGAGTGTGGGCTCCCTCAGGACTGAGCACAGCCTTGGCTCTGACTGTCCAATTTCATTTTCTCTGAGGCCCACTGTATATTATTTCCAGTGTTTGGCCGTGCATGGACTTCTTACTGTGTCATTATCAGTACTGCCTTCCCATCAAACCTATTTTATTTAAGCTAGTACAGTTTGTGTTTACTTACAACCAAAGAAATCAAGACTAAGAGACTGTCAGACAAACTACACCTCCTTCATTATGTTGCCAGGGTCCAGCCCTGAAGGAAGAGACAATTTGTTTTTATGGCAGTATTAATATATACATGTACTAGTATTCACAATATTATAATGATAGAAATATATTCATTTTTCAATTGTAATTTAAAGAGCTTGAAATAAAGCAGCTAACAATAATTGTTTTCACAACCCAAACCCATGTTATATTTAACTTTTAGCAATGCATAAAAATAGAAAAGATCACATATTAGAGTTCCAAAACTTTAGATAATTCAATCCAGCAAATCTATTCAAGCATTGTATTAGGTGCTGTGGAACACAAAGATGAAGAAGCAAACCCCATCCTCACAAAGCTTACATTAACCAGGAAAACAGATTTATATGCAACTAAATAAAATGCCAAGTAGCATGCAGTCAGGATAGATAGTTATGATGTGTTATAGGAGCACAGAGGTGGGAGAGAGTAATTCTAAGTATGATGAACAGGCAAGACTTCAGGGAGAAAGGGTCAAATGAATGAGCCTTGAGAGAGTAGTAGGATTTCAAATGGCAGGAAACGGGGACAAGGACATCCTGGGGAGAGGGACCCTTGTAAGCAAAGAGCAGTGGGCATTCAAAGAGCATAAGGGACCTGATATATATAGCCTTTGCTGCAGGTGTGCCCATGAAGCATGACAGTGAGAGTGACACAGAGGTATGTGGTTCAGAAATATGCTGGATAGGTAAGTTTATTATGAGTCATGTAATTGTAAGGAATTTGGACTTTCTTGCATGGAAAATTGAGAAGCACTGAATGAGAAAATGATGATTAGAGATGGCTTTCAAAAAGATCATCCTGGCCAGAGTTTAAAGGTGAACTCGACTGGAAAGAGACTAGAGGAAGAAAAATCAGCTAGGAGGCTACTCAAACCATTTGGGCAAGAAATGATGATGGTTAGAAATAGGCTGGCATCTATGGGGCTGAAAAGGATGGAGAGAAGGCAGAACACAGACCACCCATCATGAATTAGACTATATGAGCTTCCTAGGACAAACTTTCTGGGTTACTGGTCTACTTTACTAGGCAGAGGGAAACACATGTCTACCCTAACTCCTCCTATTTACCTATAGTTCAATATTTCTAATTGAGTCCTTAGGAGAGGTTAAAGTATGTTTTCGGTATATTTATGTTAAATATTTTCAACAGCAGCCACGATGAGTTCTTGTCACTATTTCACCAAGAGCTATCAAGCAGAATAACACTATTTATATTATTAATCATCTCCAAATAACAAATGAAAAGAATAATGCTACCTGATAAATGCCCTCATTTGCCTGTGTCAACATTTATCCAACAGAAATTTTGTCTCAACAGCATTCTATTTCTCTGGTCTTATTTGAGGTAGACCACATACACACATCTGAAATTGGCATATTCTTTCTTTGCTATGGGAGTACCACATGTGACCTTGCTACCACAGAAATGAAAACAGGAGCTCATCAATCCCAGCCAGAGAATTATAGGAAGCATTGCTGCAGTTGGAACAGGGAGGTAGACTGTGAAATGAACTTTGCTCAATCTTTGCCATTTTTCCCTGAAAAGGAGTTTCTGTTGATTCTATAAGGGATTAGACTTTCGAGTTACTTCAAAGATAATAAGGCAATTCTTTGACTTAGTTGAAATCATCACTATCTTTCATCTGTAATGTGGAAATATTTTCTTGCCTCCTTCATCCCTCTTTCATAGGCCTAAAAAATGATCTTAGCAAAATGTGAGACATGGGATACCCCTCTAGGTGATGCTTCCAATTACTGCCACCCCTACTTCTCCCCCGCTCCCCCCAAAAAACAGTCCTGCTTTCATGAAGTCAATTTATCTACAATTTATCTATTGAATGCCTTCTGAGTGCCACTGAGCTGGTAATGAATAAAACACAGAGAGCCCTTAAATAGCACATTGTCTAGTGGAAGGCAGGAGAAAGAATCTCTTCAGGGTACAAAGTGGTGATATCAGAAAAGTAGAAGTACTTAATCCCACCCATCTCTCCAGCCCCATCTCCCACTACATTCTCTCTCTACTCTTGTCATACCCAATGTCTCATTGTCTCAGGAATATAACATTCAGTTCCATGACTTCATATCTCATGTCTTGCTGTATCTTTGGTCTGGAATGAGAGTTTTCCCCAGATCTCCAACCAGAAGTTTCACAAAGAATTATTGAAGAAGCACTATGTTCCAGTTACTGGGTTGGATATTAGAGATATGAAAATGAAAAAGATCCTTAAAAGAAGTCATGGTCAAGAGGGGGGAAGAGGCATGTGAACAGATAATTGCAAAAGCAATATAGTAAGGGCACAAGCATTTGGCGTTGCAAGGAACAATGGCCTTTATTTCAATCTACTGGAATTATAAAATTCTGCCCGAGCTCTTCAAGCAAGTACAAAGTCCACACACACATGTGCATACACACATATACATACCACATATACACTTCTATGTGTATGAGATTAAAATAATAAGTTATAATAGTTTGTATCAATAACCCCCGTCACTAAAATGTAAGGATTCCATCAACTTTACTCTTCCATAAAGTGCAGTATACAGATAATGGGGGCAATAGGAGAACTGAAAGAAGTCCAAATGACTAAGTTGAGCCAGAGTGGGAAGGGGAAAGGAAATAAAACACTCTGTGCAGACTGAGTTGGAGAGAAAGTTTTAGAAGCTTGAGTCAAATGAGGCAGATGTTAAAGATCTGCCATGGATGTCAAATATTCAGAGCAAGATAATTGGGGGAAAGATGATTTAAAAGAAATTTTGCTGTGTGTTATGAAAGGATTTCCCCTTGGATGGGTCTATGAGAGATTCTGTAAAGATTTAGATTTTTTTCAAAGGTTTTCAACATGAGATTGATGTTACCTTAAGTGCCACTCTTTGCTAAGAGACGGCCACCAGCTGGCTGGGCTCCTTATGAATGGCCATGCTCATGCAATGATTAGGCTCCCCCCTGACGACCGGTACCCAGGGGAACTGATGTCTGCATGTCCTTACCTCTCCAAACTTGTAAAGTTTTGCACATAGTAGTTTCTCAAAAAGCATTCGTTTGATCATAATGTCAAATTGTGTTTTGCTCTGTGTTTTCATAGTACTTTGATAAGTGGGGTATGTTGACTATACACTAATTTTAATTGCTGTGTACATCCAGGCATTATTTAAATGTTTGCTGAATTAACCTTAGGTAACTTGGTAAACATATTTAAAACATTTCATTTCATTCCAAATAAGAGGTCTGTGTCTTAAAATAAGGATGACTTGTATCTTTCATATACCGTGAAGCACCTAATATGCTCTGAACACACTCCTTAAGCAGTTAAATAGATAAAAATAACTCAGTCATTCTGTGCCAGTGTTGTTCATTTTAGAAGAAGGACATACAAGGTTTTCAAGTCAGAACTGATGGGAACACCTGTTTTGGAGCCCTCCCAATACATCTTAAATTAGTATCTGTGTTCTGAAGTTCTTAGCTTATTCTGGACCCTAGGGATTTGGGGAGGGGGGGAAGGAAGGGAGTGAGAAAAAGAACAAGATTCACTAGCCTCCCCCCATATCTGAACTCTTATATTCAATCACCTACCAAATATCTGTGCTGTGGCAGAAAGAAATATGTTAGATTAGAGATTTTATGAAATCCTGTCCAATTCCAGACCAGAATCGATCTCTTCAAGTGTCCTAGTTAACTTCTAATTAGCTCCAAGTGAACGTTGTCATGACAACGAACTGGCAGCTTTAGTCAATGGGATTTATCTGATATAACCCAGAATGCAGCTTTTTTTTTTTTCTTTGTAAGTGCTGGTTAATATTGTGAAAAGAAGAAATTTTAATTTACCTCCATTTCTCAACTTTCACATGTTGTCAACTAATTTGCTTGCCAATTCACCTAAACAAGCATCTGTTTTCTTTCATTTGGGGATGTTCTTTCATACATAGCACAACAAAATTGGAGCTTATCTTAAAATGCCCTACTCTGAAGCTGAAGAAATACTTTGAAAGTTGGAGGATAAAACGAATTTAAAAATTCAGAGGAGAATGTCAGGATTGAAAGGATTTTTCTCTACTCAAGCGTTGAACCACCTCCAAGTACCATTCCAGCCAGGTCATGAAAACAAGCTGCAAACCTTGGTTAAGGCAAGGTAGCTCCTCTGTATTCCTCACCCAGTTACATTAATCCCCTTCTTCTCCACCCCCACTCTGTATTTTTTCCTTATTTGTTTATATTCACAGTCAGACCAGCTTCCTGCCTCAGACTCTGGGCTCATTGTGCTGAATTTGATAACTTCATCTAACCCATAATGAAGTTCTGATGAGTCTTATTCAACCAAGCAGCCCTTCTCCCCACCTCAGAGCTGGATTTTAGTGAATAATTTATTTAGTTTAGAGATGAGAGGCAAGTAAGTCCCAAGAAGGGGTAAGCGATTGATCCTAGGTAGTTTAAGCTGCAGGGCAGAGCAAAATCTAGAATATTTAGTCTTTCAGATGCCCATTCTTCTGTCTCAGACAGTTTAAGCTGAAAAGATAAATGGGTTCAGGGGGAAATAATCATTTTTTCATGTATTATTTATATAGTAGTGGACTTAGGAACAATTTTCACAGAGAATACTCTAGATTATGGCTCAAAGACAGCAATCTGGTAAGTGTGGTCTGTGACTGAGTTCTCCTTGGGAATAGACATAAAAGGGCAACCTTCAGCTTATGGAAAAGTATATATGTATATTCTGGATTTGAGATATCTGATCTATTGGGTGAATTTATTGAGCACACTCAGTACAGCTTTAAGTTTTTGATATTCATGTTGTAATACTTGAGGTCATTTAGAAGGATGTGCAGCCAAAATTTAAGGCATTGCTTCTATGATAAATCCAACTGCACAGCCCAGAAGATAGAAATGCTGGAAAGTGGCATTTTGCAGAGGCTAACCATAGTCTGCTGATGGATCCTCTTGCAGCTGGGTTTATTACCTTCACAGTAATGAAAATGCATTCACTTACTCTACTGGTAAATTCAGACTGTAAATGCCAACAAGTGTAATCTGAAAGTCAGGAGAGTTGCCAACTGTTACACTTTCACATAATAAAAGTGTACAGATGAGATAATTAAAAATCAAAACAAAACCAAAAGGGCCATACCAATAATATCCTTACTGAATTAAAATTGTTTTGTTATTGGTAATGAGTAAAATATCAACCTAGCAGAAAATGATTTAAGAAAAAAAAAAAAAAAAACTAGGCCAAGAGTAAAGGGAATTTCCTAAAGACTTTCAGACAAGTAAAGCAGGAATGGGATCTAACCAGTTGGGAATTCAACAGGAAAGCAGCAAAGGGAGAGCCCAGAATTACAGCTATGCAGCAGGCATAGGGAGCAACCAGGAGCAGGAGAATGGGAGATTCCAGAAGGATAAATAGAACTGAAAGATTATTTGATAGGTATGAACACTTGGGTAAAAATCTATGGGTGAAAGTTCTAATGGGTGATTGGAAAAAAGTTAAAAAAAAAAAGAAAAGAAAAGCCAAAAAATCCTTTAAGAATTATACAAAGAAGGAAAATAACCATAGTACACTATTTGACCCAGTTGTGGACAATTTTTATAGTCACAATAATATAAACACTGAATATCAACTTAACTACATTTTTTATATAACAGTTTTAAAGAGAGGGGAAAGGAGAAGTTGGGGAAAATGTGAGTTAAATCCTTGTCCACCTTAATAAAAAATCAATGGATAGAATCCAAAATTGATAACATCAAGGATAAACAATAACAATCTGTGGTTGCCGTAAGCACTATTCATCAGTGTTTCTGGTTTTCCTTCTTCCAGGCCTGTAGCAGAACTGCACTTCCCTACCCACCTTGTTCATATGGCACATGGCTTATTTGGCTAATGAAATGTGAGTGGCAGTGGCACAATGGAAACTTCAGAGCCAGTGTGTGATTTGCCGCCTTCCCCCGCCTCCTGCCACAGTGACTGGCAATGTTGTACATGATGGATGTGCCCCTGGATCCTGACATGATGAGATATGGAGCAGGGACCCAGCTGAACCATCAGGATTCAGAGTTTGTTTGTTACCTAAGCTTTTTTGACAGATGTTGCTTATTATTTATAGATGTGGAATCAAATAACAAAAGAAATAGCTAAAAGAGTTGAAAGTAGTTGCCTCTACAGAGCAGGACTATGAGTAATAGAAATTATATTAATTTAAGCCTTTTAGATATATGTGTTTAAAAAGAAATGAGTGGCTACAATAACTACAAAATATGTATCTCTCAGTTAAGATTGAATTGATGTACAATTGAACATTCCAACTTCTTTTGGACCCACCACTAGTCCCCTCTTCCCACCCTACAGGAGAGTGGAGAGACTTATCTGATTGGCAAGTTTGGGAAAGCCTCTTCTGGGTTGTCTTTGTTTATATTTTTGAAGGCACCCTGAATACAGGACTATTGCTCTCTGCTCCTCTGTGTATTAAGCTTGGCAGGGAGCAGAAGAAGAATGGAGAAACCTGCAGTTAGCCAGCTGTGCCAGATGACTGTGCAAGCAGCTGGGCAAGTCTGTATAATTCAGGGGTGAAATATGAATATCTTCATTTGGCCTCAGATCTAAAGCCACATTCACTAATCATTTTTATCCATAATGAAGCTGATTTTTGGATCTTCATGTATTTGTCTCTGCGTACCATTTTTCAATTGGTTCAGAACTCAGGAGGAGGAGATTGGAAATCCTGTCCTCCAAAACCCAAACATCAATCATAAAAACCAGTTAACTGGGAGATCAGGTTAATAGCATATTACAAGAATAATACTCATATTTTATGGTTAGAAAATACATATGCAAAGAAAAAAGTCAGAAAGAATATATACCCCCGTGTATTTTCCAGTTTTTCTTCACTTATTTCTTCAGTAACAAAAGTGTTTAAATAATAGACTTGGAGTGAAAACCTAAAAGTAATATTACAAAGTTGCAAAGAATTGTTTCTTGGGATTCATGGTTATATCTGAATGATTTCTTTGGATTAGCTTTGTTTTCATTTACTCTCAGATTCTTGCAACTGGTATGCTTAGAAGAGTTTTAAAGGAAACATTACTTAGGTGTTAAAAATTGGGTCAGAGCTAGTGCTGTAAATAGAGAAAATAGAGAGCTGAAACCCAAGTTCAAGTTCAGTTACATAGTTTGGCTTTGATGAAGTGAAAAATAAAACTTAATTATCTCTGATATCATCCATTCTACCATAGCAATGTAAATTTCCATTTTTCAATAACTTACTTCCATTTCTTTATCAACAGATTTCTCTTCAATTTCAACTCTGTTTTCATCTGAAGGAATTTCCGGAATTGCTGGCAATGATAGTTGAGCTATTTGCACAAGATTAGATAGATCCTGATGAATTGAAATAACTCTAAGAGGAACAAAATATATGTATTTCATTAGGAAAGGTAAAAGAGACATTCATTTATTTTCAGAGACAGTCAACAATACATGTACAGTAAGTCCTCAATTATTTAAAAGTTTGACTTTTGACATCTTCAAGCATTGTTAATTCAATCATTCCTTCATTCAACAACCGTTTACCGAGTACATGCTGGACACTTGATGGACTCTCTTGGGTACTGGGGAACCAACCATGATCAAAGTGACTTCATTTTAACCGTCATAATGTTTATGGTCACATTATATACTCCAATAAATGTGTAATTCTGAACCAAGATAGGCACAAGAAAAGGAAGGTACATACCCAAAATATGGCTTAAGATGAAAATAAAGAAAACAAATAACCTACATGGGCAAAGAAACTCCAGGTAATAACAAAAAGATGTACTCCTATGTAAATCTTAATGCCATGCTGTGATTGATTTACTGAACTGATGGCAAGAAGAATTATGACAAATTAGCAATGACTCTAAAAGCCAATCGATATGCAGTTAAGAGTGTTTTTGCAGGAGGACTGGGGAGGTAGAGAAAAGCATTAAGAAGGAAGGAAAAGCAAAAAAATAATAAATGGATAAAATAAAATAAAAATTACTAAAGATCAAATTCCTTAACAACAATTAAAACTTGTTTGATTTTTTACATTAGCATAAATTAATATCCAGACGAAAACCTCCTCGGTAACTTTAGCTTAAAAAATTTTCTGTATTGACCTGTACACCAATTGGTGACAAGTTTTCATTGTTACCATATGCAGAGCACCGTACCAGCCATTTTTGTCTGGGGGAAGGAGTCGTCACAGAACACACCAAGGAAGAGGCTTCTTGCCTTCCACGAGCTTCCAGTCATGGACAGTCAGGACAGCTATACACACTGAACAGCTATACACACTGAAATATCACACATTCATCTTTTAAAAGGACCATATTAATAAAGGCAGATGAATGTACCAAAGTTTGCATATACCTTCTGAGCACAGGCAGGAGGGGCAGATGAGTTAATGAGGCACATTTTTCTGGAAAAGGTGTATTGTGGGGCAGCTATTAATGGACTGAGAGACATGGCTTATCAGAGGGGAGGGGGAACATGTTTTCTCAGTAGAGCAAACAGAAGCGTGAGGGCAGAATGGACTAGTCATGTGTGGAGGATGAAATCGAGATGATCTTGCTAGAACCAGAAAGCAATCATATGACATCTATAAAATAATCAGAGCATTGAATGGTTCTGCTGCTCCAATTTATGGAGGTTTTCTCTACATTATCTTGTAGGAACAGAGACCCTGAAATGATGGTATTGGCAATGTAGGACCATATTTAGATTCAATCCAAAAACCATTTATTTGATGCCTATTTTGGGCTAAGTAATGTTCAAATATACTGTCTTTTTGCCTTGATCTTTTTGTGGCCTTAATAAAGTGGTCAGCGAATGTAAAAATTAACATTGTTACATTCTACAAGACATTTCAAATTAGAAAAAGGACCCAATGGCAATGATGCTGAGGATGGGAACTTCAAGACCACAAGCCAGTGAACAATAGATGCTGTGAAGGCAGAGGTGAGCCAGGAGAATGGAGCCAGAAGATGGAAGGCTTGCAGTTTGAAGGAGGCAAGCAGCAACTTGCATGTCATCAGTGCCTCCATGCTACAGGTACGTCATGTGTGTGTGTTTGTGTCCATCTGGGAAGCAGTGAAGTTTTTATGGAAAAGAAGCAAATGATCCCCCAAAGGCAAAATAACAGCACAACATTTCAATTCCAGTTTCTCACAACGTCCACTTCATCCACAGCGTGGCATAATGTTTGATTATTGTAATGGTGGTTCTTAACAATGAAAAGCAAAGTGGTAGTTTTAATTATATTTAAGGGGTTTGGAAATTACATACTGTGCTTGGAAACTTTTTTTAAATAAAAAAGGCAACATTTAAAATGTGAACATCTGTTCTTGAAATGTGTCTGCTTGGTTTATTTGAAAAACGTACCCATCTAAAATGGGTCATCCCTCAATAATGCTGGAAAATCTGCCTGATGCATTGGAGAGAGAACAGGATTAGGACTCAAAGGATTTAGCTGAGTCTGTGCTTGGTTCTGTCGCACACTTCCAGACACCTCTCCGACCCTGAGATTTCTTCTACTGCAGGGTTGGAATAATAAAATCTACTTCATCTAATTCACTGGGTTTTTGGAGGATCCAATGACAACTATATATATTCTCAACCATAAGGGAGAAAGAATTCTTGTTTCTCTTGCAATGATAACACAGCTTTCCTTTACAATACTGGAGTTGTAGGAAGGATAAACTGTTCTTCTATGTTTGGATTGCAGATGGGTGATGAATGTCCAGCACTGCTTCAGAAGTAAATGGCCCAGGCCAGCTATGTGAAGCAAGTCTGGGACCAGGCAAGGCATACTGGGCGGCTAAGCAATGAGCACCCCTTAGATGACCCGCAGTTTCAGTTTTAGGTCCTGGATCCCTCACATCTTGCTCCCTCCATTTGTTCTCTGGCCGGCCCTTATTACGACCTCCCTCTCCCCCATGTCCATCTTCACCTCTCCCTTCCATGCCCTTGTCTAACTTCTTGTGGCCTTCTGACTTGGCACCACAAACAAACATCCATCATCTCCTTTGGGCTTGACCAGCTCCCCACCAACTCTATGCCCATTTATTGACTCATGGGCACTTTCTTGGCTATTCTGTCATGACCTGGAGGGCAGGACCCAGCCAGAATCGCAAACATGGCTGACAGGAGGTAATTGATTAATATGGAGTTTAAAGGCAAATGACTATTCAGATAGAACTTTATACATACTTCCTACACAGAAACCTTCAGGCATGTTTACTGAGAACATTATCTTCTCCTTTGTGTCCATAAAAAATGCAAAGAATTAAAACATATTTTCCCTGTGAGAACTCAACTAAGAGACAAGGAACTGAAGAAAACTCTAAAAGGAGGCCTGCCCAGTTTGCAGGATATCCAAGTTGTTTCCTTACTGACCAATTTTTTTTATACCCTTTCCTCTTAGTTTGCTTTACTTAAGATTGGTCGACAAGATGATTGCCCACATACAGGCACTGACCCTCCTAAGAACAAAGGGAATGTAACCCTAGATGAGAGAAATAGCTCTTGAGGACAGTGCCCAGGAAGGACAATGAGAGATTATTTTATCCTCCTTGGAGACAGCCTCAGTGATGGGAGCATGTCCACATTTTTAGCAACCTTATCACTGCTCATAAACACACCAAAATTAAGAACTTTTTGGAATGAAAAAAGAAACCTGTCACTTTGATTACATTCTATTCTGCAGAAATTATACTCCTCTTCACTTGGCTCTGAAAAAGACACCCTACAGTGATTCTGGATTTATAAGACAAGTACATAATTTTAATAATGTCGTTGCTTGGATTAGCTGGGGTATGAGCTGTGACTAGGTTTGCTGCCATTTCACTGAGAAAAGGGAAAAAAAAGAAAGAAAATTGATTGAATAATTGAAAATACGTCAGCTCTTGAAACAGTTCTTGTTTAATTCCCTTTCATGACTAGGTCAAGAAGTCCTTCAAAATGAAAATCATGGAGCCTGAACAAGACTCCCCAGGGAAGGACAGAGAAGCACCAATCCTCCTTTCACAAAGGCCTTACTCAGTGCCTCCCAGGGCTGAGGGCTGTGCATCCTGCTGACAGCTGATGGACTCAGAAGTTAGTGCAGCAACTGGCATTTGCCCAGTGCGTCCAGGTTTCAAAGCAGATTCTCATACATTTTCTCACTAGATCCTAACTAGGACCCCAGAGGCTGGCAGGGCAGGTGTTATTATCCTCATCTGACAACTGAGGAAATGGAAGTGAAGGCCCCAAGGCAATGAACAATGGAGTAAAAAGAAAAGTTATCCAAGCAATGAAAAATAATTCCTTTAAAATGAAGAATTTGGTCAAGTTAAAGTGGAAGACAAAGAAACCAGGTACAGGCAAGTTAGTGATATGTCCCGTGTCATGACAGAGAAGGAGGAAAACGGCCTCGCTGACGCAGAGAGTTTTGACTGAGGGGAAAAAATAAAAAATCAGGTTGGGTTAAGAAGAAAAGGTGAGACAATGGAGTTGGTGGGATTTGGACTTCATTCTGCAACTCAGTACAGAGCCACATTAAAATATTTCTTTCTTTTAGTAATTCATGAAAGAACATTTATATAATTGTACTATTAACGATACGTAATCCCTCATTTACAATAGGGCTTCCTGTGTTGTACAGTCCTATGTCCTATGTTTTTTCTCTTAATTTTTATTCTAGTAACATATATTCAACTTAAAATTTCCCCTTTTACCCATAATCAAATATATAATTCAGTGGTGCTAATTATATTCACAATGTTGTACTACCATCACCATCTATTATTAAAACTTTACAACCAACCCAAAAAGAAAGAAACTCTGTACAATTTATGTATTAACTCCCCATTCCCTACTCCCAACCCAGGTCCTGGTAAACTAAATTCTAGTTTCTGACTCTATGAGTTTGCTTATTCAAATTATTTCAAATCAACGATATAATACAATATTTGTCCTTTTGTTTCTGATTTATTTCACTCAATATGATGTCTTCAAGGTTTATCCATGTTGTCACATGAATCAGAACTTCATTCTTTTTTTAATAATGAATAATATTCCATTGTACATCTATACCACATTTTGTTTATCCATTCATCTCTTGATTAATATATCAAGAGACTTCTATCTCTTGGAAGTTGTGAATAAGCCACTATGACCATTGGTGTGTATGTATCTGTTTGAGTGCCTGTTTTCAATTCTTTTGGGTATACACCTCATAGTGAGAATGCCAGGTCATATGGTAATTCTATACTTAGCTTTCTTTTTTATTTATTTATTTATTTGTTTGTTTGTTTGTTTGTTTTATTTCTCTCCCCTTTCTCTCCCCCGCCCCACTGTCTGCTCTTTGTGTCCATCCGCTATGTCCGTTTGTATTCTTATCAACAACAATGGGAATCTGTGTCTCTTTTTGTTGTGTCATCTTGCTGCATCAGCTCTCCATGTGTGTGGTGCCACTCCTGGGGAGGCTGTGCTTTTTTCACGTGGGGTGGCTCTCCTTACAGGGTGCACTCCTTATGCATGGGGCTCCCCTATGCCAGGTACAACCCTGTGTGGCATGGCACTCCTCGTACACATCAGCACTGCGCATGGGCCATCTTACCACATGGGTCAGGAAGCCCTGGGTTTGAACCCTGGACCTCCCATGTGGTAGGTGGATGCCCTATCAGTTGAACCAAATCGCTTCCCTATACTTAGCTTTCTGAGGAAGCTCCAAACTCTCTTCTACAGAGGCTGTGCCATTTTACATGGCCATCAGCAAAGAATGTGTTCTTATCTCTCCACATCCTCTCCAACAGTTGTAATTTTCTGTTTTTTTAAACACAGCAAAAATACAAGCAAAATATAGGATAGGCGACATCTATTATTATTCCCATTTTACCAATGAGAAGATTGAGGCACAGAGAAGTTAAGTAACCTGCCCCAAGTTGCACAGGTAGTAAAGGGCAAAACTGGAATTTGAATCAAAGCAGGTTGGATTCAGATTTCATGTACTTAACCATTGCAACACTATGTGCTTTATATAAAAGAAGATTGTTCTAAAAATATCTTTTAATAGTTCTCCTTTGCTTTAGCTCATATTTTAATAAAATAGCCTTTTCTCAAGGGATATATCAGTACAGAGTCTTAAAGAGTTGTGGACAATTCATCTTTACTTGCCTGTTCAGTGAAACCCAGAAAGAACCAACATATAAACTGGCAGGACTGGAATATGCAACATCTGAAATCCTCACAGGCTTCATGTTATATGCAAACAACAATAAAACCTATAAGAAAATTAAAGGCATAAAAGATATGACATCGAAATTATACTTCATCCCCCAAAGCTCAATATTAGTTCTCAAAATAATATCATCACACTTAAAAACATTTTACTTTAGAACAGAAAAATAATGGTATTTTTCCTCCAATTCACTTTAAAGAGACATGATATGAACAAGAATTGTGCAAAGGGTATAAGAGGAAAATAAATATCATTTGGCAACAAAATTATTCAATTTTTGAAGAGTGACATTTCTTGGGCAATCAGGATTAAATTTCAGCCTTTCAAGGACCTCTGTAGCAACTACTAAATACAGACCTGGTGAATACCTAACTTTGCCTCTTGTTTCTCTCATTATATATGCCAGGGGTTGTAGCTGTTCTGTGTGCTCACTTATGCTCTTTCCCTCCTCTTCTCCCCAGCTATTCAATCCACACATACCTCTCCAGACCCTTCCTCTGAGATGAAATTTCTCCTGAAGCCTTATACTCTAGTAATTTCTAAATTCTAAAATTCTGAGAGTCAGTTTCATACAATAGTAACTATTTAGTCATAGAGTCATAGAATTTGAGATTTATAGAACCTTTATAGGAATTGTATTTTCTGCATGATTTTTCTGTGAACCACAACACCTCTAATAAAAAGAAAAGTAAGAAAAAAGAAAAAAAGACTTAACTACTCATTACTCTTTCTACCACTATGTATCTTGGCCTCAGTCAGGCTACTTTACTCATAATGGGGCTGTTTCCTCAACTGTAAAATGAAAGCATCAAATACATGTTCTATTAGTTTCTTTCTGGTTCTGAAACTTTACTTCTGGTGGAGCCTACTATTAAAGCTTCCAGTGGTAATGAACTGTTCTGTTAAGCCACAACTTCTCGAATAATAATAATAATAATAAAGTAAAAAATAAAGTTGCCAATTGGATAGCTCCTTTGTGAATCACCATTATAGCTTTAAGTTGCAGTGGTGGTACCACTAGCCTAAACTAGTGCTTCTCAAACTTGAATGTGCATACGTCATCTGGGAAATATTCTATTAAAATTTGTATTCTGAGATGTGGACCTGAGATTCCGCATTTCTAATGAGCTTCCGGGAGAAGCCAGTTCTCGACTGCACTTTGAATGGAAATGTTAGCGATCAGTCCCTGCCTCATTTGTGCAGCCATTGTCCTCCCAGAAGTTACATGTAATGTCAGGCCCATCTGCAGGAGCAGGTTCTATCTCTAATAACGTGACCAACCAGACCCAGGAGCTGGAGCACCTCAGAGGCAAGCACTGGGACACCTGAGTGGCCTCTGAGTTACAGAATTCTCAACATCCACGTGGGTCCAGTCCTTAGCACTGGGATTCTGCTTTCCGTAAGACTCAGGAGTTTTCCCAGGAACCCTAATTCTTCTTTCAAGTATGCTGCTAGGACTGAACTTGTCTTGAATGCCTGAAATAGTCTCATTTTCATTAGGAGTAGAAAGACTCCCAGAAAAGAGCACTGGCTTTGCATCTCGTATTCCCAGACTGACTGGATTTCTGCACTGTATAAACATACCTCCAGGAACCATTTCAGTTCTCTCCATGTTTGATCTTTCGCTTACTAGTTGGAATCTAACTTTTCAAAATTTTCGTGATCAGACTTCCTGACTTGATCATGTTTGTCTGAATCAGTTGTTAGTCTTCTGTGGCCCCTAAATATCATGCCTTGGACTGTCCAACTGCACTCGGCATTAACTGCCTTTGTGGCAGTGTTAATTCTCTCCAAATTAGGTTTCACATGCCAAAAAAAAAGGTGATTCTTCATTGCCCCTCCTCCTTGCTAGCTGAGTTGCTTTCCTTGAGCCTGCACAAATTATAAATATAACTCAATAATATCCTGAATATCAAATGCATTGGCTTGTGTTCCAGAGCATTCTACTGGGACCCCTGAATGTTAAAAATGGCAGGTAAATGAAGTAGAGAAAGATAAACGTCCTAAAGTGTAATCTGGAGACAAATTTGGGTAATGCAAACTTTGGTCATGGTTACATCTTTTTAAGGATAAGTAGTAGTTGTATGTCTCTCTGATTTAAATTAGTCACCCTTCAAAGTTATTTTAAAATTAGCCATTCTTCAAAGACGTATTGAATGATAGTAACTGGCAATCTCTTTAGTGCCTATTTCTAAAAGATGATGAAGTCGTTCAAAGGATGTTTACTATGTGACCAAGTTCTGATGAATAGCTTATAATGTGATGCTACCATTTTCTATTAAAGATAACTTTGCCAAATAGAATAACATAATTTCTTCCCACCAATTTAAGAAGTGAAGCTTTTCCAAACTTAACGCCAAAGTACCAGGGAATGGAGATGTTTAGCCCTCTGAATTAAAAATGTTATATAAAAATCCCCAGGGCCAGGATTTCTGCTTTGCTGCTTCCCTGCTATCTGCAGGCAGGCATTTGTTTCATTGTAATGGACAAAATGAAATGGATCAAGTGATGTTAACTGTGTTGTTACCCAAACAACCCTCTTAGTCCCAGGAGACTTCAAAGCCCTAAATTAAATACTAATTTCACTTCATTACCATCCTAGCCAGAGGCTAGAACTGCCTGCTGCGGGGACCATCATCTGAGGACTGTTTGAATCTTGGCTCTTTGCACCTAGCATTTCTGCATCCTGTGTCTCAGTTTCCTTTTCTGTAAAATGGGGATAATGACAGTACCTACCTCAGAGCATCATTGAGAGGTTAATATGGATAAAGTACTTGGAACACAGTAAGCTCTACCCGAGTGTTCACTATTGTTATTATCTTGTGGGTTTCATGAGCATCACACAGTTATTCAAATGATGAGTGGATGAGTGCTCAAATAAACCAATGCGGGAAACGGACTTTGGCCCAGTGGTTAGGGCGTCCGTCTACCATATGGGAGGTCCACGGTTCAAACCCTGGGCCTCCTTGACCCGTGTGGAGCTGGCCCATGCGCAGTGCTGATGCGCGCAAGGAGTGCCCTGCCACGCAGGGGTGTCCCCCGCGTGGGGGAGCCCCACGCGCAAGGAGTGCGCCCGTGAGGAAAGCCGCCCAGCGTGAAAAGAAAGAGCAGCCTGCCCAGGAATGGCGCCGCCCACACTTCCCGTGCCGCTGACGACAACAGAAGCGGACAAAGAAACAAGACGCAGCAAATAGACACCAAGAACAGACAACCAGGGGAGGTGGGGGGGGGGGAATTAAATAAATAAATAAATCTGTTAAAAAAATAAAAAAATAAACCAATGCTTACATCACCAAACAAATTTACTGTTGTCTGCCCGAAAAACAGAACCTTAGGTACGAAAACAATCTAGTTCTTCAAGCCACTGTTTATTGACTTTTTTTCTAACTGTGATTTATGGTAGCAAGTATATATTTTTACCATGACCCAGTGCACACATACTTATTATCCAAACTAAGGAACGGGAAAACTGTGTGTTCTGCATCTTTGTTTTCAGTTTGAGAAAACCACTCAGAGCAGCCTGTTAAACTAGAATCTGTTACTTGGTGTTCTGCTCCTAATCTCTGACACAACATTAATTGTTAGATACTACTATTGATGGGTGAAACCTATTAGTCTAATTATCAGACAGAGTTGTAATTTGAGCACTTGCTTTTGAGATGCATTTATTTTTTCTTACTGATCACAGTGCACAGATATCTCAGATCATCCTGTCCCTGATATGAATGTGAAGTTTCTATGAACTTTTAAAATGAAATTTTGTACTTTATTCCTCTTTTAAAGTAAAACAAAACAAAACAACAAAAAGAAAAACTAACTGCTTAGCTGAACATTATGTTTCACAACTATATAATCTTTCTATTTTCTTACCCTCTCTGCATGGTTATAGTCTTTTCTCATCCTGTTGGATTTCTTGCTAGCAAGTAAATAAATTCTGACATATCAACCTAAGAAATTTTGTTTTTAGCAGTACACTTCATGAAAAAAAAAAGCTTCACAAAACAAGTTTCACTTAATACATTAGATACATTCTGATATTTTGCTTCTATTTCATTTCTTTTTTTTAAAAAAAATACTGCTCATGACCTACTACATTGATTCCATGACTCATTAATAGGCTGGGAATAACAATTTGAAAACAACTGCACCAAATCCCTCATGAAAAAGACTATGGATGCATTATTCTGGAATGGACACTTAAAAATGTGCAGAGTACTTAAAAATGTGGGAAATAGCTTTAAATATTCCTGGGGAATGATATTTTAAAGTTTCTTTCTTAGTACAACTAGGAAAACATATATAATTGAGCAAGAGTTGGTAGCAGGTTGCCGGCCTCAGAGGGCAGAAAAAGGGGCCAATGTGAGAAGTGTGAGAAGCAGCACTCAAGAACAAAGAGAGGTAGGCCCAGGGGGTTTCATGATTTGACAAGAGTCACCCGAGTCAAGGAGTAGCAGAAGCTACCAGAGGCACAGCTAGAGGGGACAGCACTCAAGAGCTGAGAAGTTCAAGCATAGACCAATGCAGAAGCCAAAAACCAAATAAAAATGCTGAGAAGGGCAAAACCACATGTCAAACAATTTATGGGAAAAGCCTGAGGCTCTTCTTACGGAGAGCAGCAATCAAAGGAATACAATAGTGGAAGGTTTCTCTGCAAAAGGCTATGTTGACCAGCTCTTCCATTTGTAAAAGCTTGGCCCATTTTAAGGACTCTCCTAGAATCTGAGTCAGTGTTCAATCTCCAATAGGTCAGGGGATTGATATTGGACTCATATGCTCACCCTCTTCCTCCTAATCCCAATTAGACCCTAATCTAAATATCTATCTATACATGTGGACAAAGATATGGAAAAAATTAAAGATAAACATCAAAATAAACAGCATTTAGAGGCAAACTGATTTTTTTCCTATTTGCTATGAACTTTAATTTTTCTAGTTAGGCAGTGAACCCTTTTCTGCAGTCTCAGGTGTGTATTAAAATATCCAAAATGATATACCACTAGTAAACTTTATGAAATGCTTTTAAATAATGTTGACCAAGTGTATTACACCTATATTTGAAGATATTAAGATTTAAAACTGAAGAATAATTTTAAAATAGCTTATATATATTATTTAAATAATATAAAACAGTGATAATGACAATTTATTGAGGCAAGGAGTTTATAAGTACCTTCAATCAGAGATGAAGGAGCCATGGCACAGAAAAGTTAACTAATTTACTCAAGGTCCCAAAACTTTTAGGTGGCAGAACTGGGAATTAAGCCCAGGAATTCTGGTACCAGAATCTGTGTTCTTAATCACTACACCAATGTAAGCAAACTAAATGAAAAGAAAACCCAGCAAAGACAAAGAGAAAAATCTCAACCAATGAAAGAAGTCAGAGCATCTTCAAAACAGTGATGGTATGACTAACGGTTCAATTCTCAATGGTAACAATGGAAATCTGCTGAACAATTTCCAATGTGCTGAAATAAAATAATTGCCATTCTCAAATTCTTTACTCCCTAAAATATATATTTTACAAATAAAGGCAAAATAAACATTTATCAGACAAACCAAAATTGAGTGTTTGCCACCAGATGTTCACCCAAGGAAATTCAAAAGCATGCACTTTAATAAAAAGAAAGTGATTCTGGATAGAATGTCTAAAATTCAAGAAGGTATAAAGGACAAAGAAAATAGGATTATGTAAGAAGTTTTAAAGGAATACATTTCTTGTTTAAAACAATAACTATTATTTTGGGGGGTTAAAAAAGAAAATATGCATTATTATCATTTAAGTCATTAGGAAAATAAAGATATTCATTAAGTTTACATTTTGATAAGGTAAGGATGTTTTATGTTGTCTTGAGGATTACACTAAAAGCACAGAAATAGATCATACAATTTCCAAACCTATAAAGGTAATAAGGCAATGACAAAAGTAATTAATCCAAAAGATGGTAAGAAAGAAGGAAAAAAAGCAGAACTGGGGCAAATAAAAGCACAAAATAAGATGATAGATTTAAACCCTAATATATCAGTAATTACATCAGATGTAAATGGATCAAATTCTCCAGGCAAAATATAAATATGGTTAGACTATACTTTAAAATATCAAGTACATGCTTTTTATAAAGAAAGGTTGAAAGCAAAAGGTTGGGAAAAGATTATTGTGAAAATAATAACGAAGAGAAAGTGGTTTTCCTTTAGCAACATTAAGCAAAGCAAATTTTAAGGGGGAAAAGCTTTATTAAAGAGAGCCATGAACCAATTAAAATTGATAACATTTTCAATTTACTAAGAAGATATAACAGTTTTCAATCTGATTGCATCCAACAACACAAATTACATACAGCAAAATTTGACAAAATTAAAAGAAAATCAAAATAATGCACAATCACAGTGGGAGGTTTTAACATATTTCTTTTAGTAGTTGATTTTTTAAAAAAGGAAGATCAAATAGAAAATCAGTGAGAATATAAAGTATTTGAACAAGATTAAGAAAATTGACCTATTGTATATATATAGAACATCACTCTAAAACTGAAGATTGCACAATTTTTAAAAGAGCACATGAAAAACTTATACAATTAACCCTTTCCTGAAGGAATGTAAACAAATTTCAACAAATATCAATCATACAGAGAAAGAAATGTTTGGAATTAAAAATATACCTGAATGGTCCATGGGCCAAAGAAGACAACAAAATGGAAATTACGAAATATTTTTAGCTAAATGATAGCAACACTATAAATAAAATCTTGTGGCATTCAGTCAGGCAGTGCCTAGAGATAAGCTCATAGCCTTAAATACAAATATTAGGAGAGAAAAAAGACTGACTAAACATCTATGTCAAAAAGACAGTAGTTAAGAAAAGAATATAAAAAAAAATACATGGATTAATGAAATAAAACTAATTAATGAAAAACCTTTAGTGATAATGATCAAGATAAAAAGGAGAATACATAAATAAACAATATAAGGAATGAAAAAGGGCACATCATTACAGATGAATAAGATAGATTAAAAATATTATGAGACAAATTTTAAATAAAATGGAAAGATTCCCAGAAAAAAAAAAAAACAACAATTAAAATTAACTCAAGAAAAAATACAAAATCTAAAATAGCCTAACAACATGGTTGACAGTCAAAATATCTAACTTGGTTTGACACAGGCGCTAACTGATCAGAACAGATAATGCCCCAATCAGAACCAATACCAACTTTGAATAATTATCACTAATGCTAAGGTTCTATGAAGAACTGAATCACTGGTCATAAATTTTCTAACAAAGAACTACTAAGACCACATAGTTCTACTGATGAGTTCTGCCAAATATTCAAGGAAAAAAAAATAATTTCAAACTTACACCAATTTCTCCAGAGAACATAAAAGTGAATTTATATTTCTCAGCTCATTTTATGAGTTTAGCAAAAGCTTGATTTTTAAAATGCCTGAAAATGCAGTATGAAAAAGAGAATTTATAGCCTAGTAACAGCATTGAGAACAGATGCAAACTCTTATAAAAAAAACATTATCACACTAAATCCAAGCAAAATTAATGCATCATGACCAGTTTGAGCTTATCTGAGTAAGACAAGGTTGATTTAATATTATAAAGTCAATTAACAGGTTAAAAGAGAAAAAATCATATAATCATCTTAATAGAGTAAAATATTCATGATTACATTTTTAGCAATGTGGCAGTAAAAGGCAACTTCCTTAATTTGATAAAGTATAACTGCAAAAAATAGGGAAACATCATACAAAATGGTGACACACTGAAAATTTTCCCCTTGAAATAAGGCAAAAGACAAAAATGCTACTCTTTTTTTTTTAAAGATTTATTTATTTATTTCTCTCCCCTCCCCCCACCCAGGGTGTCTGTTTTCTGTGTCTATTTGCTGCGTCTTCTTTGTCCCCTTCTGTTGTCAGCGGCACAGGAATCTGTGTTTCTTTTGATTGCATCATCTTGCTGCGTCATCTCTCCATGTGTGCAGTGCCATTCCTGGGCAGGCTGAAATTTCTTTCATGCTGGGCAGCTCTCCTTAAGGGGTGCACTCCTTGCGCGTGGGGCTCCCCTACACGGGGGACACCCCTGCGTGGCAGGGCACTCCTTGCATGCATCAGCACTGTGCATGGGCCAGCTCCACACAGGTCAAGGAGGCCCGGGGTTTGAACCACAGACCTCCCATGTAGTAGATGGATGCCCTAACCTCTGGGCCAAGTCCACCGCCAAAAATGCTACTCTTAATCAATATCCTAATTAATATCATACCATAGATTCTATCCAACAGGGGAGAAAGAGAGCGAGCAAACAAAATCTGTCATTAGTAGCAGATAAAATTTTGTATGTTATAAGAGTCTAGAGATAGATTACTATAATTGGTAAGGTTGCAGGATATAAAGTCAATATATGAAAATGAACAGCTCTTTCATGTCAGTCAAAAACAAAATTTTAAAGAAATGTACCATTTTTATATCATAAGATCTATGAAATATCTATGAAGAAATGTATTAGTGTGAAATATTTCTATGGATAAAATTATAAAACTTTATTTTGAGACATTTAATAAGATCTAAATACATAGGAAGATAGACCATGTTCATGGATGGAAGATTCAATATTGGAAAGATGTCAATTCTGCCCAAATTGATTTACAGAATTTATATAGTCCCAGACAAATCCAAAATCACAACCAGGTTTGTATTTTAGAATTCAGCAAGCAAATTCCAAAATTTACATGGAAATGCAAAGGGCCAAGAATAGCGAAGACTGACAACAAAATAAGAATAAGATAATAGAAATAAATTGCTCTACCAAATTTAAAAAAATATATTTTAAAGTTAAAATAATTAAAATAGAATTGTATTAGTATATAATATATCCATTAAACAGAAAAGAGAGCCTAAAAGCATACCCATAAATGAAGATAAGAGCCAAACTGACTAACCTCATAGGCTGATCCCCCATTGAGATGGATTATATCCTAGTACTTAATGCAATTAGTCCTAGTAGAGTACTGAAGTCTGCCTCGTCATATAGCTACAATTGCAAGGATCAGACTCAAACCCCCTGATCAATGGCAAGGAAAGGTTGGTGCACCCTCAAATATGATTGCTGAGATAGCAAAACAGGACTGTAGCATTAGGATCTGTCACATAATGCCAGCTCTTGATCATGCTGGTAGAAGGGCTGTTGTTTCTCTAATCATGCTACTCAAAAGCTCCAATGGCCCAAGTAATGGAGTCTGACATTTGGCCCTATTAAAACCTTGTTTGTTCCTTCCACATGTGATAGACAATGGGAGAAATACATACTCGCTACTGTTTTTACAAACTGGCTTGGTGCGTGTGCTGTTTATTCCCCCATTGCTTCTATAAAATGCATATGGTAGGATTGCCTGATGAAAGACAAGATGTCCAATTCAATTTGAATTTCAGATAAAAGTTGATTTTTTTAAAGTATAAATGTGCCCCAAATATTGCACAGGGAATACTTATGCTAAAATTATTCATTGTTTTTCTGAAACTCAAATGTATTTGGATGGCCTACATTTTCATATGCTGAGTATGACAACTCTAATTTATGGACATAATATATGACAGAGCTGGTATTGCAAATGAATAGGTAAAGGGAAAGCTGTTCAATAAATATTGCCAAGGCAATTAGATTTCCTTATGCCCTATTTCACTTTTTTATTAATTGATTTAGAACTATTCATTTCTCTCATTCTAACATTTTCTGACACTGTTTTGCTTAAACTCTCTACATATGTTTGCATATAGCTGTCTTTACCACTGACATCACCTTTCTTTTAATTAGAGAAGTTGTGGGTTTACA
This sequence comes from Dasypus novemcinctus, assembly GCF_030445035.2. Taxonomy (NCBI): domain Eukaryota; kingdom Metazoa; phylum Chordata; class Mammalia; order Cingulata; family Dasypodidae; genus Dasypus; species Dasypus novemcinctus. Next base: position 80,833,620 of record NC_080684.1, on the reverse strand, counting down.
GAACAATCATACATAAAATACATGATTCCCACACACCACCCTGTTATTAATACCTTGCATTGGTGTGGTACATTCTGAATCAAATTTTAAGGTAATATAGAATAATATTTTCAGATCCTCAGGATAAGAGAGAACAACATGTAAGAAACACTAAAAATAATAGGGAACATTAAAAAAAGACACAACAAAGAATAAAAAAGTCAAGTCAAGCCATAGAATGAGACAAGTCAAATACTGGATCAAGACAAATGTCTATCTGTAGTAGACAAAATAAATATAATGTCATCCTATGATTCAACACTACAATGAAAATGAACAAATATCACTGGCAGCTACATGGAACAATATAGAGGTATCTCACAAACATAATATTAAGCAAAGGAAGCTAGACAAAATCACAGAATGATTCAAATAGACGAAGCTAAACTATATTTTTTGATACAAAACCGAGTTTTTCCTGTGTATTCCTCCAATTGAAAAGACCTTAAAACATTCCCTTTTTATTCTAATAGAAATTCTTTACTCAAAAAAAGGGGGGTTGGGAGGCTTGCTCTTTGTTGGTTATTTTACTATTACAATTTAAAAGAGAAAAAATGAGGTATAGTCCTGTTAAGAGTGCACTAACCTCAATAATGGTAACCTTATTAAAAAATAATTATATTGCAAATATAATATTGAAAAATAATGGCAAAAAATTTTAATAAAATAAATACTAGAATTCATGATTTTCAGAGTGGGGGGGAGCTTTAAAATCTGCAGTGTAATATCCCACTTGATGCTTGAATTTCTTCGATAATAGCTCAAAACACTTATCTGACCTTCTTGCAATATTGCTCAAAGTTAATTTTGATTTTTCAAAAGCCAAATAAAATGCTGACTTTGAATGTATCCTGAAACTCTTTTACAAACATTATTATATAGTCTCATTATCTCTAATTCTATATTTGTGCAACAGATTTTTTTTGAGCCCAAGTACAAAGACTCCACTTTTATCCCTATAAATATGGCCAAAAACATTTTCATCTTGATTTCAAGGCTGAATAAAATGAAACTGATCAACTTGAACCAGATTTCCTGGTGTTTTTGTTTTTTTTTTTTTAAAGATTCAGTCACCTAGAGAATATAGACCCTATATTGCTGTATATTCTTATTTATTTGAGAAGAGGACTTTCTCTACCCTTCAAATTATAACGGTCTAGTTTAACTTTATATCTAAATGGAAAATCTAGGTCTGTAATAATACATACCATAGGCTCCGTTTCTGTTGGCGGTCTTTCCAGCGGTGGAATGTACCATTGGAAGCAAAGTTCTTTGTTTAAAGCTTGTATTGCCATGTCTGATGACATGTCGTCTATACAAGAAGAGCTGGCAGTGTACTTTGAAGATAAAAGGGAGTGGAGAGAACCCTCATGCCCTAACTAGAGAACAAACAAAAACATCAATTTAATTGCTGGTAGTGATTCATACTATATTTAAAACAAATTGATTGGCAACATTGGAAAACTGGGAATTGTCTCCGCTTGTTTTATGTAGGTAGATCTCAAAACTGCCTCTGGATTATCACAAAGAAGATTCCCCTACAGTAAAAATATGCTTCAAAACCAAGTAGACTCAACACATCTCCTCCTTTGGTGATGCCCCCAGTGAAGCTCTAATAGAAAAACGCCAATGCTATCATTTCTGCCTCAAAAGCCACCACTGCTTCTAAGAATGTCAATTTTGCTTCTGATTTATTCACTGGCAGATACACTAATGGTGTGGTTATAATTTATTTTCCATCTATTTTCCAATAGGATTTTTTTTTTTTTGCAGTGCCATATGCAAAATGAGACTGTTTTTGCACAAAGGGATTAAAATCTATTGTTCTCCCTCCAGGCTGATTTGTAAATTCAGTCCATGGTGACTTTGGACCCAACTTCTTTTATGGAACTTGGTCACTGAATCAGGATTCTTTTAGAAACATAAATGTATAGAATGTAACTGGCAACATCATAACTAATTGACTTGGTTGTTTAGTAACCAAAATAGCAATGCATGGTTGCAAACTATCAGCCAAAATATCTCGTTGGCCAGCCAGAGAGATAATAATAGTAATGATGTCTCAAGTTTAAAAAGCACCTTCTATTGAGTGCAAACTATTTTCAAAATTAACTTCTTGTAATTCCCTAGATCACAGCATGGTAGCCAAGAAGCAGTTCCTCTAATATGTCCTTTTTGACACCTGCAGCATCTCAAGATTTGGTAACCAACAGGAGCATGTCAGTGTCCAGAAATAAACGCCTAGTGTTTCTATAATGCTTTGTCCCTCCCATTATTTCTAATCCTATTCAAAATATAAAACTGTCAATGCAAGTCTTCAAAATATAGTAAAAAAGGAAATAAAGACATTGACCTTTTGAGTTGTCTACTGATAAAAGAAAAAAACACCTTGACTGAAAGGTAATATTGAATGTGAAAAAAAATTTTAAATGCCTACAGACTATCACAAAGGGATATTTTAAAAGCAGAGTCCTCATTTATTAGTCCTCTGATGCTTAGAATATGACCAAAATGCACAGCAAGAAAGACTATAAAAATTAAATAATTATTTAAAATGAGAAATTGAGAATAATTCTAAATTAGGCCGTTCACAAAATAATTCAGAAAAAAATTCTTTATATACTTCTTTCTTATATCTTTCACTTTTAAAGGTTTTGACAACTATTTTAACAAAGAATTCATGTTTAATCACAAGCTAAGTGGAGAGAAATTAAAAGCAAGTATCTTGTGAATAGATGTTATTTACTAACATAGCATTCTAATAATGGTAAAATATAACACATGTCAATATCAAAATAAGCATTTGATTTTCTATTCTCTTTAAAAAACCACAATATCTAGTTTCTAAGGGGGTTAATTATATATTGTTAATTTATGAGCTAATATTGAGTATTTTTAATATGTTTCCTTTATTCTTTGAGTGAAATGAAACAACAGGCCTACTAAGAGAACCTTAGTAATTCACAGTCCTATAACCAACACATCACTTTGCACTAGTGAAATATTTGACCTTACACAGACTGGCACAGACACCCAGTCTAAGCATGCACAACCCAGCATTGCACACAATTTAAATCATATTCTTTTGTGGGATTTTTAATGTAATTTGTTTGGCACCTTTGTTTTTCCATCACAAGGCTTCAGTAGACTTGACGCCATGCAGACTCACAACTGATGAGTACAACACGTAGTAATGATCACTTTGGAAAGGCATCTACTGCTTTGCGAGGGAAAAGCAGGCTTCAGTATCAAATGATGGAAAGAGTGTGATTGAAATAGTCTCCTGAGTGATTAAAGACTCAAAAATGTTATTACAAAAATCAATGAAGCTTGGAGTTGAGAAAAAATTCCAAAAGTTTTATGCTCATTAGCTGTCTACCATGGCGAAACAAACACATGATTACGTGGCGCCCACCTGTCAGGCAACAACAGTGTTCTCCAGAGTTGATTATCCTGGGAGAGTGTTACATTCATTATATATTAAAAAAAGAGCAAACGGTGAAACAACTCTTTGATAAAACTGCTGCCATTAGAAATGTCACATATATTTACAACATATTCAAGGTCGCACATTTGGAGCATCATCCATAGGAACCCGGTAAAGATAGGATGCGCTTAATATTGAAATACACAAGCAGAGCTCCTTTCAGAGCAGTAGTTAAGAAGTCACACAGAAGAGTTTCCAAACTTTTATAAAATATTCACAAGAATACATCCCTAAAAACGATGGTTCCAAACCTTCCTAACCCTTACCCCCTACTCCAAAACACCTGAGGCATCGGAAACACAAGGCAGTAATCCTCAGAGGTAGTCCCTGGTTCCTGAAAGAGGTGAATCAGAATCTGGGTGTAGCAGCTTGATATGGTTATGAATTTCAAAAATAGATATTGGATTATGCTTGTAATCTGATCTGTACCTGGGCATGATTGATTTATGAGTTACAATTGGTCCCCACCAAGGGGAGGGGACACACAGATAAAAGGCGTGACAAAGAACAGATTTGAGGGTTTTCTAATGTTGGAGTTTTGATATTGGAGTTTGATGCTGAAGACTTAAGCTGGAGCCCCAGGAAGGCAGCATGCAGAGGAAAGAGAAGCCAGCCCCAGGAAGAAAGGAATCTTGAACCCAGAGAAAAGTAAGCCCCAGGACCGTAGGAACCCAGGAAGCCTGAACCCTCACAGACATTGGCAGCCATCTTGCTCCAAACAGACTTTGGTGAGGGAAGTAACTTATGCTTTATGGCCTGGTATCTGTAAACTCCTACCCCAAATAAATACCCTTTATAAAAACCAACCAATTTCTGGTATTTTGCATCAGCACCCCTTTTGCTGACTAATACACTGGGATTAGATGGAAAAATTCCACCGCCCTCATACTGCTTCCTTCCATTTGGAGGGTCAGATCTTTCTACCTCTTCACTCACTCTTCTCCTTGGGGAAGAGTAGGTTGATTAGTGAATTTGGTCAAAAAGAATTTGGGGCATGCATGTTTTTGCCCCTTCTTCCCAGGAGAGAGCTCCTTGTAGGGGTGAACATTCTCTGCTCCTCCACACAACAGATTTTAAAGGGACTCTCCCCACGTGAAGAGCTTGCATGAGCCAATCAATACCTGTGGCTGGACTGGTAGATCTGTCTACTTTGCTATTCTTTACTAGGGAAATCAGTTGCCAGTAAATGTAAACCAAACCCTATAATATCAACTTTATGACTCATTAAAGTAGTCCCAATCTGTCTTGCTCTTATCTCTTATTTCTCAAATGATTTAGAATGTGGACAGGATACAGGTGCTGAGTATTGGGCATCCCATAATTCCCTGTATCTGAGAAGGGTGGGGGAGTACTTTGAGAAATTTTCCTGTATGATTCCAATACACAGCCCTAGGGGCAACCTTACAACATCAACTGAAAACTACTTCTTTCAATGAATTCTTAAAAATTCCTTAATGAGTTTTTCCACTACTTTTAAAAGCTCACAATTGATTCTTAACACAGTCACATGATTCTCTTTAGTAGAAGGGTAGGGAATGTTCAAAAAGAGTGATGTTTTAAAATTTCGAAACAGAAGGTTGTTACATTTTAGTAGGACAAGATGAGTGAGGGTCCCAATACTGGGAAAAGTCATATCTTCACATCACCTCTCTGGTATAGGTGGCAAGAGAAACATGACCATGTCCCATAAAGACAAGTTTATAAAGAAAAATTAAAGAGCTATAAGGTGAAGTCCAAAAACTTCAAAATAAATTCAAAATAGATGAGTGCATTTTTCTAGTTTCCAAAGAATTCAATGCAAACGAATTGATTTCTGCATTTCACCAACATTTAAATTGGAAACTGAAGTATGCTATATCCACATGAGTTTTCTATCAGAATCTCAAACTCTATCTACAAAGCAGAACAATACAGTGTCTTCCACAAACCTGCTTGCTCTCCTGCCACCTCCACATCTGTTAATGGTGTCACCATCCCCTAATGATCAATCAGATTCCAAATGGTGATCCTTTTCTCTACTTCAATTACCCTCTCCAAAGGGTCATCAAGTGCTTTTTTTTCTTTTTCAGTTTTACTTAAGGAATATATTTTATATCCTCTTCCTTCCCATTGCTGTGGTTATAAGTTTTATGACTTCATCATTTCACTCATGAATAACTTTCTTTCATCTTCCCTTTTCCAATCAACCCTACACATTACTGGCAATCAAACTAATATATTCTAATTTCCACCTTTCTTCTCGTATTATTAACACCACCATTTTCTCTTAAAATGTATCTCTGGAGAACTGTAATTTCCTTTTGTTCTGTTTTTCTACTACCACACCAAATCTAGGTACAGGAACTATGCCTTACCTATCTTATCTTTCTCAAACAATTAAGTGTGTCTGACATGTTGTAGGTGTTTAACATATATTTATTGAGTACACCAGCACACATATTCCAAATATGTGCCCCTATTTCAATAAAACCATTTACTTTTTCAGTATCTTCCAACTCATCAACTCTGGAAATTCATTGAAACACTATTATTCAAAACACTGGAAGGTTTAATTTTTAAAATCTTCACTTACACTCTTCTTTTTATGTCTCTTCAATGGGTACCTTAAAATAAGTTCCCAAAGAAGAATACATATCTGAGGAAGTCCATCCAATTTTATAATACTATCCAAGAGTAAAAAATAAATCTCAAATTTTTATTTCATTTAAAACTTTTACCTCTATTGTTTATTCATGTTCACAATTGCCAAAAGTATACCCAATGAGTAATTTTTATTACACATTTTTTAAAAGGTATAGAAATTATGTATAGATTTAGAAATTCTCAGTCTAGTTTTCTTACAGGGTGGCAATATTGAAGTTTGTGTAACTCATTGGTGAAACGGCTGCCCTGAGAGATGGTATATGCTGTGGAAATATAGAAAATTCTGTGACATTATGAAAATTTATGAGGACAAGCTAGTATATTTGAAATATGAATTGTCCTGAAACTCCAAAACATTTGGTAGGCCTATCTGTACATTAAAGTAGAAATTAACTTTCTTGAGACCTCTCGGGGAAGTGGAAATCTTTGTGCCAGCATTGAGGTTAATGTGCTTCCTTCAGAAAAACAAGGATGATTCCAGTAACTTTTACATAAATATTTAATGTATAAAAGTATTACCCTGGTTGATGAGTCAGGTAAGACTTTTTCTGAAAGAGGTAGGATTTCCAATCCTTGAAGAAGTTCTTTGGGAAATTGTTCAATACAAGAGGAAGAATACAGCTGTAAGAACTTTTTAAGGAAAAAATGCATTTCTCTTTGGCGCAAAATCAATCCAGAGTTGAAAAGAGAAGTGAGGAGTGTATCATCTGGCAAAGAAATTCCAGATCCTGGCTTTGGAGATGCTTCAGAAAGAAAAATACCTTTATTTAGAGTCATCTTAGATAACAGAGCGTCTTGAGATTGTTGGTATTTGCTCACTAATCGCTATAACTACATTTCCCACCTGAGCTGGGGCTGCCAATAGCAGTCCTACATTTTTAGAGCTTGTCCATTAATAGAATTGCTTCTTGCAACAGAAGGAAAGAAAATTCCAGAGGCATGTGAGGATATTGTTTCAAGTTCTAGTCTTAACAATAGTGCCAGACCTTCTGCCTAGCTGTCTTATTTGGGACTCCCCCCAACACAAACCCTAAAACAAGAATTTAGATGCAGACAGTTTATTTGAAAAAATGATCTCAGGAAGCATAAGTGAGAGAATGGAGGAAGTGTGACAGGGAAAAGGAAAGAGCCATAAAAAGTGAGTTCATGTAAGGACCATGCCTATGGACAATGAGGGCTCAATAGTCTCAGTGGGGACATCATAAAAACCTATGGAGAATTGTCCCAACCAGGAGTGGGGAAAGTACAGTGTTTATGTCCCACCTCCCTTTCCCCTAAGTTGGAGGTTACTCCTGGGTGTGTGGAATTCCTGGCTCTTCCCAGTAGCCCAGTCTGTGGGCTGGACAAACCCCAGCAACTTCAGAGAAAGCCCATTGGCAGAAGAGCAGAAAAAACTATGTGTGCTGGAAATGGGAAGTCTTAGCAGGTGAATTCAGAGGTGAGCAAGGCATCAACAGAATTTGTTTCACTGCCTTATAGCTGCTGAACTTTCCTTGCTCTTGTCCCCACCAAGATGTGTTTTTTGATGGGGACAGCTTTATGAGTGCCTGGTTATCATATTGCTAATTCCTGAAAACTGTGCTTAGCCTGTAGCTCAGCCTACTTGCTCTGACAGTTTCTCTGTCACTGGACCGTGGCATGGGTCAAATGGTCTTGTCTGATTGTATGCACTGAGTTACCAATGTCATGGGTACAGATAAAACACGGTCAGGTACGCCCTCACAGAATCACAAGAGGGATCGATGTGAAGTCAATTATACCAGTTTTTCTGGGTATTCTTTAGCCAGCATCAGTGATAAAAAATTCCACAGAGTTTAGTCTCTCATCTCAAGTCATGCATTTTCTATCTTTCATACACTGGATACTGGAACACACTTCTTAAGGCCAACATTTCATCTTGTTCCATTTGTAAACTGTCACATCGTAATCACTCTGGTTCTCTCTGAACCACAGACCACTTTGGGAGTTTTGTGAAGCCTCTGGAAACCTCCTTATAATAACATTTTTATGTTATTATATGAAATAAAATATGAGGAATTTCAAAGGCACCCAATTACATTGAAATACTCTTCTATCCAAAAGTCCTTGTATCCCAGATTAAGAACATCTAAATTTTTTATCTTCTGATGTAAGTTCATTCAGAAAGATTTCAAAAATATTTTATAATTTTCAATAAGCAGCATGACTTAAACAGGGACAGGAAAATAGTTCCTATTAAACCCACCATAAACCTACCTAGCAATTTGCTCATATTATTAATTCTTTGCAAGTGAATATAGTAGCGCAGTAGAAGGATCCACGTAATATCCACTTTGGTCTGAGCTGGTTTTTTAGCATCTGTATTCTCACAGGTGTCATCATTTTGGTATGAAAATGTACAGTCAGTCTGGAATACAACTTGGTAGTCATCTGAAAGTTAAAAAGTAGTTTTTAATACAAGTGATACTTTCCTTGAAAAATAAACCTACATGAACAAAAAAAGTACAACCCATAAAAGACTGATCCATGAGACTATCTTCAATTTTTTAAATTGTATCAAAAAGACACCAAAGTTAAATGACAAACCATATTCCGAGAGAAGATATTTAAAACAAATATGAATAGCAGAGGATTATTTTCCCTACTATATTTAAAGACTTCCCGCAAATCAGTAAGAAAAGTCAAACAATCCAGTAGAAAAGCGGGCAAAGACTTTCAATAAGCAATTCATAGAAATGGGAACCCAAAAGGCCAAGACTTTACATGCCATTAAAAATTAAGAAAAAGCAAATTAAAATGAGATAACCATTTACACCCATTAGGAATTGACAGACATTAAAATCTGAAAATAATGAAAGTTGGTAATAACGTGAAGGAATTCACAAGCCAGGCAGAAAGGGACAAATACTGCATTATCGCACTATACAAACTAAATATATTGTGTAAATTCATGGGTTTAATAACTAGAATATAGGTCACCAGAAAATAGAATGTGTTTGGAGAATGGAAAGCCAAGGATTAATCTGTGCAGAATTGGTAAAAAAGGCTCTCTGTAAATCTTTGGAAATGAAGAGAAATGGTAAAAAACATATACTGTTTGTAACTAGCAATGCTAATAAATAGGTAGGACAGTGGTTTGGGAAAATCTAAGATCATGTACATTACCTGAAGAAAAGCTAAAAAATGTAATATGGGACTGTATAACATAAGGAAATCTCATGTGAAATATGGATATAGGTAATATTGCATATATAAGATGTTTTTTCTTTGAAACTGAACAAAGGTTCATTAATGTACAAGATATTAGTATCAGGCAAAAATACAACCAACACAAAATATGTAGTGTATAGTAACACACTAATAACTTCCATTAAGGGTTCAAAAAAGGAAATATACTAAGTGAAAGAAACTAGACAAAAGGTACTACATGTTGTTTGACCCCATCTATATAAAATATAAATATAAATACAAATAAATTAGAGAGACAGAAACAGAACAGCTGCTATGTAGAGCAGAGGAAGCATTAACAAGATTGTGAGGTGATTATTATAGGCTAGAGCATTTTTGTTTGGGTTTTTAAAATTATTATTGAAATAATAAAAATGTTCTAATAATGATTGACGTGATAAATGCACAATTACATGATTATACCAAATACCACTGATTGTACACTTTGGATGAATTGTATGCTTTATTAATATGTATCAATAAAATTTATTTTAAAACTCCTACATGGGAATGTTGGATTATATCTTTAAAACAGAAACAAATCTTAAATGTATGAGATTCAGGGGTGGGGGATCTTCCTTTCAGATTTTCACAGAACATCAGATTTTGGAAAGAATCTCCCCAACTAAATTTCCTCTGGTCTTCAGACACTTAGTGGGATAGTACCTTGTACTTTGTAATTTTAAAGTGGCATAATTTGATTTTTAGCAGCATCTTTCCTTTGTCCTAATAAACCACAGAAAATAAAATTAAAATTCTATCTTAAAATGTCCTTGATATTGTACCTAAGCCTGCGATTTCCATCCACTCCTTTCCAGGCTTTTAAGACTGTGATTATCAGATTCTAAAGATAGCTAGTCAAAGAAGAGAACAAGAAAATTAGTATTACTGTTTGAAATTTGATTAGTAAAACAGAACAAGTAAAGATCCAACATTCTCTGAACACGGTGTGGTCCTGCAGGGCAATTCCTCATTACTCTGGAAAGCTGAGGCACTGAGATAAATGTCACACACTGTGCTTCTAGCTTACTCACAACAAATACAGTACCAGCCAGATATGGTCTGTCATATTGTTTTACTGACTTAAAAAAAAAATGTGATGGAGAGTGCATGGTGTGTATCCTGGGGTTGTAATTCAGCACTACTCTCCACCTAGTTTAGTAGACTCATGCTGGGTATATTATGGTTACCTCCAAAGTTACAAGACAAACACACCTGGATAGCTTTTTTAATATGGAAAGTGTGGTATTAATCCTACAGAATCTAGCTTGCAAAGACTCAACCCTTCCAAGTTGGTTGTTGGTGCTCAATGGTAAGAGTAGACTAAATGTTGTTGAATAATTGTAGCACTGAAATAAAAACGACTGTATTTAAAAAAAAAATGTCTTACCAGAAGACTCACATAATCAAATATAATATCCAGTTCAAAAGCAAAATAATTCCTGGATAGTCCCTGGAATTTATCAAATGGAATTTGATACCTCTTAGTAATAGCCATGATCTGACAATAGCTTTCCTTGGAGAGAAAACAGTGACTATTGAACATGTCTCTGTTCCAGTTGGGTAGAAATCTGTGTTGTGGCTTTCTTCTGGTTGGTCTTAGGCTGGGATTTCAGCTTCACCATTCAGCAAGTTGATTAGAACAGCCCATGTTTAGCAACTCAGGAAGGGGGACAGGGCTTTGATGCTTCCGTTCTTTCCATTTCTTACAAACTTCCTGCTCAGAATCCTAATGGCAGGTCCGGTATGCTTGGAAGAGCAGGATATTCTAGGCAGCTGTCTGGGCATTTCTCATATTCAAAGATATTCCCATATTTGACATTCTTGAAACTACAAGTGTCCCTGCTGTGGTGACAAGGATGAAAAAACGGGACTCTGCCTTAATGAAGGAGACATATTCGGTATTTATCAGCAACCATTCCACTTGGCGTAGAGATTTTGTATGCCAAACACAATTCAGAGTTACTTTCTAGACTGTCTACTGCCTCTTTCTTACATAAGCTGCTCTGAAAACTCAATCACTTGTCCATATCTGGAATGAGAGCATGTGTCTACAGAAATTTGAGGAAGCAAAGTTGGAGAAACTACTTCTAAGGAGTTTTTCCTGAGGACAGGAAAAACTAAATTTTACAGAAATATTGGTTTCTTTTAAGAGTTCACAAAATATATCTCAACAAAATCTTTCTTTCTCAAAAAATATAATTCCTTCACAATGTGGAATAAGCAGCTGTTAGTTATGGGAGCTGCATTAAAAATATATATGTGCATTTATGCTTAAATAAGTTGCTGGAGTTGAAAATACCTTCAGAGGTTAGTCAGACAATTTTCCTATAAATTTACTACCTGAAGTCCAACTCTTAAAATGTATCTTTCAGTCTTACACATTTAGGTGAAACATTCCTCTTACAAGAAGTAAAGAAGCACATATTTTCCAAAATAGCAATTATTTTCATCCCTGCAACTTGGTTCTTTTGATCAATGTTGTTGCTACAGTGATTCTGGAAACATCTGTAGACGCTTGGAGGATTTATGATGGTTAAGAGTTTCCATAACAAAAAGAAGCCTAGGACATCTAACTTTTTCTACAGGTGTTATTACAAAGCACTGGAACTGTGACATTTGTGATTCTGCAACAAAAATCTTCAATGCTTTTTGTCAACCAGTATCGCTTTTTTTCTTTCTGATCAAAAGATTGTAATAGACTGCAAAAAAAATTTCAAGGATGGAATCCAGGTAGCTTACAGAGAAGTGATTTTGATCAGACTGGCATCTACCACAACCCGGGACAGATTCAGCATTTTATCTATGATGGTGTCTTCCACTTGTCTTTTTAAAGTAAGGACACCTATAACAGGTTACAGTACCTCCAGGTGAATGAGGCAACTGCAGGCAAATTTGAAATAAGAAAAAAACCACCACAGACCTGATACAGTTTAAAGCTATAGTACAATCCCCATTATACGCATTTCTTCCAAAACCATCTTTTCTAAGGCAAGCAAATTTACTGTGATGCCTGTGGCTTTTATCACAGTGATACATTAAGTAAGCAGGTGTGTGTTAAATACCAGAGGATGCTTCAAAATGCATCTCCATCATCTTCTGCTTTTTTTCTCTAAGGCTCGGCCTTTGATGCCAACTGTGGTTTTAGGACTAAGAATGAAAAGACTGTTTTGCTTTCCTTTGATTTAAAAAAAAACAAAACTGTCATAATCTTCACATTACTGGTTGCCATTAAATATCTGAGGTGGCAGAGGGCTGCCCCAGGAGAAGGCTTCTTCTCCAGAGAGATGTTTGCGCACATCCATTGCCTCCATCCTTCTGACATTGTGATATTCACTTGCTCACTTTCTATCTTGTTGGCTTCCAGAAATCTAACCACAACCTGTTGTTTCTTCCTTATCTCCACAAAGTCAAGAGGAAGAAGTGAGGAACACACAGATGACTGGTACGGACCCTCTGCCCCCCGTGGCTCTGGGCTACGTGGAGGCAGAAGAAGGATCTGGCTCTGAGACACTCACGTCACTGACAGAGCTCCAGTCGAGAGAGATCTTAGGGATCTGGCGCCTCCTGCTACAGCTGCAGATAAAAGCCCAGAACTCTCCTTAAACTTCTGAAGGCCCTTCTCTATTGCTTCCTGGCATCCATGCTGCTGGCAAGAAGCCTGATGCTAGTCAAATTCTCCTTCCTTGTTGTTGTCCTGCATTTGTCCCTCTCAAGAATGGTTTTTAATGAGCTCCTCCTTATCTATAGTGATTTCAAATTAAACTTTTGTGTCTAGGTCTTTTTTCAACTTAAATACTCTCTCCCTATGTAATAGTCTTATATTTATTTCTGTGATGATTATCTCTTGCCCATTATCTCCCTTTTCTAAATCTTGAAAATCTATTGGTTGAATCTTGAACTTTCTTTGCTGAGCCTCTCCCTCTCTTTCCCTGTATGTGTGTATGTGTGTGTGTACTGATGTTGCAAGGATAGAAAAATAAACAATGACACAGAAGAGAGGGCCCAGAAACAGATCCATATATATAGGGAGATTTGATTTATAACAGAGGTGGCTCTGCAGTGCTGGAAAAAAAGGTAGTCTTTTCAATAAATGTTCCTGGGTTAGCTGTATGTCCCTAAAAAAAATTAATATTGACTTCAGCTTCACACCATACACTAGAGTAGATTCCAGGGGAATTGCAGATGTACTACGAAAGATAAAACACATAAAGTTGGTAACATAGGAAAATATCCTTATGATTTTTTGCATAGGAAAAGATTTCTAAAACTAAACACAAAAGCACAAACCACAAAATAAAAGATTTATAAATTGGACAACATTAAAATTAAGAACTTTGGAAAATCAAAAGATACCATTAAGAGAGTGAAAAGAGAGTCCACAGAGTGAGAAAAGACATTTGCAATACAGGTACTCTAAAAAGAGGCCAAATCCAGAATACATAAAGAACTCCTACGCATCTCCAGAAAAATAAAGACCCAGCAAAGAAAAATGGGCATGATTCTTGAGGAAGCAATCTCCCCAAAAGACTGTGAAAAAACTGAAAAACTAAATTAAAAATTCTCTGCTTCATCAATCATTGAAAATTTTCAATTAAAGCCACTTTGAAGACCTTTGACAGTATCTGCTAGTGTTAAAAATACATAAGCCTCATGACTTACCAATTTCACTTCTTGGTATATACATATAAAGGTATACATCCATGCACAAAAATGGCATGTACAAGTATAGTCATTGCAGCATTATTCATGATAATTCCAAACTGGAAATAACCCAAATGTTTATCAACAGTAAAGAGAACAATAAATTGCTACTATAACCATGAAAAAGATGAATCACACAAAAATAATGTTGAACAAAAGAAGCAAGACAAAAAATACAGTATTATTTATTTATACAAAGCTCAAAAGCAGGTAAAATGGAAATTAGGAGTGAAGTTGGTAGGGCACAAGATTGAACTCTGGTGTTCTGGCCATGTTTTAAGAATGCTTTTTTTGTGATAATCAAGCTTTATTCTCATGATCTGTATTCTTTTCTGTATTTCTAAAATACTACAATAATGCATTTATATTTCAAAAGTTATGTGGTGACTTCTGGTTTGAAGATGTCAGTGTAATAATCCTCTTCTTCTGGAAATCACCTCAGAACAGCACATAATACCAGTGTATTAGTCAGAGTTTTCTAGGGAAATAGAACTGATAGGAGTTATCTGTAAATGGTATGAAATTTTATAAAATTGTCTCACCAAGGTGTGGGCTATGTGGGAACCTCATATTTTTTAATGTAACATTTTTTTGTGATCTATGTATCTTCAAAAAAATACAATAAAAATAAATAAATGCTCAAAAAAAAAAATTGTCACATGCATCCGTGAGGATGCACAAATCCAAATTCCACAGGGCAGGCTACAAATCAGGGGCTTCAATGAAGGTCCTTGATGAGTTCCCAGGAGACGCTGTCTCTCACTGATAATTAAAGTTCCTTGTATTACAAGAGTATTAAATGCTCTTGTATTACAATTAGCCCAGTGCTTGCTTGACCAAACAACTGGGCACCACTGCTTGGCCGAATTGACACATTAGCCTATCCATCACAACTAGTAACAAAAATGCAAATTCTATTTTCAATGAGTCAAAGAACTATAACCCCAGACACAAAATGTGTGGAATGGTGCCCAAAGCCTCAAGTTGTTGTCAAATAAAGGGTACAAAGAAGGAAGCAGAGAAATGATACTGAGATGCAAATCTCAGAAAGAAATAGCAAAATATTACTTAATGGTGATGTATATATTTTTGAATAGTATTATGGGACCACTTCATTTGAGGATCATTTTGAGACCAATTGTTCATAGCTTAAAGAAAAAGGAATAGAAGACTTTAATTATATACATGATGAATGTTTTAAAAGCCAAAAAGTTACATATTACTGCTTCTCAAACTAAAAGTGAAAAATCCATGACAGTATCATATACATTGACTAAAGAAACACACGCAAAAAGCCTAGAGACTAATAAGCTTTGTAGAGTTGACATTGCTGAATGTATGTCCTGAGATCTAAGACTTAAATTTCCTATTGCTATAACCTCCACTGTATGTAAGCAAAATCACAGAACTTTCCAATGATAAAATAACTTGTTGGAATAAACTTAGCAGCAAATATCAAGAATGAGCTAAATACCTCATCTGTAGAATTGTACTTTTACCTTAAAAATGGACAAATCTATATCCATGGATGGACTTGCAGTTTTGCTTATATTCATCTAATAATACTAGCACCATCTATTTCTAGAAAAGCTTCTCTTATGTGAATGATTGGCAATAACACAAGTGATGCTGGAATGCTCAAACTGTTAAATAATTTTTTTTGAATTTCATGGTTTATCTTGGAACAACTGTGTTGACATTTGCACTGATGGTGTGAAAGCAATGATGATAAAATCTCTGGTGCTTTACCATGAATCCATGAAAGCAATGATAATAAAATCTCTGGTGCTTTACCATGAATCCAGTGGCACCAAACTACGCTATTAGTCTTTGCATTCTTTATTGCCATGCACTCAGAGTAAAATAAACGAATGAAAAGCTTAAAATGCCAGTTTCACTTAAGAATATCCATGATGGAGAAGTAAAAGTTGTTAATGTTATTAACTAATGATGCTTGAGTACACACAGTTTTTCATATTCTGTGTGATGAAATGGGAAGTATCATGAAGTGCTCCTGCTGCATACTGAAATACAGCAGTTGTCTCAAGGAATATCACTTGTATGATTGTTTGAACTGGAAACTGAATGCAATCTTTTTTTATGTGGAACACCAGTTTTATTTGACAAGATAAACTGAGTGTTTTCAGACTTAGGTATGTGGCAGACTTTTTCTCAAAAGTTAAAGAAGAATTCTTACTTCAAGGAAATCAACTGAGAGTATTCACTGCCAAAGATAAAATCCAAGCTTTCAAGTGAAAATGTAGAAATTTGGAAAACTTGTATCTGCCATCATGGTCTTCCCAACACTTAGATTTTGCTGATAAGAATGATGGTGATATTAAAATAATTAAGTTTTTATATTGTCCAATGAAAAATATCAACATTTGGAAGATCTGCGTAACTCAAGGAACCAATATTTTTCAAATGCATGGCAGGATAAAAGATCCATTCAAAGTGCAAAGATATGCTAACAAATTTTAATGTAACAGAGTATCGGAAGTTCAATGATATGGTTTTAGATTCTACTTTGGAAGCAACTTTTAAGAAGCTACTACTTAACCAGTTTAGGTTTGGTCTCAAAGAAGAATAGCCAAAAGTATATTGAAACTCTGAAAATGCTCCTCCATTTCCAACTACATATCTGCAGGAGGCAGGGTTATTTTAACATATTTCAACCAAAACAATACATTGTATCAGATTAACTGCAGAAGTAGATATGAAAGTCCAGCTACTTTTCATTAAGCCAGGCATTAAAGAAATTAGTTAAGAGTTTATTGGCTTTCCCCCCAAAGAATAACTTTTGCATTTTACTGGTTTTGTTTTCTAATTTATGATTTATCAATTTAGATTATACAACATAATAATGCTAAGAATACACATCATATGAATGAACTTGAAGGGAATAAAGTCGCCTCTTATAAGAAATAAACTGTCAGGTTTTATAGCAAAGAATCTATGCTCTATGTAAGAGGCATTTTTAAAACAAATATTTAAAAGGTTGAAAATAAAAACATGGGCAAAATACAAACCAAAAGAAAGCAAGATTAACGATCTTGGTATCAAACAAGGGAGAATTCTGGCCAGAAAGAATTCAATAAAATAAAAATGAGGACTTTATAATGTTAAAAGGTCCAATTCACAATACAGACATGGTAGTTATGAATATATGTCCCATATGACATCAGATCAATAATAAGAAAACAGAAACTGCAGATTTAAGAGTGGGAAAAGAAATGTATTAGATGTAGGTGACCATTATCTTGTCCAAGATTCGTCAAACTATAGCCTGTGGGTCAAATCAGGCCCACTGTACGTTTATGTATGACCACTAAGCTCAGAATGGTTTTTATATTTTTAAACAGTTGGAAAAATGAAAAGAAGTATAGTATTTAATGACACATGAAAATCACATGAAATCCTTTCAGTCACATATTGTCTATGGCTGTTTTCACACTACAACAGCAATGTTCAGTAGTTGCAACAAAGAATATATGATCCACAAAGCTTAAAATATTTACTATTTGGCACTTTGGAGAAAAGATCTTGCCAACTCCTGACTTTGCTCACGAAAGGTTAAGTGGAAAAAATATCTTAGGATAATAAAGTAACACAGAAACATCAATAACCTCCAAATATACAAACAACAACTAGGAGAAATATAATAGAAATTAACTTACCAAGAAAAGTACAAGATATATTTCAAGACAATATTAAAACATTCCTAAGGGACAAAAAAAGAAGACTTGAACTAACAAATACAAAGGCATTGAAAAATCTTGGTTGAAATGACTCAATACCATAAAAAATAAGTTCTTTATACTTAATGTCTAAATTTAATGCAATTCCAATGAAAATACAAGAAAGACTTTTTTAACTAGACAGGCTGATCCCAAAGTTCAAGCAACAATAACAAACAAGCCTAAAAGGCAAAAATTGTGAGGAAAAAAAAAAAAGATAATGAGCCAGGACTTACCCTAACAGATATTAACTATGTTAGAAAATTACAATAATTAAACCAGATTGGTATTGAAGCATGAATAGATAGATCAATAGGAATTGAATAAAAAGTATATAAATAGGGTAATCATCTGAACACACTAAATTTGTATCCATCTGCCACACTTTATATATCCCCAATAGATTTGAACTCTAAATTTAAATGTATTGCTATAAATTATTAAAATAATCAACGGAAGAACTTGTTTATCATTTCTAACTATGACACAAATCCTGAAGTCAGCAAAGGGAAGATTATTAGTGTATAATGCATAGAAACAAAAAGTTTCTTTATGGGCTAGAACCATGATAAAAAGGATAACAACTGATAAACTGGAAAAATACATTTGCAAGCAATACGACAAAGTGTTGATATCCATAATGAAGGGTTCCCACAAATAACTAAAGAAAAGGGGAAAAAAAACCTCAAGAGAAAATGGGCAAAAATTATGAGCAGAAAGTTCAAACAAAAGATGCTCACCCTAAAGGTAGGGGATGAGCAAAGCAACATTAATCCTTTTCTCCTCTACCAGATTGGCAAAGGTTACAGTACGTTTATCATTTAACTGTATTGACAAGGGTGTAGGGAAAAAAAGAGACCTTTTATTAATTTCTGACATGAGTTCAAATTCATATAACTTTTATGGAAGACTGTGGCAAACTCCATTTAAAAATTACAAATAAACCTACCATTTGATCCAATAATTTCACTTAATGGGAATTGACCTGATAGATATCCTAACCCATGTACAAAATTATATATGTGTATGTGTATAAGATTATATACCTACTATATATAACATACAGTATAAATGTATGTAATAGCAAAAGAGTGGAAACAACCTAAATATCAAAGGGAGGCTAGTCAAATTAATTACGGTGTATCTATATAAAGGAATATTATGTAACCATTTTAAAAAGCTCTCATTTTAATTTGAAAAAATTGCCAAGATACACTTACTAAGTTTAAGAAAAAAGAAGAGAGCAAGGAGTATAATTATACATATAATTATACTACTATTTGTATTTTTGAGGGGAAAATTATAAATGTATTAGTATATATACCAGATTGTTTCACTTGACATCTATCCTGAACTCCTAAGAGCTTTCCTATACTGAAGTTACAAAGATAAAAATCATGTGTCCTTAGCCCTTTTGATAATTTTAGAAATCATTTAATATTCTGTAGTAAATCTCTTTCTGCTCAAATGATATGAAGTGGATCTCTCCAAATGAATCCTCATAACTTATATAAACATGCAATATCTATGGTAGGGAACAAAAGAAACCAATTATGGTTGGCAGAAGAGTTGCCCTGCAAAAAGTCTATGTCCTAATCCCTGGGACCTGTGAATATGTTAGGTTACACAGCAAAGAAGAATTAGGATACCACTAGAACTAAGGTTGCTAACCACCTGCCCGTGAGATAAGGAGTAGCCTGAGTTATCCAGATGGGCCCAAAGTAATAGCAGGAGTACTCATATGGAAGAGGACAACAGAAGAACAAGAGTTGCAGAAACAGAGAGATGTCTGAAGACGCAACATTGCTGAATTTGATGATGGAGGAAGGGGCCACAAGCCAAGGAACTACAAGTGGCCTCTAAAAGCTGGCAAAGGCAAGGAAATGGGTTCTCTCCTAGAGCCTCTGGAAGGAATGCAGTTCTGCCAACACTTCGATGTCAGCCCAATGAGACCCATTTTGGACTTCTGACCTCCAGAATTGTAAGACAATAACTTTGTACTTTTCTAAACCACCGAGTTTATGGCAATTTGATACAGATTCTTTACTAAGAAATTAATATACTGATAATACCGATTATCTCTGGAGAGATTTGAATCACTTGCCAAGAAGATGGAAGAAAGACTTTTGCTACATACTATTCCATACCTTTTGAATTATGATTCTTGAGAATAAGTTTTCTATTCAAAAAGTTTATGAACAATGTTGTCTGGTCTTTAAATTTTCTAAATTAGAACCAGCTCAAGTTTTGTTTCTTTGCAGAAAGTCTGCTTTTTCTGACTGGATACTTGTAATTATTAATTTTCTCTTTATAATCCAAAAAATAGTTATTACTTTCCTCTTTATAATTTATCCTAGAAGACTTGGCATGTTTCTCTGTACCTACTCCAGCCAGTGGGCAGCGTTTTCTTGTCCTCATTTCATATACAAGCAAAGCCTTATGAATTCCAGTTCTATGCAGTTAGCTGAGTGCTGACTTTCCTACGACAGGCACTTGTCCAGACCCGTTCCGTGATCAAGCAAGAAGTCCCAGCCCACAGCTCTTAAGGTCCAATTCTAGTCCCTTTTCAGTGAGGTCCTCAGATTCAGCTTCTTACAAATCCTCCTGCTTATAAATCCTTCACTTTAATTTGGTATCTTGGGATTTTCTTTTTAGGTTCAAGCTCAGCTATAAATTAAAATAATTTTGTTCTATTTTTTCCAACACTTTTATGATTTTGGATGGGAAGTGCAGGGACAATCTTTCATGTCAATAGTTCAAAGGTTGACCCAAAGTATCAATTCTACATTGAGTTCCTTTTAATTTTTTTTAAAAAACCACATCCAACATAATGGTTAAGGGCATAGCCTTTAAAATTGGATAGAACTGGGTTTGAATTAACTGTGGCATATTTCTCAAGTTCCATAACCTCTCTGAACACTTTATCTAATTTTAAAATGTGCAGAATTACCTCCTTATGGGAATTTTCTAAAGGATAAATGAAATTGAGTAAGAGAACATGTTTTAGTTTGCTAGGCTGCTTAAAGCAGATTCCATAAAATGGGCTGGCTTTTGATAGGGGGAATTTATCAGCTTATAAGCTTACAGTTTTGAGGTGAGAATAATGTCCCAATCAAGGCCTTGTTAGGTGATGGTTTTTTTCCCTGAAGACTGGCTGCTCGTGATCCTGGACCACTGGCAAGGCCCAGAGTGGCATCTGCTGGTCTCTGCCTTCTCTTCTGAAGTTCACCGATTTCCTCTTGCTTCCAAGGCTTTCTCTCTCTCTCTGAAACTTATTCTCTTATAAAGGACACCAGTAAGAGGATTAAGACCCACCCTGTGCCATGTCCAAAGTCACCTAATCAAAAGGCCCTACTTACAATGGATTTATACCAACAGGAAAGGATTAGCTTTAAGAACACGCTTTTCTGAGGGTACATAGAGTTTCAAACCACCACCGAGTGCTAGCACACAGCATCAGGTGCCTCTCGTTCCATTATTATCTGACACTTCCTGCATTATGGCTTTCTGCTTTTGTTTCAGTCTTTAACTGCCTGTATCCTGGTAAGGGAACCAAACAATCTAACATTTCCTTTGAATCCCTGAAGGGGAAATTTTTCTGTATCTTCGGTATATCATTCCATTGTACTGGTTTGGAAGTTTTTTCTCACATTTGTTGCGTCTTATTTTCCATTGTTGACTCTGTTTAGAATAAGAAGAGTCTCTTCCTCCCTGATGTCTGACAATTGATGGACTATGTGTCTACTCTTGGCTACAGCTATATCCCTTCCCAGATTGAAGTGATCAATGTTCAAATCTCTGAATGGAATTTCCAAACTGTTGCAGGCAATGGATCAGGGCAGCTTTGCTTCACTGAGGTAGGTTCTTGTCATGCCCCAATGTTTCAGTCTCTAACACTAAAATGCACACACATACACACATGCCAATCATTATTGCTAGCAAGGATGACATCTCCATTCTCATCTGCAAGTGGTTTAACTATTTGGGATTTGAGGATTAATGTGTCCCTCTAGTTCCCTACCAAGACTGCGAAACATTTCCATAAGGAATTGGACAAGGGAAGACAGTAGCAGAGGGCTGGCATTCCCATTCTTTTTTGGTGTAGACCCTGTGTCTCTGAACCAGAGGCAAGGCAGTAAGGAAAGAGCAAATTATATTTTTTTCAGGCTGGGAGGTTTGCTCTGTTTCAAGAGGCAAACACATATTAAGGGGCCAGTTGTGATTCTCGGTTGTGCTTCATAAATTTTCTCTTATATTCTGAAAATAGGTTCACTGACATTAATTTTTTAGTATTACAAGACTTTGTATTTTTCTGTATGTCATGTGTTTTTAGCCAGGAGATGCGGCATGCAGTACCGCTAGTCCTCAATGTTACTTTTAATTTGAAATGTCGTGTAGAATATAACAATGTTAATTTTTATATTCACTGACCACTTTATTAAGGCCACAAAAGATCAAGGCAAAAAGACAGTATATTTGAACATTACTTAGCCCAAAATAGGCATCTAATAAACGTTTTTTGGATTGAATCTAAATAAGGTCCTACATTGCCAATACCATCATTTCAGGGTCTCCGTTCCTATAAGATAATGTAGAGAAAAACCTCCACGATTTGGAGCAACAGAACCATTCAATGCTCTTAGTGTTCTATAGATGTCATACGATTGCTTTCTGGTTCTAGCAAGATCATCTCGATTTCATCCTCCACACATGACTAGTCCATTCTGCCCTCACGCTTCTGTTTGCTCTACTGAGAAAACATGTTCCCCCTCCCCTCTGATAAGCCATGTCTCTCAGTCCATTAATAGCGGCCCCACAATACACCTTTTCCAGAAAAATGTGCCTCATTAACTCATCTGCCCCTCCGGCATGTGCTCAGAAGGTATATGTAAATTTTGGTACATTCATCTGCCTTTATTAATACGGTCCACTTAAAAGATGAACGTGTAACCTTTCAGTGTATATGGCTGTCCTGACTGTCCATGACTGGAAGCTCAGGGAAGGCAAGAAGCCTCCTCCTAGATGTGTTCTGTGACGACTCCTTCCCCCAGACAAAAATGGTTGGTACAGTGCTCTGCACACAGTAACAATGAAAACTGGTCACCAGTTAGTGTACAGATCATCAATACTGGCATTATTTTAAGCTAAGATTACTGAGGAGGTTTTCTTCTGGATGTTAATTTATGTTAATGTAAAAAATCAAACAAGTTTTATTTGTTGTTGTTAAGGGATTTTGCCCTTTAGCAATTCATTATAATAAGAACCTCCTTGCCATCTGGGTATTTTTGACAATCAGGTGGGGATTCAGAACCTCCCTCCAACCCAAATACTGAAATGAGGGAAATCGTCAGCATGAATTAATTATTAGCTGACAGGAAATGACTGGAGGGAAAAATTAGTATTCTGAAGGAGAGGAAAAATGCAAAACAGGTAGGATTTTAAAATTTGGTAATTTCATAGTTAAAGCAGTAAAGAAGTGCTAATAGCACAAAATGGAAACTGAAAATTGGAATCTGCTATGAAAGCCAATGAAATGGAAAAGCATAAATTCTAGCATGAAATAGAACTGAGATGAAGACTACCAGACCAACTAGATGAACTAAGACCTTTTCTTTAGAAAATGGTAACCCCAATGTTATGCCTGTGACTGATACCAATTAATTGATCACATCAGCACCTTTTCCTGCTTTTCCATACAGGGGCTCAGCATCCTCCTCAGCGAGCCACTAGCCATAGATGGAATTTGTTAATGTAATTCAGCAAACATTCAAGACCCTCTCCTTCCCTCTTCAGGGATGTTGACCTCACTGATGTTGGACTTGGCCATGTGATTTGCTATCAGCAAAGGAATGTGATGTGAACACAGGACTTAAATGTGCTTGTGTGACTGGTTTGTTCTTATGCTTTGGTGACCCACCATAAGAAGAGCATGCAACAGGTAACAACTGTCAGTTTAGACTGGGAATCATAACAAATGCACATGAAGTACACCTGACCCCAACCTGCAGCCTGAAGCAGAACCCGTGAGTGTAAGTATAAATTCTTGTCATTGTAAGCCACAGAGTGATTGGGTGGTTTGTTACACAGCATAATTCTAGCAATAACTGCCTAAGACAGCATCTTAGATGAAATTTATTTGTTATCCCTTCCCTGAAAACTGGTAGAAAGCAAAGAAATGACTAAAATAAAGTAGTCACATATTAATAAGGGACCTGTATGTAGAAGAGATAACCATGCTGAAGGATTGAATCATAGAGTCACAAAATTTTCAGATTTGGGACTTGACAATAAGTTTAAATCGCTTAGTCTATAGATCCTTACAAGTAGATTGAGAGAAATTAAATGGTTTGGCAGAATCAGGATGTCAATTGAAGTCTCTTGATTATTTAGATTTTACTCTTTTTGTAGCAAAACAATCATGCATGCTTCCAAGAGGACTGCATACATTGCATTCTGAATCAGAGAGGATTGTGCTGCCAAGCAGTAGTTAAAAAAAGAAGTGGTGAGCAAGCCCCACTGGCTGCTGCTCTGCCTGACTTTCCTGTGTAGGGTCACTGGCTTTGTCCCTAGATGACCCCTCTATAGAGAATCTAAGGAAGACCAAGCACCCAAATGAAGGTCCAGGAACCTAATGAAGGAAATAGAAACAAGAAAACAAAATCTCAACATAAAAAGTGCATCTAATGATTTAACATCACACGAACCATTTCTAAGTCTGCGCCACCTATTCTTCAGGAAAGAGTCAAGGAAGAGGGAGATTCAGACACTTTCAACTAAGGTTGACTCAATAGTCATCACTGTCTACAGAAGCTTTGAGAAGATCACTCCTATCCTGATCAGGTTAAAGGTAAAACTCATCCACTTTGGCTCAACCCTCACCTAGCAACAAGCAAAAGCTGAGACCTATGTTACTGAAGTGTCAGTCTGGAATTCAGATTTTAGTACTTTGCTTCTTAGCACCTAACATGGTACATACACACAGGAAACACTTGATAAATATTTTTCAAGTAAATGAATGGATAAACACATAAATGAATGTTAATGTTACCACTAATCTTAGTCGTTTATATTATAGTTTACTAACTAACCCAGCAGCCATAAATAGGCAAAAACATAACAGTAGTGAGGGCAAGTTTAATTTATGATAATCTCTTACTCATTAATTCATTTAACAAATATTAACGTTGAATGTCTGCTATGTGCAAACACTGTGAGATTTTGCTGTCAATGGAATAGCAATTCGAATAGTTAAGGACCCTGCCTTCATGGAACTGATGATAATTTAATGAGAGAGAGAGAGGTTAAACACTCACATGAACATACAGGCAAATATATAATTACTAAGGAAAAGAGCAGGATGCTGTGTGAGAGTTTGAGAGTGAGTACACATTTTAGATGAGAGAATCAAGGAAGGCCCCTGGATAAACATTTCCAAAAGGTCCCACTTGTCCTGGGTGAACTAGAAAGTAAACAGACATAAAGAAACATCTTTTCAGAGAAACATGTATCTGAAATGCAGCAGCTGATTCAGTAATGTGAACACATGTGCAGTAAGCTGAGGACCCTCTGTTTTGGGGACTAGGCCTTTGGACCCCCCATCCTCTGCAGGAGGCTTGCCAAACCATTATCCTTCTGACCTAAAAACTAATTTATCCACATAAACCACTAATTAAACCTTTGAAATTTGATCATATATTACAGATATCAGGCTTTTACAAAATGTCTAGACATTCAAACATACCAAGCAAATAATCTGTATATGAAGATAAAAGATCCACAACAGCAAATTCTGGGATATTTGATAATGCCACCTGGCTAACTTGATCAATTCTAGCATTCTTCTTTCCGATGAGTACGTTAATTGTCAGCACAGCTTCGCTGGCCTATGATTAATACATAAATTCATAAAGGTAAGCTTTCTGATTCATAGATTATCCATTAGGTAAATGTGAAAAAGTGAATTCATAAAATAATATTCAATATACATTGGAAGGAAAAAATAAAGACAATCTGAAAAATAATGGGATCCCCCAACATGTAGTATATATCATGGTCAAACAAATCATTATCCTTGACAATTTTCATTAATGCATAAGTCACTTTAAATAGCTATGACAGATATTTGCCAAAATGTCAAATATATGCACATGTGTATCTGCCAATATTTTCATTAAAGAAAAGCTGAAACAAACAGAACCAGGTCTGGCTATTATACGATTAAAAACATTACACATATAAAGACTATTTCTAACCCTTCCAAAGAAATATCATTGGTACAAATCCCAAGGAATGTGGAAATTCCCCTTCTCTTGCATACATGTACTGTATTGCCTTGACAGCTGGTAGGCAGAAAACACAGATATGGCAGTGAAAATAAAGATCAAACAAAAATCACACCAACCTGTGCAGCAGCTCTTACTG
Source organism: Dasypus novemcinctus (assembly GCF_030445035.2). Taxonomy (NCBI): domain Eukaryota; kingdom Metazoa; phylum Chordata; class Mammalia; order Cingulata; family Dasypodidae; genus Dasypus; species Dasypus novemcinctus. The sequence continues at coordinate 80,807,382 of NC_080684.1, read as the reverse complement.
CAATCCAGGCTAAAGAACTGTACATTTCACATGTATTTACTGTTATTTCTTTAACAGAACTCTGTCTTCTGGGAGGAATCTAAAAATAAGGCAAATATTTTATGATAATGGTATTATGAAAAATGTCCTTATTTTATGAAGATATTTTGCTGGAATTTTATGTAGCCACTACGAATAATGATGTTTCTATTAACATGAAGAGATGTTCAAAATAAACCAGGGAAGAAAAATGTCAGTTTTAACATAGTATGCAAAAATGGAAGCACATTTAAACACACAGAGAGAGTACACACACATGTTCTCTATATTAGAGAAAATTAACAGTGGTTAGATATCCCCAGATTTCAAGGTTGATTAATTATTTTTATCTTTTTCTAATTTTGCAGAATGACCTTGCATTATCTGTGTAATGATAAAATTAATTAAAAAGGCATTTTAAGTAAAGCTAAATGCTTAAATGTAAATTATGTGTACAGATGTCAGGAATGAGAATAGTACTGGAAAGTATTGGATAGATATTTGCTATCATCTTTCTGAGAAAATATTAAAGGGATGATGCTACAAAGAATAGCAAAAAGAAACATGAATGGGCACATCATTGTTTATAAATATATATACACAATTTCTAAATGTAATAAAATCAATTTTATAAAAATAAACAGGAAGAGATACCAGCCATGTGTATCCACTTCACATTTTTAAAGATGACTAAAGTGAGAATTGTCAATTCATAAGATTCAAATACTCTGGAAAGAGCTAACTATTCAATTCATACATTATCTAGACCCCTTAGTTCTAATTTCTAGCTGCTCATATTTTAACTAATTCTTTAATCTTTATCAAAACTCTAAGATAAACTATAACGAAATTATCTTTCCTTTACTTCTGGCTAGAAGACTCCCAAAGAAAAGAAAGGTAATAGATAATGCTGATGCCAAAGCAGGAAGTACAATATACAATTGTAGTCTTGCCTAAATTAGATGGGAAGCTAGGTGGTAAATGACATCTAGAGGAATCTACCTAAGCAGAATCTAAGAAATACTGTCCTGTCCCAAGACAAGAAAACCTTTCATTAGCTGTAATGGGACTATATAAGCTCTGCAGTGGCAAATGCCAGTTTACTGCTTATGAAAGCTTGGGCAATATACCTACTCAAGTCTCCGGAACTAAGATTAGCAGGCATAAAATTCAGAATAATACAGAATAACATTAAATAACAACTAGAATGTAAAGACAATTAGTGACACAAATTTAAAAAAGAAAGAAACCATTTTGAATTGAGACAAAGGCCCAACCTGGAGCTCAGGATGGAGCACTTTAGACTGAAAAAAATTTATAGTGGGCATTTTTCAGATGGGGGAGGTGTTATGAAAAAGCATTGCTTAAAATTCTGTTTAAGTTTTATTAGCAGTTTTGAGTCCCCCCAAAATTGTTTATTATATTACAGTAAACTATATTTATATTATTTATATATATTATATGATATTATATTATAAAAGTATATATTATAGTATAAAAATAGGTGTGTATTTGATAGAATAACTAGACCAAAAAATCAGAAAAGATACAGAAAACTTGAACAATACAATCAAACAACTTTACCTGCCATCTACCCAACAAGAAAATGAACATTCTTCTCAAGCATACACAGAATATTTGCCAAGTAAGATTTTATGCTAGGCCATAAAACAAGTCTTAGTAAATTTAAAAAGATTAATATCATACAATATATTCTCTAACTACAATGGAATTAAATTAGAAATCAACAATTAGAAGAATTTTGGGACCCTCCCCAAATATTTGGAAGTTAAAAGACGTACTTCTAAATAGCCAATAGGTCACGGAAGAAATCACAACAGAAATTAGAAAATATTTTGAACCAAACTAAAATGGGACTATAACATGTCAAAATTTATGCAGCTTAGCACTGCATAAAGGAAATGTATAGCTTTATGAGAATTTTTATCATAAACAGGTATCAGATTTTGATAAATGATTTTTTGCATCTATTGAAATGATTTTTTAAAAATTCTTTACTGTGTTTTCAGATGTCAACCTATATTACAAATTGAATCAATAATGCAATTGTAATAATCAATATATTACAAATTGAATCTAAGCATCCACCTTAAAAATCTAGAAAAGAGCAAATTAAACCCAAAGAAAGCAGAAGGAAGAAAATAAAGATAACAGTAGAAACTGATGAATTAGAAACCAGAAAACAAACAAAGGAAATCAATAAAAAACAAAATTCAATTATTTGAAAAGATCAAAATTCTCAAACCACTAGCTGGACTAAACAAAATTCAGGTCTGAAAGAGGGCACATCACTACCAACCTTATAAAAATCAGGAGAATTATAATGTAACATTATGAACAACTTTAGGCAAACAAATTAGACAACTTAGATGAAATAGACAAATTGCTATAAAGAAACAAATTACTAAAACTGACTCAAGAAGAAATAGAAAATCTGAATACACTTATCACAAGCAAAGAAATTGAATTAATCGTTTAAATTTTCCTACAAAGTAAGGCCCAGTCTAAAGCTTCACTTGTGAATTCTATGAAACATTTAAAAAAGAATTAATATGAATCCTTCACAAATTCTTTCAAAAAGGAGGGAATACTTCCCAATTCATTTATGAGGTCAGTATTATCTTGATACCAAAGCTAGACAAGATACACAGTGAAGAAAACTACAGATTAATATCCTTCACTAACAAGGATAAAAAACTCAACAAAATATCAGCAAATGAAATAAACCAATATATATATAAAGAATCACTTGCATGACCATTGAGATTTATTCTAGGAACATAAGATTAGTTTAAATAGGTAAATCAATGAATGAATATAGTTTTTAATGGAATGAGGGAAAATGATGGTGTAAAAGCATTTGACAAAAGCAACATCCGTTTATGATAAAAAAAACTTCCAACAAACTATGAGTAAAGGGAAATTTCCTCAATCTGATAAAGAGAAGCTATCAAAACTTAAGCTAAAATCATTCTTATTGGTAAAAGACTGAATGATTTTTCACAAAGTTCTGGAACAAAACAAGGATGTCTATTCTTGCCACTTGACTTCAACACTGTACAAGAGGTTCTAGCCAGTGCAAGCCAACAACAACATAAGAAATAAAAGGCATCTAGTTCGAAATGAAGTAAAATTGTCTTCATTTGCAGAAGACATGATCCTAAACATAGAAAATCCTAAGGAATAAACACACACAAACTATTAGAACTAATTAATAGGTTCAACAAGTTCACAGGATATAAAACAATATACACAAATCAATTGTATGTCTATATAAAACCAGCAATGAACAATCTGAAAATTAAATTAAGAAAAAATTCCACTCAAATTAGAAATATACTTAACAAAAGTAGTGCAAGGCATGTACACTGAAAAGTGCATAACCTTGCTAAGGGAAATGAGGTAAGATCTAAATAAATGAAGAGACTGTTTATATTCATGGGTTGAAAGACTCTATAATGTTGAGGGCTATTCTCTCCAAATTGATCTATAAATTCAACATACTCCCAACTAAAATCAGCCAAGGTTTTTGCAGAAATTGATAAGCAGGTCCTAAAATTTATATGAAAATGCAAAGGACAAAGTATTCAAAGCAATTTTGAATAGGAAGAACATCTCTGGAGGACATGCATTTTCCAATTTCCAAACTTATTATAAATATAAGATGCTGTGATATTCATGTAAAGGTAGACATATAGTTTAATGATACACAATTGAGAGTCCAGAAATAAACATTTGCATTTATGATCAATTGATTTTTTTTTTTTACAAAGGTGCCAGGGCAATTAAACAAGGAAAGTGTAGTCTTTTCAACATATGGTTCTGGAACAAATGGTTATCCAGGTGTAAAAGATGGATTTAGACTCTTATCTCATGCCTTCCCCAAATATTAATTTAAACATATCATAAACTTAAATGTAAAAGCTAAGACTAGAAAACTCAAAGAAATCATAGGAAAAAATCTTCAACACCTGGGGCCAGGCAAAGAGTTCTTAGACATGACACTGAAAACATAATCTATAAGAGAAACAAAAGATAAACTGGATTTCATTAAAATTTTAAAATTTGGGGCTTTAAAGTGAAAAGACAATCCAAAGAATGAGAGAAAATATTGGCAAATCACATATCTGACAAGAAACTTGTATCTAAAATACATATTTAAAAGTCTCTTACAAGTCAATGATAAAAAAGATAAGTAACCCAATTTAAAAAAATGGACAAATGATCTGAATAGACATTTCTCCAAAGAAGAGATACAAACATCCAATAAACAAATGAAAAGTCCTCAAAAATTTCTCAACATCATTAGCTATGAGAGAAATTCATATCAAAGCAACAGTGAGATACCACTTACACTCACTAGGATGGCCATAATAAAAAATAGATAACAAAAAGTGTTCATGAGGATGTGAAGAAATTGGAACCCTCATATCCTGCTGGGTAAGGAATGTAAAATGGTTCAGTCACTTTGGAAAACAGTCTGTCAGAGCTTCAAAACGTTAAACATGGAGTTGCCATATGACCTAGCAATTTTAGTCTTAGGTATACACCCAAGAGAAATGAAAACTTTGTCCCTTGAGAAATTTGCATATAAAATTTCAAAGCAACATTATTCATAATAGTCAAAGAGTGGAAACAATTCAAATGTCCCTCAATTGTTGAATGGATAAAGAAAATGGACTATCTCCATATAATGGGATATTAACTATAAAAAGGAATGAAATACTGATACATGTTACAAAATGGATGAACCTCAAAAACATTATACTAAGTGAAAGAAGAAGCTGCAAAGACTACATATTGTATGATTCTATTTATAGAAGTTGTCCAGACAAGATGACTCTTTATAAAGTCAGAAAGCAGATTAGTGGTTGCCTGGGGATGGGGTGAAAATGAAGATTGATTACAAAGGAGCACAAAGGATCTCTAGGATATAGTTCTAAAACTGGATCCTGGTAATAATTGCACAACTGAAAATTTACTAAAAACTTTTGAATTCCACGTTTAAAATGGGTGAATTTCATGGTATGAAACATTATACCTCAGTAAATCTGTCTTTAAAGTGTGTCCATGCTGATACCACTCGTTGGACTGTCCTCCACTTCTGCTTGGAAAACTACTCGGCTCTTCAAAATTCACCTCATCTGTGAAGCCTTCTCCAGCATTACCCCAAAGCAGAAGTAGTCCCAACTAGTAAGTCTTTTTTTATTTTTTTAAAGATGTATCCTTTTTAATTTATTTCTCCCCCCTTCCCGCCCCCCCCCCCCCCAACCAAGCTGTCTGCTCTCTGTGTCCATTCACTGTGTGTTCCTCTGTGTTTGCTTGTATTCTTGTCAGCGGCACTGGGAATCTGTATCTCTTTTTGTTGTGTCATCTTGCTGCATTAGCTCTCTGTGCGTGCGGCGCCATTCCTGGGCAGGCTGCACTTTTTTCGCACGGGGTGGCTTTCCTTATGGGGCGTACTCCTTGCGCGTGAAGCTCCCCTACATGGGGGACAGCCCTGTGTGGCACAGCACCCCTTGCACGCATCAGCATTGAGCATGGGCCAGGTCCACACGGGTCAGGAGACCCTCGGTTTGAAGAACCCTGGACCTCCCGTGTGTAGGCAGATGCTCTACCTGTTGAGCCAAATCCACTTCCCTAGTCTCTCGATTTTAGTCATCACGCGGCAATACGATTCTTTCCCTTACAAGACTGTGCTTTTAAGAGAAGAGAGCAATGTGCCTAGCATACAGTAAGCACTCAGTAAGCATTCAGTTAATTAACGAATTTTAATGGTCTGAATGTTCATGGATGAATTTTTAAAATTTGTTTTCGGCTGTTTTCTGTGCTTTCAGTGCGGCTTGCTAAAATATTTATACAGTGTCAAGATACACAGAAAATAATAATCATGTTGCAAGGAATTATACTATTCTTTTCATTCAAATCCTAACTCTTTGAAGCTCTTAATTATAAACACTTCTCCAGTAAAGTAAAGGTCAAAAAGGTGATATATTATTTTCCTAGTACGCTGCTAAATAATTTGCATTGCCACTTGCTATGGAAACAAAGTTTTGTTTCTTTTTTTTCTCTTACCGGAAATAAATGTTTATCACACTACAAAAAGTAAGTTTTTCTAGTTCATAATTATTTAGATTAAAAATAATAGCTGTTATCCACCTAAGACAGCTACCCTATGAATAATTCAGTTGAGTGGAAGTCTATTTGCCTAAAGGTTTTAAATCATATTTATCCTCTCTCAAAAATTAGAAGTCTGACGCCAAAAAAACAATCTGAAAAGATCTCTTGTGGGGAGTGTCAAATTATTCAATTGGGATGAAATATATAAAGGCCTACTGAAATTCTAAAAGAAAAGAAAATAGTAATTGAGCTTATACAGCTCAAACCCACCCAGCTTAATGCTGCCTCTCAAATCTCCCTCAGTCTAAATCCTTGGTACTAGCATGACCCACAGAACAAGCAGCATCAGCACCCTTGGGGGCATCTAAGAAGCGTTGACTCTCAAACCCCACCCTGACTTACTGAATCAGAATCTGCATTTTTCACAAGGTCCCCAGAGATATTTCTGCACCTTCGTTTGAGAAGCCTGCTCCGGTTCATGCCTTTGTCTTTGCATGTCTCCCTCCTCACCCATTGGATGCCACCTGGAAAGTCACCTCTTTCCACCACAATCACTCCCATTCCCATCAGCCCAAATTATTCCCTAACCCTAAATTTCACTGGTCTACATCATCTCCACACTTTCTTGTTTCCCCGCTTGTTCCCCCTCTTCCTCCTTCACTGGTTTATTGTCTGCTGCCCTCTACTGGAAGGTGAGTTCCCCCAGAACAGGGACTGTGTCTGTCTTGGGCACTTTTCTGTATCACCTTTCTCTACAACAGTGCCTGGGGTGAGACAGAGTGGGTGCTCAGTATATACATGACGAATGAATGGTGACTGGATCATGAGGTGATTGGTTTACAGGTCATATCAGTATTGAGAACCTTATTTGTCAATATGCTTAGCCAGTATATTATCTCCTTCAATTTCCTAACTGATACTAATGACTCATTGATTTGGAGTATATGCATTCACCTACCTTTCATGGATAGTAGTTTAATAGGCAAAAAAAGGCTACATGAAATCTATTTCCAGAGCTCTACATAAACTATCCCAAGAGGTATCTAAATATAAGTGCGACTGCATCAGATAAGCCCAAAATGAAAGACATTCTACAAAATAACTGATCAGTCCCCTATATTTTCAATGTAACATTTATGTAATCTAATGCTTTAAAAAGAAAGGAAAAAATAGTTTAAAATGTAAAAATATTTTTAAAAGTTAAAAAAAACTATCGCACAGCAAAAAAAAAAATCATCAGTACTCTTCAAAAGTGTTAATGTCAATGAAACTGAAAGACTGAGAAATGACCCTGAATGGAGACCAAGGAGACATGACAACTTTATTCGGTGTGAAATCTTAGATTAGATTCTAAACCAGAAAAGGGACATCACAGGGAAGATTAGTAGAATTTTAATATTTGAATATTTTTAGAATAGTTAATAATATCTACCAATCCTAATTTCCTGGTTTTGATCATGTATTGTTAAGTAAGATATTATTTGAAGAAAAGTGGTTGAAGAACATACCAGAACTCTGATTATTTCGCAACATTTTGGGAAGTTAAATGTTTTGAAAATAAAAAGTTAAAAATTAAAAAACAACAGTATAAAAAACCAACACAGGGAGTGGGTGTAACTCAGTGGTTGAGTGCCTGCTTCCCATGTACAAGATCCTGGGTTCAATCCCCTGTACTTCCTTAAACAAAAACAAAAACAAAAAACACAAAGTGTAAACTATGGACTACAGTTAATAGTATAATTATAATAATTTTATTTCATCAGTTTTAACAAATATACCACACTAATGCAAAATGTTAACAATAGGGAAAATTGTGTGCGGGTATGTGTGTATGGGGGTTATATGGGAATGCTGTACTTTCTGCATGATTTTTCTGTAAACTGACAACTTATATAATAAAAACAAAAGCAAAAACAAAACACAATAATAATTTCTGTGATAACACAATGAGATTATGTATGAAATGCTTAGAACAATGCCTGCTACTCAGGAGTGCTTAAAATGTTTGCTAATATTATAAGTAATTATATAAGTAATGAGTAATAATATAATGAGTAATCTGTTATTATAAGTAACATTCTCAAGTCTTCTCACCTATTTTCTTCTCACCCCTGTGAAAAGCATATTAAGGGAAGTGGATGTGGCTCAAGCAATTGGGCACCCATCTACTGTATAAGAGGTACAGGTTTCAATACCCAGGGCCTCCTGGTGAAGGCAAGCTGGCACGTATGGCAAGCTGGCCCACATGGAGTGCTGCCCCACACAGGAGTGCTGCCCTGCGCAGGAGTGCTGGCCCATGCAGAGAGCTGGCACAGCAAGATGACACAACAAAAAGAGACACAAAGGAGATAATAGGAGATGCAGCAAACCAGGGAGCTGAGGTGGTGCAAGAGAATAATCACCTCTCTCCCACTTCAGAAGGTCCCAGGATCGGTTCTCAGAGCCACCTAATGAGAATAATAGCAGACACAGAAGAACACACAGCAGATGAACACAGAGAGCAGACAATGGAGGGAGGGGGGAGAAAAAGAAATAAATTTTTTTTAAAAAAGTATATTAAGCATGTAGATTATTATTTTAAAAAATAAATGAGAGGGAAGCAGACTTGGCCCAGTGGATAGGGCGTCCATCTACCACATGGGAGGTCCATGGTTCAAACCCCGGGCCTCCTTGACCCATGTGGAGCTGGCCCACATGCAGTGCTGAAGGGTACATGGAGTGCAGTGCCACGCAGGGGTGTCCCCATGTGGGGGGCCCCACATGCAAGGAGTGCGCCCCATAAGGAGAGCTGTCCAGCACGAAAGAAAGTTCAGCCTGCCCAGGAATGGTGCCGCACACATGGAGAGCTGACACAACAAGATGACGCAACAAAAAGAAACACAGAATCCCATGCCACTGATAACAGAAGCGGACAAAGAAGAACATGCAGCAAATAGACACAAAGAACAGACAACAGGGGCGGGGGGAGGGGAGATAAATAAAATCTTTAAAATAAATAAATAAATAAATGACATCAGACTTTATTTTGAAAATAAATAAATAAATATGTGTGACTGCAAAATAATGAAATTAATATCTGTTAGCCAGGAAAATCAGTCTCTTATTTTCAATAGCACAGTGTTACTAAAATAATAAGCTCAAAGTCAATTTGTTTGTAATTTCTAATAAAACAGTTTACTACCTTCAATAGTACTGGTGCTGATGAAGGTTTGCACTTTTGTTTCCTCAGATGAAAATATAATAGGGCCATTTCTAGGTAGGAGTCTCTTATCAACCTAAAATGATATAGCATAGTACTTATTAATAGCTTCACCACTTACAATCATATTGCATCATTTGCCAACAATATCTGAGACTACAAAAGGCAAATATAAGTAAAACCAGCATTTTCCCAACCTCTCACCCATTTCACAGCACCTTTGGCCACAGGCCCCATCATCTCCCCTCTACAGAGCCGAGCATTCTACCTTGTCCTGTGCTGACAACACTCTGTGCCATGACTGCTATGCAGCCCAGCATCAAGACCTTTCAGGAATATTCCAGGACACAAAGCACTAAAAAAGTGAAGGTCAGGACTTGAGGCACACACCTTGAGAACTGAGCCTTTCTCTATCTTCCTACTCTAACTGAAAGGAGAAGAGAAATACAGCGCCGTTTAGAGAGCAGGGGCTTGGGATGGGTTAGTCTGTGCAGTCACTATCAACCCTGTCAGTCAGGGCCATTTTTCATCACTTCAGGAGTAAGGATAGTGGCTTAGGCTCAGTCAAGAGGTGATTTTTATACAGAATTAGTTGGCCAGCCTTGGTGATGATGACCCAGGGTAAATACCCACATAAATCCCTTCTAGATACGATTTCACGTCCAGGCAAGGCCACGTCAATCCTGGGGCTGACAGGAGATGTGGTTACAGGCTAGAAGTGATTCACAGTTCAGTATGCCACCCTGGTAGTGGCTGTTGTCAACCACTATCGCAAGTGAGGCCCTGGGTCAGAGCCAAGAGCAACTTGAGAGATGTCCGTAGATCTGATGGACAGATGTACCCTAGTGATCTAGCCCTAACATCAAGGGGACTCCCAATTATTCCAGCCTTGAATACTCTAAGTAATACCAGAACATGGGGCTAAAACCAAAAACCCGCAGTAATGCTATGACAGTGGAAAGATATTTGACTTTTTTTTTTACCCCGAGTTTTGATCATTTCTCAGGCTTAGTTGTATAGCATCAAATAAACTCTCAAGTTGTAAACTCGGAGATTTCTCTTCCATCAATATTTGACGTTCTATTTTGCCTGGAAGAAGAAAAAGATATACAGAGGTGGTTTTTCCCTTTTTCTATCACTTTAGAACTTAAAAACAAATAGCTCATGCTGAAATTCAGCAAACGGAGGTCTGTCCCTTTGTTTGTTTTTTGTTTGTTTGCTAGAAGATAAGCCAATGGAGAAGGACCTATTGCCTCTTTCTCCAGGAGTCTTGAGGACTTAAAATAAATTTTTTCCTAAAACTAAATTTGTCATCTCTCGGCCCTTTGTAAAATCTGTAATTTCTCTATAGTCAGTAACCAGATTTTTAAGAAGACTACTGTTACCAGAAAAAAAAATTACAAACTTTATCATAGTTCTGACCCCAAACATATACTTTACCTTTGAGAAAAAGAATTTCAGCTTCTACCTCATGTTCTTCTGTTGCTGATAACTTACAGATCTTCAATGCCATTTCAAAGAGATGAAGAGCAGGTAACCATTTTGATGGGTCCTTCTTTTTATTGGTAAAATATATTTGTTTTGCCACTGTATGTCCTAAATGAAAAATAGTTGGATGAGGAAGAGCGATAAAGTATACAGTGTTCATAGCAAGCCTTAGGCAAGACTGCTTTCACAGTAATGGTATCTGTTAGGAACTCTGGTGGTCTTTATAGTTTTAGTATCTAAGAAATGTTTGAAAGAAACACAATATCCAGTATTTCAATGAACTACAACAATAGCCCTTAGCAAACTTATCTTTGTTTGATAAGTTTCCAACATGTTTTCTCATTTTTAAAATGAAGCATAATCTCCAAAGTATCTTTTGGATCTAAAATTTCATGACGCTCTACAAAACAACCTTCATGTTCCTATGATAAACTTTCAAGTCTTTTTCAGTTCTAAAACTCCAGGAGGCTCTATAAAGCAACCTTCATCTTCTTCCAGAAAAATCTGTAAGTTTTGTTATTACTAATAAAATTTGCACATAACAATAGCCCATAATTTTCTTTCTTTCAGCACTTTAGTGGTTGGCTTGTTATGCATTTGTTTGCAATGTCAACTATATGGAAAACCCTTTATGGACAAGGGTCACATGCATACTTCTTGTTTGGCCCCTTCATCATTTACCATACATAAAGTACTATTATGTGAAAGAGGCATTAAATTTATTCTGCATAGCCTCAGAAACAGACAGAAATTTGTTTATTCAACAAATATTTGTTCAATACTTAATTTGGGCCAAGTGCTTTGCTAGGCATTGGATAAAAATGAGAAAAAGAGAATAACAAGAGCTAAGATTTATTGAGTGCTTCCTACCTATTAGTCTCCATCCCAACTATTTAACATGTATTTTCTCATGTAATCCTCACAATTCTGAATGCATGCTAGTATTATGCTCATTTTCCAGAGGGGAAAGAGGAGGAGAAAATGGAGGCACAGAGAGTTTTATGTACCTTGTCCAAAAGCACATAGCTAGTAAATGGCAGCGCTATGATCTGAACCTCAGCAATCTTGCTCCAGAGCCCAGGTCCTACACTATGGCCCTGCATTGTCTTTTTTTTTTTTTTTTTAATGCTTTGTTGTTTATTGAAGGAAGTAGAATAAGATGGAATATAAAATAACTTTAATGCATTTTAACAAATAATTTTCAAAACTATTTTAACTTGGAGGCTTCTGTTAATTGTCAGATGTAAAGATGAAATGAGTTTATGAAGTCTTTCACTCTATACACAGGTTCATGTAGAAATTGTGGATGTGGATATTAAAATAAATGAAGCAAAGAGTTTCAAATGAATTGAGCAAGTGGAGGACCAAGAATAGAAGAGAATATAAATTTAGGCTACCATGTTTATTATTAAAGCTTTAATAGCTTTAATTTAGATATCTCCCTAAGCATTTATTTAGTCTGAATTCCTCAATCACATTTGTGATAATGATAAAGTAAATCATATGCTGCTTCCTCAGGTCATGGGGCTTAGTGTTTAACTGGGAATATAAACAGCCAGACAGGCTATTAAAATGCAGTCTATAAGTGGCCAGTATTGTATGAGGGAAAGAGCAGAGCTCTTGGGTAGCTGATTTCAGGGACCTACCTGGGAAAGGTCAGGAAGGGCTTCCCAGAGAATATGGATGTCTAGGCTAACAGCTGATAATTCCCTTGGCTTTTGATAATTTTAAAGAAAAAATGCTGGGATAAGACGTAGAAGTCATGCTATGAGAAATACCACATTAATAGGATAGTTTAACAAGCACTGTAGAAAAAAGCGTAAGCTCACACGGAATGATACAGCGCACAGTTCTAGTTGAAGTGCTGGGTACTGGCCAGTCACTGGTGCTACATGTCATTTGAGACTTTGGACAAGTCCCACAAGCTTCTTGATCTGGGATGTTTTCCTCTGAAAACTGAGGCAGCAGACTTAGGAAACATCATCCCTTCAGTTTCTGAAATTCTCTGACCCCAAGATGCTATTCCCTACAAAGGTTATTCAAGGGACGCAGAACATTTTGTAAATGGTTAGTTCAGGAATGTGCTATATGAATGGCAGGATGGTGGAGAAAGGTCGCTCGCTCTCTTTCGTTCCCTCTTGCTCTCTCCGCTTATCCAGGGGAACAGTTGTTACTGAGCCCTTACTATGGACCAGGCAGGAAGGTAGTACACTGCTGAGGCTACAGAGCTGCTTGCAGGAGAGTAAGAAAGCCTGGCATGGAATACTAAGAAGAGCTACAACCTACACAGCTCTTATTGAAGCGAGGTGCCCTTCTAAACATACTACCCGCTTACCTTGCTTAATCCCACAAATCAGTGGGATTGGATAGATACTTTTCATATCTGCATTTTACAGGTGAGGAAACCAAAGCACAGAGAAGTTAAATCACTTGCTTGAGGGATTTGAACCAGGATTTTTCTCTAGAATCCATGCTCTTTCCCTGGCATTACCAGCTGTGATAACATCCCAGCAAAAAGGGAAGTCAGGATATATGCTATAATACCATTTGCCCAATACAAGCTCATATCTCAAAACATTTCCCATCTTATATATTCTGTTTATTGTTTCAAATTATACTGCAGCTTTTTATTAATATATGTTTATGTATACACATGTCAAATACACTCATGTCATTAATGCACCTATATGTAATAATACTTGAATTATCTAGATTTTTGTTAGGATTTTAAAAGAACGTTACAGAAAATTACTATTTTCTCTCTCTTCCTGTGGTAGTGTGATACAATTTATTAATTCCAAAAGAGATATAGGTTATGTTTGTAAACAGCTCTGCTCCTCTGGGTATGATACACTTTGATCTAAATTCAAAGGTTTTAGGTTTACTTAATTAAATCAATGCAGGGTCTTTGATTTGACCAAGTCAGCAAGGCATGGCTCAGGCTTGATTCTCCACCCCCTTGGGCTATATAAATGGACACTCAATCAAGAAGACACACAGGAAAACACAAAAGCTCCACAGACATGGAAGAGGAAGGAACTTTGATCCTGGGGCTCTGGAAAGAGCTGAGCCATTTGTCTGATAGTTTACAGTTGACCCTGTGAAGAGACCAGAGCAGTGAGCTTGGAAAGAAATGAGCCCTATGCCAGCCTACAGCTGACATTGGACAAAGCTGGGACCCGGAGCCTTAAGAGGAAGAAGGAAGGCTGGACCCTCGCAAACATCAGCAACCATCTTTGGAGAGAAAGTACCTCATACGGATCTTGAATTGGACACTTTAGGACCTTGTAACTATAAGGTTCTACCCCAAATAAATACCCTTTATAAAAGTCAACAGATTTCTTGAACTTTGCATCAGCACCCATTTGACTGATTAATACACTCTCCAACTAGATCATTGTTTCATTGAGAGCAGTTATGGTGCCTGGTTCCCTATTATATCCTCTCTCTCTGGTGCCATTTTTGCACATAAGTAGTGCTCAAGAAAGGTATGCTGATTGAATGAATGTAAGAAATTTAAGCATCTTTCATATACTCCTATTATACAATCAGTAGACTACCTTTTCATCTAATAAGGAAGCTCAAGAGTCAGTCATTAATGGGAAAAAATAATCCTAAGTAGCCAGGGTGTTAATTTTTTGTTTTATAAAAATTACCACATAATGTCTTTTTCTGTAAGAGGCTTTCATAAAGGGGAAAAAAATACGTGGCCCTCTTCTTGTGATGTAGTCTATACTATCACTATAAAGGAAAACTGCTGAGAAAGCATCAAGTCACAGATTATTTTATGCTTCATAATATTGAAGTGTTCCTTTTTCCAATAAACATCAACTCTGTGAAAAAGAAGTTGTGAAACTGACATTGTTTTGACAGAAAGGCTGCTTTTGGTTTTTGGTTTTTTTTTTTTAAGTCTGTATTTAATATAATATAACAGAAAGCAAGCTGTTCAGCTTCAAGTGAGTTTAAAAAACAACAACAGTATTGTCATTGAGTGGTGACACATCTTCAAGATTAGTAAGGCAGGAAAGCATAGAATACATTTGATTTAGCACAATCTGTACGACTTAACACAATCTGTACTTTAAGCTCCTGTAGAAATCAAATACCCTAATAAATAACAAATTGTGAACTGAAAATGCTGAAAAATAGTTCACAAGGACTCAGAAGCTGGAAGGAATTCTAGAGGCAGCTAAGCCAACCAAATTTCGTAAATGAGAAAATTCAACAATATAGAGGTGAAATGATTTATCCGAAGTAACAGAAGTCTAATCTGATGACAATGAGAATCATATAATGACAATGTTCAATAATAATAATGGAGGGGAGGGGCAGATAGTGGGCAAAGGGGAAGATTCTAGGTGGATAATGGCTTGACCATGCCCCTCCCTGTGCCCAACTTTTCCCCTTCCAGCCCAACCATCAGCTTCATCTGACCTGAGCAGCTATTGGTGCAGGAGGCAGGTGAGTTGGTCCTAGAGGGTGATGGGTAATAACAGAGAAAGTTGGTGTGTGAATTTTCTGCTCCCGGGGCTGGCCAATAGCCTGGGAACCAGAGGCACACAGCCTCAGGTCAAAGATCAGGACAATCTCCTGAAGAGAGCTTACAAATTAATTCCCCTCCAGCAGAGGGCAACACTGGCTGGCTGCCTCCTTTGTTCCTGAGATACTGTGAGTAACCTAAACACAGGGACTGTGTCATCTCTACTAGGAGAATGCTGGCCTTGGCTGCTTCTCCTTGTGTCTCAACAGGGAACTGAACTTTGAAGGCGAGTAGTGAGCCAGCCCATAAAGGCAGAATAGCTATTCCTTCCACCTTGTATAGCTTCACCACCGCTGAAGTTAATTTAGCAGCTGGGCCCAAACCTCAATAAGTAGACAAAGTGAAATAGCTCACCAAGGTAAGTCTGGTAGGCAGAAAGAGAAAAAAACACATAGAACAGGTGACAATTCCAGAACAGGTGACAATCTAGGAAATAAGTGTCAGAAGACAACTTGAATTTTAAAAACTAAGAGCATCAGTAGAGGTTTAAACAACACAAAATGACTTTCTGAAACTAAAAATAATTTTTACTTTAAAAATTAGATGACTTTGAGAAGATGGTTAATATATAGACTCGAATCAATGGTCTGAAAGATCAATTAAAGTAGAAGTATATCAAATCATAAGTAAGATATAAATAAATGGAAACCATAAGGGGAAAATTAATAGATTCGGAAAACAGATCAAATCTGACTTACAAACAATAATAGCCAACACTTCAATACTGCTTACAGTGGGCCAGGCACTGTTCTAGGCAATTAACTTATTTAATCTTCTCAACAATCCAGTGAGGTAGGTGTTATTATTATCCCCATTTTAGAGATGAGGAAAGAAGTTAAGTCACATGCTTAAGATTTGAACCTCAGCAGGCTAGCTCTAGTTGAATAGTTAACTGAAGAATAAGAAGGAACAGAGAGATAGATTAAACAATAATTAAGCAAGAAGAACTTTTCCATGAGCTGGTAAAATACTTGTCTGCAGATTGAAAAGGACAACTGAGTTCTAGGTAGGCAAAGAAATAAAAGATACATACCTAAGCATACATTGGTAAATTTCCTGAACTCCAGGAATAAAGGGCAAAATTCTACAGGTTTTCAGACTGAAAGAACAAACTTCTTACTCAAAGAAAAGAAAGTGAAAAATGAATTAGATGGTCATCATCTACTTCTGCAACATTCAGAGTTAGAAATGATGGAGTAACATCTACTGAATCCTGAGAGAAGACCACACCCCCAAGATTTTGATACTGAGAGGAATTAATAAATCACTCACCTGTCAGAGTGCAAGAAAGGTATTTGTGGAGAACAAGGAATGTGAGAGAGAGAGAGAGAAAAAAGGAAGGACTCAATCATGTTGAGTCTGCTGTGTTATGAAGCAGAACAGAGTCTGATAAATGAGGAAGAAGAAAAGAATGATGAATAATAGCCCTTGTGCCAGAAATGGCTAAATAACAATAGATAATGGTAGAATGAGTGGAATTGGATAATATAAATAATAGCAGAGCTTCTGTAAAAAAAGAAAGGAAGTAGTCCAAAGGAAAAACCTGAAAATATTCTGGATCAAAAATTAGCTCTGTAAAATCTAGAAGCTGGAGAGAGCAGAGAGAAGGGGAAAAAATTCTAAAGATCTCTTATAGAAGGTGAGATATAAGTAGGAAGGTAAAAGTCATCTAAAGAGCTCATCTAATTAGAGGAGCTTCTAAAGGAACCAGGTAAGAGCATTGTGGTGAGAGGAGACAGGTGGATCCAGTTATCAGATTGGGATTGAGGAATCTGGAGACTGGGAGAGGAAAAGAAAACTATGATAGAACTTCCCAATTAATAAGAGTACGGTGATAAATAATAAGTTGAAAAAACAAAGATAAAGAAATAAGTAGTAAACATAAAGTAAGATGAAAAGAATAAATTACATGATTACTATGTGCCAGGCCCTGTTACACACAATATATACTTTATCTCAGTTGTGTACTCCAAATATATAATGTAAATAGTCCCATCCCCATTTTGCATGTAAGGAATCAGAGTCTAAGAGCTTCAATAATTTCCAAGATCAAACTAAGAAGTGGTAATGCTGGGGTTCAAGCATAGACTTCCCAGATTCCAAACCCTCATTTCCCAGCTTGCTATGTGCTCTCCACACCTAGCTTTCCTGGGTCTGCTATCCTAGGTGTTAGTCTTTTTTTCACAACACTGTCCACTAATTATTTTTATCCAAATATTTGAAAAGGATCTAACATTTACTGAGCACATGCAGGGTGTCAGAAATGGTGCTAGGTTCTTAGTTTTCATTAACTCCTCTTAACTTTCATGTGAAGATAAACTTAAAAGCTGAGAAAAATAGGTTGGTACTTTAACTAAATAGTATTTCTTAAATATTTTTTCTTATTAAAAATATTATGTGTTCCTTGGGGAAGATTTAAAGAAGGATAAGCAAAAAGAAAATTTAAAAATGAAGATGTGACAATTCCCACATTTGCAAGATAAAAGTATATACTTGAAATATTTCTTAAAATCTTATAAGCAAGTTAATAGAGCTTAGAAAAAATGAATAACACTCTCATTAATATATTTTTAGACTTATTTTTTGTTCATGGACATTTAAGTTAAGCATTTTTAAAGACATAAGCACTGAACTACATCAATTGTCATCTAAATAGATATAATGCATTTTTACACATATGCCTCTCCAAAATCTTCTTTACCAGTTTTACATAAATTTAAAGAAGCAATATAATAATTTAGCAGACAAAAATAGTTTTATTTAAGAAAGTTTGTGTTTATATGATGTTCAGTAAAGTTGCTAAGATGTACCATGATTTTAAAGTAGATTATGTGAGTATAATTTAAATCCAAATGACTGATTAACTGGATAAAGTGCAATAGTGTAGAGCAAGCAGTTACACATGTTCTGATTACAGTAATCAACTTCATACTTTATTTATACATAAAGTCATCCATACTTCCAATAAAACTGATTCTTGGAGTTCACATCATAAATGCACACTCCAAAAACAGAAGGATAATGAGTGCAGGAAAAATGTAGAGGAGGAGCAAGTAATGACAGAGCTCGTGTCCTCAGAGGAGGTCTATGGAAAATTCTCCATAACAGAAAAAAGACCTAGTGGGAGGAGCAGGTTCAGGGGCCAGCGAGGTGGACTGCAGAAGAAAGTCCAGGCACCAGGTGTGAACACCAGCTATCGAAAGTTGAAAACGTGAAAAAAAAAAAAAAACAAATACAAAGAAACACCACAGACATTAAGAATTATAAATAAATGATTCCATTGAATTTGGAAAACAGTACCATCATGTTCCTTTGGAGTAAAATCCAAGATTCTCTATGAAGTGATCAGCTGCTCCATGAGAGAGCCATGAATGGCATTTGTTGAATAACATTTGTTCTAAAAGTGCATGGTTATTATTTCCCAGCACTGAGCTGGATTTCTCATTGACACAAAAGAAACTTAAAACACTGTCCCTGTGTATGAGAAGTTTATAATCTACTGGGAAGATAAGACATATAGATTCCTATGAAACGTTTAAGCCTTACTGAATGTGAAGCAAGAAGTTAAAACGAGACTTTCCCCCTCTTGAGACTGCTTCTGAGAACAGGTGACAGTATCCTTTCAGACAAAAGAGGGGGACTTGCCCATCTAGGCAAGACTTGCTCGAGTTGGGCCGACAACTAAAAGCCGGCTTTGCCCCTCCTCTCCCGGAGCCCAACGCCAACCTTCAGAGTCAAAAGAGGAACATACTAGAGGGGAGAGGCTTTCTGTGGAGAGCTCACAGGTTCAACACTTGTCGGGGAGTGAATGAAATAGGATTGGGTAGAGGGAAGACAGAACATGATCAGGGAAACTGGGGAGAGTCATCAGAGGTCTTAAGAGAAGGAAAAGGGGGTTTCAGTGAACAGACTGAACTGGAAGGAATGGGGAGAGACTTGGAGATCCAACAGGAAGCTCCCGCAATCACCTGCACCAGTAGAGATAACAGTGGTGGGGAGACTAGAAAGAAAGGAACAGACCAAGAAATTTTCCAGAGAAAGAGGACTTCACACCTGATGGAACATAAGTTATGGAAAGTAGGGATAGGTCAAGGATTAGTCAAAGACGCTAAGCCATTCCTGTCTTCTGGCTCCAGATGCATGACTTAACCTCCTTCCTGAAATCCTCCATTTTAACGTGCCCTGAGCAAGTCAGACTGACACACCCACAACACAGTCACTGATAATGCTTTCCTGCAGTCCCCAGCCTTGCCTCTTCCCTGTTCTTCATCTTAGTACATGGCACCCCACCCAGCCGTAGCTCAAGCCAGAAAGCAAGAAACTGTTTTTGTTTCTTCCTACCAGTCACCCCTAACCAAGTCCAAGCATTCAGCAAGTCCTGTTGATTCTACAACTAAATTGTATGTCAATCTTGTCAATCTGTTCTCCTCTTTCCACTCCACCCCCACCACCGTCCCAGATAGTCTATGGTAAAAGCCTCCTGCTTAGTGATCTGCCTGCTCCAATCAGGTCCACTCTTGTTTGGCTCCAGTCTGCTCTCCAATCTATTCTCCATCCAGCAGCAAGGGAAATTATTTTGTTTTATTTGTTTTTTTTTTGCGGGGGGGGGGGAGGGGGCGTGAATTTTTAAAAAATGTAAATTGTGCCTTGGTTTTTTCCTTTTCAAAATGAGGATAATAGTATTGATTACATATGGCAGATGTGAGGATTAAATGAGCTGATATGTACAAAGCCCTTTTAAAATAGTTCCTGGCACATTCATATGCTACACTAAATTAGTTAATATTATATCACCGGCCTGCTTAAAACCTGCCAGTGGCTCCAACCACCACACCATGTTTACAGAGCCTGCATGGTCTGTCCCCAGCTCACTTCCTCATTCTTCTATTAGGCTGCCACACAGCTCTGGCTGCACCAGCCTCCTTTCAGTTCTGGAACATATCAAGCTTTTCCTGACATCAGAGCCTACAATTCATTTCTCCCTCTGCCTCTGTTGTGCAATACTAAGGAATTTGCATTTAAGGTCTAGAATTAAATACCACCTCCCCAGAGAGGCCTTCCCCAAATTACTTTATTTAAATAGGCACTCCCCTGTGTTATTCTTACCAGCAGACTTTATCTACTTCTATCATAGTACTAATCATAATTTATAATTATATATACATGCATAATTCAATATCATATGTACTTAAAAAATAATTTAATTTTATATAACTCACATATAATACATGATATGACATGACACTACATGATATGACATAATATATGACATATACACTCCTATATATGGTTTGATCATTTGTTTCTGTCTACCACACTAAAAAAGCAGACACTATATCTGCTTCAAACTCTAATACCTACGCAGGGCCTAACCCAGAATTTGGCAATTGTAGGCAATCAAAAAACTGTTTGATTAAATAAAATGCAATTTATTCAGAAATATTGTCCTGTTTAAATGCAGCCTGAAAAATTTTTAACTAACATGTTTAAACATTCTTACCAATTCTCATTTTTATTTTGGCCAGCAATATGACATGAGGAAGATAGATATTTTTCAAAGGTTGTACTGGATTTGCATATTTAGTGTTTGATAAAGGAAATTCGATTGTTTCTCCAAAAGTTAGCATCTATAAAAGCAACATTGTAAAGAACAATTAGTTACTGTGGCTTGGAATAAGAAAAAAGACAAAAAAGTAAGTTACCAAACCTTGTAGATGCAAAATCATTCTTACCTGTTCAATAAGAATGTTGTGAGACTGAGTCAACAAATTTAATTTATCTGTTTTTGAAGAGGGAGATTCTTTGAATTTTTCAGCTTTTGTTAAGTCATCCAGCAAGAGCATGCTTCTCACCAGGGTTAAAGAAGATCGAAAAGAAATAAACTGGTTTCCTTTGAGCAAATGCATTATCTCCTATTAACAAAGAAAAGTATTCCTTTTGATAGTTCATTCCCAATTCTCTGAAACAAGAGCTGACCTTGCTGATGATAACATATTCAGTGCCTAATGAAATTTAAAAGTCTCTCCTTTTGTTCTAAGATCCTTCCCTAAATATTAATGTAAGCAAGGTTTCCTTCATACCTGAAGGTTTGTTATGATGTCTGCCTTTAAATGTTTTTCTTGCAGGCCAACAATCACAGCTTGCATCAAGAATTCAGCTTGTAACTCTGTGTCACCTGCATTTTTTGCCTCCACACATGCCTCATTGATGAGGCTCACACAATCCGTCATATCATTTTCTAAAATTTAAAAATGTGGGTATTTAAAATAAATAAATAATTGTGCAAGAATAACCAGAAATAGCAGCTATGTACAGCAGGGGAAACAAAGATTGGGGGATGAAGAAGTTTCTTGTTTGTCTGTTTTTCATTTATTAGTAGTAGTATTGAAATAATGAAATGCACTGCTAATGATTGAAGTAATGCATGCACAACTATGTGATTAAGCCAAACACCACTGATTGTACTCTTTTGATGAATTGTATGATTTATTAATATGTATCCATCAAATCAACTTGGGGAAAAATTGCCCCCCAAAAAGGAAAAAAATAACACATGGAGAAACTAAGAAATTATATAGAGAGAATTATAAAGGTATAAAGACTGAAAACAGACTCTACATGAAACACCGAAAAGCAATGTGTCTTCCTTTCAGGGGAGGTACTTAAGGGTACTCCAGCACTGTAAAACATAACGGTATTACATGAAATAATTTAATTTGGGAGATGGATAGAGATGGATGGATAGAAGAGTATATAAATAGGGAATTACAAATCACTACAAGAGCCAACACTCATATGTGCCAGATTGTGCTTTAAGAATTTTATAAATTTTAATACATTTAATTCTGATAACAACATTATGAGGTAGGTATAATTATCACCTCTGTTTTATAAAGGAGGAAACTGAGGCACAGAGGGAATAAGGCATTTGATCAAGGTTCCACACCAAGTAAGTGGTGCAGGCTGGCATTTGAGCCCAAGTCGGGTGGCTCCAGAGTCTGTGCTCTTAACCCCTATAGTTTGCTGCCTCCTACATGACAAGATGACCAGGGAGTTAGTATTTTGAAATCTTTTTGCCCGCTTTGCATATAAAGTAACTCATATGCCATTTTCTGTGATACAATGGACTGTTGAAAATGACTATTCTTATTTAATAACCTGAATTTATTATTCTGGAAATCAGATCAAGTTAAGAAGTTATAAAATGTTAGTGTTATAATAAAATATATCCCAATAAAACTCCCTTCACCTAAATAAAATTAATTTTTATGAAAGCACTGATTAAGGAAATAGAATATTTATACCTTTCACGATTCCAATGCCACGGATTTGTGTGACAAATGCAGTCACCAATGCTAAGCGGCACCTCAACCACAGATGAATGTTGAAGTATTCTCGGGAATTTAGGGAAATAGGATCTAAAAACTCATAATCATCCTTATTTTCAATGACCTACAATAATATTAAAATGATGGTTATCATCCCATGTTATGTCAAAGTTCTAGTCTAATGCTAAACGTAATATAAGTTAAGAGAAGTTGTTGATATCATTTAACAGTATTAGATTTTTGATTTTAGAACTTATTCTTGTATATTCTATAAGATATAAAAACTATAATAAGTAAATAAATAATATCTCCCACAATCCTTCATTAACATTTTGGTATACTGCTTTGTAGGTTTTCTTTTTCTCTGTGTACCCATTGTTGAAACATAGCTTTTTAGTCTGTATTTTTCACTGTGAATTATATTATCAGCATTTACCTTTATCAAAGTTTTTGTAAGCATCATTTTAAGGGCTGAAAAGAATAATATTGGCTAATATATATTGAGTGCTTATTATGTATCAGGCACTATGCTAAATGCTTTATACATTAACTCATTAATCCTCCTAGTAAGTCAAAGGAGGGCTATTATTATTTCCATTCTACAGATTGGAGAACTGAATCCTAGAAAGGTTACCTATCTTACTTAAACTCCATCAAAGTTTGGCAGAAGTGGGTTTCGATCTGTATCTTTCTGATTTTAGAGCCCACAGTTTTAATCCACTGTGCTACATTGCTGCATGCTGCTCACATTATATAATTATAATTTATAATTATAAATCAGTTAAAGTGTATTATAATTGATTTATATTCTCATTATTATAACTTTATGAAAGAGTGGTGAATGACCAGAGCTACCGAGAGGGAGGGGCAAGGTAGGACTTTTATAAGGGAGATCAACCTTAGAAACTTAGATTGCAAACAACTTTAAAATCATCTACAACAACCTCCATTTGTTCTAGGAATTTCCTGCTACAGCATCCCTGACAGCTCATCAATTCCCAGTCAATGAGCAACACCTGCTATAAAGGAGAGGCTGTTACCCTGGGCCTTGAAGGTGGCTAGAAGGGACACAGGCAGGCTAGAAGGGACATAAACAGGTTGACCGCACAGGGAGAGGATAGATTGCACAGTGAACAGAGGCCCAGAGGCAGGATGATGGTTAGATGGTGAGACCGAGTTCTGGAGGAGTCAAGTATTTTAGATTAGCACTATAGAAAAAAGAGCCATCAATATACCTTAATGTCTTAACCACTACATTTCCTGTTATTATCGAAGAGCCAAAGTCCATGCTAAGTCATGGTTTCTCAACCTCGGCACTACTGACATTTTGGACTGAATGTTTCTTTGTCGTGAGGGATTTCCTGTGCATTGTAGGATGTTTAGTGGCACCCCTGGCATCTACCTATTGGGAACTAGTTGCATCTCCTCTGGTTGTGACAACTAAAATGTCTCCAGGGTTTGCCAGATGTCTCATGGGAGGCAAAATTGCCCCCGGTTGAGAACCATTGCTCTACGTTAATTTTTAGAATTAGATTGCTTTTTAGAATTTTTATTGCTTTTAATATAAAAGAAATCAGTTTCTATTTAGGACAATTAGTTTTGCTAATTTGTAATGATGCTAAATAGTAGTGATTTTATTAATAAAGCTCTAAATAATGAGCAAGGATTCTGTGCCATGAATCTTCATATTTTAGTCCTAAACCACCCTATAGTGTTAATTTACTTGGGCTTATCAAAGTCCAACAAAATTCCAACAGATTTGTGACACCAGTTGTCACAATAGATTTTAAAGCTTAAATATGAAAGAATCTACCACCAGGAATCCAAAGTAGTTAATAGCACAGGTGTCATACTACAGATGCTGACATAATAAATTCAAAAGTGAGATGAAGAACAAATTTTGTAAAATAATCTTATTTGCCAACGAGGTCAGACTGAGATACCCCTGGATGGGGCTTTAGTGATTAGTACATCCAAATCCATCAGCTCATAATTGAAATTATGAAATTTCAAATCTCCTAGTATGCCAACAGTTATTACATAAGTATTAGAATGATAAACATTAAATCCATACATACAGAATTTCCTGGAGAAACTCCTGGAGAAGCAGAGTTCTCTGTATTATCTTGTACTACCTTCTTTTTAAAAAGTTTTGAATCTTGGAGAAGTTTAAGTGTGGAAAACATGATTGCAGCACTAAAATAGAGATGATATTTTAAATGATTAGTATAAATGTAGTATTTGTATACTCTTCCCTAAGTCTCTTCCTCAACCTTACCATATCCCCACCCACCCCCAAAACTGTTAGGTGCCCCTTTTACGTACCCTAATAGCATTCTGGTCTTAACTATATCATAGTATTTATCACATTATTTAAATGCCTGTTAATTGCTCTAAAATTAATTTGTTTTTACTCTCTATTGAACCTAAGCACCAAATACAGTGGCTGGGACATAAGAGAAACTCAACAATTTGTTTTAAATGAAAATGAATGAATAAAAGAACAAATGGAACTATAACAAATATACAATATGGTGTTAATAATAGATAATTTGTGAGAAAATACACCAAACATAAGCTATGGTATAGTTAGCAGTAATAGTATGATGATGTTCTTCCATCATTTGTAACAAATGTGTCGCAACAATGTGAGATGTTGGCTGTGGGTGATGTATGGGAATCCTGTGTGGTATGGATGGTTGTTCTTTAAATTCTGAAATAGGAAAAGAATAAATGAATTTTTGCAGTATGTGAAACAAAATTTATTGACACTCTCACTTATAAAATAAACACATATGTGCTGTATATACCTTGGAAGGTGGTTTTCCAGCTTTTGATGGTTCTAGAATTGTGTTACACATGCTATCCACTCGGAAATTCTTAATCTAAATTACTTAATCAGTGTTTACCAGGGCTTGATGGAAAATGTACTAAACTGTGGAGGCACAAAAGGACAGGAGATAGAAATTCTCTTTAATTCCTTTTGTTCCATACATAAAATTGTCTGCGCTTAAAACCATTATATCCTCCTTCCCTGTAAAATAATAAATTTATAATTGATATTTTACTTTTTGAAAATATTTCTAATATAAAGAATCCCCTTATTTTGATGTTGTTCATTGCAGTGTTATTTATAAAAGGAAAGTTTAGGTGAAAGCCAAATGGACAAGGTACTCTCATCCATGTAATTGCCCTCTTGGTATCTCCACTTGTATCGTTAATAGTCTCTTTAACAGGTTAAAAATAGAACCATTTGTTTAGTGGTTTGAAGCTGTATGTACCCTAGAAAAACATGTTCTTAAAGCTAATCCATTCCTGTGAATGTAAACCCATTGAAAATAGGACCTTTTGATGAGGCTACTTCAGTTAAGATGTGACCCACCTCATTCAGGATGGGTCTTAATCCTCTTAACTAGAGTATTTATAAATGGAATGACTACAGAGAGAGAGAGAGAGAAAGCCACGGAAGCAAGAAGCTGAAATCAATGACTCCTAGAAGAGAAAGGAGAGAGCAGCAGATGCCACCATATGCCTTGCCAGGTAGCAGAGAAGCCAAGGATCACTGGCAGCCAGTCTTCAGAAGAAATCATGGCTCTGCTGATGCCTCGATTTGGATATTTTCCCAGACTCTAACCATAAGTGAATAAATTCCCATCGTTTGAGCCAAACCATTTCATGGTAATTTGATTTGAGCAGCCTAGAAAACTAAAACACTTGCCTCCCCCTCCTCCACCCAAATCTGTTTCTCATCCATATTCTCCACCTCGGACCCTGAACCCAGGAATCACCATTGCTTTTTCTCTTTGGTGCACACACCATGTTCAATCTACTAACAAGTTCTATCAGCTTCACCTTCAAAAATATGGATAGTACCCCACCATTCCTTACCTCCTCCACTGCTACCACCTTAGTCAAAGCCTGCGTCATCTCTGGGCTGGACCACAGCTGTAGCTTCCTAAACAGAATCCCCTGTTATCATATCACCCCTGCCCCCTGCAGGCCTGTTCTCTACACAGCAGCCAGAGTGGCCTCTTCTAGAGATCATGTCACTTCCCTCCATAAATGGTCCCAAGACTTCCCATGTCACTGGACAATTTGCCTCCTTCAGAGGTTTGCAGCCTAGCATATGATCAGTTTCATCAGCATACAATGGATGCTTGAAAGAAGGCATAGTCTATGTTTATGGCCTCCAGGCTAGATGTATGTGTTCAACTTTTAAATTATTATACATTTTAAAAGGCTCTTATTTTTGTCCATGTGTTCCATTAAAAACTCAAAACAGTGTGCTAACATTGGACACGGCAATTTTCTTTTTTCTCTCTGCAATCCTTTTTGTTTTTTTAAATGATGGTGATGGTACTTTATCACCTGTCAGGTGCTATGCTGAGTGCTTTGTGTGCATTAATTCACTTAATCCCCACAATAAACATACAAGGGGATATTATCCTTACTTTAAAATGGAGACAGAGAAATGCTAAATAACTTGGGTCACACAGCTTGAAAGAGGCCAAGGTCAGAATCTTAGCAATGGCCCCTCAGCCTGAACTCTCAGTAATGATGCCATGACAGGCCTCTGTCTTTTCACGTTTCTATCAACTTTGGTTTTGTTTACATTAGTATGGTGTTTTTTATTATTATACAGTCATTGTCAACTGCAACTTTTCTAAAAGGTCCTCTTTGTCCAGTCAAATGTCTGTTGCCTTACATTTTACTTAGTCTTATATTAATACTGCATCTCTGCTTTATGCGTTTATCTTTTATTGGTATATTTGATCATCCTTTTACTTTTAAAAATGTCTGGACCAACTTTGATCTAGATAATTTTTGCAAGTAGCCTATGATAAAATTTTATTTTATTTTTTATACAAATCTGGGTGTCTTTTTAAAAGAGGAATAATGGTAAGCATCTATTACTTTGTGCAGCCTTCCTCTTCTGTTCTCCTAAGAGAAGGATCAAACATTCTCATCCTTCTGGGACATTCTGCTTCCTCTGCTTCCACCCCATCGTTCTTTGTGACAGTGTCCATGTTCTGTCATGACCTTCCTCCCTAGCCATGGTGCTTGGGTCTAGAAATGGGCACGTGAGCCAAGCTGGGCCAATCAGAGCACTTCCCTGGTAAGTGAACTTGGGACAAGAGTCAGTCCTGATCTCTGTGGTGCAGTAGTGGCATAGGATCCTGAATGCTAGTGGCAGACATGCCCAGCCCTGTAGAAGCAGCCAATCCAATCAAATAAAGCCAACACACAGGCCAAAAGAAATGGGATGATGTCTTGGTTTTCTATTGCTTCTACAACAAAATACCACAAACCTAGGGGCTTAAACTATATAAATTTTTTTTCTTACAGTTCTGGAAATAAAAGTCCACAGTGGATTTCACTGGACTGAAATCAAGGTGTCAATTGGGCTGTGTTCCTTCTGTGGCCCTAGGGGGGGGGGGGGGATTCTGTTTCCTTACCTTTCCCAGCTTCTAAAAGCTTCCTTGGCTCATGGCCCCTTCCACAATGCCACATCCCTCTGTCCCTTTCTTCCATGAGCACATTTCCCTCTCAGCTCTGTCCTACCTCCCTTTTCCACTTTTAAGGACCCTTGTGATGACAGTGGGTCCACCTGGATAATTCAGGACAATCTTAAAGTGAGCAGCTACAACTTTAATTCCAGCTATCTCCTTCCTTCCTTCCTTCCTTCCTTTCTTCCTTCCTTCCTTCCTTCCCTCCCTCCCTCCCTTCCTTCCTTCTTCTTTCAATTGTCTCCTTTTTTCCTTTATTTTTAAAGAAACTTTAGATTATATAAATATTACATTGAAAATGTAGGGGATTTCCATTTACCCCACACCCTCCTTCCTCTTACAATTTCCCCCACTAACAACATCTTTCATTAGTGTGGTACATTTGTTACAGATGATGAACACATTTTGAAGCATTGCTACTACCCATGGTCTACAGTTGATAATATGGTTTACACTTCGCACCACACAATTTTGTAGGTTTTGACAAAATGTATAATGGCCTGTATCCGTCATTGCAATATCACGCAGCAGAACAATTCCTTCTTTCCTTTTTGCCATATAACCTAACAGGTTCTGAGGATTAAGACATGGCCTCTTTGGGGGACCATATCCTGCTACCACAGATGAAATAAGGGAATCTTGGGAGTATTCTAGCCTCTGGTCTCAGTAAACACTCAGCCTGCCTCCCTCCCCTTTAGCTCTGCCTTCCCCTGCTTAAGTCCTATGAATCAGAAAATTTCTCCTTTTGCCTGAGTAGTTCAAGTAGGGATTGGAACCAAAATATCCTAACAAATACAAGGAATTTCAAAAATTTTACATGTATTGCCATGATTAATATGTCTTGTTTTCTTCTATTATTTTATGCTTTCTGTATTTATTCTTCCCTATTTGCTTCATTTAGTGTCTTTTGATATAAAGACTATTTTCCATGGTGATTCGAAAACTATATTTTGTGGTTTAAATTCCAACAGCAGTTATTTTTAATCTTTTAAAAAAGACTCTTCTCTATTAATCCATTTATAAAACTTAACCTCTCTAAATTACCAAAGTACAAAATGAAATAATATATTTTGACTCTCCAAATGTAAGATGAAGAATTTAGTAGTCTTTAATTGCCATCTCTCTCCTACATATACTTGGTTAATATAATCTGATATATTATTCCTACGTCATTATTAAATTATTATATTTACGCTTTTTCATGAGTTGGTTTTGATGTTGCATTTCGTTGTGAAAGCTTATCATTATTTAGATTGAGCAAAAGCTGGCTTCAATGCTCACCATCATTTTTTGTATGGAATAACTTCCTCATTCCTGATTTTTTTTTTATAAAAAGTTTTATTCACACACCATACAGTCCATTCAAAGTGTACAATCAATGGCTTTCAGTATAATCTGAGTTATACATTCATCAACATGTCAATTTGAGAACATTCTCATTGCTTCAAAAAGAAAAATTTCATACACCTTACACTTCACTATTGTTACTTAACATTGGTATGGGACCTTTGTTACAACTGATGAAAGAATATTACAATCTTACTGTTAACTATAGTCTCTAGTTCGCATTAGTTGTTTTTTCCCCATATTCCACCCAATTATTAACCCTGTGTAATAGTGACTTACATTTGTTTTAGTTCATGAAAGAACATTCTTACCTTTGTACTACTAATCACAGTCATCCTCCACAATAGACTCTACCATGTTATACAGTCCCGTGTTTTATCCTTTAGCTTTTCTTCTAGTGACATACATGACCATAAACTCCCCATTTCAACCACAATCACACCCATAATTCAGTGCTGTTAATTACACTTACAGTAATGTGCTCCCATAACCTCTATCCATATCCAAAAAGAATTAGTATATACTTAGTAATGAGATTACCAAGATCATAAGGCATTTCTATACTTAGCATCCTGAGGAACTGCTGAACTGTCTTTCACAGTCACTGCACCATTCTACATTCCCATCCACAATGAATATGTGTTCCTACTTCTCATCCTCTCCAACACTTGTAGTTTTCCTTTTTTGTTTGTTTGTTTTTTTAATAGTGGCCATTCTAGAAGGTGTGAAATCGTATGTCATTGTTCGTTTGATTTGCATTTCCTAATAGCTACTGACGTTGAGTAATTTTTCATGTGCTTTTTAGTCATTGGTATTTCCTCTTTGGAAAAGTGTCTATTCAAATCTTTGGTCCATTTTTTAATTAGGTTGTTTGTCTTTTTATTGTTAAATTGTAAATTTCTTTATATATTCTTGAAATTAAACCCTTATCATGATTACAATTTCTTCCCTTACTAATCATGATAGTTCCCCAGGAGAACACCAGTAAGTTCACTAATAGTGATGTGGAGAGGGTGGCCACAGTGGCTGCTGATGGTAGGGAGACGGAAGAAGAGATATGGTGTGGGGGCATTTTCAGGATTTGAAGTTGCCCTGGGTGGTGCTGCAGGGATGGATGCTGGACATTGTGTGTCCTGCCATGGCCCACTGGGTGGACTGGGGGAGAGTGTGGACCACAATGTGGACCACTGTCCATGTGGTGCTTCGGTGCTCCAGAATGTATTCGCCAGGTACAATGGATGTGCCGTGATAATGGAAGAGGTTGTTGATGTGGGAGGGTTGGGGTGGGTGGAGTATTTGGGGACCTCATATTTTTTGAATGTAACATTTAAAAGAAAATGAAGAAAAATAAAAATTGTTTAAAAATTTTTAAAAAGATCTATATTGTAAAATTGTAAAATAAATAAAATGATTGAAAAAAAAACCCTTATCAGATTTGTGGATTCCAAGTATTTTCTCCTATTGAATAGTCTGCCTTTTCACTTTCTTGACAAATTCCTTTGAAGCGCAAAAGTATTTAATTTTTTGATGTGGGTGTTTAGGGCTATAAACTTCCTTTCAGCACTGCTTTCAATGCATCCCCTAGGTTTTGATATGTTGTGTCTCATTTTTATTTGTTTAGAGATATTTACTGATTTCTATTGCAGTTTCTTCTTTGACCCACTGATTGTTTAAGTGTATATTGTTTAACCTCCACAAATTTGTGAATTTTCCAGTTCTCTGCATGTTATTGATTTTATTCCATTATGATCAGAGAAAGTGCTTTGTATAATTTCAAGCTTTTAAAATGTATTGAAACCTGTTGTGTAATCCGATATGTGGTTTATCATAGAGAAATTCCTGAGTTTGTAATTGTGACATTTATTTCTTTGGTTGACTGAAGTGCCTCTTCAAGTCCCCACACAGCGTTGGGGCAGCGATCCAGGTTTTTGGATGGTGAACACCTTCTAGGTTATCAGTGGCAGTGGTCCAGGCCTTATAACTTCTTCCACCTTCTTACTTTCTGGGCAGTATTATTGCTCCTCTCTGGTGGTTGGTAAGATAGAATATCCCTTGTGGCCACCTTCATCTATATGCCCAAAAGTTTCCCATCTCTTGCAAAAGATTATCATTAGTTTTTATTATTATTAAAGCTTTTGTGTTTTTTTAGATATTCGTGGATCTTCATGTCTTTCAATGGCATGTTGGGAGAGAAAAATATCAAGAAACATTAACTTAATACCATTTTCAAGCGGTGATCTGTACCTTACCCATTGTTTTAATTTATATTCTTTGTGAGGGTATGAATATTTTTTCATATGTTTATTTATTTTTCATTTGCTTATTTATTTATTCCTCCTTGGGGTGAAGTGTTTATGGTATTTGACTATCAATAGTGTCTTTTATATCAAAATTTTCAGCAATTTTATATAAAATATGAACTTATTATTATATCAACTATAAGTACAGTCTTTTTTCTTCCATATTAGAGTTTTAAGTGGGTGGGATTTTGTTTTTTTGTTTTTTCAAATTTTTGTTGTCTGTTTGTTTTGCTTAGACCTACAAAAATTCAAACCTTTCACCAATCAAATCAGTTGTGAATTTTCTTTGTTATGTTCTAATTTTAGAACTCTATTCCCTTCTAGAAATTTGATTCTTTTTAATTGTATTTTCTTTTTTCTAACTTTTTATTTCATCTGGGATAGCCTGTTTTTTTTAAGAATTTGTACATTAGAGGTAGAAAGTTCAAATCCTACCTCTGCTATATATTAGCTATATGATCTTAGGAAACCCACTGATCAAATTACCTCATTTATAAATCAAGGATGATGATAATAATAATACAAGCCTCATGAAATGGGATTGTTGTAAGAATGAAATGATATATTTATTCTTTCACTTGTTAAAAAATATGAATTGAGACCTACTATGGGCCAGAAAAAAATATAAGGACTATGAATATAGCAGTGAACAAGACAGAGGAAAATCCCTGCCCTCACAATGTTGACTTTCTAATGAGTGTGTGTGTGCCTAACAAACAAATGACACTCAATATATGCCAGCTATTATCATTATTAGTATATTGAGTTGGTGGAGCAAAGGGAACTAAATTGATTGTTTTCTAACTTGTTAACCAGTATCCCAACCTTTCAGAAATTCCAAGGTTTTATTGGTTTAGATATTTGTAGAATATTTCCTTAAGGTATGGTTGGAGATTAACATTAGTAGTTTTTATTTTAATTACAACTAAACACATAAGCAAGAAAACAACAACTAAAAATCCCTACAATGCTGATAAAGCATGCATACAGGTACATTTCCTCTCCATGCAGCTTCTTCCTCCAGAACCCTTTCTCCCCTGCCCTCCCCCCAAGGTTACACACAAGTTTCAAAAATACCTTGTTCACTGAGTAGCTTCAGAGGCTGTCACTGTATGGCTACTAGAGGACCCTAGAAAAAGACAATGGTAGCCATCCCATTCTGTTAATTCTGAAACCCAAATTCTGATTCCAAGAGAAATGAGGCTTGGAATCTTTCTAATCTGAAAACTTAATGAGGAGAACATAAGAAATACAGGTATGTCTTAATCTACCTGGTACTGCTTAGTAGCACAATGGAAAATTTCTCTACTACACTGGAGAGAGAGAGAGAGAAAGAAAGAGACAAAGAGGGGGCGGTGGGGTTGAATGGGACCTCATATTTTTCATAATGTAATTAAAAAATAAATAAATAAATAATTTTAAAAAATAATTAAAAAAAAAAAAAAGAAAGAGACAAAGAGAGAGAGGTAGAATAAGAAGTGTGTAGAAGGATTACCACTATAAACAGCCTAAAATCCCACAGGAAGGAAGTTTCATCCTGACATTAAAGTAAAAGGCTCAAATGTTTTTCATTTAGACAACAAATTAAATATAAAGAAGAATAGGAAGAAACACTTATTTAAAAAGAAAAAGAGGATTCTGCAAGAGAGAGGCAGCCTTACAAGAGGTAGAAATATAATTTGAATAACTCTGATCCCATTTATTTCTTATTAACATTCATGACAAAAAATGGTCAGTTTTTCTCTTAAAATCCATGCAGCTCACTCTACCTGTCACCCTAGGGAAGGTGCCTTTCAATTTCTTGACACATAATTTTATTAGAAGTATCATGAAATGTCAAGCTAACCATCATTTGGAAAAGGACTGTCCAACACTCTCAGCAGTACCCAAACAGAACCCCATGGGGGGTAAAGTTCACATAAGAAAAACTCATTCATCTTGACAGTAGGCTTCCCCCAATGACAACTCTGCTCCAAAATAGCAATAGCATCAAAGTTTTTGTAGTTTTTATCCCAAAAGTCAGGCTCATATATTTAAAATAGGAGTAATTCTGATATATTTTCATATTATTTACATATGTCTGGCTGGTCTTCAAATTAAAGTTCTATTATAACAGTTCTTTTGTGGCCATTTTGTAATTTTCAGTATCTCATTTCTGTCTTTTCTTCCTAAAAAAAAAAGTCATCCTTATCCTCCATACCAAAAAGGTTTAAGACAAATATAGAACTGAGGAAAGAATGAAGGTAAATGATAAGAAATATTCTCCTGGGCTATCACTGATCTCTGGGACACAGTTTGATAAAAGAGTTCTATAAGAAATAATATAGTAAAAGTTCCTTTTTTCTTCAAACTTCAATGGGGAAAATTGCATATTATTATGATATGCTTATTTTAACATCAGTGAACTACCATAGCACCCTTAAAGATAACTATATACGTGCTAATACTCTAAACCAGCGATCTCAAGCTTTATGATCTCAGGACCCCTAAAAATTATTGAAAACCACCATAGAGCTCCATCAATTCTCACCATATTAGGAATTAAGCTGGGAATATTTTTACCTCATTAATTTTCATTAATTCATTTAAAAATGAAAATAATCCTATTTCATGTTAACAAAATACATTTTATGAAAAATAACTATATTTTCCAAAACAAAACAAAAGTTAGTATGGAGAGTGTCAGTATTTTGTAAGCTTGAAGGCATACTACATAAGAAAAGGAATTCATATCTATTTCCTCAATCAGTTGTGACATATTTTTTTTGTTGAAGTATATGAAAAAATTAGACCCTAAACAGATAGTCATTGGAACAAGGAGGGTTATTTTAAATATTCTCTTCAAATAATTGTGACCACTCTTCTTTAATGCTACACCAAAATGTGGTAAGTGGTAGTTTCTCAAATTTGGTCCCAACATGCAATTTAATACAACTGATGAACTTTTCCTACTCTGTTGCATTAAAACCTATTAGTCTATTTTGCTCCTCAAATAAATCAGTTAAACAGGATTCTGTAACATCATGCATTGGTCATTTGGAAAATATTGGTTCCCTGAGTTATGTAAACCCTCCAAATGTTGACACATTTTATTATGCAATATCAAAAATATCACATTTGTTAATATTACTACCAATTTCAAAAGACAAGTCAAATATTGGAAGACTGTCAAGTTTGTGGTGGTAATTATAAGTTTTCCAAAGTCCTAATTTTCCCATGAAATCTCATCTTTCATCATTGGGGGCAACAAATAATATCAAATTTTTCCTAAGTGACATGCTCTTTTACTCATTTTCAATAAAATATCTGTCAAATACCCAAGTCTGAATAATCACAGTTTGCCTGTCAGTTGTTCTTTTCAACTAAAAATGATGTTCCTTGAAAAAAGTGGTTCATTCTGCTCTCAGTTCAGTTTTCTTCAAGGCAACCATCAGACTTTGATATGCAGCAGAAGCGCTTTAGGCATATTTGCCAACGAATGTTCCCACCAAATATTAAAAATACATATTCAAGGA
Organism: Dasypus novemcinctus; assembly: GCF_030445035.2. Classification (NCBI taxonomy): domain Eukaryota; kingdom Metazoa; phylum Chordata; class Mammalia; order Cingulata; family Dasypodidae; genus Dasypus; species Dasypus novemcinctus. The sequence goes on along the minus strand of NC_080684.1, from coordinate 80,771,999 downwards.
TAGGGATTTACAAATTTAATAAATTCTACTAGTTCATCAAGGACATTCTTAAATGAAACTTGCTTTTTTTTCCTTCAAAAAACTACTAATATGTGGCAGTGAAGAATACAATGATCACTGCTTTGATTCACGGTGAGGTACCAGAAGTTTTACCATCATTGATTTTGCAGCTTTGGTGCTAATATCATCACAGTTAAGGCCAATGCCATTTGGCATTTCTGGCAATTCTGGTTTACCTCTGTTCCAGCTCTACAGTGTCACAGCTAGTCTTGTGGGCAATTTCTCAGAGTTTCCACACTTCACAGACAGTGCCAATTCAGACATCACAATTGCTAACGGCACTGGCCTAGCAGACTGATTTCTCTTGGGTGACTCTTTGTCAATCTATACCCTGGGAAGACTGCCAGTTTCCTTGCTGGCTTTTCAAAAGCCATTCTGGAATCCCAAGATAGAGAAGAATTTTATCTTGCATGAGAGAAATAAACAAAACTGGACTAAGATCCTACTCTACTGTGTAACAATTAAATCAGAACATCAAATGTTCCCTCTCTATTGGGTCATTTTCATTCTCATACAATATACTATAATACCTCTTTCATTGCAAGAAAACTTGTCTTCACCCTACTTTTACCACCTGTTGTCATCCCATTACTCTACTCCCTTTTACAGTAAAACTCAAAATAATTATTTTTACTTGTTGGCTACAATCTCTCTCCTCCTATTCTCTCATAAATCCCTCTCAACATAATCTTCTGCAACTACTCCTGTCCATGTTGCTAAACCCAATAGCTAATTCTCTGTCTTTGTCTTACTTGATCTATTACCAGCTTTGACAAAGTTTTTCATTCCTTCTTCCTTTATACACCTTCTTCACTTAGCTTCCAGGACTCCCTAATCTCTCAGTTTTCTTCTTAAGACGTTACTTGCCACTTTTTCTCAGTCTCCTTTGCTCCTAAAGTTGGAATTCCAAACCCAGGGCTCAGAGCTTGCTCTTTTTCTGCCATTTACCCTCACTCCCTAAGTGAGCTTGTAGTTTTTCTCTCTGCCACCTGCCCTTACTCCCTTAACGAGCTCATCTAGAACTAAGGCTTTAAAGTTTGTCTGTATGCCAGTGATTTCCAGCACAATTGACATCCTCAATTGTATATCTAAAGGACATCTCAAATTCAACATTTCCCATCTGATCTCCTGATCTTTTCTTCAAAATAATCTTCCTATTTTGGTTAACAACCCTTTTAGACTCTTCTTTTTCTCACAACTCTGCATCCAATCCATCAGTAAATCCTAATAGCTCTACCTCCAAAATATATACATTTTCACTCAAAGTAAAAGACAAAGTTTTTACCTGGTCAAAGATCTTATGTGATCTGCCTACTCCATCAATTACCTCTTTGGAACAACTCTCTTAAACAACTCTGTCCCTCACTCACTCTACTGTAGCCACAACAGACTTTGTGCTGACCTTTGAACACATGTCAGGTTTGGAGTTTTATGGTGGTTGGGGGCTGGGGGCTGGGATGAGGGTTCCTGCGCATGGCCACGGTGCCCATGGTTTGAACTTTCCACTGGCACCAAAGGAGGGAGCACCAAGTTTTCTTATCCGTGTATCCAGATTATGTCAGAAGGAAAAAGGGGAATGGTAGCACTTGAAAATTGTCAGTCATCAAACATCAAAATGGAGTCACACTCTTTATCAGAGCCATGTAATTTTAAATTTTAAGTCCTCTTTCTCCCCAACCCCACACTCCTGATATGCTCCATAACATTTATCATTTTGGTCACATTTAATAATTTACTGGTAATAGTTTGTTATTGGTCTGTTTATTGTCTATTGGTATATTAACTCCGTGAGGGCAGGATTTTTTAATGTATTAGCATGTATTTTATCTATATCATATATATCAGTATTGGAATATTGACATATCCAAAGAGCTTAGAACAAGGCCTATCATATAGCAGCTGCGCAGAAATTATTTTTTTAAGGAATTAATGAATGGTAAGATAAGAATGTTTTATTTAAACGATCATTACTGAAGATCTACAGGACTTGTGATAGAAATATATATCAGAAATGATATTCTTGAAAATACGTTTCTATAATATTACATATGAAAAACCACTGTAATAGTATTATAATTTCTTTCTCTAATTAATGGAATCATATGTCTGTGAACACGTGGATACCATAACTATGTTCTATTCATTTTTGTATCTCCAGTACTGCGGCAGTTTGAAATTATTTTATGAATCCAAAAAAGAGGAAGATTATGTTTGTGGCTGGTCCACTCATGAGGATGTGAGCAACAATTTCCATTGGCCTATGTCAGTGAGGCATGACTCAGGTTGAGTCTCCACCCTCTTGCTGGGTCCGATAAAAAAATGGAGACACACTGGAAAAGAGAGGTCTGCCATTTTTGATCCTGCCACGTGACAGAAAGGAGAGGCTCAAGCAGCTGAGGCCCTAAGGAGAGATGAACCATTTGCCTGATACCTTGCAGCTGAAATCAGGAAGAAAGCAGAGCAGTCGAGCCTAAGGGGCCTAGGAAGAGAGTAGCCCTCTGCCTAGTTGCCCCCAGCTGATCTCCAGGAGATGATACAGCCTGGAGGGGAAGGCAGAGACCTGGCAGGGATCAGCTGCCACCTTGCTTCAACACATGGCAGCCGACTTGGATGAGAAAGCTTCTCTGATGGTGCCTCAATTTGGACATTTCACAGCCTTGGAACTGTAAGCTTTTACCCTAAATTAATACCCTACATAAAAGCTAACACATTTCTGGTACTTTGCATCAGCAACCCTTTGGCACACTAAAACAAGTACCTAGATCACAGCTTGGCAAGAGGCAGTTAACAGATAATTTGAGGATAAAAGATAATTGTTGAGGAAATGAATGAATCAATGAACAGGTCAAATGAAAGATCTGACGCTAACATTTGCAGCACAATTAAATAATCAGCCATCTACAATAGCTTCTTAACTGGTTCAGCACAACATAGTTTAGAAGACATTACTTTTTCAAAACACAATTTGTTTTTAAATATTTTGCTTGGTATTAAAAGAAAAACTCTCCATAGACTTTATCTACAAAAAGCTTGAAGGAATTTAAGAGCAGATCTTGAAAAAATAAATAAAATTTTAAAAGCAAAGTTCTGCTACTTTGCATATTCTTTATGACATTAAACTTCCTAAATATGTGCTTTAATAAAGAAATTGCTTTGTTGACAGCTGTAGTTTTAGTTGTAATAATATATGAAGAATCCCTTGAATAATAAAAGGCAAGCATGCTCTATTGAGCTAGGAATTTCTTGAATTTATGTAAAATATTTAACAAATTAGCATGAGGAAAAAAGCTCTCATCAAATGTAAACCTCTTCCAGTACATGAAGAGACCCACCTGTAGGCTGCCTGGTATCTTTGCAGGGCAACTGCAGCCAGCTGAAGCCTGGCCTCCACCACAATCTCCAACTCACCAGCAGAACAATGGGAGAGGTTTTTGGGGCCTGAATACTCCAGGTCTGACAGAAGGAGGTTTATCTTGTCTTCAGCTTCCATCAGTAAAATTGACTAAAGAAAGGACCCCACACAGTTACATAAGTTCAGAAATAATATAACATCTCATTCTCATTCATCAAATATTTTTCATCCTGAATAGTGATCATGAATGAAGGCCAAAAAGGAAATCTGCATTTAATCATTAGAGAACAGAGCTCAGTGAATAGGAAAAAGACAACAGAGAATGAAAAGGAACGTAACAGCAAGAGTAAGCAGGTACAACAGTTACCATTTATTGTATGTCAGATTAAACTATGTTCACCTAATGGACATATATATCCATGTGCATATAATGAAATTTTACAATGAATCATCAATAGCAAATTTGCAACCTGTAGAAAAGAAAGGAACCAAAAAAATCTTTCAAGCCACAGGTCTCTGAAAGCTAATTTGTACAAAGCAGTGAATATTATATAAATACTGAGATAACTTTGTATAATGGTTAAGAATGTGGATTTCTTAATAAAAAAGATACAGTCTGTGACAGTTTGAATTTGGTGAATCCCAAAAAGAGATTATGTTTTGAACTAATCCATTCCCATGGATATGAGACCTTTGATCACATTAGATTTGGTTAAGGGACCTTGATTAGGTCACTTTTGATTGGACTACATCAGTGAGGCATAACTCAGGTTGAGTCTCCACCCCTTTATTGGAGCCTTATATAAAGACACGAGAAAAGAGAGCTGCCATTTTGATCCAGCCATGTGAGTGAGACCACTTGAAGATCGCTACCAGCCAAAGCTGAAGCATGAAGACCCCAAAAGGCTGGGCCCATGGAGCACCTTAAGGCTGAAAAGATGAGCCTGAATGACCACAGCTGAACTTGAGGAGAAAGCAGGACCGCCGAGGCTGAAAGAGGAGGCACAGAAAGAGACAAGCCCTATAAAGACCTTGTTAACCACAGCTGAACTCTGTGACACAGTAGATTCTGGAGGGGAAGGCAGGGACCTTGGCAGAGATCCTCCACTGTCTTGCCTTGCCACATGGCAGAACATCAGGATCACCAGCAGCTGACTTTGGTGAGAAAGTGTCTCTGATGATGCCATGATTTGGACATTTTCACAACCTCAAAACTGTAAGCTTTTACCCTAATAAATTTCTCATTATAGAAGCCAACCCACACCTGGTACTTTGCATTGGTAACCCTGTGGCAAACTAAGACAAGGTCTAACTCCCAATCTTTCATCTATTAATTGCATAATATTAGAGAATTTGTTATACCTTCTAAGCCTCAACTTTCTCATGATTTGGGTACAACATAGTTCAAAAATGATTAATACCTACATCTTATAATTATGAAAATTAAAGTTCCTGTCATGTAAATAAGCACTGAATAAATAGCAGTTGCTGTCACTGCTGTTGTCATTATTATTGTTAGGAAATAGATATAGAAAGCATGGAATGCTCAAATCACATCAAAAAAGGAATCTTATTTTCTATAGCACCTTAATCAGATTATAAAGTCAAAGACTGACACCCCCTGGCATCTATTTCCTCATGGGAAGGAGACTCCATCTCTGGCCCCAACCCATGCTTAAACAAGACGTGCTTCTGGGCTCCCAAGAGCAAGCACAACACTGAGACGGGATGTACTACAGGCCTAATAGCAGACATTTCAAAAGTTGCATTAATATGATTTTTTTAAATGTTCAAACTTACCTTTAGTGTGCTAAGGGTAAACTCATCTTTCATTTTTGAAAGCTGAGAATTTGAGCCTCCATCATCCCTTAACTGTAGTTCTATAAAGACAAAATTTTAGAAGAACAAAGAATCTCTGTAGTTTAAATATTAATTCTTTTAAGGACTAAAGTGTTGGATGCAGGACACTCACTGCAGTACTGTTTCCAAGAGTGAAAAATCCAAAGCAACTTAACTGTCCCCAAATAGGGCATCGGTTAAATATATCATTGTTCTGTTTGACTCTGGAACACAGGACAACCATTAAGAATGGCATTATAGAAAAGCATCGAATGGCATGGGAATATGTTAGTATAAATTTAAGGGAAAAAAAAGCAGGTTACAATATAGGGTGTGTCACTTGACCTCAATTTTGTGAAAAATAAAAATAAAACAGTATGTATGTGTTAATTCTGGGGTATTGGATAATAATTTATTTCCATTTTCCTTGTGCTTTCTTGCTGTTTCCGAATTTTTTGTAACAACATATGTGGCTTTCATATATAGATCGCCCTCACACAGAAAAAATTTTTTTTAAAGTTTCTGAATAGTGAGAAACTATACATTAATTTAAAAATAATAAAGCCCAGAATGATAATTAGAAAGATATTCCTATATCAATTAATCTCTAAAGATTATACATTAAAAGTTTGATTTTTACAATAAAGAAGACAATCATGAAAGGATCTTTGGGTCCTTAATGAACTTAATCAAATTATTAGCTATTGACTGAAAGCCCTGCTTCCTCCCCTGGGTTCCCAAGATTCTTTAAGGTCCTCAAAGTATTTTGGGTCTTCCAGATACTTATAATATTTCAATAAGATCACCTTAGAAGCATCACTCCTGATTTGCATAAGCTGCCTTACTCCAGTAGCAGGGAGACAGAGGTCATTTGAAACAGCACAATCCTCAAATATCTCTCAAAATTCCCACCCACAATCTAATGCCTGCCAGGGAGAAATGAAAGACTTTTTAGATCATAGTCTTTACCTGCTTCAGTAAACCTAGCTTGTAGACTACAGGAGAGAGAGAAAAAACACTGGCCATTATTTGGCAGAAATTACTGCCAATGGAAAAAAAAAAAAAACTCCCCTAAAGAGACTAGGTTTCTGAATGGGAAGAAAGAGTCTAGAATAACATAGAACTGAACATACCTTATGCCCTCTCCACTCCTGACCCCCAACTACCTGGCTCTTCTCCAAATTAGGAGGTTCTAGAGCTAGGGTTCAGCCAAGTAGGAGGGAGAGCTTGAACTTTTGGAAAATACCCAGCAGGAAGAGTTTGGACTGAGTTTTTTCCCCTAAGGGAGACAAGGGAGACAGAGACAGAAAGGGCAAATGCCTGAAGACTGTTTGGAAGAACCTTGGGATCAGGACATGGGAGATCCTAGGAAGAGTCTGACACACAGATACCAATGGACTCGTCAGATAAGATAACATGGATCCCACACGAGCATTTCTGATGTCCCTGATTTCCAAAAAGGCAAGAAGAGTTGCACAGGCAAGCCATATCCTTTCTGTCTAGAAGCTAAGAGATGTGAGGCAACCTGGTACCTTAGTAGAGGCTGGTTTCCTACCTGTCACTATTCTTCTGGCTCGCATTACCTTCCATTGTTGAATGACTGATGTCAAAAGACTTGAACCTCAAAGAGTTTACCAGAAAACATAATAATACATCTAAGAAGAGCTGTGGTTCAGATCATTCATGTTCACTCATACACTTTTCTTTCTGAGCACCTGGCAGGATTATATTTCTTAGCCTCTTTGCTTTTAGGTAGGGATTTTCAGCAATTAAATTGGAATTCCAGGCTGAGGCCTTTAAGAGCTCCTGTTACCCATACTCTCTCTTGCTTTCTAGGTAATTTCAAAGGAGTGTGTTTCAGATGGTCTACCTTCAAGATGGTGGCACTTGGTGCCTGAGTCACTGTGTAAGCATGGCCCCTTGTCAATCCAAGGAATAAATCTATGCTGGGTTAAGCCATGAAATTTCAAGATTGATTTGTTACCACAGACTAGCCTAGGCTAACTCATTTAGAGGTTCAATAGCCAGAGAGAGGAAACGCAAATGGAAAATAGAGCTTCTTGGAGCAAACAAGACAATTTGAACCTAAAATAATAAGACAACTTAAGGAGATGCAAGTAGAGCATAAAAAACACTTTCTGAAGCTAAAACAAAACAAACAAACATGAAAACTAAAAAATTAGTAGATGATTTGAAGGAGAGGAAGTTCACTTCTGTTGCTTGGAACAGGGGATCAGGAGCAAAGAAAATATACAAAGGTAAGGAAAATAACAAAAATATAAAAGTCATTCTCTCCAGAACTATGAGTCCAAAAATTGTTTTGCCCATCTATAATCCACAATCCATTGATGCTACCTGTTTTTTTCTGTTCCCTCTCTTCATGAGTCCTCTCTCTCCTCCTTATTTATTCAGCTTTAGTTCCTTAGTCCAGCATTATGATCTCTCCTGCATACAACTTCAACTTCCTTGCTTCTGTCTTCTTTGCTGTTCTTACCTGGCAAAACTCCAAGCCCCATTAACACCAACTCTCTGTCTACCCTAATCTGCACCTGTGAATCTTAACATGGCTGAAGAAAAACCAAGCTGGATTTTCTTGCTTTAATTTCATATCAAGAACCCAAAAAGATTCAATGCTGTCAACAGTCATGCTCCATTTCCCTTGTCAATTTGCCTTCCTGTTCTCCAAGATAGCTACCTCATCCCTTTTCTCTCTTAAAGTCTCCAACACCTCCTTCCCCATTCTCACTTTTATTTGATTCCTTATTCCCTATTCCACTAAAAATAATGGGAGAAATAAAAAAGAAACCTTGCACGAATTCATATAGCATGTATTTATATACTCTGCCCTTGAAGTTGTCATAAAGGAGGTATTTCACATGTCTATCTAGGACAAAACTATCCACTGTACACTAGTTGCTATTCTCTCTTGCCTATTTAAGGCTGATATGCCAGATATTCCTCACACCCCACCCCTTGCACCAGCATTTTTTTTCCTCTTTCAACTGAATCATTCCCATCAACTCATAAATATGTCATTATTTCTTCTATTTATTTTTTTTTAAACACCTCTTCTGTTAACTTCCCCCTTCAGCAACTTCCCCATTTTTCTTCTTCCTTTATAGCAAAGGTCCTCAAGGCTTATCTATACCCATTCACTCCAGTTCCTCTCCTCCCAATCTGTCTTGAACCTAATTCACTAAAATGTAGCCTCTCAAATTATCTAGTGATAGCCTTTCCTTAAGATAACTCATTCCAAGAGGCCAGTATCACTCACTGATACCAAAACCAGACAGACATCACAAGAAAAGAAAACTACAGACCAATATCTCTTACGGAGATAGATGCAATATCCTCAACAATATACTAGCAAACCAAATCCAGCAACATATAAAAAGAATTATACAACATGAGACCAAGTGGTATTTGCTCCAATAATGTAAGGTTAGTATAACATGTGAAAAATCTATGTAATATATCATATCAAAATAATAAAAAACACATGGTCATCTCAATGATGCCAGAAATGCATTTAAAATTTAACATTCTTTCATAGCAAAAAAATACTCAGCACGCTAGGAATATAAGGGAACTTCCTCAAACTGATAAAGTGCAGCTACAAAAATCCCACAGTTAGCATCATACTTAATGGTCAAGAGCATCTACTTTTAAGGTAATAGTACATGCAACAGAAAAATATATATACTCTATGGTTCATCAATCCCATCTCTGGATATCTACAGACATAGACAATATGTCCTATGTATATGCAGTGCTGTAGACTGTTCCTTGAAAACAAAATGAATGTGTATCAACAAACCCCCATGGTTGTTTAAGCTATGGGATTTTCACAGCATAGAATATTATACAGCTAGTAGGGAAAGAATAACAAAGCAAGAGCAGTTGACTTGTTGGAGTGGTTTCAATGAAGTTTTATTGCATGAGAAATGCTAGAAAAATGTGAAATATACCATTTTTGGTAAAATAATGATAGATCTTATGTGTGTGTAGATATGTAAAAATGTATATAAGTATGGATATATAGATGGGTATGCATATACATATACCTAGACTTATGTGTGAAAAACATGTGAATATATGCTAGATTATTCATATGGATCATTAGGGATGGAGTGGGGAGTAGTTAAGGAAAATGAGGAGAAAGGGAAGCAAGTGAAAAATAAAACAAAAGATTACCTTTTATATTTGGAAGGTTTGCTTTGTTCCTTTCTGAAACAAGCCCCTGGGAGCATAGTTTCAATGTATTTTCTGGCACATAATTTATTGTTGCGGCCACGCCTATGAAAAAATATGTTTTGACCAAACAAAACTTGTTTAAGAGGTGTTGTTGACCCAGTGTAACCAGAATTAGAGGTAAGCCTTTATTGACTAATTCATCAATTGCCTAAAAAAGAAAAAAGACAAATTAACAAACCAATTTTTCAGATGTTTTGAGCTTCAATCTCCTTTTGCACTTCACCCAGTTGGTAGTAGATAAAAGAATACAGGGATGGACATGAGGTACCATAAATGGCAAATCTATCAAGAGACATATGTACTATCAGGACCATCCTAGCAGCACTACACAGCATCTGCCCTTCCCACCAATTTGTGAACTGCACCTCATGAGGCCAGCCCTTCCACATAACAAGAGTAAATCTCTTGCCACAAGCAAGGGATGGTACACTGTCTAGAGAAACGGTTGAAGTTCATCCTGTACGCAGCCACCACTCTGCTTTAGCATGAGTAACTTAGAGCTAGAACAGGAACAGAGGAGGACAAGCAAGCTCTTTCCATAGCCTAGAGACTGTGGTCAATCACTAGAACCCCTCCTTGCATGTATTAGCAACTCCCTGATCCCCCTTCTACGCATATATACTTCCTTGGTAAAATCACAGCCTGGTGAAATTCATTTCTGAACCTTCTCTGGGCCTGCACCCCTGCAGTTGAAAAGTGCTGGAGAAGATCATCAACCCCATTAAGTGATCTCTAAATTTCTGGCTTAACCCAAGAACTTCCCAGAAACCATCTTCTATTTCCCTAGTCAGTTCACTTTCTCCTAGAGAACCATTTCACATCTACTCTTTTCTCTTTTAAATTCTAACCCTTCCTCCATCCCTGCTATCAGCTGATGACCTTGCTTCCTCCACTTAATTGAAGAAACTGAAGCCATCTGAGGAGAACAGCCATGGAACCCACAGCTCCATCTGACCTCACAGCTCTGCCTTCCTTCCTGCTTTTAAGGCTGGTGCCACCACTTAGGCCCTCAATTCTCTCCTTCCTCTCCTACATCATAAATGGGCCCCTTTCTACAGGGACATTCCCCTCAGCACACAGTCACCTCTTCCACATTCAAAACAAACAAACAAAAAAACACTACATCCTCGCTTCCCCCCACTATTGCCCCAATTCTTTGCTCCCCTTTATAGCAAAACTCTAGAGGTTGTCAATATCCCAATGTCTCTCCTTTCATTAGCTGTTAAACCCACTCCATCCCTACCTTGAAATTCCTTGGTCAAGGACACCATGGCTTACACTTTCCTAAATCACAGTCAATTCAGTCCTCATCATATTTCTTCTCATCTAAGCTACCATTATTTTCCATGCCAGTTAAACAGTCACATGTCATCAACTATAATGCATTCTTATTTCAGAAATGTGAAATGTGAAAAAAATGCTAAAGATTCAATAAATTATGGTACATGATTCATCAGCAAAATTGGACACTGTTGATCACTCCCTCCTTCTCAACATGCTTTCTCTTGGCTTACAGGTTTCTTCTTGGTTTCCTGCTATCCTTTTCAGTCTCCTTTTCTGCCTCTTCCTCTTGCCTTATGTCTTTTAATATTTAAACGTCCCAGAGCTTAGTCCACTTTTCTCTCCTCTCTCCTTTGATGATCTTACTCAAACTCATATTTTTAATTTTATCAAAAGGCTAATGAAATCCCAAGTTTCTTTCTCTGGCTCCAAACTCTCTTCTAAATGCAATTCATATAATCAACTTCTGACTCAATACTGCCACTTGGTTTCTGACGTCTCAAACTCAATATGTCTACGAATGTATTACTAGAGTCTTCCCTCCCCTTACTAATATACAAGCACTAAGAGGTCTGCAAATTTGTCTGTATTGTTGATTGATGTGTTTGACTGACAGCACCAGAATGGTCCTTGCATACAGCAGGCTCTTAATAAGTGTTTGTTGAATTAATATAAAAGGCAGCTGCTGGGGCTATCTATTTTAGAGACAAGAGAAATCATTTGTCTTACATATACTAAAATTTTAAAAATCATATTGCTTGGGAGAGTTTGAGGCATTGTGGGCAGTGGGGAGGTTTGTTGTTCAGAATTCTTTCTTAATCTCTTCAAGGAGGGTTGGGGATCAACATATACAGAAGAGCCAGATATGGTATCATTTGAACTGATACCAAATTATTACACTAGGAATGTGGTTAAACCTCCCTATCTAGAAAAGATACTTTGGATTGGGGCAGAAGGTTTTCTCTTAGCTCCTCTCTCCACAGAAAACAATGATTTGATGAACCTTGACAATTGCACCCACACACATCTGAGTACCAAAATAAGATTAATTAGTAATGGTATTTAACACTCCTTTCTCTCTTACTACACAGAAAATATAAAGGGTAATCTGAAGAGTGCTAAGCAGACCAACAGTATTTTTTAATTAATTAGCTAATAGACATAGTTTTTTCATTATACTGTCTGCCTCCTTTTGTATAAAAAGAAATGATCAGACATTCCATTTATACCAAAAAAACGCTCCTTACAGAAGTGTTTTTGGGATGACTGGAAATAAATAATCATAAACATCCCAAGCTCTTGGAATACTACAATGAAATATGAATATGTATTTATATTTTCCAAGTACCAGTCCTTTCAAAAACAAAGATTGTACCTATCACATAGACTGAAATGGCCCCAAATTATCCACACTAAATACAAATATTCAGTATTTATAAATTATTGTTATCCCTACCTGTAAATTTTCTTTGCTATGAAGAGGTTTTCCTGAGTCAAATGATTGAAATATCTGTCAAAATACAAAATATTAATGTTAGGAACCACATTATTTGAGTATTCTTTTAAATGAAATTTTTCATGTGTTCTAAAATTATTTTAAATATTTTTATTTGTAAAAGTAATGCATGCTCTATTCAGAAAAGACAACTAGAGTAAAAAAATGAAAGTATGAACCATCTGTAAGTCTACTTTTTTTAGGTCATCATTGTTAATATTTTGATATCTTTCCTACCAATGTCTCTCTAGTGTATTTAAACATTTATATATAGATTTGTATCCTGTGTTCACTAAACATTACATTATAATTGTTTTCCCATACCATTATTTGTGAACTTCAATCTAACAGCTAATAAATAATTTATCCTACGAATGTACCATAATAACCTTTTTCTCACTGTGAGACATCTAAGACGGCTGCTACTGACCCTCAGCCCACCATTCGGTCCCGTTAAAATAAGATGGATGGCTATTTTGTCTTTATTTTTGATTAGTGCCTTTGGATAGATTCCTGGAAGCAGAATTGCTAGGTCAAAAGACGAGAGCATATTGAGAAAATTGAAAAAAGCCGGCTCAATTTACACTCCTTCCCATATTGTATGAAAATGTCAGGGTGACTGCACTTTTAGCAGCATGGAGTATTATTACTTTCAAAATCTTTGCCAATTTGAGGTAAAATTGTATTACTCTTTAAAATGAGTATTTTTGTGGGTTTCTTTCTTTTTTTATGAATTACCTGTTAATATGTTTGACTCTAAATGTAATGTTGCATTGGGAAACATTTATTTGCCACAGAAGAGTGTTGCATTATCAAGTAGATGCATCCCTCTTGGCATAGAAGATCCTTCTAAAAAGATGCCCATTCATCAAAGCCAAAACTGATGCCCACCAATATCCGCTTGGTCATCCAGAAGTCACTAGCAGCTTTGGTGAACAGGTTCCACACACACTCATGGCTGGTATCCTACCTCAAACACCCAAACCACGTTTTCTAAGGGATTCAGTGGCCACAAGAGTGTGCACAAGAGGCTAAAAGTGTAGAGAGCCACCTTTACCCATGAGGGATGAGAGGTATGTTCCATCCAATCTTTCTAGGGGCCCCCTGCCCATAGCAGTGACCTTCTCATTAATGCTCTCCGGGTTGGCTTTCCTCCTTTCCCTAACTTTACCACTCACTCAACGCACTTCCTGGAATCACCTTCAAACACACTACTTGTACCCAAATCCTTGTCTCAAGATCCTTGTCTCAGGTTCTGCTTTTGAGTGACCCCAAAACAAGACACCATATATAGTTTTATTGGAAGAAATTGTTGGTAAGAGTTTTTGTGTTTTTTTTTTTTAAGTTACTTTTTTTTTTGGAAGACATTCTTTATCTCCTAGAACATTTTGATAAGTAAGTGAGCCCAGGAAAAGATTTTTGGTGGTTTAAATTGAAGAGGGGTTGATAATGGGACTTGCGATTTGATGATGACAACAGAAACTCCATAAGATGAAGAGGGGTTGATAATGGGACTTGCGATTTGATGATGACAACAGAAACTCCATAAGAGAGTAAAGTTAAAATACAGACATTTTTTTTGTAAAGGTCTGCAAAAAGTCCAATAGCACTCTGCAAGACTTTTTCAGTCACCTTTGCAAGGGAAATCTAATTCATTAATCCTTTCTTTAAATAACTAGCCTGGGGCCTAATAACATTGGCACCTATTTTAATTATAAATCCTGAATGCATTTCCTCTTTTAATTACACTTTTTAAATCCCCAATTGGAGCTGAATAGCTGCAAATTAACTTTGAGAATACAAAATTTGAAGTCAGAATCCATTGGGAGACAATTCACCCACACAATTTTCGTCTAAAAACTATTTCATAAAAAAAAAAAAAAAATGAAGTCTGGAATTTATATGGAAAAATTCGTTTCAGATTTTTTTGTTTGTGTTGGTGAAAGGAATAGCCGTTGAAGGTTCTCTCTTGTCTCTCATTCTACCCACTGGCTCCTCTTCCATTCTTCTGTACTGATTCTTTCCTGTCTCTTCCTGGTCTCTAATGTGGATGACAATAAGGCTCAATTCTCTGACTTCTGCTTTTCTCTATCTTCCTCAGTCTGCAGCTGACTACACCCAGCACCATGATTTTGAATCTCAATGCTGATATCTCCCAATTTAATGCCTGAAGCTCCAACCTCTTTCCTGAATTCCAAACTTTATATGCAGCCTACCCACTTACTCTACACCTGGTTGTCAACCAGGGATTTTATACTTAAGATGCTCAGCCTCTGCCTTAAGTAGTAGTTCCCACCTCAATAAATGAAAACTTTACTTTTCTTACCATTTTCTCAGGTCAGTCACAGGTCAATGACCTGTAGCCATCCTTGACTCCTTTCTCTTATATTTCATATCCAAAACATCATCAGCAAATGCTGTTAGCTCTCCCTTTGCACGATACCCAAGATTTGACCACTGGTCACTCCCTCCACCACTACCACTCCAACCATCATCACCTCTGTTAAATGTTGAATTGTATCACCCCCAAAATATATTCAAGTCCTAACCCCTGCTCCTGTGAATGTGGCCTTATTTGGAAATAGGGTTTTTGAAGAGATGATTAGTTAAGATGAGGCTAAACTAGATCAGAGTGAGCCTTGTTCCAGGAGGATTCGTGTCTGTAGAGGAAGAGGAAATTTGGGCTCAGACACAGACAGGCACTGGGGACAAGGTCATGAGAAGAAAGAGGAGAAAGATAGTGAAGTGATGCATCTACAAACCATGGAATGCCAAGGATTTCCAGCAACTCACCAGAAGCTACTAGAGGCAAGGAAGGATTCTCCCCTGCAGGTTTCAGATGGAGTATGGTCCTGCAAACACCTTGATTACAGGCATATAGGCTCCAGAACTGTGGGAAATAAATTTCTGCTGCTCTAAGCCATCAGTATGTGGGACTTCATTATGACAGCCCTAGGAATCTAAGACCATCTTTCATCCAGATTATTGGCAATGACCTTCGAACTGTTCACCATATTTACACACATGCCCACCCAGTCTCTTGCTTACACATCCTTTCTCTGCTTAAAACTCTGGAATGTTCCTCATCTCATTTAGAGTAAATTCAGTCCTTACCAAGTCCTATGAGGCTCTACATGACTCAGGTCCTGAGTCCCACCCTCTTTCTATCCTCTTCCTTTTTATTACGACCTCACTTGGCCTCCTCAGTATTCCTCAGCCGTGCAGGTCCCTGCCTCAGGGCCTTTGCCCTTGAAGTTTCTTCTTGGAAGGTTATTCCCCCAAATCTTTGCATGGCTCACTTCCCTCAAACTCCATACTGAGAGACTTCCCAAACTACTCTGGGTAAAACAGCAACCCCTTGCCCTGGTCACGTTCCATCCCCTCAATCCAGTTTGATCGTCCCTCCTAGCACATCAACACCTGACATACATTTATGTGGTGACTGTGTTTATAGTCTGTCTCCCTCATAGGATTGTGAGCTCCAGGAGAGCAATAACTCCATTTGTCTTTTTACTGCTCTACCCTGTCCTACCCCATTCCAGACCTAGAATAGTACGTGGAATTCAGTAGGCACTCAATAAATATTTTTGAAGGAATGAAAATAAAATTTTAATAACAAAATGCAGACCATTTAGAGTAGAGAAAGGTAGTTGAGTTTACTAATTTAAACTGGGTAGGAAGAATTAGCTCAAATCACAGAAAACGAGACAAATGAACCCAGAAAATGACTGACTTTATGTTCAGAGGTGAAGAGTGGAAAGCCCTGAAGCTAGGAGATGGGTAAGACTCAATAATGGTCTTAATAACTGGCAAACTGACCTGCAAGAAAGTATGTTGTCTATAAATGATTAAGCCTGAGGTGTTAACTGCAATGATGCAAAATGAATGTGCCATTTATACAGAGCTATGGAACCAAAGAAAGCAGGAATTTGAGGAGTTAGTTGATTTTGTAATTTCTCACATATAATGATGCATCAGTTTATTTAGAACTTTATGTTATTGAAAGTCAGGACAAAGGAAAGACTTTGAACTACTGAAACTTGTGTTTGAATCCTGGCTCTGCCATTTAAATACTATGTGGCCTTATGCCAATCACTTAACCTTGCTGGTCTTGTTCCCTTATCTTGAAAATAGAGATGAAAGTTCCTCCTTGGCAAGCTGTAATTCCTTCTGAATAATGAGACAATGCATATAAGGTGCATAGCACAGTGACTGGCACTTAGCAAGCCTGGGATAAACGATGGCAAAGGCTTGATCTCCATCAGCCCAGTTGTGTTCATATAGATCTGTGATCAGCAAGTGCAGCCTTAACTTTCGGTTTCCCCTAGGGATATCAGTAAAGGTTTGAGGATAATGTATGGACCTCTCACCACAACAGTTAAACAAACTCAAAATCCATGTGTTGTTGATGGTAGAGAAACAGCATCTTTTTCAAACATAAGTCACCCATTAGCCTATGGCAGCCTAGTGCTCTGTATGGTCCAGAAGCCTCTGTGTTTTCTGCTGAGTACCAAAGGACAGCTACATGAATTCCCTTGGTAGAATTCTCTCTCCGGCCTCTCCTTAAAGGCTGGTATTCCCCATGGCTCTTTCCAATGCTCCCTTATTTCCAGTGCTCTTTCTGAACAATCTTCTCCATTCCTTTGTATATAACAAATGTCTATGAAATGGTGATGGACAAATGCCTCTCCAAGGGTAGTCTTTCTCCCAAGCTCACTCTAAGTTTCTCTCTCTTTCTTTCTCTCTCTAAATACACACACATGTGCACATACACACACACACACATACAAACTAGTGCTTGCTGGAAGTCACACTTAACCCTGTTACAATGAACGATAATGCTGTAGCGGTCATACTGAGCAATAAGCAAGGTAAGCTGTAGGGGAACTCATTGAAGGAATAAATAGAATATGTGTCAATATAATGTCAGTTTATGCAAGTAATTTTTCAAGACTTACAGCTCATTCTCCAGGTCCTTTCAGGTCTTCCAGATTTGAATCAAACCAGCAGATGCTGTGTTTGTCAGTCCCTGTCATCACACAGAGTCTCCCCCAGGCAAGCTGACTTGTCCCCTCTTCCTATGTCCCTGCCTGCTGGCCCAGGAGAGTCCGAGCATCTGCCTAAGCAAGACTACTCAGGGATTCCCAAGTCACTGTGAAACTGACTGAAGGGAAAATAATAGCTCACTCTGATTAATTTTTTTATGCTTTAACCATAAACTTCAGCATTCATTTTCAAGAGTGTTTCAATCAACTGATTGACAATTACAGATTAAGAAGCCAGGTAAAACCATCTCTTAGAGCCAAACAAGACTAGACAAAATGGAGGAAAGCACTCCTCCCACAGAAATGAGAATAATTTGAACAACAAATTCTTAACTCTTTGGTATATAAATCAAAAATATCCAAATAAGATACAAAGAGAGATGATTTTGATGTAGAAAATTCACCAAAAATTGTAAGATGAGACCCCAAAGTCTAAGATGTAGGGGGTGATAAGTGTGTCTAAGGAGACTACTCATTATAACTATAATAAGAGCAATGTGCAACATCCCTGAGCCAGAATTTGGTTGCAAAATATCTACTCCATCCTGCATTCCTTTCCCATGGCACCCTTCTATTCCAAACATATTGCCAGGCTCTGACAAACGAAGCGTAAAAGCTTAATGTGAGCTACACACAGTCTTGATAAAGAGATCTAGAGTACCAAAAACTTAGAAACACACCTTTGTGAAAGCATTCCCTAGATTTTAGGAAAGTTGCCCTCACTAAATAAATTACTTTGAATCAGATTGGCAGGTTTACCTTTAGTTTTCCAGCTTTACAGCCAGTGGGGATTGTGGAAGGCATGTTTTTTCCATGAAAAATCTGGGACATCTCATAAAAGGCTTCAGAAAAGAACTGTAAATCTATAAGGACTTCAATCTGTAAAGGAAAGAAAAAGGCAATGAGATTTTAAATTAAACAATTTGTTTCACTTACAAAATAAGAATTTTAAAGAAAAATAATCAACTTTCTGAGATCCAAAATTTCTGCTTAATGTTGGTAATGTGTTACGAATTAATGTTTACTAAACACGGATGAATGGAAATGCATGTTTCTGTGTATAAGCCAATTTACATGTGCAATGGACCAAGAAGCTAATAAACAGCAGCAGGCAACTGTTCAAAAACAATGAACAAAGTTTATCAGATGTTGCCTACTTCATCAGAGGCAAGCAAATAAAAATATGATAGGCATGAAAAAGTTTTTTAAAAATCAAATTTATCTTTTTGTTCCCATGGTGAACTATGGCTTTAAAAAAAACATCAAAACACTCCTGGTGTTCTCTAAAATAAACCAGGAGACTAACTGTGCAATGTATTGACATAGAGACAACTATTAATTTTGTCTCTAATTAGTGCCCATAATTAGTAAACACTGTCCATTTTACAGCTATATGCTTAACATTAATCAATCGATACCTATACATGGCTTTTTAAAATTTTTATTGTTACATATACACAGTCTAACATTTCCCCTTTTAATCACATTCATAAATACATCTCAGTGCTGTACATTTCATTCACAATTGATATATTATGATGACCACCATCCATTACCAAAACATTTCCACCATTCCACAAAGGAACCCTTTACATTTTAAGCCTTAACTTCTCCATTTCTACCCCCATCCAATTACCTGGTAACCTGTATTGTAAATGGCTTCTTTTAAATATAATCCATCAGGACTTTCAATCAGAAAATATAGAAAGAAAAGCTCTTATTCAAGTTCATTCATTCATTCAACACATTTATTGAGCACCTCCTATGCACCAAGCCCTCTTGGCAGTTACCTTCCATCAGGATGTATATTTAGCTATATTTAAGAGACACATGAAGATATACATGGTTTGACAAGGAGTAGAAAGTATTGACAAAATGTTCTTTTCAAGAAAGTAGTCAAGGAGGACTCCACTGGGGGAGAAGATCTGGAAATGATGTGAGGGAAAGAGCCATGTGAAAATCTGGGGAAGATCATCAGGCCAAAGCGATCACAAGTGCAAAGGTGATGAGATAAGAGTCATCTCGGAGTGTTGGCTTGCTCCAAGAACAGCTGTGTGGAGAAAGCTCAGATAACAAGGGAAAGGGTTAGGGTGACTAGAGGCAGGGAAGAGCATGCAGCACCTGTGGGCCAGAGGGAGGCCTTTGGGTTTTAGCCTTTCTATGCAATAGGAAGTTATCCAAAGTTTTGTGCATAGAGAGCCCTAACCTAATTTATGTTCTGAAAATGCCTAAGAGCATTCTGTCAACACCTTCTACTAAAAGATTAGGGAAGGGTTAATGTGGAAGCAGGGGGGAAAATACAAAATTAGATCAAGATATATATATATTTTAACATAGCAAGAGAAAATCTATTTATCCTCAGCATTTCTACACATCTTACTCTTTTTCTTTCAGCACTATCTTAGAAATATCAAGAGTATATGAATTTTAAAGAAACTAAAAAGAAGGTATGTTAAGGGGAAAGAGGATGCAAAAATAACATGAAAATAAAACATAAAAGTCCAGGAGAATATTTCTAATGGGAAGGGGGAAATTACCTTGTCTAATGAGTTGCATACTTCGCTTCTTGCCTAAAATACCTTGAGCTCTAATCTCCCCAGTGCCATACAATATAAAAGTAGGCATTTGGGGAGACATGTAACTTCTTTTAGACTTGTAGATGACAATTTTGATCATTATCCTTATGAGGAAACATTTCCCTATACAGTGCTTGGCTAGTCTTGTCTGATCTTGACTACAGGATTGCTATACATGGACTACATCTAACTACACCACGGCTGTGTTCTGGTTTCAACTGACCATACTAATCTGACCATTTGAAGAAGAAATGGTGATAATAAACATATATTTTCAGAAGTGGCCAAAAATGTGAACACAAACAAGCCGGCTGGCAAAAAGAATTACCTGCAAATCAACCCTTGGCTCACAGAAACACAGAACAGTCAGTACCCTTCCTAGGAATGTTTGATGTGTTGAAAGTAATAAATCTTTCAAGATGTTGGCGGTTCTAAAGTGAAACCAGACTAGCTGATCATAAAAAGGTCTTAAAGCTTTCCCTGAAAGACACTAGTGCCCTATAGAAACTTAACAGCATGATCTATTCCTGTTTGATTTGTCAGAAAGCTTCATTGTTTGCTATTTCCTGACAATGACTTTTTCTCTTCCCACTCACTGACCCCAGTTTACTTCAGAAAGGTCAGGCAAACTCTGCTCACACAAGCTGTTATTCCTTTCTCTGTATGATCCATCGTTTGTCCTTTGTCATTGTCCTGTCAAAACCCTAGTCCAGTTTTTCAGCTCTACTATGCCAATAATATCCCATTTTCTGTCATTCTCGGCTCCCTATACCGGATAGATCAGATCACGTCATCTCCTGCTCAAAATTCTATAATTAATCCTCCCTCCCAACAGAAGGCTATGGAATGACAGACCAGACTAAACCAGTAGCCCAAGTCTGATTTCACAATCTCCAAAATCTCTCACTGACCAAGCTCCACATTTCATGTCTCCTTAGCCTGGACTTGAAGACCTTCCACATCACAAGAACCTGGTATTCTCATTTTGTCTTCTGCAACCTCCCTGCTCTAAAACCCCACTCCTGGCACCGTCCTACACTTGTCCTCTAATTCACTACTTTCTCTCCTCTGTACCTTTCACACTGTGCTCTCACTGAGAATGTTCTCTTCCTTCTCTGTCCTGCTCTGTTCATTCTACTTTTTTTCAAGTTAAAATCTTGTCTATTTAGTGAAACCTCAAGACTTAAAGCCATTTCTCCCCCTCCTTTGAACTCCTGGGTAGTCATCATACCCATGTGGAAATGCTCAAGCGCCAGGTGTATAATTTATTGTCTTGTATATATGCCATGTCTCTCTTCCCAGTCTTTAACTTCCTTATAAGCAAAGGTCATGGATTATATTTCCCTGTCTTTCTAGTTACTAACATAAGTGTTTTATATGGGAGGTATTCAGTGAATGTTGTTTTTGTTTTAAATCGATAAATATTTACCGAGTGTCTTTTGATGAATTCCCACTAAACACTAAGGAAACTACACACAGTAGGCATGTGATAAAAGTCCAACAATTTGAAAATCAATAATTACTGGACATTAATATATAAATTTGTTACTCTGGATACTATAAGGAATTTTAAAAAATGAATAAGATACTCCCTCAGGAATTTTGTAGTCTCAGAGAACTGTTCAAAAAAGAAAAATATTACATGCAGTTTTTAAAGAAGGGGGGTCATAAGAGTTCAGTAACTCAGAGAGTGTAATCCAGAAATTTTCATGACCAATAACTAATTATTTATTTCTTTATTCCAGAGTTAAAATATATTACCTTAATAGTTAGTACCGGAGTTCTTCCTAGGGAAGGTATTGTCTTTACTTTGAATGATAACTCAATGGACTTTTGGGTTCTGAAAACATAGGCCCAAGAGATGGGTCTGGATGGAGACGGCAGTTCAAAGGGAAGTCTAACTGGGAAGGACTGAGGAAAGAGAGTAGAGGGATTTCAAAAAAAGGTGAAGAGAGGCTAAGACACAGGGGTGTGCTGCGGCCCACTCACACTGAACTGCAAGAGCCAATTTTGAACGTCTTGTCCTAACTCCACTTTCAGTGACATCTAGTTGGTATCCTGAAGTTAGTCATAGTGGGGGTATTTACACAATTGAAATTCACTGTGCTACAAATCAGGGTTTTTCTGTGTTTTTTTTTTTGACAGCCAATTGTGACACGTTCACCAACACACAGCTGATTTAGCCACAGAATGGGAGACATAAGAAATACGTTAAGCTTGAATGTGTCAAATATTGTATTTTAAATTGTGAGTTTTGCCTCAGCCTAAATTTCCTTTTCATACCAACTTTCAGTGAAGTCACTATAGAAATAAATGTCTTGGGTGATTATGTTGTGCGTATTTGTATGTGAATTAGTGGGTACGTGAGTACCGGTAAAATAAGGGAACAAATTTGCTGGATGTTTCGATAATCAATGAACAAAAGGAATTCAACAGAATTTGCAACCATAGGAATGGGTAGAGAGAATCGGAGGTGCTAGGGGATTCCCACCCACATAGAGCTCAAGTGAATTACGCATAAATATTGAAATCAGAGAACCTCGGCTGACTTCTGGGTTACATAATAGTGGCTGCCTCTCTAGTTCATTCAATTCCCTGTTCATTGAAAGATCCTTGTATAGTAACATCCTTAGCAAGAGATTCAGAGAACCTTCAGAAAACTGCTCCTTGCTCTCCACCAGTAAGTCAGACTCTCAGAAGTGGTGACTTCTAGGCTGACTGCTGTGGGGTGAGCTTTGTCTCCAGATGTAGCTATTCCTTACTCTACTGTGACCTAAACATAAAATGATCTTTCCAACTAATCTACTTTAATATAATGATGGGTAAGTTATTTTTATACCAATATATTATAATACCATGTTATTATCAGCACATTATCATTAATGTTAGAACAAATTAACACATGAGGATATCCTTTAAAGTTTAAGAATACAAAATGTCTTAAGAGTTTATAGAATACCTTGAGGATTCTTGCTTCTAAGCTTCTAACTAGGTCTTGGCAAATCCCAGAAACAAAGTATTGGTACAATGCAAGGAGAGGCAGTGCCTACAAGAAGAAAAACTTTCTTTAAAAAACAAAACAAAACATTTTATCACATTAATAACCTAATCAGCAAATTTAGCCAAATATTAAATGTAGGACATGTTTTGTAAAGCAGTGATTGATTTTCCATGCAAGGAGACTGTACTAATCGGTATAAGTGAAATGATCTGCCCTGCATATGCTTCATAATTTTATCAGAATTTTAAGATGTTATCAGGGACCTACAGTTCTAAGTAGATGCCATTTGGTACCCAAGTCCTAGGTTTCATATCTCTTTAATCAAGGAAAAGGAAAAGTCCAATTAATTTTCTTCCTTGAAAAAAATAATTCACCATTTATATATGAGTTATATAGACACTGTTGAAAATTTATAGCTATGAGCTGTCAAATAAAAGCAAATTTTAAAGCAAAGGAACACATATCCAAGTCCCCTTGACTAGCTACTACTTACTCATCTCAATACCAGCTGCTATTTGTCTTCAGTCAGGATTTCTCAATCGACAAATACATTTATGATATGCCTACTATGTACCAGGCACTGCTGAATGAGAACAAAGCCTAATAAGCCACTGCTTTCACAGAGGATACATTCTACTAAAAACCCAGGCTAATTTTCACATAATATTCTTATTTTTCTATAGTCAATCCCATAGCTCAAGCATTCTTGAAGTCTCATGGATATAGGTGAGGCCTTGTGGCTATCAATATTTTAATTAATCTAGCCTCAATAGAGAAAGTTGTTAGAGGACCATTTTGCCAAGACATCTGCCGGCACAGTGCCTGATTTCAACTCAAACCTGAAGCTCATTTCCTACAGCTGCATCTGCCTTGCCAAAGGGAGAAGAAGCCAGAAGGGGGTCCCCATTAATTTAGGAAACTATTTCCCCTGGCTCCACAGCTCTGGGTCCTCCTATAACAAATTTTATCTGCTGTTGAAGTTTCCTTAGCCATTGGGGTTCTTCTGGAGAAGGTTAATGTAAGCCAAAATGGAAACATTTTTATACCTTACAGGTTCAGCTAGGGAACCTCTAATTGTCAGTCAACTGGCAGCTGCTAATAGCATTTTGAAGGATTAGAACTGGTTGTAAATTATTTCAAACATTAGAATGCATTTTCCACAATTATGCACTATAAACATAACAATAACTTTTTCTACAATTAACATGGTACAAAACAATAAGAGTTGATGATCACCTTGAAGATTTTGTTTCTTTAGTGAAAAATAAAAATATACTATTTTATTGCTGGCAATTGTGCAATTATTCAGAAAACTTTCTCAATTTCTTAAGCTTAGAGAAAAACCTCTCATTTGCTTTCCAGCACAGTGATATGTATTATATATGACAATAACTAGGCAGCTAAAGGTTACCCAGGGATAGAACCACTTTCTAAATCTAGAAATGAATCTTCTTAACAATGAGAGGCTCACCATTTTATTATTCCTAATAAACAATTTCCGGCCACATCTGCCAAGTGTTAAAAGCATTTGTCAACCTCTTTACTTTTTCCCAAAACGTTGTAATTTACAAATCATATCAGGTCACATAAATATTTTCAATATAAAGAGAGCATTTGAATTTAGAAGAACAAATATGCCAAGAGAATAGAAAATAAACTATGAAGAAAAGTAAGTATGAAAATTATGGAGGAAAGGGAAGAGAAGCAGAAAAAATAAAGAGAAAGAATAGATGTGAAGAAGCAAAAGTAGGGGAAAAAGAGGTTAAAAATAGAGGAAATAGCACAAAGGTGGAAATTAGGAAAAATAAGGTAAAGGAGGAAAAGAAAAATGCCCAAAAGTTTTGAAAATACACTGATTTTATTTTTAAAATACAATCAAGTTCAGATTTTAATATCTATTGTGATTTCTTTTCCCCAATGGGGAGGAGAGTTGAATTTCAGTCTTTGATTTTCTTAGGATCTTAAGAAATGTTTGTCTTTTATTTCACAGTTATAATCTGTTGTGTTCTTTAACATCAACAGGTCAAAGATAAGAGACAAATATAAACTTATCTCGGTAAAGAAATATTCTCATAGTTTTGATACTGATATGAACTGAATAACTTAATGCAATGAGTTACCTGTGCTGTAAATTCTTATGTGTGATATCAATGACATTCTAACCAATTTCAACAAAAGCCTCAACAAAAAATAAAATAATAGAGTAAAAAAGTTGAGATAGAACAAAATCAAATAGATGTTGATTTTGTATACAAACTGCAATGCAAACAATTGTGTCAAAGCAAGAATACTGTTTAATACATTTTATTTCATAGTTCAAATAAGAATCATAATTATATAAGGCTAAAAGTTAAAGAACAGATGACAAAAAAATATATCAAAATTTGAAAAGTGTAAGATAAGTGGAGCAAAATACCATAGTGAATGAAGATTAGTTGATTTTACAGATTACTTACTATTAGATTTTGCTTAGCAAAATGCAGTTCACGTATAACATAATACAGACTTGCAACTACAGAACAAATGTCAGCTCTGTATCTATCTGAGAAGAGTTCAATGCCTGGCAGAAGCTGAGTGATTTCATACTGAGCATAACAATGTTCAGTTTTGGGATGTGGTAGGGTGGTTCTAAGCAAACCCTGAAAAAAAAAAAAGGTAAAGTAAAGAGCTATCAAATTGCATTTGCAATGCTAGAACAACAAAAAAAAGTGCATGGATTGCTAGCATATGCCTATTACACTACACCCTGTAATGAATGGTACTTATTAAAATTAGCCTCATTAGAGGTCACAAAGGCTTCTTAGCATCCCTTTTTGTTGTGCCTCTTGAATTCCATGGTAGTTGGATACTTACAATTTTCGAGAGAAATTACGATTGTATTTTCTCCTGTTGAGTGTGAATTGGGCATTATTGGTAGATTCTTCATAAACATTATCTCATTCAATCCTTATTTAACCCATCCCTAGAAGGTAAGGATTACTATCTCACAAATGATATAACTGAGACTTCTAAATTATCCAAGGTCACACAGCTAATGATGGCAGGAAGAAGATTCAAAGCCATTCTATTTATCTCAAAAATCTATGTTCTTAATGAGTTTATATGGCTATGAGTCTCCAAAAAGAGCTGGGAGGTTATCAGAGGGGTTGCCCTTATGCACACCTCAGCAGAGTCCCAGAGACAGATAAAGAACCGGGTTTTGGTTCTTCTGAGGGCTACAGGGACCCACAGGTTCTTTGGACATGGCAGATGGAGTTCAGTGCCATGTCAGTTGGCCCTACTTTGGAGTTTGTGTTTGTGTGTGATGGAGCTGGACTGAGATGTGATCTTTTTTCACAAGCCTCTCCTATTACTTTTACCAGAACTGTAGTTGGTGCTGGGGTTTAATATATACCCAGGGGACCTGAATCTCTGGACTGACCATATGATAGCCAGGCCCTGAGCCTCAACAGACTTCAGCTCCTACACTCCGGTTTATTGGACTTACTCCACTCAGCTAACATGGAGTTGAAGAAGGACAACCACCACACCATAGAGCCAAGAGTGCCTACAACTGAAAGCAGGAGAATTGCATCCAGCATCCATGTGGAATCTAAGCCCCTCTTGATACAGATGTGGAGTGGACACAACCATTCCAAAGTCCACAGGATGGAGGAATAGAATATGGATTAGAGTGGACTTACTAATATTCTATTCATGAACTACTGTGATTAGTAATCGAAGAAAATGTGGCATTGGTGTGGAGAAAGCGGCCAGGTGGCTGCTGGGGGTGGGGAGTGGGAGGAAGAGATGAGATGTGGAGGCGTTTTCGGGACTTGGAGTTGTCCTGGGTGATGCTGCAGGGACAGTTACCGGACATTGTGTGTCCTCCCATGGCACACTGGGTGGAATGTGGTAGAGTGTGGGCTATGATGTGGACCATTGACCATGAGGTGCAGCGGTGCTCAGAGATGTGTTCACCAAATGCAGTGGATGTCTCATGATGATGTAGGAGATTGTTACTATGGGGGGAGGAGTGGGGTGAGGGGGTTGGGGCATATATCGGGACCTCATATTTTTTGAATGTAATATTTAAAAAATAAAGACAAAAAATATATATTAAAAAAAATCTATGTTCTTTTTACTACACCAAGGCTATATAAGTAGAAGAGAGATGACAACTTATTTCAGAAGAATTGTAAGGCAGAGTTAAGTCTGAACTTTTAACTGTTTAATTTTAACAATATTTCCTTGTTAACTTATATGATCAATATTATACTAGATGTTGGGGAAACAAGATGAAATATACAAAACCAAATTTTACCTTTAGGAGGATTTCTTATGTTGTCTTAAACAATCAGTACTTCTTAATGGCAAATGCAATATAAAATTATTTTAATGACTATCTCAATTAGATTGCTTATTTTTAAAATTTTTCTTTCTCTTTTTTTATTAGTGGTATTACAGTTTTACAGAAAAATCATGCAGATAGTCCAGAGTTCCCATATACCTCCCTCATATATACAGTTTTACCTATTATTAACATTTTGCCTTAGTGTGGTACCTTTGTTACAACTGATGAAACAATCTTACTGTAAGTATACCTATTAACTATAGCCCACAGTTTACATTATGTCCCCATTAAGTAAACAGTTAAATATTTTTAAGTCACTTTTTTAATAAAACATAAGTAGGATTACTTTCAAGAACAAGGAGTATCAGGAAGTAAAGAATAAATAAAACGAGCCCGAGCCTGTTTTATCATTCCCTTGGCACCCCTACTTCTTCTGCCCCTTTCCTTTGGAGCACAGGCAAAAGTTGCATGGAACACAAGAAACCTGAGAAGTCTGGCCTTACCTTCAGAGAAGACTTTCCCAAAGAACTTATCTATCCAGATGTCATAAGCTAATCAAACGCCTCTGATACACAGAACAAGGATGTTCAGCCTTCAAAGTAAACAGAACCTTTTGTAGATTGCAAGGCCCATGGATACATCCCAGATTCTCAAAATGTCTTCTATTTCAGAAAAAAAGCAACTTTCTTCTTCAGTAAAGTTAAACCAAAAGCACGAGAACTACAAACACTCCATTCCTGGAGTCTTCATTTCTTATTTTCATTATAGGAAAAATTTTATATCATGCAAACAGGCAAAACTTTTTTAGAGATGAGGTAACCCACCTCAACCACTTGGAGTTATACTTGGCTTCACTGCTCACTAACAACAAGAATTTAAGTGCAACAGGAGACTCGATTTCCTTCTTTGTAAACCTCCCCCATCTGTAGCCTAAAGAAGAAAACTGACTGATGAATACTAAATGTGAAGGTGCCAGAGGGTTCAGCCAGCTAAGGAAAGATGAACTTGTGATATTTAATTATAGCTCTCGGTATTTTCCTACCTGTGACTTCTATGAGTAAGACAAACTACTGCACCTTTTTACTGATTAAATGAGTGGCCATGCTAACTATAGAAAAACATACATAATCAATGAATTACCTGAAACAGTAATGCAGACAAAATGCAACAGTTGGTTCTCTTTTTAACATCCAGTGTCTTAATAAATCTAAGTAAAGGGAAAAAAAAATTGGTTGGTAGACAGTTTTCCAAAAATATTTTTATATAAATTTGTGTCTAGAGACTTTTATGAGTTTTCCAAAATAAAATAGTTTTTGTGACTCTAAAAGAGTGACATACAAGATCTGAGACATCAAAAATATAAAGCAGAAAATGAAAAGGCACCTATAATCCTACCACATAAAGATAATTACTGATAACATTTTGGTCAATTTCCTTTTAGATTTTTCCTAAAGTAGTTATGCATACATATGTATATGCATGCATAGTAAGACTAAAATTATGCAATATAAACTATTTTATAAACAAAATTTTCTACTCAGGGACATAAAGATGCATTATTTTAAAGAAGTTTAATATTTTATCATATAGCTGTACCAGAATATAAAAATATTAACCTCTATTTTGTTTCTTTCCAAAGTTGAGGTAAACACTGAGTACTTGTTTTGTTAGTTCCATTGGATAAATCCCTAGAAAAGGAACTTTTTGGTAAAAGGGGTACATAATTTGGGCTTTTGGTGAGTACTGTTAATAATTCTCAACAAAGACTGAACCAATGTATTTTCTCACTATCAGTATATTATGGAACTATTAAGTCTCTCCACCAACAACCAAACTAATGCCCTCCATTTATGTCCCTTAGAAGCATATGAGTTCTCTTTTTAAGGGTCTTGAAACTCACATTGCAACTGTAAAACGTATTTACCTTCTCCTAAGTCTTACTTAGAACTAGTCTGTTTCATTGTATTAATAACTATCTGAGTTTAGCTTCTCTTTGTGGATGTTAGAGTGTGGTATTTTGACTTTCTGAGCAGGGGGAGAAGAGTTTCTTCAATTCAGGGCATCCACAAAGACAGCCAGAGCCTCTGTAGAATCACATATCCTGTGGAAATCAGACTTTCAGCTGGGTAACCAGGAAATGACTTTCTATTGGCTAAAGATCACTAAGTAATAACTTCAGAGGCTCACAGAAGCTGAGGTGCCCTCTGGCAGGAATGCTATAACTGTTCTTTTCCAAACTGTGAACCTTCCTCAATGTTTCTGTTCTTTGTTGCCAAGCTCTACGAAGTCATAAGCTCAGACTTGTAGGGTATGTGCGTATATGTGTGGGTATGTGTGTGTGTGTGTATATATAAAGATGAATTTCTTCCCAGAAGTGGGAAATAAACCAACTTGACAGAGGTTAAAATTAATGTTTAATACTTCTAAAGTGGTAATTCTTACTTTCTTGCCAAAGGTGTTAATTTTCTGAAGACATTTATCTATTCTTGTCATTACAGATGAGAAGACAGCAACGTAATTATTAACTACGAAAGTTTGTTTTGTTTTTTAGTCTACCTTACAGCTCAAAATATTATGCAGGTTTTTGCTCACCATACCATATAAGAGAACTAAAAAGCACATGGATAGGTGAAAGAAACCTATATATCTACTCCTTCCATACAGCCACAATTTCTCACATTAATCAAACATTTAAGATATTTATGAGTGCTAACTATGATTAAGGCATTGTGATAGGCTTTCACATATGTTATGTGATGGGTTAAATAATGGGTGTCCAAAGATAACCATATCTTAATTCCCAGAACCTATGAATTTGCTACCCCACATTGCATAAGGGACTTTACAGATATGATTAAGTTAATGACCTTCAGATGGGGAGATTATCTTGACTTATCTAGGTGAGCCCAATAGAATCCCAAGGGTCCTCATTAGAGGGAGGTAGGAGGGTCAGAATCAGAAGAAGAGGTGTGAGGACAGAAGCAGAGATCAAAAATGAATAAAGAGAGATTTAAGATATGCTGGGGAGCAGATATGGTTCAAGCAGTTGAGTGCCTGCTTCCCACACAGGAGGTCCTGGGTTCGATCTCCAGTGCCCCCTAGAAACAAAAACAAACAAATAACAAGCAAACACAAAAAAGCCAACTCAGGGGAGTCAATGTGGCTCAGTGGTTGAGTGCCAGCTTCCCACTGTTAGCCCTGAAGATGGAGGACAGAACTACAAGTCAAGGAATGCTAGAAGCTTCTAGAAACTAGGAAAGGCAAGGAAGTAGACGTCTCCCTAAAGCCTCTGCATGAAGCATGGCCTGCTGATACCTTGACTTCAGGATTTCTGACTTCCAGAACTATAAGATAATAAATTTGTATTGTTTTAAGCAACCAAATTTATAGTAACTTGTTACAGCAGCATTAGAAAACTGATACAGTATATAATTCTCAACGCCTCAGTTTACAATGAGGACACTTGAGGTTCAGAGAGATTGAGTTAATTGCCAAAGGTCACAAGTTAGTAGGAGGCTCTTGAATTAGGCTTAAGTGTGCCTGCCTCCACACTGTTAAGTTCACTCCCATACCAACTGTTCATTCATTTATTTGTTTGTTCAGCAAATAGTTATTGAATGCCGACTCCACATTAAGCACGTGGGATATGTCAGTGAACAAAGCAAAGACCTGTGTCCATGTGGGGCTCACATTCAGGAAGGATGGAGGTATTATAGGAAGGGGAGGTGTCTGTAAACAATAAATAGGCACTCTTCATGGCACAAGGTAGGGGGGTCCCACAAAGGGAAGCTACTATGTTATTATGCACATCATTCCATCATCACACTCACTGTGCTATCTTTGCTGATATGATTGCTCCTTGCAAACATCCCCAAATGCCAAATTTAGACAGAAATTCCTCACTGTAGTCTTTGGAACCTGGAGGTGAGTAACTGTCACCAGTATTAGTAAGGGATGTGCCAAACTCCTTCCATGTATATAGAGCATCTGATTTTCTGAATATGTCATCAAGAGCTTGACACCAACACTTAAAAGCAGCCCTAAAACAGAAACACAGCACCATACAGTATGCTTTGTGAACCTTGTCTTATTACATCTCTCATCCAAAGGAAAAGCAAATACACAAAATAATATTCGAATTAAACATTAGAGAATAAATTAATATTGTTCATTTTTCATAAATAACAATTTCTCTCAGCATTTGATGAATAAAATGAAACAATGTAATGCTACTGAAAAACTAAAATTTATGAAAGAATACCTTTTCACCATAATTACAATTTTTTCAAACAAAAACAATTTTAACCTTGTTCTAACAACTCCTGAAAGTCTACCTTTTCTTTTCTGCGAAGACAAGCAGACTTCCAAGTTCATGCAAAGCCTGAACTTTGAGACTTCTTTGATTGCTGGCTTGGAGAACATCTGTATTTTTAATCAAGTAGAAGAACAAATGTCAGTTCCTAAAAAAATTCCCTTTATATTTGCAAGAATATTTTAGACTGCATTATTCCTTAACTGTGTAGATTGCAATAAGCAAATTGCAAGCTGATAGTGCCTTCAAAGGTCACGCAATATATATAGACACAGAGAGAGAGCAAACAATGTTCTGTGAGAACCCCGAGAAGATGGTGATTAATAGATAAGAAACAAGGAGGTTTCAGGAGAGAGTGAAACGAGTCAAGTAGGTAGAAATGGTGGAGAATTCAGAGAAGGCGTGAAAGGGTGAGAGGGCTCAGTATAAATGGGAATGCTGAGGGAGGCTGGAGGATGGTTGACTTGAGAGGAGATAAATCTGAAAGGGGAGGCAGCAGTCAGATTACAGAGGCTTCTGCATGCCACTTGGAGAAATGTGGACGTCATTGGATAGCAGATGGATGCTTCAAAAGGTTTGTTTTTAAGCAGGGGTGTGAGGAGGTCAGAACATATCAGATTCCTTCTTTTATCCCAACACAGAAAAGTGTATCTTTAATATTTCCTGAATCTATTTAGGTGTTCTAATAAATGCATGCACTTGGGAATGTGTAGCCAAGAACTCTGACCAACATGGCAGTGGCTTTTAATGAAGGCCGTGCCTTCTCCTAGAGGGTAGGTTAGAAATCTGAGAAATGGCTTTGTTGGTTTTCACAATGGGTCTTTCCTGGTATGTTATACTGGATGGCCTGTGAAGAAGGTAAGAAACCTGGTTATAATTATCCAAGAAGCATCTAACTCTGTTTTATACCTAAAAAGGAAGTGGGTGGTTTTGTATTTATTTTGAAAAGCCCTGAATTTTCCAAAAATGCGACCACTGTAGTATTTTGTTTTGTTCAGTTTTTACCAAGAGTTATTTAGCACTTAAGGAAATCATGTCACCAAACTCAACGATGCAGATAGTAGTTGAGAAACTGGTTCAACACAACTGCATCTCTAGCTGTCACATTCACAGTGGTCATTGGAAGCATCTGACCACTTCACTATACCTTCTAGTGCCTGAGTATTTACAACCTTACATACAGATCCTTTTATTACAAACTGGTTTGTTTTATTTCTCCTTTATTTTATATTTAGAGCCATATATTGATTTTTTTTAAAAAAAAAAACAATGTGTGTGTAGGAAGGGTATAGTAAGTGTAAATTTTAATTCAGGTAGTAAAGGGAAAAATCACAAAATGTCTGTTTATTTAAAAGAGGGTAAATTGGGTCTGCAACAGTGATTGAATATATACTGCGTAATCAGTAGAAAAGCCAAATCAGTCAGGAAGACAAGGAAAATGGAATTAACTGGGGCAGGGCAAAGAAAGTGACAGTATGGTAATGGCTACATCCCCTCAAAATGCTCACAGTTACTTTTAGAGGGGATGGACAGAGGATGGCCTGGAATCTTGCAATGGGGACTGCTAGGCTGGGAAAGTGAGTGGCAGAAGGGGGCTGGAAGCATCTCCACACTGCCCTGCCACTTCCTATAAGGGTATGATGAACAGATTCTATTTTCAAGTCCCTTCCTCCCACTTTTAAAGAAACCTTTTCTGGATCAAATGCAATCCCAGCATCCATGTGAAATATCATATTGAAAATGAATACATAATGAAAAAATCTTACCAATAGTTTTGTAATAAGAAGAAATTACAAGTCCAAGTTGTGAATATGGAAGTTTGCTTTTTTCTACTGAGCTAAAAACTCGAAAGTGCTCCTGAGAAAGGTCAGGGGGTGTTGGCAAATGCATCTCCTCTGTTCCCAGGGAAAAGTCCACCTTTCCAGAAATAAATTTTAAATTGTTTATCCCTCCTCTGTCTCCTAAATTCAAGGGAGAAAATAAGGAAGAATGTTAAATGGAGAAAGAAGAAAAGTTGGTGGGGAGGGAAAATGGTAGAGAAAATGGAAAGGGAGAAGGAAGGAATTATTTTTTATACAGCTGATGCTTATTTGCAGTCTGAGGGACATTGTTCCTTTAAACTTAGTAGCTAAGATCATTTCTCAAGAGCCCAGGTACAATGTGGGTGGGCTTTATATCCTTGTTATTTCATAGAACTCTACTGAGCAGCGGTTAGCTAAAAAGTAAATGTTGCACTAATGCTTTGCTTCTCTTGGGGACTGGTGAAGTTATACAGTTTGGGTTTGCCTTTTTTAAAATAGCTTCCAACAGTAAAATGTTAGCTTGCCCCTGGGGCAGAGACCTCTGGGATAGAAGCAACACATTGCTAGTTCTGAACTGAAGACGAAAAAAAATGGAAAGAATCTGTCTCTTTATAAGATCAGAGAACACAGAGAAAAAAAAGAGAAAATATTCTAGGGAAGAAGACAAAAGCAGAGGAGAGAGAAGTTAAGATGGATTTTGAAGTTTACAGCCTGGGGATAAACTGCTGCGAATATTTTGGTACCAGGTGAAATTCAGAGTGAGTTGGTATAAAGAATTCTTAGAAACTATTTCCTTTTAAATATTGCTCTAAAGAAGTGCTATCACTAAGGCAAAGTTTAATTAAAAGTATGTAATTTAAGTTTAATTGTTCTACTAAGGAGATTTTTAATACATAATTATAGATGAGACTTAGATCACAGATCCAGGACTTTCATGAAATTCCACCCTAAATAAAAAATTCACTAAATAATTAAGGCTCTGCTCTACCTGGTGATAGTACCCTTAAATTGCTGTAAAAATTACTGAGAAGAAGTTTAAACATTTTAGGCCACTTTCTAGGAAATCCTTATAAGTATGGAAGCATGAACTCTTACTCAAAATCTCAAAAGTACTACAAAAACTGCTCTCCAAAAATAAGTAGCACCAATTTTATTCATACAAAAGTACATTGTTAAATGACTAATGCTAGTCATTACTCAATGTGCAAGTTGGCAAAAGCCCTGGTGGTCAACTAAATTATTCTCAAGAACTGAAGTATACCCCTCAAGTCTAACTCCGGGTTTATGTCATTGATGGAGCCAATGTCATGAAAGAGAATGAAATATACCATTACACAGCCAGGAGATCCAGTCAAAGAAATTCCAGGCTAGTTCTGAGATTCATATGTTCATCTGCAAAATTCAAAGATTATTGTCTCTTCCCAGAGGACAAATTTACTTTCCATTTAAACAATGACTCCTAAATCCTAGTAACACTTGACAGGGTATTTAACCAGCCAGACATATTGTTATGTTTGTACCCCATAAACAGGCACAGACTGATTCTTGCATCCTCTCTAAGCTCTGTTTTCTTCACTGCTGGCTTCCTTCTTGGCCACATGATGGCAAAGATGATTCCAGACCTACGTGTTTCTTAGCATCCACAAATCCAGAAAGAGAAAAAGTACCTCCTTCCTAAATGCTACAGCAAATTAAATAAAATACCTTTATTTTCCCAGGCTGGGTCTCATGTTCATTGCATGAGTTAGTGGGTGATGGTGGTGGTATGCATGGGGAGAGGGACAACTAGCCACAAAACTTTATTTCTTACCCAAATATTTGGATATTGTTCAAATTTCTTCTTTGATTGGTAAAAATAAAGTATGTTGCCTTCTGTATGATATTTGCATGTATAAAACAACTTGGCAGGAGTATGAAATGAAAGCTAATTATTTTAATATCAATTAAATACTTCATGTAGTTGGCAATAATAGAGATTTCTTCCTTTGAATAGCTGTCATGTTTTTAATAAGGCAAGTTATATAGGCCAAAAACAAAACCACAAACAAAAATGAGGGAAATTCTGTTGGTAATTAAAATAAATTAGTTCAAATGTTTAAATGATTAGTTCATTAGAAATTAGGATGTCCATTAGGTAGGTATAAATTAAAATCTAGATTCTGATAACTTTACCACAAATTTGTTTTAAGTGTTTATTTTTATTGTGATGATAAATTTTGAACAGCCAGAATCATAAATATAAATTAGGATTTTAAAAAATTTAAATTACCTAAATATGGATATTTGAGGATTTTTCCCAGCCTAAATTCGAGTATAATGGTCTTATCTAGGATAACCGTTTAATCACTTAAAGCCCTGCTTTGTTTGCTTGAGTTCACAAATTGATGGGTGTGGAGAAAGAAGACAAATAAATATAATAGTGAGTATCTTGTTTTATGCTAAAAGGAATCTCTAAAAATCAAAATTTAAGGTATTATTGGAAAATCTTGATGCTTATTTTTAAATGTATCCATATCTTTGACACTGATGAAGCAGTGCTTTTAAAGGTTCTAGTTAATTCAGTATGAATCAATCCATCTACTTATGAAAGTAAAACAAGACCAGAGCACCACATTTGCAAGAAAATGGTAAGAAGGTAGGTGTAGAATCAAAAAATTAACATATAAGGATGTCGTATCTGTTCTACTCAAGGGAATACTCTAGTTTCATGGACAGCATGAAAGCAGGTAAATGAGAAAGTTCCTTGGTTGGAGTGAAGTATAAGAGAGAGAAGAATGACTCACTAAGACAAGAAGAAGTGAAAACAAGAGTGGGCATATAAATGGGTGAAAGGTAGTGGCAACAATTAAAAACCACAGCAGGGGGGGTACTGGGTTCCTGGCCAGTGGTGCTCTGTTGTGGTCCCTAGGGGAGCAGCGACAGTCTCCCAGGTGCAGAGGCGGGGACCGGGAGGGAGTGAGGGTTCAACAGTGAGCCCCTGACACTAATGACTATGCTTGTGAGCTGATAAGCCTAAAATAAGAACAAGGCCTAGAGCAGCATTGTGCCTGGGAATTTCCTCCTGTCAGCCTTCATGTTACTCAAATGTGGCCAGTCTCGAAGCCAAACTCAGCATGTAAATGCAATGCCTTCCCCCCAGCGTGGGACATGACACCCGGGGATGAGCCTCCCTGGCACCAAGGGACCACTATCAACTACCAACTGATGATGCAACTGGAAAATGACCTTATACGGAAGGTTCAATGCGGATCAGCAGAATATCCCTGTCTACATAAAATAACATGACTTTAAAATGCTGTTTGACCTAATGTAAGGGGGAAATGGAAAGGAGAAATGAGTTTATATGGCTACGAGTCTCTAAAAAAGAGTCTGGAGGCTGTCAGAAGGATTGCCCTTATGCACAACTGAGCAGAGTCTGAGAGACAGATAAAGCAGATACAACCCCCAAGTATTGGTTCCTTTGAGGGCTAAAGAGACCCATGGGAGTTATGGTCATGGCCGATGGGGTTAACTACCAGGTCAGATGGCCCCTCTTTGGAACTGGTGTTTATGTGTGATGAATCTGGACTCAGATGGGATCTCTCTTCATAAGACTTTCATGCTAATGTGCTGGAGGTGCAGTTAGTGTTGGGGTTTAAGATATATTTAGGGGATTTGAATCTCTGGACTGACAATGTGATAGCCAGGTCCTGAGCCTCAACAGACTCCAGCACCTACAATCTGATTTATTGAGCTCACCACACTCAGCTAAGATGGAGTTGAAGAAGGACAACCACCACACCATGAAGCCTAGAGTGAGTACAACTGAAAGTGGGAGGATTGCATCCAGCATCCATGTGGAATCTGAGCCTCCTCTTGACATAGAGGTGCAATGGACACAACCAATCCAATGTCCACATGGAAAAGGTGGCATTGGATTGGGAAAAGTGCACATGATGGCTGATGGATATGGGGAAAGGCAGGAAGAGATGAGAGGTGGAGGCGTCTTTGGGACATGGAGCTGCCCTGGATGGTGCTTCAGGGACAATCACTGGACATTGTAAATCCTCACAGGGCCCACTGGATGGAATGGGGGAGAGTATGGGCCATGATGTGGACCATTGACCATGAGGTGCAGAGGTGCCCAAAGACGTACTTGCCAAATGCAATGGATGTGTCATGATGATGGGAAGGAGTGTTGCTGGGGGGGGGGGAGAGGTGGGGTGGGAGTGGTGGGGTTGAATGGGACCTCATATATATATATTTTTAATGTAATATTATTACAAAGTCAATAAAAAAAAAGTAAATAAAAATAAATAAATAAATAAATGGGTGAAAGGAAGAACACTGAGGCAGAATATGATGGATCCACAGGGCAGTACCCACACATCAAGAAAGTTAAGGGATACAGACAAGCATTTTTACCTTGTGTCTGCGCAAGAAATAATGAAAGCAATTTTCTGCTGTGTCGGATTGATCTGTTGTGATATTTGGATTTTTCCAAAGTCTCTCTAAAACATTGCAAAGTGTTTTCCACATCCACAGGCACACAGACGAGCTCTTTGGCTTGGCTGTATTCTGAAAGGAAAAGGAAGAGTGACTTTGGGGATGAAATGCTGCACTGAGCCAGCTAAGTTGCAAAATAGTTCCTAGTTCAGAGAATTTCTTGGTTCCAAGCTAAAGCAGCTCAATTCAAAGACCCCAGATCTGCGGCAGGTGTTTCAACGTTCAAATCCATTTTCTTTCTTTTTTTTTTTTTCATATTTGAAAGTTCTTTAAAAAACCTTAGAAAACTTTTGATTCTTATGAAATGCAAATAACTTTAGATCTTGCCAATTTGCCTTATGAAGCCTCCTACTTTTTCTTCTGCTGATCATAGAAGATGAAATAATCTACCCTTTTCAGCAGTTTCTTCAAAGCAAGGGTGCCTTGGGAAAGAGACGAAAGAAACAAAAAACTTGGAAGGAAAAGACAGGTTGCTAAATTGGAGGATACAGAGGGAAGGAAGACGAGGGTCTTTAGAGGTAAGGAACTAGCCAACAGTTCTGAAAATGGTGGAGAAAGGGGAGCTCCCAGGAGAGTTACTGCAGTGTCTTTGGACAGTGGATGATAATCCTGGGAATTATCTCCCACATATGCCATGAAGCAGGCATAGGAGAAAGTAGAATTTCAAGTTTCAGGAAATTGGAAAGTTACTTCTGCAACCAGTTGAACAACTGGAATGTCCCCTGTAAAATCTGCGGTCTTGATAGTACAGACACTCGCTAGATAACAGGGCTGTAAGAGGTAAGAGGCATGACCTTTGCCCTCAAAAGTTTAAAAGTCTAGCTGAAGAGACAGGGCTTTCCAACAACGGATTATTCAAATCACATTTCCTGAATATATCTGGTTACACACTAAACTGAAGGAAAGAGGGAAGAAAAAGATTAGGGTAGGATGGAGAGGAAGAACACGAGAAACTTCATGAAAGAGAAGATATGCCAGCTGTGTCTTAGAAGGTAAGGAAGATTTCATTAGGAAGAAAGTGGCAAGGGGGTAAAATGTCAGGATAATAATAATAATAATAGCTAAGGTTTATTGAGAACTTACTCTATGCCACAAACTCTTCTAAATAATTTACTGTAACAGTCTTATCAAATCCTAAAATCCTAAAAACAACCATAAAAGATACACATCCATTATTATCCCCATTAAGGTATAAAGAAGTCTGGTAACTTCTCTTAGGTCACAGAACTAGTTTATGCAAGCAGAGGTACAGAAGCAATAGTAAGGATGGTGAGTTTAGGGCATAGTTTCATGAGAGGACATGATCAGTCTTACTGAACAAAGAAGAGTTTCCCAAAGTCCAGAGCTCTCACTAAGGGAAAGCGGACTGTGGCAGTTTGAAATTATATTATGAATTACCAAAAGAGAAAGATTATATTTGTGAACTAATCCATTCCTGTGGGTTTGAGACCCTTTCAGTTGGACTTTGTCAGTGAGGTGTGACTCTAATTAAGTCTCTGCCCTGTGGCTGGGTCTGATAAAGAGACACAGGAAAAGGGAGCCTCCGTATTGATCCTGCAACGTAAGAGAAAGAACTCCAGTTTTGCCCACAGCTGAGCTGCAAGGAGAAAAGCTCTCAATAGGCTCAAAGAGATGAGACCTAGGAAGAGATGAGCCATATGTCTGATAGCTTACAGCTGAACTCCAGAAGAAAGCAGAGCAGTCAGGACTGAGAGGAAGTCTACGAAGAGAAAAGCCCTATTCCTGGTTGTCCACAGCTAAGCTCCAAGAGACAACGGTAGATTCTGGATTGGAAGGCAGAGACCTTGGCAGAGACTGGCAGCAATCTTGCTTCACCATATGGCAATTGACTTGGGTGAGAAAGCACCTCTGATGGTGCCTCGATTTGGACATTTCCTGGTCATGGAACTGTAAGCTCATACCCCATACAAACCACCTTTATAAAAGCCAACCCATTTCTGGTTCCTTGCATTGGCAACCCTTTGGCAAGTTAAACAGGAAATTTATCCTTTTAATGGGGACCCAAAGAAGGTTGTTGAGCCAGACCGTTGACAGAAAGAATATGGAATTTTAGAAGAGTTAGTTGACAGTTTTATTCACAGACTGCAATAGAAAGAGACCGATGGTTGAGACTGTTAAATCATAGAGACATTGTGTGGTTTGGACCAACTAAGGGAGTAGTAATGAAAATGAGGAAGGGACGCAGGAATCATTCCAAAGTTAGAAGCAACAGGACAGGTTAATTGACTGTGTGGTAAAGAAAGCAAAAGGGGGCCGTCACTTCTTACTCCATCCTTTCTCAGCTGATGACCTTGCTTCCTACCTCACTGAAAAAACTGGAGTTATCCAAAGAAATTTTCCACAAGTTCCCACCACCACATCTATCCAGTCTCCAGCATCTGTGCCTACATATATCTCAAGGGCTTCAAGTCAGTGACTCTCCTCTCTCTCCCAAACTATCAGTTTTCTCCACTGCTGAATCATATTTTGCTGTTATCTCTCCAACACACACACACACACACAAAAACCCTCTTTTGATACTACCTTTCTCCTTAAACAACTATCCTATTTCTCTGCCCCACTTTACTGCAAAAATCCTATTTCCCTTGAACCCATTTAAATCAAGTTTCCCCCTGTGGCAGTTTGAGTTTATTTTATGAATCCCAAAAAAATAAAGATTATGTTTGTAAACTAATCTATTCCTCTGAGTGTGATACTCTTTGAATGCATTAAATTCAGCTGAGGTGCTTGTGATTAGATTACCTGTTAAGATTAGGGCTTCTGATTTGACTCAGGTTGAGTCTCTGCCCCCTTGCTGGGTAGGTTATAAACAGACAGACACACAGAAAGAGAGAGGTCTGTCATTTTCTGATCCTTCCAGGTGACAGAAAGGAGAAGTCTCAAACAGCTGAGGCCCTGGGGGAGATGAACCATTTTGCCTGAGAGCTTACAGCTGAAATCAGGAACAGAGCAGAACAGCTGAGTCTGATACAGAAGGCCCAGAAAGAAAGAAGAGAGGACTACAGGATCACTTAAACATGAAGCTTCAAGAGGCTGGGCCCATGGAGCTCAAGAAGAAGAGGAAGCCCAGAAGGACAGGAGAGACCAGGCAGAAACTGCCTGCCACCTTGCTTCAACATGTGACAGCTGCATTTAGTGAGATGACATCTCTTAGGGTACTATGAGTCAGACTTTTTATGGCATTTGGAACTCTAAGCTTTTACTCCAAATAAATACGCTTTACAAAAGCCAACCAATTTCTAGTACTTTGTATTAGTAACCCTTTGGTGGACTCAAACAGCTCCCATCATTCTACCCCAAGCATCTTCATGTGGCTAAAACCCATGGTCTATTTTTAGGCTTTATTTCACTTGTTTTTCAGCAGCATTTGACATGGTTACGAACTCCCTCTTCCTTGAAATACTTTTTTTACTTGGTTTAAAGGTTCTGCTCTTACCTCAACTGATAGCCCCTCTTGGAGAACCCCAGGTCTCAATCCTTAAACTTCCTCTCTTCTCAATTTATATTCACTCCCTTTATTATTTAATCTAATCTCACAGCTTTAAATTTTGTCCATATCTGATAGCTCCCAAATGTACATCTCTGATCCAAATTTTCATGAAGTCCAGACTCATCTAGTCAATGGTTTGCTCTGCTGCCTGTTCAAAAGACATCTCAAACTTAACATATCCCCAACTGATGTCCTAATCTCTCTTCCTAATCCTGATCTTCCCATAGTCTTTCCCCTATCTCATTGAATGGCAACTCCATTTTTCACCTTTGGCCAGTTGCTTAAGCCAAAAGCTGGAAGTCATCCTTGACTCCTCTCTTTCTCTCACAACCTAAATCAAATCCACAGCCAATCCTGTGGTGTCTCCATTCAGAAAACATCCAGAGTCCCACCATCTCTCACCAACTCCACTTTCTACTATCACTTCCCCTGTGTTTCAAGCCCTCATCATATCTTTATGAATCACAAGGTTCCACCTTGGCTACTCCTACTCTGTAATCTCAAAACAGCACCCATAGGACTTCTTTTAAAATGTAAGTCATCTCCTGTCACTCTTGTGTCCAAACTCCCCCACTGGCTCACCATCTTACCTGGAGCCTACACCAAAGTCCTTAGAGGGACCCATGAGGCTCTGCGTCCTTATGCTTTTTTGATGACTGCTCTGATCCTTATACTTTTCTGTCTCACTCACTCCCATACCAGGCATGTTCCAATCTCAAAATCTTTGCACCAGCAGTTCACTTTGGCCTAGAATAATCTTCGCTAGCTATCCCCATGTCCTGCTTCCTTACCTCCTCTTGCTCAAATGTTAACTTCTCTGTGATATCTGCTTTGATTGCCCTAAATGAAATTGTAACATTTCCTCTTTCCAGCTTCTCCTTGACCAGAGCACTCATCATCATCTGATATACATATATTTTACTTGTTTACTGACCATCTCCCTCTACTAGAAGGTAAAGTCCAAAATGTCAGGGATATTTGTCTATTTTGTCCACAGCTCTCTCCCCAGCACCTATAACTGTACCTACAATACATGGCAGATGCTTAATAAATTCTTACTGAATGGATGAACGACTATGTTTGCAAAGCTATATGGTTGAGATAAACTTTATTAGTAAGGACGTCTATAGTTCTTAATCTCAATTGATCCTCACAGCACCTGATAAATTAGTAGGTGTAGATCTCAGTCACAGTTTACAAAGGAGTAAAAGTGAAGTTGAGGAACATTAACTTGTTTTAAGCCCTTAGAAGAGATAAGAGGAAGAACTAGATTTCTTGCCTTTCTCAAATAGTTTGCCAAAGGGCATCAGTTTCCGGCAGGAGGCAATGACCCAGATTTGAGCCCTGTCGATTTGGGGTAAAGAGAGGCTTTGAGGATATGATAGGAATGAGCCTGAGGAAAAAAAAATGAATGATGAAAGAAGCCTGGGGCCCTTGTAATCCCAAAGAGTAGGGAGGTCCTGATGGAATTATTAACACAAGGTTGAGTTCTGTAGTCCCAGGGGCCACATCTTTCCAAAAACCCTAATGCCCAGAATTCCAGGAGATGCTAGCCAAACCAGGAGCATGGCCACACAGAAAGAAGCATGGTCCCCACAGCAAATTGAGTCCAGACACACTTATCAGGCATTTAAGAGAATCAAATTCTTATACTACTATAGCTCTTATCAGCTCTCTGAGAACTTTGACTCTTCCACCCCACCATTTTCATTCTCCTGTCCATATCAACCTGTTCCCACCATCCCATCTTGCTCCTTCAGTTTGCCTTTTCTCTAAGTCATTCCCAGCCCTACATGATGTCCCAGACAAAGACACAACATTCTAAAGACTGTATAGAATTCTGTTCTGTTTTTCTATTTTTCTTGCAAGAATTCATGAGCTTGGTTTTAGCTTTTTTCTCCTTAGAGAGTAAGATCTGGGAAAGAAGTTAAGCAAGCAAAGGAAAAGGAGGTAGGCTGTAAGCCCCCACATATTAATCATTAGGGAGAGTTAGTTACTTTCTCTGGGCCCTAGTTTTAAGTATCTGTTAAAATTTGAATGATAATATTTATCTCAAAGGGTCACTGCTTTATTGTTTAGCACAGTACTGTCAGAGTAAGATTTCAATAGATAGAAGCTTCTTGTTATGGTTGCTAATCATATATTTTAAAAACATAAAATGAGCCCTTGCCAGTACCAGATGCCATGCTAGGCACTGAGAAGATGAAAGTGAACATGACAGACATTGTCCCTGCTCTCACAGAACTTAGATTCTAGAATAAAAATTCACAAGGGCATGCCAGTGATTGGAAGAATTAAAGGGAGAGGAGGATGGGGAGATGTTTGCCATATGTAAATTATGGGCCTGAAATAAATCATCCTGAACTTTTTATCACATATCTGCTGACAAATCAGCTCTCTTTATTTTCTTCCTAAACTATACTTCCATTTCTGTTTATCTTACTTCGAGCTCTAATAAACCTTTTATCTTGTAGTCTAATTAGGGTTCTGTTGGTGTTTTTGTGGCTGTCTACACGAGATAAATGATGCAAAGCAGTGAGGAAATATCACTAGCTTTGGAGGCCTTTTCCTGACAGCTCTGTCTCAAGGGGGTTCCTCTCTGAAAATTTCCATGGATAATTCAAGAAGCTATACCAAAAGCACTAATAGCCTCCAAAGTTTGAAATAGGTCAGT
Organism: Dasypus novemcinctus; assembly: GCF_030445035.2. NCBI lineage: Eukaryota > Metazoa > Chordata > Mammalia > Cingulata > Dasypodidae > Dasypus > Dasypus novemcinctus. Next base: position 80,727,979 of record NC_080684.1, on the reverse strand, counting down.
AAAAAAAGAAAAAGAAAAAATTGCTATGTCTCTCATTGTACCAATGGAGAAATTAAAGCTGAAATGCCAATGACTCCTGAGAGATGGGCCACCAAGGAAGGATCTGAGGGAATGACTAGAAATTTGGCTGCTTTCTATACACCTGGTCACATCAATCCAAATGCCCAGAGGCACTAATGAAACACTCTTTCCAAAGGGTTGAAAATTCCAACACACCTGAGGACCAAATAACCCTATTAGAGAACCTAAATAACCACAAGGTCAAAATTCAAGGAAGATTCCAGACAGAAGGCAAAAACAACTATAATAAAAGACATATCCATGGAGTAATCTCCCCTATAGAGTTTAACAAGCAGGCAGGTTACTCATCCATACAAGAATAATCTATAAAGTGAGGTATGCTCACTTCTCCAAATCCTACAGAGAATATACCAAATTACATATGCATTATTAAATAGTTGAAGGGAGAAAAGGATGCCGTTAAATAATGAGAATGCCAAATGTTCCTAGGCACTGGAGCATTGCAATATCTGTTCTGAAGAATTAAATGTATCAAGCATTACCACCAAATGCTGTTATGCCAAAAGAAAATCTATGATGTTCTTCTAAAGCAGCGATCTAGTGGGAAAACTATCAAGAGTATACTCGGTCTTTTAAGAGAATTGCAAATACCTCTGATTCATGGTGACATACATATGATCCAACATGCTTATAAACATGTTCATGATCTGAGTTCAATACACTGAAAAAAATTCCATGTCCTGAAAAATTGCCAAGTAAATCCAAAAGGGAAGACCAAAAAATGTTTCTAGTCCAAGTAGTCTTAGAGTCTAATAAAGAGTTACAATTTGGATGCCAAGTTTTTAATAAATTAGGGTCCAATGCAAACCTATAATTAGAAGGCTATTATCCAGGATCATCTAAAAATTTCCATGATAAAACAATAAATTAGAATAAAATATCTATCTCCCCAAACTCACTGAAATAGAGCATTTTTTTCTTGAGTGCTATAAAGTTTAGTGGAGAATTGAACCTTCAAGTGAGCAATGGTGAGCAAAATATGTCATACCTGGAGTGCTCATAGGTTTAGCAATTGGACAGACCAGGGTCTGACTTACAGCCCCAACATTTAAAGTTCTTTCCCATAAAGTGGGCATAACAATATCTGTATCCTATGGTTGTCCTGCTTTCATCACTGCTCAAATTGGTGATACTACCATCACCAATGAAAAACAACTTGAAGGATGATGACAGCCTGATTCTACCTACCTTCCCTTCTGTCCACGCGCCACCATCTTGCTTTTCCAAATGTAACTCTAATAGGCAAGGAAAGTGCTTCTGTGACATACTGTAAGTACCTACTGGTCTTCACAGGTCTAGAATTTTGACAGGTAAATATATATTTTTATCCCTTAGATGCTATTCCTCATTTTGATAACAATCATTTTTGATACTTTTTCTCACATCTGTTGCCAGATCTTAGGATGGAAGGGATAATGTAAAACTCACATTTATAGCCATAGAATCCATGGCAACAGATCCAGGGGAATACCAGAGGTTTGAAAGACGAGACTAAGAAAAAGAAAGCACGCCTAGGAAGAACCATACTCTTTGATTGCAACTAGTCATTGTGATTGACCACGGGAAGGCTATCTCCCATTGTTTACTCAATATGACAGATAACCTGACTTATCATTGACAATAAAATTTACAAATTCATGGTCACCAACCTCACTTACCTGGGTCACATTGCTCTATAATGCTTCCATCTTTCCTTCTCCTGTTTCCTAAGCAGCTAGTCCATTCTTATCACATTCCTCCTGAAATCTCCTACCCTATCACTTTTCCCTATGCTTTCAATCGCCTACTTAACTAGGAAAACCACCAGCACCCAATGAGAACATCTTCATCTTGAGCCCTCACTATCTATAAACCTTCCTGCATGTGGACCTACTCACTCTGTGGTAGCTTGGAGTGAGGTACCTTAGAAACACGTGTTCTTAATCTTAATCTACTCCTTTGGCTGTGGACACATTGTAAATATGATCTTTTAATGAGTTTATTTCAGTTAAGGTGTAACCCACATAAATCAGGATGAGTCTTTTTTTTTTTAAAGATTTATTTATTTTTTATTTAATTTCCCCCTCTCCCCCGGTTGTCTGTTCTCTGTGTCTATTTGCTGCGTCTTGTTTCTTTGTCCGCTTCTGTTGTCCTCAGCGGCACAGGACGTGTGGGCGGCGCCATTCCTGGGCAGGCTGCACCCTCTTTTGCACTGGGCGGCTCTTCTTACAGGGCGCACTGCGCATGGGGCCCCCCCTACGCGGGGGACACCCCTGCATGGCAGACACCCCTGCGTGGCACGGCACTCCCTGCACATGGGCCAGCTCCACACGGGTCAAGGAGGCCCGGGGTTTGAACCGCGGACCTCCCATGTGGTAGACGGACGCCCTAACCACTGTGCCAAGTCCGTTTCCCCAAGGATGAGTCTTAATCCTCTAACTGGAGGCCATATAGAGAAGACAACAGAAAGAGAAGTCACAGGGAGCAGCCAGAAGCTGGAAGTCAACGGACCCTGGAAGAGAAAGGAGGAGATGCCACCATGTACATTGCCATGTCATGGAAAAGCCAAGGAACCCCAAAGATTACTGGCTAGCCAGTAGATAGAGACCCTGGGAATAAGCAGCAAGTCCCCAAACTTCTGAAAATATAAGTCAATAAATTTCCATAGTTAAGCCAACCCATTGCAGGGCACATGTTTTAGCAGCCAGGAAACTAAAACATACTTCCCTTCCTTTCTGCCCTAGCAAAGGGCTGTCCAACCCTCCTGTTCAAGACTAATCTCCCTGCTTGTGCCTTGGATCCCATCTTCTGCCTTTCTTCTCCTTAAGGTTCTGCCTCTGTCAAATATCTTTCTCTCCTTTCTTTAAAATTGCCCTATCTACTGGAGCTCTCCTTGTACCATATAAAAATGTTCCTTCTATACTTTTAAAAACAGACACACATACAAACAAATCAAATCCCTCCAGAGTCCTCCTGACCTTCACATTTCCTTCTAGCTCCTGTGATCTCTCTCCTTTTCACTGCTGAATAGAAAGAGAAATCTCTATTCAGTGACTTGACAACTACAGCTCACCATGACTGCACCTATCACTCAAAATACTTCCTCTCCTCTCCCCACCATTTCTTTGAATCCACTCTTGTTAAGGTCACCAAGTCATTCATTCTTCAAATAGATATTGAGTTCCTACTATGTGTCAGATGCTGATATAGGCACTTGGATTATATCAGTGAATAAAACAAAGATTCCTGCCCTCATGGAGCTTACATTTAGCAGAGGAGACAGACTAAAAATCAATAAATATGATTAAAAAACTAAACTATACCACATAAATGCTTCAGAAAAGAGAAAATGAAAAGCAGAATAAGGGAATGTGTGGGAGGAAGTAGGTAAGGTGTACTTTTCGATAGAATGGTCAGATTAGAGAAAGGCCCAAGAATGGGGGTGTCATAGCAGGAAGGCCAGTGACAATGACCTCCCTTATTGTCAAATACAATGGACAGTTCTGTCCTCCTCTTACCTATCCTCTCTCTGACCGGCGACTGCTTCCTCTTATTTAAAACTTTCTCTCACCTTAGCCTTGTTTATATCACTGTCATCTGTTTTACTTCACACCTCTCAGGACATGTCCCAATCTTTCAGATATTTGTCCTCCTCTGTTTGTTCCTGTGACAGTCATTAGGACTCCTCACATATTTTATTCCTCTTTATCCTGGATACACAGTAAAATCACCCTTCCCTACCCCTTTTGAGTGTAGACATGGCCATGTCACTTTAGCCAATGAAATATCATAAGAAGGAACATATGTCATTTTCAGGTTGAAGCTTCAAAGTCAGCATGTGATTTACCGCAACTTCTTTTCCCTGCCTGAAAAATGGAGACAATGACAGACCTATGTCATTAAGGGTCTGTGAGTTAATAGTCACCAAGTATTTTTAAGAGCTTGATATACAATGAATAATATGTATGCACTGATGTACACTGTAGTAATTCTTGTATTGGGGTTCTTATAGTGAGTAAATAAAATAATCCATGTCAAGCCCTTAGCTTAAGGCATATGGTACATGCACATGTGGTCTGGTTTCAAAGGCTGTGCTTTTACCATTCACTAGGTTTCTCTCAGTGATACTCCCCTATAGGAAATCAGAGAAACTTGTGTTAAGATGGAGATTCCATCATCTCATGCTGAACAGGAGTCCCTTACTCAACCTCATTGAACGCAGTAGCATGAGCAAGAAATGCACTTTTTCTTGCATTAAGGCAATGTGATTTTGGTTCGCTTGTTACTGCCATATAACCTAGTCAATTCTGACTGATACATCTTCCTAAATGTTGGTGTTATCCAGGAGACCATCCCCAGGTCTACGTTCCACTGATTCTCCCTGGGTGACCTTATCCAAGCACCTGACTGCAACTGCCACCAATATATTGATAACTAAAACACAGATCTCAACCCTCCTCTCTCCTGAGTGCCTTACTAGTATTTCTAACCATATACTGGATAGCTCTACTCAGTTATCATCCTAGCCCCTCAAACTCAGTAATTGTAAAAATAACTTTTTCCTCTCCCTTCAGTTTTTGTCTGAGTGAAAGTCATCCTTCTCCATCTAGACACCCAAGCCAAGGCAACTTAAGCTCCTCTCTTCTTCATTCATCCCCCATGTCTATGTCTAACCAGCTCAGACACAGTACTGTAGACTTCTTCTGTGTCTCTCTCATAGATGTCATTGTTCTAATCTCACTGCCTAAGGTCAGGCCTTCATAATATCCACTAAAATATACAGGTCTCCCTGCTTCATGCGGTCTCCCTCCAATTGATTCCCCACCCTACAGCAGAAGTTTCTTTCAAGAATGCAAATATGATCATTTCCCTTTCCTCCTTTAAATCTTAACCTAGCTCCTTCACCTCAGCTCTCCAGACAAAGCTGGATCTCTTCATCCTGGCCTCGCAGATGATTATCCAAGCTCTGCCAACCTTCCTAACCTCAGCCTTTTCCTTTTCCTTTTTCTTTAGACCCATTGAATTACTCGCAGTCTCTCAAAAGCAGATGCTAGCTGTTCAGTATTATTGTTTATAGCAGTAGCAGCAGCAATAATGGTAATGTTATTGCTCTTATCACACTACACTAGAATCTCAGGTTTATTTACTGAACTCTTTCAGTAGACTATAAACTTTTGGATGACAAGTCTTTAGTCTCATTCATCTTTGTACTGTCAGTGTCTAGTACAGCTCTTAAAACATAGAAGACCATCAGTTAGTGTTGGCTAAATGATTGAACGGCTGGCTGAAAAAATGAATTAATGAATACATATATACACACATACATAAAAGAGATAAAAGAATCTTAATAGTTTAAAGAAAAAACTTGTACTTCTTTCCTACACCAGATACAGAGATACACAGAAAGTGCAATTCAGAGCAGGCATTATTTCCATTTTCACCTTATTCTATTGCCTCATTCCTACAAGCTGCACTGCCAAAAGCATTCTGAGAGGGCTTATCAGCCAGAAGCAAGAAGTCATGACATTCCCAAATTTCCTTCTATGCCCTAGTTAAAAGACCTATAACTTAAATGGAAAAGCCAAAAGAAAAAATTTATATTGATTATAGAAATGGCAGTTATTATGGATGTCAAGACAGAACAAAGAAAATAGCAGAAGTCTAATCTGAAGAGTTCCCAAGTGAGATATAAAACCGGGGGTGGGAAATAAAGACCAAAAAAAAACCAGGGGGAAACTTGCAAAACAGGCTTTTTTTTTTAATCTTTAGATTTTTCCATCAATTTCCCATCTTCTTTCTTTTGCTTATTTCCCTTCTTTAGTTTACTGATTAAACTTTCAAAAATGTGGTTTTTATCCGTCATAAGTGACATTTATAGCAATGTAAGAGGGTAAATATCAAATGGATTATTTTCAGTCAAATAAACCTGCAAAAAATATTTTATGCATGTTTTGATTATAGAATATTTGACATGCAGAGCACAATGGCAAACCCAGCTTCAAAGAAAACAGAAAGGGAAGCAGATGTGGCTCAAGCAATTGGGCTTCCATCTACCATATGGCGGGTCCCAGGTTCAGTTCCCAGGGCCTCCTGGTAAAAGTGAGCTGGGTTGTATGGAGAGCTGATGCAACAAGATGACACAACAAAGGAGACACAGAGGGGAGAAAGTGAGAGACACAACAAACCAGGGAGCTAGGGTGGCTCAAGCGATTGAGGGCCTCTCTCCTAACTCGGAAAGTCCCTGGATCAGTTCCTGGCACCTCCTAAAGAGAAGTCAAGAAGAGAAGACAAGCAGACACAGAAGAATACACAGGGACTGGACACAGTGGGCACAAGGGGCAGGGGGAGAATAAATGAAATTTTAAAAAATAAATCTTTTTTAAAAAATAATAAAGAAAACAAAGAGTTTCAGGCTAAACTTGGTTCTAACCTGCAAGTATCAGCTCCTTTAAGAAATCTGCACCATGTCCCATATCTGTCAATGTATTGGTTAGAGGATTAATCTTGAGCTGCATCCCAATGAAATTTCGGCATGTTATCTTTAAAAGGATGGAAACAAATATTACTTAGGTAGTTACAACTAAAAACTTGGGTTATGTTTATCTCATTTTGCATTTCTCAAAATAAAGACATACAAAATGATACTATATATAAAAGCTGGTAGAGTTGCTATTCAGTCATGAACAATTTCAGAAAGAAAAAGGGCTCCATAATTTTTCATAATTCTTTTGTACTGCACAGCTGGAAAAGCATTAGGCAAATTATGTAGAGCAATTAGAGTATGATTTTCCAATATTCTATAAATTCACTGGACTAAATATCTTAACATTTCCTAAGTAGAAACATTTAAAATATAAGCTGCTTTTTCAATGAACAATTTTTCTACCCTATTTATGATTAATGTGATTTAAACTTCCCTGGTGAAGTTTTTCAGAATAACTTCCTCTGCTGTATTTTGACAATTTCTTTTCCAACAGATATTTGAGTCCTTAACAGAGTCAAGACCTCTTTATTTCTGCTTCGCCACTACCACTCCTAGTAACCTACATCTCAAATACAGCTCTCCTTGAACCCCCAGTCTTAGATGCTTCCTCACTATGTCCCTTGTGGATACTTCTATAATGAGATTAAAAATATAGTCTACTAAAATGCAAATTCCTTACCACATTCTAATAAGACCCTACTTGTCCTGTTCCCTTCCCAATTCTCCAGCTTCATTACACAAATTTTACTCAACACCTATTACGTGCCAGCCACTGTTCCAAACTTGAGGGGATGATATAGCAGAGAACAAAATAAACAGAAATTCCTCTTCTTATGGAACTTAAATTTTAATGAGGTTAGAGAGCTAATAAACAAAATAGACAAGTATATTATATATGATCTATTGAACAGATATAAATGCTATTAAGAGAAGTAGAGCAAGAGGCACATAATTTTAAACAAAGTAATAGGAAAGGCATCACCATTTGGGAAAGACTGGGAAAAGGTGAGCGGAAAAAAAACATAGGGGAGGAGCATTCTGGAAGGGGACTACAGTGAAGGCAAAGACCCTGAAGTGGGAACATTGCAAAGAACAGTCAAGCTGAAACCTGCAGGGGAGTTATAGATGATTTCCTAGAGGTGACAGGGATAAATCATGGAGGGCAGTGATACTCCATGATGAGGATGTTCACTTGAACTCAAAACATATGGGAAGACTTTCCAGGGCTTCAAGCAGAGGAGTGACATGGTCTGCTTGGGCTTTTAAAGGGGCATTCTATCTACTGCAGAGAGAATTGACTACTGGCTGGGTGGAAGGAGGCAGGGGGTTGGAATCAAGCTGACTAATTAGACAGCCATTGCAATAATCCAAACAAATGTATCAGTGGCTTAGATCAGAGCAGGAATAGCGGAGGTAGTGGTAAGTGGTTGAATTTGAGTCATAGTTTGTTTTTTTTTTATAGTAGAATATCAGTATGCTTTTTATTTCTTTTTTATTGACTTTGTAATAGTATTACATTAAAATATATATATATATATGAGGTCCCATTCAACCCCACCACCCCCACCCCACCTCTCCCCCCCCCCAGCAACACTCATTCCCATTATCATGACACATCCATTGCATTTGGTTAGTACATCTTTGGGCACCTCTGCACCTCATGGTCAATGGTCCACATCATGGCCCATACTCTCCCCCATTCCATCCAGTGGGCCCTGTGAGGATTTACAATGTCTGGTGATTGCCCCTGAAGCACCATCCAGGGCAGCTCCATGTCCCAAAGACGCCTCCACCTCTCATCTCTTCCTGCCTTTCCCCATACCCATCAGCCACCATGTCCACTTTTCCCAGTATAGACAACAGGATTTGGTGACCAGTTTGACCAACTGGGGTGAGATGAGAGCAAGAGGGATGTCTCCAAGGTATCTGCCTGAGCCTCTGTAAGGAGGAAATGGTTATTCATTGATGTAGGGAATGACAATGGGCAGAACATGTTTCTTTGAGATGTGTATCAAACTCTATTAGGTGACGTTGATTGGGCAGTATGATGGGTTTTGATATGTCAACTTGGCTAGACTATTAGGATGAAAGTGAGGGCAGTGGCCATTTTTTAACATACAGACACCTCCCAGTTACTCAATCAAACATTAATCTAGGTGTTTTTGCCTTGGTAGGCTCTTTCCTCCATAAAAAAAAATTATATTTTATGACTGTGTTCGTATAAAGACAAATATATTAATATTATAATTTAAAAGTTTCTTTGACTTAGAAGCTCATTTTTAGTTCTGATTTCCAAAGAAATTAAAACATTTTCATCAGCGCATGAAAATACTGTAGGCCCTTGGAACCATGCCTGCTCTACCTAATGGATATGCCATCCATGACCTGCCTATAAACTTTTCATGGGCAGGGACATTTTTTTCCCTAGGCTCATTGTCTGCTCATTGTTTTTTCTTTAGCAGGTACTGGGAACCAAATCCAGGATGCCCCATGTGGAAGGTAAGCACTTAACTGAATGAGCCGCATTCACTTCCCGGACTTATTTTTGTTAACCCTATACCTGGAAAACACTGTCCTATATCAGGCTCTCAATAAAATTGGTTGATTTTTACTGACAAATTCCTGAGTGAAAATAACATTTATATCAACTGTCAGATTCATGTATTTTTGTATTGGACATATGGGCTACTACACCATCACTACTACATGAATAATAGAACCAGAGACTTACCTTCTCCACATTATCAACCTCATACCTTGTACAAGGTTGTTCAGTAACATCTGGGCCCTTGAACTTCTGTATTCTTAGAAGAAGCTGACGTTGAGCATATACCAGGAGAGGTGTCACTTGCTCTGTGTACCTCTCACTAGACAGTAAAGAATACATTAAAAACCAAATATTAGTTTAAAATACATTTTTTCCAATACCATTACTTTTAATTGCCCCTTACAGAACTACTTACTGTGAAATTTCATTGAACTGAATGGCAAGAGATACTAGTGTTTCCCATTTTTCCACTTGATATAAAGATTCCAAAGACTTTAATATAAAGGCATGGATCCATTTCAAATCAACCACATTTATGTCATCCAAAGGATTCTCAAAATTAAAGCTAGAACCACCATTATCATTTTTAATATTTCCATAGCAACTTGGAACACTGAACTCTCCTTTATCTTCAATAATCTGCAAATAGCACATTGATAACAAATTTGTGTAATTTCAGATGTCACTACACATTTTTTTCCTGAAAACGACATTAAAGTGTAATATGGAAAAGAACTGAACATGAAAGAAAAATTTTAAGATGTATTTATTATGAAAATCAAACCTTGATTATTTAAGACTAACCAATTAGAACTTTCTGTGATGATGGAAATGTGCTATATTTTTGCATACGAGAATACAAAATAATATATATATATATATATTATCCTCCCCATATATATATACACACACAATATGGCTACTCTATTAGACAGCACAGATTGGTACTATACTTCTTGGTATACAGTCACTATCTACCTAAGTAAGAATATGAAAACACTAAGATCAAGTTTTGAGTAAAAACAGTTTTTAACATACACAAATAATTACAATTCCTAATACAATAATTACCTTAGTTGACTTTTAGAATAGTATGTCCAATTCTTTATTGCAAAGGTTAAACCTATAGAGGAGGAAATCTTGTAGGAGATCCTCTTTTTTGCCTAAATTGAAGAGTGACCATGTACCTATCATGTTCATTTCCAATAAGGCCCTGTTGCTTTTGTGTATATCCGCTGGGAATTCCTGAGGCAAAGCAAAAGCATTTAGATTCCCCTAAGGGCCAAGCCCAAAAGACTACTGAGTAACTTAAGCCCAGTTGCCCCCACCCCAGCTTCACTAGTACATCCTACTCCCTGTATCAGTCAGAGCTCACCAGAAAAGCAGAAACAGGAGATACGTATATTTAGAAATTTAAGAGATTTATTTTATTTTAAGGACTTGGTTCACACGATTGTGGGGGTTGACAAATTTGAAATGTGTAGGGCAGGCCAGCAGACTGCAAATTCCAGTAAGTTAATGTTTCAATATTTCATGAGAAATCTGTTGGGGGGCGGGGGGGGGGGGTGGAGAGGGGCAGAGTAGGTAGGGCGGGTTGGAAAATCAGAGAAAAGTTGATGTGGTAGTCTTCAGGCAGAATTTCTACTGGATTGGGACCCCAAACCAGTATGGACTAATCTTAACTAATCACATCTTCAAAGGCCCTATCTCCAAATAAGGTCACATTCAGTGGCCAGGGATTTAGTACCGAAACAACTCTTTTGGGGAGGATACAATTCAACCGTAACAGCCACTCACTAACCCATGCATAGGGGGTGGCAACTATCAACAAAATTGGAGAATAAACATCCCCACTAGCAAGATTTATCATCCTTGAAGTTGGAGGAGACCTTGGAAGTCATCTGGCTATGAAATGCAATGTGCATACCTGAAGTCACAGTTTAGATGTGGATAGCTCTGGTAATTGTTATCTATGTTATATACCTGGCACGTGATAAATGCTCAATAAAGGGTAGTTGCCATTTTATTGATGTTATAAACTCAATCCCTATAAACCCACTGACTCTACACTAAAAAATTTCCAGCAGCACAGACCTGCGTGAGAGGGTATCTCCATTTCCTTGGTCTCAGGTTTTCATGTGGATGGATTTCACACATAGAGGGACACCCATGGCCTTTACTCACTCCTCTTGGTGAGTATAGAAGAGGAAGCCAAACCTGTTACACTCAACCTTTCCTGGACAAATACTCTCTAAGAACCTGTCTGCCTGCAGGATCACATACCCTCCCGTTCTGAGTAAGCTTCCTGGGCCAGGCTTTATCCCTGAAGGGGTGATCTGCTATTAGTTAGTTCTGTTTATGGCTGGGGGTAACTTTGTTTCTCATGTGAAGTATAAGAAAGGCTGTGCTATTTCCTATATCCTCCTTTATAGATTTCATCAATAATTAAGCTAACATTATATCTCCAACTATCTTATTCGGTGCCATCTCTCAATTGATTCCAACTTCAGAAAGGGGGGGGGGGGGGGGAAGCATTGTCTATTGATCTAAATTCCTGCAATTTCTGAAAACACAGAGAAACAGGGAAAGACTGGCATTTGGAGATCAAAATAGCATAAAGATACTGAGGCTTCTGTTATAGCCAAGTTTTGAAGACTTAGTAAGTCTGGGCCATGTATAAAATCTTTTTTGATTAAAGAAAATTCTAAACACATACAAAAGTAGAGAAAATAATATAATGGAGCCCAATGTACCCAGGTTCAATAATTATCAACTCTTGACATTCATTTTGTTTCATCTAAACCCATACTCATTTCCCCATTATTTTGAAGTAAATCCTAGACATTATATTCATCAATCTGCAAATATTTGAGTATGTGTCTCTAAGAAGATAAGAACTCTTTTTACAATACTATACAATACTATAGTTTACAATACTATACAATACTATAATCCTGTCTTTCAGTTAGCATGAGCTGTGATCACAAATACCACATGATGGGTTAGTTTAAACAACAAGCATTTATTGGCTCACAGTTTTAAGGCCACAAGTCCAATAACAAGATTTTGGCAAGGTTTGCTTCTTTCAGAAGACTGTAGCATTCTGGTGCTGGCTGCCAGCAATCTTTGGGTTCCTTGGCTTTCCTATCACATGGATGTCCTCTCCTTTCTTTACTTCTTCAAGTTTTCTACTGACTTTTGGCTTCTGGCTTTTTATAAATCCACCAGTAATCTGGATTAAGACCCACCCCCATTCAGCCCATTCAGTTGGGCCACTCCTTAGCTAAAAATAACATCATGAAGAGGTCCTATTTACAATGGGTTCATACCCACAGGAACGTAGATTAAGAGTAAAAACATGTCTAAACTGGAGTATATAATTCAATCTACCATACTATCTAAGAAAAATATTTAACAAAAATTCCTAAAATCATGAATTGAATAATTACATTGAATAGACAATATTCACATTTCCCTGATTGTCATATAAATTTATTTTTTTAGAGTGAGTTAGATAAAGTGGGATCAAAATAATATCCAAACATTGTAGTTGGTTGTCTCTTAAATTTTTTTAATCTATAGGTTCTATCTCCTGTCTTTATTACAATTTTTTGTTGAGAAAACCAGGTTATTCATCTTACAGCAGCCTGGATTTTGCTGATTGCATCCCCATTCTTTCATTTAACTAGTTCTTCTCTCCACTGTATTTCCTGTGAATTGTTGGTTAGATCTAAACACTTGATATGATTCAGGATTGATATAATATTTTTCTAGCAGGAACCCTTCATTAGTGCTATTTGTCCACCTAGCAATTCATTTGGAATTGCAAAATCCTGATATTCTAATTCCAACAGCCTTTCTTCATTTATTACTGGCACACTTGTATAAAAAAAAATTTCCTTCATCAACAACTAGGTTACCCTCAGGTATAATTCATATGGTAAAGGTAATCAGCCTTTTCTGCAAAGAGTCCCATTTCCTTCGGTGAGAAATCTAGAGATCACAATCTGGGTGCTAGGAACTGCCGTTTCTTTTTGAGCCCTTTGATTTGCTTTGACACCTTTGTGAAAAAAAATTAACTGACTATATGAATAAGTCTATTTTTGGATTCTTTATTTGTTGAATTGATATATTTTTCTCTGTATTTCAATATCATAGTATCTTTATTACAATAGCTTTAATAAGCCTTGATATTAGGTAGCATGAATCTTCCAACTTTGCTTTTCTTTTTGAAATTGTTTTGACCACTTACATTTCTTTGTATTAGTCTATAAATTTTAAGGTCAATGATCAATTTCTACAGATAAAAAAAAAAAGCCTATTGGGATTTGCGTTGGGATTTCATTGAATCAATATAGCAAGTTGGGAATAATTTCTATCTTAATAATATTAAGTCTTCAAGTTTCTGAACATTTACTTAGGGCTTCTTTAATTTTTTCCATCAGTGTTTTATTATAGTTTTCAGTATAGAAATCTTGTATAACTTCCATTAGATATATCCATAGGTATTGGGTAGTTTGCTGATATTTTAAACGGTATTTTTAAAATCTAATTTTCTAATTTTCTTCTGCTAAAATATTGTTTTTGTATATTGACTTCATATCCCGCTAACTTACTAGTTCTACTAATTGCTTTGTAGTTTCCTTAGAATTCTCTAAATAAAATATCATGTTATTACTCAAATAAAAACAGCTTTGCTTCTACCTTTCAATCTGTGTACTTTTGTTTCTTTCTCTTGCCTTGTTACACTGGCTAGGACCTCTGGCATGATGCTGAATAAAAGTGGTATGAGCAGACATCTTTGCTTTATTGCCAATTTTGGGGGGAAGCACACAAGATTTCACCATTAAGAGTGAAGTTAGTTGTAGACACCTTTTATCTGGTTATGAAAGTTCTCTTCTATTCCTAGTTTGCTGAGAGGTTTTTTGTTGGTTTTTTTAAAATGTTTTTTATTTTTTTTAAAGATACTTAGATTACACAAAATGTTACACAAAAAAATATAAGGGATTCCCATATGCCCCACTTCCCACACCTCCCCACCCTTCCCCAAGTGTTTTTAACGTCAATGGAAATTGGATTTTGTAAATGCTTTTGCTGTACTTTTGAGATGATGACATAATTTTTCTCCTTTATCCTATTAGTAGGTGAATTGCCTTGATTGATTTTCAAATGTTAAAAGAATCTTATATTTGCAGGATAAACCCCAGTTGATCGTCATTTGCATAGATGCATACTTTAATATTGCATATACCTTTTGTAATTTTAATATTACTGGGATTGATTTGCTAGTATTTCATAAAGGATTTTTGTATCCATGTCCAAGAGGGATATTTGTCTATACTTTTCTGTTTTTGTTGATATCTCTATCAGGGTTAAGCTGACCTTATTTCTACAAATAAGTATGTAAGGTTAAGTATTTCTTCCTTATACATTTGCTAGAATTCTCCAGTGAAATAATCTGAATCTAGAATTTTCTTTATGTGGATGTTTTGATTATGAATTCAATTTCTTTATTATACTTAGAACTATTTATATTTTCTATTTCTTCTGTGTCAGGTTTGCTAAGTTGTGCTTTCTAATAAATTTGTCCATTTCATCTAAGTTGTCTAATTCACTAGTAAAAATTAATAATACTCTCTTGTCTTCCTTTTTATATCTGTAGTGATATATCTCTTTCTTTCATTGCTAGTGTTAGTACTTTGTATTTTTATCACTTTTGTTCTTTATCAGTGTTCCTAAGAGTATACCAATTTTAATTACCTTTTCAAAATATCAGTCTTTGACTATCCATTTGCTCTGTTTCCTTTTATATCTAATTGATTTCTCCTATGATTGCCTTCATTTCTTCCTATTATTTTCCTTCCTTTTGCTTACTTGGGATTTAATATGCTCTTCTTTGTCTAACTCTTGTAAATAGACACATATATCTTTTTTTTTCTACTAAGCTTTTAAAACTATAAATTTCCCTCTAAACACTGCTTTATTTGCATCTCAGAAATCTTGATATGTTACCAGTTTGAAATATTTTCTAATTACCCTTGTGTTTTCTTTTTGACCCACAGACTTATTTAGAAATGTGTTATTTAACTTCCAAATATTTGGAGATATTTCTTCCCATATTGTGATAATCTGTTTATAATTTAATTGTCAGAGAACAAACTCTTTAAGATTTCAGTCTTTTAAATTGTATTAAAACTTGTTTTTGACACAGCATATAACCCATCTTAATGAGCACACCATATGCACTTGAAAATAATATGTATTCTCCAGTTGCTGGGTGTACTATTCTATAAAGATCAATTACATTGATCTTGTTTAGTCTTTTATAGCCCTTATAATTTTTTATTGCCTAGTTATTCCAACAATTGATAGAATCTCAACCCACAATTGTGGATTTATATATTTTTCCCTTTAGTACTATGAGTTTTGTTTTATGTATTTTGAATGTGTTATTAGGTACATACACATTTATGATTGGTATGTCTTCCTGATCTGTTGAGCCTTTTCTCATTATGAAATGTCCCTCTTTATTTCTAGGAATACTCTTTGACTACCCTATATAATACTAATATAGCCTCACCAGCTTATGTTTATTGTTTTATGGTATCTCTCTTTCCATTTTTAAATTTTCAATCTGTTTCTTTATATTCAAAATTCTTTGCTTGCAGACAGAATATGTCTTCCTTTTTATCCAGCTAGACAATCTGCCTTTTAACTGGAGTGTTTAGTCCATTTATATATATATATATATATTTTTTTTTTTAAAGATTTATTTTTATTTATTTAATTCCCCTCCCCTCCCCCGGTTGTCTGTTTTCTGTGTCTTTTTGCTGCGTCTTGTTGTCTTGTTTCTTTGTCCGCTTCTGTTGTCGTCAGCGGCACAGGAAGTGTGGGCGGCGCCATTCCTCGGCAGGCTGCTCCCTCCTTCGCGCTGGGCGGCTCTCCTTATGGGTGCACTCCTTGCGCGTGGGGCTCCCCTACGCGGGGGACACCCCTGTGGGGCACGGCACTCCTTGCGCACATCAGCACTGCGCACGGGCCAGCTCCACACGGGTCAAGGAGGCCCGGGTCTTGAACCGCGGACCTCCCATGTGGTAGACGGACGCCCTAACCACTGGGCCAAAGTCCGTTTCCCAAGTCCATTTATATTTAATATAATTATTTATATCATTGGATTAGGTTTTACTATTGGAAATTTGTTATCTATTTGTCCTATATGTTTTTTGTTCTTCTGTTCCTTCTTTCCTTCCTTCTTTTCAATTACTTAGCATTTCCTCCATTTCAATGGCTTTTTAGCTATGTCTCTTTTTTTAGTAGTTATCCTAGAGATTACAAAATGTATCACTAACTTATCACATCCCACCTAAGTCAATATTGTGCCACTTCATATAAAGTGTAAAAACACAATGGTCTAAATCTATTTATACACCCTGTCTTTTATGCTATTGTTGTCATATATTTTACTTCTAGAAATGTTACAAACCCCAGAATACAATTTTAACACAAATATCCTAGTCTATATGTTTATGTATTCACAGATTTTCAATGTGTTTAGATTAGTTTATGGTTGCACTTTTAGATTTTATATCCATGCTTTAAACTACAATGTGGTTGATTTAAAATGGCTGCAAATTTTACTAGATCTGGAGTAATAGAATAGGGACTGAAAATCAGGAGACTAAACATCAACAGAAAAGCTATGTGATCTCTCTTCGGGACTGTTTCTCTGTCAAAAAGATTATTGTAAGGATTAAATGCCTTAAGGTTACTTTATTTAGAAAATGGAGCAAGATGGTTTGGAGGATAAAATGCATTGAGTTTACTTTATTTAGAAAACGGAGCTCAGTAAAAGTTACTCTCCCTTTAAGTTTAATTTTCGAGCTGATATTTTAATGAACATCAATGTATGTTATGTATTATAAACCAGATAATAACGAAATGCAAATTAAATACAAATCAAATAGGGACTTAAGAAAAAAATTAATTTCTACATATCCCAAGCTCCATGATTAAAAAAAAAGTGTTTTTAAATTAAATACAAAAAAAATAATTACCAAAATGCCCTTACCTTAACAGAGTTGTTATTTTGTAGTTCTATTAACATATCAATAAGTAATTCTGCTCCTAAATAGAATGGTAAAACAGTGATACAGAGGAAACCATCCTGGCTAACAGGAAATGATTTATAAAGATCCATTGCTTGTTGAAGAAGTATTTGTAGCTCTTGAGTAAAGTTCCAAAAGGCCCGACAGCAATTCTGAAGCAGAGTCCAATAGCCACCACGATGAGCAAGAACCTAAGGAAAAGGCATCATTCAAACAATTCCAAAGTTCCAAAAGTTACAGATCTCTGAACAACTTTATCCTTCTGCAAATATCGTGTCAATAATAAAAATAACATCATTTATTATGTGCCACTATGTGCTAGACACTGTGATGACATTTACATGCATCATCTCATTTAATTCTAACAATATTCCTACGAAGTAAGTATGGACTAGTATTATACCCAATTTACAGATGAGGAAATTGAAGCATGGAGGCAACTTCACAAGGTCATAAGTCTAAGTGGTGAGCTAGGATTTGCATACCAGCAGTCTGACTCCAAAGCTCCCATGCTCCAAATGCTGGGGTCACAGCAATGAGCAAGGAGACTGAGGTCTGCTCTCATGCTGCTTAAATTTTAGTAGGGAAGACAGATACTAGAAAACTAGATAAATTACATAATTTCAGGGAATAATAAATGCTGCACAGAAAAGTAAAGAGAAAACTGGGTCAGAACCTGACAGGGGTGAGAGGATGTGTTCTCTTAAAAGTGGGCGGTCAGCAATGAAGTCTTCTCTGAGGAGGTGACATTTGAGCAGAGACCTTAATGACAAGTTGAGCAAGTCATGGGAAGGTTGAGAGTAAGTCATGGGAAGGAGACCATTTGAGACTGCTGAGGCAGCAAGTGAAAATGATGAACGGTAAAACTGAAGATTGAGAAATGAGCAGGCTTAGTGCTTTCAAGATCACAGAGGTGGGAATAGTTGGGGGACAGCAAGAGGAAGAGAGGCTAAATTCAGAGAGGTGAGCAGGGTGCAGCTCCCCAGGGCCCTGAAGCCAGTGGAAGGGGTAAGGTGCAAAAGCTCATGGTCAAGGAGACCGATGAGGGTTTAGTTTACTTTTTTTATAACCTCTCTGTCCAGTCCATGGAGAAGATAGGACCTTAACTGTTTCTTTCTTGGCTATAAAGGATAGATGCAACTATTTCTCCTCATCTCTTGAGTGACTTGAAGCTTACGCCCATCCTGCCATGACAAAAAGGAAACTTAATTTCTTAGTAGCTAATGACTTCAATTCTGAGTGTAATAGGCTGTCAAGCATTGTAAAACATGAAAATGAGAGAAAAAGCATTTTGGGGAAGATACCTGCTTGTGGAAGCAGAAGATTGGGAGTGGGGTGGGTCCTTGGAGCAGGGCCTTGCTGTGGCCTAGAAAGACCTTGCCCTGTGCTAGAGGAAGGGAGTGGTTTATGGTTCCCAGAACAATCTGTAGGACAAGACCTCACAGAGGATCCATCGGCGTCATCAGAGTACAGCAAATCCCAAATGGTCAGGAAAGCAACAGAGAGATGTTTAAACAATAACAGAGGCTGGTGGATAGAGACAGAAGCCACCTCAGCTCTGAATGGATAGAAGAGGGACAACAAAAGGAGCTTACCTTCTCTCCTGATACCTTGACACTGCGTAAGACCTCTGTATGAGGCAGATGAACCTAAAAATGCCTGAGGCTAAACCAGCAAGATAAGATCTCAGAGTTAAAACTAAAATTATATATAGTGATTAAATAAATGCAATATGTTATGCATGCCTGGGTTCATTGACTGAGATTTATGTCCACTTTACATGAGCAAATAAGAAAGCCACCTTACCATTGCTCTCCTACAATATAAAAAGATTTTTGTAAAATGTTCCAATAGACCCAAATGAGGTATTCGATCCTTTTCTTTAGCACTAAGACCTGACTGAGAGTCTGAGTCATAAACTGTATTTGTCTTGAAACCTTCTTCATTCATTTTGGAATTACTAAATGCCAAAAACTCTTCAGCATCTGCAACACAAAAATAAGATGTAATATTACTAAAAACAGAAAATTAAATTCCAGAAAAAACAGTAAGTGATATGTCAAATGAATAGGTCAGATAAAAAAATGCTACATAAATTGGAGAATGGGCAGGATTATCACAGACTTAATGAGCCAGGGAAAGCTCTAGAGAAGGAGGCACTTACATTTAGGTCTTAAAGGATGGACTGGACTGGACTATTGGGGGATTGCCAAAATACAGAATAGGCTGGGTGACTCTATTTTTGTTGTTACTGTTACTGTTTAGGGCTTTTTGTTTTGTTATTTTTGTTGTTGTTGTTCTCCTTTATTATTGGTGTGAGTCTTTTTGTACCTACTTGCATTAGTATGTTTGAAAGAATTTGTTCTGACTCTCTTCCACTTATCTTGAGCCACTGGAATTCTATGAATATTTAACAAAAGAACATTATATTTGCTCAATGACCAAATTGGTTCAGGTCAGAAAACAACATAGATATTTCCATGGAACCATAAAAATATAGAAAAATATTTAAAAGAATAGACAAGAATTTCCTACAAAATATCACACTCAATTGAATTTCTGGGTCTTTGGAAAATGGTGCAGATAACTCTTTGTGTCTGTGATATGTACCCGTGTGTGTGTGTTGTGTTTGTGAATTAAAAGGCAGAGGCAATTTAATAACATATTAACATATATATGTTACCTGATGGTAAGTTGGCCTTCCTTTTTTCAGCTGCATGAAGGAAATCAAGCATTGCCTTATAATTTTCCACAGTTAACTTTCCTGTTGGTAATACTGTTCCTGAATTATACAGTGAGAATATATTAGGATCAAGTGATCGGAAACTGCAAGGAGAAAAAAAAAACACATTTAAAAAAACAACATACACAAAATTGAATTAAACCTGTCAAATACAATCTGGTTTTATTTTTAAAATATTTATGAGTTAACGCTCTCAAATTTTGAATCAAAGTAGTTGACCACCAAAATCAAATATCTTCCCACTGATGTTTAAAATTATATTAATACAATGTAACTGAACTCTTAGGGATTTTAGCATCAATATCTATTTCCTTGAAAATGGGAATGAAAAACCTATACCCACTCAATGATCTCTGAAGCAGTAATTCAAGCTAAAACCACCTGATTTAAACACAACTCAATGAAGATGCCTAGCAAATGGAGCAAATGCATCTATGATCATTGTTATTTCCTTTTTAAAGTAAGGCCTAAGCAGTAAGCTTTCTTCTTTGTCTCAGCTAGAAAACCCTCTGCATTAGTCAGTCAAAGGGGTGCTGATGCAAAATGCCAGAAATTGGTTGGTTTTTATAAAGGGTGTTTATTTGGGTAGGAGCTTACAGATACCAGGCCATAAAGCATAAGTTACTTCCCTCACCAAAGTCTATTTGGAGCAAGATGGCTGCCGATGTCTGTGAGGGTTCAGGTTTCCTGGATTCCTATGTTCCTGGGGCTTGCTTTTCTCTGGCTTCAAGGTTCCTTCCTTCCTGGGGCTGGCTTCGCTTTCCTCTGCGTGCTGACTTCCCAGGGCTCCAATTTAAGACTTCAGCATCAAACTCCAAATTCAAAACTCCAACATAAAAGCCCCCAACTCTGTTCTTTATCTTGCCTTTTATCTGTGAGTCAGCACCCACCAAGGGGTAGGGACTGGGTCGGGACTCAACACCCTAATCATAACTCAATCATGCCCAGGTACAGATTAAATTACAAGCATAATCCAATATTTCTTTTTGGAATTCATCAATTATATCGAACTGCTACACCCTCCATCCCAGGAACAAAGAAGACTCTATGTGTACTTTGCTTTCTACCACTAACTATAATTATCTGTGAACGTTTCTGATCTACTCTACCAGACTATAATTTGTAGACCCTGTTCATCTTTGTATGCCTTTTGTGGGTTGAACTGTGTCCTCCATAAGACATGTTGTAGGTACATGTGACAGTGACCCTACTTGGAAATAGGGACTTTGTAAATGTAATCAAGTTAAGATGAGGTCATGGTGGATTAGGGCCAATATGACTGGTGTCCTTATAAGAAGAGGGAAGTTTGGACACACAGAGACACGTGGAAGAAATGCCATGGGACTGCAGAGACAGAGATCAGGGTGAGGCAGCTATAGGCCAAGATTATGCCAAGGACTGCAACAACCACCTTAAATTAGAAGAGGCAAGGAAAGATTCTTCCCTGCAGACTACAGATGTAACATGACCCTGGCACCTTGATTTTGGACTTTTAGCCTCTAGTACTATGAAAGAATGCATTGCAAATGTTTTAAGCTGCCTAGTTTGTGGTACTTTGTTACTCAGGAAACTAATACGAAGCTCAGTGCCTTGCATCCAATAGACACAAATGGTTTTCAAGGGATGGCTCTATCTCTTAATGGTTATATAGTACTCCATGTTATGTATTTATTTCCAATTAGTTTTTACCTCCCATAGCACTTAGCCTAAAGATACTAAATAAGAGCTCAAAAATGTCTATTGAATTAATAATAGAGTGCACATTGTATGAGAAATACAAACTTTGTCTATAGAGAATATACTTCTTAAGAAACAGAATTTTGCCTAATGACTTGAATATCTACAATTATTATACAATTTCTATCAAATTTCTCTTGGCATTAAAACTTTACCCTTGCGCTGCAAGCTATATTAATAAACATTTTAAGATATATGCAAATTAGTACCTCCTAAGTGTTTATCTACTTGATTGGGGAAAATCCCAAGATAAGAAATTAGGAAATACAGCAACAGCCAGTATAAAGATAAAGGGACCCTATAAACCTCTTTTAGGTTATTATCAACATGAGAGCCTTGCACATAGAAAAACAATCCATGTTCATGGAACTAAAACAGTTTTAGTCGATGATAATATACTTTACCTGACCATTGCCTGTGAAGTGTTCACTTTCATCTTTGTGCGCTCCCTTAACTTTATTAGAAGCAGGTTGAAATGTGCGCTTGCCAGATACAGGTTCATCTGAGATCGCCAGGGCATCTCCTCAAGAAATATTTGATGGAACCTCTTTCTTTTGACATGACTGAATATTAGAGGGTTAACGTTTTCCACCAGGAACCTAAATGCTGTCTTTCTAACATCGGCCCTCTTATTTCTGCCAAAGGAGAAAGAAATTTTGAAATTAGACTAACTTCCACCTTTTAGTAAAGAAGAATGATTCCAATTTTTAAAAAATACATCCAGAAAGCACTTGTCCACCCTTATGAAAATCATCCTGGCTTATTTATCATGTCCCTTCATATCCTTAGTGCTAAAAATATGAAATGGGGAAGTAAATATGGCACAAAGAAAGGCTCTAGGGACAGAAACTATGCATTACCTTCAATTTTATGTGATTTCTGTTTCCTAAGCTCAAACCAGAGTTTTCTGTCCCATAATCAAAAGCCACTGAGATTAGACAACTAACTTATGGCATAATGTTCACATTCGTCAACTAATCTCAATATTAAATAAGAAAATCATTTCTCTGTATTATTTCTCAAGGAACAAAATAAGGCAACAAATTTTTTTCTAATAGTAGATAGACTATAGAGGAAATAAAACATTAGTTAGTCAACTATAGATTAAGTAAAATTATTTCATTAATATTCAATATGACTTGGAAAAAATCCGTTTTTAAATTTTAACTAATAATTCCGATTTTTTAAGTATAACATACACTCAATTCAAAAGAATTCATTCCTACCAAATCTCAAAGAAGTTCAATTATTTATATAACTACATAGTTACTTGTATATATTTACTTCATTTCTTCAATACAGTTTGTTACATTTTTTTTTTTATTGTTGACATTGCTGCCCCATTGGTCAATACCATTCTAACTAGTTCATACTAGAGGAGAAAAAAATAGATCTCGGTTGGTAAATTAAAGTACCTCATTCACTTCTGTATTACTATGTCTAAAAAATGAACTCACATACACATACATATATAATAAAGAGAAAGAAAAGCAGGAAGGAAGTACAGAAGAAAGGAAGAGAGAGACATTTTTGCATCAAAGGAGTGGACATTTTCAGGAAGAAAGGAAGGAAGCAAGTTTGAATTGTGTCCCATACATTTTGACATGTAGTGTTTACATTATCACTCAGTCCTAAATATTTCATAGTTTGTTAATGATTTCCTTTTCAATCCAAGATTTTGAGGGCTTTTTGTTGTTGCTTGGGTGTTTGGGAATTTGGATTTCCAGCAAATGGGATTTTTGAAATAATGATATCTTAGAAATTAAAAATATGATTTTTAAAATAAAAATCAATCTTGTCCCTGCATAAGGAAGCCAAATCTCCTCAAAAGGCCAAGAAGAATTTGAAAGGGTTAGCTGCTTCTTCCCAGTCATTGAAGCAGAGATAGTTGAGGAAATCAGCAAAAGGAGAGGCTTCTTCCAGGTATCTTTGCAAAGTAATGACAGACTCCAGGTAGCTTGAAAGGGAGCTACTAGCCAACCCGCAGAGGGTAGAGAACGCTTCCCTGTCTACTACCTGAGCAGTTTCTAACACTTAGGGTACTCCAACAATCAGATCTGTCTCTCTACAAGCAACAGATCTGAGAGACCCAGCAGTCAGAGAGGAAGCTCGGGAAGAAACATCAGTATGCATGCTCTGTGATACGGAACCACTAGAAGAAGCAGATGGAAACCTGCATCAGACAAATATTAAGAAGTTCCAAAACTAACTTCGGTGTATTCTAGGCTCAAGGAAATCAGTTAATACATTAAGGTTAAGGGAACCAAGATTCTTACTATTAGGGAAAGGAGTACAAAATCTGGAAAGGGAAAATACTGAAAGTTACCATATGGTGTTGAACTGAAATCAGAGGAATCAGTCTCAATTTATAGTTCCAGATAGATAGAGATTTATACAGCCTTATTTCTACAGATATTTACATAAAATATTTAAATAGATGTCAGGAAAACAGACAGATATAAAAAGATAGGATAGACATATATATTTATTTGGATTATATTTCTGCTGAAAGAGTCTAGAACCAAAGACACATCAATAGCCCATAGATCTTAAACTCTAACTATCACTTTTCACTAAAAGGAACCAACTGATTCCAGGGATGGGACAGGGAAAGTATAAGGGCAACATCTTGTGGTAAGTAAGAAGGAGCTTAAAAAAAAATGATGGAGTCAGCATGACATTGCAGTGATGGATACAGGTCACTATACATTTTGTCAAAACCAATAAAATTGTATGGGGCAGAGTGTAAGCTATAATGTAAACTATATCCCATGGTTAGCAGCAATGCTTCAATATGTGTTCATCAACTGTAACAAATGTACCACACTAATGAAGGATGTTGTTAATGTCAGAAAATGTGGGGGGCAGCAGTGAGGCATATGAGAGTTCCCTATATTTTTGATGTAACATTTATGTAATCCAAGGTTTCTTGGAAAATAAAAAATACATATTTTTAAAAAAGACATAGGAGCCAGGTTGAAAGAGCTCCTGTTGGCCAAATCTGGAATCAAACAAATGATCATTATAATTTGATAAAGGATATTCACAAAAAAACCTTACACAAATATCTTTCTTAATGATAAAAGGTTGAAAGCTTGAAAGCTTTCCCTCTGAAATGGCAATTAAGCAAAAACGCCCACTAACATCACTTCTTTTCAATATTATATTGATGGTCATAGACAAGAAAAAGGAAATAAAATGTATAAGCATTGGAAAGGAAGAATTAAGTTGGTAATTAATCACAGTCTGATTTTATGTTTATAAAACTCAATATAAACCACAGATAAAGTGTAATAAATAATCAACGAATTTTATTAAGCTCACTGACTACAGGGTCAATATAAAAATGCAAGTCCATTTCTACATGCCGTAATAAACAAACAACTAAAATGAAAGACTAAAAAGATACTATTTCCACTAGCTTCAAAAAAATCAAATCAAATACCTAACAATGAACCTAACAAACAAAAGACCTATTCAAAGAAAATAGCAATTATTATAAGGATAATTTTTTAATGTATAGAATTAAATGAGAATAAAAACACTACCATATATAAAAATTGTAAGTTGCAGCTAAACTAGTGACTAGAAGAAAACTTATAGCCATAAATGTTCATGTTTGCTGGATTTAGAACAATCACAATCAAACACTAAGCAAGTTCCTTGTATTTTTTAATTATCATGTAATTTCTATTTTGGTTCTATTAATTATTTCTAAATCTCTAATATTTTAATGTAGTAGATCTCTTTTATCTTTTTAAAAATTAATTTCTATCTTAATTCCATTGTCATAAGAAAACGTAGTGTGTATGATTCCAATTCTTTGAAATTTCTTGAGACTCGCTTTATAAGCTAGTCCAAAGAACACATAAATATTCTATGTGTGCATAAAAACAATAGATAATCTCCAGTTTTGGCTATTCTTGACCTTTTCTCTCATAGATTTAGAATAATCTTGCCAATTTCCACCAAAAATAAATTCCAAAATTAAATGAGGTCAGCATTCTACTTTTAAAGGTTAGAAAAAGAACAAATTAAGTAACCCAAAAAAAGAAAGTATACAATAGAAATAAAAACATATGCCCATGCAAAAACTGGCACATAAATAGTCATAGCAATGTTATTCATAATAACTAAAAAGTATAAACAACCCAAATGTCCATCAACTGATGAAGAGATAAATAAAGCATGGTATATCCATATAAAGGAACATAATCCAGCAATAAAGAATATGAAGTACTGACACATATAACAGCATGGATGAACCTAGAAAACATTATGCTGAGTAAAAGAAGCCAGTCACAAAAGCCCAAATATTTTATGATTACATTTATATGAAATGTCCAGAACAGGCCAATCTATAGAGACAGAAAGAAGACTGGTGGTTGCTTAGGGGTAGGAGGGATGGAGAAGAGGTAGTAAAGGGAGTGATAGTTACAGGGTGCAGGATTTCTTTTAGGGCTAATGAAAATGTTCTAAAATTGACAGTGGTGATAGTAGCACAACTCTGTAAAAATACTAAAAATCATTTAATTGTACACTTTAATTGAGTGAATTTTATGGTATATGAAGTATATCTCAATAAGGCTGTTTTTTTTTTTAAGAAAGAAGGTAGGAGGTAATAAATTAGAAAGTAGAATAACGAAAAAGAAACAAACACAAAAGTATCAATGAAGATGAAAGTTAGTTCTTTGAAAAGACTAAAACAATTTTTAAAATAGACAATCCCTGGAAAGACAAATTACAAAATGAGAGAAAACAAAAATTAATAAAATTAGGAATAAAAAAGGATATAACTATAAATATATCAGAAATTAGAAATATAATATGATAGTATAATTTTTTATGGATAAATTCGAAAAGCTATGAAAATTTTATAAACTTCCCAAAAGAAAACAAAACAGAATGAAAGAAACCTTAAAGGCCAAGCTCCCTTATGGACATAGGTGTAAAAAAAAATCTAAATAAATTATTTGCAAACAAAATGAGATGCTCTATTTTTAAAAATATGCATCTAAGTTGGATTTATCCCAAAATAAACAGGTAACAAAAGACAACATGTAGAGTGTATGAATTATAAATGTGTACACATAAAAATAGAAGCTAAATATTTTACCATTATAAACAGGTTAAATTTCATGCACGAGAACACTGGGTACTTCAATAATTAAAACTAATTTACCAATTTGGTCTGATAACCACCTTATCTAAACTACTGACCCCTCCCTCCAGGCAAATTACTCTAGAGAACATCATCTTGTTCATTTATTTCATAAAATTTATCACTAATTTTAAACGATCTTGTTTATTTGTGGGTTTACTTGTTTACTGTGCTCCCTTTCAGAGTGTGTAATCTCCTTAATGGCAGGGATCTTCTCTGTTTAGTCCACCAGTGTATGGTCTACCTAATTCTCTAAATAGTGCTAAAGACATAGTAACCCTCAAGGAAACATTTATTAGTTAATTAATCCATACCTTTCCTGTTCCACCAACTCAGAAATAGATGGATTTTTGGAAAAAAATTCTCTCAGAGTTTCCTTTCTTTTTTTCTTTTTTGGTACCATTTCTGAACTCTTAATAGGGAAGATAACAACAATGTTACAAACTAAATTTAAATTTTGAACACAATACTATAAGTTACTCACTCTGTAAGGCTTATTTTCTAACAGTGAAACAGCGTTTCTTTGTATGTCCAATTCAAATTACTATCAAAATTAACAGAAGTGCTGCTACAGAAAAAAATTAATTATAAAAACATCTATATGATAACTTAAGAATTATGATGAAAAAGAATAATTATTAAAATTAAAAAGAATAATTAAAATTATGCTTTTTAAATTTCCTTCGGTTTCATACTATAGTGAATTAAAGTGCTGTGAAATCATTTCTAGATACATAAATATCTTAATTTTACTGACTTAAAATTCACATGGAACTTACTCTTGCAATCTCCAGCACTACGGCTTTGAACTTCTTCAAAGGTTTGTTGTGCTTTTTACCTGAAGCATTGTCCTTATATTTTATTTTTTTTACTCCAAGCAGGGTCTCATTCCTCCTAATATAAAAATAAAAAGTCAGTGAAAAAGATCTGCAAAAATTTGCAAAACTACCCCAAAGCAATAGAGTTTTAATGAGTGTCATAACCAAAATGGTGCGAGATATCCAAAATCCCTTGTTTCCCATGCTTAAATTAGACTGTGCTCTCTCTGCTCATCAAAGAATAGCATGCCTCTCAAAAGAGTAAAATGTAAATTATACCATAACTTGGGATGAGAGCTAATGCTAAAAGGAGGACCTAAAGGCACAATGTGGAAGGAAAAAAACTGGACTGGCAATAAAGCAACCTGGACATTTCCCTTTCTAACTGAGAAGACCACTACATGAGAGTAATCCTAGACCAGTTACCTTAGTTCGAACAGCTTTAAGTCTCTTTAGTTTCAGCATGTGCAAACTCCCAGCTCCTGGATGACCTAGGAGCTGAGCATCTTAGATGCCTGGAAAACTCTCTCCCTCCACCTATTCACCAGCAGGGGTTCTTTTTTTTTTTTTTTTTAATATTTTTAAATTTATTTTAAAAAGATACATAGAATACATAAAATGTTATGTTAAAAAAACATAGGGGTTTTTCATATGCCCCAACTCCCCCACCTCCCACTACTTCCACATTAACAATTTCTTTCATTAGTGTGGTACATTCACTACAACTGATGAACACATTTTGGAACATTGCCACACAGCATGGATTATAGTTTACATTGTAGTTTATGCTCTCTTCCACTCCATTCGGTAGGTTGTGGCAGGATACGTAATGTCCTGTATCTGTCTTTGCGATGTCATTCAGGACAATTCCAAGTCCCAAAAATACCCCCATATTACATCTTTTTTTCCCTTTCCCTGCCCTCAGCAACTCCAGTGGCCACTGTCTCCACATTAATGATATAATTTCTTCCATTGTTAGAATCACAATAAATCTAGAGTAGAATGCCAGTAAATCCACTCTAGTCCATATTTTATTCCCCAATCCTGAGGATTCTGGGATGGTGATGCCCACTCTACCTCTAATTGAGAGGGGGCTTCGATCCCATATGACTGATGGATGGGATTCTCTTACTTGCAGTTGTAGACTCTCTCAGTTCCTTGGTGTGGTGGTTGTCCATCCTCACATTCTCGTTAGCTGTCCCACGTGAGTCCAATGAACTGGAGAGTAGGTGCTGCAACTCCTCTGAGGCTCAGGGTCCAGCTGGCACATGGACAGCCCAAAGATTCAAGTCTTTTGGACATAGACCTACCAACTCCAGCAACAACTATAGGTTCAATAAAAGGGGCAGAAGAGGCATGTGTAGAGAAGTCACATCTGAGTCCAACTCTCACACTCAGGAGCACAAACTCCAAAGTAGGGCTCATTGGCAAGGCACCAAAATCCAGACCTTTCTGCCATGATCACAGGACCTGGGTTTCTCCATAGCCCTCAGGAGCCCCACTATTTGGGGTAGTATCTACTTTGGCTGTCAATGAGATCCTGCTGAGATGTGCATAAGCATTACCTCTCTGATGACCTCCCAACTCATTTTGAAGTCTCTTAGCCATATAAATTCATTTGTCTTTACCATTTCCCCCTTTTATTCAAGGTCTTTTCCCAGTTGCATCACCAGCCAGTGCTTGGTAGTTATCCCTCGGTGCCAGGGAGGCTCACCCTGGGAATCATTTCCCATGCTGGTGAAAGTTAAAGCATTTATATGCTGAGTTTGGCTTAGAGAGTGGCCACATTTGAGCAAATTTGAGGCTCTCAGGAGACAACTCTTAGGCACTCTGCAACACTAGGCTAAGTTAAAATTTCAAGCGCCAAAGGCCTATAAGCTAAGTCATCAGTATCAAGGGCCCATCAATGGGCCATCCTGCAGAAGTTCTTAATCTTGTTTTTCTTAACTGCCATGGGCCCCTGTGGTAGTAATACAGCCCCTTCTCCAAATACTATAAAGTCTCTCATCCCTCTATTGATAGTTACCACTTATTATTCCTGAAATTTATATTTCTTTGGGTAAGCATTTGCCAGGTACAATAAAACTTGGCTCCAATATGATAAGTGGGATCCCAAAACTTAAATTGCATGAAATTCAGAGTCAAATAATTGCAAGGTTCATGAAATGACTGTGTGAATCTGGATAGCTAGTTGCAGGAATTGGGAAGCATGTTCCAGAGCCACCTCAATCCCAGTGGCAGCTTGCCTCTTGCTTCAGTTTTGATGGAGATGATGGTGGATCCTGTGGTTGGTTGGAATTCCAGCCTAGGCAGCAATTCCAAGAATCTCCCAGTTATTTGGCATTCATTTTGGCAAATGTTTTATGTGACCAGTGACCACTTGGGGATCCATCTTCCACTCTTGCTTCCTGAGACTGATTTCCTTTGGCTTTCCAACCAGCTTTGTCTCTCTTCTTCATCCTCCCTCTCCTACTCCTCACAAAACCAAAACTTTGACCTGTCCCAATTTGAGAATGGGGCTGAATGTATTGTTGAAGATAATAATTGATAATGTATTTGATTTGTCATTGACAAAGGGCACATTTTCCGTTTTTCTTTATATTGTTATCCATTCCTTTATTTTCAACAGTTGCATCATTTTGTTTTAGGTGTCTCTCTGGTAAACCATATTTAATTGAATTTTTAAAATCTAGTCTGAGTTTAATCCATTTATATTTACTGCGATTACTAAAATATTTGGATTTACTTCTACCAAATTTAGTGTTCTTTATTTTCCATATCCCTTTTTCTCCTTCTTGCCTTCTTTCCAGTTGATAAACTTTTGTTGACTTATTTTATTTCCACACTGACTCAAAGAAGTCAAACATTCTATACCTACTATCAAATTTTAGTAGTGATTCACATATTTTGACCATGCCTGCTTAATTTAAATTTTTTCTAACAATGGTTAAATTAATCAGTATCTCTACCCTTTTATGGCAGGATGAATACTGTTGTAATTCCTCTGGCTGCTCTTTTTTTCTTCTATATGAGTATTTATTCCAAAGTGTTTTCTTTTTTATGTTTACAACAGGAAAGTGTGGACTCCTGTGTCAGAAGTCAATAATTTAGAATTTTCCATTCCAGACAATTTTAAGGTTTACTGTAAAGCACATCTCCTCTGTTTCCAGGCACATTATCTCTACCTATTTAGATATAACTATACCTATACTTCAAGGCTCACTGCTTAACCCTCAGATTGAGATTTATACTCCAATTCACCAGGTACTTGCTTAGTATATTCCTCAGACAGGAAACATAGGTAGTATACTCTCTGAGGTCTTACATGTCTGAAAAATACTTTTCTTTTTTTCACTGAAATAATCTTGTCAGTGTATAAGATTCTTAGATCCTATTTCTTTTCATTAAATAGTCTGCAGGTAATCTCTACTTTCTTCTAGCTTCTAAGGCAGGAGACAATTTCCAGTGCTAATCTGATTCTCTTGTTTTTAAGAGACTTTTTTGCCTGATAGCTTGTAAAAATTTCTCTTTATACTTGGATTTAACAAATTTTTCCAGGATCTATCTAGGTTTATGTCTTCTTTCATTAATTTAATCAGTTCTTTTAATGAGGAAGGGTCAAATACTCAGTTCAGGAATTTTCCTCTATATTTCTTGAATCACTTTTCCTTCAGTATTTCCTTCTTCTGGAATTCCCATTTGTTGTGTATTATTTCTACTGGATTTGTTGTCCAAATCTTTTGTCTTTACTCTCTATGCTACATGATATTTCTTCCACCTTATCTTTCATACCACAATTATGTTACTCAGCAGCGACCATGCTCTTTTTCAGTTTATCAGTTGAATATATATAGAAATAGTTTCTTCGTTCCCCAAAATTTCTTCAGTTTAATAAAAGTTCATTTAATAAACTTTTCTTATTTAGTAATAGAAGCTTCTAAAGCAAAGGAGCTGTCTCTAAATATTGCTTTGGGTACATTTGATATATACAGGGTTTCTCATTGTCATTATTTTCAAAAGTGTCTATACTTTTAGTTAGATTTCTATTTTGATCCAATAATTATTTACGTTGGTAATTTATTTTGTAATGAAATGTTATTTTTATTGCACTGTGAGGGAAGGCAGCCTTTACAAATTCTAGTGTGAGTAATAAATAGAGGTTTCTTTTGGATTATATATATACTTTTTAAATTTCATGGTTGCTTTAAAGGGTGTTTAGTTCCCATTGGCTGTATCTATTAAATTGGTCTTACTAATTATATTATATACATCAATGTATTTTTTTTATTTTGGCCTTGTTTAAAGTGGCTTATTTGACACTCTAAACATTTATTATGCTTTTGTAAAATTTGTATTGCCTTTTGAGCAGGTATTTCCATATTCTTTGGCTTTTTGTTATGTTAGAACAGAAAAGTTGATGAGTTATCTACATTGTGATCTATACACATTATTAATAAAAACTCACTTTGCATGTGAAAAAAAAATGTGGCAATAAAAATAAATGATGATCATAGGCATACTACACAGCCTCATAAAATCAACACCCCCTCAGTGGGCCCTCTTTTGAAATATATGAAAATCTATTTCCCCAATATAAGAGTTATATTCATTTATAATTCCCCCAATCATAATACCTCTCCTTTTATTTGAACCTATAATTTTCAATTTACTTTTCAAATATATTTCTCAGAGACTTAAATCTTCGGATTGTTCATATGCCAGTTGAGCCCTGAAACTCAACTCCTACTCCAGTTCTTCAGGCTTGCCCCAGGCAATTAGCAAAATGATGATGATGGACCAGCCCTATCCCAAAAGCAAGGAGTATCTTCAACAGCAAGCAAAACAATTCCATTCCTCTAACCCATAATATCTACACCCCTTATGAGCCTGAAATAGTCAGAGTGGACATCATCCCAAATCCCTCAAGTTTGAGGAATGAACAAAAATAAGGGGAGAAATGAAGAGTCATGACACCAAAAAGAAAAGTGATGAAAAGGGCTTGTTTTTTAATGTTACCAGGACATTTGATAAACCAAAAACAAACTAGAGTTTTATCCAAATCATAGCAAAATAAACCCCAAATAAGTTAAAACATTAAATACAAAGCATGAAACTATAAATTTAGAAGAAAATTCAGGTGAATATTTGCCTGTCGCAATATGAGGGGAAAAATCCTATGTACAAAAGCATGTTAGGCATGTTAAAATGGGGGGGGGGGAACAAACATAAATTACTATCAAAGTAGAAATCATGGTACTGAACTTGCACCTCCTATATTCCCTGCCTTGGTGAAGAGCATCCTAAAGCATCCACTCAGTCCTGAAAACTGAAACTATTACCTCTGTGTTGACTCAGCTACATTGCTCGGTCTACAACCTCGGGTCTTGATTACACCACTGCTCAATGCTTCTAAGCTGCTCTGTTTTCCTCTTTAATAATACTCATTATTCTTTGACTGGACCACCACAGTCAGTCCTCCAAATTTCACCTCTGCACACTGAAAATGTCTTGATTTTCTTTGGTATCAAGATTATTTTTTACAGCTCCCAAACATCTAATTTTGGCCACAGTATTTTTTTTTATTTAATGGACTTGCCAATTCTGACCAATTCTCTTATTACCATGGCCCCATGGCCTCCTTTACACAACAGAAGCAATTTCCTCTCATATCTTTAGAAAGTAGGAAGCACATAGTCAGTATTCAAAACTTTGGTCTAATAAATGAAGTGTCTATTTTAAAAAGATTATTTTTCTGTATGTTTTAAAGGAATGCTTCTCTATGCTTCTATTGCCATTTTTATAAAAATAGAACTCATGTTACTGTTGTTTACTTTTATTAAAATGTGATGGATAAAGCTATGCTCAATGCTGAAAGAAAAGCCCAGTTGTCAGAAGAAAAGCTGGTACATTTGGCATCTCTCAAAACTGGTGTGAGACATAAGATTCACTTCAATTTTCACTGAGGGCTTAGAGAGTCAATCTGCTTTAAAGAACAAGAGGGAAGGATAGCTTTAAATTTTACTACTTCTATTTGAGGAATTCCCCAATCACAGAGACCAATGGAAACCCAAGGAAAGGCTCCTATCCTGTGGGCTCTGAGGATGGCCAGGAAGTGCTACTTCCAACCCAACTTCATAGCAAAGAAGCCTAAATTATTACTGCTAGTAATCTCAACAGGCTCTATTTTTATTTATCTCAGGCACACAAAATGTTTATGTTTATTTATGCACACAGACATAAAACTTTACTGTCTCTCAGGTGGTTATTTTTTAACTGTATATACCCCCACCCTCTCTTTATCTATCTTTTGTACGTTAAAGTGGCATCATTATTCATTTTAAAGGTTGTTAATATTTATAAAAGTGCTGTTACAAGTACCTCCTCAAAAAGTCATTGACAGGCATTGTTATCTCCACCACAAGGTGAAATTTTTCATCATTCATGCATTTTAGCATAACTTGTGTAAAGAATTCCAGGAATCTAGGTCTGTGCTTGAATTTCATAACTGTGAAAACAAGGGATTTCATATATAATTACCAATGCATTTAGTTATTGGCACGGAACAGTTATTCATGCTAACAGTCACTGTTCCAACAGGAAAGTTTATTAACCTCCTTTTTCAGATTTCACCCTTCTACAAAATGCAGCATGAATCATTGTTTTTCTAAGTTAAAATAATCCCTTATGGTCAATATTTCATTTATTTTTCTAAATAACTCAGTGTGGAGAAGGATTTCATATAAGTTGCTTCAAAGGTATGACTAGTTGGGGGAAAAAACTGTTCATAATTATAAGAATGACCTGTTATTCTAACTTTTATTCTATTTCACTGGGTTAAGCAGCAATGTTGCCACTTCTTCCTAGCTAAACTTAACAATTACTAATGCATTTCTCAATATACTAGTTTTCATAAGCTTCAGAGTTAACACT
This sequence comes from Dasypus novemcinctus, assembly GCF_030445035.2. Classification (NCBI taxonomy): domain Eukaryota; kingdom Metazoa; phylum Chordata; class Mammalia; order Cingulata; family Dasypodidae; genus Dasypus; species Dasypus novemcinctus. Next base: position 80,693,393 of record NC_080684.1, on the reverse strand, counting down.
GTTCAATACCAAAATAAGCAACCATCAGGATTCTGCTTTCCATATTTAATATCAAATATTGATTTACATTTCTTTCATTACTTGACAATCAAGATTCTGCATTATTCTGGATGGGTAAGAACACAAAATCTTCTGCCTAGAAAGGTGACATTTTTAAGCAGGTTTTTACAACAACAAAATCTACACAATCAATGATCTCCAGCAGCAAGCTGTGTGAACAAACAGCAAATGTACATAAGGTCACCTACCTTCCTTCACAGCACTTTTGACTGACCAATTTAAAACTATAGGGTAAAGAAATATAGGGTCCTCTGCTCCTGAGAGTTCAGATGAAAAATCTAAATTTAAAAAACAAGAAGTTGTAAATTCTGTTAACATGTATAACCAAAAACATCGATTACTATCTTTATAGCTTTAGAAATAAAAAAGAATTCAAAATCTCAATCATTTTTTTCCCTAAAAGCCAGGGAATCCAGCACCAAATGGCTGAAGAGTTTTGAAAGCATACTGTCTCTTGCTCAACAGTTTTGCTCTATCGGCAAAACCCAAACTCAAAAACCTGCCAATTATATTACCTCCATTTTAGTAAAAGTATGTCTGAAAAACAGTAAAGCATAAAATGATGATGAGCATAGCCACTAAGCCAGATTGCCTGGGTTCAAACTCTAATCCTGACACTTATTAGTTATGAGGTCTCAGGAAGTTACTCAACCTCTCTGTGCCTCATTTCCTTATCTTTACAATGGGGGTAATAGTATCTTCCTCATATGGTTGTTATATATTTGTTGTATCAGTTTTAATAAGTATAAAACATCTAAAACACTACTGGCACACAGAAAGCACTTCACAAAATTGTTATTACTGCTATTGGTGGTGGCGGAGCTACTAAATCTGCTGTTCAGCTAGTAATGTTACATCGTGCTTAAATGTTACATTGTGATTTTTTATTGATATTGTCAAAATAAATAATTCTAGAATGTTTCTAGAACACTTTGCATTTTGAGGAATTATATTTTTCTATATGTAATAAGACAATTACAGCTTTCCCCAAACTAGGTTTACTGGTTATGGAAATAATAGATCATTGAATTCAAGGAATAAATTCGGCTTAAAACTGGCATGAAACATATTGAAAGAGAGAGGATCCAAGTCAGAGTACCGGGTGTGAAACAGTAGGACCACCAAGATATGACTGGGATGGCAGATGGAGTTCATTGCCATGTCAGTTGGCCCTTCTTTGGAGTTGGTGTTTCTGCGTGATGGAGCTGGACTCAGATGTGATCTCTTTTCACAAGCCTTTCATGCCTCTTTACTGGAATTGTAGTTGGTGCTGGGGTTTAAGATACATCTAGGGGATTTGAATCTCTGGACTGACAATATGATAGCCAGGCCCTAAGCCTCAACAGACTTCAGCTCTTACACTCTGATTTATTGGACTTACCCCACTCAGCTAACATGGAGTTGAAGAATGTCAACCACTACACCATGGAGCCTAGAGTGCCTACAACTGAAAGCAGGAGGATTGCATCCAGTATCCATGTGGAATCTAAGCCCCCTCTTGACATAGATGTGGAATGGACACAATCAAGCCAAGGTCCACAGGAAGGAGGAATACAGTAAGGATTAGAGTGGACTTAATGATATTCTATTCAGGAACTATTGTGGTTAATAATCGAGAAAAAGTGGCATTAGTGTGGAAAAAGTGGCCATGGTAGTGGCTGCTTGCGGGGAATGGGAGGAAGAGATGAGATGTGGAGACATTATCGGGACTTGGAGTTGTCCTGGGTGGTGCTGCAGGGACAATTGCCGGACACTGTATGTCCTCCCATGGCCCACATGGATGGAACGTGGGAGAGTGTGGGCTATGGTGTGGACCACTGGCCATGGGGTACAGCGATGCCCAGAGATGTACTCCCCAGATGCAGTGGATGTGTCATGATGATGGGGGAGAGTGTTACTGTGGGGGGAGTGGTGGGGTGGGGGCAGTGGAGGTGAATGGGGACCTCATATTTTTTGAATGTAATATTTTTTTAAAAATGAAAAAATAAAATAAAAATTTTGAAAAAAAAGAATCAAGACAAAAAAAAAAAGATATGACTGGGGCACACAGAAAGAGTGATGAGGTAGGGACATGGAATTCTACAAGTGTGGTCAGTTCCAGAAAGATGGTGAAACAAAGTGGAGCCTCCTACTTAGGGAAAACTGGGGTATATTCTTGTTATTCTAGAAGATTCAAAGTATCTGCTTTTTAAAAATGTGATAATACTTATCACCAGTAACTAAATCAACTTCTTAAGCAGCTTTCCAAAAGATAAGGTTTTTGCAAAACTCCAAAATCCCAATCATTGTGTTAACATATTGGCCCATTATGAAATTACTATAGCACAAAGACCTAAAATTAAAACAATCTTTCTCTAGAGTAGACCATGTTTCAAACCACTCACACATTACCACTCCTCACACCGTCCCTTGATTTCTTAGTTATCTGTATACCTTTAAAGTGTCATTCTCAACCAGGGAACGATTTTGTCCTTCTCCACCCTCTGACCCCAGGACATTTGGCAATATTTGACAACATTTGTCTCCCACACTAGTTTATAACTGAGGAGGCAGGTACTACTGACACCTAGTGGACAATAGGCAGAGATGCTGCTCAAGATCCTAAAATGCCCAGGACAGTCCCCCACAGCAAAGAATTACCTGACCCAAAATAACTATAATGCTGAGGTTGAGAAACCCTGCTTGGAGTTAAACACTTAGGCTCAAATACAAGCCAGCTGTGTAATCCTAAGTAAATCACTTCATCTTTTTTTTTTCTAATTGTCTTTTCTTAATTGAAGATACATAGATCACAAAAACTGTTACATTAAAAAATTATGAGCCACATCTGTAAAAAGGGGTCAGTGCAGAGTTATAGTAACAGGATACTGGTAGGATTAATGACACAGTGTAAAGGCATTGTGTAAACCTTAAAGGGCTCACCAAATGCTCATCTCATCCTAATCCTTCATAGCAAAATATTTTCTAATTTTTAAAAACATAGCGCTAAACAAAAGTATACAGGGGAAAAAAATCTACTACATTGCTTTGTCAGTCTGAGTAGGTGTGTCTCCAACAAGACTAGCTGTTCATTTATTTTTTCAGGCAATAATATCTGCTGCAGCTTCTTAGCCTTTGAAAGCTTCTTAGAAGGAAGATCCTGGAAAAAATGGTTAAATGTCAGAATGTGCTTCAAGATATTTCAGCAATTGTTATTTTCAAATGACATTTATTGAACTGTGTTCTCCTGCTTTCCTACTTGGTAGACACAACTGTGATCTATAGGACTAAACAATACTAATTAATAATAAGTTATTTGTTCTAACTAAATGCTAGGCCCAGTTCTAGGTGCTATATGGAGTTTAAGCAAAATGTTTCTTCTTCTTCCTTCTCACTTCCTTGCAGTTACATCATCTACTCCTCTTGCAAACCCCCTCAAATACACATACTCTTCTTAAAGCACCTAAGAAAATTTCCAAGCTGACCTGAGAAATGTATCACATTTTTTCTTATTTTAATTTCTTTTTCCCATAAGGACATTCTTTACAACTAAGCTAATTGCCTTTGCTACTTTGCCTTTCATTGAAGCAGAACAAGATGGGTAATTAGCGGATTAAGAATTGGGAGGACTGCGCTCAGGCTTCCACTATGTTTTCAACAGCCTGAAGCCAGAGAACTGGCCATCAATGTCTCGTCTTCTCTGAAAAATTCTCCCAGGCCCCTTTGGGCGTGAAGGAACCTTGAATGGTTATAATTATTTCTGATTCCTGTAAAAATTAAGTATTCGCTTCTTCAGTCCCTTCAGTCTTTGTCAGAAGGAAGTATCACAACCTTCTGCTGAACTCAAGGCTCCTATGATGATGTGAAGGGACAGGACCCTGAGTCAGAGCCGGGATGACAGAAGGAGATTAGCTGAGGGATGGTGGGATTAAACACCGCTTGGTGAAAACCACCGCAAATTGCCCCACCTTAATCAAAACTCCCTGTAGGCAAAACTAAACCAAAAATAAGTAAGCAAACAAACACTATAATTAAAACTTCATCCAGTAAAGCAATGATGATTTTTAAGTTTTTTGTGGCAAACAAATGCTTACTTGAAAACTCAATCAATAACAGATAGAAATGGAGCTATTCTAACTAAAGCAAGGGGGGCAGGGCGGGAGGGGAGTGCGGGTATCTACTCCCAGCCCAGCTACCGAGGGGGCTTCAGGAATTTTTAGTGCACTTCCGAAATCCAATATATTTCAAAATGTTCACAAAAAGTAACATTTCAAAGCTCGAACCAAAAAACATTTAACTACATGATTTCAAGAAAAGGCAATAAAACATATGGTCTAGTAAGATCCATGATTAGGAGAGACTTACCAAAAAGTAGTCTAAAAAATTAGCAGTCTTGTAAAGAAGACAGCTTAGTAATCATTAAGTTTTAGAGATCTACTTTGAACACAGAGCAAAAAGCTCTGACATGTATTTACTACATGTATTTCCCAGAACAGTAAAATCTTAGATTTGGAGGTAATTTTACTATAGAAGGCTTTAGTCCAATGTCCATGTCTAACTGGAAGCCCTCTATCATTACCTAACTGATGATCAGTAGGGTGATGGGGGAACTAGCCATATGGAGTCCTTTTTCATTTTCTTAACCACAATTCTGGAGAGAGGGAGAGAGAGAGATACACACACACAGAGAGAGAGAGAGAGAGAGAGAGAGAGAAGCTCTTCACTCTAACACTTTCTTCCCATGCAAATTAAAAACTGATGAATTTTCTAATATAGTTAAGAATACATGACCGCTAAAAGACCACACTAAATATATGTTAAAATATACAAAACAAAAAAGTTACCTCTTCTGGTATTTCTTCCAGTTCACTGCCACCAAACAGAGATCTGCACCCTGATGTGATGTCCAACATCTTTTTTCCATAATTTATAATCATTACTGCTAGATCATATTCCTTCCATGACCGCAGAATCTAGTAAAAATATTCATTCATTACCTCTTTTGGGTACTCTTTTCTTTTTTCAACTTTTTGTTTTGAAATAAGTTCAAATTTGCAGAACAGTTACAAAAATATACAAACCCCACACAGAGAACTCTAACATACCCCCTACACCTGCCTCTCCCCTATATCCAGATCCATCAATTTAACATTTTGCCATATTTACTTTATCATTCTATCTGTCCATCCATCTGTCTCTTTATTACTCCATTTTCTAAACACTTGACTGTAAGTTATATACATCATGTTTCTTGAACACTAATTAATGCCAAGCACAATTCCTAAGAACAAGGATATTCATTTATATAACCATCCTAAATGTAGTTATCAAGTTCAAGCAATTTAACAAGCTTACAGTATATATTCCAATTTTTTATATGTCCCAATAATGTCCTTTTGAGAATTTATGACTCCCTTGCTAGATCACATTCAGGATCATGTATTATATTTCACTGTAATTCATTCAATGGTATTAATCACATTCATAATATTGTAGAACCCTCACCAACTTCACTATCAGAACTTTCCCATCTCCCTAAACAGAAACCCTATATACCCATTATGTGTTACTCCCCATTACGCCTGCCTTCCACCCCCACCCCCTGGCAACCTATACTCTAATTTTGGTCTCTTATGAGCTTGCTTATCCTCTGATATTTTCTTTGTACTTAACATGGGGCTTAAATTTAACAACTTAAATTTGTAGCAATCTCATTTGCTTTGATACTAACTTAACTTCAATGGTATACACAAACTGTGTTCCTATACCGCTCCTTCCCTACCACCCATTATGTAGTTCTTGTCACAAATTTCATGTTTATACATTAGAAGTCCAAAACCACTTATTTATCATTACATCTTATGTATTTTCCTTTTAGATCCTGTAGGAAGTAAAAATTGGAAGGACAAACCAAAGATACAATAGCTCTGGCATTTGTATTTATCCATGTTCTTACCCTCACCAGAGATCTTTATTTTTTCATGCAGCTTTGATCTATTGTCTATTGCTCTTTCCTATCAATCTGTAGAACTTTCTTTAGCATCTCTTGTAGGGCCTCGTGGTGATAAAATCCCTCCATTTGTTAAATCTGGGAATGTTTTCATCTCTCCCTCATTTTTGGGAAATACACTTTTGTTGGATATAGAATTTTTGGGTGACAATTATTTTCTTTAGATATGTCATCCCACTGTCTTCTTGCTGCCATATTTTCTGATGAGAAATTGGTACTTAATCTTATTGAGGCTCCCTTGTATGTAATATATTGCTTCTCTCTTGTGGCTTTCAGAATTCTCTATGTTTGGTATTTGACAGTCTGATTATAATATGCAGTATAGTTCTATTTGAGTTTATCTTGTTTGGAGTTCATTGAGCATCTTGGATGTGTATATTCCTACCTTTTATTAAATTTGGGAGTTATCGGCCATTATTTCCTTGACTATTCTCTCTGCCCCTTTCTCCCTGTCTTCTCCTGGAACTCGTACAGTGCATATATTTACACACTTGATGCTGTCCCACAGGTTACTCGGGCCCTGTTCCCTTTTCTTTATTCCTCTTTCTGCTCCTCACACTGAATGATTTCAACCGTCTTATCTTCAAGCTCACCAATTCTTCCTTCTGACAGCCCCAATCTGCTATTGAAACTCTTTGGAGAATTTTTAATTCATGTTACTGTGGTGTTCAGGTCAGTTTGGTTCTGTTTCATAATTTCCATATTTCTATTGGTAGTTTCCTTGTGTTTTATCATTTTCCTGATTTTCTTTAGATTTTTTCCCATTTTTCCCTTTAGCTCTTTGAGCATATTTACGGCCATTTTTTAAAAGTCTTTATCTAGTATGTCCCAGATCTGGTCCTCTCACTGATAGTTTCTAATGCTGTAATCTTTTCCTTTGCCTGGGCTATCAATTCCTGTTTCTTTATATGTTTTGTAACCTTTTGCTGAAACCTGGATATTTTGATATTTTAATGTTATTGCAGAAATTTAGAGCTGCAGTATCTGTTCCTTAAGCTTGCATCCAGCTATTGTTATGACAGAGCTTTCCTTTAATGCCAGAAGGGAACAAAAACAACAAAGGACAAAAAAAAATATTTCCTAGTATTTGCAGATTGACCTGTGCAAGATGTATGAGAATAGCTCCAGGTCTTAGAATAGGGGCCTCTATTCTGAAGCATGCATGTATGCCCTAGGAATTTCCCCATTTATACAGTTACAAAAGTCCCCTCTTCCCCAGGAGTTTTTTCACAGCCCCATGCACTGCACTAAATGCCATATTGCCAGTAATCCCTTGCACCAGGCAGCACAGCTTGTTTCCCGTGGCAATCTGTAGGAGAGCTCTCTGAGCTGCTTTCTATACACAGGGCAAGCTCTGTGATGGTGAGTTCCTCAAGTCACCACCAGGAGATTGTGCCAGACATTCATGCTCCCAGCATGTCCACAAGGGCCACTCTGCTCACTCTGGTACCAGGGATCAGCACTGGAAGTAGAGGCCAACTCTACACCAAGGCAGGGGAAGGGAGGAGCCAGCCAGGGCTCCATGATATCCTACTGCCTTTTACTTGATTTGAAGCTTGCCCTGTTGTGCCGACAGCCCTTTAACTGTCTTCTGGAGCTCTGAGAAAGATGTCTGTCAAATCTTGCTGGTTGTTCAAAATGTCCAAGGGGGAACAGAGCCCTAAAACATCTCCACTCTTGTCTATTTTCAAGTGACATGCATCATCTTTTATAAAATGTTTTGGGTCTAAGAAACCCCATTTTTTGTTAAGGAATTTAGCTCTAGATCATATGTCCCTAGAACTAAAGCTGTACAATTCCACTACTTTAAATAAAGGACCAATAATAGGATCAAATCAATACTGAATTTCTTGTATTTCTGGGCCATATAGCCATATGGTTTTTGATATGATAAATAAATTACTAAGAAAAAATTTCCACTCAAAAGACCTATGTTAAAACAAATGCATTCTTTTGGTAATGGACGGTGGTGAGGGTGGCAGAACATTGTAAGCATAATTAACAGCACAGAAATATATATAAAAGGGGAAATGTTTATGACAACAGAATAAAACTTTTTTAAAAATCCATGGAACTGACCTACACAAACAGTGAGTCCAAGTTAAACCATAGACTATAGTTAAGAGTACAATTATAAAAATGTGCTTTCATCAATTTTAGCAAATGTTCCACACCAATCCAAGGTGTTAATAATAGGGTGGTATAGGGGAATTCTGTATTTTATTTATGATTTTGCTGTAAACTCACAACTTCTCTAAAAAAAAAATTCCATCTTAAAAGCCACATTACTATCACTTCTTGGCTATGTGAAATGGCACAATTACTGACCTCACTGAAGTCTTAGGAGAGGATTTTTTTTTTTTTTAAGATTTATTTTCTTTATTTCTCTCCCCTTCCCTCCCTGTTGTCTGCTCTCTGTGTCCATTCACTGTGTGTTTTTCTGTGTCCACTTGCATTCTGGTCATGCGGCACCAGGAAACTGTGTGCTTTTTTATTGTTGTTGTTGTGTCATCTTGCTGCATCAGCTCTCCATGTGTGCGGCACCACTCCTGGGCAGCCTGCACTTTTTTTCATGTAGGGCGGCTCTCCTTGCAGGGTGCACTCCTTGCGTGTGGGGTACCCCTACATGGGGTTACACCCCTGTGTGGTATGTCACTCTTTGCGCATGGCAGCACTGTGTTTGGGCCAGTTCACCACACTGGTCAGGAGGCCCTGGGTATCGAACCCTGGACCTTCCGTATGGTAGGCAGATGCTCTGTCAATTGAGCCACAACCACTTCCCTTACAAGAGTATTTATGTTTGGAAATGATTTACGAGAACTTCTGATAGAAGACTGGGCTAGAGATGAGCTGTTTTAGGTACATTCTTCATGAACCCTATGAACCCACACTCCAATCATAAGTAGTCAAGAACCCTTTCACTCTGCCTTTCTCACCCACAGTCCCTATTGCCAGTTGTTATTTCATGGTCTTTTCTAGCCTGGCCCTTATCTACCTCTCTAGAGCAGGTGTTCTTAACCAGGGATCCATGAGCTTGAGCTGAGATTCAGAAAACATTATTCTTGTGAGAACGTGTTGGTGCAGGTGTGATATATTTATTAAATACTACACAGTACAGTGTGGACTTAGTAATGGGTCTGTGGTTTTCACCTGACTGGTAAAGGGGTACATGGAACAAAAAAGGTTAAGAACCTCTACTCCAGAGTAAATCTACCACTCATCACCTTCAACTCTAAGGTTCCCCCATATTGAACCAAGCCTAAATTCTGATACTCCCCGTAGTGTTTCATGGCTTCATGCCTTCCCAGTTAAGACACTTCCCCAAATAACTTTCCCTGCCTTATCTGTCTAGATTCACCTTGTCATGGAAAATGCTAGCATCAACTCCAGGAAAGCTTCCCTGGCCAGCTATCTGATGTGCATGTGCTGCAATGTAGCATCTTGTGAAGGGTTGGACACTTTCGTAGTGAATCCCATGAGGGCAAGTGACCAGGAGAATAAGTAAGTTTATCTGAGTTTGTCCATATGTGGCTGTTTCAGTTAAGTTGAATAAATTGCTGTTTAACTGTGCCTCACATGCAGAGCAGGAACATATAAGGTAGCTGAAAAATAGCAAGGGCTGCTTAGGCCTCTTAAGACCTCTCTTGTGCAAGGTGTTGGGAACTGGACATATCTCTGCAGAACTGGGGCCATGGTGCTAAACTAATGCCAGCTGTAAAGCAGCAGGAGGAAAATGGTGACATAGCTTTTGAAAAGCTTGATGGGATAAATCATGCAGGGCCTTGAACATCAGACAAAAGAATCCAACCACAGTAAAACTGATATGCAAGAGAATAAGTTTTGTTATTAGAAAATAGAAATGAACTAATGTTTGCTCTCCATTTTACTGAATTTCTGCTTTCCAACTCATTTAGGGCTTACATTTATAGAAAATTGTGCAATCCTTCTCCTTGGTTTGGTATGTTAGTAGTAATTACTAAATGATAAAAAAATGTTTCCAATCAAAAGGAAACAATGCAGAGCCAAGTCTATTTAACATACAAAATAATGAACAGAAATAAAAACACTGGACCAGATGGCTAGCATAATAATTTTAAAACAATATAATGAAACATTTAAGATGACGAATCTCCAAAGTGGCACTTTATTTGGAATTCTAGCAACTTTTAGAAAAAACACTGGCTGCTTAAGAAAAACTGAGCCATCTGAAAATATTACCAATTTTTAAAACAGAGGAGAGAAGAGAAAGAAAGCCATCTGACTAATTGGACTTTACATATCCTAAGAAAAAATCCAATGTTGTTCATATCAAATGAACACCTGAAATCTGGGATTCAGGATTACTTCAGGGTTCTGGGACTGTGGACCAGACTGAAGTAAGCTTCTAGATTGGCAGTTCTCAACACATCAATTTAGGACAAAATCAGTTCTCATATAAAAATCCTGACATTACTATATATTTTACTTCTTAAAATGATGTCAAGAATACATTTGGGGGAAGTAGATTTGGCTCAATGGATAGAGCATCTGCCTACCACCTGGGAGGTCCAGGGTTCAAACCCAGGGCCTCCTGCCCCATGTGGTGAGCTGGCCCACACACAGTGCTGATGTGTGCAAGGAGTGCCATGCCACACAGGGGTGTCCCCCGCATAGGGGAGCCCCACACGCAAGGAGTGTGCCCCGTAAGGAGAGCTGCCCAGTGCAAAAAAAGTGCAGCCTGCCCAGGAGTGGAGCCGCACACACAGAGAGCTGACACAGCAAGATGACGCAACAAAAAGAAGCACAGATTCCCCATGTCACTGACAAGAATATAAGTGGATACAGAAGAACACACAGTGAATGGACACAGATAGCAGACAACTGGGGGCAGGGGGTGGATGGGGAGAGAAATAAAAAAAAATAAATTAATTTAAAAAAATGCATTTGGGGCATTTCTATAATAACATCACTTGGATTCTAAAAAATTTCCTCAAGTGGGAGAAAAGGGGGTGGATTCACAGAAGGCAAGTCAGAAGTGCCCAGTTCCAGGCCTAGAGCTGCTGTGTGCTGTGAAGAAAGATCACACAGACTGAGAGAAGGTGCATATGAATTCAAAGACTTAGGCCTAGACTGGGCCCCAGACCCTTGTTGGAAGCTCTTTTTATTCTAGGTCAGTGCTCTCTTCTATCTTCCACAATGGCAATGGCAAACCCTCCTGTTTTCCTCAAATCTCTGAAATCCACCCTCTCTATCTCCTCACTCTCAGCAAATGACCTCACCTCTTTTCCACAAAGAATGTGTAAAGGAACTAGCTTGTCTCCTGTCCAAAAGCCTACCTGCTCACCTGTATTGACAACCACCCTACCCTCTTGCAGACTAATCCCTCCCACTTGTGATATGATTCCATTGCCTCCTGCCTTCTCTACCTCCTTTCTCCACTCATCCTTCCTCTCCTATATCCTTATCCTTTCTCTCTCCTTGCTCCTCTCTATTAGTAGCCAAATGTGGGATACCTGGGTAGGCAGAACCAGTTGGCTGGTTGTTTTTAGCAGAATAAGTTTCTACAGACAACCTGACAGCTACTTTTCTGTCCCAATGGAAACAACTAGCCACCCCAGAACAGGGCTTCTTTTCTCTTGAGAACACTGCAGTAGCCCCTATTGGTTATTCAAATATAAAGTGAGTGTGTATCCATTGGCCTGGAAAGAAAATGTAACACTATCTTCCCTTATTGATAAAGACTCCCCATCCCCTGGGAAAACTCATTGATGGAAGCGTTTAGGGGAAAGTGGCCAAGTAGATGAATAATTCTAAAGAGAAGTAAATTTGGAAACCCAGGTAAGGTGCAATTTTGGTCCAGCATAAAACTAAATAATGTGTGTGTAATTGTAGCACTGGAAATGGAAAGGAGGCATTGGATTGTGTGGGAACCTCTGCTTTCAACAGTTACACCATATGACAATGACAGAGCTAATAATAGCAGATAGATTCTCCTGGTTTGGAAGGGGTTAGGAATGACAGAACAGTTTTGGACTAATCATACTCTCCACTTGTTCCTCTTGCCTGGTATTTGGCAGCAGACCTGGAGCCTTGGACAAATATGTCCTTGAGATTCTTAGACAACTTTCTTCTTTTCACATGGTATACTCTGCCCCAAAGTGATACCTCCTCTTTCTATTGTTTCCACTATAGTCCACATGCTGATGAGTCCTATGTCTTTATACATATTTGGTATGCACTGCGCTCCAGGCCTTTAAGTTCAATTATATAATGGACATCACTTTGGAAATCCTATAGACCCCAAAATTCTATATATTAAAAACTTACTGTTTTCCTCCTTTCCCACACAAAATTACTTCTCATCCAGAGTTCACAGAGTAGCATCATAGTCAACAAATTGCCCAAGCTAATAATTATATATTCCCACTCTCTACCTTATCCCCCATATTCAACAGGTTTCCAAATTCTATCTCATGAATAACTCTTGCATCCTTCCAATTCTCTCTACCTCCCACTGTTTCTACTTTAGTTTAGTGTGGTGGTTTGAATCTATAAGTACTCCAGAAAAATCTGTTCTTAAAGTTAATCCATTCCTCTAGGTACGAATTCATTGTAAGAAGGATGTTTTGTTGAACTTACTTCAGTTAAAGTGTAGCCCATCTCAATCAGAATAGGTCTTAATCTTATTACTGGAGTCCTTTATAAGAGAATGAAATTCAAGCAAGGAGAGAGAAATCCACAGAAGTAAGGAGCTGAAATCAACAAAACCCAGAAGACAAGAGAAAGACCAAGAAATATACCATGTACCCCACCATGTAACAGAGGAGCCAAGGATTGCCAACAGCCACCGACAGAATGCCAGTCTGGTGAGAAAGCGTCTCCTTGATGATGCTTTGGTTTGGACATTTTCCTGGCCTCAAAACCATGAGTGAATAAATTCCCATTGTTTAATCTGACCCATTTCATGGTATTTGCTTAAGCAGTTAGGAAACTAAAATATTTAACTTATCATTTCTCACCTTCTAACTGATCTCCTGCCTTGGCTCTTATCCCCCTCATCATTAGCTATTGCGCAAACAGAGTAAATTTTTTTTCTAAAACACCAATTTCATTATGTCATTTCCAGGCTTGAAATCCTCCAGTGGCTCCTCACTGACCTCAGAACTTGGTCATTCATCATCTGGCACCTGTTTACTGTTCCACCTTTGAAGGCCACTGGGGCATTTAACCATATCCTCCATAATTAAAAATAAATTTGATTCTTCTTTTCAAAAGTTATAAAATTATTTCATATTTCCTCATTGATTATGCCCTGAGATAATGTTGTTCATCCTGTATCTGTCATATTTTTCCCAACCTAGTATTTGCCTTTAGGCTTTCTTTATAGTGCCTCACCATAAAAATATTTTTAATTATCATGTAATCTAATTATCTATCTTTTCCTTGATATCCTTTGAATTTTGTGCCCTGTCAATAAACATCTCCCCCAGTCCCAAAACCATACAAATATCCTCAAATCCATCAGGAATTTCATTTGTTTTTGGTGTGAGGTAAGGCTCTGGCTTTGTTTTCTTTCAGATGAACAATCAGTTCTACCAGTGTTTTTTTATTAAATAAATTATAATAAGAAACTTTCTCAAAGAAATCAATTGCTGTTTTAATCATATATTTAGTATCTCTGTAGATTTGTGGCTATTCCTGGACTCAATTCTATTCCACTAAACTCTTTGCCCACTACTTTGTTAATACCAATTTCAATAAAATGGCTTTATGGTAAATTTTAATATCTACTAAGAATTTCTAAATTATTCTATTCAGTTCCAGAGAAACCCCATTGGGACTCTGATTACAACTACATAAAATTTAAAAATTATTTTAGGAAGAATTTATATTTCTATGATATTAAGTTTTCCTATTCAGAAACCTGGCATAACCTGCCATCTGTTTAGATCTTGTTTTGTGTCCTTCGGTAAGAATTCACAGTTCTTTTATTTATATCCTTTAATGTTTTATTAAGTTTAAAATCTTGTGTATTATAAATGGTGTATTTTCTCCTCTCCATTTCTAACTAGTTATTGCTAATATAAAGGAAAAACTATCAGTTTATATGTATCATACATTCAATTAATTTATACCTCCTATTTAATGCTAGCAATATTTTGTCTTTATTTTTTTAATATTACATTCGAAAAATATGAGGTCCCCATATACCCCTACCCCCCTCACCCCACTCCTCCCCCCATAACAACAATCTCCTCCATCATCATGAGACATTCATTGCATTTGGTGAATACATCTCAGAACACCACTGCACCTCATGGTCCATGGCCCACATCATAGCCCACACTCTCCCACAGTCCACCCAGTGGGCCATGGGAGGACATACAATGTCCAGTAACTGTCCCTGCAGCACCATCCAGGACAACTCCAAGTCCCGAAAACGCCCCCACATCTCATCTCTTCCTCCCACTCCCTACCCCCTGCAGCCACCATGGCCATTTTCTCCACACCAATGCCACATTTTCTTCGATTACTAATCACAGCAGTTCATGAATAGAATATCAGTAAGCTCCACTCTAATCCATACCCTATTCCTCCATCCTGTGGACCTTGGAATGGTTGTGTCCACTCCACATCTATATCAAGAGGGGGCTTGATTCCACATGGATGCTGGATGCAATTCTCCTTGTTTCAGTTGTAAGCACTCTTGGCTCCCTGATGTAGTGGTTAACCTTTTTCACCTCCATGTTAACTGAGTGGGGTAAGTCCAATAAACCAGAGTGTAGGAGCTGAAGTCTGTTGAGGCTCAGGGCCTGGCTATCACATGGTCAGTCCAGAGATTCAGGTCCCCTGGGTACACATTAAACCCCAGCACCAACTACAGTTCCAGTAAAAGTAACAGGAGAAGCTTGTGAACAAAGATCACATCTGAGTCTAGCTCCATCACATAGAAACACAAACTCCAACGTAGGGCCAACTGACATGGCACTGAATTCCATCTGCCATGATCATAGAACATGTGGGTCTCTGTAGCCCTCAGAAGAACCAATACCTGGGGTTGTATCTACTTTATCTGTCTCTAGGACTCTGCTGAGGTGTGCATAAGGGCAACCCCTCTGATAACCTCCCGGCTCTTTTTGGAGACTCATAGCCATATAAACTCATTTGTCCTTTCCATTTCCCCCTTTTATTCAGGTCAAAAAGCATTTTTAACTCCTGATATTATATGTAGATTGAGATATTCTGCTGGTCCGAGTTGATCCTTTTATTCAAGGTCATTTTCTAGTTACATCATCAGCTGGTACTTGGTAGTAATCCCTCGGCGCCAGGGAGGCTCATCCCTGGGAGTCATATCCCATGCTGGGGGGAAGGCAACACATTTACATGCTGAGTTTGGCTTCGATACTGGCCACATTTGAGCAACACGGAGGCTCTCAGGAGATAACTCTTAGGCACCCTGCAGCTCTAGGCCTTGTTCTTATTTCAGGTGCACTGGCTCACAAGCATAGTCATTAGTATCAAGGGCTCATTGTTGGACCTTCATTCTTTTTTGGTCTTTGCCATTGCACTTGGGGGATAGTTGCTGTTCCTTTAGGGACTGTGATAGAGACCCCCTGGCTAGGAACTCAACACTCCCTCAGTTGTTGTTTTTAATTGTATCCACTATAAAAATATCCAAACATGTTTATGGACCCTGGCTATATGCCCTGTAGAACTCCCTGCCAATCATGTGTCCCGCATCAATAACATCCCACACCAGTATTCCTCCCCTGCCATTGTTGAACCTCTCTGTGATCCAAAACTTCTTCAAAAGTGAAGCCCAATATATTGCCAGGTTCCATTAATAGTAAAATGGAATATAGTGATGAGTTTAAAGGTTAGATATAGAATATATATTAATTTAGAAAAATTAAGTTAAAAATAAATTGGGGTATCAAAAAATTTTAAAACGCAAAAGCTTTGTTTTTGATGTTTTGCCTTCCATCACTAGCAATTTTTGACTAGGTTCTCATGGGTTTTTGAGACCTCCACAATTAATAGATAAATTACTCTCTTCTGATATTTATAAAATTATTTCATAGACTTATCTATTGCATGAGATAGAATCTCTAAAAGTATTATGCTGAGTTTGCATCTTTTTCCTGTGCCTGACTTTTAAGAAAATGGCTTCAGAAATTTGCCACTTAGTATGATATTCATTGTAAAATTTTGGTAAATGTCTTTATCAGTATTCAAAAGCTTCCTAACTTATTTAGAAATGTTCTTAAGAATAGTTGCTAAGTGTTATCAAATGCCTTTGTAGCATTTTTAATATAGTTAAATCATTTTTCTCCTTTAATATACTGATGTAACAAATTTAAGTTTTGTTTTCATTTGTACTTGATTCTTAACACTGGACAATGAGGCTGCCCTAATACCAGAAAGTGAGTGGATGCTCTCCGGGAGTAGAAAAGTGTGATCTGAAAGAACAGATTTGAAGGACAGTGGTGGAAAGTTAAAAAAAAACTTCTTGGGAAGTGGACTTGGCACAATGGATAGGGCGTCTGCCTACCACATGGGAGGTCCGCAGTTCAAACCCCAGGCCTACTTGACCTGTGTGGAGCTGGCCCGTGTGAGTGCTGATGCGCGCAAGGAGAGCCGTGCCACACAGGAGTGTCCCCGTGTAGGGAAGCCCCACGTGCAAGGAGTGCGCCCCATAAGGAGAGCCGCCCAGCGCAAAAGTGCAGCCTGCCCAAGAATGGAGCCACACACATGGAGAGCTGATGCAACAAGATGATGAACAAAAAGAAACACAGATTTCCAGTGCCACAGAAGCAGTCACAGAAGAACACATAGCAAATGGACACAGAGAGCAGACAACTGGGGCAGGGCGGGGGGGGGGGGGGGGGGAAAGGGAAGAGAAATAAATAAATCTTTAAAAAAAAAAGAAACTTGTTCACAACCAGTGCCCTACCAAGTCCAGAACATTCAACATTCTGAACATACAAGCAAAACTACACATGCATACACCTATACACTCACACACACACATATATATTTACATGCACACACATACAAAAATACATAAATTACAGTCTTTCTGATATTAAAATTGCTACCCCTACTTTATTTCCATTTGTCTAGTTCCTTCACCTATCCATTTATTTTTCAACCATTATTTGTCACTTTGTTCTAGGAGTATTTCTTGAAACAATGTACATTTGAATTTGACTTTTTTTTGTTTCAGTTGTTTTTATTAGAGACGCTGTAGTTTTACAAAAAAAAATAATGCAGAAAATACAGTTTCCATATACCCCCTTCACACACGCAGCTTTCCCTATTATTAATATATGGAATTAGTATGGTATCTTTGTTATGATTAATGAAACAATATTACCATAATTATATTATTAACTATAGTCCATAAGTTGCATTAGGGTTCACCATGTTGCACAATCCTATATGTTTTCTTCTTAATTTAACTCATTTGGCAGTCTGTCTTTTAAGCCCTGTCACACTTACTGAAGTCATTGATATACTTTATTCCCTACATCTCAAATGCTACCTCTTTTTTCCTTCTTCTTACTATTTCTATAAATTTATTAGTCCTACTATGGTCTAAAGATCTGCTCATGGCTATGTATTGTTGTGTCACCACTAAATATATATAATCTAGCAAAAGAAAATAATTTCATTATATCATTTTATATATATACACGTGTGTATACATATGTATACACACACACATTCACAAATATATGTCAAAACCATATGCCAAGAATCTTTACCTGCTCACACCTCCCACTCCAAAAGAGGATGGAAGTTTGAGTTCTAGGTCACTAGTTATTCTTTCAAGAATAACTTTCTTCTATTTCAAGAATCCCTACTTAGCATTTATATTACCAAGTCCTAGTCATATCATTATTATCCATTTAATTTTAATAATACATATATTGCAAGATTCACTGCTCCTATTATTCCTCTCCTTTTTGTCTTCCTCTATCTTGGGATTTCTGTTCTGAATCAATTGTTATTTGATAGAGTAGTTCCTCAAGTGTTTTCCTCAGATAAGTACATGGGCACAATACATTGTGAAAGCCTACACTTCTGAAAAAGTTTATTTTGCCCTGACAAACCAATGATATCATTCCTGGTTATTAATTATTGCACCTCACTCTTTTCCCCTCAGGATTCTACAAACGTTGTTCCAGTCTTTTTACTTCCAGTGCTTCTGATAAAAAGTTGAAACTAATTGTTTCTCTTTCCATTATAAATGACCTGTTGTTGAGTCTCAAACTTTAAGATTTGCCTTTATCCTTGAAATTCAGGAGTCGCACCAACATGAGTCTAGACATGCATTCTTACAATAATTCTGCTGTGAGTCAGTGAGACTATTCCTTCTCCATGTTTCTTTTTCTATCTCCAGAATTCCTTTTATTTTCATGTTACAACTTCTGGATTTGCCTTGTGAATTTATTTTCCAACTCTATGTAAATCTATCCTCTGTTTAGAGCTATTTCTTGAGCTTCTCGACTCAACTCAAGAAATACCATACCACTATAAAGAAATCCTTCAACTTAACAACAAAAAGCTAAGCAACCCAATTTAAAAATGGACAAAGGACTTGAATAGACATCTCTAAAAGAAGGTATACAAATGGCTAAAAAGCACATGAAAAGATGCCCAACATTCATTACCCATTAGAGAAATGCAAATCAAAACCACAATGAGATATCATTTCACACCCACTAGAATGAATGCTATTAGAAAAACAGAAACTTAAAAGTGTTGGAGAGGATGCAGAGCAAGAAGAACAGTCATTCATTGCTTTTAGGAAGGCAAAACTGTGCAGCTGCTGCAGAAGACAGTTTGGCAGTTCCTCAGAAAGCTAAGTACCACATGAGCTGGCCATCCTACCTCAAAAGAATCAAAAAGAAATGACAGCAGGGACTCAAGCAGATATTTGAACACTGCTTTTCATAGTGGCATTATTCACAATTACCAAAAGATGGAAGTAACTCAATTATCTATCAATCAATGAATGAAATAAATGGTTACTGGAAAGCTTGTTATTCCTAATATTTAATTTAAAATATCACTTTCAATAAAACCTCACATGTTTATGTCTAGGGGGTAAAAAAGAAATACCATAACCATAAACATCAGTTTAATTTTTTAATCAAAAATCATATTTGTTTATTCAGGTTCAGAAGGTTGTTTTGGTCATCTAATTGCATCTCATTGGAAGTTTTTTTCTCTTCCACTCTCTCTCTACCCCCCTCTCCCTCTCCCCCCACCCCACACCCCTTGTTTCTCTCCCCCCTCTCCCCCCACCCCCTTTTTTAAGTCATCACTGCTCTTTCCCAACAGTCTGCACCAATGTTTTGGTGTTTGACATGCTCGTCCTCCCTTGGAACACTGAGTTCCCTTAAGTGAGTTCTTATTTTTTTCTCCCTGCTAATCGCTCATACTCGGTCTGCCTCTACACAGAACAGTTCACAGAGGTCTCCCCAACAGCGATAAACCAGAGAGCAATGAAGGAACATTTATCCTGCTCCTGAGGTCAGGTCACAAACAGCCAGCAAATCGTGACCTCTTCGCTAAGGTAGAGAGCAGACGCCTCTCTGCTGGCAGGTTTCCTAGAGGCAAGTTTAAGTCACAACTAAAGTGATGGATCAAATCAGCCCACCTACACAGTACTCTTTCAGATCTCTGGCCAAATCAGAAAGATCTTGTGAGCACCACATAAAAGAAGCAGGCAGGCATGGCTCTTCTTTGAGGAGACTTACTGGATCCTGTCAATTAAAGTCTTTGAGAAACCACAAAATGCTGGTTTTTGAGCCAAGCTGTGAGGATAAATAAGCCTACCTATCTGCCTCTGGTCTCTCGGCTCTTTCTTATTTTCAAGGTGAATGAGGTCTTATAAATTGCTCTCTACCCCTAGTGCTCTGACTTCAGATACACCCTCCAGACTTTACCAACTGGCCTGCGTGGGCTACTAAATCATCCAGAAATAGGAATCTGAAAGGACAGAAAGTCAGGGGTATGTGCTTAAGCTATCACCCATCCAGAATTCCTCCTTCTCTTCACCTTAAAATAAATAAACAGCCTACACTCAAGCCTTTAAGGTGTAACTTTGCCACAGTAATTCTTCTCATCAACAAGAAACTAAAATGAATTTAGTTAACTGTTACAATTGCTTATACACATATTTGCAAAACAGTAAATCGCATAGGTAAGAAAACTTGCTTCTGTCTAGAGACAATGCTAGGTATGCTTGTGGATATACAGACTTCGTGAAATAACTCTCATCTCAACAGGTTGGAAATCACTGTTCAAGATTAAACTAGCCTACTCATTTTGAGGTGAAATTGTTGCGTGTCCCTAAGTACATTTGCTCACCTCGTTCCCTCTGCCTGCAAAACTCTTCCTCCTGCATCCATCTTAGTTCTATTCTTCTTGATTCATGGCTCATCCTATCTAAAGTAAGCCCAACCTCCATAAATCTGTCTCCCCTTAAGTGATTTTATTTTTGCTTTTAGCACTTGTAGCTTCATGGAATTATATTGCATATGTTTGTTGTCTGTTTCCCCCACTGACCATAAGCTCTGTAATAGCAGGAAATTGATCTTATTACTATATCCTCACCGCCTGGAACACAGGCACTCAAGTCATATTTGCAGAATATTGAATGAATGAATTCAGTCCAAATAGGCTTTTATTATAAGAACAGTGTGTTTTTAAATGAATTTAAATGCCTATAGGTAGGACACCTAATCTCCGGCTTATCTCAGGACCCAACAAACTATGTCTTACATGCAACAGATTCACAAATATTTTACCTGCTTGGCCCCAGCAAGTATTCGAGTTTGTAACTCTTGCTTTCAAGCATATCTTAAGGCTCATCTCCTAGGTGCAGCCTTCCCCCACTACCAAAGTCCTTCGAGTTCTTCCTGCATCCTAGTTTGTGTCACAATTATCCACCCATCACCCAAGCTAGAAATCTGGGTGTCATCAGGATTATTCTTCTTCTCCTACAACTACTTTGGGCTTCTCTCTACTGTCTATGCACACGCAAGTACCAAGAATAGTACCCTTGTTGAATGAATGAATGAAATGGAAAATAAGTTTATAATCTGTCTCCCTACTAGATTATAAACTGCTCAAGGACAGCTACTGTAGCAGTTTGATATTATTGATGAATTCCAAAAAGAAATATTGGATTGTGTTTGTAAACTGTCTTTTCCTCTGGGAGTATTAGAGTGTATTGGATTCAGAGATTTTACTTTTACTTGATTAAATAATGATTAAGGCTTTGATTGGGCCACATCAGTAGGACATTGTGTTCCACCCCCTTGGTAGGCAGGGACTCACAGATAAAACTACATGGCAGAGCAAAGAGTTCATTGGAGTTTTGATGCTGGAGTTTTAATGCGGAGCCTGGGGAAGTAAAGAAATGGAGAAGGAAGACACAAGGGAGTTTTTGAGCTGGAGCCCAGGAAGTAAACGTACAGAAGAATACAGAGGAATAGAGACAACTCCTTAGACAGAAGCCCTGGGGGAAAGAGCTGTTTGCCTGATAGTCTACAGCTGGCCTTGTGGAGCAAGTACAGCAGCTGAACCTGAAGAGAAGCAGAGCCCCAGGAAGAAAGGAACCCAGGAAGCCTAAACTCTTGGCAGACGTCAGCAGGCATCTTGCCCCAACACATGACAATAGACCTTGGTGAGAGAAGTAACTCATGCTTTACGGCCTGGTAACCACAAGCTTCTACTCCAAATAAATACTCTTTATAAAAGCCAACAGATTTCTGGTATTTTGCATCAGCACACCTTCGGCTGACTAACACAGCTATTTTGTCATAGAACTCCTTATATCCACTACATATATTCAAACAAAAGTTTATTAATTTAAGGATAAAGAGGAGGATGATATTAATACAAAATTGGGATTGGTGCTTTTGGTAAAGAGAAACCAATTTAGGAAGCATAAGTTTGTTTCTCCCATCTTAAAAGAGAAAGCTTAGCCTTAGGCAAGATCAGTCTTGCCTGAAATGACCAGTGCTCTTAGCCATTCTCTTAGTGGTTAAAATCAGACAGCCCTGGCCAGGCTGTCGATGACCATTCTCTCCATAGCCAGGTTACTCCCTTAGCCAGTCATGACATGCCCCTCCCCCAGACCCATCACCTAGACTCTTCAGCAAGGTCTCCAGTCTCTGCTGCTGATGACTGGCTATCAATTTCCACACCCCACTGGACTATCCTGTCCACTTGTGGTTTGGAAAGAGCAACCCTCAGATGTTTTCACAAGGTTTAAAATCATCTGCCTTGCATGTATCCTACCTTAACATACTCATGACTTTTACCTAGGTCTTCTTTCTCCTGGCCTAGATCTCTAGATACTGCTCTTGATAGCACACTCTGACCATACCCGTACAGTTTGCCCTCTGTTTGGTTCAGGACCCTGAACACCAGTTTCAAAATCATCCTTAGATTCTGTGCCTAGTCTGCCCCTTTCTTCTGGCCTAAGCTTTTACTTCTTATTTTTATGGGATTATCATTCCTCTACCACTTTGACTGGCTGACCATTCCATCGTAACCCGGCTGCTGAGTCTCTTCATTTCTTCTAAGCCCCGCTGCACTAACTCAACTCCTCAATTTAGATACCTCAAGTCTGCCTGCAGGTTCCACCGCCATGGCAACCTGACAAAACCATATGGGGGTTGACTACAGCATAATAAATATGCAATTAATGTTTTAGCGTTCTGAAATAAATTTGTTCTGTGTGACTATATAATGTCTATAAAATACACAAATGCTATTTGAAGAATATCAAATTTTAGTTTGAGAAGCATTATAATATCAAAAAGTTCTACAAGAAATTACTGTACTGGTCTGTAATATTTATAATTTACATTTGCTTTTGATCTAAAAATGCTTTAGGGGTGATATGTTAAGAAGTGTTAAAATTGCTGGATTAAAGTGGCTTAACCAAACTCAGCAAAAAACTCACTACCTCCCCCACCCCCACCCCAGTGACTCCCAGGGATGAGCCTCCCTGGAGCAGAGGGATTAATACCAAGTGGCAAAAGACCTTGAACAAAAGTGGGAAACATTAAATACAAAAGTTTTTACCACTAAGAGATTTCAAAGTGAGTCAGGAGTTCATTCCAGAGGTTATGCTTATATATATCTCAGGTGGATCTCACTAACTGCCACAGTAAACAAAGCCCAAACAGGAGTGCTCCCAAGGGCTCTAGAGACATCTGGACACTATAGCAAGGCACACAACCCCATGAAATCAGCACCCTGTGGGTGGGCCTTACCTTGGAATATATGATAACCTATTTCCCCAATATTACAGTTAGATTCATTTTTAATTTCCCTACACGATTTTTTTTTAGAGTTTTTTTTTCTTATTTCTCCCCCTCCCCCACCTCCATTGCCTGCTGTCTGTGTCCATTCACTGTGTGTTCGTCTGTGTCTGTTGTATTCTCATTAGGTGGCTCCTCTCATTAAGAGGCTCATTCTCTTGCTCCACCTCAGCTTCCTAGTTTGCTGCATCTCATATTGTTTCTTCTCTAGGTCTCTTTTTTGTTGCATCACCTTGCTGCGTCAACTCTCCATGTGGGTGGACCCACTCCTGGGTGGGCTGCACTCCTGCACGGGGCTGCACTCCTTGCACAGGGGCACCCCTGTGCGGGGCAACACTTCCGCATGGCAGCACTCCACATGGACCAGCTCACCGCACAGGCCAGGAGGCCCTGGATATTGAACCCTGGACCTCCTATATGGTAGGCGGAAGCTCTATCAGTTGAGCCACATCCACTTCCCCACATGATTCTTCTTCCCCTTTTATTTGAACCTATAATTAGCACTATACACATTATATATATGTACCAGAGACTTAAATCTGTGATCTGTTCATCTGCCAGTTGAGCCCTGAATCTCAGCAGAGATGCAACCAACACCTACTCTCTAGTTCATCAGACTCTCCCGGGACAACTAACAAAATGATGAGCCTGGACAATGCACATCCCAATAAACAAAGAGTATCTACCACTGCAAGCAAAACTATTCCTTCCATCTGCCCCATAAGAGCTAAGTCCCCTCTCATTCTGAAGCAGAGCAGGTATCACCATCCCAAAATCTTCACGATTGAGGAATGATCAAACATAAGGGGGAAATGCAACCATGGACCAAAGTAGACTTATTATTATTGTAGCAATGGAAGAACTTGTAGCATCGATACAAAGACAGTGGTTACTAGGGGTTCTGTGGAGACGGAGAGGGAAGAACAGGTGGAATGTAGGGCATTCTTAGTGCATTTGAATTACTTTGCATAATATTGCAATGACAAATGCAGGCCATTATATATTTTGTCAAAACCTACAAAACTGTATTATGCAAAGTATAAACCATAATGCAAACTACAGACCTTGATTAATACCAATACTTCTATAATTGCTTATCAATTGTAACAAAGGTACCACACTAATGTTAGATGTTATTAATAGGGGAAAAAGTGGGAGGGAGAGAAGGTGGGATATATGGGAACCCTCTACTTATGATGTAACTTTTCTGTAGTCTAAAACTTCTTTTAAAACAAAGTTTATTACATGAAAAAATAAAATAAAAAGTAGCTTAACCTTATAAATCACCACTGCTCTAAAAATTTTATCTTAGACAAATAATGAGATAAATACCTTTGTGATGTACAAGATACAACAAGCTATCATGTGCTGTACACTTTCAAAACTCTCAGTTTGTTTCTTTGAGAAACCAATATTTGGTAGTCCTTGCAAAACCACAACACACTTTATCAAGATCTGAAAGATAGAAGCACAATGATTTTTGTTTAAAAATATCGTCATTACTCATTACAAAATGTTCTATTTAAATCATGCACATTTTAAGCTTTATTAATATTAATAAATTACTTATAATGTATAAAGGAATGTACTCTGAGATAAAATTAATACATTCAATTTGCAGGTAAGTCCCTCAGCTAAACAGAGGAAGCCAATGTGGCTCAGCAGTTGAGTGCTGGCCTCCCACATGTGAGGTCTCAGATTCGATCCCCAATCCTGACACATTAAGAAAAAAAAAACTAGTGTCGAGGATCAAATAAGTACATATATAACTATAAAATAAAGCACACTTTCACAACTGCCATGAAAAAGCACACATAGACTGTGTTATAAATAAAAGAAACTAAAAATCATGCCCACTCCTCAATATGGAGGAGGATGTGGCATATTATATATTATACTGTGATACCAGGCTCTTGAAATTATAGCTTCTTTTTAAAGTTAAACTCAAACATTAATATCCTAGGAAATAAATTAGTATAGGTGTTTATTTTCTGTCCTTGTTGCTTCATATTGTATGACCCTGAATTTGATCAAGAGCCAGAAAATTTAGTTTAGCTTTCAATAATATTACACGTTCCAAACACTAATGCTGTCATGAAAGTATAACTGAGATTGCAGGAATCTATTCATTATTGACATCATCCCCAAGGGCAAATTACCATATGGGTGTTGGTCATTTTCAGACACATTAATTGCTTCAAACACCATTCTAACAATATTGCTACTATGGTTAGAGCACACTTATGACTAATTTTTGATGCTTTTTTACTTCCTCCCTCCACCATCACCCTCCCCCATCCTGCCACACCATTTATTCAACTCATGTTAACACCCTAATAGTTTTGTAGTTTTTTCCAGGCTCATAAAGTCCTATATGTATGTATAAGTACATACACATAAATAAAAGGAGGATGGTTATTATTCTACAAAATGGGATTTATATACACTTTTCTGAACTGTGCATTTCTCCTTCAACCATGCCTTATGAAAAATCCCTCCAAGTCTACGGGTATAGCTCTAATTCATTATTTTTAATGGCTGCATAATATTATTTGGCACAGGTCAAGCATAGTTTACTCAGCCATTTCCAGGCCCTTCCTGGTTGCACAATTTTATGGCTGAGATGTGCAATCTGGCAGAACTGGTCATCCCTGTTATTATGCCTTCTCTTTGTCTCCAGCTTTTTTTTTAAAGATATTTTTTATTGAAGTATATCATTTATACATGAACATACATAAACAATAAGTATATAGTAAATATTGTGAACTTACAAAATAGGCATGTATAACATCATATAAAGGTCCCATACATGACCCCTCTACCAACACCTTGTATTGTGAAATATTTGTTATGAACTATTCAAGAGCATCATCAAAATCTTACTAATAACTCTAGTCCATATCTTACATTTGGAGTATTTTTCCCCAAACCCACCCTATTATTTTTTAAAATATATTTTTATTACAGATGTTAGGAACTTACAAAACAATCATTCACACATATCTTTAAAAAAAAAAAAAGAATAAAAGAATAAAAATAAAACAACAACAACAAAAAATCCTGGTGGGGGAGCAGATGTAGCTCAAGTGGTTGAGCGCCTGCTTCCTATGTACCAGGTCCTCATTTCAATCCCCAGGACCTTCTAAAAAAATAATCCTGTGCCCAGGCCACATCCATCACCAACTACTTCATACTCTCCGGGGACAGGACTTAGGCATCTCCAGCACTGAAAGCCAGCACTAGCATCTTGCTAGTTAAAATGTTTGATCTGTGCCATGGTTGGTGGTAACAGTCTGATGATATTCTCTCATAATCTGTAACAAATGTTCTACCATGGTGTGTTATGTTGGTGAAAAGGGTTGTCTCCAGTTTTTTTGCTACCACCAAGAATGCCACAATAATCATTCTTATGCCTACGCAGTTGCCAACTCTGAGTGGCAACTGAGGGGCCAGCACTGAGATGACACCTAGTGAGGATGAGGCACCATCCCCCAGGACACAGTATGTTCAAAATCAATGACCACTATTACTAATAGAAGGACTGTTGTGTCAAGTTTATGTATTTTTAATTTTATTAAAATTCTATTCTGAGGGATAAATTACTAGTAGAAATGGATTGCCATGTTAGCTATATGTGTTTTTCATTTTAATTAAAATTAGATTTAATTTAATTCAAATTAAAAATGCTTTCCCAAAACCCAGAAGTCTGTAACAATTCACATTTCCCCTATCAATGAATGAGAATGTCTTTGTCCCACATCCTCACCAGCAATAGGAGTTACAGATCTTTTCAATTTTGCCAGTGATATTGCATTGTTAATTTAATTTGCATCTCCCTGAATGCTAGGAGTTTGAGCATCTTTTCACATGTCTTCTCGGCCATGCTCTCTGTGAACTACCTATTCTATTCTTAACCTGTGCTCTTCTTTCTGTTATGTTGTTGATATTTTATTTTCAGTTTGTATATCTTTTGTTATATACATTTACCCTTTCTCGTGTTGGAGATACCTTTATCGAATCAGTCATTTTTCTACTATCATTTTCTAGTCTCTTTTGCAACACACACATTGCTTACATATAGTGAAAACTATCTTAGCTTTCTTGTTGCATCTAGGCATTCTGTGTTAATTATAAGTTTTCCCTCATACCTAGATTACACATGTAATCTCCTGGAAATTTTCTTAAAATTTTTGGCTTTCTTTACATATCAGTATTTCATGCATCTGGACATTTTGTATACTGCACAAAATAGAGTGAAACTACATTTTCTTTCAGATGAATATCCAGGTATTTCAATAGCATTTATTTAAAATATCCATTCTCTTGCCACTGAAATGGAATGCCAACTCTGGCACACATTACATTCTCATATATATCGAGGCCTATTTCTGGAATCTCCCTTCAGCTCCAGTGATCTTTTCCTACTCCAAATAATACAATTTAATTAGAGACTTCTTTCCTAAGGCTTTTCCTCACAGCTCTAATCCATTCTCTGAGCTGTCACCATGCTAGGACACTCCCCCAAAAGTAGGTTTTATACCTGGTGTCTCTCACCTCTAAGAAGAAAGGAAAATGCCAGGAAGACCTCTTTGAGTTTTGGGAGGAAACACATTCCACAACTGGGAAATCTGTTCCAATCCATTTACAAGTGGGACAGAAGACTGCCAACTCAAGTGGCAACTGAGGCACCAGCTTTGAGATGACTCTGAATGAAGATGAGGCACCAAATGAAGGACATGGTATACACTCTAAATCAATGACCATTATGTGGTACCACTGTGTCCCCAGTGTGGAGGACATGTGGATTCAGGAACCACGGGGTGGAACTAGGATTAGCACCACTTATTGTCATTCCCAGTGACCCACTTAGGGAATCTGTTCTGCCCAAACCCATAAATCTAGGCTCTGTGGATTTAGAGGTCCTGATCCCATGAAAAGAAATACTTCCATCAGGGGACACATCAAAAGTCCCATTAAACTTCAAGCTATGGCTGATGCTTAGACACTTCAGCTCCTTCTGCCAAGAGACAGGCATGCAAGGAAAGGAGTTAACCAACTGTCAGAGGTAATCAACCTTGCTCATCAAGAGAAAATTGTTGTTATTTAATAGAGGAGAGAAGAATAAATTCAGCTCCACATGTTCCATTGGGGCACCTCTTGGTACTTCCCAATTATTTTTAACAACTTTATTGAGGTATAATTGAAATGCAATTGTATTAGTCAGCCAAAGGGGTGCTGATGCAAAATACCAGAAATTGGTTGGTTTTTATAAAGGGTATTTATTTGGAGGAGCTTACAGATAGCAGGCCTTAAAGCATAAGTTACTTCCCTCACCAAAGTCTATTTGGAGCAAAATGGCTGCTGATGTCTGCGAGGCTTCAGGCTTCCTGGGTTCCTACATTCTTGGGACTTGCTTTTCTCTGGGTTCAAGGTTCCTTTCTTCCTGGGGCTGGCTTCTCTTTCCTCTATGTGCTGACTTTCCAGGACTCCAGATTAAGTCTTCAGCATCAAACTCCACCTCAGAAACCCACAACTCTGTTCTCTTCCATGCCTTTTATCTGTGAGACCCCACCCCTTGGTGGGTGGGGACTCACTGCCCTAATCATAACTCAATCATGCCCAGGTACAGATCAGACTACAAGATTAATCCAATATCTATTTTTGGAATTCATAACCATATCAAGCTGCTAAAGCAATAAACTGAGCATAAGTATACAATCTGAAAAAGTATACAAGGACAATTTGAACATAAAGACAATAGTGGGACCATCACCACAATCAAGATAATTAGCATAATCATCACTCCCAAAATATTTCTCATATTGGTAATTTATGTTTTAATATCTTTTTTCCCTGAGCAGTCAGACTAGAGATCTATCCATTTTATTGATCCTCTCAAAACATCAGCTTTGGTTTCACTGATTTTCTGTGTTCTATTTCTCTGATTTCTGCAGTGATCATTATTATTTCTTCTCTTCTGCTTATGTGGGGTCTCATTTGCTCTTGTTTTTTCTATAGCCTCTTAAGGTGGTCATTTGACACCTTTCTTATTTTAAGAAGTCTTTTATGCTCATCCCACAAATTTGGTATATGTGTTTTCAATTTCACTCAGTTTGAAATATGTTCCAAATTCCATTCTGATACTTCTTTTATTCATTTTTCATGGGTTATTTTAAATTGTGTTATTTAGTTTCAAAATACCTTGGATATTTTTCAGACATCATTGTGCTATTGACTTCTAAATTAATTCCATTATGGTAGAGAACTTCCTTGTTATATCTTGAATTCTTTTAAAATTTAAAGACCTACTTTATGACCCAAAATATTGTCAATCACATATAATAACCTTACAACAATAAACTTCCATTCTCTATTACTGTCAAACATTTTATTTCTATATATGTTATAAACCCCACAATATATCATCTTCATCATCATTATCACCATTATTATTATTTTTGCTTTAAAGAGTCAATTATCTCTTTAAGAAATGTAAATAAAAAGAAAAAACATCATTGCATTTACCAACATAGTTCCTATTTATGGTTTTTTTGGATAGCTATGGATATACATTTGCTGCCACTTTCCTTCTGCTTCAAGGTCTTTCTTTAACAATTCTTACAGTATATGTCTGTCGGTGATGAATTTTTCCAACTTATATATGAAAATGTCTCTTCTTTTGCTTTTGTTTTTGAAAGATATTTTCACTGAGTAAAGAATTCTAGGTTGACAGTTTTCTTCCCCCCAGTACTCCAAAAATGTTGCTCCATTATTTTCTAGCTTGCATTGTTTCCTAAGAGAAATCTGTTATAATCCTTACCTTTGTTCCTCTGTATATAATGTCATTCCCTCCCACCCAGCTGCCTTAAAGTAATTCTCTTTATGACTAATTTCTAGCAATTTGTAATTTGATTTTGATGTGCCTTGGTGTGATTTTCATTATGCTTACTGTATTGGGATTCACTAAACTTTTTGAATCTATGAGTTCATAGTTTTTATAAAATTTGGAAAATTTTGGCCATTTTTTCCTTCAAATATTTTTACTGCTCCATCCAATTACCTGTATATTGGGCCACTTAAAATGATCTCACAGCTCACTAATATGCTGTTCTTTTTTTAAAAAATCTTTTCCCCCTGTGTTTCATTTTGGAAAATTTCTATCACCATGTCTTCAAGTTCACTAATCTTTTTTTGTGCAGTGTCTAATATGACATTAATCCCAACCAGTGTATTCTTCATCCCGTATATTATAGTTTTCATCTCTAAAAATTTGATTTGGATCATTTTTATCTTTCAAGTCCCTACTTAAGATAGCCAATCTTTCATTTAACTTCTTGAATATAGGGGATAAATCATAATAATTGTTTTATTACCTTTATCTATTCAGTTCTGTCATCTGTGCCAGATCTGGATTAGTTTGGATTGCTTGATTTTTCCACTGAATTATGACTCATATTTTTTCTGCTTCTTTGTCACCTGGTAATTTTTTATTGGATGTAGACATTGTGAATTTTATCTCATTGGTGCGGGTAATTTTGTATTCCTATAAGTATTATTGAGCTTTGTTCTAGAATGCAAATAAGTTACATGGAAACTGATCATTTTGCATCTTGTTTTTAAGGTCTGGTAAGGAGTACCAAGAGCAGCATTTAGTCTACAGTCACAGTTCTCCACTGGGGCGGGGTGGGGGTGGGGTTGCTTTAACCCACCTCCTTCTCTTTGTCTCTCTGGAGATATTTTCGTTTGTCAGAATGGTAAAATATTCTGGTGGGTAGAGGTCATGTATGCTGCTAAACATCCTATGATGCACAGAATAGCACCTCCAATCCCCCATTAAGAATTATCCAGCCCCAAATGTCAATAGTGCCAAAGATGAAAGTTAATTTTACACACTACTGAAAAAGAATCTTTTTGAGTTCTCTATTATATGCCCTGTGAATTATGAGCATTTCCATTCCAGCTGATAGGAACAAGCACTATTTCAACCCTGTGTAAACTCCACAGATTATTCCCTCCTATCTTTTCAAATGTTTAGTTCTCCAACTTCCCAGCCTAGGAAGTTCCCTTTCATGCTCTGATCAGTATTCAGCTGAATACTCAAAGGGGATTCTTTGAAGATCTCTGGAGTTCTCTCTCTCTCTGTCTCTGCAACTCTCTCCTCCCAGACTCCCAGCATTATCTTCTCAACTCAAGGAGACTGCCAGGCTCCAATGGGTTTCCTTTCTCTGCACCACAGTGTAGAAATTTTCTACAGGCAGTCAATTGATTTCAGCCTGGCAACCCTGAATAAAGGACTCAACTACACATACCCAGGCTCCTGACCACAGATACTATGGAATAATAAATGAACATTTTTTTAAGCCACTCTATTTGTGGCGATTTGTTACAAAGCATAGACATCTAATATAATACCTTCAGCCTCATCTCCCCCACCCCTTCCCTAAATTCCAACTCCTCCATCACCAAGACACCAAATATTTTTTCCTGGATGCTCAATGATTTTCCCCTCACACGATGACTTAAATAATATGCATTGAATATGTACTGCTGTTTCTACCATTACAAGAATAAGAAATGTGAAATAACTTAAAACCTAGAAAAGCGGCTGGCCAATATTTAAATATGGGTTACACTGAGGTAAATGTTTTCAGAGAAACATATCTTATGTCCTTATTTATGTTTTTCCAGAAATCTAATTTAAATTTTAAATTTTTTTCAGTTAACACCTGAAATTTTATAATAACTGTTGTTTTTCACTTATGTTTCCTTTATAAGAGATATATTGCTTTTTCCTATCCAAAAATGCATTGTTGAGTTCCATTTATAAAAATACTTTTATCTGGGACAAAGAAATTACACTTACCTGTATGGCAGGTACCAAAACAATATTGTGATAGATTATAGGAGCCAGGAGACCATAACACTGAGTCACAGCTTGAAGGGCATAACTGGAATCATTTAAGAAATTGCTAAGTTCCAATGCTACTAATACTCTCTCGCATTCAATTAATCTAGCAACCTGTAAAGAAATAGACATTGTTACTCAAATTGGACATCAGGTGCTTTACTTACATGTCTGTAAGGAGATGAGGCAGCAAATGCGATCCTAATGACTTAACAACATAAATGTTGGTACAAAAAAAAATTTAAATTCAGAAACAACTCTAATAATGCTACATATGGATAACACAATCTTAGAATTAAACTTCAGAATTTCTGTAAAACAATAGAAGTATAAATCATGATAGAAAAAGAACTAATCATTTTAATTGCTAAGATAAAATCTTAGCTACATTTTAATGCTTAAAAAATCTAATTTTTAGAAACAATATAACAATAATTAAAATAGAACATCTCTATATTCTCTCTCCTTGACTAACAAATCCCATTTCCCTTTTTGATTAGTGAGAAAATGCTAAATTTTCAGTAGAACAAACAGTTAATACCTTAAGTTGCATAACTGCTGTTTTTCACCTATTTGTCCTTTATAAGAGGTGCATTGCTTTTTTCTTTACCAAAATACATTGTTAAGATGCCTTTGTAAAAATTCTTTATCTGGGAAAAAAATCCTGAGAAAGGATTTCATTTTTTATATATACAAAGGAAGTTATGTACTATATATATGTATATAGATACATATATATATGCAGTATGAAGAATTTTGACACAGCCAGTTATTACAAGAATATTCTAAAATTCTGGAATTCATTGAAATACTTAAAGATTGCCTTTATTTTCAGACTGGACATGCAGAAAGAGGAAATTCAATGCAAAAATTGGTTAATAGTGGTGCGTTCTTGAGGTCTACAAGGTGGCTGGTGAACTTATCTTGGGCAAAGGACCATGCTTGTTCACCTGCATAACCCCAAAAACTGACACAGTCACGTGTAAGAATTGTGTTGATTAATTAATTAATTAATTAATGGATGGGTAGGGAAAAGCCATTGTAAAAAAAAAAGAAAAAAGAAAGAAAAAAAGGATGGAGAAAACCTCCATACCTAAAATAAGAAAAAGAGGGAAGAGAGAGAAGGATGAACAACCTAGTATAAAAAATAATGTGGGATCATTCTTAAAAGCAAGAGCATTACAGGTTTTTGTACATAGAGCATTTTAAGACCCACCCTGAAAGTCTATTAATAGGAGCTAGGTGAAATTCCTGCCTCTAACAAGGATGCTTTATAATCAAAACTAATGTGGCAGATTGATATGTACCAGCATGAATATATGTCCAAGATATATTATTAAAAGGTGTTAAAAACAAAAACAAAAACAAGTTGCAGAGCAAGAAGTAGACCATGAGTCCATTTTATATAAAAATAATAATAATAATAACAGCAATAATAGATTTAGCAATGCATGTTTAAGAAAAACTGCAAAAAAATCTTATGAAAACAAAACTGGAATTGTTATAGGTAACAGAATTTCAATTGGTTTCACTTTATATATGCACTTTTGAATGCATAATGTACACAGGAAAAAATACAAAGATAAATGGAAAATAAGAAAGAAAGAAAAACATGAATATAGACCTGTGTAAGCAACATGGAATATTAAATAAAACAGCACAGTCATACAACGGCCTCATCCCATTCATAAGGCAGAATATGCACTCCCAAAAAGAACAAGAAATTGAAACATCAGGAAACAAATAACACACATTTCCTGTCACTTCAATACACTTACTTGTTGAGAGGGGAAAATTTCATTGCCTTTAATATTATCACAGAAAAGATTTTCTTCTTTAATTTGAATGTCGCTTGTTACAAAAATATTTCTAAGAAAAAGGTACAAAAGGATTGAAGAAGTCTCTGCCAAAATATCTGAATATAATCTGCAAAGGAAATAAACCATGTTACAGGTATAGATATAAAATGGTTTAGCGTTAAGTAAACTCACCTTTTTAGATTTGTTTTTCATAGCTGCACAATGATCCCAAGATAGCAACAAAAATTTGTGGAACAGCTACTTTTATACAGCTATGGGCTGTACAATGAGTTTAAATTAAAATTAAAAACCACACTTAAAAGTTTAAGCAAATTAAGCTTCTGGCATATTATGTCTTAGACATAAAAATAAATATTGACAGTTTTTTGGCTCTGATATACAAAGTTCTTTTTGATGGAAAATATGCCCAATATCTAAATTAATAAACTTTCTGAAAATGAGACTCATCTATAAGCAAAATTAGTCATGTTCAAAAACAAGAGAGTCTTGGATTATTCCTTATTGTCTTTTCTAAATTATGGTCATTAGTAACCAGGCATCGGCAATCTCAAATCTGTTGTTTTTCTCCTTTGTTTCCAATATTCTCTTCCTTACCTTTAGCCTTAGTCGATGACAAACCCTCCCTCTATACTTAGGTCCGTCTACACCCCCTAGCCCTACAAAACAGGAAATGATCTGGCATCAATAATTGACACTTGATCAACTGTTTCACTGCCCTGTTAAACTCTAAATTACCTTGGCCAAGAGAGTTTTAATTATCTGGCACCTTCAACTCTGACTAGTTTCTCTTTGTCTTCATGATGACCTTCAGTACCTGGACTTGTGCAAACACTCCAGGCTGTCATCTCACCTCCACCTAGCTCCATTTCCTCCCCTACCCAGCTCAGAATATGGTCAGACAGTTCAATAACAATCTCTCCAGCATTTTAGAGTTGCTCACTCTTTTATTTTATGCAATAATCAATTTGCCTGACCTTGCAAAAATGACACTATCCAATTTTTTTATTCCTGCCATAGCGGTCAATCACTTATTCATTTATTTATTCTACTCATTTATTCTTTCATTCAAGCTAGCCTTCACTGAACACCTACTATGTAACCAGACACTGTTGTATGCCCTTGGATATAAGGATGAATCAAATGTGGTTTATGGCCATAAGGAGCTGGGCTCCACCACAAATTCATGTTAAATGACATCAACTGAGGATTAGCACTTCTCAGCAATGCTTCTCTTTATCCCTGTTGTCTGCTTGTTCACACTTTCCAAAGTAAATCTTCTAAAACCCCCATTCTCCATCCCAAGCACTCTTCATTTCTCCTGGTTCTTGCACAGATTTTCATCATCTGCGTTTCCTTTTATCCAAGACTCTCCCTCTTCACTGGTTCCCTTCCCTCAACTCTACAAAATTCTTTCCTCAAGCCTGCTTTCCCCTCAAGCTTCTCCCCTCTTTCCTCTTCTCTCAAACACCAAATTTCACATGAATGGTCTTTGCTTGTTATAATTTTCATTTATTACATAGTCAATTGAAAAATGGTTTCTGGGCTGCCCCATCATGCTACCAAAATGGCTTTCTTGAATTCACCAATGGCCTTTTAATTGCCAACACTAAAAGCTGCTTTCTTAGTTTTCATCCTACTCAACTTCTCTTTGGCATTATATTGAGCAACTACTCTGCCAGAACTTGTGAGAGCATGTAATGCTGTTGGTCACCCTTCCACAATGATACTCCCTTCCCTTGACTTCTGAGAAAGTACACTCTCCTGGGTCTGCCCCCAACTCTTTGATGTCACCTTGTCAATATCCTTCCTTGGTTCTGTCTCCTGCTTCTACCCCTTAAATATAAGTAATGTCCAGGTTTCAATCCCCACCTTCTATCTTTTTTGCTAGATAGTCATTCCCTTGGAGATAGTACTCATTTTCAAGATTTTGATGATGACCCCTATGGACAATTTCTAAATCTGTAGCTCTAGCCGTGCTCTCTCTTCTGAGAGTCAGTACCTACTTGAGATCTCATATTCACAAAGTTGTCCTGCTGGAAATTCAAACTCAAAATATCCCCAATCAAAATCATTACCTTCCTCCTAAAACTTATTTCTCCTCTCATATTCCCTTAGAAAATATCATTGACTTCTCAGTCAGGTAACACTAGAAATTTCAATCGACTTCCACTTCTTCCTCTCTCTTATCCCATAAATCACATAAAACCTTCCAAATCTTATCTCTTCCTCCTCCAAAGTACCTCTCAAATCCATCTCCCATAATACCTAGCATCCTGGTATATTATAAATTCTAAGACTCTGTTTAATTGAATGGAATTATACTTTTATGTGAGTAAGCATTATCAATGTCTTGCCATAACCAGCATTAGTATTTTTAATCTCATTATCTTTGATTGAGAACAAAGAGCTTTGTCCCAGGCACTAAGAAGCATGCAGGGGAGATTGGTGTTATTAGGTCAGCCAGAAGTCACACTAATGCTCATTTCTAAAGTGGCTCTTAAACTTTGTTCTTTTAAGGAAGAAGGCTATGAAGTCTAAAAGGATGACCTGTGGCTTCTACTTTACTCTATGAACTCTACTGACTTTTTTGCAGTTGTGGAATCCCAATGCTGGGAGGTCTTCAAGCAAAGGGAAAGCCTTCTCTGCTCACAGGCCACCCACCAGTTTCTACCCTCAACCCCAACCTGACCTTTCTCTGATACAAAAGTCCCTAATGCATAGTTATGTTTTCTGATATAACTGATCTTACTTGATTGGTATGTAATATTTTTATTCCATAATCTTCATTACTTTATATTTAGGATGCATCCTATGCCTCCAATATTTTTCACCCCCTAACAAGGAAGGGTCTAACAAGGACCGAAGACCTTGGAATATATACTATTATTACAATACTTACTAGAAATAGTTTTCTATGTGCTATCTTAATGTAAAATTGAAAGCAAATCGATTTTAAGCCTTACAACCAATATGTATATTTTCAATAAACAAATTCTTAATTTTAAATAATATTTTTAATTACCTTCTCTGTGTAATAGTCATTGTGTTGCTTAAAGAAATAACAGATTGGTCATTGTGAAGTGGTGAAGCAACAAAATAATCCCAAACTGGTGAGAAAACACTCTTAGTCAACTCATAGTTATCAATCTGATAGGCAACCTATAACAAAAACCACATTATCTCATGTAATGTTTTTATTTGTGGAATGTATATTTTAAGCAAGAATTTTGATAAGGATCTATCACACACTAATCTCATATACAGTTGTTCATATTTACTGTTCTATTCTACAGTTCCTTCATAAGGTAACAACAGCCAGTGGCAAGGGAAACAGACACATTTTGAAATCTCTTTTATTTCTAAATTGCATGGAAATTTGAAACTCTGTAAGGATGTTTAAAATCCTCATAAGCAAAACAAAGATCACATCTCAGCCAAATTAATTTCATTTCCATCTATCTCGGCAGTTCACTCCATTTATTATAGATACTGTTATAATGAACAATCTGTTCCAAGAGAAACAATCAGATTTCCCAAACCCAAAATATGAAATACACTTCATTCTTTTCTGGTTCTGACTGACACTTGCAGAGCTTCTGTGCAACAAAGGATTCACAGCTGAAAAGACTAAAGAATAAAACAGAAGAGCTTCCAAGAAGCTGTGATATGTTTTAAGTTTAACACATTTAGCATTAGGAGAAATAACTGATTTCATTGATAAAGTCTATAAGCTCAGGGAAAAAAATCATCGACATAACATTTACATAATTCTTCTGAAAGAATAAATTTCTTTAAAGCTATTTCTAGAAATTATTCTACGTAAATATGATTATAATAATACAAAATCTCACTAAGTGAGTTATGTGCTATTCAAATCCTTAATGGAAGGAGGGAAGGTAGAAATTATAAACAAATTTGTTGAATTAAGTATGTAAATGACATATTGCTAGATATATTCCACTCAAAGAAATAACGTGTTGGGCCAGAACCTTTAAAGTTCCAAATCAGTACTCATAATCAACCAAACAGTAAGCTTTTATGAAGTTTCTATTCTGTGCTCAGTGCTGTAGGGATAGATTCTTCAAAGCATAAAATGGCCTTGTGCTCCATGAAACTAATCAAGGTACAGACATAAAACATATGAAATCAGAGAAAAACTATACAAAGAATACATAATAACTATAGACGTTTAGAAAAGGAGAAACAAAGACTTCAAAGAGGAGGCAGGGCTCGAATTGGAACTTCAGGCAGGGATAAGATTTGGATCTACACAATTTAGACACAATCTGAAAAAGTTCCAGTGGCAGAAATTACCACAGTATATTTAGAATACACTGGAAAGCTGGGTCATAATTTGAGGAAGAGTGAGTAATATGACTGGACAGGTATAGCAAGCCATGATCACAGAAGACCTTGAATATCAAGTGGACATAAGTGCAGTACTAAGCATTTTACATGCATGATTGTATTGAGTCCTCACTGCAACCCTACGAAGAGGGCTCTCCTATTCTGCAGATGAGGAAACTGGCATGTTGAAGTGTTGAGTAACTTGTACAGAGCCTCAGAGTCCATAAAAACGATGGGGCCAAGACTTATAGTGGCAAAGAATTGCTTCTGTGGGCTGCATTTGTCAAATGAAGGACTTGGACTAAAAGTTTTAACATTTAACATGGAAAATGTCAGGTGATATGCAAGAGAGTTGGTGAAATGATAATTGGCTTTTCTTCCCTTAAAAAAAACTATCATTTTTTAATAACATTATTTGTCCAATGCGTGAATATTTTAAGACAAGAAATGATATCATGCTAAAACTAAGGTCTATAAAATCATGAGTTTTTAAACAACTTTTCTGAAACAAAATGGGATTGGCAGAGGAAGGCTTACTTTAACCTCAGTGTCCTCAACTATAAAATAAATGTAATAATACCACCTCACAGAGTTGTTGTAATAAATGGGATGATTTTAAAATGTCTGACACAAGGGTTTTTTTTAATAAATGAAATTCCCTGTTTCCTTATTTCAACAAGATATTGGCCACACACATTATTTGATTTAGTAGTTTAGAAATACATAATCTCTAAAGTCAAGATTAGAATCCTGCCCACAAATTTCTAATTTTCTATATTTTATATCACATTATCTAACCATTCTCTACCTAAAGATGAAAAGTAAAAAGAAATGAGTCAATAAAAAGGACAAAACTGATAAACATCCACAGAAAATATATATTTCTTAAAGGTTCCTCAAAAATTTCCCAGATAGCCTAAGTTAATAGCTTCATAGATTAAGGGAAAACCAATCACAGATTTACCTTATTTTACTAATGTTTATGGAAATAATGTTGAGTAAAAGTAGAACCTAAACCCCCAAAACATTTAGTGAAATAGCTCCATATTTTACTAAAAAATATTTTACAGATGTTGTAAAGAACAAAATTATCCAGAAACTAAAAACCAACCACTGTCATGAAAATTAAATTGCAATTTCAAAAGTAAGGTGCATTTCCTTGCTGGAACTTTTTTTTTCTTTTTTCAGGACAGTAAAAAGAATTTATTGGGAAATGGGGGAAAGAACAGAGTTTGCTGAGAAATGGGAGAGAAGGACTGAAATACACCCCAAGATGTGGTGCAGGCTCCTCTAGGCAGAGAGAGGGAGCTCTGGCTTGTGTGGTAGAAGCTTAAACGTAAGTTGTAAATTAAACAGGTTTAATAGGTGAGAAAATTTTGCTTTAGCCACTTAACATTATGAGAGAGAATGCTCATAAACTATCATAAAGGAACAATAGGGCTGCAAATATGGTATCATTTTAAAAACATATAGGTCATTACTTGGTGACACTGCTCATATCCCACCAGTATAGCCTGGACTTAGTTTTATTAACATTCAATGAAAGTTCTGCCAAGTAGAGCCTTCGAGTCAAACCATTCCCTAGAGAAGAATTAGGCCTTGATGAAACATCTGCTTCCTCACTTTCAAATAACTCCAGCAGTTAAAATTAGGGGACATATTAGATTCCCAAAAAATCAAAACATCAGGAAATCATGGACAAATATGACATGCTAAGCCAATGCTAAACAAATCCTAGCAGTGCTCTCAATTTAATTTCTTTGAATATTATCAAACAAAATTTCCCTATGATTTTAGTTTATAATACTAACCAACAATTAGGAGAGAAAAAAAAAACACAATAGGAATATGATAACATTTCGAAGAGAAACCAGCTAGCTCAACAGCCAACAAAAGTCTTAAAATTAAATGCTTGAGACTTAGCTCAGTGAGCCAATCTTTCTAGTGTCCAATTCACTGGTATAATGCTAAAGCAGGCAATTGCTCTGTCAAGTAAAATGTTATCTCATGAATATACCCATAACTAAAAACAATCATATTTATTGTCTACTGTGTGACAAGTGCTATGGTTTGACATGCATAATTTAATCCTTATAACATCTCTAGGAAGTAGCTACTAGTATTATTCCCACTCCCCAGATGAAAAAAAAAAAAGGCTTAGAAAGACTGTCACTTGCCCAATATCACACAAGCAGTGTGAGGAGCTGGAATTTGAACTCAGGTCTTTCTGTCTCTATTGATCCAGAAATTTCACTACTGTGAATTTATCCTAAGAATGTAACCATGGATACAAGGATGAGCATCACAGCTTTGTTTATAATAGCAAAAGATTGGAAAGTACCTAAATGTTCACAATGAAGAATTACTAAATAAACTATGATATATCCATAAGATGCAATACCATGAAGCCACTAAAAGTTATATTTCAGAATACTTAATGGAATGGGGAAAATGCCAATTATATATTAAATTTTAAAATTAGGATGCAAAGTAATATGTACACAATGATTAAAATTGTATATTATATATAAATTTATACATATATATGTTTATATATGTGTATATATTATATGTATGCTTGTGTATGTGTGTGTTTTTCTATCAGTAGATCAGAGTTTCACAATCTTGGCACTATTGACACTTTGGGCTGGATAACTCTTTGTTATGGGGAGCTGACCTATGCATTGTAGGTTGTTTATCAGCATCTCTGGCCTCAACTTAAATAAATGTCAGTAGCATTTCCCCAATTTTGACAAACATAATGTCTCCAGGCATTGCCAAATAGTTCTTGGGAGCCAAATTTGTCTCCAGTAGAGAACTTCTGCTCTGGATGATAAGATTAAAGGTGACATTTCTTTTTTGTACATTTTAACATTTTCCAAATTTTTAAAAATTAGTATGTGCTACATTTGTAATTTAAAAATTATTATAAAAAGCAACTCATAGTAAGAGAAAGAACAATTCATATTTTATGACTAAACTGCAATCAAGGAAACTATATATTAAAGAAACTTTAGAATATTTTTTGTGATTTTTTTCCATCAGAAATTACTTAGTAACTGCTTAAAGGAAAAAAATAGAATTCTACCTGAGTTAAGAACATCCGAGCAGTAACAGCAGAAAGTGGTGGATAAACCAAAATTGGCCTAGTTGTCTCTCCAATGGCATCACCAACAAGCTTCCCATTAGAAGAATACGCAGCAACTGCAAATATGTATTTTTCATTGGTTTCTAAACCTTTCACTTCAAAAATGCTTTTACCATCAGCTGGTATCTGTTTTTTTAACAAAAAAGGTATTTAAGGTTATATATGGAAAAGTAAAATAAAGTGACTTTTTAAATATAATTAAGTAAATTTTATATGTAAAAAAACTTTTTTATTTGCTGTTGGATTTTAGTTATGACTCAAATTGAAATTAGATTCACTGAAAGAATGACTTCATAAGAAATTCAGCTCAATTATCTCTAAAGTAGCTTTGGGTAAGATTTCCTGACATTTAGAGGTTTCTAGGATTTTTTTTCTCATTTAACCTACCGCTTCTCCTGAGTTTGGGAGATGATTATTGTTTAGCCTTACTTTTCCATAACTTCCTTCTGCTTTGCAACCCAAAATGCAGTACCAGGAGA
Organism: Dasypus novemcinctus; assembly: GCF_030445035.2. Taxonomy (NCBI): domain Eukaryota; kingdom Metazoa; phylum Chordata; class Mammalia; order Cingulata; family Dasypodidae; genus Dasypus; species Dasypus novemcinctus. The sequence goes on along the minus strand of NC_080684.1, from coordinate 80,651,315 downwards.
CCTGCAGAGGAGAGAAACAAGTCCATAACCTACAGTCTGTTTAACAAGGTATTCAATTTATTTTATCTCACTTGGCAAAATGAATGATTTTCTATATAAGAATGTAAGTATTCAAGTTCTAAAACACGAAATCTAAGTTTACAAATATACCTAAATTTAATCTCAGAAAAATAAAGGTAAATATATATGGCTAGTTTACCTGGGATTAGCAAGACTAAAATATTATTCATTTTTAATTATTTTTAACTCCCATTAACTGAGCAGTTCCTATGTGCTAAGAATTGTTAGGACATTTACATATTTCTAATATTCACAACATTCTTATGAGATGGGTATTACTATTGTCGTTTTGTTTTAAAAGAAACAGAGATGCAGAGATGTTAAATAATTTGCCCAAGGGCAGACAGATACAAAGATGACTTAATCTTGATGGAAAACAGAGCAACACTGAAATAATCTTCATATTTTATTTCATGATATATGACAGAAAAATCAAGATACTAAATTACAGTCTTCAAAATAAAATGCAAAAATGCAAATGAAAAAAGCCTGGAAGAAAATGTCCCCAAATAAGAATAGTGGGAGGATTTGGATGGTAAAATGGTAAGATTATGGAAATTTTTTTGCTAGTTTATATATTTCTGAAACATGATATTACTTTGATCATTTTAAAATACAGACATAAACCAAGCAAAAAATGCACATTCCACAGTAACAGCCAAACTTAAATTTGATTAAATGATTAAACAATGGTCCTTCTGCCAAGATGTCAAAATAGAGATTCCTTATTGGAGTGAACTAGTCTCACTAACAGATCAGTGGAGGGAAAAGTGTGCATCCTGGTACCTAGGCAGTAGAATTATGAACCACCTACACTGTCCTCAGGGGTTTGCCATCACTGTGGTGTTCGCTTTCTCCAGAGTTGCTGCCTCACATCATCTCAACTCCCAAACTGAAAGGGAAGCATGAAAGAAGAAGGGAGAATAGAATTCAAAGAAACTGGTTCTTACAGTGTATGCCTGCCCCTTCTCCCACCAGGACAACAGACAAATCCCAGTGCTGTCTAGTCTACACCAGGGGTTCTCAACCCTGTGGGTCAGAAACACTTCTTTAAAAATACTGTTTGTACAGAATCAACCTTTTAAATTAATTGATTACAACTACCCAAGCCTGAACTCAGTCTCACTGAATTAGAATTTCTGGTAGAGGTGCACGGACCTGTATATTTCCAAAGAAAATTACTTAAGTGATTATGATACAAACACCTAATTAAGAAGCAATAGTCAAAGGCAAGAGAACTCCAAGGACAGAAAAAGCACTGAAGGAAATTGGAAGCTGGAAGCCAGGGGTAAAATGAGATGAATGTCAGAAACATTTAAAAACTGATTTCCCTTGAATTCCTATGCAAAAAGAGTACCATTTTTCATAAGAGGGGAGAAAAACCAACACAGAATATGATATACGACTTAGCTCATTATTGCTCTACATTAAGCTCTAATATATATACCAGAATTTGAAAGGTAAAATTCTCTCTAAAACTAATTTTATAAGCTGAATGTATGTTTTTATTTTGTTTCACAGAGAAAAACATCTTAGTTTGTATAACCATGAGAAGCAATGTGTTATCAAAATCTACATAAAAGATACCATGAACAAATCACCACTAACTTTACAAGTACAGTTTATAAGTAATATAAATAATATCAGCATTTTCAACTGTAAAAAGAGATTTTAATGAAATGAATGACCTAAAAAGAGATTTTGATGAAACAAAAGATGGCTGAAGCCTCAAACATGAAACTTATTTAAGCCCATAGCACCATCTAGTGCTGATGTGTAGGTAACAGTAGCGGATGATTCCCAGACCACACAATTCTACTAATATAAAATATCCATAAACTTCATATAATATACAGTGACAAGTCTTAAACCTAAAGGTCAAATATGAAACTCTTATGTCTTCCTATTTCCAAGCATTGTGGAATAAAATAAACTAGTCGATAGATTGAAATAAATAAAAAATAAGATTTTGTTTAAATAAACCAAAAATTTGATTTAAAAAGCAACAAAAACTCTTAGTAAGTCATACAGTCTTAATTCTGTCTGAATTTCAAAAATCTTAAACATAGTCAGAGGAATCTGAAGTCAAAATTTAAATCTGCTAGCAATAGCAATAATGCAGTTATGATAGCACAGTAATGTGTAAGATGAAGGCTATTTCTCTTCTTCCAGTTATAAAGTATTATGAAGGTGGTATAACTTCTCACTGATGTCCATTTCCCATTGGTCTGTAGCCCCTCAAGGCAACGGAACCATGCTTTGAGTTTCTTTTTATAACTCAATTACCTTGAACAGAGCTTGACAGGTAATAGACAATAAATGCTTGTTGGACTGAATTATAAAAATATCATCAAATAATATAATCATCATCTATAACTTTATTAAATGTTTTGAGCAAAAATGACTACATGTTTTTAATGAGTGGTGAGAAATAAGTTAATATACCAAGAATATTATACACTTTTTATTTTTAAAATTTCCCAGTAAACACACTTTACAAGTGAAAAAAAAATACAAAAACTCAGAAAATGTACTTAAATTTCCTAAAGTCATACTGCTAATAAATGGTGGAGCTAGAATTTTTAATCTTTCTGATTCCAAAGCCACTACACGAAGTTGATATAACTTCAAGTAGAACATTCTGAGAAAAATTAAAGAACTTTCATTTGTATACATCAGAGGGCATGTTGCTCAGATCCAAAAGAAGAAAACATAATATTTAAAATATAAATTAGATGGAACCAAATACTTGTGAGGAAACTAAACCTCAACTTTTAGTCACCTTTAGGCCAAAGTTCCAAGGCATCAGGTATAGGAGAATAAAAACTTTGTCCTTTATATAAATACATAAAGATTTGCGAGTTACAATATGGTTGGAATTGTCATTTGTTTGCACTAAAAGAGTCCCCATTTACTTGGAAGGACTTTGGTAAAAAAAACCCTCTAGAGTCACCATTCCCTAATTTCCACACTCTGCTGCCTCATCTGTCACTAGCCCTGAGAGTACCTTCCACCCTCCTCAAACTTATGAATCCATTTCAAGAGAGATCTCAATCTTGAACACACTAGGATGTCAGCATTCACTGTGCCATGGTGCTGAAGATACTTAAAGGGATATGCTTCTCCACTGTTTCTCCTTATCATATATTTGGATATAGCAAGGCTGTAGGGACAGATCTCACCATAAATTAAATAAAAGGGAAAAGTTATGAAATTAAGTATAGTTAAGAAATTAGAATACTATCTCAGTGGTTAGTGCTCAGAAATAAGACCAAAGTCTACTGAAGTCCTAAAGGCAATAAAAGTATCAATCATTACAGTCATAAATTTACATATGTCACCTTGCATGAGGTGAAGACCATGATGGGTGCCATACCTTGACATCTGAAAAAAATGGAGCAGGCTTGAACATCACCGAACAGTGAGTTCGGGATAACAGGATTGGTGGAGGAGGGATTCTGCTTTTCTTTTTTTTCAAAGTTTCCAAATCTTTTTGATATGAATATAGGGCATTTTGTTCTGCTTCGGTCTTCTCAATTAAAGAATATGCCTCCTATAATGAAGTGTGAAAATAGAAAAAATACATTTCAAGAGCTTGAACTTCATTTATATGCAGAATTCTGGTGATGTTAAACATTATCCTGCTCTATGTAGTTTTTTGAGCCTCAGAAATATGCATATTTTAATCATGAAATGATTTTGTAAAAGTTTAAAAAATGCTGCTAAGTAAGGCTATGCATGATCACCAACAGTATTATATTTGATGTTTAATATATTTATCACTTTTGTACATTAATGATGCATTTCACTTTTTAAATCAAACCCTTTGTATGTCTACTAATATAGTTCATTGTCCTTAAAGTTTATAACGTCTGCATTTATACTGATGAACTATACACCCACCCTTAATACAGCTTGAGGTGCAACCCCAAGTAAGGAGACAGTTGTTATAAGGAGTTTATAAAATGAATATTATTGAGAGTCTCTTACTATTAGAAAAAAGAACTAAAATAGATAAAACCACTTATTTCATAAACCGGAAAGCAAGGCGATCACCTCTTAAAAGGTTATACACAGAGAGATAACATATAAACAAAAAGATGCATTAAAAAATCAGGTCTAAATAATATTTCAACAGTAAGTCTAATTATATCAGCAGTAAAAATACCTGTAAGTAGATTAAACTCCCCTTTTAAATTAAAATAAAGGCAAGGATTCTCTAATTGAGTTCCAAAGCAGAAACCCTGGAGAAATTAAAAATAAATCAGTGATGGGGAAAGAACAGTCTTTTTACAACAAATGATGTTGGGACAACTAATTCTACATTTTAAAAATGAGGTTGATCCCCTACCTCACATCATATATAAATATTAACTCAAAATGAATCACAGACCTAATTGTAAGAGCTAACATTATAAAACTCTTAAAAGAAAACATGGGAGTAAATCTTCATGCCCCTGGATTAGGCAATAGTTTCTTTAGATAAAGTACCAAAAGCATAAGCAACAAAAGAAAAAATAGATAAATTGGACTTCCTCAAAACTAAAAACTTTTCTGCTTCAAACAACACCATCAACAAAGTCAAAAGACAACCCATCCACTTGGAGAAAATATTTTTGAATTATATATCTGATATTGGGCTTCCATTCAGAATATATAAAAAACTATTACAACTCAAGAATAAAAAGACAAATAACCCAAGTTTAAATATGGGTAAAGGATATGAATAGACATTTCTCCAAAGAAGAATTTTAAAAGGTCCATTATAAACATGAAAAGACATACAACATCATCAGCCATTAGGGAATACCACAATGAGATATCACTTCACACTCATTAGATGGCTATAACAAAAAAGACAGACAATAACAAGAGTTGGTGAGGATGAGGGAAAATTGGAATTCTCATATATTGCTGGTGGAAATGTAAATTGGTGTTGGCACTTTGAAAACTAGTTTGGTAGTTCCTAAAACTGCTAAAGATAAAGTCATCATATAACCAAGCAATTCCACTTGTAGGTATAAAACTAAGAGAAATGAAAAAATATGCCCATGAAAAAAATTTGTACATAATTATAGCAGCATTATGGCAATGACTCAATACAACAAAGCAATGAAACAATAGGTCCACTGATGCAGACAGAAAGAACAGAAACTCTAGGGTAGCCTGTTCCTGACTACACAATGCTAAAGGAAAAAAGATGGAAAAACATTTAAGAAATTAGAAAAATGTAATTGTTTCTTTACAAAGGTTAAAAAAAATTATGGCGGGGAGCTGATGTAGCTCAGTGGTTGAGCACCTACTTCCTATGTTAAGGTCTTGGGTTCAATCCCAGTACCTGTTTTAAAATTATGGCTTGAAAGTACGGTTATACTCAGATGTAAAGCCATGGCCTTAAATATTTTCATTATTAATAAAGATTTTTTAGTTACTGTTTCCCAAAGTGTGAAATATCATGATACATTGACCAATGATTTCCAGTATTATTATGTGAATGTGAATTTGAAAAATCTGTCCTTCCAATTTATGATTTTTCAGCTATTTTCCTTTGGAAGGACTAAAGTAGGTAATACATTTGAAAAGTAAATTTGGGAAATACTGGAATATATGAACAGTAAAACAAAACAAATAAAAATAAAATAGAAGCACAAAAAATAAAAAGTGTATATTAATTTATTTTAAAATGTTAAAGCAGTAGAATAAATTCAAGACTAAGCCCAAATATAATCTAATGAATGACAAAAACAATAAACAAAATCACCACCAGATAAAAATAATGGGGAAGGTGGAAGCAGACTTGGCCCAGGGGCTAGGGCATCCGTCTACCACATGGAAGGTCCGCAGTTCAAACCTCGGGCCTCCTTGACCCGTGTGGAGCTGGCCCATGCGCAGTGCTGATGTGCGCAAGGTATGCTGTGCCCTACGTGCAAGGAGTGTACCCCGTAAGGAGAGCCGCCCAGTGCAAAAGAAAGTGCAGCCTGCCCAAGAATGGTGCCTAACACACAGAGAGTTGACACAACAAAATGACGCAACAAAAAGAAACACAGATTCCCATGCCGCTGACAACAACAGAAGCGGACAAAGAAGACAACGCAGCAAATAGACACAGAGAACTGACAACCGGGACAACCGGGCGGAGGGGGTGAGGAGAGATAGATAGATAGATAGATAGATAGATAGATAGATAGATAGATAGATAGATAGATAGATAGATAGATAGATAGATAGATAAATTTTTAAAATATAAAAAAAATAATTGGGAAGAGACACACATATAAAAACCATGAAGAATGAGAAGAGAAATAAAAAAAAGATAGAGAATTTTTAAGTAGTTTAAAATATTGAAATAATAAAAGTTAAAACACTAGGTAAAATGAAAGACTTCTGAAGAAAATACAAAATCAACAAACTGACTCAGGAAGCAGAACCCTTCAACATATGAACAATGATGGAAGAAACTGGAAAAAGGATACAAGAACTATTTTCCATAAAAGTGTCAGGTTCAAATTATTTCACAAAGTATTTAGAATCTCAAAGAAATGATAGGTCCTATGCCATTTAAAATATTCCCAACTACATAGAAAAGATATATAGCTTCTCAAATGATTTTACAAAGCTATTATAATTTTGATAATAAAATCTGAAAAATGACTGAACATAAAAATACAGTGCAATTTTCTTACAAATATAAATGCAAGCACCCTAAAGAATATACTAATACATTGAATCTAGCAATATATTAAAAGAAAAATGTACTATAATTATATTGTTTTTATCACTGGAATACAAATTCAATATTAACAAGCCTATGAATATAATTTAATATCCATTAATCAAATGAGAAAAAATGTACGTGATTATAGTGCTAGTTGGCCCAAAAGATACTTGAACATTTAACACTTATTACTGATTTTTTAAAAATTGAATAAATCAGGAAATCTATTTCCCTAGCCTGAGGAAAAAATATTAATTTTTAAGCCAACAACCAAAATCATACCTAAGAGTGAAGCACTGAAAAATTATCAATAAAATCCAAGAGAGAAAAATGCCAATATTCCCTTATTTTCTGGAAGTTTTATCCAATTTAACAAGTACAAGGGAAAAAAATCCTGAAAATGAGAATAAAAAATATCTTTTGATCAAATTCCAAACTCATTTCACTGTGATACAAAACCTGTGCTGTTTCCTCTACAGCAGACAAGTGGAGTTTGAAATTTCTGTTTGGAAATCTGGACCTCAAGCTCAAAAGAGAGGATAAGATTGAAGATAGAATTTGAGATATTATATGCATTAAAGTAATACTTAGAGCTGGGTGAGTAAACCAGCTACCTGTGGGAGTATGGATCATGAAACTAAGGTGTTATATAGTTTTTCCTAAAATAATGAAGCTTGACCTAAATTGAGACCAAAATTAACTTTGCATTTTTATTTTTTATTGGAAATAGTTGACATTAAGGTCTAAAATCATTAGTCATGTTTAAAATTTATCTCTAATAGTAAATGGCATTTTAATTGCATTTGTTCTATGGCAAAAGACCTTGGAACATTTTCTGCATTTGCAAGCCAAGAATCTTAGTCATCTATATAAGACAATCATTGCTTCATGTGGGAAGGGATATAGTATATGGATGTATAATAGTATGACAATATTTCTAGACCCTTCATGCCAAAGACTTTAGTTTTGACCCAAAAGCTAATTAATATACAATAAAGGAGGAAAGAGCAAAAACTTGAAATGATCTGAAGAATTCTTAGATCCCTTGCTCTGTAGCTAATTTGCAATATTTCTATTAAAGAACAGAAGAAGCCCACCTGCTGGTACCCAACAAGGACAGTTGGAATTGTATTAATCTCATCGCTGTCAATCATCTATCTTGTAAATTAAGGAGTAAATTTAGGCGTTAAGTTAGGTAGTGCTCCCCTTTTGAAGCAGTCGTCATGTCCTGTCCACAGTGTTTAGCCACAGGTAACTCTCTCCTTACATGCTCCTTCTAAAATGAGGAGTAAGTAGGGTGGAGGGATGAGCATATCTTACCTTCTGGGAAAGAAATTCTCACTAACAGAAAGCTGAGAAACCTATCCGATCATAATTTAATATAAACTGGAGAAGAAAGAAAAGAAATTTCATTGGGAAAAAAAAAAGTTTAATGACTATTTCTTGGAATCCTGAAGGTGGTCTCTCTCTTTTATCTAAAAAGAACAAATGAATGAATTATGGACTGGCAAAAAGAAGGGAATCATTCTTGATCTTCGGCCAATAAAATCCCTAAACATTTACTAATTAAATGTTACTAATTAAATGTTTTCAAATGGTATTGTGTTCCTTTATATTAACATATGCTGTGTTTGTTTCTACCACTGTAAGGAAACAGCTTCATCAGCATGTGCTTTCTAGATAACTTGTTAGTCTTTGCTGCCACTAATGTTTGTTTTCACCAAAAAACAAACAAAAAATATCATTTGGATAGAAAATGTTCCTAAAGTAGAAACAAATGCTTCAAAGATGTCAGCCAAATTCAATACTGCCCTTCAAAGCATATCAGAATCTAACAGGGAAGTGGATACGACTCAACAGATAGAGCGTCTGCCTACCATTTGGAGGTCCAAGGGTTCAATACCCAGGGCCTCCTGGCTTTTGTGGTGAGCTGGCCCACGCACAGGGCTACTACTCACAAGGAGTTGCTGGCCCAGGCAGGGATACTCCCACATAAGGGTGCCCTCCACACAAAGAGTGGCCCCTACACAAGGAGCCACCCTGCATGAAATCATAGCCTGCCCAGGAGTGGTGCCACACATGGAGAGCTGATGCAGCAAGATGACACAACAAAAAGAGACACAGATCCCCAGTGCTGCCTGATGAGAATACTAGCAGACACAGAAGAACACACAGTGAATGGACACGGGGGGAAGGTGGGGGATAAATAAATAGACAAATCTTTAAAAAGAAAAAGAATCTAACAGTTTCAAAGGATTTCATACCATTTCAAAATGGCATTAGAACATCAGTAATATTTTACCCCAAAGGAAGCTGTCCTCAAAAGTATCAAACTATCTGTGAAATATGTTGCAGAAATCATGAGTACTGTTCACAACTGTTCTAATTCTCTAGTCCTAAGCATTTGGCACTTGATCTCCTTCTTGAATTGGGACTGGCCATGGACATGCTTTATCTGATGAAATATGAGCAGATATTTGTTTCTTCTGGGCTGAAGCCTTAAGAACCAATGTTTGCTTTGCATATTTGCAGTTTCCCTTCTGCTGTGGAGAGCAGGAACAGAAGCTGCTCAATCAACCTAGGTCCCAGAGTGAGGACCATGTGGAGCAGGAACCCCAACAGACTCCCACTGGGCATGTGGGTGAGCAAGAAACAAACGTGTATTGTTTTAAGCAACTGAGATTTGAGGGTTTGATTGTTACTACAGCAATACATAGCCCATTCTAATGGACACAGTTAAGCAGCTTTTTTAAGCTGTTCTAAAGATTCTTGTCATCCCTATTTTGCTGGTGGGAGTGGGGAGAAGTGGGGGATATATACTTCCCCAGTAGAGAATCAATGAACTAAATAAACTCTTTTATAATTCAAAATTTCTTATCCTATGATTTCTTAAGTCATTAAATTGACTGAAAACGTTCCTTTATTTAGCATCAATATATGTATTTTACACTCATATCAAAACTGGAGGCAGAAAGATCAACATTATTCTTTCTCTTATAACATCTAACCATCACATTTTTCACATACACATGTCCCATTTAATCCTCACTTCAACCAGGTGAGAAAGGTATTATTAGGCTCAGAAAAGTTAAGTGCCTAGAGTAAGGTTAAGTAAAGATTAAGCAATTTGCTCAAGAGTAATTTGCTCAATAGTTAGAAGGCAATGGAGTGGAAATTCTAATTCAGGCTCTTACAATATTGTATTAAATATATAATTAAACATATATAATAATCCAAACAAAACCAATAAAATGCAGTAAATTTTTTGTCACTATCTACCTTCATATGTAGAAGTACATGAAAAAAAGGTGAGCCTAGAGAAAATTTCAATAAATGAATCCTATGTGCTCATGCTCTTCATTTACAAGATCATTAACTCATTCTCCCAAGCCAAAAGCTGGTAGAGAGATAGGAGGGCAGATAACTGAAAACAAAGATAATGACAAATTTTGTCAGACATTCTCTGCTATACAGTACTGGGATGAAGTCTGCAATTACCTGCAGGTTCTTTACTTCAGCTCTCCTGAAAAATTAATCTTAGACATGTCCCGTTTTTTAAGTAATGTTGGTTGAGCTTGTTGAGCCCAAACTGATCTTACTGTGAGTGAACTAACATTCATGAAGGCTTTTGCTTGAAGGAAGGAGAAGGAAATGTGTATCAGTGTATGGGAATAAAGGAGGGCCACATAGTAGATGCTCAGTGTGACTGCTGAATCACTAAGTAAATGTATTAGTCAGTAGATTGAGGAGAGGGGAGGGCGTCTCTCATCCTCCATCATCTCTAGTTTTTTATCGTTCAGTCAAATTAAGGGGAAAAATGTGAGAAACTGATGGAAAAAGGGGTTTGAGCCAGATGTAAAAGGAGATGTGATGTAAAAGACTGTGAGAGAGTTAGGTATAATCAGTGCCACGGCCCAGCAGAAACAACCAGCATGGGCTGGGCCGAGGCCCGTTCACCTCTCTGCCCTCTACCAGCTCTGGCTTCAAGAAGACATGTATGCCAGGCAGAGCAAGGCTCCCTTACAGGCCAGCAACACATGAGCCAAGAAAGGTAAGAGACTCCTCAAATAACTTTGAAGAAAGACATTCCTACTTGAACAGAAGGGAGGAAAACTATTATATTTTGGGCATTAAATGTTAAGGTGCCTTCCAGGAATGGAACTTCCTCCCATGTAGGAAGCAGGTGCCCAACTACCTGAGCCACATCTGCTCGCCTGTCACAGACTCTTGATCATTGGTCATGTGGACTAAGTGACAATCACTTAGACAGTTCTAATGCTCTGAGGGCTTCTCAAAGCTGGTAGCTTTCATTAAATAGATTGAGTAGGATATCATAATATAGTATACGCTGCTTACAAAATCCAAAGAGGTTAATCAAGTGCTGAATCTCTTTCCTATTGGTGTGGGGTAAAAAGGACAATGATGATCCTATTACTTTTGAAGGGAATATCCTGAGACTTTCAAGACCACCTGGTCCCCAGAAGTTGCAGTAAGGTGGAAATTATCTGGAGTTACAATGGAGTTTATCTCCCATTCTCTGAAATCTATCACCTACTCCTATGAGCTTATCATCAAAGTAGTTGGTCAGGGTGATATCTGGGATTATGAGATGGTGCAATAGTAAATACTTCTACCAACTAAGTTGTAACCCAGAGCTGTAGAGCTGAAATAGATCAGCGAATTGTATTTGTCTTCCCTTGGGATAAAAAAAAAATGCCTTCTGAAACTCTCTTCTTATAGATTAGAGGAAAAAAAACAATTCCCAGATTGATAGCCATATTCTAATTTCAAGAAGGCATGTTGATTTGGTTTATTAAAGAGACTACGTCTGGAACAGCAGCTGTTAGTAGAGTCACAACCTGAATATCTTTACAGTGATACACTGTTATTCTCCAAGACTCACCTGTTTGTCCTTGCCAAAGAGGATAGATATATGGGAATAAAAAGGAGGGAAGCAGATGTGGCTCAACTGATAGGGCATCCATCTACCATATGGAGGGTCCACGGTTTGATCCCCAGGGCTCCTGACCCATGTGGAAGCTGGGCCAAGCACAGTGCTGCCCCATTCAAGGAGTGCCATCCCTACGCAGGGGTGCCCCATGCACAAGGTGTGTGCCCCTCAAGGAGAGCCACCCCATGTGAAAAAAGCACAACCCACCCAGGAGTGGCGCCACACACACAGAGAGCTGACGCAGCAATATGACACAACAAAAAAGAGACGCAGTTTCCCAGTGCTGCCAGATAATGCAATCAAATGCAGAACACACAGAGAATGGACACAGAGAGCAGACAGTGGGAGGAAGGGGAGAGAAATAAATAAAATAAATCTTAAAAAAAAAAAAAAAAAACAGGCTGTGGAGAACCAAGATATTTTGGATTATGTAAGAACAGATAAAATCAGCTTAGGAAAAAATTATCCAGCATAAGGGAAGGAAACCAATGCCTTGAAAATTTAGAAGCATTTCATTCCTCTGAGTTATGTTTGAAACCTGCAAAAACCACCAGCAGCACAGGCCCACTGGTGCTGTGTCAATACAGACTGCCTTCAATCTACCATCTCAACTGACTAACCAACCTCCCTGGACTTCCCACATTAACTCCCAAAATTTAGCTCAGTAGTTCCTGCTTCAGTGAGCCAGTTGGACACAATTCTCTGACTTGATTCTAATATTTTTCACTCTGCAGCTCTATGAACCCAGCTGTGAGTCAAAAACCTCATTTCTGTCATGGGCTTTCACATTGACATTTCTCAAGCTTGGCTTAGTACCACCTAAGAAGTTTATTTAAAAACCAAGATGGTCCATCCCCACCCTAAATCTACTCGGTAAAAATCACCAAGGGTGGGTAGCATATGCCAAAGATAATTCTTAAGTGTAGCAAGGACTGAGCATCACGGATTCAGATGGGTAAAACAGCTGCCTACCCTTTCTCTCAGTCTCTAGTCTCTTCAAGTTCCAGCGTGTAAATGGCTTCTCCAAAACCTGCTGGATAAACTATAAAGTCCTCCATAACCCTTTTCTTTCTGATCACAACTATATTTTCTAGCCCTTATCCAACCTAACCTCCAAAACTGTTTTTTTAAATTCACTTAGTCCCTGATTATGTTATGCTCTTTCATGCCTCTAAGTCCTTCCCCATGCAATTTCTTCTTCCTGCAAGGTCTTACGTCCTCTTCTGTGCTTCGAGAGCCACTCAACCTTCTCCTCCTCTGACATTTTCCTGATAGCGCCATGTATTTAGGCACACCATTCCCTGCATTTTACACATCTCTTTATTTTATCAGCTATAACATGATATAGTATCTGTGCACAGGACAGTCCATGCCATCTAAACTATGACCATCTTGGTAGCAAGGACAGTATCTAATTTATCTCTTTAAACCACAAACTCAGATCCCATGGCCTAATTTGAAACAGGTTAATAGAAGCATTAAAGTTTTAATTGAAAGGTTACCAAAGGAAAGCCTAAAATAAAGTCCTTGATATAGGTAAATCAGATAAAGTCTATAATAAACTCAAGGTTTAGGGTTTATTAATGCAAGTTAACTAACTAACATTAGTAACTAGCTAGTTAATCCTAGTTAGAAATTAGAACCCCAACTTTGTGAACCAAATCACTGAGCCACTAATAAAATTTCAACTATAAGGAAGTAGTTAGTTTTTTAAAAAAGATGTTCCCAACTGAAAAGAAGGAAATAACAGAAAAGATGTCCCAAAATTTCAAGAAAAAAAAAAATCCCATGAAACCAGTTCTACTCAATTGTGAGAGAAAAAGTACTATCCATATGGACATAAATTTATGATAGCATTGTTCTATAAAACCAAAGTGTCATAACTGCAAAATCTAGACAGGCATACTATAATCAGAGGTCGGAGAATTAGGTTTTCCATGGCATATTATATAATGGAAAATAACTGCATCCCTATATCCTCCACTGGCTAGCACAGTGCCTGGCAAATTCACTAACCTGGAAAGAGTTCACTAACCTGGAAAGAAGAAACGAACCAATCATAGTGAAAGGCTCAGCCAAGGAGTCTCAATGGAAAGGGGTTCTATGACAACTCATAGGTAAATAAGTTCTGAATATTTTTTCAATAGTATTTTGTGCTGCAATGTACTCCAAAACAATAGTACTGATATTACTGACTGGATCTAAATTTCTCAGCAAATAATTTCCATTACAGAAATGGAGACCTTCCTCTTTTCAAAAGTTACACAATGCTTTGTGAGAACAGATTGATACTAGATATATTAGAAAATAGCTTAACATACACATTGCATAACGCACAAAGTGCAATGCAATCTTGGATGGCATGAGTAAAATTTACAAAAACAACTATCATAAGACTGGCAAGACAAAGTGCCATGTTTACCATTTGCCTAGTAGATCTCCTGGAGGTGTATTCTGCATTCTCAACATTATAACTTACATTTCAGAAGGAGATGAAAAGTAGATTAAGTCATATTAAAAGAATCTTGGGAAGGAACATTGCTGAGAACTAAAAATATACAATAAAAGATAAATCTAAGAGAAAAAAACAGAATGAAATGTGTAGTATGGTAGAAAAAAATATATCTAAAGCACCAAATAGTTCTACTATGACAAAACAAAATGTTCCAGGATGATTAAAGTGAAGGATAGACTAAGGGTGTTATTTTTAATAATAACAATAATAATAATAATATTTATTGAATGCTTACTCTGTGCCAAATGCTAAGCATTTTACATGTATTACAAGAACTCCCATTTTACAGATGAGGAAACTGAGGCTCAGAGGGCATGACCTTATACTCGAATCTCTATGCTATCCTGTCTTAATACAAAGCTACATTTAAAACCACTTGAAAAGACAGTCTAAATTAAAATTTCAAAGCAAAAGCCTTTAAGCAATTTCAAAGAAAAACTCTAAATGGCAAATAGGCTTAACTCTGTTTGTAGTTGATGCCTGGGTATCAAAACATGATCTACCTGCCTCATGGAAGGATTTGCTCTTTATAAGGAATAAGTCTCATGGAACAATTAAAAAGAGCTGTGAAGATATCTGAAAAAAAAATTAGTTCACTATATTCTTCCCCAAAGAAGTAAATAGAACTGATATAACTGAAAAGTTACAAGTTAGAAAAAAATAACCAAATCCAATTACTGGTAAAATATTTAACAAAATGTTGTTCGGGTACATCAAGACAAAACCTCAGGAAATACTAAAGTTGGAAGTTTTTAGAACATCTAGAAGTCCTGGAGTTCTTCATTAGTTCTGATTTTAAAATGGGGTTAGATTAGATTCTGTGACAATTATTAAAAATTGTCTGTTAAACCATATGTTCCTTTACTCAGTCAAAACACTATTAGAGGAATTTGGGACTAAAATCTTCTCAACCACAGATTTGTCTAGGTTCCAACAAATAGTATTAGCAGAATACTGTATACATCTGTTTGTGGTTCTCTGCAATAAAACAAAAGGAAAGCCAGGGAGTTCCAGAGATGCAAGAGGGTCTACAGAATACAGCTATTATACAGGCTTACCTTGTTTTATTATACCTCACTTTATTGCACTTCCCTTTTTTGTGCTTCGCAGATATTGCAGTTTAGATAAATTGAAGGTTTATGGTAACCGTGCAATAAGTAAGTCTACCAGCACCATTTTGCCAACATCATATGCTCATTTCATATCTGTGTCATAATTTTGTTTTTCAAACTTCTTCATTATTATTATATTTGTCATGGTAATCTGTGATAAGTGATCTTTGATATTACACTGTAATTGTTTTGGGGCACCATGAACCATGCCTGTATAAGACAGTGAACTCAATTGATAAAGTATGTTCTGACTGCTCCACCAACCAGCCAATCCTCCATCTCTCTCCTCTCCTCAGGCCCCCTTATTCCCTGAGAGACAACAACATTCAAATTGGGTCATTTAATGACTGTACAATAGCTTCTACATGTTCAAGTGGAAGGAACAGTCGCATGTCTCTCACTTTAAATCAAAAGCTATAATGACTAAACATAGTGAGGAAGGCATGTCAAAAGTCAAGCTAGGCCAAAAGCTAGACCTCTTGCACCAAACAGTTAGCCAAGTTGAGAATGCAAAGGAAAAGTTCTTGAAGGAAATTAAAAGTGCTACTCCAGGGAACATGTGACTGATAAGAAAGCAAAACAGCCTTAATTGCTGATATGGAGAAAGTTTTGGTGGTTTGGATAACAGCTCAAACCAGCCACAACATTTCCTTAAGTCAATACCTAATCCAGAGCAGGTTCTAACTCTCTTCAAGTCTATGGAGCTGAGAGAGGTAATGGAGCTGCAGAAGAAAGGTTTGAAGCCAGCAGAGGCTGGTCCATGATGTTTAAGGAAAAAAGCCATCTCTATAACATGAAAGTGCAAGGTGAAGTAAGTGCTGATGTAGAAGTTGCAGTGAGTTATCCAGAAGATCTAGCTAAGATAATTGATGAAGGTAGCTACACTAAACAGGTTTTCAATGTTGGTGAAACAACTAGATAGAAGTCAATGCCTGGCATCAAAGCTTCAAAGGTCAGACTGAAACTCTTGTTAGGGGCTTATGCAGCTGGTGACTTTAAGTTGAAGCAAGTGCTTATTCACCATTCCAAAAATTCTAGAAACCTAGAATTTTCTAGAAAAGGCTGTGACTCAAGCAATTGAGCTCCCACCTACCACATGGGAGGTCCATGGCTCAGTTCCCACTGCCTCGTAAAGAAGACAGTGAGTTGGTATGACAGGCAGAGGCAGCAAGCTGACCCAACAACATGACACAACAAGAGACACAAAAAGAAAAACATAGTGAGATATACAACAAAGCAGGGAACGGAGATGGCTTAAGTGATTAGGCACCTCCCTCCCACATCGGAGGTCCGAGGTTCAGTTCCCAGTGCCTCCTAAAGAAACAAAGAAGATAAACAGACCCAGCAACTGCAAACAATGAGGTGGCATTGACTTAAGGAAATGTTGTGGCTGGTTTGAGCTGTTATCCAAACCACTAAAACTTTCTCCATATCAGCAATAAGGCTGTTTTGCTTTCTTATCATTCATGTGTTCACAGGAGTAGCACTTTTAAATAAATAAATAAATAAATAAATAAATAAATAAATAAAAGAATGATGTTGCTCTAAAAATGGAACAACAAAGCCTGGATGGCACATCTGTTTATAATATGAGTTACTGAATATTTAAGTCCACTGTTGAGACCTACTGCTCAGAAAAAAATTATTCCTTTCAAAAGATTACTGCTCATTGACAATTCACTTGGTCACCCAAGAAATCTGATGGAGATGTACAATGAGATTCATGTTGTTTTCTTATCTCCTAACACAACATCCATTCTGCAGCCTATGGATCAGAGTCATTTCAACTTTTAAGTCTTATTATTATTTAAGAAATACATTTCGTAAGACTATAGCTACCCTAAATAGTGATTCCTTTGATGGATCTGGGCAAAATCAACTGAAAACCTTCTGGAAAGGATTCACCATTCTAGATGCCATTAAGAACATTCGTGGTTCACGGGAGGAGGTAAAAAATAACAACATAAACAGGAGTTTGGAAGAAGTTAATCCGGTATTCATGGATGACTTTCAGGGGTTCAAAACTTCAGTGGAGGAAGTAAATGTAGATGTGGTGAAAATAGCAAGAGAACTAGAATTAGCAGTGGAGTCTGAAGATATGACTGAATTGTGATTTCATGATAAAACTTGAATGGATGAAGAATTGCTTCTTATGAGTGAGCAAAGAAATTAGTTACTTGAGATGGCATCTACTCCTGGTGAAGACAGTGTGAACATGATTGAAATGACAACAAAGGATTTATAATATTATGTCAACCTAGTTCATAAAGCATCTGCAGGGTTTGGATGGACTGACTCTAATTTTTTTTTTTTGGCTTTTTTTTTAATGCCACATTCAAAAAATATGAGGTACCTATATACCTCCACCCCCCTCACCCCACTCCTCCCATAACAACAACCTCCTCCATCATCATGGGACACTCATTGCACTTGGTGAATTCATCTCTGAGCACTGCTTTACCACATGGTCAATGGTCCACATTATAGTTTACAGTCTCCCCCAGTCCTCCCAGTGGGCCACAGGAGGACATACAATGTCCAGTAACTGTCCCTGCAGTACCACCCAGGACAACTCCAAGTCCTGAAAATGCCCCCACATCACATCACTCCTGACCCTCGGCAGCTACCATGGCCACTTTCTCCATATCAATGCTACATTTTCTTCGATTACTAATCACAATAGTTCATGAATAAAATATTAGTAAATCCACGCTAATCCATACTCTATTCCTCCATCCTGTGGACTCTGGAATGATTATGTCCACTCCACATCTCTATTGAGAGGGGGCTTAGATTTCACATGGATGATCGATGCAATTCTCCTGCTTTCAGTTGTAGGCACTCTTGGCTCCCTGATGTGGTGGTTGACCTTCTTCACCTTCATATTTTGAAAGAAGTTCTACTGTGAGTAAAATGCTATCAAACAAGCATCTTATGCTACAGAGAAATCTTTCATAAAAGGAAAACTTGATCGATGTGGCAAACTTCATTGTTGTCTCATTTTAAGAAATTGCCACAGCCATGCCAAACTTCAGCAACCACCAACCTGAGCAGTCAGCAACCATCAATATCAAGGCAAGACCTTCAACCAGCAAAAGATAACAGCTTGCTGACAACTCAGGCAATAGTAAGCATTTTTTTAGCAATAAAGTTGTTTTTTTTAGACAAGGCAAGGGAGTGAACAGTTTATTAAGAAACAAGAGAGAGTACATACCCCAGACATGAGTGTGGGCATGCTATAAGGTGAGATGCACATGTGGGGCCATGGGGTAGGGTAGGCCTTTTTAAGGTCTAATAAAGTATTTTTTAATTAAAGTCTGTATATTAGTTTGTTAGACATAATGCTATTGCACACTTAATAGACTACAGTATAGTGTAAACATAACTTTTATGTGCACTATGAAACCAAAAAATTCATGAGACTGGCTTTATTATGAAATTCGCTTTCTCACAGTGGTCTGGAATCAAACCTACAATATCTCTGAGGTATGCCTGTAGTCTGATGAGGCACAGCCATTGGAATGAGTAAACACCAACTAACTTGTTATCCCTCCACTCAAGATCCATATTCAAAGAAGGGAGCAGCCAGTTGGCCTAGTCCTGCCCTTAGCTAGGAAAAAGATCTCAGAAACTCCCACCTGGTTATATTTAATGAGGAAGAAGAAATTCCTCAAAAGATGATGTTTGGAAGGGAAAATGGTTGTTGGGCAGAAAACAAAAACAATCCTTCCTTTGTAACTCATAGCACTTGGATTGAGATGAATTCTTGATCTTTCCAATGAGAAAAGCCTATCTACAAAGATGCTGAATGTTCAGCTGGTAGACCTTTAAGTGGAGGACTAAGCACAATATTATAAGCTACACGATGACTGCTGTATTTGATCAGAAGTAGAAGACTATCAAGGACATTGGATCCATTCAAGTGAACCTGTGGTATGATATGTGAAAAGCCAGTATGGTCTGCCAAAGGTCAAATAAGCAAAAGAAGGAAATGGGAAAAATATATCCTCATAATTAAGAAAAAATCCAGTCATCTCACTTGGAAAGCTAATAGAAGATTATAAAAAGTTTGTTCCTCATTTGTAGTGACAAATTGACCCACTTTCAGTTGATTTGGAAAAAACAAAAAACAGACACCTGATAAGATTATCCATACTGCTATCAGGAAACTTAAGAAACTAAAACAGGATATGAATTATTTAAGAGTTCTGAAAAGACCCAAGCTTTTCAAACCTTTTTATGGTTTCAGGTGACACATCAGTCACTGATTTGGGAATAACTTTATTACAAGATCATGATAATATAAAACATTCTGTAATACATCTAGTATAAAATGATTGCCAAGGGAAACAAATTTATTTGCCTTCTTTAAGGAAAGGAAGATTGGCAATTACTGGAGCCATAACATTGTTGTTTAGGAGAATTCCCTGAGGACTTACCACTAATCCTTAACACTTGGACAAAGAGCTACCATTGAGTAGTAGAGGTGGCTAGAGATGATTTCAGGACCTCTAAATAAATATTCGACATGTTCCTGGTTGGTAAAAATCCATGTGGAGGACCCCTCATAAAAAGTAGTCTCTGAATGCATCTCATGAGTCTACCCAAATAGGACAATATACTTAAAAGTTTTCTCAAGTTAAAATAGTTTCACTTAAGGAATAGAAGGGAAAAAATGCACGAGAAGACTACTGGAAACATGAGGCTTCTTGGGTTTCTTATATGTTCCCCACTCTCCATGGCAGGGGATAGAGATTCAGCGGGGGAATGGGCATCCTTATGAAATAGTCTCAACTTACTCTCTGGTCTCATCCCTTACTACTCCCCCTTGCGCCAAAGCTCCAGCCACACCAAATGATCTGTAGTACTACTACAAACACTCTAAGACCTAGCTAGCCTCAATACCTTTGCCCTCTACTTTCTTGGGCTACTCTAGCCTGCCTTTCAATAGTCAACTTCATGTTACCTACCTTGGATGTTTCTTTAAACATCCCCCACCATTAGATTAGGTACTCTCCCACCAAATTCCCCTGGCACTTTCACAATTAAAGAGCCAATGAAACAATTACCTATTTATCTGTCAGTACTTCTGGGTCTGTCTTAAAGGCAGTGACCACAAAGAGAAGGCAATGAATCAAGATATACTGAATAAATAAATAAGGATTGTTTGTTGTCATCCACTGCACTCAGAATAATTCTAATCACATAGTGAACTTCCAATAAATATTTGTTGAATGGATCACGGCACTCAAAAAATACTTTTTTGATAGTTAAATCGATGGGCAGATGACCAGTAGTGCTACATATCAGAAATCTTAAGTTCCAATATTCTACTTACTGACCTCAGACACTTATCCTTTTAGCACTGTCAGGCCATCATCTTCTGGTTCCTGGCTTCATAGAAACATCCAGTCCCTTCATATCTCCTAGTCACCCAGGCCTTAAATATCTTGATGTTGTCAATTCCTTCCTTTCTCAGTCTGCACCCATTTTTTATTACCATGAACCTTTAACCTATACCTTCATTAAAAAAAAAATCCAGCCCTGGACAAATCCCATATTCCACTGTCACAGCTACCATATATAATATACCAAGAAAACATTATACTTCTTGCAGATAAGTCCTCTTAAAAATTTATGGTCTCTAACCTTGGCCATAACTTCAGAACATCAGTCACTCCCTCTACTTGGAATCAGTTCCCTCATCCATTCCTCTCCATTCTCTAAATCATCCCCACTCCTTCAGTCCAATGCTCCAGTCCCATCTCTTCACTACTGGCAGATAATCTTGCCTTGTACTTTATCAGATGATTGAGGTAAGAAACATCAACAACTCCCTGTCTCCACACCGACAAATTCATTTATTAATCTACTTCTGTCCATTCCTCCTTCCCTTCTGTATCAGAGGATGAGGCGTCTGCCCTATGGCCCACCTACCAATGAAAACTGATCCCTTTATCTGTTATTTTAAACTTTGTCCTAAGAATTAACCTCCCTCTTTCTCATCTCTTTGCTTTCTCTTTTTCTCACCCTGCATCATTAGTAGATGTATATGCTCAATTCTCTTCCTCTGTAACCCTTAGCTTCGACTGATTTTTTCCCTTCCTTCAATGGCCAAGCTACTTGTAACATTATTCTCTACCTCTTCATGAGCCATTCACTCCTCAACCCACTGCAATCAAAGTCTTAAGAAGATCCCATAACTTGGAAATACGATTGCCCTCAGGCAGTTAAAATCTAAAATCAACATATAATTAATGTGTGTAGATGAACCTGAAAGTTCACAAATATTCAAGGCTACACATTATTTTTAACAAAGAGAAATAAATCATTCATTGTAACAGAGGTTGTAAATCAGGACTAAAGGAAGAAATGAAATATGTTACCATCAAAAAGTTATGGGAAGATGTAGAGGTTGCATCTTTCTCAAATATTAAAAGTGCTTTTTGCATCAAGTAAATTGCTTCAGATAATTTATTCTTCTTTATTTTATTCATTACATTTGATTCTGCAAAAGCAAACAAACATTTTACCAAAAGGGCAAGATAAAAACTATCTTTACATTTTTTTGAAAATACAGGTTATCTCAATTTTAATTACCTGTAAAACAATCGATACTTCTAGATTGTTTTAACTTTTCAGGACCTTTGGTAGAAGTATTTTTGCTAACAGATGGGGTCTTCAAAACTAAGAAAAAGAAGAAGATTGTCATTGCAATTATGTTTGTGTCCAAGAAAGGAATTATTTTATAAATTTTAAAGAGCAGCAATATATTTGTAAAATTAGTGCTTCCTCTACATTTGTCATTTTTCTGTTAATGGATAAAAATTCAAACAATTCTACTCTGATGCAATTTTTTGATAAATCCTCTTTTTTTGCTACAGTATACATGAGGACATCAGGCTTCCAAATGATTAAAAATACTTGATTTTCGATGGCATCTTAAATAAAATCATCTTACAGGTTGATAAACAGGGTACAACCTACTTTAATTCCTTTTTCATGAAGACTTTAATTTCCCTTTTCATAAAAAATAGATGGCAAGTCCTGATACTAATCAGCAGTCACAATTCTGCACTCAGCCCTTTCTAGAAAAAATGCTTCATCCATGGTTCCTGCAAGATGCAGCTCTGGGTACCACATGAAGACCTCTACTCTCCTCTAGCTGTAAACCACAAAGTCAGAGCCTCTCTTTTTCAAGAATTTCAACCCACATAGAAATTGCTGCCCACTGATTGTGGGCAGTACAGTTGAGAGGTCCGGGTGTACATGTGTGACTGATTATTGTGGTGGTTCAATAACAAGAGGAAGCTGGATGAGGCAGAAAAGGATAAAGACCTGCTAGCCTAGGGAGAGGGAAAATGTAGCATTGATATTTGATTTTCCAGGTCAGGTCCTTAAGAGACTTGGCAATATTCATTTCCTCCCTGACAGGTATTTGAGAGTGCCTATGGTAACCTTACAATAAATTCCTTTTATTGAGGCTTACTTATTTATGATAATGCATGTGAGTCAACATGGGATGGTGACTGATGAAAAGAAGCCAACAGACACCATTAAAGGATACAAAAGTTTCTTTAATGGCAAAAGGTAAGGGAACTTATCTGCATGGGACAGCAGCACAAAACAGAAAATAATGCATCCTTCTCTCAGTATTTAGGGTATTGTAAATGCTTCTTAAATGTGACCTCTCCAGATTACAGTCATTGCAGTTAAGAAGGAAGAAATAGCAAGGAAACTTTCAATGTCAGATACAGATGAGTCATATTTAATGATATGGTTGTCAACGGGCGACCACAGTAAAGATCTAGAATAAGAGTGACACAAGCAGTATTTAGGGAAAAATAGTCTGAAAACAGTATATGGGAGTGAGGAAAGACAGGAGGGTCAATGTGATTACCGTGCTAGGGTTCCAGAGGAAAAAATCAAGGAGACCCAAAGATGCTGCAAAGGAACAACAGCTAATTCCATATGAGCTTAATGATCAATATTTTTAGGTAGACTCTGTAAAATTCAGAGAATCAGTTGGTCTTCAAAAAGTTATGGATGACAATTAGAGAATGAACTCTTCAGCAATTCTATGAATAAATAAGACCCTAGTCCTCCATGAAAGAAGATAACACAGCTATTAAGTGAAAATCGTGGACTAGTTCTCTTAAACTAGAATTCTATTCATGTTTTGAAATGCTTTTTTAAGCCAAATCTTTTCAGCTCACAGAATGTTCAAGGTTATTCTTAGGTAACCTCATTTATGTTTTAAAATTTTGTATCATGTTTTTCCGATTTATATATAATGGCATAGGGATATTTTAATTATTATTTGCTTCTCTCCATACACCCAGCATGTCATATGAAAAACAGTTTTTCAAACAATTTTTAAGCACATAAATGTTCAAAATAAAATGTAAAAAGGATTTAAAATGTAAAAAGATAAAGGAATAAAAAAGGAAATTTTATATGAGCAGAATGCAAATAGAAACAAGTGACCCTAAGTATATGTCAAATTGGTAATACAACCACATAAAAAAATAGAATTAATTCAAAGTAAATTTGAATGCATACAGGTATATTTCTTAGTTTTATCTACTGAAAAGAACTGACACACCAAAAGCAATGAGCACTCATTCCTAGCAAATCTTCGTTTCTAAATACCATTCTGTACCAAAAGGAACCAGGCAGGGCTCCTCTGAAAGATGGTTGATTTCAAGTCGTAGGTAGAAAAAGCAAAAGGGAGGTATAGAACTTTTTTTTTTTTTTGCAGAAACTAAGAAACTGTTCCAAGTATAAAAGGGACATTCAAAAGAACAGAGGAGGCTCTCTCTGCCTAAGGAACCCACATCAAATCTCAGTGGGTATTTCCATCCTTCTCACCTATTTCTCAGCAAGCTCTATTCTTTTCCCCCATTTCCTAATAAATTCTTTTTACTGGCCTAACTAAACTGGCATGTTCTCAAATTCTTTTATGCAACATGGCTAAGAACCTAGAGGAATCCAACACTTCCCCAGCTTCATTTGGCGAGCAATAGCCAGGAGTTCTAGAGGCAGGTAATTCTCCCCAACGCTTGACAAGGACTGGTGAGTCTAAACTTAATAACAGCCTGTCCATACCCTCTTTGGTTCTGCCATTTTAAAGGGGGTTCCTGGATAGGCTCCCACAGGACATGAACTCGGTCTGCTCAGACATCCAGCTCCCTCCCCGGAGGTGGTAGGGGTGAGCCCCCATGTGGTGTAGATCCAAGGAAGTTCTGTGTGGCGGTGAAAGAGCCCTTGAGACCTGACTGGACATGTGGCCTGAGTTGAGCAGGAGTCTGCCAGGAGGCCCTCTCTGTGAGTTCAGAATGTCTATCACCCATTCTATCATTTCCTTAGACCACTAGTTTACTCCTTTTAATTAAAAGTGCCTTTGACTTCCAACTACTGCTGTCCTCATTTGGGGTCTGTGAGATGCATTATCCCTTAGAAACTGAAAATTCATTTGTTAGAGAGGCAAGAGCCCCACCCTCAGTAGTGCCCCGAGGCTTTGCTCCTTCTCCCCTGTGGCAAGACCCTGTGTTTGCCAGCAAGTTACAGGACAATTAGTCTCCAGTTTTTTAATGGGCTTTTAATATCAGGTTTAACTGAGGAACTTGTCCCGGGGAGTGGCTAAGAGATGAGCTCACTTGTAGCCAAATCCTAAGCAGCTTTAAAGTAGGCAAAAGAAAGGTCCCTTGTGAGCCCCTTTTCTAGGGTCAGCCCGGCTTGGGTGTTCGGACCGAGAGCTGGACCCAGATACCCCTAAGACCTCTAAGGCTCTGGGGGTGCCAGAGACATAAGAGTTCCAATCCCTGGAATGTGGGGACAGTGAGCAGAGCTCCCCAATTTCCAGGATGCCGGCTCGGCAGGCAAACTGTCTCATCAGGTCTAGTGGTGGGACACCCCCAGACTGATGAACATGTTTTATCCTTCCCTAGGATAATGGGCAGCTCTTCCAGCATTCCAGCCGACTCCCTGTTGGGGTGTCTTCTTAGAAACTTGGACAACCTGCCTATTGATGGTCTAAAAAGAAAGAGATTAATCTTTTCCTGCCACACCACATGGCCACAGTAAGGCTGAGAGTGGGCTCTGTATGGGACCCTGAGTTCCAGTTAAACCTGTGTAAGAGAGAAGGAGAGGACAGACAGACCTGAAGGCCACAGACCATCCCTGAAAGGAATGAGAAATGCACTCCATTTACTATATCTCTCCCCTGTAGAATAAGGAAACTCCACATGTGCCTTTAATTACGATTAAAAGGTTCCTGACTATTCCTAGCTCCCTGCCTATTTTCTTGTAACACTCCAATCCTTTCAGTATAAAAAGTCTTTGCAGGGCTTTACCCCTTTCAGAGAGGTAACTAATGGGATACAGCTCCCAGAGCAACTCCAATTCGTGTCTCATCAGGGGAAGGGTTTCTCTGGATCCTTTAGATCCATACTTAGCAGCTGCCCAGGGATGTTCCTGAAGGAATGACGCTGGAGGGTCCTGCACAAAGTGTCTGCCATGGACAGACACTGGGAGCTTTGCATTCAAGAAATTCTAAAGTCAAGTCTTTTCCTAAGCTAAGCTAAGTATGGAAAATTCTCTCTTCTGTTCTAATCTGTGCTTGCTTTAACTTTGTTAGTCTGCTCATGCCTAGGAACTCATAAATCAGATTTTAGGTTTGCCTGCTACAAATTGGATATCAGTTAAAGGTAACCTAAAAATGAGTCTTTA
The DNA here is from genome assembly GCF_030445035.2 of Dasypus novemcinctus. Lineage (NCBI taxonomy): Eukaryota > Metazoa > Chordata > Mammalia > Cingulata > Dasypodidae > Dasypus > Dasypus novemcinctus. The sequence goes on along the minus strand of NC_080684.1, from coordinate 80,625,231 downwards.
AATGTCAATACTATGTTGCAATCGAATTGGACATATAATTCACAAGTGGAATTAATTCAGCTGCTGAAAAAGCAGAAAAACTTAGCAAAGTTCTTAGTAATAAAAATTGTTTTAGTTGCTTAGTTAATAAATGGAAGTGCCAAAATTATTTTTAAGGTGGAAACTTACTAGAAGTTGTAACTAAGAGTTAAGATCATTATATAGATGGCTTTATATTATAAAACAGCAGAAGGATAGTATCTGAAATTGCTATAGCTGGGTGGATTTAGCCTAGACCTAAGTGTATTCTTAGTAGTAGTCTAAGTATAATCTTAAATTAACATTTGTTTAGGCCTAACCACAACCTTGCTTATTCTAACTATTGTGATGGTAATTATAAACTGAGTTTACCTTTGTTTATGGTTACTTCAGGTCTAGCCTCACCCCTTGCCTTTGCTTATGGTTATTTCATGACAATTTCTGCCCCTATGGCTCAGGGGAAAGCAAACTTGAGACACCCCTGTCTCCTGTCCTTCCCCTGGTACCTGCTTTCTCTCATGGCTCCAAATGTGGAATAAATTGCTGCCTGGTGAAATTCTTGACCCTTGGGGGTAAACGTCCACTCTTCCAGTCCAGCAGCCACCAGAGTCCTATCATTTCTGAGGACTAGGGAGTGTGGGAGGCCTCCTGCCTCGAGTGTTGAGGTGCCTAAAGCAGCAATTCATGAGAGAAACCAGTTTCCCTGAGGCTTCAATGATCTCAGGGAGTATATACTGGAATTAGTGTTTCTTATCCAGGGTCTGCCAAAGTCAAAATGAGAAATAGCAAAGCTCTAAAGTAAAAGAAACTGTTATAAATTTTATTTTAAAGCATTGGAAACAATTTCAGCCTGTAATAAAAAGGAACAAAAGTTCTTTTGCAAAACTGCAAGGTCACAGTGAAAATTAAAGTAATTAGAAATAGTCTTCAAAGAAATCTTTTCAATGTTATTTTATAGTTAAACTTATTTTCTAAAAAAATGAATTTTTAAGTAACTTTATTGAGTTGTGTTTTTGTGTCTGCCTATTTGCTAAGTGTATGTCTTCATACATTGGGGTGGTAATATCAAATTAACAAATAAAATTCTTAAAAGAGCTCAATTCAAATTATTAAAAATTAAATATGCAATTATATTATGTGAATGAATATTCCTGGAGCCCAAATTAGGTTAAAGCAGGATGGCAAGATCATACAGAAATCTGAATATAGAAACTATTGGGAAAAGGAAAAAGATTTTCCAGAGCTCTTTGACCTACCCAGCCCCTAGGGCCTTCTCTTTGCAAGAGCTCTGAGGGAGGGGCTAGGTGTGGCAAATTAAAATTTATCTTCTAGGCTAGGTAATTAAGAATCGGTTTGTCCTGTGGTTTCCCAATTTAAACCTTTTACCAGCCTTAAAATAAGGGTGGTTAATAATCTTAATACCAAATTTCAGTAAGTAAAGGAAAAGTCCTTGAAAGCTTTGGAAAGATCTTTTCTAAATTTTAATTAAAACAAATTAAACAATTTTAATATATTCCAGAAACTAGCAGTCAGGATGCTTTTAAGATTATTCACAGTTACAGAATTTTATTCAAAAGAGGTTTTAGCCTCCTATAAATGAAGGAACAAGTACAACCCTGGCATAAACTATAATGGTTTCTATTTTATTTAGTTTGGGTATAATCTCCTTAGATTTACTGAATACCACTTAAATAAATTAACATTATTTGTATTAAATCTTTAAGAGGATGAAAATTGTAAGTTCATGTCTAATGAAATTAAGTTAAAGTAAGAAATGTAGATCTGCCCTCTCTTAAATGGATAAAGTTCATTTCATTGGTTGCTAATTATAATTTATTAAGCTTATTTAAAGATAAAGTAACTAGTCTATGTTGTTATGGTTAATTATAAGGAGGTTTGTGAAAGCATCTTCTCAACTGAAGCATTTAAATAGCTAATTCCAGGAAGCCATTATTACTTAAAAAATTGGTATCAATAACAAAAAGTAACTTCGTAACAGGAGAACCTGTTGGAGGCCACCTCAATCTGCATATTCAAATGGTGGTAAGGAAAGATAAATTTGATTCCACTGGGAATCTTCATTTTCATAAAATAATTGAGAAAGTAGTTTTTCCTGAACTGCTAAAGTCATCATGGTAAAGGTGTAGAAGTAAAAAGCAAAGTAAAAAAAGTTAAATTCACTTGATATGTTATACATTGCATTGGAAGTATTTATAAAGTGTATAAAGATTGAGATAGACTTCAGTATTGTCAAATCTCTTGTGCATTTAAGCCAGGCCCAAATACCCTGCCTGGTGTCTCTTCATTTGAGTTATTGGATAGGTTGGTCACTGACCCCTAAAACAATGAAAGTATCTACTACATCTCTGAACATGCTCCTGAAGATGGAGGGTATGTTGAAGTTTCAGACTCCTGCAGCAGACGGCAGTGGCTTGATATGGCCAGATGAACAATGGACATTGCCTCCACACTGTCTCTGCTTTATAGTAGTGACCAGGTTAGTAAAATTAAGACTAGAGCCTACCTCCCTAGCTTCTCTCTAGGGTCAACAGTGCTGCAACATGCTGGCTGTGTGAAGAGCATACCAAGTGGAGCAATGATTACCAGAGCACTGTGAGTAGAACTTAAACAAACACAATTGGCATTATGGCCAAGAGGAACTTGTGCATTGGTTATTATTAAGTACTGTACCTATATGCCTGATGATTATGATGATATCTTTTCTATTCTAGATCACATGTAGAGAGACATTGAACATGTTAAAAGTCCTGGTAAATTTAATTCATTTTCTACATAGTTAATAAACATGCTTATAAGACAAAAGAATGGCTCTCCTAAGTGCTGTCTTTATTTTGCTTGCCATATGCCTATCTTGTTATTGCCTATACTGTCTTTGTGAGTTTACAGCTAGGGTAGTCCTCTCTTCACACTCTTCTAGCTGTCCTAAGTATAATCACTGCTGTGGGAACTGGAGTTGGCAGTTTATACCAAATCCAGCAGGTCTACCACAGTCTCTCCCTAGAATTAAAAGAACTCAAGGAAGAACGCTCTTCCCCATCAATTTTGGGAGGATGCAGCCTCTGAAGGCACCAGACTTTTCTCTCTTGTGCTCCAATATGTCATGGCTGGTCCCCTTTTTGGGCATGCTCACCACCGTCCTCTTTATCTTTTTAGTGGGACCAAGTATCTTCAAAATTCTAATTAGGTTTATTTCTTACAGAATCAATACCTTATTAATCATGCAGGGATTTCATCCAGTTCCAACCAGAGTGCTAGACCCACCTTTACTCAACAGAATAGCCAAAGAGATTTATACTTAGAAAATTAAAAGAAATTAAAAGGGGCAGAGTAGGGACAGCCCTTCTTTACAAAAGAATGTCAGCAGGAATAATTCAATTAGGAAATCCTATTGTACAAACATTATAATAATTCATTCAGGAAGGATCACCAAGGGAAGCTAAAACCACTGGGTGAAAAGCTACTAGGAAAGAGGACATTCATTCCATCTCAAAATATCACTCAACAACACAGATTAATCTTTTCATTACAAAGGGGAAAGGTACCTTTACAAAGGAGAGATCTGGCAGACGCCACTTTAACAGTGATACCACTTTGCCTCAACCAATGAGAAGACAAAGTGACAATATGTGCAGTCTTAATAGGATACAATGGGATATACACAATATGAGGAAACATGAGGAAGCTACCAAAAAAATCCAGATTGTGGGACATTCTAGAAACACATCATCAAAATTATCAAAATCATGAAAGACTTAAAAATTGGAGGAACCGGGAAACGGACTTTGGCCCAGTGGTTAGGGCGTCCGTCTACCACATGGGAGGGCCGCGGTTCAAGCCCCGGGCCTCCTTGACCCGTGTGGAGCTGGCCGGTGCGCAGTGCTGATGCGCGCAAGGAGTGCCGTGCTATACAGGGGTGTCCCCCGCGTAGGGGAGCCCCATGCGCAAGGAGTGCACCCATAAGGAGAGCCGCCCAGCGCGAAGGAGGGAGCAGCCTGCCGAGGAATGGCGCCGCCCACACTTCCCGTGCCGCTAAGGACAACAGAAGCAGACAAAGAAACAAGACGCAGCAAAAAGATGCAGAAAACAGACAACCGGGGGGAGGGGAGGGGAATTAAATAAATAAAAATAAATCTTTAAAAAAAAAAAATTGGAGGAACCGTTTAAAGAACAAGACAACCAAATGCAATGAGTAATCCTTAATTGGATCCCAGATCATTATAAAGAAAAGCCATTTTCCCCAAAAAAGGATATTTTGGGAATAATTATGGCAATTTGAAATTTTGCTGTACAATAAACAATATTATTACACTCTGCATTAATCCTTAATTGGATCCCAGATCATTATAAAGAAAAGCCATTTTCCCCAAAAAAGGATATTTTGGGAATAATTATGGCAATTTGAAATTTTGCTGTACAATAAACAATATTATTTCACCCATGTTTCATTTCTTAAGAGTAATAATAGTATTATGGTTATGTAGGAGAATACCTGGTTCCTAGGAGGTACCCCTAAAATGTCTAGGGGTAAAATGTTGTGATGTCTGCAACTGATTTTTCAAAATATATATGATGTGTGTGTATATATATATAATATGTATAAATATACATATACATGCAATTATTTATATATCTATTAATAGATATGTAAAGAGACACCAAATGTGGCAAAATATTAATAACTGGTGGATTTACAAGATGGGTAGGTGGTGTTCATTATATTATTTTTTGTAGGTTTCAAAATTTTCAGAACAAAAAATTGGAATTAACAGTTTACCACTGTCAATACTTTATCACTCTTTCTTTAAGGGGGAAAGTTCAATTTTTAAATTATCTATTTACAATGTATTTGATAAACACAAAAGATATATTTAACATATATGTTATAAAGTACATTATGTAAATAACACATGTAAACCACCACCCAACCCAAGAACCAGAACATTACTTATAACATGCATCTACCTATATGCTCCCCTGTATTATGCCATCCCTCTGCCAAATCTGCAAAGGAAGCACTATCCTAAATTCTGTATTATCATTCTCTTTAATTTTATATCGAGAGGGTGTCGATAAAATCTGGAAAAATAGTTGAATATACATAATGTCATCAGGATATCTTCAGTATATATTTCTAGACTTTATGGACCACCTTTCATTTTACCATGCCAGGCAACTATAATTTTCTACAAATGGTTTATTTATATACAACCATGTAACTTTTTAATATATAACTTTTTTTTTTTTAAAGATTTATTTATTTATTTAATTTTCCCCCCTCCCCCGGTTGTCTGTTTTCTGTGTCTTTTTGCTGCGTCTTGTTTCTTTGTCCGCTTCTGTTGTTGTCAGCGGCACGGGAAGTGTGGGCGGCGCCATTCCTGGGCAGGCTGCTCTTTCTTTTCACGCTGGGCGGCTTTCCTCACGGGCGCACTCCTTGCGCGTGGGGCTCCCCCACGCAGGGGACACCCTTGCATGGCAGGGCACTCCTTGCGCGCATCAGCGCTGCGCATGGCCAGCTCCACACGGGTCAAGGAGGCCCGGGGTTTGAACCGCGGACCTCCCATATGGTAGACGGACGCCCTAACCACTGGGCCAAAGTCCGTTTCCCTTTAATATATAACTTATCAATTATTTTATGAATTAAAATGTATTAGTCATACATAATCTACTGTATGCTTAAGGAATACCTTCATTAGTTTTATTTTTGTGCATTGTAAAATGGTATACTGAACATAGTCTTCTAGAACTTACTGTATTAAAATCAAAATTAAGTTTCTAGGATTCATCCATGTTGGTCATGGCTGTATTTCTTATGTGGACACATCACATTTTGTTTATCGCTTCTATTAATGAACATTTGGTAATTTCCAGGGGTTTTTTGCTATATGAACACTACTTCTATAAAAATCCTTATATCTGTCTTTTGATGAACATGTCAAGAAATTTTCTTAGGTATATACATAAAAGTGGCATTGCTGGGTCATAATTATGCTAACATACAACTTTACAAGCTAATTTTATTGATCATAAGTGCTTCTTCAGTGAAAGGTCTGTTTGTCTTTCACCGTTTTTCTATTTAGCTCTTTATCTGTTTTATTGATGCATTTTATTGATGCATATACTAATTTGTCAGCATACTGACATACTAATCACACTATTTGTCAGTAATATAAACTGTAAAAATATTCTCCTAGGTTGTGGTATGGTTTTCACTTTTTTTTTTTTTTAGTGACCAGAAATTCTTAATTATAATACAGTAACATTTATTTTTTCTTTTAGGATTAGCACTTTTTGAATCTAGAAATACATTCTCCTATAGATTCTTCTAGAAATTTTAAAGTTTTTTTTTACATTTAACTATTTAATACATCTGAAAAGTATTCTTGTGTATGGAAAGTAATGAATGTAATTTCATTTTGTCCACATAGACATCCAGTTATTCCAGTAAGTGTCCTATCACTTTGAAATAAAACTTGAAATATGGTTGAATAAGTCCCCACATTCACACACACCAACCAGATTTTTCTTACTAATCTCTGGCCCTTTTTCTTCTACCTAAATTTTGTAAAAAGTTTGTCAAGATTGATTTAAAAAACTTTACTTGGATTTTTATTGTAGTTGCATTGTATCTTGAATTGAATCATTGACAATTTGAAGAAAATTGTCATCTTTATGATATTTGGTTTTCTTATCCATAATCAAATGTTATCACTATTTACATAGTTCTTACTTTCAATTTTTCAATAAATATTTATAATTTTTTGCATTCTTCTGGATTTTTTATTAGATTAAATCCTTTCCTACCTTATAGATTTTGTGCTATTGAAAATGTCTTTTTTCATTATGCTTTCTACCTGCTTGTTGCTGATATATTTAAACATTATTATACAGTATAATATATAGTATTATATATACTGTTAAATATTATAACACATATGCATATACCTGGTAGATTCTTACATATTTATAAGTGGACAATCACATCATCTATAAATCATAGTAGTTTTGTTTCTTCCTTTTCAATCCTTGTTTTTAAATTCTTTTTCTTGCCTTCCTGCATTGGCTACAATCTCCATTGTAGCTATTTATTGTCATCTTCCTGCATTGATCAGAGTCTCCATAAAATGGGCTTACTTTGCATGCCCTTTTTAATTAAATACTATCTGATAATGAGGCAATAACAACCTATAAATTAGATCCATTTCATTGTCCTCTGACATGGCTGGTAGAGACAGAGATGTCTTTCTCCATATTTTCCTATGGCTTCCAGAATAAAGTACAAACTCCTTAGCCCTTTCAGATCTAACTGCAATCTACCTCTCTAGGCTTACCTCAATCTATTAGGAATTCCAACTTCCTAAAGCCAACTCCCTCTATCCAAAATGACTGCCTCCTTTGCTCCCTTCTTCATGAAGATACATTTTACTAGCTTTCTGATCAACCGTCACCATTAGGAAGCCAACCTAACTTCTTATCTGATGTAGCTGCCTCCTCTTCTGTGCACCCAAAACAAATACTCTGAGCACCCCTTAATAACAACATTAACCTCCACTGATTTACTTCCCCAGAAGTTCAAAAGCAGAGGCTATGTCTTTTTTTTCTCTCACTCAATCGAATTAACAAAATACCAATAATATACTGTAATGCAAACAAACATAATTTAATTTTTTTAGAAGTTTACTGATTTCCTATGCAAGGTATAAAGGAAAAATGAAAGGTGTCTAAAGAGATTAATCAGAGAAGTTATCTGGAAATTTATCTGGAAAACACCCACTCAAAGCTTTAAAAAGTAAATTGATCCTACACTCAAACTTGCTTAAAATTGATTTAGAACAAGTGTTTTGTTTTGATGACTACTACCTTTCAATTGGTCGAGAAGCACAACGGCTATTCGGTGCTGGGCTTGAATTAATTCAAGATGCAAATCCATCATGAAACTATTTGCTGTGACTGGTTTGTACGTATCTCCACATGTACCTTGGATGTACTTTGGTCCAGTAGAGTTGAAGTAAAAATAAAAAATAAATACAGTTAACAAAACGTATTAAAAATGGCTCTATCTCTCAAGTTCTCTCCTACTCTTTAACATTATATTCTTCACTTCTTGACCTTTTGCAATCTGACTACATGCTAATTAATCTATTAAAAGTCATCAGTGGCTTCTTAATTAACAAATTCAAAGGTTCCTCACTCTCTCTGATTTATTCTGGGAAGAGGGGAATATATTTCTGACCTATGAGAGGGGAGCCAACACAAACCATACTTTACTTTATGACTTGAGAAGCCAGCCCTCTTCCTAGTTAAAAAAATGTTGACCAAATGTAAGATTTTTCCATTCTTACCTTGGTATAGCAGTGGTCAATTACTAATGATCCATTTGGCAAAGTAACTAACATGCAATTCACATTTATTCCACCAATGACTTTGTCAAGAAGTTCATAAGCAAAAAATAACTGTTCGTTTGGTGTTTTCTAAAATAATTTTATAAACAAAAAAAGAAAAAGAAAACAGAAAAATCATATACAAAATTTCCAAGCACCTTTAACAGTAATTGAAAAACAACAGAAATGTAAAGTTTATCCAATATCAACACTATTGTATACCATAAGTATATTTGTCTTTGATTAAATGTGGAGTACTATCAATAAATATGAAAATACATATTTCATCACTTTTCCAAATAAGTTAAAATTTTCACATACAAGTACATAATTTACATTTATGGTTTTCAAAATTCTGATTGTACAAAGTATACAGGTAAACATCAGGAATAGAGTCATATAAGTTGTCATTTTCACATACTTTATTTTGAAAAGAAACAGGTTAATTTTTTAAAAATCTGGAATCTCAGAACTGGAACTTTAGACTAAAAGGACATCAGATCCAAAGGTCTACATCATGATTTTCAAAAAATAAAAACATTTTAATATAATTTACTCACAAAGATGGATAAATATAGAGAATACTATAAAGAACATAAAAAGAAGTTTTTTTCAAACTTTCAACTTTTCCATATTTTCTCCAGAACATTTTAGGAAGTAAAACACATACGCACATGCATATAATTGAAATTGCTTGCCTAATTGTTCACAACGCCATTCTTCTTGTCTACCCCTAGAGGTAGCTACTATCCTGAATTTAGAGTTTATCATTCCTTTGCATATTTTAAAACTTTTACTACGTTTGTGTGCCCATTAAGAATATGTAATATCGCTTTGCCTATTTTTAATTTGCTCATCAAATTCTGCAGTCTGCTTTATTCACTCAGCCATATGTTGTTGTCCTCTTGCTGGTGCGTGTAACTTAATGTGTCAGTCAGCGTTTGGTCATGAACACAAGACACTACTGTAGATATTCCAAACAGGAAGAGATTTAATGCAAAGAAATAGAGAAGGACATCACCATTAGAAAAACAGGGGAGCAAAGATCAAGAGTCTGCTCAGAAGGCTTCGTGAATTTATTTAGAAGACTGCAGACAACAACCTCAAGCACCTACTGGTCTTGCATGAGCTTGCAATTCACATCTGCAGCCCACCACTGGAGAGAATGAACTCTCCTCCTTCCTGCATTACAAATTAATACAAATGTCCTTCACTGGAAGACTAACCTAGAATCAGATGGACATGGGACGCTAGCAAATCAAGTTCCAGGTTTCCCCTATAATGTAGAAGAGACAATAGAAGGGGATGGCAAAAATGCCAAGGTGAAAATCCAGCCCACTCTAATTCATTTATCTTCAGGGCTACACTGATAAGGCATCACACTGAGGAAATGCCACTATTTATCCATTCTTCTCTTGATGGATATTTAGATGGCTATTACTATAGATGCTGCAATGCATTATACTTGCATGTGAATAAAGATAAGGCTGAGACTTCCTTTACAACCCTTATATGGCTTATTCCCTTTTCTTCTTTATTTGGCTAAGATCTCCACCACACTTTGAGCAGTAGGAGGGCAGGTATCCTTATGTTGTTACATCACTATAAAGAGACTGCTTCTAATCTTTTGCTTTAAGTATAACATTTGTTGATGCTCCCTGGATAATAAATATCCTTATAGATACAGAATTTCTCATCTATTCTTCTATTCCTAATTTGCTAAGAGCTATTTTTAAAAAGGGTAGTCGTTGAATTTTGTCAAATGTTGGTTTTGGGTTTTATTCATCTCTTTACCTAGTGAGGTGAGCATATTTTTTCCTTTAGTCTGCTAAGGTGATGTACTGTGTTCTAGATTTTCTAATGTTAAATCACCCTTGTATTCCTGGAATATACTCAATTGTTCATGGTGCATATTCGTATGAATATTAATATATTCTATATTTGTGTATATATATATTCTCCATTCAAGAATCACAAGCTCAGGGTCTTTTTTTATGTTAATTTATCAGCTTGGAGTTTCCCAAGCACCCCCAAGTAGTGAAAATTCAAATAAGTAACCATCTTGAGGACAGGCCTAAAGTTATAAATCATTTGGAGAGACTTTCTCCCATCCACCCCCCTTCTTGATACCAATTTGAGATGCCTCCTTATACAAATAGGCAAACTCTTTGGTATTCCACCTTGTCTCAGGATGTAGTCATTTGTAGGCTTAATTTTATGTGGGAGGACTCAGTTGCAAACCCCACCTTCCATGTACGCTAGCCTCATCTCTCGCCCTTGGATGGCTGTTAAAAATCGAAGCTTCTCTGTAACTGAGTCCATCAGCGCCAGCCCCTCCAGCTGCTGCAGCAACTGCTCACAAACTTACCACTCTAGTTTTCAATTCTGCTTTCTATTTTGGTCCCTGGAATATACCTTACTTTCTTACCAGCTCTGTAATACACTTGAGGATATCAGTTCAATTCTGTCCAAACTTTCTAGGTGTTTTGTAGCAGTAGGGTTTTCCAGTAATTAGATGGCCAAATTGCCAGAAAAAGACATCTTTAGGGATATCTTTTTTTCTTTTTTCTTTTCTTTTCTTTTTTTTTAAGGAAGTACTGGGGATTGAACCTAGCACCTCACACCTGGGAAGCAGTTGCTCAAACCACCAAGCTACATCCACTCCCCATGGATATCATTTTAACATCAAAATATTTCACATCCCATCATCATCATCATGTTGTTCATCATCATCTTCACAGCTAATATTTACTTAAAACTTACCATGTGCCAGGTACTGTGCTGAATGCTTTACATAGACTAATCTTTTAACCATCATACCCATATGTAGTAAATACTTACTGGTTATTATAATTTTATAATCCAGTGCTTGAAAAAAATAGCTATGTATTCAGTGAAACTTTTAAATAAGTTTTTTATGTAATCACAGTAATACCTAAGGTTTTTAAAAATAGTAGCATGCATATTTTCAAGATACATAACTTACCCCATCTACAGACTCTGCCGAGTGAACATAATGGCACTTCACTTCCCTCCATGTGGGTCTGAGAATCCCATGTGGAGGTAAAGTGCTCTACATGAAGTATAAGAGAAAAATGTGTAGCTGCCAGGTACCAGTTAGTTACCATGTACCAAGCACCGGTTTCCACAATTTTACCAATATAGTTCATATAACCTATATAACAACCCAGTGAAATAGGTACTGCACTCTTCTAATTTGGCAGACAAGGACACAAACTCAAACAAATGAAATAATTCATTCAGAATCACATAGTTAATATCAGACTCAGGATTCAACTCCAGATCTTCCAATACCAACTTCTGTGCTCTTAGACCACACCAATGAATCATCATTAGTACATCTACTATACACTCCAGTACAGCTGGCAGGCTGCGTACTGCACAACTTTAAGAGGTGCCATTCACATTACGGTTATCACAACTTATATATTTATTTGGACAATTTCTCAGCAGATGACAATAAAGACATCTGGAGGAAAGGGTGCGTTTTTCTAAGTGAAATAATAGTAGCAATAGTTCATAAGTAGCCTCCAGTTTCTGGGTTTTGGGGAAATTGCCACCTTTTAAGAAAGCTAATTCATCTAATTGCTTTAATTGCTATAAACTTTCCATCTCAAGCCAAAATCTAGCCCCGTGTAATCTCCACTAATATTTCTATTCCTGCCCTATGAATTCACCAAGGATAAGTGCTAGCCCATTAAGCCAGTGGTACTCAAACTCTAGTGGCCGTAAGAACCACCTGGGGAAATTTTAAGAGTCACATTTCTGAAATTATGAACTTATAAATTATGAAGATCCCCACGCCTGAAGTTCTCATAATATGTCTGAAGTAGGAACTAGGAAGCTGCATATTTCAAAAGCACCCTAAGTGACCCCTGGAAAAACCGTTTGCAAACATCTATTATGCCTCCCGTAGGCAGGTCAAACTTTCTCTCTTCTCAGTTTAAGGTTTCTCAACTCTAACTCTCCAGGAAAACACAATACAGCATAAAGAACTCAAAATTGTATCCCCTGAAACCTCTAATTAGAAAGTGAACATTCATTTGAGAAAGTAAATTCAAAAGGACTCCCTAAAACAAGTACATCCTTTTATATTTCACCATATAAAAAGTGAAAGGGGAGAAAATGGCATATTGAAAGCCAACAAAAGTGGTTTATATCTATACAGTAGAAAAATATTTTTATACCAATGTCCTGAAGAGACTCTTTAATATTTTTAGGCAAAAGTCCACATAGCATAGTGACAGAAAGCTCGGACTTTGAAGGCAATAAATTTAAGCCTTCAAATCCCTGTCCTAACCCTTATTGAGCAACCTTGGTCAAGTTGGGTGTACCAGTGAAAATGAAAGCTCTATGCCTGTGCAAATCAATGGGTGAATCTCAGAGACACAAACGTGAAAGAAAAAAAACAAGCTGCAGAAGAATACATACAGGATGACAGCACTAACAACAGGCAAAACAATACTCTCTTCTGCTTAAGAATATACACTTAATGTAATAAAAGTACTAATTTATTTTAATAAAAGTTTTATTATTTATTTTATGATGCCGGAAATTTATCATCACCACATTTTCGGCAGCAGTTACTCTCAGGGGTGATGTGGGAGAAGAGGAATTCATGGGAGAGGTGAGTTTTTTTGTTTTTTAATTAAAGTTAATAGATCACAAGGAATGTTACATTAAAAAACATTGGAAAACCAAAAACATAAAAGGTTCCCATATAACCCACTCCCTACCCCCACCAAATCATTTTTGTAAATTGTATTTTTTTGAAGATATATACATCACAAAAAAAAGTTACATTAAAAAATACAAGATGTTCCCATATACCCCGCATGCCCCACCCCCCACCTCACTCCTCCCACACCAACAACCTCCCTCATCGTTGTGGCACACTCATTCCACTCGGTGTACACATTTTGGGGTGCCGCTGTACTACACAGATAATAGTTTACCCTGTAGTTTGCACTCTCCCCCCATAAAGCCAGTGGGTTATGGCAGGATATATAAGGTCCAGCATCTGACCCTACAATATCATTTAGGACAACTCAAAATCCCAAAAATGCGTCCACATGGAGAGGTGGGTTTTAATTAATGCTTTGTTTCGTAAGTTAGCAAATGAGAAAATAAGGTTTCATTAAAATATTTATAATTTTATATCAAATCAATTTTGAAAGAAAATATAGTAAGCACGAGGATTAACATTTTAGCAACAAGTAAGTACTAATGAAATAATGTTAAGGAAAAGCATCAGAATGTTACTGTTAACATGAAAGGGATTAAAGAGATTATAAAAGAATTATAATATTTTTATTCATATAGTGAAATTACATATTTTTTCTTCATTGTTTATTCCTCAAAATACCCTCTAATGTTCATATTACTTTGCAATTTAAATTTATAGTTTACAAATTAAATCAGGCAGACCAAAATATCATTCACTGGATTCTTCTCTAGAAAAATATATTTTTAAAAATAGTCCATGAAAAACTCCACAGGGGGCAAAAAGGATTTTATTCTCAAATAATGGAATATATGGTATTCTGTTTCTCCTTCTTGGAGAATCACAATGCACATAAATAAATTAATGCCTCTGAGAAATCTCACCATAAAGAAAACTCTAGTGCTTAGCCCAGAGTTATTCAAGATTATTGACCATGGCATACTTTTCCTAAGCATAGAGTTAGCATCACATAGGAGAGAGTTTGGAAAACACTGTTCTAGATCTTGACTATAAATAAATGAATGTTGATTATATATATAGGGCAGTACCTAGACTCCCACTCAGTTCTACAGAACAAAACAATTCACAAAATAAGGAATAATTAGAATATCATAAGAAAAGCATAATCAAGGAGAAGAGGAATAAGTATATATCTTCCCCCTGCCTTTCCTCTCTTAAACTAAAGCTCACAGAGCACTTATCATGTGCCAGGCTCTGTTTTAAGTATATTTTATACAGGTAATAACTCATTTAATCTCTCAAAGGTTTGTGCTTCAAAGGACATCCCTGTTCTATGAGTCTATGAATCATTCCATCCAAAATATATCAATAATAATATATTTATAAATCCTTTTAAGATATTTTATCTAGTTTGTTTAAAGTTGATTTTTTTTTATCCTAGAGTAAAAGCAGAAGTAAAAAAAAACCAAAAATATAAAAGCTAAAAACTATCCCCATGGTTTCAGTGTATACAGAAACCATAAGTTCTTAACATTTAAATATTCAAAATTATTTCTACAGCTAACCATTATACATTTACAGATATTATATTAGTTAAAAATCCAAGTTGGTGTTTTAAATATATTTTCTAAAATATTTTATAATACCTTTAATAATGGAAGAATTTCCACACCTTCTTTTGGAGTGACAATATATTCACTGCTCCCTTTTCTTAAAAATAAGTCTGTAAAAAATAAAAGGGGGGGGAAGAAGGAAGGAAGGAAAGGAGAATGGGAAATAGAGGAAGATAAGTAAGGAAGGAGGAGGAAGAGAAAGAGAGAAGAAGAAAAAGATGAGGGACAGCCAGAAGAGAGGAAGAAAAAGAAAGAAGGATGAACAAGAGAAAAGGAAGGACAAAAGAAAAAAAATAGAAATTAGCAGTGAATCATAATCACTAAAAACTTATGCTAAATTTATCTTTTTAATTACTCATGATCTTAGAAATGACACAACATTTTAGAAGTTGACTAAATACAAAATTATTTCACAAAATATTTAGCAAATATAATGTCTATCATACACTCAAAAATAACCAGAATTATCAAAACAGCTGATGAGGTAAGTTCTTCATTGAAGAGTTCAAGATGGTAAGTGCAGCAGGAATGATAAAAGTTACCCCCCAATAAGTTGTATTTAAGTAACAATTACCAGCGGATGCTAAAACCATTAGGTAAAAGATTGATGAAGGACTTTATAACACAGAGTGTAGCTGACACTTGTGGTGCCCTGCCTTTATGCCCTTGTAACTCATGTTTCCCATTCCTGTTCACAGCTTCTTACTGTAAATACTTGTGACTCTCTGTCTGATGGTGTCCTGGAGCCAAAGAGCATGCTCAATCTGTCTTCATTCATGTCCACTCTCCCCATCAGCAGCACTCAACAAATGACAGGTGACAGGTGTATAAATATAGCCTTCCAGCTCTCTGAGACATGTTCTGTACAATCTCCCAGAGGTATTCATTGGAATAAGCCCAGTGACCACAACAGTAACCTGCTCATTAACTTACTGTACCTTGTACCGGTTTCTTCTCCTTCCATGTCTCACTTCCCCATCCCCCCACTATGCTCCCTTGGAAAAAATTAACTACTTTACTCAAATCCTTGTTTCAGAGCCCGCTTCTATGTAAACGAACCTAGGAAAAAGGTCAAGCTGACAACACCTGAACTCACTGATAAATCTTTACATCATAAAAACTAAGACAACCATGCATTATGTGCCTCCTGATTTAATTCAATAAGGAGTAAATAGCTCCACCTATGAAGTACTGCCAAAAAATAAATAAATAAAAGATACTTGGCAAGAATTCTTTTGACAAGATATTGCCTAAATCAAAGCAAGCCTAGAGTCTAGATCTACTACTAGGTGGAGAAACAGTTAACCAACACATAAGGAGGCAAACAGTAAATTTAGAATGGAGGAAATCCTGTAGAGTAATGACTCAGTTTCTTCAACAAATAAAAACTTGTAAAGAAGGGGAAGGGAGGGACTGTTATAGATTTCAAGGAGGGACTTAAAAGACATTAAGGAAATGCAATGAGTGGACCTTGATAGGAACAAACCAATTTAAAATGACATTTTTAAAATACAATCAGGGACATAAGAATTATAATTAATTATGAAAGGTATGATAATAATGACACTGTGGTTTTGTAAAAAAAACTCCTTATTCACTAGCAATACCTATGCTGAGGTACTTGTTGACATTTCAAAATGGTAGAATGGCATGATGTCTGCTTTCTAACACTCCAGGTGAGGAGAAAAATTACTATAGAGATAGATGAAATATGATTCAAAAAAAATGGAATTACTGTTGGTATTGAATGAGGGTACATGGTGATTAATTTCATTTATAATATTAAATTATAATTAATTTATATTAAAATAGAAATATAAATTAATTTATATTTGAAATTCTACATAATAAAAGTTTAAAAAGTAAAAAAAGCATTTTAATACAGGGCATTTCAAAAAATGACTTCAGGGCATTGAATGTGTTAGATGGTCAGAGACCTCCAAACAGTGGTCTCAAACTTTGATGTGCATCGAAATCACCAGAAATCTAATAAAAGATAGAAAAGTTTAGGTTAGTTGAAGTAGTGTAGGGCTTGGTAGTTTTACCAATTCCCAGGTGATAATGCTATCCATTAAAGTTTGAGGCCCATGGCTCTCAATGTCCCTCTGCATGACTACACTCAATAACCAAGGGTTAGTAAACTGGATTAGTGAATCTCTGGGAAAGCAACTGCTTTATTACAAAGTCCTCCAAAGGTCTTATACACTCCATAAGTGAGTTGAAATAACAAAGTAAACACCCCATCCCCATCATGGAATCCCCCCCCCCCCCCATTTTCTGTATGAATAATCTAATGAAACAAAGAGTTCAGGGTTCCAACCACAGGCAGAGGAAAGAATCAAGAGGTGAGAGCATAGGGAAATTCTTTGAAAGATGGCATCTTCTGGAAGAAGAGAATAGTGGCAGAAAGGTTTGGGACAGAAAGTCAGGGAGTGAGTGGGAAATGAGAGCAAAGAGGAGGAAGATAAGAAGAAAGGAAAAAGGAAGAAGAGAACGCGAAAAAGAAATGAGGAAAGAAGAAGAATTTTTAAAGGAGAAAGGAATTAGAAGAGAAAGGAGGGGGAAAAATAGACAAAAAATAGAAGGACATTGATCTATTCAACAAATACTTGAGTTCCCACTCTGTCAGGCAGTGTGGTGGGTGCCAAGAATATAATGGTGGCAAGACATGCTCTCTTCTTTCAAAAAGTATACACTCTATGGGGAAGTGGAGGAGGAGGAAATGTGAAAGGGGACAAAAAGGGAGAGAAGAAAGGAAAAACAGAGGGGAAAAGAAAGGAGTAGGCAGTAATGAAGAATGAAGAAGAGCAAATGAGAGAGGAGAAGACAAAAAGTTTGTTGACCATTGAACCATTGAGCATATAACCTCATTTTTTGACAGACACTTGGTTAAACCTTTAAATTTCTTTCTGGTTACAAATCATCAATGAAGTACAATACTGAGATGCCTAGTTGCCATTAGCAAAAGTTATCCTGTATTCCCATTTATATTTATATATTCATATTTATGTATATATATATTTAAAACTTCACACTTTTCATTCTATTTACCTAGAGATTTTTTAAACTTTCTTGTTGGGTTTCCTAAAGACTCCAATATTTCACTTAATCGTAACGTGACCTCTGCCACCACCACAATATCAATGTCTTCCATTTTATAGCAATGAATTATTTCATTTATCTGCCACAGAAGATAAATCCACTAAAAGGAAAAAATAGACAGCAAGATCACTTAAAAGTGATTACAATGTAGAAAGACTCACATTTTTCAAAACTACTTCCTTTCAATCATTATCTTCTAATCATATGGAAATGTTATACAGGTACCACCTCCTTATTAGTGTGCCTCTTCATTATAAATAATATAAAGATCAATGATTTTAATATAAAGATCAATATTTTATAAACATATTGATGATAGTTAATCAATCTGTTTATATAAATTCATAAAGAATATTCACTTAAGCTTATAATCTGTGTTCCTATAGCCATATGGCAAATTCATAATCGGTTATTTTTATATCAGTGAAGGTTATCTGTATCCTCAAAATTTTCACTCTCCCTTCAAAATAGCTACTATGATCATTATCAAAATCCTCCAGTGGAAGGGAAGCAAGTAGAGGAATGCATTCTCTGAGCACTACCATGCTTCAGGCTCCATACTTGGTGCTTGGAAATTGTCTTTCATGTCTATATCCCCAAAGCTTAGTACATAAAACTAACTACCGCACTTTGGGATGTAATATGGTTAAACAATATTTATGAACCCACATCTTCACTTTATCAGAGTACATGATAAAATCACTTCCATACATCCTAATGCTTCTGATCTTAGAATGTTTCAGAATCATAAGAGAATCTGTTATTGCAAAAATATTTTCTCTTAAGCTTCTGGGTTATATTCAACTGCTTGACTTCTTCCTTTCCATGAAAGTTTTTGATAAAATAGTCTAAATACATTACTGCAGGAAAAAAACCCTGAAATTCCTTACTTAGTTATTTGTATTCTCCATTATTAAATTTCTTGATGAATTTATTCAAGCTCATATGGCTTTAGACAAGCTACATATTCATTCTGCCCTTGAAAACTTGAAAGACCGCCCCATTCTCCCAAACAAAACAAACTGGAGCAGGGCTGCAGGGAGCACACATTAAAAGAAATGTTCACTCAGTGCTTCATTTAAAGCATATCTTCTTAATACATACATATGCAAGTGATGGTCGTTATGCAGTGAATAGATTGTGAACATTTAGATCTAAAATGTGTATCACAACTTGGATTGGCAATAATAAAATATATGTGAAAGGAAACTAAAAGGAATACTTTGTTAGTACTGATTTTCTGGGTGAATTTTGCAAAGTCATTTCTGGACATATTGATCCGCTGAAGTCCTAATTTGCATTTCTGCCACAGAAACAGTATCATGTCCACAACTATTTCTTTATTGGGCTGAATATTCTGAAAACAAAAGTGATAAAGAAAATGAATTAGAATAATAAGATAAATACATATAAAGAAAGAGACAGAGCTCTAGATACACGCAAACATTTATTGGGTGCTAGACAACATTCTAAGAGCTTTAAATACCAACCCATTTAATCCTCCTAACAACCCTATGAGGTAAGTACCATTACGATGACTCCATTTTACAGTTAATCAAACTGAGCACAAGGAGATTCAGTGATTTGCCCAAGAAGAAATGACTAGAAAGTAGCAGAGCTACTCTAACTCCAGAGTACTCACTCTAACAACTGGTATGCTCTGCCACTGCCTCTATAAAATGAAAAGTCCCAAGCATTTTCAGACAAGTGTGTACAGCAATTGGTTCCATCAAAATTTCTAATTTAAATTTACTTTTTTCTTTTTAAAATTCCTACATTAAAATAATTTTTAAAATTGGGGAGCAGCAGGGAGATGAACTCTTGGAAGAAGAGGGGAAGGGTATAGAAAGGAAAGGGAGACATGGAGAAACTAAGCAGAACATCAGGAATCAAGAGATGACCCAGAATGAGGATGTCTCCCCTTAACCAAACTTACTCAGATCTTTTCTAAAGAAAAATAAAGTTACTCAGTATAGGTGAACTAAAAAGATAATGAGTTTATGGTTAGATGATACCAAGGACAGAGCCCCTTTGGGGCAGATCTAAGACTGAATTTGCAAATATAGCAGTTTAGCACAGTGCTTGGAACACAGTAAGGATCAATAAATGTTTACTGAATTGCACTGAATAGAACTAAGACAAATATGGTAAAAAAAAAAAATTTTTTTAAAGATAGTCAAAAATTCCCTACCCTTTTAAGTCTTCATTGTTACTTTTTTTTGGTTTACCCCTCCCACTGTAAAAATTACAATAATCCAGCACACTTGCTACCACACTAGTCTATTTAGAAAATTAAATATCTGTCACAGGTTAACACGTTCTATAAGCCCAGAAGAAATGGAAAACACAGTTACAGTGGAATGTCTCAATTTTCTTGCAGTGTTTCACTAAACTGACCAAAATTAATACAACCATCTACAATAGTGGTTTTCAAGTTTTTGTACAAGAGTAAAGCAAGTTTTCAAATGAACTTCTACCAGAATCTCAACATTGTATACAAAACTAATCAAAACAGATTGGGATCTAATTTTCATAGGCAGGCTCCTGAGACATCTCAGAGAATCCCTAGGACAAATATGAGAACATTTTCTCATGAACTGCAACAAATATGTAACACTAAGGCAGGGTGTTAATAATAGGGTGGGTTGGGGGAAAACACACCAAATTTAAGATGCGGACTATAGCTAGTAGTAATATTTTGGCAATACTCTTTCATAATTTGTAGCAAATGCTTCACAACAATGCAAGGTGTTGGTAGTGGGGTGATGTACTGGAGCTCCATATGACATTATGTATGTCTGTTTTCTAAGTTTACAACTTTTACTATATATTTATTGTGTATGTATGTTCACATATGAATGATATACTTCAATATTTTTTTTAATTAAAAAAAAAATAGGAGTACCTAGATTTACCTAGAACATTCATACTCACCTATGGACAGTTTCGAAATACCAGCCATTATGTGCAAAGTGACTCAAAATAATAACTAGGCTTCATGGTGAGGGACTGAAAAGCTGTATTTCTCATTAAGTATATCAACTCTTCATTAAAACTAATGCCTCATTTTCTTCATTATTAAAAATATAGCTAGCCTAAGAATTTCCAAAAAAGGAAAAAGTTGATATCCAAAATAACATTAAAAAAAAACAAAAACAAAAAAACCTTAAAATTACTGCAAGTCAGGTTCTAACTCAATCTCTTATTCCATTGATTAAACAGTATAGCATTTTGGCAAGATGCAATTCATGTGATATTTTATATCTGCCTTTAAATTGGATATATGACAGCTTCTTTCCACACTATTGAAAATAATCTGAAAGAGCTATTTTACCTGGGAAGAGGAGCAGACACAGGAATATAGGGTTGCTGCCAAATGGAAAATATCTTCTGAATATCCACAGGTCTTTATACAAGGATCTCAATTCATAAAGTAGGGAAATAAGAAACCAAAAATAAATTATTAAATTTCAAAAAGAAAAGAAATAAAGAGATTCTACAAAAATGACATAATATCTGTACAAACATCATGTTAAAAAACCCTTTAAATGCTTCTATATGAAAGCTAATCTAAGTGGGCTCTAATTCAACTTAAAATAGATTTTTTCATAGTCTGTATACCAACTGTGTCCAAAAAGGAATCAAATAGGTTTATGTATTAAAACATATAAAATGTGACAGTTGAAATAAAAACAATGAAGATATTTATTCAGAAATCACTAGAATGAAGAAAACTGTATATTACTTGGTTAAAATTATTTACAACAATTGAACAGTCAAGCAGAGTTTTAAGACAGTTGCAAAACACACACACAAAATATGGATTAAATAATTCTCATTGGCCAAAAAAGTAGCACTTCTTTGAAATTCTATATGAGAAAAGCTCAGATGACATATTTGGTGAAGGAAGGCTAAACTGTGTTTGCAATACCACACACTAAATGGAGAGAAAAAAATCAATTGCCCATTTAAAAAATGGATAGGGGATTGATTTTAGAAACAATTTAACACATGGATCTTGAAATAAGGGATTACAGAGAACAAAATAGACAACATCTGGGCAAGTGGATTTGGCTCAACTGATAAAGTGTCCGCCTACCATATGGGAGGTCCAGGGTTCAAATCCAGGGCCTCCTGACCCATGTGGTGAACTTGCCCATGCGCAGTGCTGATGCATGCAAGGAGTGCTGTGCCACGCAGGGGTGTCCCCTGCATAGGGGAGTCCCACGCTCAAGGAGTGTGCCCCTCAAGGAGAGCCGCCCTGTGCAATAAAAGCACAGCCTGCCCAGGAGTGGCACCACACACACAAAGAGCTGAGACAGCAAGATGATACAACAAAAAAGAGACACAGATTCCTGGTGCTGCTGACAAGAATTCAAGTGAACAAAGAAGAACACACAGCAAATGAACAGAGAGAGCAGACAACGGGGCCGGGGGGAGGGGAAAGAAATTATTATAAAATAAATCTAAAAAAGAAAAAAGAACTGCTTTTAAAAAAATGACATCTTCAATGGAAGCTTTGCAAAATATACAGAAAATTCTTCAAATAGGTTTCTATTACATCTAACCAGTATAAAGACTAGGGTATAACATTAAATCTTAGTAAAAGTATATATAAATCTGAATTTGAAAACAGATAATTTGGGACAATTATTTGCATTGACTTTCAATTATATTACTATATCCAAAATAACTTTTAAGACTTAAAAAGTCCTAGAATGAAAAACATTGCATGCTGGAAAGAAAGAGAAAACCATTACCAAATTTTCCCAGGTTCACCATCTGACAGCTTTTGATTCCCTGTCCTGCTGGCCTCTCACTTATCCCAGCAAACTAGCAGCTCAGGAGAACCTCATTCCTCTACTTCAAACTCTCACTTAGAACACGTTCCAGCAGCCTTAGAAAGCCTAGGAGCCTGTGTGACCTGGAGCTCAGGTACTTCTCTGACCTCATCTCCTGCCACACTTCCAAATTCCATCACCACCAATGCACTCCAGCAGTGCACACCTCCTTGTCATTTCTTCACCACACCAAGCACACTCTCACCTCAGGACCTTTGCACTTCCTGTCCCCTCTGTTTTGAACGTTCTTTTTCTCATCTCACATATAAAGAGTATATTTTATCAGATGAAATTATCTTAATTTTCAAAAGGGCAAATAAATACTCACCCTGAAAAGCAATTCTTTTTACATAAACTTGAGCTGCTTGTCCTTCTTTATAGTTTTCCAAAGGAAAGATCAAACCTTTGTTTCTCTTTACGTTGATTACAGGTTCTATTGCAATAAGAAGAGTTAAATCCATCTCAGCTGTCTTTGACTCTGGATCATTCTGCTTCTGAGAGAAGTATAGCACACAAATTAATTGGGAATTCAATGTCACCTTAACAAAACAAAACAAATTAATGGGGAAGCAGCTGTGGCTCAATCAGTTGGGCTCTCGTCTACCATGTGGGAGGCCCTGGGTTAGCAACTTGAGGCCTCCTTGTGAAGTCAGACTAGCCCACACACCGCAGAAAGCCACTGGCCCGCAAGCACTGCAGAGTGCCACCCGGCCTGCAAGCACCACGGAGAGCAGACTCAGCAAGGTGACACAACAAAGAAAAGGGAGACAAGTAAAAACACAGAAGAGCATGCAGGGAATAGACACTGAGCAGACAGCAAGCAAGCCGCAAGGGGAGGGGATAAAAAATTTAAAAAACAAACAAATTAATGGTTCTGTGTATCTATTACCTGCAAAAAGTCAATAAGTTGCACAGCTACAGATTCAAATAAACTCCATTCCTCATAGGTAAAAGCTAATTTTATAAATTTCACAGCAGCATCCATAGAAATAAGATTTTTTCTTTGTATAATAAGTTCCAGAAAAGATGAGTTTGGAAAATCAAGCCTTCCATCTGCACCAGTGTTTGAAACTAGAAAAGGAAAGAGAGAGGTTTTTGATCACATTCATACAAAGAAGTATTTACTAAATATTAACTATCAGACACTGCCAGAGTACTAGGGAAATAAGGAAAAGAGAATAGACATAATCCCTACCTTCACAAAGCTTATAATTTAGTGAGGGAAACAAGAATTTTGAAGTATTGGAATAGCAGAGATAGTTTAAACACAAAGGAATTAAGTATGAAGGAGATGTTGATAGATTTCAACTACATTAAAATTAAGAATTTCTGTTTCTCAAGAGATACCTTAAGAGAATTAAAAGGCAAGCCACTAATGGGTAGAAAATATTTGCAATACGTATATTAAGTAAAGAGCTTAATCCAGAATACATAACAATTTCCTGCAAATTAATTTTTTAAAAAGGCAAAAATAGGCAAAATATTTGAACAGGTACTTGATAAAATAGGATATCCAAATTGCCAGTAAACATAATAAAAAAGGGCTCAACTTCAATAGTCATCAGAGAAATACAAATTAAATTCACAATATGATACCATTTAAATCACACTAGAATGGACAAAATGAAAAAGACAGATAATATTACAGATAATACTAAGTGTCAGTGAGAATTTAGAGGAATTCTCATAAAATACTGATGGGGGTGCAAATTGGCAAAACCACTTCGAAAAGCAGTATCTGCTAAAGCAGAACATACACATATTCTATGCTCCCACAATTTCACACTAACAGAAATGTGTTGCAGAAGATGTTTAACATATCTATCCCAGGAATTTATAAAACAAGCAGAAAAGAAAAGGATAGACAGGATTAAACTACATGATTTATAAGATTCTCCTAATAAACATATATAAAACAATGCACCCAACAACAAAAGAATACATAGACTTTTCAAGTACATACGAACTATTTACCAAACGGACCACAGGTTTAGCCACAAAATATGTCTTAACAAAATTCAAAGCTTTCAAATTATTATTTGCTCTCTGACCACAGCATAATTAAGCTAGAAATCAATAACAATAAAATAATTAGAAAATCTCCTTATGTTTTGATCCATAACCTACATATCAAAGAAGAAATCACAATGGTACTTAGAAGATATTTTTAACCAAATGATAATGAAGATATGATAATTCAAAACTTCAGGTACATAGCTAAAGTTACACTTAGAGAGAAATGCCTTAATATGCATATATTAAATAAGAAGAGAGTCTGAAAATCAAGTTCCAAGTCAATAAATTTTTTAAAAATCATCAAAGGAAACCCAAGAAAGTATAAAAAGGCAATAATAAAGTTCAGAAATTAATAATTCAGAAAACAAAACTACATTAAAAAGAATCAACAAAGTTAAATATTGTTTCCTTGAAAAGTCTAATGAAATTGGTGAATCCTTGGTAAAAATGAAGAAATAAGAGAGAAGGCAAATTCACCAATATTAGGAATGAAAAAGAGGTCCAAGCACAGATCCTACAGACATTAAAAATATCATATTGAGATATTACAAACAATTTTATAAAACTTTGAAAATATTCTATAAAATAGAAAAGTTTTAAGGAAAACACAATTGACCAAAAACTGACAGATTATTTTTAAAAAAGGAATGGAAAGAAAACCTGAATAGTCTTACATTTATGAAAGAAACTGAATCCATAACTAAAACCCTTTCCCCAAAGAAAACCCCAGATGGCTTCACCAGGAAATTCAAACATTTAGGAAGAAAGATCACCAAAATGACACAAATGTTTCCAGATAAGAGAAAAAGAGGGCATACTTCTTAACTCATTTTATAAAGCCAGCATTACCTTGAATTTGAAAACTGTAAAGGACATTATGAGAAAGGAAAATCTCTCTCATGAACAGAAATGCAAAAACATTGAATCTTAGCAAACAAAATCTAGCAATATATCAAAAGGATAATTCTCACTTCCAAGTTAAGTTTATTCCAGAAATAGAGTGGTTAAAAACTAGATATGCAATTAATGTAATCCACCACATTAACAGAAATAAAAGAGAAAAGCCATAGAAGCAACTCAATAAATCCAATAAACCCAGAAAAGGTTTTTGATAAAAGTTGATAATGATTCAGTATTAAAAACAAACTACAACAACAAAAAACCTTCTAGAAAAAGGAAACATCCTTAATCCGATAAAGGGTATCTATAAAAACCCTTCATAAATATCATAATTAATGGTGAAATGTTGTTAGCTTTCCATCTCAGGTCATGAATGAGACAAGGATGTCTGTTACCACTATTTCTCTTCCACATTTTATTGTAGATCCTAGCCAGTACAATAAGGTAAGTAAGGCAAGAAAAAAGAAATAAAAAGAATAAGAATTGGAAAAAAAGAAATAAAATTGTCATTTTTCCTAGATAAAATTGTACACATAAAAATGAAAAACTCTGATAAATTATTTGAATTTTCAATTGAGTTTAGCAAGCTGAACTCAAGGGCAATAACATATTGTTATGGTATCAGATTCCTGTGTGTGTGCACTACCATTCCAAAATTGTTGCTATGCATGTTCTACCATAAAATAAACTCTTAACATTTTATTTACTTATTAAAAGTTCTTTTCCTGCTACAAACAGTTCTGAGACGACATCACGAAGCTCTACTTCATCTGTAACAAGAGGTCCTGTTTGCAGTATTCGCCTATTTGAATCAGAAAGAGCTTCCAAGACGGCCAGAAACCGGGATGCAGTGCTGTCAAACATCTCATCCAACAACCGTTCTGTGGCTGTACGTGGCCACGGCAACTGGAACAACAACAAAAAGTACAGGTCATTTTTTTTTAAGTTCTACGGTGTACTGCTTAAAGACAGAGTGGCTGGTCCAACAATGAGATTGCTGTTTTTCTGGTTTTCTTTTCTGAGGTGTTACTCCTGACTCCGTTAAAGCTTCTGCCCCACTGCCACTACAGCAGAGGTGTTTGCAATTTCTTTATATTTTGGGTTTGTGTTTCCAAAGCAGCATAAAAAGTCTGTTACTATCTTTTTGTTAGGTAGGCCAGCATCAATCATCACATGCTTAATGGAACCTTAAGAGCCTTAAGGAACTGAAATTCTAACTTTAGTTGCATAAGAATCCCTCAAGAATGAGTTTTAGATTCCCAGATCAAGTCTTCAAAGATTCAATAGCTCTGGGTGGGACATTTTTAATAAGCACTGAAGGAGATTCTAATGTAGAAGGTCCTCAAACCCAAACTTGAAACACTAATGTATGCTATAAAGAAGGTTGGCCAGCTGTATACCAATAAGCTAGTGACTCTTAGAGTACTTTGTGAGTACACAGCCACTCTGCTCTGCACCAGCCCAGAATGAGGCCACCTCCCCTGGATGGCCTGCCTCCTCTTGGCACAAACACAAATGACCTGCACTCTGTCTTTAGACTGCAGATAAATGAGAGAAGTGGCTCTATTTGACTTTTCTAACATTTGTGTCCAGCTAAAAGGTAACAACCATATTCCTCCTGATTGCCTTTCTTCTTTCCTCTTCTTGGGGCAAGGTCAGAAAGAAAAACAAAAGCAGGGATAAACATCCTTGGACTATTTTCCTGCAAATACCACCTTTCCTACTTACTAGTTTCTAAGGCCTTTCAAACCATAGTTAACCAGTATGTTAAAAACCTCAATAACACATGAGCTTATTATGTCTTGCCCTCTCTTTCCTTACAAAGAGAGTTAAGAATATCTTTTTAAAAATTTACTCCAGTTTAAAACAAAACTTTAAATATATTTATATATGTGAACAGAATAATAAACTTTATAAAAATTAGAAGTGTTCAAAAAGAATGGCAAACTCCAGATGATAAAGCGTGAAATTGGTTTTTTTTAAATATCACGGAAAAACTAACAGAAAGTGGGATAGATTATTTATCAGAGCTGTGAATGAATAATAATTATGAGATTTTTAAGTATAAATATTTAAAGGCTCTATAAAATAAGAATTAAAGCTAAAATAATAAGAAAAATAATGGATTATCAAGTAGGACAAGTAAAATATTAATGTTTATAAAAATAATTTGCTTATCCAAAATGTATTTTAAAAATTAAAATCTCTAGTAGATAGATGGTCAGGCTATGAGCAATAAGTCACAAAAAAGGGAAATAAACATAAGGAAAAGTTGGATGAAAGAATGAAGCTAAAATGACAAACCCTTTTATGAAAACTGAATTATCAAAAATAATATAAAAGAGACCATGGTTAGAAGCAATGCTCCAATATGTGTTTATCAATTGTAACAAATGTACCACACTAATGAAAGATGTCATTAATGGGGAAAAGTATGGGAGTGGGTGGAGGGGGTACATATGGGAATCTCCTATATATTTGATGTAACATCTATATAATCTAAGCCTTCTTTAAAATAAAATAAAATAAAATTCAAAAAAATAATAATAAAAAGAGTAGGATTACCCATTTTGGAAATCAATTTGGCAATACACATCTTGAGAAATAAAGGTCTTTATATCCTATAGTGGGTTGAATAGTGTCCTCCAAAAATTCATATCTACCCAGAATCACAGAATATAACTCAATTTGGAAATGGGGTCTTTATAGGAATAGGTAAGGTGAGGTCATACTGGATTAGGGTGGACCCTAAATCCAGTGCCTGGTGTCATAATAAGAAGGGGAGAGGACACAGAGAGACACACACAGAGAAGAAGGCCATGTGAAGATGGAGGCAGAGATTGGATCTCTACAAGCCAAGGAATACCAAGGATCGCCAAGAACCACGAGAAGCAAAGCAAAGACTAGGAAGTATTCTGCCCTAGAGCCTTGGAAGGCAGCAGGGTCCTGTGGATGCCTTGATTTTATCCTTAGAGCCTTCAGGACTGTGGGAGAATAAATGTCTGTCATTTTAAGCCACCCAATTTGTGGTCATTTATTATGGCAGCCTTAAGAAACTAGTATATATTCTTTGATTCAGTAATCCCACACTTTGAATTTTGTCCACAGAAAATAAAATACATTGCACCTAATGATGCTGCTGATCATATCAATATTTATATAGAAAAAAATTGGAAAAACTAAAATAAAATTATTAAAGTGTGATATATGTACACATAGAATATTTTATGGTCTTTAAAAATATCAGGCTGCATGAAAGATGTTCTACCTCTAAATACTCTGGTCTCCATGACATCTACCCCATGAGATACATTATGTTAAATTCCCAACCTAATACACATACCCAAGTCAAGCTCAGTTTATCACTATCCCTCAACAAACTTTGCTTATTCCTACTTCCAAGCTATGTTCAAGCTCTGGACCTTTACTTAGAATGCTTTCCCCTATTCTCCCTGTCTAGCCAAATCCTACCCATTATTCCAAAACCATTCACAAAGACAGGACTGAGACTTGGTCCTTTCTATATTCCACCATACTTGGCATCACAGTGGGCATGCAATACACAGCTGTTGAATGAATGAATGAGTGAATCATAAATAGATAGATAAATAAATAATGATTCACATTTACCAAGGACCTACCTCTTGCCAGAAACATCCTAAGGGATGTTACATCATGTAACTAATTTTATCCCCACCACCACTGTTATTTCCCTCTTAATCCTTATCACAAGCAATAGTTATTTTGTTTATTTATTTATTATATAATTTCTCCACTGGAAGACAATCTCAGTCTATCTTGTTCACATAGCAGGTACTTAAGAAATATTTACTGAATGAATTACTAATGGTTGATCATTAGGAGTCTGAATTAATAGTCATTTAAAATAATCTTGTGAAAGTCAAAATGATTTAATCTGAGTTGACAACAGATTTACACACACGAAAATGTTTTAGAAAATAAATTAAGGTATATTGAATGCTACTTTCTTTTGCAGAAATGTAATAAAATTATCATTTCATATATATAAAGCAGGACATTCTGAAAAATATGCCAGAGTAGTTAGTATGACATTATAAAAAAGGGACATTGACTATTTTCTGTAAGAAATACCCACTAAACAATTTTTTTCTAAAAATATACACCACCACAGCTTTTTTCATGTAACAATTATCTTAAGGATATCAGAAATAAATAAGTTTTTTAATATAACGTTATGTGGAATTTTAAACATTTTAATAGCAAGATGATTACAATTCAAATCCTTAAACATGCAAGACTGTTTCATTCTCTTAGACATTTGATTTAATCTGTGAATTAAACTGTAGGTTGATATTGACTCAACACTGTAGCTATCCAGTGTTTCAGGTTTAGATCATTAAATTTGGTTCACTCAAAGGAAAAAAAAAACTGGTGAGAAGAAAAATTGTCCCTGCTCGCTTACAAAGACTATAGCATTACTGCTTCGCAATACCAGATGCGGGCAGCTCAACTGCTCATCAGAAAAACTGCCTATAATGTGGCAAGTTACAACCCCACCAACTATATACTAAAGCAAGGGGCATGGTTTTAAAAGGATATATAAAATGCACTTCTGGTCTCAGCAAGAGGTATCTAAGAATCAATAAAAAGCTAACTGTGCCCAAATAATATTTTTATTTAAACCTTATATCTATTTTTAAAATAATAACAATTACTCCTATATATTACAAGTAAAAAAATGAGGAAAGGAAACAGCAGTCATTGGTATAGTGAGAAAGCACTGGACTTAAGAGTCTAAATATCCAGGTCTGATTCCAGGTCTGCCAGTGTGACCTTGAGCCAATGATTTAAATTCTGTGAGCTTTATTTTCCTCAGCTTTAATAGTAAAGGATTGAACTAGATTAGTTCAAAAATTCCTTCAAAGCTCTGAGATTCTACAACTCTTCTGTCACAAAGAAACTCACTGTAGTAGTTTGGCATTGTTTATGAATTCTGAAAATAGTTACTGGATTATGTTCTAAACTGGTCTGTCAGAGGTATCACTTTTAATTAATTAAATTATGATTAGGACTTTGATTGGGTCATGTCAGTAGGGCATTCAGTCCCCGCCCTGTGGTGGGTAGGGACTCACAGAGAAAAGACATGGCAAAGGACAGAGTTGGGAGTTTTGAGCTGGAGCCTGGAAAGTGAACACACAGGAGAAGAACACAGAGGAATAGAGATGGCTCCTTAGATACCGCAGAAGCCCAGGGGAGAGAGACAGAGTCATTCACCTGATAGGCTATTGCTGACCTTGCGCAGAGAGCACAGCAGCTGAGCCTGGAGGGAAACAGAGCCCCAGGAAGAAAGGAACCCAAGAAGCCTGAACTCTTGGCAGACATTGGCAGACATCTTGTCCCAATACATAGCAATAGACTTTAGTGAGGGAAGTAACTTAGGCTTTTTGGCCTGGTAACTGTAAGCTTCTACCCCAAATAAATACCCTTTATAAAAGTCAACATAGGACGTGGATGTGACTCAAGCAATTGGGCTGCTGTCTACCATATAGGAGGTCCTGGGTTCAATGCCCAGGGCCTCCTGGTGAAGGTAAGTTGGCCCACGTGGCAAGCAGCCTCCGCGGAGTGCTGGCCCATGCATGAGTGTTGGCCCATGTGGAGGGCTGGCACAGCAAAATGACACAACAAAAACAGACAAAGAGTAGAGATAATAAGAGACGCAGCAGATCAGGGAGCTGAGGTGGCACAAGTGAATGATCATCTCTCTCCCCTGGAAGGTCCCAGGATCAGTTCCTAGAGTTGCCTAATGAGAATACAAGCAGACACAGAAGAACACACAGCAAATGGACACAGAGAGCAGACAATGGAAGGAGGGGGGAGAAAGAGAAAGAGAGAAAGAGAGAAAGAGAGAGAGGGAGGAAGGGAGGAAGGAGGGAAGGAAGGAAGGAAGGAGGGAGGGAGGGAAGGAAGGAAGGAAGGAAGGAAGGAAGGAAGGAAGGAAGGAAGGCAGGCAGGCAGGCAGGCAGGAAGGAAGGAAGGAAGGAAGGAAGGAAGGAAGGAAGGAAGGAAGGAAGGAAGGAAGGAAGGAAATCTTAAAAAAGCCAACAGGTTTCTGGTATTTTGCATCTGCACCCCTTTGATTGACTAATACACTTATCTTCTTCTCCTTCCCTTTAATTTTCTATCCCTATATGGAAGCTGGCAGAAAAGAGGTTATGGCCATTTAGAACAGTCAGGGAAAGCTTCTTAGAGATATATAACAGGGTCATGAGGGATATTGAATTCAGAAAGACAAAGGGGAAGACAGTGGGAGAAGCAAAAGGCAGAACTATTTCCCACTCCTCCCCGTGGGGGTCCTTAGCAGTAGTGGATGAATACGGCCCCCTGTGGTGGGAAGAGGCCAGCTGGCCAGTTATGATAGGTGGGAAGGAGAGACTTCCATGCTGAGCATTACTGCCCATGTGAGATCCTCCACAGCTCTCTTTTTTCCCCTCTGACAGAACAACCCACCATTTTCAAAACAAGGGCTGCTCCTAAGCCTGGCCCTGGGTTCCTATCCTGGGCAGGGGACATACTACCCGAGTGGGAAATAAATCATCCTATTAAGCCACCAAGATGTGAGGGTTACCCAAAGGTAAGACCTGACGCTGATGAGAAAGGATATTTCTACCTTGTCTCCATACTCAAAGCCTTCTAAGCTGATTCTACACAGGCAAAGTCAAAGCCCTACGCAGAACGACTCAGAGGCCTGTTCATGCACAATGGCTCTTTCATTTGTATCTTTCCCAGGCTCTTCTTCAGTCTCTTGTCCTTTTAAAGCCACAAAACTGAGATGATGCTAAGGCAAAAAAGTTTTGAGAAAGGGATGAAATGAGGCCAAGTCCAAACTGGGGAAACCATTCTTCTTTGTAATTGCCCATTGATTCAGAGAAGCAGAGGCAGGATTTAATATTTAGTGACAAGGCTTAAAAGATACAGAGGCATAACACACACACCACAGAGTCTTAAATAGAGAAGACATTCTTAGACTTACAGTTTGTACTTCCCTTATGTTAACCCTGATCTTTGGTCTAAAGAAAGACTTGTTTTTTCTTCTAGATTCAAATACTCCTCTTTTGAAGATCATCACTGCCATCTGCCTCAAAAAGAGAAATTACATATGAAGTAACAATGGCGTGTATTTCCCAGCTACTAAGATTAAGTACTTAATCAACTGTAGAGTGCTGTAATTTTTTTTTATCTCATGAAATGTTTATACCTTTATCGTGGCCTCTCTATAATATCTTCTGGATTCTTCCTGTGATTGTAAGGAACTCATTGATTCCAGTTGCTTTAACTCATCAATTTTAGCTAATGCACGCCGAGCAAATGCCTATATGGAATTAAAATAAATGCAATTTATAATAAGAGGACAGCAATTAAAAATGAATCAAGATAGTATGTTTTATTCTTCCAGACATTTGATTTAATATGTGAATTAACCCCTAGGCTGATAGTGACTCCTTTATAACACTGAGGCTATCCAGCCTCTCATTTCCTGTGAGCACCATTAAACTCTGTATATTTAAAGTTAATAAACTGTCATATATGCTATCTCTATGAATTAAGAAAGTATGAAAAAGCAAGGAAAGGAAAGCAGAACTCTGGGTTATACTGTAGCTTACAAAAGATCACTTCTCTTGCATTGCATGCACATACACAGACATACATAAACAACCCTCCTCAATGCTCTTCTCAAATCCTAAGGGTCTTATTCACTTCTATATCTCCAGTACCCAGCATTTAGGGGGTATTTAAAAAATATCTAAGGAAAGAAGGGAAGGAAAAAGGCAGGCATGCTTATTTAATCAGATCATCATCATTATAATTCTCTAGAGATAATAACAAAAGAGTTCAATTAAAATAATTTATTTTAGCAATTCTTTGGAAAGTTTTCATTTATATTTTATTAATTTTCCCGAAGATGTTTCTTGATCACAATATTAACATCCATAAATGTTAAATTTATGGATTTAACATAAAGAGCTAAATTTTCCAATAAAGAATTCCAATAGAAATCAAATAGTAAAAACCATGCAAATATTCCATTCCCTGATATTTTAATAGCTATAGAAATAAATATGCAACCACTAGTAAATGAAAATCAACTATACACATATGGTAGTAGTTTCTAGAAAGTATCCTGAACTAGAAGAATATGTTACAAGGGTTTAATTAGGCTACTCCCCTGCTTATGGACCACTGCCATCCAACCCCTCAGAATTAGATTGGATAGGAAGAATGTAAAAGAACCATTAACTGGCCAGATCATCTATTTATGTCACAAACAAGAAATGAACCAGTATTTGTAGAGCTGTGAAGACTGTGTCCTGTACAAGAGTTCAACTAATGAGTTGAGCGAGGGCTGAGATCTATCCTGCCCTCCACTCACAAACCATGCACCCCTCTGCAGAGATACTAGCCCAAAGGATGGGTTGCTTATTTCTAATTTTCACCAAGGCCCCAACCACATTTTAAAGCCTGAAGAGAGGCACATTTTAAAATTTACACAGAGATCCATGTAGACCAGTAAATGACATTTCAAGTATTCAGTCTAAAATGTATATAGAAAAAGAGGAAGAAAGAGAAACAGAGTATATGAAATGGTGGCTGGAAGCAGAAGAAAACAAGATAAATGGATAGTAGGTGGTATGGAAGACAAAAATTAACAGGGAAGAAAGGCGACTTGCACAGAAGAACAAAACGAGGAAGAAAAAATATAAGAAAGGTGATTCAGAAAAGGAAAGGAGCAAGAAGGGTGAAAATCAATAGAGAATAAAGGAGAAAGCAGAAAGTAGAGCTAGAGATCAATGGGATAGAGACTGTAGAGCTTGATATTGTTTATGAATTCCAAAAATAGGCAATGGATTATGTTTGTAAACTGGTTTGTTCCTCTGGGCATATTAGATCATATTGGATAATATTGGATATCAAGAGGTGTCACTTTCACTTGATTAAACAATGACTGAGGCTTTGATTGGGCCACGTCAGTAGGACACTGAGTCCTCACCCCTTGGTGGGCAGGGGCTCACACAGAAACCACACCCCAGAGAAGGAAGTTTGGAGTTTTGATGCTGAAGCCCAGAAAGTTAACACACAGAGAAGCAGATAGGGCAGAGGCCCCAGGAAGAGAGACAAGCTGTTCACCTGATAATCTACAGCTGGCCTTGTAGAGAGAGCAAAGCAGCTGAGCCCAGAGAGAAGCAAGCCCTGGGAAGTGAGGAACCCAGGAAGCCTGAGCCCTGGCAGGCATTGGCAGCCAACTTGCTCCAACACATGGCAATAAACTTTGGTGAGGGAGGTAACTTATGCTTTATGGCCTG
Source organism: Dasypus novemcinctus (assembly GCF_030445035.2). Lineage (NCBI taxonomy): Eukaryota > Metazoa > Chordata > Mammalia > Cingulata > Dasypodidae > Dasypus > Dasypus novemcinctus. Next base: position 80,590,296 of record NC_080684.1, on the reverse strand, counting down.
GTAACAGTATGGTTCTACCCCAAATAATTATTCTTTATAAAAACCAACCAATTTCTGGTATTTTGCATCAGCACCACTTTGGTTGACAAATAAAGAGATGCCAAACAAATTCCTGCCAATAAGGCCTTGAACTTTTGTCTTTGCCTCATTTCAATTCTCTTTTTTTTCTTGCCAGGCTTCTAAAAGAGAAGATCCTCAGTAAGTTGTATTTTAAAATATTGGAATCCTCAGAATTACCAAGTAGCATACCTCTCCGTTAATACCAGCTTGGCAGTCATAGTAACACTGGCACACAGCGGTGTAAAGAGTAGCTCTCCATGTCAAGTACCTGACGGACAGGAGCGGCACCGAGGATTCCATACAGATACTGGCCCACAGGAGATATTCTAAGGCCTGAGAAGGAAAGGCAGGCACAGTTGAACATATACATTTTAAGCTAATAATGATGAGTTTATATAATACAATCAAATTATAAATTGTGAGCACAGATTGCTGACTACTAAAACCAAAAAATAACAGAGAAATAATGACCCAAGGAAAAAAACAAGCACTGAAAAGAGCAAAAGTTAATAATGCAGAGAACTCAAATTAGCCATTTTAGGATGTCTTCTTAGCTCCTAGAGTCACCATATGAACTCAGCACATTGCCGTAATTGTCAAATATTAACAATGGTCTAGGAACTAGCTCCAAATAATGCCATCATTATTGTTATTGTGTATTATTGTGTATTATTGTGTATTATTACAAAAATAAACTGGTAAAGGAAGGTAGGGGAATTGAAAAAGCTAAAAGCCTGGGGCATGTGATGCTAGTAGAAACAGGTCAGGATAAGAATCAAAAAGACCTGGAATTCAGTACCAATTTTACCATGTAGTTGCTGTGTGACTTTAACATCTCCAGACCTCAATTTTCTCATCTGTAAAATGGGTATTTGATCACATCACAGGAGTGTTGTTATAGAGAAAGAGCATTACATAACGTGCTAGGATGGTATTTGGCACATTACCAGCACTCTAACAGTGCCTCTTACCTGTGTTATTATAATCTAGGTACAAATTAGAACAAAATGGGGGCAAAATTAGCATCATTGTTAGTGGTCTGATTGTAGGAATATGTGGAACATAGCCTCTTGTGCTCTACTAGCTGAACACCTTTTCCCTATAAATTCATTAAAAATTCTTTTTTGACATTTTCTTCCCACAAACCCTATCCTGGGAAACACTATTTGACTATATGTATTCTTCAGTTAGCTTTTTCAGTCTTTTTCCTTTCTTCAAAAATGTTCCAAAAGCCCAAAGAGAAAGTAGATTACATTGTCTTTCACTTGATTTAACATAAGAGAGGGAAGAAGAGAACTAGTTGGAAAAAGCTTCTCTAATACCCCCAAACAGAAATGATCAAAGTCTATATAAAAATGTATCACAGGGCAACCTCAATTGCATTAATATGCTTAAATGTGTGATTCCAAAACAAGACTGTGACCTCTTTGAAAACAGGAGCAGTGCCTTATTCATTTTTGCAATGCTAGCATGTAGAATATTATTAAGTGTCATTAAACCAGTTCATCAGACAACCTTAAAATCAGCAAAACCAACCATGGGAAAGCTGACTAGTATTCTAGATTCTCAAGAAAATAATGATAATTTGGGGCAGAAAAATAGGGTCTGTCTTCCAATAACCAAGTAGCCTTCAATAATTGAGGAAATTAGGGAAAAACATGTCTACAGTAATCAACCCATCTTGTAAAACCAACCATCAAAAAGGACCAAAAGCTCCATGTATAGAAAGCCAACTCACCAGATTGGGCATAGTATTTAACAGTAAAAATAGGTAAAACACTAACAACATTTAGGCCTTATTGCCATCTTTGGAGCCTTCCAAGGCACTGTATATAACACATACAAGCAGTTCAGTGGAAATCTAAGAGAAGAAAGAAGCCTGAAAGGCCAGGATACGCTACTGTCTGTCCGTCAGTTTTGATTCTAGGAAAAAAGAGACTAGTGGAAGTATATCAGGGTTTGACCAAGAACTGTAATATTCTTTGCTATCCACTGAAATGTAAGTTCCTCTAAGAAATAGAAAATGTAAGTTCCTTTAGGAAAGGGACCTTGTCTGTCTTGGTCTCCACTGCATGCCCAGCACACTTTATCTGGCATGAAGTTGACATGGGATAAATCATTCTTGACTGACTGATGTTCATTTAAAAGTAGCAGGTCATGGTGCCAAATATGGAAATACTTCAAGTCATTGCAGAACCAAAGGGCTGAAAGTAAAGTCATCTAGTTCAATCCTCACTAATGCCACCAGCAGGACCACTTAATGCTCCACAGCTTCCCTGTCCCCTATTTCCAGAAATAAGGAACATACCACGTGGTATCAGATGATTATCTCCAAATTATAGGCTTCCAAAAGAATCTGAAAACACCTGTGCAGCCTATCCCCTGCTGCAGATCTCTCTCTGGGATAAATATCCCCCAGTGTCTTCAGTACTTCACTGAGCTGCATTTCCTTTCTCCACCATGGTTGGTCCTCCACGGTTTTCTCCAGGTTGCCAATGGCCCTGCAGAGTATTTGACTAGACCACAATACAACAGAACACTCTGTCCCTGGTTCTGACCACTGTACCTCTACTAGATCCGACTATGATCACTGTTCTGCTGCTTCTGTTGTTGCTGCTGTTGTGTTGTTGCTGTTGTGTTTGTTAAACTTGCCACATGCTTAACTGGCACAGAATTAACCATCATCAGAAGCCCCTGAGGTTCTCTCACACTTACTGCTCCCTAACACCTATTTGGGGGTTTTGCATTTGGATTGTTGTGGCTTGCGAGGGGAGGTGGGAGTATGGGGTTAAGCCTGTGTGAATTTCCTTTTAAAACTGTGCATTCTTGGAAAAATTATCTGGATTCTGGTATTAGAAATTTCACCTTTCAAAATACAAATAGCTTTTGTTGACAGTTGTTCACATTATTTTGGCTTGAGCTTTAGAGTTAGAATCAAAGACCCTTAGTCACAGATTTTGGAATCAGAAGGGACCTTAAAACGTGACTCCAGGAAGTTAAACTGTTAGTTAAGCTAGAGAGCTGGAATTCAGGTCTGCAGACTCAGAATGCAGTGGTCTTGCCGCTATACAGTGCAGCACTGACAGAGGGAAGAAGCACTCCAAAAACCAATTACGGTTCTGAAAACCCACATTCAGGTTTAGAGATGAAAGCCATTTGCAAAAATCAACTCTTAATTTGTAATTTGTAGTGTTTTATTCTTGTCCCTGAAAGTTAAAAATAATTATTTCTATTACTAACCAAAAAATAATAATAATAATTACAGAAGGGTTGTTCTTTTCATTAAAAAAAAAAAAAGAATCTGGAAAAACAAATCATACCCATATCAAAAAAAAAAAACCCAAAAAACAAAAAACAGCCCTAGCAAAAAAGAGCATGGTTTTGGTGTTGTTGACGAAATGTACAGAATTCACCAGCTCAGTCACAGGATGGCGCTGCAGCATCATTTATATCAGCTTTTTAGCATTTGAGGAAACTGGCCCCAAGAAGCATTGAAAAGTTCAGATTTGATATTTATGTAACAGTAAGTGGAATAATTTGACGACAAGGGTTCAAGCCACATATTTCACCAAACCATTTTGGTTTTATAGTCAAGTGATGGAGAAATCAGTACTCTCTGAACAGATTCTAATATCTTCTTTAAGGTTTGCTAAGGCCACAGAAGAAACTACAGATAATGCCATAACCAAAAGCTAAACTGTCAAATATTTTGGCAGAAAGTGCATTCTGAAGTCTGACCTCCTTCCATTCCCTAAAGTTATTCCGATCCACTTCAGCAGTGAATTGCCTTTCCCATCTGTCGATCCTGGTCACCAGGACCTCTTTAGGACTACAGAGTGGTTTCAAAAATTGCCAACAATCCCCTCCATATAGCTCCTCCAAAATTGGGTGGATCCTCCAAGATTAAATTTAGCCAACAGACATAGGCTAATTTAATGATGGGCAGTATGGCGTGGCTTTGGGGCCTGCCCCAGCTACACCTCTAAGTGGGTAAGCGACCTTGTGCAAATTAACGTTTCTGAGGCTCAGCTTCCTCATCTGTAAGATGGGAGTAATAACAGCACCTTCCTCAAAGCAGTCATGTGAGGATTAAATGAGATAATTCATAGTAAGTGTTTAGTAGCACCCCTGATAGGTGGTAGGCTTTCAATAAATATTTATCAAGATTATGATGATTCTACCAGCCTTGTAAGACTGTGATAGGTATTATATTTATTTAAAGCCCTTAGCACAGTACCTAGCACTCAATGGGGATTCTATAACAACAAATGTAGCCATAGTGCCTAGATCCTGTATCTATGGGAAGTTAGATTACACTGGGGGGACACCAAGAAAGCCCTGAGGCTTCCGTATCTGTTTCTACTTCTGACTTCTGCTAAAACAGACTTGAATTCCAAAGTAGCTACAGAATCTGGGTCCCTCAGACCCAGGATGATTCAAAATGTGGCCAGACCTCCAAGGGCTCCTCTCCATTAAATAGACCCACAGAGTTCATTTAGATCTCTAGCCTTAGCTCAGGAATCAACTGACCAGTTGGGGATTCAGGGATTTCTAGGTGAAAAATATTCATTTTCCTGAAATGTATTATGTCAAACAAACTGAACAAATTCCATCCTGATCTGCAAGTGCCAACTTTAGAACCACCCACCACCTCCAAACTCATGTCCCTCAAGCTCCCCACTCTCTTCCCGTAGGAGCACGTCCTCCATCACTTACTTTGTCAAAGAAAAACTACAAGTTATTTGAGGGAGGAGGAAGATGCATTAAATAGAGTATAAGTAAGAAATTATTTTAAGATGACTATCACATTAAATTAAAATCCTCCTAGCATTAGCAAGTACAAACACTAACAGTTGAATTTGGCACAAACGTCTCTGCCCTTCTGAGTTTGGCAGGCAAATGCTGCAGCAGACCAAACTATGAAGGTTCTGTGAAGCCGTATTTTGTTGCTACAGCAAGTGCCACAGGAGTATGCAAATTCTTCTCAGGAAATCATCTGGAACTGAATATAGAATCTTTGGAAAAGTCTGTAGGCCAAATTTACATTTTACATGGACAGTCTCTCTCTCATTTTAATTCACACTTGAAAAGCTGGCACAGAACACACAGCTAGTATTATCCAATGAACATGCAAATATCTTCGCTTCCATTTTTATTTTTTAACTGTTGCCAACTTTTAATATACTTGACTATGTTTTGAGGATAGCTCAAGAGGTAGCTGTCTTGAGTGTTAGAATATTCAGGGTAAGGTTTTGTAGGCAATAAAGAATAAAGTAGTCATGTTTCAGAGGCCAGCAATAACTCCAGCCTGGTCTCAAGGGGAGTATCTTCTCCTGTCTTGGCCTGTATTCCAATGACTGGATAACGAATACAAGGAATAAACATGTCTCCTGCACACCAAAGTGCTACCAACCTTGTAGAAAACGCAATAGACATCTCAGCAATTTTCTCAAGCTAAAACTGAGGCATACCAGTGAAAATCTTATTATAAAATAAAGATCCCTGGTCAGTTCATGACCAGGTCAGAGAGTTCAGGTGTTCATCACCAAACTAGCATGTGGGTCATAAAAGCCAAGCACTTCAACCAGATGAAGTTCAAGCTCCATGGTAAGACATAAATAGAGTAATCATATAATTCATTGTCAAAGCAGCACTCTTTTAATAATTACACCAGGACAATGGGCATAACCCAGGACTGTCCTGGATAAGCCAGGACACACGGCCACCCTACCTAGAGAAAAAGCAACCAACTGGACATTCAGCATCCTGTCTGACAAGGATGACTATCTGGGATGCAGAGGGACATGGGGTGGATACCTACCAATTTTAGGAATTCCCTTTCTTTTCATTAATACTTTATTAAAAAATAATACTTCATTTTTACACATGATCACTATTAAAGGAAAATTAAGAACAATAAAATGGACATATAATTCACCAAACTTTTTTTTTTTCAATTAACATTCATTGATCTGTCCAACTGAATGCCTTAAAAGAAAAAAGGGGAAGCACAGGAGAAACTATTTTGTCAGTACATTTCATACCTTGGAAGATTGACCTATGATCATCAGTTTTCTGCAAATAGTGTAAATGTAAATGGTACCTAGATGGAGAAAAAGATAGTTAACATGTTTTTACAGTCATTTGATGGGAATTTATGTTCTAATTTCTGTGGTTTCAGTTTGCAGTCCCCAAAGTAAGTGATCTCATGACAAATTCTGATAATGGTAGAGAGTGATAGCCACTATGATTTTTTAGTAACTTGTAGACAAAACCATTAAAGGAACCAATAGGACCATATTTTGAATATGCTGACTGACAAAGGAATCTTTTAGTTTCCTTTTAAAGGCAGTTTAAGTTTTGTAAGATGCCAAACAAGAGACTATTTTAGAGACATAATTTATGTACCCTGTGGTTTTTTTAATTCATATGAAAGGTTCTTAGTTCCCATGGTTTCCTTATGGTTGAAAAACTAAATATTTATCCCCTTATAAGATCAGAATACATATTTAGTAAGTGTGATATAATACTCAAAAAAACTCATAATTTGAAAATCATAACATCTAACAGTTCTTGTATAATGTTTATCCTATTATTAAGGTAGGTCCCAAAGACACTCTAATGAAAAACAGCATTTCCAACATCTATTTAAGATCATTCAGGTATAATTATACAGCTGACCATTAAGTGAATGAGGATACCAGGCTGGTGTCAGGATTAGGTGGAGAGGTAAGAAACATCAGCAGCCATTTCTTTATACAAAGGGCACAACTGTGATATAAACATACCCAAAAGGTAGTAACATGTTTTAAAAATGAGAAGTAGTCTAAATATTTCTTATGAAATATGTGACCTAAAATTCATAAACATAAAAATTCATTAATTATGAATTCTATGTTCACATTTAAACTTTAAAAGCTTCTGAGAAAATGGCTTCTGCTCCAAAACACACATTACTTCATTAAAATGCACCTACAAGCATAAGCAAACATTATTCACACAATTCACTGACACAAAATATATCGAATAAAACCTTAAACTCTGTTAGCACCATAAACTTCACAAAGAATGCCCTAGACCCCTAGCATGCATAGATTCGGTATTCTTGGTGTAACTATTTCCATGACATGTAGTTGTTTATTTCACATAAGAGCCACTGGGGGAAAAATCACTCAGCTAGTAACAGCTCAAGTCTGACGTACTTATCTCAACTCCGCCTTGTTCACCTTTGCTTAATCTTAAAAAAAAAAAAAGGTACAACTATTTTTCTTTGTTAAAAGAAAAAAAAACATCAAATAAGGATATGCACAGGAAATACTTGCCTTGCCACTAAACACAATTCAGGTGCAAGCCATGAGCTTATATAAACAGGTCAGTAATGGGGAACTGGGGAATTTAAGGTCTCAAGAAACTGCTCTCAAGAGTGACAAGGGCTCTCTGTCTTTCAAAAATGTGCCTTTACCCTTTCAAGCCCTAGTATGTCCTGACTGTGACTGAATCCTTCTTCAGGATTTTGGCACGGCTCACAAATTCCCACTGCAGAAACCTAGTGGAGAGAGTAAATGGATTCTGTAAACGTAGACTCTTTAAAATCTCAGGATATCTCTAGTTTGGTTTGCTTAGTGTTGTTTTTTAACCAAATCCCTAATAAGAGCTTATTGCCTATTCATGTGACTCCTTTTCATCAAAGATGGTCACCACCAGAACAATTGGACTCTTTGAGGACTGAAGTTAGTTACATGCAGGTTAGTTGAGAATTAAGGTCTTACCTAATAATCCATATACGTGGTTAGATTTTATTAAAGAACCAAGATTGATTAAATATTGGTTAGAACCAAGAATATATGTGTGCGTAATAGTCAATTAAAAGCAAACACAGTAAACTATTAAAGTCTAACTGAAAAAGTCAAATGTATTCTGATAAATTGTGGGTCAAATTATCATATACTTTTCACTACTTAAATTTCAAAGTTTCAAAAATTGTAGGGTCTTCATACTTGCTAGTCCCCTAGTTGGAACACTCTTCCTCATATATCCATATGGCTCACTCCCCCTTCTTCTGGTTTTTGCCCAAATGTCATCTCAGTAAGGTCTTCCTTGACCATTCTTTTAAAATTGCAGCTCAGCTCCTGCTCTCTCTGTCCCTTCCCAGCTTTACTTTTCTCCAAAGCATCCATCACCATCATGCATTGTTTAGTTTTAATCTGTTTATCATCTCCCTGCAGTAAAATGTAAGCATGAGAACAGGGTTTTTAATCTGTTTTCCACTCCTGAATCCCTAGCACCTAGAACAAGACCCAGCACATTTTAGATGAATAAAAGAAAGCATGGATAGTAGTTAGGGAAACTAAGTATGTGTATCTTCCACAAGCTGATAAGGCTACTCCTGGGCAAAGGTCCCAGAAAATTCTCATAAAAATCATCCATAAAAGGACATGTACAAGATATTCATTGCAGAATTGCTGGTGTAATTAGAGAGGTGGGGTAAACCAGGGCCCATCAGTAAGAGTGTATAGATATCTGGAAAACAATTCAACAGGCTGAGTTAATGAACAAGATTTATATACAGGAATCTGGTTAGATTCTAAAATATTTGAGTGGACAAATATTTAGGGAAAAAAATCTAAAACACAATACAAGGTATATAAATAAAAGGGAAGGATGTGGGAGATACAAAAATCATATAATTTTTTAAAAGAATATTGGAATTTTCTTGGATGAAAAAAAATGGATAAAAGATAGGAAGTCATGCTGCATCATCATTTCCACCTCTGAAGTACAGTTTGACTCACAGAGCCCAACCATCAGCTCCATCTCCCTCTTGAGCACAGACACTCTGCTCCTGCTCCAACCCTGCTAAGATGTATGAGCAATCCAGATGGAGAGATGGCAGTGGCAACATCCTCTTGAGGATGATCAGATACAAAAGCTTGAAATCATGAGTCTGAAAAAAATCCCTTCAACAGTCAGACTCGACTCTGACAGTCAATGTAAAGTTAATTCCAGTTAAAACATTGAAAACTCATTTGGGGTGGAAGAGGAAGGAAAAGGCTAGGAAACATACTTTTAGTTGACACAGATGAGGGAAAATCTAACATATCTGCTTTCAAATTATTTTACCCTGGTCTTATGCACATCAAATACACTCTTATTATTTTCCTCTTAAGAATATATTATCCAGGAAGAATTGAGGGAATATGGTAGAATAAGAGCTCCAGTAATCAGTCACTCCACCAGAACAACTATTAAAATTAAATAGGCAGGAACTTTTTGAATCAACTATTTCAAAACTCCAGAGTCTAGTTCAACATAAGACAATAAATTAATATAGCAAACCATATTTATAGAATAAAGGAAAAATACTACATGATCATCTAAATCGACATAGAAAGGCATTTAAAAATCCAGCACATCTAGATAAAAACACTCAGGAACCATAAATGGAAGTAAATTTCCTCAACATGATAAAGGGCAAATGAAAAACCCACATTACACTAGAAGTTTTAGCCAAAGCAATTAGGCAAGAATAAGGAAGAAATGGTGCCCAAATTGGAAAGGAAGAAGTAAAACTTTCCTTGTTTGCAGATGACTGTGCAGCATCCAGGGAAGAGCAGGAAGAAGAGGCTGGCAAACTGTGGTAAAAAACAGTGAACTGCTCTCTCTACACGGCACTTACCATTGCCTATCTTCCACCTTCTCAGACGGCAGCATTAAGGTACTGGTTCAACTTGCTGGTGCCAGAGAGGGACATAAAATCTAGTTTCCTGAGATCTAGAGGTGCATGATCCAATCACTGGTGACTGCTTTTGATTATAAAAGATTTGAACTATACACAAAACCAACTAGACCTAACAGACATACATAGAATACACATTTTCTCTAGTGCACATGGACTAGAGCCCATTTCTTAGGTTGCAAAACAAGTCTCAACAAATTAAAAAATACTTAAATCATGCAATGCATCTTCTCTCAACAAGATAAGCCCAGGACCAGGTTGCTTCACAGGGGAATTTTACCAAACATTCCTGGAAAAATTAACATCTATCCTACTCAAACTGTTCCAAAAAAAACTGAACAGGAAAGAAACTCCCTAATTCATTCTAATACCAACATCACCCACATACCACAGCCAGATAAAGATACCACAAGAAAAGTACAGACTAATACCCCTTATGAATATAGATGCAAAAATCCTCAACTAAATGTTAGCAATCAGATTCCAACAGCACTTTAAAAGAATTATATACCATGATCAAGTGGGATTTATCTCAAGTATTCAAGGTTGGTTCAACATAAAATCAATTACTGTAACAAGCCATGTTAACAGAATGAAGGGGAAAAAGCACATGATTATCTCAATTGACGTAGAAAAGGCATTTAACAAAATCCAGCAAATTTTCTTGATAAAAATACTCATAAAACTAGAAATAGAGGCAAACTTCCTCAACATGATAAAGGGCATAAATGAAAAATTCACATTGTACTGGAAGTTCTAGCAAGAGCCATTAGGAAAGAAAAGGAAAAGCATCCACACTGGAAAGGAAGAAGTAAAACTTTCCCTATTTGCAGATGACATGATCCTATATACAGAAAATCCTGAAAAATCCACAACAAATCTTCCAGAACTAATAAAGGGACTCAGAAAAATGGCAGAGCATAAGATTAACATCCAAAAATCAGTAGTGTTTCTATACACTAGTAATGAACAATCAGAAAAGAAATCAAGAAAAAAGTATACATTTACAATAGCATCAAAAAGAACCAAATATCTAGGAATAAATCTAAACAAGGATATAATGGACTTATACACAGAAAATACAAAACTCTGCTAAAAGAAATCAAAGAAGACCTAAAAAAATGGAAGGGCATCCCATGTTCATGAACTAAAAAACTAAATAGCACAAGCAACAAAAGAAAAGCAGTTAAATGGGAACTCATCAAAATTAAAAAACATTTGTGCATCGAAGGACCCTATCATGAAAGTAAAACAACAACCTGTATAGTGGGAGGAAATATTTGGAAATTACATATCAAATAAGAATTTAATATCCAGAATATATAGAGAAAGGCTTTGACTCACCAACAAAAAGACAACGAATTTTAAAAATGGCAAAAGACTTGAATAGACATTTCTCCAAAGAAGATACACAAATGGCCAAAAGCACATGAAAAGATGTTCAACATCATTAGCCATTAGGATAATGCAAATCAAAACCACAGTGAGAAACCATTTCATATCTACTAGAATGGCCACTATTAAAAAATGGAAAATTATAAGTGTTGGAAAAGATGTGGAGAGATAGGAACACTCATTCATTGTTGGTGGAAATGTATAATGGTGTAGCCATTGTGGAAGACAGTTTGGCGATTCCTCCGAAATTTAAGTGTAGAACTGAGATTGGTTAGTATAGTGAAAGAGAGAAGTCGCCTGGCCCAGAAGACAACATGGCTGACAGACAACATGGATAACAGACCATATGGCCATAAGAGCCCACCCAGAAACTTCCTGAGAAGAAGACTGCTGGAAAGACAAGGAGAGACCCTGGCCATGAGACTCTCATCTGGAATGAGAGGGAAAGTTCCAGATAATCTCAAAAAGCCTCACCATTGACCCCCTGAGAAATGGCAGGTAGGGCAACCAATCAGAATGGCAAACAGACTTTAAAAAGCCCTGACCTAGGGCCCCACCAATGCAACTTACCCTGCAGGTAGGCTGGTGGTTGATGCCTCATACTGTGTACTTTTCTTGTTTTCTTGTTTCTTAATAAATGCTTTTACTCCCTTGCCTGCCTTATGGCTTGTCCTTAAATTCTTTTATGTGACATTAGCCAAGAACCTAGAAGCCCAGAAACCAGAGCCATCCGGTAACATTATTTGGTGAGCCAGCCAGGTGGCACTCCCCGACCCCCACTGGAAAACGTTGAGTTATAATTAAAGCCTGTCTGTGATTAGTGAGGCCCCAAACCCCAAGACTCTCACCCTGGACTGTGCCAGGAGGTTTGTTCCTTACTCAGCCTCCAGGAGGCCCTGAAGTTCCTCTTAATCCATTACTTCCAGGGCCTCTGTGGCCATTTGCTTATAATCCACAGATCAGTCTCTGCCTCTTAATTGCCTTTTAATGTCAGGTTTAACTGCAGATCTCAGACCCAGGGAGTGGCCATGAAGTGAGCTCACTCATGGCTATCTCTGAAGACTTCTGCAAAGGAAAGGTCCCTAGCTAGTCCATTTTCTAGCAGGAAAGCCCAGTTTGAGAGCAAAAGCCTGGGAACTGGACCCAGAAGTCTCTCAGGACCTCTGAAACTCTAGAGAGGCCCAGATACATAAAGCCCCTCATCCCCAGAACATGGGAACAGTGCGCAGGACTCCCAACCTACAGGACGCTGGCTCAGCAAGCAAATTGTTCAACCAGGTCTAGTGGTGGGACACCACCCAGATTGATGAACACATTTATCCTCCCCTTGGAAAATGGTTTGCTTCTAATTGGGGTATGCTGCCTACTGATAGTCTAAATAGAAAGAGGCTAATCTTTTCCTGCCATACCACATGGCTACAGTATGGCTGAGAATGGGCTCTGTATGAGACCCTGAATTTCAGTTAAACTTGTGTAAGAGAGAAGAAGAGGACAGACAGACCTGAGGGCCAGAGATCACATGGTCATGTCTTCTTAAAGGGATGATGTAGCAGTTTGACATAGTTATGAATTCCAACAATAGGTTTGGATTATGTTTGTAAACTGGTCTGTCCCTCTGGACATACTAGAGTATATTGGATTCAGAGGTTTCACTTTTACTTGATTAAATAATGATTAAGGCTTTGATTGGGCAACATCAGTAGGATGTTAAGTCCCCGCCCCCTTGGTGGGTGGAGACTTACAGAGAAACAGCACTACAGAGAAGGGAGTTGGAATTTTGATGTTGAAGTTTTGATGCTGGAGTTTTGAGCTAGATCCCAGGAAATAAGCACACAGAGGAATAGAGACAGCTCCTTAGACACAGCAGAAGCCCCAAGGAGAGAGATAAGAGCCATTCACTTGATAGTCTACAGCTGGCCTTGTAGAGAGACCACAGCAGCTAAGCCCAGAGAGAAATGGAGCCCTGGGAAGAGAGGAACCCAAGAAGCCTGAACCCTGGCAGACGTTGGCAGCCATCTTGCTCCAACATGTGAAAATAGACTTTGGTGAGGGAAGTAACTTATGCCTTATGGCCTGATAACTGTAAGCTTTTATCCCAAATAAATACCCTTTATAAAGCCAACAGATTTCTAGTATTTTGAATCAGTACCCCTTTGGCTGACTAATACAGATGAGGAAATGTATTACAAAACTGCTAGTTTTAAATAAGCTCAGGAAAATTACTCAGAGGCAGAACCTAGAAACCCAGCCAGTCTTAATCAAATATCTATAGAAAGCTGCAGAAAATTTCCCTAGGTCCCCCCCCAAAAAAAAATTCCAGTTAATTCCATTTTAGAAACAGCCCTCTCAGTTTTCAAAATTGAGACCACACCACCAAGAGGAAGGGGCAGGCACAGGGTCCAGGACAGTCTCACCTTTTACCTGCCACTGTTAAAGGCCCTGGTCACCTCAGGGTTACCCAGATCCAGGCTCCATGTCAGTAGGAACCTGGCCCCAATCTGCCTCACCACGTGGACCCACTGGGGCCTTGTCCCAGGGGAGAATGGAAGGGGACTGAAGCCATGCATGAACCATCAAACAGGAGGCCTCAGGTGACCCTTGACATGACAGGTAAGAGTGTTAATTTCTTAATTAACATGGAAGCCAATTACTCGGTCCTAGCCTGCACTCCAGACGTCTCCTAACCTTGGTTGTACCTCAAGAGGAGTGTGATTGGGGAATCATGAGCTAGACCACTTACTAAAAACCTCTCCTCTATAGAACAAGGAGCCTCCTCATGTGCCATCAATTGCGATTAAAAGGGTTCCTGACTATTCCTAGCTCCCTGCCTATTCCCCTGTAACACTCCAGTCCTTCCAGTGAAAAAGTCTTGCAGGGCTTTACTTCTCACCAGGAGGTAAACTAATAGGATGCAGTCCCTAGAGCTGCCCCAATTCATGTCTCTTTGGGGCAGGGCTTCTCTGGATCCCATAGTGCTGTACTTAGCAGCTGCCCAGGGATTTTCCTGGAGGAACAAAGCTAGAGGGTCCTGCACGAGGTTTCTGCCATGGAAGGACACAAAGCTTTGTGTTAGAATGATTCTAAAATCAAGTCTTTTCCTAAGCTAAGTTAAATAAGTGTAAAAATCTCTCTTCTGTTCTAATCTGTGCTTGCTTTAACTTTGTTAGTCTGCTCATACCTAGGAACTCGTAAATCAGATTTGGGGTTCACGTGTTACAAATCGAATAACAGTGAAAGGTAACCTAAAATTTAGTCTTAAAATGTCAATACTATCTTGCAATTGGATTTGATGTATAAAAGAAATTACACATGGACTTAATTCAACTACTGGAAAAGCAGAAAAACTTAGCAAAGTTGTTATTAATAAAATTGTTTTAGTTGCTTAATTAATAAACAAGTGTCCAATTTCTTTTTAAAGTGGAAACTTACTAGAAACTGTAACTAAGAGTTAAGACTATGTAGATGCCTTTATATTATAAAACAGCAGAAGGATAATATCTGAAATTGCTATAACTGGGTGGATATAGTCTAGAACTTACTACTGTGATGGTAATCATCCCAATTTACCTTTGTTTATAGTTACTTCACACCCTTGCTTATGCTTGCTACACTAACTGTAATTATAAACTAAGTTTGCCTTTGCTTGTGGTTATTTCAGGTCTACACTCACCCACTGCCTTTGTTTATGGTTATTTTATGACAATTTCTGCCCCCCATGGTTCAGGAGAAGGCAAATTTGAGGCACCCATCTCCTATCTTTCCACTGGTATCAATAGCCCTGCTTTTCTCTCACGACTCCAGGTGTGGACTAGATTGCTGCCTGATGGAATTCTCGACCCTCAGGATTGGACGTCCACTCTTCCAGTCCAGTGGCCACTGCAGTCCTGTTATCTCAGAGGACAGGGGAGTGGGGGCCTCCCACCTCAAGGACTGATGTTCCAAAAAGCGGCAAGTCATGAGAAGAACCATGTTTCCCTGACACTTCAGTGACCTCAGTGAACATATACTGGAATTAGCGTTTCTCATCCAAGGTCTGTCAGAGTCAAATGAGAAATAAGCAAAGCTCTGAAGTAAAGGAAAATGTTATAAATTGTATTTTAAAGCATTGGGAACAATTTGGTTATAAGCCCATAATTAAAAGGAATGAAATTCTTGTGCAAAACTGCATGGTCGCAGTACAAATTAGAGTAATGAGAAATAACCTTCAAAGAGATCTTCTGACTATAATGTTACTTTACGTTAAACTTATTTTGTAAGAGAATGAAAATTATAAGTAACTGCTTAACTCTCTATTTAGGTCTGTTAGCTCAGTGTATATCTTCATATATTGGATATGGTAATATCAAATTAACAAGTGAAAATTATTAAAAGAGCTCGATTCAAATTATTGAAAATTAAATATACAATTATATATGTGAATATATTCCTGGAGCACAAATTAGGGTAAGCAGGATGGAAAGGTCATAAAGAAATCTGGATATAGAAACTATTGGGAAAAGAGAAAAGATTTTCCTAAATTCTCTGACCTACCCAGCCCCTAGGGCATTCTCTTTGCAAAAGCCCTGAGGGAGGGGCTTGGTATAGTGGATTAACTCTAGGCTGGGGTATTAAGAATCCTCATTCATCCTGTAATTCCCCAATTTAAACCTTTCATCAGCCTTAAAATAAGGGTGGTAGTAATCCAATTGTCAAATTCAGTAAGTAAAGGGAAAATCCTTGAAAGTTATGGAAAGATCTTTTCTAAATTATAATTAAAACAAATTAAACAATTATAATACATTCCAGAACCTAGCAGTCAGTATGCTTTTAAGATTATTCAGTTTTTAGAATTTTATTAAAGAAAAGAGGTTTTAGCCTCCTGTAAGGAAGGAAAAAGTACATTCCTTGCATAAACTTTGTTCCCATTTTATTTAGTTTGGGTATTATCTCCCTAGGTTTATACATTATCAAGTAAATAAACTAACATTACATGTATTAAATCTTTAAGATGATGAAAATTGTAAGTCTGTGTTTAATGAAGTTAAAATAAATTTCACTGGTTGCTAGATGTAATTTAATAAGTTTATTTAAAGGTACAGTAACTTCTGGTTAATTAAAAGGAATTTTGTACAACCATCTTCTAAACTGAAGCATTTAAATGACTAATTCCAGGAAGCCATTATTAATTAGCTACCTAAACTGGCGTTAATAACAAAAAGTAACTTCATATCAGGGAAACCTGTCAGAGGCCACCTCAATCTGCATGTTAAAGTGGTGGTAAAAAGAAGATAATCTTGATTCCATTGGGAATCTTCGATTTTCATAAAATAATGAAAGTAGTTTTTCCTGCACTGCTGAAGTAAAATACCTGTTATTTAACATAATCATGGTAAAGGTGTAAAAGTAAAAAGCAAAGTACTGAAATAGTTAAGTTCATTTGATATATTATACGTTGCACTGGAAGTATTCAGAAAGTCTATGAAAATTAAAAGAGATAAACTTCAGTATCATCAAACTCTCTTGTGCATTCAAGCCAGGTCCAAGTACCCTGCATGGTGTCTCTTCATTTGAGTGATTGGCTAGGTATCTACCACATCCGTGAACATGCTCCTAAAGTGGATGGAGAGTACGCAGCAGTTTCAGACTCCTGCAGCAGCCAGCAATGGCCCAATATGGCCAGATGTACAATGGACATTGCCTCCAGACTGCCTGTTTCATAGTGCCAAAGGGTGCTATGCACCAGGCTGGGGAAATATTGGAGCTTACTTTCCTAGCTTCTCTCTAGGGTCAAAGGTGCTGCAGCTTGCTGGCTGTATGATGGGCATTACAAGTAAAGCAATAATTATCAGAGTACTGTGAGTAGAACTTAAACAAACACAATTGGCATTATGGCCTGCCCCCATGGAGAGATAACACGTAGGGTATTGCAGACCTGAAGCTTAGATCTATTAACTGAAGCTCAAAGAGGAACTTGTGCATCAACTCATATTTTTTTTTTTTTTTTTTTTTTAAAGATTTATTTTTTATTTATTTTAATTCCCCTCCCCTCCCCCGATTGTCTGTTTTCTGTGTCTTTTTGCTGCGTCTTGTTTCTTTGTCCGCTTCTGTTGTAGTCAGCGGCACGGGAAGTGTGGGCGGCACCATTCCTCCGCAGGCTGCTCCCTCCTTCGCGCTGGGCGGCTCTCCTTATGGGTGCACTCCTTGCGCGTGGGGCTCCCCTACGCGGGGGACATCCCTGTGTGGCACGGCACTCCTTGCGCGCATCAGCACTGCGCATGGGCCAGCTCCACGCGGGTCAAGGAGGCCCGGGGCTTGAACCGCGGGCCTCCCATGTGGTAGACGGACGCCCTAACCACTGGGCCAAAGTCCGTTTCCTCATATTAAGCACTTTACCTATAAACCTGATGATTATGATGATACCTTTTTCTATTCTAGATCATATGTAGAGGGAAACTGAACATGTTAAAAATTCTGGTAAACTTAATTCATTTGCTAAGTAATGAATGAATGTGCCTATGTGACAAAAGAATGGCTCTCTTAAGTGCTGCTTTATTTTGCTTGCCATATGCCTGTCTTGTTGCCTTTGTAAGTTTATCACTAGGGCAGTGCCTCTCTTCATACCTCTCCTAGCTGTCCTAGGATTAACCACCACCATAGGAATTGGGGTTGGCAGTTTATACCAAACCCAACAGGTCTACCACAATATCCCCCTAGAGTTAACCAACAGTATAAAAGAATTCAAGGAAGAACACTCTTTCCCATCAACTTTGGGAGGATGCAGCCTCTGAAGGCACTTGGCCTTTCTCACTCTCATGACCCAGTATGTCATGGCTGGCCCACTTTTTGGGCCTGCCTACCACCATCATCTTTATCCTTTCAGTGGGACCATGTATCTTCAAAATTCTATTTAAATTTCTTTCCTACAGAATCAATGCCTTATTATCATGCAGGGATTCATCCAGCTTCACCCATGGTGCCAAACTCATCTTTCCCCAACCGCAATAGAGAAGCAAAAGGGTTTTACACCTTGTTAGGTAGGGCCTACTCCCCCTAACAAGCAGGAAGTAGCTACAGAAAAGTGACTATCACCCTTCAGCACCCCCTTAAGAATTAGGGTGTAAACCTTCTGAGGTGGGGGTTGAGGCAGGTTAATACAGTGAAAGAGGGAAGCAGCTGGCCCAGCAGACAATATGGCCAACAGGCAAAATGGCTGACCTACCACATGGGCATGAGACTCACCCAGAAACCTCCTGAGAAGAAGGCTGCCAGAAAGACACTGCATGACCTTTGCCATGAGAATATCGTTTGGAACTAGAGGGAAAGCCCTGAATATCCTCAAAAGGCCTCACCATTGGCCCGCTGAGAAATGACATGTTGGGGCAACCAATCAGAACAGCAAACAGACTTTTAAAAGCCCTGACCTGAGACTGCACATGCACATCTCATTCTGAAGCACACCCACAGTTCATGCCTCAGACGGTGTACTTTTCTCATTTTCTTGTTTAAGAAGCTCTTTACTCCCTTGCCTACCCTATGGCATGTCCTTAAAGTCTTTTATATGACATAAGTCAAGAACCTAGAAGCCCAGAAACCAGAGGCATTCAGTAACATATGATCACCATATGACCCAGCAATACCACTTCAAGGTATATATCCAAAAGAATTGAAAGCAGAGACTTGAATAAACATTTTCACACTGATGTTCCTAGTAGCAAAGTCACAATTGCCAAGAGATAGAAGTAACCCAAGTGTTCATAAACAAAATACATATAGACAAAATGGACTATTCAGCCCATGTTGATACATGCGACAAGATGGATGAACCTTAAGACATCATGTTGAGTGAAATAAGCAAGACACAAAAAGATAAATGTTTGACCTCACTGATATTAAATAATTAGAATAAGCAAATTTATAGAGTCAGAATATAGCATATTAGGTTACCAGGGACAGGATGGGTGCAGAAAATAGGTAGTTAAAGCTTAAAATGTACATAATTTCTATTTGGGATGATAGAAAAGTTTTGAGAATGGATAATGGTGATGGTAGCACAACATTGTGAAAGTAATTAACAGTACTGAATTATATATTTGAATATGGATAAAAGGGGAAATGTTCAGTTTTATATATTTAACAGTTTGAAGCTGGGTAGATCCCAGAAAATTCTATTCTTAAAGCTAATCTACTCCTGTGCATATAAACCTATTATATATGGGACCTTTTGGTTAGATTCAGTTAAGGGACCTTCCTTTTGATTAGATCATTTCGGTAGGGCATGACCAAGTGTATGTCTTAATCCTCTTCAATGGAGTTCTTTATAAATGGAGAAATAAAAAGCCACAGGCACAGAAAAAAGTCACGTAAATAGAGAAGAACCCAGAAGCTGAGAGAGAAGACCCCGGCAGCCATGTGCCTGATCACCCACAGCTGAGCTCAGGGAGAAAGTGAGCCTGGAGAAGGCAGAGACCACCAGAGCCATCATTGTGCCTTGCTATGCAGCAGGAATTCAAGATCGCCAGCTGCCAACCTTGGGGGAGAGAGTTTTGCCTGATGCCCTGATTTGGACATTTTTCCCAGCCTCAGAACTGTAAGCTTTTAACCTAATAAATCCCATTGTAAAAGCCAACTCATTTCTGGCATATTGCATTGGCAGCCTGTTTTAGTCAGCCAAAGGGGTGCTGGTGCAAAGTACCAGAAATCTGTTGGCTTTTATAAAGGGTATTTATTTCCAGGTTAAAGTTTACAGTTAATGAGTCCAACTCAAGGCTGCTTTCTCACCAAAGTTATTTGCCACATGTTGAAGCAAGATGATGGGCGATCTCTGCTTGGTCTCTCAGGCCTTCTCATTTGCTCAGCTGCTCTGTTCTCTTCAGCCGCAAACTCTCAGACAAATAGCTCATCTCTCTTCTTAGGGCTCTAGCTGTTTGATACTTTTCCTTTCTGTCACATGGCAGGACCAAAATGACCAAGTTCTCTCCTCTTTCATGTGCCTTCTTGAGTATCCATTTATATAGGCCCACCAAGGGAGCAGGAACTCATCCTGAGTCACATCCTACTGACATGGTCAAATCAAAGCCCCAATCTTAACATACTTTAATCAAAGACATCTCAGCTGAACCTAATACAGTCAAGGGGTATCACACCTGAGAAACAGACCAGTTTATGAACATAATCTTTCTCTTTTTTGGAGATTCACAAAAATAAGTTCAAACTCCCACACAACCTTTAACAAACTAAAACAACATATGCTACTAGAATAAAAAATACTTCTAAAAAATCCATAGAACTGTATAACACAGTGAACCCTAAGTTAACCATGGACTACAGTTAATAGTACAATTACAAAAACGTACTTCTATCAATTGTAATAAGTGTGCCACACTAATGAAAGGTGTTAATACTGGGGCAGTATAAGGGAACCCTCTACTTTATACACAATTTTTCTGTAAACCCACAACTTCTTTAATAAAAAAATAATATACAGAATATAGTAATTGATTCATTGTAACTTTAAAATGGGGAAATGCTGCATTTTGATAGCTATGACTAATATCATATTATGAGATATGGCACATTTTCAGAGCTCCAACCTCAAAAACAAAGCCATCCCAATTCTGAGTAGGAGAAAGTTGATATGTAGAATGCCAAAGACATTGGACAAGCTGCTTGAGAAGAGGACCAATAAATCAATGATGTTTAGAACCAATATAACTTGCAATGACCCTTTGATCCTTCCTTGCTTCTATTTTCTTATTAATTGTGGCCTCTGCTTTTTATACAGCACAAGCTGATTATCCCCACAGGATAGACCCTTCCTTCAATCTGAAACAGAGACATGCTTTATAAATTTTTGCTCTTATGAGGAAAAATTAAAGTGTAATAAAAATAAAAAACACAATCATCCTATTGTGAAAAGAGGCTGTTTTATATATGAGGTAACCAAATTACTGTCAAACATGGTATTTTAATAACCTTCTGGAAGACACAATGGAAAATAAAATACCGTGGTATATACCATTGAAGATAATCCAGCAAAGGTGCTCCTGTGGCAGAGCCACTTGCATGATAAGTCTTAAGGAGGACAAGATATGCAGACACTGAATCACAGATTCTTTATTCTGTAGGTTTACATCACTCTCACAGACCAGCTGATAGTTGCACATACTTTTGCCACTCAGAGCATGAAACTGAAATACATAGAAAAACATAAATAAGAATATCAATAAGGTTTACACAACTTAGGAAAACACTTCTTAAAATGTAGAAAACTAAAATGGAAACATTCTGCTTAATTAGATAGATTAGTAGAGAAATAACATAATAGTTTTCTACAAAACATGCAGTTAGTTAAGATTAGCTTTCCATAGCCAAAGAAATTAAAAATCAAAATGAAGTACACAAACCCTCCTACTAGAATTAAGAATTGATTCCATTTTTATAAACTCATCTAGTGGCATTTTAACCTCTTCATTAATTCAAATGTAATTACCATTTACACAATTCATTCAGCAAATGTCTCCTGAGCACCTCTTTCAGCCACACTGCTAAGCAATAGGGAAGCAAAGATGGGAAAGATACAGGCCCCCCTCGAGGTGGGAAAAGCACTCCAGGCACATGCATATAAAGTATGCTTAAGGTGGCTCGTGTGGACACTGGATTAGAAGTCTTTTTGTAAGGCTGGAGAAAAGGGTTTAAAATGAAGAGATAAGACCATGGGATGGTCCAGGCCAAAACCAAGGAATATGGACTTTATCCAAAGGGAAATAGATTTTATCAGTATAAAATGATTTGATTATACTTTTGAAATGAATTCTTATGGAAGCGTGGAAGATGAAAAGCAAGGGTTGGAAATCATCTGTACATGCAGGGAGGCTAGGAAAGCCTAAAGGCCTCTGAAGTAAGCCCAGTATAATAGGGACCTAAAATGGGATCCTGGAGGCAGGGATTTAAGTACTGTTTGAGTCAACAGGACTTAGTGACCAATCAGATGCGGGAGGTAATAGAGAAGAGGTCTGCAGTGATTTCCTGCCAATTATGGAAGAAAGCTGAGCCCCATTTGGGATATGCTCAGTGCCCGATGTGCATGACATCATTGGCTAGACGTACCTTTCAGAAGAGAGATTTTGGCCAGAGAATCAGCATTACCATTAAATCCGTGGGAAGAGATACTCTTAAAAGAGACCTTACTCTACCATGTAGGTTTTCTGCTTGGATACCTGTAGACTATTTCTAGCCACAATATAGTTAGTGTAACAGTGGAAAATATTTACTTGCTGCATCTACATGTAGCAATAATTATCTTCAAAGTGTTCTCTCTTTAAGAAGCAGATAATGATATCTAATATTTGTTTAATACCAGGCACTGTTCTAAGCCTTTATTATCTCAATAATCCTAAAACAACCCTATAAGGTAGCTCTTTCCATTACTTCTATTTTACAGATGAAGAAACCGAGGTACAAAACAATTATATAACTTTCTCAGGGTCACACAGTTAGGAAGCAACAGAGCATGTCTTCAAACCCAGGCAGGCTGATTCTAGAGGCCAAACTCTTACTTTTCCATAGGGCCTCTCTCTAGCACTATATACAAGAATCATTAAATAACATCTGTTAAGAAATCTTCATGCAGAACTTAAAAATAAACTTTGCTGTTAATATTTTGACAGCAAATCCTTCAGTCTTACTGCCTCAACTATAATCCCTTTGCACTTAACTCTCAAGTCTATTTTTCCAACCAAACTTTTCTCAAAGCCTCCAATTCTGCCTTGTCAGCTTCCTACTGGACTAAATGTTTAGGTCATTCATTTTCTTATTCACTCACTTAACACATATTTACTGAGATCTACAGTGTGTCAGTGTCTTGCTAGGACCTCAAACTCGGCATGTCCAAATGGAGTTTTTCATCTCTTTCCATTTCAATGAATGTTTATTGAGTATCTATTACACACCAGGCACTGTTCTGGGCATTAGAGACACAGGTGTCTCCTGTCCTCCTGAAGCTCACATTCTAGAGGGGAAGTCAGGCAATAAAAAAATAAGGTTATAAAAATGTGTCAGGAGGGAGTAAGTGCCATAAAGAAAAATAAAACAGAGCATGTAGGCAACCTGAGGGAAGTGAGGGAGGAGCCACACAGATATCTAGGATAAAATCTTTCCAGACACAGGGACTCACCAGTGAACTGGTCCTAAGTTAGGAAGGCAGAGAGGAAGCAGGATAATTCAATAGTCCAAGAAAGAGATGATGGTGGCCTGAACCAGGGTGATGGAAGGCTCTTAAAAGTCCAAATTCCTACGCTTTTCACTCTTTCCAACACAGCTCCAATCTACACTGCCCAGTTTTCTAATTCATGCACCTATCTCACAGCCAGACTGAACTGTTCAATAACCACATGCTATTTCCAAGACCTTGCAAAGTCAGTAAGCCTGAAAAAAACACAGTATAGCATAGTGATCCAGAGAACACAATTTAGAGGCAGACTGTTCAGGGTTCGAACATCAGCCCCACTGCTTGCATTGACAGGACAGGTTTCTTAGTCTCTAATAAGTCCTCAGTTTCCTCATCTGTAAAACAGGCACAATGGTACCTCTCCAGACTGTAGTGAGACTGAAATGAGGCTGCACCTCTTCTGACTGTATTGAATGCAGTGATTTATATAATGCATTTAGAACAGCAGCTAGCATATGGTAACCATTGAATCAAAGAATCAATATAGCAATTATCATTATATGACTGGTATAGTAGAGTAAAGAAATACATGTTTTATCTCAAGAGCCACATGAGCCTTTTGTTTTCTGTAAAATAGAAATAATAATTATCTAACTCATAAGGTTATTATGAGGTTTAAATAATATACATTTCAAAAATACTTTGTAAACTAAAAAGCACTTTACAAATACTATTATGATAAAAATAATAATGGTTTGGTGGATGAATGAAGAATTACAGTGACATAATCTCCTAAAACATTTTCACAAAGTTCAATAAATGTACTTTTTTATCCAGCACTGAAAGCAGTTACAAAGAAACCTAAAGCACATGGCTAGATGCTATGCACAGCAAATGAAAAACATCTAAAGCTGTTAACTAAAGAAGATATTGCATAGCTAATATTACATTGTAGCTATTTTAGTTGCTTCTTTCATCTTACTGTAAGTGCAGCAGTTTTGTCTGCAAAGCCTTTTGGGAAAAAGACAGTTTTAAATTGATTCACATCTGCTTTATTCTCATCAAAGTTGGAACTGAACTGCTGAAGATATCGTCCATAGCACTGTAAAAGGGCCAACTTGTATTCCTGAAATAAAAAGGGGACTTGATTAGTGTTTCAAAGTGTCATTTTGCTTATAATTATTAAGATGAGATAATATTCTTATTATTCTTCATTGTACTACTGTTGATCGTTACTATTACTATCACTACTGCCACCACCTTCTAAGCACATATTATGTGGCAGACATCAGTGTAAGCAATTTACATGCATTATTTCATTTGATTCTCCTCACAACAAGTCTATTACAAGATGAAACCATCACTAGCTCAAAAGATGAGAATATTCACTAAGGCACTCTGAGTGATAGTACCTAAATATATACAAAATCCAAAGCCCCAAAAATCCCTTCAGAGAGGTAGATGAGCTGTATTATTGGTCTTGCTTCTCTGATATCTCTGAACCTCAAGAAAAAGAAAAAGAAGTAGTAGGGAGAGAAAGAAGAGAAGGAAGAGGAAGAAGAAAAGGGGAAGATGAAAGGAAAGGGAAGGAAAGGAAAGGAGGGGGAAGGAAAGGAAAGACAGTGACCTGGCTTTCTCATTTGTAAACACCTTCTGAAGCTGCAGCAGGACAAGTCTAAGAAGACTGAGCTTTGGGATTCTTACTAGCTCTAATTCAAATTTATGTTCCTCTTCTGGAGTTAGATGCCTCATTCCTGTAAGCCACAGCTGGTCTGGAGAGTTTCAGGGCAGTGGATGTGTAAGCAGTGCCCTGAGTATGAGCTAGTCCACAGTGCTTCCTGAGCTTTCTCTCCCTTTGACTGTGTTTCTAGGAAAAGTAACTGCACTGGGTATGAAAGGCCTGTCAATTGTTCTCTAGCTCCCTGGGAGGGATCCACAGTCAAATGCTGTTTTGTTTTTATTTCTGTTGACTTGTTTGTTATTTATTCTCTTGTTAATTGTGAATCTCTTCTGTTCTCACTTGATTCATGTAGCAAATTCAAGTCTAAGTTCAAAACAAGAGTATTCCACAAGATGATTGTTAACAAAACTAAAATAAAAATAGTTTCTAGAAACCAAAGTAACAACTCAAGTTTATTTTCAGGATTATAAACACTTCAGTGGACCACTTCCCTCTTCATGCCTTTTATTTATTTTTTTTAAGATTTATTTTTTATTTCTCTCCCCTCCCCACTTGTCTGCTCTCTGTGTCCATTCGCTGTGTGTTCTTCTGTGACCGCTTCTATCCTTATCAGCGGCACCAGGTTTCTGTGTTTCTTTTTGTTGTGTCATCTTGTTGTGTCAGCTCTCTGGGTGTGCTGTGACACTCCTGGGCAGGCCGCACTTTCTTTCCCACTGGGTGGCTCTCTTTACGGGGTGCACTCCTTGACCATGGGGCTCCCCTACGCGGGAGACACCCCTGCAAGTGTTTAACTGTAAGTGTTTAACTACCACCTGTGGGCCTTTCAACCTGAAACATTCTAATTGTTAACTATTACCCATCATTTACTTGCTTTATAAACTCCTGCCACACTTCTTCCTTTCTCCTCCCTCCAATATCCACTCCATCACCTTGGCTGCTCCAAGAACAACCTCAAACTGTCCTGTTTATCACAGCTTCTTAAATTGAGGAGCATAAAAGTGGAGAGGGCTGTTCTCTGATTCCTGCCAAACTGTTATTCCACTTCACGTGAATATAGCTTACGAGCTCAGTCTTACTTGATTTTTTTCCCTGCAGTTTTCCAAACCGTGTGTTTTTGAGTTTCTAAGAGCCATGGTTGAATTACATGGGCTAAGGTTATTCTTTAATTTTGGCAGCAGAAAATAGATCTTAGTTCTTCATTATGAATGTTCCTCTACATCTCGTCTATTTGGTAAATTTCCCTTCCAGACCAGAAGGGTTAAGGCCCAGAAAACAGAAACGGAAAAGGAAACTGAAGCTGAGAAATTGAAGGTTGAGAAAACACTGGACATACCATGTTTGGCCTAGAACCCCTTTGGATAAAATAATTCTTTGTCCAAGGATCCAGGAGGTGCCAAATATTCATACTTCACTTTGGGTCTGTGCCAGAGTTTAAGGGTAAAACCATATTATCACTAACTGAAAAACCCAGACCCTTATCAAACCAAACAAGTTCACAAACACCCAGACATTGATATGGAACTAAAAGTAGGGGCCTCCAGCTCAGTCTGGAATACAATAGTGAGCAGGAATCAAGCACCTACGGAATGACTGTTATGATCACATTCAGTAAGCATTAAGAAAGAGCCGAAAGTCATTAAAACGGGGCGCTGGGAACCTTGCAGCATAGCAGCAAGGCCAGAAGCCATGAGGGTTGCCTGCTGGGCAAGGCCAGCTATGTGAAAAACAACAGGAAGTGGTGTCTGGGCTCCTTTGTATAAGGTAGGAACAAGATGACTCAGCATTTCCTGTTGTGCGCCTACCACACCCTCTGTTAACCCCAGGCTGCTCTTGTGCCCATCCCCAGCCAGCTGTCTTTCCGTTCTGGAATCTCTCACCTCTGGACTATCTCAACTACAAAACTGAAAAGCAAACACATTTTTGGTCACTGTGCCTCATTAGACTTTTTATTTATTCATTTATTTTTTGTTAAGCAAAAAAAAAAAAAAAAAGGAAA
Organism: Dasypus novemcinctus; assembly: GCF_030445035.2. Taxonomy (NCBI): domain Eukaryota; kingdom Metazoa; phylum Chordata; class Mammalia; order Cingulata; family Dasypodidae; genus Dasypus; species Dasypus novemcinctus. Next base: position 80,563,283 of record NC_080684.1, on the reverse strand, counting down.
AGTAACATTCAAAACATGTAAATAGGGACATTAAACTAAATAATAATAATATTACTATTAATTAGCCAAATGAGTTTCATTTTGGTTCTTTTTACTCTGGAGGTACTTACTTTCATTTGACAAAGGTTATCCCCAACCTTCAGAAGCTTTTCATTGTAATAGGCAGCTGGCAGCCGAGGGGCATATTTGGTCCAGATATTAAACAAAGAAGTGGTGCTGTAAAAATAAAATATCTTCAAAGTCAGCAGGAAACCTCAATTAACTTGAAAGCAATCATTAAAACCATATCTTGTGCTAAGTCTCTCTCATGAGTTTTACTGTTAATATCTAATTATTCATAATAAATATTATTATGGTTAAAATTATAGGTTCTGATGTGCAAAGCATTGATCAAAGCGCTTTAGATGCATTTATTTTTCATTTAATATTCACAACCCCGAGATGGGTAATAGCAATATCTCAAATTTGTAGTTGATGAAACTGAAGTTTGGTGTACCCTTCCTCTCAATTGCTCTATCACTATGCTTTCTACTCCTTTAAACTGCAAGCTCCCTGAAGGCAAGGACCTCCATTGTATTATGTCCCCAGTCCCAAGAGCAGTGAATACCTGGTACATTTAGGTACTCAATAAATATTTGTTGAATGAATGAATAGGGAAAAAATTTTTTCCTTGTTTTTATTTTATTCTTTTCTGTAAAGGGTCCAAGGGCTCAAATACCCAGAAAAATCCATTTAGGATTATGCTTCCCTCCATCAATTAAAACAAACAAAAACTGCATACAGTATTCCCAAAATGAGTCCAAATCAAAATTTCAAAGGATAGCAGGTCATCGTTTATTTTATTCATTCATGCAATAAACCTTTACTCCTTTCCTCTCTCCAGGAAATTACAAAAGTCTCTAGGAAAAATCCAGGTTTCCCCTACCATTCGTTGAATCCTATCTCACAGATTTCTAGATAAGGACAAATATCTAAACTTTAGGACTGAAGATGGCTTTAGTACTTACCATGTACATGTTGTGCTATTAAGGAAACAGCCTCAACAGGCATATGTCAGTTCATTGTGATATTGACTAAGTGACACTGAGGGGACAAGGGCATTTCTGCCCTGGACTGATGTATCATTTATTGGGGTGGGAAAATATATACATCTACTAAGAAGTGAGTAACAATGCCAAAATGAAGCAAATCCAAGCCGCTGAATTTTTGAAAGACAGAAATTTTTTGTTTTGTATTGCTTTTTCTTTCTACTTTTTGTCACCTTATGAAATGACACAGTATTAGAATAAATACAATGAATCCAAGAAATTCACCAAGTCTTAAATTATGTAAATGAAATAGTTAATTCTTCCAAACCTTACCGATGAGACAATGATGACTAGGTTTGTTACTCATAGAAGAAAAACACTAGCTTCATTAAATCAACCGAGGTTATATAATAAAGACGAAAATGTTTTGGGATGTTTTTTTTAAGTGAACCCTTTGTTCAGGTTATGACTGCTCCTTGGGAATGACTTACATAATGATCAAATAAGAAACACATGATTTATATACTATGTAATGTACATCATCTAAGAAGGGAACGCTAATGTACTTTGAACTGCTGACTATAGCTGGTGCTGGAGGTTTAGAATGTTCTAAAATAGCAAATTATAATTGTATAAGCAGAATATCTAAGTCTTCAGTGCTCACAACAAAAACATACTTTTAAAAATGTAATGCACTCTGTTTAATGATATTGCTGGTATGCACAAAATCTACATTTTGGATGCTATGAATTTTTATGTTTATGAAAAGTTCCTATGGTTATAAGTAACAAATTCTCATTTAAAAAATAGCCATCTATCAAATATGTTATAAAAACAACTCCTAACTCCAGGACTCCTAAATGATCCTCCCACTGCTTTTCTTGCTCCATTTGGACATGATCATCAAATTAAGATTTTAAAACAAAAGTTACTTAAGGTCAATCCTTTGCCAAAAATACCATCAATGGTCCCATTGCGTTTGGAATAAAGGCAAACTCTTCAAAATGACTTCTCAAACCTCCCCAGCCCTATCTACTCCTCTAATTTCATCTCCTATCACCACACCACATTCAACAGTCTTCAGCCAAGTAGGCTTCTGCTTGTTCCTCCAAAGTACCTGGCTCTTTCTTGTAAGGGCTTCCCACAGGTTTGTTCTGTCTGTTTCTCTCTCTCTTTGCCTGGCTAGCTCCCAGGCATCCTTCTAATCTCAGTTTAAGGTCTGTTCCCTGACCACTCATTTGAAAGGAGGTACCACTGCAAGCTCTTCCAGGGTCTGCTCAAGTGGCATCTACTCTAACTGCCTTCTTGGGTACTGCAACCTCCTGTCCTCCACTCCATTACTCCTTCCCTTCATTACTTTTCCCCTGACATTTATCACTTTCTAGGTTACCAAAAAATGTACTTATTTATTATATGTTTACTGTCTATCTCCTCCTCTGGAATATAAGCTCCAAGAGGGTAGGTAGTTTTGTTTGTTCATTGCTGTTTTTTAGTGTGGACTTGAATTACTGAAAGCTTGTCTCACTCTCTAGACTATAAACTCGCTAAGCACAGGTCCCATGTCTATTTTGTCACCACTGCATAACCAGTGACTAGTTCAGTACCTGGCATATAGTAGACACTGAAAAATTTTGTTACATAAATAAATATCTAAACTGTGTGGGAGCTGGACTATTAAGGCCCATGTCAACCCTTAATGTTGTTATTCACTTATACCGTATTTAAAGATACAGATTAGCTTATGTCTACTTTCCCTATCCCTAATTACTGAATAGAAGGATATTAACCCTTGAATTCTTTCAATACCAATGTTTATTGAATGCTTACTATGCCCCAACTGCTAGGCTAGGTGCTGGAGATAAAGCAATGAAAAATTGATGTATATTTCTGAAACTTTTCTGTATATTTGCTATGGTCTCAAAATAAAGATTTTAAACTAAATTTAAAAACAAAAAACAAAAAACTGATAGGCAGACCTGCCTGTGAGGAGTGAGCTGAGAACCAAAAGACGAGAAACAGCCAGATATTTGAAAATCTGGTGAAGTACAGTTCAGACAAAGGAGACAGCAAATCCAATGGCCCTGGGGTGAGAAACAGCAGGATCTGTTTCCCTGGAAAGGCTGAGAGAAATGTGAGGGGGGAACCGATACAGGAGAGGCAGGCAAGGCCAGATCTTCAGACTCTGGAGGCCTAGAGTTTTCATTTCTAAAAACAATGGGAAGCAGCTGAAGGACTTTAGATAGGGGAGTGAGAGATTTATGTTTTTATGAAGATCCCTCTACTACATAGAGGACAGATCTGAGATACAAGGAGCCACAGGGCAAATGCAAGAAGTTGGTGGCTTGGACTGGAATGCAAGCTGTGGAAATGGGCAGAAAAAGTGCAATCTCAGTCACAAACACAGAAACTTTAAAAAATATAAATATGTACATTTAGGTATATAATGTGCTCTCCTTTGCCTATTCTTGGTCCTCCTCTTGGTCCATTGGCAGGATTTACCTATTGATCCTTCCTTCTGGAAACATTTGCTTTACTTGGGCTTCTAGTAAGCCACACACTTACTGGTTTTCCTATCTCCTTGGCTACACCTTCTTAGTCTCAGCTGGTTTCTTCTTATCTCCCCAACTTGTCAACATTGGAGTGTCCCAGGGCTCAAAATGGAAAAAGAGTATAGTTTGGATTTATGATCATAAATTTTTGGCTCTGATATTTGCTGGCTCTCTGTTCGGAACCTTCTCTCTATTCTCATTTCAAACAGGGATGCCAGTGAGCTAGTACGAAAAAATAAAATCTCAGGAGCATCATTCCTTTCTGGACCTGAGTATATCCTCCTCTGCCAGACAAGGGCTCCTGTGTTTCTGGAAAATTTATTCTCACAGTGGAAGCTAGAGCTTCAAAATCATGGGCCATGCTAAAGCCTCTGTGGAAGAATCTGTTCCACACCTCTCCTAGCTTCTGGTGGCTGTAGGCAATCTTTGGCATTCTTTGACTTGTAGACACATCATTCCAATCTCTGACTATGTCCTCACATGGTTTTCTCCATTCTGTCTTTGTCGCTGTGTCCAAATTTCACTCTTCTTATAAGGACACCAGTCATATTGGATTTAGGGCCCACTATAATCCAGTATAAACTTAGCTTAACTAATTACATATTCCAAGACCCTATTTCCAAATAAGGTCATATTCTGACGTGAATATTTGGGAGACTCTTCAACCCAGAACATGGCCTTTGAGAAAGACAAGAAAAGTATGGGAGCAGGCAGTGAAAGCTATTTAAAATAGCTTTTAAATACATGAATGTATAATAAATATAAGTTGAAACTATTTTTTTCTTATCAAATGCATGAATGGAAAAAATATAAGTTGAAATTACTCATTATTCTGGTATTCTATTTTTAAACTGTTCATTTTGCAATATTTGACTGGGAAAGAAAGATGGGTAACAAACGGGAAAAAAAAAACTTAAAAATAGTTTGTGGTCTGGGTAATACATAACATTATAGTGACGAAACCAGGCAGGAAAAACGGCAAAGAGATGTACAAAATTAGTCAAAAATCAAGAAAAGAAATCACTTCACCCTAATAATATAAAAAGGAATTTAAAGTCATATGTTCAAGGTTGACATACTTCATGGAATCAAAAACTAACTTCTCCAAGCTACCTCAAAGTTATTTCTTTTTCTTCACGCACAAAATTGCACCCGCAGCATGAAAAGTTGTGAAACAACCCGAGTGAGCCAAAACTTATTGACATAAAGTAGCAATCAGAAGACACGAAGAAACAGACCGTAGGTGAGTTATGAAATATTTTTGTGCTGATTTTTATTTTGAACTCAGCAGGAAGCCAAGAAATAAAATTTACTAGGAATTAAAGATTGTAATTGCGACACGCCTCCACTTCTTAAACGTTGTTCAAATCTCCAGGGCCCTGACCCCGCGCGGGCGCCCCGCCGGCATCTTCTTTTCTGGCCCCAAGTGGCCCTTCTCCGGACAGCGCCACCCCCAGCGCCCTGCCTCCACTTACCAACGCCGGTGGAATTCATGCAACTGGTCCTTTGTGGTGGCAGAAGCCTTCTTTTTCTTCATAAAGCCTAGCAACTCCCGAAGCTCCTTCTCGAAAGAGGCCAGGAGCGGATTTTTAGCGTCCAGTGGCCCATAAAACACGGCAAGGGGCAAGGAGACGTCAGAGCAGGTCGGGCGCCGAGGCAGCGAGCTCGGGGGGCTGGCTGTCGACTCCAGGGGCGACTTCAAAGGCGAAGTCGGGGAGGAGGTTGGGGTTAGCGGCCGTCCTGTCGGCGACGTGGACGTGGGAAACACGTTGGATACAGGGGAGACGCCGCCCTGCGTGGCCATATTAACGCGACCTTCGCGGGGCCTGGAGTGTGCGTGTGTACACGCGGTTGCCTAGCGACGGTCGCGCGGCAGCAGGCATCCAGCGCATGGTCCGGGAAACACAGCGGCCCCTGTCGGCAGAAGAGGAAATACCCGGGTCCAAAAAGGAATGATGCTCCTGAGATATTTTGCCTTCTAGCCCACTGGCATTCCTGTATGAAATGAGAATAGACAAAGTTCTAAACAGAAAGCCAGCAATAGCAGAGCCAAAAATTTATAATAACAAATCCAGACTATGCTCTTTTTCCATCTTGACTTCTTAATAATAATCATTAATATGTGCCAGGAATAGTTCTAAGCGTTTGAAGCATATAATCTCATTTAACCATCATAACACCTTTACTATTTAAGAAACTATTAGTGTCTCTATTCACACAAAAATAAAAACAAAATAAACAGGTTTAATACTGTAACCAAGGTCAGAGTAAGGTCAGGGATCTCAGCCTTATAACTCCAAAGTCTGTGCTCAAAATCAATAGGCCATATTGATCTCCTAATGAAGCTTATTAATACCATCTGAAAGAGAAAATTACATCTGATGGGCGGTTTAAGAATCAAGTCCATGCAACTGATCCCTTTCTTTCCATCTTTTTGTACCTTGAGGTCTGTAACTATGGAAATGGTGTCTGCGCCTAATAATTATGATTACATTATATTTATCCATTTGCATTCCAGTCTTATCCTAATTATCACCATAGTATAAACTAATTAGCATTTTACTCAACCGTAACTATTGGATATTAATGCATGCTAACAGTTTGAAGTGCTAACTCTCAAAATATTTTTGCATTTTTAAAAGAGATTAAACAGGGATTTTAAGAAATTTTGCTTCTCATGGGGAAACTGCAGGCCTCAGGAGAAAATACTTAGGGGCAAGGGAAGTTCTTTTCCTGCACATTCTGGGCAACAGTAAGAGTTGTGTTTATTAATTTAAACATGGATTTCTGAAAAACAGGGAACTTGTTTTCCTTTCAGACTATGTAATGCCAAAAATCATTTAAGAGAAGGACCAGAAATATTTGGTGGAAAAACAGGTCTTTCACACTGGAAACTGCTACCAGGTCTGTCACACTTAAAAATAAAGACAGTGAACATAACACCCTATGAGCCCAAAATTTCCCATTTAAGATTTAAAAACTTATTGGACCATAGTCTGATTTCTTTCAGATCTGACCTAATTTCTGGCAGGCTCTGTGGACCTGTGCTAATTTCTGAGGCTGGCCTAATATGCCATGGATACTGTACTCTAATATCATCTGAAGGAAGATGATAGTGATTTTGCTCATCACGGCAGGGAATTATGGCCAGAGAACCTCACTGACAAACAGTGAGGTACTGTGGTACCTCACAGTAGGAGTTCAATTCTCCCATCAGGATGTAGAAATCATCTTTTAATCAACCAAGATTTTTTCTTGGCTCCAAGTGAGCAATGAAAATCTTTAAACACATTAAAGAATTTAGATCTAAGGAAATAAATCATGCTTGGGGCATGTATAGAAAATATTAATAGACTTAAAAAATCAGTGGGGTTAAGTCTTTCTCTTCTCATCTTCCCTTTGTTCTCACATTGCAGGTTCATCCACTTCAGATCAAAAGCTGGTATAATTTGCAGTTGAGTACTATCTATGATATTGAGGAAAGTGAAACAGCAGGATCAAATTAAATGAAAAGGGTCAGAGAGAAGGAAGGAAAATAAAAATAAAACAGATATAGTGTCTTTCCCCTCATCTGGGTGCTTTCAAAAACAACCTTTCTTATAGGGCAGACATTTCAAAGTGAACAGGTAGATGACAATGTAACTAATTAAATTCAAATACTTGAATTATGAAATGTTCATCTTAGTCACTTCCCTACTTGCACTAAAGTTAGCACTTCTTACCTTTCAATAGTTTTGGAAGCTTGCCTGAATAATTAAATGGCTAAATATCCTGAATCATCGTGTGGTAAGATAGAAGTTTTCATTTTGTACAGTTTAAATTATATTTGAAGCACTTTTAACATTTTAGAGGTGTTATCTTCCTTGTAATGAGATGCAGCTATTTAATACTTTTCTATTTCCTTGTCACTTTGCTTTATTATTTCCACTGTAATGAAAGAATGGAACTTCACAGCAATTGTGTCAGACAGGGCTAAATAATGTAAATAGCTTCCTTATAAATAATGCAAATTGCTGTTTCCTTGTAATTAATGTCTTGGTAAGATGCAGGGATCCTTATTGCAATTCAAGAATCTTTTTCATCTAGAATCAGAGAATCAGAGAAAGAATAAATAAGGTTAGTGCCCCCTCATCTACTCCTAATTTAGTTGTTAATCATTTGGACTGAACCAAATATAACATAAATAATGGCTTAAAAAACAAAAATTACAGTGCTCCAGTTGACCAAGATGGCAACACAGTACACCTTAGGATGCGCTTCCCCATAGAATCTTTGAATGACTACCAAAAATTGGAAAAGCCATCTTTTTCAAAACTCCAGAAAATAGTTAAAAGGTTGCAGTAACTGAGCAAGTACTGAACTGAGAAAACCCAACTTTAAAAACAGTAGGAGAATCTTGCTGTGCTCTTGCTGGTTCCTCACACAGACCCTCCTTGACACCCTATGGAGCTAGCCTGTACTCCCATTGTGGGGTACCTGGCCTTGCTCCACAGGAACAGAGTAACCCCTATCTGCATACTCGTGTGCCTGTTCAATGCTAATCTATCTGGTGCAGTCTGAAAGACTGAATCAGGAAACTCCTCTCTAGCTCACCTTCTACAACTTGCCCAGCAAGCACAAGCAGCTTGCTCTTGCTCACAGCTAAAGCAGTGTAAGAAACAATGAACTCAAAGTGGTCTGGGGCAAAGTATTACCTGTTTTAATACAGGCAACAAAACACCCAAGACAGGGGGTAGTGGGGGATCTATTTCATAGGGAGTAGAGGGGACATTCAGATTCCTGTAAATGGGGGAATTTCTAAAACCATAAATGAGTATAAGTCCAGGACAATATACAGGCTCAGAAAAAACTGAAGAGGATCCTGCATTTCACTTTCATCTCAGGCTGATCTTCTTCATAGGAGGGCTAAACTCTGAAGGAGAACACCAGCCAGTACAGAACCAATTTGCAAATACTGTGAGAAAATTTTACACTGGTTTATTTGCTTCTGCTAGCTCTTCAATTCAAGTAAATCTCTGTCATATCACATTATCTGGATAAAAACCTAAGGAACAGACAGCTTAGGGACTAATGCCCAGAGTTAGCACATTAAAATATAAAAATGTACACTGTGCCACAAAAGATTACAAGGCAAACAAAGAAACAGAAAATGATGACACATCCAAGGGAACAAAATAAAAATCCAGAAAACATCAACAAAGAAAACCAGACTTTGGACATAACAGACAAACACATTTTTTTAAAATATATTTTTTATTTTTTAAAAACAGGTACTTAGTTTACATAAAATGTAACATTAAAAAATGTATAAGGGATTCCCATATGCCCCACTCCCCCTACCTACCACTTTTCCCCACATTAACAACTTCTTTTATTAGTGTGGTACATTCACTGCAATTGATGAACACATCAAACACATTTAAAAAATGATCTTCAGTATGTTCAAAGAGAAAATGAAGAACACAGAAAAATAACTAAAGGATATCAGGAAAACAATTAAAGAACAATTTTTAAAAAAAAATCTCAATATAAAGAAAGAAATTTTTAAAAAATAACCAAACAAAAATACTGGGGTTGAAGACTACAATAACTGAAATGAAAATTTCCCTAAGGATTTCAATAGCAGATTAGAGCTGGAAGTAAATAACAATGATTGGAGTGGAGATAAAAGAGAATAAAATAACTATAGAGAGAATCAACAAAACAAGAAGTTAATTCTTTGAAAAGATTAAATTGACACACAAAAAAATGTTAGCTAAACTGACAAAGAAAAAAAGAGAGGACACAACTAAAATCAGAAATGTAAAGGGACATCACTATCAAGCCCACAGAAATAAAAAAGATGATATGAGGATACTATGAACAATTGTAAACCAACAAATTAGATAACCTAGGAAAAAAAATACAAATTCCTAGAAACACACAAACTACCTACACAGACTCAAGAAGAAATAGAAGATCTCAACAGGTCAATAACAAGAGATTGAAACAGTAATCAAAAACTCCCCAAGAGGGAAGCGGCTGTGGCTCAATCAGTTGGGCTCCTGTCTACCATATGGGAGGACCTGGGTTCATGTCCTGGGGCCTCCTTGTGAAGGCAGGCTCACCTGCATGCTGCGGAAAGCTGCCGGCCCAGGTGTCATGGAGAGTCGCCAGCCCACAAGTGCCATGGAGAGCCAACTCAGCAAGGTGACACAACAACAACAAAAAAAAGGGAAACAAACAAACAAAAAAACACACAGAAGAGCACACAGCGAATGGACACAGAGAGCAGACAGCAAGCAAGCCACAAGGGGACAGAAATAAATAAAAATAAATGCAGACACGGAAGAATGCACAGCAAATGAAGAGAGAGCGGACAGCAAGCAAAAAGCCTCAAGGCGGGGGGTGGGGATAAAAAACAAAACAAACAACAACTCCCCAACAAAGAAAAGCCCAGGACCAAATGACTTCACAGGGGAATGTTACCAAACATTCCAAGAAGAATTACACCAATCCTTCTTATTTTTTAAATTTATTTCTCTCCCCTTCCTCTCCAACCCCCTCCATTGTCTGCTCTCAGTGTCCATTTGCTGTGTATTCTTCTGTGTCCGCTTGCATTCGCAGCAGCACTGGAATCTGTGTCTCTTTTTGTTGTGTTATCTTGCTGCATCAGCTCTCCATGTGTGCGGTGCCACTCCTGGGCAGGCTGCGCTTTTTTCATGCAGGGTGGCTCTCCTTATAGGGTGCTCTCCTTGTGTGGGGGGCTCCCCCACACAGGGGACACCCCTGTGTGGCATGGCACTCCTCGCACACATCAGCACTGCACGTGGGCCAGCTCACCATGTGAGTCAGGAGGCCATGGGTTTGAACCCTGGATCTCCCATGTGGTAGGTGGACACTCTATCAGTTGAGCCAAATCAGCTTCCCAATCCTTATTAAACTCTTCCAAAACATTGAAGAGGAAGGAACACTCTCTAGCCCATTCTATGAGGTTAACATCACCCTAATACCTAATACCAGCACTGTAGTAGCACTTAAAGCTACTATAAGAAAATTATAGACCAATATCCCTTATGATTATAGAGGCAAAAATCCTTTAAAAAAATACTAGCAAGCTGAAATCCAACCACACTTTAAAAGAATTATATGCCATGGTCAAATAGGCTTTTCCCCAGGTATGCAAAGGTAGTTTAACACAAGAAAATCAATTAATGTAATAAATCACATCAACAGAATGAAGGAGAAAAAAATAAACAGACAATCATCTCAATTGATGCAGAAAAGGCATTTGACAAAATTCAGCATCCCTTCTTGACAAAAACACTCCAAAAACTAAGAATAGTAGGAGGCTTCCTGACCCTGATAAAAGACATATGAAAAACCAACAGCTAAGATCATACTCAATGGTGAAACACTGTTAGTTTTCCCTTTAAGATCAGGAACAAAACAAAGATGCCCACTGTTGCCACTGTTATTCAACATTGTACTGAACGTTCTGGTCAGAGCAAATAGGCAAGCAAAAGACATAAAAGGCATCCAAATTGGAAAGGAAGAAGTAAGACTTTCCTTATTTAAAGATGACATGATCCTGTATATAGGAAATCCTGAAAAATCCATAACATAGCTCCTAGAGCCATTAAAAAAATTCATCAGAGTGGTAGGGTACCAAAAAAAGCAAAAAATCAGTTTCTATACACCAGTAATGACCAATCTGAAAAAGAAATCAAGAAAATTTTCATTGACAATAGTGACTAAAAGAATCAATCATATATCTAGGAATAAATTTAACCAAGGCTGTAAAGGACATATAAGTCCTTTGTGGATATAACCATAAAACCACAAACATTGCTAAAAGAAACCAAAGAAGACCTAAATAAATGGAAGAACATTCCATGTTATAGACTGAAATATTTAATAGGTTAAGATGTCAATTCTACCCAAAACAATTTACAGATTCAATGTAATCCTAATCAAATCTCCATACATCTTTTCAGAAATGGAAAAGTCAGTTATCAAATTTATATAGAAGGGTAAGGAGCCCCAAAAAGAAAAATCATCCTAAAAAAGAACAAAATTGGAGAACTCACACTTCCTGATTTTTAAAACTTATTACAAAGCTACAGTCATCAAAATAGCATGGTACTAGCACAAGGACAGACATATTGATCAATGGAATTGAATTGAGAGTTCAGAAGTCAACCCTCACATCTATGGCTAGTTGACTTTTAACTAGGATGCCAAGTCCACTCAACTGGGAAAATTATAGTCTCTTCAACAAATGGTGCTAAGAAAACGGATCTGCGTATGCAAAAAAATGAAGGTGGACTCCTACCTCATGTCATATATAAAAATTAGTTCCAAATAGGTCAAAAATCTAAATATAAGAACTAAAACTATAAAACTCCTAGAAGAAAACATATAGAAACATCCTCGAACTTTGTATTAGGTAATGGTTTCTTAGACTTTACATTAAAAACACGAGCAACAGAAGAAAGAATAAATAAGTGGTACTTTATCAAAATTAAAAACTGTGCACCAAAGGACTTCACCATGAAAAGTAAAATGATAACCTACATAATGGAAGAAAATATTTAGAAACCACATATCCAATAAGGGTTTAATATCCAGAATATATAAAGAAATCCTAAAACTCAGCAGCAAAAAGACAAAAAAAAAACAAACCAAACAAAACCATTTTAGTTTCCCAGTTGCTAAAACAAATACAATGCAATGGTTTAAACTATAAGAATTTATTCATTCACAGTTCTGAGGCTAGGAAAAGACCAAAACCAGGAAGTCAGCAAGGCAGGGCCTTCTCCTTGAAGATTGTGGCATTCTGAACCTGACTGCCAGCAATATTTGGTCCTTGGCTCTTCTATCACATGGCAATACCTCTGGGGCATCTCCTCCTGTCTCTTTTGGGTTCCATTGACTTCTACCTTCTGGATGCTAACTGGGGCTTCTCTCTTTCTGTGTCCAATATACTTTACTTATAGGAACTTCAGCCACATTGAACTAAGGCACACTCTCATCCAGTTTGGGCATACCTTAACTAATAACAAGCTCAAAGGTACTGTTTAAAAAAGGGTTTATAGCCACAGGTCCAAGTGATGGGACATGAAAAGTCCTCTTATGGGGAACATGATTCAATCCCCAACACAATCTAATTAAAAACGGGCAAAAGACTTGAATAGACATATCTCCAAAGAAGATATTACAAGTGGCCAATAAGCCCATGAAGAGATGCTCAACATCATTAGCTGTCAGAGAAATGCAAATCAAAACCACAATGAGATACTATTTCTTACCCATTAAAATGGTTATTATTAAAAACATTGAAACTAGCATGTATTGGAAAAGATGCAAAGAAATAGGAACACTCATTCATTGCTGGTGGAAATTTAAAATGGTGCAACTGCTGTGGAAAATAATTTGGCAGTTCCTCAGAAAGTTAAGAATAGAATTACCATATGACATGGTAATACCACTTTAGGGTATATTCCCAAAAGAACTGAAAGCAGGGACTCAAACAGATTATTTGCTCACCGATGATCATAGTGGCATTATTTACAATTGCCAAAAATGGGAAGCAACCCATCTATCTATCAAAAGATAAATGGATAAAGAAAATGTGGAATAAATAAATATATATACACACACACACACAACGGAATATTATCAAGCCATTAAAAAGGAATGAAGTTCTGATATATGCAGCAACATGGCTGAGCCTAGAAGAACATCATATTGAGTGAAATAAGTCAGACATAATAGGACAAATATTGTATAATCTCATGGATATTAAATAATTAGAATAAGCAAATTCATGGAGTCAGAAACTAGAATACAGATTACCAGGGGCTGGGGTGAGGTAGAGTATGGGTAGTTAATGCTTAATTGGTACAGACTTTCTGTTCAGGGAGATGAAAAACTTTGGTAATGGAAGGTGATGGTAGCACAACATTGTGAATGCAATTAAGACCACTGAATTATGTATTTTTGAATGTTGTTAAAAGGGTAAATTTTAGGTTGTATATAAATTACTGGAATTGAATTTTTAAAAATACTGTAGGAGTGTATAACACAATGAACTCTAATGCAAACTATGGATTGCAGTTAATAATATAAATATAATAATATTTTTTGATTGACTATAACAAAGGTGCTACACTAATACAAATTATTAATAATAGGGAAAACTGTGGGGGAGGGAAATATGTGAACTTTGCATTTTCTGCATGATTTTTCTGTAAACTATAACTTCTCTAGTGAAACTAAATATATTTTTTAAAGTGCAAAGATCTCCCTTTCCATCTCACCATCTAACAGACATTTAAAAAAAAAATGTTCTCCATCTTTTCATTCAATTCAATCCAACCATATCTTTAATGTATTCATACAAGGTATAGATCAACCCCCAAATTCTCAAAAAGAAAGAGATGACACATTACAATTAGTCGAGATAAAAGGCATGCAGTGAAATGTGCTGTACTGAAAGTTTAACAAATGTTATAGGAGTCCCAAGAAGCTTGGGCTAAAGAGAGAATGGAGGATTCCAAAGAGCAGATGACATTTTGACATTGGACTATAACTGCCCCTAGTTAATAGAAGATCCTTGAGGCAGGATTTGCTTATTTATTCTGGTAACCTAGCACCCAAGCCTAGCTCCTGGCACTAAGTATGACTCTATAAATCTTGCTGGGATGAGAGAATGAAAAAAAAATATGCAAGAATGTTTAGGAGGGCATCCTTGACTGACCAGAAAAATACAAAGTTATCTACACAGCAAGTTAAATGAACAAACTGTCTAGTGGGATGAGGCTGAGACTACAAAAGATTAAGGGACAGAAGATAAGGCAGAAAGGGAAGCATGATTAAATACAGTGAATAGTTGGAAGGTGTGCTAAGAAATTTTGGCTTGCATCTGTGTTCATTTGGGAGCCTTGTTTAGAAAAACAGTATAATGTAGTGGTTAAAAACCCAAATTCTAGGGCCAGATTGCCTGGTTTGAATCCCCATTCTTCCAAGTTACTTAGCCTTGGTGTGCCCTGGTTTCACCGTCTGTAAAACAGGGACTGAATAATGCTACTATCTCCCTCACAGTTTTCTTTTGTTTAGAATTAAATAGTTAAGGTATGTAAAGCACTTGCCAGGAACAGTGCCAGGAACGTAAGAGCTATATAAACGTTTGCTAATATAATTCTTCGTTTAGAACCATTGACGAGCAGGGACGAGCATGATACAAGAGCACTTATATTTTAGAAAGAAAACTATTGTGGTAAGTGAAAGAGGACTTGGAGAGGTTATATTCAATCTCAGCCGCACAGATCACCACACAAATAACATGCAGTCAGCAAGGCAGAAGTAGCCAAACAAAAACTACAGACAGACTGAGGTCAAATTAGCCTGGAGCCAAGATGCAAACATCAACACAAAGGAGAATCAAGGAGTAATTTGTAATATATATGTTTATACAAAAGAATCATATATAATTGTAGAAATAATAGAAGAAATTCTAGCATGATCCTGAAATAAAGATTTTCCTAAAATCTACAAAGATTAAAGACCAAAGGGAAAAGACTGATCAAACTTGAGTGCCTTAAGATGAACCTTTGAAATGATGAAAGGCACCATAATGAAAGTAGAAGATAGAGATGATCAACAAATATGAGTGGAAAAAGCCACACACTCAGAAATACTTGCAGTGCCTAACCTACCATATAAACACCACACTGACAACTACAAATAGTCAGCTCAGATCAACAGAAAGACCAGAAAAGATACTACTTGGGTACAATAAACAGGTTTACTTATCTGCAGGACACCAAGGGAAGTCAGTGGAGCCAGGACACACAGCAGAGAGCAGCACCCTTATCCAGGACAGACAGGGTACAGTTCAAAGCATGAAAGTCTCACCAGTGGGGCCCAGTTACGGATGGTAATGTGCCCCCATCTTTTCAAGTTTTTGATGGTGGCACAAATATCTGCAACTCCTCCCAGAGCACAGTATTGCTTCTAATTTATTATTTTGGGGTAAGGAGTTTCAGACACTTCTATTTGGCCCTTCCATCTGATACCACAGGATGTGATCCAGGGTAAGAGTTCTTCTAAATATTAAGTCTCCCCTTCAGTCAAAGTTCTGGATCTGTGAACTGACTGAGATCGAGAAAGAAGGTGAGAGACCATGATTTTCAGTGCAGCAACTAATATCAGGTTTTTGCTCAGCAGTTTGTGAGTTTTCTGATTATACTAGCCAGCAACATCTTAGTCGGTTGCCCATCAATCTTTCACCGATAACGTCATGATCCACCAGCCAACCCCAAAGTTTCATGCAGCTAAAGGTACCTTGGTTGCCACACTAGCCTGGTGATTGCATCGACCTGCCTTTGTTAAATGCTACCACCTGGCCTCTGCCATTCTGGAATCCCATCATCCCCACTGATATTGTGGAGCTAGATTTCATGGCAGAATCCCCAACGATCAATCCTGGCCTATAGAAGACAGACACTATCAAGCTTCTCCAAAGATACTGATGCTCCTCTGAGCAGTACATTCCTCCTATCTGAGTAAAGGGAATGTCCTCTGGGCCATTCTAGGGAACATAACCCCATGGTGAGTTCTTAAGACAAACATAATAAATCTGTCATAACATTCTCACCTTCACGAGCCTTCTGACTTTCCTTCAATATGACACCAGGGAAATTCTCGCATCTCCACTTTGCCATGTGTAGGACATTACCAGATCAGCACTCTAAGGAGCCATCTCATTAAGTTATTAGGAATCCTGAATCACAGGTAAGAAGCTCCATATTAATAAATTCTCCCTGTCTATCTCTATATGCTGTGCCTCTTGGTCTAACATACTCAAGATACATTCCTATACACGTTCCCCCAGGTTCAGTTAATACCTATTAGCCAGCTTCTGTAATTCCTTTAGCATATGTGCTATTTTTTCCCAGAGAAGAGCATCTAATTTCCTGCCTGGACTGTGCTGAAACCTGACTTTGGTTTTCAGCCAGGGGACAATAAGGAATGTTGGGGGCATGTCTTGAGGAAAACAAGCATAATCTTGGAAGGCACCTACTTCAGGTTAGATCATTGTATATTCTGCCAGGCATGAGAGGCTATTTTTCTCTGGTTAGGGGCTACTTTTGCCAGCCTGAAAGTCTCAGGGGAATTTAGGAGTTCAGGATATTTAGTACTGTCCACCTAAATGTCCTCATTTCAAGTCCCTGGACCCTGAAGTTGCGCTGAGTTTTAATAGAGGCACTCTGACTTTCAGAGCACACCTTAAGTTGTCAATCAACTGCCCTAAAATGATATGTTATTTTTGCAAGCTTTCAATGCCTTCACATCCCATCCTAAGGGTGCACTTCTTATATTAAATACTTCACTCATACTGTCGTAGCCTGGGTTCCTAGGAAACAGAGTTGGAGACAAAAACTTAAGTGCTGGTGTTTTATTTGGTAGTGTAATTGCCAGGTATCAAAAATCAGAGAAAAGGGAAGTGAAGTAGGGAGAGATGGAAAAAAAAAAAACTTGCCGAGGAAGCCCCATGGTTCACCATGTCCTGTGCCGCCTCCGCCTGCCACTTCCTCGGCTGTCGCCTTCCCAGGCCCGGCAGTGCATCCTGGAGCCCGCGGCTGTCCCACACCCCACAAGACCACGTGGGCTCTGATGGCACCGCCCCAAATCGGGATGCACAACGGCACTTCCACTGGGTCAAGGCACTGGCGTGCGCGCTGCTTCACCTCCTGCCGGAGTACCAGGATCCAGACACTGTGCAGACACGGGGCCCCAAAGAACTGGCTTCATGTGGCATCCTGGTGGACGTGAGTGACGAGTACGATCCTCAGAGACACCGATATGACCATCACCACAGGTCTTTCATGGACACTATGCTCTCCTGTGCCCTGGGAAGCTGTGGCAGACCAAGCTGAGCACTTCGGCATTCATCTATCTGTATTTGGGGTGCAAGCTGCTGGCCCATTTGCTATTCCGCAGTGAAGAGGGCAGCATAGTGGGCACTCGTTTTTTTGTGTGTTTTTTTAAGATTTTATTTATTTCTCTACCCCCCCTTCTCTGTGTCTATTTGCTGCCTGTTCTTCTTTGTCTGCTTCTGTTGTCAGTGCCACAGGAATCCAGGAATCTGTGTTTCTTTTTGTTGCGTCATCTTGCTGCATCAGCTCTCCATGTGTGCGGCACCATTCCTGGACAGGCTGCACTTTCTTTCGCACTGGGCGGCTCTCCTTATGGGGCACACTCCTTGCGCGTGGGGCTCCCCTACGCGGGGGACACCCCTGCGTGGCATGGCAGGGCACTCCTTGCACGCATCAGCACTGCACATGGGCCAGCTCCACACGAGTCAAGGAGGCCCAGGGTTTGAACCGTGGACCTCCCATGTGGTAGACGGACGCCCTAACCACTGGGTCAAGTCCAGTTCCCTTTGTGGGCACTCTTTATGACAAAGATGTATGAGAACTTCGTGGAAGAAGTGGACTCAGTGGACAATGGGATCTCCCAGAGGGCATATGGGGAGCCTGGATAGGCTCTGATCACTACCTGAGTGTCCAGGTAACTCAGCTTAATTCCACCTGGAACAAGCCCAACCAAGACACCAAAGCAGGATTCAAGAATGCAGTGGAGCTGGTTCCAGAGGAGTTTCTGCAGAGACTAGACTTCTACCAGCACAGCTGGCTGCTAGCCCAAGCCCAGCCCTGGCTCAGCAATTCCAGGTGGACCCAAGTGGGGAGATAGTGGAGCTGGCCAGTGGCGGGTACCCCTGGAAGGAGCACCTCTACACCTGGAATCTGGGCTGTCCCCCACAGCAGCCATTGCCTTTGTTATCTCCACTGACCAGGATGGACAGTGGTGGGTACAGTGTGTGCCCAAGGAGTCCCATTTATTCCAGAGCCAGCTGCCACTGCCAGAGCCATGGCAGGGTCTTCAGGACGAGGATTTGGACCAGGTCAGAGGGATTACTGGCTGCATCTTGTCCATGTCAGTGGCTTCATTGGAGGACACCAGACCTGAGAGGAGCCTTGGGGATGACCTGTGCCACCTTGGTCCAGTGCCCAGCACCTGTGCCTTCCCCAAATCCCCTAGTCCAATAAAGCTTCTTCCATCTCAAAAAAAAAAAAAAAAAATTATGGCTAATACACCATGCAGAAACACAACCAGTTGCTCAGCCATGTGAGATGCCTCTCAACAGGCTACACAGATTTCTATATATCATATTTTGGAGTAGCTCATGAGAGGGAGGGGTAGAGAGAAAAATGTACTACTGCCTTCCTCCGTCACCACTTGCACTTCTGAGTTGCACCACCTGGCCCCTTGAGCAGCTATTGGGGAGCTTTTCATTTCTCCCAGTTTTACTTCCTTTTTCTGATTCTTGCCAAACTCCATACCTTGTGAAGTCATGTTTCATCCTATCTCAAAAGTGATGGAAGGAGCTCAAAACTCCAGTCAGTGGCCTGAGATGGTAAAAACAAGCAGGCTGATATAGAACGAGTCATCACAGCAGCTGCTGAAACGGAGCAAGTGACTGAGGGTACACAACCACAGACAAGGAAATCAAAGGCAGTGCATAAGGTATATCATTTTGGCCTTCCGCTGGATACTGCCATTCTAGTTACCCAAGCAAGAAACAATGATATCCTTGAATCATCCTACCCCATTTCCATTCCTAGTCTCTAGGTCTGTGCTGTCCAAAATGGCAGCCGCTAGCTCCATATGGCTACTGAGCGCTTGAAATGTGACTAGTCCTAATTGACATGTGCTGTAAATGTAAAATACACAACAGGTTTCAAAGACTTTGAACCAAAAAAAGCATATGAAATGTGTCATTAATAAGCTTTTTATATTGAGGGATATTTTGAAATAATACTTCGGATATATTGAGTGACAAAATACAATGTTAAAATTAATTTCACTTGTTTCTTTTTAATGTGGTACTAGCCAATTTTAAATTACATATGGAGTTTTTATTTGTGGCTTGCATTATATTTCTACAGGACAGTACTAATAAGACTGTCTTTTCCTCTTATAACATAGTCCCAGTCCCAGATCAGGCTTTCATCTTATTTCAATAAGAGTTCTACAAAAGCCTCCTAAATAGGTTTTCTGCCTCCAGTCTGGCCTTTCTCCAAGCCATTCTTCAAAGTGACCAGAATGGACTTTTAAAATGCAAATCCAATCATACTAACTCAACCAATTTGATATCATTCAATGAGAACCCATTGCTTTCAATTCTGCAGTTTCATATATAAAGCCTTCCCTGATGATCCAGACCCCTGGTTTTCAACCTGGAGTCATTCTAGTCTGGGGAAACACCAATGCTTCCCAAGGATAGGGACTTGGCTGATTTTAAGGGAATCAATGTCCAGATCCTCTGCTTTCATTTTTCCAAATATTTATATGCCTGCACAGGCACCTGCCATCAAAGCTCTCCTCCCTCCTTCCCTTTCACCTGTGCTCTTATCCTCTTGGCCAAATAAAATAATTTAGAATCTTAATATGATGCACTAATGGGACAATTAAAAATTCCTTTTCAGCAAATCACCTTGATGCCTCCCCACCCACTGAAAGATATATTTATAATACAATACTGACAAAAGGATATGTATTCACTTTATTTTTTATTTCTTTCCCCTTCCCCTGTTGTCTGCTCTCTGTGTCCATTTCCTGTGTGTTCTTCTGTGTCCGCTTGCATTCTTGTCAGTGGCACCAGGAATCTGTGTCTCTTTTTGTTGCATCATCTTGCTGCATCAGCTCTCCATGTGTGTGGTGCCTTTCCTGGGAAGGCCATGATTTTTTTGTGTGGGGTGGCTCTCCTTGCGGGGTGCACTCCTTGCACATGGGGCACCCCTATGCAGGGGACACCCCTACGTGGCACGGTACTCCTTGCGTGCATCAGCCCTGTGTGTGGGCCAGCTCATCACATGAGTCAGGAGGCCCTGGGTTTGAACCCTGGACCTCCCATATGGTAGGTGGATGCTCTATCAATTGAGCCAAATCCACTTCCCTGTATTCACTTTAAAATGTGCAAGGAAGCACAGAACTCTTGGAAATTCCTTTAAGAGGGAAATAGTTTGAAGATCACTACCTAACCCACTTCTAGAATCTCCCATCCCTCAAGGCTTCTTGTCCACACCTCCACAAGCACAAACCACACACACACACACACACCATACACACCTTCCTATCCTCTTTACTCAGAGCTCAGCCCATCAGGCTATCTCAATCTTGGCTCCCAAGAATGTTCTCCTCACCCTTTTTCCCCAGGTACTTGCTTCTTATAATTCCTGCTTATTTGGTGGCATCATCAGAAAAAAATGTTGCTTGTATACCTTTGCTATGCAACAATTTCGCCAAGTTTTCTCCTATTATGTGAGATTTGGCTTTCACTGCGCTTTATAAAATGACCCTGAAGGAAGAGACAGCAATTTTTGTTCAATTTTCATTATTATCGTGGTACTCCTTTTATCCTTTGGGGTTTTTTTTTGTTTTGTTTTGTTTTGTTTTTTGTTTTATCCTAAAAGGAAACCTTTATTTTAAGTCTTATGACTTGGTTTTACATCATTTATTAAATGGACCCTCTTAAATATTTGCTAAATGGATGAATCAGTGACAGAGAAGGCCATCAAACTAAAATACTCCATTTTCAAGTTTCATGCCTTCATTTTCATATATTCTTTCCGTGTTCCCTCTACAATCCAAAAGAAAGCTGACGCTAGTTTGCTATCCTTAAAAATCGTACCTGTAAGTGCAGTGTTATATGTCAATCAGGCTTTCCTAGCAAACATAAAAGTAAACACAGCAAACCGGAGCAAGCACACTGACGGCGGTGAGAACGCAGCGTGCCGAGAAAGCCGGCCCCCACCCCAGCATTCCACAGCAGGGCCCACCGAGGTAGACCGGGTAATGAAGGCGACAGGCCCGCACTGCGCGGCTGGGGGGTCACCAGGAGGGCTGGGCAGCAAAGGCTCCAACAGGGTGAGAAAGGCCTCGCGAATTCCGCCCGAGCTCCCTCCACGCCCCCCACCAGTCGTCACCCCCCAAGTAAACTTCATCCAGGCCCCCGCCCGCCCTCTCACCTTCAGCGCCTGCGAGTCCATGGATCCCCGAGACTGGGCCACACCACCCGAAGGCGTGCGCTGGCCACAGCCCAGCGGAAAAGCCAGGGGTCCCGCACCGGGCCGCGGAGGCGCAAACCCGCTGGCGCGCCAGGACGAGGCGCTATCCTTTGGTTTTTTTCACTCTTTCCACAAAATAATTTTTCCTTCCAGATCTGCGTGGTTACTTTTAAGTGTTGCCAAAAGAGTAGTTTCAAGCAGTTATTACTCAGGTTTAATTTTTTTACTCAAGATGTAATTTTTGTTTATGTATTGAAAATAATCAAATCCATCTAATAAACATATATATATATATATATATATATATATCAGTTAGGCAGCCACCGCTTATTATCGATTCCCTCATTATGATTGTCATAGTGATCTCATCAAATTCACTGTCAATATCATTGTGGGAATGGTCATAGGGAATATAAGAGAGTAGTTAAGCACATGGGCTCTGGAGTCAGACTGTCTGGCACACAGAGCCACCTGTTAGTTGTGTGACCTTGAGAAATTCATTCAACCCCTTTATGTATCATTTTCCTCATCTGTAAAATGGGGCTGATAAGAATAGTAACTACTTCACAGGGTTGTAGTAATAAGGAAATGATTTAAAGCTAGCAATGTGCCTAGAATGCTGCATGGTACAGAGTAAGCACTGAATAAATGATAGCAAAAAAAAAGAGTGATACTACCATGTTTGATGCAACCCCAAAGACTTCAGATTGTTCAGAATTCCCCTCATTATCCTGAATATTTTCAAACTAACATGTCAAACTTTTGCTTCTTAACCACTAATTCATTTTTCTTGCATTCATAAAGGATAAATAAAAATCAACACTAAATTTCCCAAACCCAGACATCTCAGTACTTTTATCTCATCAGAGACTCACTGTAGCCTAAGTACAAGGAGGCAGAGTATGGACTCTGAGAATGAACTGATTAAATGACAATGTTGAACTATAACGTGCTTGCTGCGGGACTCTGGCCAACTTAATCTCTCTATGATTCATTTTCTCATCAGTGAAATGAAGAGTGCTAGACATTTGTCTGTTTGCTCTCAAATCCATTCCTTACTTATCTCTGTTTTGTTGTATGCCACAGGAAACTTCATTTCCAATTTCCCTTGCCAAATGACCTCTAGTTGGTTCTCCTCTATGACTACAGTTCCCACTGAAGAAGCCTTCTCTGGTTGAGCTTCAGCTGAATACCTCCTGGTCTCCTTTTGTTGTTCTGACATGGTTTTGTGATGTTATTAATTTCTGGGTTGCCTTATTGTCTCCTGTTTTGCTTTCCAGCCCTCCCATATAACTAATTGTCTGCATTAAATTTCTATTCTTACTATTTAAAATACCTGGCTGAGGAATTCTGCCTCCAGAGAAATAGAATATACTTTTACCTCTTCTTCCCACTAAGTAGAGTTAAAAATCCTGGACATTATATCTGAAACAAATGTACGATAACTCTGAAAGGTAGAGGTGAAGTGTGGGACCTGAGGAACAACATGGCATGGAATTTCCCTGGGTTTTCATTTGCCTTATATTTCCCAAATTATGTGCTGGAGAAGCCAGCAACCTGAAAACACCAGGGGGTACATATAAAAAAAAAGCACTACAGAAAAACTGTTCTCTTTAGGCAAAGGACCAGGAAAGGGCAGTCTAGCATGACAGTAAACTTTCAGACAATAACTGCTCTTCTCCAGCCAAACACCACAGAGAAATATGCAACTCACATCTCCAACTTGACAACAAAAGCCAATAGGAAGCCTAGACTTTCACCCACACCAGGATTGTGTCAGAGAAAGACTAGTGGAAAACCAAGACTTTCATCATTGTCTCATGGTCACATGGTAACTCTTCCATAGTCTCAGCATGTAGTAATGAGGCTCCCCTGCACCTCTCAGCCAGATTGGTATCAGCAGAGGCATAGTAGGGGCCTGAATTTCCACCTCCAGCAGCTAAACGGAACCCCTCCTCCTCTCCAGGTGTCAACAGAGGCCATGAGAGAAATTTGGGCTTTTACTGGCAATAATGCCATAGTAGGTCAGACAAACCCTTCTAAAACAGAAGATTTAAAGAACATCCAGAGCCTCCTAACATAATAGTCAAAATGTCCATATTTCAATGAAAATCACTCCATAAAACAAGAATCAAGAATATCACAACTTGAATTAGAAAAAACAAAGTCAACAGGCACAAACATCAAGATGACACAGATGCTAAAAATCCTCTGACAAGGATTTTAAAGCAGCTAGCATAAAAATGCTTCAGTTAGCAATTACATACACACTTGAAACAAAGGAAAAGATAGAAAGTCTCAGCAAAGATATCGAAGATATCAAGAATCACAAAGAAATTTTAGAACTGAAAAATATAATAATAGAGATAAAAACTCGGTGGATGACTCAACAGCAGAATGGAGAGACTAGAGGAAAGAATCAATGGCTTTGAAGATAGAACAAAAGAAATTATCCAATTGGAAGAATAGAGAGAAAGGAGTTGAAAGAAAAAAATGAATAAAGTCCCAGAGATCTGTGCAACTGCAACAAAATATATGAATATATGGCATCTGAAATAATAATGCCTGAAAATTTTCCAAATTTGGCAAAAGACATAAACCTAAAGATCAATAAGCTGAAAAAATACCAAAAAGGATAAAGCCAATAAAGCCACACCAAGACAAATCATAGTCATACTTCTGAAACCTAAAGAAAAGAAAAAAATCTTAAAAGGAATGAGAGTGAAGCAACATCTTACCTATAGGGGAAAACAATTTGAATGATAGTGGATTTCTCATTAGGAACCATGGCAGCTAGAAGGAAGTGGCACAAAATATTTCAAGTGCTGAAAGGAAAGAAATGTCAACCCAAAATTCTACAACCAGTGTTATCTTTCAGTAATGAAGGAGAAATCAAGGCATTGTCAGATGAAGGAAACCCAAAGAAATTTGTAACCAGCAAACCTACTCCCCGCCCCCCCCCCCCCCAAAAAAAAAGTGGCTAAAGGAAGTTCTCTAGAGAGAAAGACAATGAAAAAGGTGGGGGAAAAACATCAGAAAGGAAGTTCTCTTCTTGAGTTTTCTCAATTATGTCTGAAAGGTTAAGCAAAATTATAACCCTGATGTAGTGCTTGATGTATACAGAAAAAATATTCAAGGTAATTATACTCTATATTGATATGGGCTGTATGTATATTCAAGAACGATAAGGGCTGTGTGTGTATTCAGGCTTGTCTGGCTCCCAGAAAAGCCCCTAGGCCCCAGGAAACTGAGACCTAATCCAACAAAGAAAGTGCTTTCATGCCAAAACACCTCCTAACCCTGCCCCCAAAACCTCTGCCTAAAAGGGACCTAAAAGCCCTGCTTGGACTTGGCTTTTGTATGCAAGTCTGCCAGGCCCAGCCGGCTGTTAATAAACTTTCCTTCTCAGAGGAGTCTTGCCATCACTGATTCCTCTTGACTGCCACATTTCTTGGGGGCTCATCTGGGATCACTGGAAAGGCCAGAGATGGCAACATGTAATTGTCCCTCTTGGATGCCTGCAAGGAGGCCGGGAGGGCCCAAGCAAACTGCAGCCCAGAGTGCCCCTGGGCCCCTTTATTCCAGAAAGGTCATAGACTCTACCAGAGCCCTTCTGGAAAAAACTGGAGGCACCAAAGTGTTTGAAGGAGACCCTGAGAATGAAACAGAGGAACTCCACATGTCAAACGGGTAAGTCCCCTGTGGGGCATAGTGTAGAGAAAGCCTGACTCTCAAAGTTAGAAGGGGAGCCTGATCACCTCCTGAGAAGACCCAAGTACTCCCAAGAGGGGAGGAAACCGTCTTCTCCATTTCTGAGAAAGAAAGAGCAGGAAGGTGGTTGTGTGCATGTGATTGAGAAGAATGTGTGAGATGCAAAGAACCTTTGCAGGATGAGTGTGGACTCCCAATCCATGGTTCTGTAGTGACCTCATATGGTTAGAGGCAGTGGAGGAGCTCTGTTAAGGGTCCTTCATCCGAGATGGATGTTTATATTGTCCTGCCATACTAAGAGGAACTCTTAAGTCCCTGTGAGGGGAGTGACCAGAGACAGACAAAACAAAAGGCTGAACATGTGCTGCACAGTGCTAACACAGGGTGGGAACATGGGAAACACACAAAGTAAGACCTGCTAGGTTACATGCTGGAAAACTACACATGTTTTCACTTTCCTACTTCTTGCCACTGAATTTCTCTTTACAGGTTTGTATTAGAATGCTTTGAAATGTTTTAAAAACATTTAATAAAAATACTAACACCACGAGTTAGCATTTGGTTTACCTTCACTTAGGTAGTAAAGATTTAGTGGTAGTGAGAAGTTTTGTGGGTTAGAGTCCCACCCCCTCACTCCCTTTAAGGGGAAGCCTGTTTGGCGGTAGTGGAAGAGGTTTCGTGGGTTAGAGTCCTACTCCCTCGCTCCCCCTAGGGGGAAGCCTGCTGCCTTTTTGTGCCTTTATTTTGGTTGTTTTCTCTCTTTCTCTAGCTTTCTGTTGCCATGGTAAATGAGGCATTGGTACCCCAGTGCTTCCCACTAAGATGCATCCTGAAAAATTGGTCTAAATTTGGGAGATCTTGGTTACAGAAAAATAAATTCATTAATTTTTGTAATGAAGCTTGGTCTAAAAATAGATTAGATGACAGAAAAATTTGACCAGAAATGGGTCCTTGAATTGTAATACTCTATTGCAATTAAACTTGTTCTGTAAACAGTAAAAAAAAAAAAAAAAAAAAAGGCAAACGGTCATATATGTTCAAATCTCCTTTGAGTCGTAGAAAGATAAAGGAACCAAAAAGGTGTAAGTTAATGCTGTGTGAGTCCCCTTTAGTCCCAGTCAAAAATCTTAAAAGCAATAAAAATAAAAAATGTGAAATGGTGGGAAGCTTGGAAATAACCATACCAAAAGAGTAAGAATTATGAATCAAATTAGCAAACTTTATGTTTCTGTTGTTGTATTTTAACTCTTTTGTATTTGTCTGTTTGTTCAGTGTATATTTTCATACCTCTGGATGATAATATTAAATTATGTGGAGTGGTGAACTTTAGTCAGACTAGGA
The DNA here is from genome assembly GCF_030445035.2 of Dasypus novemcinctus. Taxonomy (NCBI): domain Eukaryota; kingdom Metazoa; phylum Chordata; class Mammalia; order Cingulata; family Dasypodidae; genus Dasypus; species Dasypus novemcinctus. The sequence continues at coordinate 80,536,538 of NC_080684.1, read as the reverse complement.
CTCTAGGATGCCAGATCAGTTGACTAAAGGGGTGCTTCTTCATTCTTCCTAAAGTAATGAGTGCAGCCTCTAGGATACCAGCAAACTCCTCATAAAAGTCTCTTTTCAGGAATCAGGAAATTCTGCCTACTGCTGGTCCATGTGGCCACAGTATAGCCAAAAACAGCCTCTGTATAAAATGCTGAATTCCAGTTAAATCAGTGTAAGAAAAGAGGACAAATAAATCTGAGGCCCAGAAACTTCACATCATGTCTCCTTAAAAAAATGAGGAAATATACCTCGAACTTCTCAGTTTAAACTCAGTTGTGCCTACAAAATGTGTAAATAGTGATCAAGATAAAGAGAACTGATATGTCATCAATAAAGATAAAAGAATTCCTAAAATGCTAAAGGTATAAAATTCTCTCTTCTGTTTTAATTTGTGCTTAACTCGGTCTTCAACTTTAAAATCTGCATTTAACTTTGTCAGTTTGCTCATGCCTAAGAAATCAGATCTGGGGTTGACCTGTTAGAAATTGGATAACAATGAAAGGTAACCTAAAAATGAATCTTTAAATGTCAATACTGTCTTGCTAGTGGGTTTAATGCACAAATCACAAGTAAAATTTATTTACTTGCTGGAAAAGCAGAGAAACTTCACAAAGTTGTTACTGATAAAATTCTTGTGGCTTCGTTAATAAAAGTATCCAATTCACCTTAAGATAAAAACTTACTAAACTCTGTAACTAAATTCTAAACTGCCCTTACCTTCATTCATGGTCACTTCAAGCCTAGCCCCACCCCTTGCCTTTGCTTCTAGCTATTTCAGAGTTGAAATCATTTATGGATGCCTTTATATTATAAAACAGCAGAAGGATAATAACTAAAATTGTATTTAGATAAATTTAGCCCAACATTCTCTGCCCCTATGGCTCAGGGGAAAACAAACTTGAGACATCCCTGTCTCCTGTCCTACTGGTCCCTGAGGCTTTAATAGCCTCAGTGAATATATGTATAATTAGCCTTGCTCATCCAAGGTCTGCTAAAGTCAAAGTAAAATATAAGGTTCTAAAGCAAAGGAAAATTGTATGAAAGCATTGGGGAAATTTTGGTTATAAGCCATTAATTAAGAAACAAAATTTTTGTGCAAAACTGCATGACCATAGTGCAAATTTTAAAAAAGGCTTCAACACTCTCAAGTGAGCCCTTGTGGAAGCACCAAGCCTTGGGCTACCAGACCTCAGCAAACTGTTCTACCTCCCTTTACATGAAACCACAAAGGGGGGAACCATGAAACCCTAATCTGGGGAAGCCCACAAAGGAAAGCCTTCAAAGAGATATTTCAAATGTTTTTTACAGTTAAACTTGTTTTGTAAAAAAATGAAAGTTTTGGGAAATGGATTTGGCTCAACCGATACAGCGTCCACCTACCACATGGGAGGCCCAGAGTTCAAACCCAGGGCCTCCTGACCCATGTGGTGAGCTGGCCCACGTGCAGTACTGATACACACAAGGAGTGCTGTGCCCCACAGGGGTTGTCCCCTGTGTAGGGGAGTCCTATGCACAAGGAGTGAGCCCCACAAGGAGAGCCATTCCATGTGGAAAAAAAGCAGTGCAGCCTGCCTAGGAGTGGCACCGCACACACGGAGAGCTGACACAGCAAGATGATGCAACGAAAGAGAGACACAGATTCCCAATGCTGTTGACAAGAATGCAAGTGGACACAGAAGAACACACAGTGAATGGACACAGAGAGCAGACAATGGGGAGGGGGGAGAAGTAAAATAAACAAATGAATCTTTTTTTAAAAAATGAAAGTTTTTAAGTAACTAAGTTGCATTTCCATGTCAAACTATTCATGCCTGCCTATTTGCTCAGTGTATATCTTCATACATTGGGATGATAATATCAAATTAACAAATAATTCTTAAAAGAGCTCTATTCAAATTGTTAAAAATTAAATATGCAGTTTTTTATGTGATAAATATTCCTAGAGCTCAAATTAGGCTAAAACAGAAAAGTCATATAGAAATCTAAATATAGTAACTACTTGAAAAGGGAAAAGGATTTTCTAGAGCTCTTTAACCTAACCAACCCCCAGGGCCTTCTCTTTGCAAGAGCTCTGCGGGAGGGGCTAAGTGTAACAGACTAAAACCCTTCTAAGCATGGGAAGCGGACTTGGCCCAATGGATAGGGCATACGCCTACCACATGGGAGGTCCACACTTCAAACCCCAAGCCTAACCTCCTTGACCCGTGTGGAGCTGGCCCACGTGCAGTGCTGATGTGCACAAGAAGTGCCGTGCCACGCAAGGGTGTCCCCCACGTAGGGGAGCCCCACGCTCAAGGAGTGCACCCCGTAAGGAGAGCCACCCAACGTGAAAGAAAGTGCAGCCTGCCCAAGAATGGCACTGCACACACGGAGAGCTGACACAACAAGACGATGCAACAAAAAAGAAACACAGATTCCCGGTGCCACTGATAAGGATAGAAGAGGTCACAGAAGAACACACAGCGAATGGACACAGAGAGCAGACAACTGAGGGGGGGTTGGAGAGAAATTTAAAAAAATTCTTTTAAGCAGAAGGAATTAAGAATCAGTTTGTATTATAAAAAGGGTCTAGACCCCTGCAAAGAAATAGAAAAAAAAACATTGTATAAACTATAACAGTTTCAATTTATTTAGCTTAGGTATTATCTCCTTAATTTATAGAATACCAAGTTAATACATTAACAATATATGTATTAAATCTTTAAAATGATGAAAATTCTAAGTTCATATCTAATGAAATTAAGTTAAAGAAATGTAGATCTGCCCTCTCTTAAATACATAAAGTAAAATCTATTGGTTGCTAATTGTAATCTAAGGTAAATTAACCAGTCTATGTGGTCGTGGTTAATTATAAAGAGTTTGTAAGAGCATCTTTCAAATGAAAGCATTTGAATGGCTAGTTTTAAAAAGCCATTGTTAACTAAAAAGCTAAATTGATGTTAATGGCAAAAAGTAACTTCATAGTAGTGAAACCTGTCTGGAAGTCACCTCAATGTGCATATTTAAGTGGTGGTAATGAAAAGTTACCTTGATTCCATTGGGAATCTTCAGTTTTCGTTTTAAAAATGGAAAAAGTAGGTTTTTTCTCTACTGCTAAGCTAAGAATACCTATTAATTAATGTCTTCATGGTAATAGTGTAGAAATAAGAAACGAAGTACTAAAAAGTTAAGTTCATTTAATATGTTACACATTGCACTGGAAGGGTTTAAAAAGTGTATAAACATCAAGAGATAAACTTCAGCATTGTCAAACTCTCCTGTGCATTCAAACAGGGCCTTCAATACACTGCAGGTTGCTTCTCCATTTGAGATATTGGTTAGGTTGATCACTGACCCCTAAAACATAAGTGTATCTATTACATCTCTGGTTGTGCTCCTAAAGTCAGTGGAAACTATGTTGCAGTTTCAAACTCCTGCAGCAGCCAACAATGGCTCAGGACAGCCAAATGTACAATGGATATCGCCTCCAAACTGGCACTGTTTCATAGTGCCAAGTGGCACTGTGCACCAGGCCAGTGGAATACTGGAAACTGCTTTCCTAGTTTCTCTCTAGGGTCAGTGGTGCTGCAGCTTCTGTGAAGAGCATACCAAGTGGAACAATGAATACCAGAGTACTATGAGTAAAACTTAAACACAATTGGCATTATAGCCAGCTTCCATGGAGAGGTAGCATGTAAAATATTGCAAACCTGAAACTTAAATCTATTAATTACAACTCAAAGAAAAACGTATGCATTGAAAAGTACGTTAATTAGTATGAAATTCTGTACCTATATCCTATTCCCTCGATCTTCTAATAATTATGGTGATATTCCTATTAGATCATATGCAGAAAATCATTGAACATGCTAAAAGTCCTGGTAAATTTCATCTTCTGAGTAGTTAATAAACATATCCATAAAATAAAGAAATGGCCATCTTGCCTGAGAGCAGTAGGAACAACAGCCCTTTTAAATGAAAAAGTCACCAAACTAACTCAGGGGCAACCTCCCACAGTCTTCACCCCATGCCAGGGGCCAACAGTGGCTTACAAGTAGCTGGTTAATTCATACCAGGCTCAATTACTAGAGACCCCCGAGGTGCAGATAAGGGTGTGTCGACTCTCAACCCAGCTACACTACTACTGGCAGAGGGCCCAAGTTCAGATCCTGAGGGGCCCCTTCTCCACTCCTGCCTTGAGACTCTTAATCAAAACTATTCAAGCAGACCAGATTTTAAAAATGAGCCTCTTGTGAACCCGCGCATTGAATAGTTCTCAGATAAAAGCAGTTTTATTAAGGAAGGAATTAAAAGGGCAGGCTATGCAGTGGTTTCTCAGTTTGAAACCATAGAGGCCAAAGCTCTTCCCCCTGGAACTTCAGCCCAGAAGGCAGAGCTTATTGCCTTTACCCAAAGTTTAAAACCAGCAACCAGGAAATGGACTAATATTTACACAGACCCTAAGTATGCTTTCCTCGTCCTTCACACTCACTCTGCTGCATAGCAAACTTGCTTACTAACAGTAAGTCACTTAGTAAGCATAGGCAAGAAATCCTAGACTTGCTAGAAGCTGTACAGTTACCTCAAGAAATAGCAGTTGTGCATAGTCCAAAGCATCAGAAAACTCTGCTATAGAAAAGGGAAATGCTCACGCTAACATAGCTACTAAAATGACAGCATAAACCCAAGTTTACCTCCTACCCCTTATTCTAGCACCTGTTCCAGTACTTAAAGTTCCACAGTATACCCAGGATAAGCTGACCAGGGCAGCTAGCCTGGGATTCACCCTGGAAGCTGATGGGTAGCTTGTTAAGGATACTCTAGTCTACATGGCAGGAGCAGTGCAGTAAAAAGTCTTTCATGGACTTCACCAAGCCTCTCATCTGAGGAAAGATGCCCTAACAAGCTTAGCCAAATGGGTTTTCAAAAAACAAGGCCTGGTAAAGACAGTTAAAAAAAATTACCAGAAGTTGCTCAATTAGAGCCAAAATGTAAAGAACTTTACTCTGTAGTTCTGGTCTCTCCCACAGCTGTTAAAGTCAAAAGAATTTCCAGCTTAGTGCACTAATCCTGAGTGAAGCCAGCTGCCCAAGAAAGTGCCAGTTCACCAGAAGCACCTGATGAAATATATGAGTGCCAGTCACTGGACAGCCTGAACTACCTCTTCAAGAGAAAAGCTAAGTAGTGTCTATATCAAAGTCAGTTATTCCGTCTAACTCCAGCCCAAATGCCTGTTGCTAGAGGAAAAACAAACCAAACATCCCTTTAAGAAACTGTGTCTGTTTTTATCTCCTTTAACTTAACTAAAAAAGCAATGCTTCTTCCCATTCCCCTGAAAGAAGAATAGTGTTTCCCACCAACTTTGGGAAAATGCAGCCTCTGTAAGCACCTGATCTTTTCCACTTCTACGGTCCAGCGTTCCTTTAGTGGAATCATATATTCTCAAAATTCTAATCAAGTTTATTTCTTCCAAAATCAACATCTTGTTATCCATATGGAAACTTCATTCAGCTTCACACAGAATGCCAGATCCATCTTCCTCCAACCGAGATAAAATAGCGAGAGAGTTTTACACCTTGTCAGGTAAGGCCTACTGCCCCTAACTAGCAGGAAGTAGCTACAGAAAAAGAAATATCATCTCCCTTCAGCACCCCTCTAAGATTAAAGGTGTAGACTCTCTCAGGGGGAAGTAAAGCAGCTTAGTAAAATAGAAAATCAATAGACAGATCTGGAACCTGGCAAAAAGTCCACACAGATATCAATAACCCCCAGAGATGGTTACTGGAAGACTCTTCCCAAAATCTGCCACTTGGAAAAAGACTTCCTCTGGAAGCCTGGGAAAGCCCCGGATATTCCCTAAAGACTTTATCATTAGACCCTCCTGGAAGATCGATGGAAAAAATAAGCAGTCAAAGCAGTGAGCATTGGAACTCCTCCCATGATCTCATCATACCTCCCTGCTTCCTCTCCTTAAGAATAGCTAGGGTACGTGCTTTGATAAATAATGCAGTAAGAACACAAACAGTCACCCACCTCATGATCCTGCACACGTACCAGCCAGTCCAAGAGAACTCCAACAATAGTGATGCCAAAGCTTAATGAATTTAAGCAGGCATCAAGGTGGGGAATGATATGCTGTAAGTGTATTCAAGAATGATAAGGGCTGTATGTGTATTCAGGCTTGTCTGGCTCCTAGAAAAACCCCTAGGCCCCCAGAAACTGAAACCTAATCCAACAAAGAAAGTCCTTTCATGCTGAAACACCTCCTAACCCGGTCCCCAAATCCTCTGCATAAAAGGGACCTAAAATCCCTGCTCAGGTCTCAGCTTTTGCACACAAGTCTGCCGGGCCTGGCTGGCTGTTAATAAACCTTCCTTCTAAGGGGAGTCTTACACCCTGGTCTTCAATACTGTGATCACTGAATCCTCTTTTTTTAAAAAAAGAAAAGATTTATTTTTTTTATTTCTTTCTTTCCCCTGCCACCCCCCCCCCCCCCCACCGCCAATTGTCTGCTGTCTTTTGTCCATTCACTGTGTGTTCTTCTGTGTCCACTTGGATTCTTGGCAGCACCAGGAATCTGTGACTCTTTTCGTTGTGTCATCTTGCTGCATCAATTCTCCGTGTGTGTGGTGCCACTCCTGAGCAGGCTGTGCTTTTTCCATGTGGGGCAGCTCTCCTTGCAGGGTGCACTCCTTGCAGGTGGAGCTCCCCTACATGGGGGACACCCCTGCGTGGTGTGGCACTCCTTGCATGTGGCAGCACTGCACGTGGACCAGCTTTCCACATGGGCAAGGAGGCTCTGGGTTCAAACCCTGGACCTCCTATATGGTAGACAGATGCTCTATCAGTTGAGCCACATCTCCTTCCCTGAATCCTCTTGACTGCCACAACAATATGGGGAATGGTAAAGGCACATGAAGAGAGTTAAAGTTTCTATACTTTATGTGAACTGCTAAAATATAGACTAGTAAGTTATATATACATAAGATGAAACAGCTAGAGAAACCACTAAAAAGCTATACAAAGATATACTCAAAAACACTAAAGTTTAATCAAAATGGAATTCTAAAAATTTTTTTACATAACCTACAGGAAGGCACAATAACAGAAAAACAAAAAACAAAGAGAACCAACAGGAAACAAAAATAAAATGATCAAATTAAGCCTGAACATATCAACATTTACATTAAATATAAATGGGCTAAAAAATACCAATTAAAAGACAGTGATTTGCAGAATACATTTTAAAAAACATGACCTGGCCCTGCCCCAAACAAGATTAAGTGATACAATTCAGGGTTACTCCCCCACACAGAAGCTTTGAACAAACAGCCAAAAATGGCAGAAACACCCCTCTCAAAGCTCCAGAAAAAATATTTAAAGAACTGCAGTAAAAGGACAAGCATCAAATTAAGAAAAGGTCTTCTTAAAAGCAGAAGGATCTTGTGGCACCCTGGTTGGCCCCTCTTCCACCCTCTACCAGCTCAGCACAGAGCTGACCATGCTCCTAGTGCAGATCCCCCTCTCAGTTCCAGAAGGAGTAGAGTACTGAGAACATGTATGTCTGGTCAAATCTGATTGGTGGTGGCCTGAGGGACTCACCATTCAAGAACTTGCCATGTGTATAAGAGGGCACTTCACAGAGCTCTTCTACAGAATACTATGGGAAAGCAGTCAGGTGACCTACCTGGAGCAAGGGATTGTGCTAGCTATAGGATATACAGTGCATTGCTTGGGATCATGAAGAATATATTTCCTAGAGAAGAGGGGACATTCATATCTGTGTAAATGGAGGGATTCCTAGAGTCATACACACACACCCAAGAAAAGACACATGCACAAAAAGGATCAGGGTGGCCCCTATGCTTTGCCTGAACTATGCTCATTGTATAAATAAGTTCTGAAGGAGAGCATTCACACAGGTCAATCTGCAAAGACTGGGAAAAGTGTGGGTTTCTTTTTTCTTTCTTTCTTTCTTTCTTTCTTTCTTTCTTTCTTTCTTTCTTTCTTTCTTCTTTCTTTTTTGGTTCGAACCTTGCATTCAAGGAAATCTCTGTCACAACTAGCTGAATACAAGTTTAGGGAACAGATGCCTCAGTGTCTAAGTTCCAGCAATGACAAATAAAAATATCACCATCTCCAGATTCCAGCAAAAGATTACAAAACATACAGAGAAATAGAAAGTAATGGCCTAGATAAAGGAGAAATTAAGCATTAGAAAACATCAGTGAAGAAGACCAGACCTGGGACATAATAAACAAAGAATTTTTGAATGGTCCTAAATATGCTTAAAGAGCTATAGGAAAACATGGACAAAGAACTAAATGAAATTAGGAAATGATAGATGAACATAAAGAGAATATCTATAGAAGGATAGACATTATGAAAAGTAATCCAACAAAGCAAAGAATATGACAGTAAAATAAATTTAAAATCCCCTTGAGGGATTTGAGGCAGCAAATTGGAGTTAGCAGAAAAGAAAACCAGTTAACCCAAAGACCAGATAGTTTAAATCATCCAGTCTGAGGAGCAAAAAAAAGAAAGAATAAAGAAAAGTGAACAGAGACTGAGAAAACTGTGGGATACCATTAAGCATGCCAATATATGCATTGTAGAATTCCCAGAAGAAAGAGTGAAAGGGGCAGAGAGAATATCCAAAGAAATAATGGCTGAAAACATCACAAATTTAATGAAAGACAGTCATATACAGATCTAAGATGCTCAACCAACTCCAAAGAGGATAAACCCAAATAGAACCATGCTGCAAAATATTATAATCAAACTGTTGAATGCCAACAATAAGGAGAATTCTGAAAGCCACAGAAGAGAAGCAGTATGTCACATATAAAGGAACCCTAATAAAATTCAGCACCAATTTCTAATCAGAACCATGGAGGCAAGAGGCAGTGGGATGACATATTTAAAGTGCTAAAAGCAAAAAATTGTCACCCAAGAATTCTGTATCTAGCAAATCAGTCTTTCAAAATGAGGGAGATAATAAGACATTCCCAGATAAACAAAAGCTGAAGGAGTTTGTCACCATGAGGCTGGCCCTACAGGTGATGCTGAAGAGTTTTATATGTTTAAAGATAAGGACAATAGACACTAGATTGAAGCTTCATGAAGAAATAAAGATCTCTGGTGAGAGTAATGGCATGGGACTACTGCATTTATGGTTTATAACTCCACTTTCTACTTGTTCTAGGATCTAAAAGGAAATGCATAAAATGAAGTGGTAAATCAGTGGTTTTGGACTTATAATGTATAAACTTGCAAGCTACATAAAGATAGGGGATGGATGATGACCTCATTTTGAAGTTTCTTAGCCATATAAACTCATTTGTCATTACCATTTCCCCCTTTTAGTCAAGGCCTTTTTCTAGTTGCATTACCAGCTGGTGCTTGGTTGTAATCCCTCGGCACCAGGGAAGCTCATCCCCAGGAGTCATGTCCCATACTGGGGCGGCGGGGGGGGAGGGGGGGAAGATAGGTAATGCATTTACATGCTGATTTTGGCTTAGAGAGTGGTCATATTTGAGCAACATGGAGGCTCTCAGGAGGTAACTCTTAGGTACCCTGAAGCTCTAGGCCTAGTTGAAATTTCAAGCACACAGGCTCATAAGCACAGTCATCAGTAACAAGGGCCCATCATTGACCATCCTTCTTCACTGCTTTTTGCCCTTGGACTTGGGAGATTGTTGCTGTTCCATCGGGGAATGCAACAGAGCTCCCCAGGATGGGAACTCAGCACTCCCTCAGTTGTCGCATGTAACTCTACCCACTATGACAATACCCAACCAACATGTGAAGATATCTATATACCCTATATGCATGCCCTGGAGAACTCCCTCCTGCATGCATCCCCCTTCAATGACCCATACACCAGTGCTCCTCCCCTGCCATAGTTGAACCCCTCTGTGATCCAAAACTTCTTTAAAAATGTAGCCTAATATATTGCCAAATTCAATTAGTAGGAAAGTGAAATAGTAATGAAGTAATGACAGGTTTAAAGATTAGAAATAGAGTACATAATAATTTAGAAAAGTTAAAATAAAGTAAAAAATAAGTTGGGGTACTAAAAAATGAAAAATACCATAAAATCTTTTTTTTTTTTTTTGACTTTTTGCTCAGATATGACCTCTCTACATATACCTCTTCTGTCACTTTTACTGAACTTGTGGTTAGCTCTGGGGTTGGTGTATGCTCAGGAGACTTGAATCACTGGACTGTCCATGAGCAAGCTGGGCCCTGAGCCTCAGCAGAATTGCAACACCTACTCTCCAGTTTGTTGGATTTACCCAGGTCCACTAACAAGGAGGTGGGGATGGTCAACCACCACACCAGAGAACTGAGAGAGTCTACAACTGCAAGCAGGAGAATCCCAATCATCAGCCAGGTGGTATCTAAGCCCACTCTCGATTTAAAGGTGGACATCGCCATCCCAGGGACCTCAGGATGGAGGAACAAAATATGAATTAGTGTGGACTTACTGGTATTCTACTATAGAATTATTGTGACTCTAGCAATGGAATAAATTGTATCATTGATGTGGAAACAGTGACCACAGGAGTTGCTGAGGGCAGGGAGAGGGAAGAAGAGGTATGATATGGGGGCATTTTTGGGACTTGGAGTTGTCCTGAATGATATTGCAGGGACAGATGCAGGACATTATATATCCTGTCATAACCCAATGAATGGACTGGGGGAGATAGTAAATTATAATGTAAACTGTAATCCATGATGTGTACCAGTGCTCCAAAATGTATTTATCAAATGCAATGAATGTGCCACAATGATGAAAGAGATTGTTGATGTGGGAGGAGTGGGATGGGATGGGGAGTGGAGTATATGAGAACCTCTTATTTTTTAATGTACCATTTTGTGTGATTTATGAATCTTTTTTTAAAAAAAGACAATAAAAATATTTTTCAAAAAAAGATTGGGGATGGAGTGGTATAGGAACATAGTTTGTGTATCCCTTAAGGATGTCAAATTTAAGCTACATGGTAAGTACAAAATAAATATCAGAGAACATGCAAGCTCATAGAGACAGAGTGTAAGTCGCCAAAGGCAAGGGGAATAGAAAGTTCATGCATATTAGACATAGGGTTTCTCTTTGGGGAGATGGGAAAGTTTCAGTAATAGAAGGTGGTGAGGGGTCTGGAACACTATAAATATGATTAATTCCATGAAATGATATGCTTAAAAAAGAATGGGCAACTAAGGAAACAATAACAATAAATGTAATATGTGATTCAGGATAGGATCTAATAATGGAAGAGAAAAGGTCCAAAAGACATTTGGAAAGAATGGAATATAGACTGTAAGATTTATATCAATGTTAAATTGCTTGAATTTAATAACTGTGCTTAAGGTGGTTACATAAGTGAATATCCTTTTAGGATATACGTATGGCAGTATTAAATGTTCAAGGAGCATGAGGTATACCAACTACATTCAAATGTTAAGAAAATAGATTGATAAATAGAGAAACAGACAGATGGATAGATAGTTGGACTGATAAAATGATGAATAGATAGAATAACACAATAAAATGTTAAAATTGGCAGATCTGGTTATCTATGGGGTTAGGGTTATGTTGGAGTTCTCTGTGTGGGATTTGTATTATTTTTGTAACTGACCTGTAAGTTTGAAAATATTTCAGAACAAAAAGTTAAGCACACACACAAAACATGACCTAACCATATGCTATCTACAAGAAACTCATTTCAAATATACTGACATAGGCAAATTGAAAGTAAAAGGATGAAAAATGACATACAAATAATCAAAAGAAAGTACAAGTGACTATATTAATATCAGATAAAGTAGATAAAGTGCCATAGACATTACATAATAATAAAAGGGTATATACACCAGGAAACATAGCAATCCTAACTGTATATGCACGGAAACCAGAGCTGCAAAATTTGTGAGGCAAGAACAGAAAAGAGAAATAAACAAATCTACAATTATGGTTGGAGACTTCAATACTCTTCCCTCAACAACTGATAGAAAAACTAGATAGAAAATCAGCAAGGATAGAGAAGAACTAAACACCACCATGAACCAGAAGTATCTAATTGCTATTTCCACCAACAGAGAATACCAATTCTTTTCAAGTGCCCATGCAACATATTCCAAGGTAGATCATATCCTGAGCCACAAAACAAGTCTCAAAAAACATAAAAGAACTGAAGTCATACAAAGTGTGTTCTCTGACTACAATGCACTGAAACTAGAAATAAAATAGGAAAATTTCCAAACACTTGGAAACTAAATAGCACCGTTCTAAATGATCAATGAGTCAAAAGAGGAAATATCAAGAGAAATAAAAATATTCATTGAACTAAGTTAAAATGAAAATGAAAATATAACTTATCAAAACTTGTGGAACATACGCACAGCAATGCTGATGAGTAAATTTATAACATTAAATACTTACATTAAAAAACAGGAAAAGCTTCAAGTCAATAATCTAAACTCCCACCTGAAGACACTAGAAAAATAAGAGCAAAATAAACTCAAAGCAAACAGAAGGAAGGAAATAATAAAGATCAGAGTAAATAGCAATTCATCTGAAATAACTGCTTGGACCTGAATGATACATGAGGAAAATATTAAACCTTACACAATAGATTTGTTGTATGAGATGAATCGATATATGCAAAATGTCTACAATAGTGCTCCTTTTCATAAAGCTCCATTTCAGGAATAAACAGAAGCTATGCATGTTATTTAGTGTTTTCCCAACATTTTCAGACCCATTGATACCCTGGTTCTATTTCCAAAGTTAACAATTAATTCCAAGTAAGGGACTAGACATCAATCTCTAAATCTTTAACGATGATCCCACTAAACTATAGTATCGGTCACCATGGGCCTGAACCAGGGCTATGGCAAAATGAATTGAAAAGTGAAAAGAAGCCAGAAAGGGTGAAGAATTGATAGTACTTGGACATAAGGGCAGGGATTGTATGTGTGTATGTGTGTGTATGTGTGTGTGTGATTTATTATTGTATATAAATGATAAGAACAGTGCCTGACACTGTCACTCCAAAAGTATTTGTTGAATGAATGAACAACAACAAAAAAAATGGATGACTTCTATGGTTAATTTCATGTGTCACTTCACTAGGTTATAGTGTCCAGTTGTTTGATCAAGCAAGCACTAATCTGATTGCTACTGTGAGGCAATTCATAGATGGACATATATCATTAGGTAATTGATTGCATTTACAGCTGATTGCATCAACAATCAAAAAAAGAAATTGCCTGGCAGCAATGAGGGGAGTCTCCTTATCCAATCACTTAGGGGGTCTTAAAGCAAGAATTAAAGATTTCAGAAGTCTGAAAGAATATCTGCTTTTTCTTCAGCCACCTACCTTCTGGGAGATACAACTTCATCTTCACCAGAGTTTCCAACTTGCACCCTGCCCTACAGAATTTGGACATGTCAGATTTCAGAAACACCTTTTTCAAAGTTTTCAGCATGTGGCCTGCCCTACAGAATTTGGACTTGCCAATCAATTCCCATAGTCATGTGAGTAATACAACCAATTCCTATAATAAATGTCTTTACGTATATGTATGTATTTATGTGCATATATACACACATATGAATATAAATATATATCAGTTCTATTTCCTAGAGAACCCTGACTAATATAGTGAGAAATGTGGAATAAAGAAAAATGAAGAACTGAAAATAAATCCAACTTTTCAAGCCTGATCCAACTAAAAAAAACCTTAATGATGCTAAGAGTCAAGATAAGGAATATAAGAGATGACTTGAGGAGCTTGCTATGCGACTCCAATGAATGTGACCTCCTTACTCCAAAATGATTCTCCACCAAATGAACCGTCTTATTTGTACTGTGACCTCACTACCAATCACAGTTGATGGATCAGGGATGAACATTTGACCTGACTGGAACAGTCAGATTCTTTTTCCTGGGGAATCTCATACATTCAGTATGGTAGAACTGAATGCAGAGATGGTCAATTTCTGCCACAAGCTTGGAGAAGGAGAGACAGCTGTCCAGGGAGAGAGACGCAAGATGCTCTGTCAAAAGCAAATGCAACTCTGGAGAGAGAGTTTTCTGGTCCTGGTTTTAATTCTACCTAAGGCCAGACGCTCTTGGGCCTTTGTTTCTGAATATCCTCATAATAAACTTACCCTTTGGGGGATAAGGGCAGATTTGTGTTCTGATGCTCTGAACCAAAAAGCATTAATTAGACAGGGAGGAAAATTATTGATTCATTTTTGGGCCCGTGAAATCTGAGTTTCCTTTCCTTCTTCAGAAATATATACCTCATTTAACCATAGCTTTTCTACTTCTTCATCATGTTTTGAATAAATTTCCAAGCCTTTTTCTTCATTTCTTTAGGAGATATCTAATCATACAACATAGGTGATTTTTTTTATATATAACCTTAGAAGAGAAAGTACCTTTACTACCCTGATCTCTGAGCACCTTCAGTGTCCATCCCTTTACAGTGTCTACAAATCCAGAAAGAAAGGAGCACTTCATGAAGGATATTATCATCAGAGACAAAGTTTAGGCAGTGGATTTTCTCTTGTTCACATTTCCACAAGGCATGATGTTACTCTGTTGGAAAGTAAGAAGGAAAAAAAATGGGGCAGAAGTAAGTAGAGAACAAGGAAATCTGAGCTTCAGAATATTATACAGGCCGTGAAATACATGTCACTTTCTGATCAGATCTTGGCTTCAACACCTCTTCTCAACACCTTGAAAAAAAAAGTCTTCAAATTTCAAACCACCTCCTTTCAAATTGATTTCTTAATATCACTAGGCTCCACACACTCACAGCCTACGCTCTTTCAGTTGCTAAGTGCACAGAATTGTCACAGTATGTTCCAGAGGCTCCAGATTTCTCTCAAATGCCAAAGATGTGCTTCTAATTAGAAGCAAGGTCCTTGTCTCTCTAATACAATATTCACTAAAAACAAACACTCCCCATTAAAATTCAAAGATTTCTAATTAAAACTGATCTCCCAAAGCAAGGGAAAACTTTAAGCCCTAAAATTCAATAATATTATTGTACAACTTGGAACTCAAGATAACCTAGATTAGTTTTGTATAACTAGCTTCATTTCATTAGGAACTAAAATCATAATATAACACTGAAATTTATGTGCCTAACACACACTGACAACTTGCTATTGAGATATATTACAAGAGAATTTGAGTTTTCTGAATCCATAACATAAGCACAATTTTAGGCAAAAAAGTTTAAGACTGATAAAAAGAGGGGAAAAGAGGTATAACAAGAAATAAGAACATCTAGATTTAGTGGGTATGTGTACATAAATTCAACAAATATTTATTGAATGAGAGGTGTATGACAGATAGGGACCAATAAGATACAAAACACTATCCATAGACCTAAAGAGTTATAATCTAGAAGAAGAGTTTCATTCTTTTTCCTTCTCTATTTTTTCCCTTCTTTCCTTTCCCTTTTTTCTTTCTTTCCTTCCTTCTTGCTCCCTCCCTCCCTTCCTTCTTCCCTCCCCCCTCCTCTTTCTTTCTTTCCTTCTTCCTATCATGTCTCATTCATTTAATCAGTCATCCATCTTTCCATCTATCCATCCATCCATCCATTCATCCATTCAACAAGTATTCACCAAATGTTTGCAATAAACAGGATACTTTGCTGAGTACTGAATCTTAATGATTGCATTGTAGCATTAGATCACTTCAACATGTCATCAAACTTTTAAACTAAGATCTTATTATTTTATAAGGAATACATGTTTTTAACAAAATCAAACCATACAGAAAGAAAAAGTGAAAAACTTGCTATTACTATTGCCACTAGGTGGGGTTGCCACTGTTACACTGTAGGGTCTCTCACACTTAATGAAATCATCACATACAAATAAATACTGTGATGGTTAAATTCATATGTCAGCTTGGCAAGTTTATGGTGTACAGTTGTTTGGACAACCAAGCTGTCCTGATTTTTACAGTGAGGGTATTTTGTGGATTTAAATCATCAGTTGATTGCATCTATAGTTAATTACAAGTACAATCAACAAAGGAGATGACATTCAGCAATGACAAAAGTTTCTCCAATCATTTGAAGGCTTTAAAAGGGAGAACTAATGATTTCAGCAGTTAGAAAGGATTTCTGCCTTTTATCCAATTAGTCAGCTTCTCCTGGGGAATACAACTTCAACTTCATCAGAGTTTTCAGCTTGTGGCCTGCCCTATGGATTTCAGACATGCCAGATTTCAGAAATACCTTTTTTTGAAGTTTCTAGCTTGCAGTCTGCCCTATAGAATTTGGACTTGCCAATCCCCAAAGTCGCATGAGCCAAAATAAACTCATACTTTTTGTTGTTTTTTTTTAAATAGCATCATTCTTTACACAGAGTCAGTGTCATGTAGTGCTTGAGGACATGGGCTTTAAGCAAGACCATCTCTGTTCAAATCCCACCTCCAGCACTTACTAGCTCGTTACCTCTTGCACGTTATTTTTCATCTCAGTGCCAACATTTCTTAATCTGTTAAATGGGAATATTAGTAGTACCTACTTTATAACATTGTTATGAAACAAAGCTCATAATTACTTAAAACAGAGTAAGGTACATAGTAAGGGCTCAATAAATGTTACCTACCATTATGCAACTTGTGTTATTTTATTCAAGGTTATTCCCCAATCAGAATAAACCCAAATAGATCTACTCCAAGACACATACTACTCAGAATGCCAAATGTCAGAGATAAAGAGAAAATTCTCAGAGCAGCAAGGGAGAAGCAAACCATCACATACAAGGAACATCAAGTAAGACAGCACAGATTTCTCTTCAGAAACCATGGAGGTGAGAAGACAGTAGTATGATACAATTAGGATACTGAAAGAGAAACACTGCCAGCTGAGAATTCTTTATCCAGCAAAATTGTCCTTCAAATATGAAGGTGAGTATAAAATATTCACAAACAAACAGAAACTAAGAGTTTGCAAAAAAGAATCCATCTTTGCAGGAAATATTAAAGGAAGTCTTACAATCTGAAAGATAAAGACAGGAGAGACAGACTTGGAGGAGAGTATAGAAGAAAGAAGAGCAGAAAGCATATCCAAAATTGTAAAAATACAAAAATAAGATATGAATATGAAAACCAAAGAATAAAATGGAGGAAGTAAATAGTACATTTACAGTAATATTATTGATTGTGAATGGATCAAATTCCCCAATCAAAAGATACAGGCTGGGGAAGCAGATATGGCTCAAGCATTTGGGCTCCCATCTACCATATAGGAGGTCCAGGGTTCAATGCCCAGGGCCTGCTGGTGAAGGCAAGCTGGTCCGTGTGGCAAATTCACCCACATGGAATGCTGGCCCATGCAGAGTACTACCTCGCGCAAGAGTGCTGTCCCATGCAGGAGTGCTGGCCCACGTGGAAAGCTGGTGCAGCAAGATGATGTAACAAAAAGAGACACAGAGGAGAGACAATAAAAGATGCAGCAGATTGGGTAGCAGAGATGGTGCAAGAGAATGATCACCTCTCTCCCACTCTGAAAGGTCCTAGGATTGGTTCCCAGAGATACCTAATGAGAATACAAGCAGACACAGAAGAACACATAGTGAATGGACACAGAGAGCAGACAATGGAGGGAAGGGAGAGAAACAAACAAATAAATAAATAAATCTTTAAAATAAAAAAGATACAGGCTGACAGAATAGATAAAAAACATAAGCCATCCCTATGCTGCCTACAAGACACTCATCTTAGACCCAGGGATAAAACCAATTGAAAGTGAAAAATTGGAAAAAGATACTCCACATGAATAGTAACCAGAAGAGAGGAGGGGTGGCTAAACTAATATCATAAAAAACAGACTTTAAATGCAAAATTTATCAGAGATACAGAAGGCCATTATATATTAATAAAAAGGGACACTCCACCAGGAAGATGTAACAGATGTAAATACCTACACACCTAACCAGGGTGTCCCAAAATACATGAGACAAACTCTGGGAAAATTGAAGGGAGAAATAGACATCACTACAATAATTGCTGGAGACTTCAGCACCCTGCTCACATCATTAGATAGAACAACTAGACAGAAGATCAACAAGGAAACAGAGAACTAGAACAATATTATAAATAAGTAAATAAGTTAGACCTAACAGACATATACAGAATACAGCATCCAAACTGAGTGGGTTATACATTCTTCTCAAGTGACCATGGGTCTTTCTCCAGAATAGACCACATGTTAGGGCACAATGCCACTCTCAATAAATATAAAAAGATTGAAATTATATAAACTACCATATCAGATCATAATAGAATGAAACTGAAAATCAATAATAGGAAAAAACTAAATCTACAAATGTGTGGAGGCTGAACAACACACTCTTAAATAATCAGTGGGTCAAGGAAGAAATTGCAAGTGAAATCAGTAAATATATTGAGACAAATGACAATGAGAACACAACATATCAAAACCTATGGGATAGAGTGAAGGCAGTCTTGAGAGGGAAATTTTTAGCCCCAAATGCCTATATTAAAAAAGAAGAATGAGCTAAATGCAAGGATTTAACTGAATAACTAGAGAAACCAGAAAAAGAACAGCAAACCAATCCCAAAGCAAGCAGAAGGAAAGAAATAATAAAGATAAGAGCAGAAATAAATGAAATTGAGAACAAAAAAACAATAGAGAAAATCAACTAAACCAAAAGCTGGTTCTTTGAGAACATCAAAAAAATTGACAAACCCCTAGCTAGACTAACAAAGAAAAAAAAGAAAGAAGATGCAAATAAACACAATCAGAAATAAAAGGGGGGAAGTTACAACTGACCCCTCAGAAAACCATAAGAATATATTATGAGAAACTGTGTGCTAACAAACTAGACAACCTAGATGAAATGGACAAATTCCTGGATATGTATAATCAACCTACACTGACACTACAAGAAATACAAGAACTTAACAAATGAATCACATTTAAGGAGATTGAATCCATTGTCAACAATCTCCCAGCAAAGAAAAGTCTAGGACCAGATGGCTTCACAGATGAATTCTACCAAGCATTTCAAAAAGAATTAACACCAATTCTGTTTAAATTCTTCCAAAAAACTGAAGAGTAGGGAACATATTTTATGAAGCCAACATCACCCTAATACCAAAGTCAGATAAAGATACTACAAGAAAAGAAAATTACAGATCAATCTCTCTAATGAACATAGAATGCAAGAATTCTCAACAAAATACCTGCAACTTGAATCTAACAGCATATCAAAAGACTTATACATCATGACTAAGTGAGATTTACTCCTGGTATGCAAGGCTGGTTCAACATAAGAAAATCAATCAACATAAACAAATTAAAGGTTAAAAAAACACATGATAATCTCAATCGATGTTTAAAAGGCATTCCACAAGCTGGCCATGCGCAGTGCTGATGCGCGCAAGGAGTGCCGTGCCACGCAAGGGTGTCCCCCGCGTGGGGGAGCCCCACGCGCAAGGAGTGCGCCCGTGAGGAAAAGCCACCCAGCGTGAAAAAGAAAGAGCAGCCTGCCCAGGAATGGCGCCGCCCACATTTCCCGAGCCGCTGACGACAACAGAAGCGGACAAAGAAACAAGACGCAGCAAATAGACACCAAGAACAGACAACCAGGGGAGGCGGGGGGAATTAAATAAATAAATAAATCTTTAAAAAAAAAAAAAAAAGGCATTCCACAAATTCAGCATCCTTTTTTGATAAACCCTGCAAAAGACAGAAATAGAAGGAAAATTCCTCAGTATGATAAAAGGCTTATATGAAAAACACAGCCAACGTCATACTCCATGGGGAAAGGTTGAAATCTTTCCCTCTAAGATCAGGAACAAGACAAGGATGCCCACTGTCACCATTGTTATTCAAAATTGCACTAGAAGTCATAATTAGTGCAATTAGGAAAAAAAAATTAAAGGCATCCAAATAGGAAAAGAGGATGTAAAACTCTTACTGTATGTGGATGACATGATCCAGTACTTAGAAAATCCTGAATATCCACAACAAAGCTACTTGAGCTAATAAATAAGTTCAGCAAAGTGACAGGATACAAGTTTAACATGCAAAAATCAGTAATGTTTTTGTACACTAGTACCTAACAATCTGAGGAGGAAATCAGGGGGGAAATTCCATTTTCAATAGAAACAAAAAGACTCAAATACTGGGAAGCAGACTTGGCCCAGTGGTTAGGGCGTCCATCTACCACATGGGAGGTCCACAGTTCAAACCCCAGGCCTGCTTGACCCGTGTGGAGCTGGCCTATGCGCAGTGCTGATGCACGTAAGGAGTGCCTTGCCACACAGGGGTGTCCCCCACGTAGGGGAGCCCCATGCGCAACGAGTGAGCCCTGTAAGGAGAGCCGCCCAGTGCGAAAAGAAGGTGCAGCCTGCCCAGGAATGGCACCACATACACGGAGAGCTGATACAACAAGATGACACAACAAAAAGAAACACAGATTCCTGTGCCACTGACAACAACAGAAGCAGACAAAGAACACACAACAAATAGACACAGAGAGCAGACAACTGGGACAGGAAAGGGGAGATAAATAAATAAATAAATAAATAAATTTTTTAAAAAAGACTCAAATACTTAGGAATAAATTTAACCAAAAGTACAGGACCTATATGCAGAAAACTACAAAGCAATGCTAAAAGAAATTTTAAAAGATCTAACAAATAGAAAGACAATCCATATTCATGGATTGAAAGAATAAATATCATGACGATGTCAATCTTACTGAAACTGATTTATAGATTCAATACAATACTAATCAAAATCCCAACAGCTTACTTTACAGAATTAGAAAAGGCAATTATCAATGCATTTGGAAGGAAAAGTGCACCTGAATAGCCAAAAGCATTCTAAAAAAGAAGAGCAAATGAGGGAGGAATTTCACTGCCTGACCTTGAAATATATTACAAAGCTATAGTGGTCAAAACAGCATGGTAATGTCATAAAGATAGACACATTGATTAGTGGAATAGAATTAAGAACCCAGAAATAAACCCTCACCTACATAGTCAACTGGTTTTTGACAAACCTACCAAGTTAATGTTAACAGGACAAAAGAGTTTCTTCAACAAATGGTGATGGGACAACTGGATATCTATAACCAAAAAAAATGAAAGAGGACCCCTATCTCATTCACTATACAAGAATTAACTCAAAATGAATCAAAGGCCTAAATATAAAGGCCAGGATAATAAAAACTATTAGAAGAAAATGTATGGAAACATCTTCAAGATCTTGTAGTTGGTGGTGGTTTCTTGGACCTCATACCCAAAGCACATACAACAAAAGAAAAAATAGATAAATGGGACCCCCTCAAAATTAAACACTTTTTCACCTCACAGGACTTAGTCAAAAGAGTGAAAAGGCAGCTGACTCAATGGAAGAAAATATTTGGAAATCACATATCCAATAAGGGTTTAATATTCAGGATATATAAAGAGATGTGACAACTCAACAATAAAAAGATAAATGACCCAACTAAAAAAAGGCAAAAGACTTAAATAGACATTTGTCTGAAGAGGAAATACAAATGGCAAAGAAACACATGAAGTAATGCTCAACATCACTAAAGATTAAGGAAATGCACATCAAAACTATAATGAGATATCATTTCACACCTATCAGAATAGCCACTATTAAAAAGGCAGAGAACTACAAGTGTTGGAGAGGATGTGGAGAGATAGGGACACTTATTCACTGTTGGTGGGAATGAAGAATGGTACAGCCACTGTGGAGGACTATTTGGCAGTACCTAAAGAAGTTGAATATAGACTTGCCACATGACCCTGCAATACCACTACTGGGTATTACCCAGAAGAACTGAGAGCAGTGGCATGAATAAACATCTGCACACCAATGTTCATAGCAACATTATTCATGATTGTTAAAAGTTGGAAACAACTCAGGTGTCCATCAACAGGTGAATGGATAAGAAATCTGTGGTCTATTCACACAATGGAATATTTTGCATCTGTAAGAAGAAATGAAGTCATAAAGCATATGACAACATGGATGAACCTGGAGAACATTATGTTGAGCCAAGCAAGCCAGACACCAAATGACAAATACTGTGTGATTGCATTACTATGAACCAAATATATTGTATGATTCAAAAAAAATTTTTATAGGTATACAGTACTTTTAATTGAGAAATGTATATTTTCATTCAACTCTGTTTTCTTTTTAGTTTTTAATTGTTTATATTTTCAATTATTAAATGTAGAAAATAAAGTTAAGAAAAAACAGAAAAAAGATTATTGTGAACCTCTTTCCTAATAGCACATACAAATCCTTCTCATTTTTTAAAAAAGATGTAATAATAGCATTCCACGATATGGATGGTCATAATTCATGCAATACATTCTTATGTCATTATACATGTAGATTTCCTCAATATGTTCACAAAGAATGCTGTAAAGAATACCTCTGTGTCCATATTTGAATATTTCTGAAGGTGTCTAGAAAAGTAATTGATAGGTCAAAGAGGATAAATATTTTAAAGTATATGTTTTAGTTTCCTGGACAACTCACACAAATATCATGCAATAAGATGGTTTAAACAATAGGAATTTAATAGCTCATGGTTTTGAGGTTAGGAAAAAGTTCTAATCAAGGCATCATCAAAGTGACACTTTCTCCCTAAAGACTGTGACGTTCTGAAGCTGGCCCTCGGCAATCCTTGTTCCTTAGCTTGTCACACAGAAGGCATATGGCAACCTCTTCTGGCCTCTCCCTTCTCTTCTGGATTCCATTGATTTCAGGCTCTCGCTGATCTCTCTGTGGCTTTCTCACTCTCTGCCTGAATTTCATTCTGCTCATAAAGGAGTCCAGTAATAGGATCAAGACCCACCCTGATTGGGCTGGGCCAGGCATTAACCGAAGAAACCTCATCAAAAGTTCCTACTTACAATGGTTCACACCCACAGGAATGGATTAAGTTTAAGAATATGTTTTTCTGGGGTACATACAGCTCCAAACCGCCATATTATATCTCAGATACATCTGAATTTCCCTCCCCAAATGTGTCAGTTTATATTAGCCTCAAAATACATGAGAGTGACCCTTTTCCCATACATTATGTATGAAGTCTAGTGGAGAAAGATGGAGAGGTAGATAAATGATTATGAAAATATTCTCCTATATTTTCTTATGGTACCATGGTCCTTATGATACCATAAGGACTCCAAGGACCTAAGGTGGGGCCAGAGTGACAGAATAGAAAATCCTTGGTTCCCAAAATGATTCCAAAATGACCAGAAATTCTTGCATTGACCTTTGAGGTTAGAGAGAAATAACCCCTTTATTCTATTAAACCACTAAAGTTTGGTGATCTGTTATTTTAGGTAATATAGAGATGCTGTATCACTAAAATCCAGTTAGGATTTTAATTGGGATCACATTTGATTTATAGATTAGCTTAAGAAGAACTGACACTTTAACAATAGTAAGTTTTCATATCTGGGAGAAATCACATCTTTCCTTTTATCCTAATCTTTTTTATATTCTACAATAAAAATTTGGTGTTTTCTTTATGTAGATTCGAACATTTCTTGTTAAGCTTATTCCATTATATTTTACACTTTTATTGTAGCAGCAATCCTTTTTCTGTTACATTTTCTATTTGCTTATTATAGATAAAACATTCATTTTTATAAGTTGGTTTTCTTTCACCTTACAGAATCTTATTATTAGGACCCATTATTTCATTTGTTTCATTTCTTGAATTATTTCTATCAAATAATGACAGTTTTGCCTCTTCCTTTCCAATATTGATAACTTAGTTCTTCTTATGTTATTACATTAGCTAGAATCTTGAAAATAATATTGAAAAATGAGTGATAGTATCCTTTACCTGTTCCTCCCTTTAAATAAAACTCTTTATTAGTTAATCATTAAATATATTTCATATTAATGCCTTTTATCAAGTTATGAAAATTACCTTCTATTGCTACCTTTAAAAAGTTAAAAATGTAAGAATTGGACTATAGTTAGTAGTAATATTTTGACAATGCTCTTTCATAATTTGTAACAAATATTTCACAACAATGCAAGGTATTGGTGGTGGGTGGTAAATGGGAGAACTGCATGATATTACACATGTTTGTTTTGTAAGTTTATAAATTTTATTGTATACTTACTGTTTATGTATGTTCATGTATAAATTATATACTTCAACAAAAGTTTTTTAAAATTAAAAAAAAAGTTGAGTTTTTTTCACCAGGGTGGATTTTAAATTTTATCCAAATGTCTTTCTTCTCTCTAATTAGTTTACATAGTTTATTTTCTTTCTTTCTTTTATATTGTTCACCATATTAAGATATTTTCTAAATATTAAAACACATTTGCATTTTTATGGAACCCCTCCTTGGTTATGCTATATATCCTTAATGTATAGCATAATTCAATTGTTAGTTAATTTGCACCTACATTGATATCAGAGATTGGTTAATAATTGTGTACATATGCCTGTACAATTTTTGTTAAGTTTTATCATCAGGAATAGTCTACCCTGTAGAACAAAGTTTGAAGATTCCATCTTTTTTTTTTTAAGGACCTATAAAGTTAAATATGAGCTCTTCCCTGACGATTTGAAAAACTCACTTGCAAAATCATCTAAGAAGAGTATCTTTTGGTGGAGAAAGCTCTTCTTTATTTTCCATTTTTTCTAAAGTTACTGAACTATCTAAATTTTCTACCTCTTTTTGAAGTTTTTACAACAGTTTTTACTTTCCCAGAAAAGTATACTTTCCATTTATATTTTCAAGCCTTTCCTTTTTAGAGAAAGCTATATGAATAATCTCTTTTCATTGTTCAAAGTTTCTTCCACTTCTATGACTATGACCTTTTCATATTTTTAACATTGCTTCTCTGAATCTTCTTTCTCCTTTCCTGATTTGATAGTACAAAGTTTGTCTATTTTATTGGTCTTTAAAAAAAAAAATCAGCTATCTGTCCTAAAGTTCAAAAAGTGTGAAAACACAGGAAAAATCATGTACTCATGATTCATTGTGTTAAATTTGGAGGTGCAGCACCTGGAAAAGTGTCTGGAGTTCAAAGAAACAGATACTGAACACCTTAATTGAAGTTTATCTTATGTGCATAATTTTATCCTGTGTGTCTAACTGTTTGGGCATTCTGTATATTAGAGTTTCTGGATTTATTTATTTGAATCTTCCAAGCGCTTATTTTTGGTTGCTTTACAAGCTAGTTTTGGAGAGTTATGTTTAAAAATTCTCCCCATTATTTAGTTTCTTCAAATTCAAAGACCAAAATGGACTCTGCAAATTAATTTTTTTTTATATTCCAGAAAGGAAAAGACTGTATTTGACCAAAGATTCACATTGCAAAAAAGTAACCACTGTTAATTAAAGATAACTTTGCATCAGTACAAATGCTCTGAAAATTAGCCAATGAGCAAGAGTCTTAATCTAGTAACTAGGCTTCTTTTTTTTTTATTTTTATTATTTTTATTATTTTATTTAATTCCCTCCCTTCCCCCGGTTGTCTGTTCTCTGTGTCTATTTGCTGCGTCTTGTTTCTTTGTCCGCTTCTGTTGTCGTCAGCGGCATGGGAAGTGTGGGCGGCTCCATTCCTGGGCAGGCTGCACTTTCTTTCGCGCTGGGCGGCTCTCCTTACGGGGAGCACTCCTTGCGCGTGGGGCTCCCCGACGCGGGGGACACCCCTGCGTGGGGGAGGCACTCCTTGCGCGCATCAGCACTGCACATGGCCAGGTCCACACGGGTCAAGGAGGCCCGGGGCTTGAACCGCGGACCTCCCATGTGGTAGACTGGAAGTCCTAACCACTGGGCCAAGTCCGTTTCCCTCCACTGGGCCAAGTCCGTTTCCCTATGCTTCCGAAAGCAATTCAACAGATCAGTGACAATTCCACTCTTCTACACAACAGCCAGTTAGTAAGTGCCTCATTCCAGTGACCAAGTTTCTGAAAATCAGCCGGTCAACAGCAGCCTTCCACCAAATGACCACAGAAAAATAGGCAGTCCCAAAGTTCTCCTGCTTCTGAAATCCACCAGTCTGTGAACACCAGGCTTCCCAAAACCTATGTAAGGTCAAATTTAGCTTTATTGGGGGAGACTTTATTTATGCCTGTCTAGCAAAATTCTCCTTTGAAGGAAAACCAGAAGGTCCCCTTTTTTTTGCATTAGCTCTGAAGGCCAATGTATTATTAGTTCACAAATTCACAACCCTTTCAACAGTTCAACCCATAGTTACATGAGGCACTTGAGGCACATGTAAGATTATCAAGTTCAATATTTTCAATTCTTACAATGGTTCCTATTACCTTTTTTTAATTCATCTTGTGCATGTTGGTGCAAACCCAAGTGTAAGTTTGTGATGAATTTCTGATCAAATATCCTTTTGAAACAGTCTGTAATTGTTCACTCAATAAGACAAATACTGGAAAGGCAGATAGAAACCAGTATATATGAACAACTAAACATAGAAATTTATCATTTCCTCAACTATTACCAAGGAAAGTGATAAAATAACAATTTTTTATTTGAAGAGATAAAGAAGATATAATAATTGCAGCATGAATATTCAATAGTGAGCTTCCATAATGTATGTCAGTGTCAGTCAGCTCAAACGACTGAGCTGAGGTACCCCATTACTTAAAGGAAATTGTTGAATTGTGTTAAAGAAATAATCAATGAAATACTTATCCCTTTAAGTGTCAAGGCTCTTCTTAAAAAGGACAGCATTACTTATTGACAGGAAAAAGAAATTCTACCTTGAAGAGGATAATTATTACAGTACTCAATATGACTATCTTTTGAAATGGATTTCATCCCTTGAAGAACTCTTCTTTTTCATGGCTGTTACTAAATACCCTTCCTCATGGGAACCAGTGGAATCATCATTGTGTAGTATCTGAGGGGAAAAAAAGGAAATAAAAGTGATGGCAATGCATTTTTTGTCAGTGGACAATGTTTTAAAACGTCATTGATCAAGAGATCACAAAGTAATCTTGAAGAATGGAAAAGCAGTTATACTGTGAATTATGGTATTATGTGCTCCAACATATCAAATTTGAAGAGCAATTCTCAGAGTTTTTAACTTTATGCCAGTACATGTTCAGGATACCCACTTATAATGCTAATGTGGAATGTACTTTTTAATTAATGAAAGTTCAATGGACAACAGAATGAAATAAGTTGGATGTCACCACAGGAGAAGCTATGCTATGAAATAGAATTTTATAAACCTAACTACAAGGAATTTTATATGCAAATTCTGCAAAACAAAGAACTCTTAGGGAGAACCAAGGCATCAAGGAAGTATAAAGAAAGAGGTATATAATTTAGATATTAATAATGTATTTCAGATAAAGAATAAATAAGTTTTTAGTGTATGTTCCATGCAATATTTATCTTCTATCTGCATGTACATATGCATAAGCAATTTGAAATAATTAAAATTTAATTGGGTGTCCTTTATTTTTATTTGTGAAATCTGGCAAACCTAAGGGAGGGACAATTATTTTTTTAATTTCCTAGAACTTAGATTGCTTCTTTTAAAAATAGCAACCTATTCTTATTTTATGGAAATAATAAATCCATTTGGGTCTCTCTGCTTCCTTTCTTTTTCCTCACAGGAACTATCTTTTGTTTCTATAGTGTTGTGTCACTCATGCTATTGGTTTTCCTCAAATGTTTGGGGATTCTCTTATCTATTCACATTTATGAATTCAGGCTTCAATTGATCCATTTAGGTAGCCGGAGCATTTAAGCTTATGAAACAACTTGTTTTCTTGATAATCACTAGGATGTCTCAGTAGAGGAGAAAGATTGTGTGGCCAAGTGGGCTTTCTTATAGGGGGCATGTATAGCTTGCTTTCTGTGAACAGGTGCTCTCTCTCCCTTATGGCCAGGGAACCAAGGTCCTGGTTTGCCTGGACCTGTCCCAAATGGCACCATTGTCCTGACATAATTACTAATAGTGCTCATTCACACTCAAGAATATTCCCGTTTAGGTAATAAATTGCGTGTTCATCCTTCTTATGACAGATGGAAGTTAGTTGGGATGCAGTCTCATTTTTTTCTGTAAGCCCCAGCACTCACCTTGGGATCCCCTGACAGCAGATATTTCAGTTAATTTAGGGAGCAGAACTCATGGCTTTAACCTGGAGGGCAAGTGTTGCTACAAGCACCTGAAGAAGGAAAAACTGATACAATTATTCCATGGAACTATAATTAATGACTCAACTAAGTGCCCCATCTCTGCCCCTATTAGTTAGGATCTTGGGTTTCTTTTCCAGGGGTCATCAGAGCTGTTATATTTCATCTAAATCTGATTGTAGGGTTCTCATCCCTGGTGGATGTCCATCATCCATGACCCACCTCATCTGTTTTAACATTCAAGAATAAGCCTATAATAGGACCTATAATATCATACCAAAGTATTATCACATAACAGCAAAATAACAATAATTCTAGGTGATATGTGAAAATGTATTACATGAGGTACTATTCAAAGTACTTCACTTGTATTAATCCCCACAGCAAAACTATGAGGTAGGTACTATTGTCTCCATTTTCTGGATATGAAAACTGAGATATAGATAGGGTAAGTAACATCCTAAGACCCAAAGACCCAAAGAAAGTAAGTAACTGACCAAGAGTCCAGCAACTGGATTTCATGGCTTATGTTCTTTCTTACCACCTAAATCCTTCATGTCAGACAACAGCCTTCTTCCTGAATTTCTAGAGCTGCTTTGGATTTAGTATTTCTATATTTCTTCTGTCTTTTCAGTAATATTTTTGCGAGGAAAGGGAGATTAACTCATGAGCTCAATTAACTATTTTGAACCTGAAGCCTATCAAACTGTTCCATTCAAACTCGGGTGTTCTGCCCTAAAGAAGGGCTTCTGATCTAAGTGATTATTTGTTGTCATGTCACGTCTGACAAAACTTTCTATTAGCCAGGGCTTGTTAATATGCACAAACATTCACACACTATTTCCCACTGATTTAACAATCTAGAAAGCAGGATGAAGATACAACATGAAAGTGGGGAAGTTGCCATGGAGATTTCTACACAGCCTCTGCACCCTGGGCACATGATGGACCACCTCACAGTCATAGTAGGGGGTCCCTGTATAGCATAAAACCCCAAATCATATTATGCAAAATCAGAAAGGGTCAGTGACAAACTAGCCCATTCCCATCATTATGCAAATAAGAAAACTAATTCCCAAAGCGATCAAGTGACTTACCCATCATCTCACAGATAATTAGTGTAATTAGTGACAGGCCAGAACTACCACCCTGATGTGTCCTAATTAACCCTGAGTTCTTTTAATTCTGTCTCACTACCCCTTTCTTGGTTGCTTTGGGAACAGAAAGGGAAAATCATTGACTTCATGTTATTGCATGCCTAGAAATGACTTTTATATGTAGGTTTGAGCTAAATGCTTTGGACCTGTACTTTTGTATGAGAAAAAAAAGCTACTATCTCAAATTTGAGGGAAACCTTTAAAAATTGTTTCCACATCTGTCATAGCGCTCTACATTATTTTTGAGGTTTCTATGACATGCATGCTAGTACAGTATACCATGCTTCTTTTTACCCCCCAGAATAGCATTGACTCATATTTATTCAAATATGTTAATATTTTCATTTCAACTGATTCACTTGGCAAGAACAACAAGTTTTCAGGCCAATGCCTTGGATGACACATATCACCCCCTGTTGGATTAAAAAAAGAATATTATCGTACTTTGAAAAATGAAAGCTTTTCTTTTTCTTGTACTTCCTAAGAGCAGTTGCCTTTCTGGGTTACACATGCGTTACAGAAATTGCAGCATTAGAAAGATTAAAGGCGGGGGCACAGGATCTCTCAGAAAATACCAGCGACGCTGCAGAGGCCAGCGATCATCCTACTTTGGCAGCGCAAGCTGCCTCAGGAGCTATTCTGTAGCTGGAATTAGAGCTCCATTTCCCAAAAACAGGCGAGGAAGAAATGTTGAGCGCTGATTTCATCTACTGATTAGTAAATTCGGCTGGCTAAAGTATAAACTTAAGAAGAGCTAAAGTTTGAACCTCTCCGAGCAGGAAAGAGGCCCCAACTTTGACTCCACATCCAGCATAAGGGGAAACCGGGCTGACTGAAGATCACAGTGACAGCAAAGACCGGTTTCTTTCACCCAGGTTGGCTTACAGACCTAGCCTAGGCTTCAGTCCCACCTCTAGCAGGGAGGAAACTGGCGAGCCCTGCACCAGCCTCTCTGGATAATTTCAGGTATATTTGACTGGCACAGATTGAATAGTCAGATGTCTACTGGGGCAACTGCATCATCTCAGACCTGCATGATACAGATTGCTGCCCATACCTGCAACTCCACCCCCACCCCAGGTAGGAGAAAAAAGGATGTGACACTCATCAGTCTGTCTGAGTAACTACAGTCTAGGCCTGCATGACTTGGATTATTCCACACAGCTGTGGCACTGTCCCTACCCCTGGCAAAGGAGAAAGTTGGGTCAAGCTTCATCACTCCTTGGGGCAATGAGGGCAGCTTGAGTCTCCACAGCTTAGAATACCAACCACATTCTTGGCTCCTACTGCACAACCAGCGGGGAGAAAGGGCAGGAAGCCCTAAACTAAAGAGAAAACTGCACCCAGAATAAATACTCTAGTAAGCCAGATGCCATGACACCAACAAAAAATTACAATCCACATCAAGAAACAGGAAGATACGGCCCAGTTAAAGGAACAGGGTAAGTCTCCAGATGTTATAAAGGAGTTTAGACAATTAATCATAGATGTTCAAACAAATCTTAATAAATTCAATGAGATGGCTAAAGAGATTAAGGATATTAAGAAGACAATGGATGAGCACAAAGAAGAATTGAAAGCACACATAGAAATATAGCAGATCTTATGGGAATGAAAGGTGCAATATTTGAAATTAAAAATACACTGGAATCATATAATAGCAGATTTGAGGAGGCTGAAGACAGGATTGGTGAGCTTGAAGAAATGGTCTCTGAAAGCAATCATACAGAAGAACAGATGAAGAAAATAATGGAAAAATTGAACAAGGTCTCAGAAATCTAAACAACAGCAAGAGACATGGAAACATACATGTCATGGGTGTCCCAGAGGAGAAGCGAAGGGAAAAGGGGCAGAAGGAATATTTGAAGAAATAATGGTAGAAAATTTCCCAACCCTATTGGAGGACATATATATTCATGTCCAAGAAGCACAATGTGTTCCCATCCAAAGAGAGCTGAATAGACCAACTCTGAGACACATACTAATCAGAATGTCAAATGCCAGAGACAGAGAGAATCCTGAGAGCAGCAAGAGAAAAGCAATGCATAACATACAAGGGATACCCAATAGATTAAGTGCTGATTTCTCATCAAAATCCATGGAAGCAAGAAGACAGTGGTATGACATATTTAAGATGCTTCAAGAGAAAAAATTCCAGCCAAGAATCTTATATCCAGCAAGATTGCCTTTCAAAAATGAGAATGAGTTTAGAATAGTCACAGATAAACAGAAACCGAGTGAGTTTGTAACCAAAAGATCAGCTTTGCAGGAAATACTAAAAGGTATGCTACAATCTGAAAAGAAGAGACAGGAGAGAGAGGCCTGGAAGAGAGTCTAGAGATGAAGATTATATAAATAAAACTAACAGACAGTGTCAAAAGAGTGGTGAAGATAAAAAATGACAGATAAAATCCAAATATTCAGGAATAAACTTAACCAACGAAGTAAAGCACTTGTATTCAGAAAACTGTAACTCATTATTCAAAGAAATAAAAAAAGACCTATATTGTTGGAAGAACATTTCATGCTCACAGACTGGAAGACTAAATAGCAAGATATCGATTCTACCCAAACTAATACACAGATTCAATTCAATCCCAATAAAAATTCCACCAGCATTCTTTAAATAAATAGAAAACACAATTATCAAATTTATTTGGAAGGGTAAGTGGTCCTGAATAGGCAGAAACATCTTTAAAAGGAAAAACAAAGTTGGAGGACTCTCATTTCTGGACTCTAAATCATATTACTTAGCCACAGTGGAAAAACAGCATGGTACTGGCATAAAGACCGACACATAGACCAATCGAACCAAACTGATGGTTCAGAAAAAGACTCTCACGTATATAGTCAAATGGTTTTTGACTAGCCTGTCAAACCCACCTGGCTTGGGTGGAACAGTCCATTCAACAGATGGTCCTGAGGAACTAGAGATCCATAGCCAAAAGAAGGAAAGAGGACCTCACACCTTATACAATAATTAACTCAAAATGGATCCAAAACCTAAATATAAAAGCAAGAACCATAAAGCTTCTAGAAGAAAATGTAGGAAAGTATCTTCAAGATCTGGTGGTAGATGGTGGATTCTTAAAGGAGAGATGACTGGATAGACTACTGATGCTAAATGTACATAGAAGTTTTAATTAGCTTTACTGTAAAAGTGTACAAATGTATAGAGTTGATGGTAACACATTATAGTGAGTAACAGCTAGTTTATAAATGGGAATGTGACTAAAAATGCTGGTCTAGGGATGTAAATGCCAACTGACAGAAAGCTAGAGAATAATCTAGGGAATGAATAGCACAGTAAACCCAGAGGTGGATGAGAATTGTGGTTGATGACACAGATGCAAGAATGTCTTTGGTAAGCTAAAGCAGATGTACATCACTATTGCAGAGTGGTAAGAATGTGAAGAAGCATGGGAAAAATACAATTGGAGTGACCCATGAACTGTGATTAATAGGAATAATGTACAATTCATGCTTTTATGCCAAAGATGTACTGTTTTGATAATGCGGGAGTATGGAAAAAGTATGCCAAATGTATGCTATGGACCAGGTAATAATCTGATGATATTATCTCATAATCTGTAGCAAATGTTCCACCATGGTATGATTTGTGGATAGAGGGGTGTTGTTTGAGAATTCTACAAATGTGCATGATAGTTTTGTAAGTTTACAACTTCTGTCATAAAAATACATTTAAAAAATAATAATAGGGTGGGTTGGGGGGAAAACAGACCAAATATAAGATAAAGACTATAGTTAATAGTAAGATTTTGATGATATTCTTTCATAATTTCTAACAAATGTCTTACAACCATGCAAGGGATTGGTGGTGGGTTGATGTATGGCACTCCTGTATGTTATGCATGTTTGCTTTGTAAGTTTACAACTTTTACTATACATTTATTATTTATGTATGTTCATGTATAAATGATATAAAAATAATAATAGGTGGGTTGGGAAAAATATTTTGGTTAGCAGTAATATTTTGAGAATGCTCTTTAATCATTAGTTAAAAATGTTTCACAACAATGCAAGGTACTGGTTGTAGGGTGAAGTATGACAGCCCTGTATGATGTTATGTATGTTTGTTTTATAAATTCACAACTATTACTATACATTTATTTTTTATGTATGTTTATGTATGAGTGATATACTTCAATAAATTTTAAAAATAAATAAATAAATAAAAAGGGGGGACAGGAGGTAGGGAAAAGGGGAGATTAAGAGGTATTTCACATTTTGTCAGAGATTAATGTTTCATATTTGGAAAGAAAGAAAAATGGCCTTGTCCAGGACCAAAAGGAGATATTGTAGTAGGTAGGGAGAAAGTTAAAAAATAAAATAAGCTAAATTTTTTTTTATCTTGTCATAAGGGATAAATACCTACTGATACTTAATCTCTGTTTAGAAACAGAAACTAAGTTTTAAAAGTTTGTTGCTCGCAAGCCATAAATTAAGATAAAAAGCAATAATTCTTGTTAAAGTATACCTCTATCTTCTCTCCTTGGATTTTATCAGCTAAGAATGTAACAGCTGGAAAACCCACTACCACTATCTCCAGTTCTAGCAGGTTCCAGGAGATGCTGGTTGCTCATAATTCCTTGAGCAGATGCACTTCCTTGGAATCAGTAACCCCGTCCTCCCTTCCTTCCTAATTACCTGGTCTACCCTTCCTGTTAATACTAGCTAAAGCAGCTGCTTCCCTTGTTTTACTTTCTTGTTAGAACTTTTAACTATCCAAAATTGTCTTATCCATTTACTTAGGTGTTGTAGCAGTTTGATATTATTGATGAATTCCAAAAAGAAATATAGGATTATGTTTCCCTCTGGGCATATTAGATTATATTGGATTCAGACATTTGCTTGATTAAGTAATCATGTAAACCTCTTGTGCCAGTAGGGCATTGAGTTATGGGTGGGGACTCACAGATAAAAGGCATGGCAAAGGACAGAGTTGGGGACTTTGAATGTTGGAGTTTTGATGTTGGAGTTTGATGCTAACGCCTGAAACCAGAGCCCTGGGAAGCAAGCAACCCTGAACCCAGACAGAAGCAAGCCCCAGGGAGGGAGGAACCCAGGAAGCCTGAACCCTTGCTGACATCGGCCGCCATCTTGCTCCAACATGTGAAAATAGACTTTGGTGAGGGAAGTAACTTATGCTTTATGGCCTGGTATCTGTAAGCTACTAAGCCAACCAATTTCTGGTATTTTGCATCAGCACCCCTTTGGCTGACTAATACAGGTGTTGTACACATTGTCTGTCTCCTTTCTTTAGAGAGAATTTTGTCTATCTGTTTTATTCAACATGAAACTCGAGTTTCGAGAAAAGTACTTAGAAAATACTTTATAAATATCTGTTGAATGAATAATTCTATTTGGTTCCCTTAAAGCATTACCTCTCACAGCTCCACAGCTGAACTTAGTAAAAAAGTAGTTTATACCCACTAGCTGGATTTCACCATGTCCCATGCTCCCTCGACCTGGACACTCTGACATGTATGCTTAGCACTTCACCAAAACAGTGATCACCAAGGTCACCATCCCACAATATCGTTAGATTAAAAAAAAATAAATAAAGAAAAAGTCTAATGCCAAGTGTTGGTGAGAAAACTGGAACCTGCACTCCACTGGAGTGAAAACAGTGGTATAACCATTTTAGAAAAGAATTGACAATAGCCAGCTGATGAAAATATAAATTGCCAATAGCCTATTGCTTAGAGAAACTCTCCCACAGGGACACAAAAATGTCACAGCATTGAAATGTTTTGGAAATCACCTAACTGTCCATTGTGGTAGAGACTTCTAGTTTTCCCCCAAAATTCGCCTTTGCCTTCCTCCTCAGTAATAGAACAACTGCATTGTAGGCCTGGGGTCACCTAGAATAAAGAGTCCTTTCCCAGTCTCCCTTACTGCGGTGGCCATGTGATTAAATTCTAGCTTGTGATATGTAAACAAAATTGGGGAATGAAATTTCCCTTTCTTCCCTCTGTTGTAGAAATGGAGATATATTTACTAGAGCAGGGGAGGCCCCCTTGAGTTTTGATGTGGCCTGTCTGTAAAGGCCCTGCACAGTGGAGGAAGCCTGAGTCCCTGAACCTGTGGTACTCTATGCCATCCCTGGACAGCTACCAGTGGATTCTACACAAGAGAGAGGAAGAAACTAAACTTGTTTAGGATTCTTGGGGTTGGGGTTTTTAAATTTTGTGTTGTTTTGTTTTGTTTTTTGTTTTGTTTTGTTTTGCTTTGTTTAGGGGGGTCAACTTTAGCCAAACTTAATCCAAACTAATTAATCAAAACAATGTACTCATGAAGTGGACCCCAGTATAGCAGTAAATAAACAAATAAGCAAATGAGAAATCTATCGACATGGTTAAATCTCAGAAACATATATTGCAGAACAATACATACAAAAGGATGCATTTGTTTAAAACTAAAAATGGAAAACAATATATATTCTTCATAGGTTTGCATATATTTAATATAAAATACAAAACATATGTGGAAGTGATTCATACAACTTCAAGATAGAAGATCTTTAGAGCAGGCAATTTTTAAATTCTTCATTGATCCATCACCTGCATTGTTGATTACCTTATCAGCCAAGGCCATCAAAGTCAAATCAGTTAAGAGCAACTCATGTTGTCCTGTCCAGAGTTTTCAGGACTGATCTCCAACACCCCCCTTTCCCCCAAAACCATTGCCACTGAAATAAAGCCCTGCTCTTCAGGACTTAGGTCACTTCTGCATAACTAGGAGTGAGACATGCTGCTTCTAGGACCCAAATTTTTGAAAACTAAGCTAAGGAGAATATCCTGCCAAGTCTCTCTAAAACTGTAGCAGGAGAATATAAGAAAGAGTTTTGGCTAAGTGGCTGCTATGGATTAGTCACCATTCATTTATATTCATATTTATTCAATCACTCTTTCCCATCTCTCTGCTTAGTTAGGGTTATGAATATTGACCTTGCAAATTAATGAGAATGAAACAAGAGGTAATTATATTATTTTTTATATGCGGAGGAAACCTGAGCTTAAAATGAAGGGGAAAATCAAGAATTTAACTATTTTCAACTTTCTAATGATTAGAACAGTAACCACCATTTATCAAGCACTTACTATGTTCCTGATATATTTATGTATATATATATATATATATATATAGTCACTTATTTAAAATAATTGTCCCTATAACCCTAAGTGGTAGGAATTATGACTCAAATATAATAAACTTAAAAACTGAGAATTACGAATAACTAGTGGTCACATAGGTAGGCAAGGGTAGAAACTGGATTCTATTTAAAGAGAATATGATGTTAATATAGAATCCAAAGTCTATATTTTTTAATACTGTACTAAACATTTTTTACCACTAATAATATCTACTTTCATGGATCAATTTCATGCACAGATAAACCCATCAGTTATTATATTAAGCAATTAAAAACCATGAAGTGAGGATTGTGGGAAGATGACTGAGTAGAAAACTCCAGTAATCTGTCCCTCCACTGGAACAATTGTTGAACCGCCAGGAATTGTCTGAATCAACTATTTTGAAACTCTGGAGTGTAGTATAACACTGTGCAGCATCCAGGGAAGAGGGGGAGGAAGAGGCTGATAAATTGCAGTAAATATAGGTAGATCTCCCTCTCCATGCTGCCGCTACCATTCCTCAATCTTCCAGCCTCACAGCAGACAGTAGTGGGGTCCTCAGCTCCAGTTCCTGGTACATTTCCCTGGCTGCAGGGTGGGATATAAAGAACTAGTTCCCAAAAATGTGGGAGTGTAAAGTCTGATCACTGATCACCTTTTCTGATCAGCTACTTCAGATCCCTGCTGCCCAGCTCTAAGGACAGTCATTGTCCCAACTCACCTTGGGCAAAATTGGCAGAGGAGTCTTCAAAAACAGTATCTTTCCTCAAAACTATGAAAAACAGTAAAAGGGCTGCATTTACTGGGTGTCTTTGTTTGCCACAGGGCTGCCGAGGCGAAGTACCAGAAATGGGCTGGCTTTTACAATGGGAATTGTATTTAGGGTAAAAGCTTACAGTTCCCAGGCCATGAACTATCCAAATCAAGGTATCAGCAGAGATGATTTCTCACCAAAGTCAGCTTCTGGTGAGGTTGGGGTGCTACCAAAGCGGGATGGCCTCCGATCTCTGCTGGGGCCCCTGCCTTCCCCTCTAGAATCCACCATCTCCCAGAACTCAGCTGTGGGTAAGCAGGGATAGGGCTCATCTCTTCAGCCTTGAGCTGATCCATAGTCCCAGGCTCTTGGGAGCTTCGTGCTTAAGCTTTGGCTACTAGCAATCCTCGAGTCCTTTCTCACATGGGAGGAACAAAAATGGCAGTGCTCCCTTTTTCTGTCTCTCTCTTTCTCTCTGTGCCTCTATTTATATAAGACCCAGCAAGTGTGGGGACTCAACCTGACCAAGGATATCTCTCTTAGGACTTGCTCCACCCCAGAATTTGTCTTCCAGGGAAAAGCAGCTTGGGACAGCTAAAGAAGGGTAAGAAATAAGTAAGCTAAATAGCTTGGGGTAAAGACTTCCCTTCTTTAAGTCCAACAGTAAGGGTATCTGGGAGAGGGAGATGCTTCCTAGGGAGTAGAATGAGTGTTCAAATTCCTGTAAAGAGGGAACTCCTAAAGCCACTCGCAAGCACAAGCCCAGGATAGGACACAGGCTCAGAAAAGATGGGGAAAACCCTGAACTTGACATTTGCCTTGGGCTGACCTTCTTGTTAGGAGGGAGGAATTCTGAAGGAGAGCGCTGGCCAACGGAACGCCAATTTGAAAAGACGGCAAAAGTGTTTGGATTTGTTAGATCAGGCTGTGGACATACCATATGAAGCTTTAAAAAATGATCCTCAGTATGTTCAAGGAGATGATGGAAAACACAGAGAAAGAACTAAAGGATATCAGTAAAACACTGAATAACAATATGAGAGTCTTAATAAAGAAATAGAAATTTATAAAAGAGACCAAACAGAGCTACTGGAGTTGGAGATGACAGTAAATATAATACAAAATTTCTTAGAGGGCTGCAACAGAAGATTGGACTGGGCAGAAGAAAGACTCCATGAACTTGAAGAAAAGACACTGAAATGATTCAGCCTGAGTAGTAGAAGTAAAAAAGAATGAGAAAAGGGGAAGAGACCTGTGGGATACCATAAAGCCTACCAATATTCACATGACTGGAGTCCAGAATGAGAAGAAAGAATGAAAGGGGCAGAAGGAATATTCAAAGAAATAATGACAGAAAACTTCCCCAAACTTAGCAAAATGCATGAATACACATATCTAAGAAACTCACTGAAAACAAAACAGGATAAACTTGAAGGGAAATATGCTTAGACATAAAGTAGTCAAAATGCCAATGCTAAGTACAAGGAGAAATTTGAGATCTGCCAAAGAAAAGCAACATGTTATGTACAAGGGAGACCCAATTAGATTAAAAGCCAATTTCTGATTAGAAACCATGGAGGCAAGAAAGCAGTGGGATGAAAGACTTAACATGCTGAGAGAAAACGAATGCCAATGAAGAATTTTATATCCAGT
The DNA here is from genome assembly GCF_030445035.2 of Dasypus novemcinctus. Classification (NCBI taxonomy): domain Eukaryota; kingdom Metazoa; phylum Chordata; class Mammalia; order Cingulata; family Dasypodidae; genus Dasypus; species Dasypus novemcinctus. Next base: position 80,497,627 of record NC_080684.1, on the reverse strand, counting down.
GACCCTTTCTTTTTGAAAATAAAGGAGAGATTAAGACAGTCCCAGATAAGCAAAAGTCAAGGGAGTTTGTCACCACCAGAATTGCCCAACAAGCAATGCTAATGGGATTTCTTCAGAGTGAAAGGAAAAGATACTAGATAGTGGATAAAAGCAACATAAAGAAATAAAGAAATCCAGTAAAGGGAGCCATATGGATAATCATAAGTGCTAGTACTATTGTATTGTATTGTATTGTATTTTAGGTATGTAACTCTACTTCTCACTTCCTACAGATGCTAAAATGCAAATGAATAAAAGAAAAGATATATCTATGGTTTTGGATGTACATTGTACAGAGATATAATCTGTAACAAGTACAAAAAAAGGCAAGGGGACAAAGCAATATAGGACCAGTGTACATATCTGCTGTTGAAGTTAAGCTTGCATCAAATTGAATACGATTGTTATATATTTAAGATGCTAAATTTTAGCCCATGGTAACCACAAAGAAAGTATATGAAAAATATATCCATAAAGAAATGAGAAGGGACCCAATATGGTGTTATACAAAAAAAATCAAATAAATATGAAAGTAAGCATTAACAGAAGAACTGAGGAACAAAAAAGGTGTAAGATTTACAAAAACTAGATAGCAAACTGGCAGAAGAAAAGTCCTGCATTATCAGTGGTTACTTTAAATGAAAATGGATTAAATTGTCTAGTCTAAAGGCAGAGACTGGAAGATTGGATAAAATAATATCTTCCAACTATATGCAATTTAAAAGAGACTCCCTTAAGTTCAAAGACACACATAGATAAAAAGAAAAAGGATGGGAAAAAATGCATACCATGTAAGTAGTAACCAAAAGAGAGCTGGGGTAGCTAAATAAAATCAATAAAATAGACATTCAGTCAAAAGCTGTTACAGGAACAAAGAACATTATTATATATTGTTTTAGCCTGTTGAAGAAGGCTGCTGATAAAAAATACCAGAAATGGGATGCCTTTTTTTTTTTTTTTTTGCTTTGTTTTTGGGTTTGCTTTTATAATGGGAATTTATTTGGGGTAAAATCTTATAGTTCTGAGGCTGTGAAAATGTCCAAATCAAGGCATCATCAGAGATGCTGTCTTACCAAAGATCACCTGCTGGATCCTGGATTCCTGCCATGTGGCAAGGCAGTCTGCCAGTCTCTCTCTCTCCCTTATCTTCCAGGCTCACTTTCTCTGTGAGCTTTGAGCTGCTCCACTGGCCTAGCTGATAGGGGGCCTCATTGCATCAGCTTCTCCACTAATTCTAGCCTCCTGCCTCTCTCTCAGCCTCTTGGGGTTTCTCTGTCTTTCTGCAGCTTTAGGCAATCCTGGAGTCCTCTCTCACATGGAAGGGTAAAATGTCAGCTGTCTTTCTCTGTGTGTTTCTGCTTTTGTTCTCTGCCTATTTAAACTCCAGCAAGAGGACCAAGAACCAAACTGGGTCACACCTAACTGAATACGCCAGTCAAAGGCCCTAAAATGATCTAATCAAAAGGTCCCTTGGGAGCAGATATGGCTCAAGCAGTTAAGTGCCCACCTTCCACATGGGAGGTCCCAGGTTAGGTTCCTGGTGCCTCCTAAAGAAAACAAACAAACAATGAGTAGAGAACAAGCAAAAACAATGAGCAGACAATGAGCAAAAACAAATGAGCAGGGAGTAAATGTGACTCGAGCAGTTGAGCACCTGCCTCCCACATGGGAGGTCCTGGGTTGGTTTCTTGGTGCCTCCTAAAGAAAAAACAAACAGACAATGAGCAAAAACAACAAGCAGACATGAGCAAACAACAAGCAAACAGATGAGGGAGTCAAAAAATAAAAATAAAATTTAAAAAAAGTTCCCTGAACTGAATCTAATGTGATCAAAGGCTCCCACATTCACAGAAATGGATTAGTTCCAAGAACCTGATTGTTTCTGGAATTCACAAAAGCTTTAAACTGTCACATAAACTGATAAAGGGGTCAATTCAACAAGAAGATATAATGGGTATAAATATATATGCAGGAGAGCAGATGTAAGTCAAGTGGTTGAGCACCTGCTTCCCATGTACAAGGTTCCAGGTTCAATCTCTGGTACCTCCTAAAAACAAAAAAACAAACAAACAAACAGAATGAAAACACCAACTCTCATTGGGGAGCCGATGCAGCTACTTCCCATGTACAATGTCCTGGGTTCAATCCCTGGTACCTCCAAAAATATATATTATATATATATTATATGTATATATATACATTATATATATGCACCTAACAGCAGAGCCCCAAATTATATGAAGCAAATATTGACAGATTAGAAGGGAGAAATAGATGGTTCTACATTAATGGTAAGAGACTTCAATATACCACTTTCTATACTGGATAGAACATCTAGACAGAAGAGCAATAAGGAAATGGAAGACTTGAACAATACTCTAAACCAACTAGACCTAAGAGACATCTATAGAACATTTCACCCAACAGCAGCAGAATGCACATTCTTCTCTAATGTGCATGGAACATTTTCCAGGATAGACCATATATTCGGTCACAAAACAAATATCAATATTTTTAAAAATAATGAGTTCATATCATGTATCTTCTGACCATAATGGAATGACATTAGAAAACAGTAACAGGGAGAAAGAAAGAAAAATTTGGCCCAAGTCACAGTTTAAACCAGTACCACCCCACGTATCCACCAACTACCTTTATCTGATTTTGGACGGAAGGAAAAGAGAGGGCAAGTAAGTAGTTGGCTGGGTGGGTGCCAGGAGCATTCTGCCTCTGTTTGGGAGAGTGCCTGCTCAAATCACTAGAAGAGCTGGAGCTCTGATTTCTACTTCCTTTTTCCTTCAAGCCCATGATCTGAGGAGGCAGAAAGGGCTATTTTGATAATACAAAGAGAGGCTGCTGTGACAAGAGCCAGAAGCTTCATCTGATTCACTTTCCAGCCTCATCTCCTTCCCCCACAATATCCCCATCAAGGCACGCAAAGCTCTAGTGACAAGAAACCCCTGGGAGGATCTCATCTTCAAGCCAAAATCAAGCACCCTGTGGTCCTCACCCACTGGTCTCAGTTATTACCCCTGGAGCCTCTCCAAAGAAGGCAAATCTCTCCTGCTCAGAATCACCTTTCACGTATCTGAAAAGCCCTGATACTAATTTTAATTTTTAAAAAAAGACAACAGAAGAAAAATAATAACAATTTTAATAGCAAACACACATAGAGCACTATGTGCCAGGCACTATTCAATAGGCTTCACTTGTATTAGTTCATTTAACTTTAACAACAACACTAAGTACTATTAACGTTAGCCCCATTTTACAGATGAGAAAACTGAGGGGGATAGAGGTTAAGTAACTTTCTCTGCTCTCACAGTTAGTAGGAATACGAGCTAAGATGTGAGTCCTTTCACACAATCACTAGGCTACACAAATTTTTTTTAAGATTTGTTTTATTTATCTCCCCTTGCTGCTTGCTTGCTGTCTGCTCTCTGTGTCCATTCTCTGCGCGTTCTTCTGTGTCTGCTTGTCTCCCTTTATTGCGTCATCTTGATGCATCAGCTGTCCGCAGGCGTGGGCCGTCAGCTCTCCGCGGGCGCGGGCCAGCTTGCCTTCACAAGGAGGCCTTGGGACAGGAACCCAGGGCCTCCCATATGGTAGATGGGAGCCAAATCAATTGAGCCACATCCTCTTCCCTGTTACACAAATTTTCTTCCCTACTTCTCGCTTTCTCTTCAGCCCCTCTTCATATGAAATGATTCTTCATACTTTCACCCTTTCCTCTAACTCACACTCTAATTGGTCAGTGCTGTTTTTAAACGATATCACAGGTCGAGCTCATTGGGAAACAGGCTCTGAGACAAAGTTTATTAAGGAAGTTTATTAAGGAGCACCTGTGGAGCCAATACCTTGAAAGGTGAACAGGGTGGGGGTGGGAAAGTGCAGAGCAGATCTAAGAAAGTTTTATAATTTTTCTAGTCTTATTAAAGTGTATGTTGGGGAAGCAGACTTGGCCCAATGGATAGGGCGACCGCCTACCACACAGGAGGTTCGCGGCTCAAACCCCAGGCCTCCTTGACTGGTGTGGAGCTGGCCCATGTGCAGTGCTGATGTGTGCAAGGAGTGCCCTGCTACGCAGGGGTGTCCCCCATGTAGGGGAGCCCCACGCTCAAGGAGTGTGCCCCGTAAGGAGAGCCGCCCAGCATGAAAGAAAGTGCAGCCTGCCCAGGAATGGCGCCGCACACGTGGAGAGCTGACACAAGATGACGCGACAAAAAGAAACACAGATTCTCGATGCTGCTGATAAGAACAGAAGCTGTCACAGAAGAACACACAGCGAATGGACACAGAGAGCAGACAACTGGGGGGGTGAGGGGGGCGAGGAGGGGAGAGAAATAAATAAAAAATAAATCTTTAAAAAAAATAATAAAGTGTATGTCATAAAATACTCATAGATTACAATGAAAATGTAAAATATTTTCAGTTAACTGGATATAAGATCAAGTCGGTTGGAATTTTGCCTACATTAATTTAATCATATGCCCTATGCTTGCCCCAAATTTCACCTAGGCAGGTTCACCCAGAACCCAGTAATAAAATGGGATAGAATGGTGTTTATTAATGATGATAATGAAAACCATTTTACAGATTCAAGTTAATTAAGGAAAAGATTCTGGGTATATTCATTGCCTTAGAAACATGATTTATCTTTAAAAATAAAAAGTTACCTTTTCCTTTAAGTGTTAATACAAAATTTGCACCTTGTAAAGAAAACCTGCCTTGTTCTTCTGTGAAGACAAAAGGGTTCCCTGATAAAGATTACCACGTCTGTTATTTGTGTGCAAGTTCTTTTGTTTGTTTGTTAGTTTAATCTTGCTACTGCTGGTTGATCAGCCAAGTTGTTTTTAAGAAATCCACAGTATTTTAGCAAGTCTGCAGAGTAATAGATAATTAGTCCCTAGGGGGAAAAAAAAAAAGCAGTAAAATGCCACAGCCCCCGCAAATCTGTTACTTGTCTGATGCCTATTACTGTGGCTGCTCCAAAAGCTATTAAGTTTAAACCCTGGATTCTTACCTTATTTATTCTTATAGTCTGTTTATCAACTGTTCATATTTCAGCACTCCATACATTTGTATCATTGTTTTTATTATACTACCAATTTCAGCAGCCTTGACTTAGCTAGGGGAATTTGCACATTATAAATATTTAAAATTCTACAAATGCATATAAAAGGAAATTGTGGAAATATTATTTTAATAATAACTATGATATACAGAAATTAAGGAAATTTTCAAAGAGAAGTTACAAGCAGGTAATTCCTAAAATAACAGGAAGTAGAACGTGATGAAGAAAAATGGTCCAACTGCTAAATTTATATACTCTCATTCAATGTGAATTCCAATTCAGTATTGTTACTCCACATTGTTAAGTTCACTGAGAAGATAGTTTAAACGGGAACTCCCATTTTCAAGTTGAATTACTTCTATAAAGCAAGTCAGTCAGATTCCTCAGATGCCAGATTCTTAGTCATATATCTTTCGCAGGTTTTGGCGTTTCCCTCTCATACCCAGGAAAATTCAGGTTACCTGCTAAGACACAAGACATGATTTATTGTCCTTTGGAGTAGTCCAACTCGGTCTCTTTCACTATACTAACTGGGTTCCTTTGTTAAATTTGCATAGATGTTCTCCATGGAAACGGCTCCTTCTTAGTCATACTGAGAAAGGAGCAGAAGAGCTTGGCTACTGGATATATCAGTTGGAATTATGATTATGCTTTTTTATCCCCTTGAACTAATGAGTTTGGTAGACATCAAAAAAGAATAAAAACTTATCAAATAAACTGTTTTGTATGGGTAACTTTCCCATAAATGAACCCAACATTTCCTATAAAAATTACATACTATGTGTCACTCTCTTTGCCAAAAGTTCTTATCTTGACTATGATGTAAAGTGGAGCTGCAAGAGAGAAAGAGTTCAAGAGAAAGGTCAGTTAGAGGCCCTAAACCAACTTTATAGCTGCAAAGGGAAATTGACTAATCTTAGAAATTTGCTTTTCCTTCCTTGATCCAACTGGAGGAAACTGGTATTTCATGGTTTTCCTTTACAATAAGCTGTGAGCAAGATGCAGAGGAAACTAGTCGGGTCAGAGCAGAAAGGAAACTGCCTAGCACCTTCGTCAGCTTCCTGTTGCCTCTAACTGATAGCAGAAAAGAGAGGATGTGATGTTGTAGGTGCTGGCTGTGGAGTCCTAGATGCTGCTGATAAATGCCACCTCCGTTCATTCAGCAGCTAGTGATTCACTTTTCTAACGGACTTAATCTACATTCAGACTTCAAGCCTCCTAAGAATCCATTAACTGCCCAGGCCTTTAAAATATGTATGCTTTGTAAGATATAGAGTGCCAAAGTTAAAATAGTTTCTTTACCTTGCTCCAGAAATACACAAGGCCTATTTCCTTGAGACTTCGGTCAGTTCACCACAAACAGTTTTGTGGGGGGAATCAATGTCTTCAATTTAGTCAGAGGTAGGGGTGTGTTAGAAATATTTTGTTAGAAGCTATTTCCCAAATACTCCTAAGAGGGCACATGACTACGGTACTTCAAAAATGCCATTGACTTTCCCTTTGTTACAGGATAAAATTCTATTTTCTTTACAAAGAATTCAAAAGCTTTGCACAAGGTAGTCTGAACCAACCTTTCTGGACTTATCTCAAACTATCCCACTGTTACTTAAAAGAAAAAAGAGTCAACACGTGGTTCCCAAGCTTCACAGTTGGGCTTAGGCCAGGCTATCATCCAAAATATCCTCACCATTTCTGATCTCCTCAAGTGTTGTCCATGATTCAAGTTCAGTTCAAGTTGCTGCTTCTCCATCACATCTTCTGTTGACTACTCCAGGTACGAAGATGTTCCACAAATCTTATAAAATTGATTATCTCTGCTTCTCACTTGGCCATTCATCACTTCACTGATGGAGCATGTCTTGTGCTGTTTTTGTTGCTTCTTAATTGTTGCATTCCTGTCTAAGTTTTTGCATACTTCAGGGGGAAGATTATATGTTTTATTTCTTCACCATCCAAAATAGTGTCTTCAATTCAGTAATTCACATTTTAGATTAATGTATTGAAAGAGCCTGGTGTTAAGTGGGAGCTAAGCACAGTCACATGTAAACTTATGATCGCCATTGGTTTGGGGCATTTAAATTGGTTAGGTTTTACCTCTCAGATTTGTAGTTTTATAGCAAATACCTTGACTGTTTTAACAAACCAAACTATCAAATAAACAAAAGCAAAACAAACAAAAAGACCTTTTTGAGCACCTACTGTATTGAATCTACTTATGCATCACACCAAGGTGCTGAGCAATACCTGGTCCCCACCCTCAAACCTCGCCTTTCTTCTTTGTGATGGCTTATGTTGTTCCTTCAGTGGTAAAGCCCTGGCTTCTTCTGCTGCCACTACCACTGCCACCATCAGTGGGAAAGAGGAGTCCCTGTGTCCAGCATCTACTGACAAGGAGGGACTGCTGCACATTGGCTGAGCTGGACCCCCGGAGGCTGTGCCTTCAGCAGATGCTTCCTGGAGTGGCTGGAAAACAGGAGAACAAAGGAACCAATACCTCCACGGGTGGGCTTTAACCAGTGAGAGGAAGAGACGGGAGAACCCAACAGATAAATTGGCTTTCTTTCCGTCCTTGGATACACTTTCCTATGGCATCTCTGGACAGCAAACCATCAGTTATGTTTTGTTATGAAGCTGAATTTGCTCTCCTTTCTTCCCTGACTCACTCCCTTTTCCTCTTCATTCTTATTTCCCTGGGATTGCACCTCTCCCTAAAACAATGGTATGTAAGCTGTTGCCTCTGACTCTGTTTTCTAGGAAATCTGAACACCTATCAATTTCAAACACTGTGCTAAGTGTTAGGGAGAAGACATAGTGTTCTCTAGTTATAAATGCTCTTTTTTTATTTTGTTGTTTTGTTTTTTAAAAAAATAGGTATTGCATTTGCATGGTTCAAAACTGTAAAGATACAAGAGAATAAACAGTGAAAATCTCCCTCCCACACCTGTCCCTTACCCAGTAACATAACTTGGAAATTGTTTCATATCAGTATGTAAAAAGCAACCACAACATTTTTGGCTGCATAGCATTCCAACAAATGGAGGTACCATAATTTATTTAAGCATTCCACTATTGGTGAAACTTTAGGTTGTTTCACCTGTATTCTAATAAAAAACAATACAGAAATTAATAACATGGTGTGTTACTTGTTTTGTACATATACCTGCATATCTATAACTTTGAGAAATAATATTACTGAGTCAAAGGGCATGTGCATCTGTATGAGGGTGTCTCTTATTACATATCCTTGATATGTTATCAGAGTTTTTGCTTTTAGCCTATTTGGTTGGGGAAAAATGGTATCAGCATATTTTTTATTTGACTTATTATGCGTGAGGTTAAATATAATTTCAGATGTTCAAGAGTCATTTGTTTTCCCTTTTCTGTGAGCTGCTTGTTTTTGAAGAAGTCTTCACCAAGGGAACAAACCTCAGATGCTCTATTTTTAAAACCCTTTGTACCATGACTCAAAGCAGATTAAATCGAGGACTTTAACACAACTCTCACTATCACTGCTTGAGATACTGCAATTTATTTTCATCTCCAGGTTGCAAAGTCTAGTCTCCACATTCGAGGAGTTCACAGTCTAGCAGTAAAGAAAGACAGTGGGAAGAAGGGAGTAATCAGCCTAAAGATACCCAGCTGTCCCAATTATAATGCTAAGGAGGTATAACAGATTTGGCTGATGAGGGCTGATATTGGTACCCAAAGGTTCAATCTGGCGGGTGGGGACCCTGAAGCTGGGACCACTAGGCAGTATCAGGGCTGACACGGAGATTGATGGCAGCATCCTGGTTTTAAGAAGAACACTGTAGGTGAAGCTAGACTTTTAGCCAGCAGTGGGCATGGCTGGGTAGGAAGGATAGAGTCAACATTACAAGTACTAGAGGAAAGCTGTATGAGACTAAGGAGAATAGGAAGGGCTTAAATATTCTCATTAGGCAGGACACAAGGGAGGTCTAGAAAGGTCTCATGCTGAGATGACTTTTGAACAGGATTTTGAAGGATGTCAGGATAACCAGGCCACGATGGTCCTTCTAAGCACAGGGAATGTATTGAGCGAAGATGTGGAGATCAGAGGCCTTTTTTCCTTCTGTGTGTGATGACTTATCCAATGTGGCCAGAGAACATGAAGAGCATGTGTGTGTGTGTGTGCGCGTGTGTGTATAGGAGAGGGGTGGGTAAGATGGGCAGAATGAGAGAAAATGCAGTCACTCTTTAATTGAAAGCTTTTCTTCCTTATAGTTCTCAACTGAGCTCAAATTTTCTTATCAATTTTATTTTGCACAAAAGAAAAGTCCTGGTATAAATATGGCTAGGGATGATGCATAAACAACACATTTTAGGGAAAATAGAGGGAGAAGCCCACCAGGTCAGAGAGAGAGGTGACTCCTACTAATCACAGACCTTCTCATTCCTCAAAAATCAAAAATAAGTCCCAGGACATGAAAACTAACAGATATGTTTATAAGGACAGTGCGACACAGCACTGAGGGTGGAATAAAACAAATTCTTCTAAAAGAATAAAGAAATGTATATCCCTATTATATTTATGGTAATTAAAACTGTAGGAATAAGGAAAAATAAAAGGGCGGATGCAAAGAGAGGTCAGGGGAGTGAAATTAGCTACATTACAGCACTCCTATGATACACACTTACTATATGCCTAATAGATTTTACTAATGAACACTCCAGAGTTGTAACCACTTAGAAATCATCTTGGCTTTAGCAACAACAAAAAATACATGGTAATTATCTTTTCAAAGAGACGTTGCCAAGGTTTATCCATGCCAAAACGTTGAGGGAAATTTTAGTGTGAGATGAAGCACAGAAAAGAGATGATAATAAGCGAGAGGCTTACAAAGGCTTTGTTATCTGCAGACACATTGGCATTCTCCATTCTTTCAGCTTCTCCTAATCCTCGATGTTTATATTACCATGCCTTTAAAATCCAAAAACTTGACATATTCCAGGGATTAAAAACAAAAGAGCTAAATTCCCAAATCTTCACATATAAGGTAAAGCTAGTAACAGAGGTTCAAACAATCTTACTAATAACTGTAGTGTCATTCAGCCTACTAATATCTGTAGTGTCATTGCATACAGGCAATGGCCATATCCAGTCAATTCTTCTTTCATAATATCTACATCTTGCTTGTTTGAGAACTCAGGACTAATCAAGCCAGGAAACACCCATTGCAATGATAGGGAGTGGGCTGGACCCCATACAATTATGGACCCCATACAATTATGTTCTTAAGCTAACACATTCCTGTGCAGGTATACCTATTGTATGTGGGACCTTTGGTTAGTTTCAGTTAGATCACTTCAATTAAGGGCCTTTGATTAGATTGTGGGACCCAGGGTGTGTCCTAATCCTTTCTGACTCCTTTATAAATGGAGGACCAAACAGTCCTGGACAAAATAAAATAAAAAAGGGAGCAGATGTGGTTCAAGCAGCTGAGTGCCCACTTCCCACATGGGAGGTCCCAGGTTCAGTTCCTGGTGTGTCCTAAACAAACAAATAATGAGCAAAACAATGAGCAAACAATGGGCAGAACAACAAGCAAAACAGTGAACAAACAATAAGCAAACAGATGAGGGAGCCAACTCAGGGGAGCTGATGTGGTTCAGTGGTTGAGGACTGGCCTTCTATATATGAGGTCCTGGGTTCAATCCCTGGTCCTGGTACCTCAAAAAAAAAAAAAAAAAAGAATAAATTAATAAAAAAGAAAAGAAAGGGAAAATAACAATAAATATAAAAAGCCACAGACACACAGATGGAAAGCTGCAGAGGCAGAGAGAAGGAACCCAGGAGTTCAGAAAGGAACCCAGAAGAGAGGAAGCTACAGACAGAGCAGCCAAAAGCTGAAGCAATGAGACCTCCATGTGCTTGCCATCTGAAAGAGGAGTCCAGGACCAACAGCAGCCAACCTCTGGTGAGACAGCATCTCTGATGATGCCTTGATCTGGACACTTTGACAGCCTCAGAACAGTAAGCTTTTAACCTAATAAATTCCCATGATAAAAGTCAACCCATTTCTGGTATATTGTTCCCAACAGCTTTTGGCAAACAAAAACGAGGAGATAGATACAGTAAGGCTGGGAGTTCCAGGAGAAGTGATTGGTTACTCAAGGCAAACTGAGATAGGCTGAGGCTCTGCATTCATTAGGCGTGACAGTCACTCTGAGTTGCCTACTGAATTGCCTTTCCCCTTCTTGCCTGCCAACCAAGCCCCAACTTCATTCGGGAAAAAATTGAACATGTAGGATGAATGATGATTGGTCTAAACCAATCATAGTGAACCCATTCTTCCTTGCCAGTGATTGGTCTACAAGTGAGCACATGACCTAGACAACTGATGCAATGTAAGGAGAAGTTGCTGAGGGTTTCAGGAAATATTTTTTCTCTGACAAAAGAAAGGAAAGGGTGAAGAAACCCCTTTTGCCTGCCTTCTCTTGCTTCCAGCTTGAATCTGTTATGTGTGGAGAGTTTCTTAGACCAGCTGCAGCCATCTTGCAATCACAAGGGGAGACATTGCTGACTCATGAAGGGAGTAGGGCAGAATCACCTTCTTTTTTTTTTACATAGAATTTTTTTCTTTATTTTCTTTTAAATGTTACATTCAAAAAATATGAGGTCCCCATGTACCCTCCAACCCCCTCCCCCCACTCCTCCCACACCAACAACCTCCTCCATCATCGTGGTACATTCACTGCACCTAGAGAATCATCTTTTTTGACAACATGATTGAATTACCAAACTAACCTTGAGAAAGTCTATCTCCACGTTTCTGATTAAATAAACAATAAATGTCCTAATGGTCTTAGGGCACTATTTGTGAGGTTTTCTGTTTCTTATAGCTGGAAAACATCCTGTACATGGTAGATACCAAATTAATAACTAGGAAAGTCCAGGAGAGTGAATCCAAAGGGTGAAGTAAAGCACTAAATGGGAGGAGGGGATCAGGAGCATGTCAGAAGGCAGTGTGGGAAATAGGTTGGGAAAATGTTCAGAACTGAGAGTGTTCAGGCTGAGAGTCTCCCAAACCCAGTATTTCCTTACTTTTTTCATTTTCATAGCACAACTTAGCCTAGATCTCTGTTGCCTCATGCTTGGAATCTTTTCCTAGTTGGTCTCCTACCTTTGGTCTCTTCATCTTCCCACCTTCCTGAATATGGTGGGATTAATCATCAATCATGTGCAAAATTTGAAACCTTCAATGGCCCCTCATTTTAGAAAGCAAAAAATCCAATTTCCTGGGACTTATACTTTACCACCTTGCAAAGGCAAAGGAAATAGGTTCACCATGATTGACTTAGACCAATCATCATTCATCCCATATGCTGTGCATTTTTTCCTGAATGAAGTTGGGCCTTGGTTAGCAGGCAAGAAGGGGAATGGAAGTTGAGTAGGCAACTCAGAGTATCTCTCATGCCTGGTGAGTGCAGAGTCTCAACCTGCCTATCTCAGTTTGCCTTAAGTAATCAATTACTTCTCACCCAACTTCCTGGAAACCACAACCTTAGTGTATCTATCCCCTACCTTCTATACCTCTTTAATGGGCATTTCTTGGCCTAATTCCTCATGACTCCTCAAGCAAGTGAGACAGTAAGACAGCAAGTAGGCATTCCAAAAGAACGGACAGGAAGTGGCCATTGCCTGTGTCCACAGGGCAAGGCAGAATAACACTCTAGGATATTAGCAAGGTCATTTAAACCTCTGTTACTACTAGATGGTAGATTGTTCTTAGATTGTAGGAACACTACCCTTATGGTCAGTTCCATGTAATGATTTACATAGTGCTAAGAATAATTTATATGCAGTAATTATCAATAATTCTTTATTCATAGATAGATTTTTACCTTATTTCTTACCTTGTTCCTTATATATTTTAGAGAAGTCTGTAAATGATGGTTGGATAATATGACAGTATCTACTGATTATATCAATGAATCATTTTATAGATAAGCACTTAATAGTTGTTATTCTTATAAATTCTGTCTAGATTAACATTTTCCCATGCTAATCAACTGTTATTTGTATAGCCTTAAGAATTTTTCATGATAACAAACACCATTAAGAAATAGTTTCCAAAAAATGATCTTTTTGTGCTATAGTTTTTAATAAATTAGCTAATTTGGGTAACTATATTTTGAATTTAAGTTTCTTTGCTATAATTATTTTTAAACAACAATTTTAACTACCTTTATAATTTCATGGCCAGATTTTTTTTTAATTGCAGAAACAGAACTTTATTCCTCAGCAGCCTTCCTTTCCTTTTCCCTTGGCACTGTCATGGTTTATAGCATTATCATATCACACTTTGACCATTGCAATAACCCATTTAGTATTTTCATATCTTTTACATATTCTTGATTCCACCACTTTTGTTCTTCATCATTCTTCCCATCTACAGTGGTCTCTTGTCTTCTCTTAATTGAATCTTAAACATTCTTTAAAGTTAAGTTCAAGTTCCACATGTCATGCAAGGCCTTTCCTGATTACTGCAGTTCAAGTTTTTACTGCACTTAATGTCTACACTACTCATTATGCATTTCTCATATATTGTCTTGCACTGTTAAGTCTTCTTTTAAATGTACATGTAACCCAAATATTTCTAGGATCTCTACTCTTCCTTTTAGTACTAAATAGAATAAACCAAGCTCTTACTGCACATATTTCTGCTTTCCTGAGAACACTTGAACTTACTGAGTCTCACCTCTTATTGCAATCCTCTACTCCCTGTTCAATTCTTAAACCTTTTCACCATCTCACCTCTGCAAGTGTTGTCTTTTTAACCTTACTTTTCCCAAAGAAGGCACATGACTGCTTCTCCTCCATTTCTTAAGGTACTACTAACAAAAGCCTATTTCATGTAATGGATTTTTAGTAAATATTTGGAATAATAGACAATAATTGAGCATAGACCTAAAAATGACTAAAGTTCTATATCAGACATAATCAAAATAATTAACAATTATTGAACACTTATTATGTGCCAGATACTGTGCCAAGTATTTTACATGATTATTTCATTTAATGTTCACCACAACCCTATACCTACTATTATAAAGCTGGTAAGTTAGGGAGGCGTGATTCATAGCCAAGTCCTCCTGGCTCTAGAATCTGCAATAATCATCATCTCTCCTAAAGTTCATGGCCCTCAGAGAAGCCCTTACTGTGTGTAGAAGATTGTGTTTATTGTCTACCCATTGATGACTCCATTTTTCCTTTTTTCTTCTTACAGAAACTTGATTTGGTTCAGGAATTCACCCTCCTCCATGTAACCTTGTGCTCAGGCTGTACCCTGATTAGTCTTTGCAATTATTTGTCAGTGATTGGTTTAGGCATGGGCATATGATACAGTTTGACCAATTAAAATGTGAAAGGAAATCTAGGAAAGGTTTCTCCCTTCCCAAGAGAGAAAGAGATAATCTCTTCCTCTGAATATTGTTCTCTCCAGAGGTGATACATCTATCTTACAACCACAAGGGGCTTACCCTTGGGACAAAGACAACACAACAAAGAATACAAAAGGAAAAAATAGAACCTGGTCTTTATTATTACTTTTGTCTCACCAAAATACTTAGTCTTGCTATCTCTGGACTTGTGAATGATAGTTTTATCATTTATGCCACTGTGAGTTCAGTTTCCTGTTACTTAAAACCAATAACATCCTAATGGACATATTGGCTTCTTGTGCCTTAAACTCTGCCCTGCTTCCCTTGCAAGGACTCACTCTCCTAACTCTATAGCTTTTGTTAAATCCAAGGCTCCCTAAAAGTCAGAGAACAATTTCCAGAATCCTACTGCTTTATAATGAAGAACAATTTAATTTCCCTTTTCTCAAAACCTCTCCCATCTGACCTCCAGGGTCCCCATACTTACTTTCATTGCCAAAATGAAAAATGCCCTACTTGGTGAGTTTTCCTGAAGAATTCTTCCCCAGAGATAAGATACTGAAGACCTTAATTTTGAAGAATACTCTCTGAGTTTGAATCTCAGCTCCATTTCTTACAAGCTGTGTCACCTTTGATGAATGACTTGATTTTTGTAAGGCTCATTTTTGTCTTCCAAAAGGGAATAATAATCAGATGGTTGTTGTGAAAATTAAACAATGTCATCCACATAAAGTCTTTAAAACAGTATTCAAAAAAAACTACTGATTGGAAACAAAGGAATGATAGCCTAGCTGGATCACCAGGCCCAGAAAAGACAAGGACCAGAACAGCCCTAGGATCCAGAGAGCAAATAGGAAGTGAACTTTTTTTTCACTTGTTTGTTTGTTTCATTTTTCTTTTTTTTGGGGGGGGGGAGGTTGAGTGAACTTCTTTAGTCTTTTTGTTTCTCTGTTTGAGATTCAAATTCCTAGGATCAAGTATCTTATTGGCCTGACTTAGGCCACATGTCCACCTCTTGAGTTTGACTGACAAAATACAATTAAGTATACCAGCAGACTATCTCTAATAGTTCCCCAAAGCAAACTTGGAATACTATTACCAGAAGAAGGGACAATGCAAGGAAAATAATTTCACTACATTGGTTACTCTGTATTTGCTACATTACATTTATAGGACTAAGATTATGTTTTATCTACTACATTGTCTAGTATCTTAATACAACCATTATTAATATTCAAGGTTTGCTGGTTGGTTTTTCTTCTACAAACTGACTTGTAACACAAATCATTTGCATTTTTAAGGTTCAATCCCAAAGAAAACACGTTCCTTTTTTAATATTTTTAAGCTCAGCAAGTCTGTCAATGATACTTACAAAGAGATATAACAAGGCTATATTTGGAGGATGGGGGAAGCAGAGTAAGGGTGAAGTTGCTATGGACCAAAAAAAAAATTGATATTTAAAAAAAACAAGGAGAAAAATATGTAAAATTGAGGACTTAGTTGTCAACTTGTCTTCTCTACCCTTCCCTGAATTTTGTACAGATTTGACTAGTGGATGAAGTGAAAAGGGAAAAGAGATATCTGTAGGAAAACATCTCCATGGTTTCTAATTAGGGCTCTGTTTAATTTTCAGAGGCAGTCTTCTTTTGACCTCAAGTATTATCGAAAGATTGCATGTTGCATCCAAGGCAAAAACCTTACAGAAAGCATTAGCTATACTGTTTGTTACTTCTTTGCTCCCTATCTCTTCAAACACCAGTTTGTGCCAATTTTTCCTGATAAACATATTTTTCCTTCCAGTACATTCCTATCATTAAAGACAGCTTGGATTCCAATCACCTTGTGGCTGAACTGCCACCTCAGTCTGTCTCCCAATAGCTTGTCCTTCCTCCATTTTTTTCTGTGAAATCACAGCTCAAGTTAACTTCCTCCAGAATTATTTTGATCTCATGCCTTTCAAATCCTATTTAAACTCCTGATCCAGATGTAAGAGAAGTCTGGCTGAGACGTCTGTCGCCCCTTTGCTCACCAGCGTTGACTTTATTGTTCTATGGTGAGGAAGATATCCCCTTCCTTCCTCCCTGCTCCATGTGCATCCCTCTCCTCTGAAGCTGCACACGCAGAAACACTGGCATGAAAACAGAAGAGAGGCCATGGCTTGGGGTGAGATTGCCCAAGGAAAGAGGAGAGGGTAAGAGGAGAGGGAACAGGGACTAAGTTTAGGGAATGCTATCATTGAATGGGCACGTGAAGGCTGAGCCTGAACATAGCTGAGAAGTGGATACTGGGAGGTAGAATGAAAACCAGGAAAAAACGTGTTGTGGAAGCTGAGAGAAGAGGGTCTCAAAAATCAAAGAGGACACCAGAGTCAGATGCTGCTGAAAGCCTGAGTATCAAGAGGGCTGAATCTGTCCCTTGTGTTGAGAGCATCATGGAAACTACTGATGACAAGTACAAGAGGGATCCAGCCTACATTCTGGGTGACATATCCATTTGTATTTTCTGACTCATATCTGATTTTTGGTAAAAGTGAGTCACGATAGACTCAGACCATCTCTGGTTCTATAGCTAACCTCTTCTTCCTCTCCCTTTCTCACTTGATGCATTCCATTCTCCCTGCTCACTATATCCCACATATTTCACCATTTTCTAAAAAACAAAAAAACAAAAAAACCTCACTTAAAGGTCCTCTTTCCCTATCATGCCTATGCTTACTCTCTTCCAACTTTCATCTCCCCTGCTTCTAAACTGGTGAAACGTTCCCTTTCTCCAAGGCCCTTTCCTAGATAAACCTCATCTGGCTTCAATAATTCTTACTTACTATTATATTCTTCTCCATTATCTACATATAGACCACTGAATGATTTTTTCTTACAAAAAATGGTAGAAAGTCATTTGCCATCCAGCAACAACTGTTGGGATAATGTTCCATGAATATTTATAAAGCCTCTCCTATATATAGTAGGCACTGTGGCAATAACTAGATACACAGTTCCTGTCCTCAAGTAGCTCACAGTCTGGTGAAGGAAAATTTATCTTCTACTGGGTCTTATACCAAAAAGTTTTTGTCTTGAGATTAAATTTAAAAATTTAAATAGCCAAAGAAAAATATCCCTCTATAGAAACATTTTACAACTTTTTGGGAGAGGGCAATATAGTATTACAAACTCAGTAAGAAACTCTTGCCCATTGTTGGTGAAATTAAGTATTGCTTAAATCCACCACCCTGGCCCTGTTACATGCATACAGCAGAAATTCAACAACAGAACGTTCCAGCACTAGCTTCCTCACCTCCCTTAAACATAATCTTTGTTCCAATAAAACTAAGCTACTTTATTTCCCCTTGTCTAAAATGTAACTGATAATTATAAGACACACTATCAATTAAATAACATTATAGGGAAAAAAGAAACAACCATAGCACATTCAGATAGTGATTCTAAGACACATGCCATTACACCACTTGAGAAATGTCAAAATAGGGGAAGGAGAAGAAAGAGGGTAAAATGTGCATCTTAGATTCAAAGAAATACAGTGTTTGTTGCTCTCAGAAAAATGCTTTGCATTTCTTAGGCTCCAAACCTTTGATTATGCTTTTCTTTCTGTTTGGAACATTTATTATCCCTACCTCCAGGTCCAACCTATACTGATTTTAAGGTTCCCTTTTTCTCATTAAGCCTATACTAATCCCACCAACCGTTTGATTTTTGTTCATCTTTCATTCATTCAACAGATATATATCGATGCCTACTGTGGTGACTTGGAGTTATGTACCCCAGAAAATGTGTTCTTAATCTTACTCCATTCCTGTGGGAGTGAATCCATTGTAAGTAGGACCTTTTGATGAGGTTACTTCAGTTTAGGTATGGTCCAAATGAATCAGGACTGGTCTAAATCTTTTTTTTTTTTTTTAAGATTTATTTTATTTATTTCTCTCCCCTTCCCCGCCCACCCCACCCCCCACCCCCACCCCCACCCCCACTCCCCAGTTGTCTGTTCTCTGTCTGCTTCTGTTGTTGTCAGTGGCACGGGAATCTGTGTTTCTTTTTGTTGCCTCATCTTGTGTGTCAGCTCTCCGTGTGTGCGGCACCATTCCTGGGCAGGCTGAACTTTCTTTTGTGCTGGGCAGCTCTCCTTACGGGGCGCACTCCTTGCACATGGGGCTCCCCTATGCAGGGGGCACCCCTGCATGGCAGGGCACTCCTTGTGCGCATCAGCACTGTGCGTAGGCCAGCTCCACACGGGTCACGGAGGCCCGGGGTTTGAACCGCGGACCTCCCATGTGGTAGACGGATGCCCTAACCACTGGGCGACGTCTGCTTCCCTGGGCTAAATTTTATTACTGGAAACCTTATAGGGAAGACTACAGAAAGAGAAGCCATGGAAAAAGCAAGAGACTGGAAGTCAATAGAACCTGGAAGAGAAAGGAGAAGATGCCACCATGTATATTACCATGTGACAGAAAAGCCAAGGAACCTCAAAGATTGCTGGGCAGCCTGAAGATACTGACCCTGGGAGGAAGCAAGCCATCTAGGCCCTGAAACTGTGAGCCAATAAATTCCTGTTGCTAAGCCACCCCATTGTAAGGAATTTGTTTTAGCAGCTGAGATACTAATATACTGACCATGTGCTGGGCACTTTTCTAGGCATGAGGGATAAAATGGGAAACTGACATAGTACTGCTTTCATAGAGCCTATGTGCCATGTTGGGAAACTGATAAAAATCAAGTAAATGAACAAATAAAAGAAATAATTGTAAATTGTAATGAATAGTATGAAAACAAAACAAAACAAAATAACCCCAAGGGGTTGAGGTAGAGATTCATGGAGAGTAGTCTCATCTATGACAGTTAGGAATGTCAGTCAAGGGAGGTAAAACTAAGACCTGTAGGGAGAGAAATTAACCATGCAAAGTAGGGAGAACATTCCAAGCACTGGGAGCAGCATGTGCAAAAGCTATGAAGTAGGGCTGAGTTGATGTGTCTGAGGAATAGAGCTTTCCTTCCTTTGAGTTGCTCAAGCATCTTATATCTTTTTTGGGACTTACATTAGTTTACTTGATTGTAGTTCATGTTATCATTTTCTTATCCCCTTTTCCATTCCTTAGTAATTGGTAAGGCAACTTGAGGGCAAGGACTGCAGCTAATGCAACTATGTGTTCCTTTTCAGTGTCTATGACAATACCTGGCACAGACTAGATGCCTAATAACATTATTTTAATTTCCATAGGACTACAAATTAGGGCCATATTTACTTTTAGTCTGTTATATAATTTCTTATTGAGTTACATTTTAATGTTATACGTGGGGATTTTACGAAAGGTTGCTATAACAACTATATTAAATCCATTGCAGTACTTGCTATAAAATGTTATTGAAGACATTATTCAATACATTATTCAATGTACCCTCTGTGAGTTCCTTCTGGAATACAGTGCTAGCAAAATTTTAGTTCTGAACCGATATGCTTCATCCCTTCTAAACTCAAGATTTGAGATTGTATTTCAATTTCAATTACTGTTAAGGATGCTAAGAAACTCAATCAATTTGGCTCTGCAATGTGAACAATTAAAGCAACATGTTTTTCCACACGGTTATAATATTTGTATTTTTCTTTTTCCCAGATTCTGACTTTTCTTTGTATATTGTTTGACAGCAGTGTTTACAGATGGTGTGCCAAAAGCTCTACATGAATTATCTCATTTAATCCTCACAACAATCCTGAACTTTACAGATGAAAAAACCAAGCATAGAGTAAGAGCAAACAGAGAGTTTTGGGTCCAGGCTGTCTGACTGAGATATTTTAAGATCTCATCACGAAGGACATTATAAGTCTCTTAAAATAATTTGAGAAAAGAAAAGGAGAAAAATATATACATATGCTTACATATATATGTATATCTGCATTAAATTATTTGAATTAAAAATAAAATACAGTAGATGTTGAACTCTCTTTATCATTACATTTGGTGGCCTTAATGAAATATACCAAATATACTCTAACCCTTTGATGATTTAATACAGATAAGTAGGACTGAAGTGACAGTGTATTTCTATGCAGTTTTAATGCACAATTAAATCAAGGATGTAAGAAATTTTATTTTAAAATTCCATCAAGAATATGAATTTAGATAAGGAATCCCTCAAGTTTTTAAGTTCAAAATGTAGCCCTGCACACTGCAGTCAATTTCAAACCGTTCCCAGCTGCATTGCAGTAAAATTCCTTAAATAATATTTGTGATGTTCTAATATAAGATTGGCTCACAGTAGGGAATTGGATCAGTGGATTTCTGGCTTTTCTAACACTCCAGTTGAACTCATCAAGAGAATTTTATATTGTTTACCACTTAAATAACTGCATTCTCTGTCAACCAAGATTATTTCTGCATTTTTATAGGGACAATTTGTAGAGAGAAAGAAATTACTGGAATTTATTCCCAAAACAATTACTGTATGTTAAGGTTGTAGTTAAGCCTTTTGTTTTTGTTTTTGTTTTTATTCATGACTAGAGTTCTCACCAACATTATTAAGAAAATATGGCTATTAATATATGGAGAACTGAAAAACTTTCCAGCAATATTTATCTACCTTCACCAAAGCTACTGTGGTGAGAAGACTCAGTAGGAGAACCTGTTTCAGGAACAAACAAAGCCACAGAAGGAAATCCTCCCAGGGTATTCAGACCCAGTTAGTGAGAGCAATAGCTTTTCAGTTGCAGGAAGAACAGGTGTTTCCCCAGGAAAAAAAAACAACAAACACACACACAACAAAACCCTGCAGAGTCACCTTGCAGAGCCAACAGATGATTAGAAAATGGCAAAAGCTGGATTACTGAGGTGCAATTCTAGAGGAAGGTACAATATCTGCACATCTACAGCATAGTATCTTTTTCTTATTCATCGTTAAGATTAATGATACTATCATTGGGTATTAGGGAGGGGGAAGAAATTGTTTGCAACCAATAAGAAAATTTAGCTCTTTTATCTTTTATTTTAGAAGGAATTAATAGAAAAAGCACAAATTGACTGCAGCACATTATCAAAGTGATCAGAAATCAAATAAACAAATTACATTTGGCGATGTTTAGAATCTGTTGTCTCAATTTGCTGAGTCCTTCAGAATCTATTAAATAATTTTCCATTCAGCTGACATTTAGTGGGGGCTCACTAAGTGCTAAATTCTGTGCTAGGCTGGGGAGATGACGCAAAGGCTAATAAAACAAGAAATTCAGAAAAAGATCAGGTCTTAGAAAAATTGTGTCATACTGCTCAATCCCCCAAGAGGCTGTTTGACATGTAAGAGATCCGTTAGTTTACAATGGAAAATTTTAAGGATCTAGACTGTGAATTGGGACACCGTTCCTGATAAACATCCACTTGGGAGCCTAAATTGCAGATAATCCTGAATCGCATATGGAAAGACTCTTTGAGAGTACAAAGTTAGAACAAGTGGAGATGGGTTTGATTGAAACACGATTCTGCAAAGATGATTTTATTCATTTCTCTTTCATTCAATCCTGTCCCCGACCCCCACTAATATTCTGTATTTACCTTTAGTTAAGAATTCTGCTTTCTCTGCTTACACTGATTTTCTCACCTACACCTCTGATCCATTCCCATCAGTGAAGTAATTAAGAGCACAGGCTTTGGAGTCGAGGACCTGGGTACCATTTTGATTTAGTCACTAGCAGTTGCTTGTCTTTTCTGAGCCTCAAATTCCTCATCTGAAAAATGAGGACAATAATAGTACCACTTTTTTCATCTGCATGTCTCACTTTTACCAATATCCTATTTCATTTCAATAGGTAATTCATTTTTATTCTAAAAATAATATAATAGCATTATGGAAAAAAAATGGAAAATAGAGGAAAAGAAGGAGTAATTTTATCATTCTAACACAACAATTAAAAACATCTTGGTATATTTCAGTCTGATTTTTGGTAAGATTTATTAATTTATTCCCTCTTACCCACCCACCCCACCCCCCATTGTCTGCTCTCTGTGTACATTCTTCTGTGTCTGCTTATCTTCTTTTTAGGCAGCACCAGAACCCATCCTGGGACCTTCCAAAGTGGGAGAGAGGCGTTCAATCTCTTGCACCATCTCAGCTCCCTGGTCTGCTATATCTCTTATTATCTCTCCTCTGTGTCTCTTTTTGTTGCACCATTTTGCTGTGCCAGCTCTCTGCTCAGGCCAGCTTGCTGTGTGGACCAGCACTCCTGTGTGGGCCAGCACTCCACTCAGGCTAGTTCACAACATGGGCCAGTATTCCGCATGGGCCAGCTCTCTACTCGGGCCACCTCATGGCACAGATCAGCTTGCCTTCACCAGGAGGCCCTGGGAATTGAACCCTAGACCTCCCAATTAGTAGATGGGAGCCCAATTACTTGAGCCACATCTGCTTCCCTCCTTCCAATTTTCTGTAACAAACAATTTTTTTACATAGTTATATATTTATTTTTTAAACTTTATTTCATAAGGATTTTTCCCATTTCTGGTCCTGCTATATTGACTAGATAGCATATGGTAGGTGCTTAATAAATATTTCCTTAACTGAATCAATACATTTTCTTTTGAAAATTGCCTGTGTAAAGAATATTTTTGTGTAACAACTTAATTTAATAAGATAATTTAATAAGAATTTAATAAGATACATTTACAAATGAATAGTAGCATGGGCTGCTGACACGCACAAGAAATAATTATACATTGTAATAGCTCAAATAGTGCTGTGTTGATAAGAATTAAAGTTATTCCTGATATTACATTTATAGGTATATGTTTATATTGCATCAAGTTTAAATTGAAATAATAACAATAATAAAAATATGCTTCTAAGCTTAGGTATCCTTTGGTTTGAGATGCATTACTAGGAGGTAATGGGATGTGAAAGCCATTGCTTGCTGTGTGCAATGATTCTGACTCATGGCAGCAAGTAGGTAAATTGTTGAAGAAGCACCTTTATGTCTCTTTATCCTGAAACTATATGCATTAGTTTGGTGGTTTTTGTTATTGGTGTTTGGTTGGTTGGTTTTGTTTTGAGAAGAAGATTTAATTTGGAAAGGCTAGAATTTTCCAAAAGCTTGATTTGCCCCAACATTTCCTGTCTGAAGTCTATGACAAGGCTTCTAATTGCATTGCTAGGCCGAAGAAGCCACACACAAGCCTTGTGCTTTCCAAATGGTCAAGTTAGAGTATGGCTTAGAATAAAGAAATGGAATCAATGCCTTCACTAAATGACATATTTTACTCTGGATTTATTGACTGTCTATTTTTATTTTTTTACTTTTTTTATTACAGAAGTCATGAGTTTACAAAACAATCATGCATAGCACTCGAGGGTAATGTGTCATCTATTGTTTTGAATCAGAACATGGAGTAATTTGCAATTATGCCATTTCTCTTCACTGAAAATGTGTCATAGTTCAATGACTTGTTTTATGATTTTATCTGTCATATATGTACTAAAAACGTTTAAAAGTTTTATTTTGTCAGCTCCTTTTAGAAACTTCAAAGGCCTGAGATTCTTTGAAATGTAGGGTTTTTCTTCAAATAAAAGCTCCTATGGCAAACAAAACTTTGGAACTATGGTTTGCATGCAGTATTTGGCAACACATCTGGTTTTTCTGCTTTGATTAAGAAGGGAGCTCAACAGATCATCCTGAGTCACGGCTTTCTACATCACCTTGCATAAGCAACAAAGACCCTGCCAATTATCCTAAAAGAAGTTTTGCCTAATACTGTGAAAGTCATCAATTTCTCCAGATGAAGGGATTTGGCATTTAAAGAGATTTTGTCAAGAAAGGGAAGCAGAATATAAAGTCATTCACAGGAATTTCCTCCTAAAATAATTTCATAGGGAAAGTCATTTATGGTTTGATATATTTTATCACATGAAAAAGGTAAGGTGTTTTTTTGTTTTGTTTTGTTTTGATTCTCGTTTTCGGCTTAAGATCCTGAGGTTGCCATTTTGGAAAGTGACTGAAACAAACAAAAATTCCCTGAGGCCTTTTGGCCATGTTGTCACTGTGGGAGAGGAGATTGAGAACAAACAAATATGAACAACCTTTCCTACACTGGAGGTTATTCTTCTGGCTCCATTCAAAAGTGATGAAACTTGTCATTTCTTAAGAGGCAGACATTTACAGACACCTGGAAACACTGCAGAATTTCTCTAAAGATTATACTTGTTTGATCTTAAAATTGGACTGTGGATTATTTAAAAATGATCATCTCCATTCCCCCCATCCCCAGATGGCTCCTGCATTTGTTTCTCATTGTTTTTTGCTCATTGTTTGCGCTAATTGTCTGCTCATTATCTGTTTTTCTTTAGGAGGCACTGGGAACTGAACCTGGCACCTCCCATGTGAGAGGCAGGTGCCCAACTGCTTGAGTCACATCTGTTCCCTGCTCATTTGTTTTTGCTTATTGCCTGCTCATTGTTTTTTCTTGTTGTCTGCTTGATGTCTGCTTGCTGTTTGTTTGTCTTCTTTAGGAGCCCTGGGAACTGAACCAGGACTTCCCATGAGCGAGGAGAGCACTCATCTGCTTGAGCCACATCCACTACCTGGAATGTGTGTTTTTAACCATTTTCTCAGAGACTTATATGGCATTGATGGTGAAGACTTAGCAAGATGACCAGTTTCACTGATCTGAGGACAGAGGAAATGATGGAGCTGTATCAGCTTGAAGAATCCTATAGAAATCTAGGGTTCTTATCCATATGCTACAACACACTTTTGTTAACCAGGGTTTTCTTTCATGTGCTGCTATCAAAATTAAAAGTCAAAATTGATAGATGTCAAAAATGACATTGCCGGCAAGTGGATTTGGCCCAATGGATAGGGCGTCCACCTACCACATGGGAGGTCCAAGGTTCAGACCCAGGACTTCCTGACCCGTGTGATGAGCTGACCCATGTGAAGTGCTGATGCACGCAAAGAGTGCCGTGCCACGCAGGGGTGTCCGCAGCACAGGGGAGACCCACACACAAGGAGTGCACCCTGTAAGGAGAGCCGCCCAGCACAAAAAAATTTGCAGCCTGCCCAGGAATGGCACCACACACATGGAGAGCTGACACAGCAAGATGATGCAACAAAACGAGACACAGAGCTCAGGTGCCGCTGACAAGAATACAAGTGAACACAGAAGAACACACAGCAAATGGACACAGGGAACAGACAACTGGGGGTGGGAGGAAGGGGAAATAAATAAATAAATAATAAATCTTAAAAAAAAAAAAAGATATTGCCATATAAAGGCCACTCCATGGTTTCTTCCTCTTTAATTCTAACAATAGCAGCTTTTTCATTGAAAGAATAAAAGAGGAAAATTTTATGTAATTTATTTTCTATGTGAAGGAAATCAATTTCTAATGCAATAAAAAGTGTACCAAAATTTGAGAGGTGTTTATGTCCATTTTTGTGAGAGAATAACCCTCATCTTTCATCAGATCAAAAGACTGAATGACCACCCAGAAAAGGATCAAGAAACACTCATCTAATACAACCTTCTACTTTTACAGGTGAATAAGTGAAGACCCCAGAACATTGACTATTTGCCAAAGATCACATAGCTAATAAATGTTGAGACTGGAATTAGAGCCCAGTTCTTCTGCATCTGAGGCCACTGTATCATATTGCCATTACATTTCCTGAGTGGGGCATCCCACAGTCACATTAGAAAGTTCTTTGGAGCCAAACCAAACTAACAAACTTAAAAGACCTATAAAAATGAAGCCTTTTGTTTCAAATGTGGTACTATCAGACTTTTCCAGTCTTGATTCCCTACCTGTCTAGACCTGTGTGGATTTCCAGTTGCTTGTAAAATCCATCTCCCACCTACCCCATCTTGTTCCTGCCTGTTTTTCTTCTTTAATGACAGATGTCCCAGTTTCAAACCCACTTGCAGACTTAAGTATCTTGAATAACCAATACAGCTTTCACCTGGGTGTATACCTATTCTCCAAACCCAAACCTTGGCTCTCCTTGCTGTATTGTTTTGTCATTGCTTGAATTCTGTATAGAATACCTTATACTATAATTTAGTGAGTTCTGTAGTAAATTTCTTGTGACCATATGCTAAAATGCACCCTTTACTTTAAAAAGAAAGAGTGGAAAATAATTTTAAAGGTTTTTCATTTTTAAGTAAACAAAAATTTTATGTATTTTTCCCAGTTATTTCAATAAAGTGAAATGCTTTCTAAGCAAATATTTTTTTTAGTTCAAGAACGTTTCTTCATTTGCAAACACAAGCAACAAAACAGTTTGATTTTTTTACTTAGTCACTAGATCTTGTCTGCCATTTTGAAGAGGGGGTAGAGCATTTGAATTGTCTGCCTTTAATATATGAACAGTAGTAGCAGTATTAATTATTGGTATGGTACTGCCAGCTGTACAAGCTGGGAGCTGTACAAGCATGCCTCAGTCCGTACAACCACTCTGCCAAGTGGAAAATATCATCCCAATCTGTGGTAGCGGACAGACTGAGTGCAGCCTGCCACCTTTCCCTGTGCCCCACAAATAAACCCTGTGCTAGGGACTAGAAATCTTAGCCTGGTGCCTAAGGATGAAATGTGGGCTGCTCCCCTCTTGGCAGTGCCTTGAGGTGAAGCACATCACCAGCCTTTCTACCAAGCATATGTAAGCATCCAGTGCAGCAAGGTGTGCAGACTTAGCTTACCTGACAGGGGTAGAGAAGAGGAATCGGATGATTTATGTGGTAGCTAACTAGACAGGAATGCAAGTGAGACATCCTCCTCTACTCTCTCCCATTAGCAACTCCCAGGCACACTTTGGGGAAGACTTTGTTGAGAAATTGGACGGCTCATGAGACACTGGTCTCAGAGTATTAGGCAGTCAATAAATACAATAATCATGAAGACTATAGCAACAGGCAGAAGTGTCTATGATAATAAGTGAGAAATGTGATACAAAATAACCTGTACACTATGATTAAAACATATATGAAGGAAAGTGGATGTGTTCAAGAGATTGGGCCCCTGTCTACCATATGGGAGGCCCTGGGAACTGGACCTTGGTGAAGACAAGCTGGCCCATGCGGCAGAGAGCTGACAGCCCATGCCCACGGTGAGCTGGCACAGCAAGAAGACACAAGATGACGGAAGCGGATATGGCTCAACTGATAGAGTATCCGCCTACCATATAGGAGGCCCAGGGTTTGGGACCCAGGGCCTCCTTGGCCTGTGTGGTGAGCTGGCCCATGCACAGTGCTGCCGCGTGTAAGGAGTGCCATGCCACACAGGGGTGTCCCCCTGGAGGGGTTCCCCATGCCCAAGGAGTACACCCTGCAAGGAGAGCCACCCCATGTGGAAAAAGGGCAGCCCACCCAGGAGTGGTGCCACACACAAGGAGAACTGACACACCAAGTTGACGCAACAAAAAGAGACACAGATTCCCAGGGCTGCCTGACAAGAATGCAAGTGGACACAGAAGAATCCATAGCAAATGGACACACAGAGCAGATAATGGGGGGGGGGGGGGGGGGGGGAAGGGGAGAGAAATAAATAAAAGCAAATCTTTAAAAAAAAAAGATGACACAACAAAGAGGGACAAGGACCAGAAAAACACACAGCAAGTGGACACTGAGAGCAGACAGCAAGCACAAGCAGCAGGGTGGGAGGATGAATAAATAAATAAAATAAATCTTGAAAATAAAATATATATGGATATGAAGTAAAGACTAGAAAGAAATACTCCAAAATGATAAAAGTTATTGTGATGGGGTTGTGGATTAACAGGTAATTTTCTTTCATTTCTTTTCTAAACATTTTATTTCTTTCATTTCTTTTCTAAATATTGTTATATTATAATTTTTTAAAAATCTACCAAAAAAAGGTAAAAGGAGAAGAGAAAAAATTAGTCAGCACTTTGTAATCTATAAGAAAAATAGATATTTTAGATATTTCTTTTGTCCTTCCTCTGTCATGTTTTCAAAGTCTGCCCTCAAGTTGCTTCTCATTCCAATTCATTCCCTGCTTTAAATAAAACATTTTGCTCCCTCTCAGTCAAAATTATTACAGAGTCGATACCTGTTGTATGTTGCTGTTGGAAATATGTGACCTGTAGAAAAAAATCTGAGACATCTAGTTTGTTTGAATCAGATACAAAGGGACAGATACACACTGTCTCTCAAGTGAGCAAATTGGAAACTTAGATGCCAACTGAGAAGAAAGGTTGTTTTAGACTGGGTAACTGGAAATTGATTCTAGGGAGAGAAAGAGATCACTTCACATTTAATGGGCTTACAATAAACAAAAAATATATTTCTGAAGATTATTTAAAAATAAAGTTGCTAAGGATTTATAGTATGTCTCTGTGGTGAAATAAAGTGCTTAGCCTTCCTAAGAAAAGTTAGTACTCATCTTAATCTTGCCATGCATAAATAAACATTAGACAAAATTTGGGAGCAGATGTAACTCAAGTGGTTGAGTGCCTGCTACCCATGTTTGAGGTCCCGGGTTTGATTCCTGGTAACCCCTTAAAAAAACAAACAAACAAACAAAAAATGAAAAGATCCAAATTTTATATGATTGTATGGTCAAAACTTACATGTCATTGTGGTGGTTTTGAACTGCATGTGTCCCAAGAAATCCTGTTCTTAAAGTTAATCCATTCCTGGGGTGGTAAAACTATTGTAAATAAGATCTTTTGATAAAATTACTTTAGTTAAGGCATGGTCCAGGGTGGGTCTTAATCCTCTTACTGGAGTCCTTTATAAATGGGAGAAATACAGCAAAAGGGAGAGAGAACATCACAGAGGCAAGAAGCTGAAAGCAACAAAACCCAGAAGAGAAGAGAGAGACCAGCAGATGCTGGCATGTGCCTCACCACGTGACAGATTAGTCCAGGATGGCCAGCAGCCAGTCTTTGTGGAGAAAGCATCTCCTAATGATGCCTTGATTTGGACATTTTTCTTGGCCTTGAAAATGTAAGCTTTAAGCTAATAAATTGCCACTGTGAAGAGCCAACCCATTTAATGGTATCTTTTTCCACAGTCTAGCAAACTAAAACAGTCATTAACTCTTTAAAAACTATGGTCTAGTTGGTTACCAAATAACTACATTTTTAGTTTTCAAAATATTGTCATACAGCCAAGATTCATAATGACTGAAGTACCTCATGTACAATTTGGCAAAGGAATAAAGGTTACTTCAAAATGTCCTAATTTTCTTTATTTTTTTTCATTATCTATTTATCAAACCACTCACATGTCTCCCTATATAATATATTCCATGTTTTCTGAGACTGAATTACTCTTCATAACTGAACTACTATTAATAAATAACATCTGAAATAACTTAAATATATGAAAAGTTATAGAAAGAGTAGAGGTATCCTGTTTACCTTGCAAATAATCTGTGATGTTAGGATATTTGGTCAGACTGCATGCTGTGCATTCCAAAAGGCCAGGGATTATCACTTAAGTTGCTTCTGTATTCTCTACAACATTCAATGCTAGGATCCTAATTAGTCACCAATAAATACGTATTGACTTGTCTTATGTAGGCAGGCTACACTGCTTGAATCTCTTCTCCCAGCTAGAAGTCCTTCTTGTGCCCTGAGCAGCTTATATGAACTGTTACCATATGCCCTTAGCTTCTCCTACGGCCAGCCAGGCTATCATCTCCCCTGATAGACACTTTGGGGGCAGAGATACCACCCGCATCATTTTTCTTTTTCCATCAATGTTGGCATATTGCAGACACCAAACACATACTGTTTAGAGGAATATCTGAATGAAATGGTAGTTGAAAAGTAAATTTAAAAGATGGAAGACTGGAAGACTTCTAGCCCCCATCCTAAATTTGCTCAAGAATGTCTGATAAAAACAAATTGGGGTTGATAGTTTTACTTGTAAATAGAAGGTATGGAAAACAGATAAATAAGAATCTGTCCTCATGTATTTTGCTCCCCTTAGAGGAAAATCTTAGCCGATCATAAAATACAGGGTTTTTACATAATAGTTATTACTGACCCTTCACACTCTGAATGTTAAGTACTATGATGAATAATGTACTAAGATATAAATGTAGTTTTTCTAAATGGGACTGCTAATATTTCAACAAAAAAAATGTTTATTTTTCTTCATTCTATTTTTCTAAACATTGGTCCTCTTCTTATGAAACATTATTTCTCTTGAGCAATATAAACTTAGATCCTTGCCTTCTTTGATGGATTTTCATCAGAGAATTTTTCCATGACTTTTATAGGCATGGTGTGCAGGGAGTGGAAGAAAGGACACTAACATTTATTCATTGCCTGTTTTTTGCCAGATATTATGTTACACACTTTTCAGTTTGTTATCTCATTGAATCCTCTGAAAAGTCCATGATACATGCCCATTTTACATATGAAGAAACTGAAAGATCAGGAAGGTTAACTATCTTTCTGAATGTCACATCGTGAACAGTGGAGTCAAGATTCAAACCAAGGTTCATTTCACTTCAAATCCTTTAGTTTTTTCTACTGCATCATGCTAAAATTTTTGTGACCATTTATGCAAAATAAATGAGGACTGGAATATTTTACTACATCATGCCTCACAGTGGATAGAAAGTAGTGAGGAATAGAAGCATAATGACAAAGAGATTTACTGACTACCCTAACAGTGGGGCCATTTATAATGATATGAATTATTCAAATGTGTGAAATATCTTTAAATGTATTATATACTAAAATGTTTAATCAATATAAAAATTATCTTTTAAACAACAAAAGCAGTCTTTGGTAAAAAGTCTTTGCATTTCTTGGTGTATGAGAGGTTAATACTGAAATATTTAGCATTTCTGACACCTTCCACTCAAACTAGAATTTGAGGTTAGTTAATTGTTATGAGCCCTGGAAAACCTTTCCTTTATCTATATATCTATCCATTTACTTGTTGATGGGCATTTGGGTAGTTTTTAGTTTTTGCTATTGCAAATAAAGCTGCATGAACATTTGTATACTTTCCTTTGTGTATGCGTATGCTTTTCTTTGGGTAAATACCTGAGTTGAGTGGCTTAGTCATATTGTAGCTATAGGTTTAATTTTTTTTCTTTAAATATTTATTTTATTTATTTCTCTCCCCTTCCCCCCTCCCCCCATTGTCTGCTTTTTTGTGTCCATTCACTGTGTGTTCTTCTGTGTCAGCTTGCATTCTTGGCAGCACCAGGAATCTGTGTCTCTTTTTTTTGTTGCATCATCTTGCTGTGTCAGTTCTCCGTGTGTGTGGCGCCACTCCTGAGAAGGCTGTGCTTTTATCATATGGGGTGGCTCTCCTTGCAGGGCACGCTCCCTGTGCATGGGGCTCCCCTACGCAGAGGACACCCCTGCGTGGCATGCCACTCCTTGCACGTGACAGCACTGCGTGTCAGCCAGCTCACCACACTGGCCCTGGGTTTGAACTCTGGACCTCCTATATGGTAGGCAGATGCTCTATCAGTTGAGCCACATCCGCTTCCCTGGTTTAATATTTTAAGAAACTGGCAAACTATTTTCCAAAGTGGTTGCTGTACCATGTTACATTCTTACCATTAGGGCCCCATTCTTTTTTATTCATATTTTAATCTTGAAATGACTTTTAGGTGATCTGGATATTTACCTCTCTTGCTATTGAGAAAAGGAGAAATATTTCTATGCCCCAGTAGTCTTATCTTCAAAATGGGGATAATGATAGTGTGCCTTTTAAGGTTGTTTTGAGGATTAGTGAAGTAATGCATATAAAGGCACATATTTATTCAGAAACATTTTACTGAGGACCTGCTATGTGCCAGGCTCTGTTCTAGGTGCTGGGAATTTCTCAGCAAACAAAATACACATAATCCCTGCTCTCATGAAGCTTATGCTAAGTGTAGGAGATAGACAATGAGCAAATAAGCAAATAAATGTATCAAATGATGTCAGGTACTGACAAATAAAATAGGCCTGGGGAAAGAAAATGGAGTGTAGCACTATTTTAAAGAGGATAGACAATGAAATGTATTAGGTTTCAGTTCAACTGCAAATAATAGTAAATCCCAAAACAGGGATTTGTAAACAAGACAGAAGTTCATATATCTAAGTAAACATTCAGAGATAAGTAATCCATGGATGGTGCTTTGACTCAACTCCATGAAATGAAGGAAGAAACAACAACAAAAAAAGGGACCGAGGGCATGCATTTGTTATATCTTAAAGAACATTCCAGGAGGATGTTATATGAAACTTTTTTTTTTTAAAGATTTATTTATTTCTCTTCCTTCCCGCTCCCCGCCCCCCCCCCCCCAGTTGTCTGTGTCTATTTGCTGCGTCTTCTTTGTTGGCTTCTGTTGTTGTCAGCAGCACAGGAATCTGTGTTTTCTTTTTTGTTGCATCATCTTGTGGTGTCAGCTCTCCGTGTGTGCGGCGCCATTCCTGGGCAGGCTGCACTTTATTTCTCGCTGGGCGGCTCTCCTCATGGGGCGCACTCCTTGCGCGTGGGGCTCCCCTACTCATGGACACCCCTGCGTGGCAGGGCACTCCTTGCGTGCATCAGTACTGAGCATGGGCCTGCTGCACATGGGTCAAGGAGGCCCGGGGTTTGAACTGCGGACCTCCCATGTGGTAGACGGATGCCCTAACCACTGGGCCAAGTCCACCGCCCTGAAACTTAAGCTTATAGCCCATGTTTTTGTTTTCCAGACCTGCTATGACAAATACCAC
This sequence comes from Dasypus novemcinctus, assembly GCF_030445035.2. Taxonomy (NCBI): domain Eukaryota; kingdom Metazoa; phylum Chordata; class Mammalia; order Cingulata; family Dasypodidae; genus Dasypus; species Dasypus novemcinctus. The sequence goes on along the minus strand of NC_080684.1, from coordinate 80,464,431 downwards.
CATTTGGTTGGCTTAAATAATGGGAATTTATTGTCTTACGGTTTCAAAGACTAGAAGGCTTGCATTCTATGCTAACTGCTGCAATCCCTGGGGTTCCTTGGCCATGTCCTTTTCTTTCTCTTCTGGATTCCTAATGACTTCTGGCTTTTCCCTGTGGCCTTCTCTGACCCTGGTCTCTGGTTTCTTCTCTTTGTAAGACCTCCAGTACTCCAGATTAATACTCACTCTGCTTCAGTTGGCCAAACCTTAAATAAAATTAACAGCTTCAGGAGGTCCTATTTACAATGGCTAAATTGGGATAATTCAATCTACTACAGTCTATTAGCCAGAACTTCGGCACATGACCATGCCTGTCTACAAAGACAGCCATGTTCCAAGAAACAGAAAAATAGTAGATTGAACATTGGATACAATTAGCCATCGTTGTCTCTTGGAAGAAATGACATGTGAAAATGGGCCTGAATGAAATGAGGTAGCAAGTTATATTGTCATCAGGAAGATCAGCATTTCAAGTAGAAAAACAGCAAGGTTAAGGGCCCTAAAATGGGAATCTACCTTACATGTGTAAGCAATAGCCAAAAGGTTAGCTTGGATAGACTGGAATACAAGAGGGTAAGAGTGAAAAATGAGATTGACAAGATAGTCAAGGCTCAGACATTATGGCCTTCCAGGTCAAAGTACGATTTGCATGGTTAAAAAACAATTGACTACTAAAGGAAAACAACTTAAAGGGAACAATAGTAAAAACAGGAAGATCATTTAGAAGGTTATTTTAGTGATCTAGACTAGAGAGGACAGTGTCTTGGACTGAGGTAGTAGCAACAGAGGAGTGAGAATAGCTGAATTCTACAAATATTTTGAATATTGAACCATTAAGACTTGGTGATAGGTTGGATATGGGGTATAGAAAGAAATCAAGGATAACGCATAGGTTTCTGACCTGATCAATTATGTGATTGATAATGCCATTTATTGAGAAGGAGAACACTGAAAGAAAAGGAGTAGATTAGGAAGTACGGAACTGAATCAGGAGGTTGCTTTTAGGCATATAAGTTTGAAATACCTATAAACATCCAAGTGGAGATGTCAGGTAAGCAAATGGGTAAGGAATTCTGGAAGGAGGTTCGTGAGATAAAAGTCTGAGAACCATCAATGGATGGTATTTAAAGCCACTAACTGGATGAATTCACTAGGTAATGAAGAAAGACAAAGGCTTGAGCACTGAGACACTTACAATAGGTAGAAGGAAGAGGGTCTAGTCAAGAAAAGAAAGTGCAGTCATTGAGAAGGGAGGAAGATCAGGAGTGTGTGGCATCTGGGAAGTGAAAGTGTTTTGAGAGGAGGGACTGACTGATAGTGTTGAATGTTTTTCAGAAATGAAGTGAGAAAAGAGTACATATTGACTATTGAGTTGGGCAACATGGAGGTCATTGGTGACTATAAGAAAAGGAGTTTTAGTGGTGTAGTATGGACCAAAGTCTAATTGGAATGGGTTTAATAAAGAATGAGAGGTAGGGAAGGTGAGCCCATGAGTATGATTAGGCAACCCTTTTGAAGAAATGTGTCATAAAGTGGAACAGGGAAGTTGGACAATAATAGAGACATTGGAGGGGAATGTGAAGTCTAGGAGCATGCTGTTACTGTTGTTTTATATGATGGAAGATATTTGCATATAGCCAGAAATGAAAGATATGGATGAGAGGGTGGTAATTACAAGGGTGGAAATAGGATCAAATTCACAAGGAAGGGCTGACTTTGAACAGATGAATTTATTCATTTTACAAGAAAGAAAGTAAAATGTATTAGTACCAATGCAAGTGGATTGATTATTTGGAGCTAGGAAGATGAGGGTTGGCACATATAAGCATTACACATAGTAAATGCCCAATAAATATTAACTGCTGTTATTATCATTTAATATTTCATTATCATTCTTCATATGAGAATGGTAGTATAATAAGGTTTTTGAGGTCACAGTTTTCAGAGTCAGATACTGGCTCAATTCCCAGTCCTGACTCTTATCATTTTAAACTGATACATGGTAATTAATTTCACCAAGCTTTTGTTTTATAATAGGGTTATTGTGAGGATTAAATGGAGTAATAAATACACAAAATTTAATAAAGCCCTTAATAACAATTAAGTCTATTAAATATATAAATATATATGTACACACACAGGGAAAGAGAGAAAGAATGAGCATGATGTAGGGGAATATTTTGCAACAAACTGAACCTTGGCAGGGTCATTTGGGATGCTACTTTGCTCAAAACCACCTGTTTGATGTATTCATAGTTTAGATTCTTTTTTTAAAAAAATGGCAATAGTGAGTGAATTCTGCCTTGACACACTATTCATGCCAACATCTTCTTGGCTATATGTTATGGTAGAGGACTCTGAGGACTTGATTAATCATTAATTAATTCAAGCACTAAAAAGACCCAGAATTCTTTTCTGAAAACACTTTGCCTATGGATACTCTCCTGATGGATCTCCGACTGTTAGACAATGATCTTGAAGAAAAAAGGGGCCTTGTCCAACTTGTTTACCTCTGTACCACTAATGCCCATAATAGACACTTATTAAATATTTACTGAATGAAATGAAGGAAAAAATCCATCCAGCCAAGAATCTTGGATAGACAACTTAAATTTCCACAAATGGTAGTCAACTTTGCCACTTGTTCCCTTTACTCAGGGAGAGTTAAACTTACTTCATAATCAATAATGTAGAATTTTCTACCTAGATCCCTTGTCAGAGTGCATAACCTCAAATTATTTGCAGACTACTTTTCTTTTTTAGGAAAAGTGATACCTCCAGAGGATCATTTGAAAAGTATCCAGTTCATCCATCCCTTTATATACTGTTTGGTCTATGTATTAGGTCATACTCCTAAAAAGTTTTTCATATGCATAATATCTTGCTCTCTTCTTGGTTCTCCTGCCCTCCTTACCAAAATTACTTTCTCTTTTTCACAATTTCTGATTATACCCTTGACATTTATCCAGGTTTAGTGGACATCTGCTGTTTTTGGCTGCCTAGCATCCCTTCCCTAGTTCTTCTAATAGCAACCTCCTGTCCTCTGGACAATTGCATCTTCCATATTCCACATGGTTCTAGTGGGACCCTTTTGATGAGATGCTGGGCAACTATGACCCAGTTCAAAAGTCTTTCCTTAGAATGTCCTGCATTAACCTCCTTTCCCTTTAGGAACCTGAGGTTGTGATTCTAGAGCATCCAGTCAACTTGAAAAGGTGCCAGAAAGAATGAGATTGAAGCCCAGATCAGAGATGGAGCAAACATGCTCTGAGGCTGAATTCCTGGGTCCCGCTGAAGATGAATCCAGCTGAGTCCTGGTTTTCTACATTTAAGTTAAGTGAGCCAATAATCAATCTCAATCTCTCTCTCAGCTCTCACTATTTTGTTTGTTTGTTTTGGTAACTTGAGAAATAGCTGTACAAAATCCATTACTGTTTTTGTGGCTAGGATGCTGCTGACAACACTGCTCACTGCAACTCTCAGGGTCCATTACATAACGATACTTGGTGTGAAACTTTTCTCTTAGATCCAAATGTTAGGAAAATCCTTGCTTCATTGGTGTGACTAGTTTGTTGTTGCTGTTGTTGCTTTGCCTTATGGATGTTGGGAACTAAGGATCTAATTGTATTTTCCTTTTCCTTTTAGAGATTCCAGTCATTTTTTTCCAACAATAGTAAGTGTATAGGGTGTCAAGGCCTCCATATCTCCTTTCCCTCCATTAATATTGACCTAGTATTTTAATTTTTACCCACTAAACTGATAGTATATATTTTATTTCTTCTTATTTTTTACTGTTTTAGTCTAGGTATTTCATTAAATACCTTACAAATCCCTGTAGAATAATTTTGAGATATAAAAATAAAATAAAACTTGTCAGTAAAATCATGGATAAAATAAACTTATATGCCTATGGTAGGCATTTTTTTTTTAAGTTGGCACTGGGGATTGAACCCTGGACTTCATACAAGGAAGCAGGCGCTCAACCACTGAGCTACATTCACTTCCCAATGAAAGCTGTATTGGTTTTTTTTTTTTCCTGTTTGTTTGTTTGTCTTTAGGAGGTATCGGGGATCGAACCCGGAAGCACGGAAGGAAGAAAGCTCTCATCCACCTGAGCTACATCCACTGCCCTATGGTAGGCATTTTAAACCTCTTTACAGAGAGGTAAACAAATAATTATCTCCACAAATTTACTCAAATAGATATATAACTAAAGACATGAATAATATCATCATTAAACATTTCTGGAGTACTACAAACCATGCACTGCGCATTGTGGTGGACCTTGATTTTTCTGCCCTGTAATCATTACCCTACTTGTGGTAAATGTGCCTCCATTTTGTTTTGAGGGAACCCATGTGATTTGGGTGAAGGCGACTGCACCCTGGCTTCAGGGATAGAACACATCTCCAGCCTTTAGTCAATCACTCAACCGCCTTGGCACAGTGCCAGTTCAGTGATTCAAGTCAGGCTAATCAGAGCTACTGTTTGGGATACTGGGGATATGGGCTCCCTCTTTTCAGAAGTACTTGAAACTGAAGCCACCTTTTGACCTAATGGCAGATGAACCAAGTCTGCCAAAGGCAGAGCCAAAGGAAGGAGAAAGAGAAACTAGGTTCTGATGACATCAGGTGGGCTGTTGGCTAAGGTAGCCCTGAAGCCTGTGATTCCTCTGGACTTTACAGTTATGTAAACAATAAAATCCCCTTTTTGTATAAAGTAATTTGAGGCTGGGGTTTGTGACACTTGCAACAGAAAAAGTTGTGCTGCAAGTGTTTTATATTCACTATCTCATTTAATTCTTAAACTTGGCAGGTTTAAGGATTTTTACAACTTTACATATGAGGAAATTCACCCTTAAGTGCCCAAATCTCAAAGTAGCAAAGCTAGGACTCCCATCCATTTCAACTGATTACAAAGCTCACTCAGTAGGAATACTACTTGAGGGTCAGAATCTTTACCTTCTTAGCTTGGTGTTTTTATATTTTATTGCATGAAGTTTAACATTATTAACAACTGAAGCTTTCTTATTGCCAAAATAAAAAGATATTTATAAGGTTTAATTCTCCTTTTCCTTCTCTTCCTCTTTCTTTTCCATTGCTTACCTTTTGTTTTAGTTCGCTTAAGGCTGCCAATGCAAAATATTAGAAATGTGTTGGTTTTTATAATGGGCATTTATTGGGGTGAAAGCTTGTAGTTTCAAGGCTACAGAAATGTCCAAATCAAGGCATTGTCAGAGATGCTTTCTCACCAAAGGTCAGCTATTCGTTGGATCCTGGGCTCCTGCCACATGGCAAGCAAAATGGCTGCCTCTGTCTGAGTCTCTGCTTTCTCCTCCAGGCTGCTTTCTCTTAGAGCTCAACTATGGGTGATCAAACCATGACAGGGCTCTCTCTTCAGCTTTGAAGTGCTCTGTTGGTCTAGCTTCTTGGGGGCCCTTTTTCCATGTGTCTGTGCCCTGCTAATTTACAGCATAACTGCTCCTGACCTCTGGGCCTTCAGTTTCTCAGAGCTCATTTGTCTTCCTGCGATTCTACAGGCGATTCTCTCTCATGTGGCAGGGTCAAAATAGTGGCTTTCTTTCTTTGTGTGTTTCTACTTCTAGTTTTCAATTTATAAAAGACCCCAGCAAGAGGGTGGAGACCCACCTTGGGTCATACATCACTGAAGTAGTCCAATCAAAAGCCCTAATGTGATCTAATCAAAGTGATCTGGGAAGCGATGTGGCTTAAGCGACTGGGCTCCTGTCTACCATATAGGAGGTCCAGGGCTCCATTCCCAGGGCCTCCTGGTGAAGGCAAGTTGGCCATGCAGTGAGCTGGCCTGAACGGAGAGCTGGCCTACACAAGAGTGCTGGCCTGCACAGAAGTGCTGGCCCACATGGAATACTGGCCTGTGTGGAGAGCTGTTGCAGCAAGGTGACACAACAAAAAGAGACACAGAGAAGAGACACAGCAGACCAGGGAGCTGAGGTGGTGCAAAAGATTAAGCACTTCTCTCCCACTCCAGAAGGTCCCAGGATTGGTTCTCGGTGCTGACTAAAAAGAAGACAAGCAGACACAGAAGAACACAGTGAATGGATACAGAAAGCAGAGAGCAAGGGCAAAAACAATGGTTTGCAGGGAATAAATAAATCTTTTTTAAAAAGTGATTTAATTAAAGTTCCCTTAACTGAATTTAATCAAAAGGTCCCATCTACACTGTGTTTATAGGCACAGGAATGGGTTAGCTTAAGAATATAATATTTTGGAGATCACAAAGAGAAATTAAGACACCTTTCTTGCCCATTTTCTTCCCTTTTTCATTTAATTTTCTTTTAAATTTTTGCACTTTTCAAGTATCTAAATGACAAACATTTGCTCTAGTCCCCATTCTCAAATGGTCCTGGAATTCAGTGTTGGCTTGGGCAAGGCAAATTAGTTTATTGAAAACTTTCCCTTCTGAACTAATAGTTAAATGACTAGAAGGAATAGATCTATAAATCAGTCTGATCAACATCTCTAAAAGCAAATCAGTGGGCCAGATATCAAAGATGACTAAACCATAAAGTCACTGCTACTGCTTCCCTTCTCTCATGCTTTAAAAGGGTGAAAAATGTTGATGGGCCACTAGGCCCTGGGAAAATGGCCAGTTGCCATGTCTTCCTTAACATGTTTAAGATGGAATACCCCTTACTGTTCTAGCTCCCTCTTTCAATGTTTAAGAAAAAAAAAAAAAAAGGAGGAATGTGTTAAATCTTAAAGGTGGCTTCATGTTGTGCTTAAATTTTTAGGAAACTCAGATAAGTTTAAATCTATTTTATGTGATTAAGAGCCCACCTCTGTCTTTTCCCAATTTAGTTAAGAGCAGTTATCATCCCAATATTTAAGAAAGAAAGGAGATAAAAACTTTTTAATTCCTTCTTAGTTACTTAATAGAACCTTGTTTGTAATCTTACTGAAAGCCTGGAAACTAATACTCTTTAAGCATTTTGTCAACAATGAGGGAACAATTTCATTTTCAAATAAAATATTTGAAAATTAACTCCTCTTCAATTGCCAAATTGAATGTGGTTCCTGGATTCATTTTCTTTGAAAGGACTTATGACATTGCTCTCCTGAAAAATTTTTATAATGCTCTGTACACTGTGTCAAATATGTTGGATGCTATCAGACCTCTACAGTTAAGCCCAATATCCTGAATCTGAACTTTTATATATAAACAGGGAAGAAATTTCTCTTCCTAAATTTTTAACTTCTAAGTCTATAGAGATATGCTTATGATAATTTTAAATAGAGCGGGTTCTGTAAAATCTCTACATGATGGTCTACGTAATGGTATAAAGTTGTTTTGCAAATGGAGGGATGGTACAAGCCATTTATGAAAAATAAATGTTAGGGTGAGGCTAGACATTTTGTTTTCAAAGCAGGTAAATAAAACCCTTGACAATGCTATTTTCTCACCTATAGTTTCATTTTTACAAAATATAACATTATTCTGAACAAGTGATATTAGGAGGAAGACAGTTGATTGCTGCCCTTTGTATTCTAGTTGAAAAAAGACCTTATATGGTACAGTCTAGTAAAACAAGGAATGGAGTCAGATAGAAAGTATTGTTAAATTAACTACTGAAATTTCTTTGAGAACTTTTTACAATTACTAATAATTATAAATGGCTCAGAACTTTAGGCATGTGGAAAAATTGTTTTGTAAATAGATAAATCTACGTATTGATGTTATACAGAGCAGTGGTTCTCAAACTTTAGTGTGCAGCAGAATCCTCCAAGACTTGCTAAAATACATTTTTCTGGACCCCACCCCAGAGTTTTTCTGATACAGTTGGTATATGGGGTGGGGACTGATAATTTGCATTTCTAAGAAATGCCCAGGTTATATTGCTGTTGCTAGTTTAGGACCACAATTTGAGAACTACTGATAGAGAGCAACTGAACACCAGCTGAAGTGTTTCTTTTCTGTTTGTAAGTGTATCTTATCTGGATATGTATCACATTTGTTTCCCGGCTGTGCCACTCTCAAAGTGTGACTCACAGTAAAGGTTTTCTGGCCCCATCCCCTTAAACTCTGTTCCAAGTTCAAAGGCTTTCAAATTCTCCCCTTGTTCAAGGACTCTCTCTGCCCCAAGCTGGAAGATTAAACGCCTGATGCCACAAGAAAGCAGTTTCCGAGACTTTATTTCTCAAAACGCTGTCGTCCCAATATTTTCACACATGTTCTTTGATAAACCTATTCTATGGTCAAAACATTTTGGGATACATTGATTTAATAAGAAAGAAAACGATTTTTAATCCCATAATTTCTCAAGATTTTAATATATAAATATGCATTGTAAATTTCCAAAAGAGAGATAAAGAATATGGCATTTCTCCTGTGGATTTGATTTTGGAACCATTCCTCAGCCCCTCCTCCCATCCTTTACCATAGTGCTAGAAAGTATCTATTAACTTCAGTTTGGGAAATGCTCTAAGTAAGTAATTGTTATAACTTGACTTGATTTTGCAAGGTAAAAAAGGACCATATTATGACCTAGGAGAAAAGGCCAATTAACATGCCACAAATACTATGTGTGATGTTTAAATTAATTTAGGGAACACATTAAATAAATGCATACAATCATGCTTTTGATTGCTATATGATCTTTTCTTGAGAAAAATAATAAATGACTGAGTTATATAAAGGAAGACCCATGGCTCCTTACCTCTGTTCAACATCAGGCCTTTCCTTACCTCACCACCTAAAGTACCCCGGCCCTCTTCCAATTTCTTTGGCATTACTATTTCATATTCTTCATAACATTTTTCATGAGTATAAATTATCTTAGGAAGTCTTTAAATTTATTTACCTGCTTATTACTTGTTTTCACCACTAGAATACAAGTTCCATGAGGGCAATACCTTGTCAGTCTTTTCACTTCTCTATCTTCAGTGTCTAGAACAGTACTTGGCAAATAACATACAGTCAGCAAATATTTTTCAAATGAAAGACTAACTAGATCAATAAAATAATCACTAATTTCTATGAAATTTATTACAGTAATAAAAGATGGAGGAACAGGAGAGGGTGCTCTAGCAGCTTTTGCTGGAGAAATGAGTACAATCATATGGTATAAAGGGGAAATTGTTGCTGCTGACACTCAGGATGCCATTTTGTAGACTCACTTTTATGATTTTTATCATACAATTTTAAGCACATTTTTCAAAATAAGTTAAGCATGAGAAAATTCTTGGCCCATAAATAGACTTTGTATAAATATAATTTTTTCTTTCATTCTAACTCTAAAAGAATCCTGAAAATGTTGCTGCTTCTTGCAGTAATATAAATTTCTTTGACTTAGAAAAATATAAAAAATATCATTAACAATGCTTTTTTAAAAAAGCACATTTTTTCTAAAGGAAAGCTTGTTATATATATTTGTATTCCTGTATGAGAAACCAGTGTTAAATATGTGTTAGAGCAGGGGTTCTTAACCTTTTTTTTCCATGGACCCCTTTACCAGTCAGGTGAAAACCACGGACCCCTTCCTAATTCCACACTATTGTGTGTATCATTTTATAAATATACCACACCTACACCAACCTGTCCCCACAAGAATGATGTTTTTTAGAAGTTCAGTTCAAGCTCACAGACCCCTGGTTAGAACAAATCTCTTGTGTAGAGCATAAACGTTGCTATCGCACAGTAATTTTAGAGGCATGGAAGAAGTCTGATTGACATGTATCATTGCTGGACATTATAGCAGATACGTTAAATTCTGCCCAACAAAAAAAGGGAAATAAGTCAGCAGGCTGTATTTTTAGGAGGAAAGGGTTCATTCAGGAATCCAAGATGACAATTGTCAAAAGTCCTTAGTTCACATGATTTGAAACTGCACTATTAATGTATTAATTTTACTCTTGGGTATTAAAATGGAAAAATATTTATAGCTCACATCACCAGGCCTTTTATGTGGTTTTAAATTTTTCTCTTGTTTAGGTTGCCTACATCCGGTCCCCATTCTCTTCTTTAAATTCTCTCATTATCTTCCTCTAGGGGTTGATGGTTGTTTTTTACTTTGTTTTTATCCTTAATAGTGGGGAAAAAAACAGGCTAGTATTACTTCAGTTTGTCTTCACTTTCACCGTGCTGTTCATTACTGAACTAGCTTTTAGCCCCTGGAAAAGAAGAAAAAAGTAAAAACATTTGCAGAAACTGGGCCAACCTCTCGGGGAGAGTCCCCCTCCTTCAAGAAAGCAAAACTTAACCTACTGCAACTGTAGTTCCTCTCTGTTCTCACAGTATCTTGTTTCCACTCTCATAACGCTCAGTATTTTATTATAATTGTTGAATGCCTTTCAGCCCAGCTAGACTCTAGTTCTTCGAGGACCTAGCATGTTGCCTCGTATATAACAATATTTAAAATTTGTAGTGTAAATGAATAAATGATGCACGCATGAGTGACTGTAATGCACTAATACCCAGCCACACAAGAAGAAAAGTTGCGGCAATCAACATGTTTAAGTGCGGACCCTTTGATATCAATTCTCTAGAAAGCCAGAAGACTGCGGCATTGATACCTTGTACAATAATTACTTGGATACTTTGAGGAAGAGTTTTAGTTTTGTTTGGGCGGAGGGGGGGTGCCGAGAAAGGGGCTGCATTACTTAGGTCATTTTTTCCCCAGTCGCTGTGGACCGGCAATGCCTAACCTCACGCCGGAAGGGTCTCCTCACCCCTCCCGCCACTCTCCCACCCCTCGGGGAGCGAGGCCGGGTCCTCCAGGCTGGGGGTTTCCCGGGGATCCCCCGCCCGGCCCCGCCCCGGGCCCGCCGGCCCCGCCCCCCGCCGCCGCCAGCAGGGGTCGCGCTGCCCCCGGCGAACCGCGCAGGCGGGGGTGGGGGACGCTCCCGCGGCTCGGTCGCCTTTCTCCGCCGCTGCTGGTTGGGTCGTTTCAATAAGTCTTTTTTCTCGTTCGCTCGCTCGCTCGCTCTCCTCCGGGAAACAGGCGGAGGCGTCGCTCCGCAGCCGCCGAGTGCGAAAGCGACGCACACGCAGGGAGCGAAAGCGGCCGCCTGCGGTCTGAGCTCCCCACGGTCCGGCGCCAGAGCCCGGCGAGAAGAAGGCGCCCGCCTCAGCCCGCCGTCGGCGCCTCCCTGCGCGCCTCGTCGCCGCCCGGACTGGTGCGAGGGGATTAGTGGGCCGCCCTCGCGGCTCGGCGGTCCGGGAGCCATGTTGTCCAGGGGGCTTGGTAACGCGTGAGGGACCCGCGGCCCCTCCCGGCGGCCCTGGGCTCTCGCCGAGGGCCGGAAGGCGGCGGCGGCGGCGGCGGCCTGCGCCTCGGAGCACCTCGGTCTGCCGGCCGCTGGGACCCGGACCTGCATCCGGTCGCCGCGGGCGTCGGCAGAGCGGCTTTCCCTCCGCCCCTCGCCTCGGGACGCGGCCCCCGCACTTGCTGGTGAGTTCGGGGCCGGCCACCGCGCGGGGCTCGCCGCTGCTGCCGGGCGATCCCAGACCGAGAGGGGCAGGGGCGTGCGTGGGAGGACGGGCCGGGGAAGGGGCTGGGGGGGCCCCGGAGGGGCACAGGCCCGGCCGGGAAGTTGAGAGAGGGACGTGAGGCGCGGGGGTTTCGCGAGTGTCTGTCGCCCTGCGGGTCGCATTTCCGGGGGTGGGAGGGGTGTGGGTGTCTGACGGGCGTGTTCCCTGCGGGCGCCTCCGGCCGCCGCCGCCGCCTCCGGTGCTTGCCGCCGTTTTGGTCTCCAGGGGAAGGCCGGTCTCCCTGCGAGGAGGTGAGGGGGAAGAGGCAGCAAGTCCCCAGAGACGTCCACAAAGGTCCCCTCGGCGGGGGTGGCGACGGAGGTGGGGCTGCGCCACCCCCGCCGCGCCCCGGAGGGGAAGGAAGGGGCGCCGGTCTGCGGGAGGTGGGCGAGGAGGCGGCGGCCGCGGCGCTACCGGCTCCTTGGAGACGCCGCGGCTCTGCGCGGGCGGGGAGCGCGGGGGAGGCGGAGGCGGAGGCGAGGAGGCGGCGGCGGAGGAGGAGCCCTCGCGTGGGGAGCGCGCGGAGACAAAGATCAGGGCAGCTTCCCGCGGGCGGGTCACGCCCCTGAGTGTTGGTCAAGAGCAGAGGTGGAGGGAATGTGGGAAACCGAAGACGCGATGAGGAGGGGAGAATTGGGGACTGCCAAGTATTGTCTCTGTCGCAGTTGCTTTTCTCAGCGTTTTTGTGTTGGATGCTTTTGCTCCCCAACTCAGCTGGATAGCTCCACATTCCCTCCCTCTGATCACTCCCACACTGCCACATTGACTCTCCGGTGGTTTACCCCTCGTTTTCCCCCTACTTTTCACCCACTCCTTTTCGGGGAAGCAGTATTTTGCTTTCAGCTTGAGGAACGTTTGCTAATGACAGGATGCCTGAGCTTGTTTTGACCCTGAACTGCCTTGAACTCCTCTTTCTTCCTCCCACCCTTTCCTTTCTGGGATCTATAGTGTCACGTGGCCATTAACAATTAGCTTTTCTTCTGCAAACATGGTAAAAGCATTTGACTGAAATCCCTGGCGCTCCTCCTTTATATCAATATGTCCACCGAAGACACGTCGTTGGTCCTGTTTTATCATCTCTTTACCTAGTCAGATTAATTTTCTAGGTACAAAAATGGGAAATTATGTATTTTTGGCTGCCAGATCTTCTTTTCATTTACCAGGAAATGCTTGACTTAAAGATAGACAGTTCTTCCTTCAAACTTGGCTTTTTCTAAGTCTTTGTTAAAAAATTTTTTTTTTCCAAAAAAAGGTGCTTGGATAAGAAAGTCTCAAAGTAACAAACCTGTGTTATTGTATTTTAGACTTAATTTGTTAACCATTGGGTAGAAGGAAATAAATGGGTTTTTAAGACCTTCGCTGTGCCTTGAGTAGATCAAAGCCTTTCTGGAAGCTAGAAATAAGGTTAAAACATATTTTAAGATTCCCAACAAAAGACTATGGTACTTTCTTTGGTTTTTTGTTCTTTTATGAGTCGAAGGAGTTGACTTATTTATTAAATGTTGGAGTACCACTTCGTTAATGAAGTCTAGTCTTTGTAATTCTAACATCTTCATACTTCCATAAACAGTAAGGTGGAACAAAAGGCACAAAATTTGGTTATATTAAAGAAATATTCTTTATATCCCCTTTTTTTGAAATTAGGAGAGAGAATTTTGGAAGATAAAGAGTACTTTCCTTTTATCTACTCAACCAACTCATGACTGCAGGGCTTCAAAGAAAATTGCCAAGTCTTAATCTACTTTGAAATTGCTATGCAAATATACTTTATCATTATTATTTGAGAAACTGAAATATGAATGGAAAGAAAAAAAAACATTAAAAAGCAGTTTGTTGTACGGACCTCAATGTTGATATGACTGTAACAACAGTCATATCTTGGTGCTTGTATCATTAACATTTGACACAAAAAATTATTTGTGACAGGGATTTCAATTTAGGGATCAGTCTTTGAATTATGGTACTCCCTACCACATCTTTTAGAGATCTTCCACCTACCACATCTTCCACCTACCACATCTTTTAGAGATCTTTGTGAAACTAACAGGTCATATTATTAGTAATAGATGTTTTATATAACAGTTGAAAGACTATCATATTAAAGTACATTGATTCTTCCCTCCCAAACCCCCTCACTCCTGTATTTGTTAGTGTCTAATTAGATCATCAAAATTTAAGTCTCACTAGCAGAAAATCTACCATATGTTAATAAACGTTTTTGGATGGTGACATTTATAGGTGTTTAAAAACTACATTTCTTCATTTTACAAATTTTCACATTCCTTTTACAATCAGAAAAAAAAAGTAAATATTAAATTAAAGTCTTGTTAATGTCTTAATTTGCCCATTATTTTTAAAAGCTTCTATAGAACGTATAATTTATTCTCATTCTTGGATTCAGGCCTAATAAAATAACTTTTGGTGTTATGTATTTAAAGAAGTACAGTCTGCTATATGTTACCAGAAAGAAAGAGAGAAACATAGTAGGAAAAAATGAAATCGGAAGAATGGATGAAATTAGAGGAATGGGTTCAGTGAATGGCAGCTTTGCACACCAGCATCTTGTTCTAATAAATTATTAGGTTTACAAAAAAAAATAGAAATGTTAAATTTTCTTTTGTCTGTAGCACAGGATTCTCTACATTAACTAAGCAGATTTTAATGTATATATTTGTTCATAAGTTTAGGTTTCAGTATTGGTTCAGTCCTAAAATTATGGTGGAAAGAAATGACATAAAATTGTTTTTATTCCTTTAAAGCTTTTGTTTTTTCCCTTTTCAGCAATATTTGTTTCTCTCTGCCTTCATTGGTGAAACAGTACTAACTGAGAAACAGTGCAGATATTTTATTAGGAACAATGGAAGCTATAATAGCAAATGAGGTAGATATTGAAGTAATGCTCCCTAATATTTAAAAAATTACCTGTGAACCTGAAGTTTTTGCTCTACTGTTTTCTTTGTTACTGTCTAATAGTGCTGAATATTTATGCGACATTACATTTTCAGTCTTTGTTTCTGGTCCCTGGCCTTTATATATAAGACTATTCCCTAGACTTTATATGTAATTATAGCACCATGTCCTGGCATTCTTTTTCATAGTTTTTATTCTTCCATGGTGGATAATTATTTAGTGAATATATTGCTGTACTGTAAAAAAGTATAAATGCTAAACCCAGCTATAAAACTATTCTATTGAGTATTTCATCTATTTTAAAAATTGTCTTTTGTATATGCAAAGGAAGAATAGTTTTAGGTGTTCTTGAATTTTGAATGGATAGTTTTTGCTTCAACTTTTTACTAGGAGATAGTTATTTAAAGTACACTATAATGTTATAGCAATTTGTATTTTAAATGCTGAAAATCAGCAATCGGCTTATGACATTTAGAAGCGTGCTTGATAAAGTGTTTGTGAGGTAAAAACTGCCTTCAGTAGAAAACCTGGTATAGTGGATTAACATTGAACCTACCATGTAAGCAATTTCTTCAGAGTGGTGGAAAGAGTACTTATTAGAGGGGGGTTTGTTTGTTTGTTTAATTGCTATGCTATATTTACAATATTACACCAGTAATGTCATTAGTGGGTTCTTTATTTTTTCTTAGCTGGTGGTTACTTTTTAATATCTGCACAATATTCATCTGGAAAGAGAAATTGCCAAGGGCCAGAAAAATGTATTGAATATACTGGAGTGTAGTTTACCTTTCCTATTTCCTAGCCTGTTTCGTTTCCTATTGGCAAACTTGGAAAATGCGTAGACATCTACTAGTAAATCTAATAGGTGGGGTGCCTATTGTAAATAAATAATGTTATGTTCTACAGTAACATGTACATAATATGTATACATATTGAATACTGTGTACAAGAAGCTAGAGGTACAGATCTTTGGCATTTTGGAATGAGGTGAAAATTTAATTGCACTCCAAATTCCTTTTTAAAATGTATTTTTAAATGTAAGCTATATGAAAGAAATTAACCTTAAATAATTACTCCTCTGCCAGGCACTATGCTAAATGTTATTTTTGTTTAATCCTCAAAATAAGCTTGTGATATAGGTATTGTGCCTTTTTTAAAAATGAGGAAACAGAGGCCTTACTAATTATCTCCAGGGTCCTATCACTGTGGTGAAGCTGAGATTCCAGCTTAGACATTTAAACCACTATGGTACACTGCCTCTATGATGATGGAATTTGTAAACAGTCAATGTTAACCTCTGCTGTATAAACAGTGGTAAATTGGAAAAGCTCATCAAACTTAGATTTAAATTCCATTAATGTTTTAGAGAATGGTTTTGCTACATAAAAAATAGAATTATTTAATGGCGTAAGATAGGACATATTTATTACTCAAAACTAAAAAGATACTTAAAATATTTGTGAATTTATTTTTACTCCTTGATTTATCAAAGTTTTGTGTGCATAAAATAGAAGTCAATATGGGTCCAGAAAGCAAAACAAAAAATTATACTTGATGTTGTGATGCAAGTACATTTACTTTCATTTTTACATACTTATTTATTTTGATTATACACGTGTTAGAATTAGTTTGCATTATTTGAGTATATGCTATCATAGCTCATGTAGCTGTGTCAATTGCTTTAGTATTGGCTGAAAGTTTTGCCTTAAGGTAAATATATATATATATTTCTTTATAAATTCTCCCTATAGAGATCTATAGCTAAATAAGTTAATATATATAAAATTAATTGAAAATTGCCTATTGGACATTGGTATTGGTATTGCTTGCTTTTAATTAAGTGTAAAATTTAATGTATTTTTATTTTATATGGCTGTATATCACTGTACAATGGTCAGATCAGGATTGTACTCTTTTGTAATAACTTTATATTGAAAACTGACCCTTATAGATATAAAAATCACAAATTATTATTGTTAATATATATCTTATCTTCCGTTTGGATTTAAAGAATAGAAAATATTATTGACTTTTTTACCTGAAGGTGGTCCATTAAAGTGAAAAACGATGCTTTATTTCTTTTGTTTCCATAAGGTTAATTAAAAAGTTTTTAATTGCACATTTTTGTTTCTTTTCATGCACTTGCTAGTGTAAATACTTGAAAGAATACCCTAAATTTTGTGTGCTTCTTTTGTAAACAATGGGAGAAAAGGGCCCAAGGATAGTTTTTCTTTGGCTGTATCCTACATTAGTCACTCACTTTGGTTTTCTCAAGTCGTATATTTAATCCTGTTCTTAAAATGATGGCTGATATTTGTTATTAGTATATGCAAATAATGTTCTATAATACAAACAAAGGTTGGTTAAAATTGATTCTATTATTTCTGTAAATGATCAGGTAATAAAGAAAGCTCTTATTCCCAATTTAGGGGCATTCTCCTTTAAGTTAGTTAATACGTATTTTTACTCTTATTTTTAAGGTAAACTTTTCATCGAGGTATAACAGTTTCAGCTTTTAATATTTTATATTACTGACTTGTATTGTTTTTTTTTCTTGTACAAAGGCAGCCTGTCATTGACTCTGAGGTAAATTTTGGATTCCTTCCTTAAGCAGAGTTTAATCCTTTGAGCACATCCTATTTAATGAATTATTTTAAAGAAGTGATCCTTTCTTTATGGCTTTTATTTTACTTAATAAGTTTTATCTTTTAATTAATTTAGGGATATAATCAGTAAGTACTTTTAAAACATTTGTTAAATCCTCAGCATTGTATTAATATTAGGCATTGTATGTTTATAAAAATATAATTTAATGTAGCCTCTGCCCTCAGCAGGTTTAGTTGTCCGGGTACTACATTGTAGCACGTGAAATAATAGCAACATTGCTTGTCTGGAATGTTCTGTCCACCATTCTCTTTTGTTTTCCATGTTTCCTGTGCAATCTCAACCCATTTAGGGCTTTGTTTTCATCACCTATATGCTGATTACCGTCACATCTTTCTTTCTAATCCAGACCTTTCTTTCTGAATTCAATTTTTGTTTACCAGAAGTTGCCTCTTATTGGCCCCTTACCTAAACTGAACTCTTATTATTCCCTACTACTGTTCCCAGTCACGGTGAATTAATGGAATCACGTCAGCCTTATCAGTCCAGAATTCTTCCCAAAACTTTGGCACCTTCTTCTATTTTTTTATTATGTGTGTGCCCCCCCCTTAAGTCACTTCTCACCACATCCTGTCTATTTTACTTGCTAAATATCTTTTAGACTTATCTTTTTCTGTTGTCACTTTATTATGTAAAGATTTTAGAATGTCTTATTTGTTTATTACCTCCAATATTGGCCCATTTTAATCTAACCCTTTCTCCCTTTCTCTCTCTCTCTTTCTCTGATTCATTTTCTCTCTTTCCTCCTGTCTCTCCCTGGCTCACTTACTCCTGTTCTTTCTTCCCTACCTCTTTCCTCTCTTCACCCACTGTTTGAGTGCCTGCCTACTCTTTACTGGGCATGTGCTAGATTAGGCAACCATGATGAGGAAACCTGATACTACAAGGCTGTGATGTTTACATGAAGAGAAATTTCGCATGTTTAAGGCCAAACATCACTTACTCTGACATCTTCAATCCATTCTTACAGAGTTGTGGTGTTATATGGTCCTAAAACATTAAAATATTTCATACCAGTTAAAACTTTAAGGTCATGATTTATTTACTTACAGTTTATCATTTCAGAAACAGTAGAGTCAGCATTGTATTTTGCAATAATTTTTGCCTGCAAGTTTGTGAACATGGATTTTTGTTTTCCTTCCCCATCTCTAAATGCTCATATTTAAATTTCCATCTTAACCCTTTTCATCCCAGGAAGCTATAAAATGGATGAAATATTTTTAATTTTAAGTACTATTTTTGGTTAAAAAAAACACCTTCAACCCTATGTTGTATTTTTTAATCCTTTTCTTGTTTTGTTTTTTAACTTAGCATTTATTGTATACCTTTGAATACTGAAAAATTTTATCCCCTTTTTTTTTTTTTTTAAATATATTTTTTATTTATTTCAACCTCCCCCTGGTTGTTTGCACTCATCGTCTGCTCCCTGGCCTGTTCGTTTGTGCTTGTCTTTTTTTTTTTTAGGAGGGCACTGGAAATCGAACCCAGTACCTCCCATGTGGGAGGGACATGCCCAACCACTTGGGCCACCTCAGATGAGTCACCTCCATTCCTCTACCTGCTGCATCTCTCATTGTGTTTTCCTCCTTGTGTCTTTTTCTTGTGTCATCTTGCTGCACCAGCTCACTGTCTTGCTGGTCTTCTTTAGGAGACACTGGGAACCAAATCCGGTACCTCCCATGTTGTAGGCGGGTGCCCAACTGCTTGAGCCACACCTGCTTTCCCCCCCCCCACTTTTTTTCTTATTTTTTTGGAGGTATCAGTTATTAAACCCAGGACCTTGTACATGCAAGGCAGGTGTTCAACCGTGGAGCTTCGCCTGCTCCCTACCCTTTCTTTTTTAGTGCTAAGGTTTTCTTCCCCCCTCCCTCTCTTCCTCTTTCAACAGTTCCATGGTCTTAAAAAAAATTTTTTTTTTCCTTTAGCGTATATACTACAACCCAAAATTTCCCCTTTTGATTGCCTTCAAATATACAATTAAGTGGTGTTAACATTCATATGCTGTTACCAGCATCCATTACCCAAACTTTCCAACACCCCAAAAAGAAACCCTTTACCTAGTAAGCAATAACTCCTCATTCCCTACCCATACCATGGGCCTTGGTAACCTGTATTGTACGTTCTGACTCCTTATGAATTTGCATATTCTAATTATTTCATATCAGTGAGATCATATGATATTTGTCCTTTTTTTCCTGGCTTATTTCAGTCAATATTACATCTTCAAAAGTTCATCCATGTTGTAGCGTGCTTCAGAACTTCATTCCTTTTTACAGCCTAATATTATTCCATTGTATGTAAATATCGCATTTTGTTTATCCATTCATCTGTTGATGGACCTATCGGTTACTTCCATCTTTTGATAATTGTGAATAATGCCTCAGTGAACACCAGTTTGCAAATATTTGTTCAGGCCTCTGCTCTTTAATTCTGTTGGGTATATACTAAGAAATGGGATTTCCAGGTTATATGGCAATTCAATACTTTTCCTTAGCTGCTACATCATTTTACATTCTCATCAACAATAAATGAGTACTTCTGTTTCTCCACATCTTCTTCAACACTTGCTATTTTCTTTTTTTTTCCCCCAAGAGTATCCATTCTAGTGGGTATAAATTATCATCTCATGGTTTTGATTTGCATTTCCCTAATGGCTAATGATGGTGAGTATCTTTTCATGTGCTTATTGACCATTTTATATTGTTTTTGGAGAAATGTCTACTCAAGTCTTTTGGCCACTTATTTTGTTAGGTTTGTCTTTTTGTTGTTGAGTTGTAAGATTTCTTTATATATTCTCGATATTAAACCATTATCGGGTATGTGGTTTTCAAATATTTCCTTCCATTCTGTAGGTAAGTCTTTTTATTTTCATGATGAAGTCCTTTGCATAAAAATTTTTAATTTTGATAACGACCCATAATTAATTTTTTCTTTTGTTGTAAAGTCTAAGAAACCGTTGCTTAATAATGTCTTGAAGATGCTTCCCTGTTTTTTCCTCTTAGGGGTTTTATATTTTTAGTTCTTACATTTAAGTTTGGTCCATTTTGAGTTAATTTTTGTTGATGGTGTGAAGTAGGGGTCCACCTTCATTCTTTTGCTGGGTGTTAAAAAAGGGAAGGGTGAGTCTTCAACTTTGTTCTTTTTCAAGTTTTTTTTTTAATTTTAAATTTTTAGTTTATTGCTTATAACAAAACAAAAGAGTACCCTACCTTTATAGAGTCTTGGTAATATCTAGATGGGTTGGGGAGTGAGGAGAGGGAAGGAGGAGTAAAGTGGTACGCAAAGTTGAGATATTATGAGGGTTTGGAGTCTGTTTTAAGGCAGTATTTCTGTAGGGAGGTCTTGATTGGAATTAGATATGGATCATAATATAATACTTTAGGGTTGATGGAGGCAATAAATCTCATCTCAAGGGGTTTGAGTTGAGATTTTCAGTGAGTAAACAATCATTTGCTACCATTTATTTAAAAAGCTTGAATAGTATAATGTTCATTTATATGGAATTTTTGGTAAGTTCCCGAAGTGAACAATGAGGTTATTTTCAACTTTTATCTATCTGGGCAAGAGTTTCCTGGAATAGTAAAGTCTTGTGGAGCAAGACAGCTGAACAGTCATATTAATATAGAGTATAAACTATGGGTGTAGATGGTTTCAGTTCTCATTGCCCATTCAGAGCCACAGTAAACTTGAAAATGTTTTTATGAAAACTCTAATTCTTAGGTTCATCTCTGGAGATTTACATTCTCTTGGGCTTTGATTTTGAACTTCCTTCCTTGAAGAACAAGGCCTAACTTCAAGGTGTCTTTGAGAAGCCCATGTAGGCAGTTAGATTTATGAGACTGTAGCCCAGAAAAGAGTTCAGGATCAGAGATAGAAATTTGAGAGTTACTGAATAGATGCTGTTGAAGCCATGGACAAGGACTCATAACAGTAAGAAGGAAAATGCTTGGACCTTAAATGTTCTAGTAGTTAATGGCCTTCCTGAGGTAGAAGGGGATAGGGAGAAGGATAAACCTGCAAAGGAGTGGCCAGAGAGATTGGATGAAAACCAGGATATTGTTATGTCAGGGAAGCAAAGGAGAATGTTTTTACAATGGTGAGAACTGTTGAAACTCAGCGTAATAGGGAAGGAGAGGTGAAGATATTGGTATAGGGACATTGAGGAAATTTTCACCTGAAGGCTTCTGTTCTTTCCTTGAAGTGGGGGAAAGGAGGGGAAAGAGAGGCTGTAGTGGTGGTATGTCAGGGAAGCAGTCATGTAATTGTAGATAGTGGAGAGTGTTTGAAATACGATTTTGGGGAGAGTGGGAGGCCAAACTCAACAGAGAACTATATTAGGATTGTTAACCTGTCGTGAGGCCTATGTAGGTTTACTTATCAAAACTGCTTTGTGGCGTATCTTTGTTCCATAGTACTGATAAGAACTTGGGTGCAGATATGGAGAAAACCTTAGGTAGATCAGGGTTGAGATGCATAATCATGTATTTATTTATACATAGAAATAGACCCAAGTATATATACCGTCTTGCTCTCTGCCTTGGAGCTCCTGCAGCTCTAGGTTGCTTTGCTGTGCTCCTTCGTTTCTTTCTCATGAGTGTCCTCTCATGTCCTTCTCACCTGTCCATTAGCTTCTTTTGTGTTTAGCCCCTCTGAACTAACTTATTTTGACTTTTATGGACAAATAAAATAGTCCCCTCCTCTCCTTTCTTTTCCCTGGGTCTTGACCCTTGGTAATCTTCCTGGGAAGGACCAATTTTAAAGGGGAGTTGTAAGAGTTTGCCAAGAGGACAGGGGCTAGAGTGGAGAGGGTTAGGAGCTAGGTTGTTCCTGGTAGAGGCATGTGTAAAGCAAAGAGACCTGAGCAAAACATTTTAAGTGAATAGAAATTACAAATAATTTAGTCAAGGAAATGATGCACGCACTAGGAGTGATCTCTGGAGCTGTGGCTGAAGAGTAGCGGGGTGAGAACATGAAGCTGTAGAAGCCCAGGTAGAGAAAGAGCTGTCAACCCCAGTGATGAATTTTCACTTAACAGTTTTTCTGTGTGTACAAAATATAAGCTGTGCACAGAACTATTCAATCTGTCATGACATTCTTCACACAAGCATTGTCTATTGGGAATTTGTTTGCAGGGTAATTATTTGAAATTGAAAATATTTTCTTAGAAATAATTTAGCAGTTTGGCTGCCATGTTTCCTCATAAAGTTATTTAACCTCTTATTTTGGCTGGTTGGGAAAAGGGGTCAGTGGGTATAGCCTATAATTTTAAAATATACTATAAATGAAAAAATATATATATATTATAGTACCTACACCGTAATTTGGAAGTGCACACCAGGTAAACTGATATCTTTTGAGTTGAATATCTACTCTGTGCTTGGCACTGTACAGACATTGTAATTTGGATCTCATATCCTTTTGAGGTAGTCATTAGTTATTCCTTTTTTCCAAAGAAGAAACAGGTTGCTGTTGCACTCTCAGCCTTCTTATTGGAGGAATCAGGATTTGAAGCTAGGTTAGGTTTACTAAATTCTTAGTCTCAGTTTCTGTTACACAAAGTGGATTTTCCTGTATACTGTAAGCTCCTCATCACTACAGCCAAAATTGCATATAATTAACATTTCCCCACAGGTGTTAATTAAATGTAGGAGTTTGCTACCTCAGCTTTTGAGGATCATGACTGAACAAGTAGTGCACAATAATGAAGCAAAGAGAAGATAATCTAGGCGCAGAGAGTCAATCTTTGATTAACTAGAATCTGTTTAATTCCAGTTAATGGAGAATTCAGGTAGCCAGCACAATATAGTGTTTGTCAGAATCTTGTTAATTCAGGGATTACTGTTTTCACATGTTTCTTTATCCTCTTAGGAGACCTTTCTTTGAATATTTAAAGAAATAATAGTCTCGTTTGTAATGTGTATGCATATTTTACCTTTTTCTCCATTTCGTGTTAATTTAAGTTAGTACTTTAATTTTTCTAATATATGCTGAAGTTTCCTGAATAAGTAGATTTACTAGAACAGAAAAGGCTAGAAATAAAATTTAAACCTTTGGAATGAAGAGTTGGCTATGTAGTTTAGTCAGGTACAAATTTTCTTTTTAATCTTTGGTTGAAATTCTTTATTCTGATTCAACTATAGCTCTTGTAAAGTATGCTTATTAATTGACTCTTTGTTATGCTTCTCTATTTTAGGATTGGTATGTGAGCAGTTTCTAATTTTCTATTTGGCAAGTAATATGATGGAAGATTAGGGCTTTTTTTTTCCTCCAAAACTGAAAAGCTTTTCTAAAGGTGATGATAGTTTTAAAGTTTTTAGATCAACTATAACAGTATATGATTCAGCCATGGGAAGACATTTCCAATATTCCAAACTGTCAGACCATGTAAAAGAATGATCTTTTTCTTAAACAGTTCCTCCCTTCCCAAAGAAAACCTTTACTAGGAGGTTGAAGAGTCTTGGCATTTTTAATATGTTGCCAGTTCTTCCATGGTAGGAAATTTGGCCACTAGCCAGTAGAATTTGTCTTATAAAGTCTTGAATTAAATATTAGTTTTTAAAATGTAATAAACAGTTATTTCACAAATTACAGAATAACGAAATAGCACAGTTCAGATGTCTTTGGAGAGAAAAGCTAGAAAATTACCTGCACATTCTCTTTTTTAAACATGATGAGCAAATTCCTATTTACCTTGTACCAAGTATGCTAAGAACATTCTCATTGAAACCACATGAATATTTAGAAAGTAGGAGATTCTATGAGTCTTGTACTTTAAAAATATATAAAAGACAAGTGTAATATGGTATTTTGTAATTTGAGAATGTGTCATGTGATATAGGATTGAAATATATTTGAAAGGAATTAAAGTTGCTTAGTAATCATAAGAGTGTACCCTTTAAAATATACTCTAAATGTATATTTTTACATAGTTGTTTCTATTAAAAAGAGGTCTCTAAATTTTTATTTCTTACTGTTGTAGTTAGGAGGTGGTTTAAAGAGTGAATAAGAGTTTAGCTGGGCCTCTGTATATCTTAAGATATACATAAAGATAGTATATCTTTATGTCAATGGGGTTGTCGTGTTACCAGGTGGACAGGTTTGATCTCAGCTTTGTAGTTTGACACTTAATATCATTTGATGTGATGTGGTACTGTAGAATCTTTTAGCTGATTAGAGGGCAAAGTGGTGTTTTAATTTAGATACAATGAAAGATGATCTTGCTTGATTTAACAGTTGTTTTTTGGATGTGAGTGATGTGATGGGGATAGGGTGGGACACAAATATTTTTAAAAAATTTTTGTTCTTGAGGAATTTATAATGTGAAACCCAGGAATTTGTTCATTTACCTGACCCACTTTATTCTGGTTAGTAAATCAGTTTAGAAGACAAGATTTTAGATTTGAGGATTAGTTGAGAATAGTTTTAGAGCAGCAGTTTCCAATCTTTTTGGTCTCAGGATCTCTTTATACTTTTAAAAATTATTGAGGACTCTAAAGAGCTTTTGTTTATATGGGCTGTATCTATATTTACTGTATTGTAAATTTCAAAGTAACTTAAATTATTAACTTAAAAATAACATAAACATTACATGTTAACCTAAATAACATATTTTTGGAATGAAAAATTACTACTTTAAAAAAATAAATGATAGTAGCATTGTTTTGCATATTCAGAAATTTCTTTAATGGTCCAGCTTAATAGAAGATGTTAGAGATGTTAGAGTCTCACATCTACCTTGCATTTGAATCTGGTGAAGAACTGGAGAGTAGTTTTTAGCCAGATTTTAACTCCTCAAGTGTCTAAGTTTCTTTGTAGGTAAATTGGGGATAATTTTAGTAACCTTACAGGTTATTGTGATGGTTAGTAAATTAATTAATATAAATTGCTAGAATAGATTGTCATATGATACTCTTATATTAACTACTTTTCCTACATAAAGTACATATTAAAAGAAAATCACACTTCCTTGAGAATATTAACTTCTAGCAGTCTCACAGTGATCTTGTTATATTTAAAAATGAATACTGAAAAATATATAATGTGAAAAAGTTAATTTTGTGTTTTTTGTTATTGCTATTTAAAGCACATTACGTTACTTTGACTTACACAATAGTAGAAAATCAATAAAGACCAGATCTTTTAATAGCTAGGATATATATGACCTAAAATCATATTAATGATTTTTAAAGTATTTTTTCCCATGAATTTATATGATGTTTCTAGCAAGCAAGTTAACATAATTTAAATCTAGGGACACATTAGAATCTTCTGACCTCAGGATAACCTCTCATTTCCTACCTTTGAAAGAGGGACTAGTTCCAATCACTTCCTACTTCTGACTACAAAAGTGTGTGGGGACATATAGCCACATCTAAATATTATGACCCCTTGACTTTCTTTATCCTTTTATACAGATTGATTCAGATAAAGCTCTTTGGTTTTCCTTTGGAGTAAAAAGAACTATAATCTTCTTAACATATTGTGCCATGTTGAATAGAGAAATAATTCCCACCACCCCTGCATACTCATTTTTTCCTTTTGAAATCTTCCTAGAACATTCCTATACATGCAGCATAGATGAGATAGACCTGAGATTGTTTGTAAACTAACACTTTTCCTAAAAAAAAATCAATGTGACAGCTCTTATCTGTGTTAGATAGTACATCAGTGTTTCTTAATAAAATATACTGTTTTGATAAATCTAGACCTCCCACTATTCTTTGAATATCTCTACCAGTTACTAAAAAGGTTTTTGTTGAGCTTTATTTTCAGAAGATTTCATCTTTTTCTGCTGTGACTCATATGATTGGCTTGATGAGTTCAAATATGAGAAACTGTAAGGTACTATATATATATATATATGAGAGACTGAGAGTTGTGAGCAATTTTCAAATCTAAGCTGTAAATCCACTTCTCCCATTTGAGAAGGCATCTTAGTGAGAGTAATTTATTAAATGAATAACCCCAAATCAGCTTGAATTCATTAAATATAATTCACATATTTCTTACTTTAACTGTTAGCAACAAATTCAAATGCTCCCAGTGTGAGCAAAAAGTATTGGTTGAATGAATTAACTGCAGAGTTGAGAACTACTGTTTTACTATATAAGTCTTCTTGGTACCAAAGTCTATACCACCATGCTAGAAGTTTCTGTGCTTTATACTTTGGAAGATATTTTGAGTTAGAGCGAAATGAGAAAGAAGAGCAGAACTTGTTACAAATGTCATGAAATGAGGAAAGAAATGAAATGAGGCAAAAAAAAAAAAATACTGCTTGGGTGTTTTGTTAG
Organism: Dasypus novemcinctus; assembly: GCF_030445035.2. NCBI lineage: Eukaryota > Metazoa > Chordata > Mammalia > Cingulata > Dasypodidae > Dasypus > Dasypus novemcinctus. Next base: position 80,438,020 of record NC_080684.1, on the reverse strand, counting down.
TAATGAACCTTTGTTGATTTATGTAGTTAATACCCTTCTAATTAGGAAAAAGAAAAGGACTCAGATCTAAGCAAGGTCACATATTCTTGAGTTGTGTTCCTTCCTGATAATTGATGTCCTTCTGAGTCTTACATAATCTTGGCAAAATCTTCGCAAGACTACTAGTATGTATTTACCATTTTGGATTGTCCCAAGTTACAGGGAAGAGAAATATCCAACTCCAGCCCCTCTGGTATTCATGCCTCATGTAAGGGGTTAAAAAGAGAGAGAGAAACACTTGTGAAGTTACAGACTAGAGGCCCAAGTTCACTAAAAGACCAAGACCTAAACAGGATTGTAGAACTCTTTCTCTTCCTCTACATCTTACAGCCACATCAATAGGGCTACAGTATAGGGAATTGCAAAAGAAAATAACTGTAACACTCAGACTATATATAAGAAGGAATCTCTAAGGAAACCCAAAGACAAAAGGGAAAAGAAAAACAAGGACACCAGAATAATTTTGCTGCTGTCACCTTCAGCTATAGCAAATAGTAAATTCAGCCTAACTTTAGCTAGATAAACATAAAACCCCACACTAAAGGCCTGCTTACTTTAATTCTTTTTACCAGATACATGTCTGCTTTCAACAGAAAATTGCAAGGCGTGCTAAAAGACAAAAAAACTGTAGTCTGAAGAGTTTGGGTAAGCATCAGAATCAGACTCATGTTACAGAGATTAACTATGAAGACTGTGCTAATGGCTCAAATGGTAAAAGCAGACAGCAAAAACAGGTGGGTCCATGTCAGTTGGCCCTACTTTGGAGTTTGTGGTCCTGAGTGTGATGGAGTTGAACTCAGGTGTGATCTTTGTTCACAAGCCTCTTCTGTCACTTTTACCAGACCTGTGGTTGGTGCTCGGGTTTAATGTATACTCAGGGGACTGAATCTCTGGGTTGTCCATGTGATAGCCAGGCCCTAAGCCTCAACAGACTTGCAACTCCTACCCTCTGGTTTATTGGACTTACTTCAGCCAGCTAACAGGGAGGCGAAGGTCAACCACCACACCAGAGATCCAAGAGTGCCTACAACTGCAAACAGGAGAATTGCATCCATCATCCAAGTGGAATCAAAGCACCTTCTCGATACAGAGGTGGAGCGGACATAACCATCCCAAGGTTCACAGAATGGAGGAATAGAGTATAGATTAGAATGGACTTACCGATACTCTGTTCTGGAACTAATGTGATTAGTAATGGAAGTAAATGTAGCACTGAGATGGAGAAAGTGGACATAGTAGCTGCTGAGGGTGGGAATGGGAAGAAGAGATGTGATGTGAGGGCATTTTCAGGATTTGGGGTTGTCCTGGGTGGTACTGCAGGCAGTTACTGGACATTGTATGGCCCACTGGGTGGACTGGGGGAGAGTGTAAACTGTAATGTGGACCGTTGACCATGTGGTGCAGCAGTGGTCAGAGATGTATTCACCAAGTGCAATGAATGTGCCATGATGATGGAGGAGGTTGTGGCTATGGGAGGAGGGGGTTGAGGGGGATGTGGGGTATATGGGGACCTCATTTTTTTTTTAATGTAACATTAAAAATAAATTTGAAAAAACAGGTGGGTAATGTAATGGAAACTCTTAAGAAACAATCAAAAGGAAATGCTAGAAATAAAAAACACTAACAGAAATGAAGAATGCCTTTGGGCTCATTAGTAGACTGGACACAGCTGAGGAAAGAATCAGTGTGCTTGAAGATATATCACTAGAAACTTCCCAAACTGAAAACCAAAAAGAGAAAATTGACTGGGGAAAAAAAAGCATAGTATCCAAGAATTGTGGGACTATTGCAAAAGTTGTAAACCAAGTGTAACGGGAATATGAAAAGGAATTGGAGAGAAAGGAACAGATGAAATATTTCAAATAATAATGGTTGAAAATTTTCCAAAGTTGATGGTAGACACCAAACCACAAATCCAGGAAACCCAGAGAATGCCAAGCAGGGTAAATACCAAAAATACCTAAACCTAGGTATATCATATTCAAAATGAAGAAAATCAAAGACAAAATTTTCAAAGAAGCCAGAGGGGAAAAAACACCTTAAATGGAAACCAAGAATAAATAATATATTGGACTTCTCTTCAGAAACAATGCAAGCAAGAGGAGAGTAAAGTGAAATACTTCAAGTGCTGAAAGAACAAAAACCAATTTAGAATTCTGTAACCAGTGAAATTATCCTTCAAAAGTGAAAAAGGAATAAAGACTTTGTGAGACAATATTTGAGGGCATTTGTCACCAGTAGACCTGCCTTGTAAGAAATGTTTTAAAAAAAAAGGTTATATTCAGAAAGAAAGAAAATTATATTCAGAAAGAAAGAAAATTATAAGGGGCAAAACTTGAGTCTACATAAAGAAAGGAAGAGATTCCGAGAGTGAATAAAGGTAAAATAAATTCTTTTATTTATTGTTTGCTGCTTTAACAGGTGATAGTTTGTCCACAATAATGATAGCAACAATATATTAGATGAATGTAGCTTATGGTTAAGTAAAATGGATGACAGCAGTGTTACAAGAATGGGAGGGAAGAACTGGGAATATGTAAGATAACCGCACTATCTGTGAAGTGGTATACTGTAGACTTAGAGTAGTTGTAAATATATATTGCAAATTCAAGGGTAACCACTAAAATAATTTTTAAAAATATGTGTAGTTGATATGTTAATAAGGGAGATAAAATGGAATTATATAAAATGCTCAATTACAACAAAAGAAAGCAGAAAAAGAGTAGAAGACCAAAAAGTAGGGCATTGAATAGAAAACAGTTGCAAATGTGGTAGATATTAATCCACTCTTATTAGTCTTCTCTTTAAATGTCTAAATACACCAATTAAAAGACAATACACCAGCACTGAGCAATCTGAAAAGGAAATCAAGAAAACAATTCCATTTACAGTAGCAACTAAAAGAATAAAATATCTAGGAATAAATTAAATCAAGGATGTAAATGCCTTGTATGGAGAAAACCACAGCTCATTCCTGAAAAAAATTAAAGACCTATATAAATGGAAAGATATTTTGAGCTCATGGATTGGAAAAGTTAGTATTTTTAAGATGTCAACCCAGGTGATTTACAGATTTACTGCAACCCCAGCTGTATTAGTGTCTGCTAAAGGGTTGCTGATACAAGTGACCAGAAATCTGTTGGCTTTTATAAAGGGTATTTATTTGGAGTAAAAGCTTACAGTTACAAGGCTCTTAAAAAGTCCAACTCAAGGTTGCTTTCTCACCATAGTCATTTGCCATGTATTGAAGCAAGATGGTCGCTGATCTCTGGCTGGTCTCTGCCTTCCCCTCTTGTCTTCCTCGTCCTCTTGAGGCTTGGTGGGCCTAGCCTCTTGAGGCCTTGTACTTCAGTGATCCTGTAGTCCTCTCTCTCTTGACATAGGGTTTGTTACTTTCCGAGCTTCCTATATCAGTCTTGGTTGGATTGCTTTAGTCCCAGTCTCAGCTGTAAGCTATCAGGCAAAATGTCTCATTACTCCCTAGGGCTTCAGTTCTTTGAGCTGTCTTCTTTCTGTCACATAGCAAGATAAAAAATGACAGAGCTCTTCCTTCCTGTGTGAATGTCAGTACATAAATATCTATCCATGTCCCTACTTTCAGTTCTTTTGGGGATATACCTAGAAGTAGGATTGCCAGGTCATATGGTGGTTCTTTGTTTACTGTTTTGAGGACTACCAAACTGTTTGCCACAGCACCTATGTCCATTTTACACTCTTACCAACAATGTAGTAAGGTTCCTATTTCCCTGCATCCTCACCAGCACTTGATATTTTCTGTATTTTAAATAATAGCCATTCTAGCAGGTGTGTGATGATACCTCATTGTTGTTTTGATTTGCATTTCCCTTAAGGGGAGGGATGTTGAGCATCTTTTCATGTTCTTATTGGCCATTTGCATATCTTCTTTTGAGAAATGTCTATTCAAGTCCTTTGTCCATTTTTTTTTAATTGGGTTGACTTTTTCTTGTTGAGTTGCAGTACTTCTTTATATATTCTAAATATTAGGCCCTTATCAGATATATGACTTCCAAATATTTCGTCCCATTCTTCTGGTTGTCTTTTCCTTGATAATGCCCTTTGATAAAAGTTAATTTTGATGAAGTCTAGTTTATCTTATTTTTTGTGTGTTCATACTTTCACTGTAAAGTCTTTAGGAATCTATTGCCTAATACAAGGTCCTAAAGATATTTCCTGTGTTTTCTTCTAAGAGTTTTATAGTTTTAGCTCTTATATTTAGGATATTAATCCATTCGGATTAATTTTTTTGTGTGTATTGAGTGAGGGAGGGGTCCACTTTCATTCATTTGCATATGAATATTCAGTCATCCCAGCAAAATTTGTTGAAAAGGCTTTCCTTTACCCATTGAGAAGACTTGTCAAATTCAATTGGCCATTAATGTGGAGGTTTATTTTGGTGCTCTCAATTTGATCCATTGATCTAGAGATCTGTCCTTGTGCCAGAACTGCACTGTTTTAATTACTTTTGCATTGTAATATAAGTTTTGAAATTATGATGTGTGAGTCCTGCAACTTTGTTCTTCTTTTTCAAGATAGTTCTATTTGGCGTCTCTTACATGATAATGAGCTTTTCCATTTTTACAAAGAAGGTTGTTAGAATTTGTCAGGGGTAAAGAAGAGCATTATGATATTAGGGTTTGTTATTCAGGAAGACATAATCTTGATTGTATATAAACCTAACAACAAAGCCTCAAAGTATGTGAGTCAAAGCTGATAGAACTCCAAGGAGAAATAGATTAATCCACTTTTATATTTGGAGACTTCAGCACTTCTCTTTTAAGTTATTGATGGATATAGTAGAAAACCAGTAAGGATATAGTTGAACTGAATAGCACCATCAGTCAGCTAGCTAATTTATAGATTACTTCCATCCAACAAAAGAAAATACACATTCTTACCAAGCTCATATGGAACATTTACGTAAACTACATCCTAAACCATAAAACACACCTTACTAAGTTTAAAAGCACAGAACTCAGATTCTCTCAGAACACAATGGAATTAAAGAGAAATCAATAACAGAAAGATAGCTAGGAAATACCAAAATGTTTAGAGATTAAACAACACACTGTATAGATCAAAGAAGTCTCAAGAGAAATTAAAAAATATTTCGGACTTAAATTCAAGTTGTCAAATTTTGTGGAATACAGCCAAAGTAGTCTTGAGAGAGAAATTTGTAACATTGAATGCATAGATTAGAAAAGGATAAAATATAAAATCAATAATCTAAGATTCCACCTTAGGAAATGCAAAAAAGAAGAGTAAATTAAATGCATTTAAGCAAAAGAAAAGAAATAGTAAAAATTAGAGCCGAAATCAATGAAATTGAATAGAGGAAATTAATAGAGAAAATCAGTGAAACCAAAGGGTGATTCTTTGAAAACATCTACAAAATTGACAGACTGTTAGCCAACCTAACCAAGAAAAAAAGGGGAAATACAAATTACTAGTATCAGAAATGAGAGGCCACCATACCTTAATCTCATTATTATTAAAAGAATAGTAATTGAATATTACTAAAAACTCTATGCCCACAAATTTTATTACTTAGCTAAAATGGATCAATTCCTTGAACGACACAATTTGTCAATACTCAAAAAAGGAGAGATAATTTGCATAGTTTTATGTCTACTGAAAAAATAGAATCTTCCAACACGGAAAGTACCAGGACCATATAAGTTCAATAGTGCATTATACCAAACATTTAAAGAAATGATGCCAATTCTCTACAGTCTCTCCAGGGAAATAGAAACAGAGGGAACACTATGAGGTCAGCATTACCCTAATACCAAAACCAGGCGAAGATATTCCTAAGAAGGAGCTCTGCAGGCCAATGTCTCTTGTGAACAAAGATACAAAAATCCTCAACAAAATTTTGCAAATTAAGTTTAATAGCTTATAAAAAGAATTGCTAAATCTAGAGAGAGAGCTTTTTAAATAAGTATTAAAAATCCACACAAGAATGCTTTAGGTCATAATTTAATTTACAGCATTTTTTCCTTAATGGTTTGTACAATAATGTTTTCTATAATTGATGGCATCTTAGATTCGATGAAATGTTAGAAATAATGTATTAGTATGTCACCTATTAAAAAGAAACTCAGAACATTTCAGGTAATAAACATATTAAAATGAATCACCAGGAAAAGATTTGATCTTAACTAAGGAAAATGCTACTTATGTTTGAAAGTAATGAAATAGCAGTCAGCTAAAATCTTAGCAATTCAGACCTTTCACTAATCCACATTAATCTTTTCTTCTCATGGTTTTTGAATAGGTGAGAGTTAAAGTTTTCGTACTGACAACAAATTTGATCCTTAAGATGTTTTCCAACTTTTAAGATTCCCGTTTTGTTTTGTATAATAAGATCTGTAGATTGTCTGATTTGTGTTCTTTCAAAGTCTGGAGTATTAAAATAGGGACCCTTATTCTGTTATTGGGTTTTATATAATTTCCTTAGAAGTCCTGAGAATAATCAAACAATCCAGTTTAAGTAGAGTTTTGTAACTAAGTATTTTAGAATATACCTTACACATTTAGATTAGGAAAAAAATCATACTTGGCTGTTGAGCTATTTATCTTTTACATTCAAACCCACTTTTGAACTTTACTATGTTGTATAGGAGCTGGGACCCTACAAACTAAATTTTTCTTGCTCCCTGTTATGTTCTGCCAGTAGGAGCAGAAGATGGCAAAGAAAGAAGAGGAACTTTGTTTCCTCTTCTTGTCAGTATCTCCATAGCAACAGGACTTCATTCTAGCATGAACAGTTGATTCTAGGAGTGACAAATAGTTTCAATTTGCAGTTTTTCTAGGAAGCATTCTCTTGTCCCTTTAGAGATATCAACATCACTTGGCAATTTCCTCTCCCTCAGACTTTGCAGGACCCCTCCTCAAGCTCTTGGCACTTGGTGTCCTCTTCAGCAGAGGTCTGAGTTCCAGTTTCATAGTTTTTTGTTTTCTTTTTCCTAAGTTTCTGTGTTTTAATAATTATTCTCTCAGGAAATGGCTACTTCCTACAGTTACTATCTGCTTTATGACCTCTATCAACCTTTTGCCTTTTCAGTTCTCCATTCTTGGTTAACAGTTGATACTAAATTCTCTCTGTTAAAATTGCTGGTGTCGTTTCTGTCTTTCAACTCAACTGCAACTAACACTTGTCAGTATGGCCTTTGCAAACCAAAGTCTTGGAGATGACCAAGAGCCAGTCTTCATTTAGTCATTATTAAACCTCTGCAATTTGGTGGGCCTTTCCCTGTTTTCTTTCTCCTTTGTCAGATGCCCTTTTTTGTGGTCCCAGACCTGTTTGAGCTTTACATTAATACCCTGCTATATTATTATTGTTTGCTTTTCTGTATTTCTCATCTCAAGGCCAGGGATGGTGTCTTTTGCCTCTCTATCCGGAGTTCCTAATATAAGGTTTTTATATACTAGGTGCTTACTGAGTTTTTGAATTAATGACTGTGCTCATAGAGATTGGTTGAAAATGGCAGAGGTCATTATTAAAATGATCTGATGAAGGGGGAAGAATCTTACTTTGATAATTTTTGGCATCTGAATTTCCTCCAATTTTGAGATGTTTAAAGCAGATTTTACTATGGCATCAGAGTTTTGTTTTTTTTTAGATTTGTTTATTTGTTTATTTCTCTCCCCGCCCCGCCCCAGTTGTCTGTTCTGTGTGTCTGTATGCTTCTCTATTCTTCTTTGTCCGCTTCTGTTGTTGTCAGCGGCACGGGAATCTGTATTTCTTTCTGTTGCATCATGTTGTGTCAGCTCTCCGTGTGGGCGGTGCCATGTTTAGGCAGGCTGCACTTTCTTTTGCGCTGGGCAGCTTTCCTTACGGGGCGCACTCCTTGCCCCTGGGGCTCCCCTACGCCCCTAACCGGGGGACACCCCTGAGTGGCAGGGCACTCCTTGTGCGCGTCAGTACTGTGCATGGGCCAGCTCCACATGGGTCAGGGAGGCCCGGGGTTTGAACTGCGGACCTCCCATGTGGTAAATGGACACCTTAATCACTGGGCCAAGTCCGCTTCCTGGCATCAGAGATTATATGGTACCCGTCCAAAAATCACACACCTGAGCTTGATTGGACCTTTCAGGTTCAATTGTTCCTATATACTCTGAGATTGAATAAGCCTCTTTTTCACCAGCCCATCCTCCTTGTCAGCTCTTGTAAGACTGTTTCAGGGAACAATCTATATCTATAATGATACTGTTCAAATTATCAGACCTCTACCTATCATACCTTACTTTTAGGTAAGCCTTTAAGCTGCTCTTTCCATTCCACCTCTAATGTGCCCATAGAACAGACTCTATTTTCTTCAGTGTGTTTTCATCACTGGTACTTAAGTGTATGTCAGATGCGGGTTCATCCAGAGGGTTTTCAAGTCATCTAGTTATGTTGATTGCTTTAGACTTTTCTCTTCAATATTTAGTAGCATCACCTTGGCCAGTATCTCTCCTGTAATCATGGTACACCATGTCATGCCTATTGTAATATCCTTTAGCACAAGCTGCCTCCCTCTCAGCATATTAAATAAATAATTTCAATATGTAATTATTATTTTCTAAAACCAGACATTTGGGGACATCTTTCTATTCCTACCTTATTACCCTGTAGTGGAACATCTTTTTGTCACATAAGTATGAGTAACTTAAATGTCTTAGTCTAAGAAAATGGGATTTTAGGGGGAAAGTAAATTTTTCCTTGAAATTTCTTTATATTTGTTGAGGAGTGTGTCTTATTTGTATTCTTATTTTTCAGAGTTTTGATGGGGATTTAGTTTACATTTGACCTTTTCTTTATTTCTTTATTTGAGTTTTTATGGTGTTAAATCTCTTAAAAACCATGTGTTAATTATTTTCTAATCTTAAATTTTTAATATATCAAAGTTTGTTAACATTTTATTGGTTCTTTTTCTCATATTAAAACATCATGGAATTGTGAAAATTATTCATGTATGTTCTGTGTTTTAAGTTATGAAGAAAATCTTGTGGAATAATTAGCTAGATGCTTTATTTGTGGGTAAAATAGTGGCAAGTATTAGATTTATTGGTGGGCTAGGAAAAGAAGGGAAACCAAGGACAGAATGATACATCTTCCAAAAAAAGGTCAAATTTAGTATCTGATAACATTAAATATAGGCTATTTGTTTTAGGAGGGGAAAAAAGGTCAGTTGTAGAAACTCATTGGTAAAGTGACTTGACTTAGATTATTTAGCTACTTTGTGGAAGACTGGAAGAAGTAATCAGTCCTTTTGGCTTCTAACTCTGTTCTTTTATTATTTAACAGGTTTCACTTATTCTTTTAAGATTTTTCAATCCACACTGTATCTTTTCATTCTTAATGCTGTTTTTGTTTTCTAAACTTAACATTTTTCACCAATTTGCAAAGAATTGTGTTAATCATAATTCTTGGCTCATGATAGAGTATCCTCACTAGTCCAGGCATGGTCTACTTATCTGTATGTGCATGTATTTATATATCAGTAAAATAATTAACACCGGTGAATCCAATTTCTTAAACACTGACAGTAACTTAATGTCTACCAATACATTCTTGCTTCTCCCTGAATGATTACCAACGTCCTGAATATTGAATTTTAGTCCTTTGAGTTTTACGAAAGTTGTATTACATTTATATATACATACCTAAATAATATTTTGCTTGCTTTTTTCTTGTTTTTGTTTTAATAAAGAGAATATCATATTATAGATGTCTTTTTACATTTTTTTAATTTAAAAATTCTTTTTGAGTTAATTTTTTATTTTAAAAGAAGCTTTTTAGATTACATAAATGTTACATAAAAAATATAGAGGATTCCCATATACCCTTCCCCCCCACTTTCCCCCATTAACAACATCTTTCATTAGTGTGGTATGTTTGTTACAATTGATGAACACATATAGAAGTATTGCTACTAACCATGGTCTATAATTTACAGTATGTTTTACTCTTTGCACCACACAATTTTATAGGTTTTTACGTAATGTAATGACTTGTATTCATCATTGCAGTATCATGCAGAACAATTCCAATGTCCCAAAAATGTGCCATGTTACAATGATTCTTCCCTCTCCCTTCCCTGAGACCTTCTGGTAACTACTGTCTTTATATCAATGTTACATATTCTTCCATAACTAGAATAATAAGCCTACTTTAGCCCATATTCATTCCTCTACCTTGAGGATTTGGGGATGGTAATGCCCACTCTGCTTCCAATTGAGAAGGGGCTTAGATCCCATGGGGCAGATGGATGGGACTGTTTTGCTTGTAGTTGTAGATACTCTGTTTTTTGGAATGGGCGTTGTCCATCATCCTCCTCTTGTTAGTTATCCTGGGTGAATCTGATGAACAGGAGAATAGGTGTTGGCTGCAACTTTGCTGAGACTCAGAGCTCACCTGGCAAAGAACATCTGGAAGATTTAAATCCCTGGGGGGACAAATATTTATGGGTATAGTCCTGTTATAGGCCCAAATAAATGGGGCTAAAGAACCATGTGTAGGAAGATTATAGATGGAGTCTAACTCTGATACGTTGAGGAAGATGGGTTTTATATATTCCAAGGTAAGGCAAGGCCCACTGATGGGATGCCAATTTCCTGGGGTTGTCTGCCCTGCCCATTATGTCTAGATGTCTCTAGAACCCTCAGGAGCACCCTTATTTGAGGCACTGTTTACTGTGGCAGTCAGTGAGATCCTCCTGAGACATGCGTAAGCATAACCTCTGGAATGACCTCCCAACTCACTTTGAAATCTCTTATCTATAAAAACTCATTTAATATTCCCCCCTTTTGGGTTGGATCTTTTTCCAAATGCATTTAGTTGGTGCTTGGTATTGATCTCTTGGTGCCACGGAGGCTCATCCCCAGGACTCATGTCCCACGTCGGGGTGAAGGTAGTGAATTTATATGTTGGCTTTCACTTTGAGAGTGGCTATATTTGAACAACAAGGATACTTTCCAAGAGGTAACTCTTCAGCAATATTTATTACTGACTAAGTTTAGATTCACAATTTCATAAGAAGGTACTCTAGAGATCCTTGCTGCTCTATTAGAGAATGTAGCAGGACTCCCCAGGATGGAAATTCAGTTTTCTGTGGGTTATTCCATAGGTCTCCATCCACCAAGACAGTACCCCATGACCATATGAACACATTCATATTCTGTGGAGGCATGCCCCCAGTGTACCCGTCCCCACACATCCCCTCACCACCAATATACTAGACCAGTGATCCTCTCCTGCCACAGTTGCAACCCTTCTGCAATTTAAAAGCTCCCCCAAAACACAGCCAAGAACAATAATGATAAAATTAAAATTAAAAATTAAAAAATATTTTTTGCATTGTGCCTTTCATCACCATAAGATCTCTTATCTCTTTGTATATTGACAATTTCTTCTGTATGTTCCCCAGTTCCCACAGTTTCTGGAGGAGCATTGCCACTTGCCATTTCCTATTCTGCCATCTTGGAGCTCTAAATGTAGTTTTCTGAGACATGCTTTTTTGATTAACTATTATGTTACTAATATTCTTCCTTGCATATGGTTATAGTTCTTTCATTCTTTACCATTATGAGGGTAATTTGCTGAACAGCAAATTTACCATAATTTATTATGCTATTTATAGACATTTGGTTGTTTCCAGCAGTATGCTGTGACAAACATGTTACCATGTACATTTCTTTTCTTATATCTTGGTAAACATCTGTTAAAGTTTCTCTTGGATATGTGTCCAGGATTGGAATTTCAGAATCATTGGGTATGCAGTGTTCACCTTTACAAGATAGTACCTAACTAATTCCACTGTGGTTATAATAATACTGTTCATTTATGTGGGTTTTCCCCTTGATCAGGATTGAGAGAGGTTTGTCAATTTTATTAATCTACTGAAAGAACCAGGAAGACTAATTACTACTTGTTGCAGTAATTCAGATAATATATTATCATGACTTAAACTAAGGCCTTGCAGTAGAGATAGACTATGATGGGATTGAGAAATATGAGGAATGTGGTAGCAACAGGATTTGACTTGATGACACTTCAAAGTTTCTGGCCTATAGATGAGTTAGGGTTGTAAATATAGTCACTTTTTCTGGCCTTGCAATTGAAAATCGCCCAGATTGGTTTTGTTTTGTTTTTCTCCTTTCCTTCTGTGCCATTATTTTCTGATTTAAAAATAAAGCATTACTAATGATAGTGGAATACTGTTTTTCTCTACTAATGCTTGGGAAACATAAACTGCTTTACCTTCCTCAAGAAGAATCTGAAACTATTGTCTGAATATTAATATTATTGCTAGTTTGCATTTCACCAAATAAAATAAGCTGGATTACTCTCAAAGAGCTATCATGGATCCATTTAAAGTTCAAAGTTGTAAAAATGCTAGTTTTTAAGGGACTAAGTTAAGCAGTTTGAAGCCTAATATTAGCTTTCCTATAGTTATACTTTGAGAAATATAGTATTTGTGTGTAAGTCTATGATTGGAAAAAAGAAAGTATTATCAATTACCTGAGATGAAGAATGATAATTTGAATTGACTTTGTTGCTTTTGAATTACAGTGAAGGAATTTAGATTTTATAGAGTAGCGATGTTTCACTAGCCACCAGCAATGATTGATTTTTCAAGTATAGGAGATAATTGTCAGAGCAACTGTTTTAAAAACAGCTGTTTGTATTCTTACTGAACTGTGGTTTTCACAATTTAAAGCTTTTATTTTTAAAATCAGACAAAAATTAGTCCAGCTAAATTTCTTTTACCAAACTCTTTTAAGTGTTTGATCCAGTTTACAAAAGAATAGGTAAAAATTAATGGCCTGACATATGTTTTTCAGATACCATTTTGTTTTCCAAATCTTTGCTTTTTTGTTACGAGGATTTCTTTTTCCTTTTGTATATAACCATTTGCGTATCAAAATGAAGCATTGCCTCGAGTGGTGACAGTTGCTCTCTCGGTTCTGCTCTGAGTGAGACCATTATTATCAATAGCATCAGATGACATCTCTAATGGAAGACTGTCTGAATTCACTGAAGCTGAACAGCTGTTTCAAACAAATGCTCTTTCTGTAGAACTGCAAATCAATTGATGAAATCATAACAAAAGTATCCACATTTTGGGTGATTTTTTAAATTAGATTTTTGTCATATTTTGAAATTTAACTTATTGCCTAACATATATGCAAAAATACAAAATAATTAAAATAATTTTTAGTGGGAAAATATTATTTTCTAAAAACCAGAATATTTGGAGGGTTATTTATACCAATGAATGTGTGGAGAAATAACATTTAATATGCCTTTTAGTGGCTTTGGTAATTGGTTTAGGTTTTAGTTAAATTCTTGTTGAATCCAAGGGATGGTGGGTGGATGTCATTTCATGTACTGTAGGGGTTCCAGGGTAGTGAAATATGTGTCTTGATCCCTACAGGCTTAATAAAGTTAGCCAAATTAAATTTTCCTTGTTATTAAGTCGGTGAAACAAAATTACAATATGAACATTATATTTATTTGTTATATGAATTGCTTGGCCTTTGTAAGAATTATAAAACAAATGTTGACTGACCTATTATATTAACCTGGAGTAATACTCATTGACATTATTATAATTTCATTATTCTGGAAATGATATAACATCTTCCCAGGACTAAGTTTCTTGTGGACAGAGTTCGTATCTGTTTATTTTCCTTCCCTCATTACGTCCTCTTATATTGCCTGGGACATGGTAGGGCCTTATTTTGAATGTTTGCTCAGTAAGTAAGACTTTTTAAGCTTCTAGGGATAACTTAAGCAGAGCAGTCAGAAGGACACAGTAATCTAAAAATTTGCCAATTAATAGATTAATCTTGACAAGAGAAAATTCAGATTATAGAAGATGAGTAATCTCTAATATTTACTATCGTTCATTCATTTAACAAGATATGAGTGCTAGATATTGAATGAGTGGTGGGTAGTATTGTAAATGCTGGGGCTACGGCAGTGAACAAAACTACCTCAGGAGATTACATTCTAGTGGAGGAATCACCCACCAGTAAACCAATATTTTCTTCTTGATGTATGTCCCTGATTCCAGATATAGGGGAAAGATTTGCTTCCTAACTCTGGAAATTTAGTACCATGGAAAGAAAAGTGAGTTGGGATCTCTAAAGTAGAATTTTAAGACCTGACTCTCTGACTTTGAGAGACTTAACCAATTATTTCTTTTCTTTTTTTTTTTTTTTAACCTCTTTGAACTCTGTTTCCTTAACCATAAAATGAATTGTTGCCCTAGATGACATGTCTGTAAGGTCCCTTGTGTTGTTACAATTTGTGTTTCTTTCCATTTTTTTTCAGAGTTGCTCTGGTGACTTCTTCAGCCACTTGTTAATTATAGGCATTCCTCAAGTTTCTGACTTTCCATCTTATTATTATATGTTCTCTTAGTTTGTATAGTATAGCTCTCAAATCCGCACTGTAAATTGACTTTTTTCTAAGCTTTAGATTTGTTTAAATCTAAGCTTTAGATTTGTTCCCATAGGTTCAATCCTGAATCCTTTTTTCCTCTTAAGTTTGCTTCTATGCTCAGCAATTGGTAGCTATGTTAAGTATGATTATTACTGTTATTATTAGCTGGCTATTATTAACCTTTTTTTTTTTAAGGTGAAGTCTGCTCTTTTTTTTTTTCTTTAAAGATTTATTTCTACCCTCTCACCACCCCCTCCCTACTGTTGTCTGCTATCTGTGTCCATTCACTGTGTGTTCTTCTGTGCCTGCTGCTATTCTCATTAGGTGACTCTGGGAACTGAACTGACCCTGGAACCTTCTGGAGTGGGAGAGAGGCTGTCATTCTTTTTCACACCTCAGCTGCCTGATCTGCTGTGTCTTACTATCTCTTCTCTGTGTCTCTTTTGTTGCTTCTTTTCTGTGCCTATTCTCCACATGGGCCAGCACTCCTGCGCGGGGCAGTACGCTGCGCAGGTTAACACTCCATGTGGGCCACCTCGCCTTCATCAGAGACCCTGGACATCGAACCCTGAACCTCCTGTATGGTATGCGGGAGTCCAGTTGCTTGAGCCACATCCGTTTCCCTTAACCTTCTTAATGAATTATAATAAGGGTGTACAGTTTACTAAGATGGGTTAATTAAAATTAAGTTGGGAAACTAACCTAGCAGATCTTTAAGTGTGATCTGTGACCATGGGAAGCTCTCAGGCGGCCCTCCTTTAAAGGTTAAAACTTAATTTTCTTAACAATAAAACATTTTTTGCCTATTTAAAAAAAATTTTTTTTTACTGTGTTGACATTTGCTCTGATGGTGCATATACAGTGTGATATATAACTTGTTCTTTCTTTTGAACTATGGTGGCCTCAAAAAATGTACTCCAAATCATTAAATTTTTCACTTACATGTACTTGTAGGGGAAAAGACCCAGAAAGTTTCACTTAAGAATATTCTTGATGAAGCAGTAAATTGTATTATTTTATCAAATTTTAATCCTTCTGTACATATCTTTCTAATATTTTGTGTGATGAAATTGGAAGCATAAAAAACATTTCTGCTGCACGGTCAGCTATACAGTGAAGTATTAAACATCCATTTAAAAGGATTATGTATAGCTACATTCATTTATATAAATTAATCTCCATAACATGGGGAAAAGCTGAAATTTAATATTTGATGGGAAAAAAGCATATGAAAGAGCATGTATGGCTGGTTCAGTTTTTATGAATTTGTGTATGTTTTATAGAACGTGAATGTTTTGTAAAGTGATAATTGTTGATGTATGAACAGATACATTTGGAGTGTCAGTACTCATTAGTATATTAAGTCTGCAAAGTTTCACAGTTTTTTATTTTTAGCTTTTTTTTTTGTGTGTGTGTGTGTGTGAAGAACATATTTTAGTATCTTAAAAGACACATTCCATAGATAATTGCATGAACAACACTGATACAAAGAAAGATGAGTATTTTGTTGACCAAACTGTTTTAATAGAGGTGGGTTAGGTGGTGATTTTACTTTCTTCTACTTTCTCTTGTTTGAATTTTGTTCATCCCTTATGATATCTTTTTAAATGGAAAAACAAAAGTACTCATTACCAAAAAGCTGTGCCTAATCCAATTAGGTTATTCTATAAATTCTCATGCTTAAAAAGTATTATCTGTCATGAACTGTAACAGATGTACAATACTAATACATAGTGTTAATAATAGGGGGTATATGGAAAAAATATGCTAAGTATATTCTATGGATCATAATTAGTGGGAATATTCTGATCATGTTCTTTCATAATCTGTAACAAATGTTCCATGACAATGTGAGGTATTCATGGAGGGGTGATGTATGGGACACAAAAATTAGGCATGATTATTTTATAAGTTCACAACTTCTCTAATTAAAAAAATTAAAAGTTTCATCTGTTTGGGTAGCAAAACAAAAGCCATCATTTGAAACTTACTACATCTTTGCTCTTGATTATGGTTCACATTTCCTGATGGTAGGTATGCCTTATTTTTCCTTGTATGGCAGATATCACATATAAAGCATACTATAGACTGAAATATTCTGTCATATCACTAGTGTTGGAGGCTGAGTTGATCTAATTTAGATTGGGGCTCTAATGTGACTTGTTTAGATTTAGTTCACCACTGTTATCAAATGTTTTTGAGGGTACAACCAGGACTCTTCCTTCATCGGGCTTGGAATCTGAGCACCAGTGAGACACAGGAAATCTCTCCATGCTCTATGGCCCCGCTAACAGCTTGCTGGACTGTGGGAGAGTGCTCTCTGTTTTATAGCCCAGTTGTTTGGCATTTTGAGCAGCTGTAATACTGTTCCCCCCCTCCCCCAGATGGCTCCTCCTCTGCTCGTTATCTCTGCTCATTGTCTTTTTTAGGAGGCGCTGGGATCCGATCCTAGGACCTCCATGTGGGAGGCAGATGCTCAACTGCTTGAGTCACATTTGCTGTTTTCTTTTTTTCCCCTCCATCAACATCCCTTGGCCATTCTCATCTCTCAGTGGAGGTGCCTTCCTGTGGTGGGCATTGCCTTGCACTTGCTGAAGGCCCTGTATCCCATGGGCAGGGTTTTCTTTCAGCTCTCCTGTCCTGAATCCCCACACACACTGGTGCATTTGTGTGTGGGGGAGTGGGGGGGCAAATGAGGGGGGTTCATCTGATAACTTTCCTGTTCCGTCTTTAGCATTAATGTATTGCTGCAATACTTGGAAAGGGCTCTTTAGGGAAGCTTTGGCCAGTGAATGCAAATTTGCTCCGTGAATGAGACTGGTCAGGATTTCAGTCAGTTCTGCCAGCATCTCCCCCCACATTCACCCCATAAAAATTTGTTGAAAGCTGAGCTAGTTTCCCCTTTCTACTGCACTTCACTTTTCCTTTTACCATGAACCCTACCATGAAAACAGCTGTAAGACTTTCCTTTCCCAGAAAGGACTTGCTCTAATTGTTCTCATTGTTAAGGTGGTAATAACAACAGTTTCTACCTCCTAACCAGAAGCAGTAGTCCTAAAATCTTGTTCAACGTATTTGATATAGGTTGGCCACTCATACTGAAATTTTTTAGCCAGTTGTTTCAGCAGAGTTCTACTAGAATGGGCTATTGTCTCTGTAGGCTTGATGAAAAACTGACATTAAGGCTTGCTGACACAGTAGTCTTATATTTCCTTTCTGAAGTTGGTATTTATGAATAGAGGAAAACCCTTTATAGGTTTGTTTTTTCTGATTTTTGTGATGAGTATCCATACTATCAAAAGAAAAAAATCAGCCTCAGATACGAGTGCACAAACAATTAAGATTTTAAAGGTTTTGGATAAAAAACAAACCCTATAAGCATGATTGAAATTTTAATTCTGTGCGTCCTCATTATTTTGTCAATCTCTTTGTTTTATACAAATAACAAAATGTCTTTGAAAGAAACTTAATTTTTAAATGTTATTCCTCATTTTATAGTATTAGTCTTATTTATCATTATTTAATCACTGTGGAAAAATAATAGAAAGCTAAGAGACCAGTTAAGTGTGAATGAGTTCACCTCATTTCCTACACTATAGGTTTTATTTAAAGCCAAAATCATTGCAGAAAATGTTTTAAGCAATAAATAGAGCTATCTTTAGTGTGAAGTCATATTCTACTTGATATTTAGGAAAGATTGACAATAGCAAGATAAAATAAAAAAAACGTTCTCCATCTCAGTTTTAGATTTTAATCTTAACTTTAAAATTCTAGATTTGTACTACATGTACATTTTGCTTCTTTACATAAATTAAAAATCATTTCAGCATTGGGAAAAAAACAAGTTTTAGCCTTTCTTCAACTTTTTCTGTAATTATTAGCAAAAATTTGTCTTAAGAATGTGTCAAGGGAAGCAGATTTGGCTTTACTGATAGAGTGTCCACCTACACATGGGAGGTCCAGGGTTCAAACCCAGGGCCTCCTGACCCGTGTGGTGAGCTGGCCCATGTGCAGTGAGCCCGGGAAGGAGAGCCGCCCCGTGTGAAAAATTGCAGCCTGCTGAGAAATGGCACCACACAAACGGAGAGCTGATGCAACAAGATGATGCAACAAAAAGAGACACAGATTCCCAGTGCCACTGACAAGAATCCAAGCAGACACAGAACAACACACAGCAAGTGGACACACAGAGCAGACAATGGGGGGAGGGAAATAAAAAAAATAAATAAATCTAAAAAAAAAAAAAAATATGTCAAAGCCATAAGCAGAGGACCATAAACAGCCATAATCATTCTTAGTATCTTCTCCCTTCCTTTTTCCTTTTTAAATTTAATCTAGCTATGACAAAAAGCTAGAAGTCTTTTTGACATGTAAAAAAATGTAAAAATTATTTTGCATCATATGTACATATATACAATTATATGTATATCTATGCATGTATTCATGTATATTTATATATCAAAAGTTGAGTTCACACGATCTGATCTGCCTCCTTTTCTCCACGGTACTAACATGTTATTTGTGAAGTGCATGAGGATAGGGGTTATGTAGTAAAAGTTGGTGAGATTACTAATGACATAGCTCACAGAATTAGTATTTAGAGTATTATTGATAGACTGGTATATTAGGTCAACCAACACATATTAAAATTCAGCAAAAATTTATAATTCAGACTGTAAAAATCAATTACTCAAGTGTAGACTAGATGAAACCTGGCTTAAAAAAGCCATTTATGAGCTAGAAGGGCTGATGTTAGGCATTATATATAAATTGACTGCTACAAAAAAAGTAAAATGAATGCAGTCAGACTGAATAATGTATAATAATAGCATTTGGTACTGCTAATGACCTTTGAATTTATTTACAATTATAGTTAAACGACTAGTTCCAGATGCAACATGTTAAGAGAAATACTGCAAGTTTGGGTCTCAGAAGATAAAATAAGCTAATATTAAAACAAGGTCTAGAAGTCAAAACCCACCAGGAGGGTTAAAAACCAAATTTGCTGAATTAGCATAATTGAAGAATTGAGTAAGATATGGTGGTTTCACATAGGTAGGAAAGGTCACAATATATCATTCCTGAAGATTGAAACATTAGGGTAACAGTTGAAGAGGCAGCCTCTGACTTTGAGTCTGGCTTTTAATGCTGACTAGACCTAGCCAACAGTGGAGATGTTGTACCATAAACTTGTTCTCTTCTATTTAAAATATTTTAAGCTAACAGATTATTATCTGTAAGACAATGTTATAAAAGTAAGATTTTGTTGTTTTGGAAGTTATATTAGGTGACCTCCAGTTTCCTTTTAACTAGTTTTATAAAATAGTCTCACAGCATGACCAGGATCTGAGGACTTTGGATCCTCTAAGATTATGTCATTGTCCTTTTGACATTAAATTGTAGAAGACAGACAATAAATAACAGTACTGTGCTGGGAACTGATAAGTGTTACGAATAAAAATTATGTGGTATAAAGGGGTAGAGTCAGGGAAAGGCCCTCTGAAGAGTAGAGTAACATTATGTCAAACCTGAGTACTTAAAATAGTTTACTATATAGTTAAGTCTTTAAAATATTAAATCAGTCGTGGAGTTCATTTTAAATTATTTATTTTTATGGTAAAATAGCTATTTTCTGTAGCACAAATTAAAGATAAAACTAATTAAAAATTTATTCATAGTGTCAATCGGTCTGCATGTTCATGAAAATGATAGTGTGAAGATCCTAAAAATCCCAAAGAGGATTTTTTTCAGTAAACTACGTAAAATGTTTTATCCAGACGCTTAGAAGATTTTGATTTTAGGAAATCAATAATTTAGCATTGCTTTATTACAGGAAACAATATAAAGCTAATGTAAACAATTTTTCTTCTGTAAAGGTGTTTTTATTTTAGCATTGTATGTTTTTGTCTTGTCCTTAGCAGCTGAAGAAAAAAGTTGATATGTATAATCCTACTTAACTAGAAATGTCAAGGAGTCTATTAAATTTGGGTTATTTTTTCATTAAAATGATTTTGGCTGTGGTAATTATTTTAACATCTGTGTTTACTAGTCATTATGACTTAATTAAAATGTTGGAGTTATATCACTGAAGATAAAAAAAAATAGGGCCCTTTTGAACATGTGATTTTAATTGAAAATTTTGTAGTAAGGCTTAGCTTTATAAAGAAGTATCTTTTTCTCTTGTTGTTTTGAATTAAAAATGTCTTTCTTATTCCTGAAACAATTGAGAAAAAGTATGGTTAAAATTATTTTATAATCCAGAATTTTCTTCATTCTTAGATACTAAAATAAATGTAATTTGTACCATTTTGAGTTATAAGCTCTCCTAAATGCTGTCCAAATCCACTGTATGAAGGAATAGTTAAGGTTTGCGTGATTATTATTTTTTTCTTAACCACTTAATACCACCAAGATCAATACTTGCATTCACTGGTAAAAATATAATGTAGAGACATCTATTTCTTCCTTCAGCTTTGCCAGTGTGTGCTGCATGTATCTTAGGGCACTGAGGTTAGGTGCATAAATATTTAGAATAGTTATTTCTATTTAAAATAGCTCTTTTTGATTACTATTTGCATGGAGTATCTTTTTCCAACCTTTTACTTTGTTTTTTGTGTTTTTTTTAAGGATTTATTTATTTTTTTACTTATTCCCCCCTTTCTCCCCGGTTGTCTGCTCTCTGTGTCCATTTGCTGTGTGTCCTTCTGTGTCCCCTTGCATTCTTGTCAGGTGGCACTGGGAATCTATTTCTCTTTTTGTTGTGTCATCTTGCTGCATCAGCCCTCCATGTGTGTGGCGCCACTCCTGGGCAAGCTGCACTTTTTTCTCACGGGTGGCTCTCCTTGGGGGGCACACTCCTTGCGTGGGGGACACCCCTGTATGGCATGGCACTCCTTGCTTGTGGCAGCACTGCCTGTGGGCCAGCTCACCACAAGTCCCAGGAGGCCCCAGGTACTGAACCCTGGACATCCTATATGGTACGCAGATACTCTGGCAGTTGAGCCACATCTGCTTCTCTCCAACCTTTTACTTTTAACTTAGTTGTTTCCTTACGTCTGAGGTTGTGTCTCTTGTAGACAACATATAGATGGCTCATATTTTTTAATCCATTCTTTCAGTCTGTGTCTTTTGATTAGGGAGTTCAAGCCCTATTATTAACTAAATATATTATGTGAAATATAGATATGTGAAATATGAATATGAATAAGATTGCATATATAAGACTGTTTTTCTTTGAAGCTGAACAAATATAATAGTACAAAATGTTAATATCAGACCAAAAAAAACATTATACTAAGTGAAGGAAAGCAGCCACAGAATACTAAATAATGTATGATTCCATTTATATAAAATATAAACAAAAATGAATTTATAAAGATGAAAGGAAATTAGTGGTTAGATAGGTCTGAGGAAGGAATGCTAAGGGCTGTGGAGTGTTTTTGGAGTAATGAAATTGTTGCTAAAATATGTGAGATGATGAACGTGTAACATTGTGATTATACTAAAAGCCATTATTGATACACTTTGGGTAGAATAGCCAGAAACAGCAGCCCTGTACAGTGGGGAAACATAGAGGATTGAAAGATGAGGGAAGCAGACTTGGCCCAATGGATAGGGCGTCCACTTAACCACAGGGGAGGTCTGAGGTTCAAACTCTGGGTCTCCTTGACCCGTGTGGAGCTGACCCACACGCAGTGCTGATGCGTGCAAGAAGTGCCGTGCCATTCAGGGGTGTCCCCCACGTAGGGGAGCCCCATGTGCAAGGAGTGCACCCCGTAAGGAGAGCCGCCCAGAGCGAAGAAAAGTGCAACCTGCCCAAGAATGGCACCGCACACACGGAGAGCTGACACAACAAGATGATGCAACAAAAAGAAACACAGATTCCCGGTGCCGCTGATAAGGATAGAAGTGGTCACGGAAGAATGCACAGTGCATGGACACAAAGAGCAGACAACTGGTGGGGGGGGGGGAATAAATAAAAAATACATCTTTTTTAAAAAAAAAGAAAGATGAGGAATTTTCTTGTTTGTTTTTTATTATTATATTGAAATAATGAAAATGCTCTAATGATGATTGAAGTGATGCATGCACAACTATGTGATTATATTAATAGCAAATACCATTGATTGTACACTTTGGATGAATTGTATGCTTTATTAATATGTATCAAATTGATTTGTTTAAAATGTATATAGCGTAAGCCACATATGTAATTAAAAAACATTTTGTAGCCATGTTTTATTTAAAAGTAAAAGAAACAGGTGTAATCAACTTTAGAATATATTTTATTTAACCCAATATATCAAAAATATTGTTTCAATATGTTATCAGTCATTTTAATTATTTGGATATTTATCCATTCTTTTTGTCATGCTAAGTCTTCCAAATCCAGTGTGTAAATTAAATTAACATTTACAGTATATCTCAGTTTAGAACTCTTTTCAGGTGCTTACTAGCCACATGTTACCATTGGCTCCTGTTTTTGGAGAGCTCAATTTTGTACTGCACTTGATACTGAATCCATATATGTTGTATCTGTGTTACAAATATTACTGTTATATGAATTAATTCTGTAGTAGCATTTCTCTTCTACTTTATTTTCTCCTTATGTGTTATTTAAAACAATAGACAGGTACCATGATTAGCAGATGTTCAAGAACCGCTTGCCAGGATTCTTAAGTGGTGATGTCTATATTGTTGGATAGATATTGGTGACCATATGATTGTGTTGGAGAAAGTTGGAGTCTGAAAAGTTGGTAGTCAGCTACCAGCTCTTTGGAGTTTTGGTTTGGTTTAAAGGGCTGTGGTTTGAGGAGAGTGGTTCTCTAGGACCGTTGTCAGTTCAGTGATTTGCTAAAAGGGCTCTCAGAATTAAGAAAAACTATTGTATTGACAGGTAACAATTTATTGCAATGAAAGCTACAAATTAAAAACATAAAAGGGAAAAAGGCCACTAGGCTGAGTCCTAGAAACCAGGTAAAAACCTCCAGTTGTGCTCCGCCTGAGTTGCAGACGGCACTTAATAACAGCAACTGTGTGACATATGCAAAGTGTTGCCAGCCAATGAAACTTCTGAGCATTGGTGTCCAGGGTTTTTATTGGGGGGTCAGTCATTAGGCATGCAGTGACTTAGCAATTGCTCAGTGTCCAGCCTTCTCTTCTTCAAAGGTCAGACTGATAGAGTGTGACTCTGAGACCCAGGCATACAGAAACAGGTGTTTACCATAAATTACAATGTTAGCATAAACTGTCTGGCTGGCCCAAGGCCTCAGGTATCAAAGGTAGTCTTATCAGGCAGGATAGTCCCTGGGTTCAGAGGTTATCTCCCAGGAGCTGCTTAAAGAGACCTTTCTTTATACAGAGTGAATCTGGTACCTTATAAAGTGGGTGTCTCTATTGTAATGTCTTACAGAAACAAAAGGATAGATGAGATTGGCAGTAGCTCAGTTCACTATAAATATCTAACAGTTTATTAACAAAAATATTAAATGGTTTTGATTACTATCAAGCTAGAGTTATATAAAAACTGACTATGAGAAGTGAATAGTCTAGTATGTGAGATAGCCCTACAGTTAACAGGTTTCTTAGTTGGAGTCAACTCTTAATAGTTTATTTACTGCCTCCTATAAATTCATCTTGCTTGGTGAAATATGTGTATTGTCTCTTCTAACTCATCAGAACCTCCATTTCTACCTATGATGGAGGAATTTGTAGCAGAATAAAGCTCCTGCTGAGAAAAACTAGATAGAGAAGGGGAAGAAAATCAGTTTGAAGGCATTAGAGTCAGTTCTAAGGCAGCCATGACTTGAGCCAAGATTCAAGAGAGAGGGGAGTGGATGTGGACACACAGTTGAGCACCTGCCTCCCACATGGATGGCCTGCATTTTGTTCCCCATGCCTCCTGAAAAAACAAACAGTAAGCAAAACAAACAAAAAACCCAACTCAGGGAAGCAGTGTGGCTCAGTGATTGAGTGCCTGCTTCCCACATGCTAGGTCCCAGGTTTAATCTCTAGTACCTAAAAAAAAAGAAAAGGAAAGGAAAGGAAAGAAAAAGATTCAGAAGAGAAGGGAGTGAGGCATGTTCTGTACTGGGTTTCTTTTTGAGGGGTTTTCCAATTCTTAAACTTTGTTGGACACAGGAACAAACGGTGAGCATGCAAAGAGGCTAAGTGAGGAGTCAAAGAAGTTGAAGTAGTTGTATATATATATATATTTTATTTATTTTTAAAAGATACTTAGATTACATAAAATGTTACATTAAAAAAACAAGGGATTCCCATATATCCCAATTCCCACACCTCTCACTTTTCCCCACATTAACAACTACTTTCATTAGTGTGGTACATTCATTGCAATTGATGAACACATTTTAGAGCATTGCCACTAAGCATGATTATATTTCACACTGTAATTTACACTCTCTCCCACTCAATTCTGTAGGTTATGGCAGGATATATAATGGCCTATATCTGTCATTGCAGTATCATTCAGAACAATCCCAAGCCTTGAAAAATCCCCCCATATTATACCTTGTATTGAAATTTCAATAGACATTTTGGTTCTGGCCCTAAATTCACAAATGAATTCCTTGTGAGGCCATACCTTAGAGTGGAGACAAACCAGAGATAAGCCTGTCTTTACAGTGTGACCCAGTCTTTGATTAGATTGAGGTGTTCTGCTCCTTCTCTGACTACCTGTCAGAAAATGAAATCTCTGGAGAAAGGTAACGTTATCCAGAGCTTCTACATTTTTCATACTTCTTTTCATATAGTTATTTGCGAACAGTGTTTGTCATTCAATCAAAAATTTGGCTTTTCAACAGGATCAAGAGAAAAGGAATAAAAAAGATTTTGTAGTTATAGACAAAAGCTTTAATGTAAATAACATGTTCATTAAAATTGATGCCAAGTTGGAGAACTGGAATCTATAGAAAAGAATCAAATGAAAATTCTAGAACTAAAAAATATAGTAACTAAAATTAAGAAGATAATAGATGAGCTTAACTGCAGATTGGAAAGAGGAAAAAGAGGTTTAGTGAACTGAAAGATAAGTTAGAAAATATATAGCAGCATGGATTTGTCTTTTTGGTATTATGACCAAATCAATCTAAAGAATAAGAGCTTTTATCTGTAATAGTTGATCCCAACAAAGCACATCTCTTATTTTAGAATTTATGGGTTAAAAGAGTCCTTATTAGAGGGTATTTGCCCCCTTGCTATTTTAATGTGTTGATTCTTTTTTTTTTTTTAAAGATTTATTTTATTTATTTATTTCCCCCCCCCTTTGCTTGTTCTTCTGTGTCTACTTCTCCCCTTTGTTGCATCATCTTGCTGCGCCAGCTCTCCCGGGGTGTGGGCCTTCAGCTCTCCGTGGGTGTGGGCCAGCCTGTCTTCACAAGGAGGCCCTGGGAAGTGAACCCAGGGCCTCCCATAGGTTAGACGGGAGTCCAGTCAGTTGAGCCACATCCATTTCCTGTGGTGATTCATTTTTAAATATAGTGAGCATATAATAGAAGTGGTAAGATATTAAATTGCGATTACTTATAAATTTCTACTCAATACTCATCCCTGACCTTTGAGCAAACAAAAATTCCTAACTAATGCCTTATGCAGAGGTCACTTTTTCAGCAAATTCACGCCACTTAGGAAAGAGCCTTAAAATGAGAAAATAAGCAAAATACTTATTATAGATACAAAATAGATATCCCAGAGCTGAATAATAAAATTTATGCATTTTACCTCTATCATAGGGGAGCCATAAAGCCCTTACACTTAGTTGGGCTAATAGTTATGATATGCTTGTTGATATGATAAGAGTTTACAGCGAACCAAAAACAGTGAATTAGAAGGGAAGTTATGGGTAAATTGTTGAAAAATTGGTTTTGGCAGCAAGTATCTTGTTTCATAAAGTCTAAGACTCCATTGAGTTGTATGAGTAACATAATTTCAGACTTTACAGGAGTTGCAAAAATAACACAAACCTTATGCAGAGAACTCCAATATACTTCCACCCTCGCAGACACCAAGATCCACCAGTTTTAAAATTTTGACATATTTTTGGCATTTGACAGTTTGAATATAATTTGTCATGGTATGGATCTATTTGGTTTTATTCTATTTTTTTTCCCTCTTCCTTTTCCCTCCTCCATTGTCTGCTCTCTGTGTCCATTTGCTGTGTGTTCTTCTGTGTCTGCTTGTATTCTTGTCAGTGGCACCAGGAATCTGTGTTTCTTTTTTGTTGTGTCATCTTGCTGCGTCAGCTTTCTGTGTGTGCGGTGCCACTCCTGGGCAGGCTGTGCTTTTTTCACGTGGGGCGGCTCTCCTTCTAGGGTATACTCCTTGCATGTGGGGCTCCCCTGTGCAGGGAACACCCCTGCGTGGCATGGCACTCCTTGCACGCATCAGTACTGCACGTGAGCCAGCTCACCACACGGGTCAGGAGGCCCTGGGTTTGAACCTTGGACCTCCCATGTGGTAGGCAGAAGCTCTGTCTGTTGAGCCAAATCCACTTCCCTGGGTTTATTCTATTTGAAGTTCGTTGAACATCTTGGATGTGTCTATTCATGGTTTTTTTGCCCTTAAGTTTGGGAAATTTTCAGATACTCTTCCCCTTTCTCTCTTTGTTCTCTTTGTGTGACTCCCACAATGCATATATTGGTACACTTGCTAGTATCCCACACATTCTGAATTGCTGTTGAATCCCCCTAGGGAATTTTAAAATTTCTGTTACTGTGGTTTTTAGCTCTGTTTGGTTCCTTTTCATAATTTCTCTCTGCTGATTATCTGTTTTCCTCTGTTGTTTTAATAATGGCTCTTAGTTTTTTGTTGATATTTTCCTTTAGCTCTTTGAGTATTTTTAGGGCCATTTTTAAAAAGTCTTTGTCTGCTCTGTCCCAAATATGATTTCCTCATTTTCATTTGCTAGTACTTTAATAGTCTCCTTTGTATTAGCCATTGCCTTCTTTTTTTTTTTTTGTATGTTTTTTTATCTTTTGTTGAAACCTGAATATTTTGATACCTAATGTGTTATTGCTGAAATTTAGACCCTGTTCCTTAAGGTGGTATACAGTAAGTGTTGTAGCAGAGATTTCCTTGAATGCCGGGAGTTAAAAAAAAAAAAAAAATAGAAGGAGAAGAAAACACCTTTCCCAATCTTCAAAGATTGGCCTTTGCAAATGCTCTCCTTCGGGCTTGTTTCACCATACAGTGAATTTGAAGAATAGCTTCAGGCAAAGCATGGGGTCTTTCCTGGTCCTTTCTGTGTATGTATTTTGTTTTGGGCAAGCACTTGTGGCCCTTGGAATTCCCTTGTTTACATCGATATGAATGTCCTCTTTTCCCTAGGAAACAACATCTCCTTATAGTCCCAGGAACTGCACTTTATGCCCCCATCTTGCTGGTCCTTGTCAGAGGCCTCCACGATTTGATTGCTCTCCCACAGTATTCTGTAGGAGAACTCTGTGAGCTACCTCTACACACATGGCAAGTTCTGGGATGGCAAGCCTGCCATCAGTGTGCTGGGTCAGTCCGTCAGGCTGCCACCAGACAGAATGGGCCAGACATACAAGCTCCCAGTATGTGCAGAGAGTTGCCTTGCTCCTTCCAGAACTGGAACCAGGGACTTGTACTGGGAATGCTGGCTGACTCTGAGGCAAGCCAGTGGAGGTGGGGGAAGGGCCAGCCATAGATCTATGAGATTCTACAGTTTATTGCAGGGATTCTCAACCAGGAGTCCACAGACCCAAAAATTTCAGGGGGTCTATGCGCCTGAATTGAAAATATTCAACTCGATTAGATGTCTAACATGATAATGTGTGTTGTCTTGTCAAATAATACATCACAGTTTGATGTTCTTATTCAAGATAAACAGCAGCAGTTTGCACATTGACATGTCTTTAAAAAATGAAATTTAGCTTTAACTTGCCTATATTTTTTATATATTGGATTCTTATTATGTTAAGAAGCAAGCACATATATATAGTATTATATCACTTTTTTTAAGATTTATTTTTATTTATTTAAACCCCCCCACCCCCCACCATCCCCATTTTCTGCTCTCTCTGTCCATTCGCTGTATGTTCTTTGTCTGCTTCTATTCTCAATAGGTGGCTCCAGGAACCGATCCTGGGGCCTTTTTAGAGTAGAAGAGAGGCGCTCATTCTCTTGTGCCACCTCACCTCCCTGGTCTGCCGCATCTCTTATTGTCTCTCCTCTGTGTCTCTTTTTGTTGCGTCATCTTGCTGTACCACCTCTTCATGTGGGCCAGCACTCTGTGCGGGGCAGCACTCCTGCACGGGCCAGCATTCCGCATGGGCCAGCTCTTAGCTTGGGCCAGTTTGCCTTCACCAGGAGGCCCTGGGTATCAAACCTTGACCCCTATATGGTAGACAGGAGCCCAATTGCATGAGCCACATCCACTTCCCTATACCATATGTTTTTTATTTTAGTAGTTCTTTTTCAATATAAGTAACTGATAACCTTTGTAATTTTATTCTATACATTTAGAAACATTCTTGTGGGGATGTTTTGGTGTAGGTGTGATATATTTATTAAACAATACACAGTATAGTATGGACTTAGTATGATTTTTATTTTGATTAGCATGTTCTGAGTGCAGTAGATAACTGCCTGAAAAAAGGTTGGTAACGCTGTCAGAGATGGTTTTACAGCGCTGTGAGAAAACTCAAATTTCTAAATGTTTGGTGAAAATGACCAGTTGAACAGATGTTGAACTGTGTTAGGTTAGCAGGTATTGAAATTATGGGAGTCATAAAACGTAATTTTGAATAATCTTAAAATTTAATTTAAAGACATGCTGATGTTGCGTGTCAAACCCATCTGCCACTAGTCTGAGAAGGAGTCTGTGGGGAAAAAAAATGTTAACAACCCCTGCTTTATAAGATGCCTTTTCCTTGATTTGGCACATACCCTGTTACTGCAATCCTTTAACTGTTTTCTGGAGCCTTGAGAAAATTTTTTCTCTAATTTCTTGTTGCTTGTTCAAATCTGTGGAGTGACAGAACCCTGGAGTATCTCATTGTGCCATCTTGATTGGGGCCACAGTTACATCTTGACACCCCATTAATTGTAAGATGCATCCTAGTTTCAGAGATGTTCAAGTGTGTGTGTGAGGGGGGAGGTAATATAGTAATTTGTTTCAAATCTCAATTCTATCATTTATTATTTGTTTGACTTGGGTCATGTAACTTCTGATCTTCTGTTTCCTCCATTGTGAAAATGGAGATAGTATAAAGTTAAGAAGACAAAATGAATTAGATCTGAAAGTGTCTGGAATTGGATCAGCATTTGATATTTGCCAATTTGGCTTTCTTTTCTTCCTTCTAAAACTTGGCACTGTTAAGATAACAGGAAGAGATCCCTGACAGTCTTCCAAGGAAATAAATAAAACAAAACCCCATATCCCGTTTATCAGCTATATGAGAACTTAAAAAAAAAAAGTCCTGGTTGGAGCTGTTTAATAAAGTATCAAACATCATCTTCATTTTCCCACTCCCTTACATGGTTTTTTTTTTTTTTTTTTTTTTTAAGATTTCTTTCTTTCTTCTCACACACCTTGTTGTTTGCATTTGCTGTCTGCTCTCTGTTTATCTTCTTTTTAGGAGGCACCAGAAACTAACCTGGGACCTCCCATTTCGAAGGAAGGCACCCAATTACTTGAGCTACCTCTGTTCCTGCACTCCTTATATTGTAAGATAACACTGACTGGTTTCAATGTGATGAGTAATAGTGATGGAAATTAAGCATTAAAATAATGTATTTTCACTATATTGGTTTTTTTAAAAGTACCTTAATTTAGGAAAATTTCCAAATCTTTCTTATGTTGTGATGCTTTAGATATCAATCTTTAGTTATGATGATGCCATATAAATATAGCATTAATCAGAGAAGGTGGGTCTTTTTAATGAAGAGGTTGGATTTTGTGATATTTGGCAGAATTGAGGATTCCTCATTATATCCCTATTTTTTCTTGAGAATTAAAATATAATAACTTTAATTTGTGTTCATTTTGTTCTCTTTCAGAATTTTTCAAGTCACATTAAATTGATAGGATGAAAAAATTTAAGAGAAGGCTATCGCTGACGCTTCGAGGAAGTCAGACTATTGATGAATCATTGTCTGAATTGGCTGAACAAATGACGATTGAAGAAAGCAGCAGCAAGGATAATGGTAAATACTCAGGGGAGGGGGAGATTCCCCCCCTTTAATTACTTTATAAATAGAATTTACTTTCCAGATAAGTCCATAATAGCTTCCTTCTGTTTATTTCTCTTTCTCATTCCCTGGTTTCTAAGGAAACAGAAGACTGTATTATTTTTGCTTGCTTACTTACTAGAATATTCCATTCTTACTCCTAACAGTGTTACTGTACCTGGTCTCCAACCCTGATGAATTCTCCTATCTCATTTATCTTTCCTTTTTTCAGTATTTCTTAAGTAAAAAAGAATACATTGCATACTAACTATATAATATTATCCTAATTGTTAATAACTATTTAAAAATTAACATTTAAGTATCATTGTTATTCTTAAAACTTCAGCTTAAAAGTACATAAAAAGTTTGTGAAATTCCTGTTTCTGGCTTCATCATAGTTTTATAGAATTCTATATGCATTTTGACTATCCATATAGATGGTAAGTTTCATCACATGGGTGAATCTTATTTTATATTTACTATAGAGGTCTATCCATAATATTAAGTTCACTTATAGTAGACAGGCATGTAATGTTTTACGTATTTGAAAGTATTTTTTACAATGTACAGTAGTAGGGCAGCACATGTTAATATAAAATAAAAAGTACTTGTAAAATCGAATGGATTAAAAATCCTGATGAAATTTATAGAACAAGTCTACATATGCAAAACTAAATAGCCCTTGGAATGTCATAATAATAGCGAAGAAGGAGCTTACAGGAATGATTGTCAGTCTCTTAAAATGTCCAGATTATCTGGCAAGCCTTCTTGTTTGTGCCTAAAATTCTGCTGTTAGAGATTTGTCTTGCCTAAAATTAGGAACATCCCCAACCCCTCCCACTGAATGCAAATGCCTCAGGTATGAGAGAGGAAAAGGTATAGTGGAAAGGACTCTGGACTTGCAGTTAAAAGTCACGGGTTAGGATTTGAGCTCTGCAAGCTGCTAACTGTATGGCTCTGTTGAGTCATTTATTCTACCTGAGCTTTAATTTCCTTATCTTTTCCTCAGAAGGGTCATGATTCAAGTTTACTTGGCTGTTTGTTATCAGAGCCAGTATGTTAGAACCCAAGTTTCTTTATATCTAAGTCCCAAGTTTATTTCAAAGTCTACAGCATTACATCTTCTCTGCTATACCCTCTTCTTTTGTTAAGGTTATGTACAATTGTTTTGTGTCTTTTTTTAAACATTGGTGAAAGAGAGATAGACCCAGAAGGAAATTTAATTGAATATGACTTAGTTATATAAAGGAGGGAAGAAAACTGCATTTGGGCCAAGTCTCAAAATGATTTTTGTAATGTCTTAACTTACTTTTTATTCCTCTTGTCAGAGGATCTCTGCAAGATAACATGGGGCAAAATCCTTAATTCTCTCTTGTTACTCATCTCTCCTCCTTGAATTCTTGGGCTTAATTAAGCCCAGCATGCCCATTCTTATGATAAAAGAGGCTTGCCAGTATGTTTGCCCAGGGTATTCAGGGATAAAAATAAGTACAGTATACATATTAATGAATGGCTTCTGGAATGTGTTTTTAATGGGTATTTGACTGCAAAACAAACCTCTCCTTTAAAAATAAAAGAACATGAATCAAAATAAATATACTTTTTAGGGAGCTAATTAATATTTTAGATTAATTACATATTTTCTGAAATATTTTAGTATTAACTATCTTAAAACCACTTAATTTGGGAGGATTTTTCAAGTAGTATATATCATTTGCTTTATTAAATTTCCTTTTATTATAGTAATAACTTAGACAGCAGGAGAAAATAAGAGTTCTGTTGAGTTTCCTCTTGACCTGAGTTACTTGAAATAATACTTAAAGAAGTCATAAGAGACTTTGATTACTTTTGTGTTGCAGAGATTGCTGGTAACATAGACTACCTCTGAGTTAAAATCAGCTTTTGTTTATTCCTTTTGTGAACAGCACATGGATTTAACCAACAGCTTTGACAGAGATTCTGTACCTTTTTGGATTCCTATCAGTGTCTTATAGTTGTTTCCAACATACTCTTTCCTTACAGAGTTTATTTTAGAGCATCAAAAGCTCCTAAGTTAGGTATATAAATAGTCGAAGTCTATTTGTTACCTAACCATATGGTTTAATGAATGGGGAATGATAGACTTTAATTTTTGAATGATCGTCTCACACACAATATAACCAGTTTATTAAGCAAAAGTCATCTTTGCTAATAGCCAAGTAATGACAATGCTAACCTAAGGAGTAGGAGTAATAAAGTTTATAATTTCCCTAAGTAAACTGCCTTTGAACCAATTTTTGGTCTTCCATCTCTTGTTCAGTCACAAGCATGAGCACCTTATAGAAGTGATGATTGTACAACAGTGTGAATGTACTAAATGCCATTCAGTTGTGCACTTTAAAGCAGTTAATTTTATGTTACATGAATTTCCCCTCAATAAAAAAAAAGATTAGTTCATCTGAGAAATTATACCTTTCCTTCATAGACTTCATTTGCTTATTGAAAATCTTAATACTATTTTAGACACAGCATAGAAAGTTAATATATTTCAGAATCTTGTCTTTAAAGTAGTTGACCTGGAACTTATTTTTCCTGAATGAGATTATTGAATTTGATGGGGAAGATAGGTGACAATATAAGTCTGAAGGAGAGACTGGAGAAAGGCAAAAACAAGGTTTTGTTTATATACTATTTGGGGCTTCCAGGTGCAACTACAGTAAAAGTTACTATTGTGACAGAACTGAAATTCTTCAGCTAATAAAGTGAACTGAAAGTTTTCAGGAGGTATGATAGAACAAATTTAACAGAATATCAATTCTTACGATTATTTAGGATTGGAAGTAACTATGAAAGGCAGATTGAAGTGATCAGATTTTCCAGAGATTCCAATTTTTTGTCCTTGTTCTTCATTTTGTATACTGGGGCAGTTCCCCATGTTGCTTGGAATCAACAAATCCCAGCATTGTAGATATCATGAACCTTTGTCTTAGTCCCAGGTTTCTTCTTTTCTTCTACTAATCTGATACATTGTAGCAGTGCTGGATAGTTTTTGACAATAGTGGATAACACAGGGTTTGCAAGTAGTGCTGGATCCTACATATAGCACAAGGACTGTAAGAGCTTGAGATTGACAGTATTAACTTCATTGCATGTATTTGGGGTCTGGAATTGTATCAGATTAGTAGTGATATTTGAAAGAGCAGAATTGGGAGCAGGGAATGGGTAAGGTGGCCAAGAAGTTTCATGATCCTGATCATAGAAGCATGGGTAATCTGAAGATCCTGAGAAATAAGATGTCAAATAACATTTCTCAGTAGAATTATAATGATTTCTGAGTTATGGTGTCAAAAACCATCGAAAAACCTTACTTGAAAGTAAGTGCTTTGTAGAATAAGAAAGATCTATACTTTTTCTATAGGTTTCCATTGCTTTATAAAATACGTAGTAGTATCATCTTATTGAACTGGCTAGTTAATTGCTGTCGTAATCTTGAAATGTTAGAGTCTAATTTTTGAATATCATGGGCCACATTCTTTTCTTTTTCATTCCCCTTGTATGACTTCATCCAAACCTATGAATTTCAGCTATCTCCTCATCAATCTATATATCCTGTTAAGTGCTTTGTCTGATATCCACATATTTATATCTAAACACCTACTTGGCTTCTCCACAGAGATGTCTAATAGGTATCTCACACTTTTTTTGTTGTTACTTAGGTTTCTGCAGTCATTTCCTTCTTTTGCTGTTGATTCCAATAATATATTCTCCAACAGTAACCAGAGTGATTTTTTAAAATGTTATTTTCAATTATTATAGATTGAAGGGAAATTGAACATGATAGTACAGAGTGGTCCGTCAGGCAAATGTTCTCTGCTACTGTTATAATAGGTATTTGCCCATACCTTCAGTCTGGTGTTTTACTCTTATTAGATGGATTAAACCTTGTGTGAGCACTGAGTACCCTTTTGTCTCCTCCTTCCTTCCATTTTTGGCAGCCAGTCAGTAGAGGTTGCAGGCCAAGTGACCTTCTTGGCCATTTTTCCTAGACCCATATCTTCGTCTTGTACTGTGGGTCTTAACATTTACTGGGCAGGAGAAGCCTTCTTATTTAAAGCTTAGAGCCACTTCCTCCCTGCCAGTTTTGCTTTTGTGCCTGATAAACCTTTGAGGGATTCCTGTGATCAGGAGGTAACATTAAGCCTAATTGGTGTATATGAGTTTTACAGGAGAAAAGTTTGCTCTGTTTAGAGGAGAAGGTATTCAGAACAGCCAAGTTCTTTTAAAAATTCCTTGACTACTACCAGTAAAAACTTAATTCTAATACAAAGGACTAATTGTGTATCACAGAAGACTTCATGTCCTTAATGTATATTAGAGTTCTTTATTTGAAGGTGGAAAGGAATCATGAGAGTTTCTGTAAATATTAGAAAATAAGGAAATTTTCCCTCTTTATAAATCCCAAATTGAGGGGAATAAATTTCAGAACCTCTATATTCTGTACTTAAATACTTCTGTTTTATTCACCACTTGACATAACCTTTTGAATGACTGGCAAATAGGGATATGTGCTCCCTATTTTCATGTCTTCTTTTATATTACAGTATGCCTCATCATAGAGGTAGGCACATAGTAGGAAGTCAGTAAATATGGAACTAGTATGGAAACAACACTGAAGATAAAATAAGCAAATTGATTAAAACTCTTTGGGTTATATTTTTAGTTTTATGATTACTAACAATTTTGATTATATGAGAGATGTATAATTAAGTTATTAGACCAACTTCAGCTATTTTAAAATGTTTTATTTTGTGTTTTTTCTTAGAAATTATTTTAATGCTGATACTTTGCACAGATAACTGAAGAAATGAGGTTACTGTAATGCTCTCCATTATAACGTTTTGCTTTGTTTTGTTTTCTCAATCCTTCTCATATGATCCTGGATCTTGGACTATTATTGGAATGGTGTTTGGATACCGTGAATCACAGAGCCTATTGTGAAGAATGGCAGGCCTCCAACATCTCACAGTATGCATTCCTTCCTCCACCAGTACACAGGGTCTTTTAAGAAGCCCCCATTGAGGAGACCACACAGTGTTATTGGAGGAAGCCTTGGCTCCTTTATGGCAATGCCCAGAAATGGAAGCAGATTAGGTAATTTGCTTGTCTTTTTTATTTAACTTTCTGATCATTGGTCATTTATATAGTTAGGTTTTGGTTGTATAGAAGTCATCCAATTTTATTATCTTATTTCTCTTGTCAGATAAAAATCAAGTTGAAAATAGGATGGATAACAGAAAGAGGAGGTAGTTCTAAAGAGTAGTAGTGCTGACACTACAGAGAAATAATATTTGGAAACCTATTCACCTGAAGGAAACAAAAACCTGTAAGAGATAGGTGGGAGATTTCAAGATCAATGGCAGCTTGGGATGGTGTTTAATTTAGTGTCATACCTTTGTACCCCTTCACAGCATCACCATGTTATAGCCCAGTACAATAATTGGGGCACATTATTATCCCCTGAGTTGTTATTCCTGTGTCATTATGTGCTTTTAAATATCCAAGAAAAATAATTATTTGCAAGTTTCTGTTTATCTCTCTGTTCTTTTTTTTTTATGGTGTCTTATTTATAATGCTTTCATTTTTTAAATAATTTTAAACATAATTATTTTACTCATTAGATAATTTCATTTCTTGAAATTCCTGTGGGTTTTATTCTGCTTTTTGCTTTGTCTGCTTACTCTTGATTTAGTAAATTATTTTCTCATGTGTTTCATAATTTTGAGTGTGAGCTTATTTTCACTAAGGATTTAGCAATGGGAAACCTACATTGTTTGTATCCTTACAGGTTTAACCCTAGAAGAATAGTGCGCTGGAGTTGGCTCAAACTGGTTTGTGAGAGACAGTTATTAAATTTTCAGGAATTTTTCAAGCTGGTAATTAAATGTAGTGATTATTAACATTTAAATTCTATAAACTTACAATTAAGTTAAATTGAAAACATAAGTTACTCAAAACTCACTTCCTAGGGAGCAGATGTAGCATAAGTGGTGGAGTATCTGCCTCCCATGTATGAGGTCCCAGGTTCAATCCCTGGTACTTCCTAAAACAAATGAAAATACCAGGGAAGTAGACTTGGCCCAACGGATAGGGCATGGGAGGTGGGTGGTCCAAACCCCAGACCTCCTAGACCCATGTGGAGCTGGCCCATGCGCAGTGCTGGTGCACGCAAGGAGTACTGTGCCACGCAGGGGTGTCCCCTGTGTAGGGGAGCCCCATGCACAGGGAGTGCGCACCGTAAGGAGAGCTGCCCAGCGCGAAAGAAGATGCAGCCTGCCCAGGAATGGCGCCGCACACATGGAGAGCTGATAGAACAACAAGATGACGCAACAAGAAGAAACACAGATTCCTGGTGCCGCTGATAAGGATAGAAACAGTCACAGAAGAACACACAGTGAATGGACACAGAGAGCAGACAACTGGGTGGGGAGGAGAGAGAAATAAAAAATAAATCTTAAAAAAAGAAAAAAGAAAAAAAATACCAACTCTCATTGGGGAGTGGTTGTAGCTCAGTGGTTGAGCACCTGCTTCCCATGTCCGAGGTCCTGGGTTCAATCCCTGATACCTCCTAATAAACAAAAATAAAACTCACTTCCTAATTATTTTACTATATTTATTGTTATCTGTAATCTTGGTGTTATTTCAATTGTATCTGTTAAAATACTGTGTAATGGTGTGTTCTTGTACATTTATTCCCTACTACATGTTCAGTGATGTCATGTTGGTAGGTAGAAATTGGCCATGGATGGAGTATGTACAATACAAAAATCAGAAAACACTACAGATCAGGGCACAACCTATTGTTTATCGATGGTCTAGACCCAATGTTGGCAAACTTTTTCTGGCAAGGGCCAAATAGTTAATATTTTAGACTTTGTGGGTCACATATGGTCTCTGTTGCATATTCTGCTATATATTTTATTCACTTAACCTTTTGAAAATGCAAAACACATTTTTAGTTCATACAAATGTAGTTCATTTAGTTCTTACAAAATTTAGTTCATTTTTAGTTCTTACAGAAACAGGCCACATTTACCATCCCTGGTATAGACTTACAAAAGTGATATTGAGAATATTAGTAGTGCAGATTAAATTTAAAAGTGTCTGTCAGAATGTGGTTAATAGTCCATATCACAATTGTCCTTTTTGCATGAGATTTGGCAATGTAAACTGCTATTCATAGCTTGGGTAAGTTCCAAATTGCTGTAACAACTAATGAATCAGCTACGTGGTGTTATCTTAGGTGCAAGTTGTAAAGCAAAATATCTGTATTCTGCTTGGTTAACAAATGTATAATTGTAGTCCTTTCATGCAGTAGAATTGATGAATGATGTTTTAACTTAAGCCTTCATTGTTTTACTTTCGTCTTGTTAATGGAAATGAAAATATCAACCAATAGTCGTGTTGGAACTAATACTACTAATACTTGTTTGATAATGACATAAACTGTTTCTTATTTGAATCAGAATACATTCAACTATTTATTCATAGTGTGAGATTAATAGATTAATAAACTGCCTTCTTTGTGCAGTAGGGCAGACATATATATGTATGTACATACATATATATGTGTGTGTGTGTATATATATACATATATAAATTATGCCCTTTATTGAAAATGTAGCTCTTCGAGAGCAGTGCCTTTATATGGGAGGGTCTCATTTCCTTAC
The DNA here is from genome assembly GCF_030445035.2 of Dasypus novemcinctus. Lineage (NCBI taxonomy): Eukaryota > Metazoa > Chordata > Mammalia > Cingulata > Dasypodidae > Dasypus > Dasypus novemcinctus. The sequence continues at coordinate 80,399,608 of NC_080684.1, read as the reverse complement.
CCTGTTAAAGGCTACATCTGTTACCCCAGTTGTGGCTGCTAAGCCCAAACACCTTCTTAGCAAGATCACAACTCCCCCCAAAAAAGTGACAGAGTCCATTTCTATGTAACAGTTTTGGGTTTTCCGTTCTCACTTTGTTTTTGCCTTTTGGGGGATTACCCACACTTTGTTGCAAATTCTCCAATTCACTTGAAAATACTAATTTTATCGAACATTTCCTTGAGGAAGGAAGATTTTCAGATTTTGCTAGAAAATGGACATGGTTAAATTATCTTTAACATTTTAAAAGTGTGGCCAAAAAAAGAATACATGGCCTCACATGTATTTTTATTTATATATATATACACACACACCAAATTTTAACAGGTGAGGAATCAGTCACAAACTTACTTTCACTGGCTAGTTAATTTTTTGCTCCAGTCTAAGCGTAACATTTCTCCAGAAATCTGCTTAATTGAAGTGTATTCATTTTCTATATTGAGCGATTGAAAAACATTCCCATTAGCAACTACTTATCACTGTAAATAAGAATTTTCTTAGTATTAGTTTACCAGGACAAAATAGAGAAATTTGAATTCTGAGTCTGATTTAATATGGACCCTTGAGTTCAATTTTTTGTTAACTAAATAGTTCTCATTTTGTTTTTATACATAAATGTTCATTGAAAGTTTAAGTTTGTACACATAAAATATGAGTATTTTCATTTTTTATATACTGATATTTCATATAACATCTCACTTGAAAAAGGGGTCCAGTCTAGTCCATTTTTTAAAATTTTAGTTAATGTTCAGTTCATTAGAATATTTGTTGAGCACCTTCAAAGTGCCAGGCACTTTGATAAGTTCTGGTAATGTAAAAATGAATAATGGACAACCAGCAAGATGGTGGCAGAGTAAGGAGCTCCTGGAGTCAGCTTGTGCTACAGGGCAGTTGGTAATCACCCTGAGCTATCTGAAGCACCTGTTTGGACGCTCCAGGAGACCAACAGAGCATCCTGCAACATCTTTGAAAGAATGCAAGGAGGAGACTGCCCATCAGCATGGAAGATTCATAAGTAGAGCGATCCAAGCCATGGAGGCCAGTGCCCATCTTCCATTGGAGGCACAAGCTGCCTCGGAAGCTATTCCTCCCCCAAAAACAGGAAAGGAAGAGACAGCTGGGCACCAACTTCAACTACTGATGAGTAAATTCGACAGGTTAAAGTATAATCCTAAGAACAGCTTAAGTTTGAACCTGTTCAAGTCAGAAAGAGGCCAGTTGCTGCCATCTTAACTCCACACCTGGTACATGGGGAGGTGGGGCAGACTGAAAATTACAGTGCTGGTAGGGACTGGCTTCTTTCCATCTAGATCAGATTGCAGCTCTAGCATAAGCCCCAGCCCTACCTCCAGCAGGGAGAAAGCTGGGGGGACCTGCGCCAGCCTCTCCAGGACTCTACAGGCCTGAGGAGACTGGTGATCATCTTACTCTGGCAGCGCAAACTTCTCCAGGAGCTATTCTGTGGCTGGAATTGGATGCTCCATTTCTCAAAAATAGAGGAGGAAGAGACAGTTGGTCACCAGTTTCAGATGCTGATTAGTAAATTCGACTGGCTAAAGTATAACCCTAAGAACAACTGAAGTTTGAACCGGGTACAAGTTGGAAAGAGGCTAGTAGCTGCAATTTTGACTCCACCTCCAAAATGAGGGGAAGCCAGGCTGACTGAAAATCACAGTGATGGTAGAGAACGGTTTCTTTCGCCCAGATTGGCCTGCAGCCCTAGCCCAGGCTTCAGCCCCACCTCTAGCAGGGAGGAAACTGGTGGGCTGTGTAGCAGTTTATCCAGGTAATTGCAGGTGCATTTGGCTGGCACAGACTGAGTAATTGGAAGTCTACTAGGGCAACTGTGGTCATCTTGGACCCACGCTGCATAGATTGCTACCCACACCTGCAGCTCCACCCCCACTGGGATAAAGGTGTGAAGCGTCATCAGTCTCTCTGGGTAACTGCAGTCTAGGCATGCATGGCTCGGATTATTCCACACAGCTGTGTCTCTGTCCCTATTCCTGGCAAAGGAGAAAGTTGGGAGAAGCTTCATTAGTCCCTGGTGCAATGAGGGCAGCTTGAGCCTCCACAGCTTATAATACCAACTACCTTAGCTCCTACTGCCAACCAACAAGGAAGAAAGGGTTGGAAGCACTAAACTAAAGAGAAAAACTGTACCCAGAATAAGTACTCTAACAAGCCAGATACCAAGATACCAACAAAAAATTATAATCTACACCAAGAAACAGGAAGATATGGCTGAATTAAAGGGATAAGATAAGCCTCCAGGCGACATAAAGGAGTTGAGACAACTAATCATAGATGTTCAAACAAATCTCCTTAATAAATTCAATGAGATGGCAAAAGAGATTAAGAATATTAAGACATTGGATGAGCACAAAGAAGAATTTGAAAACAATACATAGAAAAATAGCAGATCTTACGGGAATGAAAGGTGCAATATTTGAAATTAAAAATATACTGAGATCATATAACAGCAGATTTGAGGAGGAAGAAGAATTTGTAAACTTGAAGAAATGGCCTCTGAAAGCAAACATCAAAAAGAATGAGAAAAATTCAAGATCTCAGAGAACTAAACAACAGCAAGAGACGTGCATACATATGTGACATGGGTGTCCCAGAAGGAGAAGACTAGGGAAAAGGAGCAGAAGGAATATTTGAAGAAATAATGGTAGGAAATTCCCAACCCTGTTGGAGGACATAGATATCCATGTCCAAGAAGCATAATGTGTTCCCATCCAAAGGGAGCTGAATTGACCAACTCTGAGACACAATGCCAAATGCCAAAGACAGAATTCTGAGAGCAATGCATAACATAGAAGGGATACCCAACAAGATTAAGTGCCTATTTCTCACCAGAAACCATGGAGGCAAGAAGACAGTGGTATGATATAGTTAAGATACTGCAAGAAAAAAACTTCCAGCCAAGAATCTTACATGTGGCAAGATTGTCTTCCAAAAATGAGGGTGAGTTTAAAATATTCACAAACAAACAGAAAGTGAGGAAGTTTGTAAACAAGAGACAAGCTTTGCAGGAAGTACTAAAGGGAACACTACAGCCTGACTATAAAAGACAGGAGAGCAAGGCCTGGAAGAGTCTAGAAAAGAAGATTATATCAATAAAAGTAACTAAAAGTGTCAAAAGAGTGGTGAAAATAAAATATGAAAGATAAAACCCAAATATTCAGAAATAATGATGTAAAGCACTTTTATTCAGAAAACTATAGCTCATTGTTAAAAGAAATTTTAAAAAGACTTGAAAGAACATTCCATATCACAGATTGGAAAACTACATATGTCATTTCTACTCAAATTGATAAACAGATTCAATCCAATCCTGATAAAAATTCTACCAGCATTTTTTAAATAAATGGAAAATATGATTTATCAAATTTATTTGGAAGTATAAGATGTCCTGAATAGCCAGAAACATCTTAAAAGGAAAAGCAAAGTTGGAGGACTGTTGTTTCCAGACTATATCATATTACCTAGCCACCATGGTACTATGCCAGCATAGTACTGGCATAAAGACAGACATGTAGACCAATGGAACTGAACAGATGGTTCAGAAACAGAATCTCATATGTATGGTCAAGTGATTTTTGACTAGCCTGTCAAACCCACCCAGCTTGGGCAGAACAGTCCATTCAACAGATGCTGCTAAGGAACTGGATATCCATAGCCAAAAGAAGGAAAGAGGTCCCCTTTCTCACACCTTATACAGAAGTTAACTCAGAATGAATGAAAAGCCTAAATATAAAAGCAAGAACCATAAAACTTCTAGAAGAAAAAATGTAGGACATTATCTTCAAGCCCTGGTGGTAGTTGGTGGACTCTTAAAGGAGATAAGAGGAGAACTAAGATGGAATACTGATGTTTAACATTTGTAGACGTTTTAATAGCTTTACTATAAAAGTGTGGAAATGTATAGAGTTGATGATATCACATTATAGTGAGTAACAGCTGGTTTATCAATTGGGATATGGCTGAAAATGGTAGTCTAGGGATGTAAATGCAAATTGGTAAAATGCTGGAGAATAATCAGCAGACTGAATAGCACAGGAAACGCAGAGATCAATGAGTATTGTGGTTGATGGTACAGATGCAGGAGTGTCCTTTGCGATCTAGAGCACATGTCCATCGCTATTGCAGGCTTGTGGGAATGTGGAGAAGCATGGGAAAAATACAACTGGAGTGACTTATGTACTGTGGTTAACAGTAATAATGTAATATTTCATCTATGCCAAAAATGTACTGTATAGATAATGGGGGAATATGGAAAATATGTGCCAAATGTATGCTATGGATCTGGTAATAATTGGATGATATTATCTCATAATTTCTAACAATGTTCCACCACGTTGTGGTGTGTTGATAGAGGGGTGGTGTTTGGGAATTCTGTAGTTTACAACTTCTGTCATGAAAATATTAATAGGGTGGGTTGGGGGAAAAATACACCAAATTTAAGATAAGGACTATCATTAGTAGTAGGATTTTGACAATATTTTTTCATGCTTTGTAGCAAATGTCTCTGGACAATGCAAGGTGTTAGTGGAGGGTTGATGTATGGGATTCCTATATGATGTTTTGCATGTTTCCTTTGTAAGTTCACAACATTTACTGTATACTGACTGCTTATGTTCACGTATAAATGATATAAAAATAATAATAATAGGGTGGGTTGGGGGAAAAATACCTTGGTTAGTAGTAATATGTTGAGGATGCTCTTTAACATGAGTTAAAAATGTTTAACAGCAATGCAAGGTATTAGTAATAGGGTGAAGTATGAGAGCCCTGTATGATGTTATATATGTTTGTTGTGTAAGTTCTCAACTATTACTATATACTTACTGTTATTATATGTTCATGTATGAGTGATATACTTCACTTAATTTAAAAAAAAAAAGCTAGGTCCTGCCCCCAAGGATTTCATAATGCAGTGTAGAATCACATGGACCAAAACATGCTCTTTACTACAGCAGGTACATGCACAAAGCACCTGTGTCTAAGATTAGAAAACGCTTCATGAAGTGATGATACACAGCATAGTTTTAAAGAATGAGTTTGCCAGGCTGATAAAAAATGAGGAAGGGCATCTCTTATGGATAGAAAGAGAGTGTTTTAAAGTACTGCAACATGAAACAACATGATGCTTTGGGGAATGAATACTTGTATATAACATATACAGAGAAATAGTGACAAGAGATCTGTTATAAATCTAGCATTTGTTTCTGGTGTACTATTATTAGATGAATTAGAGAATGAGTCACAAATGCAAACATATTAGCACCTACAAGTATACAAGTTTGTTAATTGTTAGGAATTTTTTTAACACTTTGGAGTGGGGAGAAAAAAGCATTAACAGCTTAAAATTTTTTCAAAGAATATTCAAACAACTGATGCCAATTGGTGTGTAGAAGCAATGGTACATTATTTAGTAGAAGGAATACTAAACTAACTAAATAAGAGTCAGAAAAGACTAGATTTCTATTCCAGTTCTGCTTCTAAAAAGTTATTTGACTGAGAGCTGGTATAGCTCAGTGGTTGAGTGCCTGCATCTCATGTACAATGTCCTGGGTTTAGTTCCTAGTGCCTCCTTAAAAAAATGTATTTGACCTCTTAAGATCTTAGTTCTCAGATCTGGTAAAATGAAGAATTGACTAAATAATCCTCAAATATTATCTTCAGTCTGCTTTTTTATTCAACTCTTGATAATTACTTAAATGCCAGTGTTTTTCCCATAGTTTTTCATAATCTTGTGTGGAAGGATTTCCTACTACTGTTGTAAGACACGTGCATTATATTTTGATCTTTTAACTGCACATTTATGACACCCAGAATGTAAAAGATAAAAGACTCTTCTATGCTATGATTTTTACATGTCAACTGTCTAGATCTTATGTGAAGTCATAATAAATTATGTGGTTAGTAAGATATATACGTTTTTTTTTTAAGGTAAATGTTTTGTTTTCTGATACAGATATTGTTCATGAGAATCTAAAAATGGGATCAGATGGTGAGAGTGACCAAGCTTCTGGGACATCATCTGATGAAGTCCAGTCCCCTACAGGTGTTTGTCTGAGAAATCGTATACATAGACGGATCTCAATTGAAGTAAGCATTTAAAAATAAATATGCATATGTATGTGTGTGTTTGTGTGTTTAAATAAACACATTATATATCAACTAGAGTAAATGCCCATGAAGGCAAATAACACTTCCAAGAGAGATGTTTCTTTGTATTAATGAATTGTAGTCTGTAAATACTTACTTTTTTTCTAATTATCAGCTGTCCCAAGGCAAGAATACATTAATTATGTTTGTTTATATTCTATAAAATACAATTTAGGTTCTCTATAAAGAAAATACGAATTTTAAAAACTGCAAAAGTCTAGAATGCTGTATTAGCAAAATCTTTTCAGAATGTAAGATTTTAATTCTATTTTGGAGATTCATCTGGGTATTTCATATTGGTTTTACTTCAGATTTTAAAATGTAAAAATAAACACCACTTCCCCCCCACCTTGTTTTAAAAATGAGTATAATTTTCTCTGAATCATTGTTACCTATTTATCCCTATAACCCATGTAACTTATTTCTCCATGTAAAAAATGAAAGTTCATTTCCTTTTCCTTTTTAATGTTATAATAAAACCTCAAGAATAGAAGTTGATTATGAATGTCACCATTTCGTTATCATTTCAGTCTATGCTGTAAATTCTCTTCTCAAAAAAAAAATTGAACGTGTTTTGAAAGACAAGTATTGTTATTTTTCCAGTACTCCTAAGTTGGGTCTGTGATGATCAGAGAATCTGTCCTATTGAATGATTGCATTTTCATAATTAAAATTTGATTCTTACTCAGTTATGGAAAATAATCAGTTTTCTAAATGATAAATTAACATTTCAACTCTTGAGATGAGTTCTTACCACTGTGTATTAATTATGTCACAATAATGATAAACAATAAAACTAATATTCTTTATTCTTCATACCGTGGTTGTAATTTTCTTTATCATGTTTAAAAGTTTCATTTAATTAGAGTCTATATCTGGACTTTCTCATTCTTTTATTGAACTCTTCTTGTTTCTCTCCCCCCACCCCCAGGTGATTTTTTTTTGTTTTTGTTGTTGTTGTTTTTAAAGATGTATTTTTATTTATACCCCCCCTTGCCGCTTGCTTGCTGTCTGCTCTCTGTGTCCATTCGCTGCACTTTCTTCTGTGTCTGCTTGTCTCCCTTTGTTGTGTCATCTTGCTGTGCCAGCTCTACCCTGGCGCGGGCTGTCAGCTCTCCCCCAGCGCAGGCCGGCTTGCCTTTACAAGGAGGCCCTGGGAAGTGAACTCAGGGCCTCCCATATGGTAGATGGGAGCCTGATCAATTGAGTGACATCCGCTTCCTGATTATTTTCTTTTAATCTTTTAATAGCAAATTTTAATATCTGGGAAGAATTCCCCCCTTTGTACACACATATACTCTTATTCATTTTAGAATGTTCTTTGATAATGTTTTCCTATTTATTTTTCTAGATAGATTTTAGACATTTTGTTTCATTCCAAGAATAATGATAGTGGGATTTGTTTAGGGTTATGTAAAATATAAAACTAATATGAGGAGAACTAGTGTTTTCAATATTTAGTCCTACCATTAGGGAACATGGTATGTTTCTATACTTGTCTTATATTGCTCAGTAAGTATTTATACTGTTCCTATACATCTCTATTATGTTTAATTATTTGATTACTATTATGAATGGGAGGGAATTCTTTTTATAGGATTTATATTTCTTGAAGTGGTGATATGGGTAAGGTTGCCTTTCATGTTTATCCCAGCTCAGTATAATGAAATAGAAATACCTTTTACTTCTTTCCATTGACATAACAGTGACTCAAGAATAAAGTATTTCAATTCTCTTTTCACTGCATTGCATACAAAATGTTACAGTATCTCTTTGCTTAGTTATTTAAACTGTGTTTTTTGGTAGTTTTTACTTATTCCTGCTGTATGGTATAATAATGTCAAAGTAAATTAGAAGTTGGATTTACCAAGAGAAGAACTCAGAAATAACTGGGTTGGAGAGGACTGTTTTTGTATTACATGCCTTTGCTTTTAGTAAATATTTTTGCATTCTGTATATTACATATAATCAACATAGTTAACTTTGTAACTGCAGTAACACTTTTCAGTTACTTGTCACTTAATAATGAGAGATCCCATAAATTCAAAAGACAAATGCCTTTTCGTTTCTATTTGTAATTATGTATAAATCTATTTTTTCAGGATTTAAATAAGCGGTTATCACTGCCTGCAGATATCAGAATACCTGATGGATATCTCGAGAAGTTGCAGATAAACAGTCCACCATTTGATCAGCCAATGAGCCGACGATCTCGTAGAGCTTCCTTAGTAAGTTTTTAGTCCCCTCTACCTATACCATGAAATCTGCTTATTTGATTTTCTAGGTATAAACATTTTTAGTTAATTAAGAAACAGTTGTTTTTATTAGAGAAGTTGTGGGTTTACAGAGCAATCATGCATAAAATACAGGATTCCCACTTACCCCCCCCAACACTTTTCATTGGTGTGGAACAGTTGTTGCAATTGATGATAGCACTTTTTTATAATTGTACTAATATTTTTTGGCAGTAGTTACCTTTGTTATAGTTGATAAAAAATTATTAAAATAGTGCTATTAGCTATCATCCATGGTTTACATTAGGTGTATTTTTTTTCTGTATATCACCCTATTATTAACACCTTTTATTAGTTTCACACATTTATTACAATTCATGAAAGAAAATTTTTGTATTTTTACTTAAACTATTGTCAGTTATCTGCAGTAGAGTTCACTGTGTTATTCAGTCCTTTGCTTTATCTTTTTTTTTATTCTAGTAACATGAACAACCTAAAGTTTCCCCTTTTAACTATATTCATCTATATAAGTCAGTGCTGTTAATTATACTCACAGTAATGTGCAACCATCACCACCATCCATTTCCAAACCCATACAATTGACATAAATAGAAATTTTGTACAAATAAGCATCAACTCCCTATTCTCTAAACTAAGTCTATCCCCTAGTAACCTATATTCTAGATTCTAACTCTCTGAGTTTGCTTATTATAATTAGTTCATGTCAGTGACATTATACAATATTTCTCCTTTTATGTCTGGCTTATTTAACTCAGCATAATGTCTTCAGGGTTCATCCATGTTGTCACATGCATCAAGATTTCATTCCTTTTTATGGCTGAATAATATTGCATTGTATATATATCACATTTTGTTTATCCGTTCATCTGTTGATGGACACTTGGATTGTTTCCCTTTAAGTTAATTTTTATATTTAACTCTCAAATAAGTAAATTTTATTACATTGCCTTCTGAATTTGATAATTTTTCACCTTTAAGTGTTTAAACATATATTTTTGGGGTAAATTTTATTGATAGATGCTAAATGTACAGAATATATACTAGATATTTAAACATTTATTAATTTATACTAGATAGACAAAAAAGTGTGCAAACCATAATTGTATAGCTCATTGAACTTTGCAACATTAACATACCTATATAACCAGTACTCCAGTTGTTAAAAGAACATTCCCAAAATTTTGGAACCATTAAATACTCCTGCCACTTTTCTATTCACTCTCCTCCTACTTCATCAACTGTAGCCATTATCCCTCCCTTCTAATGCCATAGTTTAGTTTTACCCATGTGTCACACATTTAGATATTATTTTTATAGTATGTTTTAATATCTGGAAAGACTTTTTATCCTCATTCATATACACATTCTTATTTATTTTAAAAATGCTTTTTTAATATTCTTTTCTATTATTAAACTTTTTGAACTTTACATAATTGTGGTATATAAATACATTAAAATGCATTTTATACAGATATGTATTTATATAAATTATCTGTCTAATACAGTATGTATGCCAAAATATATACAATACATGTTCTTTTTACAGTTGGCTTCTTTTCCTCATTGTTTTTGTGAGTTTCATCCATGTTATTGTATTTCGTTTGTTCTCATTATTGCAGAGTATTCCATTGTATGAATGTACTATACTTTATCCCCCCTGTTGTTAAGCATTGGGGTTATCAGTTTTTGGCTTTCAAATAGTACTTCTATCCCTATTCTTGTACATGTCTTTTGGTTAACATGTGTAATCATTTCTGTTGGGTGTTAGGAGAAGAATTGTTGGATAATATGCTCTGTGTATGTTCAGCTTACTTAGATACTGTCAAACAGTTTTCCAAAGGGATTGTACCAGTTTACACTCCTGTCAGAAATGTATGATAGTTCTTCTTGCTCCTCTTGCCAATTCTTGATACTGTTGCCTTTTTAAAATTTGTATTTTAACTTTCCTGGTGAGTGTGTACTGGTATCTCATCATGGTTTTATTTTGCATCCCTGGTGGCTGAGTTGAACACCCTTTTATATGTTTATTAACCATTTAAATAGCCTCTTTAGTGAAGGAACTTTTCAAGTCTTTTACCTATTTTCTATTGGATTGTATGTCTTTTTTCTTATTGATTTATGGGAATTCTTTATACATTCTGGATAAAGGCCCTTTGTCAGTTATATATCTTGGAAACATCTTCTGGTATATAGCAGTTGACCCAGTACCATTTATTGAAAGGACAACTTTCTCTTTTCCAGTGTCACCTTTGACATACAATCAGGTCATTACAAATGCAAGGATTTTTTTTATTGGACTCTATTTTTTCTGTTACTCAGTTCTTTTTTTTTTTTTTTTTTTACCAATACCACACCTTATTTTTTAGAACTTTATAATAGGTCTTAATATCTGATGGTTTAAATCTTCTATCTTTTCTTCTTTAAGATTGTCATGACTGTTCTTGGCCTTTTCCATTTCTTTGTAAATTTTAGGAGTAGATTTTTTATTTCCACAAAAGCACCACATGGTACTTTGATTGGGTTGTATTTACATCTATTTCATCAACTTAGAATTATTGCTTTGCAATATCAAGTCTTCATCCCATGTGTAACTCTTCCATTTGAGAGGAATCTCCTTTGATTTCTCTCAGTAATATTATGTAGTCTTTAGTGTAAAGGCTTATACATCTTTTAAACCTTTTTGCTTTTTAATGGTATTTTAAATTATATCATTCTTAAAATTTCACTATAATTTTTGATGATGACATGAAATATAGTTTATTTTTCATAATGACCTTTATTGAACAACCTTGTTATATTCATGTGCTAAGTCTAATAGCTGTCTATAAGAATTTTGATTTTCAATAAAAATGATCAAATCATCTGCCACTTTTGGATTGGCATCTTGAATTTTCACATCTATATTAGTGAGAGACTTTAATGAGTTTAATTTATAACTTACAGTTAATGTTTTTAGGAATAGTTCAGTTTCTTTAATATTTGATTATTCATATTTTCTTTTTCTTCTATGGTTTTGGTAAATTGTTTAATGTCACATAGTTAATAGTTGGCATGGCTTGGATTTGAATTTAGAGCTGTTCCCAAATCTGTGCTCTTCTATCCCAAATAGACTCTGCTTTCAAGGATTTAAAGCTTTAGACAAGGAGACATGTAAGAAATAAATACAGTATAGTAGAATTACTATAGTCCTGTAGTAGAGGTACATACAAAGTACTGTGGGACAATAAAAGAGGCTGGATAGGAATTTGTTAGGCTGACATTGTGTAAAAGGGTGTTCTAAGAAGGGAAAGTTTCGTGTATTAAAATCCAGAGGTATGAATGTAAATGTTTTATTGGGGAAATTATAACTGATGTAAAAGATAAATGTGTATTAATATAAAAAATAGGGCTGGAAAGAATAGGGTGGATCCAGACTGAAAATGCTTCAGAGGACCAAGGCCAAGGAGTCTGGACTTCATCTGAAGTGGTGGGAGGATATCAAAGGTATTTATTTTAACAAGGGCCAACATGATCATATTTTTGTTTCATAACAGTATCTTTAGGAAAGGTGTAAACATTGAGTCAGAGGAGAGAAAGATTAGTGACAAGGAGATGAATTAGGAATTTATTAAAAATGAGGGATGACCAAGTCAATTATGGTGGAAATGGAAAATAGAATATAGACCCTAGAATATAGATCCTAGGATTAAATACATAAACAGATCTTTTCCTAGCTGGAAGTTGTATCTGAGGTAGAAGCTTTTTGATGATGACTCTGATGTTACTATCAGGATAGGATATATAAAAATAGGATATTTTTCATATCATGGATATTTTTATTCACCAAAACCTCTATTTTGGTTAGTTAATCTAAAGAATTGTTATTTGATATTCACTAATACGTAATATAGTAAAAGTGTAATAGCAACTTGATTTTAGTATAACTTTAAGATCATATTTTTGGATTACTTCTTAAGACATTTTTATTGGAATTATTTTTTCTTTTGTCCAGTTAAAATATTCCTTGCCTATCAATTTTTATCAAGGATGATAAGATGTGGAGTTATTAAATGTTTAGAGCGAGACTAAAAGTATGATTTAATCTCCATGTAATTCTTAAAGTTATCATTAAAGAGCTGTGTTTCGCAGTCTGTATGAAATTAAGGAAAACAGTGCCCTCTAATGAATGTTTTATGATTGAAGTTTTTTGTTGTGGTTGGGTGTTCCTCCCAACCTCTCCAGTTTTTTGACTCTAAAATGACCTACAGATTTCAGATTAATTAGGCCAACTGTGTTTTGGTTTCCATTGATTCCATTATTCATTACCTTTTCATATTCATTACCTTACCAAACACATTTTCTTTTGAAATGCTTTAGAAAACTTCTTCAAAGTAGAAATCTGTATTTATCAAAAAAGTTTATATTCGAAAGTGACTGGAGATCTCCATAGATAATATATTTTTATTTATCTAAACATTTTTTTCAAGAAACTCAAATATAAAATTTTAGCCTTGTCTTTCTAAAAGTCTAAACTTATGTTGTTTTTCTATTTTCAAGTAGTAATATGTAATAAGTAGTTAAAATAACATAAAAGCTTCCATTGAGTAGGATCTAAGAAACAAGTCACAGAATTTATTTATGTTGGAGAAAGGCATACATTAGGGGTGACTGACACTACTAGAAATTCATGATCATCAGCCTCAAATGGACCCTCAGTACTGTACTATCACTTATAGCCATTCTGTTCTTTCCTTCTTTTAATATTGAGAAGTTGTCCTTCTGTCCCATCTTCTTGGGATACTTAGAATACCTTATATCTCTATACGCTCATATACTATAGCAGTCTCCCTCTCAACTCAATCCTTCCATTAACTTATTTAAATAGACCTTTTATTTTAGAGTAATTTTTATTTGTTTGTTTTGTTTTTGAGGTTCCAGAACTAGGGATTGAACCCAGGTCCTCTTATTTGGGAAGCCAGCACTTTACCACTGAGCCACATCAGCTCCCTAGAATAGTTTTTAGATTTGCAGAATAATTGTAGAGATGTAGAAAGATGTCCTATATAATACATAGTCCATTTTCCCCATTGTTAATGTCTTATACTACTTTATACATTTGTCACAACTAAGGAACTGACATTGGTTCACTACTGTTTGCTAAACTCCGCACTGTCTCTTTCATTAGTTTTTTGCTAATGTCCTTTTCTTGTCCCAGGAACACATCCAGATGCCACATTATATTTAGTTGCCATATCTCATATTAAAAAATATTGGTTGTTGGATTGGTTAAGTGTGCTTTCTTATTCATTTATAGTTGATAAGAAATGTTCTAACTCTAAATGTGAAAAGAATTTCAATTATTTAGTTAAAATTTAGACTAAGAGAAAAGACCACGTGCAGATATAGTCAGTATTCACTAGGGCTTTGTTACATTTAAAATCATGACACACCCAGCGGATGTTATGAGAGAAGGTTAAATGCAACTATAATAAAATGAAAGTGTGTGTGTGTGTGTATATATATATGTATGTATGTATGAAAATTTGTCTCATAATTACAAGCGATGTACGTTTTAAGAGTCTGTTCCTTTTTAAACAATAAGAGTTAGATTCCCTCATTCATGTCTTTATCAGGAGAGATCATTTGTAGTCCTTTCTTATTTCTAGCAGTAGGTGAGAGAATAGGGTATCAAGTCTCTTAGAAATAATAAATACATTATGGAGTGTGGAAGTTAGGTTTGAGGTCCACCTATAACTTAATTTAATACTGATATATACAGGGTTAAGGTAGTGTCAGGATGATAATTTTTGTAAGACAAAATGAGTAGAATAGAGATACTCAATCTCTTTTCTGCCTCTCTGCCTCTGCATCCCGACCTCAACGTATCTAAAGGATAAAACACATTTTTAATCAATAACAGTAACCCAGTAATTCTCAAGAGAGAAATGGATGTTTAAAAACTTCTCTATGGCCCCAGTCCTTTATATATACACACACACTTCTACAAAGACATTTATAGAATCTCTTCACATATTTCATTTGTTTTGAAGCTCAATTAAAACTGCATTGCCAGCATGTTTTTAGCACAGCTTTATAACGGTGATAAACAAATGCAAAGTTAAGATGTCTCCGTAGCTCTTGATACCAGTTACAAGTTACTGAATTATAGGAAAGTTGTTACAAATTAAGATTTTTTTGTTTGTTTTTAAATTTCTATAAGGTTATGCTGAAAGAGAGTCATCTGAACAGGAATTTACTAGGGACTGTCAATAAATCAGGTATTCTCTTGGAACAGTGAAGTATCAGAAAAAAAATTACCTTTATTTGTCTAGAAAGCATAATTAGGTTAAATTAAGGGACTTTATTAAAATATGAAGCTTATTGTGCCACTTATTTAGCTGTTATTTCTGTTTATATAAAGCTTTCAAACTTTTAAAATATTCCAAAATAATCTAAGATGGAGCCCACTCTAGATTGTGAGTTCATGAAAGCAGGAATCATTTCTGTCTTCTTTGCTGTATCCCTAGCCACCTATCATTGGGTTTGGTAAATGTTGAACAATGGCTTTGTCCTTTGTCCTCTGAATAATTTCTGTAGGAGAGTATGTCAACAAGCTAGTCATTATATCTATTGTTAATCTTGTCGTGTTCAGCATATAAAATGCAAGGAAAATTTTGTAAAAGTTCCATTTAAAGATCCAGTAGGTAACGTTTGGATGTAATTAATTATTAAATCCTTAAGTTTGGAAATTATTAAATCAGGGAGTAGGAGAGTGTACTTTACTCATTGAACTAGGTTATGATAGATGGTTTACTTACTTAACTATGCCTTTTGTCTGAATTCTCTGTCTGCCGGCATGGGTAGACTTCAGTAGCACTGTTTATTTTATAGACTGATTATTCAAATTTAAATTTAATTTCATCATTATACTACAGTATTCTCCTTTTTTAAGAATAGACTTTCAGAATATTCTTACAATGTTAGTAAATTTCACTGTCTGAAAAATGTTTATATTAAATTTTTTATAACCGTTATATACTTTATCTCATATAGTACAATAATCTATAACATTTTTATCTCTACAGTCTTTAATTTGTAGTCCATCTGCATACTCTTTATGGCAAGCATTTTTGTCAGCCACAAAAGTGTATTTGATGTCTTCAGGGCATACTTCACTCACAATAAAGAGATTATTAAGAAAATTTGCTTACTGCTAAAAAGAAAAAGTTCCAATTATACAGTCATATTTTCCCATGTTCTTCCCATTATTATGAATTATGACATTTTCATTTTTAGGGGTTATTCTTTTGTTCATACTGGCTTCTTTCCATTCTTAGTATAGTTTTTTCCCTCCATAAAAGATATGACCTAAGACTTAAAAATCATGGCAAAATTGCAATAGTCCCATATTTGCGAATTTAAGCACCTGAATTCCAGGTAGTTTGAGAAAATACATGCACGGTATCATTATTCTTGTGACTTTGTCAAATTATCCTTTTTATTTATTTATTTCAATTTTTTTGTTTTTGTTTTTTGATTTTTGGGTATTTTTAAAGATTTGTTTTTTATTTATTTCTCTCCCCTTCCTCCCCCCCACCCAGGTGTCTGCTCTCTGTGTCCATTCCCTGTGTGTTTTTCCGTGACTGCTTCTATCCTTATCAGTGGCACCGGGAAACTGTTTCTTTTTGTTGCGTCATCTTGTTGTGTCAGCTCTCCGTGTGTGTGTGTGTGGTGCCATTCTTGGGCACGCTGCACTTTCTTTTGCACTGGGCGGCTCTCCTTACGGGGCGCACTCCTTGCACGTGGGGCTCCCCTACGCGGGGGACGTGGCAGGGCACTCCTTGCGCACATCAGCACTGCGCAGGGACCAGCTCCACACGGGTCAAGGAAGTCCGGGGTTTGAACCGCAGACCTCCCACGTGGTAGGCGGACGTCCTATCCATTGGGCCAAGTCTGCTTCCCAAATTAGCCTTTTTAAAAGGTATTTATTTATTTAAGAAAATATGTATGTGAAACATAAACTAAAACTTTATTTAGAATCAAGCGATCATGTATCAGAAAGTAAGTTTGCCACATTTTCCCTACTTCGATTGTATTTGGAAAATATTATCTATTATAGTTTAACTTTGCTATTCTCCATAGTTATTAATGACAATAGATGGTGTGTGCTTATTCCAAAACTTAATTTTTCCATTTTTTGTGAAAAAAATCGTGTATAGAAAAAGTCATGCAATACAAAAAGAAGCAGATGATCTCTAGTCATTCAATAATAACACCTGTGACCAAAGTTTTTATTTCTTTAGCAAAATCATAGCAAGTAGTGTTGGATATGCAATTCTCCAAATAGTGCTTTTTTTTTTTCTTTCTTAAGGAAGTATAAGTTTTGAACCTGGGACCTTATACATGGGAAGCAGGCTCTGAACCACTGAGCTACACCCACTCCCTCCATATGGCTTTTTTTTTTTAAATTGAAGTATATCATTCATACATGAACACACATAAACAATAAGTGTATAGTAAAGATTGTGAACTTGCAAAATAAACATACATAACATCACACAGGGGTCTCATACATTACCCCTCCACCAAATCTTTGCATTGGTGTGAAACATTTGTTGCAAACTATGCAAGAGCATCGTCAAAATATTACTTCCAACTATATTCCTTGTCTTACATTTGGTGTATTTTCTCCCCAACCCATACTATTTTTTTTTTAATGTATTTTTGTTGCAGATATTGTGAACTTGCAAAACAATCATACAGATATGTCGATTTCCCATACAACTCCAGACCCTGGTGGAACTTTTGTTATAGATTGTGAGATAATATCAAACTGTTACCACCAGTCATGGTCCATAGCATACATTTGGCACACTTTTTCCATATACCTCCATTATCAACACAGTATAGCTTGGCATTAATGCAAGAATATTATAGTACTGCTGTTAACCACAGTCTGTAGGTCACCCAGTTGTAGTTTTCCCATGTTTCTCCATATCCCCATCACCCTGCAATAGTGATGTACATCTGCTCTAGCTCACAGAAGTTCTTTCTTGCATTTGTCCCCTTAACCACAATTCTCAACCACCTCTGGTTTCACTGTGTTATTCAGTCCCTAAATTATTCTTTAGCTTTCTTTCTGTTGACATTTACTTCCCCAGACTACCTTTTTCAGTCACAATCCCATTTATAAACCAGTTGTTACTCAATATAATGTTACTATCAACTCTATCCATCTCCACACTTTTACAGTCAAGTTAATTAAAACTTCTATGTACGTTAAGCATCCATAGTTCTTTTCAACCCTTCCCTTATCTCCTTATAACCTATACTCTAGGTTCTAATTCCATGTGTTTATTATTTGTATTTAGTTCATATTAATGAGACCATGCAATATTTGTCCTTTTGTGTCTGGCTTACTTAGCTTAGTATAATGTCTTCAAGCCTCATCCCTGTTATCACATATGTCCCAATTTCATTTCTTATTGCAGCATAGTATTCCATTGTACGTATATACCACATTTTGTTTATCCATTCTTTGGTGGATGGACACTTGGGTTTTTTCCATCTTTTGGCATTTGTGAACAACGCCACAATGAACATTGGTGTGCAGATGTCTGTTCGTGTCTCTGTTTTTAGTTCTTTTGGATGTATTCCTAGTAGAGGAATTGCTGGATCATATGGCAGTTCTATATTTGGCTTCCTGAGGAACCGCCAAACTGTCTTCCACAGAGGCTGCACCATTTTCCACTCCAACCAACAATGAAGGAGTGTTCCTGTTTCTCCACATCCTCTCCAGCACTTATTGTTGTCTGTTTTTTTTTAATAGTGGCCATTCTATGTGGTGTTACATGATATCTCATTGTTGTTTTAATTTGCATTTCCTTAATAGCTAGTGATATGGAACATTTTTTCATGTGCTTTTTGGTCATTTATATTTCCTCTTTGGAGAAATGTCTATTTAAATCTTTTGCCCATTTTTAAATTGGATTGCTTGTGCTTTTATTGTTGAGTTGTATGATCTCTTTATATAGAATGGAAATCAAACCTTTCTTGGATAAGTGGTTTCCAAATATTTTCTCCCATTGACTGGGCTGCTTCTTCACCTTTTTGATGAAGTCCTTTGAATCACAGAAATGTTTAAGTTTGAGGAATTCCTCTTTATCCATGTTTTCTTTTGTTGCTCGTGCTTTTGGTGTAAGGTTTAAGAATCCACCGCCTACCACCAGGTCTTGAAGATGTTTCCCTATATTTTCTTCTAGGAGCTTTCTTGTACTTCCTTTTATATTTAGGTCTTTGGTCCATTTTGAATTAATTTTTGTATAAGGTTTGAGGTAGGGGTTTTCTTTCTTTCTTTTGGCTATGGATATCCAGCTTTCCCAACATCATTTGTTGAATAAACTGTTCTACACCAACAGGGAAGTCTTGACAGGCTTGTCAAAAATCACTTGGCCGTAGATGTGAGGGTCTGTTTCTGAACCATCAGTTTGGTTCTTTTGGTCTGTGTGTCGTTTTATGCCAGTACCATGCTGTTTTTACCACTGTAGCTAGGTAATATGATTTGAAGTCTGGAAGTGAGAGTCCTCCAACTTCACTTTTCCTTTTTAAGATGTTTCTGGCTATCCAGGGCCTCTTACTCTTCCAGATACATTTGATAATTGTGTTTTCCATTTGCTTAAAAAATGCTGGTGGAATTTTTATTGGGATTGCATTGAATCTCTATATCACTTTGGGTAGAATTGACATCTTAATGATAGTCATCTAATCCATAAGCATGGAATGTTCTTCCAATTATTTAGGTCTACTTTGATTTCTTTTAGCAATGCATTATAGTTTTCTGAGTATTAGTGCTTTGCATCCTTGGTTAAGTTTATTCCTAAATATTTGATTCTTTTAGTTGCTATTGTAAATGAAATTTTTTTCCTGACTTTCTCCTCAGATTGTGCATTATTACTGTATAGAAACACCAGTGATTTTTGTGTATTGATCTTGTATCCTGACACTCTACTGAAATAATTTATTAGCTCTAGCAGCTTTGTTGTAGATTTCTTGGGATTTTTTTAGATATACAATCATATCATCTGCGCATAGTGAAAGTTTTAATTCTTCCTTTCCTATTTGGATGCCTTTTATTTCTTTTTCTTGCCTGATTGCTCTAGCTAGAACCTCTAGCACTATATTGAACAAGAGTGGTGACAGTGGGCAGTCTTGTCTTGTCCCTGATCTCAATGGGAAAGCTTTTAGTTTTTCACCATTGAGTACAATGTTAGCTGTGGGTTTTTCATATATGGCCTTCATCATGTTGAGAAAATTTCCTTTAATTCCTAGTTTTTGTAGTATTTTTAGCAAGATAGGATGCTGTATTTTGTCACGTGCCTTTTCTGCATCAATTGATAAGATCATGTGATTTTTCTTCTTTGATTTATTAATGTGGTGTATTATGCTGATTGATTTTCTTGTGTTGAACCAGCCTTGCATGCCTGGTATAAAACCCACTTTATCATGATGGATAATTTTTTTAATGTGTTCTTGAATTCAGTTAGCAAGTATTTTATTGAGGATTTTTGTATCTGTATTCATTAGAAAAATGGGTCTGTAATTTTCTTTTTTTGTAATATCTTTAACTGGTTTGGTATTAGGGTGGTATTGGCTTCATAGAATGTTTTGGTTGCATTCCTTGTTGAATTTTTTGGAAGAGCTTGAGTAAGATTGGTATTAAATCTTTTTAGAATGTGTGGTAGAACTCAGCTGTGAAACTGTCTGGTCCTGGGCTTTTCATTTTAGGGAGCTATTTGATGACTGTTTCAATTTCTTTACTTGTGATTGGTTTGTTGAGGTCTTCTGTTTCTTCTAGTATCAGTGTAGGTTGATTGTACATTACTAGGAAGTTTTCCATTTCATCTACATTGCCTAGTTTTTTTGCATAAAGTTGTTCATAGTATCCTCTTATGATCTCCCTTATTTCTGTGGGGTCAGTAGTAAGGTTCCCTTTTTAATTTTTTATTTCATTTATTTTCATCTTCTCTTTTTCTTAGTCTAGCTAAGGGTTTGTCGATTTTGTTTATCTTCTCGAAGAACCAGCTTTTGGTTTTGTTAATTTTCTCTATTGTTTTTCTGTTCTCAACTTCATTTATTTCTGCCCTGATCTTTGTTATTTCATTCCTTCTACTTGCTTGAGGATTAGTTTGCTGTTCTTTTTCTAATTCCTCCAGCTGTATAGGTAGGTCATTGATTTTAGCTCTTTCTTCTTTTTTAATGTAAGCATTGAGGGCTATAAATTTTCCTCTCAACGCTGCCTTTGCAGCATCCCATAGGTTCTGATATGTTGTATTCTCATTGTCATTTGTCTTGAGATATTTACTGATTTCTCTTGAAATTTCTTCTTTGACCCACTGATTACGTAAGAGTGTATTGTTTAATCTCCATATATATATGAATTTTCCCTTTATTTGCCACTTGTTGATTTCCAACCTTACTCCCTTATGATCAAAGAAAGTGCTTTGTATAATTTCAATTTTGTTGAATTTATCCACTGCTTGTGGGAACTGGAGCTTCCAGCTCCAGCCATGAAATAGCTCCTGAGGCGGCTTGCACCCCTAGAGTAGGATGGGCACCAGCCTCTGCGGTGTGGCTTACAGCTTCTCAAAGAGGTGGTGCAGGTCCCCCTAGCTTCCTCCCCGCTGGAGGTGGGACTGGGCTTTAGGCTAAACCTGCAATCCAACCTGGGTGGAAGGAAGCCAGTCCATACAAGCACTGATTGTCAGTCAGCGCTGCTTCCTCTCCTGCCTGGGGCAGAGTCAGAATGGCAGCCACCGGCTTACCTCTGACCTGGACATGGCTCAAGATTTAGTTGCTCCTAGGATTCTGCTTCAGCCCACCAAATTCACTAATCAGTAGCTGAAGTCAGTGCCACACCGTATTTTCCTCCCATTTCTATTGGGGGACGTGGAACTTCCAACTCCAACCACAGAATAACTCCCGAAGTGGCTTGCACACCACATGCACTGACCTCCGTGGCGTGGAGTGCTCTACTCACGATTTCTCTGTGCAGAGGGGTAGTCTCTTCCTTCCACACCATCAAGGATGTTGCAGGGTACTCCTCTGGTCTCCTGGGTCCTCCAAAAGGTGCTTTTGGTAGCTCTGGTTGACCACCAACTACCCTGTTTCAGGAGCTGTCTCCAGGAGCTCTTTACTCTGACACCATTTTGGCTCTGCCCCTCCCTGTGGCTTTTAATATGACATATGTCACAGTAACAAAAGAATAAAAATACCTTTTGAGGAACTTGTGCTTCTTTCAGTCATTCAACTTGGGACATTTTATCCTTATTGTTCAAAGTGGTAAGCGATGCAGGGTCAAATATCATTTTCATTTTATTCAACATCTCTAGAAAAATTGCATAAATGGACCTCCATAGTTTGACTAAAAACAGTATTTAATGATCTAGCATAATTTATTCAGCTTTGTAAACTTAGGTTATATATAAAAGAACTTTATTGCCTTTCACTGGCTTCTTTTTATTTAAGGGCACCAGCACCACGCTAAGCAAAAAGTGAGTTATTTCTCTGGATTATTATGCTTTTATCAGTATCTAGAAAGGGGTACCAGAAAGCAAATTTTAAGGAAATTCTTATTTCCCTCTTCTGTTTGCTTACCTTTTTTCTATTTTTGTTCTCTGTCCCTTACTTTCCTTATGTTTGCTTTTTCCTTTTCTGAAATCTTTTGTGTTAGAATTTTTGTTTTGTATTACTTGATTTTAGTTTTTAAAATTGACTTTGCATTATGTATTTAGCTGTATTCCACATTCCACCTACCTCATTCATAGACACTATACAAAATACGCAAACAAGGTCAAGGTTTAAAAGCAATGAATTTGAGAACTCATTTTACCACAGAATTAGACCTGGATTGCTTCTTCCTGGTTTGCCATTTTCTGTACCATAGCAAAGTGTGACCATCAGCTGTCTTCCTCATTACGTTTGTTTTTTGTTTTTTGTGGGTTTTTTTCCATCATATTTTGTTTGGAAAACCTGAAACATAGTATTTCGTTGCTTGCATGCCTTCCTAGGGAATTTTAGGATTGGTGAAGAACAATATGTAGGGAAATTATTTTGCAGTTATGTTAAAAAAGAAAAAAGTCATTTTTCATAAGATTCTTTGGTATCTTAAAATGCTTATGGTGTCTTTATAAGTTCAGGGTCTTAAGTTTTTTTTTTCATGGCAGAATGTTAACCAATCTATATAAAAATTAAGATGGATTGATAGTAAAAAATTGTTGAACTCTGATGTTTTTGAACGTTTGAATGTTCTAAGATAGATATATTTTAAAACTTGACAAATATTCAAAATTTTTATTATAATCAGATTTTTCTATTCTAACACACTTTTTAGAAAAAGAGTGTTTTAGATATTGAGGAAGAGATGAATTGAATTTGAGAAAAATGTTAATTTGCTTTCTTTATAGTCAGAAATTGGGTTTGGGAAAATGGAAACCTACATCAAATTGGAAAAACTTGGAGAGGTAAGTGAATACTTTTTTTAAGTAAGAATTTTTTTCCTTGTTCATTATCTAAATTCCTCTGTTAAGCCCCAATTTTTGGCAATCTAAATAAAGTATGCATTATTTTCTGAAAGCTTATTATTTGGAAAAGGCAACAACCAGATAGAAGGGGGAAGTAGGGAGACCCTCCAGTTCTTGAAGTTATCCCATCAGTTTGAAAGGAAATGTGTTTTTTATTAGCCTTGCATTGAAGTATTAAGGTATTGTGCTTTCTTGATTGCGAAATAAGCATCTATTTAAGTTCCTGTCAGTCTGCTTTTTGTGCTACCATATGCGAAATAACATGAATTCAAACCTGTGAAAAATCAAAATACTATTCTTTAAAGACAAGAGCACATCTCAAAGAATGTTAAGGAACTTCTTGGCTGATAAGGCCTTGGTTTCCTTTAACTTGCTAGTAGTTCTGACTGATTTTGAAATAGCCTAATTCCCAGGGTGAGAACAGGTGAAGAAAATAATAATAGAATTAGTTAATAGACAGACTGTAAGCTTAAGAGATTGTGGGCAAAGATAGATGAGACCTTCTGTAGAATAGTTTGTTTTTAATGGAATGTGTGTACAAAGATTCTGGGAATATAGGTAGAATTTTTATTATGAAAAAATACACTGGTTATATTTTCAGTAGTCAAATACTTTACTCAGTAAATTTCTTCCAATCTCCACACACCACTGCAGGTAAAATATCTTTGTATTTAAAGATGTTGATTCAGTTGTTTATCTGAAATATAGTATAAGAGTAAATAAAATATTCCCCCTATGTTTCTATACTTTCGAGGTTGTTCTGCAGAGTTATAAGAACATGGAAGTTGTGCATATGGAACTGAAAGTTCTCTTAACTCCAGGACAACCTAGATTTATCATTGTGGAGCTTTTTTTGCAAGATGGAATTCAACATATGCTTAGAAATTAGAAATTCAGTTAGGATTCTTTATTGTATAAATTGTATAGGTAGATGCTTATGATGCTTTGGATGTGTTTTTCAAAAATATATTTTATAGGGTACATATGCAACAGTATATAAAGGAAGAAGTAAATTGACTGAGAATTTAGTGGCATTAAAAGAGATCCGACTGGAACATGAAGAGGGTGCACCTTGCACAGCTATAAGAGAAGGTATAATTTCATCTTTTGTGAGGAAAATGTATTCTGAAATTTTATCTGGAACATTTTAAAATCAAAGGTACATAAAAGAGTTCAATTTTTGTAAACAAAAGAGGTCAGATATAGAAATAATAGATGACGTTATATTTAAACCTTAAGGATACTTTCTAAAACTGAGATATCCAACAGAAAGGATGTAGTTAAATATATTATTGATGAATTTATAACGAAGTACTATGAAGTCATTAAAAATCACTGTTGAAGACAAATATTTGACATAAATGTTATATATTGATGCTTGGAGAAAAAGGTAACTATAAATCAATGTATACAAATTAATGTGTTTATATCATGATGCCATTTTATGAAGAAAAGATGGATTACTCAGAAGATAGCTTGAGAAAACTGGTTAGCAATTTAGATGAAATAAAAAGTACCTCGCACTTTACATCTAAATAAAGCCCAAAGTCTCAAAAGTTAACATTTAGGGAAAACAGAAGAAAATAATGGAGGGCATTGTTGTAATTAAGAGAGTCTTAAACTCAGTCAGATCATATGTTAAACTTATTCAGGCTTTTATAAAGACTGGCCACCACACAGATTGAATAATTGATTTTCTTTTCTATTTTGCAGTTTCACTATTGAAGGATCTAAAACATGCAAATATAGTTACATTACATGACATTGTTCACACCGATAAATCTTTGACACTGGTATTTGAATATCTGGTAAGTATTTTATAAATAATCAGTATTTAATTTTGCTTTTAAAAATATAGTAAGAGGGAGGTGGATGTGGCTCTACTGATAGAGCATCCTTATGGAGGGTCCAGGGTTCTATACCCAGGGCCTCCTGACCCGTGTGGTGAGCTAGCCTACCTACAGTCCTGCCATATGCAAGGAGCACCATGCCATGCAGGTGCACCCCCGCATAGGGGAGCCCCATGTGCAAGGAGTGTGTCCCACAGTGAGAGTCACCCCGCATGAAAAAAGTACAGCCTGCTTAGGAGTGGCGCCTCACACACAGAGTGCTAACACTCTCGACACAACAGTAAAGAGATGACACAACAGAAGAGAGATGCAGTTTCCCAGTGCCACCTGACATTGCAGGCAGACACAGAAGAACACACAGCAAATGGACACAGAAAGCAGACAAGGTGGGGAAGGGGAGAGAAATAAATAAAATAAATCTTTAAAAATATATATATATATATAGCAAGAAATTGAACTTTTTAATGTCCCTAGAGAGATATTATTGTTTAGATTTTGGGATTTGATTAAATTAAATGTGTGTCCATCCAATATCTTTACTTGAAAAACATCTTACTTCTGAAAAGTAAATACTGTTAAGTGAATTAGCTATGCATTCTGAAAATTATGTCACATAATAAAAGGTCTGTGTTTTTTTCAGGATAAAGATCTAAAACAGTACATGGATGACTGTGGAAATATCATGAGTATGCACAATGTAAAGGTATGTTTTAGGGGGTAATTTCAAATTTTGTTTAAAGCATAGATGAACACTACATAATCAAATGTACCAGCTTCCCAACTGTTTTGTTTCAGAATTTTCTATTTGGCCTTTTAAATAGGTTATTGAGAACATATTTTCTCAGAATCTCTGTTTAACTACATTATAGCATTTCTTAGGAGCAGACCTTTCTGTCTAACATCTTCATCATTTTGTAGAATTTGTCTTTTTAAAAATACTTTTGACACTCCCTTTTACATTATAACATGGATTTTCTTAGGCATAGAATGTCTTCATAAGTATATTCTGCTTTAAAAAAACAAGTCTGTGATATCAAAATCCAGATGTTCAAAATAAATACAAATGATAAGTGTGTTTTGCAAAAGGCCTCCTTTAAATGAATTCCCCTATAAAAATATTATTTACTGAAAAAACAACAGCTTTTCATGGTACTAATCTAATGAATAAAGGCAGGGACATGTATAGGTATTGTGAGTACTAGACTGGTCATACCAATCTCAGAAATAAAAATAAGATAATCATTTTATTTTCTCATCTGTGTATCTGGAAATGCAAGTAGTGCCAGAAAAGTTTGACATAATATCAGTGCCAGATGAAACTCTACATAAACTAATGAATCGAGTAAAAAAGCATTTGATACAGTTGTGTTTTTAAAGAAGGGTTTTTTGTTTTTGTTTTTTTTACCTGAGTGGTATATTCCAAATTTAGCAAAGTCAACAGTTTGTGAGAACCTATTCTAGAAATAGGTTGTCCCAGCTGTGAATCTGAGACATTCCCAGTTCTGTAGATAGTAACTTGAAACTTAGATCTTTTAAAATAGTAAGTTTTGTGAGTACAGAGGAGAGTCAGTATTTGTTACTAAAAGACTACTCAGAACACATGAATAATCTAAGAATTTTAGATTAGGGCTTTAAATATAAGTTTATTTCTACATATATTCTATGAAGATTATTTTCATCGTTTTTTACATTTCTTTTTGAAAAGTTCTGTGAATCTCAGTTGTATATGTACATTTTGTGAGCTTTAGTTTGTTTTCCCTGCTTTCACATTAACAATAATTTGGAAAGAAAGTAAAGTGCTTAATTATCATAATTTAACAAAGGTTTGAGAAATTTTTGTTTTTTTAAGCAAGGTCTACAAGGCTGGCTTAAGATAAAAAGCATTTTGTTAATTTTAATTTTTTTCATTTTTTTAAAATATTACATTCAAAAAATATGACATTTTGTTTATTTTTGTTTAAATAGTCCTCATATTTTCCAAACATTAAAAGTAATGTGAATATATGAAAATAGCAATTCCAGAATTTTCAGAATACTTAAACATGAAGAGGGCCGAGACTCTGCTGCTTAAAATTTATTCAGGTACACAGTTGAATCCTCCATAGTTGAGTTGTTTTTTTATTTGCTGGCCCCAAAGAATCAAAGACCTTCTGTGTTCCACATCCCTTTTTCCATCAGATATCGGGACAAAAAGCCTACCATTAGCCCTACAGGAATTACTTCCCTCAGAGTCATTCAGAGTTCTACAAAATCATAGATGATTTTGAAGGCTGAGGAGGCGTGCTTAAAGTACGCAGGAGGTGGGTGATAGAAACTGGTTTAGGTTATTTTTATAGCATGTAATTTGCCAGAGCTATGTAGTGCCATTCTCATTGGATCTCAGAATTTTCCTATCACCATTCCCAATGCTTTATGTTAAAGACACTACCCCAGATGAGATTTTTGTCTGTCTGGTTGGTTGTGTTGCCAGAATTTCATAAGCAAACTATAAGCCTTAGGAGCCCTGTTAGTTTATGATGATATATTTCTTTTAAATCCTTTCCTGTTACAAATGAACCACTGCTACTAAGACAAAGTTTCATTTCATGGTATTTTCATTTCTGAAAATAAATACTGTTAGACTAAAAAAATGGGCGATGCTTCCAGTAGAATGATAAGCTTCAAAACTCAGAAAACAATAACATAAGGAAAAGGCATTGTGCCTAATTATGTGGTTGTTATTTTTCCTTTACTATTCTATGCCAGTTTCTTCTCTATTTACCCTAACTTATGCTTAAACCAAAGTATTTCTCTTTATCTGTAAAACTAATTCTTAATTATTTTTTTCTGTAGCTGTTTTTATACCAAATTCTACGTGGTTTGGCATATTGCCACAGAAGAAAGGTGTTGCACCGAGACTTGAAACCACAGAACCTCCTCATTAATGAAAAAGGAGAATTAAAGCTAGCAGATTTTGGTATGGAATGTATGAGATATATGTAATTATTTCCAGGGTGGTTAAGTTTAAAAGAATAACCGTTGTCACAGTTTGTCATCATTTTTAATGTGGGTATAAAAATATTGTCCGTAACCAACAGAGTAAGTAATTTGACAGGATCTTGGTGGATGGAGTATGTTTGTGCTCATAAGTTTATTAGCAGGAAATACTAAAAAGCCCTTGTTTTCAAGGTGTGGTCCATAGTCTCCTAGGGGTCCTGAGACCCTTACAGGGGTCTCCAAGATAAAATATAGTTATACTAAGACATTATTTGCCCCTTTTCACTATGTTAATATTTGACTATATTCCCAAAGCAATAAGAGGTAAAGCTACTGGTACCTATACTTAGTAAAGTCACTGAATTCTTCACCCATTCACATGTATAAGGAAAAGGCACTGCTTACTTTTAAAAAGATCCTTGATGAAGGAGTAATAATTATTAATTTAATAATTCTCCCTCTGTGAGTATGTCTTTTTAGTATTCTGTGATGAAATGGGAAGTATACATAAACACCTTTGTTCTCCACAGAAGTATTATAGTTATTTCAAAGAAAATTGCTTGTATGATTATTTGAGTGTAGGCTGAACAAGTCCTTTTTTTCATGGAATATAATGTTTACTTTACAAAATAACATAGATGGCAGAGTGAAAAGCTTCAGGACTCTGTCTCCCTATAGATGCTTGGAGGAAAGATGGAAGAAACATCTTTTTTAAAGCTCCAGAAAACAGTTAAAAGGAGTACAGTAATAGGATAAACACCAAATCAAGAAAAAGTCCACTTAAAAGTGAGGAGGATCTCCTGGCACCCTGGCCAGCACCTCCCTCCATCCCCTCTCCGGTTGTGTGTGGAGCTGGCCACACTGGGAGTACAGCTCCCTGGTCCCAATTCTCCAGAGGGAGCAAAGTAACCTCATGCACAAACTAGGAGAGTATATGTCTGGTCCAGTTTGTTTGTAGGTGACCTAAGGAAGTTGCTGCCCCAGAACTTGGCTCTGGTGTAGAAGGTGACTCAGAGAGCTCTCCTACCAAATACTGTGGAAAACAGTCAATTGGCTCCCTGGGGCAAGGGATTGCTTCCTGTAGGATATATAATGCACTGCCTAGATGGTGAGGAAACTGTTTCTAGGGAAGTAGGAATATTCATTTCTTTGTAAAGGGGGAATTCCTAGGGCCAAACAGCAAATACCCATGACAAGCTGCATGCACAGAAAGGACCAGGAAGGAGGCTGTGCTTTGGCTTAGAGCTATTCTCTAAACTCATTGTATGAATAAACTCTGAAGAAGTTCAGTCTGACCCTGAATGTCAATCTGTAAAGACTGGGAAAGGGGGTTTTTTTGGTTATCTCCTGACATTTAAGAAATCTCTGTCATAATACTAGCTGGATACAAGCTTTAGGGACATAAGCCTCAGAATCTAAATTCCAGTGATTACACCTTAAAATATCAAAATATCCAAGTTTCAATAAAAATTACAAAACATGCAGAGAAACAGGAAATAATGACCAAGGAAAGACAAAGAAACCATGAGTGAGCAGGATCAGATCTGGGATATTCTAGACAAAAGCTTTTAAAAAATGGTCCTAGGTATGCCCAACGAGCTAAAGGAAAACATGGAAAAAGAACTAAAGGAAATCAGGAAAACAATAGATGAAAACAGAGAAATATCATTAGTGAGATGGAAATTATGAAAAGGAACCAAACAGCTGAAAAAACCAGTTACTGGAAATTAAAAATTCCAGTGAGGGGCTCAATAGCAGAATTAAAAATCAGTGAACTTAAAGACAAGGTAATTGAAATCATTCAGTCTGAGTAGCAAAAAGGAGAAAATGAAAAATGAACAGAGTCTGAGTAACCAGTGGGATACTATCAAGCATACCAATATAGGCATTGTAGGAATCCCAGAAAGAGAAAAGGGTAAAACAAATAAAAAAGAAATAATGGCTGAAAATGTCCCCAGATTTAATGAAAGATGTGAATATACACATCCAAGGGACTCAGCCAACTCCAAACAGAATAAATAGACCCATACCACACCATGTTAAAATGAAACTATTGAATACCGAAGATAAAAGATAGAATTCTGGAAGCCACAAGAGAGGGGAGCCTCAATAAGATTAAGTACCTATTTCTCATCAGAAACCATGGAGGTAAAAGGCAGGGGAAGACATTTTTGTCTGAAAGCAAAAAATTGACCACAAACATGTCTTTCACAATGAGGGTGGGAATAAGAGATTCCCACATAAACAAAAGCTGAGGGAGACCATCACCACAAGAATGGCCCTATAAGAAATGCTAATGGGAGTTATGAGGGTTGAAAAGAAAAGACATTAGATAATTGATTGGAAACCATATGAACAAATAATGATCTCTGATAAAGATAATGATGATATGGGTAATTTTATATGCCAGTACTATTGTATTTTTTATTTGTAACTCCACTTTTTACTTCCTACAGGATATAAAAGGCAAATGCATAAAATGCAATGATAAATCAATGATTTTAAACTGATGTATAATATGTAATTTATGACAAGAAATTGTCACAAATTGGGAAGGCTGAGGGGTATAGGAGCATAGTTTATATATGCTATTGAAGTTAAGTAGGTATCAAACCAACCAGGACTGTTAAAGATTTAGGATGTTAAATTTAAGCCACATGGTAATCACAAAGAAAATATTAGAGAATGTGGAAACTCGTAGAGATAGAGAGTATATGTTACCAGAGCTAATGGCAGTTACATGCAATACATGATCTTGGATGGGAACTAAGTATAGTGAAGAAAAAAGCTCAAAAGGACATTGTTTTGGAACATATGAAAAAATTGGAATGTAGAATATAAGCTTTATATCATTGTTAAATTTCTTGGACTTGGTTAACTGCACTTAAGGTGATTATGTAAGTAATATCCCTTGTTCTTAGGAATTGTTCATGTTAAGTGTTATGTGTTCAAGGAGTATGATATGTGCAGCCTGCTTTCACATGGTCAGAAGATAGGTAGGTAGGTAGATAAAATTGGTGGATATGCGGGAAGCAGATGTGGTTCAATCAACTGGGCTCCTGTCTACCATATGGGAAACCCAGGGTTTGCTTACCAGGGCCTCCTTGTGAAGGCAAGCTGGCCCACACCCGTGGAGAGCTGACAACCCATGCCCGTGGAGAACTGGTGCAGCAAGATGAAGCAACGAAGAGAGACGAGCAGACACAGAAGAACATGCAGCGAATGGACACAGAGAGCAGACAGCAAGCAAACGGCAAGGGGGGTGGGGGATAAACAAATAAAAAATAAATCTTAAAAAAAAAATGAGTGGGGCTCCCTCTGCCTAGGGGACTCACACCAAATATATATATATATATATATAAAAAAATTGGTGGATATGGGTATCTGGGGGTGAGTGGGAGTATGTTGGAATTCTCTACATGGGGTTCGTGTTATTTTTGCATCTTTTCTTTGAGTTTGAAATTATTTCAAAATAGTTTAAAAAATGACCAACAAACTATAGTTTCTAAGAATTGGGTATTTGACAGCTGTTTTCATAAAAATGAAATAAGCCTTTCATTTCTGGGAAACAACTGAAAGTTTTTCTTGCCAATAGTAAAAGTTTATAGTTTTCAAGCAAAATTTTGATTTTGGAAATATGAATCTCCCACTTTGAGCTTGATAGTTTCCCAGGACTCAAAGACTTTTCTGATGAGATCAGTCTTAGCAAATGTGATTTTTTTTTATATTCTGAGGAAATGTGAAAATATTTAGGACATCAGCATAACTCAGGGATATAGTATTTTCCAAATGACCAGTGTATTATATTATAAAATCATGCATAGATAAAATATCCATTTAAGTGCAAGATAGACTATTGGGTTTTAATGTAACAGTATGAAAAATTCATTGATAAGTTTCACGTAGGTCACCGTTAAGAAACTAATTCTTTTCAAGTTGTGATGTGTCAATGAAGAAAGAGTATCAACAATTATCAGAAAAGCATTTTAAAATTTTGCTTTTCCTCATTACAATTTATATCTTGGAGGGTGATTTTTTTCCCCCATATACTCCAACCAAAGCAATACATTAGACTGACTGCAGCAGATGTGAGACTTCCAACTGTCTTTGTTAAGCTAGACAATGAAGAGTTTTGCAAGAATGTAAAACACTAATTTTTGTTTTGGAAAAAGTATTTCTCATAAAATACGTTATTAATGTTAGCATGTAATGGATGATGTTTTGAATGAGTATTTTAAATGTATTTCAATTTCAGGTTTAATTTCTAATATGCTAAATATCAATAAATATAATCCACATAAACAGAAGCAAAGGGCCCCGAGACCAAATTAAGAAGCCAGTACTGAAAGGGATTCCCTTAATATGCTTGTACCATGACTATATCTATATGCCCAGTCATTTAATTGGTAGCTCTTTATCTGTATCCCTTTAGCTAAGAAGATTTTAAGAAATTAGGAAGTAAAATGAACTTACAAGTTCTCTTTTCTTATAGGAAAATTAAAATTTTTTGTCCATATGGAATAAGATCCAAAAGATTTTATTTTTTAATGTTATTGGAAGTGTGCCAAAGAATAGTAAACTACTTCTTTATTGAATAACTTTGCATGGAAGCTTTGAATTTTTATGTTCCACACTCTTAAGAATTTTAATACTCTAATAGAACTTCGTTTTTAAAAGCCCATGCTTTAGCAGTTTTCCACTTTTATCATTTATTAGTTTTCTGTAAATGATCATGGTAATTTTACTTTTGGAGTTTTTTAATTCAATTTAATAAAATGAGTGGCATGTATTTCTTAGCAACAGATTGAAAATTCACTGTTAATGAAGATAAGTTTGTTCTGGAAATTCTTATGTTTTTGCTCATTTAACACTATGTGATTTGTTTGAAAGGTAAGGTTGCTATTTATATTTTCTCCCTTAAAAAGGAAATGGGTGGGCTACATGTTTTTAAACAAGTTATTTGCATATGCTTACATGGATTATACAGTTTCTTCTCCAGCATAAGTTTATATTGTTTGTTTCCCTTACAATTGTTACTCTATCTCCCTCTTTCATTCTGTCTTTTTGTGCCAAATTCCTTTTTACTGCTCCTTATTCCTTAAGCCCAAAATGAATGGCTGTGATAGAGAAACCTTGTGTGGCTATTGGAAATGCAAAATATATGGCAAGGGCCATCAAAAGTCTACTTTTATCAGGGAGTGCTCTGAGTACTTTAAATTCAGAGGTGGAGGAAGCACTAATATAGGTAGACATTTTCATTAGTAATAGAAAGTGGCTTATGCAATAATGTTACCTCACAATTAATTTGATTTGAGAGAGATTATTGTTTTTTGTTTCATGCCAATACTGAAATTCTAATTATGAGTCAGCAATCTGTTTGAACAAGCACTGTACTTCATAACAGAAGAGTAAGGATATGAAGAAACTGTAACTAGCCTTGATTCTATAGGCTGGAGGAGAACTAGTTTATGACTGTCTTTTGCCCCATATAACCCATGATTAATATCAGGAGGAGATTAGAATATTGCCCCATCTTGCTACCTACCAAAAATAGTAGGAAAATAATTTGTTGGGCTTATTTCACCAAGTTGGGATGGTAGAGTAAAAATGGCAATTAAACAAAATAGCATTACCATTGTGTCAGTTTTACACCCTTTGGCATAATACTGAACTAAAATAGTGTGAGCCCTGCCTGTTTCTTTAAATTCCTGATATTATTTGTGTGACTTTATCCAGTTTAATAAAGTATTAAATTATCCTTTATGACTAATATTTTATTCAGAGATATATATAGCAGAAATCTCAGCCTAAAAATGAATTATTCTTTTTTATTCAACAAAAGATATATATTAAATTTATAAAATTGTCTTACTTGGGCCATCTTTTAAAATTGCTCCTTCCCCAGGTGATTAGGAATTGAAGGCTTAGAGGTAGTTAAAACAACTCTCTAATGCCAGTGGCTTACGATTAAGTTAATTCTAATACCTTTTTTTTGGATAGTAAGTGAATTCCACATTACAATGGCAAAGGAATGGCACATGTCTTACATTGTGTACAACAGTTAATATCAGGAAAAGTGAGGTCCATCTTATTCTAATTAGCATCATGATTCATGGAGAAAAGGAAAATGTCTTATTTACTTTAATAAGAATGTATTTACCAGGTACATTCACATGCATAAAAGTAAGCATAGCCTCTGGTTGTAGGATTATTATTTAGTTTAATTATTTAAGAATTTGCTGGCTCAAGACTATGGGCACTCAAAAAAATGTTCATGGAAACAATTTTGTTGAATCCGGAAACTTTAAAGTATATATATTTGTAATTTCTTTCATTAAAAATGTTGTTTATGCTAACCTGTAACAGATTTATTATTTTTTTAAATGAATTAATTTTTTTTTCTAAAGCTGTATAGGAGCAATCTCAAACATCCCCTTGTCTGAACTTTTGGTGAGGATTGGGCTGTGAAATCCATTATAGCTGTTTTTAAATCTTTATTTTCTTTTGCCTATGAAGGACTAGCCAGAGCCAAGTCAGTTCCCACAAAGACCTACTCAAATGAAGTTGTTACGCTATGGTACCGGCCACCCGATGTGCTCCTTGGTTCCTCAGAGTACTCAACACAGATTGACATGTGGTAAATATAAGCAGATACTATTGCCATTTTATTTAGAACTGTTAATGCGGGGCATACTAATAGATATTTAACTACTCTAATATGAGGCTTGTCTATAGATAATGTTAAGACTAAATGACCAAATACATATAAAGCATTTAAAAGAGTGTCTGGTACATAGTAATTTAAAACAAAATTACCATTTTTAGCATCATTTAATATTCACAAAATCTGCCTGCTATAAATTGATGTAAAAACAGTAATCAAAATATTGGTAGCCATCTTTCTCACACACCCCTTTGATCATGACATTCCACTCAGACGCTGTTGTTTCCTCCTCATTCATTACTTACTGAATAAGGGACAGTTCCTCAATGTGGTACTTTTGAGCTCCATAAGATGTTCCTAAACACCTTTTCCAACGCATTTCAGACTATTCTCTATACAAATATTCTTTTAGCCAAACAGGCTACAGTGTCCCTCAGAAATAACCTGGACTTTCCCACCTTTGCTCTTAGATCCACACCAGTCCACTCTTCTGGAATGCCTGCTTTGCTTCTCTGATGGTGACCTGTGCCTAGTAACCTTCAAAACAGCTCTTCATAAATCCTTTCCTAAACATACCTTAGCCTCAGGAAGTAATTCTCTGAATTTGCATTTATTGTCTGTATTCTTTGTTTAGTGATAAGTCATACTTCCTTCTGTTGTTGTCTTGAATAATTATATAAAATCTTTTTTATTTTAATATGTAAAAAGTAAATTGTGTTAATACAAACACATGCTAGATTGTGAACCCTTTAATGGAAGGACTATATCTTAAATTTATGTGTATTCACACAGTTCCTAAAAGACAGTATCTGTTCACTGAACCTTTGTCCCTTTCTCTTCCCTTAAACACCCATATCCCTACCTCCCTATCTAACCCTGCTTCCTATGTAAAAACTCTTAAATCATTTGCTTCTCTCCATCCCTGTTGCCTACTACCTTAGTTCAGGGCACTGTATCTCCTAGATTCCCGTAACAATCTCTTTCATTGGTTTTCCTTTCTCCAAGCCATGATCCACAGTATAGCTTATATAAGAATTCAATAAGGTAGTGATTAAGGCACTTAAAAGTTCCTAGTGCATAGTAAGCTTTCATTCATTAATTAGCTATTATTAGTAGTATTCTTCAAGGATCATGAAGAAGAGAATGAACATTTTAAGTAGAAAAACTGGATAAAAATATGGAAGTTGAGACAAATAGGGAAAATACAGATTCGTTGAGTTGGATCTGAAAAATCTCTGCAGGAAGTTTTTAAGTAGATGAGTATGAAATGCCAATCTTAAGGAAAAGGTTCTGATCCTTCATAGTGTTTAATGGTTTACTCACTGTGGGTTTTTTTTTCTGGTATATTTTAAAGGGGTGTTGGCTGCATTTTCTTTGAAATGGCTTCTGGAAGACCTCTATTTCCAGGATCAACTGTAGAAGATGAACTACACCTAATTTTCCGACTGCTAGGTAACAGAAGAAATCTTTTCCCAGTGATCTTGTACCAATAGTTGATCAGTCTTTATCTCTAAAAAATTTATTTAAAATTTTTATTCTGAGACTAACTTAAATAGCTATTATTTATAAAAATTTATAGTTAGCTTGATTATTATAAAGATAGACCTTTCCAGGTAACTTCATTTATTGAGATCTACTTTTGCAATAAAGATTTTATGAAAGAACAGAAAAAAGAAATGCTCTTGAAACTTGACCTTTAGCATATTTTTAGGAAATATTTTTAGTTTAGGTGTTAACTACATAGAGGGCCAGGCATCATCATTTTTATGGCTTTATTGTATAGTCCAAAAAAAAAAAATTCCATATATGTTTAGTATTTTCACCACTTTGATTTCAGTTGAAATACAGTTAAATATCTAGTAAGTGTAAATTGCTCTCTAAGGCACTTTCTTAATACTTCTGTCTCATATGTATATAATTTATATGTATGCATTTAAACTTTCATATATGTTTGTTTGTTTTTTTAAATTCAGGAACTCCATCTCAGGAGACTTGGCCAGGAGTTTCTTCAAATGATGAGTTCAAGAACTATAACTTTCCAAAATATAAACCACAGCCTCTAATTAACCATGCACCTAGGTATATATATATATTTTTTTTTTTTTCTTTTTTTTAAGTGAAAGGGGAAATCTACTTGATTCTTTTCAATTTCTTAAAGCTTTAACCGCAGTAAGGATTGAGGAAACAATATATAACATACACACAATTCTTAAGTATGCTAATTTAATTAAAATTTCTTCCTTTGTCAGATTTATTTTTTAATTCAGTGATCAGGAATCACCAGAGTATGTAAATATAATTGAGTTATAAATAAAATATGGAATTTACATATTAGAATTCCAGAGTTTACATAAATAGTTCCTTTTCCCATAAAGAAGACATTGATTGATGCCTTCTTCAATACTACTGTGACCATGATGCAATTTTCATCTTACTTTTTACAGAATTATTCTGTTTGCTTACAAAAACTTAAAAATGTGGTTTAAGGAAAATCTAGACCCTGTCATGAGATGATGACCAATCAGTACTTATATCAATATTAATGACATAATTTATATTTGAAAATTATAACCTCTTTCTGACCCCTCAGCAAAATATAATATTCTGAATGTTGAAAATTATTTAGTTTCTTCTGAAGCCTACCCCAGATCAATCTAAAGACTCCCATTAAATTAGAATCAGAACATTTCTACTTTTGGAATGTATTACATTTTCACTAAGTAACATAGAATAGCTAACCCCTTTGACTACATTTCTGTCTTTCCTCTAAAAAAAATAAAAAAGTGAAAAAGATACTAAGGTACCAAATAAGGCCATCTTCTGTTTTAATCAAAAGGCATTCACATTGCTTACAACATAACATACTTGCTCTGCTTCCGTTTATTCTCAAGCTAGGGTAGAACAAAACAGTTCTGACACCAAAAATATTTTTAATGTATTTTTATGAATTGATGTCCTTATTGTTACCATAGAAACTGATATCATTGTAACTAAACTTTCTTAGGAAGAAAAATACATGCTGGGCTTTTTTGGGTGTCTCTCCCAAGTAGTATCAATCCTGTTTTTGTCGTTTATATATTGGTTGCTGTTTGTAATGTTCATTGTAGAAGGTTGAAAACTCTTCTTTGAAGCACATTCTCCATGACTTTAGGTACTAACTTGTCTGAGCCCAGGGAGCTCTGGATACGTGCCAGAATGGCAAAACAACAGAGGATTAGAAGAGTCTGGAGAATGTCTAGGATGCAGTATCCACTGTACTTACCAAGCACTTTCAGGGAAAATATTTCTTATTCCTAACTGCATTTGTCAGTGAAAGGCACTTAAGACAGAAGGTGTGATTTCTGATCCAGAGATTATCCCATTTTATAAAATGGGATAAAATACTTCCTATTTTGTTAGTTTCTCCACTGAATTCTCTTTATTGGCTGTGTCATTGGTATTGTAACCCTTATTAATTAAGTTTTATGAAGTTATTGTAGCATATTTAAACTGAACTTTCTACCTTTCAGTACCCACTGATAGGTATACTACAGTCTAAAGTCTAAAAATTTGTTGAATGACTTAAATCTCTGTTTATCCTGAACCATGGTGATATATTTTGCAGTCACTTATTTCTGTGTTTTCACCTATATAATAGGAAAATAATTCCTCTCTACTCTTGCCTTCAGTGGGACAATCTGAAAATTGAATTTATTTAAACTTCAATATAAAAGAGATTCTTTTCAGACAGAATGGTGATTTTTTTTAAATTTCTATAGTTTTAATGCAGTTTTCCTCTTGAATATTAAAAATTTGAATTGAAGCCCCATTAATTATGGTTTCTTCTTAAACAAGTAGCAAGAGAAGTCTTAAAGAATGAAACATCTGAGTCTTATTTGAAGGCAATACGTGGCTATGTTAGAGCACTTAAATTCAGTAGATTACAATACTTAGAAAACAGTTTTATCTCAAAGTCTTCTATCAGTTAAGATAAAAGAGAATAAATTGTCATGTGTTTTGTTGTTTCTAGATTAGATTCTGAAGGAATTGAGTTGATAACGAAATTTCTTCAGGTAAGTTGCATCTTATTTTGTAATTGTTCAATAGGTAGCTGATTTCTCTAACCCTCAGTTGCCTCATCTGTAAAATGGGATCAAAAATACCTCTCCTGTATTTCCTGTGATAATGATTTAAGATTATTTATGGTAATATCTAGTATTTTCAAGACAAGTCCTTAGGTTAAAAAATATCATAGTTGCTCTTTATGTTTATTGTGACCTCGAACAGTCTGAGGTGTAGTCATCTGGCATTGGGAAACTATGTCAAGGCCATGTCCTCTGCAGTTTGTGTTCTCTGCCTTTTTCTTGTACTTACTGCCTTACAGGCTGCTGAGCCTCCAAGTATCATTCATATATTTTTTCAAAGCAGGAAGAAAAGGGAGAATACGGTCAGATGCCAACCACATTATTCTTCTTTTATATGGAAAGCAAAAGCTCTTCCAGAAACCCTTCCCTAAGTCTCCTTGGGCAGAGCATTAGTTCTAAGAGAAGCTGGCAATTGGAGAAGCAGGACTGTCATAATGAGCTTAGACTTAGAACAGCCATACACGATCCATCTATTG
The DNA here is from genome assembly GCF_030445035.2 of Dasypus novemcinctus. Lineage (NCBI taxonomy): Eukaryota > Metazoa > Chordata > Mammalia > Cingulata > Dasypodidae > Dasypus > Dasypus novemcinctus. The sequence continues at coordinate 80,360,486 of NC_080684.1, read as the reverse complement.
AAGGTGGAAGTGTTGACACCTTGAACAAATCCAGGTTCTTTCATCAAGGGAAAAGAGGTAACTGGAAATTGGTTAGGTAATTAATAAGGTCTGCCATAAAGCTATGGGGTATATTTCCATTAGTTTCACACCAAAGTTCAGGCATTTTAATTTTTCATCACTTCAGAAGATACAGGGAACCCAAACTTTTTGTAAAGATCCAACCTTAACTTGGAAATTTGGAACTGAGATCCAGTTTACTTTATCTCAGCATCAACTGAAATTGGAGAATATCTGGAGTACTACAAATTGGTGCTTGAAAAATAGTCATTACATTAACTAAACAACATAAATTTTATATATATATATATATATATAAAAAAACAATGTCATACTGAATGCAAATTTGCCCTTTTTTTCCTCTTTACACTAATTAGAGAAAAATTTAATGAAGCAGTTCTTTGCTTTTTCACAGTATGAATCTAAGAAAAGGGTTTCAGCAGAAGAGGCCATGAAACATGTATACTTTCGAAGTCTGGGACCAAGAATACATGCTTTACCTGAAAGTAAGAGAAATTTTAAAGTGCTTTTTCCCCCTCATGATCATTTGTCCAGAGTTAGGAAATGGAGTGGATTAGGGGTTTAGGAAGAAATAGTTTTTGGTTTTTAAGCCTAAATTAGATCAGAATTGCATTAAGTATGTGCTTTATTTGTGTTTTAATTTATTCCTTATTAACACTGAGCACATTGCCACTACTCTGTAAGAAATCACTAGGACTTTGGAATGGGTCATTCATCTTACTGGAATTCAGCTGGAAAATGTCATCTGTTGATAGACATTGTCATCAGGCCCTATCTACCTTTGATTCAGAGTTGCTAAAATTGAATTTCAAAATATAATAAAGCACAACCAAATCATAAGATTGTTTTCTTGTGGAAGTAGATTTCCTTCTTAAGATGTAAGAATCATTTTCCTGTATCGTGGTCTGACTTTACTATCCATGATAGTGGTTAACATATTGTCAGAGTCACTAAAATAGCAAATTTCCCATGCCTAAGGTAATTGTTTGCTTTTACTCATGATATTCCTTTTTTATTACCTCAGTATTTTACTTGAAAAACAAGGGTAAGGTTAATGGGGAATTAGGAAAATATTTGGGAACTGAGCTGCTGAAAGCTTTCATTAATTTCCCATCCCATTTACTGGGCATTACTAACTCATCAAGATTTATGTAGCAGTTGGTGACAAAGCTAACTGGAATGAAAAATCCTTCAGACTTTTCAACTAGAAGTTACTGGATATATTTAAATGAAAGTCTACCTTTCTGAGACAGATTGGAAATGAGAGATGAATTACATATGATAATAGTTTGAGGTAGGCAGTTATTGTACAAACCTATTCCTGTTTCTCTCGAAAAGCCTGAAGATTTTTATTTTGAGGGTCTGTTATCATAATACCTTCATGTTATTATAAGGAGGCAGAGATAAAGAATAGAGAGTAAGAACTGAGTAGTACATTTGATTACATTTTTATCTCTTACCCCCAGTCAGTTCTAGAACAGACATAGTATATTCTCCTAGATTTCCAGGGTACTATGACAGATACCACACAATGGTTTGGCTTAACCAACAGGAATTTTTAGCTTATAGTTTTGAGGCTAGGAGAAGACTAAAATGAGGTGTCAGCCCGACAGTGTTTTCTCTCCAAAGTCTGTAATATTCTGGTGCTAGCTGCTGATGATCTTTGGGATTCCTTGGCTTTGTTTCCCTGCCTTCTGTCACATGGTGATGTCCTCTCCTTTCTCCGGGTTCAGTTCACTTCCTACTTCTGGCTTCTGGCTCCTCCCCATGGCCTTTTGTGACTGACTATATGGAATTTCTTCTGCTTATAAAGGACTCCAGTAATCGGGATTAAGGCCCATCCTTCTTAAATGCACTCCTTAAATAAAGATAACATCTTTAAAAGATCCTATATATGATGGGTTCACACCCACAGGAATGTGGATTAAGAACATGTTTTTTTTTTTGTGGGGGGTGGTTCATAATGCAATCTATCATATTCTCCTTAGAGAAACACACACTTGCAGCATGTTTTAAAGCAGAGATGAGGGAAGTTAGGTTCTAAAGGAAAACTTTGTTTGATTTTCTTCTCAAAACATTGGCACATAAGGGTAATATTTAAGCAGGGGCTTCAGGCATGTAAATGGTAGTATAAATGTTTAATGCTGAATCAGTATATACTTTTTAAAAATATTGCCTATAGTTGGATTGTATTTTTTAAAATAATTTTAGACCTTAACCTGATAATATTTGTCTATATATTTCAGGTGTATCAATATTCAGTTTGAAAGAGATTCAGTTGCAAAAGGACCCTGGTTTTCGAAATTCTTCTTATCCAGAGACAGGTGTGTTTGTCATAAACCATTTCACGTGTCGATCATGAATTTTTTACTGGAACCAAGTTTTTGGTTTATAAGTTGGTTGGTAAAATTATTGATGTAAAAACCAATGTACAGTGCATTCCGCAACTGTCTATGTTTAGCATTGCACGTACTCACTTTTCTGTATGATGTGGGCAGCTCAGTAAATCTTCAGAGAGAAATCTGACTCAGTCAAGTCAGGGATCCTGAAAGCTGCAGATGGCACAGAAACCTTTTGCAAGTGACCTGGCTTGATCACTGAACACACCATCCCTGGTACCTGAGGCAGAAGACACATCTTGTGCTTCCCTAGTCATCAGGTTCATCACTTCGAAGCATAGAAGCTATAGACTGACCCCATCAACAAAAGGGTCACTTAAGACAGTGCTGATCACGCTTACTGTGGAATATTAGCTTTTGGTGGGAACATTAGCTTCCTAGAGTCACCAAATACTGTATGTGGGATAAAACTGAACCTTGAACTGCCTCATAAAATGACTTTATATTTTAGGACATGGGAAGAACAGAAGACAGAGCATGCTCTTTTAAGTCTGATAACATGATTTCAAGCCCAGCCCCCCCAGCCTTTCTTATCAATCAAGGACTCAAATCTGAAGGCAATTATTTCTTTTGGTGGACTTGGAATCTCCGTTTGTCTACACTGTCCTCTTCACAGTGGAGTCTTTTTATTTCAGACCTACAGATTGTTTTTATATTTGTTGTCACAGTGTGACAATTTTTTTGTACAGTCGGTTTTAAGGTTTCCTCTGCCAGTAGAGCCAGTAGGTAACAGCTGTTGATGTAACTGTAGCTGCAGTTTTTGTGCAGGACTGAGAAACACAGTGCATTATTTATTGCGGAATCATTGCTGCTAAATAACTACTGTCTGTTTATTTAACACAACAGTTGAATGCCTGAAGTTGCAGTGGCTTTACTATATGTGAATGCATCTGTTTCTCCTCACGAATTGTTTTACTGCTGCATTTTTGTTTGTTTTTAAAATTAAACTGCAGTGTTTCCTGGAATGTAAATTTAGCTTTGCTTAACAGTAAAATAAATGAGCCATCTTGAACACTTAAGTTCATGATAATGTAATTTCTTATTGAACATTGGCAAATAGAGTAGCTCAGAGATTGATAAGCACATTATGTTTGGGAAAGCATGTGATGCAGAAGTTGTGAATACCTGACATTTTGGGGATCCCTACATTAGACACCAGTAAGTTAAAATACCCAAATAATTTATTTTTATCTATTGCATATTACTGGATATATGTATAGTAATATACTTGCCTAATTTTACATTGTGCTTTAATTCAGTTAAAATTAAACCATACAAGTCCAGTCAACATGAAAGGTCTTGCTTTTGTTTGTTTTAATTACATTTCTTTTATTAAAAAGAATACTTCATTGGGAAACAATTTACCTTTCATTTGGGTGCTGTGTATGTTTTAACATTCATTTGGAATCAGTGGAAAATTATAATATGTCTTTGTAATGAGCCATTAGGAACTTCAAATGAAAGAAATGAGAACTTAGAGGATTGTTTTAAAGGATTACTATAGGTATTACCTCTTTACCAGAGATAGTAAATATTGCAGTTTGATTATGGATCTCTTTGGGCATCATAAACACACTTTGGTGTTGGTAACAGTGTTTTAAGATTTGTGTTCACTTTTAAAGACTATTTGTTTAGTGCATCTTCTAAACTATAAATCTTAACTGGTATATTTTGAAATGGTCATGTAAATTTTTGGCTTAAATATCATGAAAATAGTCATAACTTAATTTTTTTTCCCTGACATTCACTGTAAAACATTCAGGGGTCCTACCATTTCCCTTCAGGAATTCTTGTAGTTTATTGTTATTTAACAGTATTAAGTGAATTTTTGTATATTTCATTTTAACTTTATTTGTGAATAGTGATTGTGGCATGTTTGGGGTTGTTTTAATATTTCATGTACTGAAATTCTAATTTTTTAAAAAAAATTTTCTGGAAGAAACAGATTCATGTGTAATGGTGAATATTGGACCACTACTGCTTTTCACATTTGTAAATTGGTTTTATGTTAAACCCTGTAGCCTAACAAACTGCTGTTATTTCTAACTGACAGATATGTATTAATATTGTACTTTGAAGGTTATAAATATTATGTGGAAATTCTTCCATTTTGTTTTGAAATTTATAATAACAAAATCTCCATGTTGCTAAATTGTGGTTTTCTTGAGTCACAGTTCTTTCTTGGGGAAGAAGGCTGTGCAGAATGGAATCATTTTCTTGTTATGGGTCTCATTCTTAAGATAATGAAGTTTCATTGTGCCAGTAGAATATCAGATTTATATTTGTGATGGCCATTTGTTCAGTAATCTCTGCTGTGATTTTATAGGATAGCACTCTTTAATTATAAAGTATCAGGTTATTTATCATATATACATTAGGATATGTATATATAACATATTGTTGTGTTGCAAATTTGACATACGTTTATCCATAAGTTTGATTCTTGCATATGAAAGTAAAAAAATATATTCAGTAGATATAAAAATTCTGCTTCCTAGGAAATCCCAGGGATGCTTCTTTATCTTATTAAGGAATTTAGTACACAAACAAGGGGTTCTTGACACTTGTAAGCACCATTCAGGTCCTGAAAATTTTGTAGTAAAGAAAATTTAAATTCAGATATTTTGATCCTTGAACACTTAGGATTCATCTCAAACTGACAAGGTTTCTAAGTCATAGTGGTAACACACATTGTGTCATTCTAGATGTTCAGAAGTGCCTGCATTCTGTTTAGTGCTTTAGCAGCTTAGGACTGAAGACTACTTGTTAATATGTTATGATGGTCTGTCTTTTAGACAATGTAAGTCACATGGTTTTAAAAATTTTACATTGAAATGTAATCCGTTTGAAATTATTTTTAATGTGAGTGGTTTTATTTTTTAAATATTCTAATATAGTCTCTTACATTGGTTCCCTTCTTTTTGATTGATGAGTTCATCCTTATCAGAATGTTAAGTGGGAACTGAAGCCAGGCTGCTGAAAAATTTGCATACATTTGTGTGCACCAAACTTGAAATCTTCAGAGCATTCAGTGTATTGCTTAAGACTCAAGAAAAGGCAGTATTTTTTCCCCTTGTTCAGTTGCAAAACTGGAACTTATTTTCTAATATCAAGCTCAGATTCTGGATTTAGAGATTTCCTCAATTATCATAAGTCCTAGCTGAACTTAATCACTTCCACCAGTGATCCAGAGAAGACCACAGAAGTCACCAATTTTCTGTTAGAAGATTAAAACAAGAGGAAAGTGACCAAAGTGACTGAATACCACTTAAGATCAGAGCCTGTAAACTAAACCTCTGTTGAGCAGAATGAATGTGCATGTGGTAAGAGTGAGACAGCAAGAGAGGAAAACAGACTGAACTAGAGTAGGAATCACGGAGACTGCTTCTGCTGCTTTCTTTCACCTGAGCCCTTACTGCTATAGTGATGCAGAGGTACCTGGGCTAGAGATCGTAAAGCTGAGCATGATGAAGTAGCTGATGCTGCTGGTTAAGATGAAGCACTTGTTTTGGACGTGGGAAAGCTCAGCATCTGCCAAGGTCTTGTGTGTTTACTTACAAAAGGATGGCTCCACTGGGCTCTGGTTCAGATATGGAATATCATTGAATATAGACTTGGGACTTATGCAACAGACTCTCTCTGGATTCTCTTGAGCCCTTCCGAGAACAGTGCAGTGAAAACACTGCTGTAAAAGCTTTAGCCATTTTCCAGCTGTATTGGCAATAGTTCTACATTCTCACATCCAAAATAGGTCATAGGTATCATCGTCATGTTATTTTCTCTCTCAAGAATGGGTGAGGCTGAAGTGATTGGTTAATGAAAGGGTGATGTGGTGCAGTTTAGGGACATAAAACTCACATTGAAAATCACCAAAAGATGGCTTTGGGGGCCCAGTCCTGCCATTGTGCTCCTCACAGAATTCTAGCTTATCACCCTTTCATGAAGTCCCTTCCAGTCTTTTAAATTTAGCATTTAGATTCTATTGCTACTAGTTTATCACTATCTTATATGATGATGAACCATAGGCTTTGTTCTCGATGGGGGTAAATCTAACTATACTGATCTTCAAGTTCCTCAAATGATTTCTCTTGTCTGACCTCCTCAAAGCATCTTTTTTTCTCTACCTGGAACACTCTTCTCTCCCTTTTCTCTTTGCTACCCTTACTCATTCTTCAGGTCTCAATTATTATTTCTTCTAGAAAGCCTTTCCTAACACGCCCTCCTGCCCCCAATCCATGCTTCCCACATGCTAACTATCATTAGACAAGTTAGGTGCCCTGCTATCTAACTGCCTACTTTTCCTAAAGCATCTTGGAAATTAACGCTTTTAACAGCACATAGCCACACTTTTGTTTGCCCTTGCTACACCATAACCTCTGTGAAGGAAAAGACTTTCCTGTTCACCTCTGTATCAACAGTGCTTGGTACATTTAATTTAATACTTGATTTAATTAAAACATACATACATGAAGCCCTCATCCTTGTCTCACTCATCTCTGAATGAATCAAAGACAAATTCAGCAGTCAAAGGTGATAGAAAAGAACCTTTTTCTTCCTAGCAGGCTAAAATATGTGACTCTTCAGAAACTTAAGAACTAACATAAAATCAAGAGGTTCTCAACATACACCCCAGCTGGGGGTTGAATGGGTAGGATGGGACTGGGAATAAAGTCAATACTTGAAAAATCTAGGTAGGGCCAGTTGTACAATGACTAAGAATCTGCTCTCTCAGAAAACAATAATAGTAGCAAGCATGTTTTTTAATGTTTATGTGTGAAGATGTATAGACTTGCTAGTTTAAATTCTTTTGAGGTACTATAGATTATGATCATTGCCTCTAGTATCAAAATCCTGGGTTTGAAATCTGGCTAGCTCCATGACATTGAGCAAATTATTTAGCCTCCCTAGGTCCCAATTTCCTCATCTGTAAAATAGGATATAGTAATACTTTCCTCATAGAGTTTTTGGGAGGACTGAATAAGTAATCCATTTAATATCCTTAGAACAGTGACTGGCATGTAATAGGGGCTTATAAATTGTTGCTATTATTAACTGAAATTGTATCACTTATTGATGAAATCATAAATAAAAATATTACTTAGAGGCCTGACTCATCTTGGAGTGGGTAAGCAGACGTAGTGTATTCTGTGCTGTCTTCCAGGCAGCACCATACAGTCTTAGATAACATCACAGAAGGGAGTATGGGCATGTATTAGAGATACCTATGTATATTTAAGCATAAAAGGGCATTTTACAAAACTAATGTCGTTGAATTCTGACGTACAGGTCTGTTACCTAGAGCTAACAGTAGCAAACAGGGACCAGGTTTCCTTCTTCCATTTCTGAAATGGTACCTGGTTTGTAGTTGGTTCTCAAATGTTTCTTCAATAAATTGTTTTCTACTACTACCTGCAAGTTTGGTATACCATATGGTGCTGTGAATTATCTGTGATCTTTTGGCTCCTTAGCTGTGATACTGAAGGTGTTTCAGGGCCTCCATTAGTCCAGTTTCTCCCTGACCTTCCCCTCCTTACCATCCAGTCAGACACACAGCAGTCTCTATCAAATACAAGAGGGAGATAGCATTGCATTCACCCAGGAAGACCAGGTCAACTGGAGGTGACACCAGGAGGAACAATAACTGTCATCAGCAAGCCTAGCAGATTACATTACCCTGTATCAAAACAAATGGCTTAAAGAATAAATGATAATTTGTTTTTTTCCTTTTTCCTCACGACCCCTGTCTCATTATAGAGATTTAAAAGATCAAGGGAACGCTTTTCAAACCTCCTGTTTTCTTCACCCTAAGTCATCCTCATTTAATTATATTTGTTTCCTTAAATATCTGCATTTAAAGTAGATTTTATCCACACACCAGGTCTTGATGTTCCATGTCTGATGTGAGGCGACAAGACTTATTTTCCAGCTTATACCTGTACGGTGAAAAAGTAAATGGAAGTAAAGTCAATTCACTTTCCTTCTCAAGCCTTTATCACAAAGTATTTATTGAACAAAATATAACAGTAAAAATGATACATATATGAAAGTGAATGAAGATTGCAGTCATAAAAAAGATGTGTACAGAGAGACCAACATTCAGATTATAGTCCTATCAAACTTCAGCCAAAGCAGTTTAAACACTGACCAAGCAGGCATATTAAAAAAAATTATTTAATATGTTCTTGAAACCTTTCAACTAATACTTTCTTTAAAAAAACACACACACACACACAAAACAGTGGGGCAGAGTTATAAAAGTTGTGTACTTCAATACCTGCAGTTATTTATATGTAGTTACAGCTTTTTAATCCATCAAAAATTATGGTATTTTCCCATTTCTAATAAATGGTTCAAAAATATACATTCAATCACAGTATTTAGAGGAAGAAAAAACAAAAACCAGATATATAGTCATTTGAATATTTCCAGTCAGCATTTACATTAAAGATTATATTAGAATTTTTAAAAATGAGATTTTACATGTTAACTTTCTTAAGTTAATATGTAATCTGGATATGTTATCTGAGGAAACTTTTTTTTTTAATGCTCTATCTTGATCTGATTTTTCTATCTAAGATACAGTTTGGGGCCAGTAGTTACTCATAGCTGGGCATTGGGAAACAACTGGACTTAGCACCACTCCTTGTACCTTCAGTTGGCTGTGTGGCCTGAGGCAACTCCCAGTTTCGCCTGTGTACTTGTCCTCATCTGTAAGGAGATGGTGGGAAATATTCTGAGAGGCCTCTATCGCTAACATTTTGTGTTTGTTGAATATCGGATCCCTGGGCCAGTTCTTCTTAATGCAGAATTGTCCTGAGTCTATGAGGAGGTGACAGTATTATCTGTGGATTTGGGGACCATTTCCATTACTCTGTAGTCAGAGATGCATAATAAGAGTTTGGCTTTTTCCCCTCAATAAGGGCACACATCTTCACAGATGTCATTTCCAATTGGAAGTCTCAGAATTTACATGTATAACAGAATTTTAGACTTTTTTGAAAATTCAAGAAATGTGTTGTCACAAGCTTTACTTTTTAACCTTTCGTACACCTTGCCATTTAATATGGTATGCCAGTGGACCAGTTATTTACCTGCATTTCAAATTGGTTGTTATCACTTGTAGTTAAGATTATAATTAACCTAACATTGAATTTAAAGCACTGTGTACTTTCCATTGTGAGCTTGCTTTAGAACTTTCCTGCCTTATATATGGAATGGTGCCTGCTGATTTTTTGAAAGTATAGAAACCATGTCTGTTATCACTGCTCTAAAGTATACTTACACAAAAGAATTTACCCCAGTGTTCCAAATTTGCATAAACAGCTGGTTCAGTTCCACAAGGAGGTTCCTAAAGAAGTTTTCTTTTATCAGATTTCCTTCATCCCTACCACAAATTTAGTAATATATAAAGCAGATATCGTATACTGTCAGTTTCCATAAGCAAGGTTATACCCACAGCGAGGTACTGGCATTACAGAATTCTTGCTTGCTTGCTTGTATTCATCATCAGCCTTTGAGCCTCTCCCAAAGCATTAGATCTGTTCCAGGAGTTTAGAAAAACCCTAACTCATATCAGACAGTTTGATTCTCTGTGGAAAACGGGATACTAGGGCTACCTGAAATAAGAATGTGCTAACCTAGGAAATGTTTTAGGGGCATGTAAAGAGTGACTTGATGTAGCTTTTCCATCTCAGGTTTTTGTTGGGAGGAGTCTTAGAAGATACTATAAACAGCTAGGAGGCTAACCTTTCAAAAGTTCATTTTTTAAAAAATGCACTTCAGAACAGTTTCTTTCATGAATGTTTATTGTCTAAATATAGCTTAGTTTATTCTTATAAAAACATTACTTGGACATTACATTTATTGAATTTCTGTTCAAAAGAAGTTCTAAGGCAATTTGTATACAGTTGAAAGCACAAAAAGAAGAGTAATGTATGCTTTCATATTGCCTACTTGTGAAAAATAGTGAAATTCTACTAGAGAGCTGTTTGATACCAATTTTTGTCTTTCAAACATTTTCCCTTAATACTAAAAAATATATAAATCATTTACATAAAACTAAATGCAAAGAAAGGCACAGCCGGTTATAGTGTATATAAGCACAGTCAGCATATGCAGAATTAAAGGGAAGACAAGCTTCACATCCTTATTAGTTACATGAAATCCATTTTAAGAAAAGTTCTTCACTGTCAACAGTGTTCAACACTTAAGAGCTAAGAAGAAATTTTTAAAAAAACATTAAAATTCATTTAATGCAAAACAGATGTTCATATATACTTGAATATAAAAAAACAGTTTTTAAAATGCTAACATAAATCTAGACTATCCATGTTATGAAAAGTGCAAACCAAATAACAGAGGGTTTCACAATGTCCTTCTCATGACACAGGTAAACTAGCCCATGGGGATGATCTGTTAATGAGTCCTTAAGTGTGGCCAGACATCATCAGGATTTCTGAGAGTTCGAAGAAAGCAGTACTGGAGAAGCAGCTCTGTCCAGACTGGGGATTGGCACTGGCATGTGGCCGTTAAGCAGTGTTGGGAACTGTAGGGGACAAAATATTTTTAATTATTGCAAATCCATTGGGAAGAACAAGGGCTCTTTACATATTCTGTTCTATAGAATGAGTAATCAAAGGTGGTAGCAAGATCAAGATTACACAGAGCATAAAGTATAAGGTCTAGAAAATGCCCCAATATAATATGCATAGGCTACTAGAAAATATATGTACTTCACATATTGTTAAAGCATGTTTTAATACTATTAAGTATAAAACTACAAAGAATGTTTATTTGCTTCAAATGTTAAGAGAAAAATGAATTTTGAAAACCACAGCTGACAACTCTACATGTGAGTTGGTAGTTTCTAATATTGTGTTTTGAAATTTGCCGTCAGTTTTCCAGAGTATCACAAAGATGCTTTTGAGTGTTAAAATGAGAATGTTTTCATCTTAAATAATTTATAATACCAGCAATATTTTTATTTTGAAGCTGAGAAAGTATTCTTTCTAATTAAATGGATAAAGTTTTTACTCCTAAGTGACAAAACTCCGAGTAAATTTCTGCATTGTTGATAACTAAGTTCATAAGTAACAGCATTAAGGTACATGCTTTGGTAATGAATTTTAGTCTGAAACAAAGTCAGTTATATACTCCACTGAAAAGAATGATTAAATGCCTCCTTTTAGTACATGACTATTCACAACTAGATTTTCATTGTCTGTTGTGGTATGTTTAAAAAATATCTGGGGTGTCTTCTAGTTTTATTCATACTTAGTACAGATAAGTAAAATATTAAACTTTACTTAAACATTAAATATCAAATTTAGAAGATGTTAAAAGTATAATAAACATCTGTGGAACAAGTAAATGTATTTTTGCAGTTTTGAAGTTACTTCAGTAACTGTTGTGTGTCTAGGACCTTAGAGTTTAATAGGGTGTGTCATATCATTTATATCTAGAGCCTACAAAGTAAGTACTGTTATCCTGTTTTAAAGATGATGGAACAGTTCCAATAAGTTCTGATTGGCTAAAGGTCACAGTTAATAAGCAGTGAAGCCAAGTTTTAAACTCTAACTAAAAGGTACTACACTTTCTGTAACAAATGTCCAACTTAAATTTTTGGGGGGAGAAGTCTTTAATTATTGCTTCAATTTCATCATCATTGGCATATCAAGGTTTTTGTTTCTTTTCTGCCCCTATTTTTTCTAGAATTTTACCCATTTCAACTGAGTTACCAAATCTATTTGTATATAGCTTGTATTCTTTTATTATCTTTTAATATTGTCTGTAGGGCCCATGCTCCTAACCCCTATTCCTATTGACTTAAAACACTGACAGAAGAGCAAGTTTTGAATTTTCATGCTTTTAGTTTATTGGCATTGTCTCTCCTTTGGTTTTAATCCATCTTATTGGTGTTTACTAAAGAACCAGCTTCTGTTTTTATTAATCTTTTCCTGTTTTTAAAATATATTGATTTCAGCCCTCTATTTCTATATTCAGTTGTCAGAGTTTCTTGTGGTTAGCCTGGCTTTACTGGCATGCGTCTTAGTCATCATTACTGGCTCTTTCCCTACCACAGTCTTTTTTTAAAACACAACATTCCCAACCTTTTGTCCTCAGCCTTCCTTTCTTGTATATTATGCCCTGCACCCAATTATTTCCTGTCAGTTAGTTATCCCCCACCAGTACTTCTTCCCCACAAAGCCTGCTCTTTCTGGGCTCATCTAAACATATTGAATCAGGGCTCTGCCACTTCCTAGCATGTGATCTCGGGTATATTGAGCAAACTCTTTGGGCCTTAGTTTCCTCATTTTTAAGACAGAAATATTGAAAGTATTAAACGAGAAGCCATGAAAAATGCTTATTAGAACAATGACATACAATAGCCCTCACCTCAATAGATGTTAACTTTTATTAGTAGCATTTCCAGTCTTTTAATCCCTAGTAATGAATCTTTGCTTCTTTCTAAATTTGACTACTACTTAGTCCTCAAATCCAATTAAGTCTTCACTGAAATGTCTTCTAAATCTATCTCTATTTCCACTTGTCTAATCTAAATGATGGTTCCTCAGGATTTGAAGTAGTGTAATAATTTTCTCATATCTTTCCACCCCTGTCTCTTCAGTTCTCATCTTTTAAAAATAGAGGTCTCATTATGTCATCTCCAGCTTAAAAATACTCCTGTGGTTCTCACTACCCACAGATTATAAAGTGGAAACTCTCAAGTGTGCTATATAAGGTATCTAAACTGCTTTTCCAATCTGATCTCCTGTTACCGAGATTATGTACTTTCATATCAGAATCATGTAGATCTATGACTCTAGAATGTGCTTTACTGCCTGTTTACCAAAATCCTGCCCCTTTTTCTCAATTCAGCTCAGGTACTTCTCCCTTGAAGCCTGTGCTCACTCTCCAGTTGGAAAGAACTACTTCTGTTCGTTCCTACAGCGTTTTGTTTACACATCTATTATTCACATACTGTACATCCCCTACAATTCTTACCTCAGAGCATCACAAATATTTGCTGAAATTAAAAACTATGGAAAGCATTTTCAATTGAAAATTTAATTGACTCCGCCTTGTTTGAAAATATGTCTATACAAACTAGGTGTATTGCAAATTTGTTCAAAATCTGTTTCAAAAGTTGTGGTGAAACAGACATCCTCATAGACAAGCTCAAAATGCCAAGTTGTCCAGTTGAAATGGAAATTTCACTTTACTTGGTAAATAAAAGTTCTATATGTTTAGCACAAATATCTTTTCCACCCTCTCTGTATTAAAACATCTCAATTATAAAACATACTTCTTCCAGAAAGGCTGATGTCTTCCCCGCCCCCCCTCACCTTCCGTTAAATTCTTCAATATCTGCTATAACCTGCTATAATCATGTCAGGGGATCTTGTCTACCAAAACCCCCTAGCACTGTCAACTATCACCCTAAGGATTCTGATCTCCTTTTCTCTTCTGTTCATCAGAACAAGAAACTTAACATCATTTAAAATTTATTGTAGGCCAAGTCTGTTTTCTCTTCCTCTAACACATATGTGAAAGAAGTTTGTTGCTATTTTGAAAGAATTAGTGTAAAAGGGGCACTGTTAATAGTAATCTGAATTTCAAAAACCCATCACTGGTAATGTCTAGTTTTAAAAATCAGTTATTCTTCTTCTTACCATGTTTTGTTGTTTTCCAATTTGAAAATTACTACTTTCAACTTTACCCACATGTTCATAGGAAGAGCAGTAATATTTTAAAATGTAAAAACTTTTTTCCTTAGTCTGATGGATTCAACCACCAAAAGAGGGCTCCTGGCCATCTTAACCTGGCACCAATTCACACAGGGTTTTATTTTTTCCCCAGGGTTGTATTTTGAATGGTTCCAGGAGAAAGCACAGGTCCACGTGGTGAAATTAAAATTCAGATTCTGAGCAAATAGCCTTTAAAGGCCGCAATCTCCTATGCAGATTTCTAAATGTAAATTAGGAATAACTGGTCTGCAGTGGTTCTCAAAGTATGGTTCCTGACCAGCAGCAGCAACATCACCTGAGAACTTGAAAAAAACACCATCATCAGGCCCCAGCCCAGAAGCACCACGTCAGAAACTGGTGAGATGGGGCCCAGCAACTTGTATTTTAACACATCCTCAAGGTGGATTCTGTTTCATACTAACTTTGAGAAGCACCGGTGCCAGGTGGGGGTGGGGGTGGGGGTGGGGGTAGGGGTACACACGCCCCAACCTACAGAGATCATGATGATGTTCAGAATCACTGTGGATATGGAGAATTGTTACTGCTGGGAATATTCCTCACCTGTGATGGGCTGGAAGCTGTTAGTATCTAAGGCAAAGAACTCCCTACCAATAGTTCTCAGTGGCTTAGCTGAGAGCTCGCCAAGCCCTGCATCATCAGGTGGCAAAATTCCCAGTAAGGGGTAATTATTCACAAACATCTTCTGAATTCCTATATCCCTACTATGCACCAGACCCTGTGTTATATTCTGGGGTTAGAGTAGTAATGCCATCCCTTCCCTCCTGGAGCTTACTGTAGCCATACAACTTTCCTGCTGTATTCAGGAGCTCCAGTACCAGAACACTGCTGCCCCAATCTTGAGACTTTAAGGAAATGAAGCATTTCAGCTTCCCA
Organism: Dasypus novemcinctus; assembly: GCF_030445035.2. Lineage (NCBI taxonomy): Eukaryota > Metazoa > Chordata > Mammalia > Cingulata > Dasypodidae > Dasypus > Dasypus novemcinctus. The sequence goes on along the minus strand of NC_080684.1, from coordinate 80,345,386 downwards.
CAAGAAGATTAGTAGTCCTAATCTAAAACAAAACTGTAGTTTTTGTTTCCCTGCCCGAGTTGTTAAAATGGTTAGGAATCAACATATTGGTTATCCATGACCACGATTTAGTTTCTTGTGATGAGAACAAGAGCCAGGAAAGAGAAAGAAACCTAATTATTTCAGGAATACAGTCACATCATAATAGCCTACCCCAACTCCACTAGGAAACGAGACGCAAGACAGCAGTCAAAACATCCTTAACTCTACCTTTCTTCCAAACAAGACGTTAAATCCCAGCATATAAAGCTCTGGCACCAAGTAGGTACTCAGCAGATATTAACCTTGATAGGCAAAATGTCCACTCAGAAAAGCATGGCGACTTTTTTTTTTTTTTAACACTTAAACATTCCTTAGACATCTCTATAGATTCTTGGGAATCTCTTCATTTATTTAGTCAACAATGACTGCATCATTTAGTGTGCCAAGCAATGTGCAAGACAATGAGGGATGCCTCAGTGAACATGATGCAGTTCTAGTTTCTTGAGGGCCCAACAGTCTAGTGGGGGAGATTACCAGATGAAGAGGCAATCATAGTACAAAGTGGTAAATGCTAGGAGCAAAAGAACTACGACTAGCTTGGGATAAGCCACACTGGGGGGGCGTAGGATTCAGGATGGAAGAGACTAGGCTAGAGTTAGGTTAGTAAAAAGGGACCAGATGATGATGGGTCTTGGCTAAGGAGTTTATACTTTAACTAGCACTTTTCATTCCTGTCCCTAGGATCCTTTCTACCTATACTCACATACACAAATGAGTAACAACTTGGTCTTTGAGTAACAATCTTTGGATCTCAAAAAGGAAATACCGACTTCCACATGATAGGAAATGATGCTACACAAGATTCTGGTGTATGAATGAATAATTAATGTGATCACCTAGTACAGAGAGTTCTATAAGATTAAAGGAGCTAAACTGTAGTTATTTTTTAAACCAACTGCCCTGTAGGTTCCTTTTTCTCTAGGAGCACTTGATTATGATTATGTAGATAACTTTTCTATCATAAAATGGATAAATTGTTCACTATTTTTATTTTTTATTTCAATTGGTAATCTGACAATATTTTAAAGTCTTACGAACTTTTATAAAAAATTTTTTGAGACTTTTTCCTTTTCCTCAATACATTGACAGCTTTCATAGTCAATGAAAGTATCTAAAACTCTTCAAGAACTAATTTCATTTGCAGGATTCCTGATATGAGTACGCCATTTTTGCCTTAATGAAGATTTCTGCCTTCACAGGGTCTTCAAACCTCATTAATGTGAACTTTCTTTGGAAACGATGTTTTAACCAAACATAGGGCAGAACTGACGGTTACCTTTGCAGTATTTATAGAGAAAAATATCCCTTAGAAGTTCCATATTTAAAATGTTCATTTCCAAATGCTCACCTGGAACAGCGTATTTGGTCCTTGCAGTCTGGCAGGACTTAGTGGAGCAACTGGACTAAGGCTGCTCCAGAAATGTATGCTGGATAGCAGTGGACTCGGGGTCAAAAGCAGTCCATTTGGTGTCTGGGGGAAAAAAGCAAATAAATAGTTCTTGATATAGGTATTGCCTGACTCCAGCCATGACCAACAATGTAGCAAAAAGGTTATGTGTGATGGAGATGGACCTTCAAGCCTCACCATCTTAGGAAAATCTGTTAACTTCATTTCTGCAAAGCTGTAGCCAGTTTAATTTTCCTAAATTCTAATTTTTCCAGCAATTTTTTCAAAGAGAGAGGTACTGAGAAGTTACCTTCCTTAAACACTCTAGTGGAAAACTCAGGTTTGTAGCAATTTAGGTCTGGATATTTCTTCAACCTGCTCCCTTCTCTGCTATACCTCTGTATTAGTCAGCCAAAGGGGTGCTGATGCAAAATACCAGAAATCCGTTGGCTTTACAAAAGCCAACAGATTTCTCGTATTTTATTTATTTGGGGTAGGAGCTTACAGTTACCAGGCCATAAAGCATAAGTTACTTCCTTCACCAAAGTCTATTTCCACTTGTTGGAGCAAGATGGCTGCCAACGTCTGTGAGGGTTCAGGCTTCCTGGGTTTCTCTGGGCTCAGCTCCTCTGTTTTCTCCACAAGGTCAGCTATAGACTCTAAGCCTCTCTAGACTTTGCCTCTCTCCACAAGGTCAGGTGAATGGCCCTGCCTCTCTCCCTGGGGTTTTTGCCGTGTCTAAGGAGCCATCTCTATTCCTCTGTGTTCTTCTCCTGGCTAGGTCCTGTCTTTCTGGGACTTGCTTTCTTTCCTCTGTGTGCTTACTTCCTGGGGCTCTAGCATAAGACTTCAGCATCAAACTCCAACATCAGAAACCCTTGCATCAAAAGCTCCAACTTGTCCTTTGCCATGCCTTTTATCTGTGAGTCCCCACCGGGTGGGGACTCAACACCTTAATGACGTGGCCCAATCAAAGCCCTAATCATAACTCAATCATGCCCAGCAACAGATCAGATTACAAACATTATCCAACATCTGTTTTTGGAATTCATAACTATATCAAACTGCTACAACCTCCCAGATTAAATAAGAGGATTTAGTGTACACGTATGGCTTTATTCTTATCTATATTTTCTCTTTTCTACAGTGACTATCCATTATCTGGAATATGAGCATACACATGCATATACATACTTTCTATGACCTCCCAACCTTCACTTTCTCTAAAATCAACTAGCTCTTTAAATATATATCAGAGCTGCTGTTAAAATGCCCCAGAGCAAGGGGTACTTGAGCTTGAATTTAAATTAAAAAAAAAATTCTTGTGGGGACGTGTTGGTGTAGGTGAGATATATTTATTACAAATACACAATATAGTGTGGACTTAGTAAGGGGTCTGTGGTTTTCACCTGACTGGCAAAAGGGTTCGTGGAACAAAAAATGTTAAGAACCTCTAGAGTGCCTTCTTCAGAAGCTCAGCTGAGGTTCCCAGATTTCACTCATGGGATTGAAGAGAATTCATCTCCCTGGCAATAGTTTGGGAGAAAAAAATCCTTTCTTATCAGATTGAAAAGCCAACATTCTGGATTCCCCAGGAGAATACCAAAGATTGCACTTGCATGCATACACACAGCAGGAGCCCTGGCCTGGAAGCCAGCTAAAGGGCCGAAGAAATAACCTGCCCCAGCTGGTGAATCTGCATGGCTTTTATTCTCGGTGGAGGCAAGCTCCCTGGCCCGCGTGATTCTGCACCTTTGGTGACTGAAAGGAGCCCCTCAGTGGTGGTGTGATGTCAATAAGGTGCTTTGTGTAACCACAGCAAAGGCGCCAGCCTTTCACATTCCATCACGCTGGATGCTAAAGTGTTATTTTTTCCCAGAATTGGCCTTAGCAGCTGCATTAATTATCCTGAGCATTTCGCTTAAACCTAAATTGAAAGGTCTGCTCTGTTCACCAGAATGGAGACAAACATCCAAAGGTTCTCAAACTGTGAGTCTGCTGAAAGGTAAACTACACGAAATTATCTGAGTCTCTGGTTGCATGGCATCTCCTACATAATGATGACCTATGAAGTTACTAGGATAAATACATGTTTTGAATAGGCTTCACATTTGTTCTAGGCCAAGGCATTAATTCCTCAAATGTGTCCGGCCATGTGGCATAACAAGACTTAACCACTAAGCATAGGCTCTGCCAGGATTCCAAATTTGGGATGATTACCTACTAGCTAGATTACCTCGGGCAAATTACCTAATCTCAGTTTCTAATCTGTAAAATGGGAAGAACAAATATGCCTCCATTATAGGGTCGTCAGGAAGATTAAATAAAGTGATCTATGTAGAGCTCTTAATACAGTGCCTGGCACACAGCAAATGCTCAGCAAATGTTAGATATATTTTAACTGTGCTATGTGCTTAATAAATATGTTTAAATGTAATAAATTAAAATTCTGCTGGACATACTAATCTCAAATGTGTAGAGAAAAGTACCTATACTCTGAAACTCAGTCCAGTCAGTCCTTTAAGGCTTCTCAGTTTGAGGCTCAAGTTCACAAACTCAAGTGATCTGAAGGCTAATATTTGCATGTTACCCTGGAGCCAGGTTTCAACCACAATATGCCATATTAACATTTAATAACCGGTGTGTTCCCAGCCTCCTAGGTTACCCATCAGTGGAGGTCTCAAAGCTCTAAAGAGACAATGGGTCTCCTAAACCATGAAAACACAGCTATCTTTCCCTCATCCACAGGCACAAATATATACCCATTCCTTTTAATCCTCTGAGCAATATATAAGGTGTAGAATTTATACTTTTATAATCTAAAATTTGTACCCATGCCTGGTTTGAGATGTTTGCACATTTTGTTTCTAAGGAAGACAGGATGTACTTAGTATACAGTAGCCTTCTGTTTCTCATGTTCAGTATGTTTGAAATGTCTTCTATAATATATGCAAATAAATATTGTGAAATGATTTCATTCACTCCTCTCCCTCCCCATCTCTGTTCTTCCTGAAGATCCTGTGGCTTTTTAAGGAAAGTTCCTATAAAGCCTGGCCTGGGGTGTCTCCTCTACAGCCTCTCACCGCAGACCCCTGGAGTCAGGCAGGGTGGGGTGGCCTCAGGTGCTAAGATTAAAGAAGCTACAGGCAAAATATGACCTTCCTCTTCCTTCACCAAAGAAGGTCTCAGCTGGAAGTCTCGGCCAATGGGCCCTTCTGAATGGCAGACAAGGAGCTCCTGGTTCCTTCAACCACCAGGGAAGGAGATGCCCAAGGGCCCAAGGGCTGGGCTTTCGTTTTCCAGGGGAAGTACCTTCCTACCAGGATCTCACTTGGATCTTCCTTCTGGCTTATTTCTTCCCCTTATTACTGAGTCTCCTAAAAAGCTTGCACAGTTGAGCTAAACCAAGTGAGCTGGTGTAGCCCAAACATGCTTCTGTGCTCTTGTTCCTGCCTCTCTCAATCGTGCCCTCCGACCTCCTCCTCTCTTCCTCTCCATTTCTTCCTGCTTCCCTCTGAGTATCAAAATGCCACTTCCTCAAAGGAGACTTTTCTGATCCCCACTCAACCAGAAGGGATTTCTCTTTTTTTTCTGAATCCTCATAATACTTTATAAGTACTTTTTTTCTTAATATTTAACATGTTCTGCCTCCTGCTATGGTAATTTGCTTATTTTTCTTAAGCTTCCTTCTGCACCTTTAAGGAATCTTGCCACTTTTTTTTTTTAACAATGGCTTTTTTCCCTCCCCGCCTTCCATGCTGTTTTGCTGTCTGTGTCCATTTTGTGATCTTCTGTATCTGTTTCTTTTTGTCTTCTCCTATCGTTTTTCTCCTCCCAGGGACCTCTGATGTGCAAGAAGGCTTCCTGTCGCTTGCACCACCTCAATTCCTGGTTTCTGTTGCGTCTTGCCTTGACTCTCCCCTGTGTCTCTCTTTTGTTGCATCATCATCTTGCTGCATTGCTCACCTCGTGGGCACTGGCTCCTTTACCAGGAGGCCCTGGGGATCAAACCTTCCATATGGTAGATGGAAGCCCAATCACTTGAGCCACATCTTCTTCCCTAATCTTGCCATCTTTATTCCTCCTGTAGCATTCAGCTCATAAATACTTGATGAGCTGAAGTGAACTACAACTCTAGGTCGTACCATAATTAGCACCTAATGGACACCTACATTTAATACTTGAACTCATCACTTCTTTTCACATCTAGTTTTTCTGCGGACTCCTTCATTTCTGTCTGTAGTACAACGGTGCATCTATTCTCTCAACAAATAGTGAATGCATTATATGTATTAGGGGCCTGAGACACGAAGATAAAACAAGATGATTCCTATGCCCACAGTTGGTCTGCAGCTCAGCATGAAGTGCCGGTCACCAAGATGCAAAATACCTTCCACCTTACCACAACTTCTGGCAAGGACCCGTGGACTCTTCCTTGAAATGACGCCTCTTTAAACCCTCATTTCCAGTCCAGCTGTACCCACCCTATCACCTCACCTACGGCATTCTATAATAGCCACCTAAACCCATCCACTGGCCTCTGGTCTCTCCCACTCTGTTCTGCACACTGCCACCAAATCAATCACCTAAAGACTCTGTGGTCAGTCAAACTTCTTTCATTTCAGAAAAATAAGTACACCCTCCTTAGCTACATTCTGGCCTCATACATCCCCTAATTTCCTACTTCCCTTGATGTGTCCTGAGCTTATCTAACATAAAGAGAACCAAAGAACTCCAACCTAGCAGGCTTTGACATGCATTTCAGAACTTCCCTGATGACTCAACTCACAGCTCCTCAGAACAGACCCTCTGAACAAGTGATCTCATCATTTCTGTGGTTTTAACCACCACTTACATGTTGACAACTCCCATACTTTATCTGCAATCCCATTAGCTCCAGTAGCAGCTGGACGTGTCCACCTGAATGTCCTACAGGGCTCTTCAAACTCAGCATGGCCCCATCTGAGCTTGTAACCTTTTCCCTAAGAGCTTATTCTACCTCCCATACTCCTCATACTCATCTTTTGGCTTGACCCCCTAACTCCCAATTAATTACCAAGTCCTGTTGATGGTAATCCCTAAATCACTCTCAGATCCATCCCCTTTTGATTCCATCCCTCTCTCACGGACTTAGATCCTTAGTGTCTTTCGCCTGGAATATTACAATAGTCTAACTGGTTCCAGCCTTACCCCTTCCCAATTCATGCCATCAGGGTGATTTCTGAAACCCAGTCCTGACCATGTCACTCATGCCCCTTCAACGCTGCCTACTGCCTCATCTCCCACTACTTCCTTTACCTTTGAAATGTATCCTCCAGCCTTACTGAACTTCCGTATTTCCCTTAATAATACAAAAGATACTTCACATCTCTATGCTCAAACTGCTCCCTCCACCTACCATGCCCTTTTCACCCTGTGACCAGATAAAGTCTTACTGATTTTTTAACACCCTGCCCAAGTGAAATCACCCCCTCCATGAAGCCCTCTCAACATTGTGCCCCATTCCCAGCACAGTTAATACCTTCTTCCTTAGTACTACTTTTGTACCTCAGTATTACTTGTGTGTTGCATCTGTTACGAGATTAATTTAAGGTAAATGATGAGCCCTATCATAACTTAAGGGATTATCTTATGCTTGTAGCTCCAGCACCAAGCCCAGCAGCTTATACATGGTAAGTGCTCATCTCATGTTTGGTGAGGTGAACTAAATGACCACCGCTCCACCCCAACCCACCCCCTGCCTCAAGCTCCTACAGTACCTGTTCCCGCTGCATATTTGAGTCTTCTATATACTGTCTTGTGTGTGCATGTGCCTTGTCATGGCCAGTTCCCAAGGTTATAAAGACAGGGACTTATATTTCTGTTTTCCTTTCCATGTCTTACAAATAATTAATGTTCAATAATTATTTGTGGATGGATTCCAATGGGAATTTTTTTTTCATTTGATTTCTGCCTCTAGCAAGTGTTAATCTCCCATCCAGACAAGTCTAAATTTCTCAACCAGCTTTCAGGGTCCTCTGTAAGTACACACTGTCCTAAATTCTATATTATCCTATATTATTTACCTGCTGGACAGCAAGTTTTATGTTCATGAGAGCAGTACTTTATCTGTCTTACTCAAGTCTGTATCTCCAAATGCCTACCAAGTACCTTGCAGTAAGTATGCACTATCTCCTAAATGAATTAATTAAAAATGGTAGATAGTCATTACTTGAATGACTAAAAAGATATGGATAAGCTGCTCAACAAAAGAAATAGCTGCTGATTACTTGGTTTGGTAAATGAGATACTGGTACTCATTCAGGCCTTCAGTACAATTAGGATATCCATTCAGCAGGTTGTACTAACAAACATCTCTAAATCTTAATTTCCCAACATAATGCCAACAGAACACAATACAATACCACCTCTGGGTTTAAAAAAAAAATCTTCAAATAAAAGGTGACCAAATCTTTGGAAACTCCTGGAGTTGTCTGAATACAAATGAAAACAAATGGTTTTAAGGAGAAGAGGAGAAGAACCCTACATAAATTGTGTAGTGCTGAATGTCCTGATCTGAAAGAAAGGGGAACAAAATGGAGAAATCCATATGGCCCAGGCCAGAGGAGGGGTTGCAAATGGTAGGAGGGGGAAAAACGTGGAACAAGGGCAGAAACAGATGAGGGGGCAGAACCATGAAGGACCAACAGAAAAGGCCAGGAAGAAGGAAGAGGAGATGGACCCCAGGATGGGGAGAAGGGGCTACTGCAGTTTGTTTATCCCAGGCAACCCAGAGTTTGGGGAACAAAGAACCTCCAGCTGGAGTGTCAACAAAATCTCATGAAATTCTACCAGTGGATTATTCTGCTACAAAGAGCCCCTTAAAGGACATTCTCTCCCCTGTAGTGATGGTCAGTGTGGAGAGAGCTGCATGCTGAACTGGGAAGAATTATAGTGGGAGGAAAATTGGGTTACTCTTAGAAGGAGGAAAAACCCCTAACTTTTTCCCTTTGGTGATTATGGAAAAAGAGACGATAAGGTGAGAAATCACCCCAGAGCTGGGATAGGATGCAATATACCCCCTTTGCTTCCCACCACACGTTATCTATTCCATTCCAAATTCCCACTCTATGTTATTGGCTTAAAGGTGTTACATCAACCAGTAAATGAAAGAAGGAGGTTATAGCATTTCATTTCTCAACCAAGCTGTCTCCACTCAATTAGTGCCAGTCCAAGACCACTGCTAGTAAAACATCTTGAGGCATGCACACTCACACCGATGGTGAGTTTGTGACCCACATGGCACATATCTGAGGTTAGCATCCTAAACATCACCTGTGAGATGAGCAGAGGTCTTGGCGTAAATAAACGGAATGCAATGTGCCAGCCTCAGATTCTGAATTCACTTCATGTTGTTAAGAGGTAGGAGCAAGAGACTGAACAGAAGGGACAAATGGAGGGAAGAAGGACAGATGATACCAGTGTGCCAAAGACACAGAGTACCAGAAGTTCCAGCTGGCACCTTTTGGGCTTCCACGGTGCCTGGCTAGGAACCAAGAGGGTTTCACAGCCTGGCTCCACCACTTCTGTCCCAATTTCTGTAGCTCATGCTATCAGACAGAACATCCTTGCTTTTCTAGCAAGTGTCAAACCTGACTTCAGTGGCTGAGTATAACTGCCTTACTCTTTCGTACCTAGCTGGCTGGTTTTTTCTAGTTTTTCAGTTTCTCATCCAATTGTTGAAGGTTCTTTGGGTGATCATCTTGTCTACCTACAATAGTCATCTTTGCTTATGAATTAAAAACATCTCTGAAACAATTATCTCTCTCAAATTCACTTCATACATGTAGGTCCCAGCAAATGCAACACAAATATTTTTGGTGCGAGAGGCAATGATGGCGGTTGGGGGAGTGGGCGAGCCTGGTGATTTTGTAAGCACAGCTTGTTGTAGATCTAAATTTCGGATATGAATTTGGGCCTACACAAGGTATGTGGTTTAACAAGGTTTCCAGCGGAAATTGTAACCACATCACATCGTGGCCATAACAAGACTTAATTCTACCCCATTTCCTGCCATGTTTCCAGCTGAAGATAACTGCTCTTGGGAGTTTCATTTTCAGGGTATTGAGTTATTACATTACACCTCCAGTAACCAAATGTTTATGTGCAAACATTATCACACTGCAACAGCACACCCCACAGAGGAACTGGAGTTTCTGTGACGGAAGAAAGTGCTAAGGCAGGAGGGAAACAAATGAGCTGTGGCAGAGGATTCCCTGTTGCCTGTGGGAAAAGCCCCCGCTCCCCTTCAGCAGGGAGAGAACCCCCAGAGTTGGCCTTTTGTTTCTATCCCTGGGGATGATTTTGGGGAGATGGGCTCATCCCTCAGGCTGAGGCCCAGGGAATTCAGTAGAATGACAGGCTGTTGACCCAGGTGGCACTCTTCAAAGTCCATGCTATTTGGACTGTCCGCCAGTGAGAGAACTGTGGGGCTGGTAGGTCCACGTCTGCTCCCTGGCCCCCAAAACAGCTCCTGGGGAAGGGAATCTCTGGGAATCCAAATGCTATGCTGACTCCAGGCCTACCCTAATCCTAAACCACCAGAGGCTCTAGGCCGAGATCAAGATAAAACAGCCTGGCCGTCCTGCTGGATTTCAGGGAACGCGTGTCGGGAAAACAGGTCTTGGCTTTGAATACACACCCCCGTCCTGCCCTCAGCTTTCTCTTACCTCCTTTTCTCCTTCCCTGTGTGCCACCCACCTCCAGGGCTGACACTCCTGGAACGTGAGTGAGTTTCAAGGTGGGATTTGAACCCTGAGATACCAGCATCTCAAAAGCAACTCGTTTCACTTGAAAGGGGGCTCACTAGTGCCTCCCTCCTCCTTTGACCCGAAAGCCCTCTCTCGGCCTGGGCCTCCCTACTTCCACTTGCCTGTCCTGTGTTCTGACAGTGCTTGGCCTTCCGCCCTGTGGGAAGCCTAGGCACATTTCTTGAACTTCCTGATATTAACCCAAACTTCAGGCCTGCCTCAACTTGGCTAAGGACAGTTTTCTCTCACCTGCCTAAGGCACAGGTTCTCTATGCAAGCATCCTGGCTTTCTTATGCTTTCCCCTCCTTGGTTTTAAGCCATTCTAGAATGTTCCTTCTCCCGGGCTTGAGCTTTGCATCAATTCGTTTTTCTTGGCCCTCTATCCTTATCTCATGTCAAACTGCCCCCTCACCTACTCCAGCCACCCCAACCCTCAGCCTCACTGAGGGAAGTCGCTCTTAAATTCTCATATCTAGGTCCCAAACCATAGAGCCAGCCTGATCCCATTTCCTCAGAACAATTGTGAAGCTAGCATCTGTCCCAGAGAAGGTGATACAGGCTGAGAGAAAAAGCAGATCTGAAATCAGAGTTGGCTTTGGCCTGGCTTCAGATTTTTAAAAACTCTATGGTTGTAAATGCAAGAGAGGATGGGAAAGGAGTTCCTGAGACTCTCTACCCCAGCCCAGTTGCTCAGGTTACTCTTTGAGCTACTTCAGGACCCACCGTTTTTCAGGACCCATCATTTCAGAGCCATTTTACTTGGCAGTCCTTAGTTGATGACAGTTTGCTTTGCTAGAAAGTGCCGACTCAAGAGCACATATGCTCAGCTGACCTGTAACTGAGCTCTCAGCCCTCTTCTTGGTGGCGGCATGGATGTGGCCACTAGCTCCCAAGCTGTCACAAAATCCTTGGACCCTGATCAACCTGGGGACACCATAGGAAGAAAAATGGCAAAGAGCTGCATGTGGTTGCTTTGCAGACCTAATTCTCCAGGAACCCTGAACTGCCCTCACAATTAGGGTCACCAGGGCACTTTCCCAGGGGAATGCAAAGGGCAGTCTTGACTTTTACCTAAGAGCAAGGACTCTGGAGGCAGACTAATTGGATTCAAATTTATTTCTACCACCTTGGCTGTGCAACTTAGGGCAAATGACTACTTCTGAGCCTCATTTTCCTCAGCTGGCAAGTGGGATAATAATAGTATCTACTTTACAGGGCCGCTATGAAAAATAAATAAGGCAATGCATGTTGAGGTGGTTTAGAGCTGTATGTACCCCAGAAAAACATGTTCTTAAACTGAATCCATTCCTGAGGTTATGAACCCAAGGAATTAGGACCTTTTGATGAGGTTACTTCAGTTAAGGTATGGCCCAACCCAATCAAGATGGGTCTTAATCCCATGACTTGAGTTCTTCATAAGCAGAATGAGATTCAGATAGGGAGAGAAAGCCACAGAGGGAGCAGCCAGAAGCTGAACATAATGGAATCTGGAAGAGAAAGAGACCAGGAGATGCCACCCTGTGCCATGTGCCTTGTCATGTGACAAGCTAAGGACTAAATTTCACCAGCAGCCAACCCCAGAATGCCAGCCTTCGGGAAGAAAGCATTACCCTGATGACCCCTTGATGTGGATTTTCTCTCTCTCTCTTTTTTTTAATACATTTTTCTTCCACTCCCCCACCCCCACCCTTCTGTTTTTGCTGTCTGTGTCCATTCACTGTGTGATCTGTATCTATTTCTCTTTTTGTCTTCTTGTCTCGTTTTTCTCCTCTAGGATTCACAGGGATTCGATCATCCAGACTTCCAATGCGGAGAGAGTTCCCTGTCACTTGTACCACCTCAGTTCCTGGTCTCTGCTGCGCTTCACCTTGACTCTCCCCTTGATCTCTCTTTTTGTTGCATCATCATCTTGCTGCATGACTCACTTACACTGGCACTGGCTCACCAGGTGGGCTCTCGGCTTGCTGCACAGGCACTCGGCTCACCATGTGGGCACTGGTTCGCTGTGTGGGCACTGGCTTACCAGTGTCAGGCTTATGAGTCAGGTACTCGGCTCACCATGTGGGCACTTGGCTCACTGCGTGGGCACTCAGCTCACTGCGTGGGCACTCAGCTCGCCGCATGGGCACCCACATGGGCACTCAGATTGCCGCAGAGGTACTCGGCTCACCCTGTGGGCCTTTAGCTCGCTGCGCAGGCACCTGGCTCACCGTGCAGGCACTCAGCTCACCACGTGGGCACTGGCTTGCCGCATAGGCATACTTTCTCTTCTTTTTTACCAGGGGGCCCCAGGGATCGAAGCCCGATCCTCGCATATGGTAGGCAGAGGCCTTATCACTTGAGCCACATCTGCTTCCCTGGAATTTCTCTTAACCTCAAAACTGTGAGCTAATAAATTCCCATTGTTTAAGCAACCCCATTGCATGGTATTTGCTTGAGCAGTCCAGGAAACTAAAACACAGGCAATTGCTTAGACTAGTGCCTGACACAAATGAAGAGCTCAATATATGATGATGACAAGGACGATGATGATGATGGCTACAGAGGCAGGGATGAAGAGAGTCCCTACCTGCTTAAAGCACACCCCCACATTGGTGCCACACATGATAACAGTACCTACTGGTAGTTCATTTGCCATGGCCATTATCGCATTTAATCCTTACAAAAATCCACTTTGCACATGTGCAAACGGGCTCAGCAAGCAATTGCCCACAGTCACTACTGCTTCTGCTAAGTGGTATAGCCAGGAATTGAATCCAGATCTGTAACCCCAAAACCAATGCTCTCAGCCCCTGCCACTAAATCGCATCCACGTTTTCAAGGGGAAGCAAAAATACAGTTTACTGGCACCTACTTTATGTTTGTCCTGCAATAGCCATCTGGACGAGAATACTTATCTGTGTATTTTACTTAAAGGAAAAGGCCACTTTCTCATTGGGGTAAATAACAATGAGAACTTTCTTCCTCTGTGTTTGCTTCCCTCTCCCACGTGGTGAGGATCTGGGTTTTCTCCGAGATGCAAAGGACCTCTTCCTCACTGTTTGGAATGACCCTCACATTTCTTATTCAAGACCTACAGAACCACCACAGCCCCAGGATGATGCCTTCAACGGCAGTATCAGCAAACACCTACATTCTTGCTAACAGAAAACAAATGGCTGTTTATTAAGTGTCCCCAGAGAGGAATCTGCCAAAAATATTTCATAAAGCCCAAATGTCTTCTGAAATGTAAACTGGCCTGCTCCACCTTTCCTAGGAGATAATTATTCAGCCAATGAGCACATTCCATCTTATGGTCACTCGAGGCCACTAAAAGCTAGAAACCCACCCGGCCTCTCACGGTAACCCACACACAATTTTCCCGTGTGGAGGCAAAGCAATTGCCCTTCACAGTGACACAGTGGTTTGGGGTCTGGGGGTTGTCCTGTGACGGACAGAAGGAAGCTGCCTTGAGAGCCCCTTCTCCCTTCCGGTGGGGTCAGCGCTTACCTGTGCGGTGAAGAAGGCTGGGGTGAGGGATCCCGACGGCAGGGCTGGGCTGTTGAGGGCGATGGAGCCGATATCGGTGCCCGAGAGCACCAGTGGGGGCGCGGAGATTTCCAAGCCTTTGGGTTTTTTGGCCTTTGGGGGTAGAGACGGAGACTTGGTCTTGGAGCCTGATGACAGGTTCAGCGGCTCCAGGGAATCTGAGTCCTGGCAGCCGGCCTCCAGGAAGAGGCTTCTGTGTTCAGAGGGCAGTGGCGAGTTGGGGGACAGGGAAGGGGACCGAGAGGAGGAGGGCGAAGCGGACGAGATGCTGGCAGCGTTGGGCAACATTAAGGAGGAGATCTTGGCGGAGACGGAGGAGGCCAGGAAGGCAGATGCCGCCGCGGCCTCGGACGTGGACGGCAGGGACACCACGGGCCTGGTGACGTGCTTGTCGGTTTTGTTGGTCACGAACCGGATGACGGTCGTGACCTCTTCCACGGGAGGGCTGCCCTCGGGCTGCTCGTCCAGCTTCTCCGTCTTAATCGCCTTGAAAGCGTCGGGTGGGTTCTGCAGGGAGTTGATGGTGAAGGACGAGTAGAGGCCCGAGTGGATGTACTCGTTGCGGCTGGTGCTTTTGAGAGCGGACAGGCCGTGTCTGTGCGCCTCGCGGCCCTCGGGGGGCGCCTTACAGTCACTGTCCTGCAGCAAAAGGCTCTCCCGGCTGATCTCCACCGCGTGAGGATCCATTTTCAGGATCTCTGGGAAAGAGACAAACTTGTACACAAACTTCTGCCCAATCACCTTCTTGATGATGTTCTGCGAACACAAAAGTAGACGGTTTTCAAATATTAATGCACCGGAGAAACTGAGAGCGTCATCCTAAAGGCGGGCTCTGCCAGCAGAAGCTCCAGAGGCTTCCTGATTGACACCTCTTTGCTAACACCCAGTGGAAAGAGGGATAAAGGTAGAGACCAAAAAACTGGATGTGTGTTCCGGTTCTGCCAAGGAGCAGCAGCGCGCTCTCCGGCAACCTGTCATTTTCAGTGCCCACATCTGTAAAGTGAGGATTATTAAAGTAACAGAATTAACAGCTGCTATTACTATGTATTATTCATACATTATCCCATAGAATCTCTATATCAATCCCAAGAGGAAGGTCCTATTATTCCCATTTTAATTAGGAAAAATAAGCTTAGGGCACTTAAATAACCCAGACAGCCTTACCGCGTGGTAGTAAGTGGTAGAGGCAGCATTTCCTTAACCATAATACGGTATTGTTTTACCTACCTCTGGGAGTTGTGAGAATTCAATGAAATAATACTGTGAAAGCATTCTGTGAGCTGGAAATCATTACAGAAATGTAAGTCATTATCACCAAACACCACAAACGTTTCTTAAATCATGTTGCCATTTCTTTCCCTTTTTAACTTTCCGCCAAGAAAGCCACCGGAGGGGGGAAAAAATGCCTACTTGGATATTTACAGCATGAATGCAGTACTTTAAGTTGGTAGTATCTCTTTCTGGCTCTTTGGTTTATGGTTCTCCTCCTCAAACATTCAGATGTGAATGGAAAACAAGAATTATTGCTAATGTTTTCGCACCCCTTGGAAAGAAGAGGCTTTACCTTAAAGGCTCTCCTGCTCTTGTGTTAAATTGACACATTAGCAAATATCTAGCAAATGCTTGCTGGGCTCGCCCTGTGTTTCACTGAGACAGAGATGGTCTCCCTCAAACACAATCCTGCAGGAAAGGTCTCAGAACGTTTCCTTATAACCTATTCCTCCTTAAAGCTTGGGGGTAAAAAAAAAAAAATCAATTCAGGGAAAAGAGCTTTAGAAAGAGCATTTTGGAGCACCTCTTCTGTGCCCGGTGTTCCAAGGAAGCCATCTCAGAATCCTCAGCTAGCCTCTTGTGGGGTGGGTGGCAGCATCCTTGGGACATGAACCAGTTTCTGAGACAGGGAGTAATCTGCCCAAGAACCACCAAGACGTCATCTCTTCCAAAGCCTAAGCCTTTTCACGTGTCCACCCAAATCTGGGGGGAGAGAATCAAAGAACCCCCAAGTAGAGAAAACATTTACTCAAAATTTGACGTTCCTTTTTGTGATCATAGTTTGGGGCTCATACATATATTATGCTCTTGCCTGCCCTCCTGATTGATTACAGCCTTTCTGATTTGCTTCCCCCCATGCCCCCAAATGAATCATCGACCCCTAGAAGTGACTGTATTAATATCTAGCCATTGGAAGGGACACGCTGACCACGTCACTGAGATTGTCAAGGAGGAATTCCTCGGGGCAGGCATCTAAGGTCTGGACACACAAAGTTCCCATTCAGCACGAGACTCCCAGGGAATCCCTGGTCAGTGCCGGAACACAGGAGGCTCACCCCGCCTCAGGACTGGGGGTACACGGGAGGCTCGCCCGGCCGCAGGACTGGGGGCACACGGGAGGCTCGCCCCGCCGCGGGACCGGGGGCACACGGGAGGCTCGACCCGCTGCAGGAATGGGGGCTCAGGGCCCAGAAGTTTCAGAGCTGAGCGGTTCCCCTGCCCAGCTGCCCAGGAGCACTGGTCTGCAGGTTAACTGAAGCCCCCTCCCTCCATCTGACCTCATTCTCGCATCCGGGCCGGCAAAACTGAAAACCACTTCCAAAGTTGCAGAGAAATTTGTGAAATTTCAAAGCTCCACTGGGAAATAGAGGCTGGCAGTTGAAAAGTTAAACAGAGAATTACCATGTGGCCTGGCAATCTCCCACTCCTAGAAATATACCCCAAAAGAACTGAAAGCAGGGACTCAGGCACTGGTACACCAATATTCAGGGCAGCATTATTCAATAGCCCAAGGGCGGAAACAACCCAAGTGTCTATGGACAGATGAATGGATAAAGAAAAGGTTCTGTTTATTCCACTGCACAGGCTGGACACTTGTCAGCCATAGAAAGGAATGAGGTTCTGATACCTGCTACGATGTGGATGAACCATGAACACAAATGCTAAATGAAAGAAGCCAGGCGCAAAAGGACAAATAGTATATGACTCCCTCATAGGAAATATCAAGAATAAATAAATCCATAGAGACAGAAAGTAGATAAAGGTTACCAAGGGCTGCTGAAAGGGTCAAGAGTTTCTGTTTGGGGAGATGGCCAAGTTTGGGTAATGGAAAGTGGTGATGATAGCACAGCATTGTCTATGTAATTATACCAGTGAATTGTACACTTTAAAATGGTTAAGGTGGCAAATTTTATGAGATATTTTATGGTATATATTAACCACAATTGAAAAAAAAAAAAAGTGCCATCTGGCCCTTCCTGGCAGAGCCTCTGCTGGTAAGCATCAGGCCTGGGGAGAGCATGCTTGGAAAACTGAACTCCCAGCAGGAAAAAATTAAAGTTGTTGCTGAACCCACCTGACTCACGGAGTCCCTATAAAAAAGAAAGCTGCTCGCCTGGTGTGTTAATGCTGCCTCTTCTAAAATTTTCAGGTGTTTTTGCTTTTAGCTCATAATATTTTCTCCCTAGGGGAAAACTTAATTTTATCCTCAGTCAGTTTGGGAAAGCTCATCTAAATGGAGTGAGTTTTTAGAACCTAAGTATTCCACAGAAGAGAAAAAAAGGAACCTGTATGATCAGAATCATTTCTTCTAGTAAGTTTTCAAAAACCCAACTGTGACAACAACAACAAAACAACTTTTAGTTTTGTTCTTGCTATTTAGAGTATGTTTGAGCAGGGGTTACCCTCATGAGTAAACCAAGAAGGAATCTGGGATTCTTCAAACAATGGTGGGGGACTGAAAGGCAATCTCAGATAAGAGTGCTGGGCCTTCATGTGTGTCCTGAGTGATATGGCAGGGACAGATGCAGGACATTCTATATCCTGCCATAACCCACTGAATGGACTGGGGAAGAGTGTAAACTACAATGCAAACTATAATCCATGCTGTGTAGCAGTGCTCCAAGATGTACTCATCCAATGTAATGAATGTGCCACACTGATGAAAAAGGTTATTGATGTGGGAGTAGTGAGGTGGGGATCGGGAGTCAAATATATGAAAACCTTTCATAGTTCTTAATGTAACATTTTGTGTGATCTGTGTATCTTTTAAAAAAAAAAGAGAGAGAACATGAGGAATAACCTACCCATCATCAGCTGATGAACGAGTAAATAAAATGTGGCATATCCATACAATGGAACATTATTTGGCAATAAAAAGAAATTAAGCACTGATCTATACTGCTATAAAAATGAACCCTGAGTGCATGGTAATGTTTGGATATACTCATAGTGGCAACAATTAAAAACCACAGTAGGGGGGGTACTGGGTTCCTGGTCAGTGGTGCTCTGTCGTGGTCCCTAGGGGAGCAGCGACAGTCTCCCAGGTACAGTGGTGGGGACCGGGAGGGAGTGAGGGTTCAACAGTGAGCCCCAGATGCTAATGACTATGCTTGTGAGCTGATAAACCCAAAATAAGAACAAGGCCTAGAGCAACTTTGTGCCTGGGAATTTCCTTCTGTCAGCCTTCATGTTACTCAAATGTGGCCAGTCTCGAAGCCAAACTCAGCATGTAAATGCAATGCCTTCCCCCCAGCGCGGGACATGACACCCGGGGATGAGCCTCCCTGGCAACGAGGGACCACTATCAACTACCAACTGATGATGCAACTGGAAAATGACCTTATACGGAAGGTTCAATGCGGATCAGCAGAATATCCATGTCTACATAAAATACCATGACTTTAAAATGCTGTTTGACCTAAAGTAAGGGGGAAATGGAAAGGAGAAATGAGTTTATATGGCTACGAGTTTCTAAAAAAGAGTCTGGAGGCTGGCAGAAGGTTTGCCCTCATGCACAACTGAGCAGAGTCAGAGAGACAGATAAAGCAGATACAACCCCCAGATATTGGTTCCTTTGAGGGCTAAAGAGACCCATGGGAGTTATGGTCATGGCCGATGGGGTTAACTACCAGGGCAGATGGCCCCTCTTTGGAAATGGTGTTTATGTGTGATGAATCTGGACTCAGATGGGATCTCCCTTCATAAGACTTTCATGCTAATGTGCTGGAGGTGCAGTTAATGTTGGGGTTTAAGATATATTTAGGGGATTTGAATCTCTGGACTGACAATGTGATAGCCAGATCCTGAGCCTCAACAGACTCCAGCACCTACAATCTGATTTATTGGACTTACCACACTCAGCTAAGATGGAGTTGAAGAAGGACAACCACCACACCATGGAGCCTAGAGTGATTACAACTGAAAATGGGAGGACTGCATCCAGCATCCAGGTGGAATCTGAGCCTCCTCTTGACATAGAGGTGCAATGGACACAACCAATCCAATGTCCACATAGAAGAGGTGGCATTGGATTGGGAAAAGTGGACATAATGGACAAAGGGTATGGGGAAAGGCAGGAAGAGATGAGAGGTGGAGGCGTCTTCGGGACATGGAGCTGCCCTGGATGGTGCTTCAGAGGTAATCACCGGACATTGTAAATCCTCACAGGGCCCACTTGATGGAATAGAGGAGAGTATGGGCCATGATGTGAACCAATGTATATGAGGTGCAGAGGTGCCCAAAGATGTACTTACCAAATCCAATGGATGTGTCATGATGATGGGAACGAGTGTTGTTGGGGGGGGGGGGGGGGGGTTGAATGGGACCTCACATATATATTTTTAATGTAATATTATTACAAAGTCAATAAAAAATAAAAAAATTTAAAAAAAAAAAAAAAAAATGAACCCTGAAAGCATTATGCTAAAACAAAGAAGACGAATACAAAATATCACTTATTGTCTGGTTCCACTTATATAAACGTCCAGAATAGGGATAGCCATAGACACAGAAAGTAGATTTGTGATTTCCTAGGGCTGGGAGTGGGGTAGGTTTCTTTTTTGGGAGGGACGATAATGTTCTAAAATTAACTTTGTGATGATGGATGCACAACTCTGTGCATATGCTCAAAGCCATAAAATTACACACTTTCAATGGCTAAAGTGTATGGTATGCAAATGATATCGCAATAAAGCTGTTGGGAAAAAGCACGTGAGAAATCCTAAGTATTTTACACGTTTAAATGGAAGGTTGTGAGAACTTTTACAGTTGGATGGTGACTGCCATAACATGCTAAACCCTACTCTGCATACAAAAGTGGTGCCCACAGGATGGGCACTGAACTCAGCCAGAGCAAGCAGTCACCTTGAGTAGCTGCTGCCACTGCAGGCAGAGTCGCTGGACACTTTTTAAAGGAAACATGACACAGCACAGTGACTGGGATGGAGACAATTTAATGAGCTCACCAAAAGGAGGAGGCACTGTCGTGGAGACAGTGGCCACGGAACTGCTGAGGGCAGGGAGAGGGAAGAGGAGGTGTGATATTGGGGCATTTTCGGGACTTGGAGTTGTCCTCAATGATATTGCAGGGACAGATGCAGGACATTATACATCCTGCCATAACCCATTGAATGGACTGGGAGAGAGTGTAAACTACAATGTAAACTATAATTCATGCGGTGTAGCAGTGCTGCAAAATGTACTCATCAAATGGAATGAATGTACCACACTAATGAAAGAAGTTGTCAATGTGGAAGGAGTGTGAGGGGCGTGGGAGTGGGGTATATGGGAACCTCTTAAATTTTTTAATGTAATATTTTGTGTGATCTATGCATCTTTTTTTAAAAAAGAAGATAATGAAAAAAAAAAGGAGAAGGCAGCAGTCTTGGGAAAGACGGATTAGATCCAGCTACCAAGGCAATTCGAAATGTCTGCAAGGGCTAAAGGCTTCCAGTGGAACTGGGTGGTAAGAGGGTAGGGCCTGGTAGATGAAGGTCAAGGCAATGCAGCCCAGGTTTTGGAAGGGCCTCCCCCTTCCAGGATACCATGCCTGGAGAATTAGGAACGCAGTCGAGCTGAAAGCCCCTTCTTGCTGAGCTTCCAGGACAGACCCTGGGAGCACAGTGACGGCACAGGCATTTTAGGACTTTTCTGTGGTCTCTGAAGAGAAGTTTCCTTCCAAGAATTTGCCCCTGTGAGGGGTGTGCAGGGAAGACTCAGTGTGAGGGAATAATAATTGGTAGGATTTGCTGAGCACATATTATGCGTCATGCTCTGTACTAGGAACTTGATAACCATCAGCTCCTGATGATCATCCCCATTTAAGGGAGTTGAAGGCATGCTGGTCACAAGCTGGTCTGCCTCCCGAGCTCCTGGCCACGATGGGGGGTGGGTGAGGACTTGGGCCACCTCACACAGCCCTGTACACAAGAGTGCTTGGGGAGGGGCTCTTATTATGAACGGTGACGAGGCCATTTGGCAAAGTCTAGTTTTCACCCCTTCAATCTCCAGCTCATGAGCATTTGTTGCTTCCAGTTACCGGGCAGCCTGACAAATGCTTGTGTGTCTGGCTGAGCTAAGTGATTTTCCAGAGAGGTTTGAGAGAGACAGATGCACCCTTGATACGCTCTGCTTGCCTTGCCATACCCTGGACCAGCTTCTTTGCAATTTGCCATTAAATGTGTTTTTTCAAAAAGGGGTGCACACCTATGTTCACAGCAGCATTATTCACAATTGCCAAAAGTCGGGAACAACCCAGGTGTCCATCAACTGATGAACGGATAAACTGTGGTGTATTCACATGATGGAATTATGTAGCAGTTTGGTATTATTTACAATTTCCAAAAACAGATACTGGATTATGTTTGTAAACTGGTCTGTTCCTCTGGGCATATTAGATTGTATTGGATTCAGAAGTTTCACTTTCACTTGATTAAACTATGATTAAGGCTTTGATTGGGCCACGTCAATAGGGTGCCCTCGGTGGGTGGGGACTCACAGAGAAAACGACACGGCAGAGGAGTTAGTGGGAGTTTTGGATGCTGGAGCCCAAGGAAGTAAACACACAGGAGAAGAACACAGAGGAAGAGAGAAGGCTCCATAGACACGGCAGAGGCCCCGGGAAGAGAGAGCCTGATAGTCTACAGCTGACCTTGTGGAGAGAACAGAGCAGCTAAGCCCAGAGAGGAATGAGCCCTGGGAGAGAGACTAGACTTACCCCAGCCTACAGCTGACATTGGAAGAAGCTGGGACCATGGAGTCTTTAGAGGAAGAGGAAGCCTGAATCCCTGCAGATGTCGGCAGCCATCTTGCTCCAACACGTGGCAACAGACTTAGGTGAGGAAGTAACTTATGCTTTATGGCCTGATAACTGTCAGCTTCTACCCCAAATAAATACCCTTTATAAAAGCCAACAGATTTCTAGTACTTTGCATCAGCACCCCTTTAGCTGACTAATACAGAATACTATGCAGCTGTAAGAAGAAATGAAGTTGTAAAGCATATGACATGGATGAACCTGGAGGACATTATGTTGAGCGAAGCAAGCCAGACACAAAATGACAAAATACCGTATGATTGTGTTACTATGAACCAAATGTATTGTGCAACAAATTTTATGATTCAAAAAAAATTTTGTATGTATCCAGTACATTTAATTGAGAAATGTATGTTTTTATTCAACTGTATTTTCATTTTTCAATTATTGTTTATATTTTCAATTATTAAATATACAAAATAACATTTTTGTATATCAAACATCACCTGGCAATCTGTGTGAGGCCACAGGGCGCAAGGATGGGAGAGACTTCTGGGGGCAGGAAGCAACATCCATCTAAATATATCCCAGGTGGCAGTTCTAGGCGAAAGTGGAAGGTCAGGTATCAAAATTAATCCCACTATCACCACAATGAAGTCGGTACCTTCAGAACACAGGAGCCTAAAGGGCAAGCAGCCTTTTTGGAGATGACAACATGCAGACTTGTATACAGAAGCCCTTCCCAACCCATCAGCCACTGCTGCCCACCAAGTGACCCCAGGACAGTATCCCTCAGTTCTTTCACCTAACGGGACAGAAAACGCCAAGAGAGCAGGTGGTACTTCCATTTCCCTCGGTGCTCTATGCTGCCCCCACAGGTTACAGACTTAATAAAGGTGTGTCCATGAGTGTGACTGCTTGAAGTTCTTTTATGTATCCCCAAAAAAGAAAGATTATGTTTTTGAACCAATCCATTCCTGTGGGTGTGAGACACTTTCGGTGGACCACAGCAGTAAGGTGTGACTCAGATAGAGACTCCACCCTCTGTCTGGGTATGATGTAACCAGAGACACAGAGAACCACTCAGGAAAAGGAAACTGCCATATCTGATCCTGCGATGTGAGAGCAAGGACCATAGGGAAGCACAGAAACCCCAAGAGGCTGAGAGAGGCCGGGAGTCTGGAACCAACAGAACACAGAGGACAGAAAGGCGCCCCTGAGGGGCTGAGCCCAGGGAACAGCCCACGGCTGAGGAGCCAAGCCCTGTGCCTGGCTGCCCACAGCTGAGCTCCAGAAGCTCCAGGTAGATGCCAGAGGGGAAGGCAGAGTCCTCACAGGGATCGGCGGCCATCTTGATTTACCACATGGCAGCTGACTTTGGTAAGAAAGCATCTCAGATGGTGCCTTGATTCGGATGGAGCCTCGAAACTGTAAGCTTTTACCCCAAATAAATCCCCTTTATGAAAGCCAACCCACTTCCGATACTTTCTATTAACAGACTTTGGCAAACTAAAACAGTGGATATATTTAAATATGTACACACAGTCAACTTTACCAGCTCCTCCCTTGGAAGAGGAAGTAGTAGAACCCGTGTGCGAGAAATTCCAAATAGTGGATAAATTAGAAATATTTCTTTTAAGTACTGTGGTCTTTTACAAAAAGATAATTATATACAGTGCAGTGCTGGGTAAAGAGATGCTTATTGAATTGAATTTGCCTTCTTAAATTCTGATTTTTTTAAAGAATATTATTAATAAAATAAATGAACTAATTATTTGTTGAATGAAAGACTCTAACTGTAGGGAAGACTACCTAGGCATGAAGCCAGGGGCTTACCCTCAGTGAAGGAGGCAGATCCTCTGTGGCCAACCCCCAGGCTGGTCCTTCCCCAGTGTATGCATCCCATACATAAAACTTGTATGTGCTTTTGTGTTGGCAATTTTAAACTGAAAGCTCCAGTGAGGGTTTAATAATTTCAATTACCCATCAGTTATTTGCTCAGCAAGTATTTGCTGCATATGGCTACTCTGGTCCATCACCTGATTTTGATCTAACTCATTGTGCAGCTTTCATATGTTTGGACTTGTTATCAGATCTCCCATTTTTCACCATTCCTTCCCTCCCCATCCCAGCTCTGGGAAGAGCCAGACCTGTGATGGGTTTCCCAGTTATGGCTCTGGCCCCCTTGGTTCTCCACTATTAGGGGGCTCCCTAGAGCTCCAGGACCCCTGCTCTCTGATTTTACAACTTCCCTTCCTGTTCTCAAAACCGAGAGATGTCAACAGCTCACCCAAAAAGAAGGAAACGTTGTGTGGAAGATGCTTCCTAACAGATAGCCCAGGCTTTTTCTTCCCCTGGCCACAGAGGTGGGCAAGGAAGACAAAGTAGAGAGTATTTTGTCAATAAATAACCACTTCGTCCTAGCAGAAAGGCTACCACCAGGGTTTAAAGTTGGGGTTCGGAGTCACTGCCTGAGTTCAAATGCCAGCCCCATCCCTCTACTAGCCAGGTACCTCAGTATCCTCATCTATAAAATGGGAACAAACCTACAACAACTGCCCACTTCATGAAATCCATATAAAGATTACAGCAGAAGGCCCAACACATCCACACATGATAATACATGCTGGCTATTAAAATGATCATCATTATTTGTACAACCCATTAAGTAAAAACAACAGAAAACAACAACAACAAAAAAAACTACGCTCTGTCAACCCCAACGACAAAGTCACAAATTCAACCTTTTAAAAGGATCTGCAAGGTTTTGGGTAACATGTTCAGCTGTACAGCAGACAGAATTACATCTGGTTTATGTATCTCAACTGCGCAGGGGAAACACGATGTTTTATTTAGTCAATTCAGATAAGAAATAGATGCAAAGCTCACGTCTACTGTGAAGAAAACCCCATACAATCTAATTAGCGCAGGGGCGGGCAGGGAGCGGCAGATGTGAACCATCGTGCACTCCCCGCCTTCTGCTTCGATTGCCATGGCAGCCTGAACAGGGACGCCAGGCCCTCCGAGGTGGGGGAGACGCTAACCAGACACCCGCGGATCTCCACAGTTCTCAGGCGCCGCTCAGATGCCGCTCAGAGCAGGAAACACACAGCCCGGCCGGGGAGGGTGCAGCCCCGCTGCACAGCGCCTGCTCTGCCCAGGGCTCCTGCCAGCTCTGAGGGTCTGTCACCAAGACGCCTGGGGCAGGGGAGCCAGGAGCTATAGCTCAGGTCCTAAGCTGACACCCTGGACGGGAGACTTACCCTGGCATCTTCATATCATCATCGCTGATAGCCTAAGTGGAAGGGATGTGTGGGGAGGCAGGGCAGAGGGAAGGAGCAAGAACCCTGGCTACCCCCTGCTCTCCCTGTTTTAAAGAGGAAGAAGGGAAGTGGATGTGGCCCAATGGATAGAGCGCCCGCCTACCACATGGGAGGTCCGGGGTTCAAACCCCAGGCCTCATGACCCATGTGGTGAGCTGGCCCATGCGCAGTGCTGATGCGCACAAGGAGTGCTATGCCATGCAGGGGTGTCCCCCTCAGAGGGGTGCCCCACACGCAAGGAGTGCGCCCCATCAGGAGAGCCACCCCATGCGAGAAAAGTGCAGCCTGTCCAGGAGTAGTGCCGCACACACGGAGAGCTGCAGCAAGATGGTGCAACAAAAAGAGACACAGATTCCTGGTGCCGCTGACAAGAATACAAGCGAACACAGAACACACAGCGCATGGACAGAGGGAGCAGACAACTCGGGGTGGCGGGGAGAAGGGGAGAGAAATAAATAAATAATAAATAAATAAAGAGGAAGAAGTTGAGGCTGTTGGTTGGACAGTGAGGGTCTTCCCAAGTTTTGACCATAGAGGGGTGGGTAAAACATTGAGAGAGTCAAACAATCCTCCCATGTCTTTAAAGATATATTAGGTGAAAAGAAGAGTAGCATGCGTGAAAAGATTCCATTCTTTTAACACAACAATTATATATTTAAATAAAAGGAGAAAGAAGAAACAATTCTGAAAGATGTATTAATATAATAAAACTTAGTGGTAGAATTACCAGTGATTTTGGATTTTTTGCTTATCTGTACTTTCAAATTTAACTATATGCATCTACTAAATGTATTAAGCCTGTTTTTTTTTTTTAAGAGAAATAAGTTTTAAAAGTTTACCCCAAGCGTAGCCCAAGATCACACAGGTGGAGCTGAGGTTTGAACCCAATCTGTTTAAAGTCCAAGCCGAGGCCTTGTCTGTTCTACACCACACCCTCTCCCAGAAAAGCAGCTGCAGGCGGCCCAGAGGCTGCTCCTAAAATTAATCCATCGGGACCAAGGGGCTCTGCATTCCAGAATGATTGGGGGGTTAAGCGCAGAGTGCCTGGGAAATCCAGCTTCACTTCTGTGGAAGCACGGTCCTCGCTAGATCCTTGTGAGGAAGACACCCCCTTTCCCTCAGGTTCTCCTTTAACTAGAAATAGAACTGCCTCTGCCCCCACAGGGTAGAGGGGCCGAATGCCCTGGCAGGAGGCTCCGGGTAACGCGGTGTTGGCAAAGCCCGCCTCTAGGTCACGATGCCTCCAAGAGACGAGGGTGACGGGAAGACAGCAGGAAGCTGGGAGCCGGGAGCCACGAGCCACGAGCCACAGGCCACGGGCCACGAGCCACGGCCTGGTCAGGCCCCTCGGAGCAGCGAGGGCCGGGTGCTAGAGTGGGCGGAGCTCCGGCGTGGGCAGGCCTAGGTTCCGATCCCAGCCTCCCTACTCACTGTGACCTTAGGAAAGTGACTCGACTTCTCCAGGCCTCAGCTTGAGAATAAAAAGTCCTCACAGGGCTGTTTTTTCCTAAAGGATCTATGTGTAGACCCATTCATGGGGCTCCTCAAACATGCCCTCTCACGCAGAGGTATTTGGCTTGACAAGCGATGATCTAATTGTATCGAAGGCTCATTACATCCCACTGTCTTTTCATTGTATTCTGCCTTCAGAGTCACAGAAATCCCTTACAGGGGTACCTCCCTTTCCCACTTTCCGGAGGGCTTTCGCCTTGTCTCGTGGAAGCCGCACAACACTGTGAGGCAGGGAGGGCCCCGACCCCCATTTGGTACACAAGCTCCCTGGGCCCCGAGTGCTGCGTTCACGCAGCTGGTAAAGCAGCAGAGGCCAGTCCCCAGGCCACCGGCTTCCGGACAACACCCTCTCTTCAGCGCCTTGTTTTGGGTTCCCTTCCCGACCACGGCCTGACTCACTCTTTCCTGACACAAAACCTGAACTGTCCTCTCTCCAAAGTCAGAACAAGTCATCACTGTAAGAGTCATGCTCAAAAATGTTAAAATAGGTGGATGTGGGTATCTGGTGGGGGAGTTTGCAACTGTCCTGTAAGTTGGAAAGTATTTCAAAATAAAACATTTTTTAAAAAGTCAAAACCCTTCCCTTCAATACAGACGTTCTTCCAACAACTATTTAAGAGACACTTTCCTATGGAAGGCTCCGTGCTTGGCTATGAGGAACAGAAAGAGAAGCGCATTGGCCTTTGTCCTTGAGGCGTCCTTGCTCGGATGGTCAGTGGCAGACCCCGGCCCACGCTCTGCCATCTGAGCTGGAGGGGGCGCTGCGCAGTTGGCTGGCCGTGCTGCGTCTGCGGCAAAATGGTTTGGGGCAGCTTCACCTCACACCTGCCACCCTAAGGAAGCAGTTAGGGAAGGGCCTGTGATGGTTCATTTTAATGTTGTTGTTATTGTTTTTTAAAGATTTATTTCTTTCTTTCTCTTCCCTCTCCCCTCCCCGCCCCAGTTGTCTGTTCTCTGTGTCTATTTGCTACGTCGTCTTCTTTTGTCTGCTTCTGTAGTTGTCAGCAGCACAGGAATCTGTGTTTCTTTTTGTTGCATCATCTTGCTATGTCAGCTCTCCGTGTGTGTGGAACCATTCCTGGGCAGGCTGCACTTTCTTTCACACTGGGCGGCTCTCCTTACGGGGCACACTCCTTGTGCGTGGGGCTCCCCTACGCGGGGGACACCCCTGCATGGCGCGGCACTCCTTGCGCGCATGGGCCAGCTCCACATGGGTCAAGGAGGCCCAGGATTTGAACCACGGACCTCCCATGTGGTAGACGGACGCCTTAACCACTAGGCCAAGTCTGCTTCCCATGATGGTTTATTTTATGTGTCCACTTGGCTTGGCTTGGCTAGACAACATCTAGTCTAGATATTGCTGTGGGGGTTTTTTGCAGATGGGGTTAGCATCTAATACCAGCTGACTGGAGATTATCCTGGACAATGTGGGCAGGTCTCATCCTGTCAGCTGAAACTTTAAGAGCAAAAACCTGAGTTTTCCCAAGAAAGAAGGAATTCTGCCTAAAGACTACAGCATCAACTCGTCTGAGCTTCCAGCCCGCCAGTCTCTCCCACAGATTTCAGAGACTCAACACTGCACCATCAAATCTTGCCAGAGTTCCTTACTGCCAGCCTGCCCTATAGACTTATGAGCTCCCACAATCATATAAGCCAATTCCTTAAAATAAATCCCTTAATATATATACACGCATACTCAAGAGATATTGTGTGTTTGATTCCAGACCACAACAATAAAGCAAATATCGCAATACAGTGACTCACACGATTTTTTGGGTTTCCCAGTCCTTGTAAAAGTTATGTTGATACTACACTGTAATTTATTATGTGTGCAACAGCATCATGTCTAAAAAGACAATGTACATATCTTAATTTAAAAATACTTTATTGCTAAAAAATGCTAACCATCATCTGAGCCTTCAGCAAGTGGTCATCATTTTTGCTGGTGGAGAGCCTCGATGTTGAAGGCTGCTAACCCATCACGGTGGCAGATGCTCAAAGTTGGGGTGGCTGACAACAATGAAGTGTGCCACATCAACTGACTCTTCCTTCCACAAAACATTTTTCTGTAGCATGTTATACTGTTTGATAGCATTTTACCCACAGAAGGACTTCTTTCAAAATTGGAGTCAGTCCTCTCAAACCTTACTGCTGCTTTATCAACAAAGCTGACATAATACTCTAACACCTGTGTTGATGTTTCAACAATGTTCACAGCCTCTTCATCAGGAGTAGATTCCATCTCAAGAAACCACTTTCTTTGCTCATCCAGAAAGGAGCAAGTTCTCATCTGCTCACGTTTTATCATGAGATTGCAGCAATTCAGTCACATCTTCATGCTCCACTTCCAGTTCTAGTTCTCTTGCTATTTCTACCACATCAGCAGTTATCGCCTCCACTCAAAGTCATCCATGAGGATTCAAATCAATTTCTTCCAAACTCCTGCTAATGTTGGTATTTTGACCTCCTCCCATGAATCACAAATGTTCTTAATGGCATCTGGAGTGGTGAATCCTTTTCAGAAGGTTTTCATTTGACTTTGCCCAGATCCATCTATGGCAGCTATAGCCTTATTAATAATTAAATAATAAGACTTGAAAGTCTAAATGACTTCCTGATCCATGGGCTCCAGAATGGATGTTGCGTTAGCAGGCATGATAACAACATAAATCTCAATGTATATCTCCATCAGAGCTCTTGGGTGCAGTGTCTTCATCAGCCAAGTGTACTGTCAATGAGCAGTAATATTTTGAAAGAAATCTTTTTTTCTGAGCAGCAGGTCTCAGCAGTAGGCTTAAAATATTCAGTAATCCATGCTGTAAACAGATGTGCTTTCATCCAGGCTTTGTTGTTCCATTTATAGAGCACAGGCAAAGTAGATTTAACATAATTCTTAAGGGCCCTAGGCTTGTGGGAATGGTAAATGGGCACAGGCTTCAATTGAAACTCATCAGCTGCATTAGTCCCTAACTAGAGATTCACCCTGTCCTTTAAAGTTTTGAAGCCAGGCACGGACTTCTCCTCTCTACCTATGAAAATCCCAGATGGCATCTTCTTCCAATAGAAGGCTGTTTCATCTATATTGAAAATCTGTGGTTTACTGTAGCCACCTTCATCAATGATCTTAGCTAGATCTTCTGGATAACTCGCTGCAGCTTCTGCATCGGCACTTGCTGATTCAACTTGCACTTTGATGTTATGGAGATGGCTCCTTTCCTTCAACTTCATGAGCCAACTTCTGCTGGCTTCAGACTACTCCTCTGCAGCCTCAACACCTCTTTCAGCCTTTACAGAACTGAAGTGTGTTAGGGCCTTGTTCTGGATTAGGCTTTGACTTAAAGGAATGTTGTGGCTGGTTTGATCTTCTTTCCAGCCTAAAACTTTCTCCATATCAGCAATAAAGCTGCTTCACTTTCTTATCATTCATGCATTCACTGAAGTATCACTTTTAATTTCCTTCAAGAACTTCTTTGCATTCACAACTTGGCTAACTGCTTGGCACAAGCTTTCACCGTGCCTTCACTTTTGACATGCCTTCCTCACTAAGCTTCATCACTTGTAGCTTTTGATTTAAAATGAGAAACGAGTGATTCTTTCTTTCACTTGAATACTTAGAGGCCATTGTAGGGTTACCAATTGGCCTAATTTTCAATACTATTGTGTCTCGGGAAATGGGAAGCCTGAGGAGAGGAAGCGAGATGGAACATAGTTGGTCAGTGAAGCTGTCAGAACACACACAACTTTTATTGATTAAGTCCATCATCTTATAAGGGTGCAGTTCCTGGTGCCCCAAAACCATTGCACGAGTAATACCAAAGATCACTGACCCCAGATCACTGTAACAGAGATAATAATAATGAAAAAGTCTGAAATACTGTGAGAGGTACCAAAATGTGACACAGAGACATGAAGCAAGCACCCAGTGCTGGAAAAATAACATTGATAGATTTGCTCAATGCAGAGTTGCCACAAATCTTCAATTAGTCAAAACAAACTACCTGCAAAGCACAATAAAGAGAGCACAATAAAACCAGGTATGCCTGTACATATATCCCGTTGGTTCTGTTTCTCTGGAGAACCAACTTGGACCCTCCCCCTGAGCTGGTTCTAACTGGGGCAGCCTGCCACTTGTCCCACGCCCTTCCCCTGGGTGAAGCCATCTCCACTCAGGGCAGGAAGGCAACGGGAACAAAGCGCTCTCCACAAACAGCAGCCTGCCCTTCCTGCTGTTGCCTGCTGTCCCAGGCCTGGGGTTGGGTGAAGCCCTCTGTCCAAAGCTGAGGTTTGGAGCACGCACACTCAACATACACACCCACGCACACTCCATTTCAAACTTCGAAGAGTAACATGCTGTCAGTCAACAGCTCTTACTCTGCCTCCAAATTGGCCAACTCAACCAACTCCCAGGGGGTTTTCTTGGGGTTAGTGTTGCGATCTCTTTATTCTCTGGCACCGATAAACTGCATTGTAAATTCTCTTGCCAAATTTGGATGGCCTGGAATCAGAGGGCTCCTCACACGTGCCGCCTTGAGTAACTGCGGTATCAGGGGGGCGCTGTCAGAGAGAAGACCTGTCTTGCTGGCCTGGCAGACTGGCCTAGCCTCCCATGGGACTTGAGCAGCGTTGATTCCACCTCCCTTCCTGGCTTGCTGCTGCAAATCACTGCACTGGGGGGCCCTGCCTCCCTCCTGGCTCTCTTTAAACACTCAAGGGTAATTTTTATTACTAAAATAAAAGACAAAACAATTCCCCCAATGCAAATCTTCCCCCAGTTTCCCCGCCAGGTGGGGGAGGGGCTCCCATTGACCCTCCCACGTCCAGGGGCACCTCCAGCAGGTGGCAGGTGCTGTGGGGGTGTCAGGAGCAAAAGGGGGTGCATCGTCCTGGTTCTGCCATCAATTTACTTGCAAAGTCACCTCACCTCTTGGGGCCTCGGTTTTCTCACCCGCCAAAGGAGGGGGTGGGACGGGACAAGATGGTTTCTCCGGCCCTTTCCAGAGCTGATGCCCCAAGATGGCGGGCTTCCTGCTAGTCTGTGTAGAAGCGTGTTTGTCAGTTTCTTACTCATTCGTTCCCCATTTACTCTGCACCACCGCGCTCCGGGGACTTCAGAGATACTGGGACTGGTGAGGAGGAGGAGCTCCCGGCAATGACAGCAGGAGAAACACGTCCCCTGGGCGAGGACGCCGTCAGTGGTTAGCAGGACAAGGTGAAGCTGAAGATGAGTTGAAGGACGGCCTGGAGGGGGCCAGGCAGAGAGGCGCCGCGGGCCCAGCCGAACAGGACAGGGCGTCCAGGGAACAATGAGGTCTGCGTCAACGCCGGCGAGGATGGGGACGGGGAGGCACAGGAGACAGGTTGGGGCCAGATGGCGAAGGGGGTCTGAGTCTTTCCCGGGGCCGAGAGGAGCTGGGGAGGCTCACGAGCAGAGGAGAACGTGTCTGGCTTTTTAAAGGAAGTGCCGTTAGCAAATGTGAAGGGCTCCAGGGTCTCAGGGGCAGGCCATGGGGCTCCCGACGGGACCGCCCAGCCCACCAGGACCACCACCTCACATTCCAGCCAGCTTCGTGGCTCAGAGAAACCCACCAGCAGTTTTTAACCTCGCCGACGAATGCTGGGGGCTCGTCTTTTCTCTCTGCCCGCCCTTGGGGTAATCATCATCATCAACACTGGAATACAGAATTCCAGTTTGGGCCCATGGCTCTGCTTCTGAAGGGTCCTTCAGCGTCGTAATCCTCAGCACGGACCCTGGGGTCAAGCCACCGAGGCTACAGTACCATTATCAAAATGTGTTTCCACCAATTGTAACAAAGGTATTGCACCAATGCAAGGTGTTAGTAATAGCATGAATATGGGAACCCCATCTTTTACGTGCAATTTTTCAGTAAACCTGTAACTTCTCTAATTAAAAAAAAAAAAAAAAAGACATGCAGGCTGGAAGTTTCCCACTTATTAGCTGCTTTATCGTGGGTCCAGTGCTTAACTTCTGAGACTTAGTATCCCCACCTCTAAAATGGGCCCAAACCTCACTATGAGGACAGAGGTCTCACAGTTAGAAGCGTAAATATAAAAAATACCTAGCACAGTGCCTAGCTTAAAACAAATGCTCAGTAAATGTTAGCTTCCCCACCTTATGTCATAAACTGGGGCAGGAGCTCAGAGAAGCCGATGGAGCACAGGCAGGAGGTGGAGAAGAGGCCAAAAGAGGAGCAGCTGGGCGGCAGGCGGATGGTGGGTGGCATGATGTGACTGTTAGGGTTTTTGTCAGTTTGCCTCCACCACCGCTGAATTTTCCTGCAGCTCAGAGCCCAGAAGCAGGAGTGTTCGTGCTGGCAAACCTGGATGAGGTGCGGGCCTAGCAACAGCCTGACGTAAGTGGATCTGGCAAGGCTGTCAGCACTTTGGCAGGGGAGCAACGCATGAAGCCGCATCCGCATCAACACAGGCTCGTGGGCTCCCGAGACTCTGGGCTCATCCCTGTTTCTTAGCAACTGCCCTATTTGGGGGAACACTGAGCGCCACAGGGAGGCTGGCTCAGAAGCGTGCGCAAGCCGGGCTGCATCCCCAGTCAACACAGGGTGCCCCCCGACCTACCCGCAGACAGCCACGGAGCACTTCCCCCATTCTGGCCCCCTTAGGCCCCTGCTACCTCCTGGGGCGATGCAAGCAGATTGGAAGACCTCCACAAGGCAACTGGCATACTCCCCAGGTCTCCAGGCTGCGTCCAGGACCAGAAGCCTGCAGGGAAGGCCCTGGTTGTCCCCTCAGCTCCCAGGCAAAAGCCCTGTGCCATCTGTTGT
Source organism: Dasypus novemcinctus (assembly GCF_030445035.2). Classification (NCBI taxonomy): domain Eukaryota; kingdom Metazoa; phylum Chordata; class Mammalia; order Cingulata; family Dasypodidae; genus Dasypus; species Dasypus novemcinctus. Next base: position 80,311,939 of record NC_080684.1, on the reverse strand, counting down.
AGCTCAAGCCATCTGAGTCACTGATGTGACACAAAGGGCAAAAGACACTCAACAACACACACCAGGCCGAGGGCTAGGCACAGAGGCCGCCTTTGATACATAAAACACCCAGATGGAGTCCACAGTAGATAGGCCTTCTGCGGAATTCTGCAACAAATAAAGGTTCTAGAAAGTTCTGGAATACAAACGCTTGCTGTATTTTTGTTCCTGCACCACTCTGGCAATACACCATTTTAATTTCACAAAACTTATTTTGGAGAATTAAAGAATTCCACCATGGCCAGGCTTCTTGGCAGAGGCGGTTGATCTCAGATATGTATTAATACTAACATTTTTGTGTCCTGATTGCACACCCAATTTAAAATGAATTATCCAATTAAGTTAAGAAGGTGATACCTTCTACTTCCAGGAGTAAGCTGCCGATACCTTTGTCCTGACTGTTGTTCTCGCCTAAACCCTCCCCAGTTAAGTAAAGGCTGTTCCATGCACTGCAAAGATAAGCCAGGATGTTGCTGTGGAGACAGGAGGATTTTTTCATCATATCACCATTTTCATCTCTTGATGAGAAGGGAGCTGGCAGAGCTTTCGGCCTCCTCCTGAGATGAATGTTCACCGCCAACAACAGCAAGGACAAAAGCTCTGGCGGATGGAGAAAGGAGCAGGGATCATGTGAGCTTCCAGGCCTCTTTTTGCAGGAACCTGGAGAGTCCACAGCTTTGGCTTCTCTTCCTATGAGCAGAAGACAGCTGCCCAGCTTACACTAAAGCCAGACTCGACCATTTTCCTCCTCCGCCCCCAGGCAGTCCCAGAGAGGGGCAGGCACAGATGCTGCCGATGTGGCAGGGCCAACTCACCCAGCAGAGAGGATCGGATTCACGGAAGCTGGGAGAAAAAGATCAGGTAGGGTCACGGCGTAAAATAATCACTGCCATGGTGAAGAATGCAAGGAGCCAGAATATTTTTTTTATTTCTAGGATGCCTACCTGATCATGGCACATTCTTGCATACAACCTTTGACTGGCTCAGCCATGAAGTTTCAGCTCTTTAGCATCATATACAAGGCCCTGTGCTCCACACATCCACTAACACAGGGGCTGGTGTCTTCGATCTGCCTGTACCAATCATCCATATTACTCATCACTCACATTTCCAACCTCAACTCTCTCTCATCTTCTAAACTAATATTCCCCATGGCCCATCCATGCATGAAAAAGTCTCTTTCACATGTCCCTGACTTTGCAAAGGCTGTTCCCTTTCCCTATCCCTTCCTAGCTTGTCTCCACCTGGTAAACTCGGCTCAAGGATCTTGTCCTTGGAAGCCTTCTCTGAGCCTCTACTTGCCTTCCCTTCTGTCCTGGAAGGTCCAGTCCTTGTGGTCGAGCCAGCACTTTACGCAGTGTACCGTATTATTACTGGATTGCAGGTATGTACCCCCGAGCAGCTGCTGAGCTACTCAATGGGATGGGGGCATTATGTTTTCAAAGGAATGGCTCATTGAAGAAACAGCAGAGGTGAAAGAAAGGGCCATGCCAATAAGGAAGAGATATATAACATATTAGGAGGGAAATCTAGAACTTATTCGAGGAATGAATAAATGCTGTGAATGGCAGCCGCTCTTCACGTCACTCAACCTGGGTCAGTAGGATGAGTAAGCCACTGTCAGGGCCAGCCGCTCTCTTCTCCACCCGAAGATGAAAGATTTAAAAAGCTAAGTCTGTCTGACCTGGTGAAGCAGTGAAAGGAGTTGCTAAACCTGTTAATAAATCTCAGAAAGAAGCAAAGACAACCTTTATTACAACATCAGGTTGTAAAAGTTCTTTCTAGAAGACTCCGTTTAAGCCTAAGGGTGAAAAAAAAACTTAACCAAAAATTCAAACCATTTTAAACTATATTTAATAAACTCAGCTCTTAGAGACTGAGGAAAATAAGGTGTTTGGTAGAGGGTGATTCTGAAATGCCCAGGCACAAACTAACTGCCCTGTTCTCTAACAGGTCTCTAACGGGCTCCGGTTTCCACCAGTCCCAGGCTCAGAGAAAGGCATCCAGCCATTACCTGCCTGAGTCCATGCTGAAGAGGGGCCCTTCCATCCATGCCTGGGGGAATAAAACATCCAGCTTCCTGGACTGAGCATCACTCCTTTCCTGGAATCCTAATTGGGTTTACTCAGCAGGCTCTTCAAAGCTGTAAGTGGGGGAGCCAGGTCCTTGGCAGTGCTTGTTTGTAAAACCCTGTCCCTCCAGCCTTCCCCAAAGCACATGTAATGGGCCAGCCCTGGCTCTGTCCCATCCTCACCCAGGACTGGAGACCCCAGGGTCGGCTTACCTTCCCATTTAAGCCATTTATTAAAATCGTTTGCTCTTCCAGGCCAGGGAACTACTGGATTCCCAGCAACTCTGAATCTCTCCAAGACAGAACTCTTTCTCTTCATCTTTGCCTCCACCCTGGGAACGCAGTGCAGTGCTGGGCACACGGTGGCCCACTGTGGCATACCTGGGATTGCACAAGTTTCATACCTGCCATGGAATCTAGCTGCTGAGCATATGAGAGGGCGCAGCTTTCCTTTAGGACTGCTGACTCCACTCTTTATCTCTCTTAACATGTAATTTTGAAAATCTAAATGAAAGCCAAGCAGCATCTGAAATTTATGTCCAATAATCAAAAGCAGTGCCTTTCTATTTGAAGTTTTAGCACCAATAGGATGTCAACTTCCATTAAATAAGTGATTTGTAGTTGGGTAATGGGCATTTACTTAACATTTAACATTTCCTGAACAATTAATATATGCCAGACCCTGTACAAGGTACCAGCACAACAAAAGCAGTTAAGCCAGGAGACCACAATGAGTTTTGTACAGAAGACAGCTATGTAAACAGACAATTATAAATTGTTTTATAAATACAAATTTTTTTTAAAAAAGCATTTATTTCCCAGGTGCCTGATATTGTGCTTAAGCATCTTAAGACATCATCTCATTTAAGCTTCACAACAGTCCTATAAGGGAAGGCACTATTATTATTCCCACTTTCTCATGGGCAAACTGAGACACAGAGCCTGAGTGAGAGCTGGGCTCTAACCTTAACAGCTACAGCCCATGTGTCAAAGCCCATGCCGTCCCCAAAAGGAAGATGGAAACTTGTTCCGGGTGGGGGTGCACAGCTTGGATTCAAAGAGGGCAAGGCACAGCCATTTAAACACTAAAGCATCTTGGTAGTTAAAATTTCAGAACCACCTAAATATATAAAAATAGCCACCTGGATAAAGAAATTACGGCCACGCATCTTCAATTGTTAAAAGCACGGCAAAGTACTCCTGTATTCAGTACACACAAACAGCTGTAATGCCTAGCACCTGCCTCCCACCCCTCTCCCCTGGTCTGCTTACACGGGAAGACTGTACCTTTTTAATTGTCTTCCTCACATGTCTGATTTCGGTTTTCCCTAATTTGTAATTTACATAGTACCTGCTGTGTCTGGGGCACTGTTCTAACCTCGGCATGTGAGTTAACTCAGCTACTCCTGCCTTGACCTCCCCGTGTAGACGCCATTATTATACCCATTTTTTAGATAAGGAAGCTGAGATCAGGGAGATTAGACCCAAGGTCATGCAGCTGGATTCGAATCCAGATATCTGGCCTCACAGCCCTGCTGATAACCACCTTGCCATTGTAATCAGAAAAAATACAGCATTTTCTTGAGGAGCAAACCATTCAAGCACCTAATCCCAAACTGACGCCAACAGCCCCAACATTATTTCCCTTCAATGTTTTCTGCAAAGTTTAGCACACAGTTTTCACTTTTTTTTTTCCCCCTCCTTGCCCATTTTTAAATCCTGGAGTGGACTAAAAATATCGCATATAACATAAAAATAAAGATATTCTCGGATTTATCTACTCAGGCAGGAAAATTTCCCTATTAGGACAAACCCAGGCATGTGCCAAGAGTGGAGAGATGCTAGTTAGCAGAGGGAGAAAAGGCAGCAGGAAACGAACCGGGTGCCAAGGCCCAGGGAACTGTGTTAGGGAGTTACCTAATTTATGCCACTAAGGGGCGGGCTCTGGATCTCTGGGTAAGTGTGTGTAGGGAGAGGAGAGGAGGGGAGGAAAAGGACACTGCAGGGCAGAGGGGGCCAGACTGAGTCCTGAGTAAACAGACAAAACACACGCGTGTGCCCATGTGGCCCAGAGCTTCAGACTCACAAATTAGCCCCTCAGTGAGAGGCTGAACCATATAAAATTGCCATTTTTGTGGATCAAAAATGTTCAGACGGTGGCCATTTCCTATGGTTCGACTTCTACAGTCACACACTTACACTAGCACAATTGAAAGAAGTATTCCCCATAAGATGGAAAATACTGTGATTTTTGTAACTCTCTTTGGACATCTCCTCCTCCTCCCCCTTCTGTCTCCCAACCTCTTCCCTCCCGCCCCCACCAGCCCCTCTCCTTCCTCTCTTTCTCAGCTCCCCCCTTTCCTCTTCAGGTCTTCTTTTCCTTTTAAAATATACTAGGTACCTAAGGATCCATCGTATTCACCACGCACCTGCCAGGGAAGGCTGTGGAAGCTCTTAGCCAGCAAGTGAAGCTGCCCATTAGCTGCCGCCTGCTGCTCCACAGTCATGTGGCCAGTCCCCACGCTCAGCGCCGGCAGGAAGGAGGCAAGCGGGGCAAGCAAGCCACGCCGGCCACCTGGATCCCTGAGCTTGGGCTCGACCTGCTGCTCAGCGTTTGCTGCGATTTTTCAGTACTAAGGTTCTGGATAATAAGCAAGACTTTCTTTGGCTGAAATAGCCTTTGCACTGCCTGCTTGGTTGCCTACCTGGACCCCAGACATTCAGAAGCAAAAGAAATGAATGGCCCAGAAGGGAGGGATGGCGGCCGTTTGGGCTACGTATGTGGGTGGGTGAGCTGGGTTCAAATCCCGCCTCCACTACTTACTGGCAGCATGAGCTTGGCAGGTTTCTTAATCAAAGCCTCCATGCCCTCCTTGTAAAATGAGGCTGAGGAGAGCAGTACCTGTCTCATGGAGTTGCTGTAAAGTTGAAAGGAGATGAAAAGTAGGAAGTGTCCGGCACAGGCCTGTGACACAGAGAGGATGGAAAACACTCGAATGACGGCTATACACCTGCTTTCTCCATAGATCTAAAAATATCTGCCCAGGGACGATCAGGTGTAGCCCAAACAGCAATGTTTTTTTTTTTCTCTAAGTTTTCCGTTGTGATGGTGGTTATTTTGATAATCTTTTGAGGAGTCATTCCTAGCCCATGATTTTCCTTCATGCTGAAGAGATATAATTATTCAGTCCTGAGCTCAAGTCAGGTGAAGATACAGACAAGGAAGCAAGACTTCTTTTCTTTGACACCTTGATTTAAAACAATGACATTACTATTATTATTTTGTCTCAAAGCTGTGCTTTTAGGCACCCTGCCAGCAGGTAAGGTGACTGTTTTCCTTCTGAGGGCCCTAATTCCCATTGTGTAACTTAGAACCTGGGTAAAAATGCAAAACAATAAACCATCTGCGAGACTTTCAGACTGTGCAATTTACAAGAAGTGCTTTTTACATTTTAGTAGGAGTCTGCATTAAGTTAGGATTAATTAATTGCTACATTAAAAGGAAAGCACCCAATGCCAGGTATTAATAATAGAGTGGTATATGGGAATCCTGTATTTTATGCATGATTGTTCTATAACTACACAACTTGTCTAATTAAAAAGAAAAAAAAGGAAAGCACCTTTAGCATTTCAGTGACACAATAATTAACGATATCTCCACTTCCTGAAATGTGTAATCCTTATGTCTTGAATTCCTAAGAGGCTGGCGGGTGGAGGGGACTAAAATAGATCAGGGACTAATATTTAAATCAGTTTTTAATTCATCTTTCAATATGAACAGTAAAACTGGAACAAAAACCTACCATCATTGTGGCTCTTTATGTCTGCGAGGCTAAATAGTCAGCAACAACAGGTTCAAACAGAAATGGTCAAAAATTACAGACTTTAAATGGTTATCCCTAAATAGCAATTTTGCCCTTGCAGCACATTAACTGCTTTCCCAGAAATGCACTGAAACTCACCCCAACTGTCCCGGGTTTGGCAACTATATTCTATTACTACTTTAATAAATCACTCTATCTCATTCCTGTGACTTAAAAACAAAAAGCGTTTTCCTTTAATTAGGAAAATTTCCCAGGAAGGTGCAAACACTTTGCTGCCAAGCATGGTTCTAAGCACTTAACAAGGTACAGGCTCATTGAGACTTTACAACCATCCTGAGTCACTATTATCATTCCCATTTTATAAGTGAGGACAGTGAGGTGAGGATTTGTAGAATAACTTGCCCGAAGCGCCACGCCATTCCCCAGGAAAGGCCAGTCTGTGTGAACTACAAACCAGACGGGATAAATACAGACCGTCTAGATTTTAACATTCATTCTGTCACTCAAACAACTAAACATTAGCGAAGTCCACAAAGCTCCCTATATCTAATTTCTATTGTTAGCAAAGTCCTTCAGCAACTGCAGCTGAACATGCAGAGGGAACAAAATTTGACCCACAGAAACACCCAAAGAAAGGGCCTCCAGAAAAAGAAAAAAGAAAAAAAAAAATCCCTACAGCACCATTTCTCTCCAAAGAGTAACTGCACAAACTGCCTCTACTTGGTTTTTCCAATTCGGATTCCAAGCACAGTCTATTTACTTTCATCAACATAGTATGAAATGGGTATCCCCCCTACCAAGATGGTCTCAGACAGGGTCAGGGGTTTACCTTGTCATAATAGTATCGCAGGGCTCTGCTCAGTTTATCATAGTTCATATTTGTTTTGTTTTTTCGGAGTCCCCACAGTTTGGCCACTTCTTCTGCTTTGAGGAGCTTGAATTCACCATCGTTGGAGGTCCAGCAGATCAAATGCTCATGTTTCTGGTCAAGCAGCAACTGCAACAGGAACTGCCAGAGTGTGATTGCACTCTCCATACCTGTGGGTGGAGGGGGGAACAGGCCAGGTCAGAAGCTGCAGTCTGGATTCCAATCAGCAGTTGGGGAGGAGGGAGAGGAAGGGGTACATCGGGACTGAAAAACACACCCAAGGCGATTGATTCAACACTGAGAGCCACTGAGGTACAGAGATGCAGCTCCTCCGATCCCCTTCCCCAGCAAACCTAATAAAAAATGGCACCCCCCCCCTTTTTTTTTGAAGTACTGGAGCAGGGTACTGAACCCACGACCTTGTACATGGGAAGCAGGCGCTCAGCCACTTGAGCTACATCTGCTCCTGACAAGCCATTCCTAACCAGGTGCTTTATGGTGGCATCCTGGTTAGCAGCCTCCACTCAGAAGTACGCGGAAGTGTATCCATGACTCACAGCCCCACATGCCGCACACCACAGGGTTGCATTGGAATAATGTGAATTGACTGCTTGTAAAATTATTGCCCATTCACACTATTCCCCACTTAACACTCGTGTCTATTCCTGCCCGTCCCATCACCCTTGTCGGTCAGTCCCCGGCCCGTTATTGGCTATAAAACACTGGACCCCACGGTTCACACACTTATATAAGGGCCTGGAGGAATGAAGGTGTATGTCGGTGTAATTGTCTCTTCCTAACAAATGATGAGCTTCATGGAGAAAGGGCTTTGTTGCATTTGCCTTTTTTTCCTCAGCACCAAGCCCGGATGCAGCAGGTGCTGTCAACAGACGTCTGGAACAGAAGAACGGCTCACCGCTATCTGAAGAGCCCTTCGCTTTCCCAGGTGTTTGCTCATCATGTTGCAGGTCAAATCCCATTTTCACCTGTGCAGAGATGCAGACCATCTCTTTCACTAGGACAAGAAGGCCTAGAAAATGTTATCCTTGTTCCTTTGACTCTGGGGCTGACTGTATGTGCTGTTCCTTCTGCTGAAAATGTTGTTCCCTAATCTTGGCACCTGGTGAGCTCCTACCCAGCCATCATGACCCAGCTCAAATGGAGCCTTCTCAAGGAAAAATTTTCCCACCCCACCAGTTTCTCACCTTCAGTCATTTGAGGACTTCCATGACAACTCAAAAAAGAAAAATCATCCTTTTGTGTTTATCAACATTCATTAAATTAGGAAGGGAAAGTGTCACCGTGGGCCAACTGTAGCTATCGGACATGTGCAGTGTCCTGAGTTTTGAACTGGGCAGGATAGGGGTAAGATCCCAGGGCTGAGCTGGTGAAGCCAGAGCCGGCCAGAGGGTGGGAAAGCTCAGGGCTGGAGGGAAAACTGCATCTGCAATGGAGGGAAGCTCCCAAGTCAAGCTGTAAGGCAGGGTCAAGTCTGGAGAGAGACAACGAAGTTCTAGGGCACAGCCAGGGGTGACGGGAACAGGCAGGCAGGCAGGGAGAAGAAAGATGCAGGACCGGGGTGGAGACCTGGAAGCTGGAATAATTGCCTCGGAAAGGGTCATTTGTATCACTATTTTTATCACCACCACACCTCCTCTCCCCCATTCCTCTTAAAGGGGCAACTGTCAGATTCTGACAATTATTTTTCTCCTTTTCCACATGAGAAAAGATGCAAAAATAAAGATGCTGGACATGATATATCCTGCCATAACCCACTGACTGGACTGGGGAAGAGTGTAAACTACAATGTAAACTATAATCCATGCGGTTCAGGGGTGTTCCAAAATGTATTCGCCATATGCACTGAATGTGTCACATTGATGAAAGAGGTTGTTGATGTGGGAGGAGTGGGGTGAGGGGGGTGGGGGGGTGTATGGGGACCTCTTATATTTTTTAATGTAACATTTTTTGTGATCTACATATCTTTAAAAAAAAAAGACAATTTAAAATAAAAAAAAAAAATACTTAGCCTTCCAGTAAGTATTCGCTTCCTCATTTCCTTTCACATGTTTAGCCAGAAGAAACCACTGTATTGCTGCTTCTTCCAGCAATGTGAATCTCTCAGTTAAAGAAAAGCAGATTAGGAAAGCTCTCAAAATACCCTCAGGGCATTTTATTTATGGCTCTTTAAAGGAGACATTCTTTATAGAAATTAATATTCACCACAATGGTCACACAGTCTGTGGGACAGATGTGTTCCATGTTGGATCAAAACCCTCTTTGCACCTCCTGAGTGTTGCAAGTACAACTGCTGGTATACACAGCAGCTTACAGGCACTAACTCCTGGCGTGAGCCACCCTCCAATTATTTGAAGATGAGCCACAAACGTTCTTCTCCTCATTGGCACTAAGAATTGCTCACAGCTGTCTCAAATTCTTGGTGATTTCTTGGCCAAACACTTCAGATAGGAAGCATTAAAATAACTCTGAAAGTCTAAGTGGATGCTCAGAAGAACCTGCTCCAAAGGGCAGAAAGATGCCAGTGGGTTTGGACATCTGCATGGAAGGAACTACGGGGCCTTTGGCTCATGTCCCAGGTAGGAAAGTGGTCAATGTCCCTCCACCCAGTAACTGACATACACTATCATGTGCCAAATGGGACATGAGGACACTGGGAACGTACATCCTTGGATGGCACACTGAGTGCATGCATCCTCCAGGGCCCCTCGGAGCTTCTTGTGCTTCCTGGAATTACTTTCCATGGAATTCCAACCCCATGTGCCAGAGACTACATTATCTGGGTATTAACTTCTGAGCTTCCCTTTGGTAGACTTCTCCACACTTTCCCTCGTCCGAGGGGTTCAGGCAGCAGTGCACCAGAGTGGGTGCAGTAGTTTTCCCCACCCCACTTCCATTTTGGCGTGGCCATCTGACATGATTTGGCCAATGGGTTGCTGAGTAGAAGTGACAGGTGCCAATTCTGAGCCGAGATCCTAAGAGGTACTGCACGTTTGCACTTTCCCTCTTCTGCTCCTCTGCTGCTTCCCTTTCTCCCCAGGCCCGGAGTGAGTGATGTGAAGGTGACCTGGACCCGACTAAAGCCTGGAGCCAAGTCCTACCAACTCACAACCTGAAAAAGCATCCTTGAAATAGACCCATCAGCAAGAAAAAGAAATTATAAATGCTTATTGTAGCAAGCAATGAATCTTGGGACAATTTGTTATGCAGCACCACTGCAGCAAAAGCTGACTAATAACACCCAACATCTTAGTTCCTTCTCTGTGGTGCCAATATCTACACCGCAGAGCTTACATGCACGTCATGAGGCATGGCTAAACATGAACAAGGCTACCTGATACTGAGGGACTATCGTGAACTCAGGTGGCCATACCACAAGGGGTGGCCATGAGTGACAAGGCTTAAGACAAAGGGATAGAAGGAAAGGGGAAAAGAAACAAAGAAAGATGTAAAAGAGGAGCGCAAGGAAAGGCACAGGAGCAAATGGTGGGTGGTGCAGCTTCAGGGACCTCCCAGGTTTCTGGAATGGAGGAACTGGGCTGAGGGAAGACAATGAGCTATGAGCTGTCTTGACAAACAGCCCACAGCAGAGCTCCCGGGGCAGCTGGGTGCCCTGGGGTAACATTTCCCTCCTTCTGCCTCATTCTTCCACAATGAGGAGTCATAGCCAGGCTAGAAGGGAGGATTAGAGGGATAGTGGGAAGGGTGAATTGTGACAAACACCTCACCACCAGAGGTGATGGGCCTCTTTGGTTTTAAGCATGTCTCGGTTTTAAGCATGTCGAGTGAGCACTGAAGGCCTTCATCCCCTTCTCTTCCAGCTATCTTCAGTCCCTCCTTCACCCTATTGGATCACCAGTCTTAAAGACTGTCCAGTCACATAACTCTGCTGTTTGAAATCCCAGTTACAGATGACTCAGAACTCAGTCTCCAAAATATTTTCCTGAGCTTATAAGCCCATCTACAAAGACCCGTGGCTCCCCTCCCACACTTGACAGAAGTCCAGGATAGAATGGAGTCCCAAGGCAGCTCTGAACCCCACCACCATCTCGGGCCAGAGCCATGAGCCTGAATAAAATGTGTAGGTGTAAGAGGGGAGGCCAGGACCTAGGGGTGCAGGCTGGCAGGGAGCCACCTCTGGCAGCACTGCTGTGGTTCTCTCCATCTGAGCACTTGGATTTGAGCTTCCACCTTAACTTATTCCAAATATTATTTCAGTATTGCTACCAATCAAATGCAACTCTAAGTTGAGTTTCATAACTTACATAGCTCTTTTCACATACAATGGTGTTGTACCACATCTCATCAGCTACAAATCTCCCCACCCCCTTGCCCGTGTCATTGGGAGAAAAATGGGTTCTACTGTTTGACTGGAGAACATGGCCTTTCAATAACAACTAATACTGTACATATGTCTCTAGCAAATTCATCTAAATGACTATTTCTCTGCACCCCCCAATTTAATGCCAGGTTTTCCTTAAATTAACTCCCTGATAGAATCCTTGATGAAGTACTATATCTTAACATGGGAGTGCAATCAGGTCCAATTTATCTGGCCGCCATTATATGGACTGTTAGTAATTCAGACAGTAAATTATCCTTATCAAATAAAAAGTTCAAGAAAGTGTTGATACTTGAGATTCATGTCTGATACATTATTATGCAAACAAAGGCCTGCTTTAAGTTAAATTGCTTCATCAGCCCAACCTCCTTTAGCTGATTTCCCACAACTCCTAGCTTAAAATATGTAGAACACATGAAAGAATTGCTATAAATCTTTCAAAAATATTCCCCAAGTCAAATTGTGCTCATTAGAAAATGCTTAGCTGTCTCCTTCCCCTGACCAGAACTTATTTTGAATGTATGAAACCTTATCAGGTGTTTTAATGCCCTTCCTCAAAATCAAACTCTGCCCTTTCCTATTTAGGAGATCAGTCCACTGTGAAATGCACCACTGCTCTTGAACGGGAAGAGGGTGTCCTGGTAACACTTATGCCTCTGACTTCACCTTACCCTCCCCTGCAGGGCCTCCTTTCAGCCTCTAGATGGGTTTCTCCCCCAATTCACTGGAGCTGACCAAAGACATGGGTCACAGCAGCTGGCCTAGTGGGACTTCCAGGCCTGTTAGAACCATGCTACCTGCTATTTGCCCAAGGGCTCCTCTTCCTCTAATCTATTAATCTATAGCCTTGATTTTGCCACAGTTGACTACAGTTAGATCGTTTAAGAACAGTTTGTCAAATCTGAATGATATACATTCCCTCCTAAAGGAGCAAAAAAAATTAATGGGTTCTCAGGGTTCTCAGTATTGTCTTTTTTCTTCTTCTTTTTTTTTTTTTTGGAGGCACCAGGAGCTGGGGGTTGAACCTAGGACCTTGCATGTGGGAAGCTGGCACTCAACCACTGAGCCATATCCACTTCCCTGAGTTGGTTTTTTTGTTTGTTTTGCTTGTTGTTTGTTTCTCTCTTTTCACGAAACACCAGGAACCAAACCTGGGATTTCCCATGTGGGAGGCGGGCACTCTACTGCTTGAGCCACATCCATTCCTGTAACAAATTATTTTTATTCTACTCCATTTAAACGTATGCCAACAAAATTGGGCATAAGCTCCTCAAGGTTTATAATGTGTACATAACGATAAAATGCAATTAACAGATAAAATATGAAACTACACTCCTCCCCCAATTCAAACTAACAAGTTTACATAGGACAGATGATGTTTTATTGAAACTCAACTGCCACTCACAAAAAGGTTCTGTAGCAACATAGGTTCTTTTAAGTATGGTGTGTTTATACTACTATACTTTGTAACAACTCAATCCTCTTCCCACTTCTTCCAACAAATATTTTTTGAGCACCTCTCATGCCAAGACACTGTGGGCATTTGGGATACATCAGTGAATGGAAGAGACAAAAACTTCTGCCCTCATGAAAGTTACATTCCAGTGGGAGAGGACAGACCATAAACAACACACATAACGAATTACATTATATGGTATATTGGAAGATAAGTGCTATGGAAAAATGAAACTGGGGTGTGGGGAGTGAGGCAAGTCGCGGTATTACAAAAGGGTCATGGAAGGTATTGTGGAGAAGGTGAGAGTTGAAAAATTGCTTTGCTAAAAAAGGATTTTCAAAAAAGGATTAAAAAAATGAAATGTTTAAACGCAAAGTAAAATGAGAGTGCTCACACAGATATAAATATGAACACATTAAAGATTTTTATTTTACACTATTCAATGAGGGAATCAGACAGATGAACTGGTTTAGAAAGAAGTGAAAGAACAGAAGTATTTGTAGGTTGAGAATATTGAAATGAATGAGCAAATGGAGTCAGAACTGGTGTTTTTCCAGGCCTGGGCAGTGGAGTCATTTGAGAGTCTGAAGAACAGGACAGACTGGTCATATTGATAGCCACGAATTATTTTGCTATCAGTTATCTTTAATTAACAAGGCTGCCAAAGAACTTCTATAAAATTGGAATCAATCTGGAAAGTTCTCCTCTAGAGTCTAGACAATGCAGTTTTTCACTGAAGCATAATTTTTTTCTACAACTCGAACCCCTATTTGGAAAGCAGCACAGCCTAGTGGGTTAAGAGCAGATTTGGGGATAAAATGCAAGCACTAGTCCTTTTTGGCCAAAGGATATGGAATAAATAACTCTCAGTATCCTCATGGGTAATGGGGATGATGATAATAAAATTATCTCCTTTACAGGGATGTTGTCAGGATTACATGAGTTACTAATAATGTACTTGTACATTACAATGTACTATACCTGGGACAAGGGAAACCCCTTCGAGAGCATGTTGCAATGTCATCTGACCTTCACCTGGCTCAAAGGCCTCCTTTACAAATTGTGGCCACCTCGGTTCTTGTTTCATTAGGCAATGACCCTGGTTTGGGCACTGAACTCCTGGGAGAGTCTTCAGTTGTATGGTGATTATTATTTATTTTTATTAAGTAACTTAGAATATGCTTATGGGTCTTTTTTTCCAGAATATCATTAAAAAAGTGGCTCGTGTGGTTGAGCACCCACCTCCCATATGGGAGGTCTCAGGTTTGGTTCCCAGTGCCTCCAAAAGAAAAATGAGCCAACACAGGGGAGCCCACGTGGCTCAGTGGTTGAGCACTGGCTTCCCATATACGAGATCCCAGGTTCAATCCCTGACCCTGGTACCTCAAAATAAATAAATAAATGAAAACATAGAACTTTAAAAATTCTTGCAGAAAACTCAGACTCCTGAGCACATATTCTCTCACCCCACCTTAAGAAACGCTGGTTTAAAATGCTTAGTCTGAGGCCTCCCAGCAGACTTGCCCTTGGATATCTACCCTTTCTTTGGGCTCCTTTCTGTCTTGTGCCCCAGGACACGGAATGTCCAGTAGATGAGGGCTGTTGGGTCAGAAAAAAAGGGAAATGTTCTAAAAATGACAACCCAACGGACACTGTTTATGATTGCTGTGGGCCAGCCAGGGTCACAGATGCCGAGAAGAGGCTCGGTGTTTTCAACTCTTTTTTTAAGGATGCAATAATATGAAAATAGTTTTGTGCTCTTGAACCTTTTTTCTTTTTAAATCTGTGATTCATTCTTTAATTTGGATGGAGCCTCAAAAAGGAGGATGCTTTAGACTAAATACAACCATTATCCCTGATCACCAGACCCCCATCTACGTGAGCACTCGGGCCACATGTCTGTCACAGCTGCATGTGCCACACATTCTTTTCTGTCAGGTAAAGGGGTACTAGGCACATCTCTTCTGATGACATCCCAAGGAACACCCTGCACAAAAGAGAAAGCTGCTCCCTCCCCCGGGATGGAAAACAGAACCAACACCCACGAAACCGCTGTCCAGATGATGAATCGGGAGGCTCGGATAATAAGTACAGCAAGCAGGACAGAGATCAAAAGAGCACCCCGGATCCCTCTGAACGGATTCTCCCCCACACGTGCACACGTGCGCTGCAGGTGTGACCACTTAACCACAGACGGTCTCACAGTGTTATTCATTCATTAACCTGAATTCCCAATTGTAAGGGCCTTCTCTTTGTTTTCTCTGTACGTGTTGGGTATTATTTATTAAGCTCTTGCCATAAACCATTTACCTGTATGACCTCATTTAATTCTCACAAGAGCCCTTATGGATTAGGTACAATTATTACTCCCACTTTATAAATAAGAGGAAGAACAGGGGCCTTCTAGAACAGTCTATTCAGCATATGGCCAACAAACCATTGCACACTATTGGTCACCAGGCCATGATGAGCTAAATCTAGAAATGGAGAGAAAGTATACAGAAAAATAAAATTAAAATGAAAATAAAGTATATAGACTTCTACTGCTTTGAGACAGTGGTGGTGACATCCAAGTGAGTGGTCAGTGGGCTGGTCTTTTGAACCAGTGGCATGAGATGTGGACCAGTCACACGCAGTAGGACCATGTAAAAACGTGTGATACTCTAAGGTTAGTTTTTCAACTGTAACCCTAAAGTGTGTAAAAACCTGGAATCCATTTATTTCATTAAAAGATGACTCAGGGAAACGGACTTGGCCCAGTGGTTAGGGCGTCCGTCTACCACATGGGAGGTCCGCGGTTCAAACCCCGGGCCTCCTTGACCCGTGTGGAGCTGGCCCACGTGCAGTGCTGATGCGCGCAAGGAGTGCCGTGCCACGCAGGGGTGACCCCCGCGTAGGGGAGCCCCACGTGGCAGGACCGTAAGGAGAGCCGCCCAGCGGGAAAGAAAGTGCAGCCTGCCCAGGAATGGCGCCGCCCACACTTCCCGAGCAGCTGATGACAACAGAAGCGGACAAAGAAACAAGATGCAGCAAATAGACACAGAGAACAGACAACCGGGGAGAGGGGGGAAATTAAATAAATAAATAAATCTTTTAAAAAAAGATGACTCAAATCTAACTATGACTTTACAGAAT
This sequence comes from Dasypus novemcinctus, assembly GCF_030445035.2. Classification (NCBI taxonomy): domain Eukaryota; kingdom Metazoa; phylum Chordata; class Mammalia; order Cingulata; family Dasypodidae; genus Dasypus; species Dasypus novemcinctus. The sequence goes on along the minus strand of NC_080684.1, from coordinate 80,296,186 downwards.
AAATTCTGGGAACTGGCAACTGATGGAAGGATTGAAGATGAATTTTTAAAATACAAGAATACTTGCTTCATTTGAGATGACAGTTAAAAATGGATATCCTGATTTGTTGAAGGTTTTAAAATCTTCTTCCCTTCCCCCCATCAACACACTTCTGTGAGAGTGGCTTGTTTTATGAGTGTTATTAAAACAAAACATAGAAATAGTTTATATACTTCATCCCCTGTAACTGTCATGTCCAACCTAGATTAAATAAGGAGCAAGAAGCAAACTCAACATTAAAAGCAATACATTGATAATTGTGATATTTTATTTAAATTGTGTTTATAGACACAACTGAGTTTCTAGTTCACTTTTTCCATTTGGTTAAAATTACAGAATGACAAAAAGTAACAAGTACTCATCTATATTAAGTGCCTTTACAGGCATTTTCAATGAACCCATACAGTTTTGTAATTATTTTCCCCATTATGTTTATTCTGATTTTATTTACATTTGTTAAAACATGTCTGTTCTCAATGAGACATAATTTTATGTCTAAGCTAAATAAAAAATTGGTCTTTGTACTGCTGTTTTTTATTTCATTGTCCTAGTCATTTGCTTTTATTGTATTTTACAAAATTATAAGTCTATAATGTGTTGGCAATTTAAAAACGGGTCCCTTTCCACAGACGGTTTGAGAAGCGCTGCTCTTAAATGGTAATTCTGTAAGTGCCTTTGCTTTGCTGCTGATGTATCATCTAAGTGCTGGGGTCAAAGTAGGTACGCAGTAAACCCCTGCCAAATGAACGAACGAACGAATGAATGAACTGAATGAATGAAAGAAACTGAGATTAGTATATCCCATAGTTTAACCCCCTAACCACTCTGCAAATAGCGCGTTAACACCAAAGGCAAGGAACTTGAACTGATCAGGATCAGGCTGCGGGGAGGAGGCCTCATCGAGGAGGAGTGCGCTTGAGCACCGGCCTAAGCCAGAGGCCGGCGGGGCCAGGCAGCCCGGGGAGCAGTCAGCTCCGGGACCTGGAATTCACGCAGGGACAACCCCCAACCTCGGCCTAGAAAGCGAAAACCCACCCCGTGGCAAGCTGGTGGAGGCTAGTGAGCTCCTTCAAACTAGAAGGACCAACCTCCGGGGGCTGCCCAGGAGACAGGAGAGTTCGCTCTAAACAGGACTGCAGCAACCCCTCGTCACCTGCGCCCTGACGGGGATTCCTATCCTAGCGAAGCAATTAGAAGGGACCGTCCGTTTGCACAAGCCCTTTCCCTGGCCCTGGAGGGGCCCTAGAAATTTTTTATTTGCAATTGTACATGTTTTTCTTACAAATAGGGTTCCCCCGAATTGCTTAAAGCCCCAAGTCCCACACACCTGGCCCTGCCTCTGCCCCTCGGCAGGCGCCTCCTTCCTCCCGGAAGCGCTTTCCTCTCCTTGGAGGGGCGCCTGCTTTCTGTCTGCCACAAGGGGGCGCCGGACGTCGTAATGTGAGTTGCGCGCCGCCCAGGATCCTTTCGCAAAGTAGGTATTTGCTTCCATTCTTAGAAGTTTAAATGCCCACTGATTTTTTCTTCTTTCTATTAACGGCAACCTAGAACTTCTCTGTGCATGTTTCTGGTTTCGTTTTTAAAGTTACACTGAGGAAGGGGGGCAGAATTATCATCTTTGCTTTCCTTAGTTTATAGATTAAATGTTGTGGGAACTTGTTGAAAACAGAAATGAAAGCCCAAGGAAAAGAGAAAACTCCTGTTTAAGACATAAATACAGTATCACTGGTAAGTGTCTATTTGTTAAAACTTGCATCCTTGGAGAAAGGAGAATGAATCTGAACACTTCTTACCGTAAACTCTACACTTTCAAAATGCAATTTGTCTAAGTGTTGGGCAATTGACTGTTTTTGTGCCAGTATAATATATGATCATTATCCAAGAGAAAGAGCAGAAACTATTTCACTATATAAAATAAACCCCGTACTTTGGTCGAAGAATTGGAAAATAACTTTTTGTATTATTTGGGGTCTGCCATAACTCAGCCAAAATAATATTAAGGTATTAAAGTACATAAAAATAACATTTGGTGAACAGGCAGACATATATCAATTCTGATGTCATTATTTTGTGAGGTGGAAATAAGATTAAAATTTATTTTCAAAAGACATTTTAAATATTGTCAGTCACTGCATGTAAATAAATGTTAATCTGTGAGGCCAAGTTCATGCCCCCAAAGTCCTTTATATCTATTAACAAATGTTTGTACACACTCATCTATCCTGTGAGCATCTACAGATCACCCATTTTCGAAAGAATAAAGTGAACAGGAAAAGAGAGTTAAAGGATGTATTGCTAAGCATATTTATTTACCCTTTAAAATTTGCTATGTGTTTCAAATAACTTCAATCTGAAGAAAGACAAAGACCTTTGGTGGGAAACCACTGGTGACCATGAAAATAATAACATATGCTGTTTACTGTGCATATGAACCACCCTTCTCCTTCCTTCTGAAACTGTGGTCTTTCAGGTAAGTTAGAAGATAACTTAATAGGTTCACAGGTAACTTTTATATGGGTAAGTTTTCTTTTGGAAAGTAAATGCACAGCTACATTAATTCTGGCTGAGAAAAACATCCTTGAGCCGTTCTACTTCCACATTTGTATATTCATGCCATTTCCCACCCCACCCCACCATCCCACAACTCGGCCCTATTTTATCCCACATTTTCAGACTAGGCCCACACGGAGATGCGAAAGGGCCTCTTCTCTCTCTAGGCTGCCTCCCATGGGTGCCTCTTTGATCTCTAACTTGGCACCTTTCCAACTCTTCCTCCTGTTCCTGGTACAGATTTTGTTCTTCCTGGATTCAGAAAAGAGGTGGTCTAGAATAACTGGTTGCCCTAGAAGCGCACCCCTATTTTTCTGTACATCCAAGAAGCAAGAGATGGTGTATAGAAAAGGCTCCGTACAGCATAACCCTACAACAAAGAGAGCTATTTATTATTAACCATTATTTCTTCACTGTCACCCAGCAACTAGTACACAATAGGCACTCAATGTGTGCGATGACTCTCAATGTCAATGGATTTCAACTGCTTTCCCCTTAAGGTGGGGACTGTAATAGCTGACTTCACAGACTCTTGTAAAGCTGGCTGAAAAGTCTAGACAGAGAATTTTTCTTCTTTCATTTTTTTCCCTCACCAAAAGATGGACTCGTCCACATCTCCAGTGTCTTTTGACTGCCTGAGCCTGGCTCACCAGGTAATAACCGCACTGAGCATGCGGTCCGTAGTCTTCACTATACACATCTCTAATCCCTTCTTTGAAAACAGCAGACAAAAATTTTATTGGGCGGTTAAAGGAACACAAGCCTGCTAGATCAAAGCAGCCAACTGGTCACCCAGTTTTCCCCAAGCAAAGCTGTAGTTCATTAGAGCCGCCTCCATCATATCCTCATGTATCAACACACCCATGAAACAGATTCCGAAGTCCTGGGCACTCAGCGAAAAGCGTTTCAGGTAACCAAATTTTTTTTAAAAGACAGGAAGACGAGGATGGCTATAAAAACCTGATGTTCTGACAACCTGGCACACTCGCCAGGGCCCCCCACCCACCCACCCACATCGAATCTCATAACACATTCCACTAACAATGCTTTTCCTTTAAACAGATGGATTGTTCCTTTCCAGACATTTCTGGACTAAAACTCAAACGTTCACTTTCTTTGTGATTGTTTTTGTGTTCCGTGTTGTGCAACCTGTATCTTAATTCTGGCCTGAAGCACGTTCCCCTTCAGTTCTCAGGCTTGGTAACACTCGGCTTCCTCTTCTTCTGCAGGTTGCAGGCAGGAAACTGGAAAATGGGCCACAGGAAACCTGGCCTCCTACATCTGTCCCACTTTGTAATTGCAGCTCCGGTTTCATTTTGCCTTGTGTGTCAGGTCTGTTTTAACCCTCAATACGACGGCTGAACAGAAAGAACACTGCTCTTCTTATTTCCCAAGAAAACTCTTTGAGACTTTTTCTCCCCCAGTAATTAACTATGATTTCAACAGAGAACAAATACTATGCAGATTCCCCAAAAGTAGTCATTTGGATCAGAAAACTGGGGAACTCAAAAAGTGATTAATTAGATGTGGTAGCACTACCAAGAAGTACCCAGGCAGTGAAAACTCGAGACTACTTTGTTATACTGAACACAGAAATTGGTATTTTGGATAAATAAGATTACCAATGGTCCAAGGTTGCCTGAAGAATCTTAATATGATAAACTTTGATAAATAACATATGAGCATAAGCTATAATTGTACTTTATTATATCTATTGTTATAATGCTGTTTCGACTCATGTTTCCTAAAAATATCACAACTATTAGGTTAAACCATACAAAATTGCCGCTTTCAAAGGTCAAAAACAATCAAATACCACCAATACATAGGGACAGCACAATACATATACATAGAATAGATACACACAAACATAATCACATCCTCAGGGAAATGTGTTCTTCATTTATTTGCTCGTGGAATCTAAAATTCCCAGGAAGAAAAAAAATTCACACAAAATACAAGTAAATTCAACAGAATCTTTAAAACTCTAAAGGAAATATTACCTATACCCTCCATTATGAGCAATACAGAGATTCCATGGAATTCCAAAAAAATAACCCATTACTTCTCTTAACAGGAGCTTTTTTTTCCTTTTCAATGCTAACATTGGATGAGCACTTACTGTGGACCAGGCATTGTGCCGAGGGCTTGGAACACACTAATTTATTACTCTCAGTTCGCTATTCCCATGAGGAAGTTGTGGCTTAAAAAGTGAAATAAGACCCTCATGGCCACGGGCGATACAGCTGAAGAGACTCATATCCAGAGGCATCTGGCTCCAAAGTCCAGGTTCCATGGGCACACATACTTGCCCAAGTAGAGGCTTCATTTCTTACCTGCACACCTCACTGCTGGTAAGAGAAAAGTCTGTAAATTTGGAGGGCCCACTAGGAATCAACTAAGGAAGTGTCCTTGTTCATTACTGGTATTGCCTCATCTCCAGTTCGGCTCTGTTTCAAGAAAGAATCTTTGAACCCATCCCCCAACTAGCTTTGTTTTGTTGTTTTAACCAGTTTCCTTTTTTAAAAAGATCTGTACATTGCTTTAGATATGCTCCAGGTTCATCCAATGGTAAATAATCGAGTTTGTAAATTATGTAAACAGGACATTAGGAGCTGTGCATCCTGTACAACTTAGCTCCTACACGTACACTGTCTTCCCACTCTTGGACATGTGTATACTGGACAATGGAACAAGAGGAAATGAGGGGGATCTAGCCTGGACCCAGAGCGAGACCCGAAACACGCATGCACTTCACGTAACTATGAAATAGTGAGAAACCCTTCAAGTGCAAATAGAGAAATCCATGAACAATTGGCCTAGTACATACTACCTAGCAGGTACTCAAAAACTCTTCTTTGAAAGGAAAGTCCTCCAGGGAAGCCCTATTTCAGGTTCTAAGAAAACAGTACTTGGGATTTCTAGGAGAAACGCAATACGCATACATAAAATGATGCTGTTTTCATTTGGTAAAACTTATTTAAAATCTTGCAAATTGTCCTTAGACTTGAGCTTCAAATTAATGAGTTCCCTATTATCCAGGGGGCATTCCCCCTCAACATTTATTCTTTTTTAATATAATAAACTTCATTTTTAAAGAGGTTTTAGATTATAGAAACATTACATTAAAAGTATAAGGGATTCCCATATACCCCACCTCTTCCCCCTTCCTCTTCCCCAATTATTAACATCTTACAAGTGTGTGGTACATTTGTTACAACTGATGAATAAATACTGAGGCATTGCTACTAACCAAGGTCTATAGTTTATACTGTGGTTTACACTTAATTCCAATGCCCTAAAAATGCCCTATGTTCTACCTATTATTCCCTCCTCCTCCCCTCAGAACCTTTGGTGACTTCTATCTTTATGACAATGTCACATGTTCTTCCATTACAATATTAATAAGTTTACTTTGCCCATGGTTGCATTCCCCCCTTATGTTTGTTCATTCCTCAACCTTGAGGATTTGGGGATGGTGATGCTCACTCTGCCTCAGATTAAGAGAGGTCTTAGATTTTATGGAGCAGATGGAAGGAACTGTTTTGCTTACAGTTGCAGATAATCTGTTTTTTTGGATTGGGCATTGTCCAACATCATTTTGTTAGTTGTCCTGGGAGAATCCAATGAACTGGAGAGTAGGTGTTGGCCACAACTCTGCTGAGATGCAGCGCTCAACCAGCATATGCACAGACTGAAGATTTAAGTCTCTGAGAGTATATTTAATGGGTATAGTGCTAATTATAGGCTCAAATAAAAGGAATAGAAGAATCATGTGTAGGGAAATTTTAAGTTGTATAACTTATATTGGGAAAATAGGTTGTCATATATTTCAAGGTAAGGCTCACAAACAGGGTTCTTATTTCAAAGGATGCTGTGCTTTGCCTATAGAGTCTGGATGGCTCTAAAACCCTCAGGAGCACCCCTATTTGAGGCTTTGTTCACAGTGGCAGATAGTGAGAACTGCCTGAAACATACATAAGTATAACCTCTGGAATGACCTCCCGACTGATTTTGAAATCTCTTAGCCATTAAAAACTCTTTTGTATTTGATGTTTCCTCCTTTTGGTCAAGGTATATTTTCAAATGCATCACTGGTTGGTGCTTGGTATTAATCCCTCAGTGCCAGGGAGGCTTATCCCAGGAGCCATGTCCCATGCCAGGGGGCAGTGGGTGGGGGGAGGAGGAGGGAATACATTTATTTGCTGAGTTTGGCTTAGAAAGAGGCCATATTTGAGTAAAAAGGGGGTTTTCTGGAGGTAGCGCTTAGGCAATAGCTATTATTAGGCTAAGCTTCAATTTTACAGGAATAAGGTTCATAGTTTTACATGCATTAATATTGAGGCCTTGACATATTGGTCTTTTTTTTTTTTTCCATAAGGTACTGATCTAAGACCTTGTATGGGGAAAGCCAGCGATCAGCCACTGAGCCACACGGGTGCCTCTGATTTGTTTTTTTCATTTGTTTGCTTGTTGTTCTGTTTTTAAGAGGCATCAGGAACCAAACCTGGGACCTCCCATGTGGGCAGCAGGTGCTCAACCACTTGAGCCACATCCACAATCCTGTTTTCTGTTATTAGACACTGCCTATATATTTGAGAGATTCTTGCTCCTCTATTTGAGAATGTGGCAGGATGGGAGTTTAATATTTTGTTGTTTCCAATATTTATTCTTGATTCTTATATTTCAGAGGCCTTTTCTTGAAAGGAAAATCTTTCACCTAAATTTTCATAGTATTCTAATTAATAAAATTCGATCCTGTGCTTAGGGGAAAAGTTGGAAGTCAGAACATGTATTCTTGTCACAATCCAGGCCATAAAAGGTTGTGCGATCACAGACAGAGGTTAAGTTCTCTGTGTTTCAACCTCATCATCTGTAAAACAGGGATAAACAAGCCAGCCTTAGTTCCTTCCTCACATGAAAGCTACCAAAGTAAAATAACTTTAGATTAAAAGTATTTTGAAAGTAAAAATATAAGCTACCTTTTGATCAATACATTATATAAATTTTTAGGCCTTCAAAATATATAAAAATAAGATAATGGCTTATGGTTCAAATAAAGCCTTAGAAGATATTTTTTAATTTTGTGATTGTTTTAATGTTAGAAAATGTTTATTTAGATAATGTTAAGATGGTTTACAAATATCAAAATACAGGAAATCTTACACACCACTTCCACTAAAATGAAAAACATAATCTTTCAGATAAATGTGAAAGCTTTTCCATGCTAAATAAGTTGGTAAAAGCCAAAAGTATATAAAAGTATATATTCGGTGAACTGAGAACACTTTTGCCTGATACAAAATGATGTTGGTTTTTCCACATCCAGAAACTGAAACATTTCCTGCCAGAGCATCCTCCAAACTCTTCTATTGTGTTGAAACTGTAAAATCTTTCTAAATCAGGACTTCCTCTTATTATGCTCTAGAGGCCTCTTTCTGGGAAGGGTAGATCCAAGGCAAAAGGTAGGAATTCCTGCAGCACCACCCAGTGGAAACATTAGAAAAAAAAAAACCCAGCAGGATAAAATGTTTAATAAAAGAAAAAAAACTTCATGCTTTAACTCTTCTAATTAAAAATTTGGACACTGCTCTTTTTCCACCAACGGCAACAAACAATATGGTTGGCTTACCTCCATCCATCCAAATGGCCCTCCACATCACGCCTGCCTTGTCCCTCCCTTACAAATGCGCCCCACCAGGGACCCACAAGGCGGGAGAAATGAGAGCACACCAGGGCCAGGGAGGAAGGGGCAACCCTGGGAAGGCAGGAGCCGGGTCAGGTGTGAGCTGCAACACCATCCCTTCCTCTCAAAAGGATCCCCAAGGGAAGCTGGGACCAGGAAGTCTCGCAGCTGTACCTCAGCATCCCAGTGCTGACGCCAGCGTGGGGCGCTTCCTGGCAAAAAGGTAACCATCTGTGCACCTTCCCCTTCCCCTGCCCTGCAGGCACCCGGCTTGGGAGCCCTCCAACATCTGCACAGCAATTCTCCTCCCTATTTCGGTCCTGGGGAAAGTTACAACAGAGTCTCTTCCTCCCTGTGTGTGGCTCTGCCATCTCTCTGGTCCCACAGACTGTCCAGCATGAACACTATTTCTGCTTCCCTGTCTCACCAGGGTCCCTGCAGGTCCCCCAGCCTCCCCACAGTCATTTCGGTTCGTCTGCACTTCAATTGCTGCTATCATCAAAACATATCTACTAGTCACGGCTTCTCCTGCACACATGATACGTATTCTAATGTTTCCCCCTTTCTGGAATAAATCCATGAAAACCATTTAAAGTTCTTTTTTAAATGGTATACAAAGATAGAAAATGACATTAGTTAGCTGACCTTAACATAACTGAGAAGGATACGATCAGTGTTAAAACTTTATAATGTAGCATACTTGAACTAATAATTTACAAAGGGCTGTAAGTATTAGAAATCTTGTTTTTCTTTTTCTGAAATGATATTTGCCAAAATGTGTTGGTTTTCTGATAATGTCAAGATTTAGCTGGATAATCCTGACATTAGCTAGTCTTTGGGTCCTACTATATATAGTATCCTTGCAAAAATAGTTACAAGTTACAGGCATTTGTGACTAAACACTACCAGTGACAACTTAAGAAACTTTTAAGGGGCACAAAGAGCTACCTAATAGGGGAAGTTACTAAAATCAAGGAACTGGACTCGTCCAGGCTTCTAGATTCAGGCTTCACTGCTTTTCTTTGGTGTTCTTCTCCGCAAAGCTATTTCATGGTATAGGAAATGCAGACTCAACGCACAAACATTTGTACATAAATCTGGTATGATAATATATTCACTTTGGAAGACATCTATAAAAAAATGGGAAACTGCAGTCTTCAAAATATCACCACCTGCTCATGTGGTGGACATCTGTGCGGGCTGTTAGCCACATCTAAACTCATGGAGGTAGGAACTGCCCCTTCTAGAGCTTTAGCTCTCTTCCTGCATGCATGTTTCTCTCACATTGTTGTCCATGGATATCAAGTCTAGCTATATATGGAGTTATGGTACCAAAGGAGGAGGGTTCCTTCTAAATTTAACTAACTTCTATTTAAAACTCTTTTTAACATGAAGTAAATATATAATGGTGTTCAGGTAAAACTGTTGGCCAGGGGTATCTCATTTTGCAGTGAGTGTCTATTTAAAATCAAGTCTGAATTACAGATAAACTACAATGAGTGGAACTCGAAATATCTTGGTGTTCCTTGTGGGCATGGTTATTTCTAAGAAAACAGTTGTAAAAATAAAGAATGAGTGATTTCAAAACCAAATAATCTCCCAACAGCTCATGCTTAAAAACTACTTTTATTTTTTTTATTAACCCACAAGATGTATGGAGTAAATGAAACTTGAGCATTACTGCTGTCACAGAGGAGCCAAGCAACAGTTCATTCATTTGTGCCAGGCTAATGTTAAACTTCTTCAGGTGTTTTCTCCACCAAACGCACCCAAGAGACCAGTGGTTGGTGGCACCCACAGCACTCTTGCTGCCCATAATTCTCATTTAGGAATCTGTCACCCACTTACCTAGGCCCTTTTGAAGTGTCTCAGACACCTTGTTACTCAACTTACTCTTCCAACTTACTCTTGCAACAGTACTAGAGTAACTATGCAAAATAACACTCAGATCCTCTGTAGATGATATTTTATCCCTTGTTTAAAAAAAAATCACACTTCCTATTTAGGTAAAATATGTTATTCACCTGGTGCATGTATGATCTTCTACATCAAAATCTTAACGTTTCTACTTTATTAAAGGCAAATTCCCAGGTCTTAATATTTAGGTTAAAGAAAAACAAAAGATGTGGCAAAGGCTGAAGTGGGGTGCTGTCCTGTGGTTGAGCTCTGATTTAAATCAAAGCAGAGCACTGCTTTGGCATTTGTGACTGAGGGACTCCCAGTGACAACTTTTTCAGAGATTTTTAAGAGGTTCTGTTGAGCGCAGAGACTCCCAATCAGCTAAGAACCCTGGAATGCCTGGGTCATTTTGTTTGGTTCAAGACATCTTCCCAAGGCATATACTTTTGTAATTAGAATAATACACTTAATTTTGTTTTCAGAAATTTTTAACCCTCTTCAAAAGTCCTTCCTTCATCCAAACAGTAAAAATGCAGAGTTGAGAATCAGAGCTAAAGAAACTTGGGAGAGGAATTGTTTTTGTCTCAATTTTCAAAGCTGGAGTTGGTCCACCAACAGGCATTCCAGCACTCTGCTATAAGCTCAGAACAGATACAACATCCTGTCTCTGGAGTTTAACAGGGTCTAACACTGACTCAGAACGTCAATCAGAGAATATGTAAGTATTTGTTCTAAATTGCTTTAAAAAAAAAAAAAGGGGGGGGGCAATGTTACACCATCCAACATGCTCTCTCTAAGTGGTTAGCAAAGGAAGATTGGAGAATAGAGACATTAGCAAAAATCACTTCCCAACCAACACTCATAACTTCTAGACTCCAGAGGACTTCAAAATTCAAGCACTTGCAAGAAAATTGAGGTTTACTGTATTTCACAATCTTCCAAATATTACTAAATGATTTGGTCTCTTCTTTGTCGGTTCATAATGGGACTTGCTGAAATTATCAGAAATCTCAGCATTCTCCTCTCCTGAAAACATATAAAGCCAGGTTGTCCCCTGATCTCACAGTGAGTCAATGAGTCTTCAGGGTGGAGCAATTTGGTAAGCATTCCATTATGCTGCCACTCTCCATTCAGAACCAGGGCTTCAGTTCCAGAAGAGCAAAGCGACTCCTTGCAAAGGAGGAACAAAAGCTGAGATCACCCGTTGACCCCTCTCTTAGGCTCACGCATCCCTCTTGCCGCCTACATTCACGCAAGCACGCAGAGATACACAGAGAGACACAAACGCTCACGCTCATCTTCCAACGCTTATTTTCAAATGAACTCCGACAAACAGGCCTTGTATGTTAGCCGCGAAAGGCAAACTTTCCAAACTCCCATAAAAAGTGGGGAATTTGCATTTCTGGTTCAGTGAGTACTAACCAGAGACATGTTCTTAACTTTTAGTGTTAGAAAATCATCCCTACAGTCCCATTACTTGTTTTAATTAATAGAGTCATAGGCATCTCTGTGGGCCTCCCAATTATCATTCTGAAGATGCTGAGAAATCACAGGTGCAGGTGGTGCAGGACAATTCGCCTGACTCAACAATTAGCCAGGAATAAATCCTGACGCTTGTTTGGTTGTTGTAGTTTCTTTTCTGACAATTAAGTGCCAGGAAGAAAACCTGCTTAATCATCCATCCCAAGGTTTATCTATCAACAAATTGCTCCTTGGCAAAACCCAGACGAAATTAACAGCAGATTTATCCCCCTTCATTAAAAAACAAAACGAAACTGAGGTGCTGAGTCCTCTATCTCCTCACAATCATACAGGACTGAGTTTGTTATTTTAAAACTCAATCCAACATGTTAATTACAAAAAGTTATGAACAAAAACTCCACACGTGGCTTTAGTCTAGGTGAGGAAGGAATTTTAACTGAACACATGGAACTCAAAACCAGGTAGCCGAGGGAACTATGAAAACTTGGTCAGCTGAAGTCTTTCATGGAGGACTAATGTTGATTATTCTAGAATGATTAATCAAAATATGGAAAGAACTTTACATTCAGACTCTTTCATGCTGTACTATCTTATGAATTCTTAACTGTTATCCAGGAACAGTATAATATCAGTATAACAACTCTGATATCAACAATAGGACTAAGGTTTTGTTCTCTCAGGTATCAACTAACCCTGATTTCTGTACATTCCACTTTTCTTGCAAGACTGGACAAAAACTATGGACACTTTATGATTTACCAAGCGATCTGCCCACTGTTAATTCCAGGGGATTTACTGCCCAGGTAAGAGTTGGATTTATGCACAGCACCAAAGTGCCCCAGTAAGTTCAATGGCAAAATGGTGGCTATGGGGTATCTTGACAAGTTTCGCCCCCCTTAGATTGTTTTTAATTCACTGAGGGCCAGGTATTGTGCAAAGTGCGAGATAAATACAAGGATGAGGAAGACAGATCCAGGCTCAGAGGAAGCTTACAGGCTGATGGGCAGGACAAGATGTGAAATGCTTCATGAAATGCACACACACACAGGTATGCCTCGCTCTCCGAACTTACTGGCTTCAAGAACTTGGGCGATGACTTCAGATAGTGATGGCTATCATGCTATCAAATCTACATAGTCCCTGAGTTCGGGGTAAAGAGTACTAATATATACATATTTTTTCTAAGTATTTTATTTATTTTTTTAATGTTACATTCAAAAAATATGAGGTCCCCAAATACCCCCCACCCCTTTCACCCTACTCCCCCCACAACAACCACCTCCTCCATCATCATGGGACATTCATGGCACTTGGTGAATACATCTCTGAGCACCGCAGCACAACATGGTCAATGGTCCACACTACAGTTTACACTCTCGCCCAGTCCACCCAGTGGGCCATGGGAGGACATACAATGTCCAGTAACTGTCCCTGCAGCACCACTCAGGACAACTCCAAGTCCTGAAAATGCCCCCACATCACATCTCTTCTTCCCTCTCCCTACCATCAGCAGCTACTGTGGCCACTTTCTCCACATCAATGCTACATTTATTTCCATTACTAATCACAATAGTTCCAGAATAGAGTATCAGTAAATCTAATCCAAACTCTATTCCTCCATTCTGTGTATTTTTAATATTAATGATATGAGGGACACCAGCCCTATCTCCAGAAATATGTCTTTGAAACTATTCAATGCTTGGGTTTGGATAGCAAACATTTGGAAAGGGAGAATACAGGTAATGAGGAAATTTGTAGTTAAAACCTGTGGCGAGGTTTCAAATGCCAAAACAGGCAACTGTAGCTTGCCTGGGGGACCAAGAGGACTTCCCTGGGGAAGTGATGGTTGGGTTGAGATCTGAAGGATATCTGAGTTAGACAAAATGGGGTGAGAAAAATGGATGGGAGTGGGGGGCAGGAGAGAGAATTCCCAGAACAGGGAATAGCACCTGCAAAGGCCCAGTGGCCAGAGGGCAAAGTAAGCTTTTCAGGAATTAAGGTAAAGCCAGTGTGGGCTGCCCAAATCACAGGGTTGGGGATTGTATAAGGATTTGGAATTTTATCCTAAACTCAAGCCCCTAGAAGATTTTAAGCAGAGGAGTGACACAGTTAGATCTGTGTTTTTAAGGGACTGCTCTCTTTCTGGATGCAAAAGATACTGAAGGCGGTAAGAGGGCATGTGGGAGCCCTCAAATACTTTAGTGGTAGATAGAGAGCATTTTCAAAGATAATCAGAAGGAAGGTGTCACAATCCTGTCGAGTCTACTCAGCATCCAAATCAGGAGTAGTACCAAGAATGAGGAAGCTATGGTTCATTAGAAGTGAGTGCTACCTGCTACAAATCTCAAAAGACCAGGAAGAACTACTAACCTTCCACTGGGTTGTTCCTTATTCAGTAAGGGGCCAAAACGGGATTGGAGAGGAAACTTTTAGGGAACCACATTTCCCACCGCAAAATAGCCGAATTTGTTTAAACTGCTGTACAAGTCTGAAAGTTGGCTATTTTGGGAATACAGCAAAAATTCACTTCACACTTAGACAGCTCATAGAAGAGTTCAACTTATTTACTCAAAAAAAATTAATATACTAATAAAATTTTTTATCTGGTAGGAATTATCTCAGCTTCTCTCCTTCAACCATTTGAGGAAACTAAGGCCCAAGGAGATTAAGACCCTCTCAACACAAATAGTTTTAAGGGGATATGTTTTTTTCCTACTGTATTTCTATTATTTGTGCCTAGTTTAAATGAGATTAAGTAATGTAGAAGGAATTTTATCTCTTCTTATATGATGAGGAAATTCACACATCCTAATGATTTACTTTTTACCAAGCAGATTAAATAAAACACTGCAGTTTTTATCAAGCTGTTCTAGAGTTTAACAGTCTACATGGTAGAATCATGAAATCGCCAAAATGAAATAAAAGAGGGCCAGGGAGTGTTTTGGGGTGATGGAGATATTCTCTTTTTTGGACTAGGGGTTATAAGGTTATATACAACACCTAGGATCTTACATTTTAATGTATATAAATTATACCTTCATATAAAAAAAATTAAAGACACCAAGATTTGTAGATTCTTTTTTCTATTGATTAAAGGATCCCTAACCTCACTACAAAGCTATGGGAAGGCATTCAGATATATCCACCCCATCACTCTCATATAAAACATAGATAATTATGAATTGTTCATAAGTATGATAACTTTAAAAATATTTATAATACTAAGTGCTTTAGAACCTTTTGAGTGTCAAAGTAAATTCATCTTGGCCCAATTCAAATTAGAATGCATTAGTAAAACCATCTCTTAATTTGTTTAAAAATATGCATATAAATCTCATAGCCAAGTTATAAAATAATTCCATTTGATTATTAGAATAATTTAGTAATCATTTTCCAGGGAATTTAAATTAATCCACATCAATAGTTGGTGCCTTCATTCCTGGTGGCAATTCAAATCAAGTTACAATTTACTGAAAAGACAAACTCAAAGTTTTTGTTTAAAATGCTGACATATATGTAAGTTTCCAGTAATGGATGAAAGGCCATTTTTATTTTGGTTGTAGGTGGAAATCATGGGAAGTCAAATTTCTGAATAGAATAGTTACTTAAAAGCGTGAATGAAGTTTTTAGGATTTGTTAACAAAGGTTAACCACCAGCACCCCCATAATTCAGTTTACCAGGGCTGCCCTTTAAGTGGCAAAACCAGAGTTTTCAAGGTCTGAAAGCCATGGTTTCAATGAGAAAGCTGAATGACCTCAATTCAAGCTGGCCACAGGCAAGAGTAATCGAGCTAAAAATCTAAAACACCAGTTTCAAAGTTTGGGAAATCTACAGACACAAAATGAAGTAATAAATATGAGTTGTCTAAGCATCCATGGTGTATTTTCCTTCCCCCTTTTCAGTCAGATAAATTCAAGGTGTCTTTTCAGTTTAACCTAGTTTCTCTTCTTTCGTCATTCATTAACATTCTATTTTGATGTGTAGTGCCCTGGACTTCCTGTTACTACATCTTGATATTCTGCTGCAAATCATGAGTCATTCTTAAATCATAGAGAAACTCATCAAAATCCCAAATTTCACAGCACATATGAATTCAGTCTTTCAAGAGGGCAGCATTCTTAGAATATTACTTGAGGCACAGAGGACAAAAACTCTGTACAAGTCTGTGCAGAAATTATGTCAATCCATTGTTGAGTCAACACATTTATTAGATTAATAAATGCAAGCTCTCTGTGTGGTAATTTTGGTCATGGTACCAGTTATTAAAATGGGTTACATGATATGTGAAGTGAAAATAAGTTACAAAACAGTATGTATAGTTGAATCCAATTAAAAACTAGAAGCCTGCAATTATAAAAACTGGAAAGATATATAACAAAATGTTAACAGTGGGAGTATAGGAGGTGTTAATTTTTTTCTTTGTGGCTTTCTGTATCTCCATAAGGTGATTCATGTCAATACTCTACAACACACACATAAAGGTAACCTTTAAAAATACTGTTGTGGGAAGCAGACTTGGCCCAATGGATAGGGCGTTTGCCTACCGCATGGGAGGTCCGCGGTTCAAGCCCTGGGCCTCCTTGACCCGTGTGGAGCTGGCCCATGTGCAGTGCTGATGTGCGCAAGGAGTGCCCTGCCACGCAGGGGTGTCCCCCATGTGGGGGAGCCCCATGTGCAAGGAGTGCGCCCCGTAAGGAGAGCCGCCCAGCGTGAAAGAAAGTGCAGCCTGCCCATGAAGGGCGCCGCCCACACGGAGAGCTGACACAGCAAGATGATGCAACAAAAAGAAGCACAGATTCCTGGTGCCTCTGATAAGGATAGAAGCGGTCACAGAAGAACACACAGCGAATGGACACAGAGAGCAGACAACTGGTGGGGGGGAAGGGGAAAGAAATAAATTTTAAAATCTTTAAAAAAAAATTTTTTTTTAATAAATAAAAATACTGTTGCGTTAGGGTGATCTCAAGTATGTTATAAATCAATGAATGGAAGCAAAGAGGAACTGTGGATAATCAAGGATATAAAAAAGAAATTGTCTTAAAAAACACAGAAAAATTAGATAGAAGGGTGTCCTCCATTCAAATTTCCTGTGTGAGCTCCACATCTCAGCAGGGATGTGAAGGAGCAGGCCCTGAAGAAGGTTCCACCAGCCAACAGCCTGGGCTTTCCAACCAGGGCAACGCTAGAGTGGACAAGGAGCCCATTTCTAAGTTCAATGAGGACCCCAGGTGTGGGAAATATGGAGAAGACTGTCGTTCCCTAGGACTGGGAGGGAGCTAAGCCACCAATTAGTAAGCAGTATCTCACCATCAGCAAAAGACGACTCTACTCCAGGAAGTCATACAGAGCCTTGGATAATTTTTTATGAAGTGTTTTGGATTTGTCAACATGTAACGTTTTACTATGTTTTACAGCACTGTATTGGTTCTTTGAATCAGACAGATAAATATAATTGGACAGGACACACAAAATCCAATCGCTGACAGCTAAGAAAAGAATATTTTCTCTCGCCTTTGGACCCCTGTTCCTGCCCTCTGCATCCTGCTCTCGCCATTTTTCCTCTGCCATGGTGACCACACAAGAAAATTCTGGGGATTTAAAATCTATAATGGCAAATTGTAGTCTGTCAATCAGCACACTTTATCACTTTTCAGCCCCTTCTTCTTCACCTGGGACCCTGCAATATCATTGGTCTGTTATTTTCTCCCATTTCTCTTTTCTCCCTACCTGAATAAATTACAGGCCTAACTCAAAAGAAAAAAGAAAGGAATATTTTTAATTTATGTATACTGCCTGGAAGTCCTTTAAAATGGATTTCAGGAAAAGGTTGTATTTCCAAAGTTATTACACATATAAATTTTAGTATATGAATAAATGATCTCAGATTTACAATTACAGCATATTAGCAGTTTTAAATTATTTAATTGTTTTTAAATAAGAAAAAGAGAACATCTTAAGTGTTTAGGAAACTGCAAAATTCAAATGCAGCAGAAAAATGGCTGCTCTCCCCTATCTGGACCATTACCATTCTGGTCTAAAATGGCTGAGAGACTTCAAAATGAGTCAGGAGGTCATCAGAGGGGTCGTGCTTATGCACATCTCAGCAGGAACTCAGACAGATGCAACCCTACGTAGTGGTGCTCCTGAGGGCTATGGAGACACCCAGGTTCTATGGTCATGGCAGATGGCTCTGGAGTTCGGTGCCTTGCCAGTGGGCTCTACTTTGGAATTTGCGCCCCTGCGTGTGATGGAGCTGGACTCAGATGTGACTTCTCTACACATGCCTCTTCTGTCACTTTTACTGAACCTGTGGTTGGTGCTGGGGTTCGTATATGCTCAGGAGACTTGAATCTCTGGACCATCCATGTGTCAGCTGGGCCCTGAGCCTCAGTAGAGTTGCAACACCTACTCTCCGGTTCATTGGACTTACCTAGGTCAGCTAACAGGAGGTGAGGATGGTCAACCACCATACCAGGGAACCCAGAGAGTCTACAGCTGCAAGCAGGATAATCCCATCCATCAGTTGAGTGGGATCTAAGCCCCCTCTCAATCGAGAGGTGGAATGGGCACTGCCATCCCAGAATACTCAGGATGGAGGAATAAAATACGGATTAGAGTAGACCTACTGGTATTCTACTATAGAATTACTGTTACTCCAGCAATGGAAGAAACTATGTCATTGATGAGACAGTGGCCAGGGGAGATGCTGAAGGCAGGGAGAGGGTAGAAGAGGTGTGATATTGGGGCATTTTCGGGACTTGGAGTTGTCCACAATGATAGTGCAGAACAGATGCAGGACATTATATATCCTGCCATAACCCATGAATGGACTGGGAGAGTGTGTAAATTACAACATAAACTATAATCCATGATGTGTAGCAGTGCTCCAAAATGTAGTCATCAAATGCAATGAATGTACCACACTAAGAAAAGAAGTTGTTGATGTGGGAAGAGTGGGAGGTGTGGGGAATGGGGTATATGGGAACCTCTTATATTTGTTAATGTAATATTTTGTGTGATTTACATATCTTTAAAAGAAAAGATTAAAAAAAAAAAACCATAAAAGCCTATGTACCAAGTGAGTGCCTATGGAGGCTCAGAGATGGTCTAATTTAGCTCACAAAGGATATACCATCGCAATGTCATCAATCCATTCAACTGCATATTACTGACCAGAGAGGGAAATTCATGTATATGGTGCAGGAAAAAAAGTGCAACTGATGACTTTTACACGCTCGATTACTTGAAAGAATGCATGTGAAAGAATTTTCTTCTTCATCGTTATCATTAATTTAAATCAAATTGTCTCAATCTGAGCACTACTGACATTTTGGGCCAGAAAATTCTTTGTTGTGGAAGAGGCTGTCCTGTTCACTGCAGGATGTTTAGCAGCACCCCTGGATTCTACCCATCAGATGCAAGCAGTCCCTTTCCAATTATGTCAACCAAAAATGTCTCAACCTCGTCAAATGTTTCCGGGGCAGCAAAACTGCCCCTGGTTGAGAACCACTGACTAAATAAGCCTTCAGGCATTCCAAATAACTTAATAGAACAAGGAATTCTAATTACCTCATTTTCCTTTTAAAGGAAATATACTCTTGAAAAGAGAATATTTATAACTCCCATCCTGAAGGAAGGCTCATGCAGAATGGTGTTAGTTTCTGAAAGCTCTTATTAGAGTAAGAAGTCTGGGGAGCCTATGTATCCTATGATCATAGTTTTCAATGCAACAATTTAATGAGCATTTACTGTGTGCCAGGCAGATGTTCTCACGTCCCCTGACTCATACCCTGGTTGGGCTGGTTGAGCTGTTTTAGGACCTGCTTTGCCACCCTAAAAGAAATGCCAACACCTTAGAAACCCTCAAGAGAGGCAATGTCAAAAAGGTGTTCCACAGTGGCAATCAGATACCGTAATTCTTGACCCTTTGTAGTAACTCTACACATTTCTAGACAACATGTAGAGGTTTTCTGGTTTGTTTGGCTTTGTTGTTATTATTGTTTAAGACCTTTTGCTATATTTAGCATAGAAAGGCCATCACTTCTCATACTCTGGGGCTTTTGCCCACAGGATCATTACTGGAAACTCTAAAAACACTTATGGACAGTCTTCTTAATTGTCTGACCCACATGCCCTGCTAACACAATTTGTAATTTCATAATCCTCATAAATTGAGACTCCATAACTGACCTTTCCCAAATAAACGTGTGCCAAAGAGAGAAAGAGAGTGAGATCAGAGGGTATTTTGTTTGGCAGTAAGTCTCAGAAATCGATTTAAGCTCGTTAATAGATGCCTGGAACATGTTTGGCTTCTCAACCTCCCCTCCCAACAAAGACTGAAGTACAGGCGGAGAAGATGGGTGTGTTTGAATTGCTTGGGCAACAAGTTTCACGCACACATAAACACCACACACCGCTGGGAAAGAAAAACCTGAACGTCCCTAATCCAAAATGGCCAAGAGCAACTTCAAAGTTTTCAAGATGCTGCCCTGAAAAGGCTCCTTGGGCGGCTGCACCTCTAAGTAAATGAAGCCGTAACTTGTCTCCCCCTCCAGCGCGGGGCTCCCGAGGCTGACAGTGGCTGCACAAAACCCCTCCTGTGTGGAGCAACGGAAACTCCTAATGAGATTAGTTGGTGTGTGTGCAGACATTACTTAGCAATGACTAAAGGGGCTCTCTCTTCCTGCAGCA
The DNA here is from genome assembly GCF_030445035.2 of Dasypus novemcinctus. Taxonomy (NCBI): domain Eukaryota; kingdom Metazoa; phylum Chordata; class Mammalia; order Cingulata; family Dasypodidae; genus Dasypus; species Dasypus novemcinctus. Next base: position 80,275,838 of record NC_080684.1, on the reverse strand, counting down.
GCCAGTGGAAAATTCAGGGAACTTTTTCCCCCTGCAGCAGCAGAGCAAGTCCCTCTAACCCTCTCCCCAGCCAACTCAAAAAACAACTCCCCCCGCCCAACCCCCCGGGCAGGGGAGTGGGGGAAGTTAGAGCCCGGCCAGGGGCTTTTAAAGGAGGGGATAGGGGTAGTGCGAGGGGGCGGCGGGGAAGGAGTGGGGGACCCCTCGAACACTACAAAGGAAACTGTAAAACGCACAAATATATAAACCTGAGAAGGAGCAAACCACAGTTTCTTTGTGAGCTCCTCCAGTGAGTCATTTTCAAGATGCTGTCTGCTGCCAGTTTCAAAGCGGAAGCGCATGGCAATTAGTCTTGCTGTTTCCAGACAAGCCAGAAACTCTCCCGACACTCGTTTTTTTTTTCCAAAAAGCCCCTTTTGCAGTTTCTGAAATAACATTTCTTGCCCCCACCCCACCCACCGCCTAATTGCAGCTTGTCCTCAGGAAGATTCGGCTCAGAAAACCAAAACGGGATCCTTTTTCTTTTCTTTTTTTTTTTACCATCTTTTTTTTTTTAATTCCGTCCCCTTCCCCCTTCAAAGTTACAGCCGTATAACAGGCCAACGTTCGGTTCGAAGCCGAACACCCCACCCCGCCCCCCACAAGGGCTGGGGCGCCAAGGCCATCTCTTGCCCGCTCCTTCTCCAAATCCGTGTGCAGTAAAGACTCCGCCGGCTTTTAAATGTCCGGCTGGGTGTAAAGCCTGGGACGATGACCCGGGCGGGGGTCACCTGTCGAGCGAGGACGGACGCAGCCTCCGGCTCCACGTCTTCAGTCCCCACGACCGCCCCCTCCCTCTCCACCCCCTTTCTCTCTCGGCGCACCCGCGCCCCGGTGCCCTCCGGCCACCCCGAGCCCCAGGCCCGGCTCGGAGGTCAGCGGTGGTCCAGCCTCCCAAGGCGCAGGCTGCTCTAGCCGCCGTTCCTCCCCGGGATCCGAGGTCTAACCCCCGCCGGCGCCCGCAGCTGGCCCCTCGGTGCCCTACCCCAGCTGCCCCGGGCGGCGCGCCCAGGCGACCCTCCTCCCGGCTCGCAGCACAGCCCCGGGGCGCGGTGCCGCGCAGGAGCCCCGGCAGCCCCTACCCGGGCGCACGAGCGCGGGGCGGGAGCTCGGGAGGTGCTGGCCGGCGGCGCGGGCGCAGGAGCATCCCGGCTGCGCCCCCTCCCCGCAATCCGCCCTCGATGCGGACGTTCCCCTCTGCCCGGCCCGCAGCCCACCCCGCGGCGCCCACCCGCCCCACCCCCACCGGGCCAAAGTAAAGAAAGAAAGAAAAAAAAAAAAAAACCCGAAACGAAACTTTGCAACTGTCCAAGCAACAGGCAGAAACCCTGTTACCTACCCAGATGTGGGGGAGCTTTCAAGATCCTTCTTCGGGGGAATTTCTAGGAGGAACCGGGCGAAACCCCCCGACTTTCCATGCTGACAGGCGTCTGCAGACGGTCTGTTGCTCTTGTAATGAGATCCTGATTTTTCCCCCCTTTTTTTTTCTTTCTCTCGCTCCTCTTTTTTTTTTTTTTTTTCCTCTGGTGTGTGTGAGAGCAGGAAGTTGGAGCAGTCAGGCCGAGCCGGCTCACTTCCTTTACTGCATTATTCCCCAGGCGGTGTGCAGTCTGTGTAAACAGGCTTTTCCGCCCCGCGCCGCGCGCCCCGGCCGCGGCTGTGCGCCGGGGCTGGCAGGCGAGGCCCGCGCATACTACGCCGGCCCGGGCCCCGCGCGCTCGTCCCGCACCGCGCCGCGCGCCCCCGCTCCCGGCCCTCCCCGCTTCCTGCTCGGCCACCCCAGGGGAGGAGCCTCCAAACCCGCTGCGACTTGGAGCAGCGGCGGCCCCTCCCCACTGGCCGGGAACCCAAAGAAGCTTCCCCTACAGGGCGCGGGCACCGACCCCCCGGATGCGGTGGGAACAGGGCCCCCTCCTCACGCCCTCGGGGGTCCCTGCGCTGGAGATGACGCTGGGGGACTGGGTGGCGTTGTCCCCTACCCAGCCGGCCTGGGAGGAGAGCCCCGAGGGGGGAAGTCCTCTCGACTGGCTGCTTTCTGTCAGCTTGGAGGGAAGAGTTGGGGGTCCTTGGGAGTGGGGATCAGGACTTGGTCGCTCTGGCCAAAGGACTGTTTTTATTGAGGGCGGAGGAGTATTGTTTAGGATGAGAATATGTTGGATGTGCAGAAAAGGAGGCACACTTCCTGTCTGGGGAAGGACACAGTTCCTGTCTGGGGTTTAGAAAAAAAAAAAAGCCAGTCCTCCGAGTGGGGGGCCCACTTTAGGGAAAGGATGAGGAGCCATAACTGGGAGCCAGGATTCTCCAATGAGAGACCTTTCTGGTCCTTCGCTATGGCCCACCACAGTCCCAGCCTTTCCTGCCTGCTGAGGAGCTCCGATGGAAACAGCAATGACCACGCAGCAGAGTGGCTGACGCCTTTGGAAGGAGGCTCTGGGCGCCTGGGACTGCACTGAACACCACAATGTCCGCCGTCCCACCCGACGCCTCGGCTTGTCCACTGCCCTGAGGGGAGACAAGGGAGAAGCATGACCATTGAAGGACCCCTTAGATCAGCCCTCTTCGCTACTTCCAACTGCTCACCTTCCAGAACTTTCTGGAACTCTCTGGTTTCATGCCTCCACTGCTTAGCACGACAGACCACTCGTTCTCGAAATTGAGCATGCACCCAGGTCACCTGGAGGGTTCCTTTAAACCCTGGCTGCAAGATCTCAGCCCAGGAGGTCCTGATTCAGTAGGTCTGGAGTAGGGTGGTGGGAATAGGCAGGTCTAACAAGTTCCCAGATGACACGAAGGCTGTTATTCCCAGGACCACACCGCCCTAGACCTGGCTAACATCAGAATCACCCGGGAGAATTTTCAAAACAGTGGAGCTTTATATTCAACCCAGACCCACTAAGTCAGAATCTCTAGCAGTAGGGCCTGCGCCTGGGTCCTTTCAAAAGAGCCACCTTCATTACATTTTTTGCAGTCTCTCCAAAAGAGTATTTAGGAATCTCTCATTACTAAAGAGCAAGGACTGTATTTTACATGGCACCCTCGCACCCCACTCCCAAGTGCCTATCGGAGTGCCTGGCTCAGAGGATGTTTTTTTTTCCACATTTGCTCGTGGTCTGTGTAGATACCTCAGGGAGAGGTGGGAGGAGGCTCAACAGACCTGTAAGAAGGTATGGTAAAGGGTGGGGTAGGGTAGAGGGGGGGCAAAGTAGGAGAATAGAGGGAGAAGAGACTGTGTGGGGAAGAGGGCTGCTTATCAACTTCTGAATTCCCACAGCTCATTTCCCACTTCAGGGATGATCATTTTAACCCCTAGTCAGTTTCTCCTGTCACTCAGCAGAGCTCACTCTGTGTCCCTGCACGATCCAGCTGTCTGTGGACTGAGAGAATGTAAACTTATTTTGCTATCCTTCTCAGGGAAAAGAGAAAAAAAAAAACTACCTCACACATACAAATAAGTTGCTTTATTTTAAAAAGTAGGACATACCCCAAAGTCAAACATAAGTGTATTTAAATCAGTGGCTTTCATACTTTTTATTTTTTCAAAACAAGTCTGTGTAGAAAAGTCATACATTTTCATCAGTTTAATTGTTTTGAAGAAATGTCTTGTCTGAAGCATGCCTAAAACACTTTTGTGTGCCCTAGGTTTGCCCAGTGCAGAAGTTTCTCTGGTGTTTCGGATTGTCCACACCAGTACCTCTAGCTCTTTATATGAATGAATAATTCAAAGCTGATTCACTCTCCCCTCAAAGTACAAAGAATAACTTTTACTTTCAAGTGCCTGCAGTTTCTGTCCTTTGCATTCTAAGCAAAAACTGAAGTTAGTTTTTCGTGCTTTTCTTCCAACTATCAAAAAGCAGTTAAGAGATATGGTAACTAGGATTACATGATATACAGTCCCCCTCTTATGCTTTTGTAGTAAAAAGAACAGTCAGGCTTGGACAGTCAGATTGTGTGGGTGGTTTATGTTTAAGATTTCTTCAGGAGCTCTTTATAATAGGTGACAGAGCGTAGAGTCATGTATTTCTGAGATTTTCTCAGCTTTGATAAGAACAGATGAGATCTCACCAGAGATAATGCCCAAAATCTTGCATGTTTGAGGAATGAGAGTTAGTCACTGTCCTGTGTTGGACGATGCATGATGGGAATGTCAGCCGGGTCAGCCCAAGTAAACTCTATGGCTGGAGAGCATGGGAGGGCTGGGTCCCCAAAAGAAAATCGAAGGCCTCATTCCAGTAGAAGGGGTGTATTAGTCAGCTTTTACTGGGATAACACTTTGTAACAAAAAAAAACCAAAAGTCAACAACTTACAACAGTAGATGAGTCTGGGTTGACTGGGCTTGGCTCCACACCACAGGCTGGACTCAGGTCTGCTTCACATGTCTTCTCATTTGGAGACACAGGCTGAAGGAACAGGCCCTACCTGAGACATACGGTTTTCAAAGAATGCAGGAGCTCAAGAGTGATTAGAAACACATGATGCCTTTTAAAACCTCCGGTTAGGACTAGCATAGTCTCACTTCTACTCACATTTCATTGGGTAAAGCAAATCATATGACTAGTCATATGGACTAGGATTCAAAAATGTTCATGAGCTTCATTAGAGGAGTATTTTAAAGAATTTTTTTTATAGGCATGCAGGCAGGTCCCTGTGTGGTCTGCATTCTCTGTTGTGTTGTCAGAGGTATTTCATGGAAGCTTTTGAGAGGTACTGATCTGTGCTATCTTCTTTGCCCTTAGATTAGCCATCTGTAGGTGAGAAGCTGGCAACCTGTAGGTCAAATCCAGCCTGCTGCCTCTGTTTGCATGAAATGTGAGCAAAGAGAAATGACCTCTGAAGAATCATGTTGACTAAAATAAGCCATTAGCAAAAGGTCTGGTATTATATGATTTTGTTTATATAAAATAACTAGAATATGCAAATTCATTGAGACAAAGTAGAGTACCAGTTACTAGGGCAGAGGGGAGGGAGAATGGGGAGTTAATGCACAAAGCATGGTTTCTGTTTGGGGTGATATAAAGTTTTGGTGATGGATAGTGGTAGTGGTAGCGCAACATTGTGAAGGTGATTAGTGCCACTGAATTGTGTACTTGGGAATGGTTGAGATGGGAAATTTTGTTATATATGTTACCACAGAAAAAAAAAGAAAAGGACAATTAAACTTAATACATGATCCCAGATTGGAGCTAATAATGGAGGAGGAAGTACTCAAAAGGAGATTACTGGGACAAGAGAAAAAAATTGGAATATAGACTGTATGCTTTATATCAATGTTAAATTTATGGAACATGGTAACTTTACTTAATGTAGTTACATAAGTGAATATCCTTGTTCTTAGGAAATATACGTGGAAATATCGAGTGTTAAAGGATGATGTTGTAGGCAATCTACTCTCAAATGTTTAGAAAGCTAGAGAGAATGATATAACAAATGTGGCAAAATGTTTCAAGTTGGTAAATCTGGGTATCTGGGTAGGGAGTATATTGGAGTTCTCTGTCTTTCATTTTATTTTTCAACTTTCCTGTAAGTTTCTTAAATTGCATTAAATTAAAATTTGTCTATAAATAAAGTTTTATTGGAACATAGCCATATTCATTCATTTATATATTGTCTATGGCTGCATTTGCCCCACAACAGCAGACCTGAGTAGTTTTGACAGAGACGGTACAGCCTGCAAAGCCAAAAATATTTCCTTCCTGCGCTTTGGTGGAAAGAGTTTGTGGATCCCTGGCATAAGCCATCTGAGGCAAATGAGATTCTGTCCTGTCTTTCTGGTTGTAAATGCATTTTCTTCATGGTTCCAGAGGCCCTTCCTTTCCATATCAGGGAAAACTTTAGTGTCTTTAAGAAGCTTCACATGCAGGACTTTCATCTTCAGAGGAGACTACATGCTTGTGCTTCATGAAGTCCTCCTAGTTGGCTTTCGGAAGAGGTGGAGACTCTGACCCACATTGTCCTGGCCCCTGACGTGGCCATCCCAGCCTTTCTCTGCTCCCCAGTGCCTGAGCACTCCTGGGCTCCTTCCAGCAGAGACCGGGAGCCTTTGTTTCTGCTGGGTCCCGCCGTGTTTACACATCAGATCCACACGTGCCAGGGCCTCGTCCTGAGAGGCTCTTGAGTCCAGGAATCCACATTTCTTCAAAGCTCCCAGGTTCGGAAATCCTGATGTTCTCTCTACCCATGAAACCCTTGTAGACATTTTACTCATCCTTTAGACTTGGCTCACCTCCCACCTCCTCCAGGAAGGTACCATGGTCCACCAGGGGAAGTGACTACCCTATTTCTCCCACCCTCCCACATATATTTGACTGTTATGGATTAGGGTTATGTATGTGTGTGTCCCTCCCCCAGCAACCCATTTCTGTACCCCGAATACCTAGCCTTAAATTGTTTTTATTGAATTAGTCAACCCATCGGTCAATAATAAAAGGAAAGATACACAACAACGTTTTATAAATGGTGTTTGTTGTATAGTGCCCAGTGAAATGTGAACAGTCTCTCACCAGGAGGGAGAATAACTGATGGAATTAAAACCGATTCCAAGTTTCAGATTTTTAAATTTCAAAATTGACTGAAATTCATGAACGCTTTATCCTCCACCCCCACCAAAAATCCACATTGTAACTGTAGCAGGAAAGGTAAAGTAAATATATAGTGTTAGGGTTTCACGACCCCAAAACTTGCCCATTGCTGCCATAATTCTAAGATGAATACAACTGAGAAACTGTCCTGATAAATTGCTGGTCAAAATCATTTCCTACGTGATACGAATTTGGTATGTCCAGAAAAGTGCAAATAAATGGTCTTGGGCATTTTCCCTTCTGGTGATGCCCAGAGTTGCTCTGTAAACGACTGCTTGGGATTTTAAATGCATAGATGAAGAAAAGGAGGTACTTGATCATTTGTTTTGATCCTAGAACATGTTGGACAAGGTTCTGTAGGAAACTGCAGGGTTCTTTATTATGCACCAGACAGTTACAGGAAGCTCAGGCAGGAGACCTGCTGTGCAGTGATGGCACAGATGAGGAAGGGGTAGCTAAGGGGTTTCGAGACCGACTCTGAGGTGGTGGAATAGCTAAGGACTTGAGGTTGATATCACATTTTAAAAATCCCTGAAACTAAAATGAGAGCAACAAAGGAAGGCCTTCATAGGCACACAGAGATGGCTGGAGAAGAGGGGTCTGTGGGAGGGAGTAGAAACTCCAACGAGTAGTCATGGTGCTTAAATTCTTTCTCCCAAGCATCTATTTGCATTGGGTTACTAGACTTTGGTTGGTTGGGGAGACTGGAGCCAAGGAGAAGTTTTGGTGCAAAATCAGAAGTTTCAGGTGAAATTTCAGGATCTTCTGAACATAAGCACTTCTCCTTGAGGCCCAGCACAGAGATGGGCAGAGGGCATTTTCCCCACGTTGGCCATGAGACTGGATTTACCTGGTCGTCACGAGGCGGCCTCTGAAAAAGGAAACCAGAGAAGAGAGAACGTGAGCAGACATGTTCCTGAGAAACTGTGTGTGTATGTGTGTGTGTGTGTGTGTGTGAGAGAGACACGTCTCATCCCCATCCGTGTTTCTGTTTGGAGGGAGTTCTCTGACTGGAAAGTTTAGAAGAAAATAGTCTCTGTGCTCCATGCTAAGGGGATGCCTCCAGTTTTCCAGCTCAGCTTTTGTGAGATAGATAAGCTTGAGCTGAGGATGAAAACCAGCAGCTAGCCCACTGCGTCCACAGACCTCCTATCTAGCTTTTATCAGTTGGAAGACTATCATTTTGATCCCCTTCTGTCTGCTGCGGTATGTATCACTCAGTTGATTCTGAAAGTGGACAGGGAAGAAGGGTGCTATTTATTGGACTTCCAAACCCCCTTGTGAGACAAAGAGATTCTGAGAAAAAGCTGGAGAAGACTGGGGTGGGAGGTTAGGTATGGAGTTCCCACAGGAGCAAAGAGAGGTTAAATAATGTCATAATTGGGGTGCACGGTCAAAGGGCCTCTTGAGTACCCACAGTGGGCAAGGCTACAGACACAACCTAAGATGGAGGAGGAGAGGCGTGCCATCCTGCCAGCTGCTGTGAGGGACCATTCACCATGATTTGGTGGTGAGGAAAGCAGGTGACATGTCACATGACTACAGTAGCTTAAATCAACCAACTTCTGTGGGCCCCTATGAGAACTCTGAGGACAGAAGCAGATGCTGGAATGAAATGAAGGAAAGAAGCATCCTCTTCCTGGAAAGTGTCATTGAATCTTCTCAAAACAGGGTGAGGATTGATAATATTACATTCATGCCTTTTTATCCATACCGCAATACGTATTTCTTGAATAAATGCCATAGATACTCAAAGAATGAATATAATCATTACTAGAAAACGTAGAAAATGCTTTGTATTCTAAAAAGTCCTGTTAAATAGATTTACTCAATTGATTCCTAATATTATTAATCCTATTTGACATTTGATACAACTGAGGAACCAAGATATTAAGTGATTTATGGACTGAAGGTCACACCATTAGCAAGTGCTGAGGTTGGGACTAAAATCCAGGTTTTCCTACTCAAATGCAAATCCTTCCACTATTCTGGCCTGTGTTACAATAGAGGACCACAGAAAATAAAAATAGAGTGTTGGAAGGGGAGTCAGGAAAGCTGCATTTGAGACCTGGTTCTAGCACTAACCTGCCATCACCTTTCTCAGATTCTACCTCTTTACCTGGAAAGCCATAAACTGAGAGGGTTGGACCAGAAAGTGTCTAAGACTTTGACATGCTGTGAGGGTCCTGGATGACTCTCAGAGTTAGCCCACTTCCCATCACAGTTATTCATACACAGTTTTGCTTAGGAAGCCCATGGACACAGAATCTGCTCCGTGGAAGGCTAGGGCATTTTAACCTGCTACCTTACGCAGTGGATTGAAAACTTTAACTCCAACCCACAGTGGGAGATGACGTTTATATCCAAACTCAGCACACACTATAGGTAACTGAAACAAAAGCTTCGCAAAACAGTAGGGCTTTTTTGTTTTTTATTTTTACTACATGTGATATATTCTGACATTTTTGCTTGTTTGGTTTTTTTAAAGAAAATACTGGTTGCAACCCACCAGTTTATTTCATGACCCATTAATGGCTCGAGAGGTACAATTTGAAAATCTGAAAATTGAGGGGTTAGCAGTGGGACAGAACATGGGAAGACAGGTAGAGGGGACCACAGAAGCCAGATGAAGGAAAATGGGAGAATTGGCCTGATTCTAAGTGGAGTAATATCTAACTGTGGGTATAAAAGTCAGTGCCCTTCTCAACACCCTTCCGCCTGGACACACACACATTTCCGCATTGTCTACCATCTCACAGGCACGTTCCCGACTCTGTCATGTAGCTGTCTTCCCAAAATGGAATGTTTAAAATATACTTTTGGATGCCCTAGCTTTGTTTATTATTGGCTTGATTTATCAGCCAGTCATCCAAGAAAGTTCTTGAGGAGTACTCACTGTGTATATAGCTGCTGTACATAAAATGCTGGGACATGTATATTTTAAGGGACACGCATAGCCAGGTCAGGGAGTCAGCATGGGAAGGCTGATTTGGCTGGTGACCCATGGACAGTTTCACCTTGATGATGATCTGAGCCTCAGCTGACAGGTTCAGAAAGTGGTGGGACCTACACCTCTGACCAGGGCTACCTGGCTACCTGGTTACCTGGCCACCTGTGATTGTGGTCATACAATCATAAGGCCTCATATTTAGATCTGACATTATCTCTAAATGCACTATACCTAGAACCTCAAAACGTGGTGGTGGCCTGTGCCTCTCTCAACTTGGAGAGGCCCCCCAACCAGGGACAACTGGATTCTTGGTGGCATGATTTTCTTGGAACATATGCATGTGAATTTGCTTGTAATGCAGAATGTTTGTTTCCAAAAGTGACCAAAATGCTTGGGTCTTCTGTCCAGACCCCCACCCCCACCTCAGGTAACCAGGAAGTCAAATTAACATTTGCGAGTTACTTGCTTGGTAATCAACACCAAAAGTACCATGAGGTGAATATCTTGCGGGCTGTCTTCTTCAGGCCATGATGAGGCTCAAGGAACCCATCACTTCTGTCCCATCACAGAAGGTCCAGTAATAAGAAAAACCCAATCTCCACTCACTCTACATCTGCTGGACAGCCAAGCCAAAGTTGGCCTTTCTCTTTGGATTCCATTTCTGACCATCCTGTTCTGTCAGACCATTCTTTCTTTAGACATTAAATTCCAGTCATATAGCCTTTCCAGGAGACCAATAAGATATCTATTTTTTCCCATCCCATGTGGGTTTGATTTGTTTTCATTCTCAGAGGATTTATTTCCAAGCCCCAGGTCAAACCTCCCTGTAGGTTTGACATGGTACAAAGCGACCATGACATGGTACAAAGTGGACACTATGCCTGACCTTGCAAAGCTTACCAATCTAAAATGGGAGGTTAAACCAAGAAATCTGTCCTAAACAGATAAATTGGAGGCAGAGTGGTGTGGTGGAAAGAATAGTGGATTTAAGACGCCCAGGCTCTCATCCCAGGCTTCTTTGGGAAAGACATTTAATTTCCTGCGTTGAAAATGGTGGCCTTGGGATGGGGACTGGTTCAGAAAATTCCTCATTAATTCATTTATTTATTCATTCATTAAATATATATTAGCACCTGCTGCATGCCAGAGGCTATACCATACACTTAAATGCAAGATGAGGAAGACATGGTTCCTGCCTTCCAGGAGCTTCCAATCTATAGCCTCCAGCTCTAAAATTTCATGATTCAAAATAGTGATAATAAAAAAAATGTACTAGCACAGGAGCGGGTCAACCATCTTTCTAAGGCTGTGTGCTGCATAGGAAGAGCCCCCACTATGTGGTAGGGGCCCAGGTTCAAATGCAACTCTGACCTTGGGCAAGTTCTTTATCCTTTCCTGTCTCTATTTCCTCTTCTGTAAAATGGGGATGATAAGAGCTACTCCGAAGTGTTGGGAGGATTACAGGTAAAATACACAAAGTACTCCAGGGATAGTCAGCATTCAATAAATCATCTCCCCAACTTCACTCTTGACCCCCTACCTCCATTCTCCACCCAAGCAGCCAGATTGATCTTTTAAAAATGTAAATTATGTTATTATCACTCAGAACCCCACCCTTCCCCTCCAATGTGCCATTCAAGTAAATAGATTTCCAGATCCTCTCTGTGGCCTGCTAGGCCCTGGGTGATCTGGCCCCTGCCTGCCTCCCCACTGCTCTTAGTTTCCTGCAGCTCCTCCGCCCACCAAATAAGCTATGTTTGTTCCTGCCTCGGACCTTTACACTCTCCTTTTCCTGGAGTCATTTCCCCAGGTATCAGCATGGATGGTTTCCTCACCAGTCAGGGCTCAGCTCAAATATGTCATCAAGAGGCCCTTTCAGAACTTACACCCCCAGCCCAGTAACTCTATATCCCATTATTCTGCTTTCTTCTTATAATACCAGTCTCTGATTATCTTATTTGTTTCCTTGTTTATTGTGTTCTCTACTTCCCTCAAGAACATAAATTCCTCACAGGTGGATTCCTTATCTGTCTTCTTCACTGTGTCCTCAAAATCTAGGCAATACCTCACATATAATAGGTAGGTCTTCAATGAATATTTTTAAAATTTTATGTTGTTGTTATTACTAGTATTATTTGAGGGTTGAAATTTAGCAGAAGAAAGATTCCCAAGATATCTGAACCTTGAACCAGAAGAGGAAAGTAGTTCCGTGCCTGAAATACAAAGCTGACGAGCTACTGGGAAGTCCAGGGATCACAGAAAGGAGGTTGTGGTCCCTGGAGGGGGCCGTTTTAGTGTAATATAAAAGCTCTGGACTTGGAGCTAAGAGGTCTGAATTCTCACCTAATTTTACCATGAACTACTTTTGTTCCTGAACGTCTCAGACCTGAGCTTCCTGATACGTATGATAAAACAGGTTGCACAACTGGGCCTTAAGAACTCCCCCAGCTCTGAAATTTCGTGACTGTAGGGCAGGCCACCTCTGAGGAAGCCCAGAAGTGTGTGTGAGAGAGAGATGCCAAGGGAAAGCTCTGTCCACATGGAACTGCTCAGCTTCTCAGTCACCCGTCCATTCCATAAGCCAAGCCTACCCTCAGCACATTGCTCTCTGTGCAGGGCCTCGCACAGAACGTCTGCTCAGGAGGCATCAGCAGAATAAATGAAGGCATGAATGTCCCTTGGCACCAGCAAAGGGGCGGGGGAGGGACTGACAACTCAGTGACTCAGAAAGAAGGACCCCTGTGTCACCCAGGCCACTTCCTGTCCTGCCCAGTGTCCTCCAGGCCAAGTCTAAGACGGTGGGAAAGTGTCAAAGAGCTGAAACTCTGGGGGGTCCAGATGCAATAATGGCTGAAGGAAAAAGCCTTCGGGGTCAAAGGTGGGGGAGAAAGAGAGGAAATGAAACAGCCTCTTAACATTTGTTTGAGTTCTCTGCAACAAACCCTAACGCACCAGAAAAATCATACCACCTGATTCCTCTTTAAGGGCAAGAAAATCAATTTCTAGAATGTTAGCTATGAAAGAGGCTGTGTCACCTATACTTTCTGGTAACAATCTACCACTTAATAAATTAAAACAACCACCATTTTATCTGCTCACAATTCTGTGGGAGCGGCGTTTTGGCTGGGCTCAGCTAAGAGGTTCTACTGATGGTGCCTGAGACCATTCATGTAACTGTGTTTATCTGGTGACCTAGCTATGGTTGGGCAATCTAAGACGGCCTTGCTCACATGCCTCAGGATTAGTGCTGGCTACTGGCCAAGGGTCTCTTCCCACTTGGTCCTTCCAGATCCTTAAGGAAGCTAACACAGGGTTGTTCACATGGCCATAGCATCATTCCAAGAGAGTAACAGCAGAAGCCACAAGGCCTCTTAGGGCTTAGACGCAAACACAACATTACTTCTACTGCATTCCATTGGTCAAAGCAAGCTGCAGGGCCATCCCAGATTCATTCCAGTCCAATGTTTTCACTCCTTCAAAGACCTCTTCCACCTGTTGTCTCTACCCTCCTTACCCAAACCCAGGGACAGAGCACCCATTTCTTTGGATTAGCTACTTGATGCACAGATTTAGGAACAGAGTGCAAGAGCCCTGTCTCCAAGGCAAGCGGCTGCTTTTTTGCTTTTATACGTCTCCTTAGTAGGAAAGGAGATTCCCCTCTACCTTCTGGTCCCGTGAGAACCTGCCAGGTTCCCAGGCATAGCTAGATTTGACAGTAAAATCTCAGTTCACTGGTTTCTATTATGGCCATTTAATAAAACAGTGCCTTGTAGTTGTTGTTGCTTTTAAAGCAGTATGTTTCTAGCATATCTTGGAAGGGTAGCTCTTCTAGCTTTGGAAAGTCTAGACCAAGGGTTCTTAACCAGGGGTCCATGAACCCCCAAGGGGTCTGTGGAAAGATTTAAGGGGATCCATGAGCTTGAATTGAAAAAAATCAACTTATTATCTTTATTTTCTCTCAACTCCTATGGTGAATGTCATAAAACTACCTGCGGCTACATTCTGAGAAGGGGTCCATGGTTTAGAACTCCTGGGTTAGAGTGAATAACAATTACCTACCATTTCTTTTTTTTATTGACTTTGTAATAACATTACATTAAAAATATATATGTGAGGTCCCATTCAACCCCACCCCCCCACCCCCCTCTCCCCCCCCCAACAACACTCGTTCCCATCATCATGACACATCCATTGGATTTGGTAAGTACATCTTTGGGCACCTCTGCACCTCATAGACAATGGTCCACATCATGGCCCATACTCTCCTCCATTCCATCCAGTGGGCCCTGTGAGGATTTACAATGTCCGGTGATTGCCTCTGAAGCACCATCCAGGGCAGCTCCATGTCCCGAAGACGCCTCCACCTCTCATCTCTTCCTGCCTTTCCCCATACCCTTTGTCCATTATGTCCACTTTTCCCAATCCAATGCCACCTCTTCTATGTGGACATTGGATTGGTTGTGTCCATTGCACCTCTATGTCAAGAGGAGGCTCAGATTCCACATGGATGCTGGATGCAATCCTCCCATTTTCAGTTGTAATCACTCTAGGCTCCATGGTGTGGTGGTTGTCCTTCTTCAACTCCATCTTAGCTGAGTGTGGTAAGTCCAATAGATCAGATTGTAGGTGCTGGAGCTCCATCTACATCCTGGCACTGAGCTAAGCATTGACATGTATTAGTCTCATTTAATTCTCATAACAACTATGTAACATAGGTATTACTGTTATCCCTGCTTTCCAGATGAGGACATTGAAGCTTAGAGAGAGCAGAGTTAGGCGAGCAGTGAAGCAAGGATGAGAGTCCAGGCGGTCAGGGTCTGGAATCTGGGCTCCTAACCACTGTCCAGTTCTGTAACGGTGGAGAGATGGGGAAAGGCAGAGGGCAGCTGGAGGAGCATTTATTGGCTGCCTGCTGCTATACGACAGATGTTCCAAATATTTGAGGTGATTTATTTTAGATAGTATTTAGGAACTTGAGTTCCGAGAAGCTCATAATTCTCCCAAGCTCTAGTACCAAGTAAGTGGCAGAGCCAAAACTTGAACCCAGATCTAACTCCAAATCCATACTTTGTCCGAGCATGTTATGGTGCTTTGGAAGAGGTAGGGGGGTGGACTGCTGCATCCTGCAAATTGGCCCTAAGGGAAGGGTGGGGTGGATGGGGTGGCATGAGGGCTCTGAGGAGATGCACCCAGGGGAGGTGGGGCACTGAGGGGAAACCTAGTGGGCCTCACATTTGTCCCATGCTCATTGCTCCACGAGGCTACTGGGGCAATGGCAGATTGTAAGAGAGAGCGGCAGTGTGGGCAGTGGGAAAACACAGTCTTTGAAGTCAAATATGAATTCTTTCATTTTTTTCCCCTTCACCTAAAGAAGTAATTTTCTTCCTTTCCAAGGCACACATGCTTTTTCTTTGACCTTGAACATGTTATTTGACTTCTTTGAATCTAGAAAGGCAGAAAAGAAAACCTCCCTGTTTGAAGATTGGAGGTACCATATATAAAGAACCTAGCCCAGAGAGGCATAAAACAAATAATGTCTTTAATACTATTATTACTTACACATGAGTGGGAGATGACCAGCTCTGCATTTTAGGAAACTCCTGCTGGAGGCAGAGAGCACATGAGGAGACTGCTGAGTGGGCCAGGGGGCTTGAACCAAGGCAGAAAGGATGGAGAAGACACAGACTGGCAGATGTTTGTTACACAGACCTGCAGTGCTTGGTGACTGATTGGAAGTAACACTCCAGGGAAGGAGGACTGAAGGATACTTCCAGGTTTCTAGTTTTAGGTGCTGGGATGGATGTAGAGGTGTTAATATGAACTCTTACTTCACTAAAGTCAAAGATGATATTTTGATTATTAAATATTCTACATACATTCGAAAAAAATATGATATTTTAATTCGTGTTTGAATTCTTGGTACTTCCTGAGCACATGGAAGATGCAGTATATGATAATCAACAAATAAATGTTTTTGAATGATGGAATGGATGGCTAAATACAGAGATTTATGAAAGAATAGCAAGTTTGATGGTAAGATGAGGACTGCAGGTTTAGACATGTACAATTCGAGGTGCTTGTGGGCTATCCAGACAAGCAGACATTTGGTGTGGGAGCTCAGGCTGGAGAAAGGCCCCTGCGAGCTCAGAGGGGTGCTTAGAGCTGGGCTGGGCATGGGTGGGTACAAGATACTGCCCAGGGAGAACATGTGGGGAGGAGGGCACAACTGGGAACCAGTGGATACTCACATGGAAGGCAGGTGGAGGAAGGGGCACCTGAGGGCAGGTTTCCAAGGCAGATCCAGAGAGGCGGGATGAAAACCTGGAGTGATGTCATGGCCACAAAGGAGTGAGAGAGCTGTAAGGAGGAGAGAGGGTTAACAGCTTTAGAGGATAGAGAGAGGGCAAGTAAAAGTAAGGATTAAAACTATCCATTGGATTTAGAGATTAGAAGGTTTTCCCTTATCTTGATGGGTTGAGGAGTGAGTCAGAGGTGAGGAACTAGAAACAATGTATACAGACTCTTATTTCAGGAAGCTTGGCAGAGAAGAAAAAGACATAGTGGTAAGTGTTTCCAATAGCCATTTGTAGAAATAGTGCTCCTAGCAGTAATACTATTAATAAATGTAGCACTGAAGGAAGGTTTACACTTGTGGGACACCTGAGCTGATACAGGTTGGGAAAATTACAGATAAGCAAATAACATAATTTGAATGGATCATCATTTTTAAAAAACGGAGGATTCGGTGAAATACACACTGCTAAAATTATAGCAGATAAAAGTTACTCATCAGGGAGAAGAGATGTGCCTCAAGAAGTTGAGTGCCTGCTTCCCACATGGGGGCTCCTGGATTCGGTTCCTGGTTCCTCCTAAAAACAAAACAAAACACAAACGAACAACAAGCAAACAAATGGGGGAAAAAAACCAACAACTCAGGGAAGCTGATGTGGGTCAGTGGCTGAGTGCCAACTTCCTGCATACGAGGGCCTGGGTTCAATCCCTGGCCCCCGTAAGTCAAAAAAAAGGTGACTCATTTGTTGATGATTTAAACATATTTGTCTCTCTCCCCAGAAAGGTATTTCTTACCTTGGACACTTTCATCAAGCCCTCAGTGACCCTCTTCCCCCTCCATATCCTTATTCCAATCCCAGCAGATGACCTTCTCTGCAAAGTAATGGAAATAAAGGCCAACAAGTCTACTTCTATCCACTTCCCACCCCGCAAATACACATCTGCATGCAGCTCTTCCTCTGCTCTCTCTTCCTGATATATAAAGAAGGGTCTGTCTTCCTCTCCCCAACTTGTGCTCTTGATTCTAACTACCTCCTCCAGATTCTCTACCATCACTTATTTCTTTTTTTTTCTCACAGCCTTCTCTCCATTTCCATCATTCCTTCCTCTTAGCCTTCAAACATATTGAAGTTTTCTCTAACATTAAAAAAAAAAAATACCTCCCCCTACTCCAGCTTTCCCACCAACTCTAATAATAGCGTTTTTCTTCTTTGGGAATATTATGGTTTTTATTTATCTTTTTTTTTACAGCATTAATAAAGAGATATAATTCACATATCATAAAATTCACCCTTGGTAAGTGTACAATTCATTCATTTCCAGCATATTTACAGAGTTGTGCATCTATCACCACTGTCTAAATTTAGGACATTTTCATTCCCTCAAAAAGAAACTCTATACCTATTTAACAGTCACTTCCCATCCTACACCCCACCTCTAGTCCTGGCAACCACTAATCTACTTTCTATCTTTATGGATTTGCCTATTCTAGACATTTCATGTAAGTGGAATCATACAATATGTGGTCTTTTGTGACTGGCTTCTGTCACTTACTATAATGTTTTCAAGGGTTATCCATGTTGTAACATGCACCAGTACCTCATTCCTTTTCATTGCTGAATAATACTCCATTGCATGAATATACTACATTTTGTTTATCCATTCTTTAGTAATGGACTTTTGGGTTGTTTCCACTTTTTTGGCTGTTATTGAATAATGGTGTTATGAATATTTGTGTTTGAGTTTTTGAATGGATATACATTTTCGTTTTTCTTAAGTATATTCCTAGGAGTGGTACTGCTGGGTTATATGATAATTCTATGTTCAACCTTTTGAGGAACCATCAGACTGTTTTCCAGAATGGCCGTACCTTTTTACATTCCCACTAGCCATATATGAGGGCTCATTTTCTCCACAGCCTCCATCAAAACTTATTATCTGTCTTTTTTAAAAAATTATAGCCATCCTAGTAGGTGTGATGTGGTATCTTATCATGTCGTGGTTTTGATTTACATTTTCCTAATGGCCTATGATGTTGAGCATCTTTTCATGTGCTTATTGGCCATTTGTATATCTTCTTGGGAAAAATGTCTATTCATTTCCTTTGCCCAGTTTTTTCATTGGGACCATTTGTCTTATTATTGTTGAGTTGTTTGAGTTCTTTGTATATTCAGAATACAAAGTCTTCATCAGATTTATGAGTTGCAAATCTTTTTCTCATTCTGTGGGTTGTCTTTTTTCTTTTTTGATGGTGTCCTTTGCAGCACAAAGTTTTTAATTTTGATGAAGTCCTATTTGTCTATTTTTCCCCTTCTGTTTCTTGGGCATTTGGTGTCATACCTAAGAAACCATTCCTATCCCAAGGTCATGAGATTTACACCTATGTTTTCTTCTAAAAGTTCTATAATTTTAACTCTTTCATTTTTGCCGAGGATTCATTCTAAGTTAATTTTTTTATATGGTATGGGATAGAGATCCAACTTCATTCTTTTGTGTGTGGATACCCACTTGCCCCAGAACTATTTGTTTAAAAGACTATTCTTTTCCCATTTGTTTTGACATTTGCTCAAAAATCAATTGTCCATAACTGTAAGGGTTTATTTCTGGACTCTCAGTTTTATTCCACTGGTCTATTTTTATGCCAGAACCATACTGTCTTGATTATTATGGCTTTGTAGTAGGTTTTGAATCAGAAAGTGTGAATTCTCTGGCATCATACTTGTTGTTGTTTTTTTTTAAAGATTTATTTATTTATTTCTCTTCCCTTCCCCCACCACCCTGGTTGTCTATAATCTGTGTCTATTTGCTGCGTCTTCTTTGTCTGCTTCTGCTGTTGTCAGTGGCATGGGAATCTGTGTTTCTTTTTGTTGTGTCATCTTGTTGTGTCAGCTCTCCGTGTGTGTAGTGCCATTCCTGGGCAGGCTGCACTTTCTTTCGGGCTGGGCAGCTCTCCTTATGGGGCGCACTCCTTGCGCATGGGGCTCCCCTATGCGGGGGATAGCCCTGCGTGGCAGGGCACTCCTTGTGCGCATCAGCACTGCACATGGGCCAGCTCCACCCGGGTCAAGGAGGCCCAGGTTTTGAACCGCAGACCTCCCATGTGGTAGACGGACGCCCTAACCACTGGGCCAAGTCTGCCACCCATACTTGTTTGTCAAGATTGTTTTGGTTAGTCCGGGTCCCTTACATTTCCATATGAATTTTAGGGTCAGTTGTCAATTTCTGTGAAATGGCAGCTGATATTTTGATAAGGATTCTGTTGAGTCTATAGATCAATTTGGGAATATTGCCATCTTAACAGTATTGGGGCTTCCAATCCATGAATAGGGATGTTTTCCCATTTAGTTAGATATTAATTTCTTTAAGGAATGCTTTATAGTTTTCAGTGTACAAGTCTTACATGTCTTTTGTTAAATTTATTTCTAAATATTTTATCCTTTTTTTTTTAGACAACACACTCTTTTTTATTTCAAACTATTTCACATACACTTGAATCACATTCTCCACCATTAGGAGTTAGTCAACTGTCCTATTCAAAATTTTTATACCTTTCCTGATGTTTGTCTCATGATTAATATATTGACTGAAATGTTTTTACTTAATGTCTTATAAATGGAATTGTTTTCTTAGTTTATTTTCAGATTGCTCACTGCTAGTGTATAAAAATACAACTGATTTGATCTTATATTCTGCAACCTTGCTGAACTTGTTTTTAGTTCTAATAATATGTGTGTGTATGTGTATATTCCTCAGGATTTTCTATATACAAGAATATGCCATTTGCAAATAAAGATTTACTGCTTACTTTCCAATCTGAATGCCTTTTATTTCTTACTCTTCATTTGTGTCTCTGGTTAGGTCCTCTTGTACAATGTTTTTTGTTCATTTGTTTGTTTTTGCCTATTATGCTTCTTTTTTTAAATGTTTTAAAAATTAAAGTTAATAGATCACAAGGAATGTTACATTAAAAAACATAAAAAAACAAGAAACATAAGGGGTTCCCATATAACCCACTCCCCACCCCCTACCACATCATTTCTGTAAATTGTATTTTTTGAAGATATATACAACACAAAAAAAAGTTACACTAAAAAATATAAGAGGTTTCTGTACACCCCCCACCCCCCACCCCCACCCCACTCCTCCCACACCAACAACCTCCCTCATCATTGCAGCACACTCATCACACTCGGTGAACACATTTTGGGGCACTGCTGAACTACACAGATAATAGTTTACCCTATAGTTCGTGCTCTCCCCCAGTACATTCAATGGGTTATGGCAGGATATATAAGGTCCAGCATCTGACCCTGCAATATCATTAAGGACAACTCAAAATCCCAAAAATGCCCCCACATCACATTTCTTCTACCCTCTCCCTGCCCTCAGCAACTACTGTGGCCACTTTCTCTATCTTGATACTAAAATTTCTTCTATTACTTGTCACAATAGTTTTATAGTAGAATATCAGTAAGTCCACAGTAGTCCATATTTTATTCCTCCATTCTGTGGACCCTGGGATGGCAATGTCCCCTCCACCTCTAGATGAAGAGGTGATTCCACATGGATGATGGATCCAATTCCTCTGCTTGCAGTTGTAGGCACTCTTGATTCCCTGGTGTGGATCTTCACCTCCCTGTTAGCTGACCTGGGTAAGACCAATGAACCAGAGAGTAGGAGTCACCACTCTGCCGAGGCTCAGGGCCCAGCTGGCACATGGGCAGTCCAGAGATTCAAGTCTCCTGAGTATGGACCATTGCTAGCACCAACCACAGGTTCAGTAAAAGTGACAGAAGAGGCATGTGTAGAAAAGTCACATCTGAGTCCAGCTCCGTCACATTCAGGAGCACAAATTCCAAAGTAGGGCCCTCTGACATGGCACAGAGCTCCAAATCCATCTGCCATTATTATATACCCTGTGGCTCTCTGTAGTCTTCAGAAGAACCAGTACCTAGGGTTATCTACTTTGGCTTTTTCTGGGGTCCTACTGAGGTGTGCGTAAGCGTGACCCCTCTGATGACCTCCCTTTTATTCAAGGTCCAAGAGCAGTTTTTAACACTTGATCCAACATATAGGCTGAGATATTCTACTGGTCTGAATTGACCTTTTTATTTGAGGTCTCTTTCTAGGTGCTTCTCCATTTAGTGGTTGGTAGTAATCCCTCGGTGCCAGGGAGGCTCATCCCCAGGAGTCATGTCCCACACTGGGGGGAAGGTAATGCATTTATATACTGAATTTGGCTTAGAGAGTGGCCACATTTGAGCAACATGGAGGCTCTCGGGAGGTAACTCTTATGCACCCTCCAGCTCTAGACCTAGTTCATATTTCAGGTACACAGGTTCATAAGCATAGCCATCAGTATCAAGGCCTCATTATTGGACCATCCTTCCTTGTTGACCCTTGCCATTGCACTTGGGGGAATATTGTTTTTCCTCTAGTACAATGTTGAATAGAAATGGTAATAGATGTCCTTGTCTTATTCCTGATCTTAAGGGGAAAGTACCTTTAGTTTTTCTCCATTAAAAATGATGTTAGCTGGGGAGTAGATGTAGCTCAAGTGTTTGAATACCTGCTTCTCATGTACAAGGTCCCAGGTTCAATCCCTGGTACCTCCTAAAAACAAACAAACAAATGAAAAAACAACTCTCATTGTGGAGCAGATCTAACTCAGTGGTTGAGTGTCTGCTTTCCATGCTCCCCCTAACCCCAATTATGTTAGCCATGGTTTAATTGTGGATGTTCTTTATCAGGTTGAAGAAGTTTCCTCCTATTCCTAGTTTGTTGAGTGTTTTGTTGTTGTTGTTACAATGAAAGAATGATAGATTTTGTTAAATACTTTTCCTGCATCCATTGAGATGATAATATGATTTTTTCCTTTATTCTATTAATAATGGTGTATTATATTGGTTGATTTTGGGATGCTAAACCTAACTTGCATTCCATGTGGTCATGGTTATAACACTTTTTATATGTTGCTGAGACAATTACTTCTTCAAAGAGAAACATAAAAGTGGGTGGGGGTATATGGGGACCTCATATTTTTTTACTGTAACATTAAAAAAATAAAGACAAAAAAAGAGTAACATAAAATAAACTGCCACTTCTACTTCCTCCTCCAAACACCCATGTGCAGTCTGGTTTCCTCTCTGATCCTACTCCTAAAACTGGTCTCTCAAATGTCACCTTTGTGCCCAGTTGCCAAATCTAAGGTCTTTTTCACAAGCTTTTACCTTTTCAACTCTCTGCATAATTCAGAAATGTTCTTTCATTCACCAGGTGACAGGACCTGGTCTAGGTATAGGGGATATAGGAGTAAATGAGTCAGAAACATTTCACACACCCTCCTTTCTAGGGGGATGGATAGACATTGAACAAGTAGCAGCCAACATGATGAGTGTTTTGAAGAGGAAACAGGGGAGCCCTTTGAGAAGATGAGTCTTTCTTCTCTTGGTTTCTGGGAGTTGACATTCTCCAGATTCTAGTTCCTGTTTCTCTGATCATTCCTTTGCTGATTCCTCTTTCTCCATGTGCCCTTTAAGTCCTGACATTCACCAACCAGTCTTTCTGCTTCAGCTATCACCTTTGGCTCCACACAGCATTTGGATTCTGTCTTCTTCCCTCTGGTTTTGTATACTTTTCTCTGATCCATGGCTTCAACACTTGCTGAGCATTCCCCAACCTTGCTCTCCCATCATGTCACATTTCCAGCTCCCTCCCGGCTATTACAATCAACATGTCCGGAATCACATTGGTCATTCATACCTCTTTGCTAATATTTTGAATTCTACCTTCATTTATCCTTGCTTTTCAGCCTGCTAAAACCCTACTCATCTCTGGGGTGCCTCTCACATGCCACCTCCTCTAGAACGTCTGCCCCACCCCTCTCCAGGGCCAGCCACTTCTTCTTCTGAACTCTTTTGCACCTTTTCCCTTGGCTACTCCCATCCTGATACTTACTGCCTAAGAAAATGATGCGCTCTTTTCGTGCCTGTCTCCCTGCCAGACTGTGTGTGCCTTGAAGGCAGGTGTGAGGCCTGGTTCCTCTCTGCAGTCACAACAGTAAATGCCTGTCTTGCTTTGCCAGGCCGCTATGACAAACACCACGTAGCGGGTGAGCTTAAACAACAGGCCCTTACTAGCTCCCGGTTTCGGAGGCCTGAAGTCCAAAATTGGTGTCAGCAGGGCCTGGCTTTCTCCCTGAAACCTGGAGCGTTCTGGTGTGGGCCTGCTGCAAGCCTTGGCGTTCCTCGGCTTTGCCTCCTGTCACCTGGTGATGTCCTTGATCGCCTCCTGTGCCTGCTCTTCCGGTTTCCGCTGACTTCCAGCTTCTTCCTCTGTGACTTTCTCTGACCGTGTCTGAATTTCTTCTGCTTACTAAGGACTGCAGCAGTATGGACTAAGGCCCACCCCGATTCATTTGGGCCCCACCTTAACTAAAAATTTTCAAAGGGCTCTATTATAAATGGGTTCACACCCACAGGAATGCAGATTAAGAATTTGTCTTTGTTGGGTAATAATTCAATCCACCACAATGGCCGAGTACTGTTTATTGAACTGTTGAACTAAATTTGGACCTAGAAAATGTTTTCAATCCCCCCAGTCAAAAGCAGCACTTTGTAATAGGAGTACAGCATTTCTTGTAGCGTTTCTCTTAGGGTTAGTTGATCGCACTGGTCTCATTATGAGTTTTTGCCTCTGTGGACACAAAGCCACATCTTACTAGTCTCTTATCCATCAGTGCTGCCCCCTTTCCCCACTACCACTTACATAATGGAAATGTTTAGTGTCCAAGGTCACTCCATGACCTTGGCCTATCCTTTCCAAAAGCCCCATCCATTAGTTCATTCACTTATTTAGGTATATATCTAACAAGTGCTTCTTGAGTGCCTTCTGTGTACCAGGAATTGTTAGAAGCACAGGCTCTCAAGGAATTTAAATTCTACAGAAGGACATAAACAATAGCCTAGCAAACAAATAAACAAGAATGCAGATTGATATGCACTGTGAAAGAAATAAACAGGGTACTGAGCTAGAGTGTGGCTGGGAGAGGTGCTATTTTACGTAGCATGGTCAGCAAAGACCCCCCGAGGAGGCCACATTTGGGCTGACACTTGGACAATGGAAGGAGCCCGGCACAAAGAGGCCCGGAAGAGATTCCGGAGAAAGAACAACAACAATAAAATAAATAAATAAAGGGCAACGGAAGAAAGTAGCATATCTGAGCAGCCGAAAAGAGTATAACGTGCCTGGAGTATAGAGCGAACAAGTGGAGGAAGACGGCATCCGAGAGGCAGGCAGGGCCTCGCCGCATGGGATCTTGAGGGTATATAAAGGCGTGACTTTACACTCAGTGACACGAGGTGCCATCAGAGGTTCTGCACAGAAGGGAGACATGAACTGATTTCTTTTTCTGTAAAAGGAGCTCTCTCAAAACAATGTCGGGAGGCGGAGTGGGAGCAGGAAGAACAGCTACGAGATTAGAGTCCAGGCAAGTGGGCCCAGAGCAGGGCCTTGTCGGCCAAGAAGGGGAGAAGACGGCAGCCGTCTACAGACGCCAGTCCTGATTCTGTCTGCTCTGGCGACTGTTCTGGTGGTCAACCCCGCCAGGCGCTCAGCGAGGCTACCGTGTGCCCGGCGCGCCGAGAAGTCCAGAAGCAGCAGGCGAAGAGTTACCCAGGCTTGGCCGGGAGCCCCTGTCCTCTTGTTTTTCACGGGCTCCTTGGGTCCATTTATTCCAGCTCAGCCCCACAAGCAGGAGAACCCCACTTTTGTGCCTGCCCTTCAGAGGTCTGGCGAGATTGGCAGGGGCACGGGAGTGCCTGAAAGCCAAGTCGGCCGCAGGATTTGGCAGAGAGGGGCCACCGTGGGGTGGTCTCAGCGCGGCTGGCTTAGCTGTAGAGCCCACGCGCTTTTCTTACCTCCTGTCCTACCTCTGCTTACCCCAAAAGCTTCAGTGTTGCCTTGACTGCCAAAACCATGGTTTGTGATTGTTGTGCTGTCATCGTTCCTGTTTACCTCACAAAATAGAGGAGCTTCTTTAAATCGGTTAAAATGAGTTGAAGCGCACAAGGAAACCCTTCAGGGAGCTGCCAAGTTCTGCATCACCTGGACTCACCCTACCTCTTCTCCTGCAGCCCCTCTCTCTGTCCTCCCTCAACACAATGTGCTGCCAACCTGGCATCTCCTCCCTGTCAGCGAACAAGCCTCCTTCCTCCTGGGGAGACACCCCAAAGTGCTCCCTGCTGCTTGTCGAACCCCTTCTTTAAGTCTCAGCTCTAATATCATTTCCTTCTAGAAGCCATCTCCGAGAGCCGCCTGCCAGTCTGCGGCATGTCTGTGTCCTGATTAAATGCATACAAAGCACTGGGGTGTTTTCTTCAAAGGACTCCTGAGAATTATAATTACATTCTTGCCCAGCAGGGTGGAAATGGACACTCTCTAGTTCAGGTTGTTGTTTTGTTTTGTTTTTAAGGCAGGTAAAATGTTTTAAAATTTTATTTTAAATAACTGGTCTCATCTGCTCCCATTCTTGCGGATGGTGGGGGCAGGGTGGAATAAAACTTACCAATGAAAGGTAACAGCCTCTTCCGGTTTAAAACAATCTGCTTCCCCCAAATAATCAGTTAATTCAATGTTGAAACTGCCTATCAGGGTTGTTTCCTGCCCTCTCAAGCGCTCTCCCTGCTCGTTCTTCCTTGCCAAGATGGGGTCTGTTGCGGGGAGGGGGGGGGGGTTAGGGGCCTTCAGCGCCATGGGCAGGGTCCAGGGCTGCTGCCACAGGCTGAGGGGACCCCTCCCTACCAGGGGCTCAGCTGCTGACCCCGGCCATGCCCAGATCCTGCCCCAGGAGAGCCCAGCCAGCTCCTCCTGCCGGCCACGCGTCCAGCGCAGTTCCTTGCTAGCCCCAGGCACCCCCAGGAGTGCTTGGAGCCACCACTGCATGCACCCCTGAATGTGGGGGGATCAGTTCTCCCTCCAGCAGAACTGGGGGCTTGGAGCCACACCTTAGCTTGCTATGGCACGCCCCTCTCCCCCAGGCCCACGTTCTCAGCTGCCTTGGGAGCACGTATTGGGGAATTCTGGGACCCCTACCTGGCACCTGCGTAGGCCGTGGGAAAGCAGGGGGCGCTTTCAGGCCCCTCTCTGCAGAAACACGCCCAGCACCATTTGGATTCCGCCGTGGCTGTCCCTGAATCCTGGGGTACCCTCAAAGAGAACTTCCTCTGCGTTCAAAGCAGAGAGCAGGGCCCACCCTTCTCTGCTCTGACCACCTCGGCCCAGCGGGACCATTCTCCATCCTGTTCTTGGTGCTTGCTCAAAGACGCTCTCCTCATCCCGGGCTTTCCTCACCCTCTGTCCATCTCCGGCTCTTTCTGCCGATGTGGGGAAGGCTCTTCCCTTCTTTTTCCTGCCTTGGAGGAGCGACCTTGTGATGAAGCCTCTATCAACTTACACATCACGCAAACAGAGCTGGGGAGCCGGGTTTGCCTCCGTGCGCTCAAGCCAGCTTTTGGAGTCACTCGTCTCCCCCACACACACATTCGCGTATCCTCTCTTCCCCTCTACCTCAAAGCTTGCCTTTTAAGACTCTTGGGCATTAAAAAATCTAATTTGACTCTTGACGCTGAGCTATTTCTCCTAGCTAGCATCTGCCTCTCCAAATCCATTCATTAGGGATTCAGTAGGAACTACAGGCAACGTGGTTTTTAGGAGGCAAAAACCACCTCAGCTTAATATTTTAAAACCTGTCTATTGTGGTAATCTGTGTGATTCTCTGCTTAAGGTCTGTCTATCTCTTTTGCTCAGTGCTATATCCTTGAGACGATACATGCAACTAATAGATAAAATTTGTTGCATGATTTAAGTGAGCTGCTTAACTTTCTAATAATGATAAAATGTCAAAATTGCCTGGGGCCATAGAAACCATTTAGTGTCTGGTCCCTTTATTTTAGAAGAAGGAACCTGAGACCTAGAGTGATTAAATTTAATGTTCGAAGTCACACAAATAATGGCAGTTGTGGGTCATGAGCCCCTAGTCTTCTTACTCCTAGTTTATTACTGTTTTCCAATGGCCCAACTGCCTTGATATGGAATTTCATCTGCCTGTGTCTCCTAAACCAACCCGATGTAGTTTCATAGAGGCCTAGGTGCCTTCATAGATTTGTTAATGGGACAGATCCTCTTTCTCTGTCTCATTTTCCTCATCTGGCAGATAGATATGTAGATATGCCATTTTCAGTATGGAAATAAGATTTTCTGATTACAAAAATAATATATTTTCATTGTAATGCAAAACTGCAAAGAAATCTTTATACCATATCCCTACCTTTTAATATAGTGCCTGATGAGCAATGAATTCTTATTGACTGAATATTAAATGAAGAAGATAAAAATCATTTGTAATCCTATTACCTGGAAAGAAATCATTTATATTTTAGTGTCTATGCTTTCTATTTGTACACATATACACATATTTTAGAAAAATAGAATTACGTATGTATTGTTCTTTAACTGATTTCTTAGACAAACACTCTAAAATAAGTATATTCAGATGAGTTGTTGCCCATTCAAGGCGGTCATCTAGCGAGATTATATTCTTATTCCAGTGGTGTTATTATTGCTAAAACATTTATGGGATTGCCTTCTGAGATTGTTGCTAATCATGTTACTCCCCATATGGATAAATATTCATCCTTTGAGGGCGGACTTTATTTTGAATCAGGAATATCATTTGGGTAAGGGTAAGTGTTAGTGTTCAGATCAAAAACAAGATATGAAGGTAAAACAAGAGGTTAACTTTTCCTATATGACCTGTGGTAGATTGAATCCTGTACCAACAGAGTCATGTCCCTATGGGTGTGGACCCATCGTAAATAGAACCTCTGGAAGGTATAGCTTTTACTTAAGGTTTGACTCAACTGAATGAGGGTGGGTCTTAACTCAGATTCCTGGAGGCCTTAGGAATGGGAAAGCCAGAGGAAGGAGTAAGGAGCTGGAAGTCAGCAGGAAGCCAGACAAGAAAGGAGGGGACCTAGTCACGTGACAAGACAACCAAGGAACCCCAAGGGTTGCCTGCAGCCAGCACCAGAATGCCAGTCTTTAGGGAGAAAGCAAGACTTGACAATATCTAGATTTGGGGCATCTAACCTCAAAACTGTGAGCCAATAAAGTCCTGTTGTTTAAGCCAAAACCAGTTTGTGGTATTTGGGATAGGAGTTCACGCAAACTGAGACATGGCTCATACATTGGTTCTGCAGGATTTAATCCAACAAGGAGTCCCAGAAATATTTCTTGCAGGAGCATCATGAGAAAAGGTATTCATCTTCTAATGACAGGTGAGGGTTTTCATCTGAATGCAAAAATTCCGGTAGATGAGTTTTAAAAGACAGTCATAGTGGTTTATAGTAATATTTTGTACCTTATACAGCATTTAGAGAAAATTGTTTTTAATTATAGAGAATTCTGCTTAATGATAAAATAATTTATTTTTGTTTTAAGTAGAAATTTTAGGTCTTGCAAGATTTGGGCTTAAGGGGATCAGGGATTTTCTTCCCCATTTTACAATCTTTCCCAGTGGTTGTTTGAATTTGTCTATCACTGCTCTGTTTCTCTCCTCATTATTCTTTACTTTTATGATACTTGGTAAAAATTCATGAGAACTGAGCCCTTCACTTACTTCTGGGCTTCCTGATATGTGTTATCAAAGCAGCAGTGGTAACTGTTCGCCTTCATTAAGGCAAAACAAATGTTATGGCAGTCCTCTGTCCTAGGTTTATACCATCTAACTTTGACCCTAAATGCATCCTGTCTTTAGAAAGAGTCTAATTGAGGAGTCAAAAATGTCTACTGGGTCCAGGCAGGTAACATAAATGAATGAAGAGGGACTGGTGGTAAGAAAAACAACAGTGTAAACTTGATAACAAATGCCAAATGTCTGTCAGCATCACTTCTGGAAGGCAATAGGGGATGGTGGAGACTGGAGTAAGTTAGAGAACACATCCCCATGTAAAGGGGGTTGACTTTTGTCAAGGGGGTGTGCAGGCTCAGGGTTATTTTTTTTTTTTTTTTTTAAGATTTATTTATTTATTTAATTTCCCCCCCCCTCCCCTGGTTGTCTGTTCTTGGTGTCTATTTGCTGCGTCTTGTTTATTTGTCCGCTTCTGTTGTCGTCAGCGGCACAGGAAGTGTGGGCGGCACCATTCCTGGGCAGGCTGCTCTTTCTTTTCACGCTGGGCGGCTTTCCTCACGGGCGTACTCCTTGCGCGTGGGGGCTCCCCCACACGGGGGACACCCCTGTGTGGCACGGCACTCCCTGCGTGCATCAGCGCTGCACATGGCCAGCTCCACACGGGTCAAGGAGGCCCGGGGTTTGAACCGCGGACCTCCCATGTGGTAGACGGACGCCCTAACCACTGGGCCAAAGTCCGTTTCCCTCAGGGTTATTATAGTTTCTGATTTTTCATTCAGATAAGCTGGAATTCTATCTTCCCTCTCTTGATTTTTAAGTGCCATCAAGTAATTCGAACATATCAGAGAGGCAGAGGTATATAATGGTGAAGAGCTTGTACTCTGTAGCCAAACTTCTCAGGTTCAAATTCTACCTCTACTATTTATTAATGGTTTTACCTCAGACAAATTATTCAACTTCTCTGCCTTTCTTCATGTGTAAAATGGAGATGGTCAATATAGTACCTACTTCCTAGGTTTGATGTGAGGAGTGGGTGAATTAAGACATACATGTGGGAAGGAGACTTGGCCCAGTGGCTAGAGCATCCGCCTACCACATGGGAGGTCCACGGTTCAAACCCCGGGCCTCCTTGACCCGTGTGGAGCTGGCCCATGCGCAGTGCTGATGCGTGCAAGGAGTGCCGTGCCACGCAGGGGTGTCCCCCACAGAGGGGAACCCCACAAGCAAGGAGTGCACCTCGTAAGGAGAGCTGCCCCACACGAAAGAAAGTGCAGCCTGCCCAGGAATGGCACCGCACACATGGAGAGTAGACGCAGCAAGATGATACAACAAAAAGAAACACAGATTCCCATGCCGCTGACAACAACAGAAGCAGACAAAGAACATGCAGCAAATAGACACAGAGAACAGACAACTGGGGCGGGGGAGGGGGGATGGAAGGGAGAGAAATAAATAAAAAAAGAAATCTTAAAGAAAAAAAGACATACTTGCAGATACATAAATGATATATACAAAGCTTCTACATTCTTAGCTTATAATTAGCGCTACATAAATGTTACCTTTTCTTTTTTAAAATAAGAAGTCACTGCACGGCTAAATAAAACTCATCCACAGGCTGAATCAGGGCCACAGGCTTCCAATTTGCGTGATATGAGCTAAAATCAGGAACAAAAGCTTTTGGTAAGCTAAGACAGTTGGTATAAAATTACAGTCACCATCCTGGCATACTTCACAGCATCCTACGGCTTTGGAAGAGGCTGTAAAGGTCAATCTGTCCCTTAGTAACACCCAACTCACTGATGAGCACAGCTCTTCCCCATAGCCACTCAGCTGAGCTGCAAAAAGGGCCGTTGCATTTCCCCTGGGCAGGGCTCCTTAGGTACTGCTGCAGGTTGCTGACGTGCCTCAGCACCTCCATCCTAGTGCATACTTAGATGCTCTTCTAGCCAACCCCACAGGTGACTTGGCTCGTCTCCCCACCCCAGGTTCCCCAGAGTGATCCTGGCCCTTCAAACTGCTTCACCTCCCTGTCTGGCGTCTTCTGGTTGACCAGCGCCCGCGCCTTACCAGTTGCTAACAACTGTATTTCAGATGCCTGCACCTCGGTGCTGCAAAGCCAAGTGCAGATCCACCCATTAAAAGAGGTTTTTCTCCTTCTAAAACGTATTTAACCTTTCCAAACTTTAGTTTCCTTTTCTCTAAAATGGTGATAACGTTAGTAACTACCTCTTGAGTTGTAGTGAGAAATGATAGAATCCATGTAAAATAGCACCGTGCATGAAACGTGGCAAACCTCCCAAAGATAGTAGCTACTATGGTATTAATTTAGGTACTCTAACGCCAGGTGAAGGTAGTGTCTTGAATTTTTTTTATCCTCACTTAGGCTTAATCTAGTTCAGATGGCTTTGCTACTCAAGGCCTAGGGATTTATAATTATATATGTTCCATGCTTTTTAACCATAAAAGAATTCTTTATTAGAACAATTAGTTATAAACAATATTATTTACATTACATTTTATTTATAATTATAGATCACAGAAGCATGGAGACACATTATAAATAATTTGGACAAGTAAAGGAAGTGCGAAAATCACCCAGCATCTTACCAAGTTGGAATACCAGCTTCTTGGTAGTATATTTAAATATGATTATTTAAGAAGAAACTTTAAAGTGAATTGAGTACAACATGACACCTTTGTATCATTTGACTGGTCCATTAGCCTTCTGAAGACAAAGTCATGCTATTTATTTTAGCTTCCTAGGCTGTTCATTTCATGCAAAGGAATGGCTTAAACAACAGGAATTTAATGGCTTGTGGTTTGGAGGCTAAAAACACATCCAAATCAAGACATCATTAAGGCGATGCTTTCTCCCCAGAGACTGTGGCATTCTGGGCTTGCCATCCTTGGTCCTTGGTTCCTCTGTCACATGACAATGCACAGGGCAGCCTCTCCTGGTTTTTCAGTTCTCTTCCAGTTTCCGATGAATTCCACATTTTCACTGCCAGTGGCTTTTGCTCCATCTGTCTGAATTTCATTCCACTTATAAAGGACTTCAATAGTAGGACTAAGACCCATCCGAATTGAAGTGGTCACACTTTAACCAAAGTAACCTTATCGAAAGGTCCTACTTGTAATTGGTTCACACCCACAGGAATGGATGAGGTTTAAGGACATGTTTTTCTGGGGAATGTACAGCTCCAAACCACCACACTATTTTAGTCGCTGCTGTATACACAGCACTGGCACAGTACCTGGCCATGGTTGGTGCTTGTTAAGTACTTATCGAATGAATGCATGAGTAATGAAAGCATGAAGGCAATGGAGCCTGGAGGGAAGGCAGCACAGAACAGCAGAGCTCAAGGGACACCAGGGCTAGTGCCTGCTCACCAGGAGTTGGCTGGCAGATATCATGGATCCAGAATTCAGCTTCTGTGAAGTTAGACTGAGGAAGAAAGATCAGGAATCAAAGTCCATGAGTCCACATGAGGAAAGAACAACACCAGATCTCCATATTAGGTGAGAAGCCCCAGCAATGAGACAAAAGTTTGAAAGTGAATCATCCTGCCACGCTTTTAGAGACCCCTTGCTCAGGGGTGCACCCTGCTGGTCCTGGGGTTTGGCCATTCTGATTCCAAGGCAGAAGCTGCACCCTTACTGGGCCATGTGGAAAACGGCATGGAGAGCCAGGGCACTGAGCATCAACTCACCTGCTTGCTCAAGCTCCACGTAAAAGCCTACCTTTGATTGGAAATGCTCTTCCTTGCTCGTGCTGCTTCTCTTCAGTGGGCATTAAGAACCTCTGGGAGCTTATGCAGGACTTTAGACTCAGGGCAGCTTGAAACTGAAAGACCCTGAAGCATATCTCTCTGTGACTAGCTCCTATCTAAGAGGAACAAGCCCTAGTGGGCTGGCTCCTGGAGATCAGGGACCATCCTTTGTACATCACAGCAGTCTGAGCTCTTATTCAGCTATTCTGCATCAGCAGAGCTGTAGTGGTTACTAAAATATTGAAATGTACCTGGCACACGGGTCGGGGACGGGGACCTCTAGCAGGAAGCATAGCGAGGTCCCCAGCATCCTTCCTACCTGGTTAATGCATATGTCTTGCTGTTGAATATGTTGAAAGCTATATCTGACTATATCCTTACAATGTAACCCAGTGCCTAGCACGTTATTGTATAAATGAAAAAATGAATGAGTGTATATAGTCAGCAACTGTTCAATCAACCTGGGTTGCATGAACAACTGTCTCCTGAAAATGCAAGTATACCTGAGATAAAGCAGAACCTTTTAAATACATCTTAAACAGCGTGTTAAACTGGTTTCAGAATTCAAGGTCAGCCTCTTCCTTTTTCTTGTTTTCTTGGGCTTTTATATAACACGTTTCAATCTTTCATCCGGGGCAACCATCAGAAAAGCTTTCTGTTGTGAGTAACACATCCGGAGCACAAGACATATTTTACTTTACATACTTAAACGAAGACTTGGTCCCTGAGTGTACGTAATGAAAGTCATTTGTTCTGGAAAAAGCAATTCAGAGACGATATCACCTAAAAACCTGTAGCAGTCCTCTCAGAACTCTCTCCTTTGATTGACTGTGAGAGGAATTGGACTTAAGATTTCTTGGGGTAGGAGGTGAGGATGCTTTAATTTCCCGTAATGGCAGCATCTAGGAAGTCTGTCTGTTAACTGTGACCATTGGCTCCTGAAATGTGTGGCTGACAAATAAAGAATGTTTCTTTTAGTGCCTGGCAGTCATTATCGTCACCCCCCCCCCCCATTAGAGTCATTTTGGAAGTGGCTTCCCAATTTTTAGCCAGAGTTGTAAGGTTTTTATTTTATTTATTTTTTTTAATTTTTTACAAGTTTTCTTGAATTTCTTTTTTTTTATTCATTTTTTAAAAAAATATTACATTAAAAAAAATGAGGTCCCCATTCACCCCCACCGCCCCCACCCCACCACTCCCCCCACAGTAACACTCTCCCCCATCATCATGACACATCCACTGCATTTGGTGAAGGCTTTTATTTTTTAATTAAAAAAATTTTTTTGAAGTGTATCATTCATACATGAACACGCATAAACAATAATGTATAGTAAAGATTGTGCACTTACAAGATGAACATACATAGCATCACACAGGGGTCTTATACATCACCCCATCCACCAACTCTTTGCATTGTTACGAAATATTTGTTACAAACTATGCAAGAGCATCATCAAAATATTACTACCAACTATAGTCCTTATCTTACATTTGGTGTATTTTCCCCCCAACCCATACTTTTTTTTTTTTTTTAATACATTGGTAAGGCTTTTAAGTGGGGAAAGTAGAGAAAAACTCCTTACACTCCAGAGGTTATATTTTCTTTTTTTTAAGATTTTATTTATTTCTCTCCCCCCCCCCCGGCCCCGTTATCTGTTCTCTGTGTGCATTTGCTGCGTGTTCTTCTTTGTCTGCTCCTGTTGTCAGTGGCATGGGAATCTCTTTTAGTTGCATCACCTTGTTATGTCAGCTCTCCGTGTGTGCTGCGCCATTCCTGGGCAGGCTGCACTTTCTTTCACACTGGGTGGCTCTCCTTATGGGGCACACTCCTTGCGTGTGGGGCTCCCCTACGAGGGGGGAAACCCCTGCGTGGCAGGGCACTCCTTGCCCACATCAGCACTGCGCATGGGCCAGCTCCACACGGGTCAAGGAGGCCCAGGGTCTGAACCGCGGACCTCCCATGTGGTAGACGGACGCCCTAACCACTGGGCCAAGTCCGCTTCTCCAGAGGGGACCTTTTAGACCACACCTCCCCTCCCTTCCTTCTTCCTTTTCTTCACCTATTGTGCAGCTTGAGGTGAAGGGGAGCCATTTTGGTTTAAGTACTAGGCATTGGGGGAGGGGATCCCCCAAAGCTACTCTCTTTTTCACCTTGGTTTTTTCCTTTCAGATTTAACCATGGAGTTAGGTCTCCCTGTTATAACCCTGGTTTTCATAATGCAACCCTAAAACCAGAGCCACGTGGCCTCAGGGCAGGTGGCAGAGATTCTTATGGCAGTTTCTACGCAACCCTGGTGGATAGGAGGACAGCCGGGAGGTAGGGTGGGAAAAGTCTAGCCCTCACCAGTCACTCCAGGGTGGAGCGGGGATACAACTCTTCTCCCACCCCTGATAAGTGAGTTTCTCAAGGCTCATTTCTAGCCAAAACACAGGAGCTGAACCCAAAGTCTGCCTGACTGTGGGAAGCAGTGATGTAGCCACGGTCAGCCTTTGTTCAAACCCTTGTAAAAGGGACCCGCCCTGTCCCGCCCGGGACTGCAGGGGAGCCCATGCCCGCCCCAGAGATGACAAATGGAAAAGACAGATTCCCGCCCGGCCAGAATACAGCTTCTGGAAAGAGGTTGTTTTGTCTCCAGTGCCATAGAAAACACATCCTCTTAACTTATTAAGTAGGGAAACGGCACAATCACGCACGCTGGAGGTTACCAAGGTGAACAGAATTCAAGATTAAAATCTGCCAGCCCAGTGGCTCAGGGAAGCATGGAAGGCCCAAAGAGGAAATTGAGTTCGCTGTTGGTAAATTTTTTTTGGATGCTGTTTATGTTTGAACTTTTCTCTGTTTTCCTGTAGAAACTTCCGTACCCTCTTCCTGCGTCCGTACAAAGGCCTGGACAATGCACGCAGTCCCAGCACTGCCCCAGAACATGGGCAGGGCTCACCTTCCTCCTTCCTGCAGGGATATCCTTTCCTATAGAAGAGGTAAGAATGCAAGGTTCATGTGAAAATGTTATTATACTCCTTATCTCAGTCATTTTGTTATTTGCTGTTTGGCGACAATAAGTCAGCCTGGCCACGTTCACCGTAGAGGTGGCCCCAGTTCCTAGTTTTGGCTTGTGCTGTTTTCTCAGCTGAAGAGGGCAAACGGCTGTGAAAAATGCTGCTTGTTTTCCAGGATCTTATCAAGAGTTCATGTCTAAGGCCAGAAAGAGAAGGGCGGACTCCCTTTTATTCTCTCTCTCCTCATTGTTTCCCACTGAATTGGCAGGAAATGGGAGTCCTCTACCTGTCCCTCTTGGGAGCAACATTGATTCCATTCCATTTTTCAGATGTATCCGCTACCACCAGAAGGCGGGGATATTTCTGCTCACCCCAAAACGAATGTGTCCTGTATTTACACAAAGGGCATCTTCCAGAATTGGAAATGAATCAAATTTAAATGGAGAGTTTTGGGACAGGTGATAGCCATGGACCCCCTCACAGGATTTCAGGTTTGTTTGATCATTCGCCCCTTTGTCAAGTGCCCCTTGGGGCTGTGGACCTTGATTGAATCCAAGTTTGTGTGAATGTGGTATGTGCATAAGTTTTGTGGTGTGTGTGGAGCATGTGTGTGCATAACGTGGGTGGTGTAGACACTCAGGGAACTGAAATCCTTCACCCAGGGTTTCACATAAACTAACAACGTTCACAGAAACAGCTGCCTCCTGGTACATGTTACAGGCAGATAACACAAGGTCCGGAAGAAGGTAAGTCCGTTGTTTCTCAAGAATCATAGTGTGCTCGTGGCTGGCCCGCTGTTCTCCAGTTTACCAGTTCAGCCAATTCATTCAATTCAGATAAGAATCTGAGCCAGTCTAGATGCTTCATCTCTTATCAACCCAGATGATTATATTTGAAAGGAATTGTTCTTTTTACTGCCTAAAGATAAAGCTTAAACAGGAATTATATAAGCCACAGCGTTCCATAAACTGAAGGACCCTCCTTTCAAAGTCAACACCTTGCCTTGAGCTTAGGCTCAAAATGTGGATGGGTTTTTAGTTGGAGTCACTAAACAGTTCGTTTCCAACTTGCCTGGAGATGCAAGTGTGAAAAAAATCCACTTGATTCCACTCTGCTGGGATCCACGTTTTCCTAGGTGGCATCATCCTCAAACCAGGGCCCTGCTCTGGCCTCCATCCAGCCTTGTTATAGGGGAGCAGCTCCTCAGGCCTGCTGTTCATGCTGGCAGCTCTCTATAGCTTTGCTTTGGCCAAGTTTGGGTATTTGCAGGCAGGGATACACTCTCCAGACCCCTTCTTCCCCAAGGGTCCTGGATGGCCCACAGGGTGGCACTACTCCCAGACATGTGTTTCCCGTGGCCCCCTCCCCCGCCCCCGGCTGTGTTTGATGTGAGCCACATCACCCCCTGTGCTCATTCTGGGGTACCCACTGCATGTTCCGGATGCAGAAGTCCACCAGATCTGCCAAGAGCCACCCCAGAGAGGAAGTTGTTCCATCTAAGTAAGTCAAATGACTTTAGATCAGCCACTTAGGAATTAGATCTGTGGAAGAAAAACGTTTTAACACCTCTGTATTATATTAACCAATGCTTCCCTTATCCCAATATTTCCTTCTCTCCTTGGTGCTTTGCCACCTCCCTCTTCCCTTTAAAGCAGTTGGCTCTTCTGTGCTGACTGCCAAAGAGAAAGGAAGTTACAATGGAAAACAGGGAGAGGAAGAGAGACTCTTCCTGACTTTTAAGTTTTAAAGGCTTAGGCCATCAGGGAAATGGAAAAGACCTGGAGAAAAGACAAAAGATTTGGGAGAAATATTGGAATAAGAGCAAAATTCCTCTTCAGCCCCACCAGCTCACTTGAGGACCTGGAAGAGCCAGATTGCCAAAGGAAAATCCATTGAGTTGGGACAAGACCAGATCTGAAGGGATCATGTGGACATGAGCACACTCAGCATCCACAGATCACCCAGCATCAATTCTCATGAGCCATGTGCATCTTCCACGCCCAAGGGCTACACTAGTTGCCTTGTCCTTTGGCACCCACTGAGGACTTCTCTTGGACATTTTGCTTAGTGACCAGTTAGCAGGAATAACACCTGTCTGTGCCCCCAAACTTGGATGTGTCCCAGTTTGACTCTTCCATGTGGCCAACCCAACATGCAGTATTTGAGGACACTCGTAAGTCCCAAGAAAGAATTTGAGACCCTTGGACACGTGGCAAAATAGTGCTATGGAAGGAAAAGTCCCTTGCTTTCTATAATTGGAGGCTGAATGGAACAAACTCAAGGTTTTCCCCAACAAAAACAGTGGCTAAATACCCAGGGTTAAACACACTCTCAATTAAATGACTTTCTGGTCTTATAAAGAGAGCCACATTGCTCTACCTTGTTGAAGAACTTTCAACTCTTCCCCACAGAGCTGATCCAGGAGTCCATTTAGGTGACTCCATCCTGTATCACCCTCCTTGTCTCTGACCTAATCTTGATCCTGACCTTGTTGACTGGTTTTCCAGTTTCTAATGCTCCTCATCACAGAGCCGTGCCGTCTCCAGGTCCAAGGCCGGGATTTATAGCAGCAGCCTTTATCTCTCCTTCACGGGGGTGTCAGTCCAGCCACCCTCCTTCTCGTGTCAGTCACATACCTAGAGGTATCTCCCGGCAACCCTTAAGACCCTTTCTCTCCTAAAATAGATGAGCTCTTTTGTGGGTGACAGGTAAAATGGCATTGTCAGAGCCATTCCCAGGAGGTGGAAGTTTGACCTGAAATGAGCCAAGGTGCTATGTTAATAGAACCAGCTTGGGCCAATGGCTGGCCTGGATCCCCTGTCATCAATATGGAGTCCCTTCTTCACACTCTTTCCTCCCATGTGGCTGGTGTGGTTGGACCACCCTGAGGACTTGCCAGCTCCCCACATCCACTAGGGGAAGGGTAGTGGAGGGTGGCTCAGGCAGACTCTGTTCCAGGCCCTCTAGAGGTAAAAGCCAGAGGATTGTGGGAGCAGACCTGGAGCAAGTGTCAAGAGCTGTGGCTTTAAATTAAAGAGGAAAGGGGGTGCACAGAAAACAGATCAGTCTCTCACCTGTAAAGTTCTCTGATCATGTCTAAATTGACAAGATGAAAATGGAAAACATAAAGTGGATGTATCTAAGTACTTGTCACATCCTTGGTATATTGTTCATTTTCATCTTTGTACCTTCCCCTCACCCTTCCCTGCTCCAAAGAGGCACTGTGAGACTTAATTAATGTCTATGAAGTGTTCTCCAGTCTCAGATGAAAATTATAAAAATACAGGAACAATCCTCATCACTGAATTCTCATTTGATGAGAAATTATTAAGCCTGGAGTCAAGTGAGTATTAACGGAATTTAAAGGTATAGGGAATGTTAGTTTGTGTTTCAAAATCTGCCATTACCTGTGGTGGGGGAGAAATGCACCATGAAAGGTACATGATAAAAGTATGTAGAATAAAAAAAGAAAAGGAAAGAAGCAAACGTCAAGGGACTGAGTGACCAAGAAAGCAGACAAGTAAGCAGATAAAAAGCAGGCCCTCAACTAAGGTGACATCATGACTAACTTTTATGTAAAGTTTTCAGGTCAAGTCCATTAACGGAATTTTTGGACCCATCAGCTTTCATTGTGATGCCGTTTTTCTAAATTGAATACTGGCTGAAATTAATGGGAATAGGATGTGGCTTGGAAGTTTTTATTAAAATACAGAGTTTTTTTTGGTAGTAAATTATGGAAGCTAAGTGTTGAGACTGGGGGAGGGAGGATGTTCTAGAACATTTCTTCTACCAATTTCCCTAGCACTCACCCAACTTGAGAATCTCACTCCTTGACTTCATATCCTGGATGACCATGGGGTGGGTTAGTTAACCTTTTTGTGCCTTAGTTTCCTAATTTGTAAAATGAAAATAGTGAAAGTGACTATCACGTAGGGTTGATGTGAGGATAAGTGAGTTTATATATGTGAAGCATTGGCATGTACGAACTATTATTGAAGAGTTTGCTGTTATTATTATGATGTTCATCATCATTGTTACTATATTTCGTCCTTGGAAAAACCTTGAATGGGGAACCTGCTGGAGCCTGCATGTGCCCCATATTAAGTCCCAGAGAAGGTCTAAAGACCCACCGGAGAGAAAATTGGGAATAGAGATAGATACCCAGTGGAAGGAGAATGGAGCTGCTATGAAGATTTTCTTGGACAAATTTTCACCTATTCCAAAAGCTTTCTCACACTATTCCACCTCACTGTACCTCAGTTTAAGCCATTATCAAAATAAGCTTTGACCCATAGAGCTTAGCTGTTTCCAAGTTTATTCAAGGTCTGTTTTTAGTCCAGTATTTTAAAGCAACATTGGATACAGCATTATTTGGCCCCTCTCTCTTAGTTGTCATGGGATTTTTCTGAGGATATTTTAGATAATGGAAAGGAGATACATAGTCATGCTGTTTGCCAGTTATGCCCAGCTCTCCTCCTGCTGGGCACAAGATGGAGTTACACTCCTGGCCCCCTCGTGGGGGGAACTGGGTGGGGTTGAGTGACTAGTTTCTAGCCAATGAGCTGTGAAAAGGCATGAAGCGTGCCACTTCTAGCCTGGAGCATTTAATTGCCAATGAGAAATCCACTGGTCCCCTGTTTCCCTCTGGCACAGAAGCCAGCAACATTGCAGACAACATTGCAGATGGTGGCTGTTCCAATCAGCCAGGGTCCTGTATGACTTTGATGAATGATGAACAAACCACTCCTACTTCCACTCCATTCCTAACCAATCC
The DNA here is from genome assembly GCF_030445035.2 of Dasypus novemcinctus. Taxonomy (NCBI): domain Eukaryota; kingdom Metazoa; phylum Chordata; class Mammalia; order Cingulata; family Dasypodidae; genus Dasypus; species Dasypus novemcinctus. The sequence continues at coordinate 80,235,753 of NC_080684.1, read as the reverse complement.
AATGGACAGGTATTATGCATGAGAAATAAACCTTCACTGTTTAAAATCAACACTTGGGGATGATTTTTACATTTTATTTATTTATTTATTTTTAAAATTTTACTTCTCCCCACCCCCTCATTGTTTGCATTTGCTGTGTCTTTTGTGTGCTGATCCTCTTTTTTTCAGGAGGTACCAGGAGCCAAACCGGGACCTCCGATATGGGAGGGAGGTACCTAATCACTTGAGCCACCTCTGCTCCCTGCTTTGTTGTATCTCTCATTATGTTTTGCTTGTGTCTCTTGTTGTGTCATCTTGATGAGTCAGCTTGTCATGCCTGCCTGTTGCATCAGCTCTGTCTTGCTCCTCTTCTTTAGGAAGAACTAGGAATTGAACCAGAGACCGCTAATGTGGTAGGTGGGAGCTCAGTAGCTTGAGCCACAACTGCTTCCCTGATTTTAAATTTAATATTGCTGCATTACCTAGTCTCTCCTAATGGACATACAGTACCTTTAGAGTAAGAAACTACTTGTGTATTGAAGTAGTAAATTATACAAGAGAAGTTTTTCCTAAATACTGCTTAAAATACCTCTTTTGTTTGTGATTCATTCTATGACCTGGTATATGGTCCCAGCTTCTTTTCTATTATGTCTCTCATGACTCCCATAAAGAAGTAGTCTCAAGTTAGTTTGGACTCTTCACTGGGGACTCTCAAAAAGCCTTATTTCTTTATACTCACATCCCAGAGTATTCCAATTGTTTCACTAACAAGAGCAAATCCTTCTACTATTTTCTACCTATTTAAGTCCTATCCTTTGAGTGTAGTTGTTACTACACTTCTGGAGAACAACAAGGAAACAACTAAGAAATTTTTTAAAGCATTATTATTGTGTTCATTAATTATCAAACATAGATGAACAAAGTACAAGAGGGTCATGCAAGGACCAATGATGAGATGAACCAAGGATTATGATTCTGTGCAGCTGAGTTTCTTGCACATCAATGCGAATGTCCTTTATGACCATAGTGTCTTATCCAGGACTTTATCCTACAGCTGCATTAGCCCAAGTGTGTGAAAATGCACATCCAAGATATTTACCACACAGTGTGTATAATGGTGAGACATTGAAAACACCTAAATGGCCACCAATATGGCACTGACTAAATTAATTATCATAGATCCACAAACTGAAATCCTAGGCAGGTGTTAAAAGGGATGACATGGAGTAGAGTATATTGATACAGACAGATAAACATGATATATGGTCATGTGAGAAAAGCAACATGCAGTACACTATATATGGTATGTGTTTTAGTTTGTGTATTAGTCAGCCAAAGGAGTGTTAATGCAAAATACCAGAAACTGGTTGGTTTTTATAAAGGGTATTCATTTGGGGTAGGAGCTTACAGACACCAGGCCATAAAGCATAAGGTACTTCCCTCACCAAAGTCTATTTTCACATGTTGGAGCAAGATGGCGGCCAATGGCTGTGAGGGTTCAGGCTTCCTGGGTTCCTCTCTTCCAAGGTCTTGCTTCTCTCTGGGTTCAGGGTTCTTCTCTTCCCAGGGCTTGCTTCTTCCTGGGCTCAAGGTTCCTCTCTTCCTGGGGCTTGCTTCTTTTTCCTCTGTGTGCTTACTTCCTGGGGCTCCAGCTTAAGACTTCAGCATCAAACTCCAACATCAAACCCCCCCCAACTCTGTCCTTTGCCTTGCCTTTTGTCAATGGCCTAATGACATGACCCAATCAAAGCCCTAATCATAACTTAATCATGCCCAGGTACAGACCAGATTACAAACATAATCCAATATCTATTTTTGGAATTCATAACCATATCAAACTGCTACAGTTTGCTAAAAGCTTCTGGGAACAATAAACCAGAAATGGGTTGACTTTTATAATAGGAATTTATGAGGTTAAAAGCTTACAGTTCTGAGGCTGTGAAAAAATGTCCCAATTGAGGAATCATCAGCGATGCTTTCTCACCAAAGGTTGGCTGCTGGTGATCCTGGACTCCTGCCATGTGCCAAGATACAATGGTGGCTCTCTGGTCTGGGTCTCTGCCTTCCACTCAAGGCCTACTTACTTCCAGAGCTCAGCTGTAGGCAATCAGGCATATGGCTCATCTCCCCCTTTCCTCCCAGGTCTCATCTCTTTTAGCCTTTCAGGGGCCTCTTTCTGTGCCTCCATGTTCTGTTGATTCTAGTCTCTGGCCTCAAGGACCTCTCTTTCAGCCTCTCAGGGCTTCTCTCACCAAAGTCTATTTTCACATGTTGCTTTTTCTGTGTGTGTCTCTGAATGTTTCTCCCATTTATAAAGGACTCTAGCAAAAGGACAAAGACCCACCCTGGGTCATGCCTAACTGAAATAATCCAGTCAAAGCCTACCAACTGAAGCAAACTTAATCAAAGGTCCCATATCCACAGGAATGGATTAGCTTTAGGAACATGATCTTTTCTGGGATCCACAAAAAGCTTCAAACTGTCACAGGACAATTTTCTTTATATTAATAAATATATTTTATATCCATAACACCTCTGGAAGGATATTCACTAAACTGATAGCAGTGATGGAGGTGGAATGGAGGGCTTTTCTGCTTTTATTACTTTTTGATAATTGTGACTTTGGTTATCATACATTGAGCACTGGTTATATGCCAGGCATGTCACTAGATTTGTGTGATGATCCTTACAATATAACCCCAGAAGAAAGAACTTTTATAATCCCTACTCAACAGATGAAGAAACTGAGGGACAGAGTAGGTAAGAAACTCACCCAAAGTTATGGAAATAGGAAGTGGCAGAATCAGTATTCGAACCCAGGTAGTTTAGCTACATTATGTGTCCTCTTAATCACTGCCCTACAATCAAAATAGTAGTAATTTTTAAAGCCGGTCTCCCCTTCATGACCTTCAAGATCTTTGCTTAGTGGGAAATGAGATCCCATTTTTTAAAAAAACTTTCATTTCTATGGTGCCATCTCTGATCATATCGTGTCATTCATTCAACAAAATATTCATGTTGGGCAAAGGGCCTGTTTTGAATAGTGCAAAGTACTATATATGTGTCAAATAAAACCCAAACCCTGCCATCTCTGAGCTTACTGTCTAGCAGAGGACATAAAGTGGCCTCACAAGCTGGATTGGAAGGTGCTATAAGATGACAACTAAGTTCTGTAAGGGTTCAGAGAAAGACTCTGGGAAGCAGAGTCCAGCCTAGAAGGCAAGAAGAGTATGTCAAAAAAAAAAAAAAAAGGAAATCCTTTTGTTTGACCTGAGTGAAGAGGAGATGGGATGAGGAAAGGACTTGAAACCTTAAGATATGCGGCCCTTGCTTAGTGGGAAATGAGATTTCATTTAAAAAAAGAAAACAAAAAAACAGTTTTGATCAGGTCAATGACAACAGGATCAGAAAGGCAACTTCATAATAATAGCAAATATTGATAAAGTTTCAGACAGAGTGCTAAATACTTGCACATTTATTAACTCATTTAATCCTTAAAACAACCCTCAGAGGAAGGCACTACTGTAGTTTACAGATGGGGAAGCTGAGTCACAGAGAGTTGAAGTAACCGGCTAATTAGACAGCAGAGCTGGGATCTGCATCCAAGCAGCCTCGCTCCAAAGCTCACATCCCTAACCACTTCATTATATGACCTTTGGTCAGAGAAATGTCACTGCTGCATAGAGGGCTTGCAGAGGAGAGAGCCTGGGGGATACTCAAGCTGCCATCCCAAACCCCTAGAAGGTTTTGTTCAAACCACTCATTTGTCTTTCTTTCTGTTGTTTCCTTTTCACATCTGTGTTTGTGTTCTCTTCCACGTGGATGGAAAACAACCTAAAGCAGGGGCACACGTGTGACATATAACACGCACACACACACATCATGTAAAAGAGTTTCACTTAGTTTCTTTTTTTTTTTTTAAGATTTATTTATTTATTTATTTCTCTCCCGTTCCCTCTCACCCCCACCCCGGTTGTCTGTTCTCTGTGTCTGTTTGCTGCGTCTTCTTTGCCCACTTCTGTTGTCGTCAGCGGCACGGGAATCTGTGTCTCTTTTCGTTGAGTCAGCTCTCCGTGTGTGCAGCACCATTCCTGGGCAGGCTGCACTTTCTTTCGAGCTGTGCAGCTCTCCTTACGGGGTGCACTCCTTGCGCGTGGGGCTCCCTTACGCGGGGGATACCCCTGCATGGCAGGGCACTCCTTGCGCACATCAGCACTGCGCATGGCCAGCTCCACACGGGTCAAGGAGGCCCAGGGTTTGAACTGCGGACCTCCCATGTGGTAGACGGAAGCCCTAACCACTGGGCCAAGTCCACCGCCCCACTTAGTTTCTAATATTCTGTCACCCTCTGGTTCCTCAGGAAGTAGACCTTGATAATAACAATCACAGCAAGCTACACTGCATGGACCTTCACAGACTTATATGTAAACAGCCATTCTAATTCTGAGCTTTAGAACAAGCTTCCTAGGTATTAAAAAATAAAGCATTATCATCTTCATGCTGAGTGGCCAGCCCAGAGTCACAGAGCTCATGGGCACTAGAATCGGGGCTCACACTGAGGTCTTTGATTCGCAGTCTGGTGCTCTTTCTAAAGCTGAAGACAATTCCGTGGTTCCCCATGACAATGCTGTCATAAAAACACAACCTCAACTTTATGTTCAACATGGCTTCTGAGAAGTGTTTCAGAAATTCTATTCATCTTTTCAGCATATAAACAAGTGAGCAGGCAGGACCAAACCTGCCTTAAAGGTGGGGAAACCTTAGCACAATTTCTTTACTGGGCTTTAGACCACATGCTATAAGAACGAGAGAGGGCGGGAGCTGGAGGCCAGACCCCAGCGGGATGCTCTCACCACCCACCGTATCCCCTTATGTTGCAATTTCCTGCACCATCCATTTTAAGGTCGCATTCATTTTGCTGCCCTTGCGTTCATCCATAAACACTTTGATGTGGACTTGGGTATGAAGTCACCCTCTCTGACTCACTTCTACTTCAAAGAAACTAATTATGAATGAACTTACCCTAGGTGAGAGCCGGAATGTCAGAATCCTGGAAATCATTGACCATCCCAACTAATTTTGGCAAGAAACCTTTCTGGGCATGAGTACCTGCAATACTGTTTGTGGAAGTGTCAGGCACATGCTAGTTATTCAATAGCGGATGGTTTCTGAGCATCTTCTAGGAGCAGGCTCTCTTCTAGGTGCTGGGAATAGAGCAGTGAACAAAACAGGTGAGGCTCCTGTTCTCAAAGAGCCTAGTTCAAGTCTATCAGGTCCTGAAAAGTGCTACACAGAAAATAAAGCAGGTGGCATGATGGAAGGTGACTGGGAAGCTATATTAGATATGGTCATTGGGAAGGTGTCTTTGAAGGGTCAGCCATAAAAGATCTATGGGAATATCATTTGTACAGTAGTACTCATAGGCTTAGCCAAAGGGACCAAAGAAGACTGTATGGCTGGAATGTGAGCAAGAGGAAGGCTAAGACAGAATTCTAGAAAGGTGTGACACCCATATCAAAGAGGGTCTTTGTAGACTGGGAAAAAGAGAGCAGATTCTAATCTCAGTGTGATGGGAAGCCACTGGCAAGATCAAGGCAGAAACCTGATTCAAAGCTGACCCTGGCTACTGGGTGGAGAGGGCGGCCTGTGGGAAAGGTAGAAGCAGAGAGAGCAACAAGGAGGTGACCGTGGATGTTCAGGTGAGAGAGGTGGGGCCTGGGCTAGGACAGCCTTAACAGAGACAGAGAGATGTGGGCGGATTCCGGTGGTCCTTTGCAGTTGGCACCTAGAGGACAGGCTCCAAATAAATGTTTCCTCACATGCTTTCTTTTCTTCCTTTCCTCTCTTCTTCCCTTGCAACATCCTTACTTTCTTTCATTTGTTGAGCTTTGGCATAAGGTATTTCTTAGATCATTTATTTCTTTTCCTTTAAATGACTAGATCCCACTTGTATCCCAAGCCAAGCAGATTCAAGTTACTCCAACAAAACTTGGTTGAGAAGAGAATATGTAGTGTGGGAAACACTGGGCCTTCTCACTTCAGATGCTGCTGCTTCTCACTTCGTTTCCACAACCAGTTTTAATTGGTGGTATGAGTCAGGCACTATGTGATAGGTTCTGGCAAAAAAGACACAGCCTGACCTTCAAAAATCTCACAATATAATAGTGGAAAAGATGGACAAAGCCAACCCAGGGAGACAAGAGAAACATAAGACATATAAAAGATAAAAGATACAGAGAGGTGGGTGGGGGGAATAACTCTCTGAGAGGAAGAGGGGAAGCCTTCCCAGAGCTGGGGCCTGGTGACCTGGGTGTTAGGAATGGACAGTTCCCAGGGTGATGAGAAGGAAGAAGTGGGCATCCTGGGCAGCTGGGGGGGCATAAACAAATGTAGGAGGACTGAAATGGCATGGTTAACTTGAGGGACGGTAAACCACTCAGGGTGGCTGGAGCAAACGTAACAAGGCAGAGAGATGAGGCTGCCAACGTGGGCAGGACACAGCTCATACAGGGCCTCGTTGGTTATTATGAAGGAGCTGGGATTCTCTTCTGTAAGTGATGGGGCATCAGCACCACGCTTCAAACAGGGAGACACCGTCAGACTTCACTCTTTGCTTTGGAGTCCCTTTAACACACACATTATACAAGAATATTTGCGAAAGTATATGAATGAGAGACTTTGAAACATGTGGCCCCAACAAAATTATATAACTTGGAAAGGGTAGAGAAATGAGGGAAGGAAAAGTAGAGCAGCTCGAGGAGGGATTCTCGGCGCCCTTCCAGCGCCTTGGAAAAGTCTGGAAGCGGGAAAAGTGGCCGTCTGTTATGTCTGCAGGCGTCTGAGGCAAGCCCCGCTGCTCCTCAGAACGGAGTGATTCATGCCGAACGTAAAGGTGAGAGGTGCCCATTTTCCAGGGGCTACAATGCCAGCTCCAGTTGCAGTGAGAAGGTGACGGGAGCCTGGGGGCACGGTTGTGCCAAGGTACACATTTTCAGCGGGTGCACCATTAAAGCTTCTAGTAAAAATCCTAATTGTATTCAGAGGACCTTCCCTGAGCTTGGCAGCTTGGACAGGAACACGGAATGTGCAGTTCCCAGGCCTGGCTGAATGATTCTGTGCAGCGTCTTGGAGGGCCTCGAGGGATGGTGTCGCAGTCTGCACCGACGCACAAAAGCAAAGTCAATTTTAATTCTACACTGAGCTATACTTTTAAAATGCCACGTAAAACCTCAGAAAGGAAGTGTTGCAAACAGAAGTTACAAGAGGTGTCACCACTCTGTAACATTTCTACTGTGCAGAAAGAACTGGGAATTTGAAGGTTCTTAAGAAAATTCCCCAAAGGATTCCAAGTGCTGTTGGCTGTTTGGCTTGCTGGTAGAAATGCTAGGAGGGCAGCCTTGGTTTTTACAGTGTGCACAGAAGCAAAACTGGGCCCAGGGCATGGCTGGGAAATGAACTGGGAATTGTTATACAATATGGAATGAAAATGCTCAAGCATTCTCTACGGTCACCTAGTACAAAAACCGTGTAGGCCTGCCCAGGTGGGTAGACAATTACATTGCTAAGTAGGCTTAAAATAAAATGAATGAAAATAAAATACAAGTAAAAATAGTTACTCAACTGTGTCAGCACATTGAAGGTCTGAATAGCCACCTGTGACTCGTGGCTGCCATATTGGACAGTGCAGGTATAGAACGTTCCTATCGCAGCAGAAAGTTCTGCTGAATGTGCTGTTTTAGACCACCAACTTCCTAGTGCCTTTTCCTAAGACCAAAGACTCTGAGTGTTACTTCATGTACGACTGAGATGAAAGTAACCATTCCACGAATAATACTAATGCAGGTGGTCAGTATGACTGAACTGTCATTCTGCTAGGCACTGTGCTAAAGTCTTTCCATGGGTGCTGAGAGGAAGTTACTGAAAAATCAAACCTTTTATCACTATATCTTCCCCTTATTTACCCCCAAACTCCAAGAAGGAAGTGGCCATTAGCCCTTGAGTAAGGAGAGGTTGATGTTGCAGAGACAAAAGCCAAAGTCCACTGGAAATCACAGTATCTGCTTGTGGTCTGTAAAAATGCTGAACTTGAGAAGGTGATAGAGCTGGGTCTCCTGGGAGGGGAGCAGAGAAAGGGGAGAGAAAGGCAAGAGAGAGGGAGAATGGAGCAAGTATCCCCCCTCCACCCCCCCTCCCTGAAAAGGGGACAAAGTTCAGAAAGTCCTTTCTGTGGTAGAAATAAAGCCCCACTCCCTGGCAGCTGGGCTGCTGGTGAGATTCCCAGAAAGGAATGGTCATCAGTGTCCCCAGGAGGCTCACCCGGGAAGTGGGGCCCAGCCCCCGCAGAGGTTTCTGTGCATGCCACAAAGGCTTGAGCTGCAAGGCACCACAAGCTGGGCCATCACTAGCCCATATGGGGACTCTGTGTCAATCGGAAAAAGGCGCCCCCTTCCACAGGTAAGTTAATTTTAAGTTCGCATATTACAATACAACCGGAACAGCTCTCCTTGGTGAGTCCTTGGAGGCTCTGAGGCGCAGCAGTCCTGACTTTGTGCTCACACAGCTAGACTCTCTCCTGCTCATGTACACCTGGACATGTGTGGTGTAGGTAAGGAGACTCTGGTTTGGAGGGAGGGTCACTTGGAAATGGAGCCTCCAAGGGCCATGGGTAGAAGAAAGAAGTAATTGCTAGAGTGAAATTGGACAAAGCGTGGCCCCGTGTGCCAGTGTGTGTGTGTGTGTGTGTGTGTGTCTGCTCCATCCTGCATGTGCAGAGTTGTGTGGACCTCATTGCTTCGGTGCTTGGCTGAGAGGCCTGGAATCTCCATGCCAACCCACACCCTCCCATGAACCTTAGCGGAGATCTCTGCTGTGTATTGTGTGCCCTTAGAGGACACACTTGTGCAGTGCACAGCCTGAACTGCATAGGGGTCTGGACAATCAAACTGGCAGCAGCCATGAGCTGCTGGAGCTGAAAGAGTTCCCTTCCACAAATAGCGAGATCCCAGAGAAGGGAACTGGCACAATATTTTCTGCCAACCCAGTGGAATGGGAGGTTGGAGGGAATTTTTATTTTATTCAACAAAAATAGATTATGTGACTGGACTTGCACACTTAAGTTTGTGAAATAAGATTCACGCTTTACGTATGATTCAGAAGCAGGGTCCCAGCAGGAAACTGGAGGGCTGCTTAAATGGAGTAACTGGAGAGGGATTAATGGGACTGTTTACAACGGTGCCATCAGGGTTAAGAGAAACCAAGAAAGAAGGAAGAAACGTGGAGTGAGCATGGCTGGAGTGGTGAGCCCCCCCAAACCTCCCCCCACCCCACGCCTACTCCCACCCCCCGTCTGGAGGGTACAGAGTGAGGGTTTCCTGGGGCGGGAGGAGAAGGTCCCCTGTGGGATGAGGTGTGGTGGAGAAGAAGGTCCCATGCGGGATGAGGTGTGGTAGAGGAGAAGGTCCCATGGCAGGATGAGGTGTGGTGGAGGAGAAGGTCCCATGTGGGATGAGGTGTGGTGGAGGAGAAGGTCCCCTGCGGGATGAGGTGTGGTGGAGGAGAAGGTCCCATGCGGGATGAGGTGTGGTGGAGAAGAAGGTCCCATGCGGGATGAGGTGTGGTAGAGGAGAAGGTCCCATGGCAGGATGAGGTGTGGTGGAGGAGAAGGTCCCATGTGGGATGAGGTGTGGTGGAGGAGAAGGTCCCCTGCGGGATGAGGTGTGGTGGAGAAGAAGGTCCCATGCGGGATGAGGTGTGGTGGAGGAGAAGGTCCCCTGCGGGATGAGGTGTGGTGGAGGAGAAGGTCCCATGGCAGGATGAGGTGTGGTGGAGGAGAAGGTCCCATGGCAGGATGAGCTGTGGTGGAGGAGAAGGTCCCCTGCGGGATGAGGTGTGGTGGAGGAGAAGGTCCCATGGCAGGATGAGGTGTGGTGGAGGAGAAGGTCCCCTGCGGGATGAGGTGTGGTGGAGGAGAAGGTCCCATGCAGGATGAGGTGTGGTGGAGGAGAAGGTCCCATGAGGGATGAGGTGTGGTGGAGAAGGTCCCATGAGGGATGAGGTGTGGTGGAGGAAAGGAGCCACCGTCTACCAGGGGCCCAGCCGGCAGCGAGCCTGGGGAAGAAGCACCCCAACTCCACTTTCAGGCCCTCTGATCTCTGGCAGTGCCTCTCATAACTGAACCCAACCGGAAGCCAGGGAGTGAGCTGCCCTGAGCCTCACAGTCCTTGCAGGTCAGTTTCCTGGAACCAGAGCAGGGTCAGGAGGACAGACAGTGGAACGAGGACAAACAGAAAAATCTAGCACATCTTCTCAATGGGCATCACTTCATCTAGTCCTCCAGTTAGGCCCAACTAGCTCCATTGTCTAAATATAGAAGCTTAGGTGTGGGGAGGAGGTTAAGTAATTTGTCTCACTAGATTCCAGAATGTAGGCTCCGTGAGGGCAGCGGCCTTGTTTGTCCTTTATTCACTTTATTCCCGGTGCCTAGGAAAGTGTCTGGCATGTGGTAGGTATTCACTAAGTGTTTGTTGAATGACTGAATGAGTGAACTCCTCCAAGATCACACAGCTACCATGGGGCAGTACAGGATTTGAACCCAGACTCTCTGATGCCAAAACGTGCAGGCCTAACAGGGTGTCGATGTTTGTAAACTGAGGTCTGTAGATCCCTGTAGGTCTCATGGTTTGCTGAGATCATTCTAAAATTTTGGGTATTCATTTCAGTGATAGTCTTAAAAAGTTAGCATATCCAGGGTCACCTGGATGATCATCTGTCTATAAATAGGTTGTGAGAGTTCCGTGTCCAAGCCTGTGCTTGTGTCCCCTGCCATGTTGGCACAAAGTGGTACTACTGTAATTATCTTGAGCTAATGAGAAAGGAACATGGGTGGACTTAATTCCTAAGTGATGCCTAAGTGATGCCTGTGAAAGCCAGATGACATCACGAAACACCGTACAAACAAGGGAAGTGGGGGCCACATGCAAAAGAACTGGCACCAGAGAGGTGGGAGGCAGAGTCCCCTTGTGGTCAGTGACTGAGGTTAATCCAAACACCGTCACTCACATTATTGTTATTCTGAATTTTACTGGTTTTCCTTCCTTCCTTCCTTCCTTCCTTCCTTCCTTCCTTCCTTCCTTCCTTCCTTCCTTCCTTCCTTCCTTCCTCCCTCCCTCCCTCCCTCCCTCCCTCCCTCCCTCCCTCTCTCCCTCCCTCCCTTTCTCCCTTCCTCCCTCCCTTCTTTTTTTTAAATCCAGCTTGGTTTTATAGGTGCATAGGAGTTTAAATATAATGTTTTACTCATATAGCTTGGGGTGATATATAATTTAAACCAACACTTGAAATTGTTTTGAATGTCCTCAGGCATCCAAAAAAATTGAATCCATATCAAAAAGTATATTGCCATATCAAGTGTAGGGAATGCTTGTGCTACAAAAGGTAGTATGAACCACTTGCAAAAGGAACTGAGACAGCCCAGACCTAACCAGAGGTGATGGGGAAAAGGGGAAAGTTTATTTTTGCCCCCATAGCTGGAAATAGTTTATTGAGCACCTATTAATCACTGTGCTGAGTTCTTTACATGCACCATCTCAAATCCACCTAATAACACTGGCCCATAAATATTATTTCCCCATTTCACAGATGAGGAATCTAAGCCTCAGAGCTGTGAGTAACTTGTCCAAAGCAAGACAACTAGAAAGTGGAGAGCAAGCACTCTAGCCCAATCCATCTTACCTTAATCTTTATACTCTTTGGGTACAGTTTTTTCTGACATTAAAATAACTTCCAAAACCATAGAAGGATGGCAATACAGTTTTTGATATGATTTCCATTTTACAATATGTAACTTCCCAAAGATGCAGAAAGGTTAAGGCAGGGTGTATAATCTCCTGCATCTACTGTCCCTACAATATTATTGAGGACAAATCCAAGTCCCAGAAATGCCCCAATATCGCACCTCTTTTTCCCTCTCCCTGCCTTCAGCAACTCCCACGGCCACTGTCTCCACATCAATGATGTAATTTCTTCCATTGGTAAAGTCACAATAATTCTATAGTAGAATACCAGTAAGTCCATTCTAATCCATATTTTATTCCTCCATCCTGAGGACCCTGGGGTAGTGATGTCCACTCCACCTCTAAACTTAGAGGGGGCTTAGATCCCACATGGCTGATGGATGTGATTCTCCTGCTTGCAGTTGTAGACTCTCTTGTTTCCCTGGTGTGGTGGTTAACCATCCTAACCTCCTGGTTAGCTGACCTGGGTAAGTCCAATGAACCTGAGAGAAGGTATTGCAACTCTGCTATGGCTCAGGGCCCAGCTGGCACATAGATGGTCCAGAGATTCAAGTCTCCTGAGCATACACCAACCCCAGTGCCAGCCACAAGTTCAGTAAAAGTGACACAAGAGGCATGTGTGGAGAAGTCACATCTGAGTCCAATGCCATCACACTCAGGAGCATAAATTCCAAAATAGGGCCCACTGGCAAGGCACTGAACTCCAGAGCCATCTGTTATGACTATAGGACATAGGTGTCTTTGAAGCCCTCAGGAGCACCATTACCTGGGTTGTATCTACTTTGGCTGTCTCTGAGATCCTGCTGAGATGTGCATAAGTGTAACCCCTCTGATGTCATATAAACCCATTTTTCTTTACCATTTCCCCCTTTTATTAAAGGTCTTTTTCTAGTTGCATCACCAGATGGTGCTAGGTAGTAATCCCTCGGTGCCAGGGAGGCTCATCCCTGGGAGTCATGTTCCATGCTGGGGGGCTCTACTTTTTTAATGTAGCATTTTGTGTGATCTGTGTATCTTTTAAAAATAAATAAAAAATACATCTTTAAAAATACAGAATGTTTTACAGATTTTAAAACCCCTCTGCTTTCTAAGTCCTTATTAACAGATGGCAAGGGTTATCCCAACAATCTACAGTGGATTTCATGTGATTAATATTAAAGATGCAGCCTAACTCCTCCTGGGTACTATCTATACATTTCCTCAACCTTTGTACTGATACAGGAGCCATTTGTTACTAACATTGGTGTTAAGTAGGGATAAGCTGATGGTTCTGCTCTAATTATTCTAAATTTTGAGCATCTTTGAGCCCAACTCCTCCTCCCAGGAAAAGCATTCCTTTTTGAGCATCCGCTGTCACTTGACTAAAGCATAGAGGAAGGAGGACTGATGAGCTCAGGTGGTCTTCCCCTGAGCCTGAGCCGCTCTCAGTGCTCCAAGCCCTTGTGGTGATTCACCACACAGATGGTGGCTCATCCAGGATAGCAGCCAGCATGATGGGACAACCTCACCAACAGATGCCTCTAATGGTACAATCCTTTGTAGGTATATGGTGCTTCAAAGGTCACAGAGAAATTCCCATGCATCTACTCATTTAGATATTGCAACAGGTGTTAATCTCCAGTCTGAGATGAGAATATGAAGTTTCAAAAAGGTTAGATGATTTTTTTGAATCCAGCTCTTTGGTTTCCAATTCTAGTGCTCATTTTTATTATTCTATTAGTTCCCCCAACCTGGAGGGCATGGGTTCCCTCAGAGGCCATGGTGTGCTTGCAAAGAGAATATATACCAGCATATACTTGGGTTGCTAGAAATGTAAACTTCATGAGGCCAGGGTTCTCCAAGTAGTTAAAAGCCAAAGTTCTAGGCCCAGACTGTTGGATTCAAATCCCAGCTCCACCACTGACTTATTGTGTGACTTAGGGGAAAACTTTAACCTCTCTGTGTCTTAGTTTCCTCATTTTAAAAATGGAACTATTAATAGCATCTACCCCATCATGTTTTGAGGAATAAATTAATAACACAAAATGCTTAACATAATGACTGGCACATAGAAAGTTCTTGCTATATATTATATTAACTATAATTATTATTGTTCATCACTGAATTATTCAGCATCTAAAATAGTGTCTGATACGTAGTATGCCCTCAAATACTTATTGAGTGAATTAAATGAATAAGTGTTTTATCAGAGGATTCCAAAAATAATATAATGGGGAAGGAATCCTCAAAACATTTTTATTTTTTAAAAGTATTTATCATATTCAAAGGAAATACCTCTCTGAGACAGTGACATCTAATCTTAACTTTACAATATTTCTAGGTGACTTCAATTATCCCAAAGAAAATTAATTTTAAGTCACTTCGGCTCTTAAACAATAATTTCACACCAGTGGCACAATTGGCTGACATACAATAGGCACTCAGTAAATATTGGTGGTTGTTGATGAGAAAAATATTCTGTGTAGGTTTTGGACGGAAACAAAGGAGAGGAGAGCATCACATATCCCGGAAACCAATTTCTGCTGAGGCTGGCAAAAGGAATGCTGAGAGCTGTTCTCAATGAGACAGATACTGTTTGAATGTTTCGTATATTAGGAGAGGTAAACTCTACTCCTGAGGATGGAATTTCAAGAGGACTTTTTTCCTTTCCTAGATCCAAGGCCTATGCTTTTTTTGTAAGCTGAGAATCAGGAGAGTGGAAGCCACGATGGTTTCACCCAGGCAAGAGGCCCAAGGCTGGGCACCAGTATACCTGCCTATCACGGGGCACCAGTTTATCCAAAAAGGCTTCAGTTTCAGCTTTCATGATTCAGAAACGAACGCAATTCCAGACAGTCAGCAATCACGGGCGCAAATTGCCAGCCAGCAGGCTGATAGTATGTGTGTGATTTTTCTAATATCAAGGAATTTTACTGCTCAGGGCATTTGTTTATTATCATTCCTTTGCAGAGTGCTATTTCTTCCTTTGCGATCAACTTGTCTTTTCTTACTAGATGTTTCGAGTTTGTGAATTTGTTTAACAAATTTCATTTTCAGAGCCATTGGAGTTGATCCTCTCTCCCTTTCCCACTGGGAATTCTCCCTGAGTCAGGTTTGTGACAATCACTCATAGTCTTTTCAAAGCGTGGTGACCGTCACAAGGCACAATTGTTTGTCTTCAACTCGGAATTCATCTCCACTGAGCCAGGAACAAAATAAAGGCGACAGAAGCTTTAAAATTCAGACAGGAAGTTCTGCCCTTTTGACCTGGGAAACCAAGAGGAAGGTGAGGAGGCAGATGATAAAGAAAAATACAAAGAGGAGGGTTGATATGTCCACGTCTTGTACACCTTCCGTGTTTTCCCAACGACATTGTTTTGAGGTGAAAGCAGTCTTAGACTATTGATGGGCTCCATTTTTTAAAATCCTTTTTGTACAGATAGAATTAAGGCAAGTGGTTCCAGAAGAGGAGGTGGGAAAAAGAAAC
Organism: Dasypus novemcinctus; assembly: GCF_030445035.2. Lineage (NCBI taxonomy): Eukaryota > Metazoa > Chordata > Mammalia > Cingulata > Dasypodidae > Dasypus > Dasypus novemcinctus. The sequence continues at coordinate 80,220,519 of NC_080684.1, read as the reverse complement.
CTTGAAAAGAATTGTGTCCCGTAGCCCTTACAACAGAGATGCCCTTCCCACACTCAAATCTTCCATTTCCCATTTTTTTTCTCCCCGTCCACATCCTTGAGGCTTTTTCCATCCTTCCCATTTGGCTACTTCTGACTTCCTTGAAACTTCTCCCTCCTTCAATTCTTAAAGCATCCTTCCTTCTTATTCTGCTCAAACCCAGTCCTCCCCCAAACAATTTCTCTTTATTTAGACCACTTTTGCCACACCTCTTTAATTTCTACCATTTATTCCCAGGAGGATTTTGAGAAACAGTGTCTCCTTCTTGTGTGTGGCTGCCTTACGAAGTGTGGTTCAGTAGGCTCAGGGGTTACAAATCTCTAGGCAAGTGTGCTTAGAGATGGGATTCCACCAGCCTAATACTAAATCTATCACCTCCATCTCCAGTTCCTCTAGCTCCCACTGCTGATCCTCTGGTCCTCCTTTTCCTCATCCACCCAGTCACTTCCAAACTAGATTTCCTGTCTTCTCCTTCCCCCAGGGTCTATTGATATCACTGCAATGCGTCTCCGTTTTTTCCTTCCTCCCTGTTTCCATTGCCCTAGTTCAAGCCTTCATCATCTCTCTAAATTGTTTTTATGTTTCCCAATCCTGCTCTGGTACCTTCAGTTCCTTCCCTTTCCGAAAACACAAATCTGATCACATGACTTCCCTGGCTTTAAAACCTTCAGTGGCTCTCTATTGCCTAAAGGCGAGTCCAGATTCCCACAGAAAGACATTCAAGGCCCTTCACCACCTGGCTCAAACCCACTTTTCCAGCCCCATATCCCCCACTACACAGTCACACAGCCTTCTTTTAGCCTATGCCAGAGGCATCCTAGACCTGGCACATAGGGTGTACAGTAATGATGTGTTGAGTGAAAGAACACATTGTGCCTGTGCACGCTGTCAGGTTTTTGTCTTTGCGTGGGATGCACAACAGTATCGCCTGGTAGGTCCTTGGTCACTATACATTGAATGAAAAATGCTTTGTCTTAAGATGTTTTGTTCCATGATCATAACACCTACGGCTCAAAACCAGGGTCCCAAACTGAAAATGTACTGACTCCAGGCAGAGGCGAATGCTGCCCTGAGTTGTGTGGACATGTCAATCTGGGTCCCAGCCCTGCCCCTAAAACCACCTAGTTGCATGACTTCTGGCCAGCCCCTCAGGTCACTTCACTTTTTCAAGCCTAGGGTGGATCATTAGTAGCATAAAGTCTGATGATTTCAAAATTACCCTCCAAAAATTAAAGGATGGTGTATAAGATTCTCTAAGCCAGACTTCATGGACTCTGGTACCTTGCTCTACTACCCAGGGAGTAGCTCTGTCCTCCCGTTTGTCTGTCTGAAGCCATCATCTTATTCAGGGAGGAGATCAGACCCTGAGAGAACAGATTCCTACTGTCTAGACTCAGACAAGTCACATTTGCACCAGAAAACTCATTCATGAATATGCTGTAGAAGAAAACTTCCATCTGCTATCCAGGGGACCCATTCTCTAGCTCAATATTCTATGTGTGTTGATATATTATCTAGATCTTTTTCTTGGTAAATTGGTTTTCAAGAGATTGTTTGAGCACTTGGACCCAGAGCAAGAAGGGCTCATAATTCAGAGGCTGGTGTTTCCAGACTGTGATAGGGCCTTATGCCTTTCTTTCATTCCATGTGTCTAGTAGGATTGTTTGTTTGCAAGCAACAGAAGCCTACCCTGGCTACATACAGCAAGAAAAGAGGGTTATTGGGAGGATCATGGGTAGCTCATGGAGGGTTCCCTGACCATCCTATCTGAACTTATTCCCAGCCTGCCTCTCTCACACCACCCTGCTTATTTCCTTCATAGCACTTGTCCAATCTGGAATTGTCTTGTTGGCTTGTTTGTCATCTCTCTTCCACATTAGACTGCAAGCTTTATGGAGAAAAGACCTTGTCATTCTTGTTTGTTCCTTTATCTTTAGAACCTCTAGTATAGTGCCTGTCACACATGATATGCTAAAAGAAAGATTTATGGGATGAATAAATGAATAGAAAGGAAGAGATTTTAAAAATTAAGTCCTGGGAATTACCGGAGACAGAGGAGATCTAGGAATACCAGTAGCAGGAACTTCTGAGCCTTCTTTTTAGGCATTGCTGCCCAATGACTTAACTCCAGCTGCATTTGTTCTGCTGTGCTTCTGCTCAGGTTCAAATGCCTAGGATAGAGGGTTCACCTGGCCTGAATGAGGACTGCATGCCCACGCCAGAGGACATGATGGTGGAGCCTTGGGATTGGTTGTAGAGCAGAACCTCACATGGGAGGCAGGAAGGCAGATCCTCAAAGAAAGACCTACCAGGTAGGTGCCCACTAAATTCGTCATGGTGAACACCTGTCTAGAGACCTGTCATTTGGATACAGCCATTCTGTTCCCTAGAGATACCTCCATAAAAGCTTATCCATGAATTGTCATTTTTCTTGCCATCATGAGTTCCCCCTAAGTAGGTCTAACCCACTCAAAAGTTTCACCTGCTCTAAGGAGACAGGTATACTCAGGACCTACAAGACAAGACATATGAACTCTGTGACCAAAATATCCCACTCCATCTTTATATACATTTGTTTCTTGTTTTTAGTTCATAAATAAGACATACGACTACTTTACATTTTTGGGGGAAAAAACTGTATGCTTTTACTTAACCTGAATTCTTTGTTTTCGGTGAACGCATGTTTGGACTACTTTGTTATGGCTAGCACTCTTGGTTGCCTATCTGAGCTCCCTTAGTTGCCTATTTGGCAGTCATGTAGGCTGCAATTCTCCCAGCCCATGGGATATATCCTATTGGAAATCTCTTATCCCTTTGTCTGGGAATTGGTCCAGAAGTGACATGTGACCCAATTTTGGGCTATGAGAAATAATGCAAAGTCTACTGGAGACTTCTGGGAAAGATTTTTCTCCCTGATGAAAGTCACATGGAAAGAAGGGCTTTCTCTCTCTCTCTCTATTTTTTAAATTGTGATAAAATATACATAAGTTAAAACTTACCATTTTATTCACTTTAAGTATCTAATTCAATGGTATTAAATACATGCACAATGTTGGGTAATCATTTTCACTCTTCCCAGAACCTTTCATCATCCCTCCCAAAAAAACTCTGTACCCATTAAGCAAACACTCCCCATTTCTACCTCCCCCTGAGAGAAAGTGTTTGGTACCTTTTCCTCCTCCTTCCTTCTTTCTTGAGGGAGATACTGTCATGTGCAGACGTGGCACTTCGAGTAGTAGTGGCCATCTTGAAAACATGAGGTGATAAATGTAAAGACAAAAGCCAACAATCAGAATATGGTTGGGTGGAAAAGTAGAAAGATCTGGGTCATTGATGGCATTGCTGAAGCACAGAAAGCAACCCTAGATTTACTAAGTAAATAATCATTGCCTGTATAGCTTAAACTAGTATTTGTTTGGTTTATTGTTACTTGCAGCCAAAAGCATTCCTAACTGTTAGACCTGTGAACAACTCCTTTTTCATCTTAACTCATACTCCATGGCTTATACAAACTAAAGTACTTTCTATTGCCTAGTAGTAGAAGTTCCCCTGGGCCCTATTGTGTGAGTACTTCTTAACAAAAACCTAAATATTTACTCTGCTCAATTATGAATGTTCTTCCTAATTTATAAAGTAATCATTATGGCTCTCTACTAAAATAATATGATGGGGAAGTTGATGTGGATCAAGCAATTGAGCTCCTGCCTACCACATGGAAAGGCCATGATTTGGTTTCCAGTGCCTCCTAAAGACGACAGTGAGTGGGCACAATGGGCACATGCAGGAAGCTGACACAACAAGATGATGCAACAAGAGACACAAGAAGAAAAACATAATGAGAAACACAAGAAAGAAGGGAGCAGAGGTTCCTGGTGCCTCCTAAAGAGGATGAGCATGCTTGCTAGTGGGCACAATGGGCAGACGCGGTGAGCTGACATGACAAGATCATGCAACAAGAGATGAGGAAAAACATAATGAGAGACACAACAAAAGCAGGGAAAAGAGGTGGCTTAAGAGATTAGTTGCCTCCCTCCCACACTGGAAGTCCCAGGTTTGGTTCCTGTTGCCTCCTATAGAAACAAAGAAGACAAACAGACACAGCAAGTGCAAACAATGAGAGGTTGGGGAGAGGTAAATAAATAAGACAAATCTTAAAAAAAAAAAAGAATATAATGACTATTCACATAGATATCTTTTTTATTATATATGTGTTAATATTACCTAGATTTTTTAAAAATTTTGTATTATAATTGAACAGATTCCAATCTGGTGTGATTTTAGAATTTCTATACAGAAGGAATTTAAAAGTGGACATCAGGTAGGAAGTAGGGGTGGGGTCTTGAAAATGCTGCAGGGTATTTTTAGGCTGAGAAACATGTGATTATCCATACCATAGAATGGGAACGGGCTAAGGCAGCTCCAAGCACACCCCTCTCCACCTTGTCACTGCCATTGCTTCTAATCTTAAAACAAACAGCCAAAGGATTTTGACTTCCTCCTGAGGGTCAAGGTATCAATTTAGAAGATTTTACAACCTGGACATCCAAGATTGGAAATTTGATGGCATAATATAACCTTACATCTGCACTGTCATCGATGCTTTCTAAAGTACTTTACCTTACAACATTGTATAAATCACCACTAGCATTTAAAAGAAAAAGGAATTCAGGCTCAGGGAGCTTAAGTGACTGCTCGAGAACACACAGCTAACCAGCATTGCCAGGTCTGTGACTTCTGTCTCCTGATCTTTATCCTTCCCACTGCTTCAAGTTGTTCTCAGTTTGGGGATGGACTCTTTAGAACCTACAGCAATGTGGCTAAGAAGGAATTTTCCTTCTTAGGAAGAGGCCTTTAAAAGGAGCCTTTTTAAGATCATAAACTTTTTCCTACCAGAGAAAACTAGAGGGTTTGAGGAAAAAATAGGTCATCTAACCACTCAACAGATCTGGAAGGTGGCTACTGCTAAGTACCCAGCTCTATGTCATATCCGTGTATTTCTCCTGAATATTAGCTGCCTTCTATCCCCTACTGGTGTAAGTGATACTGACCAGTCTTAGCTGGGACAAGCACACCAGGAGAAACTTTGGATGTTTGAGCAGAAAGGAGAAGGGAGGGATGTATCTTACATATCTCCCTGCACAAGTGGTTGGGGAAGAATGTTTCCAATTCCTCAACAGCAGTGTGATCTGAAAAAAAGGATTCCATGTCCCAAAGAAAAAGAAAAGTGCCTTTAGGAGCAGGCTGGCTGGCCAAGTGAGAGGAAGGTTCCAAGACAAAGTGAGTCCTGGGTTTTCCAAGCCCAGAAGGAAATCAAGCTCCAGAAGACTTGGAAAAGTAGAACAGGGCCAGAAAGGGAGTGAAGGGGAAGCAAAAGGAAAACTCATGTTGACAGAGGGATGGACAGACTAAAAAAGGTTTATACATAAATGCAAAGAGAAGGAGATTTTGACTTCTAAGCTCAGGACCAGAGTAATGATGTAATCTGGGTAAGTGAGACATAGTGGTCTGGCAGACATGCCAGGAATGTGGGCCAGAGGGGCCTGGGTTATTCCAGGTTGCCATGGTTTCTAGCCAAAAGTAATACAGCCAGGCAGGGAAAGCAGGCGGCCTTGTGCCTCAAAGATGTCCACACACACTCTGAGGTCCAGCACAAAGGAATTTTGTTCATTCCCTCACTCTGTTAAGCAATGAGTAGAATGAGCAGGAGAGTACAGTGTTTAAGGGCACAAGTTCTGAAATCAGTCAGACCTGAGTTCAAATCCTAGCTCCACCATTTACTTGCTGTGTGGTTCTGAGCAAGTGACTTAATATCTCTGCGCCTTGCAGGTTTCAAGTATAAATTGAGGCTAATCAGAGCACCTAATTGATAAGGTATTCATGAGCATCATTAGCCTGGTGCAGGAAACAGTAAGGACTCAATTTTTACCTTTTCTTTTTCATAATAAAATATATATTAAGGTAAAACAGAGAAAGAACAGAGTAGTAGAGTGGTAAACACTGTTTTTATACACTTAATAAAAATGTGTCTTACACCCAAAGCACAAACAAGACAAGAAAAATAGATAAATGAGGCCTCATCAAAATGAAAAACTTTTGTGCCTCAAAGGACTTTTCATGAAAATAAAATGATAATATATTATATTAGTCAGCCAAAGGGGTGCTGATGCAAAATACCAGAAATCAGTGGTTGTTTTTTTTTAAAAAAGATTTATTTATTTATTTATTTATTTATTTCTCTCCCCTTCCTCCCCCCACCCCGGTTGTCTGTTCTGTGTCTGTTTGCTGCGTCTTCTTCTTTGTCCGCTTCTGTTGTTGTCAGTGGCACAGAAATCTCTGTTTCTTTTTTGTTGCATGTCTTGTTATGTCAGCTCTCCGTGTGTGCGGCACCATTTCTGGGCAGGCTGCACTTTCTTTCACGCTGGGCGGCTCTCCTTACAGGGCGCGCTCCTTGCGCGTGGGGCTCCCCTACATGGGGGACACCCCTGCGTGGCAGGGCACTCCTTGCGCGGGGGACACCCGTGTGTGGTACAGTACTCTTTGAGCGCATTAGCAATGCGCATGGGCCAGCTCCACACGGGTCAAGGAGGCCCGGGGTTTGAACCGCGGACGTCCCATGTGGTAGACAGATGCCCTAACCACTGGGCCAAGTCTGTTGCCAGGTTGGTTTTTATAAAGGGTATTTATTTGGAGTAGGAGCTTACAGATACCAGGCCATAAAGCGTAAGTTACTTCCCTCACCGAAGTCTATTTGGAGCAAGATGGCTGCCGACGTCTGCGAGGATCAGGCTTCCTGGGTTCCTATGTTCCTGGGGCTTGCTTTTCTCTGGGTTCAAGTTTCCTTCCTTCCTGGTTCTGGCTTCTCTTTCCTCTGTCTGCTTACTTCCCGGGGCTCTAGCTTAAGTCTTCATCAAACTCCAAAATCAAAACTCCAACATTAAAAGCCCTCAACTCTGTCCTTTGCCATGCCTTTTATCTGTGAGTCCCTACCCACCAAGGGGTGGGGTCTGGGTGGGGACTCACTGCCCTAATCCTAACTCAATCACACCCAGGTACAGAGCAGATTAGAAGCATGATCCAATATTTCTTTTTGGAATTCATCAGTTATATCAAATTGCTACAGCTACACAAAGGGAGAAAATACTTGGAAGTCACTTACCTGAAAAAGGTTTAATATCCAGAATATATAAAGAAATCCTTCAACTTAGCAACATAAAGACAAAAGACAAACAATCCAATTTAAAAATGGGCAAAAGACTTAAGTTGACCTCTCTCCAAAGAAGATATATGAATGGCCATAAAGCATATGAAAAGATGCTCAACATCATTAGCTATCAGGGATGTGCAAATCAAGACCAGAATGAGATGCCATCTCACATCCATTAGAATGGCTATTATTAAAGAAAACAAGAAAATACAAGTATTAGAGAGGATGAGGCAAGATAGGAACACTCATTCACTGCTGGTGGGATATAAAATGGTGCAACTTCTGTGGAAGATAGTTTAGAGTTTCCTCAGAAAGCTAAGTATAAAATTCCATTTTACTCAGCAATCCCACTGTTTGGTATGCACCCCAAAAGAATTGAAAGCAGGGGTTTAAACAGATATTTGTGCACTGAGTTCATAACGACATTATTCACAATTGCCAGAAGATGGAAATAACTCAAGAGTCCATCAACAGATGAACAGATAAATAAAATGTGTTATATACGTACAAAGGAATATTATTCAGCTGTAAAAAGGAATGAAGTCCTGATACATGTGACAAGTTGGATGAACCTTGAAGACATCATGTTGAGTGAAATAAGCCAGACACAAAAGGACAACTGTTGTATGATTTCACTGATCTGAAACAATTAGAATAAGCAAACTCACAGAATCTAGAATATAGGTTACCAGGTGTTGGGGTGGGGATAGGGAATGGGAAGTTAAGGCTTAAAATGTACAGGGTTCCTACTGGGAATGATTGAAATGTTTAGGTAATGGATGATGGTGATGGTAGTACAACATAGTGAATGCAGTTAACACTGAAATTAACAGCATGATTGTTCTGTAAACCAAAATTTGTGAATAAAAATAAAAACTAAACAAAAAAATTTGTCGAATGAATGGAAAAGAAGCAAAGAGTAGGAGTAGGGTCAGGTCCCTCAGTCTCAGAGGAGAAAGCAGATGCATGTCATCACAGCGTGTTCAGTGGCCCTTTCCTCTCCTGCCCTTGGCCTACCCACTTGTATTGCCACGTCCTGGGTCTTGTCATCACCCAGAAGTGTTCTCTGTCAGAAATCGTAAACTCAAGGCTTTCAGCCACAAATGTCTCTCTGGTGGAGGACTCCATCCAAGTCTACTAACCCACTTTGCTTCGCGTCCTTCCTGCCCAGCTTGGATTCCACGGGAGACCAGTTTGAACTTGCATGCTTGGCTCTCTCACAACCTTCTCTTCCAACACCTGCTCTAAACCTCCAACCTTCCCTCGACCGATAGCACTTGACACTGGGTCGCTGACTGCTTCTGGGCCAACCAAAGCCTCACCCAGTTCCCAGCTCCAGCAAACCTCCTACTGCACTAAGATCAGGGCCTTAAAATGGTCCCTTCTACCTCCTCCCCAAACTTGTCTGCACCCCACACCCATCTTATTTTGGTGTTGTTGTCGTCCCCCTGCCCCCACCTCAGAAGGTCCTTGCTCCCATTCTTGGGAACCCACTTTCTCTTATCTCCAAGATTTTGCTTTTCTAATAAACCTTTCTGTCACTTATGTCTTTAGACCCTCCCTCTTTACTGAGCCCTGTTCAGCCCCTACTCATGTCCCTGTTTCTCCCTTCTTTGAAGAAAAGTACCCAAGCACTTTGGGGGACATGACGGCAAAATGATAACATTCAGGGCTCTAAGGAAGGAAGGAGAGAAATCAGCAAGATAAAGAAAACATGCAGCGGGAAAGTTCATTTCCACAAGCTCAGGGCATTGGCAAGGAAAAGCCAATGGGAACGCAACCGGAGGGACAAAGGATCTGAGCAAACAGGATGCCCTTTCAACATCATACACTGAATTCGTTGCAGTGCCCTTCTTGTGTATAGAGCTTTGTAGCTGCCGTACAGTATTTTATCAAAATCTCACTTCAGTCCAGTGCATGTGGGAGATAAAGGGAAGAGACTGGGTGGCTGAGGAGTAGCTTCCAGGGCTCCTGGAGGTGATGGCAGAGAGCTGAGGCGGGGCCGGATATGTACCACAAGAAAGGAGGGGAAGGAAATCCCCAGTGGTTGCAGCTCGCAGGGTGAAGAAGGGAGTTGCTGGTTGCTGGGACTGCCTGGCAGGAGGGACATTTGTATAGAAAGAATGCCACTGGCTAGGCCTTCCTTAACCTGGAGTGCCTGAATAAAGAAATTAATTCTTATTTAAGGAAGAGGTTGGGACCACTGAATGGAGAAAAGGATGCTGTTGGCAAAAGGCTTTCACAGAGAAATGTGGAAGCCAAGCAGAGAGACTATAAAAACAACTCTGAGACCACCTAGCCAAAACGAATGTCCTCCTTGAAGGAGCTCTGCAGGTGAGGTCAGTAGATTTGCCCGACTCACAGGCCTCCCCCTGCCATTTACCAGTTGGATGACAGGGAGCCTCCCTGAGCCTCTGTTTTCTTCATCTCCACGATCCTGTCACCCAGGCTTCCTCACAGGTTGTGGCGGGAATCAGATATGACGATGCAGGGGACAGTGCTGTGAAAATTGTCAAGCCTTATGCAGATGTAAACCTCAGCTGTGGGCAGTGAGGAGACGTTGACGAAGGAGGGCTCTCCACAAGCCACTGCACCCCAATGAACAGGGCGAGCGGAACTGGACGTGAGGAGGGCGTGAGACATATGGTCGAGACGGTACTAAGGGGAAGTGAAATGCTGAAGACTAAAAAAAAAAATGCACTAGGGAACTGCCATCTCCTTTAACTAAATAAACCAGAGTCTTCAAGGTCCACCCTCACAGGGGCTCTCCACCGGGGATTTCCCTCTCATCCGCCTCAGATGACCAACAGTAGATTTTGTTGAAAGAAGACTACAGAATTCTTACACGGTGAAGTCTCCATCTTGTACAAGGAGAGAGGGTGATTCTGGTAATGACAAACCATCTGCCCATCTACAGAAAAGGCTGTGTAAATGGAGGAAAGAACACAGGCTGTGGATGCAGCTACATGGTACAGAATTCATAGCTCAACCACTCCGTATCTATAAAACAGGGTGAAAATGTCGGTTTCAAGAATGAAGTGAGATAATAAGGAAAATCTCAGCAGGATGAGGAGCACTTCAGCAGCTGTCTGGAGGAGCGCCGGGCAGTGAAGAGTCAGGCTCTGTAAAGTACGCATTTTCTTGAACCAATTTAATTTCTTTCTGAAAAGATAAGGTCAGAGGGAAGTCATGTGTCTGGAACCGTGATTTTCAACCAGAGATGATTTGGCCCCCAGGGGACGTTTAGCAATGTGTGGAGACATTTTTGGTGGTCACAGCTGGGGAGGTGGTGCTGTTGGCATCTAGTGGGTGCTGATAAACACCCTACAGCATACAGGACAGCCCCCACCCCCACAACAAATAATTATTTGACCCCAAATGTCAATAGTGCGAAAGCCGAGAAACGAGCTGGGTCTTTCTTGTTGTTTCCACAGTACTTAGTCAATAAGCCAAGTGAGCACAATGTGGAATTGTTCACACTCCAAAGCAGCCGGTGAGGGGAAATACTCATTGGTGACTCTAATGTATTAGTTCAGGGACTCTCCATCTTCAGAGATGCTGTTAACAACCTTTGCCTGAGTCTGGGGTACTTTATTCAGAATATATTTATTGGTCACAGAGGACACTAAGTTTGGTGGATGTGGTTAACACCTTGGAGGAGGGAAATCATATGCTAAGTGACCTTGACAAACAAGAGAAGTCAGCTTCCAAAAGTAGAATGAGATCCTTACTTGGGGAAAATTGGTAAGGCTAGGGGTCATGGAAATGACCTGCAGGCCAGTGAAGAATAAAATTTATACATGGCCTGTGGTTGAGACAGGGAGGTGCAATGATTGAGCAGAATCCTTCAGCCTTGTTCAGACTGAGCAAGGCCATTTTAAACTACTCCGTGTAGGGCTTGGCATTTTAAATAGATATGGAAAAATCCATAGAAAACCACAACAATAGCTAGAAAATCAAAAGTGCTCTGAAAACAGGCGAAAGGCGCTTGAGCTATTTAACAAGGAAAAGAGAAGCCTGAGTGTGCCTGGATTTGAACAGGAGAAAGACTATCTCAAGGAGAAAAGTGGCCAGCTGTTTTCCATCTCCATGGAGGAGTAAATTATAGGAAATAGGCTGAGATTGCAGCACAAGGGTGGTTATGAATATAAAAGCATTTCCTAATTGAACTCTGGGACAGACTTCAGAGGAAGACAGTTCGGTTCAATTCCTGTTACTCAAGTTTGCTAAAAATAGGCTAAGTATTGACTTGATCACAGACAGGGGACTGGACATGGTGACTTCTTGAGCCCTCTATGTTTTATAATCCTTTTTGGCTATGACTTCATGAGGCCCAGCTAGTTAGCTGATGAGTAAAAAACTCAGTTGTTCACTGCATTGCTTATGTGGGCTCATTTTCTAAACAACCCATTTAAGGGATTTCCCGCTATACGATTATTAAATTGACCAGTGGTTTTAGGGTTATGTTGGCATAGCCTGTACTTTTATAGCATTCATTTTACTCAATTGAGCTTAGGTATGAACCTACAAATTATATTATGCTTGTGAGACCTTGAGTAGGTCTTCCATTGATCATGTTAAATAGCTCAGTTCTTTAATGCTGATACCAATAAAATCTCTGATGTACTCTGAATCAGTTATTCAGACCAGAGTAAACAAGATGAAGAAATAGATTCAGGCTTTTAATTTATTCCAAGGATATGCTCTTTGTAAAAAAAAAAAGACTGTATTATTGTACTAATGTTGAAGCCAAATGTATGAGCTTGAATGTGGCAGATGGGTGATTGGAAAGGGAGATGTGATCTTGTTTCTAGTGTTGTATAAAAATAAATCCATTCCATTTTCAAGTGAGTTTACTGAATCAATGATAGAAAAAGGACTAAATCCATTGAAACTTTATGTCATTTACAACAGAAGAATCAAGTTTGTATGCTTCCTTGGGTTCTTTTCTGCATATGCCTTAATTTTTACCTTAGATCATAAGTGGGAGCAAGAGTGTAGTTTGACTTCACTATCCATTCCATTTTTAGGTCCTCTGTTATAAATCACTCAAATATGCATGTTATAAGTACCAGTAAGTCCATAAAATATTTACTACCTGGCCTTTTCACTCATAAAGATTTTCCACATTCTGCTCTAAAGAATGAAAAGTCTAGGAACTGATGAGAATCAAGAATCAAATCAATAGTCATTAAGTTCCTTTTATGGGACAGACACTGGCAAGTGTGGCTCAATAAGTATTTGACTTGATTTTATTTGATTTGATTTGATACCTGATTCTCATCACTGCAGAGAAGTGATTGGTACAGCCTGGTTTGGGACAAACATTTGTGAGATAAGAGAGATCCCGATCTTGGACTTGTCCTTGAATCTATAACAGAGCCTCATAATTGGTATTCATCCAGTAACTTTCTTTTTTCTGTCTCGTAAAGAGTTCAATATTGTAAGCTTTGGTTAACAGACACATTACTTCTGGGATAATGATCCTCAGGATTTTCCAAAAAATTAAGCTTAAAAATGTATGCAATGATTCAAATTTTAAAAAGATATTTTAAACTTTTAGCAGACCAAAAACATTTTCAGACACTGATATCTCAGATAGACAAGTAAACAAGCAATCTAAGTGGAGTTGCTGGCAAACACCAGTGGATTCACCCAGGAGTGACCACCCCCACTCCACACCCACAATCCTCTCTGAAATCCTAAGGGCGACTAGAAGTCCCCAGGGCTCCTTGGAAATTACTTTTGTCCTTGTGAATTTTCTAATGTCCTGAGGACAACTGTGATGTACAACAAAAGATTGCTTTGGAGCCACACTTACTTATCTATTTACGTATTTAATTTTTGCGGTTGTATTTATAAACATACAGACATAAAACTTGCCATTTTAACCATTTTTAAGTGTGTGGATTCAGTGGCAATAATTATATTTACCATGTTCTGCAGTCATCACCATCTATTACCAAAACTTTCCATCACCCTGGATAGAAACTCTGCATCCAGTAACTCCCCATTTTCCCTCCCCCAGGCCCAGGGAACCTCTAATTTACTTTCTTCCTCTATGAAATTGCTTATTCTATATATTTCATAGTAGATGGATCAGACAATAATTGTCCTTTTGTGTCTGGCTTATTTCACTTAGTGTAATGTTTCCAAAGTTCATCCATGCTGTAGAATGTATCAGAACTTCATTCCTTTTTATTACTTTGTACTGATAGTCTACATTTTGTTTAGCCATTCATTTGTAGGTGGACACTTGGGTTATTTCTACTTCTTGGCTATTGTGAATAATGCTGCTGTCAGCATTGGTGTACAAGCATCTGTTCGAGTCCCTGCTTTCAATTCTTTGGGATATATATCAAGGAGTAGAATTGCTGGTCATATGGTAAATCTATGTTTAACTTTCTGAGGAACTGCCAAACTGTTTTCCACAGCAGCTGCATCATTTTATATTCCCATCAGCAATGCATAAGTGTTCCAATTTCTCCATATCCTTGTCAACACTTCTTATTTTCCATTTTTTAAATAATAGCCATCCTAATGGGTATAAATGGTGTCTCATTGTGGTTTTGATTTATATTCTCCTAATGGCTAATGATTTGAACATCTTTTTATATGTTTATTGGCCATTTGTATATCTTCTTTGGAGAGATATGTGTTCAAGTGCTTTGCCTAATTTTTTTAAGTTTATTAATTTTAACACTTTATTTTATTTTACATTTTATTTTTTTAAGGCATTACCAGGGATTGAATCCAGGACCTGGTACATGGGAAGCAGGCACTCGAACCACTGCGTTACAACCACTCCCCTTTGCCAATTTTTTAGTTGGGTTGTTTGTCTTTTGTCATTGAATTGTAGGAATTCTTTATATATTCTGGATATTTAACCCTTACCAGGTATAAGATTAAAGCCATTTGCTTCCATTCTATAGACTGTCTTTTCACTTTCTTGATAATGCCCTTTAATGCATAAAATGTTTTAATTTGGATGAAGTGCAATTTTTTCATTTCTTCTTTGTTGTTCATGCTTTTGGTGTCCTATCTACTATTCCATTGCCAAATAAGAAATCTTAAAGACTTTCCCCTATGTTTTCTTCTAAGAATTTTATGGTTTTAACCCTTATATTTAGATCCTTGATCCATTTTGAGTTAATTTTTTTCATATTGTGGGAGGTAGGGTCTGATTTCGTTCTTTTGCATGTGAATATTCTGTTTCTTAACACTATTTGTTGAAGAAACTATTCTTTCCATATTGAATGAACTTGGTGTCCTGGTTGAAAATCAGTTGACCATAGATATGTGGATTTATTTGTGGACTCTAAATTCTATTCCAATATTCTTTACATTTATCCTTAATGCCAGTACTACATTGTTTGATTACTATAGCTTGTAGTAATTTTTGAAATCAAGAAGTGTGAATCCTCCATCTTTTTCTTCTGAGGTAGCTTTGGCTATTTGGGTCCCCTTTCTAATCCACATGAATTTGGTGGTTGTTTTTTCCATTTCTACAGAAGAAGGCTGCTGGGATTTTTATTGGTATTGTGCTAAATCTGTAGATTGCTTTGACTAGTATTGACATCTTAACAATATCAAGTTGTCTAATCTGTGAACATGAGGTGTCTTTCCATTTGTTTAGGATTTTAATTCCTTTCAGCAATGTTTTGTAGTTTTCAGTATACAAGTCTTTCACATCCTGATTAAATTTATTCCTCAATATTTTATTTATTTTTTAGATGCTTTTCTAAATGGAATTTTTCATTTGATTTCCTTTTTGGATTGCTTATTGATAGTATATAGAAACACAACCGATTTTTACATTTTAATATTGTATGCACAACTTTGCTGAATTTATTTATTAGCTCAATAGCTCTCTTGCAGATGGGGCCACTTTTTTTTTTATAAATCAGTAATGGATATACTGTAGCAGCTAATTTAAATCTTTGTTCTTTAAACTTTTTTTTTTTCAGGTATTGGGACTGGGGATTGAACCCTACACCTTGTTCAGCCACTGAGCCACATCAGCTTCCCTGAGTTGATTTTTTTGTTTGTATGCTTATTGTTCATTGTTGTTGTTTTTTTTATGAGGCACTGGGAACTGAACCCGGGTCCTCCTGTGTGGGAAGCAGGCACTCAACCCCTTAAGCTATATCCACTCCCCTTCTTTAAACTTTTAAGTCTCTTTTACTCATCTTATTGTACTATTTATAGAGTTAAATATGAATAAACTATGTTTAAGGGAGGCTTTGATTAAGGGTTAATTCCATTTAGACTTTATTAATTAAAAACTTCAAAGGTTTTCAACTGCATTTATAAATTTAATGTATTAGACTTTCTTTTCAATGAGCGCAAAAACTTATATAGCCCTTTCCATGTCCAGATAGCGTTCTATGCAATTTACATCATTAATTCATTTAATTCTGACAGTGGCTCTAGGAAATATCTCACATTATTATCATCCCCCTTTCACATATGGAAAAACTGAGGTACATAGGTAGTCAACTCAAGGTTTTATAGCCAATAATACCTAAACTAGTTTTATAAGTCCATTAAATTTGACTCTATAGGCCAGATTTTGGCTAACAACATAGTCAGTAATTAGCTATGAATTTTCTGACTAAAAAAAATCCAACGACTTCAGTCATCCTTGTAAAACTAGTAAAATTAAACTTCTAATGTAACAGTTTCAAAATCCTTCTAAATGTCCCCAACTGTTTACAAACTCAATAAGAAGTCTCTTAACATACCAAATTGTTTTCCAATATAGCAAATTTACTCTAACACCAAAAGTACTTAAAATGTCAAATATACCCCGATTATTTCCAAATTTACATGTACACAAAAATCTTAATACTATGGATTTGGTTTACTTTATCATCTCAGTATATCTGATTCTATATCTTCCCTGGTTGAAGACATTTCACCACTAGGAAATAACCATGTCCTCTCAAGCTGTTAGGAGTGTGTCAAGAAGGAGAGATTGAACAACAGGGTGAAAGCTGCTGAATGTTTGATTAAGGATCATAAATTGACCATTGAATTTGGTCAAGTGGAGGTCATGGTGACCTTGAGAAGAGAGGTGTTAATGGTTTGGTGGAGATGAAAGTATAATTAAGACCTTATACGGAAGGTTCAATGCGGATCAGCAGAATATCCATGTCTACATAAAATACCATGACTTTAAAATGCTGTTTGACCTAAAGTAAGGGGGAAATGGAAAGGAGAAATGAGTTTATATGGCTACGAGTTTCTAAAAAAGAGTCTGGAGGCTGGCAGAAGGTTTGCCCTCATGCACAACTGAGCAGAGTCAGAGAGACAGATAAAGCAGATACAACCCCAGATATTGGTTCCTTTGAGGGCTAAAGAGACCCATGGGAGTTATGGTCATGGCCGATGGGGTTAACTACCAGGGCAGATGGCCCCTCTTTGGAAATGGTGTTTATGTGTGATGAATCTGGACTCAGATGGGATCTCCCTTCATAAGACTTTCATGCTAATGTGCTGGAGGTGCAGTTAATGTTGGGGTTTAAGATATATTTAGGGGATTTGAATCTCTGGACTGACAATGTGATAGCCAGATCCTGAGCCTCAACAGACTCCAGCACCTACAATCTGATTTATTGGACTTACCACACTCAGCTAAGATGGAGGTGAAGAAGGACAACCACCACACCATGGAGCCTAGAGTGATTACAACTGAAAATGGGAGGATTGCATCCAGCATCCAGGTGGAATCTGAGCCTCCTCTAGACATAAAGGTGCAATGGACACAACCAATCCAGTGTCCACATAGAAGAGGTGGCATTGGATTGGGAAAAGTGGACATAATGGACAAAGGGTATGGGGAAAGGCAGGAAGAGATGAGAGGTGGAGGCGTCTTCGGGACATGGAGCTGCCCTGGATGGTGCTTCAGAGGTAATCACCGGACATTGTAAATCCTCACAGGGCCTACATGATGGAATAGAGGAGAGTATGGGCCATGATGTGAACCAATGTATATGAGGTGCAGAGGTGCCCAAAGATGTACTTACCAAATCCAATGGATGTGTCATGATGATGGGAACGAGTGTTGTTGGGGGGGGGGAGAGGGGGGGTGGGGGGGTGGGGTTGAATGGGACCTCACATATATATTTTTAATGTAATATTATTACAAAGTCAATAAAAAATAAAAAAATTATAAAAAAAAAAAAAAGTATAATTAAAAAGGGCTCAAGCGAAAAGCAGAGGACAGGATGCAGGGCAAAACATTTTGCAGTTAAGGGAACTGAAAAATGTGACAATAGCAGGAGAGAGATGTGGGGTCCATGATGATTTTTCAATGGAACTATATTATAAATAAGTTGATAGAAATGATCCATGGAGAGGAGGAAATGATTGTTTCAGGGGAAAGAAGGGAAGTGATGTCTGTAAATAGGCAAAGGGTTTGGAATTTACTACACAAGTGGAGGACTTGGCCTCAGACAAGCACCTTAACAGTTTGACCCTACTAACAGAATGGAAAGTATGACACAGATGTGAGTAGATGCAATGGAGGCAATCCTTCTGATTGCTTCTGTTTTCTCAGGGAAGTAGGAAGTGAGGTCCTCAGTTCACAGTAGTGGGGAAGGAGCTGTTGGAGGTTTTGAGGAGAGAAGAAACGGTCTCCAGAAAAGTGAGAGAGTAAAAGGACTAAGGAAATGTCATGGAATTGCCCATTAGCATGGAGGACGCTTGGCATATGGATAATATGTAAAGGCTTGGGACTCGATGGCATCGCTATTATACACAGAAGAGAGGACAGGGTTGAGGACTGAACCTGGAGACAGAGTTTACTGTGGAGACCCTCTGATCTGTGTGAGACAGATTATTTATCCAATGAATCCAGGGATCCGAGAGAATCAGGATTCCTCCCAACAATATCAGGTTCAGTGTTTTACCCTTTGCACCAGGAAAATGCTTTAATGCTACATTTTGACCCTCCAAAATACATGTCTGGTGCCTGCTTCCTTCCAAGACTTTTACCTATGTTTCCTGCAAATCAAAGCCCCAATGGCTTCAGGTGATATACTGGTCAGGTCTGCGAATCCAAACACAGCTGTGGTTACTTATGCAGGTGGCCTTTCAGAACCGATAAATACTTGAGGTTTCACGAGAAACTAGACAAGTGGTGGCTTCTGGCTCATGAGTTTTGGTTGGCTACTTCTCAGTAGGGTCAATATAATGAAATTTTAATATCTTGATAGGGGTGCTAACTCAAAATAGACAAACTGCTTTTGTTCATAAAAAGTGTTATTTAAAATTCTAGTTTTCTTTCCAATACCAGATGCTTCTCAGTTGCTTCCAGTGGTTTTTTGCCTCCAGTCAGTCATCCTACCCCTTCCCTATCTATATTTGCATGGTTGCTCCCTCAATCTGCTTTCCTGTCCCAGTCAGCAGTCTCAGTCTAATCCAGGATTTCTCAGTCTTGGTTCTATTAACATTTTGGACCAGATAATTCTTTGTTGTGAGTGGTTGTCCTGTATGTTGTAGGATATTTAGCAATATCCCTGGAATGTATGCACTAAATGACACTAGCACCCCTACCTAAGTTGTGACGACCAAAAATGTATCTAGACATTGCCAAGTGTTCCCTGGGGGGCAAAATCACTCCTGGTTGAGAACCACTGGGACTGAGGAACATGGAACTCACAGGTACCCAACCGAGAGCTTCATATGGAATCTCTCATGGTAACACTGAGGGTATAAATTAAGTATCTGGTTGAATAAGACAGGATCTGACAGTGTCAGAGGTGAGAAATTAGACACTTTCCCTTCTGTACAGAATGTGCAATTAGCTGGCTAATCCCACTTAATAAAAAAAAGAATTTGTCACATTTCCACCTTCTCACCAATTGCTATGAAGATTCTTAGGAGATACCAATTAGCTACAACTGCAAGAAAGATATAATGCACAGAATTTTAGAATTGGAAAAATGCAGGTAGAAAGAGAGAGAGAGGTGGGGGAAAGAGAGGGGGAGAGGAAGGAAGGAAGAAGGGAGGGAGGGAGGAGCAGAAAGAAAGAGGGAAAGAAGGAGTGATGGAAAAAAGGATAAAAAAGGACACAAAACTTAAATGCAGAGCAAGAGTTCAACTGCACCAAGTCTTAATCTTTAGCAAAACAATATGTTAAAATCCAAGGCATCTAACTCCTCATTACCTATAGGATAAAGTTCAGACACCTTAGTTTGGTAACCAAAGCCCTTAGAAAATCTGGCCCCAACATCTCTTGACCCACTGCCCCCACTTACCTACATGAATGCTTCACTCCATTCCAACTGGTCCACTCACATTTCTACAAAGAACACCTTGCTAATTCCAATTCCTGGCCCTTTGTCCATGCACTCACCCCATTCAGCCTCTCTAATGTTTAACCTTTAAGGCCACCATCAATCGCCACTTCATTCATTCATTCCCTCATGCTAACACACCTGGGAGCTGGGGCTAGAGTGGAGAATAACAGCTAACAGTTCTACAGCTTACTATGGACCTGAAACAATTCGAAGTAATCTTCATATATTGGGTCATGTCATCTTCCTAAGAACCCCACAAGATAATACTCTAATTAGCCTCAAATTACAGATAAAGAAACTGAGGCATCAGCCCAAGTTTCCATACCTCATAAATGGTCAAAAAGGTGGGATTCAAGTTTAAACAGTCTGACTCCAGGGTCTGTGCTCTAATGGAAATGTTACCTGCCCCTCGTGCATTAGCTTGACATGGGTTCTGCCTTCACAGGCATATGTTCCAGAGAGGGAGACGGGCGTTAAGGAGCCAATGGCATAGTTGATTATTGACTGCTGTGCTCATGCTACAAAGGACAAGGGTGCTTTCAAAGCCTATGCCAGGGTTTACTGACCAAGCCCAGGGATCTGTGCCTTCTGCAAAGGCCTTGAATGTGCGACTTCTTGATGTATCTTGCTTTGTACTATGGCAGCTCATTATCCATTCAACAAATATTTATTGAGGGAC
Organism: Dasypus novemcinctus; assembly: GCF_030445035.2. Classification (NCBI taxonomy): domain Eukaryota; kingdom Metazoa; phylum Chordata; class Mammalia; order Cingulata; family Dasypodidae; genus Dasypus; species Dasypus novemcinctus. The sequence goes on along the minus strand of NC_080684.1, from coordinate 80,200,292 downwards.
ACCTACCGCACACTAGGCACTGTGTTCACGGTTTATGTGCACTGTCTCATTTAATCGTCCCAGTAGTAGGTACTAACACCTTACAAGGAAAGAAATTGAGGTTTAGGAGATTGAATGACTTATCCAAGGTCACACACATGGTAATGGGGAGCCAGAACCTGAACCTATGGAATGCCTAACTCCAGAGTCCAAGCTCTTATCCACTCTACCAAAAGCAGAAATAGGATGACTGCACCCCCGCCCCTGCCCCAGGCAAAATATAGCACACAGAGATGTTTGTGGTGGTACTTATTATTTTTAAAAATTATTTTAGTTTATTTTTGGCCTACTCTATTTTTTTAAATTTGAACTAATATTTTAAAACTGGGACATATAATCCAGCTTTCTGCTTTTGAGAAATTAGATGATATGGTATCACTGAACCTGCACTGCTTTCAGGGAACAACCACAAGAGCCGAGTAGGATGACACCTTTGCACAGCTCTGGAGGTTTCTAGTTGGCTGCAGGCCCCACTACTCCCTTTAATCTTCCAAACACTGAGGCTAAGTGCCAGTTGCTGTTTATCATCATGCCTGCCCAGCTGCTTTCTTTAAAGTAGATAAGCATTTTTCTGTGCCCATATCTCTATCAAAAGTGGATAGAGGGAAGCAAATGTGGCTCAATTGATTGGGCTCCCGTCTACCATATGGGAAGCCCTGGGTTCATGTCCCAGCGCCTCCTTGTGAAGGCAAGCTGGCCCGCGCCCATGGAGAGCTGACGGCCGCACCAGTGGAGAAAGGAGAGCTGGCACAGCAAGATGACGCAACAAAGGGAGACAAGCAGACACAGAAGAACGCGTCATGAATGGATGGAACAGACAGCAAGCAAAAGTGGCAAGGGGGAGGGATAAATAAACAAAATAAAATAAATCTTAAAAAAAGAAGTGGATAGAGGGAGCAGAGGCGGCTCAGGATGTTGAACACTCCCCACCCACGTTGAAAGGTCCCAGGACCTCCTGGAGAAGGTGAACAAACAACGAGCAGACTGATGAAATAACCATCTGGGGGAGGGGGAGATAAATTTTAAAATAAGTAAATAAAGTAAAATAAAAATATATTTTTAAAAAGTGAATAGAGAAAAGATAGAGGGAGAAGACAATATTTTTGTGATCGTGAATACATGTCTATATATTTGATACCAAACACTCTGCCCACTTGGTTGTCATCTGCCTGGCTCCTGTAGGCATTTTGCTCAGGAGCTCCTGTCCTGCACCATCTTGCCCCTTAGCATAGTACCAGGCACACAGGGTGAGGCTGAGGTCCAGTGCTGGGCACCAGTGGTTCAGAGGGGACAGGACAGATGCAGCTCCTGCCCTGTGAAACTTACAGCCTCGGCAGGGAAACAGCCCACTGAACAGTACAATCAGCAGAGCACCCAGAGGAGCCTATGAAAACGTAGTGTTTTAAATGAAAAGTTAGGAATGTCCCTACTATGTCGACGCAAAGAATTGGCTTTCTCACAAATGGTGCTGAACAACTCACTTTACGGAACCCGCAAAACACAAGCGGTCGTCACAGATGCGAACCCCCTGTCGCTTAGGGGACAATGCAGCCCGGCCTATCACTAGGGACTCTCGGAGACCCTTTGGTGATCTAGTATTAATCCACTTAAAAGGCGTGAGACCTCTGTTCCGTTTCAGACCCCCTCCTTGAGCCTTCGTGGGGAGGTCGCTGTCTCCAGGGGCCTAGTCTCCATCTAAACTCACGCCCTGGTGTGGAGAATCCTAACACCAGAAACGGCAGCTCGCCTGCCGTGGCGCCCACCCCGTGCGCTCTTCTAAGTGCTTGACATGGATTAGCTTGTTTGATCCTCACAATAACTCCATGTCCCCATTTTCCATAGCAGGAAATGGAGGCACAGAAATCAGATCTTTACAGAGCTAGGATGATCCGCTAGGGTCTGAAATCTGGAAGAGGGAAACAAGGTGGAGAGACGTCAGAACAGACCCGAGCGTTGGTGAGGGCCAAAGAGGATGTCCTATTTCCGGGGCCCCTGCACGACCCACTGCCATCCCCTGAAAGAGAACCTGCTGGGACCGGCCAGCGCCTGCCGTTGGCATTTGGTTCCTTTAGTCTTTGCGAGCAGAAGCGCAAAGACGAGCAAGCCGCGACAGGACTCGGTGTGAAGAGCCTCCTGCCTGATTCGGCTCAAGAATCGGGGTGCAGCGGGGAGGACTTGTCAGCCTACCATGACCTTCAGGGTCGGCGAGAGAGGAAGAGGAAGCATGTTTTTGCTGCTCCTCTCTCGGAGGCTTCCTGAACGCAGGGCTCCCTGTTGGCAGCAGCACGTCAAGCTTTGCTCTGGGCACACACGTAGCTGGGGCACACAGCAAGCCAACCGTGCATGGACAAGGCTCAAAGCGGGGCAGCCCTGGGCCCTCAGCCAGTGACTCCATCCCCAAATGCTCGAAACCTGAAAATGAGGCGTCGATTTGTATTTTGAGACTCTGACTTCACAGTAACTTCGTTTCCCCCACTGGGGACCAAGCTTTCTGGCTTGTGTGGCCTTCTCTAGAGTTTCTGGCTTTGAAGAGCAGGTTTCCTTTTAAACACAAGATGGCTTTTTTGAACACAGCACCATCTCTCATTAGCCTCCTTCCCTCTCTCCTCATTGCCGGTTTCCTCTTCTCCCTGTCTCCTGACAGTCTGCTCATTTATCAAAGATCTGCAGGGCTATTTTCAGGAATGTTCTCAGGACCCACTCAGAGACCCAGCTGGACTCAGAGCCAGCTGGGTCCCAGGTGTCTTCCTCAACCAAGCACGGAGCACGAGACCCTCACTGATTCTGTTCCTTCAATAAAGGAAACTTGTCTAGTTTGACTTAAGCCAGCCTTGTCCAATTCTCTCAGTTGGGAAAAACTGAAGTAAGAAATACTCACCCTAGGGTTGTGGAGGTTTAAGTAATTGGAAACAAGGCTCTGGTGAAATGAATATCCTCTCCTGCACCCCGTGTCTTGACTACCTTTGGGTTCTCGCCTCCCCTGCCCAGATCCAGTCAGAGGGGTTCTGGAAAGCAGAATAAAGGGCAACGGCGAGGGGAGAGTTGGGATACAGACAGCCTGCATTTAACCCTTGACACCTTGGCTTGGGATGGTTACTCAGTTTCCTTGTCTGTAGAATGGGGACGATAACAGCTATCCTGGAGGTTTACTTGGAGAAGTAAATGAAATACACATGTTTCTATTTATCGAAATTCTTCTTAGGAAGGTAGAGCAGTTTTTTGGGAAAATACTTTGCTAAGTGCTAGAAGGAGCAACCACGATCCTCCCAGCCGGAAGTGGGTGGGCCCTCTCCCAGCAAGACAAAGGGAGGATTTTGTTTGCAGCTCCAGGGAGGAAGTGGGGGGCCAGGAAAGGGCGGAAACTCTGCTCTCCAGAAGCGACCCCTTCCATGACACACCCCTCCCTCCACCCAAATCTTGAGTCAGGTTTTCTGAATTCATGGAATACTTGAAGTAAGTAACAAGGAAAACAGAGAAGGGGTTGAGTTCTGTCTCCAGGGAACGGTGGGGCAAAACTGCGATAGCATTTCAGAATGAGAGGGGCTGCGGGCAGAGAGCAAGAGGACAAAGGACGCAGCCAACCTTGGAGAGAGTGTGGGGCCATCAAGGACGATGAAGCGGGGTTTGGGCCAAGTTAAGTGGATTTTTCTGAAGGGTAGGAGGCCCCAGCTGACAACCCAGTTTAGCAGGCCAGAAATTATAGATTAGTATTAGTAGTAATATTATTATTATTCTCTCTTTCATTCTTTCCTTCTTGATCCTCAGTGTCCATGTGTTAGAGCCTCAACCTCTGAGCCCTTCTCATGCAGTCACGTTACAGGAGTTCTCACCCTAAGTTCTAACTGCTCATTTGGATGTCCGGTTTTCTAGTAGATCATACATGCATGAGGTCGGAGCACCTTGCACATGGTAAACTCTCAAATCATCTTTGTTCAGTGAATGATGATGTAGGGGATTGAATTGTGTCCCTGAATTTGGACACATTCTTGGTCTCGGTCTGTATTCTGGTGGGTGTGGATTCACTGTCAATCTGAGCTCAAAGTGCTACTTCTGTAAAGGTGTGGCCCCGCTGAGCCAGGCTGGGCTCTAACCTGGATCACAGGAGTCCTTTATAAAGAGTGAAAGTCAGACGGAGAGAAGCCACAGCAGACAGCTAGAAGCTGGAAGTCAATGGAATCTGGAAGAGAAAGAAAACACCGCCACGTGCATTCCTGTATGACAGAGAAAACAAGGAACCCCACAGATTGCCAGCCGGCCAGAAGAGACCTATGCCAGGAGGAAGCCAGCCTTCTAGCCCCTGAAAACATGAGCCAATAAATTCCTGCTGTTGAACCAACCCATTGTATGGTGTTTGCTTTAGCAGCTAGGAAACCGAAACAGCTGACATAGGAGAAAAAGCACATTCTTTGGTGTCTGATAAAATCCAAGTTCTGATCCTGACTCTGTCACTTAAAAGCTGTAAAACTCTGGGCACGTTACTTAACTGCTCTGGGCCTCACTCACCAGCTTTGTAAATAGAATGTAAGACGCAGGCTTGGGGTGAAGACCTGCAGAAAGCCGTGCCTGGCTAGTCGGTGCTCAACAGATGTTGGCTCCTCAATTCAATCTCTTGTTTGATGGCCTATTTCATCTGCATGCCCTGACCAAGTCCAAGTCCTCAGCACCTTACAAACCTCCTGCTTTGTCTCCTTTGCACATTTTCTCTCAGATCTCTCTCAGCCCTTCCTTTGCACCAGGCGAAGTTCTAAGCTAAGAGTCGACAAACTATAGCCCGTAGCTAGATTGCCACCTCCTTTAGTACAGCCTGTCAAGTAAGAATGGTTTTTACATCTTAAAATGATTGGGAAAACATCAAAAGAAGAATAATATTTCATGACACACGAAAATTACATGAAACTCAAATTTGGGGGTTCATAAGTATCAGCTCACAGCCCCACCCGTTCGTTTATGTATTTATGACTGCTTTCACACTAGAAGTGGCAGAGTCGAATGTTTGTGGGGCCCACAGAGCTGAAAATATTTACTGTCTGGCCCTTTACAGAAAAAGTTTGTCCTAAGCTATTCCCAAGGTCAACGGTTCAGTTAGTGCCAGATGAGGTCAGTGCCATTACTGCCCTCACTACAGATGGGCAGCCTGAGGTAGAGGACGAGTGACATACCCGAGGTCACCTGGCTGTTCATTGCAGGCTTGGGATAAAACCTCTAAAGTGGAAAGGTGATGGAACATGATGCTGGAGGCAGTCATAGACAGCCTGGTATGCTACAATGGGGAGTTTGACTTTGAAGGTTCTTGATTAAGGGAGTGACAGGATAAAAGTGAAATCTTAAGATAATAGTAATGATCATGAAATTGAAGGAGGCAGAGAGAGGTAGGAGAAATAGTAGAGAAGAGAGGTTAAGAATTTGGACTCCCACGCTCAGTTTCCCAGGTTTGACTGAAACCAGCCACTTATTAACTGTATGAACTTGGAGAAGTTACTCAACCTCTTTCTGCCTAATTTCTTTCTCTAATGAGGGTCGTTATAATAGTATCTAGGCGCTACCTTATGGGATTACTGTAAAGATTGGAATGGAAGCTTTTGTCTTGTTAATGTTCCTTTGAAGCACAGAGTGGCCCCTCAACAAGCTTTAGCTAGGATGATGCCTGTTACTCATCCCAACAAGAATCTGCTGTCCCCTCTCTGTTCCCTGTGTCACTTACAGCGATGAGAAGACAGAGGGGGAAAGCAAACCTAATAATGAGATCTGACCCCTGCCTTCAAGGAGCACAGAGTCCACTGAGGGTGACAGGGGAGTACAGCAAGAAAGTAAATCACGACCTGGAAATACAACGATGGGGCTTTAAAATAGAGCAGAGAAGCAGCAGCAGCTAGTTCTGGCTCTGCCTTCCCTGGCTGCTTCCTGAACGCATCAGGCATCCTGTTGGGTTTGCCCCGGGCCTCCTCTCTGCAGGAACTTGAGCTGGCCTGAGTGGATAATAATATGAATGCAGGCCCTTTTCCAGAGCACTGGCATGGGGCTGTGTCTGGAAGGCTGTAAAGTACAAATCAGCCCAGGGTACGAGGCCCCTGGGAGCACCTGGGCAGGGGATTGACTTGACCACTTCCACTTGCCAAGTCACAAAACAACAAAGTCACAGGAGGAGCTAATGATCCTGAAAGAAATCTATCAAGTTCCAACCTGGACACTTGTACCTTGCCTTTCAGGTACAGTAAAGATCCAGAGCAGTTAGAAATTTTGTCATATTATGTGCCAGCATCTACTACTTGTCTTGGTATTTTTTTACTACCACTTTTTCTTCTGTCATTTAGAAGTGTGTATGTATTGTATGCATGTGTAGCTATGCATAGAGAAAAGACTGGAAAGATAGCTGGGGTGGGAATGGGGCAATTGGGGGAGGGAAAATGAGAAAAGGGATGCTATTTATTAGTATCATGTAATTTTCCCCCCAAAACATTAAGGCCTGCCCTTCTCCCTTGAGTAGACTATTTAAAGAATATGCTTATTTTAAAAGCTCCTCAAATGTGGTAGTTTGAAGCTGTATGTACCCCAGAAAAACATGTTCTTAAGTCAAATCCATTCCTGTGGGTATGAACGCATTGTAAGTGGACCTTTTGATGAGAATACTTCAGTTAAGGTGTATCTGTCTCATTTGGGTTGGGTCTTAATGTTCTTACTGGAGAGCTTTATAAGAGAATGAAATTCAGACAGAGAGGATTTCTCCTTTCTGGGAGCAAGAAGCTGAAATCAACAAAACCCAGAAGAGAAGGGCGAGACTAGCAGACACTGCCATGTGCCTCGCCATGTGACAGAGGAGCCCAGGGTTGTCAGCAGCCAGTCTTCGGGAAGAAAGCATTGCCTTGATAATGCCTTGATTTGGACATTTTCCCAGCTTCAAAACTGAGCAAATAAATTCTCGTTGCTTAAGCCAAACCATTTTATGGTGTTGGCTTAAGCAGCCTAGGAAATTAAAACACCAAGTAATTCGGATATGTGCCTCACCCTTCCACGTTTACCCTGCACCTGGTTTATAATCTCTAAAATACACCAAATGTTAACAGTAGTTATATCTGAGTGTTGGGGTTGTACTTAAAAACATTTTTTATTCATCCTTTTGCCTTGCTGATTCTATTAAAACTCTACTGTGAATATGTACATAAATGTGGTAGTTAAATGTACTGGCTCTGGAACAAAGCTACCTGAATTTAAACCTGAGTGGCAGGTCCCTGTGCCTCAGTGTTGTCATTTGTAAAAAGAATAAGAGTAGCTACCTAAAAGGACTGTTGTGAGAGTCAATGCCTTAATACATAATAACGTTCTTAAAATATTACCTGGTACAGGTGATGCTCAATACAAGTTGACCGTTCTTATTAAAATAGAAGGAAAAATTAACAATATGTTCTTTTATTATAGAAGATTTTAAGAATAAGTAATACAAGACAGGAAAGAAAAGAAATCATGATCTTTTAGACAATTATCTAAGCTAGATGGTAACCCAAGGCTTACACTCTCCATTTGTGAAATGGGAAAACAATAGACTGCCTGATTCTGTCGTAAGGATCATGTGGGAGGGAGAAAAGATGGAGATGTGAAAGGGCTCTGCCAACCTGCAGTGAAATTTGAAGTGAGGACAGGGGCAGAGGCTGTGGCTCAAGCAATTGAGCTCCAGTTTACTGTACGGAGGACCTGGGTTCAATCCCTGAGACCTCCTGGTAAAAAAAGAAAAAACCTGGTAAAAAAAAAAAGAGAAAAGGCGTTCCAGACCTGTGCAGAGAGGCACAGGCCCCTGCGTGGCAAAAACGACACACCAAAAAGACGGTGACACAACCAGATAGAAAAGAAAAAGTGAGGAATGGTTCTTATTGTTAGTAAGAGTAAGATTAATGCAGCATTAAAGGAAGCCACATTGACCCCTGGCAGCGCAGGCTGGTGGCAACAGGAAGGGCATAACTGGGCTTGCCCTCCTGTCTCATTGGTTCCAGCACAGAAACTCCACCCTGGCTGGAGACAGACTATGGGCTTTATTGAAAGGCATCCCAACTGGTCCTTTTTTAGTCCGACATTAAACAGCAGTCTCTGCTTGGCACATGCGTTTCTCTTTTTTCTCCCTCAGCTCATTTTCTGTTTTGGCATCTCTGTACCATTACTTAGTTGCAACTAAGTAATAATTCATATTCACTGAATGCTTAACTGGGTGCCAGACACTGATCAAAGACTACAACTAGTCCTTCGTTTATCCTCTAAGCATCTCTAGGAGGAAGTTATTTTTTTATTATCTCCATTTTACAGAGGAGGAAACTGAGGTTTAGAGAGGTTAAGTAAACTGTGTAATCAGTAACTGGTGGATTTAAGATTCATACCCCAGTGGCTGCAGGCTCTGGATACTTGGCACATGCATTTGTTTTTTTTCTCTCCTAGTTCATTTTTTCTTTTGGTATCTCTGTACCATTACTTCGTTGCTAAGATAGCCACTGGACTAGATTTCCTTTCAAACATGATGAAAACCAAGACAGTGGGGGGAGAATGAGTGCCAGGAAGACGCAATCCCCTAAGATCTCAAGAGACTACTCTATGCAGAGGATTGGCTGAGACTGGGATGGAGGGCCCACATCTGCCCGCTGATCAGCCCAGGGACCCGCCTTTGGGTTCACCAGCACTGGGGGAACCAGGAGGGACATCCAGGCAGTCTGACACCCATGTCTGCCCTGCTAACCACAAGGCTGAACTGTCTCACAAGGAGCGCAAGATGGTCTTTATGCCCTTGGTAATGGATTTTTGGAAATAAGCATTGAAGTAGGATGCTAGGATTCATGGAGACTCCATGTTCAAAGTCAGTTCCACCCCATGTCTCTGGCAATTAGTGAGTACTACCACAAACATGTCAGTGTCCAGACACAACTTGCCAAAGACCTTCTGTCTCAGGAGGGACATTGGTCCTCGCCGTTGGAGTAGTTGAGATTATCTGATGCCAAGTGATGGCCACTGCTCTGACGGTTCCGGGATCCATTCCTCAGGATTTTAGATGGTATATGCTCTGAAGCCTGTCACCAAACATGATGTAACCCTCCAACCTTAAGCCTCAAATGGTTTGCAGAATTTCTGGGGCGACGGTTTCCTGTGTTCTGAGATCCCTGGTGGAGAGATCATTCTGCTCAAGAACTGTGAAGAGCATTTGCAGTGCAAGCTTCTTCTATCCTTCAGGATGTTTTTGGTAGTAAGTAACAGAAAGCACAGCCCAAACTGACATAAACAACACAGAGGAGTTTATTGGCTCATGTAACTGAGCAGTCTACATGGGCTTCAGGTGGGAATGGACCTAGGGATTCAACCGTGTCACAAAACACCAAACTTTCTTTTCACTTCTTCTCTCAGATTTCCATGGTGTCAAGTTTATTTTAAGGCTGGATCCCCCCAAAGGAGCCAGAGAGCCTGCTGGAAGCCTCAGGGAGCATGATTCCTTGTTCATTTCTAGCAGGAAGAGAACATATCTTTCCTAAATTATCAAACAAAAGTCCTGGGCCTCCTCTGATTGGATCGTCTAAGGTCCTAATGCCTGCTTCTGGACCAATCATTGTGGCCATGGGAAATAGCCCCATGATTGGATTATCAAATGTCACCTACCACCCACCCCTGGAGCTGGGATACAAGCACAGTGTCTACCCTGGTACACTATTCCCTCTGGTTTCTGACATGGCTTAGGTTTTTTCTGGAGTCATGAAAAACGCCAAATAAGGTTCAATAAAGTAATATGGTAAATGACCACTACATTACTCTAGTTGCTCAATGAAAAAACCTTGGAATACTTCTTCATGCCTTTATTTCTCTCATCTCACCTTCATATTTCATCCATCATCAACCTTGATAAGCTGTACTAGGAAATCTACCCAGAGCTGACCCCTTCTCGGTTTATCCACTGTGCCACCCTGGTCCAAGATACCGTTATTGTCCATCAGAATATTGCATTAAACTCCTAACTGGTCTCCCGACCTGCTCCCCTACAGCCCTCTATTGACAGAGAAGCTGGAGCAACCCTTTTAAACAGGAAGATATATCACGTCACACCTCTGCTCAAAGCCTCCAGTGGCTCCCATTTCATGCCAAAGAAAAGCCAAAATACATAACAGTGGCCTGCAAGTCCCTACATGCTTTGCCTGTTACCTCTTTGATCTCACATCCTACTACTTTCCCTCTGCTCAGTCAGACTGGCTCCTTGCTGTATCCTCAAAATGCCATGCATACCCCTGCCTTATGGCCTGGAGCACTCTCCTTAATAATATTTGCTTGGCTCATACCCTCTATTCAAAAACAATGTTATTAGAACCCTGCCTGGCTACCTAGTCAGTATCTAAGCCCCTTATCCTTGCTTGATTTTCATAGCACTCACCATTACCAAACAGATTTATATATCTGTTTATATGTCATTTGTCCCTGCCCAAAAGTAAAGTTCCATACTAGCAGGTTTTTCACTGCTATAGCCCCATTATCTAGGACAGCAAAGGCATTTAGTAAATAGATATTGAGAACGAATGGAAAGCTATTGAAAAAAATACAAAAAAGAGGAAATATGGTTGTGGAAGGTTGAATTAGGTCCTCTGATTTAGACATATCTTAATTTTAATCTGCATTCATGTAAGTATGGATTCTTTGTAAATAGGATCCCTTGAAGGTATTACTTATTTTTTTTTTAGATTTTTTTTCTCTCCCCTTCCCCTCCAACCGCCCCCCCCCCCCCGTTGTCTGCTCTCTGTGTCCATTTGCTGTGTGTTCTTCTGTGACTGTTTCTAGCCTTATCAGTGGCACCAGGAATCTATGTTTCTTTTGTTGCATCATCTTGTTGTGTCAGCTCTCTGTGTGCGCGGCGCCATTCTTGGGCAGGCTGCACTTTCTTTCGCACTGGGCAGCTCTCCATATGGGGCGCACTCCTTACACATGGGGCTCCCCTACATGGGAGACACTCCTGATGTTATTTTTAGTTAGGGGTGACCCAGCTGAATGAGGTTGGGTCTTTTTTTTTTTATTATTTAATTATTATTTTTTTTTTTTAATTACATTTTTAAAAAATGAGGTCCCATTCAACCCCACCGCCCCCACCCCCCACTCCCCCCACTCCCCCCACAGCAACACTCTCTCCCATCATCATGACACATCCATTGCACCTGGTAAGTTCATCTCTGAGCATCACTGCACCCCATAGTCAATGGTCCACATCATAGCCCAGACTCTCTCACGTTCCGTCCAGTGGGCCCTGGGGGGATCTACAGTGTCCCGTAATTGTCCGTGAAGCACTATCCAGGACAACTCCATGTCCCGAAAACACCTCCACATCTCATCTCTTCCTCCCATTCCCCAAACCCAGCAGCCCCCATGGCTACCGTTCCCACACCCATTCCACATTTTCTCTGTGGACATTGGATTGGTTGTGTCCATTGCACACCTATGTCAAGTGAGGGCTTAGATTCCACATGGGTACTGGATGCACTCCTCCCGCTTCTAGTTGTAGACACTCTAGGCTCCATGTTGTGGTGGTTGACCTTCTTCAACTCCATGTTAGCTGAGTGGAGTAAGTCCAATAAATCAAAGTGTAGGAGCTGAAGTCTGTTGAGGCTCTGGGCCTGGGTGTCATATTATCAGTCCAGAGATTCAAATCGAGGTTGGGTCTTAATACTTAATACAGCTTACTAATGACCTTTAGAAGCAGAAGAAATTCAGACATAGCAAGAGAAAAGGCTACAAGGAGAAGCCAAAAATCAGTGGGAATCCAGAAGAGAAAGGGGAGTTCATGGCCATGTGACACGAGGCAAGGATACCAGCCAAGGAATCCCAAGAGGAGCCAGGAGCCAGCACCAGAATATTATGACTTTGGGGAGAAAGCATTGCCTTGCTGATGCCTTGATTTTTGGATTTCTCCTAGATTCAAAGCTATGAGTCAATACATTGTTTAAGCCAAAGTCACTGTGTGATATTTGTCATAGAGCCTGGCAAACTGAGATAGTGGCTAACTACAGATGTAAAAATATTCAACTTTTTCACTAAACAAAGAAATACAAATAGACATCATTTTGCCTATTAAATTGGCAATGATCATCAGATGATATATCTAGTGCTGCTGATAATGGATGGAATTAATATTTTCATGCATTATTGGGAACCAATGTCATTGATTTATATAACAAATGCAATTTGTCAATATATGCTATGATCCATAATAAGTTTCAAAGTCTTTACATTAATCAAGATAGATTAGGTTAGCTGTGGTAACAAGTTAATATCTGAAAGATCAGTGGTTTAACACAACATAAATTTATTTCTTGCTCACTCACCATGCCTATCTCAGATTGATAGGAAGAGAGGGTAGCTCTCTGTCACTTAGGGTTGTCACAACTCAGGTTGATGGAGATGCCACCATTTGGATTATCATTAGTCATCCTGGCAGGGGTCAAGAGAGAATGGCAAGTGTGGGAGGGATAGGGAGGGGTAGGGAATGGGGCATATGGGAATCCCCTACATTTTTTATGCAACATTTATGTAATCTAAGTATCTTTTTAAATAAATAAATAAAATAAAGACATGTAGGATAGGAATGAGACTTCTAAGGATCAATAATAACAATGCATGGTTTTGATAAAGGATACTAAAAAATCATCTGGAATTTTTGCTATGTTTAATAAATAACACTTTAGTTAAATATTGTCAATGTAAAAAAAAAAAAGGGAGAATGGCATACTATATACAGGCTTTCTATAGTCATATTGTGGAAGTTCACAGGTTACTTCCCCTTAGGTTACATTGGCCAGGACTAGCCACATGGCTCTACCCCATGGCAAGAAGGCTAAGAAGTGAAGTTTTCTATGTGCCCAAAAAGAGAAGAGAACCAGATGTTGGTAAATTCTAATGATGTCTTCCACAGTCATTGACCAAGAAATTTTACCACCTTAATGGAAAAACCTAAGTGTGTAAAACACTGTAGCAGTTTGATATGGTTATGAATTCCAAAAATATATATTGGGTTATGTTTGTAATCTGGTCTGTACCTGGGCGTGATTAAGTCATGATTAGGGCTTTGATTGGGCCACATTATTAGGGCACTGAGTCCCCACCCACCAAGGGCATGACAAAGGACAGAGTTGAGGGCTTTTGATGTTGGAGTTTTGGAGCTGGAGTTTGATGCTGAAGCCTTAAACTGGAGTCCCAGGAAGTAAGCTCACAGAGCAAAGAGAAGCCAGCCACAGGAAGAGAGGAACCCTGAGCCCAGGAAGAAGCAAGCCCTGGGAAGAAAGGAACCTTGAACCCAGAGAGAAGCAAAACCCTGGAAGGGAGGAACCCAGGAAGCCGGAACCTTTGTAGCCGTCGGCAGCCATCTTACTCCAACATGTGAAAATAGACTTTGGTAAGGGAAGTAACTTATGCTTTATGGCCTGGTATCTGTAAGCTCCTACCCCAAATAAATTCCCTTTATGAAAACCAACCAATTTCTGGTATTTTGTATCAGCACCCATCTGGCTGACTAATACAAACACTAAACTAAGGAAAATGTTCATTGATGTCTTATTTATTATTTTGATAAGTTTAGAGCATATTAAACATTAAACAATGGAGAATTAGACGATGAAATTATAGTTTATCAACATATAATAGATTATTAGGCAGTCATAAAAATGATAGTTAATGACAAATACATATATACAGTAATAATTACGATAAAATAGTAAGTAAAAATTAGGCAACAAAGGAAACGGATACTTGGATTACAACGCCATAAAAATATATTCATTCAATGAATATTCGGTCAAAAACATACCACCTAGGTACTAGACTCTTCAGAATCAGGGATAAAACCCTAGGCTCTGGGCTTGAGGAGCTATGGTTTTGTAAGAAAATTGAAAATTGGTCAAAGAAACCCTTGCCTAAAATTAGAACAGTTATTCCAATAAATAAGGTTTGTACAGAATGGTGAACTTTCATTCTATTTTGACTTGAATCACTCAGAGATATTTATCAAACATACACTAAGTTGGCAACATAAATGATCAAAATACCATATCATGCTCTCTGACCTGAGATAGTTTACAGTTCAGCTGGAATCCCACACACCAGTCAGTTGGCCATTTGTTCCTGTGAAGCGTCTTTATTGTAATGTCCCACATCAGAGCTGTGAAAATTCCCATTGCTTAAAATAGTGTCTGGCACATAGTTGGTGCCCAATAAACTCCAGTGTTTTCCTAAAACCCACTCTGTTTACAGGCTCCCTGTCTCAGCTGATGGCACCATCATCTTTCATTGCTCAGGTAAAAAATGTGGAGTGATCTTTGACTCCTACTGTCTCTCACACCCCACACCTAAACAGCCAGAAAATCTTATAGTTCCCACCTTAAAAATACATCCATAATCAAACTGCTGTATTCGTCAGGGTTTTCCAGATAAATGGAACCAACAGGAGAAAGACAGACAGACAGACAGAGAGATATAGATAGATGTAACTACTAAGAGATTTATTATATGAATGATTCATGGGATTAGCAAGTCCAAATTCCATAGGGTAGCTGTAAGTTGGGAACTCTGAAGATTTCGATGAATTTTCCAGGAGGAGATGGGTGGCTGAAATAGAGATATAAATTCTTCTTTCTGACTGCTGAAATCATCAGGTCTCCCTTTTAATTCTTCAACTTCATTGCTGAAAGCAATCTCTTTGTTTTGTAGATGGGATCAGTCATAGATGCAATCAACAAAATTATTTAAGTCCACAAAATACCCTCACAGTAACAATCAGGCCAGTACTTGGCTGGGCAACATAACCTGCCAAGTTGACACATGAACTTAGCCATGACTACTTCTCACCCCTTCGTTGCTACCACCCTGGTCCAAGCCATCATCAGTTTTCACCTGCTTACTCCAGTAGTCTCCAAACTTGTCTCCTGGCTTCTCCCCTTACATCTGTTTTCCACACCTAGCCAGGGAAAGCTATTTAAATACAAAGTCTGATCATGTCATTCCTCTGCTAAAGGGCGCTCAAACCTCCTGGTGTCTCCCCATCTTGTTCCGAGTCAAATCCACAGTCCTTACAACGACCTTTAAGGTTCTTCTCCAGAAACACTCAACCTTATCAGACTCAAGGCCCCCTTTTAGTAGTGAAAAATGTGTAGTACTTCTTCTATGATCCAGAAAACAAATTTACAGATAGCATGAAAAGTATTTCTTCACACAAACTTAAAAAAAAAAACCTATATAATGCCCTGTCTAAAGTATAAAGCTTAAATAAAAAGAAAGTAATCCATAATAAAATGATATGCATTTTAATATGTAACCCAATCAGGCACAATCCACTAGAAGAAAAAAACATCTCCATGAATTTTTAAAACCACCACTATCTGTTGGCACTGCTCCATTGAAAACCGTGGACCTCTACCATCTGGTGCACCTTCTTCTTTCTGACCTCAACACCAACCATCACACATTTCACTCATTCTACTCCAGCCATACTTGGCTTCCCTACTGTTTCTGCATCATGCAAGGCATGTTCCTGCCTGGGGTCTTTGCGATTACATTCTTTCTTCAGTGAGCCATGGGGATCACTCCCTCATTCTTTCAGGTCTTTACTCAAATGTCCGTTTGTCTTTGAGGCCACCCCAGAACAGTCTCTTTAAAACAGCAGCCCTTCATCTCCCCAGAACACACTCTATCATTCCTATCTACTTATTTCTCTCTCTATCACCTAATGTCATCAGACTAGATATTTTATTTCTGCTTTACTCTCTGTATCAACTCAATGAGAGCTCAGATTTTTGCTCATTTTGCCCTCTACTGTATCCCCACTATCTGGCACATAGTGGGTGTCCAATAAATACAGTTGACTCTCATTATTCATGGATTCCATATCTGCGAATTTACCTATTCTCTAAAATTTAATTGTAAACCCAAAATCAATACTCATGATGCTTTTGGGGTCATGAATGGACATGCACAGAGCAGTAAAAATTTGGGCCAACTAATGCACTCGTTCCCAGGTGTGGTTAAACAATGTGATGCTTTGTCCTCTTGTTTCAACTCTCATACTGAAACAAATGTCCTTTTTGCGTTGTATTTAGTGCCATGTCTTTTGCATTGTTGTTATTTTTTTTTCATGATTCAGTTGTTGAAAATTGCCCCCAAATGCAGTGCTGATATGCTGTCTAGAGTTCCTAAGTGTGGGAAGGCTATAATGTGACCTAAGGAGAAAGTTCATGTGTTAGATAAGCTTCATTCAGTCATGAGTTATAGCACTGTTGGCCATGAATTCAGTGTTTATGAATCTACAATATACATTAAATAAGGGATCTTCAACAGAAATGCACAGAAAACAAGGTTGTGTATTGGTTGGTTGATAAAATGTGAAACCTGACCTTGTATTTCTCCTAGGAGCAATGAATGGTTCAGTATTTGATAATTCAGTGTTCATAGTGATTTTATGGACCATAACTACTGTGAATAACAAAAATTTACTGTATTTGTTGAATGCATGAGAGATATTTATTGAAGGATTAAATGAATGAACTGTTAGAAACAACAGGCAATCACAAAATTGTTCTTGAATCACTTGCCTCCACCCTTCTATACCTCACTTCCCACCAAAACTTGTCCTCTCTCCACTGCTTGTTGCTTTCCACTCGACACATTCTCCAGCCCCCAATTAGACACTTGATCTGGCTTCCTCCAACTTTGACTTCACATCTGGGTTACAGATTTTGTCTAACTCCTGGGTATTGTAATATTGTGACAGCTTCCTGGCAACACTCACCTTGTCCTCCTTTTCTCTTCCACCTTTCCATATACTCCATAGCGTTGTTCACAAATGTACCCACCCTAATATGTCTGTCAAAATCCTATCCATCTTTCAATGGTAGATTCAGGTACCCCCTCCTCCCAAACCAGGAGTCAATTTCATGTCCTTGAAACCCCATGATTATTTGGAACTCTTATGGCCCTCTTTGTATCTTTTGCTGCATAAAATCCTTATGTATTCACCTTATTCCTCCTACCAGAGTTTAAATTGTTTAAGGACAGAGAGTAAGTCTTATTCATCTCTTGCTTCTCCCATGGCACATGGTAGATGGTTATAAATATTAAATGAGATAATTTATGAAAAGCCCTTAGTACAATTCCTGGCACATAGTGAGTGTTCAATAAATGCCGGCTAGTAATACTGGCTCATACTGAAGGGAAGCAGAGTTCAGGTCCTCCTGGGTGAAAGTTACAGCATGTCAGGTCAGCTGGATGGGTTTTGGGGAGACTGTGATATGTCCAGTTCCTTACTTCTCACTCCTGTACTTCTTCCCCATTTGTAGCAGTTTCCCCATGTCCACTGGACCCACCCATGTTCTCCTGCAGCTGTGGACAGGTCCAAGTGGATTGACAGCTTCCTATCCCAAGCACCTGCATATATCTTCTATGTCTGCATGCTAGGCTGCTAGTAAACACAACTTAAAGATGAGGGAGTGGGTACTTAATGCTCCTGGGGCCAACTCTCAGTCAGTGGGGATGTGAGCTGTTGGAAAATGTCCCAGCCTCCCTGATTTCTGGAAGGACATTCTGCAACATGCTCCACATGCTTTCTCAGAAGGTCCTTAGTGAGACTGAGTCCCTGTTGCCTACAACAGTAATCTGTTTTTGGATTTTTCCCTTCCTTGACTAATGTCCCCCACTTCCTTACTTGTGCTTCCTAGGCTCATGCCCCAAAACTACACACATGCAAGTTCTGCTTGTGAGAGAAGCCTCAACACCCAACATTCCTGAAGAAGTGGGTGCTCAGCTCCTTCAAATGGGCAAAGTCCTAACTGTAGGCCATCCTGACTCGCCTTCCCTGTGGTCTGTCTGCACCAGCTCCTTGGCTCCATACATGTCAAAAAGTGGAGTGGGAGGGGAGGATGGAAGATGACTGGCTTATCTGCAGAGACAAAGAATGGGGGCTTATATGTAGAGTTTATCCTAGGTTTGCCTCTATCCTTACAGAAAATTCCCCAAAGGAAATAGTTGCTGTGATCCCACTTCTTTTTTTCTAAAAGGCCTTCCTCTCATTCTCAGGTATGACCAAACACATAACCCTCTATAAAGAAACAGCACAGAGACCATTGGGCTATGAAGACACAAAGGACTCACTGGTTGGGGCTTAAGAAGCAGCTTCCTTGGTGCTCTGTAAGTTCATCAAAGAGGCTGCTATGTGTTCACCAAATCCTATTCCCTCTTCCCACTGAGCACACAACTGGATTATCTTGCCCAGACTCCCTTGCATTAAGTGTTGTCATGTCTGAATTCTAGCCAGTGGAAGGTGAACTGAACTGATTGTGAGAAGAAATGCTATTGGGTTATGGTATTGAAATATTGAGGTTTGTTATCGTAGCTAGTGTTACACCAACCAATGCAAAAATAGGTAGCTAGAGTCTCAATAAAGAGACATGAGAAAGGAAACTAATTAGGCTTGGAAATTATGTCTGGGAAAGAACTTTGGGTATAATCACATGTTTGTGAAGCTGGTGGAAAGCAAAGATTAGAATCTTTATAAGTTTTGAAGGGAATATATTGCCAAAGAAAAAATGAGCCTCGGTTTAAAAGGCCTTTGACAGTTAGAGCCTTGAATCAACCTTCAAATTCCCAAACTTGCCCAAGAAGGAAGTGGGCCTCAAAAGCTGTGCAGCCTTTAAAGAAGGCTAACTCACCAGGACTGCCTCATAGGAGGCTGTCTTCCTTGACTCACTCATACTCAGTATAAAGTGAGGGAGCAAAGCTGCTATGAGAATGATAAACATGCCCATTTGGAAAGGAAGGAATGGGAGGCACACAGCAATTACTGACCTGTGGCAATAATGAAACTCAGTGGGCCAGGCATTGTGCAGTAACCCTGTCATGGGATAAGGGTAAGTTCATTGCTTTCTGTGGTCCCAGTCTGGAAGAGTCTTTCTCTTCTGTTATCCTCCATGGCCACCCACATGGTGGATGTTGGGGAGGCAGTCCTCTTTTGAAGGCTGAACAGTTTTTGAAGCCCACTTCCTATTTGTACAAGTTTGGGGATTCGAGTATTGGTTTAACTGTCAAAGGCCTTTTAAATCCAGGCTTATTTTTTCTTTGGCAATATAATTTCTTCAAGATATAGAAAGATTCTGATCTTTGCTTCCCATCAGTTCCATGAAGAATATATCATGTTGTGATGAAAAGGTCACACACCAGCCAGAAATCTTGGATTTGTAGCTGAAGACTGCAACTGGAAGGCTTGTATCTTTAGGAAGGAATGAATGTGTTGTTTGTATGAGAAAAAGGGATCACTTCACCCATCAAAAACTTCCCATGGATGATCCTTCTTTTTATTCCCTCCATCTGTTGGCTGAAAGAGAAGGATTTTGAGACTGTAGGGAATAGTGAAGCTACAAGATCAAAGAAGTTTGGGTCCCTGAACCACCTGCCAAACATTTGCAAATTTTATATGAATGAGAAATAAATTATTAAGCCAATACAATTTTAGGATTTCTTTGTTACAGCAACTATCATTACTCTCATACAACCTATCTTATAGGTTTGTTTTCAGGGCTGACTGAGTTAATGTATGTAAAATGGTGCCTGGTACATATGTGCTATTTAAGTCTTGACCATTATTATTTGCCTGATAACAGGGGGAAAAAAATCTGCCATGAGCATATTCTACCTGGCAGAAATTTTCAGTATCAGTATCAGCAAAGGATATCAGCATAATGCAGAGTAACTTTCTCACTTTTATTTGAAAGTCTGGGCGTCTGTAAGAGCCAGACCCTAATTTTGGGAAATACTAGGATATTTATAGTTCCAATTCTAATTGGTCTCCAGGGTCAACTTTCAATTCCATTCCTGCAGTGCTGGCTAAGTTTGAAAGCCAAAAATCTAATTACTTTAGAGCCTCCTAAACAAACCCAGGACAAAGTGTGTTATGTAAATATCCAGGTAACTTTAAGAGCTTAGCTACAAAGAGCTAAAAGACAAGGTGGAGATTGTCTAACAATAGCCTGTCACTGGAGCAGAAAACGGAGATCCATTTCTACCCAACCAAGGACAAGGACCTAACTGCAGAACTATCTGAGTTTGGTCTCCAACTGACCTAAGATTTGGAAGGGAGAAAAAAAAAATGGTGAGGCATGCCATAGTTTCTCTAACAATGTTCTAAAGGGCAAGTCAATTATTGACATTTCATTTCACAACTCTAACAGGCTTTTTTAAAAGTAGAGCTTGCTATTTTACGCTGGAATTTGTAGTTTTTTGTGATATTCTGGAAAGTTTCATTTCATTCAGTTCAACAAATACTTATTAAAGGCCTACTATGTGCCTGGCTGTTTTAGTTAGTTCTGTGAAATATCACAATGACAGAATGTATTATTTTTCATATACAAGATCCTTGCAGGTGTCATAAGGAAAGTTGTGCCATGTTAATGAGCAAATTTGGAACTATTACAGAAGGAAAACAATACTGACACAAGAAACCGTGATGAAGCATGAAGACAATGTTAAATTCCTGTGAGTTTATGAATCGATAACAGAGTTTGAGATGGAAATGTTACTCCCCATTTTTAAGGTGGAAAAAGGAAGGCTGAATCATACAGCTGCTGGTGGATCCGAAACTGAATCTTTAGACCCCAGCATGGTGATTTAAAGATTCAAACTCTATGAAATACAAGTGGGTTGTCATCATTGGAGGCCTTCTGTAGATCTTTGAACATCCTCTTGCCATCACCTCTGACCGGCTTATTTGCCTCACTTTCCAGCCAGGATTCCATGGTTAGTGGTGATCACCACTTCAGAATGCCGTGTTCCCTTCCTTGACTTTCCACCATGCTCACCTTCCCAACTCAAAGTCCTGGGTATCTATCAAAGTCGTTGTACTCTGCGCCTATTTAGGTTTCATAAATATAAATTACATAGTCCTTTGCCACATAATTGAATGACAAATGGTTATTAGCCTTATTATAAGTACTCCAAAAGTATTGCTAGCAAATTCACACAGTATTTAATATAATTAACCAATAAATGCTTGGAAAAGTTTGACTTGACTAGTAATCACTTGAATATAAATTAAAACAGCAATTTTTTTTTCATATTAAAAGAAAAAAATTTAGAAGAGCAAATATTATGAGGAAGTTCAGAAATGGGTACTTTTAAACACTGCTGGAAAGCTCAGATTTTCTCTAGATCAGTGTGCCTTTATAATGCAAATGAATATAAAGTATATATGTCTTTGACACAATCACTCTTCATTTAAGAATTTACTCTAGAAAATAATCATGGCTCTGAGAAGACTTTAGCTAAAAAGAGGCTCATTGAACTGTTGTTTATCTTTGTAAAATTTGGAAATCAACTAATCATTCAACAATATGAAAACAGTTAAATAAGTGATACCATACCATTTTACAGAATACTATGCAAGGACTTACAACAACATTGTAGAAGGATATTTAGTGGCCTGAAAGATGTAGATGGTATATTGTTAAGAGGAAGAGAAAGCAGATTTCAAAAAAATAAACACAGTAGCAAACCATTTGTATGTATTTCTAAATATATCTATATATATATATCTGTATCCATTTCAATGTCCACATTTAGGAGAACATTTCCCCAAAGGGTAATTCCTTATTTCTGGGTGTTAGGACTAGACTTTTTGACATTATCTTACTTAATACTCACAACAACACTCTGGATATTTTCTCCTCACTTGCAAATGAGGAAACAAAAGCCTAGTGAGGTTTAGGAATTTGCCTAACATCACATAGCAAGTAAGAGGCAGAGCTGAGATCAGATCCTTTGACTATAAAACCTGCATTGTGCTATGATTAAGGACAATGTAGTACGTTATCCATGATGCTAAATTTATTCAAGTTAAGGGATAGCACTTCATTTGAGATGAAATCCTTCCTGCTTTCTTAATATTAATATAACCATTCTTTTATGAAAAGACACAGATTGTAAATGGTAACTTTCTTTAAAATGACTTTTTTTGGGGGGGGAATTAAAAAGTTGATAACTTTATGTCAGTTCTCTCACTTTTAAAAAAATTACCCTGGCTCTGAATTCCAAAATTTGGGAACCAAAGAAGATTGGGGAAGGGCAACTATGAACCTCATGAAACCATAAAATGATGGCTATATGTGACTGATTTTTCTAGGGAGAGGCTCTGTAGTTCCATGGTTGACTCTCAAGGACACTCAGAAGAATTAAGAGCCCCTCCTTTTTTTGGCTCTCATTATTCAATGTTCACCCATATTCTCTCTCTCTATTCTGGTGTCTTCTCCTTATCCTCCAATTATTTCCTACTCTCCCTGGCTTTTAATAAAACTGTCCCCGAAACCTTACCTTTCCCTTAACCTATTATTCATCTTTTTATTCATTCAACAAGAACATACTGAGTATCTATATCAGCACTAGAAACAGAGAGGTGAACAAGCTAGACACAATCCCTGCTTAACAGAACTTAGTCTTTAGAAGAAGAAGATGTGAAAAAAATACCTTATCAGTTAGAAAAGCTTTGAGCTGCAAGAATTGGAAATTTCACTAGCAGTGGCTTAAACTTTTCTCATATGTAGTTCAAAGGTAGATGGTTGGGTTGCTTCCATCTATTGCTGGCATCTGTTACCCTCAAGGACCCATTCTGTCATTCTGTTCTGGTATCTTAAGTATATTGATTTTTTACTCTAATGCTTGTCACCCCATGGTCACAAGATGGCCACAGCAGCTCCAGGCATTCACATTCAAGGTAGAAAGAAGGGAACGATAGAACAGCGTCTACTTTTTTAATGAGGAAAGCCAAAGCCTTTCCCAAAACATACCAGAAGGCATTTTTATGTTCACTGGCAAGAGGGCAGCTGGGAAAATAAACATCTGACATTCCCACATCTGCTTTTGAAAGCAACAGGTAAGAAGGAGGTTGAGAATGACTGTGAGTCAGCCCATGAAAAGAAGGAGGTTGAGAATGGCTGTGAATTAGCTCATGAATAGTGTCTTCCAAAATACCTAAACAAAAGAACAAAATACCTAAACAAAACAAAATACCTAAACAAAATATCTAAACAAAAGTGCATAACTTCCCACTCCTTAATTGTGAGCTGTGTACAGTGGCTTCCTTCCAAACAGTACAGTATCAAAATGGAGAAAAGAGTAACTTTACAGTAGAGAAAACTAAACAAACACTACCTCAGCCAGGTGATCAAAGTCAACAACAGTGATAAATCATGTTCATGGTTTGTATCCTTGATAAGTTTTTTGTTTTTTGTTTTTGTTTTTTCTTAGGAAGTACCAGGGATTGAACCTAGGACCTCGTATGTGGGAAGCAGGTGCTCTACCACTGAGCTACATCCACTCCCCTGTATCCTTGATATGTTGTGATGAAAATAGCACTTTTTCTCTGTGGTCTTTCTCCCAAAGACTCATAACCCAAAGATAATCATGAGAAAAATTCCAGACGCTTGAAGTTGATTCTACAGAATATCTGACCAGTCCTCCTCAACAGTGTCAAGGTATTGCAGGGCAGCGTTCCTTTCTGGAAGCTATTAGGGAAGAAGCCACGTCCCTGTCTTTTCCAGATTCTAGAGGCAACCTGCCTTCCTTGGCTTGTGGCTGGCCCTTTCTCCCACTTTTAAAGCCAGTAGTCCCATTACTCAGACCTGAGCTCCTGTCATCACATCTCCTTCTCTGCCCCTGCCTCTCCTGCCTCCTGTGCTTCTAATCCCGGAGCACCCTGACTTCTAAGGACTCTTGTGGTCTACCCAGTCAATCCAAGATTATCTCCCCATCTCAAAATTCTTAATTCAATCACACCTGCAAAGTCCCTTTTGCCATAAAAGAGAATATTCACAGTTTGGGGGTGATTGGGACATGAACATATTGGGGGGGGGGGGACACTAGTCAGATAATAATAGTAATAATAACAAGAAGACTGACATCAGATTGCTGACTAGTTTAAGGAAGTACATTAAAAAGTTACCACACATCAATTACAATGGCCAGCCATCGGCAGGCTTTCCATAGAGGTCGGGCATGGTAAGGGTGCCACTTGCCTCTGAAACGCCTTTCGAGAATGATGGCACCTCTGGATAGAGGCCTTCCTGCAGATCTCAGCTCCCACTTACCCCACTGGCCTGGCACCCCTGGACAGGACACAACTGCACAGCCATGGACAGTGGCCCTGGATATGATCTCTTTAATGTTTTTAAGAAATTAATTTTATGTTTTTATTACTGAAATTTCAAGCAAATGTAAAAGTAGAAGAGGATAATGAACTTCAATGTGCCCATCACCTAGCTTCAATAATTATCAATACAAAACTATCCTTGTTTCATTTATCTTCCTACCAATCCCCTCACCCACCGGACTATTAGATGCAGATCCCAGGCATCATCCTATCAATGTTAAATAAAAACTTCACCCTTGATGTCCTGCAGAGAAGTGTTGTGGGAAGTGGTGGTGGAGGTGTGGGGAAGTGGGGCAGAGTGGAAGGAAGGAAACCAAAGAGGGGGCTTGAACTAGGATGGCAGAAAGGGAAAAAAGAGAAATGGACGTATGGGGGATATGTTGTGGAGGCAGAACTGACTGTAATAGCCCGTGGATTGGGTGTGAGCAATGAGGGAAAGAACGGACTTAAGGATGGCTCTAGGGTATGGCAGACAATACTCTGTGTTTACCAAATCCCATTTTCTCTTCTTCCTGGGCCCACAAGAAGACCACATATCCTGGACTTCCTTGCAGTCAGGTGATGACATGTGACAACTCTGGCTGGCAGAAGTTGGGCCATTTCCAGGCCTCCAGCCTCCCACCAAGTCCTGTATGTGTCCTTTCCTACTTTCTCTGCTGAGCCAGTGCAGAGGATCCAAGACTCTGAGGCTCAGGCCTTAGAAGATCCTGTGCTGAAGGATCTTTTTTTTTTTTTTAAGTTTCTAATTCATCAGAGCCTGATACTTTTGTACAAAACAATAAATATAAATTACTGGAAAAGTGAAAAAAGACACATATGAGCCCAATTCTATTTTTTTATGATTAGATCCAAAAGACCTAAAATTATTCTGTCAAATTGTCAAACTTAAATTTCTAAAGACTCAACTTCTGTTCTTACTTTGTCACAGACTGATAACAAAGAGTTCACTATCCACAAGATGTGTTCACTGTGAACCACATCTTGACTAGCACTACTCTAGAAGTACTATTTACTCTCACTAAATATTTTCTCAACTCATTATAATTTGGTTTCCACCCTTATCACTATTGAAACTGCTTGTACTAAGCGTGACATATATTGAGTGCCAACCATGTACCAGTTCAAAAGTCACCTCCTCTGTAAACACCTCACCGACTCCCTCAGGCAGAAGTAGTTATTCTAACATCTGTGATTCCATTTGTCGTAGTTTCCCTGCTGCTAAAACAAATACCATACAATGAGTTGGTTTAAACAACAGGAATTTACTGGCTCACGCTTTTGAGGCTAGAAGAAATCCACAATTGAGGTGTCAGCAAGGCAATGCTTTCTCCCCAAAGACTGTGACATTCTGGGCCAGCGATCCTTGGTCCTTGTTTTTTCTTTCACATGGCAAAGCATATGGCGATGTCTTCTCCTTTCTCATCCAGATTCTGTTGACATACATATATATGAATTTCATTCTCCTTACAAAGGAGTCCAGGAATCCAGATTAAAACCCAACCTGATTCATTTGGGCCACACCTTGACTGAAGTAACATCTTCAAGAGATCCTATTTGCAATGGGTCCACACCCACTGGAAGGCAGACCAAGTTCAAGAACATGTCCAAATTGGGGTACACAAGTCAATGCACCACGCATACACTAATTTTATATTAAATTGTATTAAACAAAACAGCAGGGACCCTTCGTGAGGAATGAATGGGTTCTGAACAATACAAGAGTCATGTCTGTGCTAATCCTATCAATACATACACCACTAAACCATGTGGGCCCCTTGAGGAAAACTTATTTTGGCATTCTATACCTCCCTGGGCCCTGACACCTAACTCATGACTTGTCTTGGGTACTCCATAATCAATCCTGCTGACATACTCACCCAGTCACCCCCTTCTTCATGAAGCAAGAATTTAAAACATTGCGTTCAACTTGAAATTCTAGCCACATTTCATCCATAACTTTGGTGCTCCTCTTGCTGAGAGCTGACAGGTACAGGATGGAAGAGGAAGTTTTTCTGGTTTTTATGCTTGTTTTGGTTTTGTTGTTTCTAGAATGAGACCTTTCCACTGAGGAGTGCAAAACAAGACCATGTTAATTGACCTCAGGAACAGTTAGCAACCTGAGGGACATCCTTAAAAAAAAAGAAGTGAATCCTCAGGTTGCTCTTCACTCATTCAACAAGATTTACTGGGTGTCTGCTATGTGCCTTGTGCTATGCAGGGGGCTAGACACTAAAGGTACAGCAGTGAACACTTTGGCACGATCCCTACTCTTATGAAGCACAGTCTAGGAAGGAACCACCTATTAAATACATCATCATGCAGGTAAGTATGAAAATGCCTTTGATATTAACAAGAACAGTACGAGGTTACAACAGAAGTGAAGCTGAGGTTAAGGGGGTGGTCAGGAAAAGTTCTCTGAAGAAGTGACATTCAAGCTGCGACCTGCAGGGTTTCCAGACCAAGGCGAGTGAAAGAACATTCCATACCAGGGGAACCACAAAGAGGCAGCCCCAAGCTGAGGAGAAATTTGACGAGTAGCACATAAAAGACCTCCACAAAGGGCAGCTAAAGAAAACCTGAAGAAAAATAGTCTCTCTTGTGTCATTTCAGCAACCTGAACAGCCCCAAACTGTTGTGTGTCAGATTCAGTTAGTCCGAGTCAATGAAAGAAGGAAGGTCTTACTTATCGTCAGGTTCTCTTACTCTTTAAGCGGTGGTTTTGTTTAGTCTTTTCAAGGACCATGTTGAGTGAGCCAAATTTCGTTTATGCTCTTATCCCTCTGGGATCTGGCGGAGGCTGCCGGGTTTTGTGTCAGACCAGGCAAAAGTGATAGAATCACTTCCAGTTCGAAATGTTTGAGAAAAACATGTTGTTTACAAGATTTCTGGATTAGTGAAAATTGATTAGCGTGTACAATTTCAGTTAGTGCCTGCTGGGATGAATCATTTTGAATTCTCATCATGGTATTATTTAGTGAGCAAACCTCTGAAAGTCTGCTTTTACATCCCCTCCCCTGTCCAAAAAAGAAAAAAAAACACTTCAAAACCCAGCTAATCTAAAGGGAGTTAAGACTTCCTAAAGCAGTAGACAAAGAATTGAGTGTTAGCTCCTGGGTCAGGTTCAGATTACCTCCAACAGCAACTGGGCCACGGTCCCTAGCGCATAGTTTCAGAGCCAGGTGGGAAGAAGGGGCAGGCTGGTGGCTTCTGGAAAAGGCTGTGCTGTGGCCGGGTGTGGTGGGAAGTTCCCCTCCCTCTTCAGGGACATTGCGTCCCACCCCAAGCCGGATGGTGGCGTATCCCAGCTCGGCCTCCCAATCTCACCCACTGGCCTCCATTTCCCATATCATCCAAGGTCAGTGAGACCCAAGCCAACAAAGGACTGCTGGCCTTGCTTTCCAGCAGGGTCTGAAAGTGACTCCACAGACTAACAGGAAGCTGAAGCTGTGAGAATAAGGACGGGCCGCTCCTGCACATCCCGGAGGAGCTGTCTGTGACCGGGGCCAGAGCCGCTTCCGGGCCAGGGTCCAGGTCCACCCTGAAGTCCAGGTGGTGCTGAAATTGGCCCCCTCCTCCATCACATTTTCCAGGAAGGGGTGGTTAGGGACGGGTGGTCGGTGGGTGGGGACATTGTCGGCCGTGAGTGGTGGTTTTTTTGAGCAGGAGCCAGAGCATTGTGTGTTTCAGGGGGACCTGGCAGACTGCCTCCCCTGGGGAGGCTGCATAACAGGGACCGCCACCCCAGCCGACTGCAGGGCTGCTGGAACTTTGCAGGGTAGGCTGGACACAGGTGTGGTTCCCAGGATCGCGAGGGCCAAACTTTTACTTTTTCTCCTTCACGTCGTCAAGCAAATGAAGCCACGGGTACTGTTTATTACCAGTCTTGCCAATTCTTTCCAGGGGGTTAGAAATTAAAAGAGAGTTCTTTTCTTGCTATTGTCCAGGGTGTCTAGCTCTTAGCAGAGGCAGGTGAGAGCTAACCTCGGCCATCCAGCTTGCAGCCAGGGGCGAACCCTCAGGGTGGGTCGAGTGCCTCTGTCTATAACAGCTCTCTTCCCTGACGTTCTGACTTCTTCCTCACATAGCTCTCCCTGGCCTGGGAAAACCCTGGAAAGGCAGGAAGAAAATGTCAGAATCCAGAATGGCCAACCTCTAAGCCAACTCTCTGGGGAAACTTTGTGCCAAAACAGGTCCCGCCAGCGCTCAAGTCTTCTTAAGGAGCCAGGTTGCTGGCGAATGGGTTGAGCGTGGCCCTTTGCACACTCCATCTGCTCACAGCTTGATTCCAGTTGGAAGGTTTGCTGCTGCAGGCAGTTTCTCACCCGGTATATAAATCAGAGGGGCTGCTGCTGCCACCAGCAGGCTATCCACAAAGGAAAACAGGCCCAAAACCATTTGATACAAATGTGAGGCTTGCGTATTCGAAGCAGCATAATCCTTTGGGAGGCTGAGTAGTCCACAGGGGGAAAAGCTGATCAGGATGGTGTGTGTACCAGAATAGACCAATCATTCCCTGAGCTCACAACCTGGGCAAAGTTTGTAAACCTACTAGTGGAAATGTCAGAGGTTTCTTCCTAGGGCTGCCAGGCTTGGCAAATAAAAATACAAGGCACCCTGTTAAATTTGTATCTCAGATTAAAAAAAAAAAGATTTAGTATATCTCGTATGTTGTATGGGACATACTTATATTTTAAAAGTATTTGTTCTTTATCTGAACTTGAAGGGTAAGGGGGCATACTGTATTTTATCTGGCAGCCCTACCCAGAGGCAGAATGCCTCCAGAAGCCTCTGTTGAAGTCAGTAGTGAAAAGAAACATTCTGTGAATGCTGCCTTCTTTATTTGCTAATAAGCCTTTGAACTCTTCTAGGGGTTCGTTGTCAGATGTGGGAGCAGTGTTTGCTTATGGGATGAACAGCTTAAGGCAGGGAACCTGAAAGGCCAGTTGTCACCAACCCAGCCAAAGGGACTCTTCACAAAAAGGAAATGTAGTTTGTTGTTCTATAGTAATTAAACCTTCAGATAGTTTGATCTCAATGGCAGGGTGGTACCTTCCTGATGAGACGCCACTCCATGGGGGCGAAGCGCCCGTCCCAGCCCATGCATATTCTGCGCAGTTGGGAATATGTGTGCCCCTTAGCAGCTCGGCGGTTCTCCCTGCTTCCATTGACCTCGTAGCTGTTAGGTCTTTAGAGCGTTTCCCTGGATGTGCTTGCTGAGAATACAGGCCAGTATTCAGTGAAAAAGCAATTTACTTTTGTTCTCTTTAAAAAATGGGGTGTGGGAAGCGGACTTGGCTCAGTGGTTAGGGAGTCCACCTACCACATGAGAGGTCCGCGGTTCAAACCCCAGGCCTCCTTGACCGGTGTGGAGCTGGCGCATGCGCAGTGCTGATGCACGCAAGGAGTGCCATGCCACCCAGGGGTGCCCCTATGTAGGGGAGCCCCACGCGCAAGGAGTGCGCCCCGTAAGGAGAACCACCTGGCGCCAAAGAAAGCGCAGCCTGCCCATGAAGGCGCCGCACACATGGAGAGTTGACACAGCAAGATGATGCAACAAAAAGAAACACAGATTCCTGTGCCTCTGACAACAACAGGAGTGGACAAAGAAGAACATGCAGCAAATAGACACAGAGAACAGACAACTGGGGCTGGGGGCGGGGAGGGGAGAGAAATAAAATAAATAAATCTTTAAAAAACAAACAAACAAACAAAAAAAAAACCGGGATGCTTCCCCCACAAGGCCAGAGCAAGGGAAGAGTGAGAAATGAAACGGCAACTCTAAGGCTGAACCAACGGACAGGACTGGTTTGCCAGTTTCCCCGCACACCTTTCATTTATTTGCAAAATTGAAGGTTTCGCAATAAAAGGACTCAGGAAAGACAGGTGTGCCACAGATGAGGGTGAGCTTCAGGGCAAAGGCTTACCAGGAAGAGCAGCAGAAGCTGCCAGGCTGTGCAAACAGAGGGGAAGGGAGGCGGCAGGGCATGAAAGGCTGTCTTGTGAAAGCGTAAACCTGCAAGCAGATGACGTTCTCAGGGAATAAGGTAAAGGAAGAGGTACCAAAAATGTGCACAACTGAGCTTGAGCTTCCTGGTTCAGAGGGAGCAGGTGAATCACTTTGGGGAGGTGCTGGTTCTCTTCTTGGCCAGTAAGAGCCGAAAGATTTTCCGACTTACACAGCGTGCCCTTGGGGTCGGAGGGAGCCAGCTCGTTCTCAAAAGAGCCCTCCACTCTATCCTCCCTAGGGCCACCAGCCCTCTCTGTATTGTTTATAAGATCTGGTGTGATTGCATTTTGGGGGGGGGGGGGGGGGGGACACAACTGCTACTTCCTGCAGTGAATTGCGTGGAAAAGGCTTCATTATCCAGCTGGATGCAGCTGCCTTTATTCTCGTGCTGCCGACAGGGTCTCCAGCTCACCAAAAGCCAGAAGCTTTCCAGCTTTGAACGTTGTTGCAGTGGTTGTCCCCTTGCTCAAGGCTCACGGTGGGGTGGGGAGCCACTGCCCCCTTTTTGCAAAGGATGCAAGAGCGCAAACCAAGAGGAAGAAATTGGCTAAAGATCTACGCGCGACTGTTTGAGGTGTTGGGGCGGCAGTGTCATGGTCATTCTCTTCACAATCATTAAATGCATCCTTGCATAGGTGCCGGGCTAGAAGGACGCAAATGAGAACAGCTTAGGTGGGACATAGGATGTCCGGGCAATGTAAGTGATTTACTTATATTGACTCACTGAATTGCAAGCCCTGTGATTATTAACGTGAAAATTAATAAGACTTCATCCTTAGGCTCTGTATTCGTTTTCTATTGTTGCTATAATAAATTACCACAAACTCGGCGTAAAACAATACAAATTTATTATCTGATGGTTCCGGAAGTCAGAAGTAATTAGGTGTCCATAGGTCTGCATTCCTTCTGGGGGCTCTAGAGGAGCATCTGTTTCCTTGCATTTTCCAGCCTTTGGAGGCTACCTGCATTCCTTGGCTGCGACCCTTTGCTCCGTGTTCAAAGCACAGTCACTCCAACCGCTGCTTCCCTCATCCTAACTCCTCTCTCACCCTGACCCTCTTACCCTCTTCTTATAAGGACCCTTGGGATTATATTAGGCCCACCTGGATAATCCAGGATAATCTCCCCATCTCAAGATTCTCAGTTTAATCACATCTGCAAAGTCCCTTTTGCTATGTAAGGTGATATATCCATCACAGTTCAGAGACTAAACTTAATCCTTAGTCCTTTACACTCAAGACTAAGGTCTCTCAAACTCTCTTGTACAGAGTGCTTACAAATGCAGATTCCCGGCCCCCCGGCCCCCATACTCAAGAGTCTGTAGGTCTAAAGTGGAGCCAGGAACTGTGCATTTTAAACAAGCACTGCAGAGAGCCAGAGGTTCTTTGGGAAGCTTGGAATTAGACTGAGATCCCCTTGAGAGAAGGGATTGTGGCTGCCACTGCTGTCTTTGAGCCCAAGACTAAGCCCCACGCAGAGCGAAGGCTCCCCAAGGGTCTGCTGCAGGGAAGGGCACTTTTGAAAAAAGGGCATAATTCTTTTTGAAAAGAGAAGCAAGGAAATTGATTTGAAATAACCAGAAATTCGTAGATTGTGAAACTGGCAACAGTTGTGAGAAACTACAAAATTCTCGAATCAGTTTGTAATCAGAGGTCAGGGAACTTTGGTTGTGGGGGAAAAAACGTCTGGAAGTGTTGTTGCCTTCCAAAATGGAGGTCAGGAAGAGGCCTCGGAACAAGCCAAATTGGGGGCGGAATCAGGAACAGTGGGGGTGGGGAGCCATTCCCGCGCAGTCATCTCTAGGCTGTGGCCATTAAGAACTGCTCCAGTCCACAGTGGTGGCAGTAGGGCAGGGACACCAATGAGGAAAGCAGAGGTGGTTTCTACCAACTGTGGCTTTAAAAGCACTCTGGTACAACGGAGCAGCCAACCTGTGACCCTCTACCACCAGGCAAGGCGATGGAAGTCTCCCCTCCCCACTCCTCCTAGGCTCTCTGCTTGTTGAGCTTGATGAATTGCCTTCTCTGCTGATTGCCTTTCATGTTCTCCACCACCTGCTCAGGATGGGGCGTGGTTTTTCCTGTGTCCAGGCCTTATCCACCATCCCATCCATCAAGGGGAACTCAACCTCCATTCTTCCCCACCCCCTGCCCCATAGACAGTAATCATGGGATGCAAAATAGTGGGAACATCAGAGGAGAAATGGTGAAACAAAAATACCTCCACCCCCTCTGCACATACTGTGCCCACCCCAGTAGTATCTTTCCCCTCTGTGCATCTTCTCTTCATTTGCCTCCATGCTCCATGGGGTTGAAGCAGCTACCCACCCTGCCCAGCCTTGCAGACACTTTGCTCAGGTATCAGAGAAGATACAGTATTTAAAGAATGCCTTGAATAAATATGTCTACTTTGGGCATCAAGCAAGCATGCCTGATGGTGGAAATCCCTAATGCAAGGGACAAGGGCCCCAGTTGATGTTTTCATGAACAGAGCTGGGCGATTGCCCTTGGGTCAGCCTGATCGGTAACCATTCATCCGGATAAGGAGAATTGAAGGGTTTCACCAATATAATCATACTCTTTGCTATTATGATAATTTGTTGAATGTATAACAATGCAATTTTATTTTATACTCTTGTAAGACTTCTTATAAATGAGGGAAAAGTCTTGATTGTGTCCTTTGGTGGTGATTAGAAAATCTAGTGCCTTTTCCTTCCACATTGTATTTAAGTTGAAGGGTGATCCCTTTAAAACACATTCCATCTGAAATTAGTCTCACTTTTAAATCTATTCTTGACTGCCGCACATTCTCACCTTGTTTCCCATTTTGGGTCAAGTTGTACAGCTTGTAAATAATCTGTGTGTGTGTGTGTTGAATTGAAGTCTTCCAAGGAAGGGTTAAAGAGCACTGTGCAAATTAGCTTCTCTCCCAAGGCAGGCACTTAGAATCACAGTGCTTAGAAGAAGTAGGATAATGAGAGGGCTGCTGGTTAGGATATGGCTTCCCTGGGATGTTTCAGAAACGGTGAGGAGACTAATTGGCTGGTCTGGCAAACAATTCGAGATAAGTCCAAAAGGAAGAGACAGCTGCTGGCAGGAAGTAAATGGAAATTCACCTTCGCTCTGGCCCTTCAGTGGTGGATGCACAGATGGTGAAAAGCAGAACCCTTAGGGAGAAAGCAAAGGCCCGGGTCTCTAAATCATCTGCCAGGAGGGGAACAAAGGAGATTTGCTACGGCCTCGGGGGAACTGTCTTTGCTTTCATTTCAAAATCATCTAAGGAGTTTGCCCACATGGCAAACTTGTTAGTATGAGCTTAGTGGTTTCAGGGAACGTCCAGGCAGCAGATAACTAGAGTAAGGCTAAAGAGGTTTTAGTGGAAGCAAAGTAGAAAGAAGCCATTTGTTTAAAGAAATAGAAGTGGGTGCAACGTCATTTCCATAAGGGGTTGGTACTACGTGTTTTTCCAAAATACTTGCTTCGGGTTTAGAAATCCCTAGATATGTCAATAGAAAATGAGTAAAACCTCACAGATTTCATATGAACTTGGTGGGGAGGAAGAAGAAGAGAGGAAGGCAATATGAGTTAATATAAAGCCTGAACATACTCATAATGACTTGTAACTTTGTTATGCTTGGGTATATAGAGTAAATCCTTTAGGAAAGGGCAATGGATGGGGGAAAAAAACTTCTACTTTATTATCTTGCTTAACAAGAAATCCCAAGATAGGGCAGCTGAAAATTTGGTTAAGTCAATGTCTCAACAATGTTAAGAAGGTAGCAGGTTCTTTAAAACCTTCCCATGCCATTCTCACTTAGCAGGTCAACTTTGACACTCTGGCTAGCTCCCCTCATGGTCTCAAGATGGCTGGCAGCCATGGTTCCAAACATCCCACCCAAATATCACAACATCTTCAGGAACAACAGTCCTTTCCTATGTATGTATGTGTGCTTGTGTGTGTTTTATCAGAAACGAAAACCTTTCTCAAAGCATACCATGTTAGTTAGGGTACAGGTTAAACTGCTATAACAGATTCAAAAACACAATGGTTCAAACAAGAGAGTTTATTTTCCTCTCATGTATTAATCTTTCTGTCATTTTGCTTTGCCATTCCCTAGACTAATCCACTTGCTTGAAGCTGGATCACCAGGACCACCTTTTAGTCCAAAAAAGGAGGGGAAAGAGAGAAAGTGGAGTATAAGCAATTTCCTTATTAAAAATTGAAGGAAGATGCAATCGCAACGACCCCAGGCAAGAACATGCCTTGCATGATGCAGAAACAGTAGGAAAGCCAAGTATGACTGCAGCAGAATGAGTGAAGTGTGTGATGGTTGGTGTTGAGGTCAGAGAGAAGGTACACTGGATGGTAGAGGTCCATGGTTTTCAATGGAGCAGTGCCAGCAGATAGTGGTGGTTTTAAAAATTCATGGAGATGTTTTTTTCTTCTAGTGGATTGTGCCTGATCGGGTTACATATTAAAATGCATATCATTTTATTATGGATTATGGTCTTATTATTTAAGCTTTATACTGTAGACAGGGTATTATGTAGATTTTATTTTTTAACTTTGTGTGAAGGAATACTTCTTATGTTATTTGTAAATTTGTTTTCTGGATCATAAAAAGTACTATACATTATTCACTACTAAATGGGGGCCTTGAGTCTGATAAAGGTGAGTGATTCTGGAGAAGAGCCTTAAAGGTCATTGTAAGGACATTGGAAATTAGACACCTCATTTCCTCTCAAATCTTTGATCAAGCCTTAGTCTTAGGGCCACACCTAACTGCAAGGGATGCTGGAAGGTGTCATCTGCAGTTGGGCAGCCAGGTGACCAGTCACACTGGAGGAATTATTTTACTAAACAGAAAGGGAAAATGAATCAAGGGAGGTGATTTACATTCTCTTCTATACTTCATCACTGATTTGTACTTACGGCTCACTGGCCAGAATTGCTTCAGGCCTAAACTATTCGCTGCATGGGGAATGGAACCACCATGATTAGCTTAGACTAGAATTTCTCAACATCAGCACTATTAACATTTTGGACCAGATATTTCATCTTTCTTTTTTATGGGGCACGGTCTTGTGCACGGTAGGATGCTTAGCAGCACCCCTGGCCTCTAACCAATAGAGGCCAGTAGTACAATCCTGCCTGCCTCCCCCCACTTGTTACAAACAATTGTTTATTTATTCAGTATATTTGTATTAAGAGCATTACCAAGTGCCAAAGAGTTCCAGGTATTCCAGGCTCTGGAGATACAGTAGTAACAAAGCAAAAATTCCTGTCTTCATGGATCTTGCATTTTAGCACATAGTTAGCTAATAGATGGAAGACAGCCAGGCATTGGAATGAAATATTCCTGGACCCAAATGCTGGTTATACTACTTATTAGGAACATGATCCTGGGCATTTTTCTTTACCTATTAAATGAAAATACAACTACCCACCTCAAGGTTATTATGAGGATTAATTGAGTTACACTCTTTACTGCCCAATACCCAGAACATAACTGTCTCTAAATAAGGGTTAGCTGTGTTATGGCAAAAGACACTGAGTGTGGAATTAGAAGTTATTCATTCAATGAGCATTTGTTGAGCATATACTTTGTGTCAATCTCAGATGTAGATCCTAAGCATTATAGAGATTTGGATAACTCTGTCCTTAAAGAGCCCTCAGCATTCACTATCTAGTGAGATGGTGCTGGGGTGGGGGTGGGAAGAGGAATGTAACCTAGGTATATATACTGACTTAAAGACTAACTTTTTTTCAGCACCTGGAACAATGCTTGGCATATAGCAAGTAATCAATAAAATATTTATTGAATGAGGAAATTATTGACTGTATTCATACAGTGAGAATAAAAATTCTGACCAACAAATATTTTGTAAACTGCAAAGTCTTATGTGTATTCCAGCAAAATTAGGACCCTTGAAAATCATTTACCAATACAAAATCATTTCTAAATCATGTAACAGATTTACATGTAAATTAATAATGCTAAAGCTGTTTTAAGAACTTGGAAGCCTTATGTCTTAAATAGACTGAAATCAATCTTGTTTACATAATTTTCCTAGTCAAACACTTTCCCTGAATGACTCTAAAAGTAAACTTTAAGCCAATTTATATCCAAATCATGGCAAATAATTGTGAGATCAAAATGAATGGGAATTTACTAGATAATTTTTCTGAGTTAAATTTCTTGTTACAGGTTTAAATTCATTGACTTCATCTATAAAATAGATTTACATTTGCTTAGAGCCCTTTTGTTTTGGCTGGAAAGTGGAAACAGAGAAATAACAAACAAAACGCTAACAAATTTTAGAAATTAGTGGTGACAAAATGGACTCTATTTTACCAGATTGCTTACAACTATTATGGCATGACTTTTTGTAAGATAAAATCAAGCTGTTTGTACTTAAATTTTGTATATTTGAGTGTGGATATAATTTAATATAAAACAGGGAGCCATTGAAAAGTTTGAGAGAAAACAGAGACCCCAAATAATGTAATGCTGAAGGGAAGGGCTGCAGGGACTGTTATCTCATGCCTCATTTCTCTAAAATGTTTCATTTAAACCTGGAAAAATAAAAAGGTGAAGTGGTTTGTTGAATGCCTGAGGGCAGAGGTAGAAAAAGCAAAGGTAAGCTTTAAAGAAAACTAAAATTGGCAGGAAATTGCAAGATGAGATTTGGCTTAATATTACTAAGAAGAAAACTATGAATCCCCCCCTCCTCACAGGTTCTCTGAATAGATTCTGGTCATGGCTTACGAGATTAGTGTAACCACTGTTATCTTAAAATTGCTCTGCCGAAATATGGTTCACTGCCCCAAGGTGAATGGTGGTATCCATCTTATAGCTTTTGTCAATTAGCTAGGCTTTGGATCTAGTGATAACTGCATTTCTGCTTATACCCTATGGCCCAATTACATGTTTTCTCCATTAAAAAGATCTTTTGAAATAGCAGGCATAAATAATTCCAGCAAAAACATTTTTACATAATGAAAACAAAGTAAGAACTAGAACAAGAGTTAAAGACCTGCAAGTAGGTACAGCCAAGTTCCTTCCTCATTAAGCCATTAATATACCTATGTACCTGCCTACCAAATCATAACCTGACCTCAGAGGTTCAATGAGGAATTCATCATGAATCTTTTCTTAGGGACAAAAGTCTTTTTTAAAAATTTTTAAGGAAGTTGTAGGTTTACAGAAAAATCATGCAGAAAATACAGAGTTCATACACACACACACTCATTACTAGCATTTGGATTAGTATCATATCTTTGTTACAATTGATGAAAGAATATTATGATAATTGCACTATTAGCTATAGCCCAAAGATTACATCAAGGTTCACTGTGTTGTATAGTCCTACGGGTGTTTTTAAAATGTTTTTCTAGTTAACATGTATACAACCTGAAATTTCCCCCTTTAACCATATTCAAACATATAATGCAATGGTGTTAATTACATTCACAATGTTGTGCTACTATCATCATCAACTACTATTACCAAAACTTTTCCATCACCCCAAACAAAAATTCTGTACTAATTAAGCATGAATTCCTCATTCACTACCCCTCACCCTGGTCTCTGTTAACCTGTGTTCTCATTTCTGATTCTATGAATTTACGTATTCTAATTATTTCTTATCAGTGAGATCATTCAGTGTTTGTCCTTTTGTGTCTGGCTTATTTCACTCAACGTGGTATCTTCAAGGTTTATCCATGTTGTCACATGTATCAGAACTTCATTCCTTTTTATGGCAGAACAATATCCC
Source organism: Dasypus novemcinctus (assembly GCF_030445035.2). Lineage (NCBI taxonomy): Eukaryota > Metazoa > Chordata > Mammalia > Cingulata > Dasypodidae > Dasypus > Dasypus novemcinctus. The sequence goes on along the minus strand of NC_080684.1, from coordinate 80,162,299 downwards.
ATTGTATGTACATGCCACATTTCCATTCATCTGTTGATGAACACTTGAGTTGCTTCCATCTTCTGGCAATTGTAAATAATGCCACTATGAACATCGGTACAAATATCTATTGAGTCTGTGCTTTCAATTCTTTTGCATTTATACCTAGAAGTGGGATTGCTAATAATTCTATAGTTAAATGTCTCAGGAACTGCCTGTCTTCCACAGTGACTAGACCATTTTGCATCCCACCAACAGCAAATGAATGTTCCTATTTCTCCACATCTTCTCCAACACTAGTTACTTTCTGTTTTTTGGATTTTTTTTTTAATAGTAGCCATTCTAGTGGGTATGAAATCTTGTGGTTTTGATTTGCATTTCCTCAAGTTAATGATACCGAGCAACTTTTCATGTGCTTTTTGGATGTTTACATAACTTCTGTAGAGAGGTGTCAATTCAGGTCTTTTGTACATGTTTTAATTGGGTTGTTTCTCTTTTTATTGCTGTGTTGTGGGATTTCTTCAAATATTCTGGTTCCTAAACCCTTATCAGTTATGTGATTTCCAAATACTTTCTCCCATTCTAAAGGTTTTCATTTTACTTCAAGATGAATCCCTTGATGCAGAAAAGTTTTTAATTTTGATGAACTCTCATTTATCTATTTTTTCATTTGGATGCTCATGCTTTTGATGTAAAGTCAAAGAAACCATAGCCTAACACAAAGATATGACAAGGCTTCCATACTTTTTTTCTAGGAGCATTATAGTTTTGGTTTTTATATTTAGGTCTTTGATCCATTTTGAGTTAATTTTTATACTGTATATGGTATGAGGTACAGGTCCATTTTCATTATTTTGCATACAAATATACAGTTTTCTTATCAACATTTGTTGAAGAGAATATTCTTTCCCAATTGAGTGCACTCGGCACTAGTAAAAACTTGATTGGCTATATCATTAACAGCAATACTGTATTATTTCAATATTTTTGAACTTTTTGGGACTTGTTATGTGACCTAACATGTGGTCTATCCTAGAGAATGACCCATGTGCCCTAGAGAAGAGTGTGTATTCTGTTGCTGTTGGGTGAAGTGTTCTATATATGTCTGTTGGGTCTAGTTGATTTATAGTATAGTTCAAGTCTTCTATTTCCTTTTTGATTTTCTGTCTAGATGTTCTATCCATTATTGAAAGTGACGTATTGAAGTCTCCTACTATGTATGTGGAATTGTCTATTTCTCCCTTCAATCTGACAATATTGCTTCATATATTTTGGAGCTCTGCTATTAGGTGCAGAGCTTCAAAATATATTTATAATTGTTATGTCTTTCTTGTTGAATTGTCCCCTTTATCAGTATATAGTGACATTATTTATTGCTTGTAAGTTTTTTTATTTGAGGTCTATTTTATCTGACATTAGTATACTAGCCCAGTTCTCATTTGGTTACTATTTGCATGGTATAGTTCTTTTTTCCTACCCTCTTCTAAACTACTTTTGTCTTTGAACTTAATATGATTCTCCTATAGACAGCATTAAATTGGATCATGCTTTTAAAATCTATTCTGCAATCTCTGCCTTTTGACTGGAGAGTTTAATCCATTTACATGTAAAGTAACTGCCATTTTGCTATTTGGTCTTCATAAGTCTTATGCCATTTTTGTTCCTCATGTCTTCCATTGGTGCCCACTTCCATATTTATTTTATTTTTTATATTGTACCATTTTGAGTCCCCATGAAATTTCTTTCAATATATATTTTTCCTATACTTAATTTGTGGTTTACCATAGGGCTTATATATAAAATTCTAAATCTATAACAATCATGTTTGATTTGATACCTACTTAACCTCAATCGCAAACATATATATTCCTTCATCCCACCACTTTTGTTGCACTTGTTACAAATTGTATCTTTATACATTGTATGTCTAAAACCATATATTTAACATTAGTTATTATGCATTTGCATTTTAAAATCTGTAAAAAGTAAAAAGTTACATAACAAAAAATACAATACAATAGTACTCACATTTATACTTACCTATATAGTTACCTTTACTAGAGTTCTTAATTTCTTTATGCCACTTTGAAATACTATCTAGTGTCCTTAAAATCTGAAGAACTACCTTTATCATTGTATATAGGGCAGATCTATTGGTGACAAACTTCCTCAGCTTTTGTTTATCTGGGAATGTCTTAATCACTCCCTTATTTTTGGAAGACAGTCTCCCATATATAAAATTCTTGGTTGGCAAATGTTTCTTGCAGCACTTTAAATATTGTATCCTACTGCTTTCTTGCCTGTGTGTTTTCTGATGAGAAATCAACATTTGATTTTATTTAGATTCCATTGTTTATAACACATTGCTTTTCTTTTGCATCTTTCAGAATCTCTCCTTATAATAGGTATTCAACAGTTAGACTATGTGTCTGGTCATATTTCTTCAAGTTTATCCTGTTTGGGGTTTGTTGGGCTTCTTTCATGTGCATATTCAGGTCTTTTATTAAATTTGGGAAGTTTTCTGCCATTATTTCTTTGAATATTTCTTCTGTCCTTTTCTCTCTTCTCCTTTTATGATTGCCATAATGCATACATTGATTTGCTTGATAGTGTACTGCAGGTCTCTAAAGTTCTTTTGCTTTTTTTAAATTCTCTTTTCTTTCGACTCCTCAGTCTGAATCATTTCAATTGTCTGTCTTCAAGTCCACTGATTATTCTGCCAGCTCCAATCTGCTTGAACCCATTTAGAAAGTTTTTCATTTCAGTCCTTGTGGCCTTCAACTTCAGTATGTTTGTTTGGTTCCTTTTAAAAATTTCTGCCATTATTGAGATCCTAATATTGTTCACTGATTGTTTTCCTGATATTCTTTAGTCCTTTCTCTTTGTCTTCATCTCTTTGAGCATATCAAAGATTACTTTTTTAAAGTCGTTGCCTGGCATTCATTAATGGTTTCCAGATTTTTATCTTCTTCCTTTGGATAAGCCATCATTTCCTGTTTCTCTGTTTGTCTTGTAATCTTTTGTTGCATGCTGTACAGTTAAAAATTTTAAAGTGTTTCTCTGGGATTTAGTCCCTGAGCTGTCTGTTTCTCCAGTTTGTATCCAGCTAGTGACACAAAAGATTTCCTTAAGTGCCAGGAGCCGACTAAAACAAACAAACCAAATAAAAAAATCATCTTTCGTAGTCTTTGCAAATTGGCTCTGCACTGGCTGGTGCACTCCTTCAGAGTTTTGCCCTACTAGCAAGAAAATCAGCCCTAGGTGAATGTGAAGTGCTGGGTCCTCTCCATCTTTCCTGAACCTGCTCCTTGTCCTGTTCTTGTGCTTGCTTATGACCTTCAGAAAACACCTGTTTACAGGAATTTGAATGCCCCCTCTACCTCCTACGAGTTAGACTCCCACAATGGGAGTGCAGGCTGACTCCACACCATACCAGGGCACCACAAGTTTCTCCTACCACTTTAAAACCTGCATTTTTATTCAGCTTTTGACAAACTATTGCAGTCCTTTAACTGTTCTCCAGCATTTTGAGGAAGCTGGCTTTGCCAGTTTTTGCTGGTTGTTCGAAGTTTCTATATGATTTCATTTTGGTCCAGGGGCAAAACTCTTTTTTTAAAGGAATTCTTCAGCATCAGAGCTTAACGTATGTAACAGACATAAAATCCCAGTCCCACCTTTGGGGGTCAGCCATGACTGGGATGCTGCCTTGGCACCTCTGACCCTGGTGGAGTAGACCAGGGAAGACCCCTGACGCAAGCTGGGACAATCTGACTTTCTCTCCCTGGATGCTGTCTGCCTCTGTCTGGGCCTGAGGACCTGCAAACTTGAGAGGTAGGTCAACCCCACACAGGAGAATCCGATAAAGCCAACATGCAGAGAGAATGAAACAGAGTTATAGACAGAGTCACGATGGGAGACCCAGGGGTCCAGATAGAAAGAGCCTGAAATTGGCTGTTTGGCCATTTTCAAATTTCTTCTCCTGTCCATTATTGAGGCCCAGTGAACTTCACAGTTTCCATGGCATACCCCTGTCACTTCATGACCCCACTATCCCATCCAATTGCTTGTTTAGTTAAGCCATTTTTTGGTGATGTGCAGGCTACTTATTGTCCCCTAAATCTTCATTCTCCCCCTGTTCTTGGGTACATGGCTGCCCAGCTACACACACGTGCCAGCCTCTGTCTTTTCTGGCATTGCCCTCATCTCTGCTGTGCTGGTTGTTTTCCATCCTCCCCCTCCTTCTGTACTTTAACTTCACTGTGGACCACATCACCCAGACTCCCTCGTTCTGGCTTCCAGGTGACTTTAGTGAATGTGAGTTACCAGTAAGAGACTGGAGGATGGGAAGAGAGGAGGGTCTGGGTATTTATTCCCCCAGGTCCCTCCCTGCCACCTGATCTGGTGGCATTCCTCTCGGACATCACTTCCTCCAGGCGGTCCCTTCTGAGGTTCCAACCCTCACTGGTCTCCAGAAATACCATTCCTTCCCCCTAGTCCTGCAGGCTGGAACTGGCTTCCTGCTATTGTTTAGCCAGTAGTACTTCCTCGTCTTTGTTCTTATGTCCTTAATCCTGCCCATACATCTGTTAAACACAGTGTCATTATTAAGTTTTCACCAGTTAGGGCCTGTGTGTGTGTCGCCTGTTTCCCACCAGTGCCTTTACTGCGGCACTGCCTGCCTTATTTTCCCATCACTGCTGTAACAGAGCACCACAAACCTGATGGCTTAAAACAAGACACACTCACCATCTTACAGTTCTGAAATTCAAGAGTCCAAAATGGGTTTAACAAAAATTAAAATGTCAGCGAGCTTCCCTCCTCCTGGAGGCGTCAGGGGAGACTGTTTTCTTACCTTTTCCAGCTGCTCAAAGCTGCCTGCATTCCTTGACATGTGGCCCCTCCTACAACTTCAGAGCCAGCAATGTAGCATCTTCAAATCTCTCTGACCTCTACCTCCATTGTCCCATTGCCTTCTCAGACTCTCATTCTCTTTCCTCCCTCTTTCTTTTAAGGACCCTTGTGATGTTAGCAGACTGACCTGAATAGTCCAGGATAACCTCCCCACCTCAAGATCCTTAACCATAGCTGCAAAATCCCTTTTGCCATGTATACATTCCTGGGATTAGGAAGTGGACATCTTTGGAAGGCCATTATGTTGTCTATCACAACTTCAAAGCAAGGTAGCCTTCTGCTTTCTTTCCCAATACTCCATTCCTCCATACTCTGTATTTTGCCTGTCTCCCTCAGAGCATTCTCAAGTTTTATCTGCCTCATGTTTCTCTTTTTCTCAACCCTGACAGGGCAGTTATTATGAAAAATTAACTAGTACCAATAGGTCCAAGGTTGATAATGTTTTCTGGTGTTGTTCCTCCCATGCTGTGTTTCCATTTTAACTGGATCCCTAATGCCCCAAGGAAGGAAATGATGGGGCTTATAGACTGTTAGGGAGGAGATTGTGGATATTGGTGCTGTCTTGCCTGGAGATTATAAACTTCTTGAGGAATAAGTCATCGCCATTGCACAGTTAGTGATGAGTTGCTTGGGCTCTGGATTCAAATCCTACCTGGGTTTAAATCCTTTCACTTCCATGTACTAGTTGTGCTGTCTTGGGTATGTTACTTAACTTCTTCACATTGGTTAGAATTTAGGCCAAGATTCTATAACAAAGATATAACCAAAATATTATGATTCAAACAAGAAAGGGGTTTATTTCTCATTCATATAATATCCTGGAGATTGACTCAGGGTAGGCAGGTGGCTTTTCTTCTATGCTGTTGTTCTGCTCTTCCCCTGCCTGTTGTCCCCATCCTCGTGGTCAAAACTGGCTCACTACTGTTGCACCACTGTCCCAGCCTGGGGACAAGGATTAGAGGCCATTAAGGTCAAGGAGGACGAGGAGGGAAGCAGATGTGGCTCAACTGATAGAGCATCTGCCTACCATATAGGAGGTCCAGGGTTCAAACCCAGGGCATCCTGGCCCTTGTGGAGCTGGCCCATGAGTGGCACTGCCACGCGCAAAGAGTGCCCTGCCACGCAGGGATGCTCCCCGCATAGGAGGTGCCCCACGTGCAAGGAGAGCTGCCCCGCGGGACAGCGCAGCCCACCCAGGAGTTTGCGCTGCACACATAGAGAGCTGCTGCAGCAAGATGAGGCAAGAAAAACAGACACAGATCCCTAGTGCCGCTGAGAATGCAAGAGGACACAAAAGAACACACAGGGACTGGACACAAGAGAGCAGACAATGTAGGGGGAGGGCAGGGAAGGGGAGAGAAATAAATAAAATAAATCTTTTAAAAAATAAGATAAAAAAGGAGGACAAGTAACTTCTTTTAAGGGTGGAACCCTGAAATTGCAGCCATCGTTTCTACTCACATCCCATTGGCCAGAATTTAGTCACATGTCCACACTGAAGCGCGAGGGAGTCTGAGAAATGTAGAGTATCCTTGTGCAGCTGTGTGCCTAGCTAACATTCATGGGCTTCTTTGCTTAATGATAAGAAGAGAAAACAGAAGTTAGGGAACACTTAGGAGTCTCTGCCGCATTCTCTGTGGCTAGTTTTCTGTCTATAAAATGAGAGAGTAGTTTTGATGATTAAATGTAATACAGAGGGATTAAACTGTGTGCAGCCCACAGTAAGTGTTTAATAAATGTTAGCTGATATTATATACCACATCTCTCACCAATTCCCCTCTGTGCTTGAGGCCTAATGTCTGCTCCAAGGAACATGTAGACCATGAATGGCCCGAGGATTTAGAAGACACATTCCAGGGGGTACTGGCCTCCTGGGTGCAGATGGATTAGCTGCAAAAAGGTGCAAGGATAAAGTGGACCATCTGCCACCCACACAGGGGCTGGCCCACTAAAAGGAGGTAAGAAATGTGCGTTGTAATGAATTAAGTAATCTTTTTATGATGAATTAAATAATTCAGGCTCAGCCTGGAGAGAAGAGTAAGGAAGGAGAGAAGCTGAAGGAAGAGAACAATGGGAGGAAGAAAAGGAAGACAAAGGAGAAAAAGGAGCGATCTGGCATCTTGGTGTGAATTAGAAAAAAGCTCTTCTTCCTCAAGACATGCTACTGCCATCTGCCACAGCATTATCATAAGGTACACATACATAATCTGAATGGCACCCCCTAGAATTATTCTGTTTCCAACCTATGTAACCAGTCCCAGAAAAGTCATACAAAGGTGGTGGGGTGGGGAATGGAGAATAAGAAAGCAAGGCCATAATCAGGGTAAGAATTGGGTTTAGAGATAAAGCTGGAAAAGAGAAAAGGTTTGTCACAATAGTTTGAGGGCAGTGAGGGGACAGAAAGAAAGGGCAGAAGAGAAGAGGATGTTTTCTTCAGGGCCTAAGTAAGACTGTTTCTTTCTTCCCTCTGTGCATTTAAGACTTGAGGGAGTTTCAGGCAAATCTCCACCAAAGTCCAGTGTTTTGGTTTGGAGCTTATGAGTGAGGTTCTACTGCCACCTGGTGGCCACATACTTAATCCATTTGTTCACTCATTCACTCAACAAACATCTATCAATCCACTACTCTCTGCAAGGCATTGTGCTAAGCAAAGAGACCAATACTGGTGAAAATTGAGTGTACACTTTGCAATGTACTAAACTCTGCTTTATATGTGGAAATTATTTAAGCTTCACCACAACCCTGTGGAGGGATATATTATCTCTGTTTTACAGAGGAAGAAACTGAGCTACTGAGAAGTTAAATAACTTGCTCAAGAAGAGCCCACAGCTAGTGAGTGAGAGAGTCATATCTCGAACCAGGGAGTCTTGGTCAGAACCCTCTTTATAGAAATGTTCTCTCCCTCAAGGATCTTATGGTTTCTTTTTTAATTAGAAGTCAATAACTAGTTTAAAGGAATTGTGTAAAAACCAAAACAAACAAAAACTAATAACATGAAATGGCAGCGTACCATTTTATTCCTTATGGATTCTATTTTTAGTTCAGCTTTAGGAATCTTTCAGCTAAAAGAGGCCACATTCAATTGACTGAATATAAATTAAAGCACTGGTCTAAGTACCTTAACTGGGTTAAATAATAAGTAGAAGGCAGAACAGGAGAAGAAAGAGAGAGAGAAAAAAAACCATAGACCTGGGCTAGTCACATGTAGTTGTTTAACATTTAACTGATTAAAATTAAATAAACTTAAAATTCAGCTCCTCAATTACACTAGCTACATCGTGAGTGCTCAAAAGCCACACGTAGAGCTACTGCCATCATATTGCAGTGTGGACACAGAACATTTCCATCATTGCAGAAAGTTCTATTGGACAGCACTGCTCTAGATCCCTTATCCTGGAGAAAGGGGTCTCCCTCCAGATGGTCTAGACAAAGAAGTTGCCCAGAGACACCCCGAAGCCGGGGGGTCTGCAGGTCAGTGACAAAATTGTAGCGCAGAAATGCAGTGACCCAGAGCAAAACAGACGGAGTCTCTCTTCCCTTCTGACCCATTCCACGGACCTGCTGGATTTGGAGGTGTTAAGGACAGGGCTCCTTTTCTGGATAAGGTGATGGGCATCTAAGAGGGGCTTTGCTTCTCCCTGCCCCTGGGTCCTGGAGCTGGTTGTTGGGTGCTGCTGCTCATCCCTCTGAGGGTATCTTAGGGGTTTCCTCTTGGCTGCAGGGAGAGAAGACAACAAGGACAGCTTTACCTCCCGATTTCCATCTCTCTCAGGATCTTTGCCCAGTAGTTGCCAGTCCCTGCAAGCTGATTTAGGTAGACCACTGAACTCCCAGCCTTCTCTCTATGAAGACCTGAGCATGTTGCTTAATAAAAGCTCTTTTTTTTTGGTAATAATCCAGGCTTATTAGCTCATACATGAGTCTCTGTTTTTCTAACATTTATTTTTCCACTTGCAGTAAATTGGCAGAGCTGGGAGATTTAGACAGGCAATCACAGCTAGAAAAATAAAATTTTAATTCAGGCTAACTCCTAACGGGAAGCTTTTTAAAACACACATAGACACAAATAACGCAAAACAAGGTGGCACCCAGCTGTACCCACCCCATTCTCTATCATTGCACTGTTAATTCTTTCTCCATCCAGTCTTCTATCCCTTCTCTTCAAACTGACTGAGTCCCTTGATCACCTCTCTTTCTTCTTCTTCTTTTTTTATATTCATTAAAAAAAATTTTTTTTTCTTTTTTCATTTTTGTCTTTTTCCTTATTAGACTGTCCATTAGCCTCCCTAAAGATGTCCCAGATCTAGGTTCAATTTCCTCTAAACCACACTGCAGCTAAATTCATGCAACAAATAGTTATTAAGCATCTACTGCCCTCAAAGAATTATAGTCCAGTAGGGAGGTGCATTGGTATAAGGAAATATACCAAATGACTGGAAACTCAAACTGGCTTAAGCTGGAAGAGGGGGTTTCTTAGCTCATGAATTCCAAGGGTATATCTTGGATTTATATGGGGCATGACCTAGAGGTTCAACCAACGCCCCACTCTCTTCATCTCCTTCTTGCTTTCTTCATTGTGGTCTCATTCTTGGCCACTGAATGAAGACAAAAAGGCTGCCATGCACATCTCTTCCCTGCTGGCATCCCAGGGTTCACTCTGATTGGATCGATATGGATCACATGATCACCCTGACAAGTGGATCTGGGCATTTAGTGCTCTGATTGGCTAGACTTGGATAATACGGATGTCCCTGAAATGGGGAAGGGGTGGCTCATGGAACTGTTGCCAGAGAAGGGAGAAGAAAGCTGGGTAGACAAAAAACAAACAAACAGAACTAGCCAGTGCCCCTATAGAGTAAAAGTCTAACACATGGAGAACGTGGACAACTAGGTGCCTAACACTGTCTGCAAGTCACAGAAGACTTGGTAGCAGAGGGTAAACGCCGGTGGACCCTTGGAAAAAAGAGTAAGGTGCTAGGCAGGTGGGGAAAGGGTGAGAATGGGAGGGAGGGGATCCCAACCTCCAGAATGGCCTATGCAGAGTCCCAAAGGAGAATGAACTATGTATAATAGCGATATTTTTTAACCTAGTAAGTGATTAAAAGCTAGACTCTGGAGCCAAACTGCCTGGTTCAAATTCCAAGTTGCTGTGAGTAATCTTGGCCAGTTACTTAACCTCTCAGGATTTCCGCTTCCTTATCTGTAAAATGGAAAGGGTAATGGTACCTACCACACAAGGTTTGTTATCAGGATTAATAAAAATGAGTTAATATGTCTAAAGCACTTAGAACAGGGCCTGGCACACAGAAAGTACTTTCAACATTGTTTTCAAAAATATAATAAAGTAAAAGAAAATAAGTTTATTGATTAATGCTGTGTTATCACCAGATTGAAAAAATGGCCCATAATGGTTTGGTGCAATGCAGTACAAATTTTGTTAAAAGGGGAAAAAAAACACCACTAAAGAACAATACCACTTTGCCTTTCTCCTCGTGGTAATTTAAATGGGTAACATAGAGCATGGACAATCCAATTCCTTCTCATATATAAATTGCCCTCTATCTAGTGATACTGTTGTCAAACTGTTAAACCACAATTCCACATTTTAAGGAAAATATAGTTACTCTTTCCGGCTGTTGTTTCCTAAGGTCTAATCTTGCCAGGCTTATTTTAGCAAAACACTGCTCATCTTAGTGCACAGAGACCCAAACAACCACAGGGGAGAGGAATTTCCCAGAATGTGCACAGGCCCACTCTGCCTTCTGTTAATTTTGTAAATGTCAGTTCTGAAATTGGGTCAACCATCTTGCTCTTCCTAGGTCGGTGTTACATTTTCTTAGTTGTGTAAATGTTAGGGCTTTGGCCAGATGTTCTTGTTATATTTGACTCTCTGGAGACTCTCCAACCTCTACCCTTAAGTAAGTGACTTTCGAAATGGTCTAAGCAAAAGGAAGTAGATCTCATTCGTAATGTTTCACACAGTGGGGGGAAGAAAGGAAGTTGGAAGAAAAAAAAAGGCTGTTGTGAGGCCAGGACACAGGGCAGTAAGGAGGAGCTCTGCCAGTTCCTAGCTGAGTGACTTGAGCAAATTACTTTTCTGAACCTCGGTTTCCTTCTCTGGAAAATAGTAGCCAGCCCCAAAGAAGGCTCCCAAAGATCACCAGCTCCTTTTCTTCTTTGTGTAGTTCCCTCCATTGTATCAGGGTTGGTCTAAGTGACCAATAAATAGAACCTGGCAGAAACAGTAGGACATTTCAAGGCCCAGTAATGTTAGCTTAAGGCTAGATGGGTAGCTTTCCAGTGGCTGCCATTTACTTCGCCTCTATGGGACAGGACTGCTCATGAGTCTCCACCCTGACCACCAGGCCAGGGTGGAGTAGACAGCTCCAGTGCACACAGGGATCTCCTGTCAAATGTGATAGATTCATTCTTCTTTGGACGCACATCTGGGGGATAAAGAGGTGTGAATTATTTTCCTGAATTTGCTTTTGGTTTCTGATTTTGCTCTTACTGGTCAGCATCATTGGAAGTATTTTCCCTTCCAGTTATGCATCCAAACTTTACATGTTCTTTCAGGAGGGGCTTCCAAAGTGGGATGGACACAAGCATACAGCAGTCATTTGGGTGCAGGCAGAAAACATTAAATCACTGTATTTATGTTAACTGGTCTGCTTCACAAGCATGGCTTGTGTGATGTAATCAAAGTAACTATATTTTGTTCTATTGACCCTTGAACTATTCTCAGTGAGCTAGTTTTCCCCCTGCCACTGGATAAAACTTGGTGCAGGCTCATAACTTTTCTGGACACTCTGGTAATTCAGAGTTCTGTGGTTACCTTTCACAAATTGCAGCCTGTCCAAACTGCAGAATGTCCAATCCCTTCTCATAATCAACATGTCAGTCTTCACTCGATGCTAAGCCTTCTAACCTCTCTGTAAGCACATCCCTCCTGAAGTCTCTTTAATAAGGGTGGACACATCCTAATTGCAGAGGTTGTCACTCCTTCCACAATCCATAGGAATGTGGTCATGTTCTCAGCTTCTTTCTGCTGAGATCACATCACACCTTCAAGTGACCCTTACTGGACAGGACCTTTCATAACTCCACTCCAGCTCTCTGTCATCAGTGAAACACCTCTGGTCTATGGGAAACTCCCACATATCCATTTCCTGAACAAATTCTGGGAATGCAAGCCATCTGACACAACCACTACCCCTACGGCTCATTCATTAATAGACGGCCAGCTCATCTGGTAGCTTCAATCCCCTGTGCCTACCTGCCCACAGTCAGAGATTCAGATCAACTGTCCAGATTGACCCCTTGAAGCTTCTCTCTCTTAACCTGAGGTGTGATATAATGAACTCTCTCCTCCTTGGGTAGACAGAGGGTTCACAGCATAGCTTTCTCCCTGTAATTCCTCCTTACAAATCCTCGTCTTCTAGTTCATTTATATTCTCCATGTAAGTGAAGGGTTAAAAATCACTAACTGGTTCTTGGCCATCTGTTTGTGTGAATTCTCCAGTGTGATTACCTTATGACACTTCATCATATGGTGTCTTTCATCTTAAAGTCTTAATCATAGCTGTCAACATCCTGTCACATTTATTTTTAATTTTAAAAAATAAGAAAGAAATTCAGTTTCATGACTATTTACCATGGAGACCTCCCTTGGTCCACAGGCATGAAGGTCAACTTCAGCAATGAAATTATCCTGAGGGAAGAGGGGAATTTCACAATCCAGAGAAGTCAAACTGGCTTGCTTTCTCATATTATGGCATAGGGCCATTCTTGAGGACTGTTTTAATTTAATTTTAACAACACTCCCTTATAAAATGGACAAGCATTTTAAGAAGGCTTCTTCAAAGAAATTGCAGGTTGAGTACACTACAAGTAATGCAAGCATATGTGAGTAATAAGAAACTGGCAGGCGATAATTCCGCTACTCCAAGATGAGGTGGGCACGTTGATTTTAAAAATAAAGTAAAACAGTGATCATCAAATAAGATCTGCCAAGAAATTAGTCCCTCCCCATGCGAATCAAAATTAAGGTTACTTAAAGATTTATATTCACTATCATTGACAATGTATTTTGTACCTTGCCCTCAATGTATTTTGTACCTTAAGATATGAGTTCTATTAACATATATAGAGAATTTATAAACAAATGAACATTTATTGGGAGTGTGTCCCCAATTTTTTACTGGCATTAATGAGCAATTTTTAAAAATTGGAGACCCCTACTTCTAAGAAGATGTGCTCTGACGTCACCACTGAATTCCTACAGCATTTGCGGAATGTTCCACTAGTTACCTTTTAATTATTTAGTCTCCTGCACTGATCTGTAGCTGTTTCACTTTCTGGTTTCATATTCCCAATAAATTTACAAAAACTTCCCAGGGGCAAGAAGGCATCCCATGCAACTTGGTATCCACTAGAGGTGTCTGTTAACACCATGTGGGTGTGTTTATGTCTACCATGGGTGTCCTCTTTCCTTCTGGTCTGGAGTTCTAGAGTTTTCCCTCTCTTATGGGTGGAAGGTGGGGAGAGGGCGGAGATCAAAGAGAAACTCAAAAGAATATGGATGGCAGGGTTCAAACCCAGGGCCTCCTGACCCATGTAGAGCTGGCCCACGCGCAGTGCTGATGCACGCAAGGAGTGCTGTGCCACGCAAGGGTGTCCCCCACGTAGGGGAGCTTCACGTGCAAGGAGTACACCCCATAAGAAGAGCTGCCCTGCGTGAATAAAGTACAGCCTGCCCAGGAGTGGTGCCGCACACATGGAGAGCTGCAGCAAGATGATGCACACATGGAGAGCTGCAAAAGTGATGCAGATTCCCAGTGCTGCTGACAAGAATACAAGTGGATGCAGAAGAACACACGGTGAATGGACACAGAGAGCAGACAACTGGGTGGGGGTGGGGGGAGGGTGCGGGGAAGGGGAGAGAAAGAAATTTAAAAATCCTAAAAAAAAAAAAAAAGAATATGGAAGGTTTGCTCTGTTTGATTCCTCAAAGAGCAGAAATGGAAGCCAAATCTATCACAAAATATCACCTTGTTTCTAATTTTATATCATTCTCATCAATGATTCCTCTAAGAAATAAAGAGGAAGCATATGGGGAGTGAGAGATTAAGAAATTCTGGGACCCCTCAACCTCTTAGACAAAGCGACAGCCTCAGCGTATGCCTCAGTGTGTGTCTCTTCTTGCTGCCATTCCTTCCACCTCTGTTTCCTTCTCCCCTACCTTCTCTTCTTTTACCCATTTTGCATCTATAGAGGAGCTACTGCATTCTTTATTCTGAGTTGGATGGTATGGGAGATTTAAGGGAAATGTAAGGTATTCCCAGAAGGAACCTGCCTCCTTCAATCCTTTGGGAACGGAGAGAGAGAGAAAGACACAAATGCAAACTAACAGGAAGGACAATAGATAAAATTACATGAAAATTCATGTTCGAAAAATCAAGAGCCAAAACAGAAAGAAGAAATAGATCAGGAAAACTCTTTATGGAGGAGAGGGGCGGTGAGCAGGCCTGAGAGGTTAGAGCAGTGGGGTGGGGGGCGGGGGTGGCTGCCAGGGGGTGACTGGACTGAGTGAAGCTTGCAGGTCAGCGTGGTGAGGTGCGGTGAGAAAGGAAGTCGAGGCCACCTGGGGAGGGCAGCAAAGGGGAAGCAGCTTGGGAGGAAGGTGGAGGGCAAGTCAAGGAGGAGTGCGAAAGCACAGGGACCCGCTCGAGCTATGTTGAGCCACACCCGTGGGAAAAGGTAGAGAAAATAAGGCACTTACACAGGTTTGCTCAACCCCAAATACCAAGAGTACAAAGTTAAGACGGGCCTTTTGTAAGAAGCGACGCAACCGTAGTTAGTTCCTCAAACAGGTATTTGTAGACGAGAATGTTTAGGAGGAACATCTTTGAGGTTCGTATTTGCTCACAAAAACGTATTTCATGAGCAAATAGCAATTACCTGTTCTGCAGGCAAAACAAGATAACTTGGGCTCCACAACAACTAACATGAGACAGAAAGATTGCTTTGGAAAAATGAAACCCTGTAGACACTTGTCAAATTCTCTCATGCCTTAGGCAAGCAGAACAAAAGGTGTACTTATCTGCTATGATGAAACATCTATGGCTACTTAGTAAGAAAAATATAAATAGAGCTGAAATCTCTGAGTCGGAGAAGACCCGGTACGTCCAAACCCCATTGCCAGGCATGCCTAGAAAAGAAACAGAAGTGACTAAAAGGAAAATAAAGTATGATCTGGACCAGCAGTTGCAAAGAATTTTTTCTTATGACTTGAAATCAGTATCCTTACTTGCTTCATCCATCCTCCCCTTACTCAAGCTGGGAGGTTTTTGGAACTTGCGTCAATATCTACAGAATATGGGTTACTGCAATGAATGATTCTGGCTCCGTGCAATGGTTCCTAAAGGAAATTTCCTGGCATGTGCTAAGCTGTCCAAACATCAAACCAGCACGTCAAAATCTGGCTACGATATATAATTCACCAAAATACATGTACTGGAATGTCCATAGCAGAAACCATCTGTAATAGCCTCAAAGTGGAAAGTACCAAAATGTCCATCCACAGTAGAACAGATAGATGTATCGTGGTATCCCCACACATGTAATACTCTACAGCAAAGAGAAGGAACAACCAGGAATTGTGCAAACAATTCGGAGGAAAATCTCGCAAACGGTATGTTGTACAAAGGAAGCCAGGCACAAGACTACATATTATGTGTCTGTTTATATAAAGGAAATATAAATAGAAAACAGGTTAAAGTCATATGCTAATGCAAGTCAGACAGTGGTTACTCCCAAGAGAAACGATTTACAGAGACTGGAAGAGAACTTGAGCAAAACATCTGGGTGTGTGAGTGTTTGGGGTAGTAATGTTCTGTTCCTAATCTGGGAATTGATTGCACTGGTGTGTTCAGTTTATGAAAATTCAGCAAGCTGTGCACTCAGGATGTGTGCACTGCTATGAACGTCTTTTATACTTGAGTGAAAATGCTTTTCGAAGTGTTTACAGCAGAGCAGATGTAGCTCAGTGGTAGAGCACCTGCTTTGCATATATGAGGTCCTGGATTCAGTGCCCAGCACCTTCTAAAAACAAACACATAAAGAAATTCTAAAAATAAGGAAATAAAATAATGAGTATGTAAATCATGATTAGGAAGAACATGAGACTTCTAATGTTCATGAGGTGTTTAATAAGTATAAAAGTGTTTCTAATTCGCAGGAGGGTGGCAAGGGCATTCTCTGTTATAAGCAAGCATCAGAGGAGACATTAGAGGAGAATGAAGGGGGCAGAGGGTGGCTTTCTCTTTGTTCCAGAGTCAATAAGGAATAGAGCAACAAATACAAGGATGTCTGGAACCCCAGGCAAAATCTCATCCATTCATTTACACACGTGTTGATTCTTCCAACAACATGCTCAGTGGGAAAACAAACAGTCCAGGACTTAAGAACACTCCGTCTAGCAGGGGAGACTGGCAGGTAAACTGACCGTTATGCCCCGCGCGGTAACATCAGGGTCTCAGGGAGGACGAACTGGGAGGTCCAGTGCATGGACTCCAAGACCCTGATTTACGTGACGAACTCTCGAACCGAATTTCCTCCAATCCCAAAAGTAATCCTTGAGCCTTTAAGGCGTTGGTTAAATTTTAAGGCAGGCACGAATCACCTGGGGTTCTGGTTAAAATGCAGATTCTGCTCCAGTAGCTCGCCGGAGGGGCCTGAGATTCTGCATGTCTTACAGGC
The DNA here is from genome assembly GCF_030445035.2 of Dasypus novemcinctus. Classification (NCBI taxonomy): domain Eukaryota; kingdom Metazoa; phylum Chordata; class Mammalia; order Cingulata; family Dasypodidae; genus Dasypus; species Dasypus novemcinctus. The sequence continues at coordinate 80,145,649 of NC_080684.1, read as the reverse complement.
CTCCAGGTGAGGCCACCGGTGCTGGGCCTCGGATCTTCCTAGAGAAGTGGGGTGACCGCAGTGATTCTTCTCCAGCCCAGGGCAGGTCGACCATCTACCTGTCTTGTTCAGGTCGGTCCCTCCAGAGATACCAGCAGGGAAACAGAAGGCAGGCCGCCCCGTGTGGGAGCAGATTCGGGTGCCTGGCAAGGCCCTCCAGCCCTGGGGTGGGGTGGGGGCAGAAGGGGGAATGCTTATGGTATTCTCAGAATTGCCAGAACTCTGTCTTACACACCTTTCATTTCTGGCTTCCACAGATGCCCCCATCTTTTCTTGATGTGAAGAACAGACTGGAGATGTGAATATTAAATTCTTGCACGAGGCTGCATGAGCAAAAACCAATTTGATGGGAAAATGGGGAAACGTGTCAGGGCTGCCTCAACCATTTTGCGAGCTAAACATTTAAAAATAAAAGGTGGCTGGAATTACTTCCTCTGTTTTCTCACACATGGGAAGGAGGAAGTGAAAGGCATCACACGGTTCTGTAAGCAGGGGTTCTTAACAAGGGGTCCATGAGCTTGAAGTCAAGAAATCATTGTTCTTGAGGGGACGAGTTGGTGTGGGTGTGATTTATTTATTAAATAATCTGCAGTACGGTATGGACTTAATAAGGGTTCTGTGGTTTTCACCTGAGTGGCAAAGGGATCTGTGAAACTAAAAAGGTTAAGAAGCCCTGCACGAGGGAAAGAGACCCTACTAAATTCCCACAAATGAGCTCCTGAATTCAATCCCCAGTACCTTCTTAAAAAAAAAAAAAAAAAAAAGCTATAGGTAAAATCCAAAAGGATTAATTAAAAATGTATTCAGTTGAAATATCTACTTCTCCCCTTTGTCCCTGAGCCACTCTACATCCCCGTCTCACAGATAGATGATATTATGAGTTTCTTGAGAATCCTCCCAGAAATACTTTATGTAGATATAAGCAAATTTCACACAATTGTATTATACTCCTGACTACACTGTCTCTTATCTTTGCAGATTTTATATCTTAATTCCAGTTATTCTTTGGCCCCACAGAAAGTCCAATCTGTTGACACTACCTCTTCACTGTCTCTCAATCCCCGGGTGTTCCCTCTCCCCTCCTTGCATACTTTCTTGGCTAACCCCAACCTTACCTGTGCTACACCTGTCCCCAGGTAGCTGCACCTGTCTAGAGAAAAATCACATAATAATGGTGACCCAGCTCACTTTTTATCCATGACTGTGGCAGTTTGGTATTGTTTATGAATTCCAAACATAGATATTGGATTATGTTTGTAAACTGGTCTGTCCCTCTGGGCATATTAGATTATATTGGATTCAGAGGTTTCACTTTTACTTGATTAAATAATGATTAAGGCTTCAATTGTGCCACATCAGTAGGACATTGCATCCCTGCCCACCAAGGAAAACCACACTGCAGTGATGGGAAGTTGCAGCTTTGAGCTGGACCCTGGGAAGTAAGCACACAGAGGAGCAGAGCAGCTGAGCCCAGAGAGATTGAGCCCTGGGGAAAGAGACAGAGCCGGTCACCTGAGAGTCTACAGCTGGCCTTGTGGAGAGACCAGGGCAGCTGAGCCCAGAAAGAAACAAGCCCCAGGAAGCGAGAAACCCAGGAAGCCTGAACCGTCACAGATGTTGACAGCCATCTTGCTCCAACATGTGGCAACAGACTTTGGTGTGGGAAGTAATTTACGCTTTATGGCCTGGTAACTGTAAGCTTCTACTCCAAATAAATGCTCTTTATAAAAGCCAACAGATTTCTGGTATTTTGCATCAGCATTCTTTTGGCTGACTAAGACAATGACCAAGAACCTCTGGTGGACCCTTAGAGCTGCCTAGCAACCAAAATACATTTCTCAGTTCATCCACTCTCCCTCTCTCCTGCATAACTATTTTATGCCTTCTCTACGCCCCCTCCAAACCCTCATTCTTTCCATCTTTTCTCTCAATGGATGGCTTTGCTTCCTACTTCGTGGAGAAAATGGAAGCAATTAGGAGAGAAATTCCACGAATCCTCCTCACCTCATCCACCCACCTACCTGCATCTGTGCCTATACACTCTACCTTCCCTCCTGGGATTAGGGGTGAATATGTTCCTATCCAAAGCAGACCTCACTGCTAGCCTTTATCTCATCCACTAAGGCCCAGTCAAGAGCATTGCTCCAGCAATTCCCCCACTTCTTTCCTATATCATCAAAGGTTCCATCTCTATGGGATCATTCCCAGCAACATACAAACAAGCTTTTATTTCTTCTCTCTTAGCAAAAAGCCCTCTCTTGATCCTACTTTTCTTTCCAGCTACCATCCCATTTTCTTGATCCCCTTCACAGCAATATTCTTCAAAAGAGTATTCTTTATTGAATATTCTTTTGAATATTCTTTATTGAAGCTACTTCAGTCAGGTTTTCACTCCCCACCCCCAACTACCAAAATTACTTTCATCATGGCCACTAAACCCATGTTGCTAAACCCAGTGGTCAATTCTCAGCCCTCATCTGAAGTATCAGGAGCATTTGACATGGCTGATCACTTCTCCCTCTTTGAAATAGTTTCTTCACTTGTCTTCCAAGGCACGTACTCCCTTTGTATTCCTTCTCAATCATCAGATTCCTTCTCATTCTCCAATGTCATGTTCTCCTCCTCTTCCTGTGCCCAGGGGTGAGTCCTTGGACCTTTTTCTGTCTCTAGTGATGCTCATTTCCTAGGTGAGCTATTCTTGTTTCATAGTTTGAAATATCATCTATATGCTGAACTCCCAAATTTTTATCTCCAGCCCAGGTTTTTCACTTCAAATTTCATGTGTAAAAGACTAAACTCCTGAAGTTACCTTACCTTACCTTACCCCCAAGCCTGCTTTTCCCATGATCTTCGCCTCTCATTCACCAAACTACATTCTTCCAGGTTCTCAGGCCAAAAGTCTTGGCATCATCTTTGACTCCTCTCTTTATCTCACGGTCCATATCTAATCTGCCTAGAGGCTCTACCTTCAGAAATTATGCTGAATTTGATCACTACTTATCAGTGCTACTGCTAATTCCTTGGCCCAAGCCACCATCATCTCTCACCTAGATCATTGCAAAAGCCTTAGAATTGGTCTCCCGGCTTCTACCCTGGTCTCCTATAGTCTGCTTTCCTGTAAGAATTACCAAGAGAACTCTCAAAACTGAAAAGACCTGTGTGTTTGTCTTCAAAAGCAGCAGAGACAGAGGGCAGTAGGAGAGGTGAGCCTGGGAGTTCATTTTCTTTCTTCCTCCCTCCCACCCTCCAATTGACACACCCCTGCAATCCATCTTCCACACTGCCACAGAGAAATCTTTTCAAAGGTAAATCCTGATCATGCATATTCCAGTTTACAATCCTTCAGCAGCTTCTCACCCTTGGGGTTAAGGTCCAAGCTCCTTCTCAGGGCATAATAGGTTCTTGCAGTTCCAACCCCTGCCGTCCTCTCCTCTTCACCTCCCAGGTTTAGCCTCCATGTTCTCACCTTACAAACTACCTCGAATTGCCAGACAGGGACTTTTCCAGGCAGAATGTGGAGGAAAGGAAGGGGAGCAAAATGTTCCTGGAGAAATAATGCATATGTGAAAAAGTAGAGTTGTGGGATAGGGTAGCATCTGATGGATGAGGCAGGAATTCAGCTGTAGTCAGAGTCGGGTGCGTATAGGGGAAGAAGAGGGGATGAGGAGGAAAGGTAAGCAGAGCAAGATTTATGGAGGAGTCCATCGCCCTGATAAGGCTCTGGCATTTCTAAGCTGTTCAGTGATCAAGAGCACACCTGTTGACCCATGCACAGAATTATGCTTGATTTAAACCTGGGGCATTATACTGCCCTGGCCATGTCGGTCAGATGAAATATTAAGCTGAGTGACTAAAGTAACTTTTTGTAAAGCAGGGTACACATTTCTGCAAGAAAGAGGCAAGAGGCAGATTTTAAGGAGAGCTAGCTCCCAAGGATTACCAGACCATGGAAGCAGGCACAGCCCAACGAGAAAGCCATTCTGTTTAAATGGTGACACGTTCTTGAAGCACACCCAACTGAAGAGTTCAGATGTGCTACTGCAGTGTTCTGTGTCATTTCTGACAAATTAGGATTCTCTACTCTTATAAAAATCAAATTTAAAAAAGTGAACACAATAAGAAATGAGATCTTCATTTCAATATAACTTTCATATTTTAAAAAATTCTGAAAGCATCCAAATGTACTAAATATAATTACATACTGTGAATAATAGGATATTTTTTAAAATTTTGTCAAAGTTTGCTTAAAAAAAATCTCAACCACCTACATTTACCTTTTAGTCCCTTGACTATATGACAAAAATTCTGGTATTTGAGACTGCTGCCCCTACCCCCAAAAAAGTAGAGAATATCTGCTAGAAATATTGGAAACTGAAGGATTTTAAGCAGAGTAGTGAGATGATTAATTTATAAAGAATTTGCTAGCAGATAACACAAGATTAAGGGAAGAAAGACCTATTTGATAAATAACATTTTTTTCCAAACTAATGCAGTATCATGCAATAAAGTGGCAAACCGATAGACAAGGGCAAGTATGCATGGCAAAATTGGTCAGTCCATCCAACTGAGATCTGGTGTTGTAGTAATGACTGAGTTCCTTGTGAATGACGGAAAGCCCCAAATAATGCTGTTTTAAACAAAGTGGAAGTTTATTTCTCTCTTATGAAAAAAGAAATCCAGGGCTAGGTAGTCCAATTGCAGGCTCCATGATCCCCAGAAACCAGGCTACTTACAATTCATGGTTCCACTATCTTATTTCTCTGCCACCCTCGATACATGGCTTCAACCTCGTGATGACAATATGATAGCCATCACATCCGAGTTCCAGGTAACAGAATTGTTCTTTCCCAAACACATCCCAGATTTTGACCCCATGTCTTGATTCTGACTACCATGTCTACCTGGAAAGCTGCTCGTCCCCCATTCCTCACACTCAATTTGCCTATTGAAATTCTGATTATCTTTCAAGCTCCCTCTCAAATACTGTCTCAGCCATGAAGTTATTCCTGATGCTTCCTAAAGGGCTAGGACTTGTCCCTCTGGAACTTCCTTTGTAGTTCTTCCTGGGCCTTGTCCTACCTCTTACACCCTTCTATCTTGGTCATTGATAGAGCTGTGTACTGGAGTGTAAATTCTCTTGACAGAATGTCAACTCTATGTAGGTAGGACGGTATAGGAGAACACACTTGATAAATATCTGCAAATTGCATTGACTGTTAAAGAAAGGAAAGGTCTATGTGAAGTAAGGAGGGAAAAAATGAGCAGCCTTCATAGCCTTTTAAGAAAAGTGTTAATGCACCAATTGCAATTTCCCAGATTTCCTAAAGGTAAGTGCATTTTAAAGCATGTGCTCATTATGAATGTGGCAAACCCTTTTTAGATGGCTAATTCAGCCTGACCTGCTTTGCTGGTTGCTTCTTATTCCCCAGATTTTCCTGAAAGCTCCTTCCAACAAAATATTTCATCTTAAAATATTAAAATGACCAAAACCTGCAAAATAAAAGCCAACAGCAATAAAAATATAAGCTACTATGTAATGAATGTTCACTTGATGCCAAGCCTAGTGCTAAGCACTTCACATAGATGATCTCATTTTATCCTTTCAGCAAACCATAAGGCATAGGTACCTCAATTATCCTAGGGGGCCCAAGGCTTAGGGGGCTGGAGTAACTTTGCCAGGTGAGCAGCAGAGCTGGAGTACTTCCTGTTCATATGGCCCTGTAAATATATGAACTATTTATTTTCATAAAACTATATACAGATCATTGTTTTCATCTTTACTAAAGGCTCCTTTAAAAGGGAGATCCTATTATCCTCATTTTGTAGAAGCAATGGAACACCTCATTTTTAAAACTATTTCCAACCCTCCATTGGAAATAAGGAGCACGCCCACTGTTTGTGAGTTACTAATATTGTACAGTCTAATATTTAGGGTCAGTGGTAACAGGGGTAACAAATCCTACTATATATCTTTCTTTTAGCTGACCTGTAATGAATTTGAGGAATTTATTTATAATTATCTGTGGAAATCTTTTCTTGAACAGAGCAATACAAACCCCATGGGTTGTTAGTAATAAATAATGAAAGATGATGAAATAGACATTCTTTTAATTAATACAAACAACCTTTTCTCCATACTAGGTAAGGAAGATAATTTGGTTATATATTCGTTGACTAAATGAATTCTATTGTATCAGATCTGTCTTCCTAGATTTGGTAACACCCAGAACACTTTAAAGGCTCAAAAATTATTTAAACATGATGATCATGCCATGAATTCCATAGGACCTAAGCACATGTAAGGTACTGAATTTCATAGTTTGGGATGTTTTTGTTTTCCTTTGGCTTGCAAGGGCAACACAAGGACACCCAAACGTATAACATATTTTTCTGTTGCTAGAGCCAAATTTAATTGTTAGATCACTTTTAATACAGAATTAAGCTGTGCCAGCACTTGCCCAAGCTCAATCCATCAATTATCCCCCCTTAAATCTTCAACTTTTTCTTCTCTAAAAACTCTTTAACCTCTGCCTCTGAACATGGTCAAGTTTCTTCCCTCCTAAAAAAAAAATATATATATATATATATAAATAAAATAAAATAAAAACACTTTCTCAGTGCTGAATTCCTCTTTAGGAATTTTTTTATCTTCCCTTTTTTATCTTCCCTTTTCACATTGGCCAAGCATCTTGAAAGAGTGAATGATGTTCTACTTCCCCACTTCTCTTTCATTGCTCAACTCATTGCTCTCTGCCTTTCACCTTCAACCGAACTGCAAAAGTCAGTAAAACCACCATCTTTCTACCCCTATTCCACTGCCAAATTCAAGCGACACTTTCACTCCTTACTTTAAAGGACCTCTCAGTGCTTTAGACATTGCTGGTTGGCTCTTTCTAGACTCTTTCATGGGCTCCTTTTTCCGCTACATCTTTTCACTAAGTTCTGGTGTTCTCCTGGCTTCCACTGTGTTCCATTGCTCTTCTCTTTGCACACTCTACTTGGGTTGAGCTTACCTATTGTCATGGAATCATCCACCACATCATGTGATGATTCTCATATCTACCTAATATTTCCTCAGAGCTATGGACTTAAATATCCCACTGACTCATGGACATCTGCACTTTGACTTCTACAGGTTCTCCAACTCAATATGTCCAAAATTGAACTTAGTATCTTCCCACCTAAATCTGTCCTCTCTCTTGCAGCCTCTATCTCTGGTTAATGATTTCCCAGACGCTGATATCAAAAGGTGGAGTCACTCAATCACCAATTCCTGGGAATCCCAGTTACCTATCAAATATTTGCTTCATGGATCTCTTCCTTTCTATTCATACTTACAGTAATTTATGTCAGCCTCACCCCCACCCCACCCCATCTTCTTCCTGGACTGTTCTAACAGTTTCCTAACTCTCCTGCCTCCAATTTTGATAATTTATACCCATCCTCTGAATTCTACCAGTGTTCTCTTTGTAACATGAATCTGACCATGTCACTCCCTTGATTAAAATTCTTCAATGGATTCCCCATTCATGCTTTCAAGATAAAAGGTCCAGTTGTTCAAGGTCCTCTAAGACCTGGCCACTTCCCAATTTCTCCAGACCCCTCTTTTCCTCCCCTTCCTTTTTTTCCCCCTCAAAGGCAGATCATTCCTTAATCCTCTGTTATCTTCTCCGGGAAGACTCCAGAGCTGTGTGAGATGGCTCAGTTCCGCATTTCCATTCCTGCCAAAACATACACACATCAGAAAATTTTCTCATTACGGACTATTTAAATAATCGGCCCATGTTCCTAAAATGGGAATGTTGCCTTATTGTGTTTTACTACCTGAACATCTGGATGTTCACGTAATAAGCACTATTTAAATAAGTACTTTTTAAATTGGTGGAACTGAGATTATCTGTATTGCGTTGTTAATATGGCAGGCCAGCAACAAAGCAGTTCTTCAAACTATAAAACCTACAGATCAATTTGAGGGTGATTACTTTTCCTATATTAGCTTTTTAAATGCTTGCATGGGTGGAAAAAAGGTTGGAAAAATGAGCTGTGTGCCTCCCCGTCGGGGAATCGAACCCCGGTCTCCCGCGTGACAGGCGGGGATACTTACCACTATACTAACGAGGAACTGCACGAACACACGCCTTCTGATAAGCTCTTTGTCGTTTTCCACCCATCCCCGTCATCATTAGCAATTACCAATAGGTTTGACTTTCTTTGTTGCCACTGCTGTTGCTTCCCTTGAACTCGAACGAAGCTAAAGGGGAAGATTTCGGTAAAACACGTCCGCTCCACTTACCATTTCCCTCAGCCCACCCTTCTAATTTCTAACTGCCCTCCCCCGCCCTGCTCCTCCTCCAAAAGCAATCTCAGACCAGCACTTCCCCAGACACACACACTCCCAAGCAGCAACGCGCACACCTTGTCGTGCTACACACGGAACTTGTAGTTCGATCCCCTCCATCCCCCGCTCGCCACGGACTCGAAGAAACTTCCTTACCCAGAGTGCTCCGCGAGCCGTTCCTCTTCTCTCCCTCCCTCGCTCCTCGGTTCGCTCTCAGTCGAGCAGTCTGCGAGCCGAGGCGGGCTGTGCGCTCGCGTGCTGCTGACTGCCCGGAGCCATGCCGGACGTGGTGGATACGTGCTCTTTGGCCTCCCCGGCTTCTGTCTGCTTGACCAAGAACCTGCACTTGCGCTGCAGCGTCGACTTTACTCGCCGGACGCTGACCGGGACCGCCGCGCTCACCGTCCAGTCCCAGGAGGACAATCTGCGCAGCCTGGTACGGTGGGAACGCGCGCCGGTGCCCGCGTCTCTCCGCCGCGCGCGTCTCGCTCCGGCCGCCGACTCAGCCCGCCGCAGCCCCACGCATCTGCCTGCTCCACCCATCCCTCGTTGCCCTTCCTCCGCCCCGAGCCCTGCCCTGCGCCCCCTCTGCAGCCCCCGTTCACCCCTTAACGCCCCCTTCTCAACCCCACTTCGGTCTCTGCACCCCTCAAGTATCTTTAAGCTTCCCTTTCTTCCCCGTCCCCTCCCCAGTCCCTTCGCTCATCCTAGTGCCCCATTCCCGCCCGTCCTTCGCTCAGCCCTCTGCACCAGTTCCCCCTTTCCCCACAAGCCTCGCTGCCAGCGCTAAAGCCCGTGCGGCCGACCGATCTCCTCCTTCTGCAGTCAGTCCCCCGCTTCTCTCCGGCCCCGGTGCTTCCTCAGTCCGCAGTCGCACCCAAATCTGAGATCCTATATCCCGCCCTTCCCGGATCCTGTTCTTCTTAACCAGACGCCTTTATTTCTATCCGCAGGTCAGCAGAATACGACCGATTGTCCTACTTAATCGATCTCCCTCCCAGTCATTTTTAAACCCCTTAGGATTTCCAGACCTCTCTTCTGCCCTGCTTTGCTACGTCCAGAAGTCTCTGCCTTCTAACACTTGGCACCACTCTTTCTGGGGTCATGGTCCTTCCTATCTTCAGTTCTTAGAAGCCCTAGCCTCTAGTGATTTAAAGACGGGTTGGGATGCCAGCTTCCTAAGAGGGACTCAATATGTTTATTAGTAGTTGGTTCCCAGGGGCAGGTAGTTACTGTAGTGCTTCTTGGAAAATACATACTTCTACAAGCTCTCCAGCTATTTGAATAACTACAAATTTGTGTGGATTTATGGAATGCTATTCAGTTATTTTATCTGTATAACATAACCTGTTTTCATTGTTATTAAAATTGTCTGACAGTGTTTGGATTGAACATTTTACCAGAAGGATTCATAGAAGAGCGTTTTAGAAATAAGAGGGACATGAAAAGCCTGCCATATTTGGCCTCCTCACCAGTCAGGATGTGGTTATTTTGTTCAGTTTAGCTCCAAGCTACCTACTCAAGCACAGCAATAAGTAGGCAGAAGATCAGATCTGTTGTAGACTTGACTGAGGGAAATTAGCTCAGAGAATTGGGGAAAATGCTAAGTTAGAGATTGGTGGCTTCAGCTGGTAGTTTCCATGCCTCTTTTTCCTATTTGTGTAATAGATCTGCATTTTGGGTTCATTAATATGAGCTAAAATAGCACTTTACTTTCTTATTCTTTGTCCATTAACATTTTACTACACTAATTTTGATTTGAAAAATAGGTCGATCCCTCTAGGTATTGCTATGTAGTCACCAAAAGTAACATAAGAAGGAAAAGAAATAAAAATATTACAAGCAAAAAATATTTCCCTATAGGTTGTACTTTGGTCAATTGGAAATACAGTACTGACTTATTGCACTGGCAGCTTTGCCTGAAGTCCAGTTTCAATGCAATCTCTCCCTTTATTACAAGAAATTGACTTTTGATAGCTTATCATTGTTTAATATGACCTTGTACTCTCATCTGTTGAGTACAGATAAAAAGTTGTACCTCTGTTCCATGAGAAAGCAATAGTCAGGATGCTTAAATTTTTTAAAGAGATGGTCCTTCAATGTCCCTTGTACTCTAAAAACCTGCCCATTTTTGTATTCCCCAAATCCAGAGAAAAGTAAGATTTTTAAAACTATTTGTTTGATCTGTGTAGTTAGAGCCTGTAATAATACTGGATTTTATACAAGGCTCCCTAATTGTAGTACAAAGTGACATGTTTAGAATCGTTTGCTTATTTATAATAATATTCTGGGGCCAAGAACTTGGGTTAATTTATTAATTTGTATTTATTTGTATTTATCTAGTTTCCTTCACTAGATTATGGACTCTTGAAGGTAGGGTCTGTATTTCCTCCTGTCTTCTTTGAATGGGAATAGCAGGCTCCTGGTACAGCACTGACCTATAGAGGGCACTCAAGCGCTCTATCATTTAATTAATGGATGAATTCAATTAGAAAACAGAGCCTAATCTTAATATCATCTGACGTGGTAATAGTTTTACGTGTATGTTGAAGGGGAGATGGCAGCACCTTCTCACCTAACTAACCAGTAACCATAAAGAAGATCCCGCTGCCGCTGCTGGGTGAGGAAACGTCATGTGTGCCTTTTCCTCTCAATTCTTGGAGCCTGGGATACTGGGGGATGCTCAAGGTGCTCCCACAGGACTAATTCCCAGATTTTCTGTAATTTCTTGTGAGGTTTTGGTTTGTTTACACTGAAGTTTGGTACTTAAATTTATGATAACTTTCCAGCACTTCTGTTATTGACATTTTCGAGTTTTTAGGTGTGGTGGCTGGCTTGCCCAAGATCATGTAACTAGTAAGTGGCAGAAGCCAGGAGTTGAACACAGGTCAGAAAGGCTGCTTCACCAAGTAATGCCTGAACTGGGAATTAAATCAAGATTTGTTTTTTTAACACATTTAAGCCAATGGTTTTTTCATTATAGCACCTTGCAAATAACAAGTAGAATATGTAATTAAGGATGTAAGAGTGAGGCATAAGGCCTTTTTTTTTTAACCCTGCTTTGTTCTAGAAAGAATTTGAGACTGCTTAAAACAACATATGCCATATAAAGTAAAAATAATTGAATTTGGAAGGAGAGAAAATAAGGCAAGGAGAAACAAAATACATGTCATAACGTACAGTACACACATAAAAAAGAAGTTGACTGCAAGGTTCGTATGGAACTTTCCAGAAGCCTATGCAAAAGGGGAACCAGTAACTGTCCTGCTACATAGAAATCTTTTTGGGGATTTTATTCAAAGAGGATACTGTGAGATACAGTAAATTATATCCTCAGTAACTTCTTACTATTAGTAGAACTTTTTAACTATAGCTATATATGCATAGCTTGGCGTTGCTCAATAAATGTTTGTTGAAAGTACAAACTTCACCTTGTAGACTATTCCGGGTTACTTTATTTTTCTTTCTTATTGTTTTTGTCCAATTGTATAGTACATTTATTAGTGAAATTTGAAGGGGAATTTAAGTGATTTGGGAATAGTAGCTGAGTCTTAGGACTTGAGATATATTGCTTAAGCATTGCTTTTTCTATTTTCTCTTGTCCAGGACTTACTTCCTGCAGTAATTGACACCTGCTGTTTTTCAGACACTGCTAAATCCTGGGACTGCAAACCTGAGTGACACCCTGGTCTTTTTAAGAACTCCCAGTCTAGAGAACAGATCATTATAGTGCAGTATGATAGGTGCTGTAGAAGAGGATGGGGCCAATTGCTACCACATACACAAGTACAAGGGTTATGTAAAAGGTTCTACAAAAATAATGATAACAATAACCTGGCTTTCCTGATTCTGAACAGATCAAAAGTTTCAGCAAATATGGAAAACAAAATATGTTCCCCTGGGAAATGACTCAGTTAATTCATGTTAGTGGTTATAAGGTCGGTATAAACATGAGTTGTTACAAAAATGAATATTCAAACCAAGTGCTAAAACAAGTCAAATATTCAGAAATAATTACTAGAATGTTAAGAGAGGACTAATGATATTCTTCATAAAATATAAACATAATAAAACCATATATTCTGAATATGCAAGTGTAGGAAAATAAGCCATTTCTACTAGATAAAAGCACAGGCACTGGTTGAGGTACGCTAAAAAGAGAGTCCCCTGAAAGGAATGATTGCTCTTTAGGAGGGAAGCAGATGGTACCTATAACCCATTTGGCTGCTCTAGAAAAGAAAAAAGAGACAACTAAACCAGAAATGAAAAGGAGAAAAGACTATACCAGGAAGGGAAATTCTAGGTTGAGAGCAGTGAGACTCAATTAGTGATTACCTTGTGACTTTTTCTGAGCTAATCAATTAAGGTTAATAACTAATATATCATAAAAGAGAGGTAACTGGAAATGGAAATGACTGTTTCTTGGCCTTCTAACTCCTCCATCATCCAGGCGAGATTTCAAGGAAGAGAAGGATGCCAGAGTAGGAAGGTGGAATAGTAGGCAGCTACAACAGCCCACAGCCTGATTTAGGGTGGTAACAGGAAAAAGCTTGAAGACTGTCAAAGAAAAACTTGCTGATTGGATATGTGGGGTTAGGAGTTGGGATCAATTGTGGATTACTTGGGTATTTCACACCTGAAGTACCTGGATGGTTGAGTCGTTAACAGACTAGAGAAATCAGGATTGCTGATTTAGGGGGTGTAATGGTGGATTGACTTGTAGAAGTTTTTGAAGCTCGTTAGTGTAAGGTGATATTTCCAATGGAAATGTTGAGCAGGCAATTAGGGATGCTGGGCTGAAGTCTGGGAGGGGAACACAACTGTAGAAATAGATGGGCAGTCATCTGCACGAATGTATTAGCTGAAGATGTGTAAGGGGGGTGTAAGACTGAGGAAGAATGTGGTAAGAAAGTGGGAGGATCAAGGGTCAATGGGACATACCAACGTTTAGGAGTTAGAAAGGAGAGGTAGAGTGAGAGTAATTAGACAAGTAGTAGAACCATTTCAGTGTAAAGCCAAGAAGCCAAGAGAGGTGTTTCCAACAGAAGGTGTGGTCCATAAGGATGATGAGAGGACCGAATTCAAAATGATTGGACAGAAAAGACCTTGCCGGCCAAGAGAACTGCCCTGTCAGTAGCAGTTCTTTCAGAGGAGCCAGAGGACAGATTGAACAGGGCGAAGGGAGGCGTGATTGATGGCGTTTGTCCTTAAAGTTTAAGAAAGGAAGGAGAAAAATGGAATAGAGTGGGCAGAAGGATCAAGTAAAGTTTTAAAAATAACGTGGGAGGTTTGTTCATGTTTGGAAACAGTATTGTGGCAAAAGAAAGTTCTGGAACAAGATACTCATTGAGATAATGGAAGGGTGGGGTTCAAAATCAAGGTGACAGTAGGTGTATGCTCTCTGAAGTCTACAGAGTTCTGGTGGTGGCTTGCTGACAATCTGTAACTCAGTCTCTGACTGTGTCACATGGCCATCTGCCTCCTTCTCTCCTACTATTCCGCCTCCAAATTTCCTCTCCCTACAAGGAATCCAGTCATACGGTATTAAGGCCCATCCTGATTCAGTTTCGCCTCACCTTAACTAATAGAATCTTCAAATATCCTGTTAACAAATGAGTCTGGGAATTAGGACTTGAACTTGCCTTTGTGGGGACATGATGCAATCCATAACAAATATGTGCTGCCACTCCCTCTCCTGCCCAAAGCAATTGACCTTAATCAGCCATGGACAGCAGACAATGCTTTTGGGGTCATTTGGTCAGAATTGCTATACCAAATTTGCATTTTCTAGAGGCACAACAATAATGTTTGTCTAACAAGGGCCAAGGTTTATTTTAATTTTTGGACCACGAAAGGATATAAGAGTTGGGACTATATGAATTCTAGGGAGAAATAGATGATGAGAAACATTGAGGAGTCAGAGTGAAAGAAACTAAGTTATAGGTGAGTTTTTCATAACAGAGAATGTAAGTTTTAGGAAACAGAAGCAAAGGCATTTTAATTTAGATTTAACTTTTACTTAAAGCCCAAAACTTGTGGGACCATCCCAGAATTAACTATCAAAATACATGCAAATCTTAGGACCTAAAATTTTTCAGGAGCCTTAGGGTCCTGAGGATAGGAGCTGGACCAACTTTTGACCGATTTAATTCCTATAACTTTACTTTGTATTTTACTCTCCATAAGCAGCTAATTCTACTTTGTAATCATTGGAGTTAACCTGTGTATTAGTCTGCCAAAGGGATTCCGATGCAAAGTACCAGGAGTCTGTTGGCTTTTATAATGGGTATTTATTTGAGGTAAAAGCTTGCTGTCCCAAGGCTGTGGAATGTCCAGCTCAGGTTGTTTTCTCACCAGAGTCAGCTGCCACATGTTGAAGAAGATGGTAGGCGATCTCTGCCTGGTTTCTCCTTACCATCTGGGCTTCCTCTTCCTCTTAAGCCCCGTGGGCCCAGCCTCTTGAGGCTTTGTGCTTAAGTGATCCTGTAGTCCTCTTTCTCCTGGCATAGGGCTTGTTTCTTCCAGGCCTTCTCTATCAGTTTTGGTTGTTCTTCCCAATTTCAGCCGTAAGCTAACAGGCAAAATGGCTCATCTCTTCTGGTGCCTTTTCCTTTCTGTCACATGGCAGGATCAGAAATGCAGAGGGAAGCTGATGTGGCTCAAGCAGTTGGGAATCCACCTACCACATGGGAGGTCCCAGGTTCAGTTCCCAGTGCCTCCTAAAGAAGATAAGCAAGACAGCGAGCTGGCACAACAAAATGATGCAATAAGGTGACACAAGAGATACAACAGGCAGGGAGTGGATGTGGCTTAAGTGATTGGGCACCTCCCTCCCACATGGGAGGTCCTGGGTTCAGTTCTCCGTGACTCGGAAAAAGAAGACGAGCAGACAGTGAATGCAAAGAATGAGAGGAGGGTGGGGTAAATAAATACAATCTTGGGAAATGGATGTGGGTCAACCAATAGGGCTCCTATCTACCATATAGGAGGTCCCAGGGTTTGATGCCTAGGGCCTCCTGGTGAGAGCAAGCTGGCCCACATAGAGTACCAGCCCACGTGGGAATGCTGCCCTATGCAGGAAAGCTGCCCTGCGCAGGAGTGCCGGCCAACGCGGAGAGCTGGTGCAGCAAGATGACTCAACAAGAGACAGGAGAAAAAATAAGATGAGAACAGGAACCTGAGGTGACAAAAGAGTACTCGTCTCTCTCCCACTCTGGAAGGTCCCAGGATCAGTTCCCAGAGACGCCTAATGAGAATACAAGGAGACACAGAAGAACACACAGCGAATGGACACAGAGATCAGACAACAGGGGAAAGGGGGAGGGGAATAAATCTTTAAAAAAACAAAATCTTAAATAAATCTTGAAAAAAAATTATTTCTTGCTATGTCTGTCTGTCCGTCCGTGTGAGTCCATTTATATCAGACCCAGCAAGGGAATCAAAGCCCTAAAGCAGTCTGATCAAGTAATCTAATCAAAGCTCCCGCAGCTGAATTTAATGCAACCAAAGAGTCTCATATCCAGAGGGATATATTAATCTGCAAACGTAATCTTCCTGTTTTGGGGATTTGTAAAATAATCTCAAGCTGCCACAACCTGTAAGTAATATTAATTTTCCCTGGTGTATAAAATTATTTTCTTTTTATTTAAAAATATTAATTTAATTATAGGTTTTGGATACAAAGGACCTTACAATAGAAAAAGTGGTAATCAGTGGACAAGAAGTCAACTATGCTCTTGGAGAAAGACAAACCTACAAAGGATCTCCGTTGGAAATCTCTCTTCCTATTGCTCTGAGCAAGTATGAATGTCATCCTTCTCTTATAGCTGAGCAACAGGGAAAGTATTTTTTAATTACTTTAGAAGATTTTCCCCCTTTTTTACTTTGTAGTAATCTGTACACTCCTACTGATATGTTCACACTGAAGCTTGTAGTGAAAAGTGTACTTAAGATACTAAAGAAATTAAAATATTTAAGAAGAGGACTTTGGGTAGCTTTTACTTGTTTTTTTACTAATGTCTAGTAATGCTATCATTTCAGAACAACCTGGGAAATGCTTACAAGCTGCACAGCCTTCCCCCTTGCTGCAGAAACCAGCCACTTTTACTCATGAGCTAATAACAATGCCACACATAGAGTCATTACTGTGTGCCAGGCTTAGGATAAGTGCTTTAGATGCATTCTTTTATCTAATCCTTCCAGCAGCTCTGTGTGGTATGATCCACATTTTACAGCTGTGATCAGAGAAATAATGTACTTACTCAAGAAAGAGGTGGCAAGAATGGTCAGACTGGGGGTATATCATACCCCCTGGGGATTTTGGGGAGGAGGAAAAAAATGGAAAACCATTGGCCTAGAACAAGGGTAATTTATGTCCCCCCTCCCCTTCAGTGGGCCAATATTTTCGTGCCTTCTCCTTTAGGAAAGGGAGAAGAAACACCCCATCATAACTTGCAAGGTGGATTTTATTAACCTTGTTCTGCAAATGAAGAAACTATGGCAAAGGGAGGCAAATAATTTGCCCAAGTTCGCAGTGCCATAAATGTAGAGTCAGAATTCAAACACAGGCATGGCTGCTGGTCTCCAAGACACCTTCTTTTTCTATATTATCAGTGTTTCAAATTATCTTGAGTGAAGGATCGGTTTTTGTTATTTCCAGTCTCACAGACTGATAATTTTGTGAAATACAATAAAAGTAAGTTATTAGAAAGAGATTAAAAAAGAAAATACATGCACACATATTTATTAATAATTTTTATTAGAGAAATTGTAGGTTTATGGAAATACCATGTATGAAATATATAAAATACAGAGTTCCCATATACCACCCTATTATTAGGAGAGAGGCAGTCTTGCCCACGTTAGGATGCAGCATTCCCAGAGCTTGTTCTATCTATAACAAGTGCTTCAACAGCCTTGAAACTTTATACACTATTATTTACATGATTCAGTGTATGTTATGAAGTCAAATCTTAGGTGCCTTTTTATGGTCCACAAAGATGGAATTGTACTCTACTAATACATTTATTTATTTCAAACAGAAATCAAGAGGTGGTGATAGAAATTTCTTTTGAGACATCTCCAAAATCTTCTGCTCTTCAGTGGCTCACTCCTGAGCAAACTTCTGGGAAGGAACACCCATTTCTCTTTAGTCAGTGCCAGGTAAAAAGGATTCTGGAATGACTGATTTTACAGAAAACTTCTAGCCCATGCAGTTTGAAGAAGCAAAATGAGCAGCAGTCTTATGGATATGTGGGTCTTACCTAATGTAACATTTCCATTTGTTTTATATTATAAAAGCAAAACATTTTTTTCATTTTGGCATTAGCACATAATAAACTTCTCTCAAAGGAGAACATGTCCACCATCTAGGCATGTACTATGTCTTAATCATATTTATATCCCCAACAGCTAGCATAGTACCTAGCACAATAAATGGTCATAAAAAGAAAGGTAAAAATAAATTTAAAAACTAAGGATAAAGAACCATATTGAGTTAATTTGTCTTCTGAAAGAAAAAAAGACAATTTTGTTGGTAATCAGATAATTGAAAATGAGAGGAATTACTTCATCAAACATTTATTATACTAAGCATTATGCTAGATACTTTGAGCATTTAATCCTCCTGATATTCCTGCGTGATAGATATGTTAGGCTCAAATTTGAATGTAAGCCAAAAAAAAGGAAGCAATTTTAGCACATTCATTAATCATGTTTACTTTTATTGCCAATCAAAATATCTCAGTCTAAGAAACTTAATTCATTAATCTGGAAGAGATGTAATATTCTGGACAAGAATGCACAAATTGTGTGCTCTTTATCGCTTAAGCTCTGATTTTCAGCCTTTCTTACACACAAAGTGCAAAACTTATGAATCACATGTGAATTTTAAGTATATTATTCCATTTCTTATTAGTAGCAATGTTTCAAATGTGGTTAAATTAATTGAATTATTACAGTTGATAAGAAACATAGATGCGATTTTGTTTGAATGACTTTGCTTTTGGTTGTTCTCTGTGCATATTTGCCTGGGTTTGGTCTCATAGAATAATGCTGTATTAGTCTGCCAAAGGGCTGCCGATACAAAGTACCAGAAATCTGTTGGCTTTTATAAAGGCTATTTATTTGGGGTAAAAGCTTACAGTTAAAAGGCTGTAAAAAGTCCAGCTCAAGGTTGTTTTCTCACCAAGTCAGTTGCCACATGTTGAAGCAAGATGGCCGTGGATCTCTGGCTGGTCTCTGCCTTCCCCTCTGGGCTTCCTCTTCCTCTTGAGGCTCCGTGGGCCCAGCTTCTTCCTGATTTCAGCTGCAGGCTGGCACAGGGCTTCTTACAGCAGTCTGTTCTTCCTAATCTCAGCTATAAGCTGTCAGGCCAAATAGCACATCTTTCCCCGGGGCTTTTCAGCTGTTTGAGCCTTCCTTCTGTCACATGGCTGGATCAAAAATGACTGAGCGCTCTCTTCCCTGTGTCTGGCTATCTGTGTGAGTATCCAGTTATATCAGACCCAGCAAGGGGAGCGGGACTCAGCCCGAGTCACACCCACTGAGTAGTCAAATCAAAAAAGCTGTAACTCAGTCCTAACAAGACACCTCGGCTGATTTTAATGCAGTCAAAGGGTCTCTCACCCATAAGAACAGATTAGTTTACAAACATAATCTTTCCCTTTTTGGGATTTAAAAAATATTCTCAAACTGCCACGACCTCTAACTAATGTTAATTTTCCCTGGTTTATAAAATTATTTTCATCTAAAAATGTTAATTTTAATTATAGATTATTATATGAATGAATATGTCCAGATGGGATTGAGAGAGACTGTTCTTTTTCTTTCCTTTTCTTCCTTGATTTTAGTTTGCTGCAGGACTGAAAACATCAAGGCGATAGCCACGTTTCCAAAGCTGTGTTCCTCAGGACAGTGATGTCCTATTAGATGCTAATCATGAATCAGAGAAAAATGAGTTTTATGTTAAAATAAGTGCAAGAAATAAAACAGGTGTCTTTACTTAAGGTCTTTTCAGAGCCTTCAGAAGGCTGATGGTCCTAGTGACTCTCCAACTAGTGATATAGTACACCATGATTCTCAAATTTATTTGACTAAAGAACCCTTTTTTCTCAGGGTTCCTAAGTGCTTCTCCTTGGACACTGTTCCTTGGAGCACAGAGTAGGAAATGCTGCTTAACAGTTTGCTTCATGCTGCAACTGAAATGTGAGGCTTGAACCATACATTAAAGTGGAAAATCAGATTTTTTATCCACAAGTCATCTTTGCTGCTTTAAAGATCCCAAGAAATGTGAAATGTAATCTGTATTTTTCTAAAGAACATCTCTAAGAATAAAGCTGCAATTTTAATGATTTGTTAATGACTTGATTTTTAAGAAAGGGGAATAGCTATTTCTTTTTTTTTTCCTTCCCAGGCCATCCACTGCAGAGCAATTCTTCCATGCCAGGACACTCCTTCTGTGAAGTTAACCTACAGTGCAGAGGTGAACCACAGTTGTCTTATCTCTAAAACATTTTGTGGCCCAAATGAAGGGAGGAGGCTATACCAAGTTATTTCCTGAATGCCTTTTAATTCTAGGATCAGTGCTTGTTGTGACACTGGTCCTAGAGCCCCTAATTCTGTGCCCACCTGAGTAATGGCTTTGAGTCCTGAGCTGTGCAAGAAGAACATGAAACTCTGGCACTTACTGCCATGTGTGCTTGCCAGATCATTCCTACTCAGAGATTAGTACTTTATGTTGACATTTATTAGAAATACAACTATCAGAATCATGGAGCTGCAATTGGAATGCACCCTTAAGTGACCCTATGGTTTGCCCGATAAAGATCTTTTCCATACAGGTTTCCAGAGAAAGTTATTTCACGGTTTTCAGTTGTCACGGTCATTATGCTTTAAAAGTTCTCCTATTTGTAACTCCCAAGTATATATTTCAAATTTAAAATTGTTCAGAACTGTTCTCCCTGACCTTCAGTGAGTGTAGCATCCTCTGGGGAGAGCTGTAGAGAGGAACAGGGGTGGTGGAACCATTGTCAGGCATGGTGCGAGTCTTTGCATTTTTCCCTTGCATCAAATCTCTGAAGTCTTACCCTCAGTCCGTGGGGAAGCTCAAGTCCACAGAGGTTGTTTTCCCAAGGTCATGCAGTTAGTAAGTGGCAGAGCCAGGTTTTAACCCAGTGTCTTCCAAAACTGGTCTTCATATGGATGGATAAATGGATGAACAGACATTCCACATTCATTTATAACGAAGCCAGTTTTACATATTGCTAATTTATTTACAAAACTGCTGTATAGGTACCCACTGAGTTCACAGTCTGCATTATAGAGGTAGTCGTGAAGGGAGAAAATCAATTATTTTACGTATGTATTTTTAAATGGTTTAAAATATATAACCTATTTCAACTGGGAATGGCTTTCCTTCTCGATTAGGTGTCTGTCCCTAAAGAATTGGTGGCGCTTATGAGTGCTGTTCGCAATGGAGAAGCCCCTGACCCGGCAGACCCAAGCAGGAAAATCTATCGATTCAGCCAAAAGGTAAGATCACAGGGTCTAGATTTTTGTTTTAGTTGGTGCCAAACTACAAATGTACCCACCTGAAGAGCAAAATTGCTTTTGAAATATGTCAGAGTAAAAAAGCCACCTTTGTTGTTTTCTTCATTCCATTTTCTTCTATACTTTTCAACGATTGTGCTCTGCTTACCGAGAGGAGATAGCTGGATAGGCTTAGCAGGGAGCCAGCACTAATCTGTTTCCTCTTTCAGTTTTGCCTGCCCCAGGACCATAGCACAGGCTTGTGGTTGTGTAGCATGTTTACAAATGGAAGTACTAACTTAGAGCAAAAGAAGTTAAAAATTCCCAGCTGGTAATTTAACTCATATTTTGACCTCTAATTAATAAAATATTTGTTGTAATCAACCTTCTTGATAGAACACTAAATGAGCCACAGCAGACAATTTTGCTCCCACCCCAGCCTCTTAAAATCCAGGAAGCTTCCATAGCTTCAGAATTCACTTATTGCTGGATTATTTTGTATGTCACTAGAATACACCAGAGGTGGTTTAAAACATAAGAAAAAACACAATTTTTGAAAAATGCTTAAAATGTACCCTGTAGTACTGTGTGCAGTTAAGATTTCCATATGCTGGAATTTTTCCCTTCTCGTGGAATTTAGGGAAATAGATGGTTTGGAATGTTTTACATAATTTAACAATTTTAAACTGTTTGGCCCCTTAGAAAAATGAACTATTTGAGAGGAGCAATAGGAAAGTTGGATGTCTGTACTAATGTTTGGGAACTTAAAAGGGAATTTACTTAATAGCATGCGGTGTGTATTTGTCCTTTTAGGTTCCAATACCCTGCTACTTGATTGCTTTAGTTGTTGGCGCTTTAGAAAGCAGGTGAGTTTTTTAACACATTTTGAGGTTTATGAAAAGATCAAAGCATAGGCATCTGAACCTCTGGCAGGATGAATTGGTAGATCATTTATGTATTCCTCAAGATGTGAAACTGACAGGTGGAGAAAAATCCAGTCTCATGAAATGTAAGTAAGAACTTAAAGATTTAAAAAATCTTTACCAGAAACCCTTTAGATTTTCTAAATATTATAGTATGAGTGTGTTCATACCTTTAGTTAGAAATCTGGGTTCTAATGTAAGCATGAACAAGTCATGCTCTGTAACCTATTTTTTCTCATCTTTGAAATTATAAGACTGCCTTTTCTACCTCACAGAGTGGTTACATAAAACAAATGGAACTTAAACCAAACACATATTAAAGCACCTCGAAGCCTATAATTATTACCAAAAATGTAATATATATTTTTTGAAATTTACTAATTGCTAGAGTGTCCGTCCTTCTTTATTTTAAGAATATAGTCACCTCATTCTTTAAGTTGCCAGAAATATGGAGATAGAGATGTCAAGCTACATTCTTGGGCAATTGACAGCCTCTTTGAGTTTTCATTTTCTTCACCAGAAAAACAGAAAGAATAATACATACTTCAAAGGATTTTTGTGAGGATTAACACTCCTAACATATAAAGCACCTAGCTTCATTCTGGCCTATAACAGGCACTTAGTGATAATCACAGTAATGATCAGCAACAGCTGACAGTCATGAGCTCATTGAATCCTCACTACACCTCTGTGGAGTACATACCTTTGTTTTCCTAGTTTACCAGCAAAGAAACTGAGGTTTAGTGAGTTTTACTAAATTGATCAGAATCATGCAGCTTGGAAGCAGCAGTGTCAGGACCCCAACCTAGGCAGTCTGACATCAGAGCCCACACCCTGCAGACCTGCACTGTCCGGTACAGCAGCCACTAACCATGCACAGTGACTGAGCACTTGAAATGTGGGTAGTCCAAATTGGATTTCCATGAATGAAAACTATGTCATTAATACATTTTTTTATGGATTACATGTCAAAATGATACTATTTTGTAATATCAGGTTAAAATATAGTTCATCTGTTTCTTATTGCTTTTTTAAAAATATGGATACCAGACGATTTAAAATGTTAAAATATTAGCTCAGCATTTGTGCCTCTCATTAAATCTGCATTGGACAGTGTGGGTTACCTTAGCTATTCACAGTGTGGTCTGCAGACCAGTAGCTTTAGGAGTTGGTTAGACATGCAAATTCTTGGGGCCCTAACCCAGACCTACTAAATCAAAATTTGTATTTTGGCAATCCCAAGACATATGTATGCACATTAAAGTTTAAGAAGCCCTGCTTTAGAAGCCACTGCTCTTGGGGGCAGGATACCAAGCAAAGTCTTAATGTTTGGGGTTGATTTTGCATAAATTTTTTAAAAATGTTTAGATAAAAAGATATTTTTGAGTTTTGTAGCACTGTATAAATGATATATAGATCTACTTGTCTCTTCTTTTTTGAGAGTGTTCAACCTTTAAGTGCATGAAAGGTTTATATCTGGAATAATTTTACTGAGCTGTGACTCGGTTTCTATAGTAGTGAGATTGGGGAAGGAAACTAGATCTCCAAACTCTTACAAAAGCCAGTAAAAGCTAATCTTCGGGACCAGTTTAGGTCTATTTCTCAGTTAAGAGCTGTTTATCTGTTGCTGCATATAAAACAGCAGATTGTATACCAGAGAAGCCATTTAGCCTCATCACTTTCCCCACAAGCACAGGGTAAACCATACCCTCCTTCTGCAAGGGTGTGTGTGCAGTACTTTAAATCCTTCTGAAAACCAGCTGAATAGATTGCCTTGAATTTCTCTTTTATGAAGTCTTTTAATTTTGCAGGCAAATTGGCCCAAGAACATTGGTGTGGTCTGAGAAAGAGCAGGTGGAAAAGTCTGCTTATGAATTTTCTGAGGTTAGTTATTTTTAATAATTATGGTAGAGAGTAGGTTTAAGATTTTGAGTATGAAATCGAATCATTTTAAGTAATGTGACAAAAGAACCAAATATATCTTATTTTATGTGAATGTGCCATTGCTACATTTTTCTTATCGTTTTCATTTGAAATAAGCATCAACTTGTAACCGTTGTAGAAAGCAACATACACTCTTAATAAATTTATTGTGGTAATAACTAAGGTGTACAATATTTACACATTGACTTTTCAGACTGAGTCTATGCTTAGAATTGCAGAAGATCTGGGAGGACCGTATGTGTGGGGGCAGTACGACCTGTTGGTCCTGCCGCCGTCCTTCCCTTACGGTGGCATGGAGAACCCTTGCCTCACTTTTGTAACGCCCACCCTACTGGTAAGTGTAAATATTTCTTCATTTGAAATTAAGGCCTTCTCAAAAATAAACCCAGATATTAAGAGCCTCAGACTCCTAATAATATAAAACAAATCTTTCATCTTGTTCACATAACCCTTGTTTTCAATTTCTTTTCATTTATTTTAATTATTATATGTCATTTTTCAAAAGGAAAGAAAAGACCATTTTGGAAAGAGAATGGTCAACGTGTTTGGGGATATTGGGGGCTGGTAGGGGCAGCGTCCTGGGTAATAATGACCCATTGATGAATTATGATTCCAGACAAAGAAACTACACCATTTACACTGGGCATTTAGGTACTAGTGAAAAAACAGACGCAAAAAAAATGCAAAATGAAAACCTCCGTGTGTCACCTACAGGAAAGGATTGGACCACATATTGCTCTGGTTTGTGTGCCTTTGTAAGCAACTTTAAGTCCTTCCTAAAACCAACTGAGTAATACATTAGCAACTAAATAAATAAAACACAGGAGACATAGGACATGATTAATTTTTCTTAAATATATTGTGAATAATGAGAGAATGAAGTAGAAGGGTAAATAAGAACAGATATACAAGATGGAAGGAGGACATATGTTTCTGGAAGAGGCAAGTATACTGGCCCTCCTGGCATTGGAAAAATTCCCTAGAATTTTGTTCTATTTTTTATTCCTGTATGTTTTGTTTTATTTTCTTAGTACTTTCTCTTTTGAACTCTTGGAGTTCCATAGTAGAAATATAGTGGCTCCCTGAGGCCAAAATACCAGATATTGAGGTAGGCTGTCTTTTAGATATAGTATATAATTTTATTATTGAAATGTTAAGGTAATTTTCTTTTTGTGTTTTAGGCAGGTGATAAGTCACTCTCCAATGTAAGTTAAAGTTTCTTATTCTGGTCTTCCTCTCAAGCAGTATTAAGTCAACTGATTTTAGAATATCCATTATATTTTTATGTTGAAGCTATGATTATAAAAGATAACGGGGTTATTTTTTAATGGAATGATATATCCATTTAATATTATCTAAATTTTTTTGTTTCTAATTATTTTAACTATGCCATACTACTTTTTTCTTTGGCTAAATTATAATTTTTTTTTTTTTTTAAATTTCTACCCCCTGCCTCCATTGTCTGCTCTCTCTGTTTATTTTCTGTGTGTTCTTCTGTGTCTGCTTGTATTCTCATTAGGCGGCTCTGGGAACCGATCCTGGGACCTTCTGGAGTGGGAGAGAGGCAATCATTCACTTGCACCACCTCAGCTCCCTGGCCTGTTGTGTCTTTTATTGTCTCTCCTCTGTGTCTCTTTTTGTCGCATCATCTTGATGCATCAGCTCTCCACGTGGGCCAGCACCCCTGTGCAAGGCAACACTCCTATGCAGGGCAGCACTCCACGTGGCCCAGCTTGCCTTCATGAGAAGGCCCTGGGTATCGAACCCTGGACCTCCTAGATGGTAGATGGGAACCCAATTGCTTGAGCCACACCCACTTCCCTAAATTATAAATTTTTTGCTGAACTGACAATTCCCTAAATATCTCTGCTAATGTTTAAAAAAAAAATGGAAAAGCACAGATTTGAAAGAATTAGGGTACTTAAATAGTGGATTATTTTAGAATAAGGAATATTTTACCACTAATCACTTCTATTATCTCCTTTAGGTTATTGCACATGAAATATCCCATAGTTGGACAGGAAATCTAGTGACCAACAAAACTTGGGACCACTTTTGGTAAGATTTTTAAGAATTTCATATTAGTTCTTATTATTGATTGATTTCTTTCCCGCCCACTCTCTCTCCTAATTGTTTTGTGTTTGTGAGTATATCTTGTTTTTTCTTTTATTGCTTTAGTAGATGGGCATTTTTTTTTTTTAATTCTAGACCCACAGTGGTATATATTGTAGGTATTCAGTTTATGCTTCTTACTTATTTCCCCATACAGTCACATTTTACTCCAGGGCCACACAAAACCAGAGCTATGGCTTCGTTTAAATCCTGCTGTCTTCTGCTGGGCCGGGCTCCCTGTTGTTCTGGCGGGCTGCAGGGAAGCCACATGGGCAGTCTGCTTAGACTGTGGTGCTTGGGCTTTAACAATTTCTTTGATCTGTAGCAAAGCCAAAAAGAAAATGCCTTGTTGACTTAAATGCCTTTTCCTCTCAACTGTGTCAGTGTTCTGATTTCTCCCTCTCCCTGCCCCGCCCCCCCAGGTTAAATGAAGGACATACTGTGTACTTGGAACGCCACATTTGTGGACGATTATTTGGGGAAAAGTTCAGACATTTCCATGCTCTGGGAGGATGGGGAGAGCTACAGAATTCGGTAAATGAGTCATTTTTAAAAGGATTCGTATAAAATTGCCTTGCTGTTCAAATATTTAGTTTATAAAGCATCTATCTGAAGTATCAAGAAAGTTGTGTTTACAGATGTGGAAACTGAAGCAGATGCCGGTGTAAGTATAATACCATACTGATAAACAACATCCATAAATCCTTCTGAAGGCAGTGTTGTTCATGAGCTGGTCTGAATTTGGAGCTATGGGCTCTTTTTATGTCTTTACTGTTAAATCATTGGTTACTCTGTCTGGATTTTATTTGATGTACATTTGTCATTTCTAACTGCTCTTGCCTAAAAGCTGAATTTGTTCACCAGGCACTGTAAACAATTTCTTTGTCTTTTACAAGAACAAAGCCCGTTCTTGGGCAGGAGACATCAGGGAGCACTACAGGTCACCATTCCATTAACAGACCTCCAGGAATTTATGCCAACATGTCCTACTATTTCTAGTTTCTATGTTTGGTCAAATTCTAGACCCCCTGAAAGTTCTGCCACTAAGTGAATACTTCTCTGTCAGCTTGCTTGCATGGTGATTCCTGTCTTCATATACGAACATCCGTCTAATTTTGTGTTTTTCAGATAAAGAATTTTGGGGATACACATCCTTTCACCAAACTTGTGGTTGACCTGACAGGCGTAGACCCTGATGTGGCATATTCTTCAGTCCCCTACGAGAAGGGCTTTGCTTTGCTCTTTTACCTGGAACAGCTTCTTGGAGGACCAGGCAAGTAGTTGGCATATTTTGATTTCTTTTTCTTTCTGAGGGTAATCTGAAGTGTGAGGGAGAGTTTTAAACTCATTTTATACCTCCCATGCATTCTGTATTTGGCTGCTGAAAAAAATCTATTTCTTTTTCTGTCACTTCTCTGCTTAAAACCTTGAATAATACCTGAGTTCTAAAATGTGCTGGTTGGGGCGGCGGACTTGGCCCAGTGGTTAGGGCGTCCGTCTACCACATGGGAGGTCCACGGTTCAAACCCCGGGCCTCCTTGACCCGTGTGGAGCTGGCCCATGAGCAATACTGATGCACGCAAGGAGTGCCGCGCCATGCAGGGGTGTCCCCCGCATAGGGGAACCCCACACGCAAGGAGTGCACCTGGTAAGGAGAGCCGCCCAGTGCAAAAGAAAGTGCAGCCTGCCTAAGAATGGCGCCGCCCACACAAAGAAATGACACAACAAGATGATGCAGCAAAAAGAAACACAGATTCCCATGCCACTGACAACAACAGAAGTGGACAAAAAAGACACAGCAAACAGACACAGAGAACAGACAACCGGGATGGGAGGAAGGGGAGAGAAATAAATGAATAGATTAAAAAAAAAAAAAAAAAGAGCAAATGTCAAAATTAGTAAAGCTCAATTAAGTAGCACATTAGATGCAATTTAAAAATAAAATAAAATGTGCTGGTTGACTTAAAAAACAAACAGTATTTGAAAATCATGCTCATTGAAAAAAATTTGTACAGTACAGAAGGGGTAAGAGTAACTAGAGAGTCCCTCAACCCCCTTCCACTGCCCACAGGTAAACACAGCAGTTTGGTGTGTATGACCCCAGATCTTTTTGTGTTAAGTCAACAAACAAATAAATATAATAGTATTTTAATTTTAAAAAAGGATCATACTGCGTATGTGTTCTGCATTTTATTTTGCTCAATAATATTTCAACATACATCCTTCCGTGTAAGTACTTACCTATCTCAAATTTTTAGTGCAATCATAGTATCTCATTGTGTATGTGTACTGAATTATGTAATCTTCCCCTATTAATGGGTGTTTAGATGTTCTTTGATTTGTGAACGTGCTCCAATCTTATTTTCCTCCTTTCTAATTATGCTAGGGTCAGTACTTTTAGAACTTGTTTTGTGCATTCCTTTTCTGAGTTCCATTCTGTGTCATCACGTTTAATTAGGATTTCTTTCCTCCCTTCCTCCAAATTACATATATTCTTCAAGGCCCAAATTAAGTCCTACCTCCTTTCCTTCTTTTGAACATTCTGTGACTCTTTAGCCCTCCATTGGTTTTTGGTTTCCCTAGTCTTTGACTGTTCTCTCTTCTCCATGGTTAATAGCCCAATGCCAAGTGCAAGAAAAGAAAAGAAAAAAAAAGCTAAAGAATTACCTTTCCATTAATTTCTTTCCTTTTTTTTTTTTTTTTTTCATACTCTTAGAGGTTTTCCTGGGATTTTTAAAGGCTTATGTTGGGAAATTTTCCTACAAGAGCATAACCACTGATGACTGGAAAGATTTCCTGTATTCCCACTTTAAAGAGAAGGTTGGATTTTAAAAGCTTTCTTATATTTCATGTGAAAAGCATCTTTATTTTTTGGCTATTTGTTAGACTGATTTGAATTACTTAATAGTAATATTGGGCTAAAGTTTAAGACTTGATCTTTCGTTGTTTTTTCCTGTTTAAAATGTAATCTCAACAACATGAGCTAATGTGTAGAATTTTCCTATTTCAGAGAGATCTGCAGTACTATGTTTCAGAATTTCATTTTTTATATATACATAATTTTCTTGTTTTTAATGATTTAACAGAACACTGCTGATGAATCTGAAGTTATTTTAGGAAAGAGGCTTAGACTTTTTCTTGACATGGCAAGGCAGGCAGAATGATAGATTTGAGGACTTAAAAACTTGTTTACATTCTTTTTCTCAACAGAAAAGATGGTTTTATAACAAACTGGCTCTTCTTCTTATTGGACGCAGGTTGATATTCTCAATCAAGTTGACTGGAATGCCTGGCTCTATTCTCCTGGCCTGCCCCCAGTAAAGCCCAAGTAAGTACTTACTTGCTAATGCATTCCTTCTTAGTCACCTAATTCCCAGACCTCCTCAAAATATTTGAAGGGATTTTTAGGTCTTTCTTCGGCTGTTACTAGTTAGTGACTAGAGTTCTTAGGTGTTAACCCTGAGGCCAAAAGAATAATTGCCATATTATTATAAATATAAACAGGGAAGCGGACTTGGCCCAGTGGTTAGTGCATCTGTCTACCACATGGGAGGTCCGCAGTCCAAACCCCAGGCCTCCTTGACCTATGTGGAGCTGGCCCATGCACAGTGTTGATGCGCGCAGGGAGCGCCTGTGCCATGCAGGGGTGTCCCCGCGTAGGGGAGCCCCAGTGCAGGGAGTGCGCCCCGTGGGGAGAGCCGCCCAGCACGGAGGAAAGTTCAGCCTGCCCAGGAATGGCGCTGCACACACGGAGAGCTGACACAGCAAGATGACGCAAGAAAAAGAAACACAGATTCCCTTGCCGCTGACAGCCACAGATGCGGACAAAGAAGACGCAGCAAATAGACACAGAGAACAGACAACTGGGGTGGAGGGGGAAGGGGTGAGAAATAAATAAATCTTTAAAAATATATGTAAACTAGTTCAGTTCAAGGCAAATAATCATTGAGTGCCTTCTTTATGCACAAGAATGGTGTGAGATATAGAGAAGAGTAAGATACTGTCCCTTCCTTCAAAGCTTTTGTAATAAGAAAAATAATAATAAAAGCTAACACTTTCTAAGTATTATGTTAATCATTGCAACAGTATTATGAGTGAGTATCTCTACTTCCATAGAAGGAAACGGGGCTTAGCTAGAATTTGAGGTTAGGAGTCTTCTAAGATTCTAATTTCAGTGATCTGACTAGGGCAAAAGACAGTTGCAGAAAGTCAAAGTTGTATCCCCTTTTGGAACTGAGGGAACTCTGAGTGAAAAGTGAGTTCTTAAAAACTGTTTCTTTGATATTGCCATGACTTGAGGATCCTTTTAGCCTTGGTTCACTCTAGATTGCTCCTGAGCAATATCAAATTGCTGGAGGAACTCTGGAAAAATGTATATGCCCAGGTTTCCTCTAAAGAGAGAGTGTCTTGGAAAATCCCAAACCACAGAAAATACTTGGATCCTTTGCCACACAAATATTGGCCTCCAGGTCCCTCTGATTTTTATAGTGCTCTTATCTTTTGTACCTATTTAAATATCCCTTGAGTTCATCCACTTCTGTCTACACCATCACCACTCTAGTTTATGCTAGCTCATGGCTTTTCCTTGGCAGGCTGCCCTGGCCTTCTACCTTTGTGCACTTATCCTTTTGTTCTGGCCTCCCTCCAGGCCATCCTCCACTTAAAGCTAGAATAAGACACCAGACACACAAAGGCATCGTGTCATCACCATGCTTAAAAACCTTCCCTGCCATTCCATTGGTCTTCGGCTACAACCTTTCGCTGGGGACTGCAAGGCCCATGGCAAATAAGCTCTCTTCACTTCAGTCTGACTGGCAGTTTCAGGGAGTTTTTTTGCTCTCCATACTTCCTCTGAAGGTGCTGTTCCTTCCACCTTGAAAATTCTTTACTTAGTTAATCCCATCTCACCTCAGGAAGCCCTTCTTGACCTCTCTGACCCGGTCAAACCTGCCGCCATTATAGGGCTGCTTGGTGCTGTGTAGCGTCACCTTTTTATAGCCTTTGCCACAGTGGAAATTTTACATTTATTTGCGTGATTATTAAAATCTTTCTCCTTTGCTACACTATAAGCACCATGGCTTCACATATGGTTTTGCTCACTACTTTAAGCATGGCTTCACATATGGTTTTGCTCACTACTTTTCCCAGAACTTGCTTAAAGAAGAGTTGCTTCTCCTCCCTAGACTAACCCTTACTTAGCTGCTTTGGAAGTTTCAGGATATCAAGAAACAGAGACCAACTGAAAGTTTTCACGCAGTCCTATTATTATTATTTATGAAATCAATGCTAAATAATGTTCTAGTTGAAGGTGGCAGGAAATTGATTGCCTGAGCAGCCCAAGACTTTTGATCCCACTTGGTTTTGAGGGCAAACACAAAAGGTTTTACCTACAATCCACAGCCTGAATTCATGAAGATCAGCTGGGGCAGCTTCAAATGAGGGAGCTGCCTGAACCCTTCACTTATCTCCCTCTGAGGAAGGTACCGCAGTAACTTCTAGTCAAGCTTTCATTTTGGCACCGAGGGGTAGGTACACCCCACTGTTCTCCAGTAGAAACATTTAATGGCATGTTAGCATGAGTTATGGGCAGAAAGGGAGGGGTTATAAGAATCTTGAACATGCTTCCTGTTCTCTTCCATTGTTGCAAAGTGCATGATTTATTGTAAGTGTAGAACACACAAATCTTGTTATAACTTGCTGTGCTTAATTATCACAGTTTCATAATTTCACTTTCTTTTGAAAAGAAAGGAACGGAATCATCACATGATTTCTGAATTTCCCAAGGGTCCCTGGTGACGCTGTTGTACTCCTAGCATCTAGAACAGTGCCTGCCACATAGCAGATGCTCACAGTCTTATTAGAAGACTAAGTGGTTGGATGGTTGGAATAAGAGGGTATAAAATCCATGAGCAACGACTTTGTATTGTTCTTCACTATTGCCCTAACTGCCTAGAACTGCTCCTGCCATATAGTAAATACGAAATATGCTAATTCTTTCCCAGCTACTTGAGCATGTGACAACCATTTGAGATGTTTTGGCCTTCTCTCAGAAGGGTTGCCCATTAATTTGATATCCATGTACATTTCCTAGTTCTTCGTTATGCCAGTAATATGAAGTCAGGTAGAAGATTTCCTATCTCTATCACTTTAGAGTTCTTTGCCATTATTTAAAAGGAAGTTTGAAATTTAAGTATGTTCTGTAGCTTTCAAATTTCACTTATGCAAAAGCATGTACATTTTTAGAAGACTTAATCTTGGATATTTTTTCATCTTTGCAGTTATGATATGACTCTGACAAATGCCTGTATTGCCTTAAGTCAAAGATGGATTACTGTGAGTAGTAATGTGTAATTTTTAACTCCTTTTTGAATTGTACAATTATGTCTCTATTCATGAAGTTGAAGGGTCAGCAGATGTATTTGGAAAGTCGTTTGTCCAAAGTGATATCATACTAGCCCCTAATGTGTAAAGTTTCATGGGGAAAAGAAAAATAGATGTTGATGGCATTAGTTCTGATTTTTCTTTGAAATTCTTTAAAAAATTATGCAAAAATATTTGCTTCTTACTTTTCTTCTTTTCCTCATAAATCATTTTATAAAATACTATTTCATAGGTAGCAACTCTACCTACCAGATAATTCTGAAGTGATCTTAGGTGACTTCTAATGCCAACTGTTAATATGGGAAGAATTCGGGCACTTTTTTTTTTAGGAGGTACTGGGGATCAAACCCAGAACCTTGTACCTGGGAAGCAGGCACTCAGCCACTGAGCTACAGCTGCTCCCCAAGTAGAGGTGATTTTTTTCATTTGTTTACTTGTTTGTTTGTTTTGTTTTTAGCAGGTACCAGGGATCAAACCCAGGACCTCGTACATGGGAAGCAGGCGCTTACCCACTTGAGCTATAGCCATTCCCCATGGCACTTTTGCTCTGTCAATAGATTTATTTACTGCTTTGAAATTTCCTAAATAGCGGAGCTTCTTTATGTATATACTGAAACATAACCCTTTAGAGAAATCAGAC
Organism: Dasypus novemcinctus; assembly: GCF_030445035.2. NCBI lineage: Eukaryota > Metazoa > Chordata > Mammalia > Cingulata > Dasypodidae > Dasypus > Dasypus novemcinctus. Next base: position 80,112,744 of record NC_080684.1, on the reverse strand, counting down.
TGAGTATGTATCCTGGATCATTCTTCAGTGGAAAATAACAAAATTTAGGAATAATTGTATTATCCATAGCAAATTTAAGTGTTGCCTTTTGAAACTTGTCTCTAAAAGTTTATGAAATAATGCTTCTTAGCATCCTCTTACATACAAAATTCTATGCCTTGGACTATGAAATGTACAAGGATGGACTTGCCTTTGAAGTGCCTATAGTTTAATAAGAGAAATCAGAAATATATATAAATAATTATAATGCTAAGTAGTAAGTGATGAGCAACATGAGGAAGATACAGGTGAAGTAATAAGAGGCCAGCAGAATTAGCCATTATTTTGAACCAGGGGTGGGTGGGGGAATTGGAATTGGCTGCAATATAAAGGAAGGCTTCTTGTAAGAGAGTTAATTTCAACTAGGTTTGAATATGGTTTGCAATCTGGAGGATATGGTATCTCACTTTGACTTACATTTTTATTTCTCTGATTACTAATATGGTTGAACATCTTTTCACATGTTTACAGGCCATTTAGGTTTCCTTTTCTATGAATTGCCTATTCATAATCTGTGCTCATTTTTCTTTTGGTTTATTTTTTTCTTATTGATTCTTAAGAGTTCTTTATATATTCTAGTGCTAATTTTTTGTCAGGATAGGCTAGGTTTTGCTGTGCTATTTAAATTACCTCAAAATAGGATTTGTTGTCCATGCCATGCCACTTCAATCTTCTTTGGCTCTGCTCCATCTCCTCATTACAGAACCTTGGCTGATGGAGAAGATTCTCTCTGGGACATTGTCTCCTGGCAGAGCAGAAGAAAGCAGAGCATTCTAAACTCTGACTCTTAAAATTTCTGCTCAGAAGTGGCACTTATCACTTCCACTCAGTTTCTTAGCTGTAGCAAGCCTCATTCCATGCCTGACTTCTGAAAGGCAGGATCCAGATTCCTCTTTAGAAAGGTGAATGTGAGTGAACTAGTAAGCAGTGCCTTGCCTTTTTGCTTTCTTAAACGTTATCTTTTGAAGAAAACAGTTACGATCTTAATGTATTTGAGTTACCGTCTTTTCCATTATGATTTATATTCTCTGTGTCTTATGAAATTCTTCCCTGCCTCAAAGCAAACAAACAAAAAATTTCATATTCATTATGCAAAAGTTGCATAGTTTTCCATTTCACCTTTCAGTCTTATCCACTTGAAATGTATGTTTGTGTGTGGTGAGAAGTAGGGTTCCTGTTTCACTTTTTACATGTGGATGACCACTGGAGGTAATCCTGGCACAAATCATTAAATGGTCTTTCTTTTCCCCACAACTCCACTGTCAGCTCTGCTATAAATCAAGCGATCATGCACATGTGCAAGTGATTGTATTTCTGGGCTCTCTATTCTGTTCCATTTTTCCATTTGATATTTGATATCACATAGTTAACTTTTTTCTTCAGGCTGCTTTTAAGATTTTTCTCTGTACCACAGGTTTTCAGGATTTCTTTTGGGTGTGCTTTATTGTGATTTTAAAGTTCTTATTTTGGCAAGTTCTGTTTAGTATTCCTTAATCACAGACTCACATATTTTTGGCAGAGTCCTAATTTAACAAGTATAGACCCACCTTTCTATTTCTTAGATAACTATCAATATTAAGTGGGAAAATGAGTGGGAATGGAGGAAAACATCAATGTGTGGCCTTATCAGTTCGTTAGTATGAATTAAAAAGAATCTAAAGCATATTTAAAAATAATAATAATTAAAAAGAATATGCAATTACTTTACCAAATTTTGATTCTTTACCTCCTCCTCTTTTTAATTGGCCTATAAATAGTTGACATGTTTTTTATAATGTTTCTTTACTTTGGAAATCTATATACCTTGAATGGTACAAAGGGTGACAAAAGTGTCCTTTTGTCTTGCTATTAATGGTCTAACTCTTCTTTTACTATTCATAGTCTAACTCTTCTTAGTAATACAGATTTTAGAAGTCCTATCAGCTTTTTATATTACAGTGATTCATCTCAGGATTATTTAAGAAGCTGAGGACTAAATTTATTTTTTCCAATCTTGCACGTGCAGCCATGCATTTCTATATTTTTGTTAATTTTTATGTATTACTTTTATATCTGATAAGCCAGGAAATGTTACTAAATTGTACAAGAATGGAAATAACCAAGGATCCTTTATTTTAGGCCAAAGAAGATGATTTAAACTCATTCAGCTCAGCAGACCTAAAAGATCTCTCTTCTCATCAGTTGAACGAATTTCTAGCACAGATGCTCCAGAGAGTAAGTACTAACTCAAAATAGCAGAAATTGAAAAGGGCATAAAGCCATAGCATTTACATTGAACTTGACTGGAACAAAATTATAATGTGAAAACTAAAGAAGAAAGATAATTTATAAAATTCATCTATTAATTTAAAAAACATTTGCCGAATGCCTGCTCTGCTTAATATTGTGCTGAAATAAAGATACATAAAAGGAATAGTTCTTGTCATCAGGATTCTTATAATCTAAGTAGGAAAGGAGAGATGCAAAATTTAGTAATAAAATGAGGTATGTTTTAGGTATTGTTTGAGAAAAAGAGTTAATTAGAGAAGATAATCAACTGGCATAATCAAGGAAGGATTTTTGGGAGAATGGGGCTATAATTTGAGTGGAGCATTGTTAGGGTGAGGAAATTCAAGCTGTAAGGAGCAGCACATGAAGGAGTTTGCCCAGTGTTACAGAATTACGTAGTCAAGCAAGGGAAAGAAGTTAGTGGAAGATAACACTAGAGAGTTAATGGGAAAGAATCCTAGTACATTTTAAGATTCCAAACCCAGGTAATTGAAAGACTATGCAGAGCTGCAAGGAAATGCTGCATTTTGAGAGGCAGATGATGACTGCATCTTTAAGTATTAGCTTAAAGGGAACCCTTTAGTATCAGGACCTTGAAAGAGATGGAAAAGAATTGGAAAAGAATTTCCTATGGAATTGATACAAAATGAGGATAAGGATTTTAAGGCAACAGGACCCAGTCAAAGTAAGAGAATCAATTTTTAGTGAAGGAGGGCATCCTAGTTTCACAGATTTTGGCAGTACTCGTGTTAGATCCCACTTCAGTGAGGCTCAGAGACAGACCAAAGTTCAGGCAGAGACGTTTGTTTATCAGGTCACCTGCACGGCGGGGGCCTGAAGAGAGCCTCCAGCCCTCTGACTGAGCTGGGGGATACCTTTTGAACTGGCGGAGTTGGGGGGTTAGAGAGGGGTGCGAAGATATGGGATGGAAAAGGACCGTGCTTGCCGTCCTCAGCATAGGGTGTGACTTTCTGAGAACTGCCTTTCGTGCGGGGACAGAGTGTTCTGTGGCTCCGCGGGGGTGTGAGAAGAGCAGGAGTGGGAAGGGAGTGTTCTGCATTTGGGCACGTGGATTGAGCTCAGGGTCAGGACGTTACAATCTTAAAACTGGGCTGTGGCCTAGGAGCAGGAAAGGAGAAAACACGATGGGGATGACTCAGGAGTGGGCACAGCAGAAATTGGGGAATGAAGGGAGCCTGTGGGGTACCCTCAGCTGGTTGACCTACCAGGGTGTCCTTGGAGTTGAATGATCCATAAGGGGGCTAATATGCTAAAACATGCGGGAAGGGTCAAGCAGTTAATGAGCACACAGATGGTTGGTGCGCATGGGGGAGAGCGTAGTCAGGGAAAGGGGCTGGGGCTGGGGCGCAGAGTTATCCTCTTCTCGTGGCCCCCCCTCTCAGCACCCCTAGGCACCTCTGACTCATCCAAACGGAACTCATCTTCTTTCTTTTCTTCCCTCTCTCAAACTTGTCCTCCCTTTTAGCAAGTGCTAAGATGGGGATAGGAGTTTTCTTAACTCCCTGAAATTGTATAGATAGAAGTTTGTGTCTATGTGGCAAATGTATTTTTTTCCTAACAGAAAGTGTCTCTGTTATTCATCAGATTCTCAAGGTCTGTGGTATAAGAACTGCTATTTTGTAGGATGTAATTTAAAAGGGATTTCAGGGAATATGTACAAAGATAAAGGGGAGAATCAATGAGGGAAAAAAAATATGGAACTGTAATTTAATCTGGAGAATGGAAATAAATTTAAGTCATGTAAGGTAAAAGGAAAAATCCTCTGGAAAGGGTCTGAAAGTTAATACCAAAAAGTTTGAGGACGGTAGTAAACATAGTGTACTCCTTTAATTCTCTTAAGTAACTCATGAATTAAAGTCTCCCTTTGCTCCCAAGTAGAACACCATTATCCAGAATAAGTTGGCACAAAATTTACTTTAGAGTGTATTTGTTTCTTTTATTTTTATATAACTTATTTCCATATATAAAATATATAACCTTTTAATCTGGCTAAGAATTTCTCTCCTCCTTTCTTCCAAGGAATCCTGTTGAAATGATAAGTTATATATTTCTTTATTTTGCTCTTAGGCACCTCTTCCATTGGGACACATAAAGCGAATGCAAGAGGTGTACAACTTCAATGCCATTTACAATTCTGAAATACGATTCAGGTACATCATTTTAACTTGTCTCTGTGGAAGAAAGTAGAAAACGAATTTAAAAGGTGAAGAAAGGGAAAGCAGAGTGTGAGACATATTTCAGTCTTAAGAAATCTTTGTCAAATTTACTGTGTCTATGTAAGTAATTCTGATGGTATTTAAGGAATATTTGTAAAATCTGTAAGGGTAAGGGCATACTCTTAATCTTTTTGTTAGAATTTGTTCTAAACTTCTCTTGCCTTAAAAAAATTAGGATTAATAATTTGGTGGTAAACAGGCTTCCATAATTACCCAAATCAACTCTGACTTGGGAATAGTTCGAAATCTTCAGTTCTGTTTTGTGTTAATCTTTTGTAATTCAAATTTGCGGTGGGGGACTTAAAGTTTAATTCCTCTAGAAATTGCATTTATAAGGTACATAAGCACTGACCTAATCCAAACCTTTTTAAAATTTATGATCTTTTTTAAGAACAAACTCTTTTTCCTTCTCTTCTCCAATTATAAAATTGTAGCTATATATATAAGGAATTGAGATTCTCAGAATAAAGATATAACATAAAGTGATGTAAAATGTAGCTATTGTGGGATTGGTCATCATTACACAAATAATTTCAGATATTTAAGTCATACCCTCCCCTTCCTCCTTACTTCCTACCCTATCCCCCCTAAAAATCTTCCTTTCAGGTGGTTACGGCTCTGCATTCAATCGAAGTGGGAGGAAGCAATTCCATTGGCTCTAAAAATGGCTACTGAACAAGGAAGAATGAAGTTTACACGACCCTTATTCAAGTAAGAGCCAAGTCAAAGTCTGTGCTATGAATGCATAATAAGAGTTGAGGAAAAAGAATCTTAATCAGATTTTTTGTTGATAAGCTACTTTGTAAAATGCAAGCTATATAATAAATATTTTTAAAATTTTAAGAGTTTATAGATATATTTGTGAAACAGGAATTAACACTTCTAAATCTTAAATTTGAGATATTTTTTTAGAAATATATAGAAAGTGAATAAAGAATGATATTAGGGGGAAACGGACTTTGGCCCAGTGGTTGGGGCGTCCGTCTACCATATGGGAGGTCCGCGGTTCAAACCCCGGGCCTCCTTGACCCGTGTGGAGCTGGCCATGCGCAGTGCTGATGCGCGCAGGGAGTGCCGTGCCACGCAGGGGTGTCCCCCGCGTGGGGGAGCCCCATGCGCAAGGAGTGCGCCCGTGGGGAGGGCCGCCCAGCGTGAAAGGAAAGAGCAGCCTGCCCAGGAATGGAGCCGCCCACACTTCCCGTGCTGCTGACGACAACAGAAGCGGACAAAGAAACAAAAAAAAAAGCAGACAAAGAAACAAGACGCAGCAAATAGACACCAAGAACAGACAACCAGGGGAGGGGGGGGGAATTAAATAAATAAATAAATCTTTAAAAAAAAAAAAAAAAAGAATGATATTAGGGACCCAATCTTCTGGAATTCCTAAATGAATTCCAAAGATTACTTAGGAATAGGAATAAGAACAGTCTGCCCAATGGATCTGAAAGTCTGTCTGAAATAGCACTGTCCAACAGAACTTCCTGTGATGGTGGAAATGTTGTGTACCTGCATTGTCCAGGAGGGCTACCGCTAACCACATGTAGCAACCAATCATTGAAATGTGACTAGTATGAAAAAAAAAATTTCTAATTTCGCTTGTTACCTAATTTAAGTTGTCACGGGTGGCTAGTGATTACCATACTGGACAGCACAGAATGGAAAGTACTTTATTTTTAATCTCACACTGTGGATTTGTGGTGTTATTTTCTTTACCTTTAATCCCCCATACCCTCTGGAAATACAGATGGGGTTTGTTGAATTTGTGCCTAATGTGTGGTAATGAACTCTGAATGAACTGTCCATCCTCCCAGTTAAGGCCATCCCTCTTCTGCATTAGGTTTCTTTCCATTTGGCCCGCTTCTTGATACCTTGCTCCAGCAAGCTTGCCCTTCCCTCTTACTCTTGAAGCAGTATTTTTTCTTTCTCCACTGGATTATTCCATTGGGATATCAATCACTCAGTCACTTTACACATGACACATCTTGACCATTTCCCTCCCCAGTTACTGTGTTAATTTTCTCCTTCCTTTTATGACACCACTCCTAAAAAGTATCATTTCTTTTCATTAACTTCGATCCCTCTCCTCCCATTCTGTATTGAATACATTCCAATTAAGTCTTAGTCCCCACTACTCTATCAAAAACTACCTCGTCAAATCCCCAGTGACCTTTCAGTTGCAGAATACAATTTACAATTCTTCATCATCTTCCTACTTGAAACCCTCTTTGAAACACTCCTTTCCTCTGGCTTACTCCTATAAGCCTGGTTTCCTCCTGCCTGGTAGACGCTCCTTCTCAGTCTCCAAGACCCAGGACTCAGTCCTTGAAGCTCTTTCTTTTACTCTTTATACCTACTCCCTTGATTTGATTGCACTTCAGCACTTTAAATGCCATCTGTTTGCTGAGGGCTCCCGAATTGTCTTTCCCAGCTGGAACTCTCCCCTGAACTTCAGACCAAAAGACATCATTGATGCATTCAAAGAGATGAGAGAAAATAAGAAGACGTAGCAGAAAATGGAGCTGAGGTGGCACAAGAGAGTAATTGCCTCACTCCCACTCCGGAAGGTCCCAGGATCAGTTCCCAGAGCTGCCTAATGAGAATACAGGCAGACACAGAAGAATACACCGCAAATGGACACAGAGAGTAGACACCAGGGGAAATGGGGGATGGGGAGGTCACAGGGAGAGAAATAAATAAAATAAATATTTAAAAAATAATAATAAAGTACTTTAAGAAAAAGAAAAGTGGAGGACAGATAAGTAAGATTGACACAAGGTTAGTAACTGTTGAAGCTAGGTGAGAATCCACAGAGGTTCATTATAAATGATATTCTTTCCACCTTTGTGTTTGTTTGAAAATTTCCTTGACAAGTTTTTATTGAATTGGAAGACATATATCTGTATATATATCTAGAATCTGATCATTTCTCACCACCTCTACCCTGATCCAAATCAGCATCATTTCTTGCCTGAATTATTGCAGTAGCTTCCAGCTTGTTTCCCTACCCTTGCCTGCTTCAGTCTGTTCTCCTCACAGCAGTTAAAGTAATCCTGTTAGTCATGCCACTCCTCTATTCAGAATCCTCCCATAGCTCCCATGTCCTCTAGGACCCTGCTGTGGGACGATGGCCATCTGATGTTTGGACCCCTGCTTTAAGGATGGTTAAATAATTTGACTGTTACCCATGCCCACACTCATTAACCTAAGCTGGGGTGTTGACTTACATTCTCCTTTCTTTTCTTTTCTTTACAGGGATCTTGCTGCATTTGACAAATCTCGTGATCAAGCTATCCGTACCTACCAACAGCACAAAGCATGCATGCATCCCGTGACCGCAATGCTGGTGGGGAAAGATTTACAGGTGGATTAGGGGAGGAGTGGGTGTAGCTCAGTGGTTGAGCATCTGCTTCGCATGCACGAGGTCCCAGATTCAATCTCTGGTACCTCCTGAAGAGGAAAAAAAAAAGTGGATTAAGGACCTGCTGACTGCTGATTTTGGAAATTTCTCTTTTTAAAAGTGAATTCATAAAAAAATATGAAACTTTGTCTCACATTGTAATTAAAAATGTCTTTTTAGTTTGGGCTTTTTATTGTATCAGTGGTTTTGCTAAAATAAAGCTGAGCTACATTTTTTTACATGGTACATTCTTCGTAAGATGAATTTTAGCAAAGTATAATTGTTTGTTTCACAGATTTAAATTGTTAGCTTCATGTTCGTTTTTTCCCCAGTATGATCACAAAATGTCAGCACATTACTGACCTGAGGTTTTATTTAAGCTCTTTAATTTGAATGTTCTGCAAACCAAAAATTCAATATGATAAGGGTTTTGCTTTTTAAAAGGACTTTAAACATGAGCACTTGGTTGGATTTGTTTCCCATCCGCCTAGTGGACATAGGATCAGCACCCTCACTGAAATGCATAAACTAATGGGGGCACTCAGCTCCCAGTTCCTGGATCCATCCTACTAACCACTGGGTGCATGCTGGTCTCCTGTCCACTGGAGTCAGCCGTCCACCCTGAGCTCCAGTTCTCCCCACCAATCCCTCTGGCGCCCTGCTGATGGTCTGTTCCACCTGCCTGGTCTTCTCTGCCCAGCAGACATCACCCACCTACAACGTACAGGGTATAGAAGGACACATACTGGAAACAATACGATTCGAGCCAAATGAATGGAGAGAGTAATGGTTGGGCTAGAAATGCTCAATGATTGTATTAGAGGGGTTTCCAAAGGTTAATTTCTAGTACCCACTTAGTATCTCAGAACTTTTTTAAAAATAGAACCCCTTAGCCAAAAGAAATGCCCAACTGTTCCATTTATTAAATAGTTAAGTTCATCCTTTCATGTGGTGTCAATTCTGGTTTCCCTCAGCATTGTGAAAAATCCTACAGCACCCGTCAGTGCAGTGTAGTGCCCCCAGCACCTCGGCACAAGTGCAGGACTCGCAGCTGTATTAGTTGGGAATGACTGGAGGTCAGAAAGGGAAGAGAAGGCTTATTTTTAAGATACACGTTAGCAGAACCCGTGGGCAGGTAAGGGGGCTGACCTGGGACGCAGAGTTCTCAGTACTCCCATCTTGCTCTTCTTGTCTGAAGTGTGTGGTCTGGCCACCCTCCTGCTTTGCTGTTGGAATAGTTCTTATATATGGAGAGACTCTCCCAGGGGAGAGCCTCTGGCCCAGCTTGAATCTACCCTTGGCCAAATAAACTCTGTCCAAGAGAAATGGAGTCTTAAGTATGGATTGGGGGAGGGGGGTTGCCATCATCCCATACCCCCCAAAATGCTAATACAGTGACTAAAATCTTAAAGAGAAGCAAACACTTAAAAGGTGGGGCAGATATCAAAGGTACAGGGTCTACTCCTGTAATCCGGAGGCTTCTCTCTCCCTCTCCTTTTGGACATTTGTCTACACAATGGTGTGAGTCTGTTCCTCAAGGTTCTGCCCTCACCCATCTTCCATGCCAGGAACACCAGGGGAGACAGTTGGGCTCAAATCCACGGTATCTAATCATGTCCTAAAAGATTAACCTTAGCAACTCCGTGTACCCAAATAAAGCTTTTAAGGTTTCTCCTGCCCTATAAGCCTACCATACTGTAAGCTTGTGTCATTTTTCAGTTATCACTGACCAGTCATACTGAAAGTGAATTGGGACAGGGGATGCGTGAAGCGTGGGGTGGTAGGTGCTGTATAGATGCCAGGGGGCACTAACAACAAATTTATCCTACTTACAGACTTACTTAGGGCTGATCCAAGGGAGTTTATATTTACTCAGTTCAACTAATAATATGTTGAGTATCTTTGTGCCAGGCTACAGGGATGCACAGTTTCTGGATGAACAAAGTAGTTTCAGTATAATGCTAAAGTAGAAGCATGCCAAAGCAGCCTGGGGAAGGGCCGCTTGACCCAAGCCAAGGTTTTAGGAAATGCTTCCTGGAGAAGAGAAGGCCAGCTGAATCACAGGGAATAAGAAGTATCTAGCCAAGCAAAGAAAGTTGGGACATGTGGTCCAGGTGGGGAAAGAATAACAGAAGCCAAGGGCTAGACTTGTGGATTATTTGGGTCATGAGTTTGGACAGTAGAGATGGCTCACGCCACAGTGTCTAGGGCCAGAGTCTGGACTCCTCAAACAGCTGAGGGGTGACTTCAATCGCTGGAAGCTGGACTCATCTAGAGCCTTCACTCATTTTTTTAAAACCCACGCCCCCTCCCCACCCCTGGCTCCCTCGTTTGTCTGCTTGTTGTCTGCTCATCCTCTTTAGGAGACACTGGGATCCAAAACCAGGACCTCCTATGTGGGAGGCGGGCGCCCAATTGCTTGAGCCACATCCATTTCCCCTGGAGCCTTCACTCGTTTATTTGATGTCTGGATTGGGAGGACTCAAGCTGGGTTCAGCTAAGAGTGTCAACTGGAACACCCAATGGATTGGGTTTTCTCACAGCAGGAAAGTACTTGGAAGTCTGTATCTGTCTCCAGAGGTTAAGCCCCAAGAAGGCAGAGAATATATCTGATTTCAACCTCAACACCTAGCATAATGGTTGGAGCATGACAGCTGTTCACAAAATATTTGCTGAATGAATGAAAGAGTGCAGAAAGGAAGTGGTTCACATCTAAGGGCCTCCATTTTATCGGAGATGTAGGAAGTACTCACAGAGGTGGATGTTGAGGAGGACTTGGAAAGAGGTAAAGGTTTTGGAAACTCACTGAGGGGATGGACAAGTGAAAGGGTAGGTCCATGTTCTATGCAGTCACAGGAATTAATGTAGCAGAATCTTCGCTGGGTGAACTGAGATGGCAGTTGGGTGCACCTGTGATGACCCAGGAATCGGGTGTTACTCAGAGTATAGGCATAGGTTTAAAGTTGTAAAGGGATTTATTGGAAACTGAGGCAAAGTGATCTTGCAAGGAGGGATTTGCTGTTTCTGTGGCTACAGCTTGCAACCTAAGGAATGCGGTAATTAAGAGTTCCCGGCAAACAGGACCAAGCTGTGAAAGGCTGAAAGAAAAGATGAGCAGATAACATTTGTGTAGTAAATAGAACACTTAAACTTTGTACCTTGAGATAAGATTTCTTGAATTCCTTAGACTATGAGTAATGTTGGTCCACATCTCCAACATCGGGCACCCAACATGGGGCCAGAAGAAGTCAGTGAGTCTTCCGAATCAGTATCGGGAACCGTGGAAAAGGAAAAGACCTCATCGAGGGTCGTGTGTGATGTCCAAAGCACTGTGACTCGAGTCTCCTTTTAGGTAAGTAACATTTTCGGCGAAGTCATCAGGGTAATGAGTAATCGAACTGGACGTGTGGAAGAACATTCGCAAGTGTTAAGAACCTTGTTGAAAGCTAGGGGGGTGCCTGTAAAAAGTTGTGAGTTAATAGAATTGTTTGCTTTAATACAAAAGCATTGTAGTTGGTTTCAGCCTCAGGGACGTAATGTCTTAAATTCAAAACAGTGGAAACATATAAAGAAATCTTTATGAAGAGCATATCAGAAAGGGGAATCCATTCCTTTATCTGTGTGAGCCTTGTGCCAGCAAATTGCTGCCACCTTAGATCCTTTACAATCAGAGGAAGATGAAGAAGAAATTATTATATTTTCAAAACCCATAGACAGAAAATGGAGGGCCATTTGAAAGAACTAAATTGTGAGCCAAAAGGTGGAGAAGAATCTCCTGGCTTTATGCCTAATCCTAGTACTAATCCTTTTATAGATAAAAAGACAACTGTCTGCTCTAATGAAATATCCAATCTCTATATATCTCATCCAGACACTTATCCTAGCTTATATCCAGCTCAACCTACTGCACCTGTTAAGCCACCGCTTATGGCTGCCCCAACCTCAGCAGATATGGCAGACGCTTTACCCTATGTTAAAAATATAGTTGTTTCCAACCCTACTCCTCAAACACCCTTAATGCGCTGTTTATTGCAAGGATCTCGACAAGGGGATAAGGAGGCCAGGCAATTCTTATCAGCTTTTCTGGTTGTATCACGACCAATCCCATCAAATGCTAATAATCCTCAGGGAGGTGCTGAATTCCATCATGAATCAATACCTTTTAAATTACTGAAAGATTTAAAACAGACTTGCGTGCAATATGGGGTTAATTCTCCATATACGTTCAGCTTAGTTCAGGGCATGGCTCAGGTAGATAGATTGATTCCTTGGGACTGGGAAATGTTAGCCCGTACTATTCTTAGCCCTGCTGAATTTCTGCAATTTAAAACTTGGTGGACCGATGAGGCTAATATGGCTGCCCGGCAAAATGCTAATCAAGACCCTCCGGTGCTTATATCGGCAGAGCAACTATTGGGAATAGGAGCTTGGGCAGGAGTTGGCAGACAAATGCAGTTTGATGATGTAGCAATAATTCAAGTTAGAATGTCCTGCTTAGCAACTTGGAGAAAAAATTCAGCCCCTGGGAAACCTGTACAATCCTTTGCTAAAGTTATGCAAAGAGTAAATGAGCCATGTGTAGAGTTCGTAGCTAGGCTATTGGATATTATTCAAAAAACTACAGAAATCCTGGATGCTAGAGACTTGATTTTATTAACTCTTGCATTCGATCAGGCAAATAGTGAATGCAAAGAAGCTATTAGACCCGTTAAGGCAGCAGGAGGGTCAATACAGGACTATATTAAAGCTTGCCGGGACATAGGTTCCACCACCCACCAGATGGCAATATTAGCTGTGGCAGTAAGGGGTAATCAAAAACCCCAGGCTCAAAGAGGAAGTTGTTTTAACCGTGGGAAATCTGGTCATTTTCAAAAGGATTGCAGAGCAAATTTTGCTCAGCTACAAAATAATGGGGGAGGAAAGACCCCCTCTAAACTGTGCCCTATATGTCAAAAGGGCTTTCTTTGGGCTAATGAATGTAAATCTAGATTTCATAAAAACAGCTCTTCCATTTCACCGTCGGGAAACTGCTTTGTGGGCCTAGCTCAAGGCCCTCAGACAAACAATATGAGCCTACAGGAAAGATACCCAGTCAGCAATGGCCAGCAGCATGCATCCCAGTTTCTGAATTAAGGGCAGCTACTCGAGGGAGCGCTGCTGTTGATCAACCTTCTACAGAAACTAAACTTATTACTCCTGCTATAGGTATGCGAACTATACTTATGGGCGTCAAAGGCCCATTACCTCCTGAAACTGTTGGCTTAATTATAGGTAAGAGTAGTTTAACTATGAAGGACTGCTAGTACAAACTGACATTATAGATAGTGATTATAAGGGAGAAATTAAGGTTATGGTGCAAGCTGATAGTCAAGTACAAGTTACTTTGGGGCAACGTATAGCTCAATTATTACTCCTGCCCTATCACAAACCTTGCACTCTTCCTTTTGATAGAAATGGGGGATTTGGGTCTATGGGGAATGAAATTTATTGGCAAACTTTTGCAGGCAATGATCGGCCTGAAGTTACTATTACTATTAATGGAAAAGTGTTTTGGGGATTAACAGACACAGGAGCTGATGTGTCCATCATTGCTAAATGATATTGGCTTCAATCATGGACATTACAAAAAGTCCCAACAGTCTTTACTGGCATTGGCACTATGATAGATATTTATCAAAGTACCTCTGCTTTTGATGTATTAGGACCTGATGGGCAAAAATCTAAGCTACAACCTTATGTGGCTGATGTTGATTTACTTAGTCAGTGGGGAGCTTTTGTTCACATTCCTACATTATCTGAGCAGGCAAAAGCTTTATTTATGGATATGCAGTATAACCCTAATATATGTCAAAAGAAGATTGTAGAGGACTTGGTTCTGTTACACTGAGACAGGATTCAGAGATTCAAAATTTAACATAGGGGCCATTGCAATAAAGGGCATTACTATTCCCATAACCTGGCTTACAGAAGCACCAGTGTAGGTTGATCAATGGCCCCTGCCTGTGGAAAAACTCAATGCCCTTCATAGTTTAGGAAAAGAACAATTTTCTCAGAAACTTATTGAGCCCTCAAATAGCCTTGGAATTATCCAGTGTTTGTAATAGAAAAGAAATCTGGAAAATGGCGAATGCTAACTGATCTAAGAGGTTTTAATAAGGTTATGAGCCCTATGGGGGCACTGCAACCAGTGGTTCCACAGCCCTCTATGATTCCTAAGAATTGGTCTTTGATTATTATAGATTTGAAAGGTTGTTTCTTGGGCATATATTCCTAACCCACCTCTAGTACATACTCTAACATGGAAAGACGCATCATTTCCTTATTTTTTAATAAAACACATGTGTTTCCTGGGCCTATAGATGATAGGCTACTCTTAAAACCTGATGAAGGGAAGAAAATATATAATCTTACCCTTCCTTGTAATCATAGACCATTATGTATTGGAAAAAGTCCCCCTTGCATGCAAACAAAAAATCAGACTATGGTTATCATGAAGTAATGGTACCAAATTATTAATAACTTTGTTTCCCTCATATAACTCTTTTGTAACTAAAAAGTGAAATTATAATTGTACACCCCAAAAACCTGAAAAGAAAGAGGGATAGCAAGAATGCCTTATAAGAGGAAGATCTGTCATTTTTAATGATTCCTATGGAATAGTGTGGGAAAGTGCTCCTATGGAGACCCCCAAAGAATATAACAGCAGATTTATATGGTATGGACTTAGCAACAAGGGTCAGTGAGTTAGTAATATGCAATATCCTTTTTCAGAATCTCTATTCTTAGGTGAACAAGTGGTATACACTAACAATTTTACTATTTGGAAATGTAAAGGAAAATGGTTACCAACCCCTTGGATTAATGACACCTATAATCTTAATATACATAAAAACTTGTGGAAAGTATTTCTTGGAATTGCCCCTACTTATGAATGGATTGGTAATTACAGTCAAACAGGTCAATATCTACAATTAAATCAAACCTATCAATTGAAAGCATGTGTCAGGGATCTTTTCGTATTCATTACTGGAAAAATAACTATAAAAGATAATGCTTTGTTTTATAAAAATGGTGCCTTGTATACATGTCTGTCAGAAAGTGTGTAGCAGGATGGAGACACTGTCACAATAGCCAGAAGACAATGAGGTATATGGATTCCCATCCAAATGAACCGCATATGGCAGTCATCACCTGAAAGTCAGCTATTGCTCCACATGGCACAAGAAATTCTGAAACAGACAAAAAGATAATGGGACTAATTGGAATCATCACAGCTGCTGCAACCGCTGCTGTAGCTTTGCATGAGACTGTTCAACGCAACAATACATGCATGATTGGCATAAAAATGCTAGTGATTTGTGGCATAGCCAAGAGCACATTGATGAACAGTGAAATAATCAGGTTACTGATTTAGACTTGGCTGTTTTGCATATTGGAGATCAATTGTATAATTTAAATTTCTTAAGGGGATTGAAATGTAATTGGAATGAAAGCAACTTTTGTATTACTCCTCTTGCCTATAATTCATCTGATGTAGAATGGAAAAAAATTAAGAATCATTTGCTAGGCCATAAAAGTAATATCTCTAAATAATTGAATTACAGAGGAAAATATTAGAAATGTCTCAAAATCAAATTCAGGTACACAATTAATTGGTGGAAATCACAGCATTTCCTGTCAGCTTTAGGAATAGGGCTAATCATATTTTTTCTGTTGCTTTTGATTCTTACCTGTGTTGGACAGTGCTTGTGAAGAAAATTGCAAAGTGTAACAGCCATGGGACATGTGAATAATCTGGTGCTAGCAAAAATACTTCAATAACTTCCCCTAGTCAAAGAGCTTGGTTGGTAGTCAATGATGGGTAAGACTCTCAGAGGAGGGCAACCTAAGACAGGTATGGTCACCTTGACTAAAGAAAGGGGGGAAATGTTGGAAACTGAGGTACAGTGATCTCGCATGGAGAGATTTGCTGTTTCCATGGCTACACTTGCAACCTAAGGAATGTGATAATTGAAGAGTTCCCAGCAAACAGGATAAAGCTGTGAAAGAATGAGAGAAAAGATGAGCAGATAACATTTGTGTAGTAAGTAGAACACTTAAACTTTGTACCTTGAGATAAGATTTTTTGAATTCCTTAGACTATGAGTAAAGTTGATGGTTAACTGAATGTTGCTGCTTCTACCCACGTGGACTGGGGTATATAGAAAGCCCCTTGTGAATAACAATGTTGTCTGATGAATCTCTACTCACAGACCCCCTGATCCCAGCTCTCTTCATTCTTTCTTTCTGTCTCTTTCTTTCACTCTCCCTTTTCTCTTTCTTTCATTCCTGATACCCTTTGGGTCCAAATCTCCAACAGAATTTCAAAGCACTGAACAGAGAGTGTGAGCAACTCCAGGTGAGCAACTATGGGGACCAGCTTCCAAGGAAAGTAAGTGAGGAATCTGGTGGGAAATGGAGGGAACACAGGGATAACTGGAGGCATCAAGGCAGAGAGACTAAGGTTGGGGAAGAGAGCTGGAGGATAGAAAGTTGTGGTCAGAAGGTGTGGTGCTGGAGTTTAAGACTCTGGATGTATATCAATTTCCAGTAATGACAAATATTCGGGGGGGGGGGGCCAGGGTGTGGGTGACTGAAGTATAGTCTCAAGAAGGTATAGCTTTTAATACTACGCTTCCCCTGAAGGTTCAGAGAAACATACTTTAGCTGTAGGTATGGGGGTTTTCTGCGAACAACTCTCTCTGTTCCCAATAGGTTTTAGTGGAAACAGACTTTTCAGCATTTTTCTATTGCAATAATCAAACCTCTAGAAACTGGCTTACTACAGAGATGTTGCCTAGTAAATAATGCTCATGTTTCTTCATGATTCCTTCTTGCTATTTGGAATTCCTTAATACTGGTGGTAATGAATTGGTGCAGGAAGCAGTTATGTTCATTGAAAAGCCTAATTGGATTAGTGATATCCATGGGCCAAGATGAAAGAACACTTCTGAGCAATATGCGTACAGAGTATTAAAGTCCAAACAGTCATATAATCACTGCTATAGCATTCCAATGTACCAGGTGCTGTTCTAAAGGCTTTACATATTTGAACTCACTTAATCCTCCCAACAGCCCTTTGAAATAGGTACTATTATTACCTCCATTTTTTTCTCTGAGGAAACTGAGGCCAAGAGAAGTCAAGTAAATTGCCCAGAGGTCACCCAGCTATGGCAGAGCCAGGATTTGATCTCAGGGAGGCACTGCAAATACCACAGTGAGGCAGTCAGCCCTTTTCTTTTGATAAGGAAAAGGATGCTAGTAACTAACCTGTGGAGGCAAGGGACTAATGAAGCGTGGAGCTGGGACTCACACCTGTGACAGCCAGAGGTGATATCCTCCAAACCACGATGGCTTGTTCCAGACAATCGTCTGTGGTTGTTAAAATGACCTCTGGCCTCTGTGGTCTTCCTTTTTGGAAGGAAAGCTTCAGCAAACCTTGGCAGTGACAGAGAGTAGTTGCTCAATACATGTTTGTGGGATAAACAAATGAATGGCGATTGCCACACTCCCTGGTGTCACAGTTGGCCTGCAGGGTGCATTTTACAGTTGAGTAATTCCAGATAAAAACTGGAACATGGTGTTTATAGGTTGCCCATAGTGAAGGGGAACACAGGCAGAAGTCAGGGGAGAGGGGCAAATCAGGGACCCTCAACTAGAGGATAGCAGCACAGGAGCTGGCATCTCAGTCCTCCTGGGAGCCCAGTGCTCCCAGGAGCGACAGGTGGACAGGTGGCTCACCTGCTGCATCTCCCTCTCCCACCTCCAGCACGGCTGCAAGAAAACCGAAGCCTCGCTGTGGGGCGCTCACTAAATATTTGTCCAACGCGTGGATGAAGGAACAAGAAGGAGGGGCCATGTTTTTGCAAGTCCACCCTCGTCCTGCCTTCCCGACCACACCCCGGCAGGCACTCCTGGATAAAATCTCCCCTCCCTGCGACCGTCACGGGCGGAAGAGCAGGTGCAGCGGCGACCGGTGGCGGAGGCCTCAGGGGGCTGCGGCGGGACCATGCCCAGGTACACGGTGCACGTGCGCGGGGAGTGGCTGGCGGTGCCCTGCCCAGACGCGCAGCTCACGGTGGGCTGGCTGGGCCGCGAGGCCGTGCGGCGCTACGCCAAGAACAAGCCCGACAACGGCGGCTTCGCCTCGGTGGACGCCGTGCGCTTCCTCGTGCGCCGGTGCAAGGGCCTGGGCCTGCTGGACCAGGAGGACGCGCTCGACGTGGCCCTGGAGGACAACGAGTTCGTGGAAGTGGGTGAGTGGCCGGAGGGGAGGGTGCGAACTGGCGCTCGCGGTCTGGCTTGGTCCCTGGTTCCACTGTTCTCCCACCGCCGGGGAGAGGGTGCTGGGAAGCCCCCTGCTGAGTGCTTGGTGTGGCCTGGGCACCTTGCAGAGCGCGCTGTCCTAAATGCCCACACAACCCCGTGAGATAGGTAGGATTCTTGTCCTCATTTTACAGTGAGGCAACGGCCTTAGAAAGGAGACTTATTCCCAGGCAGGCAGTGAAGACTAGATTTGAACCCAAGACTGCAGGTCAGACTCCCTTTACGGAATCTTTTGAAGGTCCTTTTGTCTTTCAAAAGAACCTCACCAAACTCGAGGCCAGTAGCTCAGAGACCGGAGGAGTTGAAATGTAAAACAAAATGAAGTTGGAGGGGTTGGGCGGTTAGACCTTGAACTTTAACCCCACGTGTCTCTCCTTTAAATCTGCATCCTGCCTTTTGCTCTCCGCTGTAGCCACGCGAAGACCCCTTTAAGCGTCTGGAATCCTTGCAAAACAGCCATTTCTGTGGTGTTGCTCCATTTGACGAGCCCCTTCGTGGTTAACAGCAATGCCAGATGTAACCCGACTTTGTGGTTTCTGAGGGTCCCCTGCATTCTCATTTCAGTTATAGAAGGGGATGCAATGTCTCCAGACTTTATCCCATCACAACCGGAAGGAGTTTACCTGTATCCTTTCCTGCCGCCTCTGTGGTCCGCGCCGCGGGCTCCTCCTGCCAGACCACAGGGCGGGGGTTTTCCACATTATCCAATATTTTCCTTTAATTGGCTTCAGATACAGCAAATACCGGGAACCTGACAAAGTAAGCTTCAAACCACTTTCGTTTTGTTAAGAAAACTCAAGTCAGGGCTTGGCAACTCTTCCTTAGGGACGGGGAGGGTCAGCCAAAGTTATGAGTGACAGCCATCCATGGGGACAGGGTGTGTTCATCTTCAAGTTGGAGGGGAAGCGAGGGGGGGCACTGTGCTTTTGTGTGTCTAACTTTCTTCATTCAGCCTCCTTTTAAGCAAACAAGCTGCCTTTTAAATTAGCACATCATGTTCCCCAGCAGGGATAAAATTTCTGAAGTGCCAGAGATTGGTTCCCATGGGGCTTCCTTCCTGTTTTGTTCGCACAGTCAAGCACTTTAAACTCACAGAAATTCTCTTCTCCTGTGCAGTACATTGCCTTAGACGGGGACAGTCTGACCACAGAGCATCTGGTCAACCTGGGAAAGGGACACTACAAAATAAAGGTATGGAGGGAGGGAAGGCCCCTTTGGTTGTTTTCACCAAAATGTGGAAGTCTTTAACGTTCTCAGTTCTGACCAACATTTTCCTAGCTCACTCCAACTGCTGAAAAGAAGGTGCAGAAATCCAGAGAAGTCATAGATAGCATTGTGAAAGAAAAAACTGGTATCCTTTTCTCTTTTTTGTTGTAAAATTGCTTTTATAGACTTAAAGAATTCTTGCATCTAATTTTATGACATCTGCTTTTTATTCTAGTTGTTTATGGCATCACTACAGGTTTTGGGAAGTTTGCCAGAACTGTAATTCCCGTTGGTAAACTAGAGTAAGTTTGGTTCCCCAACCTCCAGCCCCCCCTACCCATCTCTCATCTTTGAGATTTCGGCCAACAAGGACAATCATTAACAGTTGGATTTTGGTTAAGGGGCATCTCATTCAATCTTCACAGCTTTGCAGTTGGGGGTCTTGCCCTATTTTACAGATGAAGCTCAGATTAACTACCATTTAGTGTTGAAAACACAGCCTTGCTATTTTCTTCCACTGCATCATGCTGCCTCACTCCTTCCAAGGATTTAGCTATTTTCCCCTTCATTTCCCCCGCTGAGCAAACATTTTCACTGCGAAGTGTCTGAGAGTTTTTTTCCCCTTTCTCTTCCAGGGAGCTCCAGGTCAACTTAGTACGTTCACATTCTTCAGGTACTTTATTCAAAATGCTAGGGTGTCTCCTGGTGCCAAATGCTAATGTAGATCTTTTTTTTTTAATGGTTAAATAAACCACAGCACAGTGGGATTCATCTTATAACAGCCATAAGTAAGGGACTAGTGCATTTTAAGGCATAACTGTCAAATTCCACTCTGGGGAGTAGAAGAGAAGCAGAAAGCATCAGACAAGACCACCTTCCAGCTGCATCTCAGAAGGAATGGAGGGACGGTGCTGGGACATGTGTAACATCATGCTGGCAGAATGGGGCATGCAGGGAACAAAACTTGTGACTGGAACCCAGTGAATTAGTTGGGAGGATGAGACGAGATGAGAAAATTTGCCAAAGAAACAGCACCCATCAAATTGTGAAGGGTCTCTTGTTGAGGACTTTATTCTAAAGGTATTTGGGAGGATGAGGGTTCACAGAAGCATCCCAGGAAGGGGGCTGAGAAGCAAAATGGGTTTTACAGTAATCTTGAAGATGAGACCATGAGAAGTGAGACAGCTGGAAGAAGAATAGTACAGTGATGCGAGTCAAGAGGAGAAGGGAGACAGGAGAATGGACTGGAGTGGAGAAAGATTTGAGGGAATTAGGTGGCCTTGAGGTAGAAAGGGGTTTGGTTTTCTTGGAGGGGAAAACATCAGTTCTCTTTTATAGGTGTTGGAAAACCACTGATTCCTGAGAGATGTCGGATGCTCTTGGCTTTAAGGATCAATGTCTTAGCCAAAGGATACAGTGGCATTTCCCTGGAGACCCTCCAACGAGTTATAGAAGTATTTAATGGTAATGCACTGGATGCCCAGATTGACCCTCCATTGGGGCTGGGCGTATATCACTTGGTAAATGTCCACTTGGCTGGGACAAGAAGACATAAAATAATTGAGGTGAATGGAAATGGACTTGGCAAGAAGGAGGATAGCTAGAAATGGGGACAAGAGGAGGCAGCAAGTGAGGTAGGCAAGCTTACTCTCACATGCTTTAACACATTCTGCATCACCCTTCACTTAGCATTTGGCATCTTTAAACGCAGAGCAGGTCCCTTAAGTCTGGCCTTAAGTGCAGTGCTGGAGAGAATCTTTGATCCAGTGGTACCCGAATGTGGTTCCAGAAGTTGCATTTAAACATCTGAGGAATGTAATGATTTCTGGGCACGCATTCCAAAGTTCTGGTTTGTGCCTGGGAATCTCATCTTAATGCTCCCCCAGAAGATGAAACAGCCAGGCTTGAACAATTGAAACCCAACTTCTTGCAATGACAGAAAAGACATCCAAGAGGTTAATGACTTGCTTGCAATCACAAAACCATAAAATGACAGGATATGATACAACTCAAATCTTTGGAGCTTACTTGTTGGATAGGAAAATTCCCATGTGGAGAGAGGATGTGAAATTCTTGGAAGGTCGTTTTCTCTTCTCACAGACTAGGATAAACCTTCTAGGTCTACAGAGGCTCAGGATCTTATGAGAGCTCCCATGCTAAGGATACAAATGTATCCTTAATATACATATATAATAAATAATAAATATAACACATCAATCATGAATAGTAATTTGAATGAACAATCTATAGTACTTAGGACTGTGCTAAACAGACCCGTAGCGATTCCACCACTCCCACTTCTACTCCCTTCCTAGTCTGTCCTACTATACGCCTAAATTCCCAGATGGTACAACTTCAACTTGAACCCACCTCTGCTTTATGGGTGAGTCTAAGGCACCTCTAGGTCCCTGGAACTCTAAGAATTCCCCAAGCTGAACTACGATCTGGAAGCTGGCCTGTGGATGGCACTGCCTTATCCTACTGACATCATTTAGCAGTTGGAAGAAATTATCAGATAGGAATCTGATTAGATTTCAGAAAAATGAAGCCTCTATTTTGATAACTTATTGGGAATTTATTACAAAATAGAACATGTTCCTTTATAAGTAGTTGGGGTGGCAGAATGGGTGACTAGGAAAATGGCAGAAGAGACTGTTGTTATGCCTTTACTGTCCCAGAGTTCCCCTGTTAACACCTTAGTGTATGTATCTTTCTAGAACATTCAACAGTACTTTCCTAAAATATTACCATTTGCTTTGCAGATTAAACATCTCCATGTTTCCCAACATTCTTCAGTAGCTTTGAATGGCTACACAAAATTTGGTCACATGAATGTACCTTAATTCTGTATTTAGACAATTTCTAATTCTTTGTTCTCATAAACAAGTCCCTAATGAACAACAGCTAGTTCCTGATCATATCTTAAGATTCCTTACCAGTATTTCTAGAAATGGAATTACTAGGTCAAATTAGAACATGCACATTTTGAAGTCTTTGTTACCAGGAGAGTCCTCCCTCCCTCTTTCCTCCTTCCTTTTCTTTCCCCTCCCATCCCCTCTCCTCCCCTCCCTCCTGTGCTTGGGGAGTTGTCTCTCTCCAGGTCTTTAAGCCATAAGGTGATAGTATTTTGGCATATAGGGGGTTGGGGGCAGATGGAGACGTCTTTCTGGCCAGCAAGAACCGGAATGAAGTACTCAGGAAATAATGGTGCCTACTTCTCTCCTAGCCTCCTGCCTGCCTTATGTTCCAGAAAAAGGAACCGTTGGTGCCAGCGGAGACCTTGCCCCACTCTCTCATCTTGCTCTTGGGCTAATTGGAGAAGGGAAGATGTGGTCTCCAAAGAGTGGCTGGGCTGATGCTAAATATGTAAGACTAATAACAGCTTCCATTGAAGTGACTGCCCTAGGCTGGACACAGGGTGGATTTGCACGCTTCATATCACTTAATCCTGACAGCAGCCCAGTGAGGGGCCAATACTATCCCTATATTATGGATGAGACAACTGAAGTTTTAAGTCAAACTAGTCAAGGGTAGTAGCTTCTATGCTAGACTTCTGAACTAGTGGTCACATTGGTAAAAAAGTACTGCTGCTAGTGTTTAACCCAGGCATTTATTCTATGCCCAAATACTTCCAGTGCCTACCAGGGAGTATCTGAATACTGTCACAAGTTTATTTAGGAGACAGTCTTGCACGTGCAGGGCTGGCAGATCATAGCCCTTGTCATATGGCCTCTGGAAAGCAGGCTCCACTTTTTTCCCAAGCTCCCACCCCACGTGTTGTTCAGAAAGCCTTGTTTTGCTAAAGCTCATGATTTCTTCATCTATCTCTGAATTCACCAGTGCAGCCCAGAGCATTATTTAAAGAGTCATCTCTAATCAATGGCTAAGAGATCCTCTAACAGTAAATAAGAGCCAAGGAAGGCCAAGGAAAAAGTTAAGGAAATAGATAATCCTTATGGTGATTCAGATTCCAGATTATCTTTCTTCAAAACAGCTTCATTTTATTTCTTATGTACAGTGTCTACCCCAACCACCTTCCTGCAGCATTCAGCCTGACCTTTCCAAACAGCAGATCGAAACATGTCCTGGTTAGGAGAACTTTGTAGGAGAAAGTCTAAACTTAAAGTGGCTTGCAGCATTCTTGTTTGCCATGCTATTTCCCATAATCTCTTCCCCCAGGATCATACAGTACAGAACCTGGATGTTTCTTGTAGCTGGAATGTGCTTTGAACTAAGCAGAGGGGCAGCACATATCCATTCTTCTCCTCCTTCTGATAAGGCCTCTGAGAAGCTTCCCTCTCTGCTTCTCTGGGTCTTTTCCCTACCTGCCCCCTCCCCAAAATCCCTTTTGCCCCTCCTTTGTGCTTTCATAGCATCTTCTATGAGCATTTTCCTACCACCCTACCTACTGCTGCCTCCTGGAGCACTTATGCTACTACTCTATTGCCCCCTAGCTTGTCTGTCTCCAGCCCCAGCCCAGAGTGAAGAGGACAGAGATTGCTTCTGTCTTTGCTCTAATGCCCAGAGCAGAATCTGTCACCTAACAGGTACTCGATTGTATTTTGTCAAGTTGACATAGTAAACGGTACAGACACTGCCTTTCCTTAACAATCCCTTTCCTACTTCCCTAGAGGAACCTTAGCTTATTAGTGGCTGTTTTCACTTTCTTTCATTTCAGAAGATCATTCTGCCCATTCTCCTTACACACACACGCACACCACACACCAGATTTGGTTCTCATCCATTAGGCCCATAATCTGCCCCATACGGGTGTTCATACATTTGCCACCCAAGCAAGGAGTCCCGCTCTGAAGGCTGCCAGTGTTTAGATAAGTAGAAATGAAGGTGGAGGGGTTTTTAGGTCAAACTCTGGAAGTAGAGTGAGAGCAGGGGATGGGAAGCCAGCCTTATCTCAGCAGAGGGTGTGTGCATCAGTACAAAGCAATAAAAAAGGTGAATCACTAAGGTGGAACCTGAACATGATCCAGAAACCGAAATTTTCAAGATGATTTTGTAAGCAATAGAAGTACTCACTTGTAAGTACAAAAATTATTTGAAAGATAAGTCTGCTTTCAGACCAAAGAACAGAATCAGAGAATAAACCAGAGAACACAAACAGACCCAATTTGTGTACATCTAACCTTTATAAAATAGACCTTTGGGCTTAAAGATCTTTTATTGTGTGCCATAGGAAACTAAACATAGTTTGGTATTTCATTTTATACCTTTCATCTCTATTTTTTAAAATCATTTTATAGGTACTAGAAGCCCATGGATTGAAACCAATTGTTTTGAAACCAAAAGAGGTAAGTAAATACAAGGAAAATTTGTTCATATTAACAAGTCTTATTTTTGCACTATTTTCCATCAATGTCATTGTCATAGATTATTAAATGGCTTACATGTTGGTTGAAAGTTGGTCACTGCAGAAAGGAGCTCCTTCCATCAACATTTTTAAGTCTTCACACGACAAATGCTTAAGGATTACTTTAGGAAATTAAGCATCAGATCAGGATGTGGGACGTACTAACAGTCTGGGACTAGAATTATTTTGAGGTGTCTTATCTACAATGGTGACAGGTTAAAGAAGAAATGGAGCATGATTAAGAGCTAAAAATTTTATGCGCAGTCTATACTCTGGAGCCACCATTGCTGCCATGGAAATGGAAATAATTAACAGGCCTTCTGTTTGCCAGATTTGTGCTAAAGCCTTCTCATTTGATGGCACCTAATCTCAAATGCTTGAATAAGCCATTTTGGCCTTCACTTTGGAAAACATGAACAGCCAACTGGAGGGCTGTTCCCTTAAAACAGCAAATGAGGCGAGCTCTACTTGTATGTAGATGAGTTAGGGTCACTAGAGGTGCAAACGCTTCTCTCCTTCCCTCCAGGGTCTGGCTCTCATCAATGGGACGCAGATGATCACCTCCCTGGGCTGTGAAGCTGTGGAGAGAGCCAGTGCTATTGCACGGCAGGCTGACATCGTGGCAGCCCTGACCCTCGAGGTGCTGAAGGGCACCACCAAAGCCTTCGATACTGGTCAGCATGCTTCTCCTGCTCACCCCGAAGCTGGTGGGGCTGGGTGGTCTTTGGACACAGGAGAGGTGGGGTGGGTGGTAGGGAAGAAGAGGTGCTAGGGCATATGCCCATCACTGCTGTGGCTTCATCTCAGTTATTCTGTACTTGCTTCTTGAAACAACCACGTTTTATAGACAGCAGCTGACCCTGAGAATTGAATGACCTGCCCCAGATTATCTGGGTCTGACTCCCAGATAATAGTATAGTCCTAAGAATCTGTTCATTGGAATTTAGAACTAGAGTAGAATTCACATTGGTTCCCATTAAAAATCTGGGAATGCAGAATGGGTGTAGCTCAGGTTTGAGTTCCTGCTCTGCATATACGAGGTATAGAGTTCAATCCCTGGGACCTCTTAATAAAACAATCAAACAAACAAACCTGGGAGCAAAAAACAATATAAATGGGACCTTATCTAGAAAGTCGTTATTTTGAAAGACTCCCTACTATTAAAAGTAGCACAGAAGACTACCTATAAATTACTTAAATTAGACCATTACGCACCTTCTGTCCATTATCAGCCCAAGTCTCTTCAAAACAGACCCCGTGTTTTGAGTTGAATTCCCAGCAGGCTCAATGCAAAGTTTTCTCTCAGATATTTAAAGTACAAAGAATCAGGTTGAAAGGGAGTATTTTCTGTTTTGGGGTTAAGTTTCTAATTCCAAGGTGTGCTTTAGGACCCTGGACTTTTTGAGGGCCATGTTGGCACCTTTGAAAGTCCTGAGTCATCAGTGGCAATTCATTCTAAACATAAGATAGACTCAGACATTTTCTCTTTCATCAATTCTAGACATTCATGCTGTCCGCCCTCATCGTGGGCAAATTGAGGTTGCTTTTCGGTTTCGATCACTCTTGGACTCTGATCACCATCCATCAGAAATAGCAGGTCTGGGCATGTTTATGTGCGTGAGCTTATTTGGCTATACGGTTAATGACAGAATTGGTAATATGTCCCTGTCTTATCCCCTCCACCTCTTTCACAGAGAGTCACAGGTTTTGTGATCGAGTTCAGGATGCATACACTTTGCGCTGCTGTCCACAGGTAAAAAAACACACACAAATAAACAAAACAAACAAAAAAATACAGTTAAGTTTCTTTTTTTCCCCCCAAATTTAGAAATCATGTAGTAGGCCATTTATAGTCCAAATTTCTTTATTGCTTCCCTTAAAAATTATGTGTATTATATAACACTTTCATTTACAGTTATTAAGTTTCTGTTCTTTTCTTTTGCATTGCTTTGCTCGAACCCCTGGTCAAAGGAATTCAATAGCCAATTTCTGGGTTGGTTAGTTAGAACACTGAAAATTCTGGGAAATAGCATCATCTTAACCAGTTATTGGAGTTTTGTTGGTTCTCCCTGTTTAGACAGAACTTGAACTAGCATGTCAGGGATGTTCACAGGTAAGTCTAGTAGTAGCATTTCAAAATTCAAATGTTCCCTGTCTGCATTTGATATTCAGACAGAAATCATTATAAATGATATGTCAGGCTTAACTTAACAATGCAGATGATCTGGGATGGCTTTAGGCATCCAGAATTACAGATGTGGCAACTAATTTACATATGGCCAAGTAATCAGACAACTGACAATTAGCTGAATAAGGGATTCACAGGCATTTTAAGAATGAAACACCACCCAGCTTTCACCAAGTCCCAGTTAATAGTGTAACACGGAGACATAAAAACATAATTTCCTTCTACTCAGTAAGCTCCACATAGAAAGATTGCTAAATTAAATCTACAGTAAGACTCAATTCTAGCTTAAAACCTCCCTGACTTTCTAATAATGAGCAGACTATGTGAGAGGCACTATTTTAAGTGTCTTACATGGATTGATTCATTCAGTCTTCCCAACTGTTGGAACTTTGGGTGCACTTGTTCCCATTTTGCAGTCGGGAAACTGAAGTACAGAGCTGAGTAACTTGCCCAAGGTCCTTCAGGGAGGTCTTTACTTCCTTTATGTCTGGGAGAAGCTGGGAGACAGGCACTGCTTTAGAGCATTGTTGTTGTCTTTGAGCTTGGTACGGGGGTAGCTGCCATAGGTACATTCTAATGCGGTACCCTCCTCCTATGCAAATGTAACCTCCTTGGATAAAAGCTACCCTCTGAGTGATTTTTGTATCATCTCTAAGTGTTCATCTGGATTATTTTATTTAATTTTCACAAGCGATAAGGTAGGTACTACTCTCTGTTTTCTAAGTCTATTTCTGTTTCAACCACACACTTAAGTCACTTGCCCAAGTCCTGTTAATAACCATGGCATTGAATTAGCCTGATCAGCTATATCTCAAGTTGGCATTCTTTCTCCTACACTGCGCTGTTTTGTATAGCCTGATCTAAGGTGAACCCATATTTGATGAATTTATTCTAATCAGTTTTATTGTGCACCTGGAAGATTTATAACAAAGTTACCTTTCAATTCTAATAAATGAACAGTTTATAAATTCCATAGTTATAACTGCAAAGCACTTTCTGGGGAAAGTCTGACAGTGTTACCTTGTAAGAATAGTGATGTCTTACACACTTACAGGAATCAATTGGTCATATATTTTATTTTGATTGTATTTTAGGTCCATGGTGTGGTGAATGACACTATAGCATTTGTGAAGGACATCATTACCACAGAACTCAACAGTGCAACAGATAATCCTGTATCTTTTGACTGTCTGCTAAAAGTATAGAATTCCATCTGGTAATTTTAGGACATGCTGAGGTGATCATTTTGTTTAGAATCTCAGTTCTGTCACTCCATTTTGACACTAAATACCTGAGACTCAGAGGTAAATGATTTGTTCCAGGTCAGAGCTGGTAAGTGGCGGAGGTACACCTGTGAACCCAATTTCTGGTTCTGAGATTAACATGTTGTGCTTTCAAAATTCATCATTAAAGACAAAAGGAGGTCTTTTAAGCATTGACTGAGATGTTCCATAGAGACATTTGCCCTAACACTTAATGCTGAGGTTGTTAGTAAAAGGATGGAGACTCTGGGTAGGCTGGCATTGAGCAAAACGTCCTGGTTTTAGTAACCCATGATGCAATAAGCAAAGGGCAACCTTTCAACATTTACCCAAGTATTTATTAAAGAGTCATGGCTTTCCCCATCCCAAGTCTTTATTTCTAAGATGGACTTTGCTCAATTCAATGCTTACACATTTGCACAGAGACCTGTAAGAACACCTCCATTTCTCAATGACTGGGTGCTTCTTTCATTAATGGTGTAGTTCTGTGAGGGCAATCTTTTTTTTTTTTTTAAACTGTGGTAACAAATATAACATAAAATTTGCCATTTTAATCATTTTAAATGTACAATTTAGTGGCATTAATTACATTTACGGTATTGTGCCATCCATTATAAAAATGTTTCCATCATCTCAAACAAAAATTCCCTATCTATAAAGCAATAACTCCTGCCATCTTGTTTTTACCTATAGAATAGTCTGTGATGGTTTAGTTCCCTGGTAATTGGTGTAATTGGTTAGCAGTCACATGACAAAACCTTCACGGAGGCAATATTGCTTTTAAAGACCACCAAGCGCCTTAAGAATCTATTTGTATTCTATGACCGCCTCTGTTTAACCCTGGAGAAAGGGCTGAACTGGCAGCCCTAGAAGTGGGGATTCACAGCCTGAGTTTCACAGCAGTGATATAAGGTTTCTCACAAGATGTTTTAGTGTGCCTTTTCTAAGTCTACTTCAAGGTGTGTTTTATGTCCTCTCAGACTATTTTACTGCTAAGTCAAACTCACTAAATAATCATCAGGATTGTGGGTCTCTCAACTCACTAATCCACACTTCCTCTCCCCCAAATGTAGTTTTCATGAACTATATGCAGTCTTGTATTGTGTACCAATACTTGCACTGTATGGGAGAGGTATCCATACTACACTTAATTTAGACTTGAAAGCTTATCATGCTGAGTAAAAAAAAAAAAATTGCTGTTGAATAACTAAATCAGGATTAGGTGGATAATTTTCTACTAAATTTTACCTCCTCCCACCTACTGCAGCAAATATTTTCAGCAAAAACTCCTTTACTTTCTCGATTAAAGAATCTTAATTATTGAGTGAGTTTCCAGTAGTCTCATATTTGGGAGTTCTCCTCAATACTGGTACTATCTGAAAGGATATTCTTTCACTTTTCCATTGCAGTTTAAGAACACTTATTATACTGTGTTGGATATTATAGGAGTTAAATTCTGATTGCTAATAATCCAGTCTGGGAAACCAGCATACAAATTTGGAACAACTAGAGAACAGTAGAACATGTTTAAGTTCGAAACTGGTGTGGGGATCATCTGCTTTAGGGATTCAGAGAATGGAGAGTCAACCAAGTCCTGTGGTTGGGAGCAGGTTCATGGAGAAAAGCAGAGGCTCTTAGTCATAATAGGCACACCATTTTATGTACAGAAAAGAGTAACTCCAGGGAAGGGGACTTGGCCCAATGGATAGGGCGTCAACCTACCACATGGGAGGTCCACGGTCAAACCCTGGGCCTCCTTGACCCATGTGGAGCTGGCCCATGCGCAGCGCTGATGCGCACAGGGACTGCCCTGCCATTCAGGGGTGTGTCCGTGTAGGGGAGCCCCACGCGCAAGGAGTGCGCCCCATAAGGAGAGCCGCCCAGCGCGAAAGAAAGTGCAGCCTGCCCAGGAATGGTGCCACACACATGGAGAGCTGACACAAGATGACGACAACAACAATAAAGAAACACAGATTCCCGGTGCGGCTGATAAGGATAGAAGCAGTTACAGAGGAACACACAGCGAATGGGCACAGAGAGCAGACAACTGGGGCGGGAAGGGAAGATAAAAAAAAAGAGTAACTCCAAACTTAACTAAATTAATCTAACCTAGTCATCTCCAGCTCTTTGAAAATCAGAAACTTTCCCCCACACAGTGAATTCCTAGTGAAGAGGAAGTAAATATTCTTTAGCCCACTAGGTGAAAATTCATTCTCTGGAACCAGGGATGTGGACCTCTGGTTTGATGCCTGCTGGTGTAAATAAAGTGCATGATAGAAGGGAATTATCACTGAGAGTAATAATATTCAGGGAGTTTAGAGTTGCTTCCTCCTTGAATGGGCTTTTGGGGACCTATTGGCCATCAACTCTTGAAAATGCTGGCACAGAACACTGAGTACAGAGTCTGAAAATTTTCCCAGTGGTGCTTGTTCCAGGTGTTTTAGTGGCTGCTCATCAGCAGACTCTTCCATTCAGCAAATTCTCCTATGGAGCATAAGCTCACAGTGCCCATTGAAAAAACAGAATTAGCTTTTAAACTGATGTCCTGGTCTCTGTAATTAACTGTAGGGTATAAACTTCTTCATGTTTTAAACTTCAGGGGGCAAGTACTAACTACCAGATTAATGTATTAATAGTTATGGTTTCTTGAGAACCACCAATCTCAAGAGAGATTCATCTTGAAGGTTTTTATGCTTTTGTGTCCCTTTATGTCAGCATTTGCTTGTGGGAAGACTTCTTCCCTCCACCCCACATTTATAAAAGGGCAGCCACGTCAACATTAAAAATGAGCAGCTTGGAGAAGGAGTTATACTTGAAGTCATCAGGAAATGCTATGTTCAAGCCTTAACCTCTTTTGAAAGATGGTGTTTGCCAGTAGGGGCGAGACTATTTCTGGAGGAAACTTCCATGGTGAATACCCAGCCAAAGTAAGCTTTTTAGAATTGCTTCTGACCCTGACAGCATACTCCATTATAGGTTGACTGAAGTGAGACTCTTTCAGGCTCTGGATTATTTGGCCATCGGTGTCCATGAACTTGCCGCCATTAGTGAAAGAAGAATCGAAAGGCTCTGTAACCCCTCCCTCAGTGAGCTGCCTGCCTTCCTGGTGGCTGAAGGTGGTCTGAACTCTGGGTTCATGATAGCCCACTGCACAGCTGCAGCCTTAGGTAAGAATACTGCCTTTTCCCGGGACACAAGACCACCCCCTAAGGGCCTTTCCATTCTGTCTTTCAAATTCTGTCTTTGAAAAAGGTCTAACGTCTAAGAATTTTTTCATTACCTCCATTAGCATCCTAGCTCTCTCAGTATAAATGCAGCAGGCTGTCTCAAATATTTTTTAGAAAAATAAAATAAAATAAATCCTAAATAATGTTAGTGAAACATAATAATACAACAATGACCTTGTATATTAATAATTTCTTTATGTAAAACAATTTGACGTTGCTTATAAACTTTGTCTTTGTGCTTCTTTTCCTAATCTCAATTTGAAGGCTACCAGGAGAAAAAAATCAAGATGTTTCTAGTTAATGGTGAAACTGCACACTAAAAATATAAAGATTTTATTACAATTTACAAAAATGATTATAAGAAGCAGGTGTTCTCTTATTGCTGATTTCTTTTTCTTCTTATTAGAGAAGTTATATAGGTTTATAGAAAACTCATGCAGGAAACAGAATTTCCTATATCCCCCTTGCACATGCAGATTTCCCTGTTATTAACACTTTGCATTAGTGTGGTACCTTTGTACAATTGACAAAATAATATTATAATTATACTGTATAATTAACTGTAGTCCATTAAGGTTTACATTAATGGACTACATTAAAACTGTAGTTTACATTAAGGTTCACTCTGTGTTTTCTTTTAAAATTTTTTTCTAGTAACTATGTACTATCTAAAACTTCCAGTTTCCTCTACTTTCAAATATATAATTCAGTGCTATTAATTACACTCAGAATGTTGTGCTACCATCACCACCATCCATTACCAAAACTTTTCCATCACCCCAAACAGAAACGCCTACCAATTAAATATCAACTCCCTTTCCCTACCCCACCCCTAGCCCCTGGTAACCTATATTCTAGCTTCTGATCCTGTAAATATGATTATTCTAATCATTTCATACCAGTGAAATTATACAGTATTTGTCTTTTATGTCACTCAACATAACATCTTCAAGTTTCATCCATGTCATCACAAGTAGAGAACTTCACTTCTTTTTATAGCTGAATAATATTCCATTGCATGGATACACCAAATTTTGTTTATGATGGACACTGGGTTGCTTCCGACTTTTGGCAACTGTGAATATTGCCGCAATGGACATTGGTGTGCAAATACCTGTTTGCGTTCCTGCTTTCAATTCTTTAGGGTATATAGCTACAAGAGGGATTGCCAAATCATATGGTAATTCTATACTTAGCTTTCTGAGGAACTGCCAAACTTTGCCACAGTAGCTGCACTATTTTACATTCCCACTGACAATTAGCAAGCATTTCATTCTTGCCACATCCTTCCCAACACTTGTTATTTTCCTTTATTTTTTAATAACCATTCTAATGGATGTGAAATGGTATCTTCTTGTGGTTTGGATTGCATTTCCCTGAGGCTAATGATACTGAGTTTCTTTTAATGTGCTTACTGGCCATTTGTATATCTTCTTTGGAGAAAAGTCTCTTCAAGTCTTCTGACCATTTTTAAATTCATCTTTTTACTGTTTTTCTGCATCATGTGAGATGATCCTGTGTTTTTTTTCCATTGTTCTATTTATGTGGTGTATTACATTAATTGATTTCCTTATATTGAATCATCCTTACATACTTGGGATAATATTTTTCAGTTTATTTAGACTTTTGTGACTAAATATGTGGTCCACCCTGAAGAATGATCCATGTGCACTAGAGAAGCCTGTGTATTCTGCTGCTGTTGGGTGAAGTGTTCTGTAGATGTCTCTTGTAGATGTAGTTGATTTAGAGTATTAGTCAAGAGTTCTGTTTCCTTATTGATCTTCTGTCTAGATGTCCTATCCATTGTTGAAAGTAGTATATTGAAGTCTCCTACTATTTTCTTCTTTGTCCTTTAACATCCTAAATCTTGTAACAATCATTTTTCATTTGATACCAACTTAACTCCAATTGCATACATGTACACTGGTCCTAACCCCTCTGTCCCCCCACCTTTTTGTCGTACTTATTACAAATTATATCTTTATACATTGAATATCTGGAACTGTAGATTTATCATTACTTTTATGTTTTTGCCTGTAAGAAGTAAAAGTGAAGTTACATACCAAAAATACAACATGATAATACTGGCATTTGTAATTACCCAAATAGTTACCTTTATCGCAGACCTTTATTTCTTTATGACACTTTGAACCACTGCCTTCTTGCCTCCCTGGTTTCTGATAAGAAATCTCCATTCAATCTTATTGGGACTCCCTTGTACATAACACAGTGCTTTGCTCTTGCAGCTTTCAGAACTCTCTCCTTTTCCTTGGCATTTGACAATTTGATTACTTTGTGTCTTGGCATGGTTCATTTGCCCCAGACTGCTTAGTGTGCTTGGTGTTTGTGGAGTGCCTTGAATGTGCATATTCATGTCTTTCATTAAATTTGGAAAACATTTTGCCATTATTTCTTTGACTATTCCATTTGCCCATTTCTCTCTTCTCCTTCTGGCACTTCCTTGAGTGTATATTGGTACACTTGATGGTGTCCCACGGGTCTCTGAAACTCTGTTCACTTTCTTAAAAGTTCTTTTTCTTTCTGTTCCTCCACCTGAGTCATTTCAATTGTCTTGCCTTTGAGTTCACTGATTCTTTCTCTGCCAGCTCCAAGATGCTGTTGAAACCCACTAGGGAATTTTTTGTTTCATTGTGGTCTTCAACTCCAGTATTTCTGTTTGATTCCTTCTTTTAAAATCTGTTTTTTTGTTGAGATTCTCATAATATTCATTCATCGTTTTCCTGATATTGTTTAGTTCTTTCTCTGTGTCTTCTTTTATCTCCTTTGAGCAAACTGAGTACTGGTTTTTTTAAAGCCTTTGTCTGGCATGTCCAAAGTCGGTTCTTTTTAGCTAATGGTTTCTGGGTTTCCTTGAGGGCAGGAGCTAACAAAAACATACAAACTTAAGCAAAAAACACCTTCCCAGTCTTTTCACATTGGCTCGGGGTTGACTGGTGCCCTGCTTCAGAGTTTAGCCCACCTGTGAAGATCAACCCAAGGCACATTTGTGGTACTGGATCCTGTCTGTAATTTCTCAGCCTGCTTCTTGCCCTGGATTTTTTCTTGCTGCTGGCCTTGGGAATTCCCCATATACAGGAAATCAGATACCTCCTCTACTCTCTATGAAATTGATCTCTTAGGTGTGACTTAATGCAGGTAGTCATTTGTTCAGGCTGCTTAGTCTTAATTGTTTCTTCACAGCATTTAGCTGTTCCCTGCTTTTCCCGGCACAGCAAGTTCCAGAAGGGTGAGCCTGAGATGAGTTTCCTAGTACCGTCTTTCAGGGTGACACCCAATAGATTGGCATCTACTTGCAGGCCCTGCAGTGTATGCACAGGGGTTACCCTGCTGCCCCAGAACAGGGCCAAGGAACCCTCAGTGGGAGCACAGACTGGCTCGACACCATTTATGGGAGGGGCCAGCAAGGGTGCTATGAATTTCTACTTTTGTTTAAAGCTGCTTTTTAAAAATTTGACACTTACCCCATTATCGCAGCCCTTTACGTACTTTCCAGAATGCTGAGGAAGATGCCAGATTTTGCTAGTTGTTTAAAGATTCTGTCGGGGGATGGCACCCTGGGGCATCTTACATCACTAGCTTGGCTGACCAGAAGCCAGTATAGCTGATTTTTGACTCAAGATTGTAAGGGACAGATAAATAACTCATTGGAACAGCTCCTGGCACAAAGAACTTCACTTATAGTCACTTGCTTAATTCTCACAACAACCATGAGGTAGGTACTATTATTACCTACCTGAATATCTGAGAAGTCAATTGACTGATCCTATATTTCACACTTAGTAAGGGGTAGAGCGGAATTCAAACCCAAGCATTTTGGTTCTTGAATCTGTGCTCTCACTTCAGTCAATAAAGGAGGACCTCATTTTAATAAATACATAATCCCAAAATAGGTTTGCCAGATTTAACAAATAAAAATGCAGGATGCCCAGTTAAATTTGAACTGCTTGGGACATATTTATACCAAAAAATGATTTCTTAATTACCTGAAATGCAAATTTAACTGTGCATCCTCTATGTTATCTGACAGCCCTACCCCAAGAGGTAGGATACACATGCTGGATCCAAATCCCAGGTCTGCTATTACTTTTAGTGTTATAGTGAGCAAGTCTCTTAATCTTGCTAATCCTACTCACTCCAGTGTAAAAACGGGGCTGATAAACTTACCAGATGGGGCTGGTATGAATATTAATTGACTTAGCTCTTCTAAAACCTTGAAACTGTGCTTGACACACGATAAGCACTAATTGAATGCTGTCAATAATAGCATTGGTCATAACCCCTTCCTCGCGTAAGCCTTTCTAGAACTCAACACAAATAACCAAGAGGCCCTGAATTCAACCTTTCCTCTGAACCCAGTATCTTCTATTTGCTTCCTTACTTGCTTATTAAAATACCTCCTGAAAAGGTAGATACGTCTCATGTTAAATGGTGGTAGGAGAAAGGTCATTTAAATGCTGCCTTTTAGCTCTGGTAATGGTGCATAATAGAAATCTGCTGTTTTATTAGGTTGGTGCAAAAGTAATTGCGGTTTTGCATTGTTGAAATTTATTTTTTGACATTGAAATACATTCTTAAATAAATGTGGTTAGATTATGCATCAAATAAATAAATAAATAAATGCTGCCTATTAATTGCTCAGCTTGCTTTCATTATAATGACCCTGGTTGGTGTTTTTCTCATTTTTGGTCACTTGTCCTGTGAGTTACCTTTCTGAACAAGCCTCTCCATACTCTGCTTACCCATATAACCCTCCGTTTAGAGTCCAGAAATGTGGGACTTTCAGTGCTGAGGCTGGAAAGCCCTGGGCAAACGAGAATGAGTTGGTCTCCCTTGTTTATAGCTAGATCATGTCAGGAGAGGATTCCTTGTAGCCTAGAATCCAATTGAAGCTTCACTCAGAGCCCCATTCACGGTCAAACAAAGGGAAGGAACTTATTTGAATTTGACATTTCCTATCTTCTGGAGCTGGAGAGAAGGAGCTCTGTGATCTAGGCCCTCACTATTCAAAGTGTGATCTTCAAATCTACAATTTGGGCATCAACTGGGAATGTGTTAGAAAAACAGAATCTCAGGCCCCACCCCAAAATTAGTATTAGCAATTTTACAAGATCCTTGAGTAATCCATGTGCACAAGAGTTTGGGAGGCATCTCCTCCCCAAGATAGCTCTGCCAGGAACCGAGCCCTTGCTTAAACAGCGAGACACTTATGTCCTCATTGCACAGTCTGAACTGTTACATCTTCTTGCCCAAGATCTGTGGATCCCACCTTATCCTAACTCCAGGCCTGAATTTTAATTTTGCTTCCTTGTTGGCACAACCAGTCACATGGTTCCCAAGTACCTGGAGAGGCTGACTTGTTTTTTTCTAGTCTCCCTGGCATTCTAAATGCTTCCAATGTTTTCCACTTGGCTTTTCCCTGGTCTTATCTCAGAACTCACTATACTTTTAGATTCCCTGTCACTTTAGGAAAAAAATCTACCTCCTTGTTTTTCCCAAAATAGCTTTGTACCATGCATTGCTTTGATTATGACTCAAAGCTCCTGAAAGGGTATTCAAGGCTGTGCAGCACTTTGGGGAAGCCAGAGGCAATTTTGGCATTTTAACCCATTACAGTCAATCAGTATTTTAACTTGCACTGACTTCTTGCAGTTTCTGAGAACAAGGCTCTGTGCCACCCGTCGTCTGTGGACTCTCTCTCCACCAGCGCTGCCACAGAGGACCACGTCTCCATGGGAGGATGGGCAGCAAGGAAGGCCCTCAGGGTCATCGAGCACACAGAACAAGGTAATCCCCTCCAGCCCGGGACTCCAGGCCTGGCAGAAAGACCACTGCTGCATCAACATCTCCTGGGAGTTTGTTAGAAATGCAGATTCTCAGGCCCCACTGCAGACCTGCTGAATCAGAAACTAACAGGGAGAGGGGAGCAACTTGGGCTTTAGTGAGCCCTCCAGGTGATGCTGATGCTTCCTGAGATTAAGAACACTAAACTATGCAGAACTAAGCCTTTTCATTGACTGGCTTTTTTTTTTTTTTAAGTATATGAGAACCCTCATATACATTTCACTTTGATTCAGTAGCACATTTACTTCATTTTTTTCTTTCGCTTTTTCAGAATTATTTCTAAGCAAATTCCCATCATAGTATTTATTCCTACATGTTCCTTTTGTGTGTTTCTTAAATATAAAGGTTTTCTTATTGCTATGATGTTATTTTCCTGTCCTGGTATCACTACTGATTATGTATTTGGGTTTTCCCAATTATTTCAATATCCGTACAGTGGATTTGTTCAAATAAGGATGCAAGGCCCGTATTTTATTTTTGGTTGTTGTGGCTTTATGTCTCTTTTAATCTAGAACAGACCCTCTCCTTTTGTTTCTCCATTCCATCATTTATTAAATAGGGCAATTTTCTTGTAGAATGACAGACATTCTGGATTTGCCTGTTTACTTCCTTGTGGTGTCACTTTTAACTTATTCTTTGTCCTGTGCATTTTCTGTAAATTGAAGTTGGCTCTAAAGACTTGAGAAGATTGAGGTCCAACCTGTATAACAAAGATACCACATAGGTGGTGCTGTCAGGCCAAGCCCTCACCCTACTCCCCTTCTTAATTGCTGTATTTTTTGTTTTTTTAAATAATGGGACATGGGCTTTGTTTAGGCATTGTTCTCTAAATTCCTGCTTTTATGCAATTGTATAGAAGTGGTTGGCTGACAAAATAGTATCATTATTTTATGGCAACTGGGAAGGAGCTGAGAAGCCCTAGCCCAACACATCCACACATATTGGTTGACAATAAAATTGTTATCTGCATTATTTACTCAGTGGTTCTTTTAAAAAAAATTTCTCGGGGGTTACAGCTTTATAGAGATGTAATTCACATATCAATAATTTGCACATTTAAAGTGTACAATTCAGTGGTTTTTAGTATTTCCAGATTGTGCAATCATCAATTTTAGAACATTTTCATAACCCTCAAATGAAATCCTGCACCTTTTAGCCATCATTCCCCTGCTGCTCCATCATTCCCTTCCCAGGCCTAGGCAACCACAAATCTACTTTCTGTTTCTATAGATGTGCCTATTCTGGACATTTCATATAAATGAGAATCATATAATATGTAGTCTTTTGTGTCTGGCTTCTTTCTCTTAGAATAATGTTTCCAAGGTCCATCCATGTTGCCGCATTTATTACTACTTCATTCCTTTTTATTGCCCAATAATATTCCATTGTGTGGCTATACCACATTTTGTTTATTCATTAATCAATTGATGGACATTTGGGTTATTTCAACCCTTTGGCTGTTATGAACAATGCTGCTGTGAACATTTATGTACAAGTTTGTGTGTGGACATATATTTTCTTTTCTTTGGATTACATAATACCTAGAGTGGAATTGCTGGGTCATATGGTAACTTTATGTTCAATTTTTTGAGGAACCACAAGACTGCTTTCTAAAGTCACTGCACCATTTTACATTCCCACCAGCATTGTTTCAGAATTCTGATTTCTCCTATGCTTGCCAACAGTTGTTATCATCTGTCTACCGCAGTGTGTTCTTAATGTTCACTCTTAACATGGTTTCCCCATTGCACACGTAGCTCTGGCCAAAAACTTAAGGATCACCTTTACCTATCCTCATAGTTTTTATCGAATCCTTCAGCAAAATCAATCCTACCTTCAAAAGACTCCAGAGTCAAGCCTCCCTCATCTCCTTCTGATTGCATTCTTGTTTTTTCTCTTCTGTTCCTCTATAATCACCACACACAATAACCAGGGGAGCATTTTAAAGCATAATTTAGACCACATCGTTCCCTGCTGAAAATTTCCCAGTGACTTCCTATTGCTCAAAACAAAATCCAGCCTCCTGCAAGGCTGCATATGATCTGACTCTCACTCCCACCTCTCCCATCTCCTTCGCTACCGTGGAACAACAGTGTTCTTGTAACTGGCAATGCATCCTACTTCAGTGCTTGTGTCCTCGCCCGTCCTCATGCCTTAACACATTTCCCCAAGGATTTCATGTGGTTCATGTCCTCACTCAACCTCTGAAGCTGCCCTGATTTCCTCTTGGATAACTTCCCTGCCTACTCCAGCTCCAACCATTCTTTCCCCTATTCTCTGCTTTTTTTCCTAATAGCACTTACTACTCCTGATGCTCTGAAGCTTGTTTGTCTTTCCTAGAAGACTGTAACCTCCACAGAGATGGGTATCTTGACTCTCTTGGTTACACCCTTAGATGTCCCTTGAATAGCTCCTGGTACAGGCTTGGTGTGTGAATGTTTACATGACAATAAAGTTGACATTATACATCTAAATGATAGAGCCAGCTAATCTGAGATGAATGGTTCTGAAATAGGTCTTACATTTATATCAGTGAGGTACAATTAAACAAATAAATTGCTGCTTATAGTTCAGCCATGTTCATTGCTTCTTAAC
This sequence comes from Dasypus novemcinctus, assembly GCF_030445035.2. Taxonomy (NCBI): domain Eukaryota; kingdom Metazoa; phylum Chordata; class Mammalia; order Cingulata; family Dasypodidae; genus Dasypus; species Dasypus novemcinctus. Next base: position 80,072,733 of record NC_080684.1, on the reverse strand, counting down.
AATTAGCTCTAATTACAGATACTAAGCAAATAGCTATAAATCTTGGAATCCAACAGTGTTAGATATAAAGTATAAGCTAAGTGTCTGCTTTTGATAGCACCTAGTAATTCTTCATGACATGGTTAACTACTGTGAGGGCCAGAGAATAATTCTACCTAGCTGAGTGAGATGGCCTTTACCATTTGAGCACCATGGATTAAACAGTGAATACGATGTGAATGGAGAAATAACAGATTTCACTAGTGCAGAACAATGGGAAGCTTCTTGGGTAGATCTGAGGATCTGGTAACCTAGACTGGTAATTGTCTCACTTCTCTCCTCACCACGTTGGTGGTTTAAAAACAATTGAACTTTATTTTCTCACAGTTTGGAAGGGTAGAAGCCCAAAATCAGGGTGTTAGGCCATGCTCCCACTGGCTGCTTTGGGGGAGAAGCATTCCATGGCTCTTCCTAGCTTTTGGTGGCTCTCAGCAGTCCTTGCTGTTCCATGGCTTATAGCTGCCTCCATCTTTAAGTGGCCCTCTCCCCCATGTCTTTCTCTGTGTTGTCTCCTCTTCTTATAAGGACCCCAGTCGTTGAATTTAGGATCCTTCCTAAATCCAGGATGATTTCATCTTGAGATCCTTAACTAAATATACCTGCAAAGACCCTATTTCCAAATAAGAGCTCTTCTGAGGTGCTTAGTGGCCATGAGCTTGGGAAGGGTCCTCTTCAACCCAGTACACCATTAAAGATGCAGCCAAGGGGTTAGAAAAGCAGGTTTAAAATGGTAAGCAAATACTAAGGCATCTTTATTTGCCAACAGACAGAGAACCAGCCCTCCATTAATTGGCTGGTGATGGTCATTTATATTTCTTAAGCCTTAGGTGCTATTTAATCAGCCATCCCCTCTGCATTTCTTGTTTCAGTGCTGGCCATCGAGCTCCTGGCAGCCTGTCAGGGCATAGAGTTTCTACGCCCCCTGAGAACAACCACTCCACTGGAGAAGGTCTATGACCTGGTGCGCTCTGTTGTAAGGTAAAGTCAATCACTTCCCTGGAAGTTACAGTGTTTAAGAACTGTGAACCCTGGCCGCGTTAATGTTTGGCTAATGGACTGGTGTGCTTTCTCTCCAGGCCCTGGATAAAAGACCGCTTCATGGCCCCCGACATCGAGGCGGCACACAGACTGCTAGTAGAGCAGAAGGCAAGCTGACCACTTGGCTCATTTCACGGTTTTTGGTTATGATGGGAAAGCAAAGCGGGAGTAGGGGCTGGGGAACCATTGTCTCGTTCCTTTGTTTCCTGTCTGTTCCTGGGAAGAGTACAGAAAGGTACTGAGCAACCACCAAGAAGCCATTTGACAAAGGCTTAAGTGCCCCAGGTTGTGCCCAAACATTGACTAAGCATTAGAACTAAACCGGAGTTTTTAAAATAACAACTTTACTGAGATATCGTTCACATACCAAGATTAGCCCTTTTAAAGTGTACCATTCAGCGGTTTTTAGGACATTCACGGAGTTGTGCAACCATCACCACAATCTGCTTTCAGAACATTTCCACCACCCCAAAAAGGAAACCCACTCCCATTAGTAGTCACTTCCCATTCTTTCCTGCCCCCGCCCCTGGAAACCACTAACATACTTTGTTTCTATGGATTCGCCTACTCTGTACATTTCAGGTGAACAGCGTACTGTTCTCAAGGTTCATCCATGTTATAGCATGTATCAGAACATTATTGCTTTTTTAAAAAAATTAGAGAAGTTGTAGGTTTACAGAAAAATCATGCATAAAATACTGACTTCCAATAGACCAGCCTATTATTAGCACCTTGCTAATATGGTACATTTGTCACAGTTCATGAAAGAACATTTTTATAATTGTACTGTTAACTAGAGTCCATTGTTTACAATAGGGTTCACTGTTTGTGATGTACAGGCCTATGGTGGTTTGGTTTTTAAAACTTTTTTATTCCAGTAACATAGACACAACCTAAAATCTCCCCTTTTAAATATATTCTAAAATATAACTCAGTGTTGTTAAATTCATTCACAGTGTTGTGCTACCGTCACCACCATCTGGTAAGATGGTGTTTTAGGACAAGTATTCATGGGGAGAAAATGAGATGAGAGGTTCATAGCTCCGCCTTCCCCAAGAATGTCCTCTTTCATTCAAAAGTATTTTCTCTTTCTGGTGATTCTATTGCAACTACTACCACTAGGTGTAAAGCCTGCATAGACCTGGACAGAAAACCAAGGTCTATGAGTCTGTTTAGTGCTCTGGTGTGTCTCTGCCTCTATCACGCTGGATGAGACATGGGTTCTGTGAACTCTGCTCATTTCCTCTGCTGCAGACCACAGTACAGAGGGGTACACGTGGTTTGCTGGGTACGCGGGCCTAGGAGGCTGACTCATCTTTTTAATATACTTTTTAAAGTTCTCTAAGCTTGTGTAGTAGCTTGTGGGTATCACTGTTCCCTAGAATCATTTGGCTGTCCCTATCACAGTTGCTCTGCCTTTGGGGAACGATTTTCCCTTTGAGCTTCACACCTATCGTTTCCAAGTGTGCCCTGCACACTTTGAAGGAAAGCCCTTTGCCAGCTTTGGTGCTAGGAGAGCAGTGCATGAGAGGTGGCTTTTGAAAGAATATATTTTTCTAAGGTAATACAAAAGAATAGGACAGCCTCCTGGACTGTCAGCGGGCTTCAGATTAACAGCAACTGTAAATAAAAAACAGGACCTTAAATTTGAGATCTGGTACTTAAAAAAAAATGGGTTGGTCAATGGAGTAAAAACTAAGCAGTTGGAGGCAGTGCTTCTCAAACTGTAATGCTTGTATTAATGTAATATGTACATGAATCTCCTAGGGCTTTGTTAAAATGCAGATTCTAATCCAGTGACTCTGGAGGGTGGGGCGCTGACATTCAGACGTGGCCCAGGGGATGGTGCTGGTGGTCCACAGGCCCCACTTTGAGTAGTAGGGCTCCAAGGAGCAGCGCATACATGGCCTGGGAATAGAGCAGTGAGGAAACCAATAAACTACTTCATATTCTTCACGGCCTAGCCTTAGAAAACGCTGTCATATTCTGAAGCAACCTCCTTAACTCTGTCCATACTGAATTCTCTGCTTATTTTTGGTTTTAATCTGTTTTTGGTGCTTTGGAAGAGGAAGCAGCTGAAACTCGTCAAAGTAACTTTAAAAAAGTTTTGGACTTTGGAGTGTAAAAGCTGTTAATGCAGCCAGAGACTGACACAGATCATGTGACAAACGGCTTAAAATAAAAGCCAGCAAACAGGGGCTAGCTATCTAGTCAGCTATAGGGAATGTTGACTTCCAGAGCAGCTGACGTTTAATGGCATGTGAAAACAGAAATGTCAACATTCTGACTTTGTTTTGTCCTTGCTTCTCAGGTTTGGAAAGTAGCTGCACCATATATCGAAAAATACAGAATGGAGCATATTCCAGAATCAAGACCCATTTCTCCTACTGCCTTTTCACTGGATTCTCTACAGAAGAACTCTGCCAAACTCCCAGAGTCTGAGGATCTTTAAGGGGCTTTCCCATTGATGTGCAGATCAGAAGGTTCTTAGTTTCACAGAAAGCAATATTATGCTGAGGGAGAGACCTAAGAACTTTCCTAGGAAGTTCAATCCATTATAAAATTCCATTCTCCTAAAACCTATTTTGATTAGCCTGATAATGGTATTTCGGTTGCTCTATCCTGCACTGTGCTCTTAGACACAATTTGAGACATGCCAATTGTTTTTAGGTTATATGTGCTTATTCCTCAATAGCATCAACAAATTCCTGTCTCTTCAAAGAGAGAAGAGTAACCTCAAGTTGCACTGTGCCTGTCTTACACTCTTGGCATTAGATGAACTCAAATCCAGAAACAGATTGATAGCATTATTTTCCAAAAAATTAGACTTTTTTGAACTGTATTTTTACTTGCTTTGACAAGCTCTCCACTAGTTAACATCTTTCGCTGATTGTACTGTGGCAAATACTCTTTAATAGGCCTTTATAAATAACCATTGTAAATCATAATTTGTCCTTAAGCTGCTCTTTCTTCTATTAATTGAATCATAGTAAAGAATAGGCAATAAACTGTGTATTTCATATTTTTCAAGTATCTCTAGACATATCAGAAACAGGACTAATATGCTTAAATTGGAGTTTGAGGTTAGTATTACCACATTCTTACTATGTGTTAGTTCCCTATTCCAATTCATATAATAACACTAAGAAGCCTCATCATTTCACAGATAAGGAATCTGCTGCTCAGAACTAAACCAATCCCCTCTCTGCAAAGATAATCATTAAAATAAAGCCCTATTGACAAAGGTCTAATGGGCCCTAGGATGTGTTACTTAATCTGAGTTTGTTCCCCTCCCCTCCACAAAAGAAGATAAAGGGCCAACTGGGAACCTTACTTGTAACCGTCCAGGTGAAGGACAAGGCAGATGATCTCTTGGCTACCCAAGGTTAAGATCCATGACATTTTCACCTATCATGCCTCCATATGCAAGGCACGCTAAGTGGAGGAGATTGAAACCATGGCTCTAAAAGCTGCAGCCGATCAAGGAAAGGACAGACACACTTACCAGCTTGCCTACCCAATTGCAGCCTAAAATTGGACCAAAAATAGCATTTTTATTCTTTAGGTGGAAAAAAGTCCCCAGGAAAGGTGGAGACAGAAGTGAAAATTGCTGCCTATCGCAATTCAGTCAACAAAAAATGTGCCAAGGAGACTGTTGACCTAAGGTTTGTTCTTGAGGCCACCCTTTGCTAAAATGTAAACACACACAAATGAAGTTTTTTCACTCTTATCCACACGCAGCCTCCCAGCCAGTAAAACCCAACAGTATGATGGCTGCTGTTCACTCTTGTTTGGGGAGTGCAGCATGGGGTTCCTCGCAGCCCTACAGTCCTTTGGGGCACCTGACACTTTGCTGCTGAATGCTTCTATACAGCTCTGTTAGAAACTGACACCCTTGCCTTCAAGGGTACTTCAAGGATAAATATGGAATCTACTAAGTCTCAATTGTCTTATGTTGTGATTTCATTTCTTAGAGTTTTAGAACAAAGTTTAACTCCTCTTTAGGGAAAGGTTCTTGTAATTATAGTTCAACAAGTTTCTGAAAGATTCAGTCAACCAAATGTTAAAACTTCGGAAAATGTCTTTAAAAAGTACAGTTGACTCAATACACATTACTTTTCCCCTTGAGTAGCAACATAACAGGGGGAGGCAATTCATTTCAGCTCAGGTGGTGGGCTCAATTTGGGCCAATGTGACAGAGATGTGTCTGAGAGCCAGACTTTCTCCCCCTTCTGCTTGACCTGACTGAGGAGACTGAACACCAGTGACTGTTGACAGCCAGTCAGACCCAAGGGGAATACGGCCTTGGGGTGACACCAACCCCGGGTGGCAGAGCAGAGGGAGGAAAGGAATCTGATCCACAGCATTATCAAGCTGCCAGATAAACCAGTCCTGAAGCCTGCCTGACCTCTGAATTTCCAGTGGAGAGTGCATCATCCAGGTTTCTCTAGAGAAACTAAACCATATATATATAAAGTATATATATATACTAAACCATATATATATAAAGTATATATATAAACCATACATATATAAAGTGTATATATATATATATATATATATATATATATGGTTTATAAAGGAAAGATTTACTTGAAGGGTTTGGTTCTGTAGTTGTGGGGACTGGTATGTTCAAAACCTATAGGGCAGCCTGGAAACTCTTGCGCAGGAGCTGATGCTACAGTCTTAGGACAGAATTTCTTCTTCCTCAGGGAATCCTCAGTTTTGCTTTTCAGGCCTTTCAACTGATTAGATGAGGAACGTCTATCATGTCTTTTCCTTAAAGGCACTGATTATAGATGTTACCACATCTATAAAATACCTTCCCAGCAACACAGACGTTAGTGTTTGAATAACTGCCTAGCTAAACAGACACACAAAACTATTACAGTGAGCTAATAAATACTATATATATATATATATTTTTTTTTAAAGGTGGTACCAGGGATTGGACCCAGGACCTTGTACATGGGAAGCAGGCACTCAACCACTGAGCTACATCTGCTTCCCAATGTCCTTATTTTTCAAGTCATATTTTTCGGGTTTTGATACTTTCAGCCATCAGCATCCCACCTAGCATAGCCACTATGTGTGAGGTGCTATACCAGGGCTACCATGTATCAAATATAACATGAGATCTTATAGTCTGGCTGGGGCCATGAAATAGTAATTACCACACCAAGTGTGTGTTCTAGAAGATGGCAAAACAACTACAGCATGTTTGAACCAGCAGGGAGGCCTCCTGGAAGAGGTGACAGAGCTGGGCTTTGAATAATGGGAATCAGAACAAAAAGGAGAAAAAAAGGAGAAATGTAAGCTGAATTGCAATGTCAGAAGTCATTCATGCCTGGAAACCACTTCCATGTTGTCACTTTCTCTCATTCATTCTAACTCTTAAATGTCAGGCTTACTGCACTAATTAGATTGCAAATTCCCTGAAGGCAGGGCTCACTTTAAAACCAGAATTTTAAAGATAGAAGGAATCCAACCTCTGCATTTTACAGCTGGATAAATAGAATTCAAGATGAGATAAAAGACCAGATGTCAAGTCCCAAATTTGTGTTCCCTTCAACACACCGTACTGCCTTGCCTAATTCCCACAGTATCTGCTACATCCATTTTCAACAGGAGTGATATGACCTCCAAGGGGGAGAATATTGATTCTTGGGAGGCCAAAAAAAAAAACACACAACAAAACTACATATTCAATGGTTTGTTGCTCTTTAAAGCTTGATCCTTCCGGACAAAATCTTATTCCTTGGGAAGAAATTTAATTTTTTAACAATTTTATTGAGATGTATTCATATACCATATAATCCACCCAAAGTGTACATTCAGTGGGTTTTGGTATAATCACAGAGTCATGCGTTCATCACCACAATAACTATTACAGCATTTCCATAACTTGAAAAATCTTTACCCCTTAGCAGTTACCTTTCAGTCCCTCTACCCCCTGCCATACATATTTGCTAATCTAATTCCATGGGGAGAAATTTATTTTCATTTTTCTCCTGGGGGGGGGGGGGTGGTGGTGCGCGATCATTTAAACGGTTGAGAAAAGAACCATGAAACCAGCACAGTGTGGAGCAGAGTAAGGATTTTCACACCGCATTGTGCGATGGCAAGGGCTTTCACCTGTACTTCTAGCTAGCATCTGATACCTGACTCCATTCCATATCCTGTGTGCAGAAAACGCCTCTCTCCACCAAAGCACATGCTCAACTTTGTAGGTGCCTTGCAAGAGTTCACTCATAGAGCAACTATTTGGATGCCTACTAATGAGCACTAAAATCAGATTAATCTTTCCAAAACAGCACTCTTGTCTTGGTATGAACCTGTTCAAAAATTTCAGCGGCTTCCCCTGGTTTTAAGAATGGCACCGCACACACAGATAGCTGACACAAGATGATGCAAAAGAAAGAAACACAGATTCCCGCGGCATTGACAACAACAGAAGGGGACAAAGAAGAACACACAGCAGACGGACACAGAGAACAGACAACTGGGGCGGGGGTAAAGGGGAAAGAAATAAATAAAAATAAATCTTTAAAAAAAAAAAAAGAATGAAGTTCACACTCCCGAGCCTGATGTTTGAAACCCTCTGAAATTGGAACTTACTAATTTTGGAGCCCTAGCTCCGCACTTGAATCCTCCGCACTTATCCTCCAACTTCTGAAAACTTCATGACAGGCCAGCCTTAAAATGTCAAAATTGAAATCCTTCCCAACCTTCAGTGTTAAAGCATGGCAACCTCCCTTCCCCACCCCTCGACCTGGAACTGTCTTTCTGTTTGGTTTTACTGTTACACTTTCCTTCCCCAGTTCAATGGTAGTGCTATAAAGGCTATGATAGGGAAGCAGACTTGGCCCAGTGGTTAGGGCGTCTGTCTACCACATGGGAGGTCCGCGGTTCAAACCCCGGGCCTCCTTGACCCGTGTGGAGCTGGCCCACGTGTGGTGCTGATACGCACAAGGAGTGCCCTGCCATGCAGAGGTGTCCCCCACATAGGGGAGCCCCACGCGCAAGGGGTGCGCCCCTTAAGGAGAGCCATCCAGCGCAAAAGAAAGTGCAGCCTGCCCAGGAATGGTGCAGCATACTCGGGGAGCTGACTCTGCAAGATGACGCAACAAAAAGAGACACAGATTCCCGTGCCGCTGACAACAACAGAAGCGGACAAAGAACATGCAGCAAATAGACACAGAGAACAGACAACTGGGGTGGGGAGGGGGGTAGAAGGGGAGAAAAGTAAATAAAATAAATCTTAAAAAAAAATAAACAAATAAAGGCTATGATAGAGGTGTGGGGGCATGGGGGAGGGGTGACTAGCTCTGCGTTTCACACTGAGAGAAGGGAGCAAAAGGGAATGATGTGCTTGAGCAGGGTGAAGGTCCGTGTGCCATGGCAAATCAGGAGCCCCCACCCCTTCCACCAGAACTCTGGAGACCCCATGCCACCTGGGGGTGACAGCAATGTGCTGAGGTTAACCTTCCAGCAAGGGGCATCGTGATCGATTTAACGTAGAATACAGTTCAGTCTCACTCCTTCGGGCTCTGTTACCCTGGAACTGGTGATAATTTGGACAGTTAATGTTTACTGCTCAAACTGTTTCCTCATAAAAGTGATCATGTAGTTCGGGTTGCAAAGATAAGGATGAAAACATTTTAAAAGATTGCAAGTAATACTCACATTTGGAAACACAGATTTTATATAAATAACCATCCACTCTTGGTAAATAATTTTTTAATTTGTTCATTTCCTAAAATTCTCTAATATGTGACAGTGTTGATCTACTTCCAGGACTGTAAGGAAACTATAGCAATAGTGATAGCAAATATTTATTGAGAGTAGTGAAGTGTTTTTAATATATTGGTCATTTCAAGAATCAAAAACTTTAAAAAATTTTCAAAGAAATCACATTATTGGGATTTGGGGGAAATGTACCCATTACAGGAAAGTCCCTGGACTCATGTGTAACATGACAAGTCTTGAACTCTGCTGTGAAGCTTTATTGCTAGGGTTGAGAAGGAGTTAGAAATGGAAGGACATCTTCCCTCGGGGGACCTTAATTCATTCCAAGGACATCTAGAAAGACGACTGTGAGGGGAAAAGGGAGAATATTTGCCTATTATAGAAGGCCTAGGATCCTTTATTTAGCTTATTTTGGACATATCACTTAGAATTCACTTCATTCCCAAATGTTCACTAAACACCAAAATTTGAAAAACAGAAATAAAATGAAAATTTCAGGCCAAGTCTACTTAATTGCCCATTGCTTTACCCAAAAAGGCATTTTTACTATACCCCATCATACTAATCTTCAGACTATTTGTAGCAAATCTTGGTGAAATAATTTAATAATTTGAGATTATCCTCATAATAGGCTTACTGTTTATATGTTCAGGTGCTCACCAACTATAATAAATTAATAATACCTTGGTTTTTTAAACTCAATTAATAAAACATTGAAATATATTTGTGAGATCATTCTAGTGAACTATTAAGGTGTTTTAACTTTTAATATAACTGTATTGGCTTATGTTACATTGTCTAGAGACTTCTTTTTCCTTCCAAAGCTGTCATTTTTCATAGATGATTTTTCCTTTAGCTATAACATATTCAATTAGTTCATGATGGCCTCCAAACTGGTAAATCAAATGCTCCCATCTACAAAGAAATAAGATGTTATGTCAATGCACACAAGTCAAAATTACCACTTTGTCAATATACACTAAAGCTTTCTTTACACACAGTCATTAGTATTTGGGTTTTTTTTGGAAATATGTATATAATTAATTGATCTATGATAAATCAAGTATTCTTTAATAATATCATTTACATTTTTTATCACAAAATATTCAATTCGTTAAGTGTTGCACAAATGATCCAGCATTATTTTCAGGCAATAGAGAGTGATTTTGACCATAGAAAACAGAATTATAGAGACACGTTCCTTGACTGAACATGAAGTATAAAGACCCTCACAAGGGCCCAGGAGCCCTATGATTTATGACTTTTAGATTTAGAACAATTAAGATACAAATTGTCACATTGGAGGGCCAGATGGGAGCAATGGGCAGTAATAAGAAGCCAGCAACAGGAAAACAGAAACAAGGCTTTAGGGATCCAGAAGGTAGGAGAAGTCAGAGGCAACATTCAGCGCCAGGACAAAATGCCAGAGAGGGATGACGCTGGCCGAGTACAAGCAGGGGACCAGGAGCCAAATGGAAAAACGAAAACACTCCAGAGGGCACAACAAGTCCAAAGTCCACGTAAACAGTCAGCGCAGACCTGGAGAACTAGGAAAGGTGTTAGATGGATGAAGAGACCTGAAAACTTAGTCTATCCCATGGTTTAGCTAGAAAGGGCTGGCGATCAAGGGGGATTGGGTAGCTTCTAAACCTAGATGGGGCTTGGCACTATTAATTGGTAGGAAAGGGATTCACACCAAGTCTACATATTACAATGAGCGTAAGGTAAAATAGCCACACTGGGAGAACGCTCACCTGGATGAATTGATGATAATGATGTCTCCCTGTTTGCCAACTTCCAAAGACCCATGTGAGTTGGATTTCCCTAGAGCGTAAGCTGCATTGATGGTGGCTGCGGCCAAGGCCTCAGTCATGGACATTTTCATGTTTACGCAGGCCAAATGCATGACCATGGGCTGAAGTGGGAAGAGAAAAGCATTGGAGGAAAGTAACAAAATGGCAATGGCTACTTAAGACAGGTCTGGACAGAGCACAAAAAATAAGGGTAAATGTATAGGTGGAATTGGCTAAACTGGTATGGGAAGGTTTCCATTTACACACAAACACTATTAAGCTTTGGGAAAGGTCCCTTTATTATGGAGATTACCCCCGTGTGAATTTACCATTTATTTACAACTTTTCAAGCCCACTTACTCTGTAAAGTGAGGCTCACCTCCATCCTTACTAAAAAAGTCTTTGAGCTTATGCTTCCAATTTCTCTTTCTCTGAGAAATGGGTTGTCACCTTAACCACAATGCTTAAAGCTGAATCACAGAATGAACCTCCTCTCCTCTCTCTCTGCCTGGAGGCATTCATGCAGCACAGAAATATATGCTATTATTTTCACCTTTTTTCCTTGTTTCATAGGAAAATGCTTTTCCATCTTTTATACATCTCTGAACAGTTAGGGAAATATTTTTAAATTATCTATATGCTTGGTAGAAGGCTGATATTCTGCTCAGAAAAGCACGTTAAGAATAATTACCGGGTTTGGACTTGGCCCAGTGGTTAGGGCATCCATCTACCACATGGGAGGTCCGCGGTTCAAGCCCCGGGCCTCCTTGACCCGTGTGGAGCTGGCCCATGTGCAGTGCTGATGTGCGCAAGGAGTGCCGTGCTACACAGGGGTGTCCCCCGCGTAGGGGAGCCCCACGCGCAAGGAGTGCACTCCACAAGGAGAGCCGCCCAGCGCGAAAGAAAGTGCAGCCTGCCCAGGAATGGCACCGGACGCACGGAGAGGTGACACAACAAGATGACGCAACAAAAAAAAGAAAAACAGATTCCCATGATGCTGACGACAACAGAAGCGGACAAAGAAGACGCAGCAAATAGACACAGAGAACAGACAACAGACAACTGGGGTGGGGGGTGGGGGAGGAGAGAGAAATAAATAAATAAATAAATCTTTAAAAAAAAAGAACAATTACCATTGAAAAGCAATATGCATTAGGGTTGAAATCGCTGCCCAGAGCAACAATCATGCCTTCATCTAACATCTTCCTGGCTCGAGGCTGCTTCAGCCTAAGAGGGGAACAAAGAGGTAAGTCTCTAGAGGGGAATTTTTGCAGAGTAGATTTTTGGAATGGAAGAGGACTGGGAGAGCTCTCCAACCCCTTCCTGTTTTGGAAGAAGAAACAGAAACTTAACATTAAGTGACTAGTGGTGGAGTCAGGTGGAATCCCAGGACCCCTGAGTTTTGTCATTCAAAATGACCTGGTTTGTTTCTCAAAGCCTTCCAGGGCCTGTCCACCATGGTACTCCGTGTCCCTGTCTCTCCACAGCACACCTCCTAGAACTCCTGCTCCTTCCCCTCGACACGACTCACTCCTCCACTTCCCTCACTTCCTTTAGGTCTCTGCTCACATAGCATCCTCCCCAAACCACCCCATCCTCTTGCCTGGCTTTGCTCTTCTTCATAGCACTCAGCATTATCTGACATTTTATATATTCAGTTGTATGTTTGCATATTGTTCCTCTCTTCTCATTAGAATGTAAGCTCCTTGAGGACAAGGAATTAATTTTGTTTATTGCTGGATCCCCAGTGCCTAGACCAGTGCTAGGCACTCAATACATGTGCTGAATACATGAGTTAATAAATTAATAGGGGTATAGAGATGACTCTTGCACTCAAAGCACTCCCAATGTGTGCTTTATCTTTGCAAGACCACTTTAAACAGAGATTCTTACCCTCTTTAGTTCCAGACTCCTTACCAAGTCCACACTATACTGTATATTATTTAATAAATATATCACACCCTCACCAACACGTCCCCATAGGAATTATGTTTTTTTTTTAAATTTCAGTTCATGGATCCCTCATTAAGACCCCCTGAATTAAAATAATATTTCTCAACTAGGAGGGTGTACGAGAGGAGATAGGTGAAGCAGAGAGAGCAAGGAAGGGGTGTAGCGTAACATTTCCCTGTGGGTCATTCTGATGGCCTCCCCTCCCCTCCAGTCCCTTCCCAGGCAGGGGGGAAAGTAAGGCTGTAAAATTATTAAGGAAACTCTGGAGAAACTAAGGTGAGCATTTCCTAAATACACCAAAAACATTATATGCAAATAGACATAAAACACCTGATTAACAGGAGCAATGGAAATCAGACAGCAGAGCTCAGAGAGCAGCAGGGGGCCCTGTAAGTTTCTCCCTGGAAAAAGATCGGGAAAGCCAGAGAGGCAGGAGGGAGGCCTTCCCTTTGATGGCCCCATTGTCCAAAAGGGATACCAAACCCATCTAGTGACAATGGCCGGCTCAGCTGCCGCTGGCATAGGGACAATGTTAAGCTTTTTGATGCTTCAGTATTACATGATGCTTGATGCTTATGATGCATCTGATGCATATACTTCTGAGGCTTTAAGGATTTGATGCTTCAGTATTACAAAGTCTCAGATTTTTGCTCCATCTTAAGATATTCAAGGTGAGCTGGACGAAAGCCTCTTTTTTCTTTTTCTTTTGGTAAGAAAGCCCATAACACTTTAATTCTTGCGCAGTGGAAAAATAACCAGATTAAGTATGGATTATTAACTTAGATTGAACACTTAAGATTTGTAAGAAAAGCATTAGGTCATACCAAGAAGTGTTACTGATATTCCCTACTTACAGTCTAGATTGTGTCTACTCTTTAAATTAAGAGAATAATGATAATAATGTATGTTTAACTGTAACAATAATGTTCTATGGGTGTGCGTTTGAAATCATAACACATTTGAGAAAAGGACTGACATTTTCCTTTCTTCCCTCCTCAAAAAGTGTAGTGAAGCCTGGCCTTTCGATACCCAAGGCAGTTTCTCAGCCTGTTCTGAAGCAGGTTAGTAAGATAGGGAATCAGCAGAGAGATCTGGAACCTGGCAGAGAGTCCACGTGGACGTCAGTAACCCCAGATGGCTGCTGGAAGAAAGAAGACTTCCTCCGGAAGCCAGGAGAAGCCCTGGATATTCCCCAAGGACTTTATCCTTGGGCCCTCTGGACATTGATGGGAGAAATGAGCAATCAAAACAGTAAACAGCTGGAACTCCTCCCCTCCCATTAGCAAAAGGGGTGGAATAATTAACAGTTCAAAAGGCAGACCCCAGGCCTGAGCTTGCTCTCTCACATACTCTCTCCCCTCTGGACCTGCCTCTGGACCCGTCCTGCCCTCTGCGCACTGCTCTCACCGTTTTTTTCCTCTGTCACATGACCACGCAAGAAAATCCTGGGTATTTATAACCTATAATGGGAAACTGTAGTCTGTAAATCAGCCTTCTTCATCACTTTTCAACCCCTTCCTCTTCACCTGGGAGCACTGATCTGTTATTCTCTCCCATTTCTCTTCCCTCCCTACCTGAGTAATGACTGGCCTAACTCACCTGACGTGCACTTGAAATTCATTTCTGCAGCCTGTCAAGAACCTAAATAAAATCTGGCATTAGTTCTAGGCACTGGAGGAGGTTTACCTGCACCCCTAGCCTTGACCCTCCAGATGCCAGGAGCAAACCCCAACCACCCCTTCTGTTACCACCAAAATGGTGTCCAGGCCTGGCCAGATGTCCCCTGGGGGTGGCAGGGAGCTCCTGGGTTGAGAACCACTGTCTGAAGGCCCCAAATTCAGCAGAATTCCCACACCCTCCTGAGACAGTAGACCCCAACCACACAGAAAGTACCTGGTCCTAAGAGGAAATAAACTGTCCCTTGATTCCTGGCCTCCCAGACCACAGACTTGGCAGCTATCTCATAAATGCTGCAATGGAAAGGGTCCGAAGACTTTGGGACCCATATTCTAATAGAATTAGGGCAATAGCAGTTATAAAGGATGGACTAAGAATATTCAATCCAGAAAAAGAGCATACAGCAGAATCCCTGCATAGATTTTACAAAATGTACTTACATGGCTCCTCTTTCCTCCGATATTTCCAGGATTTATGAAGATTTTGGTACACAATTATGGTACCCACTCACATCCTCTTAAAAAACAGCTTATTCAGACTCTGAATATTGTTCAATATCCCTAACATCATATACATGTTTTAAACATATAAAGCCTTTTTCATTATTTTCTGATTATAAAAGTAATGCCTACTGATTTTTAAAAAATATTTTCCCCCTCCTACTCCCTGCCCTCACTCTGCTGTTTTTGCTGTCTGTATTAATTTGCTGTGTGATCTTCTGCATCTATTTCTCTTTTTGTCTTCTATTCTTGTACTTCTCCTCTAGGATTCACCAGGATTCGATCCTGGGGATCGTCTGATGTGGAGAGAGACTCCCTGTCAGCTACACCACCTCAGTTCCTGGTCTCTGCTGTGCTTCACCGCGACTTTTCCCTTCGTCCTTCTTTTGTTGCATCATCATCTTGCTGTGTGACTCACCCGTGCAGGCACTGGCTCACAGTATGGGCACTCGGCTCGCCACGTGGGCACTGACTCGCTGCGCAGGCACTCGCTCGCCACACAGGCATTCACGTGGGCACTCGGCTTACCACGTGGGCACTCAGCTCGCTGCGCAGGCATGCTTTCTCTTCTCTCTCACCAGGAGGCCCAGAGACCAAACTCAGGTCCTCCCATTTGGGAGGCAGAGGCCCATCACTTGAGCCACATCCGCTTCCCCCTACTGATTTTTTTTTAATGGAAAAATTCCTATAACTAAGAAAGAAGACAAAGAAACCACCCTTCCCAATAATGACGCCTTTAGATGTAATTTTGGTCTAGGCCCCTTCCTCAGGGTAAGTTCCTGGGAACATCATTCCACAGTTCATAGCCCCATGAGCTAAGTCTTCTTGATCTGCATTTTTAATGGATTTTAAAGGGAACGGAATAATGCGTAGGCAGCTCAGAGGTTGGGTCATCACTGCTTGTACTGCAGCTCTCGTGTTGGGTGTGAGAAATGGCCTCACCTCAGCATGTAGGCAGTGGTGGGCAGAAGGACAGCAGAACACTTGGCCGTTGCCATGGCGGCAATGCCTTCATCGCTCACTTCTTCCAGGTGGCTGATTGCCTGGGCTCCCAGCTCAGCCCCGAGCTAAGCAGAAAGCGCAGAGAGAGCAACAACAAATCAACAAAGAACCCTAAAATTGCTTTTCCCACAAAGAGAAAAACACTCGATTATTCAGATTTCTTGCCAACAACCTCTTGGCAAGCACAAAGTTTCGAAACAGAGTTTGTAATGGACATTCCTTTGAAAATTAGCTAACATGCTCTTTCAGAAAACAGTTCTTAAACACAAATGCTGTCTGATACGCTTCAGTTATATTTTCCAAAACAGAACATTTATAAGATCAGAGGAAAGTTTGAATAGCATATAAATAAACAAACAATAAAACCTTTGGCAACATAGGTGATCTCATTATTATAGCATCATAAAAATATAATAAAGAAAAATACCTTGGAATGCTGTTGCATTCAGTGTAGAAAACACAAATTTAAAAATTTGTAATTATATGTATAATTTGAGAATATCTACTTGAACTTGATTAAATTTGAACTGGATTGCTAGAAGAAAACTGAGAAGAGGTAACACTCTGATGATAATAGCAACAGGTGTTAAAGTGGATTTCTTCTCAGCCTGTGCTCATCATATACTTAATTTGACAAGTTTAATACACATGCACATACATACCTACACACCTACAAATGCCCTAGGCTGAAAGGTGGTATGTTAACCATTTCAAGGAAAAGAAAACAGACTGACATTTGGCATTTCACTCTGGCTCAGGGAGGCTGCAACGCCCCAGCATGGGCAGGGAAGAGTTCAACAACAGCTTATTCTGGTCTAAGAGTTTTTTTTTTCCTAAGACTATTGTTGATTGAGGCTCTCGGGAACCTATTGCTCTCCAGGACAGACTGTGCTCCATTGGGTATGTTTCCTCCTGACCTTAGAATCACAGACATGGCAAACCCTCACTTTTCTAAACTTGACTTAAAATGGAGGCAAGATTGGAAGAAGGAGAACAGTTGTTGCAGGAATCCAGGTGAGAAATTATGGTGATTTAAACTAGGAAAGGGGGTGAAGAGTCATGGATAATTGGGAGGACTTGGTTATTGGTTGAGGTGTGGTGGGTGGCAAGGAAGAGGAGTCAAGAATGTGTCCAAGATTTTGATTTAGGTAATAGAAAGATGATGATTCATTTACCAGGGCAGGAAACACAGGATTAGAAGATCTGTAAGTGATATAGTGATATTAAGAGATCAAATTGGACATGCTGTGGCTGAAACACATGGGCGACATCAGCATCTGTATTTAGCCCAACCTGTTTATATAACTCCAGGGCTTAGATGAGGGAGATTCACAGCTGAAGGGACTTTGTCTGGCTTGTTTTCTGCAATATCCTCAGTGCCTAGAACAGTGTCCAGCATACATTACACACTCAAATATTTATTGAAAGGATGCATAAATGAATCTGGGAAAGACATATAAATGAATCTGGGAAAGACATATAGATTTGAAAATTATCCTGTGGCTATTAATAGCAGGCTTTACCAAAATTCATCTGGATGTCGCCACCTCAAGATCTTAGAAGCTAGAGGTGATATTAATGTTATACAAGTGTGGCTTTGTGTGCCAACCAAAATATGTTGTGAATTTTTTAGTAAATAAAACCACAGAGGTACTCCTTTTTCTATTAACTAGCAGATGATAATAAATGTACCTGATCAGCAAAAAGGTAAGTTTCCAACAGAGTTCAGAGTTTCCAAGCCTCAACTGCACCAATCAGCACATTGTTCAAACAATTTCCCCCCTTTTCTATCTTTCCAGAAGGCTACTCCAAACTTTGAACAGACTAATGAAGTTTTCCATAACTTGAATACTCAAGAACACAAAGGAAAAGCAGAAGGTCAGCCGTACCTCAGCAGCCTTCATGGGATGGAGTTCATCCCCATGGAAATTAATCTGTAACCCTATGTCCTTTCCACTTTGAAGAATTCTTCGGGTGGAGTCAAGATCGAAGACACCCTTCTCACAGAACACATCTATATTGTCAACATTTATTTTCCTGCTTTCGCGAAGTTCCTTCAGCTTTGGGAGGTGGTTATTGACAATGTCATCAGCAGCTTCAGTAGCAGTTTTTCCTCTGAGGGAAGAAAATGAGATTACCATGGGGAAAAAACAAAAAAGAATTAGAAAAAAAGGGTCATTTGGCCTTGGAGAACTTGAGAAACAGTGTAGGTGGAGAAATAAAGCTGTATCTTAGGAATCTTAATAATTGGGACATGTCTACATGGCAGAGATATTGACAAGACTTTTGGGCATCCTACTCTGTAAACAGAAGGCATCCATTCTAGCAGCCCTGTGTGGACTTTGGGGATGCTGGTAAGACCACCTGACTGAGCAACTGAGTCTTCCAGTCATGGATACTCAGTGGCCATCCTTGTTGCTTCACTGACAACCCACCTGGGGGCCTCTTAAGTGGACCCCAGGTGTCACTCAACCCTTTTTCTTCTTCCACATTGTTTCCCAAAGCATCTGAGTAAGATTTCCTGTCTCACTATTTGGGGGAATGGGGGAAGAAAGAAGGAGGCCCTGAACTTTTCTAGAAAGGGCTGGGCTTTTGAAGTCAGATAGACTCTGCTAGATAGAGTTTTCCTGGTTGGCTGGCTAGGAAACTTGGGGCACATTATTCAGTCACTACTTAGCAAGCTCTGAACCTCAGTGGGGACTGAGATGCAGACCTCAGAGGTTCATTGGCAGATGGAGAAAATTTCAGTAAAACTTCAGCCTTGTAAACTTGGTGCACAGGAGGCTCTTACTCAGCAAAAAAAAAAAATTGGTGGGGTGGGGTGGGCATAGAGAGCTGACAATGAGACAAACACTTATATATGTTGTTTCTAATTCTCAAGACAAATAGAATACTTCTTTAGTTTACCCTATTTTTATAGATTAGTCATCCATGTTCAAAAAAGTTAAGTTATGGCCTCAAAGTCATTCTGTTGGAGCTAAACTAGATTAAAACGATGATCATTTTGGAATGCTATCATTCCAAAGCCTTTCCACCATGGCTTTCCTCCTGAAAAAAAAGCAGACTGTTATACACTTCATATTTCATTTGAATGCAAACAACAGCTACAACAACTAAACACAGGGAAAAAAAAACCCTGCTGTTTTCTATAGACAAGGTGACCCAAAAATCTTAGTGTAGTTTTAAGATTTAATAATTTCAGAAGCATAAATGCTAAACTTTACAATAAACGTCACTGGAAACATTAAGTATGTTTCTTTTCTACTGAGTTTTGTGAATTTCAAATAATACATGTTAATGTTAATTTTTTTAGATGCTCTGAAGAGGGAAAACATTGAATGAAGCAAAAGATTTACATTAAAATGTTCTTAAAGTTCACAAAACTAAATAAGTGAAATGGAAATTCAAATGATTAAATTTTCAAATAATTTTTATAAGTCTGTAGCACATCTAAAGTTATTAAAGCTTAAAATTGCACTAAAACTTTGGGGACACCCTGTGCATTAGCAAATCATGGATTTCTCTTGGACCTTTCAGTTCTGGAACCATGGACTTTCCTATTCAGTAATTTCAGAACCGAAAGGCACTCTGGACAGATGAGATACAGGTGCACAAGGGGACATAATTCTTCACAATAAAGCCACATGGGAGAAATTTTTTGATAAGGTGAAGAATGAAAAACACAATAATAAAACAAAAATGTTTGCTGCTAAGAGATGGAAACAGAAACCCTTCTGAGTCATCTTGACTTCAAGGCTTGATCTGTCTCCATAGGGCATTACTATCAATTTCAAAGTGCTTTTATGCTAATTATTTGTCATGGGAAACCATTTCAATTATTATCTACGATTTTAGAGGCGCTAAAGGGGCCCTTTTTTTTTTTTTTTTTTTTAAATCCAAGAGCTTTGAACACTTCTTCTTCCTTCATTATTAACGACTCATGCTCTGGCGCATCCCCTCCCTAAAAGCCATGTGTGCGAGTGGTATAGCCCCTTAGAATTGGAGCCTTCCCAAAGGCTTCTACCGGTTGCTCTGCAGGAGCTAAGCAGTGCTTTATGCACCTCCACCCCCAGGATAACACAGGGGCCTGTGTCTTCATGCTCAAAGCCCTGACTTTAAACGCAGGTCCCATCAGCTGTTATTACCTGGGTACTGAGTGAGCCCCGCAGTAAGTGACCGAAATGCCGATGTCCAGCTCCCGCTGGGCACGATCGATCACGCGGAGCATCTTGAGCTCCGTCTCCAGGTTGAGGCCATATCCGCTCTTGCACTCCACCAGCGTGGTGCCCGCCCTCATCATGCACAGAAGCCGCTGCTGGAAGGAGCTGAACAGCTCCTCTTCGGAAGCTTGGCGAGTGCACTCCACGGTGAAGTTGATCCCTCCTCCAGCCTGGTGAATATCCATGTAGGTGGCGCCTGCCAACTGAACACACAGGACTCTCCCTTAGACACGTCCCTTAGACACGGCACTTACTGGGAGGATGTAGGCAGCCTACAGAACCTACGTCCAGGGGTGATGTGCAAAATGGTTAACAATCACTGGGGCAGGCGCACCGACCCAGCAGAAGCGATGCTGGGGCAATCAGTCCTGGAAGCTCCTACCTGCCAGCCACTGGACTGTGAGGGAGGAGGCTGGAGATGTCAGGGAAGGGTGTGGAGAGGCAGAGATGGGAGAGATGGGGCCACTTGTGAGCTCCAGGCAGCAGCAATTTACCAACTGGTACAGAAGTACTTCAATATTTTAACAGCCCAGTCACCCCCAGCGTGAGTACCAGGAAATCTCAGCCTTCCCTATATCCCTGAACACACTGGAGGAAAGCTTAGGCAATTCAGGGCAACCCACTGCAGTTACCCAAATCTCCGCTGATGAGACCAGGGCTCCTTTCCACATCTCACTATTTGGCCATGAGGGTTTGGGCCTGATGGCTGTCAGGCAAATAAGGAGGCTCTTCCTGGGTTGTTAGTGGGCTCACTGGACACAACAAGGCATGTGGCACAAAGCCTGGGGGTGTCCTGGCCAGGTTTTCATGTGGATTCTGCCATCGGCCAGCTGATGACCTTAGTCAACAAGCTCCCCTCCGTTGAACCTCACTTTCCCCATCTTGCTAATGGAAGATTGGACTCCAATCTCTAAAATTGCTTTTGGCTCTGAAATTCTGTGATGTTAAAAAAAAAAAGTCTTAAAAAACAGCTCCAGTTTGCTGAGAATACACAATATCTGGAGGAAAATTTTTTTTCTGAAAGAATCCTATTTAGCTGTTGGGATGCACACCCCCTCTATTAACAATGTAAAATGGTTCTAACCAGGGATTGCGTATTGGCTATGGCTAATGTATGATTGACATAGGCTATACTTTAGGATTTTTTTCTGGAAAAGAGAACAATAAAAGACTTATTTTTGTGATTAGCAATATATTTTTTCAAGTTTGTCCCCAGTGAATGTTGATTTTCAAACTTCCTTGGGGTTCCGGTAACATGGTGTTAAGAAGGAATGCGGGGAAGGGAAAGAGGAAAAATTACTGGTCACATCTGTTTTAAATGGAAGATTCTGCAGCTACGAATTTTTGAAAGCTGTTATACTTAACATGATTGCTAACCTCGTGCATAGTACAAAGATTTGTGGCACTTATAAATAAGCTATAGTTTATTTTCTATAGCCCAGGTCAATAAAACTATCCATTGAGAAGAAATGTAGGCATCTGTTGCAAAGTTTGACAGACCATGAAAAAGACTAGCCTGTCTTTGTGCTTTATTTCTATTTGCCATCATTTATTATAGTTACCTTCATTGCAAACTCGTGAACTCTCTCACCAGCCCACACTGGATGTGTGTGTGCATCCACCAAACCTGTAATTAATAAATCAAGTCAATTTTAAAGTTAAGAAATAGCATTTAGACAGCAGTCAGACCATACCATCTTGCTCTTGGGAAAGCAATGGGTGGTGGTCCTCCATCTTGCAAGAGGGTGGAGGAGGAAGAATTTGTGCGTTTTTTCGGCAGAGTGCCAAATCCTGAAGAAGCAAGAATGCCTGCTTGCATGTCTGATCTCAGTGGCTCCAGGGAAGAGGGTGACTCAACGTGATAAAAATATCTATCAGGGAAATACAGCTCCAGTTGCTCAATAATTCCATGCTCACCAAGCAGGCTTTTAAACCAAGATATCAAACCCAAAAATTGAGTAAAACCAAGAACTCTTTCAGAAGCATAAATGTTTGTGTGGAATTCAAAACTTGTGAAACTGGTTTTATATGATTGCATGAACCTACAAAGCACAGTGTACAAGATGATGGTTAAGAAATCAATCGTATTGTCAGTGGTGAAAAATACCAACGAACTACAGGGAAATCACTAAAGCTTTTACTTATTTCTTGTGTTCTTTTCTGCCCAGAGCAGGGCCCTTTGTGTTACACTTAGAAATTTAAGGTATCTTCTCGTATTTGAGACAGCAACTTGCCCTGTTTGCCTCTCCTTTGCAATGGATTAATAAAGTTATTCTGACAGTTGTTGAACCTAAACAGCACCAGGTCGTTTCTCTTCAGCATGTGAGTGGAAGGTAGTGGAGTGAATGAATGGGTTTAATTTCCAGTTTGCCCTTTCCCAGATTAGTAACCTTGGATAAGCTATTTCACCCCTAAATTTCACTGTTCTACCTGTAATATGTAGATAATGACACTGACCTAACAGAAATAGCTGTAAGGATTCAATATGAACTCATGCTTGTAAAGCAGGTGGGCTTTCAATACCATTCAATAAATGGTAGTTATTATCACTTTTTAATATTGTGAAACCCTATTTAAACCTGCTGCTACTCTTTGTCCTTACATTATTCCAGCAAGTGTTAACCTGCTTTCAGAGCTTTACTGAAAAAGAAGGAAGTACCTGGTAAGATACATTTCCCAGAACAGTCAATTACTTCTTCAAAAGTTTTTCCAGAAAATTCTCTTTGGATATCATCAGCGGGACCAATGGCTTTTATGAGCCCATCCCTGAAGAAAAACAAAAGACAAGTGCTAAAGCCTGGGGAAATATTATGAGAAATCTGACCAGTGATTAAAATGATGTTATTGCGTGTCTTTTTGTGTCAATCAGTCAATATTCATTGTATTGCCATCTTGGGCCTGTGTCTTTGGAAAAGCAACACCAGCCCCGTTCAAGACAAAAATTCAAATCACATGCAGCTAAGATTGCTGGTTGTTCCCCAAGATCAATTTTCTCACTGTAATAGAACGCTAATTTTTAGCGGGACACATGGCCACCAAGAATAAAGACTACATTTCTCAGTCCTCCATCAGCCAGTTGGGGCTAATAAAATGTCAAGTGAAATGGTGCCTTGAATCTTCAAGTAACCTAAGAACATAGCTAGTGCATGCCATACGCCTCTTTTCTTTTCTAGTTTTCTCTTCCTGTTTTCCACTGGCTGGATTGTAGGCACCGTCACTGCAGATGGAGCAGCCATATTGAATCATGAAGTGACCGTGGGAAAGGCCATGCACAGTAGAGTAAGATAGAAGGGACCTGGATCCCAAGGACTCCATGGAGTATGGCCATCAGCTATCCCTGGGCTGCTGTCCTCGACTTTTACAAAGGAGAGAAATAAACATCTATCCTGGTTCAGCCATTGTTATTTTGAGTCTTTGTCACTCACAGCAAATTAGTGTTGTCAAAATTGAGATCCAGGGCTATAATCCCAAGGGCTGGAAAATGCTGTGAAAGCAGGCAAAGAGAGGGAGTTCCGAAATGGGACTGAGGTGGGTTGGGTACCCTAATTGAATAAAAGAGTGGATGAGGAGAGATATGATGAAAGGAAAAGAAATAATGACTATGGGAGTTATGGGGAGGAAAAACATAGGGACAGAACCGGAAAGCAAGGTTTTAAATTTAGTGCGGCATCCTGGTTTAACACAACTCTTCATCAATAACAGCTTTTCTCTGGCCCTTTTCAATTAAATAATCCATCCAATGAATCTAGTGGTGGAAAAGACAATGTTTTTACCTAGGATCATTTCTCCCCTCTTCTATCAAAATTGTGTCGCATGTGGCACAGAACTCTCTTAGCCAGGAGCCACAAGACAAAAAATATGATCAACTATTTCATGCAAAGAATTAATAACTGACACTGCTTTTAGAGAGGTTACTTGTGTTTTAATAAGATCATAACTAAGAGTTAAATCTCTAAGGGTCTCAATCTGTGTGGGGAGAAATTTGCAGGCACTAGGCCCTTCTTCCTGGCTGTTATTCTCATGATTATCTACCTTCTTAAGAACATGGATCTCTCACCGGGGAATTCCTACTTACCAGGTTTTAAACAAAGCCTTATATACAAGGATGGTTATTTAAAGAAACTAACAAAAAACATTTCCCCCAAAGTGATTATTCAATGTAACCATTAAAAATGATAAAGATAGGGAAGCAGATTTGGCTCAATGGATAGAGCGTCCGCCTACCACATAGGAGGTCCAGGGTTCAAACCCAGGGCCTCCTGATCCGTGTAATGAGCTGGCCCACTCACAGTGCTGATGCGCTCAAGGTGTGCTGTGCCCCGCAGGGGTGTCCCCCGTGTAGGGGAGCCCCACGCACAAGGAGTATGCCCTGGAAGGAGAGCTGCCCTACCCGAAAAAAGTGCAGCCTGCCCAGAAGTGGCACCCCACATGTGGAGAGCTGACGCAGCAAGATGATGCAATGAAAAAAGAGACAGATTCCTGGTGCTGCTGACAAGAATGCAGGTGGACACAGAAGAACATACAGCGAATGGACACAGAGAGCAGAAAACTGGGGGTGGGGGTGGGTGGGAGAGAAATAAAATAAACAAATAAATGAAATCTAAAAAAAGAATGGTAAAGATATATTAGTGCTATGGTAAAAAAAAATTTTTTACAGTGTATTACTAAGTGAAAACAAATAAAACAAAAAAACCCAGAATACAAAATAGTATACATAGTAAGATTTTACTTTCTAAAAAAAAACACTTATTTTTATGTGATTCATTTTGCATAGGGAAACATCTAAAGGTAATAACCTAAATGTTGGTGTTAGTTCATTGAATAGTGGGGGTTTTTGAGTGATTTTTTCTTTTTGCTTATTTTCTCACTTTTTCTACAATGAACATATATATTCCATGTAATTCATTTAAAGGGGGGAAAAAAAGATCAGGCTAGTATTGAATTTTTTTTCAAGATTTATTTATTTCTCCCCCACCCCTCTCATTGTCTGCTCTCTGTGTCCATTCACTGTGCATTCTTCTGTCTTCTCCTTGTCTTCCCTTTAGGGGGCACTGGGAACCGATCCTGGGACCTTCCACAGTGGGACAGAAGTGCTCAATCTTGTATACCACCTCAGCCTCCCAGTCTGCTGCATCTCTTATTGTCTCTCCTCTGTGCCTCTTTGCTGTGTCATCTTGCTGTGTTACCTGTCTATTCGGGCCAGCTTGCCACGTGGGCCAGCACTCTGCCACCCAGGAGGCCCTGGGAATTGAACCCTGGACCTGCCATGTGGTAGGCAGGAGCCCAATCGCTTGAGCCACATCTGTTTCCTAGCATTGAATTTTTAAATGAAATTTCTGTAATGTAAAGTTGAGAAATTAAAATTCTACAGAATCTTCTGAGAGTAATAAAGGAAGCTAGCAAGCAAATCTCTACTCGAGAAGCTACAGGATGATCATCATGATAAAAAAAACAATAATGATGATTTAACATGGAGTCTGCTTCTTTGAGTGACTCTCAAGGTTCTTTGTGTTGGAACAGATGCATATACCATTTCAGTTACCAAAATATAAAACTGCTCTCACTTTGTAGATAAATAAATCTGACACCCCCACCGCACTCCTTCCATTAGTCTGGCACCCCTCTGCAGTGTCTTGGATGTCCGGCCTGTTCAATTCTCTTTACCTTTATACATACTATATTGAGGGCAGGACTGATCTTAGTCGTTTTTGCATCCCCAGAGTTCAGCATAGTCTAATTGCTTGGTACAGTGAATGAATGAAAGGGTATTACATTTTTTTAGGTTCATTGTCCACCTGATTCTTTCAGGGGCCTCTAAGAAGGAAGATAAAACACCCATTATTTTTCCTTCACCATTTTCCATTTTTTGCCTTTCCTCTGAAGTACTAAAATAATGCCTCTTGGGTATGAATCAACATTTTCATTCCTATTTGTTTTGTTCATTTAGACATTTTCATCTTCATTTTAGCCTTTGATGGGACACTTGTAAAGTGGGCAACAGTTGTGCTTCTCTTCCAGCATCTTCTGGGAGCTTCTTCAAGATTAGCTACAATACACACACACACACACACACACACACACACACACAGGTAGCAACGTAATTTAAGAATGAGATAGCCTTGAAGACCCAACTGAATGAATATAATGGCGGACAGTGGTGGAGATATTTTTAGGAAAGGGGAGTTTCTGGTACTCCTCTTTTCCAGGACTCAACTCAGTTTCCAAATCTATAACACAGGGGATTGATTACCAGTTGATCTTGCTGAGATTCATTCTAATCAGAAAACACATTAAAACCTATCCATTTCCTGGCTTTGAAATGGAACGTTCCTTTCCTCAGCTGCTTTACATCAGTATCCCTCTTACAGATACACTCACAACGTTCTCCTTTCTTGTCTACAGAAAGAGAAGCAAGATCAAGCTATCTCTGAACGATTTTCACATAAGGAAAGTGATGTGAAAATTTAAGACAATTTTCCAAATAGCTCACCCTGAAAATGTTTTTACTTTAATATATATATACAGATAATGAAGGTGGGAGGGATGTTTCTGAGTAAGTTGAATTGCTAGATAATTATTTCAATTCCATACTCTTGTTTTTGCATGTGTTTAAAACAGGATGATAGTAAATGAAAATAAAAACAAACTTGTACCAAACTAGTCACATTGGAACAGCAAAATTCTAAACGTTGCTGAAACTCCATTTTAAAGTGGCAAATCCAGCAAATTGTGTAAGTCAGGTAACAGGCTCAAATCAAAAAACCACCTTCCATGTCACAAATCAACTCTGCTGTTTCCTATTTAAATGGTTCTGATGTAAACATAGCTACAGAGAACAAGGGTTGAGCTGTAAGACTTCATGTCATTTGTGGCATTACAATAATTTTTATAGATGTTCTGTTCCTTAGGAAGGTATTTTCCCCTCTTTCTAAGTGTGTGTGCAATTCTGTTAATAAATAGATTTTGATAGTAACATTGGAAATGTTTTAATCCCTTTATTAATTAAAAAAAGAAAAGAAAAAAGTTAGGCTTTCACACAACCCCAAACAGCCTCAAATAAGCAGTGGTCTGTGTGCCTGAGATCCATCTTGTGCAATTGCAGCTCCATCCGAATCAAATTGCCATCCACCCCCATTCCCAGTCCAGGTGCGCCCTCCCAACCTTTGTTCTTTCATTCGTGTCTGGCAGGAAGCTCAGAAGGTTAAGGAGAAATAACGGAAAATGTCCTCCTTTTTGGTGGCTGAAACTTGATTTCTTATTACTCTAAAGCCATCACCATCTAAACATTTTCAGTTGTAATGCCCAGACCAAGGCGGGAGGGAGAGGTGCTATTCAAAGACTGCAGGTCCTCAGATCCTTCAGGGATGCTAATTCGAAAGATCTAGGTGGACATTTGAAATCTGTCTTTAAAAAAACAACCTCAGGTCATCCTGGCCTTCCTTCAAAAAGCACTGTAGAGAACTCAACCCACTTCTGATGGTTGGACAGTATTTTCTGAGCAGGGAGGGACAGGGTCCTGCTGCGTCCCGTTCAGCAACCCCCTCCGCTGTCTCCCTGCTCGCACACACCGAGTGACGTCCCAAAGCAGTTAAACGTGTTAGGAACAGTTGCCTTAAAGGTAGGGCTGCCCATGTCTTTTTTGTTGCTGGAAAAGCTTTTACCCCATCTCCCTCCACTGTGCACGAGTGGGAGAAAAAGCCCCGGACTCGGGCGCTGACTGGGAAGCCCCCAGCACGGCCACTTACGTGCCCACCACCAGGCTGGCGCCCTCCAGCACCGCCAGGCTGCGCAGCGCGTCCCGCGCCAGGAAGCGCTCGCCGCGGGCGCACACGAGCACCACTTGCCGCGCGTTCTCCAGCAGGAGGCGGTGGCCGCTCGCCATGTCGCCGCGCGCCACGAGGAGGCCGCTAGGCCGGGGCCTCGGCGGAGGAGGGCGGAGGAGAGCGGAGGTCCGCTGGCCCCGCAGGGTGGCGCGGGGGCGGGCGCTCGCCGCCGCTACCTTTAAACCGTAGCTGAAACCTCGCCTCCCCCAAAATCAACAAGGAAAATTAATAATAAACGTTATAAGGGAATTTCCTCTTTTTTGGGTCTCCTTTTCAGGTCTGGGTATATGCGATCGAGATTATTGTCCCTACTTAACAGATAAGGAAACTGAGGCTTGATCACCCCCCCCCCCGAAAGATAAAGGTGGGCGGCATCGATCACGTGGCCACGCATAAGTGGGTCCTGGAGGGATATCCGAGGGCGCCCGGAGGGTACCGGAGTGGGGAAAACTGCTCAAGGGCAGGTGCAGGAACCTGGGGGACAGAGTCCTGGGAGGCGGCAGGGTGAGGGCAAAGCTCTGCCCAGGAAGCTGGAGCACAGAGCCAGAGAATGGGAGGGCCAGAGGGAGGAGAAACCTCTTGCCCAGGGGCGGGAGCCCGGGGCCCAGGGCGCCCGGGGGAGGTGGGGGGGGGGGCGGGGCTCGGTGCGGGAGACGCGCCTGGGGCCGCGTGGCCTTGAAGCAGAGTGGCGGGTGTCAAGCACTTTTCGGTTGGCCAGCTCCGCCCCTGGATCCCCTGCCAGCAGGTCCCCGAGATGGAGGGCACCTGGGGCGGGGGAGGGTAAAGACGCCTTCCTGAAGGACAGGTTGGAAAGGCTTCTGGATTCCACTGGTTGAGGTAAAAACGGATTTCAGTTCTGCGCTCTCCCTTCCCGATACGGTATCTGTAGGGTCTACATCCTCTCGCGACCAAGGCTGGACTCAGAATAAAAGTTTGTTGAATGAAGATGGTTAGTGATTCTGGCCGGCAACGCTTCCTGCCTAACAATTGCTGGGCAAAACATTGACGGGCACTAGGTTTTGCTGACTCCTCTCTCTCCAATCTTCCTTTCGACCTGCGGTTATTTTTTCAGTTTGCACAAGGGACAATCAGAAATGTCTACAGAAAAGTCTGCACAAAACAGTTAGCCTGACGCCAGCAGGGCCTTGAAAGCCAAGCTGAAAGTAATCTCTTCATCGCATTGCTCTGCTTCTGACCTAATCAAAAGAGCAGGTCACTGAGCAGGCCAAGGACCCACGGGCTCCTGGCTTTAGGGTAAACAAAAAAATGCTAGCTCTGGTTCTACACAACAGCCAAGGACACAGTTCACAGCCCTTCTAGTATTTGTCCAACGTGGGTGGGGAGGAGGTGGAAGAAACTTTGAAGGCCTTGAGTTGGAGAATCCCAAGTCCTCATGTGCATATGGGAGCTAAACCTAGCTTTTATCTCTTATTTAGAGAACCTGGAAGCCCATTTTCATTGGGTTATAGAGAGGATTGTTGTGAATATTAAACACAAACTGCTTCGAATAATATCTGGTAGGTATTGTCATTATTAACTGTACTTAAGTTCCCCAAGTTTGCACCGATAATGCCGGTAGATTCCTCTCAAACGACCAGCTTTCAGAAACTTTAATTCAGGGTCTGGGATTGCTCACTAAAGCTAGTTGTCAGTTATCCTTCCTTATTCTTTTCAGTTGCCAGTAGTTCTAGGACAGAGTGACTAGAACTAGAGCAGATTCGGATAATATCCACTTTGAAGAAAGCGTGACCGCCATTTCCCTCCAGCCTACTGTGGGTAGGCATTTTGAGTACATTATCTGTGTTGGAAAATCGCAGGACGCCTGTAAGATAGGGTTCAGGAAATACACTTAAAAACGAAATCTTCTCCCAACCCAGAAAGCCTCCCAAAATGGTAGAAACAAAAGAAAAAGAATTTTATTATTGAATAAACATTAAACCAGAATGTGAGGCATCATAGGCTATCCACTGAAGAGATCGCAAAGAAAGAAATCTCACCCTTTTACACAGCTAACAGATGCAACCCATAATATCCATGTCCTTAAGATAAACAGTAACTAGTCCTCAAGTAAGAGGTCTTCGTAGGACCATGTGTCACACATAGTTATCTTAAATTTCCCTGGTAATTAGGGTGGGCTTGGTGTTTGCCAATTGCCTTTATCAAAGGGAATAATAAAAATCTCTCCTGTTTCTATGACAGGTAGGTGGTTACAGTTTGGAGCTAGACACGTAAGTTAAACTCCCGTGGATATGGGGAGACAGGGGTGCCATCCTCCTTGATATTTACATTTCAGACAAGGTCCTGGGTTGTAAAGCTGGCCAGAGGCTTTAGTTTTTTTAAATGATTGACATCCATCTCAAAGGGGCAGAGAAAGAGTTTTCTAAAGAAAATGGTCTAAGCAAAAACTGTTGGGGTGGGGGTAGTCTTTTTCCCTTTTATTTTCACCAGAGACACTTTTTTCTTTTTTAATTTGCGTTTACCCTTACAACAGGAATTAGTATCCATACTTGGTAGCAGAAATGGAGGAGCTCTAAGTCTAATCAGCTAGGCCCAAGAGAAAGAACTGGTAAGAGTCAGGCTGGATTCTCACCTGCCTGCCCCCAAACACCACATATAGTTGCACAAATGTTAGAGAAATGCAAACATTAATTGAAGCAAATCAACCACGTGGGTGTCTAATAGATATCTCAAATTTAACATGTCTCAAATTGAACCTCTGATCTTCTCCAGCTTCCCTTTCCCCACCAACTTCTATGTCTGTTGATGACAATTCCATCCTTTCTTGCCTCTGCTCTTGATCTCATACCCCACATCTAAACCCCATCAGCCTATTTTCAAAATATACCTAGAATCTGACTACCATTTCCACTACCATCCCAAGAGACCCCATTTCCTCTTGTCTGAATAATGGCTGTAGCCTTCCAACAGGTCCCTGTGTATAGTCTTTTCTCAGCATAGCAGTCGGCGTGATTCATTTAAAGACACCCCATTTCACAGAGTAATTGACCTACGAGGGTCTCATGATTTGGTGCTTGTTATCTCTCTGACCTCATGGATCATACTTCCCCACCCTCACTCTGTTTAAGTCCCACTAGTCTCCTTTCTGTTCCTCAAATACACCAGGACTTTAACACCTTAGGGCCTTTATTCCAACATGCCTTCTGCTTGAAATGCCCTTTATGCACTCCAAATAGCTCCTGATGCTTTCCTAAGTGTTGGAAATATGTTAACTTATTTAACAATCCCATGAGATGAGCACTATTCTCATCCTCCTTTTGTAAAGACAGGGAAGGAAATTGAGGTGGGAAGGTTAAGGGACATAGATGGAAGTCCATGTTCTTAATCCCCAGCCCGTGCCTCTCTAAAAAGGATGGCTTGCAGTCACACACCATTTTAAATCCCTGATTATTTCTGAGCTCTTTATATTTTTCATCCATTGGACGTTGGACTTGAACTTATATTTTTGATGTGAATTTGCAGGCATTTGCTGCATAATCCAGTGACATATTCCTTTTCCTTTGGTGCAGAGCCTTTGTTCAGCCATCATGCTATTTTTATTTTGCATAGCAAAGAAATTCACTAGCTTTGACTTTTTCCTGGTTGGAACATCATGTTGGTTTAGTCCAGGGTACTTTATAATCTCTTCCTAAGAATAGCTCACTGCCTTCTCCCTCCTTTATGTTCTTTACCAATTCTTCATTAATCAGCAGAGAGATTAATGTGTATGGGATGTTTAGAAGTGTACATTAACTTTTATTTTTTTTTAAATATTGCTTTAATATGTTTCTGTTGATAACTGAGTTTTTAGCCACCCTTTATATTTTATGGCTATGATGAGTGCCTCACTTGCCTAACCCTACCCTAGAAGTGATGGAAAAAAAAAATGGAAGGAGAGCTTGTTCCAAATTCCACCATTCAGAAATAAACTTTCAATCAACCTTTCAAATATCTCTGATTTTACATG
The DNA here is from genome assembly GCF_030445035.2 of Dasypus novemcinctus. Classification (NCBI taxonomy): domain Eukaryota; kingdom Metazoa; phylum Chordata; class Mammalia; order Cingulata; family Dasypodidae; genus Dasypus; species Dasypus novemcinctus. The sequence goes on along the minus strand of NC_080684.1, from coordinate 80,040,975 downwards.
AATTATTTTTGTTCATACTATACCTACTCTTTTGAAATATTTTGTTCCTCACTTAATAATATGTAGTGGTTAGAGGTAAATAAATTGTCACTACAGCTTCATTTTAAGGAGCCACGTGCTAATCACTTTAATGGGTAGCCTATTATTCCTTGAACTAGAATTGCTGCTTCAAAGGGTTTCTGTATGCACTGCTTTTAAAACTAAGAAAGACAATTTGAGAGTCACTGAGAACTGAATTTAGCCTCTTCATACAGTATTTACAGAATTTTTAACTATATTCCATTTTCTTTGGACAGGGACAAGAGACAAAATGGCATCAAATTATTTGTCACCATCACTGGCTTCTGGAGGTAAAGAAGGAATCAATGAATCAATGCATTGTTTGCTTTGTGGCTCATACCGTTGGGCTCCATCATGGATTGGGAGAGTGAGAAATGGAGAACAATACATGATACTCCTGAGCCTTGGTCTCTCTATGTAAACAGTTTATAAACTACTGGCTGAGATGATTCTGTTCCACTTTTTAATTCTGCAAAAAAAAAAATCTTCAAAACAGGAAAGCCTTAAATGTCATATTTAGTGAGATTGCTAAAGTTTCTCATGGCACAAAACAACATAAAACAGTAACTTAATTATCTATCAAAAGAAGACATGAAAAATTAACTTTATCCCAATACATCTTCTTTCCTTTACCATCCTTTCCTTCCTGATTGTCCTGCTTCTTTAAGAATTAGTATACAAGGAATGACTCCCCCCCCCACTTCTCAATTTGACAAACTCCAAAAGTTTGTTAAGAGCAACAGGGGGTGGGGAGGGGTGGAGTGGAGGGAGGAATAAAATCTTTTTTAAAAAAAAGCAAAGAGTGACGGGCACTTTATATGCATCCTCTTTAGGGACAATTTGGCCCTATTTGTATTTAAAATGAAAAGGTTTGATTGAAACTGACAGAAAATACAAAAACATTAGCAGCTTAAACATGGTAGAAGTTTATGCTTGTTGCTTGGCCATTTTCTTGGTCCAGGATGGCTGTTCCAGCTCCAGTGATCACACCGCACTCTTTTTTTTCCTAAAGATTTATTTATTTATTTAATTCCCCCTCCCCCCTCCCCCGGTTGTCTGTTCTCCTGTGTCTATTTGCTCGTCTTGTTTCTTTGTCCTCTTCTGTTGTCGTCAGCGGCACTGGAAGTGTTGGCGGCGCCATTCCTGGGCAGGCTGCACTTTCTTCCGCGCTGGGTGGCTCTCCTTACGGGTGCACTCTTTGCGCGTGGGGCTCCCCTACGCAGGGGACACCCCTGTGTGGCACAGCACTCCTTGCGCGCATCAGCACTGTGCATGGGCCAGCTCCACACGGGTCAAGGAGGCCCGGGGTTTGGACCACGGACCTCCTATGTGGTAGACGGACGCCCTAACCACTGGGCCAAGTCTGTTTCCCCACACCGCACTCTTGTCAGCAAGGAGGAGAAAGGGGTTTGGAAAGAGCATGTCCCTCCTTTGTAGAACACTTCCTGGAAGTTACATTTACCACTTCTACTGATATACTCTTAGACAGAACTTTGTCACATGGCCACACCTAGTTCTGAGGGAGGTTGAGAATCGTAGTCTTTATTTCAGGTGGTTTGTACACAGCTAGACTTAAGGACTCTATTCCTCTAGAATAAGGGAGAGGTGAGGAATAGTGGAATATTGGATCTGTGGTTTCCAAATATTTTCTCCCATTGTGTATATTGCCATTTACTTTCATGATAACATTCTTTGATGCACAAAAGTTTTTAATGAGGTCAATTTTTATCTATTTTTTTTTCTTTTGTTGCTTGTGTTTTGGATGTAAAGCCTAAGAAACAATTGCCTGATACAAGATCCTGAAGATGCTTCCCTGTGTTTTCTTCTAGGAGTTTTATAGCTCTGGTTCTTATATTTAGGTTTTTGATCCATTTTGAGTTGTTGATTTTTTTATATGGTGTGAGGTAGGAGTCCACCTTCATTCTTTTGCATATGGACATCCAGTTTTTGTCAAAATCAGTTGGCCATAAATGTGAGATTTCTGAATTCTCAGTTTGATTCCATTGGTTTATGTTTGTCCTTGTGCCAATACCATGCTGTTTGATTATTGTGCTTCGTAATAAGTTTTAAGATTGGGAAGAATGAGACTTCCAACCATGTTCTTCTTTTTCAAGATAGTTTTGGCTATTCGGGACCCCTTACCCTTCCATATAAATTTGATGATTGGCTTTTCCATTTTGGCGAAAAGGCTGTTTTAATTTTGATTTAGATTATGTTGAATTTAAATCTCTTGGAATAGAATTGACATATTAGCAGTATTTCATTTTCCAATCCCTGAACATGGAATGTCCTTCTGTTTATTTATATTTTCTTTGATTTATTTTGGCAATGTTTTGTAGTTTTCTAGATGATCCCTTTTTTAAATTAAAGTTTTTATGTTATTCTGGCTAGAACTGTGAAGGATCTGAGATTTTACTGTACTAGCAAACAAATAAATTAGTCTGCCACAGTTTCACGGATGCTGCCAGGGGATATGAAACTCCTGGGTCACAGAGAAAGAGCTTTATTAAAACCCAACCATCAGCATGAAAATAAGCATATTTGGTACCAGTTCCCTGAACTCCATGGCCCTCTTTTTAAATTATACATTAATAGCACAATATGAACTTGCGTACCCACCAGAACCCAAAATTTAGGATCTTGACAATAAAGTACATCTTGACAATACATTATACCCTATTCCATTGTCTTCTCTCTTTTGAAGCAGCTATTATGCTGAATCCTGCATAGAGTATTTCTTTTTTTTTTAACTTACATAGTTTTATCTTGTCTATTTATAGTCTTAAGGAACTATATTTTACTTTAGCAGTTTTAACTTTATAAAAAGGATATCCTGATAACTATAATCTTCTAAGACTCACTTAATATTTTTTTTTTTTAATTTTATTTCTCTCCCTTTCCCTCTACCCACTTGTCTGCTCTCTGTGTCCATTTGCTGTGTGCTCTTCTGTGACCACTTCTATCCTTATCAGCAGCACCAGGAATCTGTGTTCTTTTTGTTGCCTCATCTTGTTGTGTCAGCTCTCTGTGTGGGTGGCGTCATTCTTGGGCAGGCTGCACTTTCTTTCGCACTGGATGGCTCTCCTTACAGGGCGCACTCCTTGCACATGGGGTCCCCTACACAGGGGGCACCCCTGCATGGCAGGGCACTCCTTGCACACATCAGCACTGCGCATGGGTGGGCCAGCAAACACAGGTCAAGGAGGCCTGGGGTTTGAACCAGGGACCTCCCATGTGATAGGCGGACGCCCTAGCCATTGGGCCAAGTCCACTTTCCAGTATTATCTTTTAAGATTCATTCATATTGTTGTATGTTGTAGTTCATTCAGTTTGATTGCTGTATAATTTTGGTAATGTACCACCATTTGTTTATTCTTTGACTCCTGTCAGTGGGCATTTGAGTTGTTTTCAAGTTATTGCTATTACAAACAGTACTGCTAATACAAATTCTGTGTATGTCTCTTGGTTTATACAAGCAAATTTCATTAGGTGAATATTCAACTTTTGATGATAATATCAAAGCTTTGTTTTCAAAATGGTTGTGCCCAAACACACATCTACCAGCAATGTGTTAGAGATTCTGTAGAATATCTTCTCCAATAGTTGGTAGTACCAGATTTTTAAATTTTTTGCCTATCAAATTGGTAAAAATGGGATCTCATTATGGTCTTGATTTGCATTTCCATGACTATTTTGTATTCATATTTTTATTGACCATATGTGTCTTAATCTGTGAAATGATTGTTTTAATTATTTTTTCTATTTTTCTCCATATTGATTTGTAGTTCTGTAGATATGGTTGATAGCAATCCTTCGTCAGTTGTATGTAGTGCAAATATCTTCTCTCAGTTTTATCTTTTCACTTTGCTTAAGGTGTCTTTTGATGAACAAACTTCTTACCTTTAATGTGGTCAAATGTATTCATTTTTTCTTTTACAGTTAATACTTTTTGAGTTAAGAAATACTTCCCTATCTCAAGACCTAAACCATATTTGTTCTATTACTAGCTTTAAAAATATGTATTTTGTAGAAATGAACACATGGATGAATGAATGAATGAATGAATAAATGAATAAATAAATATTGTGTGCTTGAGGAAAAAAACTGCATATCCAGAATCCAACCACTTTTCATCATGTCGACTTCTACCATCCTAGTCTGAGCTACCATCACCTCTTAACTGGATTATTGCAATAGCTTCCTAACTAGTCATCCAGCTTCTACTCTTGCCTCCCCCAGACAAACACACACACACACAGAGGCTATTCGCATTCAATAACCATAATATTTAATAGGTTAGACCACATTATTTCTCTGTTCAAAGTCCTCCAATGTTTCCCATATACTGAGAGTAAATGTCAAAGTCTTCAAAATTTTCCACAAGACCCTACCTAATCTGCCTCTTACCCCAACCTACCCCCACACTTCTCTGCTGCTCTCTTCCTTATTCACTGTACTGTGGCTGCTCTGGCTTCCTTTATCTTTTTTGAACACATACCAAATAGGATCCTACCTCGGGGCCTTTGCACTGGCTATTGCCATAGTCAGGATTACTCTTCCCTCAGATATCCTCCTGGCTAATTCCTTCACATGTTTCAATGTCACTTTCTCAAAGAGGCCCATCCTGATGACTCCACTTAAAATTGCCCCCTCCCTACCCCCATATCCTGCTTTATTTTCCCACAGAATCTTATCACTTTCTAACATAAAAGAAAAGTTACTTTATGTTTATTTTTATTGTCTGTAACCAACTCCCTGACACTACCCCACCCCAATATAAGTTCTGCAAGAGCAGAAATCTTTGGTTTTTTCACCAGTGTATCATTAGCACCTAGAACAGTGCCTGGCAAGTAGTAGAGGCTCAACAGGTATTTGTTGAGTGAATGAATGAACGAATGACTACAAGAAGCCAGAAGAATAGAGTGGTAGCAAGGGGCAAGGTTAAGAAAGGAGTGAGACTGTTTGAGTGTGGTAGACAGAATAATGACCCCCAAATATATCCATGTCCTAATCCCTGGAACCTGTGAATATGTTACTTACATTCCAAAGGGGACTTTGCAGGTGTCATAAATCAAGGATCTTGAGATGAGGGATGTGGACTCCAGAAAATTATGTTCTTAAATTGGTCTGTTCCTGTGGGTGTGAATCTCTTGTGGGTGGGACCTTTTGATTGGATCACTTCAGTTAAGGGCATTTGATTAGATTGCTTTAGTGGGGCATGAGCCAGGCTGGGTTTTGGTCCTTTTGCTGGAATCCTTCATAAACAGATGAATACAGTAAAAGGGGGAATACAGAGACAGGGAGAAGTGCCCAGAAGCTGAGAGGATGCCGAGATGCAGCAGAAAGCAATGGAGCAGAAAGAAACAGAGCCTGGAGGGGAGACTTGAAGACACTGCTGTGTGCCTTGCCAGGTAAGAGAGGAATCCAGGACCACCACCAGCTGGTCTCAGGGAGAAAAGCATTGCCTGATGAAGTCCTGATTTGGACATTTATCTTGGCTTCACAGCTTTTAACCTAACAAATCCCATTGTAAGAGCCAACCCATTTCTGACATATTGCCTTGGCAACCTTTAGCAAACTAAAGCAAGGGGATTATTCTGGATTATCTGAGTGTGTGCAATGGAATCACAGGAATCCTTACAAGAGGGAGTTGGGAGTATCAGAGGCAGAGAAGGCAATGTGAGGATGGAAGCAGAGGTTGGAGTGATGTGCCTTGAAGATGGAGAATGCGGCAAGGAGCCAAGGAATGCAGGCAGCCTTAGAGGCTAGAAAAGGCAAGGAAACAGATTCCTCCCTGTGGCCTCCAGGAGGAATGCAGCCCTGTCAACACTATGATTTTAGCCCCAGAAGTTTCATTTCAGACTTCTGACCTACGGAACTGTAAGATAATAAATTTGTGTTTTCATAAGCCATGAAGTTTGTGGTAATTTGTTATAGGAAACGAATACAGTGAGGAAGAGGCAGTGAAGAAAAAGGTTTTACTTAAGGTGGTTATATTAGTCAGCTAAAGGGTTGCTGGTGCAAAATACCAAAAATCTGTTGGCTTTCATAAAGGGTATTTATTTGGGTAGAAACTTACAGTTACAAGGCCCTAAAGAGTCCAACTCAAATGTTGCTTTCTTACCAAAGTCTGTTGCCATGTGTTGAAGCAAGATGGCTGGTGACTTCTGCCTGGTCTCTCCTTTGTTATTCCTCTTTAGGCTCTGGGGCCCAGCTTCTTCCAGTCTCAGCTGTAGGCTGGCATAGGGCTCGTCTCTCTTCCCAAGGCTTTAGTTCTTTGAGCCTTCTCCTTTCTGTCACATGGCAGGACTGAAATGACCAAGTTCTCTCCTATTCCATATCTTCTTCCATGTCATGACCAAGTTCTCTCCTCTGGCATCTATGGAGCTCTCTGTTCCTGTGTATCTACTTCTGTGTGTCTTCTTGAGTGAGTGTCCATTTATATAGCCCACCAAGGAGGTAAGGACTCAGAGTTATACCCTACTGATGTGGTTGAATCAAGCCCTAATCTTAACATAATTTAATCATAGGCATCTCAGCTGAATTTAATACAATCAAAGGGGATCATGCCCAGAGGAAGAGACATTTTATAAACATAATCTCTCTTTTTGGAATTCATAAGTAATTTCAAACTGCCACAGTGGTTAATTAATAAAGACAGGCATTTACAAGGCACTTTAGAGAAGAGTGTTCTGAGAACCAGGGTTCAGCTAGTACAGTGTGACTTGTAGAACTAAGCACGACCCATGTTGCAAAAGTGGAGGACTGGAGAGAGGTTGACCTAGTGTTGAGCATGTTCAAGTGCTGGCAGAACAAGATCCTTTGGTAAGGCAGGAGGCTTTGGCTAATGGTGGAATCAATGGGTGTTGGGGGTATGACATGGGAAGAATGGCTGGCTAGGGGGACTGGTGCTTGTAGTGAATGTGTAGTTCAGGAAACTTGGAATTAACTTGGCTTTGAAGCCCCTAAATCTGCCTGAATGGAGGAAAATACCATCTTATCGATTCCAGTCCATCTATGGACCTAAACTTGGTGAGGCATTCAAGATTTTAAGCCACCCAGGGTGGTGTAAGGTCTAAATTTGTAGGATTTTCTGAGGGAAAAGAGGGTTGGTTGGGGAGAGGGCTGAGCCCACTGATGAGCGCCCTCGGAAAAACTTCGAAGGCCTCCTCCTGGGACATCCAGGATCCACCCTGGCCTGGGAGCGGTGGCAGGTTTACCCGCTCTGCAAACGATATCCAGCCCCAGGCCCTTTGCAGCCTCAGCCTCTGCTGCCTCCCTGGGGCCCCAGCTTGTTGGGGCTCTGTGATTTTCTCTCTCCCTAACTCATCACCTACAAAAATGATGTGTCTGAGATTTCTACAATCACAGTCACCCGCATATCCCAAAAGAGACTGTGAGGCAAATGGCCACTTCTTGGGTAGACTTTAACTCTGTTCCCATAACAGCTCTCGGCATAGCCAGATGCCTGTCCCATCCCAAACCAATTAAGTCAGAATTTCTTGAAGTGGACCAGAGATTCTAGTGATTTCTGAGACAGTCTGTGGGAAATATGTCCTTAGGCATCCTTTCTTTTTCTTGGGCTTAGGGTGTCAACTCCAAGCTCTCTGTACTTTTGGCTTTGGCTATTGGCTATTAAAGGCCAAGAGTTCCCCTGCTCTCTACCCCATCCCAAAAATTAACAATCAAGAAAAAAGAGAGAGAGAAAGACTTTATTATTTCAGACTTTATGAATAAAAACAAAAACTCCATTGGGACATTCAAGTCTGTCTCTGTATCTGTCTCTCTCTTCATGGTCAGAGTTTTTGTTTTGTTTTGTTATTTTTAAGTGTATAATTCAGTGCTTTGTAGTATATCACAGATATGTACAAGCATCACATGATCAATTTTAGAACATTATCATCACCACAAAGAGAAACTTCAATCACCTTAGATACTTTCCCCCCAATTCCCTTCTCCTGTGGTAGGTGGACTTATATATCTCAATTTAGACATGCTCTTAATCTTAACCCTTGTCCCTGTGGGTATGAACCCATTGTAAATAGAACTTCTTGAAGATGTGATTTTTAATTAAGGTGTGGCCCACCTGATGAGGGTGGGGCTTAATCTGGATTATTGGAGTTTCTATAAAGACAAAGCCACAGGGAGGAGCCAGAAGCCAGAAGCAGTGGAAACTGGAGGAGAAGAAAGGAGAGGACATAGCTATATGACTGGAAGCAGAGAGGCAAGCCAAGGAACTGCAAAGATTGCAGCAAGTCAGCGTAGGATGCCACAGGTTCCCTGGAGAAAGCAAGCCTTGCCAATAACTCAATTTTGGACTTCTTGCCTCAAAACCATGAGCCAATAAATCCCCATTGTGTGGTATTTGTCATAGCAGCCAGGAAACTAAGGTACATCCTCCACCCCTCAGCTCTAAGAGACCACTAACTTCACTAATCGACTTTCTCTCTCTATGGATTTCTCTATTCTGGACATTTAATATAAATGAAATCACATGACATGTGGTTTTTTGTAATTCTTTTACTTTGCATAATATTTTCAAGGTTCATCCATGTTGTAGCATGTATCAGTATGTCATTCCTTTTTATGGCTGAATACTAGTCCGTTATATGGAAATGCCACATTTTGTTTATTCATTTATCAGTTGGCAGACATTTGGGTTGTTGCCACTTTTTGGCTATTGTGAATAGTGCTGCTGTGAACATTTATGTATGAGTTTTTGCATGGTCATATGTTTTCATTTCTCCAGGAGTACAACTTCTGGCTCATGTGGTAATTCTGTGTACTCATTTAAGGAACCGCCAGACTATTTTCCCAAGTGGTTGCACCATTTTACACTTTCCCACCAGCAGCGTATGAGGGTCCAATACTGGTTATTATCTTTTTGTTTTTCATACTATTTTTAAAAATTTTTTTGAGAAGTTGTAAGTTAACAAAACAATCATGCGTGCCACTCAAGATTCCCATACTCTCATACATCGCCCCACCACCACCACCTTACACTGTTGTGACACATTTGTTACAAATATGAAAGACCATCATCCTAAAATTACTGCTATATATATCCGTAGCTTATATTTGGTGTGTTTTGTTATTATCTTTCACTTCTCCTTAAGACTCTCTAGTCTGGTCTGTGCCCAGCCTCACCCGGGGGTGGTGGCCCGTCCTTTGCCGCCTGAATGGTGTAGTAAGGGTGGAGGTGGGTATATTTCTGGTGGCGGGTACGTAGAAACAACATCTTCATATCTCAAAATATGCTCCTGTTTGTTTACAGAGCACTGTGCTCACTGCTGGGGGCACGGGAGGACCCAAGGCCCCTGCCCCCATCCAGGCTTGCATCTGTCCCTGGGGCAGAGACAGGGCTGTCTGTGTTGCGCCCCCTGGAGGCCGCTGCTCCCACTTCCCCCACCGCGGCCCTGGGGCCACTGCGTTCCTTCAACAGAGGAGGTGTGACGGACGTTTTCCGTGTCTTGTTTTTGCTTTTTTGACAGATAAATTCAAGGAAGAATTGCCCAGAAAGGACAAGCCATATAAGATCTTTTTCAAAGATCTCTTTCTTTTCAAAGAAAATGAATTGGAAGCAAGGAAAAAGGTAAGGTTCTCTTAAAATCGCAGTTCCAGTTAAGGCTAGAATCATATTCCGTGTCATACCGGTATTGCCCTTGCCAACCTCACTGAGTTTAAGACGTGGAGCCAGACACGGATGTATGCGGCGTGCTCCGCACTCGGTCCTGGGGAATGGTGCAAGCGCAACCCTCCACGGCCGCCAGCGCCTTGTGGGGCCTGCAGGGAGCACACACACGCCTTTCCAATCTGGTGTGACAGCAAGGGTGCACCCTGATCCATCGAGTCGAATGGGATGCAGCTTTCATTGCTGAGATGCCGTGAGTAATGGGCAATGCACAAAATAGCAGTGTGTCTTACAATAAATGGCATCTTCGATTTGATGAAATATGCTAGTAGAGGCATGCAAAGGAAATAAAGAGAAAGGAGTGCTCATCTTTGTTGGTGAGAAGAGGTAGAAGCAGAAGGTGGTGTGTGTGTGTGTTTAAAAACTTCACTGAGGAGATAGCAGGAGCTGAATCTTCAAGAACAAGTCAGAATTTTTCCCGCAGATATGAATAAGAGAATGTATGTGTGTGTGGCCTGGACAGGGGTGGGGGGTGGGGAGAGGGAGTAAAATGGAGAAGGGGGTATCACTTTATTTTTTCACTTTTTAATTATTTGGTATGAAGCTAAGTCAGTGATGAGGCCTTTTTTTTTTTTTTTTTTTTATGGTACCAGAGGCTGGGGATTGAACCCGGGATCTCAGATGTAGGAAGGTAGTACTCAAAGTACTCAACCACTGAGCCACATCAGCTTCTCTAAGAGTTGGGGTTTTTTTGTTTGTTTGGCTTGTTGTTTATTTTTGTTTTTTTAGGAGGCACCGGAACCAAACTCGGGCCCTCCCATATTGGAGGCGAGCGTTCAGCTGCTTGAGCCATGTCTGCTCCCCGATGAGGCCAGTTTTGCCCGTGTGCCATGCAGAGTTAAACTCACCACCTGCCTGGGCTCCTACCTCACATTGCATGGTTTCACATGTCATAAGCTTGTTTTTTTACTCCCAGAGATAAAGGTTGACTACAGAGCTTTCCTTGTCCTAATTAGAGTGAGGAAAGCACATAGAAGTGCTTAACAATTTATTTATCTGTAAGGTGATGGTTTTGTGTGTGTAATATACAGTTTTGTTGCACTCTCCCAAAATTAAATTGAAGAAAGTTTAGTTAAATTGGAAGCCTAAGTTTTTACAGTTACTAGAGAGCTCCATATCTTCTCAAGTTTTCAATTTCATAAAAGCCAGCCCTTTTAAATGAGTAGAATTTCTAAGTTTATATCTGCATTCTGGTCAAGACCAGGTTGTGAAAATGAAGCCAGAAGGACAATTTCCAGTCTCATATTTTGTGATGTACATGTTTAGTAAAGGTTAAAAGTTTTTATCTATTTTTCTTCTGCTTCACATGGGAAGGAAATGAAAACGATACACATTTCTTCAAAGATAAGAATGTTGGGGTTGTTTGTTTAATATATTGGTGCCAATCTGATAAGGAAGAAAAGGATTTGCTACAAATGAAATTTTGATATGATCACTATTTTAAGACAGCATTACTGTGGTATGTTAGAAATTCCTTTACACTTTTACACTTGGACAGGAAAAATTTATGAGCCGCAGCATGAAAATCCACCAGAAGTCTACTTTTTCATCCCGAATGAAGAGTCGCTCACACCTGGGCCAGATCGCCTTTTACACGGACACTGCTGGTGACTCATTTGAAAATTTAGGGCTAGATCCAATCCTCGTTCTCAGATTAACAGAAGGTTAGTCTAATTCCCTGTTTGTTTATGACATTGTTTTGAACAACATCCACTATCAGGTTTGCGGGCTTTGCTGAAAATGAGAAACAGACTGTACGCTGGCTCACAAGATGGTGGGGGGGGGGTCTTTGCAAATGGGGGTGGAGGGATGTGAGAGAATCTGTTTTTAAATAAGAAACATACCTTCCAAGACATAGACTCCACACAATCTGGTTTTAATGACCTTTGGAGGCAACATGCTAACATACTACAAGACCATAATGGTTGCTCTATGAAAGAGGTGATCTGGTAGTCAAAGGTTGTGGGCGTTTCCTGCTTGTCAGATCAGTGAAATGGAAAATAATCTGAAGCCAGCAGGTTAAAATAAAAGACCAGTTAATAGTGTTCACATTTTTTAAAATAAAAAATTTAAAAGGCAGAAAGGAAGGAAGGGAGGGAAGAAAGATGAAGGGAATGGAAGAAAAAGGGAAGGATGAAAGAACAAACATATTGACTGCCCAGGACCTGCTGTGGTAACGTGGCACAGGACAGGCAACAGGTGATATCAGTGACTGTACCACAAGTCTAGGATATATGCAGGTTCATCCTCATGTCTCACAGACCTCCTTTATGGAATGGTACAACATCATCAAGAACATTAACAACTGCATTCTGAATCTTTTGTTTTCTTCATAAAGCAAGGAAACATGTGCTATGTTTTAGAAAAAGATCTACACAAAATATCTGACTTTGAAAATCCTTGCCACTCTAACAGTTCCTCAAAAAATAGGATGTGGCTCAACTGATAAAGTGTCCGCCTACAATATAGGAGGTCCAGGGTTCGATATCCAGGGACTCCTGGCCCACGTGATGAGCTGGCCCACATGCAGTGCTGCCGCACACAAAGGAGTGCCGTGCCACACAGCGGTGCCCCTCTGCGCATGAGTGCGCCCCGCAAGGAGAGCGACCCCCCCACACAATGAGTGCAGCTTGCCCAGGAGTGGTGCTGCACACACCGAGAGCTGACGCAGCAAGATGATGCAACAAAAAGAGACACACATTCCCAGTGCCACCTGACAAGAATGCAAGTGGACACAGAAGAACACACAGCAAATGGACACAAGAGAGCAGACAATGGGGTGGGGGGGAAAGGGAGAGAAATAAATAAAAAACAAACCTTTAAAAAAAAAACCCAAAACTACGAAGTATGACCCTGTAGATGATACACCATTGCTAGTTAAGTTGCTTCTTTCCATCTCGCACCACCACTCTGAGGTAGAGAGTAATAGGGGCGTACCCCTGAGGCTAACTTATGCTGTGGTAATAAACCACTTCTAAATTTCAATGGCTTACAACTACAGAGGTTTCTGTCTCCTTTGCTTTTCAACTCTGGTGCTTATCGCAGGCCCCTCTGCTGAAGGAAGAGCCCCCGTCGGGCTTCTCCCAGGTTGTGACAGAGGGAAAAAGAGGGCACTATGTGGTGGTTCTTACAGCTTCTGCTCGGAAGCCCTTTAGGTCATGTCCACTCCCATAGATACTGGTGAAGCTGGACTCCGTGGTGGGGGGAGGTGGGGAGGGATGTGTGCAGAGAATCATCTGAGAGAAAGGGGCAGCAAGTATTTGGGAACAATAATACAATCCACCACAATTAGTATCCTCATTTTACAGGTGAGGAAACTGAGGGCTTAGAGAGAGTAAGTAATTCACTTATGCTTCCACAGTTAGTAAGAGGTGGAGACAGGAAGTGACTCCGGAAAGATTGTGGGTCCCCTAGTACAGCCCTGGCTCGCTGCCTTTTTGGGAAATATTACTTTATTTCTATTTCTGTTTACATTCTTATTAAGAGACTTTATGCCACTTTCCGTAACTACTACACTGTATGCCTTCTGGTGCAATATGAACTCATTGGATATTTGGGAAATATTATTTTATTTCTACCTCTATTTACATTTTTAAGAGACTTTATCCTATCATATTCCATTGGTTTTCCATGAAGCATAAGTATAATTTTCCATAATAAAGAAGCCTTGAAATGAAATTTTGGTATTTGCTATTACTAGATGGTAGAACTAGTTGTCATCTTTTCCTTTCCCACTTATTAATAAAAATTGGTTTGTGAGCCCCAAAAACACTTGCTTTTTTATGTCTGGAGTGGACAAATACTAAGTTTTAAAATATTTCCATCTTAATTAGTGCCGCACAGGCTTTAGAGTCACACAGACCAAGGTGTTTTCCCCTTTTGGCACCTGTTGGCTGTGTGATCTTCGGTACATATCTTAACATCTCTGAGCTTCAGGACCTCATATAAAGGATGGATATGGTAATATGTACCTTATACAGGATATTAGTATTAAATGATATATTTAAATTGTCTAATAAAGTTCCTGGAATATGATGGACAGAAAATAAATGGCAGTTACTAATACATCAATTTTCAAGTGGTCAGAAAAAAATTCATTTGAAAATATGTTTTTTAAAGCCCAGATTCATACTGTGTGCAATAATTTAATTATCTTTTTTTTATATAACGTCTTTGACAGATAGTATACTAAGCCTAAGTCTATTTCCATTTTCTTTAAAGGTTCAGACACCAGAAGGACGGTCCATGAATTTATTAATGATCAGAGAGACAGGTTTTTTCTTGAGGTAGTGAAAGTATTTTTCTTTTTCCTCTTAGCCAAATAGAAAACTTGCTAAGTAGCACTGCCAAATGTTTACCTTGACAACATCTTATGTTTCCTTTACATGCCCACGTCTGTCTGCTAGAGAGATTAGTTTGTTCACTCAACAAATATTTATTGAGTGCTTACTGAGTGTGAAGGAGTGAACAAAATGAAGACCGTGCTCTCAGAGAGCTTAAGTTTTAGTATCCAGACAGGCGACCACACTTCCCATAACCTAATCAGGAGATTGTTCTAGAGCAGTGGTTTTCACACTTGAGCGTGCATCAGAATCATTGGCAGGCTTGTTAAAACACAGATCCCTGGACCCGGGCTCACTGTGCTGATTCCGTAGGTCTGAGTATGAAATGAAAATTTGCAGTTCTCGGGTGATGCTGGTCTGGGGAATAGAGCACACTTTAACAGCTGCTGCTCTCGAGGGTGGCTGACCCTGTTTCTCCCTTTTTCTCAGTTCTCTCCCCCATGACCAGGACAGCAGCAAGAAGCCCAGTTTAATCCAGAGACCTCCAGAGTATTGGATGAATATGGTGAACATCTAAACAGGGAAACTGAGTACATCCTTCCAAATTGTGAAAGAACTTTGGAATCCTTCCAGCTTTCCCTATACCCTCTAACCCTGGAAAGGAGTGGCCAGGTCCCAGCTGGAGGTTTTTATAAAAACAGTGGTTGCTTTTCTCCTGCTATTAAGAAACTTTAACTAGAAGTAGGCTATAACTGGAAAACATGATCATTTAAAATCTCTATACATGTGGTCATTTACCATAGATGAAGCACAGACACCAAACACATAACAGTGAGAGAATTCATTACAAAACAAATAATAGATCTTGTCTGCACTTCTTTTGTCAAGTATCTAATCATGCAAAGAAGATAGTCTGTCTTGATTAAAACTTTTGATGCTAATGAGTAAATGAAAATATATTTGACTTTTCATAATTTCACATGACATATTTTAGAGTACAAATCTAAGCTAGTTAACACTTTCATATGCTGCCAACTGCAATCAATATAAAAGATCTCACTTTAAGAGCGATGTAGTTATAAATAGAACTTGATACCTTTATTTGTTAAATATCATTCCCTAGGTTTGAGTCTGAGTTTATCATAAAATCCTGCTGACATCACTGTTGTCTTAGATATTTTACATTAGGACAGATACACTAGGATTTCAATACATTTGTACTAAATATACTTTCTCCCCCTTCTCTATTGTCTTCTTCCTGCCTCCCAATTTGGTGAGGCATCCCAAGGCCATTGAACTTCCTATTAGTAATGAACAAAGGAGGCTGCCCATGAATCATATACTCTCTGTGACTGCAGACTTAAGAGTCTGCTTATCTGAGTCCACTTATCAAAAAGGCTTATTATTATTCAGGGCATCTTTCTTATTTTCTGTGGCATAGTTGGAACTTGAAATACCCATTTTTTTAAAAGTCAGGTGGTTATTTTATTTACTAAGAGTAAACATCATCAATTAATGTTGGAAATTCTAGACATGGTACATACACTTTTTTTTAGGAGGTAACAGAGATTGAACCTGGGACCTTGTACTTGGGAAGCAGGAGCTCAACTACTGAGCTACTGCCACTCCCAGTACTTACTCTCTTAGCAGTCATACAAAGTGCCCATCCCCTTGCCCCTGTCCTGGATAACTGATTCAGAGGAAAGCATCTTAGGTATAGCAGGGTTGGAATCTGCTTTCTCCCAGCTCCTCCTTTGGAGAAGTTGTTGATGGTTTTTGTGGATGTGGACAGCCCAATTTCCCAAAGCTCAGAAAGTCATGGAACAGGATTGTGGGTAATACCAGATGGACCTGCTCTTTTGGGTGATTTATAGCTATTTTTGATTTGTGGAGCATTTGCCATTTTGAAACAACATTGAGCCTCTTCATAAAGGTGGGAGAGAAGAATTAGTTTCCTCTAACTGTGCCCCAGACAAAATTCCTTCATGCCATAAAGACCATATCCCCAAGATCTGGTCATAATACTCTTTCTAATACAAATAATGTCCTACCATGCAGATTATTTCTCTCTTTTCTATGAGACAGTAGAAATGTAGTAGAAAGAACTGTCTGAAATGTGGGGTAATGGTCTTGATGCACTTCTGTTTTCAATATTCCTAGTTTTCTCTGGCGACCAAAAGAAACACAATTAAAAAGTATGAAAGGAGCATAGCATTGAAGGAAAGGCAACTCAGAAAAGCAGAAAAAAAGCTCCAAGATGACGCAATGGCTTTTGAAGAGTTCC
Organism: Dasypus novemcinctus; assembly: GCF_030445035.2. NCBI lineage: Eukaryota > Metazoa > Chordata > Mammalia > Cingulata > Dasypodidae > Dasypus > Dasypus novemcinctus. Next base: position 80,024,657 of record NC_080684.1, on the reverse strand, counting down.
TTCGGGAGAATGACCAGAAATCTGTAGATGCTCTTAAAATGTTAGTTTCTTCCCTCTGGCCAAAACACACTCCCTCCCTTGTTGTTTGTTTATTTGTTTTTCAATGGTTTAGAACACTGCACACATCAAAACAAAAACTAACAAATCTCTGTTACTTTTCAGTGCAGCACAGGAAACTATAAACAAACTCCAAATGACGGCAGAATTAAAGAAAGCCTGTATGGAAGTACAGACAGTGAAAAGGTGATGGCAGGGAGCAGCCCTCTTCGTTACCAGATTCCATGCCCCAGTCAAATCTGTTTGTGCTCAGCAAGATTTCAATGGCAATAATCCTTATCAGCTGATAATTTCATAAGAATAACCAAACTTTTGAAACAAGTAACCCATCAGGTTCACCAAGGATTGCCCCTGCTGGGACCCAGAATAGGATAATGGTTTCTAGATATTGAAATAAATTAGTTGAAAAGAAGCAAACCCACACTTTACCAGCTCTGAACTTGGTAATAATTTTACAACTGCTGAAGACTTAGAATTATCATTGGCAGTGTTTTTTATATTTACACTTATTCTTAATTGAACCAAGCAATGATATTAAGTGATATTAAAAACTGGAGTCTATAATGACAAAAATTGTAAGATCAAGAATTGGGATAAAATTATTATACCACCCACCCCACCCCACCCTTTTTTTTTTTTTTTTCAAACCTGAGCCATTTCCTCCAACTGGTCAAGATAAAACTTCATGATTCATTCTAAAACTTTCCTTTCTTTTTCATGACTGGATGCTTTACCTCACCTCTAGAGCCAAGTTCTAGACTTCTTATATCCTCAACTTTTTGAGGAGGGGCAGAAGAGCTTGTCTAAAATGTAACACATGACTGGGTGGTAGTTTCTTTGAAATCAACTGCTACTAGTAAAATATGTGTTCCAAACACATTCTGGCTTTGGCAACACTTTCTATTTTAGGAGCCTAAAGTTGACAGTGCTCCAAGGGGGAGAATTCACTTCCCTCCTCCATCCCCTAGAGTAATTAGAAGCTTATATCCATTTAATAAAAAATATAGGATTAGAGTTGCAGCCTCTACGTTTGCATTAAAGTATTACATTTTTGTACAATGGCCACCCATCTGAACCCTGCAAATAACTTTGCTGAAAAGAACTTGCCTGTTGCATATGTAGCTCATTGTCCTAGAAAGGTGTGAAAGAGAATGGAAAACAAGCAGAGCGCGGGATGCAGGCTTCTGCTACTTACTGCTCTCTTTGTGGGCTGGAGATGGCCTAAGCAGCTACTCCACTGCAGGTTTGCCTGAACATCTATTTCCGAAGGGAAAGGGAATTTATTCTGAAGTTTTTGCCTGGAAACTGTACAGTTCTCGCTAGTTTTCCCCCATATTCTTTGTAAAGTGCATCTGGGAGGCTTTCAGTCTAAAATAAAGTGGTGGTAGAGTGGGAGCTCCCATCATCATCTTTTTTTTTTTTAATTAAAAAAGTTGTGGATTTACAGAACAATCATGCATAAAATGCAGGATTCCCAAGTCCCACCCTATAATTAACACATTGCACTGGTGCAACATTTATTACAATTTGTTGAAAACACGTTTTTATAATTTTACTACAAACTACAGACTGTGGTTTAACTTAAGGTCCACTGTTAGTGTAGTGCATTTCCATAGATTTTTTAAAAAAATTTTTGTTCTGTTGCCATGTATACAACCTACCATTTCCCCTTTAAACCACCGTCATAGCAGGGTGGCTATGCAAATGTACCACTGTCTTTTGACTGGTGATTCATGAACCAGCCAGAGTTTACCGACCCTTGAATACCACTCACACCAGGGCTCAAGGAAGGCTCTGAAAGATAAAAAGTGTTGAAGCCTGGGACAGTGACATGGAGTAACACTGATGAAGGTATTGATGAGGCTATGAATAAGAAAGGCTCTGAAAGATAAGGGTAGTGGAGCTTCCTTTCAGGTGGGCCTTATTTTACACCTTGTTAACGTGATTCTGGTAAAGCCACATGGAGCTTGGGGAAGGGCTTGCTTTCCAAATCACTCAGTATTGTTGGAGAGAACTTGGACATTTGGGTCAGATAGACCCAGGTTTGAGTACTGGCTCTGCCATTTACTAGACAGCACATAGTAGATGCTCATTAAGTGTTTCTTTTCTTCCCTTTATGTAAGTACCATCTAATTTCTCTTTCTAAAACTTGATACAACGTTTCCCACAGAAATAATTAAGTAGTAGTATCAGTCTAATCTATGTGTGTACATCTTGGGCATTTAAAAAGTACAAACAACATTCCTACAGGTTTCTCTCTTCTCATCCCATATCTTATTAAAGCTTGTATTTTATGGACATTATTATAATTTTGTGGTTTTTTTGTCTTTTTATATTTCCTTTTTTTATTTTTACTTTTGTTTTTAGTTTTTTCATATTTATAATTTTAATAAGTAAATTAATATTCAAGTAATCAAGAGAATGAATTTTATAAAGTCATTAAAAATGAACATGCTTTCACACAGATATCATCTACTCATATCTTTGTTTTCTTTTGAGTTAGTGAAATAGCTAAAGCAGAATTCCTCCTTAAGGAATATATGAAATATGGACTTTTTTTACTGAAATTGTCTCCAAAACAATGGCAAGCCCAGCAAGCACTAAAGAAGATGCATTTATCAAAAAGTAAAGAAAATATGAATATAACACTTCCAAAAATATTAGAAAGTAAGTCACATATTCTGACTTTCAATAAGTATATATTCCTAATTCTAAAATATTTTGCATTGATGTTTGTTTGTTGCTTATGTAAATATTCAGAATTTCCATTTTAAGCAGATTCAGAACAAAGATTACCACTCTCTCAGATATGTTATTATATATGATTAATTTTGCAACTCAGGTTAATTCCAGATATAAGGGATAAGAATAAATACATGAAAAAAAGAGAGAAATACATCCTTTTTTTGCAGATGATATGATTGCGTACCTAGAAAACCCCCCATTAAAAAAAAGCATGAAAAACAACTTGATCTTATTATAAAAAGTAATCAGACTCAATGTCAATTTATTAACTTTATTAACCAATTAGAAAATATTGTTCAAGGAAATTCATTCTAAGAAAATAATGATAACCTTAATGTATGTGATCTAAAGACTTAAATAAATAAACATGCCATGCTTTTAGATAGAAAGATATTATACAGCTGCCAGTTCTTTTGAAATTAATGTGTAAGCTTTATGGAATTATAATTAAACATTAAAACATTACCAATTTTTTTTCAGGGAATTGGTTGGGGGCGGGTGAGAGAACTTTGCACAGTGATTCTGAGGTTCGTCTAGAAAAATAAATACCTTTGAAAAAGAGTAATGGGGGTTATTAATCCTTTAAAATTTTATGCAAGGTATTATAAACAGAGTTTCAATAATTAAAACAGGAGGGTACTTGGATTAGGAAGTCAGCTCAATGACCAGAAATAGATCCTATTATATATAAAAAATTTAATCAGTGATAAAAGTGGGGCCACAAATCAATGAGGAAGGTATCCAGGAATAGCAGCCATGGGATAACAAGACTAGACTTACTCTCCGGCCTGAAGAAACTGAAAAACTAGATAAATATATTTAACAATGGTTTTCAGATCTTGGATGTTGGGCAGCAAAGCACAGTGATTCCTAGAGAGGGAAAACAAATGAGGTGAGCCCTGCAGTAGCCCAGTGTCCTGCCCTGGGGAACCTCCAGACACAACTAGGGAGATTGAGTCCAGTGGTCTCCCAGAGTTGAAAAGACAGAGCTATGAGTCTGGTAGGACAAAGTGCCCTGGGTTCTCAGCAGAGTATTGGAGAGGAGAGAGTGGCAGAGAGAGAATTAGAGATAGAGAGAGACAGAGAGATAGAGATGGGGATGGAGATGCTAATGGAGATGGAGAGAGAGATGGAGTGGAGATAGAGATAGATTGAAATAGATTAGATAGATAGATAGATAGATAGATCGATAGATAGATAGATAGATAGAGATCTGGAGATCTACAGTGTCTTCAGCTGAGAACTGATCTAATCCAGGGGAGGAGTATTTATACTGCAGAAATTGGAAAACTCTGAATTGGGAACATTTTTTCCCCCAAATAGCTGGTTGTTGACCATTTACCAGCGCACTACTTATGGCCCTATTCAGTTCCCATGTCTCTCACTGCTGAGTGTGGTTCAGTTAGATAATTGAGGGCTGTGATAATTAGATATTGAGCACAGTGATGACACTGGGTTAAAGATTAATAAACAGTAGACAACAGAAACAAAGCTAATGGAAAGGAAAACTAAAAATTGTTTGGGTTGACAACTTCAGAGTCACTCCTCCTGGACATGATATCTAAATACAGGTTGCTCCAAAACCAATAAGGCTCTCAGTCCAGAGGAGTGAATAGCTCACCCTAGCAGTTTAGGGGTTACGACAGACTGATGTTGGACGTGGAGACTTCCTACAGCTGGGCAGCCCAGTCCCCAGCCTCTCTGCGTCCACCAGAGACCAGCCCTCGCTAGCTGCAGAACACATTTCCTGGTCACAGGGTCTCCCTCTTATATTTCTTTCCCTGGAAGTTTTCACATTACCTTCACTCTGAGCCAAAGATCTCAGTCTTAGAAGTTGTGTTTTGTTTTGTTTTGTTTTCTCTCTCTCTCCTCTTTCTTTTCTATCCTTAGACTCATCCAGTGCAAAGAAAAGGGAGGACAACTGGAACCTAGAGGCATCCAGGAGGACATCACTTTCAGAAGACTCGCTTTCAGGAAAAGGCAGCCAAGGTAAACCAGAGATTTGGAGCTTCACTCATAAGAATGAGACCTGAGAAGGCGGCACCTCGAAGTGCAGGTGGAGGCCCTGTTAGCTAACCTGGAACACGTGGGCAGCGCTCACACTACCCTTAATCCCGAGGGGCCAGGAGTTCCCGGGTTCTTTCTCTGATACTATCACAAGTCTTGGAAGGGTGGATGAGTGGAGGAAGCTGGCAAGGTCTGGGAGGAGACCCCAGCATGAGGTGTCCCCTGGCGGACTGGCACTCTCCCAACATCCATCCTAGCTGTGCCTCCTCATTTCTTTGGCTCAGGCCCGACTGACCCATTGCCAGGGCCCAGCAAACCAAGTCATTTGCCACCAAGTGACGGTTATTGACTCAGGTAGATCTCTCCTCCCCTCAGTCAACTCTGAGAAATTCCTTCACTGCCAGGATCACCCTCTATCATACTCAGAGACCAGAGACCTCCAGTGCTTTAACATTCTCGGTGGCCAGTATTTGGAAATCAGCAGATATCACAAAAAAAATAAAAAATTTAAAAATCTGACTTTCTGTCTTCTCTGGGAAACCACAAGATCTGAAGTCTGGGGCCCAGGAGGGCATTTCCCATGGGAGGGGCCTGCTCTCTCCAGTTGCTCTCGTCTCCACGAGGCCAATGTCACTGGTTTGCCTGCCCGACTCTGTAGCCATTTGAGTTTATGACTCCCATGCAGGCTGACTTCTGGTGACTCCTTGTCTCTTTTCTCCTGCTATCAACCATCAGATGTATTTAGTAGTAATGGTTAAGCTCAGCAGTGCAATTTGCCTGCCCTGGTGGGTATAAGCCTCTTCCCTTAACAAAGTGAATTAAGCTTTCACTGCTTTGGTGACTGTTTCATTTGTTCTTTTGGGTCATGAGGCCAGTTTAGACCCAAATTATTTAGAGGAGATAGAAGGAGTGAGTGATGATGTCAGTATTCTCTTTAAAATCTTGTAGAAGTTACTCAATTTAAATCACAGCCCTGAATAATACTTTTAGTAATATGTGCTCAGGTGTCAGCTTAAACGCTAACATGGTAATTTATGATGGTGATGGGATCCACCTGGTCCTTCACCCATTTTTCCCTTCCTTTACTCTTTCACCATATATTTATCAGAGGCAGACAAGGTGTCCAGAATTCTTTAAGATCCTGAGTACAGAAAGATGAACTGGACATAGTTCTGCACCTCAGAGCTATTCAGTACAATTGGGGTGAGTGATGTTGTAGTGTTAGATAGTGAGAGTTCTGGGGGTAAAAGTCACACAGCCAATCTCCGCCTAATGCATTAGAAAGAGTCTTTCTACACAAAGTGATATTTGATCTGTGTTTTGAAATATGAATAGGAGTTTTCCAGGTGGAGGGTAGGGAGCGTGAGGCCTACTGTGGCTTCAGGACAGAATAGCATAAAGAGTGGTGAAGAGTCTGGAAAGCATCAGCATGAGGAATCATGGTTTAGGGGTCCTAGGGTAAGTGGATGAAGAAACCAGAGGCCAGGTTTACCCACTTCTCAGTTTCTGGTGGGGTTGGACACTTATCTTGACTAAATGTGTGTGTGTGTGGGGGTGGCAAGTGCACAGATGATTTGTGTGTTGCAATGGTCAGTTTGACCACAAGGTGTAATGATTGACAATACCCATCATTTTTATTTTCTCTCTTGACAAAAAAATCTGTGATTACAGGGGAGCTGATGTGCCTCGGTGGTTGAGCACTGGCTTACCACGTACGAGGCTTGAGTTCAATCCTCAGCCCTGATACCTCAATAAAAAAAAATTTGTGATTACAAATATATATGACTGGATAAAAAGAGAACCATGAGACCAAGCGTCATATTTCACCATATATGTTCCCAATATTTGACCTTTTAAGAGTTGTATTGTGTTTCAGGTAATACCCCTATCCCCCAAATAGAGGGCCTTTGATTTTGTACTTATGCTTGGAACCCAATTTCAGTAGAGTAAAATTTCTATATGATTATCATTCTAATAACAAAGAAAGATTAGTGGGCATATCCAGGCTGAAAAATGAATATCTTGCACTGAACGACAAGGACCATTTCTAATTATACGCTGTTTCTTTTCGCCGCCACCACCAATGACATGGACTTCACTGGAACATCTTGAACAGGAAAGCAGCCCAGGAAGCGTTTCAGTCTAGAGAAGAGGAAATCACCCACGTCAAAGTACGGTACATAGTTGATTACCTGTCTTGGAAAGTGTGAACAGTTTTTAGGAAATGAGTTGTTTAGCCCTTCTTCACACACCCCTTTGTTACAGGCACTGGCCGTAGTGCCTGCTGTTCCCCTGTGCTCCTGAGGGCCTGGGCTCTCACAGGCCTCGGCCTTCGTGGATGAATGCCTGCAGCTGCTATTTGCAGAAACTGCCTTCCCCCTGCATCTTGGGTCCCTGACTCTGAGAACCCACTGCCCCGTTGTTTATTAAGCTACTCTGCTGACCTGTGTGTTTGCAGTTTCACATCATTCAAAATCACTGCAGTAGGTCCATAAAGCATGTTGTTGTTTTTGTTTCCTCCCTTATTGGATTGTTGATTCGTTTATATTCAGTATTGATAAATTGCTAGTTATCAGCCATGGCTATACCAAGAGAGCTTCAAGAAGCTGTATGGCTACCCAAGCCCCACTCCAGGTCAATTAAATCAGAATCTCTGGTGTAAGGTCTGTTTATTTTTTTATGTACTTAATTTTACTCATCCATAAAAGCTGTAATTTAATCTGAAATTAAAACACAAGAAGCAATATTAGAGTTGGTTTAGTATATATTTTAGCTTGGAAAGCCATAGAAATCACTTATTGTGGGTTTTTATTTTCTATGAAAGACTCATTTTTCCAAAGCATTATGCACAAACAATTTTAACTAGAATAGAATGACAGAGTGACATTTCATAATTTAAAAAATACAAGTTGAAGCCAGTGACTCAAAGTTATCTGCAATGAGTTGAGGGGAAATTTCACAGCCTATATCATTACTGATATAAAGTATAATGGTTCACCTTTTTAGTGCTTGACAGGGAATAATCATGGTAAAAAGGTCAATATGAAATCATTTGAATATAGTAGCAATAGCTAACTTTTGAAATGCATCTATGGTCTTTTGTATAATCTTATTAGAGTTGAGTATATTTATTTTCACATCTGTTAAAACTGCTATTGCAAATGAGAAATACTATTGTCTTATTTTCCAAGAGATATACACAGAGCAGTTGTTGTTTTTTTCTCCAGGGAACTTTTGCAAACCAATATAAGATCTAAATTCTTCACATATAATGTATAAAACAGGAGAAGTCTCTTCAGATTTATTTTTTGAAGTCTGGAGTGCAAGTACTTCCCCATTAGGCAATAATTCTTCATTCCTGTAAACTGGCTCAGAGCCGCTTATTCTGGGTCTAGAGCAGCAGACATTTCTTTTTGGCTCCCTTTCCACTGCTGTTTTTCTGTTTATATTTCATAAACTATACATTTATATTTCATAAAATATATCAACATTTGTCTTTGACTTTGCAGAAGATTGTAAAAAGGCACTGTTGCCCTATTGTCTTGCTAAATTCTGAATCTGTTTTTTGCCAGCTACTCACTCATCTTCCAGGTCACATTTATTGCCAACCAAAATCATTGGCATATCTTCTGGGCCCTTAACTTGTAAAATCTGTTCCCTCAGGTCCTGTAAGTCATTACATGTGGGCTGAGCTGTAATAGAATATACTAGTGCAAACTCTTGGCCATTCTTCATATACAAATCCCTCCTCACTGTAAATTTTTCTGTCCCTGCTGTATCTGCGATTTCGAGCACACACTGTTGGCAAACTACTTCAGTTTGCTTTCTGTAGAAATCTTCTCTTGGTGGATCATATTTTTCAACAAAAACTCCCTGAATAAATTGAACTGACAAAGCAGACTTCCCCATGCCTCCTGAACCAAGGACCATAGCTTCTACTCAGGCGTGGTGTGATCTTTTTAAATGTTGACAATACTCTCAGTCCAGCGCCTCCTCCAGTGCCTCCTCCTCCTTTTTTGTAACAGTGGCCTCCAGGGTCTGTTTTTTTAAGATCCCAGGTGATTCTAATGTGTAGCCAGGCTTGAGATCCAACCCTAAACAAATAGTTGGATTGTGGCCTATTTCAAGTGTGGGCCACTGACCGGCAGCCTCACGTGGAGCTTGTTAGAAATGTAGATACTTGAGCTTCACCCCAGACCTACAGGATCAGAATCCGCATTTTAACGAGATCCCTAGGTAATTTGCAGGCACACTGCAGTTGGAGAAACCTGGTCTAACCACTGTCATCTCTAACCCAGATTCATCTTCTCACAGCATCACCTTGATCACATCGTTCAGTGATTCCCATTGTCCATTAATAAAGTTCACTGCCCTTAGGGGTCTTTCTGGGCTTTCTAAACTGGTCCATCCTTCCCTTTCAGGCTCATTTCCCCTTTTATGTATATTCTGGTTCAGCTGCATCAAAACAATCCCTCTTGCTCCAAGAAATCTTCATTATTATTGTCTTAGAGTTGTCTAGGAAGAGAATCCTCCACTGAATTGCTTTTGTACCTTTGTAAAAAATCAGATGAGAATATTTCTAGGTTCCCTATTCTGTTCCGTCGATCCATGTGCCTATCCCTCCACTAATACCATACAGACTTGATTTCAGTGGCCATTAGTCTTGAAATAAGGTAGACTGATTCATCTAATTTTATTCTTCTTTTACAAAATCATATTAGCTATTCTAGTTCCTTTGCCTTTCCATATATATTTTAGAATATATCTACAAAAAAAAATCTCACTGGGATTATGATAGGAATTGCATTTAAACTTATATATCAGTTTGGGGAGGATTGACATCTTGACTATGTTGACTCTTTTAACTCATGAACACAGTATGTCTTTCCATTTATTTAGATATTCTTTGGGTTCTTTTATCAGTCTTGTGTAGTTTACAGCATATAAATCCTGTCAATGTTTTGTTAAGATTTATATCTAAGTATTTCTCTTCTCTCCTAATTTTTGAACAGTTGTAAATGGTATCAAAATTTTAATTTCTGTGTTCAATGCCAGTATATAGAAATCATAATTGATTTTTATATTTTTATCTTATATCCAAAGTTACTGAACTTATTTATTCCCTTTTCTTATCTTATTGCAATGGGAATACTTCCAGTACTATATTGAATAAGAGTGGTAGGAGGGAAGCAGACGTGGCTCAACTGATAGAACATTCACCTACCATATGGAAGGTCCAGGGTTTGATACCCAGGGCCTCCTGACCCGTGTGGTAAGCTGGTCCATGTGTGGTGCTGCTGCATGCAAGGAGTGCCTTGCCATACAGGGGTGCCCCCGTATTGGAGGGCACCCCACAAGGAGAGCCACCCCGTGTGGAAAAAAAAAAAAAAAGAGTGGTAGGAGCAGACATCTTTGTCTGGTTACTGATCTTAAGAGAAAAACAGGGAAATGACTTTGGCCCAGAAGTTAGGGCGTCCGTCTACCACATGGGAGGTCCGCGGTTCAAGCCCCGGGCCTCCTTGACCCGTGTGGAGCTGGCCCATGCGCAGTGCTGATGCGCGCAAGGAGTGCCCTGCCATGCAGGGGTGTCCCCCGTGTAGGGGAGCCCCACGCGCAAGGAGTGCACCCATAAGGAGAGCCGCCCAGCGCGAAGGAGGGAGCAGCCTGCTGAGGAATGGCGCCGCCCACACTTCCCGTGCCGCTGACGACAACAGAAGCAGACAAAGAAACAAGACAAAACGCAGCAAAAAGACACAGAAAACAGACAACCGGGGGAGGGGAGGGGAATTAAATAAATAAAAATAAATCTTTAAAAAAAAAAAAGAGAAAAACATTTAAGATTTCACCATTAGCTGTATTGCTAGTTGTAGCTGTTTTATAGATGTAAATGCTCTTCATGACATTGAGTAAGTTCTCTCTTCCTATTGCTCTGAGAATTTTTATTATAAATAGTTGTTGAATTTTGTCAAATGCTTTTTCTGCATTGATTAATATAATCCTGTTTTGAGTTTCAGTCTGCTTCTTGAATTTGTAGGTCTATGCCTTTTATCACGTGGGAAGTTTTCTTTATTATTTTTTGAGTTCGTTTCCTGTCCCACCCTTTCCTCTCTTTCTAGGACTGATGACATAAATGTTAGATCTTTGGATATAGGCTCAAAGGCCCATGAAGTGCTGTTAATTTTTTCCCAGTCTCTGTTTTGTTCAGATTGGATAATTTCTATTGTTCTATCTTCAGGTTCACTGACTCTCCTTTGTCTCCTCCGTTCTGCTGTTGAGCCTATCCATTGAGCTTTTAGTTTGGCTATTGGATTTACACTTTTTAAATTTCCACTATTTTTTCTTTACATCTTCTACTTCTTTGCTGAGACTTTCTTTAAAAATTTGTTTTAAGTTGTTCATAATTGCTCATCAAAATATTTTTTATGATGGCTGTTTTGAAATGTCAGGTAATTCTGACATCTCTTTCAACTTAGTGTTGGTGTCTGATTATTGTCTTCTTTCATTGTGACTGTTCTAGGTATGACAAGGGATTTTTTTTATTGAAGCCTGGTCATTTCAGGCACTATTTTATGAGACTATGGATCTTAGTTAAACCTTCTGTGTGGGCTTTTTTCTTTTGACACTACTCCAGTAGGGGAAAGGGGTGGGACCACCTTGTTATCGCCAAGTTGGTAGAAGTTCAGGTTCCACTTGGCCTCCATTGATGCCCAGGGGAGAAGGACTCCTTACTGCTATCGGGGTTAGGAGTTCAGGCTTTCCTGCCTCCTTTGATACCACCCTGGCTGGAAGAGTAGAAATGCCTTGTCAACACTGCCCATGTGGCCTCCACTGACGTCATGGGGTGGGGGTGGACTAAAATACCTATCTTTTCTAGTCATTAGGCCTCATATGATACCACCCTGGTGAGGAGTTGGAGGTGGGAGGGGGAGGTAACCTGTTACTGCTGAGGTGGCGGGGTAGGGGGAAGTAGAACTTCAGGCTCCCCACATGTATCTATCCACACCCACATGGTATCTATTGACAGGGCTGAGGCTCTTATATCTACACATCTGCTATAGGACCTAGCATGGTGCACGTAGTAATAAACACTCAAATATTTATTGAGGGAAGTAGTGAAAGAATCAGTAGTCAGAGCCAACCCACAGTAGAAATGGCTCCCTGTTCAGTAGCGGTTGTATCAGCATGTCCTTCACTTATTTGTGGAATAATACACACAGGCACATTCACAGACACACACACAAATACACACACTAACATGGACATGCAAACACTGCATTTGCTTCCTCAGAAAACCTATCACTCTCATAGTTTAATTTAACAAATATTTGTTGAGTGCACTTGGGGCCCAACAATAAATAAAAGACAATCTCTGTCCTTAGGGAGCTTACCATCTAGTGAGGAAGACAGACTATAGCATGACGATGCCCTTGGAAAGATAAGCTCAGGTTGCCACACCCATGCAAAGAAGGACTCTTAACTCAGACCTGAAGTGAGGGAGTGGAAGGGTGAGGGCAGCATCAGTGGACACTCTCTAGAATAGGTGACATCTAAGCTCAGGCTAGTGAGAGCAGGAGAAGGTAGAAAGGAGAAGCTCTGGAAAAGCCGGGGGCTTTCTGGCACAGAGGTGGCAGTTCGTGGTTCTATTCAGAAGGCGGCCATTGGGGGAAAGAAGGAGAGGCTAGAGGGTATCTTGCCATCAGCAGGTAAGCAGGGATGCCATCCTAAGGACTTTATGCTTTGTCCCAAGGGACCTGGGAGCCACTGAGGGTTTTTAAGCAAGAGTGTGATGGTAACACGATCAGATTTGCATTTTAGAACAATGGATATGGTAGCATTGTAGAGTAGGAAATGGAGGGACATAAAACTAAAGGTAGAGGGCCTAGTTAAGAGTCTGTTGTCATAATTCAGTTGCGAGATAATGAACTGCCTAAACCAGAGAGTGGGAATGAAGAGGGAAAGACCATGGGATATACCAGGAAAATGGCTTTGACAGAGCTTTGAAAGGCCATTCTGAAGATTGGTGGAAGCGTGAGGAAAAGTGAGTGGTCAAGAATAACTTCCACTCACTTTTACTCACATTTCCCACTCACTTTTCCTCACGCTTTGGATAGAAGAGGAACCCAAAATTGTTACAAGACTTTCAGAGAGGTGGGAGGAGATTGAATAGAAAGTAAGGGCACTGTCTCCAAGAGAAGAGAGGGGTAGACAGTAACGTCAAAGTCTTTCTCAGCGGATGCTTCCCAAATCTTCATCTACTTTAACTCCCCCCCCCCCATCTTCAGTTGCTCAAAGGGCAGCAGGTGGTTATCTGTCCTCTTAAACTTTTTTTTAAAGATTTATTTATTTATTTCTCTCCCCTCCCCCCCTCCCACCCCAGTTGTCTGTTCTCTGTGTCTATTTGCTGTGTCGTCTTCTTTGTCCGCTTCTGTTGTTGTCAGCGGCATGGGAATCTGTGTTTCTTTTTGTTGTGTCATCTTGCTGTGTCAGCTCTCCGTGTGTGCGGCGCCATTCCTGGGCAGGCTGCACTTTCTTTCGCACTGGGCGGCTCTCCTTACGGGGCGCACTCCTTGCACGGGGGCTCCCCTACGCGGGGGACACCCTTGCATGGCAGGGCACTCCTTGCGCGCATCAGCACTGCGCATGGGCCAGCGCCACACGGGTCAAGGAGGCCCGGACCTCCCATGTTGGTAGACGGATGCTCTAACCACTGGGCCAAGTCCACTTCCCTGTCCTCTTAAACTTAACATGAACAAAGTGAAAATCTTTTTCTTCACTCATCCCTAAGCCAGTTTTCCTCCGTGCTAGTGGTAACCCCATTATTCCATATGCCGAAGTCATCTTTGTCTCCTCTGTTGAGCCCAGTAGTCCTTTCTCTTCTGGGTTCCCATGATTTTATTCTTCCTGGTCTCTCTAGAGTCCCACCCCCCACCCCACCCCCCGTCCTTGCCCCCTTTTACTCACTTTTCTATCATCACTACCCTCCAGTGAAAGTGTTAATTACCTAGATCACACCTAAAGTCACCTTACTCTCTCTTTGCCTCTTTAATATCCCAAATTCTCCTTCTTAAAGGATTTTTCTAGAACCACTTTCCAAGGCATATAATTATTCTTTAAGGGTGTACCTCATTGCCTATGTCCCTCAACCAACATTTCCTCAGTCTGATGGGAAGATGATTTTTAAGAAGAAACAAAATCTGCTCTTAAAAAGACAAATACTCTCTCACTTAGGGATGTTCAGAAGACTGTGGTGCAAGCTTTGTTTTGAGCACTGGGACACAAATTTAGTTCCTTTGTGCATTAAAAGGGACAAAATAGGTATAACAACGTAGGTTGCCATGTATTTCTTTTTTAAAAAGTTGCGTTGCTTTGTAGATACATCTCAGATAATTGGTACCATATGGGATAGCCCATCGTGTGGTCTCACTGGACTGTGTATGTCAGCCTTGACTAGGATGTAATCTGATTTTCTTTTGTATACTCATGGAACCCATTGGTTCCTGCTATCAGTATTTCCCCAAAAGGCTTAACAGGGTATTCAGAATAACTAGTTTAGAATCAGCTTGCAAAGGCAATATAGAGATTAAAGCATATCTGTTGGCAGAAAATGGCTCAGACATTGACATGTTTTCTTTTTTCTTTTACAGTCCCCCTGAAAATAACAATTCAGAAGACAGTTTGGAATTTATTTTAGATGATGATACAGACTATGCTTTGGTAGCCAGTTTATATTTCTTGATTTAAATACTTTGTTTGGTGAAATATATATACATACCCATTTCTTTTCCAAAATTAAAAAAAAATTCTATTCTAAATATTCTAGAAATAGTTTCAGGAAATGTGATTTTGGTACTGTTCCCCAACTGTATATATAATCCATCTATGTCATCAGACAGTTCATGAAAAATAAATGTCTATATGAAGGTAATAATTCAAGAGACATGTTACCTACTGTCTTCCTACAAAAATAGCCATTTTAAAAATTATGATTATTTTATTGGGCCTTGGCAAATGTTGGGTAGCAGGAGAGTAAGATAACTTTGTGTCCAGCAAAACAACCCTTTATTACTGCTGCTCACACTTATAATCAGAATGGTATTCTTTCCCTTCTTGGTATTTTTCTAAATAAGTCACATGTGCATAGCTAGAATATTTCAAGTGTATTATATTTTTCATTGTCAATTGATTAGGAACCAGAGCTTTATTTCAAAGAACCAGAGGAGTTACTTCAAGTTCTCACAGAGTTGGAAGAGCAGAATCTTACATTGGTACAATATTCCCAAGATGTAGATGAAAATCTCGAAGATGTAAATAAAAGAGAAAAAGTTATACAGGACAAAATGTAAGTCATTCAAAATAAGCAGCTTTATTCTAGTAGGTGATTTCTAACCAGAGACTGGTTCCAACCCCCTCCTTGTGGTCTGTCTGGAATTTAGGCAAGGATATTTATTAACAGTAGTTAACACTGCCAGGTGTAAAAGGTAGAAGCTCTATTTTCATAGAATAGAACAAGTGTTAGTTTAATTTTCATCCCTGTCTTCCTTTCACTTGTCATATATTTTCCTAGCTTAAAAAAAGTTTTTAAGTATATTAAAATTTTTTTTCCTAGCTAGCAATAGTGAACATAGTTTAAAAGAGTAAAAAGTATTAAAATGTCACCTACTGTCTTAATTTTTGTTCCGTGTAGTTTTCACCCTATTAACTGGCTAGCTGTCATTTCCTTAATCCAGTCATGCTTTGGATGAAGTGCTGATGAGTGCATTTTCCTTGGCTACAACTGTCGGCAAAATGGTTCTTTCTTGTGATTAAATATCATTTTATAATGTACAATTATCACAGCTATTCTGTCAGGGTAGGTAAGCCTGAATGACTTACAAAATCCCTTCCTGTTCTAAAATGTTACGACATTTTTACAATTTTGAAAAATAATTTCAAGTCTCAGAAAATCATTCTTTACATCCTCCCGTTACAAATAAAATGCATAGAATCTTTTTCGGAATGGTTTTCTGGGCCATAACGTGGTAATCTTGCTAAACAAAACTTCACAATACTTTGAATCTCAGAACCCCTTACTTTATTGAGAATCTCAGTCAACCATTGCCATTCCTTTGTCCTTTTTATCCTTGCCCTCCTCCCAGTCGTCACAGCATATGGCGTCCCGATGCCTGACAATATGACTTGCAGGATGGAGGTGAGGAGTGCGGTCAGGTGAAGAAAGATCTATAGCAGAATCTCTCTCTAGAGAATTTATATCAGGATCTCTAGGAGATCACATCACAACCTCTAACGGGTCTTTATCAAAATTTCTAAGCAGGGGTGTCAAGGGTTGTTTTTTTTTCCTCTTGACTCCCCAGATAGTCTGATTATCAGCCAGGTTTGAGAAAATTGACACAATAGATGACATCAATTGTGTTAGGTTGGGTTCCTAACACCTCACCTCTGCAACTCTCTCCAAGGAAACCACAAAAATAGGGAAAGGGAAGAAAACGCCTCCTGAAGGAAGTTAAAAGCAGCGTCTGTGCATTTATTTTTCTCATTTCAGCTTGAATAGTTACATGCAATTTGGCAATATTTATTAATGTGGATTCATACTTTGTTTGCAAAGATATAGGTTGTTGACATCTGATCTGGGAAGAGTACTGAAGCTCCCAACTAATGGTTATTTCACTAAACCACAAATTATACACAAGGGTCTCTTTCTTCTTTTGCAATAGAAATACGAACATAGCGTTTCTTTTGGAGCACAAGGAAATGCTTAAGGCTAATTGTTTGAGAGAAGAGGAAAAAGCAGCAGAACTGGAATTAAGGTCCAGGCTATTTAGTTTTGGAGAATTTAATTCAGAAGCTCAGGTAATCATTCTTTACCTAAGATATTTTTATTTTGGTTCATCATCATAATAAATTGAGTTCTCTGTATACTAAGCATTTGAATGGGGAGAGTTAAAGCAAACCACAAGTCCCAGATTGATTGTAGAGGGGGAAAACCAGCTTGGAATTGTCTCGTCAGTAATAGTCAATTGAAAGAGAAAGAGAGAGAGACAAAATAGTAAAATAGGTAGATTTTAGGTAGGTAGAGATATAGATAATAGGTAGGAGGTAGATAATAGATGATAGATGGTGTGCAAATCAATAAAGAGGTTCTCTTAAAACATTGCTCTAATTATTACAAAGTATGATAGTGAGGCTAGCCCCTATAAATGCATTGTTAAAATCAGAGTGCATATACATCTAGTAGTCAACTTATTGTGACCATTTTGGTGGACATGGAAGGGACAAGTAATTATCAGAGGTAGTACTGAATCAACACCGAATGAAAACTATGCCTTTAGAGTTTGTTTTCATCCTGTCTGGGCCTGCGTAGATTAAACCCTTTGTTAGAATGCCTCTGACATACACTAGAATACTTACTTATGTCATGTTTGTTTCTCCCAGCTGGAATCAAAACCCCTCAAGGGCAGGGGGTTGTCTTACCATTTCTAGTAAACCCAGTTTAGTGTGCCCCTAAAGTAGGTGCTCAATAAATGTTTGTTGAATGAATGATTAGATTAGTTTTCAGACCTACAACAAACTCCAGCTAATACTGTTTTCCTTGTACAAACCCTAAGTGAAATAAAAACCCAAAGGTAGTATATAGGGTTAATATCACATTTCTGGTTGTGAATTTGATTTTCAAACAGAGGTAGATTTTGGGAAACTGTCAGAAGATGTGTCCTTCCATATCTATGTGTGGGCAGGGTTGCAAAAAGCAAGAAGCTGTCTATGGCTCCCTCCTGCCCACATTTCCTGGGTGGTATAGCACCCCATGTTAGGGGAGGATGGAGTCATACACTACTTGAGCAAGAAGTAAGATGACAGCTATACTTCAGTTCTTCATCACTGTTTTGAATAATCTGAAGCTGGTTGACATGCAAGATGTCAACTAAAGCAGAACTGTATCTTCCTTCCATCCAATTTTGGGGGAATTATGAACAAGAAAGTGGTGATTTCAACCCTCTTAAGCTTTGAGCCAACCAGATTCCCTAAGCAGGGAAGGTAAACTTGATTTGAAAATTATCTTTAAAAAGCTTATCCATGAAATTTTGGTTGCAAGTGTAATTTTGTCATTCAAATATTGTGTATTCTGAGAAAAGGGGACCAATAACTCATAGTGTCTCCTAGAGATGTGAAATGCTGGGGTGGGGAAGGAAAGGTGGAGCAGGAAAATTGGAAGGGGATAAGTATTTTGTTCTTAGAATTTTTCCACTTTCCAATCTCAAAATGTGAAAATATAATCTTTAATTAATAAATAAACATCTTTGCACCTATTTTTTATATTCATGTTATCATGGCTATTTTAGAGCAATGGTAACTGTAAAGTAGCATTTACTCTTAAAATTTCCTCACTCCTAACTTACTTAATCCCCTAAAAACATTTTTTCTTTGATTCAATATTTTACTTTTAAAATAAAATTTTAAATCTGAGTATAATGTAATATTGAAAAGTACACATATCACAAGTGACATCTCAAGGAATTACTTCAAAGTGAACCCACCCATGAAACTACTCCCCAGTTGAGGGCACAGAGCTCCCTCAAACCCCATTCCAGTCTCTACTGCCCCTCACAGGGGACCACTATCCTGACGTCTATCACCATCAGTTTTCCTCTTTTTGAACTTTATATTAATGAAATATAAGATGCACTCATGTAATAATGTCTGACTTCTTTCTCACATGTTTATGAGATTCATCCATGTTTTTATGCAGCAATTGTTCATTTTCGTTTCTGTATGCTAGTCCATTGTTCAATTAGCAGAATGTTTTCATCTCTGGTTTTATTGTTCTTTTGCACAGGATGCTGATCAAATTCAACTGGGAGAGTTGTTTAAAGTCAGCAGAATGTGCCATGGACTAGAATTACAGAATGATTAAATTGGAAAGGACTTCATGACATCTAGGCCTCTCTCCCTTCCCTGGCTCCTCTACCTCTATCCAGTTTCAGACAATTATTCCTCTAAAACACTGCTCTGATCACATCATTTCCCATTCACTGTTGGAAAGGACCCAAAATTCTTATTCTGGTATTTAATCTTCCGTAATCCTGCCCCACGGAAAAGCAGGAGCGCCCTGCAGCCTCATTGGGCAGCCTCTCCTCTGAGGTGCTCTGGGCTGGCCCTGCCATCTGGTGGTGATCCCAGCGATCAGGTGACACTTCACTTGTTCCCGTCATCAGTAATTCGTGCCTTGAACCCCATTTTCTTTGCTCTGTTGGGCCAAGCCCTCAATCTTTTTCACGATTTATACATGAATATCTTCTTTAACCCTATCCCCTGCTCCTATTTCTTGTCCTGTTCTTACCTTATTATCTTAAGAAAATATTACTCCTTGACTTTCTCTGTCCTGACAGGGGGAACATTGAAAAAAGAAAAAGACATCCTGAAAGACCACTACCCTCCATCTCTAAAGTTCTTTCTAAATGTTCAAAGGTGTCCTTCAAAAATTTCCATCAACCTCTGTTCTCATATCAAAGCTTTTTCTCAAAACCAGCATCCTGTATAATTTTAAAAATTGTTTTTCTGCTTTATTTAATGACTCACACTGCAGCAATATTGTTTTCTCCTTCCAGTATACACTATTGCAGCCCCTTTGTGGGTTACTTTTGTTTCCTTTTATATTTTTCTGTTATTTCTCTGTATTTTCTGAAAAAAATAGTTAACACATTATTTAAGAAACAGAAAAAAGGGGGGCTTTATGGTAATTCGGACTTTTTTTTCTTTTACATTTTTTGGTATTTTTTTCCAAGTTTTCTAAAAGGATGTGTTTTTTAATGTAAATGGGAAATAAGATGTGTTACTTTAGAAAGTGAGAAAAAATGGGGCTTAGTGGTAAATAGGACCATTAGAAAGCTTGTTCAACTAGGAAGTGGGAAGACGTTTCTTATAAGTAAACCCTTGCTATCAGATCTTTGTTTCTAAGTGTCGGTGGCTTTCCAGGAGCTCGTGGTTCTGAGGGATTTGCCACTGCTCTAGGAGTCTCATCTACCTTTAGACTGTCATTTGTCCTTGGCTTTACGGTGATTCTTATCTTCTTAAGCAGAAGCGGGGATTGAGGCAGGATGTTACCTGGAAAGCGTTTTACTTTGCCCGGAAGTTTATTGATCATCTTTTAACTGTGCATGATGGGCCCAAAGTGAAGAGAAAGGATAACGATATTCTTACAGGCCCAGACTCTGTTACTTACCAGCTCAAGGATCTGCACGGACACTTAACTCGGCGCAGTAGCAAGGTACAGGGATCAGCAAGGTTTGCCCTAAGTCTCTGCTTTCCACTCCAAGAGGATGACTAGAAATACTGCAATGGCTTCCCAATGGGAAGAGTGAAATAAACTTCTTAAGAGGCTTTTGTAGGCCAACCTGGGAATCTATTTGCTTGAAACTTGTGTGTGTGTGCGTGTATTGTTGTTTTTTCGCCTCCTGGAGAATGCACACAGTCATTTATTCAGCAAACATTTATTAAGTACATAGTTGTAGGCAAGGCATTGTGGTAGGTATAAATGTAAGCATAAGAAGTAGCTCCTGCCCACCAGGTGCTTAAAGTCTAGAAAGGATATAAGGCATGTATACAAAAAACTATCTTACAGGATGATTATAGCTTTAGCAGTTATAATACAGTCATAAGCTAAAAAAAAAAGGTGGCAGGCCCACATACTGTGCTGTAAGGAAATGCATCAGAAGAGCAAATAAGGTTTTAAAATGTTTATGTTGCCTCTACTTGAATGCTTAGGGAATTGGACAAAAATCTCAAGCAAAAAAGATATATTCTGTTTCACGATTACTTTTTACATTTAGAATGAAATACATTAAAATAATTCAGGGTGTTACTATAGAAGTGATCTGACTATAAATTATAATAAAGATTAAATATCGCTGCTGCATTTTCTCACTGTTCTGTCTTATTATGTTCTCCTTTTTAAAAATGAAACATTTAGTAGCATAGAAAAGCCTTTCATTGTAATTTATTATACTAAAATGGTATTTTATATTTATTGAATGAGCCACCAATTAGTGATTCGATGTTATGTTTTCTGCTCTTCCTTTTCTTCTCAATTACAGGAAAAACTGATAGACTCTCTTAGTAAAAAAATCAATCAAGTGTACAGGGTCTGTATTGGAGATGCTGAAGTTGGCAGCCTAAACCCAGTACAAAAACTGGTAAAAGTGGAGTCTCGTCTGGCAGAATTGAGTGATCTCATTGAATCAGTTCCCAAAGAAAATGTGGAGGCAATTGAGAAGCTAAAACAAAAAGAACGGCGGCAAAAGTACGATGTCTTAAGATATAAGTATAGTGATATACTTGAGGCAATAAGCAGCTTTGTTTTTGGTTGGATTTCACATTTAGCAAGTCTTTATCATATGGCAAGGGTTATGCCAAATGTTAGGAACATAGTGATGAGGAGGATCCAGCCAGCCTTGCCCTGCTCATTGGGCTTATATTTAGTGTAGGAGACACATTAATCCAATATTCCCATGAATAAATGTTCATTACCAATGGTTAGGGGCACCTGGAAGGAAGGGAACTGGGTGAACTGAGAGAGCTCAGCAGAGGCAGTTGACCTAGTTTGGGTGGTAGAGGAGGTCAAGTTTGGCCTGGAAAAGAGAATCTTCAGGGTGAACACACTAGTTATATGGAAATTTTTGAAGACCTATCATGTCAAAGGAGAAGGAAAACCACAGGGAAACTCAATCTGTGAAGGGATTCTTTAGAAGTCAACAGTAGTAACTGCCAACACTTATACAGCACTTACACATTAACTCATTTAGTCCTCCAGGACCCCATGAGGATTATCATCCCTAGAACCCCTGTTCTTGCCTAGCTTGGGACTTTCAGAATACAGAGTTAGAAATTTCCACAGAGTTAAATGTACATGCTGGGAAACGGACTTTGGCCCTGTGGTTAGGGCGTCCGTCTACCACATGCGAGGTCCGCGGTTCAAGCCCCGGGGGTTGACCCGTGTGGAGCTGGCCGGTGCGCAGTGCTGATGCGCGCAAGGAGTGCCGTGCTATACAGGGGTGTCCCCCGCGTAGGGGAGCCCCACGCGCAAGGAGTGCACCCATAAGGAGAGCCGCCCAGCGCGAAGGAGGGAGCAGCCTGCCGAGGAATGGCGCCGCCCACACTTCCCGCGCCGCTGAGGACAACAGAAGCGGACAAAGAAACAAGACGCAGCAAAAAGACACAGAAAACAGACAACCGGGGGAGGGGAGGGGAATTAAATAAATAAAAATAAATCTTTTAAAAAAAAAAAAATGTACATGCTACCTTTGAGGCAATGATTATTATAAATATACCATGATCCCCAGTATAGGGGCAATGCTTAGAGTGGGATAATGGTCATATTATAGGAAAAAACGAAAAAAACACGTTGGGAGGCAGAGTAGTACTATGGCCAAGAACTTAGGTCTGGACTCAAGATCTACTACTTACTACTCTGTGACCTTAGGCAGGCCACAAAACCACTCCAAGTCTCCACTTATCTGTAAAATGACAGTTAATAACCATAATCTCATGGGGTTGAGGATTATATTAATCCATGTAAAGCACTTCAGCATGCTTGGCACCTAGTAAGTACTCAAATATTAGCCTTTAGTATTAGATATTTCCTTATTGTTTACTACATTAATGGTGCATGGGGGATATTGTTTTTCTCATGTAAAAATGAAGTACAGAATATATTAAGGTGATCCTCATGGGATTTTATTGACTATAAAGCAAGCTTAAAAATTTTTTTTCTAAAAGAACATTATTCCTTCCAAAAGATGACCTATGACTGATTACACTAACGGCACTTGCACATTTTTTACGGCAACAAATATATTCTCATTAAAGTGTGATTACAAAGTATTGTCAGTACTGATACGATTCCAATTCCAATGATCACTCTTAATAAAAAGATAATTTTAGTTGATTTTCCTCCATGATTTCGAGGCAACCTAACATAGCACCTATTTTGTACTGAAAATGCTCAATAAATGTTATTTCCATCCCCTAATATATAACCTTATTATATAGGTTCATAAAATAACTATCAGTTATTGAGTACTATTCTGTGCCAGGCATTGTACTGGAAATTGTCATAGGTTATTTCACCGAGTTAATACCCTCACAACACCCTTAAAGAGGCACATTAATAATTTTACTTATTTCACAGAAGGAAACTGAGGCTCAGAGAGAAGAAACATATCCAAGGTTACATAGTTAGTAAGCAATTGACCTGGAATTTGAACCCAAACCTGTCTGACTCAAAATCTGGTTCTTGTCCAAAAGACAAATAGCATTTCTTGCTCTTAATTTGAGGATATTCATTAAGTGGAAAGTCCACTTTTGTGGTATTCATTGAGCCATACACTTACGATTTGTGTACTTTTCTGTGTGTTATACTTCAATAAAAAGGTTTAAAAAGGGTGGAAATAACTGGAAATTCATTCAAGTGACCACTGTATTTTTGTAAGTAGAGTGGTGAGGTTTCACCAAGGTGCTCATTTTAGACCAAGATCTGGACAGATTTTATTTCTTTTCAAAATAGTGCAATTTCTTCTTACTTGAAAACAAACAGGATTTTTGTTGAGATTTCACCTGAACATTCAAAAGCCATGATTATGATAGACGAAGTGGTGTTTTCATTCAGCCTTAAAGGAGGTCTTGTAATATTCTGATAGTTCTTTAACAAATAGTAATGATGTCGGGTTTTTGGTGTTTTGTTTTTTAATTTTCCGATTTATATTTCATTATAAGAATGTTTTCTCCCTCTTGTGACAGGCTGCGTGATGACAAAATGAAAGAAAAACAAAAACACCAGGAGGAAAGGCTAAAAGCTGCTCTGGAAAGAGCAGTTGCACAACCAAGGAAAAAGGTTTGTTTTGTTTTTAATAGGTCCAGCTACATCAATGTATGAGTGCTTCTGTACTGTACAAACAAAATACTTATCTACATTGAACTCTTCAGTAAAATAATCTTTCTGCCTCACAGCTACAATTTGTCTCTGGTTCCTCCTTACTTTTAGAAGGCTTCAAATGACTGGGTCTCTATTTCTCCATTACACCCACTTTTTAGTAAAAAGAGCCACTTCTCTCTTCTTTTCTTTAGCTCTAGCTTCATGAAACCAGAGAATTTTTGAAAGAAGTAATTTTTCTGAATAGCTAATACAAGAATGTAGTTCAAAGAATACAAAAGAATATTAAATGATAAGCACCTCCTCCTCTGTTAGTTCCCTCCTGGAGAGAACCACTATTTTAACAGTTTTGTCTGCATCCTTCTGGAAATATCCCATGCGTATATTTATATATATATATTTCACAAAAGGTGGCTATGAACCTTGGTTTTCTCAATCAACAATGTTTTAGAGATTGTGAATCAAGAGAATTACACTTAATTGGAACCATCTTCTAATCCCCACATTGTAAAGATAAAGATTGATAAAGAAATTAAAATGTCATTTCAGATTTAGCAGCAGTCAGTACTTTATATTGCAAGATTACCTGTGCAATGAATTTGGAATTAGGCAATCACTGGACATTTGTGGGCCATGACTTCCTTACTGAGTTAGGAGAGCTATCACAAAACCCAATTATGACCCATCAAGTCTTATCTTAAGCCATACATTTAATTGATAAACAATTTTCATAATAGGATATGCTTGGGTCTATTCCCCCGAAAGAGTGGGTGTGCAGCTAGAACTAGTTCCCTAAGCCTCTCCTGGTGAGAACACCTCCAATAGCCAACAGTACTGTATAAGACGACAGTACAAGATTTTCTAAATTTTCTCTAAATGTCACTTGTCTGGTGCTCAGTAGAAGAAAGCTATCCTTACCAGTCATGGAGGTTTTCCTAGCTATGGCACTTACTAAAACTGCTAGGTCCTCTGCCATACTTTGGGGGCTCAATTTGTTACTTAGCTGCCTAGCATGGTGGACATCCTAGGTGATCAATTCCTTTGCAACTGTGGTTAATATTTAAAACCTTATCAATTAATATTTTACTTAGACTTGAATAGAAAAGTTATATTTACAAATATTAAATTTTTGTTTTTCTTTTGTTTCAGTTGGGAAGACGGCTCGTCTGTCGTTCAAAACCTCCACATGGTAGCAAACACCACTTACTTTTAGTCAGTGATACAACAAAATCACAAGAGGATGATTATTTTTTTACTTGAAGTAGTAAGATATTTTATTACCATAATGTCTGAGGCACATTTTTAAATTTTGGTTTCAGTAATGGCAATATCCTGCACCATGTATGCCCTAAGGAATTTGAGGAAAACAGGTCCTTATTCTAGAAGTTATAGAATTGGGAGTGGAGTTATATAACTATATGGTGAATGACCATTTAAAGTGTAGTAGTAATGGCCATTCTCTAACCTGAAATCTTAAATTATTTTCTCATTTTTCTCAACCAGTCTTTGAGAAGTTTATAGCATACAATGCATCATTGTGGAATAACGATGTACAACTTTAAAATATCTGAAGGGGTTTGAGAAGTTTAAATTGAAGTGAAAACTGCTAGGTTATAGTCGTAAAATGTAACTGTGAGACTTTTTTATTTCATATAAAGGAGTTCTATTCAGAAAACGTAATTCTCTTAAGCAAGCAAATAAATCATATGCTTTCAACCTAAATGGCAGTTTACAATTTCTGTGGTGTCCTAGCTCCAGTCATTTTAATTTTCAGGTGACATTTCAATTTTAGCTATAATATGTGTATTACGTAGCTTATACAGATACAAGTAATGTATAGTTGATTGGCTAAATAAAATAATACAGAATATATATACTAAGAAAAATGTTTTGTTTTATAAATGTCAAAAGTGGCTCGGTGGGAGTGGATGTGGCTCAAGCAGCTGGGCACCTACCTCCCACAAGGGAGATCCTGGGTTCAGTTCCTGGTGCTTCCTAATGAAGACAAACAACAAGCAGACACTTGAGCAAAAACAAATGAGCAGGGAGCAGATGTGGCTCAAGCAGTTGAGCACCTGCTTCCCACATGGGAGGTCCTGGGTTCAGTTCCTGGTGCCTCCTAAAGAAAAAAACCAAAAGAAACAACGAGCACAAACAACAAGCAAAAAAAAAAAACACGGAGCAAACAGATAAGGGAGCCATGTTGGGGACAGGGGGGAATACATAAAGCTATTGTTTAAAAAAAAAATGTGGCTCAGAAGTTTTAAAGATTTATATTTTATTTATTTCTCTACCCTTCTGCCCCAGTTGTCTGCTTTCTGTGTCCATTCGCTGTGTGTGTTCTTCTGTGACCACTTCTATCCTTATCAGCAGCACTGGGAATCTGTTTCTTTTTGTTGCGTCATCTTGTTGTGTCAGCTCTCTGTATGTGCGGTGCCATTCTGGGGCAGGCTGCACTTTGTTTCGTGCTGGGCGGCTCTCCTGATGGGGCGCACTCCTTGCGCGTGGGGCTCCCCTATGTAGGAGACACCCCTGTGTGGCACGGCACTCCTTGCGCGCATCAGCACTGCGTGTGGGCCAGCTCCACATGGGTCAAGGAGGTCCCGGGTTTGAACTGCAGACCTCCCATATGGTAGGCGGATACCCTATCCATTGGGCTAAGTCTGCTTCCCAGAAGTTAACTTTAATAAATAACTGATTATAAAAGGTCTCAGTTAACAAAATAGTGGTCTTACAAAAGAAAACAAAGTCGAATGAAGCTGGACGGCTTTTCAAACACTAGTTCTGTGTATAATCTTTCAAATGTTCCAACATTTCAGCTTTGCATGTAAACAGATAAATATAAATAGTTCACAAGTCAAACTGAAAAACAAACAAATCTTTATTGTCTAGAAATATATATATATAAAAAAAACCCATGGTAAACGCTATTCTCTCATTTCCCCATCTTCTTCCTCTTCTTCAACTCCTCTGATATAAAGGACATTATTACACCTGTAAATACAAAAACATTTTGCTGTTCCAACTGGAAACCATATACAGTATGAATTACTTTATTAGATTTCCTTCAGTATAAAAATACTGAATACCAAATGTACAGTATATCATTTCTCTTTCTAAAATAATATTTTTACATTTGTTAAAAACGTGACTTTTTTACCATGTCGTAATTATAAAATAGCAAAACTTCATGATTTTCTAAAAAGAATAATGACTAGAATTTGGAGATTTGAAGCTACTTCTAGAGAACAACTGTATCAAAAATCTGTAAGAGCAGCCAGACTCAACTAGAGTTCAAAACCAAGTTCCTGCAACTAAGACCACTGAAAAAGATAAACAGCTAAGAGCAAGAAGTTTGGTATCAACACTAGAAAAATAAAAGATGAATAGCTCCAAAATAATTAATTTTACTTTTGACAAGTTTAACAATTTCAAAAACTTTTAGTTGTAGAATATTTTGTTTAATAGTTGTTTTTTTTTTAAATTTAGGAAACTTGGGCACTAATTTGTTTGCTCAAACAGGTATTTCTAATGCTCATTAGTAACTTCTTACATATACTATTGCTATTTGTTTACCTTATTAAAACTTCACCCAGGTGTCCAGATAATGCCCCATCTATGTATTCCTCTGTATTTGCAAGCTTTAAATAAAAAGAAAATATATTAGTATAATTGCACAGGAGAAAAATATTATAATACACTTAATACTTATAATAGATTATTAAGCAAATATGTCATAAATCATAGTTAGGTATCAAGATAGGTATATAAAAGCTATGGTTAAAATACCGAATACTTAGTCAACAAACAAACCAAAGGACTATTAATTAAAAATAAAGGTAAAGTATTTACAACATTTTAATAAATTAATACAGCTACTGGATGTTATTCCTTCTCTTAGCACGAACAAAAAGTATCCTCCTATATCCGGATATGGTTTTGTCCGAAACATTTATGGCTGTCAAGGGACAATTAGTTCTGTATGTAACTATCAGAAATAATGTATTAAGATCAAGTATTTTTAAAATAAAATAATTATTTTTAATTTTGGTTTCTAATACAATAATGCTCCAAAGGCTATCACATTTTAAGTAAAATCCAAAGGCCTTATCATTGCTTAAAAGGCCTTACACAGCTCCCATTCCCACCTAACTTCAAGAGCCACTCTGGCTTTCTTACTGTGCCTTCAAGAGCCAAGCATGCCATAGGACCTTTGTACTTACTGTTCCCTCAAACTGGGATGCTCTTCCCCCAGACACTCACTTTAGTTGCTCAGTCAATTCTGGACTCTACTAATTTATTTCCTCTGGCTTTCCTTTGCTATCCTACCTAAAATTGCACAATCTATCACTTTATTCTCTTTTTCTGCTGTTCTTCATAGCATCTATTACCATCTTTCACTACTAACACAAAAACTACTTGAGGAGAAGGACATTGTTTTGTTCACTGCTGTATTCGCAGTGCAAGGTATACAGAGGGTGCTCAATAAATATCTGAATGAGCAAACTCAAAGTATCAATGGGGTGGAGTTACTCACAAATACGTTTTATAACTAATGTTGGCTCACTAAGCAGCTATATTACTTCTCAAACCAAATATTCAATGGGCATTTTTTTTTTAATTGGGTATACATTTCAGATTTTTCTATGGTCTTGGCAAATGAGTGCTGCTTTTGGAATTTTCCAGGGCAAAACTATGTTCTATGAGAACTCTGGGGACCTGACTGTCAGATTTTCAGGTAAACTCTTATATTAAGGAAAATCTTAGCTCTCTGCAAAAGCCCCCAACTACCTGGGTAGATAACTTTAAAAATATATTTATCTGGTAATTTATCTGTCACAAAAATATCTGCATTTCAGGACACATTAATGACCTAAAACTTTTTCCTCAAAACACCTGGCTGAAACATTTACAGAAGCTAGTTTAAGAGACATGCAGTCAGTCCATCAACTCTTTTGGCTGGTCTGCTTCCTCCTGAAGAAATACTTTTAATTAAATTACTTCAATGTTGTGCCTTTACAATATATAAGTTCTACTTGGGAATTTCTCTCAGAGTTAAGTGCTCAGAAAAGTCTAGTTTTCTCCAACGAACTAGTATGTTTCCCTATGGCACTATAAATTAAATGTCTCAGCTCTTTAACCATGAGGAATCAAATCTATGACTGAATTTTGGTTTAATCCCATATCGCCTTGCACCTTATATATCACAGTTATAACATCCTTCCTAGCTTGACTTTATTTCAGAATTTTGCTTTATGTTTGTCAATTTAATTGTGTGCCTTTTATAACACTAAACTCTTTGAAGAGTAAAGTACAATAAAATAAATATAACTTTATAGTCCTTATAACTCTCTGGCTTACCTGCATGTTCATATAGCCATCTACAGATACCAGGTAGCCCTTGTACTCCATTCCCCACTTAAGTTTCACCATCACAGGTTTTCCTGTTAATCCATTCAGGAAAGGTTTGGGATTGAGGGGTAAACTCTGCATAAAGAACAAAAGAAAAAGGACTCAAATGATTGTTTTCCTTTAACTTGGCTTCTACCACCCACTCTCCTATCCCAAATCACCAACCAATATTTTATGGCATTTAAATGAAGCAAACTCTTGACTCCTCTCATCTTACTAAATAATTTTCATTTGCTGAAAAGCATCATGGAAATTTAAGTAATCCATTTCTAGTTTCATCTTTAACCCATCAAAACTTTTTAAGTTTTAAAGTATCCATTATAAGTTCTGAAAGCAGGGAGAAGGAAAAACAGGTTGTAATATGGGGGCATGTTCAGGACTTGGGAATTGTTCTGGGTGACATTTCATGGCGGACGCAGGCCAATGTATATCTTGCCATAACCTACAGAATTGGGTGGGAGAGACTGTAGACTGCAATGTGGACTGTAATCCGTGCTTAATGGCAATGCTCCAAAATGTGTTCTTCAATTGCAATGAATGTACCACACTAATGACGGATGTTGTTGGTGTGGGAGATGTGGGGAGTGGGGCATGTGGGAATTCCCTATATTTTGTTTATTTATTCTTTTGTTTTTTGTTATTTCCCCCATATTTTTTATGTAACATTTATATAATCTAAGTATCTTTAAAAATTTTTTTTAGAGTATCCATTATTTCATTATTCACTTAAGAAACACAGAGTGCCACTATACATTATTCACTCTTCCAGGTTCCAAAGAAACAAAGGCACTTGGGGAAAAAAAGAAAAGACATAGTCTCTGCCCTTAAGAAGCTTGGGAGGGTATGGGGGGGAGATACAAAAAGAGAATTATCATACACTGTAGAGGATATATGCATAGGGTGCCCAACCAATCCAGGGGAAAGAGGAAAGGCTGCCTAAAATTAGCAATGCCTCAGTTTTAAAGGATGAGAAATTATTTCGAGGGGAAAGAGGCTTTTAAAGGCAGGGAAAGGTGAAGCAACAAGGCAAGTTCAGGGACATACAAACAATTCAGTACTGTGAGAACCCCAAATATGAGGCCAAATAGGGAAGGAGGAGACATAACATGCTTGACTAACTTCCACTTCAATTCTGGAGGTTAGGGCTAGGTAGATTATTTAACTTTCTATCACCTACCTAGCAATGCCTGCAACCTTATGGGCAATCAGTTAACATTTGTTTATTCAGCAAACTAGTAGTATCCCTGGTGAATTCGGACTTTTCTCTTTCCCTCATTTGCTTACCCATCAGCACAAAAGAAAAGACCCAAGAAACTTGGCTACTAACCTCCCCTTTAAGATAAGCAAGTTCAGAGTGACCTCCAAGGACAAGGAGACAACTGAAACAGCTCCTAATGAGTCTCCAGTTTTCACTCTTGTCTCTCCAATTTATCATGAATACAGCAACTATTATTATTGGTCTTTTTATGGAAGCTAACATCCTTCGTTTTCACAAGAATTTCCAGGAAGAAATCATTGTCCTCATTTTCAATAAGAATGATTAAGAAAAGTTATGAACATTCATAATCTCGTGTTAGATAATGAATTTGTAGGGGAAACTAAGCTTGTTAGATCAGTTTTACCCTTTTATCTTCAAAACTTTTCCTTTTTTGTAATCTTCTCTTCCTCTTTTTCTTTCACACACTTAGCATATGCAACTTTAATCAACCAAAAGAAAAAAAAATATTCCAAATGTACAAGCAAAAAAAATCCAAACCGCTGATTCAGGCTTAACTAATACCAGCTTTTAATGGACAGCTGTATAAATTCAAAAAAGCTATCCAACATGTTAATACAAAAGGTCTGTACATTAAGGGTCTATACATTTATTTTCTCAGACAAACCCTTATGTGCCACCCTCTTGGTGAAGACGCTAACTCTTCATTCACATATCTTACAAAAAAAAAAAAGAGACTGTATTTGGGGTCAAAAACACTGTGCATCTTGCATTCATACCTACCAAGTTGCTATTTATCTGATCAGTTCTTTTTGAGGATAAATTCTATCTTCCCACCTTTTTTTTCTTCCAACCACTCCCCTTCTTCCATACCCTGGTAACTCTAATCTGCTTTCATTTCTTTAATTAAAAAAAAAATAAATGATTCATTTTTAGGAGGTACCAGAACCCTGGACCTTGTACAAGTGAAGCAGGTGCTCAACCACTGAGCTACACTTGCTCCCCTAATCTGCTTTCTATCTCTAGGAATTTGCTATTTCTAGTCATCTCTTGTAAGTGATATAATACAATATTTGTTCTTATGTGTCTTGTTTATTTCACTGAGCATGTTTTCAAGGTGCTTTTTTGTTGTTGCATCTATCATAACTTCAGTCTTTCTTATGGCCAAATAATATTACACTGCATAGGTACATTTTGTTTATCCATTCATTTGTCAATAGACCCTTGGTTATTTTCACCTTCTGGCTATTGTGAATAATGCTGCTATGAACATTGGTGTAAAACATCTGTGTGAGACCGTTTTCCCTTTTTTTGCTAATATACTCGGAAGTGGAATTCTCAGGTCATGTAATTCTGTATTTAACTATTACTTTAAAGAGTATACATCCAGTCATATCCTATTTCTGCTTCAAAGTCTTCCAGTTACACTTGGAGTAAAATGCAAACCTCTTCATTGGGCCTCGGCCTAAAGGTCCTACCCCGTGCCTGGTTCCTTCTATCCTATCTCATAATCACTTTCTTTGCATACAGTTATGGTTTTCTGTCAATTTGTAGAATTGGTTAAGCTTTCTTTCCAGCCTTAGAGCTTTTGTTTATGTTTCGAGTTCATTAAGGGGCCGCATTTTATGTCTTTTAGATCCTTTGGTCAAATTCCACGGAGGCCGTCCCTGACCACCTATCTAATGTACCTAGGCGCCCCCGCAAAGCTTCCTATTTGCTTCCTTCTTAGCACCTATCGTGATTTGCAGCTATATATTTACTTGCTATTATTTAAGAAATGTCTGTTCTCCACACTTGTCCGCGAGTTCACCTAGAGCAGCATCAGCATGAGAACAATATTCCTAGCACCTAGAACAGTATCTGACAGGTAGTGTGCACTCAATAAACATTTACTGAATGAATAATAATAATAATAAAATGAATACAGTCTGAGCTTTGTGTTTCAGAGGGCTGCAGGGCTGGGTGCCCTAGCATTATGGAATAAAAATGGGTTTTGGGACTTGATAAACCAGGGTCCTGAGATGCCGGTTCATCTTCACCCCGACCCTGAGGCCCCAGCCAGCAGCGAAACCTCACATCCCAGATTTAAACGAAAAAGTGGGGGAAGAAAAGCAGCGGCGCTCTTGGGAAAGGGAGGGCACCGGAAGGAGCGCGCGCTTCAGACCCCTCCAGATCGGGGAGAAAGAGACCAGCGAAGGCGTGCGACGCACCTCCCGCGAATGAATGGGGAACGCGCGAAACAACCACCACGCCGTTGCCCTCCCTCCTCCTTCCTCCAGTGAGTCTGCCCATTCTCCCTTTCCTTACCATCGCGACTACTGGCGAATGCTGCAGGCCACTCTCCGCCGACCCCGCTGTAGCTCGTCTCTCGTGGCTGTAGCGGCTACTGTAGGCCGCGCGTCGCCGAGCTTCAAGAGAAATGGCCGCCAAACAGCAGTGTGACCTTTCACCTCCAGCCAAAGCCCTCCTGGCTTCTGTGATTGGACGCAAAGAGATGCATACTGATTGGAGGAGGCTGCTTGTCACTGTCTCCTAGCAACCAGTGATGTGATTGGGTGCCTTCCCGGCGCGCGGGCCTGTGGGAAGCCTTTGGCCTCTGGACTTCGTCGGTCCTGAGGGTCTCTGAGGTCCTGCAAAGGTCTGGGAGCTGGGCCTGGATTTCCTGTTTGCTCACCTGCCTGGAAGGCCATTTGGAAGAGCCGCGTGTAGACTTCCGGGTTGGAAATGCTGTGTACCCCGTAGAAAAGACGTGATTTCTCTCCTACTTGACCAATTGAGGCTTCCCTTGTCCTTTTACAAAAATCTCTGAGAAAGAGTTCGAGAATCTCGAGTTTCTTTCTTTCCGACTAGTTCTAAGGTGAGGGTGGGGTTGGGGCTCCTCTGCCACGGTCTCCTTGTACCTGAGTGTTATCTGTCCTGTAATACTCATTTTTAACCCTCTTGAAAGGAAGCGGGAGGAGCAAGAATAGACCAGGAAAGGTGAAACATACCGAAGAAAGTGAGGTACAGAATTTATTTCAGATGAGGTCAAATCGAGTCTAAAAATCGGTGTGATGGTCTCCCTGTCATTTCTATTTCGTTTGCATTGCCAGCAGAGACGTGGTATAGTCTTTTTGCATGAATTTATAATTAAGGACGTGGGAATTGATTTACGCTATCACAGATTATCCTTCTGATGTAATGGTGTTAATCAGAATCTCGCTTCTTTTTTCATCTTAAAGACGTTCATGTCACTCTTATCTGAAAGGAACCTAGATCTGTTCTTGGAGAATAAGCTATGGCACTTTGGGTAGTGTTGCTTTTGCGGTTCTAGAAAGATGAATTTAGAATTGATGATTAAGTATTACTAGCTGAGGCATTGTAGCATATGTATCAGACTTTGGAGGCATTCTGAGTGTTCAGAGCGTCGGTCCATCAAGTGGAGATGGTGTGGGGCAGTTTCTTAACCCGCGAGTACATCTGATTCCTCAGCTGTAACATGGTCTTAAAAATAGTACCATAGAATTAAATAATTAATGTAAAAGCGGTTGGAACTGTGCTGTTAACTGTCATTTTAATTTTGCTTTTGTGTAGTTTATGCCAAGCAATTTTTGGAATTACTTACCTCCAATTTCGTTGGATTTTTCCTTAGTTTGGCAACCATACAATAAATATTTAGCCTTTGTACAGACCTCGAGTTCCTATATGTGCCAGGGTCTTTCACAGCTGTTATCAAGGAAATCATACTACAGTGTGTGATTTGGTACTTACAGCCCTATTTTGAAGATGAGGAAACAGGCTCAGCAGGTAACTTGCTCAGGCCACAGAACTAGGTTTCCACCCATAACTTTCAAAAGTTCAATATATTTTTTAGAAGGCTTACTTTTTTAAAAAAAAAAAGCTGTTTCTCAGTGAAGTGAAAGAAAATATTACAGTAATCTTTGTAAAGATAGTTTTGTTTAAAGTTGGTTTTTCTTCTCCTGTTGAGTATTATAACGGTAAATGCTAGGCATGTTCTGTGGGAATTTTGGAAAATACAGAAAGTTTTAAAAAGTAAACCAAAAATCACTGGCAATTCCACCAGACGAAGAAAACGAGTGATTTGCCTTTCTTGGTGTACTTCTTTTTCTTTTCTTTTTTTAAAGATGTAGATCATTTTGTAACTTATTTACTTTATATTGAGCAAATTCTCATATAATTAAATATTCTTCTTAAATGTGGTTTAATGTCTCCATTCTACCTTGTTTTAGGCATATGTGATAATTTATTTATCATTCTTCTGTCATTCACATTACCCCTATTATAACAATGTACATTGAACATACTTGTGTATGAATCTTTGAGTGTATTTTTGATTCTTTATAATAAATACCTAATCCTTCCTGGATTAAAGGGCATTATTACTTTAAAGACTTTTGAAAGTATATTTTGCAATGTTGACAAATGATTCAACAGAATATCCATCAGAAGAATTGGTTTTAATATGGGGGATATTAAAGGGTTTATATTTTTTTGAAGAGAGGATAGAATACATTCTGAGGAAGCGGTCACTTCAGTCTAAACAATTTAGTAAGGCTTAAGTTCTACCATAATTCAGCATATGATAAAAAAATTCCAATGTAAACAAACATTTAAAAATTAATTTATTAAGTGATCAAGAAATATTTATTGAGGATCTTCTTTGTACTCTGAGGGAAAAATGGTGAGTAAAATGGACATGTGATCTCTGCCCTTGCGGAACTTAAAACCATCTTTGAGAGGAAGGGAACTAGTACACACTGAGTGGCTGCCACTAGTGTGCTAGTGAATTTCATGTAATTTATCTTATTTAAATCCCCACAGCATGTCAAGGTAGGCATTATTATCCACATTTTAGAGCCAAGGAGAGAGTGTTTATATATTTTTGTCCAAGGACACATAGAAGGTGAAATGGCTATAAAGCCTAAGAGGCAAGGCTAACCCTCTGAATAGAGTACAAATAAATATATAGAAATCCAAAAATGAAAGCAGCGTGAAGGGGAGTAGAGTTTAGAAAGTTACTTTTAAAGTCAATGAGCGCTACTTTTTAAATTTTCTGTTCTTTCCCATTATCTCAACATTTTATTTTTCTATGATTTTGGTCTGATTCAGTTACAGTTATGGCCAGAGTAGCTTTAAAGGGGGGGCAGGGGGAGGCTAAGATTCAAGTGCCTTCTGTTTGGTTGAAGTTTTATTCATGTTATATCAGATCTAAGAGATGTGGTATTTTGTCTAGTGAAGAAATAAAGATTCAAAAATATATTAATTTCTTCACATCATAAAGCCACTAAACCTAGTTTAGGATCAAAGTCTTTGTGGTGGTCCAAAGCGTTTTCTCTTTCTATTGTAGAGGGAATTATACTTTAAAGGGAATCTGGCATTGTGGTTAGAAACCAAGACTGCCTGAGTTCAAATCTTGGTTCTGCCATGTATAAGTTAATATATCTGCCTCAATGTGCCCATCAATAAAGAGAGGATGACAAAGATATTAATAGTACTTCTCTTATAGGGCTGTTTTTAGAAACTAGCAGCCAAGGACCTGGGAAATAAGTGAGACAGAAAACCTGAGTTGAGGTATAAGATTTGTTCACATACACAGGATTATATATAAAAAAAGGAAAGTATTTGAGGTAATAGATGTCATTGAAAACATTGTTATAGTATATTAAAAGCACTTTTTATATGATTGTTTTGTGATTGATAGCATCATGGTTAACAGAGCTGGTTCTGAGGCCAGATTTGAATCTGGGTTTGAATCCTAGCTCCAACATCTACTAGCTGTAGGAACATGGGAAGGTTGCTGAACCTCACTAAGCTCCCCCCCTCCCCCATTAAATAAGAATTCTTGCTCTTCCCAGAGTGGTAGAGAGCATTAAGAGTAAATGCAGGGAAGTGGACTTGGCCCAATGGGTAAGGCGTCCGTCTACCACATGGGAGGTCCACAGTTCAAACCCTGGGCCTCCTTGACCCGTGTGGAGCTGGCCCATGCGCAGTGCTGACGCGCATAAGGAGTGCCGTGCCACGCAGGGCTGTCCCCTGCGTAGGGCTGTCCCCCGCATAGGGGTGTCCGCCACGTAGGGGTGTCCCCCGCGTAGGGCTGTCCCATGCGTAGGGGTATCCCCCACCTAGAGGAGCCCCCGGGCAAGGAGTGCGCCCAAAAGGAGAGCCGCCCAGCGTGAAAGAAAGTGCAGCCTGCCCAGGAATGGTGCCGCCCACACGGAGAGCTGACACAACAAGATGACGCAACAAAAAGAAACACAAATTCCTGGTGCCGCTGATAAGGATAGAAGTGGTCACAGAAGAACACACAGCGAATGGACGCAGAGAGCAGACAACTGAGGGGGGGGAGGGGAAAGAAATAAATCTTTTAAAAAAAGAGTAAATGCAGGGGAAAGGATGTGGCTCAAGCAGTTGGGTGCCTGCCTCCCACATGGGAGGGAGGTCCTGGGTTCAGTTTGTGGTGCCTCCTAAAGAAGATGAGCTTATGCAACAAGCTGACAAACGAGCAGACACAGTGAGCAGACAATGAGCAGACAGAGGAGGGAAACATCTGGGGGGGGGGAGGAAATTTAAGATGCTTCCTCTTCCCTTCCTGAACAATTAGGTGGAGCTGAGCAAAGTAGGCATCTGTACTGGGAGATGGGGATGGCTGCAGTGGCCCAAATGGGGTAAGGAAGATGTCCACACAAGGTGGCAGCCCAATGTGGAGCCAGAGCCTGAGCAGGAAGAGAGGGTATTCATGTAGGGAAGAACCAAAGTGTTCATCAATAAACAACTGCGGAGATGGACTATGATTCATCTACAAAATAGAATATTTGCAGTTGTGCCAGAGAACTAAGAATCTATAAATAGATATGGAAAGATCTGCAAGCTAAATTGCTAACTGAGAAAAGTATGATTCAGAATGATATAATATGCTACCTTGTATAAGGGTGGATAGTAATCTATTTGTATGTTTATAAATAAACTGGAGTATTCCTAAAATATAAAAACATTGGATACCCATGGAGTATAGTGGGAATTGAGTTGAAAGCAGACAAGAATGAAGCTTTTCACTATATTCCTTTTTAATGTTCTATTTTTGGAATGCTTGAATGAATTGCCTATTGAAAATTAAACAAAAAATTTAAAAATAGAAGGAAAAGTCATTTAACTATTCTGAGTCTCATTTTATTCATTTATACAATGAAGGAATTTGACTAGATCAGAGTTTCTCAACCTTGGCACTATTGATATTTGGAGCCAGATAATTCTTTGTTGTACATAGTAGGATGTTTAGTAGTATCATTAGCCTCTATACACTGCCAGTAGCACACCCACTCCCCCATTCCCTAGTTGTGACAAGCAAAAATGTCTTTGGGCATTGCCAAATGTCCACTGGGGGACAAAATTGCCATGTATTTACTCATGATATTCCCTGAATCTAGAAATCCCCTCCTCTGTTAGCTCTGCCTGGGAAATTCCTCCTCATCTTAGCCTCATGGTCAGGCTGAAATGGACACTTTATGACTGCAGGTCCCTCTAACTTCTCCACATCAGTGATTCTGTCACATGGGATCCACTCCATCAGATCCTGTTTTAACATTAACTCTGCTCTATTTCAGTGAAAAAATATTTTGTCCATAAATTCATTTGTTGCTACTACTATTCATTCCTTGCCAGGTAATAGACTCTCAGTAAATGTGTTGAATGAATAAATGACAAACTGAATTCATAGACATGGACTTTAAGAATCTGTACCAATTTATACTTTCTAAAGAAAATATAGCAAAGCCAAAAACAGAGGAGCAGGGCATCCACTGTCCTTACTCAGAAGAATAGAATAAACTGAATAGCAAAGTATTTGATTTGGAATTATTTGCTTTTACAGGGTGATATAGTAGAGTCTTTATCATTTTATCTTTTAGTAAATTTACCAAGTGCTTTGTGTTCTATATCTTTTGAAACTGTTACTATATCTAATAATTTCTATTCTCAGTAATTTGAAAAATTGAAACTAACGATTTCCTTCTAATCTGTAATCTAGTTAACCAGCATATTGAACTGCATTCATATACATCAGAGTTTTTTCCTATGGTAAAGGGATCCTGATTACATTAGTAGCATTAATTTGTCTGTACCATTAATTTGTCACTTATTGCTTATAGATTTGAGAATTGTTACCTCTATGTATGCATGCAACATTCCAACTTCACTGTAAGATATTCGGGAGTAGTGTGCATATTTGGATGTTTTTGTATTTCTGTAATAATCTAGTTTATTGTCTTATACATTTTGTTTTTCTTTTTCCTTTTACTTTATGTTAGCAACTATCACTCAGTGTATTAAAGATAAGGCTCTATTCTTAGAGACTTTATGAACAGAAATTTGTTTTCACTAATGTAAAGTCCTAAACAGGTGTTCTTGGTCAGCAGGTGGCTTTTTCCAACTGGTGACCCAGGGACCAAGTTTCCTTCCCTCTTGTGGTTCCACCTTCTTCACCACATGGCTTCCAGGTCACCTAGTTTACCTGCATCCAGCCAGAAGGGGAAAGAGATTGGGGATCACCCGAAGAGCTTTATAAGTCACGTAGCACACATGGCGTTTCACATTCTTTTGGCTAGAATGCAATCACATGACCTCACCTACCTCCAGTGGAAGCTGGGAAATGTGTTCTGCCCAGGCATGGGAAGAAAAGGAAATGGGTTTTGGTGAACACAGGGAGGTCTCTGCCACACTCCCAACAACAACTCTAACAATTAGGTTACTTTATATTATTTACCTGCCCTTCTTATACACCATCTATTTACATTTATTCTATTTTCTGCCACCTTCTATTAGTGTTATCAGTCTTTATTACTAGTCACTGCTTTTCTTTAGACTTGAGTATTTATAATTACATAGAGATATGCAGACATAACCACTGTTAACATTTTATCTTTTATTTTCTGTATGGATAAGTTTGTATGCATTTTAACATGGTTGGAATAATATGTAAAATTTATATCCTATTTTTCACTTAACATTGTAGCATTAACATTTTCTCATTCTTGGAATGTTTCAGTAGCAATATTTTTAATGGCTGCACAATATCTGTCACATACTTAGATATCATATCTAATTGTTGGACATTTGAGCTCTTTCCTGATTTGTTACTATTTACAATAACAATCTAGAAATATCCTACCCATGTATGTTTATGTATATTTCTTTCCTATATATCTATACATCTCTCTATATTTATGAGTCTTTCCTTAGCAAGGATGCCTGTATTCTACTGGAGGTGGTTTAGTGTAGTGGTTAAGTGCTTGGACTCTGGAGCAGGCACTGTCTGAGGTCAAGTTCTGGCTCCTCTGGCTCTTTATTTCCTAGCTATGTGAACTTGAGCCTTCTGAGTAAAGTGGTTTTTATTTTGAAATAATTTCAAACTTACAGAACTGTTAAAAGCATATACAAGAAAACTTTACTTTTCTTGAGCCATTTGAGAGTAAATCATCAAAATGATGCTCCATCACACCTTTGTATTTTATTGTATATTTCCTACAAACAAACAAGGACATTTTCATATAATCATGATACAACAATCAAAATCAGGAAAAATAACAATGAAACATTACTACTATTGAATCTATAGACCACTTTCAAGTTCCACATTATCTAATTCATGTCTTTCATGGAAAAAGTGTCCAATCCAGGATCACTTGTAGCGTTCCTTCAATCTGGAATGGTTCCTTGATTTTTCCCTGACTTTCTTGACTTTGACACTTTTGAAGATTACAGGCTTTTAATTTTGTTGAAAATCTCTCAATTTAGGTTTATTTGATGCTTCCTTACGATTAGATTCAGATTATACATTTTTTATTAGAGAAGTTAGGATTTTACAGAAAATCTTGTAGAAAGTGCTGAGTTCCTATATACCCCCCTCTCTCTCACACAGTTTTCCTTATTAACATTTTGCATTAGTTTAATACTTTTGTTAGAATTGATGAAACAATATTATAATAATACTGTAAACTATCATCCATAGAGTAGAGCTCACTGTTTGTGTTGTACACAAACCTAAAATTTCTCATTTTAACCACTTCCAAATATACAATTCAGTGGTGTTAATTACATTCACAATGTTGTGTTACCATGATCACCATTCATTACCAAAACTCTTCCATCACCCCAAACAGAACTTCTGTACCAATTAATCATTAACTCCCCATTTCCTACTCACCCTGGCCACTTGTAACCTGTATTCTGGTTTCTGACTCTATGAATTTACATATTCTAATCATTTCATATAATTGAGATCATGCAATATTTGTCCTTTTGTGTCTTATTTCACTCAACATGATACCCTGAAGGTCCATCCATGTTGTAGCATGTATCAGAAATTCACTTCTTTTTATGGCAGAGCAATATTCTATTGTATGTTTATACCATAAATTGTTTATCTATTCATCTGTTGTTGGATATTTCAGTTGTTTCCATCTTTTGTCAATTGTGAATAATGCCACTATGAACATCAGTGTGTAAGTTTTTTTTTTTTAAAGATTTATTTATTTATTCATTCCCCCACCCCCACCCTGTACCCCAGTTGTCTGTTTTCTGTGTCTGTTTGCTGCGTCTTTTCTTCTTTGTCCGCTTCTGTTGTTGTCAGCTGCATGGGAATCTGTGTTTCTTTTTGTTGCGTCATCTTGTTGTGTCAGCTCTCCATGTGGGTGGCGCCATTCTTGGGCAGGCTGCACATTCTTTCGCGCTGGGTGGCTCTCCTTATAGGGCGCACTCCTTGCATGTGGGGCTCCCCTATGCGGGGGACACCCCTGAGTGGCACAGCACTCCTTGCGCGCATCAGCACTGCGCATGGGCCAGCTCCACACGGGTCAAGGAAGCCCAGGGTTTGAACTACAGACCTCCCATGTGGTAGATGGACTCCCTAACCACTGGGCCAAGTCTGTTTCCCAGTATTTTTTTTTTTAAGATTTATTTTTTATTTCCCCTTCCCCACCCTCTCCGCTGCCCCCAGTTGTCTGCTCTCTCTGTCCATTAGCTGTGTGTTCTTCTGTGTCTGCCTGCATTCTTGTCAGCGGTACCAGGAACCGGTGTTTCTTTTTTTGTTGCGTTATCTTGCTGTGTCAGCTCTCTGTGTGTGCAGTGCCACTCCTGGGCAGGCTACCCTTTTTTTTGCACTGGGCGGCTCTCCTTATGTGGTGCACTCCTTGCGCATGGGGCTCCCCTATGCAGGGGGACACCCCTGCATGGCACAGCACTCCTTGTGCACATCAGCTAGGTCTTAGAAAGAACCTGTTATTTATCAGTGAAGTTTCACTGATGTAAAAAGGATAGGCTGGTAGATTTTAATTAAAATTAAAGTAAAAGGATTAAGACTGAGGTAGGGATCCACTAAGTTAGAGTTACTTAGGATTGAGGGATAGAGCATGATTTAGTTGGGACTAGTTTCAGCTATGGACCCACATTACCCATGCTAATGATGGTTAAACGTGGTAGGAGTTTAACCTCTGTTGTAAAATTAAATAGTCTAGCAGTGGTATGATGTGCTGCC
Organism: Dasypus novemcinctus; assembly: GCF_030445035.2. Classification (NCBI taxonomy): domain Eukaryota; kingdom Metazoa; phylum Chordata; class Mammalia; order Cingulata; family Dasypodidae; genus Dasypus; species Dasypus novemcinctus. Next base: position 79,982,774 of record NC_080684.1, on the reverse strand, counting down.
CCTTGAAATCCCCAGAGGCCCTGGCTGCCTCCAGCATTTTACCCTACCACTCCTGGGCTATGGACTTCACCTTCATCATCCAAGATGAACCTCTAACTACCATATACATTTCCAAGTAGCAAAATGGAGGAAGTGGGGAAAAAAGGGCAAGCACTGTCTTTTTTTTTTTTTTTTTAAGTAAAAATATACTGGCCTGGGTTTCCTCTCCCTTTTTTTTTTTTAAGATTTATTTTTATTTCTTTCTCCCCCCATTGTCTGCTTTCTGTGTTCATTTGCTGTGTGTTCTTCTGCTCCTGCTTGCATTATCAGGCAGCACTGGGTAACAGCACTTCTTTTTTTTTGCGTCGTCTTGCTGCATCAGCTCTCTGTGTGTGTGGTGCCACTCCTGGGCAGGCTGTGTTTTTTTCACGCAGGGCAGCTCTCCTTGTGGGGCGCACTCCTTGCACATGGGCCACATGGGCTCCCCTATGCAGGGGCGCCCCTGTGTGGCACAGAACTTGCACGCGACAGCACTGCGCATGGGCCAGCTCACCAAACAGGTCAGGAGGCCCTGGGGATCAAACCCTGGATCCTCTATATGGTAGGCGGACGCTCTATCAGTTGAGCCACGTCCGCTTCCCCCAACTGTCTTTTAAGGAAATTTCCAGGAACTTACTTAATTCTTCTGCTTATAGACCATTGACCAGAACCTAGTCATGTGGCCATACAGCCAGCCTGCAAAGGAGGCTGGGATAGTGCTTCTTACAGTCCCGGTGACCCTGTGCCTGGCTAAAAATTCAAGGGTGCTAACACTGGTGGGTAATTTGGGCAGGAAACCAGCAATCTCTGCTACCAGAAGGTCCGTCATAAAATGGGTTAAATAAGAAAACAATGTCTAATACAACATGATATATTACAGGGATTTCAGGCAAAAAATCTGTTTATAATTACCCTACATCATTTTACAGAAAAATATTTTTTGCTCTGAACACCAAATTTGCCCAAATGCAATTATCATGTAAATTCAGGGAAGACTGTTTTGTTTGGAGTTTTACCAGTGATTTTTCACAACTTCAGAAAACTGATGATACCAACTGCAAGTTGCACGTGAATCACAATACAGCACACCTGCACCGGTCTACATTCATAGCTGTTGAGAGGTTCATGCAGCTGACTTCTTTGTTTTGCTTTCTAGTATAGAAGTACTTGAGCATTTGTTTATTGAAATATTATTTTTATTATAAACTATTTCTGCTTTCTGTTACATTTAAGGTATTATATTTACCTTTAAAATTGAATGTGCAGGAAGGCTATATTATGTGTGATTTCACTTCACCACAGTGAAAAGCAGGACTGGTGCCAGCACTCAAGGTGCTTGTGCAAATGAGAAAAGGGTGGCCCACCTGAGAGGAGAAAAAGGCGCCCCTTCTTGGGGGGTAGTGCAGGCCCATACCGGGGTACATTACTAGGCTAGCAGAGTACAGCTACCATGCTTCAGTAAATATCTCTTTATCACTGACTCTGTTCCTGTCCGTTTGGGTCTAGCAGGACCCAGTTAAAAAGAGAAGAAGAAAAAGACTTTCAAGACAAAAAAGGAAGCAGTAGAAAAACAGTGAACAAAAAAAGGAATGGGCAATGTCTCTGTTTAGTTTTTCTTAAGTACTATCTTCTTAAACCCATTACCATAATCGTCAGAGTTCAGCTGAGATTATAGCAAGTTAACAGCTGATTTTACATTTCAAGATGATCCTTAAACCTGCCATATTTTAGTTTTTAATTTATTATTTTCACTAATCAGTATACCTCACTTACAAAGGAAAAATATGATTTCACCTAATTTTAGATGCTATTAATTATACTATTATTTTAAGAAATATAAGGAAGATAAAAATACTGCTAGTTTAATTGTAAGAGACCATACATTAAAAGATCTATATGAATTTCACAGATGTTGAAACATGGGAAAAAAAAGGTTGTGTCTTAGAATCTATCAGGTATGGTAGTACTACAAGGGTTATAATGGAAAACAGAAATCCCGTCTCACTCTTCCTATCCCCAATTTCCCTTGGAGAGAGCCACCTTAGTCTTCTGTTATCTGCCCCAAAATTGCAAAATAACATGTTTATACTGTCATGTCTTAGCTTTTACATTTTAGACAGTGCTCCTCTTCTCTTTTCTCTCTCTCTTCTCCTCTTCCTTCTAAACTCTTATTACAGATACTTGGTGTTTAGTTTAAGAACACTATTCAGTGTTTACATCATTAGGACATAGCCACAAAGTATATTCTGATGAAATTTACTTTCCTAATCAATTTTTTTAAATTGAGTTAATAATTGCCTTCCTTTTTGTTTGCTTAGTGTATCAGCCAGGGTCCTCTTAGGAAGCAGAAACACACCAGTAATTGGAACAGGGAAATCTTAATATAATGAATTGTAAACTAGTTAAAGGTGTTTAGCTAAAGGGTAGAGGGGTCCTGATGGGTTCAGAAGTAACAAATGCCGAAAGCAGCTAATCCCTGTAGGGCTGAGGGAGCCGGAACAAGAAGGAACCAGTACCTTGGTAGGGGCCCTCCACTAGGCTGAGACGCAGACCTCTTTGGTGAGGGAATGGCTGCCATTGGTGGCAAAAACAAACAACAAAACAAGCAACAACTTCCAGAGGGCGAGGGGCAGAGGAGGTCTGTAGAGGTAGTCCGCTGGGTGGAGGAGAAGTTGGAGGCAGCAGACTGGAACTGGTCTACAAGAGTCCACTGAGTAGCGAGGAAACTTGCCTGAGGATGCGTTGCAGAACTGATCCATAGGAGCAGTCACTGGATGATGGAGAACTTTCTGAAGGGTGTGGATTGCAGCTGGCCCACGCGGACTCCTGAAGAGAGCACTAATGAGCCTCCTAACCCTGATTCACTGGCTACTGGGCTGAAAATCAGCTTTGGAAGCAAGAAAAGTCCCTTCCTCCAGTTCCAGCTTTAGAGTGTCCCTCCAGTGCCCTCTATTGGCAAAGTCTAACGTTGCACCTGCTGGCAAATAAGAGGTTTATAGGGTCCAACTACATTATCAAAAACCGGGGCAAAGACAGGTAGATTCGGAAGCGGGAGACAATCAATGGATAACTGGCACACTTAGTTTTCTATATATCTATCACATTGATCTCCAGTCCCTCTGACTGAGCTGTAAACACACCAACACATGAGGTAACCTGTGAGCTCCATTCTTTTTCTTGGCGACATCCTCCATCTGGCTTTAATCTGGAGTTGTTTTCCAGAGACTTCCTTTCACTTCATGTCAGGAATCCCCTTTACCTCTCTTTTGGTTGATTCCCCTATTTCCTGATTCTCCTATTTCCTTATCTTCCTTTTTCTTGGTTTACTCCCTTGTTTTGGCACATCACACCTATAATAGTTTCCAGAGAACGTCCAAGGCATGTGAATTTTTTGAGAACTTGCATGTCTATAAATGCCTGCTAATATTTCAAATGTTAATAGAAATCCATCTGGAAATAATTTTCCCCCAAAATGTTGACTGCATTGATCCATTGTTTGCCATTCTGATTCCTGTTCCTTTCTAAATGACCCGTTCTTTCTCCCTGGAAGTTTTTAACACATTCCCATTTCACCACCAGGTCTTTGCCATATTTTTTGGTGTGGGTTTTTTTCATTTATTATGTTGGACTCTCAGTGAACTTTTTCAATCTCTTCTTGCTCTTTATTTCTTAGGGATTTTCCTGCATTATTTTTGTGATAACTTTCTGTCTTCCATTTTCTCTGACCTCTACTTCTGGAACTTCTGTTTATTGAATATTAGACCTCCTATACTGATCATCTGTCTCAAACTTTTCCATCTCTGACTTTTTGTTCTACTCTTTGGGAAATTTCCTCAAATTTATCCTCCAATCCTTTTAGCTGGGTTTTTAAACTTCTACTATTATATTTCTAATTTCTGAGTTGTAACTTCGGTTCTCTGAATGTTTCCCATTTATAGCAGACTGCTCTTTTTCATGATTGCAATATCTCCTATCTCTGTGAGGTCAATGATAGACTTAATTTTAGGTTTTATGCTCCCTGTATTGTCAAGTTTTTCCTGAAATAATTTTAACAGCATGCTTTATTTTGGTCTCTCATTTCATATTAGAGACTCTTCTCAAATGTCCAGAGCTCTTTGGAGATTTATTTTCATGTAAGAGCCAGCCACTAGAAAGCTAGTCAGATGCTCTGTTTGAGCTGGTGAACCTTATTGACTGGTGGACTCTGCAGGTAGGGACTGGCCCTTCAGTGTTAGGGCCTTCTCCTCTTCCCACTGTATCTGTAATTATTTTTTCTCAGTTAAGTCTTTGTCCCCACAGAGAAATCTTCCAATATTAGGCTTGGCTACCAACATTCTAGAAGCCAAAATGAGGAGTGAAGCGGTGGAGAAAGGGGTGTGGGAGATATCCTGTCTAATGCATTTGTATCTCTATGATAAGTCTATCTAAGATCTTATTGTTTAAAAATGTGCTGGTTTTAAGTTGAAGGACCCTTGAAGAATTCCAACATTCAGTACCCCAACAGTCCCAAACTTAATAATTAACTGTTCCCTGATAATATTCACTAATATATGTGTCATTTCTCTTCATTAGTTCATACAAATCCTTAAAACACACACTATTATTAGATTTATTTAGCTTTAAGAATTGTAAATGCATCCAATTCTACATATCTCAAGATTTCTTTTGCTGCTTAGAAGTTGTAACTTGTTTCTGATATACATTGTGATTTTTATTCTATTTAGCTTGACATCAGAGAACTAAAATCAAGGGCATATATTGTAAAGCATATCTTCCCTGCCCCCTCCCAGCCCAACAACAAAAACAACAAAAAACACCCCAAAAGTACAAAGAAGCATTTGTTGAAAAGCAGTATTTTGATTAGAAATTTGTAAGACTAAAGACAAAAGGAACTGCACATAAACAGTCTTATGTAGTTAGAAAATATTTCTCACAGGGGTACAGGTTAACAATTCTGAAACTGCTTTACATGTATACTGGGATGGAACAAATAAGGAAATAGATGGTGGATGGTGGGAGCCAGATTTCTCATTGTTGGAGAGGGATGTTACAGATAAAGAACAAAGGAAGACTAAAAGGAACCTTGCAGTACTGGCTTAAAGTCTGCAATATCAGTATGAAACTATGTTTAGCTTAATGAAAAATATATAGATGGATAAGTATACAAATAATTATAGATACATATGTATACATGGGTTAGCATATGTGTGGTGTGTGTATATATATATATTCTATTATATATATCTGCTGAGAGAAGCAATGGCATCCCAGTAGCAATGAGCACACCCAGTACCCAGATATTGGTTTCTAAATACTATTCTCTAATAAAAGAAACTGGGACTCTTTGAAGAGATTGATGATTGTAGGGCTGGGATGGAGAATATATAAGATGAGCCTGGAGCATCTTGCAGGAAGGAAGTGCTCAAAAACCACAAAAGGATGGGGGGCAATGTGAAGAGGACAAAGGAGCCCCCTGAAATGACCAAAGCTGGATCAATCTGAGCAACAAAATAAAGAATATAGTATTGGATTATCATCCAAAGTATAAAATAAACATACATGAGCCCATATTGATTGTATTAGTTGGCCAAAGGAGTGCTAATGCAAACCAGAAATCTTTTGGTTTTCTATAAAGGTATTTATTTGGGGTAGAAGCTTACAGTTACCAAGCCATAAAGCATAAGTTATTTCCCTTACCAAAGTCTGTTGCCATGTGTTGGAGCAAGATGGCTACCGACATCTGTAAGGGTTCACGCTTCTCTTTTTAAGCCTCTGGGGTCCCAGCTTCTTCCAATATCAGCTGTAGGCTGGGTTGAGTCTCATCTTTCTCTGGGGGCTCGTTCATCTCTGGGCTCAGCTGCTCTGCTCTCTCCACAAGGTCAGCTGTAAACTTTCAGGTGAACGGCTTGTCTCTCTTCCTGGGGCCTCTGCCGTGTCTAATGGAGTTTTCTGTCTTTCCTCAAACATCTGCTTTTCTGTGTATTTACTTCCCAGGGGGCTCCAGCTCAAAACTTCAACTAACTTCTCTGCCCTGTAGTTTTCTCTGTGAGTACCTGTCCACCAAAAGGGCAGGGACTCAACATCCTACTGCCCATGGCCCAATCAAAGCCTTAATCATTATTTAATCAAGTAAAAGTGAACCCTCTGAATCCAATAGAATCTAAAAGGGAACACGCCTGGAGGAACAGACCAGTTAACAAACATAAGCCAATATCTATTTTTGGAATTCATAAACAATACTAAACTACTAAACTACTACACTGATTTAAATAAAGGATTGAATAAATAAATCAATGGGGGAAAGAGACTAAAAAAAAAAAAAAAAAAAAAGGAAAGCATTCCAAATAATTTATGTAGCTACTCCCTCTTTGGAGTTTAATTCCCACCACCACTACCCAGAGGGTGGGTTAAATTTAGTGATATCCTGGACTGATTCTCTAATTTCCTTATCTTTTCCTCCTATTTTCTATATGTTTTGGTTTTGTTTCTACTTTATGGAAAATTTCTGCATCTTTATGTTCCAGTCCTTCTATATAATTTATATATATGAGATGGGCTTAATCCTACTCTCCCTCCCTTGATTGGAGACTTAGCAACTTGCATCCAAAGAGAAGAGTAAGGAAAGGGAAATAAAGTAATTTTATAGTGGAAAAACCTGGCAAACATTACTCTGATCAAGCAATGAAGGTTGATTCTGTCTATTTGTATTTTCTCCTTTACCAGATGTAGCAGTTTGATATGGTTATGAATTCCAAAAACAGATATTGGATTGTTCTTGTAATCTGATCTGTACCTGGGCATGATTGAGTTATGGTTAGGGCGTTGAGTGGGGGCTCATAGATAAAAGGCATGGCAAAGAACAGAGTTGAGGGTTTCTGATGTTGGAGTTCGATGCTGAAGACTTAAGCTGGAGCCTTGGAAAATAAGTTCACAGAGGAAAGAGAAGCCAGCCTCAGGAAGAAAGGAAACTTGAACCTAGAGAGAAGCAAGACCCTGGAAGGGAGGAATCCAGGAAGCCTGAACCCTCACAGCCGTCAGCAACCATCCTGTTCCAACAAGTGAAAATAGACTTTGGTGAGGGAAGTAACTTATGCTTTATGGCCTGGTATCTGTAGGCTCCTACCCCGAATAAATATCCTTTATAAAAACCAACCAATTTCTGGTATTTTGCATCAGCACCCCTTTGGCTGACTAATACACCAGATGATGATGAATGAGCCATTTTTCAAATCAAAGTTTTCTGCAGAAGGGACTTCCAGAAGTCGTGGGGTCCTCTTGAGTGTCACTTGCTTTCCCCTTAAATCCCTTCCTCATCCATCCCTGCTTTCTGCTGAAGAAGCATAGGTAGAGTCTGGAGTCATCTCTCAATATGCTTGCTCAGAGGAGAGTTGTTGAGTAGGTACCTGCATTTGCCTTTCTTTGTGACTACTACCAGAACAAGCAAACATATCTTTATGGCAATTTTTGGTGCTTGTAGGAATGCATTGCCTTTAACCGTTTTGTTTTCTTTCAGTGCAGCCCAAATGACCTTAAGTTTTTTTTTCTTTCTGTGTTTGTCTGAATTTCTTTGCTGTCTCAAATTTGTCAAGACTCTTGGTTTCATGTAACTGAAATCTAAGTCAAACACCCAATTATATTTTTTGTTTTCACTTTTGTTGCAGTAGTATACATGCAGGGTGAGAAAACTATTGTTTGGACTCATTGACTAGTGTATGAAAGAAATTTGGGGGTGGGTAGCAAATCAGGAGAGAGCAACGTATAATTTAAAGAAGAAAGTAAAGTTGTTTGCTTTATTAATGCAATTTTATGAGGTGCAGAGTGCCTGTGGCTCTTCTAGCTGTCCTGAAGTACTTTTCTGGCAGAAGGCCTCTCATTGGTTTATAGCAGGATTTAAAATATATATATATATTTTTAAATTTATTTTTAAAAGATACATAGATTACATAAAATGTTACATTAAAAAATATAATGGATTTCCATATGCCCCATTCCCCACACCTCCCACTGTTTCCACATTAGCAACTTCTTTCATTAGTGTGGTACATTCATTGCAATTGATGAACACGTTTTGAAGCATTTCCACACAGCATGGATTTTAGTCTACACTGTAGTTTACACTCTCTCCCACTCCATTCTGTAGATTATGGCAGGACATATAATGCCCTGTATCTGTCTTTGCAATGTTATTCAGGACAATTCCAAGTCCCGAAAATGCTCCCGTATCACACCTCTTTTTTCCTTTCCCTGCCTTCAGCAACTCCAGTGGCCACTGTCTCCACATCAATGATATAATTTCTTCCATTGCTAGAATTGCAATAAGTCTATAGTAGAATACTAGTAAGTCCATTCTCGTCCATATTTTATTCCCCAATCCTGAGGGTTCTGGGATGGTGATGCCCACTCCACCTCTACTTGAGAAGGGGCTTCGATCCCATATGGCTGATGGATGGGACTCTCTTGCTTACAGTGTACACTTTCTCAGTTCTTTGGTGTGGTGGTTGTCCATCCTCCCCTCCTTGTTAGTTGTCCTGGGTGAGTCCAATGAGCTGGAGAGTAGGTGCTGCAACTCTGCTGGGGCTCAGAGCCCAGCTGGCAAATGGACAGCCCCTCTCCTGGACATACACCTACCAACTCCAGCGCCAACTGTCGGTTTAGCAGCCTTTCTTAATCTTAGCACTGTTGGCATCTTGGATCAGATAATTCCTTGTTAGGATGATGGTGGTGGTCAGTTATGACAATCAAAAATGTTTCCAGATATTGTCAAATGTCCTTGGGGTGGGGGAGGGGGAAGCAAAGTCCCTACGTGAGAAGCACTGATTTAAAGGGAAAAAATGTTCATGGTGCACATATCATTTTAACTTTGAAGAAGTAACTTTGGAAACATGATGGGCATTCTTTGATATCAAACACAGCATGATTTGTAACTTGACAATGTATCAGATCAGTTGTGCCCTCAGTAATAAACAAATAGAGCAATTAACTGCCAGAACAGGGATAATAAAATCACTCTGACTGTTGTTGTGTCAGAATAGCTAAGACCCATCAGAAATGATCTAGATTGAAAGGACAGCTTTTCCTGCATGACCAAATGTGTATGAGTGAAAAATTATTGACATATAAGATTAAGAAGTTTATTTTAGTTTTTATCAAAATTACAGCGTATTTTATAGAGTGGTATCAATTGGCTTGAAAGAAAATAGCAACTTTGTGTTATTCTCTTTTAGAAAGATTATTTTTCTTTTAAAAATATTTTTTTATCTTGTTGACAATGTTTGTTGTAGTTTTAGTGAACATGACAATATAGACGTATATGAGGGATCTATTAACTGTGCAGGAAAGGTGTGTACATTTCTAAAGCCAGATACTACTCTGCATCTAATTCTGTCCAATACCTAAAATGAGCAACTTTCAACAGTACCTTAACTTTTAAGGTACTAGAGAATTTTCCCATATGTTATAGCAATAACGTGGGCTATTTTTTAAAGGAACTTTGGAATGAGGCACTTAATCTTATTCACAATGTTCCAAATAGTTGGTATTTGTTTTTAGGTATGAGAACCAGTTAAGATTAAAAAAAAGAGTCAGGTTTATTCCATAGTAAATTAATTTTATTATTTTCTAATAGCAGTCCTCAGGCTCTATTACTTATATTTGCTGCAATTATGAGAATAAAGATGTTTTTTTTTTTTTAATTTTTTTATTTTTTATTGACTTTGTAATAATATTACATTAAAAATATATATGTGAGGTCCCATTCAACCCCACCCCCCCACCCCCCCTCTCCGCCCCCCCAACAACACTCGTTCCCATCATCATGACACATCCATTGGATTTGGTAAGTACATCTTTGGGCACCTCTGCACCTCATATACATTGGTTCACATCATGGCCCATACTCTCCTCTATTCCATCATGTAGGCCCTGTGAGGATTTACAATGTCCGGTGATTACCTCTGAAGCACCATCCAGGGCAGCTCCATGTCCCGAAGACGCCTCCACCTCTCATCTCTTCCTGCCTTTCCCCATACCCTTTGTCCATTATGTCCACTTTTCCCAATCCAATGCCACCTCTTCTATGTGGACATTGGATTGGTTGTGTCCATTGCACCTCTATGTCAAGAGGAGGCTCAGATTCCACATGGATGCTGGATGCAATCCTCCCATTTTCAGTTGTAATCACTCTAGGCTCCATGGTGTGGTGGTTGTCCTTCTTCAACTCCATCTTAGCTGAGTGTGGTAAGTCCAATAGATCAGATTGTAGGTGCTGGAGTCTGTTGAGGCTCAGGACCTGGCTATCACATTGTCAGTCCAGAGATTCAAATCCCCTAAATATATCTTAAACCCCAACATTAACTGCACCTCCAGCACATTAGCATGAAAGTTAAAGATGTTTTAATATTCAACTTGGTACCATTGATATTAAGTCCTTTGTCCTCCCCAAGCCTTATTACCTTCATGTAGTCACAAAAGAAAATAGTAAAGATCTTTCAACTTTAATATACTGTATTTTTTGATGGCTTAAATTAATAATTAGACAAATGAAGATTAAAAGAAAGCATATCTCTTTATTTGTAACTATACTTCCAATTTTCAAATAGGCTTTATACCCCTTTCCCCTGCTTTAGCTTTCAGTTTTTCAAGTTAAATAATAGTAACTTTTTTATAGATAAATCTTTCAGATTTCCATTTATGTTGAGGAGGTTAGATAGTGAAAAATAATTATTTTAAACCATACACTATAAAATGAAATTTCACAATGATGCTGTTAATACTTGTATCTTGATTCCCAAAGAATAATAGGGGTATTAGAACTGTAATAATTTCTGCCTTATTGCAGATAGCAGGTTAGATTGTATTTGTTTTGCAGTGTAGAAGATAAAATGTATCTGCAGAAAATATTTTATTATATAATTTATTTATCCATTATTATTTAGATTGAATAAAAGCTTTCATCTTACCATAGATATGCATTCCATTTTAGGGAAAGCACAGACTGTTCTTGGATCTATATAATAATAATGTTTAAGTCATCATCTGCAGCAGTATTATACTGCTATTTATTGAGCCCTTATATACCAACACTTTACATGCATTATCTCATTTAACCCTTACAGGAATTCTGTGAGGTAGGTACTATTAGTAAGAGTTGCTTAGTAACTTGCTTAAAGTCCCTCAATGAGTAAGCCACAGAGCAAGGATCTGCCTACCTGCAAACTTTGCTCCTTCAAACTGAAAATATAAAACCTTAGAAGGAAAAAAAATACACTTTAATTCTCAATTCCACACATATTTAATAGACTCAGTAAGACAATAAAATTCCTGCGTTACAGACTGAGTGTGAATTATTTTGAGATATGTGACTATCTGCTTAATTTCCACACAGACAACCTTCTAGTATCAGATTGATTTGCTAGTCTCTAAATTAGATTTTGGTGAGTTCTCAAACTTAAGATCATCCTTATATTAGAATGCCTGCTATACTTTATTTCACTCTCTGTAAGCAGAGTACCCACAGAAGGCTCCTGGGAGATTAAATTAGAGAAAAACTTTCTTAGCTTCTTACAAACCTACCCAGTCTTTTGAATGGTAGTCCTTCACAGGGCATGCTTCAAGAATAGACATTTTCCCATGGCCGCCTGCTGATTCTGAATGAACAGATTCTCAGCCTCCTGCTGACTGGTGAATATATTGCTTATCCCCATCTTTACTCTTTACTGACAGCCTTCATAATAACTTGCTTAGAAGACAAATGGCACAGCAGAACCTCTGACAACTCATTAAGGAAGGATGCAGTCAATTTTTGCCAAACACCACTACCATTATAATGTGACCTAATAGCATTTTGTCCTAGTGGCAGAAGGAAAGGATGCCACTAAGAATGATCATCTGTCAAAAGCAGCATAATGTCCCTTTGTGCTCAAGGAAAGTGAGTGAACAGGTCAGCATGCAGGCTAGCAATAGCCCAGCACCTTTACACATGCTGTTCCCTTTGCACACAGTGCCTTTCTCTTCCTTCTCTGTCTGTCCATCAAGAGTCAAACCAAATGCCACATTCAGTGTGAATTCGTCCCTGGTTCCCACTTCTTCCTCTGCATTTCAGCAGCCCTTTTATGTCTCTGTTATAGCCATTAGCATGCTGTATTAAAATCTGTAAACTAATTTGTCTCTTTTGACTCAATTAGAAGTTCCTTGAATGTAGCAACTGTACCTTATTCCTTTTTGTATCCCCTACACTCAAAACAGTGCCTAGCACAGAGTAGATGCTGTGTTAAGATGGTAAAACGACTTCCTGATCAGAATATGAGTTGTTTTTTGTTGTTGTTTCTGTGTGTATGTGTGTGTGTGGTTCAAACTTTCAAGTTTCCCCATTCTGTAAAATGGGGACAGTAGTGATACCTGTCTCATGGGCGTAAGTTTCTGCAAATGTTTTCAGTTTTTAAAATCGTTTTAAATCAATTCAGCTTTTTTACTGCTTCGTGTTGAGTCAATTATGGTAACATACATTTTCCTAAAAATCATTCATATCTTGTTTTAATTTATTTTCATAAAACAATAAGTATTTTCCTATTTGTTGATTTCATCTATACATCTGGTTACATCTCACTCCTACTTTGTATATATATGTGCTCTCCTGTTTTTCTCTTTCCTTCTTTCTAGAGAAAGAAATATGACAAAATGTTAACTGTGGTTTTCTATGGATGGTAAGATGATGGGTTGTTTTTATTTTTATATTTTTCTGTATTTTCAAATGCTCGTAAGTCAGTATATAAATGATTTAAATGTTGAAAATACCTAAAGAAAAAAATCTCTCTCAGTCCCTTTATTTTCAAATAAGGAAACTGAAGCCAGGAATATTATGCAAGTGAATCATGGCCTCAGACTGGAGTTGGGAAACCTGTACTGGTTCGGCAACTTTTCAGCTATGAGGTAAGAACCATGAAACCACTGTGCTTTCTCTAGTTTTCATCTGACATAAGGAAACTGAGGCAATAAACCACTGTACTTTCTCTCATTCTGATTTTATGTAAATTTGAGGATTGTTAGAGTTCAGTAAAAAGACCACTAAGAATTAATTATCAGCGACTACCTCACCTTATGTGGTCAACTGGCTTTTTGGTAATTCAGCATATAATTGGTAATAAAGGTAATTATTATAGTGATACAGGATAACTTAGTTCCTATGCAAGGATAATATATGTGACAAGAGTGACACATTTGAGTAGGTAATAGGAAGGTGGCTGCTATGCATTTAATGTTTTTAAGTTTCTTATGATTCTTATAGTAGAATTTTTCAAGAAACTTCTTTAAAAAACCTGTCTGGGAGAAGGCTTCTTGTGGTTTCCTAACTTACAGAAAATTAAACAGAAGAGATGCAGTCCAATTTGATTTGACAAATGTTTTTGAATTACCTACTTTAAATCTTTTTCCAGACCACAAATAGAAATGCTATAATTACCTTGTTAAGGATATAAGCTACTTTCAAAGAGGCTTTCTACAAGTAGATTTCAACTATTACATAACTAGTTTACTACTCTGTAAATATCTTGAGGGCCAGGAAGGCATCGTATTCAACTCTTAGCTCTCAGTGACTTGCATGGTGCCAACCACATAGTAAATGCAATAATTGTGTCTTTTTCTACTAGAACATAAATTTTATGAGGACAATGTCTTTTTCTTAGAACATGACATGTCACCATAGAGGTGTTTAACAGATTTAAAAATATAATAATGATAATCATACATGAATTTATGTGCCCAACATTGTGCCACCCATTAAATAAATTATTACATTGAATACTCAGAATAACGCTATGAGAGTCTGTTTACATCTCCATTTTAATGAGATTTAGAGAGATTAGATAACTTATCCAAGGTCATGTAGCCTAAAAATGGTTTGGTCAGGATTTGTCCCAGTCTCTCTGACTCCAAAGTTAGATCTCTTTACTGCTCTCATCTCCAAACTCATTAAGTGTTTGGCAGATGAATTAGTATTTTAAAGATGCACCATTACTTTATGTACCAATTACGTATCAATTATAATTATAGATATCATTTATGTATCAATTTATTTGTCCATTGTAATTGTTGACATCTTTGATTGTCAGGTATATCCTAACTTTAGAGACCTTAAACTATGTGCCTTAGAAGAGGCTGTAATATATTAAAGTTGGAAAATACATTTTCCACATTGCAATGTGGTATTTTCCCCTCTGTAAGTTCTAAGGCAGTGAAGTGCAGTGTTTAAGCACATAGACTCTGAAGGGTGCCTGGTTTCAAGCCCCAGTTTGCTACTTATTAGCTTGTAATCTTGGGCAAATTACTTCATTTCTCTGAGAAATCTCATCTCTAAAATGAGGATAATAGTAATATCTTCGTCTGGAACATGCAAGGTATACTTCACTAGACCTGGCCAGGTGTTTTTCTTTCTAATTTTCTGTGAGTTAGGAAACCACCAAAAGCCTTCTCCCAAACAGGTTTTTAAAAAAAAGTTTTCCTTTAAAAACCCTACTATAGAATGACAACGAACTTAAAAACATTAAATATATAGCATTTTGTATTTTGCACAATATGAGTCAGATTTTTTCCATAAAATATTAGCTTTCAGAGGAACTGAGCCCATATTTCTGCCTGTCTTCCGTTGGTCTCCAGTTCTACAATGCCCTAAACAGAGCAATTCTTCTAGGTTATTGACACTAACTGAGCTCACAGTAGGTTTGATCATGAGGGGATCACATTTCTGTGCATTCACTTTCCAATATAAGCAAGTTAATTTGGCATAAAGAAAACCTCTAATCCATAAATATGGATTATACTTCTCATTCCAACCATCCAGGCAGGCACTTGCTCCATACCTCTTTGCAATTGGAAGATATATATTAATTCATGTTTTCTTGCTCCCTCACATCACTAGTTTGACTTATTTCCACAATCAGGCCTTCCACTCCCCAGCATTGCCCTTTACCTCTGTCTCCCATCCCCTCTTGTCTTTGCACAAGTAAGCTTCTTAGCTCTATTCAGGCAAAAGAGTGGCAAATGAACAGAATTCATGTTTGTCAAATGAGACCCATAGGCCCAGTGGGATCTATTTGGAATGTACCAGGGTGTTTGTTAACTAAGGTGAACTATCATGGATTTTGGAGGCAAAAATAAAACAAAAATCATGTCTTTTGCTCTAAGCCTATGAAATGTTTTCTGAAATTTAAGAACTATAAAATGTAGGGTTTGTTTAATTTGATTTTACCTGTTTAATTTGATTTTAGCCTGAGGGCTAAAAAATGAAAAAAGTAAAATAATTTATGTTCTAGAATCTTGTTTTAAAAATTCAAATGTTCAAAGTCCTTAAACCATTTTGATTGCTGCTTGAGATGAGGAGGTTAAGATCTCCCAAAGAAGCTTTTGGCTTTGTGTTTTTCCTTTAAACACTCCACATAAACATTTATTTTTTCTATGTATAAACTGCTCACCTCAACTTCTCCATTAAGCTTTAAGTCCCAGGGACATTTTCTATTTTGCTCACCGTGGTACACAGGTGCCTACTGCTCAAAATGGAGGTTGTGAATTAACGAATAAATGGCTCAGTAACCCTTATAAGAGTTAAGGTGGGTTGCTGTTTCTGAAGTATAAAATAGTTTCTCTGTGGCAAAGATCAACAAGGATGGTCCAATAATGAGCCCTTGATTCTGATGAATATGCTTAGGAGCCTGTGTACCTGAAATATGAACTAAGTCTAGAGCTGTAGGGTGCCTAAGAGTTACCTCCTGAGAGCCTCCATATTGCTCAAATGTGGCCACTCTCTAAGCCAATCTCAGTATGTAAATGCATTACCTTCTCCCCAGCGTGGGACATGACTCCTGGGGATGAGCCTCCTTAGTGCCAAGGGATTATTACTAATCACTAACTGGAGAAGCAACTAGAAAGAGACCTCGAATAAAAGGGTCAACTCAGACCAGCAGAATATCTCAGCCTACATGTTGGATCAAGTGTTAAAAACTGCTCTTGGACCTTGAATAAAAGGGGGAAATGGCAAAGACAAATGAGTTAATATGGCTAAGAGTCTTCCAAAAAGAGTCGGGAGGTCATCAGAGGGGTTGTGCTTACACACAACTCAGCAGGATCCCAGAAAAAACCAAAGTAGATACAACCCTAGGTACTGGTTCTCCTGAAGGCTATGGAGATCCACAGGGTATATAGTCATGGCAGATGGGGTTGGAGCTCTGTGCCATGTCAGAGGGCCCTACTTTGGAATTTGTGCTCCTGGAATTTGTGATGAAGCTGGACTCAGATGTGACTTTTCTACACATGCCTCTTCTGTCACTTTTACTGAACCTGTGGTTGGTGCTAGGGATGGTCCATACTCAGGAGACTTAAATCTCTGGACTGCCCATGTGCCAGCTGGGCCCTGAGCGTCAGCAGAGTGGTAACTCCTACTCTCTGGTTTGTTGGTCTTACCCAGGTCAGCTAACAGGGACCAGGGAATCAAGAGTGCCTACAACTGCAAGCAGAGGAATTGCACCCATCATCCATGTGGAATCTAAGCCTCCTCTTGATCTAGAGGTGGAGGGGACATCGCCATCCCAGGGTCCACAGAATGGAGGAATAAAATTTGGACTAGAGTAGACTTACAGATATTCTACTATAAAACTATTGTGATGAATAATAGAAGAAATTTTAGCATCAAGGTAGAGAAAGTCGCCACAGTAGTTGTTGAAGGCAGGGAGAAGGTAGAAGAGATGTGATGTGGGGGCATTTTTGGAATTTTGAGTTGTCCTTAATGATATTGCAGGGTCAGATGCTGGGCTTTATATATCCTGCCATAACCCACTAAATGTACTGGGGGAGAGTGTGAACTACACGGTAAACTCTTATCTGTGTAGTGCTGCAGTACCCCAGAATGTGTTCACCAAGTGCAATGAGTGTGCCACAATGATGAGGGAGGTTGTTGGTGTGGGAGGAGTGGGGTGGGGGTGGGGTGAAGAGTATACAGGAACCTCTTATATTTTTTAACATAACATTTCTTTTGTGATGTATATAGCTTAAAAAAAAACAATTTACAAAAATGATGTGGGGGTGGGGAGTGGTTTTATGGGAACCTCTTTTTTTTAAAATTCTTGAGAATTTGTGATGTCTACAGGTGTTTATTTATTTCTCTCTCTCCCTTTCCCTCCCCCCACAATTGTCTGCTGTCTGTGTCCATTTGCTGTGTGTTCTTCTGTGTCCGCTTCTATTCTTGTCAGCAGCCAGGGAATCTGTGTTTCTTTTTGTTGCGTCATCTAGCTGTATCAGATTGCCGTGTGTGCGGCGCCACTCCTGGGCAGGCTGGACTTTCTTTCACGCTGGGTGGTTCTCCTTATGGGGCACACTCCTTGCACGTGGGGTTCCTCTACATGGGGGACACCCCTATGTGGCACAGCACTCCTTGCATGCATCAGCACTGCATGTGGACCAGCTCCACACGGGTCAAGGAGGTCCTGGGTCTGAACCGCGGACCTCCCATGTGGTAGGCAGACGCTCTATCTGTTGAGCCAAGTCCACTTTCCTGGGAACCTCTTATATTTTTTGTTTTTTTATGTTTTTTAATGTAACATTCCTTGTGATCTATTAACTATAATTTTAAAAAATTTAAAAATATATTTTAAAAAATTTAAAAAACACAACAAAATAGTTTTTCTGTTTTCCATTTCAATTTCTTTTTCTTCTATTAAATTCAATTAAAATACACTTAAACCTTTAAAAATGAAATTAGGTACGGGAAACGGACTTTGGCCCAGTGGTTAGGGCGTCCGTCTACCACATGGGAGGTCCGCGGTTCAAACCCCGGGCCTCCTTGACCCGTGTGGAGCTGGCCATGCGCAGTGCTGATGCGCGCAAGGAGTGCCGTGCCACGCAAGGGTGTCCCCCGCGTGGGGGAGCCCCACGCACAAGGAGTGCACCCGTGAGGAAAGCCGCCCAGCGTGAAAAGAAAGAGCAGCCTGCCCAGGAATGGCACCGCCCACACTTCCCGTGCCGCTGACGACAACAGAAGCGGACAAAGAAACAAGACGCAGCAAAAAGACACAGAAAACAGACAACCAGGGGAGGGGGGGAAATTAAATAAATAAATAAATCTTTAAAAAAAAAAAAAAAAAAAAAATGAAATTAGGTAAATAATATCAATTCCGTGATTCCACTTTCATAAAAGAATGTTCATCCATCTTAAAAAAATTGAGATGTAGGGTAGTTTTTTCAACTTTCATCTGTGTGGTTTTCTCCATTGCTTGAATTCATTATTAATATCTTTATTATTTAAATAAATTCTTTTTTTTCAAAAGAAGGAGAGAGTGAAAGATTGGAAGCAAATGTGCTATGTGTTAAGGGTTAATTTTGGATGGAGGATGTAGGAATGACTATTTTTTGTATATGTCTATATTTTAAAGATTTCCCCTGGGGGTGGGGGCGGGGAGCAATGTAAGTGTCTCCTTTTCCTTCAAAAGGCCAGAACCACTTATGTGAAAGGCTATTTATCATGTTAATACAGTGGTTCTCAGCCCTGGCTGCTCTTTAGAATAATCTGAGAATGTGATTTCCCCGGCACCAACCATAGGGATTCAAGTTTAATTGCTCTGAGGTGGGACCTGATCCTTAGTATTTTTGAAGAGTACACCAGGTGTTTCTAAAGTGCAGTCAGGAGATAAGGTCAAGGAACTAATGTGTTGCCTTATTTAAGTATTTCCCCAGTGTCTTAGTAAACTCCTTGGGAAGGCAAGTGATTCTAATACTTCATTTTATTCCTTATGGAACTTTCAATTACTATTTGTTGTTTGAGGAGAAGAGGAAAAGTAGAAGACGTGATCTAGGTTTTACAACTCAGTGGTGATCGATCAGAGAACTGATTGGTTTATTTTTGAGTATTACCTCTCAGTGCCACACACATATTTTGTCATCAGACAAGCTAAATTTCAATGCCTAGTTCTGCTACAGGAACTAGAAATTTTACATCTCTGATTGGATTTTATCTGGATTTTTTAAATCCAGAATTAAATGAAAACCCACTTCAGAACCTTTGTTAATCTAGTCACTGTAGAGGTGACGGGCCATATACCAAGGGAATCTGCTGCCCTCTGGAGGGTGGTTACAGGTGAAAACATTTCCCAATGTGTATTCCAGGGTGCATGAGGCATTACAAACCGAAAAATGTTTTATGGTTAAATCTTTGGTAAATACTACATACTATATCTCTGTGTAAGAAAGTCACAAATGTAAATTAACGAAGTTAAGTCACAGAAATTCTATAATAAAGAAACTTGTTTCCCAAACTAGTTTGACCATTTCCCCGTCCCCCCACCCCCACCCCACGTCCCAATTCCTGTTACTATCTGGGGAACTAATAGCCTGCAAAATCATATAGTGAAGTGCTAGAAAAGATTTTTAAGTTTTGTATTAGGTAGTAATATTCTTGCCCTATTTTACCTGTTTTCATATAAGAAAGATTCCTGGTATCCTTTATAAGCAATAGCGTATAAAGGAAACTATTGGATGTTACAGCCCCACCCCACATGTACAAATTATTTTGCCTCATTTCCCCATACCCCATACAGTGAAATTTTGACTGGAGTGATAAAATCTGATGTGGCAGTAGACTTTTTCATGTGATGGTGATTGTGTATCTTTCTTTTTAGTTTTTAACCTAAAGAAATATTTGAGATGTTTTTGTACCATCTGATAAAAATGGAACTATTATTTGTGCTTTATATAAGTAATAATTATACAAAGTTGACTTCATGTACTGCCATATGTACCAAGATCTGTATTTAAATAAAACATGTGTGATGGACAACCAGAGGTTAGGCTTAATGGTTTTCTACCAGTTCAGTTAGTACAGATGTTAGGCCCTATATAAATGCAATTGCAGCTGTGTTCCTCAGGCAGGGCAGATAGCAAGTATGATAGAAACAAAATATTTGTAGTCAGGAGGTGTGGGTTTAACTTTTTATGTTAGTAACTTTGTGATCCTGGCCAATTAAATATAATTCTCCTCATTTGTAAAAGGAACACATGCAGAGTTGTTCTTACTGTTAAATGAGGTATTATATGTGGAAATACCTTTCACGCAGTATCTGAAACAATAGGTCCTCAACAAATAGGAGTTCAAGGTAAATATGATTGGCCAAAAAAGAAAGAACTGGAGGTCAGAACTAAGGCGACCAAGGGCCCCAGTTTGCATGGGACTGTTCCCCGTTTTATCCCTGAAAGTCCTGTGTCCCTCAGGTCCAGGTGAATCAGGATGGTTGATCACCTAGCTCAGAATCCAGAATAGTGTCAAAAAAACAAGGATATGGACCTCAAAGAAAAAGGAGTGGTTAGAACACAGGCATAGAATGTGGGAACACTGGGAAGAATGGTTCTGATTTTCACAGATATTTCTCAGGCAGGAGGTTCCTGGCCGGATGAAGTCTAAGGTCAGTGTGTGAGTAAAGATAAACCCACAAGTGGAGGTAAGTAGATACACTGACTTAACTGAGGGTAGTTCAAGGATCCAAGTAGTGCAATATAAAAGAAAGTTTACAAAACTAATTTCTTGAGTAACTGTTGATAAGATAAAACTAGACAATGAGAAAGGAACACTCTCTTCAATAAATAATGCTAGGACAATTGATTATCTATAGAAAAAAAATAGGTTCCTTACCTCACAAAATTAACAACTCAAAGCTTAATGTAGAAGATGAAATAAGATATAAAAAGGGAAAGATTGATAAAGCTGATTACATCAAAATGAAAAGATCCCATGAACATAGTAAATAGCCAAGGCATAAACTGAGGGCTAACATTGGCCATGCCCTGTACCTACAAAGTACTTGGATCGAGAATATGTAAAGAATTCCAACAAATTAATAATGAAAATGCCAGCAGTTCAAATAGAGACAGGATAGGAATATGCAATTCACAGAAAAACTTGAATGGTAAAAGCATATGGGAAAAAAACCCTCAGTTTTATTACTAATCACAAAAATGCAAATTAAAATAAAAATAAGATAACATTTTCACCAGCAGACTTCAAAAGTTCCCTAACAATAGCAAGTGTGGGTGAGAATGTGGAGCATCAGAAACTCTTTTACACTGCTAGTGAAGGTGTAAATTGGTGCAACCACTTCAGAGAGCAAATTTTCAGTATTTATAGATATTGGAAAAGTATATTCCTTAGCAGTACTTCCTCGGCATGCATACTAGAGAAACTCTTGAAGATGTGCCCAAGGAGTCAGGTACAAGAGTGTTCCTGTAGCAGCAAATTAAATGTCCATCAACTATAAAATAAATACATTTTTTATAAGTCATTCAGTAGATTACTACCACACAGCAGTTAAATGATTAGAACTAGATGTCTCACATGAATACATTTCAACAGTATAATATAGAGCAAGAAAAGACAAGTTGCAGAAGGATATGCACAGTGTGTTAACACTTATATATCAATATTATAAATTGGAAAAATGCGATGAAAATTTTTATGGATGCATAAATATGAAATAAAATATAAAAACAATCACAAGGATGATAATGATTACTTCCCAGTAGAAAAATATGAAGATGAAATCAGAGAAGAGTTTATAGGGCACCTCATGTGCCTATTATGATTTATGTTAAAAGTATCTGAAGAAAATATAGCAAAATGTTAAGATTTACCGAAGTTGGTGATGGACACAAGTGTGATTATTTCCTCTGTACTTTTCTATATACATTGAGTATTTTATTCTAAAAAAAGTAAAACCAAGGTTATTATCACTTAGTCTAAGGTTATTTCAAAATTACTCTAAAATACTTGTAAAATTGTGAAATAAAGCTATACTTTTAAGAGTTGGTCACTTAACAAAGCCAAATTTTACACTATTTCAAAAGAGTAAGTTAAAGCTACCCATTTTCCTGACACAGTTTTCACTTCCACTTAGCCAACACTAGATGTCACTTTCTCCACACATTAAATTAGATGAATTTGCGTCTACCTCATCGTTTTCTTTCTCCAGGCGATATAGAGAATGAGGAAAAATGAGAGTGCTTGCTGCTACATATCAGTGCAGGAAGGGGAGGAACATGTTTATTTTAGTTCATCGTTTTATCCTCAGCATCTACTGAACATAAATAATAGGTTTGCAGTAAATATTATTACCTCAAAATGAAACAAAGACTTTAGCAGAAGAAATGTTTCATGCCTCTGAAATGTATAAAAATACATTTGGAACTGTTTTTCTTTCAAATGTAGCTAGTATTTGGGGCAGACCTTACAGAAGTTTGCAAAGTAAAGATTACGACCCTAATCTCCAAGCTCAGTTTGTGGGACGACAGGGAGACAGTGTTTCAGACAGGGAGATAGTGTTTCAGATCTTTTAACCCAAGGTTGTATCAGTTTATTGGAGCACTGGATCTTGGATAAATAAGGACTCCTTAAATCAGTAGTCACTAGCCTTTTAGGGGAAGAAGGACCTTTGATGAAAACCATGGACTTTACATATATATTAATATAATTTATGTCCCTATATAATATAAACAAAAAGGCTACATTCAATTTCCCCAGATATGCAGCCTTCCTTAAAGCACATCCATAGACCCTCGATTAAGATCCTTTGCCTAAAATGGGTAAAAACATTTGCCTAATTGCCTTTCTCAAGCTTCTTAAACCAGCTTTCTCTCCAGAACTGATCAGAATGTGCAGCTAGGCCCTGTACTCATGATATGGGCAAAACAGTTGGATCATTTGACTGAACAGTATGGACACTAACCCATAAATTCAGGTATTAACCAAACATGGGCAATATCTACTTTAGAAATATTTGACTTATAGATACCAAAATATTTACATATATATTTCTATCAGAACATTAAGAAAATAAATATGCTAAGGCATATTTGCTGATATAAATAATTTGCTGCACAAATTAAAATATTTTCTTGTACTTGAATATTTGTCCAACTTTTCATTTTAGACCTCCTAACTGGAAAGAACTACTTTAAATTTTTTTTTACTGATTTTCTTACACCATACACATTTCAAAAGTAATCTTTAGCCCATATTAGGTGAAATTAATTGGTTTTATGGATACAAATTAATGAGGTTTTACTGTATGGTGTAAAGATATTCTGAACGAATAATCTTGAAATGCAATCTCTGCTAGAGCACACCTTGCCTTATCAAAAGGCCCTCTCTTTCCATGGATCTTCAGTTCTTTTAGTTATATTACAGATCTACCAATATCTGGTGTTGAATGAGAAGCAAGATTCTTCTTTATCATAATCTTTTTATTTCAACTACTTTGGCTATGATTATAATAGATGAATCAGGCCAAGTTTTTTAAATTGTGGTTTTAATCATTAGGGAGTGTGTTACTACTATGAACATGATACAACCAAGGTATTTTTTTCCTATGATGCTACTCTCTTCTATGTACTACATCATGGTAAAGTAGACCAATAGTATCTTAAAGTCCTGGTTTGGGGCACTGACCATGTATAGGGCTAGCTAATTGTAGCACCCATTGTGAAATTACATGTGAAAACAGAAACTGCTGTAAGAGGAACAGAATCTACCTCAGCTTCTAATTATTCGACCACCAAAAATTTCCACAACTATTACTAATAGATATAGAAGCACAAAAGGCTTTTATTAGAAGCATCAAGATCTTCAGGCAGCAGTTTTATTTAGGCAGTTAAAGAAAAAAATCAGAGTACTGTTTCCTTAAAGAGAAGAGCCTGAGTACTTATCTTCTTTGTTTGTAATTGACAGTGTCCTTGGATGGTTTCTTTAAAAAAAAAAGATCAATATAAACGTTTTCATTCTATGGACAAAATCATATATTTTCACAACTTGGTACTTAACATTTATCCAATAAAATCTGTACATTTTCAATTATTGATTTAACTATTTCTCTCTGGCCTTAAGACTTGGAAGTACCTACCTTTTCTTTTTAAAAACTATCATCTCAAGTGCTTGATTAAATGACCATCCTCTTCTTTGAAAGAACACATCTTATATGGGCCATGCGTGACTTAAGAGACTAGTATTGCCAGTTCTATAGCCAAGATCTTATATTTACTATCTGGTTTCAATGTTGAACATTTAAATTAAACTTAACAATTTAACATTAAATGAATTTTGGTCAATGATAAATTCATTGTCATATTAATAACATATGTCAAATTTAAGTGTTTATTTTTGCCATCATTCTTGACTCTTAAAATTATTAACATTTTTTTAAGGAGGTACCAGGGATTGATCTGGGACCTCATATGTGCAAGGCAGGCACTCAACCACTGAGCTACATCTGCTCCACTAATATTTTTAAAGTTAAGCATTTCTCAGCATGGGAAGAAGTTCATGGATGGCATTAGACCCAGGTATGACTGCATCTAATTATGAAAACGAAGAGGAATTCTTAACTATAAATGTTCTTAAGGTCCACAGAGAAAATTCTACCACTAAAGTGACCCATACCTTTATTTATTTTATGGTATTCTAATTCACTGGGTTGTTTAAAGACTTGCACAACTGAACTGGACTAGTATATTTATTTTTACATACAGAATCACTAAATTTTGTCAAATTATATTCAATTTATAAATTGTAAGAGAATTTAAAAAATCAGACCTATCACTGGTTTCAGTATTAAGTACTAGGTAACTATGCTTTGTGACCATTTTAACTCACTTATATTGAAATCCTTACAGGTCCACTGTGTTCTTTACTTGAAGTTTGAATTTTTGTGAGACATTCTATATCACAAATATGCAAAAAGAAAAAAATGGGAACGCTTATAAACCTCTTGGCTAATCATTTGAGCTGCCCAATGATAGATGGACCATCACCCCCTGAGAAATAGTGAGCACCTTGTCAGAGCGTGGGCTCTACAGCCAGACTGTTTACTTGAAGGTCCTGGCCCCATCACTTCCTGGCTCTATGACCTGAGACACATAATTATCTACTTGGGTCTCGTCTTCCCATTTGTAAAGTGGGGAGAATGCTACTACCTCTGTCATAAGGTTCTTTAAAGTTTGTAAAGTGTTTAGGACAGTGTCTTGTACATAATATCTAAGTGCTGTGCTAAACAAACAAGTATATGATAATAGACGTTAAGTGTCCAGTCTCTAGAAATGTTATAAAGAGGTTTTTGCATGTTCAAGAAGATTGGCCTAGAAAACCTCTCATCTCTGTTCCAATGCTAAATTCTGTTATTCTACTTCCCCTTGTGTATCTGGTCCTATAAAACATGCCTACTCACTGGGTGCCAAATGTTCCTTATACATATTCAACTTTCACTTGTATCTTTGGATAATGCCTTCCCTTCCCTTCTTCATTGAATCCAAATCTTATCATTTCCATCTGCCCCCCCACTCCTGGCATCTCAGTCTCTAATGTGTTTTATTGCTCATATTATCCTCTCTTTGTTTTATGTGCAATTATTGTATACCTAGGCAGATTGTAAGCCTTTTAAGAACAGTCTTATGCTTCCTTTGTGTTTCCCAGCACATAAATAAACATTTATTGAACAAATAGCGGCAGGGGAAAAAGTAAATTGGGAATCAACACTTTAGTGATAAGTAAATGCAAGTTAAGTGGATTATATATTCCATTTTTAGACTATTAAAGAGTAATTCCTTTTTCTAAAGAAGTTTTGGTTTGTATCTCTTCACCAACCCCCATTTTTTTTGTGGTCTGATCTACTGTAGGTGAAGCATTTGTCGATTAGCTGGTTCCCCTTCATTCCTCCTCTTCTGAAATGTGTGTTAAAGTAAAATGCCTAGAGCAATAATTTGTGGATTAAAAAAACAGCTGCACATGAAAAATAATTGATGTGGTTTTAAAATTACTCTAAGGTGGAAAGTAAAATGCCTTTTCAACTTATGCTCAAAAAAGAGTGCTAAAGCAAATTCCTTATAAATCATGGATTATAAGCAGAGAAAGACAATTTTTGGGGGGATAGTCAATTGATTTTAAATAAATTGTGTACATAAATTACAAAGTATTCAGTTCACTGAGAGGACATAGCTGTAGTTAAAGAAAGTTATCT
The DNA here is from genome assembly GCF_030445035.2 of Dasypus novemcinctus. NCBI lineage: Eukaryota > Metazoa > Chordata > Mammalia > Cingulata > Dasypodidae > Dasypus > Dasypus novemcinctus. The sequence continues at coordinate 79,956,726 of NC_080684.1, read as the reverse complement.
ATACCCTTAGGAATGTGAGTTTCATGTTTTCCCTAATTGTAAATAAGCAAACTGATCACTTTCGCTTCTTCCTAAATTAACTCCATTGTTAAAATGCCTATGTAGTTTCAGCTTTTAAAAAATTATGCCTCTGCAAGTTTCCTGGGACTAACCAAAATGGCAAGCATTCTCTACTCATTGTATTTCTCAAGGTGCTTTTTATCATTACTCTGCTGCTCTGATGCCCTTATACCTGGCTTGCAGATATGAGCAGATGCCAGACATTGGGATGAATCTGGAAGAGTCAACAAAACATTATTTCATCAACACAACTTAGGCAATATTTGATTGAGTTTTGTTTTTTTTTTAAATCTGGATCTATGTAGATGCATCCTCTTTAAACTTATAAAGATCATTTATTCCAATCACTTGTTTCTTCACCTGAAATTCTTAGCTCTAGAAGAATGCTCATTAAGAAAACTAATTTCCTGGTTTCCTTTATGTAGAGAATGTTTGAGTAGTATCAAAACCAACATTTTTGGGAAGCGGATTTGGTTCAACTGATAGAGCATCTGCCTACCATAGAGGAGGTCCAGGGTTCAAACCCAGGGCCTCCTGACCCATGTGTTGAGCTGGCCCACGCACAGTGCTAATACGTGCAAGGAGTGCTGTGCCGTACAGGGGTGTCCCCCGCATAGGGGAACCCCGCGCACAAAGAGTATGCCCCGCAAGGACAGCCACCCTGCAAAGAGAGCCAGCCATGAGACAAAAAGTGCAGCCTGCCCAGGAGTGGCACCACACACACACAGAGAGCTGACGCAGCAATATGACACAACAGAAAGAGACAGATTCTTGGTGCTGCTGACAAGAATGCAAGTGGATACAGAAGAACACACAGCGAATGGACACAGAGAGCAAACAACAGGGGAAGGGAGGAAGGGAAGAGAAATAAATAAAAAATAAATTAAAAACAAAAACAAGTATTTTCCTTAAAAAGGAAATTAGCAGGAAATAGAAAAGGTTTTTGCCATTATTCTTCACATTACTGTATCTCTTAGCTAATTCACACAGGAAGCCTAAAAATTAAGCAGCATTAAAATGTGATGAGTCACGATCACATTTCTCTGTTTGATTTGAGCCTGTTGTTAATTTCAGTACTTCATAAACAGTGGTTAAGTATAAAGATTAAATATGTGTCCGTATTTTCTTTACTCTTTTAGGCCTATGATTTATGGTTAGCAGCATGTATATAAATAGATAAAAATATTCTAAGTATTTGCTATATTCTAACAATTTGCTTTGTTGAGGAATCTGCTAAAAATTATATAAACATTGTAGTTTAAATCTATGCATGAATTATTGAAAGAGACACAGTTTGGAACAATGAAAGGCAACTACCTTCACTAAGTATCTAAGAATTAAAAAGCAATAAATACAATTAGGCAGATAGTTCAAAAGGCTTGAATTTCATCCACCTATCACATGTATTTTAGGCACTTAACAGCAGAGAAATTTGTGATTGTCTATAACATTTTATTAACAAATTTCTAAAAAATCAATTGGCAAAATATATTGTTTCAACTACATAGAAAAAGTATAAAAGAAATGACTCATACTTGCAAGTACATACCGTATGCTAGTAACTATTCCTAATACTTTACATGTAGTGACTCATTTAATACTCATAACAAACCTTTCGGTAGATATTATTACTATCCCAATTTACAAACGAGGAGACTGAGGCATTGAGAGGGTGGGTAATTTGCCCAAGGTCACTCCACTAGTGAGTAAAAGAGCAGGGATTCTAACTCAGGCAGTTCACCATTCTGCCACTGCAGTGTGATCCTTTTAATTTACTTTTTCCACCTTTTTCTTTTTTAAAGAGAAATTGCAGGTTTACAGAAAAATTTTGCATAAAATACAGAGTTCCCATATACTGCCCTATTATCAATACCTTGCATTAGTGTTGTATAGTTGCTACAATTAATGAAAGCACATTTCTATAACTGTACTATTAAGTATTGTCCATCATTTACATTAGGGTTCACTGTTTGTGTTGTATAGTCCTGTTTCTTCCTTTTTAAAATTTTTATTCTATTAAGATAAATACAACCTAAAATTTCTTCTTAAGCCACATTAAAATATTTTATTCACTTTTGTTAAGGCAGTCAGAATGTCTGGCTAAAATAGTAAATTATGGTAGATTGTATTCCTTTCCAAACTAGAATGTTCAAATATGTTATACACAATTTTTAAAAACATGAGTGCATTGCTAGAAATCACATTCTTGATCCAGAGGAAGAAAAGACATACGTGATAATGAAGTTCTGTATAGGATAATTAGGAAACAAAAACTCCACCTAGTAGGAAAAAAGACAACTAATAATTAACTTTTATTAAATGCTTACTATGTGCCAAGCATTATTCTAAGTGCTTAATTAACTTATTCAACCTTATACGATATGTGCTATTTTTTTTATCATCCCCCCCACCCCATGCCCATTGTTTGGGCTTGCTATCTGCTCTTCATGTCTGTTTGTTTTGTGCTTGTCTTCTTTTTAGGAGGCACTGAGAACTGAACCTGGGACCTCCCATGAGGGAAGGAGGTGCCCAATGGCTTGAGCCACCTCCACTCCTCACTTGTTGTGTCCCTCATTGTGTTTACTTATTGTGTCTCTTCATTGTATCATCTTATTGCGTCAACTTGCTGCGCCAGCCCATCATGTTAGCTCACTGTCTTGCTTGTCTTCTTTAGGAGGCACTGGGAACCAAAACTGGGACCTCCCATGTGTTAGGCAGGTGCCCAACTGCTTGAGCCACATCTGCTTCCTTTTTTTTTTTAATGAATGAGGTATGAATGGGAGGTAGCATGCTCATCCTGTCCTGTCTCACCTCTATCCCTTTCTTCCTAAAGATCTTATAGATCTTTTGGTGTTTTGTTTTACTTTGGTGAGTGATTAGAAACTTTTTGGTGATTTTTCTTATAAGGAGGTTTGTAATTTTTGCTTTAGGATTGCATTGATGGACCATTGCTGGTTCACGACTATTAAAATCTTTGTAGACACTTTGTCTTCTGCCTGTCATGTAACTACTGCACGATCCAGTTTACTGTACTGGTAACAACCAAGAACTCTCGAGTATAATTTTTCAAATCTTGGTTCTGACTTTTCTTAGGGGACCTGGTACAAGTTACTTAACTTCCAAAGATAGTGATCTTGAATGGATTAAAGGGAAACATCCCTGCCTTGTTCATGTGTCTAGGGTGGGAGTGGAGGAAAGAGCTGAGTGTGTGAGAGGGAATGAAAGTGGCCAGGGGCTTTAATAGTCTCTAAAGATGTTTCCTCCTGTCCTTGTTCAACATTTTCCATTACCTAGTTGATGTTTTCTATTTGTTTAATGATGAAGTCTGTTTGATTTCTGTCAAGTTCTTCTTGGACATATGAGAACTTTCTAGAATGAATGTGCCTGTATGAGAACTGAGCTACCAGGCCCACCCAAGCTGTTAGAGTGAGATCACTTTTTACAGCACTCGTTCTCAGTCTGTTTTGCCATTTCCCTGATGTGTCACTGATGCTGCCCGGGAACCACACCCACAAAAACAACTCAGAAACAGATTTTCTTTAACCACATGAGATGTTGGCCAACAGGGATTTTTCAAACTAGGTCACATAGCTATCTGATTGATCATTCTTCCTCCATTTTCAACAAATACTTATTGAGAACTTACTCTGGGCTGGGCATCAGCAATATCCGGGTGAATTAACCACAGTCGCTGCCCCAGGTAGCAGCAAATCTAATGAACCTTGTACATTGGTAGTGCAGACTGGTTTTACTGTTTTAAGTGAAGTTGCTTTCCAACTCTTGAAATTCCAAATCTTTTTCTTATCACCTGTGGTCTCTATTTTTGCCTTTTGTTTAGCTCCTATATTAACATCATTATTTGTGAATAAGTCAGTGTGTCCAAATTTTATCCTGTTCTATGATCATGATTGATTTACACACCTCTTTTGGCAGCACCCAGTTGTTATTTTTGATAATGCAAGCCTTCTTACATGCATTAACTCTGCAGGTAGCACATATTATTCCCCTTGTGATATTATCCCCAAGAGATGTAGACCTGTGCTATCTGATATGGTAGCCACTAGCACCTAAAACTGTGCCTGGAATATAGAAGGCATTGGATAAATACTATTGAATGAATAAGTGAAATAGTCCCACAAATATACATTTATGTATAAAGATTTGCTCATTTTTGACAACTGCCAAAAGATGGAAGTAACTCAAATGCCCATCAACCAATAAATGGATAAACAAAGTGTGGTATATATATATACAATGGAATATTATTCAGCCATTAAAAGGGATGAAGTCCTGATACATGTGACAACATGGATGAACCTTGAAAACATTATGCTGAGTTAAATAAGCCAGACACAAAAGGACAAATGTTCTATGATCTCATTGATATGAAATAATTAGAATAAGAAAACTCAAAGAGATACAATCTAGAATATAGATCATCAGGGGCTGGTTTGGGGATAGGGGATGGGAAGTTAATGCTTTATTTGTACAAAATTTTTATTTAGGTTGATTGTAAAGTTTTAGAAATGGATGGTGATGATGGTAGCACAGTATTGTGAATGTAATTAACAGCACTGAATTATATATGTGAATATGGTTAAAAGAGGAAAGCTTAGGTCATATATATGTTACTAGAATAAAAATTAAAAGATAAAATATAGGACTGGACAACACAGTGAACCCTACTTTAAACGATGGGCTAGAGTTAATAGTACAATTATAAAAATGTTCTTTCATGAATTATAAGAAATGGACCACACTAATGCAAGGTGTTAAATATGGTGGTATATAGGAAAAAAACACACACCCTAATGTCAACTATGGATTATAGTTAATCATACAATTTTAATAATATAATTTTTTTTTAAGGTACCAGGGGCCAGAGATTGAACTCAGAACCTTGCGTGTGGGAAGCAGCACTCAAACACTGAGCCACATCAGCTCCCCTGAGTTGGTTTTTTCATTTGTTTTGCTCATTGTTTATTTTTGGTTTTTTAGGAGGCACTGGGAACTGAACCCCAGACTTTTCATGTGCAAAGCAGGTGCTCAACAGTTTGAGTCACATCCGCTCCCCAAAAATACAATTTTAATATTCTTTCATCATTTGTAACAAAGGTACCACACTAATATAAAGTGTTAACAAATAGTTGGGGGGGGGGGGCGATTAATATGGGAACACTGTACTTTTTACATGATTTTTAGGTAAACCTACAACTTCTCTAATTTAAGTTTTTAAAAAATCACACTCAAAAACAGAAACTTTAAATCTCTGGACTAGATGTGTAGATACAAAGATTAATTAGCTATAGTCTTTACTCTTTTTAGTATATAACTAAAGACCTGCCTTTCTAAAGAAAACTTAACGGTTTCAATCAGGTAAAATTAATTTTGATCTTGCATGGACATTGAATGAAAGTTTTAAAAGTTATAATATAGTTGGGAATCTGTCCTCACTGTATAATTGGCAAACATCATTAACATTGACATTTCTTACTGAGAAAGCAGCAACTATACTATGTAATCCTTCTCTCTCTCCCTTTTAAACTTTTTAAAAATAACTGACCAAAATGATTTCTATAACAAATGGATTTTGGGACATACTGATTTCTTTTAATTTATATTTAATTTTATTTTTTTTGCAAACATTCCTCTTTCCCACACCTCCCTCCCTCCCTAACCTCTAACCTGCTTCTCTGTGAATTTACTATTCTACTCATCTGTTTTAAGTGATATGTTACAATTTTTTTCTTTATGTATCTTGCTTATTTCACTGAGCATGTTTTTAAGATTCTTCCATGCTGCAGCATGTCTCATAACTTCATTCTTTCTTAGAGCTGATTAATATTCCATTGTATGAATGTACCATATTTTGTTCATTCACTGTTGATGGACACTTGGGTTATTTCCTCCATTTGACTGTTGTGACTAATGCAGCTATTCACATTGGTATACAAGTAGCTGTGACCTTGTTTTCACTCTCATTAGGGTATATACCTAGAAGTGGGATTGCCAGGTCAAATGGCAATTCTATATTTCACTTTTTGAGGAACCTCCAAATTGTTTCTACACTGGCTGTACCATTTTATACTCCCACAATGCATGTGAGTTCCAATTCCTCTGTATCCTATCCAGCACTTGTTTTATTTCTGTTTTTTGTTTTGTTTTTTAAATAACAGACATCCTTCTGGATGTGAAGTGGTATCTTGTGGTTTTAATTTGCATTTCTCCAATGGCTAATGATATTGAGTTTTTCATGTTTCGTGGCTATTTGTATATTTTCTTTTGAGAAATGTCAATTCAAACCTTAGATCATTTTTAAATTGGGCTGTTTGTCTTTTTGTTGTTGCATTGTAAAAGTTTTTTTTTTTGTATATTCTGGATATTAAAAGAGTATCTGATATATGACTTGCAACTATTTTCTCCGATTCTGTAAGTTGTCTTTTCACTTGCTTGATAATTTCCTGTGATGCACACAAGCTTTTAATTTTGATGAAATAAAATTTATCTACTGTTTCCTTTATTGCCCATGCTTTTGGTGTTATATCTAAGAATCCATTGCTGAATCCCAGGTAAAAAATTTACCCTATCTTCTAAAAGTTACATAGATTTAGCTCTTGTATTTAAGTCCTTCATCCATTTTGAGTTGATTTTTGTGTATGGTGTGAGGTAAGGGTCTTCTGCATGTGAATATCAAGTTTTCCCACTGAGAGGGCTTAGCACCCTTGTTGAAAATCAATTGGCCAGGGAAGTAGATTTGGCCCAACAGATAGGGCATCCGCCTACCACATAGTTAGTTTTAGAAGGATTGGTATTAATCCTTTTTTAAATGTTTAGTAGAAATCACAAGTGAAGCCATCTGGTTCTGAACTGTTCTTTGGTGGAAGGTTTCAGTCTTTGTACTTGTCATAGGTTTGTTGATATTTTCTTTTTTTTTTTTAAAGATTTATTTATTTCTCTCCCGTCCCCCCCACCCCGGTTGTGTGTTCTCTGTGTCTATTTGCTGCGTCTTCTTCTTTGTCCGCTTCTGTTGTCAGTGGCACAGGAATCTGTGTCTCTTTTTGTTGCGTCATCTTGTTGTGTCAGCTCTCCGTGTGGGCGGTGCTATTCTTAGGCAGGCTGCGCTTTCTTTCGCGCTGGGTGGCTGTCCTTATGGGGTGCAGTCCTTGTGCGTGGGGATCCTGTGGGGTGGCAGGGCACTCCTTGCGCACATGAGCACTGCGCATGGGCCAGCTCCACACAGGTCAAGGAGGCCCGGGGTTTGAACCGTGGACCTCCCATGTGGTAGGTGGATGCCTTATCCATTGGGCCAAGTCCGCTTCCCTCTAATTCTTCTTGAGTAATTTGGATAACTGAGGCATATCTAGGAATTTTTTTCATTTCTTCTAGATTATCTAGTTTGTTGGTGTACAAAATTGTTAATAATATTCTGTTATAATCCTTTTTTATTTCTGTAAGTTCAGTAGTGATATTATGATTTTCCTTTATGATTTTAATTATTTACTTGTTTTTTACTTATCAGTGTAGCTAAAGGTTTGAGAACTTTATTTTTTCAAAGAGCTTTTTTATTCATTCTCTCAATTTTTTTCCTGTTCTTTATTTCATTTACCTCTGCTCTAATATTAATTATTTCTGTTTATCTGCTAACTTTGGGTTTACTTTGCTCTTCTTTTTTTTAGTTCCTCAAGATTAAAGTTATGAATTTGAGATTTTTCTTCTTTTTTAATATAGACATTCATAGCTATAATGTCCCTCTGAGCACTGCCTTTGCTGCATTCCATAAGTTTTGGTACGTTGTGTCTTTGTTTTTATTTGTCTCTAGGTATTTTCTAATTTCCATTGTAATTTCTTCTTTAGCTCATTTATGTAAGAGTATGCTGTTTAATTTCCATATATTTGTAAATTTTCCAGTTTTCCTTCTGTTATTGATTCATTCCATCACAGGTAGAGAGATTACTTATTATTATTTCAATATTTTAAAACTTATTGAGACTCCTCTTGTACCCTACTATATAGTTTATCCTAGAGAATGATCTGTGTGCACTTGAAAAGAATGTGTATTCCACTGTGTTGGGTGAAGTATTCTATATATGTCAGATACAGTTGTTTTACAGTGTTGTTCAGTTCCTCTATTTCCTTACTGACCTTCTATTTAGATGTTCTATCTAGTATTGAAAATGGTGTACTGAAATCTCTATTATTGTGGAATTGTCTATTTGTCCCTTCAATTCTGTTAATGTTTGCTTCATATATTTTGGTACTCTGTTGTTAGGTGCACATGTATTTATAATTGTTATATCTTCCTGAATTGACAGTTTTATCAATATCTAATGTCCTTCTTTGTCCTTGTAACAGTTTTTGACTTAATGTCAATTTTGTTTGATATTAATATAGCCAACCGTCCTCCCCCCTCCCCTGAATTAGTAGTATTTGCATGACATATTTTTTCCATCCTTTCACTTTTACAATATTTATATCTATGGATCTGAGATGGATCTCTGGTAAACAGCATATACTTGGATCAATTTTCAAAAATTATATCTTTATGCATTGTGTTCCTAGTAACAAAATTTACACTTGTTTTTATATATTTAAATTTTAAGGCTTTTAAGAAGTAAAAGACAGCATTACAAATGAGAAATTGCAGTCACCCCTCGGGCTGAAGTGTGGTTTGCTGGCCTGGCGGGGGAGCGGCCGCGGTAGGCCTAATTCCGCTGCCCCCATAATAGGGTGGTTGGTCGGGCCCACCGCCGCCCCTCAAGGAAGCTCGGCATGGGCGCAGAGTGCCCTCGGGTCTCCCCTTCTCGGCAGCCATGCTTCCGTGGCCGCCCCTCCTCCCAGATAGCGCCACACGATGCCTTCTTCTTCTTTCTCCCTGCGCAGGCGCAGGGCGGAAAATTCCAGTCTGCCCTTTTCCCTCCCCCCGACAGCAGCAACAATCAGGCGTGGGCGGGAAACTCAAGTCTGCCCTCTACCCCAGCAACAGCAGCCACCAAACCCTAAACCCTGCCCCTTCCCCCAACAACAGCAATAGCCAATCCCTAACCACCACCCCTCCCCCGTCCAGTACCTCCCACTGACCTTTCTCCGGCAACTAATCAGAGCAGGGCATGGCTTCGACCAATCAGCCTTCCCCAGCCCCTATAAAACTGTTGCCTCTCCCTCAATAAAGTGGACTTGCGTGTTTACCTTGTCTCCGCGATAGTTCTTCTGCCATGCACCCTCCAGTCCCGAGAGCCCCCGACAAGGGCCTGGCCTCCCTTGTCCCCAGTTCGTCGCCTGCTTCTCCGGGCAACCCCCTCGTCGCCGGCTTTGCCGGGCGACCCCGTCAGCCGAACCGCGCAACCCCTGTGAGACCGACCCCTCGTCTGCTGCCGGACCGACCCCTCGTCCCAAGTGGGACCAACCCCTTGTCCCAAGCGGGACCGACCCCTCGTCCCAAGCTGGACCGACCCCTCGTCCGCAGCCAGACCCCACCTCTACCGACCGAGCAAGCCGCTGCAAGAAATGAGATAATACTGGACTTTCATATTTACCCATGTTGTTACTTACACTGGAGGTTTTCATTTCTTCATCCAGCATCAAGCTATGGTCTAGTGGCCTTTCAACATGGAGGACTCCTTTTAGCATTTCCTATAAGGCAGGTCTAGGCGGTAATGAACTCCCACAGTTTTTGTTCATTTTAGACATGTCTTAGTTTCTCCCTCATTTCTGAAGAACAAGTTTACTGGGTATATTATTCTCAGATAATAGTCTACCCCACCCCACTCCACTCCACCCCAGCCCACCCCAGCACTTTAAATATGCCCTCCTATTGCCTTCTTCTTTTTTTTTTAACCTATTATTATTCTCAGAAGTAGAATAAGGCTTAGAAGTTTTGTTTTGTTTTGTTTTTTTAACGATTTATTTATTTATTTTTCCCTCCACTCCTCATTGTCTTTGCTCTGTGTCCATTTGCTGTGCGTTCTTCTTTGTCTACTTGTCTTCTCTTTAGATGGCATTGTGAACCAATCCTAGGACCTTCTGGAGTAGGAGAGAGGTGCTCGATCTCTTGCACCACCTCAGCTCCCTGGTCTGCTGCATCTCTTATTGTCTGTCCTCTGTGTCTCTTTTTGTTGCAACATCTTGCTGTGCCAGCACTCCAGTTGGGCCAGCACTCCACATGGGCCAGCTTGCCTTCAACAGGAGGCCCTGGGAATTGAACCCTGGGCCTCCCATATGGTAGTTGGGAGCCCAATTGTTTGAGCCACATCCGCTTCCCTCCATTGCCTTTTGTCCTTCATAGTTTCCTTTGAGAAAAAGGGTGCTAATCTCATTTCCTTAGATGGGACACATTGCTTCTCTCTTGCTGGGTTTTTAAGAATCTGTCTTTGTCCTTGGCATTTTTCATTTTGATCATATGTTTCAGTGTAGATCTGTTTGGGTTCATCCTTCTTGATGTTCATTAAGCGTCTTGCATTTATATATTCATATCTTTCATCAGATTTGGGACGTTTTCTCCCATTATTTCTTCAAATATTTTTTCTTGCCCTTTATATCTCTTTTCTCTTTCTAGGACTCCCATAGTGCATATATTGGTATGTTTGGTGGTGACTCAGGTTCTTCAGGTACTGTAAATTTTATTGTTGCTGTTGTTGATTTTTTTTATTAGAGAAGTTGATGTTTGTTCATTTTGTTTTTCATCCTCTTTACTTTCTGCTCTAATTATTTTGTCTTCAAGTTTTCTGGTCCTTTCTTTTGCTTGCAGCAATCTGCTTTTGAACTCCTTTATTCTAATTCCTTATTGATCTTCTGTCAGTAAATTATTAATAAAAATAAATTATCCTTTATTGAGAGTGGTGTGTTAAAGTCTCCTACTATTAATGTAGAACCATCTATTACTCCCTTCAAATTTGTCATTATTTGCTTCACATATTTTGGGGCTCTGCTGTTAATAGCATATACATTTATAATTTTTATGTCTTCTTATTGAATTGATTCCTTTATCCATATATAATGATTGTTTTTGTCCCTCATAACAATTTTAGGCTTAAAGTCTATTTTATCTGATATTAGTATAGCTACCTAAGCTCTCTTTTGGTTACTATTTGCATGGTATATTTTTTCTATACTTTTACTTTCCACCTATTTATATCTTTGAACTTAAGGTGAATCCTCTTTTAAATAGCATGTAGTTGGACCATACTTTTTTATCCATTCTGCCCATCTTTGCTTTTTGACTGGAGAGTTTAATGCATTTACATTTAAAGTTACTACTAATAATACAGAACTTTGTTCTGTCATTTAACTATTTATAGTCTTTGTAAACCTTGTACCTTTTTTGTCCTTTAATTCTTCCATTAATGCCAACTTCCATATTTATTTAATTTTTGTATTGTACTATATTGAGCTCGTGTCACTTTTATCTGGATATATTTTTTAAAAATTTTCTTTGTGGCTTTCATGGAGTTAAAATGAAACATTCTAAATATATAACAATCATATATGATTTGATACTAACTTGACTTCAACAGCAAACACACACACAGTTCCTATACCCCTCTGACCTCCACCTTTTTTTTTTGTACTGTTACAAATTACAGCTTTGTACATTGTATATCCAAAACCATAGATTTATCATTAGTTCTTATGCACTTGCATTTTCACACCTGTAGGGAGTAATAAGTGAAGTTACATAGCAACAAGAATACAATACAATAGTCCTGGCTTTCATAACTACCCAAATGGTGATCTTTACTGGAGATCTTTATTTCTTTATGCCACCTTGAACCACTAGCTAGTGTCTTTACCTTTAGCATTGTTTGTAGGGCAGGTCTAGTGGTGATAAACTCAGCTTTTGTTTATCTGGGAGTGTCTTAATATCTCTCTCACTTTTTAAAGAAAGTTAATCAGCTATAAAATTCTTGGTTGGCAGTTGTTTTCTTTCAGCACTTTAAATATTTCAATGCATTGTCTTCCTGCCTCTATGGAACTGATGAGAAATCCACAGTCTAATTGAGACTTCCTTGTACATAACATGTTGCTTTTCTCTTGACGGTTTCAGAACTTCCTCTTTGCATTCAGCAGTTTGAGGAGTATATGGTGGACCATGATTTTCTTCTATTTTTACCCTGTTTAAAGTTCTCTGGGCTTCTTGGATGTGCATATTCATGTCTTTTGCTAAGTTTGGGAAGTTTTCTGTCATTATTTCTTCGAATATCCCTTTTGTCCCTTTCTTTCTTCTCCTTCTGGGATTCCCATAATGCATATATTGGGACATTTGATGGTATCCCAGAAGTCTGTTCAGTTATTTTCACTTTTTCTAATTCTTTTTTCTTTCTGTTCCTCAGCCTGACTCATTTCAATTATTTTGTCTTCTGTGTCACTGATTCTTTCTTTTGCTGGCTCCAATTTGCTATTGAAACCATCATGAGAATTTTTCATTTCAGTTATTGTGGTCTTCAACTCCAGTAGTTCTGTTTAATTTCTTTTTTTAAAAGTTTTTTCTCTTTAATGAGATTTTCATATTGTTCATTCATTTTTTGCCTAATATCTTTTAGATCTTTCTCTGTATTTTCCTTCCTCTCCATAAACATACAGAAGATCATTTTTTTAAAAAAGTCTGGTATGTCCACAGTCTGGTCTCCTTCGTTGATGTTTTCTGGATTTTATCCTCTTCCTTTGGTTGGGCCATCAATTCCTGTTTCCTTGCTTGTCTTGCAATCTTGTTGCACAGTGTATATTTTAATATTTTTAAATGTTAACTCTAAGATTTATTCCCTGACATGTCTGTTTCTTGAGTTTGTAACCAGCTGGTAATAAGACAGATTTTCTTGAGTGTCAGGAGCTAACAAAACCAAGGAAATCTAAGCAAAATACCTTTCACCATCTTTGCAAATTGGCTTTGGCTGATGCTCTCCATCAGAGTTCAGCCCTGTTATCAGGATGGCCAGCCCATGGCCAATGTAAAATGCAGAGTCCTCTCTTTTCTGGGCCTGTGTCTAGCACTGGGCTTGTACTTGGTAGTGGCCATAGGAGTTCCCTGTTCCTAGGAGTTTGAATTCCCCCTCTGCTTCCCAGGAAGAAGACCCGGGTCTGTTTTTTGGGTCTTCCACTGCAGGACTTAAAGCAGGTAAACCTTTGCCCTAGCTGTCTGCTTCAATTATTGCTCATCCTGCTTTGCCTTTAGGGCAAATTCTGACTTGGGAGGGAGGTAACACTGGAGAGGAGTTTCCCAAATCATTCTTTCCCAGCCAGAGCAAGGCCAGGGACCCACAAAGGAAGTACTGACTGGCTCCAGACTGTCCTTGGGAAGGACCAAGAGGGTGCCAGGAGCTTCTTCTCTGGCTTCCCAATGCTGTGCTTTAGTGACTCAGCCCCTGCCCAGCATGTAGCCCTTCAACTGTGCTCAGCAACCCTGAGGAAGCATGCCATCTTTACGTCTCCTCTACCACCTGTGTCTGGGGTGGGTTGGAGCAATGGCTGCCCTCAGAGCTGGGCACCCAGTGATTCAAAGTAGCCTATCAAAAGCAGTTATCAGAGATCACCCTAACCCTCATTTGGGGAAGTGGGTTTTTAGGTCCCTCTTTGGTACCAGCAAGCTCTGTCACAGGCTGGACCCCACTGATGCCTGCTGTGAGAGTAGGGGTGGGCACCAGTCACCACCACACTGAAAGAGCAATTTACTGGTATTTACCATAATTTGCTAGCCTCTTTCTTCCGCTCTTCCCTGGATGCTGTGTAGTGTTGGACTATACTCCCAGTTTCAAAATAGTTGATTCTGAGAGTTCCTGCCTGCGTAATAGTTTTTCTGGTGGAAGGACTGATTCCTGGAGCTGCCTACTCCACCATCTTCCCGCCCAAGATGCCATTTTTTATCCATGACTCAGAAGGGAAGTCTGGCATACCTTGCTCAGTTCTAATATGGATATAGACTCTAGAATTCCATATCTAAAGAGGAGAATGTTTTAGCAAGTGCACCCTGCCACACATGAGAGCATCCAAAGCATCCAGAGGTATCTGAATGACTATACCTCATCCAAAGGCCACTTGTTAAACTATAACAGGCATACCACCTGTTCTTTCAGAGGCCAAAAAGTGATCTTTGAACAGGGTTGGAGTTAAAAAGTAAACTTTATGCTTCATGTTTTTGCATTGTTATAAATAAAATACTTAAAACAACCAACTTGTTGTAAGTATGCAGGCAATGTTTACTTCCAATATTGGCTCAGTGTTTACATTTTAAAGGAAAAACATATCTGTTATTAAAAAGTTTTTCCAAATAGTCTGATCGCTTTTGAAGAAGCTCTTAAAACTACAATACTATGTAACCAACCAACCTTTCTGTACTACAGTTACCTTTCCCACTCTATTACCATGAGTTTTTGGTATTTTACAATGGAATCAAGAGTCAGTTCAAAACACAAGATTATAGACAATCTTTCTTAGAATCAAATTATTACCTTTTCATTAAAAAGTATGTATTATCAAGAAGACAGATATAAAGATAAAATTCTTGGTTAGCACGCTTTTTTTTTATTAGAAGATGGAAAAATCTCAGACTAGTGACGTGATTGGTGTTTCCTATCAACATTTCTTCTGTGTTTCTGGCTCACCCACTCACCCTGCTTTTCCTCTCGTACATCCTCTTCATTGTTAGAAAGAGTCAATGCACACAAACCAAAAAGCTTCATGGAAAGCATGCATGCGTGGAAATCTGTTTCCTACAAAACAGACTTTCAGTGTAATTTAGTATTTTCACTTATTTTCCCTTCTGTGGTCTTGTTCACTAGTTTCTGAAAGTAAGTAAAATTCAAAAGGGTGAAAAACAGTTGAGGATATAGATTACAAGAACAGTGCTATCAATCAACCTGACCTAGCTGACATTTACAGAATACACCATCCAACTACAGTAGAATACTCATTTCTTCTCAAATTCACATGGAACATTCACTAGATAGACCATATTCTGGGCAATAGAACACATCTTCACAAATTTAAAATAATAGAAATTGTACTAAGTTTGTTCTCAAAATACAATGGAATTAAACTAGAAACAATAGAAAGATAGCTGGAAAATCTCTATCCATCTGGAAATTAACGCATTTCTAAATAACCTATGAGTTCAAAGAAGGAGTCATAAAACAAAATTTTAAATACTTTGAATTAAATGAAAATAAATTCAACTTATCAAAATTTGTGGAGTATAACAAAAGCAGCACTTTGAAATTAATAACGTTAAATTCATATATTATAAAGAAAAAAGATCTACAATCAATAATCTAAGCTTCCTCCTTAGGAACTAATGAAAAAAGGTGAAATAAAACTGATTAGCAAACATAGGAAAAATGCTCAATTTTTTTTTTTTTACCACTTTCTAGTTGTGTGGGACTCAGTTCTTATTTGTAAAATGAAGTTGAAGATTGAGCACTGTGAGCACTGAAGGTGATGATGTAGGAAAAGTGTCTAGCACAGAGCCAGCCTGCCACACACAAAGTCTCCAATAAATGCAAGTTATTGTTTTAGAAAAAATAAGCACTAAAATGAGTAGTACATTAGAACAGGTTCAATCACATTTCCATGGGGATGTTTTTATTTCTATATAGGACTCTATTTATCCCTTTGAATGATGTGCATATTCAAGACATTTACTTACTGATTGCAGCATATTTGGGTCCTTAAAGGAGCAATTAAATATCCTTTACATACCAAGGAAAAAAAAAGTACACACTGGGATATCGTATATATATGTGACTTTGTGTATTTAAAAATGCTATAGCTAGGGCTACACCAGTGAGACTGGCAAGAATTCAAGGCTACTACCTTAACCTCCTTATTACCTCAAGTCTGCAGGTTTTAATTTTTTTTTTTCCAGAGCAAGAGATAGCAGAGTAATTTATACCTCCTCCTTTTCCCCTCTCAGTGGGTGGGAGGCCAGAGAATATGGTAGAACCACCAAGGGAAATTCCTATGGGGTCATTAATAGACTGAAAAATCTCCTGCTACTTCAGAATTCTTTTTACTATAAAGCTTTAATATTGTTTAAAAAGCGTCAATATAATACTACATGATTTCATCAATAAATACAGAGTTTTGTCCATAATAGGGATATCATGGATTGTAACAATAAATAATCATTTTTAAGAAGATCCTTTCTTCTCTGCAATAAAACTCATATTTATTCAAATATCTCAGAAGGTTGAAAGAAGGAAGTGGGGAATATTATGTACTATTCTTTTTGATGAGGAAATCTTCTATAGTTATGCTAGAGAGACTGACCGCTTGCATGAAAAAATCTTGCACTTCAAAAAGCAATCAATATTTTTGTACTAAATCTGCCTTAAGGTTTTAATTCCTTATATTTAATAGTGACTATTTCTGTGAGTAAACAGCATTTATAAGTAGAAAAGGTCTAAGGTTGAAACATGCTATGTGCTATTTTGAATTGTACAGAAATATAAATGAACTTATTTTTATTGTAACCACGAGTGGCCATGACCTCCAAATTCTTTTATAATTCATTTGAGTTTTTAAAAATTTATTAATACCCTGAAGCCATTATCTTGAGCTCTGAGGACAGTGTTATCACTGCACATTACTTAATGATGTTTGTCTGACACACCTGGTAACTGAATCCTTCTTCTATGATGAGATCCATTATATTGAATTTTGGATTAAAGTGAACTGTGCCATAAATTTGCCACCTAAATTTCATTGTAATCTTGTGAGATTTAAAATTTTAAATTTCAGGAATGTGCTTATGTTTTAAATTGCAGCACAAGCTTAGGATTAGAAAATATCCACGGAAATGAAGACCTATGGGGAAAATCAAACTGAAAGTATATTTAACTTAATTAGCAGCTTGGACACATTGTTCTATCTGATATAGCTTGAGATCCCACCTATAGACTAAAGGTTTTTTTCCCCTAATTAGCTGCTTTAGGAGATTGTGGGCATTTCAAACTTAGTTTTCTAATTTTGGGACAGTAGCGCTTTCTTTGATTCTAGGCTAAAGAGCTGGAAAGAATTAGTAGACCATGTATGCTCTTGATTGCTTACATAAGAATACTTAGTACAGAGAAGGCTTAGTTAGTGGTCCTAACTCAGTCACTAATCCTAGTAAGCTGTATAACCTTGAATAGACTGGGGCCTATGGAATAATAGGTTTTAAATGTATAATCTCAATGGACCTTTCTCAGATCAAAAAAGGAAGTTGGACTAAATAATTTTAAAGGTCTTTTCCTATGCTAATGTTTTATCATAATCATGAATTAGAAAAAATTATAATACTGATGACAGAT
Organism: Dasypus novemcinctus; assembly: GCF_030445035.2. NCBI lineage: Eukaryota > Metazoa > Chordata > Mammalia > Cingulata > Dasypodidae > Dasypus > Dasypus novemcinctus. The sequence goes on along the minus strand of NC_080684.1, from coordinate 79,939,390 downwards.
GCTCCTAAAATAGTCCTCTTCTCTCAGAGATTTCATTTCTGCTTTTTCTCTCTATTGTTTCACTCGTATCTCTATGTAAACGATTCCTAAACCAGTATCTGGAGACTTGTCTGATCTGATCTGTCAACTGGACACATATGACCTGCCATCCTAAATCAACCAGTTCAAAATGAAATTGTCCATTTCCCATCCTCCTGCTTCCCAAACTAACTAAATTGCTGGCTTTCCTCTAAGAAAGTGACTCTTTTTTCCAACTAGCCAGATTCAGAATCACCAAGTCATTCTTAATTTCTTCCCAGCCATCTGCTAATCCCATGATCATACAGTTAAAAAGTCCTGTCAATTTCTTGTTTTTAGATTTTTTTCTGCAATCCCACTATCTCTTTCCATTCTATCAGGCCTTGATTTAGTCTCTGTCCTCTTCATAGAATAGCCCTTAGTCCTCCTTCTTGGTTCTCTCTTTTCTAGTCTATTACTTATCACAGCTAGATAATGACAGTGGCAATCATGTAACTTCTCGGCACAAATAGTCTGACTCACCAAATTGATCTACTTTTTCACCCCCATCTCTCAGTGCTCCCCGTGAATACTCCTCTCCTGATAGACTCTACTCCCTCTCCTAGAGGTATTTTGTATATTCCTACCTGAGCACTTTCAAGACTATGACTGGCAAAGCTCACCCATACCTACCACCACATCCATCTAAACCTACCCAGTTGTTAGTGCTCAGCTTCGGTCAGTTCCTTCACGTAACCTTTCTAACCTCCTGAGCCCAGGGTGTTCCACGGCTAAATATTTTATCATACTCTGCCTTGAGTTGTTATACTTTTTAAAAATAAAAATGTATCAACAGATAAATGGATAAATATAATGTGGTACAATGGAATGTTATTCAATTGTAAAAAGGAATCGAGTTCTGATGTGTGCTATAACATGGTTGAACTTTGAAAACACTATCCTGAATAAAATAAGTCAGACACAAAATGACAAATATTGTCTGACTTTGCTTTTATGAAATATCCAGAATAAGCAAATTCATCAAGACAGAAAGTTAATTCAAGGTTTCCAGGGGCTGAGGAGAGGAGGGATGGGGTACAGACTTCATGCTTGGCATGAGGAAAAGCTTTTGGTAATGGGTGGTGGTGATAGTAGCAAGACATTGTGAATGAATTAATACCACTGAATTGTGCACTTAAAATGGTAAAAGTAATATGGGAATTCTGTATTTTGTGCATGATTTTTCTGTAAACCCTCAACTCTAATAAAAATGGTAAAATGGATATTTTGTGTTATGTATATTTTAACACAACAAAATATTTAAAACAAACAAATGTAATTATAAAAATTATATTGGTATTACTGAAAGTTCAGAAGCCAGAAAAAGTCACCTCTAAAATTTCAGTAGATTTCCTTCCATGCCCTGTTCATATGTATGTTTCCCACAATTATAATTAAAGCATATATAAACTTTTTCTTTCTGGTTCTTTTTCCACTCAAAATCTAAGAAAAAAACTATAATTGAGCATAATGAAATAATACAGAGGGTGACATGGGAACACAGAGGGGCAACTAACCTAGTTCAAAGAGGAGAGAATAAAAAGAAGGGTGTCATAACTGTTATGGCCTAAAATAAATTTCCAAGGACCTGCCAGAGTTAGCCAGAAAGAGAAGAGGAGGCAAAGAGAGGGGGTGAGCAGAAGCAAGAGGCAAAAATCAGTATGCTTTATCTCAGGTAGTACACTGTGGGTGGGGTAGACAGTTCACAGTAAGGGTCCTATATGGGAGTGTTACGTCACAGAAAGCTTGGGTGCAAGCCAAGCAGCCTGAATTCCATTTGCCAAAAATGGAAAGCCACAGAGCATGGGATTAACACATTGGTGAAGCTGCTACCTTTTTATGATAGATACAGCTAGTCTTCTATCCTATATGCAATTTCCCTTTCTTTCTAATAGAATCCTGATTTTGTTAAGGGTGGCTATGTGGTCAGGGAAAATACTCATCTCCCCAGGCTTCAGTGTGGTTTGGAAAGGCCATTTGGTGCACTTCTGACCAATTAGATGTAAGAAGGTGGGTGAGGCTGCCAGGAAAATGACTTTTTTCCTCATAAAAAGAGTCTTGGCTGAGGCAATTATTTTTCTTACTTTTTTTTTTTTGCCTATATCGTGGACACGAGTCCTGGAGGCAAAGCAGCCTTCTTGCTACCATGGAGAAGAAAACCAGACATATCCTTGATGATTTCCTTGAGTAGCTGCACTTGTACCGGTCTACCTCGTGACTTTTTCTTATGTGAGGAAAATTGATGTCAATTTAGTTAAGCTACTAGGTTAGGTTTCTATTCCTACAATTGAATGCAATTCTAGCTAATATAATCAGATATCCATTTCTTGGTGATCCATAATGAACTTAGGATATTAAAGATTCCAAAAAGTCTCATTTAACTTTATTTAACCTAATATTAAAATTATTTGACTACAGTGGAGTGGATGGAGCTCAGTGGTTGAGCACCTGCTTTGCATGTATGAAGTTCTAGGTACCTCCTTAAAAATTTTTGACTATAAATTTCTTTTTTCCTCAGAACACTTAGTATATCTCACTGAGCTTGGATGTTCTGCAGAAGTTTGGAAAATGCAACTTTTTTGTGTTGATCCAGTAGGTGATAGTTGTGATGTTTTACCAAGATAGTAAATACAGGAGGAATAACATATTATGAGAGAGATGATGAATTTAGTTTTGAACATGTCAAATTTGAGGTGTCTAAGTGCAGCTGTCCATAGACAGTTGGATATACAGTCATAAAGCTCAGGGGTGAGATCTGGGAGTGAGCAAGGTTAAACCCATGGGCTCTATGGGTTAAATGGCGACTGGCATGGAGAAAACAGCATACTTGTATTTTTACCAATGAGGAAAGTAGCAACCTACTTCTAAACTTATCCTTTTAACCACCATGCTATATCACCTTTCCAGAAAGTGAAAATGGAAAGAATAATCTGCTTAAAGTCAGACACAATAAAGTTCAAATCCCGACTCAGCTGTTGCTTAGCTGTGTTATCTTGGCTTAGTCAACGTCTCTGAGCTTGAGTTTCTTCATCATGGATTGACAGTATGGAATCTTAGGGGGTTGTTATGATGACTATCAAGCACTCGCCATTGTTCCTAGTAAATTGTTGCTGCTTAGTCAAAATTGTAGCTGCCCAGTCAGTGGAGAAGATGTTTTGTCTTTATACTCTCATCTCATCTGTGTTGTAGGAAACACAGGATAATAAGCAATATAACGAACATTGTTTAAGACCACACAAAATTTCATAGATGCAAAGCAGCATTTAAAATTATTCTAAGGCAATTATTTACCTTTTTCCTACTGAATATATAAAACTTAAAGATAGAATTTCAGGGCAGATTAAAGGAGACTGGATATACATGCAGACTTATGTTTTAGGATTTCATGTATTAAACAAAATTTAGAAAGTATTTCCTATGCACCTTGTACTCTTCAAAGCACTTCATAAATACTGTTAAAAGCTCATTTACTATTTATAATAATCTAATGATTTAAGTAATAGTGTTATTCCCATTGGTACTTTTAGTGTCCCATCCACGGCAGATGATGAAAACAAGGCACACAGAGAGAGCTAAGGTAGTTTTTCCATAGTCACACAGCTAGTAAGGGGCAGAGCCAGGATTCAAACCTGGACAGGCAGATCCCAAATCCATGTTTTTAACCACTGTACTATTATAAAAAGGTATAAAGGATCACCAGATACTGCTTACTGTTCTTTCATTCTCATGAGGTCCTTGGTAATTATTTTCTTTCATTTAAAAAATCATAATTTGTCTTGGAGGATCTTTTAATCTATTCCAAAATAGCAATATATAAAGTTTTAGCTAAGAGCCATTTGGAGGAGAAAGTGTTTAAAATTCGTGTCAGTATGGTACTGTCAAGAGTTGCTATCTCAATAATAAACAACAGAACTGTTCTTGTTTGAACTTTCTAGGCTCCATATAATTACCTTAAACATGAGAGAGCATGCGTGCTTTTTTTTCTTTCAGAAAAGTACTAGTTACCTTACTTGAGGAGCACGTGTATTTTCAAAGGCTCTCACTCCCTTCCTAGGAATGAGCAGCTGTAGCCAGGAAGCACATGAAATAGGAAACAGTGCCAATGGCAGGAGGCTTAGATTAAAGCTCAAGGAAATTCCCAAGATGATGTGTTTAAAGGGCATTTAAAGGGCATAGACTAAGTGGAAAACAAAATATAGGATTATTTCAAGGGAAACAATTCTCCATTTCATACCCAATAGTCTTCCAGTTCAAAAAGATATAAGATTGTATTCATGAAAACTTGATGGACAGCCAATGATTTTTTAATCTGGAAACCAAGGTCCTCTTTCCCCTGTGTATTTGTTGGATGATCTAAATTTGGCTTCTATCTTTCACGTCACTTTCTTTCAGTAAATGCAACTATTTCTATTCCCTCCCACACATTGATACTGTGAGAATAAATAAGATGATGTTTATAGCTCCACGGAGGAAGGATATTAGGTATACTAAAAATATTGCTATTTTCAAAGTCCTTCCTTTCCTCAGAAATGTGTAGTAATACCATATGTGCTTAGTGTTGTCGGGTAGTAAAGTTTTCCAAAATAGTGGGTTTCCCCCCCAGAAAACAGATACTTATCCCATTAAGTAGTAAAAGGTTCTTCTTTAGAATTTTTCAAATTTAGCACTTTCAATCTGTTGGTTTAAACAAATACTTCTTGAATGCTTACTAAATGCAGTATGTGATAGTGGAAACCTTTTCTTCTAGTTAAACAAAATGTATTTTACATTTTACTAGTGACTCTTTAAAACATCAATATGTGGAAATAAAAAGGATTCTAGCTGACTTGCAGCATGACATCAGCCAGCATCATAAAGCGACTAATGCATTTTTAGGCTACAGTAATTAAAATTCTAGGCCTAGCTAAAGGGCACAGCTATTTTGTTCCACACTGATCAGACAAAGCTGGAGTTGAGTTCTAGGTGCACATTATAAGAGCAACACTGGCAAACTGGAGTATATCTGAAAAGAGACAATTAAAATGTTGGAAGAGCTGGAACTCATGTCATATGTGATTAAATAAACACTTGTAGAGGACAATAGTTAGGAAGAGCAATGAAAAATGATTCAGAGGAGAAACTGGACTTGTTCAGTATAGTTGCAGATGACTAAAGTGTAAACATAAGTAGAATTTTAAGGAGATGTCATGGTTAAATCAAACAAACATGAAAATGAAAAATGGTGTTTTTGAGCCTTTTGATTGTTCAGATTTTCAGAACAGACACTGCATGACCATCAGACAGAAAGATTTTGTGGAGAGAATTCCTGATGGAATGAGAAGTTGAGTTCAAGGGGCCCTGAGGTCCTTTCTGGCTCTCCATATCCTGTGATGCCTTAGAAACTTTGTTTATAATACCAAAATTCTAATAGGGTGATGTCTTTACAACCTTTTGGAACTTTGCTCCTGGACCAAATAGCCCCAGATTGCTATGGGGGTATTTTTTTGTTCTTATGGCTACATTTTATGGCTGCCCCATCATACTTATTACCGGATTGCCTCAATTTATTCCTTGTCTTTAAAAGTACCCCACTCCTTTCTAATTTGTCACTTCTATTATGTTGTGGTCTAGGAAAACATCACAACAGAATTTATTAAAATTACATGAATAATCTAAGTGAGGCCGGGAAGGGCTCTCCCATGAGAAAGGTGTTTGGTGCGTGGACTTTTTGCCATCTATTTTAGTTATCAAATGCCCTTTTAGCATTCTTACAGGTTCTCAGCAGTGTTCTAGATTAAATTTGTCAGTTACATGGCTCCTGGAAACTTGCTACTGAAATTTCGTAAGTTGGTAAGCTTCCTACTAATTCATAAAAGAAAAATTTTAATTTATTATAAATTTTAAAAAACGTGAAATCATAAGCAATAATATACTTATCACTCACAAGATTTTCCTATATAAGTAGGCTTTTCCTGGCTTCTTTAAATAGGCTTCTTTAATATGAAAATATAATTTATGACTAAATTAGACTATATAACCAAGTGAAATTGATTAGAATGTTGATTCTTTTTCATTCGTGCATTAATAAATAAGGATGCATTTTCTTTTTTAAAAAATTTATTAGGGGAAGCAGCTGTAGCTCAATCAGTAGGGCTGCCATCTACCATATGAGAGGCCCTGAGTTCTCATCCCGGGGCCTCCTTGTAAAGGCAGGCTAGCCCACAAGCGCTGCGGAGAGCCAACTCAGCAAGGTGACTCAACAAAAAGGGAGACAAGTAAAAACACAGAAAAGTGCACAGCGAATGGACACAGAGCACAGATAACAAGCAAGCTGTAAGGGGAGGAGGGAAATAAATAAATAAATACAGACACACAGAAGAACACACAGCGAATGGACACAGCATACAGTAAGCAAAATGCAAGGGGGAGGAATAAAAAAAATATTAATACTTTGGCCATTAGGTTAAGATTGGGCTAAGAGCATTTGGCTGTTAGGGTTTCCTGTCATTCATATGGTAAAAAGAATAACTTGAAGAGTGTTCAGTGATTCCAAATTGGGGATAAATCTATAAGATCTGAAGAAAGTCCCAATATTGCCAATACTTGAACACTCAAATGATTTGTATTCTAAAGTGGATGATGTTACACTGAGAGCTGCCCTGTACACTTTTGCCACTTCCCACTGTTGGCCAGATGAATAATTTTAATGTATTCCAAATGGATTATGTTGTCCTCAGCCCAGTTCCTCATGGCAGATTAATACTTCTTCTTATCACCAGCTACATCATTATAAATTGTACGTACACGTGCCCCAAAGCTCTGAATTGTCATGATCTGTAACTAATTCATAACACACACAGCCGGATGATTTCGGTAAAATAGTTAATTTTCTGGAAAATATTCAGAGGCAAAAATGAATTGCTTTCTCTTTAACTTTTGCCAATTTTCTTGGATGTATGTACAGAATTAGATTTTCGTGGAACTAGCAAAAGTCCCAGACTCAAGCGTGATTTACTCGCCCTCCGTAAGCACCAGCGCTGAGCAGATTTATCCACAATGAGCTGCTTGTAGTTGCTACTAAATTGTTCCGCACAAGTTATTTCTTTATATATTGACAATATACTTTGTAGTATCACAGCACAACCTGCTCTGTAGCGTGAGAGGGCTTGGAAGGACCAAAGAGGTTTCTCTTTGTCAGGCATGCTCCTGCCTCTAAGACAGGGGTGTTCTTAAACTGCCCACTAGCTAATCCTGGGACCCTTTCCGTTTTGGCACCTTGAGTTTTAATCAGGGGACACCTTTTACACCAAAATGGAGACAGCCTGGGATAAAGCGGGCAGTGATCCTTTACCCGAGATGCTTCCCCGCCCCCCAAAGGCGCTGGAGGAGCAGCGGAGGCCACTCCGCAGACAGTGCGGGCTCGAGTGCCCGCGACCCCGGGTTGGGTTGGGGGGCTCAGTGCCGGGGCATGGGACTCCCGGAGAAGGGGTGGCAGGAGGTCCAGGGAGGGCTCGTTTTGCTGGTGGTGTGGGAAGGAAGTTCTAGCCTGATCGCAGTTAAAGCCCCTTGGCATGCCCTGACCTGATCGAGAGGGAGCCAACTGCTCTCAGGAATTTTCCGGGAGAAGGTGGGAGCCTGCTTCCTAGACGAGGCCTGTGGGTGCTGGAGGGCAGCAGGGGGGTCACGTGGGGGAGATGCAGGGCCAGAGCCCCGAGAGGCGCGAGGGAAGCTGGGGGTCGAGGTGACCCGGGGGCGCCGGGGCTGTTGCAGTCGGGACGAGCCGGCGGGGAGGCAGCGGGGGTGGCGGGTGCGGGCGCCCGGGACCCCTCCCCGCGCGGCGGAGCGGCCGCGGCGACCCGGCCTGGCGGGCTGCGCCTCCCGGGCTGTCAAGCGCGGGGGGCGGGCGGAGGAAGGGGTGGAGGTGCGAGGGGAGGAGGGCTGGCACCGGAGCGCCGCGCTGTCGGTGCAATAAAAATGCATCCCACGGAACTGCCCGTGGAGAAGGACGGGACCGCGACGCAGCCGCGAGAGGAGGTGGTAAAAGCGGAGGAGGACGCCCGGGAGGCGGCGGCGGCGGCCGGGAAGTGAAAGGTCTCGCAAAGTTCAGCTGCTGCTGCGGGCGCCGGGTCCCGGGCGAGCCGCGAGGACCCGCGGGGCCGCTCGGCGGGGCAGCGCGGCCAGGCTGGCGATGGTCCCGGGGCTCCCGCCGCCCCCGAGGTGCCCGGGCCCCGCCAGGCCGGTGCCCAAGGGTCACCCCGCCATCCGGCGCGACCCCAGTGCGGGGCTCCTCGCCGCCGCCGGCGCCCGCTGACCGAGCCTCGCGCCCCGAGAGGAGGAGGAAATAAAGAACCCCGTTTCCTCCCGGCGACTGTTGGCGCTTCATCCCACAGCCGAGCGCTCCGGGCTCCCTCCCGCAGTCGCCCGGCCTGGCTCCTCCGGGCTCCTCCCGGCCATGGGGAGCTGCGCGCGGCTGCTGCTGCTCTGGGGCTGCTCCGCGGTGGCCGCAGGTGGGTGGTGACGCTGCTGGGCCCCCACCCCCTTTCCCTCGCTCCTTTTCTTCCCCATCTCGGGACCGGGGGTGCAGGGGAGTCCAGGCTGGGAGCGCAGAGCTCGGCTCTCGAGTATGAAATGAGTGGCCATGTTCCGGCTCCTTTCCCCCGGGTCTCCGCAGTTTAAAATACGATTGCTTTTTTTTTTTTTTTTTTTTTGCAACTGGATGCACATGCCCTCGGATAACCCCGTAGCCTGGGTGCGCCCAGCTGGAGACCCGGCGACCCTGGTTTCTTTCTCGGTTTGGGCTTGTAAAAAAAAAAACTGCCTTTCCACTTTGTGAGGGAACAAAGGCCCCAGCTCGCCATCCCCCGGCACTTCATGGCCTGGGGAAGGATGGGGAGGGGTGGCCCAGCGACCCTGGGCGCGCGTGGGCCTGGCCGGTCTCTCGCTGAAAGCGATGGCGACCGTCCCCGACCTCGCGCTGGGCACTGGGGACCCAGGTAGGGACACCTGGGGGGAGGTGAGTGCCCTCTCTCTGGAGAAGTGGCTGCGACGCAGTGAGACCCGGGCTGGGACGATAGATGAAGCGCACCCTGCGTTTGGACGCAGCTGGCTGCCCCAAGGGAATTGGTACCCTGGCCGAGGCTCCGCAGGGGGTCGGAGGCGGGTCTGCTCCAGGTCTCGGTAACTGGACAACGGGCAGAGACGTCGTTAGATGCCCTCTGCCACCCATTCCCATCCCGGCTTTCTTGGGCTGCCCTTGCCCGCCGGTTCCTAGCTCGCCGTGTGCTTCTCTCCTTCCCTCTTGCGGGTCACCTCGTTTCCAGTTAGGCATGAGTGCAGCTCTGCGTGAGAGGGAGAGAAAAAGTGAGCATCCATCCCTGTCTCTCATAGGTACCTCGCTTGCTCCAGAAAGGAGGGTGTGGGTTGGAGGAATGAACTGGCAGAGAGAGTGTTGTCGCACTTCTCTCTTCTCTTTGGCTTCTTCCATATCATCCCCCCGCCCCAACGCTAGTACACAGTAAGATCCTGGCTCTAGAACCCGCATCCCAAAGCGAATCTGCCTCATGGAGCATCCTCGCTATATACTTGGATGCTTACTTCTTTAGACATCCTCATGTGTTTTGTTCACTGACTATTTATCTGGCTCAAATCTTTTCTGGACTTATTAGTTTAAAATTTAAATTTATTTAAAATTAATATGTGCAATTATTCAGAATTTCCTCCAGATGGAACAGATAAAGGTCTAAGGTACTACTTCAACCCTTCCTACTTATACCTAGGCATGCTTCCCCAATCATAATGTGAACTTAAAATAAACCTTTCTCTTTTCCAAACCATGTTATGCAAAAACATGCAAGCCATCAAGAGGTTGTAAATAAATATCACAAGGCAAGTGTTTCAAGTCCAAAATACTTGTATGGGCAGTATATGATTTTCTCTGAAATGCTTTACAGGTGAGTCATAGCCCACTGTGTATTTGTGTGATCCTGGCCACAACCAACTGTTGCCCTAGCTAATCATAATGGTAGCAAACAGAGTCCAGACACAATGCACACTTTAATTTGACATTTTAAAAATGTGCCTAAGGAAGCCCCTTATTCTGGTTGCCAGGCTGTGTGGAGCTAGTGGCAGTCAGTGTGAAAAGTGTTTTAATCTAAGCTGTCATTTGGCTCACTCCAGTAGCAGAGTGATAACAGCTCAGAGGTGCTCCCTCTTAAGAAGCAGAAATGTTCAATTAGCCAGAATTTGGGGTTTGACTTCCTTTTTTTCTTTTTCTCTGTTTTCACTTTTAAAATAGATGGTTTTGTTTAAGGTATTCATAATTAGAATGACAAGCCCAAATTAAGGGATTGTAATATGTAGTCAGAATTTTGAGAGGATAATGTTTATCATTTTAAGTAATTTTGAAACATTAAAGTCTGTTGGCCCTTGTTTGTGTGGAAAAGCAGGTTTCATTAAGGTGTTTTAGTTCACAGATTGTTTAAAGGCGCAGTTAGTGGCCCCCAGACTGTACACATTCTCTAGTTAAGCAAACAGCTAAATACTATGTAGGTAGGCACACTCAGGAGACAAAACATGTAAAATAAGTTTTTCTGCCATTTGGCAATTTAGAATTTTTTCCTTAGTTATAATACTTATTATTAGAAATGGATATTATGTGTTTGAGCTCCAGTAGTCTCAAGCTTTGCCTCCCTAAATGAGGTCCCACTGTATATTTACTAAAATCTCATATTGCTTTTCCTAGGACATTTATCCCTTTACTGGCTTAAATGTAGAAATAAAATAGGATTCTAATTCTCACTAAATGCTTTTTTATAAACATGTTAGATAATGCTAACTATTCAAGTTATATTTGAAAGACTGAATTATGGTTTGTTTGTTTGGAGTTTTTTTGGTGCTAAAATCATGACTTCAAAGTCAAATAATTTATGTTTCAAATATAGAGATGTTGATCAAGTGGATTACTAGAAAAGTTTTAAATCAATAATCTTTATCCCAATATTTCCATTTTCCCTCCTCTCCCCCTTTACCCAAAGTGATTTCACTTTCTCTTATGTGTATTTTACATCTAACCAAGATACACACACAAATACACATATTTACATACACACAATGCAGCACTGCTTAAATTTGGAAGCATTTCCCCTTTCTTGGAAGTCTCGAGCTCTTCGGGGAGAGCTTGACGGTTGTAGCAGGACTAGGTAGGCACAGGAGAGTTCCAGATGGGTTTGTTTTGAATAACATATGCTTTCCCCTCCTTAGGACTGACTGGAGTAGTTAGAGTGCATTCCCGCTGTGAGAAAGCCTGTAACCCTCGGATGGGAAATTTGGCTTTAGGGAGAAAACTCTGGGCAGACACCACCTGTGGTCAGAACGCCACTGAACTGTACTGCGTCTACAGTGAGAACACTGATCTGACTTGTCGGCAGCCCAAATGTGACAAGTGTAACGCTGCCCATCCTCACCTGGCTCACCTGCCATCTGCCATGGCAGACTCGTCCTTCCGATTTCCTCGCACATGGTGGCAGTCTGCTGAGGATGTTCACAGAGAAAAGATCCAGTTAGACCTGGAAGCTGAATTCTACTTCACTCACCTAATTATGGTGTTCAAGTCTCCCAGGCCCGCAGCCATGGTCCTGGACCGGTCCCAGGACTTTGGGAAAACATGGAAGCCTTATAAGTACTTTGCAACTAACTGCTCAGCGACATTTGGCCTGGAAGATGATGTTGTCAAGAAGGGAGCTATGTGCACGTCTAGATACTCCAATCCTTTCCCATGCACTGGAGGAGAGGTAAGGGCACACATTTAACTCTGTAAGTAAGGTGAAAAAATGTTACCAGCCCACATTTTTTTTAGAGCATGAAGGTATACTTGTAGCAACATGAATGAAATTAGAATTTTTCAGGGGCTTTATTTGTCATAAATTATTTCTCACTCTTCGACAAGGATGCGTAGTCATTTTCATGCAGGCAGCCCACTGGCTGGGCTTAAGTAAGAATTCTGAGATTCTAATTATTTTCATTTTAAGAAAGAAGAGTCACACAATACCATCACTCTGGCTTAAAGGTTTAAGAAGACTACTGATCTGTTCGGTTAGCAAAACAACTTACTGTGCTTTTGAAGGGAGCAAAAGTTAACGAGACAGCCTGTTCTTGGAGCCCATGCCAGTATCTTCCTGATACTCTTAATATAAATAGGAAGTAAATAAAAACAAAGCCAAGGGAGGAAAAAAATCTGTTTGTCAGAAGGATAGTTTTGTATGCTTGTGGAATTTTATTGTTGAGATTTAAAGAGTGCATAGCATCAAGTGAAGGTAGTTTCTTTTAAGAAACAAAGGTTCTTTTTGGACTCCCAGACACATCAGTTTCAGCTTAGAGATTTGGGTTTATCCTGGGCCCAAGACCATCTCCACCTCATTGTGCTCTACAGCCTCCTTGACTACTAGTCCAATTTCTGTATAGAATGTTTTCTTTCTCTTTTTCTTCTTTCATAACTCTCCTCCTCTGAGAGGGAAATAATTCTTTTTAATTTTTAGCTTCTTAAACTGGGAAGTATCCTCCCCAAAAGAATCTATATCTATATCTATATCTATATCTATATCTATATCTATATCTATATATCTATATCTATATACACACACACATACACACACAATATTCAGAGAAAACTAGATGGAAGCAGATTATCAAAAGAATATAATAACTTCAAAATGTAGCTCAAGAAATATTGATTCAGAAAAAGAGAAGAGAGAGGACAATTTTTCTAAATTCTGGTACATGTCATGATCATATAGAATAGGTAAGTGGTTCTCAGTCAGGGGCAATTTCACCCTCCAGGCAACATTTGGCAAAGTCCAGAGATATTGTTAGTAATGGGGAGGAGAACTATTGGCATCGGTGGATAGAAACCAAGCCTGCTGCCACAATGCACAAGATAGCCCTCATCACAATTAACTGGCCCCAAAGTTAATTGTCCTTAGGTTGAGAGAACCTTGACTCGGTGTTAGGCACACAACCAATGCAAGCATTTCAATGGTTACAGATTCTGAGATAAGCAGGTGCTCTTCTAACAATCACTTATACTACTCTTCACAGACTCCTAGATGATGGTATTTAATAAACACTTATTGAGCTCCTACTGTGTGTCAGGAGCTGTGCTCTAGGTCTCTTCCTTTAAGAGCTTCACAATCTGTGGCAGGCTGACATCTACATGACTCAGTCTAGCCCAATGTACTAAGTGTTACTAATTCTGCCCTGGGTTGGCGGTGGTGCTTAGCAGGAGCCTGATGAGAATGTTGGTTTGGGAACTTCTCCTTCCTCCCATGGCCAATGACATATATGGACTCTGGCCATATTATCTGGCTACTTTTCCTTTTGTATGCACCCAGAAAAGACCACCAAGGAATAGGGTTGCTGGTGCCAGAACCACATAAGATGTGGTGCAAGCAGCACACTGACTGTTTTTCCATTCTTCTTCCCTAAAGTTGTTTCATATCGTAAGCTCATCTGTACCCTGTCACAATGGACATTTTTTAAGATACTAGGACAAGGAAAGAGACAGATGAGTTAGACTCATTGTTTTCTTATGTGGAGAACCGTTTGTGTTGAAAACAAGTGAAAGGCTTGAATTCTCAAATTGCTTTGGAATTTGATCCACAAGGCTCTTATCGGCTAGATATACCTAGGTACATCTAGCTGATAGGGGTGCTACTGGGCAATGTGTATCTAATAAGTAGCAAAAATGCAGTTTTAGCAACCAGTGGCAGGCATGCTGTCCTACAAATATCACCTTGACTATTCTACCGAAGCTACATATAGCACACAATGGGCCAGCAATTACTTAGAGATGCCCAAAGTGACTCACCTAACCTACAGTGGAAGCAAAATCTTATGTCTTCTTTATAGCCAAACTATTTATTTCTACCAATGTTTATATCAGATTTCAAGCAGACAGAGACTATAATATATGATAGTTATTTCAATGCACAGACACCATCTTATCCAGTTTTAAAATATTTTTAATTGTAGTTATTAATTCTGCAGGCAAGTTTTATCAGCAAGAAAGATATCAAGTGCCTCCTGGTTCCCACTAGAGCATTATTTACAAACATACATTAAGTCACATAGTGTTTCTTTCCAACAGAGGACAGGTTTGGGAAGTAATCTTTCCCTTTTGAGTTACAGTAGAATAGAGGCTTCCTGTAACATAAGGCCCACAGGAAGCCTCCCCAGAAATGAATATTTCCTACCTCTCCTCTCTTGATCTGGAATATAAATAAGTGCTGAGCTACAAAATAATTTTGCAGTGTAGTCTTATATCATCAATGGCCATCTTGAAATTGCAGGTTCAGAAAAATAAGCCAGTTAAACTAGTTTCAAATAAGCAATCTCAAATTTCATTTATTGTTCATTTATAATATTATATATCTCCCTCCATTTTCAATAAGACTTCTTAGTACCTCCCTAGGCATTTTCTTGCTACTCAGGCTAAGATAAATGTATTTTAGACTTCATTTGTTTCCAGTGTTTATTAAAAAAATACTTTGTTGAGCTTTTAGGGTCCCAGAACACCTGCAATTTCATGTCTAAGGAATCAGATACCTCTCTCTTCAGGGTTGAAGGCACTAGTCATCTGAAAGAAGACTTTGAAAACCTAGATCCAAAATCTCATCCAGAAAAATACTTAAAAGATCAGATCATTGTTAACTTTATATTTCTTTTTTAAAACATGAAACATGTAGTTGATACACAGATACAGTGTAGGTAGGCTAGAATAGGTTCTAAAAGAGAGATGACACAAAGAAGATACTTCTAAATGGAGCAGAAAACTTCCAAGGAAATTATGAAGAGGGAGTCATCTTGTGGGACTGAGTGGCTTTGCTCCCCTAAAGTGTCCCTGTTCTCTTGCTGAAACATAGTACTGAGCTGCTATTGCTACTGTTTATAATATCTTACTTACATTTGAGTAGAAGTTTACTGTTTATAAACTGCTCCTCCACTTGAGTTTTCTTAGTTGCTTCTCTTGAAAGCTCTATGAAATAAGTAAGTAGTATTTGTCCTATTTAAAAGGTTAACAGATTGTTCTGGTTAAGACTCTGCAGTTGCACATAACAGAAATCTGCTCGAGCTAGTTCGAGGAGAAAGGAGATTTCATTGAAAGGCTATATGGAAATCCTTTAGAATCTAATTACATGGAATTTAGTTAGGCCTATAGGAACTGGAAAATCATTGAGTGCCCTTTCTCTCCATTTTCTTTTCTTTTACAGTCCCTCATCTCTGCTTCTCTCTGAATCTCTACTCTGTATTCCTCTTTGCAAATAGGCTTCTTTACAAGGCTCTTGGTCTCTGCTGTGTGGCTTTGGCTTTCTCTGGTACAGATGCAAGCGCCAACTTTACATAACTTTCCAGTTCAAGCTCCCATGATGTGTTGCTCAGTTGAAATTCTCAAGAGAAGGTATATGAGTGACTCAGCCTTTTCATGAATCCGGATGTCCTTGTCCAATTAGTGTAAATGGGGTGAGGTCATCATATGGCACAACTCTGCCTTTCTAAGGCTTTGAAACTGATGGGGTTTGGGTATCCGAAAATGTGTCTCCTTCATAGGAAAAGAGATTGAGGCCCAGAGGTAAAGTGTATGTCCAACAACAGATGGTTAGTTACATGACAGAACTAGGACCAAATCACAGGTCTGCTGACTCTAAGCCTAGCATTTGTCCCAAAAACCATGTTCTCTTTCCATGAGAACATCCTGGCAGAGATATACATTCAAATTTCCCTCCCTCACTTTCTTACAGCCATTTATTATTCATTTGGATATGAGATAAAAGTATAAAAGCATTTTCCAAATGGTTTTCTCTGGAACAGTAATATTCTCTGAGGCGTTAATGGTGTTCTGGGAATAAAAGTTTCCATAGTCAAATTAGGTTGGGAAACATTGAGTTTAATACTTTTAAATATTTATAAACACATTATATTCTCATTATGTACTCTGCAATTCCCCAGTTGGAGCTATAGGATACGACATTCCCATACTCACGTGTTTATGGAAACCTCTTTCTGTAGAAGTCCAGTTACTGTCTCCCAGGACTCTGGAGATCCCCAGAACACAATTTGGGAGATGCTGGAATGGAGACATTAAGTGCTTTCAGACCCTGGGTGGAAGCACAGACAGCCCTGGTGTTTAGCCTGGTTTGACATTAGACGCTCAGTCAGTTGGGGGCTTAGTTTCCTATTTAGTTGCAGCAGTAGATAATAATGACCTTGAAGCTAGAGACTATAGGCTTATTAGGTCTTTTCAGGTTGTGAGGAAGCAAGGCTCAGAGCACCTCGGGGGTAGAGATGGATAAGGAGGCTTACAGAAAACACAGGGAAGCCAGGGGCTGTAGCAAACCATTTTAGGTCTCACATAGCCAGACTTCAAGGAACTGGAATTTTGTTTATCACTGTTTAGGAAACTGCATCTGTTCCTAAAAGCAACTCTAAAGTGATGTCATTATCGTCTTCTTAGAAGTGCATATCACTTGCTCCCTGCTCTATTGACTTACTATAAAAGAACTCTATTCAAAATTGGAGAACAACCAACTAAACCAAACAGTTTTTTGCTTGAATCATAGTAGACAATATGTTTTTAATCAAATGAATGATATGACAAACAGGGATATCAAAAAATGACACATAGGTAGGAATTTTTCCTTGGGGAGGGGAATAAGATTCAGAGTTGGATCATGGAGAAGCTGAATTGGTAGAAATATGAGATACATTTTGGTGTGGGGAATGGCAATTAATGAAGGATCTTAAATTATGTTCATCTGTTTATTCATAAAGTAATTTTTAAGCACCTTCTATGTATGGGCACCTGTTCCAAGTGCCAGGGATATAGAAATAAATCAAAGAGATAAAAATCTCAGTCTTTGAGAAGTTTAAATTCTAGTGGGGAGGAGGTAGACAAGAAACAATTAAGTAAAATATACAGTATGTTGGAGGGTGATATGTACTAAGGAGAAAATAACACAGGGAAAGATATGAAAAATTGCTATTTTTAAAACAGATGGAAGGATTGTTTGATGGAATGGACATTGACAAAGATTCTGAGTTCCTGGAAAGTTTTCACGTGTAAACAAAATCTGTAATTTAGGGTCCCATTTCTTTTGGCCTGGAAGATATGGGAAATCGAGAATGTGTATTTATTATTAATATGAGAAACTTAGGTAAAAATCCCTTTTGCTAGTGTTTCTTGGTATGTGAGTATGAAAAGGAACCTAAATGCCATCTATGTAAAAGAACCTTATTAATTAATGAGTAATCTGAAGCCTAAAGAGAGTTTAAGTGATGTGCTTACAATTACCCAGCTAAAACCTGTATTTCCTGACTTCAAGCCCAGTGCTATTTGCACTATACTGTCTAGGTTGAAACTCCTTTGTGCCAAGCCGGATAGTGTGAAAGATACAAAACTACATATGTCCTTTCCTTTGATGTCCTTATAATCTATTGGGTAAGAGATGAACGTGACAATTTATGGACTGATTTATTAAATAATATGAAATGGTATATGATTAATTCCTAAAATATGTTGTGTAGATGATATGCCTTTCAAGATCCAAGTATTGATACGTCTCTTTAGGCCACAGAAAGGGTTATGTTTCAATACCTTGTGATAAAGTAAGTATAGTACAATTGTGCAGAAAATGATACCTGATTTAACCAGGTTTTTACAGGTATTTACATTTATAACATGCTAAGCAATCTTTAGGATTTTTTAAACTTGCAGATGAAACAAATTAATACATGAGTAGGAATGCTTTCTAAGCTCTACTCTTTGGTTAACTACTTGTTTTCATCAATTAGTGAAATGGACTCATGTTTATTTCAGTAGCAGCAACAGCAGTGCTAGAGTCATGGGGGCAGCTAATATCCACAGAAGTCTTTCCACGTGCCAGGCACTCTGCTGAGTGCACTGCATCCCTTATTTTCACAAGAAGTTTGTTAACTAGGTTAACCCCATTTTACAGACAAAGAAACAGACTGAGCAAGTCAAAGTAATTTGGTGAAAGAGGTAATGAGCTAGCCTGTGCTGGGATTATTGGCTTGCCTTGACATAATTTATATGATTAGATTTTATTAAAATTCTGAAATTACAAGACAAACAAACAAAAAAACCAATCCTGAGTTGCTCTGGCAAATATTAGGTATTTCATGAACTTTATATAATAATGTTAATATTTTTTTACTTTACAAAGAAAAATTTCTATAACAACTGAAAATTATTTGCATTTAATGTTACCCAAGATCATTTAAGAAAAACTAAATGGAAATGAATATCACACTTCTTCAGTACTATTTAGTATAATTTTTATTTGCATGTTGTTTTTTGGTGGGGGGAGTACTTTTTATCCAGCTAGTAACTACTTTAAGTAGTTTTTCTAACTGAGTTAGTCATCTAGTGCATTAATGTTTCCCCTTAAGCACATTCTCAGTTATAATTTTGGTGAATTTACTTGAAAACCACATGATGTACATATTTGTTTAGAGTGGTTCAGTGATACACATACTGGGGCTACTCCCATCCTTTTGGGTGAGGTTAGAGAGTTATAACAGCATGTTTTTAAAAAATCCCCTTTTAGTTTAAAAGAACCCAAAAGGTGGTTACCAATTACAATTATTTGAAGAAGCTACATAAAAATAAGACTAAACCCAGAGATTATTAAGTCAATCAACTTTGATTTATTGGTTTCAAAGGCCAGATTTTTTCCTGCAAAAATAATAGCCTTTCCAGCTATTAAAAATATTTAGTATTTGTTTGTATTTGTTCTGTTTTATGGTTTAACACTGCCAGTATTTGGGTAAAATATTCTGGAAACTTTGAGAAATCAGAATGTAAAATGTTGAGTTAGTAATGAATGATACACATTCGAAAACTAAGGCCCGACAATGAAGAATGGTTGTGGGGTAGGTACTTGGAGCTCAGGTATATATCTGTGCATCCAAGACAGCTTTTTACCAAGGAATGGAGAACCCTAGAAACACAGAATGTAGGGATATTAGGGGTTAGGTGTTCTGGAAGAGAATGAAGATGAATCATGCCAGAAAACATGGAATTTCTTGCTTCTGATCAGTAATAGAAGTGTATGGGAACTCATTGGCTGCAATCTCTCTTTCCTCTGAACCTCTATGCACTCTGCCACTCATGTGTAACTATTATATTATGCCTCTATCTCTTCAGTGGCTGGAGGGATATTGTCCTTTGTATCTTCATATTTGCTATGTCGCTCCAGGTCCCCCAACTCTTACACAGCTCTCAGCCCCCCACCTCCTATAAGGACCTAGCACAGATCTTTACAAAGTACACCTGTTGAGTTGAATTCTATGAAAATAATTGTAAAATATAAACTGTATTTATTTATTGTGTCAGATGTTATGCATCTACAAAGTCCTGATCCTTTCAAAGTGGTCACTATTCATTCTTTCTTTCCACAAATATTTATAAAGTGTCTCCTATGTGCTAGCTACTATTTTAGGAGTTGGGGATACAGAGCAAAATGTCAACTATTCTTGCCCTTGAGCTTACATTCTAAATGTAAGATGCTTAATAAGATACATAAAGTAAAAAAATGTAGGGTATTAACTAGTGATAAGTGTAAAGAATAAAATACAGCCAGAAATTGGGGGGGGGGGGGTTTAAATGATTAAACAGCGCAGCCAGGGAATGCCTCACTGATACTTTTGAATAAGGACCTGAAGAAAAGTGGGGTGTGAGCCCTGGGCATCTCGAGGGAAAGAGAAGGCCCTAAGGAACAGTGAGGACATGATGGGGAAGTTGAGTGGTCAGGGGTAAAAGAGTAGGTGGGGTCAGAGAGATGAAGGAGGGAGGGGGGATTATGTGAGGCTTTATAAGTAGGGTGCACAGGATGGCCCAGATTTATTCCTAGATCAATTAAAGCCTGATAATTATTTTTTAGCATTCTCTTTCATACTCCTAGGGGTCCCAATTTGGACCATAAATTATTATGATCCTCCTTATATGTCATCGGTTTTTCCTGAGTGATGTTGGAAACCATTGGAGGTTTTAAGCAGAGGAATGATATGATCAATGTATTTATTGTTTTAAAAGATTTTTAAATTATATATATGTATTTAAAGTAAATAAATCACACAAAATAAAAGATTTATTTTATTTATTTCTCCCCACCCCCTCATTGTTTGCATTCACTGTGTCTGTTTGTTGTGTGCTGGTCTTCTCTTTTTAGGAGGCACTGGGAACCGAACCCCAGACCTCCCATGTGGGAGAGAGGCATCTAATTGCCTGAGCCACCTCTGTTCCCTGCTTTATTGCTGCATCTCTTTTTGTGTTTTCTCACTGTGTCATCTCACTGTGTCATCTTGTGTCAGCTTGCCATGCCAGCTCGCTGTCTTGCTCATCTTCTCTAGGAGCCATGGGGAAACGAACCCAGACCTCCGGTGTGGTAGGCAGGAGCTCAGTCGCCTGAGCCACATCTGCTTCCCCGATTTATTTTTAATAGAATCACTCTGACTTGTGTGTTAAGATCAAAGAGGGAAGGAGGACAAGGGAGGAAACAGGGAGAACAGTTAGAATGCTATTGCAATAATTCAGGCTATATCAGATGTTGCATGGATGGGGATTAGCTGTGGAAATGGAGAAAAGTGGTTGAATTCTAGATGTATTTTATAGATAGAAACAACAGAATTTGCTAGTGGGTTGATATAGGGTGTGAGAGAAAGTAAGGATGACTCCAAGATTTTTAGCCTGAGCTCCTAAAAGAATGGAATTATCCATTTACTGAGGAGGAGCAGATTTGGAGAAGAATATCGTTCATTTTGGGGAAGTTAAGTGTGAGTTTCCTGTTAGATACTGAATAGACAGTTGGATCTGTGAGTTTAGAGGTCAGAGGGGAGGTCTGCACTAAATATATAAATGTGGGGCAAGTCAGTGTAGAGGTGATAATTAAAGTCATGAAACTGGATGAGCTCATCAAGCGAGTGGGTGTGGATAGAAAAAGGAAGTTCTGAAAACTGAGCTCAGGGGAGGACCAAACTTATTCCATTGATTCTGCCACTACTGAACACATTTTTATAACTTCCAATGCATAGCTGAAATCCAGTCTCACTACAGTATTGTTCCAACTGTTGTTCAATTAAGCAGCAACATGAGTTGAATAACATTGACTTACCAAAGGCAGGATGGTGGTTGGAAATTCTAGCAAAAAGGGAAGTGAGGGGTAAAGAGGGAATTGAGAGGGAAGGCATGGGAGCTGCAACTTTAGATTTTCAAGAGAGGAATCAAAACAAATGGGGAGCAGGGAAACATTAATCAGAAAAGGAGTGATTATGAAAAAGGGAGAGGGGACAGTGATGGAGAAAGGAATTTTTGAAAAGAGAAATTATAATTTTAGGGGCTTTCAGATTTTGAGGGCCTCATAATCCACTTTGTCTTGATTCATCAAACTTTTCATCCTTTTTTGACTTTCAAAATTCTACTTAAGCAGCAATTTTTTGAAACCTTCCTGAGTCATCACAGTTATGGAAATGAAAATATAGCATTGTACGTCTTTTCTTCTTAGTGTGTTATAGAATTTGGATTTGTAAACTGTGATGGAGAGCACCTATTGTAAGGCAGGGAAGCTATCCAATTAATCCCAAGTAAACTAAAAAAAAGCCGTATGATTAAAGACAAGTAAAAGCGTTTTTATTTTCATATGACTAGTGTGTAGAATTTTTTTTTTAAATCTTATGAATATCTAATAAACTTCATTCTGTTAAAGAGAAGAGAAAGCCAACATTTGGAAATCACAAATGTGCCAGTTTCTGTGCTGGGCACTGTGCATACATCTAATTTAATCACTAAGCAACAAACTCTTTTCTTAGGTGGTTTGTCTTGCTAATGAATAAACAAACAAAAAACAGCCCCCTCTTTCTATCTCATATTTTTCTTCTTTTCCTAATCTTCCTGCAACTAACTGGTAGAAGTCTTTCCAGGCTTTGGCTATGTTTGCTGGTGTTACTTTATACTTCATGATTACAGTTCCGAAAACAAAAAATAACTATGAAAAATATTCAAATGCTTTCTACATGATACCACATTCATTTGTGCTAACATTGTATCTTTTGGCTGCTACTGAAAAAGACTTCTCTGTTTTAAAACTGAATTGAAGAGAGAAAATGTGATCATCCTCTTGTACTGTTTAGTCTACATTAAGAATTTTTGTTTCTTTTTATTTCAGCCAGTCTGATCTTTCTGAAGTTTTTGAAGTTTCCCATCAATTCCTTTTGTAATTGATGCCTACATTTCTTTCATAGCCTATGTCCTAGTAAATAGCCCTCTGACCCCATACCCACCTCCAAATAAAAAGTCAAAGGAAACAGAGGACATAACAAATAAGCAGTGTATTAGAACAGGTACCTCAGTCTTCAGGAACCCTCATGCTTTTTGTTTCCTATCCCAAAACACCTGAAAGGGTAAGACAATACCTCTCTCTAACCATAGCCCCTCTCTGGATTCACGAAGTTAGAGAAGAATGTAAGCCCCCCGGAGTGTCCTTTCTCGGGGAGGGGTGTAGCAAGGATGTGTAGCGGGGGGTGTGAAATGTGTTTGTCAGTTCCTGCTCCCTAATTCCCCTACTTCCCATGCTCTATCAATTCCTATTTGTTATTTTGACCATTTTTCTTCCTAATTTTCATTTCTTCCCTCAGACTATCTAGTTATGTCACGTTAGACCACTTTTTAATCTCTTTTCCACAGTTCATTACACCTATTTGTTTGCCAGGTGCCCTCATGATTTCTTCTTTAAAATCTTCCATCGATTCCTTCAACTCTGTTGCCCCCTTGTCTTCTCAGAACATCCTAACCCTAGATTGATCCTAATATTCACCTTCTTGCCTTTTTGACTAGATAATTGAAATCTTTTGGGGAAAAAAACAACACTACTGTATTGAGAGACGTCTCTACAAATATATCTTTTTCAATCTTCATTTGGCCCTCCAACTTCCCTGGGTATCCTTCTTTCTTCAGCTCTCTTTCAACGCCTCAGTCTTCAGAGATTCTGTTCTCTCCCTAAAACCCCTCCTCACCACTCCCTGCTCATCCTCAGCTACAGAGCTTACCTTCTACCCTACTGAGAAAACCAGAGTCTGTACGAGTGGCCATCACTGTTGAACCCAGAAATGCCCGTCCAGCCCAAAGGCTGCGAGTCATGCTCAGTTCCTTTCTCTTCTTCAGCCAGCTTCAGTCGTTCACCAAGTCCTCTACCCTTCTGCCACTTGAGTACCTCCTGATTATGTGCTTCTCTTCATCCCTGCAGTTACCACCCTAGTGCCAACAACCATCAACTTTCATCTGAATGCCACAGTGCACTGAATGTTCTCTCTACACTCTCTCGCTTGCTCTCCCCCAATCTGTTCCCCATACTGTACTCTGAGAAATCTTTTTAAAATATAAAATGTCACAAACTCTTCTGTGACTCCTCATCTCCTCATAATATACTACTCTACATTCTTTCTCGAGGCATATAAGGCCCTTTTACAGTGTCCCCTGGCTGCCTGCTCTGCCTTTTGAACTACCTGTATTACTCCAGGGTTCCATGCTCTTTCTCACCCTCTGACCTTTGCACGATGATTCTTTTGCCTGAGATCCCCTTCTCTTCCCTCTTCTCCTCCACTCATACCTTTCATTCACTCAGTGAAGGAGTAACTCAAGTATTTTTTTTTAATGGATAGCTATATGGATGCCTAGATAATAACTCCTACTCATCCTTAAGGACTTTGTTCAAACCTTACTTCTTCCCAAAGTTCTATTAGGTGCACTATACATGTGCACCATATATGTGTGCCCACAGTACCCTGTATTCACCTAGCATGTGATAAATCACATATTTTTGTGAGCTCCTTAAATTCGTCCAGACCACACTTTGAGAAATACTGCCTTAACATCTAACATGCTACCTGATATATTAGATATTTACCAATTGAATGAACTATGAGGAATTATTGTTGACATTATTGATAATGACTTCTTATTGCTTTTTTGTGGTTTAAAGCATTCATTCATTCATGTCATTCATGTCAGCACACTAAAAACAGTCTGGGAGATGACGTGCTAAGTATCCCAGGAGTTAATGATTTAGGTAAATCCAAAGACAGACAGGTGATTAGTTCAGTTTCTTAATAAGAAAAGTGTCATGGGCTCCATCCCTTTGCAAACCCAACACCACAGGCTCTATTCCTAATCAACGAAGGCCTGGCAGTGAGGTTTCCAGTTTAAATGGAAAGGTACAGATCTCTCTCCGCCTCTTGGAAAACAATGCAAAGTACACATAAAGGTTAACTTGTTTCATTTATTTTAATTTTACATCAATATCATGTAAATAATAGGGTGGCTCAAGCTTTTATTTCTGCAGTGTTCCCAGCTGAGTTCCTTTTTTACAATTCAGTATTGGATGCAAGGATGGTTGTTCCATGATTCTGGAAAATAAACAATCATCTCTGATGACACTGCCTCTGGACAAGATTTTGCAGCTATTCATTTCACTTGAATAAATTGTCAAACTTGTTATTCTCTCTAAGAATTTCTACTTGAAATAAGTAAAATCCACCTCACCTACATTCTAGAGTTGGGAAGAGAAACTAGCATTGGAGAAAGAGGTTTAAATATTATTTTCCTTGCTAAAATACATACCACCCAAACTTTCTATTTCTAAGCTGCCTCTCTTCTCTATTACCTATAGTCATTGTAGAATATTCCTGCCTTCAAGGATTTCAGTCTGGTAGGAACTACTATTTTTAAATTGCTGTCTCTTCAAGGATGAATAATAATTGAAAGGTGGAGAAAAGAAGTCCATGGAAAAATGCACATGTATGATGAAAGACAATGATCTAACGGTTGGAAGGTATGGTGTGGAGGGGATGGAAGGGACACAGAGATAGGGGGCTGACTTGGGGCTCAGGTGAGATTTTACGGAGTGTCAGGTGCCAGGTATTTTGGACTTTATCCTGTGGGTAGTTGGAGATCCAGCAACAGTTCTGGGTGGAGATAACATAATCAGAACTGTTTAAGAAAGAAAACTCAGAGTAGTGTGAAAGATTCGTGAGTAAACTTTATGAGATTAAACTTAGTAGTGATAAATACCAATTTCTTCTTGCAAAAATCAGCTGTACTACCACTAGAGATGTATGACTTATCAGCCATTCATGTGAAAAAGTCCTGAGGGCTTAGTTGACTGTAATCTCAATGTGAGTCAACAATATATCATGATTGCCAGAAAAGCTAATGCAATCTTAGGCTGCATTAATAGGAGAACAGTGTTCCAAACAAAGGAAAGAATAGGCCTTCTGTCCTCTTCTCTAGTCAAAGGATTGCTAGGATATTATGTCAGGTCAAGATATTCCTATTAAAAGAAAGATGAGCAGAACTGCTGAGATCAATTAGAAACATTGTTATGTAATGAACAATTAACTTGGGATATTTATTAGCCTATGAGAGAGGATTTATGGCTGTTCAGGAATTTCTAGCATTCTTGAGATGTTTGAAGAGGGATTAAATGGACTCTGATGCTTTCAGAAGGCAAGAATATGACCAAAGAAAGACTTTAAACAACTAGATATGTTCAAAAACAAAGTGGGCTCCTTTGAGTTTCTCATCCAGTGAAATGTTTCAGCTGAGGCTGAAAGATCCACGAAGAGAGATGTTATATAGAGAGGATTTGTGTGCAGATTTAGAGGTTGGTCTCAGATACTCTAATGCCCCATCCAAATCTCAGTATATGGATTACGCCATAGAGTGTGGAACACAGATATCCCCTGAGAGCCAAATAAATGACTTAAGAAAATCTTTTACATCAAAATGACTCCAAAATCGGTGTTTTACCCTACTTATCTCGATCACATTAGTCTTCTGGCTAGCTAGGCAGGAACACTCAATTTTGGTGCTACTGTATTGGGGATATCTTATTTCTTGCTCTTGCAACGTGAGAGGTCTTTTTTCTTAACCGTTGAATGTAAAGAAGTCACTTCATAACTGCCAGTTGTGGGGGTGGGGTGGGGAGGGAAGAAATGAGTTCCTACTGTCTGAGTCTATTTTGGTTTTGTGGAAAAATGAACTAGGGCAAGAATATTAATCGGTTTGACATCTACATTTTATGATATATGAGATGCAATGTGGCGTAATGAGTATAGGAGTGGTAGTCCCACATCTAATCTGTCACCAGGATCTGGTGGTAACCTCTGAGGTGGTTCTCTAGCTCCACTGCTGCCACTCTAGTTCTGTCTACCCTCCCGCACATCCAATCTCTAAATAGCCTAAATGACTCTTTATTTGGGGGTACCTTAGATTTTTCATTTGTAAATTGTATCAGTGTGAGCAAGAATAAAAGAAGGCATGTATAAGTGGATTTTATAAATGACTAAGTACTATATAAATGTTAACTATTAATAATAATTACATTATTATTGTAATCATTACATTTTTAGTAAAATGGGCTTTGGGGGTCAGTTCATCCAGTCATTCAGTAAATATCTGGATGCCCACTATGTGTTCAGCAGTATCCCAGACTCTGAGGATACAGTAATAGAGAAGATAGACAGGAGAGCAGATGTGGCTCAAGCAGTTGGGTGCCTGCCTCCCACATGAGAATCCTGAATTCAGTTCCTGGTACCTCCTAAAAAAGACAAGCAGATGCAACAAACTGATGCATTGAGCTGATGCAATGAGCAGACACTGTGGGCAGACAAAACCATGAGCAGAAACAACAAGCAGGGAGCAGATGTGGCTCAAGCAGTTGGGCACCTGTCTCCCACATGGGAGGTCCTAGTTTCAGTTCCTGGTACCTCCTAAAGAAGACAAGTGAACACAATAAACAGACACAACATGCAGACACAGCAAGGAGACACAGCGAGCAGACCCAGTGAGCAGACAGCTGAGGGAGCCATCTTTGGGAGGGATTATAAGAAAAAAGATAGGCATAAAATGCTGTCTAAAACCCAAGCAACTGACTTACAAATAAGTTTTTAGAACACAAAGCATTTGTAAATTAGGACTTCCTGTATTAACTTTTTAGGTTAACAGTCAATGTATCTAAGGGCATCAGGGGTCTACATTTTGCTTAATGATTTCATACAGATATTTAGTTAAAGAACATCATCAGTCTTGGTCATTTAATAGTAAATAAAGTGAATATAGAGAATTATGTACTTTTTATTGAAGCAGTAGTCCAGCCATTTTCCTATACAGGCAATAGACTGGGAAGAGTTAGATTTAGAGAAAAATCAACAAATCAGAGGTATGAAGGACAATTTATAACTATTAATTCCAGATTTAGTCTCGCATATCTATTGTGACTTTACAAATTCTTTTTGAACTATATTATGAATATATTATGAATATATATATATATTATGAATATATTATGAACTATATATCAAGTACAAGATAAGGAACTAAGTTTTTAATGGTATTTTTAAAATGGCAATGTTATTGCAAGATACAAATATAAGTTTAAATTGAAATTTCATATCAAAACTGAAAAAATATATCCACCTACATCTTGTTGGTATTTCAGACTCATGAAGGAGTTTCTGAGTGACTCTAGTAAGAGATTATTACTCTGCAGTGAATTTAGAGTGAGCGAGCAGAGTTGGGTCCTGACCCTCATCCAGATTCCCTGTGTGGCTTTGCCTTTAATCTTTTCTTAAGGATAGAGACTTTTCATGATCTTGACTAACAGGCTCGTTGTTGAGATTAATGGACTTTTTTTTTCTTTTTTTTTTCACTTTTTTATTATCTTTTTTTTAAAGATACATAGATCACACAAAATTTTAAAAATATAAGAGGTTCCCATATACCCCAACCCCCACACCCCCACTCCTCCCACATCAACAAACCCCCTCATCAGTGTGGCACATTCACTGCATTCGATGAGTACATCTTGGAGCACTGCTACACAGCATGGATTATAATTTACATTGTAGTTTACATTCTCTCCCAGTCCATTCAGTGGGTTATGGCAGGATGTATAATGTCCTGCATCTGACCCTGCAATATCATTCAGGACAACTCCAATTCCTGAAAATGCCCCCATATCACACCTCTTCTTCCCTCTCCCTGCCCTCAGCAACTCCCGTGGCCACTGTCTCTACATCAATGCTATGATTTCCTCCATTGCTAGAGTCACAATAATTCTATGGTAGAATACCAGTAAGTCCACTCCACCTCTTAATTGAGAGGAGGCTTAGATCCCACATGGCTGATGGATGGAATTCTCCTGCTTGAGGTTATAGACTCGGTTCCCTGGTGTGGTGGTTGACCATCCTCACCTCCCTGTTAGCTGGCCTAGGTAAGTCCAACGAACCAAAGAGTAAGTGTTGCAACTCTCCTGAGGCTCAGGGCCTAGCTGGTACATGGAAAATCCAGAGATTCAAGTCTTCTGAGCATACACCAACCCCAGCACCAACCACAGGTTCAGTAAAAGTGACAGAAGAGGCATGTGTAGAGAAGTCACATCTGAGTCCAACTCCATCACACTCAGGAGCACAAATTCCAAAGTAGGGCCCACTGACAAGGCACTGAACTCCAGAGCCATCTGCCAAGACCATAGAACCTGGGTGTCTCCATAGCCCTCAGGAGCACCACTACCTGGGTTTTTTTAAGATCAGATCATATGCTTTTAAACCTCTCTTGAGGTCCTTTTCAGAGTAGTCAGGAGTTATAATATGCTTAAAAGATTATCACTTTGAAATACTTTCAAACTCACACATACACACACATGCACGCACACCTATTTTCGAGGGATTTTATAAAACATGAACCAGATGCACGTGGCAATTCACAGCTCAGAGACCAGTAATGAATTATTTCTGCTCTTCTTTAGCTCTTCTTCTTAAAAACCCCACTTGAGGGAAAGTGGATTTGGCTCAATTGATAGAGCGTCCACCTACCACCTGGGAGGTCCAGAGTTCAAACCCAGGGCCTCCTGACCCATTGGTGAGCTGGTCCACATGCAGTGCTGATGTGTGCAAGGAGTGCCCTGCCCCGCAGGGGTGTCCTCCACATAGGGGAGCCTCATGCGCAAGGAGTGTGCCCTATAAGGAGAGCCACCTGTGCAAAAAAAAAAAGCGCAACCTGCCCAAGAGTGGCGCCCCCCACACGGAGAGCTGATGCAGCAAGATGACTCAACAAAAAGAGACACAGATTCCCAGTGCCGCTGACAAAAATGCAAGCGGACACAGAACACACAGCGAATGGACACAGAGAGCAGACAACTGGGGGTGGGGGGAAATGGGAGAGAGAAAAAACAACCCACTTGAGAAGGCATTTAGCCACTTGTAGATGGTCTAGCAGGTGCCGTGAGAGCAGCCTGGAGGTCTCATGACCTATGGAGCTGGCCCCTGGGACTGTCATCTGCTAGGGCAATTTTAACCTCTGGTCAGCTTCCAGCTGGTCACCTTCATCACTGCGACTGCTTAGGGAAGAAGGGGAAGTGATCCTGCTGCAGCCAATCCCACACCCCCACCCCATCGTGAGCTCTGCCAGCCTTCCTGTCAATTCAGCTGACATGTAACCAGAATTATTACTTTCTCATGAAGCAGATAATAGAATGATATGTATTATGGAAATATGCAGATAATGACATAACATTCTCATCCAGATGCCAAAGTGACATTTCTCCCTTTTCCCACCTATCCCTTCTTCACCTCCAGAAATGACATGGAACTGCAGTCTTGCCTCCCTTATTTTGTCATGATTAGAGGTGAGTTCAAGAAGCTACGTAAACAATCTGTCTTATATAGAACACATTTTTTCCCTTTCATATCTCTGTCTATTCAGTCAACTCCATTGCTTCCCCAAATAGCTATAGTGAAAATAGTATAGGTCTTAAAAATCTGAATATGGTTTAGGTTATTGAAAACCTTTTGGAATAGATAAAAAATGAAATTGGAAAAACAAACATTCAGAAACAGATGCTATAATTTGTTTGACAGTTTAGAGGGGAAAATGTCTATAAAATATCATCAGGAGCTTACATGCATAAATAAAGAGAAGTGGCTTAGTCAAGTGGTAGATAGTTTGGAATCTCTATGACATGAGATACTATAGATATTTTAACTGGAGAATTAAAGTTAAGTTGATGGCAGCCCTTAAATATTTGAAGGACTTCTATATTAAAAATGAAATAGACTTATTTTTTCTAATTCTAAGACCAGTATGTAGAAGTTAGAGGGGACAAATCCTGGCTTAATACAGAAGAAATTTTTTTGTAATTACAAGCATCCAAGAACGAAACATGCTGCCTCGTGAGGGTATAGGATCAAGTAGGGGATGGATATATATCAACTATTATGGAGGAATTTCCTGCATTAGGAAAGCTGGGTTAAATGGTTTTAGGTTCTCTCCTGATTTTTAAAAAATATTTTGAGTTGTTTTCTAACATCACTTTTGACATTTCAATTTTCAAGAATTGGAAGACAAATCTTAAAAGTTATTGGTTTTCTTACTCATTTTTGTACCCAGATTACCTAACGCAGTACCTGACTTTTAAAAAATTTGCTCAGTAAATAATGGTTGAATTAATAAATAAAAGATTCTTTATTAGAAGGTTTAATGATACATAAACCTGGGGTTTATCTTATTTAGTCATAACTTTGCCATCATTTAGAAACAAAAACAGCACTGATTTTAGGAAACAGAATCACAATTTATATTAGCCAAGATTGCAATCTGTCTAGGTTAGAAATGTCTTTAATTTTTAAATTAATAAGAAAGAAAGATTTTTAGAAGCTGAAATGCTGTTTCATTTGTTATCTTGTTTCTCCTGTGAGCCCCAGATTTCTATCATGAGCTTTCTTTTTCTGGCTTAAACATCCTGAAAAATTCTTTATTACCAGTTCTCCTCTATAATCAATATATTCTATGATCAGAAGGAAATATAGACTAATTTTATAACTTTTATTCTTTTCTATCTTTATGAATTATATAAATTCGACCTACCAGTCTAGGTCTACATGTTCTTCAGTAATATAGGTCAAAGTAAATAAAATAATATCCACTTTTTACTTTTTAAACCAATTACTGGTCCTTATTTCTGCAAGTCTCTTTGTGGTTCTTCTAGTTCAGCTTTCGGTTCTCTTCCTTAATTCAACTCTTACAACTAATCCTCAAACTTCAGACTGAAACTTAATGGGGAAAAGGTATATGAGATTGTCAGTGCTGGGGAAACTTCATGGTGGTGATTAATATCTATTGCCAAGGTCTCCTGCAAGTAAAGGACAAAGTGGCCCAGTACTATGCTACCTAGTACTAGGCTAACAGCAAATATTTGTCTATGACTTAGGGCAAGTTGGAAGGTCCTTTGAAGTCTATTTGTTTGGTAGCCAGAATCTCGCCACCAGAGTAACAGTGTTTAAATCTTGATTTTCTTAAAAAACTCTAATCAGAACATTTTGGTTGTTACAGATTAAGCCTCTTGAATGAAAAGTTAAAAGTATATTCTGGAAATCCCCCAATAGGCACACATGTGTTCCACAAAAAACCTGGTTTTAAAGTCAAACTAATTGCCAACTGTGGTTTGCTGTGGCACACAGTCAGGGGAAGTGTTTATTTTTAACCTATACATATGCATTTTTATAAGGAAGATTAATTGAAGGGATAAACAGATGGGAATAAAGCCAGTTTAAAACCTTCAATGTAAAAAAAAAAGCTAAAAGTTTTTGCCACAATTTACAGTTAATTTCACTGGCATTTAGGCTTGATAGGGTTTACATGTTGTCTCACCCTTAAAGTGAGGGATAATAGAACCATGTGTTTATAGCAATATAGGTATCTTTAGGTAGACTTAAAGAATGGTTATTAAGGACTGAGTGTTCATGGCTTATCTTTTTTCTAGTATGACTAGGTTTTATAGGTGAATTAGAGAACTAAGATGACTCTTAATGTACTTCATTTAAAGGAATATCTCTATTGTCCTACCTCAGGAAAATTCGCTTTTACAATACATTGGATTTTACATTTCTGCATTAAAGTACGTTGATATATCAAGTTACTGAGGCATAGAAGAGTATAAATAGCTTTGTTCTGATCATGTTCAATGAGTTAGTTAGGCCAAAATGAATGTCTAGAAACTTTTGAGTCAAGAAGTGAAATATTCATCTGGAGCTATTGTAATTTTCAAATACTTTATAAAAAAAATGAATATCTGAAACATTGCTATTTACATACTGACTATACTGCCAACTACAACAAATTACATAAAAAGAAATCCCTGCAAGTTTCATTTTCTCAAGTGAAAAATCTCAAGTAGAATCTTCTACCCTTTAAGGAGGAAAAAGAGGTAGATAAAGGAGGGAATAAGAAAAAGTAACTACACTTAAGCATTCAAACTGATCTCCTTAAAATAAAATAGATTTTTACTTTTGTCTCATACTTGACCCTCCATAAGTTATAGAAGGTATCCACACCTGCACTAAAGGAGCTTCTTAAAATAAGAGGGGAAGGGACTTCTACTTTTGCCTATAAAGGATAAATGCTATGGGAATTAACCTTCCAGAGTAAAAACCTGGGAAACCAGACAAAATATATGATACAGGTGTTCTTAGACACTGGACAACAAGCAGCCCAAGATTATGATTCCTGAGAGAGAAAAAGCAAAAATGGCAAACCCTGTAATTGCCCCATTTTACTTATGGGAGGCATTTCCAAGCCATAGCATAGGAAAGGGGAACCCAGAGTCCAGTGTTGTTACTGAGTTAAGGGGACATTGCTCAAGGAGGCCAAGACAATAAGTGTGGAGGCAAAATACTGGAGGAGAGGGAACTGCATAGAGAGAGAGGTCCAGAAATCTATAGAAAGTTCTCCTCAAATCTTTGGCTGAATTCTGAGCTGCATAGGCATGGGCCGAAACTCCACAAAAGTAGGGAAAGAACCCCTAGAAAGTGGAAGCTAGCAATTCCCAGAAGGCTGGGAATAGTTCATGTTACCACCAGTCAGAGTGGAAATACCTCATAATTCATAGGTACGAGGTAGAGCCTTCAGAAGGGTCCTCAGAAGGCCTTAGTAGTGAGGCTAAATTAGCCCTAGAAAAAGGCTACTTTCCAGTCACTCTAACAAAAATTAAAAACAAGTCTCCAAAAAGATAAAACTGCTACTGGGTAAATTAACTGCATGTCAAAACAAGCCCTAACCCTTCTTAGAGAAATACATCAAAATCCAGCAATCAACAATATAAAATTCATAGTGTCTGATGTTCAATTTAAATGACCTGGGATGAAAAGAAGGAAACTATGATTTCTAACCAGAAGAAAAGTCACTTAATAGAAATAGAAACAGAAATGACACAGTTGGTTGAATTAGCAGACAAGGACATTAAGGGAGCTATTATAAATATAGTCCAAATGTTCATGAAAACATGAATATGTTAAGGAGAGAAATGGAAGATATAAAAAAGATCCAAATGGAACTTCTAAAGATGAAAAATGTAATATTTGAAGTTAAAAATCTACTGCAAAGGATTAGCTGCAGATTGCATAGTGCCAAAGAAAAGACTGGTTAACTTGAGGGCATAGTAATAGAAACTATACAATAATGTAGCAGAGAGAAAAAAAGCTTGAATAAAAAGAGCACCAGTAATGTATGAGACTATATTAAGCATTTTATGTAGCTGGAGTCTAAAAGGAGGAGCAGTAAACTGAAAAATATAGGTGAAGGAATAATAGACAAAATTTTTCCAAACTTGACGAAAACTATAAACCTACAGATCTAAGAAGCTCAGTAAATCTCAAGCAAAAGAAACATAAAGAAAAGCACACCAAACAAAGTTGCCAAGATGATTTATGAAGAATAGTCTTTTCAACAAAGTTCTAGAACAATTTGACATCCATATGCAAAATAGAGAAAGAACCTCAACACTTAGTTCACACCATATAAAGATTAACTTGAAATGGACCATAGACTTAAATGTAAGAGCTAAAACTTTAAAACTTCTAAAAGAAAATACAGGAGAAAACATATATGACCTTGACTTAGGTGAAGTTTCCTTAGATGGGACACAAAAAGCACAAACCATAAGGGAAAATATTGAGTAATTGAACTAATAAAATTTAAAACTGCTGCTTTTAAGATACCATTAAGGAAATGAAAAGACAAGCCACAGACTAGAAGAAAGTATTTGCAAATCACATGTCTGAATACATATTTATAGATCAGAATTTATAAAGAACTCATACGATAAAAATAACCAGTATAAAAAAATGGACAAAAGGTTTGAAATGACACTTCACCAAGGAAGATGTATGTCAATCATATGAAAAGATGCTCAACATCAATAGTCAGCAGGGAAAATGCAAATGACAACCACAGTGAGACACTGCTTGCTTTCACTATAAAGATTACAATTAAAAAGACTGACAATATTGAGTGTTGATGAGGATGTGGAGCAACTAGAACTCTCATCAATTAAGACTTTTCCACCTTATTCCTTTCTTTGTGCATTTTACTAAAAGTTGCAAGAGAAGCCAGACTGTACCTTCTACACTTGGCTTGGGAATCTTGAGCTAAATATCATCACTTTCAAGTTCTACCTTCCATTTGACATCAGAACTCAATTTTGCCAAGTTCTCTGCCACTTTATAACAAGAATCACCTGTCTTTCCATTTCCAATAACATAGTTATCATTTCCAAGGCTTCACCAGAAGTGCCTTTAACACCCATATTTCTACCAACATTCTGTTCATGATTATTTATCTGTTCTCTAATACACTTTCTCTACAGTGTTTACTCATTGCTGATCCCTCACAGTTCTTCCAGCTTCTACCCATTAACCAATTCCAAAGCTATTTCTATATTTTAAGGTATTTGTAATAGCAGCAACCCACTTTCCATTACCAAAAACTGTTTTAGTTTTCCGGCTGCTAAAACAAATACCATAAAATGGGTTGAATTAAAAATGGAAATTTACTGACATTTTTTTAAAAATTGGCATTGTTTTGAGGCTAGGAAGAAGTACAAAATTGAGGTGGCCACAAAGTGATACTTTCTCCATGAAGCCTGTAACATTCTGGAGCTGGCTGCCAGCAGTCTTTGGTCATGTGGCAATGCACATGGCAATGTTTTCTACTTTTTCCTCTAGCTCTGATGACTTTTAGCTTTTCCCTGTTTTAGATTCCTGGCTGCTAAAACAAATGGGTATGAGTTGGTCAAGTAATGGGTCAGGGAAGTAGCTGAGATGGTAGAGGTGTGAAAAGTGTTCCAGGCAAGAGAATAGCATTAACAAGACCTGGAGAGGTGGAAGATCATAGACATTTCTAGGAACATAAAGGGGTTCAGTATGACTGGAGTGTAATGTTGAATACAAACAAAGGGAACAAGAGTGGGAGGGGTGGGCAGAGAAAGTAAGGAGATCAGTTGAGAAATATTATAATAATCCAGATGAGACTTATGGTGGCCTAAGAGTAGAGACAGTAGAAATGGAGAAAAATGGACAAACTCAAGAGATAGATGGTAGAATAAATAGGAAATGCTAAATGACAGGTTTGAGGGGTAAGGTGGGAGTTGAGTGGTCCCTAACATAAGCTAACCTACTCGGGGATATACTGTGTGGGTGGAGTTTATGATCAGGTCCTGGCATTTCCAAGTAGGAAGGGCTAGATACGGAGATAAGCCCAGTAGACAATAGAGTTACACCCAGACAGATAGGGTGTAGTGTTCAAGGGTGCAGAAATTTCCAGCATAGGTCAATCAAACAGAAGGTATAGACAGTTCAAGATAAAGTAGCAGGGTGTTCCAAAATGTCAGCCAAGCATAGTGATAGGAAACAAAGATAAGCAATATTGTTGAGTTACCAGGTCTACAGACAGATACTACCTCAAGGCCTGTCAATGAATCCCAACCACTGGTCTGCATCCACGCATGGGACTCAGGTGCAAAAAGGGGAGATTGGAAAAAACAAAGCAGGCTCCCAGTAAAAGGGTACATACCAAACAATTTTATTTATAAAGAGCAGTGATTTTTCAAAGCATTTCAATATCTGATACCTTTTTAAAAATCTTCATTGCATCCCTGAGCCAGGAAGGAATCTACCATTGCTTTCATCAAGTTAGTCATATCAATTATTAAAATAAAGGTGGCACAGTTAGTCACATCTGATATTAGAATGGCAACTGGCAGTGAGATAAATCATATAACATTTTCTTTTATTGTATATTTTAAATGTAACTTTAATCCAGAAACAGCTAGCTGTAAAAACAAGTATAAAGTGGGATATGGTGGAAAAATCATTAAACTGAAGTTAAGAGCCTGAGTTCTAATCTTAACTGTCACCAACCTTTGGAAATTCACTTTAAGCCTCAGTTTCCATGAGCTGGACTACATCACTCATTGCTAATGACTCTTCTAACATTCAAATTTTGACTCATAGTATTGAGCGCAAAGGAAAAGCTAGGATTCCACATCCATTAGAGAGAAATTTTCATTTATTTTTAGTCCCAATCTTTATTTTTATTTTGGTCTTCCTCTTGTTTGTTGTTCCTCCTTGCAGTTGTGTCATTTCCCTTCTCCCTGAAGATTTAAGAAGCTGCCTTTTCATCACTTTGAAACTGTAAATATGCCCTTCAAACATGCAAGGAGGCTTTTGTGTACTTACAAATTGAGGTTATTATCGTACAAGTAAGTCACTTGAGTGCACTGCATTCTTCCGCTTGCTCCATTGAGAGCTTTATTAGGTTCTATTGCCCTATCTCAGAAGGACTAGTTGAGTAGATAAGACTCTCTCACTTTAAAAGGTGGGCTATCTGATGAAACAGGGTGTCTAATGCTCCAGAGTGTGAGTGAAAGAATTTTGGTGCTGCCTGAAAGACAGACACACTTCTCTAAGACAAGTAGGTGCTTCACTTAAAGTGGCACAGTCAAGGACCAATGTTCTAAAATTAAACCAACCAGCTGCTCCACTGCAGACGCCCACATGTCAGTGATGCTATCTTCTCTTTGTCTAGCCTTCTATTTCCTTGAAACTAGAACTCCCACTCACTGCAACCCTTTAAAAGCCTGAATCTTCACGTACTTTCAAAAGGCTACCTATCCAGCCATGAAAGCAGAGAGCCTATTTCAAGAACATGTTAGGGTACATGTACTCATTCCACAGAATTTATGCTCCTTTGAGTTTTTTACTCATATTCCTAAAATCTTCAACTTAAATGATACCAGCAATTGGCTTCAGAAATCAATTGAAGTAAAACTTTTCTTGTTACAATTAGGTGGCAATACAAAAACTACAGTGTGTGAATCCCACTTAATTTTATAAACTTAAAAAGTTTGAGAGTTATCAGTTTGAGCTAGCTAGATAAATAGTAATGATGGAGACAAACAGATCAGTTTCCACATTTAGGTCTTAGGTATATCACCAACCTAACAATAATCAGAATAGTTTTTCAATGTATAGTAATAAGATTCTACTGAATTAACCAGATGCTGTTTGCTTGTTAACAACCAAATAAAATAAATGATGACTTTACAATAGACTCAGAAATGTTTCTCAATATAGATGCTATTCTAACTAGGCTTAAAGAGCAAGGAAGAAGTGTGAGTTTTCATATATAGAAATAGTTTTTACTGTGAAGGTGATTTGTCTTTTTATTAGATTATATTAGGTTATAGTTCCAAAGCTTTCTCTTTAAATATTTTGTAATCATTCTTGCAGTTGGTGTAATTTTATTACTGTAAATACATTATTTAAATTTGGCACTCAAAAATGCTTTAATATTGAGTAACATTAAATCAGTTTTTCTATAAAATAAAATTTTACCAGTTATGTTGGAGATGGTGTAAGATTAACATAAATCTAAAATATTCTGTACAATGATAATGTTTATTATGAAGTACTCTGTCCCAAGTATTTCCTCTTATGACCTACGTGTATATTATAAAGAGAAAATTTTATTAAAATTATTCTATTATTCTTATATCAGAAAATTAAAACAAACCTGCCTTAACATAATCCTGTATTGACTCATTCATTCCATTATATTATAGAGAATCTATATGATACTGTATTAGGTTTTGGTGATAAAATGATGCATCAAACAGTATAAACATAAAAAATATATAAAGCAGATTATATTAAATATCATAAATTACACATAAAGTTATAGTAATGCTTTATATATCTGTTGAAAGATAAAAATTACTAATACATGATTATTGAATAAAGTTTAGATACTTACATTTTAAATTATTTTTCATATTTCTTAGTTTGTTATGTCCAATTTAAAAACTAATTTGTTTTTCATGTTTTCTTATCCATACCTCTAGATTTTTTATAAAACATCTAATCTATGATTCTACAATATTTGTATATATTAGGGTATAGTCAATGAACAGTTTTATAAATTGTATTTTTATAAAGTTAACCTGCTTAGGGTGTTTAGCCTTCAGCTTTCAGCTTAGATGGAATAAAAATGACCAAATTTATCCCCCTGCCCAAATCAATTAAAACACTGGACCAAAGAGATAAAATAATAATTTTCAGGTGTTGGACATTAGGCGCAGAGGACAATGACCCCTGAGCAAATGAGGTGAGCCCTGTAATTGTCTCAGCTTACTGCTTAGAGAAACTTAGGTAGAACTTGATGGACTAACTGAATTAAGAAGCTGAAAGTCTGGGAAGGCCAAAGTAGCTAAATTTTGCAGGACAGAGGACCAGAGGGGAGAGACTTGTATTTGCAGTGATCTGCAAATGGTGCCCCGCAAATATTCAGCTGTATATTGATTAATACATGTGTGTAAGGAAACTACCAAGGCCAGAGAAAAAACCACCCAAAAGCAGCAAAGGGAACAAGCCCCAGAGATCACACAGGGTCAGGAATAGTCAGCTAGAATAGAAAACCACATAATTCAAGGGGCAACAGGTAGAATAATTAGAGGGTATTGCCTCAATAGAGGAGAAAAATTACTCTTACACTAACAAAACCCACCTAACATTACTTTATAAAAGCAAGTCTCAAAAGGATCCAACTATTTCCAAGTAATTTTACTGCATCCTTGGGAAAAGCTCAAGAATATTATAGGAATACAAAAATATCCAGCACCCAACAAGGTAAAACTCATAATGTCTGGCATCCAGTTAAGACATGGAAAGAAGCAGGAAAATAAAACCAATAATGAGGAGAAAAAGTGTATATAAATCAGTAGCAACAGACCTAGAAATGACACAAATGATAGAATGAGCAATCAAAGACATCAAAATCATTATTAAAACTATATGACCTATATTCAAAAACACAGAAGAAAGATTGAGCATGTTAAGGAGGCATAGAAAACAGGAAAAAAACAAATTGAATGTCGAATGTTGAAAAATATGATGTCTGAGATGAAAAATATATTGAATAGAATTGATAGATTGGACATTGCAGAAGAAAATATTGATAAAGTGCAGTACATAGAAATGATCATTATGAAATATAGGAAGATAAAATACAAAATAGAAAGAATAGAGCATCAGTGAGCTGTGGGACAACTTCAAGCAATCTGGTACATGTGTAATTGAAATCTAGGAAGGAAAGGAGAGAGAAAAAGGGACAGGGAAATAATTAAGAAATAAAATTGAGCTAAAAATTTTCCAAACTGGATTATAATTATGAATCTACAAATCCAAGATGTGCAACAAATCTTAAGCACAATAAAGAATATTACACTAAGGCAAACCATAATTAAATTGCTTAAAACCAGTGAGATAGAGAAAATCTTAGAAGTAGCCAAAGAAAAAATAATACATTACATACAGAGGAACAAATTTAGAATTACAACAGACTTTTTATAAGAAACAATGCAAGCCAAAAGATAGTTGGACAGGATCTTTAAAGCACTGAAAAGAAAAATTGTCAAAAATATCTTTAAAAAATGAAAATGGGGGTATGGGTGTAGCTCAGTAGTTGAGCACTTGTTTCCAATGTACAAGGTTCTGGGTTCAATCCCCAGTACCTCCTAAAAAAATAAAAAATAAAAGAACATGAAATAAAGACTTTTTTTAGACAGAAAAGCCCTCAAAAAGTTCATCAGCAGCAGAACTTCATTATAGGGAATGTTAAAGGAAGTTCAGAAAATCATACTAGATGAAATCCTGAACCTATGCAAAGGAAAAAAGAACATCAGGAAGGGAAAATATATTGATAAATATAAAACCATCTTTTCTTACTTGAAAAATCTCTTTAAAGGATAATTGACTGAAAATGGATTGTGGAGTCATAATATATGTAGAATTAATAAAATGCATGACAATAATAACACAAAGGTTAAGAGGAAAGAAATGGGAGTATACTGCTGTAAAATCTTATACTATATATGAAGAGGTAATTATTTCTTAAAGGTAGACTGTGCTAAAAATGTTATAACTAATAAACCAACAAAGGAGATAAAAATGGGATCCTAAAGAAATAAGGGAATAAAGAAAAAGGGAACAGAATAGAAAACAAATAGCAAGATGGTAGATTTTAAAACAACCACATCAACAATCATTAAATGTAAATGGTCTAAACACTCCGATGAACAGGCACAGATTATCAGATTGACATAATACTTATCAAGAATGCAGAACTTTGGGTAAGAGCATCTTGCTTTCTTTATTCTTCTAACTTCAATTCCTTGCTTGACTTCTCTTTTTTAAAATGGTATTTGGAGAAATAGTTCATTCATTCATTTATTCATTCAACAGTGATTAAAAAATGCTATAATGTGCCTGAGACTGTGGGAAGTGCTGGGGAACATGGCTGTTAACCAGGTAGACAGGATTCCTGCCATCTGAGTACTGAGTCTAGTGTAAATAGGCCATACAATACAGCAATGTAAAAATGCTATCATTGGGATGTAAATACAAGTGCCAGGGGAGTCTACAGGATGGGTTGTCAAATTGTATCTGAACTATTTCTCAAGCTAGCGATTAAAAAGAAATGTTTTGTCATGTGATAACTAAGTTTCTTTAATTATTATGATTCAACATAGTCAATAAAATTCTAGATATGGAGCAATATGTCAGCTTTGAATTTGACTATGAAACTGAATTCCTAATATTTACTCCATATTCTGTTCACACTGTGTTGATATTCCATTAAAATTTTTATCTCAGAGCATAAATAATACATATGGAATGCTATTTCTACTACCAGTATTGCTGAGAGTTTTATGTATCTTTGTTATATTGGAGCATAAGATATGGTAGAACCTGAGCAAAGAATCCAAATCCTCAGGCAAAGTTTGAAGGATCCTAGGCTTAGAGAAGAAGTCAGGCAATACCAGAGAAATGGGAAGATTCCAAAGATTAGGTAGGACAGAGTCCATGATTCATTCATAAGGTCAGATATTGTAAAAGTTATACATTTCCTTTGACTCATTGATTTCACATTTAGAAATGCATCCTCAGGAAATTATTAGAAATGTTCACAAAGTTTTAGTGATAAGATTGTTAATCACAATTGGTACTACTGAAAAGTTGGAAAGAACCTAGATGCCTAAAAATAGAGGCCTGGCCAGAAAATTATGTCATCTCCATATTATGGAATTCTAGACAGGCTTTTAAAATTGGATAGCAGTGTTTCTCAAACTTTATTTGGCCTCAGAATCACCTGGTGGGTCTGTTGAAACACAGATTGCTGGGCCCTACCTCCAGA
This sequence comes from Dasypus novemcinctus, assembly GCF_030445035.2. Taxonomy (NCBI): domain Eukaryota; kingdom Metazoa; phylum Chordata; class Mammalia; order Cingulata; family Dasypodidae; genus Dasypus; species Dasypus novemcinctus. The sequence goes on along the minus strand of NC_080684.1, from coordinate 79,897,710 downwards.
GTTTCTGTATAGTATTCTGGGATAGAGCCCAAGAATTTGCATTTCTGACACGTTCCCAAGTTGATTTTTGATGCTTTTGGCCTAGGGGCCACACTTTAATTACCACTGATGTAGAGGTATATTTATTGACTTGGAAATATATTCAAAAGTTATTGTTAAGTTAAAACAAAGCTGTTTACATTTTATTCTAACTGTGTAGTATGCATACAGAAAGTTGATGAAAGATACTGAGTTGGTACCCCTGGTTGTGTTTGGGGTGGATCACATTGTAGGTACTTATTGTCTTCTACATTTTGAATGACAGATTTTTAAAAAATGAACTATCATTAATCACTAAAAAGTAATAAACTTTTTAAATTTGAAAAATAAGATCACAAAGTCCTGGTCAATAGTACTAACAAGCTTGAAATATCAAAATAAGCTTGACCCTGGTCACCTTCTGGCTTTTAAATATATCTTATTGGGACTGTATATTCAGAAGTGGTCATGGGCAGAGGAACAGTGATGAGCCTATAAATACATCCTGTTTCTTATGGAGACAAGAATGTAAAAGGCTGAAACTATACAGAGGGTTTCTGCACCTTTTCTTACTTCATTTTAGCAGCACCATGCAGGCTTCTTCTGGGGAAGTTGGAAGAAAAACTGGGTGGGACCCAAAGGGCGACCTGCCAGAAGTTTGAAGCATCTGGATTGGCGCACTCTTTGTTTCCTGATGCAGGGTAGATCCATTTCCCAGGGTATCAGATTAAGGCGTCTCTTTTCTGGAGAAAAGATTTCATGGTTTAAATTCCCGTTCACTTTTGTGTCTGTGGCACTCTGCTGTCTCCTTTCCAGCATGCAGTCCCGGAGGTCATGCTGTCCCTCCCTGCTGATACCAGCGTGCCAACTGTGGTGTCATGCACACCAAGCACAGAGCCACCATTCAGTTTCCACAGTCTGGGTTCAGGAAGCGAAAGGGCCTCTAAGTTCCTATGAACCTTGACAGATCTTCCCCTGGCCTTGCAATGTGCTGAGCAATTGTCAGTGTGATGGGCGGATGGGGTGGGGAGGCAGGCAAGGGTAAATGTCAAGACAGGAAAGGAGAGAGCAAACAGTGGCCACCAATGTTCAGGAAAAGGAAGGGTGGGCAGGCAACAGAGAGAAGGAGGACACCACAGACTTTTCAGTGAGGTGCTTATTTCGTTAGCACTTTCCCATGTCCTTGTCTTACTGTGGTTGATAAAATAGGAGGTAGCCACATCATTTATTTTATTTAGAGCAAGAGTTCTTCATGAATGTCTAATAGAAATGCCAATACTTGGGATGTCTTATTGAAAAGAAGTTCCACATAAAGATCACAATGGATTCAAACTGGGTTTTATTGTTTTTTTTTTTAATGATTCAAAATATAAAATCACGTTCTAATTCAGGCTATTATTAAAAGAAAAAGGCATTGCTTCTGTATTGACTTTCAAATATATGACATTACTTCTGGAAAATTTTACTGCATAATATGTTGCTTCTCACCATTTTACATGTGGATGAACAGGGCAGAACATTGAGTTTAAGGTGCAACTTTTCTAACTTTTTTAAGTTCAAAACTTAGTTAATTATTCAGTTATTTACTACTATTGTTATAATAGTAGTTCTTATACTTCACCTTCTGGTGCTATATCATAAAATTCAGTATGTGAATCCATTTAGGACTCTATGTGTGGAAGTTTTGTTATTTGAAATTCAAAAAGGACTTCATTGTAAAAAAATCTCACCTATTGCATGAATTCCAAGAACAATGTTATAATTAGTCAATTTATTCATCAAAAATCTATTGAATACCTACTATGTCCAGGTACTGTCTTGGGTGCTGGGGAGACAGCAGTGACTGAAACAAAGTCCCTACCTTCATGGAGTTTACATTCTAGACTGGGAAGACAATAGACCAATAAACAACTACAAATATACCCTGTCAGGCAGTAAAAAGTACTAAGAGCAAAAACAGGCAGGTTCTTTATATTTTATTCTGAAAGAAATGGGAAGTCTTTGGATGGGAGTGGATATATGCAAGGGATTCAACTTTGGTTTACAGAGAATCACTCAGGCTGCTGGATGGAGAACAGACCGTAGGAGACCAAGTGTCCATTGAATTATTGCTGCCTCCAACCCCAAAGTTATCTTTCATTGAGGACAGATCTGTACCAGTGGACCTGGAGATGTGATCCTATACAGTTGATTCTTGCCTTTTCATACTGCTGAAGTATAAAACTGATCTCTAAAATGAAAATTTATATCCAAGGTGTTCATTAAAGGAGTTTTTATTTGTGGAAAGTTTCTTTTAGATATATCCTCCCAAAATAGGATTTCTACTTTTTAATAGTTACTTTATTTTCATACTACATGGTTATCAAAATATTTTTGTGAATAGAGTTTTAATACATCTTTAAAAGCCAAGAAATGCTTAAGAAATTTTCAGAACTTTGTGAGCCAAATAGCCTTTCAAAGCATCTATATGGAAAGGGTCAAGCCTCACTTGAAATAAAAGTTCCTGGATCTTGATTTTGCAATAGCTTCCTAACTGACCTTCTGTTTTCTATTCTTTACCTTTATAACCCATTCTCACAGAAGTGAGGGTTATCTTTTTTTAAGAATGCAAATTAGGTCGTATCACTTCTCTGCCTAAAGCCCAGTGGCTTCCCACTGCAATTAGAGTAGTTGTCTAATTGCCTTCAAAGGGCACTACATGTGATTATAAGATACTGTCTCTTCCTCTTCAGCATTCTCCCCTTGCTCGTTGCACTCTAGGCACACTGGCCTGGTTGTAATTTCTTGAACAAGCCAAGCTTGATTCTACTTCAAGGTCTTCATGCTTGCTGCACCTTCTGCCCAGAATGCTCTTCGCCCAAATCTTTGCACGGGTGGCTTCATCTCAATTTTTAGGTCTCTGCTGGTTACTCTATTTATAATTCTTCTATTTCCAAACAAGCAGCACATACGTTCCTTGGACTAACAGGACAGCACTTCCCCAGGTGTGTTCAAGGTCTGAACACTTCTTGTTATCTTATCACTTCCAGATGACAAAAAGTAAAAATCAAACTAGGACTAGATTGGGTAAGCAGAGTCGGGCTTGCACACTGTCCTGTACACACATGCCATTTTCTTTTCCTTTACAGGTTATTTTCAGAGCTCTGTTACCACCGTATGATGCAGAGAACCCATACAGTGCCAAAATCCAGGAGCAGCTGAAGATCACCAACCTCCGTGTGCAGCTGCTGAAACGACAGCCTTGTCCCTGTCAGAGAAATGACCTGAATGTAAAGCCTCAGCATTTTACACACTATGCAATCTATGATTTCATTGTCAAGGGCAGCTGCTTCTGTAATGGCCACGCTGATCAATGTGTACCTGTTGATGGCTTCAGACCTGTGAAGGCACCAGGAGCATTTCATGTGGTATGTAAACTAAGGCCTCACCTAAGAAAAACAAATCATAAGACCCTCAGCTTTGGGCATTTGTACTCTAAGTTCTCTTAGAGTTGGATTCTTGTTTCTTCCTCCTCTGATTCACTCTCTCCACTCCATAGCCACCCTGTAAAGGCTTATTAATTTGTTTTTTAATCTTCAATTTCAGAATTTTAGTAGTCATGATAACCAGATTCCGTGTTCAGTGAAAATACCCATGCTAGTTTTCAGTATCATGACCTTCAGATATAAAGTGTAAGGTGAGCAGTAGCAAGATGCTGACATAATCATATTAGTGGCATTATCATACAGAAGCCAATTTTGACAGTAAATGGGGACCATTGTGGAGTAGATTTTAAAGTGAAAAAATAAGAACCTCAGTTTCGTGCCTGGTATCTTTTGCTGCCTGGCCAAAGGAATGAGTAGTGATTCTCTTCTCTCAAGAGTGGCCTGACCCCCTCTTCACTCCAAGGCAGAGGCAAGCTCTCTTTCCTCTGTTTTCACACATCTCCCTGTGCTTTCCTCTGAACTTTTACTTGTCTGAGTCCCCCAGGAGACCATGATATCCCCAAAGACAGGGGCTGTGTAATCTTTGTATCCTCAGAGCTTACTGCATCACCTGAGCCAGAAGTAGATACACTATAGGTGTTTGATTGCATGATAGCAACATAAGAATAAGGAGATAATGAAAAATTAGTGCCATTGTTTATTTGTCCTCACCTCACCTTCTTCCAAAAAAGATACAGAGATGCTCAGACAGCAAGCACCTTTTTGGGATTCGTCCAGAGTTTATGGGTGGAGATTAAGCAAGGAGAAGACAAATAGGAGGGTGCTCTCAAGTCTTTAATTTTACATTTTGCTTTAATACTTCTGAACAACAACAAAATAGAAATTACAATACGTCAGAGTATCCTTATTTCGTGACCTAAAGGGTAGACTTCCACACTCTTCCATCTTTCTCCCAGCCCTGATATAGATTTGGGCCACCCAGGCAATGAACCATTTAGCCAGCAGGAGAGTTTGTGCTGGTTGGGCTGAATCAGCAGAGTGTAGGTCATCATTGGGGTTAACTAAAATGACTAAGACAGCAGTCAGTACCATTACTTATGTAAGTGAAGCTGGGGCTCCCAGAGTTGAAGAAAATGCAGTGTTCACTCAACAAACACCTATTAATCTCCAGGCTCTGAAGGATCTCTGGACTAATATTGCTTCAAATGAAATGTGAAATAATTTGGTATATCTAAATTAATTGGGCTCAGGTATGAGTCAAATAGAAAATAATAGAAAATATCCTTGAGGATATTATGTTGAGTTAAATAAGTGAATATTGTGTGGTCTGTTATGAATTAAATATGATGAGTAAGTGTACAGAGTTAAACTATAGAATATATGCTAGTAGGAGATAGAATGTGGGTTGAGGAGAAGCTGATGCTGAATGTATGGAGAATGTTTAATAAAGTTGATTGTAAGTATGTGGTAATGGATAGAGTTGATGGTAGCACATTACAATGAGTATTACACACACTGATGAATTTATAAATGTCATTGTGTCTGAAAGGGGTAATCTAGAGAGGTTAACAACAGTTATAAGATAATCTAGGAACTGTATAACATAATACTTTTGGTGGTAGATGAGGATTGTGGTTAATAATATAAATATAAGAATGTTTCTCTACTACAAGGTGTTTAGAATATGGTGATACATGGGGAAAATACAATTAATGTAATTTATACACTACAGTTAACAGTTTTAAAGTTTAATTAAAGTTTACTTAAAACAAAAGAAAAGAAAAAAATCCAGTTGTTCTAGAGACATGTCAACCTACTGGCCTGTAAATTAGAAAGTTTATGTAAGATAGAGTGTGAATAAATCCTGCCATTATATTTAAGAAAACTAATGAAAGAAGAGCATGTAGGCCTTGTGCTCGCTCAATCAACAGTCTCTTATAGTCCAAGCCTTACTGGACTATTTTAGGATAGAGTTCTGAGCAAATGACAGACACAAGCCTAGAAGCCACCATAACATGGCACAGAGTCAGCCCTCAATAAATATTTGTGAAGTGAATGATCTATGTGACAATACAAATGACTCTGATTGACCAAACCAAATTACCAGAGATCTCAAAAGCCTTATAAAACATTTCATATATATCTATTTAAAAATAATAGTTTCTTTTTAAGCAAGACATCTAAACATAAACTTCCAAAGAGTTAGCAATGCTTTCTAAGACTGAAGGGAAAATTCTAGAAGCTTCTATTAGTTCCACTGAACTCAACAAGGGATAATTATCCAAAGTTATCAGAGAATTTTGCAGGAGCCTTATAATAGAACTATTCTATACAGTATTCTGCCATCAAGAAAATTATCCATCAAAAAAAGAAAATCTGGATAACCAAAGAAAGGAGATTACATATTAAGTGTTTTGGTTTTTTTTCCATTTCAAAAGGACCATAGAAAGAGATGTCTTCATCCAAGAAGACCCAAGAGAATGGAGAGAATGGAAACCTTATTTCTTTTCTAATCTTGGAAACAATTTCCTTTAAAAATAGTACTACTTTTGTGACATCCTGTTGCCCAGTTTTGATATTGATTTCAACTTCTACAACAGTGGTGGTAGCTCCTTATGCTGTAACTATAGCCATGTTCTTGAACCAGGTCAAAGCCAAACCTAGAGCTAGGGCCAGGAAAGAAGTAAGAAACAGCTAAGTGGCCAAGGCAATGTTGCTTTCAGGGATCCATTTCCATGAGATTCCTAGCTGTCTCTACTCTTGTTTTTTAAAATGTTATAAGCAATTGGATCAGCAAAGGCATATAGTTGGAAAGATAAATGATTCTGGTGTCAGATTTGTCCCACCCCTAAGTTTGAGTGCATCATATATATATATATATATATATATATATGTCTTTTTTTTTTTTCTGGAGTGTAACAAGCTGGTATTGAATTTGGAAATAGTTGCCCCTTTTGAATGTGATGTTCTTATTCCTGTACTTGCCTAGCTGACAAAATTGCACCTTTAAAGAGTAGTCTTTTGCTTCATTAAGAATGCAGCCATAAAGTCGATTGTCCTCTTATACTTGTGTACTGGTGGACACCATTCTTATACATGTGTGACTGTGATTACCTGGGTTCATAAATTGTACCTACAGAATGAAAGATAGCCTCTTAAGCATTGCTATTTTTCCAAGTCAACTTGTCATAGGTACAAATTTAACTTTCTTGAGCACAGTTTTTCTTGCAGAGGTTGTCAAAGTGTGGTCTCAGGACCCCATAACATCAGCACCACTTTGAAAACTTGTTAGAAATATAAATTCTCAGGCCCTATCCCTGACCTCCTGAATCAGAAACTCTGGAGGTACAGCCCAGGAATCTGTGTTTAACAAGCTCTGCAGGTGATCCTGATGCACACTAAAGTTTAAGAGTCCCTGCTTTATAAAATATGCCAGTTCATTTGTGGGTAAAATTGTTATTAGGACAAGTAAGTAATTAGTGAAATCTGATTTTATGGGCTAGAATTTGTGATGGCTAATGATAGAGAGTTGAGGACTTTAAAGGCAATAATACTTTAGTCTGCTTTTTAAGTTCTGTAAGATTTTAGGATCATTTCACTTCTTTGGGGGAAGGGAATAGGAAGAAGCAAGAAAGTATTGGATTGGAAGAGGCAAGTATTGGATTCGAGTTGGCAGCCTTATTTACCTTAAAATGCTACTCCAGTGTCTTTAAAGCAGTACCACTTTCTGTGAGCCCTTCTTTCCAGGCCCTTTCCATTCAGCTTTCATCAGTTCAGTTTTTCCTCATCTTCTTATTTTTCTGGAAAGCATAACATTGCAGTGATTGGCAGCTCAGCCAGCACTGGGGTCAAACAGACATGGTTTTGACTCCTGACAGCATTTACTAAGTTTGAGTACTCAATCTTACTGAACTGTAGCTTCCTAATAAAATGAATATCTGGCCTTACACAGTTATTGTGAGGATTAAAAAAATATGACAGCCAGTGCCTAGGATACAGGAGACACTACTTACATTGCTGTTATTATTTTATATTATCTCAGCCACCTCTATTTCTCCCATATATATTTCTTGCCCTATTATGACAAAAATAAATCATAGCTTATATGCTGTTTGATATGCTTACAAGACTAAAGGTCTTGGGGCAAGGAATACTGTACTTGGCTCTAGCATGCTGTGATCCCAGTAATTATGTGAAGATGAGATCTTAGGTTTTTTCTCTTTGCAACTATAGAGGACTGATTTAGCTCTCTTTTTCTCCAGCAGCTGGTGATTTTTATAGCTGCTGGATGACAGGTAGTATTAAAAAGGAACATGGAAAGTATCATTGTTTCACTAAAATATCTACTGGATAACAGAGGCCTTAGAATACCATAGAGAATTGTTTAAGTGTTTTGAACTACAGTTGGTTAAGATGGATTTTTCTGTTGTAATCATTATTACATTAAATTCATTATTAATTGTATTCATTATTAAAATTCATTATTAAATTCATTATTAGAACCATTATTCATTATTAAAAATTGCCCATATGTTGAATGGTGTGTTCTAAATCTAAGAGTAGACATTGAGAACTATGGAACCCTATAACGGGTTTTGATGAGCTATGTAAGGCAGGTTTTAGAATCATTCATATAATTTCATCACAAAAGTTTTTTCCAAACTGAACCTACCATTCATGTTTTTTTATTTTTGCATTTCTCATATGTCTTGTTTGTATAAATTCAGAACAGATTTAAGGTCACAATTTTCATCTTCTTTCTTAATATTTCTTTACTGTACTTTGATTAAGCTAAAAATATAATTAGAAACTCTTGACTTTTTGAGGCACTGAGGGAAAAAAAAGAGAAAATTTAAAAATAACCAGTAAAGTTATTAAATGAGGGTATTTATTAAATCAGAAGTTTAAATTGTTTTTATACAGTAAAACATATTTGTATTTGGAATGTAAATTATTTTTAGTTCTTCTTGGCATAGAAAACTAATTATCATGGATTATAAATACTAATAAGAACAATTATTTCTTACTGAATGCTTACTATGTGCCAGGTCTTATGCCATCATATTTAAATTATTATTGAGTTTAATCTTCACAACAACTGGATGATGTATCTTAGTCATTCTCTTTAAAGGTTGAGGACCTGGAACTTGGAAAAGTTAACTGACTTCCCCAAAACTAATTCTTGGTAGTGTCACAGATTAAACCTCACCAGTTTAAACTGGACCCAAAGCCCATTCCCTTTTTGTACTTGTTGTTGTGCTATTATTAAGAGTTGGGTCTAACTAGAGTTAAGATTATGCCAAGAACAATGAAAAAAAGAGGACAGAACAGAAGAGAGGAGCAAGGGAGGTGAGAAAGGGTACCATGGATTGATTATCATGATGGACCATGGAATCTAAACTGAGTAAGGAGGGAAATGAGGACATGAGAGCAGACCCTATTCCCACACAAAAAAAGGTGAGCTGTTTTTATATTTTGTAGAGCCCTTTCACATGCATTCTTATGTGAAAAGTAAAAGTGAAATATATGTCACTTGATTCTTACTCCAGTGCTGGAAGATAAGCGTTTTTATTTTTATTCTGCACATAAAGGAAACTAAGAGTCAGAGACATTAATTTGTTTGCTTGAAGTCCTAGTGACAGTGTAATTACTCACACTCAAGAGTTCTTACTATTGTACCTGCCTTCACCCAATAGGCCCCCAAAAGGAAACTTTTCTTAAAAAGACTCTTCTTATAGGGATAGGGTTAGGTAGCATAGGGGGTCATCTCCATTTTAATATGGAACTAGGAACTTAGCTTTGATCCTCTCTTTTAGTGAAATGGCCCAAAAGGAAGAAAAAGAGAAAGAGTAAAAGCAATAAATTTTGATAATCTACAAAGTAAATAATCTAGAAGTGACTATCTTTTGGGAATTATGCATCATCTTTGATGGATATCTTTGATTAAGAAGAGGAACTTCTGGAACTGCCATTCCTAAATGTCCATCTCTAGCCCTAAATCACTTTTGCTACAAATGAAAGGCAGCAAGGAGCCACCTGTCATTTCATTTGTCTCTTTAGACTTTGTAGTGGAATGGGTAATCCTATCACCAAAGGGGAAAGAATGTTGTATTTTGATTTTAATATGTAAGAGGAAAATATTGGAGCAAAATATAAAGACTGCCAATTTGATATAGTTAGTGTTAAGACTATGCTCATCCATTTTAAGGTTTTAACCTAGTATCAGTGCTCCTGTATTAGAATGGTTTGGCTTTGCCTGTAATTCCTTGGCAGTGAGTAACTATAAATGCCATAGACATTATACAGAATGTTGATTATACTTAATTCATTACCTTGTGTTGCCTAGTAGGAGGCCAATCCAGTAAAATATGTTCATGGGTGGATATTTTTAGTGTTTTAGCTGACAGACTTGCTAAGGAACCTAGCCTTATTTTCTCTGTAGACTACAAGACACACTTTCAATTAATGAGAAAAGTTGCCTAAGATTACTCTTTTTATTTCATGATTAAGAAACCAAAAGACTCCAAAACCAAGAGATTACAAAATAATTTTTACATTCATGAAAGGATTCTTTATGGGGTTCTTGTCAAGGGTTTCCCCAGACATTTAAACATTTATTTATAGGCCTTAGACTATTTCAGAGTATAAAGAATAAAAAAATACCTGAAAGCTAAAACGTTGGTGTCAGAGCTGACATTTCTTAAAAAAAAAAAAAAAGTAAAATATATGTCAATGAGAAAGTAGATTCTCCAAAATATAATATTTGTTCATTCAACTTTTCATGAGTATGCTTTGCCAAAAATTATGTCAGATTTGGGGCATTGTAACAGTATAAAAATTATTTTCTTAAATAGGTTTGAACTATTAGTTCAAATTTAGGAAGGAACAACTTATATCTGACATTTTTCTTACTGTAAAGTACTCCTTAGATATCGAAGGCATCTCTCACTGTGAAAATGTTCTCATGAATATTTCCTTTTAGTGTAGCACCTTTGTGTCCATGCTGTGGGTAGTTGGGAACCTGGAGTCAGAGCTCTGTGTCTGGAAGGCCTGGTCTCCAAGTTTCACTTCTGATATAATGGGGAAGAGAAAGCTACATGGAAAGAGAAAAGCTGAAGTTACAGATAGATATCTGACTTCTGGTTCACAACCTCAGGTCTCATTTCTCTGTGGTATTTCATTTGTGTCTTGCCAATTTTGTAAGAGCTAGAAATGTACTTCAATTTGTTCTAAAACAATTACATTCAACAGAAGATAAGCTGTAATTTAAGGCCTCATTCCCTCTTGCAAGGAGAATTTTTAGTAGCTAGATCCATAAGACTAAAATAACAACAAACACACATACATATATGTTATAATAATCCAGAAGACAGAAAATTCACAACCATCTCAAATAGTAAGGACAACAAGGTCTGTTAATGTTGGCATTCAAAACCTTAATAATATAATAGGGGCTTCAGTTGTATGTTATCTTAGGAAGGTAAATATTTTAATAGAATAAAAATGCATATTTGTTTACTCTTAGTAGGATTCTTTTTTAGTAATAAGGCATTCTGATATATTTTTAGTTCTTTCTAGCTCTTTAGATAGGAAAAAAATAGATAAAATTATGGCTTCAAAAAACAAAAAAGAAAGAATATATTTCTCATCTTGAAGAAAGCTCATATACTAGAAATGGAAAAACTATAAACACTTGATAATTATATTTGTTCCACTATTAAATATTTTATATACAATACAGTCAAGAAATTCATACAAGTATACACTGATGAAATGTCTTTTGCCTTTCATTTTTGTATTGCCAAAGGCACCACTACCAAGTATGTTATGTAGCTGGCTCATCTGGTCCCAGAATTCTGGAAGAGCACTGATTTCACCGTTTCCCAGATAAGGCCCTCGTTGCCATTAAAATAAAAAAGAACACAGTGTCATAATATTTCCAGTTACTCAATAGAGGTTAAACATCATAATTGTAGCACACCTATCTTTTAACTCTGATTTATAATTTAATTTAATTCTCATCTGTAATAAAAAGGGAACTTGACTCTGTGAAATTACATAGGCGTAGAAGCAATGAAGATACTTGTCCTTCAAATAGTACAAAGAAATACAGCCTATTTGGTCAGTTAGAAATTGTTGACCTTTAAAAAAAAACCCACCAATTCTCCAGATTTCCTGAAGCCCCTGTACTTGACTAAAACATTTACTTCACTGTATTGTAATTATTTGTTTATATACCCAACTTTCCCTATCTGCTAAATTATCTGCTTTATTAATGGGCAATTACTGGGAATTCACTGTGTCTAATGTGTAATAGGTTCAAAAGTCTTTGGCCAGTGGATGACTGAATTAATTAATGGCATTGAAAAGATAAGAGATTCATTTCAGATAATTTTAGTAATATTAATAATATCTGCTCTATTGACTATAGCACATTTATATCTTTTCCCTTTTAATTATCAAACAAATACATAGGGCTGCTATTATCCTCATTTTATAGGTAGAAAATGGTCTTATTATTAAGGAACTTGCTCAAGATTTTGAAACAAGGATTAGGAACCTCATATATATAATTTCAAAGTTTATTCTCCTTATGTCACGTTTATCCACTTAATGCTAAGAAAAGAACCTCAGAATTCCTCAGTATAGTTTCATGTAGATTAAAGTGTTACTGCTTAATGTTTTCACTGATGATTATTGTAGGCTTATAAAAGCAATAAGATAAAGGCTAACAATATATATGAATATAATCTTGAGGAAAGGTAATTCTCTCAGATATGCTTTGTAAATAAATGTAAGCATATAAATATAGAGTGGCAGATTGAGTGTTCCACCTTGCATGTAGAATAACATTTCTTCAGAGAATAACTAAATTATCTTCAGTATTTCTTTTCTTCTTTTTTTGGCTTTCTTTTCTTTTTTTTAATTTTAAAGATACTTAGATTACGTAAGTGTTACATAGGGGATTCCTACATGCCCTGCTCCCCACATCTCCCACACTTTCCAACATTAACAACATCCCTCATTAATATGGTACATTCATTATAATTGATGAACACATTTTGGAGCATTGCCTCTAAGCGTTGATTAAAGTTTATATTGTAGTTTACATTCTCTCCCACCCAATTCTGTAGGCTATGGCAAGATATATAATGCCTGCATCTATAGTTGCAAAGTCCTTCAGGACAATTCCCAAGTCCAGAAAATGCCCCCCGTATTATATCTGTTTTTCCCTCTCCCTGACCTCAGAACCTCCAGTGGCCACTGCCACCACATCAATGATACAATTTCTTCCATTGCTAGAGTCATAATAAGTCTATAGTAGAATACCAGTAAGTCTACTTTAGTCCATAGATTATTCCCCAGTCCTGAGGACTCTGGGGTGGTGATGTCCGCTCCACCTGTAATTGAGAAGGGGCTGTGATTTCATAGGGCTGATGGATGGTGTACTCTTGCTTGCTGTTGTAGACTCTCTCAGTTCCTTGTTATGGTAGTTGTTCATCATCACCTCCCTGTTAGTTGTCTTGGGGGAGTCCAATGAACTGGTGAATAGGTGTTACCACTCTGTTGGGATACAGTGCCCAGCTGGCACATGGACAGCCTAAAGATATAAGTCTCTTGGATATACACGTACCAACTGTAGTACTAATTATGGGTTCAAATAGGACAGAAGAGACATGGTAGGGAAACCATGACTGAGTCCAACTCTGTCACCCTGGTGAGCATAAATTCCAAAGTAGGGCCCACTGGCAAGGCACCAAACTCCTGAGCTGTCTGCCCTGACTATAGTGTCTGGATGTCTTCAGAGCCCTCAGGAGCCCCACTATTTGGGGTAGTGTCTACTTTGGCAGTCAATGAGATCCTGCTGAGATGTGCATAAGCAACCTCTGGAATGACCTCTCAACTCACTTTGAAGTCTCTTAGCCATATAGACTCATTTGTCTTTACCTTTCCCCCCTTTTGTTCAAGGTCTTTTTCCAGTTGCTTTGCTAGTTGATGCTTGGTAGTAATCCCTAGTTGCTAGGGAAGCTCATCCCCGTAGTCATGTCCCATGCTGGGGGGAAGGTAATGCATTTTATATGCTGAGTTCAGCTTAGAGAGAGGCCACATTTGAGCAACAAGGAGGGTCCAAGGAGGCAACTCATAGGCATCCTCTAATACTAGTCTAAGTTTCAATTTCAAGAGTAAAGGTTCATATGCACAGTCATCAATGATATCAAGGGCCTGTCAATGGACCATTCTCCTTCACTAGTCTTTGCTCCTGTACTTGGGGGATTGTTGCTATTCCATTAGAGAACATGGTAGAGCTCCCCAGGATGGGAATTTGACATTCCTTTGGTTATAGTGTAAATCTCCACTTACTGTGACAATGCCCCATGTACATTGAACACATTTATATGCCTTATATGTATGCCCAGGTGAGCTTCCTCCCATCACTGACACCCCACACCAATGATCCTTCCCTGCCACAGTTATAATCCCTCTGTGATCCAAAATGTCTTCAAAAATGAAGCCAATAAAATAGCCAAGTACAATTAATAAGAAAATGAAATAATGATAGTTTAAAAAATAAGAAATAAACTACAAAAAGTTAAAAATAAAAACAAAAAAATTAAAATTTGGGATAAAAAATAATGAAAAATATTTGAAAACAATTTTTTTTACATTTTGCCTTTCATCACTGTAAGATCTGTTGTCCTATATGTTCAGTGACATTTTCTTCCATTTATTCCCCCAGTGTCATACAGTTTTTAAATTTTGTCCTCAAAGAAGTTTTAGGTTACAGAAAAGTCATAAACCGAATACAGGTGACTCTCATGTACCCAACATCCTCCCCTTTTTTTGCCCTTCCTCTATTAATAACACTTTATATATGGATGGTACATTTGCTACAACTGATGTACAAATTTTGAAACATAGCTACCAACCATGGTAATGGTTTACATTATGGTATACATTTTGAACCATACACTTTTATAAACTTTTATGCAACTCAACATGGCCTATATTCATCATAGCAAGATCATGTAGAACACTTCCATTGCCCCCAAAATGCCCCCTGTTCCATCTATTCTATTCCTCTCTCCCCCTTCCCTCAGGACCCGTGGCAACCACCAGGCTTCACTCCTTCAAGGACAAGATTCATAGTTACTTGCAGCAACACTGAGGGCTTGACACACTGGTCTGTCCTCCCCTATTACATACCGCCCATGCTCTTGAAAGACTCCTGCCCCTCTATTTGAGAACACAGCAGGCCTCCCCAGGATAAACATCTACCACCTTGCTCCTCATTATGTGGGTCTCCACCCACTGATATAGCACACTCTGGTAAGATGAACACTCACATACTCCCTAAAAGCCTGCCCCAGGTGTGCCCTTTCCCAAATACTTCCCCAAAACACACAAAACCAACAACCCTCACTTGCCATATTGCCAAAAGAGCATTCCCAAAATTGTAGTTTCAATCATGTACCTGCTATGTTCACCTGCTCCCTTCCCCTACCCTTCCCCCAGGTCCATGGGTAGTCCACCCACCCTCCCTGACTAATTCCCCTCACAGACCAGCACCACCCAACCCAACAGTATCATTATACCACTCTCAAGCCCCTCCACTATACAACTACACACTTCTACCTTGTAGATTTTGCCTATATGGACATTGGCTCACAACTTTCTTCTCCCTTTCTATTTCCTATAAACCTATCTTCCAAACTCTAGCTCTGTGAGTCTGCTCAATTTGCTTAATTCATATCAGTGAGGTCATGTAGTATTTGCCCTTCAGTGCCTGGCTTGCTTCACTCAACATAAAGTTCTCAAGATTTCATCCATGTTGGATTTCTGAAAAGTGAGGAAAAGTAACATATAATGAGATTATTTCTGATGTTGCCAGTATTTTTCAGGGTGTAGATGACATAAAAACTTTTGAGCATTTTTAATGTGATTTTCTAAGTTAAACAGAAAAAGTATAACATAAATTCATTTCTATTTCATCCACATTGCCATTCCAAACTTAATTTGCTTTTTTCTTTAATGTTGTAAAAAGCCTTAATAATTCAACCTAAGTCACTTATTTTATAATTACCTCAGCAGCCAAAACATTTATGAAGTGACTAATATATGCCACTAAATTAATTTAATGCTACAAGTAACATTTTCCAATGGTAATGTTGCTAAGGGACTTAAGCCATAAGAGATCTTTGATGCCTTTCCACAGTAATTATTTCCTCAGATTTTTCTGATTATAGTAGAACTGAAACAGCTTTGCCAGAAAATTGAACTGTTATCAGGCAATACATGTCTAGGAAAGTAAGATCTTGCTCTCTGGTTTTTTAGAAATTAAATAGTTCATAATTATGAAGTATAAAAAGTTCAACCTTTAGGAATAAATTATACCAATCAAACATAGTTACATCTGCTTGAATGGAATGTTCAAAAACCAAAGAGCTACTATAGCATAAAGGAATCATAGCAAATAGTTTATCATAATATTTCAAATCCTAGTACAGCCACTTTGCATAAATTGTAGTCCTTGGAAAAACAGAATAAAGAATTTATAAATATTGATTTAATACACCTGCTATCCCTCAATATAATAAATATAATAAGTATTTTTCACTCAATTTATTGTGCTGGATTTTCTTTCATATCCTCCAACCTCTTCATAGTATGGAAATTTAATCTTGCCTTTAAATAAAAATAAACTCTTAAAATATTTTTACATCTTTGTCATTGATAACCCAGTCACGACTGATGCACTATTTTTTTAAAACTTTCGGAAGGAGCAGATATATTCCCCCAATAAAGAAAGAGGAGAGAAGTATATTCTTGGCTACAAAATGTTATTCTATATATTTTTATTCTATGTATTTTTAAATTCTTCTTAATTATCATGTCTGAACATGATAAATATTTTAAATCTTCTCTTTAATTAAGTCCAAAAGCCATTTATTGAGGACCAGCTATGTGTCAAAGATTGCACCAGGTGTTAGACTTATGAAGAAAAATAAGATCTGACCTGTGCCCTTAAATTTACTGTTAAATCAGACAGAAACAGAGATAAAAATTTTATGTAGTAAGTACCATAATGATAGTTGGCAAAAACTGCTATGGGGATGAAAGAGAAGGGGCACTTAGCTCAGTTTGGAAACGGAGGGAAGAGGCCAGAGAATTTCTATTAAAGCCTGTATCTGTGGAGACATAAGTATATTCAAAACAAATAAACAATAAACCCTTGCTCTTGAAAAGAAGGGAAAGTAGTTTCTTCTAATTGTTTCATACAGAGTGATTCTCTTCATCATATGCATTCTCTGAATATTACAAGATCTGTCTCACCCAGACATTTCTGTACCTGTTTACAAATTGAGTATGTGAGTTGATCATGACCAAGAAAAAGACTTGAAGTGAGCCAATGATTATCCCCAAATTCAGTTATCATAAATCTCATATTTTCTCTCAAGCAAATATATCCAATAACCAGACTGATTTCCAAACGATCTCTATGGTCCACACAAATTTGAAAATCAGTAGCCTACTGATATTCTTTATTAGGACTTAAAAAGAGGTCTTCTTGAGAATAAATTATTTTCACAATTTGGATTGACCATTAACTAAATTTGCTGAAGAGTTAAGCTAAATATAGATAATTATAGATATTTTATGCATGTATGTTTTGTTCTGACCACCACCTCTCTTTCCTTAGAGGATTGTTACCTATTCTGTAGCCAAGGATCACTTGGTCAAATCTCAGTTCTCTTCTTTTGTTCATTTGTCTTTTTCTGTCCATTCAGAATTCTGTCTGTGGAAGCTAAGAGAGGCAGGTTCTAGTATACATTTATTTGATGTCATTATATGAATAGAACTTGTAGCACTTGATTTAACTTTTTTTTTAAAAGATTTATTTTTTCATTTGTTTCTCTCCCCTTCCCCCCAGTTTGTCTGCTCCCTTGTCCATTCGCTGTATGTTCCTCTGTGACTGCTTCCATCCTTATCAGCGGCATTGGGAATCTGAGTTTCTTTTTTTGTTGTGTCATCTTGTTGTGACAGCTCTCTGTGTGTGCGGTGCCATTCTTGGGCAGGCTGCACTTTCTTTCGCGCTGGGCGGCTCTCCTTATGGGGCGCGCTCCTTGCACGGGGCTCCCCTATGCGGGGGACACCCCTGCGTGGCACGGCACTCCTTGCATGCATCAACACTGCGCATGGGCCAGCTCCACACAGGTCAAGGAAG
Source organism: Dasypus novemcinctus (assembly GCF_030445035.2). Classification (NCBI taxonomy): domain Eukaryota; kingdom Metazoa; phylum Chordata; class Mammalia; order Cingulata; family Dasypodidae; genus Dasypus; species Dasypus novemcinctus. The sequence continues at coordinate 79,880,043 of NC_080684.1, read as the reverse complement.
CCCAGGGTTTGAACCGTGAACCTCCCGTGTGGTAGGTGGATGTCCTATCCATTGGGCCAAGTCCGCTTCCTGATTTAACTTCTTATAAATATATTTTCCTTACTCCTTCTTTCAAGAAATTTCTCTCCATTGCCATTGCTAGGGTAATCCAGACCTCAGTTTCTATAAAGGTTGAGGCTCATTGTTTAACAGATAACACTCATATAAATGCCATTTAAGAATTATGAAAATTGTTTTGAATTAGAGGTAAGGAATAATTTCTAACCTGGCTTCTAGGGGAAGGGTTAAATATGATACACCTTTGTCAAATACATTTCATTGGCTTGAATTTATCAGCTAATTTTCAGTTAAAAAATAATTGAGAGGAGCGGATAGGGCTCAAGGGATTGAGCACCTGCTTCCCACATGGGAGGTCCCAGGTTCTATCCTCGGTACCTTCTAAGAGCAAAAACAAACAACAAGCAAACAAATGAAAAAATCAACTCAGGGGAGCTGATGTGGCTCAGTGGTTGAGTGTCAGCTTTCCACATACAAGGCCCAGGGTTCAATCCCTGGCCCCAGGACCTCAAAAAACTAAAAATAAAAAAATTTTAAAAATTGAGCTGGATATAAATTTTGCCAAAAATTCTAACACAATGGGATATTGACTCTTGCAGAGACAGAAAATTTATGTGCTCATTAGTTAAAATCCTTAAAAAATCATGGCTTGGTGCTTGCTTCAGGGGCATATACACTAAAATTGGAATGAGACAAAGAAGATTAGCATTGACCCTAAGCAAGGATGACACGATGTCCTGGTTTGTCTCTTGCAGACCCCAGAAAATTATGTTCTTAAGTTAACCCATTCCTGTGCCTGTATATGCAGTGTAAAACTTAACCTTTTGGTTAGATTAAGGTAAGGGATCTCTTGATTAGATCACTTTTTTATTAGATTGCTTTAGTGTCTTTCATTGGACTATGTCAGAGAAGTGTGACCCAAGTTGGGTCTGCTCCTTCTTGCTGGGGTCTTACGTAAACTAAAGAACTAGAAGCAGAAACACACAGAGAAAGGAAGTCTCCATTTTGACCCTGCCAAGTGAGAGAGAGAAATTCCAGAGACCAGCCACCATCTTGCCTTGTTACATGGCAGGAGCCCAGGACCTGCCAGCAGCCAAACCTGCTGAGACATCATCTCTGACGATGCCTTGATTGGACATTTTCACAGTCTCAAAATTTTATGCTTTTACCCTAATAAATTTCCCAGTATAAAGCCAACTCATTTCTGGTATCTTGCATCAGTTTTAGTCTGCCTTAGCAGACTAAAACACGAGCAAATTTAAGAAGTGTTCCATAGTTTACCCTGATAAAGGACAACCATGAAAACCCACAGATAATATCGTACTTACTAGTGAAACACTGAACGCTTTCCTCCTAAGATCAGGAACAAGACAAGGATATATCTACTGCCATTCAACATTTACTAGAAGTTCTAGCTGGGGCAGTGAGGCAAGAAAATAAATAAAAGGCATCCAGATTGGAAAGGAAAAACCAAAATTATCTCTATTCACAGATGACATGATCTTATATATAGAAAACTCTAAAGAATCCATTTAAAAAAACAAAACAAAACTATCAGTGCTAATAACTGAGTTCAGCAAAATTCTGGCTATAAGATCAATATTCAAAAATCAGTTTTATTTCCATGCACTAATAATGAACCATCTGAAAATAGAATTAAGAAAACAATTTTATGTACAACACCATCAAAATTAATGAAATACTTAGGAATATTCTTTTTTTTTTTTTTTAAAGATTTATTTTTATTTATTTAATTCCCCTCCCCTCCCCCGGTTGTCTGTTTTCTGTGTCTTTTTGCTGCGTCTTGTTTCTTGTTTCTTTGTCCGCTTCTGTTGTCGTCAGCGGCACGGGAAGTGTGGGCGGCGCCATTCCTCGGCAGGCTGCTCCCTCCTTCGCGCTGGGCGGCTCTCCTTATGGGTGCACTCCTTGCGCGTGGGGCTCCCCTACGCAGGGGACACCCTGCTGGCGCGGCACTCCTTGCGCGCATCAGCACTGCGCATGGGCCAGCTCCACACGGGTCAAGGAGGCCCGGGGCTTGAACCGCAGGCCTCCCATATGGTAGATGGACGCCCTAACCACTGGGCCAAAGTCCGTTTCCCAGGAATATTCTTAATTAAGTCCAAGACCTGACACACTGAAGCAACTATAAAATATTGTTGGAAAAATAAAGAGAAAAACATCCTGTGTTCAAGGATTAGAAGACTTAATATGGTTTAGATGACATTATTCCCCAAGTTGATCTACAGATTCAGTATAACTATATCAAAATTCCAACTGCTGTTTTTTGCAGAAATAGACAAGCTTGAACTAAAATTCATATGGAAATGCAAGGGATCTCATATAGCCAAAATAATCTTTAAAAAGAAGAAAAAAGTTGTAGGACTCACATTTCCCGATTTCAAAAATTACTACAGGGAGCAGATGTGGCTCAAGCAGTGGAGCACCCACCTCCCTCATGGGAGGTCCTAGGCTCAGTTCCCAGTGCCTCCTGAAAAAACAAAGAAACAAACAAATAACAAGCAAATAAACAATAAAACCAACTCAGAGAAGCCAATGTGGATCAATGACTGAGCACCAGCTTCCCTCATACAGGTTCTGGGTTTGATCTCCCACCACCAGTACCTTAAAAAAAAAAAGTACTACAAAGCTCTAGTAATCAAGACAGTATGAACAGATGTATAAACCAATGGAATTAAATTGAAAATCTATCAAGAAACCCTCACATTTACAGTCAATTGATTTTATACAAAGGTGCCATGACTATTCAATGGGGAAATAATAGCCTTTTCAGCAAATAGTCCTCTGACAATTGGCTATCCACATGCAAAAGAATGTATTTGGACCCTTACCCCACACCATACACAAAATCAACTAAAACTGGAGCAGAGACCTTAATGTAAGAACTAAAAGAATAAAATTCTTAGATTACATAGATGTAAATCTTCATCACCTTGGATCAGAGAATGGTTTTTTATTTTAATTAGAGAAATTGAGGGTTTTGAGAACAATCATGTATAAAATACACAGGATTCCCATATGCCATCCATCATCAACACCTTGCATTAGAATATTTGTTACAATTGATGATGCCACATTTTTACAATAGGACTATTAAAGTCCATGGTTTAAGGAAGTGATTTTAACTCAAGTGATGGAACATCCACCTACCATATGGGAGGTCCATGGTTCAAACCCAGGGCCTCCTGACCTGTGTGGTGAGCTGGCCCACGCCCAGTGCTGATGTGCAAGGAGTGCCGTGCCATGCAGGGATGTCAACTGTGTAGGGTAGCCCCACACACAAGGAGTGTGCCCCACATGGAGAGCCACCCAGCATGGAAAAAAAAGCACAGCCTGCCCAGAAGAGGCACAGCACACTGATGCAGCAAGATGATGCAACAAAAAGAGACACAGATTCCTGTTGCCACTGACAAGAATGCAGGCAGACACAGAAGAACGCACAGTGAATGGACACAAAGAGCAGACAACGGGGGGGGGGGGGGAGAAATAAATAAAAAATAACTCTTTAAAAAAAAATAAAATAAAATCCATGGTTTAACTTAGGGTTTACTGTATATTGTAGTTCCATGAATTTTTAAAAAATTGTTATTCTGTTACCATATATACAATCTAACATTTCCCCTTTTAATCATATTCAGGTATATATTTCAGTGCTGTTAACTGTGTTCACAATGTTGTGCTACCATCACCATCATCCATTACCAAAACATTTCCATCAAAATGATTATTTGAAAAAAATGTTTTTCCATCATTCCAAATATGACTGCTGTACATTTTAAGCCCTATCTCCACCCCATCCCCTTGCAATCTATATTCTGCATTCTGATTCTATGAGTTTGCTTATTCTAATTGTTTCAGATCAGTGAGATAATAAAATATTTGTCCTTTAGTGTCTGGCTTATTTCACTCAACATGATGTCTTCAAGGTTCATTCATGTTACTGCATGTATCAGGACTATATTCTTTTTTGAGGCTGAGTAATATTCCTTATATGTATACATCACAATTTATCCATTTACTGATTAATGAACACTTGAGTTGCTTCCATCTTTTGGCAGTTGTGAATAATGCCACTATGAACATTGGTGTGCAAATATCTGTTCAAGTCCCTGCTTTAAAGTCCTTTGGGTATATACTTAGTAATGGGATTGCCAGCTTATATATATGGTAGCTCTATACTTAGCTTTCTGAGGAACTGCCAAACTGTCTTCCACAGTGACTGCAATATTTTACATTGCCACCAGCAATGAATGAGTGTTCCTATTTCTCCACAGCCTCTCCAACACTTGTTATATTCCTTTTTTTAAAAAAATAGCAGCCATTCTAATGGGTGTGAAATGGTATCTTTTTTGTGGTTTAGATTTGTATTTCCTTGATGACTAATGATGTTGAGCATCTTTTTCATGTGCTTTCTGGCCATTTATATATCTTCCTTGAAGAGATATTCAAGTCTTTTGCCTATTTTTTAATTGGGTTGTTTGTCTTTTTGCTATTAGGTTGAAGGATTTCTTTATATATTATGGATATTAAACCTTTATCAAATATGTGACTTCCAAATATTTTCTCCCACTGTGTAGACTGTCATTTTATTTTCATGATAAAGTCCTGTAAGGTACAAAAGATTTTTATTTTGATGAGGTCTGAGGCAATAAATGATTTCTTAAATATGACACCAAAAGAAGAAGAAACAACAACAAAAGATAAATTGGACTAGCAAGAAAGTTAAAAGAGGGAAACGGACTTTGGCCCAGTGGTTAGGGCGTCCGTCTACCATATGGGAGGTCCGCGGTTCAAACCCCGGGCCTCCTTGACCCGTGTGGAGCTGGCCATGCGCAGTGCTGATGCGCGCAAGGAGTGCCGCACGACGCAAGGGTGTCCCCTGCGTGGGGGAGCCCCACGCGCAAGGAGTGCGCCCGTGAGGAAAGCCGCCCAGCGTGAAAAGAAAGAGCAGCCTGCCGAGGAATGGCACCGCCCACACTTCCCGTGCCGCTGACGACAACAGAAGCGGACAAAGAAACAAGACGCAGCAAATAGACACCAAGAACAGACAACCAGGGGAGGGGGGGAATTAAATAAATAAATAAATCTTTAAAAAAAAAAAAGAAAGTTAAAAGAAAACTCACAAAATTGGAGAAAATATTTGCAAATCATATATCTGATATGGTTTTAGTATCCAAAATATATAAACGACTCTTAAAACTCAACAACAAAAAGACAATCCGATTTAAAAATGGACAATGAATTTGAACAGACATTTGCCCAAAGAAGATTTTCAAATGTTTAATAAGCACATGAAAAGATGCTTACCATAAGTAGTCATTAGGGAAATGCAAATCAAAACCATAAAAAGATACCATTTCGCACCCATTCGAATGGCTACTATTAAAAAAAAAATCAGAAAATTACAAGTCTTAAAGTGTTGGAGAGGATATGGAGAAAATGAACACTCATTCACTGCTAGTGGTAATGTAAAATGGTGCAGCCATTATGGAAGATAGTTTGGCAGTATCTCAGAAAATAATAGAATTACCATACAGCCCAGCAATCCCACTTCTAGATATATATCCAAAAGAATTTAAAGCAGGAACTCAGATATATGCACATTAATGTTCATAGCAGCATTATTCACAATTGCCAAAGGATGGAAGCAACCCAAATGTCCATCAGGTCATGAATGGATAAACAAAATGTGTTATGTCCATACAATAGATATTATTCAGCCATGAAAAGGAATGAAGTTCTGATACATGCTACAACATGGATGAACCTTGAAAACATTATGCTACGTGAAGGAAGACACACACAAAAGGCCACATATTGTATGATTCCATTTATATGAAGTATTCCGAATAGTGAATCCATAAAGACAGAAAGTAGATGACACGAGCTGGGGGTGAAGGGAGAATAGGAAATAACTACTCAATGAGTATGAGGTTTCTTTCGGGGTGAAGGAAAAAAATGTTCTAAAATTAGATAGTGGTACCTCATATTTTTTGAATGTAACATTAAAAAATAATTAAAGACAAAAAAATAAAATTAGATAGTGGTAATAGTTGCAGAACATTTTGAATATACTAAAATCCATTATATTGTACAGTTTAAAATTGTTAAAATGGTGAGTTTTATGTTATATGAATGTTATCTAAGTTTTTAAAAATTGAGAGCTAAAATATAAAGGATGGTTATGTAGGAATTTTCCAGAATGAATATATTTCTTTCCAAATCTGTATGATCTGGAAATCTCACTTTGAGGTAAATCCCCAAAAGAATTGAAATCAGGGACTTGAACAGATATTTTCACACTGATATTCATAGCAGCATTATTCACAATTGCCAAAAGATGGAAGCAACCCAAAGGCCCATCAACCAGTCACTTTGAATTGACTGTTTTGTTTATTTTCTTTTTAAATATATTATTTATTTATTTTTAAAAGATACTTAGATTACAGAAAATGTTACATAAGAAAATATAAGGGATTCCCATATGCCCCACTCCCCACACTTCCCACTTGAGCTAACTGTTTTATAAAGCAGTAGCTTTGGATGGATGAGTATTAAAGAAAACCAATCCTTTCAATAACTATGGCTGTTGTTTCTAGACATATCAACTGACCACAGATGTCTTAATCACTCTGTATTCTGATAAAGAGTTGCCAATACGAGTATAACTTTTATAAATCAGTATTTCCACCTTGATCTTTCATATGAGCATACTCAATAATGAAGACTGTGTTTTACTATATTCATCTAGAAATAAGCAATTTTGCAATATGAAAAGAAGCATCTGAATGAATTAATTCAACAACAAAAAGACTATGGAAGAAAACATGCCCTAGCAACTGGCTTCTTGTACAATAATCAGGGACTCATTTATCTTAAACAAGTCAACTTTTGTAACAACCTCTGCACTGTATAGAATACTGAGTGACAGTCAAACAGAGCTGTCAAGGGAGAAGGAAAACAGTGGGAAATGTGCACTAGAATGAATTAAAAAAAAAAAAAAGAAGACTTTGTAAGAGAATGCAAAGTAGTCTGTGACAAGGAATTTTCCTTTAAAATAACCAGAAGCTATGTGAACACGTTAAGCAAGTGAATGTCTGTGGGATGAAAAGTACTTAATAATCCCCAAGCATTTCTAATAGAATTTACCTGGTCCCCACCTAATTACAAAAACCCATCTAAATCCTAAAAGACATTGAACAAAACCTCATAAAACCTTGTTTCATTCTCACATCAAACCCTGCTTGACAGGTGAGTTGCTTACGAAATGAGTTTCCCAGGTTCTGGCTTGATAGCTGTTGTGTTCAGAGTTTTAGGAGCATATTAGAAGTTATATATTGTTAATTCCACATTTGCTATTTCTGAAATTATTAAAATGTATTAGGTACTAATACATTGAAATTGATATGATCCCTTTGGCCTCAAAGAGATTATATCATGAAGTTATTTTAGGTGTTCGTGGGAAGGGAAAAAATCCTCCTGTTGACATCACTGTTCTAAGATGGAGCCTTTAATATTTTAGGTTTCTCTCTTGGGAGTTCTGTTCCATGTTCTGTCTCTGGTTAGGGTTGTGACCATGGAAAAGTTTAAATATAAAAAGACAAGTGCAAAGTGGATTGTGAAAAAAAGACAACTGAGATCAAATGAAGGGCAGAGACCAAGTGAGTCAATTGACCATGTAGCAACTGTCTTAATGACTCAACACAGTGGCCAGGAAGCAACATGGCTTGAAGAAACTTCAAATTACATTGCTGTATATAAGACCATTTCTTATATAGTATTATAGGAAACTCAAAGACCGCCTGTGAGTAAGAACTGCAGCAAAAATCTAATGTTATCTTTTCTTCTTTTGCTCTCTATCTTGCAGCTGAAGAGATTATAGCTTCTATAAAGGAGTCAGGGAGGTCAATTTGATATTCTAGGGCAATTGAAAGTCTTAGATACACTGCCTTATTATATTGTCATTGTATACATGCAAATCTGCCTTATACATGTAACCTAGTTCAATTCACTTGTAGGATCTAGCCAAATAAATATATCTGTCATACAGAAATAAATTTTTAAAACCCAGTACTTAGAAATAATTCTTAAAACCCCATTGGAATCAAAAAACAAATAAGAAACAGGTCTATGCAATCAAGAAATGGTAGACAAAAGATCTCATAAATTGGTAATAGCATGATCTTATCTAAATAACATCTTCATAAGCCTCCTAGGCATTTTTAGTTCAATGCTATTTGCATTTTTATGGTAGAAATATTTATTACAGCCCCCAGAGGGAAGATAAAGTGCCTGATGATACTGAAAAGAAGAAGCTAGTAGAATTAATCCTGTGAAAATATAAGACATTCAAAACACTTAGCTATATGAAGCATGTAGAAATTCCATTTTTAGAAGTAAATCTTCATGTAGACTTGAGAGGAAACCTTTAGGAAACATGTAGAGGGTAAGAAATGGCAATGTTAAAAGTGAAATTTTATAAAGGTAAGAATCATGACTCACACAGATATAAAATTAACATGTGTCAAAGATTTATTTTAACTCATTGAATTAATGAGAGATCTAATAAAACATTACAGCTAGTTCAAAGGAAAATTCAAAGAACCACACATATATAGACACATAAGGAATGCTGAAATGAATTTACAAATAGATGCAAAACAGGTCTATACACAGGGCAACGATCAATTGCGGTCTACCAGGCACAACTAATTTGCATTTCTATAGACGAGAATAATTTGCATTATTTTTAGATTTCTACAACTTACAGCAGTTGTCAATGATAACAAAACTCCATGATAATAAAAGGCAGAAATAACCCAGAAGGTGTGCTAGACAGGGCACTCAGTAATGGTTGGTTTTTTGGGTTTTTTTAGGACCATTTCAAAGTCTTTCATAATATTCCTGACAGCAGGAATATGATTTGCTAATTAGAAAAATATGTAAAGAAAAACATTCTGATAGAGAGGTTTCCCAAAGGAGGCTACATTTGAACCTTGTAAGTCCCTATCCCTAGACCCACAGAGAGAGAGAGAGAAAGGGAGGGATGGAGGGAGAGAAACACAGAGACAGAGAGAGAGAGAAAGATTCTCATAACTCTGAATCCTACCTAAAATTACTAAAGAACCCAAAGTTTAAACTAGTCACTTACAAAAGCAAAAATACTATTGAATCAATAGTATATTTTAAAACAATGGGCATAGTACAAAACTTTATTTCACATGACTTTTTAAGGTAGGTTATTTTATTAACAGTATTTTTAAACTCAAAAGTGTTTTAAAATTTATTTTAAAGGTCCAAGTTATGCTTTTCTCTCCTGAAGCAGTTTCATTTTTACTTTGTTTTGCTTTTGTTTTTTGGCTAATCACCCAAATTTTGCAAAAGGAGCTGTACTAAATGTTGACAAGATAAACCACAAACCTTAATTTGGTTCTTAATTCTAGCTATAATACTACAAAAAGGGAGGGGGAAGTTTTACTAAACAACTTTAAGCAGTCTTGACATCAAATACTCACATTTTGGAGTACACAGATTTGGTAGTAGCATTTGGGATATTTTTCTTTTTCTTTCCTTTTTTTTTTAATGCATGCTTCTGGAAACTCCTTCAACTCTAGATTTCTTATGCCAAATGGCATGCAGAATGGTACAGATAAAGTGCCATTTAGATATATAATTCAAAACTTTGGGGGCATACAAAAATTTGTACGTGAAAATAAGCCAACAACATCAATCTCAGCAATTTTTCTGATTCATTAGGTTACACAGTGTTCTCATTTATCATTCTTCACAACCTAACTTAACACTGACTGTAATGATTTGAAATAATTAGAATAAGCAAATTCAAAGAGTCACAATCTTTGTGAACCCCAAGTTAAACAGTGAACCCCAAGTTAAACCATAGACTTTAATTAATAGTACAACTATAAAAATGTCCTATTATCAGTTGTAACAGATGTACCACACCAATGCAAGATGTTAACAATAGGGTGGTACATGAGAATCTTGCATTTTATATATGATTGTTCTGTAAACCCACAACTTCACTAATAAAGGGGGAAAAAACTGAACGCAAAAGTCATCACACTACATGCTATTACTTTCCCTACAAGATTGTGTCTAAGACAGATAGTAATAATATAAAGAAAATGCTATCCACAAAGAGCAATTCTTTAGAATTCAATGACACTCATTTCTTTTTGTAAATTTAGTCAATGGCATTTCTTTTAAGTAGGATTTGTTATTACTTGCAGTAGCTCAGAAATGCCCCTAGGAGGCATCAGAATTTTCAAAGCACGAACAGAAAGGCTTTACCTCTAACCAGTGAGGAGCAAAAAGTATTCTCTATCTTTACATGGTCTGAATGTATTCATCCCAGGAATTTGAAATTGGGGCTATTCCTCCTGTCAGTCAACTATCTCCGAAATTGCTAGGCTTTTCTCAGAGGAAGAGGACTAGTAATTCGTTTAAGAACAGACATCCCTCGAAATGGCTCACCTTGAGTCCAATCCAACTTTGTTCTGAAGAGCTCTTAAAGGACAAGTTGGTTTGGTACACACTAGCTTTATTTAAGTAATATCCTATAGAGAACTTGGCCAAAATCCTACTCCCCAGCATCTTAGAGTAGCTCAGTTTAGGGATTCAGATGACTCTGGAGTCAGACTGCCAGAGTTCCAGTAGCTCCATCACTTATTAGCTTTGTGACCTTGAACAATTCTTAAACCCTTTGGGTCACAGTTTTCCTCATTTCTAAAATGGCATAATAATTGTATGTACCCTCTATAGGTTTTGTTTGGATTAAATGAGTTAATATTTATAAAATGCTTAGTACATAGTGCTACTCATTTTAGCTACTGCTATTTCTATTACTATTATTATTTATTAATCATCATCATTATTGTTATTATTAATATTCCCATTTTCCTACATGTTTGACATGTTTTCCTTGGGCATACAGTAGATCTCTGAGAGCAACTATAGATAATCATTACATATGAAAACATTTACCAAAACGCCTTGTGCAGGTGTGAGCCAGTATACAGTAAACACTTTGGACAAAGCTGAATGCCTTTCTTATCTTTTCTTTTTTTTTAAAGATTTATTTATTTATTTCTCCCCCCTCCTTCCATTGTCTGCTCTCTGTGGTCATTTGCTGTGTGTTCTTCTGTGTCGGCTTGTATTCTCATCAGGTGGTACCAGGAACCAATCCTGGGGCCTTCCGGAGTGGGCGAGAGGTGATCACTCCATTGCGCCACCTCAGCTCCCTGGCCTGCTGTGTCTCTTATTGTCTCTCCTCTGTGTCTCTTTTTGTTGCGCCATCTTGCTGCACCAGCTTTCCATGTGGGCCAGCACTCCTGCTCAGGGCAGCACTCCTCCTGCCTGGGTGTTCCACACAGGCCAGCTCCCATGTTGCCTTCACCAGGAGGCCCCGGGTATCGAACTCTGGACCTCCTATATGGTAGATGGGAAGCCCAATTGCTTGAGCCATATCTGCTTCCCTGAATGCCTTTCAATCCTGCTATATCAAAAATCCTGATATGTGGCAAGCAATTGAAAGTATCTGATTCCCCCCTTCAAATGCATAATTAGCACTCTGGCCTTCTTGGCAAGTTTTTAAAATGAAACTTAAGTTTTCAATCTCTCTCTCTCTCTGTAATACATATATACCAGTCCTGAAGATTCAAAGAAATTTAAGCAACTGTTTCTTCCCTGCAAGAGCTTAAAATCTAGTGCAGAGAAGCAGATAAACACTGTTTTCTCTTGAAATTTGCATTGGTCCCACTCATGCTTTTTTCCAGGTCTGTCAGCCAGAGCAAGTTCTTGGCAAAATAGTGAAGTAGGCACAGTTTATCTACAGCCACTTTCCTCACCCCTGAAAGCAATCCCTTTCCCTCCTCCAGGAAGTCCCTTTCTCCTTTAGGTAACTCTCCTGTCTAGTTCTAAGATTCAGAACAGGTAAGTATAACCCCCACTGATATATTTTTGCTAATAACTCCTGGAGGTAGGCGCATTTTTGTAAGGCGTTCTTGAACATAAAACACCATTCAAGACCTAAAGGAATGAATCTCTACAAGGAAGAATTTTAGGCAACAGGCTAGCAGGGAAGAAAAAAGTCTGAACACTGACCAGTTTTTGTTATTTTAATTGCAATAGTTTCTGCCCTCTACCTATATTTATTTTATTGCCTATGCTTTCTTATAAGAGCTGTTTTCTCTACCATTCAAGTACAAATCAAAGAACACATTGCAAAGCTGTTTAACTGCTTGCATTCTTACTATATGTATGATTAGGCAAAGGTTTGGATACTGAGCCTTCAGTCTATTTTACCCCACTCTGACAGTATATTTCAAGCTGCCTTTTCCACCCAACTCAATTGTCATGCTTCATATTCACCATAGAACTCCCACTTTTTCTGTTAACTTAAAAATGCAAACTTTTAATGGGAAAAAAGGCATATTTTATTCATTAATGAAAAGACATGCTTTCTATTCAAAAGGCTTGTGTTGTAGCATTGTTGTGAATGTTTTTGTCCTGCATAAGAGCAGCAGGTTCTAACAGGCTAGACTGTTATTAGAATTTCTCTCTTTTCATACATAAGAAGTTCATTCTTCTATAAGTTAATCCTTTTCTCAAAAAGAGATGTACTATCTCTTTAGAAATTAATAAGTTTTTGCCTTCACATTTTGTCTTAAATTGATGCATAGCATTGTTCCAGTTTCTAAATCATTTGTCATAGTTAAATGGAGGTCCATGAATTACTGCAGCTGCCTGTAAGTGGGCATTTGTCTCTGGTTTATAGAATAGGCTCTGTTTGTGTCCTCTTTTCACAAACATTTTTAAAGGTTCCAGTGATGGTATGAAAGAATATTCATTTTCCATTTGATTTCAAAGTTGCATGGTAAAGAATGAAAGTATATTCAGGTATCTACTAAAAATAGTGACATAACAGGACCAGGAAATAATTTATGAAATTCCAGAATTTCTGAAAAATTGGCTGTAAAATGAATAATTTTTTTCACTGACTTTTATTAAAAATTTTAGTAGGACATGAATAAGAGAAAATCAAACAACTGTTCCCTTCTCAGAAAGCAATTGGGAAGCAAATTTTATCAGATATTTCTTATAGAATTCAGTTAATGTGAGTCCTCCAAAGCATTAACCAGATAGATTTTCTGCTTTTGTAATTCTGTTATGGTGAATGTCTGTGATGATGATGAACTAGATAATGAAGTATGCCTTTATATGGTAGGCAGGAGTCAGAATAATCTTTAGTCTATGATTACTTTAGCCACAAGCAATGGGATAAGTGAAATAGAGAAGGGAAAAGCAATGGGTGAGAAATAAGAAAAAATAGAATTTATTTTAGTTTGGGTATAGCCAATATCACCAAATGAAAATCCATTTTCAGATACTATCTATTAACATTTACTTTATCATTTGTGCCATACCACATGGTGATGTCTGCAATAAAGAAAAAAATATTCTCCTAGCTCTCCCCTGTTTGATTTTTGATGATTCTGGAAAGGGTCTGCATTGGTGGCATGGCAACAGGACATTTAATTCCTCTCTGTAGCTCAGAAAAGATTATGGGCAATTGTCTGCAACTAAGCTGTATTCCTTATACAAAGAAGCAGGCCTTAAAATAATAGAACCTTAAGAATTGTCCTGCATGACATTGCAATGATGGATACAGACCATTATATATTTTTGTCATAACCTACAAAATTGTGCAGGACAGAGTGTAAACTATAATGTAAACTGCAGTCCACAGTTAGTAGCAATGCTTCAATGTGTTCATCAATTGTAACAAATGTATCACACTATTGAAGGATGTTAATGTGGGAAAGTGTGGGAGGGAGAGGGGGTTGGGCATATGGGAATACCCCATATTTTTTATGAAACATTTATGTAATCTAAAGCTTCTTGAAAAATAAAAAATAAAAAATTTGTTTTAAGGAAGAGAAGGACACTAAAAGTTATCTTAGCCAATCTTTCATTGAATTTCTAAATACTCTACGACATTTTGATAAGTGATTGTCCAATTCATATGCTTGACTTTGTCAGTAACCAGATTCTCACAACCTCTTGCATTGGCCAATTTCCTCAACCACATGGTTACATCTTCTAATGATAGATCCAAACGATAATAATTTCCTCACTTTGGATCTCATCTATGTTCTTATGTCTGAAGTCTCAAACATGAAGAAATGGTATTTTTTTCCATGTCTTTTTGGCTCTAGTATATAATATTTTTTTCCCCAAAGTACACACCTATTAATGAGTATGCTGTTCTAGTAATTCCTCAAATTACTGTTTCAAAGTTTGTATGACTCCCACCTTAAAGTGGGTCAATATTAAAAACCATCTCAATTAGATATGGGTAGGAAATTTTTTTACATCAACAGAGAAAAGTACTCATTATAATAGAGGGGTTTACAAAATGCATAGAATGTCCAAAAATGCCAAGTTGTACATCTTGGGTAATTAGATGTTATAGTTTTGTTGTTAAAGTAGATTTCTCATTTTCCAATTAAACAGCCAGACACAACTCTTCTTCAACTAAGCCTTAAGCACTAATCCCATTTTCCTCCCCTTTTTCAAATTCATGTTTGTGTACCAAATAAGAGCTATGTTTAATTTTTAATTAAGTTTCCTTTTTCTGTTTTGATTTTTACAATGAAGACCTAGGTTTACTTGCACATTTTTCACGAGCATCAAATAGTGGGTGATCTTTCAAGCTTGAACAGTAACAGTTGTATCGCTGAGGAAGGATTTCTTATTTCAAATGATCTAGGTAATGATTTACAGATATTTTGGGTAATTCTCAAAATGGCAGCTCCTTGAATTTTTTTGTATGCAGAAAAATTTGCTGGGCTGGCATCTTTCAGACCCTGGGAGGTTCATCCCATTCCGCAGCATGTGGGAAGAAGGGAATGCTCTGAAATCCTTACTCTAGAGGGAACTGATCTGTCCACATTATCTTGTAGTGCATGTAAATGTTTGATGAGGTTACCCTAAATATCTGTGATTTTCCAAGGTCTGGAATTTGTGGATCAGGTCTAACCAATGAGTTAGTTGGCTGAAATTACATATAGGTTGTAAACTTTCCAAGACAAAAACCAGTAAATTGAACCTATATTGTTAGTTGAGTTCTTCTAAAAACTCTAACAAAACTTTTATAAAAGTTACCTTAGGGAAACGGACTTTGGCCCAGTGGTTAGGGCGTCCGTCTACCACATGGGAGGCCCTCGGTTCAAGCCCCGGGCCTCCTTGACCCGTGTGGAGCTGGCCCACGTGCAGTGCTGATGCGCGCAAGGAGTGCCGTGCCACACAGGGGTGTCCCCCGCGTGGGGGCAAGGAGTGCACCCATAAGGAGAGCCGCCTAGCGCGAAGGAGGGAGCAGCCTGCCGAGGAATGGCGCCGCCCACACTTCCCGTGCCGCTGACGACAACAGAAGCGGACAAAGAAACAAGACGCAGCAAAAAGACACAGAAAACAGACAGCCGGGGGAGGGGAGGGGAATTAAATAAATAAAATAAATTAATTAATTAATTTAAAAAAAGTTACCTTATATACTTTATATAGTATATACTCAACAGGTGATTGTTAAAGAGTAGAAAGGATGCCAAAAAACAGTAATATTTAAATGAGGATCAACAACCTTTTAAAATTCTGATTATTAGAAAATGCATGTGGGTTCCACAGGCTGTTGGAAGGTATAAGCTAGGTTAAAAGACATATAAAAGAAATGATGGGAAAGGGATGTGGCTCAACCAATTGGGCTACCGTCTACCATATGGGAAGTTCAATGCCCAGGGCCTCCTGGTGAGGGCGGGCTGGCCCACACGGCAAGCTGGCCCACGCGGGAATGTTGCCCCACATGGGAGTGCCACCCTGCATGGGAATGCCGCCCAGTGCGGGAAACCCATCCTGCACAGGAGTGCCGGCCGATGTGGAGACCTGACACAGCAAGATGACATAGCAGGAGTCACAAAGGAGAGAGAATAGGAAGACATAGCAGAACGGGAAGTTGGGGTGGTGCAGAAGAGTGGTCGTCTCTCTCCCACTCTGAAGGGTCCCAGTGTCAGTTCCCAGAGCTGCCTAATGAGAATACAAAGCGGACGCAGAAAGCAGACAATGGAGGAATGGGGGTGGGGGGTGGGGGAGAATAAATAAAATAAATCTTAAAAAAAAAAAAGAAATGATAAGGGGGAAGGGGGAGAAAGAACATAGCATAAAATAGGTGTGAGGCAGAAAGACAATTTATAAAAGAAAGTGCATTTAATATTCCTTTCAATTCCCTTACTCAGAACTCTTCAACAGATTTCCATTGCAATAAATTCCAGCCCCCTTAACCTGATGTTTAGTATGTCCCAACATCTGGATCCAAACTACTTCTCCAATTCACAACCTCTTGTTTGTTAATTGACCATTCCCTGAATATTTTCTTATCCCCTCATCTTTGCTCCTGAACAGAAATCCTATGCACCCTTCAAGACACAGCTTCAGTGACCACACTTGGAAGTTTGCTACAGGTAGCATTTATTGACCATGGTGTCTATTTACACTCACTGACATTTTCTGTCAAGCCCTCTTCAGAGCCGCTGCAGAATCCCTTTACCAGCAATGATGGATTGGAAATGGTTTATTCTAGGAATTCTGACCCTAATTCTATCAAATTATTCGTATTTGGGTATTGTGTATGTGTGTTTTGTTTTATTTTTTGGCAAGTTGTCAAATCTAGACAATTACAAAACTGCTTTTCCTACTAATCTTCCTTCTGCTACCAACTTCTGCCAGCTACATAAGTAAGCTTCCACATCACTAAACTCTTCCTACTGAGTCAATTTTTCCAAAGACTCCATTTTGTTTGAAATCATTATCTTCTACTACAACTAAACAAAGAATCATCTAGCTTTTACTGAGCAGCTTTAAAGAATGCAGAGGTTTTTTGGTATGAAAGAATTTCTTTTTTTTTTTCAGGGTAAGAGGAAGTGTTGAATAAAAAAAGATTTAATATAAGCAGTAGGACTAAAACATCTCTACAAGAATAAATGAAAAATCAGATATCCAGGAGCTAGGATGAAAAGACCTCACTGTTAAAGAGCAATAGAAATTGAATTCCTGCAGCTCTCCAAATTTAAGTGCCAATTTGTCTTTGGATTTTGCCTGGATATGTGCATGGAGATGTGTAGTAAACTCCTACAACTCCTTGGGGACGTCTACATCTAAACGGTTCATAGCAGAGCTATTCATGAAGAGAAGCCCAAGGAAGTATTTGCATGTTCCAAGACCAAAAGCAATTAATTGAATCTATAATATTAGTTGAGTTTCTATTGAGAAAATCAGCAAATATTTTTGCAACATCATCATACATCAAGGAGCCAGTTCCACCCTCTGAAAAAAAAACTATATCCTCACTAATCCCTAAGAATTAATTAATCTCATTAAGCATGAGAACCTTATATTATAATACATAGGAATAGAAAGGAAATTCAGCAAAATGACAACCAAAATAATTATTTATGAAATATTACTTACTATAACTTTTAGGCTTGATATGGTTCATTCACAAGCAACCTGTGGTCCTCCAAAACCTGTGTATAATTCCTGCACTTGAACATTATGTGGGCACCAGGCCCATAGCAGTCATATAACACACTTGGATAATGCATGTGCTAATTCCAGAGCACCTCCATCAGCAGAACCAAAGACATGTGTGCTAGGAGAGAATTAAAAGAGAAAGGGGCTCCTGGGTGAAATGAAACAACTTATTGGAGTGTTATCTCAGATCAAGCAGTAGTACATCAATGTATTAGAGTGCTATTTCCAGATTCAATTCTATATTAGGGACTCATTTTGGTTTTGGCCAAAGAGTACTTGTCACTTTGAGTAGTTACTTTACCATTTGCAGTTGACTATTTAAGATGTATGAAAATAAACTTTATTCACAGATTCTCCTTAGCCTCCTAATGCCACGCCTTAGTTCTCTTTGTTTCCTCTTCTTGGAAAGTCTCTCCCCTTCCATGTGTTGGAAATAGTGCCCATCTGTCAAGGGCTAGTTCAAACCACAGCCCCTTCCAAAAAGCTCTCCACAACTGCCAACCTATAGAGATGTCTGTATCTTTTGAATTCCAGCCTCATTTCATTTCTTAGACACTTTATTGTTTTATCGATGCTTTTTCTATGTAAGTCATTTTCTCCAGCTACACTGTACTTTCTTAAAGGCAAAAATTATGCTTTATAATGTTTTCTTTTTTTTTTCTTTTTTTTCTTCATTCTTTTTTTCCCTTTATTTTTAAAGGAGCTTTAGCTTACATAAATGTTACATCTGAAATATAGAGAATTCCCATATACCCCACCTCCTTCCCCTCCGACACTTTCCCCATTAACATCTTTCATTAGTGTGGTACATTTGTTACAACTGATGAACACATGTTGAAGTATTGTTATGAACCATGGTCTATAGTTTACATTATGGTTTACACTTTGGTTTTGACAAAATGTGTAACAACTTGTATCCTTCTTTGCAATATCATATAGAACAATTCCAGTGTCTCCAAAATGCCATGTTACACCTATTCTTCCCTCTCCTTCCCCTCAGAACCCCTGGTTCTTTATATCAGTGTTACAAATGCTTCCATTACTAGCATAATAATAATGTCTACTTTAGTCCATAGTTGCATTCCCCCCTTATGTTTGTTCCTTCCTCCATCTTGAGGATTTGGGATAGTGATGCCCATTCTGCTTCCAATTGAGAGGAGGCTTAGATCCCATGGGGCAGATGATGGAACTGTTTTGCTTGCCGTTGTAGATACTCTATTGTTTTCTGGGATGGGCATTGCCCATCATCATCCTTTTGCTAGTTTTCCTGGGTGAGTCTGAATAACTGGAGAGTAGGTGTTGGCTGCAACACTGCTGAGATTTAGGGCTCAACTGGCATATGAACAGCTGGAAGATTTAAGTCTCTGGGATATATATATTTAAAGGGTATTCTACTAATTATAAGTTCAAATAAATGTGGCAGAAGAACCATTTATTTGAACCTATAACCTTGACCAATGTTAGTAGCAATGCTTCAGTAGTTGTTCATCAATTGTAACAAATGTATCATAGTCATGTAGGATGTTACTGGTAGGATGTGGGGCGATGGGGAGTATATGGGAATCCCCTATATTTTCTGTGTGACTTTTCTGTAACCTAAAGCTTTTTGGAAAATAAAGTGAAAGAGAAAATAAGACACTGGGGAACATACAGAAGAAATTGTCAATATACACAAAAGATAACATCTTCCAGTGATGAATGGCACAATGCATAAAATAATTTATTATTTTTATGACTTTAAAAATTGTTACTTTATTATTATTGTTTTTTGTTGTTGGATTTGTTTTGGGGTAAGTTTTAGATTGCAGAAGGGTTGCAACTGTGACAAGGGAGGATCACAGGTGTGGGGTATTGGTGGTGGGGGGATGTGTGGGGAGGGGTGCACCTAAGGCATATGAATGTGTTCATATGGTAATGAGGTATTGAATATGAATGTGTTCATATGGTCATGAGGTGTTGTCTTGGTGGGTGAACCCATAGAGTAACCAATGGAATATTGAATTCCCATCCTGAGGAGTCCTGCTACATGGACAGTGCCTAGCAAAGGAGGACATACCAATACACCAGGTCCTTGATATTGATGCTTGTACTTATGAACCTTGTTCTTGTGAAATTCAAAATTAGCCTAGTAATTTATATTGCCTAAGAGTTACCTCCTGAAAGCCTCCTTGTTGCTAAAATGTGGCCTATCTCCAAGCTAAACTCAGCATATTAATGTACTACCATCCCCCAGCATGGGACATGACTCCCAGGGATGAGCCTTCCTGTTCCTGAGGGACTGTTACCAAATACCAACTAGTGATGCATTTCCCAAAAGGGGGACATTTTAAAAAATATGTATTTTTATTATTTTTAAAAAGATATTTAGATTACATAAATGTTGCATAAAAATATAGGGGATTCCCATATGCCCCGCTCCCTACATCTCCCACATTTTCTCACATTAACAACATCCTTCATTTGTGTGGTACATTTGTTACAATTGATGAAAACATTTTGGAGCATTGCCACTAAGCCTGGATTACAGTTTACATGGTAGTTTACACTCTCTCCCACAGAATTTTATAGGCTATGGCAAGATATATAATGGCCTGCATCTGTCAATATAATGTCATTCAGAATAATTCCCACATCCCAAAAATGCCCCCATATTACACCTATTTTTCCTTCTCCCTGACCTCAGGACCTCCAGTGGCCACTGCCTCTACATCAGTGATATAATTTCTTCCATTGCTAGAATCATAATGTTTATAGTAGAATACCAGTAAGTCTACTTTAGTCCATAGTTCATTCCCAATCCTGAGGATTCTGGGGTGGTCATGCCCACTTCACCTCTAATTGAGAAGGGGCTTTCGATCCCATGGGGCAGATGGATGGAACTATCTTGCAGTAGTAGACTCTCTCAGTTCCTTGGGATGATCTTTGTCCATCATCATCTCCTTGTTAGTTGTCCTGGGTGAGTCCAATGAATTGGAGAGTAGGTATTGCAACTCCATTGAGATACAGGACCCAGCTGGCACATGGACAGCACAAAGATTTTAGTTTCTTGGATGTATACTTATCAACCCTAGTACTAATTATAGGTTCAGCTAGTAGGGCCAGAAGAGCCATATTTAGGGAAACCACAAAAGAGGGAAATATGAAATGCAAATGAGTTTTTATGGTTAAGAGATTTCAAAGTGAGTTGGGAGATCATTCCAGAGGTTATGCTTATGCACATTTCAGGAGTATCTCACTGACAGCCACAATAAACCCTGCCTCAAGCAGGGGTGCTGCTGAGGGCTCTAGAGACGTCTAAACACTATAGGTATGTCAAACAACCCCAGGAAATTGGCACCCCATTGGTAGGCCTTAACTTGGAATATATTATAACCTATTTCCCCAATGTATCAGAATTAGACTCATTTATAATTTTCCTATATATAATGCTTTCTGTTATTTAGCATAATGATTCTCATTTACAGATATTCATTAAATATTTGTTGATTGGTTAATATAATCTGCTACCTTTATGCTGAATTACCTTTAACACTGTTTTTCAAGAAAGAAAAAAACCTCATAGATCCCAGAATACATTTGTGAACCCCATTCTGAGCTAATATATAAAACTTCCATTTGTACCATCATGACATCATATGTCAATAAATGCATCTTAGTACTGGAATTTATGGAAATAGTTATTAAGAGGTATTCTAGATGATTCAAAATATTAATTTTTTGAAATTTTTAGTGAAATAATACAATATATAAAAATTCTCACAAAATTCCCATTCTCTAAGAATTCTACTGAGTTTTTCCTCTCTGTAAGAAATACTATTTTAATAAACTCTCAACTACTATGAACTGTAGGGTCAAAAGAAAACACCGACTCATTGACAAAATGTATTTGAAGCCTTAAATATATATATATATATATATAAAACACCTTACACAAATACTTACCTACAAGGATATTCATTATATACATATTAATATATAAAATATTATATAATATATAAAATACTATATAAAATATATATAATATATAAAATATTTAAAGGCCTAAATAACCAAAAATAGGTGATTAGTCAAATAAATTGTACCATACAAGGGAGCCATTAAAATATGTCATATAAGAACATTTAATGAAATGGAAAGATATTCTCAATGTATTGTTACATGAAAAAATGTTTAAAATATAATCACATATTTAAAGTATGGGAAATATATGCCCCAAATTTTGATAATGATGTCTCTTTGTGATTTGGATTACAGATTTCTGAATTTCCTATAGTGAACACGTGTTGCTTTTGTAAAGAAAAAATTTTAAAAGTATTATAAATTTAAGTAAATGTCTAGCCAGTACCTCAGACTTGCTCATTAGGGTCACATATCCTATAAGCATGAAAATATATTACTTAATCTTTTGAATTAATCACACACACACAAACCTAAAGAAAGGAGCTCTCATCTTGATCACTTAATGTCTTCAGAAAAGTCAATGACAGTCTTATGGCTAAAGCTAACCAATGACATGAGATTGTAGAAAGAACTTTTCCCTAGCAACATGTGTGTTCATAGCTCTGACTTATTTTTGTTTATAGGTCCATGGGAAGTGTTTGTGTAAGCACAACACAGCAGGCACCCACTGCCAACACTGCGCACCATTATACAATGACCGGCCCTGGGAGGCAGCTGATGGCAAAACAGGGGCTCCCAAAGAGTGCAGAAGTAAGTAACAAGCCCACAATATTCAGAAGCCTTCTTTGTAAAGTAAACTCATCTGTGGACAATTTGTTGTCTCTAGAAACAGAACATAAAGTGGTGGGTGACAGACAGCTGTAAAGTACACAAACAGTCCATATCACTGCCCACTATGACTTCAACCATTGGAAACATGTACTGTTTGCCAAATTGCCAATATGACTATTTTGCCAAGAATGTGTTGCCTATCTGCTTGGACTCTTTGTGGAGCATAAGCACCCTCCTCAAGGAGGAATTTTGCCTAATAAAACATGATTAGATACTAGAGCAAATGAGGGTGATGACGTATGATTACTCCCATAACTCAGAGAGTGATTATATTATTGAAAATAGTTATCTTGAATTCAATTCTCAAACAACTCTATAAAGTAGGCGGTATTAATCCCATTTTAGAGATCAGGAAACTGAGGCTCAATTAGAGTAAGTGACTTGCTAAAATTAGTAAATGATAGGATTTGATTCCAATTTTTTAGACTTCAAATTAGACACTTTTCCCATGATACCATCTTTTCCCAAATGATACTTGAAATGATAAATCAAATTTGAAATTGTCAGTCAAGAAGGAGACACCAAGGCAGGGGTTTTTAACCTTTTTTTCCCACAGACCTCTTTGCCAATCAGGTAAACTGAATACTACAGAAATTTATTTATTGCATACATTCATAAGTGAAGGAAATGCTAGATTTCAGTTAGAGGTCAGAGAAAATAAATATAATAGGTTGATTTTTTTTTAAATTCAAGCTCATGGACCCCCTGAAATCTCTAGGGGTCCAGGGATCCCTGGTCAAAAGCCCCTGATCCAGGGGAACCTGACAAGCCACATGGCTGTGGGTTGCTCAGAGGTGCCTTAGCCTCTGGTGGGACCAGCCAGTATCCTCCTTGCTTAGAGTTGCTGACCTACAATGCCACTCACCCGCTGCTGAGTAGCTGCTGCACCTGCTTGCTGGCCAGACGTCATGGAGGCACGTTGTGCTGTGGCTGTACTGCCTCTACAGAAGTGAACCTGCATCCGGGAACAGCTTCATGCAGAACTTCTGTGCTATTCCGAGAGTCTTTTAGGTGTCCTCTGTCCATATGACAACATCAAAGTAGTGGATGTTATTTATGGGAGATATTTATGATGATCAAGGACACATTCATCTTAATGGTGAAGCAGATTTTATTTCCTGCCCCGAACCAGGGCAACAGCTTATGGGTACAGTTAATAAACTGTCTTCCAGGCCCACTGGCTGTTTAATACACAGGTGTTTCAGTGCATCCATCCGTAAACCTGAGAAGATCCTGGCTGAGCAATGGCAGCCCCTAAAGATAAACGTGAGTGATGAACTAGAATTTGAAATATTTCATTTAGGCTCAGATGCTACTGGAGTAGTCTGTATTTGGGGAAAATTATCATTAGTTTACAATCGAAGTGCTATGAACTTTCTAAAGAAGAAACAGAAACCAACACTGAGAAAGCTGTTGAAAAACCTCTGAAGAAGTAAAAGAAGAAAGACCCAGAGATTTATGAAGAAGATGGTAGCACAGAGCTAGCAGACTTTGCGGGTGTCCTCAAAAAGGAAAAGACCTGCAGACTAAAAATAATGTGGATGGCCTCTGGGAGGAAGAGCCAAACAAGAAGGAAAAAAGAAGAAAAAGCCCCAGGAGGATCAGGACCTAGACCCTGTTTCCAAGGCAATGTCTCCAGTGGTTACCAAAGTGGCCAGAAAAAGAAAACACTGTGAGGATGCTGAAGTTACCACAGTTTTAGATGACCAAAAAAAGAGAAAAGTATTTTTTAAGTGCATTTTAAACATAATTCAGTTTTTTATTTAAAGTTAGTTTTATACACTATAGATGAATAAATGCTTTAAATGATATGAAATGCATGTGTGTTGTGGTAGCTTATAAAATAAGACAATTAATTAGGAGTTTTTTTGTGCTAAAATTGAGTATAAATTACTTCAGGTAATACCAGTCTTATTGAAGTGCCATTTTATTGTCTAAGAGTAAAAAGATAAGAGCTGCTCTTGCCCTTGACCCCAGAATTCTTTCAGGCCTTATACTAAACGAAATTATTTCTATCATCTCAGTATTAGCAAAATGACATTATCATACAATATTGTTCATCATTAAAGAATGAGTTTGGGGTTTTCTGTTTTTTAGGTAATAAGTTTCATCTTGAGTCATGATGTTGCAATGCCCTTTTATTTCACTTTTTAAAATAGGACATTTACTAGTTGTAGGTTTGCCTTTATCATGACTGTTACAGTATTATATTTTTGTTGTTTAACTTAGAATGGTCTGCCAAAGGTGCCTCCAAAGTATCAGAGCTCTTAAGAACTATGCCACTACTGACCATATAGTGGGAAACAATGACTATTCTTTCCTTTCAGGTGTATGGGTGATGTTTTCATTTTCTTTAAGTCTGAGAGGTTGATGGAGAGGGCTGTATGCTTGTACTTGTACATTTGTGCTTTAATCAGTCTGCTTTTGTTGTGTGTTGGAGAAAGAGAGTCTACTGAAGACAGAATAAATGTGGTTCAAACCAGTGGGAAATTTCAAATTACTTTCTAATGATTGGGCTAAGCTATTAGAAATTGTTCTGCAGAGAAAACGGCTGTTCATAGTTTTCATTGAGAAAATGTGTAATGTATCTTGACTAGTTAGAAAACATTGATTATGAAATGACAAGCTAGTTTGGGCTAATAACCATTGCATAGCAACAGTCATTCATTCAACAAATATTTTATTATCTACTATGTGTACAACATTCTATAAAAGCCCAGAATATAATGAGAAACAAGATAGATGCAGTTCCTTCCCTCATGGAGTATCATAGGAGAGACAGATGCATACACACAGTGTATGAATAAAGAAGAATATACAGACAATAATTAGAAATTGTGTTATGAAGAAAAGGAAGATTGATTACCCACTCACTGTTAACTGTATTACCTGCAGATAGATGAATGGTTGAATCCAATGGCAGCCATTTTTGTTGCTATTTATCAAGTACACACATGGTGCTGATCTCACATGGTTTTATGTAATAAATTCTGCTAGAGGTAAATCTAGATCTAAATATATAATGATAGGACACAGAGTTTGGCAGATATACACAAAGTCTATCTTCAAGTGTGTGTACAGGGTACAGGCCAGTATCTTTCCAGACAGTTAGATACATGTCACTTTGAGCCCTTGAAACATGGTTAGTCTAAACTGAGATATGCTCTTAATGTAAAACACCCAATAGATTTTGATGCTTATGAAAAAAGAATGTAAAGTAACTTCATAATTTTTACGTTGATGAAATCATAGTATCTTTGATATAATAGGTTAAAGAAAATATTAAAATATTAAATATTAAAATTGATTTTTTTTAAAAAGGAGACTCCATCACAAGGAGTAACTTTATGTTTGAGGTTGAAGATTGGATGGGAGGGTTAAAAGCATGGGAACATGAACCATTTTTTTCCTTGCAATTAAAAACATGCAGAGAAATACATATTCCCATAACAATGCTTACACTCACTAAACCTCAATTTTATAAGGATTTAAAGGGAAGTGCTGTGGCTAAAGTCATGAGAAGCCTCTTCCCATATATCATTTAGACTCATAACTGATTAAATTTTGTTTCTAGGAAATGTAAAGGATTTCCTCTAAGCATAAATCTTAAATTGTCTTATAATCTGTTTTTTAAATATCATTAATCTGGTTAAAATATCATAACACATCAAGGAAACAATGAAAAACAATAGCACAAACATTCTCAAACACTGTTAACCTCTATAAAAAATGTCAATTCTTATTCTAAAGTACTCATCTGGAGAATCTAAAGAATTTCTCCTAAATTCCTAGAATGCCATTTGGCCCTTTCCACAAAAACCAACTGCATATCTAAATACATATAGAACACAGAGACTTGTTACTTGATGCTATTGACTGATAATCTTAGAAATGCCTTAGAAATTGTTGCACAAGAAACACTGTAGGCCTCTTCTAGAAGAAAATTGAGGCTACTACTGTAGGGACTATGTTGTACTTACTAGTACAACAATAGCTAAGAAATAGAATTTCATGAAAGGTATCTCTGTTTACTGTACTTCTGCTGGCCAAGTTACTAATCCCTCTCAGCCAGAAATTTCTTTTCAGCTCATGAGTGAGCATGAGTTCATGCCTGCATCTGAAACATAAATTGTCATTTCCAAATAATGCCTGGCAGTCTAGAGTTTTCCGAGCAAGATCAGGACAGTCATCCTTGGGAAGGAGCAGAAATGGAAATGGTGACGTGTTACCATCAGAGAGGGAGAAATACTCAAATATTCTCTCCAAAATAATTATCAACCTTAGTTCCTAAGGTAACCATAGTGTTAGGCAGAGGCCTAACTAGGTGAATCTATACTTTGCTGACTTTCAGGCATATCCTAAAAGTATTTTTTTAAAATTGACAATCTATAAAGAAATACTGGAAGGATACACAAGAAACTAAGAAAGAAGAA
Source organism: Dasypus novemcinctus (assembly GCF_030445035.2). Classification (NCBI taxonomy): domain Eukaryota; kingdom Metazoa; phylum Chordata; class Mammalia; order Cingulata; family Dasypodidae; genus Dasypus; species Dasypus novemcinctus. The sequence continues at coordinate 79,853,143 of NC_080684.1, read as the reverse complement.
GGGAAGGGAAAGGAAGTGAGGGGAGAGAAGGGGAGGCAAGGGAAGGGAAAGGAAGGGGAGGCGAATGAAGGAGAGGGAAGGGAAGGCGAGGGAAGGGAAGGTGAGGGAAAACAGGGTAAATGGGGATGGGAAGCCAGAGTTCTCAATATATACCTTTATATGTTGTTTTGATTCTGGTACAGTGAAAATGTACACTATACAAAAAATAAAATAAAAATTAGTAACCAGATTACTCTATTTTTAAGTGCCTAAATGTTAGAAAACTCTTTGATTTTTAATTACTTGCTTTCCTTCCACGCTTATTTGTTCTAGCCTGTAAGTGCAATGGGCATGCTGATGTTTGCCATTTTGACCTTAATGTGTGGGAGGCATCAGGGAATCGTAGTGGTGGCGTCTGCAAGGACTGTCAGCACAACACGGAAGGTCAGCACTGCCAGCGCTGTAAGCCAGGTTTCTACCGTGACCTCCAGAGACCCTTCTCTGCTCCAGATGCCTGCAAAGGTGAGTGAACTCATGGTTACTGAAAAGAGAGGATGCCTTGTACAAAAGAGGTGCATCTTTCCACCCTTCATTTTGCTGGCTGAAAGAGAGAGGTTATGAAATCCTCAGCTAATATACTCACACGTGTCAGTTAATTTCATCATTGATGAGGGGCAAGAATTTTCACCCTGTAGGAGAAAACAGTACAGTGTTCATAAAAGTAGTCTCCTTCCTCACTCCCTGTAAAGTAAAATTGTTTCCTGCAGTGCCACAATTCAGAAAACAAGATGACTAATAAAAGATAAAGCAAAATGAAGAGGGAGATTATTTTAAGACTAAATATATGAGTAGATTATATGCTATAAGTGGATTCAAGCTGAAACCTGCATTGTGTCATTCTAGTTTTCATCTGTATAGTAAACTTTAACACCTAAAAAACCACAGATTTTTAAAAAATTATTAATGTACTTTGGTTGGCACTGCTCTAATGTACTCCTGTATCATCATAACGTACTTTAGAATATAATAATATTTTTTTTGCTCTCCTCCCAAATACTAAAATCTTAAAGAATGGGTTCTGTTTTTTTTTGTTTTTGTTGGCATAACTCCAATAAATTTATTTGAAAATAGAGTAGAATTTTAAAAGATTTACACAACTCATACAACATTATCTGAAACAGGTGAAGATAAAGCATGTATTCGGACCTGAAATAAATGTCAAATATAGATGAGCTCATCTGATTTCATGAGCGTTTACATGTCTATCAACTCAGAAATTATTAGACAATGAAACCACTCAAGCCTGTTAATGGAGATTGATGATTATCCCCTTCCTTCTCCCACCAAGGACTCCATGTTCTAGCTCAAAAACAGTGACAGGAAGGGAGCAGAGCAACAGGAGATAATCATTTAGAATCTTGGGGATATTTTTTAATTTAAAAGAAAACATTTTTAACATCAGACAGGAGATATCAACATGGAATTTTAATCTTCTTGCTTGTTACAAGGATTTCTCTCACATAGTGGAAGATAGAGTGTTTCTCACGTCCAAAGTTTAGTTTGGCATCATATTTCTCTAAGAATTCTGTTTTCATCCTGATTCTTTATTTCTGCTAAGACTTTCATTTTAATAGGTTTAAACATACCTAGATTAGATGCCTTCACGGCATCTTACTGGCTGTGTGGCCCTGTGTGAGCTATTCAAATTCTTTGGACTTCAGTTTCTTCATAGGTAAAATTCCTCCCTATAGGGTTATAGTGAGAACTACATATGACAAAGTATGCAAAGTATTTATCAGATTATCATTCATATAATAAGCCCGCAAGAAATGGAGACTCATAATAATTGTTATTGTCTTATAAGATAGAAGGTGGGAAACAATAATATAGGGTTTCTTCTCTTTATTGGCTAAAAAAATTTTATATCAAAGATATTTACTTCTTTAAAATCCACAGTAGCTTAGGGACTAAAATATACTAAAATATCCTTAACTCTATATGCTGTCCAGAATGTCTACTTGTATTGCCTCTACCAAGATAGTATTCAATACTAACACCAGTTTATACAGGATGTTTAAATATATTTGTGTAAGTATGTATCCCATATCCTCAGACTGCTAGTAAAAATGTCTAATAGACTGCTCGAAATGAGAATGCATGAACCACCAAGAAGATAAAACAGGAAAGGAAATAAATTTGTCATTGAGTACCTTAAATAAATTACCATATCTTTTTGGAGAAGATGGGTATAACATTTACTTGAAACACTACAGTATACAGTGTACCTAACTTATTCATTCATTCATTAAATGAATATATATTGAGTGCCTATTATGTGCCAGTTGCTTAGAATGCATTAGGGAACAAAATAAAGATTGCTGCCTTCCAGGAACTTATACTCTAACAGAGGAGACACACAATAAATATAATAAATAAATGAGGTATGTAGTATGTTCAAAACTCATTAGTACTGTTGTCACAAAAGAGAGGGAGAAAGAGAGAGAGAGAGAAACACAAGTTAGAGGGGATCCCCAGCACTAGGAGTCTGGGATGGGAAGAGGAAGAGAGGAAAGTTGGCAAGTTGGAGCGCAGAATAGGATGGTTGGGGGAGGTTTTATCATTTTTTTTTTTTAAAGATTTATTTATTTCCGCCCCCTTCCCCGGTTGTCTGTTCTCTGTGTCTATTTGCTGCATCTTGTTTCTTTGTCTGCTTCTGTTGTCGTCAGCCACACGGGAAGTGTGGGCGGCGCCATTCCTGGGCAGGCTGCACTTTCTTTCCCTCTGGGCGGCTCTCCTTACGGGGCGCACTCCTTGTGCGTGGGCCTCCCCTACGCGGGGGACACCCCTGCCACAGGGCACTCCTTGCGCGCATCAGCACTGCACATGGGCCAGCTCCACACGGGTCAAGAAGGCCCAGAGTTTGAACCGCAGACCTCCCATGTGGTAGACGGAAGGACGCCCCAACCACTGGGCCAAGTCTGTTTCCCGAGGTTTTATCATTGACAAAGTGAGATTTAAGCAGAGTTGAAGACAGCGGGGAAGTTGGACAATATTTAACTGGGAAAGAGCATTCTAGACAGACAAAATTCATAGAGCGAATGTCTTAAAACCAAAAGATGCCTAATGTGTCAAGGGAAAACAAGGAGGTTAGTGTGGCTGCATAAGAATAGGAGTTGGTGGTGGTAGGAGATGAGACTAGAAAGGTGACTGGGGAGGGGAGGGCAAATAATGTATGTAGCTCTTTCAGGACATTATAAACTCATCAGCTTTTATTTGGAGTGAAATGATGAGCCAATGCAAGTTTTTGACCAGACAAATAGCACCATCTGACTTAATTTCAAAAAGACCATGTTTGTGTTGTACAAAGGTAGCTCAATTCATATTGAGCTTGTACTTTTAACATTCAACTTCAGTTGAATCAAAGTATGGTCCCTGGACCAGCTTTATCACCATCACCTGGGAATGTGTAAGAAATGAAAATTATCAGGTCCCACTCCAGACCTATAAATCAGCAGAACTGATGATGGGACCCAACAATCTGAGTTTTAACAAGCCCTCCAGGTGATTCTAATGTATGCAAAATCTGATCACTGGTGTAAATGAAGACCCCTAAAACCTAGCACTTAACTAATATTTGAGCATCTACTATGTGCTAGCATGACAAACAGCTAGTCACATTCATTAGAGTAAAAAGCAGAAGATCAAGAAAGATAGTGAAAGAAAGATTGATTGGGGCCAGATTTCAGAGGGTCTTAAGTGTGAGGCTAAAAAATTTGGTGTTTATTCCCTAGGGCAGTGGGAGCCAATATACTGAACTAATTAGAAAAGTGTCTTATATTTCCAATATATTTTAAAGATGCACAGTTGAGATTAATTTGAAAGCATTTCATATTATTCATTGATTTTTAAATTTTATTAATCAAATTTTAAATTATTTAGATTGATAAAATAAGAAGGTGAGTCAATATAAATAGGAGTAAAACAAAAATAACCTTTTTTATAGCCTAATCTAATCAAAACAAAAAAAAGAAGAAAAAGAAAAGGTTTCTTGGCACACTTGAAGAAAGAATAAATATTTTTTGTTTATTTTGTTTTTTTTAAATTGTTATGTTCAACTAATGGCTCATATACTTACCTAAGTATAGAAAGGTTGCCACCTCTAGCTTTTTTAATCCTAAAGAGCTCATAATTTTATAAAGAAAAAAGTTTTATGAAGATTTTTTAAAAAATAGCATGAAAAATTAGATCATTTAAAAAAAATCATTCCTTGTTACTCGTCACTATGTACTTAAATACCTCTTCTAGAGCCTTGGGCAGAATAGATTTCATAGGTTTGGGTCCCCAAACTATAAGTCCTTTGAGAAACATAAGTAAAATTTGAAAATATAACTGAAACCAGCAACTTTTTTTCAGCTCCTGAAAATGTCTGAACATACTTCCACAGATTTGAGCAATTAGGATATCTTTAAAGCTTATTAGGATATTTTTAAAGCTTATTCTTTCATTCAACCCATTTTTATTGTACACTACTATGTGCTAAATGTGCTAGTTCCTAGGAATTATAACTGTTAGCAATAGAGACACAATCTTTCCACAGTCTCTGTAATGGGATAGATAGATAGATAGATTGATAGATAGACAGACAGACAGACAGATAGATAGATAGATAGAGTTAGAGATATATACATTCACACAACCATTATATACACATGTATACACACACTATACACACAACTACAATAAAGTATGATCAGTATTGTGTTACAGAGTGTGGAGAGGAGCATATATGAGGGACAATTAGTAAGCGTTAAGTAGTTCTGAGTTTGACTTGAGACCTGCGACCTGAAGTTTAATATATCTGTTGGGAACAACCAATACCAAGAGGAGACAGAGAGGAAAGAATATGGCATATTTTGAGAACTAAAAAAAGTTCAGAATGGCCTTAGAAGCAAGTAAGATGGAGGGGGGGCAATAAGGCAGTATGGGAATGAGAGCAGTAGAGAGGATGGATGGGGGAATGGAGCCTTGGTTTTGAACATCTCAGTCAGTGAGCGAGGGTGGGTCATAAATTGAACTATCCACGAGTAGTTGATAATCAGTCAACAAGCACCATTTAATATTATTTACTAGGCCTTGTCAAATTGATATTTATAGGTAATATTCAAATGTCAGAATACCAAAGACACTAAAGCCATTTCATTGAAAATGCCGGTAAGATATTCCCCAAAAGCCTGAAACTTAATAAGATATTTATAATATACTTTTCTGGATTAGTTCCTCAACCCCAATGCACTGTGATAGTAAAGTCAATGAAAATAAGTTATTATACTTAACATTTAGGAACCTTCAATGTACCAAATTTCATGGTAGGTCTAGTAAAGATACTGCTATAAATTAAAAATCCCCCCCCCATAGTTCCCACTAGACTTTTATGAGGAAGGTAATTTCAAAAACAAGCTGATATTAAAATATAGATAAATAGATGATAGATAGATAGATAGATAGATAGATAGATAGATAGATAGATAGATAGATAGATCGATCAGTGTGTGACTCAATCAACACATGTAGTGTTATTCAAAATAACAATTTTATTATATTTACTCTACTGGGCTCAACTAGGCAGAACAATAACCTACTACTCAGTGTGTGGTCCATAAACAGCAACATTGACATTATCTGGTTGACTGGTTAGAAATGCAAAATCTCTGATGCCTCCACAGACTTATGGAATCAAATATGCATTTTAATAAAATTCCTAGGTGATTGTGTCATTGAAGTTTTGAAAGTGCTATAGAATGCTTTTCAACAAGATTTAAAAGTATTTTAGCATTTACCCTATAGTTAATTTTTAAAAATTAGCCAAAACTTCCTACTGCACTATTCCCTGAACATCCAAATTAACAAAATTTTACATCTTTATTTGTGTGCCTATTGACTTAGAATTTTTAAAATTACATACCGATTTATTGAGGAAAAATGGATATCTGGATAAACGTGTTTCTATGATATAGCATTTACCAGAGTTTGATCCAATGATCAGTAATTCCAAGAGATTAATGTAATTATGCAAGAGGAAATTTTCATATGAGCCTTCAAATTTAGAAAATGGTGAATTACTCAAAGGTTTCTTTACTTCAGCAATTCTCAGAGCCTTTGATATACTGATGTTTATTATAAATTCCTAGAGTGCTGTGAAATGTGTTTCTCAAATTGAACCAGAGAATGTTTTCTTAGAAGTGTCTTATGGGACCAGTGTTCTACTGAACACAATGGAAAATGTTACTGTTGTAAAATGGTCAGATCTATATCCCAAGAAGATTTCACTTGGGAGTACATACCCCAGAAGATTCCTTCTGTGCATTTGTTCTTCATTCCCATGTACTAGAGCCTACAACTTTTTATCAGGGAAATGATAAACCTTATCTTATATTTCTATCAGTGAAATAATCACAAACATAATACTAACTAGACCTGGATAAGCTACAATCTATTGGACTGCTAACAATGGATATATGACAAGACTTCTGTCCTTCTCTCTTTTCTTTCCTAGTTTATATCTTCTCAGGAGTTGGAACCATTGAAATCCTGAAGAAGCAGGTCAGATAAGTTTATTAGAAGTATATAAATAGTAGCTCAGTTTAGTTCAGGAAACATTTATTGAGTGTCTCCTTTATGTTGGGCACCGTGGTAAGCACTAGGTCCATAAAGATAAAAAGCTCTTCCTGAAAGATCCTATATGCAGGATGGGAAGACATGTATAGAAACAGATCATTTCAATACACTGTGGTGGTGGTGGTGATAATGATAAGGTAATAGCTAACATTTCCAGAGTGCATACTGCTTTCCAGGGACTGTTAAAAGGTCTGTATATGCACTAACTCATTTACCTTTCACAACAGCACTTTGAAGTAGGTATAATGCCATTATTATCCCCAATTTATATGAAAAACTTGCAATAAAAAAAAAGATTCGCTAAGTGCCTTAGGGAGATTGTGGGGGTGGAGTGGGAGCAACTAAGGAAGGCCTTCCTTGAGGAGATGCCTCAGATACTTCTTCATGCCTGTTTTTATTTATTTTTTATTTATTTTTTAAATTGACTTTGTAATAATATTACATTAAAAAAAATATATATATGAGGTCCCTTTGAACCCTACCACCTCCACCCCACCTCTCCCCCCCCCCCCCCCCCCAGCAACACTCCTTCCCATCATCATGACATATCCATTGCATTTGGCAAGTACATCTTTGGGCACCTCTGCACCTCATGGTCAATGGTCCACATCATGGCCCATACTCTCCCCCATACCATCCAGTGGGCCCTGTGAGGATTTACAATGTCCGGTGATTGCCCCTGAAGCACCATCCAGGGCAGCTCCATGTCCCAAAGATGCCTCCACCTCTCATCTCTTCCTGCCTTTCCCCATACCCATCAGCCATCATGTCCACTTTTCTCAATCCAATGCCACCTTTTCTATGTGGACATTGGATTGGTTGTGTCCATTGCACCTCTATGTCAAGAGGAGGCTCAGATTCCACATGGATGCTGGATGCAATCCTCCCACTTTCAGTTGTAATCACTCTAGGCTCCATGGTGTGGTGGTTGTCCTTCTTCAACTCCATCTTAGCTGAGTGTGGTGAGCCCAATAAGTCAGATTGTAGGTGCTAGTGTCTGTTGAGGCTCAGGACCTGGCTATCACATTGTCAGTCCAGAGATTCAAATCCCCTAAATATATCTTAAACCCCAACACTAACTGCACCTCCAGCACATTAGCATGAAAGTCTTATGAAGAGAGATCCCATCTGAGTCCAGATTCATCACACATAAACACCAGTTCCAAAGAGGGGCCATCTGACCTGGTAGTTAACCCCATCGGCCATGACCATAACTCCCATGGGTCTCTTTAGCCCTCGAAGGAACCGATATCTGGGGGTTGTATCTGCTTTATCTGTCTCTCAGACTCTGCTCAGTTGTGCATAAGGGCAATCCTTCTGACAGCCTCCAGACTCTTTTTTAGAGACTCGTAGCCATATAAACTCATTTCTCCTTTCCATTTCCCCCTTACATTAGGTCAAACAGCATTTTAAAGTCATGTTATTTTATGTAGACAGGGATATTCCGCTGATCCGCGTTGAACCTTCCATATGAGGTCATTTTCCAGTTGCATCATCAGTTGGTAGTTGATAGTGGTCCCTCGGTGCCAGGGATTCATGCCTGTTTTTATGTTTTCCTCTAAAAGTCACAGAGTTTGTCCTGTTTTCTAAACTCAGTGGTTACCTTTGTTGCCTTTATGGGTTGTTTTAGAAAATTATTTAGAAGAATATTCTTTCTCGCAGCATCCACTATAATAAATTTATTAGAATACTTACCTGTACACATTACTCCCTTTAAAAATATTAGTGACCTTATACTTGAGATGCTATTTGCTGTTAGGTAACCAGTTCCCTGCCAGATAAGTCAAGGACATATTGGCAACATCATTATTCCAGACTATTTTTCCCTCCCACTCTTGGGTTAAGCAATATACTAAATACTGTGGTCCTTATGTGTACCCTTTTAGTTAATGGCCATGAATTCATCAACCCTGAGTAAAGAGGGCCCTGAACCACATCTACTAGCCAGTAGATTTATTCCTGTAAGCAACTAAATCATCTTTGCTTGTATTTGCTCTTTATTTAAACCTTAACCAGAGTCTACTGTGGGACCTAGGCAATCAACTACACATTTCCATAGCCAAGAAATCACTTCTGAGGATTCCAGAGATGTTGATTTTTTAAGACAAGTGGCGATCATTGAAACTGAATTTATTTCTTTAACTCAGAAAAAAAAACACATTAGAAAGAACAGTGCATTTAGGGTCTGTAAACACAAGGGGAAATATGAAATCTCTGCAGCTGAATCCAGGGCTGAGAACAGAAATGGAGACTCAAGCTAGCTAACTGCTAGCTAAGGTACAGAAGTGAAATTAAAAATATAATTATTACTCTGTACTGAGGTCTTTAAGGAATACTGTTTCTCTGCTCTAAAAGAGCAGAGTCTCTTTCAGAGTAACACACTTGAAACCGCTAAGACATATATATGGCTTTGATATCTTATTACCTAATTAGATTTTTCTGTGGCAGCCATATTAAAAATGTGAGACTGGTGGGCTGGTAAACTGGCTCTCTGAAAAGGGCAGAGTGGAGCCCTGATTTCTAGCACTCACCAATTTTTCTGGTTTAAATATTCCCACCATGGCCAATTTCAAACTACTAGATCACTTTTCATCAGGAAGTCTGACAGACTCTAAAGCAAACGTAGAATGATTTCTCTTTTGGGCTTGCCTCCACCTTCAGAGCCCCATTTCTCTGATCTCAAGCCCTGCTCCTCTCAAGTCATTGGTTCCAAAACTTGACTGGAGATCAGAATCACTGGAAACCCTTATTGAAAATATAGAATCTCAGAGCCCTACCCCAGATCTACTGAACCAGAACCTCCAAGAGGGGACAGTGCCAGAAACCTGTATTTTTTATTTAAAAAGGTATCATTGCTAATTCTAATTTAGCCTTTTGGTCTTCCAGCTAGCATTTGCACACCACTGTATATTCCATTCCTATTTCTAGTGTAAGCTCTGTTCATTTTCATACTTAGATGAAAGATTTTGAGCTAATAATTGCCCATAACTTACCTTACTCACTAAATTAACCATATCTCTGACAGAAGAACCATAAAGGATTACTAAAACTCTGTCCAGATATGATTTTCCTGACACAATGATAACTATAAATGCTGGTAAGCATTCGTGCCAGTTATGTTCTCCCACTTAAGATATGTTTATATATAACATATAAACTCTGCTTTTGTCCAAGAAAATTTCTGGCAGAAATTCTAAGATGTCTGTTTTTCATGTAACTGTTAAAATAAATATATTGGGAGAACTCCCTCTTATTCATAGTATGTCCATAGTATTAATATATAGATGTATTTACCATAAATACCTCATACTTTAAGAATGAATTATTATAATGAAACTGGAAATTATAATAAAGTTAGTTTTATTTCAATTTTCATATTTACATATTTCAGAACATAACATTAAAGTACCATAGGTATGTTATTGCATTGGTATTTAAATAATCATTTAATTCATTTCTTCATGAAGTCCACTTTCCTTCTTCCTTTTAATACCTAAGGATATGTTAAATGTTATATGGATGGGAAACTGATTAAGTATGGAAAATTGACAGCTATTCCATGAAACTTTCCTGTAGAAAATTTGCCTTACTTTAGTAGAACACATGGTTTGAATGAGATGTTTGAAGAAATGTTTCCTGGAACAGAATAAGCTCTCTTTTTAGATAACAGTCACATCTCTATAGGCCAGTTCGTTCATTTACAAGAAATTTTATAGTCATGTCAAGACACATATTTTTAATGATTGCAGTCTCTCGCCTTTTTTTAAGAAAAATCAGCAAGTGGAAAGAAAGCAGAATTCATTCCCTGTCAAAGTAAACAACCTCTTGAAAAACTGACATGCCTTTCCTTCCTCCATGGTGGGCCAAAATAAATGTAGTCAATTGCCTTTTAGCAGAGAGTGAAGAGAATGACTAAAATAAACTTGGTCTTTCTGCCCTAAAACACAAACCAAGTGTTTACCAATATTCCATCTGGTTACTTGGTTACCATAACCCTAACTAGCCAGCTATCTTTGTAAATAAGGGTTCTATCATCCACATCTATCCTTTTACCTTCTTGCTGGCTTAGGTGACAACTGTTCAAGTGAGGGAAGTTCAAGTCTCTGGGTGAGTGACCATCTTGCCTCAGACTGTCTTTCCATCCTTCACAGGATATTCACATGGCCCCTTCTGATGCTCCTGAGAAGAATCTCTGTGTTTTTCTGTTGGCTTTTGTCTCTATTTAACAATTATTTCCTTCTACCTTTACTATGGCTTTTCTTTCTCAGCAGATTATCTTAAAATACAATTTAAAAATTAATCATATCCAGAATATTTTAGCACAATGACATTCTTAGGAACTCATAAATGCCTTTCATTTTTCCTTCCTGTGCCTGTTCTCTAGTCAGTCTCAAAAAGGATTATTTCCTAAGGTCATTGAGGGCTCTTCAAATTGTAACTTTGGTGGGCTTTTTCTTTCAAAGTATAGTTTTAGCAAAGTCACATGAGTTCATTATATGTTGTTAAAAACAACATAGACATCTTTGTTTTATATTGACAGCAACTGTGACTGTTTCCAGCCTAGAATCAATATGTAGTAACTGTTTTGAAAAGCAATCTTTAAAAAGAACCAGTGACTTGGCAGTACTAGTTGGGGAACTTTAATCTCTGATTGTTTTTCAAACTAGGAAATAAAACCAGAAATTTAAGAAGTGAAAAAGATATAAAAATAGATACATCATAATGTAATAATCATATTATGTCTATCCTAAAAAAAAAAGTTTAAAGAGCACATTTAAATTCACCCCCATAAAGGAGAAATTTTATATATTAGTGAATGATAAATCAGTCAGATTTGGGAAGAGAAGTCGGAGACATCTTGAAATTCTGTAAAATGTCTCTAAAACAATGAGTGTAATTCACTGAATAAATAAATAATATACCATTCTGCATTTGAAGAGAAGTATTAAATAATCAAACAAATAATTTAAAAATATTGAATCCCTCAGAATGCCCGAAGTTAGAAGAGATATAAAGAAGAGAACTAGCATTTGTTGAACTTCTGCAAGGGGCTATGCACTTTACTGGGCAATTGACATAAATTCTCTCATTTAGAAATCTTTATGAAATAGTTGATATCTTTTCTATTTTACAAATAAGGACACTGAGGCTTAAATCAATTGTGCCAGGGCTAGAAGTTAAACCAGGTTTGCCTGACTCCAAAGATCTTGATCCAAAGACCTACAAAGATCTAAAGAACTCTATTCCTCACTGACTCAGTTGATGAAAACAAAATGAGTAAACAAAGGCAGAAATAGTAAAACATATATAATAGCACTGAAAATAAATTTTAAGATATCTAATTTTAAAAAACATACAGAATTTGGTTTTGAGTGAGGTCATGCTTACAGCCGTGTAAAATTTGAATGTAAAGAACTGTATTCATCTTAAGGAATCTAGCACAAGATAGATGGAATTGGACAGTGTTCTAGGTAGGACGCCAAAAATAATTGAGAAAAGGGAAATAGTAATGACCAAATATGAAAGAGGATAGGATATTCTCAGATTAACTAGGAAACTTCTCAGTGAGAATACAATAACTTTCTACACATACTCAAAAAGTGTAAATTGACCTAAGGGGGTGGCAAAAAATAGTTTACTTCCCTGAAACAAAGAATCATAATTAGATATAATTGGATGAAAGTGAGGAAAGGATTTTCAGGTTGATTAATGTGAATTCAGGTTGATTAATGTGAAAATAGATTGTTTCTAGTGAGAGGCGTTTATGGGTGGAAATGCCTCGTAAGAAATTAGAATAAAGAACTTTTATTACAAGTAATAAATTATAAAACTGGACTGAGTTAGTGAAGCATTAAACATAGGAAATAGTCTTACATTCATGCAGGGGATAGTTGCTGACTGGAAGACTTAGAATGATGGATTTTTCTTTTACTATTGCAGTTTTCTAAGGATTTGTTGGATTTTTGTTTGTTTCTAATACCATAATACAATAACATGTACTGCTTAGATACTAGATACCTATAAAAAAATAGTGTGAGCCTTTTAGGAAATTTATCAAAACATAAAATCATTTAATTGTTGTCACTTATTGAGAGAACATTTATTCATTCAACAAAGACTGAATCCCCAAAATGGGTGAGGCATGGTCCAAGGTTTTGGGGACACAGAGATGAAAAGATGTGGTTCCTTCCCTCACAGTGTACTATAGAGACAGAAGTGAGGGCAAAAAATCATACGAGATTACATTGAAGGCTGGAAGACCATTCAATCATTTAAAATGTATATTTATTGTGACTGTAATTCATTTTTTTAAAAATTCAACATAGATTTTTTTTCAGTGCCTCCTTGTGGCTGACCTATGCTAGTTCACAAAACAGGCAGGGTCCCTCCCCTCATGGACACAGACATAAATGAATATGTAATCAAAAACCGCAAAAAGTATTAGGAAGAAAAAGTAATGGTGCAGTGACAGATTATAGCAGGGACCAGTTATATCAGTTCAAAGAGAGATTTAAGATACTGAACCAGGAGAGATGTTTAAAACAGCTTGTTTCTCCAGGGGAAGATGGGGTTAGGGATGATCCCAATTCCTGGCTAGGTGCCTGCATGGATTAGGAATACAAGAGGCTGAGCAGGTGTTATTTCTATATATATAAAAAATACATAACCAAAATGATATCAAAAGTTTTCCCATAATAAAATTTGTACATTCAAAAGCGTTTTCTTCTATTTTAACTGAAGTAGCAAACCAAGACCAGAAAATTTGTTTCTTAACTGCCTAAGATATCTTGTATATACTCAAGCATTAATAGTAACTCGCCTTGGTTCTCTCTGCCTAGAGGAGTCCACACCAAATCTTGATGCATATTTCCATTCTTCTCTCCCATTTCACAGTGAGGTCTGTTCTTTTCCCCATTTTCCAATAAATTCTTTTTACTGGTCTAACTAAAAAAAAAAAAAAAGTAACTGGCCTAGTTACAACTAGTAAACAGCAAAGGAATGACAGCAAAATCAAGTTGAATGTTTGAGCAATGGTCACATAGTAAAATGTTAAATATAAAGATTGTGACTTTCGTATTTATTTGCATTGTGCATTTAAAAGTTTATAAAAGACAACTAAGAAATATCCTTTAATATCTTACTTTTTTAAAAAAAAGCATTAAATAGAGGCAGGAATGACTAGATATGGAAAAATGGATCTCTCTCTTTTGTGCAAGAGGTACAATAGCTCTTTCAGGAGATATTACATTTCAGTAAATTAAAGGTAAATCTTAATTTAGATTATTTCCTTATTAGATTTATTCTAACATATTCTAATTTGCAATTAAATACCTTGCATATTGTGGTACTAGCTATCTTTTAACACAATGTATATGACATTTAAAGAATCAATGTAAAGGTGTAAACCATAATGGCTTTCACAGAGAAAAGTTCATTTACAATTTTTTCTTCATTCTGTACAGCTATTTATCCACTATAAAAAATAGTTGGAAGTAGAAGGAATGGAGAAATCAACACCAAAAAAGGCAGAAGATTTTGTTTTATCTAACGTTTTGCTCCACACTCAATATATTAATAACAGTTTCATCTCCTTTCTGCTTAGAGCTGCATCTCAAAGTCATCTCCCATAACTCCCATTCCCTCTAAGAGACTCAGCAGGAAGCTGAGCAGCTTTTGAAATGACTTTGCTATAAAAAATCCCCCATCAGGAATTCTGTAGGGCCTTGGCCTTTTCAGGAGAAAACAATATTGGGAGCCTGGGAGGCGCTGCTGAAGGAGTGGCAACTGGGCAGTGGTGAAAGGACTTAACAAGCAGCTTCTTTCCCAGCTGAGGGCCTTGAACTTTGAATTCCATTTTTAGAAAAGCTAAATCAAGAGCAAATACTTCAGGGTATTTTGCTTGCAGTGTAACTCTTACTAGCAGAATAGCAAAAGTTAGAGCTGTCAGGTAATACTGACGAGTCCTGGCATTTTAAAGGGAGTAACGGTCTGAGCTCCGCTGGTTGTTTCTACAGTGAGCTTGGCATCATAGATTACTCTCTAGTGAGGGAAAGACATGCAAACAGACTCCTAGAGTTCCAGTGAAGGTGGGAATAAACATGACATGCCAGCAATGGTTTCCTTTGACTCCACCACCACAAGCATTAGCAACCCCATCAGAATAAAGGGAGATAAAACTCTTCCACTATGTTCCTGGCCATTTTGTACTTGTAGTTACACGTTTATTCTTATGTGCATTTAGGTTGACAGCTGTGTCTCTTGTCCTACATTACCTTGCAGGGTGCCTCAAGCATCAGGACCATAGATCTGGTACTTTTCTCAATTCTTAACATAAACTGAGAAAGTAGCAGATAATTTTTTTTTTATCCAAGGCAAGGAACGTGTAATAGGAGAGAAAGCTAATTCTATAGGATGTAGAGTAATCAAGAAAGCTGTGCTCCTCTTTGTCACCAAATTACTCCCAGCTGCAAAGCAAGGAATTTCAGCATATTTTGAAAGCTAGTTAGATCATTAATTTCTTTTTGAAAAAATCCATATCTGCAGTGAGGCAGTTATTGCTGACTCCTCTGTGCTCCCATACACTGTGGACTATTCTTGTTATAATACTTACTGCCCTGTAATTATGTATTTGCACATCTTTCTTTCTCCACTCAAGAGATATAGCTCTTAGTGTTCATTTTTTTATCTACAGCCCCTTGCATACTTCCTGTCAACCCTCTTTGATGAAGATGTGAATAAGTGAGTGAATTAATGGTGGGCATTTGAAAAGTAATATGTTCATCCAGACAATAATGATAATTATTCTTTGAGCATTGGTGCTAGTAAATATCTGAAATGTTACTAAATGCATGAACTATTTCATTTAATCCTCATACAACCAATCAATCCCATGGCATAGGTATTACTATTACCACTTCATCAATGAGAAAATTGAGACTTGAGGAGATGAATTTCACAGTCTAATAAAGACTGTCTCATAACCAAAATTTGAATTCATCTCTGACTCCTAAGCTCATGTTCTTACCCACTTTGTATTGCCTCAATTTTATTTTCTGTCTTTCAAAGAGATTTTATAGGAAATTTCCAAGCAGTCTTTGTTATTAAAACAAATATTTGTTTCAGAGTGTTACAGATGCACAAGGCTATTTGAAAATGTCCATTCATTATTTCATAACAATTGAGCTTCCTGGTAGAAGATCTTTCATAACAGTCTTATGTCCTAACTCTTCTATAAATACTCTATAGAGAGACAGCGCTTCACATAATAGAGGTATTACTGCAAATATGTATCTGTAAATAAAAGTTGTACATTTAGCAATTGTCTAATTTTACTATTTGAAGAGAACATATTATACAATATTTTGTCAAGTGCACATTTCTGCCATTTCAATTGATTTGAAAGTTTTGGATTGTTTTGTTGGGTGTTCTTTAGAGCAGGACACCCCAGTACAGAATGTATGATTCAAAATAAGTCATTTGCATTATTAAAGAACTCTTATTCTTAATTGGGAGTTAAAATGATATTTTCAATAATTTTTGTTTTGTTGATATGGTTGCAAGTAAGCACACCCTAGGGCAACTGATTTGGAGGGAAATATGATTACTCCCCCAGTAAATGCTTTGCTACCAAATAGACCACATGGCTTTCTCCTAAATATAACTGGCTGCCACTTAAAGCATGACAGTTCATCACAAGACAGTTCACCTCAGCTGTATACACTAGAAATTATAATGAAAAGAATAAGTAAGTCCAGAATGATAGTATATGATGATAGTTCAGTCTTCACTATTGGGTTTTATGTCTAACATGAACAAAGACGAAGATGAAGTCAAGGATTTATGTCACTCCAGTTGGGCTGTGACTTTGAATTCATCCATGGAAAAGTGCTTGGGTTGCATTTAGGAGCAAAAATCAGTATGAAATATATGTTGGGGAATCAGAACCTAGTTAGATCGTTTTCTTCCCCCCAATTAAGAAGAAAATACATTTTATTTTAAAAGACTAAGAAATGTAGATTATGTGGGTCCGATATTGACTGCTTTACAAAATTCAGGAGATAAGTATGCACGCAAGCCTCCATGTGTAGTCAAAAGGTATGCTATGAGAGGTATCAGGGCTAGTTCTGCATAGTTTCCAACAGTATTTTTATCTTATAATATGTAAAGTCACAGTGACAAATACCCATTAGCATGTGGGTAGGTTTTAAAATATACAGTAGTACAGAGAGGTCAAATCCTTGAAACACTGTAATTTTCTGTTAGAGAAAAAGATCCTGGTAGTGGTAGAATGCCATATATTACAAGAGAGGGGGTCCTCCAGCACCGTCCTTGTCAACCTCACTTCTCTGTTGTCAAAAATCAAATTAACCAAATGAATTAACTGAGTGATGGAGTTAACTATTGGTCTAAACATTTCAAAATGATGAAATTTTCATATTGGATTATGTAATTTCCATTTATTTTCATATTGGATTATGTAATATGCACTCATGTGAAACATAGCACTTTGATATATTTATATTACATTTTATATACAACCCCTCCAGATTCTTTCTTAATTAAAAACAAATGACAGGGAATAGATGTGGCTCAAAATATTGGGCTCCCGTCTACCACATGGAAGGTCCAGGGTTCGATTCCTGGGGCCTCCTGGTGAGGGCAAGCTGGGCTGCATGGTAAGCTGGCTCAAGCGGACAGCTGGCCCATGTGGAGTGCTGACCCACATGGCAAGCTGACCCAAGTGGAGAGCTGGCACAGGAAGATGACGCAACAAAAAAAGACACAGAGGAGAGACAATAAGAGACACAGCAGACCAGGGAGCTGAAGTGGCACAAGAGACTGAGCACCCCTCTCTACTCCAGAAGGTCCCAGGATCAGTTCCCAGTGCTGCCTAAAGAGAAGACAAGAAGACAAAGAAGAGCACACAGTGGATGTGCACAGAGAGCAGACAAGAGGGTGGGATATAAATAAATTTTTTAAAAGCAGAAACAAAAAAAAAAAAAAAAAGAAAAATCAATAGTGAAGTGCTACATTAAGAGAAAACGCATAAATGATCTCATAATGAAACCCAACCAAGAAAAAACTTAGGGGAGTTAATGTGGAACAAACAATTACCTTAACTCTGTGAATTTCAATAAAGCTATTCCCCTGAAAAACTCAATATTGTAGAGAAAGAATCTTTACTTTTCTCCCTGTATTAAGTAAGTTTTTTGTTAATATCTGGGAATAATTATTCTTCTGAACTATGGATCTTTTCAAAGGCCAAGACTGTTTTACTCAAATTATATCCCTAGCAGCTTGCTCAGTAATCAGCACATAGCAGATGCTCATTAAAATGTTTATTGAGGGAGCAGATGTGGCTCAAGCTGTTGAGCACTTGTTTCCCACAGGGGAGGTCCATGGTTCAGTCCCAGAGCCTCCTAAAAACAAACAAAAACAACAACAAGCAAACAAACAAAGGCACCAACTCAGGGAAGGTGATGTGGCTCAGTGGCTGAGTGGTGACTTCCCACGTATAAAGTCCCAGGTTCAATCCCTGACCCGGTACCTCAAAAAAAACCAAGTGTATTGAATAAGTGGATAGATAAATAAATGCTGCCTTAAGCAATAAACACACACACTGTTTAACTTTCAATTTCATCTTTTGCCCTTTGTTAATAGCTTTTTCATCATTGCCTTTTAATTCAAGTTTGTTTTGTTTTGTTTTGTTTTGTTTTGTTTTGTTTTGTTTTGAGCAGATGTATCTGCCATTTGCTAATTGCCTGCTAAGGGCTAAGGATATGCATTAGTGTTCGTTTAGTTCTAAACACAACATGGTAAAATAGAAATGTGGAGCTCAGAAAGGTAAAGAAATTCATCTAGTGGGTGAATTCAAGTCTGCCTCCACAGCCTGTGCTGTCACTGGGCTAAGCACTGCAGGGAATAGGTAAGGGAGACTCATGTGTACCTTGAAGGACCTTACAGACTGATTTGATAAAGAGAGAAAAGTAAAATACCCAATTATCTTTAGTGCAGAGTAGACTGTGATCAGAACTATAAGAAGAAAAGTCATTTTTTAAAGCAATAGAGGGTTTCATAGAAAAGAAAAATCATATCAAACAGTGTTGGGTGGGATAAGGTCTGTCCCTTAGATAGGAAGTTGGAGTGGCTGCCCTGGATTTCACACTTGGAGGGGCGAGGGTGGCAGAGGGAAGGCTTCATAAACTAGAAGTCCTAAAATTACCCTCAATTTTTGTTTGTCTCTCAACAATTCTCTGTCCCATCCATATGGCCTCCAAATCCCATCACTTCTATCTAAAAAACAAAACAAAACAAAAAGCAGTTTCTCACTTCTAACCTCTCCCATTTTCACATCTACTGCCTTAGTCCAGATCTTAATTATCTCATTTCTTTTGTTTTCCTGCTATCTCCTGACTCTAGCCTATTCCATACAATGCCAATGAAGTATCTGTCAAAATCAAGTTGTAACCATGTCATGATTCTGCTTTAAAATCTCTTATGTCCTTTATGCCCATAGAATAAAAATTCAACCTCTTTCATAATCTGGCCCCAACCTAACTAACTTTACAGCTTTTCCTACCTTACCTCTTTCAACTACTTTCCACTGACCTACATTCTAGACACTAAACTTCTCACATTCCTCAAATGGATCATGTCCTTTCACCTATGAGTTTCCACACCCTGGAATGTGCTTCAGGTCAATTCCACAGTGCTTATTGGGTATCAGACATTGTTCTGGGACTTAGAAAACAAAAACAAAAACGTAAAGATCCTTGGGAAGTGGATGTGGCTCAAGCACTTGGGCTGCGGTCTACTATATAGGAGGTCCAGGGTTCAATACGCAGGGCCTCCTGGTGAAGGCAAGTTGGCCTGTGTGGCAAGCTGGCCCATGTGGAGTGCTGCCCTGTGCAGGAGTGCTGGCCCATGCAGAGAACTGGAGTAGCAAGATGACGCAACAAAAAGAGACACAGAGGAGAGACAATAAGAGTCACAGCAGACCAGGGAGCTGAGGTGGCACAAGAGAATGATCACCTCTCTCCTACTCCAGAAGGCCCCAGGATTGGTTCCCGGTACCTGCACTCTCAGCTGTATGGGAGTGGAGAAAACAACCAACCATTTAATCTGGTACCACTATAAATTCATGCCCTCTAATCTCAAATGTGGCCTCAATGATTCCTGGCAATTATGCTTCACTTCCTACATTTCTCATTCACTTTTTCACCCCTCCAACTTCCATTGTCTCTTTTCCATCCTTCATCTCACCAGGTGATAATTGCTTTAAAATCTAGAAAGTACACGCATTCAGAAGAAAATTCCCACCACTGCATTTGTCCACTAATCTGCCTTCTGTCTTTTTACTATGAACTGATAATGTTCCTAGCTAAGGCCAACACCTCCTCTATACCAAATCCCACTCCCTTCCCCCAAATCCCTCCAACAATTCATCTCCCTTCTGATTGTCAATTTCCCCCATCTATTTGGTCATTTTTTTCAGCCTCAAATATTCTATAATTTTGCCCATCTTAAAGCAAAACAAACAAAAATCCGCACCTTTACTTGAGTTCATATCCTCATTCTGTTTCAGCTACCACCACATTTCTTTGCCTATACAGAAAAGCTCCTTAATTGAACTCCTCATGTAGTTCCTCTCCTCCCATTCTCTCCTGAGTCCTCTGTAATTAGGGTGTCCACCTACTATTCTACTGAAACTCTTCGTATCGAGAACACCAATGACCTTGATGGAGTTAAATTGCAGTGCAGTACTTCACTCCCATTCCTCATCTTCTTTGACCTGTCAGCATTTGACATAGTTGGTGTTGCCCTCCTCCTTGAAGCTTTCTTTGCTTGGCTTCTAGAACACCACACTCTCTTGATTTTTCCCCTGAATTCCCCTTCTCTGTTTTCTTTGCTGGTTTGTCCTTATCACTCCGACATTCATATTTTATTTTGTATTAAATTATGTCATTCATTCTATGGCAGACATGCTTTATTGATTATAACATCTGTATTTTAATTAGCTTTTATTCTCTGAGCATACACCAACTTGCATTAGTCTCAGAAATATGCTGTGTGTGAGGAAAAGCCATTTTGGGATTGCAGGAGCCTAATCTACAAACAGATAACAGAGTTACTCATCCATTCTTGCTTGACCCCTTCATTGTAGTGTGTTCCTGCCATCCCACTGGATCAGCTGCCCTTCCATTCAGCTCAGTGACCTTCTGTGATCCCAGCAATGGTGACTGCCCTTGTAAGCCTGGGGTGGCAGGACCACATTGTGACAGGTGCATGGTGGGATACTGGGGCTTCGGAGACTACGGCTGCAGACCCTGTGACTGTGCCGGAAGCTGTGACCCTTTCACGGGAGATTGCATCAGCAGGTGAATGAGTATAGCTCTTGTTCTCATTTATATGTCTTTCAGATTCTTTTCAAGATGTGATAGTGATTTGGAAAATCTTGTATAATGTTAGTGGAATAAATATATATTTGCACATCTTTTAAAAGAATTCTGTCAAGTTGCATAATCAAGCAATTTTTCTTATAAGATTCTAGAGATTCAATTTTGCAAAATAAATTATTCTTAACAATAGATCCGTAAGTCGGAGAGAAAGCATCTATTTCTGAAAAGTGAAAGGATGAGAAAGCTGATAAGGTTTAAATATATTCATTTTATTCAAGTTCTAAGAAATTCCCTAAAAAGTGCTTCATCATTTTCCATTTTGTTAGCAGCACAGACATAGATTGGATTCATGAAATTCCTGACTTCCATTCCATGCACAATAATAGCAAACCAACGTGGGAATGGGAGGATGAACAAGGATTTTCTGCACTTCGACATTCAGGTGAGGCAACAGATTTGATCAGGTATCAGTGATTTGTGACAAACTAGGAAACAGCTTTTGAATTCTGTGTGTGAAACTTTTTAGTTATGAGATTTAATAAAGTAGTAAGCCCATAAGCGTGCAACGATTAAATATAGCTAGCAGGAAATTTTAACAAGCTTTTGTTCCTTTTTCTTATTATAGAGAAATGTATTTAGGTATTATGGAAAAACTGGAAAATGCAAAACAGCACAGTAAAAAAAAAAGTCACCCCAAATCTCACTACCCACTGTTAACACTTTGGTGTGTTCTCTCTCTAAGCATACTTTTTCACACATTTGAGAGCTAACCAAATTATCAGATTTGGAAATATGCAGATCCACTTAAAAGGGAAAATATTCTTACAGACAGAGTGTAACTAAAAACGTACAAAGCAAAAGCTAGGTGTGAACACCTTATGTCTATAGCTTTTTTACAACTATAAAACAAAAATAATTTTATAAGCTAAATATTAACCAAATAACAAGATCAATAAAATTCAAATGAATAACATTAATTGATTCTGAAAAAAAAAATTATCTCTCCTGAAGCCAAAACACTGCTCACTATATACATATGGTTCTTGGAATTTACTAAGTCTTTACTGATATTTCCTCTGATTCAGTTTTCCTGTCATGTTTTTCTGTTCCTTCATTTGAAAAGCATGCTATGATATTGGGGTGAATATATAATTTCTGTATTCAGCCCACTTCTATTTTTTCCTTTTTCACATTAGAAAATCAAGTGGTCTATTTTACACCAACTAACTCCTTAACATAAACACAGATGTTGGTATGAAACCTTGTGTCACTTGGTTGTTGGGTGCTCACCAAATAATCCAAATCAAACTTAAAATAAGTTAAAAATATGTATTAGGAAACATTACAAACAGCAAAAAAGTTATATGATGAACACCCAATTACACACATTTTGGTATTATCAAACCTTACATTTTGCCGTAATTGTTCCATATTTTCTTTTGAAATGTTACAGACACGTTTGAAGCCCTCCCTCCCCCTGTGTATTAAGCCATTAACTCACTACCCTCCCACACACCACAGAATAACCACTACCCTGAATTTGGTGTTTATCATTCATTCATGTTTTAATTACATTACTACCTATATATATCTTGAGTATTTTTAAAATTTCATGTACATGATAACTTTCCTTGCTTTGAAAACTTTTTTTACCTATTTATGTTTTTGAGATTTATCCATTCTATTATATGAACATGCCACTTTTTATTCTCATTGTTTGACATTTAAGATGATCCAATTTTCATTATTATATATAATGCTATCACTAGAAGGAGTGTTACTAGAAGGAGTTTTACTAGAGCGGGGGCTGGCAAATTATGGCCCTCATGACAAATCTGGCCTGCCACCTGGCTTTGCAGAGCATGAAAGCTACCTGTGAGCTAAGAAAAGTTTTTACATTTTTAAATGGTTATAAAAGTACCTACACAATATTTTTAATTTGCCTCTTGGCCAATAAAACCTAAAATATTTACTAACTGTCTCTTTATAGAAAATGTTTCCTGACCTTTGCTCTAGTGTACAATATAGACACTGTTGGGGTCATGGGTATGCTTATTGTCAAATTCACCACATATTGCCAAATTGCTCTCTGAAGTGGCTGCAACAATTTGCATCCCACCAGCAAGGTAGGAAACCCTATTGCTCCACATCCTCACTAACACTTTGTTTAACAAATTTTTACATAGCTCATGCAACGGGTCAGGCACTGTTTTAAGCGCTTTGTAAATATTTAAATTATTGCATATTTATCCAACTTCTAAATTTAATGTTATAAATCTCTCCATTTGCACCAATCTGATTGGTATGAAATGGAATCTCACCCTTTTAAATTGCATTTTCCTGATTTCTAAGAAGTTTTCACAACTTTTCATCATTTCTTGGCCATCCAGGTTTTCTTTTCTATGAATTTCCTATTGTAGTTTTCTTATTGATTTGTAGGAATTCTTTATATTAATGAATTCATTCATCTAACAAGTATTATTGAACACCTATGTTAGGTGTCAATCCTGTTCATATAGTTGGTGAATAAAATAAACAAAAATTCCTGTAAATAAGTAAAATATTTAGTATACTAGATGTTGATGAGTAATAAGGAGGAAAATAGAGGATATGAAGTGCCTGGGAAGGTTATATTATTAATTAGGGTGATCAGGGAAAGTCCTATAAAAAGATGACATTTTAGAGAGAGAAACATTTAAAATTTAAAAAAAAGGAGGTAAGGGAATAAGATTTACAGATAATAGAGAGAAGAGATTTTAGGCAGAAGACATAGCAAGTGCAAAAGCCCTGAAGTGGGAATATAATATGTCTGGTGTAATCAAGAAACAGCAAGAAGGCCAACGTGGCTGGAAAAGAGTGTACAAGGCAGAGAATAGGAAAGAGGAGATCGAGATGTAATGGAGGCTGTATAGGCCACTGGAAGGATTTTGACTTTGACCTTGTGTAATATGGAAGCCATTGGAGGGTTTTGAACAGTAATGTGGCATTTAAAGTAACATAGTCAGCATGGTTGCATATTTTCCCTGGTGACATTCGCATTGTGGATGTTGGCATAAACAAACAATTGGATTTAAGCTGGATTAAGGTTTTGCCAAGCAAGAATAAAGCAAGAGAGGGACAAGGAAATAATTATAATGACATTCGTGGGATTTAAATGGGTAAGAAGGGACATGAAGGTGAAAAGGGGGAGGGCCAATAGATAATAGGGTTTAAGTGGGGTCAAAGGATTGTTGGAGTTGGGAGCTAGCTAGAAAGAAAGGAGTGATGGTCAAAGAATGGGATGCTTGTAATTGGAAGAGTAGCTGTTATAGATAATGACAAAATCTAGAATATGACCGTGGAAGTGAGTAACTGAGGTTATTATTTGTAATGCTACGTGGTCATATATCAAGTTTCCATATATGTATGGATCTGAATCTTTTCTCTATTTTGTTTCATGAGCTACCACAATGGCTTATTACAGCTTTATAATGAGTCCTGCTCTCTGATATGGCAAGTCTATCCATTTTGTTCTTCTTCCTTGAAAGCATCTTAGCTATTCTTGGATTTTTTGCTCTTTTGTGTGAATTTTAGAATAAGCATATTAAACCCCACAAAAAACTCTGTTGGGATTTTGATTCCAATGGCCTTGACTTTATAGATTGTTTTGTAAAAATGGTAGCTTCATAATATTGAGTAGTTCCAAACACGAACATGAAATATCTTTCCATTTGTTAAATTAAAATATTTTTAAATTTTTCTCCAAAAAGCTCTGGCTGTCTTTTATTCAGTTTACTCCTGGATACCTTAGATTTTGTTGCTATTGGGAAGGGCTTTTTATTTGAATTGTCTAAATTGTTATTAATGATATACAGGAGCACTATTAATTTTTGTATTTTGATCTCATATCTGGCAAAATCACTGAACTTGCTTATTAATTCTAATAGTTTTTTATTCCATTGGCAAATAAAGGCAATTATTGTCTCTTCTTTTAGTTCTTATAACTAAAGAACTGGTTGCGTGGTTGCACTGAGTGATGTCTCCGATGCAATGTTGTTCCCAAATGTAATAAAAATATTTTGAAAATTTCACCAGTGAGAATATTTGATACTGAGTTTTGCTAGTTAGACTTTCTCAAATAAAAAGCATTCTCTTATATTTCTAACTTTATTATTAATAAGTTTTGTGTTTTGTTGAATGCTTTTCTGCATCTATTGAAAAAAATATATGCTTTTTCTTCTGTACTGTTAATGTGAATAATATTAAGGTTTTCTGTTATGAGTTATTCTTTCAGGCCTGGAATAAGCCCTATTGGCCATGATATATTTTTATGTCTTACATTGCTGAATTTTATCTGCTAGTCACTTTGTTTTTTTGTCTATTTGCTTGTTTGTGTTCAATTTTTGGTATCTATGTTTATAATTGATAGTGGTTTATAATACATTGTACTAAGTCTGGGTGAATTAGGAGAAGTACCTCTCCACTGTGTTTTTTTCTATTCTTTGCAATAATTTATATAAAAATGGAATAATCTGCTACTTGAATGTTTGGTAGAATTTATCTGTAAAGTCATCTGGGCATAGTGAATTTGAGTAGGGGATGTGTTTAATTACTGATTCAATATATTTGTTATTAATTTATTTAAAGGTTTTATTTTTGAGTTGGTGTTGATAATTAAATTTTTCTAGAAAATTATCTATTTCATTTAATTTTTTAAAATCTCATTGGCATAAAGTTATACCTAGTATTCACTTTTAATGTTTACTAAATCTACTCAATCTGTGGTTAGGTCTCCTTTTTTGTCTCTTAACATTATTTGTGTCTTTTTTTCTTTTTGTCTTAATTAATCTTGCTGAGTTTAATTAGCTTTTTCAAAAAACAACTTTTGGTTAAATTGATGTATTATTTCATTGTTTCTTATTTCATTAATTTTTTATCTTTATTTTCTTGTTCATATTTTTTTTGTTTGCTCTTTTTCGAGCTTTGTGGGTCCAATGATTAACTCATTTACTATTAGTTTTTCTTATTTTTAACAAGTACATTTAAAGTTAAAAATTTCTCTCTTAGTCCCCTTTAGCTGCATAGTTTTTGTATGCACTATTTTCAATATCATTCAGTTCCAAATCTTATGTAACTTCCATTAAGAATTCCTTTCTAACCTATGGAGCTGGATATATTTACTTTTCCAAACATAGGGATTTTAAACCATCTTTTTATACATGATTTCTAATCTAATTTCATCATATTATATTGATTCTTATATCTGTATCTATTATTATATTGATTATTACATCTATTCTTTGAAAACAAGGAGGGTAACTTTGTTCAGTTTCTAGGCCATTTATGGGACCAGCTACATAATTTGCAAGTCCCCGTGCAAGATGAAATTGTGGAGCCCCTTTTTCAAAAATCCATTGAGCATTTCAAGACAGCAACAGCAGATACTGACCGAAGACCTATGTCCTTTTTTTTTTTTTTTTTTGAGGTACTGCGGCTGGAGATCCAACCTGGGACCTTGTACATGGGAAGCCAGTGCTCAACTACTGAGTTACTGAGTTGCATCCACTCCCCAATAGACTGTCTTTTTCATTTTTTATTTAATCTAACATTGCTATGTGTTTTCAGCAGAGGATGAGTTAAAGTATGAACTTACAAAGCCATGTTGATTAAGAGTCTCTATGATAATTTTTTACCTGTTTTTTTATTATAAAAATCTTTAGACATACAGAATACTTGAGTTGTATATGCATATACTCACTACCTAAATTCTATCCATCCAGTAATTCATCCCTTAGATAAGAAAGAAACCACAATTTTATAACATTCTCATAGAGAATTCATGGTCCATTTAAGAATACAGAATTCAAATCTGAGAAACACTGGTATTTGCAATTCTGTACATGACCTTTACACTTAACATAATCTTACCATTTTACTACGGGTTTCATTTTAATTCACAACAGGAAAGAAGGTGGGAATGATAAGATAACATGAAGCTGTCATATAGTCTGAATTCTATTATTTTTATGCTTTTAAAGATCTCTTTTTAAATATTTCTTCTATTTTTCTAACACAATGATTTTCATAATTCTCCACCTTTGTCCACTAATCTAAATCTGTAATAATCAAGTTTTTAGCACTATCAGACGTTCACTAAGCCAATCTTTTATGTTACCAGGGAGCTGGCACTATACCAATCAAGCACATAAAGGGCTGGCAACATAATGACTCCAGACTCTCATGCCCACAACAGCTGTTAGGTCAGTGATGTCCCCAAAGAGTCTCTGAAATTCATCTGGATGAGCTCCAGATTGAAGAATATGTTCAGTTTCCTGCTCAATAGTGATAATCCCTTGGGTTTAGAATAATGCTCCTGGGCACCTTTTTTTTTTTTTCCAACAAAAAAATAATAACCAATTTCCTAAGCCCAGTGGTATTACCTTTGTTTTAAAGTTGTATCCTCAAATATATGGGCCTGCCTACCTATCTCTGTACCATTGATTCCATAAAACAGCTTTCAACCAGGAGTGTAATGTACTAGATCAACAAGATACCCTTAATTTTCACTACTTCTGGTGACGTAGAGAATACCAAATATAAAATTTCATTTCCTGAACAATGAAACTGGCTTTAATACAGAATTATAAACAATGCTCTTTCCTTAAATGTTTTAATAACCCAGTCTAACTAAATAGTTTATGCTCCTTCCAGATTTCTTTTTAGAAAACACATCTGGGCTGAGGCCAAATTAACAAAGATTCATTTAAGAATGAATTTTAATATTTAAATGCTAACCATATGAAAGGGGATGTTGGGAAGGAGCCAAAGAAAAGATCTTCAAATAACAGATCTAAATATGTTCATTTGAGCTAAAAATGAAGGACTAAAGAGAAGAGCATTATGTTTAGGAAGAATATAGGCCACTTGGAGTTCTAATAGGTTTTATGGTATGTTAGCTCACCATACTCTCCTACTTTACTGGAATTATCTAAGGCTATCTACTCAGGTTACTAAGATTTCTGAATGAGTAATCCTCTCCGCTGTGTTTAGTTTCTAAGCATTATTATTTAACAAACCACAACAGCTGATTTTAATTTCTCTTTCCCACTGTTGATTTCCACTGTGATTTTCCACTTGCAAATCTCATTCTCTGATTTCTATAGCAGCTTTAACTAGAGCCAATATGTTGATGTTTTCCATCTTGTTACCACTACCTAACCGGTCTTACCAGAACCATACTCTCATTTTCACTTGGTTGTTCTGTCAGCATCGCTAATGCATTATATTCTCCTCAAACTAGACCTCTGCTGTTTTTGCCTGATGAGATCCTGATTCTTTTCTGCTATTCACATGGTACCTCAACTCAATTTTTCTTTGGGAAACCATCCGTCCTCTGTTTAATACAGTCTTGGAAAGGCCTATCAGATGTTTTTTCCCTGGAATTTAAATCTTGAGCTGAAAGATACAAAGTCTGAAAATGATTAATGTTCATATTGCTCAATGGTGAAGCCCTAAAAGAGACTGCCAGTTCCTGTTAACTAGATCTCTAGTGCCCTCTTGATTCTTGTCCTTTCTGAGTCCAGGTTCTTCAAATTTTCCTTTCTTCCTCCTTTCTGTGAGCTACTTCATATCCTTTCAAGAATCAAGTTAGACAAACCAAAAAAAAATCCCTAACTTATACACTCCTGCAGTGCATACCTTCTCCTAACTTCCCTGTTTCTATTAGGGACATTATAATCTTTTCTGTCACCTTGGCTGAAAGCCTCAAGTTGATTTTTACACTTCTTTTCCCTTGCCTTCATCCAATCAATCGACAAGATTTATAGAACCTAACTCTGCAGTGTCACTGATATTTCTTCCTTTTTAGACCCATACCCATCTTTCTAGTTCAGAGCTATATGACTTCTGACTTGGAATAACAGTATAGTATAAAGAGCAGGGGTTTCAAATTCTCCTAGATCCATGCTTAAAATCAGGCTTCACTTATTTTAGTACTTTTCACAACTCTTGGAAGAGCTTATTAATTTCTCTGATCCTTCGTTTTTTCCATACATTGATAGTACTTATCTCAAAAATTTATTGTAAATATTAAACAAGATCACGTTGCCCTCAGCCATCCAGTTCACCTTTCTATAAGCAACCAACTTATATTAGTTTTTATGTGTACCTTTCCAGGTGTATCTTCTCAAAATGCATGCAAATGCATTCACACAAACAATTATACCTTACGTTTTTCTGCACTTTGCTTTTTAAATCTTAAAAAAAATCTGAGAGTATTTCTTATGACTTTAATAAAGACTTGCTTATTCTCTTTTTTAGGTATATGGTATTCACTGATGAATGTATCAGCTGTCTCTTGCTGTGTAACAACCCATCTCCAAATTCAGTGACTTATTCTGTTT
The DNA here is from genome assembly GCF_030445035.2 of Dasypus novemcinctus. Taxonomy (NCBI): domain Eukaryota; kingdom Metazoa; phylum Chordata; class Mammalia; order Cingulata; family Dasypodidae; genus Dasypus; species Dasypus novemcinctus. Next base: position 79,823,709 of record NC_080684.1, on the reverse strand, counting down.
GGGGTGATGGAAAAGTTTTAGTAATGGATGTTGATGATGGTAGCAGAACATTGTGAAAGTGATTAACACCACTAAATTGAATATTTGAAAATGGTTAAAATGAAAAATTTTAGGTTGTCTATGTGGTTCCAGAATAAAATTTTTTAAAAACTCAAAAAAAAAAAGATTATAATTGTAAAGTTCCTTATGGGGTGAATGGTTTAGAGGAGGCACTAAAAGGTGACAACTTTGAAAATTCCCCTTCCTCTACCAAATTAAATTCAGTTCCTAATTGTGTATCAACCAAAATCCTCCATGGTAGCCTCTACTATTCAACTCAACTCAGTCTGTATCCTAGATAAACAGAATTACTCACTCTTCAGTGAACGTGCCCTGTCCTTTCTCACTTAAATGCTTCTTTGCTCATTCTTTAGTTTCTACCTTCCTGCCAGATTTCTATTTGTCAGAATCTAAAATGAGTAATACAGTAAAATGGTTAAAATAGTACCTGCCCTGTATTGAGTGCCCCCCATTAAGTGTTAGCCACTGTTATTATTACCGCTCACTACCTATGAAATGGAATGCATGAGGGCAGGAGGGGAGGTTAAAAAGGAAGAGGGAATTTTACATCTAATTTTATAATTGATAAAAATGAAAATCTATTCTAGGTTCTAGGAATATAAGAATGATTAAGACATGATCATTGTCCTCAAAAGCACAGTCTAGCCAGGAAACAGACACAGAAATAAGTATAATAATGCTATAGACTATATATGGAGGCATTTTGAATGTCTTCCACAGTGCCTGGAAAATCTCTCATACATACTAGTTGCAATATATAGTCTTACTGTCAGGAGAAAATATCTTACTCTTTTTCACAGTTCATTTCAAATCCTTCTTCTATAATAAAGACTTTACCCATATTCCCAAACTATATGTGATGTGCCACCCCAAGCATATTGTAGTCTCTAAGAAAATTCATCACTTTGTATATATTTGTTTTATTTGCCCTACTGGATTGTAAGTCTTAAGGCAAGAATTGTATCTGGTTCATCTTTATTTATGCTGAATTTTAGAATACCTTGCCTTGCACATCATAGATCCTCAATAAGTACTTGTATAATTGGATGACATTAGCTTAAATGGACTGTCTAATCATTTTATTTTGAATTTTGTGTGGCGAACATTAATTATGAAAAGACAAATGTTTTATGTATGCTCATGTGTGAATGATATACTTCAATAGAATTTTATTTTTTAAAAAAGTACCTGCTTTTAAAAAAAGACAAATATCTTATCAATAAGTTATCCATTCAGTTGTTCTTTCCAATGGCATAGAATATCAGTACTGAGCAGTATTTATCATGACATTAATTACAAGCATTAAAATATATAATTATTCCTGCCTTCCTTTATGTCTCAATAATTAATTCAACTCAGAAAGTGAGTATCCTTTTATGATTTTTCATGATTTCTTGGTAGTCGTGGATTATGTTGTATGAGTCACCTGAGCCTTAAAGAGTTGCATTTATTTGCTGACACCTGTTTTTTCCTTTCTAAATAACTAGCATCATTTTTCATTTTACTTTTTATAGGTAAATGTGAATGTAAAGAACAGGTATTAGGAAACTCCAAGGCATTCTGTGGAATGAAATATTCATATGGTAAGTTTAAAAGTCCTTCAATGATTCTGAGAACCTATTCAAATTAAGTACAAAGAGTTGTTCAGGAAATGGGAGGTCTATCCCATAATACTCTCAATAAATCAAAGCATTCATCTTATATAGTGATAATAAACACAGTATTCTGGCCTTGGCCTGGATTTTCCTAATGCACATGGTGTTGAGTTTCCAGGTGAAGGCAGGATGGTTGTCAAGCATTTGTACAATAAGGGAAAGAGGCAAACATAGGAAAAAGAAAAACGTCAGGACATATAATCCTTTCTGATAGATGCTATATGCCATATTAATTTAAAGGGGACATCTCTAGCCACATAAAGGATTCCTGTGCTAGTTTATCATGTAGTAGTATTGAACAGAAACAAGTTTAAGGCAGTTTTTTTTCACAGTAATTGAGAGCACAGGCTTTGGATTCAGGCATTGGTTTGACTTCTGGTTTATTGGGTGAGTAACTTAACCTCTCTAAACCTATTTCCTCATCTATAAGCTAGGGATCATGCCATCTTCTTTATGAAATGAGATTTTCAAAATGCATACAGCATATTACCTATCACATATTAAATGCTCAGTAAATGGTACAGAGGAAGAGGATCTATTTAATATATCTGTGAGGCATTGAAACTAGTTCTCTCTGTGTCTCTTCCCTAACCTCTGTAAGCTCTAGACTCCTCTACCTTTCAAACACCAGGAAAACATCTCATTTAGAAAAAAGAAAATGGTACTGCCTAAGTAAAGGCTTACTAATAATTCTAAATGGCTTTATATTTACTATTAAATATATTCAAGATAACTTATCTTGCCAACCTAGAGCCTCGCCTAGTGTCTGAGGCATTTTATTGTTTAATAATTTATATGGCCTAAAATATGCATTACAATGAAGAGAAAAATTTAAGCCATGATTTCAGAAACCAAGTCCTTAGGCTCTAGATTTAATTAAATCTAATACAAGATTTTAAAAATCAGTGTTAAAATTACATGCACATTTCCCTCCCTTTGCCTCCCAACTTGGCTAAATAATAGGAGAAAAGTTCTGAAATGTATAGTGCCCAATAAAGGACAGGTACTTTAGAGGGTATAGCATTTATAATTAAAACCTAAAAACATGACAATTTCATCCAAAGTCATTTAGTTCAGTGAAAGTATCAATGTTTTTCTCCTTGTTACATAGATTTGGTAGTTCTCTGACTGAACGTACTAATAACCATGTTGCCATCTTTTAATATAACTGGATGATTTTCTATTTAAAAGAGAACTTGAGCTTCATATTAATGGAATGACATAATCTTGGCCTTCATAAAAGCAATATTCCTACAGTCTTGGGGAAAAAAATTGGTTTCCCTCTCCCCATTCTCCCCATTAATGGAAAAAACACTTGATTCATTCTCTGATTCCCTTTTTTTTTTTTTTAAGGTACCAGGGCTTGGAATTGAACCCGGGATCTCATATGTGAGAAGCTGGTGCTCAACCACTAAGCCACAACAGCTTCCCTGAGATAGTTTTTCTGTTTGTTTTGCTTGTTGTTTATTTTGTTTTTTTTCAGGAGACACCCAGAATCCAAACCTGGGACCGCCCATGTGGGAGGTGGGCACTCAACAGCTTGAGCCACATCCACTCCCATCTTTTATTCCTTTAGCAAGTATTTATTGAGCTGTGGTAGTGAATAGACAAGGTCCCTGCTCTTTGACATTACAGCCTAGTGGAATAATAGTAAACATTTGTTAAGCATTGACCATGTTCCAGACACTGTGCTATGTACTCATCATGAATTAATCACATCAAGAGTTGTAGTCCAGATTTTACCACTAACCAACCAACCATGTGAACTTGAACAACTCACTTAATTTCTAAAACTTACTAAAATGAGATTAGATGAGTTCTTAATATCCCTTAGAAGTCTAAATTTTATAATTCTATAAAGATACTTGCCTAACAACCAGCCATATTCTCAGGGTATGGGACTAGCCAGGATAAGATTCTCTTATTACATACAGTCTTCCATCAAGATGTAGAAGTGCCAGTAAAAACTCTTCTAATGCTGTAGAACTTTGCATCCTGATGTTCCTTAGTTCTAGTTTTATCTATACCCCCAACTTATTCTATTATCTAATCCCCAGCCACATCCATTTCATAGATGGAAGAGCATAATCACATATGTCATATAAATACTGGAGCTTGCTATCTGGTAGAGGGGGACAATCTCCCAAACACTAGTCAGCTTGCATTTTACACCAGGGGAAAAAATTAAGTGAACAACAATATTATTTAATCTCCTCAGAATATGAAGATATCTTCTGGCAATAACATTTTGTTCTCTGTCATAAAATTATGCACAGTCAGCCATAAGAGTAGAATATAGCCATAATCTAAATAAAAGTCAAGATAACAATTCTACATCTTATGCATCTTTTTCTTATTTAAATTTGATAACTGAATGTGTTTAAGATTATATTTGCAATAGGCAAATGGATGATATTCTTTTAGCATGTGGGAAATAGGAAAATTAAAAATTTCATAGAAGGAAAAGTATGGTTAGTATAGATCAAATGTGGTAAAGCAAAAATGAATGAGCCTAATGATTTTTTAAAACAAATTTCCACATTCTCATCATTATTGAATCACTTTCCACTATAGTCTGAAATCCATATTTAAACTGATGTTCAAACATCAAAAGATAATGTGAAACTCAATGCATTTTGACTTTTGGAATTGTTTTGTTACAGTGTTAAAAATAAAAATTTTATCAGCTCATGATAAAGGCTCTCATGCTGAGGTCAACGTGAAGATTAAAAAGGTCTTAAAATCTACCAAATTGAAGATTTTACGAGGAAAGCGAACATTATATCCAGAATCATGGACTAACAGAGGCTGTACTTGTCCAATCCTCAATCCTGGTGAGTATTAGACTTGATGTAGTAAAATATCTTGGCCTTATTAAATGCAATACTCTGATAGGCTTAGGGGGAAAAAAAAAAAAGATTTCCCCCTCACTATTCTTTAGCTTAATGGAAAAAACAGTTGATGTATTTGTTTATTCTTTTAGCAAATATCTACTGAGCTAAGTATACCCTGTCTCTACTGATTTACTGCTTGTCTTACAGTCTCTGAACCACAAGCTAAATAAACTCGGAAATAGTGTCTGTCCTTTTCACCATCTGAATTCTGAGGAAAATCCAAATGGAATTCTTTGAACTGACATCAAAAAATTATTTCTCTTCCATGTGCTCTATAAAAGTAAAATATAATATTTATAAATCCATCAATATAATACTCTCTGTCCTAAAAGCAAAGTGTCATAATAATGTCAGGTGCCAGTAGCATAGAGAGCACTTTCATGAATTTATCTGCCACTAACACTTTATCTGAAAGCTAGGTCCTATTACAGTGCCCTGGGTAAAGCCTGCTCCCAAAGGAAGTTCAAATGCAAAACTTCCATCTGTGCAAATAATACTGAATTCATTTTTACTATTATATGAGAAGCATCTGTTTCTCCTGGATAGAGAACAACTCTCAAGTTCTCATCATCTTGTTTTTCATTAAATGATCATTTTAGTTTTAAATTAGAAACAACAGAAATAAACAAAATTGTAGAATCTTAGAGAAACTCCTTAGGATGGAGGAAAATTTGATTTGCACCTAAAAAACAAAAGGGCAGAGGTAGAGACAAGCAAGTAAGCATCAGGTTCTTACCCCTACAATCTACAAGTACAGCCTTCATCCTGTGTCATCAGTTGCTGATTTCTCTGTCACTCTCACTGAATTTGAGGACAGGATTTAGATGTTTATCATAGTACCCCATATCTACCATTAATATCCAGATAGTAAGTTCTAGTAAAACAAATAAAAATTTCCCCTAAGTCCTCTGTATTTCCCTGCTTGTATAGTTGCCATCTGTGTTTTCAGTGGCGCTGATGAAACAGGAGCATAAAATATTTTCTGAGTCTAATTTCTTCCAAATATAAGTACAGGAAACCACAGCTATGTTAATATGAAGTCTTGTAGTCTTTTATTAATAAATATGAGAAAGTAGAGATAACCAGTTAGAGTGAGTGTGAGAGAGCAAGCTGTCAGTAAAATACACCCCAACCTTAACAATGTAAACAATGACATAAAACTCTTGATTTTTTTCAACTGTTGACCAACTTAACACCCTTTTCTACCCTCTTCAGAATTTTATTTAAATTAATCTGAATTTTAATAAGGAAAAGATATTTAAAATCATAAAAAACATATTTTTAAAAATGTTGTTCCAAGAAACAAATTGGGGGAAGCAGAATCTTTAATTTTGAATATCAGAAACTAAGAATCATTAACTTAAAATAAAAAATAAATAAAGAAAAACAAACTAAGAATCGTTAACTCAATTCTATTTCCCAGTGATCTGGGCTTAGGGGCTCTTCCCACAAGTACTTTTCTAACCTTATCAAAGAAAAAAAAAAAAAGAAAGAAAGGTCTGCCCAATCTTTTAGTAAGACATTATAAACAAAAGTTTTAACCATCTGAGCCACCCTCCAGGAAGTGAACAATACTTCCTAATCAGGTTTCTGCCAAACGAGTCAAAAAATCTACTGAGTTCATCACAATTGAAAACATAACAGCAATTATTCAAAGAATTCTTGAAAACATGTTTACTTGCTTTGAAGAAAAGACTGGAACCTGCCAAAGCAAAACCAGACACTCTTTCATTTTACTTTGTTTTTCCATTTTTATAAGTTCAATAGCTAAGGACAAAGAAAGCTGATAAGAAAATTCTGAAACCTTACACGCCAACTTGCTTCCTTTGCTACTTTTGAAAAGGAGCACTGTAATTGGCCAACCCTGCAAATTAATTCAGTCCTGCATTCATCCGTACATCTACTCATTCATCAGCCATATATTTTAGAATACTAAGTACAGCACTAAAGTATATTTGCTTTTTCTATGGCTACAATATAAATGTTGCTCCCTCAAATATATAACAAAGTATCTATCAAAAGCATAGAGAGGAAGATAAAATGTAAATAATAACAAGAAATGCAACAGAAAACATTATTTTACAGGCTAATTTTTATTATAATGCTGCTCTATCATTTATTCATCTTTTTTATTAGCTTAATTTGTATTTATACTTTAATAATAAATTCCTGCAGTACTTATTTTATTTGTTTCAAAGTAAATTCATTTAAAATTCTAGATTTAACATTAATGTTTCCTAAAATTAATTTATTGTATTTTTCAAATGAGGATTTTATTATCTTATAGATAACAAGCAATATCAAAACCAAGAAAAGAATTGAACCATGAATATATGAAACTGGTAAAGTCAAATATCCCCATTCAGTTACGTATGATGCCATAAAGCCCCTAATTTTGTTCTCTTTCAGGTTTGGAGTACCTTGTAGCAGGACATGAGGATGTAAGAACAGGCAAACTAGTTGTGAATATGAAAAGTTTTGTCCAGCACTGGAAACCATCTCTTGGAAGAAAAGTCATGGATATTTTAAAGAGAGAGTGCAAGTAGCAATAAAGGCATATAGCACAGAAGGGCACTTCTCTATGTACAAAACACAAACTTAATGGAAAATAGACCTTGAAAATGAAACTGGATTTTTTTAAGTGCCAAAATGTATAGAAATGTTCCAATGCATGGGCATTGTCTAACTTTTCTCATCGGGATCCATGTTTAAATACAGTTTTGCTTCAAAAAGACGAAAGAGAAACCCAATGCCGATACCTGTTTTCTATGGAACTGATTCCAAAATTCATAACTATTAACAATATTTTTAATAGCAGCATGATATTTAGCCATCTAACAAGGACTACCCCCACCTTCAGATATGTTACTTTCTGTTGAGGCTACTTAAAGTAATCAATGAGATTAAAAGGATTCCCTAACCCTACTATCAGGAAAGGTATTTCTTAAAAAGAGCCTTCTCTTGCATATTGTGTATGAACTTTGGTCTGTGGGAGTGTTAAATGGAACCTCTCCACATGTATATAGTATTTCTTTGTATAAAGCACTTTACTACCTACCACTTGTGTTGTGAAAGCTTGGAGACTGTTGTAGATAGAAAGAAAAGAAAAGGGCATGCAAGAAAACCTACTGAAACAGAAGCACTGCCACTACATGTGGACAGAAGTGACCACATAAAGAAATTTGTACTATTTAACTCTGAACATTTGGAGAAGCTATGTGAAGATGCAACCTTAAAGGAAAATATGTTTGCATGAAGTCTCAGCTTCAGCCTAGAGGTTAGATTCCACAGATATTGGCCATGATGAATCTTTTTCAAAAAACTAAATGAGAAGAGACTTTAAAATAAGAGAAAGAAATCATAAGTGTAGAAATGCACTTAGATAAAGCAGAAATGGAACTTACATTTTAAAAAGCTCATTTATTTGTAATGCACTTAAATACACTTAAAAAATTATTGTAGACACAGAATTTATTTTATTTTTGTGTTTAGTATTTAAATCTGACCATTAAAACAGTTTCTTCCCTGTCTTTATTTACAGTGTATGGTCATTATATTTACCCATTTTTTAATACAATGTATGTGATAGTTCACCAAATGATAGTTTATCATTATTATTCATCTTCTGTACCCCTGCATAATCAATCTACATACAGTTTCTGCTGTACTTGAATATCAAAACATAAACCAAGTGCCATAAGATTAACTTCACATATTGAACATATTTTTCTCTGAGGTCCTGTGGACTTGCAATATATATATATTGCTTTGTTAATTTGTTTTTATATTTCAAATGTGTAATAAAGGAATATAATCTCCTGATTTGTGTCTCATTTCTTGATCCACTCTTTCAATAATTCTAAATAGATTTCCTTCCCTTAATGAGGAAACTCAAATCTAATTCTTTAAATTAAGAAAATCAAACAAGAGCCTATTTCTAAAATTCACTGCATATTTAAAATTACATTTACTAAAAGAAAAAGAAAAAAAACAAAATTACATTAACTTTTTTAACTAATTAAAAACGAAATACAAGTTCATTGTAGAAAACACAGAAAAGCATAATGGGGAAAAACACATTTAACCCAAGTGTACTGAAGTTGTTAATAGCTGTTAACATTTTAGTGTTTCAAATGGTATGAAAGATAGATTACAGCGGTGTATGCCCTTGTAGAGAGAGGATGGAAATCGTCCCTTTTTACTTTATACACATCTGCATTGCTTGACTGTTCTTCAACCGTTCTTATATACTTTCACAATTTATTTTTGAAAACAAATTTAACCCATTGTTTTTAAAGAATGTTCAAGTAAAATCATAGCTAAAAGTTTAATTTTATCTAGTTTAATAAATTGTTGGGGTTCAATATGACTTCCCAGACCTCTTTGACTAGATTCTCCTTCCTTAGTTGATCTTTCAAGCACCTTTTCTGGCCACATTCCAAAAGGGAGATTATAGTTATAATCATCCCTTCAATGACTTAATTCCCAAATCACCTGAAGCCCTTCCACTTTAGTTTTAAATTTAAATACTGTTTGGCTTCCAAAGTGAAAGAGAGAGAGCCTGTTTCCCCATTTGTAAAAGTAAACAGCAAAATGGAGTGTCAGCCAGCCCCCTCATGACTCTCTCCCATTCTGTCATATTGCCATAGTTCTCATATGCATTTTCTCCTCCTTAGCATCTTTCAAAATAACCATCTCGGCACCAAGGCAACAGTCAAATAAAACTTCCATCTATGGCTTCATATGAACCTGAACATTTCCTTCAAGAACTGCTCAGAGAGTCTCTGTCCCCAGGGCTTTACTCCACATACTGCTGGGCTGTATTAGTCAGCAGATTATTTATGTAATCTCCACATACCTAGCAGCGTAATTTGCCTGAAGTCAGTGCGGTCTTTGCCCTCTTATTATGTCATTTTCCCTGTAGAGGAATGTTACTAATGTTTAGCATTTGATGCAATGGAAATTTTCAATAATAGGGCAATCTTTTAATAGTGTCTACTGATGAGGTCAAATCTGTGGGGATGTGACCGCGAGTCCAAAAATTAGTGTCCATCTGTCTCTTAAACAGACAACAAAACCTATTATGGGTAAACACAGTTCTTTGGGACACACAGATATCCTGGGTTCTCGCAAAACATATGCTTTTCTAGATGATCAGAGACTTATCAAGTCTGAAGGGTGGGAAAAAGAACCTTGAAAATTCCTTGTCCTCTCCCTTTGTCACTCCTCTGGAATGTCCAGGAACAAGGACTGTGAGCACCATCCCTGCCAGTGCGTTTTGTCTGAGGTCCCAGAACTGAATTGCTTTTGTGTTCTTTGTTTCAGTGATAAGCAGTCCCTAACCTAACTTTATCAAAGAGCCAAAGTTACTCATAACTCATTTCCCACAGTTTGGAAGGAAAATATTTATGAACAACTTCAATTTTGCAAGGAAGATTGGTATGATAAAAATGGAATTAGAAGCAAAGGGGTGTACCTTGTATTACTGATTTTTTTAAGTCTCTCAAATAATTATTTGGGAATACTTTTTTTAAATGATGTTTTGGTCCCTCTTTCTCTCGCCTTTCACTAAAGGACTTTAAACATCTCCCTACTTTTTGAGAAGTAATTATTGACTATTTGAAACCTGAAATTTTTTTAAGTTTCAAATTCCCAGATTTATTATTAGCCAGTTCATATATACTGAATCATTTTAAAGAGCAGAATTTGTTAGTCATGGAAAAGAAAGAAATATGTACTGGGACAAACAGATATTTCTAAAATGTGAGATGTGTATTATGTTGAGAGAGGACTCTTTTTGGTAAATGCCAAAAACATCTCTAGTTTCTAAATATGTAATCACAGATGGGTGACTAAGTTCCAAAGTTTAATCACTAGTATGAATTAATTCGTAAATCCAAAAATGTCAGTGCTTATTAGGAATGATCAAATCATAGTGCACTCATCTGAACAAGAGGGCAGGCAGGAAATCTTACCTCCCAGAAAGAAAAATAGCCACTCTTAGTAAATATTCACAGAATGAGTAAAATGATCTGCCCAGAAACCCCCTGGACACATCCTTCTCAGCCAGTACACTATCAAGGAATTCAAACTTTGTGAATGAAAAATAAGAGAGATAATACCAATAGCAAACAATAATTCTGAATTTACTACACGCTAGGGACTTCATTAAGTGCTTTACATGTGTTACTCTCATTTGATTCGCCTAATCCCCCTGAAGTATGTGTTATTATTATCTCCATTTCCCAGATAAGGAAACTAAGGCACAAAAAGACTAAGTAAATTGTCCATAGATACTCAGCTAATAATTGCAGAGCCTGAATTTGAACCAAGCATTCTGATTCCCAGAGTTCATATTTCAACAACTAAAAAGGGGATACTGGCATTCAAAAAAGAGTACACATGAGGTAAAAATAACTGTACCATTTTCCTCATTGACTGTCTCTTTCGTATCACAGTTAAGAGAAGAGTACTGAAGGGCAGCATTTCCCCCATTTTTCTTTTCCTATACTCCAAATTGTAACATATCCCATTATTTTGCTCTGCAATTATATCATTTTTCTACTACCTTTATCACTGTTATATTGCCACCAGGGCAATATATAATAGGTTTATGATAATTCATATTAAGATGAAATGATAAGAACCTCTTTTTTACCTTTACTCTTTTCCTCTTTGTCTGGTTTTCTGAGATCCATTTAGGTAAAAGTCTGCTTTTGCATTTATCAAATAATGTCCTTGAATGAGTTATTGTGAAATTCAACTACATTTCAAATCAATTCTTTCAGCTCTGACTTTTGCTGTGTATAGAAATTCTGCTTGCAAGATGAATGAGAAGGAGTTATACCCAGAAAGGCAAAAAGAAACATGAAAAAATAGGAACATAAGCACTTTGCCAACCAAGGAAAGAAAGCAGGAGGCAAGAAACAAGGGATAAAGACAGAAGAGAGTAAAGGAAATCAACAGCCAAAAAAGGAATCGGGGTTTATTCTAGTAAGATATGCAAAATATTTCAAAGTAGAGTACATTCGGTCAATCGATTCTTCATTTCTAGAAACCATGATTTATGTGAGATATTTCAAAATATTTATTTCTAGAATTTTTCATCCAACCCTGTTGTGTTTGAAGATCCAGAAAAGCTACAGAAGATAAGCAATACGGAAACCTTAATATTGGTAATTAGGAAATTAGGAAACCAATTAATTTTGCCATACCCTGAAATTGAATTTTAAATTCAACTTTTATAGAGTACCTAGTAAAAAAATCACTAATACCAGTAAGCATTGCCTAAGAGTCTTTTTCAATATATATGCTTATTTTAATAATGGTTATCACTTTTGCCCTTACTTTGTGCCAGGCACTGTACTAAATTTTATTTTTATTTTATTTTTTTGAAAAAATTTTTACACTTTTTAAATTAAAGTTAATAGATCACAAAGAACATTACATTAAAAAACATAAAAAACGATAAAAACATAAGCGGTTCCCATATCCCACTCCCCACCCCCCCACCCCATCATTTTTTTAAATTGGTTTTTTTTTAAAAGATATATACATCAGAAAAAAAAGTTACATTAAAAATATAAGGACGGTGGACTTGGTGGTTAGGGTGTCTGTCTACCAAATGGGAGGTCTGCGGTTCAAACCCTGGGCCTCCTTGACCCATGTGGAGCTGGCCCATGCACAAGGGGTGCCCTTCCATGCAGGGGTGTCCCCCGCGTAGGGGAGCCCCACGCGCAAGGAGTACGCCCCGTAAGGAGAGCCACCCAGCACAAAAGAAAGTGCAGCCTGCCCAGGAATGGTGACGCACACACGGAGAACTGACATAAGATGGTGCAACAAAAAGAAACACAGATTCCTGTGCCGCTGAAAACAACAGAAGTGGACAAAGAACATGCAGCAAATAGACACAGAGAACAGACAACTGGGGTGAGGGGAGAAGGGGATAGAAATAAATAAATAAATAAATCTTTAAAAGATATATATATAGAAGAGGTTCCAGTATGCCCCCCACCCCCCTGTGCTAAATTTTAGTACAGTGGATTGTCTTCACAGACCTTACATTTAAAAACCTTGTGAAACAGGTTCTATTATTGGGAGGAAACTGAGGACTAGAGGAGTTAAGGAACTTGTCCAAGGTCACATAGTAAATAACAAAGCTAGGATTTGAACTCTGATTCACTTCCTTTAGAATCCATACTTTTAACCTTTTTGCTCTACTGAAGCCTGCAAACCAATGATTCTCAAATAGTATGCAAAAAAAATCAGCAGTTGTGTTTGTTAAAAGGCAGAATACCAGGCCTTTACCTCAGAGAGTGGTTCAGATGGTCTGGGTGGGGACCAAAGGTAACATTTTAAAGTGGTTCATGCAAAGGTGTCCCTCACGTGGGGGAGACCCATGCACAAGGAGGGCGCCCTGCAAGGAGAGCTTCCTCACCCGAAAAGTGCAGCCCGCCCAGGAGCGGCACCTGACACACAGAGAGCTGATGGAGCAAGATGACACAACAAAAAAGAGACACAGATTCCCGGTGTCGCTGAGAATACAAGTGGACACAGACGAACACACAGCTAATGGACACAAAAGAGCAGACAACAGGGGAGGTGGGGGTCTGGGGGGAAGGTGGGGAATGGGAGGTGGGGGGGGTAAGGAGAGAAATACTTTTTTAAAAATTTTAAATTCTTTAAAAATAAATAAATAAAGTGGTTCAGATATAGGTGGCTTTTAGACAAGAATTTGAAAAGCATTTCTCTAACACACTTTTAGAATAGTCTTAAGTATTTCATTAGTTCTGTCTCTGCAAATGTATCTCTTTGGTCAGAAATTTATTTAGCCTTCATCACGTATGTTATTTTATGAATAACAGAATCATTAGTACTGTACTTTTATGGTTACCCAAAACTTGAAGTGGTGGAAGAGGTGAATTCAAAGGATATCCCTGCAGCAGTCATGTCCCCTGCTTCCTAATATCATCAACAGAATTGTGAAGTACCAAACAGTGACTCTGATATCTAACGCCTCAATCCACTTTGGTTAATCCCTTTCCAGGAACCCATTGTCTTCTACTACTCAGAGTTCTCACCAAGATGCTATAGAACACTAAGCTCCCAACTTTTCTTCCAGCCTTAAAAAATTTTCTTACTTGTCAAGATGCTAGTCTTGACCAAGAGATTGAGATTGATTGATAAGATAAAATAAATCATTCTAATGAGTTACTTTCCCACTTCCTTCTTTCCCCCTAACAATGTTTTATTGACCCAAGTAAACTATGCATGCCTGCAGAAAGCTTTTAATGGGTGATTCTAATCATGGGAATTTCAGGCACTGGTAGCAGGCCAGTGGAGGAGACATTTTTGGTCAAACTGCCTTTCAATGCCTCATAAATCAGGCTGCTTAGGAAGCTTCCTAATTTCCATTTAGGCAGTGCCAGTCCTGCTCACACACTCAGTTGTATCCTATTCAGAGGCTTAAGAAGTAAGAAGAAAGGTGAAAAAGAAGTGACATCAGCAAAGAAAGGCATGGAGCTGCCTAACATTTTTAACCTTTCTCAGAAATGAGGGTTCAAGGCACAAATAAAATAAAAATAATCCACACAGGCTTTGCATTTTCCTTTCCCATTCCTGTAAACAAAAGATAAAATTCAGGTCATTTTCCTTGGTAGGTATGGGTAGAGAAATCTAGGAAATGTGCACAACTTGCATTACAGCAAATAGAATGCCTTAACATCAGAAACATTCACACACACCATGTGCACACACATACATTCTCCAACCTCTTATGCATGGAGACTTGTCCTGCACTGACATTCAGCTACCTAGAGAGCTTTTGATAACAATTGAGAATACACAACTGGATATTTTTATCAGCATGTTCTCTGACTCTGATAAATGTTGTACCAAGAAGTTTGCAGCAAAAATACAGTGAATACATTTGTTTTTGTGTTTTCGACATATTTACTTAGTTTGCATTCCTCAAAATTTTGCAGCTTTCACCAAATGCCCCAAGAAAGAAAAGCAAGTTTAGGAAACACTCCCAAGTTTTCCCTTACTCCCAAATATTATCCAGGTAAAAGCCATTTGAGTAGTGTTTAAAGCTTCATATTAGCCATGGGTGAATTTTCAGGGCTCATAGTCCAATCGTTATGAAATATGTTTTCCTTTTTGGGACAGAAAATAAACAGCACACTTGTAAAAACAAAATAATAAATACCTATAACATGAAGATTGCTTTGTAATCTATTTTGTGGCAGAAAATAAATGTGTGCTGTAATTCTCCCAATGAGTAGATGACCTATTGTATAAATTCCTTACTGAAGCAACATGAATTATGGATGGGTAGGGGTAGGACCTGCATATCTGGAGTGCCAAATACCATCACAATCATTATCACAATTACTCTTCCTTTTGAAGAATTATCCCATTTTACAGATGAGGAACGTGGGATTAAGAGGAGTGAAGTAACTTGCCCAGAGTCACACACAGCTAATAATTAGCAGAGCCAAATATCAAAACTGGTATTTGTTTGACTCCAAATCCTATGTGCCTTCAGCTACATAATACTGCTTTGAGCTCTCTTCTCAATAGCATTTGTTGGCTTGTAGATCTTCATTCTTAATTTAACAGATATTTCTTATGGCCTTCCAATGTAGTAGGTCCTGTTCTAGGCCGTAGGAATACACCAGTGAACCAAAAAATCCCTACTATCAGGGAGTTTGCATTTTAGTGGGAAAGAGAGAATGTTCAAAAATAGCAAAGTAATCCTGCTCTTTCTCCACATTGCAGGGCTTAATTGTGAGCACTTGGTTAATGCCCTAAATAATTTAAGAAAAGTAATCTTTTTCTATCACTAAAAGGAAAATTCAATACAATAGACCCCATCATCTTGATTGTATTGAACAGTGTTTTTCCCCAGATGATTTAAAAGCAATCAATGGCAAAATTATTCAGAGTGGAAAGCTGTTTTAATTGGATAATAAGCACAAAGCAGAAGTTTTTTGAGTTACCCTAAATGCCTAGGGGGAAGCAGCAGAATTCTTCCTCCCATCGCCATTATGGAGCTGACAAGGTTCTGCTCTCCACTCATTAATTTTCCTGTTGGCTTTAAGGATTTACAACAGCTCTGCCTGACACCCATGTGTGAGAAAAACGGAGTTCCCTGCTTGCACAAGCTATGGAGCACTGGTTAGCTGTGTCTCCACAAGCTTGCTAGGGGCTCATTTACTCACATCATGGTAGCTCAGGAAGATTCACTTGCTTCTGTGAGAAATAACAGTGATCATAATATAAAAAGAAATTCTAGGCATTCTTTCAAGTCATTGGGAAGTTCCAGCACATGCCAGCCGCGAAAGATTTCAAGTCCCTCTACTCATGTCAAAGCCCCAAGAAAGAATTCGAGGCTCCACTCACGTCAAAGCCCCACCACCAGCCATGTGTGCTTGTACATTTTATAGACCAAAGCCTAGTAATTAACTCTATAAATTCCCTTCTTGCCTTATTTATCATGAACTGCAAGCTGCTTCTATAGGGAGGTCAACCTTGGGCTTTGTGAATTGTCCTGAGGCTCTGGGCAATGACGGATTTCAGAAGTTTGAAGATTCTCAACATTAAGCATTGCTATTCTTGAGCAATGAGTAGATTATTTGTGATCTGGAGAATTGTGCAGAATGTTTTTTTTTTTTTTATTTCTTAAGCTTTGGAAGTCCACATTCATGGTTATTTAATGTTATAAAGAAAAGTCTTCACTCCTTTCAGGGACAGGAAAGTCAAATTTTCTTGTGTCTTTTCCAGGCTCAACTGCATCCTCCAAATTACCTTTGTTTGAATCTCCCTTGCAAACCTCATACTCACCCGTTTAGGAAGATTCCTAACTTTTCTTTGCCTAACTTTTCCTCTCTAAAGGAAGAGAGGAGAATGAAAAGAAAAAACAAAACCAGCAATTTTTCTTAAGGCAGAACAATGACAACAACAAATTCTCCACATTCTCACACACACACACACACACACACACACACGCCATCATTAGGAAGTGTCCCTGAGCAACTTCACCTGGTACTTAATCAGGTTACTATAGCCAGGAGTCATAACGTGGCAGGAGTAATTATTACACTCTACAAAGAGAAACCATTTCTACATTGTGCCACTGATTGAGGACACATTTCCTTCTATATGAGAATGCACATGGCCCATTCCGATAATTTGGAACAAGACACTGAGGGGTACAGATAATATGGTCTGTGCATGAATGCAAACTTATCTAATTCTGCATCCAACTGTGCCTGGTTCAGGAAAGCCAATTAAGTGATATAGACTCTACAGGCTTTGAAACTAACAAAGAAAATCCTTTTTGCATCAAAGCACCGTTTGACCCCCACTCCTAAATCCTCTGTATAAAAAGGACCTGGAAATATTGCTCTGGGCTCGGTCTTTGGACAGAAGTCCTCTGGGCTCGGCTGGGTGTTAATAAACATTCCTTCTCAGAAAAGTCTGGCATCCTGGCCCTCAATACTGCGATCACCAAACCTTCTCAACTACCACAACACAGGAGGGGGAGGACATGCAAGTCAAATACTCATAAACAGAGGTCTGATATGAACCAGCAATAGTATAGCACATCACACTGGAAGAAGTGCTAGTAATGAACTACAAATAAGTGCAAAGGAAGCCCTGAATGGGGACCTGGGGAAGACGTTATAGAGAAGGTGGTTTGAATTGGATCTATCAGTCAACCTTGCAGTATTTGAATTTCCCTAGGCAGTTGGGATAGACTCCACATTGAGGTTTATAACAGCTGGGATGACTCAGATGCCCAGACTCCTCTGAAATCTAAATAATGCCACTGAGAGCTGCTTTATATGCATTATCTTTACAACTTGATGCTGACTTCTGAGGCAAGTACTATTGTTATCATTCCCATTTTAAACTTGAGGAAAAGGCAGCTCAAGTAATTAGGCTACTATATTACAGACAGTGTCAGAGAGAGAACACAAGCTGAGGTCTGAACCTGAGCCTTGCTCTTAATCATCACACTGTAAGACTTCTTCGACACAGGCTTTCCCAGGCTGCAGGGCGGCCAACTGCTCTGGTTCCCCCTGAATCTCTCTCTTTCTTCTAATCCTCTGGATCACTTGCCTGGAGGGGGCAGGAATTGAGGCCTAAGGTAAGGAACCAGGTAACTTCCTATATCCAGAATACTATTGACAGTAGGAGCTTCATTATCTCTATTCTCTTCTTCCAACCAAGGCTGAGAAATTATGACTATCCTAAAATCTTTAAAAATAAAATCGTTGTGTGTAATAAATCCTGCCATCATTACCTAACAACCTACTCTACAGAACAGGTATGGGTGATATGAAAAGAAAACTAAACATTATGGATAGCAGTGACAGAGGTTCTACTTTTAGACCACCACCTTAGAAAGAGGGAAAGTAGTAATTTGTAATCATATTTTTGTTTTTATATTTATATTTAATGGAAATAATCTAATTAGATTGTACAAGCTCCTTGAGGGTAGGCATCACATTTGTTTTGTTCATATTGTATCCCACCTATGCACGTCACAGTGTCTGACATATGGTAGGTGCTCAAAAAAATATTTGCCAAATGAATAAATTGGGTAAGACTCCCAGATTAGGAAAAACATAGACAACTACTTCCTTTTCTTTCTTTATTCATTCAACAAACGTTTATTGAACAGCTACTTCAAAAGACAGCATAGTGGAGTGGCTAAGTACACAGACTCTAGACCCAGATTGCCTGAGTTCAAATACTGGCTTTGTCCCTTACCATCTGTGTGACTATGGTCAAGTCAACTAACATTTCTATATTTTAGCTCCTTAGTCTGTAAAACAGGGGACTTAGCAGGGCCCTACCTCGCAGGTTTGTTGTGAAGATTAAATGAATTAATACAGGTAAAGTATTTAGAACAGTGCCTGGCATATAATAATACTAGATGTTTGCTATTATTACAAGGATGATGCACCAGGCTGTTTAAGGCACTGAGGATGCAATAGTTAAGAAGCCAGACAGATCTCTGCATGTAGGTAACTTACATTCTAGTAGGAAAAACAAATAATAAACATACAAACAAATCAATAAAATAATTTCAAGTAGTTTTAAATGCTATGAAGGAAATAAAATTTCCCTGGTCTCAAGAAAGCAACACTGAGACTGGGTTTAAGATGCAAAATGTTTATTAAGGGGTGTTCTTGGGATCAACATCTCTGGAAGGGAATGAAAGGAACCAGAAGTGGACAGTTGGAGCTGTCGAGCTGCAGAGCGGGTCCAATGACAACCTCAGCCAACCACCCAAGGGTCCTGGAGTAGAATGATCCTTCAGGGTGATCCCAAGTTGGGTCAAAGTGTCCAGGCCTTCACACACCCCACTGGATGTGGGCCACCTAGGAAGGAGCATGACATTAAGCAAGCCAGATCTCTACAGATGAAGCACTCCCTAAAGGATCTGATATCTGTCTGCCCAAAGCAGCTGAGCAGCAATACATTTGTTGAAGGGGTACTGGGCAGCACAACAGTTTGCAGTCTACCTGGCAAATAAGATAGTGGGAATGTGCAGCTCCCTAAAATAAAATGGCCATGAAAGTCCTCTATGAGGAGGAAATACTGAGGTTGGGAACCATCCAATGAGACAGCGACAAAGAGACAGCAACAGCCATCTAATGGGGAAAAGACGGGAAGGGCAGAGGCATTTTTATTAAAGAGAACAGCAAGTACAATGTTCCCCAGATCAGAACAAGTTGCGAGTGTCTTTAGTGCATACAATATGACCAGTGAGGCAGAAGAGTGACATGAAATGAGGTGAGACAGGAAGAGGCCAGGGCATGAGAGCTGTGCAAGAGTTTGGATTTTATTTTAGATATTATGAGAAGCAATTGAAGGGAAATGATATGATCTGATTTACTTTTTTTTTTCTTTAGGAGGTACCAGGGATTAAATTCAGGACCTTGTACATGGGAAACAGGCGCTCAACCACTCACTACATCCACTCTCCTGATTTACATTTTTAAAAGATTCCTCTGGCTATGTGGAGAATAGATTGAATGAAAGCAGAGAGATCAATAAAAGGGTTTGAAAGTTTTTCAAACAAGAGATGGTATGTAATGAAGATGGAAAGAAGTGGTTATGTTTATATGTAGCATTTCTGCAAGAAAGCCAGTGGGCTTACTGATGAATTATAGATGGAATGGTGACAAAAGGGGAATCAAGGATGATTTCTAGTTTTTTGACTTGAAAAACTAGAGGGACGGTGGTGTCATTTATTTGGACTGAAAAAGCAATTTTAGGGATGAAAATACAGTTCCACCTTAGATTTGTTTAGTTTTGATGTCTATTAGACATCAAATAGAGACACCAAGTAGTTGGCTGGATATATAAGTCTAGAGCACAAAGAAGAGCGTTCAAGGCTAGAGATGTATATTTGGGAGTCATAGGTAACAGATAGCATATTATTTGCTATTGCCAATTATCGAACCATTCTCAACACTCAGCAGCATGAAACAACAATAGTTTATTTTTGCTTACATCTGCAGGTTTATTAGGATTCAGTCTATGTATTTCTGCTTCTATCTACAGGTCTATGGGTCAGCTGGGGCAACTCCAGTTTATATGTCATCCTCCTGGGACCAAGCAAACAAACCTAGCAATGGGAATAGCAGATGCCCAAGAGGGCAAGCAGAAACATAGGTGACCATAAGAAAGACCTAGGCTTAAGAGGACCAACCAAAGATGGCAACAAAAGTAGAAACTCTAACAATCACCTCATTCCACAGAGCAACAAATAATCAGTCGGAGGAACCATTTAGGGGACTCCAGAGACCAGAACAACACAGTGTACTCTCCAGGGAAGAACCAGAAGAGCAGACTGACCATCTGTGGTGAAGATTCCTCGGTAGATTCCTCCATGGTGCAGAGACGGTTGCCTACCCCCCACTGGAGAGGACTGCTGCCTCTGGACCCACTCTGGCTGGAAGCAGAAGCTCTCCTTCCCAAAAGCAGGGGAGGTTAAGTGGCCTGGCACAAACTACAGTTGTTGATTGGCAAATTTGGCTACCTAGAGTCCAATCTTGAGCACAGCTGAGGTTTAAATCTGCCGAAGCCACCAAGAAGCCAGCAGCATTTGTGCTGTCTCCCCCTCCAGCAGGAATGGAAGCAGGGGTAAGTGAAAAACACAAGGTCCCCTAGGGCAGTAGGAATCAGATACAGAAGACCCTGTTTGGAAAGCCACAGTTTAGGCCCCACACCCAGCAGGAGTAGAAACTGGATATAGTCTGAAGCACTTTCTCAGGGTAGAGCAGGCAGATTCACACTGGACCCCAGAGCCCCATGGAAGAAGGGGAAGCGCGCACTTCCTCATCGGCAGCAGATTCACCCAGCCCACCTTGAAGGGCTACTGCACACTCTGCACCCCTGGACAGACAGAGGCACGCACTTTCTCGCAGGCCTGTCCATCTTAAAAGGGCCACAGCACACTAGGCTCCTACGCCCCCTAGAAGGACAAGAAGTGTGCACTCTCTCTGCAGGCAGTGCATGCAGGTGTATCCTGTTCACCTTGAAGAGCTGCTGCACTCTCATCTCCAAGGAAGGAGAGGAACCAAAAGTCATCTAATCACTCTCTCTGAAGGCAGTGCAGGCAGAACCACCTACCCATGGGAGACGGGGGCCGCACAGTGGGTGACAGTTGATCAGAGAACTCAGATCTCAGTGGCAGGTTGCTGTGCAATAGTTTCATCCCAGGTAGGCTGGCAACCTCAGCCTCAACCATGTCCCCACCAGGAGCTAAGTCAGCTGAGAATTAAAGGGAGGGTATAACCTTAGAATAGCAGGGAACAACTGAATAAAGAGTGCTACCTGCTGGGTACTTGAGGAAATTTTAGATTGGGGGAGACAGCAAAGAGAAGATTGGAGGCCTTTAGGGTCTCTTCTCCACAGCACATTGGAATTGATCTACACTCCCTTCACAGGTCCCCTGAGCCTCTTTGCCTGGAAAACCAGAGCTGGGAAGTTTGTCTCCAGGGGGACACGTCTACCAAAATTAGTCTTCCAGGAAATAGCTGCAAGAGAAGATAAAGAGAGTGTTAAAAACATACAGAATCTAATAAAAAAACAAACAGAACAGACTAACATTCACAGAGGAAGAAAAGAGGAAGTTTTAGCAAAAAGCCAACCAATAAGAAAGCCATAGGCTAAAGAGAGAAACTGAACACAGAAGAAACACATTAAAAAATCAGATGCCAAGGCACCAACAAAAAATTATAAGCCATACAAAGAAACAGGAAGATATGGCCCAAAGGGAAAAATTAAACCTTCAGATGAAACACAGGATTTGAGACAACTAATCACAAATATCCAAACAAATCTCCTTAATAAATTCAATGAGATGGCTAAAGAGATTAAGGATATTAAGAAGACACTGTTTGAAGACAAAGAAGAATTTAAAAGTTTGCAAAGAAAAGTAACAGAACTTACAGGAATGAAAGACACAATAGAGGAGATTAAAAATATGTTGGTGGCATATAATAGCAGATTTGAATTGGTTGAGGACAGAGAATAAGTGAATTGGAGGGCAGAGTATCTGAATTTGAAAAGACAGGAGAACAGAAAGAAAGAAAAATGGAAAAAATGAGCCCACCCACCACCATAACACCATCAATTACCAGGTGAATCAAGTGGGATCCTTGCAGTTAGAACTCGTGTACTTGGAGCACTATGTCCCACATGACACTTGGGCTTCTGTGCAGCCTTGGGTCTAAAAGCCTATACCACCTGCTCCAGGGAATAGGGAGGCCCAAGGAGGAGAGGGATGGTGGGAACAGCCAGTTGGCGGAGCAGTCAGAACACACAACATTTATCGATTATGTTTGCTGTCTAATATGGGCAAGATTCGTGGCACCCCCAGCACAATTACAATAATAACATCAAAGATCACTGGTCATAGATCACCATAACAGATAACAATAATGAAAAAGCTTGATACACTGTGAGAATGACAAAAATGCGACACGGAGACATGAAGTGAGCACATGCTGTTGGAGAAATGGTGCCGATAGACTTGCTCAATGCAAGATTGCCACAAACTTTCAATTTGAAAAATTTATAATATCTGCAATGTACAATAAACAAAGCACAATAAAATGAAGTATGCTGTATTTCTAGTTGAAGTGTGACCAACTGAATCAGGATGGGTCTTACTGGAGGCCGTATAGAGAAGGAAAGGCAACCGGGAGAAAGACACAGGGAAAAGCTGGAAGTCAACAGAACCCAGAAGGAGAAGATGCTGCTTGTACATTGTCATGTGACAGTAAATTCAAACACATAAGGATCGACAGCAACCAACTCCAGAATCCCACAGTCTTCAGGGAGAAAGTCTCACTTTGCTTGTATCTGGATTTTGGACTTCTCCTAGTTTCAAATCCATGAGCCAAAAATTGCCTGCTGTAAGCCAGCCCACTGTATGACACTTACTTTAGCAGCCCAGAAACAAAGAAAGACATAGATAAAAATGTTTACAAGAAAACTGAGGTGGTAAATTCCACTGGGGATGTAATTCCTGATGACAGCTGATTTTATGCATATATTGTCAAGGTCTGTGATAGCTGGGTAAATGTGTCAGCTCAGCCAGGCAATGGTACCCAGTTGTTCCGTCAGGGAAGCACTGGGCTAAATGTAATATGAGGATAGTTCATGAACTTGAATCATCAGTGAGCTGATTGCATAAATGACTAATTACATCTACAATCAACCAAGGAGATTGCCATCAGCAATGAGTGACATCCAATCAGTTGAAAGCCTTAAAAGGGGAAGTGATTTCAGCATTTAGAGAGAACTTCAAGCTCTACTTTGGACAGCCAGCATCTCCTGAACACTCATCAAAGGCTTCATTGGAGGCCCTGGTTTGCAGCCTGCCTGAGAAATTCGGACTTGTGCATCCCCATGGTCATGTGAGAGAATTTTATAAAATCTCATATTATTTACAGATATCTCCTGTTGGTTCTGTTTCACTACAGAACCTTGACTAGTACAAGGTCAATGAAGTCTTTAGAGTACCTAACAAATTACTGACTCTCTACTTAATCCCATCCCATCCTTGTACATGTGCATAGACTACAAAGGAGAGTTGAAGCCTGGCCTTGAACTACAGGACATATTCTCTAGACAAGCAAGTTGAACCACCTTGGATTATAATCCAAGCTGATTATAAATGCTGATTAGAAATACTTTTCTCTAAGAAAAGAAGCCCTTGCTAGAGTTTGGGCATCATGTATGGTGGTGGAAATGTCCACAGACAAGGGGGCAAATTGGGGACAAAATCCACCTGCTCTAGGTTCCCAAGTTTGCACACTGATGCTGGTTTGTGTGGGCCAAGAGAGGATGCCATTTTCAATCTAATGATAGGCCTGTGATAGAAAGACAGAATAATTGCCTGGCTCTGTGCCAAGTATCCTACCTTGGCTACTTTACCCTTGATCTTCTCCATAACCTCATAGGGCTACAAAGTTCAGCAATGAACTAGCAGGGAAAATCCCAGCCTGGGTTCCACTGGCCTTTTTCTCTACTATATCTCCTCTTCTACCATGTTGAACATATAAGACAATTTAGAAAACTGGAAAAATAACACAAAATAAATTGGAGACTCATAAATATACCCAAAATGCATCTTTGGAGTTGAGAAAGGGAATATTAAGAAACAAGAGGTAGATGTAGTAATAACTCTGAGATTTGAGAGTTTAAAAAATCTAGCTAATGGTTACAAAATCTAGGTATGTTAGATATTCTTATTACTCTTTTTATGGAGAACTGTGTAAGGAGGAGGTCAATTTCTGACTTTTTAAGGTAAAATTCACATAAGAGAAAATTGGCCATTTTAACCATTTTAAAGTACGCAGGTCAGTGGCTTTTATATACAGTACATGTATAATGTAATGCAACTACATTTAATTCCAGAACATTTCCATCACCCAGAAAAGAAACTCTATCCCCATTCCCATTAAGCATTCAATCTTCATTGCCCCTTCCCCTCAGCACCTGGAAATTTGTAATCTACTTTCTGTCTCTATGGATTTGTCTGTCCTAGAAATTTGTCATAGGTGGAATCATACAATGTGTGGTTTTTCATTCTGGCTTCTTTCACTCAGCATAATGTTTTTAGGGTTCTATATTGTGGCATGTTTCAATACTTCATTCCTTTCTATGTCTGAATAAAATTCAATGATATGGATATACCATTTTAAAAAAAAGGATTTGAAAAAATGGAACAGGGCCTCATGGAATTGAATGACAATACAAAATGCACAAACATGCATGCTATAGATGTTCCAGAAGGAAAAGAGGATGGAAAAGTAACAGAAAAAAATATTTGAGGAAATAATGACTGAAAATTTCCCAACCCTTATGAAAGACATAACTATTAATATCCAAGAAGGACAACACACCCCAAACAGAATAAATCCAAATAAACCTATTTTGATACATCTACTATTAAGAATGTCAAATGCCAGAGATAAAGTAAGAATTCTGGAAACAGCAAGAGAAAAACAATTCATCACATACAAAGGACATTCAATAAGACTAAGCACTTATTTCTCATCAGAAACCATGGAGGCAAGAAGGCAGTGGTACAAATATTAAAAGTTCTGAAAGAGAAAAAGTTCTAGACAAGAATTCTTTACCCAGCAAAACTGTCCTTTAAAACTGAGGATGAGTTTAAAGTCTTCATAAATAAACAAACAAAAAAAAGAGTATGTCATCAAGAGACTGGACTTACAAGAGATACTAAAGAGAATGCTACAACCTAAAAGAAAAAGACAGGAGAGAGAACCTGGAGGAGAATGTAGAAATAAAGATTATTAATAAGAGTAACAAAAAAGGTAAAAAGACAGATAATAGCAAGATAGGTCAACGGAAAGTCTAAATATATAATGATGATGAAAGTAATGCCTTCACAGTAATAACATTAAACTTTAATGGCTTGAACTCCCCACTCAAAAGACACAGACTGGCAGAGTGCATAAAAATATATATATAAGCCATCTATATGCTATCTACAAGAAATTCACCTTACATGCAAGGACACAAATAGACTGGAAAAAAAAAAAAGATTGGAAAAAGATATTCCACACAAGAAGTAATCAAAAAAGAGCTGGAGTAGCAATACTTACAGGGTAAAATAGACGTTAAATACAAAACTGCTATAAAAGATAAAGAAGGACATTATATATTAACAAAAGGAGCAGTCACCAGGAAGAAATAATAATAATGAATATTTATGCACCTAACCAGAGTGCCCCAAATAACATGAGGCACACATTTGCAAAACTGAAGAGAAAAATAGATATTTTTTCAATAATAGTTGGAGACTTCAATATGACACTCTCACTTTGGATAAAACAACTGGAAAAAGGATCAATAGGAAATAGAGAACTTGAATAATATGATAAAAGAACTAGACCTCAAAGACATATATAGAACATTGTACCCCAAAACAGCAATATATACATTCTTCTCATAGATCTTTCTCCAGGATAGACCATATGTTGAATCACAAAACAAGTATCAATAAATTTTAAAAGATTGAAATTATACAAATTTATAAGGAGGTTAAACAACATACTCCTTAAAAAACAATCAGTGGGTCAAATAAGAAATCCCAAGAGATAGCAGTAACTACCTTGAGATGAATGAAAATGAGAACATGACATATCAAAACCTATGGGATGCAGTGAAGACAGTACTGAGAAGTAACTCTATAGCCTTCAATGCTTACTTTGAAAAAGATGAGCTAAAATCAGACCTAACTATACAACTGGAGGAACTAGAAAGAGAACAGCAAGTGATGCCCACAGCAAGCAGAAGGAATGAAATAACAAAGATTAGAGCAGAAATAAATGAAATAGAGAAAAAAACAAAAGAAAACAACGGAAAGAATCAACAAAACCAAAAGTTGGTTCTTTGAAAAGATCAACAAAATCAACAAACCCTTAGCTAGACTGACAAAGAAAAAGAGAAAAGATGTAAATAAAATCAGAAATGGGGGGAACATTACTACTGACCCCACAAAAAATAAAAGTGATCATAAAAGGATACTATGCTGTATTCTGTTTGTGACTTTATTGTGACCTAAAACTTCTTTGAAGACAAAATGAAAAAAAGTAAGACACTGAGGGAATAAATGGAAGAAAATAATGTCACTGTACATACAGGACAACAGATCTTACAGTGATGAAAGGCAAAATGTCAAAAAAAAATTTAATATTTTTTCATTATCTTTTAGTATCCAAACTTTTAAATGTTATTTTATTTTTAGTTTTTAAAAAATTTTTCTGTATTTTATTTCTGAAGTTTAAAACTATCATTATTATTTCATTTTCTTATTAATTGTATTTGGCTATTTTATTGGCTTCATTTTTGAAGAAGTTTTGGATCACAGAAGGGTTACAACTGTGGCAGAGGAGGATCACTGGTGTGGGGTGTCAGTGATGGGAGAAAGCTCACCTGGACATACATATCAGGTGTATAAAAGTGTTCAAATGTTCATGGGGCATTGTCACAGTAAGTGGAGATTTACCCAATAACCAAAGGAATATCAAATTCCCATCATGGGAGCTCTGCCACATTCTCTAATGAAACAGCAACAATCCCTCCTTCACTAACGATGACTAGTGAAGGAGGATGGTCCATTGATGGGCCCTTGATCTTGATGACTATGCTTATAAGTCTTTGTTCTTGAAATTGAAACTTAGCCTAGTGTTGTGGTATACCTAAGAGTTACCTACTGGAATCCTTCCTGTTGCTCAAATGTGGCCTCTCTCTAAGCTGAACTCAGCATATAAATGCAATGCTTCCCCCCAGCATGAGACAGTACTCCTGGGTATAAGCCTCCCTGGCATCAAGGGATTGCCATCAAGTACCAACAAACAATGCAAAAAAAGAAAAGAAAAAGAAAAAACCTTGGCCAAAAAGGGGAAAGGTAAAAACAAATGAATTTATATGGCTAAGAGACTTCAGAGTGAGTCAGGAGGTCATTCCAGAGATAACGCCTATGCATGTCTCAGCAGCATCTCATTGACAACCAAAGTAGATACTACCCCAAATAGAGGAGCTCCTGAGGGCTATGGAAACATCCAGACACTATAGTCAGGGTAGATAGCTCATGAGTTTTGTCCTTTGCCAGTGGGCCTTACTTTGGAATTTATGTTCCCCAGTGTGACAGAGTTTGATTCATCTGTGATTTCCCTAGTCATGGCTCTTCTGTCCTTCTATCTGAACCTATAATTAGTAGTAGAGTTAGTAGGTTTACATCCAAGAGACTTAAATCTTGGGGCTGTCCATGTGCCAGCTGGGCCCTGTATCACAATGGAGTTGCAACACCTACTCTCCAGTTCATTGGACTCACCCAGGACAAATAAAAAGGAGGAGACTATGGACAAACAACATACCACGGAACCGAGAGTGTATACAACTGCAAATAAGAGAGTCCATCCATCAGCCTTATGCGAGTGAAGTCCCCTCTCAATTAAAGGTGGCATGGGCATCACCATCACAGAGTCCTCAGGATTGGGTAAAAAACTATGCACTAAAGTAGACTTACTAGTATTCTACTATAGACTTATTGTGATTCTAGCAATGTAAGAAAGATCACTGATGTGGAGGGAGTAGAGAGAGGGAAAAACTGGTGTAATATGGAGGCATTTTCGGGACTTGGGAACCACCCTGAATGACATTACAAGACAGGTACGGGCCATTACATATCCTGCCATAACCTACAGAGTTGAGTGGGAGTGTAAATTACAATGTAAACTATAATCCATGCTTAGTGGCAATGCTCCAAAATGTGTTTATCAATTGCAATAAATGTACCACAATAATGAAAGATGTTGCCAACATGGGAAAATGTGGGAGGTGTGGGGAGTGGAGTATATGGGAATCCCCTATACATTCTATGTAACATTTATGTAATCTAAGTATCATTTAAAAATAAAGAAAATTATTTTTTTTTAAAAAGAGGATACTATGAACCACTGTACAACAACAAACTGGACAATGAGATGAAATGGAAAAATTCCTAGAAACACACATATAACCTACACTGACCCTAGAAGAAATAGAAGACCTCAACAAACCCATCACAATTAAGGAGATTGAAATAGTCATCAAAAACCTACCAGGGAAGTGGATTTGGCTCAGTGGATAGAGCGTCTGCCTACTACATTGGAAGTCCAGGGTTCAAATCCAGGCCCTCCTGATCCAAGTGGTGAGATGGCCCACATGCAGTGCTGATGTACACAAGGAGTGCCATGCCATGCGGGGGTGTCCCCCATGTAGGGGAGCCCAATATGCAAGGAGTGCACCCCATAAGGAAAGCCACCCTGCATGAAAAATGTGCAGCCTACCCAGGAGTGGCACCGCATACATGGAGAGTTGATGCAGCAAGATGATGCAACAAAGAGAGATACAGATTTCTGGTGCCACTGACAAGAATAAAAGTGAACAAAGAGGAACACACATTGAATGGACACAGAGAGCAGACAACTGGGGGGGGGGGGGGAGGAGAGAAATAAATAAATAAATTAAGTAATTATTTTTAAAAACCTACCAAAGGGAGAGAGGGTAGGGTATATGGGAACCACCTATATTTTTATGTAGCATTTATGCAATCTAAAGCTTACCTAAGAATAAAATTAACTAAAAAAAAAAAAAAAAAAAAACTCCCAAAGATGAAAAGCACAGCACCAGATTGCGTCACAGATGAATTCTACCAATCATTCAAAGAAGAATATATGCCAATCTTGCTCAAACTCTTCCAAAAAATAGAACAGGAGGGAATGCTACCAAACTCATTCTATGAAGCTAACATCACCCCTACACCAAAGCCAGATAAAGAAAACATGAAAAAAGAAAATTATAGACCAGTTTCTCTAATGAATATAGATGCAAAAATCCTCAACAAAAAATTGAATCCAGCATTACATTAAAAGAATTATATATCATGATCAAGTGGGTTTTATCCCAGGTATGTAAGTGTGGTTCTACACACAAAAATTTAATCAGTACATCACATTACCAAATTGAGGAAGAAAAGTCACATGATCATCTTAATTGCATGGAAAAGGCATTTGACAAAATCCAACATCCTTTCTTGATGAAAACTTTCCAAAAGATATGAACAGAAGGAAACTTTCTCAACATGATAAAATATTTATATGAAAAAATCCATAGCTAACATTGTACTCAATAAAGAAAGTCTGAAAATTTCCCTGCTGAGTTCAGGAATAAGACAAGGATACCCATTATCACCACTGTTATTCATTATTGTGCTAGAAGTTCTAGCTAAAGCAATTAGGCAAAAAGAGAAATAAAAGCATCAAAATAGGAAAGGAAAAAGTAACTTTCAGTATTTGTTGATGACGGGATCCTATATATATGGAAAATATTGAAAAAATCCACAACAAATCTACTAGAACTAATAGATGAGTTCAGCAAAGTGGCAGGATACAAGATTAATATACAAAAATGAGTAGCATTTCTATATACTGCTAATGAGCAGTATGAAGAGGAAGTGAGGGAAAAAATTCCCACTTACAATAGAGACTAAAAGGATCAAATATTTAGGAATAAACTTTACCAAGGACATAAAGGACTTGTATTTAGAAAACTACAAAACATTGCTAAAAGAAATCAGGAAAGACATAAATAAATGGGAGGGTATTCTATGTTCATGGACTGGAAGACTAAACATTGTTAAGGTGTCAGTTCTACCCAAATTTATCTACAGATTCAACACAATCTCAATAAAACTTCCAATAGCCTTTTTTACGGAATTGGAAAGGCCATTTATCAGATTTATTTGGAAGGGTAATAGGTTCCAAATAGGCCAAAAATATCTTTTAAAAAAGCAAAGTTGGAGAACTCTCCCTCCCTGACTTTAAAGCACATTACTTAGCTACAGAGAAAAAAACAAACATCATGGTACTGGCATAAAGATAGATAGGTTGACCAATGAAATAGAATTGAGTGTTCAAAAATAGATTCTCAAATTTATGGCAAAGTGATTTTTGACAAGGCTGTCAAGCCTACCCAGCTGGGCCAGAAGAGTTTATTCAACAAATGGTGCTGGAAAAACTGGACATCCACATCTAAAAGAAAAAAGGAGGACCCCTTTCTTACACCTTTTACAAAAATTATCTCAAAATGTATCAAAGACCTAAATATAAAAGCTACAACCATAAAACTCCTAGAATATGTAGGGAAACATCTTCAAGATCTTGTGATTCCTTAAACCTTACACCCAAAGCACAAGCAACAAAAGGAAAAATAAATAAATGGGGCCTTCTTAAACTTAAACACTTCTGTGATTCAAAAGACTTTGTCAAGAAAGTGAAAAGGCAGCTTCCTCAATGGGAGAAAATGTTTGGAAACACCATATCTGATAAGGATTTGGTATCCATGTTATACAAGCAGATAATAGAACCCAACAATAAAAAGACAAGCAACCCAATTAAAAATGGGCCAAAGGCTTGAATACACAATTCTCCAAAGAGAAAATATAAATGGCCAAAAAACACATGAAAAAAATGTTCAACATCTTTAGCTACTAGGGAAATGCAGATCAAAACTACACTGATTCAACGTGGATACCCCGGGAGGTCCCTCTCCTCAGGCTCTGTCCAGGTGGCGCAGGGGAGCATAGGGCTCAGCCCAGTGATGTACAGTCCCATTCCACAACGTTGGAGATGAAGTCGGCCTCTTGAGCCTGCACCTGCATATTCCTACAACTTCTCTGAGTCTTATTAACAATGACTGAGGAGAAAAACCATGCAGGAAACAGTTTTCTCGAGCATCCCAGTCTGGATCCAGGAATTCTCCAAAGAATTCCAAAATACCTCAGATTTGAGAATAGAAGAGGAGTCAAAACCTTGACATTGAAATACGAGGTGGGAAAGTGGATCCTATATAATCTTGAAGATGATCATGGAGGGTTTGAAAATTGGCACACCTATCTCCATGTTTGGCTTTTTAAAAGACTGAGTAAATCAAAGAATTCCAGCCTTAAAGACAGAATCATGGGAATTGGCTCGAAATGCAAATTTTCAGGTCACCCCAAAACCATATACCAGTTTAATATCAAATGTACTAAATAACCCATGTATTCCTAGAATAAGAGCAAAGTAGATTATCCTATTAAACTAATGTATTTATGAATTCAAATAAAGATGATTTTGAAAAAAAAACTACACTGAAATATCATTTTGCACTTTATAGAATGGCCATTATTACAAAAACAGAAAATTACATGTGCTAGAGAGGATGTGGAGAAATAGGAATACTCCTTCACTGTTGGTGGGAATGTAGAATAGTGCAACCTTTGTGGAAGACAGTTTGGCGGTACCTCAAGAAACTAAATATAGAACTGCTGTATGACCTAGCAATCCTGTTAGTAGGAAAATATTCAGAACTAAAAGCAAGGATGCGAACTAACATTTGCACACCAATGTTCATAGCAGCATTATTCACAATTGCTAAAATATGGAAACAACTCAAGTGCCCATCAACCAACAAGAGTAGATAAACAAAATATGATATATACATACAATGAAATGCTATTCAGCTGGAAGAAGAATTGAAATTGGGGTGCATATGACAACATGGGTGAACCTTGAGGACATTATGCTGAGTGAAATAAGTCAGACACCAAAGGACAATATTGTTCGGTCTCACTAATATGAACTAAAATAAGTAAACTCATGGAGGTAAACTCTAGAGTATAGGTTACTAAGAAATTGAATGTGGGTTAAAAATGGGAGCTGATGCTTAATGTACATAGAATTTTTAAAAAGGTTTACTATAAATGTGTGAAAATGAATAGACGATGGTAATACATTATAGTGAGTCTAACTAACACTGCTGATTTATAAATTTGATTTTGGCTGAGAGGGATAGTCTATGGATATAATATTTCAATTATAAGGAAGCTAGAGAATAATGTAGGGATTGTATAACACAGTGATTTTGGTGGTGGGTGAAGATTGTGGTTAATAGTATAAGAATGTTCTTCCAGGGGAGTGGATGTAACTCAGTGGTTGAGCACCAGCTTCCCATGTCCAAGGTCTGAGGTTCAATCCCCAGGAACTCCTTAAAAAAAAAAGCATGTCTTCCTTTACAAAGTATGAAGTACATGATGATACATGGGAAAATTGCAACTAATGTAACCTATGGATTGTAGTTAACAGTAATATTTTTGCAGCAATGGCAAGACTATATTATATCAATTCTAAGCAACAATGGGGGGATAAGGGGGTATGGAAGTTTTCCTTTTGGAGTAATCGAAATGTTCTAAAATTGAGGTGATGACAGCACAATTCTGTGGTAAATATCAGAGCCACTGAGTGTACACTTTGAATGCACTGCACAAAGCATGGGACTGAATAACACAATGAATCCTGTGGTGAAAGATGGACTGTGGTTAACAGAACAAATATGAGAACATTGTCTCAAGAACTATAACAAGTGTATAATACTAATACAGGGTGTCATTAACCAGGTGGGTTGGGGGAAAAAATACACCAGGTGTAAGATATTGGCTATAGTTAGTAACAACGTTTTTTTAAAGATTTATTTTTTTCTCTCCCCTGGGTTTGAACCCTGGACCTTCCCTACGGTAGACAGATGCTCTATCAGTTGAGCTAAATCTGCTTCCCAGTAGTAATGTTTTGACACTGCTCTTTCACAGTTTATAACAATTGTTTCACAACAATGCAAGGTATTGTATGGGAGCCCTGTATGGTGATATGCATTTTGTTTGTAAGTTCACAAATTTTACTCTACACTTATTGTTTATGTATGTCCATGTATGAACGATAAAAGGTTTTTTTAAAGTTAAAAAAAAAAAAAAAAGACCTAGGCTCATGAAACACCTTCACTTCTGCTAATATGTCATTACCCAAAGCAAGTTACATGTCCAAGCTCCATGGCAAGGGGTAAAGAAGTACACTCTGCCTTTGATGAGATTCTAGATGCAGGAGGTGGGGAAGCAGGAGTGAAATTGGAGCCAATAATGTAGTCTACCACAGAGGAGATCGCCCAGGGTAAGAATGTAGGTAGAAAAACAACTGGACCTTAGAAAAAGTCTCTGGGAACTTCAGCACTTACTAGTCAACAGAAAAGGAAAACCCAGCAAGGGTTTAGAAGGACCAGCAAGTGCAGAAAGAAACTGAGAAAATAAGAGTGCTAAGAGAGAGCAGTATTTCAAGGAGACTGTCAAATGTCACTAAGAGCTTAAAAAATATGTGAACTGAGAAGTGACTACTGAAACTGGAAACATGGTCCACCAATCCAGGTTTTCTAGGAAGACAACATAGGGCAGTTGAGAGGGTAAGACCTCACCCTCTCATCTGGGGTTCTCAGATAGGAAAGCAAATTGTGTTTAGAATGTAAAAAAGACCACTCTGTCCAGAACAGCATGAATAGGAAGGTGAGTAGTTGAATATGAGGGTGGAAAATTAGTTTAAGGCCAAATTGTTAAAGTTCTTGAATAACTGGCTAAGGAGTTGGAACTTCTTCCTTTAAGCAAAATTTTGTGTGGTTTTGCTGTTGTTATTTGCTTGTTTTTAAATCAGGGAGTGATATATACCAAGTTTTGCTTTGAAAGAAAAATCTAACTGCTGTATAAGATGGATTTGAGGGAGAGGAGATTGGTGGGAAAGAGGCCAAGTTATCCTGGTCCTGTTATTAAGATTCTTGCCCAAATCCTGACCTCTCAAGAGAAGCTTTGTGTTCTCTTAGACTAAGTTTCTGGTGCTGGTGCTGTTGACATCTTTCTTGACTGTTTCCTCTTTGCCTGACTGCCCTTGGCTGATTTATAACTTCCTAAGCAAAATCTACGTCCTCCATCTTTGCACTCACTTATTTAAGAGAAACAGTAGAAGTATTACCTTTCCTTTTGTGCCTGTATAAGAAACTCCTCCCACCAATCGCAGCAGTATGGGAACCACGGACTATTAGGCATGTTCACAATTTTAGGCTATTGCTCGAATTGTCCCCCCAGTGCTTTCTGTCCTCCTTCCCCCATCCCCATCCCTGTCCATTCTCCCAGACTACTCACAGCACATGAGAAGTTCATGGAGTCCAACATGGTGACAGATCCTGACATATTGACACAGGCGTTGTTCTCCTTCTCTAGTCTTCCTCACTTCAGGGTTGGCATCTGAGGGATTTTCTACCTTCTGAAAATGCTGATCCTACCTCAAGTCCCACTTGGGCCCTCTAATGAATCTTAATAAGAGGCAGAAATGGGGTGTGTACAAGCAATAATCCTGAAAAGCAGCACTGTGCCCATCGTGTAGATCAGTCTGCACCATTTCCAAGAAATTTTAAAGGCAAACACACCAACAAATTCCTCACCTAATGAATTATTACTATTAGTATTACACAGTAATTTGTCTCGGAGAATTTTTCTTACCTTCTCACACCTGGGTGTCCAACATCTAAAGAAAGATGAGCAAGTGTTATTTCTGGAACATAAGAATTGCTTGAAATGAACTGTAGTTAAAAATGAAAAGTCATTTTCCTTATTTATAGGGACATGATGTTTTTCCCTAGCACATTCATCTTCAATTGCTATGCATGGTATTTTCCTGCTGTCTGACAGACATTTATTCTTTATCCGACTGGTCCTAGTGGGAAATGGAGAAAATCATAAAACTGGGAATTAAGAAGTAATGATACCAGTATTCAAATCAGAAAAGACTATGAAATATGAAACAAGTATTCCACTTTAACCTTGGTTTAAACTGTTAACAAAGGATTAAATTGGAAAACTGCTTAACTTCTCTGAGTCCTGCCATTTAGTGAAATATTTGTTTCCCTGAATCCAATGGTACCTTGTTTGACTGTGGTGTGGTTCTCCTGCATAAAACGACATCAATGCTGTCGAATTCCACCACTCCTGAGTTCTAGTTGCATCTCCCTGCTACAGGTTCCTTTTGTGATCTCTGCCTTCATCTTTTGTTCTGCAAACAAGGTAATATTTATTGCAGACCCACAAAGTTGGAGTGTTCTCACGTTATATTAGGCATCTTCAAAAACATCTTTAACTCTGGTCTCTACTCCCAGAGTATTTCATTATTTGATTTACTTCAGAGTTTGTAATACCCAGATTGAGTACTGTTGCCTGACAGGGACCAAAATCTTTTCAGTCTAAAGCTCAATGCAGCTACCCCTAGTGGCAGAGCTCTCATATACTCTGCCGTACCTTGTTGCCTCAGGAGTTACACTTTATTCTGCAGTGCCTTTGTTAAAGGGTAGCGCATAGCAGTTTCTCCACTGAGTGTCCATGTTGCTTGCATAAATTGTATGCCATAGCTCTTTCCAAAGACAGTTTTGAATTAATCTACTTAGACCCTAAAGACCACTCAAAGCTGCCTCTTGAGGACAGCCCTTTGAATCTCTGAGGAAGGACACAAGCCCATTTCCTCTTCTTTAGTCTCATGTCTTTGAGTGTATTCTTGCCCTTTCCTACATGACTCTCATCCCTACTACCACCCCCAGATGAAACAGGGGACACATGAGGAAAACTAGCTCTGGGTATCTCTTAGTTCCCCCAACATAGTACTACAACACCCTGGGTTATATCGGTAAAGGAATGGAGTTCTTGACTGGAGCCTGTGTAAGACTCAAGATGCTTCAAATATTTATTGAGTTCCTTCTTCATGACCAAAACTGAGGGGTTCTGACACTCAGCTATTATCACTAGTCCCAGTAAGTTTCCTTGAAAAGATGATTACATCACATCTTTTTCACAGCCCTTGTTACTCTCTAGTATCAATTGTGCAATCTGGGTAACTGTGGTCTGTTAGATGGAACAAGCTTGGGCTACAGATGAGCCAAAGGCAGATGCAGTAGAGATGACTCCTTCATCTCTCCTCCATCCTCCACTTATCAAAAACCCCAGAGTAAATAGTAACGTTATGTTATGGTCATTATTTTGTACTTCCCTCCTTTGCTTCATTACTTCATGTCTGTTGCTTAGGCTGTAAATACAAAACAAATGCCAAGATATACAGCAAAGTTGCCAGGAACCCCAGCTCCAGACCCACCTTTGTGTTTTTGGACTGTTGATATATTTCTTTTTTTTTAAAGATTTATTTATTTATATTTCTCTCCCCTTCCCCCGCCCCCAACTTGTCTGCTCTCTGTATCTATTTGCTGTGTGTTCTTCCTGTCAGCGGCACTGGGAAATTTCGTTTCTTTTTTTTTGTTGAGTCATCTTGCTGCGTCAGTTCTCCATGTGTGCAGCGCCACTCCTGGGTGGGCTGCGTTTTTTTCCACACAGGGAAGCTCTCCATATATGGCGCACTTCTTGCGCATGGGGCTCCTCTATACAGGGGACACCAGCTATGTTTCCTTAAAGAAGCCACATGGCAGAGTGCTCATTTGCTTCCTGCTTTGTCAGGTATTAAACCCCAGTAACCAGAACAAAACTCAGTTGCCCTTATTATAGCCACCTGATTAGAACACTAGCTTAATTCCTAATGAAGATTGCCTCCTCTCCTCTTCTTTTTCCTTCTCCTCTCTTCCCAAGGTCCTGCAAGCTAAATACCATAATATAATAAGCAAAAAATATATGTTGCAGAGATTTCTTTTCTTTATGTTTCTGCTCATAGAAAAAAAACATTGATTATCTTAACTGCACATAATTTGTAGGGCAAAAATATTCCTGTCAAGTAATACTCCCTTAATAAATTCCCTTGACTAGTATAAACTAAGACATGACCTTCAGTCATTAATACTCAGACAATACAACATTTGTGTGTTATTTAATTAGCTTATTGCTTTTATTAATGTACATTCCTGTGGTTATGCCACTTTCCACTCAAATCTGAACAAATACTACATAGGCTTTAGAATATTTTTACCAATGTGCTCATATTTTGCTCCATATCTTTTTTTACTTCTTAGCCAGGATCTCTTAAGGTTTTGAGGTTATCTCATAACAATAGCTAATTTATTAAGTCCTGGAAATTCATAATAAGTCTTTGTGCAATCTTTTGGCATGCTGGAGATTTTTGGTTAAAAAAAAAGAATATGACAAATCCAGCAGAGACCACTGCCATTTTTGTACCATCTAATCCCCATTATGAAGTGATTTTTATCAAACTGGGCAGCATAAACAACATTGTAAAAGCTAACTCAATAAATCAGCACAGTTATTTCATACCATCCACATGCTCAAACAGGAAGGAGAGGACATTGGCATTAATAAATCCTGTTTAATAAATCCTGTTTATTAAATAGTCCTTTCAGACCTATTGGCTGACTAATCAGATATCTGAAATTATAAAAAGCCAAAAAGGTTTATAGAGCCGAGTGGGGAGCTTCTGATTTACTGTAAAATGGAAATTTGAACTGGACAATATGCTTGGTACTCTACATAATTATCTGGCAATCATATAATAATTATTATCCCCGTTTTAATATGACAAAACTAAGGCTAAAATGAGTTGAGAAACGTGCTGCAGGCAGCTAGGAAATAATAGATCCAGAATGCAAGCCTTTTCACAATGTCCATATCATAAAACAGGATATCAGCTACTACTGTTGACCTTTCTCAATGACTACATTTTATTCCTATAGGTTGTCAAGTCTGGCTATGATGTGTGTGAACAGGTGACTCGCATCACTGTCCTGATACAACCAAGAGTCATTATTCACTAATTCAACAACTGTAATTGAGCAACTACTATGTGCTAGGTACTGTTCTAGGTGCTAGGGATATGACCGTGAATAATATGAACAAAGTCCCTGAGCTCACTGAGTTTACATTCTACTGAGACAAAAGAGATAACAAACAAATAAATACATGATAATATCAGGTCGTGAGTTATATGTGCTATGGTCAGGGAAGTCCTTTCTGATAAGAAGACATTTGAGCAAAGCCTAAAAAGGAATTGAAAGGAGTGAGGAAAGTGAACCATGTGATATCTGGGGAAAGAACAGCAAGAAAAGGGCCCAAGCAGAATGCTCTGTACATTTACGGAAATGCACTTAAGACGCCAGTATGACTACAGCAGGGCAAGCAAAAGGAAGAGTTAAAAAGATGAGGTGGAATAGGTTGGTGGGGAGGAGAGACAATCATGAAGGGCCCTGTAGATTCTGTAAACAGTCTGGATTTTACCATGTAAGATGAGAAGTCTTTAGAAGGTTTTCAGCAGAGGAACGACATACTCTGACTTACATTTTAAGAGAATCATTCTGAATTAGCCAGCCAAGTTGGCTGCCACCTGCTATTAACCTCACACTGGTTAGTTAATCTCTCTAAACCTCAGTTTCCTCAAGCTGCAAAAGGAGAATAATAAAACTTACCTTACAGAGTTTTAATTAAATGGAATATTTGTAAAACACCTGAAATATGGTATTTAGTACTTAAATAACCAGCCAAAGTAGCTATTTAATTGTGACTGTTAAATTATTAAAAATAATACAGTGAAAACCTGGATTGAATAAAATTTTTCCTTGCTACTAGAATTAATAACAAATTAATGGTAAAAATAAAGGATATGGGAGCAGATGTGGCTCAAGCAGTTGAGCACCCACCTCCCACATGGGAGGTCCTATGTTCATTCCCCAGGGTCTCCTGAAAAAACAAAACAGACAACAAGCAAAAACAGACAGAAGAACCAACTCAGGGAAGCCGATGTGGCTCAATGGTCCAGTATCAGCTTCCCACATACAAGGTGCCGGTTCAAAAGAATTAAAGGAAGACTGACAAACTCTGAGTACACAGGAGTGGTTTTTTTTTTAAGGTAAGAGAATAAAATATTTTTTAAAAAGTAAAGGTAGCTCCTTTTGATTTTATTCCATGGTATGAGTCGGTATTACCAAAGAATCACTTGTAGAAATAAACACTGAGGAGCTAAACTTTCAGGATCTTATAGAAGCAAGTCTAATCTCAAATTTAGATATTGGTTCCCATACATTTTATTTAATCATCAAGTACAAAATTCCTTTGTAGACCTTCAAAAAAGGCCAAAACTAGAAATAAAGTATTTGTATTCACTGCAAATTATTTTGAACCTGAGGATCCTTTTGAAATGTCCATATGAGTTGACATGCAGTAGAAGTTAGAAAATAGAAAGCAAGTCTCCCACTTAGAGCTAATTTTGGCTCTTGATAATCAGGGAAACTCAAGAGGCAGCCAAGTATAGACTGGCAACTCCAACTAGCTTGTTTTGTTATTTTGTCTTTCACTCAATAGTCAGCTCTCCTTTGGCATTCGTTAGAGTATGACCTAGCACGAGGCCCATTGTGTTCTGAGTATAATAATTCTCCATCAACATGTGAAGACAGGAGCCCGTTTTCATACTGACTTTCACTTCTAATTAAGATGAATAAATCAGAAACATGGTATTGTTGGCAAACAAATCACAGAAGGAAATCAGGTGTATGTGGGACACAAGGCAGGATGGTGGAGAGAAAAGGGAGAAGAATATAGACAGAAGAAAGAAAGAAAAGTTTATTTGTTTGGTTGTTTAATACTCCAAATATCTAATGAAATGGAAACTAGAAAGAACAGAAAAGGGAAGGAAAATGAATCATAGTGATAGCTTTGGGTTCAAAGCATGTTTTTAAAAGTTGGCCAATGCACACAGAGGATTGTGGGGGAGAATTTCAAGTCTTCTCCATACCTGACAGATTGTGGGAAAGAGCAGAGATGTTAAGGGCAGCTGGGTAGGTGCCTCATCGGTGCTGACTGATGGGAGGAGAGAGTGAGGCACTGCCTCAAGTATGACCTCTCCCGCAGAGGCCATGGAACCCCATCTTTTGGACATAGGTAAGGCATGCTCAGCCTATTCAACTACTGAAATTTTTTGTGGTGAGTACCTGGGAGAGGAGGGAGGATCTATCATGTCCACAGATAGA
Organism: Dasypus novemcinctus; assembly: GCF_030445035.2. Classification (NCBI taxonomy): domain Eukaryota; kingdom Metazoa; phylum Chordata; class Mammalia; order Cingulata; family Dasypodidae; genus Dasypus; species Dasypus novemcinctus. The sequence continues at coordinate 79,783,181 of NC_080684.1, read as the reverse complement.
TGGGGTGGCAATGAGGCAGAGCTCTACATGGGAGAATGTAACTTTTTATTACCTATATTTTTTCTACCTCTGGAAATGAAGTTTCTGGCAGTGAGGCATTCATTGCACACTGTATAACGCTTCACACTTTCGTTCAGTGCCCTAAATGACAAGCCTCAGGTGTTTTTTATAGCTATCCATGTCTTTTAAGACCCAGAATTCATAGAAAGCAGCAAACTTTTAATGTTGCTCCATTTTAAATTTCAAGAGGAATTTTTATTTCCCTCCCCTCCTCCCCCCCCATTGTCTGCTCTCTTGTGTCCATTCGCTGTGTGTTCTTCTATATCTACTTGCATTCTTGTCGGCAGCACCAGGAATCTGTGTCTCTTTGTTGTGTCATCTTGCTGCATCAGTTCTCAGTGTGTGCAGTGCTACTCCTGGGCAGACTGTGCTTTTTTATTTTTTCACGTGGGGTGGCTCTCCTTATGGGACACACTCCTTGCGCATGGGGCTCTCTTACACGGAGGGCACCCCTGTGTGGCACAGCACTCCTTGTGCGCATCAACACTGTGCATGGGCCAGCTCACCATACGGGTCAGGAGGCCCTGGGTTTGAACTCTGGACCTTTCATATGGTAGGCGGACACTCTTATCAGTTGAGCCAAATCTGCTTCCTCAAAAGGAGGAATTTTGGTTATATTTGACAAAGACTCTAGTTTCTAATAAGTTACTTTAAAAAACTGAAAAGCTGGCAAATGATAAGGGCCATTCCTCTAGTTCTCCAAACTAGAATCAATAAGACTAATGGGAAAATGCAGGAAGACAGATATCAGATCAAAATAAGGAAGAACTTTTTAATACTTTTGTCTGCCCAATAATGAAATATATCACATCCTGAAGAGATGAGATGCATGGCAATATAAATAGTCAAGACTGGATGACCTTCTGTCAGGGAAGTTGGATATGAGTGGTTTCTAACCTTTGCAGGCATTTTTAACATAAAAAATTTTGAGACCCTCTAGGTTAGTATTTGTGCTGTTAGTATTTGTTAAGAAACCACAATGACAAAGTATGAATTTAATAATAGTTTTTAAATAAATTTATATTTTATTACAAAGGCACTTATTTTAGGAAAATCACATTTACTATTTCCTCTTACTCTTTTTTTTTACTGAGTGCCTAATGTATATGAGGCACTGAGGAAGGCACTGAAGAAGTAAAAGCGAGTAAGAGCCAATATGGTACCTAATCACATAGAGCACATAAATTTGTGCTAGACCTGTTAGTTATTGAGGCAACAGACAATGTTTGTTGTACTTGCAGATTGTAGAATCCTGTCTCTAAATCTCATTTTCCAGGTGTCTGCAGCTCACAGGTTAAGAACTTCTGTTGTTACACAACCTCCTCCTCCTCCTTTAACCATCAAAACTCTACTGTATGCATTATATACAAAAGCACAGGTCAGGAATAGTATGTGGTTCAGGTAATCAGATAGTGTGTGAAAAGTTTGTCCCATGTTGACTTGGTCACAAGAAGACATATTTGGAATCTTTTTTTCCTGGTAGTCCATGTCCTTCACTGGTGTGTGAAGGTGATTGATACATGTTGATTTATCATTCTAGGTCTGGACATTTGTTCTATTGTACAAAAAGAAAAATGAAAAAACAAGAAATAAGAAAGCGCACTTTTAAAGTTCTTATGAAGGAGTATCTAGGGGCATCGAAAACAGGACTATGAACCACTAGTTTAAAATACGGAGGTTTTGCTTTAACATTACACTTAGTTTTGGTGTTGTAAAAGAATAGTCAGATAGTTAACAATTTACCTGATATTGTGGGTGCCTGCCAAGATACTTGCTGATTTCATTCGAAAATGTGTCCTGCCAAGGGGACAAATGGGAGGAATTCCTCTGCTTTAAGAAAGGAGTCAGGGGCAACGGAGGGTCTTTTATATTCAGCTATACTATTTGGAAACAGAAAGCCTCTGAATAATCACAAATATTTTCTCCAGTTGGCCCCCAACTGAGCAGGTTGCAATCCTTTCCTACCTGCAGCGCTGCAGGGGGTGTGACAAGTAGAGATATTACTAAACATTTGCATTTAAAGAATTAATAAAAATTCCTCATTTGCCTGAAAGCTCCATGAAGTTTATAACCTTGACGCTTTATAACCCCCTACACTGCTTTCTCTCCTGGTTTGGCCAAACAAACCAACATAAATCTGTATTTTAAAGTATGCAATTAGTAATGTGCTATTGGACCGCACACTGAAACTATGCAGTTCCCTGGCCACAGAATTTCACAAAAGGGAAACAAACAATACAGAACAATGAAAAGCATTCCCTGGTTATATTAACCTTTAGGTCACCCATATTAATGACAGCTATTCCATGTGAACATTTTTTTTTCACTTCAAGCAAACAATCTACTGAGGACTAAAAAGGCCAAAACTGCCTTTCTTTGGGTTGACAGAAAACAACTTCTTTTCACTTATTTCTGCCTGGAAATTAATATTATTGATGCTTCCTGTGGAAATTTTCAAGGTTAGTTTGCATATCTACATTAGCATGATTTGGGATCCATCCCTGCAGCTTTACCTGAGCCTCTATGCCTCTATGGTCCTTTGCCCTACCTGAAGCAACAGAAAAACACGTCATTAGGGTTGTTGCTAAGACCACTAGACCCCTGAGAACAGATCCTGCAGGGAGAAAATGATGGGTTTTACCATCAACACTCTAAAGTGCAGGGGGAACACAGGAAAGGGGGTACCTGTGGAAAATTCTCCCTGAGGCAAGGGAGAGAGAGGGAACCTGGCACTGAGTCCATGAAGAAAAGAGTGCAGAACACTGAGCGGGACTCCCCAAGCCTTCCTCTCTTGTGTAACATGAAACAAGGAATTTTTCAGCAGGTGAGTGGAATCGCAAACCAAGGAGGCCACTCCGGCTTTGGTGGAGACCCAAGCGCCCTCTAGAGGCGATGCTGAAGTTTCCAGGTGCAAAGCTGACGGAAGATTTGGGGAACCAGGAGGGCAATGTGAGGTGTGGAACCAGCCACACATACTGGAAAACGTCCCCCCAGCACCCCTAGGAGCTACCAAAGAAGCCCTAGTTGATAAGAATGGTTCCAGATCATATCTTATCCAGGCTGTCTTCCCTTTCTGTTTGTCACCCTTGAGAGAAACAAATCAGTCTTTATTGGCTAATAATGTTTCTGAAGGTAGAGTAGGAAGGAAGAATGGGTGATCTTCCCTTCTTTTGGAAACTACCTTCTGCTCGTGAGCCCTTTTATCTTAAATTGTCTGAATCCTTGACCCCAAAATTATTTCTGCTTATTTCTTGTCCCTGAAAAAGTCCTTGTAGACTTCAATTCTGTTACCTTCCCAGCAGCCTAACTAGGACTGCTACCTCTCCTGGTGGTTTTAATGAGACAGCCACTCTAGCAAATATAGATATCTTCAGCTTGGTCACCACCACTGCTCCCACTGCTGTGGCCCAGGGTTGAAGCATTGCCTTCCCCTTTGCCATGCCTTGTCAAGCATGCAAAAGGCCCTTCTAGTAATTCATCATAGCAGACTACCATCTATATCAAAAATTCAACAGCAGTTCAAAAGTAATCAAAAGAAAAACAACATAAAATGATCTCCTAAAATGTGAACTAAAAGCATTTGAATCATCTGGGGTGTTTGTTACAAACAAGATTAAGGACCTTACTTCAGGCTGACTTAATTAGAATTTCTAAAAGTGGCTCTTAGATACCTATATATATAAAAAACTCCCCAGGTGATATATATGCACTATTTGAATCACTGGCACAGAGAGTAATTTACAACTGCTATAAGGTGTGGCTCCTCTGATCCTACAGGACCCGGCACCAACACTAGGGACCCTCAGGGAACCTCCATTCCTAAATCTCAACCTGCATTTATGTGGCAAGGCTTGGTCACCCCCACCACAGGTAATGTAATGGCATTTCTGTACAGCAAAGCCAAAGCAAAATGCCCAAAGCTGCAGTGAGAGAAAAGAGTTATCTGCTCATCCTCAGTCTAAGACTCATTCAAGTCCTTATTTCCTGTCCTAGGATCTGCTTCTTCCAAGATGACTGATGGGGGGTGGGGAAATTCTGCTGTCATGGAAACCACCACCCCTAACACACAAAGGTAAGCTCTCACCCTGACAGCCTCAAGGATAATCACCTCAACACATTTCCAAAAGCCTGGGTCATTCCTTCCTAAATAACAGCACAAGTCAGGCATTAACAGTCCAAGCTGAGTTTTGCCAAGTTCAATCCAATTCTTTTTATAGTCTCTCTTATGCTGCTGAGCTAAAAATAATGCTTATACCCCTTTCCTGTAATTCTCTTGGTCTTGGCTTGGACTATCTGGTATCACCTGCTTAACAAGAAAAGCAAGTGGTAACAAATAAGAAAAAGCAAGTGGTAACAGACAGAAGAAGCTTGATCCATACCTAGAAAAGAGACATTTTTAATTCTTTGACTCCAAAATACCATCAATTTTTCAGATGCATGATCAATTTAATGCAGTTTTTTTTCAAAAAGGAGAAAAATATTAAAGTTACACAAAAATGTTTTACTAATCAACAACAGCATACATTTACCTATACAGTTATATTCTACTTTATTATGCAGTATTACAATCAAAGTTTGAGCCTAAGTCTTGTTCTAGTCATAGACTTCTTAATCACTTCTCACAGACAGCATGATACATGGTCACATGCTGACATTCCATTTGGCCTAACACTTGCTGGTCCTTCTTGATCATTTTTAGAATTAACAGGATAATTTTAAGGTGCATTAAATAATACCAGCATGTTTACTGTATTCTGCATTTATTTTTTTATTTTCTTAATTGAATTACATGTGACTGGAAGTTAGAGAGCTTTTCTTGAATATTAGCTAGGAAGTTCTCATACATATTTAGTGCCTAAGTCTTTCATGATGCATGAATCAGACATACCAATCTGTCTTATATTTGGCAATTTCCACAATCTTTAATTGCATTGCCAAGCCCATGACACATCATCCGTTTACACATTTCCCAGTGACAAAATGAAACAAATATTTCTGGGTGCCTCCCCTGCTTGAGACCTGTAAAGCATGTGTGGTTTTGCTAATCAGGCTAATACAGACAGTAATCCAGTCTGCCGATGTCAAACTTTTGTTTGATTATAAAAATGTATACCTTATAGCTTTATTTCCATGTTTTCTGGACATATAGCAACTTTCCTTTTCAATGCTACATTAAAGTGTAAAGTTTTTAAAGCTACTTTAAATGACAATATGGGGCCAAATTTAAATTAAATATTTATGGTTCTATGCAAATAATTTGACTAAAGTGACACATAATAGAAATTTCTATGCAGGGCTAAGTTTCTATGTATACAGAAAATGGTAACTATGCAATAAATTTCCTCTGGTTGCAAAAGCTCTTATGCGCAGCTGGCAATTTCAGAATCATTAAAATGTAAAAGGGGTGGGGGAAACTCTGCAGAGACCAAATTTTGCCTATACTATAAAGGATGTATTTTTTAAATACACAATTTAGCTCCTTGAAACCAAAGTTTCCCAAATATATCTACTTTACATTTGTATATACTACATGCTACATATATATACTTCATATTTGTATACACTATGCATTTATATAATTAAAGGGTCCTTAATGTTCTTCCAAAACCTTAAAAAGTCTGTTCCAAGTAAATATTTAAGGCTTATCTCATGGACAGAATACTGCAGTTTTGAAATAACAGTATTTTTACCTTCTACCCAACAGAATTTTAAAAATCTGATGGGTATCCCTCTACACTCAGAAATGAATTTAATCCTGTAGAAGATTCTCATTCTGAAAATCTTGTCTCATGTATGTACCTGGTTCCTGATGTCATGTCCTATCTCCTAGCCTTATTTCTTGCCTTCTGAGCTTGATTTTCCATTGTAACCATTCCTGGCCTTGAACCTTGACCTTTTCAATCTTTTCTATTCTTTACCTTCCTTTCTATGCAAAACTCCTCAAACTAAGTTCTTAGCTTTATTTCTTCAAATATTTATTGAACACCCTATTTGCTTTAGTTAACAAGGATAAAGATAGGCTTTTGATCTGCAAAGCTAAAACTGTGTAAACTCAAAACAAAATAGTAGCAATCTGATTTCATATTCTACATTTAATCTCTCTGAACTCCAATTCCCTTATCTATAATGTGGGAATAATAATATTTACTCTGCAGGGTTGTTGTGAGGATTAAATCAGATAACATATAGGAAATGCCTATGATACAGTTAGTGCTCAATTATTATTCTGGGCTATTAATTTGACCTGATCCATATGAATCAGTTTCTGAATTTTTCTCCAGGATCAGATTTTTTTTTAACTACCTTTTTTTTTAAAGTTAATAGATCATACAAAATGTTACATTAAAAAACATCATGGGAAGCAGCTATGGCTCAATCAGATGAGCTCCCATCTACTATATGGGAGGCCCTGGGTTCACGTCCCGGGGCCTCCTTGTGAAGGCAGGCTCACCCGCACACTGTGGAGCACCACCTGGCCTGCAGATGCCTGGAGAGCTGACTCAGCAAGGTGACGCAACAAAAAGAAGAGAGACAAGCAAAAACACAGAAGAGCACACAGTGAATGGAAACAGAGAGTAGAGAGCAAGCAAGCTGCAAGGCAGGAGGGGAAATAAAATAAATAAATACAGACAGAGAGCAGACAGCAAGTAAGCTGTAAGGGGGAGGGGAAATAAATAAAAAATACAGACACAGAAGAATATACAGCAAATGAACACAGAGAGCCGACAGCACTCAAAAAAGCTGCAAGGGGGGAGGGATAAAAAATATATATAAGAGTTTCCCATATACCCCACTCCCCACACCTGCACCCCCATCATTTTTTTAATTGTATTTTTTTGAAGATTCATAGATCACAAAAAATGTTACATTAAAAAATATAAGAGGAGGCGGGGCAAGATGGCATCTGAGTGAGTGCACCTCATAATCTCTCGAGCAAAGAAGCGGCTTGGTGGGGTTGGAGTCCTGCAGGAGCAGGCTATTTTTGGGACTTGCAGGGCAGGAGGTGTCTGGACATCGATTTGGTGAGACAGTGACAGAAGAGGTTCTTGCAAGAGGTAAATTTTGGGTTTCTGACACAGAGGTCAGAAGTTATGGGCAGGACCCTTCTCCTAGGGCTGACAGCTGCGGCGATCCCTGGGGACTGTTGGTTGTGCTGCAGTGTTCCTAAAATCCTTCTTTACTGGATGCATGGTTCCCAGGTCCATATCCCTTAAACCCCGATAGCCCACGCTCCACAGACTCACATACCTTGAGTCCTCAATACCCCAGACTTCCCATTCCCAAATCCAGCATGCCCTGAGGTCCGTCTGAGGTCCATGATTACCCTAGCCCTCCGCTTTTTTTTTTTTTTTTTCTTTTGAGCTTGGAGGAGCATACCAGCTGACTTGGGGAGAGCTTGGGAAGAAAGAGAAGCCAATCTGCTGAGAAACCCCAATTTACCTAAACACCCTGGGATAGGAAACTTGGGTTAGGAGAAGGTGGAGTCAGAAAATCAATTAGCCCTCTCCTAGCACACCTAAGGGGGAGGGACTGTAGGACATGCTTTCCAAGCTTCCATAGCATATTTGGGGTTTCTGGTGAGGTGTAGGTGCTCTCTTGCTGGAAATAAAGAGTCATTGTCTTCTGTGTTGAGTTGGTTCACCAAGGACCCACTTGAATCTCCTACTGGACCCCTCATACAGCTTTCTTGCTGCCCTGGGAGAGAGGGAAGTGAGGAAGGGAGAAAGGGGGAACTTTAGATACCTAAGCATTTTATTTAACTGCAAAGAGGATTCCTAGCTTGAAACATTGTTTTTTTTTGTGGTGGTGGTGGTTATTGCTGCATTGTTTCCTGGTTTTTTCTCCCTCTTTATCCCCCAAAGGCCCTTTTTCTTTTCTTTAGTTTTTTTTCTCCTTTTATTTTTCTTGCTTGCTTCCTACCCCCTTTTTGAACCCTTCCCTTTTTTCTTTTTCTTCCTTTCTCTTCTTTTTTATTTTTATTTTTTAATATAATAGGTGCTGCAGGGAGCACTTCACATTTGCTGTGTTTCCTCATCCTCCATTTCCTCTTTTCTGTGTGCATTAATTTTGACCACCAACACTATCCCTATATCTTTCTATACTCCATTATCTGTTGTTTCTCTTACATTCCACCTCCCTTTGTTTGGCCCCCAAATTGTCTGATTTTTTATTTCTAATACCTTTGTTCTGTTTTCTGTCTTTTATTCACTCTTCATATTATTGTCTTTCTTTTCTCTTTCCCTCTCTCATGAAAACATTGGCCTTTTAATTCATACTATATTCCTCCCCATATTCATTTGACTGTCTCATTATAGTTACTCTACTTACTGCTATAACTCTACACAGCTTACATGAGTCTATTATCCATTCACCTAGATCTCACATGGTTCCTCTGTTAACATCTAGTATCAATACTACTTTATACGTTTTCTTTTCTTACTCATTTTGCTTTCCCTGGTCCTAATATTTTCCTTTCCAGCAACAAGAAAATAGAATAAGAACAAAGTGACAAAGAGAAGACATAACGCTTATGCAAAAACAACAACTAATTAAACCGCAAGATTAGACAAAGAAGCTAAGGAACTGATTAAACCCATCAAGATAAAATGATGACCAGACAGTAACAAAAAACTACAACCAAACCAATAATCAGGAAAACATGGCCCACTCCAATGAACAAACTAAAAACCAGGAAGAGGAGCAGAATATTGAACAAGTAATTAAACCTCTCAAAACATATATTAGCAACCAATTTAATGAAGTAAAGGAAGAGATTAAGAATAAGAAGAAAACGCTTGGAGAGAATACAGAAGAAATTGCAATCATACACAAAAAGATAACAGATATGATGGTGATGAGCAGCACAATTCAAGAAATCAAAAATACACTCTCAGCAAATAACAGGAGATTAGAAGAAGCAGAGGAGAGAATTAGTGATGTGGAAGACAGTACATCTGAAATCAAACAGATAGTAGAACAGATCGATAAAAAGATAGAAAAAATCCAGCTGTGACTTAGGGACCTGAATGACAATGCAAAACACACAAACATATGGATTATAGACATCCCAGAAGGAGAAGAGAAGGGAAAGGGGACAGAAGGGGTGTTGGAGGAAATAATGGCTGAAAACTTCTCAAACCTATTGAGGGAGATGCATGTACATGTCCAGGAAGCACAACACACCCAGAACAGCATAAATCCCAACAGGCCTACCCAAGACATATGCTTGTCAAATTATCCAATGCTCAAGACAAAGAGAAAATTCTAAAAGCAGCAAGAGAAAAAAGAACGCTCACATACAAAGGAAGCGCCCTAAGATTAAGTGCTGATTTCTCATCTGAAACCATGGAGGCAAGAAGGCAGTGGTATGACACAGCCAAGGTACTAAAAGAAAAAAAATTCCAACCAAGAATACTCTATCCAGCTAAAATAGCATTCAAAAATGATGGTGAGTTCAAAATATCCACAGATAAACAGAAATGAAGAGAGTATACAACAAGAACCTTGCCCTTCAAGAAATACTAAAGGGAGTTCTGCAGGAAGAAAGAAAAAAACAGGAGAGGCAGAGTTGGAGGAGAGTGTAAGAGCAATTAAAAAGACAAAAAGAGAAGAAAAAACAAACAAAATATGACAAACACAAGTCCAAAGAAAATATGGCTAACAAAAATAATTCCTTGAAAATAATAACACTGAATGTCAATGGACTAAACTCACCTATCAAAAGATTCAGATTGGGAGTTTGGATAAGGAAATATGACCCATCTATATGCTGTCTACAAGAAACACATCTTAGATCCAGGGATTCAAGGAAGTTGAAAGTGAATGGCTGGAAAACAATCTTACAAGCAAACAATAACCAAAAAAGGGCAGGAGTAGCTATAATAATATCAGACAAAATAGACTTTAAATGCAAAAAAAATTGTGAGAGACAAAGATGGACACTACATATTAGTGAAAGGGATAATCTTTCAAGAAGAATGAACAATCATAAACATTTATGCTCCTAGCAAGGGTGCCTCCAAATATGTGAGGCAAACACTGGAAAAACTAAGTGAAAGAATAGATGCCGACAAAATAGACTTTAAATGCAAAAAAAAATTGTGAGAGACAAAGATGGACACTACATATTAGTGAAAGGGATAATCTTTCAGAAGAATGAACAATCATAAACATTTATGCTCCTAGCAAGGGTGCCTCCAAATATGTGAGGCAAACACTGGAAAAACTAAGTGAAAGAATAGATGCCTCTACAATTGCACTGGGGGACTTTAATATACCACTATCAACTTTGGACAGAACATCTCAAAAGAGAATCAATAAAGAAACAAAAACTTTGAACATTATATTAGTTCATTCATTATATTATATGTCTAATAGACATATATAGGACACTACACCCAAATACAGCAGGATATACATTTTTCTCAAGTGCACATGGATCATTCACCAAGATAGACGATATGCTAGACCACAAAGAAAGTCTCAATGAATTCAGAAAGATTGAAATCATACAAAATAATTTCTATGACCACAGTGGAGTGAAGCTGGAAATCTACAAGGGCCAGATGCCCAGATTTCATACCAAGATGTGGAAATTAAACAGTACACTCTTAGAAAAACAGTGGGTCAAGGAAGAAATCTCAAAAGAAATTAATACCTACCTTGAAACTAATGAAAATGATAACACAACATACCAAAACTTATGGGATGCAGCAAAAGCAGTACTGAGAGGGAAATTTATAGCCATAAAATTCATACATCAAAAAAAAAAAAAAAAAGAAAGAGCTAAAATTGAAAAACTAACTGCACACTTGGAGGAATTAGTAATAAAACAACAAACTAACCCTAAAGGAAGAAGAAAGAAAGAAATAAAAAAGGTAAGAAATAGAAAAAAGAAAGCACTTGAAAAGATAAACAAAACCAAGAGCTGGTTGTTTGAGAAGATCAATAAAATTGACAAACCCTTAGCTAGACTAACAAAGAAAAAAAAGAGAGAAGATGCAAATACACAAAATAAGAAATGAGAAAGGAGATCACCACTGACCCCACAGAAATAAAGATTATCATAAGAGGATACTTGGAAAAATTATATTCCAACAAGGACAATTTAGAGGAAATGGACAAATTCCTAGAAACACATATGCAGCCTATATTGATGAAAGAAGAAACTGACGATCTCAACAAACCAATCATAAGTAAAGAGATAGAATCAGTCATTAAAAACCTCCCAACTAAGAAGAGCCCTGGACCAGATGGCTTCACAGGTGAATTCTACCAAACATTCCAGAAAGAACTAACACCAATCTTCTGAAACTCTTTCAAAAAATTGAAACAGAAAGAACATTACCTAACTCATTCTATGATGCCAACATTACCCTAGTACCAAAGCCAAACAAAGACACCACAAGAAAGGAAAATTACAGACCAATTTCTCTAATGAACCTGGATGCAAAAATCCTCAACAAAACACTAGCTAATCATATTCAACAACACATTAAATGAATTATACACCATGACCAAGTGGAATTCATTCTGGGTATGCAAGGATGGTTCAACATAAGAAAATTGATCAATATAATACACCATATAAACAGACTGAAGGAAAAAAATCACATAATCATATCTATTGATGCAGAAAAGGCATTTGACAAAATACAGCACCCTTTCTTGATAAAACACTGCAAAAGATCAGAATACAAGGAAATTTTCTGAACATGATAAAGGGTTTTTATGAAAAACCCACAGCCAACATCATTTTACAATGGTGAAATCCTAAAATCTTTCCCTGTAAGATCAGGAACAAGACAAGGATGCCCACTATCACATTGTCTTAGAAGTACTAGCTTCTATTTAACATTGTCTTAGAAGTACTAGCTTGAGCACTGAGGCAAGAACCAGATATAAAAGGCATCCAAATTGGAAAGGAAGAAGTCAAAATTTCATTATATGCAGATAACATGATCCTATACATAGAAAACCCTGAGAAGTCTACAAGAAAGCTTCTAGAACTCATAAATGAGTTCAGTAAAGTCGCAGCTTGTAAGATCAATGCACAAAAATCAGTAGCATTTCTTTACACCAATAATGAGCAATCTCAGGAGGAAATCAAGAAACAAATACCATTTACAATAGTAAATTAAAAAATCAAATACCTAGGAATAAATTTAACTAAAGATGTAAAAAACGTGTACATAGAGAACTACACAACACTGTTCAAGGAAATCAAAGAAGACCAAAATAAATGGAACAACATTCCCTGTTCATGGATAGGAAGACTAAATATTATTAAGCTGTCTATCCTACCAAAACTGATCTACACATTCAATTCAATCCCAATAAAAATCAACACAGCATTCTTTGATGAACTAGAAAAACTAGCTATGAAATTTATTTGGAAAGGAAGAGGCCTCAAATAGCCAAAGATATATTGAAAAAGGAAAATGAAATTGAGGAATCATACTACCTGACTTCAAAACATACTACAAAGCTACAGTAGTGAAAACAGCATGGTATTGGCACAAGGATTGACACACTGACCAATGGAACTGAATTGAGAGTTCTCATATAGATCTTCATATATACAGTCATATAATATTCATTAAGGCCACCATATCCTCTCAACTGGGAGAGAATGGCCTCTTCAACAATGGTGCCTGGAGACTTGGATATCCATATGTAAAAGAATGAAAGAGGATTACCAACTCAGACCTTATAAAAAAATCAACTCAAGACGGATCAAAGACCTAATATAAGAGCCAAAACCATAAGATTTTGGAAAGCAATGTAGGAAACAATTTACTAGACCTTGTAATAGGAAATGGCTTCATGAACTTCACACCAAAAGCACAAGCAGCAAAAGAAGAAATAGATAAATGGGACTTCCTCAAAATTAAAGCCTTCTGCACCTCAAAGGAGTTTGTCAAGAAAGTGAAAAGAGAGCCTACACAATGGGAGAAAATATTTGGTAACCATATATCTGATAGGAGACTTATATCCTACATATATAAATAACTCCTATATCTTGAAAATAAGGACAAAAAACTCATTTAAAAAATGGCAAAAAGATTTAAACAGACACTTCTCCAAATAAGAAATACAAATGACTAAAAAGCACATTAAAAAATGCTCCAAATCTCTAGCTTTTAGAGAAATGCAAATCAAAACTACAATGAGCTACCATCTTACTCCCATAAGATTGGCAGCTATGGGAAAAAACAGAAGACTACAAGTGCTAGAGAGGATGTGGAGGAATGGGAACACTCATCCACTGCTGGTGGGAATGCAGAAAGATCCAGCCATTCTGGAGGACAGTTTGGCAGTTTCTCAAAAAACTAGCTATAGATTTGCCACAACCCAGCAATTCCACTGCTGGGTATATACCCAGGAGAACCAATATATGCACACCAATGTTCATAGCAGCATTGTACACTATTGCCAAAAGTTGGAATCAACCCAAATGCCCATCAATAGATGAATGGATAAATAAAATGTGGTATATACATACAATGGAATACTATTCAGCTATAAGAATGAATACCCTACAAACACATGTGATAACATGGATGAATCTTGAGGACCTTATGTTGAGTGACGCAACCCAGGCACTGAAGGACAAATACTACATTACCTCAATGATATGAAATAAGTAAACCAAGCTGCCTTAGAGAGCTAGAGACTGGATGATAAACTTACAGGAAACCGGGGAGTAGAGGAAGGTTGCGAGCTGACACCTAGCTGGGTGAAGTCTATGATAAGCTGGAGGTAAGTATTTGTACAGGGAAGGGATAAAATGGGGGCATAGGGATACCTTTAGGTGGGATTTTGCAGGCTTGAGGGGGGCTAGGGATGGGAGGAGGGGGTAATATGGCCCAAGAAATTGGGGGGGGGGAGTGAGGGAACATGTGAACATAGGAGATTGTCAGGTATGTGTTTGAGAGTATAATATTGAGAAAACTTTTTCAAAAATATAATATGGAAGGTTACCTGTTTAAGATGCTTAATGGGGAGAATCTGACACAGGACAGGCTTCTAGGGAATGTGCGAGTGCTCATTTTGTGATAGTGGGTTATATCATTAAATGGAGACCCATACAATGAGAGTGAAGGTATACCCACATCTTGGGGATGACTGACGTTCTCAAATAGAGGGAATTGTATCTCTTGCGAGAAATGGTGGCTCCCAGTACATTAGGGCAGTCAAGGATGTCAAGCCCTCAACATTGTTGCAAGTATCTCTGAACATGGCCCTTCAAGCAATGAAGATTGATTGTCACTGTGGGCCCTGAGGGGAGGGGAAAGAGGTTTTGAATAGATAGAATCAATGTAACTGTGGGGCAATGTATGTGTTCCACAAGATTATGCAAGGATGGATATAGGACATGTTAAATTACACCAAAAATGTATAGGGGTCTATAGGCTAAAATGTAAATCATAATGTAAAACATAAGATAGCTAAAAATTTAGAAATTTATATAGTATAAAATATAAACCATAATGTAAACCCAAGTGTAACCTTGTTTGAAAGCTATTGTCTCAACATCTGTACATCAGTTGCAGTAAATATAGTATGAACATGTAAAAAGATTATTGCTGGGGAAGGGACAACGTGTCTTATGTTGGATATGTGGGAATACCGTATATTGTATATATGAATTACTGTGATCTAAAACTTTCGTGAAGACAAGCGTAATAATTAGGAAAAGAAAAAAGAAAAAGAGAGGACATAGACACTGAGGGAGAGATGGAAGAAGCTGCCTTGCCAAGTGCACACAGGGCAACACTTATTGCAGTGATGGAAGGCAAAACATCAGAAACAAAGCTTTTAAGTTTTTTAATTTTTTGGTACCCCAATTTATTTTTACTTTAATTTTTCTAAATTAGTATATATTCTTCACCTAACCTTTAAACCCATCACTATATTCCATTTTACTATTAATGGAACTTGGCAATATATTAGGCTTCATTTTCAAAGAAGTTTTGGATCACAGAGAGGTTCAACAGTGGCAGGGGAGGAATACAGGTGTGGGATGTTATTGACAGGGGACACATGGTTGGCAGGGAGTTCTCCAGGGCATATATCCAGGGTACATTAAAATGTTTGGATATTTTCATAGTGGTTACATAAAAACAACAACTGAGGGAGTGCTGAGTTCCTAGCCAGGGGAGCTCTATCACATTCCCTAAAGCAACAGCAACAATCCCCCAAGTGCAACCGCAAAGACCAAAAGAGAAGGAAGGTCCAACAATGAGCCCTTGATACTAATGACTATGCTTGTGAGCCTGTGCACCTGAAATAAGAACAAGGCCTAGAGCTGCAGGGTGCCTAAGAGTTAACTCCTGAGAGCCTCTGTGTTGCTCAAATGTGGCCAGTCTCAAAGCCAAACTCAGCAGGTAAATGTGTTGCCTCCCTCCCAGCATGGAACATGACTCCCAGGGATGAGCCTCCCTGGCACCAAGGGATTACTACCAAGTACCAGCTGATGATGTAACTAGAAAATGACCTTGAAAAAAGGTCAACTCAGACCAGCAGAATATCTCAGTCTACATATAATACCAGGAGTTAAAAATGCTTTTTGACCTGAATAAAAGGGGGAAATGGAAAGGACAAATGAGTTTATATGGCTATGAGTCTCCAAAAAGAGCTGGGAGATTATCAGAGGGCTCACCCTTATGCACACCTCAGCAGAGTCCCAGAGACAGATAAAGTAGATACAACCTCAGGTATTGGTTCTTCTGAGGGCTACAGAGACCCACAGGTTCTATGGTTATGGCAGATGGAGTTCAGTGCCATGTCAGTTGGCCCTACTTTGGAGTTTGTGTTTCTGTGTGATGCAGCTGGACTCAGATGTGATCTTTGTTCACAAGCCTCTCCTGTTACTTTTACCAGATCTGGAGTTGGCGCTGGGGTTTAGCGTATACCCAAAGGACCTGAATCTCTGGACTGACCATGTGATAGCCAGGCCCTGAGCCTCAACAGACTAGCAACTCTTACACTCTGGTTTATTGGACTTACCTTACTCAGTTAACATGGAGGTGAAGAAGGTCAACCACCCCACCAGGGAGTCTCCAAAACACAGCCGGGAGGTCATCAGAGGGGTTGCCCTTTATGCACATCTCAGCAGAGTCCCAGAGACAGCTAATGGCATGGAAAAAAATATATATATAAGAGGTTCCCATATATCCCCCCACCCCACCCCCACCCCACTCCTCCCACATCAACAATCTCTTTCATCATTGTGGCACATTCATTGCATTTGGTGAATACATTTTGGAGCACTACTGCACCACATGGATAATAGTTTACATTGTAGTTTACACTCTCCCCCAGTACATTCAGTAGGTTATGGCAGGATATATAATGTCCAGCATCGTCCCTGCAATATAATTTAGGACAACTCCAAGTCCTGAAACTTCCAATCTCATCTTACTCTTTCTCTGTACACTCAATAAGCAGTATTTGGTGATTCAGATAATTTTAGAAATGTTACTCCTTAAGCCTGCCTAATGATTAAAGTTCTACCAAAGATATTCTTTAGGGTACAGAATTGCATGTGGTGCTTATTTTTTGGATTTTGTGGTTTTTAAGCAATGAATATGTCAAAAGTGTCTAGTGGAGATGCGTGTTAACATATATTTGTAAGAAGAACACACACAATTATCTGATGATGCAAAATTAAATTTTCCTAGATTGTTTGGTTTACTCCTTTATTTATATTTTGTGAGATTTTTAAAAATCATTCCACTATACAAATCTTCTTTTTTAAGATTTATTTTTTATTTATTTCTTTCCCCTTCCCCCTGCTGCCCCAGTTGTCTGTTCTCTGTGTACATTTGCTGAGTGTTCTTCTTTTTGTCCGCTTCTGTTGTTGTCAGTGGCAACAGGAATCTGTGTTTCTTTTTGTTGCGTCATCTTGCTGTATCAACTCTCCATGTGTGCGGTGCCATTCCTGGGCAGGCTGCACTTTCTTTCACACTGGGCGGCTCTCCTTACAGGGCGCACTCCTTGCGCGCATCAGCACTGTGCATGTGCCAGCTCCATACGGGTCAAGGCGGTCCAGGGTTTGACCCTCGGATCTCCCATGTGGTAGACGGACGCCCTAACCACTAGGACAAGTCCGCTTCCCTAGGCAAATCTTTTCAAACTGCTTTCTATATCCTCAAGTTTAAAAGGTGAGTTAAGTCTATTCATTTATGAAAATTTGATAACTGTCAGAAATAGCATTATAAATTAGTGAGTATAGGATACACCATTCAATCAATCAATCAAACAAGGATGATAGGCTAAGTAGTTATACATATAGAAAAAATAATTCATACCATACACACCCCAAAAAAATAAATTCCAGGAAGTTTAAAGATTGAAATGTGAAAAGCAAACTTTAAAACTTTGATAAATAAAATGCAGGATTATGTGAAAAGCAAACTTTAAAACTTTGATAAATAACATGCAGGATTTAGAAAAATGATCAAATAAACATCTGAAGAGTTGTTCAACCTCACTAATACTCAGATAAATATAAACTTAAACAATGATGAGATATCAAATTGGAGGAAATTTAAAAGTCAGATAATACCCAGTGATACTGAGGAAGTAGGAAAATAGTATTATACTCAGTATAATTTGTATAACAGTGCAATCTTTTTTTGCAGTATCTAATAAAATTGAAAGTATATCTCATTTCTGGGTTTATACCATAGAAAAACTTTCCACATGTGCACATGGAGTGTGTGCAAGCAAAAATTCCAAATATCCACCAACAGGATAAAGAAATCGTGGTATAGTCAAACTATGGAACACTATTCAGAAGTTGAGCTAAATGTACTAGAGCTACACCTATCAATATGGATAAATCTTAAACTGTATGTTAAGCAAAAAAGAAAAAACAAGTTGCAGATTATATGTGAAGTACACCATTTATGAAGTGTTTAAAGTACAATCTTACATATTATTCATGCAAAAAAGGAGTACAAAACAGGCAAGAGATTGATAAACTCCAAATTCACAACAATGGTATCACAGGAAAGGGACTGAGGAGGGTTATATAGGTTGTTTCCCCCGTGCCTTACTTTTTGGTATTTTTACTCCAAAAAAAGAAACAAAAAAGATATGAAAGAAATAAGGTAAAAATGCTAAGATGTTCTCGAGTGGATATATATTATTTGTCATACTGTTTACTGTACTTTTTCTATATGTTTAAAATATTTTATAATTTCAAAAAGCAGAAAGAGTATATTATGGAATAGTAACAACAGAATCAAAGACAATTGATATAAGATATTGATACCATATTTACTTTGTTTTCCACTGTAGATGAAAGTTACTCCAAGTAGATAAATGCTAATAATCAAAAAATCTGAACATTGTACTAGTTACTCTCTAATTTCTCTTCCAGTTCTGACGATGAATATGTTCACAGAATTATGATGAGCAGTAAAGTATGCAGTAAAACGGTGGTAAATGAAAACAAAAATCAAAATTTATCTTCCAGCTAAAAAAAATACACACACACACACACACACACACACACACACACACATATATATGTACATTTAGGAGGTACCAGAGATTGAACCCAGGACCTCATATATTGGAAGCAGGCACTCAACCACTGAGCTACACCTGCTCCCTGACAGAAACTATTTTAAAATTCCAAACCAGTGATCTAATCAGTCTAAACTAAAAATGCAGCCTACTTAGGCAACAAGTAATAACCAGACAACCAGTTGAATCATAGAGGTGTTTCTAATTTAACACTATCTGAGTGAACTTCTTGGAGTGTGGGAAAATTTGAAATAATTGAGGAGAACAAAAACTATTAAGGGAGACCACTTCAGTGGTTCTCAAACTTTATGTATCAGAATCACCCATATGTCTTACGAAAAACACAGCTACCTGGGCTCTACCCTAAAAATTGATTCAGTAGATCTGAAATTGGACTCAGCTCTGTTCTTAATAAGTCCCACAGATGATTTTAATGCACACAAAGTTTAAGAATGAATGTGACAGTTTGGTATTGTTTATGAATTCCAGATATGGGTATTGGATTATATTTGTAAACTGGTCTGTTCCTCTGGGCATGTTAGATTGTATTAGGCTCAGAGGTTTCACTTTTACTTTATTAAATCAAGATTAGGGCTTTAATTTGACCATGCCATTAGGTTGACTAAGTTTGAGGTCCCACCTACAGCTAGCCTACAGCTGTGGGCTATATAAAGGATGCTCAGTCAAATACAGGGAAGTAAACACATGGAGAACACACAGAAGCAGATATGCAGGAAGAAGGGTGCTCCACAGATACAGCCCCAGGAAGAGAGAAGAGCCTGATATCTACAGCTGATCCTGTGGAGAGACCAGAGCAACTGAGCCCAGAAAGAATCAAGCCCTAGGGAGAGAGACAGAGCCTTATGCCTGCCTTCAGCTGAGACAGGAAAAAGCTGGGTCCACAGAGCTGTAAGAGGAAGGAGGAAGGCTGAACCCAAGTAGACATCATCTGTCTTCTTGCATCAAAATGTGGCAATAGACTTTGTATGAGAAAGAACCTCTTATGATACCTTGAACTGGACTCTTCAGGGTGTGGTAACTGTTAGCTTCTACCCCAAATAAATACCCTTTATAAAAGATAAAAGCTAACAGAGTTCTGGTACTTTGCATCAGCACCCCTTTGACCAACTAATACAGAATGCTACAAGTGAATCAGCAGATTTCCTAGCCATTTAATTCATTTATTAATTACAGAATTGTAAGTACATGGATTCTTGTTTAATTGCCATTACCACTCAATTTTTTAAAAATGGGTGCAATGATAATGATTTGATAATGGTGGAGGCTATTAACATTTATTAAGTTATAAGTCAGACACCAGACTATGTGCTCTATGTATATTATCTCTTTAAAACTTTACAACAGGCAGGGGAGGATCGCTGTTACAGGGTGTTGATAATGGGGGGATGTGTGGGAAGGAGTGCACCTGGGGCATGCCTTTCTAGAATATAAATAGGTTCAAGTGATCATGGGGTTTTGTCTCATTGGGTGGACACTGCACAATATCTAAAAGAATATTGAATTCCCATCCTGGAAAGTCCTGCTGTCTTCTCTAATAGAACAGCAAGAATCCCTAGAGTACATGGGCAGTGCTTAGTGAAGGAGGACAGACCAGTACACAAAGCCCTTGATATTGATGGTTGTACTTATGAATTGGAGCTTAATTATTATATATTGCCTAAGAGTTACCTCCTGAGACCTTCCTTGTAGCTCAAAAGTGGCCTCTCTCTAAGCCAAACTCAGCATATAACCTCACTACCTTCCCACCAGCATGGGACATGACTTCCAGGGATGGGCCTCCCTGGCACTGAGGAATTATAACCAAATGCCTACTAGCAATGCATATGGAAAAAGATGTTGACCAAAAGGGGGAAATATTAAATAGAAATGAGTTTTTACAGCTAAGAGGTTTCAAATTGAGTCCAGGGGCCATTCCAGAAGTTACACTTACACATCTCAGGAGGATCTCATTGAATGTCATAGTAAACAGTGCATCAGGTAGGGATGCACCTATGGGCTCTAGAGACATATAGACACTATAGGCAGGACAATCTCAAGAATTAGGCATAGTGTCAGTGGGCCTTACCTTGGAATATATTTTCCCCAATGCAAAAGAGTTAGACTTATTTATAATTTCCCTATCCATGGCTCTTCTGCCCCTTTTATTTGAACCTATAATTAACATTATATCATTAAATATATGTTCAAGATACTTAAATATTCAGTCTGTTTATATGCCAGTTAAGCCCTGACTCTCAGCAGAGTTGGAATACCCACTCTCTAGTTCATTAGACTGACCCGGCACAAACAACAAAGTGATGATAATGGACAACACCCATCCCCCAAAAAAGAGAGTATCTACAACTGCAAGCAAGACAGTTCCATCCATTTGCCGGAGGAAATCTAAGTTCCCTCTAAATCCGAAACAGAGTGGTCATCACCATCCCGAAATCCTCAATATTGAGGAAGGAACGAACTTAAGGGGAGAATGTAGCTATGGACTAAAATAGACGTATTATTTCAGCAATGGAAGAACTTGTAACACGTGTAGTAAGAACTTGTAATAAAGGCACTGGTCACCAGAGTTTCTGAGGGAAGGGAAAAGGAAGAATAGGTATAATTCGGGGGACATTGAAATTGTTCTGAATGACATTGCAATGATGGATACAGGCCATTATACATTTTGTCAAAACCTATAAAAATGTGTGTCTGAAAGGGTACACACTATAATGTAAACTATAGTTCATCGTAGCAATGCCTCAATACATGTTCATTAATTTTAGCAAATGTTCCACACTAATCAAAGATGTTGTTAATGGGGGAAAGTGCGGGAGGGGTAGGGAATGGGGTATATGGGAATCCCCCTATATTTTCAATATATCATTTATGTAACCCAAAGCTTCTTTAAAAATTAAAAAAAACTTCACAATTCCAGGCCTTATGAATAATTATTATTAGCTTCAACTGGCCCAATTTAACACAGTTAATAAGTGGCAAAATCAAGGTCCAACTCAGGCAAATCTACTTGAGAGCCCATACTATCAATCATTGCCTATAAATAATGCTTCTACTATTAACAAGAGCTGTCAATAACAATAGCAACCATTTTATCATATGCCCATTATGTGCTTAATGTTGTTGAATACTTTATATATTATCTCATTTAATCCTTCAAGCATTCCTGCCAGTTAAAAGTATTGTTATCCCTATTTTACAGATGGGGAAAGTGGGGCTAAAAGATTGAGGTAACACAGCCAAGAAGCAGCAGAACTCAAAGTTTAAATCAGATCTGCTGACTCCTAAACCTATTCTCTTTCAGCTAAATCATGCTGCCTATTTTAGTTATTTTTCTTCTGACACCTCCACTTTGGAAACTTGCTTTAAGAAACTTTTAGTAAACCCAAAAGCCAGAGTCAATGATCTCAGAATTTAAACATTTAAATCTCCAATACAGCATCTCCTAACCTGGCTAAACTGAAAAGCTCTGTAGAAAGATAGAATCTCAAGCCCCATTCGCAAAAGATTCTGATTTAGTAGATTTTAACTCCCCAGTTGTGGCTGATCATCAGGTACAAGAGTGATTGCATCTGTCTGATCCTAACAGACATCTGTCTGACCCTGCCTGGTCTCATCTCTGAACTTCTCATCTCTCTAATAATCTCTGACTCACAAGATTTCAATCATCCTTCTAATCTCTGCTTTAATTTGGGAAGAGGGATTATTTATTCCTACCTTTTAGTTGTAGATGGAATCGTTTCCAAGGCATTTATACCATTAGGAAGACTGTCGTAGGCAACAACAGAAACTTTTTTAACGGGCTGGTCCTTGATCCCGTTTTTTGAAAGTTCCCTCTTCTTCCACAGTAGCAGTACAACCCCGAAGCAGGTTTTCAAGCTTCTGGCTGGCTCAAAACAGAAAAGCATTTAATTATTTCTTGTACACTGCCTATGGGTTACATTTGCACTTAAAACATTACTTCTAAAATAAGTATGTTTTTATGATTTTATTCACACAGCTGCATTTGTGTGTGTGTGTGCTGTAAATGATTGAGGAGGAACACAGCTATGCAAACTGTTCCCAGGGGCATGTCTTAATGACTAAATTACATCCACGCCCCACAAATGTTTGGATAAGTCATTGTGTTTGGGCATCTCAAGAAGAAATTTTCACCAAGCCAACTGATTAGCAATCATTAAAATAGATTTAAAGATCTACTCTGGTTCTCACACCAGCGTTGGCTCCAATTCTATTTGCTTGATTCCTTCTTGCCTGATTTGATATTATTTCCTAACATATCTCTTGCCATCCTACCACATTTCCAAGGTCTTTGTCTCCATCTTCACCCTCCAGACACCTGTCCAAATGGCAGGGGTGATCCTATCAGGTCTATAGTTGTAGGTAGATTGCTGTGAATGGGGTAATGGGTTCATATCTCGGCAGGAGGAGGACCCAAGTCATTTTGTTCCTTCAAAAATATTTATAATGCTTACAAAATAACATACACATACACTGCTAAAGTTTCATTTCTTGGGCAAGTCAAAACTGTCTCTACCATTTTAAAGAAATTACTTTGTTAAGGAAATCATTGATCATATATAAAACTTAGAGACTGTAGTCTTGAAATTAACAACAATTTTTAATTTACTTCACCCACTAAGATTGAAGTGACTTTAACTTTGCACCTAGTAATCTCAGGTTTAGGAATTTATTCGAAATATATAAAAAATAATAATGCAAAGGTTTATGTTCAACAGTATTCTTTTGAATGTAATTATAAAAAGACAAAATTAAATCCAATCTAAATGTCCAACAAAAGAATTTGATAAATAAATTGTGATTAATCTTTAAAATTGTGTTACAAAATAATATTTAAAGAAATAGTAAAATGTTTAAAATAACAAATGATGGGAAGAAAAGCAAATAGTAAAGCATTTTTGGATTTATATATTTTTTATACCAATTTTGTAAAAGATAAAATGGTTGTGTACATTTCCTTAAAAGGACTGGAAAGATATAAAAGGGCAAGTTTACGATTACCTCTGATAAAATTGCAGGTGAAATTTTTCCAAATTTTCTACAATAAGCCTTGTTTACTTTTATATAATGGTATTAGAAGTAAAGAAAAAGGTACACCATTGGTAGATACAGTTGTGAGAAACTGAGAAAAATGCTTTTATTATGAAAATATGCCTTGGTTCCTAAATAACTTTAATTTGAAAATTAGTGTAGTAATAACTTTCAACATTTTACTACTGAGACTACTCACTATATATATAATTATTCATGTTACTAATTTATCATAAAATATTTAAGCCTTATTCTTTTGAATAAACACATAAGTGATCTTTCTATGTTGGGTTTATCCCTTCTGCTTTTCTTGTTTTGAGTATATGTGAAAATAATAAAAAAAGAAATACTATCTGATATCTAGTACTAAAGAATACGTTTTCAAATGCTTATTAATAAAAATACTGTTTCTTTTGTTGAAAAATATCAATTTTAAGAAAGTTAATCATATCCAACAGATGACATTTGCTAGGCATTGATATAACTGAGGCTTCTATGAGCCTATATTATCTGTCTTTATTTTAAGCATGTCACCTTATATAATATAATTCTTTAAGTCATAAGTTACTAATTCTAAGAATGATCAAAAAGATAGTTACAGGGGAAACGGACTTTGGCCCAGTGGTTAGGGCGTCCGTCTACCATATGGGAGGTCCGCGGTTCAAACCCCGGGCCTCCTTGACCCTTGTGGAGCTGGCCATGCGCAGTGCTGATGCGCGCAAGGAGTGCCGTGCCACGCAAGGGTGTCCCCCGCGTGGGGGAGCCCCACACGCAAGGAGTGCACCCGTAAGGAGAGCCGCCCAGCATGAAAAGAAAGAGCAGCCTGCCCAGGAATGGCGCCGCCCACACTTCCCGTGCCGCTGACGACAACAGAAGCGGACAAAGAAACAAGACGCAGCAAATAGACACCAAGAACAGACAACCAGGGGAGGGGGGGGAATTAAATAAATAAATAAATCTTTAAAAAAAAAAAAAAAAAAAAAGATAGTTACAGCTTATTACATGTAATTCCTTAAGATTCACGGTCTTAAACAGTATGAAAGGAATAGAAGTTTTAAACAGATAGTATTGGCTGTGGGAATTCTTGATAGCCATCTCTTCATATGGGATTTATGCCCTTGAAAACACAGATAAATTACAGAAGTAAACACCATTCATTTAATTATTCTATGTAGATGAGGAACAGAAAGGGAGGGAAGAGCTTCCACACAGCAACTCAGCTTTAAGTCTTCATGTATTTTATATAAGAAGAAAACAACAACCAAAAACCAACTGTTGTTGGGACATAACAGCATAACTAATTTAACACACCCACAAAATAGTCAATAGACAAGCTATTCAAAAGATCAGTTCCAGATATTGGAAGGAGCATAAAGTGACAGAATGTAAGTGTAGAGGCTAAGTTCAGTTGGCTTAGTTTGGACCTTTAAATTGAGCCACAAAATAATAATAATGTTCTCCATTCATCTATGCAGCATAGGACAGAAAGGGGAGGGAGGCTTAAAAGAGCTGTTCATGGAAAAAAAAAAAAAGAGCTGTTCATGGGAACAAAATCAGAACTCTGAATCAACTATATACACTCCGCAAATGTACTTCATCCATATTAACACAATGCTACCCCTGGTGGTGATGCAAATTAATTCTGCCAAGCTAGAGACTGTCTTAACTCATAGTTTAAGGATCCAAAGAAATGTACTCTTTATGAGCTTCAAAGTATACCAAAATGCACCATTTTTCCCAGGTGAAAGGGGAACACCTGGATTTCAGACCAGCCCCTCTCTCAAATCTGCTACTACATAAACTCCTAAATTGGAATCTCTTCCTTATTATACCGATGGTATCATAACTGGACAGGATTTCCCAGATAAAAAACAAACATGGTTCAAGGTTGAGACCTTATTAGCATTCCCAAGGAGCTGTAAAAAGCCTCCATTCTCTCTCCCTGCCAAGTAAATTTAGTTTGGCTGAGCTTTGGCACTGTTCCTCTGTTGTCATGGTGGGGCATTATTGTCACAGCTGTCTCAGGAGGCGCTGCCTTGAATAGATTTAGCAAATAACACACCAATAAGGAACACGATATTTGTTATACCAAAAGAGCTTTTATAAGGCAACCATCTCTACTACTGCAAAACTCCAAACTGGTAACATAAAAATCACTGTGCACTTTTAAAATTAGGTAACCAAAAGATGAAATTAGGTAAATGAATGAATTTATTAACAATAGAGATAAGAACAATAAACAGAACATACAGATGCCATCACTAAAAAGAAAAAGAAAACCAGAGAAAAGAGTATCTTCAAGAACTATTTTTCCATATGAACAACTTATATAAACTTTCTCAAACTGCTCTATTTAGTAAATTTTCTTTTTCAAAACAACCAATTATTTCCTTTTGATCCTCTTTCTCTTCAGGGGACTACCAGCAATGTGGAAAGAAGCATTCTACTATTCTAATTTCATATTGATTATGAATAAAAGGTGGTTGGGAAAGTTGATTAAAGGGCATACAGTGCCCTAGATGATGGTAACATGTGAATATATTATGCTACGTATTAGGATTTCCTTTGAAAGTATGCTGCCTTTAGGATATTTATGTTTAACCAGAATTGCAAGTAGGAACGTGCAATTAACTTGTATTTAATTAAGTGTTTTTCATTATATTCATACTAGTAAATAAGTGGCTCAGAGGACATTTGGCATCTAATTGCTTTCACAAAAGATTTCAGGTTAAAAGCAAAAACAAAGAACAAAAAACTTTATCTTTAGTTGCTACCTGTAGCTGACATCTTCTGAGTTATGGGAGATTGGAGCATTTCTCAGTACCACCACAGACTTGCCAGAAGATTTTAGGGAAGTTACTATCCCAGTCACCACTCCTTTCTCTAGAAGTAGATTAGTAATTAAAATTATAATACTTCTCGTGGATCAAGATCATAAATATTTAGGGATTTCTCACAAGTAAGATATAGTTGCATTAAGATACTGGCTTGAACACCTTAACAGAATCCAATATTACAGTGACATAAATAGAATGAAGAGTTATTTCTCCATAACATAAAAGCAGGAGCTGGTGGATGATCTGGAGTGTAGGATGGCTGTGTTCCAGGAGGTCAACCAGGGTCCTGGATTTCATCTATATTATTGTCCCGCTAAGGCACGAGTCAACAAACTATATTCAGCAGGCTGGCCACCTGTTTTTGTAAATAAAGTTTCATAACAAAAAATACTATAAATAAATGCACAGCCTTTCTATTTCTATATGTATTGTCTATGGCTGCTTTGGGCCTACAATGGCAGAAGCAAGTTGTAAAAGAGACCATATGGCCTGCAAGTCAAAATAGTTCTTATCTGTACTTTTAACAACAAAATTTACTGACTCCTGCATTAGGGCATTGTTCTCAACTGCACAGTCAAAGCTGGTTCACCATTACATTCCAGCCTATGTGATGAGGAAAAAAGGAAATAAAGATATCCTTTTTTAAAAGATTTTATTTCTTTCTCAACACCCGCCCCCCCATTGTCTGCTCTCTTCTGTCCATTTGCTGTGTGTTTTTCTGTGTCCTCTTGCATTTTCGGTGGCACTGGGAATCTGTGTCTCTTTTTGTTGTGTCATCTTGCTATGTCAAGTTTCTGTGTGTGTGGTGTCACTCCTGGGTGGGCTTCGCTTTTTTCACACGGGGCGCACTCCTTGCACATGAGGCTCCCCTACGTTGGCTCCCCACATGAGGAGGCACTCCTGCGTGGCACAGCAGTCCTTGCACACAGCAGCGCTGCACATGGGGCCAGCTTACCACATGGGTCAGTAGGCCCTGGGTTCAAATTCTCGACCTTCCATATGGTAGATGTACGCTCTATCAGTTGAGCCATGTCTGCTTCCCTAAAGATATCCTCTTAAGGGTACCAAACATCTCCTTTCATATCCCATTGGCCAAAACTTAGACTCGTGGCCCAACTACCTGCAAGGGAAGCTGGAAGATGTATTTCTACAGACCACTTCTATGGCCCCACAAGTATCCATACATAGGACAATTATAATACATAAGAACACATTCATTTCCTTCCCAACTCCCATCCTGACACAACATCCATCAGTGTCCAAGACCTCTGAAGTGATACAGTATTCTCCATCAAGTCTGGATATGGCTCCTTTTGGAGAATTAGCTCATAAACCAAGGCATCCAATAGGGCAAAAACAGTAAAAACCACAATAAAACCTCCAAATCAGAAAAGAGAAGGATGGGAAATGTGTGGTAGTCACTGGTCCAAAGCAACTGTCAAATCCTAATGATCACAAACTGCAAAGTTTCCCTGCTCTTAAAGAGAAGTAACTTCCTTCGTTGGCCCACCAGATCACTCCTGATTCTGTTCTCTGTCCATTATCCTCTGTAGTCACATTTGAGGTTGGTATTATAGACTATGTCCTTCCTTGAGGGTCAATGTTTTTTCAGCCAGTTCCCTGCTGGTTTGAGCCTGGAGACCACAGAGGTTGTAGTGGGGGTTGAAAAAATCATAGGTTTATAATTCCCTCAGACATTTAATAGCATTAACTGAATGGTGCTCCTGGAGTCATACAACCTGCAGGGCTGTATGTCATGGCTTTGATTCTGATTGAGACCAGAGTACAGGAAAGGGCAAGGAGACACCTTAGAAGACACTCACAGTGAAGACAGGAGTCAGAGTGCTGATTCTGGCCTCAACAGGCCTGTACGTATGCCTGTGAGGCATACGGCTGGGGGCCTTATGATAGACAGAATAGAGCTCTACTACTTGGGATCCAGAGAGATTTTGCCAGAGTATATCCCTACCTGAGTATTACATAGAGAAAGCAATATTTCCTCCTTCTCCCTGTCCCCTATTTTTGATATAAAAACATACCAACTATGCAAATATTCTACCCATCCTTTCAAGCAGAGTGAAAATGTCCATTATCTATGAGGTTTTCTTATTATACGCCTGTCAAAATTAACCAGTTCTTCCTCAGGGCTCCAATAGCACTTAGACAGTGTGATCATTCTCTGGCTGGTACTGGTTCCTTAACCTCTCTGTGCCTTGTTTCCATAGGGAAATAATTGTAAAGACCTTATAGAATTGTTAAAAGGATCACATTAACATTTCCATTTGTTAACATATGGAAGTCACTTAGAATAATTTCTGTTACAGGAGGAGCACTTGATAAATGTTGGCTGATTATTATTATTATAAGCCAGTGAATTTTATTTTTGTATAAGCCTTCTCAGTTAGGATTCTACAACTGGCAGTTTAAAGATAGCTAACTACCGTTTACTTCTGTAAGAAACAGCCAAGAGCCAAGAACCAGACCCTCAAACACAAGTTCATTTTTCACGTCACATTTCACTGAACTGCAGAAATTGATTTTGAGGACATGTAAGTAGGAGGAAAACTAAAATGTTCAGTTTCGTACTGAACCTGTTATGCCTCTGTACTCAACAAGAACAGTAGTATTGTTGGATACCATGGTGGATATCCCCAAAACTCATGTCCACCAGGAACCTCAGAATGTAACCTTATTTGGAAATAGGGTCTTTGCAGATGGGATTAAATTAAGATGAGGCCGTCCTGGATTAGGTTGGGCCCTAAATCCAATGACTGATATCCTTCCAAGAAGGGGAGAGGACACACAGAGACACAATGAAGAAGGTCATGTGAAGGGAGACAAGCAGAGATTGGAGTGATGTGGCCACAAACCAAGGAATACATAGAACCACCAGAAACTGGAAGAGGAAGGGAAAGATTCTTCCCTAGAGCTTTGGGAGGGATCATGGCTCTGCTGACACCTTGATTTTGGACTGCTAGCCTCTAGAGCTGTGAGAGAATACATTTCTGTTGTTTTAAACCACCTGGTTTGTGGTAAGTTGTTACAGCAGCCCTAGGGAACTAATTCTGCTACTTACTCAGGATCTATTGCCCTCTTCTTCCTTCTTAACAGGACCATGATTGTTCAAATATATATCCCTCTCCATACAGTCTCTCTGCCTTATGATAAATTGATCCACCTTCAGCTCCTGGAGTAATTCTAAATTATCTAAAGCAGTGGTTTTTGATCAGAGAGATTTTACCTCCCAGGAAATATTTGGCATTTTGGTTGTCACAACCTGGGGGTGGGGGAAGGGAGTGGGTTCTATTGGTATCTAGTGGTTAGAAGCCAGCGATGCTGCTAAACATCCTACCATGAACAGGACCATCCTCCAAAACAAAAAAATTATCTGATCCAGAATGCCAATAGTGCTGAGGTTGATGAAACTGATTAAGGAGACTCTTATTCCTCTTACCAGGAGGAATGATATGTAACTCATTTCTAACCAGTGAGATGTGAGATGAGATTTCCTGGATGATTCTGAGAAAGTTTTCTTCTCTCCTGAGAAAAAATCTCAGACACCCTCTCTTCTGTCACATGCCTACAAGTTAGCAAGCAGCCTAATTGCTCCAGCAGTCATTCTCCAACAACAAGAGGAACCGGCCTGAGGATTAAAGCAGAACAATACAATATAAAAAACCTGCCTTTGATGACATATTGAAACCTCGGTGTCTACCAACACTGGAGCTTATCCTGCCACTGAAGTTCCTCTTAGGAAGCTATAATATATTCTCTCATTGTATAAATCAGTTTGAGCTGCATATTTTGTGAGTTGCAGGAATATCAAGCTTGTATTAAATACCTACTGTGACAGGTACAATATTAGGCACTGAGGAAATAAAAATGAATAAGACAATCAATTGGCCCAATAGAGAGTTTTTATTCAAAAGAAAGACATGGATCCCTAAAGAAATAGTTACATATGTTGTAATAAAGACAGGGGCAATGAGAGCCTAATAAAATATTAGTTCTGCCTGGATGAGAAATTGAGTCTGTCTCCCTGACTAGATAGATTAAAAACTAAAAATTAAATATTTTTCATCTTCTCAAATTATCAATATTTGGCATGATTCCTTGCACTGAGGTATTCAATAAAATTTGATTAATTTAGTTTAATATTTATCAAAAGGACCATTTTTATTAGATTTTCTAATGTGCTTGCTGATTTTTAAGGGTATGAATCCAAACGCAATGCACTTTTCCCTTAATATTTCCTCCTATTTCGCCAGAAGTCTCCAGTCCTATCTAGCATGTTTGTATTTATCGTACTTCCAAAATGCATTTAAGATACCTTAACTATTCAGACGGAATTGAAACTGAAAATCATTAATCAAAGTAAAAAGATAAAATTCAATTTAAAATGTGGAGAGGGAAGAAGTAGGACAGAGGAGACATTCTTAAACTTAGAAAAGAGGATTATGTCTGTTTGCTCTGTGAAGGTGCAAACACTTAATTACAAAGTTGTGAGTTGCAAATGAACTAAAAACAAGCTTACTGTTTTCTGATCATCTGTGCTTAGAAGTGTCCTTCTCACTGCTCCTTGCATGCCCATCAGAGAAAAGCTTATCCTCAATGGACTCATCTATCACATCATCAGTATGTCCTGAAATCAACATTGCCTATCCCCAATGGACATTCCTAAGGAGGTACATTGGCCAGAGATCCTTAATTCCCAACTATATCTCTGAGCCCTATATTCCTAATATTTTAGGCTAAAGTGAAACTACAATTATAGTCCTTGGGCTACCCAAAGGACTAGTATTTAAAGACTCACAGAAAGTAGCAATACAGTTTTTTTTTTTTTTTTTTTTTAGCTTTGTAATATACTTTATTTATTTATTTTTTATTGACTTTGTAATAATATTACATTCAAAATATATATGTGAGGTCCCATTCAACCCCACCCCCCCACCCCCCCTCTCCCCCCCCAACAACACTCGTTCCCATCATCATGACACATCCATTGGATTTGGTAAGTACATCTTTGGGCACCTCTGCACCTCATAGACAATGGTCCACATCATGGCCCATACTCTCCTCCATTCCATCCAGTGGGCCCTGTGAGGATCCACGATGTCCGGTGATCACCCCCGAGGCGCCATCCAGGGCAGCTCCACGTCCCAAATACGCCCCCACCTCTCATCTCTTCCTGCCCTTCCCCATACCCATCGTCCACCATGTCCACTTTTCCCAATCCAATGCCACCTCTTCTATGTGGACATTGGATTGGTTGTGTCCATTGCACCTCTATGTCAAGAGGAGGCTCAGATTCCACATGGATGCTGGCTGCCATCCTCCCATTTTCAGTTGTAATCACTCTAGGCTCCATGGTGTGGTGATTGTCCTTCTTCAACTCCATCTTAGCTGAGTGTGGTAAGTCCAATAAATCAGATTGTAGGTGCTGGAGTCTGTTGAGGCTCAGGACCTGGCTATCACATTATCAGTCCAGAGATTCAAATCCCCTAACTATATCTTAAACCCCAACATTAACTGTACCTCCAGCAGATTAGTATGAAAGTCAATACAGTTTTTGAAAGAAGATTGAGATGGAGAAACTTTTTAAACAAGGCTTTACCTGTCTGGATGAAGGAAATCACTTCCAGTTCTGGCAATCTCACCTTCTGAAAAATTATCAAATTAAATGAAAATTCTATTCTAAAATTTCAACAGTCATTTGCATTTCAAAGAAAAAAGCTATTTTAAGGTTATATGAATATTCCTTCAAAAAAGGTTGGTATTAATTATGAGTCGGATCACAAATGACACAAACCCAATTTTAATTAGCTTTAGCAAAAGAGCAAATGACTGAGTTTTCTTGAAAGTTCAAAAACATCTGTATCCAGGGACCAAACTAATATTGGAAACCTTTCTTTCTCTCTGTCTCCACTCTGCCTCTGTGGGTTAATTTACTATAATATGGCTTGGGAAAATTACTATATTCAGCTCTATTCTACATCCTAATCCAGCAACTTCTGCAGAAGAAATCCGCCCTATCATCATCCATGTATCAATTCAGTGAAGGTCTCTCATTGGGTCTTCTTTGATCAATTGGCCTGTTCCTAGGCCAATCACTGTATCTAGAAGAAGGTGTTAGTATGACCGGCCAGCCCAGGCTGTCGTGCAATCCTATTGCTAAATGAGTGAGGCCCTGGGAATCAAAGCCTTTTAGAAACACAGAAAGTAAATGACAGGCAATTCTTGAAAGGAAGGGATGCTGGACAAACAAAAAGTGCCCCTCTAGTAAGAAAGCACATAGTCAGGTAAATTATATTGCCCCAGAAAGTTTTTAGACATACGTTTTAGGACATCTGCAACAGTGCTTTTCCAATTTGAGAGGATTTGGGGGGAAGAAGCAGTGGCCTTCTTCCCTGGAACTAATAACCTTGCATCATGAGAATTGTGTTGTCTTAACCCTGCAGTCTGCCTGTCCCACAATTCAGCTCTTTTTTTTTTTTTTTTTTTTTTTTTGCTGAATTACTGCAGATAACATGTTTAGCTCCTAGATATTTTATCCTCTATAAAAGGACAAGTAGCCAAGTACTTTGAAATCTTGGGAAGACTGGTGTTATAGCATATGCTCCAGTAAGCCTGTTAAAATTACTCATGATGACTCTAGGCTATGTTTGGAACTCTTTATGAAGTGAATAAAACAGATGGCTAGCAGTGGCTAAAATTGAAAGTTGTTTTAAAAATGCTGAGAATCAATTACTTTAACACTCTCCAAGCTCAAAGTTCCTTTAAAATGATGGGACAATATTTATTAGGAAACATATTTCTTCTGGAATGAATTCAGCTCAAGGAGAGCAGATGTGCATAGAAAATGGGACTGTAATGTTCTCAGAAATGAATTTAAGTGATTTGAAGAAAGAATTACTAGCTTCACATTCTATCATAGAAGTCTTGAGGCATAAGAAATTGATGATTACTTTAGAAATATTCTGAGCCAAGATGCCACCAAACAAGAAAAGTATTTTTCTCAATAACTTTCCAATAGCACATATTATCCACAAGACAGGACTGGGCATGCTATATTTTAGAATAGTGACCCATATAGGAGTATGCTTGGACCAGAAATAGCGAAATGGTGGGAAAGGCAAGCTTCAGGATTCTGAGTCCTAGAAACTATGCCAGGAGGACTTTCTGATGGCCAAAAAAGACAATGAATCAGCAAGTCCAGCTGTGAGAATGCAGCTGTGAGACTGCTAAAAGTAATGATGCAGAAGACAAATACATAAAATGGATACACAACCAATCTGGGAGCAGTATTAGCACTCTGGAGGACAAAATTAGTATGACTCTGGCAAGTTAGAGACATGGGTCCAAGAGAAAAAACAAAACAAAACAAAATAGAATAAATTTCAACAAGATAGTCACAAATTAGTATCTAAAGGACCAAAATATGGCTACAGGCAGGAATTGAAAAGCAATGGAACACAGTGGACCACACTCTAAACAATACAGATTTTTGTAAAATATAGATATTATCTTGTCCAACTTATTCATTTTATGGATGAGAAAACTAAGATTTGCCCTAAGAGGGTATTTTAATTCACTCTTGCTATGCAACAAACTACCCCCAAAATCAATGTCCTAAAAAATTTTTTTATTTGCTCACACTTTGCAATTTGGACAGGACTGGGCAAGAATAGATTTCCTCTGCTCCTCATTGCATCAGTTGGGGTGATACCACTATGACTAGAATCCTCTTCCAAGATGGCCTCACTCTTATGGCAGGAAAGTTGGTGCTACATGTGAGGTAAGACACCAGCTGGGGCTGCTAGCTAGGGGTGTGGTTCTTCCACATGGCCTCTCTATATGGTTGGCTGGATTCATGGGGAGGTCTTGTGGAAGACAACTGTTCACAGCCTGGTGGTCTCAGGGTAGTAAGACTTGCCTCCCCACAGAAAGCCAATGGTGTCACTTTCTCTACATTCTGTTGGGTAAAGCAAGTCTCAGGGCCAGTGTAGATTCAAGGAAAGAAGATTACACAGGGTCATGAGTCCCAAGAGGTATGGTTAATTGGGGAGTCGCCAAAGTAACAAATCACCACAGAGGACATGTTACTTGTACAAAGTTAACTATAAGCTACTATCAGTTAGAGGAAATTTTGATTTAAAGTGTCTATAATAGAAAATTTAAAAAGAAGAATAAGGGAAAAAGAAGAAAAGGAAACAGGCAGAAATAGTAAAATAACGATCCTATCATAAGAAACCTGGCCAGTTCTCAGCTTCACAACTTAAAAGAAACCTAGAAGAAATCTTTGAGATAATACAGGGGAGAGCAGTAATTATGACTGAAGGATAAGATAATAAAACTTACAATGAAAAGTTTAAAAATATTGTGTAGCCCAGATAAAAGACGACTAAAAGGATCCTCAAAGCCTGTATACATTCATTACCAGTTCCTAGTCTCCAGGAACAGAAAATGAGGATATCTGTTTGAATTAATTATGTGAGATTCAAGTTGAAAGAATTTCTTGGAATAGATGATGGATTAGAAAAAGGAGAACATAAATATTTCCTTCTAAAAATCCTTGAGAAGGTACAATAGGTAGATGGGAAATTTTTCTCTGCCCCTGAAAAAAAAAAGGAACCCTCATTTTTATGCCTCTCTTTCACATCCCATCTAGACTGGAGATTCCTTGAAGGCAGGGATCATGTTGTGGTCTTTTTATCCCACAGCCTACAACTTACTCTGCACAGAGTATACGCTCAATAAATAAAGTGTTTACATACTTTTCCTCAATCTAATGAATTGGATGCTAAGCATAGTGATTAATCATTGTTTATTCTTTTTTTTAAGATGTATTTTATTTAATTTATCCCACTCTCCCCACCTCTTGCCGCCTGTGCTCACTATCTGCTCTCTGCGTCCATTTGCTGTGCTTTCTTCTGCATCTGCCTGTCTTTTAATCTTCTCTTTAGGAGGCACTGGGAACCTGGGAACTGATCCTGGGACCTCTGGTGTGGAAAAGAGGCACCCAACTGCTTAAGCCACCGGCTCCCTGGTCACTACATCTCTCACTATCTCTCCTCTGCATCTCCTTTTGTTGCATCATCTTGCTGCACCAGCTCTCCCCAGCGCAGGCCAGCTTGCCTTCACCAGGAGTCCCCCAAAATCAAACCTGTGGTCTCCCATATGGTAAACAGGAGCCCAATCGTTTGAGCCACATCCACTTCCCACTATCCATCCTTTAAATTCAATTGCTATTTACTGAGAATGCTAGACACTAGACTATACACTATGAGATACTGTGTTTGGCAAAACAAACATGGTTTCTGTCCTTACAGTATAATAAGAAACCCATTTTTTTTGAAACTACAGGAGATAAGAGATATAAAATAGAGGGATTAGGGAAAAGGACTTGGCCCAGTGGTTAGGGCGTCCGTCTACCACATGGGAGGTCCACGGTTCAAACCCCGGGCCTCCTTGACCCGTGTGGAGCTGGCCCACACGCAGCGCTGATGCGCACAAGGAGTGCCCTGCCACGCAGGTGTGTCGCCCACATAGGGGAGCCCCACACGCAAGGAGTGCACCCCATAAGGAGAGCTGCCCAGCACGAAAGAAAGTGCAGCCTGCCCAGGAATGGCACCGCCCACACGGAGAGCTGACACAACAAGATGACGCAATAAGAAGAAACACATATTCCCATGCCGCTGACAACAACAGAAGCGGAAGAAGGTGCAGCAAATAGACATATGGTGTGGGGGGGAGAAATAAATAAATAAATCTTTTAAAAAATAGAGGGACTAATTGGTCTTGGGAGCTATAAAGTGATTATGAGCATGGGTTCTTGAGTTGGACTGCATGGGTTCAAATCCTGTCTGCAAGTTTCTTAATCCTGAACACTGAGTTTCTGATCTGTAAAGAGGGATAATAATAGTATCTATCTCATAAGATTGTTATGGTATTTAATCCTAGTATAAGTTAATTGTCCATTGGGCTCATTTTTGTTTTTTAGTTTCTTTTTCGAGCAGTTCTAACC
Organism: Dasypus novemcinctus; assembly: GCF_030445035.2. NCBI lineage: Eukaryota > Metazoa > Chordata > Mammalia > Cingulata > Dasypodidae > Dasypus > Dasypus novemcinctus. The sequence goes on along the minus strand of NC_080684.1, from coordinate 79,746,653 downwards.
ATTTGTAGGCATTGATTTTTCTTATACCTCTTCCTCTAAGAAGTTTTCTTGAAGTTCTTCCAAAGGAAAAAAGAGAAAATTTGCTTTTTTACTGGATTAAAATACATTCTATCTTGTGATTACCATATGCATCTAATGGATCCATATAAATTCTAAGATAAATTATGGAATATTAATAACATCATTTTTCCTATATCTTGATATTTTTTATTTTAGTATTTATCATATTAGGAATTATTTCAGCATTATTGATCAATTATTCTCAATTATGATAAAAAAGAGAATGAGAGAATAAGAAAATGGGAGGATTATGGAATTACCTAGAAGGATGACACAATAGTGAAATAAATCATCATTAATTTATCACTCTTCAATTTTGTATTGCTTTGACCAAAAGATTGAATCATCTTTCAAAAATACATAAACAAACCATTTTAAAAATGGGCCAAAATTAAAGTAAACTTACTATTATTCTATTATTATAGGTTTTTTATTATTCTATGGAAGAACTTGTATCATTGATATAAAGGCAGTGGCCACCAAAAGTTCTGAGGGGAGAGAGAGGAAGGAATAGGTGTAACATGGTAACATTTCTGGGATATTGGACTTGTTCTGCATGACATTGCAGTGACAGATACAGGCCATAATACATTTTGTCAAAGCCTATAAAATTGTGTAGGACAAAGTGTAAAGTATAATGTAAACTATAGTCCATGGTTAGTAGCAATGCTTCAATATGTGTTCATCAGTTCTTACAAATGTACCACACTAATGAAAGATGTTAATGCAGGAAAGTGTGGGAGAGGGAGGGGGTGAGGTACATGGGAATCCCCTATTTTATTTATTTATTTATTTTATTTTTTTAGGTACCAAGGCTGGTGCAGAGGAGCCAAGGGTCACCAGCAGTCAACCTTCAGGAAGAGAGCATCACTTTGATGATGCCTTGATTTGAACATTCTCATGGCCTCAACCTGTATGCTAATAAATTCCCATTGTTTAAAGCCAACCCATATCATGTTTAAAGTGCACGTGGTAGAATGTGATGTATTCTATCCCCCTTCAATGAAGAACTTCTTGCCCTAGTTGTTAGAAGTACTGTTAGCAGTACTTTGAGTAGCCTAGGAAACTAAAACAGTAATGTTCATAGTGGCATTATTCACAATTGCCAAAAGATGGAAGTATATAACCCAAGTATCCATCAACGGATGAATAGATTTTTAAAATGTTGATATATACATAAAATGGAATATTATTCAGCCATAAAGAGAACTGAAGTTCTAATACATGTGACAACATGGATGAACCCTGGAAACATCATGTTGAGTTAAATGCACCAGACACGAAAGGGCAAATATTGTATGATCTCACCGATTTAAAATAATTAGAATAAGCAGTCTAGACTATAGGTTACCATGGAATGGGATAGGGATAGGAACAGGAAGTTCAGGGTTAAAATGTACAGATTTCCTATAGGGAAGGATGGAAAAATTCTGTTAATGGATGGTGGTGGTGGTAACACAACATTGTGAACATAATTAACAACACTAAACTGTATATCTGAATGTGATTAAAGGGGGAAATATTAGATTGTATATATGGTAACAATAAAAAATTTTTAATCCATGGAACTACACTACACAGTGAACCCTAGGTTAAACCATGAACTATAGTAAACAGAACAATTATAAAAATGTGCCATTATCAATTTAACAAATGTTTCACACCAATTCAAGGTGTTAGTAATAGGGTAGTATATGGGAATGCTGTATTTTATGAATCATCATTCTGTCATCCCACAATCTCTCTGATAAGAAAAAAAGATCATGAAAATACCATTTTTGAGTCTTTTTTTTAGCTTTTGTTGAACACAGTTGAGAGATTTGAATGTGTCAGCCAAGTTCAGAGGACAAAAGTTAGAGATAGGAAAGTCCGTCATGTGATGCACAACTATGACAAGAGAAATGGCATATGAATAACTAAGATTTAGGAAACACTTCTCGTGATTATCTTGAAATTCCTCAGCTAGATTATAAATACACAGAGACGGTGTGTAATTTTTACTCCCCTCCACTGCTGAACTTTGCAGTGCTCACAGTATCTTTTGAATAAATGTTTGAGAGAAATGGATTCAAATCAGTCCTTAATGTCAGTAAAGTGGAATGGTTAGAAGCATGAATCTTGCAGCCCAATTAGCCTGGGTTCTAATTCCTGTTGTGGTACTCAATAAATGTTTGACCTTTAGTAACTTGCCCATTGGAGCCATAGTTTCATCATCTGCAAAAGAGGGACAATGACAGTATCTATGCCATAAGACTGATAGGGTAATTGAAATAAAATATGGGTAAAATACTTAGTGCAGTTCTCAGTAATTGCTAGCCTGTTATTATAATAATAATAATTATTATTATTATTATTACTATTATTTTCTCCTTGTTAACAAATGTCTTTCATCAATATAACAGTTAACTCTTTAAATAAAATAAAATTTGAGAGTATTAATAGTCTCATATGATTATTTCTCTTACAAGAGTAGTTAACTTTTCATTTATTGTTATGATTTATGATGGGATTACATTTGTCAAGGTGATGAATTAAAAATCTAGACAAACTGCACTCCTGCAGCTACTCACAGCCAAAAAAGAAAAAGAAAATCTAGGCCTAGCTTTTCCCTTTATAATCAATGCATGAGAATTTCTTAGGAATAATTGAATAATACTGAATTATATCTTATAAAAGCAAAAGGGAAGAATAAAATTCTCTTTCTCATGTGAAAAGGGGTTAGTACTTAAGTCTACAGAAAAACAATCTAAAATTTGAAACTTCTTCTGGGCCAACTTGACATACGTGTGCACAACAGAAATAGATTACAGTAGTCTTTCCCACTTATACCAACTCTTAACTCTTGCGCAATAAAAACAAAGCTTGGGAAATAATACCACGGTTTTTTTTAAACATCTGTTAACTACAAGAGAGTAATATTAATAATGATAGCAAGCACTTAATGAGCACCATAATAAGTATTTCACAAGCATTATCTCATTATCCCTTATGTAGTAGATACTGGGAGAAAAAAGACATATCAATGGTTTTAAACCCTGAGAAATAGATCCCAATTATAAGACGGGTATATGTGGTGGAGTGTGGTATACTCCAATCCCCCTTCAGTGAAGAACGTCTTGCCCCAGCTGCTAGGACTACTGTTAGCAGGCAGCCTTCAGTTGTGTTAAGACCTCAAGGGAATTGCCTCAAACAGCCTGCAGCTGTCACTTAGCCCCTTCCAGGTTTGCCTCAGCCACAGACAGCAATCTTACCCAAAGTCACACCCCTTCTGGGATATCCTATATTCAATGACTGATAGATGTAAGAATACAAAGACTTAGCCAATTTAGGACAACCCTGAAGGGTCATTCTAGTTCCAGAGCTCCTCTTGGGGTCTGCCGAGGCCATAGTTGGTGTGCGTAACAGAGAGATTTCTTCTGCTTCCTTTCCCATCCTTCAACAGGTTTTGATCCGGAGGGCACTGCTTAATAAGCATCCTACATGCTGAACGCTATCTCAGAGTCTGCTGCCTGGGGAAACCAACTTGCAACAATGCAAGTATGATCTCACATTTTTAATAAATTATGGTACTAAATTTAATTAACGTGAAATATCGAATCTCAAATGTTACATTCTTCCTAGTCTTATTATGCATCCTTCTCTAGCCTGTGGGTTGGAGAGATGACTGTAAAATAGCTATGCTTTTGATGCACAGTATACTGTGCTAGTTCCAGCACAGAGTTGTGGGTTTATATTGGGAATCAAAATTTGTCAGACTATATTAGTCACCAAAAGGGGTGCTGGTGCAAAGTACCAGAAATCTGTTGGCTTTTATAAAGGGTATTTATTTGCTTACAGTCACAAGGCCCTAAAGAGTCCAACTCAAGGTTACTTCCTTACTGAACTCTGTTGCCATGTGTTGAAGCATGTTGGGCAACATCTGTGAGGGTTCAGCCTTCCTTCTTCCTCCTAAGGCTCCATAATCCAAGCTTCTTCTGATCTTAGCTGTAGGCTGGCATAATGCTCGTGTCACTCTCTGGGGCTTGTTTCTTTTTGGGCTCAGTTGCTCTGGTCTCTTCGCAAGGTCAGCTGCTGACTGTCAGGCTCATCTCTCTTCCTGAGGCTTCCACCATGTCTAATGAGCTGTCTCTATTCTCTGTATTCTTCTCCTCTGTGTGTCCTTTCTCTTCCATAAGAGAGTCTGTTTTATTAGCCCACCAAAGGGGTGGGGACTCAGCACTGAGTCACACTCTAATGACGTGGTTGAATCAAAGCCCTAATCTTAAAATAATTTAATCAGATGTCTCAGCTCAATCTAATACAATCAAAGGGTTATCACACCCAGAGGAAGAGACCCCCTTACAAATATAACCTCTCTTTTTGGAATTCATAGATAATCCCAAACTGCCATACAGACTAAAAGGGATAACCAATCCTCTTAACCAAAATACAAAGAATTAGGATTTTCCTTTGAAATAAAGGAGAAATGTAAAAAATACATTCTATTTTTTTAAATTATTTATTTATTTTTAAAAATTACATTCAAAAAATATGAGGTCCTATTCAACCCCACCGCCCCCACCCCCACCCCTCCCCACACAGCAACACTCTCTCCCATCATCGTTGCACCTGGTAAGTACATCTCTGAGCATCACTGCACCCCATAGTCAATGGCCCACATCATAGCCCACACTCTCCCACGGTCCATCCAGTGGGCCCTGGGAGGATCTACAATGTCCCGTAATTGTCCGTGAAGCACCACCCAGGACATCTCCTTGTCCCGTAACCGGCTCCACCTCTCATCTCTTCCTCCCATTCCCCAAACCCAGCAGCCACCATGGCTACCCTTCCCACACCCATTCCACATTTTCTCTGTGGACATTGGATTGGTTGTGTCCATTGCACATCTATGTCAAGTGGGGGCTTAGATTCCACATGGATACTGGATGCACTCCTCCTGCTTTCAGTTGTAGACACTCTAGGCTCCATGGTGTGCTGATTGACCTTCTTCAACTCGATGTTAGCTGAATGGGGTAAGCCCAATAAATCAAAGTGTAGGAGCTGAAGTCTGTTGAGGCTCTGGGTCTGGGTGTCATATTATCAGTCCAGAGATTCAAATCCCCTAAATATATCTAAAACCCCAGCACCAACTATAATTCCAATAAAGTAGCATGCAAGTCTTGTGAAAAGAGATCCCCTCTGAGTCCAATTCCATCACGCAGAAACACCAGCTCCAAAGAAGGGCCATCTGCCATGGCAGTGAACCCCATCTGCCATGACCATAGAACCCGTGGGTCTCTTTATTCCTCAAAAGAACCAATACCTGGGGTTGTATCTACTTTATCTGTCTCTCAGACTCTGCTCAGTTGTACATAAGGGGATTCCTTCTGACAACCTCCAGACTCTTTTTTAGAGACTCATAGCCTTATATTCTCATTTCTCCTTTCCATTTCCCCCTTACATTAGGTCAAACAGCATTTTGAAGTCATGTTATTATATGTAGACAGGGATATTCTGCTGATCCGTGTTGAACCAAAAAATACATTCTAATTGGAAGAAATAACTGCAGAAATTGTATAAAATAAAAAGAATAAGATATTTATTCAACAAATGGTGCTCGGAGAACTGGATATCCATATTGAAAAAAAAAAAAGGAGGGCCCCTATCTCACATCTTATACAAAAATTAACTAAAAATGGATCAAAGACCTAAATATAAAATCTACAACCATAAAATTCCTAGAAGAAAATGTAGGGAAACAACTTCAAGATCTTGTGGTAGGCAAGCATGAGCAACAAAAGAAAAAAATAGATAAATGAGGCCTCCTCAAACTTAAACACTTCTGTGCTTCAAAGGACTTTGTCAAGAAAATGACAAGGCAGCCTACTCAATGGGAGACAATATTTGGAAACCCCATATCTGATAAGGGTTTGATGTTATATGAACAGATCATACAACTCAGTGATAAAAAGACAAGCAATACAATTTAAAACGGGCCAAAGACTTGAATAGCAGTTCTCCAAAGAGGAAATACAAATGGCCAAAAACATACAAAAAAAAAAAAATGTTCAACATCATTAGCTATTAGGGAAATGCAGATCAAAACTATATTGAGATATCATTTTACGTCTTATAGAATGGTCCTTATTACAAAAACAGAAAATTACACGTGCTGGAGAGGATGTGGAGAAATAGGAACATTCTTTCACTGTTGGTGGGAATGTAAAATGGTACAGCCTTTGTGGAAGAGAATTTGGCAGTTTCCCAAGGAACTAAATATAGAACTGCCTTATGATCCAACATTCCTGTTACTAGGAAAGGATGTGAGCTGACATTTGCACACCAATGTTCAGAGCAATATTGACAATTGCTAAAATATGGGAACAATCCAAGTGTCCATCAATGAATGAGTGGATAAACAAAATGTGATAAATACATACAATGAAATACTATTCAGCTGTAATAAGAAATGAAATCGGGGTGCATATGACAACATGAGTTAACCTTGAGGACATTATGTTGGGTGAAATAAGTCAGACACAAAAGGACAAATATTGTATGGTCTCACTAATATGAACTAAAATGATGAGTAAGCTCACAGAGGTAAATTCTAGAGCATAGGTTACTAGGAAATTGAATGTGACTTGAGAATGAGAGCTGATGCTTAGTGTATGCAGATTTTTAATAAAGTTTACTGTAAATGTGTGGAAATGAGTAGAATTGATGGTAATACATTATAGTAAATATAACTAACATGGCCGATTTATAAATGTGATTGTGGTCTGTGGATGTAATATTTCAATTGCAATGAAGTTAGAGAATAATGTAGGTATTGTATAACAGTAATTCTGGTAGTGGATGAAGATTGTGATTAATCATATAAAAATGTTCTTCCTTTACAAAGTGCTATGTATATGGTGATACATGGGGAATTACAGCTAATGTAACTTATGGGTTATAGTTAACAGTAATGTTACAATATTTTTGCAGCAATGGCAAGAAGATGCATCAATTCTAAGCAACAACAATAGAGGCTATAAGGTGGTATGGGATTTTTCCTTTTGAAGTAATGAAAAATTCTAAAATAGACTGAGGTGATGACAGCACAACTCTGTAATGAATATGAGAACCACTGAGTGTACACTTGGAATGCATTGTATGAAGCATGGGACTGTATGACACAGTGAATCCTGTGGTGGAAGATGGACTGTGTTAAACAGAAAAATATGAGAACATTCTCTCATGAACTATAACAAGTAAATAATATTAATACAGGGTGTCATTAGCCAGGTGGGTGGGGAAAAAAATACACTAAACATAAGATATTGGCTAGAGTTAGTAGTAATGTTTTGATGATGCTCTTTCATAGATTGTAGCAATTGTTTTGCAACAATGCAAAGTGTTGGTGGTAGGATAATGTATGGGAGCCCTGTATGATGATATGCATGTTTGTTTTGTAAGTTCACAACTTAAACTATACACTTATTATTTATGGATGTTCATATTGAATTATAAATTTCAATTTTAAAAAAGTTAACAAGGATAAGAAACCTCCCTTTCCTCACTTCGATCCCCATCCCATGCTCTAGAGGTAACTATTATTGGTTTGGTGAACATTGTTTTCAGACCTTTTTCCCATGATTATTTATAAGTATACAAACATTTAAATTTTTAATAAAAATGGAATTTTCTATACATATTGCTCTACAACATGATGTGATCCTTTTACATCCATACTGTAAATCTAACTCATTCATTTTAATGACTGGATATCCATTGTATATTTGTACCATAATACAACCTTCCCATTTTAATAGATTTTCAGTTTGTCACCAATTTTTTTGCTTTTGAAATATTCCAGTGACTATCTTTAAGCAGATATCCTTGTGAGGTTTCCATGAAAACTAATAGCTACATGGGAACCTCTTATATTTTTTAATGTAACTTTTGTGCGATTTATGTATCTTTTAAAAAAAGATAATTAAAAAATGAAAAAAAAACCCATAGTAATGGAAGATAAGATTTCTGTTAACTGTAGCAATTATATTAGCTCTCCAAAGCAAAGATGCATCAATATACTCAAAGGATCATTTTGACATCTATTAGATGTCACTGACCACTGACCATGCAAAAAACAAAAAAAACTAATGAAACTCTCAAGAGAATGTTTGTTTGTGTGTACGTATTTTATTATCTGTGTATATTGCAATAAATTGAGTTCTGAAATTTTCATGCTCAAGGTAATGCAGAATTGAGGTTATATCATTGTCTTATAGATTCCATCTATTATCACAGCATCTTCATACTTGAATCTTCTCTACAACATAACTGCCCAATGGTCAACAATCTGAAGAGCTCTAGTGATAAAAAAAACTCACTGCTTCCTGAGGCAATTCAGTCTTTCACTCTTTGAAAATGTCTCCCTTATAATGAGCCAAATTTTACTGAATCCCTATCTCTTCCATTCACTGAACAAAATTTTACCTAGAGAGATCACCACAAGCAGCCTGATTTTTCATCTCCTCTTGCCTCCTCTACTTTTGTCTTCTTCAGATTAAACATCTTTATATTTTTCATAGTTCCTTGATACCCTAATTTCATATCCCCTCAACATCCCTTCTCTTCTGAAGGACAGGTTGACTTTATAAGTCATAAAATTGAGCAGCAGAAGGTAGAATTAAACTATCACCTTCCTTACTTCAGATATATACCTGAAGTATATTTCAATTGCAAGGAAGCTAGAGAATACTGTATTTCTTTTCTTGGAAGCCACACCCTGCTGCTGATTCTGCATACCATCCACCACTAGTCATAATAATGAAATAAAATGTTTTCACTATCAAACAGCATTTTGATCCCATTTAAAAAGTGGCTCAGTCTAATATTTCTATATTTCTCATTCTTAAATAACCACACTTATATTGCTTTTATACTTAAAGATGATCCCAAATGAATTATTAATACACCACACACACTTCTTGAGAGGAAATGAACCATTTCAAGTAAAGCATGTATCTAAGAGAGTTTTCACTCTCTACATGCAAAAGAGATTTTTTGTTCACTTTTGTTTTCTTCACTATTCTGTTTTTGTTTTTTTTTTTTAAGTGGAACAAGGAAAATTCTGTGCTTATTCACAGTTCTCAACTTGTGTATGGAACAATGTCTTTGCCCCTCTTGGAAAGATTTTTTTCCTAGTATAGCCAGTTATAATTTTGAAATATTTTCTTTGTTCAATGTGCAGAGGTTTTTTTTCTTTTTTGAAGACTTATGACCAATGATCCAAAAAACTCAATTATACCTAGCAAAATTCCATCATCTCATTTCCCAAGGGGTATTGTGAGCCATGCCTCACCAGCCAGGATACACAGGTACTCTTTAAAAAGTGGTTCCACATGAATGCCTGTTTCTCACTTCGGTTCTTCATGGCTGTGAATCACCTCTTTGAAAAACACAATGCCATGCTGAATGTGCACTTTTCACTAAAAATGTAACCTGTTTCCAGGTGGGTATCTGTGCTCCACATTCAACTAAACCTTTGGCCAAATTCATACCCACATATTTTGGACATTCCTTTGGCATATAACTGCACCCAGAGCATCTGTTCTGCACAAAGGATTAATGAAAAAAGAAAAAAAGTCTGCACAGGTCAGAAGCTGGTTTAGTCTTTGGTCAGTCCACAAAATTTATCAGCCAAGTGGAGTTTATGGCTTACTTTAAATCTTAAATGTTTTAAACGTACAGTTGGGAAGGCAAGAAAAGGAAAATGAATCTTAAAAAACATTCTCTTTCTGTTTTAGTTCTTGCCCATTTGATACCCTCTTATGGTTTCTAATATTAGACTCTTAAAGTCTTTTCCTTAGAATGTTTTATTATAATCAACAGCATAAAATATTCTTTTCCCATGAATGCAAAGAACAAGAAAAACACAATCTTAAACCTCAAAATTAAGGGGAAAACTTTTATGTATATTTTCCCTCCCCCGAAACCTCTTCCTTTTCCTTTTTTTCCCTGAGTCACCTCTAGAAAAAGAACATAAAGGTAACCAATTCTGGGAAGTAGAACCTAATATCCTTTTAAGGAAAATGTATTTTTAAATGTAGGTGTTGACATGAATATATCTTCTTTTGATTAATGGAATACATAAAACAGACATTAAAGACTAATTACTGAACATATCATTCTCAGATAAAATCTCCCATGTTATACTACATAAATCCTCAGTCAAACTTCCATTTTGTAAACAGAGAGTTAAGTGGTCTTAAAGATGACTAAAGTCTCATCAGTTTTCCTAAGGAAATAAGTTTCGGAAATATAGAAAGAACTCCTCTTTCATAAGCAAGGATATATAACATTTCTCTCTTTCTGCTATATACCAGGGCCATTCCACACACAACCGGGAAAGAATCAATGCCTCTGACATGCTATGCTAGAACCCAGGGAGCTCTTGATGGAAACAATGAGAACTCTCTGCTTTGCCCACCATGTTGTAGCCATTTCTCTAAATGTTCTACTGACTAGTTAGTCTTTCTCTACAGCATTCTGTGCTTGGAATAGCTACTATGATTTCCTCTGAGCCTCCCTTCCAGTCCATGAAAACAGAATTGAGAATACCGAACTGCATGTTTCTTCCCCAGACTTGTCCAATCCTTTACCACCACCACCACCCCACTTAAGGAGACAAGAAGAGAACCTAAGAATTGATAAGTGAATGTGACAGAGGTGATAGTGAATTCTACTGTGGAATTCTTGGTTCCTATCCCTCTCCTCCAAGGATAGGTTAATTAAAAACACCAACAGTGGGAAGCAGATGTGACTCAAGCAATTGAGCTCCTGTCTACCATATAGGAGGTCCAGGGTTCAATTCCTGGGTCCTCCTGGTGAAGACAAGTTGGCCTGCACAGAAACTGGCCCAAGTGGAGAGCTGGTCCACGCGGAGAACTGGTGCAGCAAGATGATGTGACAAAAAGAGACACAGAGGAGAGACAATAAGAGATGCAGCAGACCAGGGAGCTAAGGTGGCACAAGAGATTGAACGTCTCTCTTCCACCCTGGAAGGTCCCAAAATTGGTTCCCAGTGCTGCCTAAAGAGAAATAAGCAGGCACAGAAAATACACAGTGAGTGGATACAGAAAGCAGACAGCTGGGAAGCAGACTTGGCCCAGTGGTTAGGGTGTCCACATGGGAGGTCTGCAGTTCAAACCCCAGGCCTCCTTGACCCGTGTGCAGCTGGCCCATGTGCAGTGCTGATGCATGCAAGGAGTGCCCTGCCACGCAGGGGTGTCCCCGCATAGGAGACGCCCACATGCAGTGCTGATGCACACAAGGAGTGTGCCCCATAAGGAGAGCCGCCCAGCGCGAAAGGAAGTGCAGCCTGCCCAAGAATGGCACTACACACACGGAGAGCTGACACAACAAGATGACATAACAAAAAGAAACAGATTCCTGTGCCGCTGACAACAACAGAAGCGGACAAAGAACACACAGCAAATAGACACAGAGAACAGACAATGGGGGGGATATAAATAAAATAAATAAATCTTAAAAAAAAAGAAAGCAGACAGCAAGTACAAAACAATGGAGGAGGGAGGGTGGCATAAAGAAATAAGTAAATCTTAAAAAAACAACAACTCTGACAGAACTTTGTAAGAAAGCAAGTTAAACTCTAGTGGATCCACACAGATTGGCCAAAAGACATCATGAAAATAATGCTACCAAAAAAAGAACTAAAGTAAAAAGCAAATGATCCCCAAGATATGGTTTTCAGTTTCCAACCCAGCAGATTTCAGCTAAAGCTTCAGTTCACTGTGATTCTAATCTCTTAAGGAAATGTGTCTATGCAAAATATTTTCCCTTGCTTTTCTGTTCCTCAGGAGTCAAACATGGCTATTTACATTTTAAATAGTTTTCACTAATTTTCTTCATGTTTTCTATTTAAATGGACACCTTTCAAATGTTATTAAGTGTGGATGGAAAGCATACTTCACGAATCTAAATACTTGGTTATTTCTTAGGTAGCAGAGCAGGAGAGATAACTGCTTTGCTGAAAAAGCATTATCCCAGAGCACCCCCTTATGGCAAAATGCATTAAGGAAGTGCTTCCCTGGAAAAAGTCAAATTTTTTTCAAACATTCAATATAGAGGGATAGATATTGCTTTTCTCCTCTTAAGACGTTTTTTCCATTTTTGGAAATTTTTCTATTTGTTGGGGAATTAGAAATCACTTCGGCACTCAAAAGAATAGTCTCAGCTCATTTTACTAGTATTCATGACTTCAAAAATTAACTTTTTTCATGCTATAACAACTTGGAACCTTATGCTTTGGATTCGTCCAATCAAGGCAAACTTAATCTAACCCAGTTTTTATACTTTAGAAAAACTTAATTCCTAGCAGCCTACCATCAGCTTGACTTGAAGTACTTTATTAAGTGTTGACTTTCATTAAACCATGTACACCCCCTGATCTCTGAACTCTTCTTAGCTCAGTGTAAGCTGTTATTTAGTAATAACAGTAAGCTTTTATTCACTAAGTAGGATCACTGATTCATATTGTTAAGAACATGAATGGCCACAACTGTAAACATGTTCTCTGGAGGGTTTATGCTGCAGTTGGGAAGACAAGAAATGAGATAATAATTCTGACCCAAGCCGGCAAATGTTTATAATAATTTTAGCATGGCAGGAAATTTGCTCAAAACTTCTTTTTCCTGTTTTTTTTTTTCCATGCATTATCTAGATTTTTCAAGTGTTTTTTATGTACTGAGAATAAGTCTCTATGTTTTTGTATTAAATATAAAAAAAACACACACATGGCATTCAAATTTAAACCTGCTTGGACAGGAACTAATATGATAGAACTTAGTTTAATAGCAACTCTGAATGCAAATCAGGTGACTAGTATTAGCTACTGAGTTTCTCCATTATTTTGAGAAAATGTTCTCATTGTTAATTTGCCATCACCTTATTCGAAAGACATATATATATGTGTCTGTCTTTCGAATATATATATATATCTCTCTCTTTCGAATATATATATATATATATATCCCTTCATAGTGGGGTTGCAAAAAGGTCAGGCCTAACTAAGGAAGCCTGAACCCTACAAAGTTAGGTGAGATCTAGGTGTTAAACATGGAACCCAAGCCAGAGGATGGTCACTTGAAAAATGGACTTACAGGTACAAGATTGAATACTAGGCTACAAGGGTAAAGGCAGTAAGGATTATTATTTAACAAAGGCCCAAACCAAATGTCCAAACCACCTCCAGTCATAAGTGTGGGCCAGCTGCTACCAGGGTTTGGGTTCTCAGGGACGGAGCTGGAACAGGTTATCCTCCCTGAAGCATCCAGGAGTGGGAAATTTTTAAGAAGTAAGACCAAATAACAGTTCTTAAGAGTTCCAAGGATCAAGCCAGGGTAAGCAAGGTCAATCAAGGTCCAGAGGGCAGGGAACAAAATTTGAGCCAGAAAAGGAGCCAGTCTCTAGTAATGTTGGATGGGTCCTGGGCAATGTCATGAATAGAGTTTCCTTTTATTTGGCTGTTGAGTTGGGGTAAATAAAAGTTACAGGATGATGATGAGAGAGAAGAATAGTGATGGACACAGAGAAAGAGACTAAGAGACATTTTTTTCCTTACCGTTACCCTAATAGTTCCCCTACTGTCCATCCACATACACACATAGGCACATTGCTAAGTACTGTACCTTACATACAGAAGGTGCTGAATAAATATTTGTTAAATAGTTTAAAATTAAAGTAAATGTCAGTATTCCCTAGAGATCCATCTTTGACTTTCTTTTCTTGTCACTTTATACATCCATACCAAGTGATCTCTCGCCTGTATTTTTCAAGGACTTCTCTTGAAGTCTTGAATCTTTAGCTCCAATCCTAATCTCTTGCCTATTGGACAGAGACACCCAGATTACTATGTCCCCAACAGAACTCATTAACTTGACTTGCCACTCCTTTCTCCAGACCTTTTCCTCAAGTACTTGTGTATCACTATCCACCCAGTTGCCCAGTTAGAAATCTGGAAGTCACCTTGGACTCTTCCATTTAACCCACCCCAACGTGTAGTTACCAGATTCCATCGCCTCTGATTCCTCATCTTTCAACGTCAATCTCTCATCTCTATCTACCCTGCCACTATCTGAGTCCAGGCCCTCTTTCTCCTCTGGATTACTGTGATAACATTTTAGTATCCCTGCTTCCAGTCTCCAGTCCCCAACCCCCATCCCAATCATTATCTATATCACTTGGAGACTTTTGAAAAAGGCTAATCTATTTATGTTGCTTTCCTGCTTAAAACCCTTCACTAATTCCCCATCAGTTACAAGGAAAAATCAAGATGTTGTAGCACGGCATAAAATATTAGCCTGGTGTTTTTTTCTCCCTCATCCATTCACTTATCCAACAAATAATTATTGAGTATCTATTATGCACCAAACATTGGTGAACACTGGAGACCCAATTCACAAAACAGACCCAATCTGTATCCTCATAATTCTCATATTCTACTCTAGTGAAAGAGACCAACCAGTAACCAGACCACTACAATGCATTGATAAGGGCTATGAAAGGGAACCAAACTCAGTTCTGGGGAAATCCAGGAAGTTGCTCTAGCCATCTTTTCACTTCAGTTCAGACCTGAAGAACAAGTGAGAGTTATTCAAAGAAAGGAGAATGTTCTAGGCAGAAGGAGTAGCATATGCAATGACCCAGGGGTGAGATGATCTTGGCACAAGGAAAAAGGAAAGAATTAAGACAGGAGATGTAGGCGAAGATGAAATTATGCAGGCCTGGAACTCACCAAAAGGAGTCTGAACTTTGTTCTAAGGACCATTAAGATTTAAGCAGGAGAATGACATTAACGTATTTGTGTTTTAGAAAGTTTACCTGTCTTATGGATAATGGCTAGGGAGTGGAAAGTAGGCTATTTAGATATTTGGGGGTAGAAACAAGATTTGTTGATACACTGAGTAGAGTAGGGAGGTATATAGCCCCCGGTTTCTGGGTTGAACAAGTGTGAGACCAGAGGAGGAGGAGGCTATTTTCTGAGAAGTGGGTAAATGAATTCAATTTTGGTCATATTGGTTTGAATCTTGAGGTGCCTATGAGTTATCTAAATGAAGTAGTCCATATAATCAAAGGTTTAAAGCTAAAGAAGCAATCTGGACTAGAGATAATAGATTTGGGAGTCAGCTAATGATTTGATTAAGAATGCTGAGAAAGACTACCCAGAATGAGAAAAAGTCAAAATTCTAGATGAAATTAAAGCTGGGGAAGAAGGGAGGAGGAGGAGAAGGAACAAAGAGAAAAAAATGATTTAAGCAGAAGATACGGATTTAGTAAACATCAACATACAGATGGAAGCAGACAGATAAGTATATGAGATCCTTCAGGGAGAGTATATGGAAAGCAAAGAGAAAAGAATGAGGACAAAACCCTGAGATACATGAAGACTTCAGGGGTAAGTGGAAGAAGAAAAACCCTGAAAAGAAGTTGAGAATAGCTAGAAATACAGGAAGAAGCCAAGAGAACTTCATCTCCCAACAATACACATTGTACCCTTTATTTCAGCCATACAAAATGGCTTGTGGTTCCTCAGCTGTCCCATTCTTCCACCAAGCTTTTACGTAGGGTATCCCTTCTATCTGGTAAATACAAACTCCTTCCTTTCTCAGTGCCGTTTAAAAGAAATTTCGGCAGTGTCTGATATCTACGCTGTCCAATAAAGTAGCCATTAGCCATATATAGCTATTGAATACTAGAAATGTGGTTAGTAAAACTGAAGAAGTGAAATTTTAATTTTATTTAATTTTAACTTAAGCAGTCACTTATGGCTAATGGGTACCATGTTGGGTAGCACAATAGACTGGTCTATCTAAAACATGATCCTTGGTGTTTCTCTGGAAAAATGATAAATCCAGAGAATTTCGTATCAGGCAGAGATGATCTGATATGGTCTCTTGAAGACATTTTTAACTAGTGATGAATCTTGTTTCACACAAATGAACTTCATTCACCTTCCCCAATCTTGATAGTGAAACTGACCATGAATCTAACTGAACTTCAGGCACTAGATAGCTAACCTGCTGATCTAATTTCAATAGTCTGTCCCTCCACCAGCCATAACAGCTCTTCATTCCGAAATTTCTGGAAACTACCAAGAAAATCCACTAGAGGTCACTTTACTGACATATGCAAAGGATGAGAATTTTTGAGCTGTATCTCCCCTGAAAAGTTTATGAAATAAGACACTTCTGGTGTTGAATATGATCACAAATTGAGAGGAATTACTTCTTTCCCATGCCACAGGAATCAGTGCTCCCAGAATCTAAACATATAAGGAGACTAAAATGCTTAAAGAAGTTGTGGAAATATAAGGGGAAATCTGTTTATTTGTCTCAAAAGTCAGTCACTAATTCCTCTCTACTAGATCAGAACACATATGTCTCTGAAAGGACACTAGAGCAGGGAATGTTGTAAGCATTTTTTTAGAAGTGAAAACGAAAGAAAGATTCAGAACCACTGGAAGAGTATTTTCACTTTTTCCTGACACCTCAGAGAATTCAAGGAGAAATTTAGACTCAGAAATCCTCCAGCTCTAAGATTATCTCAGCTAGCCAGATAATCAGATCAAGTCATTGGTGTTTGAGCCCCTGTTTTTGTTGTTTGTTTTTTTTTTTTTTTTAAGAGCCTGAATGGCAGAACTGAAAGGCTAGCAAAGTTTCAGCATTCAACACCAAAATAAAAGGAAGAGAATAAATGATAGTTGTCAGTGGTAAAGGGAGAATGCAGGCTGAAAACAAAAGAAAGACAAATGAAAATGGCCCACCAGGACCTGAAACCCCAGACACTAGGGACAAATGGGGATCACTGAATAGAAGAAGGGTGGAAACCCCTAGTGTAATGCAGATTTGTTTGAAGTTGGGTGACCAGCTCTTAGAGACTGGAGTCCCCCTAAGCCAGTTCTACCCTCCCCCACAGCCTTGTGTGAGCTCACAATATCTCATCCTTTTGATGGTAGTTGCTCACGGGGATTGAAACTGACGAAAATGGCAAGCGTTGGATGAATGGGGTCTGCCATCAGTGTGAAGTCTGAGAATTCAGAAAGGTCTTAAGTGTGGGCAGGTGAGGCTGAAAGGAAAGAATTCAGGGAACTGTGATTTATTTCTCTTCTTTAGAGACTGAAAGTTTGTGCTTTCGTGTGAACTTAAATATTTTTGGGAGGTTTGGAGTTTAAGACATATTGGAAAATAAAGGCCGTTATTCATGACCTATTCCACCTATCAATTAATTCTGACTTATTAATAATATCTAACAAAAATCCTGTCCATTTGAAGGTGGTACTAGGTGTTCTTGTAGCTATTCTCCTTAATCTTTAGGGAAAATGACCTTATCTTTTCATTTTAGCACTGGACTCCATCAGGAGTGGGCAGGCTTAAGGAAAGAATTAGTTTTGATACTATGTCTTAAAAGCAAGCAAACTGGAAATTGTAGAGGGGAATTATCTCAAGGAAACTAGAGGCATTGTTCAGCCTTGGAGCAGTTGGCTCTCCATGCCATCCTAAAGGTATTAAAAATTTATCTTTTTTATCAAAAGGATGAAACAGGCACTACTGTCTGCTGCACTGTGGGAGAAAAAAAAAGAGCCCAATTTATGCCTCAAGGCAATAAAATCCAGTAGACTACACAAGTAAGTATAAATAACACCAAGGACCACACACTTCATTCCAGCTCCAATACTAGTTTTGTGACCTACTCAGGTCTCTTACCATCCCTTTACCATAGATACTACTTTTGCTCAGACATATTTGCTCTGACATTCAGCATAATCCCATGAAAAGAGCAAGGACTTTAGAGTGCAGGAATTCATCCCTTTGGAATCCTGTTTGAGTTCTAATTTAATCTCAGTTTCCTCATCTGAAAAATGGGAAAGGTAAGACCTTCCTTATAATGATTAGAGCACTGTTGGTACCAAATAAATGCTCTGTGTATATAAACCATCCCAGTCTTCCTCTTGAGATGACAAGCTTAGACAAAATACAATGTGTATTATATAGAAAACACTTTGGAAAATAAAAGTACTATATAAAAAATAGCAATTAATAAACCAATAATAATGATATAAAACATATGGAAAGCTTACTTTGGCTATCACACACAGCAAAAATAAGCTAGGACTTGTTTCAGATTTATTTAAATTGTTCTTGTAAACACTTTTAGGACACATAAGGAGTTACCAGAAGACTAACTTTCATTCAACATCAGGAAAAGTTACCAACAGTGGTTCTAAAATGGAAGGGCTGCTTCAAGAAACTGTAAGTTCATTGTTACTCAGTAGTTGGGACTGGGAAGATGATGAAATGGGACTGAGAAAGTGTTCAAGAGTTAAATTCTTTGCTAGAGAATTACAGAAGTTCTATTTCAAAACTGCATTCTTGACCTTGATTACTGTTCTAGTTTGCTAGGCTTCAAAAAGCCATATACCAAAAATGGTCAGGCTTTTACAATGGGGACGTTTTTTAGGAAGTACTGGGGACTGAAACCTGGAGCTCGTACAAAAGAAGCAGGTGCTCAACCACTGAGCTACACCCACTCCCCTACAATGGGAATTTATTAGCTTACAAGCTTACAGTTCGAAGGCTGTGAAAATGTCCAAATCAAGGCATCATCAAGACAATACCTTCTTCCTGAAGACCAGCAGCTGGTGGTCCTGGACTCCTCTGTCACATGGCATGGCACATGGAGGAGTCTGCTGGTCTCTCCCTTCTCTTCCAGGTTTCCTTGCTTGCAACTTCTTTCTTCTTTTTTTTTTTAACATTTTTAAAAAATTTTTAATTAATTTATTTTTATTTATTTCTCTCCCCTTCCCCTCTCCCCACCCCAGTTGTCTGTTCTGTGTGTCTATTTGCTGCGTCATCTTTGTCCACTTCTGTTGTTGTCAGCGGCATGGGACTCTGTGTTTCTTTTTGCTGCGTCATCTTGTTGTGTCATTTTCTCTGTATGGGTAGCGCCATTCTTAGGCAGGCTGCACTTTCTTTGGCGCTGGGCGGCTCTCATTACGGGGCGTACTCCTTGCGCGTGGGGCTCCCCTACGTGGGGACACCCCTGCGTGGCACTGCACTCCTTGCGCACATCAGCACTACACGGGTCAAGGAGGCCTGGGGTTTGAACGGCGGACCTCCCATGTGGTAGACAGATGCCCTAACCACTGGGCCAAGTCCGCCGCCAACTTCTTTCTTCTGTGGCTTTCTTTCTCTTTGTCTGAATTTCATTCTCTTATAAAGGACTCCTGTAAAAGGATTAAGACCCACCCTGAATGAGATAGGTTATCTTAAGATCTTATCAAAATATCCTACTTACCATGGGTCCACACCCACAGGAATGGATTAACTTTAAGAACATACAACTTTTTCTGGGGTACATACAGCTTCAAACCATCACAACTACTATTGTTCAACTTCCCAATAAGCATCTTTCCTCCACTGGTTGCACTAACTGAAGAAAAAAATCTACATTCCCTGTTTATCTACAATTATTCCTAAAAACACTAAGTTACAGGGGCTAGAAAACTAGCTCCACATTTATATTAATGATGTAAAAAATTATAGCATTATTTAGATTATTTAGTCAAAAACAAAAGCAAACCTTTATGTGTGTATTTGAAATCAATTCTCTAGTTTGTTGTCTTAATGAAATGCTTGACTGTTCATAAGAATACTTTTTAAAAAATATTTATCAGAGCATCTGAAGGCCTTTTTACATAAATTATTAAAAGTTAAAATAAACTAGAAGTCACCAAATAGATTAATGGGCATCATACCTAAAGTAGACTCAAGGCAAAAGGCTTCCATGGTCTCAATGTAATGCATAGACCAGGGCACTGTAACATAGTGGAAATATGCATAGGAATCTACAGACTTAGACTTCCTGGATTCAAATCCTGGCTTTGCCACTTAGTAGCTATATGACCTAAAACAAGCTTCTTGATTCTCTGTACCCCAGTGTTATTAGTCAGCCAAAGGGGTACTGATGCAAAGTACCAGAAATTGGTTGGGTTCTATAAAGAGTATTTATTTGGGGTAGGAGCTTACAGATACCAGGCCATAAAGCATAAGTCACTTCCCTCACCAAAGTCTATTTTCACATGTTGGAGCAAGATGGCTGCTGATGTCTGTGAGGGTTCAGGCTTCCTGGGTTCCTCCCTTCCAGGGTCTTGCTTCTCTCTGGGTTCAGGGTTCCTATCTCTCCAGACTTGCTTCTTCCTGGGCTCAGGGTTCCTCTCTTCCTGGGGAGCTTACTTCCCAGGGCTCCACCTTAAAGCTTCAGCATCAAACTCCAACATCAAAACTCCAACATCAGAAACCCTCAACTTTGTCCTTTGCCATGTCTTTTATCTGAGTTCCCACCCACCAAGGGGTGGGGGCTCAATGCCCTAATGACATGGCCCAATCAAAGCCCTGATCATAACTTAATCACTCCCATGTATAGACTAGATCACAAACATAATCCAATATCTATTTTTGGAATTCATAACCATATCAAACTGCTACATTCAGTGTTTTCATCTCTAAATGGGAATAATAAGATGTACTTCATGGGAAAATTGTGAGGATTAAATAATAAAATATTTGTAAGGATGCTTAGCACTGTACATGGCCATAGTAAGTACTTATGAAATAATAGCTACCATTAACACAATAGTTAACAATGTATGGATTTTGAATGTAAACTTTTTGAATACATTAAAAATGAGATCTGTATTATAAAAATAATATGTGCTTATTGTAAAGTGTGAAATTATGTGAAAGAATTTTAAAAGAACATTAATCACTTCAAATTCTCCCAATTAGAGAAAAAGCTATTTAACATTCAGTGTATTTCCTCCAAGTATTTTTCCTTGCACATTTTTACCTAGTTGAGGATCATATATACATAGTTTTGCAAAATGAAGACTAGATTTTATAGTCTAGACCTTGAGATTGTGTCACAAAGTGAGCTATTCCCACAGATAGCATCTTGAAAACTATATTTCCTTCTTTCTGTTTATTATCCTTTTTCTCTAGGAATCTATAGCCCTTTTGTCCCTGGCTTTATATTTAAAGAAGCTTTAGATTACATAAATGTTACATTAAAAATATAGGGGAGGGAAGAGGCTGTGGCTCAATCAGTTGGGCTTCCATCTACCATATAGGAGGCCTGGGTTCCCATCCTGGGGCCTCCTTGTGAAGGCAGGCTTGCCCGCAAGCACCGCGGAGTGCCACCTGGCCCGCAGGCACCATAGCAAGCCGACTCAGCAAGGTGATGCAACAAAAAGGGAGACAAAGCAAAAACACAGAAGAGCATGCAGAAAATGGACACAGAGAGCAGACAACAAGCAAGGCGCGGTGGGGTGGGAAATAAAATAAATAAATACACAGAAGAACACACAGCAAATGGACACAGAGAGCAGACAGCAAGCAAAAAGCCTCAAGGGGGGGAGCAAAAAATATATAAATATAGGTGATTCCCATATACTCCATCCCGTCCCCCTCACATACTTCCCCACATTAAAAACATCTTTAATTACTGTGGTTCATTTCTTACAATTGATGAACACATATTGAACAATCGCTACTTACCATGGACTATAGTTTACATTATAGTTTACACTTTTCCCCACACAATTTTATAGGTTATTATGACAAAATGTATAATTGCCTGTATCTTTCATTACAATGTCATGCAGGAAAATACCAATGTCCCCAAAATGCCCCTGGTGTTGCACCTATTCTTCCCTTCCCCTCCCCTCAGAACTTCTGGTAGCCATTGCCTTTACATCAATAATACAAGTTCTACCATTGCTAGAATAATAATAAATTTATAATAGAATAATAATAAGTCTACTTTAGTCCATTGTTCATTCGCCAATCTTCAGGATTTGGAGATGGTGATGCCTTCTTTGTTTCTGATTGAGAGGGGACTTAGATCCCATGGGGCAGATGGATGGAATGGTCTTGCTTGCAGTTGTAGATACTCTGTTTTTCGGGATGGGTATTGTCCATCATCATCCTTTTGTTAGTTGTCCTGGGTGAGTCCAGTGAATTGGAGAGTAGATGTTGCAACTCTGCTGAGGTTCGGCACTTAACAGGCATATAAACAGACCAAAGATTTAAGTCTCTGGGACATATAATTAACAAGTATAGTTAATTAGTTTCAAATAAAAGGGGCAGAAGAGCCATGTGTAGAGAAATTATAAATGAGTCTAACTCTGAGGCACTGGGGAGCATATATTTCATGTAAGGCCCATTATCAGGCTGCTGAATTCCTGAGATTGTCTGCCCTGCTTATACTGTCTAGATGTCTCTAGAGCCCTCAGGAGCCTAGCTGTTTGAGACACTATTTACTGTGTCAATCAATGAGATCCTGCTGATACGTGCATAAACATAACCTCTGGAATGACCTCCTGACTCACTTTGAAATCTCTTAGCCATAAAAACTCATTTGTATTTAATATTTCTCCCTTTACATCAAGGTCTTTTTCCAGATGCATCCCTAGTCAGCATTTGGTAATAATCCCTTGGTGCAAGGGGGGCTTATCTCTGGGAGTCATGTCCCATGCTGGGGGAAGGTAGTACAGTTATATGCTGAGTTTGGCTTAGAGAGAGGCCACATTTGAGCAACAAGGAGGCATTCAAGAGGTAACTCTTACACAATATATAATACTAGGCTAAGTTTCAATTTCATAAGAAAAGGTTCATGAGTACAATCATCAGTATCAAGGGCCTGGCATAATGGTCTATCCTACTTCACTAGGCACTGCCCATGTACTCAGGGATTCTTGCTGCTCTATTAGAGAATGCAGGAGGACTCCTCAGGGTAAAAAATCAATATTCTTTCGGTTATTGTGTGGGTCCTCACCCACTGAGACAATGCCCTATGAACACATGAACATATTCATCTGCCTTAGAGGTATGCCCTAGGTGCACCCTTCCGCACACATCTCTCGATCACTGACACCCTGCACCAGTGATCCTCTACTGCCACAGTTGTGACCTTCCGCAATCCAAAAAGAAATCCAAAAAATAACAAATAAAATAAAATAAATATAAAAAATACAAAAATAATAAGTAAAAGAAAAATGTTTATTCATCGTGTCTTTCATCACTGTAAGATCTGTTGTCTTTTATGTACACAGTGACAATTTCTTCCATATATTCTGCCAGTGTCTTATTTTTTTTGCTTTATCTTCAAAGAAGCTTTAAGTTACAGAAAAGTCACATAAAAAATGTACGGGATTCTGATATACCCAACACCTTCCACTTCTCCCACTCTCCCCTACCCT
The DNA here is from genome assembly GCF_030445035.2 of Dasypus novemcinctus. NCBI lineage: Eukaryota > Metazoa > Chordata > Mammalia > Cingulata > Dasypodidae > Dasypus > Dasypus novemcinctus. The sequence goes on along the minus strand of NC_080684.1, from coordinate 79,723,288 downwards.
GGTTTTTTTTGTGTTTTTTTTTTTCAAATTCTACTCAATTTATTCATTTTTAAAAAAGATAGTACATTAAAAAAATGAGGTCCCCATTCACCCCCACTGCCCTCACCCCACCACTCCCCCCAGTAACACTCTCCCCCATCATCATGTCACATCCATTGTGTCTGATGAGTACATCTCCGGGTATCGCTGCACCCCATGTCCCGTGTTCCACAGCATAGCCCACACTTTCCCACGTTCCATCCAGTGGGCCATGGGAGGACATACAACATCCGGCAGTTGTCCCTTACCCTGGCTTTTTAAATGTGAAGTTTCTCGCTTTCAAATGTGTATCTCCTTCCTTAAGAACTTTGAAGGGTGTCATCTCCTTATATAGTCCATAATTTGTCTTTCCCCTATCTTTCCAATACCCAAGCTTGTGGACCCGGTTTGGCTCCACAGCCTCTTATCTGGCCCTGCATAATTCCTCCCTGGATTGTTGTAGAAAGTTCTGTTTAGAGAGTGGAGTTTCTTCCTAAAACTAATGTCTTCAACTTTTTAAAACTATGCAAGTTACATAAAGCTTCAGAGATATAAATACTCATTTGTCCTCATATTAGACATGCAACAGATAGGACTTTAATCTGGATAGTCAAATTGGTTGGTCCCTACTCTATAAGACACAGTAGTTGCAGAATTAGAGATCATCAACTTCCACCTGGTTTAACACTCTTAACTCTATAATTATTCATCAGGCCTCTCAATAAATTCTTCTTACTCTTGCTGTTTTTAGCAATAGCATGAAGTCATCATCATAATAAAATACTCTTATTAACTGGAACAACTATCATTATGTATTACGTACTTATGTAATTGGCTAAGTCATTTACTTTTTACATATATTACCTCAATCAATCCTCAAAAACATTCTGTGAGATCACCTATTTTATAGGCAAAGGAAAAGTTAGTGAGTACTGAGAAAAGGATTTGAACTCAGGTCTGTTTGATTCCAAAACCACTGAAATTTTATTCTAATCTATACTCTGAAAACTTTCTCTGGGCCACACCTAATTCTGGAGTTGTGACACAGCAACATTTCATAAAATTCTAGCATAATCTTTAATATTCCTAAGATTCATGGTAAAAGCTGAGAGAGAAAGATTTATAAAAACTAAGATAGCACTTAGCATAAGGAGACAGTTCTCTGGTTGGGAAGGCAATCCTCCTTGAGAGAGTATAGTCTCTGGTGAGAAAAACATGCATTGAAGAGAGAAGAAAGAAGATATCTGTCCAACCTGCCAAGTCAGCTAAGTCAATGCTGGCAATTAATAAGATACTTCTATCACAGCCAGCATTCTCTCCCAAATACAGGTTGGTAATAAAATGCTTCAGATAACCCAAACCCCTCAGAGAATGTCCAACACAGTCCCACGTGCCATCAAGTACTACTGCGCTTTGGTCAATGGAGTTAAAGAGAGGATGCCATGTTAAATCTTTCCTATCACTTGGTGGAACATTTTCAAGCTCCAAACCCCATTACCTGGAATAACAGTAAAATCTCTGTATACTCTTCTGATGGCAAAAAACAAAGTAAAAGCCCAATTTTCCAAAATACACAGGGACAAGATGCCTCTGAATCCATTTCTCTGTGCGTTAATCATTTTTCCTTTACATAGCTGATGGCTGAAAGAGCAGCAAAATACTCAGATAGAACAAACTACCTCTGTGCTACAGCTTTCAAGTCTCTCAAAACAAACAAAAAAAGTTTTAAGAAAAAGAGAATAGGGAAGCAGATGTGGCTCAAGCAATTGGGCTGCCATCTACCATATGGGAGGTCCAGGGTTCAATTTCCAGGGTCTCCTGGTGAAGGCAAGCTGGCTCACGTGGAGCACTGGCCTGAGTGGAGAGCTGGCTTACACGGAATGCTGGTCTGCTCAGGAATACTAGCCCATGAGGCAAGCTGGCCCAAGCAGAGAGCTGGCACAGCAAGATGACACAACAAAAAAGAGACACAGAGGAGAGACAATAAGAGACACACAAAAGATTGAGCACCTCTCTCCCACTCCAGAAAGTCCCAGGATTGCTTCCTGGTGCTGCCTAAAGAGAAGACAAGCAGACACAGAAGAATACACAATGAATGACACAGAAATCAGACAAGCAGGGGAATGGGGTAGGAGAAATAAATAAGTCTTAAAAAAAGAGAGGGAATATACATCTTTCATTCTATCTACAATGTCCATATTTCCTCCTTCCTGCTTCCCATCCCCTTCCTTTCCTTTATTGTCTGGTTTGTCTGAAGCTTAGGGCTGATCTAAGACACTCATAAAAACAACTTCCTTTTAACTGATCTGACAGGATGGCTCAGAGAGCCAGTTTGGAGAGCACAGCACACACAACATACACACACACACACACACACATACACGCAGACATGTGCATGAGAAGGTCAGCAGAACATGCAAAGGATACACAGGAACAGCTGTACCACAAAATTAAAATAGGATAATGCTGGAGAATAAGCAAAAAGCTGTATTAAGAGTTGAAAGGAAATATAAACGGATTTGGAGAGTTAATTTAATTAATTGGACCTATGGAAGATTATTTAATATCAAAAGATTGACTGAATGGAGGTAATATTCTCATTAAGACCAGTTATCTATCTTTATTCCATGACCACAGGTAGCAAACATTCAAAAAGATTGCAGGGAAGCGGACTTGGCTCAATGGATAGAGTGTCCGCCTACCAAACGGGAGGTTCCAGGGTTCAAACCCAGGGCCTCCTGACCCATGTGGTAAGCTGGCCCACCTGCAGCGCCGATGTGTGCAAGGAGTGCCCTGCCATGCAAGGGTGTCCCCCATGTAGAGGAGCCCCACAAGGAGTGCACCCCAAAAGGAGAGCCCCCCGGCACCAAAGAAAGCCCAGCCTGCCCAGCAGTGATGCCACACACATGGAGAGCTGACGCAGCAAGATGACACAACAAAAAGACACAGATTCTGAGTGCCGCTGACAAGAATACAAGTGGACACAAAAGAACACAGAGCGAATGGACATAGAGCAGACAACTGGGCGGTGGGGGGGAGGAGAGAGAAATAAATAAAAATAAATCTTTAAAAAAAAAAGATTGCAAGGCAGACTAATGAGACAAAAATACTAATTATTACCAATAGTAATATCTTAATTTGATTGTTGCTCCATGGTTTACTAAGGGTTCTCACTGATCTCTAATTAGATCCTTACCACAATCATGAAAACTTGAAACACAGACATCATCTTTGTTGTTTATATTAAATTCCTTCATTCAACAAAATATATAGAGAGTGGCCAACATGTATCAAGCTCTGCTTTGAGGTGCCAACTATTAAGGAGTGAACAAAACAAACAAAACTTCCTGCTGTCATATGGCTTACGTTCTAATAGGAGAGAGACCTCAATCTACAAAAGCATAAAAGTCAATTAAAGTTATAGAAAGAGTAATATTAGAGTAACAGTCACTTAGAACATAATACCATCAAAAACTAAATAAATAAGGGTAACAGGAGGTGCTAGGGGAAGGGTTGTGATTTTAAATAGCACTGTCAAGGCATGCCTAATTGAGAAGGTGCCATTTAAAGGAGTATATCTGAGGGAAGAGCAGTCCAGGGAGAGGGAGCAGCCTGCGCAAAAGTCTAGGAACAGGAGTTTGCCTGGATTGTTTGAGGCACATCAAGGAGACCAAGGTCATGATAAGGAGAACAGTAGGAGCTGAGGAAAGACAAGTAAGGGGGAAAGGGTGGAGTCAGATCCTTTAAGACCTTAAAGGTCTTTGTAAGCATTATAACTTTTACAATAAGCTAAAAAAGGAAGCCATTCTGTCTGTTATGAGAGAAAAAAAACTTGTAAGAAAGGGGGGAGGAGAGAGAGTAGATGCAGGAACACTAGTTAAAATGCTACTGCATGGGAAGCGGACTTGGCCCAGTGGATAGGGTGTCTGTCTACCACAGGGAGGTCTATGGTTCAAACCCCAGGCCTCCTTGACCCATGTGGAGCTGGCCCACGCACAGCACTGATGCGTACAAGGAATGCCCTGCCACGCAGGGGTGTCCCCCGTGTAGGGGAGCTCTACGCGCAAGGGGTGCGCCCAGTAAGGAGAGCCGCCCAGCACGAAAGAAAGTTCAGCCTGCCCAGGAATGGCACCGCACACACGGAGAGCTGATGCAGCAAGATAACTCAACACATCTATATCAAGAGAGGGCTTAGATTCCACATGGATGCTGGATGCAATCCTCCTGCTTTCAGTTGTAGGCACTCTTGGCTCCATGGTGTGGTGGTTGACCTTCTTCAACTCCATGTTAGCTGAGTGGGGTAAGTCCAACAAACCAGAGTGTAGGAGCTGAAGTCTGTTGAGGCTCACGGCCTGGCTATCATATGGTCAGTCCAGAGATTCAGATCCCCTGGGTATATATTAAACCCCAGCACCAACTACAGTTCTGGTAAAAGTAACAGGAGAGGCGTGTGAAAAAAGATCACATCTGAGTCCAGCTCCATCACACAGAAACACAAACTCCAAAGTAGGGTCAAATGACATGGCACTGAACTCCATCTGCCATGACCATAGAACCTGTGGGTCTCTGTAGCCCTCAGAAGAACTAAATGGAGGAATATAATATGAATGAGAGTGGACTTACTGATATTCTATTCATGAACTATTGTGATTAGTAATCGAAGAAAATGTGGCATTGGTGTGGAGAAAATGGCCATGGTAGCTGCTGGGTGTGGGGAATGGGAGGAAGAGATGAGATGTGGAGGTGTTTTCGGGACTTGGAGTTGTCCTGGGTGATGCTGTAGGGACAGTTACCGGACATTGTATGTCCTCCCATGACCCACTGGATGGAATATGGGAGAGTGTGGGCTACGATGTGGACCACTGACCATGAGGTGCAGCGGTGCTCTGAGATATATTCACCAAATCCAATGAATGTCTCATGATGATGGAGGAGATTGTTGCTATGGGGGGAGGAGTGGGGTGAAGGGGGTGGGGTGTATATGGGGACCTAATATTTTTTGAATGTAATATTTTAAAAAAATAAAGACAAAAAAAAAAGATGACTCAACAAAAGAAATACAGATTCTGGTGCCGCTGACAGCAACAGAAGCAGACAAAAAGAACATGCAGCAAATGGACACAGAGAACAGACAACTGGAGTGGGGGCGAGGGGAGAAGGGGAGAGAAATTAATAAAGTAAAATAAATCTTTAAAAAAAATGCTACTGCAATAATCCAGTCAAGGGATGATGAAAGAGAGTTCCAGGAAGATGGCATCAGTTAGCTCAGGCAGGGTACAGCTCTCTTACAAAACAAGGGAGAAAACACAGAATTCATCTGAGGTAGATGCTTTGGGGACCTGCAGACCAGGAGAGTGCTGCATGTATCGTAGAGGAGGGATTAGGGACAGAGAGACAAAGAGGTCAAAATGAAAACCATGAGTTGCTAGCACCCACAACTGGGAATGCCACCCATGACCCACTCTTGAGGTGAACAGCCTTGGTAAAACTTGTGACTGGGATAGGACAGATTCCTCCACAGAAGGAGGGAGGGTGCAGCAGAGGGCTGAATGTGGTTTCCCCTCAGCAAGTTTAAACAGCATGGCCCGGTATTGAATCACGGGCTCAGAAAAGCCAGTCAGTGGATATTGAAAGATTCATCTCCGTGGAAAGGTTTGCCAAAGAGAGCCATCTGCTGGCCAGCCAAGAAAGTGAAGAAAGACAAGATTGGACTCTCCTGCTACTTTCCCTGGCACCGTGAATCTGATATGCACCCCATTAGTGGCTCCCTGGCTCTGTTTTGATAACTTAAACAGGCCAATCTTAAAGTTTTAGAAAAAAATGAATCAAAAATCAAAGAAAAGCTGTCAAATAAAACAACTAGGCAGGAGAGAGAAATTAATCAACACAGTAAAAACAACACAATCAAATGCCTAGATATCAACAAAAAATTATAAACCATACCAAGAAAAAGGAAGATATAGCCCAGTCAAAGGAACAAACCAAGAATCCAGATAAAACACAGGATTTAGGACAACTAATCAATGATGTTTCCACAAATCTCCTAAATCAACTCAAGAAGTTGTAAGTTGAAGGAAAATATGACTAAAGAGGTAAAGGATATTAAGACACTGTATGGGCATAAAGGACAATTTGAAAACTTGCAAAGAAAAGTAACAGGGCTTATGGGAATGAAAGATACAATGGATGAGATTAAAAATACATTAGAAGCATATAATAGTAGATTTGAATTGGTAGAGGACAGAATAAGTTAATTGGAAGACAGAGCATCTGAACTTGAAAAGATGAAAAAATAGAGAAAAGAATGGGAAAAAATTGAACGGGGTCTCAAGGAAATTAGGTGATAGCATGAAACACACAAACATACCCATCATAGGTATCCCAGAAGGAGAAAAGAACAAGATAGGGGCAGAAAGAATATTTGATGAAATAATGGTCAAAAATTTCCCAACCCTTATGAAAGACATAAGTATCATATTCAAGAAAGATAATGTACCCCAAACAGATAGATCTAAAAAGACCTACTCTAAGACACCTACTATTCAGAAAGTCAAATGCCAGAAATAGAGGATTCTCAGACTATCAAGAGAAAAGCAATGTATCACTTACAAGGGAAACTCAATAAGACTAAGTGCTGATCTCTTATCAGAAACCATGGAATGAGAAGGCAATGCTATGATATATTTAAGGTACTGAAAAAGTAAAACTGCCAACTAAGAATTCTTTATCCAGCAAAACTGTTCTTCAGAAATGAAGGTGAGTTTAAATTCTTCACAGACAAACAAAAACAGAGTATGTCATGAAGAGACTGGTATTTACAAGAGATACTAAAGGGTATGCTACAGCGTGAAAGGAAACATACAAGAGTGAGAGGTTTGGAGAAGAGTGTAGGAAAGAAGATTATAAGTAAGGGTAAACTAAAAGGGTTAAAAGATGGACAATATTAAGATATGACAATGGAAAGCCAAGGGATAAAATGGATAAAGTAAATAATGCCCTTACAGTAATAACATTGAATGTTAATAGATTGAACTCCCCAATCGAAAGATACAGACTGACAAAATGGGTAAAAAAAAAAAAAGATCCATGTATTTGTTTTCTGTAATTGGCTCACCTTAGATGCAAGGACACAATCAGGCTGAAAGCAAAAGATTGGAAAATTATTCCATACAAATCATAATCAAAGAACATCCAGAGGGTGGTTCAACACAAGAAAATTAATTAGTTTAATAAACCACATTAATAAATTGAAGAAGAAAACACATGATCCTTTCAACTGTTGCAGCAGAGGCATTTGATAAAATCCAGCATCTTTTCTTGATAAAAGCACTCCAAAAAATAGGAATAGGAGGAAGCTTTCCCAATATGGTAAAGTACATATGTGAAAACCTACAGCTAGCATTGTACTCAATGAACAAAAACTGAAAGCTTTTTCACTGAGATCAGGAATAAGACAAGGATGCCCACTGTCACCACTGTTATTCAATATTGTGCTAGAAGTTCTAGCTAAAGCAATTAGGGTAGATATAGAAATAAAATGCACCCAAATAGGAAAAGAAGTAAAACTTTCACTATTCACTGTCAGTATAATCCTATATCTAGAAAATTCTCAAAAATCCACAAAACAAAACTACTAGAACCAATAGATTGGTTCAGAAAAGTGGCAGGATACAAGATTAATATGCAAAAATTAGTAGTGTTTCTGTACACTCCTGATGAGCAATCGGAGGAGGAAATCAGAAAAAAAAAATTCCATTTATAATAGTGACTAAAAGAATCAAATATTTAGATATAAACTTAACCAAGGACATAAAGAACCTGTATTCAGAAAACTAAAAAATAATGCTAAAAGAAAAGGAAGGCTTAAGTAAAGGGAAGTACATTCTGTGTTCATGGACTGGAGGACTAAATATCATTATGATGTAAATTCTACCCAAATTGATTTACAGATTCAATGCAATACCAATAAAAATCCCAATAGTCTTTTTGGCAGAAATGAAAAAGCCAATTATCAAATTTATTTGGAAGGGTAAGGGGCCCCAACACCAAAAATTTCTCAAAAAAGAACAAAGTTGGAGGACTCTCACTTTCTGACTTTAAAATGTATTACTTTTGCTACACTGGACAGAACAGCATGGTACTGGCATAAAGATAGGCAGATTGACCAATGGAATTGATTGAGAACTCAGAAATAGACGCTCACATCAATGGTCAAATGATTTTTGACAAGGTTGTCAAGCCCTCCCAGCTGGGCCAGAACAGTCTGTTCAACAAATGGTGCTAAGAGAACTGGATATCCATATCTAAAAGAAAGAAAGAGGACCCCTACTTCACACCTTATACAAAAATTAACTCAAAATGGATCAAAGATTTGAATATAAAAATCAACAAAAAAACTCCTAGAAGAAAATGCAAGAAAATGTCTTCAAGATCTTGTGGTAGGCAGTAGTTTCTTAAATCTTACATCCAAAGCATGAGCAACAAAAGAAAAAAATAGATAAATGGAACCTTCTCAAAATTAAACAATTTTGCACCTCAAAGGACCCTGTCAGAAGAATGAAAAAGCAGTCAACCCAATGGGAGAAAATATTTGGAAATTACATATCCAGCAAGGGTTTAATATCCATGGTATTACAACTCAATGAAAAAAAAATTGGAAATTAAATATCCAATATAGGTTGAATATCAATGATGTTACAATGCAACAATAAAAAGACAAATGACCCAATTAAAAAATGGACAAAAGACTTGAACAGACATTTGTCCAAAGAAGAAATACAAATGGCAAAAAAACACATGAAAAAAATGTTAAACATCACTAGTGATTAGGGAAATGCAAACCAAAATGACTGTTAGATATCATTTCACACCTATTAGAATAGCCACTATTTTAAAAAGTCAGAAAACTACAAGTGTTGGAGAAGATGTGGAGAGATAGGAATGCTTTTCATTGTTGGTGGGAATGTAGAATGGTATAGCCACAGTGGAGGACTGTTTGGCAGTTCCTAAGGAAGTGGAATATAAATTTTCCATATGACCTGGTATATACCCAGAAGAATTAAGAGAAGTGACCATAAATAGACATTTGCACACTGATGTTCACAGTGGCGTTATTCACAATACCCAAAAGATGGAAACAACCCAAGTGTCCATCAACCAATGAATGGATAAACATACTGTGGTGTTTATACACAATGGAATATTATGTAGCTGTAGGAAGAAATGAAGTCATGAGGCATATGACAACATGGATAAATGTGGAGACGTTATAAAATTGACTGAAGCAAGCCAAACATAAAAGGGAAAATATTGTATGATTGCACTATTATAGACTAAATATATTGTGTAAACTCATGAAGTTAATAACTAGAATGTGGGTTGCCAGAAAATAGAATGAGGTTAGAGAATGGAAAGCTGAAGGTCAATCTGTGCAGAATTGGTAAAAAAGATTGTTTGTTAATCTTTGGAAATGAATAGAAAAGGTGAAAGCACATCATCGTGTTTGTAACAAGCAGTGCTATTATATAGGAATGACAGTGGTGGAAAGGGAAAGTCTAAGGTCATGTATATTACTAGAAGGAAAGCCAAAAAATGCAACATGGGACAGTATAGCATAGTGAAACATGAATATGGGTAATATTACATATATAGGACTGTTTTTCTTTGAAACTGAATAAACATATGTTAATGTTACAAGATGTTACTATCAGGCAAAAATACAACCAAAGCAAACTATGGACAGTAGTATATAGTAATAAATTAATAATTTTCCAGTAAAGGGAAAAAAAAGAAAAAGAAAATACATTAAGGGAAAGAAACTAGACACAAGGTACTACATATTGCTTGACTCCATCTATACAAAATATAAATACAAATAAACTAGAGAGACAGAAACAGAATAGCAACTATGTATGGTAGGGGAAACATACAGAGATTGAGAGGTGGTTTATTTTTGTTTGTTTTTTGTATTTTATTATATTATTATTACTGGAGTAATGAAAATGCTCTAATAATGATTAAATTGATGAATGCAGGAAAAAACCCCACAAAACTACAAAACATTGCTAAAAGAAACCAAAGAAAACCTAAATAAATGGAAGGACGTTACATGTTCATGGATTGGAAGACTAAATATCATTAAGATATCAATTCCAGCAAATGCCCTGCCCTTAAGAGTGGTAAACAGAGACATCACGTAGGGGTTACTTCCTGAAAACCTTCTTACTTAAATGTGGTCTCTTTCTAAGCTTAGAGAATTTAGCAAATAAATGTACTACATTCCCCACCCCCTCATGGGATGTGACTCCCTAGTACAGAGAGATTAATATCAAGTACAAACTAGCAATGCATTTTGAAAAAGACCTTGACAAAAGAGGGAAACACTAAACACACAAAAAAAGTTTTTATGACTAAGAGATTTCAAAAAGAGTAGGGAGGTCATTTCAAAGGTTACACTTAATGCAGGCAGATCTCATTTAACTACTATAGTAAACAAAGCCTCAAACAGGGGTGATTCTCAGGGGTCTAGAGCCATCCAGATATTTATAGGCAAGGCAAACATCCCCTTGAAATCGGCACCTTTTTAGTGGGCCTTACCTTGGAATATAAGACAAGCTATTTCTCCTATGTAAAAGAGTTAGTCTCATTTATAATTTCCCTACCCATGATTCTACACCTTTTATTTGAGCCTATAATTAGCACTATACCTGTTAAATATATGACGCAGAGACTTAAATCTTCTGTCTGTTCATGTGCCGATTGAGCACTGAATCTCAGCACAGTTGCAGCCAACACCTCTTCTTCAGTTCATCACATTCACCCAGGACAACAACAAAATGATGATGAAGGACAGCCCCCATCCCGAAACAGAGCATCTACAACTGCAAGCAAAACAGTTTCATCCTTCTGTCCCATAAGATCTAAGCCCTCTGTCAATCTGAAACAGAGTGGGCATCACCACCGGAAAATCCTCAGGACTGAGGAATGAACAAACATAAGGGGGGAATACAACCTTGGACAAAGTAAAATTATTATTATTATAGTAACAGGAAGAACATGCAACATTGATACAAAAATAGTGGTTATCAAAGGTTCTGGGGGGGAGGGGATATAGGTGAAATAGGCATTTTTAGGGCATTGGAATTAAGTGTAAACCAAAATGTAAACTATGTATCTTGGTTAGTAGCAATGCTCCAATATGTATTCATCAACTGTAACAAATGTACCACACTATTGTAAGATGCTATTAATAGGGGAAAATGTGGGAGGGAGAAGTGGGGTATATGGGAATCCTTTATACTTTAGCAATAACTTTTCTGTAATATAAAACCTCTTTAAAAATAAAGTTTATTGTATTTTAAAAAATTATATCAATTCTAGCAGATGGCACCCCCGCTCACTCCCCTCCCCACCCCTTCGCGAGTGGTACAGACATCAGGTGGGGACTGCTGCTTGGAGCAAAACCAAGGGGAAACCCGGGCTTGGATGGAGGGGGTTGCTAGGGGAATTGCTGCGGTAATGAGAGGCTGGAGTCGGGCGGACCTGGACTCTATTAGGACGGGAGGACAGGGCAGAGATGCGGGGAGGGAAAACCAAGGGAGGGGCAAGTGACTCTGGAGAGCTGGGTGTGGGGAAGGGCAGCGATCAGGGTGGAAGAAATTTGGGAGCAGTGGGGGGTGCAGCAACTTCAGAGGGGAATGGAACTGCGGCTAACTAGTTGATCGGTAGTGGTGTAAGCGCAGTGGATGAGGGGAAACAGTGCCTCAGGTTCAAAAGAGCAGGAAGCTGAATGAGTGTTTGGAGAAAAAGCGTCTTCACTGGGCGAGGGGTGTGTGGGTTACAGGTGGTGCCTGGGAAAGAGCTCCGAGGCTCTAGTCAGGGAGAGGATCTGAGAACTGTGTGGAAAGGACAGCCTGGAGGCCAGCGTCCTGGGGCGAGTGGGAATTTCGCGACTTTCCAAGGACTGGCAGGAACGTGCCCCCTTAGCCCTCGATGCTTCCCCATGGGGCGGGGGAGGGGGGGGTAGAGTGCGGGGGGGGGGGGGCGTGGGAAGGGTTCGTGAGGGATGTGGCAGGCTCCAAGGAACACTGTGCCGCGGAGACCCGACTCTGCGTATGGATCCAGGGAATGAGAATTCAGCCACAGAGGCTGCCGCGATCACAGGTGTCCATCCCGACTTCGAACGCTGGAGCCGATCGCGCTTCCTCACCGGGTCCCTTTCTCCACCCGAGCTCGCTACTGAGCGGTCCGAGGCGCCCAGGTGGAGCCAGGTGTGAGAGAGACGGTACACACTGAGGGGCGCTCAGACCCAATCCTGTTGCCCTCCCGGTTCCCAGAGCCGGCAGGGGGCTCCTGCCCGCGATCCTGGGGCCTGTAACAGGTCCTCAGAAGGCAGGTTTGCGTTGGAATGTCTGGGGAAATCAGTCATATGCAGAATCCATCAGCCAGGCCATTGCAAGCACCCGGTAGAAGCCACTGATCTTGCCCAAATCTCTAAGTGATTGGTCCGCTCTGTGCCCTATTTCAAGGACAAGGGTGAAGGCAACAGCTTAGCAGGATGGAAGAACTCCATCGCCACACCCTAAACCTGCACAGCAGGTCCATCAAGGTTCCCAACTGGGCTACCTCCAAGAGCTCTTTGTGGATGCTGAACCCAGTGGAAAGCAGCAGCAAGGTCCCTAAGAAGAAACCAGATGTGCTGCAGATTTCACCTGAAGGTGCCACTCAGACCCATTGGCCACTCTGCCAAGTGATCAGGCGACCCTTGCTTTGGAAGCTGTGAGGAAGCCTCTGTGTGGTTTACCTTCCTCTAATAAGCTAGCCCCTGGAGTCTGCCTATGCCTCAAATCCCTCGAGGCCCCAGTCCCCAACAGTCTCATTCCTACCTTGTCTATATCACCATGTCCAGTCATGGCATCCAGTCAAGACCCCAGGAACTCCTGCACTCACACCCTCTGTTGAAGCTGCAAGTCAAGACAGATTGCCTCAGGATCTAGATCTTGATATGTACCTGAAGAACCTTGGCTGTGACATGAATTACATCATCAATGACATCATGGGTGGGGGTGAGGGAGGGACTGGATTTCAACTTTCAGCCAGATCCCACCATTGCTGGCAGCACCCCACTTCAAAGGTGAGCCAGGCTTGTGCGTATACACTCTTTGCCTTTGTCTCCTCCCTAGGAATTTGTCTCCTGCTTTAGAGCTAGGGTGGGGTCTGATCATTTACAGGTGATGAGGAAATGATCAAAATAAAGCTGTTCCATATGGGGAATATGGGGGGGGGGCGGGCTGGGGAGGAATAGGAGGCCGAAAGGGAGAGGGATTATTCTCACTGTGCCAATTAGGGGGTAAGACCCCCTCCCTGAGCCATCCTTGGCTTCCCTCATTTCTTCCCCCTAGGTTTTGTGGCAGGGGCAGGCAATGCTGTTGGAAATGTGGACTCACCAGTGGCCTTACCTCTCCCTTTTGGAGCAGGGCTTTTTGTAGATTCTTACCTGAGCTAGGCTGGGCTAGGTTGAGCCTGGGACTCTTATGCAGTGGCTCCTTGGGCCAGTGGTGTAGGGTGGGGAGAAAGGGGAATGGGCGAGATTTGGAAGGGCCAAGGTCTGAGAACTGGAATGGTTAGTCAGGTCAAATCAGCCATTGGAAGTCTGCAGATAAGAGAAAGGCTTTTTATAAACCTTTAAAGAAACATAAACACAGATACAGAGATTTTTAACAGTGGCAAGGTGCTAGCAATGGGGAGAAAGCATTTCTTTCTGAAGGCTTTGCCATAGTGGCATGATGCAAAACATGCAAAAAATTTTATGTAGTAAAATACTAGGGAGGATGCAGGGGAACATGGAGAGAGAACTTAAGACCAAAAGAGAGAAGGAAAGCCAGAAGGAGACCCAGTGGGGAAAGAGTGAATAAGGGGAAGAACTCCCATCTGGAGAATAGCTAGAAAAAGGTCTGTGAAAAGTGGTTGGTGTTTCCCTAAGGAAAAAATAAGCTAGGTCCCCTCATTCTCTCATGCTGTGCCTGGGCGTATCTTGTATGACTCAGTGTGGGTTAGTGCTACATGGGGAGAGTGCATTGAAGGCTTGGAATTAGTTTGGGGTCTGGCAAGGGGCTGCGGATAGTGAAGAGAAAGGGGGAAGGATTTAGGGTAGTAAAGTTAATTACTGAGACCTCCCTGCTTAAGGCCTCTAACAGCTGTCCCTGCTCTTCTTCCTCTTCCCTGACTACAGGGGTTACATGGAAACATGTGTGGTGGCAAGTGGGGAGATGGGGAGGTGGGGGGTGGGAAGGGGAGAAACAGGGAAGGAGGAACCAGAGAGCTTGGTTGAGGGTCTGGGAAATGAGCAGGGATTTGGGGGGGGGTCGTGGATATGGGAATAAGGTTTACTAGTGCCATCTGGGGCTCCTTCTCCACTACAGCCCCTAAAGTAGCTCCTCTCCCCTTCCCCTTCCTGATCCCCTCTGCATTGTCCCCCACCCCATCCCATCTGCATTGCTCCCATCCCCACCCCACTGTGGGTTCCCATCATTTCCTGTGTCAGTGCCTGGCCTACCCAGATTACATCATGTGCTAGATTGTATTGGTGAAGTATGTCAAATCAATAGATGAATAAATTCAATAAATACCTGTAACTAGCAAAAACAGAAAGGAAAAAAGAAGATAAAGATGTCAATTCTATCCAAACTGATAAAAATTCCAAAAGCTTTCTCTACAGAATGGGAAAAGTCAATTATCCAATTTATCTGGAAGGGTAAGGGCCCCTGAAGAGCCAAAAATATCTTTAAAAAGAAAAACAAAGTTGGAGGATTTGTGCTTTCAGACTTGAAAGCATATTACTTAGCTACAGTGGTGAAACGAACAAACAAACAAACAAAAAACCACAGCATGGTACTGACATAAAGATACAGATTGACCAATGGAATAGATTTGAGAGTTTGGAAATAAACCCTCTCATCTATGGTCAAATGATTTTTTACAGGCTACCCACCCAGCTGGGTCAGAACAGTCTACTCAACAAATGGTGCTAGGAGAACTGGATATCCATATTTACAAGAAAGAAATATGACCCCTATCTCACACCTTACACAAAAATTACCTCAAAACAGATCAAGGGTTTAAATATAAAATCAACAACCATAAAACTCATAGAAGAAAATATAGGGAAACATCTTCAAGATATTGTGGTAGGTGGTGGTTTCTTGGACTTTACACCCAAAGCACAAGCAATGAAAGAAAAAACATAATTGGGACCTCCTCAAAATTAAACACTTTCAGCTTTAAATGACTTTGTTAAGAATATGAAAAAGGAGCCTAATGAATGGGAGAAAATTTTCAGAAACCACATATCTGACAAGGGTTTGATTTCCATTTTATATAAAGAGATCACACAACTCAGCAACAAAAAGACAACCCAATCAAAAAATGGGTCAAAGACTTGAAAAAACATTTCTCAAAAGAGGCATACAAATGGCCAAAAAGCACATGAAAAGATGCTCAACATCACATCTTACAGAGTGCCCGTTATTTAAAAAAACAAAACTAAAAGTACTGGAGATGATATACAGAAATAGGAACACTCCACTGCTGGTGGGGATGTAAAATGGTGCAGCCTCTGTGGAAGACAGTTTGGTGGTCTTCAGAAAGCTAAATATGGAACTTTCATATGATCTGGCAATCCTGCTACTAGGAATATATTCAGAAGAACTGAAAGCAAGGACACAAATACTTGCACAGCGATATTCATAGCAGCATTATTCATAATTGCTAAAAGATGGAAACAGTGCCCATCAACCCATGAATGGATAAACAAAATGTGACATGTACATATGGAATACTATTCAGCTGTAAAAAGAAATGAAGGTGGGAAGCACATGACAACATGCATGAACCTTGAGAATATTATGTTGAGTGAAATAAGCCAGACACAAAAGAACAAATATTGTATGGTCTCACTGATATGAATTAAATACAATGAGTAAACTTATGGAGTTAAACTATAGAATACAGGTTAGTAAGAGACAGAATGTGGGTTGAGAAGGGGGGGGGCTGATACTGAATGTATGTAGAATGTTTAAATATGATTGATTGTAGATATTTGGAAATGGACAGAATTGATGGTAGATTATAAATGAATATAACACTGCTGATTTATAAATATGATTGTCACTGTAGTCAAGGGAGGTTAATATTAATTGAAAGATAGCTAGTAATCCAGGGACTGTATAACATAGTGATTTTTGTGGTAAATCAGGATTGTGGTCAATAACATAAATACAGGAATATTCCTCTATTACAAGGTGTTAAGAATATGGTGATGGTATGGGATACGTGGGAAAAATACAATTAATGTAACTTATAGACTATAGTTAACAATAATATTGTAATATTTTTATAGCAAAGGCAAAAAAGTACAATATAAATACTAAAGGTTAAAAAATAAATTAAAAAAGAGAATATGGGACCTTTAGGCCATGTGTGTCTGAGGATCCACCAAAGGAGCCATGGACAGCTTACTGAGCTGGCCCATTCTGTCCTGCTCTCTGCACTGCCCCCAACATGTCTCTGTTCATGAGGAACATGGCCAACAACACCAGGTCTGAAGATTTACATTGTGAATTTCGTCATTATGGTCCTATAGTTGATGTGTCTGTTCTACTTGATTTCTACACCGCCGTCCAAGAGGATTTGCTTATGTTTGATTTGAAAATATTCGTGATACTTAAGATGCATTACATAATTTGGACAGAAAATGAATCTGTGGATGTCAAATTGAAATATAGTTTGCACAAGGGGATTGGAAGACACCAAATCATATGAAAGCCAAGGAAGGGAGGAATGTATACAGTTCTTCAGGCTATGATTATATGACAGATATAGACATTCTAGAAGCTGGAGTTACCAAAGGAGGAGATCAAGAAGTCAGTCTTTTGATTACAACTACAGAAGTTCTTATAGTCCTAGAAACAGTAGACTGACTGGAAGACTGTGACATAGCAGAAGACATTCCTACAATGATAGATTCAAACACTGAAATAGATTTATTTCAAAATTTAAATCCAACTCAAGATCATGGTTCAAGTCCCAGGCCAAGAAGGAAATGAAGGCTAAATCCCATTCTAGGTCTCACACCAAAACTAGAGGCACCTCTAAAACAGATTCTGAAACACACTGTAAGCCTGGCTCAAGATGTGAAAACAAATCAAGGAAAAAAGAACCACCTAGATCCAAATGTTAGTCAAGATCACAGTCTAGGTCTAGGTCAAAATCTAGATCAAGGTCTTGGACTAGTTCTAAATCCATGGCCACTAATAGCTTAAACCATGATTTTTTAGGCATGTACCATTCATTTACTCATAGTTTGGTTTACTTAAATTATCAGGAATACAACATTGCAATGATGCTTAAAACAAAAACAAACAAAAAACACTTGTTAGTTTTCCCTGTACCAGGCAATGGTTATAATTAAAATGATATGCTGTTGAGAAGCTACTCTTAAGAGTCCAGTTAATTTTAAAGGGTAACTACCAATTTTGGGTGTGTCTGTATATTTTTGTAAAGATTCTCTTTTTTTTTTAAAGATTTATTTTTATTTATTTAATTCCCCTCCCCTCCCCCGGTTGTCTGTTCTGTGTCTTGTTTCTTTGTCCGCTTCTGTTGTCGTCAGCAGCACGGGAAGTGTGGGTGGCGCCATTCCTCGGCAGGCTGCTCCCTCCTTCGCGCTGGGCGGCTCTCCTTACGGGTGCACTCCTTGCGCCTGGGGCTCACCTACGCGGGGGACACCCCTGTGGGGCACAGCACTCCTTGCGCGCATCAGCACTGCACATGGGCCAGCTCCACACAGGTCAGGGAGGCCCGGGGTTTGAACCACGGACCTCCCATGTGGTAGACGGACGCCCTAACCACTGGGCCAAAGTCTGTTTCCCAAGATTCTCATTTTTTATGCTTGAAGTATTGGTGAAAAGATGTTAGTAGATGATAATTTACAACATTATTTTATTCAAGATAAACTTTCATATCCTTATTTGATATGAAAATATCTGTTAACCTACAAATGTAGCTTATTAATAAGATAGAATGATACAGAAGTAAAGTTGTAGCTACAGTACGACACTGAATGCTCAGACACATTTAGGTTCAGGGTGGACCTGTAATGTCTTGTCAAAATGTCTAGGCCCATTAGAATAGTTTACTTATGAAGCAGTGTGGAATAGTTCCTTTGTTAACCCCCACTTCCTTGGGGAATGATGCCAAGAGGGTTAAGTAGCATTTTCGTGGAAATTGAGTTTTTGAGTGAAACATAGAGCCTTCACTACCTTTTTTCTGATTTCTCTGAAGATCTGAAATATAAAAACATCAGGAGAACTCACCTTGTATTTGAGCAGGTCTTTGATGACAAAAGTTATTTTAGGGGGGAAAGAATGCTGTTTTCTGGTTATTCTAAATTTTAAGGAGCATTGTTGACCATCAAAGTAGGTTTTGTTTGTGTGTGTGCATAGGGTAAAATAACTTAATTTTGATGCTTATAGCATTTAGTTGGAGTGTGCATATGTATCAAAATCTGCCTACCTCTTTATGAGGGAGGGCTTGTTCTTCACACCTCAGTTTATGTGAGGCAAGTCGAAAGACAACACTCCCATTACTTGGTGATTCTGTGGTGCCATGACATTTTAAATAATTTGAGGGAAAGGATTAGTCAATTTTAAGCAATTTTAAGCAAGAATCACATCTTTTGAGTTTTTGGTTGATTATCAGTGTAAATTGATATTACTGTATTTGGCAGTACCTGGCTAAAAATGAGAAAAATGATACCTTTAACCATTTATTTCTCTGAAAGATCATTTTGGGGACAAAAAAAAAGGTAACTTGACATTTCCAATTTCATTTCATTATAAAAGCTAGCATCTTTAAAAATTTGAGATTGCTCACTTGCAGATATAAGTAAGAAATACTATTATATATATACATTGCTGTGGTCTAGGACTCCTGTGAAGAAAAGCTGAATAATTAGGGGGGGGGGAAAAAAAAAAAAAAAGAAAAAAATAGGATGTGGAATTTTTTCAAGTCAACATTCTTTATCTAAGTTCTTTATCTAACTTTATCCAAGTTCTTTATCTATCCTTTAAACTCATCGCTATATGCCATTCCCTAGTAAGGGACCATGACATTATATTGGGCTTCAAATTTCGGGGAGTTCTGGATCACAGAGTGTTTCAACAATGGCAATGGAGGGATACTGGTATGGGATACCAATGACAGGTGATATATGACTGACAGGGAGCTGTACAGAACATATGTCCAGGGTGCATGGTAATGTTTGGATATACTCATAGTGGCAACAATTAAAAACCACAGTAGGGGGGGTACTGGGTTCCTGGCCAGTGGTGCTCTGTCGTGGTCCCTAGGGGAGCAGCGACAGTCTCCCAGGTACAGTGGTGGGGACCGGGAGGGAGTGAGGGTTCAACAGTGAGCCCCAGATGCTAATGACTATGCTTGTGAGCTGATAAACCCAAAATAAGAACAAGGCCTAGAGCAACTTTGTGCCTGGGAATTTCCTTCTGTCAGCCTTCATGTTACTCAAATGTGGCCAGTCTCGAAGCCAAACTCAGCATGTAAATGCAATGCCTTCCCCCCAGCGCGGGACATGACACCCAGGGATGAGCCTCCCTGGCAACGAGGGACCACTATCAACTACCAACTGATGATGCAACTGGAAAATGACCTTATACGGAAGGTTCAATGCGGATCAGCAGAATATCCATGTCTACATAAAATACCATGACTTTAAAATGCTGTTTGACCTAAAGTAAGGGGGAAATGGAAAGGAGAAATGAGTTTATATGGCTACGAGTTTCTAAAAAAGAGTCTGGAGGCTGGCAGAAGGTTTGCCCTCATGCACAACTGAGCAGAGTCAGAGAGACAGATAAAGCAGATACAACCCCCAGATATTGGTTCCTTTGAGGGCTAAAGAGACCCATGGGAGTTATGGTCATGGCCGATGGGATTAACTACCAGGGCAGATGGCCCCTCTTTGGAAATGGTGTTTATGTGTGATGAATCTGGACTCAGATGGGATCTCCCTTCATAAGACTTTCATGCTAATGTGCTGGAGGTGCAGTTAATGTTGGGGTTTAAGATATATTTAGGGGATTTGAATCTCTGGACTGACAATGTGATAGCCAGATCCTGAGCCTCAACAGACTCCAGCACCTACAATCTGATTTATTGGACTTACCACACTCAGCTAAGATGGAGTTGAAGAAGGACAACCACCACACCATGGAGCCTAGAGTGATTACAACTGAAAATGGGAGGATTGCATCCAGCATCCAGGTGGAATCTGACCCTCCTCTTGACATAGAGGTGCAATGGACACAACCAATCCAATGTCCACATAGAAGAGGTGGCATTGGATTGGGAAAAGTGGACATAATGGACAAAGGGTATGGGGAAAGGCAGGAAGAGATGAGAGGTGGAGGCGTCTTCGGGACATGGAGCTGCCCTGGATGGTGCTTCAGAGGTAATCACCGGACATTGTAAATCCTCACAGGGCCCACTTGATGGAATAGAGGAGAGTATGGGCCATGATGTGAACCAATGTATATGAGGTGCAGAGGTGCCCAAAGATGTACTTACCAAATCCAATGGATGTGTCATGATGATGGGAACGAGTGTTGTTGGGGGGGGGGGGGGAGAGGGGGGGTGAGGGGGTGGGGTTGAATGGGACCTCACATATATATTTTTAATGTAATATTATTACAAAGTCAATAAAAAATAAAAAAATTAAAAAAAAAAATAAGTAAGAAATACTGTGGGAAAACAATTCCTTTTAGAGGATTACTTTTTTTATTTTTGGTTTTAGTATTCTAGGCCTGCCTGTAAAGAACAAAAGATGGTTTTAAAATACTGTTTGTGGAATGTGTTTAAAGGATTGATTCTAGAACCTTTGTATATTTGATAGTATTTTTAAATTTCTTTACTGTTTGCAGTTAATGTTCATGTTTTGTTATACAATCATTTATATGCATATTACTTTAATTTTTTTAGATTATCCTGCATGTATAGTTTAAACAACAATAAGTATTTAAAACTGTAGCAGTAGTTTACAATTCTAGCAAAGAGGAAAGTTGTGGAGTTAAAATTCATATTTTCTCTCTTATAGAAACTTGTAAAAAGGTAGTTTTATATGTTCTTTTTAACAAATACTATGTAACCTTTAAGACATCGATGTTTGGATCAAAACAAGACCCAACTTATTTTCTTCTTGCTGTAAATTAAACAAACATGCTATAATAAAAGCAAAATGAAGGAAAAAAAGAATATGAGAACATGGAATTTAGTATTATGAGATAAAATGATCAAGCATTTTTTTCCTTCATTTTCTTCATTAATAAGGAGACCTTGGTCATGTCATTTAACCAATCTGTGTTCATTTACTTATCTTTCTGAACGCTGGATAAACAATTGAGTTTGCTTTTAGGATTAAATAAGATAAATGTGCCTGGACAGAATTTTTTTTTTTTTTTGAGGTACTAGGCCAGGGATTACATCGGGACCTTGCAAGATCAACCCCTGAGCCACATCAGCAACCCTGAGTTGATTTATTCTTCTGTTTGCTTGTTGTTGGTTTTTTGTTTGTTTTTAGGAGACACTGGGAACCAAACCCAGGACCTCTCATGTGGGAAGAAGGTGCTAACCATTTGAGCCAAATCCACTCCCAGAATTTTCTTAAAGTAATGCTTCCATAATTAAACTGCCTTTTGTCTATTTTATTTTTTGATGTTGAAATAAATTTTATTTAAAAAAATTAATTTATTAAAAAAAAAGAGAGGTGATAACAGATTGGTCCAGGGTTACAAAAGTGGAGGTAGTAAGATATAGTTGGATTCTGGTATATTTTGAAAGCAGAGCCAAAGAGATTTCCTGACATGGAATGCAGGGAAGATACAGGTGTCAGGGAAGAGTCCAAACTCTTTGGCCTGAACAAATGAAAGGATAGAAATGCTATTTACTGAAATGAGAAAAACTAGAGAGAATAAATTTGAAAACATTTGAGTTCAATTTTGCATGTATTAAGTTTAGAAGTCTTCAATATCCAAGTGTTGTTGAATCAGCAATTGGATATATGCATCTAGAATTAAGACATACGTGTTGGAGATAAAATTTGGGAATTGTCATCATTTAAATGGTATTTAAAACCATGAGCCTAGATGAAATCACTAAGAAGTAGAGAGAAGAGAACTCAGTAAAGGTAATTGAGAAATAACAAACAATGAGGGAAGAGGAAAACCAGGAGCTTGTGGTAGTCCTGCAAGGCAAGGGAAGAAAGTATTTCTAGTAGGAGGATTGATCAATTGTGTCAGTGCCCCTATGAAAACTGATAACTGACCATTGTACTCAACAATGTAAAAGATGCCTTCAACCTTGACAAGAGCAGCTTCTGTGAAATGCTAGAAATGAAAGCCTGACTAGAGTAAGTTTAAGAGAGAATGGGAAGAAAAGAATTGGAGAGAGCAAGTATAAAACATTTTCATGGACTTTTGCTATTAAGGGGAACCAAGAAAAGAAACAGTGGTTGGAGGAGTAGTTAAGGTATTTTTAAGAGGAAAAACTCTGGGAAAGCAGATGTGGCTCAGGCAACTGGGCTCCCACCTACCACATTGAAAGTTGTGGTTTGGATCTGTGTGCCTCCTGGAGAAAACAGTGAGCTGACATGAAGGACAGATGCCATGAGATGATGCAACAAGACATGTAGAGAGGAAAAACATGAGAGATAACAACAAAGCAGGGAGCAGAGGTGACTCATGTGATTAGACACCTCCCTCCCACAACAGGTGTCTATCACTGAGTTTAATACCAGAAATGAGATATTTAACACATATATCAAGAGAATCAAAGTTAGAGTATTTTCCAGAATGTAAACCATCTTGATATATGTGTTAAATATCTCAGAATAATGCTTTTGAGAAAAAAACATGAGTTCTATCCCATAACAAAGCATGAATCAAGAGAGTCAAGGTTATTTTCCATACAACTAACAAGTGGCAGAGGTTTGAACCCAAATCTCCAGCCCCATATTCAGAATTCTTTCCACTACACCACAATAGAGAAGGCCTTTGTGTCATTCACTATCATGTACTTGGCAAATAGTCATCAAGTTCTGTCTAGGTCACATTGTTTCAGAGCACACCTGACTTCGTAGGAAATTTATTTCAACATACTGAGTGTCTTTCTAATGTGTGTCAGGTACAAAGCTGATGGGGATAGCGGAAGGAGGAATATAAAAGTGATAGAAGAAATTATAACATTGAGGTGGAGAAAGTGGCCACAGTAGTTGCTGAGGGTAGGGAGAGGGAAGAAAAGATGTGATGTGGGGGCATTCTGGGGACTTTGAGTTGTCCTAAATGATATTGCAGGGTCAGATGCTGGACTTTATACATCCTGCCACAACCCACTGAATGTACTGGGGAAGAGTATGAACTACAGGGTAAACTATTATCCATGTGGTGCAGCAATGCTCCCGAATGTGTTCACCGAGTGCGATGAGTGTGCCACAATGATGGGGGAGGTTGTTGGTGTTGGAGGAGTAGGGTGGGAGGTATACAGGAACCTTTTTTTTTTTTTTTTTTTTAAGATTTATTTATTTAATTCCCCCCCATCCCCTGGTTGTCTGTTCTCTGTGTCTCTTTGCTGCGTCTTGTTTCTTTGTCCACTTCTGTTGTTGTCAGCGGCACGGGAAGTGTGGGCGGCTCCATTCCTGGGCAGGCTGCACTTTCTTTCGCGCTGGGCGGCTCTCCTTACGGGTGCACTCCTTGTGCGTGGGGCTCCCCTGCGCGGGGGACACCCCTGCGTGGCAGGGCACTCCTTGCGCGCATCAGCACTGCGCATGGGCCAGCTCCACACCCATCAAGGAGGCCCCGGGTTTGAACCGTGGACCTCCCATGTGGTAGACGGATGCCCTAACCACTGGGCCAAGTCCGTTTCCCTCTTATGTTTTTTAATGTAATATTTTTTGAGATGTATATATCTTCCAAAAAATACAATTTACAAAAATGATGGAGGTGGGGGATGGGAGTGGGTTATATGGGAACCTCTTACGTTTTAATGTAATGTTCTTTGTGATCTATTAACTTTAATAAAAATAAATTTTTTTTGAAAACAAAAAAACATATTACTTTCTCTACAGAAGCTTACAATTTGGTGAAACATACACAAATAACAGAATAAATAAAATAAGTATCCTACTGGACAGCTCTAATGATGAAAGTATTTCCTTAAATTGAGGCACACACTCTTTTTTTAGGCAAACTCCACCAATTGCTTCTACCCTTTCCGAAGTGATTTAAATTTACTCTTTAGGGAATATGGATGAATCATATCCTTTCCCACTGATATAAAGCTATTCTAACTACAGTCCTGGAATAAATAATACCTACCCTGTAAACTAATATATTGCAGATGTTTACTAAATGGTATTTTATTGCTGTTCCTGTTAATTAATCAATTAATGCTATAAAGTAGAAGTGGAGTGCTTTCCCAACTCTTCTCCACATATCCAAATCTTATCTTACCTTTAAGACCACAGTTCCAGGCAGACTTCCTCATAGATTCCCAGTGTGACGATTGCCTATTCCTGACTTAATATACAAACTTTAGCATTGCCTTACAAATTCTACCTTGCTCTGTTCTCTGATTATTATATATATGTCTCATTTTTCTCATCAAATTGTAAGCTTTCTGATCATGTAATATGGTAGAAGAAAAATGAATTGGTATAAAGAGACTAGAGGAAGGGAAACCAGCACAGAGACAAATTAAAATAGCTCTGATAGGAGAAGATTAGAATGAAGACTGGGGCAATGGCATTGCAAAGAGAAGAGATGGATTTGAGAAACACTTTAGGAGTAGAATTGACAAGGTTGGGCCACAGATTAAATGTGATACAGAGTAGGGATAGTCAAAGAGGATTCTAAGGTATCTAAAAAAAAAAAAAAGGTGGGAAGTGGATTTGGCTCAACTGATAAGAGTGTCTGTCCGCCTATCACATGGGAGGTCCAGGGTTCAAACCCAGGGCCTCCTGACCCAAGTGGTAAGCTGGCGTACACGCAGTGCTGATGTGTGCAAGGAGTGCCATGCCATGCAGGGATGTGCCCCATGTAGGGGAGCCCATGCACAAGGAGTGCACCCCATAAGGAGAGCTGCCCTGCGCAAAAAAAGTGCAGCCTGCCCAGGAGTGGTGCTGCATGCACAGAGAGCTGATGCAGCAAGATGATGCAACAAAAAAGAGATGCAGTTTTCCAGTGCCACTGACAAGAATACAAGTGGACACAGAAGAACACACAGTGAATGGACACAGAGAGCAGACAACTGGGGGGGGGGGGGGAAGGGGAGAGAAATTAAAAAATAATAATATTAAAAAAGAAGAGACCTTAGATTAAAAAAAAAAAGAGAGAGATGACTAGGTAATGCTTCTATTACCCAAAAGAGGGAGTAAAAGAAAAGGAGGAGATTAGGAACTGCGGATGAGTAGAGGGTGTGGACAAAAAGTATTTTAGAAATGTTAAATCTTTCACAGGTAGGCACAAATACGCATTAAAAATAGAAAAAAAAGATCTAGGATATTGAATTTTCTTAGTTAGAGGTATTTCCTCAGGAAACAAAGCTATTTATGGCCTTCAAGCTTCATCAAGATATAAAAAAGATTGAGGGCATCATGGAGAAAACAGTTTGTTCAGTGTGGCAAATTAACGATGAAGCAAATTTTCATTATTCAAAGGAAGAACTGTTTAAAGACACCTCTTTTTCCCCTTCCATCCTTTCAGTCACCAAGTCCTGGTAGAAAAAGCCCTGCTTTCAAATCCAGGAAGCTAAGTATCCCACTGTTTCACCTTGAATCAGTCATTTCACCCCCAAATTCAGCAAACTCACCTGCAAAATTCAGAACAAATATTTTATCTTTATTGGTTGGAATGTTGGTGCTTATTAGAACACATCTATATCCCAGAGTGTAATAGAGAAATTGACTTGTGATCATCAATACATTTCACATCAAACACAGATGGAGTAAATGATACAGCTCAGATGAGCAACAAAAGAAAAATCTTGTTATAAACCAGTTGATCCCTACCTCACCTACATTTCTATTTCTTCCTTGAGCCCATGGCTTCAGACAAGTCACTTAATACCTTAATTTCCTCAGTGATAGATTGCTAAGTAAGAAGAAAGAGAATGTATATAAAAATCATTTTGGAGTGGTGTATATTGTTCTGCAATGAAAGGCATTATTAAAGATGCATAATTCCTCTTTTCCTCATTCTATTTCTATTGAAACGATAACATTAATATATCTTTGGGATAACTCATAATTGCCCTTCCAGCCATGAGTTTTGTTAGTCAAATGATGGAAGGCATTTTGGCAGATAGGTAAAAGATTTAGATACTAAAACATCCTAAAGGACTAAACCAAATGTCTCTGAAAAAAAAGAGTACATTGAATGATAAAATCAAAGATAACATATTTAATGTGTTTGTAAGACAAATGCCATGTCTTTATTATATTTCAGATCTGTCAGTTAAAAACAAAGTAGGGAAGCAGACATGGCTCAACTGATAGAGCATCTGCCTACCATATAGGAGGTATCCAGGACCTCCTGGCCCGTGTGGTGAGCTGGCCCATGCACAGTGCTGCCACGCATGTAGGGGTGCCCCCTGAGCAAGTAGTGCACCCTGCAGGAGAGCCGCCCACACAAAAAACACAGCCCACCCAGGAGTGGCGCTGCACACACAGAGAGCTGACGCAGCAAGGTGATAAACAAAAAGAGACACAGATTCCCAGTGCCACTGACAAGAATGTAAGCAGACACAGAAGAACACACAGTGAATGGACACAGAGAACAGACAATTGGGGGCAAGGGAAGGGGAGAGAAATAAATAAAAAATACATCTTAAAAAAACAAACAAAAGTAGTGGTAAAATATCCTCAGGAGTTTTATTATTAGATTAATTAAAGCTGACAACCATGAAAAACATTTATTGTTGTATTTGAACTGCTAATTCAGATTGAAATAAAAAATGCTTAAGTCACAATTGTTAACACTGGCATGCCAATCAAAACCTTAAGAAAATCTCTGGTGGCTGAATCACACTGTTGTTATGCATTTACTTGAGAAAAAACAAAATATATGTAACTAAAGTATGTAAATCCTACTGTAACACTACAATGGTGTCAATCAAATCCACTCAGCTTAATTTAAAATTGATGTTGTCATCAATTGAATCCAGATTTGAACTATACTTTTCAAATCAGTGCAAATGGTTGGATCCTAGTTTGAATGAATTCAAGGCTGAATTTCCATTCCTACAAAAGTCAGTTACCTTGAAAAGGAAAAAAAAGTCAGTGACATATCACAATTGGCTCTTTAAGCCACCTTCTCTTATCCTTGGTGAAAGTGATTACAAAGGGTATCAGATAAAACTGTAAATGGACAACCTAGGTAAAAAACTACATGAAAGTCTTCTTCAGAAATGAAGTACAGTACTCTGTCAAACTACAGATAAATGGAATAAAACAAATACACTTTATTTAACCTAAGTAGAGAAAACAGAGCATGCTATTATATGATCAAGTTAAGAAAAGATTTTGTGCTCCATTGCTAAATCTAACACTTCCCGGAGCAGATCCTGCTGTGATCTATGACTTTAAGCTAGTTTATTAAATCCTGAGCATGTTTCCTCAATAGTAAACCTCAATAGGGTTAAAATAATACTGATCTCCTAGGATTGTTGTGAGAATAGCAAGCAGTAAATAAGTATAACTACTAGCAAAAGATGTTTTAAAAAGCTGACTTCTGGGAAGCGGATGTGGCTCAAACGATTGAGCTCCCACTTACCACATGGGGGGTCCTGGGTTCGGTTCCCAGTGCCTCCTAAAGAAGACCAGCAAGACAGCAAGATGACACAATGTGCTAGCCCAGAAAGCTGATGCAACAAGATGATGCAACAAGAGACACAAGGACAAAAACATAATGAAAGACACAACAAAGCAGGGAGCAAAGGTGGCTCAAGTGATTAGGCTCCTCCCTCCCACATGTGAGGTCCCTGGTTTGTTCCTAGTGCCTCCTAAAAAAAAAAAAAAGACCAGCACACATCAAGCAGACACAGCAAATGCAAATAACGATGGGGTGGGGAGAAATAAATAAAACAAATCTCAAAAAAAAAAACTACTAAGTAAAACAGTAATAGTAGCAGCAGGAGCAATAGCAGGTACAGTTCTTCTGTCCTGATGCACAAAGGATCATGGTTAGGTCTTAGTATAAAAATTTAGTGTTTCAAGAATGAAAGGGGGAGTGGATGTAGATCAAGTGGTTGAACAGATGCTTCCCATGTACAAGGTCCCAGGTTAGGTCCCCAGTACTTCTCAAAAACTAAACAAACAAACAAACACCCAACTCTCATTGGGGGCAGATGTAACTCAGTGATTGAGCACCTGCTTCCCATGTACAAGATTCTGGATTCAGTCCCCGGTACCTCCTTAAAAAGAAAAATAGTAGGGTGCGGACATACAGTGATTGTGGTAAAATATGGCATGCCAACTAGATATTTCTATGTCACTGAAATCTCCTAAGACAGATTTCTCTTTGATGATATAAGGGAGAAGAGAAATAAGGTGGTTGAAACAGCAATTTCTTTCAAGATGTGGCCATCTGTGCATGTTTGAAAGAGTGTTAAGAGGCCAGTGAAAAAGAAGAGCACAAAGATATGAAAGAGAAAGGAAAAGCTTAGCAAAAAAGTACTTCATGTCTTAGAATATAATAATATTAAATAATAATAGCATTTAACATTTACTGGGTCCTTTTATCATACTAAAATTTTGTTAAATGTCTGTCTTATACATAGTAGCAGATAGTTCTAAAAATACAAATCACATCTGATTTTTACTATGTCAATATAAATTGTAAATTAACTAGTAACATGATTTGTCCACCTTTTGAACTTAAAATTTACCTTGAAATTCATGTAGCAGCTCATAACTTACAAAGTTTTCACATAATCAGTTTCACATAATCACATAATCAGATATTGAAAATAAGAAGCATGAAGGTTAAAATGACATTTTTGAGGTTGCACAGCTAGTAAATAGCTGAGTCAGCATACAAATCCAATCTTCTGAAATATCTTCATTTGCTTTTCTTTCCATCCTCTCTGATATTCCTAATTCAGTTAGCACTTCCTAGTAGAGAAGACATAAATAGTGAGTGTGATGGTTAATTTCATGTGTCAACTTGGCTAGGTTATAGTCCAGTTGTTTGATCAGGCAAGCACTGGCCTGATTGCTCTTGTGAGGGTATTTCTTGGATTTAAAACATTAGTTGGTTGATTGCACCTGTGGTGATTATATCTAAAATCAACAAGGAGATTGCCTTCAGCAATGAAGGGAGACTCCCCATCCAATCAGGAAAACTGAGGATTTCAGGAGTCAGAAAGAATCTTTATGTCTACTCCAGTCAATTAGTTTCTCCTGAGGAATTCAAGGTCACTTCACAGAGTTTCCAATGTGAGGCCTACCCTATGGAATTCAGACTTGCATGGTCATGTGAGCCAATTCCTATAATAAATCTCTTAATATTTACATGTATCTATGATGTGTATATATGAGTAAACTGTCGGTTCTATTTCTTTAGAACCCTATTTTAGTAAGATATCAGTAACACACAGTATTCCCAACAGTCAGAAAAAGTAGACTGAAATTCTAGTCTGTAAAAAGAACCATTGATTCAAGATCTAAATCACCTCTGATTGCATTTTACGAATATATTTAGGAACATGGCCACCAGAATCAACTATAGTGAATCTGACCATGAATTAAATCTTTACTCTGTGTATACATACCAACATGACCAATTATCCTTGAAATATTTAAAAATAATTTTTAAAAGGTAAAAATGCCATAATCTAATTGAACTATAGGTTCCATGAAGTTTTTAATAAGTTAATTTTCACATTAATGATCATTTGCTGAGGACTGTAGTCCTAAATGCAGCTGTTTAACCTTGAAAAGCAGTTAGAGTAAAATAATTGAATAAAATACTGGGGTAGTTCCACCCATAAAACAGTTTGTCTATAAATTTTCATGAATATATCTTTGAAGTAAGTAGGAAATCTGACCCTGTCTGATCAGCTGCTTGCTCTTGAGAGCAAGCTACAGAGAAGGGTAAAGGCATTCTAGGATATAAAAATTAAAGTTAGGACTTGAGCACCAAAGTTCTTCAAAGAGATTGTAGACAAATTGTTTCTCTTTTAACAATAGTTAACATTTATATTGCTTTATATCACCATGTGCTAGGTATCTTAAATATACTGATACACTGTCATTTAATTCTCACTGTTGGGGCAGGTTAGTTTAGGGAGAGAGAAAATGAGTCACAGCTGAGACCAGGCAGAAAACAGGGCTGCGCGACATGTGGCCACAAAAGTCTGCCTGGAACTCCCCTGAGGAAAAGACTGCCAAAAATAAAGTTGGAAAGATACCATGAGATCCAGCCACGAGAATCCCATTTGGAAGGAGAATCCCATTTGGAACAAGAATCCTCTCTTTTGGAAGGAGAATCCCATTCGGGGTCAAGGACATGCCCCGATACCTTCAAAAGGTCTCATCTTTGGCCCCCTGAGAAGCTTGGGTAACCAATCACAACAACAAACAGTGAGGTCCCTCCCCAGCATTATGAACAGGGAGGAGTAAAGGTTTTAAAAGGCCTAACTTGGGGCCCCCACACGAAACTCTCACCCTGCAGCACACCCACAGTCATGCCTCGGACTGTGTACTTTTCTCATTTTCTCGTTTTCTAACAAACTCTTCACTCCCTTGCCCTATGGCATATTCTCAAATTCTTTCATGTGACATAAGCCAAGAACCTAGAAGCCCAGACTCCAGTACCCTCCACCAACGCTATGCCCTGCTAAATAGGTATAGAACTCAAGTCATAATTGAGAAAACAGGCTCAGAGAAGTTAAACATCATGCTCTAGCTAATAATGACAGAACTGAGATTACCTCAAAACTTTCTATTGAACCATTCTCTGTCCGACCCCAACCCTGCTTTACAAGGATAATAAACTTTTGTTTGTTTCAGAGCCAAGAATAAAGCAGTATTTTGTCTGACCTTATTAGAAAAAGACACAGCTTCTTTGTGAAATTCCATTACTACAATACATTTCTTTGGTAAATTTGAGCCTGGAAACAGGAAATATATCTGAGTCTTCTTTTGAAGAGCTTGATAACTATGGATTTGAAAGATACCTCAAAAACATATCTGAATTTATAAATGAATTCAATTGTCTTTCATCAAGATTTGTTCAGGTATGTGGGAATGCCTGTTGGAATTAGAAAAGTAAAAAGAAATTACTGTAGTTGAGGTTCAAATATGTATACATCCATTTTTGTTTTTTTTCTTTTTTCCTTCTGGTTCATGGGAGGATAAGAGGACCTTTGTAGAAGTATTTAGAGAATATAAGTAAAATTTTAAAATTATCTGCCTAAAATAAATGGCCACTGACATGTTTAGGGCACATACACTGACAGAGACTCTGGGTTTATTTGGATTGATTACTAACTAAAATCATCACATATGCCCACAAACAAAAAAATATATATTTAGACAGGAAAGAAATTAGGTTAACACTGGGATAAACAGAAGAAATCAATGTAATCTGAGATGAAATGGAAATGAGGGAGGACAGGTTTGAGGAGTTGCCTGTTACTAGACCTGTGGTAGGACAGGACATGTTCGAGAACTTGGAGGAAGTTTTTTGCATATACTGCTCCATTTAAATCTTAGGTAAATCCTGTACAGTAGATAAAATCACCCTAATATTAGAATTAGGAAATCTGGACTCAGTAAAATTCCCTCTCTTTACCCAAACTCACATAGCTAAGTTGTGGTCAACTGTGTGTCAGACCTTGAAGAGTCAGAGATGAATAAAACACAGTCTAAGCTTTCTACAAGCTCAATGGGAGAGGGACAGGCTTGTAAATAACCACTATGTGACTTGATAAGTACAATAAGAGAGAGAAACTTTCTACGGCAGTGGCACAATTCTTTTTTGATGAATCAGGAAAATCTAATTTATTCAGAAGAAGGTAAAGTATTTCATTCTACAACTAAAGCTAAATGACCTAAAATACAAATGTCAAACTAATACATTTTTAGGAAAACATAACCAGATATCCAGTATAAATTACTAATATCAGAGCCTGACTCTCTATGTTAATTTATTCATTCAAAAAGATTTTTAAAGTGCTATATTCCAGGCCTTGGGATATAGCAGTGAACAAAACAGATAAAAGTCCATGACCTCATTGCACTGACATTCTTATCTTGGGAAAGCAGATAATAAATTAACAAATAAGTAAACAATATGATAGGGTAGATGGTGAGAAACACTTTGTAGAAAATTAAGTAGAAAAGGAAGGATACGGAGTGTGTGTGGGGGAACTGGGGAGGGACATTTAAATAGGGTAGTTAGGGAACACCTCAGAAAAAGTGACATCTGAGCAATTAAATGAAGGAAGAAAGTGAATTAGTAACACAGATATTAAGGAGAAGATCATTCCAGGCAGGGAGAACAGTAAGTGAAAAGTGCCAAGGCCTGATAAGGGAATGAGTCTGCTCTGTTCTAAGAACAAAGAAATGATGTAAAGAAGTATAGCAGTGCCACAGCACATAGGCCCTTGTAGGTCACTTTAAGGACTTTGCAATAGAAAGCGTTTGGAGGGTTTTGAGTAGAGGAGTGACATGAAAATGCCTATTATGTTGAAAATAGAATGATGGGGGATAGTGCCCAACATCAAAGGAGTGACAGTTATCATATTACTGTTAAGTGTTTTCCTCCAGCCTCATAAACCAGCTTGGGTGTACTTAGAGAGTAGCTGAATTTGATAAGAATAGAAATTTTGCCAGAAAAAAGGGGTTGGATAGTTGAGGGTATATGTAAAAGAGTGATTGGAATGATGGATCATAGAATTTCAGCATGTGTGCCACTATCATAACTTTTTCCACACTGTGTCTTCCTCACTGTCCTCAAAGCAGAAACTTTATCTCTTATCCTTTAAAACAGAATTCCCAAACTGGGCATAAACAGACCAAATCCAGACAAGAGTCATGTTTTACTTGGCCCGTACAGTGATGGTAAAAAAAGATCTCAACAAATATTTGAAAAGCAGAAAGTGTAATACCAACAAGTTCCTTTAGACAAGGAATGAGCTCTTCAGGGCTTTACACAATACATATGCAGTTACACCTAAATCATCTCACTCTTTAAATCACCTGCCTGCACAGAGAAAAATTCAAATTCTCTTTGGTATAACCAAAGAGAGGAGAAGAGTAGAAGAGGAAACCAGAGAATCATAAACCAATAGGTTATATAACTTTTCCAAAGGTTGGCCCTATTAAAAACATATGTTTTGACATGCTATGGTATATGGTGTAAATGCACACAACTCCAATTCAGATAACTAGCAAAGAAGGTTCTTTTTTGTTTTGATTAGTGAGTTGATTATAAAAAGTCTTTTAGAGTTTTAAAGTTTTCTGTAGATAGAGCGTTAGATTTCTTGACTAGAGCTAGTCCTAGATAAAATGTTTTGTCCTCCATCAGAGCCCTTCTATTTCCCCAAAGAAGCACTGTCTTGATGTTGCCCCACTCTTGACCAGGCCTCCAAGCTCCAGCATAAAAATTAACATCCTTGCATCTTTCTCATTTTCCCCCTCAGACCCAGTCAACATTTCTGGTCCTGTTTCCCTTTATCTTCAGAGTACTACTTCTTTTTTTAAAAAAGATTTCTTTCTTTCTGCCCTCCACCACCACCTCATTGTTTTGCATTCACTGTCTGCTCTCTGAGTCCATTCACTGTGTGCTCTTCTGTATCTGCTTGTTTTCCCTTTAGGTGACACCAGGAACCGAACCTGGGACCTTCTGGAGTGGGATAGAGAAGCCCAATCTCTTGCGCCACCTCAGCAACTTGGTCTGCTGTGTCTCTTACTGTCTCTCCTCCATATCTCTTTTTGGTGCGTCATCTTGCTGTGCCAGTTATCTGTGCAGGCCATAACTCTGTGTGGGCTAGCACTCCTGCATGGGTCAGCACACCATGTGGGTCAGCACTCCATAAGGGCCTACTCACTATGTAGGCCAGCTTTGCCTTCCCCAGGAGGCCCTGGGAATCGAGCCCTGGACTTCCCATATGGTAGATGGGAGCCCAATCACTTGAGCCACATCTGTTTCCCGTTTCAGAGTACTATTAATTTATCTAATTTACTAATTTGTACTAAGGTATTAGAACTGATGAGTTTAACAATTACCCCTCACAGATTTGCATTTTAACTTGAGGTCTTAATTTGTTTAATATATATATTTATAAATATATGTAACTTGAGCCAAAAAAATTTGCCCTTTCCTGGTATTTCATCACACCTACATGGCAAAGGTCTACTTTGTCAGTCTTTTTGTAGGAAGACCCCTAATCTTGAATACATGTAGATCATTAGTAGACAAAACAATAAGGGGGAAATTATTCATTCTGAGGCTAGTCAGAACTATATTTATTTTGTTCAATTTAAATTTGTAATTGATTAATGATAATGTTAAGACCACATTTTATATTAACTCAACAAAATGTTATCAGTATATACAAATGATAAGTTAAATGTTTAAGCCATCTTTTAATACTGCATTGATTTTTAAGAAAAGAAGTACAGGGAAGTAGATGTAGTTCAAGCGACTAAGCTCCCGCCTACAACATGGGAGGTCCTGGGTTCGATTTCTTGTGCCTCCTAAAGAAGTCAAGCAAGAAAGCAAGCTGGCACGGCGAGCTGACATAACAAGATGACACAACAAGAGGCACAAGGAGGAAAACATAATGAAAGAGACAACAAAGCAGGGAGCAGGGTGTCTCAAGCAATTAGGTGCCTCCTTCCCACATGGAGGTCCCAGGTTCGGCTCCCGTTGACTCCTTAAAAAAAAAAAAAAGGAAGACAAGCACACAATGAACAGATACAGGATACAGGAAGTGCAAACAACAAGGGGGTGGGGAGAAATAAAATAAATCTTTAAAAAAAAAAAGTACAGAGATAATTTCATAAGTGTTTAGTGTTGACTCTATACAAATTTTTTCTATAAGCATTCCTGAGGGACTTTAGGCTTTTCATGCAAATAAACAAAAGTAAGAAGACTTTATACTTACTAAAAAGATCCCACTACATGTTATATTTCAGACTTTCTTTTCGATTACGCTTGACTCTTCATTAATTTTCTGAAGATCAGGAATCACATATTTAGAAAGTTTAAAAAATTAAGAAACCTATCTCAAGCCTCTGTTCTGCTTAGTTCTGGAAACACTAGTTTCAGGACAGAAGATAAAAAGAAATAGATAGGGGATATCTACTTAAAATACAACACCCCTTTCCTTTAAGAGTTTCTGGCAGAAATGTAGTTTTCTAGGATTGTTAATCTCTGTTTAGCTGAGGAAAGAGAGGCTTACAGACACTACCAATCATGACTGAACCGGTGATTGCTACTGGTAGAGTACCCTTGTCCTGAAAGGCAGGAATTTAAAGATGGCAGAGAAAAGCAGGTGATCATCCTTGCTCTTGAACATGAGAGCTGCTAGCTCTTTTTATTGCATACATATATCCTGAATATGTGTTTTCCTTTATATGATGCAGTACCGTACTGCATTAATAGCTGCCTTCTTTTCAGCTTTCTTGTTTTGACAACCCAGGAGCAATACTGCAGGATTACAAATTCTAAAAGGTTTGAAACTAGATGGAATCAAGATGTAAATAATTATTATAAACAACTGTAGTTAACCACCTACAATTGATTTATTCTACTTTTTAAAAAATAGTGGGTTTACAAATATGTATAAGGAAGATGGGAGGATAGAGAACTCTAGGAATCACTCCCTCCACCAAAAAAGCTATAGAAGTGTTAGGAACTTTCTGAATCAACTATTTCAAAAAACTCTGGAGTTAGGGAAAAACTATGCAGCATCCAAGGAAGAGTGGAAGGAAGAAGCTGATAAACTGGAGTAAACACTGGTGAATTTCACCCTCCCTGCAGTGGCTACCATCCCCTATCACCCAACTGCTTCTCAAGCAGCAGTGGAGACTGTAGCTCAGGCACCTGGTGCAGCTTGCTGGTGTCTGAGTAGGGTATAAGGACCTAGGACTCCAAAATCTAGGGTTAAAGGGTCTGTTCACTATCACTGCTTTGATCAACTACTTCTGATTACTAGGGGACTGCCTTTGAGGGCAACCATTGTCCAACCTCACTCAGGCTAAAGTGGCAGAGAAGCCTTAAAGAGGCAGTTGCAATTTGTTTTTCTTTCCTCTTTTCATTAGCCTTTTTTTCCTAAGGATTTTTTTTTAAAGATTTATTTATTTCTCCCCCCTCCCCCGCATCATTGTTTTGTGCTCACTGTCTGCTCTCCGTGTCTGTTCGTTGTGTGTTCTCTGTGTCTGCTTGTCTTCTTTTTTTTTTTTAGGAGGCACCGGAAACTGAACCTAGGAATTCCCATGTGACAGAGAGGTGCCCAATCGCTTGAGCCACTCAACTCTCTGCTTGTTCTGTCTCTTTTTGTGTTTCCTTGTTGTGTCTCCTTGTTGCATCGTCTCATTTCATCAGCTCTCTGCACCAGCCCATTGCATCAGCTCACTGTCTTGCTAATAATCTTCTTTAGGAAGTACTGGGAACCTAGGACCTCCCATGTGGAAGGTGGGCACCCAACAGCTTGAGCCACATCTGCTTCCCTCCAATTAGCTTTTTGGAAGCAAAAATAGTTTGGAAAAGTCACAAATTGTTGACAGCTCCAGTCCTCAACAACAACAATGATAATAACAAACCAAACAAAAAGATACAGCAATTCTTGAAGAGTGGGCAAACTAGATTTCCAGAGTTACAAAAAAAGAATAATCAGAATGTCCAGTTCTCAACAACAAAAAAAATTACAAAACATACAAAGGAACAGTAATGTATGGCCCATTCACAGGAAAAAAACAGAATTTGCCAGAAACCATCCCCTGGAAATTCATATATTGAAACTATTAGTCAAAGTCTTTAAATCAACTATCTTAAGTATGGTCAATGAGCTAAAGAAATCCATACAGAAGGAACTAAGGGAAATTAGAAAAATGTCTGAACAAAATAAAGAGATGGAAATTATAAAAAGAACCAAATAGAAAATTTAGACTTGCAAGTACAGTAGCTGAAATACAAAACTCACAAGGTGAGTTTGAAATACAAAACTCACAGCAGATTTTAACATGCAGAAGAAGGAATCAGCAAACTTGAAGACAAGACCATTAAAATTATCCAGTGTGAAGAGGAGAAAGAAAAAAATAATGGAGAAAAAGGAACAGAGATTGAGAGACCTGTCAGATATCATCAGGCATATCAATATAAACTGGAGTCTCAGAAGGACAAGAGAGAGAGAAAGGGGCAGAAAAAATATTTGAAGAAATAATGGCTGAAAACTTCCAAATTTGATGAAAGGCATGAATATACACATCAAGGAAGTCCCATGAACTCCAAAGAAACTCTTAGAGACTGTAAGAGATAAACAAGATACTTTATAACAAAAAGTCAAAATCCAAGTTAGAATTTTGAAAGCAGCAAGTTAGAAGTGACCTGTTCAATCACATAGTTGTACAATAATCACCTAATCCTCATTAGAGCATTTCATTATTTCAATAATAATATACAGGAAAACGGACTTTGGCCCAGTGGCTAGGGCATCCGTCTACCATATGGGAGGTCCGCGGTTCAAATCCCGGGCCTCCTTGACCCGTGTGGAGCTGGCCATGCGCAGCGCTGATGCGCGCAAGGAGTGCCGTGCCACGCAAGGGTGTCCCCCGCGTGGGGGAGCCCCACGCGCAAGGAGTGCGCCCATGAGGAAAGCCGCCCAGCGTGAAAAGAAAGAGCAGCCTGCCCAGGAATGGCGCCGCCCACACTTCCCGTGCCGCTGATGACAACAGAAGCGGACAAAGAAACAAGACGCAGCAAATAGACACCAAGAACAGACAACCAGGGGAGGGGGGGAAATTAAATAAATAAATAAAATCTTTAAAAAAAAAATAATAATAATAATATACAAACAAACAAGAAAATCCATCATCTCTCGATCTCTCTATGCTTCCCCTGCTGTCCACAGCTGATTGTGCCAAATACCATTGATCGTGCACTTTGGATGAGCTGTATGCTTCGCTGGTATGTATCAGTAAAATTGATTTGTTTCCAAAAAAAAGAGAAAAGAAAAAAAAAAGTGACTTGTTACATAGAAGGGATCCCTAATAAGATTAACAGTGGATTTCTCATTAGAAACCATATAAGCCAGAAGACAGTGGGATGCCATATTTAAAGCCCTTAACGAAAAAAAACTATCTATCACAAATTCTATATTCTGCAAAATTATCTTTCAAAAATGTAGGTGAAATTAAGACATTTACCGAAAAACAAAAGCTGGAAGAGCTCATTATCTTACCGTATAAGAAATGCTGAAGGGAATCCTTCAGGCTGCTCTAAAACACTGAACAGTTAACACAAAGCCATAGAAAAAATAAAGATCATTGGTAAAGGTAACTACATAGATAAATATAAACCTCTGTTTTTTACTTTTGGAAAACCAAATGCTTTTTACCCCCTTTATTTTTTAAAAGATTTATTTCTCTCACGCCACCTCCCCCCCACCATTGTCTGCTCTGTGTCCATTCGCTGTGTGTTCTTCTGTGTCTGCTTGTTTTCTCCTTAGGTGGCACGGGAACCGATCCTGGGACCTTTCAGAGTGTAAAAGAGGTGCTCAATCTCTTGCACCACCTCAGTGCCCTGGTCTGTTGTGTCTCTTACTGTCTCTTCTCTGGGTCTCTTTTTCTTGCATCATCTTGCTGCATCAGTTTTCCACTTGTGCTAGCTTGCTGCATGGGTCAGCACTCCTGCGCAGGTCAGCACTCCACTCGGGCCAGCTTGCCACGCAGGCCAGCTTGCTTCACCAGAAGGCCCCATGAATCGAACCCTGGACCTCCCATATGGTAGACGGGAGCCCAATCGCTTGAGCTGCATCTGCTTCCTTACCCCTTTATGACTTAGGCAAATGGGTAAAATAACATTTAAAATCTTTATTAATGGGCAGACAATGTAAAGATGTAATCTGATACAATAACAGTATAAAGGGAGAGGGATAAAGATATATAGGAGTAGAGAATTTGTTTACTACTGAAACTAGGTTGATACTAGTCACACTAGGTTGTTATTAGTTTAAGATGTTAATTGTATTTACAAAGGTAACCACTAAGAAAATAACTTAAAAATATAGAGAAAAGAAAAGATGATAAGAGTCAAAGGAGTACATTACCAAAAAATCAACTAAATTTAAAAATTCATTAATGGAGTAATTGAGGAAGAAAAAGCATACAAGATGGACTAAAACAAATAGCTAAATGACAGAAGGAAATTCTCCTTTCTCAGTTATGGCCTTAAATGGCAAGTTTAGACCACTTTAGGCTGTGGTACCAGAGTCAGTCCTGAAGCAGAAGTTTTTGTAACAGTAGCCACCGCAGTGAGCAGAAAATCTGTTCTCAAGAGAGAACAAGCACGGCAACCTGCACTAAGGGCTCAGCCACACCCCCCAAACCACAGGCCTCTCCTTAGAAGTCCCCTTTGCCCTGCCTCCCCAGCTCTCCCTCTACCCTTTCCTCCCTGCCCAAGTCCCAAGGGGGACATGGTGTGCATGCTCCACCTAAAATGAATCTGCACCTGAAATCCTCCATCCAGCTCCTGGACAAGACTTTATCTGTGAACTCAGCCTTCACCAATCTCTTCCCTTTTCCAAGAAGAACAAGAAATGGCCACATCCAAGGAGGGGCAAGATGGCAGCAAAATAAGAAGCTCCAAGAGCCAGCTTGTCCTACAGTGTAGTCAGTAATCGCCCAGAGCTATCTAAATCACCTCTTTTAGGGGGTGGGGGGCAGAAAAGCATCCTGCATTATCCTTGGAAGAACTGAAGGAGGAGACTGCCCATCTGCAGTGAAGATGTGTGAATAGATCTCTCTAGCTGGAGATGGAAGCTCCATTTCCCAAAAATGGGGAAGGAAGAGATGGTCAGGCACTGATTTCAGCTACTGGTTAGTAAATTTGGCTGGCTAAAAATTGGTAAAAAGTTGTTTGTAAAAAAAAAATTAGAAAAAAAAGTTGTTCGTAAATGGAAATAAATGGAAATGGTTAAAGCACATCATAGACTGTAATTAGTAGTGCTAAATATGGATATGATAGTGGTTTGGTTGTTTTTTGAGTAATGAAAATAGGCTCTAATATTGATTATAGTGATGAATAGCACAACTCAGTGACTAAATATTGATTGTAGTGATGAATGTACAACTCGGTCATTATACCAAATGCCATTGATTGTACACTTTAGATAAATTATATGGTTAATGAACAAAAAATAATAGGGTTGGCTGGGGGAAAAATATACCAAATATAAAATATGGACTATAGTTAGTAGTAATACTTTGGTGACATGCTTTTATAATTTCTTACAAATGTTCACAACAATGCAAGGTATTTATGGAGGTTATATATGGGAACCCTGCCTGATGATATGCATGTTTGTTTTATAAGTTCACAATTTTACTATACACTTGTTTATGTATGTTCATTTATGAATGATAAACTTAAATTGTTTTTTTTTTAATTCAACTGTCCGAGGTCCAATCCTAAGAACAGCTAAAGTTTGGACCTGTCCAAGTCGGAAAGAGGCTAGCAGTCTCCATTTTAACACTGCCCCTGGCATGAAGGGAAGTGGGACTAATTGAAAATCACAGTGATGGTAGGGACTGGCTTCTTTCCACCAAGGTCAGATTGCTGCCCTAGCCCAGGGTCCATCCCTGCCTCTGGGAGGCAGGAAGCTGGAGGAACCTGTATCAGCCAATCCGGGCAAATGTAGCACTTTGGGCCAGGATGAACTAGACTGTTGAACACCGATGTGGCTACAACCCCATCCCACCCCCCGACATCCCACCCCCCGACATCCCACCCCCCTTAGCCTCTCTGGGTACTGCAGGCCTTCAGCCCACATGGACTGGATTGTTGGACACCTGTGACTCCACTCCAATCTGACAGAACAGGAAGGGGAGCAGTGTTTCCTCAGCCTCTATAGGCAACTGCAAGCACTTTCAGCCCACAAAGACTAGATTCTTGGGCACACTTGTGGCTCCATCCCTGCCCCTGCCAGGGAGCAGGAGGGGGAGTGCTCCCTCAGCTTCTTCAGATAACTGCACTTTCGGCCCACATAGACAAGACTGTTGTGCATATCTGTGGCTATATCCCCACACCTGGCTGGGTAGGGGAGGGGAGTTGGTGCTTCCTCAGTCTATCTGGGCAACTGCCAGTTTTGACCCACACATCTTAGTTTGCTGCTCACACCTACAGCAACATCCCTACCCCATCCCTGCCCCAGGCAGGGGAAGAAGGGACATGGAGCATCATCAGTCTCCCCAGGCAACAACAGACAGTCTTGGCCTGCAAGGCTTGGATTATTGCATATGGCTGTGGCTCCATCCCTACCCATGGCAGGGGAGAAAGGTGGGAGAAGTTTCACTGGTTCCTGGGGCAATATGAGCAGCTTCAACCTCCACAGTTTATAGTACCAATAACATCCTCAGTTCCTACTCTGCAACCAGCAAGACAGAAAGGCCAAGAAACAGATGAAAAGGAGCTGAAAAAATTCAACTGGCTAAACATGAACCACTATAAAGTTCCAAATTAAGTTGAATCAAGTATCAAAGAGGGCCTGTAGCACAAAACCAATCAAATAGAAAGCCCAGAATATATCAGATGCCAAGACACCAACAAAAAGTTACAATCCATACCAAGAAAGAGAGAGATATGGCCTAGTCAAAGGAACACACTAAGCCTCCAGATGACATGAAGGAATTGAGACAACTAATCACAGATGTTCAAACAAATCTTAACAAATTCAGTGAGATGGCTAAAGAAATTAAGGATATTAAGACAATGGGGGAAGCAGATATGGCTCAATGGATAGAGCTTCTGCCTACCATATAGGAGGCCCAGGGCTTGTTACCCACGGCCTCCTAGCCCATGTGGCAAGCTGGCCCACAAAAAGCGCTGCCTTGTGCAAGTAGTGCTGCCCCACACAGGGGTGACCCTGTGCAAGGAGTGGCCCCTGCACAAGGAGTGCAGCTCCACACAGGAGGGTAGACCACCCAGGAGTGGAGCTGCCCACATGGAGAGCTGATGCAGCAAGATGAGGCAACAAAAAAGAGGCACAGAGAAGAAACAATATGAGATGCAATGAACCAGGGAGCTGAGGTGGAGCAAGAGAATGGTCACCTTTTCCCACTCCAGAAGGTCCCAGGATGGGTTCCTGGAGCTGCCTAATGAGAATACAATGGACACAGAAGAACACACAGCAAAGGGACACAGAGAACAGACAATTGGGGGTGGGGATGGGGAGAGATAAGGGAAAAAATAAATAAAAGACATTAAAAAAATACAATGGATGAGCACAAAGAAGAATTTCAAAGCATACATAGGAAAATAGCAGGTCTTAAGAGAATGAAAGGCACAATAAATAAAATAAAACATACAGTGGAGGCATATAATAGCAGATTTCAAGAGGGAGAAGAAATAATCAGTGAGCTTGAAGACGAGACCTCCAAAAGCAAATAAACAAAACAGCAGATAAAGAAAATAATGGAAAAAATTGAACAGCATCTAAAGGAATTAAATGATGGCAAGAGATGTGCAAACATACATGTCATGGATACCCCAGAAAGAGAAGGGAAGGCAAAGGAGAAGAAGAAATATTTTAGGAAACAATGGTACAGGATTTCCTGACCCTATTTAAGGACTTAGATATCTATGTCCAAGAAACACAATGCGGGTGGGGTGCGGAGGGAGTGGGGTATATGGGAACCTCTTATATTTTTTAATTAACATTTTGTGTGATCTATGTATCTTTAAAAAAAAAAAGACAATAAAATTTTTAAAAAAGAAACACAACATACAACCACCTGAATAAATCCAAATAGACCCACTCTGAGACACATACTCAGAACATCAAATATCAAAGATAAAGAGAGAATCAGGACAGCAGCAAGAGAAAAGCTATTCTTCACCTACAAGGGATGCCCAATAAGATTAAGTGCTGATTTCTCACCAGAAACTGTGGAAGCAAGAAAGAACTGGTATGATATAGTTAAGATACTGAAAGAGAAAAACTGTTAACGAAGAATCTTACATCCAGCAAGACTGTCTTTCAAAAATGAGGTCAAGTTTAGAATATTCACAGATAAACTGAAACTGAAAGTTTGTAACCAAGAGACCAGCTTTGCAGGAAATACTAAAGGAAGTGCTACAGCCTGAAAAAAAAAAAAAACACAGGAGAGGCTAGGAAGAGAGTTTAGAAATGAAGATATCAGTAAAAGTAACAAAAAGTATAAAAAGAATGGTGATAGTAAGTTATGACAGATAAAACCCAAAGTTCAAAATGGGCAAAGAACTGTCATTTGAATGTTAATATATTAAACTCCCCAATCAAAGGACACATACTAGCAGAATGGATAAAATAATAAGAGCCATTATATGTTGTCTATAAGAGACCTACCTTAGACCCAAGGATATAAAATAGATTGAAAATAAAAGCCTGGAAAAAGATATTACATGTATGCAGTAACCAAAAGCTAGAGTAGCTATACCTATATCAGATGAAATAAACTATAAGCTATAATTAGAGACAAAGAAGGATATTATATATTAATAAAAGGGGCAGTTTACCAGGAAGGAATAACAATCACAAGTGTATATGCACCTAACCACAATGCCCCAAATTACATGAGGCAAACAATGGCCTCAACAGAAGAATTATATGTCTCTACAAGAATAGTTGCAGACTTCAATATACCACTCTCATCATTGGAGAGATCAACTGGACAACGGATCAATAAAGAAACAGAGAGTTTGACTAATATGATAAACAAAACCTATTAGACATATACAGAACAATGCACCACAAAACAGCAGAATATATGTTCTTCTGAAGTGCTCAATGATCTTTATGCAGGACAGACCATATGTTGGGTCACAAAGCAGA
This sequence comes from Dasypus novemcinctus, assembly GCF_030445035.2. Taxonomy (NCBI): domain Eukaryota; kingdom Metazoa; phylum Chordata; class Mammalia; order Cingulata; family Dasypodidae; genus Dasypus; species Dasypus novemcinctus. Next base: position 79,679,116 of record NC_080684.1, on the reverse strand, counting down.
TCTCAATAAATTTTAAAAGATTAGGAATATACAAAACACTTTCTCTGATCATAATGGAATAAATTTGGAAATCAACAGGAATAATGGGGAAATTCATAAACATGAAATTAAACACGCTCTTAAATAATTAGTAGGTCAAAGAAGAAAATGTGAGCGAAATCAATAAATATCTCAAGATGAATGAAAATGAGAACACAAAATATCAGTACCTATGGGATGCAGGATAGGCAGTACTAAGAGAGAAATTTATGGCCCTCAATGCTTACATTAAAAAAGAGGGAAGTGGATGCAGTTTGAGCAGTTGAATGCCTGCCTACCACATGGGAGGTCCCAGGTTTGGTTGCTGGTGCCACCTAAAGAAGGTGAGCAAGACAGTGAGCTGCCACAACAGGATGGTACAGCAAGGTGACACAAGATGATACAACAAAGAGACACAAGGAGGAAAGCACAATGAGAGACAAAGCAAAGTAGAGAGGGGAGGTGGCTCAAGGGATTAGGTGCCTCCCTCCCACATGGGAGGTCCATGGTTTGGTACCAGTGCCTCCCAAAAGAAAAGATGAGCACTCAATGAACAGACACAGCAAGCACAAACAACAAGGAGTGGGGGGTGGTGGAGAGAAATAAATAAATCTTTCTATATATATATATAAAAGAAAGAGCTAAAATCAATCACCTAACTACACAGCTGGAGGAACAAAAAAAGAAAAGCAAACTCTGCCCAAGGCAGGCAGAAGGAATGAAATAACAAATACCAGCATAAATAAATGAAATTAAGAAAAATAATAGAGAAAATTAACAAAATCAGAATTTAGTTCTTAGAAGATTAACAAAATCGACAAATGAAAACAAGAACACAACTTATCAAAGCTTACAGGATACAGTGAAGGCAAAGACAGTCTTGAGAGGGAAATGTATAGCCCTAAAGGCCTATATTTAAAAAGAAGAAAGAGCTAACATCAAAGATCTAACTGAAAAACTGGAGAAACTAGAAAAAGAAGAGGAAATTAATTCCAAAGCAAACAGAAAGAAAGAAATAATATAGAGCAGAAATAAATGAAACTGAGAACAACAACAACAAAAATAGAGAAAATCAACAAAACCAAAGCTGGTTCTTTGAGAAGATCAATAAAATTGACAACCCCCTAGCTAGACTAACAAATAAACAAAGAGAAAAGAGGCAAATAAATAAAATCAGAAATGAAAAGGGGGACATTTCTACTGACCCCACAGAAATAAAAGAGATAATGAGAAGATACTGTGAACAACTGTATGCCAACAAACTAGACAATGTAGATGAAATGGAAAAATTCCTAGAAACACATGAATAACCTACAGTAACCCTAGAAGAAATAGAATACATCAAAAAACCAAACATAAGAGATAGAAACAGTCATCAAAAACTCCCCAAAATGAAGAATCCAGGACCAGATGGCTTCGCAGGTGAATTCTACCAAGCATTAAAAGAAGATTTAATACCAGTCTTACTCAAATTCTTTCAAAGAATTGAACAGGAAGAAACACTACGAGACTCATTCTATGAAGTCAATATCACCCTAATACCAAAGCCAGATAAAGAGATTATGAAAAAAGAAAATTACTGAACCATTTTCCTAATTAATACAGATGCAAAAATCCACAACAAAATACTTGCTAACCAAATCTAACATATTAAAAGAATTATTCACCATGATCAAGTGAGTTTTATACCTATCATGCAAGGGTGGTTTGACACAACCAATCAGCATAATACATCACATTAATAAATGAAAAGAAAAAAATCACATGATCATCTTGATTGACACAGAAAAGGTATTCGACAAAATACAGTATCCTTTCTTGATAACAACACTACGAAAGAAAGGAATGGAAGGAAACTTTCTACAAAGAAGAAATTCAAATGGCAAATAAGTACATGAAAAAGATGCTCAACATCATTAGCCATTCAAGAAATGCAAATTAAAATGCCAATGAGATACCACTTCACACCCACCATGATGGCTATTTTTTTTTTTTAACTGAAATTAAGAAGTATTAGCGGGGTGGCAAGGATGTGGAGCAATAGAAACCCTCTTACATTGCTAGAGGGAATGAAAAATAGTGCAGCCATTGTGGAAAACATTTGGCAGTTCCAAATGTTAACTATTCTAGTTAAACACAGAATGACCATATGATCCAGTAATTCCACAGAAGGGAAGGGAGGAGAGAGAGGGAAGGAAGGAAGGAAGGGAGGAAGGGAGGAAGGGACTCAGATATTTGTACATCAAGGTATTATTCACAATAACCAGAAGGTGGAATCAACCCAAGAGCCCATCAAAAGATTAATCAATAAACAAAATGTGGTATATCCATACAATGGAATATAATTCAGTCGTAAGAAGAAGTGAAGTGCTGGTACATGCTACAACTTGGATCAATCCTGAAGCCATCATATTGAGTGAAATAAGCCAGACACAAAAGGACAAATATTTCATGATTTCTCTTATAAGATGTAATCAGAATAAGCAATTTTATAGATAGAAAGCAGAATGGTGATTACCAGGGGGGAGGAATGGGGAGTTATTGGTAAATGAGTTTTTATTAGGTATGCTAAAAACAGTCTGGAAATAGTGGTGAAAGTTTCACCCTATGCAATAGGTGAGGAATGGGCCTCTCTGGTAACTGTTGACTTCAGGCACTTGTCCTTTGGTGGTCACCTCCTCCTTGTGGGCAGGACTTTCTGATGCTGTTGGTATGTACCTGTTTCTTCACAACAAGGGATAGGTACAGGCACAGGTGGGGAACCACAAGCAGGAGGCTCACGTAAGACAGGCTTTTTATCTTGCCCTAAAGCCTTCCCACAGCACCTTCCTTTCCCCTTAGCTCCCTGTTCTAGCCGGCCTCACATATTTTTTCAGAGTACTGTAATTAATTATAGCCTTTATACTATTTATCCTCCAATTAAACAGACATTTCTCCAAAGAAGAAATTTATTTTATTACAGAAGCACTTGATTTAAGGAAATACTATACACCTACCATGTGTGAGATTCTGTACTGCCATGGAGATTATAAATATGAACAAAACTCAGTGCCTGACCTCACAAAGCTTTATAGGGTGGTAATATTTCTAAGAGAGATAATAATGACAAATGCATTTACTTTTTAGGAAGAGTTTCCACATGCAAAATCTCATTTGCTATTTAAAACATCCTTGTGGGGAAGGAGATGTGGCTCAAGCAATTGGGCTCCTGTCTACCATATAGAGGGTCCCGGGTTCAATTCCCTGGGGCCTCTTGGTGAAAAGCAAGTTGGCCCACTCAGCACAGAGAGCTGATGCAACAAAATGATGCAACAAAAAGAGACACAGAAGAGAGACAGTGAGAGATACAGCAAACCAGGTAGATGAGGTGGCCTGGGTAATGAGTGCCTCTCCCCTACACTGGGAGGTCCTGGGAATGGTTCCCGGTGATTCCTAGAAGACAAGCAGGTAAAGAAGAATGTGCTATGAATGGACATAGAGAGCAGAAGGCAAGCAGCAGGGTGTGTGTGTGTGGCGGGGGGATAAATAAATCTTAAAAAAAAAAATTCCTGTAAGGAAGATAGGACAGATGTTAATTTCCTAACTTCATAGATGAGATGAGATAAAACATCAACATATTCAAAGAATTAAAAATAACTAGATATACTGTCATAAATTGTGATTACAATTAGGTAAATATGTTATATAATCATACATAATCATATGCTATATAATTTTCACCTATAGCTTATCCTTGGAAAACACCTTCACCTGGGAAAATATCTATCCCACTGATCTGTGTACTTAAAATTTCATTTTAGAAACTCCATACTTAGGGTATCTACAGGAGATCCCACTAAAACACTGCCTTAAAAAAGAGAGAAATGCAAAAACCATTATTAAACACTGATAATTTACAAGTAGATCAATTTACTACATGATAATTGGGCTCCTTGGAAAATGGAAGGTTAAGGTAAAGATCCTAGAGCAGTTTTAATGGGAGGGAAGAAAGAAAGGCCTTGATAGACGGAGGTAAAGTCCTGGCTATAGGCAGCCTGAGGATCCCTGAGATTCGAGCAGGGTGGAGGTGGAGAGAATGTTAAAAGGGGAGAATGTTAAAATGTTAAAAGGGGAGTCTCACATTTTGCTTCCATTAATGCCCAAACCCTGAGTTTGTTCCCAGTAGATCTATGCTGGAAATTCACCTCCAAGGTACAAGTTTCCTTACAGACCACTAGATAAACACTTAAAGGTACTTAAAAAGCAAATCAGTTTTGGTACTATTTGTTAGCCTCTGCTATCTGCCACCACTCTCATTCATTCTTTCTTAGAGTTAGAAAAGTCTGATTCTAAAATATTTTCTTTCTGTATACTTTCCTCTCTCTTCACTTTCTGATGCCCTATTTGTCATCTGCTATTCTTTTTTTCACCACTACTCTCTCAACTCCTTTCTTAGATATTTGCAACAAATCTAAGTTAGTTGAACATTTTAAGAAATGTAACTGCCTGTGTTGGTAAACGTCAATTAAATTTTAGGTCTAAACCCTCTAGTATTTTCTTCACCCACTTCCTCCATTCAGTCCTTCTCCTCCTCCTAACACTGAAATGAGGGCATGGTCCCAGGCACATAGGTGCTCAAAAATGTTTGTTAAATTAATCTCAGTTATTCCATAGAATTCAGTCTGTAAAAACTAGAAATTCTTGGGAGTAGCTCCCTAAAAGTTTATGAACTCATAAATTTTTCTTTAGTCTACAATTAGGACTCAGATATTTCTCAGGTTCATGAAACGCTGGAAAGGAAAGTCTAAACATTGATGTAAGACATAAAAAAGCAGATCTAAAAGTTTACTTAATTTATGTTGTATTTGTTTAATTCATTCACTCCTCTCAGAACACAAGAAACAAAACCACTTGGTGTTGGATTCACTTCAGGAGCTGGAGATAGCCTTGGAATTTAGCTATACACTATTTAGGTATTAGATTCATTATTTAAATTTTTATCTTATTTAGAGAATTATCTGCTTACTTTGGAGAAAAGAGCAAATTGTCATTTCTCCCAATATGGGGACTGCGGAAACCAGGGAAAATCCTAAATATCACCTCCACAAATCCATATCATACCAGGGAACTTCTGATTTTGTTAATTAATTTGGAATTTTACTGTAAGTTTATTTTTGGCCAGCACTGCACTAAGAGATAGGGAGAGGTATATACCAATGGAGCAAGTGCACAGTCCATGCCCCCAAAGAGTTTACAATGCAAATAGGGAGAATTAGGCGCGGAACTCAGAACAAAAGCAGTGACTGCATAATAATGTATTAGTGGGGGGTGAGGGATGGGGATCTGGGAGCCTGGTTGTTACTAGGAAAGCAGTTCGCAGGAGGTGAGAGCTTAGACCAGCCCTGAAAGAGGTGGATTGTAATGATTTGCAAAAATGGAAGCTGAAGGCTCTTCTATTTAGAAGATAAACATCTGGCTTGATTTAAAGGAGGGAATTGCCTGAAGTGTGGGAGACGGTAAGGTGACTGGCATCTTACTGGTCCAAAGGCTGATTTGGGGAAAGACTGATTTTGAGGATGTTAATAGGTCAGTTTGGGGAAGTCAGTTGATGAAGGTGATTAGAGATGGAGATATTTTCTAATGTCATAATAAAAAGCTTAGATTTGATGAGATAGCAAAAAAAGAAAAAAAAGGAAAGAAAGTAAAAGTAAAATTACATGCAAAGAATGATTATGGCAGCTTTGTGAAAATGAGGTTGCAGCAAGAGAGGTCCTGGAGCTAAGGCAAGCCATAATTTAAGCCTAAGTAGTAAGAGCCAGGTATAAAATAGCAGTTGAATAAATAGTAATAGTAAATATAAAGGCTAAACTACAAACATTATCTCATTATTCATCATTTACTAACGCTCTAACCCTCTCCAGATAATTTAACTCTAGCTGCCTTCCCTGTTTTCTACTGGACTGAATACATTTATTAATCTATTTCAGTACTCTCCACTTATGTCTTAACTCGCTTGCCCTTATTTACTTTGTCTTCCCAACTCAACACCTCCTCTTCAATTATCCAAATCGTTTTAGTCCTTAAAAGACCCAGCCTTTCTTGAAGGCATTTATGATCTCAGGAAATTCTCCTTCCTCTAAACTTCTGTAGGCATCACTGTTAGCTAGTCACTTTGACCACATGCTACTTACATGCTACTTATTATTATTAGCAACCTCGACCATTGATTGTTTCATTCTCAGCACTTCTGCATTCTGCTTTTTAAATTTTCAGTTATTTTAGAGATCCCTGTTCCTGCTACTTCTATTTAATTCAACTGCTACTCCTCATATCTTCTCTGATTTTTCAGGGCTTGCCTTCCCATTGTGCTTTTTTAAAACCATTATTCAATCCACCCAATCCATCTTTCATCATGAGGAGTTTTTTGAGTAGAGCTTCAACAAGCTTCCTAAAGATTGACTGTAATTAGATTCTAGTCCAATAAGCTGCCAAGGGGAGGAGGGCTTATAGAGTATCAATAAGGTAAATTATGAAGAAGGAACCTCTTGGAAGAATGGGTATGGCAGGCACACGTGCCTTGGCCTATATATTCTTCATTTAATATTTTTCAAAAATAAAATTCTGATGATTCTATAATATTCTGTCATATAATATACCACGTATATGTAACCATTCCCACAATATTGAACAATTTGTTTCCAGTTTTCACTACTCCACATAACATTAGGATAGATACCCTTCTAAGCTGCCCAAGTCTCGGGTAAAATTCTTTTTATTCCTAAAGTAGAATTGCTAGATCAGAAGATAGCAACTTTTCAAAGACTTGACATAGACTGTTAAATGACCTTCCAGAATAGTTTTATGATGTTAAAAAAGGAGAGTGAGGGTTTTAAACTTCTGTTAAATTTTTTGTTTCTAGGAACCACACGGAAAACATATTGTATACCAAAGTACTTAATTTGATGGAAGTACTTAATTCATGTACTCAGTGCATCTTTTACAATTCAGGTGGTGGGCAAGACTACAAGACATGCAGTTCCAAGTGGAAGGAATACACTGGGGACAAAACTGTCTTGGAAAGAATGAAAGGAATATTAAACTACGTTTCTTCAAATTCATTCCTTTAATCTTTATGTGCAAAACCACATTTTATATAATTGTAATCTTCACGTACAAACTTGGCATTTTTCAAAAATGAATTGATTAGACTATTGCCATGTTATTTACATAAGAATTCCCGAGATTAATATGCCATCAATTAAGTAGCCATTTCCCTTTGATTAGATTTTTTTTCTCCTCATCTTTCTGGTGTTTGGATAATATGCTATGAATATTTTGGAGCGCGTCATTTTTCCTTTTCAGGTCACATTATTGAAAGATATTCCTCAATGGGGAATTGCTGATTCAAAGACATGAATATGAGTTTTATAGTTTGTTTTCTATCTTGCAAGATCGTGTACTCTATTGACATGTGTCATTAACTTTATTTGTTCCTAAGCTCACCGTAAGAAGAGCGTGTCTTTTAATTTTCAGTATACCCCCAAAGAATCGCTGTGATGTTGACCTGGCCCAGAGCTGGGCACAAAGAGCTCAATAAATATTAATAAATTTATTTTATGTACCTGTAGCCTTGACTTTCCTCTTCTCTAGATTTTTCTCCCTTATTCTGTTTTCCGTGTTTCTTTTTATCTATTTCATTACTTGAAGTTGGAAATTTCGGGTTAGGCAATTTTGGACAGAGATGGTTTTTCGTGTCCCTTAAATCATATTTCTCGGGAAGCTGCCCAATTTCCGGCATTTCTCGCCCTACTGCTGAGGAAGCCAATTTAAAGCAGTCACTGCCACTTGAACTAACACCTGGGTGCCTCCTCTAGAAGGAAACGTTTTCTTGCAGTCTGGTGTCTCCTGTCATCCACTCAGTTTCTACTTCAGTTAAATCTGGGCAGATTAGGAAGATAACGGATTTGGCACGCCAAACAATTCGAGGTTGTAGGAGCCGCAGACCTTCGGCGAAGGAGAAACGCCGCCTGTGGCACACCGCGCGCCTCACGAGCACGCAGTAAACAGCGGCTTTATCCTTCCAGGTCCCGGGACACAGGTGCGAAGCCCCACGGCGGAGGAAGCGTGCGTCGTCGACGCAGAGCCGCCACCGCGCGCCGCGCTCAGGCCGGTCCAACGCCCTGGACGCCAGCAGGGCCGGGGCGCCGCGGTGACCCCGCCGAGCGGCCGGGGCCCGCCGGGGCGCGGGGGTGGGGCCCGCCGCCGCGTCGCGATGACGTCACCGCCGGACCGGGCCGCCGCCGCCGCCGCCGCCGCCGGACCGGGGGGCGGCGGACCGGGGTGAGCGCTAAGATGGCCGCTCCGGCTCGGGCTGGTGAGTGTGCGTGAGGGGCGCGCGCGGCTGAGGCGGTTGGCGGGGCGACGCTCCCTGGGAAGGACGTCGCTCGGGAGCCCCCAGGCGGGGAGGCACCTGGCGGGCGTTTTCCCGCGGCGCAGGGGGGTCCTGAGGGAGGGAGAGGGGGCTGCGGACGCACCGCAGGGAGCGAGCCGAGGGGCGCGCGGCGGCGGTTCCGGCGAATTTAGAATTGGCGCCTCTGGGAAGTTTCGGTGGGTCTTGCGGTGCCCGGGCCAGTGTCTGAGGATGCTGTGAGGGGGCTGCGTCCTCTGTGGCTGGGAGCACAGCGTAGCCACCCCGCGCTGCTGAAGGCGGGCGAGCTGGGGAGAGAAGACGAGGAACTGATCGGGGGGGAGTCGTGCCCTGACCCCCAGCCCCGCGCCTTGAGAAAACCCGATCCCGGCGCCTTCGCGGGCTGGTGTGGTGCGCGCTGTAGTGATTCAATCAAATCCTGCTCCCGGCCCAGCTAGCAAGTGATGATTGCAGTCTCTTGGCTACTTTGGAGGTGGTTGTGGTCCTCCGTCAGATGTGTGCTCCTCCGAGTCTCGCCTTCCCTCCACCCATCAGGTTCCTGCGCTGCCAGCACCTGCTGCCACTTGAAAACACTTCCAATTTTTGAATACCAGCTCTTTAAAATCATCATTTCTGCTGGTCTTTGGGGAGGGAATGCTTATAGGCTAAACTCAATTTTTGGCATAAGAAGCAAGTCAGCATGAGGGGTTAAAAAAAAAAAGACTGCTCAAATGGATAAGAGATGGTAGCCCCCTCCCTCTCAAAAAAGAAAGTGAAACAGTTTCAACTGCAAGTGTGAACTGTTGTAAATTCTACTGGTAACTATTTATTGCAATTGCAATTTTCGTTGTAAAAAGCACCTTAGCAACTCTTGGGAAATTCACTTCTCATCCACCCCCAATCCTTCAAACCTTAATTTGCCCGTATCTTTCAAGTGAAGGAGGTTTTGAAATTAGCATGGAAATACGACCTTCAGGCCTTGCACTTGAATTCGTTATTATCTGTTAAGTAGCTGCCTGTGATGTAAAATTAGGGGTGGTAACATTTTGGGCTTGGAATTCTATTTTGAGTTGTCTTCAAAACCAGCATTTGGTGTAAACAAAAAAACTGTGGTCAAATTCGGAAAGCTAAACAGGTACTAAGCACATGTTTATAGACTATTTCATAAACTCAATAAAATTCAGTATTCGTTAGTCTTGTAGGAGATGAAAACTTTGTATTCTTGGAATCATAGTATTTGTATTCTTCATTTAGCATCTCAGAGGATTTAAAGCGATTTAAAATATTTTGGCACATTCAGCTGCGCTCTCCCTACTCCGGTTTCTTTACCTTTTTGTGTATTACTGTAATTATGCAGTAGATGTTGGATTTTTCTCTCCAGTATTTATCATTGTAGAATATTCAAATTGAAATTTAAAGATAATTGAAATATTGAAGAAAACAGTTAAATGCATGCAGTTTAGAAAATTGAGATGTTTTGACTGTTTTGATTGTGCATCAGTCTTGTTTTCTAACAAATTTTGTTCAAGATTTTGTTTTAGTTTAATCAAAAAATTGTAAATAGTTGAATCAAAGTACTGTATTATATTATTATAATCAATACAAATTTTGGAATATTTAACATGGAAAAATCTCATGAAGATTCGGGTTAAGTATGTGGAATACATTGATAATTATGTCTCTAGCAATCTTCCCTTTTTTCGCACAGAATATTCTTTTTGTACTACCAAAAAGAAAAAGAAAAAAGGAGTGAGGTATCATATACTCTCTACCAAAATTTTTCTTATACACAGTTGAATCTTACTGAGTATTAAAGCATTTTGGTGGTACATAAAAGGATTTTCTGTTGTTACTGAGTTATTTGAGGACAGAGCCTGACTTTATTTTGATATTTCTAGCACCTGGCTCACTGCTTAAGATGGCGGGAAAACCTTGAAAGTGTTAGTTGAATTAGGTTTTTGAATGGTAGAGGTACAGAGAAATTTTGGATTGTTAAGAGCAGGAAAAATGCTTTTTAAGTTTCTCTCCTTCCTTCAGGGTTAAGCAGGACAATCACCGTTGCCAGACTCTAATAGTGTTTTCTGGTCAAGGGAGATTAGAGGCTGGGGCATAAGCTCAGAAGTCCAATCAAGATAGAAAATAAATTGTGTGCCCACATCTGTGGATTCAATAATGGAACAGTTTTGCCATTAGGCCAAGCCCAAATAGGTGACAAGTAACAAAATATAAGAGGAATCTATAAATACAGGCTTTCTGGCAAAGATTAAGATTGTTGTAAAAATATGCAATTGATAAGAGTACTTTTCAGACATCACTAACTCTATTGTAAAGAATATTAAGTGGAATTTTACCTGTAATAGGAAAAAGATTACTTGTATCTTCATAAATAATAGAGATACAAATAGTCTATATAATTATTTATAAGATCCAAAGATATACTTGTTTCATCAAATCATGGGTGTACTAGAATAATGGAGTGGAGAGTCTAGGCATTTTATACACATGTAAGGTATTTACGATTCATTTTATTAAACTTGCAGTAGAATGTGTGATTTTTTTCTGAATGTTTCCCTCATTATGAAATTGGCTGCAGTAGGTTGGTGTATAAGGGTGATGGTCTGACACTAATGATAAATATTTTGGAACAAAATTGCCCATGAATGAATTACTTGTTAGTAGGGATGAATGAGGAATTAAAATAACCTAGAGGCAGAACTTGCTTTCCCAAAGCTTTATTTTCCAATGTAGTCAACTAGATTCAATTTCTGTGCTTCGGTAGAGGAATGTTAGAGACATGAGGAGGCCCAGTAGAAAAAGTATATCCTTTATTGTTTAATGAGGAGTTTCAAGCAAAATCAGGGTAATTATAGATTCTAACTCTCTAGAGGAATAACCAGGGCCTTTCTCTGAGGATAAAGGAAAGGAAATACATCATGATTGACAAGGAGAGGTGCCAAAGCACATAATAGGCATAATAGCATACATATGAGAAGAGGGAGAGTTTGAGGACCCATTGTGTTCATTCATTCAATAATTTGTTCATTCAAAAATATTGAACCCTTTCTATGTGCCAGACAGTATGCTTGACCCTTGTTATTTTCCAAACCTCACTTAAAGAGGATAGGTTCCTATGGTGGTTCCATGAAGGAAATGGAAAATTGAAAACTGTTCCCATAGAATAGTTAGGGTTTGCCCTAATTACAATAAACTATGGCAAAAGCTGTTTTCATTTTTATCCAAATGGACGTAATGATTGTGGTAGTTATGGGGGTTAGGACTTAGTAATTCCTAAGGCTGACAGCTACTGAAATTGCCATTTCCTCTTACCTTTTATTTTGTGAAATAAATCTTCCTACTTTTAATATCTTTAAAGGATTTGTTTATATTATTTTGCACTGTTAAAAGAAAATTTAATTTCATTACAAAAAATTGTCTTTATTAAACATTCAACATATGCCTACTCTTTAATATCCATCCCTCTTGGAGGTCTCAGGGAGGATTTTCTTTAATGAAATAAGAATGGTTATTGTTACCATTTTATTTAAATATTCTACTTAATGTCCACTGGTACTATATTTTCTTTAATCAAAGTATAATATACTTAATTATGTATATAATATGTGCATGCCCATTTCCAGTGAAATAATAGTTCATATCCCAGTTATGAAAGCCATTAGAATTAAATGTATCAAAACTTAGTCATTTGTATATTTGTATATAAAAATTAGATATGTTTACTAAACTGGCGGGTTCATAGATGAGAGTAGAAAAGTATATTGTGCCACATTTTGAAGACTCTTGTATGCTATGTTAAGGAGTTTTATTTTGTGGTCTTTCAAGACTCCCTTAAGCAATCCTTGAATAATTGTAAAACTGTGTCTATTTTTATAAGACGTTCTAAGAATTACATAAAACGTAAATGTTATATATGACAATTATTTGACTTAAGTATAAGCTATGAAAAAGGGAAGCTTCTTATTAGAGCATAATGATGTTATTTTAGTGTCTCTTTGGATTTTAAAATATAGATGACATTCATTTTAGGAATGCATAGGAGCCATTTCTCCACACCTGCTTGAGCTGTCAGCCCCTGCTTCCCCTTCCCCCCCTTTGGGGCAGAGAAGAGGAGGGGCCGTGGGGGCGGGGAGGGCAAGTTTTCATTTTTTTAACTGCTTAAAGAATTTTATTTGTGACTTAAATGTTATAATGAAGAAAGGAATTATAGGGCAAGCTCTCTGAAGTTTCTGCCCATATATGTAACTGTATTTCATACTGTGATACATACAAATAATTAAACTGCAAGAGTGAACTTGAGAAGTCATTGCTTGTGTGGCATGGCAAGTGCACTGCCAGCTGAAATCAGTGATGCTTATTTTTCATGATAACTTCCTGATTTTCATAAAAACATGCTTTTTAAAGTGAAAAATGTGAAAATTGTGCTACTAATTGCATTTATTGGAAGATATGGATTTCATTATTCTTACTAGTTGCCTTTAGTATCTGACTAAATGTCTTCTTAAGAAACTGAGGTGGAAAGGGTATGATCAGCTGAAAAGATCATTATGTTGAAGAAAACTAAAATTTTCAATGGAATGTTAATTTCTGAAGTGAAAAATTAGCTCCCCTTTTCATTTTTCAGCGGTTCTTGTAACTTTCTGTAGTATGTACTTAGAGAACAAGAACTTACTTAAAAAGGTGATTACATATCGTACCAAAATTTAAAATAACCTAATTAGCATTAGGGAAATATTTCTTAGTTTGCTTTTGTAGAAAATCTCTTTTGGGTATCTGAAATGATATAGCATGGGGCATGGCACCTAGTAGGCTCTGGTTAAGTTATAAAGTAGAATAATAAAACCACCAAAAACTATCAGGAAACTGCCTCAATTGATCATGTAGAAAAATGGCCACTTTTTGGTGGGGAGGGAGACTGTTTTAGTCACAAGTGAAGCTTCTAAATCACTGATTGAAATGTCATAGGAAAAAGTAGTTAGATGTGCAATTAATATCACTTAATTGCTCTAAGAATTTGGCAGCCTGAAATAATTTGGCTATAGAGTTATCTCCAAAAAGCCCTTAAACACTTTTTTATTTACTCTTGAGGCAGTCAAACAATGTTTGAGATATAGTCCGTCCCTGACCATAAAGGAGCCTACACAACAGGTGGCAGAATAAGGATGTGTGCACAAATAGGAGACTTCGCAATTGTTAAGTGACATAACAATGACACAATCCAAGTCCTTTAGGAAGTTAGAGGAGGAGAGATTTTTTAATGGGAAGACTTTGCAGAGGAGTTGAATCTTGGAGGATGGATAATTAAGTAGAATTATGAACTTCTCCTTAAAAGGTAGAAATGGGAGAATGTTGAGGATGAGTTTGGGAAATCTAGCTGTAAGTGATTCTTTTTGGCTGGAATGTACATGACAGGTGGAGGAGTAATATGATGAGGCAAAGAAGGTAAGTTGAAATTAATTGTGAGAACTTTTGAAAGCAAGGCTAAGGGATGTATATTTTTATTGCTGTATTTTTCAAACTGCTGTTATCAGGTTAGTCATTTTAAAAAATGAAATATAGGAAATAATTAGAATACATAAGGATTAAACTTTTGTACTAGGGTGTGTATGTGTACACATTTACTGGGTTACAGTATAAAATTTCTTACTCTGAGTCTCAGAGTTTGAAAGCCATTACTTTATTGGATTATGGGGAACCACTGGAGGATTTTAAGTAAAAGAGTTGAAGACCCAAAGCAAAACTTGGGAGATTATTATAGCAGAATTGTATAAAAGAGAGTGAGAATCTGGATGATGAAAGACCAGTTCGGAAGCAACTGCTCTGCTTTAGGAGTGATAAAGTCTATAACAAGAGTGATAGCTCTGGAAATAGAAAAGAATAAAGAATTAGGGAATGGTAAACCTATATAATTGGTAACAAATTGAATGGGGGAGTGGATAAGATGAGAGGAATAAAAACTTTCAAGATTTCTAGCCTACGTCCTAAAATGGCAATACAGTATCTTTAATAAGAGAGTATTGGAGAAGCTAATTCAATGAAGGCAAGATATATAGATAAACCAAGTTTGAGGTGTTCCAGAGACAGTCTGGTTCAGAAAAGTTGGTAGACATTTATCTAGACCTGATAATTGGCTTCTGCTGGTAGGTAAGAAGTGGGTTGAATATAGTTTAAAGAAGAGGAGCCATTGAAAGAAAGCAGAAAGGTATTTCTACATGCTTAAAACAGGATTGTATGTTGTCAAAGGCTGTAATTCAAGTAAATGAAAATTAATTTCAGAATCCTCACTGGTTGGGAAGTATAAGCAGTTGAGCTGTTGAATTGTAATAAGTTAAATATATATTAGTTGTCATCTTATTTTACATTGAATGGTGTGGTATAAACCTATTAAAATACTCATATGTTTTTATTTCTCTTGTTATTTAGCTTTCTAATTTATAATTTCATTAATGTTATATCATTTTTATGTAAAATAATATACATAGAATGGAACTGGTTAATCTTAAATCTATATTCAGGATTATATTATATAAGTTAAAGGATGGGAGACTCTGAGAGATGGGAGATTTTTCAAAGAAAGTTGGGAAGAAACCAAAAGTAAATTTCTGCAGTTTTTAGTTTTCAATAAATTAGATTTAATTTTCTTAAACTTTAAAGATTTGCTGAAGGGAATTTTAAAAATGCAAATGCTGAGTTATGGCATGGAATATTTGACTAGCTTGAGTGGTTTTCTTTGAAGAAATAAATTTTTTTATTGTCTTTAACCACTGAATAATGACCAAAGAAAGCTTTGAGCTTATTTATAAGTCCACCTGTCTTTAAAATAAAGATAACTTGGTTGGAAAAAAACTATTTCATAGCTACTAATTTGAATTTCAAGTATAAAACATTTTAAAAATCTGTGCAAAAATAGATAATACATATAATTTTAATCTTTATATATTTAATTCAAAACATCTTAACTCTTTGTATGGTAATATATAGGTACAGGTAGTATTTTATCAGAATCTGCATGGAGGATATAAAAATGTTTCTGTTACCTCATATCTCTTTAAAATTAATACACTGCCAAAAACCATATATCCAGTCCTCTGGAGCCAAACAAAATTAATACAAAGCTGCACAGCAGTGGATTAGCAAATGAAAAGAAGTGCTCTGAACCCAGTAGAGGAAAATATGAAGTTTCAAGAAAATACTCCCACTTTCTTTTCCTCTTAAGAACCATCTCAGAGCTTTGGCTTCCTGGCCTCCAGGCAGTAGAACAAACTGAAGATCTCTGCAGGCTAGCAGGCAACAGCCCGGCTCTCTCATCCTGTTTTCTTTCCTGCCCTTCATGCCGTAGTCCACCCGCTACGCCTCTGTTTGAACTTTCTTTATTCTCAAGACGTCATTGCCTGAGTTGGTTTCTTTCATAAGTAG
This sequence comes from Dasypus novemcinctus, assembly GCF_030445035.2. Classification (NCBI taxonomy): domain Eukaryota; kingdom Metazoa; phylum Chordata; class Mammalia; order Cingulata; family Dasypodidae; genus Dasypus; species Dasypus novemcinctus. Next base: position 79,663,281 of record NC_080684.1, on the reverse strand, counting down.
AGGGGGTAAGTGGGTCCCCTGCCCTAAAATATTAATCTCATGATCTTCATTCCACCATTCTTGTTTCACTTCTTTGGATTTTTAAAAGATTTTATCTTTGAGAAACCCCCTTTTAAAATGCAAATACTCCTGGGAGAGGTCAGACCTTAGTTCTCAGCTAACATCTTAATTATCAGTTAGCACCTTAGTGGGGCTTAGTACACATTTGGCTAGGAAGAATAGACCGCTGGATAAATGTCTGGGGAGAGTGATAAACAGAAGAAAGCTAGCACTTATAATAATAATGATAATAATGGCAACTAAGATAAACTGAGGGTCTCATTAAATGCCAGGAATTGTTCTAAGTGATTTACAAGAATAAAATTTACAAAAACCCTATGAGCTTGGAATTATTACCACTTATTTTACACATAAGAAAACTGAGGTATATAAAGCATAATAATTTGTCTGGGGTCACATAGTAAATACTGCCAGGTTTAAATCTCAAGCATTTGGGTTCCAGAGAGTGCTATCTGACCATTTTGCTGTAATACCTCTTCTCTGCTATAATGCCTCTCAAAGAGATGGCATCTGATCAACATTTACCCTTTTCACATTTGCCTAGAATGGAGTTATGCTATTTAATTATAGGTATCACGCCCTGCTGTCATCAAAATACATATTTTTAGTAACAATGGGAATGGATTAGGCATATTCCTTGTACTCAGGGGAATGTATTTGCGGAACAGAGGTAGAAGGAGTAAAGAGGTTAGTGTATAATTTTGCACATATATAGCGCTATATTTCTGTGCTACTGCTGCTTAGAACTTGTACAAGTAACATTTTTTAAATTAGGAAATGTGATTGAATAAAAAATAATAGAATTATTTGTAGTTGCACTATCTAGAGATAGCCCCAGAAAAAATATATGTATATTTTTTCTATGCTTTTTTTCTATTGAGCCTTCTTTTCTGAATGTTGTATAAGATGTCAGCTCATACCATCTCTTTAAAACTTGAGAATGAAAATTTTTGAGTGTAAATGTTACTTCCACCTTAATTACTCTCTGCTGGGAAGCTGAATTAGTAATTATTGCCTGTGATTTGCCAGAAACATGTTTAACTAAATTGTCTTTGTTTATTTGATCCATTTTAAATAAAAGTAGATAGAGTATAAAGTACAATGTAACTATAATCCATATTTAGTGGCAATACTCCGAAATGCGTTTATCAGTTGTAGCAAATGTACCCCACTAATGATGTTACTGTGGGAAAATGTTGAGTGGTAGGAATGGGACATATGGGAATCCCCTCTATTTTTTATGTAACATTTGTATAATCTATCTTTAAAAAGAAAAATTTAAAAGTATATAAAAAAGGTAGATAGGAGAGCCCTAGATTCTTCCTTTCATCTCCAATCTGAATCAGTTTTTTCAACCATTGTTTATTAAGCACTAATTCTGTCTCTGTTCCTTTCTTTGCTTCAACGCTGCTACACCTGTAATTTCCTTATTATCTCTAGACCAGTAGAGTCTCCTTTAATCACTAATCTTTCTCCAGATCTGTTTGCCATTTAGATTCCTCTATTATATACAAATATTATGTCACTTTCCTCTACAGAATCTTCATTGGCTTTTCACTGCACATAGGCCCTAGAAGCAGGCTTGGTGATGACTGGGCAGAGAATTCTTCAGGTCTCAGGTACCAGAGTGTGGGTCTAGAGAGGGAGTGGGAGGTGGTGGGAAGTATGTGTGTGCAGGTTCCAAGTGGCCACTTCCCCTTGGCCTAGTGTACTCCATATTAATGGAGGAGGGCCAGAGCAAGGGCCATCTAAATTGTCAGGTCTGGGCCCTAGTTGTCTGGCTCTAAAGGCAAACTGCTGCCATTGAGTCGAGAGTAAACTTTTGGTGTTGGTAGGGATAGAAGTGGGAAGACCATTTAGGAGACTTGTTGCAGTAATCTGGGTGAGAATTGATGGTGGCTTGGATTGGGGTTGTGGCAGTAAAGGTATAATAAGTGTTCAGATTCTAGATGTATTTTGAAGGTGGTAGAGCCAACAGTTTTTCCTGAAGGATTGGTGTGGAGAGAGAGAGAGAGGAGTCAGGATGTCTTCAAGGTTTTTGGCCTCAGTACCTGGAAAGATAGGATTATGGAGTATATTAGTCATTGATATCTCAATTTTGGCATTAGAAGCTACTGTTGAGTCCTAGAAGTTCTAATAAAACATTATATTTGACCAGATTTTGGAATTTAGGAAATTTTAAAGGAAGAAAAGTACATTTAAAATGTGCATTTGAAATGTGTGTACATATGAGGCTTGGAACTGGTTAGTCTTGAATCTGTATTCAAGATTATATAAGTAAAAGGATAGAAGACTCTGAGAGATGGATTTTTCAGAGGTGGAAAGGAACCAAAATTAAATATCTACAGTTTTTGTATGGCCCTGGCCCTGGCACCTATAGGTACCATTGAAAAATCATAATCTTGAACTGCCCTAAAAATTTATAGTATTTGTTATGCTACATACAATGTCCTTAGTATTCTGTAACTGTGTCCTCACCTGTGACCTGATATGTGTTCAATTTATGTTAAATCAGTGAAGAAAATGTTTGTGATTGCTAATTTTTAATGAGATTTCACTATTTTTAAGTACTTGAAGTAGTTAAAGGGACAAGAGATCTGGGTCAAAATAACAGGTTTTTGTTGTTTTAGAATAAGTTTATAATTTCATATAATGCTTCCACTTGCTAAAATTTAAAAGCCCAATTGTATTGCCATTGACTTTATCTTCCTCTTTTCTGTGTTTACATATCTTTGTACATTATTGAGAGTCTATTCAAATACAAAAGCACATTCTCCCCTTCTGTTTTTCTTCCTAAGGCACATTGTCAAGTCCAAAGTCAGTATGTTGTAGAGCTATGAATTAAAGGATTATTAAAAGAGTCAAGTTTAAGGGAAATTAAGAGTATTAAGATTTGTTCAGATATAGTGACCATTTATTGATTGTTTTACTATGTGTGAAATGTTTTGTCTGTCTCATTCCTTCTAACAATTCAGTAAAGTTAGGATTTTTTTTATTTTATAGATGAGTTTAGAGAAGTTAAAACATTTTCTCAAAAGTCATACAACTAATTGTATGTGAAAGGTAGAATCCATACCTAAGTTTTTCTGCCTCAAAACCTATTCTCTAACTATGGTTATGCTTTATTTGCTCCACATGGGGCCCCTAGAATTTTTGTAACTATTAGCAAGATATATTTGGGTTCTCAAGCCCCAATTTTTAAGAAAAGGAGTATAGTCTTGGAAATTGCCTTCAGATTTTATTGGCTAAAAAAGGAATGATTCTTCTGACACTGGCCCCAGATATATTGCAGGCTGCCTTTAAATTAGGTTTCATCAGTGGAAAATAGCAAGGTTTTTTTTTTCTTTCTTTTTTCTTCAGTTTTTTGGGAAGAGTTTTATGTTGTTTGAAAGATATTTTGAATAACAACCTGATTTATGGACTCACCTAATGTTTCTTCCATTCTTTGTCCCTCATTTTATTTTATTTTTTTTAAGATTTATTTATTTATTTCTCTCCCCTCTGCCCCCCACCCCCACCCTGTTGTCTGCTCTCTGTGATCATTCACTGTGTGTTCTTCTGTGTCCGCTTGCATTCTTGTCAGCGGCACTGGGAATCTGTGTCTCTTTTTGTTGCATCGTCTTGCTGCATCAGTTCTGTGTGTATGCAGTGCCACTGCTTGCCATGGGGCTCCCCTACGTGGGGGACACATCAGCGTAGCACAGCACTCCTTGTGCACAGCAGCACTGCATGTGGGCCAGCTCACCACATGGGTCAGGAGGCCCTGGATTTGAACCCTGGACCTCCTATATGGTAGGTGGATTCTCTATCAGTTGCGCCACATCTGCTTCCCTGCCCCTCTTTTTAAAGAGCTGCTTGCCTTTCCTATTTATTTTTAGGTTGATTAATTTTAAAGACTCTTGCAATAAATTTTGAGGTGAAAGTTGGTGAATTTTTTTGGATAGATTAGTGCATTTGACTATTTTATCCAGATTTGTTGAATATTTGCTAAAGACTTTATTCTTTAAGCTATGACATCTAATAACTTCAAATAGTGGTGACTTATTGTTTACTTAGCTTTTGTACTTATATTTTTCAGAGGAAAAAATACTGCTGTAAATTGTAAATAACCAGTACAAAACTGTATTGTATGCAGACCTGTGACTGTGAGCATTATCATCTTGGAAATATTTTTTAAAAGGATTTATCTTTATTCTAGTAAAGTGAAAAGTTGTCTATCACTACCCATTCCTCATCATTAGATGAAAGTGAAGTGTGTGTTCTTTCACAGCAAAGCTGATAAGAGATTAGGGAAGTCTAGAGCAAGGGGAAAAAAAGAGGATTGGTCATGGTATCATGACAAGCAGTCCAGAAATTGGGAGCCAATGGGAGCAAGTTTTATCAAATTATTCTTTGGAAAATAGCTTCTAAAATAGAAAAAGTTTGGCTGCTTCTTGTTTTCATTTTATTAAAAATTGACATTCTGCTTAGTTTTCAGATGCTTCAAGTGTTGTCAACAGAGACTTGTTTGGATTATGTGTTTCTCAGCTAGATTAAATAAATGCTAACAATGGATAAATGCAAACATGTTGGGCAGTTGCAGCTTGCTCAAGACCATTCCATCCTCAACCCTCAGAAATGGCATTGTGTGGACTGCAATACAACTGAGTCAATTTGGGCTTGCCTTAGCTGTTCCCATGTTGCCTGTGGAAGATATATTGAAGAGCATGCACTTAAGCACTTTCAAGATAGCAGTCATCCTGTTGCGTTGGAGGTGAATGAGATGTATGTTTTTTGTTACCTTTGTGATGATTATGTTCTTAATGATAATGCAACTGGAGACCTGAAATTACTACGAAGTACATTAAGTGCAATCAAAAGTCAAAATTATCACTGCACCACTCGTAGTGGAAGGGTTTTAAGATCTATGGGTACAAGTGATGATTCTTATTTCTTATATGATGGCACCCAATCTCTGCTTCAAAATGAAGATCAATTGTATACTGCTCTCTGGCACAGGAGAAGGATGCTAATGGGTAAAATCTTTAAAACTTGGTTTGAACAATCACCTATTGGAAGAAAAAGGCAAGAAGAACAATTCCAGGAAAAAACAGCAAAAAGAGAAGTCAAGAAAAGACGGCAAGAGTTAGAGCATCAGGTTAAAGCAGAATTAGGAAGTATGCCTCCAAGAAAAAGTTTACGATTGCAAGGTCTAATTCAGTCCACCACAATAGAAATAGTTCCTGTTCAAGTGCTACCACAGACCCCAAGATCACCAGCAAAAGATACAGTGTCTACCTCAGAAGATACAAGATTTAAAAAAGTCAATGACTCCTCAGTTAAACGAAGGCCAATAGTAACTCCTGGTGTAACAGGATTGAGAAATTTGGGAAATACTTGCTATATGAATTCTGTTCTTCAAGTATTGAGTCATTTACTTATTTTTCGACAGTGTTTTTTAAAACTTGATTTGAACCAATGGCTAGCTGTGACTGCAAGTGATAAGACAAGATCTTATAAACATCCAGCAGTTACAGATACCATAATATTAATGAATGAATGTCAAGAAAAAGACATAGGCTCTGTTCACTCCAGATATCCAGGTTTATCATCAGGACTAAGTGGTGGAGCATTAAAAAGTAGAAAGATGGAACTTATTCAGCCAAGGGAACCAAGTTCACAATACATTTCTCTTTGTCATGAATTGCATACTTTGTTCCAAGTCATGTGGTCTGGAAAGTGGGCCTTGGTCTCACCATTTGCTATGTTACACTCAGTGTGGAGATTAATCCCTGCTTTTCGTGGTTATGCCCAACAAGATGCTCAGGAATTTCTTTGTGAACTTTTAGATAAAATACAACATGAATTAGAGACAACTGGTACCAGGTTACCAGCTCTTATCCCTACTTCTCAAAGGAAACTTATCAAACAGGTTCTGAATGTTGTGAATAACATTTTTCATGGACAGCTTCTTAGTCAGGTATGTATTTTAAAAAATATTTTATTCTTTGGAAATTCAAAAGGTGAAGCCTAAAAAAATGCTTATTCTCTGTTTCTAGTATGTTAGAGGTACACTTTTTTCAGGTCAAAATAGTTTGCTTTTATAAATGTGTATAAAGAAAACAGCTCATGCGTTTACATTTGTTTTCTTCATGGAACGTTGTTTAATGTCTGTGGTATCAAAGTTTTTTTGGCAGGGATGTGATGGTTTAAGATCTGGAAACAGAGTTTTATAGATAAATAATCTACATTCATTTTTTAAAAGAGGGATTGAGAAGAGGAGGGTTCCAAATGTGTTCCAGAGGGAACACATTTGAAGATGCTGTGTTGGGGCACACTTGCACAATTACAGGGACCAAGGAGTAGACGTGAAAGAATTCCTATGAAATCAAAGTCTGAAAGCTTTAATGAGTGGATAGGGAAATTTTAAGGTAAACAAGTGGTATTTCATCTAGGATAATCCTAAATGGTTTTCCTTGATTTCTGTTACTGCTGCGAAAGATTTCTTTGTTTTGAAAAAGTGGGCCAAAAATCCAAAATCTTAACGTCTAATGAATGGTTCTCTAAAGTGAATGGACTTGTTGAGCTATTACTAAATAGACACAAGGCTCCCTTTTTCCCATAGCATAGAGCTTTTGAAAAAGACAAAAGAAAATACATTGGCAATTAGGCTTTTAGGTCATTTCTTTCCACCTATACACCTGTCTCTGTTTCCCCTTGTTTAACTTGCATTGTAATAATACCTTTTATTTTTATAGCATACTTTTCTAGAATATTGCTTGAATATTTCTAATGTAATTCTTATGGAATATCTATAGTTTATTTCTGTTTCAGAAATGCAAAGATGCTACATTGTGCTAATTAGCAAATGTGTTATATTTTTTATGTTACATGCAGTTTTATCTTTCTACCATCTGTTATTTCCATCTTTTCTATGCAAAATACACTATTATAAATAAAAGTAAGCTACAATTGTAGAAAATATGTATAATACAGGAAAACTGTACAGAAGGAAAGTCATCCCCCAATCCTGTAACTCAACCTATATAGAGAACACTATTTAGTATATTTCCTTCCAGACATTTTTTTCTTCTAAACATATACACATATTTTCCCCCCAATTGTGTGGCCGTGTTGCTCTTTCCTGCTTTTTTCACTTAATATTGTAAGGATTTTCCATAGTCATTAAAAATATTTGATGACTCTTTTCAGAACATCAGAACATTTGATTGTCCATTATATGTATATAGCATAATTTAACCATTCTCCTGTTGTTAATTGTAGATTAATTCCAATTTTTCTGTTACTATAAATTATGTCATCAATTAATATGTTTTTTCTAATGCTTTCCTTAAGATAGAGTCCTGGAAGTAGAACTACTTTGTTAAAGGGTTAACTTTTTTTTTAAAGATTTATTTATCTATTTTATTTCTCTCCCCTTCCCACCCCCCATCCCCCACTCCAGTTGTCTGTTCTCTGTGTCTATTTGCTGCATGTTCTTCTTTGTCCACGGCACGGGAATCTGTGTTTCTTTTTGTTGCGTCATCTTGTGTCAACTCTCTGTGTGTGCCACGCCATTCCTGGGCAGGCTGAACTTTCTTTCATGCTGGGCGGCTCTCCTTACGGGGTGCACTCCTTGCGCATGGGGCTCCCCTACGCGGGGGACACCCCTGCATGGCAGGGCACTCCTTGTGCACATCAGCACTGCGAGTGGGCCAGCTCCACACGGGTCAAGGAGGCCCGGGGTTTGAACCGCAGACCTCCCATGTGGTAGACGGATGCCCTAACCACTGGGCCAAGACTGCTTCCCAAGGGTTAACTTTTGATACTTGGTGACAGATTTCTTTCCAGAAAGTTTATACCATTTTATATTTCCCAGGGTGAGAGTTGATAATACCTATTTTTTCCTTTATGGATGAATTTTGAAATCAGGAAAAATGTTATGTAAGCCTTTTGCTCCTCTTCCCTTTAATTGTGTAGTAAACTCTTAAGAAACTAGTTATTTCAGGAGATGAGACATTTGGTTTCTGGAAGGGCTTTTTATTTTAATTTAAGAAATTATTCTCAAAAGGTCAGGCCCTATTGAGTGCCCCCCAGATCCAACACCAGTGGTACTTTTTTCTTTGTGTCAGTTCATCAAATTTAAAATCTATATTAGAACTGGCTTCTTTTATTTTGTTGCCTACGCCAGGAATATAGCTTGTGTGTAAGAGCTTCTTTATAGTTCATATCCACTTGTGTGTATGGACTATTAGCTGTGCAGAGTGTGTCTTCTGTTACGTAGTATTTATTGGCATTAAATCACACTGAATACTTCACTAAGGTTACTATTCATTCCCTTGCCAGTTGCTATAATGTCAGTATAAATTGTTAATAACTGCCCGTTTTCTGTGTGGTTCCTATATTTGAATAGGGATTTTCATGTAGTAATATTTGTTTTATGTGGGAGTATGATATCATTATGTTATAGAAGTATCTGTTGGTAGGGCTTCAAAATCTGTAAGATGAAAATACATGAATAGTATTTTACTTGTGTTATGGTTAAGAAAGTGGATTGGGTTAAGAGATTAAAAGGGTTTGGGGAAAAACGCCGATGTGGCTCAGTGGTTGAGCACTGGCTTCCCACATTCAAGGTCTGGAGTTTGATTCCTGACCCCTGTACCAAAAAAAAAAAAAGAGGAAGCAGATGTGGCTAAAGCAGTTCAGCACCTGCCTATAACATGGGAGGGAGGTTTAGTGTTGCCTCCTAAACACAAGTAAGACAGTGAGGTGATGCAATGAGCAGTATAGCAAGCTGATGTAATGAGACGCAACAAGGGAAAACACAATGGGAGACACAGTAAGCAGGGAGCAGAGGTGGCTCAAGCAATTGGGTGCTTCTCTCCTACATGGGAGATCCTGAGTTCAGGTCCCAGTGCCTCCTAAAAAGAAGATGAGCACAGACAGCAGACAGTGAGTGCAAACAATGAGTGGAGGGGGGAAAGAAATAAATAAAATAAATCTTTAAAAAAAGGGTTTGGGAAGAGAAAAAAATCAGTGAAAGATGAAGGAAAAAGAACCTCAAGCCTAATAACCTAAACACATTAAGTAAAAAAAATATATATATGTTTGTGTCTATATGTATACATATGCACACACAGTTTGGATTTTTATCTAAATCTTAAGATTTTTGAATTCCCAGTAGTATAAGCCCACTAATTCATAATGGGTTTAATGAGAGTCTTTTGGAAGGAAAAATTATAATAATAATTCCCTTTATAATATAAAGCAGATTGTTCAGAATTCTAATGGTGTATTTTCAGAAACAAAACTTACTTAATGGCAGTGGCCTCTAGTGAAAGAAGTCAATGTTTTGATGGATGGATTGTAATCTGAGACACTCATTTTTATTTGCAGGTTACATGTCTTGCATGTGACAATAAATCTAATACCATAGAGCCTTTCTGGGACCTGTCACTGGAATTTCCAGAAAGATACCAGTGCAGTGGAAAAGATATTCCTTCCCAGCCTTGTCTGGTTACTGAAATGTTGGCCAAATTCACAGAAACTGAAGCTTTAGAAGGAAAAATCTACGTATGTGACCACTGTAACTGTGAGTAGAGATGGTATTTTCTCTGTGCTTTTCTAAGATAAGCAAAATGAAACACAAATAAGAGGAAGGAAGCTGGAAAGAATTCCTTTTGTAGCAGTTAAGAAAATGAACTTTTTTTTTAGTTCATCAAAAGAGATCAGGGTAGACACTACTACTTTAAAATTGATATTATTAACCATGTGTCTCTTTTGCCTTTTTGATGGCATTTAAATCTTGATGATTGTGGAGGCAAGTGATAAAATAAGAACAACCTCAAGTTTCATATGGGAGATAGAATAAAAGTAGCAAAGGGGGAAAGTAAAAAGGAAAGCCTGTCCTATAGTGCTAAATGCAGTGTTTGCTTTCTTTTTTTTTTTTTTTTGCTATATATCAAACATTGATATATAGATTGTGTGTATATATATATATATGTGTGTGTATATATATCATATATATAACAGGAAATAATTTAAGTTGGATTGCTGGTGTGGAGATAGGCTTCATAAAAATATAAGGATTTACTTAAAAATCATCTATTGGGTATCTCTTCTGTATTAGTCATCATTCTAGTTGTTATAAGTAGGAGAATAAGACACTCCCTGCTTTCAAGTTGCTTTCATTCATATGGAGGAAATTAAAGGACAATTTCCATCACTCTAATAGGGGTAAGCACAGGAACTTGACACTGGGGTATTGAAATAGCCAAACTCCATTACTCAGAAGCCTCCTCCTCCAGTGAAATAGTGTCTAAAACCACATCAGATGTACTATGTCTTTATCTGGTGTTTTTATTCACATGCACATGGTATTTTACTGTTGATACTATATATTTTCAGGTATTCTCCCTGATTTCCATGTCTCAGATAATGATTTTAAGTACTTTAGATACTAAACTTGTAATGTAAAAGAAACACTGGATATTCCAGCATTGAAGAATGCCACTTCAATTAATGGCTTTCTAGAATGACCTATACTAACATTTTTTCCAGACTGTTATCTAATATGAACTCTATTCAAAGTACATTAAGATTTATAAGGTATTAGAAAAAATTAAACCTGTGTCCAATTTGTTATGATGAAGTATATATTTTTGTTGGACAAAAATTGGAATGGTCCTAGATGCTTTCTTTACCCAATTTGGGAGTAGAAAGATACTATGAATGCAGAATGTGGTTTTGTAACAAGTTTTATTTGTCTTCTGGGGCTACCATATATGTCCTAAAGGAGCTGCTTTAATACAGAAAGGAAAATGTTTAAAATTATAAGTGAAGGAGTTGACATCTCCAGTCTAGCTGCCACTGGACCATATGTTCTAGGAGGTAACTCAGAGGTAGGTGCAGGACATTTAGTAGCAGCTGGATACGTGGTTCTCAGGGACATAGACTTATAGGAAAGGCTTCTGGTGGCTGGTGACTATGGCTGGAGTCAGAGCTGATGTTCAAGGTGAAGAAGCAGCTCCTAGACATTAAGAGTAAACTTTAGTAGTCAATAATCCAGCCAAAAGCTGCAGGACATAGACCATAGATGAAAGCAGAGAGAACAAGAATCCCAACTTTTACTTGTCTAAGATTTGGTGCTACGAGAGCAGAAGTAAGGTGCTTGAGTGAGGGAGTCTGCAGGTGCAGAGCTCGGCCAAGGCCTGCTCTCTTAGGCTGCTGGCCAGGGCTGAAGTGAATCCCCAGGAAATGTGATGCAAGGTGATCTAGGCAGTGAGAATCCATGTCCTTCGGAGTCCCAGTTAGCCTTGATAAATGAACTAGTCACAAACTTGTTTAATTAAGAAGGAGGAGGATAAAGTATTTATGCAGAGTCTAAAATAACTTTTTCCTATTAATTGTCATAGACTAATCTATTTTTTAATATATAGCACTATTCTTCATTCTCTTGCCTTATTTGCAGGATTATTATTAAACCATGTCTGTATTTGTTTACATTTCTGTCCACATATCTACTAGATCATAAGTTTCTTAAGGGCAAGGACTATGGTGTTTTTTGTTTTTAATTTTTTTCTTTGTTTTGTTTTGGGGAGCCCATGGATTTTATCTCTAGGGTAGTACTATGCCTCTTACATACTACATGTTTAATAAGTTTGCTTAGCTCTTCCTTATATCTTCAAGTTAAATTTGATTCTCATTCTGTCTTTGTTATTACAGCAAAGTGCAGAAGGTTTTCCTCAAAACCAGTTGTACTCACAGAGGCCCAGAAACAGCTTATGATATGCCAACTACCTCAGGTTCTCAGACTACACCTTAAACGATTCAGGTTAGTAGTTTTAACAGTTGCCTATCAACGATGCACTTTTAACTTAATTATTCCTTACATTTATAGTGCCTCAAGATTTAAATACAGGTAGTGAATTACATTTGAATGCCATAAACTTGGCTAGTGGGCGATTTGCATCTGGTTGTTTTTTTTTAAGAAAAAATTTCTCTTCATTATCTCTGATGACCATCAGGTACTGTATTCAATAACTAACCTTCTATTTAGGTTCTCTTTATAGAATGCAGAGGACATTTTTCTCTTTGTAAATTTAATTATGTTTTTGATGTTTAATATTCAACTTATTTTAGATGTAAAAATTTTTTTCAGTTCTATAGTCTAGAGTATCTGGCCCAATTGCTTTGTCCTTGGAAAATATATGATCAAAGGTATAGTTTTTCAGTACAAAGCAGTTTAAAACAACCTAAAATACTCTAGTTCTCTAAAAGATATTATTAATCAGATGAATTAATGATAAAATCTGTTGATTAAACAAAGTATGTAGTTTCATACCATGTATTAACTATATTAACCTGAGGGGCTTATTGTTCCCTTAACATGTTGACCTTAACAAGACCCACTGAGAGGACAGGGGGTGAGGAGTGGGGTATATGGGAACGTCTTATGTTTTTTAAGGTAATGTTTTGATTGATCTATTAACCTTAAAAAAAGATAAATAAAAAATAAAAATTTTGAAAGTCCCACTGAGAACTTTACTTAATGAGCTATGATTTGAAAACTGTGGAGGCCATAGTTTTCATACATACTAGTATTGTTGTGTTTTTCTTTATTTAAAGGAATACATGTTAAAATTTTCAAATAAATGAAGGTAAAATAAAAGCCCAAAGTAAAAGTACCCACTCCCCAGAGATCATCACAGTTAACTTCACTCATTTACTTATTTATTGAAGTTTTTAAAGGTATAATCAAATATCATGAGTGCTTTTAAATGCAAGATATTTTATGTTCTTGGGGAAATATAAAGTAGAATCCTTTCTCAAGATTGTCAGTCATACACAAAAATAACTTAGAAGTAGAAATACTATCACAAACTGTATACAAATGAGACTTATTCAGAGAATTGGAGGAAGGAGTTAGCTGCCGAGACAAGCTCAGCAATAGGTCTGCAAGAAGGGAAAATAAAAGGACAGAAAGAAAGACACGAGAGGAAACAAAAATGGGACCAGGGGGTTTCACAGCTTCTGAAGCTGAGAGCCTCAACCCTAGTTTCCACATCATATTTATTGGAAAGCTAATGAGCAGCTGTTTGCAACAGGAAGCAACTTGCAACATCTTTTACAATAGCAGGAAGCAACTGCAACATTTACAATAACAGGAAGCAATTGCAACATCATCTATAATAGCAGGAACAACAAATAGGTAAGCAGGGTTCCCACAACATATCCCCCTTTTTGTTTTTATGAAGCAGCTGACCAGTGGATAGGGCATCCATCTACCACATGGGAGGTCCGTAGTTCAAACCCTGGGCCTCCTTGACCCATGTGGAGCTGGTCCACGCACAGTGCTGATGCGTTCAAGGAGTGCCGTGCCACACAGGGGAGCCCCACGTGCAAGGAGTGCGCCCCGTAAGGAGAGCCACCCAGCGCAAAAGAAAGTTCAGCCTGCCCAGGAATGGTGCCGCACACATGGAGAGCTGATGCAGCAAGATGACGCAACAGAAAGAAACACAGATTCCCATGCTGCTGACAACAACAGAAGTGGACAAAAAGAAGAACACGCAGCAAATGGACACAGAGAACAGACAACTGGGGTGGGGGAGGAGTGGAAGAAGGGGGGAAGAGTAGAGAAATAAATAAATCTTTAAAAAAAAATCAGATGAGCACTTTATACATAATCCATAATATAGCAGATTATGCCAACTTTCAACTAGCAGATGATTTGTTTCTCATGGGCTTAAGATTTCCTACCAACAACACTATATAGGCCGGTACTCGATCAAAAATGACCTCATTTTCCCCAGTTTGTATAGTTTGAGGTATAGGCAATGATGAATTATTGTTACTTCTCCATTTTGGCCTGTGGGGCAACTGGAAATTTATCACATAATTATAATACCTTCATTGGTCCTGCTGTTCACTGTACCTGAGGCCACAACTTCAGTGTTGAATTGGCTTAGTCCATCATTATGAAGACTCATTTTCCAGGCAGAAAAGAATAGCTGGCTTGTTACAAGAGTCCCAATATAGTGTCTGTAGCAGTGAAAGCACATCCTGCCCTTCCTAAGAGCAGGAGGGGACTGATGTCACAGTCATTGAAGTGAGCATGAAGGACACCCATGGGTGATGTCCAGAAACTGCTGGTGAGCAACAGACAACTGGATCTGCTGGGCTAGGTACCACAAGGTCTGGTACTCATGATGTTCACCTTCCCAGTGGAGCCACTCTGCTGCTTCTTAGGTCTCAGTTGTATGGCTCTGGATCTTCATGAGGCATCTACCTCAAAAGTCCTGGAGAGTAATGTTAGAGGAGTGGGCGGGGCCATGATAGACAGTTACCTGTCACTGCTGGCAGGTGTTCTTCCACAGATCTCTCCCCCATAGAGGGTGGTGATTCACAACAATCCATTGTTTTTGTCTTTTAGTATTTGCTCCCCTGGATAGGGATGGCAGTCTTTTTTTTTTTTTTTTAAAGATTTATTTATTTATTTCTCTCTCCTTCCCCCCCACCCCAGTTGTCTGTTCTTTGTGTCTATTTTGCTGCGTGTTCTTCTTTGTCCGCTTATGTTGTCAGCTGCATGGGAATCTGTGTTTCTTTTTGTTGCATCATCTTGTGTGTCAGCTCTCCGTGTATGCAGCGCCATTCCTGGGCAGGCTAAACTTTCCTTCACACTGGGCGGCTCTCCTTATTGGGTGCACTCCTTGCACATGGGGCTCACCTACGTGGGGACACCCCAGCATGGCATGGCACTCCTTGCGCACATCAGCACTGTGCGTGGGCCAGCTCCACACAGGTCAAGGAGGCCCGGGGTGTGAACCGTGGACCTCCCATGTGGTAGACAGACGGCCTAATCACTGGGCAAGTCTGCTTCTCAAGGGATGGCAGTCTTTAGAGTAACCAGACACTATTGGGTTAAGCTTTTCACTCTTAGCAGGGCTTCCTATGCTGCATACAGTTGCTTTTTTTTATTGTACTTATTGCTTTTTCCCACAATTGTGACTAAAACCCAAGGGGTACTCAGTTAGAATGTTGCCTTTGCCACAAACCCCACCTAAGGCCAATATTGGTGGTGGCCTTATCCAATTCACAGGCTAAGTCAATATCCACCTTCTCCGCGCCCCCCCCTTTTCTTTTTCTTTTTCTTTTTTTTTTTATCACAGCCTGCTGGAGGTCCTCCTGCTCCCATGAAGGACCTTTCCTAATTAACACATCTCAGTGAGGGATAAAAGATTTTTGGTATTTCAACAATATTACAAATTCTATTAACATGAGAAAACATTGTACTTTATCACTTACAGCAGAGGGTATAATTTTGTCTTACCCAATCAAAGAACATTTAATAATTTGATAGAGCAGCAGGGACCTTGCATCCTGTCCCAATTGTTTGCCTATTCCAGGCCCTTAAAATACCATTGTCTCTGATGTTTTTCAGTAGGGTCACTGCCACAGGTTTCTTCTATGCAGCCAGATTATTTGCCACCAGGCCAGGGCAGATGGTTGGGCTATGCACACAGCCTTGGGGAAGCACTGCAAAAGTCCATTGTTGACTTTTCTATAGGTAGGAGAATGTGGGCTGGCTTGACTTGCCTAAGAAAATACTAAAGAAAGGCTTAACAAGTTTTAAAACAAAGTGATAGTGACACAGTTGGGTATTCATTTCTTGCAACAAACTAGCAATATTTGAGACTGCTGTATACTACAATGGTGTTACTTTTATTTATGATAAGAGATCTTTCTGTGACACATACTATTTGATACTAAAGCTTTTAAAACTTTATAGATAGACCCATCAAATCTTACTCAACTTTAACCACAGAAATTCCTTTTCCACAAACCTTCTGCACTTTCTGTATTCACTCACGTTTTGTCCTACACCCTACTCTTTCTTATTAACCAATCATTCTATTTTAGGACAAAATTATTTTCTGTTTCTTTAATCATTAAAAAACAGTCTATACATCCTATGTACGTAAGTTACCAAAATGGTTTTGGAAACTGTCTCCAATCCAAACCTCTTACAACACTAAACAGACTTGTTAAAATAACAATTCAGTTTGGTTATATGCAAATATAACTTTTCCTTATTTCAAATACCTAGTAGCATGCAATATTAGAAACAGTCTCTTAGAAACAAGTTGTCAGGGGAGGTTGGCTGCCAACAAGTTTTTCTGTTTTAAAATTACCTTTCGTTGTTATTATCAATTCAGTTTTTGTTCAATAATGACTTCCTGGAATTAGCCATTTAAACACCCCAATTTAAACAATGCTTCCACAAACTTCTTATAATTATTTATAACCATATGGACAATAATTATATTAATTTTAAGACAAATTTCACCCTTACAGAACACATTCCCTAACTTAAAGTTACTACAATACCTTTTACAACTTGCCATGTGCATTCAAGTTTTGTCCTGCATATTTCCATTTTGATTTTATAAAAACTAGCTATCTTCTTTTAGGACAAAACATACTTTTAACTTTTTTTTTTTTAAGAGACATCACATTTCAGGCAGCACTCCCACAAACTTTTTACCTTTTAAAATATTCATTTAAGTTTTACATCATTCATTTTATCCTGTGAAGAAAAATAAACTATTCATTTTAATTTGGGCAAGAACTATTCTTTATGAAGAGACTTATAGTAATTTCATTAATCAAGACTTACAATTTTTATTATTGTCGAGATCTTATTAACATTTAAAATTATGTATTAATATAAGCGCTTATTTAATGTTTGGTCATTTGAATAGAGCTCTTTTAAAAATTTTTATTTATATCACCATCCAGAGGTATCAAAATATATACTGACAATGAATAATCACAAAACCATTACAACATACACTAAAACAATTACCACACACACGCTGACATTGAACAAACAGATAAACACAAAACAATTACAACACATCAACAGAAACATAAAGCTTACAAATTTGACCCATAATTCTTACTCTCTTGGTATAGCTGTTTTTGAACCCTCCATTTCACATCTTAGATTTTACTGCTTTTAAGATCTCAATTGAAACCCATGTTGCCTGTAACATGCAAGCTTGTTCTTGGAAACACTTTTAGTAGTAATGAGCAACCAATTAGGATAACTTGAGCAGCATAAATGCAATTAAACTCTTATATAGCAGGTTATACAGACAATACACATTTTTTGGATTACTGCTTTTTAAGACTACACTGAGACTTGAAGTTCAGGAGTTAGCTATTGATTCAACACTGAAAATTTCTTTTAACACCCTGATAAAAAGTTTGTACTAATTTTATTAATTTGGTTGAATAGGCCCAATCAGAATCAGCATGGAAACAAAACAGAACACCAATGTTGCCATGTTTTCCTCCTTTTCCAGAGGTTTAATTCTGTTAGACCCCACTAGCCCACAGCCACATTATCGTTTAGGCAGCAAGGTGTTTGCACAGTTGCTGCCAGAATATTTTCCTTATCTTAGTCAACACTTTTAACAGAGTTTTCTTACAAGCATGATTTCACAAATAAGGGCCTTATTTAAAGCACTTTTGCCTGACAGGACATTGTATTTGTGAGTTAACCTTTTCTTGCACAAGTGGCTCAACATGACTTCCCTCCATTCTAGTCTACAAGATGCCCTGTTGTAAAGCTAACAACTTTGGTTGAGCATCTCCAGGCATAGGAGGGGGGGAGGTGTGAGCAGGGGGGAAAGTGACTTTCTAAAGTCAGTTAATGAAGGAGCTGAAGGCAAAACAACTTTAGATTTAGTATCAAAACAAATTTAGTAATAATCCAAGTGGGCCAAATAGTAACAGGGCGCAAAACACCTTGTACATATAAAAATTTTAACTTTTTCCTACTCTTTCCTAATCTCCTAATTCTAAATTTCCTATTGCTGGGAATATGAGCAATATTTTTCTATAATCTCTAAGAGTTCTAAAATGTGAGACTTGCTGGCCTCAGCTCCTCCTGCCTTGAGTTGTTTGAGGAGATAGACATATGGGCGATATTTTGTTGAACTATCTCTCTTTCCCATAGTAACCCTGCTAGCATACCTGAGAGTGTCCTTACTCACTGAGGACTTGGAAGGCTTTCTAAAACCACTCAGGGCTCTGTGCCATGACAACACCTTTAATTTAGCTTGAAGCTTTTCTTCCCTTCGGGTCCCTGTTCGGGCACCAGTTGCTGAGACCAGCTCAGCAGTAGGTCTGCATGAGGGAAGATAATGCAGAACTGAAGAAATAAAAAGACAGAAAGAAAGACACAAGAGAGGAAACAAAAATGCAACCAGGGGGCTTCCACAGCTTCTGAAACTGAGAGCCTCAACCCTAGTTTCTACATCGTATTTATTTGAAAGCTAATGAGCAGCTGTTTGCTACAGGAAGCAACTTGCAACATCTTTTACAATAGCAGGAAGCAACTGCAACATCCACAATAAGGTAACATTTACAATAACAGAAGCAATTGCAACATCATCTACAATAATAGGAAGCAACAAATAGGTAAGCCAGGTTCCCAGGACAGTTAGCTGATGTCTAAAACTTTCCCCAAAGCTCTCTAATGATTTGGGGATCCACATCTTTAAGTGTCAGTCCTTACGCCATGTCTTTAGAGAGAACTTCACAATCATCCTATTTACAAGTAGCACCACCCAACCCCCCAAATCATATTGTTTTTTTCTTAATGGCAAACACCACTCTCTGTAATTAAATAGTTTACTTGTTCTTCTCCCCCTACCAGTGTTAACAGAAGTTCATTAATGACAGAGATCCTGACTTTTTCATTCCTGTATTCCAAGGCCCAGAGCTGTGCTCAGCACAAAGTAGTTGCCCCCAAATATTTCCCAAGTGAATGAGTAGGGTGCATAAAGAGGAGGAGTGCCTTAGCTTTAAGGGAGCAACATAAACAGAGGTATGGAGGAAGAAATGGGGAATGGTACACAACAAAGGCTTTAGTGAAAAGTCAGGTAAGCCCTGCCATAGTGTATGAAGTCAAGTAACATGAAACAGGAAGATGAGTTAAATGGTTAATATTGTATTCCAGGGCACCAGTAACAGCCAGAGAAAGAGGAAAGATGAGATTCTGTAAAGGTAGTATTGAAATAACTTAAATTTTTGTTACTAGAGTTGGAACTTAATTGGCTACTAAAACTATTGAAGAATCCCCTCTTCAAAAACATATTCTGGCTGTCCCCCATCGTAAGTGCTACTGTAATCTAGCATTTGAAGCGCTTCTTAATTCAAACCTATTTGACTCTGTCTCTTTCCATCTTCTGCCTAAAACATTTTAACTCTTCATGCAATACTTATTTCTGATTCAAAGACTTTGTTTATAGTTATGCTTTTTTCCTTACTACATTTATCTTCCTCCTTTCTCTTCATCCATTCAAAAAGTTATATAATGACACAATTGACAATCTCCCGTGTTCACCTACTCCTCCCCAAACCCTCCCCCCAATTCCATGGACCATCTGACCCATCCTCCTGTTGAGAAAACTCTTTAGAAAATATGATAAGGAAGGGTTACTGGTTTAAGGTGTTTGATGGGGGATGTCTGGCACAGGGTGCACCTGGGGCAGGCTTCTATGGAGTGTGTGAGTGCTCATCTTGTCATAGTGTGTTATATCAGTGGGTGGAGACCCATACAATGAGTGGGAAGGTATTGTACCCCCATCCTGGGGAGGCCTAATGTTCTCAAACCGAGAGGAGGGTCTCTCTCGAAAGCATGGGTAGCTCCCAACTTGGGAGGACAGACTAGTGTGTCAAGCTCTCAGCATTGTTTAAGTATCTATGAATTTTGTCCTTCAAGCAGTGAAGCTTTGTTGTCACTGTGGGCCCTGAGAGGAGAGGGAGAGAGAAGTAGAATAGATGGAAGAAGAAGTAACTGGGGGGCAATGGAATTGTTCCATAAGATTATGCAACATGGATATAGGCCATGTTAAATTTCAGCAAAAATTTATAAAAGTGTAAAGTCTAAAATATAAACCATAATGTAAACCATAATGGAACCATGGTTGATAGCTGTGTTTTAATATCTGTATATCAGCTGTAGCAAATATAACATCCACATGTAAAAAGATCATTGCTGGGGAAGGGGGAAAGGGGTTTGATATTGGGTATATGGGAGTTCCCTTTATTGTATATGTGTCTTTACTGTGATCTAAAACTTTTTTGAAAGCATAATAAAAAATTTTTTTAAGTTTTTAGACACTGAGGAAGGAATGAAAGAGGTTGTCTTGCCACTGTACATACAGGGCAACACCTACCTATTACAGTGATGAAAGGCATAATGTCAAAAAGAAAGTTTTATATTTCTCATTTTTTAATACCCCAATTTATTTTTACTTTAGTTTTTCTAAATTATTATGTATTCAATTCTAATCTTTAAACCTTAATATTTCATTTTCCTACAAATTGAATTTGGCAATATATTAGGCTTCATTTTTGAAGAAGTTTTGGATCACAGAGGGATTCACCTATGGCAGGAGAGGAGCACTGGTGTTGGGTGTCATTGATGCATGAGTGAGAGGGAGTTCTCCAGGGCATACATATAGGGTATACATATATGTTCAGATATTTGTCGGGTATTATCATAGTGGGTAGAGTTACACACAACAACTGAGTGCTGAGTTTCTGTTCCAGGGAATTCTGTCACATTCCCCAATGGAGCAGCAGCAATCTCCCAAGTGCAAGGGTAAAGGATGGTCCATTGATGGGCCTTTGATACTGATGACAGTGCTTATGAACCTGTGTTCCTGAAATAAGAACTAGGCCTAGACCTGCAGTGTGCCTAAGAGTTACCTCCTGAGAGCCTCCATGTTGCTCAAATGTGGCCAGTCTCGAAGCCAAACTCAGCATGTAAATGCATTCCCTTCCCCCCGGCGTGGGACATGACTCCTGGGGATGAGCCTCCCTGGCATCTAGGGATTACTACCAATTACCAGCTGGTGATGCAACTAGAAAGAGACCTTGAATAAAAGGGGGAAATGGTAAAGACAAATGAGTTTATCTGGCTAAGACTTCAAAATGAGTTGGTAGGTCATCAGAGGGGCCGCGCTTATGCCTGTCTCAGCAGGATCCCAGAGATAGCCAAAGTAGATACAACCCCAGGTAGTGGTGTTCCTGAGGGCTACGGAGACACCCAGGTTCTACAGTCATGGCACATGGCTCTGCAGTTCAGCGCCTTGCCAGTTGCCCTACTTTGGAATTTGTGCTCCTGAGTGTGATGGAGTTGGACTCAGGTGTGCCCTCTCGACACATTCTTCTTCTGTCACTTCTACTGAACTTGTGGTTGGCGCTAGGGTTGGTGTATGCTCAGAAGACTTGAATCTTTGGACTGTTCATATGCCAGCTGGGCCCTGAGCCTCAGCAGAGTTGTAACACTTACTCTCTGGTTCATTGGACTTACCCAGTAAGGTCAGCTAACAGGGAGGTGAGGATGGTCAACCACCACACCAGGGAACTGAGAAAGTCTACAACTGCAAGCAGGAGAATCCCATCCATCAGCCATGTGTGATCTAAGCCTCCTCTTGATTTAGAGGTGGAGTGGACATCGCCATCCCAGGGGCTGCAGGATGGGGGAATAAAATATGGATTACAGTGAATTTACTGGTGTTCTACTATAGAGCTATTGTGACTCTAGCAATGGAAGAAATTGTATCATTGATGTGGAGACAGTGGCCATGGGAGTTGCAGAGGGCAGGGAGAGGGAAGAAGAGGTGTGATATGGGGGCATTTTGGGGACTTAGAGTTGTCCTGAATGATATTACAGGGACATATGCAGGACATTATGTATCCTGCCATAACCCACTGAATGAACTGGGGGAGAGTGTAAACTACAATGTAAACTATAATCCATGTGGTGTAGCAGTGCTCCAAAATCTATTCATCAAATGCAATGAATGTGCCACATTGATGAAAGAGGTTGTTGATGTGAGAGGAGTGGGGGTGGGATGGGAGTGGGGTATGGGAACCTTATTTTTTTAATGTAACATTTTGTGTGATCTATGTATCTTTAAAAAAACAATAAATAAATTTTTGAAAAAGTTATATAAAAGTTAAATCTCAATTTTTAAAGCATATATATATTTTTTTAGTGGGAAAGGAGTCTTTTTCTTCAAGTATGTATTAAAAGTAATTTTAAAGTGGCTTTGTAGGGAAGCGGATGTGGCTCAACTGATAGAGCATGTGCCTACATATAGGAAGCCCAGGGTTCAATACCCAGGCCTCCTGGCCCATGTAGTCAGCTGGCCCATGCACAGTGCTGCCGTATGCAAGAAGTGCCATGCCACAGAGGGGTGCCCCCCACGTAGGTGTGTCCCACGTGCAAGGAGAGCCACCCCACGCCAAGAAAGGGCAGCCTACCCAGGAGTGACGCTGCACACACACACAACTGACACAGCAAGATAACAAAAAAAAAGACACAGATTCCCAGTGCCACCTGACAAGAATGCAAATGGACACATAGTGAATGGACACAGAGAGCAGACAAGGGCGGGGCGGGGGAAGGAGAGAAATAAGTAAAATCTTAAAGATAATAAAGTGGCTTTGTAGAGAAAAACTCTTATTCGTATAGCTTACCACTAACCTTGTAAAAATTAAGTATGTTAACTAATTAAAAAACTGTTATAATTACTACCCCCCCATGGCTACTACTACCTTGTCTGTTTACTCTTTGTTTTTGCTCATTGTTTTTAAAGACCACACATTGTATGATGATTCCATTTGTTCCTCCCCACCCCCAGCTGTTTTTGCTGTCAGTGTCCATTCATTGTGTGATGTTCTGTGTCTGTTTCTTTTTGTCTTCTCGTTTTCTCGTCTAGGCTTCACTAGGATTTGAACCTGGGGACCTCCAATGTGGGAGACAGGACCTTGTTGCTTGCACCATCTCAGTTCCTGGTTTCTGTTGCATCTCACCTTGACTCTCCCCTGCATCTCTCTTTTGTTCTGTCATCATCTTCCTGTGTCGCTCGTCACATAAACTTGGCACCTGGGTCCTCCCATATGGTAGACAGAAGCTCAATCACTTGAGACACGTCGGCTTCCCTCATTTGTTTTTGCTTGTTGTCTGGTTCTTCTTTAGGAGGCATCAGGAACCAAACACGGGACCTCCCGTGTGGAAGGCGGGTGCTCAACTGCTTGAGCCACATCTATTCCCATCTCGTTTTTGGTTTTGCTCACTGTCTTTGCTTATTCTCTGCTTGTTGTTGTTTTTTGCTTGATGTCTGGCTTGTTGTCTGTTCGTTGTTTGTCGTCTTTAGGAGGCACAAGGAACTGAACCTGGGACCTCCCGTGTGGGAGGTGAGTGATCCACATCTGCTTCCTATAATTACTTGTACTGTTAATAAGCAACAAAACCCAAGAAATGTATTTGTAAATAAAGTCTCATACCTTGTAGGTAATATTATAAAAGAAAATACCAGTACTGTACTTCAGTAAACTAAACTTCAGGCAACTAAAAAAATAAACCAAAATATAAAATAAATTTGAAATATTATATGTACAGATAATTCAAATAGAAAAGCAAATGATTATACAGTGGAATGAATTAACAAGTAGCTACATACATGTAGAAAAAGATTTCATTAAAACTGGACAAAAAGCACCCAGCAAAATACTAAATTTGAAAGTAATATGTTTCATACAATATCAATATAGAGCAAGTAGAAAAATGACTTTAATAGTCATGTATCTTTTACTTTTTGAATCAGCTTCACTAGGAATAAATTTAGTTACAGAATTTTAGAGAAACAATCCAAGTTTTACTATTTGATCACTTGTGTGGTCTTGAACTGATTATAGTTAAGAAAATTACTGATTGGATGTGAACTTTTTATCCTTTCAGTGATGGTTTTGGGTTGTTATGGCTTCTACCAGAGGTAGGGAGAGGAAAGGGGGCACTGTGGGGTAGGCTCTTTGGTGTCATTGTCATCTTATGGTTTACTACTTTGAATGTAAATGTCAGAACTTCTTGGTTAACGTTTTCTTAATCTTTCATGTATGTGTGTTTATGTATACATGTATGTTCAGTCTTAACCTATATACATTTAAAGATTTTTATTGATTAGTGAATATATTTTTTAAAATATAAAATAAAGCAGGGTGGGAAGTAGCTGGTGGCTCAATCACTTGGGCTCGCGTCTACCATAGGGGAGGCCCTGGGTTCGCTTCCCGGGGCCTCTTTGTGAAGGCAGGCTCACCCTCATGCTGCAGAGAGCAGCCCAGCCCCCAGACACTGGGAGTACCGCCCGGCCGCAAGCACCACAGAGAGCCGACTCAGCAAGGTGACACAACAAAAAAAGGAGACAAGCAAACACACAGAAGAGTGTGCAGCGAATGGACATAGAGAGCAGACAAGCCGCAAGGGGGTAGGAGAAATAAATACCAACACAGAAGAATGCAGAGTGAAAGGATGCAGACAGCACGCAAAAAGCCACAAAGTGTGTACGTGTGTGTGGGGGGTGTAAAAATAAATAAGGTAATGTATATACAGATTTCAAGATAGCAATCACCTCTAGGGAAAAGGAAAAATGAGATTGGGGAGGTGCACTCAGGAACCTTTGAAGAACTGTAAGAAACCAAACATTTCTAAAACGATAGAAGCTCCCTGTGTGTTCTTCCAATCCTGTTCTCTTCCCCTCTCCTCAGGTAACCAATATTATGAATTTTGGGTATATTATCATCTCATTCCTTTTTTGTCATTATTGTATGTCCATCCCTTCACATAAAATAATGGGTACTCAACTTATCCATCAATATCTATTTTTATATTTACCCTGTTATATATATATGGCACTTTGTATTTTATGTTCTCTGGGCTATTCTATTATTAAGACTGTCTACACCTAGTATGTGTTCATTTTGTTGATAATTTTACCCTGGCTTGTTCACAGATGGTCAGGACGTAATAATCGAGAGAAGATTGGTGTTCATGTTGGCTTTGAGGAAATCTTAACTATGGAGCCCTATTGCTGCAGGGAGTCCTTGAAATCTCTCAGACCAGAATGCTTTATCTATGACTTATCTGCTGTAGTAATGCACCATGGGAAAGGATTTGGCTCAGGACACTACACTGCCTACTGCTATAATTCTGAAGGAGGTAAAGATGGAGAAAAGTATTTCATCTTGGGTTAGACTTGTTAGTTGGAGTTCAGGCTTTAGCAATTTCTAAAATCATCACTAAATTATCTTAAGCAAAGCACTTGACCGCTTGTTTTATTTCTAGAATGTCTGCTTCTACCATGCTGTTCTTAAAAAAATGGAAGTTCATGCAGGAAAAAAAGGGATATTTTCTGTGGGTTCACATACAGTAGTTTTGATTACCAGCCTGTACTGGTTGGGATAGGAAAAAAGAATAAGGTTAAATAAAAATCAGAGAGAAAGAGGTATATTTCCTTAAATGCACACTACCAAGAGCAGTTCCTTTGCTTATTGGTTTATTTGTTAATTTTGTTAAAGAATGAGTCATGGAATGAGCTTGGGGATCGCAAATATTTGGAACACACTTGGAGTTCAAGTTTTAACATAGGAAACTCATTTATCACCTCCGTTGACCCTTCTAAGAAAGCCTTTACAGTAGCAAAGGTGATTGGATTGAGGTTTTGCTTTTTATCTCCCCTCTCTCCATCTTCTATTGAAGAATGAACAAACACTGCTCCCTCTTTCCCACCCCTCCCCCCACGAAACAAATGGAAGAGACATGTGGACAAAAAGCCCAGATCTGTAAAAGGAGTAATTCGCCTCTGAACTGCCAAGAGTTGTACACTACTTACTTTACAGTATGATTAGTAAAGTATTAATTGGTAGGATTATACTGGGAATTAGAGTGCCAGGTGAATAAATTGGTCAGACGCTCTAACTTCAAACTACTTCTGGGATAAAGGTGATATTTCCAGAGTAGCATACTGCCCAAGCTATATTTCTCATTTCAAGAAAGAAAATGGAAATGCCTAGAAAAATTATTTTCCCCTTAAAAGCTTAACTCTCATTGAAACTGTAACATTTTCTTAAATCTTTTTTAATATATACTATTATATAAATATTAAGGTATATTTTTATGCTTTACTCTAGGGTTCTGGGTACACTGCAATGATTCCAAGCTAAGCATGTGCACTATGGATGAAGTATGCAAGGCCCAAGCTTATATCTTGTTTTATACCCAGCGAGTTACTGAAAATGGACATTCTAAACTCTTGCCTCCAGAGCTCCTGCCTGGTAGCCAACATCCCAATGAAGAAGCTGATACCTCGTCTAATGAAATATTTAGCTGATACAAAGACAGTGGGGCTTTCTTCTTGTGATTTGTATATATACTTTTTAAAAGGGCTGACTTACAATTTTGAGCTTCACTGTTTTATTTTTTACTTATGAATCAATGCACACTGTTTATATATTTTGTTTCTAGCTACAACAAAACTTTTTTACAGAGACAAAGTATAAATACATGTCTAGCAACAACAGGTAACTAAACTTTTTACAAAGTACTTGGAAGTTTTAAACTTTAAGTGTTTACCTCAATCTGGTATTACCCCTTTTTTTATTTTGATGTCTTATTTGGCTCAGATCATGATTTCGTGCAGTCTTCTACCAAAGAAGTTCATATTGCATCATTTTTATACATTTGTTATTTATCTTTTGTAACTGTTTTCTATACAAATTCTTATTAGATGTGAAAATTAGACACTTCACTAATCTGGTCTTACCAAAAAAAAAAAGCATTTCTTTCAGACCATTTGCAAATTGAAGCTACCTTTGTCCTGTGAAGGGAGATTGAACTACTACATTCAAAGTAAACTATCAAGGTATCACCTAAATACTTATCAATCATATTAATATTCCTGAGGCTTTTGTATTTTAGGGCTCAGAATAGACATTACTTTAATGGAACTTCATTTTTTTTAAATGTATTAAGTTTTAATAATTGTTCTTTATTAGTCATAGTGAAACTATATCTAAATGAAAATGGCAGCTTTATAAATAGTATATTTAAGTGAACTTTGGTACTATGGACACAAAAAAATGATGGCTGGGACTTTTTCTAGTAAATTTGAATTTAGCAGTATATTATGATGTCATACACATACAGTATTTAAATTGGTTATGAATTCATTTTATACATTTGATAAGATCTCTTTTCAAGAAGCTCTGAGATTTTTAGTTCAAAGGAATAAAAGTCTTTAAAATCTGGATTCACTTGCTAGGATTATATGAATACTAGGAAGGGTGAACCTCTTAGATATTCAAACACTAGGCCTCAACATTTTAAGACATCAAGATGATCTAAACTTGCATTTTATTAAAAGTATTTTATGAGACTCTTTGCTCTTCCTTCATAATCCTACCAGATCTCTCTACAGTCACACTGCTGCTAAATCTTATTCAGAAAGGGAGGAATCCTCTCATGTCTGCAGATCAGCTCTGTAAGATCTTAGTTCAGTGTTAACCACTGGATGATGACCATTTATCCCTTTTTGAAATTGGTTTGTTTGCAGATTGAAATTTCAGTGAAAGAATATCTTAGAGAATATTAGTTTGCCACTAGTGATCATCTACAAATATAAACTCAAAAAGGACTTCTTGGTAAACTTTTCTTCAGTCACCTAAGGCAGCTGATACTGAAGTGCAATGAGAATTTATAACGGAATAGACAAATCATTTGTGCCAAAAATACAGTTTGAACATAAAATGGCTAGGGCTTAAAAGCGTTCATTTACTAAACACCTATGCAAGTTGTTACCTCAACTGTTACATAATTATACCTCATTAAAGATTTATGTGGACAAGAAACCTGAGTCTAGCCTTTTTTAATTTTAATAATTACTTTTTACTTAGCTTGTGAAAGTTAAAAAAATTTCCCTTAGCACTTAAATTTTAATGGTAGTTTTGTAAACTCTTGAAGCTATGTTGTTTGTATTGGTGGTTGCTTCTGTTCAGTATTATTTCCATGTAAAAATATGAGAAACAGAAAAGCTAAAACCTAGACAGTGAACAGAGATTTCTTACTACATAAAATCTCAGCATGGACTTCTATATTCAGCTAAATTAATCTAACAAAAAACAACATGTTTTGGTTATAAAATAATTTACTAAAAGGCACTATTGTTAAACATCAGACTAATAATTTGTTACCAATAAGGTACATCATTGTAAACATGACAGAATATACATGGCTAGTAGGTAAACAATACAATTCTTAAGTGACAGCTTTCCTATTTACAAGATCATATATCCCTTCCAGCCATTCCAGGGACATGAAATGATGGTATTGCTTCCATCAGTTACCTGGGAAGAGAGTGTAGAGCTCTTAATTGGCTGGAGATCATTATTGCTGAAGAGGTCTTACAAAGCTCCAAACATTTTCATTTACAAGGGTCAATTCTAAAATTCCTGGGCTTAGAAATCTTTATATCAGCAAATCCCATCAAAAAGGTATGTACTCACATCCCAAAAGGAGCTAGCTGGAGGGCCCACTATATATGTCTAGGTATGAACTGGTGAATTCTGCCACTAGCATAACATCACAGAAAATGGAGAAATTATTTGAAGGTAGCTATTGAACATTAGCACCATAATAAACATAGCTCATATGGCTAAAAACCAGCTTATCTCACAAGATAACATTCATTTATAGCTCTAAAACTGAAAAGAGCAGCTTTTGAATAAATCATCTAGGTACAGAAGCCATAGGTTTATGAGAACTGTTAAACAAAATACTAATTAAAAAGCATCCCAGAGGCAATAAAATTCTACGCTAAAACATACAAATTAAGGCTTTCCCTTGGTACATAAATTTTGGAATTGTGTTGGAACATTCCCAACAAATCATTTATGTGTAAGAATTCAAGCAATTCATTAAAGAAGCAGTAGTGGGGCTCAGTTCAAACAAATATTATGCATCTTGAAGTCAACTTTTGCACTTAGCTGCTAATAGGGTCACTGTTACCTCTCTTCCTGAAATGTTATGAATCCAAGCCAATCAAGGGGTAGGAAAGGTGTTAGAGAATTTGGCTTGCTTATGAAAAAGCCAAATAACTTCAATTTAGATTTCTTAAGAACAGTATCCAAACAGGAAAGTTTTCCTGCTTTTGTGGCATTAAATAGCCTTTGGGTCTCTCCTGAGTAAGCTCAGTAAGTACTATTATTGGACAAAGGATCTAAATGTTCCAACTTATTAAATCAAGGTTTCAAGTTGGCAAAATCATTTTCTCTAAATCATGCTCTCAATTTAGTGGATCTTTCCAAAGACAAAAAAATGAAAGGCAAGAACTATCATGGTCCTATAAACAAAGGCAAAATATTCTAAAGCTGTGCATTCATTTATAAAATAAAGGTGATGATTCTACTTTATGTATTTATAGATCGTGATTTAATCCACTATGCCAGAAAGAAGTTTTAGTTTTCTAGACACAAAGCTCTACATTTCCCTACAGTAAGCTTAGCTATTTCCTATCTAGAATTATAACCACAGACATTGAAATGTAGCTCTGAGATCTGAAAATGTCTTTATTTTTTAGAAAATGAATTCCAGGAAGGTTAAAAAGCAATACCAGAGGGCATCGGTGCAGAATTGGATGTAGTCATTCAAAGCATTCAAGTAGGAATATGGTAATATAAATATCTGAAAAGCATCTCTTAAGTGGTCAAAACAAATGTAAAACTTATTCCTAACTACGTTGAGCTTTACAGCATTTTCCTAGACAAGGGAGAAACAGTTAACATTTTGAAAAGTCCTGAAAGCTTTTTCCTTGGTTAATTACATTAGAAGATTTGCCTTTGATCAAATACCTTCCTTTTTAAACATGGATAAAAGTATTATATAGGTCCACTATTAAAACAAAATGTTGCAAATTAATTTTGGTATAATGTATTCCAACAAAGCTTAGAAAATAAAGATGTTGAGGTGGCTTTGGACTAAGTTTAATAGTCATCTCCTCTGCTGACAACTTCTTTACATGTCGGACGTAACAATATAGTATGTTCAAACTGCGCTGTATATGATCCTTTAATGTCACATAATGGTGGATATGGATCTACAATGCCCAAGTCACAGAGATTCTTCAGAGCCATTAAGTATTTACTCTCTCCCAAGCGATCCAGCCATCTGCGGCAGAAGGCAAGGGTGCCAAAGTTTTCATTGATAACATTTAGCAAGTGTTTTGTTCTTGGAAGCCTGGGAAGAGAAAATCCAAGATTAATAGTTGAAGTTACCAACTCATGTGCCCCATTAAGAAAATGTGTCTTCACATGATAATTAAGGTTAAAAAAAAACAAAAAAAAACAAAAACAAAAAAAAAAAAAAAACAACTTCTTGTTGTGTCTTCACATGATAATTAAGGTTAAAAAAAAAAAAACTTCTTGTTGCCTCTTTGAACAAATACCAGAGGGTATAATAGCTCTGTATCTAAATATAGATGCCATGTAAATAAGAGACCAGCTGGAGGCCATTTTTTCATGTTCATGGACATATTCATGTATATGTTAAATTCCCAGTACAGATTTACCTAAAGAGTGGCATGGTGGAGTTTTTGTGCATCAAGCTCAACATCCATAAAAAGTAGGAAAATTGGTGTAAATCAATCCTTTAACCATCTCCAAAAGATTTTTAAAAAGTAAACACAAAGTTTATCAACAAGAATATATTAAAAACAAAAATCTAGAAATGCTGGTAAAATAATCTCAAACTATTGGAAACTGGTTCTGAGTTTTTATCTCAATGAAAATTTTTAAGGGGCCAATTTTTTTTGCTTTAAGGATACAGAACTGTACCAACCTTGGAAGTTTGTCACATTTTTAAAAATGCTGTTAATTGGGAAGAGAAACTCATATTAAAATCTCACCTTATTGGCACATGTCCAACATCAAAATTTTTCATGTAGTGTGAACACTCCATATCATCATGAACCACACCTTTTCCTGTGCTACCAAAAGTTTCAATGGCATACACTTCTCCTTCCTTAAAAAAAAAAAAAATACAAGGGTCAAGGGAAGCAAAGAAAAAATCAGAACTAATCATTTACAATCTCTTAACTTCAGGGTGAAGTATTCCCTATCTAAGAAGCAACACGAAATAGCCCCTGGCATTCCTTATCCACATTTCCTTGCTTTATCTCCTTAGTACTTTTTGGTCTTTCTGTGTCCCAGAACTACAATGTAGGCTTTAATGGGCAAGTAATTTTATTTTGTTCCCTAATAATAGGCCCCATTGCCTAGCAAAGAGACTAGCACACATAATAAATATTCAATAAATATCCATTAACTGTTGAATAAATTCTTTGGTAGTCCTAACTATTCATTCAGCACTTGGTTGACTAGATATATTACTCACACAACCCAATTTTTACTGGGATAGGTAAGAAGAGCAAGTTAATCTTTCTCAACATATTATATACTTTGAACTATTACTAACTTTGGTTTGGGAAAAAAATCAAAATGTTTTTCACAAAAGAGCAAGTGTTAATGACATACATACCTCCATTCTTGTTGCTTCTCCTCCTTTCACAATGGGCACTGTTTTCCCAGCATGTATTCTATATGGCCCAATGGAATGGCCATTTAGATTACGGATTGGTTTCACTATCAAAAAGAAAATAATACTCAGGGTCTCTATAAGCACAAACATCTCTTGGCCTTCTGGTACAGAGCTCAAGCATTTACATAAAACCAAGATATGGGCTCTATGAGATAACCTCACATTAAGGTAGTTAAAAACAAACAAAAATCTAGTGGAATATGAAAAGATGTTTACTGCAATGTTATTGATTAAAAACTAGGACAGTAAGGCAAAGAAAAAAATATGAATGACAAAAGAACGGGGATCACCAAAAGAGGTTAATTTCAAGATATAAAATATGCTGTATTAGTTAAAAAAAAAAAAAAGACCTATAAAATGCCATGTACACAATTAAAACTTGAAAAATGGTAGGGTTATGAAACCTTAAATTTTCTTTTCTCATATATCATTTTAATGCAAATATATAAAAAGCAAAGCTAAACAACTCAAATGTCTTTTGATCAATGCTTGAAAGAATAGGCATTATGGTATTTTTCACACAGTGGAACACTATTCAACAATAAAAACAAAAACCTAGGGATAATGTAGTAACTAAAATAAAACCTAAAGATATAATGAGCAAAAGAAGGCACACATATAAATATTTTGTGTAATCCCATTTATATAAAGTTCAATATTAAATGTAATTAACTGGGGATGCATAATTAGGACATAAAGGTATAAAGAAAAGCAAATGCAAATACCTTAATAGTCAAGATAGTGGTTCATTAGGGGAAGAATGTTATAATCAGGAACAGGTATAGAGGGCTGGTGGGCTTCTGGAATGGTGGCAATATTCTATTTCTTGAGAAGTGAGGTTACATAGCTTTTTTACAAGTGTTCAGTTAAATTTTTATACTTTTTGCATTTTCAGGGTTATATTTCACAATAAAATAAAATAAATCTAGCCCTACAATAGTTCTAGTATCCGCAGTAAGAGCTACATTTCTTCTAGGTCAGAATTAGGTAGCAAGTTTTTTTCAAATCTTTAGCATTGAAGCAAAGACAAGTATATTAAAAATTTTGGGGGTGGTACAGAAACCTTTTAAAATTTGACAACTTGCTGGAAACAAAAATTCTGAATTACCTTTGTGGCAGTTTGATATTATTTATAAATTCCAAAAAGAGATATTATAATATATGTAAACTGGTCTGTTCCTCTGGGCATGATACCCTTTGATAGAAATGCAAAGGCTTTACGTTTACTTGATTAAATCAAGATGAGGGCTTTGACTCAGCCATATCATTAGGGCATGCAGGGCTGAGTCCTCGCCTCCTTGATGAGCTATATAAACTCAAGAAGACAGAGAAAGACACAGAGGAACAGAGAGAGCTCCATAGACACAGAAAAGGACAGAACTTGTCAGCTTTGAGCCTGCATCCCAGGAAGAGATGAGCCATTTGCCTGATTGTTTACAGCTGACCTTGTGAAGAGAGCAGAGCAGCTGAGCCCAGAAAGAAATAAGCTTTCCAGACTACAGCTGATATCAGAAGAAGCTGGGCCCATGGAGCCTTCAGATGAAAGAGGAAGGCTGAACCCTTGCAGATATTGCTGCCCTCCATCTTGCTTCAACACATAGCAATTGACTTTGTGTGAGGAAGTACTTTTGCAAGTTGTACTCTTTAGAGCTTTATAACTGTAATCTTTTACCCCAAATAAATACCCTTTATAAAAGCCAACAGATTTCTGGTACTTAGCATCAGCACCCCTTTTGGCTGAGTAAAACATGAGGATACAGGAAAAGTTCTACTCCCTATCTTGTGTAAATTCCCTCTCATAATCTCTAGAAGTGACTCATGTTAAACCATAGCACCTTATGTATACACTCAAAAAATCCCCATAAGATCTTACTGACTACCACAGTAAACAATGCCTCAAACAGGAGTGCTCATGAGGACTCTAGAGACATCTAGACACTATAGGCAGAGCAGACAATCCCAGGAAATTGGCACCCCATCAGTGGGCCTTACCTTAGAATATATCATAATCTGTCTCTCCAATATAACAGGGTTAGGCTCATTTATAATTTTCCTACAAATGCTTCTTTGGCCCCTTTTATTTGAACCTATCATTAGCACTACATTTGTTAAATA
The DNA here is from genome assembly GCF_030445035.2 of Dasypus novemcinctus. Lineage (NCBI taxonomy): Eukaryota > Metazoa > Chordata > Mammalia > Cingulata > Dasypodidae > Dasypus > Dasypus novemcinctus. The sequence continues at coordinate 79,629,617 of NC_080684.1, read as the reverse complement.
TATGTCCCAGAGACTTAAATCTTCATCTGTTCATACGCCAGTTGAGCCCTGACTCTCACAAGAGTTGCGGCCACTGCCTATCCTCCATTTCATCAGACTCACCCAGGACAACTAACAAAAAAACAGTGAGTAGCTACAACTGCAAGCAAGAGTTCCATCCATCTGCCCCTTAGGATCTAAGACCCCTCTCAACCAGAAGCACAGTGGACATCCCAAAATCCTTAAGATGGAGGAATAAGCAAACATAAGGGGGAAATTCAACTACGGACCAAAGTAGATTTATTATTCTAGTAATAGAAGAACTTGTGATATTGATATAAAGACAGTGGTCACCAGAGATTCTGAGGTGAGGGAGAGGGAAGAATAAGTGTAACATGGGCATTTTGGAGACACTAGAAATCTAGGGAAAAAAAGAATAGACTATTCATTTGGCTCAGTGAACCTGGAAATAAAGGCCTATGTTTTCTATTCCTCAAAATAACTTGGCATTTACTCTCTTGATCTCAGTTTTCTCCATGGTTACCACGCTGTATCTGTGAAGGTCATGTTACTAAGTCTGAGGTGGTAACAGAACTAGTACTGAGCTTTGTACAGAATTGAATAAAACAACATTTTGTAAAGAAAAGCAAACTGGAAACAAGACAGGCTATTTTCTTGCCTTTAAAAATAGTTTTCTCCCCTTATGGCTTTAGCTATATATAACATATGGATGTTCAAAGAAGCATTATTCACAATAGCGCAAAGGTGTAAACAATCCAAGGGTCCATCAACAGATTAATGTATAAAGAAAATGTGATGTATACACATAAAAGAATATTATTCAGCCTGAAAAAGGAACAAAGTTCTGATACATGCTACAAAATGAATGAACCTTGAAAGTTAAATAAGGCACAAAAGGACAAATATCTATGAGTCTACTTACATGAAATATCTAGAATAAGCCAATACATTGAGATAGAAAGTAGATTGGAGGCTACCAGGACTGAGGGAAGGAGGTACTGGGTAAGTCATTGTTTAATGGGTAAGGAGTTTCTGTTTTGGGTGATGAATAAGTTTAGTAATGCAAGGTGGTGATGGTAGCACATTATAAAATTAATGCCACTGAATTGTACACTTAAAAGTGGTTAAAATGACAAACTTTATGTTAAATATGTAAGTATATATTACATATAATCATATACATATTACATCTATTACATGAAAAAGAACTATAAAGGAGAAACAGGAATCAGGAAGATTTAAGTAAAATAATTCCGTAAGAAAATTCTAAGAATAGGAATGACAGGGAACAATCATTAAAGAGAATGATAGTGACACTGAGAAATCAGACAGACCCTGGGAGTAAAAAGGCTGGACTGATTTAACAGAGAAGAGAGTAGAGCACCAGAAAGCAAAATGACTCTGGGACTGTACACCTAAGGCAGTGGCTAGGAAAGACCAAGAGGCCAAGGGAATTGAGGATTAAAGAAAGGACACAAGGAAGCGGACTTGACCCAGTGGTTAGGGCGTCCGTTTACGACATGGGAGGTCCATGGTTCAAACCCCGGGCCTCCTTGACCCCTGTGGAGCTGGCCTATGTGCAGTGCTGTTGCGCGCAAGGAGTGCTATGCCACGCTCGGGTGTCCCCCGCGTAGGGGAGCCCCATGCACAAGGAATGTGCCCCGTAAGGAGAGCCGCCCAGCGCAAAATAAGTGCAGCCTGCCCAGGAATGGCGCCGCACACACAGAGAGTTGACACAGCAAGATGACACAACAAAAAGAAACACAGATTCCTGTGCTGCTGAGAACAGAAGTGGACAAAAACAAGAACACGCAGCAAATGGACACAGAACAGACAACTGGAGGTGGGGGGGAATAAATAAAATAAAATAAAATAAAATAAAATAAAAAAAACAAAAGGACACAGAAAGAATTAACTGGCCTCTAAATTCTGAATGCAACTCAAAAACAAACAGGGGAGCAGATGTGGCTCAAGCAGTTAGATGGGAGGTCCTGGGTTCAATCCCTGGTGCCTCCTAGAAACAAACAAACAAAAAAACACTCAAATAATTTAACAACAAAACCAACTCAGGGGAGGCACTGTGGCTCAAGGGTTGAGTGCCAGCCCCCATATAGGAGGTCCCAGGTCCAATACCTGGCCCAGGTACCTCAAAAGAAAAAATGGAAGGAAAAAAAAAAGCCAAACTAAAACAGGAGCCATCAATGCAAAAGGCTTCTGGCCTTGTGTTGGCTAGTTACAGAAATCCTACTTTGCATTTTTGACATCCCAGGATTAGATCCCCAGGTATTTTCTTACCAGCTACCAGTGTGGCCTAGCACCAGTTCCCTGCTAGTGATCATAGTACTCCTACAATGCTCTGAGCAGGTTAGATCCTCTATTTTCCTTCTTCACATTCCCAAGATATAAATATGAAGCAGCTGACCCCAAAAAAAGAAAACCCAAAATTAATTCTACGGGGGTCACATTCACTTTAAATAAGATACATTTTAAGAGGCTATACCTTGATATGTCTTCCCATCTATTTCAACTTCATAGGATTCCATAACTTCTTGGATGGCCTCACCAACATCACACAGACGCACATCAATTCCAGCACACTGAAAACAGAATTATATGTACTTTGTTATCTAAAGCACAGAATTTTATAGAAACTTAATTTCTTCCCTAATATTTTGAAATCAAAAACAATGAGAAAAACTGCTTTGCACATTCTAACTTCCTGTGTAAAAAGTCCTTGGTACACCATATACAAGCATCCAATTAAAACCCCAAAGGCAGGGAACCAGGTCTTACTCATCTTAACCCAAAGACCTTAAGCTATTAAGTACTCAAAATGTATTGAATAAAATGATGCTTACAGTTCACATACCTTTATTCCAGTATTAGTGGCATCTTTTACAGCTTTTAATAATGTATCATATTTGGGATTAAAGGTGACAGTAAAAGCACAGTCAATAATCCTACCTGAAAGAGAAAATTCTTAATATTACTTATAAGCTAGTCAATTTATCTACTCTATCGCCTTTACCCTATTAATTAACCTTACTTTAGTTAACAGGAAAATAAATCAATGAGTTCGAACTAGGGCAGTATTCCAAAGATCAATCATAAGCAAAGGGGCAAGAGAGTATAAATAAATTATATAGGGAAGCTGATGTGGCTGAACTGACAGAACATCCGTCTATCATATGGAGGGTCCAGGGTTCGATCCCCAAGATCTCCTGACCTGTTTGGTGTGCTGCCACACGCAAGGAGTGCCATGCTATGCAGAGGCACCCTTGCATATGGGTGCCCCAAGTGCAAGGAGTGTGCCCCATAAGGAGAGCCGCCCTGTGTTAAAAAAAGCACAGCCTGCCCAGGAGTGGTGCCACACACACAGAGAGCTGATGCAGCAAGATGACACAACAAAAAAGAGACAGTTTCCCAGTGCTGGATAATGCAAGCAGACACAGAAGAACACACAGCGAATGGACACAGCAGGGGAAGGGAGAGGAAAGGGGAGAAATAAATAAATCTTTAAAAAAATAATAAAGTTTATAAATGTTTCAAAATGAAAAGAGCACTTCCAGGATCCTATTACTAAAGCAGTACCAATTTAGTACTTGCCCAGACATTTATGTGAAAAGATAGTCAGAAACAAATCAAAGCAAGAAAAGACTGGGAAACTAAGGAATATCAATGCAGGGCAGAGAAAATATATAGGACCATAGGTACCTAAGCACTTGTCCCAGGTTCTCTACTTTAGAGTAACCACAGTTAAGTACTTAACAGAAGCCTATTTTCCTACCTGTTAAGTAAGAGTAACAAAGTACTTAGGAGGGTTTCGGATAGAATTTAGAAAAGTTAGTATGTATATAAAGGTTGGTAACTTAAAGATTCTAAATAAATGTTTGTTGTTAGCTCTCCAATAAATGATGTTTGAAACAATGACCTACACCCACACATCATGAGAAAATGTAGAACTATACTTTCATGCATTGACACAAGAGGTGACGAATCTCAATGATCAGTGGTTTTTATTTTACTCCAGTGGGAATGGTTTAAATTAAATCTCAAAAACTACCTCAACACAGTTCTACTAAAAAGTGTGCAGGAAAGAACAAAATTGGGAGTTAAGTACATATGGCCCCATTCAAAAGAGACAAGACTAATGTTTTGGGGGGTGGGGAAAGGTGCAGTAAGAATTATTTCAAGAACTCACCACTTATGTGTGTTCCAAAGTCTATCTTACAGATGTCATCATACTGTAATACTGTAGTGTCACCAGCATTGGGAGTATAATGGGCTGCACAATTATTAAGAGAACATCCCGTTGGAAATGCCAGGCCTGCATTTAAGCCATTCTCTTTTATTAGCTTGCGTGAACAGTCTTCCAACTTCTCACTAAAGGAAAAAGGAATTTTTAAATGTTTAAATTCTTATCCTTATATTGCTTATAGTTCATCAAGTCCAGAAAACTTACTCAAGCCCTTAAATTACATTCTGGGAGTAATCTGAGCACTTTCTAGATGTGAATAAGTAAGAGTTCTCCAATGTCATGAAAATAATAGCTCACTTCTAAAAGACAAGGAATTTAATTCCACTAGAAATCTGGAGAAAAATCCACTTTAACTTAGTTTACTATGAAGTAAGAATCTAGACTTAAAACTAATTTAAATGCTAATTACATATTATTTGCTCAATGTTGCATATTGTGACAACTATCTGAATCAGATTTAAATTACCTTTACAGCTAATCATTTCCCAAGAAGAATAACTGGAGAAAATTACTTAATTTTTGTTGTTGTATTATATATGTTTTGTGTCTAGGCCTACTCTAATTTATTGAAGAATTTTAATTTCTTAATCCGAATTGCTAATATTAGGAAGCAAAATAAGGTTTCCAGACAGAAAATAAGCCTCGGCCTAATGTCATATATGTGTATGTGTACCTGAATGTATGTGCATAAAAACGAGAAAGGCTGAGGTGTAAAAGTATATTCCTCTTATGGCTTCCTCATTATAACTACACCACAAGAAGCTTTAGAATAGATTTCTAGAACCTTTTTAAAGTTTAAGCAGTAATGAAAGCCAAATATTACAATTGGAGAATTAAGTATAATAAAAATTTTTAATCATGTTCTTACAAATATGTATTCATTTTACCAGATTTCTATCATTGTCATCCCAGGCTTGATCCAGCTCATAACATATTTTCTAACTTGTCGATGTGCTTCTGCAGCTTCTCGAAAATCATTCCAAATCTCTTCACTAGCTTGATCTAATGCTTTCTTTTCTTCACTTGTAGTTCTCCAAGCAGCTGTTCGCCTTTAGAATAGCACACAGTATTAGTCATTTAGGAAACAGCAGAACAAGCATAAAAAGCTGAGGGAGATAAAAATAGACTAATTTAAAATATTTTAGATAATAAGTTAAATTTTCAGTTTCTTTTCATTCAATGTGAACAAAATTTATGAAATATAAGAAGTCACATACTTGCACTTAACCCAAACCAAGTTATACCTTTTTTAAGACTCTTAGGAAAAAAAAAACAAATCATCAATGGAGATTTCATTCTGAGTCAGAGGGACTAATACCCTGACAACTTAAATGAGAAGGAGGGACCAGAAAAGATCCTAGAACCAAGCAGTTAAAAAGTCATCCTTTCATTCAGGGTAACACATATACTTAAGACTTCAGAGGAACAAACCAAAAATTAGTATTTAACTTGGCCAATAGGGCAAGTACTAAACTGACCTGGATATTTGCATATAGCTTTCTCAGAAGAGATAATATGTGCTTTTGCAAGATTTTTCTAATTGTAGATATATTAAGAGGAAATTTTCCTTAGAGAGACATGGCACATTTTTTAAAAACAGCCAGAGATAACAAAGAATAACATAACTCAGTATCTGGGAAGGAGGTGTTCCATTAGTGATGCCTTTCAAGCAGTGTATTTTCAAAAACAAATTGTTTTAGAACGAAAAAATCTAACATTTGTTACAAGTGGGATACACACTTAAACAATATATTGAACATACAGTTCATAGTTCACAGCTCAGTGACCACTAAGGCAATATTACACCATGTAAAAATGCATTTCCTTTTTTAAGGAAGTACTGGGTATTGAACCTAGGACCTCATACAGGGAAAGCAGGCAGTCAACCCCTGAGCTACATCCACTCCCCAGTGAGAGTTGTTTTTTATCATTTGTTTAATTTTAGGAGGTAACAGGGACTGAACCCAGGATCTCTTACATGGGAAACAAGCGCTCAACCACTTGACCTACATCCACTCCCAAAATGCATTCCTTTTAACCCCCCCCCCCAAAAAAAACAAAGATGCGTGCACATGATGCCAACTCCTTCTTCTGCTACTCAGAAGAATCAAAACACTACCCCTGCCTGTAAGAAGAAACTGTAGTTGATCCCCAGTAGATAAAATACTCTTACAGAAGAATATCAGCTAATAAACATAGAAGAAATGACAGAATTAGAAATTCACCATTTTGCAGTCCCCAACAAAATAACTGATAAAATTAGGTTCATCAATGACTATTAAAACAATTAATGAAAGGAGTTAAAGAAAAGGATGTTCCATTTGAACCAAGGTACCTCAGAGATTACCTGGAAACTGCAAAAAGAAAAAAGTATGTTTAATAAAGAGCCAGCTGTCACCATATTAACAAGTGATCAAACACAGTACAACTACTACTAGGGTGACTTAACATTGCCAACTGATGCAATGGAATTACATAAACTACGACATATATAATATCACTTCTGATACATCCACTGATTAGGTGTAGCTTAGTGGCTGAGCACTTGCTTCCCATGAACAAGGTCCTATGGTCAATCCCCGGTACCTTCTAAAAAATAAAATCAAGATAATTTAGCACAACACACACACACATATTCAACCTCATTCCAGTTTACAGAAAATAAAGGAATAGAGGAAAATGTTTACAACACTATATGGAAACTGGAAAAATTCCTGAATGTGATACTTTCTACAATTGGCCTGATCTCTTCAAAAACTCAATGTAACGAAGGTAAGAGAAAAAGGTGAGGATTCTAACCATATGCAATTTATGAACTTTGAATAGATCCTGTTTTTGGGGGTGGGGGGGTGAGGGGGAACCCAACAAAACCAAAAACCCAATAAAAGGATGTTCTGGGGCCAACTAGAAAAAAATCTAAATTAGAAAAAGGTACTTATATGACACTGGGGAATTACTGTAATTACTGTTAATTTACCTAGATGTGATCATTTAGAGAATGTTCAAATTTAAAAAGGGGTTAAAAAGCAGTTTTCCTGTATAAGTCTATTTTTAAAACTTTTTTATTTATTTAAAAGTTGATTTAAAAAAAAAGATTTATTTATTTTTCTCCCCCGCCCCAGTTGTCCCCTGCGCGGGAACACCCCTGCGTGGGAACACTCCTGCGCAGCACAGCACTCCTTGCGCGTGGGCCAGTTCCACACTGGTCAAGGAGGCCCAGGGTTTGAACTGCGGACCTCCCAAGTGGTAGGCGGATGCCCTAACCACTGAGCCAAGTCCACTTCCCTACTTTTAGTTATTTATAATACATGTTTATATAAAGAGGTTTTAGAAGAAAACAAACCAAAATAGTAACAAGTATTTTTATTTGCTGGTAGAATTAGGGAGATTCTTATTTTCTCCTTTTTATTTACCTGTATTTCCTAACTATTCTATAATGAATATGCATTGCAGTGAAATTAACAAATGCCCCAACCTCCTTGCTAAACTTAGAACAATTATCACAAAGGGAAGCAGACATGGTTCAAGCAGTTGGGTGCCCGCCCACCTACCACACAGAAGTCGTGGGTTCGGTTCCCAGTGTCTCCTAAAGAAAACCAGCAAGACAGCGAGCTGACTCAACAAGATAACCGCACAACAAGTAGGAGTAGAGGTGGCTCAAGTGACTGGGTGCCTACCTCCCACATGGGAGGTCCTGGGCTTGGCTCCGGGTGCCTCCTAAAAAGAAGACGAGCAGATAGCAAGTGCAAACAATGTGGGGAGGAGAGGAGAAATAAAGATAAATAAATCTTAAAAAAAAAAAAAAAAAAAAGACTTCAAAATGATTCTTCATTTCTACTTCCCTGGGGTCCAGAATAAAGAAAAAAATGAAATCTGAATAACACATCAAGATGGTTACCACAGAATTTGTTCTCATGATAAAAAAATTAGAAACAAATGTACTACACTAGTAATGGAAGGTGTCAGTAATGGGGGGGATATGGGAATTCTGTATTTTCTGCCTGATTTTTCTGTAAACCTACTTCTTTAAATAAAAAATACAAGAAATGAATTGGAAAATAATATAAATTGTCTAGAAAAAAAGAATTCTCTAGAAATAGAGAATAGCTACAAAATTATGCTAGATACAGAATAGAAAAGCATTAAAGCAGTTAAAAACTGGTTTCAAAAGTTTTAACGACAAAGGAAATGCACATAGGATGTTAATGTCAAGTTGTGTTTTTTTTTTTTCAAAAAAGCAACAACCTTCATAGTAAACAATTTAGAAAAGGATCATCAATGAATGCTACATGTGAAGACAGGGTTTTTCACAAGGAACAGGATATTTACATTATTCTCAAGGTAACTCCCCACAAATTAATAACAAAAAGAAAAATTAGTAACCATACACTGGAGAAACTGGATAATATCTTAACTAAGTGATAAAAATTAACATCACCACTAAGGAGCAAATTAATATCATGTGCTTTTAGAAGAGACACCCTTAAAAGAGCACAATAGCCACTTCTTTAGTATTCCAGGCAAAAATAGACACCTTACTATGAAAACATTCAGAAAAAATAGTATGCATATGGATTCATCAACTTAACATTCTCCACATTCACTTCCTATCTTCCAAGCAAAGAATAAAATGTTCTTTGCACATTATACACAATACATAAAATATTCATATTCCATTGAGAGAGTACAATAATCTAGCAAAATATTAAAAGTGAATCTGGGTTAGAAGTATTAAAAGTAGAATCTGGGTTCAAAATTTTAAAAAAAAGAATGGATTTAATTTGGATGGTAGTTACATAGCTGAGTTCTTGGTTACAATCCATGCACTCTTCATTTAAAACTTTATTTTTAAAAAACTGAGGACAAGATATGAAACTATATTCAATACTTTCCCAAGTATGTAGGAATACTGATTCATATCTATTTGCAAATAGTCAAAACTGATTATATGAATGTCAAAAAATACTGAATATACAAAAAGCAAACAAAACCACATAGACTTTTGTACTTCTCTAGAATAGCATACAACACTGCTTTTAATAGTCAAGAAAATTACCGAGATGATTACACAATAAAATTATCTTCATTGTTTAAAAAGCAATTTATTTTATGTATGTACCACATTTTTTTATCCATTCATTTGTTGACTGTGGACATTTGGGTTTATACCTTTTGACTACTGTGAATAATGCTGCTGTGAACACTGATATACAAGTTTCTGTTCCAGTGTCTGCTCTCAATTCTTTTAGGTATATACCCAGGAGTGGAACTGGCAGGTAATATGGTAATTCTATGTTTAACTTTTTGAGCAACCCCCATACTGTTTCCCACAGTGGCTGCACCATTGTACATTCCCACCAGTCATGCATGAGGGTTCCAATTTCCCTACATCCTTGCCAACACCTGACTTTCCATTTAATAAAAGCCAATCCAGTGAGTATGATCAGTATTTTTTTTTCATGTATTTAGGCATCATTTTAAGTATTCCACAATATTGACATAAAAAAAAATATTAATAATCTATTAAGTATGGGAAATCAGTGGCTCTTTTACTCTAGCAATAAATATCTAGAAATGAAAATGAGAATAAAAATATTTCATTTACATCAGTAACAAAAACAAAACGCTTGAAAATAGATTAAAATTGAACAAGAGAAGGACAGAATATATTTGGGAAAAAGAAAAAAACTGAATAAATGGAAAAATACACCACTACACTGGACAATAACACAATATGATAAAACAATTTTCAAAAACTAATACATAATACAATTGCAATAAGAATTCTAACAAAGGCATTTCTTAGTATGTATGTGTATAAAAGACTCTGCCTAAACAGTCAAGATAAGTATCAAAAAGTTTCTGTGGTAGGCAAGAATGACTTGTCTTATGAAATTATCAAAATATATTAAAAAGTTCCTAATATCAAATCAAAATAGTATCAGCAGGGAGCGGATGCAGCTCAAGTGGTTGGGCACTTGCCTCTCACATGGGAGGTTCTGGGTTTGGTACCTAATGTTCCTGAAAAAACGAAAACAAACAACAAACAAAACAAGCGAAAAAACCAACTCAGGGAGGCCAATGTGACACTGGCTTCCCACATACAAGATCCCGGGTTCAGTCCCTGGCCCCTGGTATGAAAATTAAAATAAAATTAAATTAAAATTAAATTAAAATAAAATAAAACAAAATAAAATAAAATAAATAAAATAAAATATAAAATAAAATAAAATAAAACTAAACTAGACTAAACTGAAATATAAAATAAAATTATAAAATAAAATAACATAGTATTAGCATACAAATATACAAATGACCCAATGGGGCAGAAAAATAATCCAGAAATTGATTCCATATATATGAGAATATATGACAAAGATGGTCAATCAGTCCAGTGGATGGATTAATAAACAATTCTTCCAAACTGGCTATCCACATGAAAGAAAACAAAATTAGCACCCTATCTTAAACAAAAAAATTCCAAATCAATTAAAGATGGAAATGTAATAAAACACAAAATAAAAGTTCAAGAAAATCCAAGAGACTGCTAGAAAACTGAAAGTATAAAACAGGGACAAATTATTTAAAAATTTCAAACTCCTGTACAAGCAAACAATACCAAAAGCAAAGCCAACAATGAAATGATCAAAATCACTATTAGTTGGGGAAACGTAAACTAAAGTATCAATACATTCAATTCAGCAATTCCACTCCTGGAAAACTATCATATAAAATCTACCATTAGATAAGGACATATATAGAGAGAGATTTATTGCACAATGGTATATTGTGGCAAAAAATACTGGAGACAAAGTGAACACCCAATTGGAGAATAGTGGAATAAAGTATGGCACACTCACACCATGAACTATTAGGAAGCCATTCAAAAGAATATAAGAGCAATTCAGATTAACTTGGAAGGACTTCCAAGTAGTAGTACTGAATGAGAGAAGCAATGTAGAGAAAAGCACACCTATGATTCAATTTTTATAAAACAATGTACAAAACACCCCTCATACATATATATAAACAGACACACACACGCACACATATAAGGATAGAAAAATATGGAAGGCTCCCTGCTAGGTGGTTAACATGGGTCTGGAAGGAGGGGAAGGAAGAAGAAACAAATAAACAAAAAAATTTGAAAGATTATATTTAAAAATAAATGTGATCATAACATATGTACTATGGGAATTTATGTATTGATATAGAATTACATGTCTCTGTGATATTATAAAGATAAATGCTTTACAACAGGATAATGACTGATGAATTCAAATCCAAAGAAAAGAAATCCATGTCTTAAAATTCCAGAACCTTACAGAGACTTATGCCCTAAAGAACATTCACATTTGGTATTGAAAAGGGGGTAAAAACAATATTCATATTCTTTCCTATGTTTAAAGTACACAGGCCAAAGAAATAACACTACAGTAGAAGCTTCCTTAACCAACTATTGCAACCACTGGATTAACCAAAGCTCCTGATTCCCTCTGTAAAATATACTGACCAATGTCCATAGTATTCTAACTGTTAATGGCTGGAAAGCTACTATTCTGATTAATAATAATAATAGTAATAGCAGCTAACACTTCCTTAATATTTACTATGTGTCTGTCACTCTTCTAAGTGCTTTGCATACATTATTCCTCACAACAACCCTACGACGCCCATTTAATGGTTAAAAAAATGAAAGCACAGACATGTTAAGTTACTTGCCCATGTCCAAAGTTAAGAAGTGTTAGAGATGGAATTTAAATGCAATCTGGTCCCAGCTCCCATACTTTTAATCACTGTGTACTTAGAGTCTATAAGCTTCTGTTCACCAGGTGAAATATAGCCTTTCTGAACACTTTCAAGCATCAGTATTTTGTTGCCAGACTTGTTTAAGCCATCTGTATTTGTTACTATAATTTTGTAACTTAATTATATATTACAAGAAAAGAACTTTTTCTATGGCAACTAAATGGATTGCTTTGAAAAGTCTCAATAAAGGCAAGTCATCAAAATACTTCGGTCAAATTTACTGTAGATAAAACCTATAAATGGTTTTGGGAAAGATGTAAACATTGGTCTAGAGATTATTCAATTCTTGTTCCTCTTCATAGAAACCCCAGCTAAAATTATAAACAGTGCATTATGCATAAGGTTTAAGGGGGAAAAAAGTGAACATCCAGTGCAAATCCATGCTCAAATTTCAAGAGTGATAAATAAATAAAACTAAATATTTTTATTTTTTTATGATCCTCACTTTAGCATACTTTTTTTGATTAATCTACCTACTACTGGTCCAATCATTTTGGATAAGAGGGCTTCTACTGTATTTTCTCTGCAACAAACTCACAAGTTTTTATTAAAATACTGGAGCAAAAACCTGAGAAAAATCAAATTTGCTTTATTGATAAGCTGTAACTTTCAAATTTGAAGTTATTTTATGATCCTTACCCATCTTGTGTGGGTGGGTACTCGCACTCTTGTCCTTTGGGAAAAACACCATTAGGATACAGGTCACATATTGGAACTGAGGGAGGGTCTGTTTGAACTTTTGCTGTGAGATACAAATAAAGAATTAACTTCTGTAACGTAAATAAATTAAGTAATCATTACAGTTTTCTCAGTTCCTACTGGCTATACATCCTGGTCTAAAGGAACCACTGCACTATCTCCTTATAGTTAAAAGCACTGCTGGTCACCTCTCTTACCTCTTGCTGCTTGGAAAAAGAAATACACTTCTTAGAACCCCATTATGGACTCAAATCGTACATGCCTTGGCAGAAAGCACAAACATCTAAGGTTTGCTTCTTTATTCACTATACTCAAGATAGAAAACCATACAGAGGTTGTCTCTTACAAATAAAAACCAAAGAACCAACGAGAAAGTAATAAAGTCCTAAAGCAATAAAGTAAAAATTTAAACTGACTAGGTATTAATAAAATAAGTAGAAAAGTACTATTCAAGAGTAAAGTTATAGGCATACATACTTAATACTAAAAGGCAAATTTCAGATATCTGAAAAAAGCTACAGTGCTTTAGGACAGCTCCCAAACTGTATCCCAAAAGACACCAGTGTTTCTCAAGATGCTTGGAAAAAAAAAAATCTAATCATTGAATGGATTTTATGTGAATATCTCTCAAAAAAATTCTTAAAAAAAACCTAACCAGGGATTTTTCTTCTAAAAATACATAAGAACTAGTAATATGTTCTCTTTAGAAGACCTGACTTTTAGGAGAGACTATTATATCTAAGGAAAGTCAGGAAGCTGCATGAGAATTAATTTATGTAGCTGTTATCATTAACTATAATTTATAATTGTCTCACTTTATAGATGAGAAAAATAAGTAATCTGTCCATGATTATATTACTGGACTTATTCCAGCAGTGATTTACAGGAACCTACAAGGATATAAGAAATACACAAGAGGCATCCAAAGTAAATTAGAAAGCAAAAATCTAAACAATGAAAAGAACATAAAATAAAAACTGAAATAATACCAATATAAAACCACAGATTTGGCTCTAACCCTTCCAGTTGAACATTTTCAGAGGAAGGACAATAAAGGTTGATGGTATCATACTAAAATATCCACCGGTAAAATAAATCTATCAAAGGCAAATACAAAATTGCCCCTTAACATTCCTGCCTCTGGTCTGTACTTGTTAAGGGGCAATTTGAAGAACATATCAAGAATTTGTTTTTATCTCTCAAGCCATTCTCAGGTAATAACACTCAGTGCTACACTTCCAAGGATTTCTGAACAGAAGGAATATAACATCATAATCCCTGGTAGACTTATGGAATACAAGTAACCTGTGCTCACCAATTACAGACTCATGTGCCTTCACAGCCTAGAGCAGATTTCCTCTTATGAGAATGGAAGGATCTAGCAAGGATCGATGCCTGGATAGAAAGAAAGCTACCTCACTTCCGTATAGACAAATCAGGCAAATCAGGGAAGCAATGGCTGACAGAGCCAAGAGTGTCCTTAAAAAATGACCTAAGTGTTCTGTCAACACAGAGATAAAAATGGAAGTAAATTCCCCAAAATTCTGGTTCATAGAATTTTAACCTGCAAGATTTTACGGGAAGGTATAAGCAGAGGCTCAGTAATCCCTAACAGCCCATAAGGCATTCAAGATTAGAAATCAAGTGTTCTGATTCTCAGCCCAACCTTTTATCCCCCAATTCTATACAGCCTCCCCTTACTCTTCCTAATATATTTCAGGTCCCTGATGATGTTTGGCTATGTTATTTATAGAAACAAAACAGGAGTGTGATATTTTATGCAAATCTGAAATAGTGCAATATAAAGATTATTAATAGAATCTCACCATATATACAAATTTTAAATAATGGGACTATTCAAATGTTTATCAAAAAATCTCATATTTCAAAGGTGGTTGGTGAACTGCACACTGTGTTTATACTATTACCACTTGGTGGCACCACTTGAGCCATCCTTTGACAGAATTATTCTTTTAATTATGTGTTTTAGGGAACTTATCCCTAACTTAAGAGCAAAATGCTAACCACTCATATTAACATTCTTTAGCTGAATGACAGCTAAATACCAATGTGACTGTTGAACCAAAATATTTTCTAAGTAGTTATTAATTTTTCTACTAAGCCTAGATTTATTTTCTTGACCTATACTAAATCTTACCAACTTGAAACATATACCAATAACAACCACTTTAACTTATCAAATGCAACTTAAGATACTAACGTCCTTTCTTCTTCTTCTTCTTTTTCTTCTTCTTTCCAGCTGCTCCATCTACATCACCATCTCCATCTAAGAAATGACATCATGTAGTCATTTAAACCTCAAAAGTGTATACATAATGAATCTTCGATACTATCATATAAGACAATACTTAACAGTATTCTCAGAAAAGAATACTCTTAGAAAAGAATTTCATATATTGTCAGTTTGAAATATCAGAATTTGACTTGTATAATTAAAAGTACTAGCAAATTCTGCTTTGACTTACTCTAATAAAAGAACTGCTAGATAAAAATATTTTTTAGAATACAAAATGTATTAACTTTTTTAGCAGTTGTAGCTCAGTGGTTCAGTGCCTGTTTCATGTATACAAGGCCCCAGGTTCAATCCCTAGTACCTCCTTAAAAAAAAAAAAAAGTTTGGGGAACTGGTTTAGCTCAGTGGTTTGAGTGCCTGCTTCCCTTGTATGACGTCCCAGGTTCAATTCCCCGTACCTCCTTAAAAAATATATATGTATGTGTGTGTGTACATATATATATATATATATATATATATGTATATATTTTTATTTTTTAAAAAGCTAGGAAAAAGAACTAGTGTTAAAGTCAATAATATGGGCTCTGAAACTTCATGTAAAATACTTAGTTTATATACGCTTTACAGTTAAATCCAACTTCATTTGATCCTCAAACTATTCTTAAGAAACATTTAAGGGACTTGCCCTTAATTTCGACTAGTAAATAGTTTAAAATAATTTCAACTGGTAAATGGCAGAATTGGACAAAAAATATATATCCTCTGATTGCTAATCTGGTGCTTTTGTATGGAAGCATATTTGGGGACTCATATTTTAAAATGTATTTTCCCACAAGTTACCAGAAAAACAGAATTTCCTTCTGGGTCAAACTGTTTGCAAAAATCAGTAAGGATATATATTTTTTCTGGGTTGAGAACTCGGATTCTAAAAACAAAATGATACAAAAAAGGAGGTTCACTGGATTGAAGGGTGTCCCCAAAGAATTCATGTCCACCCAGAATCTCAGCATGTGGTCTTACTGGAAATAGGGTTTTTGCAGATTTAAGAAGATAAAGATCTTGAGCTGAATCATACTGGATTTAGGGTAAATCCGAAATCCAATGACTAATGTCCTATCAAAGAGAGGACACAGAGAGACACATAAATGGGAAGAAGGCCATGTGACCATAAGGAGGAAGAGATAAGAATTACACTGCCTCAAGCCCAGAAATGCCAGGAGCCACCAGAAGCAAGAAAAGATTGCTCCTAGAGTATCTGGAGGGAGAATGGTCCTGATGACACCTTGATTTCAGATTTTGGCCCTCCAGAACGGAATAGTTGTTTTAAGCCACCCAGTCTGTGGCATTTCTTATGGCAGCCCTAGTAAACTAATACAGGGGTTAAGAACTATTTTGGAATTTGGTTGGTAAAAGAAAAGAGTGCCCAAAATATCCAGAAATCTACTGTGAGGTGTTTTTTTTTCTCTTTTGATTAAATTTTATTATGGTGTTTATATATACATAAAACAAAAAGTTTGTCACATATATATATATGCGGTTTTTAGAAGGTACCAAGGATTGAACCAGAACCTCGAACATGGAAAGCAGGTGTTCAGCCACTGAGCTACATCACTCCCCTTTAATCATTTTTAAGTGTACAATTCAGATTTATTTTTATGATAATGTGCTACCATCAAAAGCATTCATTATCAAAACTTTATCACCCCACTCTGTACCCATTAAACAATAAATAAGTCCCCAGCCTGTAGCCCCTGTTAACATATAATCTACTTTCTACTTCTATGAATTTGCCTAGTCTAGATATTTCATATAAATGGAATCATACAATATTTGTCCTTTTGTGACTGGATTATTTCATTCTCCAGGTTCGTCCATGTTGTAACATGTATCAGAACTTCATTCCTTTTATGGCTGAATAATATTCCATTATGTGTATGTACCATATTTTCCTTATCCATTCATCTGTTGACGGATAGGTTGTTTACACCTTTTATCTACTGTGAACAATGCGACTCTCAACATTCGCAAACAAGTCTCTGTTTGATTCCCTGCTCTCAATTCTTTTCAGTGTATACCTACAAATGGGAATTGCCAGGTTATATGCAGCAGATGTACCATTTTATATTCCCACCAGCAATGCAAAAGTGTATCTCCTTCTCTGCATCCTCACCAACATTTGTTACTTTCAGTGTTGTTGTTTTTTAATAAAACCTGTAACAGGTTTTAATTTTAATTAAATTTTCTATGAAATTTAATGATAACAATTTTCTATGAAACCCATGGCCCATACACTTGAACTCTGAGGAAAGGTTAAGGGTACTACTTTTTTTCCTTCCCCTCCCCCTCCCTGCTGTTTTTGCTGTCTGTGTCCATTCCCTGTGTGATCTTCTATATCTATTTCTCTTTTTTTATCTTCTCTTCTTTCTTTCTCCTCTTGTCTTTCTCAATCCTGGGGACCTCTGAAGTGGAGAGAGGTTCCCTGTCAATTGCACCACCTCAGTTCCCGGTCTCTGCTGCACTTCACCTTGACTCTCCCCTTCCTTTCTCTTTTGTTGCGTCATCATCTTGCTGCATGACTCACTTGAGCGAGCACTGGCTCATTGCGTGGGCATACAGCTTGCTGTGCAGGCACTCGGCTCGCCACGTGGGTACTCACATGGGCACTCGGCTTGCCACATGGGCATGCTCTCTCTTCTTTTTTCACCAGGAGGCCCCAGGGATCGACCCCAGGTCCTCCCATATGGTATATGGGGGGAGGCCCTATCACTTGAACCACATCTACTTCCCTAAGGATACTATTAAGGCTAAGATTAAATAGAACAGTGCCTTAGAACAGTTTAAATAAAGGTATCAAAAAGAGACCTAAGTTTCTGAACTTCTACAAATACTACTCAATACATATCAGTAATCCTTTTTTAAAGCACTCTAATCTACCTACAAAGCACACTGCTATGAAATAGAGATGACCAAAATGTTGTCCCTGATGATTAGAAGTTGGCAAACTAATAGTATGCTCTCCACATTGTATTCTTTTAAACATTTCATCTGGTGGCAGTAATTCGGTGGCACACACCAATAATTTTAGATAGTGAAATCCATACTTATAAAATAATGTCAAATGACGGTTTACATTTTCTGCTTTCAGAAGCTTTTTACTCCAAGAATGATAAATTATTGATTAGTCTGGGTTTATCTTACACAAAGGTTTAGGCTTTATCTATGCCTTTGTATTTTCAATTGGTCTCTAATATTCTGGGTCAAGCCTCATACAGTAGGCATGAGACTAATGGAGCAAAATACATTATGCACATGAATTTTAAAGATAAACAGGATACATGTCACACAAATTTGCAATAGTTGCAGTTGCTGTCTTAAATTGTATAGCATCAAATGCACAAGAAGCAAAGGTCAAGGACTTTTTGGAGTTTATAAGCATTCTGATATGCTCCTTTGAGAATGTTGAGGTAGCTTTGGCATAAAGTAAAAAGAATGGTCTTGGGATCAGGACCTAGGTTTGAAATTCTGGCTTTATTCTACATGTATTAGTGTGTCACATTGGGTAAATCATACAACCACCACTTTACAATTTGTAAAGTGAGAATTCATGTGCAAGTATTCTAGGATAGATCCTGGTATACATTAGCTGTTCAATAAATGTAAGTTAAATAAACAGCCTTCAACTTTATCTTATTAGCATCCACCCACCACTTGGCCTTCTACCAAATACATTTTTAAAAGTTGAGATCTGTGTTATCTGAGCAGCCATTCAATTTACCCAACTTTTTAAAGTGTTGCTAATAACTACCTCTTCATTTTTTTCTAAGACATTAACTGAGACTTTAACAAATGAAATGTCAGAGAATAACAGACTATAAGGGGAAATAAATAGATTTTGTCTAAAGAACGCCACATTTTCTAGCTTTTTTAAGCACAAAGATCAAATTGGCCACTTCCATTTTACCTTCATCATCATCATCTCTTTCTTTCTCTTCCAATGCCTGTCTTTCCAATTGTCTTGCTACCTCATCAACTGAGGCTACTGATTCCTTGTCAGTTTCCTGTTGCCCTGTTGATTAAATAAAATAGCATAAATCAAATCTAATACTTTACCTCTAGAATATGTTCTAAGTATCCTAGAAAACACACAAGAAAATAATTTCCTATAAGTGTTCAGGAAATAGAAACAAAAGCATTGTGATCATAACAATTTGTTTAATGACATAAAAATTTTCAGACCTAAGTAGGTCCATGCATTTTTTCATTCAACAAAATATCCATTACACACTTCTGTGCTAGCAACTGTATGTTAAACGAAAGTATGCGAGTTGGTCCCTACTTTAAGTAGTTTAACTTTTTATAAAGTGCTTCAGCGATTAGACTACAACAAATAGTTTAATTTCCAGGCAGGTACTTAAGACAGGCAATAAATGCTGAAGGCTTTAGTAAGAATAGGATTCAAGTAGGACATCCTGGGCTTCAGAACTTCAAGAAGTTGTCAAGATGTACTGAGCACAATTGAAATAAATAGGAAATGATACTCAGTATTAAAAAACAAACTCCTGAACATCTAAGCACAAGACCAGGTCCCTGCCTGGAAGTAATTACAATCTAGCTCTAGAAGCAATACGTTTGTAAAAAGAGAATAGTAATTCCAGGTAACACACATGGAAATATCATTCTAGCTACTATAGAAGATTTACATTGAGAGCTTACAACTGTTTAAAATATATTAGGGTCAGACTGCTGAAAACTTTAAAGAATAAACTAGAGAAAAACAGCCCTCAATTTTATCTTATTAGCATCCACCCACTACTTGGCCTTCTACCAAGATACAGCCAACAGACTACATCCTAGAATTAAATTTTACTCTTGAAGTGTCCGAGCAACATTACAACTCCCCTTTCCCTACTTCCACCCGTCCTAATCCAATTGAGTATAGAGCAGACTAATTATCTAATAAAAATTTCAGAAAGGTATAGATTATTCCTCTCCAAACTCTCTCAACTCCACCATTCACCATGTTTAGCTTCTCCATTTTTCTCATTCTTTCTCTGGCTGATTTTAATTAAAAATAGGTAAAAAAAAAAAAAAAAATTTCCTAAAATGAAGGACCTGTACAAGAAAAAGTATTATCAAAAATACATACATTTATAAAGTTCCTAGTTCATAATCTGATCCAACTGTAAACTTTCAGATGTGTTTTCTTTTCTTACTTGTGGATTTAGAAGTTACTGACCTGAGAAGTCCTATTCCAAGCCACAGAATATCCTATGTGGACTGCTCCCTAACCCTGCAAATGGCATCATAATTCAGGCCTAAAGCCCTAACGCTTGACGATGTTGGGGGATGAGACAAATGAAAATTCGCACCACCACCACAAATTTTACTACTCAGTGACATCAGTGTACTAGCGCAAGAATACACACACATACACATACACCCACTCTCCCCACACCCATGTAATCCGGGGTGGTAGGTGAAGGTGTACGGTGAAGGCACTAAGACTTGCCCACCCCACCCACTCCCCTCGACAAAAATACATCTCAGGTTTCTCCAGCAAGAGACAGCAGTATCGGTCAGACCCTGATTTCCGAGAATGCCAAAGCATACAGACGGTGGTAGGCTGGGGCCCTGGCCACGTTTTCAGGTCGGCTCGGGGGTCTGTGTGGGAACTGAACTCTGGTAATATACGGGCTCAAGTTCAGCGACCCTGCCAGAGCCACCACATGGAAGCTGAGACATTCTTTTCTCACCCACAGCACCAGAACCTTAGTCCTAAAGGAAAAGTCGCCTCCCCCCGAAACTAGGACTGTGTAACCTGGCCTTGCCACCCGCTCAGGCCTGGAAATGAGTCCAGCCCTGAGCTCCAGGACCCGGACTCTGCCTCCCCCGCCGGGTCTGGGTCGTTCGGCCATCCTTGACGGTGACCGGGAAAACATAAAATTCCCTTTACCTGCGGCAGCTCCTTTACTCTTCTTCTTCTTCCGTCTTTTTTTCTTTGCTGCCTCCTCAGCCGTAGAGGAAGCTTCTTCCTCCCTGTCGTCTGGGTCCAGGTCGCCATTCAGGTGGCTCCCCGAGGCCGCTGCCTCCTCCACGCCCGCCATGTTGCCCGAGAGACCGCGAGGGAGTGAGCCAGAGCGGCAAGGGCCCGCTCCTTCTTCACCCGACCTACACCAGAGACTCCGGAAGCTGCTCTCAATGGTAGCGGCGAAGGGAATGCTGGGACGGTGGAGGACTCGGTTGCGGGAGCTGCCAGCTGGTTATTGCCCAACCAATGTCATGGCGGGAGCGGGTTCCACCTAGCTTGGGAGGTTTTGGCTGCGGTTGACTGAGCCAGCCCTCCTTGCCCATAACTTGAGCATTCCCGAGGCAAATATGTCCACGTAGAGTCAAGTTGAAAGGAGATTTTTAGCTCCAGAGTGAACTGGAAAAATAAGCCTATCCTGTGGAGCGGCTCAGCCCGCAAACGGATTGGCACTCCCGGCTGAACCGAGAATTTTTATGTTCGCGGTTTTATAAAGTGCACATGATGGGAAGAGGGGAGCTAAAAGTGTGTTCACTAGCACACACTACTTTTTCTTTTTTATGACTCAAAAGGACCGCGTTGATATTCACAAATCAGTACACGATGAGACTATGCAGGCTCAAGACAATTTTGGCAGCTGAAATTCTACGTTAGTTGCATATGTTCTAAACCCCTCATACACCTCTCAATTTCCAGTAGATGACAAGAGTTGCCAGTTCAGAGTTTTCAGGTTCGTGCAGCTCTCATTTCCCTCCCAGTCTTCCCAGTCTCAACATATTATTTTCAACCTGACCACCAACCCCCTCGTCCACTCAGGAGCACGGCTTCTCCCTTTAAGGTAAAAGTTCACACTCCAATTTCTCTTTTTCTTGTCACCTTTTCTTTGGACTTGTGACGTATTCAGAATGTAATTTAATTTTGCTCTTTACTGCCAATCCTTTATGAAAGAGCCTCATGTTCACTGAAGTTTGAGGTTTAGATTATCTGCACCAACTCCTTTCTCAATTTCTCCTGAATACAGCTTTTTGTCCACCTAAAGCAGGGGTTCTTAACAAGGGATCCAGGGCTGCGGACTTCGCCCAGTGGTTAGGGCGTCAGTCTACCACATGGGAGGTCCCCGGTTCAAACCCCCGGCCTCCTTGACCCGTGTGGAGCTGGCCCACGCCCAGTGCTGATGTGCGCAAGGAGTGCCCTGCCACGTGTCCCCAGCGTAGGGGAGCCCCACACGCAAGGAGTGCACCCTGTAAGGAGAGCTGCCCAGCAGGAAAGAAAGTGCAGCCTGCCCAGGAATGGCACCGCCCACACGGAGAGCTGACTCAATGAGATGACGCAACAAAAAAACACAGATTCCCGTGCCGCTGACAACAACAAAGCGGACAAAGAAGACACAGCAAATAGACACAGAGAACAGACAACCGGGGTGTGGGGAGAAGGGGAGAGAAATAAATAAATCTTTAAAAACAAACAAACAACAAAAAAACAACAACAAGGGATCCATAAGCTTGAATCGAAATTCAAATAAACATTATTGTGGGGAAGTGTTGGTGTAGATGTGATATATTTATTAAATAATACATAGTATGTATGGATTTAGTAAGGGGTCCGTGGTTTTCACCTGACTGGCAAAAGGGCCCGTGGAAGAAAAAAGGTTAAAAACCCTGATGTAAAAAGTCTGGGTGTTTTCATTAATTTTGAACTAAGGACCAAGTGTCATTGGAACAAAAATGTCATCTTCAAAAAAGGCTGGGTGGCCCAGAGAGGAAGCTTTGTCATTGGAGATGAATGCTAACTTTGCTGCTTCCCCCCGGCCCAATCACAGCTATGTCTTCAAATGGGAGCCCCCAGAAGGCTGTGAGAGAGTGCGTGTGTTTGAAGAGGCCACATCCCCAGGTCCTGACCTGACTTTCCTGACTTCCTGTCCTGACAAGAATGAAGTCCATTTCAACCCGACTGGCTCAGCTTTCTGTCCTGTCAGCTTGATGAAACCTCTCTTTCCCAGCATGGGCTTCATCTTCCGTAACGGCCCTTCAACTACAGGGTCTCCCCTTCCCCCCTCCAGCCCCAGGCCACTGCCTCGGAAGGATCCAGAGGCCTCCAAGGCCTCTCCACTGCCATTCGAGCCATGGCAGCGCACCCCACCATCAGAAGAGTCTGTGCTGTTCCAGAGCTCCCTGGTGGTCTGAGGGCCCCTAGCCCCACTACTTTACCGTGGATACCAGTGCCTTGGTGGCAGGCCCCTTCCTAGCCCCTCTGAGATGGAGGATGGAGGGCCTCTCCCTCTCAGCCTTCGAGCACTTTCATTTCTTGTGTCAAAGTCCCAAGTCCTCTTTCTGATGGGCACCAGCCCCTCCTAACATGAGGGGACCTGCCTTCTCCACTAGTGGTTAGTCAGCTCACAACTCACACTTGTGTTCCTGCTGCCTCCCTCATTTGGTGGAAAACTTACCCAGTAAGGGCTTGGGTCCCGCACCCTTAGGTGTGAGTCCAAAGGACTATATATGAGGCCCTTGTCCTTGTCATAGAGCAAGCTGGCCATGATTGAAGGAGATGGAATGCCATGGCTTCCCTTCCCTCTCCTCCTCCTCCACACACACAGAAGAGGAGACCAGAAGATAGATGCCCTGTCCTCTCAGCCCCCTCCCTGTGCCGCCCTCTCATGGAGGAGATGACCAAAGCAGCAAAGGGCCATAACACTCAAACAATTCAGCTGCTGGCAGAGGAGGGAGCATTTTCATCTCACTTTTACCCTGACTAAAGATTGTCTTAAGTAGCAACCCGGTCTGTCCAAGCCCCAGGTGGGTAGTGGGGGAGAGGAAGAGCTGGCATTCCTCTGTGTGGCAAGTGGCAACTATACTCGCCACCTGCCCATATCCGGGTTGGATTAGAAAAATGCCTATTTTTCTTGTATTGATGTAGAAACTCTATTTTCACCCAAAGACACTATTTTTGCAGCTGTTTGGAGTATGTATATTTTCCATACTGCAGAGCTTACATAAAAGTTGAAGAAGAATAAAAAATAAATAAATAAATAAATAAATAAATAAAAATAAAAGGTATTTATTCAGAGTTGAACTTACAATTACCAGGCCATAAATTGTAAGTTACTTCCCTCACCAAGTCTATTGCCATGTGTTAGAGAAAGATGGTTGCTGACATCTGCCAAGAGTTCAGGCTTCCTGGGTTCCTCTCTTCCCAGGGCTTGTTTCTCTCTGGGCTCAGATGTCCTGCTGTCTTCACAAGGCCAGCTGTAGACTATCAGGTGACTAGCTGTATCTCTGTCCCTGGGGCTCAGTTCTCTCTGGGCTCAGCTGCTCTGCTCCTCTGTGTGCTTACTTTCCAGGCTCCAGTTCAAAATTCCAACCCTCTTCTCTGCCATGTAGTTTTCTCTGTGAGTCCCTGCCCACCAAGGGGGTAAGGACTCAATGTCCTCCTGATGTGGCCCAATCAAAGCCCTAATCATAGTTCAATTATACCCAAGTACAGACCAGTTTACAAACATAATCCAATATCTATTTTTGGAATTCATAAATAATACCAAACTGCTACAAGAGTGTACCCTCCCCTTTCTTTCCCCTGTTTCTTCCCCTGAAAAGAGGCAAGAAAATAAAATTTTAAAGTGGTAATAAAAAACTATACATGCATGGTAATGGAAATTATACTGGATTATTATTTCCAGAGCTTGAGGCAACCAAGTAACTAGTCTTAAAATGGCATCCCATCACACACTTTCTTATTTTCATCTTTTTTCTGGACATGAAAGTTAAGATTCCCAATGAAGAACTTCCTTTGGTATATATCATATTCTTCATTTGGTTTTCTCTACAAGAGGAAATGAATGGGTAAAGGAATGAGAAAATTTGAAATCCCAAGTAAGAATCTAAGGAGGAGAATCTAATAAAAAATGCAACTCTGGGTATAGCTCAGTGGTTGAGCACCTGCTTCCCATGTATGAGGTCCTGAGTTCAGTCCCTTGAAAAAAATGCAACTCAACACTTTTGTCTTAGATGGTTAACTAAAGAAAACAGACAAAAAAAGATTTTATTTCTTTAGAGAGATACTATTCCTATTATAAAAATCAATGAATTCTATTAAAACATATTTATTACTTTGTCAGAACAAAATGAATTACTGCTGAGGAAAATCTTGATTCCAAAATGGGCAACATAGTTAGCCCCAGTATTACTTACTTTTATGCTCCTTGCTAGTGATATGGCTTTGGACAAGTCACTTAACCTCTCCAAATTTCAGTTTCCTTATTTGTCAAATGAGGATAATAAGAGTACCATATCATAGGACTGAATATGGAAATTAAATTTCAAAATAGAGAGAAAACACTTAATGTGACAGCGCAATGCCTGGCACGGTAGTAAAAGTGATAGATATTATTACTGTTAGTAAGCTATGCTCTTGAAATTTTTCTCTTTTTGTGGATTGTATGACAGCCTAGATATCCTAAGGCACACTTATGCAATTATATGAACTTTGGCAGTGGGTAATAAGAAATATCTTAAGAAGAAAAACTGGGAAAACTTGGTGTGGTGGTGGTTTGGAGCTATGCACCCCAGAAAAACATGTTCTTAAAATTCATTCCTGTGTGTAGGACCTTTTGATGGGGTTACTACAGTTAGGGTATGACCCAGCTGAGTCAGGATGGGTCTTAATCCTATTACTGAAGGCCTTATAGGGAAGGTCACTGAGTAAGAGAAAGACAGAGGAAGCAGCCAGAAGCTGGAAGTTAAGAGAACCCAGAAGAGAAGGGAGAAACCAGGAGAGGCTGCCATGTTCACTGCCATGTGACAGAAAGTCCCAGGACCAAGGATCACCAGCCCCAGAACACCAGTCTTCTGGGAGAAAGCATCACCTTGACGATACCTTGATTTTGGACTTCTAACCTCAAAACTGTGAGTTAATAGATTTCTGTTATATAGGCCAACCTACTTCTTGGGAAATTAAAACACTTGAAAAAGCCCAATTGTTTGGCATTAAAGGAAACACTAGGGAGGGTTTTTTTCCTTCATATCTATAAAGTAAAAACAATGCTACTGAACTATTTAAAAATGGATAAACAGTTTGGCTATATACGTGTATGTATATATATATATATATATTTCACATACATGTCCATGACAAATGGAACATAATAGATATACTTAAGAATTATGGCTATATCAAAATGTATGGATACATATAAAGAATGCTCAGAAAGGGGACCTTAAAGGGTAAATGGGCATAATCAACAATAAGGAGAAAGTCAATATTTTTAAGAGAGGAGACGTGGATTCTAGTATTGGAATGGTCATCTACCTATGACTTGTCTCTGGACTACTCGTATCATCTTTTTTGGAGTCTTACTGTCCTCATCTGTAAAATATTTTAAAATTTTTTATAACTTTTTTTTCTTCCCCTGTCCTGCTATTTTTGCTCTATGTCCATTCACTGTATGATCTGTATCTATTTCTCTTTTTTTGCCTTCTCATTTTTCTCCTCTGGAATTCACCAGGATTCAATCCTGAGGACCTTTGATGTGGAGAGAAGTTCCCTGTCAATTGTGCCACCTCAGTTCCTGGTCTCTGATGCACTTCACCTTGACTCTCCCCTTCATCTCTCTTTTGTTGACTCATCATCTTGCTGTGTGACTCACTTGTGTAGGCACTGGCTCACCGCACAGGCACTTGGCTTGCTATGCAGGTTCTCAGCTTGCCATGTGGGCAGTCTTGAGGGCACTTTGCTCGCCACACACGCACTCTCATGGGCACTCAGTTTGCCATGCGGGCACTTGGCATTAACACGCGAGCACTCATGTGGGCACTCGGCTCAACACTGGGCACTCAGCTCACTGAGTGTGCACCCACGTGGGCACTCGGCTCACCACGTGGGCTCTCAGCTCACCATGTGGGCACTGGATTGCTGCACAGGCATGCTTTCTCTTCTTCTTTTATACCAGGAGGCCCCAGAGATTGAACCTGGGTCCTCCGATATGGTAGGTGGGTGCCCTATCACCTGAGCCACATCCGTTTCCCCTCATCTGTAAAATAATAAAAGGGTGAGGGTTGATTAAATTAAATGATCTGGAAGGTACCTTCCAACTATAGCACCTAAGACTTGTAATTGTTTTCTGGTTCCCCCAGTATATGCACACAACATGAGGCTTACTCATTGTTCAACGAATGCTTATCGAGCTCTTCTCCTGTGTCAGGTACAGTGCTAGGTGTTGCAGAGACAAAGATAAATAAAATCTCATATCCGGTGAGATCACAGACTACTTAGGGAGATGGTCATGTAAAGTGTGGACAGTCATTGAGAAAGTCTTCACAGATGGTGATAGGAAGTTGAACTTGAAGAATGATTATGAGTTTTCCAAGTGTAGAAGAGGGAAGGATATTCTGCAAAGCACAGAGCAGGGTTTCCCAACCCCAGTACTACTGACATTTTAAAGGAGATAACTTTTGTTGTGGGTGGTCTGTCCTGTGCCTTGTAGGATGTTTAGCAGCAGGCTTCACCTCTACCCACTAGATTCCAGTACCTCCCGCCCCTGCCCAGTTGTGAAAACTAACAATGTTTCTACTCGTTGTTAGATGTCCCTAGCAGTGGACTTGGGGACTGGTGGTGGAGCAGACAATTTGTTCCCACTAGACAATCACTGGCATAAAGGCATGAAAGAATGTGGCTTACTTAGGGTAGGGTTCAGGCTAAAGAACAAGCAAATTGGGACCAGGTTATAAAGGACCTTCTATGTGATCCGAAAGAGCATTGCTTTTGTTCTAAGACCTTGAGGTAATATGTAGCAAGAGATATTTAAATTTTAATATTAAAAAATT
This sequence comes from Dasypus novemcinctus, assembly GCF_030445035.2. Classification (NCBI taxonomy): domain Eukaryota; kingdom Metazoa; phylum Chordata; class Mammalia; order Cingulata; family Dasypodidae; genus Dasypus; species Dasypus novemcinctus. The sequence continues at coordinate 79,601,754 of NC_080684.1, read as the reverse complement.
TTCAAGTGACTCAAGTGCCTAGTAATAGAAGATCACAACAGATATCTATATATCTTGTTAATGCAGTGAATATCATATAGCTATTAAAAGCCAGTAAAATGATATACAAGGAGATTACATGGATAAATTGAAATGGGTGTATAATATATACAGAGATTTTTAAGCTGGGGAATGGAGTGGTCATTTTTGTTTTGTAAAAGATCACTTTGTTGACAGTTCAGATTCTAGAGAGTGTTTTCCATCTAATAAACTGTGCTTCATTTTAAAAACTTTAAGTTTAATTTAATAAACTCTTCTATTCTAAGCATACATTTTCTACCTTTTAAAGTTAGTCTTTTTTAAAAAATCAAATGACAGTAAGAGCAGATGATGTTGTTTTTTTGTGCTTTTTCAAAAATTTTAAAAGGCAATACTATGTTAGTTCTCAAAACCATTTTGAAACTTTACTGCACAGTGAAATCCCTATGTCTGGTGACCTCTGCTGTAAAGAAAGAATTGAGAAGGAGAAAGGCAGGTAGTAGGGAAGACCTGCCAAGATATTTTTGCTTTAGTCCATTTGGGAGACCATGAAAACTTATGTAATGGCTGTGGTGAGGGTCTACAGAGGAGTGGTTGGCTTGCAGAGACATACCTAAAGTAGAATACGAGAGTTTAATTGTGAGGGTAACCCCATGATTTCTGGCTTGGGTTCCTGGGTGAAAAATGATACCACTCCCAGTGACAGGGGGGACGAAGGATGAGGAGGAGGTTTTGGAAAACGTAGAGTGGGTAAAGATAAGCTTTGAGATTCTAAATTTGAGACTCCTGCAGGACATCCAGGCAAAGATATCCTGTAGTCAGTCAGAAATATGGCTCTAGAGATAGACATGGGAGTCATTAGGGCTTAGGTGAGCTAGAAGGCTATAAAGAGGTAGTTCAGCGAGAAGAGAAAAAGACCAAAAGCAGAACACAATAGAAGGACACTAACATTTTGGGGTCTGTCTTTTTCTAAGTTTTGTTGGTTTGGGTAAGAGGTAGCATGGTAAATGATGTTAAGGAGACTACAAAAGAATGGTAGAAGGAATAAATGCTTTAGAGAATAATTGCATGGAAACAGAGAAAAAAGTTAAAAAAAAATAATAAAGCTTTATCAGTAATACCAGCTTCTGGAGAAAGATCAGGTAGTACCAAATCTGAAAATAGACCATTAATTTTGGCCATTAGGAGGCCACTGGTGACTTTACTGAGAGCAATTTTGTTCCAGGGTGTGCCAAAAAAAGTGTACTCACAAGAGACTGAGATGCATTCTCCTGGAACCAGCAAAGGATCCTTTATCTCAAACTTGCTTCATCAATAATTCTTTTTTTTTAAAGATTTATTTTTATTTATTTCTCCCCCACCCCCATTTCCTCTGCCCCTGTTGTCTGCTCTCTGTGTCCATTCGTTGTGTGTTCTTTTGTTTCTGCTTGTATTCTCATTAGGCATCTCCAGGAACTAGTCCTGGAGCACCACATCTCCCTGTTCTGCTACATCTTCTTATTTTCTCTCTTCTGTGTCTCTTGTTGCATCTTCTTGCTGTGTCAGCTCTCTGCTCGGCCGGCACTCCTGCACGGGGCAGCTTTCCCACGCAGGGCTGCATTCCTGCACAGGGCCAGCACTCCACATGGGCCAGCTTGCCACGTGGGCCAGCTTGCCCTCACCAGGAGGACCTGGGCATCGAACCCTGGACCTCTTATATGGCAGACAGGAGGCTCAATTGGTTGAGCCACATCCGTTTCCCTCATCGGTGATTCTTGCATTACTCTACTCTTTTGTTCTTCTGGAGAGGCTCTTTCTTGGAATTTAATGTGGCTTTCTTGTCTTCAGTAATCCTTTTTCTTAGTTGTGCCCAATTACATCTTAAATTACCTTTTATTTTACAGTATACTGTCATCTCCTTTTGTAATTGAAGTATACAGATAGATACTTAACAGTAGAACTTCTTTACCTTCCCCATAATCTCTATTTGGCATCTGTGTATTTGAGGCTGGATTTTCAGGAAAACATATTGTGATTCCAAGCAGTATTTCTATGGCCAAGATGTAAGCAAGTAGTATCATTACACAAATGGACATTTCAAGTGCTTATTGGCCAGGGTTATACAGCATTTCGTATCAAGGGCTCACACTAGATGAAACACTGGAGAACAAATGAAGTTACCAGTCAATGGCCATCTCCTCTCATCTCTCCTGATAATGGTCCCCACTACTTATTATAGGATGAGGGTTATAAGAAGGCAGAGGTAGGTAGAGGTAAACTAGGAATGGACCATGAATGAGGTTATACTATGGGAAAGGTTTAGACAGAGGTTCTGAAACATTTTGGACATGGGACACTTTTTTACTTGAAAAATTATAGAGAACCCAAAGAGTTTTTGTTTCATGGATTGTATCTATAGATTGTGAACCATATTAAAAATTTATATGAGAAAAATTTAAAAATGTTCATTCATTCATTTAAAAATAACAAATGATAAGCCATATTCTCTAAAACAAAAAAAAATTACTGAAAAGAGTAGGCATTGTTTTATATTTATATTTTTGCAAAACTCCTTAATATCTAACTTAAGAGAGCCAGATTCATTTATTTGCTTCTGCATTCAATCTGTTGCATTATCACACATCATTTTGCTGTGTGAAAACTCCACTATACACTCATAAGAGAATGATAGAGGAAAAGGTGCAAATAATACCTTTGTATTATGATTACAACAGTTTTGGCTTTCATAGAACCTGGACCACATTATACAGAGTACCAAATTTCAGTGTAGTCGTGTTAGACAGTAAATGTGAGAAATAAACGAAAGTTGCAAAAGTTGAGGTGGTCATCATGGGCTACACTTCAAGAAATTTTGCAATAAAGGATTGCCATATGGTTTTCATATTTGAGTTTAAACTTTCAGACAAGACTATTTCCACATGCTGACATGGCTTTGGATGTGTTACATAGAGTGGAAGTGAACAGTAGGTTGAAAAAGTCAACAAAGCGTGATGCTGGTATTTTAGATCATCTGTCATAGAGATGTTATGATTATCCAGAATGATTGCAGAAGTTGGACTGAAAAAGGAAATCCTAAGTCAATAAGTAGTTGGCATGTCCTGCACAACTTCACATTATAACAAAGTGGCAGTATAATGAATATTTGTAGAAGAGAGGGTAGGTGACTATGGGAGCTCAGTATTTTCAAATAAAATGTTAATATTTATTAAAGTAGTAAACACGCATTTAGAAAATTAAATAGCACAAGGGTTGTGATAAGAAGCAACAGGAAATTTCTCCAGTAGAAACTACTTTTATTTCTCATCTCTAATAGCCTTAAAGTGCTATTTTTTAAAACTGGGGGAAGGGATGTGACTCAACCAGTTGGGCGCCCACTTACCACATGGGAGGTCCTGGGTTGGGTCCCGGTGCCTCCTAAAGAAGACGAACAGATGCTGCACCCATTGCAACGAGCTATACACTGCACCTGCTGCGACCAGCAGATGCCTAAATGAGCAGATGCCACAAGCCATCAGATGCTGTAGCCCACAAGGAGTGGATGTGGCTCAGGCCAATGGGCACTTGCCTCCCATGTGGGAGGTCTCAGGTTTGGAGCAAATGAATGAGAGAACCATCTGGGGGCGGGGGTAAAAAAAAAAATAGATCAGTTTTAGGCATCCTTAATGATTGTGATAGATAAAGACTTAGCTTACTACAACACCCCCTTATTCATTCTTCCCAATAGTTGTATCACTATTGTTGGTCTTCTGAATTTTTCCTTGTAATTTTAACAAGGTATTGGAAGCAACAAGAAAAATAATCATGTGTTCAGTTTCCTCTCTTGATCCAGAAGTTTCAAGACTACATTTACAGTGACTGAAGATGACAGACTTAAAAAGCAATGATGGAATCAGCTAGCCTCAAGGTTCTTAATGGAACTCTGGTATAAAGTTGTTTGGGATCAGAACCAACAGATTGTTAATATTCTCTGGGTCTGAGTACTAGCAGCAGCTGGTGAGTCAGAAAGTAGATACCTTCTAAGGCTCTCAGATATTTCCAAGATGTAATCTCTGGTAGTTGATATCTTTAGGTTGGTATGGGCAGAAGCTGGAACTGGCAACGTCTCTTGGGTGCTTCCTTTTTTTCCTCTCCTAATTATGATATAATTCACAGAAAGAAAAAGTCAACCCCTTTAAAGTATAAAATTTAGTGGGTTTTGGCATATTTACTATTTTGCACAACCATCAGCAATATCTAAATGCAGAATATTTTCATCAACCCAAAAAGAAATTCCATACTCATTAAGAGTCACTCCCCATTTTCCCTCTCCTCAGCCCCTGACAAATGCTAATCTACTTTCTGTCTCTATGTATTTGCCTTTTTTGGACATTTCATATAAATGGATTCATACAGTATATAGCATTTTGTGTCTGGCTTCTTTCATTTAGCACAATATTTTAAAGATTTATCCATGTTATAGCATGTATCAGTACTTTATTTGTGTTTATTACTGAATAATTTTTCATTTTATGGACATATCATATTTTGTCTATCCATTTGTCAGGTAAGGGACATTTGGGTTGTTTCCACTTTTTTGGGTATTATGAATGATACTGCTAAGAACATTCATGTACAAGTTTTTGTGTGGACATGTGTTTTCAATTCTCTTGGGTATATACCTGGGATTTTTTTTTTTAGCAAATGTTTTTATTGTCTTTTTTTAAAAGATACATAGATCACACAAAATGTTACATTAAAAAATATAAGAGGTTCCCATATACCCCACTCCCTGCCCCCCTTCCCCCCCCACATCAACAACCTCCTTCATCAGTGTGACACATTCATTGCATTTGGCGAATATATTTTGGAGCGCTACTGCACCACATACATTATAGTTTACATTGTAGTTTACACTCTTCCCCAGTTCATTCAGTGGGTTATGGCAGGATATATAATGTCCTGCATCTGTCCCTGCAATATATAGTTCAGGACAACTCCAAGTCACCAAAATGACCCCATATCACACCTCTTCTTCCCTCTCCCTGCCCTTGGCAACTCCCATAGCCACTGTAACTACATCAATGATAGAATTTCTTCCATTGCTAGAGTCACAATAGCTCTATAGTAGAATACCAGTAAGTCCACTCTAATCCATATTTTATCCCTCCATTCTGTGGACACTGGGATAGTGACATCCACTCCACCTCTAAACTGAGAGGGGGCTTAGATCCCACATGGTTGATGGGTACGATTCTCCTGCTTGCAGTTGTAGATATGCCTAGGATTGAATGGACTGGTCATACAGCAATTCCATGTTTAACTTTTGGATGAACTGCCAAACTTTTCCAAAGCAACCACACCGTTTTACATTCCCTCCAGCAATGTATGAGTGTTCCAATTTCTCCTCATCTTTGTTAACATTTGTACTGTCTTTCTCTTTGATTATAGCTATCGTATTGGGTATGAAGTGGTATCTCATTGTAGTTTTAATTTGCGTGTCCTTGGTTCCTAATGATGTTTGCCATCTTTTTGTGTGCTTATTGGTCATTTGTATATCTTCTTTGGAGAAATCTCTATTCAGATCCTTTGCCCATTTTAAAAATCATGTTATTTGTCTTTCTACTGCTAAGTTGTAAGGGTTTTTAATATATTCTGGATTCTAGACACTTATCAGATATATGATTTGCAAATATTTTCTCCTGCTTTGGATGTTATCTTTTTCACTTTACTGATGGTATTGTTTAAGGCATAAAAACTTTTCACTTTGACATAGTATATTAATAATTCATCTATTTTTCTTTGATTGCTTGTGATTTGGTTGTTATATGTAAGAAATAATAGCCTAGTTCAAAATCATGAATATGTACACCTGTATTTCCTTCTAAGAGTTTTATATTTTAGCTCTTACATTTAGGTACTTGATCTATTACAGGTTAATTTTTGTATATGGTATGATGTAGGGGTCCAAATTCATGCTTTACTTTTTTTTAAAGATTTATTTTTTATTTATTTCTCCCCCCTACCCGCCCCACCTCCCCCCCCCCCCCCCATAGCCTGCTCTCTGTGTCCATTTGCTGTGTGTTCTTCTGTGTCTGCATACATTCTTTGTCAGTGGCACCTGGAACCTGTGTCTCTTTTTGTTGCATCATTTTGCTGCATCAGCTCTCCGTGTGTATAGTACCACTCCTGGGCAGACTGTGCTTTTTTCACGCAGGTCGGCTCTCCTTGCAGGGTGCACTCCTTGCATGTGGGGCTCCCCTACACAGGGGACACCCCCGCGTGGCACGGCACTCCTTGCGCACATCAGGACTACGTGTGGGCAGCTCACCACACGGGTCAGGAGGCCCTGGGTTTGAACCCTGGACCTCCCATATGGTAGGCAGATGCTCTATCAGTTGAGCCAAATCTGCTTCCCCAAATTCATTCTTTTGCATGTGGATATCCATTGTCTCATTAACATTTGTTGAAAAGACTATTCCTTCCCCAGTGAATTATCTTGACACCTTGTTGTAAATCAATTGACCATATGAGGGTTTATTTCTGGATTGTCAACCTATTTCATTAGTCTATATTCCTATTCCTATGCCAGTACCAGACTATCATGATTAGTGAAGCTTAGTAGTAAGTTTTGAAAGTTAGGGAATATGATTCCTCCACTTTGTTTTTCTTATTCAAGAATGTTTTGGCTATTCTGGTTTCTTTGATTTCCAGCTGAATTTCAAGATCAGTTTTTCAATTTCAACAAAAGGTAGATGAAATTTTGAGAGGTATTGTATTGAAACTGTAGGTCAGTTCAGAAGGTATTGCCATTTTAATAATATTAGGTCTTATAATTCAATTTAATTCAACAATGTTTTCTAGTGTATTTGTCTCGTAATTCTTTTGTTAAATTTATTCTTAAGCATTTTACTCTTCTTGATGCTATTGTAAATAGAATTTTCCCAATCTCATTTTCAGATTATTTATTACTAATATGTAGAAATATAACAGATTTTTGTATATTGATCTTGTATCCTACAACCTTGCTGAGCTTGTTTATTAGCTCTAATAATTATTTTTATAGATCTTTTAGGATTTTCTATATACAATATCATATCATATGCAAATAAAGAAACTTTTACTTTTTTCTTTCCAATTGGGATGCTTTTTATTTCTTTTTCTTAACTAATTACCCTGGCCAAAATTGGCAGTGCACTGTTGAATAGAAGTGCCAAAAGCAGACATCATTGTTGTGTTCCTGATATTAGTGGGAATGCTTTCAGTCTTTCACCATTAAGTAGGATGCTAGCTGTGATTTTTTTTGTTTTGTTTTTTTGCAGATGCCATTTATCAAGTAAGGAAGTTCCTTACTGTTCCAATTTTTTGTTGAATGTGTTTTCCTGAAAGCATGTTGGATTTTATCAGATGCTTTTTCTATATCTGTTAGGATGATCACATGGGTTTTGTCCTTCATTGTATTATGGTATATTACATTGATTGCTTTTTGGGTGTTAAATGAATCTTGTATTCCTGAAGTAAATCTCAGGTGGTCATGGCATATCTTCCTTTTTATATGTTGCTGAATTTGATTTGCTAGTATTTTGTTGAGGATTTTTGCCTCTATTTTCATAAGGGATATTGGTCTGTAGTTTTCTTTTTGTGGTGTCTTCGGTTTAGGTATTAGGATACTGTTGGCCTCATAGAATGATTTGAGAAGTTCTCCCTCCACTTCTGTTTTTTGGAAGAGTGTTGAGTCCTCTTGAGACTTGAATTTTTACATTTTCAGCTTTTCTTTTATTGTAGATCTAGGCTAGAATTGTTTCAAGTTCTTTGGTATTCTCTCAGTCATCATTTTAATTACTTCCTTGTCTTAATTTGCCAGGGCTGCTATGACAAAAACCATGCACCAATTGACTTAAACAACAGGAATTTATTGTCTCACAGTTTTGGAGGGTAGAAGTCCAAAGTCAAATTATTGCCAGACAATGCTTTCTCCCAGAGTCCGTAGCATTCTGGTGCTGACTTGCTAAGTTCCTTGGCTTATAAATGCATCACATGGAGATCTCTCTTCCTCCTTCTCTGGCTTCTACGTCCCCTGTTCAGATATCTGTGTCCCTGTCTAGATATCCTCTGCTTGTAAGAACTCCAGTCATTGGGATTACAACCCACTCTGATTCAATTTGGCCTCATCTAAATAGGATCTTCAAAGATCCTGTCCACAAAAGAGTTCACACCAACAGGACTAGAGTTAGGACTTGAACATGTCTTTGTAGGGGACATAATTCAATGTACTACATTCTTCTTGCCATGTTACCTCCCTAATTTCCTCGGTGTCTGATCCCTATGTTTCAATGTGATGATGACCTCATTTGAGATAGTATATATATTGATTTATGTTACTCTTCTTTCCTGCCAAAGAAATATACGGTCTGTTTTGCCACAAGTTATGTTCGTAAAATGCAAATTAGCTCATGGTTGTCAAATAAAGAAATGTCAGTAAAATGAGGACGTTGCCATCCTTGATTTTTTATACTTGTTTTTTCCAGCTAAAGGGGGATATATTAGTTTTTTAGGGTTGTCTTGAGTAATTACCACAAACTAGGTGGCTTAAAACAGCAGAAATTTATTCTCTCATAGTTTTGGAGGCTAAAAGTCTGAAATCAAGGTATCAGCAGGCCATGTTCCCTCCAAAGTTTATGGAGGAAGATCCTTCCTTGTTTATTTCTAGCTTCTGATGGTTGCAAACAATCCTTAGCATTCCCTCATTTGTGTTTGCATCACTCTAATCTCTGCTCCCATCTTCACGTGGCATTCTCCCTGTGTTTCTCTGTCTCTGTGTCCAGATTTTCCTCTTCTTATAAGGACATCAGTCATTGGACTAGAGTAGTCCAGTACAACCTCATCTTAACTTGATTCTACCCAGTTTCCAAATATGGTCACATTCACAGGTACCAGGAGTTGGGACTTGAACATATCTTTTTGGGTGGCACAGTTTAACCTACAACAGGGGGCCACATTAGAGGGAGTAGAAATATGACCTTTATCAGGAAAGGCCATCAATTCAACTGCTGCATAGGCAAGAGCTATTTCAGTTCTTTCTAAAAAATCAGTAAAAAGGAGCATTAATACAAGGGCTCCCTCCTCAGAGAGGCACACCCCCAGACTTTTGTGGTTTTCAGCTTCTGGCATGTTACCTTTTCTTCTAGGCCTACCTTAAAGGTAACACCTTTTGTCTATATTAGCTCAGTACCCACAAGTGTGCTTTTCCACTCTTGTTTTTTAAAATATCCTCTGAAGCAGCTTCTGACCAAAATGAACTGGCTACCTGGCTAGCTAAGTATTATTTTATTTTAGTGCTGTGATTTCAAAATTGCATAGGTTTTAAATGGTCTGCCCAAACCATATTTTTCCAATAAACCCTATTATTTTAGTTCACAATTTTGTAGCACATGGGGGCTTTTCAAGAATGCATATATCATGTTACAGCAGAAAAGCCTGTGCTTATATTTTAACCATGGATTTTGGAGCCACTGCGTTCACTCAAAGTGGATCTCTAGTTACAGTGGCAGGACAGTGAGGGAGAGATGTTTAGACAAGCACGAGCTTCTGGTATACATCAACTCTCATTTTAAAGGCATTTTCTTATTCTTCTTTAAGGAAGGGCTAGTCCAGTCTGAGTCTCAGAAAGTTTTCTTTGTTAATAACAATAATAGTTAATGATCCACAGTTCACCTGGTGTCTCAGATCTTGGTTGCTATTGCTGCTGCTCAATCCTCCATTGGATGGTCATTTTTTTTATCATACACCACCAAATCCAATTAACTTTGGCTCAGTTAGCACCAGCCTTTCCTTCCATTCATAATAGTGGGGTTTTCACAACCTGCTTAGGAAAATGTGTCCTCTCAGGCTGTGCTTCCAAACTTGAGCATTCATCAGAATCACCTGGAAGGCTTGTTCAACCAGATTCCTGGGTCCAACCTCTAGAGAGCCTTATACATTAAGTCTGGTTACAGCCTGAGGATTTGCACTTCTAATAATAAACCTCCAGGCAATGCTACTGCTGCTGGTTGAGGGATCACATTTTGAGTGGCACTGCTCTAATGATTTGCCATTTGCAGTATCACTCATCCTCATGGGCACCAGTTCTTTCTCTGTCAAAACTTTTTTATTGGGAGGAGGGGACATAGTCTTGATATAGTTATTCTCAATGAGGGGCAATCTTGCCCCACCCCAGGAAAGGGACATTTGGCAATGTCAGGGGACATTTTTGGTTGTTACATTTGGATGAGGTAGATTGTTAGTGGCATCCTGTAGGTAATGGCTAGGGATACTGCTAAATGTTCTACAGTGCACAGGACAGCTTCTTGCCACATAGAATTACCCAGCCCAAAAAGTCAATAGAGCTGAGGTTAAGATAGTCATTTGTTTGCCAAAAGCATTCAATCATTCTAATTGCATCTGATAGCCTATGAAATGAAGATGGAAATAGAGGAAGAGTTGTATCCTATTAGGGCAATATAATGAAACACAAACTCTTCTCCCAACCCCGAATACCTCTCCACAAAGGTAGAAGAGTAAGGAAAAAATTTTACTATCAAATGTAGTAGTCAGCCAAAGGGGTGCTAATGCAAAATACCAGAAATCTGTTTGGCTTTTATAAAGGGCATTTATTTGGGGTAGAAGCTTACAGTTACCAGGCCATAAAGCATAAGTTAATTCCCTCTCCAGAGTCTGTTGCCGTGTATTGGAGCAAGATGGCTGCCAACATTCAGCCTTCCTCTTCCTTTTGGGACTCCACGGTCCCAGCTTCTTCCAATATCAGCTGTAAGCTGGGATAAGTCTCATCTCTCCCAGAGCTCATTTCTCTCTGGGCTCAGCTACTGTCCTCTCTCCATAAAGTCTGCTGTAAATTCTCAGGCAAACATCTTGTCTCTTTCCCCAGGACCCCTGCCGTGTCTAATGAAACCTTCTCTCTTTCCTCACGTATATGCTTCTCTTGTGTGTTTACTTCCCATGCTCCAGGATCAAAACTCTAACCTCTCTTCTGTGTGGCGCGATTTCTCTGTGAGTCCCCACCCACTAAGAGTGCAAGGACTCAATGACCTACTGATGTGGCCCAATCAAAGCCCTAATCATAATTTGTTTAATCATGCCCAGAGGAATAGACCAGTTTACAAACATAATCCAATATCTATTTTTGGAATTCATAAACAGTGCTAAACTGCTACATCGAATAAGCACTAAGTTTTATTCTTGAATACATTACAGCTAATCTGCTAAAGACATTGAAAATAAAGAAAGAAATCTCACCCTTTTACATAGCTAAGCAGATGCTACCCAGTGCATATAGGTTCTCAAGATAAATGGTAACTAATCCTCAAGCAAGAGACTTGACAACATCATTTGCCACCCATAGTTCATCTTACTTCATCTGGGAATTGGGTTGGTTTTTGTATTTGCTAATTGCCTTTATCCGAAGGAATAATAAAACTTCCCTTATCTCTATGACAGTTAGTTACCACTTAGAACCAGATGCCTAAGTTAAACTCCTGTGGAAATGGGGAGACAGGGGTGCTAATTTCCTTGATAATATGGATCAGGGAGATGGCTCCTAGGTCCTTGAGAAAGACATCCCTAGATTGTAAAGCAGGCAAAAGATTTATTTAGTTCTTAAAATGATTTACATATGCCTCAAAGGGCCAGAGAAAGAATTACAATAAATTATCTAAATGCTCTAAGAGAAGAGAAGGGTGGGGTCTCTTTCCCTTTTGCACCAGGGAAAATTTAATATATATTTTTTCCTTTTTCAATTTGTATTTACTCTTACAATCTCCCACACCATTTTTTTTAAATACTTCATTGAAAATGAAACATCTAAACTTTAAGGCTGTCAAGTGCTTTGAAATACTGCCTCTTAACATAATTTGTTTTCAAATTTCCAATTTCTCCTTTTTTTAGGTCTTTTGGCAGAAGGGAAGATTTCACTCAAGCCACACCTATGGACACTGGGCCCCTCTATTTCTTTGACCAGGTAATATTATAGCGCAGTCTCATCAAATTATATATATTCACTTTTTAAAAAATTCAATTTTTCCGAGTGTTTCCCTCTACATTAAAAAAAAATTTAATATATTTAAAAAAAATTTATTGAAGTATAATATGTCACTCAGACATGAACATACATAAACAGTAAGTGTATAGTAATAGTTGTGAACTTACAAAACATACATAACATCATACAGGGCTCTCATACCTCACCCTACCACCAATACCTTGCATTGTTGTGAAACGTTTTTGACTAATGATGAAAGAGCATCCTCAAAATATCACTACTAGGCTCACTCTGCCTAGAGGAACCCGCACCAAATGTCAGTGTGTATTTCCATCCTCTCCCATTTCTCAGCAAGCTCTGTTCTTTCCCCTATTTCCCAATAAGTTCTTTTTACTGACCTAATTTAAAAAAAAATCACTACTAACCAAAGTATCTTATATTTGGTATATTTTCCCTCCAACCCACCCCATTACTACTTTTTTAAAATCACTTATACATGAATATACATAAACAGTAATTTAAAGTTGTGAACTTACAAAGCAAACATGCATAACATCATACAGGGGTCCCATGCATCACACCACCATCAGCACCTGGCATTGTTGTGAGACATTTGTTACAAATTTTGAAAATATCATCAAAATCTTACTACCGACTATAGCCTATATCTTAAATTTGGTGTATTTTCTCCCCAACCCACCTGTATTAGTCAGCCAAAGGGGTGCTGATGCAAAATACCAGAAATTGGTTGGTTTTTATAAAAGGATATTTATTTGGAGTAGGAGTTTACAGATACCAGGCCATAAGGCATATGTTACTTCCCTCAGCAAAGCCTACTTTCATGTGTTGGAGCAAGACGGTTGCTAATGTCTGTGAGGGTTCAGGCTTCCTGGGTTCCTCCCTTCCAGGGTCTTGCTTCTCTCTGGGGTTCAAGGTTCCTTCCTTCCCAGGGCTTACTTCTTCCTGGGCTCAGGATTCCTCTCTTCCTATGGCTGGCTTCTTTTTCCTCTGTGAGCTTACTTCCTGGGGCTCCAGCTTAAGGCTTTGGCATCAAACTCCAACATCAAAAACCCTCACCTCCAAAGCTCCAGCTCTGTCCTTTGCCATGCCTTTTAGGCCAATGCCCTAGAGATGTGGCCCAATCAAAGCCCTAATCATAACTCAATCATGCCCAGTAATAGACCAGATTACAAACATAATCCAATATCTATTTTTGGAATTCATAACTATATCAAACTGCTATACCACCCTATTATTATTATTATTATATTTAAAGATTTATTTTATTTATTTCTCCCCACCCCCTTGTTGTTTTCACACACTGTGTCTGTTCATCTTCCTTGTTTCTTTGGGAGGCACCAGGAACCGAACCGAGGACCTCCAGTGTAGGAAGGAGGCGCCTAATCACTAGAGCCACATCCAGTCCCTGCTTTGTGTCTCTTATTATGTTTTTCTTCTTGGGTCTCTTGTTGCATTATCTTGTTGCATCCGCTTCCCATGCCTGCCTGTCATGTCAGCTTGCTGTCTTCTTTAGGAGATACTGGGAACTGAGCTAGGGACCTCCCATATGGTAGGTGGGAGCCCAATCACTTGAGTCACATCCACTTCCCACTATTGTTATTTTTTCAAATATATTTTTATTACAGAAGTTGTGAACTTACAAAACAATCATGCTCATGTGCAGAATTCCCATACCACACCCCTCCATTAACATACCACACCATGGTAGAACATTTGTTACAGATGATGAGATAATATCATCAGACTACTGCCACCAATCATGATCCATTGCATCATTTGGCACACTTTTTCCATACTCCTCCATTATTAGCACAGTATGTCTTTGGCATCAATGCATGAATATTACATTATTACTGTTAACCACTGTTGTATTTTTCCCATGCTTCTCCATATTTCCACCACCCCACAATAGTGATGCACATCTACTCTGGTTCACAAAGGACATTCTTGCATCTGTACCATCAGCCAAAACTCTCATCCACCTCTGGGTTTACTATATTATTATTCTTTAGCTTTCTTTCAATTGACATTTACATCCCTATACTACCCTTTTCAGCTACATTCCCAATTATAAATCAGCTGCTACTCACTCTAATGTGTTACCATCAACTCTACATTTTCACACTCTTACAGTAAAGTTAATTAAAACTTCTATATACATTAAGCATCAGTAGTCCATCTCAGTCCTTTTCTTATCTTCTTTAACAATCCACCACCTAACACCAGGTCTTGAAAATGTTTTCCAAAATTTTCTTCTAGAGGCTTTATGTTCTTGCTTTTATATTTAGGTTTTTGATCCATTTTGAGTTAATTTTTGTATAAGGTGTGAGATAGAGGTCCTCTTTCTTTATTTAGCTATGGATATTTGGTTCTCCCAGCACCATTTGTTGAATGGGCTGTTCTGCCCAAGCTGGGTGGGTTTGACAGGCTTGTAAAAAAATCACTTGACCAAAAATGTGAAGGTTTGTTTCTGAACCATCAATTCAGTTCCATTGGTCTGTATGTCTCTCTTTATGCCAGTACCATGCTGTTTTTTACCACTGTAGCTATGTAATATGATTTAAAGTCCAGAAATGAGAATCCTTGAACTTCACTTTTCCTTTTTAAGATGTTTTGTGCTATTCAGGATCCCTTACCCTTCCAAATAAATTTTTTTTTTTTTTAAAGATTCATGTATTTATTTAATTTCCCCCCCTCCCCTGGTTGTCTGTTCTTGGTGTCTATTTGCTGCGTCTTGTTTCTTTGTCCGCTTCTGTTGTCAGTCAGCGGCACAGGAAGTGTGGGCGGCGCCATTCCTCGGCAGGCTGCTCTTTCATTTCACGCTGGGCGGCTTTTCCTCACGGGCGCACTCCTTGCGCGTGGGGCTCCCCCACGCGGGAGACACCCTTGTGTGGCACTGCACTCCTTGCGTGCATCAGCACTGCACATGGCCAGTTCCACACGGGTCAAGGAGGCCCGGGGTTTGAACCACGGACCTCCCATATGGTAGACGGACGCCCTAACCACTGGGCCAAAGTCCGTTTCCCCCAAATAAATTAATAATTGTGTTCTCCATTTATTTAAAAAATGTTGGTGGAATTTTTATTGGGATTGCATTGAAATTGTATATCAGTTTGGGTAGAAGTGACACCTTAATGATATTTAGTCTTCCAATCTGTGAGCATAGAATGTTCTCACAATTATTTAGGTCTTTATTGATTTATTTTATCAATGTATTGGAATGTTCTTACAATTATTTAGGTATTTATTGATTTCTTTTATCAATGCATTGTAGTTTCCTGAATACATGTGCTTTACATGTTGGTTAAGTTTATTCCTAAATATTTGATTCTTTTAGTCACTAATGTAAATGGAACTTTTTCCTGACTTCTTCCTCAGATTGCACATTACTAGTGTCTTTTAAAGTCTATTTCATGTGATATAAGTATAGCTACTCTGGCTCTTTTTTTTTTTTTTTTTTTTTTTTGGTTATGGCACCCATGGAATATCTTTTTCCAGACTTTCACTTTCAATCTATCCTTGGGTCTAAGATGAGTTTCTTGCAGGCAGCATATAGATGGCTCATATTTTCTTATCCATTCCACCAGTTTGTGTCTTTTGATTGGGGAGTTTAATGCCTTTACATTCAATGTTATTACTGTAAAGGCAGTTCTTATTTTACTGATTTTGGCCTTTGGGTTTTATATGTCATATTTTATTTTCACCACTATTTTGAAACTTTTAGTTACTTTAACTGATATAATCTTCATTTCTAGATTCTCTTCCAAGCTTCTTTCTCCTGTCTTTTTTTTCAGACTGTAGCACACCCTTTACTGTTGTCTGCAAGGCTGGTCTCTTTGTTATAAGCTCTCTCAGTTTCTGTTTATCTGTGAATATTCTAAACTCGCTCTCATTTTTGAAAAACAACCTTACTGGACATAAGATTCTTGGCTGGCAGTTTTTCTCTTTCAGTATCTTAAATATATCATACCACTGTCTTCTTGCCCCCATGGTTTCTCATGAGAAATTGGCACTTAATCTTATTGGGTATACCTTATACATTATACACTACTCTTCTCTTCCTGGTCTCAGAATTCTCTTCATCTTTGGCATTTGACATTCTGATTATTGTGTGTCTCGGAGTTGGTCTATTTGGATTAATTTGGATGGGAGTATGTTGTGCTTCTTGGACACAGATATCAATGTCCTTCATTAGGGTTAGGAAATTTTCTACGATTATTTCTTCAAATATTCCTTCTGCCCCTTTTCCCTTCTCTTCTATTTCTGGGACACCCATGACACCTATCTTTGCATGTCTCTTGCTGTCCTTTAGTACCCTGATGCCTTGTTCAATTTTTTCCATTCTTTTCTTCATCTGTTCTTTTGTATGTTTGCTTTCAGAGGCCATGTCTTCAAGCTCACCAATTCTTTCTTCTGCATCCTCAAATTTGCTGTTATATAATACCAGTGTGTTTTTAATTTCACTTATTGTGCCTTTCATTCCCATAAGGTCTATTTTTCTATGCATGCTTTTAAATTCTTCTCTGTGATCATCCATTGTCTTCTTAACATCCTTAACATCTTTAGCCATCTTATCAAATTTATTAAGGAGATTTGTTTGAACAACTGTAATTAGTTGTCACAACTCCTTTATGTCATCTGGAGGCTCATCTTGTTACTTTAACTGGGCCATATCTTCCTGTTTCTTGGTATGAGTTATAATTTTTTTGTTGGTGTCTTGGCATCTGGCTTACTAGATGTGTTTATTCTGGGTGCAGTTTCTCTTTTTAGTTTAGGGCTTTCTTCCCCTTTGTCCCTTGCTGGTTGTGTAGTACGAGCCAAGAATGTAGTTAGTGCTGTAAGCTGTGTTGGCTCAAGCTGCCACAGGTACTGATGAAGCTTCTCCCACTTTTCTCCTTTGCCAGGGATAGGGTCAGAGCCACAGCCATGTGTAATAATCCAAATATTGCAGGCCCAGATTGTAATTCCCCAGAAAGACTGATGAAGCTCCATGCTATTTCCTTCCCTGACTGGGGCAGGGGTGGAGTTGCAGATATGGGAAGCAGTCTATGCTGTGTAGGTCCAAAATGACTTCAGTTGTCCCAGTAGACTCCTGACTATTTAGTCTGTGCCAGCTGAATGTACCTGCTGTTACATGGAGAGCCTGGTACAGGGCCTGTCAGCCTCCTGCCTGCCAGAGGTGGCGCTGTAACCCAGGCTAGGGCTGCAGTCAGATCTGGGTGGAAAGAAGCTGGTCCCTACTATCACTCTGATTTTCAATCAGCCAGGCTTCCCCTCATGCCAGGAGCAGAGCCAAAATGGCGGCTACCAGCCTATTTCCAACTTGGACAACTTCAAACTTTAGCTGTTCTTGGGATTATACTTTAGCCTGCTGAATTTACTAATCAGTAGCTGAAGTTGGTGCCCAACAATCTCTTCCTCCTCTGTTTTTGAGAAGTGGACCTTCCTATTCCAGCCACAGAATAGCTCCCAAAGCAGCTTGTGCCACCAGTGGGGTATGGGCACTGGCCTCTGGGGCATGGAGTGCTCTACTGACAAATCCTCTGTATCTGGGCAAATCTCCTTCTTCCATTCTTTTAAGGATGTTGCAGGATGCTTTTCTGGTCTCCTGAAGCTCCCAAAACAGATGCTTTAGATAGCTCTGGGTGATTAATAATCACCCTGCAGTATGAACTGACTCTAGGAGCTCCTTACTCTGCCACCATCTTGCTGGTTTTCTCCCCCCCCTACTTCTTGTTTGTTTTTGCTTTTATTTTTTGTTTTTGAGGGTTGGTTTTGTTTTGTTTTGTTTTTGAGTAATTAAAATGCCCTGCTTTTTAATCTGAAAGATTTCTTTCATTTTAGTTGAAACCCAAAAGGGAAAAGTGGATGAAGAGACAATGTGAAGACTTGTTCTCGGGTTCGAGGGACACCTCAACAGCTAAGTTAAGGTAAAACATTTGGAATTACTTTTCAATTGCTGGGGTTACTTTATATTTCAAAGTCTTATAAGGTGCTCAGGACCAAACCTCCCCTATCTCTCACCCCTCAAAGAAACTACATCAGGGAATTGCCGCTTCAAATCTGTCAAGTCATTCAGAGACTTTGTTTTAGTCAGGTAAGTGATAAATTTGGGCATAATTGATCATTTCCCACCCAGTCATACTGGTTTCCTTGTTATTCCTTCACAAACCCAGGTCTGTTCTTGCTTTTGCACTTTGCTGTTCACTCTGCTTTCTACATTGCTTCCTGCCTTTTCCCTTTAATTCTTTGAAGGTGAGATTTTTCTCAACTACCCAATTTCAAAAATTTCAATCCTGTCCCCCTTCCTAACTACATTTTTCTGGTGCATTTATCACTTTCTAACATTCTAAATTATTTACTTTTTATTTATTTATTCTCTCTCTCTCCTCATGAGAGTATAATATCTGCAAAGGCAGGACTTTCTATCTTCTTGATCAATTCCCTAGTCCCAAGAACAATTTCTGGCATATAAAATATGCTCAATAAAGATTTATGATTAACAACAATGAAATTGTGTGCAGTCCTCAAAGATGAAAGAAATAAGGAAACTAGTTATTCCAGAACTTTTTTTTTAGCCTCTAATTACTGCAAGCTAAGTGGAGAATAAGCAACATATTAGAGGCGCTGGACTTAATAGACATATACAGAACATTACACCCAAATACATCTGGATATATATTCTTCTCAAGTGCACATGGATCATTCTCCAAGATAGACCACATGCTAGGCCACAGAAAAAGTCTCAGTGAATTCAGAAAGATTGAAATCATACAAAATAATTTCTCTGACCACAGTGGAATGAAGCTGGAAATCTGCAAGGGCCAGAGACCCAGATTTGGCACCAAGATATGAAGTTAAACAAAACACTCTTAGAAAAACAATGGGTCAAGGAGGAAATCTCAAAAGAAATTAATAACTACCTTGAAACTAATGAAAATGATAACACAACATATCCAAACTTATGGGATGCAGCAAAAGCAGTACTGAGAGGAAAATTTATAACCATAAATTCATACATCAAAAATGAAGAAAGAGCTAAAATTGAGGAGCTAACTGCATATTTGGAGGAATTATAATAAAAAAACAAACTAACTCCAAAGGAAGAATAAAGAAATAACAAAGATCAGAGCAGAACTAAATGAAATAGAAAGTAAGAAAGCACTTGAAAAAAATAAACAAAACCAAGAGCTAGTTCTTTGAGAAGATCAATAAAATTGACAAACCCTTAGCTAGACTAACAAAGAAAAAAAGAGAGAAGATGCAAATACACAAAATAAGAAATGAGAGAGGAGATATCACCACTGACCCCACAGAAATAAAGACTATCATAAAAGGATACCTTGAAAAACTGTATTACAATAAGAAAGACAATTTAGAGGAAATGGACAAATTCCTAGAAACACAGAAGCAGCCTACATTGACAAAAGAGGAAATTTACGATCTCAACAAGCCAATCACGAGTAAAGAGATAGAATCAGTCATTAAAAACCTCCCAACTAAGAAGAGCCCTGGGCCAGACGGCTTCACAGGTGAATTCTACCAAACATTCCAGAAAGAACTAACACCAATCTTGCTTAAACTCATCCAAAAAATCTAAACAGAAAGAATAGTGCCTAAGTCATTCTATGATGCCAACATTACTCTAGTACCAAAGCCAAACAAAGATACCACAAGAAAGGAAAATTACAGACCAATCTCTCTAATGAATCTAGATGCAAAAATCCTCAACAAAATACTTGCTAATCATATTCAACAACATATTAAACAAATTATACACCACGACCAAGTGGGATTCATTCCTGGTATGCAAGGATAGTTCAACATAAGAAAATCAATTAATGTAATACACCATATAAACAGATTGGAGGGAAAAAATCACATAATCATATCTATAGATGCAGAAAAAGCATTTGACAAAATACAGCACCCTTTCTTGATACAAACACTGCAAAAGATCGGAATAGAAGGAAACTTTCTGAACATGATAAAGAGTATATATGAGAAACCCACAGCTAACATCATTTACAATGATGAAATCCTAAAATCTTTCCCTCTAAGATCAGAAACAAGACAAGGAAGCCCATTATCACCCATTCAATTTAACATAGTCTTAGAAGTACTTGCTTGAGCACTGAGGCAAGAACCAGCAATAAAAGGCATCCAAATTGGAAATTAACAAGTCAGAATTTCACTATTTGCAGATGATATGATCCTATACATAAAAAACCCTGAGAAGTCTACCACAAAGCTTCCAGAATTTATAAATAAGTTCAGTAAAGTTGCAAAAATCAATGCGCAAAAATCAGTAGCATTTCTGTACACCAATAATGAGCAATCTGAGGAGGAAATCAGGAATCAAATACCATTCACAATAGTAAATTAAAAAATCAAATACCTAGGAATAAATTTAACTAAAGATGTAAAAGACTTATACAAAGAAAACTGCACATTATTCAAGGAATTCAAGAAGACCTAAATAAATTGAAGAATATTCCCTGTTCATGGATAGGAAGACTATTATTAAGATGTCTATCCTACCAAAACTGATCTACACATTCAATGTAATCTCAATAAAAATCAACACAGCATTCTTTAATGAACTAGAGAAACTATGAAATTTATTTAGAAAGAAAGAGGTCCCAAATAGGCAAAGACATATTGAAAAAGAAAAATGAAATTGGAGGACTCACACTACCTGACTTCAAAACATACTACAAATCTACAGTAGTGAAAATGTCGTGGTATTGGCACAAGGATAGACACACTGACCACTGGAACCGAACTGAGAGTTCTGATATAGATCCTCATATATACAACCATATGGTATTTGACAAGGCCCTCAAACCCTCTCAACTGGGAGAGAATGGCCTCTTCAACAAATGGTGCCTGCAGAACTGGATATCCATATGTAAAAGAATGAAAGAGGATTACCATCTCACACCTGGTACAAAAAATCAACTCAAGATGGATGAAAGACCTAAATATAAGAGCCAAGACCATAAAGACCTTGGAAAGCAATGTAGGGAAGCATCTACAGGACCTTGTAATAGAAAACAGCTTCATGAACTTCACACCAAAAGCACGAGCAGCAAAAGAACAAATAGATAAATAGGGCTTCCTCAAAATTAAAGCCTTCTGCACCTCAAAGGAGTTTGTCAAGAAAGTAAAGAGAGAGCCTACACAATGGGAGAAAATATTTTGTAACCATATATCTGATAGGAGACTTATATCTTGCATATATAAAGAACTCCAATATCTTGAAAATAAAAAGACAAACAGCCCATTTAAAAAATGGGAAAAAGATTTGAACAGACACCTCTCCCAAGAAGATATACAAATGGCTCAAAATCACATGATCAAATGCTCAAAATCACTAGCTATTAGGGAAATGCAAATCAAAACTACAGTGAGATACCATCTTACTCCCATAAGACTGGCACCTATCAAAAAATCAGAAGACTACAACTGTTGGAGAGGATGTGGAGGAATGGGAACACTCATCCACTGCTGGTGGGAATGCAAAGGATCCAGTCATTCTGGAGGACATTTCGGTGGTTTCTCAAAAAAATTGGCTACAGATTTGCCATATGACCCAACAATTCCACTGCTTGGTATATACCCAATAGAATTGAAAACAAGAACACAAATTGATATATGCACACCAATGTTCATAACAGCACTATTCACTATTGCCAAAAGTTGGAATCAACCCAAATGCCCATCAACAGATGAATGGATAAATAAAATGTGGTATATATACATACAGTGGAATACTACTCAGCTACAAGAATGAATACATTACAAACACATGTGATAACATGGATGAATCTTGAGGATCTTATGTTGAGTGAAGCAACCCAGGCATTGAAGGACAAATACTACATTACCTCTCTGATATGAAATAAGTAAACCAAGCTGCATCAGAGAGTTAGAGACTGGATGATAGGCTTAAAGGAAGATGGGGAGTAGAGGAAGGTTGCCAGCTGACACCTACATGGTTGAAATCTATGATAAGCTGGAGGTAAGTATTTGTACAGGGAAGGGATAAAATGGGGGCATAGGTATACCTTTGGGTGGGGCTTTGTGGGCCTGAGGGGGGCTAAGGATGGGAGGATGAGTCAGATGGCCTAAGAAATTGGGGGAGAGTGGGGGGAACATTTGAACATAGGAGATTAAATTTAAATAAATAAATAAATAAAATAAACAAACAAACAAATAAATAAAATACCCCTGCCAGGGGAGCAGATCAAACTCAGTGGTTGAGTGCCTGCTTCCCATGTTTGAGGTCCTAGGTTCAATCTCCAGTACCTCCTAAAACAAAACAAAACAAAAACCAAAATAAAACCCCAACCTGTCTTCAGAATATATATCACGAGGGACGCAGACTTGGCCCAATGGATAGCACGTCCACCTACCACCTACCACCTCCTTGACCTCTGTGGAGCTGGCCCACACGCAGTGCTGATGCGCACAAGGAGTGCCATGCCATGCAGGGGTGTCCCCTGCGTAGGGGAGCCCCATGTGCAAGGAGTGCGCCCCATAAGGAGAGTCGCCTAGCGCAAAAGAAAGTGCAGCCTGCCCAAGAACGGCGCCGCACCCACGGAGACCTGACACAGCAAGATGATGCAACAAAAAGAAACACAGATTCCTGGTGCCACGGATAAGGATAGAAGCAGTTACGGAAGAACACACAGCAAATGGACAGAGAGAGCAGACAACTGGGGCAGGGAGGGGAGAGAAATAAATTTTAAAAAATTAAATAAATCTTTAAAAAAAAAAGAATATATATCACGAGGTTCAAAGTTGTCAATTTTACCAGTAGGTTCTCATCCAAGGGGGATTTTGTCCCACAGGGTACATTTGGCAATATTTGGTATGCTGGGACCTTTTTGGTCATCATGACTTGGACAGGACAGGCTACCGCCCGGTGCCATTGTCATCTAGTGGTTAGAGACCAGAAATGCTATTAAACTTCCTACAGTGCTCAAGATAACACCCCAAAACAGAGAATTAGCTATCTGGTCCAAATTGTCCATCATGTCGAGGTTGAGAAACCCTGGTTTATAGGAATCTATATATTTTTCTTGAATCTGCTATAGCTTTTCTCAAAACCATGGTGGTTTACAGAAGTCCATTGTCTCCACATTTCCAACTCTTTCTGCTCGAAAAGCAATTCAACATAACTTGGTCATTTTGCATCTCTAATGAACAGTATATCACATGAGTAATAAGTTAGGTCTAGTTATCATAGGGCCCCAGGGATCTATTGGCTTCTCAGCTCTCTCATTCAAAGCTCTTCTCAGGATATGCCTAAAGCATTGTTTCTGCTTGTGTCCTGCCACTACCATTGCCCAACGAATAAAATCTGCACTTCTTACCATGATCTGCAAGGCCCTCTGTGATCTCCTCTCCTCCTGCTTTGTGACATCCGTGCATACCGCTGTCCACATCACTCACCACTCCCATATATTTTGGCCTATCAGGCACCTTTAACAGCCCAGCCCAATCCTGCTTTAGATTGTTTGCATTTGCTCTGCACTCCACTTTTAATATTTTTCTGCTGCATTATTTTATGATTGGCTCCTCATCATCATTTGGCTCTCAACTCAATGTTGCCTCCTCAGAGAGGCCTCCCCTGACCTCCCAATCCAAGAAGCCTCACATATGACCCCCATTATTCTCTTCCAGTGTCCTCTTTTATTTTCCTCATAGTGATCACCATCCCTTACCTCTTTCCTCTCTTTTCTCCCTAACTTCTTTCCTTCCTGTCTTTCTTTCTTATCTATCTTTTCCCAGTTAGAATTTAAGGTCCATGAGGACAGAGGTCTTTCCTCTTCATCATGTCACCCAGCACCTAGAACTGTGCCTAATGAGTATTTTTGAATGAATGTATCCTTTTTCCACATGTGCTAGAGGAGTGGGGCTACTTTAAGACTAGGCTGGGTGCCAAGAACTTCATTGTTCATGATGTCTTTTTAAGATTAAGTCTGGGGAAACGGACTTGGCCCAGTGGTTAGGGTGTCCCTCTACCACATGGGAAGTCCGCGGTTCAAACCCCGGGCCTCCTTGACCCATGTGGAGCTGGCCCATGCACAGCGCTGATGCGCACAAGGAGTGCCCTTCCACGCAGGAGTGTCCCTTGCGTAGGGGAGCCCCACGCGCAAGGAGTGCACCCGTACGGAGAGCCACCCAGCACGAAAGAAAGTGCAGCCTGCCCAGGAATGGCACCGCCCACACTTCCCATGCCACTGACAACAACAGAAGCAGACAAAGAAACAAGACGCAGCAAATAGACACAGAGAACAGAAAACTGGGGGAGGGGGGAATTAAATAAATAAATAAATCTTTAAAAAAAAAAGGATTAAGTCTGGTTATGCAGAGTGGGTATGGTTCAATGGTTGAGTACCTAGTTTGCACATAGGAGGTCCAGGGTGGAAGCCCCAGTACCTCCTAAAAACACAAAAATATTAAGTCTGGTTTTGAGTTAGAAGTCCATCATTTGAGTTTTCTGTCTGAAAAATAAACCAGACATAAATATTATTTTCATAATATTGTTGTTGTCTTTTCAACAACCCTCTGAAAGATGTATAGTTATTGACACCGTTTTACAGATAATAAAACAGAGTCAATTAATAAGTGGTATGTATTACTATTATTATTGTAATAAGTACAGTCTTTATCTTTTTATTTGAGAAATGGATAAATCTTACACTTATGAATGCATACTTGCTGGCTGTTACAAAGAAAATACCATAAAATGAAGATAAAACAATATCTGTCTCATAGGGTTAGTATTATGGTTTGGTGAAATGACATTCGTGTGATCAATTTAGAAAGCTATAAAGGATATACAAGTTAATTGAGTTGTTACTCTTGTAATAGATAAAAAATGGGACTCCCATTTTTTGAAATATCAACATGCTAATATTATCAGTGCCCAAAGATGAAAGAGTTAAGATCTAGATTTAGAACTCTATACCAACTCAAATACCTTTTGATCTTAAATAATTTACTTTTTATTTCACATTAAACACTTAGTTGGGAAATGTGTGGTTTTCCAATCTGCTGATGGAACTACCATTTAGAAGAAAAATACATGTGGCTTTTTAGTATTGTGTACTAGTTTATAAAAACTTTATTCAGTGGAGCAGATATGTCTCAGGTGGTTGAACGCCCGCTTCCTGCATGGGAGGTCCTCAGTTTGGTTCCTGGTGCGTCCTAAAAACAAACAAACAACAAGCAAACAAACAGTAAAATCAACACAGTGGAGCCAATGTGGCTCAGTGGTTGAGTGCTGGCTTCCCACATATGAGACCAATCCCCAGCCCCAGTACCTCAAAAAACAAACAAACAAAGACAAAAAACAAAAAACTTTATTCAGATGAAACTCCAATGTGTATTGATCTGTTTCACCACACTGACTTGGTGAAAGAAAACACTTTGGAACAGTAATTGCTGGAGCAGCTATTCTACTTAGAATTCTCTGAGCAACTGGTTTTGAGGAGAACATTACAGAGGATAGCTTGGTTAAGTACATTTGTTTGTGTCTCTGAGAGTGCAATGAAATCAGTTCTGGTTTCTTGTTCAATAGATAATTTTTGAGTGAATGATGTCAGTTCTTTGCCAATTTTTTTTTTTTTTTTTTGAGGTACCGGGGGCTGGGGATGAACCTGGGATCTGGTATGTGGGAAGATGGTGCTCACCATTGAACCACATCAGCTTTCCTAAGTTGGTTTTATCATTTGTTTTGCTTCTTGTTTCTGTTTTTGTATATACCTCATACCACACACACTCACACACACATTTGCGGTCATTCCATATATATAATTGTATATATTTTTATATAATATTATAGCATAAGCATGTCCTCAAATTATTTAAAACAATTTTGCAAACATAATTTTTCATAGTCATTGTAAGGGCTATTGCATTATTAACTTAGACATATTTCTTTGAGCAATTAGGTTATTTTCAATTTGTTCTAATATCAAAATGTTTCAGTAAGTATTTTTGTGAATAGATGTTATACATCTTTTTAATTATTTAAGACTCTCTTTTTTTTTTTTTTACAGTTGTAAGGAGAGCATAGACTCTAAAGGACTAGCAAGCCTATCAACCATAGCTACATCTTTTGAGAAAGTAGAGCTCCATTCCTTCAGCTCCTCACAATCTTCTAGTTCCACCAAACGTCCTACAACCTTTAAATTCTCCCAAAAAGGACTGAAAAAGAAGCTATTTAAAGAATACAAATTCATTGCTCCTGAAATATTGTATGAACTTGGGGAGACATTGCAGAAATATGCTGAGGGTAACATTACTTTCCCTATGGGAATTGCAAATCTTGTGAATTATAGTTGGAAAGATCTGACTGAAGGTTCTTATAAGAAGAAGTGTACATTCAAAAATCCAGTGTTGAAGCAGAGCAAAGCCTTGCAAAAAGATCCAAAGTCCAAGACCATAGTTGATTTAAATGGCTACAAAATCACCAACTATTCAAGAAAAAAGTGGTATAAGAGAAATCATCTGAATAAGGGAGAAAAAGAAAACCATGTTGGAATGAGTAAATCTATGCAAAACTTATGTAAGTAAAAGTAACTGGTTAGATTTACAATTAATGCTCCAGGGTTAAAATAAATAAGTAACAGCAAATAAGTAAGATATTGATAAAACTTTGTATTAGTGATATTTGGTTTGTGTTAATCATTTTAATAGTTAGTGACTGTAAAGAGAAAGATATGAGAATTTTTAGTGCTTTCAATTAAATAAAGCATTTACTAGACTCTGTATGATATGACGTCTCTGCCTTAGTGTGTCCTACAAATTCTCTTAGAGCAGCATAATCCAACAGAAATATGTAAACCACAAATACTTAAACTTTTATTTCAAGATTATTATAGATTTATGTGCAATTGTAAGAAATACCACAGATAGATCCTGTGTACCCTTTACCCATTTTCCCCAATGGCAATGTGTCTCAACACTATGTTATAATATTGCAACCAGGATATTCAAATTAATATAGTCAATTAAAACATTTCTGTCTCCACAAGGATTATTCATGTTGTTCTTATATAGCCACACCCACCTCCCTCCTACCCCACTCCTCTCTTTAGCATCTGGGAAACACCAGTCTGTCCTTCATTTCTACATTTTTGTCATTTCAAAAATGTTAGGTAAGTAGAATCATTAATATATAACTTTCTATGATTGGCTTTTTTTCACTCAGCATAAATCTCCAGAGATTAATCCAGGTTGTTGTGTGTATCAATAGTTACATTTTTGTTTCTGATTTCTAATTTGATTCCATTGTTGTCAGAGAACACATTCTGTTTCATTTCAAGTCTTTCAAATTTGTCGAGTTTTGTTTTATGGCCCAGGATATGATCTATCTTGGTATATGTTCTGTGGGCACTTAAAAAGAATATATATTCTGCCATTGTTGGGTGGAATGTTCTATAAATGTTGATTAGATCCTGGTGGTTGATGGTGGTGTTGAGTTCTATATCTTTGCTGATTTTCTCTCTATTGTTTCTATCAATTACTGAGAGAAGGATGTTGAAGTCCCCAAATATAATCGTGGATTTGTCTGTTTCTCCTTTCATTTCTATCAATTTTTTTTTTTAAAGATTTATTTATTCAATTCCCCCCACCTTCCCTGGTTGTCTGTTCTCTGTGTCTATTTGCTGCATCTTGTTTCTTTGTCCACTTCTGTTGTCAGCAGCACGGGAAGTGTGGGCGGTGCCATCCCTGGGCAGGCTGCACTTTCTTTCGTGCTGGGCGGCTCTCCTTATGGGTGCACTCCTTGTGCGTGGGGCTCCCCTACATGGGGGAACCCTGCGTGGCGCGGCACTCCTTGCGCGCATCAGCACTGCGCATGGGCCAGCTGCACACGGGTCAAGGAGGCCCGGGGTTTGAACCGTGGACCTCCCATGTGGTAGACGGACGCCCTAACCACTGGACCAAGTCCGTTTCCTCTATCAATTTTTGTATCATATATTTTACAACTCTATTGTTCAATGAATATACATTTAATATTTCTCTGTCTTGACTCTTTTATCATTATATAATGTCCTTCTCTGTCTCTAATTTTCTTTGTCCTGAAGCCTATTTTATCTAATGTTAACATAGATGTTGCTAATTTCTTTTGATTAATGTTTAGAAGCTATCTCTTTTTCCATCCTTTTGCTTTCACTTTACTATATCATTATGCATACAATGGGTCACTATCAACCTCTGTCTTTTAATTGGTGTATTTAGACCATTTACATTTAATGTAATGATTGGTATGTTAAAGCTTAAGTCTGCCATTTTATTTTTTGTTTTCTGTTTGTTCTGTTTTTCATTTCTCTGCTTTCTTTTTCCGGCCTTCCTATGGGTTACTTAAACATTTAAAAAATATATATTTTGATTTGTCTATAGTGTTTTCACATGTATCTCCTTGTATAGATTTTTTTAAAGATTTATTTTTTATTTTATTTCTCTTTCCTGTCCCCCCATTGTCTTCTCTCTGTGTCCATTCACTGTGTGTTCTTTGCCGTATGTCCATTCACTGTCTGCTTGCATTATCTGGTGGCACTGGAAAACTGTCTCTTTTTTGTTGCATCATCTCACTGCATTGCCTCTCCATGTGTGCAGCACCACCCCTGGGTGGGCTGCACTTTTTTCACACAGCTCTCTTTGCGGGGTGCATGCTTGTGCATGGGACACCCCTACGCAGGGGTGCCCCTGCATGGCATAGCACTCCTTGCACACAGCAGCACTGCGCATGGGCCAGCTTACCACACAGGTCAGGAGGCCCTGGGGATCGAACCCTGGACCCTCCATATGGTAGACAGATGCTCTATCAGTTGGGCCAAGTCCACTTCCCTGTATAGATATTTTAGTGGTTGCTCTAGATTATATAACATATACATAACTTATCCCAGTCTACTGATGTCATCTTTTTACCAGTTTATATAGTGTACCACTTTCTCCACTACAAGTGAAGTGTAAAAACCTTACCTTCCTCTACGTCCCTTTACCCTTTCCCATGTATAATATAATTATTCTAAATATTTCTTCTACATACATTTATTTTTTTCCCTTTATTTAAAAAAATTTTTTAATTAATAGATCACAAGGAATGTTACATTAAAAAACATGAAAAAACAAAAAACATAAGAGGTTCCCATATAACCCACTCCCCACTCCCCACCACATCATTTTTGTAAATTGTATTTTTTTTAAAGATAGATACATGGCAAAAAAAATGTTACACTAAAAAATATAAGAGGTTCCTGTATACCCTCCACCCCCCACCCCACTCCTCCCACTCCAACAACCTCCCTCATCATTGCGGCACCCTCATCGCACTCAGTGAACACATTTTGGGGCACTGCTGCACTACAAAGATAATAGTTTACCCTGTAGTTCGCACTCTCTCCCAGTACATTCAGTGGGTTATGGCAGGATATATAAAGTCCAGCATCTGACCCTGCAATATCATTAAAGCAACTCAAAATCCCAAAAATGTCCCCACATCACATCTCTTCTACCCTCTCCCTGCCCTCAGCAACTACTGTGGTGACTTTCTCCACCTTGATGCTAAAATTTCTTCTATTACTCGTCACAATAGTTTTATGGTAGAATATCAGTTAGTCCACTCTAGTCCATATTTTATTCCTCCATTCTGTGGACCCTGGGATGGTGATGCCCCTCCACCTCTAGATCAAGAGGGGGCTTAGATTTCACATGGATGATGGATGCAATTCCTCTGCTTACAGTTGTAGGCACTCTTTATTCCCTGGTTGACCATCTTCACCTCCCTGTTAGCTAACCTGGGTAAGACCAATGAACCAGAGAGTAGGAGTTGCCACTCTGCTGAGGCTCAGAGCCCAGCTGGCACATGGGCAGTCCAGAGATTCAAGTCTCCTTAGCATGGACCATCCCTAGCGCCAACCGTAGTTTCAGTAAAAGTGACAGAAGAGTCATGTGTAGAAAGTTCACATCTGAGTCCAGCTCCATCACACTTAGGAGCACAAATTCCAAAGTAGGGCCCTCTGACATGGCACAGAACTCTAAATCCATCTGGCATGATTATATACCTTGTGGATCTCTGTAGCCTTCAGGATAAACAGTACCTAGGGTTGTATCTATTTTGGCTTTTTCTGGGGTCCTGCTGAGGAGTGCGTAAGCGCGACCCCTCTGATGACCTCCCGACTCTTTTTGGAAGACTCTTAGCCATATCAACTCATTTGTCTTTGCCATTTCCCCCTTTTATTCAAGGTCCAAGAGCAGTTTTTAGCACTTGATCCAACATGTAGGCTGAGATATTCTGCTGGTCTGAATTGACCCTTTTATTTGAGGTCTCTTTCTAGTTGCTTCTCCAGTTAATGACTGGTAGTAATCCCCTGGCACTAGGGAGGCTCATACCCAGGAGTCATGTCCCACGTTGGGGTGAAGGTAATGCATTTACATACTGAGTTTGGCTTAGAGAGTTGCCACATTTGAGCAACATGGAGGCTCTCAGGAGGTAACTCTTAGGCACCCTACAACTCTAGACCTAGTTCATATTTCAGGCACACAGGCACCTAAGCATAGTCATCAGTATCAAGGGCTCATTATTGGACCATCCTTCCTTGTTGATCTTTGCCGTTGCACTTGGGGGATTATTGTTCCATTGGGGAATGTGACAGAGCTCCCCTGGGTGGGAACTCAGTGCTCCTTCAGTTGATGTTTGTAACTGTAACTACTATAAAAATACCCAACATATATCCTAACATATTTATGTTCCCTACATAATTTCCTTGAAGAACTCCCCCACATCCATGTGCCCTCCATCAATAACATCCCACACCAGAGTTCCTCCCCTGCCATAGTTGAACCTCTCTGTGATCCAAAACTTCTTCAACAATGAATCCTAAAATATTGCCAAATTAAATTAACAGGAAATTGAAATACAGCGATGGTTTAAAGTTTAGAAATAGAATACATAGGAATTTAGAAATACTAACATAGAGTAAAAATAAATTGGTATATTAATAAAATGAAAAATATTATAAAGCTTTGTTTCTAACATTTTGCCTTTCATCACTGTAATAGGTGTTGCCCTGTATGTACAGTGGCAAGACACTTTCATTTCTTCTTCAGTGTCTACATCTTTTCTATTTTTTTTCTTCTTTTTAATTTTGTCTTCAAAAAAGTTTTAGATCACAGTAATTCACATACACAATATAGGGGACACCCAGATACCCAACATCAAACCCTTTTCCCCTTTCCCCAACAATGATCTCTTTACATGTTCATGTTATATTTGCTGCAGCTGATGTACAAATTTTGAAACATAGCAATCAAACATAGTTCCATTTTGGTTTACATTATTGTTTATATTTTAGACTGTACAAATTTCTAAATTTTTAGTTTCCTTATGTTTTGCATTAGAGTTTACATTTTAGTTTATAGACTCTTATACACTTTAGATGTAAGTTGACATGTCCATCCTTGCATGATCTTGTGGAGCACTTCCATTGTCCACCAGTTCCCTGCTTCCATCCATGCTATACCTCACTCTCCCTCCCCTCAGGGCACACCATGACACTCAATCTCCATTAATTGAGGAACCAGATTTACAGATACTGCCACTGCAACAATGCTGAGGGCTTGACATACTAGCCTGCCCTAACTAATTGGGAGCCAGCAATCCTCTCGAGAGACAAATTCCCTCTCTTTGGGTACATCAGGTCTCCCCAGGATGTGGGTACACCTTCACACTCATTGTATGGGTCTCCATCCAATGATATAACACACTATGACAAAATGAGCACTTACACACTCCCTAGAAGCTTTCTCCTGTACCAGATGCCCCCCCTTAAGCACTTTAAACATGTGATCCTTCCATACTATATTTTCTAAAGAGTTTTCTCAACAGTGTAGTTTCAACCATATACCTGACATTCTCCCATATTCATCAGTTTCCCCCAGCCCTCCCCCCAATTCCTTGGGTCGTCTGACTGCTTTTGCTGCATACCATAAGTTTTGGTATGTTGTGTTATCATTTTCATTAGTTTCAAGGTAATTATTAATTTCTTTTGAGATTTCCTCCTTGGTCCACTGTTTTTCTAAGTGTGTGCTATTTAATTTCCATATCTTGTTGCTAAATCTGGGCCTCTGGCCCTTACATATTTCCAGTTTCATTCCACTGTGGTCAGAGAAATTATTTTGTATGATTTTAATCTTTCTTAATTCATTGAGACTTTCTGTGCGGCCTAGCATGTGGTCTATCTTGGAGAGTGATCCATGTGCACTTGAGAAAAATATATATCCTGTTGTATTTGGGTGTATTGTTCTGTATATGTCTATTAGGTCTAGATCCTCTAATATATTGTTCAAAGTCTTTGTTTCTTTATTGATTCTCTTTTGAGATGATCTGTCCAATGGTGACAGTATGTGTTAAAGTCCCCCACTATAATTGTAGAGGCATCTATTCCTTCCCTTAGTTTCTCCAGTATTTGGAGGTACCCTTGTTAGGGGCATAAATGTTTATAATTGTTCTTTCTTCTTGAAAGATTATCCCTTTCACTAACACATAATGTCCATCTTTGTCTCTCACAATTGTTTTGCAGTTAAAGTCTATTTTGTCTGATATTAATATAGCGACACCTGCCTTTTTTTGGTTATTGTTTGCTTGTAAGATTGTTTTCCAGCCATTCATTTTCAATCTCCTTGAATCCCTGGGTCTAAGATGAGTTTCTTGTAGACAACATATAGACGGGTCATATTTTCTTATCCAATCTTCCAATCTGTATCTCTTAACAGGTGAGTTTAATCCATTGACATTTAGTGTTATTACTTTCAAGGAATTACTTATATTAGCCATATTTTCTTTGGGTTTGTGTTTGTCTTATGTTGTTTGATTTTTTTTCCTTTTTGTAGTTTTAGTTGTTCTTACACTCTCCTCCAACTCTGTCTCTCCTGTTTGTTTCTTTCCTCCTGCAGAACTCCCTTTAGTATTTCTTGAAGGGCAGGTTTCTTGTTGGCATACTCTCTTAGTTTCTGTTTATCTGTGAATATTTTGAACTCACCATCATTTTTGAATGCTAGCTTTGCTGGATAGAGTATTCTTGGTTGGAAATTATTTTCTTTTAGTGCCACCTGGCTTCCATGGTTTCAGATGAGTAATCAGCACTTAATCTTATGGAGCCTCCGTTGTATGTGATGGCTCTCTTTTCTCTTGCTGCTTTTAGTATTTTCTCTTTGCCTTGTGCATTGGATAATTTGACAAGTATATGTCTTGTGGTAGGCCT
Source organism: Dasypus novemcinctus (assembly GCF_030445035.2). Taxonomy (NCBI): domain Eukaryota; kingdom Metazoa; phylum Chordata; class Mammalia; order Cingulata; family Dasypodidae; genus Dasypus; species Dasypus novemcinctus. Next base: position 79,568,421 of record NC_080684.1, on the reverse strand, counting down.
GTTGGGATTTATGCTGTTCAGGGTGCGTTGTGCTTCCTGGACATGTACATGCATCTCCTTCAATAGGTTTGGGAAGTTTTCAGCCATTATTTCCTCCAACACCCCTTCTGTCCCCTTTCCCTTCTCTTCTCCTTCTGGGATGCCTATAAGGCATATGTTTGTGCATTTTGCCTTGTCATTCAGGTCCCTAAGTCCCTGCTGGATTTTTTCTATCTTTTTATCAATTAATTCTACTATCTGTGTGATTTCAGATGCACTGTCTTCCACATCACTAATTCTTTCCTCTGCCTCTTCAAATCTGCTGTCATTTTCTGGGAGTGTATTTTTGATTTCTTGGATTGTGCTATTGATCCCCATCATCTCCATGATCTTTTTGTGCTTGACCACAATTTCTTCTGTATGCTCTCCAAGTGTTTTCTTAATATGCTTAATCTCTTCCTTCACTTCATTGAATTGATCCATGATACATGTTTTGAGAGCCTTAATTACTAGTTCAATGTTCCACTTCTCTTCCTGGTTTTTAGTTTGTTTATTGGATTGGGCCATGTTTTCCTGATTATTGGTGTGGCCTGTGGTTTTTTGTTGTTGTCTGGTCATCATTTTATCTTGTTGTGTTTATTCTGTTGATTAATCTTCTTATTCTAGTCTTGGGGTTTAATTAGTTGTAGTTTTTGAATATGTGCTAAGTCTTCCCTTTGTCACTTTTTTCTTTTTATTCTATTTCCTTGTTGTTGGCTAAGTTCCCTTGAAGGAAAATATTAGGTCCAGATAAAGCAAAAGGGGTAAGAAAAGAAAAATATAATAGTAGTATTGATAGTGAATTTTAGCAGAATAACCATGTGAGATCTAGGAGAATGGATATAGAACTTATGGAAGTTGTGTATAGTTATAACCATAAAAAAGTGGAGTACCTATAATGAGGTATTAAACTGAATATGGGGAGGAATATACTATGAATTAAAAGGTCAGTGTGGTCAGGAGAGAGGGAAAAAGAAAGGAGAGGACAATAATAAAGAGTGAATAAATTATAGAAAACAGATTAGAGGTATTAGAGATAAAAAGTCAGGAATATTGGGGGCTAAACAGAGAGAGGTGGAATGTAAGAGAAACAATAAATGATGGAGGAGAGGATGATGTAAAGGAAAGGGGATAGCATTGGTAGCCAAAATCAGTACACACAGAAAAGAGAAAATTGAAGATGAGGAAGCGCAACAAATAAGTGCCTGCAGCACTAATATAAAAAAAGAAAAAAAGGAAAAAGAAAGAAGGGGTGGGGGGAAAGCAGAGCAAGAAAAAGAGTAGGGAGAGAAAAGAAAATGGAAAAAAAAAGGGGGTGGTGGTGGGGATAAAGAGGAAGAAAAACTCAAGAAAACAAACCAACAAAAAAAAACAGACAAAGCCTCAGGCAAAGAATCCTCTTTGCAATTGAATAAACTGCTTAGGAGTCTGACCTTCCCCCTTTCTCCCTTCCTCATTTTCTTCTCTCCCAAGGCAATAGGAAGGCTGTGTGAGGGCTCCTGTAGGAAACTCAAATGGGTCCCTGGTGAACCAACTCACCTGAGAAAATAATGACTCTTAATTTCTTGAGAGAGCACCCGCTCCTTGCCAGGAACCCTAAATATGCTATTGGAAGCCTGTAAAGCACGTGCTACTGTCCCTCTCTCTTAGGTGTGCTACAAGGGGGCTAGTTAATTTTCTGACTCCACCTTCTCCCAGACCAAGTTTCCTATCCCAGGGCATTTAGGTAAATTGGGCTCTCTCACCAGATTCACCTCTCCTCTCTTCCTAGTCTCTCCCCAAGTCAGCTGATAAAACTGATTTTAAAAACTCAATAAAAGAGGGGGACCAGAAAATTAAACCTACACTCCTTGGGTCCCTCTGTACCTCTCACCTAAACCCTCCCACTCCTGGAGTTAGTCCATGACAGGAGGGGTAGGGCAATGCCAGATTTCTGGGAGTGTTGGGCTCTGGAAACAGAGGCACAGGAGAATGTGGACTCGGGGTATGTAGGTCTATGAAATGTGGGCTGTGGGGGTTCAGGGGACACAGGCTTGGGGTTCACGCATTTGGGAAACACAGGGCTTGGAAATTCCACCCCACATCCTGCAGTTCTCAGTTAACACCACGGCTCTTTGCCCTAGGGGAGAAGGGATTTACCTTCCCACAGCTTCCGAGTTCAGTATTAGAAACCCGCAGTTCTACCTTGAACAAACACCACTTCTCCTTCAGTCTTGCCAGATTGATATCCAGACACCTCCCACCTTCCCGAAACAGCCTGCTCTGGTAGGACTCCCTAACCACACAGTTGGTCTTTTGTAAAAGAGATGACAATGGTGTACTTATTCAGACGACATCTTGCCCCGCCTACTTCTTCTACATACATTTAGAACTACATTAGCCAGTGTTATCATTTTTGCTTCAACCATAAGATATAATTTAGAAAACTCAAGTGGAGAATGATAGTCTATTGTATTTATCCATATGTTTACTTATTGTGTTTCTTCTTCCATCCTGATGTGCCAAGGTTGCTTCTTTTATTGTTGCCTTTCTGTTTAGAAAACTCCCTCTAGACATTCTTTTTGGGTAGATGTGTTGGTGATACATTCTCTTAATTTTCCTTCATTTGTAAATATCTTGGTTTCTCTTCATTCCTGAAGGATATCTTGGAGGATTTGGAGTTACCAGTTATCTTTTTCAGCACTTAAAAAAAGCTTTCACTACTTCCTTCTGGTGTCTACAGATTCTGATGAAAAATCTGCTGTCATTTGAATTCTTTTTCCTTATAGTTATAGAGTGTTGTTTATTGCTTGTTGCCTTCAAGAGTTTTTATTTTCCTTAGTTTTCATATGTTTGATATGATGTCTTAATGTGGATTTCTTTGGGGTTATCCAAGTTTTCAGCTGTTATTTATTTGAGTACTTTTTCAGCCCCATTCTCTTCCTCCTCTTCTTCTGGGACTCTGAGAATGGGCATTTTAGACCTTTCTTATAAGATCACATGTCCCAGGGAATGTTAGTTTTTTCATTATGTTTTCTTATTGTTGTTCAGATTGGTTACTTTCTTTTTTATTTGTTTTAGATTGGTTACTTTCTGTTGTTCTTTAAGTTCACTGAATTTTTCCTCTGCTCCTCCATTCTGCCATTAAGCCCATCTGTTGAGTTTTTTAAAAAGATTAATTTAATTAATTGATTTATTCCCTGCTCCCCCTCCACCTCATTGTGTATGCTCACTGTCTGCTCGTCTTCTCTTTAGGAGACACCAGGAACCGAATCTGGGACCTCCCATGTGGGAGAGAGGTGCTCAGCCACTTGACCCACTTCAGTTCCCTGGTTTGTTGTGTCTCTTATTGTCTTTCCTCTTTGTATCTCTTTGTTGCATCATCTTGTTGTGTCAGCTTGCTGTACCTGCCCATCACACCAGCTCACCTTTTCCAGGAGTCCTCAGGAACTGAACCCTGTACCTCCCGTGTGGTAGGCAGGAGCTCCATTACTTGAGCCATATCCACTTCCTTCATTGAGCTTTTTTTTTGTTTATTGTATTTTTCAATTCTAAAACTTCCATTTGGTTCTTCTTAATATCCTCTTTTTCTTTTCTGAGACTTTCTATTTTTTCATTTAATTAAAATGTTTGTAATTGGGAATAGGATGTGGCTCAACCAATTTGGCTCCCGTCTACCATATAGGAGATCCAGAGTTCGATGCCCAGGGCCTTCTGGTGAGGGCAAGCTAGCCCACATGGCAACTGGCACACACAGAGTGCCGGCCCATGCTGGAATGCTGCCTGGAGCATTGGGAATGCCACCCAGGGTGGTAGTAAAGCTGCCCCTTGCAGGAGTGCTGGCCAGCACTGAGAGCTGGCTCAGCAAGATGATGCAACTAGAGACCCAGAGGAGAGAAAGTAAGAAGATGCAGCAGAACAGGGAGTTGAGGTGGCACAAGAGAGTAATCATCTCTCTCCCTCTCTGGAAAGTCTCAGGATTGGTTCCTGGAGCTGCCTAATGAGAACACAAGCAGACACAAAAGAACAAACAGCGAATGGACACAGAGAGCAGACAATGAGGGGAACGGAGAGGTGGGGGGAGAAATATATAAATTAACTCTTTAAAAAAATGTTTATAATTGTCCATTAAAACGTTTTATGATGGCAGCTTTAAAGTCTATGTCAGGTAATTCTAACATCTCTGTTCTTGGTGTTCTCATTCATTGACTGTCTTTTTTCATTTAATTTAATATCTTCCTGGTTCTTGGTATAATGACTGACCTGATGGAAACCTAGATTTTCTTATTTAAAGATTTATTTTTTATTTATTTATCTCTTCTCCTCCCCCCCCCGCCCCCCCCCCCCCCCGCCATTGTCTGCTCTCTGTGTCCATTCACTGTGTGTTCTTGTGTCTACTTGCATTCTTGTCAGCAGTGCCACTCCTGGGCAGGCTGCGCTTTTTTCTCATAAGGTGGCTCTCCTTGCAGGGTTTCACGTGGGGCTCCCCTACATGGGGGACACCCCTGCATGGCACAGCGCTCCCTGTGCACAACACCACTGCTCATGGACCAACTCACCACACGGGTCAGGAGACCCTGGGAAAAATAGATTTTTTAGGTATTATGCTAGGAGAGTCTGTATCTTATTTAAATATTCTATTTTACAAAGCTTCTTCTAACATCACTACAGCAGGGAAAGGAGGGTAGCACCTCATTATTACCAGGTGGGGGTGTGAGTTTCCTCCCCTCACTAGGTCTCCACTGATGCCTCCCTCGCTTAGAGTGATGGGGTGTCTCATTACTGTTTCCCTTGTGACCTCCACTAACACCACAGGTAGAGGGCATGCCCTCATTACTTCTGGGTACTTTTGAAAACCCCGTCTCTAGTGAAAACCTACTAGACCTTCTCCAACACCACCCAGTGGAGTGGGGGGAGAGTAGGTGTCTCATTTACTGTCAGTTAGGGTTTGATGTTCAGGCTCCCTGTTTGGGATGGGTGAGAGTGGCTCACAGTTTTTCCTGTGTCGTTTACTGGAGTAGGTCAGTTATCTAAAAGTTTTCTCTTACTAGGCTTCCCCTTTCCTGGTCCTTTGGCTACAGAGAGCAGGCTTTTATTAGAGCATTTTGTCTGCTCCTGTTGGTGTTTTCAAGTTTGCTGGCTCTGTCAACTCCAAGACAGGAATATATGAGGCAAAAAAGAAACCCATACAACTCATCACTCTGTCAATCCTTGGGTGCCAAGGTCCCTAGTTGGTCTACTGTTTTCTCTCCATCTTTCAGAGTCATCTTATATAAGTTTGTTTTACTATAATGTCCAGGGGTTTTTGTTGTACTTAACAGGAGGAATAGCAAAAAGAAGGTATACTCCATCCTGTTGGAAGTATAAATTTCCTGCTTGTGCAATTTAGAATTTCTGGTAGCCACATTAAAAATAAATAAATAAAAAGAAATGGGTGGAACTAATATTCTATTTAAACCATATTTTATTTGACTCAATATATCAAAATTATCATTTCAACATGCAATCAATTAAAAAATGTTACTGAAATAATTTTTTTCAGTCTGCTATGTATTTTATACTTACGGCACTTCTCAAATCACATGAGCTACATTTTAAGTACTCAATAGCTATGTATGTAATGGCAACATTGTACAGTGAAGCTTACAACATTTTATTGACTGGTCCTTGTTTAACAAAAGTTGTTGTTTTTATTCCACCAAAGTTTATTAAGCACCTATTACATGCTTAGAACTCTAATTAGTTGCTATAAAAGATGGAAAAAATAGTCCAAGAGTTACAATCTAGTTTATGAGATAAACAGTGAAAAACTGGCTATTCATATAAAAATAGCCAGCTTTCATGTGACATGCTATACAGTTAATAAAGGATGTATATTCTCATTTGCTCTCAGAAAGTAAGCAGCAAATGAAAAATCCAGTTAGTCAGGGCTCTCTAGGAAAACAGAACTGAAAGGAGATATCTGTAAATATTATAAGAATTTATAAAATTGTCTCATGCAACTATGGGTTTGCACAAGTCCAAATTCCATCAGGAAGGCTGCAAGCTGGCAACTCTGATGAAGGTTTCTGATGAACTCCCCAGGACATGCCAGCTGACTGAAGTAGAATGAAAATTCTCTGACTGCTGAAATAATCACTTCCCCTTTTCTCTCTTTTTTTTTAATCCCTCCCCTTGTGGCTTTTTGCATGCTGTCTGCTTTCTGTGTCCATTCACTGTGTGTTCTTCTGAGTCTGTATTTATTTAATTTCCCCTCCCCCCTTGCAGCTTGCTTGCTGTCTGCTCTCTGTGTCCATTCGCTGCATGCTTTTCTGTGTTTTTGCTTGTCTCCCTTTTTTGTTGTGTCACCTTGCTGAGTAGGTTCTCTGCAGTGCTTGTGGGCCGGGTGGCTCTCTGCAGAGTGCGGGTGAGCCTGACTTCACAAGGAGGCTCTGGAATGTGAACCCAGGGCCTCCCATATGGTAGACAGGAGCCCAACTGATTGAGCCACAGCTGCTTCCCAATCACTTCTCCTTTTAAAGCCTCCAACTGATTGGATGAGATGTCTCTCATTGCTGCAGGCAATCTCCTCAGTTGATTATAGATGTAATCAGCCACAGATGCAAACAACTTACTGATGATTTAAGTCCATGAAATGTCCTCCCAGTAACAATTAGGCCAGTTCTTGCTTGACCAAACAACTGGGCACCATTACCTGGCCAAGTTGACCCATGAACCTAACCATCTCAGTCCACCCCTTGTCAACTTGGCAGCTATACACATGACCTTAAACCATACTTAATCGCAAACTAAAACAAACAACGACAACAAAAAAACCAGACATATTTTTCACCTAACAGTACTCCAATGCCCTTTTGTATAACCAGAAATGAACTAATCTCTCCAGAATAGGGTACAAGTCCTTGGTTAATATTCACTCTTAAACTTAATATCCTGTAACTTAAATATTGTGACATGAAACAAATACAACTTACGTCATTTGATAAGAGGTTAAGATAGGGAAAAACATTTTCTTTATATATGTATATAAACACAATCATAACAAAACAAGGAAGAAATACTCATAACCTTTACAGTCCTCATTTCTGTAACTGGTCACATGGTTGTAGTTTGTATTTATCACTACCTTCTTCCACTACTGTGTTCCCTTTACTCTCAACAAGCACCTCAGCTGGTCATGGTTCTTTACCTAGTGGGGTGACCAAACATTCATTCCTGAAGTTTTTGGGCCAATGGTAGTCCTTCCTGGATTGGGTTGTTGTCGTTTTCCACTGACTTTAATTACAGGCCATGATAGTATTCTGAGACACCCTAGAGGATCTCCTATATTCCAGGCAACCTCTTCTTTACCTCCATTGTGTAGCCCTAATTCCCCTTGACAGGATCAATAACCCCAGCCAGTACAGTAATCTTCTTTTCCTGTTGATTCAGAGGCATGAGGAGCCCAAAGTGGCCAGGTGGTAGTCTTAACTTCCAGATCAATGAAGTTGTTGTGTCTCCTGGTGAAAGTGCTCCTCCTTTTGGAACTAAGACCTGTAGACCAGCAGAACTTAAGTTTTCAGGGACAGGAAGCAATTTTTTTCCTGGTAGATTGCATGGGGTAATAGTGAGTGGTGTCACTCCCATCTCCACCCCTTGATTCCTGGACCCATAAATCCTGGCTATGGGAGGAACAGCGCCACAGAATGGACACTGATTTAGAGCATACACAGCCTCCTGGGGAACATTGCCTCAGCTCTGAAGGTATTGCCATGTAGTTGGCAATACTACATAATTGAGTCTTCAAAAGGCCATTCCATTGTTCTATCAAAAGGCCATTCCATTGTTCTATCAATCCAGCTGCTTCAGGATGATGGGGAACCTGGTAAGACCAGTGCATTCCATGAGCACATACCCATTCTTGCACAGCATTTGCTGTGAAGTGTATTCCTTGATTAGAAGCAATGCTACATGAAATAACATGATGGTGGATAGGGTATTTTGTAAGTCCGTGGATGGTAGTTTTGGCAGAAGTATTGTGTGCAGGGAAGACAAACCCATATCCAGAAGATGTTTCTATTCCATTTAGAACAAATTGCTGCCCCTTCCATGATGGAAGTGGTCCAATGTAATTGTATTAGTCAGCCAAAGGGGTGCTGATGCAAAATACCAGAAACCTGTTGGCTTTTATAAAAGGGTATTTATTTGGGTTAGAAGCTTACAGTTATCAGGCCATAAAGTATAAGTTACTTTCCTCACATAAGTCTGTTGACACATGTTGGAGCAAGATGGCTGCCAAAGTCTGCAAGGGTTCAGTCTTCCGCGTCCTCTTAAGGATCCATGGTCCCATCTTCCAATATTGACTGTAGGCTGGGATAAGTCTCTTCTCTTTCCCGGGGCTCATTTCTCTTCAGGCTCAACTGCTCTGCTCTCTCTACAAGGCCAACTGTAGACTATCAGGCAAATAACTTGTCAATCTTCCTGGGGTCTCTGCCATGTAATGGAACCTTCTCTCTTTGCCCACATATCTGCTTCTGCGTGTTTACTTCCTGGGCTCCAGGATCAAAACTCCAACCTCCCTTCTCTGTGGTGTAGTTTCTACTGATGTGACCCAATCAAAGCCTTAATAATTATTTAATCAAGTAAAAGTGAAACCTCTGAATCCAATTCAATCTAGTATACCTAGAGGGACAGCCCAGTTCACAAACACAGTCAAATATCTGTTTTTGGAATTCATAAACAATATCAAACTGCTACAGTAATCCATCTGCCACCAAGTAACTTATGGTACAAAAATATGTTTTTCCTTGCTAAAGGCTGCCAAGGCAACATAACAGAAATGACTTGGCTTTTACAATGAGGATTTATTAACTTGCAAGCTTACAGTTTTGAGGCTGAAAAAAATTTCTAAGTCAAGGCAGCAGGTGAAGCCCTCTCCCTGAAGACATGGCTGTGGGCAATCCTGGACATCTTTATCACATGGCAGGGCACAGTGGTGGCATCTGCTGGTCTCTGTCTTCTGCTCTGTTGCTTTCAGCTTCTGCTGCTGCTTCTGTGGTTTTGTCTCTCCCAGGTTCCATTAATTTTAGCTTCTTGCTCTCCTGGCTTTCTCTGGCAGCTTCTGTGGGTTCCTCTATGAACCCTCAGGTCTTTTCTTTCTCCTATCTCTCCCAATTCATCCTGTTTATAAACGACTCCAGAAAGAGGATCAAGACATACCCTGGGTCATGCCTTACTGAAGTAATCTAATCAAAGGCCCCCACTTGAAGTAATCCAATCAGAGTCTCACTGCAATAGGTTTATATCCACAGGAATGGATTAATTTAAAAACAATTTTGGGAGGGGGCCACAAAAGCCTCAAACTACCACAGTTCTTGTTTTGATTTCCTAGGCTGCTCAAACAAATACTATGAAATGGATTGGCTTAAACAGTGGGGATTTATTTGCTTACATTTACAAGGCTAAAAGAAAGTCCAAATGAAGGCATCATCAAGGCAGTGCTTTCTCCCTGAAGACTATGGCATTTTGGGGCTGGCTGTTGGCAATTCTTGGTCCTCAGCTTGTCACATGGCAAGGCACATGACAGCCTCTCCCGGCTTCTCCATTCTCTTCCACATTTTGTTGATTTCTTATTTCCTGTGGCTTTCCGTCTGTCTGACTTTCACTCCACTTATAAAGGACTCCAGTAATACAGGACCATCATGACTGAGGTGGGACACACCTTCTTAAATGAAGGAATCTCTCCAGAAAGTCCTACTTACAAAGGGTTCACACCCACAGGAAAGGATTAAATTTAAGAACATGTTTTTCTGGGGGTGCATAAGCTTCAAACTGAAACAGTTTCTTAAGGAGGATTTCTCTGGGCTACAGCAGTCAGGAAAAGTTTAGAGGAGAGCTATCTGAGCCTTAAAAAATGGGTACAGTTTGATTGGAGCAAAGGAAATGGGTCCAGGAGATTGTAATGGGAAGAGGAGCACAGTATTATCACTGACTAAAAATAAGGAAACTGGCAAGTGGACTTCGCCCAGTGGTTAGGGCATCCGTCTACCACATGGGAGGTCCACGGTTCAAACCCCAGGCCTCCTTGACCCGTGTGGAGGTGACCCACACGCAGTGCTGATGCGCGCAAGGAGTGCCCTGCCACGCAGGGTGTCCCATGCATAGGGGAGCCCCACGCACAAGGAGTGCACCCCGTTAGGAGAGCCGCCCAGTGTGAAAGAAAGTGCAGCCTGCCCAGGAATGGTGCCACACACACACATGGAGAGCTGACACAGCAAGATGATGCAACAAAAAGAAACACAGATTCCTATGCCACTGACAACAACAAGCAGACAAAGAAGAACATTCAGCAAATAGACACAGAGAACAGACAAATGGGTGGGAGGGGAGTGAAATAAATAAAAATAAGTACATCTTTAAAAAAAATAATGAGGAAACCAGGGAGCAGATGTGGCTCAAGCAGTTGAGCACCTGCCTCCCACCTGGGAGACCTGGGTTCAATTTGTGGCGCCTCCTAAAAACAAATGAAAAATCGAACTCAGGGGAGCCAATGTGGCTCAGTGTTTGAGTACTGGCTTCCCAGCACCAGCTTCACATATATGAAGTCCTGGGTTCAATCCCCAGCCCCCAGTACCTCAAAAGAAAAAGGAAATGGAGAAAAAGCCAGGTTGACTGCAGAAAAGGGTAAATGAAAAAAAATAAGAGTGGAAAGGCAGGGCCGGTATATACAATGTGGTGAAGGACATTTAATGTCAGAGTGAGGACTGACGATTTGAGCCTGTACGCCTAGGGTCAAGAACTTATGATATATGATATGTGTGAAACAGGCAAACTACCCTGTTTTTAAGTCACCCAAGTCAATGCCACTTCCACAACCCCTTTCTGCCCACAACTGCACCTGTATTCCCTCATTCCCTTTCATGGGCGCTGGTCACTTTTGCCTTCATGGGTCCCTTCCTCCAAAAAAAAGTGTTAAAAATAGATATTGTGGCTGAGTTTGTATAAAGACAAATATAATCCAGGTTTGAGTCATTACTATATAGTCATTATTGTTGTATTCATTTTTCTTCTATTTTTAAAAAGAAATTAAAAATTAAAACATTTTGTAGGCTATCAAAAGTACTGTGGAACCTAGACATGGAACCTAATGGAGAACTCTGCCTTGCTCCCTTTGTCACTTGCCTCTAAGGAATTGCTTTCCTCACTTAGAACGTTGTTCCACCCCTCCACTTGATCTTTGCCTTGTCTTGGCCTCTAAGTTTTTCACAGTTAAAATGAAGTTTACTGTTGTTTTTTCCCCAAGAAATCAATGCTGTTCTCAGATGTTGCAAACACAAGTATCAAACACAAGGATATATATATTTGTAAAAAACAAAGGCTTAGGGATCTGAAACATCACTGGTGATAATTTCAGAAAATAATGGTTCCTGGAAACATAACTGAATGGCCTAGTCCTGCAGTTAAAGAAGGATGAGGAACCTTACTGGAGATTAGCACCTCACCCAGTTGGTAAGACTCAACTTTTACCTCCAGAATGAAACTTTATATTTGAGACATTATTGCTTCATGAGATCCGATACATTTGCTTAAAAAGATAATTCCAGCATTACTTTTTCACATTTTAAGAGCGAGTGATTGCTGTTATCATGGGGGTCAAGATGCTTGACAACAGTGACTCTCAAAGGGTGGCTCCCAAAGCAGCCACATCAGCAGCATCTGGGAACTTGTCAGAACAGCAGATTCTCAGGCCTCGTGCTGTGGATCAGAAGGAGGTGGGTCCCAGCAAGCAGCTATCTCTCCAGTGGTCATTTCCCAGTTTGAGTTAGATGTAAGCTTCTGCCATGGCAGAGATTTTTGTCTCTTTTGTTCAATGCTGCTATTCCTTAAACAAATAGTAGATGCTCAATGTTTGCTGAATGATTGACTGACTCACCTGATGAATGATCACAAATCTCTCAAAACTGTTTCCAAGAGTCGCTGTGCATGTAGCTGTGTTAGAACTTTTGGGTCAGCATTTCTAATCATGCTCTTATGTACAAGCCTGGAATAAAGATAAGATAACAAATGTGGATGCATCAGGTTAATTCTAGTAGTAACAATAACGATGATATCAATTCTTTAGCTAACTATTATTGTGCTAGCCACTATGCTAGACTGTTATATGGATTATATCACTTAATCCTCTCAAGAACCCTATTAGATAAATTTTATTTTACCCATATTTAAATGGAAAAAGTAGTTTTAGAGAGATTAAGTAACTTTCCCAAAAATACAATGTGACCAGGGTTTCAAACTATAAATACCAGCATGTGTCTTCTTATATCTGATGGTCAGAGTTCTGAATTTAGGAACCAGAAAAATATTCAGAAGTTTTTCCCAAGGCCATGTTTCCCACAGGCTACTTCCAGGTAATGACTGAACACAGCAGGGATACTGAGGCAGGCTCATTCCTGGGAGACACAAGACTCCTCTGATGAGCAACCTTAGCTTGGGGACTCCCCAAGGGCCTTACAAACTCTCTTAGATTACGCTGAAATTAAAGATGCTGTAGCCAACCTTCCTTCTTCCCCTTTCTCCTTCACTCGAGGTCAGACTTGCATCACAGTCTGACAGCTTTTTCAGCCTGACCCACCTCCCTCCCTATTTTTTCTCACAGGCATTTCCCCTAATAAATCTCTTATATTTCTAGTCCCATATTCATATCTAGTTCTTTGAAGGCCTGAGCTACCACTCAGAGGATCCCAAAAGACTTGTCAGCCAACAAAAACTGTGACCAGTCCTTCCCCCCACACCAATTCCATCATAGCAATAATGAGCTTGATAGCTATGAACTTCAGTGAGCTGAAGAAGCACTGAGTATTTGCTGTGGATTATGTTTTTAATTTAATAACAGCCATATGGTATAGTGGGTGGAACCACAGTCACTGGAGTTAGAAAGACTTGGCTTTGAATCCCAGCTCTGCCACTAACCTTTTCTGTAATATTGAGGAAATCTAAGTTTTGACTTCCTCATCTGTAAAATGAAGATAATTGTAGAACCTCTTGTTGAGAGAATTAGGTAATAAAATGCATGTAAAGAGCTTAGCATAGTGCCTGGAATGTAGTAAGTGCTCAGTAAAGACTAGTCATGATGATTGTACAAATTATTACCTGTAGCCTTTCTTCTTTTACTTTTTTATTAACATAATTTTTTGTCTATTTCTTTTAAGTGCATCCTGATTGTTATGAGATCCTGGTCTTGTGAACATCCTAATTCATATACAAAGTTTCAGAAACTCCCATGAATTTTGCTTTCTTTTTAAAGTTCTCCCCATCTTCTTTGCTTTTAGATAGCTTTTAAAAGAGATTTTTTCTTTCACATGCATTTATACACTTCATAAATTTTCTCGTTTTAGATGTTCATTTTAGCATAAAGCTCAAAACAGACAGTTTTACAGAGATAACAGTTATACAGAGATAACTTGTGTCCCAGCAGCCTCTTTATCAGCAACAGGTTTTTTACTGTTATCCAGTTGCTAAGAGAAGAAATGAAAATAAAACATGAATGCTTTTTCATAGTTCTCATATGGAAGCACAGTTCTTAGAGCAAAAGTGCAAGTGAAGCACAATCAATAAAGAGATGATACAGAGGAGTTTTAATTTATAAAGCTGATTCATTTCCAGAGCAAATGATGAAAATATTTTATGGGTAAATGTTGATATTTATGGAAAATTTTGCTAATTCCTGGTGCGGTGATTAAAATATTGACAATTCGATTTTCTGTTGATAATGGACTAGCAATATGCTCTTTTTTTTCTTCTTCCTCTCTGTCCCCTAATCTTACTCATTCTTCCTTTTTTTATAGCTTCTGTCAACCATCCCCAGCCTTCCCTGCTCTCCCAAGATAGCAGTTTATCAACAGTCATCCATTTCTCACTGACATCTAAGATGTGTTTAGAAAATGGTAAGATTCCTTTGCCCATTCCAAACAATGGTTGCCAGAGTGAGAGTCATTTCCATTCTCTGAATTTGAAACCTTTCTCCCAGCAATCCTCTTACTCTAATGCCAGTCAGAGACAGACATAGATTCCAAGTCAAATTTTTATTTTTATTTTTTCAAGTCAAAATTTTCAAAGGCATTCCCTTTGATCCAAAACTGTCATGCCTCATACCCTGGGATTTTTTCCCTTCATGGTCTTGAGAAGCCAGCTTTGGTGACAGTGATATTAAGGCCCCTGAAAGAGTGAACAAGGGCTCTTTCATATCAAAAGTAAACCACTCTGGCCTGAAACTAAGATTTCTGTGCTAAAAGGCAAAAATTAGTTCTTACATTGTTTAAATGTTATAAAGTATACCTCCCAGAAAAGATTATGATTGCATAAATATAGAAAGAATGTTGTATATCCCTGACCAAGGTTATAAAAGAGATAAGATATGGGCTGTTGGGAAGAGAGACCCTTGCCATCCCTTGGAACACAGGCATAACGTGGCTTACTGCTCTGTGGCCTAGAGAGTGAGTAGGCGGTGGGGCTGGCTCCTGTGGGACTCATGGACTTGTTCTTCAGGGCCTTTCCATCGTAGACTTAAAGATGGTTAAAATGGTTCTATTTTGGGAGAATGTGCCTAGGTCACAAATTTAGACCTGGATAGAGGTTGAGGAAATAGACCCAGAAACATTTGCTGAGAACAAGCCTGGTTGATGTAGCGTAACAGTAGGTGGGGGTAAAACAAAGCATATAGTATCCAGAGAGTTTGGCATGCAAATATCCAGGAATCCGATGGGTAAAATCCAGTGAGAGGACATCTCTGAGAAGGTATTTGGAAGGCAGGCAGGTGGTCAGCCCACTAGGTAGTCTGTGAGCAAGAAGCAAGGCCTTGGTCATTGGAGGGCAGGACTTAAATCCCAGCATAGAGGCTAGGAACAATTACTACATTATCCAATCCCAAAGCGACTATAATCCAGCTTGTTAAATCCTGCCAGTCTAAGGTTAAGGTGATTCTTATGATCCAATGGAGAAGGACCTGAATGTGGTATATTAGTCAGGACTCTTGGTAGTAGACGGCAGGAACCAAGCTCACGGTAGTTCTAGCAACAAGAGAATTATTTGCTCATATATTGGGGGTAGCTCACAAGGTTAAAGGAAGAACTGCAGGAACAGGGCCCTCGGCAACACCGCTGGGACACCTCTGCCCTGCAGGTCTCTGCTTGGCTGCATTCTATGTCAGGCTCTCTCCACTTGGTAAAGAAGATGGCCACTGCCATCCTGAGATTCACATGCTCCCTGCTTAGGAAGGAAGAGCTTCCCAGTGTCTCTGTGTCAATCTCAGGTAATGACTCTAATGAACTTTATTTGAGTCATGTGCCCACTCTGCGAGCTAATCTTAGTTGCCTGGAAATGGCAAATAATGATTGGTCAAATCTGGGTCATTGGCTCTCCCTCTGGGCATGAGTGACAAAGAAGTGTAATTATCCACCCAACATGGGCCACGTAGAATGTGGATGGAGTAATGCTCCAAAGGAAGAGAAGTCAAGTAGTTCCATATTTTTGGAAAAGAAGGTAAAGCCCTTCTTTCAAGTAGCACTGGGGGTGGGGGTGGGAGTGGGGGGGGGGCGGGGAGAGGTAATAGAAGGGGGAAAAATAGAGGAGCCAGGTGTCCTGATTCAAAGTTCTACCTGGAGATGTGGCTAAAATGAAGAGATCACGGCTAAGACCTGAAGGTCAGAGCAACCACTGTACCACCTTCTAAGTACAAATAATATTTAAAGGCACCTATGCATCAGAAGAAATTTTGGAAGGAGAAACACCAGATTGTTAATGGTGCTTGTGTGATTAGATTCCATGTCCTTTCACCTTGCCCCCTTTCATTTCTTTATTTTCCAAATTTTCTTCTATACGTAAGTTACTGGTTTGTTGAATGAACTAGACTTGGTGGGATGAAGTAAAGAAACAGCAGCTTTTCATCTTCTCCCATTCTCCTGAAAGCTATTCTTGGGTCTTTCCATATGTTCACTACAAGGGTAGAAGTTTTACAAGAAAAGAATATTAGAGTCGAGAGGGGCCTTAGAGACCATTTCATTTAATTATTCCATTTTTCAGATGAGAAAATGGAAACCCAGAGAGGTTCAATGCCCAAGCTGTTTGTGGGAGTCAGGAACAGAACCCAAGTCTACTGACCACTGATAAAATGTTCTTTCTGTTACATGGGATTCTGTCCCTAGACTGGAGAATGCCTGAAAAATTGCATCTGTCAGTCCATATGGTGTGTAGGGATTCTGAAAAACCTTGCAGACCTCCTACGCCGTCAAAGAGCTTTACTCCCTTGAGGTTGGAGCCTTGATACCATTTCAATGAAATCCCCTTGAGAGGTAATTCTTAAGCTGGTTACTATTTATACTTTAATGTGAATGGACTTTGGTTCTTTTTGAAGTAGACTTTTGTAGACTGATGGCTGGGCAGGATTTACCTAGTGAGTATTGACTTGGCATCAATTTTGAAATATCCCTTTTGTATTCAATATGGGTGTTTTATTTTTAAAGGTTGGATCTTTCACCATCCTTACTCAACATCGGAAATTTTGGAATGGAAGAAAATCCTCAGTATTGCTGTGAAGAGACTACAAGTAGCCATAATTCAAATGTAAGTAACCTTCTGCAGTCTAGAATCATATTATTTTTGAGGCATATGTGGTTGAAAGGCAAGAAGAGATGCAGATCCTCTGTGACTCTAGACAAGTCATCCTATCATCTTCCTTTTGCTTCTGTAATATAAAAAAATATATATATACATCTATCTATATATATGTATATAGACATAGACACACATAAACCTTTCTCTTTCTGGTAACTCACGGAAGATTCACTATATGGTGCGAGACTTACAACCAATCAGCATTATCAGGTGACTATTGCAGGGTTATATGTGAAAGCAGGGCAGTGAGGAGCGAGAGAAGAGAGGAAGTCAGGGAAAGAAAAGCCAGCTGTAGGCAAAGCATTGTTCTAAGAAAACAAAAAACCAGTCCCCGTGTTCAAGTAACTATCACCTAAAAAGGGAAACTAAACAAATGTACATGAGAAGGTTTAGGAGAAAACATCTCAGCAAGTCATTATTGCCTGTTGAATCATCAGAGGACATGTCAAATAATTAGGATGTGATGATAATGATAGCAAGTGTTGAAAGAATACTAGATAGTGGACCTGACTTTTTACGTGTATCATTGATATTCCTCACAGTGACCCTGTGAAGGAGGTACGATTATCATCCCATTTTACAGAAGAGGAAACTAATGTTCCTACAACTGTGGCAATTTGTTCATAGACATTTATCTAGAAAGAAGCAGAGTCAGGGGCCAAACCCAGCTCGTACTCCAAAGTTCACTTGTGTCCCACTATGTCTTGTTTCTACTCTGGTATGAAAATAGCCACTTATTGTTTTAGAAGATATATTTTAAATATAATACATGGTCATTATTTAAAATTTTCAAAAATTTAGCGAAGTGTGAGAAAAATTAAAATCACATCATCTTTTCAAAAAGAGAATCTATTTTTGACATCTTGGCATATTTCCTTCCAGTTTTTTTTCTAATATACATATGCACATAGAGTAAATACGTATTTTGTACTACGTATTTTTTATACATATTTGTGTTTAATCTTTTTAAGAGGCGTTGTATGTTCATAGAAACATCATGCAGGCAGTACAGAATTCCCATATACCCCCCTCATACACAGTTTTCCTTAATATTAATATTTGTGTTGTTACACCTCATGAAACAATAGTATTTTAATTATATTAATATTAGTGTAATGTACAATTCTATGGGTGTGTGTCGTAACATGCAACCTGAAATTTCCCTTTTTTCCCTTTTTGCATATACAATTTGGTGGTGTAAATAATATAAACAAAGTTAAGCCTCCATCCCCCATCATCCATTGACAAACCTTTCCATCACCCCAAATATTAACTCCATACCAATTAGAAGTTAACTCCCCACTCCCCTCCCCCATTTGTCTTCTGGTAACCTGTATTCTAGCTTCTGACTTCACGAATATGTCTTTTTCCTGCTTATTTCATATAAGTGAGATCATGCAGTATTTGTCCCTTTGTGTCTGGCTTATTTCATGCAATGTGATCACATCTTCAAGGTTCATTCATGTTGTGTTGCGCATCAGAACTTCAATCCTTTTTGTGGCTGAATAATATTCCATTGTATGAATATAGCACATTTTGTTTATCCAGTCATCTGTTGATGGACACTTGGGTTGCTTCCACCTTTTGGCAACTGTGAATAATGCTGTTTTGAACATTGGTGTGCAAATGTCTGTTCAAGTCCCTGTTTTCAATTCTTTGGGGTATATACCTGGGAGTGGGATTGCTGGGTCATGTGGTGTTTCTATACTTGACTTTCTGAGGAAATGCCAAACTGCCTTTCACAGCTGCTGCACCATTTTCCATTCCTACCAACAATGAAGGAGTGTTCCTATTTCTCCACATCCTCTCCAAAAACTTATAATTTTCTATTTTATTTTTAAATAGCAGCCATTCTCTCAGGTATGAAATGGTATCTCATTGTGTTTTGATTTGCAATTCCCTAATGGCTAATGATGTTGATCATCTTTCCATGTGCTTTCTGGTCATTTGTATTTCTTCTTTGGACAAATGGCTATTCAAGTCTTTTGCCCATTTTTAAATTGGGTTGTTCATCTTTTTGTTATTGAGTTACAGGATTTCTTTATGGATTTTGGATATTAAACCCTTATCAGATAGGTGGTTTCCAAATATCTTTTCCCATTGTGTTGGTTAGCTTTTTATTTTCATGAGAAAGTCCTTTGATGCACAAAAATTTTAAATTTTGAAGAGGTCCTATTTATCTTTTTCTTTTGTTGCTTAATGCTTTGGGGAGTAAAGTAAAAAAAAAAAAAACATTGCCTAACATAAGGTCTTGAAGATGCTTTTGTAGATTTTTTGTTAGGAGTTTTATAGTTGTGGTCATGGTATTTAGGTCTTTCTTCCATTCTGAGTTGAACTTAGTAAATGCTGTGAGGTTGGGGTCTACCTTCATTCTTTTAGGTATGGACATCCAGTTTTCCCAGCACCATTTGTTGAAGAGACTATTCTTTCCTTTGAGTGGAAATGGCACCACTCTCAAAACTCAGTTGGGGGAAGCGAACTTGGCCCAATGGATAGGGTGTCTGCCTACCACATGGGAGGTCCGCGGTTCAAACCCTGGGCCTCTTTGACCCATGTGGAGCTGGCCCATGCACAGTGCTGATGTGCGCAAGGAGTGCTGTGCTGTGCCTCGCAGGGGTGTCCCCTGTGTAGGGGTGTCCCCCAGTAGGGAAGCCCCACACGCAAGGAGTGCACCCCATAAGGAGAGCTACCCAGTGCGAAAGAAAGTGCAGCCTGCCCAAGAATGACACCGTACACATGGAGAGCTGACACAGCAAGATGACGCAACAAAAAGAAACACAGATTCCTGGTTCTGCTGATAAGGACAGAAGTGGTCACAGAATAATATACAGTGAATGGACACAGAGAGCAGACAACTGGGGGGGTGGGTAGAGAAATAAATGAATAAATAATCTTTAAAAAAAACAACTCAGTTAGCCATAAATATGAGCGTTTATTTCTGAACTCTCAATTTGATTCCATTAATCTATATGTCTGTCCTTGTGCTAGTACCATACTGTTTTGATTACTATAGCTTTGCAATAGGTTTTAAGATCAGTAAGTGTAAGTCCACCAATTTCTTTTTCAAGATGGATTTGGTTACTGGGGGCCTTTTACACTTCCAGATAAATCTGATGGTTGGATTTTCCATTTCTGCAAAGAAGGCTATTGAAATTTCTATGGGATTGTGTTGAATCTGGAAATTGCTTTGGGTAGAATTGACATCTTAACAACATTTTGTCTTCCAATTCATGAACATGGATTGTTTCCATTTATTCAAGTCATCTTTAATTTTTTTTTAGCAATGTTTTGTAGATTCTATACAGTTTTATTCCTAGATATTTGGTTCTTTTAGTTGTTGTAAATGTAAGTTTTTTTCATGTCCTCTCCAGATTGTTTATTTTTAGTGTATAGAAACACTACTGAATTTTGCATGTTGATCTTATACCCTGACACTTTGCTGAACTCATTTATTAGCTCTAATAACTTCGTTGTGGATAATTCAGGATTTTCTTTATATAGGGTTATGTCATCTGAAATAGGGAAGTTTTACTTCTTCTGTTCTAATTTGGGTGCCTTTTATTTCTTTTTCTTGCCTAATTACTCTGGCTAGAACCTCCAGTAATGGCAGTAGGCATCCTTTTCTTTTTTCTCACTTAGAGGGGAAGCTAACAGACTTTCACCACTGAGTCTGATGTTAATAGTGGGTTTTTCATATATGCCTTTTATCATGTTGAGGAAGTTTCCTCCTATTCTTTTTTTTCTAAGTGTTTTGTGAAGAAGAGTGCTGAATTTTGTCAAATGCCTTTTCTGCATGAATTCAGATGATCATGTGGCTTTTTCCTTTGTTCTGTTAATGTGGTGCTTTACATGAATGAATTTTTAAATATTGAACCACCCTTGGATACTTTATCCACTTGGTCATGCTGTATAATTCTTTTAATGTGCTGTTGGATTCAGTCTGATAATCCTTTGTAGAGGATTTTTGTATCCATATCCATAAGGAATATTGGTCTTTAATGTTTTTTTCTTGTGGTATCTTTATCTGGCTTTGAGTGGTGATGTTAGCCTCATAGAATGAGTTAGGGAGCATTCTCTCCTTAATTTTTTAGAAAAGTTTCAGCAGGATTGGTATTATGTTTTCTTGGAATGTTTGGTGAAATTCACTTGTGAAGTCATCTGGTCTTGGGTTTTCTTTTTGGGAAAGTTTTTTATTACTGATTTAATCTTTTTACTAGTTATTGGTTTGTTGATTTCTTCTATTTCTTTTGAGTCAGTATAAGTACTTTGTGTGTTTCTAGGAATTTGTCCATTTCATCTAGGTTACCTGTTTATTGGTGTACAGTTGTTTATAGTATTTTCTTATAGTCTTTTCTATTTTTGTGGGGTCAGTAGTAAGGTCCTCCCTTTCATTTCTTATTTTAGTTTTTGCATCCTCTTTCTTTCTGTCAGTCTAGCTAAATGTTTGTTGATTTTTTTATCTTTTCAAAGAACCAACTTTTGGTTTTGTTTTCTCTATTGTTTTGTTTTTTTTTTAATTCTGTATTTCATTTATCTCTGCTCTAATCTTTGTTTTTCCTTCTTCATAGCTTTTGGCTTAAAGTCTGTTTTGTCCAATATTAGTATAGCTACCCCAGGTTTTTTGGTATTGTTTGCAGGATTATCGCTTTTCAAACTTTCACTTTCAACCTATTTGTGTCTTTGGGTTTAAGGAGAGTATCTTGTGAACAACATATAGTTGGTTCATGCTTTTTATCCATTCTACCAATCTGTGTCTTTTGATTTGGGAATTTAATCTATTACATTCAGTGTTAATACTGTAAAGGCAGTACTTACTTCTGCCATTTTGTCTTTTGGTTTTTATATGTCATATATTCTCTGTCTCCCTTTTCCATTATTGCAACCCCCTGTTCTGTATAGTTGATCCTTTGTGATGTAGCTGACATACCTTTCTCATTTATGTTTCTACGTATTTTAAAAACACTCTCTTTATTGTTACCCTAGGGTTTGTATCATATCACCTACAACTGTAACCTAATTTGAGAAGATACCAACTTAGCTTCACTAGCATACACATTTTTCTGTTCCCATATCCCTCCATTTCCAGTTGGTATATTGTTTTTGTCCCACATTATCGCTTTATATTTTGTATGTCCATTATCAGAAAATATGACTTTTTCCATTTCAATTTATTCTGACTCTTACAGGAGTTAAAGAGTAGAGTATTATATTGAGGATACAGTACTATTGGGGTTTACCTTTTTAGTTACTTTTACTGAAGATCTTCACTTCACACTACTTTAACCCACTTTTTCCTGTCTTTTCCTTTTGACCTGAAGAACCCCCTTTAGTAATTCTTTTTTTTTTTTAACAATATTTTCACTTTTATTATAAAAGTGCACACACAACAAAGATTGTCATTTCTTGGCTCTACTTGCATTCAGCACTTGCTCTTGAGCAGCTTTCTTCGCTTTTACCATTTCAGTGAGTTCCTTATATCATTTCATGCAGTCCTGCTTTGTCCTGCCAGGCACTGTTTCTGCTATTTTTTCCCATCTTTCAGGTGTATTTACTGGAAAGCTTGTTCCAAGGCTTCTGTTCTGCTGTCCAAGGAATAGAACCTGTGCATGGTCCTTCAAATTTTTCTAAAGGTGTGGCATTATCTGCTTGTGGCATCACTACATGTTCTTTTTAAAATTTATCAAAAACCTTTTTTTAGTATCATTTTTTTATGAGGGTCAAGTCTTTGGAGACTCTTTGGTTTGCCATTGACATCTTTGGCATCCAGAAGATGAATGTACGTTCATGTAGTGGCAATAACTTCCCATCTAGAATTTGTTCTGGCAGGGAAGAGATTCATAAATTTAATTAGTAATTTTAGATCATCTTTGGACGAGTTTTTACTGCCATTTCCACCTCCACCAATTGATTTCTCTGCATTCCTAGATGCTCGTTGAATACAAGCCTCAGCTTCCTCTTTCTTTTTTCTAATTTGCTCATTAGAAAAGAACAAATTATCCCCCAAACTGTTAATATGGCTTGTTTTTCCAGAGGAGTCTTTCTTACTTTTTTTGTAGATGGTGTGAATGTTCAGGCACTGTAAGCCTGCTAGTTCAAGCTGATCACAAAGTTTTTCATTTTTACCTTCTTTGCCTCATTGTCAGGAATATGATTCCAGGTCTTGCTTGAATTTTGAAGTTTTTTGTCTTTCCTTTTTAATGGCTTTTTTTCTGGATCTTTTTCCTTCTTTGCCAACAATGCTTGCTGTCTGATTTCCTCGTCTTTTTCCTTAGCTAACTGAGCAGCTTTTAATTCAACTTGTCTGTTTTTCTTTAGTTTCTTTTTTTTTTTTAAAGATTTATTTTTATTTATTTAATTCCCCTCCCCTTTTGCTGGGTCTTGTTTCTTTGTCCGCTTCTGTTGTCGTCAGCGGCACGGGAAGTGTGGGCGGCGCCATTCCTCGGCAGGCTGCTCCCTCCTTCGCCCTGGGCGGCTCTCCTTATGGGTGCACTCCTTGCGTGTGGGGCTCCCCTACGCGGGGGACACCCCTGTGTAGCAGGGCACTCCTTGAGCCCAGCTCCACACGGGTCAAGGAGGCCCGGGGCTTGAACCGCGGACCTCCCATGTGGTAGACGGATGCCCTAACCACTGGGCCAAAGTCCGTTTCCCTCTTTAGTTTCTTGTTATTTTCATTTTCCTTCTGTTTTTGTTTCTTCTCTGCTTCTTTCCTGGCTTTTTCCTCTTCCTTGAATTTTTTAAATCCTTGGATCACAGCTATATACATTATCAACTAATGTCCTTATTCTGTTCATTTCCTTTTCCTTGTTGCTCTATTTTGCTTTTCAATCCATCTCCTCTCATCACAACATTCTAGTTTTTCTTTTCCTTCTTCATCTGAATAAGGAAATTCCTTCTAAGAATCGAAATTATACCAAAAGGAATAAAATACATCTATGTCTTCAAATGATGAGTTCATATCACCAAGTTTAGAAACATTTTTCTTATTTGACCACCTGGAATTCCTTTCAAACACTGGAACACACTTTGAAGAAATTGTCCTTTGCCTCACTTTTGGGAGGAACTGAGTTATCAAAAGTAGGCTCTACACTGTTAAATATTCGTCTTTTCACTGGATCAGACAAAATTTCATAAGCTTTAAT
Source organism: Dasypus novemcinctus (assembly GCF_030445035.2). Classification (NCBI taxonomy): domain Eukaryota; kingdom Metazoa; phylum Chordata; class Mammalia; order Cingulata; family Dasypodidae; genus Dasypus; species Dasypus novemcinctus. The sequence continues at coordinate 79,544,638 of NC_080684.1, read as the reverse complement.
TACGTAAGTTAAATAGTCATTATCCTCTTCTTTTATTGGTTCACCAGCTACTTTCCATTTGTCTGAATGATGTTTTAAAACCATTGTTTTATAATCTGCTTTTGATCTCTGTGTAGCTTTGCATCTTACATGGCCAAGTCCAAGAACTTCATAATGATCCTGGTTCTTCTAGTTTTGGGGATCAAGTGTTTTCAGTGTGGGAAACTCTTCTATCTGCAACTTATCATCTTCTGAATCCTCTGATAGCTCTTCCTTATCCTCCAGCTCCAAAGGTCAGAGTGTGGGTGATGTCAGTGAGCAGGTTGTCCTCAATGCCTGATAGCACTGGAACCAGCCCTGCGGGCACATCAGTTTGCATCCCAGGCTGAGGGCATTTAGTGTGCCATCCAGCTCTATCTTCCAATCCAAGACTCAAGTCTAGGCTCTACGATGCCCAGAAACCAGCTTACAGACACGGCCAATCCTTTTTGTTTATAAACTCTCTGTTTCTGTTTATCTGTATTTTAAAGTCTCCTTCATTTTTGAAGGACAGTTTTGCCAGATAAAAAAATTGGGGGCTAGCAGTTTTTCTCTTTTAATACCTTAAATATATCATATCACTGCCTTCTCATCTCCATGGTTTCTGATGAGAAAATTGGCACTTAGTCTTACTGAGGATCCCTTTTATGTGACAAATCGCTTTTCTCTTACTGCTTTCAGAATTCTCTCTTTATCTTTGGCATTTGGCATTCTGATTAGAATGTGTCTTAGACTAGGGCTATTAGGGTTTATTCTATTTGGAGTATGTTGTACTTCTTTTGGATGTGTACTTATGTCTTTCATAAGAGTTGAGAAATTTTTGGTTATTATTTCCTCAAATATTCTTTATGTTCCTTTTCTCTTTGCTTTGCCTTCTGAGATACCCATGATGAGTATGTTCATATGCTTCATGCTGTCACTCAAGTCCCTGTGACACTTCTCAATTTTTCTATTTTTTTCTCTGTTGTTCTGATTATATGATTTATATAGTCCTGTCTTTTAGTTTTCTGATTCATTCTTCAACCTGTTCAAATCTGCTGTTGTATATCTGTAGTATATTTTTTATTCATTTTAAAAACAATTTATTTAAGTATATCATTCATACATGAACATACATAAAAATAAGTGTATAGTAAAACTTATGAACTTACAAAACAAACAGGCCTAACATCATACAGGGCTCCTATATATCATCCTACCACCAATACCTTGAAATTTTGAGAAATATTCGTAAGAAATGATGAAAGAGCATCATCAAAGTATTACTAATTATGGTTTTATATTTTACATTTGATGTATTTTCCCTCCAACCCACTCTAGTAGGTTTTTGTTTATAAGCTATGCAATTTATCTAAGGTGTACAATCAGGGGCATTTGATCTGATCACTGAGTTGCACATTCATCATTTCAATTAATATTAGAGCATTTTCATTACTCAAAAACAACAACAAAACCACTATCATATTCATATTTTTAGTGTATTTTTAATGTCCATTATTGTGCCTTTCATCCCCATCATTTCTGATATGTTTCTTTCTAGACTTTCATCTTCTTCTTTATGCTCATATATTGTCTTCTTAATATCCGTTACCTGTATATTCTACATTAGTTTATTTCTATTCATATTTTCCTTCATCTCTTTGAATTGATTTAGAAGATTTGTTTGAACTTCTTTGATCAGTTGTTCCAAATTCTGTGTCTCCTCTGGAGTTTTTTTTTTTAAGATTTATTTTATTTATTTTTCTCTCCTTCCCCCTCCATTGTCTGCTCTCTGTGTCCATTCACTGGGTATTCTTCTGCATCCACTTGCTTTATCTGGTGCACTGGGAAACTGTGTCTCTTCTTTTGTTGTGTCATCTTGCTGTGTCAGCTCTCTGTGTGTACAGCACCAATCCTGGGCAAGCTGCACTTCTTTTCATGCAGGGTGACTCTCCTTGTGGGGCACACTCCTTGTGCGTGGGTCATCCCTACGCAGGTGTGCCCTGGGTGGCAGGGCACTCCTTGCATGTGGCAGCTCTGTGCATGGGCCAGCTCACCACATGGGTCAGGAGGCCCTGGGTATTGAACCCTGGACACTCCATATGGTAGATGGACGCTCTATCAGTTGAGCCACATCCGCTTCCCATCCTCTGGAGTTTTAATTTGTTTCCTTAACTGAGCCATATTTTCCTGTTTTTTAGTATGGCTTGTAATTTTTCCTAGTGTCTGGGCATCTGATTATTTTGATGTTAACTTAGAATGTCAGTTTCTCCCACTTGCCTAGGATTTTATTGTTGATTGGCTTTGTGTTAAGGCTTTTCTTTGATGTTTGATCCAACTTATTCTGGACCTTTGAAGGAACTTGTGTTTAACTGTTCAAATTTTCTAGCTCTTCTATACATGGCTCTTGCCCTGGGTATGTGGTCAAATTTTTAAGATTGCCCTTTCTGCATGCAATTGTTTCACCTCCAGGAGAAAGCTTCCTTTCCTCTATCCCTGCTCTGGGACTCTTGATCTACTGTTTGTTTTTGTGCAGAAATTTCTCCCCAACTCTTATTATTTGTTTAAATTCTCTCCCTTACTCAGTTTCCCATTCTCCTTACACTTTTTCATTTGGGGACCCATTCTGTCTTACAGCAATTCAGTCTTCCCTGACCTTCCTGCCTACCGACCCCCCCCCCCCCCAATTGGAGTATTGCACCCTGGGGAACCAGATAAGGCCAATCCAGAAAAGTCTGTTTTGTGTTTAGGTGTTCCAGCAAACAGAGACTGGATTAAGAGCGTGCACCTCGGCCAACAGTTCTGCCATGGTCTCTTTTTTCCCTGGGGGGTACTTTTGTATGTAGTACTTCTCAGCCTTTTGTGTTCTACCCTGGAACTCTGCAGAGTTGGGTCCCTGTTCCTTGATATGCTTGGGTTCTAACTCACTGCTGTGAATGGCTCTATGGTTTGTGTGGCAGGAGGGAATGGGCCATTTTGCCTTGTGCTACTCCCAAGTTGTGTGGGACTGAGAGAGAGAAGGGTCAGTACTGGCAGATCTGGGATGGAAATCTCCTATCTGCTTTTGGTGTTTGTTTTTCTTTTCTTTCAGTTCAGCATTTGTGGGATCCTTCTCTGGCTCTATCATACTTGAGAGATCCAAGCAAGTGGTCTTTGTCCATTTATTAGTTGATTCTGAAGGGAGTCTTTTCCAGGGGATGTCTTCTTAAGTCTCCATATTGATGATGTGACTCTGCAATTGCAATTTATTGATTGAGCACTTGCCAAATTAATATAGCCCTTTAATTGTTTTTCTCAGTTTTAAGGGAAGCTACTGTCTTTAAAATTCCTTTGCTGCCTTGCCCAAGGAGGGTTGGAACAATGGCTGCCCTCAGAGCCAGCTCCCAATGATCTGAAATAGCTAATCAAAAGCAGTGATCAGGGGAAGCAGACTTGGCTCAATGGATAGGGCATCCGTCTACCACATGGGAGGTCCGTGGTTCAAACCCCGGGCCTCCTTGACCTGTGTGGAGCTGGCCCATGCACAGTGCTGATGCACGGAGTAACGTGCCACACAGGGGTGTCCCCTGCGTAGGGAAGCCCCACGCGCAAGGAGTGCACCCTGTAAGGAGAAAGAAAGTGCAACCTGCCCAAGGATGGCGCCGCACACATGGAGAGCTGACACAACAAAAAGAAACACAGATTCCCTGGTGCCGCTGATAAGGATAGAAGCAGTCACAGAAGGACGCACAGCAAACGGACACAGAAAGCAGACAACCGGGGGTGGGGTGGGGGGGGAAGGGGAGGAATAAAAAAAAATAATTAAAAAAAAACCAAGATCAGTGATCAGAGCGAGTACACACCCCTGGAGTTTCAAGACCAGTCTTCATGTCCCACCCTGTTGCCAGTAAGCTGCACCAGGGGCCGGAAGTGCAGTCCCCACTGCTACATGCCCTGAGGCTGGGGCAGGGAAAATCACAGTTGCTGAAGGAACTCAGCAGTATTTAACACAATTTGCCAGCCTCTTCCTCCTGCTCCTCCCTGGATGCTGCACAGTGTTCCACTAGACACCAGAGATGCAAAATAGTTTATTCAGAAAATTCTTGGCAGTTCAATAGTTGTTTTGGTGGAGAGCCTGATTCCTGGCGTTTCCTAACCTGACATCTTCACACCATCCCTTTCTAAGCTCACTCATGTATCTTTTTTGTTATTGAATTGTAGGAGTTCTTTATAAATTCTAGATATTAAACCCTTATCAGTTTCCAAATATTTCTCCCATTTTATAGGTTGCCCTTTTGCTTTCTTGATAAAGTTCTTTGATGTACAAAAGTTTTAAATTTTGATTCAGTCCTATTTATCTAATTTTTCTTTTGAGGCTCATGCTAAGCAATCGTCATCTAACACAAGTTCCTGAAGATGTTTCCTTATGTTTTATTCTAAGAACTTTATAGTTTTAGTCCTTATATTTAGGTTTTTGATCCATTTGAGTTAAATTTTTATATGGTGTGATGTAGGGGTCCACCTTCAGTCTTTAGCATATGGCTATCCAGTTCTCTAAACATCATTTGTTGGAGAGAATATTCTTTCCCCACTGAGTAGACTTGGCACCTTTGTCGAAGATCAGTTGGCCAAAGGTGTGAAGGTTTATTTCTGAACTCTCAATTCAATTCTGTTGGTCTATATGTCTGCCCTTGTGCCAGTAACAGCTTCCATGCCTTTGCATTCTTTGGAAACAAACTCTGAATTCCATTACATGGATGTTCCATGAGGTTTTTTTGCACCATTCTCCTATTAATAAACATTTACATTTTTCCAATTTTTCTCTATTGTAAATAACAACCCTATAGTCATTTTTTTGTTTCCTTGATACCTTTCTAAGGCTAGATTCCTAGAATTGGAACCACTGGATGAAAGGATAAGAAGATCCCCATTTTTTCCTGTGAGTTTTAGTGTCTTTCTATCTATTCATCTTTCTATGTATTAAAGCCATTAATCCTTTATTATTTGTGGTAAATATTTACCTCTTCATTTTCCTGTTTGCTTTTTAATTTTATAATTAAGACCTAGGTGTTTTAGCTTTTATTATTACCCAACTATCCATGTTTTAAGATCTCTTCTATTGTTTTTATAACTGGAAAAATCTTGCCTCTTTCTGAGATTAATTAGACTCATCACCTTTCTTTTTCTTTCTTCTACATTTAACTAAAAATTTTGTTGTATGTCATGTAAGACAGTGAGATTCTAGCTTTATTCATGCCACTCCAATAATAATGATAGCTAATACTTATTGAATGCTTCTTTTGTGTAAGTAACTATGTGAAACACGTTATATACTTCCATGAGTTAGTTACTGTTGCTATGCCAAGGTCAGGGAGATAATAAGTACAAATTTAGCTCTGTTTGGTACCAAAGCCTGTGTATTTATTTTATTTATTTTTAAAATTTTTTTTTTTTCTCTTCACTTCCCCTCCGCCCCCACCCTTCCTCCCCCACCTTTTCCCCCCCACCCCACCCCAGCTGTCTGTTCTCTGTGTCTATTTGCTGCGTGTTTTTCTTTGTCTGCTTCTGTTGTCAGCGGCACGGAAATCTGTGTTTCTTTTTGTTGCGTCATCTCCGTGTGTGCGGCACCATTCCTGGGCAGGCTGAACTTTCTTTCGTGCTGGGTGGCTCTCCTTACGGGGCGCACTCCTTGCACGTGGGGTTTCCCTATGTGGGGACACCCCTGTGTGGCAGGGCACTCCTTGCGCACATCAGCACCGCACATGGGTCGGCTCCACACGGGTCAAGGAGGCCCGGGGTTTAGAACTGTGGACCTCCCATGTGGTAGACAGATGCCCTAACCACTGGGCCAAGTCTCCTTCCCCTGTGTATTTAACTACAACCCTTTTTTATCTCTCTGGCACCATTTCTGAATACACTTACTATTATCCACTGATTTGAATTCTTAATTTAATCCTATCTGCATTCTTGCATACATCAGAATCTGCTTTTGAACTGTCTATTCTGTTCCACTGATCTGCCTGTTAGGTCTTTAGCTATTTTAATTATTTAGATTATATAATATGAGAGAGGTAGTTAGAGTATGGTGGTTAAGAAAGAGACCTTGGAGCCCAGCTGGTGGATTAAAATCCATGCCCCAGTTCCATCCATTCATGTGAACTAGGGAACATCACCTAATTTCCCTGTGCCTCGTTTTCCTCATCTGTAAAATGGGGATAATAATAATAACTACCTTATAGAGTTATTATAAAAGATTCCTAATACAAGTAAGCATTCAGTAAAGCTAGTTATTATTTCTTAATATCTGGCACAGCAAATAGCCTCTGGTTACTCTGTCTACTTTAAAGCATCTTAATCTCACTAATTTATTCATCCAGGTAAAAATAGAATCTGTTTTTAAAGTTGAAAAATGTCCTCACAGTGATGTGGACCAGGTAATATATTTTAATGAAAACAAAACAAAACTTGGAGCCAGAACTCCCGGGTTCATTAGTAAATGGGTATGGGATCTTGCGCAAATCATTCAGACTCCCTGCTCCTCAGCTTCTTCAGTCATTTTGGGAAAATAACACGGCTTCTACTTATCACAGCAGGTTGTTGTGAAGCTGAAATCAGCACAATATGTATGAATGCTTTGTAGGCACTAAAGCGCTAAGCAAATAAAAAGCTTTTTTAATAATAACTCAGCACCATCAGAGTGAGTTTAGAACCAAGAAGAAATGGTTTGGCAGAGAAGGTGGAGGAGAGCAATTTAGCTGACATGCAGCAGAGATGAGTAAGGTGCTATTATACATGACCCATCATAATAAACTGTGTCAAGGGAGTGGTTTTTTAACAATGGGAATTGCTAAAGTTGCTAGGATTTGTTTCCAAGAGATTTGTCATATGCAGAACCAAAGCTTAAATAAGAAGACCGGCAATTTAAAAAATACGTTACTACAAATATTTCGGCAAGAAAAGCAGAAAAAATCCTAACTTCCCTGGTTATTGGTGTTAGAGACACCATGGGGATTAAATGAATGCTTGCTTTATGAAATCCAATTTTAGACAAATCAGCCTCTTTATCCTACCAAATTCCCTTGCATTTGGCTCAACATAGAACAGCATAGAAGTTTAATATTGAATTAGACCCAGAGAATTTAAGAGCAGGAAGAAACTCAGTCTTCTCTAACCATAATGACAAGTCCAAACTGGAATAAACTCTGTGGATTTATCACTGGAGGCTGGTCTTAGAAAAATAGTGAACCCTCCTATCCCAGGCCAGACCCCAAGGTGCTCCATCCAGTAGAGCAAATTCCCCAACAGGGTCCACCTGTGTCTGTTGTCTAGGCCTGAATCAGATCTCTGTACTGTAGCTGATAAAGAGCTGTTCCTCTGATTTTATTAATATTTGCTGTTACAATATGGTGGTGCAAGAAAAGTGCTCTTCTGGGATCTCCAGGGTAGCTTCTAGTCCTGACACTGCCATTTCCTAGTTGAATGTTGAGGAGTACAATGGTCCTTATAATGTAAAAATGGTCTTTTATAATGTAAAAATTTAGAGGCCAGGCTGCGGAGTTCTACATGACTCTCATGCTCCCATTTGTCAACCATGGAATTTGGGGTACTTCTCAAAGTCTTGCTTTCCTCATGGAAAATGTGGATCCTAATAGAATCAATCTTATAGAGTTGTTGAAAATATTAAAATAATGCAACCAAATAATTTACATAGTCTGTAGGATATCATAAACACCCAATAAAGAATAATTATTGATTAGCATGTATTGTTTCCTTCTCTGTACTTTGGCTCCCTTGTCCGTAAAATGAAATGAGATATTTTCCAAGCATCCTTCTGGTCTTATATTCAATGAATGCCCCCCACCTTTTGAATTTTGCTTACTATAAATTCTTAGGCCAATATGATTTGAGATGTTGTTCCTCTCCTATTCCATCCTCTTTCTTGGAGTGGTCCAGCTGACCGAAGCTCTGGGATAGTTCAGTTTATGACTTGGAGAAGAACTGTTTCCTCAGTCCTGACAATGATTTTTCCTGGGAATGACCAACGAGTTGAAACTTGTTGAAATGTTCCGTGCAATTATTAGGTCCTTTTTGTTGAATGAATCTACTAGGTAATATTTATCACCTGCTGGAGAATCAGAGGTCAACTTCTGGTCCTCAGGCAGGAGAAGAGCAAGTCCAGTTGCTGCCAACACTTGGAGAAAAGGCAGATATTGGCGTGTGAGGTAGATTGGTCTTTATACATTCATGAAAAGTCTGTTTCTCTAGGGTCCTGCTACAGGGGTTAGAAAAGGAAGCATGGCTTTTAAAAGAGTCATGGGGAAACTTTTCTGAATTATAGCTGACTACTCTTGATTAAAGTGGCATTTATATAATGTTAAGAGATATGTTGGAGTTTTTGCAATAGAGCTTTTGTAAGGAGAGTGCTTTTTTTCTCCCAATGATTATAGGTATTTACACTTTATAGGCATATTTAGCTTTTTTTTTCTTTCTTTCTTTTCTTTCTTTCTTTTTTTTTAAAGCTTTCTTTTAAGAATAATCCAAAAGGTCCATTTGTGCAAGTCACAGAAAAATAGAGCCATGTCTAGGCATTGAATGAAAGGGCTGAGGTATGAACTTGGAGAATGATAATTAGACTTAGGTTTCCTGCTGGGTTTATAAATGTGTATTGTTAAGCTGACATTCTGCCAGCCTTCAGTGTTTATAAATGGAGTGGCACGGGTGTGTTGTGTGGGGAAGAGTGGAAATCTATGAGTGCTGTGCTTTTGTTGTATTGTTTAAAAATCCTGCCCTCTCACCTCATTTTTGACAGTGGGGTACATTTACATAAGAATGAGGAAAGAAGGAGGGAGAGGCAGAAGAGTAAGCCACTGAAGAGACAAAGGGGAAGAGAGAGAAAGGCATTGTTTTAATAGAACGTTTCCATTTTCCAGCTACTACTGGCCCTTGCCCACCCTTCTGGCTCTGGCTCCTTCCCCACAGGACTTACTGATAAGCATCTCCCCCCTCTTCTCCAAAAAGACCTCATGACCCTTGCCTTATTGCCAGGGTCTCCATCCCCAGTACTCCCATCCAACAGTGGTGTGACTATTGTACCTCTCCTTCCTTCATCCAGTAATCGTCTATATAATATATAATCTCCAATTACTTATTTTTAATAATTTTCTAATCTTTTCAGCACAGCTCTTCTTATTCCCCATGCCCCTCAACAAACCAATACATGTACACACACACGCACACACACATACTACACACATGCACACAGACAACCCATTTCTCCAAACACGCCAAGACCCTCCTAGAGAGATGCAAGCTCAAATTTAGGAATTTTCAAATGCAACTTAAAATGAAAAACTTTGGGGATTCCTTTTCGAATCTGCTGTGAATTATGGACTTGCTGAGGGTCACCTTAGGCATTCTTTCAGGTTGGTGCTGAGGATTTTTGTGTTTTTTTTTTTTTTTGGGGGGGGGTGTTGTTTTTGTTGTTTTTTGAGCCCCCAAAAATGTCCAAGTTGGAAATGCCCAAATTGCTGACTCTGCTCAGAGTAAGTGGCTCCTGTTTCTCCTAATGAGAGTCCAGGCATTTCTGATTATTCTCAAATGCTGGTCATTGATCCAGTTCCATCCCCAATTCTGTATTAATAACCAAGAAACCCAACAGCCCACCTTTGGTGACTGGAACCATGAATTTAGAGGCAAGCCAGCAAATCTATATGGACATCAAACAGGTGGTGGTAGTCTCCTAGAAAGCTAAGGATGAGTCCTCGGGATACTATCTCTGCTTGCCAGCCTGACTACTGGTGGAGTCTTCTAATAGCATATCCTAACAGCCACTGCCTGGCATGCTTGGTACATGAATGTGTGCCTGAGTGGGGGCAGGGCAGGTAGGAAGATGGACAAGAACCAGGAAGTTCTCCTCCATTGGCTGATCCTGAGATACAGAGCCCTGGTAAGTTTGTATTCTATCAAAACTATGCCCACTGCTCCTGTAGCACCTGATACAGCACCTAAGAAGCAGTACTGTGGAGTGGAGACAGTCAAGGTGGGAGTTTGGAGTTGGTATGCCTGGGGTTGAATCCTGGCTTTACCCTGTAACCTAAAACTCAAACCTTTTCTTTTGAATGAGGATAAATAGTACCTTTCTTACAAAAAGGCTATGAATTTTACCTGTGGAATGAATAATGAATATTTATGAATGAGTAAATGAATGTTCTAAGAGGCTACCTCGATATCAGGATCTCAGTCTGAAACCTAGAAACTAGGGACTTTCATATTTACCTACACTTTCCCACCTTATTATTAATGTTTCCACCAAACTGTAACAGTAATCTCCAGTATTTATAGAGTGCATACTGGTACCAAGCTCTGAGCTTCATGTGCATGAATCAGAGAATCCTTCCAACACTTCTGTGAGGTATTGATTTACCCATTTTGCCAATAAAGAAACCAAGACTCAGGAGAGTTTATCAATTTGCCTAATTTCTAGTTAGCAAGTAGCAGAGGATCCAAACTTGGATCTCATCCAAAACCTGTCATACATCATGCTGTTCCTTCACTAATTGTTACATTTCCTACAGCCCCTGGTATAGGGCTTCACACGCAGGAGGTGCTCAGTAATGGTTTCAAACAATGGTATGCACTTAGTAAAGGCTTGGCTAACGACTGGAGGGTTTCAGAATAATGGTTCTTGCAATTTAAAGGAAGTTTATTAGATCAGTGGTGAAGAGGGGGCTACAAAGAACTCAGACAGAGCCATTGACTGTCTTCCAATTGTCAAAGACCAAGAAATTATCCAAATCTTGAATTCTTTTATTTGAACAGAAAAACAGAAGAAGCTAAGCTAAAAAAGGAGGGATTCAATAAACAACTTATCCTACGCCACTATAACGACCCTGAAGAGGTGAGCACGGATGGGCATGGGTCCCAGTGTTTCTGGTTTGAGCTGCTGAAGAGGAAGCCTCAGATGCCAAAGACCCAAGAGGCTGACCCCGCAATGAAAAAATTCCATTACGCCCTGATGGATGGTTCCTCTCTGACCTAATATCCTTGTGAAATTCTCAAGGGGAAAGGAAAATGGAGGAAGTAGGGAGTGATGGAAGGGGCTGACAGGTAGGGCATTTCTATTTCAGCAGTAAATCCCAGGAAACACTGGGAAAATGCACCAGCTCTGAGGAGGTTCGATGCCTTCTGTTTAACCCCTTTCTCTGAAAGGTTCACATTCCCTCATTTTGGAGGCAGAAGTCTGAAAAAGGGGTTGGGGCAAGTCCTTTGGTTTACATACCTCACATTTATTTGAAGGAACCACTGTAGCCAATATTAAGTACCTGAAGGCTCATGTATTTCTGAGAAAATGTGTTCTCCTTGATTCATTTTCCTGATTATTGGAGAGAACTACAAGGGCATTTAGCATCTAGAGAGTTTAGTTAAGAGAAGAGAGGGGTTTTATGATAAATTTCTACAAATCCAAAATGGAAAAAGCCACAAAAGTCTATCAAAGTCATTCTGTAGAGATTGGAACAGATAAGTTATGTGAAATTGTTCACATATCCTTAATTATCCATCAGCCCTCCTTCACCCCTGGTATATCCATCCCACAGATGTTGGTGGGGAGACCTGATCCTCCTGCTCTGTGCTGGAATGATCTTGTTGAGCAATGCTAGTCACCACTGGGCAGCTTTGGTTTCCATTAAGAGGACAGTCTGGCCAGACATTCATGTTATTAGTCACAAGATTGGTTTCAATGAACTTGGGGCTGAAATGAGGGTGCAGGTAAAGTGAATAGATGGCAAAAATATGCAGCCAGGAGTCAGGGAACCCATGTGCTGTTCTGGCACTGCCATTATCATGCTCAGTGACTGGGAAATTGAGTCACCCTCTCTGGAACTCCAATGCCTTATCTGTAAATAACTGAATAAAAATAAAATACAATAGGATAAGTGTGTGAGAGCTGGCATCATTCTATATAAGAATAATTATTAACATTATTGTTGTTTTTGTCAAATCAGTTCCTTAACCTGAATTTTATCTATCCCTCTGGCCGCCTAGCCATCTGCCAAAGCTATTCTGACCTCCCTTGGGGTGGTGTGTACACCAACATATTCAGTGACCTGCCAAAGGCAGTAATCCTTGGAACCTTTACACCTTTTGGATGTGGTAGCATTTCTATTCCTAACAGGTTTGTGAGAATCCAGACAAACTAGAACTTGGGGGTTACTTTTGGAGTGGGGGAAGAGCTAACTCTCAACAGGGAAGCAGAGGAAAGAATCTTTTTAAGTGTCAATCTAATTGGAAAAGCAGGTAAAGAAAATGGAGCATATACATGCAATCATGGTTGTTCCTTATACAGACTTGCAAATTAGCACAGTCCATGAGACCGCAGATCTCAAAGAATCAGATTGCACCATTCCTGTGGTGATGCACCAGAAATCGGTTGGTTCTTATAAAGGGTATTTAGGGAAACGGACTTTGGCCCAGTGGTTAGGGCGTCCGTCTACCACAAGGGAGGTCCGTGGTTCAAGCCCCGGGCCTCCTTGACCCGGGTGGAGCTGGCCCATGTGCAGTGCTGATGCGCGCAAAGAGTGCCGTGCTACACAGGGGTGTCCCCCGTGTAGGGGAGCCCCACACGCAAGGAGTGCACCCATAAGGAGAGCCGCTGAGCGCGAAGGAGGGAGCAGCCTGCCCAGGAATGGCTCCGCTCACACTTCCCGTGCTGCTGACGACAACAGAAGCGGACAAAGAAACAAGACGCAGCAAAAAGACACAGAAAACAGACAACCGGGGGAGGGGAGGGGAATTAAATAAATAAAAATAAATCTTTAAAAAATATATAAATAAATAAATAAATAAAGGGTATTTATTTGAGGTAGGAGAAGACAGATGCCAGGCCATAAAGCATAAGTTACTTCCCTCACCGAAGTCTATTTTCACGTGTTGGAGTAAGATGGCTGCTGACATCTGCAACGATTCAGGCTTCCTGGGTTCCTCAGGGCTCAGCTCCTCTGTTTTTTCCACAAGGTCAGCTATAGACTATCAGGCTCTGTCTCTTTCCCCAGGGCTCCAGCTTAAGACTTCAGCATCAGACTCCAACATCAAAACTCCAACATTAAGAACCCCCCCACTCTGTCCTAGGCCATGCCTTTTATCTGTGAGTCTCCACCCACCAAGGGGGAAGGTTCAATGCCCTAATGATGTGGCCCTATCAAAGCCCCAATCATAACTCAGTCACGCCCAGATAAAGACCAGGTTACAAACATAATCCAATATCTATTTTTGGAATTCATAATCATATCAAACTGCTACAAAGCCCCAGGAATGCACACCTGGGGGGACTGAAATAGGAAGGCTGCTATTTAGGTGAGCCACATGTCAGCTGCGTCTCCTCCCCTTAAGAACTAGATAACATTTGCAGGACCTCCACTGCATGCCTGTGGAAAGCTTCACATTCTCCTCAAGATTTCTGGAAGTTTTAAGGGTTAACCATCTTGTGGCATCCCCTGGCTCTGACATCTTCCCTCCTCTGAATCTTGTTCTATACTTTGCATCTTCATTTTTGGCTTTATTTTAAATTTGAACCAATTAGGGAATTTGTTCCTTTTTCTTGAGTTTCATGCATGAAAAGCAACTTATCTGAGGCCTCCGTGAAGACAGAAGAATTTCCTGAAGGTTTGGCTGATGAGAAGTTTACTGCATAGTAATGCAAACAACCTAAATGGAAGGGAAAATGGGTTAGAGTGTCCTTAAAAGTGCTTCAACTGCCTTACAGTGTTGCCCAGTATTTCACATTTTCCTCTTCTGGATTTTCTTTCTTTTCTCTCCCTTGCTGTCTTAGGAGGCCCTCTCCTCCTGTCCTCCCCAAATCCTTCCATTTTCTTGTGGAAGAGAAATCCAACTGCCCCAGTCAGCTGACTTTTGTGTATCCAAATACTTTGCCCACGGTTTGGATGAGATATCCTAGGTGGAGGACAGAGGTGAGAGATCAAGGAAAGGGAGTGCAGTTCACTTTCTCCCTCACACTGCCTTCATCCATGCCATTGCTGTGGCAGTTTTTTATTCATTTGCTTCTATTCTCTTTCCTTCCTTCCTTTAGTATGTATCTATTACATGACAGACACCAGAATAAGGAGTAATATAAAATATGGTTCCTGCATGTCAGGAGCTTATGTTACAGGGAACCTTAAAGGCAATACCAAAAAAGAAAAAATAGAGGAAGTTGAAACAAAACCTATCCACAGCAGAGAACTAAACAAAGTCCTTGCCCTTGTATAGCTTCCATTTTTGTGGAGTGAGACTGAATAAACAAATATATGTACTATTAGGTGGTGAAAAGTGCTGAAAAGGAAAATAAAGTAGGAAAGGGGGATTAGAGAGTGGTGGAAATTGGGAGTTGCTATTTGTTGTTGGATGGCCAAGGAAGGCCACTTAGATAACATGACATTTGTGCCAAAACTTTAAAAAGTGAAGGGCAAACCATGCTGTCATGGAAGAAAGTGTTCTAAATAGAGGAAAAAGCCAGAGCACGGGCCCCTGGGTAGGAGCATGCTTGATATAGCCAAACAAAACAATGATTTCTGGAATGCCGGCTCCTGAGAAGATCACCAAAATCATCCATTGATAAGACAAAGTTTATTTTATCCTGACCAAGGAAAGGGAGAGCACCACCTTGACCTATCTTCTTAGAGCACCCAGTGTTTGAGGAATGATTGAGTGAGCTGCAGGGTGCTATTATCAGGGAAACGTATCAGTACACACATTCAGATGAGCAGGAAATACAACTTTTTCTAATTTTCTATAATTCAATCTGATTTCTAGGCAAAGATCCTTTCACTGGGTGGCAGAAACCTTCAGCCCTGCTATCCTTCCTCTCAGTTCTATGAGCTGATGAAATGCCAAAGCATTGGAACTGAGGGGAATGTCATCTGGTCCTAGGTTATAGTTGTCTGCCCTCATTCCGAATGGGCTGCAGACATTGGTCTCTGATGCACCTGCTTCAAGGCCTCCAGGTCAGGCTCTCTCTTGAGGGCTTCTGCATCCTTCCTGGGCACATGGGAAACATTTGTCTGTTCCTGTGCTTTGCCAAATGTGGGGAAACTCAGTGAGACTGCCCCCCCCCATCTGCATAGAAACCTCACCCAACTATCTTTTCCATTACTCTTGAGCCATCTAGGGCTTAAATATTATTTTTAAAGTCCACATATATTTGTTGTACCTATCCCATAGTATAATTGTGAGACCTGAATGAGACAAATTACCATGGAAGGTTTTTGCGTGTTCTAAGATTGAGAGATAGGGTAAGATAGAGATAGATAGATGTGGAGATGATAGTTAGGTAAAGATTTCTAGAGTTCATGAAGCAATAATTCTGAGTGGCAGGAAAAAGGGGAGGAGGGCATGCAGAATAGGGAAGATTGGAAAATGCGTAAGTGTAACAGCTAGGCTGAGAATGTTGTAAAGTGATCTGTAGGGATAGGAACAAGATTGAGAGACACTGCCATAGGGAGCATGAAAATTGGTATTTTAAAGTTCTGTGGCTCTACACTGCATTAGGAAACATGCCACAACATAAAAGTTTCTCCGTGAAGCCAGAGATGGTTACGTGCCCAAGGGTGAAGACTAACCAGAGAGACCTGTCCTATTCTCTACAACACCAGTAGTTTCTGTCCGTCTTTGGGAATTACCCACAGGCATCTTTCTGGAAGTGAAGCCTAAGAAACAGTGAGCAGCCCCCTCCCACAAGCGAAGCAGTGATGGCCCCAAAGAAGCCAAGTGTATAAGTTTCCAATTGCTGGAGGTCAAGGGTCCAAAATGGGTCTCACTGGGCTAAAATAGAGACATTGGCAAGGCTGTGTTCCTTCTGGAGGCTCTAGGGAAAAATGTGTACCCTTACTTTTTCTAGTTTCTGGGCCCACATTCCTTGATTTGTGGGCCTTTCCTCCATCTCAAAGCCAGCAGCATAACATCTTCAAATTTCTCTTTTTCTGTGCCCATCATCACATCTCCTCCTCTGATTCTGACTCTTCTGCCTCCCCCTTTAAGAACTCTTGTGATTATATTAGGCCCACCCAGATTATCCAGGATACTCTCCCCACCTTAATATCTTTTACTTAATCACATCTGCAAAGTCCCTTTGGCCATATAAGGTAAAATATTAATGGATTATGGAAATTAGAAAATGGACATCTTTGGGAGCCATTATTCTGCCTACCTGACACTACAAATGAGGACAATTAGATGACTATGCTTCAAAGAATGCCCTTATTATCATTAAACTTTTGGCTTTAAACAAAATTACCAACTAATGTGTGCTCAGACTTCCTTGCCCAGTGCTTGACCGCAACCCCCTATCCCAGTACCAGCATAGAACCTAACCCATGCCTGATCGAAAGTTCCTCCTGATTTACCTGCAGCCTTCCCAACTCTAATTCCTCCCCATCTCACACCTCAGAGCCTCAGAAAGAGGAGTGTAAGGGATGGCATTAAGTGTCCAAGAGGATTGGGGTTAGGCCAGAGATGGGCTTGACAGAGTCAGAAATCTAGATAGCCTTCTGCAGCAGGTGTTACATTACTGTTCCTCTGTATTTACCATTATTTGGAGATATTATTTATCCCCACACCTCTCTCTACTTTTCTTCCATGTGCTCAATTTCAATTAAATTGGTGACTCATATTTAAAGCACCACAGAAAGAAACTTTGGAACAAAGGCATCTCAAGTATATAAATGCAGCAAATAAAAAGGTGGGAAATGTGAGCTTAGGAAATATTTTATGGACCTTGGAACTTTCAGAAGAGATTGGTATTGTTCCAGATTACTCATGCTACAATTGATCTTAGCCAAAAGGCTGAGAAGCGATCCAGATTATTCATAAGGCAGCCTCTCAGTGAATTAAGGCACCCTATGGGTAAACTACAACTCAACCTCCAGATTTGCTAAATCAGAATTTTTTCAATGATCCCCAGTCATGATTTTTATCAATAATGTATTTTTACTTTGGACTTCAAGATGATGGGAGTTAAGAATTAGGTCATCCAGAGAGCAAGATCCATTTTTTAAAAACTAGGCTTATAAACATGCTTTTGTATGCTGTCGTGTTCAGCATTTCATAGGTGCTGACTCACCACATCCCTTCCCTGGCTGTTTTTATGAGTGGAGTCACCTGTCTAAATGAACCAGCAGCTTGCCAGCAAAAAGAGAACAGGTCAGCAAAAACCCAAAGATATAAAAGACTAATGCTTGATTCTCAAGATGCAAATAGAGAGAAAGATTAATAGGAGTAGCAAAGTACCTGGGTGAGCCATGTGTGGAAGACATTTTCCCAACTTTGATGTTGAGATGAAAAGAAGATGACAGAATCTGGAAGCCTTCCAAAGGTTGAGAAAGCATTTACTTCCAAAGTCTTTTCATCTCCCAACCCTAGTTGTTCAACAGTTTTGAAAGTAAGATTAGGAAATACTATAAAATTCTATGCTATTTTAATTGAACATCTTATTGTGTGACACAAACAAGGTGGAAAAAATAACCATTTCTTTCATGAAGAACTAGGATTTTCACTTGATTTTCTCTTGGTTGCTAAAGCTAGGCTCTTTGAAAATGGTTTCTGGTGTGTTTGATTAAAATATACCACCCCTATTAATTGCTAATATATATCACTGTAAGTTGACAGAGCATTTTTACGTGTTATTTAATTTTTCCAGGAACCCTATGATAAGGTGTAATTCCCAACTGAGAAAACTGAGGCTCAGAGAAAATAGATGTCTTTCCAAAGACACTTGACTTAAGCATGGTAGAGAAAAGCATTGAACTAAGTTTTCAGACTCTAATTCCAATGCTTCTTTCCCTTTCAAACCCTTATTATGTTGAGAGAAAGAAAGGTCTAGAGCTAAGTACACAGTAAATGAGTAATAATAAAAGTACAAGTTGGCAAATAGATGTGACTCAACCACTGGGCTCCTATCTACCTTATAGGAGGTCCAGAATTTGATGCCCAGGGCTTCCCAGTGAGGACAAGCTGGCCCACGCAGCGAGCTGGCCCAGGTGGAGTGCCGCCCTGTGCAGGAGTGCCGCCCTGTGTGGGAAAGCCACCCAGTGCAGGAAAGCCTCCCCGTGCAGGAGTGCCAGCCAACGCAGAGAGCTGGTGCAGCAAGATGATGCAACAAGAGACACAGAGGAGAGAAAATAAGAAGATGTAACAGAACAGGGAGCTGAGGTGGTGCAAGAGGATAATTGCCTCTCTCCCACTCTGGAAGATCCCAGGATTGGTTCCCAGAGCCACCTAATGAGAAAACAAGCAGACACAGAAGAACACACAGCAAATGGACACAGGGAACAGACAACGGGGGGATGGGAGAGAGAAATAAATAAAATAAATCTTAAAAAAATAAAAGTATGTGATACTAATAATAATGTGGTTATGAATAGGGGTCTTGGGACTAGACAACTCACTCACATGCCTGGCAGTTGGCTGAAGCAACAGGGCTACTGGGATATTTGTCTCCAATATCTAGCTGGCTAACTCAGGTTTCTTCACACTGTGCCTGGGTTCCAAAAGCTGCAAGAGAGAAGGGGAAACCCAGTGCACAAGTGCTCTTCAAACCTCTGCTCGAATCAAGTTTGCTAATCTCTCATTGATCAAAGCAGGTCACATGGCCAAACTTAAAACAGATAAATAGATTCCGTCTCTTCTTGGGAGAAACTGCAAAATATTGTAGCCATTTTTTGCAGTTGACCACAGGGACAACCACTGAATCTAAATTACTACTTATTGTCTATCTCTCTCTTTCCACCCCCAATTTTATTTTGATTGATCATGTAATATGAATTTGAGACATTTAAATACAAACATTATGGATGATCAGGCTAGTGTTAATCTGTTAACCACCAAGTCTTTCTCTCAAAGGTATTGAAGAAAGCTTACAAGACTTTTATCATCTTCTCCCTCCCGATTCTGGTTCAGATATTCTTTTTTTCTTTTGAGTTACCAGGGATTGATCCTGAGACCTCATATGTGGGAAGCAGGTGCTCAACTGCTTGACCCATACCTGCTCTCCTGGTTCAGATAGTCTTATATTCTCACTTGGAATTCTCTGTCATCCTCTGATTCTTTTCTACATCCTGTGCTAGTCCAACCTGGATTAGTCACTTCTTTCCATCTCAAAGCTAGGGCATGTCTCCTACGATTGCTCACAATGTTCAGACACTATGAAATCTGCATTTATATTGCCTTAGTGATTTCTGTTCCTACACGTTCTGAACCTGCTGTAGATAGGAACTCTTCACATGTTCTCCAGAATGTCTGTAAACATTTCCTAGAAATTGATCTTCCTGGCATGGTAGAAGTAATTTAATGGACTTGCTCAGGTATGGGCTAAGTGTTGCCTCTAAGACTTTTACCTTTTAAAACTTGTTGAAGCTTCTTTTTTTCTCCACAATCAGGTCTTTTACAGCTGTAGCTTTTGGGGTTAACAGCTCTCCACTTACGGCCTTACTGGAGTTTAGCTGTTAAATATTTCATGCCTATTTTCATATAGATTATACTGCTTGGTGAGAGAGTACATACAAATGGAGCTTGGTGACTTTGTGAGTCTCCAAAGGCCCTGCCAACTCTGGTCTCTTTCCAGCCTCATTTCTTATGACTCACTCCCTTGTTTACTGTGCTCCGACCACACTGGCCTTATGTCCTCCTTGGTGGCTTTCGCACATATTGCTCCCTGTGACTGAAAGTTCTTATCCGAACTCTTGGCATGACTGACTTCTTCTTATCTTTCAGGTCTCAGTTTAAATATCACTTCCTCAAAGAAACCTTTTCTTTTCATTTTATTTTTGTTTTAAACTGCTTTATTGGGGTATAATTGATATTCCATAAAATGTACTTATTTAAAGTATACAATTCAATGGTTTTTAATATATTTAGTATTTTTTTAAAAGATTGATTTATTGGTTGGCTTAAACAATGGTGGTTTATTAGCTTACGGTTTTGAGGCTAAAAGAAAGTCCAAATCAAGGCATCATCAAGGCAATGTTTTCTCCCTGCAGACTGCTGCGTTCTGGGGCGGGCTGCTGGCCATCCTTAGTTCCTTGGTCACATCACAAGGCACATGGCAGTGTCTCTTCATCTCTCCCTTCTCTTCTGGGTTCCATTGGTGTAATGTCTTGTTTCCTGTGGCTTTCTCTCGCTCATGTCTGAATTCATCCCATTTATAAAAGACTCTAATAATAGGATTAAGACCCATCCTAATTGGACTGGGCCACACATGCCTTAACTGAAGCAGCTTCATTAAAAGGTCCCACTTACAATGGACTCACACCCAAAGGAATGGACTAAATGTAAAAATATGTTTTTCTGGGGTGTATACAGCTTCAAATCACCAAAAAAACCAACAACGAATTCAGGTAGGTGGGGGCTTGGTGGTAGCAGGATTTCTGAAACTGTTGTGAGAGTCAGTGGTGGGAATGAAGGTGAAGCACCTAGATGAAAGCCAGCAAACTATTTCTGTGAAGGGTCAGATAGTAAATATTTTAGGCTTAATAGGCTGGACAATCTCCCTTGTAACTACTCAACTCTGCATTGCGGCAAGAAAGCAGCCGTTGCCAAAATGTATACTAATGAAGACAACTTTATTTACAGAAACAGACAACAGGCTGGGCTTGGCCTACAGGTCGCAGTTTGCCTATCTGTCCTAGAATATGACTAATATCACATAGTTACTCTCACTGTTGGAAAGCAGCTCAGAAACCATGCTTTCCTGAAGCATTTTCATTCTTGTATATATCCTTGTATCCTGGGATATTGGTGTTTGCTTGCTTGTTTGTTTGTTGAGGTACTGGGGACCTCGTAAGTGGGAAGCCAGGGCTCAACCACTGAGCCATATTGGTTTCCCTGAATTGGTTTTTACGTTTGTTTGCTTATTGTTTGTTTTTGTTCTTAGGAGACACTGGGAACTGAACCCAGGACCACCAATGCAGGATGTAGGCATTCTACTGCTCAAGCCACATCCACCCACCTATTGGTTGTTTTAGTTTGCAAAAGGGGTGCCCATGCAAAGTACCAGAAATGGGATGGCTTTTATAAAGGGACTTCATCTGGGCTAAAAGCTTACAGTTCCAAGACTGTGAAAAGTCCAAACCAAGGCACCATCAGAGATGCTTTCTCACCAAAGTCAGCTACTGTTGATTCCAGTGTGCTGCCACATGGTGAAGCAAGATGGCCACCGATCTCTGCCAAGGTTTCAGCCTTCCTCTCTATGCTCACTATCTCCTCTTTGTTTTTTGGGGTAGTTGGGGGGAAGTACCAGGTATTGAACCCAGGACCTTGTACATGGGAAGCAGGCACTCAACCACTGAGCTATATCCACTCTTCAATGAAAATGGTTTTTTGTTTGTTTGTTTTAAGGAGGTACTGGGTATCAAAACTGAGATCCTGTTCAAGGGAAGTAGGTGCTCAACCTCTTGAGCTACATCTGCTCCCCTCACCATCTTTTATTTTTACCTCATGAGTCTTGATATCTTTTTTTCTAAGATTTATTTTATTTATTTCTCCTCACCCCACCCCACCCCCCCTTTTTTTAAAAAATTTGTGTGTCTGTTTGTCTTTGTTTCTTTAGGAGGCACTGGGAGCCATACCTGGGACCTCTGATGTGGGAAGGAGGTGCCTAATCACTTGAGCCACCTCTGCTCCTTGCTTTGTTGTGTTTCTCATGATGTTTTCCCTCCCTGCATCTCTTGATGTGTCATCTTGTTGTGTCAGCTCACCATGCCTGCTGGTCATGTCAGCTCACTGTCTTCTTTAGGAGGCACCAGGAACCTCTGCTTCCTGCTTTGTTGTGTCTTTCATTATGTTTTTTCTTCTTGTGTCTCTTGTTGTGTTAGCTTGCTATGCCTGCCCATCAGTTCACTGTCTTCTTTAGGAGGCACCAGGATCCGAACCAGCATATGGTAGGAAGGGGCCCAGTCTCCTGAGCCACATCCACTTCCCACCGTCAATGCTTGAGTTACTCCATGGGCCCAGCCTCTTGCAACTTCATGCTTAAGTGATCCTGTAGTCCTTGCTCTTATATGACAGGATCAAACATAGTGACTTCCATTTCCTGTGTCTATTTGAGTGAGTCCTTCTGTTTTTCCTTTTATGCAAGGACCATCAAGGGAGCAGAGACTCAACCTGAGTCATGCCTCACTGGCATAGACCAATCAAAAGCCCTAAATCAATCTTATCAAATAATCTAATCAAAGACCCCACAACTGACTTTGATGCAATCAAAGGGTATCACACCCAGAGAAATAATTAGTTTACAAACAATATTTTTATTTTGGGGATTCATAAAATAATTTCAAACTGCCACGTTGTTCTACTATAGTCTAAGTATGCAGGCTCAATTCACAAATAACTAACATTTATTGAGCACCTACTATATGTCAAGCTCATTTGCATTTATGTTTTTTAATCTAATTTTCTCTTCTTGATTTCAAGATTTTCTGTTTTTCAACAGTTTGAACTATAATATGTGTAGGCATGGATCTCTGAAATTTTTCTGCTTGGAGTTTATTGATCTTTCATACATATATTAATGTTTTTCATCAAATTTGGGGAGTTTTAGGCCATTATTTCTTTAAATATGTTTTGTCTCTTTCTCTCCTCTTCTTCTGGAACTCCCATCATATGTATGTTGGTGTACTTGATGCCCCTCAGGTTTCTGAAGCTCCAATCAATTTTCTTTGTTCTTTTATCTTTTTGTTCTTCAGATTGGATCATCTCTACTGAGCTATCTTCAAGTTCACTGATTCTTTCCTCTGCCAGCTCAAAGCTACTGTTGATATTTCATTTCCATTGTACTTTTAAATTTCAGAATATCCATTTGATTTTTTAAAATTTCTCTCCCTTTATTGATAATCTCTATTTGATGAATCATTACTATACTTTCCTTTAATTTTTAAAAAATGATTTCCTGTAGTTTTTTTAAAACATATTTATAGTAGAAGTTTTAAGTTTTTGTCTAGTAATTTCAACATCTGGGCCTCCTTAAAGAGAATTCTACTTCCTGCTTATTCCCACCTGTGTATGGATCATACTTTCCTGTTTCTTTGCATCTCTCACATTTTTTTGTTGAAAACTGGATGTTTTAGATAATATATTGCAACAAATCTGGGTTCTGATCTCCTCAGTTCCGTAAGTCCATCTTATTTAATTTTGCCAATGTGAAGTAATGTAAAGTATAACCTGCACAGACAAAAAACCCTTTTAAGTGAGAATTCTCTCCTGGGAGCCTGTCTTAGTTTCTTAAGGCTGATATAACAATACCACAAGCCAGGTGGCGTGAAGCAACAGAAATTTATTGTTTCACAGTTTTGGAGGCTAGAAGTCTAAAATCAAAGTGCCACCAGGACCATGCTACCTCTGAAACTATAGAGCCCTTTCCTGGCTCTTCTTAGCTTCTGGTGGTTACCAGTAATCTTTGATGTTCCTTGGTTTGTGGCAGCAGAACTCCAATTTCTGTCTCCCTAGTAACTGGCCTTCTCCCTTGTGTCCATCTGATTCTCTGTCCACATTTCCTCTTCTTGTATGGACGCCAGTCATATTAAGGGTTAGGACTTGAACATGTCTTTATGTGGAACACAATTCAACCTATAACAGAACTATCTTGGCTCTGAATCTTAATTCTTTTATTTATTTATTTATTTATTTATTTATTTATTTATTTATTTATTTATTTCTCTCCCCTTCTCCCCAGCTCCCCCCATTGTCTGCTCTGTGTCCATTTGCTTCATGTTCTTCTTTGGCCGCTTCTGTTGTTCTCAGCAGCACAGGAATCTGTGTTTCTTTTTGTTGCGTCATCTTGTGTGTCAGCTATCCATGTGTGCAGCGCCATTCCTGGGCAGGCTGAACTTTCTTTCGCACTGGCGGCTGTCCTTATGGGGTACACTCCTTGCGCGTGGGGCTCCCCTATGCAGGGACACTCCTGAGTGGCACAGCACTCCTTGTGTGCATCAGCACTGCGCATGGGCCAGCTGCACTCGGGTCAAGGAGGCCCAGGGTTTGAACCGCAGACCTCCCATGTGGCAGACGGACGCCCTAACCACTGGGCCAAGTCCGCTGCCTGAATCTTAATTCTAATGGTATGGTAGCATCCACCTAATTGAGGTATCAGTATCAGGTATCAGTGACACTTGGGACAGTGTTGAAATAGCAAAGGATTTGTTGAGACAGTCCCACAATCAATAGTGATAAACTCCATATAATCATCTACTATGTACTAATATAAAATGAACTGCCAAAGATGTTCACAGGCATCTGAGATTGGTGTTTGGTTTCAGCCCACTAAGAAATAAGGTGAAAATGTCTACCTGGCAGAACTGAGGTCCGAGTTCTGTGCAGCTGGATCATACTACCTCAGATTCTGGAGTACTGGTCTCTACTAAGTTACCCGCTTCTTCCTTCAACACCCTTATGGGTCTGAGTATTTGCTTAAGTGCCATTTATTAGTGTGGAGGCCCTCTTGATCTATTCCTATGGAAGTTTCCACTTTCTTCCAACACAGGATACAAATGTGGCTTTGGTTGAGGATTACTTAGCTCTCTGCATTGCTAAGCAGAGCATTTACTATTTTGAGCTTCTCAATGATGCTGCCTGCTATTATGTAGGAGTGTGGGTATTTTGATGTTTGTATCATTGCTTAAATAAAAGTAATTCATGCAGATGGTAAAAACAATTAAACTGTGAAGTATAACATGGAAACTTAAATCTTCCCTTCCTCTCAATCTCTTTTCCTTTTTCTGAATGTACCCACATTAAAGAGTGTTTTGCATATTCTTCAAAATACAGTGGAGTTTACATCCATCCATACACACAGCCATACACAAGTTTTCTTTTCTTTCTTTCTTTCTTTCTTTCTTTCTTTCTTTCTTTCTTTCTTTCTTTCTTTCTTTCTTTCTTTCTTTCTTTCTTTCTTTCTTTCTTTCTTTCTTTCTTTCCTTTGAATTTTTTTTCTTTATTAGAGAAGTTATGGATTTACAGAACAATCATGCATAAAATGCAGGATTCTCATATACCACCCCACCACCAACACTTTGCATTAGTGTGAATATGTTACAATTGATGATAACACTTGTTTATAATTGTACTATTGATTAGAGTCCATGGTTTAACTTAGGATTCACTCTTTGTGTAGTATAGTTCCATGGATTTAAAAAAAAATTTATTGCTACTATATATACAATGTAACATTTCTCCTTTTAATCACATTCAGATTATATTTGAGTACAGTAATTATATTCACAATGTTGTGCTACCATCACAACCATCCATTGTCTAAACATTTCCATCATTCCAAATAGGAACTCTGTATATATATATTTTTTATTGATTTTGTAAAAATATTACATTAAAAAAATATGAGGTCCCATTCAACCCTACCACCCCCACCCCACCACTCCCCCCCCCCAGCAACCCTCACTCCCATCATCATGACATATCCATTGCACCTGGTAAGTACATCTCTGGGCATCTCTGCACCCCATGGTCAATGGTCCACATCATGGCCCATACTCTCCCACATTCCATCCAGTGGGCCCTGGGAGGATTTACAATGTCCGGTGATTGCCCCTGAAGCACCATCCAGGGCAACTCTAAGTCCCAAAGGCGCCTCCACCTCTCATCTCTTCCTGCCATTCCCCATACCCATCAGCCACCATGTCCACTTTTCCCACTCCAATGCCACCTTTTCTCTGTGGACCTTGGATTGGTTGTGTCTGTTGCACCTCTATGTCAAGAGGAGGCTCAGATTCCACATGGATACTGGATGCAATCCTCTTGCTTTCAGTTGTAGGCCCTCTAGACTCCATGGTGTGGTGGTTGTCCTTCTTCAACTCCATCTTAGCTGAGTGAGGTGAGTCCAATAAATCAGATTGTAGGAGCTGAAGTCTGTTGGGGCTCAGGGCCTGGCTATCATGTTGTCAGTCCAGAGATTCAAATCCCCTAGATATATCTTAAACCCCAGCACCAACTACAATTCCAGTAAAGTCGCAAGAAAGTCTTGTGCAAAGAGATCCCATCTGAGTCCAGCTCCATCACACAGAAACACCAGCTCCAAAGAAGGGCCATCTGATATGGCAGTAAACCCCATCTGCCATGACCATGGAACTCTGTATATTTGAGACTTAACTTCCCATTCCTTATCCCCATCCCATCTCCTGGTGCCTATATTCTTGATCCTGACTCTATGAGTTTGTTATTCTAATTGTTTCATATCAGTGAGATCATTCAGTATTTGCCCTTTTGTGCCTAGTTTATTTCACTCAACATGATGTCTTCAAGGTTCATATATGTTGTTCCATATATCAGGACTTCATTCCTTTTATGGCTGAATAAATTCCATTGTATGTGTATACCATATCTTTTGGCAATTGTGAATAATGCCACTATGAACATTGACGAGCAAATATCTGTTAAGAGTCCCTACTTTCAATTACTATACCTAATAACGGGATTGCTGAGTCATATGGTAGTCCTTTATTTAGCTTTCTGAGGAACCTCCAAACTGTCTTCCTCAGCAACTGCCCCATTTTAGTAATACCTTGCCACCAGCAATGAATGAATATTCCTATTTCTCTGCATCCTCTTCAACTCTTGTTATTTTCAACTTTTTAAAAATAGCAACCTTTCTAGTGTGT
The DNA here is from genome assembly GCF_030445035.2 of Dasypus novemcinctus. Lineage (NCBI taxonomy): Eukaryota > Metazoa > Chordata > Mammalia > Cingulata > Dasypodidae > Dasypus > Dasypus novemcinctus. The sequence continues at coordinate 79,518,011 of NC_080684.1, read as the reverse complement.
GTGAAATTATATCTCATTGTGGGTTGCTTTGTTTAGTTTTTGTTAATAAAAACATTTATTTTGCATTCTATACAGAACAACCTGAAGTCTGCAACATGATTTGACAGTCACCCAGGGGTTTTTACAGAGAGTGTGTCCATCTCAACAATGTGGTTTTGGGGATTGAGGATCCACACAAACACAAGCAGGAATTGTGAGGGAAGAAGGGATATTTCACAGAAGTGTATTTCAATCCATTCTTAAAGAAAGGGCAGTAGAACTTTCCAAGTCACTGAAAACCTGGGCAAATGGGGCTTCTAAAACAAACGCTGTATTTTGAACTCTTGGGAAAGAGACGGGAAAAGGACCTTGATAAATCTGATAAATAAGCAGGTATTTTCATGTAATAGGGAGTAAAGAGGGAGGCTTACTGTTTTTAATTCCCTCAGCCCCAGGATCATCACTGTGGCTTTGACTTGCATTTCCCTGATAGCTATAATGTTGAGCAACTTTCATGTGCTTTCTGGCCATTTGTATATCTGCTTTCAAGAGAGGTCTGTTTAAGTCTTTTGCCCATTTTTTAACTGGGTTATTTGTCCTTTTGTTGTTAAGTTGAAGGATTTCTTCCTATATACAAGATATTATTCCTTTTTTGGATATATAGTTTTCAAATATTTTCTCCCATTTTCTTTTTAAAAAAATTTTATTAAAATATATCACTCATACATAAACATACATAAACAATAGGTATATAGTAATAGTTGTGAACTTACAAAACAAATGTATATAACATCATACAGGACTCTCATACTCACCCTATCACCAATTCCTTACATTGTTGTTAAACAATTTTAACTGATTATTAAAAAGCATTGTCAAAATATTACTACTAACCAAAGTATTTTCCCCCACCCACTCTATTATCATCACCTTTATATCATTTATATATGACAATACATAAACAATAAGTGTATAGTAAAAGTTGTGAACTTACAAAGCAAACATTCATAACATCATACAGGGGTCCCATACATTAACCCTCCACCAACACCTTGTACTGTCATGAGACATTTGTTACAATTATGAAAGAATATTGTCAAAATATTACTACTAACTATAGTCCTTATCTTCCATTTGGTATATTTTCCCCCAACCCATTCTATTATTTTTTAAATATGTTTTAATGACAGAAATTGTAAACTTATAAAACAATTATGCACATGTGCAGAATTCCCAAACAAAAGTCTTCTATCAACATACCACGTTGTGGTGGAACATTTTTTACAGATGAGATATCATTATCTGATTGTTACCATATCCATAGTGTACTTATGACACATTTTCCATACTGCTATATTATCAACACAGTACCTCTTTGGCATAGATGCAAGAATATTATATTATTACTACTAACCATTGTCCATAGTTGTATTTTTCCCATGCTTTTCCACATTCCCACAACCCTGCAATAGTGATGTACATTTGCTCTAGCTAACAAAGGCTGCTCTTGCATCTGTACCATCAACCACAATTCTCATCCTCCTGTTGGTTTATGGTGCTATTCAGTTCCTAGATTATTCTCTAGCATTCTGTCAACTGGCATTTACATACGTAGACTGCCATTTCCAGCCACATCTCCATTTATAAACTAGCTGTTACTCACTATTTGTTACCATGCAATCTATACATTTCTACACTTTTACAGTAAAGCTAATTAAAACTTCTACACACTAATAAAACTTCTTCAGTAGTCCATCTCAATCCACCTCTTATCTCCTTTAAAAATCCACCACCTACCACCAGGTCTTGAATATATTTTCCTACAACTTCTTCTAGAAGCTTTATGGTTTATGCTTTTATTTTTTGGTTTTTGATCCATTTTGAGTTAATTTTTAGATAAGGTGTGAGATAGGGGTCCTCTCTCCTTCTTTTGGCTATGGATATCAAAATCATTTGACCATACATGTGAGGGTCTGTTTCTGAACCATTAATTTGGTTCCATTGGTCTACATGTCTGTTTTTATGCTGGTATCATGCTGTTTTTACCACTATAGCTAGGTAATATGATTTAAAGTCTGGAGATGAGATTTCACTTTTCCTTTATAAATGTTTCTGGCTATTCAGGACACTTACCCTTCCAATAAATTTGATAATTGTGTTTTCAATTTTTTAAAAAAATGCTGGTGGAATTTTTATTGGGATTGCACTGCGTCTGTATATCAACTTGAGTAGAATTGACATCTTAATGATATTTAGTCTTCCAGTCCATCAGCATAGACCATTCTTCCAGTTTACTTAGGTCCTTTTTTATTTCTTCTCACATTGAGTTGCGGTTTTCTAAATACAAGTGCTTTATGTCATCAGTTAAGTTTATTCCTGACTATTTCAGTTTTATCTGTCATATTTTATTTTCACCACTCTTTTGATACTTTGTTACTTTTATTGATATAATCTTCATTTCTAAACTCTCTTCCAGGCCTCTCTCTCCTGTCTTTTCTTTTCAGGCTCTGGCACACCCTTTAGTACTTCCTGAAAATCTGGTCTTTTGCTTAGAAATTCTCTCAGTTTCTGTTTATCCGTGAATATTCTAAACTCGCCCTCATTTTTTAAAGACAACCTTGCCAGATACAAAGTTCTTGGCTGGAAGTTTTTCTCTTATAGTATCTTAAATATATCAGACTACTGTCTTCTTGCCTCCATGGTTTCTGGTGAGAAATCAGCACTTAATCTTATTGGATATCCCTTGTATGTTATGCATTGCTTCTCTCTTGCTGTTCTCAGAAATCTCTCTTTGTCTTTGGCATTTGACATTCTGATTAGTATGTGTCTCAAAGTTGGTCTATTTGAATTTTTTCAGATGGGTGAACTTTGTGCTTCTTGGACATGGATATCTATGTCCTTCAGTAGGGTTGGGAAATTTTCTACCACTATTTCTTCAAATATTCCTTCTGCCTCTTTTTCCTCCTCTTCTTTTTCTGGAACACCTATGACATGTATGTTTGCATGTTTTTTTGGTGTCATTTAGTTCTCTGAGACCTTGCTCAATTTTTTCCATTCTTTTTTTCATCTGTTCTTTTGTAGGTTCACTTTCAGAGGCCATTTCTTCAAGCTCACCAATCCTTTATTCTGCCTCCTGAAATCTGCTATTATATGACTCCAATGATTTTTTATTTCATTTATTGCACCTTTCATTCCTGTAAGATCTATTTTCTATGTATGCTTTCAAATTCTTCTTTGTGCTCATCCATTGTCTTCTTAACATCCTTAAGCTCTTTAGCCATTTCCTTGAATTTATTAAGATTTATTTGAACATCTATGATTAGTTGTCTCAACTCTTTTATGACATCTGGAGACTTATCTCGTTCCTTTAACTGGGCCATAGCTTCCTATTTCTTGGTGTGGGTTTTAATTTTTTGTTGGTATCTTGGCATCTGGCTTACTAGAGTATTTATTCTGGGTGCAGTTTTTCTCTTTAATTTAGGGCTTCCTGCCCTTCCTCCCTTCTGGTTGTACAGTAGAGCCAAGGATGTAGTTGGTGCTATAAACTGTGGAGGTTCAAGCTGCCCTCATTGCCCCAGGGACCAATGAAACTTCTCCCAACTTTCTCCTTTGTCAGGGGTAGGGACAGAGTCACAGCTGTGTGTAATAATCCAAGTCATGTAGGCCTAGACTATAGATGCCCAGAGAGACTGATTAAACTTCAAACCCTTTTCTTCCCTGCCTGGGGCAGGGATAGAGCTGCAGGCATGGACAACAATCTATGCAGTGAATGACCACAGTTGCCCCAGTAGACTTCTGATTATTCAGTCTGTGCCAGCCAAAGGTACCACAGTTACCTGGATAGGCTGGTGCAGGGCCCACCAGCCTCCTTCCTGTCAGAAGTAGGGCTGAAGCCTAGACTAGGGCTGCAGGCTGATCTGGGTGAAAGAAACCAGTTGCTACTGTCACTGTGATTTTCAGTTGACTGGGCATCCCCTCATGCTAGGGGCAGAGTCAAAATGGCAGCCACTGGCCTGACTTGGACAGGTTCAAACTTTAGCTGTTCTTAGGGTTATACTTTAGCCAGCCAAATTTACTAATCAATAGCTGAAATCAGTGGCCAACTGTTTCTTCCTTCCCTGCTTTTGGGAAATGAAGCTTCCAATTCCAGCCACAGAATAGCTCCTGGGGTTGCTTGCACTGCCAAAGTAGGACAATCACCCGCCTCAGTGGCTTGGCCAGTAATTTCCCAGAGAGGCTGGCAGGTTCCCCCAGCTTTATCCCTCCCAGAGGTGGGGCTGGGGTTTAGGCAAGAGCTGCAATCTGACCTGGATGGAAAGAACCCCATCCCCACCAGCACTGTGATTTTCAGTGTGCCCCACTTCCCCTCATGCCAGGCATGGAGTTAAGATGGCAGCTACTGGCCTCTTTCTGGCTTGGTCAGGTTCAAACTTCGCCTGTTTTTAGGATTGTACTTTAACCTACTGAATTTACTCATCAGTATTTGAAGTTGGTGCCCAACCGTCTCTTCCTCCCCCATTTTTGGGAAGTGGAGCTTTCAATTTCAGCCACAGAACAGCTCCCAATGGTTTGTGTCTCCAGTGGAGGATGGGCACTGGCCTCCAGTGCATGGAGCACTCTACTTATGAATCTTCTCTGTAGATGGGCAGTTTTCTCCTTCCATTCCTTCAAGGATGTTGCAGGATGCTCTTCTAGTCTCCTGGAGCCCCCAAGCAGGTGCTTCAGCTAGTTCCAGATAGCTCTGGGTATTTACTAACTGCCCTGTAGCAAAAACTGACTCTAGGAGCATCTTACTCTGCCACCATCTTGCTGGTTGTCCCATTTACTTTTTAGAAAAAGTACTTTGAGGAACAAAAGTTTGTGATTTTGATGTGGTCCCATTTATCTATTTTTTCTTTTGTTGCTTGTGCTTTGTGTGTAAAGTCTAAGAAACCATTGCCTAAAACAAGGTCCTCAAAATTCCTTCCTATGTTTTCTTCTGGGAATTTGATAGTTCTAGGTCTTTGTTTATTTTGCATTGATTTTTGTATATGGTGTGAGGTAGGATTTTCAAATGGAGATCCAGGTTTCCCAGCACCTTGTTGAAGACACTATTCTTTCCCAGAGAGGTCTTTTCCACCTTGTCAAAATTATTTGGCCATGAATGTGAGGGTTGATTGATGAATTATCAATTCTATTCCATTGGCCTATATGTCTGCCTTTATGTCATTACATGCTAATTTTGATTACTGTGGCTTGGTAATAAGTTTTAAGATCCAGAAGTGTGAGTCTTCCAACTTCATTCTTGTTTTTCAAGATGGCTTTAGTTATTTGGGGCCCCTTAACCGTTCTATATAAATTTGATGATTGGTTTTCCCATTTCTACACAGAAAGTTGTTGAAAATTTGATTGGATTTGCATTGAAACTATAGATTGCTTTGGGTAGTATTACATCTTTTTTTTTTTTTCTTATAGTAAATACATAGAATAAGCAACTTTTTTTTTTTACACCCAATGTTTTACTTTTATTTCACATTATTTTTTTTCAAATTTTACTCAATTCATTTTTTAAAAAGATATTACATTAAAAAAATATGAGGTCTCCATTCGCCCCCCCACCCCACCCCACCACTCCCCTCACAATAACACTCTCCCCCATCATCATGTCACATCCATTGCGTCTGGTGAGTACATCTCCGGGCATCGCTGCACCCCATGTCCCGTGTTCCACACCATAACCCACACTTTCCCACATTTCATCCAGTGGGCCATGGGAGGACATACAACATCCAGCAATTGTCCCTGGGGCACCACCCAGGATAGTATTACATCTTAATGATATTTCATTTTCCAATCCATAAACACAGAATATCCTGTTTATTGAGCTCCCCTTTAATTTCTTTTAGCAATGTTTTGTAGTTTTCTATGTACAAGTTTTTTACATCCTTGGTTAGTTTTTTCCTATGTATTTGAGTCTTTCAGTTACTATTAAAAATAGAACTTTTTTCTTGATTCCCTCTTCAGATTTTCATTGCTTGTGTACAAAAACACTACTGATTTTAGTGTGTTGACCTTGTACCCTACCTCTTTGATGAATTCATTCATTAGCTCTAATAGCTATGTTGTAGATTTTTCAGGATTTTCTGTATATAGGATCCTATCATCTGCAAATAGGGAAAGTTTTACTTCTTCCTTTGCAGTTTGGGTGCCTTTTATTTCTTTTTTCTTTCCTAATTTGCTCTGCCAAGAACTTCCCGTACAATGCTGAATAACAGTGGTAACAGTAGGCATCCTTGTCTTAGATGTTAGAGGGAAAGCTTTCAGTCTTTCACTATTAAGTAGGATGTGAGCTGTGGGTTTTTCATATATGCCTGTCATCATGTTGAGGAAGTTTCCTTCTATTCCTGGTGTTCTAAGTGTTTTTATTAAGAAAGAGTGCTGTATTTTGTCAAATGCCTTTTCTGCATTGATTGAGATGATTGTGCTTTTTTTCCCCTTCATTCTGTTAATGTGGTGTATTACATTAATGATTTTCTTATGTTGAACCACACTTGCATACCATGGATAAATCCCACTTGATCATGATGTGTGATTCTTTTTCATATGCTTTTGGATTCGGCTTGCTAGTATTTTGCTGAGGATACTTGTGTCTAAATTCATAAGAGATATTGGTCTTTAGTTTTGTGGTAACTTTATCTGGCTTTGGTAGTAGGATGATGTTGGCCTCTTAGAATGACTTAGGAAGTGTTCCTTTTCTTTGTTTTTATAAGATAGCATTTTAAATTTCTAGTGAAAAAAAAATCACTTCTTTCCTGGAGTCTGAGTAAAAACAGAGCCCTCATTTGTGAGACTCCACTATAATTCTGTTGCATGAATACATTTTCAAAAAGAAAGCTTAACTGATGAATGAATAAATAAAATGTGGTATATAGCCATATGATGGAATATTATTCAGTAATAAAAAGGAATGAAGTCCTGATACATGCTACAACATGAATGAAGCTTGAATGCATTATAAGAGAAAGAAACCAAACACAAAACACCATATATTGTAGAATTCCATTTATATGAAATTTCCAGAATAGACAAATCTCTATGACAGAAAGTCAATTAGTCGTTGCTTAGGCCTGGGGGTAGGGTTGGGGAGTGGCAAATGACTGCTAATGGGTATGAGATTTCTTTTTGGGGTGGTAAGAATCTTCTAAAATTGACTGTGGTAATAGTTGCACAACTCTGTGAATATACTAGAATCCATTAAATTGTATACTTTAAATGAATGAATGGCATGTGAATTGTATCTCAATAAAGCTGTTATATAAAAAGAAAGCTGGAGGAGAGGGACATTGGTATATAATTTGCTGTACTGTATTGCATGATTGAAGTTGGATTGCTATTTCCCTTTTACATATGTGAAAATTGCGCTTTAACCTGTTATTCTTTGTTCCCTACAAGTTAAGAAAATTTATAAAATTTCTCTTGCCATCGAAACAATATTAAATTAAAAATAAAAGCTATATATAAAAGTAATAATAAATGGTAGCTGATGCAATGGTCAGGCAACATGATCCTTGATATCTCCAAAAATAGAAATTTAAAGACAGACTTAGAAAATTGTTATTCGGTGGCAGACTTGGCCTAGTGGTTAGGGCATCTGTCTACCACATGGGAGGTCCATGGTTCAAACCCCGGGCCTCCTTGACCCATGTGGAGCTGGCCCATGCACAGTGCTGATGTGCACAAGGAGAGCCATTCCACGCAGGGGTGTCCCCCGTGTAGGGGACACCCACGTGTAAGGAGTGAGCTCCGTAAGGAGAGCCGCCCAGCGCCAAACAAAGTGCAGCCTGCCCAGGAATGGCACCGCACACACGGAGAAATGACACAACAAGATGACGCAGCAAAAAGAAACACAGATTCTCGTGCCGCTGTCAACAACAGAAGCGGACAAAGAAGACGCAGCGAACAGACACAGAGAACAGACAACTGGGGAGGGGGGAAGTGGGGAGGAATAAATAAATAAATAAATCTTAAAAAAAAAAAAAGAAGTACATTTTTCAGATGCCTTTAAAAAAAAGAAAAAGAAAATTGCTATTCAACAAATTTATTGAATTATAATTCAACAAAATTGAAGTAAAAGTACGTCCCCAACTTTTACTACTCAGTAGAAGCCAGAATATTCAGTGCCCTGGTCAGACTATATAATACTGCTGCAAATTTAAGTTTATCCTGGGAAATTGTCCCCTTGATTATTTGTTATGTAAAATCAAATGTCCAAAATAAGCATTATATCCATGAAACAAATAGGAAGTGACAAATCCCTGCCACACACCCCGCCATTTGCCTCGGGTGATATCTTCCTCACCTTCCCCCGTTGTCCTTGATAATAGTAACTAAACTTATAAATGGTTCACCATCTGTTGATAGTATTTTGGACACTTTGCAGAAGCCTCAAATGCTCAACCTCACTCCCTAAAGTCCTGCCCCTTTGTAATTTCATCCGGGGCACCACAGACCATTCTGTGGTAGAGGAACTGAAACTTTGAAAGAGAGAAGGCAGAAATAAAATGCTGCCTCCAAAACAATTTCATTATTTAACTGTGGATGATCTTTTAAAACTGTCCTCCTTTTGTGCATCTGCCATCCCACCAAAGGTAGCCATGGTGAGAAGGCTCATGCCAGTAGGAAGATCAATAAAAGAGGGCGTGGATTGGGACCCCTGTTGCCAGGATCCAATGTAGAGAGTAACATTGTGCTGGCAAGGAAAACAGCTGTTTTAGCCAAAGCTCCTACTGGAATCCTGAGTGGATAATTGGAGTCTTCCCTGGGGCTTCTTGCAGAAATGAGAACAGCTGAAGCTGTACTGCCCAGGGTGAGTGAAAGGGTGTTTAAAAAGGAATGCCCTGCAAGTGTCAAAGCTTGGGACTTCTGTCTGCTCTTTTCACTGACTTGTCGTTATGGTAGACTAAATTCTCGGGATAAGCCAAAAGTGCCCATTTTATGCTGTAGGCCACTATTCTTCCATTAGACTATGAAACTCTATTGAACTTTACATTAGGTTGGTGGTTACCCTATTAACTAACCTGTCCTGATTTTCATTTCTGATCTGTGGAATGCGACTCACAATACCTATGGATGGAATTGTATTTAAAAGCCAACTTTTTTTATAGCACTTAATAGGTGCCTGGCTCTGTTTTAAGTACTTTACATTTATTAACTCATTTAGTCCTCACAACAACCCTGTGAGTTTGAACTGTTGTTATCACTATTTTTTAAGACAAGGATACTGAGCCACTGGGGGAAACGGACTTGGCCCAGTGGTTAGGGCGTCCGTCTACCACATGGGAGGTCCGCGGTTCAAACCCCGGGCCTCCTTGACCCGTGTGGAGCTGGCCCATGCGCAGTGCTGATGCGCACAAGGTGTGCCCTGCCACGCAGGGGTGTCCCCCGCATAGGGGAGCCCAAGCGCAAGGTGTGCACCCGTAAGGAGAGCCGCCCAGCACAATATAAAGTGCAGCCTGCCCAGGAATGGCGCCGCCCACACTTCCCGTGCCGCTGACAACAACAGAAGTGGACAAATAAACAAGACGCAGCAATAGACACAGAGAACAGACAACTGGGGGAGGGGGGGAAGTAAATAAATAAATCAATCTTTAAAAAAAAAAAAAAGGATGCTGAGCCACAGAAAGATAAAGAAATATGTTCAAGTTCACACAATGAGGAAATGGGAGGGGCAATACAATAATAATCTGGCTCTACTGTCTGTGTTTGTAACCATAAAGTCATAGTGCCTATTTAGAGCATGCCTTTCTGGCACTAGCACAGTGCTTGGCACATAGCAGGCACTCAATAAATGTAAGCTATCAAAGTAACTATTATCACAAGGCTCAAAGTGTCCTGGGAGCAGGGAGACCACCTCACTTTGGGCATCCCTAGAGTGCATCAAATAATAAGTATGTAATTGTTGTATTGAATCCATTCTGTGAAAGCCCCTTCTCTGTGCCAGGATCTTGCCAAGAAGGAAGAAGACAAAGATGATGAGCACATGAACCCATAGAGTGATGCTACTGCTCCAGAGAAGCTAATGCAATTCTAGGCTGCTTTAATGGACATATAAAATATAGGGAAGATAAAATTGACACCTCTCTATTCTTCACTACCCAAATCCCATCCATCCAAATCTGATTGATTTTTGTGTCCTAGATGGTTCTTGAATCCAAGCATGTGTCTCCATCTCCCTCACCCATACCCTAGTCCAATCTTCTCCTTGGCCACTGTCATGACTTCTTAACTGGTCTCCTAGCATCCACTCTGATCCCTTGTCAACCCATTGGATCAGGTCACCTCCTTGATGTGTTTTTAAAACCCTTCTATGGCTTTAAGTTGCTCGTAAACGAAGACAAAATTCATGATATGGCCTAGGAAGGCCTGCACAGCTGGCCCCTGCCTGCCAATCACTCCAGCCTCATTTGCACCACTCTGGACTCTAACCTCTCTGACCTTCTTCAGTCCCTTGAATACTCCTTGCTCTCCTCCTTCCTTACAACCTTTTGCACATATTGTTCCATCCATTTGGAATACATCCTTGGGTTAAATGTCCATCCCTGATTAAATCAGCCATGGCCAAGGTAGCAGGGCCACTTGGTATGATAATCATGGCCAACAAGGCTCATTCCTATGAACCTATGGATTGGGCAGGACATTCTCAGAGGATTGTCTTGGTCAGCTGGGAGTATATGTACCACCCTTCTTTTATAGGAAGGTGTTCAGACAGAGGCAGGATGACCATCACCAGGAGTGTACAGGAGTAATCCCTGCACTCCTAAAGGCTGTTATTAGTGACTTCCATCACCTCAGCCAAATCCATGAGTCTGTGAATTTTTCTTGTTCTAAATGAGCTGTTTCTATTTTTTTTGTAGGCAAATAATAGCAGTGATGTTTAATCAGGACGGAGGCATGGTGACCAGCAAAAGTGGACACATCATAAGGGAATGGATGTGGTCTTCAAAAGGGAAACTTGATGTCCCAGTTGAAATTTGGGTATTGCTTTACCATTTATCATTTTTATGATTGTTTCTTATGTTGCAACAATAACTTACTTTGGATTCTCTAAAACATACTATTACAGGAAAAGAGGATAGAGAAGACTGAATTATTTGATTTGGCTGTTTATACTAGTTAATTGTTCTGATCAATTTAATTTCAATCCTCCATTTCACTTGGAAAATTATCCTTCCTTGATGGAAGCATTTGCTTTAAACAATTATTTTAAAAATATATATTAGAAAAGCACTCATGCCTACTATAAAAATTTTTAAATAGTCAAGTATACAATGTTTAAAGGGAGAGTCTCCTCCCTTTCAGTCTCACTCTGCAGAATTACTCATTAATAGTTTGGTAGGTATGTCTATAGGATGAAGTATCACAAATACAGATACATAAGACTGAGCTTATCAGGTGGGGTCTGGGGTGAACGGCAGAGTGCGCCTCACCTGAAGGGGCTGCCTCTACTCAGGGTCAGAAGACTGTTTTCATGAGAATATGGGCCTGGGGTTGCTGTACTTTATGAATTTTTTTAAAGCCAGGAATTCAGATTGTTATGATATTTAAAAGTTTGCAATTAATTCAAACTCAAGTAAGACTAAACCAAACACTTCTGAGCTACCACCAGTGCGTAACCTTTGTGCTAGACTTTCTTATTTTCTCAATTCAGATATAGTGACTTTAAGTGTATGTGTGATCTGTGCGCTGCACTTGTGCAGGGCCTCATTGTATATGACTGTGTGGACAGTGTATGCACAACCAACTTTAGGGGCACCATTTTTATAGGGTTACAACAGTCCAATACAGCACCCATTAGCCACATGTGGCTATTGAGCACTTGAGATGTGTTGTGAGTATAAAATACAGCCCAGATTTTGAAGACTAAGTATGAAAAGAAAGTGTAAAATATCTTATGAATAAGTTTTATACTCATTACCTATTCAAATGTTAAAATTTGGTTATAAAACATCTCATTAAATTTAGTTTCATCTGCTTTTTTTTAATGTGGCTTAGAAAATTTAAAAGTGGTTCGCTTTTGTGGCTCACATAGTTCTGTTGGCTGTTACAGACAACTTCTAGGTCTGTGTTCTATACAAGTTATAAAGTCATTGGTGGTGACCTTGGGCCCTACTGATGCTCTTTCTTTTAAAGAATTTTGCTCAGAAGGATTAGGGAAGTAAATAGTAGGCAAAAGAAACTGTACCAGGAAAGCTTTGCTGATTTTCTGACACTCAGAAGTCAGTTTCTTCACCCTTTATCTAGAAGCATCAGGATCACTAATAGGGTAGATTATTCAGTTCAGATTCCTCAGATGGCAGCCTGCAGGAAGAAAGGACGGGTAATTTGTGATCAAAACAATAGTCCTTGAGTGTTCAGAGCAGCTAAGTTAATGAGAGGCTATAACGACAGAGAGCTTTTAACATATGCTTTACAAATCTGCCAACATTCAGTCTGTTCAGTTCAGCAACTGAGGTTGTTTATCTTTCCTTTCTCCTTGTCATTTACCAAATCTCTCCAACTTTAATGAACGTCATAGTAATGCTATAGTTTTTAAACTCCAAGCACTTGACAGCTTTTAATACCTTTCCTCCACACCATGGGAAACAGATGTTATCAACCATATTTTACAGGAGCGACTGTCTCAGGGTAGAATTAGGGCTCAGAAGTACCTTCAAGTCAACATAACATTTTCTCAATCTATAATGGATTTGACTTTCTTTTTAAGACATGGCCACATTAATTTGCAAAATAGTTTCTCCCTACTCGTTCCCCTACCCTCAATAAATTATATCAACATGAGAATCTGCAGCACGAAACCCAAAACATTCCCAATTTAACCCAAGAGACTGAAGCACCCTGTAAATGTTGGTTTCACATATCCTCCATGCATCATGCAAATGTCTATGACTTCCATGTGAATCATGAAAATGAGTACTCCGTGCAGGAAATGACAATCCTTTCTATTGTCCCAGGTGAATAAGTTCATCACTGTGAAGATTTCTGGGCGCTTTGCCATCACCTTGATTTACAAACAGCAACCCCAAAGCCTGAAGCTATCTCTGGCACCTGTCAAATGCAGTCTTCTTCCTCCATGCTTACCTGAGGCGGTATGTGCAGAAGTTTCTTCATGGCACCACCTCACCAGGGACAAAGCAAGAGCAATGTTGATCAGTATCAGGTTTTTAACATTCTGCATCTTCTGGTAATTTCTTCAGTGAGGATGCTGGAATCTTGGCTAATTAAATGCAATGACCATTTATGGACTTTACCTGTGAAATGCCTGAAAATTTGTAACAATGAGAAATTAGAAGATGAAAGTGGAGTTGGGAGAAAAATGAATACTTGATTTCTTCTAAGGCATTGATTCCTAAGCTTTGGAAAATTAATTTCCTATGAACTTGTGTCATCTATGATCTCTTAAAAATGAAGTAGGGTGGGAGTGGATGTAGCTCAAGTGGTTGAGTGCCTGCTTCCCATGTATGAGGTCCAGGGTTTGATCCCCAGTACCTCCTTTAAAAAAATAAAGGAAGTATGTCTTCTATGTATATTTTAAACCACAGTGAAAGAAAATCAACTTAAACTTCCTCTTTTTAAGGCATACATAACACCCCAAAGAAACTTGAAGATTGTAGAACATTGTGAAAACTATGGGTCAGATTAACATCTCTAAATAATCATTTCACACTTTCACTAAATCTCTACTGAGGAATCCTAGGTTAAAACCTTTTGTTTGTCAAGAAACAAGACATGAATACATTAGTATCTCTACTTTCCTGTAGTTCCATAGTGAGTTAGCTTGCAAATTTCCAAAGCATTTAATATTTGGAACGCACTTACATGAATGGAACACATATTACAGAGAGTATATGATTACATATAAAAAGATCTTTGGTTTTATGGACAGGCATCAAAACAGTGTTACTCTTTAGAATTACCGCCGTAGTTTCACATAGGTTAAAGTTAGTAATTTTTTGCTATATTTAGTATATTTGTGTCAAGCTTTCTTGTGTCCCATGTCATCTTTCTCAGTCATTCCCTGATGTCAATCCCATATCCAGAGAAGCCAGAAAGCTATTCACTGCCTATAAAATGAAGAATAAACATATGGGATTCACAACCCAGAAAAAAGACGTAAGTGAGAAATAGTTATTATTTTGATATTGTAAGGTAAGGGCAGATTTTAGTTTTCATGTTATTTTTAAATTATTCTTCTCTCCATACATAAACTGGGCTTGTTTAAGAGAGTCAAATGTCAGCCTTTTAAACACAAATAAATGATGCTTTTCCATAAAGAGTTTTTCAAGATGTAGGCCCATTTATATGATTACTGGAAGGAGCATAAGCTGAAATTTATTACTTTTAAAAAATATTTAATATTTTTAAAAATTAACTTCATTGAAGTATGACTTACAAACGGTAAAATATGCCCATTTTAAGTGTACAGTCTGATAAGTTTTGTTTTTTTTTTAAACATTTATTTTTTCTTTATTTCTCTCTCTCCCACCCCCCCACCCCCCCACCCCCCCCATTTTCTGCTCTCTGTGTCCATTTGCTGTATGTTCTTCTGTGTCCACTTGCATTCCTGTCAGCAACACTGGGAATCTGTGTCTCTTTTTGTTGCGTCATCTTGCTGCATCAGCTCTCCATGTGGGTGGTGCCACACCTGGGCAGGCTGTGCTTTTTTCACATGGGGCAGCTCTTCTTGCAGGGCACATTCCTTGTGTATGGGGGTTCCCCTATGCAGGGGACACCCCTGAGTGGCACGGCACTCCTTGTGCACATCAGCACTGCATGTGGGCCAGCTCACCACATGGGTCAGGAGACCCTGGGTTTGAACCCTGGACCTCCCATGTGGCAGACAGACGCTCTATCAGTTGAGCCAAATCCATTTCCCAGCCTGATAAGTTTTGACAAATGTGTACCTGTGTAACTACCACCACAATCAAGATATAGATATCTCCATTACACCAAAAGTTTCCTTTGTGTCCCTTCCCAGTCAAACCCCTTACTCCCCACCCCAGGCAACCACAAACCTGATTTTTGGCACTATTAATTAGATTTGTATTATCAAGTGTTTCACATAAGTAGAATCATTGACATAAGTAGAATCAATACTTATTCTCTTCTCTCTGGCTGCTTTTGCTTAGCATAATGGCTTTGAAAATCATTCATTTATTGCATGTACCTCTAGTTTCTTTTTTATGGGTCGATGGCATTTCACTGTTATGGACATGCCATACTTTTTTTATCTACTCATCACTTGATTTCCAGCCTTTCCTTTTGTGAAAAAAGCTGCTATGAACATTATTGCACAAGATGTTTTGGATTAAAATATCTTTTTTAAAAAAAAAACATTAATAGTAGAAAATGGTAGTAATTTTGCTTAATGAAATTAAATGTTGATAATTTGCTTTGGTAACCAACATTTTAAAAATTTAGTGGTCAATGAAATCCCAAAGCAGAGAATCCTTGTTTAATGCCACTTTTCAAGGGAGAAGTTTTTCAAGGGAGAAGTATTAGCATTTAGGGCAGGATAATTCTTAATCATCAAGGACTATCTTGAATGTTGCATAATGCATCCCTAGTCCCCATGAACTGGATACCAGTTGTGTCATCACTCAAAAATGCCCAGGGAAGCGGATTTGGCCCAATGGATAGGGCGTCCACCTACCACATGGGAGGTCCAGGGCTCAAACCCAGGGCCTCCTGACCCATGTGGTGAGCTGGCCCACACGCAGTGCTGATGTGCATGGGAAGTGCCGTGCCACTCAGGGGTGTCCCCCGCATAGGGGAGCCTCATGCACAAGGAGTATACCCCATAAGGAGAGCCACCCAGGGGGGAAAAAAGGGCAGCCTGCCCAGGAATGGCACTGAACACACAGAGAGCTGATGCAGCAAGATGATGCAACAAAATGAGACACAGATTCCAGGTGCTGCTGACAAGAATGTGGGCGGACACAGAAGAACACACAGTGAATGGACATAGAGGGCAGACAACAGGGGCGGGGGAGGCAGGGAAGGGGAAAGAAAAAAAAAAACAATCCATGCCTGAGCAATAAAGGGAAAAATATACACTGGGCTTCATCCTAATTAAAATGTTTTTATATTAAAGGACATCATCAAGAAAGTGAAAAGACAACCTTCAGCACAAAATAAACTGAACACAATAGGACAAATATTGTATGATTCCACTTATATGAAATACCTATAATAAGCCAATCCATAGAGACAAAGTATTTTATAGATTACCAGGGGCCAGAAGGAAGAGAAATGGAGAGTTATTGCTTAATGGGTAAAGGGTTTCTGATTGGGGTGATGAAAAAGTTTTGGTAATGAATGGTCATGATGGTAATAAAATATTGTGAATGTAATTAATATCACTGAATTGTACACTTAAAAATGGTTAAAATGAAAGTAGAGGATAACCTAGGGAGTGCATAACATAGTGATCTTAGTGGTGGATGATGATTGTGGTTAATAGTACAAATACAAGAAGGTTCCTCTACTACAAGGTATTAAGAATGTGGGGATACATGGGGAAAATACAGCTAATGTAACATATAGACTATAGTTAACAGTAATATTGTAATTTTTTACAGCAATTGCAAAGAAGGTACTATATCAGTGCTAAGGGTCAATAATGGGGGGATATAAGGAGGTATGGGATTTTTCCTTTTGGAGTAATGAAACTGATGACAGCCCAACTCTGTGATGAAACTGAGAGCCACTGAGTGTACAATTTGAAAGAATTATACAAGGCAGGGGACTGTATAACACTGCAAACCCCATGGTGAATGATGGACTGTGGTTAATAGTACAAATCTGAGAACATTCTCTCGTGAACTCTAACAAATGTACAATACTTATCCATGATGTTAATAATAGGATGGTGTATCAGTCAGCCAAAGGGGTGCTGATGTAAAGTACCAGAAATCTGTTGGCTTTCATAAAGGGTATTTATTTGGGGTAGAAGCTTACAGTCACAAGGCTATAAAGAGTAAGTTACTTCCCTCACCAAAGTCTGTTGCCAAGTGTTGGAGCAAAATGGCTGTCAGTTTCTGCAAGGGTTCAGCCTTCCTCTTCCTCTTAAGGCTCCTTGAGTCCCGCTCCTTCTGATCTCAGCTGTAGGCTAGCATAAGGCTTGTCTCTCTTGCTGGGACTCATCTGTTTCTGGGCTCAACTTACCTCATCTAGCATTTATTATAAGCTACAAGGAGAACCCAAGTCACATTCTCCATGTTTACTTTGTAAAGTTCGTCAGCTAAATGCACAGGCTTGCCATTTTCAAATTCTGTCTTCCATAAAACATGAGGAGTCAATCTTGCTAAGTTTGCTGCAATTTTTAAACACAGATCACCTTTCCCCCAGTTTCCAATAACAGTTTCATTGTTTACCTTTTTTTAATTTATTTTTTAATTTTTTAAAAAGATACTTAGGTTACACAAAATGTTACATAAAAAACTATAAGGATTCCCATATGCCCCAATCCCTACACCTCCCACCCTTCCCCACATTAACAACTTCTTTCTTTAGTGTGGTACATTCATTGCAATTGATGAACACATTTGGACCACTGCCACTAAGCTTGGATTATAGTTTACATTGCAGTTTACACTCTCTCCCACTCAGTTCTGTAGGTCATGGCAGAATATATAATGGCTTGTTGCAATGTCATTCAGGACAATTCCAAGTCCCAAAAATGCCCCCTCTCCCTGCCTTCAGCACCTCCAGTGGCCACTGTCTCCACACCAATGATATAATTTCTTCTATTACTAGAATCACAATAAGTCTATAGTCGAATGCCAGTAAGTCCACTCTAGTCCATATTTTATTCCTCAATCCTGAGGATTCTGGGATGGTGATGCCCACTCCACCTCTAATTGAGAGGGGCTCTCGATCCCATATGGCTGATGGATGGGACTCTCTTGCTTGCAGTTGTAGACTCTCTCAGTTCCTTGGTGTGGTGGATATCCATCCTTACCTCCTTGTTAGTTGTCCTGGATGAGTCCAAAGAACTGAAGAGTAGGTGTTGCATCTCTGCTGAGGCTCAGGGCCTAGCTGGCACATGGACAGCCCAAAGATACAAGTTTCTTGGAAAAATATGGAATGCTTCAAGAATTTGCATGTCATCTTGCACAGGGATCATGCTAATCTTCTCTGTATCATTCCAATTTTAGTATATGTGCTGCTGAAGCAAGCACCATCATTTACTTTTAAGGCCTCATAAAAAGTCTCTTTAGTGTTCATATTCCTACCAACAGTCTCTTCAAAGCACTCTAGGCCTTTTCTGTCAAACATCTCACAGTTATTTCCATCTAAGACCTTATCAAATATAACTTTAGGCTCCATATTCCTACCAGCAGTCTCTTTTTTTTTTTTTTATGACCCATTTTTTTTTATTTACTTTGTAATAATATTACATTAAAAAAATATATATATGAGGTCCCATTGAACCCTACCTCCCCCACCCCACCTCTCCCCGCCCTCAGCAACACTCCCTCCCATCATCATGACACAGCCATTGCATTTGGCAAGTATATCTCTGGGCACCCCCGCACCCCATGGTCAACAGTTCACACCATGGCCCACACTCTCCCCCATTCCATCCAGTGGGCCCTGTGAGGATTTACAATGTCCGGTGATTGCCCCTGAAGCACCATCCAGGGCAGCTCCATGTCCCAAAGACGCCTCCACCTCTCATCTCTTCCTGCCTTTCCCCATACCCATCAGCCATCATGTCCACTTTTCTCAATCCAATGCCACCTTTTCTATGTGGACATTGGATTGGTTGTGTCTGTTGCACCTCTATGTCAAGAGGAGGCTCAGATTCCACCTGGATGCTGGATGCAATCCTCCCACTTTCAGTTGTAATCACTCTAGGCTCCATGGTGTGGTGGTTGTCCTTCTTCAACTCCATCTTAGCTGAGTGTGGTGAGCCCAATAAGTCAGATTGTAGGTGCTGGAGTCTGTTGAGGCTCAGGACCTGGCTATCACATTGTCAGTCCAGAGATTCAAATCCCCTAAATATATCTTAAACCCCAACACTAACTGCACCTCCAGCACATTAGCATGAAAGTCTTATGAAGAGAGATCCCATCTGAGTCCAGATTCGTCGCACATAAACACCAGTTCCAAAGAGGGGCCATCTGACCTGGTAGTTAACCCCATCGGCCATGACCATAACTCCCATGGGTCTCTTTAGCCCTCGAAGGAACCGATATCTGGGGGTTGTATCTGCTTTATCTGTCTCTCTGACTCTGCTCAGTTGTGCATAAGGGCAATCCTTCTGACAGCCTCCAGACTCTTTTTTAGAGACTCGTAGCCATATAAACTCATTTCTCCTTTCCATTTCCCCCTTACATTAGGTCAAACAGCATTTTAAAGTCATGTTATTTTATGTAGACAGGGATATTCCGCTGATCTGCGTTGAACCTTCCGTATGAGGTCATTTTCCAGTTGCATCATCAGTTGGTAGTTGATAGTGGTCCCTCAGTGCCAGGGAGGCTCATCCCCGGGTGTCATGTCCCACGCTGGGGGGAAGGCATTGCATTCACATGCTGAGTTTGGCTTCGAGACTGGCCACATTTGAGTAACATGAAGGCTGACAGGAGGAAATTCCCAGGCACAATGCTGCTCTAGGCCTTGTTCTTATTTTAGGCTTATCAGCTCCCAAGCATAGTCATTAGCGTCATGGGCTCACTGTTGAACCCTCACTCCCTCCCGGTCCCCGCCGCTGCACCTGGGAGACTGTCGCTGCTCCCCTAGGGACCACGACAGAGCACCACTGGCCAGGAACCCAGTACCCCCCCTGATGTGGTTTTTAATTGTTGCCACTATGAGTATATCCAAACATTGCCATGCACCCTGGACATATGTTCTGTACAGCTCCCTGTCAGCCATATATCCCCTGTCAATGGTATCCCATACCAGTATTCCTCCATTGCCTTTGTTGAACCACTCTGTGGTCCAGAACTCCCTGAAATTTGAAGCCCAATATAATGTCAGGGTCCCTTACTAGGAAATGGCATATAGCTATGGGTTTAAAGGTTATATAAAGAATACGTGTTGACTTGGAAAAAATTCTACATCCTATCTTTCCCCCCCCTAATTATTGAGCTTCTCTTCACAGGAGCCCTAGACCACAGCAATGCATATATATAGTATACAGCACTCCCATACATCCACCACAAAACCTTTCCCTTCCACACCCAGCAGTCTCTTGAAAGCAATCTAGGTCTTTTCCATCAAGCATCTCACAATTCCTCAAAAAAATACCCCTTTCCCATTTATAAAACCATTCCAGCATTTTGGTAATCGCAAAAGCACTACCCCACGCCTTGGTACCAAATTGTGTATTAGTTAGCCAAAAGGGTGCTGATGCAAAGTACCAGAATTCTGTTGACTTTTATAAAGGGTATTTATTTGTGTTAGAAATTTACAGTTACAAGGCCCTAAAGAGTCCAACTCAAGGTACCATTAAAGGTACTTTCTCACCCAAAGTCATTGGCCATGTGTTGGAGCAAGATGGCGGGCAATGTCTGTGTGAGTCAGCCTTCCCTTTTCCTCTTAAGGTTCCATGGTCCCAGCTTTTTCCAGTAGGCTGGTATAAGGCTCATCTCTCTCCCTGGGGCTTTTTTCTTTCCAGACTCAGTTGCTTTGGTCTTTTCACAAGGTCAGCTGTAGACTATCATGCTCATTTCTCTTCCCTGGGCCTGTGTTCTTCTTCTCTGTGCCTTTACTTTTTGGGACTCCAGCAAAAAAACTAAAACTCCCTCCTTTGCTACCCCAAGGGGACAGGGACTCAAAGTCCTACTGACTTGGTTGAATCAAAACCCTAATCATAATTTAACCAAGTAAAAGTGAAAACTCTGAATTTAATACGATCTAATATGCCCAGATGAACAGATCAGTTTACAAACACAATCCAATATTGATTTTTGGAATTCATAAACAATACCAAATTACCACAGATAGTTTGTGGGAAAAATACACCAAATATAAGCTATGGACTATAGATAGCAGTAATATTATGATGATGTTCTTTCATCATTTATGCCACACTATTCCTACACCCTTCAGTCCCCCTGCTTTTTTTTGTACTTGTTACAGATTACACCTTTGTGCATTGTATGTCCCCCAAAAAATCACTTTTTATGAATTTGCATGTTAGCACCTGTAGGGAATAAGTAATGGAGTTACATATAAAAAAATATTATACATTAATACTGGCATTTATCTAAATGGTCACCTTTATCAGATGTCCCCATTCCTTCATGCTTCTTTGATCCACACTCTAATGTCTCTTCCTTTCAGTCTAATGAACCTTTAGCACTGCCTATAGAGCAGGGCCAGTGGAAGTGAACTTCCTCAGCTTTTATCCATTTGGGAATATCCCAATCTTTTCCTCATTTTGAAAGAAGTCTCACCGATATAAAGTTCTTGGTTTGGAAGTTGTTCTTCCTCAGCACTCAAAGTATTTCATCATACTGCCTTCTTGCCTCCATGGTTTCTGATGAGAAATTGACTCTTAATCTAATTGGGACTCCCTTGTACAGAGCACATTGCTTTTCTCTTCCAGCTTTCAGAACCCTCTCCTTGTCCATGGCTTTCAATAGTTTGTCTCCTATGAGTCTGGGCATATTTCTTTTCAATTTTTTCTTATTTGGTATTCTTTGAGACTCTTGGATTTTCACATTCATGTCTTTTGCTAAGTTTTGGAAGTTTTTCTCCCATTATTTCTTTGCATATTCCTTCTGTCCTCTTCTCCTTTTCTTTTCCTTCTGGGTCCTCCATAATGCATATATTGGTATGCTTGATGGTGTCCCTGAAGTCTCTTAGGCTATTTTCACCTTTTCTAATTCTTTTTTCTTTTTGTTCCTCAGCCTGGCTCATTTCAATTGTCATGTCTTTGAACTAACTGATTCTTTCTTCTGCCACTCCAGTCTGTTATTGAAGTCCTGGAGGGAATTTTTCATTTCAGTTTTTGTGTTCTTCAAATCCAATAGTTCTGTTTAGTTCCTTTTTATAATTTCTCTCTCTTTGTTAAGTTCTCATATTGTTCATTCATTGTTTTCCTGATAACCTTTAGTTCTTTCTATATATGTTACCTCATCTTCTTGAACATAATGAAGATCATTTTTCAGTTTTCATCCAGTATATCTCCAGTCTGGTCTCCAGTGATGTTTGTGGACTTTTATCCTCTTCCTTTGGGTGGGCCCTCATTTCCTGTTTTTTTGTTTGTCTTGTACTCTGTTGCACACTGTACATTTTAATGTTTTAAATTGTTAACTCTGAGAGTTAGTCCCTGATTTTCTATTTCTTGGGTTTTTATCTACCTACTGATATAACACAGATTTTCTTGAGTGTCAGGAGCTAACAAAACGAAACAAATGTAAAAAACACTTTTCACAGTCTTTGCAAATTGGCTTTGTGTTGGCCACTGTTCTCCTTCAGAGTTCAGTCCTCCTATCAAGAAGGTAAGTCCAGGCAAATAAAAAGTGCAGGGTCCAGAAAGTGGCTGTGGCTCAATCAGTTGGGCCCCTGTCCACCATATGGGAGGCCCTGGGTTGATGTCCCAGGGCCTCCTGTGAAGGCAAGTTCACCCACATGATGCGGAGCACCACCCAGCCCACAAGTGCCCGGCCCTCAGGCGCCACGGAGCACTGCCCAGCCTGCAAGCACCACAGTGAGCCGACTCAGCAAGGTGATGCAACAGAAAGGGAAGACAAGCAAAAAACACAGAAGAGCATGCAGCAAATAGACACAGAGAGCAGACAGCAAGCAGCCACAAGGGGGGAAGGGAAATAAATAAATACAGACACAGAAGAATGCACAGCAAATGGACACAGAGAGCAGACAGCATGCAAAAAAATAAACAGCCACAAGGAGGGGATAAAAAAAAGTGCAGGGTCCTCCCTGACTTTTTTGAATCTGTGTCTTATCCTGGGCTTGTACTTGCTAGTGGCCTTAGAGGTCCCTGTATACAGGTGTTTGAATGTACTCTCTACTACTTAAGAAATAGACATCCAGCCTCTGCTTAGTGCACTACTACAGGACTTAAAGCAGGTAAGCCTTTGCCCCAGGCTTTCCAAATCAATTATTTCTTCCCTGCTTTAACTGTCCCAAGCTGATTTTGCCTGAAAAGCAAATTCTGGGAGGTGTGGTTAAGCCAGAGAGAAGTTTCCTAGGTCAGTCTTTCCCAACCAGAAGGAGGGGAGGGACCCAAAAAGGGAGCATCAGCCAGCTTCACACTGCCACGGTGTAGTAGTTTCATATTGTTTATGAATTCCAAAAATAGATATTGGATTATGTTTATAAACTGGTCTGTTCTCTTGAGCGTGATTAAATTATGATTAGGGCTTTGATTGGGCCATGTCAGTACAATGTTGAGTCCCCACTCCCTTGGTGGGCAGGGACTCACAGAGAAAACCACACGACAGAGAAGAGAGTTGGAGTTTTTTGATATTGGAATCCTGGAAAGTAAGCACATAGAGAAGCAGATATGTGAGGAAAGGGAGAAGGCTCCATTAGACACAGCAGAGGCTCCAGGAAGAGAGTCATTAGCCTGATAGTCTACAGCTGGCCTTGTGGAGAAAGCAGAGCAACTGAACCCAGAGAAAAACAAGTCCCAGGAAAGAGAAGAGACTTAGCCCAGCCTACAGCTGACATTGGAAGAAGCTGGGACCACAGAGCCTTAGGAGGAAGAGGGAGGCTGAACCCTTACAGATGTCGGCAGCCATCTTGCTCTAACATGTGGCAACAGACTTTGGTGAGGGGAGTAACTTATGCTTTATGGCATGGTAACTGTGAGTTTCTACCCCATATAAACACCTTTCATA
Source organism: Dasypus novemcinctus (assembly GCF_030445035.2). Taxonomy (NCBI): domain Eukaryota; kingdom Metazoa; phylum Chordata; class Mammalia; order Cingulata; family Dasypodidae; genus Dasypus; species Dasypus novemcinctus. Next base: position 79,494,177 of record NC_080684.1, on the reverse strand, counting down.
AAAGCCAACAGTTTCTGGTATTTTATATCAGCACTTCTTTGGTTTCTTGCTTCATTCCATCGTTGTCAGAGAAGATACATGTTATGATTTCAATATTTTAAAGTTTACTGAGACTAGTTTTGTGACCAAACATATTGTCTGTCCTGGAGAATGATCCATGTGTACTAGAGAGGAATGTATATCCTGCTGCTGTTGGGTGAAGTGTTTTAAGCATGTCTGTTAAGACTATATAGGTGTATAGTACTGTTAAATTCCTTATTGATAATCTATCTAGATGCTTTATCCATTATTGAAAGTGATATATTAAAGTCTCCTGTTTTTAATGTAGAACAGTCTCTCTCTCACTTGCAATCTTTCAATATTTGCTTCACATATTTTGAGGCTCTGCTTCTAGGTGCATAAATATTTATCAGGGTTGTCTTCTTCTTGAATTGACCCCTTTATCAACACATAATGACTTCTTTGTCCCTTGTAAAGGCTTTTGACTTAAAGTCTATTTTATCACATATTAGTATATCTTCCTCAGCTATCTTTGCATGGTATATATTTTTTTCCTTTTACTCTCAACCTACTTGTGTCTTTGAATTTAGGGTGAATCCTATGTAAACAGCATATAGTTTTCTTATCCATTCTGCCAATCTCTGTGTTTTTGCTAGAGAGCTTAATCTATATACATTTAAAGTGACTACTAATAATGCAGGACTTTCTTCTGACATTTTGCTCTTTGGTCTTTGTAAGTCTTAAAACCTTTTTTGTCCCTCAATTCCTCCATTGATGTCTATTTTCATATTTATTTGATTTTTTGTAGTGCCCTATGTTTAGTCCCTTCTCATTTCCTTATTTATATATTTTTCAGGTATATTCTTTGTGGTAAACATGGGCTTAATCTTAACATTCTAAATCTCTAACAGTTATGTTTGATTTGATACCAATTTAACTTCAATAGCATATGCATACATTGTTCCTGTACCCTCCTCACCCCCACACTTTTGTTGTTCTTGTTTACAAATCATATATAAATAAAGTGCTCCAAACCAACCATAGATTTAACATAGCTCTTTATGCATTTGCACTGTAGAACCCATAAGAAGTAATAAGTGGAGTTACATACCAAAAGTAAAATACGATAGTTCTGGCATTTATAATTACCTTTATGGATACCTTTACTGGAGATCTTTATTACTTTATGCCACTTCAGTCCACTGTGCAGTATTCTTTCCTTTCAATCTGAAGAACTCCCTTTAGGGTTGCCTGTAGGGAAAATTCAGTGGTAATGAATTCCTTCAGCTTTCGTACATCTGGGAACATCCCAATCTCTTCCTCACTTTCAAAAGATGGTCTTGAGGGGTATAAAATTATTAGTTGACAATTTTGTTCTGTCATAATTAAATATTTCATCCCACTATCTTCTTGTCTCCATGATTTCTGATGAGAAATAAGCACTTAATCTTATTGAGAATTCCTTGTACAGAACATGCTGCTTTTCTCTTCCATCTTTCAGAACTCTCTCCTTGCACATGGCTTTCAACAGTTTTACTACTATTTGTCTCAACATGGTTTTCTTCAAGTTTATCCTGTTTGTGGGTCATTGGGATTCTTGAATGTGTATATCCATGTCTTATGAAAATTAGGAAGTTTTCTCCCATTATTTCTTCGCATATTCCTTTTGCTCCTTTCTTTCTTTCATTCTTCCTTCTGGGACTCCCACGATGCATATATTAATATGCTTGAAGGTGTCCCACAAGTCTCTGAGGGTCTGTTCCCTTTTTTTCTCTCTCTTTTCTTTCTGCTACTTAACCTGAATCATTTTAATTGTCTTGACTTTGTGCTCATTGATTCTTTCTTCTGCCAGCTCAATCTACTGTTGAAACCCTTTAGGAAATTTTTCATTTCATTTAATTTAGTCTTCAACTCCAGTAGTTCTGTTTGGATCTTTCTAACAATTTTCATCTCTTTACTGAGTTCACACATTGTTCATTCATCATTTTCCTGATGTCCTTTAGTTCTCTCTCTGTTTCCTTTTATCTTATTATGCATATTAAGGATCATTTTTTGTCTATTTAGTTCTTTTTTTGTTCTTTATTTTTAAATTTTATTTATTTTTGAGCATCACTTTTTAGAAGTATTTTTGGGGGGTATGTCGAAAGTACAATCTTCTTCATTGATGATACCTAGATTTTTATCTTGTTCCCTTGAATACCTATAAGAATTCTTTGTCTTATAATGTTGCACACTATACATTTTAATGTTTTAGAGTGTTCACTATGAAGTTTAGTCCCTCAGCTTTCTGTTCTTTAAATTACCATCCAGCTAGAAATACGAAATTCCCTTGAGTGCCAGAAGCTAACAGAAACAAAGAACCCAAGTCAAAAAGTACTTTTCAAATTCTTGCAAATCGGCCCTGCATTAGTTGATGCTCTCCTTTAGAATTTAGCCTTCCTATCAAAATCAGCCTGAGGTAAAAGGGAAGTTCACTGCTTCTCTCCCTCTCTTTTGAACCTGCTTCTTTTTTTCTATTTATTTTTTTCCCCAAATTCTACTCAATTTATTCATTTTTTAAAAGATATTACATTAAAAAAATATGAGGTCCCCATTCACCCCACCACTCCCCCCACAGTAACACTCTCCCCCATCATCATGTCACATCCATTGCATCTGGTGAGCACATCTCCAGGCATCGCTGCACCCCATGTCCCGTGTTCCACACCATAGCCCACACTCTCCCACGTTCCATCCAGTGGGCCAGGGGAGGACATACAACATCCTGAACCTGTTTCCTTTCCTGGGTTTTGTTGACTCATGGCCTTAGGAAGTCCTCCATTTATAGGAATTCCAATACCCCCTCTACTCCCTATGAAATAGACTTTCTGCTTTTTCCTTGCGCTATATTTTATTCCGTAAAGCAAGTAATCCTTTGCCCCTGGCCATATTGACTTAATTGTTTTCTATACTTGTCTGAAAGCTGCTTCCACCTGCAAGGCAAATCCTGGGAGGATAATCCAGAGAGGAGTTTCCCAGTTCAGTATTTCAGGTTGCCGCCCTATAGATTGACACCAACATATAGGCACCCCAGTATGCACATAGGGGTTACTCTGCTCCCTCCAGAACAGGGCCAGGGACCCAATATATGAGCACAGGTTGGCTCCACCTTGTGGACTGGTGAGGGGGTGGTGAGGGGCCAGCAAGGGATCCAAGGGCTTTTCTTATCATTTTTTCTTTTTTTGAGGTACCAGGGCAGGGAATTGAACCAGGAACATCATATGTGGGAAGTCGGCATTCAACCACGAAGCCACATCAGCTCAACCTGATTTTTTTCATTTGTTTTGCTTGTTGTTTTGTTTTTTGTTTTTAGGAGACACCAGGGACCAAACTTGGGTCCTCCCATGTGAGAAGCAGGTGCTCAACTGCTTAAGCCACATCTGCTCCCTCCTATCATTTTATTTTATTTTATTTATTTGATTATTTCTCTCCCCTTCCCGCCCACCCCAGTTGTCTGTTCTCTGTGTCTATTTGCTGCATCTTCTTTGTCTGCTTCTGTTGTTTTGTCAGCGGCACGGCAATCTGTGTTTCTTTTTGTTGCATCGTCTTGTTGTGTCACACGGAGGTACGTGTGGCGCCATTCCTGGGCAGGCTGCACTTTCTTTTGTGCTGGGTGGCTCTCCTTATGGGGCACACTCCTTGCGCGTGGGGCTCCCCTACTCAGGAGCGTGGGGCTCCTTGCATGCATCAGCACTGTGCATGGGCCTCCTATCATTTTTAAAGCTGTGTTTTCTTGATTCAGCATCTGCCCAATTATTGCAATCATTTAATTGTATTCCAGAGTTTTGAGGAAGATGGCTTTGACAGTTTTTGCTAGTTATTAAAAAATTCTTTAGGGGAACAGCACTCTGGGGCATCTTATGCTGCCATCTTGGTCAACCAGAGCTAAATGACCTTAAACTTTTAAACTTAAAAAATTACAAGTCTAAAATCAGTTTACTCAATTTAAATTGAGAGGTGATGGGTATGGCTGTTTGGTATTTTTGAATTACAAAAATAGATACTGAATTATGTTTGTAATCTGGTCTGTTCATCTGGGCATACTAAATTGTTATTAGATTCTAGAGGTTTCACCTTTAGTTGATTAAATTAAGATTGGGGCATTGATTTGGCCATGGCAATAGGATGTTGAGTCCCCACACCTTTGATGGTCAGATATTCAGGAAAAATACATGGAGAAGGAGAACACAGAATCAGATATGCAGGAAGAGAGAGTGCTCCATAAATACAGCCTCAGGAAGAGAGATGAGCCTGATAGTCTACAGCTGACCTTGTGGAGAGCCCAGAGCAGCTGGGGAAAGTGACAAGTCTTATGCCAGCCTACAGCTGAGATCAGAAGAGGCTGGTACCATGGAGCCTTAAGAGAAAGGAGGGGGAAGCTGACTTGGCTCAACGGATAGAGTGTCCGCCTACCACATGGGAGGCCCGAGGTTCAAACTCAGGACTTCCTTGACCCTCATGGAGCTGGCCCACGTGCAGTGCTGATGCGCGCAAGGAGTGCCATGCCATGCAGGGGTGTCCCTCACATAGGGGAGCCCCACATGCAAGAAGTGCACCCCGTAAAGAGAGCCACCCAGCGTGAAAGAAAGTCCAGCCTGCCCAGGAATGGTGCCACACACACAGAGAGCTGACACAACAAGATGACGCAACAAAAAGAAACACAGATTCCCAGACCGCTGAAAAGAATGGAAGCGGACACGGCAAAACATGCAGTGAATGGACACAGAGGGCAGACAACTGGGGAGTGGGGGATGGGGAGAGAAATTAAATAAATAAATAAATAAATAAATATTTTTAAAAAGAGAGAGAAAGGAGGAAAGCTGAGCCCTTATGGACATCGCCTGCCATCTTGCTTCAACACATGGTCACAGACTTTGGGTGAGAAAGTACCTCTTTTGAGTCCATGAGTTGGACTCTTTACAGCCTTGTGACTGTAAGCTTCTACCCCAAATAAAAAATCTTTATCAAAGCCAACAGAGTTCTGGTAATTTGCATCAGTACCCTTTTGGCTGACTAATACAATAGGTAATGTCAGATTCTCTAATTTACCAAAATTTCTTTACTATTTCAAACCTAATAAATATGCAAGATTATCCTAGTGATTCAAATTCACTCATAAACATTACAGTGAGATTAATTTACTTTATCTCTCTACTTAAATTCCGTTTTTCTGAGATTTATGTGTCCACCGCAGTTTTGATGCTAAGACTTAGGACCTAACACATTTTCAGGTAGTTTTTGGTCTGCCAAAGGACTGTTGATGCAAAGTACCAGAAATGGATTAGTTTTTATAAAGGGGATTTATTTGGGGCAAAAGCTTACAGTTCCAAGGTCATGAAAAGTCCAACTCAAGGCACCATGAGAGGTGCTTTCTCACCAAAGTCAGTTGCCATGTGTTGAAGCAAGATGGCCACCAATCTCTGGCAAGGTTTTGAGCCCAGCTGAGGGCAACCAGGCAGAGGGCTTATCTCTTTCTGGGTCCCCAGTATCAGTCAAGGGTGTTCCACTATCTTCCCGAATTCAGCCATAAGCTATCAGGCATATAGCAGGCCTTGTCTCTCTAGCTGCTCTGTGGGCCCGGCCCCTTGGTAGCTTTGTGCTTAAGGAATCTTCTGTTTCTCACTGGGCATAGAGCTTGTCTATTAGGGCTTCTCTCTTGGCAGCTTGGCTGTGGGTGAAACCTCTCTCACATGGCAGCATCAAACACAGCAGCTCCCTTTTCCAGTGTGTCTGTCTCTCCCTTTATATCAGACCCAGAAAGAGGGCAGAGACTCAAGCTGGCTCATGCCTCAGTGACATAGTCCAGTGCAAAGCCCTAAAGCGGGTAGCAGATGTGGCTCAAGCAGTTGGGTGCCTGCCTCCCACATAGGAGGCCCCAGGTTCAGTTCCTGGTGCCTCCAAGAGAGATGAGCAGACACAGCAAGCAGACAGACAAGGGAGACATCTCTGCAGGAGGAGAATGAAAACAAACAAATAAATAAATAAATCTTTTTTAAAAAGCCCTAAAGCAATCTTATCAAGCAATCTAATTGAATGTCCTCTAACCAAACTGAGTACAATCAGAGGGCATTACACCCATACGAATAGATTAGTATAAAATACAAATCTTTTGCTTTTTGGGATTCACAAAATAATTTCAAACTGCCACCAGTGATTTTTATTAGTGTCACAGATGGGTCACTTAGAGTCGTTGCGACAAGTGACTTCAAGCCCATGCCCTTCAGGTGGGTTTGGTTTTTTTTCTGGATTTAAGTTACAGTGCTATATAATTATTTTTAAACCTCAACTTTTTATTGCCTGGTTTCTGTACACCAAATTTCTCAACCCCCCCCCCCCCACACACACACACAAACTTATGAATTTCTTCATGGCTCATTGAATTCTCTATTCTCTTCACATTTTTACTGTATCCTGTATGCCTTTCCTATCTTTATCTGTACACTAAAATCATGCAAATAACACCTAGTCAAGGAATTAAGTATGCAGTTATACCTATATTTTATATGTAAATATGTATATACTTATGTATACTTAATAAATATATAATATGTATCTCATCCAAACCTAAATAACTATTCTATGTACCCAACTTATTGTGACTAGATGACACGTATTTACTATAGCTATATATCTAATGTCCTCATGATGTACTACTTCTTTTCTGCTAAATAGGAACTCAACTTGCCAAACACTAAATTTTCTATTTTTACTTTTGTAACAATACCCTGTACTTACATTAACATAGTCCTTGTGTTGTACTGTAATTGTTTAGCCATCCATTTTTTCCACTGACTATGAGTTAGGAAACATGACTTTCATATATCTCCTTAGTGCTAGTGCCTGTGTACCCAAAAATTTCTTTGTTGACCTACTGAATGGATAAATGAGTGAGTTAATAAGGAATTGCTTGATATTTAACAATCATGTAGTAAGGAGATTCTCTGTTTATGTGTGTTTGTATGCATACCTCTAGGTGTTTGTGTATAACATTACATATATATTATATTTGTTATATATATACGGAATTTCCTGTTTTAAAGCCTTCAAGTTTAACAGACCCTCTGGATATATCTGCTACAATGGACATAAGCCTTATGAGTGATGTTGCAGCAAGTATCAAATTAAGAAACCTGCAGAGAAAGATCAAGCTCATTCTGCTTCACTGGCTGGATCACTACAGATTTGCCTTTGGTCAGTTTTGTAACCCATTGCTCACTCCACATAACCCCTTCCCATCACTCAGGACCAAAATTTAATTGCTTTTTCCTTCCAAATTTTCCACAGTGTGCTGAGTTTGGTCTTAGCAGGAAAAGAGAAGAAGCTGACCTTAATTTTATTTCTTTTCTCTTTTCGGAGAAGAGAAAGGAAAATGCCACTTCTGCAATTTCTACAAAGGGCAGTGCTTCCCTATTCATTTTTCAGATCAGAAGCTACTCTCACCCCTCAACCACCACCCCTCAACCTCCCCCACCAATGCCTCAATCCTTGCCAATGTCTTCTCTTCCCCGGCTGTGTTGAGAAGGGGCCTGTCTTCACATGAGAACATGCTATTGAAATGCCAGGTCACAGCTGATGTTTGATTACAGAGCCCATCACAGCTTCAGTTCTTGACTAATGATAAAATATGGTAAATCCAAAGGCAAGTTTCTCCATTCGAGTTTGGTACATACTATGATATATAGTAGAGATTCCCAAAAATGTGCCACAAATGTTTTACAGGCAATAAAAAAACAGAACTCCTCAGCATTCCGGCAGCCCCCTGAGCTGGCATTTCAAGTTCCAGGGTTAGTCACTTTCACATACAAAGCAGGCTCATAAATTTACCCTGTACCAGACAAATATATCATCTTTTCTTTTTCACATCATATTTTCTATGATAACAATCAACAAGGCTTACAGTTTATAATTTTTTAGGTCATATTAAAAAAAGATAGGCCTATAGCATGGTGATTCAAAACACTATCTTCAGAATCAAATGGAGCTGTTCAAATTCTGGTTTGCCTCTTTCTAGCTGGGTGAATTTGGGCAAGTTTTTGGGCTCTCTGGACATCAGTTTCTTCATCTGTGATATTGTGAAAATAAGAGTTCCCACTTCATGAGGGTACTTAATTCAAAGGGATAATGTATTTAAAGTGCTTGGTACATTATGTGACAGAGGAAAGCAAAGGCAATAAAATTCCTATGGGTTAGATTTGTTGATACCCTAGAAATTTTCCTTGTTTATTACATATATTCCATGTATCCTCTGAGCAGACCAAGAAGTGCATTTAAAATAGAAGACCCAAAACAAAGGAACTTCTATAAATGGGTTAAGAAGCATCCAGACTGTTGTAACCAGTTTAACCAATACAGCTCAGTTTACAGAAGCTTTGGCCTACTAAGGGTTTTTCTGTTTACATTTCAGGAATAGAATCAACGCGCATTTGCAAAATGCCCGAGTTTCCATACAAAATTTTCGGGAAACCAAGAGTCCTACCAGCAAAAGATCCTCTGAGACAAGAAGCAAAGGAAACAGACGAGGAAAAGGAATATCTTCGGTACCGAAATACCTTCCTAGAACTGAGGCGTGTCTTTAAGCCTTCGCCTGTCTGTCACACTCGGAGCACCTCAGCCAGAAATAAATCCTTAGGGTAATCAGCCTCATTTGTCTTAATGATCATAATCCAGCTCTAGATGGATGTCTCATTCAGTCTATCTGAAAATACTGAGCAAGGCCTGCTGTCACAGGGTTCTCTCTAAGCAAGCTGGGTTAAGATGTTGCCACATACAAAGTAGCAGAGAAAAATCTTTTATAAAACTGGGACAAATCTACATGCCTAGAGTCAAGCATTTGAGTATCTTCCAGCCTGCTTCCTAAGAGACTGTCCTTGAGCATTTAGCACCAGAATTGGAATCAATCAGAAATCAAGACCCAGTTTTTCATCTCTTTAGTGAATACACCTTCAAAACCTGACCCTATGCTGAAATTCTTGACTCTGTGTTTTGTGACAGTAAATGAGCACCATGAGTTACCGCTTCTCCTGCCTTCTCATACCAGTTCTCCAAAGAACTGTGTTCTTGTTTTCTCTATCAGCATAAGAGGCCTAATTCTTGCTTGTATCTCTTACTCTAGCTGCTAAACAGGGATGCTTCTCACCTCAGGTAGCAAGAGTCCTGGTGCTGTCTCCATCCCAGGTCCGAGTGGCACGGGGAAGGGGAAGGGTTGCTGGAGAGGTGACTGGCATCCACCCTGGATGGGCAGCATTTGGAAGTCAGAGGAGCAGCCTGCCCCTTCCCAGCCCATGTACGAAAACCAAATGGGCCGATTAACTGCTGAGACCCCCTGCAGCTAAGATGCTCTGGAGGTCCCAAAGCTAATGTTGCTTCTGTAACATTTGGCGAAAATGATCAATTTAAAGAAAAGTTGTAAATGCAAGGAGGGAAACATTTCTTATATTTGAAGTATGTCATCACATTTCACTAACATCACTAAACAAACTAAGGGTATCAGACACTTGGAGAAGGAATTAATCCGTTCAACCAACAACACGTACCATATAAAGACTTGGCCCCTGTCCTCCAAGGACTTGAAGCCTGCAAGGAGAGATTAGATAATATATACCATTAATAAATGGGAAATAAGGAAGCTCTGTAAGAACATGATAGAAGAATGCTAAAGAAGTTTTGAGGAGGGAGAGGTTATTTTTAGAAAGGAAGGATTTTGGGGGAGACATCAGAGCAGGGTCTTGAGTGATGGAGAACTTGGATATGCAGATAAGGAGTGATGGGTTCTGGTGGTAGAGAGATGAACAAGAAGATCAGCGATAACACCAATGATATCAGGGGGAGTTAACGTTCACTGAACACTTACTACACTCTGGGCGCTGTACTGCGAAGACTTCAATAACTAACGTCTACAACATATCTTAAGGATAATGATAATTAATTCCTTACAACCCCTCTCCCAGTTTTAGAGCTAAAGACAGGGAGGCTTAGAGAGGGTACGTTTCCCAAAGACACCGCTAAGGATTAGGAATTTGACCAAAAGCCGGCAGGAGGGAAGGTGCAGGCAAATCAGAACCCGGGGAACCTTTTGGCTTTGCTGGAGGGAAAGGGTGTGGAAGGCTCATGGAAGTCAGAGCAGGGTAGGGGGGTGGGGCCAGATCAGGGAGGGCTTGACCCCAGGAAAGCACCGTGTGCAAAAGACCAAGTTAACCGAGTCCTTTAAAATCTGCAGTGATGAAACAAGCAGGCTCTGTGCGAGACAGAGCTAAAGTGTTTATTCAAGCTTTCACGTTTACTCTAAAATGATTCAAAGCCGAATCATTTCACATTTAAATATAAAATCACACAAGTGACATTTGAAGAGATTAATACCAATTCATTAAGGACTTGATTTATTTCTGTGAAAACCTTTTAAATGAAACTTTTAAATTTACACTGGGCTCTAAATCTTGAAATTAATTCGTAGATTGGTCACCTGACCCAGTCTATGAATTAAAAACAAACACCTATGTGAGAACTGGGAGTTTCGCTTCACGGGTAGAGTTTCTGTTTGAGGTAAGAAAAGTCGTCCTTAAGGATGGTAGCGAGGGCAGCACAACGTTGTGAACTGTTCACTGAACAGTCTGAACTGTAGACTTAAACACGGGGATTGCGGCCTTCGCCCTTGCTGGAGCTGCTGGTGGAGGCCGGAGGAGCGCGCGGCGGCGGGAGCGCGGCAGGCGGAGAGAGCCGCAGGGCGCGCAGCTCTGCACGCAGGGAGCGGGAGCAGCGCCGCCCGCCGCCGCGCCCGCCGCCGCCGCGCGCAGCCGCGCCGCGCCCGCCGCCGCCGCGCGCAGCCGCGCCGCGTCCGCCCGCGGCACAGCCCGAGCAGCGCCACCCGCACCGCCCCGCGCCCCAGCGACGCCGCGCAGCTCCTCGAGACTCCTGACCGCGCCCGGAGTCGCTCTTCTCCACCCCGCGCGGAGCCTGACCAGTTTCTGTAGGATCCCTGCATTTCTCCTACGGCTCAGACCCCGCCCTGCCATCTGCCTGTTGGTTCAGGAGTGGCTAGTCCTGGCCCCTTCACTGAAGACTCCAGCGTAGACGTAAACAACGTAAACAACGTGAACAAGAAGCAGGCAGTTGGGGAGGACGCTGGGTTTGAGATGGACATCTGACTGTGCTGCAAAGGTCAGAAGAAAAGCAGCAGCGTGGGCATCTGTGTGCAGCTGATTTGGCAATAGGATCAACGATGAAAAGACAGAAGAGGCACTACCAGCAGTCTCCCACGCAGTTGCCACCTCCTCCTCTTCCCCGGGTTCCACGTGAAGAGATGAGCGTCATCTGACCATATCTTCTCCCTGTTTCCTCTTCCAAGTCTGTATCAATCAGCTAAAGGGGTGCTGATGCAAAGTACCAGAAATCTGTTGGCCTTTATAAAGGGTAGTTATTTGGGGTAGAAGCTTACATTACAGTCACAAGGCCATAAAGAGTCCAACTCAAGTACCATAAGAGGTACTTTCTTACCCAAAGTCATTGGCCACTTGTTGGAGCAAGATGGCAGGTGATGACTGTGAGGGTTCAGGCTTCCTTCTTCCTCTTAAGGCTTCACGGTCCCAGCTTCTTCAAGATCAGCTGTAGGCTGGGTTAAGTCTCGTCTCTCTCCAGGGGTTCATTTCTCTCCTGGCTGGGCTGCTGTGCTCTCTTTTCCAGGCTCAGCTGCTCAGGGCTCTGGTCTCTGCAGCTGCAAACTATCAGGCAAATGGCTCTTCTCTCTTCCTGGGGCAGCAGGATGTTGTCTAATGAACTGTCTCTCTTCCCCTGTTCTCCAAGCATTTACTTCCCAGGGGTCTAACATCAAAAACTCCAACACCCTCCTCTGCCCTGTGTTTTCTGTGAGTCCCTGCCCATAAAAGGAGCAGGTCCTCAATGTCATGCTGAAGCGGCCAAATCAAAACCCCAATCTTAATTTATTCAAGTAAAAGTGAAACCTCTGAATTTAATACAAGCTAATATGCCCAGAGGAACAGACCGGTTTAAAAACATAATCATAAACAATACCAACTGCAGCAGAGACAGAGCACAGATGATGCTGTTCTGGTAGCATTACCCTCTGATAATGTTACAAGGTATGCTTCCCCTCCTTCCTCTGGGAGGAATGTCTTGTGTCCCTAGAAGTAGAGTTCATCTTCCCATTTCTTTCCTTAGCACATTTGTGCAAAACTTTTTGAACTGTCTACATCAAAGCAAAACCCTGGTAACCAGCTATTTCCTCCTCTCTCATTCCTCTTTGCTTGCAGAGTCCACTTATACTCTGAAATATCCATGTGATTTTCCTTGCTCCCAGAGCAGGTCTATGCCAATTAACAGAGGCACGTTCAACACCACTTGACAGTTAAGGCCTGAGACAGTGTCGTGCCAGATAGTACTTAAGAATGACCTCTGCAGAGCATTGAACCATTTGAGCACCCAATCTCAGCAGTCACTCTTTTAAAATCAGTGGGCATTGGGATATGTATTGTCTTGGATGGCAGATTCTTTTGAGTTTGAAGTTGACTTTCAGAATTTTTTTTTTTTTTTTTGCTTTGTGGACCTGCTTTGTTGTTTGGCTGCTGGGATAGATAATCATGGACTTATAAACATGTTCTTCCCAGTTTTCTTACCTTCCCCATTGTGCTCTGAATTTCCCCCTTCTTCCCTCCCTCTCTCCTTCCTTTCCTTCCTTTTTCTCTGCCACCTCATTTTTCAAATTCACATCAAAGGTATCTCAAGTGTTGGTATCTGGTATCTGTCACTGCTTATCTGAGGACTGACCGTTTATTTTTAAAATGACTACAGACCTATTTTTAGATATGTTGTCTGTACAATTTTGAGTAGCAACTTTTAAATTAATCATCTTCCATTGTTCAGGAGGTGAAAATGTCTGTGGAAGAGTCTGCTGTTCTGTGTCTCCCCAGCCCTTAGGAGCTCTTTCTTTTCCCTCTAGTTTTGGGTATACATATTTGGAGTTAATAGTGAGTGGTTTGTAAAACTGGACCATTCTCCCTGGCTCTGGTTGTTCATGAAAGCCTCTTTCTTTTCTCACCACTTTGCTTTCTCATTCTCCTTCTTCCCTGCTCCCCTCTTCCATGACTGTTGACTGGCACAATAATCTCGGGAGAATGCCTCCCCTTGAGGAAAGACATATCTCAGAAGGAAGATCAGTGAAGTAGCCACTGGTGTCCTGGGGCTTTTGGTTGAATTTAGTTCTCTGAACCCTTTTGCTAAGAGATCAGATCCCAGGGTGAGAGTAGCAGGCCAACCGGCTAAGCAAGAAGGCTCTATGTTTTTCTTTTGAATTATGAAAAGAGCCTGTTTGTGAATTCATTTAGACAGAAGGGAGGAAGGATGTCTGAGGAACTTTGTTCTTTTTTCTGCTACCAAAATATGAGTAGTCTGCAGAGTGCAAACCTTTTCTGATGGTTGATGTCTCTCAGCAAGAAGCTGGATCTCCATTGTTTCAGGGATGCTTTGAGTCTCAAAATTTGATGAACAGAAAAGTATTTCTTTTTGTTTACTGTATCCCTGTTCTGATTTTAATTTTAATTAAGCTCCCAATTTTACTTTTGGAAAAATGGTTAAAAAGGGAAATTTCATGTTATATATGTTACCACAATAAAATTTTTAAAAAGCACCATGCATGAGAGAACTCATCTTATGAGTGATCACTCCTCCTTGTGATTTCCACGTGCTGGATAAATTTCCAGGTGAATCCGTGCACCACCTGTGATGGAAGACTGGCTGGCATCTGGGGAGGGAGAGCAGCATCATGTACTGATAACACGCCAGCAGAGCACACCGTCACAACACCACCATGAGCTATGAGAACTGCAGCGATCGCCTACCTCCCTTTTTGTTTATCTGTAGAGTAGGAATAAGGTTGTTGTAAGAAATGAGATAGGGCAGCGGCAATCTTTTGGCACTGTGTCTAGCACCCTGTAACTCCTGAATGCTAGGTGCTTAATGCTATAGTCAGCCTTTTAATGAGAGCTTGTGTGCTGTTTTATCGTGTGCTTCGGAAATTCAGACTGGCCCTTGATACCTGTGGGCATTTTGAGAGATTTGGTATTTTCCCTAACTTTTAAAACTTTTTTTTCTAATTTTTGCAGAAAGTGCACATTTTATATCATAACCTTGGCGATGGACATTGGTGTTCATTTTTAGTTGAATACCAGGAGTCATTCTCGTCTTCATCCTTCCTGAATTTATTCTGTATCCACCACCTCCCTCCCACAGCCCAGGTGCCCCAGGGGCAGCTGACGCCTCACCAGGATGGGCCCTGCTTAGTTCAAGGAACCTGGAATTTTACATTTATCTGGCCATAGCCTTTGGTCTAGGGGTGGGATGTGATACCAGATATAACGAATCCCAGGATTTTTGCTTGGGGTGCTGGAGACAAAAGCCCTTTCTTTCACTTGAAGTTTGTCCTGTTTCGTTGGGAAGGCTGGCCACTGTGGCCATCTGCTACCTGCCTATGACAACTGAAGAAAGATGGGGGGTGTGACGCTGCCAGGAGATGCCACCCCTGCCTCTAGAGTTCCAATGCAGGAGCCAGTTTGAGTTGAATTTTCTGTTCCTTGCAGCCAAAGGAAGGTATCTTAATTGATATAACATGAGATAATAGGCCTTATTGGTTTTTAACTTTTATTGTCATTTCAGTAGGGTTTCAGCAGGGAGTTCAAGTAAACCTGAGTGTTCAATCACCACCTTTTAACTAACAGTCCTTTCCTTCTTTTTTTCCCCCAAAGCTATTTATTCCACAGAGGTGTTCCTTTTGGTTTGGAGTGCAGCGTTGCCTTTATAGGGTTCTTTTTCTATTTTATCTATCATTGCAATGAATTGGAAGCAGGAGGTTGGAGGGATCCCTCAAGGCAAGGACCTAAACTTGCCTTCCTGAGCAGAATATCCCCTCAGGGGCTCTGAATTTGATGCACCCTGTGTACTTGAGATATATCCTCTGGGAAGTCAAAGGCAGGGATGAAGGAGTAAGTGATCACAGTAAAAGAACAGACTGGAGCTCCTAGCAGCCCGTTCTTTACAGGCTGGAGACCAGAGCCTTAATTTCCTCCACGTCTGATTTCTTGATGGTACCTGCTCCCCTTCTGCTCTCAGAGTTCTCTGCTGCTACGCACCCACTGGCAAAGGTGGTGTTTTGTTTCGTTTTGTTATTCTTAACTCTTGCTACTCTTTATGGTTCAAATTGTGTACCAAACCATACATGTTAAAAGCTTTTTTTCTTCCCTACCATTTGCCTCTTTGAAAACTAAGATAGCTAATTCTGGAAATAACATTAATACATTTGAAGAAGAAAATCAAAGTGGGGGGACCTGCCCTACCAGGTTTCAAGACCTTTTATAAAGGAATACTAACTAAGATACTGTATTATCAACACTAGGATAGTTAAAAAGACAAATGGAACAGAATAGAAAACCCCAAACAGACTCATGCATATGTGGCAACCTGATAATACAGCAGTGGTAGCATTACAAACCAGTGGGGAAAGGATGGATTATTCAAACAATGGTGCTGAGACAATTGTGTGTGTTTGTGTATGTATACATATATATGTGAACAGGTAAAAAATAGAAAAGCCCTAACTCTCATCATAAACTCCAGGTAGACTAAAGACCTAAATGTGGAAGCCAAATAGTAAAATATTTAGAAGAAATCTTAAGGAGAACATTTTTATCGCCTTGAGGTAGAAAATACTTAAACACACAAAACCACAAGCCTAAGAGAGAGGGTTCACAAACTTAACTACATTAAAATAAAAATATTCTGTACAATAAAAGGACAACATAAACAATGAGAAGACAAGCCATAGGCAGAAAATATTTTCAAACTATTATTGACTGTTTCAGTTTCCTGATTGCTAAAATAAATATCATATAATGGGTTGGCTTAAACAATGGAAAAGTATTGGCTTACAGTTTTGAGGCTAGGTGAAGTCCAAAATTGAGCCATCTACAAAGTGTAGCATCTTCAAAGGTCCTGTTTACTAAGAGGCTCACACCCACAGGACCAGGGGTGGGGACCTGAACATGCCTTTTGTTTCAATATTTTTGACCCCATTCCCAAGTCTAGTAAATAGATCCTTTGCTGAATAATCTGACAATACCTAGTAAAGTTGGAGATGCAAATATGTTAGAATCCTGAACAACTCTATACCGTAGGAAATGTACACAAATTTCATCGCAGTTCTTTGTACTATGAAAAGTTGGAAACTACCTAAATGTTCATCAACAGAGAATGTATAAATTGTTCGTTGTGGGCAAGCACCATTCATTTTGGCCATTCAGCATCTGCACCTCCTTCCTGTATTTGATTGCTCCCTGACTGGCTAAGGCAGGGTCCACTTCCACTGAAGAAGCTGAAGATGCCAGATTATTGCTTCCCCAGGTCCCCCTGCAGCTGAGACCCAAGTACACGATCCAGTTCCACAAGCCAGACTTCCACGCTGCGGCAGGGGCTGCCTAGACTCCACTGGGGGCTGGGGCAGAACTCCATCTGGCTTCTGGGAGCCGCAGTGGCCATGGTTCTTGCAGTGGTGTCCTGGATCAGCAGGCCCAGCAGTGCATGCTGCTGAATTTGCCCGGCAGCCGGGGATATGGTGTCACTGCTGGTTCTACTGCATGATTTGGGACACTTGTAGCAATGGAGAGTCCAAGCCTGATCCTTCCATCCTTGCAAAGATTTTGTTTTTAATAAATTCCTTTTTTTTTTTTCAGTTTGCCTAAATTACCCAAAGTTCCTTTCTGTTGTTTGCAACTAAGAACTCTAACCCTGACAGATTATGGATTATGGTATATCCATATAGCATATATGGGAATGGTGTATACCAAAGTCAGAATAAAATGTTGAGTGAAATCAGGAGGAGTCCTTAGGAGCTTTCAGTCATATCAGAAATTATAATAATGAAAAAATATATATATATCAAAAGTAGTAAAATATTAAGCTTTGATAAAGCTGGATGTTGTATAAAAATATTTTTTCTTTATTCTTCTTCATATTTTATGAATATGCAAACTATTTCGTTACATACTCCCACTCATAACCTTTTAAAATAAAGAATACAGAACTGGTCAGACTGAATGTTTCAGAGAAATAATATTCTACTGAAATTATTTACTTGTCTCTCCATAAAAGAAGATATATTTTTAAGTTAGCCAGTATCTAAATTCATTAATAAACATTGATTACTATATTTTGGAAAAGGGGAAAAAAAATATTGGTGGGACATTAAGACAAGTGCTAAAATAATGTATTATATTTGAGTGCAAGAGTTTTGACAAATATATAATCATCTCATAGAAATGTATTTCTATGACATTACTTTTTTTAACAAATTGATTTTATTGACATATATTAATAAAGCATAAATCCATCCAAAGTGTACAATCAATGGTATTCACTATAATCACATAGTTGTACATTTATCACTTCAATCATTTTTAGAACATTTTCATTATTCCAATAATGATAATAATAAACAAAATAAAAAACTCATCACCTCTCAATCTTTCTATACTTCTCCTGCCATACATAGCTTGCTATTCTGTTTCCATTTTTCTAGTTTATTTGTATTTATATTTTGTAAAAACAATCTTATAAATGCAATATTACCCATATTCGTATTTTACATGAGGCTTTGCTGTGTTATTCTAATTATTAACTCCATGAGTTTACACAATATACCAAGTTTATAATAGCACAATTATACAGTATTTGTCCTTTTGTGTCTGGCTTGCTTCACTCAACATAATGTCCTCCAGGTTCATCCATGTTCTCATATGCCTCATGAGTTCAATTCTTCTAACTGCTGCATAATATGTTTATCCATTCATCAGTTGATGGACACCTGTATTGTTTCAGAACTTTCGGCATTCGTGAATAACACTGCTGTGAATGTCTGTCCGTGTCTTTGCTCTCAGTTCTTCTGTGTATATTCCTAGTAATTGTATTGTTAGGTCACATGGCAAATCTATATTCAACTTCCTTAGGAACTGCCAAACAGTCCTCCACAGTGGCTGTGGCATTCTACATTTCCACCAACTCTGAATAAGTGTTCCTATCTCTTCACATCCTCTACAACACTTAGGGTTTTCCAGCTTTTTAATAGTGGCCATTCTAATAGGTTTGAAATGATATCTCATTTTAGTTTGATTTGCCTTTCCCTAATCGCTAGTGATGTGGAACATTTTATTCATGTATTTTTTTTGTCATTTGTATTTCTTCATTGGACAATTGTCTTTTCAAGCCTTTTCCCATTTTTAATTGGGTAGCTGGTCTTTTTTATTGTTGACTTGTATGATATCTTTATTTATCATGGATATTAAATCCTTATCAGAGGGAAGCTAATGTGGCTCAAGTGATAGAGCTTCCACCTACCATATGGGAGGACCTAGGTTCATTCCCTGGGGCCTCCTGGTGAAAAAGAAGAAGAGAAAGTGTGCCCACGTGGCAAGCCAGGAACTACGTGAGTGCCCATGTGGTGAGCCAGTGTCCACGCAAGGGAGTCATGCAGCAAGATGATGACGCATCGAAAGAGAGACAAGGGGAGAGTCAAGGTGAAGAACATCAGAAACCAGGAACTGAGGTGGTGCAAATGACAGGGAACCTCTCTCCCATCAGAGGTCTCCCAAATCCCAGAGGAGAGAAATTGAGAAGAGAAGACAATACAGACAACAAAAACAGCAGGGTGGGAGGAGGGGAAAGGGGAAAAGTTTTTTTAAAAATCCCTATCGGATATGTGATTGCCAAATATTTTCTCTCATTGAGTTGGCTGCCCTTTCTACCACAAGATCTTAAGGATGCTTTCCCACATTTTCTTCTAGGAGTTTTATGGTTGTCACTTTTATATTTTGGTCCTTGATTCATTTTGAGTTAATTTTTGTATAATGTGTGAGATAGGGATACTCTTTCTTTCTTTTGGATATGGCTATCTAGTTTACCCAGAACCATTTGTTGAATAGACTGTTCTGGTCCAGCTGGGAGGACTTGATAACCTTGTCGAATATCCCTTGACTGGGGGATGCACGTGTGACTTAAGCAATTGAGCTCCTGCCTACCACATGGGAGTCCATGGTTTGGTTCCCAGTACCTCCTAAAGAAAACAGTGAGCTGGAGTGACAGGCAGGCATGGCAAATGACACAACAAGATGATACAACAAGAGACACAAGCAGAAAAAATAATGAGAAACACAACAAAGCAAGGAATGGAGGTGGCTTAAATGATTAGGTGCCTCCCTCCCACATTGGAAGTCCCAGTTCAGTTCCTGGTGGCTCCTAAAGAAACAAAGAAGATGAACAGACACAGCAAGTACAAACAACAAGGGGGTGGGGAGAGACAAATAAATAAACTAAATCTTTAAAAAATTTTACTTGACTGGGAAAGCAGGTATAGCTCAAATGGTTGAGCACATGTTTCCCATATGTGAGGCCCCAGGTTCAATCCCTAAAAACAAACAAAAACACAAAAAAGTGCAACTCTCATTGGGGAACTGATATAGCTCAGTGGTTGAGGGTCTGCTTCCCATTTACGAGGTCCTGGATTCAATCCACAGTACCTCCTTTTTAAAAAAAATCACTTTACTATAGATGTGAGGGTCTATTTCTGAGCTCTCAGTTTGGTTCCTTTGGCCAATTTGTGGGTCTTTATGCCAGTACCATGCCGTTTTTTATCACTGTAGTTAAGCAAAATGCTTCAAAGCCAGGAAGTGAGAGTTCTCCAACTTCATTCTTCTTTTTAAAGGCATTTTTGGCTATTCAGGGCCCCTTACCCTTCCAAATAAATTTGATAATTGACTTTTTCATTTCTACAAAAAAGGCTGTTGGGATTTTTATTGGTAGTACATTGAATCTGTAAATCAATTTGGGTACAATTGACATCTTAACAATATTTAGTCTTCCAATGTGACATTACATTTTAAAGACATTTCAAAGAAGTACCACTTCAACAAACACAATTGGGAGTTTATCACATTTACTGAGTTTCCAGGTTTGGAGAAAAGAAACTGAAGCCAATAGTGACTATTTTAATCATAATAAAACGTACTCTTCTAGCTATGCAGGAATGCCAGGTTTTTTTAAGATTTATTTTATTTATTTTTTCCCACCCCCTCATTGTTTATGCCTGTTGTGTCTGTACATCTTCTTTTTGTTTCTTTAGGAGGCACTGGGAATTGAACGTGGGACCTCCAATGTGGGAGGGAGATGCCTAATCACTTAAGCCACCTCCATTTCTTGCTTCTGTTGTGTCTCTTGTTATGTTTCTTCTTCTTGTGTCTCTTGTTAAGTCATCTTGTTGCATCAGATTGCCACGCCTGCCTGTTGCATCAATCTGCTCTCTTGCTTGTCTTCTTCAGGAGGCACTGGGAACCTCAGCTCCCTGCTTTTGTTGTGTCTTTCATTATGTTTTTCTTCTTGTGTCTCTTCATCATTTTGTTCCATCAGCTTGCTGTGCCTGCCCATTTCTCCAGCTTACTGTTTTCTTTATGAGTCACCATGAACCAAACCACAGACCTCCCATGTGGTAGGAGGGAGTTCAATCACTTGAGCCACATCCACTTCCCAGAAATGCCAGTTTTAAAGAATGTAATAAAATATTTTTTTAGGAAATTTCAGCATCTCATAAAAATTCTTTAAGCATAATTTTAAAAATCCATGAAGTTTGCTTTTATAAGCCTCATAACCTCTCTGGAAGTTTTGTGAAAACATGAACTTACCCCTACATTATGGATAGAAATACTGAGAAAGAGTTAGAAAATTTACAGTCACATTGAGAGTAAGTGACAGATGACAGACCCAAATTTAGCTTTCTGATGTCCATTCTGGTTATTGGGTTATGTGGTTTATCCAGTCTATTAATAGACATATAAACCAACTAAGAAGTATGCTATAGGTATTTCATTTTGGGGAGTCAATGAGATAGCAATGCTATAATAGGGGGAAAAATGATATGGGTTCATATTCCAGCTCTATCAGTTACTATCTGTGGGGTTTTTTGTGGGTTTTTTTTGGTCAAATTATTGATTTCCTTCACCTCAGTTTCTCCATCTGTAAAAGGATATAAAAACAAGTATGTTTCAGACCAGCCTTTTAAGCATTCTTCTTGCATATGTTAAAATACATTTAATACTCTAGTGTCTTTCTTATTTGTCAATTATTTGCAATCATTTGGATCAGTTGATCCTCTGAACAAAGCTTATGTTCAGCATATACAGAACATAAGTACCCATATAGCTGCAAGGGAAAACATTTCACTCTTTTAGTGTATGGACAAGTATTTGTCAAATGATGCCTATTTTTTCTGTCCAGAATTAGATTTCAATGCTTTACCAAAATAGCCATTTGTAATTCAGGGATGATCTTTCTTTCCTTTCAATTCTTTAACATGATTTCTAACCATTACATTTCTAGGCTTCCTCTCTCCGTAGAAAGCAAGGGCATGTGGTTCACCTCCCAGCTGGTTTGTCCTGTGGTCCTAAGGATGCTGCTGCATGGGAAGGAAGGGTACACGTGCCGATGCAGTAGTCACAGCATCCCTGAAGTGACAGATCTTGAGTATGACCACCTTATCATCAACCAGCTGTCCAACCTGGATCAGATCATCATAGTCTATGTGTTCTCATCTAAGGAAAAGGACAATACTATAAAAGAAATGGCCAAAACATACAGAGAAATGAATAGATCTAGAAGCATGCCTTGCATTCAGGTGAGTGTAATGCATATGCAGAATAATGGAATAATGTTTATTTGCATGTTTCCTCTTAATACATTTCTTCTGCCACACAAAGGATCACTGAAGAAAAATCCCCCCATGGTTCTATGGAGATATGACAGTCATATAATCAAAAGCACAAAACTTAAGGGTATAAGGCTTGATGAATTTTTCATAAATATATAACATCTATCTGTGTAATTACCATCCAGGTCAAGGTATAGAATTTTCAGGCCTCAGAAAGTACTCTCCTGCTCTTTTCAAGTCCATAACCCACTCTCTTTCTCCAGGTAACCACTAATTTTGCATATGTTAAACTGCAACTAACACTCTGATGTCATTTTTGTCAGTTATTTGCAATCTATTGCTATATAGTTTTGTCTGAGGAAAGAAATTTTTATTTCCAGAACCTATCAGAGTGCATAGCTTCTTTCCAAAATCAATTTTTTGACATATATAATTTACAAATAACAATGTATACATCTGTGTAAGCACCACCACAAATAATATGTCATGGAAAGAATATAATTTTTTGAATTGGCAACTCTCTACCTTTATTTCTTAGAGAAGTTGTAGGTTTACAGAAGTCATACATAAAATATATAAAATACAGAGTTCCTATATATCACCCTATTATTAATACCTTGCATTAGTGTGGTGTGCTTGTTAAAATTCATGAAAGAACATTTTTATAATTGCCATATTAGCAATTGTTTGCAATAAAATTCACTGTGTTGTGCAGTTCTGATTCTTTTATTTTTATTCTAGTAACACATATACAACTGGAGATTTCCCCTTTCAACCACATTTACATATATAATTCAGTGCTATTAAATATATTCACAATGTTTTGCTACCATCACCGCCATCCTTCCATTATCAAAACTTTACAATTAGCGCAAATGTGGCTCAAGCAGTTGGGTGCTTCCACATGGAAGGTCCGGGTTCAGTTCCCGGTGCCTCTAGAAACAAAAAAGAAAAAGATAAACAACAAGCAAACAAACCTAAAAAAAAAAAAAGCCAACTCAGGGGAGCTGATGTGGCTCAGTAGTTAAGTGCTGGATTCCTACATAGAAGGTCCCGGGTTCAATCCCCAGCCACGGTACCACAAAAAGAAAAAAAAAATCCTTTAAAAATTAAAAAAATTTAAAAACTTTACAATCTACCCAAATAGGAAATCTGTACAATTCAAGCATTAACTCCCCATTCCCTACCCCAAATCTTGCCTCTGGTAACCTATACCCCTGTTTTTGACTCTATGAGTTTGCTTATTCTAATTATTTTATATCAGGCAGATCGTTCAATATTTGTTCTTTTGTATCTGGATTTTTTCACTCAACTTGATGTCTCCAAGGTTCACCCATGTTGTCTCATGTTTTAGAACTTCTTTTTTATGGCTGCATAATATTTGTTGTATATGTATACCACATTTTATTTATCCATTCATCAGTTGATGGAAATTAGGGCTGCTTCCATCTTTTGTCAATTGTGAATAATGCCACTCTGAATATAGGTATGCAAATGTCTATTCAAGTCCCTGCTTTCAATTCTTTTGTCTCTACCTTTATAATTTTTTTTAGGAAGACTGGGGATTGAACCCAGGATGTCATACATAGCAAACCAGTAGGAGACTATATCTTGCTCACAAGAAACATCTAATAAGAAAAAAAGAAGTGTTCTATACTTTGAGACATTTACAGTATTTTCTGGATAAAGACAGGACAGAGGAGAGATTTGGGTGCTAGAGTATACAGACTGCTTAGTCATAAGGAGAATATAAATGATGTCTGTCCTGTGTAGATCATATAAGATATAATAGTAAGCAGTCTAGTAAGGCAAGGTCTAGTAACAGGTCTAGTAAGGCAAGGTCATTTCCACTGCTCACTGGACATTTGCTGCAAGTCTGACTCAGCTAATAGAGCATCTGAAAGAAGCTTTGTCTAGTTTTATCTGCTTATTTGATTTCTAGCAGATGAAGAAGGGCTTTTGCTGTGTGCTTAATTCACACCAGACCCGCTTCAGTGGGAAAGTGTGATAATCATCTATTCAGGCAATTACCTTGGTTTAGCTCCTTAAATTTCCATAAAAGATGTTGTGATGGTTAGGCTAATGTGTCAAGTCAGCCAGGAAATGATGCCCAGGCGTTTGGTCAAGCAAGCACTGGGGTAATTATAATACAAGGACATTTCATGGACTTTAATCATCAGTGAGCTAATTGCATCTATGACTGGTTACACCTACAATCAACTGAGATTATCTCAGCAATGAGTGCCATCTCATCCAATCAGTTGAAGGCCTGAAAAGGAGAAATGATGTCAGCATTCAAAGAGAGAATTCCCATCTCAACTTCATACAGCCAAAGTCCACTCAAGTACTCATTGAGGACCTTCATCGGAGCCCCTGGCTTGCAGCCTGCCCTGCAGAATTTGTACTAATGCATCCCCACAGTTGTGTAAGAAAATTTTATAAACTCTTATACTATTTACAGGTATCTCCCATCGGTTCTGTTTCCCTAGAGAACCCTGACTAATACAGGTGTCAACCTTATTTCTACTTTTTGATATAAAGCACACAAGTCTATTCTCAGTGACAACAAAGAATACTCAAGCCCAAGCTCTTGCCAGAGAATATAACTTTGAACAGTCTGCCAAACAATTCCTACCAAAAGCACATTTATTCATTCACTCACTCATTCATATTCATTCAACAACGACTTTGGGCACGTATTGGGTGTCAGGCATTGTATTAGTCCCTGGGATGTGAAAGTGAAGCAAAACCCACATGGTCTCTGAGGTTGATAGCCTAGTGGGGAGAAAGGCTTTAATAAATCATCACACGGGTAACTGGGATAAATACTGTGTAAGAGAGAGGAGGGACACTGGCAGAGGAGGGTTTGAAGGACAGCAAGTTCATTTATTCATCTATTATCATAGTTTTCAAACTTTCTTGCTACTATTGCATCCTCCAAAACATCAACATGGAGATACAGTTGAAACTGAGCTGGATGGAGTAGGCATCCTGGGGCGCTCACTGCCTGTTCAGTTCTCTGTCCCAACCCAGCGATAGTGCAGAGGCTGCATTAAGGGACCCTTGGAAAGCCCAGGTCTTGCTTTGGATCAAGTCAAAGTATCTGAAAGCTGAGGCCCAGGCTGCATCACCCCTTGAAGAACTACTTTCAATGAGTTGCATTGGAGTATTGCTCTAAATATGCCCTAAACTTCTTTTGAGGGATGTTACATTACCTGCTACAGGCCTAGTATCCCTATATGAAACCCAATGTGAAAAATGTCTCTCTGAATGGAGAAGCAAGAAATGTTTTGTTTCCTTCAAAGATCTGGTATGTACCCTTTCCCCTAATAATGAGATTTTTTGGAGCCCAAATAGGTTTCTCTTTTCACTTTGCCAGAAAATACAGAGCAAAATTGAAGGCTGAATTATAAAAATAGGATAATAACCTATAGGTCACTTATTTTAAATACATTTCTTCTTTTGGATCTAGTGTTTCTGTTTAAATATAAATTTTCTCATAATTTTTTAAATTTTTATTTTTCTCTTATACTGTACTTATTTTCTACCTACAAGCTCAGATTTTAAAATAAAAAGCCAAGGTATAAACAAACTAATTAATTTTAAAAATGTAATTTTTCACTAAGGGAAAATTATTTTGTTCAGAAGAGTTGAAAGCAACATAGGGAGAAGGTGACATGTTATTTTGTAACCCTAACTTATGAAAAAAGAAAAACTGTGCATAACTGGTTGGGAACCCTAAGCTTCCAGAAAGTAGGTTATCTTTTAGATCAGAAAGAAGATGGTAATGATCCCATGACTGGAGGCCCTAAAGGAAACACCAATAAGAATAAATAGATGGAGAAGCTTCTAAGACATGGACAACTCAGCCAGAAGCTCTAGTCTGCGCGGACAGGGTTGCCTGGCTGGACCACGGCCTTGGCTATCTCTTCATTCTCTCTCCTTCCACATCAGGGGTGTAGACAAGCTCTTTAAAAGGGTGGCCTGGGGAGCGGATGTGACTCAAGAAGCTGAGCACCTGGTTCCCACATGGGAGGTCCCAGGTTCGGTCCTCAGTGCCTCCTAAAAGCAAAAACAAACAACAAGCAAACAAACTAAAAAAATTACTCAGGGGAGTCATTGTGGCTCAGTGGTTGAGCACTGGCTTCCCACAATTGAGGTCCCGGGTTCAATTCCTGGCCCATACCTAAAAAAAAGGAAAAAAAAGAAAAAAGGGTGTCTCTGCAGCTAGATTCCTTGACCCATAGAAAGGAAGCTTCCTGATGGCAGGATAATGTCTTGTTCACCATTGTTCCCCAGGCCTTATCACTGTGCCTGGTAAATGGTAAACACTTAAAACATATTTGTTGGATGAATAAATGAGTCAATAAATGAATGAATTGTTCTTCAGCCTGATGGTCACATATTGGAGTGGGAAGTATATGGTCACTGACAAGACTTCATCGGTCTCATTGAAGGTGCTTGTGAACTAAGCTAACACTCCCCTGAAAAGATAACAAGATGATTGCACGGGAGAGCAAAATCATGTCTAGAGGAATCAGGCTGTCCGCTGGGACAACAATGTGCATCAGCTCCCAAAAGCTATAAAGTGCTTTACTCATTTATGTACCCCTCCCCCACATGCCTGGCGCCTCCCTAATAGACACTCTGTAAACGTTTGCTGAAATGGCCAGGTAAGAATGTGATCAAGGTGAGCAAATACGTATTGCATGCTTACTGTGTTGTGATACGTGATACGTGGAGTATCATTTAACTCTTGAAAGAACCATAAAAGGCTGGCACTATGAGAATGAATCCACTGAGCACAGGCCAGTAACTGAAACACAAGACAATTAAGTCACTTTGTCTATGGTTATGCAGCTAGCAAGTGTTAGGGCTGAGGTTGAGACCAAACAGTCCCAGCCCAGGGCCCACACTCGTGAGTGTCATGCTATGATATGTAGCAGTGTGGAATAGAAAATTAGTGGCCTAATTCAACATATACTTGTACACCAATGTTCATAGCAGCACTATTCACAATAGCAAAAGGCAGAAACAATACAAATGTCCATCCGTTGATGAATGCATAAACAAAACGTGGTATATCCATACAGTGGAATATATTCAGTCATATAAAAGAATGAGGTTCTGATACACATGACAACATGCATGAACCTTGAAGACATCATGTTGAGCGAAATAAGCCAAACACAAAAGGACAAATATTGTATGATTCCACTTATATTCGATATCTAGAATAAGCATATTTACAGAGACAGTAAATAGATTAGAGTTTACCAGGGGCCAGGAGAAGGAGGAATGAGGAATTACAGATTAAAAGGTAGACTTTCTATTTGGGGTGATGAATAAATTTTAGTAATGGAAGGTAGCCATGGTAGTAGAACATGATAAACAAGTAATTAATGCCACTGAATTGTACACCTAAAATGGATTTAATTTTATATTATATAGTACCACAATAAAGAAAAAGAAATAAAAACAAATGAGCAGCCAGTGAGAGGAAGAGTGGAACCAATTGAGAGGTATGGGTCATATCCAGCATTTCAGGAATGTTTGCTTAGGCAAAAGGGGGCAGGAGGCATGGAAAGGAGCTTTGCATGTATGCTTAGGGGGAACTGTAGAGGCCAGTGCAGCTGGTAAAAGGAGTCATACCTGGCTGAATGCTTTTAACAATGAGGGAATAAGCCCCAAATCCTATCTAGAGTAAAAAACCTTGTAATAGCTATTTGGGGGTCATCAGTCCAAGGAGCATTTTTGATCTAGGTATTCATTAATTCATTTAACAACATTTACTGAGCTCCTATGACATGATGGGTGTATGATAGGAACTGGAGATAGAAATGAGTTAGACCCTGTTCTTGTCCTCGAGGAACTTATATCATCAAGGAAAAGACATCCTAGAGAATAGACAATCACCACATAGGAAATGGGTCTGGGTCAGAAATGTGAACAGTAGGGGCACAAAGTGTCTTATGGGACCAGTAAGAGTTAATTGAATGGAGACTATTTCCCGAAAACTGCGTTTTGAAAGGCATGATAGAAAACTGTATATTGGAAGGCAAGAAGATGGGAAATTGTAGGATGAATTTGGGGGATGAGAAACAAACCAGTATTGGGAGATGCATGTTGAAGGAGCTGGCAGCCAGTGAGGTACGTAGAAGCCTGATAGTGAGGAACAATAAATAAAGAGTTTAAACTCTAACTTGAAAACCAGGAGAATTATTAAAGGATTTTAAACAGAAGCAACACGAAGAGATTTCATATTTTAGAAGGATCATTCAACAGAAAAAGTTCAACCTGACAGGGAGACCTGTTATTGCAATTAATTGGGTGAGAAGTGATCAGGCACTGACCATGTGCATGGATAAAGATGTTTGGAATGAGTGATATCATAAGTGAGACTGAAAGATTTATATGTTGAGTGTGGAGGAGGGAAGAGTTTAAGATGTCTCCCAGCTTCTCCACTGGACAATTGAAAGACTGGTAATACCACTTTTTGAAAGAGAAAATTTAGAAGGAGGAGGAGGAGAAGTGTCTCAGTTATCCATTACTGTGTAACAAACTACTTCAAAGCGTAGCATCTGCAGACAACCACCATCTATTTGCTCATGACTATGTCTAGGGCTTAGAAGGTGTGGTAGATTGAATTATGCATCTCCACAAAAGGCCTGTTCTTAATCTTGATCCGTGCTCCTGTGGGTGTGAACCATTGGTTAAGAGGGCCTTTTGAAGATGTTATTTTTAGTTAAGGTGTGACCAACTGAATCAGGGTATGTCTTAATCCTCATTACTGGAGGCCTTAGAAAGAGAAGAAACCAGAGGTCAGAAGTCAGAGAAAGCCACAGGGAGGGGCCAGAAACCGGAAGTCAATGGAAGCAGGAAGAGCAGATACAAGAAGAGAGAGATCACCTTACGATGAGAGGCAAAGATGCAAGCCAAGAAACCTTGAGGATTGCAGCAAAATGGCACCAGAATGCCACAGAGTCCTGGGAGAAAGCATAGCCTTCCTGACACCTTAATTTTGAACTTCTAGCCTCCGAAACTGTGAGCAAATAAATGTTTGCTGTTCTAAGCCAATCCACTATGTGGTATTTGTTGTAGCAGCCTGGAAAAGTAAGGCAGCAAGGATGGCTTGACTGCTTCGTGTGGCATTGGCATTGGAGTACAGCTGGAGGATTTAAGAACAGCCTCATTCCCATGGCTGGCAGTTGGTGCTGCTGCCATTTGGAGGGTCATTTACACCTATTGGCCAGGGGTCTCTGGCCTCATGAGGGCCTTTCCATGTAACTGCTCCAGTTTCCTCGCAGCATGGTGTCTGTGTTTTAAGGAGGAATGTTCCAAGAGGTGAAGAAGGAAACTGTAGATCTCTTAAGGCCTGGACTCAAAAGTTATGCAGTATTTTGTTTGCCAAAGCCTATCACAGGTGGAAAGAGACCCTACCTCTTGATGGGCGGAGTGACAGAGAATTTACTGCCAACTCTAATCCACCTTTAAGGATCCTTGAAGGAAAATGATAAAAAGTTCAGGTTGGACATATTGAGTTTGAGGTACTTCCATCAAATGGAGATGTCAAGCAGTAGATAATTCAACCTGTAGGTCTGTTACCCAGAGGAGAGGACAATCTGTGGTAGACATTAGTAACCACAAATGGTAGTTAAAATCATGGGTTCTATAAGAAGTGTGTGAAGAGGGTGAATGACAGGGGACAAAATTGGAGCTCTTAAAACAGTAGATAAAGGTCAAAGAGAAAAGAAGTTGTGAATTATGAAGACTAGGAAGGAAGACCTAGAAAAATAGCGAGAAAAATAGAAGTGAAGCCACAGAAGCCCAGGAGAGAGTTTGAGGAGGGACTGTTCAAAATTTCAAATGCCATAAAGAGGTCAAGCAATATAAGAAATATGAAAATGGCCACTGTACTTGACAAAATAAAGGTCTTTGGTGGTGACTTTACAAAGGCATTTCTAATGGAGTGGTGGAAATAGAGTCTAGGATTTTGGATTCAAAGATACAAATGCTGCTGAATGGAACAAATATATGTTGCCTGTGATTTAATGTCTTTACAATTCTGTTTTTTTTTTTTCCAGAGTCATTTAGATCCCTTTCGATTGCTCAAATATAACATCATCTCTGCATCTAAATTTATAGGCAGCAATTGTCCGCTTCTAGTTCAAAGGCACAATGTCATTCCAGGAATTTTTTTGGTATGTGCTTTGAATTATCTGACCCTTTTAACCAACTGTCATGTATGATGCTTATATTATCTGAAGAGACCACTCACTAAGTGAACAGAAGGCTAGAAAGGCAAGGAATGCACAAATAGCACAGCTCAAATCATACGAACTTCTCTGATGACCCTTGACTACAGATCTTCTTATAACTGCTGATCTTCACTGTTAGATTATCTTTACGGTACTCTAGTGAAATAAAGGATTAGATACTCAGTTAACACTGAGGTGCCCAAATATTCTGCCTCATGAGTTAATAGGGAGAGCACTATGAGAGCTAAAATTTATTTCTTACCTTTAAGAAGTATCCATTCTAGTGGAGAAGATAGAGATCAATAAATATCCATAATTTAAGACCGAATAGACTAACTACCGTAAGCGAGGCTGCCCAGTATGGCAGAGAAAGCATAACTTTTGTAAGCAAACAGACCTGAGTCAGAATCTCAATTCTACTACTTACTTGCTTGGGCAAATTACTTAGCCTCTCTGAGCCTGTTTCCTCCCTTACAAAATGAGGAAATGATAACCAACTCATAAAATTGTTGTAAAAACTCAAGTGAGAAAATGTGCAGGAAGTCTTTGTTTCAATTCTTGGCACATCGTGGATACTTAACAAATGTGAATTCCTCTACCAATATTGCAGTTCGATCACGTTTACTATCTGCTCTGTGCCAAACACAGTACTGGGTACTGAGGATTCAAAGAACTCCCAGGGAGTTCCCAGTCCAGTGGGGAGAGCTGCAGCCTGAGGCTTCCAGAGAAGAGTAATCCAGGAGCTGGGCCCTAAAGGCAGAGAGAGGTCAGAGGAAGGAAGGGGCAGGGATTCCAGGCAGAGGTAATGTTCTGAGTGAAGGACTGAGGTAAAGTTTGAAGCACTGAATAAGGAGTCTGGGGGCCTGGAGTTTAGTTCTGGACCTTCCACTCTAACCAGCTATGTGTGTTTGGATTAATTTCATCTGGAAAAGGACAGGACTGGGCAAGATCTGTGGCTCTCAACCCTGGCTGCACATTACGATGCCTTGGGTGCATTTAAAAATAGTGCTCTCTGGGCCTCACCCAAGAAAAATTAAATCCAAATTTCTGTGGTCGAGACTCAACATTGTACTCTCTTTGCTTCAGCTTTATTATGGTGAATTTTGCATGCAATGCAGCGCTCTCGTTCTGAGTGGGCAATTTCGATGACTTTGGACAAATGTATATGCCTGTGTTATCACCTCAGTAATCAAGAGAGACAACATTGCCATTACCCCAAAAAGTTTCCTTGGGCTTTTTAGCTATCAATCCTCCCTCCCTTATCCCCAGGCAACCCTGAGCTGCCTTTTCTAGTACTGGCTTTTCTAGAAATTCATCTGAATGGATTCATATAATAAGTATTCTTGCATCTGGCTATTTTAGGGCATCAGTACTTTTTAAAAGCATCTCTAGGGGATTTCAATGAGAAGCAAGTAGTTGGGCAACTTCCAGCTAAAGAAAAAATATCATGATTTCATCTGCTAGTCTGGAGGTAGCTTTTAAAATTTGCACTTTAGGAATAGTAAGTGTGACTGCTGTTGTAATAGCTATGACAATGACAGTGCTAATATGTATTGATCTTTTACTGTGTTCCAAAGCAGTTATTCATGTGTATCTTCCTATTAAAACCTCACAGGTACCCAAGGGGTAAGTACTATATTATTTCTGATTATAGAGATAGAAACTGAGGCGTAGATTTCTCTAAGTAATTTGCCCAAGGTCAAGAATATAGCAAGTGGTGGAGTCAGGATTCAAATCCAGATTTTCTCACTGTAGACAGAAACTCTGCTTTTAATCAAGACTCTACACAACATGGAACCCCAACAAGGTAGTCTTACCCCCCACCACTTTGGACATGCTTACAGTGTGAAAACTCACACCAGACAAATCATTTCAGCTTGCAGAGAGAAGAAACTAATTTAAAGATACATTGAGCAAGAAAGTAAGAGTCTCTTCCCTCTATATGAAAAAGTAAGCCATTTGTTGCAAGTGTCAAATGGCAATTTAGACAAGAGAAAAGGTCCCAGTACAAATGAGATGAGACAGAGGCTGCATACTGACATGTCTTTTTAGAGAAGTACAAAGTAGAGAAAGCAAGAGTAGCTCATCCGTTGATGACTATAGGAAAGTGAATTGCTTTCTCAGATTTCAGTCACCAAACAGGAAACCTGTTTTCTGTTTTCAAAATACATATCACTGTCACTATGAACAATGAACAAAGTCCCCTGTGGAAGGGGAGTCTTTCTTCCCACAGTACCTGGCAGGTGACCAAATACCACCCTATCCCAGCCAGCCCATTTCATCCTGTGAGTTTGGCAGACACACTTGGCTGGTTTACAGCCTGTGCGTCCTATAAACCTACTAGTGGTTGAAAGAGAAGAAAATGGTACCAGCACAGTGAAAATGCATGTCTTTTTTAAGTTGCACTCATCCATGACATCCAAACCAAAGGCTTGTCAGCTGAGGTCTCCCACTTCCCTGTACGGGAACATTCATAGTCATTCCTATCACCTAAAACAAGCAGGTTCCTATCAGAACCCCAGCTCTCAGCGACTGGCTGTCCAGTCAAGAGCAAGGCCAAGGCCACAGCCCGCCTCACTGTCCGTCCACTGGGTGACAGTGTTGATCCGTCGGAAATAAACATGCTTTGTTCCTGGGCCAGAAAACCCCAGGTCCCTAAAAGGAAAAGACTGCAGCTCGGGAGTTCTAAGGGACTGAGGGAAATGTTCTGCCTTTCTCGGTGCGAGGCAGAGGGGTCCTGTGTGTTCTTTAGCTTTCAAGGGAAAGTGTGAGATGAAGCACTGTTCTGATGCTATCAGCCTGAGTTAGGTTTCTTTGAACAAAGCGGTTCTGAGAATGGATGCGAATATCTGTAATAAATTAACCAGCATTTTCCTGAAAACTTAATCAAGGAAAGAAGCCCGCAAAGAGCATTGAGAAAAAGCTGAAAACTCACTTCAGCTGTTTTCTCAACTTTATAGGGGTGGACTAATTCTTTAACCCGGGTGTTCGTTCTTACACCAGCATGCTAGTGCAAGGGGAAGTCGTTACTCAGGGCTGGAATGAGGGACAAGGTTGTGTTCGTGGAATGTCATTTCCAAATTGCCAGGTCACAGGTTTACATTCTTCTCTCTGTTCTGGCATGATCCCTGTCTTCAAGAGGAGAGGTAAACAATAACAAATAGTTGCAATTCAGTTCGACGGGTGGGAATGACAGGGGTGGGGCTAAGATAAAGCAGGAGACGGAGAAATGGAACCAGCGTGTCCCTACTTTAAAGCAGAGAAAGGGACAAGACAGAAAGTGAGTTGAGTGTTTGTTTCACGCAGCTTTAAAAGGGTTGGGCTGTTTTTCTTTTCTTTCTCCCCACCCCAAAAACGGAGCAGAGAAGACGATGATTCAAAATATTGTGACTCTTCATTGCATAGTGAGCACTGAAGTCATGTTAATTCTGAATTCTTTATAATCAGGTTGAAAGACTAAAATAGAATTATCAAGTTAAGAAGTGAGTGAACAAAACTTTTTTTAGTACTTAAAAAGGTTCTTTCCTCCTTCGCTTTATTGGGTGTTATTTGGTCCACTCTGTTTCTAATGATGTCAGCACATTAATGCTTCATCACACCTAACATAACAAAGCTTTCTAATATTTTTAAATGTACTAAAACCATGATAGTATTTTCTTAGGGAGTTCTACATGATTTGAGAAGCTCAAGTGAGAGTCAGAAATACAGATTATCTGGCAGCAGATCAGTTTCACTCCTGGCAGCTCATGCAGATGTTGAGCAACTCAGGACAAAGGGCCAGAGAAGACGGAATGGGGAGCTTTTGAGCTGTAATTCTCTTCTCTGTTTCTTTTCCTGCGGACACTTCCAGGCCCGTACTGACCTTGTGGACCGCACCCACATGGCGTGCACCCACTTGGGGCACCTGAAGCCAGGAGCATTTTATATTCTCCTCAGTGTTTATAAAGAACATTTACTCATTCCTGAGGCATCTGGGAACTTGAACGCCTGTCTTAGTTTGCCCCAGGGCTGCCGATGTGAAAGTACCAGAAATGTGTTGGCTTTTGTAATGGGGATTTTATGTGGGGTAAAAGCTTACAGTTCTGAGGCTGAGATACCTTCTCCGGGGTCCTCCCACGTGGCAACAAGGCGGTGGCCCATCTCTGCCGAGGTCTGCCTTCCCCTCTGTTAGGCCCAGAGCTCACCTAGTCTAGCCCCAGAACGAGTTGTAAATACACCCTCTCCCCCTCCTTGGCTGCTGAGTCCACTCAGACGCAGCGCACCTGCCAAGCTCTTTCATTAAAAGCCTTGCTTGAATGAACCTCGGCTCCCGGTCTGATCTTGAAAACGCCTCCCTTCCTCAGCCTCCCTCCGAACCTAACACCCCCCTTGAGAATCTACCGTCTCCCGGAGCTCACTCTTACCGGGCCTCCTCTCTCGGTCTCTCCTGCTCCGCTGTCTTCCCAGGTTCAGCTGGGAGTGACCAGGCATTGGACTTTTCTCCTGTTGAGCTGCTCCGTGGGTGCAGCCTCTCAGGGGCCTCTTCCGAGCCTCTTTGCTCTGCTGGTTCCAAACTCTGGACCTCTCTCAGTCTCCCGCGGCTTCTCTATGTTCCTTCAAACCTCTCTTTCACAAGGCAGGATCAATTAATATTATGGCTTCCTTTCTTCTGTGTCTCTATTTATATCAGACCCAGCAAGAGGGCAGAGACCCAAGATCGCGCACGCCTCCCTGACGTAGTCCAATCAAAAGGCCCCAGAGGAATGGATTAGTTCAAAAACACAATCTTGCTCCTTCTGGGATTGATGCAAGAACTTCAGACTGTCACTTTGTATTTTGGCTAAACACAGATGCCACACAAGTGTCTTGATCTTCAGTCTTCTGATCTTTTGCTCATGTCATTCTGACCAACAGCAATACCTGCCATGGGGTGCTGGAATTCACAGTCTTGCAAAGTGATGAGCTGAGCTTTCCTCTTCAGAGACTAGAATATGATTTTAGGGCCATCTCAGAAGGGATTCCTACTCCAGGTGGTGCCTTCCTTCGAGTCTCTGTGCCCCATTCCTTTTGGCAACTAGGGGTTTTCCCAGAATTGTCCTCTTTCCTTGAGCTTCCCTCTCTTTAGTGCCAGACTGGGAAAGTACTGTTTGTATGTCTCCATTCCCATTTTAGGGTTTTGGAGCCAAAGAAGAGATATATACTCTCTAGCCCAGGGGTTCTTAACCTTTTTTGTTCCACAGCCCGTTGGCCAGTCAGGTGAAAACCACAGACCCCTTACTAAGTCCACACTATACTGTATATTATTTAATAAATGTATCATACCCACAGCAACATCTCCCCACAAGAATCATGTTTATTTGATGTTCAAGCTCATGAACCCTTGTTAAGAGCCCCTGCTCTAATCCCTTATTTAACAAACTTTACTGTTTAATAGTCTTGTAGCTCAGTATCATGTCATAAAAATATGCAAGACTTTCATTGTTTAAAAAATGGTGTACTATTTATGATGGGTGCAGGAAGAGTTGGCAGAAGAAATTTAAGTGCATTTAAAGGAGAAAAATATTTCAGGGGCATGCCTTGTATGTGTAAGAACATTAATATCTGTAAAAAAGGAGTGAAAATAATTCCATCCAGGCATTAGTTTTTAAGTTAGCAACACTGCATTAATCTTTTTTTTAAAGATTTATTTTTTATTTATTTCTCTCCCTTCCCTCCCCTCCCCACCCCTAGTTGTCTGCTCTCTGTGTCCATTCACTGTGTGTTCCCCTGTGACCGCTTCTATCCTTGTCAGCGGCATGGAATCTGTGTCTCTTTTTGTTGTGTCATCTTGTTGTGTCAGCTCTCCGTGTGTGGCACCACTCCTGGGCAGGCTGCACTTTCTTTTGCGCTGGGCGGCTCTCCTTACAGGGCACACTCCTTGCATGTGGGGCTCCCCTACGCGGGGGACACCCCTGCATGGCAGGGCACTCCTTGTGTGCATCAGCACTGCACATGGGCCAGCTCCACATGGGTCAAGGAGGCCCGGGGTTTGAACCGCGGACCTCCCATGTGGTAGGCGGACGCCCTATCCATTGGGCCAAGTCAGCTTCCCTGCATTAATCTCTGGGCAACCTTAGTCCTGACTTTGATCAAATTAGGGCAGAACTCTGTTCTTCTTACTTGTGTTGTATCCTTTAGAGAAACTACGAAATAAATACTTGTACAATTGATTTGTGATGAAAGAGTAAACTTAACATTTAGAATCCAGAATCAAAAAAGGCATACCCGAGTTTTTCCAAAAGCCAGGATGTGGCTTTCATTTCCTATTTGAAAGACTACTGTTTAATCTATGTAAGTAAAACTAAGCTGGTGATTTAATTTCAGACAAAGAAATTTGTTGGACGCATTTCAGGAACTGTTATCATTCATCAAAGGGAATAAGCTGCGTTGTGCTAGGGACGATGTGATTATGGAGCATTATAAACACAGTTTTAAATGCTTCTAATAAAGCCTTGAATGGCAGAGTTTCAGACTGAAATAGCTGACTGACCCTTGTCGTTGCTGCTTTCCAATATGCTGATTTGCCCTTTCCCACTACAGGAGATGTTCATTTTTTTAGGGTCAAATTGCCTAGGTTTTAGAGAAAAAAATAACCTTTAGAGCAAAGTCTTTATTGGGTAGTAAATTTCTTTAAATGAAAGAGCCCTTTCCTTCCTATTCACACATAGCTTCCTTCTTCGGCATTGGTTTGACTTAAATTTATAAAGGACTAATAATAAATTACATTGAAGAATGTGTTTTAATTTATAAATCATTTTTGTGTGTATCCTTACAATGAATTCTTATAAGAGTTCTGTGATATAGGAAAGTCAACGATCATCATCTCTTTTTGACAGGGGAAACTGAGTGTCGGAGTAGTTAGGTGGCTTACCCAGGATTACACACCTAATAAATCCTGGGGTTGGGATAGATGACGTCCAGTCCAATGCTCTTTCTATTGTACATTAAAAAATAAGGAGGGAGTGGATGTACCTCAAGCAGGTCCTGGCTTCAGTTCCTGGTGCCTTCTGAAAAAAAAATAAACAACAAGCAAAACAAATGAAAACACCAACTCAGGGAAGCTGATGTGTCAGTGGTTGAGCACCAGTTTCCCACATACGAAGTCTCAGTTTCAATCCCCTGTCCTGGGACCTGAAAAAAAAAAAAGAGAGAGACAGGGTAAAAGAACAGCAAGCCTTGATTCTAGTCCTGCTTTTGCCTCTGACTTGTTTAATGACCAAAAATAATTGATTTACTGGTCCTCAATATCTTTAGCAGGAAATTGAGTGGGCTGGGTTAAATTGGTCCCTGTGTATCTTTCCAACTCTTTAACAATCACAAAAATGCATGTTCTGAGGACAAAGCCATATCCACTTTTAACAAATGCAGTTTCCGATTACAACCATTTGTGATCTCAAGGATGCAAATACATGGACTTGAAACTATTACAACATAACTTTCTGTATCAATAGAAAGCTCTTTGCCCTTCTTAGAAAACAGCCTGAGAAACTCCACTTCATAATAACAAGCTGCAGAATAAGCATAAATTTTATGGTAGCGTACATGGAAATATTCATATCCTTTTAAAAAAAAATCTATCTAAGTAAGATGTGACTCGCTGAGTCATTAGTATTATAATATACTCAAGTTTGTTATTAAATGATGGGGTTTGTTTCAATAATGATTTGTAGTCAGTGTTGAATTAAAGAACATAGGATTTAGAATTTTTTGTCTCTTTACTGAAAACTGAAAGGGGAGGGATGAACTATAAAAAGGAAAACTGTTTCTTTTGAGTTGGACCATATAGGGGTCAAGATATTTAAGAGAGCATTTCTGGCCGCAGCCCTGTCCAGGAATGCTGATAACTCAGTGCTCTGGGAAGTTTCCTCACACATGGTATTTCCCATGGATACAGTCGCCATCTCCGTATACTAGTGACACTCAAATCTTGACCCTGAACTTTGGACCAGTACCCAATTCAGGTGTTTTAGGTACTTCAGAGTGAACATGTCTGTCTTAGATGCCAAGGTTTCTAGGACAAATTCACACAATGTGTTGGCTTAACCAACAAATTTATTTACTCACAGTTCTGGAGGCCAGAAGTCCCAAATTAAGACAACAGCAGAGTTATGCATTCTCCCCATAGTCTGCAGCATTCCAGTGCTGGCTTGCTGCAACCCTTGGGGTTCCTTGACTTGCATCTCTGCCTCCTGTTGTCTGCTCTTCTGGTTTCCACTGATGTCCACCTTCTTTCTCTGACTTCTGGCTTCTAGTCTCTTTTTGTTGCAATTTCTGATTTCTACTAACTGTGTCTGAATTTCCTCTCTTCTAGAGGTCTCCAGTAATATGGCTTAAGACCTACCTTGATTCAGTTTGGACCTAACTAATAATAACCCCTTCAAAAGGCCCTGTTTACAAATGGCTTCACACCTACAGGAATAGGGACTAAGATTAAAAACATGATTTTTATTGGGGAACATGATTCAGTCTACCACAATATCCAAAGACTAAAGCCATCTGGTTCATAACGTACAAGGTGGAAAAGGCATGGAAGAGTTGCAAAAGATGAGACTAGACCAAATCTTGTGAGGCCTCGGAAGCCATGAAGAGAAGAAGAGGGAGAGAATAAAGGAAAAGGAGGAAGAAGAGGGAGGGAGAGCGAGAAGGGATGAAGCATGAACTTGATCCTAAGAGCAATGAGGAACACTGAAGTGTTTTAAACAGGGAGTGATATGATCATTTACCTGTGGCTTAGAAAGCTCAGTATAGTTATTGAACCGGAGAGAGGCAAAATGGGTAGGAAGACTTTGAGAGGAGAGAGGGGACAGAGGCAGTGGATATGGAGAAGGACCTATGCTCGGCCAGAATGTTGAAGGGAACCTGAGACCCCAGCAGCCGTCGGTGATGCCAGTGGTAATGCCTGCAGGCCTAGGAAAACTAGGAAACAGCCAGGGCTGCGTTGCCAGCTGTCCTTGCTCTACCTAAAGAGTCTTAATCCCCAGCAAACCCCCTCATTCCTCCTGTCCCCAGATATTTCTTTGTGTGTCTTCTATGTGCCAAATACTTTTCTTGATTTTGGATATGCAGGCATTAGCAAGGAGGATAAAACCCCTGCTCTCCTGGAGTTTATGTTCTAGTAAGGCAAAATACAATTAAAAAAATACATATAATATATGTATGTTGAGGAATGATCAATGCTCTAATGAAAATAAAGATAAGGGAGAAAAAAGAGTATTAGAGGGAAAGGGTGTATTAGGCAGGCAAAGGGGTGCTGATACAAAATACCAGAAATGTTGGTTTTTATAAAGGGCATTTATTTAGGGGTAGATGCTTACAGTTACCAGGCCATAAAGCATAAGTTACTTCCCTTACCAAAGCCTGTTGCCACATGCTAGAGGAAGATGGCTGCCGACGTCTGCAAGGGTTCAGCCTTCCTGTTCCTCTTAAGGCTCTGGGTCCCAGCTTCCAATATCAACTGTAGGCTGGGATAAGTCTTGTCTCTCTCCAGGCTCAGCTGCTCTGTTCTCTCCACAAGGTCACCTGTAGACTATCAGTCGCTCTAGGCTTTGTCTCTCTCCCTGGGGCTTGATTTTCTCAGGACTCCACTGCTCTGCTCTTTCCTCTGTGTTTACTTCCTGGGCTCCAGTTCAAAACACCCACCTACCTTCTCTGCAGTGCAGTTACTCTGTGAGCCCCCACCACCAAGGGGGAGGGGACTGGTCCTACTGGCGTGGCCAAATCAAAGCCTTAATAACAGACCAGTTTACAAACATAACCCAATATCTACTTTTGGAATTCATAAACAATATCAAACTGCCACAAGGGACAACAGGAAAGGGTGACCCAGGATGCTCTATAAAAGGTGCTGGGTTTTGTTCTAATTTGGGAAACTGTTTTCTTTAAGAATTGCTTATGTTCTTGTGAATATATCCACAAATCATTAGGGCGCAGGATTGTAAACCCTCATAGGATCCCAAATGGGTTCCTACCTATGAATAGAGTATTTTTGTTGAGATATATTTTGTATTCGATGAGGGCCTGATTAAAAGCTATACTTTAAAAGACCTCTTGGATGAACTTTGAAAACATTGTGCTAAGTGAAAGAATCCAAGCACAAAAGGCCACATATTGTATGATTCCATTTATATGAAATGTCCAGAGTTGGCAAATCCATAGAGACAGAAAGTAAATCAGTGATTGCCAGGAGCTGGGGAGAAGGGGGTAATGGGAATGACTGCTAATGGGTATGGAGTTTCTTTATGGGGTGATGAAAAATGTTCTGGAATTAAAAAGGGGTGATGGTTGCACAGCTTTGTGAATACACAAAACCTTTGGATTGTACTCTTTGAATACGTGAATTTTTATCACATATTTAAAAAAATTTTTAAAAAAACCTCTTCTCCAATGCCCTCCCTCAAAAAAATATCAAGGAGAATAGAACAAGGTCAGAAGATCAAGGTTAAGAGTCATAAAATTATTTTTGCCAAAGAGGATGTGAATCAGCTTGAGTGCAGAATGCCACAAATAGCTCACAAACTAGAAAGCCAGCAAATGTTCCTGCATGAACTATTTGGTACTGAAGTTCAAAGTCTTCCTTCCTTTCTGAATTCCCAAATTTGTCTTCTAATCATAAATACATCAAACACAGTGAAAGCATAGTAAGAATAAGAGAAATTGATTTTCTTCCTTCTAGTTTTGTCCTGCCCACTCCGTTTTATCTACCATATTAAGGCCTATATCCCCAAACCTTGCTGCTGGCTTTTATAAAGGGTATTTATTTGGGGGGGGGGGGGGGGGGTAGAAGCTTACAGTCACAAGGCCCTGAAGAGTCCAACTCTAGTTACCATAAGAGGTACTTTCTCACCCAAAGACTGTCACCACGTGTTGACAAAAGATGGCAGGCAATGTCTGCAAGAGTTCAGCCTTCTTTCTCCCTCTTAAGGCTCTTTGCACCCAGCTTCTTCTGATCTCAGCTGTAGGCCGGCATAAGGCTCATCTCTCTCCCAGGGGCTCGTCTCTTTCCAGGTTCTGCTGCCCTGCTCTCTCCTTAAGGCCAGCTGTAAACTATCAGGTGAATGGCTCAGCTCTCTCCTAGGGCTCCAGTATCAAAATTAAACTCTGTGTTCTTATTCTTTGTGTATTTACTTCCATGTGAGAGTCTTTTTTATCCCCACCCAGGGGGTAGGTACTCAACCCTGCATGCCCTAATGATGTGGTCAAATAAAAGCCCTCATCTTGATTTATTAAAGTAAAAGTGAAACCTCTGAATCTAATACAATCAATATGTCCAGAGGTACAGACCAGTTTACAGTCTGATATCTATTTTTGGAATTCATAAACAATACCAAACTGCCACAGAAATACAAATGGTTGGTCTTCAACCCTTGGAGAGACTATTCAGAAGATCTGTGTGGAATGGAGCCTGAGTGTCAGTATTTTTCAGCAGAGCTCAAAATGATTTTTAAATGCAACCAGGGCTGGGAGTGGGTCATTTCACTTGGCCTCTAGGAAGAGAGAGTAGCTTTTTTCAGGTCCATTCTCTTTTCCATCTACTCTTGCTCCACATGTTTGCATCCAATCCCATGGCATTAAAAACCATTTATATGCTGATGACTCACACATTAATTTCCCTATGCACAATGTTTTCCCTGAACTCTAGGTTCCTCTTCATTCCAACTGACTATTCTGTATCTCACTCAGACATGTAATAGGCCCCTCAACTTAACTTTTCAAAACAGAACTCTTTATTTTCCCTTCAAACCTGCTCCCCACATCCATGTCTTCCTTATTTCAAGAAATGTCCATCACTCACTCAGTTTACTCAGGCCCCAAATTTCGAAATAAATCTTGACTTCTTTTTCCCTACTTACCACCAACCTACCAATCCTGTAGCTTCTGCCTTCCTAAAATATCCAGAATCTGACCATTCCCACCAATTTACCAGCTCCAGGCATCACCATCTTTCTCAACAGCCCCCTGACTTAACTTCCTGCTTGTACCTTTGCCACCTCTACTGTCTAGTCTCCTCCTAGTAACC
This sequence comes from Dasypus novemcinctus, assembly GCF_030445035.2. NCBI lineage: Eukaryota > Metazoa > Chordata > Mammalia > Cingulata > Dasypodidae > Dasypus > Dasypus novemcinctus. Next base: position 79,452,098 of record NC_080684.1, on the reverse strand, counting down.
AGATTAATATTTTTCTAACTAGAGAAGTTAGAGGTTTACAGAAAAATCATGCATAAAATGCACAGTTCCTCTATACCCCCCAAATTATTAACCCCTTGCATTAGTGTGGTACATTTGCTACAACTGATGAAAGAATATTTTAATTGTACTATTAACTATAGTTCATGGGAGGAGTGGGGTGAGAGGGGTGGGGGGAAATGGGGACCTCTTATATCTTTTGAATGTAACATTAAAAAAAAAAAAGCAGTGAACAGCTGGAACTCCTCCCCTGCCATTATCAAAGGGGTGGAATAGTTAGCAGTTTAAAAAGCGGTGCTGGGCCTGGAGTTCACTCTCTTATGCTCTCTTGCCTCGGCACCCACGCTCCAGTTGCTTCTCCCCTGCTTAGATCACCAAGCAAGTAAAACCTGGGCATTTATAACCTATAATGGGAAATTGTAGCCTGTAAATCATCCCTCTTCATCACTTTTCAGTCCCTTCCTCTCTACCTGGAACCCCTGCTCTGTTATTTTCTCCCATTTCTCTTCCCTCCCTAGCTGAATAAATTACTGGCCTAACTAAAAAAACCCCACAAAACTATAGTTCATGGAAGATAGTGGAGCTTTTCGTTTCTGGAGTTTTTGATGCTGGAACCCCAGGAAGTAAACACACAGAAGAGCACCAAAGACATGGCAGAGTCCCTGGGAAGAAGAGAGCCTGCAAGTCCACAGCTGACCTTGTGGAGAGAACAGAACAGCTAAGTCCAGAGAGAAACAAGCCTTGGGACAGAGACAAGACTTGCCTCATCCTACAGCTGATATTGGAAGAAGCTGGGACCATGGAGCCTTAAGAGAAAGAAGGAAGGCTGAACCCTCACAGACACCGCCTGCCAGCTTTCTCCAACATGTGCCCAATCACTTTGGGTAAGAAAGTACCTCTTATGGGACCTTGAGTTGGACTCTTTAGGGCTTTGTGACTATAAGCGTCTATGCCAAATAAATACCCTATGTAAAAGCCAAAAGATTTCTGGTATTTTGCATCAGCACCCCTTTGGCTGACTAACACATAAGGCCTATGGGTTTTGTTTGTTTTTAGGTACTGGAACCAGGGATTGAACCCAGGACCTCATATGTGGGAAGCCAGTGCTCAACCACCAAGCCACACCAGCTCCCTTGAGTTGGTCCCCTTGTTTGTTTGCTTGTTGTTTGCTCTTTTGTTTCCAGAAGGCACCTGGGACCAAACCTGGGACCTCCCATGTAGGAAAGCAGGTGCTCAACTGCTTGAACCACATCCACTCCCCTATGGATTTTTTTAAAAGCTTTTATTCTAGTAGCATATATATAGCCTAAAATTCCCTTTTAGTTAAATTCAAATATATAATTCAGTGCTACTGATTACATTAATAATTTTGGGCTACAATCATCACCACCCATTACCAAATTTTTTCCATCATTCCAAATAGACACTCTGTACAATTTAAGCATTAACTCTCCATTCCCTAACTTAATCAACATTAACTTGTATTCTAGTTTCTGATTCTATGAATTTACTTATTCTAGTCATTTTCTATCAGTGAGATCATGCAGTATTTGTCCTTTTGGGTCTAGGTTATTTCGGTAAGCATGATGTCTTTAAGGTTCATCCATGCTCTCACAATTATCAGAACTTCTTTCCTTTTTATGGCTGCGTACTATTCCATTGTATGTATATACACCACCTTTTATGTTATAGCAAGAATACTACATTCCATCATACCTTCATTCCTTTTTACAGCTGAAATAGTATTCCATTGTATGGATAAACCACTTTTTAAAATCTGTTCATTGGTTGATGGACAATTGGATTGCTTTCAACCTTTGGCAATTATGAGTACTACTGCAGTGATTATCAATGTACGAATAATCTGTTTGAGACCCTGCTTTCAATATTTTTGGGTATTGTGGTGGTTTGAAACTGTATGTACCCCAGAAGAGCATGTTTGTAAAGTTAATTCCATTCCTGTGAGTATAGACCCATTGTGAGTAGGATCTTTTGATGAGGTTACTTCAGTTGAGGTGTGACTCATTTCATGCAGGATGGGTCTTAATCCTCATACTGGAGTTCTTTATAAACTGAATCAATACAGATTGAAAGAGTAAGCCACAGAAGCAAGAAGCTGAAATCAATGAAATCTAGAAGAGAAAAGAGAGACCAGCAGATGCTGCCACATGCCTTGCCATGTGGCAAAGGAGCCAAGGATCTCTGGTAGCTGGTTTTCAAGAAGAAAGCATTGCCTTGATGATACTTTGATTCGGACATTCTCCAACAGTAAGCTAGTAAATTCCCATTGTTTAAAGCCAACCCACTTCATGGAATCTGCTTTGAACAACATAGGAGACTAAAAAGGTGCCAAATCCACTAAATTGGGAAAGAATCCTCCCTTCAACAAATAGTGCTGGGTAAACTTGATGTCCATATGCAAAAGAATGAAGGTGGACCCCTACCTCACATCATAAACAAAAATCAACTCAGAGTAATCTTTTTAAAACACAAATCAGATTACAGCACTCCCTATCTCAAAACCTTCTAATGGATACTCATCACGCTTGAAATAAAGTCCCAAATCCTTTCTGTGGCCCACAAGATGCATGTAATCTAGCCCTGGCTACTTCTGCTTGTCCACTCTGGCCTCCTTGCTGCACCCCTGAGTCTTTATACATGGTGCTCCCTCTGCTGGCTGCCCTCCAAATAGTTGCAAGGCTTATTCTCTTTGTTTCAGTCTCTAGACCAACGACAGCTCCTCAGTGGCCTTCCCTTTCCACTCTCCATTGCCTTATCCTGCTCTATTTGGATCATAGCACTCATCACTACTTGGCATTTTATACATCTACTATTTATTGTTTGATCCTCCACTGAGGGCAGGGCTTTGTCCATTTTGTTCATTCCTGTATCCCATTGCCTAAAACAGTGCCTGGAAAAATAGTAGAATCTCAATAAATACATTTTTACTGAATAAACGAACACTGACCACTCCTTCTAATAAGAATGATAAATCCATTTTTACTTTGCCTTGTCCCTTTTGCTTGTCAACCAGGTCTTGTCTCAGCCTTTGGTGAAGGTGTGGGATTTTCTGTAAGGAAGGAATTTCCGAAGAAAAGATTTGAGACTCAATGGAAAAGAATATCTGTCAAGCATCATACATTTTCATGTAATTAATTCCTTGAAGCCTGGTAACAATCCTGTGAGGTGATGTTACTGTTTACATTTTACATATAAGGAAACAGGTTTCAAAAACTTCACATATCTAAGGGGTTGAGGGAAACTGAGATTTAAATCCACATATACTAACTCATAGTCTAAAATGGAGAACATAAAGTATCTGTTGCAGCATTGGGATATACTGCATGGGCCGATAGAGTGGGGAGTTGTTTCTCTGTTTGTCTATAAAGGAGACTCTTTAGGATGTCCAGAAGGGACTGTTTTGCAGCTTTCTACTTATGTTACTAACACACCCCTTTTCTGGTCTTTACTGAAGAGTTGCTCTCTGGGAGAGTCTTGAGAAGTTGCACAAGTGTTAAGTTGCAAATGCTTAGAGGATAGTTAGAATCTCTTTGCTTTCATTTAGTCATTAGGTCAATATTTGGTCACCACCAGGCTGGTGTATTTAGTCTTAGAGAGCAAATCAAGGACTGTTTGGTTTGAGTTGTTTGGAAATGTCTTTTAATTATAATCAGTTCCATTCCTGAAACAATAGTATAACTGGGGTGATTTAAACATTTAATCTTTCACCACAGTCAACCAGATAAAATGGGACAGACTGGATCCCACAACTAGAAAATAAAGAAATCTTTTCACTTTACAAAGTGATTTTTAAAAAAAAATTATTTTACTAACATATATCCAACCTAAAATCCACCCCCTTGATCATACTCAGAATTTAGAAAGTGGGAAGCAAGTGTTTCTAAAAGAGTTTAAAAAGTGCTTTTGCAAAAATATTCTCCCACCAACCTCATGAGTAGTAAGAAATTAAAAATTTAAGACAGTGGTGTGGGGAAGAGTGTCCAAAGAAATGAGATTAATAGTTTTTTTAAAATAAAATTTTATTGGAGTATATTTTTCATACATGAACATACATAGCCAATATATGTATAGTAGAAGTTGTGAACTTACAAAACAAACATGCATAACATCATATAGGGCTCCCATACATGAATCCTTCCCCAACACCTTGCATTGTTGTGAAACATTAGTTACAAACTATGAAAGAACTTTATCAAAATATTACTACTGGGAAGCAGATTTGGTTCAACAGATGGAGCATCTGCCTACCGCATGGGAGGTCCAGAGTTCAAACCCAGGGCCTCCTGACCATGTGATGAGCTGGCCCATGCACAGTGGTGATGCACACAAGGAGTGCACCTCATAAGGAGAGCCGCCCAGTGTGAGAAAAGTGCAGTCTGCCCAGGAGTGGCGGTGCACACACAGAGAGCTGTTGCAGAAGATGATGCAACAAAAAGACACAGATTCCTGGTGCTGCTGACAAGAACCCAAGTGGACACAGAAGAACACACAATGAATGGACATAGAGAGCAGATAACTGAGGGGGAGGGGGAATGGGGAAGGGGAGAGAAATAAATAAATAAATTTTTTTAAAAAAAGATTGTCTTAAAAAAAAAAAGCATATTACTACTAACCATAGCCTATGTCTTCATTTGGTTTATTTTCCCCCCAACCCACCCAATTATTAACACCCTATATTGGTATTATATATTTGTTATCATTCATGAGAGTAAGATGAACAGTTTCAATATGTGAATGAACAATGCACAGAGGGTTTAGTTGCCTGTTTTATTGACTTCTTTTAGGGATTTTGTGATCAATCTAAATGCAAAACAAGGAGATTGTTATACTACATGAAGTGGTAATCATGTGTGTGTGCATGTGTGTGTCCTGGTATATGGCGACTTGTGTAGGAAAATAAGAGAAAACTGGCAAAGTACATAGAACAAACACCTCATTTGAAGCTGAAGAGCTTTTGGGGAGAATGTTATCTATTATTTTTTCTAAGAGACCTTGGGCTAAATTCTTAAGCTATTTGAGAGCCACTTTTCTTATCTATAAAGTGGGGATTCTTATCTCACAGGGTAGTTGTGTCTAGTACAAAGAAGGACACTCAGGAAGTGTGCTTGAATGAAATATTCTTTCCATTTGTTATTACCCATTATTGAAACAAAATGTTGTAAAATCTTAGCTCACTGGCACTCTTTTGAATCATTAGATATTCTTTAAAGAATTTATCCTTATATTTTCAAAATGTATTCATTCATAAGGCATCTTATGACATGTAATAAATAAAAAGAAATACCTATCTTAATAAAAGAATAAATAGGAGCCACACAGCAGGCAAAAACCAGACTAAATAGATAGGATTCATACCCTCCCCTGAAATGTGGCTTATAAGGGTGAAAGTAATCAGAATTGGACACATTTATTTGACTGAAAAAAACCTTTGCTTCTGTAGCTGTAGGAACTCAGCAGAAGCATCATGTTCTGTTTAGTAAATGGCAAATGAAATCTTCCAACAGAGGTTCTTCAGTGCACATAAACTCAGTTAAATGCATTCTCATATCTGCAACCAAAACAAAGTGAACAAAAAGATCCATTTTTATGATCCATGATAATCTTTAGGCACTTGCTTAAGGCTGAGAATGGGTAAGTTGATGAACATCACAAGGAATTCAGTGGCCCAGGAAGCATATCCAAAGAGAGAGATACTACTAAAACAAAGGCAAAAACTTTCCATTAGAATAAAACAGCAGTCAATATTGTTGTTGGAATTTGATGTGTATTAATCTCATTTTATCTTCATTGCAACCCTGAAAACTTATCTGTAAAATGGAATACTCCACAGATGGTTGTGCCTGATAAAACCTTGGACATAGGAAGAGTTACTGAGTTTAGAATGTCCGAACAAGATGTGGAGACAGAATGGAACTACTTAGAGCAAAAATAATTGATGACTTGCTGTTATGCTCACTCTTAAACATGTTGATGACCTTGTGAAAGAGGAATAGTCATTGTTCTTTGAGAGTGAGGAACAGAAGTTCTGGAAGAAGGTCCAGAGGTCAAGTAGTGGAAGACCAGAGGCCTTAGCCCAGTTGCCCTGACTCCAACTTTAGTGTTCACTCTGCTATACCTTGGCAAATCCCTCCAGTTTCAATCTTGGCTTGGAGCACCTTCTAGAGTCAAAACAGCAGGAGACTGGGCCCTGGAGACCAGAAGGAGCCTAACAAATTTTCTCCATCCAGTGTAATTTGGTGCCTGCCTATTGCACCACCATCTGACAACTTCTTAGATGCTAAGTCTAAGTGTTTTGTTCTGTTTTTTGGTCTGTTTTTTTAAGTCTTAAGTTCTGCAACAGTTTGTACTATTGATCATATGCTCGAAACCCTGTATTTCTTGGTTTCCATGCCAGATGGAAATTCTATTTCATAATTCTATCCTTCTGATCATTGGTTTTTATACTATAAGCTTAGCCTAGATAATAGCTAACTTTTATCACGTACTTATGTGACAGGCACTGTCCCAATCCCTTTATATGTATTAATTTATTTAAGCTTTATAATAACCCTATAAATCAGGTGGTATTATTGTTCCGTTTTAAAAGATAGGGGAAGGAACTGGTGTAGCTCAGTGGTTGAACACCTCCTTCCCATATATGTGGTTCTGAATTCAATCCCCAGTGTCTCCTTAAAAAAAAAAAATTTATATATATATATTTGTATATGTGTATATGTTATATGTGGTTCTGAGTTCAATCCCTGGTGTCTCCTTAAAAAATATATATATATTATATATATATATTTGTACATGTGTATATGTTACCACAATAAAAATTTTTTAAAAAAAGATAAGGGATCAAAGGCACAGAGAAATAACTCTACTAGTTCACAGATTAAGTGAAGAAGTGAAAAACCTAGACAATTTGGCATCAATCCTTGTGTCCTAAACCATTTGTTTTAACCAACATCCTTTAAACTGGTATTTCTGAATACCAGAATCCCTAGAATTGTATAGCCAAATATCTATTGAACAGATCCACTTGTATATCCCACAAACACTTCACAATTTTTTAGTGAGTAAAACTAAAACTCATATTTCTCCCCAATCATTACAAATACTGTTTCTACTTCTAAATTCCTTATTTCATTAAACTGTCTGGTGACCAAGCCACAAACCTGGAATTCCTCCTTTCTCTCTCATTCAATCAACAAGTCCTGTAGATTTTACTTCCTGTGTATTCCTTAAATCACTTCTCATTCCTTCTACCAATGCCCTAGTTGAGTCCCTGAAATATCTCTGGTTGTACTACTGCAAGAGTTCCTCTTTCCTTTCTACAATACCATCAGAGTCATCTTTCTTCTCTTTTTTTTTAAAAGATTTTTTATTTATTTCTCTCTTTCTAAAACTTGTTATCACTTCCTTATTTAAACCCCAACAATGCCTTATTTTTTACTTCACTGTAAAGTCCATGTTCCTTACTATGACATGGCCTGTGCTGATTTTTCCATGCTCATCTTCTATTACTTTCTGCTTCACAATTCGTATTCTATTTCCCTCCTACAAGCCATTTGTAAATTCTTGTATATTCCCTTTGCCTGGTTTACTCTTCTACTATCTGTGCTTCAAATTCTTCAAGATTTATCTCCACCACTATACTGAGAGTACCTTTTTTTACACTTTTAAAAATTAAAGTTAATAGATCACAAAGAACATTACATTAAAAAACATGAGGTTACAGAGTGTCTTTTAAAACAAAATAAAAAATAGCTTTCTTAGATACAATTCACATATCATGCAATTCACCATTTAAAATGTACAACACAATGACTTTCAGCATGTTCACAAAATTGTGCAATCATGACCGCAATCAATTTTAGAACATATTCATCATCTCAACAAACCTAATACCCATTAGCAATTGCCTCATTTCCACCCAGTCCTTCCAGTCCTAGGCAACCACCAGTCAATCTACTTTTTGTTTCTATGGATTTGCCTATTCTGGAGATTTCATATAAATGGAATTATGCAATATATGGCCTTTTTTGTCTAGCTTCTTTCACTTAGCAAAATATTTTCAGGGTTCATCCATGTTATAGCATGTATCAAGTACTTCATTCTTGTGGCTGAATGATCTTTCATTTATGGATATACCACATTTTGTTTATCCATTCACCAGTTGAAGATATTTGGATTTCTTCCACTTTTCGGCTATTATGCTGCTACAAACATTTGAGTACACATTTTTGTGTGAACATATGTTTTCATTTCTCTTTAGCTTTCTAGTAAGGTTTGAAATTGGGACATGTGAAATCTCTAACTTTGTTATTTTTTAGATTGTTTGGCTATTCTGGGTTTTAGGATCAGCTTGTCAATTTCTGAAAGAAGTCAGCTGGGATTTTGATATGAATTGCATAGAATCTGTAGATTCATTTGGGAATATTACTCTCTTGACAATATTAAGCCTTCTGATCTATGAAAAGGGGTTGTCTTTCTATTTACCGAATTTCTTTCAACATTTCATATTTTCAAAGTATAAGTTTTGCACTTCTTTTGTTAAATGTATTAAATATTTTTTTCTTTTTCATGCTATGGTAAATGAAATTGTTTTCTAAGTTTCATTTTTCAATTTGTTCATTGCTAGATCTAGAAGTACCATCTGTTTTAGTACTGATCTTATATCCTGCAAACTTGCTGAACTGGTTTATTAATTTTAATTTTTTTAGGTAACTCTTAAGGATTTTCTATTTACAAGATGTCATTTGCAAATAGAGATAGTTTACTTCTTCCATTCCAATCTGGATGCTTCGTTTCTTTTTCTTGCTCAAGTGCCCTAGTAGAACTTCCAGTACAATTTTGAATAGAAGTGGCAAGAGCAGGTAACTTTTCTTGTCCCTGATCTAAGGGAGAAAGCTTTCTGTCTTTTACTAGTAAGGATGATGTTTTCCATAGATTCCCTTTATCAGGTTGGAAAGTCCATTTCTAGTTTATTGAGCATTGTTATCAAGAAGGGGTATTGAATTTCATCAAATGATTTTTCAGTGTCTTTAGGATTATCATGTATTTTTTTGTCCTTTATTCTATCGATATGGTGTATTATACTAACTTTTGGATGTTAAACCAATCTTGCATTTCTGGGATAAACCCCATTTGGCCATGGAGTATAATCTTTTTAAAACGTTACTGTATTGTTTGTTAGTATTTTGTTGAGAATTTCTGTATCTATATTCATAAGAGATATTGATCGTAGTTTTCTTTTCTTGGGATGTCTTTGTCTGGTTTCTTTGAAGTCACCTAACAATGCCAAACCCAATGGTCAGTTCTCTGTCCTCATCTTTCTTGACCTTATAAGCTGCATTCAACACATTAATCACTGACTACCTTATAAAACAATTTCTTCATTCAATTTCTAGGACACCACCTCTTCTAGTTAATTGGTTGCACCTTTTCAGTCTCGGTTTCAGGTTTCTTTTCATTCCTACGTCTAAACTTTAGATTCCCCAAAGATTTCAGAACTCTGGCTGATGATTATTATAAACATCATCAAAATACTGACATTTCCCAGTCTAGATCTTTTTCCTAAGCTGTAGACTCATATATCCAAGCAGCTACTCAACATTTCCATCTGATGATTAACAGATATTTCAAACTTAACCTATTCTACACTGCTGCTGATTTCTACCCAGACTTATTGGCCCCCCATCTTAGTAACTGACAAATCCATTCTTCTGGTTGCTCAGGTCAAAAACCTTAGAATAATAGACTCCTGTTTTCTTACATTGCATATTTGTTACATTTGCAAATCCTGTTCCCTCTACATTCGACATATATCCAGAATTTGATCACTCATCATTACCTTCACCACCAACTATCATCTCTCAGATAGATACACTAGCCAACAGGTCTCCCTTCTTCCCATCCCTGTCAAACTTCCACAGAGAAGTGAAAATCCTGCTTATACTGTCAAACCATGCCACTCTGCCTAAGTCCCTCCAATGGCTTCCTATTTCATTCAAAGTTAAAGCTAAATTCATTACCTTACAAGGCTCTCTTTTTTTTTTTTTTTAAAGATTTATTTATTTAATCCCTCCCCACCATTGTCTGTTCTCTGTGTCTATTTGCTGCGTCTTGTTTCTTTGTCCGCTTCTGTTGTCGTCAGTCAGCAGCACGAGAAGTGTGTGCAGCACCATTCCTGGGCATGCTGCACTTTCTTTCGCGCTGGGCGGCTCTCCTTATGGGGAGCACTCCTTGCACGTGGGGCTCCCCTACGTTGGGGACACCCCTGTGTGGCAGGGCACTCCTTGTGCACATCAGCACTGCACATGGGCCAGCTCCACACCGGTCAAGGAGGCCCGGGCTTTGAACCGTGGACCTCCCATGTGGTAGACGGACGCCCTAACCACTGGGCCAAGTCCGTTTCCCACAAGGCCCTCTTTGATCTGACCAACCCCCACCCTTTTCTCATGGTACTTTAACGTTCTGTGCCAGTTTGCTGTTCCTGCCTCAAGGACCTTTCGCTTATTACTTTTGCAATATTCTGATATTTGTGGGGCTGGTTCCCTCAGTGCCTTCATATATTACTACCCTATTAAAAAAAGCGCTCTACATTCTCCATATTCCTCTTCTTCAGCTTTATTTTAGGTTTTAATATTTACCACCACCTGACTCATAGTATATTTGTCTCACTCTTTCCTTTAGTGGTCAATGAAGGCAGAAACTTTGTTTTGATGACACTGTGCTGTCATTACTACTGAGAATAGTGCTTGGCATGCAGCATGTACTCAAACTCCAAATGAGCACTGTATCTTTCATTCGTTTTAAAAAAGGGGGTAAGGGGCAAATTATAGGGTTTTACATGAATATAGACTAGGTGTTAGACAAAAATCCTTTAAAACATGGGGCTCAGTAAGAAGATAGTATCAGGGAACTGTGGCCATTAAAATGTTGAAGACCTCTGAATTAGATAAGTTTAGGTTCCTTAAATTCAACTGAAATTCAAACCTTTATTAAGAAAAATTTGGATTTTTAGTGTTGGATCTGGTCACACTGTGACCTTTGGCACATACAGAAACTTAAAGCTTTTTTCAGTTCTAATGTTTATATTATGACCAAGTTATTCCTACAAGAACTGAATGTTACAGCTCTGCCTCCCTTTTCTCTAGGTCCCAGCTTTAGGCCAATAGGTGACGGCTTAGATATAGATGAATGAAAAGCCTTTTTCTTATCAAGTCCCAAAAAAGAAAGAAACTCTGTATATTCTCAAGTTTTTAATCTTATTTTAGAATTATACAATTCACATTCATTGTGGAGAAAAAAATAATACAAAGGAAAGTCACTCTGGTACCTGCTTAGATAACCAAATAAGTTCTTCAGATCTTATAAAATACACACATATACCATATATTTTATATTCTAACCTTGTCATTAGCTATTATTACCAATGGGTCATACCTTAATCTTCTATGTTCAAGCAAAGTGCTAAAGAACAATGTGTTTCAGGTCAAGGAACCACAGAGAAAGCCATTCCAGTTAGCACTGTTCTAGATATGTTCATGGCCCTAGATATGAAATATTTGTTGATGAAATGAAGATAAAATAATTCTGTGAGAATATCCAGAGAAGCTTTGAGATAGGACATCTCTTCCAGTATGACATCTAAGGGGAGAGGAATAGTGTGTAATCATAGTGAACTATCATTCCTTTTAAATTTGAACTTACTTTCCTTTCATGTACTTGTGTTCAATTGCTTAGAGTATACTTACTTTTCAGCAGTATTGAATTGTGCTAGAACCAGCTACACTTTTACTTTATTTCTTTGCTCTGCCACCTCCTTTTCCTTTCTCCCCAATATCTATAAGCTGAATATTCTCAAGTTGTTACCTGTACTTCTAGGTGAATCCTCTCTTGTACCATAGAAGAGAATGACAAACTTGGTTTTACATAGCAGAGTTTTATCACTTGATTAAGATAGAGAACCAAAGAATTTTAGAGCTGGAAGAGGCTTTTAAAGGTCTAATCCAATTCACAAATCCTAATTAACGTTAGCTCTTTTTTCTTTACATAGGAAACTGTCGCTTAACATGGTTAAATGGCTTGGCTGGATTTGAGTTTTGTCCAGAATCCAAATGTACTCTTTTCAAATTCTAAACCAATTCTGATCTTAGAGGTTAGCTATAAAAACGTATGCATAGGAAGTATATCAAAAGGATTAAAAAACAGACACTGGTGTCTTTTAGAACTGACTAGGAAACTGTTTTTGCCACTTCTTGTGTGATTTTGAATAAGTGAGAAAACTTTTAAGCTTATTTATCTTCAAAAAATAATATATTCAGGTTCTAGCAACAGTGAGCACACACAATGCATGATGCCTAACAGGGACACATTTACTGATCTTCCTTCAAATAAACAGAACTAATTTTCATATAGTCACATTCTGAAAATGTTCTATTACTTTTTACAGATGTACATTCGGGGAAAATTACTGTTTGCCAATTTTATTTTCAATGGCTATAGCACATCTGCTAAAGACCTACAAAAGCAAATTGTGAAGACAAGGAGTGATTACAATATGGGATATTTCCTACCCAATGACTTCAGAGTCCGGTAGAGTAACTACATGCAGCCTACTTTATCTCACACTTTTAATTAGTAAATCCCAGACAAGGGCCAAATTTTAAGAATTACTTCTATGTGTATATTTTTCCTTGTTCATATCTTTTCTGGAAAGAGGTGACTTATTTAAAAGTTCAGTTCTAGGAGACATAATAAAAATAAATAAAAATTTCAGTTCAAGGAAGGTCACTTTCTTTTTAGCCAGGATTAAGGCTGCAGGGCCATTTTGGAGTTCTTACAAGTGTTTCCAAGAGTGTAGATAATAAACCTAGGCAGGTTCAAACCAATAAATCATTCATTTACATAGGACAAAGTATGACCCATTGGATGGTAACTTCCTTCTTCATCTCTTTTCTTTTAGGGAGGTCATATATAAGTCAATAAAAATAGCATGATTAGAATATATCCAATGGCATACAGTCACTGGGAATGGTGAAAACAGATCTTTTGAACTTTTTTTTATCTGTTTTTTTTTTTTCAGATCTTTTGAACTTAAATCACTGTTTCCACTGAGATAAGCTTTTATGAGAGGTACCTGAATGATCAAATAAAACTTAGACTAAAGAAAGCTTTCCCAGACAACTGGTTGTCTTTTTTGGTATATGAACCATTTTGAAAAATACTAATAATGGAAGAAACACAGAGACAAAGGAACAGGAAAAGAAAAATATTTTTCCTTTTGGCTACTTCCCATGTTGCAAATAGAAGATAAAAGGTAAAAAAAGCCACACACACAAATGTAAGCACAGACTTTATTAGAGACTTCTTACGTTTAGGAGGAACAATGATAATACATATATATATAAAGCTACTACCCGTTAAAATAGTTGACAAAAATTCAGTGTGATATAATACAGTGATTAAAATATGTTAAAGAGGGTTATAATCTCAAGCCTTCAGGTAGAGTAGGAAATGTTCAGTTTTAATATATAAAACACATGTGATCAAAAAATTAAAATATCTCTGGAAGAATATTCTCAAATAATTAAAAAAATAAAGCTTAGCATTCCACTTATTATCTAAAGCGAAGACAGACTTTAAACTTGTATAAACAAGCTTTAGCTCTGTACGATTCATAAATTCCTGTTTTAAGTATTTATAATTAACAGTGCTAAAAGAGTACAAAGGCAAGAAAAGTTATATTGAGAATACTCATTGTATATAAACATAATATGGGTTCACTCATTTAAGGATTCATGAAGAAATAAAGTTGACTATGCTCATTTATTTAGGGAATACAAAACGTAATAAATATGTAATGAAGCAGAGCAGGTGTACCTCAGTGGTTGAGTGCCTGCTTCGCATGTACGAGGTCCCAGGTTTATTCCCTGGTACTTCCCTTGGGAAAAAAAAAAAACAAGTAAAGAAACTGTAATTTCCATTCCCATTCTGACTGGCTGGAGAATGGAGAAACTGAATATAAGGCTTAACTATTTAATTCCATATTGCTCATCAGAGAATGAAAGATTGAGGCATAAATTAAGAGTGAATTTATAAGACAGTATAAATCACTGGCTTTAAATGGGATCAAAATCCTAAAATCATTATATCCAAAGTACACTATTTTATTAAAAGAAATGCTATATAAACATAGTACAATATACAATGTTTTGATGTATGCAAACAGGAAAACACTGTGTAAGAAGGTAAACACCGAGAGAGAGGATATAGTAAGAGTTCAAAGGCAAAATAACAGAATCTGTGAGAGAAAGCTTCTATACTAAAAATATAGTTTAGAACTAATTCCAGTGCTCAAGTTCTTCAGAATGAGCCTCATTTGGATTACGGTCCTATTTTAAAGAACAATTCTGTGCCAAGGCTTGGAGGAACAGCACAGTTTCGGGCTCTTTTCACAGAGTCTTAAGCAGTTTGTAATTATTTCAAACATGGCCTAAACCTATTAAAGAAGCCAGCATTACCAAAAATATACATTTTTATTGTTCAACCTTTGGATTTGGGGTAATTGCATGCCTTTTCAGAAATCCTTTTTATGCAGATCCTATGCCCATGTCTCACTGAGAAATAGTTATGATGTGAGATCATGTGATGAATCAAATGGGTCAGAGTATTTTTAAAAATTCAGAGCAGAAGGGAATGAAAATAAAGAAATTGACCAAAAATCTTATTCTGTAAAATACAGATGTAAAATCTGAGGTATTAACCTATTTCCACTCTCATTCTAGCTTGTTTTCATCAGCCATAGTAGCTTCTGGAATGTAGCCTACAATGAGACTTAATAAGGGATGTTGTGTCTACAAATCCTAAAATCATTAGGTTAATTCCAGGATTGAACCTCTTAGTGAGCTCAAAATAACATGCCAGATTCAATTAAAAAATAAAGGAAAAAGGCATTAATCTCCAGAAACAAACAGTTTAAAATCATCTAGCATAGAAGTCAGAAGTGAAAGATCAAAACACCCTTCAGAAACTGGAATTAGGCAGTTAAATGAAATGTTGAGCAGAGAGTCTTAGAGGAAAATAAAAAGAGTTAATTTTGGAGAAATTTTTTTGATGGCTAAGTTGCTCAGCCAAAAATAGAGATCTGATAATAAAAGTCACAAGAACAATTCTCTTTAATGGTAATTAATAATAATTATAAATTTTCCGTGAGAAATTACTACAGTGTCAAAGTCTAAAGAGACTATCTTGTTACCACTATCATCTCTCTAATTTTAGGATTACCCAACCCATTTTTACTAAAATGTAGACACACATACAAAAAAGTCTGAGTCCTGGTAAACGTAGGATGTCTGGTCAGCCTTAGGTTATCTTCAGTCTTCATACTCTTGATGTTCCAGGAATGATGCATGAGTTTAGGTTGGTTCTAGGATAGGCCCAGGGGCCTGGTTTGATCTGGGATCCCTGGGACCATACCTAGAACAAACCCAAACAAAACCAAACTCCATGGGAGTGCTTTCAGCTCAGGTAGACTTCAATGCTTTTCACTCACATGAACCTTCAGGACTGTACCAGGACCTTACGCCAGCCTTTCAGGGATGGGAGTAATATTTCTGGAGCCTTCTGCTGTCAGGTGCTAGCACTGTGCCTAGGTAAGCATTATTTAAGTTGTAGTATGTATAGAAGTATAGGTTGGTGAGATAAAAGTACAGAAAATGGAGTTAATTTCTTTAGAATTTACTTGGGAAGGGGAAAAAGGATACATAATTGCTTGGCTCTTATAAGAGAACTTGTAAAAGATGATATGTTTTAATTTTAGAAATATGTTCAATAGTAAAATAAACTTATTTGTAGATAGCCACCCTTTAGGAAATGCAACAAAAGTGAAAAACAAAATCTGAAAATAATAAAACTATCCCTTGCTTTGAGAACCTCAAGATATAAATAAATGAGAGGAAATATATATTTCTACAACCATATTCCATAGAATATACCCATTTTCAAAGAAAATGTAGTCATAAGTCTACACAACTTAAATCCTGTCATAGTAATAACATTTATGTGCCAATGAAATTCAGCAAGTAGGGAAGAAATACACTAATTTCTCTGCTGACAGGCTAAAATATAGAGTATTTTAATTTATTAGATTTTAGGAAATTTATAAAATCAACTCTTCCTTATTCATGTTAAATTTATATATATATGTATCTTGGAATCATATTCATCCCTTTTTTATTTATAGTAATTACACGGAGTAAAATCACTTTCCTCTCACAAATATACTCAGAGAATTTTTCTCCTTGTCTCACGAACTGAGGTTTGGCACTCTATTCCTTCTGTAATGGCAGTCTCAACTCAAGAAACTGGTTTGAATCATCTGCTTTTTATGATTACTGTATCATAGCTCAAATCCATTAGCATGAATCACTATGAGGTGTAGCCATAAAATAAAGAGACTGATTTTTTAATTATCTTGTATGTGACGGAAGGATGAATCAATATATGGTTACTGAAACAACAGACAGATTTGAATTTTACTTACAATTATACCATGCAAATTTCATAAATGTTTATTTTTCATGAATGGGAAAAAAGTCATCTTGCTTGACTCTTTTACATATTAAATGACAATTTAAGCATGCCAAAATATAAAATGACAGTGGTAATTTAGTAATCCAAATATCTGTCAATATCATTATATCTAATACTGATAATGTTTGGCAAGCCTTTACATACATTTCCTTTAACTGAATTAAAAGAAAGATACAGTTTTAAAAACTAAAAGAATAATGGTGGTAAAAACTGTTTAGAGTCTGAAAACCTTATTATTCCTCAGGTCCCTGCAATATCAATAATAAATGTTTTCTTATTTTTTCAGAGCTCAATCTACTTCATGTTTTGGAAATGAAAATACATTTCTCTTAAAAGGAAAAAAAAGTAGCCGATCAAACTTTTAGCAGCATGTGGTATCCAATTCAAATAGAAAATACTGTAGAAAATGCTAACTCTAGTGCTTTTAATAGAGCCAAGAAATTAGAGTATAGAACTAACTATACAGAAGGTAAAGTATGGAAACAAAGTGGTTCCTTTGTACAATAACAACTCTTCTATTTCAAATACAGGTATCTAATAGCAGTGAAACAGGTAGTGAGTAACATGTCACAAAATCCATGCACTTAAGTATAATCAAGTTCTTCAGGTCTTTACTGAGTCAATTTACGCTTTAATTTATAATGCTAGCTACTTTGTCATCTGTTTTTCAAAATCAAAGCAGATTAGAAGCAGCATTATGAAGGCAGAGAAAGGCTACTGCTACAGGCACATTTATGTAAAGCAGGAACATAAATGGAGGAATCACAACAACTATTAGAAAACAAAGACATGAAAACTAAAAAAGCACAAGAGAATGGAATCACTCAGTACAGGGCAAATAGTTCTCTGTGCCTAATTAATCTATCACAGCATAATAACTAATGTAAATAACCATCATTTTGACATAAAAAAAGATAAGATGTATTTCATGTATTATTTAAGAAGACAGCAGTGCATATAAGTTTTATAAAGATTTCCTTCAGAAATTATTCCAAAACATTTTTGATGCATTAGTTTAAGTTCCATAGGAAACTGGGATATCTAAAATGACTTATTCCCCAAATATTACATTATCCAGTCATACTAAATTAGCCATGCATGTTTAATCTCAAACCAATAGTTCTAGGATATAAATCTTAATGAAAAGTTTACAGTGCTGTAGTTTTAAGACTGTGTACCATAATATTAACAATTAAACAGGATCAAAATATTTAACATTTTCCTGAAATATACACAGTGATTTATAAAAGGATAATTTTTCTTTTAAAGGCTGAACTCATTAATGAAGTGTCCTAGAAAGATAAATATATACAAATTGAAGTAACACTTCAAATATATGGTGATCACATATTCAACCAAGTATTTTAGAAAGTTCTTAGTAAAGAACTAAGAAGCAAACAGAAGTATGCTAAAGCAGACATACAGGTGTCACAAGGTCCATGCACTTTACTGACAGAAAAGGCCCCCAGCCCTCTCTGAGACTACTTACTCTTATTTTAGATACAATTCTAGCAAGCTTGGCAATCTGGTTTCTCAGTCCACAGCAGATTAGAAGCAGCAAATTAGAGGCCTATTGCAGGAGTCAAGCACACAAGACAGCAGTAAAAAGAGACAGCTGATTATAAGAGAAGATAGAGAAACTGTGAAAAACAGACAACTCAAAAGCATAGCAATGTGGGGTCATGTATTAAAGGGGCATATGACATTATATCCCTCAGTTGCCCCTCAGGATGACTTTATCACATCACTAAAAGAACTGATGTTTTTAATAATGACAAAGAAAATATTAAATTATATTCAATATATTCTAGAAAAAGTGGAGTAGAAAATATATTTTAGATTAAGTGGATTTACTTCTGTTACCTGAAAAATTAATTTATGCAAGTTAATTGCTTGATAATGACAGATATGAATTGCAACTATACTTTGGGTATTTTTTTCCATATTTTCTCTAAAATATTTGCAGCTTCATTTTCTAATATAAGTGTGAACAGCACATTTGTTTTAAAAAAATAGAAATTGGAAGAGCAAGTTAATCTGTATGCCTTGTCTGGTTGTTATTCATGAAATGATACCTATTTCAGTTACACATCTTATGGTATTTAGTTCTTGCTTTCTTTTTTTAGCCAACATAGAGAAACAATGTACTATGATTAAACCATATCAAAAGAACCTTTTTCACATGATTTCTAATAATGTGTCAAAATATTTTGTATTTAACATTTTTGGTGGTGTGTAAGTAAAGAGGGTCACAGAGTGAATTCACCTCTAGGGTACCTTCTGATTAACACTCCAATGACCTATAATTTTATGAAATGTATCAGAACTCAATTCTTCTCATCCTTTAACATTAAAAATTTATGTGTAGTATTCATTTTAAGAAAATTAAGCTTTTAATATTTATATCTATTTTAACAACATATAACCAGATCTCATTTTTCAGTCTCCTGACTTATTTCCTTTTCAAATACTTCTTATAAGTAAAAAACCATAATCATATTTAATAATTCAAATAATATGGGGTTTGCTGGATAAATCCCTCCCCCCAATATTTTAGGTCAGCTGTACTCATGGCTTTTAAGTAAAGGCTCTGGGATTTAAACTTAGGCCTCTTCCTTCTGTATGAAAGTCTTAAACCATATTCTTAAATTTCCTTAGTAATCTGCTTTAAATGTGTTTCTCACAACTTGCTTGTCTCCAATAATTTTAAAAAATCGAACTTGAGCCAATGGTCAGTTCCTAATGAAATATATTTGGATATTGTAAGTATAATTTGTTTTAAAGAGGTCATAACTTATAAAGTCAAATAATAGACAGCTTGGGAAAATAATCAGAGGATCACAATCAAAAGACCAGCAACAATCTGGCTCTACATATGTCAGATGTGCAATGTTTTATGAAAACAGAAAAAAGGTTTTAGGCATGCTTACTGTCACCAGATCATTTGTTTCCATGACTTTCCTAACTGTGGACAAAGGATAACCCAAATAGCCTCTTATACTCTTACATGTATTTTGAGGTTAAGTACTAGGTTTGTCATAGTAAAACAAACTATGGGAATGTTCATGAATTATCCTGTCAAAATAATATTGTAAAATTTAGAAAGCAGAATTATAAATTTCCCCCACAAAATGTACCCGTACCCCCATAGGGCTTTTCTAGATATAAGGTGACAACTATTAAAACTAGTCAAAAGCCTGACAAAGAAAACAAAAAAATATTCTTAGTAAAGAACACTTATATTACATTGGCCTAATTATTTATACTTTCTAAGGTATTTATGGCAAGAAGAACAAAGTCCTAGACAAAGATTCTTAGATTTTCCTCTGCATAACATCACATAGGAATTCTTCCACAAGTACTAAGAATCACAGGAAGATGGCATTTTAAAAATAAGCCTCTCAGGTTATTCTGATGCAGATGCCCCACTGAACAAGTGAGAAACATTGATTAAGGCTCTTATGAGAGGACACTAGTTAAGGAATATCTCAGGGAAGATAATCTTTTCTCATGGGAATATTTTGAAAGATGCAATAAATCTTGAAAACTACACACAAAAATGAACAAGCAATTTACAATTTTAAGATCCTTATATCATGATTTCAACAAGTAGATTTTCATGGAATTAAGTACCCAATAGTGAATAAAACTAGAAGACTTGGAATTCCTGATTAAAATTTCTTAGTCTTTCAAAATTAAAAAGTATTAACTCAGCATATTGAATAAAACTGCTATAAATTATGAATTTTTTACAAACCCCATGAAATCTGGTATAATAAAAAGAAAAGATAATAAGAGAATTAAAAATTATTACTCTTAAGAGAAAGATAACAAAGATTTTCCATAAATGCTTCTTCTAAATCCAAGGAAAAAGGAGTCAGTAAACAAATATATAATTTAAATAAGAGCTTAACAATGGATAAATCCCAGAATTTTGGCAACAGGCAAAATTACTTATAGTACAAAGGAGCCCTACTATTCACATAAAGGAGAACTAAGTTTTTCCTCAGGTAAAAGAGAAATTTCTTTAGATTATTGGGGGAAAAATCCTCTTCGGTCATTCTAAACAGTAAAAGTAAGTTTAATCATTAAAAGTGCTAAATTCAGGGCTTTAAATATGTCTTGAAGAAGTCTACAGATAATTCAGAATCATCAAGAAATTCCCTTTCTGGGACAGCAGCATAAATTGAGCTATTATAACTTTGCCCCCAAACAATGTATATTAATTGTATCAGTACATGGGCTTTACAGGTTTAAAAACAGTATTCTCCTAAAAATATAACTCTTTGAAAATGCAATCACAACACATAAACAGTTAAGGCTGGACAATATGGAAAGCAACCTCTTTTAAGAAGTAATTTGTAAATGAAGTATTAAGGAGACCAGGATCTTTCTAGAAACCTGTCAGATGTTTCCTGAAATCTCTTTAAGGTAGAAAGGGTATGACTTCAGGCTAGAATTCATCAGCACTATAATCTCCTAGTGTTAATGGCACCAGATTCTCTCTAGACAAATTGAGAAAATGAACTTTTTATAAAGTTGGGGATAGGGAGGGCCTTGAGCCAGAGGGATTCTACTTTGATACCATCTCTTAGTCACAAGCAGAACTTAAGTAGTAAGTGAAACACAAAAAGTTCAAAGGGTGATTTTTCTTTTAAAGATCACTAGGACATTTTAAAATTACCTAATGAACACAAATATGTACAAGGAAACATAAAAGAAACATGTTCATAATCCAAGTACGCTTGAAACTATTTTTTAGTTGCAAACCTCAGCACACATCGATTGTATGAATTGAAATTTTTTTATTCAGAACCTGTATCTTTGTTTTATGACTGGTATAAAACAAAACATACAAACAACTTATTATTAATATATAATAGCTGCAGTTATTAACTGCAAGAATACAGTAAAAAGGAGTCATAGTAATTGTTAAATGTTCTAGCAACAAAATTATCCCAGTCACCTTTTGCTAGCAAATTTAGGCAAGAAATGATAAAATCATTTCTTACTAAAAGTACTTAATAAATTCCAAGATTGGGCATTTGTGCAACAAATAAAACAGTAGATTCTACAAGAGAACGCTTACCTTTCCCCTTATTTTCCTAAAAGATCTACCATTTATAGGTAACTACTATTTTTAGATCAGTTGTTCAAACCAAGGTTCTTTCTACAAATTTGTATCTTAGCTGTATATGTAAACTTACACTCATTTTCCCTTTCCAGTGGAATATCTAGTTTTGATGCTAAAACACTTTCATAAATGGAAGAAGTTAAAACATGTGAATCTTGGTTCTTATTTTTCTTCTACTCCATTTTTATTTTCTTGTATTATTTGCTCTTTTTCCTCCTCTTCATCACCAAAAGTCTGTTCCTGCATGGTGGTAAATGAGAAGGATCTAGCAGCCACTTCTGCAGCGAGGCCGGCTGTGAAGGTAAAATCTGGTGACAGCTGTAGCCGTGCCAGCCTCTGTTTAATGGAGTGCTGTAATGAGTCTCTGGGAGCTGGCTGGGCAGCGGTCAGCCCACCTACATCTGTCTGCTGAGATTCGTCTTGACTTTCACGTTGGTAATACACTCTTTCTTCAGCTCTTTGGAGGAAGACTTCATTTGCAGAATCGTCTTTATTTTTACCCTCTAGAGGGTTTTCACATAAATACTCAGTCCTACTTATTTCACCATCAGTTGTGGAGAGTTTACTGTTTTCCTCTTCAGTATCATTTTTACCAACTTTCCCCATATCTGAATTCATAGATGGTTCTGAATTATTTATGGGTTCCACTGGGTCTACAGCAGACAGTGATTTCAACACAGCTTCAAAGAAAAAAAAAAAAAGAAAAATAATAACTAAGGACCCAGCAAGGACAAACTTCTAATTTAAATTTCCAGTATTTTCCTTAAAAACAAAAACAAAAACAATAACATAAGAAATAAATAAATGCTAAATAAAAATTTCTAGTAAAATCAATGTAAATTTATAAAACTTGGGAACTTTACAAAGGATAAAATGCCCAAGAATTGAAATGAGATAGGGATTTAATGAAGATTTCTAAAACTATCATGTGTTATCTTATTCAAAATATCAAAGCAGAGGTTTTCAAAATGTGATCAACCAGCAGTGTCATCTGGGAATTTGTTAGAAATGCAAAATCTCAAGCCCTGCCCCAGACCTACTGAATTGTAAACTCTGGGAGGTAGAATGGGGATGGGGGATCAGCTGTCTCAAACAAGCTTTCAGGTGATTCTGATGCACACTAAAGTTTGAGAACCACGGCATTAAAGAAAAAGCAGCATGGTTTCCGTGCATAATATGGCAGATAAAAGGCATAAAGTAATGCAAATAATATTGATATCATCGACATATATATATTTATAAAGTTAAAACAGCATGGGGAAATGCAAAATACATTTCAACTTACTTGCCAACCACCTAATAAGACCTTAATGAAAGTAAAGCCATAACTTCTACATACTTGGTAATTCCACAGTAAAATACAAATGAAATAAAATCTGCATTCAAGATCAACTACTGTACAAAGCATAACACATAAATATAGTAATATATTTCCATACGGCAGAAGTTGTCCTTGCAAGGAAAATGAAGTTTTATTTAGCCCCTCTTGATGTTAGTAGGCAGTGGGTTGCTTGCTAGGCAGTCTCTCCTCTCAGTATGAGGGGTTAGTACAAAACAATTATTATGAAGCATGACGGAAGGAAAAAAAGTGCTTCTTGAAGATCTGGCGTTTATTTAAAAAATATTTTTGTAAAACGTGTCCATTTCCAAGAAACAGATCCCTAAGCTGCAGTAACTCCACTAGAGAAGCAGCAGCAACAACACAAAATGGCAACAGCAGGTTCCAGTGTAGAATTTCCCTTTCTAATTCCATTCCGACTTTACCCCTGTAGGCAGAGATGAAAATAACTCTGGAAGATGTACTGAAACTTTGCATGGGAAAAGCATGGCATTAGCAGCTTTTGACTTATTTTTACAAACTAAATAAATCAGCATTAATTACCCTTTCAAATGTAAACTGCATCAAAAGCATATACCTGAAAAAGACATATTTTTCTCACTATTATATCTTTGCCTATGTCAATAGGATAATTTTAAAGCTATAAGAAGAAAATATTTTTTAAAAAATGGATACAATGTTATTTACAGTCTTCATGTATATTTTTAGTCCATAAATCTGCTAGTCTTTAAAAAATGCAACATATATTATAAGTTATTTTATATACATGATTATTGCTAATAACTGGAGGGATATAATTATGTATAATGTGTTAACATTGTGCTAGAAAGAAGCCTCCAGGAGAGTATAGAGATTTTTGTCTCTTGATCTATGTGCCTGGCATATTATTGTTACTCAAGAACTATTTGTTCAATGAAAAAATTGCTATGGGGGAGTAATAAAGCTCTTATTTAAGGAGACTGTAATTTAGTTACAGAGGTAAAAAAACAACATAGAAAACAGTAATGCCTAACTGAAACACAGTACCTGTAATCTCTGATTTATATAGGTCCAATATATCACCGAGAAGGTGTCAGTAACTCTAGCTTCATTGCTGTTTCTGGGACGTTCCTAATCATTTCCCTTCCCTGATTTATGCTTTGCTACTCAAGAATATTTTTCATGTTACTACAGTGCTAATCTGACGAGAGGGTCTGTGCTGGTAGGACAAGAGGCAAGGCTGGAACAGTCAGAGGAGGATTCATAGAGAAGGAGAGACTGGTAGGACAGCTTGGTAGTGAAGATAGAATTTTCAGTAAAGGAAACGGCATGATTTTTTTTCCGTGAATAAAAACAGCAAGTCTAATTAGATAAACACAACTGGAAGAAGATATCTATATTAGAAATAGTGGGAAATATAACTGGATATGATGGACTCATAAAATAGAAAGGCTTGAAACCAGAAAGAGAGTTTAGATTTCCTATAATAAGAAAGAGAGAATAACTGTAGGTTTTTAAGATAGAAAGTGCCATTATCAATGTGATATTTGAGAAGATCTGGAAGGAGCTTGCAAAATAATGTAGAAGAAAAGGGTAATGAAAATGGAAGCCAACTAGGAAACTTATAAAATATGAGCATAATCTAATGAGGATCTAGGCTAGAAGGGGGCCAATGGGAAGAAAGAGATAAAAATCAAGAAATGAAGATCTAGAGAAGAAAGAATGGCAGGGATCCTAAGAAGATAAGAGAATCCTGAAGAACTCTCCAGAAGTAGAGGTAATCTATTTACTTCTAGGGGAAAAAGAAAAGGAAGAAAGACAGAGATTTTGAAGCCCCCATACTCTAACATGGGAAGAGAAGTCCCATTCTACCTTCTTTAAAATCCCTAAGAATGAATTCTGCAGGTAGGAATAAGCTAGATTGTTATAGTCAAATATCAAGCTTCTCTGCATGTCCTTTCTCTCTCCTTCAAATAAGTCTGACTCCCCTAAAAAAGAGTGAGAAACATGAAGAAGGACCCTAAGGCTAAATTTTGTGAATACTATTCAAATCAGAGTATGGAGATAGTGTGCAATGAAGCACCTCCCCTCTATTTACTGAGGTGTTCAAATCACTTAGGTAATCTTAATACTGTAGCTAACTGGCCTACATCTTAATTCATTTTATTTTCAACAGTGAATATAAGGTTATTAAATTTCTGTTTCACTGAGGTATTTATTATGTCTTAATATAAGGAAAACAGTTTAGAATTTCAAATTCACTACACTTGAAAATAGTTATTTCATTTAAAATTCTATACAAATTATTTCAACTCACTGCCCATTCCAAAAGAAATCTGGTAAAAAATGATATAGTTGATGAAAAAATGTGTTTTCATATTACCAAGCTGATTATATACCTACTCCTTTATTGATCACACTGATTTTGAGTCTAGATTTACTCTGAAGTTAGTGCTTACCATGATCACTAAATAGAAGTTGCTTCCACTTCTGTCTTTCTGCCTCTGATGCTTTAAATCCCAGTACAGATTTTAATTCCTGGAGTACTCTCTTGGATTCTTCCTGCTCTTGCTTCTGTCTCTCTTTATCTTCTTGAGACAAGTAATAAAAATCATCCTGTCTGAAATCATTGTCAAGATCTATATCATCTACATAAGCTTCTAATTCCTGAAAATGAATAAAAGAAAAAGTACTTTACTTCAAACAGAATATTTTATATTAGCATTCATTTATTAGCACTTAACCAATTTGAAACAATGAGAACTTTCTCTTGGCATAGGTAATTAAAGCAGTTGGGCAAAAAAAGGAAACATATATACATACAGATAAATCAAAATCTTAAAAAACTTAACAGTTGATATCTATAAAGATTTGTAGATAAGAAACTTAAACAACTTCAATTGTTTTTTCTTACTCTGATACCATACAATAGACCCAGTCAAGTTTACAGTAACTAGCTATCAAAACCAATCAAAATTACAGGGGGTGGTGGTTTGGGGATATGGTCAGGTATTCTACCCTTCTTGTGGTAGACATTTGTGTTTTTTTCTGATTTCCCAGGAAGTTTGAAAACTCTTCCTACGTTTGGGGAACACTTCATCTTATGCTTACTTAGCAAAACATAGGTTCCACCCCATAGAGTTAAGGCTCAAGCAGATGACGTGGACTACTCTAATAAGACGTAACTGCATCATCCCAGATTCCGAAGCTTGCGATAAAATAAACAGGCAGCCAGAGAAACCCAATGGCAAGGATAGTGGCAAATCAAATTTCCAGAGGTAAATGTTCTAAGGGTAGTTTTTACTATTCTATGGATTTCTGCACTCAGTGACTTAACAGTATTTCTCCACTGGAATGGTTCTTTTGAATGATTTTGGCTGTTTATCCCAACCTGGTTCAAGCTTGGTTCTCTGGACCTCTGAAATACTTTGTAAGTTATCTAATATTTTGTAATAAACTTTTTGTTTAATTAACTAAAGAATTTGCAATTAAGAATCTTGACTAGATAATATGGTCTAGAAACTTTCTTTAGGATGACAAAAAGAAATCCTGTCAATATTCAATGCAATCATTTAAAATATATAATATACTGTGATGGTTAAGTTCATATATCAACTTGGCTAACTTACAATGCCCAGTTGTTTGGTCAAGCAAGCAATGGTCTGATTGTTATTGTAAGGATATTTAGTGGATTCAAATTATTAGTCAGTTGATTGCAACGAGCAATGTGAGAAGTCTCATCTAATCAGCTAAGATTAACCAAGATATTAGGCTGGTACAAAAGGAACTGCAGTTTCAGACCATGAATTTTAAATCATTATAACTAGGCTCAAACACATCTTTATTCATCAAAATAGGAACCATTACAATCAACACATTTTTGCCAATGAGAAATAAGTTTGCTTATTCCTGTAGAATAAAAATCCATGTTTCAGGATTTGACAAACTCTTGCAAAGCATTTTCTGCATCCTGCTGGTTGTGGAAGCATTTTGCCTGCAAAAAGTGTTGGGATGCTTGAAGAAGTGGCAGTTGGTTGGCAAGAGGTCAGAAAAATATGGTGGATGAGGCAAAACTTCGTAGCCCAATTCATTCAACTTTTGAAGTATTCTTTGTGCGACATGTGGTTGGGCATTGTTATGGAGAAGAATTGGGCCCTTTCTGTTGGCTAATGCTGGCTGCAGGCGTTCCAGTTTTTGGTACACCTCATTGATTTGCTAGGCATAGTTTTCTGATGTAATGATTTTGCTGGGATTCAGAAAGCTGTAGTGGATCAAACTGGCAGCAGACCACAGAACAGTGACCATGATCTTTTTCTGGTGCAAGTTTGGCTTTAGGAAGTGCTTTGGAGCTTCTTCTCAGTCCAACCACTGAGCTGGTTGTTGTCAGTTGTCATATAAAATCCACTTTTCATTGCATGTCACAATATTATCGAGAAATGGTTCATTGTTGTTGCAAAAAATAAGAGAAGAAGACACTTCAAAACGATGATTTTTTTGATTTTCAGTCAGCTCATGAGGTAACCACTTATTGAGCTTTTTCACCTTTTCAATTTGCTTCAAATGCCCAATGACTGTAGAAGGAGCAACGCTGAGTTCTTTGGCAACCTTGCATAGTGTAAGAGGATCAGCTTCGATGATTGCCCTCAAATGGTCGTTGTCAACTTCTGATGGCTGGCCACTACACTCCTCATCTTTAAGGCTCTTGTCTCCTCTGCAAAACTTCTTGAACCACCACTGCACTGTACATTCGTTAGCAGTTCCTGGGCCAAATGTGTTGTTGGTGTTGTGAGTTGTCTCCGCTGCTTTACGACCCATTTTGAACTCAAATAAAAAAAATCACTCAAATTTGCTTTTTGTCTCACATCATTTCCCTAGTCTAAAATACATATAAAATAAATAGCAAGTAATAAGTCATTAGCAAAAAAACAAAGTGAGGAATGCACATTAAAGTTATGTTTAATATAGCCACATTTGTTTAAGAATGTATGCCAAAAGCAAATTTCAACAATTCAAAACTGCAATTACTTTTCTTTTTTTTTTTTTTAAAGATTTATTTTTATTTATTTAATTCCCCTCCCCTCCCCTGGTTGTCTGTTTTCTGTGTCTTTTTGCTGCGTCTTGTTTCTTTGTCTGCTTCTGTTGTCGTCAGCAGCACGGGAAGTGTGGGCGGCGCCATTCCTTGGCAGGCTGCTCCCTCCTTCGCGCTGGGTGGCTCTCCTTATTGGGGTGCACTCCTTGCGCGTGGGGCTCCCCTACGCGGGGGACACCCCTGTGTGGCACGGCACTCCTTGCGCGCATCAGCACTGCGCATGGGCCAGCTCCACACGGGTCAAGGAGGCCCGGGGCTTGAACCGCGGGCCTCCCATGTGGTAGACGGACGCCCTAACCACTGGGCCAAAGTCCGTTTTCCACTTTTCTTTTTTTTTTAAGATTTATTTTTATTTATTTCTCTCCCCATCCCCCCCACCCGCACCCCCAGTTGTCTGCTCTCTCTGTCCATTCGCTGTGTGTTCTTCTGTGTCTGCTTCTATTCTTGTCAGCAGCACCCAGAATCTGTGTCTCCCCTGGTTGTGTCATCTTGCTGCGTAAGCTCTCTGTGTGTGCAGCGCCACTCCTGGGCAGCCTGGACTTTCTTTTGTGCTGGGTGGCTTTCCTTACGGGGCACACTCCTTGCGTGTGGGGCTCCCCTACGCAGGGGACACACCTGTGTGGCATGGCACTCCTTGTGCACATCAGTACTGCGCGTGGGCCAGCTTCACATGGGTCAAGGAGGCCCAGGGTTTGACCCACAGACCTCCCATGTGGTAGGTGGACACTCTATCCATTGAGCCATGTCCACTTTCCTGCAATTACTTTTGCACCAACCTAAATATAAACCATTTCCAGCATCCTGGAAGACACCTTTGTCAATGCACTAATTTTTGTCTTATGTGTTTAATCATTTTTAAGGGTCTCTATGAAGCAGACAATTAGATATAGATAAGAAAATCTGCTGGTGGACTCAAATGGATTTAAATTCAAGGCACTAAAAACTAATGATTTGACATAGTAAATTCAGTACATTATGTTGTAATTTTGAAACCCATTAGAAACATAAATTTGACAATTTAGTTTATGAAAATATTATCCACATTTGTTTAAAGATAAAGGTAAGTAAGTTTTCTATGTGAAACTCTGCTTCAGAAAAGAAAGTAATTTAACACTTACTTGCTCTTCAGGGATTGGATCTTTGTCTGCAATATGTAGAGCAGGCTGAGTTAAAGGTACTGCAGTACAATGTGGGTTTTCACATGCTATTTCAGGCTTGCCTTAAAAAAAGGAGGGATAGGATAAAGATAAGAAAGAGGCCACACAGAAATGAGTGCAGGTCTAATAAATATTCTTGGTACTAATACTTTGCCAATTTTATAGTCCAACTTATTCTGGCTATAATTTTTAATTTCTAAAAAAAAAAAAAAAAGGACATTAAAGTTAATAACATTAACATCAGTAGACTTAAGTATTACTCTTTATTTAAAGTTAAAGTTTTGAAGGCGAGGTCCTGGGTTTCTTCTCCCTCTTTGCCTCACCAAAGTATATGTCACACAACAGGTATTCTAGAAAATATGTGCTGAATAAATTTTTTTTTTCTTTTAGTCTTAATCGTATTTTTGAATAAACAGCATAGGAACAGTCTCAAGACAAGCCACCACTCTTACTCACAAGAAATAAAAGTTCAATCTTACACTTTACTTTAGCCTCATATCCAGCTCTCTACCTTTTCTTAACATAAAAAAAGTAAGTATGGCTTAAGCTTCTAGATTTTTACCTTTCAAGAGTAATGAAAGATAAATTGTTAAAAAAAATTGAAGAAGGGGGACTCCCTACCCTCAAGGGAACAGCCTAGGTAAAACCCATGGAACGCTGTGGCTATTTGAGAGGGGACTGGATCTCTTCCTCCCTGGGTGGAAGGAGAGTGTACCGGAAGGCAGAGAGTGGTTTCTATTTGGTGAGTTTGGCCCATTTTGAATCTCAGCTCTGTCCAGACCAGAATCACCAGCGAGTAGAGGTTGAAAGAGACACCTCAGAGGAGCAAAATCTGCTGGCATGACAGGAAACTGCAAGACATAAAAATGCCTTTTGGAGTTTCTCATGTCCCAGGCCCCCTTGATCTGGTCTTCACACCATTAGTGGATTTCAGGCTCTGTTTTGATAACAAAGTGGGCAATATTATAGATTTAGAATAAGCTGAACCAAAAATCAAAGAAGAGCCATGAAACAAAACCACTAGGCAAGAGAGAGAAACTGACTGTAAGAGTAAATTCACCAACATAATCAGATGCTTAGACATCAGCAAAAAATTACAAGTGATACTGAGAAACAGGAAGATAATGGCCCAGCTAACAGATCATATAAAAAAATCTTGATGAGACATAGGATTTAAGACAACTAATCAATGATGTTCACAAAAACCTCCAAAAAGAGATAAAGTATATGACAACAATACTGGGTGAGCATAAAGAACAATCTGAAAGCCTGCAACCAAAAGCATCAGAATTAAGTGAATGAAAGACAATGGATGTGATTAAAAATATGTTGAGAGGCATATAACAGCAGATTTGAACTGGTTGAGGACAGAATAAGTGAGTTGGAGGACAGAGCATCTGATGAACTTGAAAAGACAGAACAGAAAGAGAAAAGAATGGAAAAAGTGTAACAGGGTCTCAGGTAACTGCAAAATACATGACCATATGTGTATTAGGTATCCCGGAAAAAGAGGATGGAAAAGGGGCAGAATGAGTATTTGAGGAAATAATGACCAAAAACTTCCCAATCCTTATGAAAGACATAAATATTAATATATAAATATTCAAGGACAACACACTGCAAACAATAAATCTGAAGAGACCTACTCTGAGACATCTATTATTCAGAATGCCAAACGCCAGTGATAAAGAGAGGATTCTGAAAATAGCAAGAGAAAAGCAATGCATCAAATACAAGTCAAGCTCAATATGACTAAGTGCCAATCTCTCATCAGAACCCATGCAGGTGAGAAGGTAGTAGTGTGATATATTTAAAGTTCTGAAAGAAAAAAACTGCTAGCCAAGAATTCTTTATCCAGAAAAACAGCCCTTCAAATATAAGGGTGAGTTTAAAAGTTTTTAGAGACAAACAAAAACTGAAGACTGTTACCAAAAGAGTGGATTTATAAGAGATACTAATGGGAGTTCTGCAGCCTGAAAGGAAAACACAGGGTGAAAGACTTGGAGAGAAGAGTGCAGAAATGAAGAATATTAGTAAGGATAAATTAAAGGGCAAAAAGACAATAGTAAGATATGAAATGGCAAGTCAAAGGATAAAATGGACAAAGTAAGTAATGCCGTTACAGTAATAACATTGAACATTAACAGGTTAAACTCCCCAATCAAAAGACAAAGACTAAAAGAATGGATAAACATATATGAGCCATCTATATGCTATCTACAAGATACTCACCTTAGATGCAAGGACACAATCAGGATGAAAGTTAAAGGTTGGAAAAAGATATTCCACATAAATAGCAAAAAAAAAAAAACCCCAAACAAACAAAAAAATGAGTAGCAATACTAATATCAGACAAAATAGATTTTAAATGTAAAACTGTTAGAAGAGATGAAGATCATGACATATTAATAAAAGGGGCAGTTTGCCAAGAAGAAATAACAATCATAAGTATTTATGCACCTCATTTGGGTGCCCAAAATACATGAGAAAAAAACAAAACAAAACAAAACAAAAACAAAACACATGAGACACACTGGCAAAACTGAAGGGAGAAATAAAGTCTCTAGAATAATAGTTGGAGACTTCCTTACACCACTCTCAGCATTGGACAGAACATCTGGACAGAGAATAAATAAGGAAACAGAAAGCTTGAATAATATGATAAACAAACTAGACCTAACAGGCATTGATACAGCATTACACCCCAAAAGAGCAGGATATACATTCTTTTCAAGTGCTCATGGATCCCTTTCAAGGAGACCACATGCTGGGTTACAAGGTAGGTCTCAAATTTAAAAAGATTAAAATTATAGAAAGCACTTTGAACATAATGGAATGAAGCTTGAAGTCAGTAACAGAAGGAAGAGGGAAAACTCATAAATATAGAAAGATCAAACAATACTTAAAAAATCAGTGGGTCAAAGAAGAAACGGAAAGCGATATTAGTAAATATCTTGAGACGAAAACGAGAACACAATATATCAAAACCTAGGAGATACAGTGAAGGCAGTGCCTAAGAAGAAAAATTATAATCCACAATAAACCCTCATTTAAAAAAAAAGAAATAGCTAAAATTGAAGACCTAACTGCACAGTTGGAGAAACTAGAAAAAGACTACAGTAAATGAATCCCAAACCAAGTCAAAGGAAAGAAATAAAAAAAGATTAGAGCAGAAATAAATGAAATTGAGAACAAAATAACAAAAGAACCACCACAAACAAAAGTTGGTTCTCCAAAAAGGTAAATGAAATTGACAAGCACTTAGCTAGACTGACAAAGAAAAAAAGAAAAGGAGATATAAATAAAATCAGAAATGAGAGGGGTGACATTACTACTGAACCTACAGAAATATGAGAGATCAAAAGATGATACTATGAACCACTGTACACCAACAAACCAGACAATATAATATAAACAAAATAGGCAAATTCCTAGAAACAATCTACACTAACCCAGGAAGAAATAGAAGACCTCAACAAACCAATCATGACTTGATTGAAACAAGGGATTGATATAGTCATCAAAAACCTCTCAAAATGAAAAGCCTAGGGCCAGATGGTTTCACAGGTGAATTCTGCCAATCATTCAAAGATGACCTAATACCAGTCTTGCTCAAGCTCTTCCAAAAAACTGAATAGGAAGGAATGCTGAATATAGAATTACTCTATGATCCAGCAATCCCATTACTAGCAATATATTCAGAAGAACTGAAAGCAA
The DNA here is from genome assembly GCF_030445035.2 of Dasypus novemcinctus. Taxonomy (NCBI): domain Eukaryota; kingdom Metazoa; phylum Chordata; class Mammalia; order Cingulata; family Dasypodidae; genus Dasypus; species Dasypus novemcinctus. The sequence continues at coordinate 79,419,063 of NC_080684.1, read as the reverse complement.
GGATATCAACTGACATTTGCACCCTGATGTTCATAGCAGCATTACTCAGAATTGTTAAAATATGGAACCAGCCCAAGTGTCCATTAACTAATGAATGGATAAACAAAATTTGGTATATACATACAAAAGAATACTATACAGCTGTAAGAAGAAATGAAATTAGGATGCATATGACAACATGGATAAACCTTAAGGATATTGTGTTGAGTGGAATGACCCAGACAGAAAAAGACAAATAATGGTCTCACTATTTTTTTAAACAAATCAATTTTACTGATACATATTAATAAAACATATAATTCATCCACAGTGTACAATGGTATTTGATATAATCACATAGTTGTGCATTTATCACTTCAATTTATATTACAGTGTTTCCATTACTCCAATAATAATAATTTTTTTTAAAAACCAGACAACCAAACAAAAAACACTACCCATTAATAATTACTTCTCAATCTCTCTACTCTTCCACTGCTCTTCTGTTTCTAATTTATTTGTATTTATATTTTGTATAGATACAGTCAAACAATATATAGTACCTTCTGCCTAGCTTCTTTCACTTAGTATATTTTCACTCTTAATGGAGGATTAATATATTACTATACATAACTGTCCATAGTTTGTTTGCATTTTTGCCTGATATTAACATCTTGTAATATTAATGTATATTTGTTCAGTTTCAAAGAAACACGGTCTTATATATGCAATATTACCCATGTTCATATTTCACGAGGTTTACTATGCTATACAGTCCCATTTTGCATTTTTTAACTTTCCTTTTAGTAATATATAGGAACTTTGACTTTGTCTTTCAACCAATATCATACCATATATTAGCATGCTAGTTACAAACACTAAGATGTGTTTTCACCATTTCCATTCATTTCCAAAGATTTAGAAATCTTTTTTTTTTTTTTTAGATTTATTTATTTATTTAATTTCCCCCCCTCCCCTGGTTGTCTGTTCTTGGTGTCTATTTGCTGTGTCTTGTTTCTTTGTCCGCTTCTGTTGTCGTCAGCGGCACGGGAAGTGTGGGCGGCGCCATTCCTGAGCAGGCTACACTTTCTTTTCACGCTGGGCGGCTCTCCTCACGGGCGCACTCCTTGGGCGTGGGTCTCCCCCACGCGGGGGACACCCTTGCGTGGCGCGGCACTCCTTGCGCACATCAGCACTGCGCATGGCCAGCTCCACACGGGTCAACGAGGCCCGGGGTTTGAACCGCGGACCTCCCATATAGTAGACGGACGCCCTAACCACTGGGCCAAAGTCCGTTTCCCATGATTTAGAAATCTTTAGAAACAACACTTTTACCAATTCTGCACAGGTTAACCCTCAGTTTTCCATTCTTTAACCTCATTCTATTTTCTGGTGACCTATGTTCTAGTTTTCAACTACATGAGTTTACACAATATATTTAGTTCATAATAGCTCAGTAATACAGTATTAGTCCTTTTGTGTCTGGCTTGCTTCACTCAACATAATGTCCCCCAGGTTCATTCATGTTGTCCTCACTGCATGAATTAAATGCTTCTTACAGCTGCATAATATTCCATCACGTATAAACAACACAATTTGTTTATCCATTCATCAGTTGATGGACAACTGCATTGTTTCCATCTTTAGGCAATTGTGAATAATACCACTATGTGTGAAGATGTCTGTCTGTGTCACTGCACTCAGTTCATCTGGGTATGTACCTAGTAGTGGTTTTGCAAGGTCACATGGCAAATCTATATTCAGCTGCCTTAGAAACTGTCCAAGAGTCCTTCATAGTGGCTGTAGCATTCTACATTCCCACCGACACTGAACAAGCATTCCTATCTCTCCACATCCTCTCCAACACTCGCAGTAATCTGTCTTTTTAATAGTGGCCATTCTAATAGGTATAAAATGATATCTCATTGTAGCTTTGATTTGCCTTTCCCTAATTGCTGTGATGTTGAACATTTTTTCACGTGTTTTTCTGCCATTTGTATTTCTACCTTGGACAAATGTCTATTCAAGTCTTCTGCCCATTTTTAAATCAGTTTGTCTTTTTTATGGTTGAGTTGTAGCATCTCTTTATATATCATGGATATTAAAACCTTATCAGAGATGTGATTTCCAAATATTTGATCCCATTGAGTTGACCGCCTTTTCATCCTTTTTACAAATTCCTTTGAAGTGCAAAAGTGTTTAATCTTGAGGAGGTCATATTTATCTTTTTCTTTTATTGCTCAAGCTTTGGGTGTAAGGTTTAAGAGACCCCCACATACCACAAGATCTTGAAGATGTTTCCCCTACATTATCTTCAAGTAGTTTTATGGTTCTGGCTTTAATTTAGATCTTTGATCCATTTTGAGTTGATTCTTCCACAGGGTGTGAGATATATATCCTGTTTCATTCTTTTGGTTATGGATATCCAGTTCTCCAGGCACTATTTGTTGAAGAAACTGTTTTGTCTCAGTAAAGTGGACTTGGTAGCCTTGTCAAAACCAATTAGTTGTAGAGGTGAGGGTCTATTTCTGGACTCTCAATTCTATTCCACTAATCAATGTGTCTCTCTTTATGCTAATACCAGCTATTTTGACCACTCTAATGTTGTAATATGTTTCAAAATCAGGAAGCGAGAGTCCAAATTTGCTCTTCTTTTTTTAGGATGTTTTTAAGCTATTTGGGTACCCCTTTCCTTTCAAATCAATTTGGTAATTGCCTTTTTCTATTTCTGTAATGCAGGCTATTGGACTTTTGATTGGTATTGCATTAAATCTGTAAAACAGTCTGGGTAGGATTGACATCTTTATGATATCTAGTCTTCCAATCCATGAACAAAGAATGTCTTCTAATTTGTTCAGGTATTCTTTGATTTCTTTTGGCAGTTTTTTTTTAGTTTTCTGAGTACAGGTCCTGTACATCTTTGGTTAAATTGATTCCTAGGTTTTACAGTCTTTGTTGCTACTGTAGATGGAATATTTCCCTGATTTCCTCTTGAGACTGTTCAATACTAGTGTACAAAAACATTACTGATTTTTGCGTGTTGATCTTGTATCATGCCACTTAGCAGAGCTGGTTTATTAGGTCAAGTAGTATTGTCACAGATATTTCAGAATTTTCTAAACATAGGATCATGCCATCCATGAATGGGGAGCTTTTTCTTCCTATTTTCCTATTTGGATACCTTTTATTTATTTATTTTTTCTCATCTAATTGCTCTATCTATAACTTTTTGCAAAATGTTGAATAACAGTGGTGAGAGTGGGCATACTTGTTTTGTTCCTGATCTTAGAGAAAAAGCTTTCAACCTTTCCCCATAGAGTTTGATGTTGGGTATTGGTGTTTTTGTTGTTTTTTAAGGGGATACTGGGGATTGAACCCGGGGCCTCATACATGGGAAGCTGGTGCTCAAACCATTGAGCTACACCTGCTCCCCATGTGGGGTTTTCATATATGCCCTTCATCATATTGAAGAACTGTCCTTCTATTCCTGTCTTAGGAAGTGTTTTTTATCAAGAAAGGATGCTGGATTTTGTCAAATGCCTTTTCTGCATCAATCGAGATGATCATATGGTTTCCCCCCTTCAATTTGTTAATGTAGTGTATTACATGAACTGATTTTCTTGTGTTGAACCACCTTTGCATACCAGGAATAAATCCCACATGATTGTGGTGTATAATTCTTTTACTCTGCTGTTGGATTTGATTTCTCTGATGATCTCCTGTCTCATTGTTCTATTGATGTGAACTAGTATTGTAGAGATGTTTATTTCTCCCTTCAGTTTTTCCAGAATTTGCCTCTTGTATTGTGGGGCACTCTGGTTACATGCATAGATATTTATGACTGGTATTCCTTCCTGGTGCACTGTCCGTTTTATTAATATATGTAATAGCCTTGTGTCTTGTAATTTTTTTTTTTCATTTAAAATCTGTTTTGCACAATATTAGTATAGCTATCCCTGTTCATTTTTGGTTACTGTTTACATGGGATATCTTTTTAGATTTTTATTTATTTCTCTCCCCTTCTCCCCCACCCCCATTTGTCTGCTCTGTGTCCATTCACTGTGTGTTCTTCTGTGTCCGCCTGCATTGTTGTCAGTGGCACTGGGAATCTGTGTCTCTTTTTGTTGTGTCATCCTGCTGCGGCATCTCTCCATGTGTGTGGTGCCACTCCTGGGCAGGCTCTATTTTTTTTTGCATGGGGTGGCTCTCCTTGAGGGGTGGGCGCATCAGGCTCCCCTATGTGTGGGACACCCCCGTGTGGCATGGGCACTCCTTGCATGCATTGGAACTGTGCATGGGCCAGATCACCACACAGGCCAGGAGGCCCTGGGTTTGAACCCTGGACCACCTATACGGTAGGTGGATGCTCTATCAGTTGAGCCAAATTCGCTTCCCTGCATGGGATATCTTATTCCAGTGTTTCACTTTCTGCCGATTTGTATCCCTGGATATTAGGTGAGTACCTTGTAGACAGCATATAGATGGCTCATGTTTTTTTAATCTATTCTGTCAGCCTATATCCTTTGACTGGGAAATTTAATCCATTCATATTCAATGATATTATTGCAAACATGTTATTTACTTCCACCATTTTGTTCATCGGCTTTCATATGTCATATCTTATTTTTGTCTGACATTTTACCTTTTTGGTCATTCTTTCTGATAGTCTTCCCTTTCATACTCTCCTCCAAGCCTCTCTCTCCTGTCTTTTCCTTTTAGGCTGTAGGGCTCCCTTCAGTGTTTCCTGCAGAGCTGGATTCCTTTTTACAAACTTAGTTTCTGTTTATTTGTGAATGTTTTAAATTTACCTTCATATTTGTGGGATAAAGAATTCTCAAAAAAAAAAAAAAAAAACTCAGCTGGCAGTTTTTCTCTTTCAGTATCCTAATTATATTGTACCACTGTCTTCTCACCTCCATGGTTTTGGATGAGAAATCTTCACTATATCTTACTGGGTGTCCCTTGTATATGATGGTTTGCTTCTTCCTTGCTGCTTTCAGAATTTTCTCTTTATCATTAGCATTTGACATTCTGAATAGTATGTGTCTTGGAGTAGGCCTACTCTGATTTATTTTGATTGGAGTACAATGTACTTCCTGGACATGTAAACTCATTTTTTCAGGAGAGTTGGGCAATTTTCAGCTGTTATTCCTTCAAATACTCTTTCTTCCCCCCTTTCCCCTCCCTTCTCCTTCTGGAACTCCATGACATGTATATTGTTGTGCTTCATGTTATCATTCAACTCCTTGAGGTTCTGCTTAATTTTTTCCATTCTTTCATCTCTCTGTTCTCTCTCTTTAATTTTAGCTTTCTATCTTCAACATCATTTAGTCTTTCTTCTATGATTTTGTGCCTGCTGCTGTTTACCTTGAATATGTTTTTAATCTTACCTACTAAGTCTTTCATTCCCATAAGCTCTGTTACTTTTCTATTCAGGTTTCAAATTCTTCTTTGTGCTCACCCAGTGTGGTCTTGATGTTCTTTATTTCTTTAGCCATATTGTCTTTCAACTCATTGATTTGATTTAGGAGATTTGTATGAAACTTGCTGATTAGTCATCTCAAATTCTGTGTCTCACCTGGGGCTTTAATATGTACCCAAGTGTCCATCAGTAGATGAATGGATAAACTAAATGTTATACACACACACACACACACAATGGAATATTACTCAACTATAAAAAGGAATGATAGATGTGACAACATGGGTAACTCTCAAAGATCTCATGCTGAGTGTACTAAGTCACTAAAGGATGAACTAAGGATATTGAACAGACTCACAGAGGTAGAGTCTGGAAGAAAGATTACCAGGAGTGGTGAGGTGAAGCTCAATCTGGGCAGAATCTATGATAAGGTGGATGGGTGTGGTATGAGAGTGGAAGGGGGTGATGGTGGTGCAGTGATGTGAGTGGGGTCAAAGATGCTGGAGTGTGAATGTGAGCAAGTTTAGGAGGTGGGTTGGGGTATGCATAGAGCTGGGGGGGGAGGGTTAGAGGAAGGAACAGGTGAACTCTGGGAGGTTGAGGACTGTGATTGAGAATACAATTGTGGGAGTGATTTTCTGGCAGCTACGGCAGGGGAGGGTCACTAGTGCAGGGTACAGGTGGTGGGAGGATGTGTGGGGAAGGGTACACCTGGAGCATGCCTCTATGGAATATGAATGTGTTCATGTGGTAATCGGGTATTACCTCAGCTTTTATGGCTAAGAGATTTCAAGGTGAGTTGGGAGGTCATTCCAGAGGTTATGTTTATGCATGTCTCAGGTGGATCTCACTAACTGCCACAGTAAAAAAGCCTCAAATAGGGGTGTTCCCAAGGGCTCTAGAGAAATCCAGACACTATGGGCAGAACAGACAACACCATGAATCAGCATTCCTTTGGAAGGCCTTACCTTGGAATATATGAAAACCAATTTCCCCAATGTAACAGAGTTAGACTCATTTATAATTTCCCTCCATATGATTCTCCTACCCTTTTTATTTGAACCTGTTACATATATGACCCAGAGTCTTAAATCTTTGGTCTGTTCATAAGCTGGTTGAGCCCTGAATCTCAGTAGAGTTGTGGCCAACACCTCCTTTCCAGTACATCAGACTCACCCAGGACAACTAATGATGGACAATACCCATCCCAAAAAGCAAAGAGTATCTACAACTGCAAGCAAAGCAGTTCCTTCCATTTGCCCCATAAGATCTAAGCTCTGAAGCAGAGCAGGCATCCCCATCCCCAAATCCTAAAGATTGAGGAATGAATAAACATACAGGAGGAATGCATCCACAGACCTAAATAGACTTATTATTGTCATAAAGGAAGAACTTGTAACAGTCATATAAAGATAGTGGTTACCAGAGGGTTTGAGGGGAGGGGGAAGGAATAACAGGTGGAACACAGGGCTTTTTTAGGCATTAGAATTGTTCTGCATGATATTGCAATGACAGATACAGGCCATTATACATTTTGTCAAAACCTATAAAATTTTGTGGTGCAAAATGTAAACAACAATGTTAACTACAGACTGTGATTAGTATCGATGTTTCAATATTTGCTCATCAATTGCAACAAATATACCACACTAATGTAAGATGTTACTGAAAGGGGAAAATGTGAGCAGAGAGGGGATAGGGTATATGGGAATCAACTATATTTTTGATATATTTCCATAATCTAAAACTTCTTTAAAAATAAAGTTTTTTTTTTAAAAAAGAATTATATTTATATACATAGAAAGATAAGGCAAATGTAGTAGAATGTCAACAACTGGAGAATGTGAATGAAGTGTACTTTGAAGTAACCTGGTAATTTTTCTGTACGTATGAAATTATGTCAAAACTAAACAATAAAAAAGATATGCCTGTACAGCAGGTGTGGCTTGGTGGTTGAGCTTGCACTTCTCATGTATGAGGTCCCAGGTTTAATCCCCTATACCTCCAAAAAACAAAAAATGAACAAAAAAGATACAGCCATTTAAAGCACCTGCTTCTTTAAAAAGTCCAATAAGCATTTTATTTAAAGTTATTTGGCCATGACCACTGGTGATATGAACTAATTGCATCTTCATTCATATGGGCAAAAGCCATATATACAGACCATACTTAAGAAATGCCTTATCACCTGCCCAATGTTTGCAGACAGTTTTAACAATAATGGTGAATAATGTTTAAGTGACATACTAAGAATCATGCTGAGGGTGGGTTGAATTGGGTTCCTTTTTTACTATCAAAAGGCTGAGTTTTAAAAATGTACTCAAAAGTCATACCAAAAAGTATATAATAGTATTAATAATCAGCATGTTATCATTTCCTTTGAAAGAAGTTAAATCTATCTAAGGATTTATTCAACTGGTTTAAGACATTAAACAAGGGGAAGCGATTGTGGCTCAACTGATAGAGCATCTGCCTACCATATTGAAGATCGAGAGTTCTATATCCAGGGCCTCCTGATCCACGTGGGGAGCTGGCCCATGTGCAGTGCTGCTGTGCACAAGGAATGCCAGGTCACGCAGGGGTATCCCCCGTGTAGGGATGCCCCACGCGCAAGGAGTGCGCCCTGCAAGGAGAGCTGCCCCATGGGAAAAAAGCACAGCCTGCCCAGAAGTGGTGCTGCATACACGGAGAACTGACGCAGCAAGATGATGCAACAAAAAGGCGACAGTTTCTCGGTCCCGCATTATAAGAATGCAAGTGGACACAGAAGAACACACAGCACATGGACACAAAGAGCAGACAATGGGTGGGGGGAGGAGAGAAATAAATAAATCTTAAAAAAAAAAAGACATTAAACAAGGTATTACTGAATTAGTTGTAAACAAAAGAATGACTAAAAAAATGATAAAAGCATGAATCACCTTTGGCAGCAACACAATTTCTATGCATAAGTTTGATTACCCTCATAATAAAGATCCAAGGGATAAACATAATACTGGTTTGTAGCACAATTAAAAAGTTAATATACCAAACATTTTAAATGAAATTAATGATGTAAAATCTGGGTCAGATGAAAGCAGGTTAGCTGAAAATTTCAAGACTGCCGTTATATCCAAGCAATCTGATATATTACCATTAAATAATGAGATTTAAAATATGTTAGATACTTGATAATGAATATGCAAAGCCACTAATTATATCATTTGTATATTTCTGAATGACTGAAGTACATACTTTATCTTAAAAGAAAACTCAGTTTGTGGCCTATAACTATAAACTTCTATTGCCCTAACTAGAAAAGAGTTTCTGGATGTTCTAATAATGGAGAGATACCATAAAAATCTATACTTTCACTTAAGTTTTTAAAAAAGGATTCATATGATTCACTAAACTTTCAAATCATATTCATTTTTTACTTACCAAAAAAAAGGCAAAGACTTTGTATTCAGTGTCAAAATTTGTACACATTAGTTGAACTATTTTTTAGTAAACTAGGTAATTTTGCGAAGTAAGGTTCATTGTACAGATGAGAAATCTACCTAAACATCTAGAAAATAAAATCCTTCTAGGGCGAAATAAGCATGTCTGATAAGCATATGCAAAAGTGTATGTACCTTTTTTATCTGTATTTCTTCTTAGCAGTTTGTCCACCTGAGAAATGGCTTCTTCCCAGCAACTGTTGCTTGCTTGAACATGGGGCTGAATCAACTTTAATTTCTGTTCTAGAATCTGATAAGCTTCTGACACTAGTTCTTGGGTTTCTTTAGTATAAACAAGCTTTTCAAGTTCATCTTCAAGAATGATTACCCTGAGTAATAAAAACATGTATAAAATACAAAATGGATAATTTATAATTCACAAGACTTGTTTAAAAATAAGCTTGTAAGAAGCATCAAACATTGATTCAATAAGTATTTCCTACATACATACTAAGCCTTTTATGAACTGAAAGGATAAATTAAACTAATCCCCTACTTACAAGAAATTTATAATCTAGCCAAGGAAATCATATATCTATATAAGAAATATACAGTACCATTAAAAAATTATATTTACATTTTATAGACAAAGAATCAAGTACAGAGGGTTTAAGACTTTTACCCAGAGTCACACAGTTGGTGAGCTGTACAACTGGGCTGAATCTAGATACAAAGGATATTACCAGAAAGAGATACAGATACAGTTATTAGAATTCAGAAAAGGGGAAAGTTACTACCAGCTATATACCAGAGAACAGCTATAAGGAAGAGGTCCTTTTGAGGAAGTCTGGGAAGATGGATAAAACTTGAGTAGGTACAAAAGGTGAGGAAAGTCACTGTAGATAGAACAAGAGTAAAGGTATTTATACAATATGGCTGGACTGAAGAAAAGGAGTAGGAAGTAAAAAATAGAAAAGCAAACTGTAGTCAGGTAATGGCAAGCCTTTTCGATAGAATATTTATACAGATTGTAGTCTAATCTGCTATACTTCAAAACCAGTGAAGTTATGAATTAAGTGAGATGGCAAATACATGCTTCAGTAAAATTTATCTGGCAGTTGGAATACTCTGGAGACAGGGAGAATAGTTAAAGGGTTAATGGTCTAGTTCAGGTTAAGGCAGTGAATGGGAATAGCAAAGAGAGGGAGAGGGAAGAGTAAAACATGAAAAGAGGGTTTTGAAATATGAAACAAAATAATTTTTAGATAACACTTCAAAAATATGTGTGTAGCAACATTATTGAGAGCAAATCAGAAATGATAGTTTGTAATGAGTATATACTTTCTAGCTACACTATTTAGAAAGGAGACATAGAGTAGCATATATAGAATATTTCATTTTTAATCATGAAAAATACTCTTCCCGCACAATCCACCATTTGTGCCCCAGGTACAAAGCCCTTTTTTTTCATTTCACGTCCATCTATAGTAGTCCTCTCTCTACCCTAAGCCATCAAATGTCCTGTATATATATATATATATATATATATATTTTTTTTTTTTTTTAAAGATTTATTTATTTAATTCCGCCCCCCTCCCCTGGTTGTCTGTTCTCTGTGTCTATTTGCTGCGTCTTGTTTCTTTGTCCGCTTCTGTTGTCGTCAGCGGCAAGGGAAGTGTGGGCAGTGCCATTCCTGGGCAGGCTGCACTTTCTTTCGCGCTGGGCGGCTCTCCTTACGGGGCGCACTCCTTGCGCCCCTATGTGGGGGACACCCCTGCATGGCGCAGCACTGCGCGCATCAGCACTGCGCATGGGCCAGCTCCACACGGGTCAAGGAGGCCTGGGGTTTGAACTGTGGACCTCCCATGTGGTAGACGGACGCCCTAACCACTGGGCCAAGTCCGTTTCTCTGTCCTGTATATTTGATACTTATTCTATACTGCTAAAATCAATTCTTTGCCTAGTATAACCTTTCTGCTGAAATCCTGCTCTCCTCTAATGGGAGTTCTACCTTTGTCATGGATTCAAGTGGAGATTACTTTATATCTCATATTTTCTGTGAGAGACAGATAAGAGTCAGGTTAGCATTCACCTGCTTTGTTAGACCACAGGACCATTCCTATCTCATAATTTCTTAATCTTTCCTATGCCCCAACCTTTATATGAGCAACCTTATACTACCAACCTCAGACCTTGAACTGATCAGTAAAAGCTTCAAAATTATTTTCTAACTTTAATTTCCTATTCTTGTACATCATATCCTTCCTCCAGTAAACTAGCCTTGATTTTACTATGACTTCAAGTCCTTTAACCCATTTTCTTATCTTATGATTGATCACTACTGTGATCCTTTGCTTCTTATCTGGCATCCAAAGTCAAGCATATCAACTACATTCTTACCAACACTTAAAATTTCTCTCACTAATTCTTCACATCGACCTTCCTGACTACCAACATGGTATGGACCCAACCATTCATTTTCTCTAGTCCCTATACTACAAATACCTAAGTATTAGAGAAAAATCTCATTGAAAAAAATCTCATGTGAAATATTGTATGCCATGACTCAATTTATTTTATTTTTTGTCTTTATTGATTTTTTAAATGTTACATTAAAAAATATGACTCAATTTTTAAACTTGAAATTGTTTTCTGAAAAATTCTCCATGTAAAAATTTATTGAAAGAGTATTCTGAATTGATAAAGATGTACCAAAGTAGAAGATAAAATTGTGGAAAATAGGGCAGAATACCAACAAATTGGGCAAAGTAGAAGAACAACAAATGTTAACTATGGGCACTATATTTTAACATTTAGGGAAGCTGATGTGGATCAGGCAACTGAGCTCCCACCTATGACATGGAGGGTCCATGGTTCGGTTCCCAGTGCCTCCTAAAGAAGACAGAGTTGGAGTGATGGGCAGGTGTGGCAAGCTGATACAACAAGATGACACAACAAGATACATAAGAAGAAAAACATAATGAGAGATACAACAAAGCAGGGAACAGAGGTTCCTGGTGCCTCCTAAAGAAAACGAGCAAGACAGCTGACATGACAGACAGGCACAGCAAGCTGATGCAACAAGAGACACAAGTGTGGTGGGAAAATAGTAGGAACATGGTTTGAAGTTGAAATGTTTCCATAACACAGACAAAAAGTGCAGGCTTAGGAACACCTGGCCTTGACTAGATGGAACACCGTCTGGTCAGCACGAAAAAATGTTTGCGTAAGGAGGCATTTGAACTTTGTATGACCTAGATCTAATTATTGTAAATGTTGCACCTGTCCCTTATTACAGTAAATAACAAACAGCTGCTTGTTCATTCCTAAATAAATACATTGTGGAAACTAGGGTCGAGGCTCTCAGTTCCAGAAGCTGTGAGTCCCTTGGTCCCATCGTTATCTCCTCTCGTGTCTTTCTCTCTCTTCTTTATTTCTGTAAGTTCTTCGAGCCAACTTACCACTGAGCTGATCTCAGCACACAAGAAGAAAAAACATAATGAGAGACACAACAAAGCAGGGAATGGAGGTGGCTCAAGGCTATTACGTGCCTCCTTCCCACATTGGAGGTCCCAGGTTCAGTTTCCAATGCCTCCTAAAGACACAAGGACTATGAACAGACACAGAAAGTGAAAACAACATGGGGTAAGGATAAATAAATAAATAAATAAATAAAATCTTAAAACAACAACAAACAAACCAAACATTCAACCAGGGCCAAAAAGCTTGTCCTTTGCTCAGAAAATGTCCAAATCTGCTGGACTTTATTTAGAAAAATAGGAATATACTACTGTCCAATCATGTATAACAATGCCTCTTATAATCTACTGTTTCAGTGCTGGCAGATTTCTTTCAGACTTCAGATTCCAGTTAAAGAGCCCTATTTTAAGAGAGATTAAAGAAACTCAATCTTTATAACCTTCTCCATTTCAACTCTCAGACAGAATAAGCATCTGCTTTTGTCCTAGCTATCTTTCTAGGCTTTTTTTTTCCCCCTCGGCTTTCTAATGAAATCAGGAAATACAAAAACTATAAATGATTTCTCCAAATTATAGTACTTATAAATAATTGTTTCTCTTCTACATTTGTGGCTATAAACCATCCTTCATGCTACATGTCTCAATTTTGTTTCTTCTTTCTAGCTAGGACACAAGCCAACAACTATAATGAAGCAAAAATGAAGTTAGCTAACCATGGGTAAATTTCCTAATATTGCTTCTAAACTTACTCATTCAGTAATGCTTTCAGATGGAGCTGCAAGCTGCGTACTGCTGTATGAACATTATTTAGTTCTCTTGACTTCCGTTGGGTCTTGGATATACGTTGGGGAACTGACTGGTGCTGAGTTTCAAAGTACCGGTAGAATTCATAGCTGCGCTTAAGCTCTTCCAAACAAGCAGAATGAGCATGAGGTAGACCTTGAGTCACATCAGACAAAATAAGATGAGGCAAAAGTGCTGGAGTGAGTAAGGACCCAGGAGGTGAATTAGCTGTAGAAAGTAAAAGGGCTAACCGTCTGAAGAACTCAGAACTCTGTGCCACCCACAGTTGAAATAAAACCTAAAAAAAAAGTGAAAAGGACTAGATCAATAACATATATCAGCCAACATCATCAACATTCAAAACAAACTATACATTTGCTCATTTTAACTTCCGGTTCAAAATTTTCACTTTATTCTAGTAATGAATACAGCTGAGCTGAACTAATGCTAAGATTAGCCAAAAATGTTATACCAAAGTATTAGCCAAGAGTGTTATATCAAATTATGTAATCATGGCATATAGGAACTTCTGATCCCTACATAGCAGGTATACCAGTATTTAATTTAGTACAGTTCTACCCCAGAAAGGAAGTGTTGGAATGAGACAAATCTATTAAAAGTGATCATGAGTCATTAAAATACTTTTATACACAGGAGAAAAGTAGTAGGCCCCAAACAACTGGGGCCAAAAAGCTTGACAGATGCATGAAAAGACATTTCCAGAGACTTAAGACAGTGCTCTTGAATATATTTCTTTGGTTATTTCTGTGATATTGAAGGAGTAAATTTGTTTATTCAATAAATATTTACTGATCATCTATTTGTGCTAGACTCTGTTGTAGGCGTGGAAACATATAGCAGTGAATGTAATAGATCAAGTCTTCACCACTCTGATAACTATATTTTAGTTGGGGAGACAGACATTATAAAAGTAGATTATAGACTAGTAATGTCAGGTAATTAAGGATATGAGAGGAAGAAAAATCAAAGAGGACCAAGTAATGAGGAAGGGACTTAGAGCAGGGAAGTAACTCGATATGATTTACATTTTAAATGGATTATTCAGACCATGGTCAGAAAAGAGTAGAAGCAAGGGATGTCAGTCAGGAGGCATCTACAGCAGTCTAGAAAAGATGATAGTGGCTTGGATGGGGTACACTAGTGTTAAGGCTTTGATATCTGCCACAATCCAACAGTGTGGTGATGACAAGAACAATTTCTATTACTGTAGGAAGTTTTGGTTTTATAAGAAATTTAAAACCAAATGGTAAAGTTACTTGAATTCTTATAAAGGACTGAGTAGGCATTTCTAGGGCAAAGAGAGGTTGATATATAGTCAGGCATTGACATAAAGTTTTAGAAAGAGCCACCAACAAGAGATCACTTTGTTGGATATATTTTACCCTAATTTTTACAGTATAAAATACTAGAATGTGTTTATAGTTCATGGCAAAAAGCACACCTGGAAAATACAATTAAATATAAAATTCCAATCTTGGTCAGGTTCATCGTTAATCTTTATGAGAGCAACAGCAAATTAGTACTACTAGAATATGGAAAAACATTAAAATAATATTAAATTATTAAAAGAATTTACTATAATTGACTTTGACTGAGGTATCAGTTAAAACAGCTATATATATATTCACACACATACATATCTACTATATAAAGCAGAATATTTTTGACGATAGTTTTGTTGCTTTAAAGCCCAATACAGTCTATGGTAAGCTAAATAGATAAGTAAGCTTTTAAATTTTTATATCTTTGATTATGAAATATCTCAAATATACAAAAAGTAACACAAACTACTGAGATTAAGCAAACGTTATTTAGTGTCACGATTTCTAACCTTGCTTCTTGTATTATTATTACATATGTACGTAACTACACTAATGTTTTTTAAGTACATTGCTCTACATATTTTAAAACTGTATACAACTAATTTTATACTGAAAGTTCTATCTCAAATGAGAAATGTTAGATAAAATATAACTAAAGTTTACTTAAATGCATAGCTAAACTGGCCAGAGGAAAAAAATACTCTCTGCCAGAAATGACAAAGAAACTGAGAAACGAATGCGGCAGACAGTGAAAAGACACTTGGTCTGTTTTAGGAATGCAGGTCCAGTCTTAGTATCATATATTTTGGTTTTAAAACTTTCAGAGATAGAAGTGTAGCCTTGCCCTCAGAGATCTTTGACACAAGGACTAAAACAAAATCTACAAACAGATAGAGCTAATGAAGAAGTTTATCTGTCCCAAATGCCTGAATTTAGGGTTCAAAATTATGCCATTATTATGGTCTAGGAAATCCCATGCAAAGAAATCAAAGAAATTGGTCTCAAACCCCAGAAACAGTCATCTAGCACGAGAATCTGCAAAACCTATTCTTGAGCTACACACCCTCAATCAAGGCAGCAAGGGATTCCTCCAGATATCATACTAGTCAAGATGAGGACAATATCCCACAAACAAATAAACAAGCAAATAGATGAGGAAATAATCTAGTATGAACAAAAGGTAGCAGACAACAAAGAGGAAGACAGAACCACTTTGGATAATTTATATTTCAATTTTTCACAACCATGAAATCGGTCATTTTTAGACTTTTATTTAAAAAATTATGAAAATAATGCATTGAGAATCTAATGTAAACTTCTTCTACCATCAACTTATTTTTTAAAGTAAACAAGATCAAATTTCCAAGTAGCTGGATAAAATAACTAGCAATTCTTGAATATGAACAAGATTACCCTACAAATCTTTGTATTTAACCAATAAATTCTGTGACTACTTTCATTCATTCATTCAACAAATAATTCTTGAGCACTTCCCATGTGCCAGGCATAGTGTTAGATGCTGATAATACAACACTAAACAAGAGAGAAAAAAATTCCTGCTTTGATGGAGCTTATATTCTAGTAGGGGAAAAATAATCAACAAGCAAAAGAATGTCTTGGTTGTTGAGCTATACAGAAAATTATAGCAGAGAAGGGGAATAGGGAATGTGAGTTTGTGTGTGCATATATGAGGGAGACGGAAAAGGAGTGGAACAGGATGGGTAGGAAGGTATCTGAAAAAGAGCCATCTTAATAAAGACCTGAAGTAAGTATAGGAAGGGAGGTTACATGAAGGAAGAGAGTTCCAAGGAGCTGGAGGATCAAGTGCAAAGCACCATGGTAGGAATGCACTTGGCACATCCAAGAAACAGCAGAAAGGCCTGAGGCAGAGTAAGGGCAAGCATGGTAGGTGATGAGGTTTCTGAGTTAACTGTGGCTTTTTTTCTATATAAATGGGGAGTCACTGAAGGGTTCTGAACAAAGTAGTGATATGATCTGACTTAGGTTTTAACAGGTTCATTCCAGCTGCTGTGTTGAGAGACTATAGGGAAGTGAGAGTAGAGGGATTAATTAGGAAGTTACTATAATAATCCAGGTGAGACATAATGGTAGTTTGGATCCCAATGGGTAGTGGGGACACAGGAGAGCAGTAGTTGGATTCTGGATATAATGTGAAAATAGAACCAAGAGAATTTCCTGACAGATTGGGTATGAGAGAAAGAGTTAACAAAAATGACTTTAGAGTTTTGGATCACGGCAACTGAAAAAATCTAGTTGCCATAATTAACGGTCATTTTCTAAAAAAAAAACAAATTTATTCTCTAATCACTGTCTCATTAACCAATTAAACCAACAAATCTAAAATTATGCTATTTTTGGTTTGTTCTTTGGATAGGGGAAGCTGCTCTGGATGAGGAAGTAAGTATAATAAGGACAAGAAGGAAATTTTGACTTAAAGCATTTTTACAATGTTTTTGTTTTTTTAAGCAGAGAATATTATAATGAAAAACACTAATTAAAATTTTAAGATCTTTTTCTCCCCAAAAGAGCTATATGGACTTTTTACTAAGTATTTATATATGCCTCCTCAGGATATAATTAGGAGGCTGCTTTGTTTTCCAAAGGTGTGACATTTGCTATTGCTAAGCTTTCCTGAGGGAAGATTTGTGAGCAAATAAAAATAAATCCAAAATATATTTTCTTTAGAGGATACAATGAAGACTACAAAGGAAAGTAAAATGCCCTGATTAATTTGTAAACCATCTTTCACTGGATTTTTTAAAGGCTTTTTTGAAAATTTTCTTTTAAAATCTAACTTACAAAGTTAACAGTAAAATTGTGGCAATACATCATTTTTAAACTTTACAGGTGCTTTCAGTAGTTTATAAACTCTACAGATCTCCTCAAGATAAGGCTTCTTTTCAGAGCAGTCTACAATCCTGATAACAATGCAACACAATTACTGACTTTGTTTATAGGCTAATTATATATCAAAATAGAAACATGATTAAAGTAGGCTGATTTATATATAAGTAATATGGGTGAACAAAAAAGGATCCAGCTATAACCAACATGATTATGGGGATGAGGGCGGGGAGACAACAGAGAACAAATCTCTTATTTTAGAGTAGGTCACATCAGATATAATGAAAAATACTAGCTAAGATTTATTGATCAAATACCCTATGGCAGGTACTGGAGGAGCAAATGTTTCATTCTTAAAACAATCCATTTTATGGGCCACATCAGTAGTCAAGTGATGGAGCAAGTCAGACCTGGAAAATCTGACTCCATGGGATTTACTTTTTCTCTTTTCTGCCTGTATTTAAGACAAAATACAATTTGGGATTTAACATGCTTTTAAAAATCAGAATCTTAAAGAAATAGGGAAATTACTGGGACATCATGATAAGTAAAAAAATTTTTTTTAAATAAATGAAGAAATAAAATTCTTTCTTGGACTCCTTCTTAAAGAATAACAGCTTTTCCATTTTCGTATACCCAGTATATGATCAACTCTATTCAGGAATTTTTTTTGTTTTCTCATTTAATCTGCTAACATCCTAAAACTCATTTGAGAAAGAAATTGACCTTGCTTTTTCTTCATTTAAGAATATCTCAAATTGTCCCTGGAAAAAACTTTATTTTCACTATAGAGTAAACCATGGTCATGATACTGAATTTGAAAATGAATGAAAATCACCCATTGTCCTACCACCTGAAAGAGTAGCTACTAGCATCTTTGTATGTTTTCTGCAAGACTTTTAAAAAAAATGTAATTGTAGCCATTCTGCATATACAATTATGTATCCTGATGATTTCATTGGTTTTAAGAGATATTTTTTCCAAGCTGTTTTTTACAAAATCATCGTAAACAAGTTACTGCTGCTGACAATGGTTCACCATGTGGATCTACTATTATTCATGCAGCCATTTCTCTTTTGTAGCACATTTAGGTTGTGTTCAACTTTGCACTACTATAAAAAGAAACTGATAAGCAAGTGGTACATAAAACATTACTATAGTAAAAATATTTACTAATAATTAAGAAACATTCACAGAAGTGGAATTACTAAATCAAAGGATATACCTTTTTTTTTTTTTTTTTTTTTTTAAAGAAAGCAGAAACTGCTACAAATCTTGAGTATAAGGAGTTTGAAACCCACAAACAGGGTCTGGCAAAACAGCTGACAAGTGAAACTGAGTGTTCTACCAAGCTGAAGGCCCGGTTATTAGATCATGAAGCTTGTATAAAGAGGTTAAATATGCAGACTGCAGACTGAAACAAATCCAGATAGCTCTAGAGAATGAAGTATATTGCCATTCCAAGCAGTCTCTGACTGATCATTCTGTCAGTGGCCCACAGATGTCAAGATGGTGCCTCATGATGATGATATAAGTGGTGATTTCCTGAAGAATCCTTTTGAAGAGGAAAAGGTATAGCAGGCACAGTTATACCACGGACCTCAAGTTATCCCCAGATAGTTCCCCTGATTCTGACCTTGGGTTTGTAGCAAATACTAAGAGAGGAAGAGGCCTAGTGCTTGGAAAACGCTTTCAGAAATTATGATAGAAGATTACTCAGAACACAGCTGGGAGCCCACCACCTACCTAGAGTCCACCACCCTTGTCCTTGCTGGGAGCTCTAAAAAAAATCACCTCTAGTTTCCTAGTTCTCCAGAAAGAGGTATACTTGCCAAGGACAGAATTGTCTCTGAGCAGCCTCAAGTGAGCATTTTAAAAAAATCACCACTCCCTAAGATGGCTCCCTTGTCTGTTTGCTCATTGTTTTTGCTTGTTGTCTGCTTGCAGTCTAGTTGTTTCTTCTTTAGGAGGCACCAGGAACTGAACCCGGGACCTCCCATATGGAAGGTGGGCACACAACTGCTTGAGCCACATCTACTCTCTGCCCATTTGTTTTTGCTCGCTGTATGATTGTTGTCTTTTCTCATTGTCTGCTCCTTGTTTTTTCTTGTCTGCTCATTGTTTTTGCTCAATGTCTGCTCATTGTTTGTCTTCTTTAGGAAGCACCAGGAAATGAACCTGGGACCTCCCATGTGGGAGGCGGGTGCCCAACTGCCTGGGCCACACCCACTCCCTCAGGTGAGCATTAAGGAGGAAAGTAGTAATGTGCTAGAAGTGCTGATGGGCAATGAAGGAGAGTCTCCTCCCTGAGGTGCCTTCCCTCTACTCCCCTCCCCAAAGTGAAAAGCAGCATTTATAGTGAAATGTATCTGGAAGACCTGGGTAGATTACGTCTGGCTTCCTTCAATCCTCATCCTGAAAGGACACTCCAACCTTCACCTGATGAGTCTAAGCACAGCTTCTCCATTCCTTCCTTCTCCAGCTCCCCTTGAACAGCTAGCAGGTCTTTACCAAAAGCACATCGAACAAAGAAGAGAATTTTCAAATCTGGACAAGCTGCATTTTAAGGATACTGAAGAACTTAAATCATCTTTTGAATTTGCAGGGGACATGCTGAGGCAGTGTGAAGGAGATGGCTTCATCCTGCTGGAGACATGCCTCACATGGATGTTGCCATAGCTGCCATGACCTCTGTCCTGTCCCATATCACTACCTTAACACTGACCAGAAGTCAGCTGGAGAGCAGAGGGAAGAAGGAAAATGGAAACAGCACTTGAAAACGAAGGAAAAAAGAATAAAGTTAGCAGTGTGAACAACAAGAAACTTTAGTAAGGAAAAGAAGAGAACTAGAAAAGCTGGATCAAGAAAGGAAGATGATTAAAGAACCACTGAAGACTGAAAGGGAGAATTAGAAATGACTGTTCAAGAAATGAAAGATAAATGTGCTTGTGGTGAAAATCCTTTAGTAAAATATATGCAGCTCATTGAGCGAGGGAGAGCTCAGGACTTGGCAGATAAGAGCTCAAAAACAACAGACACACTGTTTCCTGGGGACAAAGATCAAAGTTCATAGGCCTTTCTCAGGAAGAACCAGATGACTTTTGGTGATAAGTTTTGCTGTCCAGCTTCTTACTCATATATAACAATGGGAAGTTATGTTACATAACAGGTTAGCCCTATACTTTCTCTGTCATAAGATAAAATTCTTAATAAAGGATTTATGTGTAAAAAACAAAGCAAAATGGGTCTCGATATATATGTTATCAACTATAGTTGCACTGATTTTCATATTATCAAGGGAAGTTCTAAAGAACAGAAATAAATATATAAGTGGAGCTTGCTAAATACTGTAAAGGAATTTTTAAAAATTTGGACTGATTTCTTAAAAAACACTACTGCAATTCTATTGCATACAGAGTTTGTAACTTGCCTTAACTTATGATTTTCCATGTTATTATTCTTCTGCAATATTTCTCTACTACTAACTCTAAAGTAGTCCATCAAATGAAGAATCATAAATCATTACCAATCTTATTTTTTTAAAACTTTTAAGCTGTTTCCAGAATTTGCTGCTGTAGTAATGTCAGGATGAACATATTTTGGGTATATCTTTGATTACTTCCTGAGATAAATTCATAAGCATGAAATTGCTGAAGTAAAGTGTACATACCTCTGTAAAGACTGATATTCACTGCTGCAGTGAAACAGTTTATATTTTCATCACTAGTGTGTGAGGTCTCCCTGAGTCTTCATTAAAAACGAGTATTATCAATTCTTAATATCCTTGGGAAAATGGTTAATTATTATTTTCATTTGCATTTCTTTCACAAGATTGAAAAATTTATCATTTTTATTTGGGCATTAAAGATAGCTTCACACATATCACTCAGGCCTTTATGGTGATGGCAATCAGCAAAAAATGAACGGAAACTGGTACGGTATTTATGTTCACAACCAAAGACACAACTGAAGTGCATCTATCTGTCTTTGGCTCTTCCCTTCCACAAATGCAAGTAGGCTGAAGCCATTTGTAAAGTTATGTGCTTCCTCTTCTGAAATCTGCTCTTTACTGAGTCCTACCTTCAACGCAGGTAGGCTGAAGCCATCTGTAAAGTTATGTGCTTCCTCTTCTGAAATCTGCTCTTCACTAAGTCCAAGGCCCAGCTCCTTAAAAGGCACTACACAGATGTAGTTGGTTACATTGTCACTCTCAGAGTTCAGGGGGTAGGTTAAATTAGGTTAAGGCAATCAACAAAGCCTTTACATTAAAGCACAAAGGGTATAGTAAAACTGCCCAAAATTACATTTACTAATATTTATTATGAACGTTTCCTGGAAATTTACTTCAGTTTTTAAAATAGAAACTAATTTTAAAATCTAGTATGTCAACATAATAACTTAGATACCTTACAGGATACTTGTGAATAAAATATTTTTATACCTAAATAATAAAAGTTCAAATCTTCAAAAGTGTTAAAGTGCTAATTTACATATTTTTGAAACGTACCTTTGAAAGTGTTTTGTGTAATTAATTGTACCCTGGCTCAGGCCATCACTATGCTACTGTAATAATGCTCTTCTTCTCCCAATCTGCATATTGCAGGATATCAGTAGCATGATCTGAAATACATAGACCTCTAAAATAAGTAGCACTAAAGTTGTTCTATCTAGGTTCGTTGACACAGACTGTTTTATAAACTCTTTCCTCTTATCCTTGTGGGCAAGTATCAATATAATTCTGCAATTTTTTCCTTTCAAAATATATACACACTATTCTTGATACTGAATCATTCTTGCATTTCTAGCATCATCCTATTTGGTCTTATTATGATAATCTTTTGATACAGTAATCAATTAAAATTCTACTGACATGGGGAAGCAGCTGTGGCTCAATCGATTGGGCTCCCATCTACCCTATGGGAGGCCTGGGTACGCGTCCCAGGGCCTCCTTGTGAAGACAAGCTGGCACCCGTGCGGAGAGCTGAGGCAGCAAGATAATGCGACAAAGGGAGACAAGCAGACACAGAAGAACCCACAGCGAATGGACACAGAGAGTAGACAGCTAGAAACAAGCCACAAACGAGGGGAAATTAAAAAAAAAAAATTCTATTGACATGTTTTGAATCTCCATTTGTGAGAGTGGCCCATAGTTTTTATTCTTTGTAATAAAGCAGAATTAAGAGATAATTCTATCTTCATTAAAAAAATGTGGGGGGAAGGGCATTCTAACCTTTTCTATGGTCTGAAATACCATGTGGACCTAGCAGTTTAAAACTTTTATTCATTTAGTCTTGAAAAGGTAATACATGCACAGGTTCAAAATTCATGAGGAATTAAGGGTACAGAGAAGTCTGCTTCCTATCACTGTCTCTCAGCTACCTAGTTCCCTACCCAAAGGCAAAGGAATCATTATCGCTGGTATCTCGAATATTCAAGATATTTATGCCTATATAAAAGCAAATTCAACTATAAATGTATATAGAAATACATATTTACATACATAACCACACATCCCCAAATACATATATACACATAGTCCCTTTTACATACAAAATGGAAGTGTACTGTATATACTACTGTGGTTACTTTGTCCCCCACCCCCTGGCCCCATTTAATATCATTTGGAGACCATTCCACATTAGTTCATCAAGATTTATCAAGTTTATCATTGATTTTTTTATAGCTGCAATTTTCCATTGTTGACAAGTAACCAGTTGTTTTCTTTTTTAAATGGCATATTTTTAATCATATGTCTACCTTTTCAAGTTTTTAACTTCTTCTTGAGTCAATTTTGGAGATTTATTTCTTTTAATAGAAAATGTGTTTCTCTTACATTTTCAAAGTTGTTGCCATAGAATTACACATACTATCCCCTTATAATTATTTTACTTTCTTCCATGTCTATGTTTATGTTCTATTATTAGCTTTGTATATTTTTGCTTTTTCTTTAATCAGGCCTTTGAGGGTTCATATACTATGGACCCTCAATATATGAGGCCTCATATACTATGAACCCTCAATATATGAGGCCTCATATACTATGAACCCTCAATATATGAGGCCTCATATACTATGAACCCTCAATATATGAGGCCTCATGTATTGGCCTTTTCAAAGAAATTGTTGGTAGAATTTTATACTTTAATTTCTTAAGACATCTTGTGTGGAGAATATGATCTGGCTCTGCCTACCTCTGAATCTGATCTCATAGGCCACCCTCTGAGTTACTCTGCTCCATTCATGACAATCTTCTTTCTATACTTTAATCATGCTAAACTCCTTCCTGATATAAGATCTTTATAATTACTAGTGCATCTCACTGGAACTGTCTTCTCCCAGATCTTTCTTGTTTTTTGGATTCCACTTAAATGTCAATGCCAGCTATGTAGGCCTTTCCCTACCATCCAATCAAAAGTAGTACTCTAGTGCTCACTTTGGCAGCACATATACTAAAGTTGTAAGGATACAAAGATTAGCATGGCCCCTGCACAAGGATGACAAGTAAATTTGTGAAGCATTCCATATTTTTGAATAGGTATAACATGGGATATTTTTGGGACACTGGAATTGTTCTGAATGACATTGCAATGATGGATACAGGCCATTACACATTTTGTCAAAACCTAAAAAATGTGCAGTGCCAAGTGTGAACTATAATGTAAACCACAGCCCATGGTTAGTAGCAGTGCTTCAATATGCGTTCATCAATTTTAACAAATTTATCACACTAAGCAAAGATGTTAATGGGGAAAAGTATGGGAGGGGGAAGGAGTGAGGTATATGGGATCACCCTATATTTTCAATGTATCACTTATGTAATCTAAAACTTCTTTAAAAATAAAATAAAATAAAAAGTAGCACTCTATCACTCTCGATCCTATTCCCCCAGGATTTTTTTCTCTGTAGTAACTATATTTGAAAATTTCATCTATTTACTTTTTAATGGTTATCTCATCTACTAGAAGCTAAGTTTCATGAGAACAACGGTCTTGTCTGTCTTGTTCAATGCCAGACTCCAGTTAATTAGAAAAATGATAGTACAGGGAACTCATAATTTGCAATCTCTGTTAGGCTATTACCTCTCACTTCTCTACTCATTAAAACATAAGCTACACGAGGCAGGGACCAGGTATATTCTTTTTCCAAATTAAAATTCTTTCCATTTCCAAAGAGGTAATATAATAGAGTAAAAATATTTAGAAAATGTTTTAAGTCATAGGTCCCAGTCAAGACACAAATTCACCTGTTACTAATTGTCTGACTCTGAGTAAGTCACTTAACCCCTATTTTAATTTTCTCATAAAGTAAATCTAGCTATAAAGGTTTGTGTGAGGAAATAATGATAGAACTTAAAGGATTGTGCAAACTTTAAGTATTATATTTAGCAGTGCTATAGCACGGAGCAAACTAAAGGTACAAAGTAGTCTTTTTGACCCCACTTACTCACAGATAGCAAACATATATATAAATCTTAACATAAAATATTTTATTCCTTTATTTTCTGGCTAACAAAATTTCTTAATTTAGCAAACTTAAGTTATAGACTTTTACTGGCATGCAATCTTTGAGTTTTCACTATACACCAGACACTGCCTTAGCACTTTTCATGCACTGATTCATTTGATCTCAACAAAAATACAGTGAAGATGATTATCTTTATTGCCATTTTGAAGATGAGGAAAGCAAGACACAGAGAAGAAACTTACATAAGGTCACACAGGCAGTAACTGATAAAGGCAAAATTTTATCTTAGCCAATAAGACTCTAGAGTATTTTTAGAACAGAGAAGAATTTCCTGTTGGTAGTTAATTATCATATCATGATGCAAACTTGCCATTTTCACCATTTTCAATAATTTTTAAAAAGTCAGACCTAGCAAAGCTAAGCTCTTTTGACTTTATTCTCTGGACCAGCAAAGCGAGGGATTTCAAGGATTTCCCTTGTTGAAAATGAGCCACACAAGAGCAGAACTTTCTTCCTGTCTGTTATTGTCATTCTCCCTGAAATTCACTTCCAGCTTTAAAATAGAGTGATAGTGGAAATTAGTTTCAAAATATGCAATCTCAGTTTATAGTTAACTTTTACAGGATGCAACTATAAAATCTATATAAAAGACTTCACAGGGAAGAGGACTTGGCCCAGTGGATAGGGCGTCCGCCTACCACATGGGAGGTCCATGGTTCAAACCCCAGGCCTCCTTGACCGGTGTGGAGCTGGCCCACGCACAGCGCTGATGCGCCCAAGGAGTGCCATGCAGGGGTGCCCCCTGCATAGGGGAGCCCCATGCACAAGGAGTGCGCCCTGTAAGGAGAGTTGCCCAGCGCGAAAGAAAGTGCAGCCTGCCCAGGAATGGTGCCACACACACAGAGAGTTGACAGGGCAAGGTGACTCAACAAAAAAGAAACAAAGATTCCTGTGCTGCTGACAACAACAGAAGTGGACAAAAAGAAGAACACACAGCAAATGGACACAGAGAACAGACAACTGGGGGCGGGGTAGGGTAGAGAAATAAATAAATAAAAATAAATCTAAAAAAAAAAAAAAGACTTCACAAACATTGCTTAATTTCACATATAGCCAGAAAAGGATATTTTTTCAGCATATACAGTGTAGCTAGTCTTGCTGCTTGAAAGTTGGCTCTTACAGTTCTGTAGACAGCTTTCCGAAGACCGATGAGATGCTGACTGGGATGCTGTCCAGCTTTATTAAATGAGCAAGCAGCACTGACCCTGTCAAGCAAACTTGAAAAGTAAAATGTGATACAACTGTACAGGTGTCCTAAAGTTTTTGTTTCCTAAATCCACAATTCTATTAAACTTACAGAAATTCCTTTTAAATAATTTTCTTTAGAAAATGATTAAAATTATCCCAAATTTGGGTCTCATAAATAGCCATTTCTCTGATACTTATAGAACCATCCACGAAAGAAATAAATAAAAAATTAAACTCTCAAAGAGTAAAGGCTTCCTCTGATATGGGTAATCAGTGAATTTTAGATGCGCTATATTAAAAATGTACACAGGAGGAATATTTAAGAATTTGTATCTGTTTGTATATAGATGTATAGACATTCTACTTGCTAAAACATAACAAAGTGGAACTATTTACATTCAGCCTTCAAAACCTATACAAACAAGAAGTATGAAGGCCTTAATTATAAAAACTATCATATTCTTAATATGCATTTACATAAGTTCAACTGTAGATTTGGTCATTTGTACAGAATAATCAAATACTATACATAAATACATTCTGTACATTCATAAAAGTAGGGTAAAATTACTTACCCACCTGCTGCCACTGGCACTTACCTACTCAAAATGAAGCAGAAAGATAACAGGACCAGTGGCCAACAGGGGAATGCAAGTAGAAAGGTAAAGTAAGGGTTACTATGTAGTAACATAGCTACTTTCCAAACTAATCAAGAGGAAGCACTTATCCTGGCACTTTCCATAAGACTAGTGGAAGTCTTTGCAACAATGACATATATTTTTTATGCTGTTACAACTGAAAGTATACATGATTAAATGCCATATAGTTGTCAGATAATGGGTTTTAAAAATCTAATTCATAACCTTTCCTAATAGCAAAATAAAATAATGAAATTTATTAATTTCTTACAATATGTCCATGAATCTGTAAAATAAGACTTCTAATTCAAAACAAAAAAATGTTAAACCAAAGTAAAATATATTCAGGCATTAAAAGCCTATAAAAAGCAGAAACCAATGACTGACAGGCTTATTTTAAAATAAGGAAATGGAGGTAAAGAAGGACTAAATTATTTGCTGGAGAGAAAATTGAGACAGAAATAAAACAGAATTCTTGATCTCAATAAATGGCACTATAGCCTGTGCTCTATTTTATTAAATTAGTTTAAAAAACAGAATATATCTAAAAAAATTATGATTTAAGATTCATTGTTCCTCATAATGTTTTCATTCCATTATCTCTACTCAGAGATAACTAAAGCACAGTATTTCTTTCAATACCCCTCTCTCTGCCTGTCAGCCATCAGAATGGATAGAAGGCATAATCTGGAAGTAAGCATATCTAACTGGCTCACCTTACCTCTTTATGCCAATTCTATATATAAGTAAAAGTTGGACAATGACAAAATGAACAGAATCCTTTATACATGCCTAAGCATTAACTGTACATATAGTCACTCTGCTTGATCAGTCACCTCAATAAAATGCTGTACAAGAATAAAAAGGAACTATTACATATTCTTAGTGAGGTTTTTAAGTTTTAAAATTTGATACTCAAACAATTAAAATTTCCTATTTTTTTGTCAATAAGAAGCAGATTTTACCCATAATTACAGGACAAAGATTAACAGACACTGGGGATTGCTATATTTTGAAATGAGCAGAAAGGGAAATTATAAAATCCCTTCATGTCTTGAGATTGTTTAACACTATTCAAGAGTACAGGAGAACAGATGTAGCTTAAGTGGTTAAGCCCCTGCTTCCCATGAATGAGGCAGGCCCTGGCTTCAATCCCTGGTACCTCCTAAAAAAAAATCAAAAGTACAGCAGAGTAAGGAATGAGATGACTACTAGAGATGCCTCCACTTCCATGTTTTATGATTTTCCAGATACAACTAAGAAAAAGGCACAATATACTTTCTCCCACCTACAGACTTCAAAGGTTATAAAAATTATTAAATGCACTACACTGTGCACACAAGTGTTACATGTTAGTGTTAAGCAGGCAGTAGTACACTGGAAATGGGCTTTAGAGTCAGATGGAAATGAATTTGAATAGTTGCTCTAACACCCACAATTGTATGCCTTTAGTTGTATGCAAAAGTGCCTAGTACAATATATGGAATGTAGTTGGTGTTCAATAAGTGTAACTTTCTCTGTAATAATAGAATAAGTTGCCAATATAGCCTTTAGCTTAATACACTTATTGATAGACTACTAAATATTTAATTCCCTGTAGGAATGTAAAGCCCGTATCTATATATTTTGAAATCATCAGTGCCATAACACTGGCTAATAATTACCTAAAGAATATTATTAACACATATTGAGAGCTTTTCAAAGTGAATTCAGGTCAGATATCCAGTCATTTAAACAGGGGAAAGAGAGAATTTGATAGAAAGTAAACTGAACAAACATCTATTGGGTAACTATTGCATGCTAGGTTTAGTGTTAAGCACTCTCTAGATGTTGTCTCATCTACTTATATGGTAATACACTGACTTCTCAAATTAGATAGGCAGAATCATACTACACAGCATATCTAACATATAATGTCTTTATTCCTTCACTCAGTAAATAGAATTTAATAAGTTCTAAAGTGAAACCCATTTTTTTTTTCTGTAAATGCAACAGAGAAATGAAAATAGGTAATACTCTCATTTAACTATGCAGTAGGAAGGAATCATTTAAAAATTGAAATGAAAAATGAACTCACAGTGTAAAGCCTCTGGAAATGACTTCAGTTTCTTGGATGAGACGTAATGCTTTTCTTACAAGGTTAGTGAAAGCTCTACTATTTGCTGCTGTATCTTCCAAATGGATAGAGTATTTTTTAAGGGTCAGTTGTAGTTTGGCTGTCCTCCATAATCTCAAAGCTCTCATGACCAGATAAACAAATAGAATCAGTCCCCATATGAACCAGGAAGATACAATCCACCAAGTGGGAAGCATAATGAGCAAACTAATGAGGGCAAATAGCACTGAGACATCCCTAGGAACAAAAGAAACCAAGAAAATGATAGTCATCAGATTAGAGAAAGAAAGAGGAGTACTTTAATCAGTAAAAACAATTTTATATATAGGTTACTAAAATAGATCATATGCTACCTTCCTTGTAAAGTATGACTTAAAAAATATGAAATCTTAAAAGGTAATATGAAATGCTTAAAAAAAGAATCTAGAAACTAGACAATGGTGCTTAGGAATTAAAGTTTGAGCTTCCAAGTTTAGGAAGATGTGTGTTTTAACCCAAAAAACAAGCTATAGTTAAAAAATCCAATTTTACTGATTTAAAAGTGAAAATACTACTTCAGAGATAACATGAGCTCCTTTTTCCTAAAATTGACTATTTGCATAGGCATACATAACTTTTTAAGAAAATATAAACATTTTTCTAATTAGAAATAATATATACTTGACAAGTAATTGCTTTGAATAAAGACATCTAATTTTAATACTCATTGTGGAGTATTCCATTCATAAATTTGGAATACACAGACTTACTGTAGACCTTGATACAGACAAACTTTGTACTTTTATACAGCTTTAATTGAAGTAAAGATACATATAAAATATGTTATTTTGGTCAGTTAAACATCTTTTAATCAATGAAAGCTTTGATGAAAATGTGTATATTTAAAAAGAAGGTCAATGTGGGGGAATGTATATGAGGATATCTAGAAAACAACATCAGCAATACTCGAAGAGAGAATCATATTAGGAAGAAAGTCATATGTAAGAATGCACCTTAATAAATATTTGCCTGCTTTAATTTCCCTTGTAATCCTTTACTTTATAGAGTATATTGTAATATACTATCATATACTTTTCTGGTTAAAGGAAACTATGAAGGTAAAGTAGTAGATTCTTAAAATTTATTATTTCCTTTAGCAGTTCCTTAAATTACTATATTTTGGAAGGATAAGATGTTTACATCCTCATGACATCTGAGTATCTACAGATTTGGTAAACATCTGATCTTTGCTATCTATATGAAGCATTTGTCTGTGTAACAGGAAAGACAGATAAATTCAGAACACTGAAGCCAATGAATTTAACTGTCGAAGTCTTGAACAGTTAGAGCTGTGATATTGTTTATTCATTGGTTCTCCTCCCTTCTCTGACCAATTCAATAAACTTACACCTGAATAGGAAGAGGACATTAACAGTTCTGTAGATAAAACTGCTTTTTACTACTCATTCCTTTTTTTTTTTTTTTTAAACAGATTATGGCCTGGGACAACTACATGAGACCAAAATACTTCAAGTCATTGAAAAGTTTCAAGACTGTTTGAATCATCAAACTATGTTCCCTATGATCCCTTCCCAGCCAATTCAGCAAGAGATGATTGTTTATCTTCATGCCCTACCCTATCCTTGGTGTTTCTACACTGTGCTTATGACATAATTCAGTAAATAATGAGATACACAGAGAAGTGACTAAGTTTGCATGCATATGTGCATAGGTACAAGGAAACAGCTTCTTTTTGTCATATATTATTCTTTTTTTGGATTGCTAAGCACAAAACCAATTATACTGAGTTAGAAGTACACACAATCTAATAGACTAAATATATCTTTTGTATTTTGGACTTTCCCAGCCTCACTTTAAGTAGTATTTACTTCAGAAAGGCACTTTTAAATTTTCATCTCTGGTAGATCATTACATTAATTGCAATGCTAAATTATATGGCACATTTATAATGACTTTACAGTGGAGAGCATGATGATGGATTTCTTCAGCTAATACTCTATATGTAAGCAGTCAAAGGATAGATTTTTCTGTTCGGTACCAAATATTAGGAGTTGCCAGGGAGCACAGTGTTGGAAGGTGTCCATTTTCCTGTTGTTGAGGCTGCCCTGCAGACAGGATACTTGGATCAAGTAGTTCAATCAGCTCTACATCCTCTTGTAACAGGACTTCCTGTTGCAGGATGGTATGTAGTGAGTCAAGTCGGAATCCAATATCCTTGTCATTAGAAGACCAGAAAAGAGACATTAATACATACATAGTTTTGTACTACATGCTCTACTCCTAATGTGCTAATAACTTGTTTATATTTGACACAGACTTCAGTCTATCCTCAGTGTGATGTATGGGGTTTTATTGCACTGTAAATGTGAAATAAAAAAGATTTAAGTGGCTATTATTGGGTTATCAGATGTGAAATACAAATTTTAAATTAAGAGCTGTGAACCAGTTACAAATTAATAAACCTGCCTAAGAAACCTAATTAATTAAATTGGAACACAACATGGAAAATATATTACAATAACAAAAGATGCTGTCCCTGGATACTGTAACAATATAGCCAATATGTAGAATTGTATCAGCGGGATCAAGGTTTGCTAATAACAGAAACTGAGACATTAAAAATATATACCATTAAGGAATGTAATACAAAATTACATTAACATTTGCATAGTACTTTGTAGTTCACAAAATGCTTTCATGTATACCAGTACATTTAATTCCTCCCTTTCTTCCTTCTATGAATCTATAAGTTAAGTATTTTCTACATGCCAACCACCATGCTTCGCATTGAGGACATGTATACAAAAAACAAGACAAACAAGTCTCTACTCTCAAAGAGTTTATAGTCTAATGGAGAAGCTTGAAAAGTAAATAGTTATAATGTACAAAGGAGTGCTATATGTTATTTTTAGGGCACTATGAAAATGGCATACAGGGACCAAAATTGCAGTGATATCAGCAAAAGTAAAAGAGGTGTTGAGTGAGCTGAGTCTTAAGGGATGAATAAAATCAGACCAAATGAAAGAGCTGGGAGAGTGGAATGGGACAGAATAAAAGCCTCTCTAGTTTGGGGAACGATAAGTCATTTGACACTAGTTGTGTGCAGGATGTATGTGGTAGAGAGGTAAGAGATGAAATAGCAGAGTTAGGGCAGATAGTTTTCACAGTAACCGTGTGATGTACACTATCATCCTCCTCTCAGTTTTATAAAATCAAAGGTCAAGCAGATTAAGTAACTTCCTAGGATTCTGATTTCAAATTCTAAGTCTTTGGTAGTCAGTTCTGCTTCCCTACATATCTTCTGCCTCATCAGAAAATTTAAAGTTTTAGTAATTATTAAATTTAATAATACAGTGATACTATAATATGATTAAAAACAAGTTAGGTCTAGGGTTTGAAGGTAGGTTTGCTCTTCTCAGTCAATTATTCATTCTCACACCATAGATTCTAGTCCTAGCTGGTAGAAGGGTGAATTAAGTAGGAATATGGTGATCCATATATCAAACTGTAAGTACAACCCTCTTTATAATGTCACTTTTAGAGAAGAAGATTTTAAATATTAGGTCTATTTGGATATACTTATCTTCAATTATCTGCAAAAAGAACATCTTATCAGTGGAACAGTGATCTTTTTACCCTAATGTGGCTTTTATACTATTTACTGACATAACTTGCATGTACCTCTGTAGGACTTTTATGCTTCATATCTGACCATTACCTCCTCTCTCTTCTTACAATCCTAATTCTAACATTATGATCCATTTAATTATGACATCCACCCTACTTTAATAAAGAGAGAACAACACAACTCATTTTATGCTACCATTTAGAGAAAATCAAAATAAGCAAAGCAGGCAGGAGATAGAACATGGTAGCTTTCCAAGTAATCACCGAAATGAATCTTCACATATTTGCCTTACTTTTGGTTTGGATTCCCCAATCAGACATGGCCACATGTAATAAAAATCAAATTGTGGACACAAAAGTATAAATGAGAGCTCTATGTATCAATATTTGGGTAAGTTTAAAGAAGTCTAACTAGATGAAGGCTAAGGTGAAGAGACAGGGAGAAAGTTATTAATGTACAATGATAGCTCTCTTTTTTCTTAGATCCTCTTACAGAGATACTGCTTAATCACTTACGTACTTCAACTCCATCCTTTTGGTATCAGACCTATTTGCAAAACTGCATTAACTTTTCCACTCCCCTCTCCCTCCACAAAACCAACATACCTAGAAGCAGCATTAATAGCTTTGGGAATACTTGATTCAAGAGTGTGACAAACCAACAACCTACAATCATCTATACATGCAAATGAACATGAAAAGAATCAGGACACTACACCCCAAATATCTAAAGCAGTGTTATCTTACCGATTAAACTGCCTCTTCAAATGAAGAACTTGAACTATATACTGATAATTACAGGGGTTTAATTGAATTTGATTAAATTAATAAATTAAGGTTCTTTCTTAAGAATACATTGTAAAATTATATATTATCTTTTGATTATAAATGAAAACCAGTTACTTTTCTGCATAAAGCATGGAAACTGTGTTGCAATATGGCAATCAAACTACCAGGAAAATTGACACTGGTCAAATTAAGAAACCAAAACCCAAGTATTAAACAAGTGAAATAATTTAAAAAGCACGAATTCTGATGAAGTTAAACATTAGTATCAATATAGTTGG
Source organism: Dasypus novemcinctus (assembly GCF_030445035.2). NCBI lineage: Eukaryota > Metazoa > Chordata > Mammalia > Cingulata > Dasypodidae > Dasypus > Dasypus novemcinctus. Next base: position 79,385,613 of record NC_080684.1, on the reverse strand, counting down.
ATTCTCTGGGCTGCAGAGAGGTGTACTGTGTGAACTTTGGCCCACTCTCAACAAGTTTTAGAGTGCCAAGGCTGGCTTATACAGTACCTAGGTTTACATCCAGGCTTCACAATTTACTATGACATTAAGCAAATTAAAAACCTCTTTGTGTCAGTCTCCTCATCTGCAAAATGGGGGTAAGAACATCACCTACTTTTTAGGGTTGTTGTAAGTCAACATCTGTAAAATACTAAGAAGAGTGTCAAGTACATAGTAAGCACTGTATGTGTTAGCCATTCACATTGTTACTAAAAATTTACAGAACATAGCACAGATAATTATTGCTAAGTTGATGCTTAGATGTAAGCGATCCAGTAGGCTCAATTTTAGGGGGAAAAGTCTTGAGGAAAAGCTAGGATTGCTTATGGAAAAGATCCTAATGGATAGAGAGAAAAATGGAAAGAATTCTACCATAGCATAGACATATATATATATATATATATACACACACACATATATATATACACACAGAATAAAAGAAAAGGAAGACTGGGCCGGTTGATGAATACTGGTTGTTAAGGTTGGGAAGGTAGATTAGGGCCAAATTATTCAGTCTTTAATGCTGAATTAATGAATTTAGACTTGATTTGATGGATAATGGGAATCATTTTAGGATCTAAATTGGAAAGTAGCATAAGGAAGTAACTTAGGAAGATCTGCCTGATGGAATGAAAATGATATGAAAAGGGACAGGTAAAGAAAAGATTTATAATTTTTATCCCTGGGGATGGAGAAGGGGGCTTAGGCATGTGTCAATATATCTCAATGATCTTATAATACTTGAACTCATAAAGCTGACATGAAGATCAAATAACATTTGAAAGTACAGTATAGGCTAAAATGTGTTGAAAAAGTGCTATTATCACTATCATCATAATTTGTTAATAGGGAATCTTTCTTTTTTAATCTTTAAGAAAAGTACTATCTTAATAAAAATGAACAATGGTAAAATCTTCAGGTGTCATAGGGCAATTTCAAGTATTTTTATGGAAGGAAAGAAGGCCTGCTTTGATATTATATAGCTGGCAAAATTTTAAATATGTCAGAATCAAGGGGGAAAAGCCAAGCAATCTCACTCCAGAAGCCAAATGGGCAATTTGTTGTTCCATTGCCAGTAAATTATTTCTGAGATGTGTGTTTCCTGTAATTCTCTATAATACAGGCATATAAGGGATGCATATGGAAGCTGGTACTTGGTAGTGAAACATGACATGAAACATGTGGCCAGTGGCAAAGAAACAAGAATGGAAGGATCAGGACTGGGAGCAGATATAGCTCAAGTGGTTGAGCACCTGCTTCCCATGTACAAGGTCCTGAGTTCAATCCCCAGTACCTCCTACAAAAAAAAAAAAGAGAAAGAAAGAAAGAAATATATCAGGACTAGGCAGACTATCATTAAACCAGAGAAAAATGTATATTGATCCATATACCTTACCACAGTCCTAGTATCACTGAAGAATGAGGATGGCTCCACCTAAATAGAGATGATACTCTATGTAGATGAAAAGACACTTCATTGACTTTCTCAACGTACCTATCAAAGATAAAACCCTGAACAGAGAACTTGCCAATATGGATTGCTAAAAAACTAATTTTAGTCAGTCAAAAAATAATAATCATGCTAAAAAGATAGTGTGCTTTAATGGAAAGAGCAATAGGCTTTGGAACCAGGACAAATGGTTTCATATTCTGGCTCTATCATTACCTAGTTGAACATTCTTGAACAATTCAATTGAAGTATGCTTAAACTAAAGTAAATTTTCTGGATCTCAAAATCTGAAGGCACTTTGTAAATGATCATTCTATAAATGTTAATTCAAAATACTTAAAGTTATTTGAAGGTCTTAAGCCTGCAAAGGATGCTCAAATCTGTTTACTTGTAACCTGATTACTCCTTTTGGGAAACACGAGACCTTCATAACTTGAATTTTTCAATTATACTACTTGAATTTTGTATTTTCAAAATGTAGGAAAGTTGATGCACCCTTGGGGCCAAGGATATATAATGGCATAGAGTAGAAAAAAAAAGCCTCACAGAAATTGCAACAAAGAATCTCAATGTTAACTATTCCAAGCCTTCGGGAAATCCAGTGATTTATCAGTCCCACAAGACTAAATCTCACACAGCAAGTTAACAAAGAATAGTAGATTAACAGAATGAATAAATTAGGGAGGAGCCACTTTTGATTTTGTCCTAACTCTATCTATGATTATAATTTGTGGGATAATGATGGAGACAGTCAAGTTCTTAAGTGAAAAGGGAGAAGATCCCACTGATAGATATATCCCTTCCCTGCAGAGATGAATACCTGTCAAGAAGAGGATGGTAGCAGTAAATCAGTAATCTAACAAATAAGGTTTCAATAACCACCAGATTTCAATTCCAAGTAGTTAATAACCACTTACAAGAGCTATAAAGAATACTAATAAGTCCAAATTCAAAGATCTCTTCTATAGAATCAGGGATAAGTTTCTCAGATATTGCAGAATTTCCAATAAAAAATCAGTAGCAAAACAAATTCTGATTCTTTGATTTTCTCACAAATAAATTGAAACCTTGAAAATGACAAAAAGTAAGGCAAATACTTACCAACTTGTGAAGTAAATTATTTTTCTTAATGCATGGAAGGAAAAAAATCCAGCTTTTGATGGTTTCGGCCACGTTTAACAGGATGACTTGCTGAAGGGAATGAATGACATTGTTTAAGATTATTAAACCACACCTAAAATAGCAAAAAAATTTCAAATAACTTACCTCTAAATGATTAGAGTTTTATACTAAAAAGAGAGAAAAATATATGCTTTGTCAGCATGTTTCAGCCTTCTTATTAGTTCCCAAATCTAGCTATATATCAGAATCACCTGGAGATTTTACTTAGAAACATGTTTCTGGGTCTCCAAAGTAAAGATTCTGATTCAGTGGGTTTGGGATGACACTTGGAAATTTGATTTCTAAAGAGAAGCCAGAAGTCATCCAGATGAAACTCATTTGCCTTAGGAACATTATCTACTATTTATGTTAACAAGTTTATATTTCAGAACAAAAACCATAGGGTGACTCCAAATTCACAAATACTAAGAACATTTCATTCTACAATACTAAGGCAGAACAACAATATTTTAATACATTTTAGAAAAACGATCATATATTAAAACAAAATTTATAATTATTGAATCAACCAAAAATTCTCTTTATCTTAATAGCCCATTTCCTGACCAACATTAAATGGTTTAATTATCAATTGGTCTTTTTTCCCCTTGTTTTCAAATGTCTGCAATGGATATGAATTAGATAACATTATTTACTGAAATCTAGTAACTATTTTTACTTTATTTTTGGTATCAGTTCAACAAAAACATTCATTGGGTGACTACTATATCCCAGGTAATGGGATTGGTGGGAAATGATATAACTGAGAGTGACACTTTGGAAATATAGAAAGAATATGTTTATTTGATTATTTACTTTTGCATGGGTTGGGGAAAGATGAAGAGATCAGCTCTGTTTTAGATATGTTAAATCTGTGCTTCCTGGTTGAAATGTCTAATAGGCACTTGGGATTCAGGGAAGACTGGAAAATGGACATTATGTGGCCACTGAAGGCAAAAAAAGTGGATGAGATCACTCAGGGAAGAGGGACCAAGCAGAGGATAGACCTGCAGATAAAACCTTATAAAAGGAAGAATAATCAATCATAGGAAAAAGAGCAAAGAAACAGAAAATGATTATTCTTGGTGAGAAAAGCAGGAAAGGCTATTCAGTAAGTACTTAAAAATCACATTAAAAACATAAGCATATAAAGAGGGGGTGATTTATGCTCTTTCCTCTTGAATTCACAGTATACAAAATACTGTTTTCTAAAGAAAAGAAGTGTTACTTCTCTGCTTGAACAAAATTTGGAAAGCATTCTAAAAACATATCATCTGAGAATGAATTAAATAATTCAATGAATCTTTTTAAAATTTAGCTGCTCCCAGATTAAGAGAAACTATAGCTTATAGAGTTAAAATTGGCTTAGAAATGTGTTAACAGGAAGATTACACAAATTTTTTAGAACATGGGGATTTTTGAAAACATTCTCTGGCTCTTGTTTTTAGTGTTCTCAACTTATGAGATGTAATTCTAAACTCTCAATTTTTTTTTAACTAAGAACATTTCTAGGTTTAAAAATATCTGTCATAGAGAAACGGACTTGGTGCAGTGGTTAGGGCATCTGTCTACCACATGGGAGGTCCACGGTTCAAACCCCGGGCCTCCTTGACCTGTGTGGAGCTGGCCCATGCGCAGTGCTGATGCCGCAAGGAGTGCCCTGCCATGCAGGGGTGTCCCCCGCGTAGGGGAGCCCCACGTGCAAGGAGTAAGCCCCGTAAGGAGAGCCGCCCAGCGCGAAAGAAAGTGCAGCCTGCCCAGGAATGGCGCCACCCACACTTCCCGTGCCACTGACAACAACAGAAGCGGACAAAGAAACAAGACGCAGCAAATAGACACCAAGAACAGACAACAAGGGTAGGGGGGAATATTAAATAAATAAATAAATCTTAAAAAAAAAAAAAATCTGTCATAGACTTCCAGGAAGATGAGACCTAGAAAGACACGGGATGCTCTTCTCTCCCAGAAAAACAGCTAAAGAACAGGCAGAAATGGGCTGGAAAAATGTGTTCTAGGTTTAAGGCACCGGTGAAGGTTGGATACCACCCAGAAGAGAGAGGAGCAAAGGAAAAGAATCATGGTAGCAAAACTGCGAATTAAAAGCAGTAGTAGCTATGACTGCTGGCATCCTCCCTCAACCTATAATAGACACTTCTGAATTCTCAGGTCCAGATCTGAGCAACAAGGATAAATCTGAAAGACCTGGAAAAGGCTGAACCAAGAATCAAAGAAGAGCAGTAAAGCACAACCTCCTGCCACTAAATTCCTACAAAAGAGAGAAAAATTGAGCACGTGAGTAAACGTAACATCATAATCCGATGCTTAGGCATCTGCAAAAAATTGCAAGCCATACTAAGAAAATGGAAGAAATAGCCCAAGCAAAGGAATATATATAACCCCCAGATGGGGACATGAGAAAACTGATCAACAAGATTCACACAAATTTTCAAATCAAATTAGTAAGTTGAAAGACAATATGTCTAAAGAGATAAAGGATATCAAGAAGACAATAAGTGAGAAAGAAATACAAGAACTTAATAAACCAGTCACATTTAAAGACACTGAATCAGTCACCACAAATCTCCCAACAGGAGATTCATAGGTAAATTGGACCAAACATTTCAAGAAGAATTAACATCAATCCTGTTTAACTCTTCTAAAAAACTGAAGAGGAGGGAAAATTACCCAATGGTAAAATCAGGAAGCTGATTTACAAGGAAGACAAGGAAGCTTACTGCCACAACTGTTATTCACTATTGTGCTAGAAGTTCTAGCTAGAGCAATTAGACAAGAAAAAAAAAAAATAAATAAAAGGCATCCAAATAGGAAAAGAGGTAGTAAATCTTTCACTATTCACAGATGACATCATCTTAATTTAGACGATTGTTAAATGTCTACAACAAAGCTACTTGAGTTAATAAATGAGTCAGCAAAGTGGCAGGATACAACATCAACACACAAAAATCAGTAATGTTTCTTTCTGTATATGAACAATCTGAGGATGAGATCAGGGGAAAAATTTCCATTTACAATAGCAACAAAAAACTCAAATACCTAGGAATCAATTTAACAAAAAAACTACAGGACCTATATGCAGAAAACTACAAAACAATGCTAAAAAAAAATCAATGAAGGGGAGCAGATGTAGCTCAGAGGAAATGCACCTGCTTCCCATGTACAAGGTCCTGCTTTCAATCCCTGGTACCTCCAAAAAAAATCATTGAAGAACTAAATGGAAAAACATTCCATGTTCACAGACTAGAACACTAAATATGGCGAAGATGACAATTCCACCCAAACTGATTTATAGATTCAATGCAATACCAATCAAAATCACAACAGCCTACTTTACAGAAATAGAATAGGCAATTACCAAATTGATTTGGATGGGAAAGTGCACATGATTGTCAAAAGAATTGTAAAAAAAGAAGAGCAATATGGGTGGAATTTCACTGCCTGACCTTGAAACATATTACAATGCTACAGTGGTCAAAACATCATGGTATTGTCATAAAGACAGACTCATGGATCAGTGGACTAGAAATAGAGTTCAGAAATAAACCCTCACCTCTATGGCCAAAAGGTTTTTGACAAACCTACCAAAGCCATGTTAATTGGACAAAACAGTTTCTTCAATAAATGGTACTGAGAGAACTGGACCCCTATATCACCCCCTATACCAGAATCGACTCAAATGGATCAAAGATGTAAATATAATAGCCAGTACTATAAAACCACTAGAAGATAATGTAGGGAAACATCTTAAAGACCTTGTGGTAGGTGGTGGTTTCTTGGACTTTACATCCAAAGCACAAAAAATCAACAGAAAAAATGAGTAAATGGAACCTCCTCAAAATTAAACACTTTTGCACCTCAAATGACTTTGTCAAAAGGGTGAAAAGGCAACTGACTCAATGGGAGAAAGTATTTGGAAATCACATCTCCGATAAGGATTTCATATCCACAATATATAAAGAGATGCTATAACTCAACAATAAGAAGACAAATAATCCAGTTAAAAAGTGGGCAAAAGACTTGAAGAGTCATTTGTCCAAAGAAGAAATACAAGTGGCAAAAAAAAAACCACACATGAAAAAATGTTCAACCTCACTAGCAATTAGGGAAATACAAATCAAAGCTACCATATATCACTTCACACCTATTTGAATGATCATTATTAAAAAGGTAGTGGGGAGTGGGAATAGCTCAGTGGTTGAGTGCCTGCTTCCTATGTACGAGGTCCCAGGTACAATACCGGATTCCTCCTAAAAAAGAGAGAGAAAGAGAGGAAAAAGAGAACTAGAAGTGCTGGAGGATGTGGAGAGACAGGAACACTTATTCACTGTTGGTGGGAATGCTACAGCCACTGTGGAGGACTGTTTGGCAGTTCCTATGGCAGTTAAATATAGAATTTTCCACATGACCCAGCAATATCACTACTGTATATAAATTCAGAAGAACTGAGAGCAGTGACATGAACAGACATCTGCACACTGATGTTCATAGTGGCATTATTCATGATTGCCAAGAGATGGAAAGATGGAAACAATCAAGGTGTCCATCAACTGATGAATGGATAAACGGTGGTGTATACACACGATTGAACATTATGTAGCTGTAAGAAGAAATGAAATTGTGAAGCATATGAAAACATGGATGAACCTGGAGGACATTATGCTGACTGAAGCAAGCCAGACACAAAAGGACAAGTACAGTATGATAGCGCTATTATGAACTAAATATATTGTGTAATCTTGTGAGTTAATTTAAATATGGGTCACCAGAAAATAGAATGAGGTTAGAGAATGGAAAGCTAAGGGTTAACTTATATAGAATTGGTAAAAAAAGGTGTGCATTAATTTTTGGAAATGAATAGAAAAGGTGCAAGCACAACATAATGTATAGCATAGTAAAATCTCATATGAAAAACGAATATGGGCAAAATTGCATATATAAGACCATTTTTCTTTGAAACTGAACAAATGGATGTTAATTACTACAAGGTGTTACTATCAGACACACACAAAAACATTACGCTGAGTGAAAGAAACCAGATACAAAGTACTACATATTGTATGATTCCATTTATATAAACATATGAATATAAATGAATTTGCACAACATTGTGATTATACTAAAAACCACTGATTATACACTTTGGATAGACTATATGTTATGTGAATATATCTCAATAAAACTGAGTAATAAATAAATGTGCAAGAATATCCAGAAATATCACCTATATACAGCAAGGGGAAGCAAAGAGGGATTGAAAGGTGAAGAATTTTCTTATCTGTTTTTTGCACATTATCATTATTACTGAAATAGTGAAAACCCATCTATGTACAGCAAGGGGAAGCAAAGAGAGATTGAAAAGTGAAGAATTTTCTTATCTGTTTTTTGTACATTATCATTATTATTGAAATAGTGAAAACCCTCTAATAATGATCAAAGTGATGAATGCACAACTATGCGACTACACCAAATACTACTGACTGTACACTTTGGATGCACTATATGCTTTAATAATATGAATCAATAAAATTGATATGGTTAAAAAATACTTGTCATAAATAAAAAGGAATTAAATTAAATTACCTAAAAATCCAACTGTGAACAACAAAAAGTATCGCAATTCCTTGGCCCAATTTTTGTTTTTAGTGGCTAAGTAATCTCAAATCCAAGTTTTAAGCAATAAATAACTTTCTAGATAAATCTTTAGGTTTTGCTTTCAAAACACTTTTCAGGAACAATCACACATGAAAGGGGCAAGGGGAAGAACAGGTAAGCACAGAAGACTAGCAAAATTGGTTCTCATCTACAACCTCTATACTCCCCTAACTCCCATTTTCTGGGTATTAGTCAAAAACACAGGGAACAAATATGGCTCAAGTGGTCGAGCACCTGCTTCCTACGTGGGAAGTTCTGGGTTTGCTCCCTGGTGCCTCCAAAAACAAACAACAAGCAAACAAACAAAAAACCAACTCAGGGGAGCTGATGTGGCTCAGTGGTTGAGTACTAGTTTCCCATATATGAGATATCAGGTTCAATGCCTGGCCCTGGTACCTCAAGGAAAAAAAAGAAATAGGAAAAGAAAAACAAAACAAAACAAAAAAACCCCACAAAAACTGGGAGTGGGGATGGGGTAGAGAGAACATTTAACAACATTATTTTTTGTTTTCTGTCTAAGGAACCCTAGACCAGCCAGTTGAGGCTCTCTAGTATTAAAATCACAGAAAGTATCTTAATGGAGACTCTTCGGAAGTGATTTTACTAGCTTATTTTGGTTGTAGTTTCCCTGGCCCCTGGTATCTCAAAAACAAGCAAACAATAACCAAAACAACCAAAAAAAAACCCCATTTTTGTCTGGTGTTTACTTTGCTATTGCAAATGAGCCAGCTTGACTATGTACACATTAGGAGTTTTTCTAAGACCAGGAGAAATGATACTTCTGCCTACTTACCATTCTCCTCTCTATCTCAATGGAGTAATGACTAATTGAAGACTTTGTTTTTTTTAAGGTACTGGAGATTGAATCCAGGACTTCATACATGAGAAGCAGGTGCTCAACCACTAGCTATATCTACTTCCCTAACTGAAGACTTTAAGCATCTCCTTCCAATAGTGATTTAGTCTTGTAACACAACAGTAAATAAGTTAGAACGAGGCAGTCCGGTTATATACGTTTTCTGTTAAATTAGATTTCCTTTGGTTAAAACTTTGACATAGATTTGAATATTTTCCTATCTTAGTAAATACGGCTAATAAAAAATATGTGAATCTTAGTAACATGAATTTATAGAACACAGTTAATGGAGAATCTTACTGTACATCAATCTCACAATGCTGTTCATCAACTATGAAATATTTACAATATGAAAGTATATATTATATACTTTTGTATAAAGGCATTAAAAAATTGAGGTAAATATACCCACTCCATCATATACCCTTAAAATTACATTTTTAAGAAATAACTTGTCAATTTCTTATAAATTGAGTTACTCTTTTTAAAAAAGATTTAAAGAAAAAATCCATCTAATAGAGGAGTTCTATTATTTGTGTTCTTATTAAGATTTTACCATATTTTCCTGGTTCCCTTCGGATAACTTCAATTTTAAACAAATAATGTACTTTAATCCTCAACTATATTCATTTATATAAATTACCCTTAAAAGAGTTCAAAATAGCAAAGATTCATGCTTACCTAAAAAGAGAGTTTTCTACTACTAATGAAATCAGAAATAAAGTGTTTCCAGTGTGGGAAAGGGCATAAGGGTGCTTACAAGGATTTTGGGGGGGAAACAGGATAAGGTAAATGGGAATTTTAAAAAATCAGTAGGGGAAGAATAGAAGAATAAGCCAGAAAGAGGCATGATTCCTTACTTTTGAGAGGGCTTTTGTAGGAGGCTTTTGCTGTCCCTCTGTTCCTGTGGATTTTTCTGTTTTTGGTGACACAGAAGAACATATTTCAAAGTCTGTGTGTCCCAGATCCTGTAAGTACTGATAAAGTGGAGAATTCTGAAAGAGATATATAAAATATAGGGACTAAAGCAAATTTCAAGATCATTACTATATCAAAAGACTTAGAGGTCAAATTTAATATCAAATTTTGTTATCATGACCAATATGTCACGATTCTTCTATAAAAAGTTGAATTATCTGCAAAGAGCCCATTTACTATTAATAAGTCAATAAAAAGTTCAACAGAGACCAAAAAAAGGAAAAGTTCTAAATAAAACACTCAAGAGTTTTTTGAGCAAGTACCAGATAAAAAAATGTAATAGTAATATAAATAGATTTGTTGAGCAATTTCTTTGCCCAAATTTTTGTAGTCTTAGAGCAGATTACTTTAAAATAGCCAATGCTAGATTTTGCTAGCTCCTAAAAGGACCAACAATGAAAAAGAGTAATTACTCAAAACCAAGAAGTAGACAGACTGTATTATATTTATCATAATTGTATCATACCATCATATTCATTAATTTAAGCACAAATATGTATTATCTTCTATACGCCCAGCACTGTAAACAAAATTCTTTAAGAAAGTTAACTTAGATAAGCTGTGACTCACATACAAACATATGGTGGGGCAGTTTGATATTATTTATGAATTTCCAAAAAGAGATACTATTATGTTTGTAAACTGGTCTGTCCCCCTGGGCATGATACCCCTTTGATTGTATTAAACTCAGGTTTTACTTTTACTTTATTAAATCAAGATAAGGGTTTGATTTGACAACGTCATTAGGATGTGCAGGGTTGAGTCCCCGCCCCCTTGGTGGGCTACATAAACAGATGCTCAATCAAGAACACAAAAGCAGATACATAGAGAGGAAACACAGAGGAAGAGAGACAGCTCCACAGACACAGCAGAGGCCTCAGGAAGAGATGAGCTATTTGCCTGATAGTTTACAGTTGACCTTTGAAGAGAACAGAGCAACTGAGCCCAGAAACAAGTCCCGGGAAGAGGGATGAACTCTATGCCAGCCTACAGCTGAGATTGGAAGAAGCTGGCCCCATGGAGCCTTCAGTGTGAACAGGAAGGCTGAACCCTTGCAGGTATCACCTGCCATCTTGCTTTAACATTTGGCAACAGAGTTTGGTAAGGAAGAAATCTTGATCTGGACTCTTTAGGGCCCTGTAACTGTACGCATTTCTCCCAAATAAATATCCTTTATAAAAGCCAACAGATTTCTGGTACTTTGCATCAGCACCCCTCTGGCTAATACACATGGCAAATGAGAAAGAGTGTGGATAATAAAAGCATTAGATCCTTGTGTGTAAGAGCACAGAATCAGAACTAAAGTGTACCTCTTAGTAGCTGCGTAACCTGTGGCAATTTATAATTCTTCTGGGCTTAAGATGCCTCATCTGAAACTGAGAATAATAAATCCTGGTTAAAGGGTTCTTGCAAGGATTAAATATAGGTAAAGCACTTAGAGCAGTCACTGTCACATAGTAAGCAATCAATTTATACTTTAACTTTGTATAACCTATGTGAAAAGAGCACAGGCTTTGAAACCAGACATTCCTCCCTGCCACCTGTCCCCATCACTCAACTCCATTAAAAAGAAATATCATACCATTGCCACTATTGAATAAAAATCTATTGGATAACTCTTTTTGGATGTATAGAAAGTTTAAATTTTAACTTTCAGTCTTCTTCAAGCACAATGTTGGTTACAAGTTGAAATATAAACCTTGATTTCATCAACAAAATACTTAATATTTTAAAAAATTAATTTATCGAAGTATATCACTCATATATAAACATACATAAATAATTAGTATATAATAATAGTTGTGATCTTACAAAAGAAGTATATACAACATTATACAGGACTCTCATAACTTACCCTACCACCAATAATTTACATTGTTATTAAACCTTTTTAACTAATGATTAAAGAGCATTGTCAAAATATTACTACTAACCAAAGTATTTTCCCCCAACCAACACTATTATTACTATCTTTATATCATTTATATATGAACATACATAAACAATTAAGTGTGTAGTAAAAGTTGTGAACTTACAAAGCAAACATACATAACATCATAGGGGGATCCCATACATCAACTCTCCACCAACACTGCATTGTTGTGTGATGTTTGTTACAAATTATGAAAGAATATTGTCAAAATCTTACTACTAATCATAGTCCTTACCTTACATTTGGTGTGTTTTTCCCCCAACCCACCCTATTATAATTTTTTAAATGTATTTTTTATGAAAGAAGTTGTAAACTTATAAAACAATCATGCACATGCACAGAATTCCCAAACAACACCCCTCCATCAACACACCACACAGTGGTGGAATATTTGCTACAGATAAGATAATATCATCTGATTGTTACCATGTCCATAGTGTACATTTGGCTCATATTTTCCATACTGCCTCATTACCAACACAGTACATCTTTCCCATATATGCAAGATATTATATTATTGCTACTAACCACAGCCCATAGGTCACTCCAGCTCTATTTTTCCCATGTTTCTTCACATTCCCAACATCCTGCAGTAGTGATAAACATTTGCTGTAGCTCAAAAAGGACACTCTTGCATCTGTACCATCAACCAAAATTCTCAACCACCTCTTGGTTTACTGTGCTGTTCAGTTCCTAGATTATTCCCTAGCGTCAATTGGCATTTATATATCTAGATTACTATTTTCAGGCACATCCTCATTTATAAACTAGCTATTACTCACTATGTGTTACCATCCACTCTACACATTTCCATACTTTTACAGTAAAGCTAATTAAAACTTCAACATACATTAAATATCAGTAGTCCATCTCAGTCCTCCTCTTATCTCCTTTAAGAATCCACCACCTACCACCAGGTCTTGAAGATATTTCCTTACAACAATTTCTTCTAGAAGTTTTATGGTTCTTACTTTTACTTTTGTTTTTGATCCATTTTGAGTTAATTTTTGGATAAGGTGTGAGATAGGGGTCCTCATTCCTTTTGGCTATGGATATCCAATTCTTTCAGCACTATTTGTCGAACGGATAGTTCTGCCCAAGCTGTGTGGGCTTGAAAGGCTAGTTAAAAATCACTTGACTGTATATGTGAAGGTCTGTTTCTAAACCAAAAATGTGGTTCCATTGTCCTAGGTATCTGTCTTTAGGCCAGTACCATGCTGTTTTTACCACTATAGCTGGATAATATGATTTTAAAGTCTGGAGATGAGGGTTTGTTTCTCCGTTTTATGATGTTTCTGGCTATTCAGGACCCCTTATCCTTCCAAATAAATTTGATGATCATATTTTCATTTTTTTTTTTAAATGCTGGTGGAATTTTTATTGGTATTGCATTGACCCTGTACATCAATTTGAGTAGAATTGACATTTTAATGATATTTAGTCTTTAAATCCATGAGCATAGAATGTTCTTCCAGTTATTTAGGCCTTTTTAAATTTCTTTTAAAATTAAGTTGCAGTTTTCTGAATACAAGTTCTTTACATCTTGTTGGTTAAGTTCATTCCTGACTATTTGAGTTTTATATGTCATATTTTATTTTCACCACTCTTTTGACACTTTTAGTTACTTTTACTGATACAATCTTCACTTCTAGACTCTCTTCCAGGCCTCTCTCTCCTGTCTTTTCTTTTTAGGCTCTAGCACACCGTTTAGTATTTCCTGAAAATCTGGTCTCTTGCTTAGAAATTCTCTCACTTTCTGTTTATCTGTAAATATTCTAATCTTGCCATCATTTTTGAAGGACAGACTTGCTGGATATAAGATTCTTGGCTGGAAGTTCTTCTCCTGTAGTATCTTAAATATATTAGACAACTGTCTTCTTGCTTCCATGGTTTCTGGTGAGAAATCAGCACTTAATCTTATTGGATATCCCTTATACGTTATGCAATGCTTTTCTCTTGCTGTTCTTAGAGTTCTCTCTTTGTCTTTGGCATTTGACATTCTGATTAGTATGTGTCTCAGAGATGGTGTATTAGGATTTTTTCGGATGGTAGTACGTTGTGCTTCTTGGACAGGGATATTAATGCCCTTCAATAGGGTTGGGAAATTTTCTACCATTATTTCTTCAAATAATCCTTCTGTCCCTTTTCCTTTCTCTTCTCCTTCTGGAACACTCATGACACATATGTTTGCACACCTTTTGTTGTCATTTAGTTCCCTGGGACCCCGTTCAAATTTTTCCATTCCTTTTTCATCTGTTGTTTTGTATGTTCACTTTTAGAGGCCATTTCTTCAAGCTCACCAATCCTTTCTTTTGCCTCCTCAAATCGGCTATTATATGATTCCAATGTCTTCTTTTTTTAACCACCCCTTGTGGCTGTTTGCATGCTGTCTGCTCTCTGTGTCCATTTGCTGTGCATTCTTCTGTGTCTGTATTTATTTTTAAATTTTTATTCCCATCCCCCCTTGCTGCTTGTTTTGCTGTCTGCTCTGTGTCTGCTCACTGTGTACTCTTCTGTGTTTTTTTGCTTGTCTCCCTTTTTGTTGCATCACCTTGCTGAGTTGGCTCTCCGCGGTGCCTGCGGGCCGGGTGGCACTCCACAGCACTTGCAGGCCGGGCGGCTCTCTGCGTGTCTGGGCTGGTGAATCTCTGCAGTGTGCAGGTAAGCCTGCCTTCACAAGGAGGCCCTGGGACACGAACCCAGGGCCTCCCATATGGTAGACTGGAGTCCAACTGATTGAGCCACAACTACTTCCCTTCATTGTCTTTTTAATTTCATTTATTGCAAATTTCATTTCCATAAATTCTGCTATTTTTCAATGTAGGCTTTCAAATTCTTCTTTGTGCTCATCCAGTGCCTCTTTTTTTTTTGGTAAGCTTTATTTATTTATTTATTTGTCTCCCCTTCCCCCCCCACCCCGGTTGTCTGCTCTCTGTGTCTATTTGCTGCATCTTCTTTGTCCGCTTCTGTTGATATCAGCGGCACAGGACTCTGTGTTTCTTTTTGTTGCATCTTTTTGTTGTCAGTTCTCCGTGTGTGCGGCGCCATTCCTGGGCAGGCTGCTCTTTCTTTCACGCTGGGCGGCTCTCCTTTCGGGGTGCACTCCTTGCGCGTGGGGCTTCCTTATGTGGGGGACACCCCTGCGTGGCATGGCACTCCTTGCGCGCATTAGCACTGCGCATGGGCCAGCTCCACATGGGTCAAGGAGGCCTGGGGTTTGAACTGTGTACCTTCCATGTGGTAGACGGACGCCCTAACCACTGGGCCAAGTCCGCTGCCCCAGTGTCTTCTTAATATCCTTAATCTCTTTAGCCATCTCATTGAATTTATTAAAGAGATGTGTTTGAACATCTATGATCAGTTGTCTCAACTCCTTCATGTCATCTGGAGGCTTATCTTGTTCCTTTAACTGGGCCATAGTTTCCTGTTTCTTGGTATGGATTGTAATTTTTTGTTGGTGTCTTGGCATCTAGCTTACTAGAGTTATTTATTCTGGGTGCAGTTTTTCTCTTTAATTTAGGGCTTCCTGCCCTTTCTCCCTTGCTGGTTGTACAGTAGGAGCATTTAGTGGGTGCTGTAAGCTGTAGAGGCTCAAGCTGCCCTCATTGCCCCAGGTACTGATGAAGCTTCTTCCAACTTTCTCCTTTGCTGCCATTGGTAGGGACAGAGTCGCAGCTGTGTGTAATAATCCAAGTCATGTAGGCCTAGACTATAGTTGCCCAGAGAGACTAATGAAGGTTCCCGCCCCTTTCTCTCCTGCCTGGGGTGGGGATGGAGCTGCAGGTGTGGGCAGCAATCTATGCAGTTTGGGTCTAAGATGATTGTAGTTGCCCCGGTAGACTTTTGATTTTCAGTCTGTGCCAGCCAAAGTTACCTGCAGTTACCTGGATAGGCTGGTGCAGGCCCGCCAGCCTCCTCATTGCCAGAGGCAGGGCTGAAGCCTAGTCTAGGGCTGTTGGCTGATCTGGGTGAAAGAAACACTGTGATTTTTGGTCCTGGCTTTCCCTCAGGCTGGGAGGGAAGTCAAATTCAAATGGTGGCTACCAGCCTCTTTCCCACTTGGACAGATTCACATCCCAGTTGTTTCCAGGGTTATATCTCAGCCTGCTGAGTCTACCAATCAGTAGCCAAAATTGGCAGCCAACTGGCTCCTCCTCCCATTTTTGGGAATTGGAGATTCCAATTCCAGCCACAGAACAGCTCCTGAGGTGGCTTGTGCCACCAGCGTAGGATGATCACCAGCCTCTGGGGCTTGGCTGGTAATATCCTGGAGAGGCTGGTACAGGTCTCAGCAGCTTCCTCCCTGCTGGAGGTGGCACTGGGGCCTAGGCTAGAGCTGCAATCTGATCTGGATGGAAAGAAGTTGGTCCCCACCAGCACTGTGATCTTCAGTCCACCCTGCTTCCCTAGTGCTGGGCGCAGAGTTAAGATGGTGGCTACCAGCCTCTTTCTGACTTGGACAGGTTTAAACTTTAGCTGTTCTCAGGATTATATTTTAGCCCACTAAATTTACTCACCAGTAGCTGAAATTGGTGCCCAACCGTCTCTTCCTTCCCCAGTTTTGGGAAGTGGAGCTTTTAATTCCAGCCTCAGACCAGCTCCCAAACAGCTTGTGTCTCCAGTGGAGGATGGGCACCAGCCTCCAGGGCGTGGAGCACTCTACTCATGAGTCTCCTCTGCAGATGAGGCAGTCTCCTCCTTCCATTCCTTCAAGGATGTTGCAGGATGCTCTTCTGGTCTCCTGGAGCCCCCAAACAGGTGCTTTAGCTAGCTCCAGATAGCTCTGGATGTTTACTAACTGCCTTGTAGCAGGAGCTGATTCTAGGAGGGCCTTACTCTACCATCATCTTGCTAGTTCTCAATACTTAATATTTTTAAAGACTACATGTTAAGTGTTAGGAATACAATAATAACAAAAAAACAAAAACAAAAAATACTGAACCCAGAACATAGCTAACAAAGCACTACATGACAAAAGTTTAAGTGTTTTACTGGCATTGTCTCAGTTAAGGTTCACAATACACTCTGAAAGGTATTACTGTCATCATCATCATCATCGTTATCATCATCATCATCACTATTCCCATTTCATATATGAGGAAACAAATCCACTCAGCTAGAGAAAAAGCAGGAGAGGTAGGACTGACTGATATGTCTGACTCTAAAGCCAACTCTTAAATATACTATGCTACCTAAAATATGAAATAATCTTTTTGATATCTAGTGAGGGAGACAACAAACAAGCTTATTTTTAGTTTAGTACAGAGCCATTAAGCAAATTAACAATAAAAGGAATGTTTTGAATGTTATGGAAATAGAGCTAAATTATACTAAGGCTTTTAGGAAATGAATCCCTGTGTTTGGAAGACTGAAGAAGAATGAGAATTTGACGAACTGCTAGGGGAGTATCGATTTCAGAGAAGAGGATTAATAGGAGCCAAATGCTTTCCTTTCAAGCTATATACATAATCTTTCATAAGAAAAATAATATAAAATTTAATATAAAGAGGAATATGTTTCTTACCCCTCTACCAGACTTAAAATCTCAGGTGGTACAAACTGCTAAATCTTTTTATCACCGTGAAGTACACTCAATCGCTATTTTCAAAACCATGAACCTCAGCCCTGTCTGAGGCTAGGGTGGCAAAAGAATACCAATTCATTTGTTTCATTTACCTTTTGAAAAGTTTACACACTTAAAAACTTGTTTTTCTAGATATACTCATAGTGGAAACAATTAAAAACAACAGCTGGGGGGGTACCGGGCCCCTGGCCGGGGGGGTCACTGTCGTGGACCCTGGAGGAGCAGCGGCAGTCCCCCAGGTGCAATGGCAAGAACCAGGAAGGAAGGAGGGCCCAACAGTGGGCTCCTGATACTAATGGCTATGCTTTTGAGCCTGTACACCTGCAATAAGAACAAGGCCTAGAGTAGCACTGTGCCTGGGGGTTTCCTCCTGACAGCCTTCATGTTACTCAAATGTGGCCACTCTCACAGCCAAATTCATCATGTAGATGCAGTGCATTCCCCCCAGCGAGGGACATGACACCCGGGGATGAGCCTCCCTGGCACCGAGGGACCACTACCACATACCAGCTGAAGATACAACTAGAAAATGACCTTGAATTAAAGGTTCAATATGGATCATCAGAATATTCATGTCTACATATAATAACATGACTTCAAAATGCTGATTGACCTAATGTAAGGGGGAAATGGAAAGGAGAAATGAGATTATAAGGCTGTGAGTCTCTAAAAAAGAGTCTGAAGGTTGTCAGAAGGAATCCCCTTGTGCACAACTGAGCAGAGTCTAAGAGACAGACAAAGTAGATACAACCCCAGGTATTGGTTCTTTTGAGGGATAAAGAGACCCACGGGTTCTATGGTCATGGCAGATGGCCCTTCTTTGGAGCTGGTGTTTCTGTGTGATGGAATTGGACTCAGAGGGGATCTCTTTTCACAAGACTTGCATGCTACTTTATTGGAATTGTAGTTGGTGCTGGGGTTTAAGATATATTTAGGGGATTTGAATCTCTGGACTGATAATATGACACCCAGGCCCAGAGCCTCAACAGACTTCAGCTCCTACACTTTGATTTACTGGACTTACCCCACTCAGCTAACATGGAGTTGAAGAAGGTCAACCACCACACCATGGAGCCTAGAGTGTCTACAACTGAAAGCAGGAGGAGTGCATCCAGTATCCATGTGGAATCTAAGCCCCCACTTGACATAGATGTGCAATGGACACAACCAATCCAATGTCCACAGAGAAAATGTGGAATGGGTGTGAGAAGGGTAGCCATGGTGGCTGCTGGGTTTGGGGAATGGGAGGAAGAGATGAGAGGTGGAGCCGGTTACGGGACGTCGAGTTGTCCTGGGTAGTGTTTCACGGACAACTACGGGACATTGTAGATCCCCCCAGGGCCCACTGGATGGAACGTGGGAGACAGTGGGCTATGATGTGGATCATTGACTATGGGGTGCAGTGATGCTCAGAGATGTTCTTACCAGGTGCAATGGATGTGTCACGATGATGGGAGCAAGTGTTGCTGTGGGGGGAGTGGGGGGTGGGGGTGGTGGGGTTAAATGGGACCTCATATTTTTTTAATGTAATTTTTAAAAATAAATAAATAATTTAAAAAAAACAACAACAACTTGTTTTTAAGCAGTAGAACCCTTTCTTTGAATGAACTCCAGGGAAATAATAAGTGAAATGGATCAAAGTGGTGTTACTGTAATTCAGAGGTCAGCAAACTTCTGTAAAAGGCCAGATAGTAAATATTTTAGGCTTTGAAGGCCATTTGTCTCTGTTACAACTACTCAGCTCCTGCAACTGTATTGTAAAGGCAGCCATATACAAGATGTAAATTGTGGTAGTTTGGAGCTATGCACCCCAGGAAAAACATGTTCTTAAATGTAATCAATTTCTGTGGGTGTAAAACCATTGTAAGTAGGACAGTTTGATGAAGTTACTTCAGTTAAGGCATGGCCCAACTCAATCAGGTCAGGTTTTAATCCCGTTATTGGAGGCCTTTATAAGGAGAATGATATTCAGGCAGATAGAGATAAAAGCCAAGGGAAGCAAGAAGCTGAAGCTCAATAGAACCTGGAAGAGAAGGAAGAGCCCAAGAGAAGCTGCCATGTGCACTGCCATATGACAAGAGGAGCCAAGAAACAAGAATCACTAGCAGTCAGCCTCAGAATGCCAACCTTTGGGAAGAAAGCATTACCTTGATGATGCCTTGATTTGGACTTCACCTAGCCTCAAAACTGCAAGCCAATAACTTCCTGTTGTTTAAGCCAACCCACTGCATGGTATTTCCATTAGCAATGGGGAAACTAAAACATAAACCAATAAGTGTGGTTATATTTCAATAAAATTTCTTTATGGACACTGAAATTTGAATTTCATATAACATTCAGGTGTCACAATAGTCTTTTGATTTTATTTTCCAGTCATTTAAAAATATAAAATCGACTTAATTCACCAGCCAAACTAAAATAGGTAGTAAACCAAATCTGGCACAATAGCCATAGTTTGCTAACTCCTAAATAAAGATTCTGTCAAGGTGAGGATATATATTCTATACTCTTGACTTCACCACAAAAACCATTGAATAGGCAGGAACCACTAGAATCAACTATTTAAAACTCTGGAGTCCAGTAGAACACTGTACAGCATCTGGGAAAGAGCAGGAGGAAGAGGATGGTAAATGCCAGTAAACTGCACTCTTCATTGCTGACACCCATCCACTATTCTTGAAGGAGGCACCAGTGGGATCCAACCCCTGCAGTAGTTTGTGGGTGCCAGAGGCCATAAAATCCACTTTCACAAGGTCCAGGGGAGAGGGAAAGGGAATCTGGATCAACCACTGATCACTACTTTAAATTACTTACTTTGAACTGCAGCGGACCCAGTTGTGAGGGCAGCTACTGATCCAGCCCACCCTGGACAAAGGTGGTAGAGGCCACTTAAAGACAGTACACTTCCAGGGTTTCAGGGGACAGGTGAAAGGCTGCATTGGTTGGTCAGTGACTGGGTAAAGAAAGCACAGCTTAGAGGAACTAGGGAAAAAGTTCCTAGTGTCCTTCCTCATCCCTCCCTCATATCTTCCACAGAGCAGTTTGGAGTCAGTGCTCCCTTTGTTGGTCCCTGGTCTTGTTCTGCCTGGGAAAAGACTGACTTGGGAAACACCTATATAGTGTACCCCTTGTTCCAGAATTTGTCCCAGGCAAAAAGAGCTTGAGACATGGAAGGAGTATGTTTTAGTCTGCTAGGCTGCCAAAAGCAATAAACCAGAAATGGATCAGCTTTTACAATGCGGATTTATTAGCTTACAAGCTTATAGTTCAGAGGTTGAGAAAAATGTCCAAATCAAGGCATCATCTGGCAATGCTTTCTCCTTGAGGACCAGATGCTGGTGATCCTGGACTCCTCTATAACATGGAAAGGCAAATGACAGCATCTGCTGGTCTCCTTTCTATTCCAAGTTTCAATGCTTTCAGCTTCTGTCTTCCATGGCTTTCTCTCTTCATATTCTTCCATTTAAACAGGACTCCAGTAAGAGGATCAAGACCCACTCTGGGTCACACTTTAAGTGAAGTAACTTAATCAAAAGGGCCCAACTATGATTGGTCCACATTCACAGGAATGGATTAACTATCTCTAACTATCACAGAATATAATAAACAATTGAGATGGGTTCCCTGGGGCAAAGGCTCTATTTTAAGTCCTGCAGTAGAAGATGCTAGGGAGGGAGAAGATCTATTTCCTGGGAGCAGTTGGGGGTATTCAAACTCCTTAATGCTAAGGGGGAACATCTAAAGACCACTAGCAAGCACAAAGGCCAAGACAAGACAGAGGCCAAGAAAAGACAGGGAGGACTCTGTACTTTGCATTTTCCTTGGGCTACCTGCCTGATAAGAGGGCCAACCTCTGACAGGGGTTACCAGCCAGTGCAAGCCAATTTGCAAGGCTAGGGAAAGGTGTTATTTGTTTATATATGCTTGGTTTTGTTAGCTTCTGACACTTAAGAAAGTCTGCCATATCATTAGCTGTTTACAAACTCAAGAAGCAGACAACTCAGGGAATAAATCCAGAGTTAACATTTTAATATCGTAAAACAAAAGTTTATAAGACAAACAAGGAAACAGGAAATGATAGCCCATCCAAATGAAGAGGATAAAAATCCACAAACAATGAAGAAGACCAGACTGTGGACATACTGGACAAGGACTACAAAAAATGATCTTCAATATACTCAAGGAGATGATGAAAAAAAGAGAGAGAGAGAAAGAACTAAAGGATATCAGGAAAACAATGAAGGAATAATATGAGAATCTCAATAAAAAGATACAAATATCAAAACAGAAACAAACAGAACTATTGGAGTTGAAGAGAATAATAACTGAAATGAAAAATTCCCAGGAGGGTTTCAATAGCAGATTGCAGCTGGCAGAAAGAACCAGAACTTGAAGACAAGACAATTAAAATGAGTCAGACTGAGAAGCACAAAAGAAAAAGAACTATAAAAAGTAAAAATATCAAGAGACCTCTAGGCCACCATCAAATGTACTAATATATGCATTATGGGAGTTCCAGAAAGAGAAGAGAGAGAGAAAGGAGCAGAAGGAATACTGAAAGAAATGACAAAAAAACAGACTTAGCAAAAGACATGAATATGGACATCCAAGAAGCCCAGAGAACATCAAACAGGATATACTTGAAGAAACTACATCCAGTCACTGTCAAATGCAAGGGACAATGAGAAAGTTCTGAGAGATGCAAGAGAAAAGCAACTTGTCATGTGGAAGGGAGTCCTAATTAGATTAAGTGCCAATTTCATAATACAAACAATGGAAGCAAGAATGCAGTGGGTTGAAATACTTAAAAGTGCTAAGAAAACAACTGCCAACCAAGAGTTTTATACTTGGTGATACTTTCTTTCAAAATGAGAAGAGAGATAAAACATACCCAGATTAAAAACAATGTAGAAAATTGAGAGAGTTCATCACCACTGGACTTTCCCCATAAACGATGCTAAAGGGAGTTCTTAAGACTGAAAGGAAAAGACGTTGGACAGTGGACTGAAGTGGCATAAAGAAATAAAGACCTCCAGTAAAGGTATCAGTGGGTAATTATACATATATTCTATTTTTGGTAGGTAACTCCACCTCTTTCTCCCTACAGGTGCTAAAAATGCAAGTACATAAAAGGTAATGATAAATCTATGGTTTTGGACATAGAATGTACAAATAAACATGAAAGCTGGGAAGCAGAGTTGGCCCAATGGATAGAGCATCTGCCTACCATATGGGAGGTCCAAGGTTCAGGCCCAGGGCCTCCTGACCCATGTGATGAGCTGGCCCACGCGCAGTGCTGATGTGCGCGAGGAGTGCCATGCCACACAGGGGTATCCCCCGCGTAGGGGAACCCCACGCGCAAGGAGTGTGCCTCAGAAGGAGAGCCGCCCAGACGAAAAATGTGCAGCCTTCCCAAAAATGGCGCCGCACACACGGAGAGCTGACACAGCAAGATGACGCAACAAAGCATGACAGATTCCAGGTGCTGCTGACAAGAATACAAGCGAACACAGAAGAACACACAGCGAGTGGACACAGAGAGCAGACAACTGGGGTGGGGAGGGCAGAGAAGGGGAGAGAAATAAATAAAATAAAATTTAAAAATCTTAAAAAAATATGAAAGCAGGTATTGACAGAGACTTGAGGGTCTTACAACTAAATAGCAAAACTGCAAAGAGCCCTGCATCGTCAGTAGAATGTAAATGAATTAAACTCTCCAGTCAAAGGCAGAAATGGGCAGAATGAATAAATAAGTACAACCAAACTACATGCTGTTTGCAAAAGACTCACCTGAAATTCAAAGGCATAGCAGGTTGAAATTGAAAGAGCAGAGAAAAACATACCATGCAAGTAGTACCCAAAAGGGAGCTGGAGTAGCTATACTGATATCAGATAAAACAGACTTTTAATCAAAAGTTGTTACGAGGGACAAAGATGGTCATTTTATACTGTAAAAGGGGTCAATTCAACCAGAAGATGTACCAATTATAAATATATATGCACCTAACAGTAGAGCCCCAAAATATATGAAGCAAATACTGACAGATTGCAAAGGAAAAAGATGGTTCTACATTAATACTAGGAGACTCTAATACACCACTTTCAATAATGGATAAAACATCTAGACAGAAAATTAATAAGGAAATGGAAGAATTGACCAGCTGGTTAGGTCTAAATCAGCTATAGACCTAATACAGAAGACTTCACCCAACAACAGAATACACATTCTTTAGTGCACATGGATAGACAATGTGTTAGATCACAAAACAAGTCTCAACAAATTAAAAAATACTGAAGTCATATAAGATATCTTCTTCAACCACAATGGAATGAAGCTAAAAATCAATAACCCCAGAAACAGCTTAAGTAGATACAACCCTAGGTATTGGTTCTCCTGAAGGCTATGGAGACCCACAGGGTATATGGTCATGGCAGATGGATTTGGAGATCTGTGCCATGTCAGTGGGTCCTACTTTGGAAATTGTGCTCCTGAGTGTGATGGAGCTGGACTCAGATGTGACCTTTCTACACATGCCTCTTCTGTCACTTTTACTGAACCTGTGGTTGGTGCTAGGGATGGTGTATACTCAGGGCACTTGAGTCTCTGGACTGCCCATGTACCAGCTGGGCCCTGAGCCTCAGAACAGTTGCAACCCCTACTCTCTGGTTCATTGGACTTACCAAGGTCAGCTAACAGGGAGATGAAGATGGTCAACCACCATACCAGGGACCCAAGAGTGCCTACAACTGCAAGCAGGAGAACTGCATCCATCAGCCACGTGGAATCTAAGCCCCCTCTTGATATAGAGGTGGAGTAGACATCACCAGGGTTCACAGAATGGAGGAATAAAATATGGGTTAGAATAGACCTACTGATATTCTACTATAAAACTACTGTGACTACTAATAGAAGAAATTGTATCAATGATGTGGAGAAAGTGGCCACAGTAGTTGCTGAGGGCAGGAAAAGGGAAGAAGAGATGTGATGAGAGTGCACTTTTGGGACTTGGAGTTGTCCTAAATGATATTGCAGGGTCAGATGCTGGACGTTATATATCTTGCCATAACCCACTGATTGTACTGGGGCAGAGTGTGAACTACAGGGTAAACTATTATCCACATGGTGCAGCACTGCTCCAAAATGTGTTCGCCGAGTGTGATGAGTGTGCCACAATGATGGGGGAGGTTGTTGGTTTGGGAGGAGTGGGGTTGGGGGATGGGGGATATACGGGAACCTCATGTTTTCTATAATGTAACCTTTTTTGTGATGTATGTCTCTTCAAAAGAATACAATTTACAAAATGATGGGGGTGAGGGGTCGGGAAGCAGGTTACATGGGAACTTCTCAAGTTTTTTTAATGTAACATTCTATGTGATCTATTAACTTTAATTTTAAAAAGTGTTAATAAAAAATAAAACAAAAAAATCAATAACAGAGGGAAAATACACAGATATGTGGGAATTAAACAATGTACTCAAACAAGCAAAAGGTTAAAGAGGAAGCACAAAGGAAATTAGGGGGAACAGATGTGATCATGTTGGTTAAGGCCTGCTTCCCACATGGGAGATCCCAGTTCAGTTCCAAGTGCCTCCTAAAAACAAAAACAAACAACAAGCAAACAAACAAAAAACACCAACTCAGGGGGAAGTCAAGTGGCTCAGTGGTTGAGTGCCAGGTTCCCACATACAAGGTCCTGAGCACAATCACAGGCCCCGGTACCTCAAAAACAAACAAACAACAACAGAAAAAAAAACAAAGGAAATTTCTTGAAGAGAATGAATATGAAATTACAACATGACATTTAAGGGATGCAGTGATAACAGTGTTGAGAGGGTAATTTAAAGCTCTAAATGCTTACAATAAAAAAGAAGAAAGTCATCAAATTAGAGAGCTAACCTCATAAGTGGAAGAACTAGAAAAATAAGATGGGAAGCAGATGTGGCTCAAGTGATTGGGCTCCCACCTGGGTTTGAGCTGGCCTATGGTGAAGGTGAGCTGGCCGATGCAGCAAGCTGGCCCAAGCCGGGAGCTGGCCCACTGGAGTGCTGGCCCGTGCAGGAGTCTGATTCCAAAGACTACACTGATAACAAAGAATTGCCCCTTTAAGGAATAAAGAGCTCTAAAAAGTACAAGCCTTCACATTTATCTTACAAATCCAGATTTTATATCCTATAAGGTCCAAAATGCTGACTCCTGCTTGGTACAATTTTTAATTCAACCACATTTTTTGTCTTTCTTCAAGCTGTCTTCCTTTCAAATTGCAAATTGTACCCATCACTGGTGGCTTTAATACAAGCTGCGGCATCTTGAACCTGATGCTAAAAAAAAAATCCTAAATCTGGACACACTATTCCTGCTTTTACAATGGTTAACATGTGATAATTTACTGAGAATTATGAAGGATGTAAGAGGGAAAGAGATCAAGATATTGGGGAGTAGAAATTAGTTTTCTCAGGGAAAAAGGAAAAGGAAACGAACACCAAAAGCTTTGTCAGTTAAGAAGTCAATTACAATTCTCTGATGCATAGTTAAGTGTTGACTTCATGCAAAAGTTTTCTCATATTTAATATATTCATAGGGTTTCTCCCCTCTGGGTATTCTCTGATGTCTTGTGAGGTATGCCTTGTTGTAAAAGGCTTTGCTGCATTCATTACATTCATAGGGATTACCCCTTGATTGTTTCGAGAGGTGTGCCTTTTTGCTAAAATTTCTACCACATTCATTACATTCGTAAGATTTCTCTACGTGAGTTCTCTGGTAATGGGTGAGGTACCCATTATCTGAGCTTGGGAAACTCACTCTTCTGTTTCTTCCTTAATCTCGCCACTAAACCATTGTTTACTCTTCTCTGACTGAGAGGACTAAACAACCACCTTCAGAATGAAAAACACAAGTGACTGAAAACGTAAAATTTACTAGTAATCCAGAAAATGGAAATTAAATAAAAATGCCTCAAAAGTTGTGTTTTTCAGCTAGAGTAGTTGTGGGTTTACAGAAAAATCATGCATACAACACAGGATTCCTATATATTACCTGTGTTAGTCTGCCAAAGGGCTGCTGATGCAAAGTACCAGAAATCTGTTGGCTTTTACTAAACGGCATTTATCTGGGGTAAAAGCTTACAGTTCCAAGGCCATAAAAAGTTCAATTCAAGGTTGCCTTCTCACCAAAGTCAGCTGCCATGTGTTGAAGCAAGATGGTCACCCATCTCTGGTTGGGGACCTGCCTTCCCCTCTGGGATTCCTCTTCCTCTTGAGGCATCGTGTTGAAGTGAAGTCCTCTCTCCTGGCATAGGGCTTGTTTCTTTCCAGGCCTCTTTTATCAGTCTCAGTTGTTTTACTCTCTTCTGAATCTCAGATGTAAGCTATCAGGCAAAATGTCTCATCTCACCCTGGGGCTTCCCTGTTTGAGACTTCTCCTTTCTGTCACATGGAAAGATCAAAAATGACAGCTCTTTTCCTGTATCTGTCTGTCTTTGTCAGTAGTGTCTGTTTATATCAGATGCACCAAAGGGGTGAGGATTCACAAAATACCTCAGGTGAACCAGTAAATAATTTACACATTTCAGATTTAAGAACTATTTCTAGATGGATTCCTTGTGTATGAAACTGCTTGGAAGCAAACAGATTGGAAACTTACTACATTTCAGAGAACTGAAAATACTGCAAAAGCCTGTAATTATTCAATCCCTAAAGGCCCACAAATCTATACCAGCAGGAATCAGTCAATGGGAGGTGTGCACAGTCTCCAAGAAAGATACACTTTAACTTCCACTTTATATGACGCTATGGCGCGTTAATAGACAAAGGAATAAGTTCTCGGAGGGCAAAGTCAAAGGCCATGGATGATAAAAGATAAGAGTTACTCCCAAAGACAGAACAGGGTCAACAGAATAGTTTAATCAAGGAAGTCTTCTTGTAGGTAGACTTTGCAAGAAACCAATGACACACTCAAAAGGGGGTACCTGAAAAGAGTTTAATGAAATGACTATTTACAAAGGTATAAATAGAGCTGAGGCAACCATCAGGGGACAGTGAAGCTCCCAGGAACTTGCAACAGCAGGAATGTATTACCTTCATAGGCCCAATGGCCAAGGGATGGAAACAGTATCACTGAAGTCCTTTAAGAGTTAAAGCTAAAGAAGAGTTTCTCAAAAGGCCTGTGGCTTTGGGTAAAGGAACACAATCATTACCAAATGGTAGCCACGCAGAGTGGGAGTTAGAGAGATAAATACCCATACCTCTCTGCTGTTCTCTTCTCCACCCTCTGATCTCCTGCTGGTTCTTCCCACTGACTGAACTGAGATATTAAGTATCCAGAGGACAAAGGAATAAAAGTGATGCAATCTATAATGGCCAGGGTAAAATTGTGGGTCTGGAGGCGTACGTGGAAAAAAGTCATCACTGACAATATCATCAATTCCTTACCCATATATCTTATTAAAGAAAGAATAAAAATGGAAATTACAAAATCTGTGAGACAAACATTTTAAAACTCAAGAGATACAGTTAGAGCAGAACTCATAGGGAAATTTATGGTCTTACAAATTATTTTCAGCACTGAAATTTTTAGCTCAGAAGCAAGAGGAAAACACAGCAAAATAAGCACATAGAAGGAAGGAAATAGGTAAAAACAGAATATTAAAAAATGAAAACAAACTCAATTAAACTGATCAAACAAAACCAATAACTGGTTCTTCAAGTCTACACAAGATAGAGAGCTCATGAACAAAGGAACTAACAAGATTAATTAGAATTATGAAAGTCTAAAGATAAAGAAGCTACAAAGAGCATTTATTTTTATACTAATAATTTAAAAAGCCTATATCAAAGCATTTTTCTGGAAAGGTTTAATAATAGTTAAAATTTACTAAGGACTTACAATGTGTCAGGCACTCATCTAAGTACTTTACTTGTGGGGTGAAGGGTGTAGGGGGTATATGGGAACCACTTATATTTTTTGAATGTAAAATTTAAAAAAAATAAAGAGAAAAAATTAAAAAAAATAATTTAAACAAATGAGAAATTTAAAAAAATACATAAAAATATTTTAAACAAATGAGAAATTGGGATTTTTCATCTTGGAGTGATGCATATCTTCTAAAATTGATTGTGATGTTGAATGCACAACTCTGTGATTACACTAGAAGTCACTGACTGTACACTTTGGATAGACTGTATGGGAAGGGTGTACATCTCAATAAAGCTGCTTTTAAAACCTGGGGGGAAAAAGTACTTTACTTACATTAAGTCATTGAATAACTCTATGAGATAGGTATTGTTATTTCTACGTTAGTATTGAGAGAACTGAAGCAGAGAATTCTCCTGATTTACGACAAAGGCAACACTGCAGCACAGTGGGGAAAGGAGAGTCTTTCAGTAAATGGTGCCAGATCAACTGGACATCCATACAGGAAAAAAATATTTTGGCCTTTACCATATAAAAAATCAATTCCAGGTGGATGGCAGCTCTAAGTGGAAAAGATAAAATAATAAAGCTTTTAGAAAAAACATTTTGTGATCTTAGACTAGGCAATTACTTCCTAAAAAGCTCCAACCATAAAATAAAATGGTTTATGGATCATAATAAAATTAAGTTTCTGTTCATTGAAAGACGATGTTAAGAGTGCATAGGCAGCACACAAAAATAAGACATTTGAGGTACATATATCCAACAAAGGACTTGCATCAACAACCATAACCCAACAGAAAAATAAGCAAGAAACTTGCACAGGCTTCAAAAAAGTGGATATACAATTTCCCAATAAACATATAAAAAGACTCTCAACTTCCTTATCAGGGAAATACAAATTAAAATCTCAAGGAGACACCAGTACACATCCATCAGAATGATAAAATGAAAAAGGTTGGAATAAGCAAGTGTTGGGGAGGATATGGAACAACTGGACCTCTCATACACAGCTGGTGGGAGTATAAATTGGTACAATCACTTTGGAATAATGGTAATTCCTACTAAAGGTGAACATGTGCATATCTATGATCCAGCAGTTCCACACCCAACAGAAATGTGTTCAGCAAAGCACATATACCGAGATGCTCAAAGTAGCACTATTTGGAATAGTCCCCAAATGAGAAGCTACCCAATAACCACCAGAAAAAATGGATTTAAAAAATTGTCATATATTCACATGGAATACCATAGAGAAACAAAAATGCTCATGCAATATGGGTGAATTTCACAAACATAATACTGACCAAAAATAAAAAATAAAAAGGCAGACAAAAAAGAATTTTGAACAGTATGTAAACTATAAAAAAAAACAAAATTAATCTGGGCTGATATAAATCTGAATAGTGGTTATCTTTGAGATAGGGAGTAGTGACTGAAAGGGAACAGAAGGAAACTTGATCTGGTGCTAGTTACATGAATGTGTTCAATGTGTGAAAATTCATCAATTTGCACATTTAAGGTCTGTGTAACTTTCCTGCATGTAAATTATATGGCCATAAAAGTAAATGACAAAAAGGACGCAAAGTTAATTTATGAAGTATTTATTTTTAAAAGGTTGTATTCAACAGGAAAATGGACAAAAAATACAAAGAATGCTCAAGCAAAGAAATAAAAATGGCTAATAAAAAAGTAACTATGCAAATTAAACAGAATACTATTTTTGCCCATTAAATTAGTAAAGATTAAAGGAAATAAGGCTGTTGTTGAGGATTTGATTAAATGAATACTCTCTTATTCTTAATGGAAACATGAATTGGTATAACCTTTCTGATAAAGGAGTTTGGCAGCATCATAAGTCTCGAAAAATGTTCATATCTTTTTTTTTTTTTTTGAGGTACTGGGGGCTGGGGATTAAACCCAGGACCTCATATGTGGGAAGGTGGTACTCAACCACTGAGCCACATCAGCTTCCCAGGGTTGGTTTCATTCATTTGTTTTGCTTGTTGGTTGTTTCTGTTTATTCAGAAGGCACCAGGAACCAAACCCCAGAGCTCCCCTGTGGAAGGAGGGAGCTCAACTGCTTAAGGCACATTTGCTCCATGTTCCTTTCTTTTTAACCCACTAGTTTCACATCTAGAAATTATTCTGAGGGAAAAACAGAGTTGCTGTTACAAACAGCCTTATGTCAGTGTTGATTACAATGGCAAGAATCCTGAAACAATCTTAAAAAGGAATTATGATACACATATGTGATGGGCTATTATACTATTATAATAATGATTATATGACTGTATGATTACATGAATAGGAAATATTCATGATAAATTTAAGTGAAAACTAAAGGCTATAAAATTCAATGTGGAAAGATATCTTTTGTGTTTAAAAAACTCTACACAAAGAAAAAAAATCTGTAAAAACATACAATAATGTTAATAGTGGCCATCTTTGGCTGGTAGGATAATGGATGATTTAAAAATTTTGACTGATTTTCTACAGTAACATGTTCTTTGAGCATGTACTTAATTATATCCAGAGATTTAAAAGATAAAAAAAAAATTCCATTCACCCTATTTCCCTTACTATACAGATCTAAGCAACCTAGATTTCTGTCTCCTTCAACTCCCACATTCCATCTACAACTGTTACCTCGATTTTACCCTAGAAAAGTCTGTCCAAGCTATTATTACATTATTTCTTCTCTCATTTCCACAATTTGCCTTTGTCTTCCCTAGTGGGTTCCTTGCATCCAGTCTCTTGGTTTGGGTTAAAATGGCTACGACTCCCACTACCTCTACATTCTAGTCATATCAAACCACTTTTTACAGCGACCCTTCCATTAGCCCTCCCATCCCCCAATGAAAAATCAAACCAGGTACTTTCACATCTTTCAACCTTGACACACTCACTTCCCTTTCTCTGTAATTAATTTTCTCCCTTCGGTCTTCCTAATCCCTTTCATAGTTTAAGATTCACCTGGACATCATTTACTGGGGTGTAGCCTCTCATACGCCTCAAGAATGGATAGGAGTCTCTAAATTAATCCTTCAGTGACAGTCTGAACATATTTTAACCTTTATCACTCTGTCCTGTAATTATCTGTCAATGCCCAGCTTTCTCATTACATGGCATGGGCCTTAAAAAAAAAAGTCTAAAATCCAGTTGGATGAGTGAAAGTAACTCATAAATATGCAATATAAATACGCACACACCCCCTACAGAAATCTGATTTTTGACTTGCGCCTGACAGAAAAATGGAAACAAAAACAACATTCTAGTGGTTTTCCTTCAAGATGGCAGAGGACGTCTTAAAACACTTCCACACAAAAGCACACGCATCCAGAGCCTCGGATCTGAAGATGTGGCTACACCTAGCGCAACAGCAAAGGACAAAAGAACCTGGATGTTGGGATGTCCCGGCCCCCATCACCCACAGTAGGTCTCTACACACAAAGGTTTCAAACCAGGCTAGAAAACTAGCACCTGCTGCCTTCATTCCACGGGGCCACGCCTGGACGGTGAACAGCGGCCTGAGGCATTTCTGGGTACTGACCAAAAAAATCGAAGAAGGAAAAGGGGATGGCTAAGTTGTATTGGTGAGTAACCAAAATGCACAATTCGACCCCGCCCAGGCGGGCGCTGTCCCCCTGACCCCCGCGGTGCATCCACCCCCCCCCCCCCCCCCCGCAAGGGAGAGACACGGCTGCCTCCCACGGGCGCTGCCCACTGGGCTCTGCACCAGCCTGGGGTGGAGACGTGCCACGGCCAGGGCGCCGCGAGCTACACCTGTCAGGCTGCGGCCGACGCTAGGCCCCGACACAGCCGGGGGTTCAGTGGCTGAGACCGAAAGGAGCGCGTCGCCCGCCCCCTCGCCCGGGTCTCGGCCCCATGCCTTGCCTCCTAGCTTTCCCCATCATTTTTCTCCTCAAACAAAGGCAATCCACACCCACCGCCATTTTCCCTTACCTCAAAAACCACCTCTTCGTCAAACTCCGGTGTCATCCTTCTCCGCCATGCCACCCACCTCAGCACGATGGGAAACGAAGGCGGGAGAACAGGCGGAACCGACGCGACGGAATTCTGCCCACCCCGGTGGGTAAAGAAAACTACGATTCCCAGCATGCGTCGCAGGCACGCCCCATTTTTTTTCAGATCCTCCTATTGGAGCAGAGGTGAGTGTGTGGGCGGGAGGAGCAGGATGAAGTTTGAGCCCTCTGATTGGAGGACGCTAGGGCTTTTGTCTGCATTTTACAAGCCACGACTAACAGGGGGCGCCTGGAGCACTGATTTTTTCTCCCCCAACTGGGAAGGGGCACGCGCCGGCAGAACCGCGGAGCGCGCAGCTCGTGCCCGCTTCTGCCTCTCCGCCCCGAGCTCGGCGGGGCAGCGCTCGTGTACACCCGCCTGCCCGCCCGCGGCGGCTCGCGCCCGGGAGCGCGGCTGGGTCCCCGTAGCTGGCCGCATCCTTTGTGCGGCGCTCGGGCTGCGCGGCCACGGGGCGGAATGCGGACGCTGCGGGGGGTTTTCTCTTCTGTCCAAACCTTTGAAACAATGGACTGAAAGGGGATCATGGATTGAGGGGGGCGAGCGGGGACGCGAGCTACACGGGGAATCATGACTTCTGCTGCGGGTAAGTGACGGCGCTCGCGCTGCCGCTGGAAAGTTTGTAGAGAGCGCCGCTGGTCTTCGGCTCTCGAGCAACTTTCTTCTCTAGGGTCGGCGAGTTGTGTGTCCTCTGCCTTTCCCCCAAACCTCAGCAAGTTCTGAATAGACTGGATTTGCTGCCGGATTTATTGGTACCTTTCTGCCAAGAGGAGCTGTTTGAAAATCCGTGAATCTCTTGGGATTGACCTTCACAGGGAGACCTGTATCGGGGGCTCTTGCGCCAGGTGAAACACGAACTATAAAGAGAACGTTTGCTCTTCTCGCCTAAAACCTGAGCGACTTTGCCCTTGCGTGTGAAAATAGTTTAGATTCCCATGTTAAGAAATCATTTATTCTAGGAAAGGGCAGTATTCCCAGCGTGTTGAACTCGGCGACTCTGTGCTGAGCCGCTTTAAACCGAGTATCTTATTGCCTATCCCTGCTCTTATTAGGTAAAGAGGCTGAGACGCTGTTACTCAGGTCGTGGTGGTGGTACCTCTGTTATCAGAAGAGCAGAGGAATAGGATAGCCGATTGCAAATTTCTGCCCTCTTCACCCAATTTCTTTGGGAATTCTTTAATTTCTACCTGGTTCTTGGGTAAACAAAGGCATTTTCTGTCTACCTCCCATAGTCTCTTCCTCCCATCCAGATGAGCGAAACCTTTGTGTGAAATTTGAGCAATTCTGGACATTGTATTTCTGAACATTCTTAAGGAACCGTTCGTATTTTTTCAAAATAATGACTATAAAGTGGTGTTACACTCATTTTATAAGTATAGGTTAATTTTTAAACCAGGACTTACTAATATATTACGTAAAGTTTTAATGGTTGTTTTTTTTTCTCATTTTTGTCGATGTTGACGGGAATAAACTTTCATTAGAAATTTATAGTAAAATAGTTTAAAACTTCTCCACTAAGTTACTTCTGGAGTAACATTAAATTAGCAACATTAAATTTTCTTAGCTTTTCTTGGCATTTGCTTAAAATTCCTGTAGCTTTAACCTGTTAAACTGTTTTTAAATATTCTGACTTGTATTATTTCCAAAGCCTAGATATATAGTATTTGAGTGTTGCATTGCTAGGTATAATCAGATTATAACTAAGGCAAGAAGTTAACCAGTAGGAGTAAGAAAGCAAGATGTTGTGAAGTTTTCTTGTTTGATGATATATGTATGTATGCCAGATATGTCATCATACATTGTTAAAGCTATGTTAGTTATAAACACATTTTTCCTCAACTAAGGGAGGCTTTCTACTAATTTAATGTGAATTATTTTCAGCCTAAATTTCATCCTAATTGTTCAAGTTTTCTTTATTACTGTAGCAGTGTAAGTAACTTAAATTTAAAGTGGTTAGAATATTTTAAATCCTTGCGTTAAGTTTTCAGTTCTCCCTTTTTGGGGGTGGCAAATAAATTTAAAATATTCATTCCTTATATGTGTCAGCTTTCAATTCCAGTCATAACAGTTTATAATGAACAGATATAGAAGCATTTAATTTGACATTTAAAAATGTAAACCTTATTTCTAGAGCCTGGTCCTGGATATTTATGACTCTTTCCTTTCAATTACCCTACAATAATGCAAGCTGTTTTTATACTCTATCAACTTTACAATTAAAGAAATCCACAGACATTTTTGTGGTGTTTAAAAGAGGAATGTTTCCTGTGTTTTGCTGAGTTAGTTGGTTTTTAGCATGGCTCACTGAGACACATTAGCTACTTTTTTGTTCACCCATCTGAAGATTTGTTTTGGCATCTATGGGCAGTATGGAAGAGAGAACTGGAGTTATCTAAGTTATACATATCCTGAAAAAGAGTTTACTCTGTTTTTTTTCCCTGCATCTGTCTAAGAGTAGAAACTTAGAAATTTAAGAATTATTCTAGAGTTGTATATGAAACTGGAGAGGTAATTTTAAATATACAGACCACTATCTTAATGTCTGTGATTTGGATTTTGGCTGTCCTATAGCCGAGAAGGTGTACATATAAACCATAGCCATCTGTGTGTAACAGATGACGAGTATATTTATAATAGTAAAATGGTACTAGTGCTTTCCTTTCTTACCTTATTTTTCCCTGGAGCCAAACAGCTGTGTAAATAAAAGATTTGCTGCTTTGCTCTAAGAAGCTTTGGGTCTGACTGTTGATACAGTATTAAGATCCAGAGGTGCTGGATTCATTTCTAATAACTGTATACTTATTTCAAGAGTTTGACATTGGCCCAGACCATAATATAATGACTTGTTATTTTTTGAGTTGTGTTTCTGTCAAAATACAGCTGTTGAAAAAAAAAAGAATTTTAGGTATTACCGTACCAATCATAACTTAGTTGGACACTTGTTCTTATTAATCATTAAGGGTTTATTCAATAATCCTATTGAAGTCAATTCCTACTAACTTTTCAAAATATTATTCTATATTGAAATGGATATTGATTTTTAAAAAATTAATTTCCTGTTACTGAGACATTTTAAGGGTATATGTGTGTGGCAGCCCTGACTATTCCTAAGCCTTGTTTTCAGCGCTAGTCAGTGAGACAAATTCTCTGTCTTCCTGGATGCCCCCATGGAGCTTGCTTTCCAGGGGTGGAGACTGACAAAGGCCTGGTAGTAAACACAGGGTAAAGAGGCTAGAGAATATCAAGGGTAGCTTCTGCTGAAGCCAGTATCTCAGAGTCAAAATCTCAGA
This sequence comes from Dasypus novemcinctus, assembly GCF_030445035.2. Taxonomy (NCBI): domain Eukaryota; kingdom Metazoa; phylum Chordata; class Mammalia; order Cingulata; family Dasypodidae; genus Dasypus; species Dasypus novemcinctus. The sequence continues at coordinate 79,349,660 of NC_080684.1, read as the reverse complement.
ATCATGGGCTTTAGAAATCGTTCATTCAACTCTCCCGTTTACAGGTAAGGAAAATGAGGCAGCAGGATCTGCACAAAGATGCAATTGGGGTTAGCTAGCTCCCCTGAGTTATGGTATTGGCTTCCTGTAATATATGGTAATATATGTAATATATGTAATATATTGGTAAGCTGAAGTTTACAATTAGTTATTTAATTCAGTGAATATGCTTCCTGGGCATTAGGTACATAATGATTGGCTATATTTATTTGGAATCAACCCCATCTCAATATACTGATATATACTTAAGTAAATTTTTAGGACACTAAGTGAGGACAGGGATTTAAGTCTCTTGGAAGCAGCCTCATATTCAAAACACATTTAAAGAAAGGATACCAGAGATTAAAAAACTATTTAACTAAGAATCAAAAATTGATCCTTCAGAAAGTGAAAGATTAATTTGATGAAAGGTTTTTATTATCCCTTCAAAAATTACAGAGTAAGGATGTTTTGAGAATGTTTACAGAAGTGAAATCAACAGGACTGGTCTGCCAGTTTTCATTATCTTAATAAGATGGAGTGAGAGGGATTGGAAGAGGCCTAGAACAATCATACTTTCTCTTAAGACTTGAATTAATAGATCATGAGTTTAATTTAATAGACCATTATTCCAAGATTTATCACTAGACTGAACAGTTTTTGTTGAACAGCTAACTGAAATTGTATAGCTTTAGGAATTTCTATTGTTATTTTGAAAATATTTCATTGTTTTCTTTATTTCTGATAATACTCTACCCAGGAATTGAGTGAGAAGATTTGCTATCATGTAATCTTAGATAGCATTAGGAATTTGGGAAATTCTTCCTTCATTGATAAAAGGAAGTAGAGCACCCTACCCTTTTTTTTTTTTTTAAACTCCGTTCCGGGTAATATCTAACTGTTGTGACTAATTTCCTTTGTTGAAAAGAAAATCACCACCAAATGAAATGTCAAAGCTAGTGTATAGTCAAGTAATTAAACAATGTTTCATAATACTTTGCTGCAGATATTTTGAAAATTGTATTTTTTATTTATATAAAATTTATAACTTTATAAAAATACTTATATTTTATATATTTTAAGTATATATGTATTTTTATATGCTGAGGAAGAATTGATACATTGTGTTTACCTTTTAAATGTACTAGAAGAACAGTTATTAATGAAGGGTACACAGCAGAATTTCCTGTGGAACTTAAAAGAAATACAAATGTTGAAGCTCTATCTCCAAAGACTCTGGTTGATTAAGTCTGGGGTAGGGCCTAGACATGTGACTTTTTAAAAAAATGAAATTCTATGAAGGATTATAATGAAAACTCTGGATCGATAATCCCTGCACAGTGAAATACCAACTTGATTATGACCCCCAAATATAATACAACAGAATTAATATTTGGTTTTTAAAGTTAAGAAAATTTCTGATGTCTGTTTTCCTTTTTAAGATTGTTTTTGGGTTCTGTGTGTTGAAGTGGACAGATCGTTGATAAAAGGCATTTGTACAACTCTATTGTTGACCATTTAGGTAGAAGAATACTATTGCTTTCCATAGGAGTATTTTAAAGAGTCCCATCCTACATTAAACTTATACAAGTTCAACTCTCAGCACTGAGCAAATATACTGAAGTGCTCCTCCTACCATATGGGTCCCAAACAGAAGCAAGTTATTTCATTTAGTGTCAGTTAAAGGTATGGTAATCTGTTCCAAAATTGGAAGAAAAACTGTCAGTATTGGACTTATTAAGAAAGGTACAGGGAAGTGGACTTGGCCCAATGGATAGGGCGTCCGCCTACCATGTGGGAGGTCTGTGGTTCAAACCCCAGGCCTCCTTGACCCGTGTGGAGGTGGCCCATGCGCAGTGCTGATGAGCGCAAGGAGTGCCCTGCCATGCAGGGGTGTCCCCCATCCAGGAGTGTCCCCCACGCGGGGGGGCCCCACATGCAAGCAGTGTGCCCCATAAGGAGAGCTGCCCGGCACGAAAGAAAGTGCAGCCTGCCCAAGAATGGCGCTGCACACACGGAGAGCTGACACAGCAAGATGATGCTTCAAAAGGGAAACACAGATTCCCAGTGCCGCTCATGGTGATGGGAGTGGTCACAGGAGCCCACAGCAAATGGACTCAGAGAGCAGACAACTCAGGGGGGACTGGAGAGAAATAAAAATAAATAAATAAATAAATCTAAAAAAAAAAAAGGAAAGGTACAGTATTCCCAAAGCTATGTATACTAGAATTTAAGGGCAATTTAAGAAATTCTCAAGAGTGATATTGATTATATACAATGTAACAATCTGCCTTATAAAATGCAAGTTCACCATATTGTTAAAAGCAAAAATGTTATCAAATTTATTCGTGTTTCATCTTTTGCTTTGGTTATTTTGTCACCAAATTATTGTTTTTTCCTTTCTAGAAGTTAAGAAGCCACCAGTGGCTCCCAAGCCAAAGTTTGTGGTAGCAAATAATAAGTCATCTCCACCTCCTGTTGCACCTAAACCGGATATGGTGATTTCCAGTGTTCCCCAGTCAGCAAAGAAAATCAAGCCAGCAATAGCCCCTAAACCAAAAGTTCTGAGGGGTTCACCTGTTCAAGACATTGGTCAATTATCATCAAGGAAAAGCACTGTGAACCTAGAAGAGCATAAGCAGGAATTACCTGAAAACACTGACAACTTTAATTGCAAAAATGTAGGGGACCAGAGCAATGATTATATTTTATCGATGTGTTCCTGCAGTTCTGAGTCTAACCATAAACTTGGAAATAGACGGAATTTGTGTGTAAAGCAGCTCGTTTTAGAGCCCTTAGAAATGCATGAAAATTTAGAAAATAGTAAAATTGATGAGTCCTCTTCAAATATCAAAACTAGGAATAAATGTGATTTTCATGGTATAAAGGGAAAGAGCCAGAGTGGAGTAGTTTTAAAAGCAAGCATCTTAGAAGAGAAGCTCAAAGATGTTTTAACACAACGAACATCACCTTTTAGTTCACCGCAGAAGCAGAGATCCACAGAAAACCGTGGAATGAATAGTGGCTGTAGTTCCCAAAAGCAATGCAGTATTGAATTTGTGGATTTGTCATCATCCCTTTCCAGCTTTGAGAACATTCTTGATCATCACCATTACCTACATTCTCGTATTGATGAATTTCAAAATTTTGGAACTTGTCAGGATGGCAGTGAAAAGAGCAGTAATTGTCTTCATTCACTTGAACAAGAAGCTCTGGAGAATGGTAAAAGGAGTACTTTTATACCTTTAGATGGAGACAGTAAGAAATCAGAAACAAAAGACCTTGGTCCCTTAGAAATTCACTTAGTACCATATACCAGAAAATTTCCAACTCCCAAACCTAGAAAGACACGAACTGCACGTCTATTACGCCAAAAGAATGTAGATACTCCTAGTGAAAGTACTGACATACCAGAAAATTCAGATGGTAGCTCTTCTTGCCTTGTTGAGGACAATATGAAAAATAATAAAATAGATGCTGTTTATCAGAATTTTTTGTGTAAGCAGGAACAGGTAGACGAAGTGATACAAGGAAGTAAAAGTGAATTGAATCTGGACTTCAAGAGTGACAGACAAAACTTAGATAGTTCACAGAAAACTGTGTGCCATGAACATTTATCCTTTGAAAAAATGGTACCTCCTTTAGATACTGACTCTAGTTTGAATTCTGGCAGCAAGACAGTAGCAGATAGCTCTAGTATGTCACTTGCTATGGACAAAGGAACCAGTTTTATAAGTTGCAGTACTCTGTCTACAAGCCTGCCTAAACAGCTCAAATTAACTTGCAATGAACATTTGCCTACTGCCTGTAACTTGGGAGTGTCTGCCCCTCAAATACAAAAGGAATCTATAGTAAAAGATGAAAGTTCCTCAAAAATTGTTCCCAAAAAACCTCAAAGACACAGCTTACCTGCTTCAGGAGTACTTAAAAAGGCTGCCTCAGAGGAGCTTGTGGAGAAAAGTTCTTATCCCTCAAATGAAAACATTTCAGAGAAAGGTCTGGAAAGAAATCATGTTCAGCATTTGAGTGCCAAAAACCGTGATATGTCATCCTCCTTTGATATGACTAAACGGGCTACAGAAAAGCCAGTGTGGAAATTACCTCATCCTATCTTACCTTTTTCAAGAAACCCAGAATCCTTAAAATCTGTCACTATATCCTCAAATAGTGAGACCTCAACTTCTGTAACCAAACCTAGAGCAAAATCTTTATCTGCTATGGATGTGGAAAGGAGCACTAAGCCTTGCAAAGACTCTCAAAAGAAAAGTTCTTTGAAGAAGTTGCTCAACATGAAACTGTCCATCTGTTTCATGAAGAGTGACTTTCAGAAATTCTGGTCCAAGAATAGCCAACTCGGAGACATGGCCACAGGGAGCCCTTCGGGTGGGGATCAGAAAGGGATTGAAAGTGATTTCCATGGCTTGTTGGTAGGAGAAGACAAGAGAAGTAAACCCATCAAGGCATATTCTGCAGATAACTGCAGCTTAGAATCCCAAAAACAGAGGAGGAAGTCTCGGGGTCAGACCAGCATTGCTAATGGTCCCAGAGCTGAGTCTTTGGATGACCAGAAGCTCTCCAGGGAGTCATCATCTCAGGCCTCTTGCAAACCTGTTACAAGTGGCTGTGTACCAGAGTATGAAAACATATGCCATTATGAGGAAATACCAGAGTACGAGAACTTGCCATTTATTATGGCTGTAGGGAAAACACCAGAGTTTGACTGGCAGAATTCCAGCAGCGTGGAGGACACTGATGCAAATGTGTATGAGGTAGACGAGCCATATGAAGTTCCAGACAGCCAGCTGCAACTTGGACCCAGACATCAGCATTCCAGGTAAAATTTAGGTGCCACACAGGCATTGTTCTTTCACATGTATTATTGCAATTAACTTTCAACAGCCCTGTGAGATAGGTACACATGAGCAGGGAGTGGGGATTGCTTGGTGAGAGAGACTGGTTCAGTTAGGAGTATATTCAAAAAAATAAAGAAAAAACTTGCATTTCTGTTTCTGAAATAAACCCGAGCATTGACCATGATTCTTCAATGCACTCAACTATTTGTAATTATTTGTCTTGTCTTCAAAATAGCTGGTAAAATGGATTCTTAAACACTATATACTTTTTAAAATTTTAAAACTATTGCTTGGTTATGGAATTCTTATTCCAAAGTGCAGCCTTCTTTTATCATACAGTTAGAATGCGTATTTGCGATGCAGATTTGGAGCTGTTGGCTAATTTAGAATTCAAAACTACTTCAACGAAGGCCTGGAACAGGCACCAATTCAGATTGTAGCAGTGAACCTGGGGCAAGAAATTGTCCAGGTCATTGAGGTTTATTTGGTAAGTGGAAGAAAGCTGTGTAGGTATTGAAATCCTTGCATTTACTTATGATGCCCTTGTCAAGTAAAAATTTTAAATTTGCAGGAGTTACCACTTTTTGAGGATTATCTTATTTTTTTGAAGGCTTACTGCTGACTTCAGATGAATATAGAAAAAAGGCAAACACATAACTACTCTTTCTTTCTTACTTTTGTATGTACAGTTCCTTGCCCTGGAATTCCTACTCCATCCTTCTTAATGAAATCTTGCCTGTCCTTGTTGGTCTGGTTCAGTGGTCATTGGCTTCACCAAGCTTCCACAGTTACCCAGTGGGAAGTGTTCACTTCCTGTTCTTACCTCCCAATTCTGATGTGGTATCCTCATAGTTGTTGACTAAGTCTTGTTTTATGGTATGATTATTTGTTGTTATGTCTGGCATTCTGTATTCAGTTTTAAGCTCCTTGAAGCATTCTAATTTTATCTTTTTATTCTGCATGAGACAAGTAAGGGGCTCACAAGACATTTAGGCCCTGTTGGTTGGGTGTATGAGTGAATGAATGAAAAAGAGGCCAAGGAAGCAACTGTTGCAACTGCTTCCTTTTAAGTCCATACTCACAAAGGTAGCCTTTGCTTTGTGTTTGATGTGTTTGTTTCATGTTAAACTAAAAAATGCATAGACCCTTTTTGTGCCACATTTATTTGAAGTCTTCACATTTCCATTAGTCCGCTAAATTCAGGCCTCTGAATAAAATGGGACTTTTGTAGAAATATTAACATACCTGGCACATAGTGAGGACTGAAAAAAAAAAAGATTACTAGGTGAATTGAATAAATAAAATTGTCAAGCAAAAATTTAATCAGCCTACCCAGTAAAATGAATTGATTCAAGTTCTTTTAACTTTCAGATTCTTTCCTAGCTTTTTTTTAAACCAGTAATCTCTGCCCTTCCTCCTCATGCCTATAAAAGGTTACTTATCACCCTTGCCTGATTTTTCTCCTAGCTGACTCCATTCTGTTTACATCTTTCTACTCTCCATAATTTGGTACCTAGGCAAAGCCTCTTCTTTGGCATAAATATTCTGACAGAGAGGTGGAGTCAAAATACCCAATTTTCTAAAAAATTTGTATTTTCGTGTCTTTAATTCTTTTTATGGAAGAACATGCTTTTGTATAGTGTATGTATGTGTATTAAAGAGGAATGACTTTTAATTTGGCTTCTTCATGATACAGTACTATCTTGTTTTTTTGTTTTGTTTTGTTTTATTTTAAATTGAAGGTTTGGCCCTTGGGGAAACTTTCCTGCTGTCCCTGAGGTTTAACTCTCTAGGGTTTGTCTCCCACACAAATTCCCCACTCCTGGAACTTGTCCTTTATCTAGCATGCTTCTTGTGCAATTGGGGCCTGGCTGGTGTGGGGGGAACCAGGTTGGAGGAAGTTAAAGTATGCAGCCAGCCAGGGCAGCTGGACAGCATACATGAGGAGTGTTCTTTCTGGAGGCTCCTGGTAACTGAGGGCAACTTTGGACAGGTTGTCAAGTAGAACAGCCTAGTGAAGGGTTGGTGAGTTCTGCTTTGGTGTTTAGCTTTCCACAGTGATTTTTGTTCAGGCCTGGAGCAAGAAGCCCTAAGTGGGCTTGAGACTCCTAAAATGGGCCTGCTGAATCAAAAGCCTTAAGTTATAAGATACAGGTTTGCCTGGGAGGCTGCACCTTTTGTAAACAACATTGAGTAGACTCCGAAAGCCAAGTGGAAGCTTCATGAAGAGGACATCTAGACACCCTAAAGTAGGGTAAATGAGAAGCAGGGCATGCATGCATTTCAGGTGGATCGGGAGGATCAAAGTGGTATCCTGTTTGGTAGTCCGTGAAAATGTTGACCTCTGACTTGGAATAATTACTTCAAAATCCAACACCCTAGGATCCTAAAAAGATAAGAAAAAGCTCAAATATGAACCAGCTTTAAGATATTTCTGCTGGAGTAAATCAGAAGAGTGTCTTTACCAGGTTTTCAAACCTTAGGAAAGAGTCTGGATCTTAACTGAGGGCACTGGTTGACAGAGAATCACTAGTTTTACAGATTGTATATGTATAACCAACCAAATTCTGGATTAGTAAAAACATTTGGCAATCTTGGGAGTAGCCCATATAGACAGCTTCTTTAGAGATTAGATGCTCCATAAATCCAGCCTCTTAAAATTTACAAGTTTATAGTATGTTTATTATTTATCAGGAAAGAATTGTAAAGTCCCCAATCCCAAATATGATGTGTTCTAAAAGTTCATGATAATTTGGAACTCAGAGTGCATTTCCCAAAGAAGCAGTATTGGGAATGGATGTTAAGGTCCCAGTTTAGCTCCCAAATTATATTAACCATTCCTGTATTGGCCTATTCACCAACCAGGTGAATTCTCTCAGTTCTCACAGCACCTCTGTGACTCTGATGCAAACTAGGACTGAGGCTAGAGCCTTGGTCAGCATGGGCTTGAGAACAGGGGATGCTGGGAGGTGGGAGGAGCAACTCTACAAGGTCTGAGGCAGTAGGGTTTGTGGAAAGGGTGAGATGACTAGGGAAGAATGAGGAAACAGGAGGGGGGTGGCTGGGCTTGCTGTGACAAAGGCCATAAGGCTTTGGGAGTGATAAGGAGAAGGGAAGGGTGGGGCGGTTGGGAATTAGTGTGCGGTGGATTTTCTTTCCTTCTTTTTCTCCTTATTACTCCTTTCCCTTCTCTCTTTCCCTCCCCATTCTCCACTGCTAACTGCCTGATTCTGCTTTTAGAGATTCTGACAAGAATCAGAAGAGTGAGAAGAAGGAAAGGGGGAAAGCGGATGAGTAGGGGATGAGGGGGCTGGGTGGGGATAAGGAGGAGCATTGAGAACTTCTGTCTTGGGAGATGACGGCCCTAGAGCCAAAAGTGAAGGTGAACGAGGAGGGTGGAGGGGAAGGTCCTCATAGCCCTAGAAACAGTAGCTTTAGATATTCCCAGATAGGTCATAGTTTGTTCATAGCTCTGGGTTCTCAAAAGTTTTGTTGAATTAAGACTGTGAGCTGTTCTGCAGTATTCCAGTGTGGGGACAGTTCTGAGCCTTTTTCCCTGAAATGTTTCAGACATAAAATTAAAACAACTCATAGATGATGGTCTCTTTTTCACTAATAGGCAGGTGATGCGTGCTCACTTATTAGTACTTTTATTTAAGACATTTGATTTTCATAGGGCAGTTCTTAAAATGTGGACTTTTGATATTAAAGGATTATGGACAAGTCAGCAAAATACTGGTGTCTGAATGTTGGATTTTTCCTCCAGACATTTTAGCAGATTTCTTGATTCTTTAATCAAGAAAACTTTCCATGGAAACATTCCAGGTTTTTCCTGTTTTAGTTTGTCCTTATTAGCACTCCAAAGCATGATAATTGTATTTTCCTAGGTAACCTAGCAAACCTTCAATTTATTTATTCTATGTTATCAAGCACTGCACCTACTCTCAAGGAACCTTCTGTCCAGTGAGGTGACAGACGATTATACTACAACGTGATTTTATTAATCCAAGCTTTGTCAGAGTTGTTTATCCTGTTGGGAGTATTAAAGATGATTTCACAGAGTTGGTGACTGGTGACACTTGAACCAAGGCTTTTTAAATAGACATGATTCGATTTGGCATTTAGGAGGTTGTTTTCTGACCTTACTGAAAGCAGTTTCAAAGGGTGCTCTGGGGGAAGAAGCCAGATTGCAGATTGAAGAGCACTGAGAAGAAAGGAAGTGGAAACAGCTAATGTGGACTGCTGTTCTTGAAACATTGCCCAGAAGTCCCTGTCACTTGACAGGTTTGGATTTATCTTTCTGTCTTCCTTAACAGAATTCAAGGAAACTTAAAATAAACTTCAAAATTATTTCTTTTTAATTAATCAATTTAGCCCATCTCTGATGAAGGCAAGTACAAAGGTTTTTTGTTTTTGTTTTTTTCCCCATTGTAAAAATGAAACTGGGCTAAAGAGCTGTCAAATAGCATTATAAATTGTCAGATCCTATTATGGCATTATCAGACCTGGTCTAGAAGACTTCACTCTTTGGTTGCATTTACCATCTGGTGGTACTGTTGGATTTTAATACAATGATTGAAGTATAAATTAATAGCCTAAATGGGCATTTCCATGTTGCCATGCACAGACAAGATTATGTATAGTTAGAGAGTGGGGGGGTTGGGAAATACTCATATATCTCAACAGCCCTTTCCTGTCAGTTATTTTCAGCACAGCTCAGGAAATATCAAAAATTTGTATGGCTCCTTAACTTCGTGTTTCTTGTATTGGAATCGTAGCCACATAGTTTTGGCAAATCAGTTTGTTTACATACTTACCCTACATTTGAAACTGCAGCTAGAAGCATTGGATTTTATTTCTTGGCAATAAAGTATCCTTCCTTTTAAATAAGTTGTAGGAATTAATTAAATTTTACTATTTTGTCCAGCAGTATTGCCTTCTTCTTATTTCCTGCCAAAGCAGGTGAATGATATTTTAGCAAGTATATATGGTTTTGTGCGGTAGAAAAAAAAGAAATTGTACTTTTTAAAAAAAGATTTATTTATTTCCCCCTTTCCTTCCCCCTCCTCCCACCCTGCTGTTTTTTGTTCTCTGTATCCATTCACTGTGTGATCTTCTGTATCTATTTCTTTTTTGTCTTCTCTTTTTCACTTTTTCTCTCTAAGATTCATCGGGATTTGATCCTGGGGACCTCTAATGTGGAGAGAGGTTCCCTGTCAGCTGCACCACCTCAGTTCCTGGTTTCTACTGCACTTCACCTTGACTCTCCCTTTTGTGTCTCTTTTTGTTGTGTCGTCATCGGACTCACTTGCGCAGGCACTGGCTCACCACACGGGCACTCAGCTCGCCACGCAGGCACTTGACTCGCCACGCAGGCATGCTTTCTCTTTTTTTTCACCAGGAGGCCCCTGGGATTGAACCTGGGTCCTCCCATGTGGTAGGTAGGTGGAAGCCCTATCACTTGAGCCACATCTGCTTCCCTCATTTTATACTTTTAGAGAAATATTTATATATACATATAATAAATACATTATATATTTACATAGAATGTGTGTGTCCTGTTGTGTAAATACACAGTGTTTTCAAATAGCTGAAATTTTTGGTTAAAAAGATGGTGGTATTAGTTTCAGAAATATTTGATTAGAAATGAATTTTTTCCATTGCTGAGTTTTTGTTAAATATTTGGATAGTAAAAAAATTTTAAATCTGATAAGTTATCCAAGGATATGATGATTCTATATTTATAAAATTGGTACTGATTTTATCAATAAGATAGAAAATGAGCTTCTGGTCTGTTTCCTGGAGGAAAGTTCCAAATGTGAACCATTTGTGTAGGGCATGTGTGGGGAGACAGGCAGGGAGGGCCCTCTTTTTTGTAATTCCTGATGGACATAATCAGGCAGTCCACCAATTTCTGAATGGACTAACCGATCAGTAGGATGTTTGGAACTCAGAATGCATTTTTGCAGCAGAAATAACTGTGAGTAGGAGTTAGTTTCCCAGACAGCCCAAAAGAACATATTTAGCTTCTAATATATGAAAAATGCAATGGAAAGTAGTGGGAAATGAGACTATGGTAATAATAAAATGGAAATAAAATTAAATAGTTCTTGTGATTCTTGAATGCTACTGCATTCAAGGAGGAAAAAGCTAGTGCGTTGAGGAGGAAAATATTAAAGGGGGAAGGAACAGGATGAAGAGGTGGGGAACGTGTGTTTCTTTGGCTGTGATCCTCCGTGGTGGTTCAGGGGAATTCCAGATCTGGACTCATTTTCATACGTAAGGAATGAGTATATTCATATTTCAGGTGTTCATAAGTCAAGTAATGCCTGTGCTTGTAGATAATTTTTCCAAGCCTTCTGTGTACTTTCAGATATTTCTTTTAAATTTATCATCTTTTCCTACAATGTGGAGATTAATTTGGTATTTAGGGGAAGCCCTTTTGGACTTAAAAAAAACGTTAATATCAGCCTATTTAATACTAACTTCCCTGAAACTTTATTTGGTTCAAAGAGCAATTTGAATTATAGCACATTTGAGTGTGGGAAGCTACAAAGCAGTATTGACCTTTTTATAAATATTGACTTTAAAATTTAAATTTTCAGGAATGGAACTATCTAGTTACCTCTGGGTGGTGTGGAGAAACTATTTTGGTGGTTTAGTCTGTGTCTGGTAATAGTTTGTGTTTGTGGATCTCTGGAGGAAAAAAAAGTGTTTTCAGGTAATTATAACATTGGGCAGAGATAATCCCATAATTGGAGCTATGAAAATAGGGGTGGCCAAAATAAGAGTAAAGTACTATGATAAGCAGTTCCAGAAAGATTAGCTATCTTCTGCAGTTTTCTTTCCCAGATTTCTCCTCCCTTCTTGTTTGCATATGTTACAAGCATGAATTGGAGTAGAGATTGTATTTGGTGACTTATACCCTTTTATACTTAGAGAAATTGAATCATGGTGGTAAAGTGTTTTCAGGAAAAGTGGAAAATAACGGAAATGCAACTGGATTAGTGGTTCTGGACCCTAATCTTCAAGAGTCTGTTTACTAGACTCTCCCATTTATCTCAAAGTATTTTGGTTTCTGCTGCCGGAAAGGTGAAATAATAAACACTGAACAAAGAAAGTTAGTTTCCCCTGAATGTTTAGATAAAATAAAAAAGAAAGCAAATACATTTAGCCATTTTATGTTTGAAATGGTGCAACTGCTTGTTCTTTTAGCTCCTGTGGATTCCATTGAAAACACTGTAATATGTTTGCTTGGGTCATAACAGTTGATACACTTTGGTATACCTAGTACAATTTGAAACATTAGAAATTAAAGAACATATTTGATTTTTAATAAACTTTGAATAGTTTTGTTTTAATCTGAAGGCCAATTCTGGTTTTGAATTGCTTCCAACCATAATTTCAAGTCCAGAAAAGTAGATATAATTGTATAAGGAAGAAATTATTGGTAACTTTTTTTTAAGTTTCCCACCAGTCACTAGGTGTATTGGAATCACAGATAATAAGAGATTTCAATTTAAATGAGTAGCTTTTTGACCACTTAATTTTTCATTCCATAGATTCACTGTTAAAAACCTGAAGATAAATAAAGCACAGTTCCTCTCTACTGCCCTAATTAGGTTGAGGGAGTGAAGAGGAAAGGACAAATGGAGCAACCAGGGAGGGACAGAGGGACATAATGAGATGGTTCAGGAGCCCAGGTATGATTCATTTGGTAGTAAAAGTTTTTGAAACTTTAGTCTTTAGTAAGGGGGTGAGGAAACTTGAATAAAGCCCCCCCCCTTTTATTTGTAATCAAGTAATTTAAAAAACTTGAAAATTCAAGTGTGCTTTGTAATGGTTTTAGGTTAAATATACTCATAAAATCATTAAATTTTAGAACTAAGGAAGTTATTACAAGTCATGGAATGCAGGCTCCTCATTCACTGATGCAGCCAAGGCCCAGTGAAACTCCTTGACCTTCCCCACACCACAGAAACGGGAAATTACAAAACTAGGACTCCAAACTGGTTCTTGAAAACATCACATTGCCCCTTCTAATGCTTTTGTGAAAGCATTTTATGGAAAGTCAGTAAGATTTAGAAAATTACATTATCTTAGTTGTGGCAAAAAGTTCAGGGTTGTTTGTATCACTGACTCTTTTTCTTGTGTCATAAAAGACACTGCTTCCCCCCTCAGGAAGGAGGGTTGCACACAAGTGCTTGTGAACACAGAATTATATGGTTCCTATTTTCAAAATAGTAGTTTCAGGGCAGGAGAATATTCAAACTCCACAGAAACTTTCTGATGCTACTAATATATGTTTACAAAACTTTGTTCCCCCAAACTATCTGGTTTCCCCATCAATCTCATTTTTTCCTCATCTCACCAAAAGTCTGTCAACCTGACAAATACTGAGGATTAGAAATGCTGTTAACATCAAATAGGGTGGATTTTATAATAATAGCTATTTATTCGATACTTCTGATAGACCAAGCCTTATACTAGCTCTTGCATGTATTATTCATTCCCTATTGCCTTATATAGTCATTATTATCATCTTTTTTTACATATGAAGAAACTAAGACTTACTGAAGTTGAGTAACTTGCCCAAGTTTGAGATCCTGAGCTCTCTTTCCTGAGACATATTGATTTTAATATAATGATACTAACCATTGAGAGGGATGAATCATAACATGTTCATATTGTGCTGTGCTGTAAGCCATTGGTTTTGCCATTATTTTATTTTTTATGTTTAATAATTGTAGAAGTCTGTGAATTTTCTACCTAGGGGATCACAATGGACAAAATAGTACTGTCTTCACATTGCTCACTATCCGAAGAGAAAACAGACATCTGCTGTGATAGGAATAGACATTAATGAGCATTTTCAAAGAGCACAGATTTTTTATGCAAGATGAGCTCATTGATTAGAAAACTTATGGTTAGGTAATAGGTGTTTCAAAGGTTGGAAACTGAATCTGTGGCAGTTTGATATTGTTTATGAATTCCAAAAATAGATATTAGATTATATTTGTAAATGGTCTGTTGCTCAGGGCATATTAGATTATATTGGATTCAGAGGTTTTACTTGATTAAATAATGATTGAGGCTTTGATTGGGCCGTGTCAGTAGGATATTGAGTCCCGTCCCGTCCCCCCCCCCCCCCCCACAGAGAAAGCAGTTTAGAGTTTTGAATGCTGGACCCCAGGAAGTAAGGACACAGAGGAGCAGAGAGAAGGCTCAATTAGACATGACAGAGGCGCGGGAAAAGAGATGAGCCATTCGCCTGATAGTCTATGGCTGGCCTTCTGGAGAAAGCAGAGCAGCTGAGCCCATAGAGAAATTAGCTCTGGGAAGAGAGGAACCCAGGAAGCCCGAACTCTTGGCAGACATCAGCAGCCACCTTTCTCTAGTACATGGCAGCAGACTTTGGTGAGTAAAGTAACTTGAGCTTTATGGCCTGGTAGCTGTAAGCTTCTACCCCAAGTAAATCCTTTATAAAAACCAACTGATTTCTGCTATTTTGCATTAGCACCCCTTTGGCTAATACATCATCTCATATTTGCCTTGGGTCCTCTTAGTGGTGGCCACTATATAAAGCAAGTTGAATATGGGTCTTGTCACTTACTAGTTGCAGGTAGGCAGTAATATCACAGAAAGGATTATGCATGCCTCATATTTCCCCACTGAATTACATGAGGGTTGCTTTTTACCTGTTATCTGTTCTTATTTCATTCTCACTCCCAAGTATTTTATGACCTCTAAAGAAAACACTTTAGTTTAAAGAGAGAGTTTGCTGTATAGGGATCCCCAAAGTAAATAATTTTGTAAGGCTAAAATAAAACACTTTTATGTGATAGATAACTTATTATCTTAATAGGAAAATAGACTTAACTGAGTGGTAGGGTTTTTTCCCCCCAAGAGGGGAGTGATACACACTTCTAATTAGTTCAAGATTTCTTGGAGGAGGTAGGATTTCAGGAAACTTTTGAATTATGGGAGGCCAAGATCTGGGAAGCTGGGACAAGGGGAGGACATTTAGTTGGGGCTGCAGATTGAGAGATGTTCTACTAGCATCATTGCTCGGCCTGCTAGCACTGGTCACACTCACTGACTGTGTCCACCAGGCGGCCTGCAGAATCCACCTCCAAGGTCAGAATGATTGAGGTCCTGCCTGTGACTTTTCATTTGGCATTCGTATTCATGATTCTATATCTCAACTAAATTTGGTTTGTTTTATTTCAAGTGAATAAGTCCTGTAAATCGTATTTGTAAAAAAATCTTTAAATTCATTGTGTGCACATTCTGCCAGGCTGTATTTACATACAAAAATTACTGTGCTAATTTATAGCAGGCTTCTCTAAAGCAAGCATTGGTAAGAACTCTACTTGGCTGTTGTAGATAGATGCGTATAGGTAAAAGTATCCAAATTGTGTTTCTTTTCAAATATCCTATAATTCAAGACTTGTAATTTTCCTTCAATTTAACCCAAATTAAAACCTATCCAGAAATAGCTACCTAAGTGGCCTTGTTGTCAGGATGTTCATTAGCAAGGGAGATAGAGGTATAGTCAAGTTTTAGTCTACCAATGTGGATACTTATATAGTTCAGTGGTGCTCCTCTTCTCCTGTGTTTTATGTTAAAAAAGGATGGAAAAGGGGACAGTGGAGTGATGCTGCTCTGAAAGCTATTTTTATAATAGCAGCTCAAATCCTGTGGCCTCAATCTGCCAGTGTTCCCTTGCTCTTGTGTCTGAAGACTCCTGCCTAATGACAGTTCCCTTCAAAGGTCTCTGATTCTCATGTAAACATCGTGACATTTTAACTGCTGGAGGGGATATTTTTAAGCAATTTCTTTTTTTTAAAGGAGGTACTGGGGATTGAACCATACATGGGAGAGAGGTGCTCCATCACTGCACTATACCTGCTCCACTGTACAGTGTATTACAAAATGTTACCAATGGGAAAAACATTTTAAAGTGTACAAGGAGTCTTTCTGAATTGTTTGTAATAACTGCATGTGAATCTACAGTTATCCCAATAAGAATTTTCAATTAATAAAGACATAATAAGGGTGATTCTTTTGTTTCTGATTTATCCAAGGGGAAATTAAGTTACTTAATTTTTAT
This sequence comes from Dasypus novemcinctus, assembly GCF_030445035.2. Classification (NCBI taxonomy): domain Eukaryota; kingdom Metazoa; phylum Chordata; class Mammalia; order Cingulata; family Dasypodidae; genus Dasypus; species Dasypus novemcinctus. The sequence continues at coordinate 79,333,676 of NC_080684.1, read as the reverse complement.
AAAAGTGAAAATTAAATCTAAAAACCCAACTCTCTCTGAAGTAGCTGAATAACTACTAGGGAATAAAATTGCTAAAATTTTGGGGGGGAGTGGGTATAGCTCAGTGGTTGAGTGGCTGCTTCCCATAAACACTATAGTACAGTATCACAACCAAGATATTGATGTTGATATAATATACCAATCCTATTCAGATTTCCCGAATTTTGCTTGATCAACACCCTATTGCTCAGAGGGGTGGGCTTGTTCCGCATCGATTAGGGAAGGCCAGGCTGCCTCTTCACTGTTCTCAGGAGGTTGGGCCTGTATGTCAGAGATTAGGGAGAATATTGCTGCCATCTCACTATACTAAGGGGTTTCAGACTGTACCCCAGAGATTGGGAAAAGTGTGGCCATCACCACAATGTTCTTGGAGGGTGAGTTCTGAAGCTCAGTTGCCACATAGATGCTTGATGAGGGTAGAACCCAGAAAATGGCCATTGGGCAAGCCTGTGGAAAGGGTGGGACACCACCCTTAATCTTTCATGCCATCTCATTGATTTATTAAAGAGATTTGTTTGAATATCTAAAAAAAATTTTTTTTTGCTTATATTTATTTGTGTGCATGTTTCCATACGGTTTTATCACTTTTATAGGTTTATGTGTTCACCACCACAGTCAAGATGCTAAACAGTTCCATCACCACAACCTTTTTATAACCATATCTTTCTCCATCCTGTCCTATCCCCCGATTCCTGGCAACCACTAATCTGTCCTTCATTTCTAAAATTTTATCAATTCAAAAATGTTGTATAAATGGAATTGGACTTAATAGTATGTAACCTTTTGAAAATGGCTTTTTTCACTCATCATAATTCCTTGGAGATTTATCTCAATTGTTGTATGTATCAATAACTCCTTTTTATTGCTGAGTTGAATTACATAGTATGCATGTGCCATGGTTGAAGAACATCTGTGCTTCTAACAGTTTTAACTGTTAGAGATAAAGCTGCTTTGAACAGTGATGTGCAGTTTTTTGTTTTTTTTTAATGTGACCGTAAGTTTTCATTTCTCTGGCATAAATGTCCAGAAGTACGATTGATGGGTCATGTGGTAATTGCATGTTTAGTTTTATAAGACACTGCTAAATTCTTTTCCAGAGTGACTATACCATTTTACATTCCCACCAGTGAAGTATGAGTGATCCAGGTTTTCCACAGCCTTGCCAGCATTTTGTGTTGTCACTATTTTTTATTTTAGCCTTTTTGATAGGGTATAGTCATATCTCATTGTGGTTTAATTTATGTTTTCTTATTGACTAGTAATTTTGAACATCTTTTCATGTTCTTATTTGCTACCACTGTGCCCTCTTCAGTGAAATGTCTATATGTGTCTTTTGTCCATTTTTAAATTTGATTGTATGCATTTTTACCATTCAGTTTGACAGTTCTTGGTTTATTACTTTTTAAGAATTATTTTGTAAATAAGCATCATTTGGTTGCCTACTCCTTGAAAAATAAAACTCAAATTCCTTAGCTTAGTGTACCTAAGATTTTTTCCTCCCCCTTCCCTTCTCCCTCCTTCTCTCCTTTCCCTCCCCACCCTGTTTTTTGCTGTCTATGTCCATTTGTTGTGTGATCTTCATCTGTTTCTCTTTTTGTCTTCTCTTCTCATCTTTCTCCTCAAGGATTTCACCAGGATTCGATCCTGACGACCTCTGATGTGGAGAGAGGTTCCCTATCAATTATGCTACCTCAGTTCCTGGTCTCTGCTGCGCTTCACCTTTACTCTCCCCTTCTTCTCTCTTTTGTTGCATCATCATCTTGCTGCATGACTCACTCACGCGGGCACTCGGTTTGCTGCACGGGCACTTGGCTTGCTGCGTTGGCACTTGGCTCGCCATGCAGGCACCCTTTCTTTTCTTCTTTTTCACCAGGGGACCCCAGAGATGGAACCTGGGTCCTCCTACATGGTAGGTGGAGGCCCTATCACTGAGCCACATTTGCTTCCCTGTAAAATTTTTTTGTAGTCTGGCCTTTCTAATCTTATACTTTTCTTACCTACCTGTAAAAGACTGGCCAATATTCCTCAACACCCTATTCCTTTCGTAGCTTTCACAGCTTTGTTCTACTGCCTAAAAATGCTTTTGCTCAGGTATATTATTTCTTGTCCTTTTAGACCCAATACAAATCATATCTCTTTTATTTGGCAGTCTCCCCTTCCAAAGTAGGAATGGTAACAAGATACCTCTCCCTCCCCCCAACTGCTCTCTATCCACTTATCCAGTCTTGTTTTTTAATATTTCCTACACCTGTCAGTATATTATCAGTTTATTTCTTTGCTCATCTTACTCACTTTCTAAAATATAACCTGCATGAATGGGAAGTACTTTATTGTGTAATATCACTTGCTGAGTGCCTAGCTAGAATACTGCCTGACACATAGTAGGTAGTTAGTAAATATTTATTGAAAGAATGCATGAGAAAGTGTATTTTGGGATACTTGTATCCCTGCTCCCTTCTGCAGAATAGTGCTTGGCATATCCTGTTAAAGTGTAATAAAAATAATAGCTAACATTTATTTACTGTATACCAAACTGTACAAGGCACCCCTTTCCTTGGTCTTCTGCTAATGCACAGCACTAACTTAACGTTCTTTCATAGCATTTTTTAAACCTCTCTCTATCCCCTCCCCTCTCTGCCAAAAATATATGAGAACAAATATTGTAAGAGATTACAGGCACCTTTGTATCCTTGGTCCCAGCAGATACCTGGCACAAAATAGGTGATCACATCTGAGCAAATAGTTGTCAGGTTAAATATTGGTTTTACTTGTGTGAGGTCAGAATCCAGCTGTATTTGGAGAAAACCAGTGTCCCACTGTCCAGGCTTCCAGAATGCACAGGAAACATCTGTTAATTTTGGAAGGCAATTACAGTGATGTGGAGAATTACTGCTATTTGGTAAAACAAAGCTCCTATGGAGTTGAGCAACCTCAAACTTTGCCAGTCCTCTTACTAAGCATGCAGAAAGAAGGTGTGGGATCTAGATTCTCATGCTTATCAAAGGTACTTTTCAACTGTTAATGTAATTACAAGTTTTAGGATATCTTCATCTTAAGATACAATGTGCTACTTAGAAAATTCAAAGAAGTGAATCACTAAAAAAGGTTAAAGTTTATGAAACTCTTTCTAAATGAAATAACTGGCCCTGTGTCTTACATGTAGTAAGACTGAAAATGAAACCCTCTGAGCACTTTGTAGGTGGCTTTGGAGTTAGCAAAATTTGCTAAAGTGTCCTGTCAAGGGCCTAGTGAAAAGCCTGGTGAAATTTATATATGTGTGTTTATATGCATAAATTTCCATATTTTATATATATATATGGAAAAATTATTAGAATGATTTAGTTATGGAAAGTGTTTTCCCTTGTAGGGTAAATTATCCATATAATTATTTTGGGATTTAAACTTGTATCATCTGTCTGCCAAAATGAATAATTTCAGGCTCTTTGCTTTGTTGTCTCGGAACATTTTGGCCTAGCTTAAATTTAAGTATCTTTTGTTGTAAACCCCGGTATCGACTATTTGGATATTCCAGATGGAAATGATTTAAGTATCTTACCTAAAGTTACAAAATCTTTTAGAAAGATGTAACTAAAAAAAAAAAAAGAAACTTTTTACCTTTATCTTTTAGCATTCCTGCTGTTTAACACAGAAAACTGCATGTCTTGGCTATTAGGAAACCATGTAAAATATGCTATGGCATTGATTTTATACTTTAGATAGATTGTATGGTATGTAAATATATCTCAATAAAATTGCTTAGTAAATAAATAAATGTATAAGAATAGCTAGAAATAATATATAGCAGGGAAACAGATTGAGAGGTGAACAATTTGGTTTTTTTACTTATTATTGAAATAATGAAATTGCTCTAATAATGATTAAAGTGATGAATGCACAACTATGTGATTATACCAAATACCTTTGATTGTGCACTTTGGATGAATTGTATGCTTTATTAATGTGTATCAATAAAATTGATTTGTTAAAAAATATGTTTATGGGTTTGCAAAGATAATCTGTGGATCTTTCCTATTTATTAAATACAGTTGAGGCAGGTTAGTACAGGGAACGAGGGAAAGCGGCTGGTCAGTAAAATGCTGTAAAATAGTGCCCCCCATCCCCCATCAGAACCTAGCCAGGAGACTCCTGGAACCCCAAGGGGAGGCAGCTACTTGAGAACAAAGCCGTAATCATTACAGTCAAAAAGCCCACCGAGGCTCTGGTTATGTGGTCCTGTTTGAAACTCCCAGGCGCAAAAGAAGTCCTGGATAACCCCACACAGAAAGGCCTCCCTGTTGGTTCCCTGAAAGTTGACAGGTGAAGATAGACAGGGATCCAATCAGGACAGCAAATAGTTGGTGTCCCTCCTTAATATGGTGAAGGGGGAGGTGGAAAGGCCTTAAAGAGGCCTACCTTGGGGCCCCATGTGAGTTTCACCCTGTAGCACGCCCATACCCAGGTCTTGGGTGTGTACTATGTCTTCTCTTGTTTCTTAATAACCTCTTGTTACTGACCTTATGAAACTGCAGTGTCTCTGAATTCTTTCTTGCCATGAAGCCAAGAACCTAGAAACCAGAACCCAGAGTGTTCTGCTAACACTATTTCTAGTTAATAGGTACTTCTTGTACAGAGCATTCTATATGAGGAATTTTAAAAGGAACTTTTAAAGTAAAAGTTGGCATTAAAGCTTTAGTGAAGAATTTAAAATAAAGATCAGAAGTTTGGAAGTTTCTATGACTATTAAAGAAATGAGTTTTGGTCTCATTCAAATATATGAAATATTCTTGTAAGACAAAATTTAAATACAGCAAAAATAAGCAAATATATGAGCCCTGGGTAGGTTCAGTGTTGTTTTGTTTTTTTAAGATAAAATAAGTTTAAATATGTTTTTATACCTAGGGGTTAATTGATTGGTGGTGCGTTCATGTAGTAGGCTAAAATGATATCTTAACTGTTTTCTTATCTGCAGCCTTACTGAATTTACTCTTGATTGTAGTAATTCTAAGCATTTTAAATTCTTATTGAGTACTCTCTCCATTAAGAACATAAGTTTTTTGGTGTGTGTATGTTTATGCTCTTCTGTACACTACAATTTTATCTCTTCTCTGCCTGCTCATTCAAGTCTTGGTCATAGTAAATATTTCTGCTGTCTGTTCTGCTAATACCTTGTGAGTAGATTCCTTAAGTAAAATCTGCGACTGTGACTGGAGAGATTTTGGAGTTTATGGAAGCCTTCATTTAAACATACTTACCTGATGGCTAAGAGTGAAAACATCTGTCTTCCCTGGGTTCACCTTACAAAGCACAGGGAATTTATCCTTTTTCCCTGAGGATGGATAGACAGTCTAGGGAGTTAGAAGTGTGTTCATTTACCCTCTGTCTAAAGGAATTCCACTGGAAATTTTTGCCATAATCTGCATGTCAGTGTGGTCTGTTTTTCTACATATTGGGGGAGGAGCAGATGTGGAATAGCTGCTTCCAGTCCATCCTCCTTCCTTGCCTTGAACCTTTCCTATATTAAAATATATATATACAATTTATGAGGAATGCTTAAAAGAATTGATATGAGTAATTCTTATAGAAATTAGTTATTCTTTGTGTGTTCTCTATGTCTGTTCATCTTCTTTTTAGGAGGCACCAGGAACTGAACCTGGGACATTCCATGTGGGAGAGGGGCACCTAATCACTTGAGCTACCTCTCCCTACTTGTTATGTTTCTCATTGTGTTTCCTTGTCTCCTCATTGCATTTCATTGCGTCGTTTTGTTGTGTCAGCTTGCTGTGCTAGCCTGTCACATCAGCTTGCTGTCTTGATTGTCTTCTTTAGGGGGCACTGGGCACCCACCCTGGGACCTCCCATGTGGTAGGCAGGTGCCCAACTGCTTGAGCCACATCTGCTTTCCAGTAACTCTTTAAAAAAAAAAAAAGATTTATTTATTTATTTCCTCCCTTCTCCTCCCTCCCCCCACCCTGCTGTTTTTGCTGTCTGTGTCCCTTTGCTGTGTGATTCTCTGTATCTATTTCTTTTTTTTGTCGTCTTTTCTCATTTTTTCTCCTAGGATTCACCAGGATTTGATCCTGGGGACCTCCAGTGTGGAGAGAGGTTCCCTGTCAGCTGTGCCACCTCAGTTCCTGGTTTCTGCTGGATTCACCTTGACTTTCCCATTCATCTCTCTTTTGTTGTGTCTTCATCTTGGTGCGTGACTCACTTTTGCAGGCACTGGCTTGCTGTGCGGGCACATGGCTTGCTGTGCTGGCACTGGTTCACCACATAGGCACTTGCATAGGCACTGGCTCACCACATGTGTACTCGGCTCACTGTGTGGGCACTTGGCTTGCCAAGCAGGCACTCATGCGGGTCCTCGGCTCACCATGCAGGCAGTGACTCCTCGCACAGGCACGCTTTCTCTTCTTTTTCACAAGGAGGACCCAGAGAGCGAACGCAGGTCCTCTCATATGGTAGGTGGGAGCCCTATCACTTGAGCCACATCTGCTTCCTCCAGTAATTCTTAGAAGAATTAAGATTATTTATTGAGAAGGGAGACTGGAGGTTTTCAATTCTTTATGTATTTTTTTTAATTATAAAAGTTATGTAGAATTCTTATGTTTTAAAAAGTTAAGTGTGCATAAAGTTAAAAATAAAATATTCCCTCCTTTCACGGTCATTAACCCCCTCACCATTCCCACTCCATTCAAGAGAAATGTTTTGTGGGATTTAGTTAGTTTGCTAGTTTTGTTCTTCAGTATGGAAAGTTTTAGAATAAATGGAAAATTTGGGAGTGATTAAACACCTCCCCTTGGGAGGCTATTGTTATCTTCTAGGTACTGGAGAAAAGGCAGAGGCTGACAGCCCTGTTTTCCTCAGGGCAGAAATCTTGCCTTTCTTCACTTGTGCAACCTTAGTACCTAATAGAAAACCTAACCCTCTATGAGGGTACTACAGGCACTTGTGTACAAAAGCATGAATGCAGGACGCTGTCTCTTTCTACCCACTCCTTATGTCTCTCCTCGTTCTCTCTTTTCTTACCGTTTTCTGGTATCTTAATTTCACCTTTCTAGTATCTTTCCTCCTCTTCTTCTTTTTTCTTATGTCTTTAGCTAGTGGCTTAGTGCAGACAAGTATTTTCAAGCGCAGTCTTCTAGTTTCTTTGTTCTTTAAGCCAATTTGAAAATCTGTATTTAGAAAATAAATAAGGGTACTTTGCTCTACATTGCAAAATGAAGTTCACATTTCCAAAAAATCAGCACCTATGTTGCCTAAGTGACCACACATGCCTTTTATTCCATTCAGACCTCCTCTTCCTATATCACTCACAGAGGTTGTCATCAATGTGATCAATATTTACCAGAGAGATGAGCTAGCTTTTTAAGAAGTGCTTTAAAAACCATATTGAAATGAAGAGGAACACCTCTAAATTAGTCACGATTTTATGTTGGTGGCTAAAATTCTTTTAGAAATAAGAGGCAATATTGTAACTAATTATTCTACAGCTCCAGGCTATTACTGTATAAGTAGTAAGCTACCAAAAGAAAGCAGTGAAATTAAACAAGGAAAAAAAGCCTCAGAAGTAACCTGCTGCAAATCCTTGGTTCATATGACCTTAGTACAGGAATTCGTTACTCAGCTGTGTAAGCTGGTGATGAACTGTTTCACATGACTGATAATGCAGAAGCTTCCCTCCGAAGTAATTTTTGTATCATTCTAGGATTTTAAGAGTCTATATTAATAATTTACATTTTTTAACTTTATAAGCTTATGAGCTATAGAGAGAGTACAAGCAAGCAAGTGGACTTTCTATGTACCAGGTACTATTCTTAGTACATTATTTGTGTTATTTCATTTAATTCTTCCCAAACCCTGTCAGGTACGCACCATTGTTACTCCCATTTTATGGGTGAGAAAACTGAGGCACAGTGTGGTTAAGAACTTACTCAATTTTGCTTAACTGGTAAGTGACAGAGCTAAGAGTCCAACATAGGCAGTTTGCTTCCAAAGCAAATATAGGGCTTCTTATGGGTAATCTCCATACCATGGGCTTGCAAATTTTTTTGTAAAGGGCCAGAGAGTGACTATTTAATTTCAGTTTTTATGGGACATACGGTCTCCATTGCAACTAATCAACTCTGCTGATGTAGCACGAAAGCAGCCATAGATAGTACACATTGAATAAAAGCGACTGTGCTCCAGTAATGCTTTATTTATAGACGCTGACATTTGAGTTTTATGTAATTTTCAAAAAACGTTTTTCTTCTTTTGACTTTTTCAGCCATTTAATAATGTAAAAACCATCCTTAGCTCGCAAAACTTATAAAAATAGGCAGTGGGTTGTATCCTTTACTATATATGTATGTGAGATGTTAGGATGAAGTCCCTTCATGGACTTTTTAGTAATTCATTCATGTAAGAAATAGTGAGATCATACGTCATGCTATATGGGGCTCCCTGAGGTGAACACGAACAAAAATTTCTTGTTCCTTTTGCCATTCTCCTTACTTAACTTAATGGATCAAGATATTCTCACTCTTCTCATGCCCACTTTTTAAAAGGTTGTATTTCTTTTCTGTCCATTGCATGTACCAGATGTGTTCACATTATTTCATGTCATGTTCACAGTAGGTGGTATTATCTCAATTTTATAGTTTAGGAAAGTGTTAAAGAGCCTAAATGGTTATACACAGCCAAGGGAATGTCTGTAATGAAGAGAAAAAGGTATAAAAAGCATTTTTGCTCCTAGAAAGGTATGAAACTATCATGAAATATTTGTGGCCCTCTCAGAATTGGACCTGTTAGCTCACATATTGAACACATGTTTATTTTCACTTCCCTCCTACTTTCTCTGACCCTAGTTTTCAAAGATATTACCCAAGTTGGTTAGAGATGTTATGATTTTTCTTGGTTTCCCAATCAGGGAAGCCAAAATAAACAAGGATCCTGTCAGTAGTATAACTAGTGGAAAGATATGCTGATGCATGGGTTTAAACATGGAGAAAGAAACCACTGTCCTTTCTTTTTTTTTTTTAAGACTTATTTTTTATTTATTTCTCTCCCCTGCCACTCCCACCCCAGTTGGCTGCTCTCTGTGTCCATTTGCTGTGCGTTCTTCTGTGACTGCTCCTATCCTTATTAGCAGCACCTGGAATCTGTGTTTCTTTTTGTTGCGTCATCTTGTTGTGTCAGCTCTCCGTGTGTGTGGCACCATTCCTGGGCAGGCTGCACTTTCTTTCGCGCTGGGTGGCTCTCCTTACGGGGCGCACTCCTTGCGCGTGGGGCTCCTCTATGTGCGCGGACACCCCTGCGTGGCAGGGCACTCCTTGCGCGCATCAGCACTGCATATGGGCCAGCTCCATATGGGTCAGGGAGGCCTGGGTTTGAACCTCGGACCTCCCATGTGATAAGTGGACGCCCTATCTATTGGGCCAAGTCCGCTTCCCCCCTGTCCTTTCTTGATGCCTTTCATAGCTTACCAGTCATGAGCAATGGACCTGTATCTCCAGGACGCTCCCAGAAAGAAATGAGTTCCATACGGATCTATGAGGTTATTGATGATTTATAGTTGGTCTAGAGCAGATCATTAAGACATTTCTTAAGTGTATAGTACCCAAGGAAGAGAAATGGTAAATTGAATTTTTCATATGTAGTTTTTAAAATAAGGAATTGGGCTGATACGTTTATGAGCCACAATTTAACCTCCCCCTCTGTCAACTTATGGACTCCCAAGTGGCTTACTAGTTTTTTCCCCATGTCAGTGGGAAATCCCAATTGCAGGCTGTGATAACTGTTAGAAAATGAGACACTTAGGTAGATTTGTATAAAATAAAATTTGGAACTGAAAGCAGATGTCCTTTGGGTTTAACTACTAGTTTCCTTGTAATTTTCCACTATTTTGTTATAGTGGGGTCTGTATTTAATGTAACATTTAACATTCTGTAATATGGACTATGTCACATTTCTATAACATGTAATGTTAATAACTTTTAATTTGAAAATTGCTTGAATTTATCACAGCAGAGACTGGATGAATATGCAAAATATACTTAGAAATACATGAAGCGAACTTTATACACCCTTCAATGTGATTTCTCCGAATAGTCCTATTAGAAACTACCAGTGCACCTTCTGTGTACTTAAGGATCCCAGAGTTTGGAACTCTCTTTGGTAGTTGTGTTAATAACCTCCTTTTTACCCCATTGGTGAGGGAGGAATTCCTGTGCCAAGTTTATGAGAATGACCAAACATGATGTCCAGCATTGGACAGATGAAATCGACAGCTGCTTATTAATCATACCTGCTCACAGCACAGCATGCAGGGCCACATGGAGTTGCATTTGGGAACAGAGTGTACAGCCCAGGGCTGTGGGAGGCAGACTATGTAGTATGACTAGGATGGGTGATCCCTGACTCCTGGAGGATGTGATCAGTTTGTTTGAATAATTCTACAGGTTGCCAGGGAAGTGAAGCTTGCCGCTCAGGGATGAGCAGGAACTGTGCCTGATCCCATGATAAGGAGGGATATTTGACAAGGGGAACTTTGCCATGAGAGCAGAGTGGGAAGGGGTCTTACTAACCAGTTAGGCCATTCAAGCCTTCCAGGTTTAACCAGGTGTCAAGGCAACACATAATATTGGGCCTTAATTTTAGGCCTTACACCTCAGTGCTTTCGTACGTAGTGACAGTCAAGGGCATGGCCTGTGCAGAGGGAGTGGTCACATTTTCCAAAAGTCTTACCACCTTTTCACTGGCTGTAAGGATTATGATAAAAGAAGAAACATTAGAGGAAGCAATGTGCCATGTGCCATAGACACGAGAACAAGTGGTCTCCCTGTTGAAGAAGAAAGTCAAAGGGTGAGCAGTTTTTCTCTACTGTCCAACCAGCCTCAGTCCCCTGGCCTGGCTCCCCCAGTAGGCTTGCTACCCTAGTGTTAGACAGAACCTGGCAAAGCGAAGGGGAGGGGTTGGGTTTGGATCCCCAGTTCCCATCATGGATGGATGCTTGTTTCTTCTGCCTTGGCTGCTCACCATGGTTTTAGCACTGTAAACTCTCTTTAGCTGGGCAGCTCTTATCACACAGAAATGCCCCCACCCCACCTCAGGTCACCCTTAGCTTCATTTCTGTCCCTCCCCCTATGTCTTTACTCACCTCATATCCTCTCCAGTCCTCTCCCACTCAGGATACCTTTGCTCCTCCTTCCAGTTGCTGGAGTCTCTTCTCTCAAGAGACATCACTCCTCACTGTCCTCTCCACACCTTCCAGCCTGCTTAGTGTGCTTACTTCCCTAGCTCTGTAGCCCTTAGTATCTGTGCACTGCTTTTTTTTTTAAGATTTATTTTTATGTATTTCTCTGTCCCCACCCCCTCGTTGTTTTGCACTCACTGTCCGCTCTCTGTGTCTGTCTGTTGTGTGCGCGTCTTCCTTTTAGGAGGCACTGGGAACGGAACCTGAGACCTCCCATGTGGGAAGAAGGTGCCCAATGGCTTGAACCACCTCCGCTTCCCCTTTAAAATTTAGCATGAATTAATTTTTAGTTATTCTCTTTTTAGAAAGTAGTTTTCACCTTTATCCTAGTTTCTGTGGTTATCCCAACTCCTTCTGCCTTTATCTGTTAGGAAAGTTTTACTCATCAGGTACGCAAGAGAAGCAGTCAGTAAGATTTGCAGTTTGAACATTATCTATTACTAATTCTATTAGGTTATCCTTATCCTTTTTATCTTCAACTTCTAAAATAATATATGATATATAGGAAGCCTTCAATAAATGTTTATTGAAATAAATGGCACAGCAGTTTTATATATTTTAAATATTATAAAATATACATGTAAACATATATGCATGTGTGTGTGTGTTAATCAGGGGTCTCCAGAGAAACAGAATTGACAGTAGATGCATATTACATATACACATTGAGATTTATTATAAGAAATTGGCTTATATGACCCTGGGGGCTATCAAGTTCAAATTCCATAGGATAGGCTGCAAAATGGCAACTCCAATAAAGATGATTCTGAAGTTTCCCCAGGGGAGTTAGCTGACTGAAGTTGAGGCCAAAATTCTTTCAATTCCTGAAATCCTCTACTCTGGCTTTAAGACCTCCAGCTGATTGGAGAGAAGGACCTCACATTCCTGAGGGCAATCTCCTTTGTTTATTGTAGATGCAATCAGCTGGTTATAGATGCAAATCTATTTAGGAAATACTCTCACAGTACCAATCAGACCAGGTCTTGCTTGACCAAACATCTGGACACCATAACCTAGATACATGAAATTAACATCACAATATATAAATAAACAAATGTAGCCATTCCAACCTCATTATTTATTTCTACTGGCCTTTATTTGGTCTGGCACTAAGTAGTTACTTATTATATTACATATTATGTAATGAGGAGGTAAAGGGGAGAAATGATGTTTGGTAAACCCTAACTTTATTTTCTAAAACTTTGGTTAAAAAAAATCTACCATCCTTGGGATAATGACAAAGCTGGTTTGGGAACCTGCTTTATTTGAAAGTTAAGGTCAGTAGATTTTTTCTCTCTGTACTGACAAAAAGATTTCTGTCTACATTTCTTGAGGAGCATTTTGAGAAGTTGTTCCTCAAAGCCCTCCAAATTCTAAGAAAACAGAATTGCTGGTTGTCGTAGTTAGGCAAAGGGGTACTGATGCAAAATACCAGAAATTTGCTGGCTTTTACAAAGGGTATTTATTTGGGGTAGGAGCTTACATATATCATGCCATAAAGCATGTTACTTTCCTCGCCAAAGTCTATTTTCATGTGTTGGAGCAAGATGGCTGTGGACGTCTGCAAGGTTCAGGCTTCCTGGGTTCCTCTCTTCCAGGGTTGTTTTTTCTCTCTGGGTTCAGCATTCCTCTCTTCCTGCGGCTGCTTCTGTTTCCTCTGTGTGCTTACTTCCTGGGACTCCAGCTTAAGGCTTTGCATCAAACTCCCAACATCAATAACCCTCAAACTCTGTCCTTTGCCATGTCTTTTATCTATGAGTCCCCACCTATCAAGGGGTGGAGACTCAATGCCCTAATGATTTGGCGGAGTCAAAGCCCTACTTATAACTTAATCACAGCCAGTACAGACCAGATTACTAACATAATCCAGTACTCTTTTTGGAATTCATAACTATATCAAACTGCTACACTGGTAATTAATATTTGATATTTATTTTAGCTAGTGTTTGTTTCAGGAGAATTTTTTTTTACAACAGTAGATTCCTTAGTAGTTTGGAACATCTCAGGCTTGAACCTGGTGTCTCCCAGCTAGGGGAAAAGAGTATCTCCAGGACTATGATCCTCCTTGGGCTACTCTTGTGTCATTAAGATAGCACCAGGAGGGGGAGCAGATGTGACTCAAGCAGTTGAGTGCCCACCTTCCACATGGGAGGTCCTGGGTTCTGTTCCTGGTGCCTCCTAAAGAAAAAACAAGCAGACAATGAACAAAAATATACCCAAACAAACAACTGCAAAAACAATGAGCAAACAGAGGAAGGATCCATGGGGAGAGGGAGGAAGATAGCACCAGGAACAGGCCATAGTCACTCTTACTTGCAGGCCATCAGGTTGTCCCACAATCCTGATGGAATGCTGTGAGAGATGCCTGAAAGTCTTGCTCTTCACCATGGCACATCAACAAGTTGTCTGGTTACTTTTGTGGCCCTGGATAACTGCTGCACAATCACTGTACTGACTTTATTCAAATTCCCATGCCAGTCTGAAGATAACCCTTTCACTGCACACTAATCTAAAGCCTATCTAGTACTAATGCCTCTCCCCAAAAAGCCCCTGGGAGAAATAAAGGAAAAGCTTAGTCTATTATATTTATCAAGTAAAAAGATTAATAGAACAGCAACCCTGAAAATGAACAGACCTCCATTCGTGGGGGGTAGGGAGAGTAGGGGGAGAGGAATGATAATTCTTATCACTCTGAAAAGGAAATAAACTATCCCCAGAGTTTGTGCTTTGAATAACCTTTTACAAAACTTTTCAAAGTTTCTGTGTGTGTGTACCTGTGCATTGTCTTTGCAAAAGTAATAATGCACATGATAAAAGTGTTTTTTAAAAAGCACCAATGGGTAAATAATAAAGTCTTTGACTTACCTCAGGCCCTTACTCCCAAAGGCAACTACTGTTATCGTTTTTTCTGTATCTTTCCAGAAATAGCCTGCCTGTATACCAGCATATTTGTAATATGCATATTCATCCATGCACACCCGTACATTTTGTATACTTTTTAATTTTAAATTTTTGGCATACACTCTTGTGCCTTGATTTCTTTTAACTTTGCAGTATTTCTTAGGTCTGTGTTATTTTTCAAACAGCTATTTAGTAATTCATAGTGTGTACGTACCCAAATTTATTTAGCCAGTCTCCTACTAATGGACAGTGATCAAAATTCCTTTTAAATCTGGTTTTCTTTAAACTTTAATGACTTTGTAACTAATTACATAATCAGTAATGTACACTTTTAAGAATCCTAGTAAAGGAAATAGAAATGGTATTAATAAGGATAGAGATTTTGCCCCTGGAAAATGAAAGAGACCAAGTTTTCAAACTCCATCACTGAAGCCAGTGGTAGTCTTTCCTGACAGAATCACCAAAGCCAATTTTTAGACAGTCTTCCAGTTCACATTTCAGGAAAACTGGGTGTCTCCTGTGGTTTCTTTTTCTGAAGCCATAGAATCCCAGTTTCTAGTTTTCAAGGCATGATTGTTAGCACTTCTAAAATTCATAAACCAAACAGTAAAACATTAATAGTGTACATTTTATGCTGAAAAGTTTCTCCTTCTCCTTCTAACAAACTCCTGCTGTGCTATCCCTTTAAAATTTTTAGTTATTTTATTTATTTTTATTCCATGGTTATTAAAGTGTCTAAATAAAAAAGTTAATTTACTACATACACATATGCTAAATTATAGATTTATTTTACCAATATTAAGATAATAAGGAAAGCAGATTTGGCCCAACGGGTAGGGCGTCCGCCTACCACATGGGAGGCCCAGGGTTCAAACCTGGGCCTCCTTGACCCGTGTGGAGTTGGCGCACACACAGTGCTGATGCATGCAAGGTGTGCCCTGCCACACAGGGGTGTCCCTTCGTAGGGGAGCCCCACACACAATGAATGCGCCCTGTAAGGAGAGTCGCCCAGCGCCAAAAAAAGTGCAGCCTGCTCAGGAATGGCGACACACACACGGAGAGCTGATGCAGCAAGATGATGCAACAAAAAGAGACACAGATTCTGGGTGCCCCTGACAAGAATCCAAGTGGACACAGAAGTACACACAATGGATGGACACAGAGAGCAAACAACTCGGTGGGGGGGGGGGGGGGGAGGCACAGGAAAGGTGAGAGAAGTCTTAAAAAAAAAAAAGATAATAAAATCATTAATTTTTTTGTCCCGACCTTTAGGCAACCTCACAAAGAAAGACTAGAATTAATGTATATACCTTTCTATGGGAAAAAGGATTCTTTTTCATTTGTACTTAATAGGAACCACTGCCATATGTATTATTTTTGTTGTTGTTGTTGTTTCTTCATTTTCTTTTAAATGTTACATTAAAAAAATATGAGGTATCCATATACCGCCCAACCCACCTACTCCAGCCCTCCCACATTAACAACCTCTTTCTTCACTGCGGCAAATCCACTGCACTGCCATATGTATTATTGAAACATCAGTGTTTCTTTTTCAGTCAAAGTTGTTAATAATAGAATTCCAGACCTATCAGATGATCTGGTTTACCTCTCAGCACAGAGAGGTCACACTTGTTGAACCTGATTTCTTTCAAGTCTGATAAGTTTGCCTCAGATTGTGTGTTAACCTGTTGGCTCTTTGTTTTATCTGTTGGCTCTTATGTTTTGTTGTCCTGACTTTACACATGCTTAAAATAATTGTGAAGAGTATGTGTTTGGAAAACCTAAAAACATGACATAAATATATGAATCTTGCATTATTAGAGGATGAAAATAGCCACATATGTCTATTTCACAAGTTGGGCCATGTTTCCTAAAAAAAAGATGGCTTACTCATCTTAGGGGTAGTTCCCAGGAAAATCATCTGAGTGGGGGATGGAGAAAATTCCAGAAGTACTGTATAATTGAGAAGAGGATCTGAAAATGAGAATAAAAATGGCTTTTAAATTGTTTTTTGTTGATTTGATTGATGGTTTTCAGTGTGACACTAGAATCTGCAGTTGCATAAGGGAACTGAGGTAAAAGATAAAAAGCTTCCTGGTGAAACTAAATACAAATAATTTTCCTAGTGAAGGTTGTGAACCAATTTTAATATACTTGTTATGTCATAATACAAAACTTATTTTGAATTTTTTGCTAACTTTTTCCATGTAATGTCCACCTTTCAAGTTCTTAATGGTGGCTTTTCTACTCTGTGACAAATAGGAAAGCAGCCAAAGGAAACACATAATCACCAAGTCATAATGAGACAGCATTTGAAAAAATTATAACAACATCCTGAGGATGAGCAGGTTCTATTCAGTTTGGGTTAGGATTAGAGAGAAGAGGAAAAGCACACAGAAGTTCAGATTTACACATTGTAACTTTCAAGTGAGAAACACTTCTGAATGTGAGGGTATTAGAATCATCTTCTTTCTTCAAGTTTTGAGGCATTACATAAACATTTTTTGCTTAAGGGACTCAGAATAAAATCACAGGCAAGAGAAGAAAAAGATTACTGGATTTGTCAACAACAGAGGATACAGTTCAGCTCTTTGAAAACGTTCTTCAATTAATGCTGCTTCTCCTTTTCCTCTCCCTGCCATCCTTTCTTTGCTTTTCCCCTTGCTGGAACTTTTAATTTACGGAGGTTCACCAGGATGTTTTTATGGTGAGCCCTGGCAACTTCTGTGCATGACTCGGCATTGTGCAGGTTTTATGTTCCTAAAAAATTTTAGAGGAAACAGATTGGGCATTTTGAAAAGATAGTTCCTTTAAAAAAAGAAAAGAAAAGAAATCATCCTTGATGTGACATCTTACCTGAAAGAGAAATTTGATATATTTCCAGTGAAGGATATACTGTCCTTTTATAGAAAATAACATAAACAAAAATTTAAGTAAAAAAAAGAATAGTGGTGGCATTGGCATTGAATAATCCTCACTCCAGATGTCTAGATCTTGACATGTGGAATTGAAGAAACAGTTGCCTAATTAGTAGGCTTTTATTTCTGGCTTTATTGGTCTCTGTCTTTATTCTTAGATTTTCTAGAAGCAAGGCTCCTTCCTGAAGCAAATCCAACTTGGAAAGGATAGCCTGGGGAAGTAGAATCTGGACTTGTCTCTGTTCTGGTTGCTCTTGCAGCTTACTTTCCTTTTACTTAGACTGTTAAATAATGAAATAACTAGACAGGAGCGTGTGGAGGAAACACTAGGTTCTGTTCTTTTTACTTCCTTAAAGCAGCTCGTGTTAGGATGTTATCTTCCTGACAGTGGGAAGGAAATAAAAAGAATAGAAGAGCCCCAAACCAAATGACTGGTATCATTAAGGAATCCCTATTTAATTATCAGAAGTCTAAAATTATCTAGGTAGATGTGGAAGCTACAAACAATCATGAGGGAAGTTATTTTAATTAATCATTTTTCTCTTTTTAATTAAATAGAAATGAACATGTAAACACAGATGCTAGATGTCACCTTTCCTGAATTTGTTGCTACACTCATTATTTTTCCTTCAAAATCAGGTCCCTTTTTATGTATGTCTGTTTTAGTTGATGTAAACCTCATTCTGCTGGTGAGCTGGACTTGAATCCTTGAAGTCTTCCTTGAGTTTTTCTCCCATTCCTTTTCTTTAAACCCTAATGAGTTTTCTTCCTCTTACGTTCATCCCTTCTCTCAATTCCTAATGTAGTCACCCTGGTTTAGATCCTAGGAGGTGGCCTACTTCTTCAGTCCCTGCACCCACTCCACACCCCCAGTTAGTTCATCTGCTTTGGGCTGCAAGATTAATCCTCCTAAAAGATCACTTTACACTGCTCACTTTCTGCGCTCCTAAGCATCGGAAATCATAATTGAAATCTCTACTGTTTGTGGCACGAGTTCCCATTCAGTGTTTTGTGAGAGGAGCTCCTTTAACGTCAGTTCAGTCTTTGGGGTCTGTTAGACCTCTTAAGGTCCGTGTGGGGCCTCTTTAGCTATTTTTCATACACCTTGACAGTCTAATGCCTGCCATCTTTGGGAAGCTTGTTTTCCATTAATTATTTATAGGAGACACCTGCTGCAGCCAATGTTCTCCTTTTTGTTTCCTGAATACAAACATTCCCACTTCCACACTGTTAACTAGGATAGCAAGTATGCCCATTCTCCTTTAAGCCATACATCTTTTTCAGTTTTTTCCCTCAAACTTTTCTGTATGATCACCACACTCGTATACAAACTCTTCTGAAATTAGACACACATTGTTTTCTAATACAGCATTTTTGTTTACTCAGTAAACATTTATTGAGAGCCTATTAAGTGTCAGGCAGCAAGCATATTGGGGATTTAATTGAAAAAGATGATTTCCTTGTCCTTAGGTGTTTATATTTTAATGAGAAAAAGCAGAATTACCACCAAGGGCTATCAAATGTGACAGTATAGGATTTGGGAGAGACAAGTACACCAATCTGGGATAGGGAGAATGTTTTCTCTAGGAAAGCAATTTTAGGAACTAAGTCTCCCAGTATATTATGGCAGTATGTTTTGATCCATGTAGTTTTCTGTTTGTTTGAGATACCAGGAGCCTGTACCTTATATGCGGGAAGCCAGCACTCAACCACTGAGCCACATCAGCTTCCCTGATTTGTTTTTTTCCCGTATTTTGCTTGTTGTTTGTTTTTTCAGGAGGCACTGGAATGAACCTGGGACCTCCCATGTGGGAGGTGGGAGCTCAACCACTTAAGCCACATCCGCTCACTAGGATTTTTTTATACCACAGATTCTGAATTAGTAGGTCTGGGTGGGTCCTGAGATTTTGCATTTTTAAGAAACTCCCAGGTGATGCTGCTGCTGTTCATAGGTGGAACATATTTTGACTAACAGGATATTAGAGGATGTAAAGAGATAAGAAATTAAGATAAAACCTAGGGAGGTTATATTTTCTTCTGCTTTTGTGGCTACATCTTCTCAGTTACTCTCCCTAATCTAAATCAACAACTAATTACCCACCTGTCTTGGGCTCATATCCCTGTACCTTGAGACTGGCAGTCTGCCTTGAAAGCTGCTCCCCCACCCCGCCTTTGGTAGTAAGTCTCCTCCCTCATGAAAAGGTGTGTACCTATCTAAATGAGGCTGTGATATGATTCCCTGAGGCTGCTGGCCACTGAGTAATAGGAAACCCTTCTTTGGCAATGGGACATATTCCTTTTGGCATTTTTCCTTGATCCTACTGGTTCATGTAACATTTGGGCTCCAGGAATGGCTTCCAAGGCAAGTCTGTATCCTATAATGTTTAATCAGGAACCTGGCAGAAACGGTACCTTTAGCTTTCAAGATTCCCAATAGAAATTCTCCTAATTTGTAGGAGCCTTGGCAGGTGGAGAGACCCACCAGTGCCCTGCTGAAGTTTGCCAGACTAATGCAATTTTCTGTACATTCTGCTTGAGTGTTTGTCCTGATGATTTTCTTTCCTTTTTTTTTTTTTTTAAAGATTTCTTTATTTCTCTCCGCCCCCCGCCCGGTTGTCTATTCTCTGTGTCTATTTGCTGTGTCGTCTTCTTTGTCCACTTCTGTTGTTTTCAGCAGCACAGGAATCTGTGTTTCTTTTTGTTGCATTATCTTGTGTCAGCTCTCCATGTGGGCAGTGCCATTCTTAGGCAGGTTGCACTTTCTTTCGCGCTAGGCGGCTCTCCTTATGGGGCGCACTCCTTGCGCGTGGGGCTCCCCTCTGCGGGGGACACCCCTGTGTGGCAGGGCACTCCTTGTGCGCATCAGCATTGCTCATGGGCCAGCTCCACACGGATCAAGGAGGCCCGGGGTTTGAACTGCGGACCTCCCATGTGGTAGACGGCCGCCCTAACCACTGGACCAAGTCTGCTTCCCTGTCCTGATGATTTTCTGTGGCTCTTTTACTGACTCCCCCATGCTCTCTTAACTGTAGATATTTTTGTATACTGAAGGCAGGAAAGCAGTTTGTTACAGGCAATTTGTTCCTGAAGTCTTTACAAACAACACTAGAAAGAATTATTTCCCTCTTCCTCCTGGGGAACTTTCCTGTGGAATTTCCCCACAGATTGGATTGCAACAGTGATTCTTAGATTGAAGAGACCTTGTTTAGAGTGTCACAATGCAAACAGGGAAACACTGATGAAATCACGTCACGGAGCAGTTGGTCAATGGCCTGGTACAGTGGATTTCAAACATCTGCATGTATAAGTTACCAAGAAAGCTTGTTAAAATGCAAATTGCTGGGTCCCACCCCCTGAGTTTCTGATTGAGTAGGGCTGGAGCAGAGCCCAAGAATTTGTAACACCCATCTTCCTTCCCACGTCTTGTAATATGGTTACATAAACAACAACCAGTGATAACCAGGGAGGTACACTGTTGATCACAATCATCATCATTACCTACCAGTCCTCAAAGACTTGTTAGTTGCCTTTAAAAAAGAACAAAACAGGCCCACACTGAGACCCAAGGAAGCAGCACCTCTTCTGATGTTCCCATGACACCTGTGCCTTTTGTGGCTGCCCAGTCCACTCCCCAATGGGTTCACATCTGTAAGACTGGGAGTTGGGACTTGAACATGTCTTTTGTGGGGTCATGATTCAATTCCCAACACATAAGATGGAAGCAGTCATGAAACTTGCTTCCCACCCACCTTCTATCACTAAGAGGTTTGTTTTTCAAGATGATCTATTTTGACCCCTTAACAAATTTGGGTTGGGAGAAGGAGAAAGGGAAGTTTTATTGACCTGGCTATTTCCATCCCTCTAAATCCTTTACTTATACTTTGCTTAAATCAAAAGGATAAGATGGTTGATTTTGTCTGTCTGTTTTTGGCAGTCCTCCTTGTTATTAAAGGTGACTAATGTGATATTTTCTATTGAAGTAGTTCTGGAGCATGCCGGGAAGAACACCATGATCTGGAGCTTGGTCTAGGTGACCTTCCTTCAGATGAGGATGAAGTCATCAACAGTTCTGATGAAGACGACGTCAGCTCTGATTCTAGTAAAGGAGAACCTGACCTTCTGGAAGATAAACAGGTATATTTTGGTATTTGTTTCTACTTTTATGTTTCTTGGCCTCTCACTATGCTTGGGCATATTTATCAGCATGAAAGGCACAAAAACCATTGTGGGTTTTATTAAAACTTATAAAACATTTTTCTGATTTAAGTTTAACTTCTGCTGTAATGCAGAGCCTAAGATGTTGTATTTCCAAGTGCATATCACTTAAAGATTATTTAGTGATTTTTGAGAAATTATTTTTAGAAGGGTCTACTGGCTTTCTTTTTGAAAACAATTCCCTCTTAAGATTGTTCTTGTGCTGCTAGCAGTTCTACTTAGATTTCTTGAAAGAAAGGAATTATATATATTTTCACACAATTAAATCTTTTTAGGGGTCAAATAAAGATTGCTGTTAGTTACATCAACATTTGCTTTAAAAAAATCCTGTGTGTATGTGTGTGTGTTTGTCTTTGTGTCTGTGCATGTGTTGGGGGTATAAATGAAACAGGATTGTCCATGTGTTGATAATTGTTCAAGATGTGTGAAAGGTATATAGGGGTTCATTATACTTTCTTGCTACTTTAGTATGAATTTGAAATATTCCATTATAAAAAGACAAAACTTTATAAAAGTATTCAAATATCTATTTCATTTTGAATCATATTTCTTCAAATAGAGACATAATTAAAGGGGAAAAATTCTTACATCAGGAATATCTCTAGGATGTTTTGGAATATTACAACAAGGTGAAATTTGAAGGGGAGTGAATATGGCTCAAGTAGTTGAGTGCCTGCTTCCCACATGGTAGGTCCCAGGTTCTGTTCCCAGTGCTTCCTAAAAACAAAAAGGAACAACAAGCAAACATATAAAAATCCACTCGGGGAGCTGATGTGGCTCAGTGGTTGAGTGCCAGCTTTCCACATAGGAGGTCTGGGGTTCAATATCTGACCCTGGTACCGCAAAAAAAAAAAAAAAAAGATGGAATTTGAAGGGATCTACACATCATATTAAGCCATGGAGAAAATCCATGTCACCTAACGCCTATGCCATCATTTATTAATTGATTATGTTCCCTGTTTAACATTTTTGCTCTGTTTAAATTCATTTTCAGCCTTAAATGAATGGCACAATGATGTACCACTGTCTGGATTTAAGTCCCAGCTCCAGCACTTCTGATCTGGGTAACTTTGGGCAAATTATTTAACCTTATAAGGGTGTAAGCCCCATTTTAATGGTAGAATAAAAAACACCTATTTCATAGAATTAAATTATTGATATATGTAAAGTTAATGAACAGTGCCCAGCATGCCATAAGAATTCAATGATCATTTGTTTATTATTACTTCATTTCACTGCCCTTAAGTATTGAATCATGGAGTTGATAGTAACCACTAGAAATTATTTAGCCTTAATCTACGTGAGTTTATAGGACTCCTAAGACAGATGAATAATTATTGTTCTTAAAGAGCCACAGTTCGTGGGTTTTACTTTCACTATCAAGTAATTCCTTCTGTTTCTTATTGATATCTGTCATGCTGTAATTTGCAAGCTCATTTTCCAGGTTGCCTATTCACAGGCATAGATTCTACAGATACACAAAGAACACACACGATGGCCCAACTGTATCCTAGGTATGTGCTAGAGATAAAGCAGCACTCAAAGTCCCTGCTGTTCTGGAGCTTACATTCAAATGGGGCGTGAGGGACTTTAAATACATAAACAGTAAGAACTTCAGAGTATTAGGAAATGAAACACAGTGATATACTAGAAACTGACGAGGATACTTTGGCTAAAAGCCTCTGAGAATATTGAACTGAGATTTAAATTACTGGAAAGAGCCAAAGCCTACCAAAAGTTTGGAGAAGAGCTGTCAGTCTTCCTCCATGCAGGCTGTAATTAAATCAACCCTTATGTTATGCATATTCCCAACACATCCTGTCATAACACTACCTGGTTGACTCATTTGTGTTATGGTCAGTGGAGACTACTAGGGTTTCTTCCTCTGTATTTGTGTCTGCTCTTCCTTTCCCTTCCTTTATTTATATATATATTATCCTTAGTTGTGCCATATTGCAGTATCCCTGTAAAAGCATCTTTTATTAAACATTCTAAAGAGATTCTTTCTACAGTTAAGCATGGACATTTAATATTTTTGTACTTGAGGCCAATGTTTTAATAATTTCCCTCTTTAGAATTCTTAGCTATTCTGATGAACTTACTATCTCTTCATCAGAGACATCAATAGCAGTAATAGAATGGACTAATTCCACATTTCTAGGCATACCATAGCCTAGTGAATGCTTTTCTCTGAAGTAATTTACTTTCACAGTGGTTAAGAAGTGAACTGGAGGGAAGCAGATATGGCTTAAATGATTGGGTTCTCACCTACCATATGGGGGGAGGTTCCTGGTTCAGTTCTTTAGGAGGTTCAGTGCCTCCTAAAGAAGACAGTGAGCTGGTGCGATGGGCAGGTGTGGCAAGCTGATACAACAAGATGATGCAACAAGAGACACAAGAAGAGAAACATGAGTAACACATCAAAGCAGGGGAGTGGAGGTGGCTCAGGTAGTTAGGTGCTTCCCCTTCTAAATTGGAGGTCCCAGGTCCAGTTCTGGGTGCCTCCTAAAGAAACAAGGAAGACAAACAGACACAGCAAGTGCAAACAACAAGGGGGTGGGGAGAAATAAATGAATAAAATAACTCTTAAAAAAAAAAAGAGAGAAGTAAACTGGAGTCAAATTGTCTGGAACCAGAGCTGGGTTACCAGCTCTATGATCTTGACCAACTTAACTTCTCTGTATGTTAGTTTTCCCATTTTTAAAAAGAGGGAGTAGTGTAAATACTTGTCCTTACTTTCTAAGATTGTTATGCAGATTAATTGATTATATAATGTTTAGAATAGTGCCTACACATGGTGAGTACTCAATAATTTTTAGTCATTTTATTAGTTTCTATGAAAATAAGCAAGAGAAATCTTGAACATCTCAAATCAAGCATTATGTAACCTTATGGTGTACCTGTATATTTCAAGTTTGCCTTTTGCTATCTTTGATGAGTACATCTGGAATAAGTTTACAAGTAAGGCAGTATTATGCTCTGATGAAAAGAATTTGAAATTTGGCTTCCTAAAGATCCATGCTCCATTTCCAGCTCTGCCACTAAACTAGTTGTATGACTTTGGTCAAATAGTTTTACTATGTAAGGAATTCAGGATGTCAACAAATGGTACTGGAACAATTGGATGTTCACATGCAAAAGAATGAATTTGGATCCCTTCTTTTCACTGTATAAAAAAATCAACTCCAAAGGATCATAGATCTAAATGTAAGTGCTAGCACTTTAAAAACCATAGAAGAAAACATAGAACCAACTCTTCATGACCATGAATTAGGCAAAGGCTTCTTAGATATGACACTAAATATACAAGTAGTGAAAGAAATAAATTGACAAATAGGACTTCATCACAGTTAAAAACATTTAACTAGGCAAAAGGTCCCTCACATTCTTATTACAGCCATTATGGAGCTATACAGATTGCATTATAGTGGCCATTGTCATGTGTATAACAAGAAAATGTCCTAATAACAAGAGAGCGTCAACAGAGGCAAAATAAGGTAACTTTACTTCAGATTCGTCATCTAGAATGGTTTAAACTGATGACTTTTATACTAACTATGCCTTTGTTATGTTTGTTTTTTTTCAAGAATGGAATTCTTTGAGAAGCCTTATTTTTGGATGTTTTAGTGTAGCAGTATAGTTGGCTTGCATTTAGAAATAATTAGCTACAATAGTTTTGCACCTGTTAGTAGCCTTTAAAAAATGTTTCTAAATACAGAAATTGAGTTCATGAATTTGTAGTACCTGTTTATTTTAAGACTTTTCCTTTGTCTGTGGAATGTGATAGTTTTGCAAAGGTGGATCACTTCATAATAGTTATAAATCATACCCACTGCTTCCACAATGACCTGCAAATGACAAAGCATGAACTAAAGGTAAAAGTGTTTACAGATTACTTTTCTTATTAAAAAAAAAAATCTAGAAGACACTTTAAATAGATATTTAAATGTATTTGAGATTTAGTAACTGATTTTCTAGACACTGCCTATTACATGAACTGTACAGCTGTGAGTCTTAAGTGTAAAGTATCTATAAGGTATAAGGACTAGAATTTGATTGTTCCTTTCTTTGATATAATGATTCTGACAATTCAAAAAAGTATCTGGTAGTAATGACAGAAGAGTGGATTGTTTAAAAAACAGATTTGAAAAAAGACTACTCAATTAAACTACCTTAATATTTGTTCATTTTTAAAGAAAATATTTGTTTTAATATCAACAAATTTGTATCAGTGTTTGTGAATAAAATCCAGAAATCATTATTAATGATTGGTGTTCTTAAAGTGAGCTTAAAAATTGTCTAATCCTCTATCCAAATTTAGGCTGTAATTATAATATATTATTAATAGATTGTTGATGTGTAAAAGATCTGAAGAGTGAGTAAAATGTATTCAGTTGTTTAGCATGTAGTTTTGATATTAAGAAATATGCATGGAGATTTAAGAATATAGTGAAAAGTAATTAATGTACTTTAGGCTAATGTTTAGAAAATCATAATTTATAATGTTTTCATGATATAGTGTTTGTTTTGGTGTTTTTATTTACTCTTTGATATTGATATATTATATCAAAATCATATATCAATATCATAAGTTAAATTAATATTAAAGCAGATTGTAATTCAAAATTCCCCTTTGCTTCTATAAATACAACTTGAAGTTATCTAAAGTAAAATCTTCCCCAGCAATAACAACAAAATATTACCAATGAGTGTGCTTCAAATGTTACCATCAAGAAAGTGAAAATACAACCCACAAATAGAAAATATTGGCAAGTGATCTCTTGGATAAAGGACTTAAATCCAAAATATATAAAGCATACTTACAACTCAACGGTAAAAAGATAAATAGCCCAATTAAAAACTGGCCAAAGCATCTGTATTAGTCAACCAAAGGGGTGCTATGCAAAGTACCAGAAATCTGTTGGCTTTTATAAAGGGTAGCTATTTGGGGTAGAGGCCATAAAGAGTAAGTTACTCCCGTTGCCAAAGTCTTTTGGAGTAAGATGGTTGCAGGTCTCTGTGCGGGTTCAGCCTTCCTCTTCCTCCTAAGGCTCCATGGGCCCAGCTTCCTCCAATCAAAGTTGTAGGCTCCTCTCTCTGGGATCCTTTCTCTCCAGGCTTATCTCTCTTCCCAGGGCATCTGCTATATCTATGGAGCTATCTCTATTCCTTTCTGTTCTTTCTCCTGTGTGTCTACTTCCGTGTGAGAGTCTGTTTTATCAGCCCACCAAGGGGGTGGGGACTCAGTGCTCTAATGATGTGGTTGAATCAAAGCCCTAATCTTAACATACGTTAGTCAGATGTCTCAGCTGAATCTAATACAATCAAAAGGTTATTACACCCAAAGGAGCAGACCGGTTTATAAACATAATCTCTCCTTTTGGAATTCATAAATATCAAACTGCCATCGCATCTGAAAAGACATTTCTGCAAAGAAGACATAAAGGTGGCCATGAAAAAATGTTCAACATCCTCAGTCATTAGGGAAATGCAAATCAAAGCTATGATAAGGGGGATTATAGGAAGATGATGGAGTAGGAAGCCCCAGGAATCTGTCCTTCTACAGAGCAGCTATTAAACAGTCAGGAACTGTCCGAATCAAATATTTTGAATCAACTGTTTCGGAGCCTAGAAGAACACTGTGCAGCATCCAGGGAAGAGTGGGAGGAAGAGGCTGCTAAATTGCTATAAATACCAGTGAGTTGCCCTTTCCAGACACTCACTACCATCACTTATTTGCTAGCCTCATGGCAGGCAGCAGTGAGATACTCCCCAGTCCCTGGTGCTGCTTGCTGGTGCTAGGATGTGATGTAAAGATATAGATACCTTGTCCCCAGGGAAGCAGACTTGGTCCAATGGATAGGGTGTCCACCTACCACATGGGAGGTCCACAGTTCAAGCCCTGGGCCTCCTTGACCCATGTGGCGCTGGCCCATGCACAGTGCTGATGCACGCAAGGACTGCCATGCCACCCAGGAGTGTCCCCGCGTAGGGGAACCCACACGCAAGGAGTGCGCCCTGTAAGGAGAGCCGCCCAGTGCGAAAGAAAGTGCAGCCTGCCCAAGAATGGCACCACACACACGGAGAGCTGACACAACAAAAAGAAACACAGATTCCCAGTGCCGTTGATAAGGATAGACGTGGTCACAGAAGAACACACAGCGAATGGACACAGAGAGCGACAACTGGGAGGGGAGGGGGGGAGAAATAAATAAAAAATAAATCTTAAAAAAAAAATCCCCCTAGAATGCGGGGGTGTGCAGTCTGATCACTGCCTTTTTTTTTTTTTTTACAAAAAAAAGCACTAGGAAATGTACTAGAATCAGAACCTGTACAAAATAAAATATAATCTGAAACTGTTTAAGTTCAGAAAGGCTAGTCAAGTCCTTTTCTTTCTTGCCAGGAGAATGCCATCATCAAAGGGCTCTGGGTCTTCAGCCAAGGTTGGGGAGGAAAGAAAGAGACAGAAGCAGCAAGTCCTTCACTAGACAGGGGCCTTGGCATCTCCAGCCCTACCACCGAGGTGCCCAGGAGGAATTGCCCAGGAGAGCAATTGTTGGCTGATGGCCCCATGGGCAGCAGGGGCCTGCATGTGAAAATAAGTCTGAGGAGTCAGAGGTAGCAGGAATGGCCAGGAGAGAACACTGGGTTGGAAGAAACAGCTTCTACCACCTATAGACCCACAGCACTCTCCATTTGTGCTCAGATACTGGAGGTTAGACAACCCAGTGTTCCCAGCTAGGGAGAGACTGGAGCTGGACTTAAGAGGCTGAAAACCTGCAGGTTTAGTAAACATAGCCCAGTATCACATTCCTCCAAGGCCTGCATCGGAGCTGTCAACAAAGGGTAAAGCAGGAGAGGGAAAACAAAGCATATTGGTACCTGCCTAGAGATCACCTGTACCATTGTGGGGCCTGTGGTACAGGGGCTGAAGAAGGACTGCCTTCCTCCTCGCTCAGAGAGGCGCCTCCTTTGCAGTCATCCCCTGGACTGGTTAAAGCTGCCTCTGGCTTAGACCAGCCTGACAAAGGACATGACCACTGCATGGAGCAAAAGAAAAACTGGGAGAGAGACAAGCCCTTCAATAGAAACATTCTCCTGCAGGAAAGCTGGGTAGTGTCTGGCCCTGTTAGGATGGCACCAGTGGAGCCCGAGTCTGAAGGGAACAACCGAGTGAAGAGGGAGTCAGTGAGGCAAAGACGTAATGGTTTTTCTGGATCAGTACCAGTGGGGTGGGGAGGCACTGGTGAGGAGATGGGCATGTCTGGAACTCCCTGAAGGTAGAGATGGGAGGAAATAGGCCCTTGGTGTCCCCTCTCCACCTGACCCAAGCCTGGTGAGTGCCAGCTGCCTCAGGTGACCCTAGTGGCAGCTGGAGACCAGACCTTTCACTGTGGACATCTTGGTGGGCTGCTTCTGCTCAGCATGAGGGGGACTCTCCCATTCAGCCAACTGCAGATCTATCTCCTGTGCCGAGGAGGACACGGTGGCTTTGAGTGTTTTCTTGATGTTGGTAGCCTGTCTCTACCTGCTATTGAGTTCGTTTGTAGTTCTCTTTTTACTGGTTGTTTCTCAGAACTTCCTGTTCTTTGTCTAACAGAACTGCTTTGCAGCCATCACACCATTCATGCAAGGTCTTGACAATATTATTGATATCCTTCTTTCAGATGTCATAGCAAATACAGAAATCCACTTTTTTTTTCTTTATTTTATTTTTTAATTACCTTTAAAGTTAATAGATCGATGGCGGACTTGGCCCAGTGGTTAGGGCGTCCGTCTACCACATGGGAGGTCTGCGGTTCAAACCCCGGGCCTCCTTGACCTGTGTGGAGCTGGCCCAAGTGCAGTGCTGATGTGTGCAAGGAGTGCCGTGCCACGCAGGGGTGCCCCCTGCGTAGGGGAGCCCCACGCACAAGGAGTGAGCCCCATAAGGCGATCCGCCCAGCACAAAACAAAGTGCAGCCTGCCCAGGAAGGGCACCGCCCACATGGAGAGCTGACATAGCAAGATGACACAACAGAAAGAAACACAGATTCCCATGTCGCTGACAACAGAAGTGGACAAAGAAGATGCAGCAAATAGGCACAGAGAACAGACAACCAGGGTAGGGGAGGAAGGGGAGAGAAATAAATAAATAAATCTTTAAAAATAAATAAATAAAGTTAATAGATCACACAAAATGTTACATTAAAAACAAAGGAACTTCCCATATACCTCACTCCCCACCCCCCTACCCCCATCCTTTTTTTTTAATTGTACTTTTTGAAGATACATAGATCATAAAAATGTTACATTAAAATATATAAGAGGTTCCTATATACCCCACCCACTCCTCCCACATCAACAACCTCTTTCATCATTGTGGCACATTCATTGCATTTAGTAAATACATTTTGGAGCACTGCTGTACCACATCATTAATAGTTTCCATTATAGTTTACACTCTCCCCTAGTATATTCAGTGGGTTATGGCAGGATATATAATGTCCAGCATCTGTCCCTGCAATATCATTCAAGACAACTCCCAAGTCCCGAAAATGCCCCCACATCACATTTCTTCTTCCCTCCCTGTGCCCTCAGCAACTACCATGGCCACTTTCTCCATATCAGTGTTAAAATTACTAGTCAACAATAGTTAGAAATCCACTTCTAATAGCTGATTCCACTGGTGTAACTTGCCCTGGGTGATGTCAGTGTAGATAGCGTTGATGATAAGGCCTACTAGTTCCTGGACATTCTGCATCTCCATGTCCTTCAGCAGCATGCAGTAGGGATACATTTCATTCTTGATGCCAGGCTCACAATGGTCAGATATTTCAACTTGTTCTGCTGAGCTGTGTTCAGTTCTGCAGGCTCTCTTTGTTGGCTATGTATTCTGGATAGGTTCCATAGGCAAACAGGTTCAGCAATTGCAAATAAGCCACATTAGCTCCTTCTGCAACCTCCTGCACACTGGCCAGTTCCAAAAGTTCTCCAAAGACATATACTCCAGGAGGCTCCAAAACTTGACATGTGAGAGCACTGAGAGCTGAGCCACTGGTACCCTTGGCTAGTAAAATAAACTGTTCCAGGAGGTTACTCGAGGGTTTCCATTTGCCTGCCATTCTCTGGCCTTGACATCTGTCCATGATACCACTCTGTCCTCTTTGTTGCTGACTTGGTGTCCATAGGTTGTCAGGCAACCGTGATCCTGATCACTACTTTTGATT
This sequence comes from Dasypus novemcinctus, assembly GCF_030445035.2. Lineage (NCBI taxonomy): Eukaryota > Metazoa > Chordata > Mammalia > Cingulata > Dasypodidae > Dasypus > Dasypus novemcinctus. The sequence goes on along the minus strand of NC_080684.1, from coordinate 79,303,161 downwards.
AGCTACTTCAGATTGTTGGGACCTGGCTCTGAGAGTAGCCATGGTTCAAACTCATCTCAGGCAAAAGTGATGGATAATTCTTAAAGACCGTACCCTACCTCAAAATGATAGAAAACAGTTAAAGCCTGCATTTATTGGACAAGTGCTAAATCAAGAAAATGCAGCTTCAAAGAGCAGTTGGATAAGTTCCTGGCACTCTTGCTGGTCGCTCCCTCACCTCTACTCCCTAGCTTCATTCTAGCTGGGAAAGACTGTCCTAGGAAATTCTTCTCTGAATCTCCCTACTTCCCAGAATTGCTTTTCCATGCAAAAGCAGCTTGGGTCAGTAACAAAGGAGTTAGGTGACCTGGGGTAAAGACTACCGGCCTTAAGTCCTGTAGTGCAAAACCAGGGAGATGGAGAAGGTCTGTTTCCTAAGGAATACTGGGGCTATTCAAATTTCTGTAAATGGGGGAGCTCCTAAGGCCACTAGCAAGCCCAAGCCCAGGGCAAGATTCAAGTTAGAGAAGATAGGAAGGACCATGCTCTTATATTCACCTGGACTGACTTTTTTTTTTTGATAGGAGGGCTGAACTGTGAAGGAAAGCACCAACCAATGCAAATGAAAGATGTTGCATTGGTTTGTTTGGTTTTGTTAGCTCCTGGCACTCAAGAAAATCTCTCTTACATCACTAGCTGGATACAAACTGAAGAAACATCTCAGGTATTAAGTCTCACAGTTAATGTTTTAAAATACTAAAATGGGAAGTGGATGTGGCCCCCATCTACCATATGGAGGGTCCCGGGTTTGGTTCCTGGGGCCTCCTGCTAAAAGTGAGGTGGCCTACATGGCAAGCTGGCCCATGTGGTGAGCCTACACAACCAAAAAGAGACACAGAGGAGAGACAGTGAGAGATACAACAAACCAGGGAGCTAAGTTGGCTCAAGTGATTGAGTGCCTCTTTCCCATGTTGGAAGGTCCAAGGATCAGTTCCCGATGCCTCCTAAAGAGAAGATGAGAAGAGAAGACAGGCAGACACAGAAGAACATTCAGCAAATGGACACAGAGAGCAGACAGCAAGCACAAGCAGTCATGGTGGTGAGGATAAATAAATAAAATCTTTAAAAAAAAAATATTAAATTGTACCGTGTACAACAAATGAGCACAAGACAAACAAACCAAAACCAAGAATTGATGGCCTTTCCAAAGGAAGAAGATAAAACTCCACAGATATCTATAAAGAAGATCAGGCTGTGGACATGTCAAAGACTTTAAACTGACCTTTAATATTATTAAGGAGATGAAGGAAAACATATAAAGAACTAAAGATTATCAGGAAAACAGTTAATGAACTTTGAATGATTACAGATTGATCTCCCTAATCAGAAGACATATACTGACAGTATGGGTAACAAAAAAAAACGTGAGCTATCTACTGAAAGGCATACTCTGTAGATGTAAATGTCAATTGAAAGGAAACTAGAGAATAATCTAGGGAATGTATAATATGATTTTGATGGTGGATGAAGATTGTGATTAATAGTATAAATATAAGAATGCTCTTCTTTACAAAATGCTAAGAATATGGTGATACATGGGAAAATTACAACTAATGTAATTCATGAGTGATAGTTAACAGCATTATTGTAATATTTTGCAGCCTCCTAAAAAAAGAAACAAGGAAGATGAACAGACACAGGAAGTGTAAACAACAAGAGGGGAGGGGAGAAAGAAATAAAATAAGTCTTTTAAAAAAATGTTAATGGATTAAACTCTGTAGTCAACAGATAGATTTGGCAGAATGGAAAAATAAATAAGACCCAATTATATGCTGTTTGCAGTTGACTTGCCTTAAATTCAAAGACATAACAGGTTGAAATAGAAAAGATGAGGACAAATATAACATTCAAGTAGTAACCACCAGGGAGCAGGGGTAGCTGTGATAATATCAGGTAAAATAAACTTTAAGTAAAAAACTGTTACAATAAGGGAATCAATTCAACAAGAATTCATAACCATGGTATTTATGCATCTAACAGCAAAGCCCCAAAATATATGAAGCCAATAGTGACAGATTGCAAGAGAGAAATAGCTCTACATTAACAGCAGAAAATTTTAATACACCATTATCAGTAAAACATGTAGAGAGATCAATAAGTAAATAAAAGACTTGACCAGTACTCTAAACTAAGTAGACCTAACGTATATAGAACACATGACTCAACAATCGAATACGCGTTCTTCTCTAGTGCACAAATCAATATTTGTGACCATATGTTAGATCACAAAATAAGTCTCAAAAAATGAAAAAGTATTGAAATCATACAATGTATCTTCTGACTACAATGGAATGAAACTAAAAATAATAACAGAGGGACAAATGGGAAATTTACAAATACGTGGAAATTAAATAATGTACTCTGAAACAACCAATGTGTCAAAGAAGTAATCATAAGGAAAATTAGAAATTATCTTGAGGCAAATGAAATTGAAAACACAGCATACCAAAACTTATGGGATGTAGCAAAGGCAGTTCTGAAAGAGAAATTTATATATCTAAATGCTTACATTAAAAAAGAATAAAGATCTCAAATTAGAGACCTAACCTCTCAATGGGAAGATCTAGGAAAATGAAGAACAAACCAAAACCAAAGCAAGCAAAGGAAGGAAATAATATAGATTAGAGTAGATATAAATGAAATAGAGAATTTAAAAAAATAGAATCAATAAAATCAAAAGTTGATTCTTTAAAAAGATAAAATTGACAAACCTTTAGTGACAGAAAAAGAAGATACAAATAATGAAAATCAGAAATGAAAAAGGGGATGTTACCACTGACCTCACTGAAATAAAAATAAGAGTCTATTATGAATATTTGCACACCAACAAATTAGATACCTTAGATGAAATGGACAAATTCCTGGAAAACACAGGCTTCCTGCACTGACTCAGGAAGAGATGGAAGATCTCAACAAACCAATAGCTAGTAAAGAATTTGAATCAATAATCAAAAATCTCTGAACAAGGAAAACCCTGGACCTTCCAGATGGCTTCACAGGTGAATTTTACCAAACATTCCAAGAAGAATTAATACCAGTCCTGTTCAAATTCTTCCAAAAATTGAAGAGAAGGGAACATCCCTAATATATTCTATGAGGACACCATTTCCCAGTACCAAAGCCAGATAAAGATATCACAAAAAAAATTACAAACCAATATATTTTTACAAAACTAGATGTAAAAATCCTCAGAAAATACTAGCAAACCAAATCCAACAGCACATTAAAAGAATTATACATCATGATTAAATAGAATTTCACCCAGGTGTGCAAGATGGGTTCAACATAAAATCAATTAATATAATGCACCACATTAACAGAGGAAAGGGGGAAAAAAACAAAACACGTGATCATCACAACTTAGCAAAAAAGGCATTTGACAAAATCCAGCACTGCATCTGAAAAAACAAACAAACAAAAAACTAGGAATAGAAGAAACTTCCTCAACATGATAAAGAGCATATATGAAGATTCCACAGCTAACATCATACCGAATAATAAAAGACTGAAATATTTCCCTCTAAGATCAGGAACAAGACAACAATGCCCACTGTCACCACTGTTTTCAGTATTGTGCTGGAAGTTCTACTTAGAGCATTTAGGCAAGAAAAAGAAATACAAGAGATCCATTTGGAAAGGATGTCATCCTTAGTTGCAGATGACATAACATTATGTGCAGAAAGTCCTGAAAAACCTACAACAAAGCTAATAGAACTAATCAGTGAATTCATTGACGTAATGGGTTAAAAATGAACACCCCAAAATCAGTAGTGTTTCTGTATACTAGTAACAAATAATTGAAAGAAGCAATCAAGTAAAAAAATTCTATTTACAATAGCTACTGAAATAACCAAATGTCTAGGAATAGATCTAACCAAGGATGTAAAGGTCTTATACTTAGAAAACTGAAAGACATTGCTAAAAGAAATCAAAGAAGAACTAAATAAATGGAAGACATTCTGGATTCATGAATTGGAAGACTAAATATTGTTATTTATCAATTCTACCTGAAACAATTTATAGTTAAATGCAATCCCAATTAAACTTCCAATAATCTTCTGTACAGGAAGTGAAAAGCCAGTCATCAAGTTTATACGAAAGATAAGGGCCCACAAATAGCCAAAGCCATTTTGAAAAGGAAGAATGAAATTGGAGGACTCTTTAAAGAGTCACATTTCTAGATCTTAAAAAAGCCACAGTAATTGCATCAGCACAGACTGTATATAGACCAATGGAATTGAATTCAGAGTTCAGAAATCACATTTACAGCCAACTGATTTTTGACAAGGGTGCAGAACCACTCTATGGGGAAAGAATAATCTCTTTAAAAAACAGTGCTGGGAAAACTGGATGTCTACATGTAAAAGAATGAAGGTGGCCCTTACCTTACACTATATAGAAAATGAACTTGAAATGGATCAAAGATCTAAATATGAGAACTAGAACTATAAAATTCCCAGAAGACCACATGGGGAAATATATTCTGGACTTTGTCTTAGGCAATGGTTTCTTAGACTTTACACCTAAAGCACAAGCAACAAAAGAAAAATTAGATTAATGAAACTGCCTCAAAATTAAAAACTTTTGTGCATCAAAGGACTTTATCATCAAAGTAAAACAACAGCCTAGAGAATGGGAGAAAATATTTCAAAACCACATGTCAGATAAAGGTTTAATCTCCAGAATATAAAAGGAAATCCTACAACTTAGTAACAAAAACCTAATTAAAAAATGGGCAAAAGACTTGAAGAGACATTTCTCCAAAGAAGATATGCAAATCACCAGGAAAACACATGAAAAGATGCTTAGTATTATTAGCCATTAGGAAAATGCAAGTCAAAACTATATTGAGGGGAGCATATGTGGCTCATCCAGTTGGGTGCCCACCTACCACATGGGAGGTCCTGAGTTCAGGTTCTGGTTCTCCTAAAGAAGACAGGTAGATGGTGCAGTGAGCTACATACCACACCTACAACAACAAACTAGATGCTGCACCTGCTGCAACTGCAACAAGCTAGACACCACACCCACCACAGTGAGCTAGAAGCTTAAACAAGCAGATGCCATAGACCAGCAGATGCCTCAACCTGTGGAGAGCAGAAATGGTTCAGGCCATGGGCACTTGCCTTCCATGTGGGAGGTCCTGGGTTTAGTTCCCAGTGCCTCCTAGAGAAGGCGAGCTAACAAAGAGCAGACAGATGAGAACCATCTGGGTGGGGTGGGGGTGGGGTTAAAAAATCTTTGAAAACAAAGAACACCCCAAAAAACTTGCACATTGAGAGGAACTGGTGCGGCTCAGTGGTTGAGCACCAGCTTCCACATACATGGTCCCAAGTTCAGTCTGTGGTCCTGGTATCTCAAAAAAACAAAACAAACCAATAAAAAAATCCACATTGATATACCATTTCACACCCACTAGAATGGCTACTACTTAAAAAATAGAAAATTATATATGTTGGAGAGGATTTGAAGAATGTTCATAGGAATGTATAATTGTGCTGCCTCCCTAGAAGACAGTGTATTAGGGTTCTCTAGGGAAACAGAATCAACGAGGGATATCTGTCAACAGTATACGATTATATAAGAGTCTCTCACGCAGCTGTGGGGATGCACAAGTCCAAATTCTGCAGGTAGGCAGTGAAAGTCCAATGAAGGCTCTTGACAAGTTCTGGGAGATGTTGGCTGTCCAAAGACGAGCTGGGAAATTCTCTCTCAATGCTGGAATCAACTGATGGGGTTAAGCGTCACTCACTGCTGATGGCAATCCTCCTGATTGTTGTAATTATAACCAGCTGTCTATGATTTACCACTGCAGTAAAGTCAATGGTGACTAAAGTCCATAAATGCACTTGTATTACAGTTAGCCCAGTGCTTGCTTGACCAAACAACTGGGCACAGTTACCTGGCCGAGTTGACACAATAGCCTAACCATCACACAGACAGTTTGGTATTTCCTCAGGAACTTAAATGTAGAATTATCATTTGACCCAACAATGTCACTTCTTGGTGTAAAGCCAACAAAACTTGAAAGCAGGATTTCAAACACATATTTGCACACTGGTGTTCAGAGTGACATTATTCAAAATTGACATAAGAGGGAAGCAATTCAAGTATTCATCAATTGAAGAAAGAATAAACAAAATGTGGTCTATATACATAAAATTGAGTACTTTTTATAATTTATTAAGCAGTTTTATTGTGATACACTCACATACCCTATGACCTATCTAAAGTGAGTTATCAGTGGCTTTTAGTATAATCACAATATTGGGCATTCATCACAAAAAGTTGCAGAATTATTTCATTACTCCGAAAAAGAAAAACTCCACCCCCCGTAGCATGACTTTCCTAGTCCCACAAACCACTAATCAAATTTCTTCTTTATAAATTGATCTATATTTACATTTTATATAAATGGAATCATACAATATATTACACAATGTATTTAGTTCATAATAATGCAGTCATACGGTATTTATCCTTTTGTGTCTGGCTTGCTTAACATAATGTCCTCCATGATCATTCATGTTGCCTTATGACTTAATTTCTTCTTATGGCTGCGTAATATTCCATTGTGTGAATACACTACAGTTTGTTTATCTATTCATTGGTTGATGGACAGCTGGGTGGTTTGCAGCTTTTGGCAATCGTGAATAATGCTGCTATTAACATTGGTGTGCAGATGTCTGTTTGTGTCACTGCTCTCAGTTCATCTGAGTATATATCTGGTAGTTGTATTGCAAGGTCATGTGGCAAATATATATTCAGCTTCTTTAGGAACTGCCAAATAGTCCTCCACAGTGGCTATACAATTCTTCATTTCCACCAACAGTAAATGGGCTTTTCTTATCTCTTTACATCCTCTCCAACACTTGTAGTTCTTTTTCTTTTTAATGGTGGCCATTCTGATAGGTGTGAAATGATATCTCACTGTAGTTTGGATTTGCATTTCCCAAATCACTAGTGAGGTTGAACATTTTTTCATGTGTTGTGGTGTGTGTTTTTTTGCCATTTGTATTTCTTCTTTGGACAAATGGCTATTCAAGTCTTTTGCCCATTTTTTAATTGGGTTGTTTGTCTTTATTGTTGAGATGTAACATCTTTTTATGTATCATGGATATTAAACCCTTATTGGAGATGTAGTTTCCAAATACTTTATCCTATTGAGTCGGCTGTCTTTTCACCCTTTTGACAGTCTTTCGAGGTGCAAAGGTGTTTAATTTTGAGGAGGTTCCATTCATCTCTCTTTTCTTTAGTTGTGTGTGCTTTGGGTATTAAGTCCAAGAAACCACCACCTACCACAAGGTCTTTAAGATGTTTCCCTACATTATATTCTAGTAGTTTTATGGTGCTGGCTTTTATATTTAGGTCTTTTATCCATTTTGAGTTGATTCTTGTATAGGGAATAAGATAGGGGTCCTCTTTCAATCTTTTGTTTATGAATATCCAGTTCTCCCAGCAGCATTTGTTGAAGAGACTGTTTTGTCCTGTTAACAGGGACTTGGTAGGTTTGTCAAAAACCAGTTGAGAGAATGGATGTGGCTCAAGCAGTTGAGTGTCCACCTACCACATGGCAGGTCCCGGGTGTGGTTCCTGATTCCTCTAAAAGAAGACAAATAACAAGCAGACAATGAGCAGACATCAAGCAAAAACAACAAAAGCAGACAGTGAGTGAAAACAATGAGCAGACAAGTAAAAACAAGCAAGCAACAAGCAAAAAACAAAACAGAGGGAGCATTATGTGGCTCAAGCAGTTGTGTGCCCACCTCCCACGTGGGAGGTCCTATGTTTGGATTGCAGTGTCTCCTAAAGGAAAAACATACAAAAAACCCCAACAGACAACAAATGCAAACGAGCAAAAATGTTGAGCAAACAGACAAGGGAGCCATCTCACGGTGGAGGGGGGAGAACACCAGTTGACTGTAGAGGTGAGTGTTTATTTCTGGACTCCTTCTCAATTCTGTTCCACTGATGGATGTGTCTATCTTTATGCCAGCATGATGCTGTTTTGACGGCTGCCGTATGTTGCTTTGTAATATGTTTCAAGGTCAGGCAGTGGAATTCCTCCCATGTCACACTTCTTTTTTAGAATGCTTTTGGCTATTAGGGTGCACTTTGCGTTCCAAATGAATTTAGTGATTGCCTTTTCTATTTCTGTAAAGTAGACTATTGGAATTTTGATTGGTATTGCTTTGAATCTATAAATAAGTTTGGGTAGGATTGATAATGTCACGATATTTGGTCTTCCAATTTGAATATGGAATGTCTTTCCATTTGTTTAGGTCTTCATTGATTTCTTTTAGCATTGCTTTGTAGTTTTCTGCTTATAGGTCTTGTTCTTTGGTTAAGTTGATACCTAGGAATTTGAATCTTTTTGTTGCTATTGTAAATGGAATTTCCCCCCTGATTTCCTCCTCAGATGGTTCAATACTAGTGTTCAAAAAAGTTGATTTTTGCATGTTTATCTTGTATCCTGCCACTTTGCTGAACTCATTTATTAACTCAGTAGCTTTGCTGTAGACATTTCAGGATTTTTAAAATATAGGATCATGTCATTCACAAATAGTGAGAATTTTATTTCTTTTTTTTCTATTTGGATGCCTTAAAAAATTTTTTTTTCTTGTCAAATTGCTCTAGCTAGAATTTCTAGTACAATGTTGAATAATAATTGTGACAGTGGGCATCCTTGTCTTGTTCCCAATCTTAGAGGGAATGTTTTCCACCTTTCCTCATTGAGTATGATGTTGACTGAATTTTTTTATATATGCCTTTTATCATATTGAGGAATTTTCCTTCTGTTCCTGTCTGTCAAAGTGTTTTTATCAAGAAAGGATACTGAATTTTGTTGAATCGTTTTTCTGCATCGATTATGGTGTTCATGTGACTTTTTTTCCCTTCAGTTTCTTAATGTGGTATATTATATTAATTGATTTTTCTTTTTTTTTTTTTAATTGCTTTTCTTTTGTTGAACCAGCCTTACATATCAGGAATAAATGCCACTTGGTTGTGATGTATAAGTCTTTTGATATGCTGTTGGATTCTATTTACAAGTATTTTGTTGAGAATTTTTGCATCTATGTTCAGTAAAAAGATTGGTCTATAATTTTCTTTTCTTGTAGTGTCTGTATCTCACTTTGGTATTAGGGTGATGTTGGCTTCATAAAATGTGTTGTGCAATTTTCCCTCCTCTTCAATTTTTTTGAAGAGTTTAGACAAGATTGGTGTTACTTCTTGAAATGCTTCGTAGAGTTCAACTGTGAAGCCATCTGGTCCTGGGCTTGTCTTTGTTGGTAGATTTTTGATGACTGTTTCAAACTCTTTAAATGTGATTTGTTTGTTAAGTTCTTGTGTTTCTTGTAATGTCAGTATGTGTTTGTACATTTTTAGGAATTTGTCTCTTCTAGGTTGTCTAGTTTGTTGGCATACAGTTTCTCATAATGTTTTCTTATAAACCTTTTTATTTCTGTGGGGTCAGTCATAACTTCCCCCCTTTCATTTCTGATTGTATCTCTTTTTTTCTTTGTTAGTCTAGCTAGAGAGTTGTCAGTTTTACTGATCTCCTTAAAGAAACAGCTTTTGGTTTTGTTGACTTTATTTTTGTGTGTTTGTTTGTTCTCAATTTCATTTCTTTCTGCTCTAATCTTTATTATTTCTTTCCTTCTGCTTGCTTTGTGATTGGTTTGCTGATCTTCTAGTTTCTCTAGTTGTTCCATTAAATCTTTGAGTTTAGCTCTTTCTTCTTTTTTAATATTGGCATTTTAGAGCTATAAATTTCCCTCTGAAGACTGCCTTTGCTGTATCCCATAAGTTTTGATAAATTGTGTTCTTGTTTTCATTTGTCTCAATATATTTTCTGATTTCACTTGCAGTTTCTTCTTTGTCCCACTGATTATTTAGGAGTGTGTTGTTTGGCCTCCACACATTCACAGTTTTCCCTTTTGCCTGTTTATTATTGATTTCCAGTTTCATTCCCTTATGATCTGAGAAGGCACTTTGTATAAATTTCACCTTTTTATAGTTATTGAGAGCTGCATTTTGACTAATCATGTGGTCTATTCTGGAGAAAGATCCATGGGCACTTGAGAAGAATGTATAACCTGCTGAGTTTGGGGGCAATATTCTGGATATGTTTTTTAGGTGTGATTTGTTTATCATATTGTCCAAGTTCTCTGTTTCCTTGTTGATCTTCTGTCTAGTTGTTCTATCTAACAATGTGAGTGCTGACTTGAAATCTCCAAGGATTATTGTAGAGATGTCTGTTTCTCCCTTCAGTTTTGCCAGAGTTTGTCTCATGTATTTGGGGGCACCCTGGTAAGTTGCGTAGACATTTATGACTGTAGTTTCTTCTGGTGGATTGTCCTTTTTATTAATATAGAATGGCTTCTGTATCTCTTATAACTATTTGGCATTTAAAGTCTGTTTTGCTGATATTAGTATAGCTATCCATGCTCTTTTTGGTTACTATTTGCATAGAGTATCTTTTTCCAACCTTTCACTTTCAGCCGGTTTGTATCCCTGGGTCTAAGGCAAGTCTCCTGTAAGGAGCATAGGAATGGCTCATTTGTTTTTTTAAGATTATTTTTTATTTTATTTATTTCCCCCCCTTCTGGCTTGCTTGCTCTCTGCTCTCTGTGTCCATTTGCTGTGCATTTTTCTGTGTCTGCCTGTCTCCCTTTGTTGCATTATCTTTCTGCACCAGCTCTCCATGGCATGGGCTGTCAACTCTCCGTGGGCTTAACAAGCTCGACCAGCTTGCCTTAACAAGGAGGCCATTAGATGTGAACCCAGGGCCTCCCATATGGTAGATGGGAGCCCAGTTGATTGAGCCACAGCCACTTCCCAGGCTCATGTTTTTTTTATCCATTCTGTCAGCCTATATCTTTTTTCCCCCTGAGATGGCTGCCCCATTTGTCTGCTCCTTGTCTGCTTGTTTTCTTTGCTCATTGTCTCTGCTCATTGTGTGTGCTTATAATCTTCTTGTTGTGTCTGCTCATTGTCTGCTCATCTTCTTTAGAAGACACCTAGAACTGAACCAGGGACCTCCTATGTGGGAGGCGGGTGTCCAACTGCTTGAGCCTCATTCAGTCCATGCTCATTTTGTCACGTCATTGTGTCAGCTCATTGCATCTGCTTGTCGTCATCAGGAGGCACCGGGAGCCAAACCTGGGACTGCCCATGTGGGAGGAGGGTACCCATGTGCTTGAACCATACGTGCACCACAGCCTATGTCTTTTGGTTGGGGAGTTTAATCCATTCATATTCAATGATATCTTAAATGCATTATTTATTCCACTGTTTTATTCTTTGGTTTTTGTATGTCGTATCATATTTTCATCTGGTTTTTTAATCTTTTGGTTATCCTTTCTGCTCTTCTTTCTCCTATACCTCCTCCAAGCTTCTCTTTCCTGTCTTTTTCTTTTTGCCTCTAAGTTTTCCTTTAATATTTCCTGCAAAGGGATTCTTTTTTACAAACTCTCTTAATTTCTGTTTGTTTGTGAATATTTTATACTTACCTTAATATTTGAAGGACAGTTTTGCTGCAGAAAGAATTCTTGGCTAGCAGTTTTCTCTCTTTATCCTAATTGTATTATATCACTGTCTTCTTACCTCCAAAGTTTCTCATGAGAAATCTGCATTCAGTCTTACTGGGTATCTCTTATATGTGATGGTTTGCTTCTCCCTTGCTATTCTCCTAATATTCTCTTTATCTTTGACATTTCTGAGTGGTATGTGTCTTGGAGTAGGTCTATTCAGATTTATTCTGATCAGGGTACAGTGCACTTCTTGGACATGTAAGTTCATTTCTTTCATTAAAGTTGGAAAATTTTTAACTGTTATTTCCTCAAATCTTTCTGTCCCTTTTCCCTTCTCTTCTCCTTCTGGAACTCTCATGACATTTAGGTTGTTGTGTCTTGTGGTATTCAACTCCCTAAGCCCCTGCTCAGTTGTTTCCATTCTTTTCTCTTCAGTTTCAGTCCTCTGTCTTCAGTATCACTTCTTCTTTCTTCTGTCATATCGAGTCTGCTCTCGAACAGACCTGTACACCTCTAATGTGTTTTTGATCTCACCTATTATGTCTTTCATTACCATAAGCTCTGTTTAGGTTTTCAAATTCTTTGTGGCTGCTCAGTGTTTTCTTGATGTCTTTTATCTCTTTAGCCATACTGTCTTTCAACCCATTAATTTGCTTTTGGAAATTTACATGCATCTCCTTAATTATTTCTCTCATATCCTGCACCTCTTCTGGGACTTTGATATATTCCTTTTCTTGGGCCATCCATGTCTTCCATTTTTTTAGTATGGCTTGTAATTCTTTGCTGATGTTTAAGCATCTAATTAGGCTGTTAATTTACTTAGATGCTCCATTTCTTTCTCTTTCATAGGAATTTAGTGACAGTAGCTCTGAGTTACTGCTGTTCTTTGATTCTTGGCTTGACCTGGATCATTAGTATTGTTCCTGTTAGTTGCTCAATACTGGGTTCTGGACACAGTAATGGGTTGCAGACCCACTTCCTAGGGTCTTGGGGAGGGAGGCTATAAAGTCCAGAGAACGTCTCTTATTTATTTTTAATTTTATCATGTGCACTTCCTTGGTCTGCCAGCAGACAGTTCACTCAGCGCCTGGCTAGAGTGTGTTTCCTGCAACACTGACAGGATCAGTGTGATAGAGATTCCTGCCTAGAGACTAAGACCCTTGTAATTCAAACTTTCTCAGAGACGTTCTCCAGGCTTCTCTGGCAGCACCCTCCCTTTTCCTAGGTAGGAAATAATTCCACTGCCATTTGTGTCCTCAACAATTAGTCCAGATTAGTGGAGGCAGAGATTGGGAGGGTCATATCTCTTTATCCTCTTGCAGCCTCCCAAGGCAAACAATGGCACAGCCCTACCCAGCCTGGAATACAGCAGACCACATTTTTGGGTCAGAAGCTGTGTCATCCTTAGGCAGTATCCCTTTCTCTGCCCTTTCCTGGGGCAGTCGTTCCCTATAGCCCCCATTGTCTGTAGGCAGTTTAGGGGCTTGAGAATTCTAAAGTTTCCTTTGTGTGTGGGAGGGTGCTGGCAGTAGCAGCAGCTGGTTTCAAATCTCAGTTTTTCTGTCTGTGTCTTTATAGTCTGCCATCTTCCTGCAAGTCCACAATTGAGTATTATTCAACAGTAAGAAGGAATAAAGTTTTGCAGTAAGCGATAGTATAGATGAACCTTGAAGACATCATGTTTAATAATCCAGACACAAAAGGACAAATATTTTATGATTTCACAGATATGATATAATTAGAATAAGCAAATTCATAGAGCCTGAGCCTATAATCTGGTTTATTGGGGGTTTAGGGTGGTGGGTAGGGAATGGGGGCTTAATGTTTAAATTGTAGTTTCTTTTTGGGATGATTGTTGGAGAGGAAATGTTTTGATAATAGATGGTGGTGATGGTAGCACAACATTGTGAACGTTGTAGTTAATAGCACTGACTGGATCTATTTGAATCAGGTGAAAAGGAAAAATTCTAGATTGTATATGTGTGACTAGAATAAAATTTCTTTTAAAAATCCATTGGCATGTGCAACACAGACAGTGAACCATAAAATAAAGCATGGACTATTGTTAACAGTATTATAAAAATGCAACAAATGGAGCAGACTAATGCAGGGTGTTTAAATAATAGTGTGGAATATGAGAATTCTGGGTTTTTTTGCATGATTTTTTTTTGTAAGCCTACCACCTATATATCATTTCATACTACTTAGGATGACCCTAATAAAAAAGACAGATAAGAAGTGTTGATGAGGATGTGGAGAAATTGGAACCCTCATACATTTCTGGTGGGAATGTTAAATGGTCTAGTTACTTTGGAAAACAGTCTGGCAGTCCCTTAAAATGTTATAAATAGAGTTAACGTATGATCCAGCAACTATACTCCTAAGAGAAATGAAAACATGTCCACACAAAAATTGTACATAAATTTTTGTAGCAGCATTATTCGTAATAGCCTAAAATGGAAACAACCCAAATTCCTGTCAACTGGTGAAATTCCTGTCAACTGGTGAATGTATAAATAAAATGTGTATCCATAAAATAGAATATTACTCAGTCTTGAAAAGTAATGAAGTACTGATTCACGATACAACATGTATAAATCTTAAAAACATCAGACTACGTGGAAGAAGTCAATCACAAAAGACCACATGTTATGTTATTCTGTTTATATGAAAGGTACAGAATGGGCATGTCTGTAGACACAAAAATAGATTAATATTTGTCCGGGGCTGGGGAGAAGAGAGTATGGGAAGTAACTGCTAATAGTACAAGGGCTTTTTTTGGTTAATGAAAATGTTCTAAAGTTCTATTTCCGTCATGGTTTCACAACCACGATATATTAAAAACCATTGAATTGTGTGTTCTAAAAGGGTAACTTTTGTGGTATTTGAATTATATCTCAATAAATGTGTTACAGTGTTACAGGAAAAAAAATCTTGGTGAAGTATAAAGAGTGTAATTGGGAGGTTAGTACAGAGTGTAATATATGCTATTTAGTCTATAGATCAGCCAAATAGGGGCCACGTTTTTACTTTCTAGCAATCCAATCAAAGAAGGTGATATCATTGTCTAGAAGGAAAACAAATTCTTCGAAGTAGAAGCATAGGAAAAGGATTGGTTTATAGCTTCTGTGACCTTCAGTTTCTTAATTTGCAAAATGATGTAATAATATTCTGAGTTGTTCTGAGGCTCCATGAGGATAATAGATACACAGATACTTTGAAAGTCAACAAAGTTGATGCATGTAAATATGTTATTCATTTCTATGATTGTGTTTGTGATAGGTGCTTTATTCCAAAGACATGTAGTGGCACACTACCAATATGTGTCTAGATGCCAATATCATTTCTCATGGCTCAATTGAAGGAGAGAAGAAAAATTATGTGCCAGCATGCCATGTCCTAATTTTGTGAGGGGAGGGAGCTCAGAAAGATAATCCTGTAAAAGTAAAAGTGGCCCAGTGAAGGGGAAGAAAATTAACATTGATTTTGTACCATCTTGTTTGCTTGTGCTTGCATATGTGGTCTGGGCACGTGGTCTTTCAATTAATCTTTAAAAAATATCCTGTGATCTAGTTCTGATGTACATATTGTTTCTTTTCACATTAAGAAAAACAATTTTATGGATGTTAAATAATTTGCCTTGGAACCCCCCGAATTAGGATTTTTTTTTTTTTTTAAAGATTTATTTATTTATTTAATTTCCCCCTCTCCCCTGGTTGTCTGTTCTTGGTGTCTATTTGCTGCATCTTGTTTCTTTGTCTGCTTTTGTTTCTTTGTCCGCTTCTGTTGTCGTCAGCGGCACAGGAAGTGTGGGTGGCGCCATTCCTGGGCAGGCTGCACTTTCTTTTCACGCTGGGCGGCTTTCCTCACGGGCGCACTCCTTGCGCGTGGGGGCTCCCCCACGCGGGGGACACCCTTGCGTGGCACGGCACTCCTTGCGCGCATCAGCACTGCGCATGGCCAGCTCCACACGGATCAAGGAGGCCCGGGGTTTGAACCGCGGACCTCCCATATGGTAGACGGACGCCCTAACCACTGGGCCAAAGTCCGTTTCCCCCAAATTAGGATTTTTAACTACATCTCACTCTACTATCAACTTGGTACAGCTCGAGAAGCGGAATGATGTTGAATGATGTCTTGGGTGGGGGTAGCTCGGCATACTAATCTCCTTTGTCTCCTTTTTTAAGTTTTAAAAAGTTTTTTATTCTTTGGTCTTTCCTTTCAGTGCTTAATAAATATTTGTTTAAAAATGAGATGTATTCATTCTGCTGAATTATGGTTAGATGATTGATTGCTCTTTCTACCTTATCTTTTCTGTAATACATTGACTTCCCCATTCTTTTCTTTTTCAATTCCTTCTTTTTGAAATAGCTAACATGAAACATACTCTCTTGAAGAGAGGAGTGAGAAGACATTAAGACTCACGAAAACCCTAACAGACCTTTGTGCTTTAGAGGTTAATTGTGTGCTCACCTTATTTTTGGGATAACTTAACGATAAATTGATATTTCTCAGGCTGGTCTTGGATGTTAAGATTTTTTTAGCAGAACTCTTGAGAAGTTTTAGAGAGGCCTTATAATAATTATGTAAAAATGTGCTGGACAAGTTTCACTGAATATAAATTGTAGTGAACAAATATGAAAAGAGAACACCGTTAAGGATTTATAAAGCTGGGCTATTATCAAGGGATCGGAACATAAAATTGGATTTCAGATCAAAGGTTCTGTTTTGGAATTTCTTTGATTTATTTTTATTACCATAACAAAGTAATTAATTTGTTTGTGGCTCATGTTTCAACTTCTAGAGCTGTGCCCTTTTGGGAGATGATGTTGTTTAACAGGCTATCTCTTTTGAAATGCAGTGATTTAAGGAAGGATTTTCATTAACTCAGAAATTAAGATACCAAATATGGCCTCTCTCTTGAGGTTACCAGTGGGGTGTGTTTTTCCATTTCATTTGACTTGGGTTAGAATCACTCATTGTCCTTACAAGCTGGCCATAATATATATATATATATATATATATATATATATATATTTTTATCTTTGACTTTATGTCTGCTTTGAAAAAAAATAGTAACTAATAGTTACTATTCTTTAACTCTATAGTTTTCCTAGTTTAAAAAGTAATATAGGCAATAGAACATAAAGTCTTAGAATTTTAGAACTGGAAAAGATCTTACCTAGTTCAGACTCCTGCCATTTCACATGAAGAAACTTCTAAAATGAGAGTTTAATTCATTTGAGTTTATATTTTTTTGCTGCTCAAAACATATTCAAAAGCAATGTGCTCTTGTCTTAGGTTCTGAGAAGGTAGCAGCCACTTTATATTCATTTGCTTACTTGTGAATAGTAATTGCACAGTAGGCCAGGCACTTTACCATGTGCAGAAGATGCAAAAGTGAATAAGATAAGTGACAAGCATAAATTCAGACATTTAAGCAAATAAGTACAATTCACTCTGGTAAGCCTTATATGGCTAACATAAAGAAGAGAGTTATCTTGTCCTTTGGGGTGGTGGGGAAGTAGCATCAGAAAAAAACCACCTCAGAATGCCATCTAAAAGGATAAGCTGGACTATGATAGGCAGAAATCCTTGGGAGTGAGGGTAAGTGGTCAGGAGTACAGTCAAGGCAGAAGGCAAGGTATGTACAAAGAGTCAGACATGAAAGATCAGGGCACATTTGGAATAGCAAGTGGTTTCAATTTGGCTGGAGTAGAGAGAACACTGGAGGACTAGGAAAGGGCCTGGAGAAGGTGACCAGACATGTTGTGTAATACATGTCTACCTGGCAAAGCAGAGTTTGGTTCATTGCCCAGAGGTGGTAGGGGACTGCAGATAGGGTTCAGACTAAAGACTAATATGATTGTATTTGCATTTTAGAAGAGTTAACTCCTGTAGCTGAAATGCCACTGCAGTAGCAGAGAATGGTTAGTAGTGGGGCTGAAGCGATAGCCAAGGAAACCACTTAGGTTATTGCTGTGGCCTAGGCAAGACATAAAGACACAATATTGAAGGAGAAGAAAACATCTAAATTAAGCATTACAAAAAGAGGGATAGAAACAAATTGACAGGACTCAGTTGTGGTGATAGAAGGTGACCATGAGAGTGAGAAAGAGGAGTCCAGGTTTCTGGCCTTGATGAGTATCTAGTGTATCTAGCATGCAGGTACTTGGTGCTTGTTTAAAGACTGACTCAAACTTTCTATCCGTCAAGATATCAGCATTCTTCATAGTTGTGCATATATATAGGTATTTGTATATTTGTTTTGTTTCCTGTATTCATTTCTTGAAGACTGGAGCTATTTCTTATCTTTTTAATTCACTCTTCCATCACCTTCCATGTCCCATCTCAGACCTATTGAATCAGTATTTCCAAGTTAGTTACTTGGGAATCTGAAATTTAAGTTCTCCCTGGCAATTATAATGACCTATCATATTTTCAATCTTTGCTATAGAGCTATTTTTTTTCTGCTTACCTTGTTGTCACATGATAGTTATTATCTTCCAATTTTATTTTTTCTTTATTTTTCTTTTTTTAGGAGGTGCTGGGGATTGAACCCAGGACCTCATACATGTGAAGCAGGCACTCAAACACCGATCTACACCTGTGCCCTATCTTCCAATTTTAAAATGAGGGAGTAAAGATGGCACTGATTCCTTCTTCTCTTGGAAATCACCACAAAATAGCAAGAGGGTAAGAAATATGAATTCTGTTCTCAGTGATATTAGGAGTCATGTAAAATTCCAAAACGCAATGTGTAAGTAAGGGCTACCATTCTCACCAGCAATGTTTAAAGGTTCCATTTTTCAACATCCTTCAAAGCACTTGTTATTTTCTTTTTTACTGTAGCCATTGTGAAGTGATATCTCATTATGGTTTTGTGACACAGTGTGATCTATCCTGATCCATACTCAGATTTCTATCCTTGTGAACTAGAAAAGAATGTGTATTCTGCTCTTGGTGGTGAAGTGTTTTCTATATACATCTGTCAGGTCTAGTTGGTTATTTGTATTGTTCAAGTCTTCTTTTTCCTCAGTGGTCTCTTACCTAGATGTTATATCCATTTTTTAAACAAATCAATTTTATTGATACATATTAATAAAGTATATAATACACCCAGATGTACAATGAATGGTATTTCGTATAATCACATAGTTGTGCATTTATCACTTTAATCATTATTAGAGCATTTTCATTATTTCAATAAAAATAATAAAAAACAGACCGGTAAAGAAGAAAATTCTTTACCTTTCAATCTGTCCCTCTCTCCCCTGTATACATAGCTGCTATTTCTGACTATTCTTGCACAATTATTTATTTATTCAGCAGTTTTATTGAGATATATTCACATACTACAGAATCTATTCAAACTTTATAATCAGTATTCAGGCCTTCATTGGTTGCTTTTAGCATTGTTTTGAAATTTTCTGAATATAGGGTCCTGTACTTCTTGGGTTAAATTGATTCCTAGGTATTTTAGTGTTTTTGTTGCTATTGTAAATGGAATTTTCCCCCGATTGCCTCTTTAGATTGTTCAGTACTAGTGTACAGAAACATTACTGATTTTTGCTTGTTGATCTTACATCCTGCCACTTTGCTGAACTTGTATTAGTTCAAGTAGCTGTGTCATAGACATTTCAGAATTTTCTAAATACAGGATCATGTCATCTACATATAGTGAAAGTTTTATTTCCTCTTTTCCTATTTGGATGCCTTTTATTTTTATTATTTTTCTTGTCTAATTGCTCGAGCTAGAACTTCTAGTACAGTGTTGAATAACAGTGGTGACATTGGGCATCTTTGTCTTGTTTCTGATCTTAGAGGGAAAGCTTTCAACCTTTTCCCATTGTGTACAATATTGGCTGTGTTTTTTAAAATATATTATAATATTGAAGAATTTGTCAAACTTTCAAAGTGTTTTTATCAAGAAAGGATGCTGGATTTTGTCAAATGCCTTTTCTTTTTGTTTTTGTGTTTTTAAACAAATCAATTTTATTGGTACATATTAATAAAGCATGCAATTCATCCAAAATGTACAATCAACAGTATTCATTGCCTCAATCATTATTAGCACATTTGCATTATTACAATAATTAAAAACAGACAAAAAAATTCCTTACCTCTCAATCTCTCTCTGTTTCCCCTGGGAGCTATATATAGCTGCTGTTTTTGGCTATTTTTGCAAAATTATTTATTTATTCAGCAGTTTTATTGAGATATTCACAGACCATACGATATATCCAAAGTGTATAACCAATGGCTTTAATATAATCACAATTTCGTGCATTCATCACCACAAAAAATTTTTAAAATCATTTCATTTTTCCAAAAAGGAAAACTCCACACCCCTTTGCATTCCTTCCCCAGTCCTACGTAACCACTAATCTAATTCCATCTTTATAAATTGATTTATATTTACATTTTATATAAATGCAACCATACAATATGTTACACAACATATTTAGTTCATAGTAGCACAGTCATACAGTATTTGTCCTTTTGTGTCTGGTTTGCTTCACTCAACATAATGTCCTCCATGTTCATCCATGTTGTCATATGTTTTACAACTTCATTTCTTCTTACAGCTGCATAATATTCCATTGTGTGAATATACCACAGTTTGTTTATCCATTCATCTGTTGATGTACACCTGCGTTGTTTCCAAGTTTTGGTAATCATGAATCATGCCGCTGTGAACATCAGTGTGCGGATGTCTAGTCCTGTCATTGCTCTCAGTTCTTCTGGTTGTATACCTAGTAGTGGTACTGCAGGGTCATGTGGCAAATCTATATTTAACTTCTTTAGGAACTGCCAAACAGTCCTCCATAGTGGCTGTACCATTCTACATTCCCACCTAAAATGAATCAGTGCCCTACATTTCCACATCCTCTCCAACACTTGAAGTTCTCTTTCTTTTTAATAGTGGCCATTCTGATAGATGTGAAATGATACCTCATTATAGTTTTGATTTGCATTACCCTAATTGCTAGTGATGTTGAATATTTTTTCATGTTTTTTTTTTTTTTTTGCCATTTGTATTTCTTTGGACAAATGACTATTAAAGTCTTTTCCCAATTTTTAATTGGATTGTTTTTTATTTTATTTTATTTTTTAAGATTTGTTTTATTTATCTGCTCCCTGCTAGTTGTGTCTCTCATTGTGTTTTCTTGCTGTGTCTCCTCTTTGCATCATCTCATTGCATCAGCTTGCTGTGCCAGCCCATTGCATCAGCTCACTGTCTTGCTTGTCTTCACTAGGAGACATCAGGTACTGAACCTGGGACCGCCCATGTAGTAGTCAGGTGCCCAACTGATTGAGCCACATCCACTTCCTTTGCTTGTCTTTTTATTGTTGACTTGTAACATCTCTATAGATCATGGATATTAAACTTTTATAGGACATGTTATTTCCAAGTATTTTCTCCCATTGATTTGGCTGTCTTTTCACCTTTTTGACAAAGTCCTGTGAGATGCAAAAGTATTTACTTTTGAGGAGAGCCCCTTTATCTATCTTTTCTTTTGTTTCATATGCTTTAGGTGTAAGGTGCGATAAACCACTGCCTGCTACAAGAACTTTAAGCTGTTTCACTACATTTTCTTCTGGTAGTTTTATGGTCCTGGTTTTTATATTTAGGTCTTTGATCCATTTGGAGTTGATTCTTACATAGGAAGGAGATAGAGTTCCTCTTTCATTCTTTTGATTATGGATATCCAGTTCTTACAGCACCGATTGTTAAAGAGACTGTTTTGTCCCATTAACATGGACTTAATAGATTTGCCAAAAACCATTCAGTTGTACAGGTGAGGGTTTATTTCTGGACTCTCAATTCGATTCCACTGATGGATGTGTCTCTCTTTATGCCAGTACCATGCTGTTTTGATCACTGCAGCTTGTAGCTTTGTAATATATTTCAAGGTCAGGCAGTGAAATTCCTCCCGTGTTGCTCTTCTTTTTTAGAATGTTTTTGGCTATTTGGGTGCACTTTTCCTTCCAAATGAATTTGGTAATTGCCTTTTCTATTTCTGTAAAGTAGGCTGTTGGAATTTTGATTGGTATTGCATTGAATCTATAAATCAGTTTGGGTAAGATTGACCTATTTATGATATTTATTCTTCCAGTCCATGAACATGGAATGTCTTTCCATTTGTTTAGGTTTTCATTGATTACTTTTAGCATTGCTTTGTAGTTTTCTGCATATAGGTCCTGTACTTCTTTGGTTAAATTGATTCCTAGTTGTTTAAGTCTTTTGGTTGCTATTGTAAATAGGATTTTCCCCCTGATTTTCTCCTTAGATTGTTCAGTACTGGTGTACAAAAACATTACTGATTTTTGCATGTTGATCTTGTATCCTGCCACTCTGCTGAATTCATTTATTAGCTGAATAGCTTAGTTGTAGCATTTCAGAATTTTCTAAATTTAGAATCTTGTCATCTGCAAATAGAGTTTTACTTATAACTCTTTTCCTATTTGGATGCCTTTAATTTTTTTTCTTATCTAATTGCCATCTCTAGCTAGAACTTCTAGTAAAATGGTGAATAACAATGGTGACAGTATGCATCCTTGTCCTGTTCACAATCTTAGAGGGAAAGCTTTCCACCTTTCCCCATTGAGTACAATGCTGGCTCTGGGTTTTCCATGTATGCCTTTTATCATATTGAGGAATTATCCTCCTATACCTGTCTTTCAAAGTGTTTTTATTAAAAAAAAAATGCTAGATTTTGTTGAATGCCTTTTCTGCATCAATTGAGATAATCATGTGATTTTTTTCCCTTCAGTTTGTTAATGTGGTGTATTATGTTAATTGTTGTTTTCTTTTTCTTTTTAAATTGATTTTCTTATGTTTAAACAGCCCTGCATACCAGGAATAAACCTCACTTGGTTGTGTTGTGAAAGTCTTTTGATATACTATTAGGTTTGATTTGCAAGTATTTTGTTGAGAATATTTGCATCTGTGTTCATTCGAGTGATTGGTCTGTAATGTTCTTTTCTAAGTAGTGTCTTTATCAGGCTTTGGTATTAGGGTGATGTTGGCTTCATTAAATGTGTTGGATAATTTTCCCTCTTCAATTTTTTGGAGTGGGATTGGTGTTAATTCTTCTTGAAATGCTTTGTAGAACTTACCTGTGAAGCCATCTGGTCCTGGACTTTTCTTTGTTGAGAGATTTTTCATGACAGATTCAATTTCTTTATATGTGATTGGTTTGTTAAGTTCTTATATTTTTTATAGTTCGTCATTGCAGGCTGTTTGTGCTTTTCTAGGAATTTATCATTTCATCTAGGTTTTCCTATTTGTTGCCATACAGTTTCTCATAATCCTTTTATGATCCTTTTCATTTTTGTGGGGTCAGTCATATAATCTTCTGTTTCATTTCTGATTTTAATTATTTGCATTAACTGTCTTTTTTTTGTTAGTCTAGTTAAGATTTTGTCAATATAATTTATCTTCTCAAACAACCATCTTTTGATTTTGTTGATTTTCTTTATTTTTTTCTTTATTTTTTTGTTCTCAGTTTCATCTATTCTGCTCTAATCTTTATTATTTCTTCCCTTCTGCTTGCTTTGGGAATGGTTTACTGTTTTTGTTTGTTGTTGTTGTTGTTGTTTTTTAATGTTTTCTCCATTCGTTCAGTTAGATCTTTGGTTTTAGGTCTTTCTTCTTCTTTAAGAGAAGCATTTGGGCTATAAATTTCCCTCTCAACCCTGCCTTTTCCATATCCCGTAAATTTTCATACATTATGTTCTCATTTTCATTTGTTGCATATATATTTTCTTTTTTTCTTCTTTTTAAGATTTATTTTATTTATTTTTCTCCCCTTCCCCCCTTTTGTCTGCTCTGTGTCCATTCACTGTGTTCCTCTGTGTCTGCTTGTACTTTCAGGTACACTTTCAGGTACTTTCAGGTAGCACTGGGAATCTGCATCTTTTCTTGTTGAGTCATCTTACTATGTCAGCTCTCCGTATGTGCAGCACCTCTCCTGGGCAGGCTGCGCTTTTTTCATGTGGGGTGGCTCTCCTTGCAGGGCGCACTCCTTGTGTGTGGGGCACCCCTTCGCGGGGGCACCCCTGCATGGCACGGCACTCCTTGCGCACAGCAGCACTGTGCATAGGCCAGCTTACCACACCGGTCAGGAAGCCCTGGGGATCAAACTCTGGACCCTCCTTATGGTAGACATTCGCTCTATCAGTTGAGCCATGTCCACTTCCCTGCATATATATTTTCTAATTTCACTTACACTTTCTTCCTTGACCCACTGATTGTTTAAGGTGTGTTGTTTGGCTCCACACATTTGCAAATTTTCCCCTCTCCCGTCTATTATTGATTCCCAGTTTCATTCCATTTTGATTTGAAACGGTGCTTTTTATAATTTCAGTATTTTTATGTATTTTTTGAGACCTGCTTTGTGACCTAACGTGGTCTCTTCTGGAGAAAGATCCATGAGCACTTGAGAAGAATGTATAACCTGGTGAGTTTGGGATGCATCATTCTGTACGTGTTTGTCTGCTAGGTCTAACTCGCTTATCATTTTGTTCAAGTTCTCTGTTTCCTTTATGATCTTCTGTGTAGTTGTTCTACCCAACAATGTGAGTGTTTTGTTGAAGTCTCCAACTATTTTTGTAGAGCTGTCTTTTTCCTCCCTTCGGTTTTTCCAGAGTTTACTGCATGTATTTTTGGGCACCCTGGTTAGGTGCATGGGTGTTTATGGTATTTTATCTAGTATTACTATAGCTACCCCTGCTCTTTTTTTTTTAAGATTTATTTTTTATTTATTTCTCCCCCCTCCCCCAAGTTGTCTTCTCTCTGTGTCCATTTGCTGTGTGTTCTTATGTGACAGCTTCTATCCTTATCAGTGGCACCGGGAATCCATGTTTCTTTTTGTTGCGTCATCTTGTTGTGTCAGCTTTCCATGTGTGCAGCACCATTCTTGGGCAGGCTGCACTTTCTTTTGCGCTGGGTGGCTCTCTTTATGGGGCCCCTGCTCTTCTTTGGTTACAATTTGTGTGGATTATATTTTTCCAGTCTTTCTCACTTTCAGCCAGTTTGTATCCCTGGATCTAAGGCTAGTCTCTTCTCGGGTGCATATGGATGGCTCATGTTTTTTTATCCGTTCTGTCAACATTTATCTTTTGATTGGGGAGTTTAATCCATTCACATTCAATGATATTACTGTAAATGTATTACTTACTTCCACCATTTTATTCTTTGGTTTTGGTTTTCATGTGACATATCTTATTTTTTTCTGTCTTTTTATTCTTTTGGTTATCCTTTCTGCTGTTCTTGCAATCTACAGTCTCCTATAAGCTGTAAGGCTCTGTTTAATATTTCCTGCAATGGTATATTCTTTTTTATGAATTCTCTTAGATTCTGTTTGTTTGTGAATATTTTAAACTCACCTTCATATTTGAGGGTCAGTTTGTCAGATAAAGAATTCTTGGCTGGCAGTTTTTCTCTTTCAGTATCCTAATTGTGTCATACCACTGTCTTCTCACCTCCATGGTTTCTGATGAGAAATCACAGTTATTCTTATTGGGCAACCTTGTATGTGATGGTTTGCTTCTCCCTTGCTGTTCTCAGAATTTTGTCTTTGACATTTGACATCCTGAGTAGTATGTGTCTTGGAGTAGGTTTGTTTGGATTTATTCTAATTGGAGTACATGGCACTTTTTGGACATGTAAGTTCATTTCTTTTGTGAGAGTTGGGAAATCTTCAGCTATTATTTCCTCAAATCCTCATTCTACCCCTTTTCTCTTCTCTTCTCCTTCTGGAACTCCTGTAACACGTATGTTGTTGTGTTTTGTGTTATCATGCAGCTCCTTGAGCCCCCGCTCAATTTTTTCAGTTCTTTTCTCTCTCTTCAGTTTCAGCTGTTCTGTCTTCAGCATCACTTATTCTTTCTTCTATCATTTCAAGTGTGCTGTTTGCCTCTAATGTGTTTTTTTTTTTTAAAGATTTATTTATTTATTTAATTTCCCCCCCTTCCCTGGTTGTCTGTTCTTGGTGTCTATTTGCTGTGTCTTGTTTCTTTGTCCGCTTCTGTTGTCGTCAGCGGCACGGGAAGTGTGGGTGGCACCATTCCTGGGCAAGCTGCTCTTTCTTTTCACGCTGGGCGGCTTTCCTCACGGGCGCACTCCTTGCGCGTGGGGCTCCCCCATGCGGGGGACACCCTTGCGTGGCACAGCACTCCTTGCGCGTATCAGCGCTGCGCATGGCCAGCTCCACACGGGTCAAGGAGGCCCGGGGTTTGAACCACGGACCTCCCATATGGTAGACGGACGCCCTAACCATTGGGCCGAAGTCCGTTTCCCTCTAATGTGTTTTGTATCTCACCGATTGTATCTTTCATTCCCATGAGCTCTGTTACTTTTCTATTCAGGTTTTTTTTTCAGGTTCCAAGGAATGAATCTGGGACCTTGTATGTGTGATTCAGGTACAAACCACTGAGCTACAAATACTTCCATTTACTGATGTTCTTTGATTCTTGGTTCAGTCTGTTCTGGGTCTTTAGGATTGTTCCTGTTAATTGTGCAAATCTGGGCCTGGACTGACTAATGGGTTGCAGATCCACTTCCAAGGGCCTTGGAGAGAGAGGGTGTAAAGGCAGGATAAATTGTCTCTTATTTACTTTTAGTTTCCTCACATACACTTTCTTGTTTAGCCAGCAGATAGCACTCTTCAGCAGCCCTTTCTGTTCTAAGCCTGGTTAGAATGTGAGTTTTGCCTCCCTTTTCTTTGCCTCACTCCCTTCTGGGTGGCGTCCAGCCTTTCCCTGGTGCCCTAAAGCCTAGAGCATTCTTCCATACAGTTTCTGCCTGTCTTCTAGCTACATTTCTTGGCAAGGGAAGAGATCTGTTTCTTTCTAGTCTGCCATCTTCCCAGAAGTTCTGCTCCTACCCATTAATGAAAGTAGTATATTGTAGTATCGTGCTATTACAGTAGAACTATATATTTCTACTTTCAGATCTTAATATTTGTTTCGTATATATTTGGGTTCTGCTCTTAGCTGCACATATATTTATAATTGTTATATTTTCTTGGTAAATTGACTCTTTGACAATACAAATTGTCCTTCTTTGTTGCTTGTAACATTTTATTTTTATATTTGTATAGTCACCCTAAGTCTTTTTTTTAAGATTTATTTATTTATCTACCCCCCACCCCACCATTGTCTGCTCTCTGTGTCCATTCACTGTGCTTTCTTCTGTGTCTGCTTGTCTTCTCTTTTGGCAGCACTGGGAACTGATCCTGGGACCTTCCAGAGGGGGAGAAAGGTGCTCAATCTCTTGTGCCACCTCAGCTTCCTGGTCTGTGGCATCTCTTATTGTCTCTCCTCTGTGTCTCTTTTTGTTGTGTCATCTTGCTGAACCAGCTCTTCACTCAGGCCAGCTTACTGCACAGACCAGCACTCCTGCGTCAGCCAGCACTCCTGTGTGGGCCAGGACTCTGCTTGGGCCAGCACTCTGTGTGGGCCAGTTCTCCACTTGGACCAACTTGCTGCGCCGGCCAGCTTGCCTTCACCAGGAGACCCCGGAAATTGAACCCTGGACCTACCATATGGTAGACAGGAGCCCAGTCACTTGAGCCACATTCACTTCCCCCTAGGTCCTTTTTTGTTGTTGTTGTTCCTTAAGTACCACAGGTTGGGAATTGAATCCAGAACCTTGTGTTTGGGAAGCCAGCACTCAACCACTGAGCCACATCAGCTTTCCTGAGTTGTTTCTTTTGTTTTGCTTATTGTTTGTTTTTGTGTTTTCAGGAGGCACTGGGAAGTGAACCTGGGAACTCTTATGTGGGAGGCTGGCACTCAACGACTTGAGCCACAACTGCTCCTCCTAGGTCCCTTTTAATTGTTATTTGCATGGAATTTTTTTTCTATCCTTTCACTTTTCAGTTTATTTGTATTTTTATATTTAATGGAATTCTATGATAAACTACCTATGGTTGTGTCATGCTTTTTTTTTATCCATTCTGCCAATCTCTGCCTTTGACTGGAAAGTTTGTCACTAACATTTAAAGTATTTCCTATAATGCAGGATTTTCTTTTGGCATTTTGCTATTTGGTTTTTGTAAGTCTTATATCTTTTTTGTTCCTCAATTCCATTAT
Source organism: Dasypus novemcinctus (assembly GCF_030445035.2). Taxonomy (NCBI): domain Eukaryota; kingdom Metazoa; phylum Chordata; class Mammalia; order Cingulata; family Dasypodidae; genus Dasypus; species Dasypus novemcinctus. The sequence goes on along the minus strand of NC_080684.1, from coordinate 79,275,484 downwards.
TGCCTAATTTCATATTTAAATTTTTGTACCAATTTTTTTGGTCCATCTCATTTCTTTCTATGTGTATTTTTCAGATATTTTCTTTGTTCTTACCATGAAGTTTAATATCCTAAATCTATAGCAATGTTATTTGATTTGATACCAATTAACTTAAATTGCATACATGAACTATATTCCTGTACCACTCCATCCTCCACCTTTATGTAGTTCTCATAAATTACATATTTATATATTGAGTCCCAAACCATTGGTTTATCATTATGTTTATGCATTTTGCCTTTTAGATCCCATAGGAAGTAAAAAGTGGAAGTATTAATCCATGTACTACTTTTACCAGAGATCATTGTGCAACTTGAGCTATTGTCTAATATCCTTTCCTTTCATCCTGAAGAACTCCCTTTAGCATTTCTTGTAGTGCCATTCTCGTGATGACAAAATGCCTCATCTTTTGTTAATCTGGAAATGTCTTAATCTGTCCCTCATTTTTGAAAGCAGATTTGCCAGATATTGAATTCTGGTTAGCATTTTTTTTCTTTCTGCACTTTATGTCATCCCACTGTCCTCTTCCCTCCCTAGTTTCTGGTGAGAGATCACCACTTAGTCTTATTGAGGCTCCCTTGTACAGGACACATTGCTTCTCTCTTACAGCTTTCAGAATTCTCAGACTATAGCATTCAACAGTTTGATTATGATATGTCTCAGTGTGTCTTTATTTGGATTTATCCTCTTTGGAGTCTGTTGGGCATCTTGGATATGTATATTTATGTCTTTCATTAAATAGGTGAGGTTTCTGGTAATTATTTCCTCAAACATTCTTTCTGACCCTTTCTTTCTCTCTTTTCCTCCTGGGACTCTCACAAAACATGTATTGGTGCCCTTAATGGTGTCTCACACATTCCTCAGGCTCTGTTAACTTCTCTTCATTCTTTTTCTTTCTTTTCCTCAGACTGAGTAATTTTGATAGTGTATCTTCAAATTCACTGATTCCTTCTACAGCTCCAATTTGCTGTTGAACCCCTTTTAGGAAATTACAATTTCTCTTACTGTGGTCTTCAGCTACATTTGGTTTCTTTTCATGATTTTATCTCTTTATTGACATTCTCTTTTTGTTCATCTTTCATATTACTGATTTCTTTTAGTTCTTTGTCCATATTTTCCTTTACTTCTTTGAACATATTTTGCTTTTACAGTTCTTGCTTGGTGTGTCCAAGCTCCAGTCTTCTTTGCTGATGGTTTCTAATTCTTTATCCTGCTTCTTCGCATGAGCCATCATTTCCTGTTTCTTTGTATGTTTTGTAATTGTCTGTTGAACCCTAAACATTTTGTTGTTTTTATGTTATCTCTGAAATTTAGGCACTGAGACATTTCTTCCTTAAACTTACATCCAATTACTGTTATGACAAAGATTTCCGTAACTGCCAGAAGCTAACAAAAAGAAAAAGCAATCACCTTTCTCAGTCTTTCTAGATTGCCCTGTGTGAGTGCTTTCCTTCAGAGGTTAACTGTCCTATCAATAAGGTTAGAGAATAGCCTAAGGCAGAATCAAGGGGTCTTTTCTGTGCATGTATCTTGTCCTGGGCATGCACATGTGGCCCTAGGAACTCCCACATTTACACAGATCTGAATGTCTTCCTTTCCCTAGGAAACAGTGCTTTCTCATAGTTTCACGCACTGAGCTTTGTCTTTGGCAGCATATACATATACATATACATATACATATACATATACATATACATATACATATACATATACATATGACCTTTCTACGCATTCCTATTCTCTCACTTTTACTGAACCTGTGGTTTGCACTGGGGTAGGTGTATACTCAGGAGACTTGACTCTCTGGACTGGCCATGTGCCAGCTGGGCCCTGAGCCTCAGCAGAGGCAACTCCACTCTCCAGTTCATTGGACTTACCCAGGTCAGCTAACAGGAAGGTGAAGATGGTCAACCACCACACTAGGGAACCAAGGGTGCCTACAACTCCAGGCAGGAGAATTGCATTCATCAACCATGATGAATCTAAGCCCCCTCTTGATACAGAGGTGGAGTGGACACCACCATCCCAGGGTCCACAGGGTGGAGGAATTAAAGGTGGATTAGAGTGGACTCACCAGTATTCTACTATAAAACTATTGTGACTAGTAATGAAAGAAACTGTAGCACTGATGTGGAGAAAATGGCCATGGTAGTTGCTGAGGACAGGGAGAGGGAAGAAGAGATGTGATATGGGGGCATTTCTGGGACTTGGAGTTATCCTAAATGATATTGCAGGGACAGATGCTAGACATTATATATCCTGCCATAACCCACTGAATGTACTGGGGGAGAGTGTAAAGTATTATCCATGCATTGCAGCAGTGCTCCAAAATGTATTTACCAAATGCAGTGAATATGCCACAATAATGAAAGAGGTTGTGGATGTGGGAGAAGTGGGGGGGGGTATATGAGAGCCTCTTATATTTTTTAATGTAACATTTTTTGTGGTCTATGTATCTTTAAAAAAAATACAGTTAAATAATTTTTTTTAAAGCAAAAAAAAAATACATATATATATATTTATATATATATATATATGTATATATGTATGTATATTTTTTTCGGAGGTACTGGGGATTGAACCCAGGACCTCATACATGGGAAGCAGGTACTCAACCACTGACCTACATCACTCCCCAATGAGAGTTGGTTTTTTCATTCACTTGTTTGTTTTGTTTTGTTTTCTTTTTAGGAGGGTACGGGGAATCATGCCTGGGACCTTATACATAGCAAGGAGGCACTCAATCACTTGAACTGCATCTCCTCCCCCAGCTGTATTTTTTTTTAAAGATTTATTTTAAAAATTTATTAATCCACCCCTTGCAGTTTGCTTGCTGTCTGCTCTCTGTGGCCATTCTCTGCACATTCTTCTGCTTGTCTGCTTATCTCCCTTTATTGCGTCATCATGCTGTGTTAGCTGTCTGCAGGGCAGGCCGTCAGCTCTCCTCAGGTGTGGGACAGCTTGTCTTCACAAGGAGGCCCTGGGACACAAACCCAGGCCTTCCATAGGGTAGGCAGGAGCTCAGTGATTGAACCACAGCCACTTCCCTCCCCAGCTGTATTTTTAATGTTCTCATAGAGCATTCTTCATGAGAGCTCTGTGAGTGCCCCTACATGCAGCCCAAGTTCTAGAACAGTGGACCCAGTGACAGGTGTCCTGGTTCAGTCTTGTAGGCTACCACCTGACAGACTGACACAGACATACATGCTCCCTGTATTGCACTTGAGTCTCTCTGCTCCCTCTGGAATCAGGAGCAGGGACCCACAGTAGGAACACAGTCTGGCTCTTATCCTAGCCTAGTTTGTGAGGGGGTCGGGAAGGGGACAGCAAGGGAGTCATGTGATGCTACCGTTTCTCAGGTGCCTTTTCTTGATTTGGCACTTGCCCTAATACTTCAGTACTTTAGCTCTTTCCTGGAGCTTTGAGGAAGATGTTTCTGTCAGCTTTTATTTGATCCGGCTTATTCCTCCATCTTGATGACCAGCACCAGCATCTTTTTTTTTTTTTTTTTTTTTGAGGAGAAATGGGGGTTTGACCCTAGGACCTCATACATGGGAAGCAGGTGCTCCACTTCTGAACTACATCCCCTCCCCAGCATCTTTTTTTTTTTTAATTTATTTTTTATTTATTTCTCTCCCCTTCCCTGCTATCCTGTCCCCCCCACCCCCAGTTGTCTGCTCTCTGTGTCCATTCGCCGTGTGTTCTTCTGTGACGGCTTCTATCTTTATCAGCGGCACCAGGAATCTGTGTTTCTTTTCATTGCGTCTCTTATTATGTCAGCTCTCTGTGTGTGCAGTGCCATTCTTGGGCAGGCTGCTTTCACGCTGGGCAGCTCTCCTTACAGGGTGCACTCCTTGCGTGTGGGGCTCCCCTACATGGGGGACACCCCTGCATGGCACGGCACTCCTTGTGCGCATCAGTGCTGTGCGTGGGCCAGCTCCACACAGGTCAAGGAGGCACAGGGTTTGAACCACTGACCTCCCATGTGGTAGGCAGACGCCCTAACCACTGGGCCAAGTCCACTTTCTGCCCTGCATCTTTTTTTATACCTCAGTTTTGGTACTAAAATTCTGAAAGCAGTTTAAAAAAAAAACAAGGTTTCCAAAGAAAGAATTGTTTATTTGGTATTCCAAGTAAGAATACCAGCAAGGTATTGTTCAGGAAAGCAGGTCTTGGGGTATCATCCATGATTTCAACTTAGGTAAGAAGACTACTTCAAGGAAGTCAATGCCATTACAATTTTCCTGTGTCATTTCATTACTTGGTCACTTTTCATGCTTATTGTGATGTTGACTTAAACAACTGTGTCCTGGGTAGCACAAAACAACCGTGCCCTGGTTTTGTCAACCCCAACAAGAATGCAGTGAGGTCACTCTAAAACTAGACCTGACATTTCTTCAATAGAGGCATAAAAGCATTTTCCTTTTAATGAGAGCAGTCATACTTTTCACCTAAGGTGTAATATCTAAAATATTATCTTTTCTCATTCCTTATTTACTCTCTTCTTCCCTTCACTGTAGAACTGTAGTGTTCAGATTTTTTTTTAACCGGAACAGAAATAGAAACTTTTCTCCTTTTCTCTGTTCTATCAGTATTTAAAAGAAAATAACAATAACCATGTGCCTAAATATTGAGACTTCTTTCAGTGTTACCATATCTTCTTTCAAACATATACATTTTTTTTGTCCCTGCTAGGGCATTTAATTTGTCCACAAAGCAGTATATGTTAAAAAACTTAATTTCAGTTCTTTAGAATAAAATTGCCGTGACTTTAAGAACCTATTTCTAAAGTGAATTTTAAGGAAATTGAGAGATCTTGTGGCTTTACTGTTGACTGGTGTTTGGTAGAGACTGAAAAGAGCCTTTTTCAGACCATGTTTAAATTAAACTTAGAATGGCTTTACTTCAGTGAAGTTCTCTTCCACATTCCTATTGAGTGTTCACTAATAATTTTTAAATTATTTGTTTGCACTAATGGACTCATGCCCATGTGATATTTGTTGGGGTTATTTTCCCTGAGGAGTGTGTCTTTTCAGTTTTGAACCACTGACACCTTTGTTCCAGCAAGGCTTTGTAGCTCCAGGGCAGTCTCTCAACCGAGGGCTGATGACCAGGAGGATTACTGTTTGCTCTCAGCTCTTCCTTTATTATGGTTTATCCCACATCTTGAGATGTTGTATAATATGAGATGTGTGCTAATAGGATTACTTATTACTTGAAAGTATCAGAGTTAGAATTTGTAACTGATTAATTCAAAGCTGATTTTCATTAGCCTTTTATGAGCTCATATTTTCTTACTGTACTCTTACCATAGGATGAAGATACTGGAATGAAAAGTAAAGTTCATCTTATTGCCACAGAGATCATGAGTTCAGAGAAAGTGTAAGTTGTAGTTTACAATTCAGAAGATTTGGTTTTTCCATTGGCTTATTTAAAACATTTCTTTACTGTTTTTTACAGGTTTGTGGATGTGTTAAAACTTTTGCATATTGTAAGTATCTGCTAATATTTTCTTGAAGTCTAACACTGTCCCTTTTGTATCTTTTCTTACTCCAGAAATTTTTCAGCATAACTTAAATAAATCTCATGAATATATATGTATTTTAAAATCCACACATCTTTAAATACAGATTTAAAAAAAAATATGTCTCTCATGTTTGTGTAGATATACACAGATGCTTTCTGAATACTGAAGCCTTTATACCTATATCTACAAAGACCTCAAACTTTTAATTTTCAAAATGAAGAGTTCTTTTATTGGTAATATTTGTTCTTGGACATTTGCAGAAGATGCCTGCTTTTAGTAGAATTTTGCCTTAGCTATATAAAGGATGATATATAAAGATTTGAAACAATTCCTCTGCTATCTGAATAAACCTCCAGAAACTGAAACTTTAAATGAGACATTTTTATAACTAATTTTTTAGGATTGTGTTTTCAGTTTTATAGCTGTGAACTTGAATGGACCTGTTCAGGAGCAATTACAATCTGTTGACTACACATTCACTTTTCTCATGCATTCCTTTGTACCTGCAAGTTTTCACAAGTTTGATTAAACACTGGCAGTTAAAGTGCTTTTACTGTTACATTTTATTCCAATTATATTTTGGCAAGAGGTTAAGACTTAAAAGAAAGGATAAAGTAGATGAAACAATGAAGAAATTGAAGTGAAAATTCACTTAGATGATATAATTATTAATTTCATCTTGAACTTAATTGCAGAGAAATGGTAGGTTCACAAAATAAATACTTATTTATGGCTCTACAAAGTGTATCATTATTTTCAGTTTTCCTTTTAATAGGTGTATATAAACATGAAAAATGAGTTATACTTTTGGGTGATTCACATTCATCCAATGATTCCCTTGTTCTCTATGCTTGGATCATTGGAAACATGGAGGCCTAATTCTTATGTGAAAAATCTCTAGCTTTAGAAACATTTTCTACAAAGTTTGTTAACATTGCTAATTTGTTTTGAGAAATTATTTTCCCATGAATAGCTTCTCACTTAACTCTTGACTACATTGGTACATTCTCTTTTTAATGAATCAAAAAACCATTATGGCACAATATTTGGCTCCCCAGAATTTAGGTCATTTAAAATAATTTAATTAAATGTGGAGTTTTGAAATTAGTTTGTTTCATTTAAAGCATATTGTTATTTAAATACTTTTCAAATAAAACTATATGTCTTTGCTGCTGTGTCCTGCACATCCCTGTTGTATGAACAACTAGAAGAAAATAAAAAGCTAAACTGCTGTTTTATGGAAAACTCAGTATGTATCTCTAGGACTAGTAAATTGTAAGGTACAATTTGATATCTTTTCTGATAGACGTGTTTAAATAGAAAGAGGACGTCTCCAAGGAAATTTTAAACATCTCTAAGCTAATTGATAAGCTCTTAGAGGCAAGAAATGGACTTTGAATTCAGAAAGATTTGAATATGAATCAAAGTTTTTACTATTTCAGCAAACCTTACATGGAATATGTTTTGAGGATACATCTAGGAACAACACAGAGTCCCTCTTCTCCTGATGTTTATAATCTAATCTAGTTCAGTGCTTCTCAAATTGTTGCTATGAGGGAATGAATTTTTTAGTTCATTTTAATATCTAAGCCTGTAGTAGACTATTTAATTTCCAGTCCATAGTAGACCAGTGCTTTGTGAAATATAATAAAAATGTCATGGCTGGGTCAAATTTATTCTATCATTCTACTATTCTATCCCTTCCAAATGCCTTTTTTTCCCCTGTACTAATATCTATTTTAATGAACTAAGTTTTGATTCCAGTAGTTAAGGAAACAATTTAGAACTTTACTACTTCATTTGATTATTTAAAAACATATGCCCTGTTCATACCTCTTTTTTTTTAACAAACCATAAACACTAATGAATGAGCAGTTAACGAAAGCATTTTCCCCTTATCATCTCAAGTCTAATAGATCTGATAGATAACCACAGCCTCTTCCCAACTGCTGTTGAACAAAGTAAACCATCCTCGTACAATCTTTGTTTTAGACCATCTATTTTTTCTTCTTCTTTATTTTCTTTTAAATGTTACATTAAAAAAATATGAGGTATGAGGTCCCCATATAAAAATATGGAACGCTTCACAATTTTGACCTGTACATTTTTACAACCTCCTGGCTTGTGTGTGCAGACGTTAACTCAGTAGAGCCCAACTCTAGTGAGCGTCTCAAAAAGAATACGTTAACCAGGCTGAGAGCCATTACTAGAAGGAGTGTGACACCAGAATAATGTGGGTGAAGCCAAAGGATCCTGTTTCACTCCTCTACCCTACCACCCTATTAAAGCTCATATTAATCTTCTTTCAAAAATATTCCACAAAGGTAGCTTTGGATAGCTTTAATACTGAGTACTGCTGCTATCTGATCTCATCTAAATGAACTAACTTCTGTGTTAGATGATAGAATATAACTGATTTTAAATATCTAAATTGACAAGATTTAGATAATCCAGATTTTTTTTTTATCAAGCAGACATTCAGGTGGCTTGGGAGAAGCTATTGTTTCAGTAATACATGATTTTCCTTGAATAGTTTTCCATATTAGAAACTCTAGAACACCACTAACATGATTTTCTGTAATGATGGAAATGTTCCAAATCTGCGCTATCCAATATGTTGGTCTTTTTTTTTTTTGAGGTGTCAGAACTGGGTATTAAACCCAGAACTTCGAATGTGGCAACCAGAGCTCACCCACTAAGCCACATGGGCTCCCCTGTATTGACTTCCTTGTCTGTTTGCTCATTGTTTGCTTGTTTTTTTTAGGAGGTACCAGGAACCAAACCTGGGACCTTCCCTGTAGGAGGCAGGCACTCAACTGCTTGAGCCACATCCACTCCCCTCTTGGTTATATTTAAAAAATAAAAAATTTTACCTGCCACTGAGGCTCACAAACATTTATTTACAATTTTGTGAATAAGTAGGTAAAATAGCTTGTAGGAAAGTGTTTTCTAGAATCTAATTTAAAGAATTTTTATCACTTAAGCAGTTGTTACATTGGGAAGAATTAGGCTTGAATGAGAGGCAGCACATTTTAAAAGATACTTAAGATTCTAAGAAGATGCCTAGTCAGCTGTGGGCTTTGATCCCTCTTCCTGATATTGGTGAGAAGCATTGATCCCTCAGAGGCAATGATGAGACTTTACAGTTAATGCTTTATGTGGTACAGACTCTACAATGACTATAATGAGCTCCTGGATTTTGGACTGGATAAACAAAAGGTCCAACGTGCACATTGTTTCTAAGTCGCTATCCTATTGAGTCTAGTCTAAAGAGAAAGGAGATTTTAAAGATAAACTACTTGAGGCCTCTACTATAATTAAGTACAAATGAAATAATGGATTTTTAAAATCTTAAGCTTTCTAATGGCAATTAAGTGATGGGTTTCATAAAGATGTCTGTAACAGTATTTTATAAATGTCCAAATACATGGTATTTTTATTTTTTTATTTTGAAAGGGAATATTATGATTAGAGACTTTGAGGTCTTTGGGACAAATACAATAATACTGGTAGTATTGGTAATGATGCATCTTTGCTCCTGTTATTTCTACAGGCTGGGGCATTACATTCCTTTGAAAATTTGAGAGACTCTTTCTCAATAAAATCCATGATGCTAGAGGCAACGATACCTGAACATCCACATGTATTTTAGTAGATAGAATATATGTTTTATTTTAGAAAATGCATTATAAAGGGCTAGTTTCATAGACATCTCCAGTTCTTGTGTTTCCCCCATAATTAAAATCACTTCATTTGGTTCTACAGAGTACACCTTGTCTTTTGAGTCTTGTGAACCATTTAATTATCATTTATTCTTTAGTTGTAAAGAATCCTCCATTAGGTTCTATTGACATGGCTCCCAAATGAGCAACTTCCTTCAGGTACCCTCCACTGAATGAAGTCATTGTTCAGAGTACCTTTGTGTTTCTGCTGAGATCTGGTAGTTCCTGTCTTCATGTGCCTCTGATTCAGAGCTCTTTTTCCAAGCTTCTAAGGACTTATGGATCTTAAATCATCTTATGATCCCTTAAATTAACCAAGTCTCCTTTAATGATATAAATGGCCTTCTATTGACCACTCTCTAGATGCCTTACAGCATGCTAGCCACGTTACATCAATAATCTATTTTAATCTTCATGAGAACATTATCAAGTCAATGTTATTTCTGTTTTTTAGGTGAAGAAAATAAGCTGTCACACGTCACCCACTACTTGAACTCTGGTCTGTCTGAGCCTTTCCTTTTAGAGATTGTTTAGAAATCGCTCAAGAATGGTTGCTTGAAATCTCTACTATACTTTATATAATATCTCCTTGGGCATATTATCTTCTCTTCAGAATTCTTTAGATTGCCCAGGAAACTGGGGAAATTCTAGAACTTTTCATCTTCTAACAATGAGAGTGAAACTAGCTATTGGTCACTTAGGATATACCATGATGATTACCTGTTAATGTTATTAAAGAAGGTTGAAAAAGTCATATTTTGTACTCTTTTGGCACTGATGGTTAGGCAGCATATTATATGCAGCAAATAGAAGGAATAATTTCATTGGGCAAATATTTCCATTTTAAAATAATGTCAATTATTGTTAATGTGGGGACTTTCCCCTGTCTACTTTTATTTCATAGTTTCACACTCGTTTCTACATAGCTCTTTGACCTCAGCAGCTGCTTTGCTTTTGCTTAATATGAAATGATTCTTAATGCTCTTCATGAAGACAGGGAGCCCTGGAGAGCTCTGTCCATATGTCCATTTGGCCTTTGTAGTTCACTGTGTCATGAGAGTGGTTAAGTAATGCGCTAGGGTCAGGAAGCCCAGTCAGGACAGCTGGTAATTAAGTCACATACTCCTCTTTGGCACTGGAGATGTAAAGCCTGACCCGATGAACAAGGCCATCTGTTTTGTGCTTCCTTGCCTTAGATGTTCATACTCTATTTGCATTGACTTTTACATAGATCCTACACAAATGATCAGAGCCAGCAGGGCTAGTATGTTAATCCCTCAAAGAAACTGAGTGCTTTTAAAAGTTGATCTGGTCCTTATCTATAGGTTTTCTGGGAGTTAAGAATAATATTATGACAGACATTATATTTCAGATACCCATTTCTATTTCTAAAAATGCTGAATAGTACAAACATTTGGTTACTTGTGACCAGAAACAAGAGTGTAGTGGTTTAATTTTGCATACAGAACCTCTGGTGGGTTTTTTGTTAGAAAAATAGACTAAAGTTAGAAAAATAGAATAGATGAAGTATTTTAGTGCCATTAAACTCTGTAGCTTGCCTAGCATTAGGAATCATCCCTTTATTCTAATTCCCCAGCTTTTCCAATGTGAAAAAGTATAATCTGGATCCAATTTCTGATGTGCTAATCCTGCTGTCTTGTATCGCTCACTGAATAGTCAAGGAGGTGTTGGTGAATTTAGATTCTTCTGCACAAAATAGCTTTGCCTCTGGCACTAAAATGTCATCACATTTTCCCAAATTATCCTGGCTGTTAGCATTTAGAAAAATAATCACATATGTTGCAATAATCCTTTTTATTAAAAAAGATGTTTCTCCCTCGAGCCAGTTCTAGAAATGGCTGTGGTTCACAAAGAACTGAAAAGTTAGATTCTGTTAGGAGTTCCTACATGAATTAGATACACCTGACACTTTGGCAGTAACACATTACTTTCAGGGGATGGTGGCCTGAGAGGGGAGGAACTATGTTTGGAGTTCCTACATGAATTAGATACACCTGACACTTTGGCTGTAACACATTACTTTCAGGGGATGGTGGTCTGAGAGGGGAGGAACTAAGATTGCTGCTCAGAGCTTCCAAGGTTATAGATGCCACTGATTGCAAGCCAGGCTGTTGGTATCACCTACATCTGCCTGGAGGAAGAAGTCTCCTTATGTATTTTTTAAAAAGGCACCATGACAATAAGCAAAAACAAGTGCAAACAATGAGCAAAAACAATAAGCAAACAGACGACAAAGCCATCTTGGAGGGGTGAGAAAGGCACTGTGACGATTAGTGGTGGCTCTGGTAGTGTGTGCATTGAACCTAAAACTTTCTGGGCTCTAGAAATAGTTTTATTGTTGCTCCCGTTGTTGTTGTTGTTGTTTTTTAATGCTGTTAAAAAGTCCTCTATTGTAAAATTGAAAGAAATTACAAGTTTTAAAAGAGAGTGCAAGTCCAGGTTAGACTTAATATAATCATTTATAAAAAATAGATAGCATAGCAACAAACCTTTGTAAATGTAAATAATAATTCAGACATAATAGAAATTAATTATAACATAATTCTAATATTACATAATATTACAGCTTTAACTATTAGAAATAACAATCTATAAGAGTGAAATAAATTAATGGTTTAGCTATTTCATTTCTGTTTAGGCCATAATTCTTTCTAGATAATCAAATTCCTATTTGGGAATTCACATCTTATTGGAATGAATTACAGCAGATAACTATTTGCCACCTCATAATTTTATAAGGCAGAAAAATTCAAAATCTTGTTCAACAGTAGTCATGCTAAATCATTATTGATCCAGATAAATAACTTTAATTAAAAAGTATCAATAACAAAGAGTTAAAGAAAAATGAAGTGTCTAAAAATATATATCTACTCCAGTCCTCAATTAAAAGCAAGTGTTTAAATTTTGTATGAAAAAAATTACAGAATACTGATCAGAGAAACAATTTGCCAGTTGCACTGAATAATTATTGTTCATATACTGTAATGTTATTTTACATTTATCTGGTCTACTATAGCTCTTTTTTGGTTACTCTTTGCATGAAGTACCTTTTTCTAACCTTTCACTTTTAACCTGATTATGTCTTTACGTCTGTGGTGGGTCTCTTGTAGACAACATACAGATGGCTCATTTTTTTAATCCATTCTATAGGTCTATGCCTTTTGTTTGGGGAGTTCAATCCATTAACATTCAGTGTTATTATTATAAAGGCATTACTTCATCCATTTTGTCCTTCAGCTCTCCGTTGTTATATCGTTCTATTGTCTGTCTTCTTATCCTTCAGTTTACCCTTCCTAATAATCTTCATTTCTAAACTCTTCTCCATATCTTGCCCTTGTTTTTTCCTTTCAGGCTGTAGCACCCCCTTTAGTATCTCTTGCAAATCTGGTCTTTTGGTAACATATTCTACCAGTTTTTGTTTGTCTTTGAAGACTGAACTCACCCTCATTTTTGAAGGACATTTTTGCCAGATACAGAATTCTTGGCTGGAAGTTTTTCTCTTTCAATACCTTAAATACATCATACTGCTTTCTTCTCTCCTCCATGGTTTCTGATGAGAGGTGGGCCCTTAATCTTATCAGGTTTCCCTTATATGTGATGATTTGCTTTTCTCTTGCTGCTTTCAGAATCCTCTTTTTATCTATATTGTCATTCTGAATAGTAGGTATCTCAGGCCATCAGAGTAAATTCAACAAAGTATTCAGATGTCTAGACTTCAGCAAAAATTTATAAGCCATACTAGGAAACAGAAAGAGATGACACAGCCAATAGAAGTCATTTTTAATAGATAGGTGGATATAAACTCTCTACATTCTTTTAGTCTTCATTAAATGTTCTCTTTTTTTGTACTTTTAATTATTAAATTTCTGTTTTATTCTGATGTGCTACTCAGATTTTTGAAAAAGATATTATGTGGGACATTAGTTCATCTAGAGCTACCTGTAACCATCCAGTAGTAATGGAACAAATAAATTTCTTCCTGGTTTGTGACAGAGGCCTCCTCCAGTTACAGGCAGCTATCTCACTGGTTGACCCAGTTTAAATTTACCTGGTCTCAGTTGAATATGTCTTTTTTTTTTTAATGGTAGCAAGCATTCAACTACTGAGCTATATCTGCTCCCCAATGAGAGTTGGGTTTTTTTGTTTTTGTTTTGTTTTGTTTCATTTGTTTGTTGTATCTTTTTTTTAAAGATACAACCCCCGCCCCCCCCAGATGTCTGTTCTCTGTGTTTGCTGCGTGTTCTTTGTCCGCTTCTGTTGTTGTCAGCGGAATGGGAATCTGTGTTTCTTTTTGTTGCGTCATCTTGCTGTGTCAGCTCTCCGTGTGTGCAGCACCATTCTTGGTCAGGCTGCACTTTCTTTCGCGCTAGGCGGCTCTCCTTACAGGGCACACTCCTTGTGCCTGGGGCTCCCCTACGCAGGGGACACCCCTGCGTGGCAGGGCACTCCTTGAGTGCCTCAGCACTGTGCATGGGCCAGCTCCACACAGGTCAGGGAGGCCTGGGGTTTGAACCTTGGACCTCCCATGTGGTAGACAGACGCCCTAACCACTGGGCCAAGTCTGCTTCCCCCTGAATGTATCTTAAATAAGCAAGTTTCCTATTTGGCAATGATGGCAGACACATGGAATGCAGAGTCTGGAAAAAGCTGTGTCAAACAGGGTCCTTAAGTTATTTAGCAGCTAACATCTCCTGTCATGACTGAAGAAATACCTTCCAACTGGAAAACAAAAGTTACTCTGCTGCCAAGGGATAGACTCATCCATCACATATTCTACCAGAAGCAAGGGCAGTATTTACTGCTTTGCTGAGCAAGTAGCTCTTGTTACTTAAATTATATTAAACACTAAACTGGTTTCTAAAAAATGCTATAAAAGATGTTTTAACTCCTGTGTTTGAATCATTTGTGATTGAGAATGTTTTTTGTATTATGTAAGAGAATTTTATATGTATGTAACAGATAGCTCTGCCTCATGGCAAAAAATCTGACTTTTCAATTATGTTAAGAAGCACTGTTTTCTTTTAGTAAATGTGAGTGCTGATAGTAGCAAGCTGTTGTTAGGTGGATTTTGGCAAATATCCAGTTGGTTTCTAGACATGTTTGTTGTGGCTTTCTGAATTGGAGCTTATAAAAGTTACAGAAGCTGTATTTATAGTATTAGTTGTACAAGTTAGTTCTTTAGTTATTGGGGTAAGTAGTTGGTTCCTTTGGGCTAATGTGACTGTTGAACCAATAAAATTACCCTGGTACTGAAGCCTAAGTGAAAGATTTTTGTTTTGTTTTGTTTCTTTAAAAGCATTTGTTAAACATAAGAGGATTGACTTATCTACAAAAGCCATACTTTAGAAAAGAAATCTTTTAATATACTTTTAAGTTACATATGGGGCTTTTGTACTTTAGACAACAGAAGAGACATAAGAACAGTAGGGATGAGTACCCCAAAATCTAGCCAGTCCCATCCAGGCCTCTTGCCAAATGGGAGGAAATGTTCATACTTGGCTTCACTGTTTTCCCTGCCTGTAGCTCCAGGCCACTTCTGCCATTGGAGCTACTTGGACCATAGCTCCTGCTTCAGTGTCATCTAGGTCTTGGTGTGGTGATCCCAAGTGATACCACTTGGCTTAATTGGCAGGTTGTTCAACCCCCTCTTGTACCCCAAAGCCCCTTCCAATCAACACCCCCACACACAAGGTGGTGACCTCTGTTTGACAAACCTCCAACCCAGATCTTGTCACTATCTGTGCTGTGCCTTGGAGCTGTAAACCGAGGTTTGGGGGCTCTTGCCTGGTCCCTTTCTTCCACATCCTGGCCCTCAACCCAGGAGCAACATACTCCTCTATCTCACATGTGCTCTTTTTCTTTCCACCAGTATTATATATTCCAGAGGTATCTAAAAAATACAGATTTCTACGTTTCTTGCTAATGTACCATTAAAAGATACTAGTCTAGGGCAAGATCATTTTTGCCTCCTTTCCTTAACACCCCCACACCTGGAAAGTATATATTGCATTATAAAAGGACATTTTGCCATAAATAATGTAAGAAGCTTTCAGTATTAATGATGTCCCATGTCACTATAAGCCATGTCATACAAGCCATTCTTGTAACAGGGCTTTCTGTTCCTGTGTTCTCCCTAGGATTCAGTGTCCAGGGAACTGTCCTGTCCATCATGCAGGTCCCCTAATCCAGAGACCACTGGCCTTGCTCTCTCCCCCCTTTCCTCCCTCCCTTCCTGACCTTGGGGACCCTTGTGTGCATTGCTGTGAATAATTTTGACACTCTATTGGTGATATGCCCTATATTGGCTAAATTCAAACCTGGAATTTTAATTCACCCTTAGGGAGTCTGGGAAGAAAGGTTAGATTTTCTATTTAGATCTGTTTGTATGTCTATTTTAGGGTTCTTTAAAAATTGTTTTTGGAGAGGTTTATGCTCATCACATGTTCCATTTCAGTACCAATAAAGTTTGGGAAGACTTCCACTTGGGGGGAGAGGGGCAGAGAACTACTAACTACTAAGTGAAAAAAAGAATATATACAGAGATTTTTTTTTTAATTTGAGAGATGTAAATCCTGGTGGATTTATTGGAACTTTGAGAAGAGGGAGTGGAAGGTTTAAGCGCCAGAGTGAAAACATTTTGTTGATTTTATGTGCTAAATGCTTTGCAGAAAGCTTTATGTATAATACCTAATTGAGATTTCATAACAACCCAATAAAATATAAACTATTTTGTACCCATTTAACAAATGATGATCCAGAATTCTCTGATTACCAAGCATGTATCACCTTCCACATGCCTCACTTAGCATACTCCAGTTCTTGGAAATTTTTACTGTTAGTGGACAAGGGGACTCTTAAATCCAGAATAAAATTAATGAAGATCTTCCAGTCACTTTTAAAAATAAATGGATCTTAATTTAAAATCCATCTATTTAGGTGAGTTGGGAGGAGGTAGCAGCC
Source organism: Dasypus novemcinctus (assembly GCF_030445035.2). Taxonomy (NCBI): domain Eukaryota; kingdom Metazoa; phylum Chordata; class Mammalia; order Cingulata; family Dasypodidae; genus Dasypus; species Dasypus novemcinctus. Next base: position 79,259,215 of record NC_080684.1, on the reverse strand, counting down.
ACTTTAAATTTGTAATTCTTCATGACTACAGCTTTGCAGATTATATTGCTTTAGGGAAGAGGGTTATTGGAAACAAAAGTTTTTTTTATCAAGTTATATGTGTGTATATGTTGTTTTCCCCTCCTCTGGACTGCAATAGGATTTCCGGGATGCAGTAGCACATGCTTCCCGACAACTTGGAAAACCAGTGATTGAGGATCGGATCCTAAGCCAGATTCTGTACTATTTGCCTCAGCTGTATGAACTCAACCGGGATCTCCTGAAGGAACTGGAGGAAAGAATGTTGAACTGGTAAAAATGAACTGATGAGCTTTCCCAGAGTTTCCATTTTTAGGTGAAGTCATAAAGACCCAGAATGCAACAGAGAGGCGTTGTTCCTTTTGTTGAGTAGAATTTTTTTGGCAGTTAACCTGTGGAATGATTATTCTGATGTTCAGAATTAACAATCTTGGCATTCATAAATCAACATTATGATTTTTAAAAAAATTTTTTGGTAGTGCTGCCTTGGAAGTAAGAAGGGCCCACCATTTTGAATGTAACATTAAAAAAAAATAAAGACAAAGAAATTTAAAAAAAAAAGAAGGGCCCACTTTTCAGCCAGCTTATATGTGATTTGATCATTAAGATTTTTGAGATTGAGGGAAGATAGTTGATATTATTCGCATAGGAAAAGTTTATATTTTCTAGAGCTTCAGTTCAAGAAATGCCTGTTCCATTTTTGAAAAGAGGCCATCCTCTGAGATACCAGGAGGGTTTACTTATTGTTATGGAAAGACAAATTTATATGTGAGTGTAATAATTGTAGAAACAGTAGATTTCAGAACAGGAAAGGAATATCAAGGAGGTTATTGGAAACATTTCCATTATAGAAAGAAAACAGAAGCTTTTGTGACATCAGTGTAAATATGTAGAAAATTTGGTCCAAGGGAATTGACCTAGAATGATTAAAACAAAATACCTACTTTAATGATCAAAATTTCCCTTTAAGCTTTCTTTAAATATAATCCAGAAAATACGTCTGTCTCTTTTTAAAATATCATGCCTGAAGATTGGGTGACCAAGGAAGGCCTTCTAAGAAGGTGGAACATTTAAAATGAATGAATAACAAGAAAGAGCCAGCCAGGGTTCCATATTTCCAGGCAAATGGAACTATTAGTTAAAAAAAAACTACACAGTGTGAACGAACTGTTTAAAAAGAAGATAGGGGAAAAATAAAGGAATGAAGTACTGATACATGCTACAACACATAAACTTTAAAAGCATTATACTAAGTGAATTAAGTCAGACACTAAAGGACAGATATTGTATGTTTCCACTTTTATGAAGTATCTAAAATAGGCAATTTTCAAAGAAACAGAAAAGTAAATTAGAGGTTTCCAGGAATTGGGGAAATGGGGGAAAAGGTATGGGGAGTTATTTCTAAATGGGTATAGATTTTCTGTTTGGGGTGGAACTGTTGGGGAATGGAAGAGTTTTGCAATGGATGGTGGTAATAGTTGCACACAGCTTGTGAATGTTACTAAGGCAACTGAATTGTACACATAAAATGTTAAAGTGGAAATTTTTATGTTATCACAACAACAATAATAAAAAGAATATAAAGAAGGCCAGGTGGAGAGTAATGGGAAAGGGGAGATTAGTGTGAGATGGATCAGGACGGTAGGCAGCAGCAGGGACCTGTGGGGCTTGGTTAGCCAAAGTAGAGAGTTTGTTATGCTATGTGCAGTCACACGATAGGATATACATTGTTAAGACTCTGGTTAAAAGGGTTTTCTTTAGTACTAAAGAATGTATTGTAGGGAAAAAGAGAGGAAGCAGGAAGACAAGGCAGAAAGCTTTGATAGTAATCCAGGCAAGAGATGATGGTGATAGTAGAAATGGTGACAAGTGGGCAGTTTTGGGAAATGTTGCACAGGAAGAGAAAAAGATGTACTGATCATTTGGACTTGAGACTCTGCCATAGTTGGGTTATGTGTTAAATAAATTAATGAGTCTCTTTTTATGTTTACTTGTATCCCTTCTCTATCCTTAGGACTGAACAACAAAGAATTGCTGATATTTTTGTAAAGAAGGGACCGTATCTAAAAATGTACTCCACATATATCAAAGAATTTGATAAGAATATAGCTTTGCTGGATGAGCAATGCAAGAAAAACCCAAGTTTTGCTGCTGTTATTAGAGAATTTGAGGTATGTACTACCATCAAATATTGAACATTTCTTAGTTTTTACTCAATCTTTCCTTTCATTCTTCTAACAACTAAACTAAAATAATGCATAGGAATGGAATTTGTTTCCCTTTAAATAAATAATATGATTTCAGCATTAAAGTTAAGGAAAATAGCATGTTGATAGCATGTGTCAGTCAATGTTTTAAAACTATGAGGATATAAGCCTGATTTGATTAGGGATGATTTTTAAAAATATTTTAATTAGTTTTTAACTGGTTGCTATAAAGTTTTAAGTACAATCCCCAAATTTTGGGTAAATTTTAGGTTACTGTCATTTTTAGTATTTATTTCTCTGTTTTGAAATTAAAAGGTCAGTGAATTCTAATCACACAAAACTGAAAATGAAAAATTTTAGAGATATTAGAGTGCTGCTAATTTCTCATTGGTACAATAGACATATAATTAAATTTTTAAAATATCAGTTATTTTATTTTTTTCTTCTTTTCTTTTCCTCTGGTATCTTTAGGCTTAAAAAAAAATAGTGTGATATAGCTATGGCAACTAATAATTGACTTACGTTTCCCTCAGTGTCCAGTAAGTTGTTTTGTTTCCTTGGCAGCAAAAGAAGATGGAAGGCAGAGGAGAGTTAGTTATCTTGAATTATGTTGCTTGCATGAAAGATGCTTTCTTATCAGGAATTATCATTATAATTTCATAATTATTCTGACCTATGTATCTGAACTGTGTAAAAAGTACTGGACACTTTTATTGTGGCTCTTATGATACAGGGACATTTTCAGCTGGCCATTTTGATGCCATCTCACAGCAAACCCCCAGGTTGGAGAATGAGGGTGAACCTGAGGAATGGGTAGAGGTGTCTTTTGTATATACTAAGGAAAAGAGGTTTTTTTGGTTTGTTTTTGTTTTTGATTGATTCCCCCACCCCAAGATGACTCCCTCGTCTGTCTGCTCGTTGTCTGCTCACTGTGTCTGCTCGTTGTCTGCTCATTGTGTCTGCTTGTTGTCTGCTCACTGTGTCTGCTCATTGTCTCTGCTTGTTGTCAGCTTATTATGTCTGCTCAGTGTCTGCTCATCTTCTTTAGGAGGCACTGGGAACTGAACCCAGGCCCTCCCATGTGGGAGGCAGGTGCCCAACTGCTTGAGCCACATCTGCTCCCTGCTCATTGTGTCTGCTTGTTGTGTCTGCTCATTTATAAGCTCATTGTGTTAGCTCATCTTCTTTAGGAGGTACTAGGAACTGAACCCAGGACCTCTGTGTGGGAGGTGGGCACACAGCTGCTTGAGCCACATCTGCTCTGGAAGGAAAAGAGTTTTAAAGGCAGATCAAAATGTCCTTGTGGTCAAGTCATAATAGTTCCAGAATCAAATATCCCTATATCCTTAGTGATTTGGGGGCTGACGTTTATAGCATTCATCTTAGAAAGATTTTTTTTTTAAAGATTTATTTTATTTATTTCTCTCCCCTTCCCCCCCTTCCCCCAGTTGTTTGTTCTCTGAGCCCCATTTGCTGCGTGTTCTTTTTGTCTTCTTCTGTTGTTGTCAGCGGCAACAATCTGTGTTTCTTTTTGTTGCATCATCTTTCTGTGTCAGCTCTCCATGTGTGTGGCACCATTCCTGGGCAGGCTGCACTTTCTTTTGTGCTAGGCGGCTCTCCTTAACGGGGCGCACTCCTTGCACGTGGGGCTCCCCTACACGGAGGACCTCCCTGCGTGGCAGGGCACTCCTTGCATGCATCAGCACTGCGCGTGGGCCAACTCCACATGGATCAAGGAGGCCCAGGGTTTGAACCGCAGACCTCCCATGTGGTAGGCAGACGCCCTAACCACTGGGTCAAGTCCACTTCCCTTAGAAAGATTTTTTACATCCCTCAGACATGTAAGAGAAGTGATGTTTAGAAGGCTGCTATTTGGGTTATCTATAACTTCTACCATTCTCCTTCTCCAACCCATCCTCACTGTGCATATATTGGCCAAAGGGCTCTTGTTATTATTTGAATTAAATTCCCAGTAGTTTTGTTTCTACTGTTATTTATTTCTTGGTCCATTGGGGTTTGTATTTATGAATATGTTGCCAAGTGATCTTCTAAGTGGGAGCTGCTAAACTGCCTAGTAGGGTGAGTTCTAGCTGGCTTAGAAAGTGGGCTGTGGCTACCACACCCTGTGAAAGGGCTGAGAACAAGTTTTCCTTATGAATGTCTGTGATCTCAGAGACTTACCCATAAAAGTGGGTGGGCTAGATGAATCTGGCTACGGTGCCACTCTGTTAGCATTAACAACTATGCCTTAAAATTAAGGGACTCTACTCTGAATCCCTCTTCAGAGTTGCTGGCTGGCTTTCTGGGCCCCTTCATTGGGGTCCCTTGCTTTTTAGAAAACACTATGTTCACTTCGAATGCCTTTTCCTTTCAGAGGAGTCCACGATGTGCTAACCTGGCTCTCAAGCACTATCTGCTCAAGCCGGTTCAGAGGATTCCTCAGTACAGGCTCCTGCTGACAGGTGGGCTTTTGCAGCACTTTACCAGACAACTACCTTTATGTTGCTGTTGTGCAATCTGCGTTTCCTAAGAATGCTTTCCTTTTTTTATAGCTCTCCAGTATCTACCTTACCTAATAATTTGGATTTACAGATTGCTTATATACTTCACATATACTTTGCCTGAATGGAACTCCTTTTAATTCTTTGATCGTGCCATGTACCTTCTCACCTCTGAGAAAACAGGCTTATAGAGATTTAAGTAGTTTGTACCACAGAAAAGTTAGTATTTTCTCATTACTTAGCATTATATCCAGATATACTACTGGTCCTTTGAGTTTTTGCTTGAAATGGATTGGGTGTGCAGTGACTTAATATATATATATCACATGCATTAAAAATTGTATTGAAATGGACAAAAACATTGACATGCCATCACACGTCAAAATTCAATCTGTTATAATTTTATGTACATAAACTTTGAAGTACTTAGTCCTATCAGAGTTATTAAGAAATGGTATGTGTGCTTTTATCCTTAACATGATTACTTTCTCTTAAACCAAGGTGTCGCTTATTGGAGGTAGTATGTGAATTGTGGAAAGCCAGGATTTCCAGATTTCTTTTTAGACAAAGGCTTCAGGCCTTCCAAGCTTGTTTAATGAAAGAGTAATTGGTAACAAAAAAGAAAAAGAAAAAGTCTAAGTGGTGATGAGGGAGTGACATACTAGGTGTGTCAAGTGCTTTATTTGACCGTGAATCAGGCACTATATATTTCTCTCTGGGATGACACAAAACAAACCAAATAATTTGAGGATGTCCTGTCCATCTGTACTTTCTTCTGCTTTTGGCAGAGATTTAGACTACACAGTCAAAAGGAAGTAGATGCACATGTTGTGTTTTTGCTAGATACATTTGCTCTATCAAACCAGCGATGAATGGCTTAGGCTGTTTCTACAACTGTCAAATGAAAGACTGTTTTTAGTGGTAAAAGACAATTATGGTTTCAAATGTGAAAGGGATGGAGCAAGATTCTGAAAATTTAATGCAATTTTTTTCTCACACTAAAAAATTATACATATGTTTAATTCGGGTTTCATGCTGAGCTTATTTTTGATTGAGAAATGTTGAAATAGCAAAAGTCAGTCTCAAAAATAATCTTTAAGAGAACAGATTTCCTTTGTTTTATAATACCAACATAATGTGAGCTTGGGATTGTTTTTATTTTTCAGCTGGCTTCTTGTTTGATCTTAAAGCGGTTTTGCCCTCTTTTACTTGAATTGGAAATCATCCCCATTATTTAAGTTATGTACAATGCCTTGTGTATAGTAAGTAGGCTCGTAATTATTGTGGATTCATTTAGAGATGAAGATGATGAATGGTTTGTTCGAGATTACAAAGTCAGGACTAAAGTCGATAATATCAAGAAAGTGAATTTTGTATTCTTGGTCCTGTTGTCACTGGATTTTATTGAGGTCCTTGGCTATGCTGCAGAAATGAATTTCAAGAGCACGCCAGATGAGTTAGACCACTAATTTATTCAGGTAGGAAGGAAAGAGAAATGGGAGAAAATGACAGATCAGGGGTCCCAGGTAGAGAAGAAGGGGCTGAAAAGTGATAATGAGGGCTGATTTACAGACTACAATTCCCCATTATAGGTTATAAATCCCCAGTTACTTGCATGGCCACATGGCAGGGGAAAAATGGCAAGAACAGCGCACAGAGGGTAGGATGGGTCCAGAAGCAGGAGAGCTGAGCGCAAGATCGCTTTTTGAACTGTTAATTATTCTACCCCATTGCTAATGGCAGTGGAGGGGTTCCAGCTGTTTGCTGTTTGATTGATTACCCCACCCATCAATTCTCTGTCAGGGCACAATGATAAAGTCCCTTGGGAACATCCAGGGCTTCTCCTTGGCTTCCAGAAGAAGTCTTTGTTCTGAATAGCAGAATCTTGGGGGTGGGGGTCTTCCAGCAGCCATCTTGGGAGATATTGATGTCCACATGGACTTCTTGCCAGGTTCCAGATCTGTTTATTGATTCCTTATCTTACTGGCCTGCTTTACTATGGCTTTTCTTCCATTGATTCAGATTCTTCCTTAACTTTAACCTAACCTGAAGTCTTTCATTCCCCTTAAAGCTATCTCTTATTACTCCAGTTCTCCCTGACCTTTGGAATCAGTGCCACCTAACTTAGCAAGTATTTGTGTGATGCCTTGTGACTTTATATATAATTTAAATATTGGTTTCTTAATTTGATTATAAATTCCTTGAGGTCAGGGAGTGACTCATACTAATAATTTATTATCCTGCATGGTATCTGGCTCAGTTTTGGACATATTGATGGTATTTAGGAAATAATTTTGGTTGATTTTAAGGTAGGCTTAAAATATTTCACTTGCCTAATTATCCTTAGCAGAAACAAGAGACAGAATTCCAGAGATGTAGGGGACTTTGGAGGTGATGTGTTCCTTTCCAAAAAAGGAAGACACATCCAGAAAGGTGAAATGTTGAAGCTCCTATGGTCTTTTAATTCTAAGGACATATGGGGATCAATACAAGGTTTATTTTATATTTTTATTTAAAATTTAGATTTTCCTATTTTTGTGATGTTCAGATTGCTTCCTTTTTCTACTGTTGCTATCAAAGTGCTTTCGCCTATGCAATCAGATTTTTAGCAGTTGGATTTTAAGTCTTAAATTTGTGTCAATTCAAACATATTAATTAAAAACAATAAGTAATAAAAAATAAACAAAAATATACACATTAATTAACTGGGCCCCTTTCTTTGGATAGATAAGTACAATGATTTAATCCTCACAACAACATTGTGAGGCAAGTACTTTTATTTTCATTTTAGAATTTGGAATTATTCCAAATGCACAAAACATCCAGGAGCAGAAAGAAAGGAGTGAGGCTGTATTTGAGGCAACTGTTGACAGCTTTGTTTTATTGATGAGTTTCAGGCAGAGAAGATGAAGGATACCTGCCTAGCTCAGTGTGAGTAGATTTGTGCTTGCCTTTGTTTCTTGGGAGGGGATGACTGAGAGAGGGGATGATTGAGAGGTGTCTGGATGACACACTGATAAGGTAGGGTGGGTTTTGGGGAATTCTTTTAGAGAAAAGGGGAGTGGAAATCCCCAGATACAGCAATCCAGCCCTGACTATTCAAACAACTATTCCTATTGTCTTGTTCTATTGTACATAATTTGGTTTTCTATAGGGTGTTCTGTTTAGGCTATCTCCTTCATTGTTGTAAAAAGCTTCCAAATACTTGATAATTTTGTTTTATTTTTATAAAGCTCAATTCAAAACAGGATCAAAGAAAATAGGCATATTATATAATGAAGTATTCCAGATTAGAATTACATTTTTTAAAAAGAAAAAATAGAATGATTTACTTAATTTAAGATGAAAGCTTGTAGTTTTTTCTTTCATGCTGGCTACTCAAGGCCAGTGGATCAGGCCAGATCTTTAAATCTGTGTAGGGCCCAGAACCTGTTTGGAGTTAGGAGAAATGTGAATCTTGAGGCAGAAGAGAAGAAGCAACAGATGAAAACAGATTGATGCTGCTTAAGGAGTAGCATTAGTTTAATACCAGTGCTTGTTTCCTTCCTTCTCATTGCAAGTGTTGTAGAATTTGAGAGAGGTTCAATTATTTGCGTATAGAAAGGCCAGGACTCAGGAATGATTTTGAGAAGGAAAAATGGTTTTTTGACAGCTGGCTGGTCTTGGGAGCTTTCTGTTGCAAACCAGAGCTGCAAACAAGATTTTTGAGTCCCTTTTATACAGAGAGGAAAGGCCAAATGGTTCTTTTGTTTCAGTTCTCAATAGAATTAGCATGTATCTTCCACATCCTAGGTAAGCTTTTAGCATGGACTTCATACATTCTAGATAAGGTTTTAGCACATTTGGTTTGCATTTCCCCTGAATATTTAAAGTTTATAGAGTTTGCACTGATAAACTGTCCTGGGACTGGAGTCTTTGCCATGGTCACCAAGGGCAGGACTGCAGCCACTCATCATCCCACACCCACAAGTCAGGATAGACAGCTTAGGTTAAGGTTATCTCCAAAGAGACAAAGAGCCTTCCAACCATAGCCCACATCACAAGGACTGTCTTCTTTGTCATTTTATCCCAGTGCCTGCTATAGATTCTGGGAAGCTGATGTGGCTCAATTGGTAGAGCATCTGCCTACCATATGGGAGGGTCCAGAGTTCGATACCCAGGGCATCCTGACCCGTGTGGTGAGCTGGCCCCTGTGCAGAGCTGCTGCACACAAGGTGTGCTGTGCCAAGCAGGGGTGCGCCCACGTGGGGGCGCCCCAGACACAAGGGAGCCACCCCGCGTGGAAAAAGTGTGGCCCGCCCAGGAGTGGTGCCTCGCACACGGAGAGCTGTCACAGCAAGATGCAACAGAAAAAAGAGAGTTTCTCACTGCCACTGAGGTGCAAGCAGACACAGAACACACAGCAAAGGGATACAGAGAGCAGACAATGAGGGGGGAGGGGAGAAAAATAAATAAACTAAATTAAAAAGAAAAAAGATTCTGGCACATAGCAAAACTTAATAAAGGGAAGTTGTATCAAACTGAAAGGCTTAGGAAAATGAAAGTTGCTCCTTTTTATAAGCTTGAGAGTCTTTGCAGTAGTGCCAATAAATGCATGATGGAGAGATAGAGCAATAAATTATTTTAAAGAGTAAAATCATTCCTGCAGGCACAAAATTGTGGAAAGAACTCTGAAATTCTTCCCTTTCTTCTTCTTTGCTCCAGTTTTTCCTTATAGCATTTACTAAGTTTTCTTCTGCCTCTGGTTCCTGCCCTAAGCCAGGGCTTTCTAAACTCATCACCAAATTATGGCAGTATTTTCCTTCTGGTCATGCTGCCTCTCATCACTCCCTCCTGTAGCCTAACTCATCATTGCTAAGTTTATCCATTAAGGACACACTTTCATTCTGCTCACTAGAATAGTTAAAAAACCAAGGGAAACGGACTTGGCACAGTGGTTAGGGCGTCCATCTACCACATGGGAGGTCCACGGTTCAAACCCCGAGCCTCCTTGACCCTTGTGGAGCTGGCCCAAGCGCAGTGCTGATGCGCGCAAGGAGTGCGGCCCCACGCAGGGGTGTCCCCCGGTAGGGAAGCCCCACGCGCAAGGAGTGCGCCCCGTAAGGAGAGCCGCCCAGCGCAAAAGAAAAGTGCAGTCTGCCCAGGAATGGCGCCGCCCACACTTCCCATGCCGCTGACGACAGCAGAAGCGGACAAAGAAACAAGACGCAGCAAATAGACACAGAGAACAGACAACCGGGGGAGGGGGGGATTAAATAAATAAATAAATCTTTTTTTAAAAAAACCTAGATATCCGTAAAGACTCAATTATAACCCAGATTTGCCTCAACCTCATTTTCCGCTGCTGTGGGTTCCTTACTGTCTGCAATCTGTCCTTCAAGACTAGATTCTCTCTTCCATTAATCACGCACTCAGTCACTTGGCAGGTATTTATATGAGCTAGCTCTGAGCTGGACACCAGTGTACACTGGCACACAAATCAGGGAGCCTTCCCCCACTGGAGCTTCCAGTCTTCTTCCTTGGGACTGTGCCCTGCCACGTAGGATCCCACCAAGCTCCTCTTAATTCCCAAAAATCATATTGCTCTTGCTGCTTGTTTTTTTCCTTATATCTTATTAGTTGTTGTTTAAATATTCCACAGGTGTGTGCCATGTCTTCTCAACTAGATTGTAAACCCATTAAAGTCAGAGGTAGACTCTAATATTAGTAGTGGTCACATCAGTTCTTTATTCATTTTGAGGGAGTATATTCTGATGATTTATTATTTTTGTGAGCATCACTTTCTTTTTCCTTTGAAGGTATCTTTTGCTCATATAAAAAATACATACTACTATTAAAAAACAAAGTCCTCCAAAACCAAAACCATTCAAATCATAAACATTTCACAACTGTGGATAAGTCTGTAGCGCTTCTGAGATGCTGTCATCCTAAGCAACCCAAGAAAAAGATCATTTCAAGTTAAAAATTTCCTGACATCATAAGCTTTCAAATCAAATATATGATTCAGTAATGAATTGCAAAATTTAAATATAATATGGGGAAGCGGATGTGGCTCCAGGTCCAGGTGTCAATTTCTGGGACCTCCTGGTGAAGGCAAGCTGGCCCACATGGCGAGCTGGCCCACATGGAGTGCTGGCCTGTGCAGGAGTGCTGGCCCATGTGGCAAGCTGGGCCAAGCAGAGAGCTGGTACAGCAAGATGGGGGGGAATAAATAAATGAATAAATTTTTTAAAAATATATATAATATGAAAAATTAAATTACATAATTTAAGGCAGCCAGATCAAAATTCACATTCGCATCTATCGTCATATAAATGCAGCAATTCCTTTCCAAAACTGAAAGGGGGTGTGGATGCGACTCAAGTAGTTGAGTGCCTGCTTCCCATGTATGAGGTCCTGGGTTTAATCCTAGTACCCTAAAAAAAAAAAAAGTTATAATTAGAGAAAAAAATACTCTCTGAGAGGGAAAACTATCACAACCAATAATCTCCTCACCCAGATGAGAAAACTAAATAAATTCTGGTATGTTTTAATTAGCCAAATAAGGCTTAATTAATTAAATGGGCATTTAAAGTTTCCTTCTAAAGAGCCATTCCTTTATAGGTAGTTGAAATCCCCGTGTACACTGACTAAAAGGTTCATGGAAACCTAATCACTTGGTTAAAGATGTTGCAATTTAGGACTTCTTGGCATAAATGGGTAACAGAGTTTTGCAATCTAAATTATTAACCTGCATATTTTTTCTTTACTTTGATGCATTCCTTAAATGTAGGCTCAATCTTTTCTGTGTTTGTGTTACTCATTCAGCAGAAGCCAGGAAAAACAATAACTTTGTAGTAATTAGAATGTACCCAACTGTATATTGTTTACTTTATTGTAAATACTGCTGAACAATGATCAATAGTTTTATATTCCTTAAAATTAAAAAGCAAGGTCCTTCTTCATCTTCCACCATCCAGAAGTGACCATCATACGTCCTTTTGCCTCTTATTTTCTCTATCTGTGCTATCCATTGTATAACATTTTCAATTAAAAAAACTTTTCACTTTTGGCAAGTTGAATCAGTGAGGATCATAGCAGAGAAAGTATAATGAAACTATTATTTAAAAATTCCTCTGGAAAATCTTTTCCACTTCTATATCTAGGGGAAAAAACAACAGTCCTTTGAACTTTGATTAAATGTAGATCAGGTAATTTCTTTGATCTTTTTCAAAATATTTATATTAAATTAAAGGTTGCTTTAACAACATATTGTATTCCTTTTTCTTGTAGCCTTTGCCTTTAGTTTGGGATGGTATTAATTCCCCTTAGGTTTTAGAAATCCAGGAATTCCCATGTTGGTAGAAAATGGGATATTAAAAACATGTGTTATAATGTTCTGAAGTTATAAATTTCAGCCATGAACAGGCTAATAAGCAGATTAAACAAAAAAATCAGAATAAAATTAATGGATGACTCTAAAAAACCCTGGCTGAGAAACGAAACTTTTGTTTAGCAAGTACTTGTTTTGAAAACCAGGGCTAGTTGTATATATCAAAAGTCATTCTAATACTTTCTCTAGAGCAGAACTTCATGAAAGGTGAGGCTATCCTGGACTCCAGCCAAGGAATTTAGTTTCTGACAAACCCAAAGGTCCTGGCATAAGGTAATTCCATCCATGTGAAATAGGAAGTTAATATTATTCAGAATTCCTGCTTTAATTAACTCAGTTCTTTTCTGTTGAAATACACTTTTTTTTTTTTTGCGGTACCGTGTCAGGCATTGAACCAGGATCCTTGTATGTGGGAAGCTGGTGCTCAACAAACCGAGCCACACTGGTAGCCCTGAGTTGGTTTTCTCATTTGTTTTGCTTGTTGTTTGTTTCTGTTTGTTTGTTTATTAGGAGGCACTGGGAACCAAACCCAGGACGTCCCATATGTGAACCAGGCGCTCAACAGCTTGAGCCACATCCCCTCCCCTGAAATTCACTTTTTTTAAAGAGTTCCTTTATGTATAACCCACCCCAATTGTTGTGCACTCACTGTTCTTTGTGTGCTCTCTGTGTCTGTCTGTTCATTTTCCTTTTTTTTTTTAGAAGGCACGAGGAAATGAATCCAGACCTCCCATGTGGGAGGGAGGTGCCCAATAGCTTGAGCTACCTCCGCTCCCTGAAATGCCTTTAAAAAAAAATTTTATTGAAGTATATTACTCTTACATAAACGTACATAAACAATAAGTGTATAGTAATAGTTGTGAACCTACAAAACAAACATAAATACCTCACCCTACCATCAATACCTTGCATTGTTGTGAAACTTCTTTAACTAGTGATTAAAAGGCAAAGTATTTTTCCCTAACCCACGCTGTTATTATTTTTATATCATTTTTACATGAACATACATAAATAATAAGTGTATAGTAGAAGCTGTGAACTTAGAAAGCAAACATGCATAACATCATACTGGGACCCCATACCTTGCAACAATACCTTGCATTGTTGTGAGACATTCGTTACAAATTATGAAAGAATATCATCAAAATCTTACTACTAATCATAGTCCTTACCTTACATTTTGTGTATTTTCCCCCAACCCACCCTATTATTTTTTCTTAAATATATTTTTATGACAGAATTTGTAAACTTACAAAACAATTATGCACATGTGCAGAATTCCCAAACAACATTCCTCCATCAACATTACACACCAGCGTCGAACATTTGTTACAGATTATGAGATAATATTATCAGATTATTACCAGGTCTACAGTGTACATTTGGCACATTTTTTTCCATACTCCCCTATTAACACAGTACATCTTTGGCATAGATGCATGAATATTACATTATTACTCTTAACCACAGACCATAGGTCACTCCAGTTGTACTTTTCCCATGCTGCAATAGTGATGTACATCTGCTCTAACTCCCAAAGGACATTCTTGCATCTGTACCATCAACCACAATTCTAATCCACCTCTGGGTTTACTGGGCTATTTAGTCCCTAGATTATTCTCTAGATTTCTGTCAATTTGTATTTACATCCCTATACTACCATTTTCAGCCACATTCCCATTTATAAACCATCTGTTACTCACTATAATGTGTCACCATCAACTCTATACATTTCTACAATTTTACAGTAAAGTTAATTAAAACTTCTACATACATTAAACATCAGTAGTTCATCTCAATCTTCCTCTTATCTTCTTTACAAATCTACCACCTACCACTGGGTCTTGAAGGTATTTTCCTACATTTTCTTCTAGAAGCTTTTTGGCTCATGCTTTTATATTTAGGTTTTTTATTCACTTTGAGTTAATTTTTTTATAAGGTATAAGATAGGGGTACTCTTTCCTTCGTTTGGCTATGGATATCCACTTCTTTCAGCACCATTTGTTGAATGGACTGTTCTGCCCTAGCTGGGTGGGTTTGACAGGCTAGTCAAAAATCCCTTCACCCTAGATGTGAGGGTCTGTTTCTGAACCATCAGTTCAGTTCCACTGGTCTCTGTATCTGTCTTTATGCCAGTACCATGTTGTTTTTTACCTCTGTAGCTAGATAATATGATTTAAAGTCTGGAAACGAGAGTCTTCCAACTTTGCTTTTCCTTTTTAAGATGTTTCTGACTATTTAGGACCCCTTACTGTTCCAAATAAAGTTCATAATCATGTTTTCCATTTACTTAAAAAATGCTACTGGAATTCTTTTCAGGATTGCATGGAATATATATATATATATCGGTTTGTTTTTTCACTTAGCTGAGATTGCTTTTCTTAGTGGATACCTTTTCCAAATGTTAAAGTTGCCATTTTATGAATGAGTGAGAACTGCAAATGTACAGAAAGAGGTTTGGCACAGTCATGCCACACATTATATAGAAACCCTTATTGCGTTTTTGGTCCCCACCATCCTTACTATCAACTATCAAAGCTGTAATTTGCAATTTTCAAAGAACAAATTAGGATTAGAGAGATACGCATATTCTGCTACCTAGAGAGCAGCCAAGTGAAGAATAAAGCAAATATAAGCACCTGAGAGTTTAAGTTTGAATTTTGATGCTTTCTCAGACTGAAACAGTTGCTGATATGTGCCCATGATTCTCATAAACACTATGAGGGAAATCCTTTAGCAACAGATTCTGCTTGCTGGATCTTCACCAAGACAAGTCCCAACAATGAAGGCATCTAGCTACTTGCAGGGAAATCTGGGTCAAATCTGCACTTAGAAATGGAAATGGAATGGCTTTGTAGTTGCGTCCATGTATAGAATTCAAGGGATCTGAAATCTTGAAAGGGAAAAAAAATCTACATTTAAAAAAAATTTCCCTTAGGTTTCGTGAGAAAAACAATGATAGTTTACTTTCATTCAGAGACTTCCTTTGAGTTTGAATCTACTAAGAATATTTTCAATATGCAGGTCTATTCAGTAAAAAAAAAAGGGACCTAGGGAAGATTCTATGGATTGTCAGATTTGCTCCAGAATTTTACTATGGGATAAACCCGGGAACAGGTTTGGTTTGTGAGTCCTTTGGGAATGCCACCTCAGGACCAGGGTTATCAAAGGCTAGGATAGACCAGTGCTGTTTCATGTGGTTATGACCTGCACAGTGGCACCCAGCTGAGGGCCAAGTACAGCATGTACTCTGCTCACCATATTTTGTGCCATGGTGAGGGGCTGTACCAGCCCAAGAGAAGGGGATTTTTCTAATGCACGGAAAGACATTGCTTGCTTTCCAGACTGTGAACATGCAAAGCTGAGAGCCCAGGCCACCTTTTCTGACTTCGACAAGTACCATATGTAAAAGAGGCAGCCCTGGGCCAAATACTGGGGGACTAGAATTGAACTAACATTTGAAGAGCTGCAAAATTGGAGCCAGAGGCCAGAAAACTTTCTAAATAGATAGTGAGACTCTCAAAATATCTCAACTGTAAAATCCACAGCAAGAAGTGGCGAGCCTAAATGGAGTGTCATTTAGTCCACAATAAATTCAGCAAATATTAATTGAATGTGCACTAGACCTTGTTCTAGGTGGTAGAAACATAAATGATAATTCAAGCTCCTTGTCTTCATAAAGCCCACAGTTTTAGTAGGGGAACTATATATAAAATGGTCCTTGTATTAGTCTGCCAAAGGGGTGTCAATGCAAAGTACTAGAAATCTGTTGACTTTTATAACGGGAATTTATTTGGGGTAAAAGCATACAGTTCCAAGATCAAAAAAAAATCCATAAAAGGTGCTTTCTAGCCCAAATCAGTTGCCACGTGTTGAATAAGATGGCCACCAATATCTGGCTCACCCTTTCCTCTTGAGCATCGTGGGCCCAGCCTCTTGAGGCATCATATTAAGTGATCCTGTAGTCCTCTTTCTCCTGGCACAGGGCTTGTTTCTTTCAGGGCCTCCTATATCAGTCTTAGTTGGTCTGCTTTCTTCCCAATCTCCTCTGTCAGTAAGCTATCAGGCAAATGGCTCATCTCTCCCAGGGGCCTCAGCTGTTTGAGCCTTCTCCTTTCTGTTACTTGGCAGGATCGAAAATGACAGAACTCTTTCTTCCTGTGTCTGAGCGAGTGTCCCTTTTTATCAGACCCAGCAGTGGGGCAGGGACTCAGCCTACATTATACCTACTGACATAGTGAAATCAAAATTCCTAAATCAATCTTAAGAGGTAATCTAATCAAAGGCCTTTCAACTGGATTTAATGCAGTCAAAGGCTATCACGGCCAAAGGAATAGATTAGTTTACAAACATAATCTCTTTATGGGGTTCATAAACTCGTCTCAAACTGCCACAGTACTTGACACTACAGAACTGTTAATTTAGCATCTAACATTTTACCAATGCATCTGTTATCCATATGCTCATTAAGGTTAACTTATAATTTTGGAATTTTATTGATATACATGGAAATTGTTTTATATAAAGGTACTATACATTGTTAAAGAATATTTTGGGAGGGAAACACTAGTCATGAATACATATTCTAAAGTATCAATAATTAAAGATATGAGATACCATTGCATTAATAGGCCTCTTGATGAAAAAAAAACATCAGTTTATCCTTGGAATAGAGTGGTAACATGAACTAGACCTGTTGTTTATAAAAATCTTTTTTTAAGATTTATTTATTTATTTATTCCTCTCCCCTTCCCCCCCCACCCTGGTTGTCTGTTCTCTGTGTCTATTTGTTGTGTCTTCTTTGTCCGCTTCTGTTGTTTTCAGCGGCATGGGAATCAGTGTTTCTTTTCGTTGCGTTATCTTGTTGTGTCAACTCTCCATGTGTGCGGCGCCATTCCTGGGCAGGCTGCACTTTTTTTTTTTTTTTTTTTTACGCTGGGCAGCTCTCCTTATGGGGCGCACTCCTTGCGCGGGGGGCTCCTCTACACAGGGACACACCTGCACGCATCAGCACTGCGCATGGGCCAGCTCCACACGGGTCAAGGAGGCCTGGGGTTTGAACCGAGACCTCCCATGTGGTAGACAGACGCCCTAACCACTGGGCCAAGTCCGCCACCTGTTTATAAAAATCTTAATGTATGTCAAATAGTAAGCATAAGACAAAAAAAAGAAAGGATTCTTTATTGAATAATCTAACATTTGAAAAATAAATCAAGATTCATACATAAAAACATATACTAAAAATAAATCAAAAGTTATTATAAAACATTAAACTATAGAAAACCAGGAAAAATAAAATTGGTTATTTATTTTAGATGACTTTCTAAGCTCAGAAAAATAAAGAAATTGTAAAGGAAAATATTGACACTTCTTAAACTATTCTAACTATTAAAACATTACAGAAATCTAAAATATATTCAAAGCAAAAAGGCAGACAGCACATCAGAAAATGTATTTGTTGTGAATATGAAAAAAGATTACTATTTCAGTAAGAATATTAGGACCACAGTAGATATCTGAACTAAAAATATGAACACACAGTTCACTCAGAAACAAAAGTGGACATAATAAATACAAATAGTGGTATGTCTAAATCTTCTGAATCATAACTATCAATTAATACAGGTTATCATTTCCTCTTATTAAATTTGTAATTAAAAAACTACAATACACAGAACTGACAATCATTTAGTGAAACTATTATTCTCATATATTTATAACAATATTTTAAATTGGTACATTTTTTAGGAAAGATTTCTCATGATATATATACAAAGTACTTAAAAAATGTTTCATTCTCATGTATCCCAAGGAAATAATCTGAATTATGTAAAAAGACAACATTAAGATACTGATCAGAGTTATGCATAATTAGAATGATCACACAATCTATCATCTAAACCAGTCAACTTTTAAGAGTAAAAGGGGGTGCTATTAATAATTATGCCTGGACAGTAGATAGTTTATAAATAGGATCATCTTGGGCACACTAGGATATAGGGACATCCTATTTATAATAGCCAAAACAAAACTAAAAATCACTCAGAAGTCTAATAGTAGAATACTTAAGTACCATAAGATAGATACTATGCAGCCCCCACTATGAAAAAAATGTATGGGCTAAGTATATATATATATTTAGGAGGCACCAGAGATTGAACCTGGGACCTCATACATAGGAAGCAGGTGCTCAATCTGCTTTCCTGGGCTAGAATATTTTAAGCAGACTCTAAAATTATGTTATTAAGTGTAAGTAAAAGCAAGCATTTGTGAAAACAGCAGGAATTATTTTAAAGGGTTATAGTTATGGAATAACTGGCAGAAACATCTTTCTAAAGCTCCAGAAAACAGAGGACTGTAGTAACAAGGCAAGTAAGAAATCAAGAAAAAGACTACTTAAAAGCAATAGGATATCCTGGCAGCCTGGCTAGCTCTTCCCCTCCCGGTCACCGGTCCAGTCAGAATGTAATAGGGCTGCATTCCCAATGCAGATCTCTAGTCCCAATGGAAGAAATAATAAAGTAACCCTTGTGCACATACTGGAAGTATGTATGTCTGGCCCATTCTTTCTGAGGTACTCGCTGTCCCAGAACTTGCTCTGCCTGTAAAAAGTGGGTTATGGAACTTTCCTTCAGAATACTGCAGGATAGCAGTCAAGTCATACTGCCTGGGGTAAGGAATTGTTGATTGTAAGATTATAGTGCCGTGCCCAGGATCATGAGGAAACTGTTTCCTAGGGAATAGGGGACATTTGTTTCTTTGTAAGCGGGGGAATTTCTAGGGCCACATATACATGTGCAGAAAGGATCAGGGAGTCCCCCGTGCTTTGGCCAGGAGATAGTCTGCAAACTATTTTTATGGCTAAGTCCTGAAGGAGAGCACTCAGACAGGTCTGTCTGCCAACACTGGAAAAGGTGTTTTCTTCCCCCCACCCCCTCTCTTTTTTGTTTGCTTTCTCCTGGCATTAAGTAAAGCTTAGTCATAACACTAAGAGGGTATAAGTTTAAAGAACAGATGCTTCAGAGTCTAAATTCTAGCAATAACATGTCAAAATATCAAAATGCACAGGTTTCAGCAAAATATTATAAAACATTCAAAGAAAAAGGAAGTGATAGCCCAGAAAAGGAAGATATGAAAGCATTGGGAGCAATCAATGAGGATCAGACTTGGGACATACCAGACAAATACTTTTTAAATTGGTCCTAACTATACTCAAAGACTTCAAGGAAAACATGGACAAAGAATTAAAGGATATTAGGAATATGATAAATGAACCCTAAGAGAATATCCATAGAGAGATGGAAATTATGAACAGGAACAAACACAGCTGAAGACCACAGTAACAGAAATTTAAAATTCCTTAGGGGGAAGCAGAGGTGACTCAAGCAGCTGGACTCCCTCCTACCACATGGGAGGTCCTGGGTGAAATGGCGAGCTCACACAACAAGATGACACAGTGAGAAGACATAACCGAGAGACAGCGAGGAAACATAATAACAACAAGCAGAGCATGGAGGGGGCTCAAGCAGTTAGATGCCTCCCTCCATGTGGGAGGGCTGGGTTCAGTTCTTGGTGCCTCTTAAAAAGAAAACAAGCAGACAGCAAGCCCAATAAAATAAATAGAAATAAATAAATCTTTAAAAAAAATGCCCTGGAGAGGTTCAACAGCTGATTGGAGCTGGTGGAAGAAAGAATCAGCAAACTTGAAGATAAAACAATTGAAATCATTTAGTCTGAGGCACAGAAAGAAACAAAATGAAGAAAACGGAATAGAACCTGAGGAATCTGTGGGATACTGTCAAGCTTACCAATATATACATTTTGGGAATCCCAAAAGAGAAGAAAGAAAGGAGAGGAGAGGATATTCAAAGAAATAATCACCACAAATTCCCCAAATTTAACAGAAGACCAGAATATGCACATCCAAGATGCTCAACAAACTGCAAACAGGGTAGGACCAAATAGAACCACACTGCAGCATATTATAATCAAATTGTCAAATGCTAAAGAGAATTCTGAAAGCCATAGGAGAAAAACCATGTGTCACATACAAGGGGTCTTCTGTAAGAATAAATGCGGATTTCTCATCAGAAACCATAGAGCAGGAAGGCAGTGGGCTGACTTTAGAAAGTGCTGAAAGCAGAAGACCATCAACTAAGAATTATGTATCCAGCAAAACTGTCTTTCAAAAATGGAGGTGAGATTAGGACATTCCTATATAAACCAAACTGAGGGAATTCATCACACCAGATCAGTCCTACAAGAGATTCTAAAGAAAGTTCTGCAGGTTGAAAGGAAAGTACAATAGAAAATAGATAGAAGTGGCATGAATAAACATCTCTGGTGTGGGTAATGCCAAAGGTGAAAATAAATGCCAGTATTATTGTATTTTTGGTTTGTAACCCCACTTTTTACTTCCTGCAGTATCTAAAAGTTAAATTCGTAAAATAATAATGATAAATGCAATGATAATTGATAAATTGGACTCATTGTATAAACAAGCAATTTGTGAGAAGAACTACATAAAGATGGGAGGGACAGAGGGGTATACCATTGAAGTTAAGTTGGTTTCTAAACAAACAAGATTATTACAGATTTAAGATATTAACTTTAAACCCGTGATAACTACAAAAATATGTCAGAGAATATGCAAGTTCATAGAGACAGAAATTAGAGTACGGGTTGCCAGGGCTGGTGGAGCAGGAGAATGGGAAGTTAATGCATAATGTGTGTAGCGTTATTGTTAGAGAAAATGGAAATGCTTTAGTTATGGAAAGTGATGAAGGTACTGCAACAGTATAATAAACATGAGTAATCCCACTGAATGGTATACTTGAGAGTGGTTAAGTGGGAAAGTTTGTTTTCTATTAATAGATGTCCCACAGTTTAAAAAAAGAATAAACAACTAAAGAGACCATGACAATTAAATGCAATAGACGTGATCCTGGATGGGTTCTAACAACGGAGGAGAGAAGACTCAGAAGGACATTATTGGGACATATGAAAAAAAGGCAGTATAGACTGTAAGCTTTATGCCAATGTTGAATTTCTTGAACTTGATAACTGCATTTAAGGTAGATATAGACGTGAATATCCCTGTTCTTAGGAAATGTATGTGGCAGTATTAAGGATCAAGGAACATGATAAATAGAACCTACACTCAAGTGTTCAGAAAATGGATTGATGGATGGATTGATAGAATAGTACATAGCTAGAATGATATGGCAAATGTAGCAAAATGTTAAAATTGGGGTGTGTGGGGATCTGGAGGAATAGTGTATGTTGGAGTTCTCTCTATGGCATTTATATTATTTTTGTAATTATCCTGTAAGTTTGAAAGCATTTTCTTTTTTTTTTCCTTCATTTTCTTTTAAATGTTACATTCAAAAAATATGAGATCCCCATATACCCCCCACCCACCCGCCCCACCCCTCCCACATCAACAACCTCTTCCATCATTGCAACACATCCACTGCACCTGGTGAATGAAAGCATTTTCCCAAAAAAATGTAATAATTGTGTTGTATATATTTTACCATAATATATTTTTTAATGTATTAGTTATTTTAGAGAGGTGTTTGTGGTTTGAGTTTTCTCTGTTATTTAATTTTCAAAATTTCCTATAATGCATTTTTAGAATAAAATTATATAAGTTCCATGGCATGAGAATTATTACAGTTTTTTGTTCTGGTCCCACGTTTTTATTTTATGTATGAGAATGTTAATGCACAGAAATGCTAAAGGACACGCTCAAAGCCAAGGCAGGGCGAGAAACTAGCTTCTGACTCCCAAGCAAAGACTTTTGACCACTTCACCAACCTGCCTTAAAGACTTCAGTTGTGCCCTATAACTTGACACTTAATCTTTGTTTTGGGCATTTAAAATGGTCCATAATTTGCTTCATGAGTCAGGATAATTTTGGATTGCTTCCTTCCAAATTTTAAACTTTGGGAAAAAAGGGTCATTGACTAGAT
Organism: Dasypus novemcinctus; assembly: GCF_030445035.2. Lineage (NCBI taxonomy): Eukaryota > Metazoa > Chordata > Mammalia > Cingulata > Dasypodidae > Dasypus > Dasypus novemcinctus. The sequence goes on along the minus strand of NC_080684.1, from coordinate 79,237,143 downwards.
TTCTTTTTCTCTGGAGTCCATAAGTCTATATGTGTTGCTGATCTAATTACATATTTATGGAGGAAAGTAGAAACCTGGGTAAATCAAAACAAGACATTTTCTCAAATTCATAATACTTAGGAATGTTATCTTCCTATATGCTCACTTCCTCTCTCTGGGCACACAGTCCAAGAATCTGACTAAATGTTGAATGCTAAAAGTCCCAGATTCCCACAGATGACTCATTTTTTATAAAGGGTAACTGAACTTCTAAGTAGTTTTTGGCTTAAAGTTGATTATTGATTAATCAAGATACAGTAAAACTCAGACACATAGCAAAATATAGTATTTTTTTGGGTCCTTACCCTTTCACCCTGGGCCTCATTATGAGAAAAATCATAACTTGTTTATCTCTAGAAGTTATGCATCCTGTGGAAGTTCCACACACTTTGTTTTACTTAATTTTGTGCTATTATTGTTAGGTAATGGAGGTGATGGGGGGAGCCAGGGTAAGGGAGGCTTGTTGATTAGCTTTTATTAATCAACAATGCCACCTGGTGGCCAGAAAGTACATTATATGGTGCCCATACACACTACACCAATGTTAGGTTTTTGTCCCCTGCTCTCGCCCCACCGCTCTCACCCCCCATTCAGCTTTGTTTCAATGGGTCTCACATTCTCCCACAGATTTTTGGTCAGGTTGGTCAAAATGTTTCCATTTAAGAAGTACTGATATTTTTAAAATAACTTAAAACTGCCACAGAAGAGAAACAAATGGTCCATAAAACATTCTTTCCTTTTGAAGGTTTTATAATGCATTATCATTAACCAGTCTTTTACTACTTAACTTAAATAACCAGTTGAGACAAACAGTTCTAAGACCATTCTTCTACCCTTTTAAAGACTGGGGTGGCAGTTGTTATGGATAATGTTCATTTAGCCTTCTGGGCTTCCCACCCTGACTTGGTGAACTGTCAAGCTCCAGCAGCCTCCTTGTCCACTGCCTAGATGACACCCAAAGCAACTGTCTCATATCATGAGCATCATAACAACCCAGAGAAGGAGTCAGAGAAGCTCCCAACACACATGGGCTTGCGAGGAACAGCATCAACAATGGCAGCATCACTTGATTTCAAGAATTTAAGGCCATCTTTCAGCTTCTTATAAGAATGGTGGTCAGTCTTCTTCAGTTTAACAAATTTGCAGGCATTATGAGCCGTATGACAATCCAGCACAGGTACAAAGCCAGCACTGATTTGGCCTGGGTGCTTCAGGATAATCACCTGAGCAGCGAAGCCAGCTTCTTCCTTTGATGGGCCATTTTTGCTGTCACCAGCCCTGTTGCCAAGATGAACATCTTATACACCTATGTTCTTGACCTTGAAGTCCACGTGTCCCCAGGAAAAGCTTCACTCAAAGCTTCATGGTGCACTTCAACGATAACGTGAACCAAGGCATGTTAATACTTGGCTTCAGCATATTGTCACCATTCCAATCAGAAATTGGGGTAAATGCTACTATGTTGGGGTTGTAGCCAGTTTTCCCAATGTAGGTGCTGACTTCCTTAACAATTTCTTCATCTCTTCTGGCTGTAGGGTTGGTCAGTGGAATCCGTTTTGTTAACAGCAGCAATTAGTTGTTTCACACCCAGTATGTCAGCCAGAAGGGCATGTTCATGGGCCTGCCCATTCTTGGAGATACCAGCTTCAACACTAGCAGAAACAGTCAGGACAGCACTGTTAGCCTGAGATGTGCCTGTAAGTCATGTGTTTCGATAGTTTCTATGTCCTAAGGCATCTATGATAGTCACATAATAACTTGCTGGTGTCAGATTTCCACAGGGAGATCCAATGGTGATACCACACTCACATTCAGCTTTTGGTTTCTTCAGGCCCTGGGCATGTTTGAAAAGGCCCTTTCCCATCTTAGCAGCCTCCTTCTCAACATTTTTGTTGGTTCTTTTATTGATTCCACTACATTTGTAGATCAGGTGGCCAGTAGTATGGACTTGCCCAAATCTACATGTCCAGGGACAGCAGTGTTGATAGCAGTCTTTTCCTTTCCCATTCTGGCTTAATATTTAGTGATAGTTTTCACACCTGTGTTCTGACAGCAAACCCATTACAAAAAAAAAAAAGCTTTTTTGTTTAATATAAATAACCTCGGTAGCAGTTGAGGTATTTTTATTAGTAAAGTTTTGAAAAATGCTTAATTTTGTTTGGTAGAAGCAGAAACACAGTAGAATATTACAAATCTAAACATGACAACTAAAATGATTGCTTTCTTCCTCATAGTTATTACAAAAGCTCCTGCAGAATAGTAGGTCCTAAGCTGAATTGGTACATAGTAAACAATACCCTATGACCAACACAGGTGTGTCTGTCTGGTTTCCTTTCCTGGGTTTCATTTTGTTATAACAGTCATTGGGTCAGCTAGTGGTTTCAGTGCTCCTCCTGTCTGACTCAGAGGGTGATTAGTTCTTCATATGCTGCAGTTAAGGCAGTGGGTAATTCCTAATTCCTTGAGGGGATCGTGGACCTGTTTTTTCTTGAGAAGGTAAAAGTTCTCAAATAGATGTACTGCAACAAAATGCATTAAAAATATGGATGGATGAATGGATAGATGGTCTGAAAAATTGAATTTTGGAGATTAATAAAATGTTTTTAAAAATTGTTAAGGAGGGTAAATCTAACTCCGTTACTTCCGTGACTGCTAGTATGATTTTGCAACATGTTGATGGTGGGTTTTCTTCCCAGCCAATTTATTTTCAGTATGCGCCTGAATATTCAAGTTGGCATGCCTGCAGCTGACTTTAAGTACAAACAAAGAAAGTACAACTCAGAAGCTTATCAGGCTCAGCACAGTGATTCTGAGGTCAGGATTTCCTAATATGGACTCTTAAAATGAGCTCTGTTGATTTAGAGAAAAATTTCAGTTTGCATAGATTTACTTCTGTACTAAAGAACAAGGATAGAAGACAAAATAGGCACTTTTCATGTGCCTTTCCTTTCCATACTCCTGAGCTGACTAAAGGAATGAGGAAAATTACTTTTAATTAATGAGGTAATTTAGGCACTGAGAACTTCTAATATGAAGGGTACAGGGAGCAGATGTAGCTCAAGTGGTTGAGCGCCTCCTTTCCATGTACAAGGTCCCACGGCCAATCCCCAATACCGCCTAAGAACAAACAAACAGTTGATAAAACCAACTCTCATCGGGGAGCAGATATAGCTCTGTGGTGGAGTGCCCACTTCACATGTACAACATCTGGGGTTCAATTCCCAGTACCTCCTAAAAAAAGAAAAGCACATTTTTCTCTTCAATCTTGTCACTCTCAACCATAGAATGATTAAATGATGAGACTCAACCAAACATGGCTTATGTGGAATGCATTCTGAGTGGGGTAAAAGTGAGTTTAAGGAAATGCTTCATTTCTAGGTGAGGTTAATATAATATATAATCAATGTATGTTCTTAATTTTCACGGTTTTCTTACCTATTTGGTTGGAACTTGTGAAATCAGATTACTTTGAAATCTAGATTGCTAGTGTGTCTCTGGCAAGACAGAACTCTGCTGTGCTACAGGGAAGTTTAATGTGGGTCATACACGCTATCTCACCACAGGTTGTTGCCAGGGCCTGATATTTATAAAGAACATGTCTAGACTCACACAGGCTCTTGGACGTCTGTCTGAAAGATATAAGAAATTTCAGCAATTGGGGTGTGTGCTTGTGTCATGAAAAGTTGGCATGAACATCCAAGTTTCCTTTTGTGCCTCTGAGAAGGACTTTATAAATCCATGGAATGAAATTGTATCAGTTCCATAATACTGCTAAATGGGAATTAGGTCTGATAAATATGCATTCAGTCACTTAGCATGCCTTTCATCCTCCCATTTTTTTCAACTTCCACTGGCATTAGATTGTTTTAAGACTTTGTTGCCTTTTATCTAATGTAAAACACAATCCTGTCCAAAAAATAATTTTCTTATTTATCAGGCATTTATTATCCCTTACATGCAAAGCCCCTTCCTAAGTACTACGAGAGATAGAAAGATGAACGAGATAAGCGTCCTATCCACAAGGAACTTTGAGTCTAAAGAAAAAGAAAATGATAGAAGGCATAAAGTGAGTAACTGCCAGTAACATATTAGTCAAAGGAAAGTTATGTAGGAGAAAAGGAATTTGAGATGAGATTCAGAAACATAAAAAGGTATTTCATAAGAAGGGAACATTAGGGACAAAAGGTGTGGAACCAAGGAATGTGTGGGAAGTGTTTCATGTTGGTAAGAACAAAGAGACTGTGAGAGGCAATAGTAAGAGAGCACTTAGGAAAAGGTGATGGGGACCAGGTAATGGGGGACTTTAAATGCCAGGGTAAAATAATATTATAATAAAAATAAAATAAATAACTGTCAGGGTAAGGAATTTGTATTAATTTAGTAGGTAATAGGAAACTATCCAGAGTTCTCAACAGAGAAGGAAATGTTTCCTTAAAATTCTTAACATATTATCTCAGTTTTTTCCCATACCATAAGAACCACTAAGCACCATTAGGCTTATTTATAGACTATCTTCATCTAGATCAGGGTTTCTCAAGCTCAACCCTTTTGGCATTTTGGGTCAGATATAATACTTTGTTGTGGGTCTGTCCTGTGCATTGTAGAACATTTAGCAGTGTCTCTGGTCTCTAGCCACTAGATGCTAGTAGTACCGCCTCGCTCCCACCCCCTGCAATTGTGACAATGAAAAATGTCCCCGAACGTTGCCAGATACCCTGTGGGGGGCAGATTCATTCCCATTTCAGAACCATTGGTCTGGACACAAGTATTAAGTTCCTTTGGTGTTTTGGGAATTGTGACCTGTCGAAAATCTAAGAGGTACCTTAGGCATTCAATCTATAAAAATTGCTTAGAATTTTGTGCTGGGTATATCTCAAAATTAAGGTATTTCATGTGTGTTGTTCATGTGTGCTTGAAGAGTTGGACTGGGCATCCGGTGACCTGAATTCTAGTTCTGGTTCTGCCACAAAGAGGTTGTGTGACTTAGGTGAGATACTTTACACAGTTATCTGATTCCTTATCTCTAAAATGACTCCAGGATCTCTAAGGCTCCTTCTGGCTCTAATTCTATATGCTGATTTCAAATTGATCTCAGCACTTTATTCATTCACATTTTTGGAAGTTGCAACAAGTTGGACTAGCATGTATATTAATCGAAAAGACTGAAGCATCACATAAGAAGGATAAGTGTTTTAGGCTGAATGCTTTATTGTATCAAACACCATAAATTTATTTTTCTTTCCTAGATTATTTGAAGAATCTCTTAGAAGACTCTGGAGATTATAGAGACACTCAAGGTAAATAATTTTTGTGGTCTTATATGTCGAAAAAGTTTATACATTATGTTTATTAAGACCCAGAAAGTAAAAGTATATTTGTAACAAAATCCATATAGAAAACTATATTTTATTCACAAGAAAAACTCTCTTTTTGAACTCAATTTGGGGCATATTAAAATGGAAATAAATTGGTAAAATAGTGCTAGAGGAAAATGAGGTCATAGGGGCATAGGAGGCCCATAGCCAGCCTGTCCTGAGAGTTTGCCCCCTAAGAAAATTGACCCTGCATGGCCCAGGATCAGGAAACTTTGCTGGCCTGCCCACACTCTACTGCTGTGGTAACAACTTCTCCAGATGTCCATTTCTTCATCTTTCAAAAGCAGGATCAAACTTGATGTTTTCCAAGGTCCTCTTAAGCTTTAAAATCATGAGTCCATAAACTATAAAAATCAAAGATAAGATATAAAATAGCATATTATTCTGGCACTGTTGTTGACTGGACATTAGCCTTACTGCTCTCCACACTCCTCATCCTTAAAGGAATTAAAATGCAAGGAAGTCATAGGGATTTACAGGAATAATCCACAGTGTGTGTGTGTGTCTCATTTCTCCCTCTCTTTCACGCACTTGTACACACACAAAGTTTAGTTATGTTTGGGATATTGATGTTTCTTTTTATTTATCCCCATACTACCTCTTTCAGATGTCATAGGTGCACCTTTGGTCTAATCTGCAGAAACATGTTAAACAAGTCCATGTCTACTCCATTAATTTTATGAATTTCAATCACATTCTTATTCATCCTTCACCTTTTCTGATTAAAAAATATGTTTTTAAACCCATTTTGTAGAGATGATTACTCATTCTTTTAATCGTTTTAGTTTCCCTTTTCTGATATCTCCTATTTTCAAGTGTTAAGCTTTTAAAGACACATTTTAAAGGAAGAGGTTTGGGATGGGGGGAAGTATGAACAGTTTCCTGTCTTTGGTGAACATATAATATAGTTGGTGAGAAGAGTCTATACTACCCATCAAATAGAGAACAAAGCAGATAATCTGCCTTAAATTAAGGATGCACTGGGCTGTACAGAGTCTAAGCAGAACTTTTGAAAGAGGGAGAAGAGTGTGAAGGTTGAAGAGAAGAGGAATTACAAATGACTTGTAGGATGAGTGAGAAGAGAGTGGGCATTCAAGACCTGAGGCCGTGAAGCAGACGTGGCTCAAGAGATAAAGCACCCACCTACTACATGGGAGGTCCACAGTTCAAACCCAGGGCCTCCTTTCTCGTATGGAGCTGGCCCACTCACAGTGCTGATGCGTGCAAGGAGCGCCGTGCCATGCAGAATGCCCCCTGTGTAGGGGAACCCCATGTGCAAGGAGTTTGCTCTGTAAGGAGAGCTGCCCCACGTGAAAAAAAGTGCATTCTGCTCAGGAGTGGTGCCGCACACACAGAAAGCTGATGCAGCAAGATGATGCAACAAAAAAAAGAGACACAGATTCCAGGTGCCACTGACAAGAAGCAGACACAGAAGAACACACAGCGAATGGACACAGAGAGCAGAGAACAGACAACTGGGGTGAGGGGGGGAAGGGAGAGAAATAAAATAAAATAGGGCCTCAAGGAAACATCTGTCCCAAGGCAACTTTGTCCTTCAAGGAAAGTCAGTTATTAGCTCCATTTTACAAATAAATGTAGGATCAGAGATTAAGGAGCTTGTTTAAGGACACATTTCAGCAAACTCATGAATTTAGAATAGGCAAGATACATATGGTGAACAGTGAGGTGAGTGGTTTGCCTGGAGGCATGTCAGTAAAATGGTGGGTAGTTGTAGATTAGACTGTCTAAGGGTGAGGAAAGAGAGAAATAGGGTTTTGGAAGGTAGGCAGAAGAGTTAAAGAATTCACATCGTCAGGACCTCTTAAAAGCATGATGCAAGGAAAGGAGAATTGCAGAATGGATAGGAGAAGGCAGAACTCGGAGGCCGATGACCCAAAGCAGCTTCTTTACTGTTTATCCACTTTTTAAGTCCTAAAGCATCTTATCCTGATCACTAGAGATTTCCAGCAGGCCAGCAAGCAGGGAATATGTCCAGAGTAACCTTGTAGATACCTGCCTTGATGAGAGTGCCAGGTGTCGTAAGTTCTGATATATGGGTCTCTATCCAGAAATACTGCTTTCCTTCAACAGTAGTGATAATACCTGTTGAAAGAATCCAGAAACCTCCAAGCTTAGTACTAGAATGAGAATCTCTTGGTAGGTTACAGGGTCTGTACAACAATCTTCACTTCTTTTCAAATATGGACCATATATATATTCCTTTTGTTGATAACTGTCACTGTCACACTAGACTCAGGAGAGCACTCTTCCCTCTAACACTACCAGTTTTTCTCAATAGGAGTGCTACTGTCAAAATGTACAGGATAATTCTTCTATGTGTGGGACTGTAGCGAGTATTGCAGAGTGTTGAGCATCCCTGATTTCAGACTCACTAAAGACCTGTAGACTTCTCCCAGTCATTTGACAACCAAATCTTGTCTTAACAAATGTCTGTATGTCCCATAGGGGAGCACTGCAGCTTTGGGTTGAGAAAAACTGCAGCCCCAAATCAGATAAAAGAAATATATTTTTCCTTTATATTTAGTAACAAAGATGGCAAGTTTGGAGCGTTCAAAAACACTTTGCTAAAGGCAAGGGATTAATAAAAAGAGCAAAACACAAATAGTTCCATGAAGATAAATAACCTGGCTTACAAGATAATGCTTGTAATTTCCCATGGTCTAGTCTGCTTCTGTGTGACAGAGGCCCTTTCTAACTCACACCTTTCAGTGAGAGAAGGAGGGATCTATGATGCTCTTAAATAGATGGTTCTCACAGTTTTGACTTCCTATTTCAGGATCCTTTTCCTTCAAGATCCTTCTCTTCCAAGACAGTTTATACTGGGATGGTTCTTTGTTTCCACATGAAATCCTATCCTTTTCCTTATAAACTTCAGAGATAATCAGATCTCAGCACAAAACAACCCTTACCTTGATACCACTGATATATGCAATCTCTAATATTTCTTTAAAGTCTGTCTTTTTGTTCTTGTTGCTGTAAGTATTGTTTTTGCCTGAGTTAATTTCCTTGATTTTGCCCTCATTGAACGTCATCATCTATAATTCTGCCTACTCACAGCCAACTGAGCTCCTCCAGAGGTTGATTGCTATTACCTAACTATCTTGCCATCAGAATTGTTTAATGTTGCAAAGTATTCATTTCAGTGGTAATGACCAAATGCTCTTCTGTTCCAACATGTTTAGATGCCCTTGCTGTTGTTATAGAGGTAGCCAACCATGCCAATGACACCATGAAACAAGGAGTAAGTATCTTCATCTCAGAGACCGGTGTATTACTGAACCGAGGAGCCTGGACATTAATATACTCTGCATTCTCTTTCTGTAGGACAACTTCCAGAAACTCATGCAGATTCAGTACAGCTTAAATGGACACCATGAAATAGTGCAGCCTGGACGGGTAAATGTTTTAGACAGCTTTTTGCACATTTAATATAATGCATTTGGTACCATTTGTAGGTATTTTTCATTCAGTTGTAAAAATAGAGATTTGTTATTGTTACTGTTCATTGACCCATTCTGAATCAACAAAGTTCATTCTTTCCATTCAAAACATTAAGAAAATGTGACAAGAAGTCCAACTGAATTAGGAGAATGACAAGGCACCCCACAGTCTCTAATGAAATGGTATCATTCATATTGTGCAATACTAGCTGACCTCACAGAGACAATTTCATTTAAAAACTTCAATTTCCAAGTAACCATATGTTTAAAAAGAAAGGATTCCGAGGGGAGGGAGAAAATTGGTATTTTGATGCTCCTCAGAGCGCAAAAGTGATCTAGGGAATGAATTCAGGCAAATTACAAAATGCACTTGTCAGGATATTGAATATGCCTCAGGATCAAGTGCACAATCGGTCAATTACATGTCAGACAACAGGGTACCCCTGGGACCAGTATTGGATTTATTATTTATTTATTGTTCTCCAATTCCTAAATGGCTTATAGGATTTAAAAAGAAACCATGGCTCTAAAAAGTCATAAGTAAACCATGCCTCCTTCCCTCTCTCAAAAAAGAAAAAAAAAAGGAAGAAGAATATTGAAAAGGGAAAAATATATATATATATATATATAGTGCAGCAATATATATTTTGTGTTATAGTTGTGTTATGATGGCAGGATTAAATAGGTGTTTCTTTGGATGGATCAGGTCTTTCTGAAAGAAGGAACTTTGATGAAGCTATCCCGAAAAGTCATGCAGCCCCGAATGTTTTTCCTGGTAAGAGGCCATGTGTGGTTCTGATGTGTTCAAGGCAGGGATAATTGCTTAATGGAAGGAGATAATTATATATGTCAGATAAGTATAGTGTATTCAAATATCAGTTTTAGTTGGATCTTTATTTGCTTGTTTGCATTTCAAGTATAGGGAAATGAAGTCTGTTATGAAGCATAACAGAAAATTCTTTCTTGTGGAATTTAGTTTACTTCATTCCTAATTTGGAAGAATTGTTTTAATCAGTTATTTATATAGACATATTATAGCACTGTAGTGGGATTTAGAATTCAGAAACATTAAATCTGTTACAGAATTTGGAGAGAAGCATAGTTTCTAGAAATGATCTTTTAAATAGTATTCTAATAAAACACTCTATATGGTTTTAGTTTACATAAGCAGAACATAAGTATTTTATTCAGAGAACTATAAGCAAAGAAGCAGAGTCTTTCCTTCATTTCTGTCTCTTACCCCTATCTTTGTAATTGAAATTTGTTTCTGTATTTTTTCCTGTGAAATATTTCTACGTTCAGTTTAATGATGCCCTGTTGTATACAACGCCAGTGCAGTCTGGGATGTATAAACTAAACAACATGCTTTCATTGGCTGGAATGAAGGTGGGTCTGTTAGAAATTGTTTTTTACCCAAATGTATTTAAAGAAAAAATCACTAAAATGATCGTTTTTTTCTCATATCCTTAATTTTTCTCTTTCCACGTGTTACTATTTATGCATTCATTTGTTCATTGATGCATTATTTGTTCATTCGGATTAATCATTCATCTTAGTATATTTAGGATATTTATTGAGAACTACAATGAACAAAACATGGCGTAGGTTTAATGGGAACTTCGAAGATAAGTTCAAGTACGTTTTTCTTGCCCTCCCACAACCCAAGGAAGCTTAGCAGCTAGTTGAGAAGATAGTACATTACGCATAAATACCTATAAAGTAGACAATAATAAGGATCATTATAAAGGCAGGAGTTCAGAAAATGAAGAATGTACAGCTTCTGCTGGGGCATGGTAGAGGGATTGGTAAGAGGGAGAATCAGGAAAGTCTTTTTGGAGGAAGAGGCAGTGAGCCTTACAGGATAGGTCATGTTTGGCCTTGCTGAGATGTGGGCATTCTAGGTGGAGCAAGTAGCGTGAGCAAAGGCCTGGAGGTAGGAAAGTTGGTCTACATGTAGATTAATTAAATTCCCCTGGAGCATAGAGTAAATGATAGATAGAGTGGTGTCCATAAAGCTGGCTATGAAGGCTGATTGTGGGGATCAGCAGCCAAGTGCATTGAACAACTTTAGCTATTCTTTAGAGATGGGATTTTCAGGTGGAGATGGGTTTGCTTAAATTGTACTTTCTTCCAGGTCAAAAAACCCACCCAAGAAGCTTATCAGAATGAACTAAAGATTGAAAGTGTAGAACGTTCCTTCATCCTTTCAGCCAGGTAAGTTAAATATACAGAAATAACTTTTTTTATATTACAGGGCCAGATATTTCCAGCATTTTTGTAATAGGTTCATACTAGACTTCTCTCTTCTCCTCTCCTATTCTATTCTCTCTTCTTTTCATCTTTCCCAATACCCTTCAGTTTACTCTGAATTTACCAGGCAGATAAAGGACTAAGAGTTGATGCAGTATAGTGCTAGAAGCATAAAGGATAAAGATGTTCCTCTAAATAAGAGTAATAATGCTGAAAAGTGATTTGATTTTCTGATATTTCTAAAGTTAAATATTTCATAATTTCTTACAATGCAACATAATGTGGGTCTTTTTTGTTTTTTTTTTAACCTATGCTTTATAATTTACTAGGAAGTTTTCATATATATATATGTGAAGGTCATGACAAACCTATGAGGTAGGTGTCATCTCATATTGAAAACAAGAAAACTAAAAAAAAAACAAGAAAACTAAGTTATGGAAAACTTAAGTTGCTGTCTTCAGGATATATAGCTGGCAAAACCAGGATACAAATCAAAGTCTTATGCTTTTAAATTCATTATTTATATGACACCACGTTATCTCAAAACGGAACCTGCAGTGACTTACTTGCAAAGTAAAATATATGACCATAATTGAAATGAGACTCTAAGGAAATCTGAAGCTGTATGACTCAATAAGTGGGACATAAATGCATTACTGAGTTATTGGCAGAAAGGTACAAGTGGGCGTTTGGCAGGATTTGACTGGTGAAGGGAGGGAGCAACAGCCACAGCATGTGCCATTGCAAGACTGCAGAGCATTCTAGAGTGGCTTTCTTCTCACACCTGAACTTTGAGGTAATAAAAAAAAGTAGCAATTACTTATATAGCACTGACTGTGCCAGGGACTGTCCAAAGTACTTTACAGGTATTAATTCATTAAGTCTTCACAGCAACCCTTTGAAGTAAGTTACTGTACTTATATCCACTCTATTTAGTCAAGGTTCTCTAGATAAACAGAACTGACAGGAGATATCTGTAAATATTATGAGATTTTATAAAATTGTCTCATGTGACTGTGGGGATGCACAAGTCCGTAGGACAGGCTGCAAGCTGGGAACTTCAATTATGGTTTTCAAATTTTTATGAATTCTCCAGAAGAAGCTAGCTGGCTGAAGTGGAGATGGAAATTCCTTATCTGACTGCTGAAATCATCACTTCCCCTTTTAAGGCCTTCAATTGACTGGATGAGACATCTCTCACTGCTGAAGGCAATCTCCTAAGTTGATTATAGATGTAATCAGCCTAGATGCAGTCAATTTTCTAATAATTTAAGTCCACAAAATGTCCCCTCAGTAACAATTAGGCCAGTGGTTCTTGAACTAACAATCAGGCAACATCACCTGACCAAGTTGACACAGGAGCCTAACCATCATGCTCATTTTATGGTAAGAAAAGCTACCCAGCTAGTAAGTAGCAGAGATAGTAGTAATTTAACCCAGGCAGTCTGTCTCCAGGTGGTGATACCACTAAAATCAGCTAGGATCTTAGTAGCAGCTAAAATAGTAGCAGGATTTATTTATTACTCTGCAGCAGGCACAATGCTAAACATTTTGTAATTTTTTTTCTCTCTTAATTTCCCAGCCACTAACCAAAGCAACTGAAATTCTTGGGGGTCCCTAAAGCATCACCAAGATCAATATTTGGAGAATGAAGGGATTCTTAATCACCTGACATAGGAGACCGAGATTGCTTGCTCTTTTGGGGGGACAGAGGGAGTTTGTCCAAAAATGCAAAGACTATCAAGTCCCTGTACATCAGGCCTCTGGCAGGTTCTTGAGGTTGGTTCTTACAATTTAGAAAGTTACTTTCAAAGATCCAAAGAGGGAGTGCCTATAGAAAAGTCAACTGTTCAATTTAGGTAGTCTCCTACCTAAATTTAATTAAAAATGAAACAAGTCAGGAAATTTTGGTAACTGTCTTTCCTTGATTGCCTATCAGGCAAATATCTGGATATCCATGTTTTTCCCAAATTAGTACCAGACAGGTATAATAAAACTCTGATACAGGTTTATAGTGTACTTATGTAACTTAGAATTCCTAATTGATTATGACTTAGTCTTTATTTTTCTCATTTATTTATCCTTAAATGCAGTTTGCTCTCTCTGGATTTATTATTCCCCTTTATGGTCAATGTTTTAGTTTCCCAGCTACTAAAGCAAATACCATGCTATGGCCTTGCTTAAACAATAGCAGTTTATTGGTTCATGGTTTTGAGACTAGGAGAAGTTCAAAATCAAGATATGATCGACAGTACTTTGTCCCTGAAGACTGTGGTATTCTGAGGCTGGTTGCCGGCCATCCCTGGCCCTTGGCTTTTCTGTCACATGGCAGTGCACAAGGTGGTCTCTCCTGGCTTCTCTGGGTTCCATTGCCTTTTGACTACTCCCTTTGGCTTTCTCTGTGTTTCCGAATTTCATTTAGCTTATAAAGGACTCTGGTAATATGATTAAAACCCATCCTGATTCAGCTGGACCACACCTTAGATGAAGTAACCTGATCAAAAGGTCCTATTTACAATGGGTTCAAGTCCACAGGAATGATTAAGTTTAAGAATATGTTTTTCTGGGGTACGTAGCTCCAAGCCAACACAGGCAAGATTCTACATATTCCCTCCTATCAAGCATTCAGAAATGGAAAGTAGACAGCCCTTTTTGAAGTTTTTATACTGGCCCTTTACCTGTGCAATTCCATCTTAAGGAAGTGCTTTTCAGAAGGCCACCAAGACACTTTGGAAAGGGATGAAAAATCAGTCTTTCCAAGAAGACACTAAAGCTGAAAGACACTTTCTGCTTGTGCAATAATAGAGATGTAGGATTACCTTTCACAAAACCTTGATTTTCACTGAAAACACTTTGCACAGAATAGTTGTAGAAAAATACTCATTTCAGAGGTGGGAGAGAAGATCATATATAAAATATTTTATGTATTGTTCTTTGACCATTTGCCTTTTTGTTAGTAGTTTCTGGTCCTCAGTAATGAGCACTAATTACTGCAATAATTGTTGCTGAGTCAGAGTAACTTTATAGAGAGAGAGAGATTCACTGTTTGGAGATTGGCATATAGGGAAGTTGTCAGGGAAAAGGAGTCTCTAATGTCATCATCCATTCAATAAATATTTATTGAGCACCTGTCCTGTGCCAGATACTTTTCCAGGATCTAGAAGTACAAAGTCCTACCCTTGGGGAGTTTACATCTTAGAGAAGGAGCTACACAGTAATCAGGTGAAAATATATATAATTTGAAGTATGAAGTGTTCTGAATTAAGATAAAGTTGGATGAGCTTTATTTTTTTTTCCCTTTTGGGGCCAAGACCTCCTCCCACCCCCTTGGCACATTATCAGTATAGAAAAGGGTTCTATAAAGCTAACATTTTTAAGTAAGAAGTAGTAGAAATAAGGTTTCAGCCACTGCAAGTAGCCTGGTGAATGAGGTAAGGCAGCTGTGTATATCCTCTTGGCCAGCCAGAATACTTTGTTAGAGAAAAGTATCACTGTTACCTCTGTCCAGAGGCTGAATGGTGAGAGGCTGGGATGAAAGATCAGGATGGCCAGCAGCAGTACCAAGCTCCAGGAGGTGCTGGCTTTCCACAAAGACAGGTAACTGGCTAAGAATGCCACGTTGAAGATGCTACCCTCAATTCACTCTTCTCACCAGACCCCTGGGGTCAAAGCCCCCCTTTGCTGTGACTCTTTCCCTGAAAAAGACTTCGGCAATTTGCACAGTGCCAACTGTTTGCTCTGCATCAAGCACCCAGCTACGTCACTTTTTTCCTTTTTGTGCATTTGGTGCAGCCCCTGCCAAATAAGCCCCCTAGAGAACGAAGGGGTAGGGCTATTTCAATAGGAAGATCAGGAAAGTTCTTTCTGAGGAGAAGCAGAGACCAGAAGGAGGGAGGAAAGCATTAAAATGTTAAAGGGACAGCAAGAAGTCCTGTATAGATGGAGCCTGCTGTGTTAGGGAATGCTGAATGTGAGACAAGGTGGGTGGGGATGGGTGAGTAGTAGGGGCTGGATCATGGAGGTGCCTTGTAGAACTTAAGGAGGTCATTGGATTTTTAAGTGTGATGGGAAACCTTTGGAGGGTTATGGTCTAATTAATATTTTTAAAAAGATCAGTCTGGCTGCTTTATGTAAAGTAGGTCATCAGGGCTCTAGAGTAGGAGTTGGGAAACCTCGTAGGAGGCAATAGATGATGATGTCTTAGATTAGAGCAGTAAGAAGTGGTTAGAATCAGGTAAAGCCAATAGGATTACTGATGAATTGAACATGGGGTATACAGGAGAAATCATAAAATGCGAAAGTTTTCTATAAAGGAAATTTCCAAGGGAGGATTAAACTAGCGTAAGATAAAGGGAGCTAACATATATTGAAAGCCACCAGTGGTCCATGTTCACCTTCTGAATTCCCACAACCATGGTGAGATAGGTACTATATATTATGTGAAAAGAGAATAAGGCCTCTTCTGATCTGTCTCCTGTCTGCCTTACCGACCTGCTCTCCCCTCACTCTGGCCATCCCATCCCACCAAGCACTGTGTGTTCCATCACCTTGGATCTGCCTGGTATTCTCCACACATGCCAGTACCCTTCTGCCTTGCACAGGCTATTTTCCCTATGCCTGGAATTTATCCCTTCATTCAATAAATAATATAGGGAAGCGGATTTGGCCCAATGGATAGGGCATCCACCTACCACATGGGAGGTCCAAAGTTCAAACCCAGGGCCTCCTGACCCGTGTGGAGCTGGCCCACACACAGTGCTGATGCGTGCAAGGAGTGCCCTGCCACACAGGGGTGTCCCTCGTGTAGGGATGCCCCACGCACAAGGAGTGCGTCCCGTAAGGAGAGCCGCCCAGTGAGAAAAAAGTGCAGCCTGCCCAGGAATGGTGCTGCACACACGGAGAGCTGATGTAGCAGGATGACGTAACAAAAAGAGACATAGATTCTGGGTGCCACTGACAAGAATACAAGCAGACACAGAAGAACACACAGTGAATGGACAGAGAGAGCAGAAAACTGAGGGTGGGGGGAAGGGGAGAGAAATTTTTTTAAAAATTAAAATAAAATAAATAAATAATATGGAGCCTCCACTCTAGGCAAGACGTTTTACAAGGCCCCAGGATACAGTGGAGAATTAAAAGGGCCCTTCCTTCACTTCCATTAGAAGAGATACATATTTAGCAAATATTAACACTGTTAATTATTACTGTATTTAAGGACTACACAGGAAAAGTACCAGGGACTATGATGCTCTAAAATAAGGGACCTTGGGGGAGCAGATGTGGCTCAAACAATCACACACCTTTCTCCCACATGGGAGGTACTGGATTCAGTTCCCAGTGCCTCCAGAAAAAAGTAAAAACAAACATCAAGCAAAATGAATGAGAAGAAAACCAACTCAGAGAAGCCAATGTGGCTCAGTGATTGAGTGTCAGCTTCCTATATATAAGTCCTGGGTTCATTCCCCAGTACCATAAACAAACATATAAACAAATAAAATAAGGACCTTGAGCTGGATTTGGAGGAGAAGGGGCAGTCAGGGATAATTTCCCTAATGACCTGAATAAGTAGGAGTTGGATGGTGTTTTAGTTTCCTAGCTGCCAAAACAAATACTATATAATGGATTTGCTTAAACAGTGGGAATTTATTGGCTCATGGCTTTCAGGTTAGAAGTCCAGAATTGGGTGGCAGCAAGATGGCACTTAACTTCCTAAAGACTGTGTCATTTTGGGGCTGGCTCCCCGTGATCCTTGGTCCTTGGCTAGTCTGTCATGTGGCAATGCACATGGAAGCCTTCCTGGCTTCTCTCTCCTGACTTTCGCTCTGTCTGTAAGAACTCCAGTAATCCAGATTAAAGCCTAACCTGACTCAGGGGAGCCACGTTTTAACTGAAGTAACATCTTCAAGAGATCCTGTTTACAAAGAGTCCACACCTTCCAGGGTGAGAACCAAGACCAAGAACATGTCCAATCAGGGGTACGCAATTCAGTCCACCACAGATGGCTAGGCAAAGAGGAAGGGAAATGGCCCCTGGTCATTAGGAACGATGTGTTCAAAGGACCTGAGATGGAAAGGAGCATGGCACATTCAGAGAACTGGCAGGCCAGTATAGCATGAACGTAGAGAACAAGAGGGAGATTGACCCCAAGATAAGACTGGAGGGGTGGGACAGATCAAGTAGAACAATCTTATAGATTTTGTACTTCAGCTGAAGAGCCATGGAAAGGCACCAAAGTGTTTATACAAAGAAGCGATGTGATCAGTTTGGCATTTTAAAATGATTATCTGGCTGCTGTGTGGAAAATGGACTGGGAGGGGGACTAAGGAGGTGATTATTTGGGCATAGGTATGAGAGAGAGAGAGAGAGGTGTGCAATGTGTACAGTGTGTTTGGTCATGGTATAATTATCAGTGACGGGGGTGCTGACTGGGAGAAGAGGAGCTTCTGCAGGAGAAATCCTGCATTTAGTTTCTGACTTGAATGTTGAGTTTGAGATCCCTATGAAATATCAAAATGGCACCATCAAGGAGGAAGTTTATAATTCTCCCAATCTTAATTATCACTCTGCAAAGCCTTTCCTGGTATCCTGAGCCTACTGCCCTCAATAAGGTAATTTATTGTTTCTGTTATTTATTTACATTTATTATACTCTGTGTTAATTACTTATTTCTACATCTCATCTTAATTAGATATGAGCACTTATAAGTGAGGTATATTTTTGTAATGTCCAGTTCATGGCTTAGTTACTGGCCCTTAGGAGGCACCCGGTAAATGTTACTGAAATGAGCTGAATTGGACTTTGAACCTGAGAGTAACATTCCACAGTTAGCACAGTGTTAAATGGTGTGGTGAAGTCTAACATCCCAGATATTTCTTCTGTTGGTGGGTTTTTCCTTTTGGAAATTCATTACAGCCAATTGGAAAATGGGACTTATTTGATAGAAATTTGCTTCCTAGTATTGTAAGCATTCTATAAAGAAAAGTATATTCAGTTTAACTGTTTCTGATTCAAGGAAGACGCCGATTCTTCTTCCAATCATATTACAAAGGGAAACCTAGACTGTATCCACTCAATGCAGCGGGCAAATGTGACTCAATGCTATGGCCAAATATGTGTGGTCTGTGAGAAATGTGTTATCAAGAGCTGGTAAACATTGTTTTGGCAGAACCCCACACAAGAGAGAGCCAGGAATGATTAAATGAAAGAACAGCATATGTGACATGATTTGCACAGTTGAATCACATACCACACACAACCAGGGCTCCAGAAAAATCAGATGGCTATTCTCAAATTAGCCATCTGCCTTTCTGCCTTCTGTTACCTCTTCCAGTAAAAAGTGGGGGAGGGAAGAGTGTAATATTTTATGAATGTTTGCCTGAGTATGTATTCTCATGGCATCAGTCTTCAGAGAACATGGCCAGAGGCCAGAGGTGACATGGGGGTGAAAGTTTCAGTCCTCAACCACATTTGGTAACCACAGCAATGCCAACTCATCACTTAGTAGTCTGTTGTCTAAAGCAAATTTCTAATATTGCTTCTACAATTTTTTCATCTGTAAATGGTGATGGTGAGCAGTGATGTTCTGGTGGAAGAGGGGGTGGTAAGATCCAATTATATTCCATAGGGCACCTCTGAGGATAAGACATGTTAAATGTATTTACAAAGCATTTAGCACAGTTCACTGACATGTGAGTATTCAATGGTAGCTGGTTGTAGCGGTAATGGCAACATATACAGGTGACTGAGACTGGTTTTGTTTGGTTTAGAGAAGGGGGGTTGGTATTTCTATTTTATTTTGTTCTTTGCCTATAATGAAAATTTGAGAAATATACTAGTTTTAAAATTTTATTTGTAAACTGAATTTCTACTTTTTAATATCCAAATAAGTTTGTATTCTAAATAGCATTTAAGCCATTTAACAGGTAAATACATTTCTGAGAATGATTACTGGGGGGAAGGCAAGTGGTTTCAGGACATGGACAGGAGGACTGTAGGCGGTCTGGAGGGCTGTGGGTGGACTGGATGGCTGCGGGGTGGACAGAAGGGCTACGGGGCGGACAGGAGGGCTATGGGGCGGACAGGAGGGCTGTGGGCCGACAGGAGGGCTGCGGGGCAGACAGAAGGGCTGCGGGGTGGACTGGACGGCTGTGCTCACCTGCTGTGACTCACGCACACCTGGGGCCTGGCGGGCACCTCCGGGGCGAGCCCAGAACGGCAAAGGAGCCACGGTGCCAAGCCAAAATATTTTAAAATATTGCATGCCGAACCTTTTCGGTTATACCTGTACCCTCTTCGCCATCATTCCTTTCAACTTCTGTCGTACTGCCCCCTCATGGCCTCCTCCTGCTACCTGCTCAGTAGACTTCTGAACGCTTTCAAAGGACATGCTGTTCAAGCCCTTAATCAAGACCCACCTCTAAGACTTCATGTCTCCCCCGTCTTGACCTGGAGCCTTGTTCTGGGATTGATGCATGGGACCCAGTTCGGGGCCATGCTGGATGTGCTGAGGGACCACTGCTCTACCAGGTGCCCGCTGGTCCACCTGGCCCTGCTGTACCCCTTCTCCTCCAGCTCAGCTTGAGCTTGGATGTGGCCAGCCACTGGCCACACCTCCACAGGTCTATGGTCCCAGGCAGCAAGAGTCACAAGATGATCAACCTATCTGGGAATTCCATACTTCAGAGCTACTACACCTCCACACCTCCACTGTCCCTCCTGTGTGCGGGAAAAGAATTCTACTGACACCTCTATGTGCTCAACTTCTCTGAGGGACTCTTGGTTCCATATGTCTTTTCCAAACAGGCCTCTGCATCACTACCCCTATTACCTTGCTCATGTCCTCTTCAGTGTCATCCAGCTGGGCACAGCCGCCCACAGCTTGGCAGCCCTGACAAGAATAAGTAACCCTGGAACCTCCAGTCCCCTGGCTGCCCACCTGCATGGGAGTCTTGCTGGGTCACACGGCTCCCCTTCCCCTCCTAGGATGTCTCAGTCTCACATCTTCCTAATGTGTTGTCCAACCTGCTGGGATGGGGGATCAGTTTCTCTGGCGATGCTGTGTTCTCTGCAATCCTGAGGACCAATCCCACTCCTGTGACCCCTCCTCCCCAAGGACCCAGGCTCCAGGAGGCCTGAGGATTGGGCATTGCAACATCCTGCTGGCTTAGCCTTCACCTCTGACTTGGCCTGAGGTTTTCAGGACATACAAGAGAGGAAGATGGTGTAGGGATCAGGTTTCCCCAAAGGCAGGGTAGTCAGGCTTTTGTCCCTGGCCAGACGAAGCCTGGGGGTGCTAGCCCAGGAGGGAAGGGTCCATTTGGAGTCTCTAGATCCTTCCCCATTGCATTCTCTTCTGTTGTGTCTACCTTGGCCCTGGAAGTCATGATAATAAAGGCAGGTGCCTTACTACAGTGGACTTGGTTTCCTTTGAGATACTCTTGGACCAGGGCCTGGGTTGAGAGGAGCCTTGGAGAAAAAGGAGAACAATCTGGGTGCTCTCCCCTGTTGCTAGCTGGCTCCTCCTTGTTCTAACACAGTGACAGCAGAGGGAGACCATCCTGCCCCCAAGGCCACTGCCAGCTTTACTGTCTTATAATACTGTCACTGGCTCTCCATAGTTATTGATAGACTTGGTTTCTTCTACTCCCACTAGCCTGTAAGCTCCATGAGATGAGGGCACAGACTTTCATTTTTAAGATTTATTTTTTTCTCATCCTCCCCATTGTCTGCTCTCTGTGTCCATTTGCTTCATGTTGTCTGTGTCCGCTTGCATTCTTATCAATGGCACGACAAAAAATGTTGTGTCATTTTGCTGCATCAGCTCTCTCTGTGTGTGGCACTACTCCTGGGCAGGCTGTGCTTTTTTTGCATGGGGTGGCTCTCCTTGCAGGGCACACTCCTTGTGCGTGGGGCTCCCTACACAGGGGACACCCCTGCATGGCACGGCACTCCTTGCACGCAACAGCACTGCACGTGGGCCAGCTCACCACATAGGTCAGGAGGCCCTGGGTTTGAACCCTGGACCTTGCATATGGTAGGCAGATGCTCTATCAGTTGAGGCAAATCTGCTTCCCCACAGACTTGACTTGTTCCCTTTTCTATCCCTAGAATGGAGACTAGCCTTACCTGCCATACAGTAACTGCTTAAAATTTACAAATGGTTTGTTCTTTGCCCACTGTGAGGTGTTTCTTAAAAAGGCAACCTCTCAGGCCCTTCAGAATCTCTAGGATTGGGCCCAAGAGTCTGCAAAATTGTAGTAAGTTCCAAGTAATCCCATCTCCCAGTAAGGAGAACCACTATTCTTTTTAAATATGTTTGAGTACCTAGTGTATACCAGGTACACTCCTGGGCATCTGTCTCTCACAATTACCCCTCCCATTTCCACTTTCTCTGCCACGTGGTAGAGAAATTATACTGGGCCCACCATACACCAGACCCTGTGCTGGGGGTTCATTGCAGAAGTTACTGATTTACTCTTCAGAACACCTCAGCCAAGTGGCCAAGGGGTAACATTTATCAGGTCAAACTGAGCCTCAACTCCTGTGCAAGGTAAGGGGGTTCCCAAGAGCACCAGACAACCGGCTCCCCAGCCCTCTTGGCGGTCACAGATGGGGAGCAGTGACAGTGCAGCCAGGGAGGTGCCTGGTGCTGTAACACTTACTTAGGTTTTGGTGAGGAGGAGGGGTCTCCTAAGTAGAAAGGGATTGGGGAAGAAGGGGTTAGTGCCAAGAAGAAAATTCTCAACCGAGGGAGGGGTGGGCAAAGGCAGGAGGCCAGAGAGCACCCTGGGCAAGTGTGGACGTAGAAGTCGATCCGTGAGCTGCAGCCTTGAGTGGTAGGGCAGGGAGAGGGAGAGACGAGGCCAAAGAAGCGGCAGGGGCAGCTGGAGGGCATTTGGACTTTATCCTGAAGGCCACGCTGAGCCATCAGAGGAATTAAAAATTCATGATAATAAAATGAAATGAAATATTCAGATGGCAAAAAATACTGCAAAAGGATGACCCCAGGAGGCGGACTTGGTCCAGTGGTTAGGTCGTCCGTCTACCACATGGGAGGTCCGTGGTTCAAACCCCAGGCCTCCTTGACCTGTGTGGAGCTGGCCCGTGCACAGTGCTGATGCGCGCAAGGAGCACCGTACCACGCAAGAGTGCCCCCGCGTAGGGGAGCCCCACGTCCAAGGAGTGCACCCCATAAGGAGAGCCGCCCAGCACGAAAGAAAGTGCAGCCTGCCCAGGAATGGTGCCGCCCACACGGAGAGCTGACACAAGATGACTCAACAAAAAGAAACACAGATTCCCGTGCCGCTGACAACAACACAAGCAGACAAAGAAGACGACATAGCAAACAGACACAGAACAGACAACCAGGGCGAAGGGCTGGGGGGGAAGGGGAGAGAAATAAATAAATAAACCTTTAAGGAAAAAAAAAAGTAAACCAAAGGATGACCTGAAAGTCTCCTTTCACCTGAAGCTGTCAGATCCCCCCAAGGCAACCACTGCTATGCATTTCTTATATATCTTGTCTAAATAAATTTTTTATATCTAAAAAAAGAGTTATCAAGATAATACTGCAAAATTTTCCTGTTTTTCAAGTGTTTTAAAACAAGTTGAAGATATCAGATCATTTCTAAGATGTGTTAAAAATACAGAAATTTTCTTATACAATCACAGAACCATTATGATGGATTTTACTATAATGGAATTTTAAATTATTAATCTCTCGCTTTCTCTGTGTACACAAACACACATTTTAATATTTATATATATAAAAGCTAAAATATGTCTCAGTTTTGAGTATGCAAAATGAAATTTAAATGGCAACATCAGTATACTGATACTGGAGTTGATTCAGAGGTATGGCAGAGTTTTTGGTGTGGGGGAGGGCATGACTGCAGGAAAAAGCAGAACAAGAATGCCACCCATCTGACCCATTCCCATCTAGATTTCAATCAGAGATAGCACCTGATGAACTTGGGGTTGGACCAGAAAGGTTGGTGGGATGAGCTGCAGGCTCTTTCCCTTTTTATTAACTATTCCTTCAACATCTATTTTTTTATAACAAACCTATGTTCCTCTTTACCCCACTGTTGTTTCCAGAAAATCTTAGTAATATTTAATAATTAAAAATATTTAGTATTCTGTGCTGTAAACCTGGATATAAAACTTGATTCCTTGGAATATTTTTAAATTCTACAATTATGTTCAGGAAACTCCTTGGTTTATAATAATCATAGTTATTAATTGTATGACTATCCCTTAAACTAAACTAAAATACTTAAAATTTAGGAGAGACTTCAAAAGCCATTTGCTGTAGAACACTACTTTTAAAGGAAAAAAATCACTGTATTGCTAAAATGCCATTGTTTATCTAACATACACTGTGATTATTGGTGTACATAAACCTCAGAGTTGCTGTCTATGACTGTTATTGGTAGTGGTATCTGTTGCCATGACAGAAGGAAAAGTAGTAAGAAAAAGCAAAGAAAAGAAGCCGACATACGGTTGATGGAACCTTCTTTTGCCCCCAACAGTTCTGCCACAGAAAGAGATGAATGGCTAGAAGCCATTTCCAGGTCAATAGAAGAATATGCCAAGAAAAAAATCACATTCTGTCCTAGTAGGAGTCTTGATGAGGTATTGTATTTTCTTTCCTGTTCCTCCTTTTTTTTTTCCCAGTGCATTTCAAACAGTTTTTACCTTAAAGAAACTTTTCTCAAGGGGAACAAAGTAAGACGTGTTTCACAGAAGTATAGTTAAAGGAAGAAAATAATCAGCTGTCATCCCATTACCACAAGCATATTTTTAAGTTAATTTTGCATTAGAGAATTTTTAGAATGCAACTTATCTTTGTATCCTGAGAATATGATAAATCAGGGACTGTGCACGGAGGTAATCAGAAATTTTTCTTCTTCTGCAGGCAGACTCAGAAAAGAAAGAGGAAGTCAGTCCTCTAGGATCCAAGGCACCCATCTGGATTCCTGATACCAGAGCCACAATGTGTATGATCTGCACAAGTGAATTTACTTTGACCTGGAGACGACACCATTGCCGGGCCTGTGGAAAGGTTGGAGAGGATAACAGTCATCTCCCTTCTGATTTCTAATATCTCCAGTGAGCTAGCAGATTCCCCCTCAAAAACATTGAAGTAAAAAAAAAAAAAAAAAGATACTGGATCATGGATAGTGTTTTCTATAAATACATTTAGAGAGGAAATCTTGTTAGGGATCCTCTCCTCTTACCTCCCCAAGTTACTTTAGAATGCCAGTAATAGGCAATTATCATTTTTTAAAAATTAATAATTAAATATACTCCCATATTTCTCCATCATTAATCAAACTGCATTTATGTAGATGATCAAGTATTTAGTAGGGGGAACTTTCAGTGTTGAAGTTATCACTAATGTTTCTAAGCCTTTATGACTTCATAAGTAAAATAATCATAGTGACAACTACATCAGAGTTATTTTAAAGATTAAACAAAGTCTAGTATAGAGAACATTTGGTACAGAGACATATGCTAGGTAGAGGAGCAGCAGAGGCGGTCATTACAAATATAATGAAGATGATGACTGACGATAAATGCACTTAACACAGGACTTGCATGCTAGGCACTGTTCAATGCATTTTGCAATGACTCACTAAAGTATATTATTTAGTAAACACTCAGCACTAATCTGTGGTCTACTTATCTTTCAAGTATAGTTCTATGTATTATTTTGCTACATGCCTAACCTCAATTGAGTTGCTATGGAGATTAAGTGGGATTCAATGGCTGTGAAAAGTTTTGAAAAGTAGATAGTGCTATAAATTACAACATTGCTTATGGTTTGGATACAAAGGTTATTCTAACTGAAATAATTCCATTGTGTTTTCAGATTGTATGTCAAGCTTGTTCATCAAATAAGTATGGTTTAGATTACCTGAAAAATCAACCAGCAAGAGTATGTGAACTTTGCTTCCATGAACTGCAGAAATTAGGTAATACATCAGTAAAAGTTTTTTTAAAAAATTCCTTTATTCCCTAGATGCTTTCAAACAACCTTCTAAATGAATCATTTTAGGCATATTAATGATATGACTGGTGATACTTGTCTAAAAGTTAGTATTAAGCTTTCTTAACCCATATTTTTTTGTAATTCCAAGAGAGATTGGAATGAAGTTTAGTTCTAGTTTGTGAAAAAAATTTTTCTTAAAAAAACTAATTGTAGAAATGTGACTATAGTGTGCTGAAAACAGTTGAAAGGTAACTTTAACTTTCAAGTGATTTCAAGGTTTCTAGTTCCACACAACAGTGTGCTGATTATAAATCATTCTTAACTGTAAAGCAATTTTTTGTGAAATATAATAGGTGGCACTTTGTTAGCCTAATGGTAGACCCTTGGATTGGTTTAGTGAGATTTTATTGTGCATGTGAATATGCAGCATTTTGACCAAATACAAAATGATATATCATATCTGCTACCTCATTATTTGCAGGACTCTGGTCCATCTCTATACTTACAGTGAATAGCAGGACTGTTCAAGTCTATATTTTGAGAAGTGATTTTTAACTAAAGTCCTGAAACCAATAGGATCTAAAGTTATATAAAAAGATTATCCTCTGTTTCCATGGAGAGTAGCTTTTTAACAGCAAATTGCTCATACTTGTGTGAATAAAATGAGACAACGTGCTATTTCAAAATCCATACACTTATAGATCAGTTTGTTTGTTATTATCTGTATGCATTTTCTTAGAAAACACATCCATCATTAACTTTTGCTGTCTGGATATATGGTATAAGCTGCAAACATCCAAAATTCATCTTTGAATACTTCTCCCTCATTGCCCACACCATTTTGGTCAGTAAATCTTGTAAGATTTGTCTCTGAAAATGTCTTTGTCTTGATTTCTCTCTTAACCCTAATGTACTACTGTAATAATTTCTTAACTGGTTTTCCTTTTGAAAATCTCTCCACTTGGTTGCTACTAGATTTATTTTTATAAATCTTCAAACTGTTCATGTCACTGCCTGCATAAAAAGCCTTTGATTTCCCACTGCCAAAACAACAGTCAAGTTTCCTTAGATCCAACCTGTTTTTTCAGCCTCATTATTCTCCAAATACATGATATAATTTCACACTTCTCTGCCTAGAGTGTTCTTCCTCCCTTTATGTGTTAATAGTCAACATAAATATATATTCTTTTTGGCAATTGATTTTTAAATTTATTTTTTAAAGATACGTAGATCACACAAAATGTTATATTAAAAATTGTAAGAGGTTCCCATATACCCCACACCCCACCCCACCCCACTCCTCCCACATCAACAACCTCTTTCATCATTGTGGCATATTCATTGCATTTGTGAATACATTTTGGAGCACTGCTGCACCACATGGATTATAGTTTACATTGTAATTTACACTCTCCCCCAGTCCATTCAGTGGGTTATGACAGGATATATAATGTCCTGCATCTGTCCCTGCAACATCATTCAGGATAACTCCAAGTCCCAAAAAAAAACATCATAGTCTCTTCCCAGCCTTCCCTGAACCTTCAGTCAGAATCATTGTTTCCTTACGTGTCCTCTTAGCTTCTTAGCCCCTTGTCTAGAACTTTGTTAATTGTAATACTACTATTTGGTCTAGATTCTAGATACTAACAAGGGTGGAGTTTTTGCCTTTATTTAGAATATATTTATATATTCAAGTTAACATACTCTTTTATTCTCAAAATCATGTATATGCAGATCATACTTGTAAGTTTCAAAGAAAAATGATCACCTCTTCATATTACTTAACCTAGAAAGTAAATTAGTTGTGATTAAACTACATTAATTTCTTAATCTAGGACAAATCTTTAAAAAGCACATAGAACAAGATCTGACTAGGTACAAAGATTTGATGGGTAGGGAAGTAGATTTGGCAAAGAGTTTCTCATAATATTGTATTTATTTGCATCTTCTCTCTTTTTTCCTTTGTTAGTCTACCTAGGGGTTTGTAAATTTTATTGATCTTCTCAAAGAACCAGCTTTTGGTTTTGTTGATTTTCTCTATTTTCTTATTCTCAATTTTATTTATTTATGTTCTAATCTTTATTATTTCTTTCATTCTGATTGCTTTGGGATTGGTTTGCTGTTCTTTTTCTACTTTGTCTAGTTGTTAAATCTTTGAGTTTAGCTCATTTAGGGCTATAAATTTCCCTCTCAAGACTGCCTTCACTGTATCCCTTAAGTTTTGATAACTTAATTCTCATGTTCATTCATCTCAGTATATTTAGTGATTTCATTTGCAGTTTCTTCTTTGACACAGTGATTATTTAGGAGTGTGTTGTTCAGCCTCCACACATTTGCAAATTTACTTTTTTCTTGTCTATTATTGATTTCCAGTTTCATTCCATTATGATCTGAGAAGATGCTTTGTATAATTTCAATCTTTTTTATTCATTGAGAGCTGCATTGTGCCCTAACATGTGGTCTTTCCTGGAGAAAGATCCATGGGCACTTGAGAAGAATGTATAACCTGCTGAGTTTGGATGTAGTGTTCTGTATAGGTTTAACTCGTGTATCATATTGTTCAAGTTCTGTTTCCTTGTTGATCATCTGTCTAGTTCTATCTAATGATGTGAGTGGGATGTTGAAGTCTAAACAATGTTGTTAGGACTTTTTAAAAAAGTCAGTAGGGGGAGAGTTTTTTTGGTTTTGTTTTTATCTTTTTGTGCTGGTACTTTATATATTTCCAAATTCTAAAGGCACAAAAGAGTAATCCCTTCACATGGTTTAACTTTCAAAAACATGAAAGTATAGGGGAAGGATTGTGGGAAAATGGGGGAGTAGGAAGCTCCAGGAATCAGTCCTTCCACCAGAACAACTATTGAACTGCTGGCAGGAACTGAATCAACTAATTTGAAATTCTGGAGTCTAGTAAAACACTGGTAAATTGCAGTAAAATGCAGTAAATATCAGTGAATTTCAACCTCTGTTCAGCAACTACCATCTGCCATTCACCAACTGCATGGCAGGGAGCAGTGGGGACTGTAGCCCAGGCTCCTGGTATAGCTTGCTGGTGCCAGGATGGGCTGTAAGGTCCTAGTGCTCTAAAATCTGGTGTGTGTGGTCTAGTTACTGATCACTGCTTTGGATTAGCTACTTCATGTCACTGAGGAACTGGCTCTGAGGGTGGCCATTGTTCCAGTCTCCCACAGACAAAAGCAAAAGAGGAATCTTAAAGAAGCAGCACCTTTCTCTGTCTCTCTCTCTCTCTCTATTCCTTGAGTGGGAACAAAAGTAGTTTTGAAAGATCACAAATTGTTGGCTCCAGCCTTTAACAACAACTAAACAAAGCAAAGCAAAACAACAAAAAGCCCTAGCAATCCCAGATGATTGGGAGAACCAGATTTCCAGAGTTATAACAGCGTAATACTCAAAATGTCTAGTTATCAACAAAATATTACAAAACATACAAAGACGCCTGAACACCCATTTACAAGGAAAAAAAAAAGCATTTGCCAGAAACCATACTGAGGAAGCTCACATATTAGAACTATCAGTCAAAGACTTTCTTTTAAAGATTTATTTGTTTATTTCTCCCTTCCCTCCCAATGTTTGTGCTTACTGTCTGCTCTCTGTGTCTATTCGCTGTGTGGTCTCTGTGTCTCCTCTTCTTTTAGGAGGCACCAGGAACTGAACCCAGGACTTCTTATGTGGAAGGGAGGTGCACAATCACTTGAGCCACGTCCACTCCCTGCTTGTTGTGTCTTTCATTGTGTCTCCTCGTTGCATCAGTTTGTTGAGTCAGCTCGCCGCTCCAGCTGTCATGTCAGCTTGCTGTCTTGCTTGTCTTCTTTAGGAGGCACCATGAACCGAACCAGGGACCTTCTGTGTGGTGGGCAGACACCCAACTACTTGAGCAACATCCACTGCCCTAGTCAAAGACTTTAAATCATGTTCAGTGAGCTAAAGGACTCCATATACAAAGAACTAAAGGAAATGAGAAAAATGTTGTCAGACAAAAATAAGGAGATAGAACTTATAAAAAACTGAACAAAAATTCTAGCGCTGGGAAGTACAGTAATTGATATGAAAAACTCATTAGAACAGGCAGAAGAAAGAATCAGTGAACTTGAAGTCAAGATAATTGATACTATCTAGTGTGAGCAGCAGAAAGCAAAAATAATGAGGAAAAATGAAAACTGTCTGAGGGCCCTATGGGACACCATCATGCTTATCAAGATATGCATCATTGGAGTCCCAGAAGGACAAGAGAGAGATAAAGGGGGAGAAGTATTTAAAGATATAATGGCCAAAATCTTTCCAAATCTGAGGAAAGACATGTATATACACATCCAGGAATCACAATAAACTCCAAGCAGGATAGAATCTAAGAAACCTACACCAAAACACATTACAGGAAAATTTTCAAAATCCATAGTCAGAGCATCGTTATGGAAGCAGCAAGAGAGAGGTAACTTGTCATATGTATTTGAAGATATAAAGCCTCTACAGTTAAAGCTGAAAGAATTCATTTAGAAGACCTGCCCTACAAGAAATGCTAAAGGTAGTCCTTCAGGCTGAAATAAAGGACTAGAGAGCAACTCAAAGCCATAAGAAGAAATAATGAACATTGATTATGTATGGGGACACATACATAAATATAAAATACTATATGATTGCACTTTTGGTTGCTAACTGATTCTCTCCCCCGCCATATGACTTAATAGGCAAATGTGTAATATTTTAAATCGATGTTCACGGGCATAAAGTTTATAGACGTAATCTTTGACAATAACAATATAAAGGGGAGGGAAGGAGATATATGGAAATGGAGAGTTTATATACTACTGAAACTAGGTTAGAACTAGTTGAACTAGTTTATTTTTTTATTTTTTATTTTTTAAGTTTTTTGAACTAGGTTATTAATAATTTAAGATGTTACTTGTAATTACAAAGGTAGCCACTAAGAAAATAGCTAAAAAATACTGATAAAAGGAAAGAAAAATGGAATAAAAATGGTATGCTACAAGAAAAAAAACAAAAACAACAAATGGTACACTACAAAAAGCAACTAAATTAAAAAAAAACAGGCAGTAATGGAGTAATTGCAATGCATTTTTAGATTTTGCAAAGAAAAGAAAAAATAAAATGGGCTTCATCAAAATTAAAAACATTTGTCCATCAAAAGCCATTATCAGAAAGTGAAAAGACAACCTACAGAATGGGAGAAAATATTTGGCAACTATACATCTGATAAGGATTTAATATCCAGAATATATAAAGAAATCCTACAACTCAACAACAGAAAGATGAGCCAATTAAAAAGTCAGCTAAGGATTTAATAAACATTTCTCCCAAGATGATATTCAAATAGCCAATAAGTATACAAAAAGATTCTGAATATCATTAGCCATTAAAGAAATACAAATTAAATCTACAATGAGATACCACTTCACATCTACTAGGATAGCTTTTTTTTTTTTTAACTAAACACAAGTTTGTGAGATGCAGAGAATTCCTCATACATTGTTGGTAGGAGTGTAAAATGGTATAGCTACTATGGAAAACAGTTTGGTAGTTCCTCAGAAAATTAAACGTAAAATTACACTTCCACGTATAGACCCAATAGAATTGATATATACCAATTCAAACATAGAATTGAAAACAGGGACTTGGACAGCTAGCTGTGTTCATCACAGCATTATTTACAGTAGTCAAAAGGGGGCAGTAACCCAAATGTTCATTAAAAGATGAATGGATAAAGAAAATGTGGTATATCCGTAAAATGGAATATTATTCAGCCAAAAAATGAAGTGAAGTGCTCGTGGATGCTACAACTTGGAGGAATCTTAAAGTCACTATGTTGAGTGAAATAAGCCAGACACTGAAAGACAAATATTGTATGGTTTCTCTCATATGAAATACTTACAGTAAGTCAATTCATAGAGAAAGAAATCAGAATAGGGGTT
This sequence comes from Dasypus novemcinctus, assembly GCF_030445035.2. Classification (NCBI taxonomy): domain Eukaryota; kingdom Metazoa; phylum Chordata; class Mammalia; order Cingulata; family Dasypodidae; genus Dasypus; species Dasypus novemcinctus. Next base: position 79,206,080 of record NC_080684.1, on the reverse strand, counting down.
ACCAAGGGTGATAGTAGGAGAGGAAATGGGAAATTATACTGAAGGAGAATGAGTTTTGGTTTGAGATGATGAAAATAGTCCTAATAAATTGTGGTGAAAGTTACATAAAATCGAATTGTCCACTTAAAATGGTTAAAATGATTTTTATGTTATGTATATTTTATCACAATTAAAAATAAATTCTTTTTTAAAAAATACTTAAAAGAAAAGACAGTGAAATGTCTTCCACTCAACTCCCAGATATCCATTTTCCTTTCCCGGAGGCCATCAGTGTTATCAGTTTCTTGAGTATCCTTTTAAGGATATTTTATGCAATAGTGTTTATTGATTTGAATTAAATTGAATTGCAGAATGCTTACCATTGGCTATAAAAGTGTACCTGCTTTTTTTTAGATCTCCAACACTCCCCTAAGATCAGCTCTCCCGGAAATCACAAATCTCCTTCAAGTGCCTTATCAACAGTCTTACATAGTATTCCATCAGGGAGGAAACAGAAAAAAATCCCAGCTGCTCTCAAAGAGGTCAGTATGTCCATTAAACTTCCAAGCTGATAGAGGCTGAATTATTCATACTCACGTAATGTACTGTTTGTTTTTTCTAAAGGAAGATGTCATTTCCCACTACTATTAAGCTCTGAAATTTAATAATGGTGATGGACATGGCTGATTCACAATCTTGCCTGGTCTCCCTTATGACCTAAGTAATTTAGAAAATAGCTGTCTAAAAGTTTGGAGAACATTTTATAGCAATGATATAAAGTCAAGCTAACTTGTACATGCATGAATTTTTAAAAAGTACCTTTGATGAGGCTACTTGCCAGAGGGAAGAAATCTATAGAATGTTGTGGCCATTTTGTTAGCATTTACTGATCTGCATGGTTTGTTGGCTTTGGTTGGTTATGTAGAGCTGGTGTCGCTGATAGGAGGTTGTCTTTACTCTTAAATTAAAAGAAAAAAAAAATTTTTTAAGTAATAATAGCCTGTGCAGTTAAACCTGCCAGTGGCATAATCTACAGGCATCATTGATATAGTAATTCCTCAGAGAGCAGACAGCACTTCCTTTCTAGCCATTCCCATTTTGATTGGTTTATTGATTAGTTCCATTTGTGCTAGTTTTGTGGCCAGCAGAGTAAAAATGTTAACTTTGATTCCTAGTTTAGTTACATTGGGGGTGTTCTATCACAGAAGCTGGAAGCAAACAATTCTTAAAATCTGACCATGGTCGTGTTTCTTATTTAAAGTAAGAGTATATTCCATCACGGCAATTGAAATAGTGTAAAGTGGGAAGTAGATGTAGCTCAACTGATAACAGCGTCCACCTACCATATAGGAGGTACAGGGTTCAAATCAGGGCCTCCTGGCCCGTGTGGTGAGCTGGCCCATGCACAGTGCTGCCACACACAAATGAGTGCCATGCCACGCAGGGGTGTTCCCTGTGTAGGGGAGCCCCACGTACAAGGAGTGCACCCTGCAAGGAGAGCAGCCCCACTCGAAAAAAGCACAGCCACCCAGGAGTGGCGCTGCACACATGGAGAGATGATGCAACAAAAAAGAGACACAGACTCCCAGTGCTGCCAAGAATGCAAGCAGACAAAGAAGAACACACAATGAATGGACACGAGAGCAGACAACGGGGGGGTGGAAATAAAATTTTTTTAAAAAAGGAAATAGTGTAAAGTGATTTATAGTCAATCTCATGGTACCTTTGAACTATCCCTATCATCACTCATTTCCTGAATCTGTATCTAGATTCAGAACTTACAGTTCTCATTTCTATGTAATTTTTCACCTCTGTACTCTGGCTGATGTCATAGTTTCTAAATATAAATTTTACCATTTGTGCCCTCTTCAGTCTATAAACTCCACAGCATTGTTACAAAACTCTTTACAGTCTCTACTAGATTCAACCTAACTCCAGTCCAATTTCATATACCTTTCCACGTACCCACACAAACAAGCTTTTCCTTTTAGGTCTTATTTCCTGACTGCAGACATTTCTTCCTGTACTCCACTGGTTCTCTCTCTCTTTTTATTTTTATATGACCACAAGGTTTTTAAACATTTTTAAATTTTATTTGTTTCGACGCGCCCCGCCCTGTGTGCACTCTCTCTCTGTATCTGTTCACTGAGTGCTGTGTCTGCTCATTTTCTCTTTTCAGGAGGCACTGGGAACTGAACCCGGGACCTCCCATACAGGAGGGAGGTGCCCAATCGCTTGAGCCACCTCTTTTCCCTGCTGGCTTTGTCTCTCATTGTGTCTCCTTGTTGTATCATCTTGTTGCGTCAGCTTGCCGCATCAGCCTGTCAGTTCACTGTCTTGCTTGTCTTCTTTAGGAGGTACCAGGAATTGAACCCAGACCTCCCATGTAGTAGGCAGGTGCCCAACTGCTTGAGCCACATCTGCTTTCCCTCCACTCAAAACTTGGCTCCAGACCAAGAAGCATCAGCATCACCTGAGAACTTGTTAGAAAGGCACATTCTTGGGCCCCATCCAAGGTCTACAGAATCAGAAACTTTAACAAACTTCTCAGGCAATTCCAGTGCATACTAAAGCTTAAGAGTCATTTCTTTATTCCTTTGTGTTAGACTGGGGAAAGAAACATGAACCTGTCATTTAGTGTTGGTCAAGGGGTGATGTATAGGAATTCTGCACGTTATGCATGATTATTTTGTAAACTCACAACTTCTCTAATAACAATTTTATATATATATGTATATATATATATATATTTTTTTTTTTTTTAAAGAGGGGAGGGAGCGGCTGTGGCTCAAGCAGCTGAGTGCCCACCTTCCATGTGGGAGGTCCTGGGTTCAGTTCAGGTGCCTTCTGAAGGAGACAGACAAACAACGAGCAAACATGGAGCAAAAACAATGAGCAGACAATGAAAAAAATAAGCAGGGAGTGGATGTGGCTCAAGAAGTTGAGAACCCACCTCCCACATGGGAGGTTCTGGGTTGGGTTGCCGGTGCTTCCTCAAGGGCAAAAAACAACAGACAACAAGTAACAACAAAAAGCAATGATCAGACAATGAGTCTAAACAACAAGCAAAAACAAGGGGGGAAAAAAGCACAATGAGCAAATAGATGAGATGAGGGAGCCATCTTGGGGGGGACAATGGAGTCAGTGTAAGTCAGTGGTTGAGTGCCTGCTTCGCATGTATAAAGTCTTGCGTGGACCGTACAGACTAGGGAGATATATATATGAAACACCTGAATGGATATATTATTTATTTATTGTGATAAATAAAGACAAAGAACAGGGATTTGACCTAGTCTGGAAGGATCAGGGAAGGTTTCCCTGAAGAAGTTGGTAATGCTTGAATTGAGGATGAGTAGGAGTTAGCAGAGGCGAGTGGGGTAGAAGGAACAGTTTGTGAAAAGCACCAAGATGGGTAGGTAGGTAAAGGAAGGCTGGTATAGCTGGAGCACAGAGAGTGAAGGGACGGCAAGCAGGACAGGGTGGTAATGAGCCCTGCTGCTGCAGACTGCTGAGGCTCAGTCTGCTGCTTCTAACTGTAACAGTAAACAAGTTACTGAGCCATTATGTTTGTACCTCAGATTCCTCATCTGTGAAGTGGGGATAATAACAGCTCCTGCCTTTGTTGTGAAAGAAAAATGAGATAATCCACACAAATGCTTAGTATATTTCCTGACTGAATAAACATTCAATAAATATCAGGTATTTGTGGTGGGTAGAATAATGGTTCCCCAAAAATGTCTGTGTCCTCATCCTCAGATCCTGCAATCAGGTTACTCGGCAGAGGAGAATTAGGGTTGTTAATTAGCTGACCTCCAGATGGGAAGATTATCCTGGATTGTGTGGGCGGACCCAGTGTAATCACAAGGATCCTCAAAAGTGGCAGAGGGAACTGGAAGTGAGAACTAGAGAGGTGGCAGTTTGAGGGGGACCCAGCTGGATATTGCTGGCTTTGAAGATGGAAGAAGGGGCTGTGAGCTGAGGAAAACTGCAGTCTCTGGAAACGGGAAGAGGCAAGATTCTTTCCTAGAGCTTTCAGAAATTCCTTTTAGGAAACAAAAGTAGGCCTCTTTTCTTCCAGCCCAAATTTGGGGACCAAATAATCCTTAAAATCACTTCCATTAATAATAGAATTTTCTATGAATTATTCTTTTGGTATAGTTTTAGAAGTGTGAAAAAATATCTCAGGAATAGAGTTAAAGGTTTAAATAATTTTCCCTAATACCCCAAATGGACAATATATAGCCCCAAAATACAGCTTTAAAAATTTATTTTGACCTTTGGAATTATTTCATTTTCTTCTCTTGCCAACCCAGAAAACCCACAAAGAAAATTCAAACACACATGTAAGCACAGTTAAACCAGGTAAAATTCTCAAATTGCCCCTAAAAGGAAGGTGTTTGTATGCTCCTAATAATAGCAGTATTCAATCCAGAAGCAGACTTTGAAAATATTCAGTTTCATTCTAAAACATTATATTGTTATGAGTACTTTTAGTACCTAATGGTCAAATGTATTTTTTGATATTTTAAATTTTTTGTCTGAAAGCCATTAAACTATGGGGCTTTCTTATCTAGGTGTCAGCAAACACAGAGGATTCTTCTATGAGTGGCTACTTGTACAGATCAAAGGGCAATAAAAAACCTTGGAAACATTTGTGGTTTGTCATAAAAAATAAAGTGCTATATACATATGCAGCAAGTGAGGTAAGATCTGAAATTTAAAGACAAGTAATTTTGGGGTTTTGTTTCGTAATGTGAACTGTTAATTTAAAATATTACAGAACAATTTTTAAAATCCATTTTTTGAGTTTTTAGTTTTTTGCTTTGGCTTTTTTTTTGGGGGGGGAGATTTTTTGCTGTCATTTTTAATATGGACAATATTCTTGCTTCATACCTAGAAAATTCTTATGAAAATGTGTTAGGGATTTTCCATAGTATTAAAATGTAAGTATTTTTGGTGTCATGTGAATACTACTGCACTAACGGTAGAGGTCTTTATCCTTTCTGTTAGTCTCTCTTGAATGACACTCCCTTGACCATCCCCAGATTGTATTGATCATGCTTCAATATAGATAAAATAGTTTTGGGGGTTGGGGGGGCTCTTATGAGTAATTTCTGGCTGTTCACTCTCATTCTATCCCTTTCTCCCTCTCTGATCACTCTGTGTTCCAACATCCTGTGAAAACCACTGTTTCTAGGGTCCAAGCTTTTCCTTAATGCTGGGATTTTTTAACTTTTCCTTCCACAGACCCTTTTGCCAGTCAGGTGAACACCATGGACTCCTCCTCAGAATGTAGCAGCAGATAGTTTATGACATTCAACATAGCCATGTCTCTAAATTAAATTTTAGGATTATTCAAAATTATATTTTACAACTTTCCCATAATTTCAATACCTGATAATATAACACTGTTCAACATCTGTTCAAATTTTCAGCAAACATTTAGAAATTCGAGTTACCCCATGGCATCATAAAACCATCTCCGTCATCCTTACCAACCTTTTTGCAGGCAGTTGTCCACTGCTCTCAGACCACACTACATCAAAATACAAATCATACTAAGTCCGTACTATACTGTGTATTATTTAATAAATATATCACACCCACAGCAACACAACCCCACAAGAATGTTTTTTTGAATTTTCAGTAAGCTCACAGACCTCCTGAAATCTTTGAGTCCTTAGACCCCTGGTTAAGAACCCCTTCCTTAAAGTGACCTAGGGTAAATTACTTTCCTTTCTGAGCTATGTTTTCTGCATCCATAAAATGAAGGTAATATAGCTACCTATCTCCAGGGGTTATAGTGAGAAATAATGTGAAATTCAATGGATGTGAACATGTTGAAAACTGTAGCACAGTGCTTGGTACAAGGTGTAGATGGGGAGAGGATGGCTCAATAAATATTGTTGTATAAATGAATAATGAATATGTTTTTAGAATTCTTCTATATATGTGTATATGAAATCAAATTAGGGCTGTATAGATCAAGAGTTCTCAAATCTGAATTTTGTCCCAATGTAAAAACCCATCTCCATTTTATGTACTTTTAAATTAGGATGTGGCAGCTTTGGAGAGTCAACCTTTATTAGGATTCACAGTCACTCAAGTCAAAGATGAAAATTCAGAGTCTAAAGTATTTCAATTAGTGCACAAAAACATGTTATTTTATGTATTCAAAGCCGACGATGCTCACTCAGCTCAGAAGTAAGTAATTCAAAACACCTTTCTTTTATACATGAGATTTCAAGTTGTTACTTTAAACATAATAGATTTTTAAATGATTTACTTTAATGCAAGGGTACAACTCAGTTTAAATCAGGGATTCAAATTTAAAAAGATAATAGATTATTCAAACTCTTAAGAATTGTTTTAAAGACAAGGCTGGTGTCTGGAATATTTTTCTGGAGGCAGAGGGAAGAAGAAAATAAGTAGCCCTGTCCAAAGTATTTTGTCCACACATGACCTCAGTGGGAGCAGCATGATGCTGCTCTATTGAAAGGAAGGGAAGCTGAAGTATTTGACCTCTCCTTCAATGAGGGTAAGAATCTTCCCTTGAAACATTCCAAGACTTTGGCAATCCAGTGATTCAATTGTGCCATGAAACAGCAGGAGTTTAAACAGCTGCATGGTAACTTCTTTGTGAAAAAGGTCAAACACATTAAAAGATCTCATGCTGTTACCAATGACTGTGTAGGGGGAAATGAACATTTTAGATGGTAAAGTCTGAAACTCTTTCTTCAAAATTCTAATGAGAATATTGTCATGGTTGTTAATACAGACATACATATCTCTGTGAGATTGAGGTCCTTTCTGAACAAAACAGTTCAGTTCACCTCTCTTTCACTGGATTTTTATTTGGGTCTCACAAAATACCATTTTTGTTTTCAGTAAGAGGTGTACATGGGCTTAAATGTGCCAAGTTTTTATTTTGCATGAAAGAAAAAAGGAATGCTTTCATTAGGCAAGGCTTAAAGTTTCTTAAGGCAGTTTCCAGTTGTTTTTTAAAGTCTAAGTTATGATATCTAGAAGTATATAGTTGTTCCTCCAAATAATTCCCTTCTGATACACTTAAGAATATTTTTCAATTATGTCACTTAACTTTTTTCTCAAGTAAAAATCACCCAGACAAAATGTAATTGCCGTTAGAATCTGTTACACATTATTTCCCACTTAATTTTCATCTGTATTCATCATTAAATTGATAAATTATTTCTTTCAAATATAGATCATCTCTTTGCTTATAAGTTGACAAGACAGAAATTAATGTAGTTGGGTAAAAAAAAAATCAGCTTACTCCTCATTTAGAAATGATCAAGGCTAAATTCTAAGTTTCTCTTTGAGATTATTAATATCATGTGGGTTATTTTTTGCACATGAAAATATTAAAATGTATTAATTTTAATGGAAAATTTGGGCTTTAAGGTTTTTTTCTTCCAACTGGTAATGCAAAAATAGCTTATTATGATATAGTTTAGGTAAAGTTAGGTAATACTTAGAAAACAAAAATGATCATCTATATCCATGGGAATCCAGCATGTCACACAAAGGAATAAAAATTCTGACAAAGTAACACTTCAACTGAAGTGAACAGTTGATCAGAAACTATGTTTTTAAAAAAATACCTCAAACTAAACCATAAATGTCTCAAATCATCAAAGCAAGAGAGAACCTCAGGAATCCAGATCTTCTCAGGTGGACAGTGGTGGTCTGGGCTCTGGGCTTACATGAGCTCTGTCCTGCTCATGGAACAAATCCTGGACCCAGGAACGATCTGTGCTTGGGCTCTACCTGCCTTCTTTAGGCTCTGTAAGCCTTTTTTTTATCATGGCATAATTTAGATGCCATTTTTTCCCTGAATTTACTTTTTAAAAAAAATTTTATTGACATACATTACTCATATATGAACATACACAAACAATAAGTTGTATAGTAAAAGTTACAAACTTAACAAAACAAACATGCCCAGTATCATCCAGGGATCCCATACATCACCCCACCAGCAGCACCCACCATTGCTGTGAAACATCCATTACAAATCATTAAAGAATATCTTCAAAATATTACTATTAACCATAGTCCATATCCCACATTTGGTGTACTTTTCCCCCGACCCACCCCATTATTATTTGTTTTTTAATATATTTTTATTACAAAAGTTGTGAACTTAGAAAACAATCATGCACATTTTCAGAATTCCATACAATACCCCTTCATCAACACACCACACCATGATGGAACATCTATTACAGTAATATTAGATTATTACCACCAACCATAGCCTATAGCGTACATTTGCATTTGCCATTTTTGCTTAAAATTTTTGAAAATACTGCCCCTGAAATTTACGCTGAATATGTTTTCAGACTGGTGTTACTAATTAACTTATTAACTTGAGTGATTTCAGATATAGTTACTAGGACTTTAGTAAACTCAAATCGATACCTTTTTTTTTTTTAATGTACACATCCGAGGGATGGGGGAACATAAAGTAGTAAATCCTAGAATACATATCAAAATGTTAACATTTTATAAACTTTCTGCATTGAACATAACTTTCAGAATATGAAAATGTCCTATTTTTTAAAGAAGCAATTCTTCAACTAAGGAGGTACAAAGAGACCACCCCCAAGTGTCTTTTGAATAATTGCCGCTTTGAGACAAACTAAAGAATTTTGGAAAGAATTCTATGAAACTTTGAGACACTTTTATATTGCATACAAAGTTTTGATCAACTGGGAGTGAACTAGGTGCCAGGTTCCCTTAGGTCCAGGACTAAAAAGCACTGAGTCAGAGTACTGTAAAAGAGAGAAAGGAAATTGATATAAACGCCTTTGCTGATATATTCACTTGAAAAGCTCCAAATAAGTGGGAGCATCAGTATTTCATAGAGCTTTTACATGAAATGGCTCCTTTCTTGCTCCCCCCAGAAATAAAAGACATGCTTTTCCAGCAGTAGTAAACAAATTTACTAAATAAAGAGTAGTTCCATATATACAGAATTCTAGTTTGCTGTTGGAAAGATCTTAAATGTGGTGTTAGGCCCAGCTGTTATCTATATTGTCTTCACATATATGTGGTTATCAGATTTTACAAATCTAACAGATTTCTCTCATCAATAGGTGGATAGAAGCATTTCAGGAAGGCACAATATTGTAGCAGACTGGTTTCATCCCTTCTATGATTCCAGAGAGGTGTAATTTCATCAGAATGGAGTAAATGTAGTACAAAAACATTTATGAAAATGAAACACTGCCAAGATAAATCCAGCCAAACTGTTCATCAGATATAAGAAATTATTTTGTTAGGTATAAGGTAATTTTTTAATGTTTTTTTCTTCCATGTATGTTATTTATTAAAATTTTGATGTCTACTTAATGGTCAGAATTATTTTCTGAGATTCACACTGTATTCTAAAGTAACTTTTCTTTAGAGAACAGAAAATGTATTTTATTTCTGTATATTGTTTGTGACACAGTCTACACTGTTTTCTCTACCTTACTTTGTACCTTCTCAATAGTGGTATGTCTTCATAAGTAAAACAGAAACAAAAACATATCAAGGAGCAAATTTCCATGCGGTGCTTGGTTTTGAAATTATCATTATAAAATTGCTGATGAGAAAATGCATGTCTTTGAAAGAATATAAAAACTTAGATGAATTTTTCTATCTTTTAATAGAAAACCACATGACCAATTTCTACCTCAGTGACTGTGAAGTGGAATTCCAGTTAGTTATCTAAAGTATGTATACTATTGTATACCCTTTTGATTAGAATTAATATTCCTTCATCAAGGAATTATAGCAAAGGGACAGAACTGATTTTTTTTTAACTGAACTATGAGTAGGAATGAGGATGTTTTCATTTGCAGAGGAACAACAATAAAAAAGCAGCTTGATGGGCTTTATTTTTAAGTCTACGCTTTTTTAAAAGCTAACAGTGCAACACAAATTATTTTTTAAAGCAAAATATGGCAAGCATTTTATTACATAATGTTCCTTGCTATTATAAGAGTTTCTAAGCCCAAATCAGTATTGGGATTAATGTACCTAAAAAGAATGTTACATTTCCTATAATATTGTGCTTAAAAAATAACTGGAATTACCATATGAGAAAAGCACAAATTCTAAGCCAGTATTAAATGAAACTGTACAGTATTCATTTTAAAAGAAATTTTACACTACTTTGTGATATGTCCTCCTTAATAATGAAAAGAAATCCTTTATTGCTATACCTGTCAGTGCACCTCATTAGGAAAGATTTATATTCATAATTCTGTGCACTTATTAAGATAGAAACTACATTGTACATAAAATTGTTGATTAACAGAAAATTTTAAAATAACACTATGATTAAAGTCATTCCTGATACTTATACACTTTATTGACTGAGTTTAAGCTAAATATAAACTACCTTAAAAAGGCAAGGTTACACACAGAACATTTCATTAAAGGGTGTAAGAATTTTCTTTCTGCTTCTATGTAAAGGAGTTCCTAATTTAGTGTGATAACTATGATAGCTAAGAGAATTCATGAGGCTTTTTTAAAGCCTTTTGAATGTCTGCTGCAACCCCAGGGTCCCCACTAGATCTAGAATTGGTAGCTGAAGTTTTTCAGTTATTTCTTGCTATGGAATTATTTTAAATTAGTGCAGCCTTGCTTTGTAATCCTCGTATGCTATCTCCTAAATCTTTAATGCCATAGTAACTAATTTTCTTTGCAGCTCATTTATTTTAATCAAGATAGCATAAATAAGGCTTCCATGTTGAAATCCCATGGTTTTCAGTGTATACTTTTTAGAAACCGAGGTTATACCTTATAAAGTGTTTCCTTTTACTTCAGTGGGTCTAGCATTCAGCAAGAAGGCAAGTTATTTGCCTCCTCTGGAGCTATCACCCTTTTGATCTGTTTGCCTATAAGAGTTGGCTTAAATCTCAGAATCTAAAAAATATCAGCCAGGCAATTTCAGCTTCCAGTAGCTGACCGAATCAAGAACCAGTTCTAAGTCTAAACTCAGTGAGAGAAAAGAAACCTGGTACAAACTTTTAGTAATTCTTCTTAATTATATGTGCAACTCATATATGAATCTACTTGCTATTAGTTTAGCCCCATGGGAGGGTTTTGAGAAATATAAAATGTAGCCCTTTGAGGATATTCTTAGATTATTTCCCACCCCCAAGGATGTTTTAAATGTGGTATAGCATTATATCACATTTACCCCTTACCAATCATTTATAACTTACTAAAGCTTATCAATAGTTAATTATTTAATCTGGCTCATACAGTGTCAATCAAGAACCTAATTATATACATTTTATTGTAAAGCTTCTTGATAGCTAACATTTTAGAGAAAAATGACATTGGGTGCATTCTGTAAATGGGGAGGAAATCTAAAAAGTACTTACATCCCAGAAATACTTTATTACACTGATACATGTGCTTCCATCAAACTCTTGTTTCAAGTATTTCATTTTAGTCATAAAAGAAGAGAGAAAGGCAGTTATAAAGTTATGTTTAAGAGGATACTCAGGATAATTTAGGCAAGAGATACTAGGTGAACTAGGGGAAGGCTGGCATTTATGGTGAGTGTCCCAACCAGTGCTCCTCCTCTAGCTATGGCAGCTCTAGATGTAAAGGACCCACCAGAGTCTAGGAAAATGAGAAAGGTTTTCTTTGGCACCATTCCACATTTCTGAACCTTTTTCCAATTTCTTTTCCTTTGCTTGCTAATGTACCCAGCACCTCCTCTGACTACCCAAGATATGCAATTCTCTCTTCTTCAATCAAAGTCTTAATTCTTTGAGAATTTAGTAGCATTTCTTTAAATGAGATCATCAGGCCAAACTTAATTGATTCATATGAACCTAAAAAGAAACAACTAGGAGAAGAAGACAACTTTATAGTTTTGAGCAAAAGAAATTAAAAAAAAAAATTGTACTTTATTAACCAGAAGTATATGTGATTGGTAGAATATATCTAGAAATGGGGAAAACCTGCAGTTTGGTTAATTTAGCTAAAGTGTAAAATGCCAACACAGCATATGTTGATGTTTCTTGGAGTGTGCTTCCAGTGTGCTAGTAAGTTTCTTAAAAGTTTGAAAGCATTTTAGTTAAATATAGTCACCAAGATTTCCCGAGAAGTAAATCTATTTCCCATAGGAAGCTACTATATCTACTCTATCAGGTTCTCCTTTAGTACCTACGCTGGGTCTTTTACGAGAAAGTATTTGTCCAACTGAATAGGAGAAAGAGAAGACAGGATTCTTGTCATCTCAGACACAACCCCCAAAATGCCCTCCTTATAACTCAGATCTTAAACCTACTTAATCCATCCTGCAAGGTCACATTTGCAACTTCCTCTTGGATATCTACACATAAGTTTTTCTCAAGCATTTTAAACTTTACATGACTAAAACTCAACTCACCTTCTGCCCATTCAAGTCTGTTTCTCTCATTTTCTTCTCTAATTGGAAAGATACCATTCAAGGTTCTGGAATCTACCTCTAACTCTCAATAAGACTTTCTGCAATTGCCCTTGTATCCTTTCCTTCTCATTGCCCTTCTATTGTTCCTACATAGGCCCTGGCTCAAGTCCTTATTACCTCTTCCCAATGATTTTTATAACTTTCCTTCTAATTTTCATGCCTCTTTTGTGAAGCATCATTTTAAACACTGTCAGAACAATCTTCCTCTAAAGCATAGCTCTTACATAGTTTCATTCCTTGTTCTTATAACCTTCTGTGGCTTCCCAGTGCTTCAGAATGAAAGAGCAAAGTCCATTACAATTTGTTTCAAACCATGTCTTACCCTTGTCACTTAAACTTTTCCTCAGGTATGATTCGTTCCACCTAACCCCAACCCACCCTAGCCACCTCCATTGTGGCAGTGGTTTCTAGTCCTCTACCCCATATTCCTCCAGACTAGACCCAGTCACCCCTTGCTCATGGTGCTTATCACATTTTGACCTTGAGAACATCAGTTGTACCTTGTTCATTTAAGATTCCCCCACAGCACCTGGCAGAGTGCCTTGCATGCAGTGACATTCTTTGCTGAGTATTTATTTGCTGAGTTAAATTGCTTCTTATGGATCTCTTCTGATCTTCAAGGAAAATGTAATGTGCCTTCATTACACAAATATTCTGGACTTATGCCACTTTTAATGCCAGGTTCTAAAGGAAAATCTTATCTATCCCCCTCTTTAAGAAAAGAGATAAATGCTTTAATAGGATTAAATAGTAGGAAATTTTCAAAAAGCCTCAATACTAAATTACCCTATGTCTGGACCAGGAGTTGGGGGTGAAGGGGACAGCTTTCTCTTTTATGAGTTGGTCATAGCATGTAAGAACCCAATCTTAAAATACTTAAGATTTCTAGAAACACTTTTTAAAGTGGTAATAGTTTGTATCTTATTGTTCATATAGAGGTAGATACTTTATAAATAAAAAATTAGCAATGTAAATAATGTTAATATGTATTATATTTATACAAAATAAATTCACTGTACCTACTTCTGGTGTGATGTCTTTTAAACCATACTTTCATTTTATTTATTTATTTTAAGAGGTACTGGGGATTGAAACCAGGACCTTGTACATGGGAAGCAGGCACTCAACCACTGAGCTACATCTGCTCCCCTAAACCATAAATTTAGAGTCATAGACTTAAAGATGAGCATCACTGAACTGTTTTCTTGAAGCATAATTAGGGGAAACTCTTTTCTTCACCCACAAATGATATTCCCAAAATGGCTTCTACTTCTATTTTAATAAGTCAGCTTGTTGTGACTTAAGTGAATCAATTGGATGATAATGAGTAACTTCCAAGCATCACTATTGGCATGCATGTTACAGAGAAATAGTCTGAAATTATTATTTTTTTTCTATTTGACCCACAGTATACTTCTTAGCTTTCTCCTTTGGGACTTAAGACTTAGAAATGGAAAGGTGGGGAAACCCTGCCTTAAGAACTGTATTCACACAACAAATGATGCTACAAGGAAGAGATGGTCTTTTAGAGGATGGAAGCATATTTCCACTTGTTAGGGATTGTTGCAAGCCCTTTTTTAATGTGTCCAGCTGCCTTGTTCCAGAGAGAAATGATCTAAGTGATGGTCTGGTTCTCACATGCACCTCTCTTTCCTCTGACTGGGGTTTCTGCCCTGAATCCTAGCCTGCCTTCGTAAAGTTGTAGTGATAGATGTGACAGAAACTGCCAGGGCCCCTTCTCTTAAAGGTGGTTTAAAACACTATTTTACAAAGGCAGCTCTTCGTACCTCCTACCTGGCTACTGCGGGTGGCCACTGTCAGAATGTTCATTGCCTTTTCATTTAACAAATCTTTGTTGACCATCATTGGACCATCATTGTTGGACCATCATTGGACCATCATTTGACCATCATTTGTTGACCAAGCATTGTCCTATGTGCTTGGGTATACACCACCAAACAAAACAAAATCTGCCTTTGTGGAGCTTACTTTCTAGTGATTATATTCTTGCTCTCTTTAGACATTATATCTCCATTATAATTGGTAAGTAAAACCTTCCTTGCTTCAAGTAGAAGTTATGCTTTAGTTTGTCATTACATTTTAAGGGAATTTTAAAAATCTAATTGGAATACATGCAGATGACTTAATCGTCTAATAAAACTTAGAGTCTAAGGTAAGAGAGCCCATACGAGAGCTCAGTTTTCCACAAATTAGAAACCGACTGCCTAAAACCTATTGGGCTATTCATTATTTAAATTTGAAACGTCGACAAAATAAAGTTCCTTTAATGACCACTTTTGGCAAACACGATGCTAATACACCTGGTTTCTGGAAGTAGCTGACAGGGACGCTCAGCTTCTAGCCGGGCACTTTCCCTCCTAACCGACAGGGGGCTGGCGACTTTCAGCGCCACGGCTCGTTCCCTCTTGTCCCCACCCAGAGAACGTCACGACCTCCTCTCGCCTCTCCTGCACGCCCCTCATGCGCAGACGCGGGCGGGAGCGCGCACCGCGGAGCAGAGGGAGGGGTCACGAACTCTGACCCCCTCCAAATACACAAACCAAGAAAGTATACCCCCGCCCCCCCGCCCTTTCTCGATTTCCACCCCCTCCAACCTGTCTCCTCCCGGGTCCCCCCTTGCAGCAGCGGCAGCGGGACTCGGGTCTACGCCCTGCCCAGGACGGAGCGGCGGAGGCGCGGGTAAGAAGTGCCGGGTGGGAAGAAAAGCGGCTGCCCCTGAGGCGCGGGGGTCACGGGTGTCCCTTTCATCCCAACTGCCAACGGTTCGACCCCAGCCCACCCCCGCAGCCTGCATGTTCTGGCTGGCAGGGCCGACCTGCCTGGCAGTGCCTTGGCGCGCTGCTCGAGCGGGGACAGGAAGCACGGAGAGTGGCTGGACAGGCCGAGGGGTGGGGGACGCGAGGCATCGAGAGAGAACGGGGCGCCGGGTTGCGGTACGGAGTCCGCCAGAGGCTCGGCAGCGTTTGGTCGCTTCTTCCGCGGCGTCTTCCGCGACACCTCTGACCTTTCACCTACAGGAAAAGCTTCCGTCCCGGCGCCGCTTCTTCCCCCGCCCAGGGGACCGCGCGCTGCGGCAGGGTCCCGGGGCGCACGGTGGCTGCCAGCGCCGGCGGGACGCGGGAGAGGCCGACTGTCGCTTCAGGTGGCCACGAGCCGAGGCCTCATCCCTTTTCACCGAGGACCTCTTACAGATTCCGGTGCTTGCATATGACCGACCGAATAACTCAACTTTCACTTTTCTTTCTTGACAAATGGGGCGAAAGTAGCCGCTACCTTTGAATCTGTTCCTTTTGAGCGAAAAAATGGAACGGCCCAGGGTTCTCGTTGCATTGGGAGTGTGCAGGTTGCCAGTAGTTCTTTTGTTAAGAAATCCTGCCTTCAACTCGCGCAAATCTCGTTCTGTAAATTACAACTGTTTCTAAGATGCCCCATAACCTTCAGGAAGTAGGTCAGCCAGTAAAAAAAGCAGCAGGAAAGGAAAGAGTAAAAAGACTTGAATGTGAGGCCATGAGGGCTTTTTGTTCCATCCAGAAGGCTTTCAACTTTAAGTTTTTGAACAGTGTCTGCTATGCTGATTGTATGTAACCTTTATATGACCAGTTGGTCTAAAGAGACATATATCTGTTTATTCCTGTAAAAATTGGCTGGCATGAAATGTAATTACATCTTAGTTGCGTCTTAGTCTTTTCTTTTACGATGGGTTTTAAGGAAGACACAAATTAAGGGCAGCAGATATTCCCTAAATATCTACTGTCTGTTTCTCTGTCATACAGAGTACTATCTCCTACCCCTGAGGAATAGAAAAGACAAAATAAATAGTAAACAATAAATAGTATGAATATAATTTTTTACCATTTTTCATCGCAAGAACCTCTTAAAAATCTTTTATGAAAGCAGTGGATTCTGTCTGTAGAAAAATGCACATCCACATAAAACTTTGCATACCATTTCAGGCCTTAACAAAATTCTAGTTCTGAATCCTAGTTAACAAATTAATAAAAACAATAAATGCAGGACCATTCTGGAAAGACTCGGTAAAAAAAATTGAACTGAGTCTTAAATGTCAGGTGGGAATTTAAATAAGGGAAGAGGAGTTTGGAACGGTGGAGTGTTCCCCTTGGGAATTATAGGAGGTAAGATGAAGAAGCTGATTGGCCCAGTCTAGGTAATGAGTTAATGACTGTGGGTGATCAGGCTCATAGTGAGTGAGCAATAAATATTGAAAGAATACCAGGAAAAGGGGTTAGAAATTTTTTTCTAATAATTAAAGTGACACCTATGATAAAAAATTCTGTAAACATACTGAAAACCTACTCCTTGCCAAAGCCCTCCACCAGGTGCTGACACAGATGGTTTTGCCAGTCTAGGGTCTTTTAATATACACAGAGTTACAAGTATTAAATATACATTCAGGAAGTTCATTTCTGGCAGTAACTGAAATTTTACCCCAAGGGTTCTTAACTTAGAGTATCTGAATTGGCTGAAGGAGATTTTATGAACACTTTGAAAGTGTTCATACTACAACATTGTATAGTATGAATGCATATGTGTATATATACTTAGTTGTGTTTTTCTGGTGAGGGAAACCTTAACTTTCATCACATTCTCAAAGGAATGTTTGGTACACCCCAAGCACCACCAAAAACACAGAGAAACGTTATATATTGTTTCAGACTTTTTTTTACTAAATGCCATGGAAAGAAATATATTTTGCATTCCACACATATATAAAATGAAAATAAAGGTGTCATAAAACTATTCTTACCCTACAACACCTGATATACTATTTTCTACTCTCTTGTTTCACTTTCATGATTAAGTCCATTGAGGAACAAAATTTTTTTATTTTTCTGAAGTCCCATTTATCTTTTTTTTTCTTTTGTTTCTTGTGCTTTGGTGTGTGGAACCAGGTCCAGAAGAAGATGCTTCTCTATATTTTTGTCTAGAAGTTTGATCCATATTGAGTTGACTTTTGTATGTTGTGTGAGGTAGGGATTCTCTTTTTTTGCAAATGGAAATCCAATTTCCCCAGCGCCATTTGTTGAAGAGACTACTCTTTCCAAATTGAGTGGTCTTTGTCACCTTGTCAGAAACCAGTTGGCCATAAATGTGTGGGATTTCTGAGCTCTCAATTCTATTCCATTGGTATATTTGTCTGTCCTTGTACCAGTAATATGCTGTTTTGGTTTCTGTGGCTTTATAATAAGTTTTAAGATTGGGACGTGAGAGTCCTCCAACTTCACTTTTTTTTGTAAAATGACTTTGACTGTTCGAGGCCCCTTACCCTGCCAGATAAATTTGATGATTTCTTCAAAGAAGGTTGTTGGAATTTTGACTGGCATTGCATTGAATCTATACATTACTTAGTAGTATTGACATCTTAACAATACTTAGTTTTCCAATCCATGAAGACAGAATGTCCTTCCATTTATTTAGGTATTCTTTAATTTCTTTTAGCAATATTTATAGTGTTCTGTATTCAAGTTCTTTATATCCTGAGTTAGATTTATTCATAAATATTTGATGCTTTAATTGCTACTGTGAATGGAATTTTTTTTATGGTTTCTTCTCATTGCTTGTTGTTTGTGTATAGAAACACTACTGATTTTTGGGTGTTAATCTTTTGTACTCCGCCATATGGCTAAATTCATTTATTAGTTCTGGGAGCTTTGTTGTGGGTTTTTTAGGATTTTCTTTGTATAGGATCATGTCATCTGCAAAGAGAAGAAGTTTTACTTCTTTTCCAGTTTGGATGCTGTGATGGTTAGGCTAATGTGTCAACTCAGCCAGGTAATTGTGCCCATTTGTTTGGTTAAGTAAGCACTGAGCTAACTGTAATACAAGGGCATTTATGGGTTTTAGTCACCATTGACTTTATTGCAGTGGTTTTAAATCATAGATAGCTGGTTAAAATTACATCAATCAGGGAGATTGCCATCAACAAGAGTGATGCTTAACCCAATCAGTTAAATGCCTTAAAAGGGAAAGTGATTCCAGCATTGAGAGAAAATTTCCCAGATCGTCTTTGGACAGCCAGCATCTCCCAGAACTCATCAAGAACCTTCACTGGACTTTCATTGCAGCCCCTGGTTGCAGCCTGCCTGTGGAACCTGGACTTGTGCATCCCCATGTCTGCATGAGAGACTCTTACAGAATCACATATTATTGACAGATATCTCTTATTGATTATGTTTCCCTGGAGAACCCTGACTAATGCAGATGCCTTTTATTTCTTTTTCTTGCCTGATTGCTCTGGCAGCAATCCCCAGTACAATGTGGAATGACAGTGGTAACATTGACAACCTTATCTTGTTCCTAGACTTAGAAAACTTACAGTCTTTCACCGTTATGTAGGATGTTACCTGTGGACATGTCATCTATGCCTATGTTAGTCAGCCAGAGGGGTGCTGATGCAAAATCTGTTGGCTTTTAAAAAGGGTGTTTATTTGGGGTAAAAGCTTACAGTTAAAAGGCCCTAAAGAGCCCAACTCAGGGTGTACTATATGAGGTACTTCCCAAAGTCTCTTGCTACGTGTTGACACAGGATGGTGGGTGATGACTGCAAAGGTTCAGCCTTCCTCTTCAGTGGATCCAGCATCTTCCAGTCTCAGCTGTAGTCTGGCATTGGGCTCATCTCTATTCCTGAGGCTTGTTTCTTTCCCGGCTCAGGTGCTGTTCTCTTCACAAGGTCAGCTATAAACTATCAGGCAAATGGCTCATCTCTCTTTCCTTGGGCTTCTGCCATGTCTGTGGAGCCAACTCTCTTCCTCTGTTATATCTTCTCTGTTTATGTGTTCTCCTTGAGTGAATGTCTGTTTATTTAGCCCACAAAGGGGGTAAGGATTCAGACTGAGTTGCCTTAATGATGTGGTGGGAACAAAGCCCTAATCCTACATAATTTAATGAAAGACATCTCAGCTGAATCTAATACAGTGAAAGGGTCCATGCCCAGAGAAACAGACCAGTTTACAAACATAATCAGATATCTCGTTTTGGAATTCATAAATAATGTCAGATTGCCACAATGCCCTTATCATGTTGGGGAAATTTCCTTCAGTTCATAGTGTTGTAAGTGTTGGTGGGGGTTTTTTTCTCTTTTTTTACTGTGTTTTTAATCAAGAAAAAGTGTTGAATTTGTCACATGCCTTTTCTGCATCAATTGAGATGATCATATGTTTTTTTCCCTTCATTCTGCTAATGTGGTATATTACATTGCTTGATTTTCTTATGTTGAACGAACCTTGCATACTAGGTCTAAATCCCACTTGATCATGGTGTACCACTCTTTTAATATGCTTTTGGATTGGGTTTGCTAGTATTCTGTTGAGATTTTTACATCTATATTGATAAGAGATGTTGGTCTATAGTTTTCCTTTCTGGCTTTGGTGTGAGAGTGATCTTGGCCTGGTAGAATGAGTTAGGGAGTGTTCCCTCATGGCATTTAGCTCAAGTTATACTTTTTACAAATCTGTTTTCCTGTTAAAATATAAGCTTTGTGGGGTAGGGATCTTTCCTGACTTGTTCACTGTCATATCCCCTTTCATGTTCCCCTTATCAGACATCACAGTGCCTGATAAATTCCAGTAAGTACTTGCTGAGTTAAGATATGAATGCTTGGGGGAAGGTAGGGTATATGGGAATCCCCCTATATTTTTGATGTATCATTTACATAATCTAAAGCTCTTTATTAAAAATAAAATTTAGAAAAAGGAAAAAAAGATTGAAAAAATATGAATACCAGGACTGTGTTTGATGCTAGATAGTCTGTGAAAAAATTGGACAGTTCATCAAAAAACTACACAGTTCTTTTTCTTACAAGTCTGTCTATGGGCATCTATGCAAATAAATGCAGGGAAATAATAGGATGCTGTTTTAGTATAACAACGGGCTGCCAATACAAAGTAACAGGAACAGATTGGCTTTTATAAAGAGCATTTATTTGGGATGGAATCTTACAGTTCCACGATCGAGAAAAGTCTAAATCGAGGCACCATAATAGGTGCTTTTTCACCAAAGTAAGCTGCCACATGTTGAAGCAAGATGGCTGCTTATCTCCGCTGAGGTTTCAGCCTTCCCCTCATTGCTCAGCATCCTTCTCTTTTTTTTTTTCTTCTCGTAGCACCACGGCCTAACCATCCTCTTGAGCTGCTCTGTAGGCCCAGTGTCTTAGGTCATTGAGTATAGTGGGCCACAGATTAGGGAGTGCTCAGTTTTCTGATTACAGTAGTAGGGTATTCATTCAAAAAGCATTAAGTAGAAAAAAAGTGGCCAGTTAATTTTCCACCTAGAAAAATCACCCTTAAAAATTGGAAATGTCTATTTTCAGTCTTTGCATGTTTTGCATAGTTGAAATCATATTATAAACGTAGTAAGTTGAATTATATACCTCAGGAAACACGGGCTCTTAATTGGCATTGTATAAGTATGTAGCCATTGTAAATAGGACCTCTTGAAAATGTTAATTTTAGTTAAGGTGTGGGCCAACCAAATGAGGTCAGGTTTTAATCTAGACTACTGAAATCCATTATAAGCATTAAATTAAAAAAAAAAAAAAGGCCACAGGGAGAAACCAGAAGTCATTGTGAACCCAGAAGAGAGAGAGAGGTCGTCAGGATGCAATGGAAAAACCAGGAAACCCAAGGATGCCAGCCAACCAGAATGCTACCAGCATCAGAAGGAAGCAAGGTTTCTATCTAATCTTTGAATTTCAGCCAATAAATTCCTATTGTTAAGCCAATTTATTCTATGGTATTTGTCATTGCAGCCTGGAAACTATGACAGTAAATAAAGTTGTATTTCTTGCTTTTTGCATTTAGTTTGTCATAAGCATTTTTCTTCATCATTAAACATTTTTCTTAGACATTATTTTATGAGTCCTGTAATACAATGATTTATTGAACATTTTCTTGCTGTTGATATTTTAGTTTGTTTATATATCATGAACTTATATACGATGTTATAGAGGTTGTTTTATGCACAAATCTTTGTCCTAAAGAACAAATCTAGAAGAAAGCTTTGCCTTTAAATAGCTGCATAGCTTGCTTCCTTACCTCCTTCAGGTTTTTGCTAAACTGCCACCCTCTCGGTGAGACCATCTCTTGACTTCTTATTAAAAATGGCTACTCTCTCCCAGTATTTTTATCATAAGTCCCTGCTTTATTTATCTCCATTCCACTTACCAGTTGTTGATACTGTATATATTTACTTATTTGTGTGTTGTCTGTTTTCCCTTGTGAAAATATAAACTTCACAAAAGAGAGGTGTGTTTGTTTTTTTTAATCATTGCTATGTCCCTAACACCTAGAACAATGTCTGGCCCATAGTAAGCTCTCTATAATTATTTGTGAATGAAAAAATATTAAAGTAATTACTAGGTTAATAAATTTGAACATTTTTAAGGCTCAATGCACATTGCTAAATAACTTTCTAGGAAAGTTATAACAATTTAGATTTCCACTAATAGTACATTTAAAATCTGTTTTGCCTCGTCTTTGAAGTTGAATTTAGTCTTGGAAAAGAAGTATATATTGATCTAGTATTCGGGTAGTGGTTATGGTAGAGAGAGAAGACATTAGTAAAGACGTGGAAGCATGAAACAATGTGGTAAATTCAATGAATTACCAGTGGCGTATATGGCAGAACATAACAAATGAATCTGTAAATCCTGTAGGTAAAAGAATATTAAAAGGAGAAGTAATGGGAAGCAGACTTGGCCCAGTGGTTAGGGCGTCCGTTTACCATATGGGAGGTCTGTGGTTCAAACCCCAGGCCTCCTTGGCCCGTGTGGAGCTGGCCCATATGCAGTGCTGATGCACGCAAGGAGTGCTGTGCCACACCGGGGTGTCCCCCGCGTAGGGGAGCCCTATGCGCAAGGAGTGCGCCCCATAAGGAGCCCTGCCCAGTGTGAAAGAAAGTGCAGCCTGCGCAGGAATGGCACCACACACATGGAGCGCTGACACAACAAGATGACACAACAAAAAGAAACACAGATTCCCATGCCGCTGGCAACAACAGAAGCGGACAAAGAAGAACATGCAGCAAATAGACACAGAGAACAGACAACTGGGGCAGGGAGAGGGGAGAGAAATAAATAAATCTTTTTAAAAAGGGAGAAATTAGAGCACTGTGGCTACGAAATGTTAAAGTAGCAATTAGGTGAATTGTTATTGGACTTTGAGGTCATGAAACTTGGAGACTAGGTTGTTTATAGTTTAGGTCCTAATGGATATCAAAATCACCCATGTTGATGGTCGGAAAGGGGCAAAACGTAGTGCCAAAATTGTCAGTGAATAATGGTGCTGGGACAGAGATAGCTGAAATGACTGTAATAAAGCTATTACAAATTATTGCATACCTAGTTTATGTGACTCTTGAAAATTTTTGTGTGAAGGTAGGAATATTATGGTTTAGAATGGTAGTATTTAGAAGAGTGTGGGAGGAAATAAAGCAGCCTTGTTCAGAGGACTACAGGAGTAGCAATGTTCCTAAGAGTTGTACATGTTATTCATTATATTATAGTTATTATATATAAATACACAAAATACATAGTTTCATGCTCATTTACCTGTTTTTGGAATTACCTTCATTAAGAATAATGATTCGTTTGAAATTTAATTTTCTTTTAAAAAGCATTCAAGACTATGTTTCTCTTTTCTGCCACTGAATTCCCATTCATGAGCCTCTTTATTTCTTAGCTTTTCCTTTAAAGCTGGAAATAAAATTTGGATTGGTAACCCAAACCTCATTTAATTATTTCAAAACTCTGACAGTATTCCCTCCACATCAGGAAGATTCCATATATTAGTACATCATAGTATAACTAACATTCCCTAATATCTTTTGTTTAATGAGGAAGTGTAACAGCAGAGTCTTTAAAACTCCAGTTCTCAAGTTTTTAATATTGAGAATTGCCAGATTATCATGCACATTTACCAACTTAAAAAAATCAAAAGGTGTTATGTGCTATACTTATTTTGAAAAAAAAATTGAAATTAATTTTGAGAATTCTCTAGAAACTTGAGATTATTTAATACAACATAGTTGTAAAACTAAATTTGTTATTTACTAAATAACTCACAAAGCAAGAAATTGAAAGGTTCTTTATCTGAATGTGGCCCAAACTAGACCTACTGATATAATATTTTATAAGAAAAGATTTTTCTCCTCTTCTATCTGGGATTTCTCCAGTTGACAAGAGAAAATTAAAGTCATTGCTGAATTAAATTTTTGAGTAGCTTAATGTGTTCAGTGGACTTCTGGCTGATGAGTTCTCTGTATCTGTAGTTGGAGCATTAAGAGTGGTTGCATGGCTCATGATAATTCTATCAGTAGCCATGTCTATGCTAATACCCATCTTTTGGAAGCAGGCCCTCCAAAAATGGAAATTAAAGCCTTCCCTTCTTCCCGTTCCCTGGATCACCCACAGTCATTAACTCATTACCTAGACTGGGCCAATCAGAATCCAATGCCAGCATTTAAAATTGGTATTGGAAAAAGACACTTTTTCTGGCGCATCTCTACAAGATTGAAAATATGAAGCCACATAGAAGCTGAGAAAGAAGAGAGGTAAAGAAATTCCCAACATTATCTGAGATTCTCCCATTGGTTTTCCCCAAGATCAACTCTACCTCTGACCTACCAGCCTAGCAATTTGGTTATTATATGCACATTTCCCCGCCCCCCGCCCCCCTTTTTCCTTTAAACTAGTGAAAGTTGAGCTTCTTTCACAACCAAAGTGGCTAATGCACTCTCATAAATCTCTGCTTTTCTGCTTTTACCTGTTTGATCCTTATCTATTTGATCGCTTTTCCCTTATTTTTACTTCTGTTTCAAAGTGAGTACTATTTATCTTTTGAAATTTCAGGATTTTAATAAAATTATATGAATTTGGATGGAATTTGTAATTAGATTTTCTCTTCTTTGGTATGATGAAAACATTTTTAAATAAACAAGATTGTGGGATGTATTTACATTATTTCATTGCTCTATTTACAATATAAGTATATAGTCATGGATGGTTTAGAGAGGGAAATAAGTAATGAATCTTTTTTTGAAAATCAATTTTATTGATACATATTCGTAAAGCATACAGTTCATCCAAAGCATGCAATAAGTGATATTTGGTATAATCATAGAGGTGTGCATTCATCACTTCAATCAATATTAGAGCATTTGCATTACTCCAGTAATAATAATGGCAATTTTTTAAAAAGACCAATAAAAAAATTCTATTCCTTATCACCTCTCAATCTCACTGTCCTTTCCCTGCCATACATTGCTGCTATCCTGTTTGTCTCTCTAATTTTTTGTATTTATATTTTGTATAGATGGAGTCAAACAATGCATAATACTTTTTTTTAAGTTTTATTGAGATATGTTTACATAGCATACAATCTATTCAAAGTGTGTAATCAATGGTTTTTAGTATATTCACAATGTTGTACGTTCATCACCACAAGAAAATTTTAGAACAATTTCATTTTTCCAAAAAGAAAAACTCTACACCCCTTAGTAATCACCCCTCAATCCCTCTACTTTCCCTATCCCTACATAGCCACTACTCTGATTCCATCTTTATAAATTGATTTATATTTATATTTTATATAAATGAAATCATACAATATGTAATTC
The DNA here is from genome assembly GCF_030445035.2 of Dasypus novemcinctus. NCBI lineage: Eukaryota > Metazoa > Chordata > Mammalia > Cingulata > Dasypodidae > Dasypus > Dasypus novemcinctus. Next base: position 79,180,969 of record NC_080684.1, on the reverse strand, counting down.
TTTGTGTCTGGTTTCTTTCACTTAGCATAATGTTATTTCACATGAGGTGTGAAATATACACCTTGGTCTATACAGTCCCGTGTTATATTTTTTTTAGCTTTCCTTCTAGTAATATACATGACCTTCGATTTTCCCTTTCAACCCCTATCATGCCCACGTATAGTACTGCTAGTTAAACTGTGATGTGCTTTCACCATTTCTATACATTTCCAAAGACTTACGAACAACTGTTTTACCGATTTTACACAGATTAACCCTCAGCTTTCCGTTCTCTAACTCATTCTATTTTCTGATGCTCTGTAGTCCAATTATTAACTCCATCAGTTTACACAGTATATTTAGTTCATAAAAGTTTAATCAGACAATATTTGTCCTTTTGTGTTTTTGCTCTGCTAAAATAGTGTCCTCTGGGTTCATCCCTGTCATAAGCTTCATGACTGCATTTCTTCTTACAGCTGCATAATATTCCGTCTTATACCACAATTTGTTAATCCAGTCATCAGTTGATGGCCACCTGGGTTGTTTACTTCTTTTGGCAATTGTGAATAATGCCACTGTGAACATCAGTGTGCAGATGTCTGTACGTGTCACTGCTCTCAGTTCTTCTGGGCATATACCTAGTAATAGTATTGCTGGGTTACATGACAATTCTATATACAGCTTCCTTAGAAACTGCCAAAGTTACTCACTGTGGCTGTACCATTCTTCATTCCCACCAATAGTGAATAAGCATTCCTGTCTTTCCACATCCTCCCAACACTTGCAGTTTTCTGCTTTTTTAATAGTAACCATTCTCATGCGTGTGAAATGATATCTCATTGTAGCTTTGATTTGCATTTCTCTAATCACTAGTGATGGTGAACATTTTTTCATGTTTTTTTTCAACATTTGTATTTCTTCTTTGGACAAATATCTACTCAAGTCTTTTGCCCAGTTTTGTTGAATCATAGAATCTCTTTATATATTATGGATTTTAAACCCTTATCAGATGTGTGATGTCCTGATATTTTCTCTCACTGAGTTAGCTGCCTTTTTAACCTCTTGACAATGTCCTTTGAGGTGGAAAAGTGTTTTATTTTGAAGAGGTCCCATTTACATATCTTCTCATTTTGTTGCTCAAGCTTTGGGTCTAAGATTTAATAGACCCCAACTACCAGTAGATCTTGAAGATGTTTCCCTACATTACCTTCTAGTAGTTTTATGGTCTTGGCTTTTATATTTAGGTCTTTGATCTATTTCGAATTGATTCTTTAATAGGTAGGGATAGGGATTCTCTTTATTTCTGAACTTGCAATTCTATTATATTGATAAATATGTCTATCTGTATGCCAGTAACATACATAATGTTTTGTTTTATGGTTCCAGGGCTAGGGAATGAGCCTGGGGCCCTGTATATGGGAAGCTGGCACTCAACTACTGACCACATCGGCTCCCCTGAGTTATTGTTTTTGTTTTTAGAAGACACTGGGGACCAAACCTGTGATCTCCCATGTGGGAAACAGGTGCTTAACTGCTTGAATCACATGTGTTCCCAATAGCATACTGTTTGATCACCATAGCTTTGTAATATGTTTCAAGGTCTGGGAGTGAGAATCTTCCTACATTTCTTTTTTTTTAGGATGTTTTTGGCTGTTCTGGTATCCTTTCTCTTCCAAATAAACTTGGTAATTGCCTTTTCTTTTTGATAAAGTAGGCTGTTGGAATTTTGATTAGTACTACATTTAATCAATAAATCAGTCTGGGTAGGATTGACATCATTCCACTATTTAGTTTTCCAGCCCATTAACACAGAATGTCTTTCCATTTGTTTAGGTCTTCTTTGATGGATTTTAGTAGTGTTTTGTAGTTTTCTGAATACAGAGCCTTTATATCTTTGGTTAAATTGATTCCTACGTATTTAAGTCTTTTTGTTGGTATTGTAAAAGGAATTTTTCCCCTCTTTTCCTCCTAAAATTGTTCATTACTAGTGTACATAAACATTACTGATTTTTCCATGTTGATTTTGTATCCTGCTACTTTGCTGAACTGGTTTATTAGCTCAAGTAGCTGTGTTGTAGACATTTTAGAATTTTCTAAATATAGGATGATGTCATCTGCGAATAGTGAGAGTTTTATTTCCTCTTTTCCTACTTGGATGCCTTTTATTAGTTTTTCTTGCCTAAATGCTCTAGCTAGAACTTCTCGTCCAATGTTGAATAACAGTGGTGACAGTCATCATCCTTGTCTTGTTCCCAGTCTTAGAGGGAGAGCTTTCAATCTTTTTCCATTGAATACAATGATGTCTGAAGTTTTTTCTTATATGTCCTTTATAATATTGAGGAACTTTCATTCTATTCCTATCTTTTGAAATGTGTTTAATCAGGAAGGATGTTGGATTTTTCAAAATGCTTTTTCTGCATTGATCAAGATGATCTTATGTTTTTTCCTTCAATATGTTAATGTGGTGTATCATGTTAATTAATTTTCTTGTGTTGAACCAAATTTACATAAGAGGAATAAATTCCACTTTTTCATGGTGTATAATTCTTTTAATATGCTGTTTGATTCTATTTGCAAGTATTTTGTTGAGAATTTTTGTATCTATGTTCATTAGAGAGAGTGGTTTGTAATTTTCTTTTCTTGTAGTATTTTTATCTGGCTTTGGTATTAGAGTGATTTTGGCTTCATAAAACATGTTGAGTAATTTTTCCACCTCTACAATTTTTTGGAAGAGTTTAAACAGGATTGGTGTTAATTCTTCTTGAAATGCTTGGGAGAGTTCTCCTGTGAAGCCATCTGGTCCCGGACATTTCTTTGTCGGGAGATTTTTGATTACCGATTTAATCTAAGTGTGATTGGTTTGTTGGGTTCCTTTATATCTTGTAATTCATTGTAGGTTGTGCATTTCTAGGAATTTTTCCATTTCATCTAGGTCATCTAATTTGTTGCCATACTGTTTCTCATAATATTCTCTTATAAAGCTTTTTATTTCTGTGGGGTCAGTTGTAACTTCTCCCCTTTTCCTTTTTATTTTATTTATTTGTATCTTCTCTCTTTTTTTCTTTGTAGTCTTGTTTGGAGTTTCTCAATTTTATTTTATTTATTTATTTATTTTTTAAGATTTATTTTTTATTTATTTTTCTCCCCCCGCCCCCAGTTGTCTCCTCTCTGTGTCCATTCACTGTATGTTCCTCTGTGACTGCTTCTATCCTTATCAGCAGCACCTGGAATCTGTGTTTCTTTTTGTTGTGTCATCTTGTTGTGTCAGCTCTCCTTGTGTGCAGCGCCATTCTTGGGTAGGCTGCATTTTCTTTCGTGCTGGGCAGCTCTCCTTATGGGGTGCATTCCTTGTGCGGGGTCTCCCCTACGTGGGGGACACCCCTGCATGGCACGGCACTCCTTGCTCTCATCAGCACTGTACATGGGCCAACTCCACACGGGTCAAGGAGGCCCAGGGTTTGAACTGCGGACCTCCCATGTGGTAGGCGGACGCCCTATCCATTGGGCCAAGTCTGCTTCCCTCAATTTTATTGATCTCAAAGAACAAGCTTTTGATTTTTCTCCATTGTTTTTTGTTGTTGTTATTATTCTCAATTTCATTTCTTTCTTTTCCAATCTTTATTATTTCTTTCATTCTGCTTGCTTTGAGATTGATTTTTCTTCTCTTTCTAGGCCCTGTAAGTGTTCAGTTAGGTCTTCAATTTTAGCTCTTCTCTTTTAATATAGGCAGTTAGAGCTATACATTTCTCTGTCAGCACTATCTTCACTGTATCCCATAAGATTTATTTATTTATTTATTTGTTTGTTTGTTTTTAGGAGGTAACAGGGATTTAACTCAGTACCTCATACATATGAATCAGGTGCTCAGCCACTGAGCTATACCGTCTTCTGTATTGCATAAGTTTTTTGTGTTCATGTTTTTGTTCGTCTCAAGATATTTACTTATTTCTCTTAAAATTCCTTCTTTGACTCACTGATTGTATAGGAGTGTGTTGTTTAGCCTCCATACATTTTTAAAATTTTCCCCTCTCCCATCTTTTATTGATATCCAGTTTCATCCCATTATGATCTGAAAAGGTCCTTTGTATAATTTCAGTCATTTTATATGTATTGAGGCCTGATTTGTCACCCAACATGTGGTCTATCGTGGAGAAAGATACATGAGCACTTGAGAAGAAAAGACAATCCTCTGATATGGGATGCAACATTCTGTATATGTCTGTTAGGTCTAGCTTGTTATATTGTATTCCTCTAATGTGTTTTTTTATCTCACCTATTTTGTCTTTCATTCCTATAAGCTCTAAGCTCTGTTATTTTTCTCTTCAGGTTTTCAAATTCTTCTTTGTGCTCACCAGTGTCTTCTTAATGTCATTTATCTCTTTAGTCATAATTGTGCTTCAAGTCATTGATTGCACTTAGGAGATTTGTATGAACTTCGGTGATTAGTTGTCTCAAATACTGTGTCTCATCTGGGGCTTTGAGCCATATCTTCCTTTTCCTTATTATGGCTTGTCATTTTTTGTTCTTTTTATGATGGTGAGTTTATTCTAGTGCTCAATTTCTCTTTTGTGTAGGGATTTAGTGGCGGTGGGCTACTGTTATTCTTGGATTCTTGGTTCAGCTTGTTCTAGGTCTTTAGGGTTGTCCCTGTTTTGTTGCTCAACTCTGGACCATGGACCCTATAATGCATTGTAAACCTGCTTCCAAAGGCCTTGGGGTGGGGGCAGAGTCTGTAAAACCCTACAAAAACTTTTTTTATTTATTTATTTTCCTTGCATGCACTTCCTTGGTCAGCCAACCCGTGAAACTCTTCAACGGACCTCTTAGCACAAACTCTCATCAGAATATGTTTGCTGTAAAGGAACCAGAACAATGTGACATAGGATCCTGCCTCAGGGGTATGTAGAGCATCTCAAATCAAACTTTATCAGAAGCTTTCTCTTCCCTTATTTAGCAGCTCCTTTCCTTTTCCCCATTAGGAAATAATTCCATTTGCTCTGTGACTTCAACAACCAGTCCCAGTCAGTAGGAAGGGTGTTTGAGAGCATTGAATCTCTATTCCTATGACAGCTCCCAGGGCAAACAATAACCTATCCCCACCTAGCCTAGAAGGGCGTTAGGAACATAGCAGACCAAATTAGTTGGCCAAAAGCTGAATCAGCCTTAGGCTATGTCCCTCTCTCTCACCTTTCCTGGGGAAGTCGACCCCTGTAGCCCCCTCTGTCCGCAGACGCCAGCCAGAAGGAATCAAACTCTCTGCTCCAAGGGTAGGGGGGTGGGCATGCACAGTTGTACCTGCAGCTTTACTCACCGACAACTTTTCCTGTCAAGATTCTTTTTCTTTTTCCCTCTCTCTTCTGGGTGATGTCCATACTTCCCTAGTGTCCCATGCCTTAGAACAGTTTTTTCCAGGTAGTTTTTTCCTGACCTCTAGCTATTTCTCTTTTTTCAGAGAGAAGTGAGTCTGTATCTCTCTAATCCTCCATCTACCTGGAACTAGGAACTAACTAAATTAATGAGCTGCTTGACAGACACCCCAAAAGCTTAACAAATAGAAAATAATAAATAGTTTGGGATTAAAAGAAAAGATATGTTTCCTTGGAGAGAGATGGAAAGGGAAAATATTGTTCTTGGTCTACCTTCCTTGTCTGAATTTGTTCCCAGATTCCTCTTATTTCTCTTTTGTGCAGCACAAATTTAAATGTAAATTCTCTAAAGGAAATGTTCTAAAACTTTGCTTTAGCATTATTTTCTTAATCAGTCTGGTTGTTTGGAGCTATGGAGTGACACGAGAAAAGGGCTCTGGGTTACTAAAGTTAGAAGGTTTGTATCAAAATCATTGAAGAAGTTGATAAGTTGGATCACAAAATGGAATCCACCAAATAAAAGTATGTGTATTTTTTCTGAAGAATGTGGGTAGTTCTCATCAGATTCTCCACAGGGTCCATAATTTCAAAAAAGATTAAGAGCCTATTGCAGAGGATAATGGGGAGATAGCAAAATAGCAAGCTACAGGAACCAGTCCCTCTAGCAAAATAATTGTTGAATTGCTAGGAACTGAGTGAATCAATTGTTTTTGGAACTCTGGAATCTAGTGGAACACTTGAGGCATCCAGAGAACATGGTGGATGAAAAGGCTGATAAATATGGGTGATTTTCACCTACTGTTTAGTAGCTACTATCCCCACCCCCCAACTGTGTAGCAGCCAGCAGCCCATGTTTCTGGAGGAGCTTGTTGATGCCAGAGTGAGTAATAAGGACCTCATTCTCCAAAATTTGGTGGGGGGGTAGGTCTGATTACTGATTGATGACTGCTTTGTATCCCTGGGATGCTGGCATAGAGGATGGCCATTGTTTCAATGCCTAAAGTATAAAGCAGATTTCTTGCAATAGAGGAGATCTAAAGAGACATTACCACCACCACCACCCCCTTTCTCTCTTTTATTTCTTTCCTTCTTCATTCTAAAGTAAAAGTAGTTTGGAAAAGTCACAGACAGACAGCTTCAGCTCTCAACAAACAAACAAACAAAATATACCCTGCAATCCCAGAGGAGTAAGATAATTAGATTTCTAGAATTACAACAACATAACACTTGGTTCAATTTTCAAGAAAAAATATGCAACATACAAAGAAGCAGAAAAGTATGGTCTATTCACAAAAGAAGAGAAAACATTATTTGACAAAAACCATCCCTGAATGAGATCATACAATGAATTTACTAATTAAAATGTTAAATTAGCTATCTTATATGTTTAGTGAGCTAAAGGAAATCATGGACAAAGACCTAAAGGAAATTAGGAAGATGTTGTTTGGTTCCTTTGTATAATTTCTTTTTTCTTAGTTTATTCAAACAAATTCTGGGACTGAAAAGTACAATAATTGAAATGAAAAACTCACTAGAGTGTTTCAGTACCAGATTTGAACAGGCAGAAGAAAAGATGTGCAAACTTGATAAGACAATGGAAAATAATTCAGTGTAAAGAGCAGAAATAGAAAAGTATAAAGAAAGATGAACAGTCTGAGGGACCTGTGGGACATCATTAGAAGTACCAACATATGTTTTCTGTTTTAGTTTCTTAGACTGCTCAAAGCAGGTACCATGAAATAGGTTGCTTTAAACTGTGGGAATTTATTAGTTTGCAGTCTGAGACCAAGAAAATGTCCAAATCAATGTACCATCAAGGCGATGCTTTTTTCCTAAAGACTGGTCTTTCCCTTCTCTTCCAGGTTTTGTTGCTTTCAGCTTCTTACCTCCATGACTTTCTCTCTCTGTGTAGTCATTCCATTTATAAAGGACTCCAGTAATAAGATTAAGTCCCATCCTGAATAAGGTGGATCACAGTTAACTGAAGTAGCCTTGTCAAAAGATCCTGCTTACAATAGGTTTATACCTACAGGAATGGATTCAATTCAAGAACATGTTTTTCTTGGGTACATACAGCTTCAAACCACCAAACGTACCATAGAAGTTGCAGAAAGCCAAGAGAGAAAGGGGCAGGAAAAGTATTTAAAGAAATAGTGGTTCCAAATTTCCCAAATCTGATGAAAAACACAAATATATATGTCTAAAAAATCAACATACTCCAAGGAGGATAAACTCGAGATTCCCAGTCAGTCACATTATAGTCAAACTGTCAAAATTCAGTCAAAGGGAAGCGGACTTGGCCCAGTGGTTAGGGCATCTGTCTACCACATGGGAGGGCCGCAGTTCAAACCCCGGGCCTCCTTGACCCATGTGGAGCTGGCCCATGTGCAGTGCTGATGCGCACAAAGAGTGCCCTGCCACGCAGGAGTGTCCGCCGCGTAGGGGAGCCCCACGCGCAAGGAGTGCACTCCATAAGGTGAGCCGCCCAGCGTGAAAGAAAGTGCAGCCTGCCCAAGAATGGCACCACACACACAGAGAGCTGACACAACGAGATGACACAACAAAAAGAGACACAGATTCCCGGTGCTGCTGATAAGGATAGAAGCGGTCACAGAAGAACACACAGCTAATGGACACAGAGCAGATGGGGGGGGGGGGAGGGAAGGAGGGGAGAAATAAATAAAAAATAAATCTTTGAGGAGAAAAAAACTCAGTTAAAGAGAATTTTGAAAGCAACGAAGAGAAGCAACTTATTACATATAAGACATCCTCAATAAGATTAATAGCAAATTTCTCATCAGAAACCATGGAGACCAGAAGGCAGTGGGATATTTTTTTTATGTTGTGGAGGAAATCCTGTATCTGGCAAGTTGAAAATGTTTTCTATTTATATTCATAAGGAGTACTAGTCTAATTTTATTTTCTTGTGTTATCCTTATCTGGCTTTGGTATCAGGGTAATACTGGCTTTGTAGAATAAGGTAGGAAGTGTTCCCTACTCTTCTATTTGTGAAAGAGTTTGAGAAGGATTTGGGTTAATTTTTGAAATGTTTAGTAAAATTCACCTGTGAAGCCATGCGGTCCTGAACTTTTCTTTGCAAGGAGATTTTTGATTACTGATTCAGTCTCTCTCTCGTTATAGGTTTGTTGAAATCTTCTATTTCTTCTTGTGTCAGTTTAGGTAATTTGCATGTTTCTAGGAATCAGTCCATTTTGTCTAACTTACCTAATTCCCTGGTGTACTGTTGTTCATAGAATAATCCTTTTTAGGGTTGGTAGTAATGTACTTCCTTTGTTTTTGATTTTAGTTATTTGTATCCTCTTTTTTTCTTTTACAATCTAGCTAAAGGTTGGTTGATTTTATTGATCTTTTTGAAGAACCAGTTTTTGGCTTTGTTGATTTCTCTTTATTGGTTTTCTATTCTCTATTTCTCTTATCTCCACTCTATATTGTTTCCGTTCTCTGCTTACTTTCTGTTTAGTTTGCTCTTCTTTTTCTGGTTCCTATAGGTGTGAAGTTAGATTATGATTCATGATCTATCTTCTCTTTCAGTATAAGCATTTAAAGTTATAAATTTTCCTGAGTACTGCCTCCTATGTAATCCATAAATATGTATGTATCTTCATTTTCATTTGGCTCTACTTTCTAACTTTCCTTGTAATTTCTCCTTTGTCCCACTGGTTGTTTAAGTATGTGTTTAATTTTTACATATCTGTAAATAACCCCATTAATAAAGCTAATCATCAAAATAATCATTTTACCCAGGCTGATAGGATTTTGGGGGCTTTTTTCAACTTTGTTTTTTATTTTATATTTCTTCCTATTTTTTAAATTGAGGTATAATTTACATGCAGTATAGTGCACAGATCTCAAGTATTTTATTGAGTTTTGCAAAATATGAAAGATTTAAAACATTTCTATCTCTGTAGAAAATTTCTTACCTCTACCTAGTCAATCCCTATCGCCAGATGCAACCACTGTTCCAGTTTCCTTTGTCATAAATAGTTTTCCTGCTTTACAGCCTCATATATGTAAAATCATATATTTATCCTTTTTCAGTCAGTCTTTTGATGAACATGCATTTTGCAGCTAAGCCATGTGTTTGCACATATCAGTTATTTATTCCTTTTTATTGGGTTCAGAGCAGATAAAAAACCATTTAGTATGGCGGTTTCTCAAAAAACTAGCCATAGATTTGCCATATGACCCAGCAATACCACTGCTGGGTATATACCCAGCAGAACTGAAAACAAGGACACAAACCGATATATGTACACCAATGTTCATAGCAGCATTGTTCACTATTGCCAAAAGTTGGAATCAACCCAAATGCCCATCAACAGATGAGTGGATCAATAAAATGTGGTATATACACACAATGGAATACTACTCGGCTGTAAGAACAAACACACTACAAACACATGTGATAACATGGATGAATCTTGAGAACCTTATGTTGAGTGAAGCAACCCAGACATTGAAGGACAAATACTACATGACCTCAATGATATGAAATAAACAAGCTGCCCTAGATAGCAAGAGACTGAACGATAGGCTTACAGGAAATCGGAGGGTGGAGGAAGGATATGAGCCGATGTCTGCAGGGGGGGAATTTAGGATGAGATGGTGGTAAGTATGAACACAAAGAAGAGATAAAATGGGGGCAAGGGGTTGCCTTTGGTTGGGGCTTTACGGGTTTGAGGGTGGCTGGGGAGGGATGGTTGGGTAACGTTGCCCAAAAGTGGGGGGAGGGAGGGGGAGCATACGAACACAGGAGAGGGTCAGGAGGTGGTGGAGAGTAAAATGCCGAGAAAATCATATCAAAATATAATAAAGAGGGTTACCTGTTTAGAATGCTCGGAGGGGAGGGTCTGATGCAGGACGGGCTCCTGGGGAATGCCTAAATGCTCGTTCTGCCAGAGTGGGTGACACCATGGGGTAAAATCCCAAGTAGTGAGAGTGGGGGTGGACCCACATCCTGGGGAGGACTAATGCCACCAAATAGAGGGAACTGTATCCCTCGAGAGAAAGGGTGGCTCCCAGGGCATTGGGGCAGTTGAGCAAGTTAGGCCCTGAACACTATTCCATCTATTTCTGGAAGTGGCTCCTCAGGAAACGAAGGTTGGCTGTCACTGTGGGCACCAAGGTGGAAGGGAAAATGGACGTCAAATGTGTGGAACCAAAGTAAAAGGGGGGCAAGAGAGGAGTTTTTTGAGAGTACACAAGGATGGATACAAAACATGTAATATTACACCATAACATATAGGAGATGACAGACTGATAATGTAAACCATAATGTAAAACATAGGATAACTAAAAATGTAAAGAACTGTGTATCCTAAAGTATGCACCATAATGTAAGCACAGATATTACCTTGTTAGAAAGCTAATATCTCAGACTCTGTACATCACCTTAAGTAAATATGATGTGAAAAGGGTGTAAGAGTATCGCTGTGGAAGGAAAAAGGTTTTGTGGTGGATGTATGGGAGTGCTGTATATTATATATATGCATTGCTGTGGTCTTGGACTCCTGTGAAGAAATGCTGAATAATTAGGGGGGGGGGGGAAAGGATAGGATGTGGAATTTTTTCAAGTCAACATTCTTTATCTAAGTTCTTTATCTAACTTTATCCAAGTTCTTTATCCATCCTTTAAACCCATCGCTATATACCATTCCCTAGTAAGGGACCATGACATTATATTGGGCTTCAAATTTCGGGGAGTTCTGGACCACAGAGTGTTTCAACAATGGCAATGGAGGGATACTGGTATGGGATACCAATGACAGGTGATATATGGCTGACAGGGAGCTGTACAGAACATATGTCCAGGGGGCATGGTAATGATTGGATATACTCATAATGGCAACAATTAAAAACCACAGCAGGGGGGGTACTGGGTTCCTGGCCAGTGGTGCTCTGCCGCGGTCCCTAGGGGAGCAGCGACAGTCTCCCAGGTACAGCGGCGGGGACCTGGAGGGAGTGAGGGTTCAACAGTGAGCCCCTGATGCTAATGACTATGCTTGTGAGCTGATAAACCTAAAATAAGAACAAGGCCTAGAGCAGCAACATTGTGCCTGGGAATTTCCTCCTGTCAGCCTTCATGTTACTCAAATGTGGCCAGTCTCGAAGCCAAACTCAGCATGTAAATGCAATGCCTTCCCTCCAGCGTGGGACATGACACCCGGGGACGAGCCTCCCTGGCAACGAGGGACCACTATCAAATACCAACTGATGATGCAACTGGAAAAGGACCTTATACGGAAGGTTCAATGCGGATCAGCAGAATATCCATGTCTACATAAAATAACATGACTTTAAAATGCTGTTTGACCTAAAGTAAGGGGGAAATGGAAAGGAGAAATGAGTTTATATGGCTACGAGTTTCTAAAAAAGAGTCTGGAGGGTGGCAGAAGGATTGCCCTCATGCACAACTGAGCAGAGTCAGAGAGACAGATAAAGCAGATACAACCCCCAGATATTGGTTCCTTTGAAGGCTAAAGAGACCCATGAGAGTTATGGCCATGGCCGATGGGGTTAACTACCAGGGCAGATGGCCCCTCTTTGGAAATGGTGTTTATGTGTGATGAATCTGGACTCAGATGGGATCTCCCTTCATAAGACTTTCATGCTAATGTGCTGGAGGTGCAGTTAACGTTGGGATTTAAGATATATTTAGGGGATTTGAATCTCTGGACTGACAATGTGATAGCCAGGTCCTGAACCTCAACAGACTCCAGCACCTACAATCTGATTTATTGGACTTACCACACTCAGCTAAGATGGAGTTGAAGAAGGACAATCACCACACCATGGAGCCTAGAGTGATTACAACTGAAAATGGGAGGATTGTATCCAGCATCCATGTGGAATTTGAGCCTCCTCTTGACATAGAGGTGCAATGGACACAACCAATCCAATGTCCACATAGAAGAAGTGGTATTGGATTGAGAAAAGTGGACATGGTGGACAATGGGTATGGGGAAAGGCAGGAAGAGATGAGAGGTGGAGGTGTCTTTGGGACATGGAGCTGCCCTGGATGGTGCTTCAGAGGCAATCACCGGACATTGTAAATCCTCACAGGGCCCACTGGATGGAATGGAGGAGAGTATGGGCCATGATGTGGACCATTGGCTATGAGGTGCAGAGGTGCCCAAAGATGTACTTACCAAATCCAATGGATGTGTCATGATGATGGGAACGAGTGTTGTTGGGGGGGGAGAGGGGGGGGTGGGGGAGCGGGGTTGAATGGGACCTCACATATATATTTTTGATGTAATATTATTACAAAGTCAATAAAAAAAAATGGATAAAAAAAAAACCATTTAGTAAACTTTATTTCAGACTTTTTAGATATATAATCTATAATAGATGGATATTCCATTTTCTATTGAAATTCCTCACCTGTTCAGTCTTTATGTTAGTATATTCCTAGTTGCTGTTTTGACATCCTTGTCCACTAATTCCATCATCTCTGCCATTTCAGGATCTATTTCTATTGACTACTTTTCCTTCAGGCATCAGCCAAATATTCCTGCTCTTTGCATGTCTACTAACTTTTTTTATTACATTTTGAACATTGTGGCTGCTACATTTTTGCATGACTAGATTTTATTTTTGTCATTAAAGAATCTTGAGTTTTGTTGTTTTTGTTTTTTTAAATCTGGATAAATCTGTTTTTTATAATTAATTTTCTTTTATTTTTAAGGCAGCTTTAGATTACATAAATGTTACATAAAAAACGTAAGGGATTCCCATATGCTGTATGCTCCCCTCCATCTCCCTTCTACACTTTCCCACATTAACATCCTTCATTACTGTGGCACATTTGTTACATCTAGTGAACCCATATTGAAGTATTGCTACTAACCACAGACTGTACTGTACATTGTAGTTTACACTTTGTCCCACACAATTTTGTAAGTTATGGTAGAATATACCATGGCCTATATCAGTCACTGCAGTGTCATGCAGGGCAAATTCAGTGTCTTGAAAATGCCCCTGTATCACACCTATTCTGCCCTTTCCTATCCCTCAGAACCTCTGGTGGCCACTACCATTGCCTTTATATCAATGATGAAAGTTCTTCCATTGCTAGAATAATAATAAGTCTACAGTAGAATAATAATGTACTTTATTTTTTTTTTAATTTTTTTTTATTTTTTATATAATGTCTACTTTATATCATTGTTCATTCCCCAATCTTGAAGATTTTGGGATAGTGTTGCCTACTCTGCTTCTAATTGAGAAGGGGTTTAGATCCCATGGGGCAGATGGATGGAACTGTCTTGCTTGCAGTTGCAGATACTCTGTTTCTTGGGATGAGCATTGTCCATTATCATATCGTTGTCCTGGGTGAGTCTAGTGAACTGGAGAGTAGGTGTAGCAACTCTGCTGAAATTCAGGGCTCAACTGGCACATAGGTGAACCAAAGATTTAAGTCTCTGGGACATTTGTTTATCAAGTATAGTGCCAGTTATAGGTTCAAATAAAAGGGGAAGAAGAGCATGTGTAGAGAACCTGAAAATGAGTCTAACTCTGTTACACTGGGTAGCCTAAATTCCAAAGGAAGGCCCACTGACAGGAAGCCGAATTCCTGAGCTCTCTGCCCTGATTACAGTTTCTGGATATCTCTGGAGACCTCAGGAGCCCCACCATTTGAGGCACTGTTTACTGTGGTAGTCAATGAGATCTTACCGAGACTTGCATAAGCATAACCTCTGGAATGACCTTCCGACTCACTTTCAAATCTCTTAGCCATAAAAAATCATTTGTATTTACCATTTCTCTTTTTGGTCAAGGTCTTTTTCCAGATGCATTGCAAGTTGGTACTTGGTAATAATCCCTCAGTGCCAGGGAGGCTCATCTCTGGGAGTCATGTCCCACGCCAGGGGAAATGTAGTATGTTTATATGCTGAGTTTGGCTTAGAGAGAGGCCACATTTGAGCAACAAGGAGGCTTTCAGGAGGTAACTTTTAGGCAGTATATAATACTAGGCTAAGTTTCAATTTCACAAGAAAAGGTTCATAAGTACAATCATCAATGTCAAGGGCCTGGCATAATGGTCTGTCTTCCTTCACTAGACATTGCCCTTGTATTCAGGAGATTCTTGCTTTCCTATTAGAAAATGTAGCGGAACTCCCCAGGATGGGAATGCAATATTCTTTTGGTTATTGTGTGGCTTTCCACCCACCGAAATAATGTCCCATGAACACTTGAACATATTCATATGTCTTAGAGGCATGCCCCAGGTGAACCCCTTCCCATGTGTTCCCACATTACTGACACCCTACGACAGTGATCCTCCCCCGCCACTGCTGTGTCTCTTATGTGATCCAAAACCTCTCCAAAAATGAAGCCAACAAAATAACCAAATAAAATTGATAAGAAAATGAAGTAATTTAAAAAGTGACCAATAAAATACAAAAAAATTAAAACAATTTGAAATAATAAAAATTTACATTTGCATCACTGTAAAATCTATTGTCTTGTATTTACAGTGACATTTTCTACCATATATTACCCCAGTTATATTATTTTACTCATTTGACCTTCAAAGGAGCTTTAGGATACAGAAAAGTCACATAAAAAATGCAGGTGATTTCCATATACCCAATGCCTTCTCCCTTTTCCCATTTTCCTCATTAATAACATTTTACTGCAGTTGGTACATTTATTACAGTTGATGTACTAATACTGAAGCATTGCTATTAACCATGGTCAATGGTTTGCATTGTGGTATACATTTTGGATCATACTCTTTTATAGGTTTTGGCAAAATTTGAAGTGGCCTATATCCGTTATTGCAAGATCAAACTGAACAATTCTAATGGCCTAAAAATGCCCTGTGTTCCGTCTATTCTGTTCTTCTTTCCCCTTCCCCTCAGAACCTATGGTGATTCACTAAGTTTCAGTTTGTAAAGAATAAGATTCGTAGTTACTTGCAATAATATTGAGGGCTTGATGTATTGGTCTGTTTTCTTTTATTAAACTCTGCCTGTGTTCTCAAGGGATTCTTGTCTCTCTAATTCAGAACATAGCAGGACTCCCCAGGATGGAAGTTTAATATTTTCTTGTTTATTGTATGGGTCTCCTCCCACTGAGATAACACACTGTGACAAGATAAACACTTAGGTATTCCATAGAAGCCTGCCCTATCTCCCCCCCACACACACATCTTATACCCTACACCAGTAACCCTCCCCTGCCATATTTGTCAAAAGAACATTTCCAATATAGGTTTAACCACAGATCTGCAAATCCACAGAGTTCATCTGCAACTTCCTTCAACCCTCCCCTCAGTCACATGGATAGTCTTACCCAATCCCCTCACAGACCAGCTCCACCAAATGCAATCATGTCTTTGTACCACTGTCATGCCTATCCACTGCCCAACCACACCCATCCACCTTATCATAGATTTTGCCCTTATGGACATCTACTCACCACCCTCTACTCCCTTTCTCTCTCCTATAAACCTATCTCCTAGACTTTAGCTCTGTGAGTCTGCTCAATTTGCTTAATTTATATCAGTGATATAATGTAATATTTGTCCTTCTCTTCCTGGCTTACTTCACTCAACATAAGGTCTTTAAGATTCATCCGTGTTATCCTTTGTGTTAATACTACATTCCTCCTTAGAGCTGAGTAATATTCCATTGTATGTGTATCCATTCGTCTGTTGATGGGCATTTGGATTACTTCCAACTTTTGGCAATAGTGAATAATGCCACTATGAACATTGGTGTACATATAGCTGTTGGTGTCCTTGCTTTCATTTCTTCAGGGTATATACCCAGCAGTGGGATTGCTGGATCATAAGGCAGTTCTATAGTTAAGTTCCTGAGGAGCTGGCAAACTGTCCTACACAATGGCTGCACTATTCTACATTCCCACCAGCAGTGGATAAGTGTTCCCTTTCTTCCACATCCCCTACAACACTTGTAGTCCTCTGTTTTTTTAATAGCCACCAGTCTAGTGGGTGTAAGAGGATATCCCAGTGTAGTTTTGATTTGCATTTCCTTAATAGCTAGTGACATTGAGCATCTTTTCATATGCTTTTTAGCCATTCGTATTTCTTCTTTGGAGAAGTGGCTATTCAAATCTTTTGCCCATTTTTAAAATGCTTTATTTTTTTATTTTGAAAATGTAGGATTGCTTTATATATGCTGGATATTAGGCCGCTATGGATAGTTGATTACCACGTATATTCTCCCATTGAGTGGGCTGCCTTTTCACTTTCTTGACAAACTCCTTTTTTTAAAAAAGATTTATTTATTTATTTCTCTCCCCTTCACCCCCACCCCCACCCCAGTTGTCTGTTCTCTGTGTCTATTTGCTGCATGTTCTTCTTTTGTCCACTTCTGTTGTCAGTGGCACGGGAATCTGTGTTTCTTTTTGTTGCGTCATCTTGTTGTGTCAGCTCTCTGTGTGTGCGGCACCGTTCCTGAGCAGGCTGCACTTTCTTTCATGCTGGGCAGCTCTCTTTATGGGCGCACTTCTTGTGCATGGGGCTCCCCTACACGGGAACACTCCTGTGTGGCACGGCACTCCTTGCACGCATCAGCGCTGTGCGTGGGCCAGCTCCACATGGGTCAAGGAGGCCCGGGGTTTGAACCGCGGCCCTCCCACGTGGTAGACAGACGCCCTAACCACTCGGCCAAGTCCACGTCCCGACAAACTCCTTTGAGGTACAAAAGTTTTATTTCTGAGGACCTCCCATTTATCTGTTTTTTCTTCAGTTGCTCATGCTTTGTGTGTAAAATTTATGGAACAATTTCCAAGATCTCGTAGATGCTTCCTTATATTGTGTTCTAGGAGCTTTATGGACTTGGCTCTTATATTTAGATCTTTGATCCATCTTGAGTTAATTTTTGTGTAGGGTATGAGATAGTGGTCCTCTCTTATTCTTTTGGATATAGATATCCAGTTCTCTAAGCACCATTTGTTGAGGAGGCCATTCTCTCCCAGTTGAGTGGACTTGGTGGCCTTGTCAAATATCAGTTGACTCTGTATGGGAGGATCTGTATCAGAACTCTCAGTTCTTACTTGAATGGATTAGAGTGGGCTTAATGATATTCTATTCATGAACTATTGTGATTAGTAATCGAAGAAAATGTGGCATTGGTGTGGAGAAAGTGGCCATGGTGGCTGCTGGGGGTAGGAAGTGGGAGGAAGAGATATGATGTGGGGGCGTTTTCGGGAGTTGGAGTTGTTCTGGGTGTTGCTGCAGGGGCAGTTATCGGACATTGTATGTCCTCCCATAGCCCACTGGGTAGACTGTGGGAGAGTGTGGGCTATGGTGTGGACCATTGACCATGAGGTGCAGCAGTGCTCAGAGATGTATTCACCAAGTGCAATGAATGTCTCGTGATGATGGAGGAGGTTGTTGTTATGGGGGGAGGAGTGGGGTAAGGGGGGTGGGGTATATGGGGACCTCATTTTTTTAATATAACATTAAAAAAATAAATAAAGACCAAAAGAAAAGAACTGTCAGTTCAGTTCCATTGGTCAGTATGTCTATCCTTGTGCCAATACCATGCAGTTTTGACCACTGTAGCTTCATAGTATACTTAAAAGTCAGGTAGTGTGACTCCTCCAATTTCGTTTTTCTTTTTCAATATATCTTTGGCTGTTCAGGGCCCCTTGCCCTTCCAAGTAAATTTCATAGTTAGCTTTTCCAATTCAGTAGAAAATACTAATGCAATCCTTACTGGGATTTGGTTAAATCTGTAAATTAATTTGGTAAGGCAGACATCTTAATGATGTCTGGTCTTCCAATCCATGACAGGGAATATTCTTCCATTTATTTAGGTCTTCTTTGATTTCCTTTAACAATGTTGTGTAATTTTCTGTGTACAAGCCCTTTACATATTTAGTTAAGTTTATTCCTAGATATATGATTCTTTTGGTTGCTATTGTATATGGAACTTTTTTCTTGATTTCATCTTCAGATTCTTCATTATTGGTGTACAGAAATGCTACTGATTTTTGCATGTTGATCTTATATCCTGTCACTTTACTGAACTCATTTATCAACTCTAGAAGTTTTGTTGTATATTTCTCAGGGCTTTCTATAATCAGGATCATGTCATCTGCAGATAGTGAAATTTCTACTTCTTCCTTTCCAGTTTGGATACCTTTTATATCTTTTCCTTGCCTAAGTGCTAGAGCAAGTACTTCTAAAACAATGTTAAATAAGAATGGTGGCAGTGGGCATCCTTATCTTGTTCCTGATTTTAGTCAGAAAACTTTTAGCATTTCACCGTTGGATATGACGTTAGCTGTGGGTTTTTTATATATACTCTTTATCACGTTGAGGAACAGCCCTTCTATTCCTATCTTTTGAAGTGTTTTTATAAGGAAAGGGTGCTGTATTTTGTCAAATACTTTTTCTTCATCAATAGAGATGATCTGTGCTTTTTTTCTTTCGATCTGTTAATGCAATGTATTATATTGATTTTCTTATGTTGAACCATCCTTGCATATCAGGGATGAAACCCATTTGGCCATGGTGTATAATTCCTTTGATACGTTGTTGAATACGATTAGCAGTATTTTGTTGAGGATTTTAGCATCCAGATTCATCAAAGTTTTTGGTCTGTAGTTTTCCTTTCTTGTGGCATCTTATTTGGCTTTACTATTAGGGTGATGTTGGCATCATAGAATGAGTTAGGCAGTTTCCCTCCACTTCTCTTTTTTTGAAGAGTTTAAGCAGGATTGGTATAAGTTCTTTCCAGAATGTTTGGTAGAATTCACATGTGAAGCCATCTGGTCCTGGGCTCTTCTTAGTTGGGAGGTTTTTGATGACTAATTCAATCTCATTACTTGTGATTGGTCAGTTGGGTTTATCAGTTTCTTCTTTCATCAGTGTAGACTGCTTATGTGTTTCTAGAAATTTGTCCATTTCATATAAGTTATCCATCTTGTTGGCATACAATTTTTCAAAGTATCCTTGTATGACACACTTCATTTCTATAGGATCAGTGGTGATATCCCCTTCCTCATTTCTTATTTTTATGTATTTGCATCTTCTCTCTTTTTTTCTTTATTAGTGGAGCTAAGGGTATGTCAATTTTATTAATCTCCTCAAAGAACCAACTTTTGGTTTTGTTAATGTTTTCTAGTGTTTTCTTATTTTCAATTTCACTTAGCTCTAATCTTTGTTATTTCCTTCTTCTTCCTTCGGGGTTAGTTTATTGTTCTTTTTCTAATTCCTCCAGGTGTGCAGTTATGTCTTTGATTTTTATGGCTATAAATTTCCCTCTCGGCGCTGCTTTTGCTGTATCCCATAGGTTCTTATATGTTGAGTTGTCATTTTCATTCATTTCAATGTAGTTACTGATTTCTTTTGCAGTTTCTTCCTTGACCCACTGATTGTTTAAGATTGTTTTGTTTAACTCCCATATCTTTGTGCCTAATCTGGTTCTCTGCCCCTTACTGATTTCTAGCTTCACTCCATTGTGGCCACAGAAATTAGTTTGTATAATTTCAATCTTTCTGAATTCTTTGAATGTTCTATGGCCTTGCATGTGGTCTCTTCTAGAGAACGATCCATGTGCACTTGAGAAGAATGTATATCCTCCTGTATTTTGGTGTAATGTTCTGTATATGTCTATTAGGTTTAGATCCTCTGATGTATTATTCAAGGCCTCTGTTTCTTTATTGATCCTCTGTGAAGATGTTCTGTCTAATGATGATAAAGGTTTATTAAAATCCCCCATTAAAATTGTAGAAGCATCTATTTCTCCACTTATTTTTCTAATGTTTGCCTTGTATACTTTGAAGCACCCTTTTTTAGCTGCACTCAGTGTTTATGATTGTTCTTTTTTCTGGATAGATTAGCCCTTTCATTAATATATAGTGACATTCTTTGTCACGTACAATGGTTTTGCATTTAAAGTCTATTTTGTCTGGTGTTAGTATAGCTACTCTCACCCTTTTTTGGTTATGGTTTATGTGTAAAATTGTTCTCCAACCATTCACTTTCAACTTCCTGCGTCCCTGGGTCTAAGATGAGTTTCTTGTAGACAGCATATAGATGGGTCATATAACATGCAATGTTATTACTGTCAAGGAGTTACTTACATTAGCCACATTTTCTTTGGGTTTTTATATATCATATATTATTTTTATTTCTCTTTTTATCTTTTTAGTTATTCTTAACTATAAACTTCCTTTTTATACTCTCCTCCAACCCTCTCTCTCCTGTTTTGTCCTTCCAACCTGAAGAACACCCTTTAGTTTTCTTAAAGAGCAGGTTTCTTGTTGACATACTCTCTTAATTTCTATCTGTGAATATTTTGAACTCTCTTTCATTTTAAATGCCAGCTTTGCTTGATACAAAATTCTTGGCTAAGAGTAGTTTTTCTTTTAGCACCTTAACTGTGTTATACCACTACCTTCTTGCCTCCATGGTTTCAGATGAGAATTCTGCACTTAATTTTATTGAGCTTCCCTTGTAGATGATGGATCTCTTTTTCTCTTGCTGCTTTCATTATTCTTTCTGTGTCTTGAGCATTGGACAACTTGATCGGTATATGTCTTGGGGTAGACCTGTTTAGGATTTATACTGTTTGGGGTTCACTGCGCTTCCTGGACATACACGTCCGCGTCCCTCAAAAGGGTTTGGGAATTTTCAGCCATTATTTCCTCTAATACTCCTTTGCCCCCTTTTCTTTCTCTTCTCCCCCTGGGATGCCTATAATGCATATGTTTGTGTGTTTCATGTTGTCATTCAAATCCCTAACTCCCTGCTGGATTTTTTCTAGCTGTTTATCTATCTGTTCTACTGTCTGATTTCAGCTGTATTATCTTCTGCATCACTGATTCTTTCCTCTGCCTGTTCAAATCTGCTGTTTTTTGCTTCCAGTCAGTATATTTTTTATTTCTTGTGTTGTGCCATTCATCACGATCAGGCCCATTATCTTTTTATGTATGTTTACAATTTCTTCAGTATGTTCCCCCAGGGTCGTCTTAATATCCTTTCTCTCTTCCTTCACTTCCTTAAGATGATTCATGATATTTGTTTGGACATCCTTGATTATTTGTTTCATTCCATTGTCTGCATCTCCTCCTGTTTTTTAGTTTGTTGATTAGACTGGCCATGTCTTCTTTTTTCTTAGGATGGCTTATAATTTTTTTGTTGGTGTCTAGGCATTCATTTATCTTGATTGACTTTTCGTGTGGTTAGCTTTTCTTTCTGCTCTAGGATTTTATTTTTTTATATCTTTGTGTGTGGTAATGTTCCTTTTTGATACTTCGTTCCTCTTATTCCGTATCCTTGCAGTGTCTTTGTTCCCTTGGGAAAAATAATATTAGGCCCTCCTAAAGGAAAGAGATAAGAAGAGAAAAAGAATAATAGTAATCATAGTGAAAAAAATACATATATATGTATATTTAGGAGAGGAACCATATAAGAGCTAGGAATCTAAAACTAAATAAGTAATGTGAATTAAAAAATCATAAAAAATAGAAAGGACTAAGAATAAAAAAGGTGAAATAGAAAAAATGAAACAAGAAACAAAATAGAGAAAAAAAAGAATAAATTAAAAGTCTGGATAGATGAAAAGAATAAAAGAAAAAAAACAAGTCAAAAGATAGAAAAATGAAAAAAGACAACAAACAAGAAACAATACAACAACAACCTAGGAAAAACAACCTTCCTCATAGGCCCCTAGGAACCTTCTCAAGTTGCTGGTGCTCATCATTTAATCCACCTTACAGCCTGCCCGCCACAGGTGATGTGCCTAGTGTTAGTGAATAAAACAAAGGAAAAATAAAAAAATTTTAAAAAGAGAGAACCAATAAAAAATGAAAAAATAACAGGTCCAAAAAAACCTAAAACCAAATAGTAGTGGCTCTTTAGGTTAATAGACTTCTGGAAGCTTTTCTGGCTCTTCCTGCTCCTGTTTCCCTCAGGTAAGTTGGACTTCGAACAGTCTTCAGAAGCCAGGCTAGTTAGTCACCTGTCTGTGCCCCTCCCTAACCTAGTTCCTCTTTCCCAGGATGGCTGAGTGTAGCAGTTTGGTATGGTTTTGAATTCCAGAAATAGATATGGGCTTATATTTGTAATCTGGTCTATACCTAGGCATGATTAAGTTATGTATGACCAGGGCTTTGATTGGGCCCCAGCATTTGGATGTTGAGTTCATACCCCCCAAGAGGTGGGGACTCACAGATAAAAGACATGGCAAAGGACAGAGTTTAGGGTTTTTGATATTGGAGTTTGATGCTAAAGCCTTAAGCTGTAGCCCTAGGAAATAAGTTCACAGAGGAAACTGAAGCAAGCCCCAAGAAGCGAGGAACGCTGAGCCCAGGAAGAAACAAGACCCTGGAAGAGAGGAACCCAGGAAGCCTGAACCCTCGCAGACATTGGCAGGCATCTTGCTCCAACACATGAAAATAAACTTTGGTGAGGGAAGTAACTTATACTTCTGGCCTGGTATCTATAAGCTCCTACCCCAAATAAATACCCTTTATAAAAACCAACAGGTTTCTGGTATTTGGCTGGCTAATGCACTGGGTGTGACAGCTTGCCCGAGATCCCCTCTTCTCTCTCCCGAGGGCCACCTCAGTGCTGGCTGGTGTCCTCCCCAAGATTCAAAGGGGACTCAGGTGGCCAAGCCCACCAAAAGGAAACCATCCTTCCACCCTCCACCAGAACCTTCTTCCTACCAGGCCAGGGAGTGCTCCCTACCACTCAGTTGGCTGGTGAGAGCAAGGGTTCCACAGAGGCTACTTGAGCGTGGACCCGCCGTTTACAGCCACAGGAGTGAGCAACTCACGGTTTTTCCTTGGTCTCTTGGTCTCTTTGTCCTTTGTCCTTCCTCCTGGATGATGCCCTGCAGCCTCCTCTTCTGTAGATTCCCAGAGCAGCTCCCTTGGGTGCAGTTTTGTCCTTTTCTCCACTTTTTTTTTTTACAAGAGAGTTGAGCAATGCCCACCTACATCAATGCCATTTTCCAGGAAGTCTCTTGAGTTTTGTTTTGGTAGCAGCTGATTTACTTGTTGGTCATCCTGCTCCTTTCAAGGCTTGTTTTTAAGCATTGTTACCACAAATCTAAAATACGTTTTACTAGAGTACCAGAGTTTTCTCTTCCTAATTTGTGTCCTTTCTGGGGTGTCAAGTTATTGCATGAAGTTTTTCATTGAGGTCTCTCTACTTCTGTGGTTAGATTACCAGTGTATTCTGTCTTGTATGATTTTTTTCTTCCCCTCCCCCTTCCTCATCCTGCTGTTTTTGCTGTCTGTATTCATTCTCTGTGTGATCTTCTGTATCTATTTCTCTTTTCGTCTTCTCTTCTTGTTTTTCTCCTTGAGGATTCACTGGGATTTGATCCTGGAGACCTCTGATGTGGAGAGTGTTTCCCTGTCAATTGTGCCACCTCAGTTCCTGGTCTCTACTGTGCTTCACCTTGACTTTCCCCTTCGTCTCTCTTCTGTTGCCTCATCAGCTTGCTGCATGGGCACTGGCTCACCATGTGGGCACTGGCTCACCACGTGGGCACTCATGCAAGCACTCGGCTCACTATGTGGGCACTCGCTTGGGCACTCGGCTCACTGCATGGGCACTGGCTTACCACGCAGGCACTCATGGGCACTCAGCTTGCCATGCGGGCACTCAGCTCACCACACGGGCACTTGCATGGGCACTTGGCTCACCACATGGGCACTCAGCTTGCTGTGTGGGCACCCACATGGGTACTCAGCTCACTGTGCAGGTATTCGGCTCACCACGTCGGCACTCGGTCGCCCACATGGGCACTGGTTTGCCACACAGGCACACTTTCTCTTCTTTTTCACCAGGAGTTCCCAGGGACCGAACCTGGGTCCTCCCATATGGTAGGCGGAGGCCTTATCACTTGAGCCACATCCACTTCCCCTTGTGTGATTTTTGAAATCTTCATTCAACTCATTAGTCTTGGTAATGGGTCTCTGCCAAGCCTAACAGAGGCTTGCCCTGTGTATGCAGTGCTTAATGTTCACCCGTATGTGTATTACTAGAGCCCTTTCTCTAGGCAGCACCTTCTTTTCAACTACCATGTGCCACACGTTTTAGCCACATCAGCAGTCCAAACTCTGGTTTTTAGGCTTAAACTCTGGGAGATTGCTGTGCCCTGCTTGGTCTCCCTTTGTCTGTGCTGTGATATGGAATGTTCATCCAGACAGAAATCAGCCACAGTCCTGGCGATTATCTTAAATACCTTCTCTCAAGGATTTGCCTAGTGTTCGTCATCTGAACTCAGTTGTTATATTAATTTTGTCAAGTTATAGAATTGCTTACATTGGATTGGTTAGTCTGGTAGTAGTTAACCCATCATGCCAGAAGTAGTAGTTTTTTGTGTTTTGCTTTTTTCTTACAATTACTTTTTAAACATCTATTTCATAATAAAAGTAAAATTACTTCTCTGGATGTGGGAGAGATTGACTAGGGACTTTGACCATATGACTTAGGTTTATTTTTAATATATGTATATTACAACTATTGTATCAAAACCAAATGAAGTAATCAGGATAAGATCGACTGTTTTAAGCTTTTTATGATGGAACTTTCATTTTTAGTGTTTGAATACAATAAATGTAATTCATTCTTTACAATATTGAAAAGTGACAAGAAATTTAGAACTAGAAAGGAATTTTTTTATAATGATTATAACTCTTAAGTTTCTCCCTATTTGAAAAGTTATATTTCTCCCTTTCTTCAATGTATTATTGGTAATAAAGAATAGCACACATTTCATATATTGCTTGTTGACAGTTTACAAAACACTTTCTTGTGTATTGTTTAATTATCATCTCACCGTCAGCTCTAGGGTTATTAGACCATTAAGGAAACTAAGGCTCAATGTTACATGACTTGTTCCAGGTTACAGAGCCAAATCTTAGAAATAAGATACAAGCTGATAAAACCATACTGATGATTGAAGATGAAATGAATAAGCCTTAAATTATAAGTTTATAATGACAGTAAACATACTTTTCATTTCAGTTGCAATACATTTGTCATTCTCTAGTCTCTTAGCTACTAAAATAATACTAAAAGTGTCTCCAAAATTGTTCTCAGTGATGAAGGAAGGACATATGGCAGGTGTTTCATTCTTTTTACCTTTCTAATTGGAAAAATATCCACTAAAACAATTCTGTTTTCAAACTCTTCAAACAGTAAGATTGTCATATAGTTAGTATAATCTGATATAAATACATATTCCTAATTTTGATTTGGTAAAGACTAAAGATTAAATATATTTTTAGAACAACTCATTGAAGCATTTAAATTTTTAAGTTGTCAGAAAAGAAAAACATTCCAGTAATTTGGCTATTAATATAATTACAGAATATTTGTGACTACATGAAGTGGTATTAAAATATAAAGCAGACTTGGCCCAGGGGTTAGGGTGTCCGTCTGCCACATGGGAGGTCCGTGGTTCAAACCCTGGGCCTCCTTGACCTGTGTGGAGCTGGCCCGTGCACAGTGCTGATGCGCGCAAGGAGTGCCGTGCCACGCAGGGGTGTCCCCGCATAGGGGAGCCCCACGCGCAAGGAGAGCCACCCAGTGCAAAAGAAAATTCAGCCTGCCCAGGAGTGGCGCCACACACATGGAGAGCTGACACAACAAGATGACACAACAAAAAGAAACACAAATTCCCGTGCCGCTGACAACAACAGAAGTGGACAAAGAACACACAGCAAATGGATACAGAGAACAGACAGCTGGGGCTGGGTGGGGGGAGGGGAGATAAATAAATCTTTAAAATATATATATATATAAAGTCACAAAATTTTTATATTCTAGGTTACATGATGAGTAAAAGCAAGTCAATGTCAGCTCAATATTCTTCAGGCTCTCAAATCCATTTGGAGACAATCATGTATTAAATTCAAATTAACCTTAATGTGTATGATATTGCCACCAAAGAAGAATAAACACACAATTCTAGAGAAACTGTACTTCTGAATGAATACAGTTATTTTGTTGGTCTTCACAAAATATTGATAAAACTGTTGGTTTAAACTTCATGGTTGGTTTAAGCTTCACCAGTCTTCAAAAACTGTGAATATATGGCCAATCTTGTTTTGGTCCAACCTATCCCATCCATTCCAATGGGATTATTTTGAAGTATATCCTCAGTACCATATACTTTCATCTATAAATTCTCAAGTAATTATGTTTTTAGGGTATGATTGTGAAAAAACATCACTTTACATTCTATTTTTTGCAGGATATTTTGGAAACTAGATCATGGCAACAATAGAAGAAATCGCACATCAAATTATTGAACAACAGATGGGAGAAGTATGTCTATTTTACATTTCATTCACTGACTCACCAAACTTTTATTATTTACACTTAATGTATATGTTAGGTTCTAGAGACACAGAGATAAAAGATATCCCCTGACATTCAGGTAACTTTTCAATCTGTGGAGACAAAGTTGAATTATCAGACAATAACAACAGAGTACATTAAGCTCGATAATCGGTAATGTATAGTGTGCTACAAGAGGACAGAAGAAACACAACTAATGAAGAATCCTGGAGGAGGTAGGAGCAGCAAGGAGAACTTGGTCATGGAATGTTTTTTTGAAGGGTGTGATATCTGAAGCCAATATTGATGGACAGTGGGAATTAGTCCATGTCAGTACAGTCAGATCTTCATTTTTTTCAAATGGCCATGTGCTATTTCTTAGTAAGAGCTACCATAATACAGAGGTTCTCAAAGTATGATCTCAGGACCCTTTCAGAGATTCCACAGAGTTAGAACCATTTTCATAATAATACTAAAATGTTATTTGCCTTTTTTCACTTTCATAGATATACAGCAGAGATATCCAGAGGCTACATGGCATGTGACAATATTGTATGATCAAATATGTCAACATTTCAAAGATCTACATAACTAAGTGAACCAGTGTTTTCCAAAGACCAATGCATAATGCTACAAAACCACGCATGAGTAAAGAATTCATTCAAAGTGCAGGATAGACCAATGGATTTTTTTATTTTTTAGGAGGTACCAGGGATTGAACCTAGGACCTCGTACATGGGAAGTAGGTGTCCAGCTGCTGAGCTACAACCCCTGCCCATAAACCATGGAATTTTTTTTAAAAATTTACTTAGGTAGCCGGGCCTGGGATTAAATCCAGGACCTCCCATGTGGGAAGCAGGCACTTAACCACTTAAGCCACATCAACTCTCCCCAATGGATTTTAATATGGCTTCATATTCTACATGGCAGCTAACCTTTAAAAAGCTACTGCTTGTCAAGTTTTGGTGTAATATCAAAGAATAATTTCCACAGTAATCTGAAAAGGCTATTAAAATGCTCTTCCCCTCTTCAACCAATAAATATGAGGCTGGACTTTCTTTAACCAAAACAACCTGCTGTAATCAATTGAATTCAGAGGTAGATATGACAATACAGTTAAGCTAGATATTGAAGATATTTTCAAAAACGTAAAACAATGTAACCTTTTCCAAGTTTTTTGTTTGTTTTGATTAATATACTTTTTCCATAAAAATACTTTATTAAAATCTAATGGGTTTATTATTTTTTTAATGAATTATTTAAAAAATTTTTTTCAGTTTGAATTTCTAATATGGTAAATATCAATAGATAAAACCCACAGAAACAACAGCCTTTTAGGGCCTTCCATAATTTTTTAGTTTATAAAGAGATCCTGAGAACTACTTCCATATCTGTTTACTGTTCTTCTCTATTGAGAGCCAGGTGAATGTTTCATTTCTTAATTATTTTAATTATTATGCCACAATGATAAGCATTTTGCTCATCTAGGCAGTATATTTCAACTCAGTAACATTTGCACCCTGCCTACACCTTATGCTCTTCTCTATTGAAATAATCCAAAGTAAAAGTGACAACAGCTTAAATTATGCCTGGGAAAATTTGTTATAGACGATTTGACTCAAAATAACATCTTGTAACATTGAAAATTGCAAAACTTTTCAGGGCTGGGGTGGGGACTAGATTTGGTAGAAATAACTTCTATAAAATAAAATTGACAACAGTTAAAACTGCACTAAGGGAGAGGATGTGGCTCAAGCAGTTGAGCACCTGCTTCCCGCATAGGAGGTCCCACGTTCAGTTCCTGGTGCCTCCTAAAAAACAAAAAAGCAAACAAACAAAATAACCAAATCAGGGGAACTAATGTGGCTCAGGGGTTCAGTGCCAGCTTCCCATATACGAGGTCCCAGTTTCAATCCCCAGGCCCTGTAAAACGGCACTCAGAAAAATAAGGCCTAATAGAAATAATGGTCACCAGTGAAAATGCAAATGGTAGAATCTATAATCTGTATAATTCACTATAGACAAAAACTGGTTAACCAATCAAAACTTTGTTTTAAATTTTGTGAGGAAAAACTTGATGAAAAAAAATGAAAATGGAAGAAAGCTGGGAAAAAACAACCTTTAAAAATTAACCAAGTAATTAAATTGGCTTAATGAAATTTACTTTGTAAAACATTTGCTGAACATTACCACCAAAAGCCTTCAATGCTGAAATAGTTATGTTTATTTATGTACAAGGATACCCTATTTTAGTACATGGTGGTTCTTTCCTCCCAATTGCTCAGGCAAAGTTTTGTAGTCCTCTTTAACTTGTCTCTCTTCGTATTCCATATCCAATCCAGTGGCTTTTCACCCCCAACTTGGCTAATGCCCTCTTTCTTAGCCACTATTATTTCTTGCTAGTATCTTTGCAGTAGCATCCTCTGTATTCTTGAATCTCCACAACTATTCTTCACAATAAATCTAGAATGATTTTTTTTTTTTTAATTAAGCTCCTGCCACTCCTCTGCTCCAAATGTTCCAGTGGCTTTCAATTTCACACAGTAGGACATCCAAACTTTTGTATGGCCTACAAAACCCTCTATGATTTGACCCTCAGCTATTGCCTAGGTCTCATCTTCTACCATAATATCCCTTTTCCACTCAATTTCAAGTCACATGGCTCTCTTGCTGTGCAAGAGATGTTCTGAATACACTCCCTCTTGCCCTAGTGCTTTTTCATATATTGTTTCCTCTGCCTCGGATGTTCTTCCTCTGGGTATTCCTAAGCCTTGGTCTGCAAAACTGTCGTCTCAGAGAGCTTCCCTTATTGTCTTCATTCCATCACTCTTTCTAACCTTAACCTGCTTTATTTTTCTTCATAGCACTTTAATACTACCTGATACTATTATGATTTACTTGTTTATTATCTGTTTTTCCCCACTAAGATGAAAATTTCACTAGAGCAGAGATTTCATTTTGTTCACTGCTGTATCCCAGAACCCAGGACAGTGCTTGGCAAATAGAATGCACCCAGTATATTTTGCCTAAATGGAAGGAAGAAAGGAAAGGGAAGGGAGGAATCAAAATATTGAAGGCAAATTTTTTTAATTTTAATTTGTTGGTACATTTGATTATTTCCATAGCCTAGAATTTCATGGAAGTAGAATGCTAGTTTGAAAGACATGTGCATATTGAATATATATATAATGGTGTGTTTATCTAGCTTTGTCTGAAGGAAGTAGAAAATTGCTTCATTAAGGGGAAAAACGGTTGAGTTGAGTTGATTTCTGATTTGACATGTTTGTTTTAGATTGTTAGCGAGCAACAAACGGGCCAGAAAATCCAGATCGTGACAGCTCTAGATCACAGTACACAAGGCAAGCAGTTCATTCTGACAAATCACGATGGCTCTACTCCCAGCAAAGTCATTCTGGCCAGGCAAGATTCCACTCCAGGAAAAGTTTTCCTCACAACTCCAGATGCAGCAGGTGTCAACCAGTTATTTTTCACAACTCCTGATCTGTCTGCTCAACACCTCCAGGTAAATAACTATGAAAATGTGTTTTCATCTTACACTGAAAAAAAATTTTTTTAAGCGTGTCCTAAGTATAAGTACTGCCATTAAGATTTTACATGTATGCATATTCAGTAGGAAAAAATCTTGCATAAATTTGTGTGCTATGCAGAGTATCTGTGGTTGCTGCTTTCTCCTTTATGCCATGGTGCTTTTCATCATAAATCTTCACACCCATGTATTTTGGGAGGTTCTTAGTTGTAGACAGTAAGAAGGAGTCACTTTGGCTAGTTTGTCCAGCAAGGGATTTATAAAAACGAGATATCGGTAGCTCAGAATTCTTAAGAAGGCTGAAGAAACTGTTCTCGTCTAAGCTTCCAAGAATAACTACTAGAGCTTGTTGCAAAACTGGCCTCAAAAAGACCCATTACTTCGGCACAGTTAGGAAACTGCCAAATCAGGAGCAGCTTCTGTAGTTGCAGCTCCCAGGACCGAATTGCCTGTGCCACGAACAGGTAGCTGCTAAAACAAGTTAGTGCTATATCTATCAGCTTCAGTGCTGTGCCTCCTCTACCGCCATACACATCTTCATTGGTGTAGAAAGCAATCCATTCCACGGTCTGCAGTGCCTTCCTCAGGTTTTATCCCAGTCAGTAGTATAGATTCACTTTATACTTTAATAGTTATACATTATTCTTCAAAGAGCCAATTAAGGCTTTACATACTGCATACCTATGGTTAATGTAGATATTTTTACTATTGGTTGCCATGATTGAATACAAATACAATGTGCCCATAAATTTGCCTTCAGATACTCTTTAGGAAGTACCCACTTAAGATTGTGTTTCAGGGAGCTGGTGTAGCTCAGTGGTTGAGCACCAGCTTCCCACATACGAGGTTCCAGATTCAATCCCTGGCCCTGGTACCTTAAAAAAAGAAGGAAAAAAAATTCATATTTTCTAGTAGAAAACTCATTAAAGAACATTCCTTTTAGGATTGAAAATCTCTTAATTCATAAAGTATTTATAAACTATGAAATGCTGCCTCTATATCCTGATAGATTCTCCTCTTCCAAAATATCATTTGTACTATATTTTGAAACTACCAACTTGGAAAATGGACAAGACCATATAGTTAAGGGTTTGTAAATTGCTTTATCAACTAAAGTCACCAAAAAGGTATTTATGACATTACACATACCTTAATTTCTCTAGTTTTCAATTGACTTTACTTTTTAGATTTACAGAAAAAGTAGTACAAAGAATTCCCATCCTCCACCCACCCACCGCATATAAACACATGCACACACATATACACACACACCTTTTATTAACATTTGACATTAGTATGGTACATTTGTTCCAGTTAATGAACCAATGGTGATATATTATTATGAACTGTAGTCCATAGTTTTTTCAGCTTTCCATAGTTTTTACCCTAATGTTCTTTTCTCGACCCAGTATCCCATTTCATTGTCATATCTCTCTCTTTTTTTTTTTAAGATTTATTTATTTATTTATTTCTCTCCCCTTCCCTCCCACCCCCCTGCCCCAGTTGTCTGTCCTCTGTTCTATTTGCTGTGTCTTCTTCTTTGTCCACTTCTGTTGAGGCCCTTCTTGGCTATGACAATTTCTTAGACTTTGCTTGCTTCTGATGACCTTGACAGTTTTGAGGAGTACTAGTCATTTATCAAAGGACATGTCATAGTTGGACTTTTTTTTTCTTTTAAACTTTATTTTTAAAGAAGTTTGGATTACAGAAAACTTTCATTGAAAATAAAGGAGATTCCCATATACCTCAACCCCCTTCCCTTCTCACATTTTCCCCTATTAATAACATCTTACAGTAGTATGGTATATTTGTTACAATTGATGAACACATATTGAAGCATTCTGTTAATCACGGTCTGTAGTTTACATTATGGTTTGCACTTTGTACTATACAATTTTATAGGTTTTGACAAAATGTATAATGGCCTGTTTTTGTCATTGTAAATCCAATGCCCTAAAAAGTCTACTTTGGTCCATGACTACATTCCCCTCTTATGTTTGTTCATTCCTCAATCTTGAGGAGTTTGGGGTGGTGATGCCCACTTCCCTTCAGATTGAGAGGGGTCACAATTGGAATTTGTCTAATGTTTTTCCTATGATTGGACAAGAAATTCACAGAGGTGCCATTTCCATCACATTAGATCAAAGTACCGACTATCAGCATGATTTCTGACTGTTGATATTGACCTTTAACACCTAGCTGAAGTATTTTTCAGGTTTCTCTACTATAAAGTTACTTTTTGTTTTGTTTTGTTTTAATTCCTCTACTTATTAAAATAAAGGTAACATTGGTACTTTGCCTACTTTTTGGATCATCTCTAAGGGCAATAAAAGAGAAACACGTATAGGATGAATTCCTCTGGGCCAGAAATCAAAAGATTTCATTTCTGATCTAGTGATCTAAGATGGGTTGTTGGCAAGTCCTTTAACCTCTCAATATCTCTTCTACCCTAAGGAATAATGTTAAAAGATACATTTGCATGAGATGTGCTAAAAGAGTGGTACTTATCATAAGTGCTTTCAAAAGACATCTGACACTCGAAGTGTGTATTTTTGGTGGTTTATTTTGTATGGAAGACTGATTTTTTGGTGATATAAATAATAATAAAAGTAGACTTCTTATTCCAGCAATGGAAGAACTTGTAACATTAATATAAAGATAGTGGTCACCACAGGTTCTGAAGAGAGGGAAAGGGAAGAATAGGTGTAATTTGGGGCATTTTTGGGACTTTGGAATTGTTCTGCATGACATTGCAGTGATGGATACAAGCCATTATACATTTTGTCAAAATCTATAAAATTGAGTGGTGTTGAGTATAAACTATAATTTCAACTACAGTCCATGGTTAATAGCAATGCTTCAGTATGTGTTCATCAGTTGTGACAAATGTACCGCACTAATGAAGTATGTTGTTAATGGGGAAAAATATAGGAGGGGATAAATGGGAATCCCCTTATTTTTTCAATGTAAAAATTAAATTTTTTAAAAAAAGGAAGAAAGAACTACCACATATAATATAGTAAGGGACAGTAATTTTAAGTCCTTAAAATGATTTTAGTCTTTAAAATCAGAATCATTCCTGAAGGCATTTGCACCCCTAAGGAAAGGAAGAAAGTCAAATTAGAGGATTAAGTTTGTCAGTTGTTTTAAAGCAGGAGGGAAAATATTACTAAATGCCCATATTACATTTTTTGGATTGAATTGGTGATTTGTTTGTTTCAAAAGGTTGAAAGAAATGATTAAATATTGAAGAAAATCCTAAAAGAAGAAACTGGTACCTTTGCCATTATCATTTTAGCTGGATCTAGTGATGAGCTCTTTATGTGATTTAGAGAGACTTAGAATTTTCCCAAGCTTACCCCACCTTATCCAAGTCCTGGTCTGGCTCTCTACCTTTTACTAGTCTCCAGAGTCCATGTAACAATATACTTAACCTAAATCTTAGCCAACTCAGAATGAAGGTTTTAAACATTTGTTTATCAGCCATATTTACATAATTATTTATAATTAACTATATCAGCAAAATAGGTTTTTTTTAGCTCCTTTTCTATTTATAAAATTCAGGGTTATCTTTTTATGATGTTACAGTTTAGTTTAGTCATATCATTCCACTTGGAAAGGTTCTGAGCTCTTCAAAGATAAATGTCACAGGACTGAAGTAATTTAATGTGTTCCATATGAATAATATTCAGTGCTTAATTGGTGACACATTAAAAAATACTCAGATGTATCTGGGTTTTGAATGATGTGGTTACTTTAATGAATTGTTATGGAACAAATTACAAATCTGTTCTTACTGTCTTTGTGTCTTGTAACATTGAATTTTCCATCTATAAAGAAAATTAAGGATAATTTAATTTATGTAATGTGCATAATAAGAGTTAAGACTTTCAGAATAATTCATGAAAAGAAAGCACAAAGGAAGGCTGACTGAATGTTCTCATAATTGTTTGACATAATGAGAGAGCGTTGTTGAATAACACCTTTTTTTTTTTTTTTTTTTTTTAAGCTCTTAACAGATAATTCTTCCCCAGACCAGGGACCAAATAAGGTTTTTGATCTTTGCGTAGTATGTGGAGACAAAGCATCAGGTAACATTAAAGATAGTCCTGTATGTATTGTGTTACTAAAATAACTATTTTACCACCATATTTCCTTTACTAAAAGTAAAAAAAGAACTAAAGGAGTGTGCCATTTTTACAGTAAATATATTTATATTTGTAGCCTATGAAATTTGACTGATTTTTCCCCAGAGCTATTTATTCACCAAAAGATATTTTCTCACTTTAATGTGGTTTGATTTTATTTACTTTTATTTTGAGTTCTATTAGAGAAGTTACAGGTTTGCAGAAAAATCATGCAGAAAGCCCAGGGTTCCATTACTCCCCCTCACTTCCCATTTATTAACACTTTGCATTAGTATGGCATTTTTGTAACAATTGATGAAGCATTATTATTATAATTATACTATTAACTATAGTCCATATAATTTGATTTTGTAATGACATAAAATACATATTTCAAAGAATTGTAAAAAAGTTTAACTTTTTTAAAGTAAACATGGAAAACTTTTAAATGTGAAACTAGAAGCCTTGTCAAAGGAATCATTTCAAAATGAGTTGTGATCCTTAATACCATAAAACGTTGAGCCCTATTCTCATTCCAGGATTATGCAGTAAATTGAATTATTGAGATAGCCAAAGCTCTGATTAACCTGTACTAGTAATGCTCTGCATAGTTGAGTAGGCATTTTCAAAGTCTGTTACTTGTACTCAAGTGTATGTAATTTTAGTTCGTTTTGTTTTGAAGAAATACAAGGATTGAACCCAGGACCTGGTACATAGGAAGCAGGCACTCAACCACTGACCTATATCTGCTCCCCAGTGAGAGTTGGTTTTTTGTTTGTTTTTGTTTTTAGGAGGTACCAGGAACCTTGTACATGGGAAGGAGGTGCTTAGCCACTTGAGCTACATCCACTCCCTCATTTTAATTTTGACCATTGTTACTTCATGCCAGAGATATATGCCCATGTCCACTCCTATTTCTGTATGTATTTGAATGCTATTCAGACATGCCAGTGGAATATATTTTAAAGGCCCAGTTTGTTTTCTTTTATATTCTTTTATCTTTTCCAAAGCTTCAATATAAAAACCACCACTAGGCCTTTTCTCAGGGCACACTCAGTTTGTTAATAGGTGTTATGTAAAAAAAAAGTGGCTTGTGCAATGACAAGTTAATAAAATATAATAAATTTCTTTAGAAACTTCAAATGTAGAACTCACAATTAGGAGGGATTATTATATTTCAAATACTAGCTGACATTTTATCTTTTTTTTCTGGAGCCTTGTTTTTAGATTAAAATATTTATTTGACAATTTATAACAAAACTATAATTTCTAAGTAATATCAGAAGTGAAAATAGTTAAGATTAATTTCTAAAATTAAAAGACTAATATTGTTAATTTTATCAGAGTATAAGGTTGTTTGATTATTTAGTAACTCCTCCCGAAAACTGTTCATGTCATGAACTCAAATCTCAGTTTCATCTCATGTTTTTGTTGTTATTTAAAGGGAAGTAATGGGTTTATTTCTTTATGAAATGTGACTTGTGTTTTCTTAAATATTTCCTGTCTAGGGCGTCATTATGGAGCAGTTACTTGTGAAGGCTGCAAAGGATTCTTTAAAAGAAGCATCCGAAAAAATTTAGTTTATTCTTGTAGAGGATCAAAGGACTGTATTATTAATAAACACCATCGAAACCGCTGTCAGTACTGCAGGTTACAGAGATGTATTGCATTTGGAATGAAACAAGACTGTATGTATTAGCTATAAAGAAGAAAATATTTTTAAAGATTAAAGCAATTTAAAAGTTTGTTTACATTGTCACATTATAATGTATCAAATATGTCTGCTTTTTAATTTAGTTTTCTAGCTAAAAATACAGGAATATATTCATATGTATTTATTTTTTAGTCATTTAACAGATATTTCTTGAGTGTCTGTGTGCCAAGCATGTATTTGTAATTTGAACTTGGGGAAAAAAAAAAAAGCATAAATAATTAGTTAGCTGTTTACTTTTGGCTAAACTACTAAAGTGATCTGCTTTTATTAAGACAATAAAAAATAACTGACATGGATTAAGCTCTCACTATGTCTGACACTATGTTCAGCATGTGTATTAACTTATTCTCAGAGCAGTTCTATGCAGGAAGTATTATTGTTACCCATTTTACATTTGAGTAAGAGAGAGGTTTAAATAACTTGCCCAAGGTTACACAACTAATGAGGGGTGGAATTTGGATTTGTCTTGGTGGATTTTTCTAGAAAATGCACTTTTCACAGCTGCACTACACTGTCTCCTTATAAATAGTATTTTGAAATGAAATTCCTCTAAAATAAACATATTGCCTATGTATTATGAATGAAGACCAAGTATAGTTGAATTGTTTCTCAAAAAGTTCCCTGCCCTCAACTATAAAACAATCTATCTTTGGTCTTTTGGCTTTCTATTAGTTTTATTTTCAATTTATTAAATTTAATTTGATTTTTTAAAACATATGTATAAAATCTACATCATTTCTTCCTTCTTGACACTCACTTTTTAAAAACTAAGAGTTCCTCAGCATTTCTACCACAGAAAGAGGGAGAGAAAAGAGAATGAGAGTTGTAAACTGGCATATTTTACTATTTTGACGCAGCTTTGTTTAATTTGCAAATAGTTTCCTAAGATTGATGATCATCTTTGGAGTTCAGTTATGGTAGCTGTGTCTCTAATTACAGAATTTGCAAACTTAGAGCTTACATTTATAATTGCCTATAAATTCTGCATTATGATATAATAGTTTAACACATTCTTGTAGCTGTTCAGTGTGAAAGAAAACCCATTGAAGTATCGCGAGAAAAATCTTCCAATTGTGCTGCTTCAACAGAAAAAATCTACATCCGAAAAGACCTTCGAAGCCCATTAGCTGCAACTCCAACTTTTGTAACAGATAGTGAAACTGCAAGGTATAATAAACAAACAGACAACAATGTATATTAAGTAGCTGATCATTTGTTTTTCCTTCCAGTGGAATTAAGGCTAAAATTTGTACTTATTTGTTACAGGTCAGCAGGATTATTAGATTCAGGAATGTTTGTGAATATTCATCAGTCTGGAATAAAAACGGAGTCAACTCTGTTGATGACACCAGATAAGGTGTGTTTAGTTCAATTAATTTAAAGCTTTCAAAATTTTTCAATTTTCTTTGTCTCACACATCAGTTTGGTCAATTGATTTAGTCTTTTAAATAATTCTTGCTTCAAGTTACCTTTTTTTTTTTTTTAACTTAAATTGTTAGCTGTTTGTTAAAAATGTTCATTATTCCTCTAGGACAATTAACAGCTTCAATGTGAGAGTGACATTTAAAAGTCTTCCAAGTTTCTTGAAATAAAAGTTCTTAGGAAAAGAAGTTTTAACAATATTGCAAAATCTTTAATATTCCTTTTACATTCACCTACAGATTTTGTAGTATCAAAATACTTAATATTTTAATTTCAGGTAAGGAGAATTTCTTAGCACACCTAAATCAAGACATTGCCTCTAGTCAAAAGTAGCAATAGGATTGCTGCAAGAGCTTTCATATTATGCACCCAAGTCATCTGGGTTCTCTTAGAGATTGGAGCAGCTCTTTATTAAGCAAGAGATTTGAAGGAAAAAGGTAGGTGTTTTTAGATTGAGCATGTAGAGTTTCTGTAGTTTTCAGAAACCATTGTGAGAAAATTAAATTTCTCTTAAAGATTCCTATCTGAAAACACATTTCAGGGAACATATAACCAGGTTTTCTTTCTCTTAGCCTGTATTATGATCTGGTTTTACATTAATCTGTAAGATTATTCAACCTATTCATTCCAAGATTTTTATTTGTTTAATACTTTAAAGTATGCTAAGTTCTGGAATTAGATTTCATCTACCACTTACTAGTTCCCTTACTAGCTGCTAACTTTAGGCAAATTGTCTCACCTCTCAGTGCCTCAGTTTCCTCATCTATGAAATAGTAATATTAACTGCATCTACTTTACAAATTGGGTTTTTGTATGTAGTTTCTGGAGGTTTGGCCTCTTACCATATATTTAGGAATTATAAGATTTCACTTAGCCATGTCTTCATAATTCAAGATTCAAATGGTAGCTGCACTATTTTATTGAACTATTCAATCCTTTAGGAAGGGAAGGAAACTAACTTTTGTTGAGAAACCACTATTTGCCCAGGCATTGTCCTTTTATGTATCTCTTTTCAGTAAATTGTTCAAACAACCCTATGTGGTAATTTTCCCTTGACAGATGATCCCATACTGTCAACTATCTTGTCTAAAAGGCTTTAATGGCAAAAACTTTAAAATCTTGTTAGATAAACTTGTTACTAGATGAAAGAGAATACTCACTGATTCATTTAAATGAATGTGCACACCTTTCCCATAATATCCATTTCCAGTAGCATACAGTTAAAATGTTTTTTTTTCCTTTGAAAATTTAGATCTAGGTATGACTCAAAAAATAAATAAGCTTCCTAGTTTTAGTTGAAAATTAAAACACTTAAAAATTCCGATTATTTTCACTCATATGTAAGCAAGCTTTTGGAGCAGTGTTAAGGGCCTGAGACTTAGAGTCAGACAGACCTTATTCCCACCTTACCACCATAATGTACTTCTGGAATGACTATGGATAATTCTCCTTGTCAGTAATACAGGGATGATGATTCCTGTTTCATGGGGTAGTAGTAAAGATTAAATGAAGTGTGTGTAAAGAGTGATCATATAAAGCCCTCAGGAGCTAGTAGAATTATTTAGTAAATGATTCTGGAATGATTGGTTAATTTGTGGGAGGCACAAAAATTTTTATTCTTCTCTTCATTCACTAAAATCAATTTCAAATAAACATTCGAAATAACAGATGAAACATCAGAAAATGTGTATTTTCTTAAGGATTAAGATTACTAAAAACAAAAACCATATAGGAAAGTATTAACAGAAAAATTCTGTAAAGGGATTCTGTCGATAGGCCATAGAAGCCCACTTGAAGAGGGGAAATTCACTAGGTAAGGATGATATTATTGGAGAATCAAAAAAAGATTGACTATAATGGATTGAAACATAAGAAATATATAAAAATATATAAATTTAAATGATACTTAAAAAAACCCATTTGTCACTAGAGGTTGCTAAGGTACCAACTCTTACTCTGAAAAGCGATATATATAAGGAGTAAAAATCAAATATTTATCTGCCTTTCCTTTACAAACTATATTTCTGAGTAGTCAAAGAGTTAAGAGAAAGAATTATGGCTAATTAATGCAGGAAGACTATACACATCATTAATACACATAATTGATGTAGACAAATGAGGAAAATATGCAATGTGTAGCAAAAGGCCTGTATCTTATATATATAAAAAATTCAAATCCAGTAAGAGAAAGAATGAAGACAAAAATGGACAACTAGTCGATTTCTTTTTCATTTTTGTATCCTCAGCATTTTATACAGTACCTGGTAAAAGTTGGTATCTTAGAAAACCAATTCAGTAATATGTTCATTTTTTGTTTCATTTTTCTAGTATTGATTTTATTCTGTACAAATTTCTAGTTTGGATACTAAGTTTTGGAAATTATAATATTATGAGAATTTTAATGCTAAAAATTTGAAAGATCGTCTTAATTTAATACACTTTTACAGAGGAAGGGACTGAGATGTGGATAGATTAGCCATTAGGTGCAAATTTTGGTTTAATGTAACTTTTTAATAAACATTTCTTAAGAAATATACCTGATTTTTTTATACTCATGTTTCAGAAAAGTTTCGAGCTCTTTGATTTCACTGTTTAGTTTTCATTTATCTTAATTAGAATGCTTTTCTTTTGACATTTCATAATCTAGAATTGCATGTTTCAGATTTAAAGGTTTACTGATACCAATTGACAAAATTTTAATACCTTTGTTCTTTTTTTGAGGCTGAATCATGTCAGGGAGATTTAAGTACATTGGCCAGTGTGGTTACCTCATTAGCGAATCTTGGAAAAACTAAGGATCTTTCTCCAAATAGCAATGAAATGTCTATGATTGAAAATTTAAGCAATGGTGATACCTCTTTATGTGAATTTCATCAAGAAATGCAAACCAATGGTGATGTTTCAAGGTAAGGTCTATTTTGAACTTAAGTGTCTTTTGTTTAAGTGGCCTTTAGTATTTCTTGAAATATTTTACATTGAATACTGTTTACAGAAGTTTTAGAAGTAAGCATTTTTATTAGACACTTAGAAAATGTAGGGCATAATAAGTTTTAACTGAAAAACTGCATTCAGTTTAAAATGTGTAGCAGGTTACAGTCTACATAATAGGAA
Source organism: Dasypus novemcinctus (assembly GCF_030445035.2). Lineage (NCBI taxonomy): Eukaryota > Metazoa > Chordata > Mammalia > Cingulata > Dasypodidae > Dasypus > Dasypus novemcinctus. The sequence goes on along the minus strand of NC_080684.1, from coordinate 79,140,396 downwards.
CAAAAAGTGAATATTTTAAATATTAGAAATTTTAGTCTTAAACTTTAGGATTTTTTTTTCCCCTGTAAAGATAAGTTCTGCCTGACATTTCAGATATTTCAGTTGCCAAATTTTATTTTCTGTGTATATAGAAAGAAAATTTTATTACTAGGAAGTCATCTGGATTCCCCGCCCCCCGTAATCTCTGTCATGAAAATAACTTTAAAAGACCTAGTTGAATTAACTAGTTTTAAGTTACTTCTCAGGAATCTAGTATCAGAATTCTTTTTTATCATTCTCTAAATATTAATAGTTAGGATATAAAAAACAGGTTTCTTCTGACTTTTTTAATACTCTTACATTTAAAATACTGAAGAAACCGCATTTAAGAGTCAATAAGGACATTTTTGGACATGAGATTTTAAGGAACTCTTGAAAGCATCTCACAGAAAAATATGGGGAGGTTTTCTAGTAATTATTTGCTAGCTTTCATTATTATTTATTATCCTAATCTCAAATTCTTGTTGTAATCACAAGTTAAAATATATTCTCTGAATTTTTAAAATAAAAATAAACCTAAGTCTGAATTGTATATAATACAGTAAAGTCGACATAAGTTCTTACCTTTGTTTTTTTTTTTTTAAATATCTCCCATATGTAAAATAAGTATGCTGATATCCTATGGTATCAAATGTATGTTTTAAAAGCAATAAGCACATTTTCATACCAAAATACATGGGTTTTTCTCTCCCTAAATTAGATAAGATTTTAGAAAGAGACTTTAATTCTCTGATAATACATTAATATGATAATATATTCATACTATACATGTGAAGTTTAATTTGTTGCTTTTGGAGAGGGTCCTAGATATCACTGAAATGGACTGATCAATGATATACCAAAGTGCTATTTCCTAAACATTTTAAGTCTTAAATCTTAATTCCAGAATTTTGCATAGAATTTTAATTTTATTGTGGAGATTGGGCAACCTCACAGCGTCTGGTATCTCCTTATAGGGCATTTGACACTCTTGCAAAAGCATTGAATCCTGGAGAGAGCACAGCCTGTCAGAACTCAGTAGAGGGCATGGAAGCAAGCGTACACCTACTTGCTGGAGATACAAGCATAAATTACATCGAAAAAGAGGGGCCACTTCTCAGCGATTCACATGTAGCTTTCAGGGTATTTCCAAAATACATACTTTAATTTTTATGTTGTGTTATCATCCAATTTGATTTTGATTTTCCTTTCAAAAATGAAAGTATATTCATTGTTCTTTTAGGTCAGAAATATCCCTGATAGAATTTCTAAATAGCAGTTAAAATATATACCTCTGGCTATAATAAATGAATTGGCATCTTTTTTATATATCATAGTTCTACTAGGAAATAATGGGTCCAAGTCTGTAAATGTTAGCTTATAGAGTAAACAGATTTTTTAAAATACTTTCAGTATTAGCTTGTATGATGAGTTGAATGCACTGCTTTTTTTCAATGCCTATCTACTTCTTTAGTGTTAACTATATCTAACACTAAGATAGTTTGCTCTGACCGTAGTAACTATAAGGAACCCAATTTCTTAGGTATTACTCTAATTAGCTAGCTCTCAGAATTACTGTAAGAAGGTAGAATGTTTTAAGGCATTTATTGTGATTTATTCACATACCATAGAATCCATCTAAAGATATTATTTTAATACATTTTAACTTGATTTTTAACATTTTCCACTTAACCATTTTGGTGAAGGTAACCTGATTTCTTTTTAGTCCCCTAAACGTAATCATTAATGATAGAAACAGTGCATGTAGAATACCAGAAAGTTGTTGATTTGGTCATTAAATAATGTTTGGATTAGAGCTGTAGATACATTAAGCCCTACTTTAAGGCCCTGCTATTTTGACTCCTCCATCTTAACCGCTGAATCTTTTCTCTGTCACCTCTGTGTACTGTTAGCTAATTGTATGCAAAGCGATTATAATTGTGTAGGAGATTTCAGTTAGCAGTACAAGACACTCCTGGAAATCTGAGGGTAATTTAATTTTACAGTGGACTTCTTATGAAAATATGCACAATTATCAAATACATGTATTACTAGTAGAAATGATGAGAATAAAATCTAACATTGCATAAAACTGCTTTTAAGTAAATTTTGTATTTGTAAAATTTGACTTGGTTAGAAATAGCCACAGAGAAAATTCAGGTGACTTTAATAATTGCTGTAAGTTGATATAGTCAAGAAAACATCTCATTGAGTCAAATCTTGATGTAAAATTTTACCAGAGATAATTTATATGGATAATTTATATGTAAATTTATATGGAAAAAAAATAGGAATGTTCATTTGTACTACCTAGGAAAAACATAAAAGGTAATATAAGAGAAGGCAAAGGAATAAAAAATAGTCTACTTAAAAGTTATGTTAGGAGCTATGGACAAGGGTGGAAAGGCAAAACTGATTTGTTCCATTGCTCATTCTTCTTCTAAATAAAAGGCTTTCTTTTGTTTTCTTATTTTTATTTTCTTTGTTTTATTTAAAAGGGGGGGGGATGATATATTATAAATGAGACATGTTATATAGAAGAAAGACCCATTGCAAGGAAAAAGGAGAGTACTTTCTATAGAAAGTAGAAGTAGTCTACCTTTTTTATCAATAATGTTGGTCCTCAAAATTGTTGATTCTTTCAAGTACGTGTTTTGGAATGGCAAATTAGAACATTGTTTTGTTTCTGTAATTGGCATTTTCCCATCCATCTTGACTTAACTGTACTCTGGGTATCCTCAGAATCAGTGCTGTAAACTTTCTTGCTCTCCTGAAAAGCGTGTTCTTTCTTCCCCTGATTGTTATTTATAGCCTTCATGAAGTCAAGAGTTTTACTTTTCAGTGATTTCTCTAGAGTTTCTAGAGCCTTGTCTTTCATAGTTGGTCCTCTCATTGAGGTTTTCTGGTCATGGGTTTTTAAGAACCTGACACCTGTATAATCAAGTAACTCAGTCATCTCTTAATTACTGAGCTAAATAGCATTTCACTTTGCTCTTGGATTTTTTTTTTTTCATTTTAAAGCCTATTTATTGAAATGTATCATTCATACATGAACATATATAAACAGTAACTATAGTAAAAGTAACAACTTTACTGTACAAAACAAACATGCATGGGTACAATTGTTATACATTGTGGCTTGCAGCATACTTTTCATGTACATTCCTTCACTTGAGCCTCACCATAATCGGTTGATGCAGTTAGGATTTTTATTCTCGATTTGTAGATAAGGAAAGTGCCTTGGAGATTTTCTGTGTTTTTTTCAAAGGATGCAAGTAGTAAGGATATAGAGTAATAATGAAATTTGCACTTTGACTTTGGAGAATATAGGACAAAAGTAATATTTAACATTTTTACTAAAATTCAGACTTTTTGGTGAGATTTCATATACTTTATCTGTGCGTGTGTATGTATGTGTGTGTAAGAGGTACCGAGATTGAACCTGGGACCTTGTACATGTGAAGCAGGCACTAGCCACTGAGCTACACCCGCTCCTGCTTCTTGCTTGATTTTGACAATTGCCTTACGGTAAAAATCAGGGTAGATAGTATTTCCATTTTGGAAATAAGTAAATGAGACAGAAGTAAGGTGATTTCCAAACCTGTTCTTCTCTTGTGTTTACTCTCAGTATTGGAATTGCTGTCTTTCTAATGATCATGTTCGCAAATCATAGTCATCCTCAGACTCCCTGTGCTTCTCTCTTCTCCACTACATAACTGAATCCTAATTGTTTGGTTGCTTGAATTTCTCAGTTTCTCCTCTCTATTGCTTTTGCTGTGTTTCAGGTGTTTTTTATTTCTTAAACTATTACAGTGATGTTTCTGTTTCCAGTCTTCATTTTGTCTCCCACACTGGTACCACCAGAGTGACACTTGTTTAAAATTGTCTATGTCACTCTGATACTTAAAAATTTTGAAAGCTTTTCATTGCCCACAGGCCCTGTGAGATCAAGACCAGTCACCGTAGCATGACCTTTTAGGCACTCCACATTCCAATCCAACTGGCCATTACTCAGACATGCCTTTCCCTTTCTATAACTCATTCTGTTTTGGTTTTGTTTCTCTTCTGAGCTTACAGCTTTGAGCTTCATGTTATTTACTCAATAACTATTCTTAAATAGTTACTGAGTGAATGACTATCCCATGGTCACACAAGTAATTAATAAGTTGAGAGTAGAATCCAGATCTCCTAACTTAAATGATTTTTTAAAAAGCTATAGGATGCAGCCTATTAAGATTACATATACAAACTTTGTTCTGGAATGGTTATTACAGAGGCAAGTAATAACTTCTAAAACAATAGTCATGCTGAGTTGTTTTTTTTTTTTTTAAGATTATTTATTTACTTTATTTTTCTTTATTTATCCCCCTCCTCCCCCAGATGGTTCTCTCATCTGTCTGCTCATTGTTTGCTTGCCTTCTCCAGGAGGCACTGGGAACAGAACCCGGTACCTCCCAAGTGAGAGGCGAGTGCTAGTGGCATGAGCCACATCTGCTCCTCGTGGGCTGCGGCATCTGCTGGCTTGTGCCATCTGCTTGTTGCTGAGGGGGCAGCATCTAGCTCGTTGTGATGGGGGCGGCATCTAGCCTGATGTGGCGGGAGCGGTGTCTGCTCATCTTCTTTTAGGAGGCACTGGGACCCAAACCTGGACCTCCTGTGTGGTAGGTGGGCACCAACTGGTTGAGCCATATCCACTTCCCCATGCTGAATTTTTGTCAACACTCTTGAAAAAAAAAAAATCAGTTCAATATATTTAAAAGATTTTTTCATTTGAAAAATGCATATAATTTAATTGATAAACCTAAAGGTCCAAAGGCATTTTGGGGACACTTGAACATCTTTGTAGCAGAAACTCAACTTCTCTGTATAGAGGAAGAAGTCTTTGTCTTTCATTCTGAAAGACTTGTTCCGTAGAATATTTTATCTTTGGCCAGCATCATTTTTCTAATTTATAATACTAGAGGTGTATATTGCTTTAAGAACATTAAGTATATAAAACAGATAAACTACGGGAATTTCCTCTTTTTATAAAATAAGCCAACACAGTATTCTATTAAATAATTAATTCCTCTAGTGTATGTTATAAATCATTTCAATTTTATGATAAAGCAGCAGAAAGTTTTCAGGGTTATCACCACTGTTGTAAGAATTAAGGTACATTTGTATCTTTTAGCACTTATATCCAATATTTACATATTGTGTAAGTATGTAAATACTTGCATTATAACTATTTTATTTGTTTAAAGGCAAATGTTACAAGCTGTTTAGCACCTCTCCTCCCCCCAACTAGTCCTCTTTGGTAATTCCTTTAATTTTTCAGGTGTTTCTTCCTTCCCTTCTGACCTTGGGCAAGTTCTGAAAAGATAAGATAGTTCCCAATTTGTCTTTTATATATTTGCATTTAGTAACAGTTTCAGCCTAATAATTATGTTTAAGATGCTTGATATTTCCTTGCCTACAAATCTCTTAAAAATTGTCATAAGTTGGCGAGTAGGTGTGGGTTTTTTCTGCCGTTAAGCACCTGCTGCTTCCCATGTTGAGGTCCCATTAGCTCCTTAAAAAAACAATTTTTAATTTATTGCTCCACCCTAAATTTTTCAAACATTTAAAAATTATTCTTCTCATAGAAAAGTTTCCGCTGCTAATTGCCCTATTGTTTTATTAGTTGGTACCATTTATAAATAGGTAAACCATGTTTGACTAATAGTAAATAAAGTATTTTTTTCACTTTTATTTAACACTCTGGAGAGCTTTTAAATCATTTTAATATTGTAAATCATTTACTCTGTTTGGGGTCTTAAACACCTTTGAGAATCTGTTGACAGGTATATGTTGATTCCCCAGAAAAGTACAAATGGGTATATCCACATAATCCCTGCTCTGTATAAATGTTAACTCCTTTAGTCAGTGTCATTAAAATCAAGAGTATCATGGCAAAGACCCTCATCCATTATATATTTTCAAATATACAGGTAAAATCCCATTTTTAAAAGCTCAGTGGGATAGGGTATCAGAAGAGCTATGTGGTTTTCAAACTTTATTATGATTTCTTTTAAGAGTTTTAAGTATGATTCCTGAATAAAAATATAATTGACATGAGACTAGAACCTTCAGTCATCCTGTTATATTTTTCTTCTACATAAAATATCTGTAGTAAACATTTGTTACCCAAGAAATAGCAAGAAGAAATAAATTTATTAATATATCTCTTTTCCAAGGTACTTGTTTACAAATATTCAGTACCTATAAAGGAAGGACCAGAAAGAAAGGACTATACCACCCAGTTGTTAATAACCATATATTGGTAGTTAGGGGTATGGATGATTCTCATACCACTTAATGTTCTCCATTTTCCAAAGTTTCTTCAATGAATGGTTTTTGGTGATAGATTTTTTTTTTCGTGTTGGAAAAAACCCATCATTTAAAAGAATGATTAGTTAAAGCCTTTTTGAAACTGACTCCATTATCATTCTTTAAAAATTATTTTAAATTTTGTACATAATATATGAAAATGTTCTTAATGACAAAGATTCAAGGAATACATATATAAATAAAACAAAATGTGAAAACCCTACCTACCCCATCCCAAAGGAAGCCACTATTAACTGTGTGATATCTTTGCTCTCTGTCCTTTTTATGTACCTAAATATGAATACACACACACTTATTAATATAAATTGGATCATCTATATGTTGTTCTGCAATTTTTCCCACTTAGATGGGTGTGAGATGTTTTTTTTCTATGCTATTATGTATCAGTTTATCTTATTAATTTTAACGCCGGTAAGATATTCTATAATATGGCTTATTCATTCTCCTAGTGATAAAAATTTGGGTTGTTGCTAGTTTTTAACTTTCACTGTTACAAGTAGTACTACAGTGGAATGTCTTTTTTTTTTTTTCTTTTAGAAGGTACCAGGGATTGAACCCAAGACCTTGTACATGGGAAGCAGACTAATGAGCTACAGGGTTTTCAGAAATGCTTTTAGAAGTTTTTTATTGTAGAATCTTTTCTTTTCAGTAGTAGTCACACACATATTTAAGCTACCTACCTAAGTCAGCAGTAGATACTGACCGCCTGTGAGTAGTACAACCCCAGACATTTTATATTATCTGCACCTTTTAAAAACATATTTTTAAATACTACCAACTTTTTAAAATGGGGAGATTTCACACAGAGTCTGTGCTTTGACATTGAAAAGAGTTGGCAGTACTGAGCCCAAATTCCCGTATGCTTTTGATGTGCAGCATTCAAGTTGCAGCTGTCTCCATTAGTTGGAAACATACTTTGCTCAGCTGGCACCATCAGGCCTGCTTTACTCATTACTCTCCTGGCTCTGTAACTGTTTTGTGACGCCTATACCCTAAAGGAAAGGATGATTTATCATATAGGATTGCTCTTTAAACTGAGTTTTTTGTATGGTATTAATAATGAAAGGAGAGAGGAAAGAAGAAAAGCACATATAGATCAAGACAGAAAATAACTTTTTAAAATACAACCAGATAATATCATGGTTGGCATTTATTAAGTGGGGTTCTCCTTGTCTAAATATTGCTTTCTTAGAAACTGTGGTCTAATTTATTCCTAGCGTTATTGCTAGCTATAAAATCCAGTGATTTGGATTATTTCAAGATCTGCATTTTTTTTTGTTATATATATTTGAAAGCCTCATTTCATGTGTTATGTTTACATTTTCAAAGAAGTGATAATTTGGAATTTTCAGTCCTAAGATGATTTACCTAAATCCCTGTTCACGCTAGCTCACCATGCCTTCTCCTATGCCTGAGTACCTGAATGTGCACTACATTGGGGAGTCTGCCTCCAGACTGCTGTTCTTGTCAATGCATTGGGCACTTTCGATTCCTTCCTTCCAGGCTCTAGGGTGAGTGTTTTCAAGTCCTTGGATATAAATATGATTTTGTCACACAAATGTATATTGAACAAAAGTTTTGTTTTGTTTTAGGAGGACTTGCGGTAAAGGGAAAAATGGTATAACATCATAACTTTAAATTTTGTCTTTTACTTGACAAATCGTAGTAGCTAACTAGCATGTTCTATAAACTCTTTATGTTATCCATATTTCATAATTTGGCTAAGTTAACAATGTGAATGGACTAGATGCAGAGGAGCTAATTAATCATAGCTGGCATCTGCAATAGGTCATCTTTGATTTGCTCAAGGAAGAGGAGGCAATAGGGATGCCCTACTGTGGTTGTCTCCCACCCACCCCCTTTCACCACTGTTTCATTGTTCATCCCAAGTGTGTAACTGAGGAGCTGAAACCTGCTTTCAGAGATATTTGTCCATCTCCCAATCTTGTAGTTTTTCTTTTTTTTTCTTTTTTTAAAGAAAAGAAAGGCATACTCCATAATACCACACAATAATCTAGAAATTTGGTCCCATCAGCGAAGAGCACATCTGTATTCTCCTCTGAACTAATCAGATCATGTGAGAAATTATCTACTTTAAGTAATCCAGATTTTGTCAAAAATTTGCCAAATTTATTTAGAAGGTGCTTTAAGGTAATTGCCATCAAGAGGTGAAGAGGTCATTAAAAAAAAAAAAGTTCAGCCCATAGTCAGAAAACCTGTACTTCTGTTTTCTCATTTGCAAACTGGGAATAACTGCCCATGCCTTATCCTTAGAGAATATTTTGAGCATAATAAGAAAATATATATCTGAATCATAACTGTAAAAGTCATACAGAGACCTCCACTCTAGTTATTTAAGCAGGGTTAGATTCATCATGCATTAAATCTTATGCATAAATAATAGACTAAATGTCCAGTTTAGATGGTTGACTTTTCAAAGCTAGCCCTTTCTCCCAAAATAACAAATTTAACTTTAGAATTTCTCGTCTGTTTTTTTTTTAAGAAAAAAAAAAATACTCCATAAATTTATGTTAGCACTTAGTTACTATTAAAACAATAAATATAGTTCCCTAAGCTTGTAACTGGCATATTTACGGTTTGAAAAGTAACCTGGTGTTATTTTTAATCACAGACTATCAATTATTTTAGGAATTAATTTTTTAGAGTAACATGAAGTCCTTGAAATATTTATAACACTATTGATCTTAATTAATTGTGATTATCCTATGTAAATAGCCCAAATGTTGAAAAGACAAAAATAAAGCCTGAGGTTTCCAGTTATAATTTTGTAGTGGCAGCAGCATTTCTCCGTAATCTGTCTAGAAAATCAGTTTCAGTGTATCAACCACAGGATACGTTACAATTAGAATAACTGTTGATTTAGCGCTCAAGTCCATTAATTGCTACATAAACTCGTATTTCTTAACCCTATCTAGATCATTTATAGGTCTTACGTGTTTAATCAGGTAGGTGAGGACTAACTGCTAAGGACAGAAAAATTCTGTGCCATGGTAATAAAAGCTATTCTACATTTCCTTGAAACGGGTATTGTTGGCATTTTTTCCTTTAGATACAAAGCTTGGTAACACAAACCCCTAATTTTATATAGAGAAAGAGATAAACAACATGAATCATTTTCTAAAATTCAAGTTGTTTTAATTACTTACTTACTGGAGGGAAACAGTAGATTAAAGAATTTTAAACAGGGCATGGTTAATATTATTTGTTTGGCTTCTATATCTTACAAGGGCAAGTAATACTCAAAGAAATTCAGTTGTTGCCTTCAAGTTCTTCTTGCATAATTTAGGGAAAGTATTAGTACATTCAGTTTCACGGCACCTGGCATGATTTGCCTGCAGTAACTATGGCAAGAGTTCTGTCTAGATTCTTACATAATATTACCAAAAATTCCAGGCCACCAACATTTACCATAGGAAAATTTCTTTCTTGAATAATTTATGAAACCTTCCACTAAATGCTAAGCCTGAAAAGATTAGTCTTTTAAAATATTATAATAACAAAATAATGTTTCTTACAACTTTCTGGGTTTGAAATCAGCTCTAGTGCCGTTTCACTGATTATTTTCCCTTAAGTACCTTGGTTTCAGTTCAAACATGTTGCCAGGTAAAGAAGAATGTCTTTGGCTTCTTTGGCTTGTTCAGATAGATGCCAACTGGTTATCCCCTGGTATGGGTGGCTGAAAAGTTGTATTCTTTTATCAAAACAAATAGCATAACTTTGACCCAGTCTCTAATTATGAGTATTAAAGGCGTATTTTACTGAACATTAACAACATAGTGTAGTATTTAAAAATACCTGTACATTTATTTGGAAAAGAAAACATATACAATTCTGCAGTTCAATGCCTTTTTTTTTTTGTCTTTTAACACTGACGTTCTCTGGATGCCTGATTCATACCTTAACTACCTTCTCTATTCAGTTATGTTGAAAATAATAGTATAATGTGACTACAGTAGTCGTTTGTTTGTTTTCTTAACAGGAAGAAACTGGTAGCAAACATGCCTTTACCATCACAAAATATTAGCCTTAAGTGCTAGTCTCTATTGAGAAATTTGCCTTTAGCATTTTACTTGGTAAATTTTTAAATATTTTATAAAAGAGCATAGCTTTGGACAAATTTTGCTTTTATCCATCTGCTGGTTTTCATCCTTGGGCTGTGTTACTTAACCTCACTGAAGCTCAATTCTGCTTTTGTTAATTAAGAGCAGAGAGTGACTTCAGCCACTTAGGTAAGACAGTGAACATAAATTTAACCTAATTCGGTGCTTGCTACAGAATAAATACTAAATAGTAATTTTCCTTCATTCTCTCAGGAACCTTCATCTTAAAGGGGGCTTGGTTTTTCTTTCCTAATGCACTTTTTAAAAAACATATTTGAACATCATAGTTAGCTATACAATATGGTGGTTTTGTTTTTGGTGTTTTTTAATATATATAGTTATATATATATATAAATATAGTGAATAGATATCTTTCAATGACTGATTTCTACATTAAGCTCTTTCAACTTTTCCTTAACTCAGTTTTACAACTCCTTGGTTAAAGCTTAAAATGGAAATAAAAGAATCTGGCAGTTTATTCCTCAGTTGTCACTTTTCATCTCTTTTCCTTAAAGATACTCTAAACCATTTTTTATGTTCCCTCATCTTCAATACAGATACTTCTTCTTAACTTTTTCTTGGAGTTCCCCCAACACTGTCCAGGCACATGGACCTAAAAACTCAGATTTCTTTCTAGTTGTCTCTTCTTTTTCCTTTCCTATTTTTACTAGTTAATTACCTTGATTAGCAAAAACTTCAGGGTCAGAGGTTAAGGTAAAAATTGACCTCTTCATGTTTACTTTAAACTTTTTCCTCATATTTTTGCAGTTTTAAATAATACTAAATTATGTAACTTTATAGCAAACCTCACTCTCCAGGCATAACTAAACCCACTGTTAACAGTGTAGTGTCCTACCATATTTGCTCTTTACACTTAGGTAGTAGTATATTATGGAATTCTTATGTCAGCATTCTTTCTATGTCAGCACATGCATATTTACACTATTCTTCTTAATGGCTACTTAGTATTCCATTTTATGGATTTATTTTAATTAACTTAACAACCAAATGTCTGTTAACAAGGTTAGTAGACATTTGGCTTCTTGCTGGTTTTCTTTGTTATTATGTTGTAGCATTGAATATATATCTTTGTCTCCTTGCCTTAGTAATTTCATAAAATAGATTTCTACAAATTGAATTGCTGGGAATAGTGTTTATTTTAAATTTTGATGGGTACTACCTTTCACCAGTGTCATATTTCTTATCAGGATGTTTTTATCAACTTAAATCTCTTTGGAGAAATGAAAAGAAATTTTATAATTTCATTATCTTATTTATAATAAAGTATTGATATATAGTTTTTGGTTTACGGATTACTTACTTGTGAAAGGGCCTATATCCATGTCTTTTCTAGCACTGTCTTTTCTGAATTCTTGCCCTCTGCCTATTCTTTCACCCCAGTGATCAGAAATCACTTGATAAATTCCTTCTCTATGCCATGGACTGTCTTATTTATTGAGGATACAGAAAAGAAAAACGGAGTCCCTGATTTTGATAAAGTTTTAATTTAGTATGAAAGACAGACCCCCCTAAATCAATTAATTTAGAATTCCACGGGAGATAAGTACAAAATATAAGTATATACTGTACAGCCAATGCCTGGGGCTGTATTCGGCATATAGGCAACATGTACATAGCATTGAAGTAGCAAAGGTCTGTAAATACATGTGATAAAATTATAATATATTTGAATAGTATTACAGGTGATTTTTTTTCTTTTTTTGTTGTTTATATTTTTCTATAATAAACCCATTTAACCTTTTAAAAAAAATTAAGTGTGTAAGTATGCATTGTGTATAGGTAGCACTAAAAGGGAATGATTAACTAACTTGGGAGTGGAGTGTGGTAAGAGAGTGTTTTTTCAAGAAAGTGAGCTCTGAGCTATATCGTAAGGAATGGATTAGGAATTTGCCAGAAAAACAAGTTGGGGAGAATACACTCCAAGAAGGGAGAACAATTTTTACTGAACACCTACTATATCCTTGTTCTTACCTCACCAAGTTTGCCCTTTTTCTTCTTTCTGGAATACTTTTCTACTAGATGTTTTTCATAAAGGTATCTCCCATCTTTCTCTACTCAACTCAAATGTCACCTGCTCTAACCACCTACCTAAACAGCCTCCCCTCCCCCATTTTCTGTGTCATCCTATTTTATAATAACGTATAATTGCCTGAAAACATTTTTGTGTATAACCATATGTACCTATATGTATATAATATTTATATAAAGTATTTGAAATTATATACTTGTTTACTTGTTTATTATGCTTCCCTTGTTTCATTAAGGCAGACCTAATCTAGTTTATTGCTGTTTCTCCTATGCCTAGAACAATGCCTGGTGTATGTACTTTATGTCATAGTTTGTTTACATATTTCTTAGATTCGCAACTCATAATAACCCTGAGCAAGATACAGGACATATAGTCTCTCTGCATTTTACATAGTCAAGCAACCTGAGACCTGGGAAGCTCTTTTGCCTAATTTCAAATGGATAATAAATGGATGATCTGGGTTTAAAACCCTGATTTCTTGATTCCTGATGCTCTGTTTTCTTGTGCTCCTGTGATTATTCAGAAATTCAGGAAAGGACCTTTGACCTTTCTTACTTCTTATTACTACTAGTAAATTCCCTGGGTGTCTCCTATTGTATACTAATGTCTCCTCTGAAACAGAATAAACCATTTCTCCCAGCTTGTTAGCTGTCGTCAAATAACTCTGTCCTTTTCTTAAAGTATTTACACAAAGGTTAAAGAAACCTTGGCAAAGGGTTTTTCAATGTATGCTTTTTTTAAAAAGTCTACTTCATCTGTTTTATGACATGAAATTAAAGCTCTAAATTTTTTATTTTGAAATATTTGCAAATATTTTTATATACTCAGTCATTAGTGAGCTAGCTAATATTTAAATTTCTAAGCATTTCCTCATGAAATGCTATCAACTGTATAAAACACAGAATTGAACAAGAGCATGCCCAGTTGGCCTTTCTAGAATAATTTTAATTTGCTATATTTTATTTTTAAATATGAGTTGTAAAGTTAATGAAATTTATTTTAATGATATCAGATTTGTGTTTTGTTCGTTGAATAGGCAAGAAAACAGCATATCGTTGGTGAAAGCTTATTGGAATGAACTTTTTACTCTTGGTCTTGCCCAATGCTGGCAAGTGATGAATGTGGCAACTATATTATCAACATTCGTTAATTGTCTTCACAGTAGCCTTCAACAAGGTAAAATCAATACCTTACTTATTTTCTTTTCCAGGATATAGGATGGGGAATCAGTTTTATAAAATGTTACGGTTAGGGAAGTAGCTGTGGCTCAATTGATTGGGCTCCCATCTACCATATGAGAGGCCCTGGGTTTGCATCCCAGGGCCTCCTTGTGAAGGCAGGCTGGCCCCCTCCTGCAGAGAGTTGACGGCCTGCACCCGCAGAGAGCTGGAGCAGCAAGATGGTGCAACAAAAGGGAGACAAGCAGAATAACACGCATTGTATGGACAGAGAGCAGACAGCAAGCAAACTGTGGGTGGTGGGCGGGGGGAGGTGAGGGGATAAATTTTAAAAATGTTATGGTTAAAGGTAGATCTCTTATGATGGTATTAATGTTTTAGGCACCAACATCCTTTTTACTTTTGATAAATTTCATAATTTGATAATTCATGAATTATCCAAACATTTTTAAATATTTAAAATAAAATTGAAACAAGTATATTTAAATCTGGATGGCTCTTTCTGTCCAGGCCATATGAATTGTTGTACTTTGGTAGGGGTACCAGAGTCCAGGGTTAGCTTATATAGATGTGGTCACGCATTGAAAAATGGATCCTTCTCACCAGTTTTTAAATGATGTTTCTTTATTATAGCCCTTTGAATCCTAAGATAGGCTGATATTGGTATCAATTCATCAAAGGTTACCCTTCCCCTAGATAGTACTGAAGAGTCACAGAAAGATTCTTATCCTTTTTTGTTTTCTTGATGGCAAGATGATTACAATTCATTCATTTGAGGAACACTACTTATTTATAACTGCTTAACTTTAAAATGACTTATGAATAACTGAGAGGATGGCTGTCCCCAAATATGGAGAACTGCCATTTGAACTCAGGAAATAATTTATAAATTGGGAACTACTTTTTATTTCCTAGCATCCTCCATTTCCCATTATTTTACATTATTTTAAATGATCTGCTTCCTCCTGATATTTAAGGGCAGAGTAATCATCTTAATTGTGTCAACAAAAAATGTCTAGTAGAAGGCAGCACTATACTCCCATCTTACTTATGGATTTCTAACCCCAATTTGATTCATTATAACATATTTGCAGTGTGTTATAAGGCCTACCTTCAGTAAAGCTATAGCTGACTAATCAGATAAAATCTTATGTCCAAGATTTGAGTTTTTTGTACTTTGGTTAACCAGTTTTTCAGGTGGTTGTGTTTATAGCTTACCTTCTCAAAGGTGTATCTTGAGAAAACATTACATTTATGGCTCTTTGTACTGAAAAACTTGTTTTATTTTTTCTTGAATTAAGAATTTGCTTAATTAGTTTCGTCTATAATTGGAGAGATCCTGACTTTTAAACATAGACTGGTTATATTGAAAACTGGAAATGAGTGAGGAGGAAAATAGTCATGCATTTTAGACAAAAACAGGAATGAAACTTGTTTTTTATTAGTTCATTTTTAATAAAAGGTAAAATGTCCACAGAAAGAAGAAAATTATTGATGGAGCACATCTTCAAACTGCAGGAGTTTTGTAACAGCATGGTTAAACTCTGTATTGATGGGTATGAATACGCATACCTGAAGGCAATAGTACTCTTCAGTCCAGGTAAATAAACATGAATTTTTTTTAAAATAAAATTTTATTGAAGTATATCATTCATATATGAACATATATAAACAATAAATGTATAGTAAAATTTGTAAATTTACAAAACAAATGTGCATATCATATACAAGGCTTTCATCCATCCTACCAACACCTTGCACTGTTGCGAAACATTTGTTACAAACTATGAAAGAGCATTGTCAAAATATTATTCCTAGGGAAGCGGACTTGGCCCAGTGGTTAGGGCGTCCGTCTACCACATGGGAGGTCCATGGTTCAAACCCCGGGCCTCCTTAACCCGTGTGGAGCTGGCCCATGCGCAGTGTTGATGCACACAGGGAGTGCCGTGCCACTCAGGGGTGTCACCCACATAGGGGAGCCCCACGCACAAGGAGTGCACCCCGTAAGGAGAGCCGCCCAGCGCAAAAGAAAGTGCAGCCTGCCTAGGAATGGCGCCGCCCATACGGAGAGCTGACACAAGATGACACAACAAAAAGAAACACATATTCCCATGCCGCTGACAACAGGAGCAGACAAAGAACACGCAGCAAATAGCACAGAGAACAGACAACGAGGGAGGGGGGAGGGGAGAGAAATAAATAAATAAATAAATCTTTAAATATATATATTACTCCTAACCATAGCCCATATCTTACATTTGGTGATTTTTCCCCCAACCCATCCAATTATTAACACCCTTTTTTTAGCATTATATATTTCTCATTCAGGAGAAAATGTTCTCATATTTGTCCTGTTAACCACAGTCCGTCATCTACCACAGGATTCCCTGTGTTAATACAGTCACATGCTTTGTACAGTCCATTCAGAGTGTATACTGAGTGGCTCTCATTTTCATCACAGAATTTGCTGTCATTCACCTCAGTCAATTTTAGAGTATTTTCATTACTCCAAAACAAAAAATTCCTTATTCTCTTATACCCCCCTATTGCTGTCCCTTAGAAGAAAAAAATATTTTCTTGCCATTGCTGCAAAATATTAAAATATTACTGTTAACTATCATCCATAAGTTACATGAGTTGTAATTTTCTTGTGTATAAACTTTTTTTTTTTAAACATTTTTTGTGGGAATATAAACTGGCACAGTTGCTTTGGAAGACAGTTTTGTAGGTACTCAGAGTATTAAACATAGAGTTATCATATAACCCAGAAGTTCCGCTCATATGTATTGGTCTAAGAAGTGAAAATATATGTCCACACAAAACTTGTACATGAATATCCATAGTAGCATTATTCACAATAGCCCAAAGGTAGAAACAGCCCATATGCCCTACCACTGATGAATGGATAAACAAAACGTGATATATCCATTCAGTGGAATATTTGGCAATAGAAAGGAATGAAATCCTGATACATGCATGTGGTTGAATCTTGAAAACGTATCAAGAAGCCAGTCACAAACCACATATGATTCCATGTATATGAAAAGTCTAGAAGAGGTAAATCTATAGAGAAATAAAGTTAGTGGTTTCCAGGGACTAGGAAGAGGGAAGATTGGAGAGTGACTTGCTAAAAGGGTACAGGGTTTCTTTTTGGGGTAACAAAAATGTTCTAAAATTAGATTGTGGTTAGGGTTGCACACCTGAGTACACTAAAAACCATTAAGTTGTACACTTTAAAAGGATGAATTTATATGTTAATTGATCTCAATTTTAAAAATACTATGTTCTTTGCCAATTTAGTAAACTAAAGGGTTTACTATTACATTTATCCTCCCTCTGTTGCATCTCACTCTGATTTTTAAACTTTAGTTTCACTGGGTATACTGAAGTTACTATTTGTTTATATCAGGGCCTCTTTGCCCAATGTGAACCAATACCTCATGTTAAAAATTCATCTGGCTATGAATAAAGAAAATTGAAAAAAAAATCAGTGAAATGACATCATAAACCTCTATTTCTGTTGTCACATCAACAATTGAATTCTTAGGTATATTTTGTTAGACATCATTAAGAAGCAAAATGAGAGATGAGTACTGCAGTATTAATATGTTAAATTTCCAAACATTAGAGTTACCAACAAATAGGAAATGAGTTTCTCATTTGCTGTCCTGTTTTCTAGTTTTCATATAGGAAAATGACAGTAAGCTCAATGGTCAATTTCTAAATAAGAGAATTGACTCTTCTTTTAGGTCCTGTATTTTTTTCAGTTTGGTGTATATTCCTGTACAGCATAAAATTATCTAAAAATTCCTATTTCTTCTCTTCCCTGATAATAAAAGTTTTTGTACTATTTCTTCTAATGTTTCATATGATTAAAAACATGTATCTCCATTTTTATCAAAACTAATTTGCCACCTTCATTTTCTTTAAATATGAAAACATAGATTTGAAGTTAGATGTATAATGTAACTATTTTATTAAATATTTCCAGTATTTTATTACTTTTTAAATTTCTCCAGTTAGAATAATTTTCCATATTTTTCAACATTGCTTGTTAGGCATAGTGTTTATGAAGTTATTTTATACCATTGAAACATGTATAGATTATTTCATGTGATTTATGATATCAAAATTTTTCTGATGGAAATGATGGTGAGAGTTAAATAATTTCATAGTGCCATAATTTTATAAGTACCTTCTTATGATAGTGTGCTTTTTTACTTATAAAATACAATATAGAATATATTCTCCAAATATGTTTTGGATTAATTTTTTTTAACTAAGCTGAATGATTTTATTTTTTGTTCCTTTTGAAAGCAAAAATGATCAAAATCCCTTCCACCTTTTTTAGAATAAGAAAAGAAGCTATAGATTTTGTTAGGACCCAAATGTCTCATTTTTTTTTTATCAATGTTAGAATTTATGAGATGAAATAATTTCAAATTATTAAAGTACAGTGCCTGGTACATAGTAGGTGGAATGAAAGAATCACATATTATAAGATGGGACTTCTTTTTTGACTCAATATACCTTCCATCTCCACTCCCAATGCTTATTAAGCAAGGATTCAGAACTAGGATTACAGTATTTTCTTTAATGTTTCAGATCACCCAGGCCTAGAAAACATGGAACAGATTGAAAAATTTCAGGAAAAGGCTTATGTGGAATTCCAAGATTACATAACCAAAACATATCCAGATGACACCTACAGGTATCCAGATGTTAAATAACTAATTGAATTCATTTTCAAACTTTTTTGTGCATTCATTATTTTCCATTCCAAAAGTAATGTTTTCAGGCAACCTAAATGTTTAGTCATAAAAAGTTGTAAGCACTTTACATGTAATACTGTACTGTTGTAAGCACTTTACATGTAATATTTCATCCAGTTTGCACATTTTATATGAGGAGACTTCAGCACAGACTTTAAGTAACTTGCTCAAGGTCACACAATAAATGGCAGAGCCTGAGTAAGAAACTCGGTGCTCTGACATTAGAGTCCAAACTCAGTTTTCAGATGAGATGAATTTTATGAGGTGGGGGAGAGATTTAAGGAACTAATGAAAAAACCATTAGACAATATTTTTTAATTTTGAAATGTGGTTTATGATCTAATTTATTTCTTGCCTATGTCCTTTGAAAAAATTTGTGGTTTTCTAAGATGACCTCAATTTTGAAAGAGGGGCAGGACAGCAAAGTGGTTAGGCACATAGATACCAGGGTTTGATATCAACTCTACCACTTATTAGCTTTATCACCTGCAAGTTATTTAACTTCTCTGCCTCAGTTTCCTACCTATAAAATGGAGATAACCATAGTACTTACTTTTTACAATTATTGAAAGAATTCAGTTAATATATGCAGTGCTTAGACCTGTACCTGTTACATAGTAAGGGCTGTATAAGTGTGTTTGCTATTATTATTATTATTACAGCATACTCAAACTAGTAAAAGGACATTTTGCATATAATTTTTTACATATATTAAATAATATAGACTTATAAGCCAGTTCCATCAGGAAAATTAGCCTTAGTTTAACCAGTGTTCCTACTAGTTCTGTGGATGCTGTTCAGTTGATGGGAACAAAAAAGGAGCAGAGTACATAGCTACAGGGAGATCAGTTAATTGTGGGGGCTGCTGGTTTTATTTGATCTCAAGTGTTAGACCTTTGAATAGAGGAAAGAAAAATACCACAGGTGTTTTAGAAAGTGGATTTTTAATTGTTGTTGGCTGTTTTGTTGTGATTGTTCATTTCTTTAAAGTTTAAAAAGTTGCTTTTTTACTTCATTATACAAATAAAAGCTGTAGTTAAATGTTTCCTCCTTTTTGAAATATAGTTGTTTCCTGATCTCCATTCCATTAGGTTGTAGGTGCCTGGATCTATGGAACTCTTCCTCATTTTTTTATATTCCTAGTTAGTTAAAATTAATAAAGTATGGTTGGATAAAATTAATAAATTATGGTTGGATAACTTATAATACATTTTCATACAAGACAAAGTCTTACCTTAAAGAACCTCACTACCTAGGGGAGGAGATTTCATTAATCACAAGAGCACTGAGAGAGAGACTAAGAGTAAGTTGCTCGCACACATTCACAGAATAGGGAGCAGCTAAATGAAGATTTGAACCCAGTGGTCTTGATTCCACATTCTGTGTCCTCCCTTAATGACAAGATTACCTGTTTTACCATTTCCAGTAAAATTTTTTGTGAAGTAAAACTGAGAAAACTTATAGTAGAGCCTCACATGTCCTGATAGCACAAAATATTACTGTTCTTAAAACCTCAGGTGAGTTCCTAAGACATTCTTAAACATATAACTTGATCTGTGGTTACTCCATAGTTTAAGAACTTGTGTTTCATGGTTCATACAGTCAAGTGGAGGCAGCACATTATAGCAGTTAAGAGCTAAGTGTTGATGTGGAGTCTGTCAGACCTGCGTTTACATTCAGAATAACTTGTCTTGGGTGGTGCTGCAGGAACAGATGCTGGACATTGTGTGTCCTGCCATGGCCCACTGGGTGGACTGGGGTAGAGTGGAGACTACAGGGTAGAACACTGTCCATGCCGTGCAGCAGTGCTCCAAAATGTATTCACCAGGTGCAGTGAATGTGCCACGATGATGGAAGAGGTTGTTGTGAGTGGGGTGAGAGGGGTGAGGGGTATATGGGGACCTCATATTTTTTTAATGTAACATTTAAAAGAAAATAAACAAGAAAAAAAAAACAAAAAAAAGAGTAGGTTTAAGGTTTGAGTGTACTTTAAGTTTTCATTTTAGCTTCTGAAAATTAGATCTTTGTTAAATTAGACCACAGAAATTACTTTTTTTTTTTTTCACTGAATCTCTCTCTGATTTATAGCTTTGTCTTACCGCCAACCAATTTTTCCTTTAGGTTATCCAGACTACTTCTCAGATTGCCTGCTTTACGATTGATGAATGCTACCATCACTGAAGAATTGTTTTTCAAAGGCCTCATTGGCAATGTACGAATTGACAGTGTTATCCCACATATTTTAAAAATGGAGCCTGCAGATTATAACTCCCAAATAATTGGTCATGGCATTTGAAAGCTGGGATCTCAGTGCTGTAAACGTGTTGTTCTTTCCCAGAACACAAGAAGACATCAAATTGAACTCATTTATTTCAGAGTTTCTGGAAATTCTGACTTTAAAGAGTAACCAAAATCCAAGGTGTTTTTATTATAACCTCCTTACAAAGAATTTTTGAAGTGACTGGGCAGGTAGCAGGAATTAAAATTTCCCTTCCTGTCTTATTTAAGTGAGTAAGACTTGCTATGAATCTGTTCTTGGTGATGCTATCACCTCTTGACTATCTAAACTAAGATCTCGCATAAAGCAAATAAATTAGTTTTTTTTTTTTTGGAATTGTGTTCTATTCATATTTAACTTTATTATGAACCTAGTACAAACACATAATGATCAAAAATCCCTGAGGAGGATTTTCTCTTCTATAATATAATTGTTTTCATCTTGATTACCATGTCAAAAGATTAGTTTATGCTCAGTGGTATACTGATAACATTAGACTATAGGAAATAATAATTGAATATATATATTTTTTGTCTTTTGTAAATATCATGGTGCCCCTTATTATATACCATTCTCGTTGCTGGCAATGAGACATAAGCCATTTGTGATCTTAAGAGTTGACATTTTACTGTTATATATTATTAATTACAAGCAGTTTTTATTTATGTAGCAAAAAATTGTTTGAGGATAAAATAGGGTTCATGTTTTAATATTTTTGGTTTACTGCTGTGTTTTTAAAAAGTAATAGATACTGATTGAGCCCAGAATGTTTCAGTATTTCAAAAGCGATATTAAAATTGTTGCTCTTTCATTCCACAAAAAGTATTCTGATCTCTCTTCCCCTTTTTTCTGGCCTGCATTATAACTTCCTGGCTCTGCCATGGAATTTATTTTTAGGCCATTAGAAAAACTCATCTGGGAGCAGATGTAGCTCAAGTGGTTGAGCACCTGCTTCCCATGTACAAGGTCCCAGGTTCAATCCCCAGTACCTCTAAAAACAAAATAAACCAAAACAAATGAACAAAAAAAAAAAAAAACAATTCTCATTGGGGAACAGATGTAGCTCAGTGGCTGAGCACCTGTTTCCCATGTACAAGGTCCTGGGTTCAATCTCCAGTACTTTCAAAAAAAAGAAAAGAAAGGAAAAGTCATCCAATTTGTTAAATAATGGATTTATCATAGCCAATCCATGCTTTCAAGGTAAGTTAGATAATTATTTAAAGCAACTTGATAATTTTAAATAAACTTAGCAGTTTCTTTAAAATATAAAATAATATGCACTGGTTTTTCTTTTTTTACTGTAAAGGGGAGAAAGAGCTATTTTACGTGTAGTAAGCTGACACCTTGTTATTGCCACAACAAAAGCATTTTAGACCCTCCTTTGATGTCTTCCATAGTAATGTTTTTCTTACCAAACCTGATTCTGATAAATATTTCTTTGCTCTAATTTCATGATGAATTATTTTGGTATATCCATTTATTGATTGTTAAAAACAAATATGAAGATTTTATTATGCTCAAAGTACATTTTTTATAAAAGTTTTTGCAAAAGAAGAGAAATTGACTTTTTTTGGTGCACGGATTTTACTGATTACTAGTTTACAGTAAGTCAAAATAGTTAAAAATTTATCAACTTTCAGTCTTTACCAGTTTACTAAGGGAGACTTTTTTGCCTATTAAAAACAAGATTTTTGTCAACAGGTTTATTTATACTTACTAGCTAGGAAAAATTACATTTCGTATAAAATACTCAAATGGCAAAATCAGCAAGTTTAGACTTTATAAACTCAACATAGTCAGAAAAATAATTCCTTAAAATAATGTACTAATGGTTAAGATACATGTTTCTTTCAGGTATTTTTCCTGAATAAATTTGTAGTTATATTTGGAAGTGTTTTAAATCCTATATTAAAATGTGACCATTACAAATTTCCGTATCCAGCCAATATATTTGATTTCATGTCCGATTTTTCAGTGTTCAGTCATCCTCTTTATATATGTGTATTGTTACATTGTGTTTTCACCTTAATGTATAGGGCTGCTATAGTAAGAAAACACTAGTAAAAATTATTTCTGATATCAAGTTCTAAAAAGTCAACTTTTTCTGATGGGTGGATGTATTAGTGAGCCAAAGGGGTGCTAATGCAAAGTACCAGCAATCTGTTGGATTTAACAAAGTGTATTTTATTTGGGGTAGAAGCTTACAGTTACCAGGCCATAAAGCATAAGTTACTTTCCTCACCAAAGTCTTTTGCCAGATATTAGAGCAAGATGGCTGCCAATGTCTGCAAGTTTTCAGCCTCCCCCTTCCTCTGAAGGCTCTGTGGTCCCAGTTCTTCCAATATCAGCTGAAGGCTGGAATAATTCTCTCTCTGGGGCTCATTTCTCTCCGGGCTCAGTTGCTCAGGGCTCTAGTCTTTGCAGCTGCAAATTATCAGGCAAACTGCTCATCTCTCTTCCCAGGACCTCTGCCCTATCTGCTTCTCTGAGTATTTACTTCCCAGGCTCCAGCTCAAAAATTTCAAACTCCTTTCTCTGTGGTGTGGTTTCTCTGTGAGTCCCCACCCACCAAGGGGGCAGGGATGCAACAGACTACTGACGTGGCCCAATCAAAGCCTTAATCATTATATAATCAAGTAAAAGTGAAATTTCTAATATACCTGGAGGGACAGACCAGTTTACAAACATAATCCAGTATCTATTTTTGGAATTCATAAACAATATCAAACTGCCACAGTGGAATAAGCTTCCTTTTTTTATCATATAAAAATATCTGCATTTATCCCCAAATTTCTTGTATTCTGCTGAGTCCAGTCTAACCACCTTTTACATCAATCAGATCTGGAAGCTGATCTAGAGATTTGTTTGCAGATACAGTGAGAATTGCCTCTTGGGTGTATATTTTTGGCTTTTAGGAAGGATGATTTTGATTGAACTGCCTAAAAGGGAAAACATGGGAAGCATTTCATGTCCTTTATTTTAGAATTGTTTGCTATTTGAAAACTTCCAGCTAAATATGCAGATTATTTTCTTTCCTACCTGAAATCTCAATAAAATGACAAAGTGTTAACTACACAAGGATAAAACAGCAGGAGAAGAGATGAAATAATAATAAAAAAGTTGAATGGATCTTCAGAAGATGAAAAGCAGGTGAAAGAAAACAGTGCCTTAACAGAGCCAAAACCAAGGAAGCTCTACTCTTGAGTACCTGCAAAAGGCAATGTAATAAGAGGCCAGTATACCTTGCAGTATCCAGAAAAGATGCTCAGTACCTGGAGGCACTGAGTACTCAGATTCAGATGCCACATGGGCCATAAAAAAGAAAGGATTGGTTGCAAGTCTGGATACACAATAGTTGGACAGTCTTTACCCCTACTTAAGACAGGTGACCACTTGTCATACTCCCACCCTTCCAGGCAGGATGCCAGAGGTTTATTCTCTTGAGAAACTTAACTAGAAGATCATAGGACTTACAGGATATGAAGTGTGGATAAAATATACGATTGAAAATGAAGATAAAGTGAAAGTCACATTCTGAGTATAGGCCCCCTAACTTTATTCTCAGAATGCTGGTAGTCAGGTATGGCCTTCTCTAACAGAATTTTTTTCCTTTGGAGAAACTAACTTGACCCCACATTTGGAAACCACATATGAGATAAGATTTAATATCCAATAGATATAAAGAAATTCTACAACTCAACAATAAAAAGACAACCCAGGGAAGTGGATGTGGCTTACGTGACTGGGCTCCCGTCTACTACATGGGAAGTCCAGGGTTCAATTTCTGGGGCCTCCTAGTGGAGGTAAGCTGGTCCGCGTGGCAAGCTGGCCCAAACAGAGTTCTGGCCTTCGTGGGAGGACTGGCCTATCTGGAAAGCTGACACAGCAAGATGATGCAACAAAAAGAAATGCATAGGAGAGACAGTAAGAGACTCAGCAGTACAGGTAGCTGAGATTAAGCACCACTCCCACTCCAGACGTTCCCAAGATCAGTTCCCACTGCTGCCTCAAGAGAAGGTAAGCAAACACAGAAGAACAAACAGCGAATGGATACAGCAGACAATGGGGCAGGTGGGGAGGGTGTGGAATAAATATATTTTTTAAAAATGGCAACCCAATTAAAAAATGGGCAAAAGACTTGAGACATTTTTCCAAAGAGGAAATACAAATGGCAAAAAGCACATGAAAAAATGTTCAACATCACTAGCTGTTAGGAAATGGAAATCAAAACCTCAGTGAGATACCACTTCACACCTACTAGAATGGCCACTTTAAAAAAAAAAACTAAAAGTGTTGGAGAAGATGTGGAGAAATAGAACATTTATTCACTGCTGGTGGGAATGTAGAATGGTGCAGGTGCTGCGGAAAACAGTTTGGTCAGGAAGCTAAATATAGAATTATGATATGATCTTGGCAATTCTAGATATATACCCAGAAGAACTGAAAGCAGGGACATGAACAGACATTTGCACACCAATGTTCTTAACAGAATTATTTACAATTGCCGAAAGATGGAAGTGTCCATCAACCAATGAATGGATAAAATAAATATACAGATGATGAAATAATATTCAGCTCTAAGAAGAAATGATGTCCTGATGCATGCAACAACATGGAACCTTGAGGGCATTACGGTGAGTGAAATAAGCCAGACAAAACAGGACAAATATTGTATGATTTCACTAACATGAATGAAATATAATGAGCAAACTCATGAAGGTATCTAGAATATAGGTTACAGGAAATGAGGGTAGAGAATGGGGAACTGATAATTGATTTGTGCAGACTTTTTCATAAGGCTGATTATAAATGTTTGGAAATGGATAGAGGTGATGGTAGCTAGCACATTATCATGACTAACACAGCTGCACTGTGAGTGTGATTGTGGTTGAAAGGGGAAGTGTAGGGTTGTGTATGTCACTAGAAGGAAAGCTAGAGGGTGGAAACATGGGACTATATAAGTGAACCCTGTTGTGGATGATGAATGTGGTTAATAGTACAAATAGAAGAATGTTCTTCCATGAACCAGAGCAAATGTATGACACTATTAGAATAATAAGGCGATATATGGGAAAAACCACACCTAGCGCAAGCTAAAAAAAGAAGTGTTAGCTAAAGCAATTCATTAAAAGGGTTGGAAAATAAGGTTGAGGAATTCACCTTGAAAGTATAACCAAAAGATAAAGAAAGAGAAAATAGCATAGAAAAGATTAAATAGAGAAACAGGAGGTCTAACATTTTAATAAGAGTTTAAGAAAAAAAGACTTAAGGAGGTAAGGGAATTATTAAACAAATGATGTAAGAAAAGTTCTATAAAAAGACATGCACCACTATGTTGAAAGGGCCCAGAACTATAAATGAAAAAAAGGTCAATACTGAAGTCCAATATCTTGAAATCTTAGAACAATAAAATCAAAAAGAAGATAATGGATTGCTGCTTCCGGCAGTATAGTAGAAAAATACTCTGAAGGCCTTCTCACAAAATAGCTGGCTTTTAAATATATTGAACAAATAAACCTTTTAGTCTATTGCTGAGCTCACAAATCTGGGATTCTCAAAGGCTAAGGTTTTTTCAGGTCTTTAGCACTCCCTGGTCCTGGCAAAAGCAAATGCAATTATTCTCTGGAGAAACTATTCTATAATTTCAGTCAGTAACTTTCTCTGTAAAGGACCAGAGAGTAAATACATTTGGCTTTGGTGGGCAAGGGAGAACTTCAGGAACAGCATGAGAACCAGAAATAAATAGCCTTACTAGAAACTCAAGGTAAAGAGGTTCCCTATCTCAGCAAGATTTGGGGTATGGCTTTGTATAATGGAATTGTTTTTAAATTGACTTATAAGAAACTTTATAAGAAGGTAAAAGAGTTGTATCACTTTGGACTAAAAGCTACAGTTAGTCCAAAATAAAAAGAGGACTTTGGGCCTTCAACCTTGTGTGGGCACTCAATGACAAACAGGGGCTCCATTTTATGGAAAACTAGGGTAATTTCCATGTGACTTCTTGGATTCCTTATAAAATAGCTAAATTCAAGGCAAATGGAGCAGGGATGAGGGGAGGGGACAATGAGAGAGAGAGGGATGGAAACATAGTCTTCTAGCCTAGGCTCAGAACCCAAGCAGGGTTGCTTCTGTGCCAATTTATTCCTTAGGGCAGACACAAAAGCCTGTCCAAATTCAAGGAGAGGTAAAGCAGACTAATAGACTAGACCGCTTGATGGGGGGTTAGAGGGGGGGTGGATTGTGACAAGATTCTGAAAGAAATATGAGAATTTTTTTTTTGCATCCATTTGTAGAAAATACAATCTGTCAGATAGTATTCTGTACTACAGATAATCTCCTTAAGCTGGGTGGTAAACCACTAAAGTGAAATAGACACCTTTGTATGTATATTTCACAGTATTTAATAGAGAAATAATCATTTGGTGGGGGGGAAAATGGTGCACTGAGACCATCAGTTCTCTGTAATTCCCTGTTGCTAGTTCTTGAGAAGTTGTAAACACAAACTGACCTTTATGATTATGTGGCAAATTTTAATAGACTACTGTGTATTGGAAGAATGAGATGGGAAGTGTGTAAGTGTGTGCGTGCATGCGTGAAAGAGCTAAAGCCTCATCTTCCACAATGGGAAATCAAGACATAATGCCTAAAAGTAGAAAAATAAGTAATAACAATATAAGCATGTAATTTAGAGATATGATAGTGAATACCAAAATAAGCAGCTAAAAGGGTTGAAAGCAGTTGCTTCTGGGAGTGGGAAATTCGATCAGGGTGTTGAAGTAGAACTATGTGACTCTTTCAACCAGGTAAGTATGTTCAAGTACTAAGTTAAACAGAAGAAAAAAAAACAAAATGAATAAACTAAAAGATTATATTACTAAAGACAGAATTAGGGTTTCTGGGAATATGGCAGACTACATTATATAAACGAAGCCTCCCACTGAAAATACTAAAAATATTTTTAAAAGATCCTTGCAAAATATTGAAGTGATGACAGAAAATAATTAACCAGACAAAAATATAAGTAAAAACAGAAATCCAGAGAGAGAAGTAGAATAATGGACCTACTTTTTTATTATTTAAGCAATGCTCATCAACAGCTGCTAAAAATCACAAAAAGTGAAACTAGCAGACATCATGTGCTTCCTGATGGAAGTTTATAAATATTACCTATGAAGTATTCTTAAAACGATTGAACCTCTATTCTTAAAACAATTGAACCTATATCTGGCCAAGTCTCTAGGTTTAATTTTTAATATATAGACAATACAGAGGATAGAAGCACAAAGGGACAAAATCAGTAAAATCTAGACACTACGAAATTACATGAGAAACAGCCAATCTCTAGCAAATAACTTCAAAGATAAAAAAGGTGGTATTGGCAAGGGAAAGTGATGGGGTGGAGGGATGATAACCTATAGATTAAAAGATACATATTTTTTAAAAACCAAACAGTTGTAACCTATGGAAATTATTTGGATAAATTGTGAAAAAAATATTTCATGAGACAATTGTAGAAATTTAAATTCTCAATATTTGATATTAAGGAATTATTAACTTTTTAGGTGATAATGGCAATGTGATTACATTTTTAAGAGTCATATATATACTGGAGTATTTCCAATGGAATTTTTTAAAAAACGAGAAAACAAAAATGTCCACAAAAATCACAGTTCAACATAAAAAAAATCAAATTCAAATATGACATGATCTTGAGATATTGAAAGATACTAAGAAAATTTGATCCTGATATTTGGAAACTTTTTTTTTTAGGAGAAAAACTACATCCCTTGTCAGGGTTCAATCATATTACCTGGTCCTCTCAAGCATAATATTGAAGTTCATTTCTTAAAACTGTCATATAGACAATAATGTAAGCTTATAATTACAGAATAGAATGTGACTCTCATCATCCTTGACTATTTTAAAGATATGATGTTGTAGAGAAGAGTCTGGAAGAGAAAAAAGTGAAAAAAGGTGAAGGGGAGCTGATGTGGCTTAGTGGTTTGAGCACCGACTTCCCACAAACCAGATCCCGGGTTCAATCTCCGGCCCGGTACATCAGAAAGAAAGAAAAAAGGGAAGGATGTGACCGTCTGCTAATCTAAAATAGTTGGGAATCAACAGCCAAAATCAGTGAGCCAAGGAATACAGATTTTAAAGCATATTATTTAAAATCGTAATGATAACTGCTAGAAAATTAGAAATAATGCTCATTTTATATCCTTATTTTAAAATTTTAAATATGTACAAATTGTTTTTCTAATAATTTTTAAATGCTTAAAATTGTGAATTTTAACCCCACAATTAAATCATGAACTCCTTGAGCAGATACTTATACTTTCCTACCCCTCCTCATTTAACCCAATGCTAGAACATAGGTGCTCAAAATCAAATTACTGAACGGCATCTTGGTTCTAAATCAGAATATACTGAAGAATATACCTTGGCGTTGGAAAAGATATCTGGATTTCAGCCAATCCCCGCTTGGAAAAACTTACACTAGAGGAACTTTCCACTACATAACCCACTTTCCACTACATACCCCGCGACCTCTGAAAATTGAAACTCACAGCGCTTTTCCCTTACTTCTAAAGGAAATCAGCAGCTCCTACTTTGGAAACCGGAAGGCGTCTGCACCGGCGAGTTCGGTCGCCGCATGCGCAGAGTCGCTTCCGCGGAACGGCGCTCGCATGGGAGCCTTCTGTTCGCTGGCTGCGGTCATTTGAGTGGCCGTTTCCGCCCGGTGGGTATTGTGCGGCGCACTAGAGAGGCTGGGCCTGCGGAAAAAGATGGAGTTAGCGCAGGTTCTGAAGCGCGGGCTGCAGCAACTCAGTGGGCACGGTGGTCTTCGCGGCTATCTCCGAGTCTTTTTCAGGTAGGCACCTGAAGACGGATCTGTGCTCTAGGCCTCTAGGACTGGACTTGGGCTGATTGGTTTCTTGGAAAGGAGCTCGGGCTTCGTTCACCTTGTGGATTCAGCTACTTCTCTCAAGGACAATCGGCCCAATCTCTGCCTTGCTTCTCTTGGGCTGTGGGAGTAGAGAGGAAGTCTGTCCAGGGGTCCCACCGAGACAGGACGGAAGCCAGCTCTAAAGATGGAGTCTTGACAGGGGGGCGTGAGCATCTGGGATGCGCCCTGCCTGTGTACTGGAGAAAGGGGGACGTTGCCAGACGCTCGCTTTGTGACCTTGGGAAAGTTTCTTCTCTTTACTGGTCTGATTTTCTTTCTCTGCACAGTGAGGGCTTGAACGAGGTGATCATAATAGTCCCTACCTGCTTGATATTCATTGAATCCGACGAGCAGCATCTTCTCGGAATCCTAATTGGAGATCTAGAGTCGAATGACGTGTACTTTTAAGACAATGAAATATATTGACTTTCTGATTTCCTGAAGGTTTTGCCAAATCCAGTGCCTCATGGCGCAGGCATGATAAATAAAAGTAATTCTGTAATTTGAAGATTTTGCCTCTGTATGACTAGGGTAGTTTAAGCATAAGTTGTGTCTCTTCATCTTTTATCATCTTACCTGCATCATACTGGACTCAACATGAGCAGGGGTTTAGAGCTTACCTGAAAGTTGATTCTTCAACATTGGGTGGTATGAGGCTGAAGATGAAGGCCAGAAGTGTGCAACCAATGACCCTCCCCAGCATCTCCTTATTTTTCTCGTTGATAACGCAGGCTTTGTGTCTGAAAGTTGGTATACTTATTTTACTTCTGTTTGTGTTTTTAAGGAGGCATCAGCATTCTAAAATAACTTTTGTGTATTTACAGGGCAAATGATGTCAGGGTTGGTAAATTAGTGGGGGAAGACAAATATGGAAACAAATACTATGAAGACAACAAGCAGTTCTTTGGTGAGTGCAACATTTTTTTATATAAATAAAGGGGGTAATGTGTGCATGGAATTTGACTATTTACCATACTATACAAAGAGCTTTTACAAAGCACTTGGAAAAGGATGAGAAGAATTCAATAGAAAAATGAAATTCACAGGAAAAAATAAATGACCAAGTAACATGAGATTTTCGTCCTCTTTGTAATACAACTTTAAAAAACAATTATCTTTTTTTTCAACTGTTAATTTTTGAAATATTTCCAGCGTGATAAATCCCAATATGAATGTATAGGTTAGTGCAGTCCTTCTGGAGAAACAGTATGCTGATGTTTGTCAAAATTTATCCTACAAATATATTTGCAAAACAAAGACAACCCTTGCAATATTGTTTTAATAGTGAATTCTAAAAGCAACATTAGTTGGACACTGAGGAACTACACTTCATTTTTTTAGAATACCTTGTTGCTGTTAAGAATGATATAAACATATACTTTGATGTAAAAAATGTAACATGAAAAACTCCATTAAAAGGGGAGAAAATACATGCTTTTCTGTTCATATAAAAATTTTGGAAGGAATCAGACTTAGTGGTAGAATCAGAAAGTGTGAATTCAACATTCTGCCCCTCTACTCCTTGTCACCTGTGTAACTTAATTTCTCTAAAACTGGTTCCCCCTTCCATAAAGTCAAATTACAGTATTTTGCCCCATAAGGTTGTTTTGAAAAATAGATGAAAGCTGAATAGAAAGAGGTTAGCCTAATGCAGGCTTTTTCCACCTTAGCATTATTGACATTTTCATCCAGATGATTTTTTGTTGTGGGGCTATCCTGTGCTTGTGGGATGTTTGGCAGATCTACCCACTAGATGCTAGTTGAAAACCTCTTATCAATTTTGATATCCAAAATGTCTCCAGACATTGCCAAATGTCTCCGGGGTTAGTGGGGCAAATTTTACCTAGTTGAGAAACATGGGCCTAATGCATGGCAGATAATAAGTGTTCATTAAATGTTATCTTCTTGAACTGTGTAATTTTTTTTACTATGTGCAATTGTAACTTTTGTTTCAAAGTCAATGCCTTTTTTCTTTTTTAGAGAACTTGTGGGTTTATAAAACAATCATGTATCACCCCACTACCAATACCTTGCAGTGATTTGTAACATTTGTTACAATTGATACCACATTTTTTAATTGTACTATTAAAGTCTATGATTTAACTAATGGTTCGCTGTATAGTTCCATGGACTTTTTAAATTTTTAAACATTTTTATTCTGTTACCATATATACAGTCTAACATTTTCTCTTTTAATTGTATTCACATATCTATTTCAGGGCTGTTAATTGCACTCACAATGTTGTGCTACCATGACACATAGGAAACCAATACATTTTAACCCTTAACTTCCCATTCCCTATCCCTTTCCCCTTGTAAACTGCATTCTAGAATCTGACTTTGTGAGTTTGCTTATTCTAAATGTTTCAAATCAATGAGATCGTACAAACTTTGTCCTTTTGTGCCTGGCTTATTTCACTCAACATGGTATCTTCAAGGTTTTTCCATGTTGTCACATATGTTAAGACTTCTTTCCTTTTTATGGCTGAATAATATTCCTTTTTATACCTGTACCACATTTTATTTATCCATTCATTGCTTGATGGACACTTAGATTGCCTCCATCTTTTGGCAATTATAAATAATGCCACTATGAACATCAGTGTGCAAATAACTGTTTGAGTCCCTGCTTTCAATTCTTTTGGGTATATACTGAGTAATGGAATTGCTGGGTCATATGCTATTTCTCTACTTCACTTTCAGAGAACTTGCCAAACTCTCTTCCACAGTGACTACCCCATTTTACATCGCCACCAACAATGAATGAGTGTTCCTTTTATTCCTCATCCTCTCTAACATTTCTTATTTTCCATTTTATTAATATATTAATAGCAGACATTCTAATATGCCAAAGTTTTTTTTTTTTATTTTGATGAAGTCTCATTTATCTACTTTTTCTTTTGTTGCTTGTGCTTTGGCTGTAAAGTCTTAAGAAAACACTGCCTAACACAAGGTCCTGAAGATGCTTCCCTACATTTTCTTTTAGGAGTCTGATATTTCAGCCTCTTATATTTAGATCTTTGATCCATTTTGAGTAGATTTTCATAGTAGGAATCCTCTTTTTTTTCCCCCCAAATGGAGATCCAGTTTTCCCAGCACCATTTGTTGAAAAGACTGTTCTTTCTCATTTGGGTGATCTTTGTTTCATTGTCAAAAATCAGTTGCCCAAAATGTGAGGGTTAATTTCTGAGCTTTCAGTTTACTTTACATTGGTCTATATTTCTGTCCTTGTACCGTTACCATACTGTTTTGTTGACTATGGCTTTGTAATGACTGGCTTTTCCATTTCTGTAAAGAGGGTTGTTGGAATTTTTATTGGGATTGCATTGAATCTAAATTGCTTTGGGTAGTGTGTCAGCCAAAGGGGTGCTGATGCAAAATACCAGAAATTGGTTGGTTTTTATAAAGGGTATTTAGGGTAGGAGCTTACAGATACCAGGCCATAAAGCGTAAGTTACTTCCCTCCACTAAAGTCTATTTGGAGCAAGATGGCTGCCAACATCTGCAACGGTTCAGGCTTCCTGGGTTCCTATGTTCCTGGGGCTTGCTTTTCTCTGGGTTCAAGGTTCCTTCCTTCCTGGGACTGGCTTCTCTTTCCTCTGTGTCCTAACTTTCGAGGGCTCCAGTTTAAGTCTTCAGCATCAAATTCCAACATCAAAACTCCAACATCAGAAACCCTCATCTCTGTTCTTTGCCATGCCTTTTATCTGTGAGTCCCTACCCACCAAGGGGTGGAGACTCAACGCCCTAATCATAACTCAGTCATGCCCAGATACAGATCAGATTACAAGCATAATCCAATATTTCTTTTTGGAATTCATCAATTATATCCATTGACAGGTACAGATAGTATTGATACCTTAACAATGTTCAGTCTTCCAATCCATGGGCACAGAGTGTCCTTCCATGTATTTAGGTCTTTTATTTCTTTTAGCAGTATTCCATAGTTTTCTGCATTCAAATCCTTTACATCTTTGGTTAGATTTATTTCTAGATATTTTATTCTTTTCATTGCTATTGTGAATGGAATTATTTTCTTGATTTCTTCTGATTGTTCATTGCTTGTGTATTATAGAAACACTGCTGATTTTGGGTGTCAATCTTATACCCTGCCACTTTGCTGAATTCATTTATTACCACTAGGAGCTTTGTTGTGGATTTTTCAGGTTTTTCTGTAGATGAGATCATATCACCTGCATGCAAATAGGGAAAGTTTTACTTCCTACTGCCTTTATTTATTTTCTTGCCTAATTGCTCTGACAAGAACTTCCAGTACCATGTTGAGTAACAGTGATGACAGTAAAAATCCTGGTGTTGTTCCTGATCCTAGAGGGAAAGCTTTCAGTTTTTCACCATTATGTAAGATGTTAGCTGTGGGTTTTTCATACATGCCCTTTATCATCTTGAGGAAGTTTCTTTCTATTCCTTGCGTTCTAAATGTTTATATCAAGGAGGGGATAAAAAGGATTTTGTAAAATGCCTTTTCTGCATCAACTGAGATAATCATGAGGTGTTTTTCCTTAATTGTGTTAATGCATTGTATTACGTTAATTGATTTTCTTACGTTGCGAACCTTATGTACTAGGGCGAAATCCCACTTGATCATGGTGTATGATTATTTTAATATGCTGTTAGATTCAGTTTGCTAGTATCTTCTTAAGGATTTTTGTATCTGTATTCATTCATAAGAGGTATTACTTGAATGTCCCCCATCTCATCTGATCTCGGAAGCTAAGCAGGGTTGGGCCTGTTCAGTAGTCGGATGGGAGATATTGGTTTATAGTTTTCTTGTGGTATCTTTATCTGGGTTTAGTTTGAGGGTGATTTTGGCCTCATTGAATGAATTAGGGGGTGTTTCCTCCTCTTGAATTTTTGGGTAAAGTTTGAGCAGAATTGGAGCTATGTCTTCTTGGAAAGTTTGGTAGAATTCCTCTGTGAAGCTGTCTAGTCCTGGGCTTTTCTTTGTTGGAAGGTTTTTGATCAATGATTCAGTCTCTCTTTACCAGTAATTGGTTTGTTGAGATTTTCTATTTCTTCTTCTTAAGCCAGTGTAGGTAGTTTGTGTGTTTTTAAGAATTTGTCCATTTCATCTAGGTTATCTCCTTTGTTAGAGTACATTTGTTCACAGTATCCTTTTAGAGTTCTTTTAATTTCAAGAATGTTGGTAGTAATGTTCCTCTTTCATTTCTGATATTGTCTCCTCTCTTTTTTCCTTTGTCAGTCTTCCTAAAGGTGTGTCAATTTTCTTGATCTTTTTAAGGAACCAACTTTTGGTTTCATTGACTGTTTTCTATTTCATTTATCTCTGCTTTAATCTTTGTTATTTCCTTATGCTCGCTTTGGGTTTAATTTGCTCTTCTTTAGATTGCCAGATCATTTAGCTTCCTGAGGAACTGCCAAATGTTCTTCCGCAGAGGCTGCACCATTCTCCATTCCCACCAACAGTGAAGGAAATGTTCCTGTTTCTCCACTTCCTCTCCATCGCTTGTTCCCAAAGACTGAAAGCTTTCAGTCTTTCAACATTGAGTACAATATTGGCTGTGAGTTTTTCATATATGCCCTATATCATGTTGAGAAAATTTCCTTCAATTCCTATTTTTTCGAGTATTTTTATCAAGAAAGAATTTTGTATTTTGTCAAATGCCTTTTCTGCATCAATCAAGATAATCATGTGATTTTTCTTCTTTGAATTACTAATGTGGTGTATTATACTGATTGAATCTCTTGTTTGAACCATCCTTGCTTGACTGGTATAAAACCCACTTGATCGTGATGTATAATTTTTTAAAATGTGTTGTTAGGTTTGATTAGCAAGGATTTTTGTATCTGTATTTATTAGGGGAATGGGTCTGTAATTTTCTTTTTCTGTATTTATCTGGCTTTGGTATTAGAGTGATATTGGCTTTATAGAATGATTTTCAAAGAGGTGAAATAACCACTTTAGTTTTCCCCATTTTACAGATGAAAAACTGAGTCATTGAAAAGTTAAGACTTTTTCTTAGGTGTACCTAAACCATGTACGTTTGCATCAGATGCTAGTTGGTTTGCTAGAACTAAACAGCTATATCTTATGTGTTCTATTACAAGTAATATTTTTAATATTGTTTGAAATCAGAATTTATCTGGAAAAGATAAGAGATTACCTAAAAACTGTTTTATAGATGAAGAAACTGAGGCCCAAAGAAATGTGTTAACCAAAGACTTACATTATATCAAATAAGGCAACTAGTTTGTGTCAGAGCACCACGCCAATCATCTTTACACAAAACTACAACAAATTAAACTTCTTTCTTTTTTAAAATTTCTCCCTCCTCCCTCCATTGTCTGCTTTCTCTGTCCATTCTCTGTGTGTTCTTCTGTGTCTGCTTGTATTATCATTAGGCAGCTCCAGGAACCAATCCTGGGACCTTCCGGAGCGGGAGAGAGGCAGTCATTCTCTTGTGCCACCTCAGCTCCCTAATCTGCTGCTTCTCTTATTCTCTTTCCTCTGTGTCTCTTTGTTGTATCATCTAGCTGCGCCAGCTCTCTACATGGGCCAGCACTCCTGCGCGGGGCAGCACTCTTGTGTGGGGCAGCACTCCAGTGTGAGGTAGCCCTCCGTGCAGGCCAGCACTCTGCATGGGACAGCTTGCCTTCACAGGAGGCCCTGGGTATCAAACTCTGGACCTCCTGTATGGTAGATGGGAGTCCAATTGCTTGAGCCACATCCACTTCCCACATATTAAACTTCTTTCCCTTCTTCCCTTCTTTTCTCCCTTTCTCCTGCCCTCTTTCCCTTCTCTCCTTCCTTTTCCCTCAAATTGGAAATTCTTTGTTTCTGCTCATTTAAAAAAAGATATGCTGTTGTTGAACATTAAGATTTATCATGTGAATTTAAAAAATGAAAATTCCCTCCCCTTGTAATTTTACCCTTCTTTAACAGCATATATATATATATATATATTATTTTTTTAAGATTTATTTATTTATTTCTCTTCCCTTCCCCCTCCCCCCCCCACTCTGGTTGTCTGTTCTCTGTGTCTGTTTGCTGTGTCTTCTTTGTCCGCTTCTGTTGTTGTCAGCGGCACGGGAATCTGTTTCTTTTTGTTGTGTCATTTTGTTGTGTCAGCTCTCCATGTGTGCAGCATCATTCCTGGGCAGGCTGCACTTTCTTTTGCGCTGGGCGGCTCTCCTTATGGGGCACATTCCTTGTGCATGGGGCTCCCCTACACAGGGGAACCCCTGTGTGGCATGGCACTCCTTGCACGCATCAGCACTGCGCATGGGCCAGCTCTACATGGGTCAAAGAGGCCCGGGCTTTGAACCGCGGACCTCCCATGTGGTAGATGGACACCCTAACCACTGGGCCAAGTCCGCTGCCACGTATATATTTTTTAAGATTCTTTAATGAATGTATGAGCCTAAACTTTTTTCCTTTTTTTAATTCTCAGGCTTATATTATACCTATGTTTGTAATCTGAAATATTTTTACTTAATAAGCATTGGCCATTTTTCCACATTAGTAAGTTGGATGTATCGACAGCATTCTGTTTGGTTGGTTGGTTGGTTGGTTGGTTGTGTTTTCTTATTTTAAAAAATTACTCACAGCATCCTTTTTAATAGCAGCACAGTATTCCACTGTATGAATGAACCATAATATTTTTTTCAATCACTTCTCAATTGATAGACATATCGACTGCCTTCACCTATTTACTGTTAGAAAGTATGCTGCAGTGAACTTGGAACTGCATCCACATTCATTTGTTCAGATAGCCTAAGAATAAATCCCTAAAAGTGGAATTGCTAAGTGTGAGTATGCACATTTAAAATTTTGATATATATTGTGAAACTATTAAGGCCCTGCTCTATTTTCATGGTCTAATTGTATGAAACCTTTTTTTTTTTAAAGATTTTATTTTATTTATTTCCCTTTCCCCCCTGTTGTCTGCTCTCTGTGTCCATTTGCTATGTGTTCTTCTGTGTCCGCTTGCATCCTTCTCATGTGGCACTGGGAAACTGTCGCTTTTTTGTTGTGTCATCTTGCAGCATCAGCTCTGTGTGTGTGTGGCGCCACTCCTGGGTGGACTGCGCTTTTTTCATGAGGGGTGGCTCTCTTGTGGGGCACACTCCTTGCACGTGGGGCTCCCCTATGCGGGGGACACCCTTGCATGGCACGGCACTCTTTGCATGTGGCAGCACTGCACGTGGGCCAGCCCACCACACAGGTCAGGAAGCCCTGGGTATAGAACTCTGGACCCTCCATATGGTAGGCAGACGTTCAATCAGTTGAGCCACAACCGCTTCCCTATGAAACCTTTTCTAAACTCTCTTCCATCTGCCCCTCACTTTCTCCTGACTCATCGAATTATAGTTTACTTATAAACTAGTCTCAAGATTTGTTTTTCTAATAGAAGAAGCATATATTGTTCGAAATTTGTATTTCTTTTAATAGGTAAGGTCATGTTTAATAGCATTAGTTGATATTTGGTGAATGTATGTTTACCTAAGAAAACCCTGTAAATTCAGATCCCCTGTTGCTTAATAGCATAAAATCTATTATAGGGACTAATTCAGTACTCCCTATTTGGGGAATGGGAATCAGTGAGGAAGAGGTAGAAGGAATGATCATTTATTGTACATTTATATGCCAGAAGCTGAACTAGATGTGTATGACATATTCTTAATTTTCATAGCAACCCTAAAATGTAGGTATAATTGTATAGTTTCAATAGATAAAGAAACTGAGACTTACGAAATTTTTCTAATATCCACTGATAATAAGAGGCAAAGCCTTGATTTATCTAGGTCTTTTACTAACTTAAGGAAAGCTTGGTTTTTTGGAACCCAAAATGTATTTTTCCCCAATAGACACATTTTGTTAATAGTGATTACTATTCTGATGACATAACCTATCATACTGATCTAACCATCATTTACAATGTTCTGAGATAGTTGTTTTAAAATATTTCTGTGGAAACCTGTCATTCAAGTCTGTTTGCTGTGGATACGTTTCTCCTGCCCCTGTCTTAGGAAGAGCACTCTTTCTTGACTAACAGCTGGAGACACATCCCCCTACCCTTTCCACTACTCTTTGACAGTGGCTGTGGGAGAAATGAAAGCTCGAGCCCTAGCCATGTAGTGAGTTATTTCAGTCCCTGGCACAGGGACTTCCCTGTGGTAGCAGCTTGAAGAAAGCTTGCCACACACTTCTTTGAGCATGCCTTCACTTATACACCCCGGGTGTTATTCCTCTAATATTTCTCTTATGTAAGAGCATATAGAAATCTTTTCTTAATGCAAAGATTTTCTTCTTTAATATTATATACTTATACTTTTTTAAAAAAAGAAGGTCTTCTTTATTTCTCACATCTTTTTAAATGATCTTTCAACCCAGGCCGTCACCGATGGGTTATATATACTACTGAGATGAATGGCAAAAACACATTCTGGGATATGGATGGAAGCATGGTGCCCCCTGAATGGTAAGCTAAGTCAACTTATCAATATTTATTTCATTATACAATATTTATTGAATATCTGCATATAAGGCATTTAGTGGTGTTCTTCTGAACGCATTGTTTTCAGTTTCATCATCTGTGCAGCAAATTACCCTAAAATTTTGTGGCTTAAAGCAACAATAATTATTTATCTCTTGGTTTTTGTGCATTAGGAATTCAGACAAGATAGAGGAGGTATGGTTTATCTCTGCTCTATCATGTATGGGCCTTACCTGGAAGCCTCCAAGGCTGAGCTCTAGAACAGAGATTCTTAACCAGGGATCTACAGACCCAGAGTCCATGGAAAGATTTTAGGGGATCTGTGAGCTTGATTTCAAAGTTCAAAAAAAACATTATTCTTATAGGGATGTGTTGGTGCAGGTGTGACATATTTATTAAATAATAGTATAGTGTGGGCTTAATAAAGAGTCTGCGGTTTTCACTTGACTGACATAAGGGTCAGTGGAACAAAAAAGGTTATGACTCCCTGCTCTAGAATCATTTGAAGACTTATTTACTAATTTGTCTGGCAGTTAATGCTGGCTGTCAGCTGGGAGTGCATAGCTGGGGCTCTGTGTAAGTGCCCTGAGAGAGCAAGTCAGGCAGAAGCCATCTTACCTTTTCTGACTGAGTCTCACAGATCATCCCGTATAATTTTTTCTGCATTCCATTGGTCAAGACAGTTAGATCCTCTGCCCAAGTTCAAGGGAAGGGGACATAGATCTTATCAGTTAATGGAGGTGTGTCAGTATCATATTATTTATTAGGATGTATAATGCTGTAGTCAGCTTTGGGAGGAAAAGTCTGCCGCATTATCACCTGGCTATGTGCGAAAGGGAAGAGCAGTTACAGTGTAACAAAAAGAACACTGGCCCTGATCTTATTTGGTAGTTGGACTTTGAGTAAATTCCTTTACCTCTCTCGGGTTTAGTTTCCTCACCTGTAAAATAAGAGTTCTAAAATTCCTTAAGTCTATAAAACACTTTGGTTTTAAAAAATTCGTATTTTGAAATAAAATTCTAATTGCACTTATTGACTTACCATTTGTTTCCTTCTTTTTTTAAATAAAAATTTCTGAAGTATGTCATTCATACATGAATATACATAAGCAATAAATGTATAGTAAAATTTGTAAATTTACAAAACAGACATTCATATCATCATATAAGGCTCCCATACATCTCCCCACCCCCAACACCTTGTGTTGTTGTGAAACATTTGTTACAAACATTTGTTATAAACTGTGTTATGAAAGAGCATCGCCAAAATATTTATACTTATAGTAACATTTAGCTCATATCTTACATTTGGTGTACTTTCCCCCAACCCACCCAGTTATTAACATCCTATATTAGAAATATATATTTGTTCTCATTCAGGAGAAAAGTTCTCATATTTTTCCTATTAACCACAATCCATCATCCACCACTGGATTTCCTGTGTTATACAGTCCCATGCTTTATATAATCCATTCAAAGTGTACACTTGGGTTATTATTTTCATCACAGAATTGGGATGTCATCACCTCAGTCAATTTTAGTACATTTTCATTACTCCAAGAGGAAAAATTACATACTGTTTTATACTCCTCTATTATTGTCCCTTAGTATTAAAAAAAGTCTTCTTGCCATTGTTGCAAAATATTACAATATTACTGTTAACTAAATATGGAACCAGCCCAAGCGGTTAGTTGTAAAGTAGTTGTAATTTTCCCATGAATCACCATATTCAAGAAGAACATTCTTTTATTTGTATTACCCACAATCTTTATCCACCACCGAAATAACTATGTTATACATACCCTAGATTATTCCATAGTTTCCTTTCTGTTGATCTTTACTTCCGTAGACTACTCCTTTCAGCCACAATCATATTTATAAATCAGCAGTGTTAGTTATACTCATTATAATGTGTTACTCTGAGCTCTATTCATTTCTACACTTTTACATTTAACCTTAATAACAATGCTACATACATTAAGCATCATCTCCTATTCTCAACCCACTTTCTATTTCCTAGTAGCCTATACTCTAGAGTTTATCTCTGTGAGTATGCACATCATATGTAGTTCATATTAGTAAAACCATACAATATTTGTTCTTTTGTGTCTAGCTTATTTCACTCGACATAATATCCTCAAGGCTCATCCGTGTGGTCATGTGCTTCCCCAGTTCATTTCTTCTTACAGCTGAGTAGTATTCATTGTGCATATATACCACATTTTGTTTATTCATTCATTGGTTGATGGACACT
Organism: Dasypus novemcinctus; assembly: GCF_030445035.2. NCBI lineage: Eukaryota > Metazoa > Chordata > Mammalia > Cingulata > Dasypodidae > Dasypus > Dasypus novemcinctus. The sequence continues at coordinate 79,098,928 of NC_080684.1, read as the reverse complement.
TGGACTGGTTCCATATCTTAGCAATTGTAAATAATACCGCTATGAACATTGGTGTGCAAATGTCAGCTCACATCCTCGCTCTAAGTTTTTCTAAATATATCCCTAGTAAGGGGATTGCTGGATCATATGGCAGTTCTATATTCAGCTTCTTGAGATACTGCCAAACTGTCTTCCACAGAGGCTGTACCATTCTACATTCCCACAACAGTGAAGGAGACTGTTCCTATTTCTCCACATTTCCAGAACTTGTAATTTTCTGTTTTGTTAATAATGGCTGTTCTGTAGGGTGTGAAATGGTATCTTCTTATAATTTTAATCTGCATTTTCCTAGTAGCTAGTGATATTGAACATTTTTTCATGTGCCTTTTGACCATTTCTATTTCTTCTTGGGAGAAATGTCCAGTCAAGTCTTTTGCCCATTTTTAAAAATTTGGTTGCCTGTCTTTTTTTTTTTAATATTTGTAAACTTTATTTTTAAAGAGGTTTAAGATTATAGAAAGGTACATTAGAAGTATAAGGGAATCCAATATATCCCACCCCTTCCCCTCCCACATCTTCCCCAATTAATAATATTTTACAATTCTGTTATATTTGTTACAATTGATGAATAAATATCGCAGTATTGCTTCTAACCAAGTCCTGTAGTTTACATTGTGGTTTACACTTAATTCAATGCCCTAAAAATGCCTTATGTTCCACCTATTATTTCTTCCCCCTCCCCTGAGAAGCTCTGATAACCACTATCAGTATAACAATCTTACATATTCTTCCATGACTACAATATTCATAAGTTTACTTTGTCCATGGTTGCATTTTGCCCCCTTATGTTTGTTCATTCCTCCACTTGGAGGATTTGGGGATAGTGATGCCTCAGATTGAGAGGGTCCTTAGATCCTATGTGGCAGATGGAAGGAACTGCTTTCCTTGCAGTTGTAGATACTCTGTTTTTTTGTGGTGGGGGTTGTCCGTCATCATTTTGTTAGTTGTCCTCCGGCGAATCCAATGATCTGGAGAATAGGTGTTGGCTGCAACTCTTCTGAGATTCAGGACTCAGCCGGGATATGAACAGACCAGAGATTTAAGTTGCTGAGATATATATTTAATGAGCATAGTGCCAAAAATAGGCTCAAATAAAAGAAGTAGAAGAAACATGTGTAGGGAAAATATAAATGAGTCAAACTCTATTACATTGGGGAAGTAAGTTGTCATATATTTCAAGGTAAGGCCCACTGACCCGGTGCTTATTTCAGGGGATTCTGTGCCTTGCCTATAGTGTCTGGATGACTCTGGAGCCCTCAGGAGCGCATCTCTTTGAGGCTTTGTTCCCAGTGACAATTAGTGAGATCTGCCTGAGATAGGCATATCTCCAGAATGACCTCTTGACTGATTTTGAAATCTCTTAGCCCTAAAAACTCTTTTGCATTTGATGTTTCCCCTCTTTGGTTAAGGTATTTTTCCAAATGCATTGCTCGTTGATGCTTGGTATTCCTCAGTGCCAGGGAGTCTCATCCCCAAGAGTTATGTCCTTTACTGGAGGGAAAGTAGCGCATTTGTTTGGCTTTGAGAGATGCCACATTTGAGTATCAAGGAGGTTTTGGGAGGTAACTCTTAAGCAATAATTATTATTAGGTTACATTTCAGTTTTGCAAGAATCAGGTTCATAATTACAAGCATTACTATAGAGGGCTTAACATATTGGTCTCTTTTCTCTCATTAGGCACTGCCTGTGCACTTGAGAGATTCTTGCCCCTCTATTTCAGAACATAGCAGGACTCCCCAAGATAGGAGATTAATATTTTGTTGTTTACTGTGGGAGTTTCAACAAACTAAGATAACACCCTGTGACAAGATGAACACATTCATGTTCCATGGAAGCATGCCCCAGGTGACCCTTTCCCACACATCCCTTCACCACTGACACTTGCTTGTCTTTTTATTGCTGTAGTATATGATCTCTTTATATAACATGGATAGCAAATCCTTATTGGACATGTAGTTTCCAAATATCTTCTCCTATTGAGAAGAGTGCCTTTTGACTTTCTTGAGAAAGTCTTTTGAAGAACAAAAGTGTTTAATTTTGAGGAGGTCCCATTTATCTATTTTTTCTTTTGTTGCTTGTGCTTTGGGTGTAAGGTTGAAGAAACTACCACCTACCAGAAGATTTTGAAGATGTTTTCCTACATTTTTTTCTATGAGTTTTGTGGTTAACACTTTTATGTTTAGTCTCCTGATCCATTTTAAGTTAATTTTGTATAAGGTGTAAGATAGGGGTACTTTTTCTTTCTTTTGGATAAGGATATCCAGTTCTCGTAGCACCATTTTTTGAATAGACTGTTGTGGTCCAGCTGGGAGGGTTTGATAGCCTTTTCAAAAACCACTTGTCCATAGATATGACGGTGCATTTCTTGATTCTGTTCCATTGATCAATATGTCTATCTTTATGCCAATACCATAGTGTATTTTACCACTGTAGCTAAGTAATAAGCTTTAAACTCAGGAATTGACAGTCCTTCAACTTCATTCTTCTTTTTTAAAACATTTTTGGGTATTTGGGGCTCCCTACCTTTCCAAATAAATTTGAAATTGGCTTTTCCATTTCTGAAAAAAAAAAAAAAAGGCTTTTGGAATTTTTATTGAAATCTTGACGTTTTAACATTATTTAGTCTTCCAGTCCATGCACATGGAATGTCCTTCCATTTATTTAAGTCCTCTCAGTTTCTTTTAGCAATATTTGTCATTTTCTGAATACAGGTCCTTTATGTCCTTTATTAAGTTTATTCCTAAATATTTGGTTGTTTTAGTTTCTATTATAAGTGGAATTTTTTTTTCTGATTTCCTCCTCAGAGTGCTCATCAGTAGTGTACAGAATACTACTGATTTTTTCATATTAATCTTGTATCCCGACACTGCTGAAATCATCTATTGGCTCTAGTAGCTTTGTCGTGGATTTTTCAGGATTTTTTAGGTATATGATCAGAACATCAGCAAATTGTGAACATTTTATTTCTTCCTATTTGGGTGCCTTTTATTTCTTTATCTTGCCTAATTGCTCTAGCTAGAGCTTATAGCACAATATTGAATAATAGTGGTGACAGTGGGCATCCTTGTCTTCTTGATTTCAGAGGGAAAGATTTTGGTCTCTCACCATTGAATACAATGCTGGCTGTGGGTTTTTCATATATGCATTTTATCATATTACAAAAGCTTCCTTCTATTCCTTTCTTTTTGGAGTTTTTTAATCAAATCAAGAAAAGGTGCTGTATTTTGTCAAATGCCTTTTCTGCATCAATCTAGAGGAACTTGTGATTTTTCTTCTTCAATTTATCAATGTGGTGTATCATAATAACTGATTTTCTTGTGTTGAACTACCCTTGCATACCTGGGATAAAACCCACTTGATCATGGTGCATAACTCCTTTAATGTGCTTTTGCATTTGGTTTTATCCTCAGGGATAAAATGGACTGTCTTCTGTCCAGATGGTCTAGCCAATGCTGAGAGTAATGTATTGAAGTCTCCAACTGTTATTTTAGAGGAGTCTATTTCTCCCTTCATTTTGACAGTGTGTGCCTCATGATGCTGAGAATAATGTATTGAAGTCTCCAACTATTATTTTAGAGGAGTCTATTTCTCCCTTCATTTTGACAGTGTGTGCCTCATGTATCTAACCCAGGTTTGGTGCATAAATATTTATTATAGTTACTTCTCCTTAGTGAATTGCCCCTTTATTTAATATATACTAACCTTCTCCATCCCTTATAACAGTTTTGTATTTAAAATCTATTTTGTCTGATGTTAGTATCACTACTCCAGATGTTTTTTGGTTACTATTTGCATGGAATATCTTTTTCCAACCTTTCACTTTCACCTGGTTGTGTCCTTACAACTGAAGTGTATCTGTAAAGGCATTACTTACTTTGTCCATTTTATCCCTTAGCTTTTCGTTGTCATGTCATACTACTGTCTGTCTTTTTACCCTTTAATTTGCCTTTCTTAATAATCTTCATTTCTATACTCTCATCCAAGTCATTCACCCTTGCTTTTTCATTTCAGGCTGCAGCCCTCCCTTTAGTATCTCTTGTAATTCTGGTCTTTTGGTAACATACTCTTTCAGTGTTTGTCTGTGAAGACTATAAACTCATTCTCATTTTTAAAGGACAATTTGACCAGACACAGAATTCTTGGCTGGCAGTTTTTCTCTTTTAGTACCTTAATTATATCATACCACTTTCTTCTCTCCTCCATTGTTTCTGATGAGAGGACAGCACTTAATCTTATTGAGGTTCCCTTGTATGTGATGCTTTGCTTTTTTCTTGCTGCTTTTAGAATTCTCTCTTTATATTTGATATTTGTCATTCTGAATAGCAAGGTTCTTAGAGTAGGTCTTTTCTGATTTATTCTGTTTGGGTTGTGTTGTCCTTCCTGGATATTGGTATTTATGTTTTTCATAAGGGTTGGGAAGTTTTCAGTCATTATTTCCTCAAATATTCCCACTGTGCCTTTTCAGGTCTCTTTCCCTGCTGGGCCATTGCTCATGAGTATGTTTGTGCATTTCATGTTGTCCCTGAGACTCAGTTCTATTTTCTTTCCATTCTTTTCTCTTTCTCTTCTCCTGTCTCTTCAAGTTCAGATGTTCTGTTCTTGATTTCACTAATTCTGTCTTTGAGCAACTCAACTCTGCTGTATGTGCCTCTAATGTTTTTTGTTTTGGTTTAGTTTGTTTTTTTAGGACATACTGGGTATTGAACCCAGGATCTTGTACATGGGAAGCAAGTGTTGAACCAATGAGCTACATCTGCTCCCTGATGAGAGTTGGTTTTTTCTTTTGTTTGTTGTTTGTTTTTAGGAGGTACTGGGGATTGAGTTTGGACCTAATATTTGGGAAACAGGCACTCAAATAATTCTGCTACAGCCACTCCTTCTAATAATGTTCTAATGTTTCTTTTTTAATAATCTTTTTTTTTAAATCCCTCCCCCCATCCCATTCCCCCCTTTGTCTGCTGTCTGTGTCCATTCACTGTGTGTTCTTCTGTGTCTGCTTGTATTCTCATTAGGTGGCACCAGAACCGATCCTGGGACCTTCCAGAGTGAGAGAGAGTCGATTACTCTCTTGTGCCACCTCAACTCCCTGTTCTGCTATGTCTTCTTATTTTCTCTCCTCTGTGTCTCTTGTTGTATCATCTTGCACACCAACCCTCCATGTCAGGCAGCACTCCTGCATGGGGCCACATTTCCGTGTGGTCCGGCACTCCATGTGGGCCAGCTTGCCCACGCCTAGGCATCGAACCCTGGACCTCCTATATATGTGAGCCATATCCATTTCCCTCCTTCTAAAGTTTTTTCATTCGCATTCATCGCATCCATCGTATCTCTCATTCCCATAAGCTTTGTTACTTTTCTTTGCAGGTTTTCAAATTGTTCTTTATGTTCACCCAGTGTATTCTTGGTGTCCTTTATCTCTTTAATCATGTTTTACTTTGATTCTTTGAATTGATTTAGATTTGTGGGATTTTAATTGATTAGTGGGCTTAAATCTTGTATCTCGTCAGGTCATTTGATTTGTTCCTTTGGCTGGGTCATCTCTTCCTATATCCTACTATGGCTTGTAATTTTTGCTGATGTCTAGGCATCTGAATATGGTAGTAAATTTACTCTGAAGATCAATTTCTTTCTCTCTTTTTTATTAACTATTTACTTCCTGCAGTGATGGAAATGGCCTGTAGCTGCACCAATTGGTAGGATAGCCACTGGTTACACGTGGCCACTAAGCACTTGATATGTGGCTACTGTGACTAAGAAAATGGATTTTTAACTTTGTTTAAATTTAATAGGCTACTTGATTGGACACAGTGATTTCTAAAACTATTGTGCAGGCCAACTATGGTGGCTAGGAGTTATGTACCCCAGTAAACCATGTTCTTAATCTTAATCTATTCTTGTGCTTATGAACCCGTTATAAATAGGACCTTTTGATGAGATTACTTCAGTTGAGATGTGGCTCAACTAATTCAGGATCGATCTATAGATATAGGATCATATCATCAGAAAATAGTGAAAGTTTTACTTCCTTTCCTATTTGGGTGCCTTTTATTTTATTTCTTTTATATATATATAATTTTTATTTGTTTTCTTTGTTTTGTTCCCTACCCCTCTCCCCAAGATGGCTCCCCCATCTATCTGTTTGTTGTGTCAGCTTGTTGTCTCTGCTCATTGTCTCTGTTTGTGGTGTCCACTGGTTGTCTGCTCGTCTTCTTTAGGAGGCACCGGGAATTGAAACCAGGACCTCCCATGTCAGAGGTGGATGCCCAACTGCTTGAGCAACATCCACTCCCTGCTTATTTTGTCTCTTCATTGCTTCAGCTTGTTGTGTCTGCTAATCTTCTTTAGAAAGCACCAGGAACCAATCCTAGGCACTCCATGTGGAGGCAGGCACCCACCTGCTTGAGCCACATCCACTCCCTCTTTTATTTCTTTATTAGTCCTAATTGCTCTAGCTTAGAACTTCTAGCACAATATTGAATGACAGTGGTGACAGTGGGCATCCTTCTCTTCTTTCTGATCTCGGCAGGAAAGCCTTCAGTCTTTTACCATTGAGTACAAAGCTAGGTATAGGTTTTTCCTATACGCACTTTACCATATTAAGGAAGTTCCTTCTATTCCTATCTTTTGGAATGTTTTTTAATCAAAACAGGTGCTGTATTTTGCCAAAAGCCTTTTCTGCATCAATCTAGAGTATTGTGATTTTTCTTCAATTTATCAATGTGGTTTATTACACTAATTGGTTTTCTTGTGTTGAATCACCCTTGTATACCTGGGATAAAACCCACTTGATCGTGGTGTATAATTCTTTTACTGTGCTTTTGGATTCGGTTCAAGTATTTTGTTGAGGATTTTTGCATCTGTATTAATTAGAGATAGTGATGTAATTTTCTTTTTCCATAGTATCTTTATCTCGTTTTGGTATTAGGGTAATGTTGGCTTCACAGAATAGGTTGGGTAGCATTCCTTCCTGTTCAATTTTTTGGGTAATATTCACTCTTAAACTTAACATCCTTAAATATTTTGATATGAAACTAATACAACTTGTCATATAAGGGAAAAAGGGAAGAAAACAAAGATATTCATTTTATATACATACACAATCATACTTATAATAAAACCAGGAAGAAAGATTCATGACTATTATAGTCCTCATTTATGTAACTGATCATGTGGTTGAAGTTCATATTTATTACTACCTTCTTCCACTACCCATTCCATGTTCCTATTACCCTCAACAAGCACTTCTGCTGGCTGTGGTTCTTCGCCCGGTGGGGCGACCCAAACTTTCATTCCTGAAGATTCTGGGTCACTATTAGTCCAGTTTGGATTGGGTTTTTGCAATTTTCCATTGACTTGAATCATGGCATGGCAGTACTAAGAGTTGCCCTAGAGGATCTCCTGTATCCCAGGCAAACTCTTCTTCACCCCCATTGTGTAGATCCAGTCCTACTTCCCCTTGGTAGTCAGGATCAGTCACCCCAGCCAGTACAGTAATTCCCTTCTTTGCCTGTTGATTCAGAAGTAAGAGGAGCCCAGAGTGGCCAGATGGCAGTCTTTTTTTTTTTTTTTTTTAAAGATTTATTTTTATTTATTTAATTCCCCTCCCCCCCCCCCCGTTGTCTCTTTTCTGTGTCTTTTTGCTGCTTCTTGTTTCTTTGTCCGCTTCTGTTGTCGTCAGCGGCTCGGGAAGTGTGGGCGGCACCATTACTCGGCAGGCTGCTCCCTCCTTCGAGCTGGGCTGCTCTCCTTATAGGTGCACTCCTTGCGCGTGGGGCTCCCCTACGCGGGGGACACCCCTGTGTGGCACGGCACTCCTTGCGCGCATCAGCACTGCGCATGGGCCAGCTCCACACGGGTCAAAGGAGGCCCGGGGCTTGAACCGTGGGCCTCCCATGTGGTAGACGGACGCCCTAACCACTGGGCCAAAGTCCGTTTCCCTAGATGGCAGTCTTAACTTCGGGTTCCCCAGACCTCTTTGTCACCAATTTTCCCAATCATGTTCCTTCCAAGTCCCTGACCATCCAGCCAAACCATTGGCAACAGCCCATGAATGAGTATACAAACACACCTCCGGCCTTTTCTTCCAAGCAAAATGAACAACAGGTGCACTGCTCAAAGTTCTTCCCAGTGGGAGGATTTGTACTCACCACTCTCCTTCAGGGATGTCCCAGAAAGGGGCTGGAGTGTTGCAGCTGCCCACTTTCAGGGGATACCTGCATATCATGCAGAACTATCTGTTAACCAGGCCTGAGTTATCTCTTCCTCAGTGAACTGATTGTAAAGGACTCCCCAAGGGAAACAGACATGGCTCAACTGATAAAGCATCCACTTACCATATGAAGGGTCCAGAGTTCTATACCCAGGGTCTCCTGACCTGTGTAATGAAATGGCCCATGTGCAGTGCTGCCTCACACAAGGAGTGCCATGCCACGCAGGGATGCCCCCGTGTAGGGGAGCCCCACGCGCAAGGAGTGTGCCTCACAAGGAGAGCTGCCCCTCATGAAAAAAGCTCAACCTGCCGAGGAGTGGCAACCGCACACTACAAATTGCTGATACAGCAAGATGGCACAACAAAAAAGAGACACAGTTTCCCAGTACCACCTAATAATACAAGCAGACAGAAGAACACACAGCAAAGGGACACAGAGCAGACAAGGGGGCGGGGGGGCAGGGCAGGAAGGGGAGAGAAATAAATAAATCTTTAAAAAAAAAAAAAAAAAAGGACTCCCCAAGAGACCAAAGCTGTGGGCTGGGAAAGAGATGGTAACATGACGGGTGGTGACCACAGGACTTTGGGCTACTTCCTCATCTAATTTGCTTGCGCCTTCAGAATCTGTTCAAGCCCTGTGTCATATATACCATTTCCACTTTATTATGGAGTGCTTCTGTGCACGCCCAGATTTATGGCTTGGTGGGTCAGACACTACCCAGCTCATAATAGGCAACTTAGGTCTCATGGTAACTTGATTGCCCATGGTTAAGCATTCAGTGTCTACTAAGGCCCGGTAGCAGGCCAAAAGCTGTTTCTCAAAAGAAGAGTAGTTATCTGCAGAGGACGGTAGGCTTTGGTCCAGAATCCTAAGGATCTGCATTGTGTTTCTCCTGCAGAGAAGGCTCCAACAGCATCTCTTTTTTTTTTTTTTAAAAGATTTATTTATTTTATTTCTCTTCCCTCTCCCCCTCCCCCCAATTGTCTGTTCTCTGTGTCTATTTGCTGTGTATTCTTCTTTGTCCACTTCTGTTGTTGTCAGTGGCAGGGGAATCCGTGTTTCTTTTTGTTGCATCATCTTGTTGTGTCAGGTGTCCCTGTGTGCAGCGCCATTCCTGGGCAGGCTGAACTTTCTTTTGCACTGGGTGGCTCTCCTTACGGGGCGCACTCCTTGCACGTGGGGCTTCCCTACATGGGGACACCCCTGCATAGCAGGGCACTCCTTGTGTGCATCAGCACTGCGCTTGGACCAGCTGCACACGGGTCAAGGAGGCCTGGGGTTTGAACCGCGGACCTCCCATATGGTAGACAGATGCCCTAACTACTGGGCCAAGTCCGCTTCCCGCAATAGCATCTCTATTTGCCTGAAATTTCTAGGACCATTGGATCTGCTGCATCATATGGCCCAAGTGGTAGTGCAGCTTACACAGTAGCTTGGACTTGTCACAGGGCCTCCACTTGTTCTGGCCCCCAATCAAAACTAACAGCTTTTCTGGTCACTTGGTACATGGGCCGGAATAGCACACCCAAATGAGGAATGTCTTGTCTCCAAAATCTGAAGAGACCAACTAAGTGTTGTGCCTCTTTTTTGGTCGTAGGAGGAGCCAGATGCAACAGCTTATCCTTCACTTTAGAAGGGATATCTCGACATGCCCCACACCACTCACTGGACACCAAGAAATTTCACTGAAGTGGAAGGCCCCTGTATTTTGTTTGATTTATCTCCCATCCTCTCTCACTCAGTGCCTTACCAGTAAGTGTGGAGTCTGCTATTTCTTGCTCACCAGGTCCTATCAACATGATAGCATCAATTTAATGGACCAGTCTGATGTCTTGCCAGTGAGAGAGATGATCAAGATCCCTGCAGACAATATTATAACATAGGCCGGAGAGTTGATATATCCCTGAGGCAGGACAGTGAAGGTATACTGCTGGCCTTGCCAACTGAAAGCAATCTATTCCTGGTGGTCCTTACTAATGGCAGTTAAGAAAAAAAAATATTTTCCAGATCAGTAGCTGCATACCAGGTACCAGGGATTGTGTTGATTTGCTTAAGCAATGATAGCACATCTGGGACAGCAGCTGTGATTGGAGTTATCACCTGGTTAAATTTACAATAATCTACTGTCATCCTCCAAGATCCATCTGTTTTCTGCACAGGCCATACAGGAGAGTTGAATGGGGATGTGGTGGGAATCACTACACCTGCATCCTTCAGATCCTTCATGGTGGCACTAATCCCTGCACTTCCTCAAGGAATCCGATATTGCTTTTAATTTACTATTTTGCCAGGCAGGGGCAGTTTTAGTGGCTTCCACTTGACCTTTCCTACCATAATAGCCCTCACTCCACAAGTCAAGGATCCAGTGCAGGGATTCTGCCGGTTACTGAGGATGTTTATTCCACTTAAGCATTCTGGACCTAGGGAAATAACCACAGAAGTGTCCAGGGACCCACTGGGCCCACTGTGAGATGGATCTGAGCTAAAATAACTCAGTCACCTGACTCCATATGCCCCTACTCTGACTGGTGGACCACAGTGACGTTTTGGGTCTCCTAGTATTAATGTTACTTCTGAGCCAGTGTCTAATAATCCCCAAAATGTCCAATCATTTCTTTTTCCCCAGTGCATAGTTTCTCTGGTAAAAAGGCCATAGGTCTCCTTAGGGAAGGTGGGAGAAAGATTAACAATATAAATTTTTGGTATTTAATAGGATCCTTCCCCAAGGGGACCTGGCCTTCTCCTCATTCAAGGGGCTCTGTAAACTGTGTCAAGTCTGGGAATTGATTAAGGGGCTATGATTCTGTGTGTCTGTAATTCAATTTAGGGTTTGGTTCACTCGATCTAGAACTCTTCTGCTTCTACAGATCCAGAAGGAATTTAGTAGACTGCCCATCTATTTCACTTCTATATAACCCATGATTTATTAGCCAACACAGTAACTCTATGCAACTCAGACTATTTTGATTGCTGCTTTGCAACAGCCTTCCATTGTGGTTTCCACTCCCACCTTGTCTTTGGCAGTTAACTGCAGAAGCTTGACTTTTACCAGCCCGAGATCCGATCATCCCTATAATGTTCACGGATTCTCATTCCATTACAGCCCTCCCTGCTGAGGGAGCAGGGCTGGGGACGGAACTGTGACTTCCAGGCAGAGGGAGGAAGAGCCAATCTATAGGATAAGAGATTTTCAGCCATTGCCCTAATTAATAATGAGCCATCCAACACCTCCAGTTAGCATACCCTATTAACATAAAATGTTAATCTAGCTCGGAACCCAGTGACAAACCAATTAGAGCATTGCAACTTAAGGCTTCACCCCCTGGGTGGCTGCACAGTGAACCTATATCTAGGGCAACTCCAAAGCCCTGGACATGCTTCCATCTGCACCCTGGGTGCACCTCCATCCACTCCCTGGTCACCAGAGCTGTGACACTGAGTTGTGGCATGCTTCTATCCTCGCCCCTGCCAGGCTAGCACTCAAGCTATAACACTGGGAGCTTAAGCTGTAACACTGAGCTGTAATTAAATCAGTGTCTGGTTGCTGCATTGAGGTTGCATTTCTTCATTCTGAAGTCCATCTGAATCAAGGAGCAAAAGCAGCGGTAAAATTTGGCAATAACAACCTACAGGAATATCTGGACTACAGAGAAGAGTAACCACAGAGATCTTCAGGGAAGATGGAGTTAGTCTTACAAATTTATTCGTCACAGTCCTGTTTAAAGTTGTGTCCTCTGGACATTCCTGGGTGGGTGGACAGGTCTTAAATGGTAATTCCATTCTAGCATTACAATCTCTTTAAGCCTTTGAATTCCCTTATCTACTATATAGCAGGGTAAATGGGGCACCTTAACCTCAGACATGCTAGTCCATCTTTTGATCAGTGTTTCAGTCAGCCACCTGAACAAACTGTTAGAGCTCTTTCTAACCCCTTGAGCTATATAGTGTTGAACCCAAAATTTCTGCTTAGTAGGCCCATATCAATAAATTCAGCCTGCTTCAACTTCATATCCCTTCCACCATTATCCCCTATCTGTAGTATCCATTCCCACACATATTTCCTGATTTCTGTGTATGTACTTTGGAAAATTCATGCAGTTCTTTTAGAGTATAGCATACTTCTGCATGGTTCACACTTTGTATTTCACCTTTAGGGCTTGTTGTGATTTCAATCTAGTAGTAAGTAGTAAGTAGTAGAGGGATGGTGGGGGTGGGTTGGGAGAAGGATTAGAAATGCCTTGCAAATTACTGACCTCAGGGCAGTCCTTTGCATTTTCCTCTGGTAAGGCAGAATTTATCTCTTCAGGCTGGGGTTGGAAGGCAGATTTCCTAGAGGCAAGGTGGAGGTTGGGCTGTACATGCTGGAGTTTGGCTGGTGCCTGCCTCAGTGCTGCCAGGAGGTCCAGACACTCTGAGACTGGCCAGAGGCTGGACAGTGCAGGCTTTGCTTTGGCTGGTTCCTACCTCAGGGCTGAAAGGAGGTCCGAACTCCCTGGGGCAGGCTGGAGGCTAAGTTATGCAAGGTTGATGAAGTGTGGTCTCCACAGGACAGGCCATCACAGGTTTATCTGGCAAAGTCTTAGCAGAATTTAGGGTTTCATTGTCCCCACCGATATTATCATCATCCCATATGTCTCCATCCCAATCACACACCCTGAAAGGTTGAGATTTTAGTTTCCTAAAATCTCTGCTCTGCTACTTGTACTATGATAGCCTGAATCTGGGTTTCAGACACCTCACATCTCAAGCCTGTGGCTGCATGAACCAAGATTTTCTTTAAGAGCATACATAGAAACTTTCACATCATTCATGCAGCATTTAAATTGCAAATTTGAAAATTTTAGCTCATCCCTTTCTTTTGTAACTATATCCATAGTATCTAGGAGGGGCCAGCCAACATCATTATGCCTTTTGACTCCACAAAACTCTAAGATGTTGAAAACATTCTCAGCCAGATCCTTGCCTCTTATAAGCATCCAGTGATGGTATTTTACGTATCTCCATTGCCACCTCACGCCGTGGACTGTTAGTGACCTCTTCATTATTGGAAAGGGAGTCATTAGTACCCTGAGTCCAAATAGAGTAGAGAGTCAATTGCAAAACTTCCAGAATCACTTCAGAAATCCCGTGTTTAAGATTCTGTTCTTCAAGAACCACTCCTGGTTCAGAGTTATATTAGGGTTCACTAGGGAAACAGAATCAACAGGAGATATCTGTGAATAGTATGAGATTTTATAAGATTTCTCTGCCACGACTGTGGGAATGTGCAAGTCCAGATTCCACAGACAGGTTGCAAACCAGTGCTCTGATGAAAGTCCTATCAAGGTCCTTTATGAGTTCCTCGAGGCCTTGGCTGTCCAAAGACAAGATAAAAATTCTTTCTGACTACTGAAATCACTTCCCCTTTTAAGGCATTCAACTGGTTGGATAAAATGTCACTCATTGCTGAAGGCAATCTCCCTGGTTGATTATAGAAGTAATTAGCCATCTATGCAGTAAGCTCACTGTGCCTGAAGTCCATAAATGTCCTTGTATTACAGTTAGCCCTGTGCTTGCTTGACCAAACAACTGGGCATGATTTCCTTACCCAATTGACATTATTAGCCTAACCAGCACACATGGAATATCTTTTCCTAACCTTTCACTTTTAACCTGGTTGTGTCCTTACATGTGAGGTGACTTTCTTATAAGCAACATGTGGATGGCTCATATTTTTAATACATTCTATCAGTCTTTGTCTTTTGATTGGAGCATTCAATCCATTACCCTTTAATGTAATACTGTAAAGACAATTCTTACTTCATCCATTTTGTCCTTTGGATTTCTGTTATCCTATCATACTACTGTTTGTCTATTTACCATTTTATTTACCCTTCCTAATAATCTTCATTTCCATACTCTTCTCCAAGTTGCTTACTCTTGGTTTTTTCCTTTCAGGCTGCAGCACTCCTGTAGTATCACTTGTAATTCTGGTCTTTTGGTAATACATTCCATCAGTTTTTGTTTGTCTGTGAAGACTTTGCACTCACCCTCTTTTTTTTTTTTAAGATTTATTTTATTTATTTATTTCCCCTTTCCCTCCATTGTCTGCTCTCTGTGTTCATTCACTGTGTGTTCTTCTGCATCCGCTTGCATTGTCAGGCAGCACCGGGAAACTGCTTCTCTTTTTTGTTGTGTCATCTTGCTGCGTCAGCTCTCCGTGAGGGGCACACTCCTTGTGCATGGGGCTCCCCTACACAGGATGCCCCTGCATGACAGGGCATTCCTTGTGCACGGCAGCACTATGCTTGGGCCAGCTTTACCACACTGGTCAGGAGGTCCTAGGTATCGAACCCTGGATTCTCCATATGGTAGGCAGACGCTCTATTAGTTGAGCCATGTCTGCTTCCCTCACCATCATTTTTGAAGGACAGTTTGGCCGGATACAGAATTCTTGGCTGGCAGTTTTTCTCTTTCAGTACCTTAACTACATCATACCACTTTCTTCTCTCCTCCATGGTTTCTGATTAGCAGTTGGCACTTAATCTTATCAAGGTTCCCTTATATTTGATGCTTTGCTTTTCTCTTGCAGCTTTAAAATTTCTCTCTTTATATCTGATATTTGTCATTCTGAATAGTAGGTGTCTTGGGGTAGATCTATTTGGATTTATTCTGTTTGGTGTGCATTGTCTTTGGATATTGATATTTATGTCTTTCATAAGGGTTGGGAAGTTTCCTGTCATTATTTCCTCAATATATTTTCTGCCCCTTTTTCATTCTCTTCTCCTTCTGGAACACCGATAATGTGTATATTTGTGTGTTTCACATTCTCATTCAATTCCCTGAGACTCTCTTCCATTTTTCCCATTCTCTCCTCTTTCTGTTCTTTCTTTTCCAGTTCAGATATTCTGTCTTGAAATGACTAATTCGCTCTTCAAGCAAATCAAATCTGTTCTTACGTGCCTGTAATGTATTTTGTTTGTCTCTAATGTATTTTTAATCTCATCCATTGTGTTTTTTATTCCCATAAGGTCTGTTACTTTTCTTTGCAGGCTTTCAGATTGTTTTATGCTCACCCAGTGTCTTCTTAATATCCTTTATCTTTTTAGGCATATTTTCTTTAAATTCTTTGAATTGATTTAGGAGAGTTGTGTGATTATTGCTATTGTCTTAAATCCTGTATCTCTTCAGGATATTTGGTTTGTTCCTTTGACTGGGCCATCTCTTCCTATTTCTTAGTATGGCTTATAATTTTTTGTTGCTGTCTTAGGCATCTGAATATATGTGGTGAATTTACTCTGATTGCCAATTTCTCTCTCCTTCCTATTTATTTTTTCACAGCTCTTTTCTTTCTTTCTTTGTTTTTATATCAGGGCCAGGGATTGTACCCAGGACCTCGTACGGAGGAAGCCAGGTTTAAGCACCAAGTCACATCAGCTCTTCCAAGTTGGTCCCCTTGTTTGGTTTACTTGTTGTTTGTTTTCGGTTTTATTCTCAGGAGGTACTCCCATGTGGGAAGCAGGTGCTCAACCACTTGAGCCATATCTGCTCCCTCATAGCTCTTCTTTGATATTTGGTTTTATTTGTTCTAAGTCTTTAAAATTGCCCAGATTAAGTTATCAAAATCGGGGGAAACGGACTTGGCCCAGTGGTTAGGGCGTCCATCTACCACATGGGAGGTCCATGGTTCAAACCCCAGGCCTCCTTGACCCGTCTGGAGTTGGCCCATGCGCAGTGTCGATGCACGCAAGGAGAGCCGCGCCACGCAGGGGTGTCCCCCGCGTAGGGGAGCCCCACGCACAAGGAGCACACCCCGTAAGGAGAGCCGCCCAGCGTGAAAGAAAGTGCAGCCTGCCCAGGAATGGCGCCGCCCACACTTCCCGTGCCGCTGCCGACAACAGAAGCAGACAAAGAAACAAGACGCAGCAAATAGACACAGAGAACAGACAACCAGGGTTGGGGGGGAGTGGGGGGGGTTAAATAAATAAATAAATCCTTTTTTAAAAAAAAGTTATCAAAATCAGACCAGGGACTTAGTAATGTGGTGCAGATTTTCTCCCAGGAGTTAGAGTAGAGAGAGAACCAAAAGCGGTTTTTTGTGCATGCAATTTTTAGACCAGCCAGCATATGGCACTCATTGGCATACCTTTCCACGAAGTTATCTCTCCACTTTCCTTTGTTTTGAGTTGGTCAGAGCTAAGATTCAAAGCGGGCTCTGCTGGCCAAATTCACTGAAAGAAAGCCCCCACATTCCTCTTCCCTCTTACCTTGTAGCAGCTGACTGGGTGGAACATGTCTCTTCCCCTCTCAGTCAGCTGCAGTGAGCCAGGGGTTTTATTCCAGCATAATATCTTGGGGTGGGGCAGGGGAGCCCTTCCTGGCCGCCATGGGAGTTTAGTAACTCATGTTTTTTGTTTCAGGTTCTTTGTCTCTCTGTCCCTCATTTTCCTGGGAGTTGTGTCACACTGTCCTGGTCTGCTGACCCCCAGAGTAGCTGCCTCAGACAGCTTTTGGCTCTTTCACTGTTGTTTTTGTGAGAGAGTCGAGCCCTGCCTGACTAGTCCGATGCCATCTTCCTCTGTGCTATTTTTAATGGGAAATTATTATCTGTATGTCTGTGATTCTGTTAACATCTATTATTTTAGATTTAGAGCAACCTCTAAATGGCCATTCTGTATATCAGTGTATTATTTGAGACTAAAGTCCCAAAGTAGAGTACTGTTTTAAGAACTTGGGGTGTTTTTTAAGTTTTAATCTGTCTGGTTGCTTCTTGGGTGGAGTTGGGCTTGGGAGAATATGAAGGGCACATGTGCTATCTTGTTCAGATGGAGGTCTGTCTCCTTCAAAGCACTCATCTAACATCAGTGCTTAGCATCCACATTTTGGGGATAGAGGTGGTTTAAATTATGTGAGATGAAACACGCTAAATAGTGAAAATTCTGAAAAGATAAAAGTGCTGTTCTGCCCAGCAAGTCCTTGTATATGATCTGAGATCACATGAAAAAGAAGCTGAGAGCTGTAAAAGATAAAATCACTCTAGCAGATTCCTGAGGACATTTGAGGATACAAAGCTGAATTTCTTTGTGGAGAGGAGCCTCCCAGGGGCTGAGAACCTTTGATGACCCTTGATTTTAAGAGAAGCTTGCGATGAGTCTTTGCAGAAAGAAACAGTGTTGGACAAGCTCAACTGTTTGTTTCTCAACCCCACACCACCCCTCTTTGCTGAGCTTTATACATTGTGGAATTCTAAATCTATGGACTCTTACCTTTGATTTGATCCATAAGTAAATTTGATTGATTTATCTTTAATTGGAGTGCTAGGTATTATGTTATATGTAGGGTAATAAATAACATACAACTTGTCATCTTTATTCATTCAAATAGCTATGAATACCTACCGTGTGCCAAAAACTGTTAAGAGGCATTGGGATACAACTGTGTTTAAAATAAAGTCCTTGCTCTTATGAAGGAAGGCATAAAAACAAATATATTATGCAAGAAAGATAATCCAAAACTGGGATTCTTAAGAGAACGGAGAGCTAGAGTGACTAGAGAGCTAAAGTGGATTGGGTAGCTATTCTGTACAGGAATTAGAGAAGTCTGTTTTGTGGAAGTGACATTTGAGAAGAGATGTAGAAGAGGTGAGGTAGCAAGCTAGAGGGGAAGACTGAGCTCTAGGCAAAGGAAACCAAAGGTGCAAAAGCTATATGTGAATTGTATTGCTCAGTGTGATTGAAGAACAGTGGTAAGACCAGTTTGGATGGAGTGAAGTGAGTAAGGGGAAGATGTTCAGAAATGAAGTGGTAGACATAGTTAGACCCAAATCAGATAGATGTTGTAAGCCATGGTAAACACTTTTGCTTTTTTCCTACTTTTTTTAGGAAGTCATTGGAAGGAAAGATGAAATATGATCTGATTTACATTTTATAATTTTTTTTTGCAAAATGGATACAGTCCCAAACTTGCAGAAAAGTTATGAGTACCTGAGTAGTTTGAAAGTAATTTACCACAGTAATGCCCCATCACTCAATGTTTCAGTGTACAATTCCTACAAAGATATTCTCTATATTATCACAATGGGACCATCAAAAAACAGGAAATTATCAATGATACACTACCACCTCAGACCCCATTCAGTTTTATCAGTTGTCTCTACATTTTCCTTTATAGCAAGACAATCTAAACACACATTGTATATAGTTTTCATGTCTCTTTAGTGTCACTACATCATTTCCTGAGCTTTTCCTTGATTTTCATGACCTTGACACTTTTTAAAATTACAGGTCAGTTATGTTGTAGAATGTCCCTCATCATGGTTTTTTCAAATGTTCTCTCACGACTAGATTCAGACCATGTGTCTTTGGCACAGCTGTCACAGAAGTAATGCCTTGTTATTCGTATTACATTCTATTAAATGGTACCTTATTTTGATTTGTCCCATTGCCAATAACTTCTGGCAGTGGATTAAGGTTTGTCTTCCAGGCTTCTCCATTCAAAAGTTACTGATTCTCCCATTGTAATTTATCAGCATTTTA
The DNA here is from genome assembly GCF_030445035.2 of Dasypus novemcinctus. NCBI lineage: Eukaryota > Metazoa > Chordata > Mammalia > Cingulata > Dasypodidae > Dasypus > Dasypus novemcinctus. Next base: position 79,080,164 of record NC_080684.1, on the reverse strand, counting down.
CAAGGAGCTACTTTGACATTATATTAATATAACTATGCCATTACTCATCAAACTTTCAGTTTATTCATTTATTTATATCAGTATAGACACCTATTTTTAAAAATGATTTATAAACCACAACTGTAATTACTTCTTTTATTGTTCATATTGACCTTGATTTGGCCAGTGGAATCTATTCGTGCTGAATTTGCTGTCCTTTTCAAATGTCCCCGCCATTCTTTTTTCTTTTTTTTTAAAGATTTATTTTATTTCTTTCTTTTTCCCCACCCCCTCATTGTTTTGCACTTGCTGTGTCTGTTCATCTTCCTTGCTCTTTAGGAGGCACTGGAAACAACTGGGGGCCTCCAATGTGGGAGGGAGGTGCCCAATCACTTGAGCCACCTCCATTCCCTGCTTTGTTGTGTCTCTCATTATGCTCTTTCTTCTTGTGGCTCTTGTTGCATCAGTTCACCGCACCTACCCGTTGTGTCAGCTCAAAGTCTTGCTTGTCTTCTTTTGGAAGCATTGGAACCTCTGCGCCCTGCTTTGTTCTCTCATTATGTTTTTCTTCTTCTGTCTCTTGTTGCATCATATTGTGTCAAATTGCCACACCTGCCCATCATGCCAGCTTGCTAGCTTCTTTAGGAGGTACTAGGAACTGAAGCAGGGACCTCCCATGTTGTAGGTGGGAGCTTAATCACTTGAGCCACAACCACTTCCCCCCATCATTCTTGAAGCATTTTCTTACTTCCTGGCACAAGATTTTTAAGATACATCTTGTATTTTCCCTGCCCTAGCCTTGGAAATAGCCATTTCTCTAAGGAGCCCTGTGTGTGTGTGTGTGTGTGTGTGTGTGTGTGTGTGTGTGTGTTTATGTACATGTGCACGCTCATGTGTGTGTGTGTTTTGTAGTGGAGAATGAATGGTATTAGAAACTAAGATCTGAGTTCAAGGTATGATCGTTGCTACTAGGATATCAGTGCTCCCAGATGCTGTCAGTGAATAAGCTAGGAAATATATATAATGTTTTTACATGCACTCACATGTCTGCACATTTTTATTTCTGTGTTTCTATTGAAAGCCATAAATCCACACCAATACAACCAATTGCAGTCTAACACCACAGGTTACTTTCTAGTTTTCTCTTTCTATATTTGTGTCTTAATACTTACTTGATTGTTATCTCTGTATATAACCAGTTTCCTATTGCTGCTGCTTTACATCCCCGTGGTGGATTCCCTCTTTGCCCCACTTTGCCTCCAACATTCTGCACCAGGTTGCTACCCTTCCCACCCTATCCCCCATGTGAACACTGTCCTCTGACACACCTTCTGGGCTACTGCAGCTCCCCCAACTACAAACACAGATGCCTACCTTGCTTGGCCCAACCTAATGGCTTTTGGGCTCTGACTTACATTTTTAAAGAACCTCTGTGTTTTCTGTATGCAGAATGGAGGAAAAGGGCAAGTGTAGAAGCAGACAGATCCATTAAGAAACTATTATCTGTAGTTGTCTGGGCAGGATTATATTGGAGGCTTGAACTGTGGTGTTGCAAGTAGTGAGACATAGTGTAATTTGAGATTGTATTAGCTATCTATTGCTCTATAACAAATTAACCCCAAATTTAGCAGCTTAAAACAATAAACATTTATCTCACAACTTTTCTGTGGGGTCCGGAATCTGAGTACAGCTTAGCTGGGTGCCTCTGACTCAGGATCTTTCACACAGCAGCAAACTTAGTGTGGTCTAGCCTGCAGTCATCTCAGGGCTTGACTTCCAGATTCACTCACATGGCTGTTGATAGGCCTTAGAAGATTTGCTTCCAAGCTCACTCACATGGACCTCTCCACAGGGCTGACTCATGACAAGGCAGCTTCCCCAGAGCAAGCGATCCAAGAGAGAGTTAGTGAGAACTCCCAAAATGGGAGCCATAGACTTTTTAAACCATATCTCAGAAGGACATCCCAAGGTAGTATTGTCTGTTCAGTAGCTGCATAAATGATCTCTCCTAGGAAAGGATTTTCCTTTAGAGGCACAGAAGTTCACTTCCATGAAGCTACTTAGTAAACTTCTGTAGATCACTTAATGTCCCCTAATCTTGTGGGAAACATTAGAAATCTTTTGGGAAAATGAGGTCATTTTATCCATCTCATCTCTCAGTCTTAATTTATTTGAATCTGTCAGTGGCCAATTGACTGTTCTGATAGATAAGATAGATAAAAGGTATATGTGGTGGAACCAATGTCTTGGATGGGCTGTAGCACTTACAAGAAACTTATTCCCTAGAACCTGGCATAGTACTCTGCTTACAAATAGTTATTTATTCAGTAGATATTTATTGAGCACTATGTGCTAGGCAGCGGTGGTTTTACACATTCATAGTGGTATGTGAAATACACGTCGTTCTCGCTGTCTTGAAGTTTGTAGTCACTTTACTAGCTCATAGAATAATATTGTACTATAAAGTCTCTTATTTTTCTTTGTTGTGATATCTTCATATTCTTATCTAAGTTTCAGTTTCTTAGATCTATAAAGAAATTTGCATTTCCTCTTTGGGTATTTGTATTAGTTTAATTTGATTGAACAGAATACTCTGAAAGTATTTTAGTAGATAAGAAATACTCTTTTACATCACTTTGGATTATTGTCTTTGTTTTAAATTAGCTAATTGCCAGCATCTATACTTGCACAAAAGTCTTTATTTTTATTTTTATGGTAGTTAGCTTTTGCATATAATTAGCAACATATAAACCAAGTAATTGGTAACTGCATGAATCTTGACAAGATAAAAAAAATTTTGAAGGAAGAAAGGTAGAAAGTTTGGGCTAACACAATAGTATAAAATTACTGTTTTCACTTATATCAGGAGAAACAAAGATATGCTTCTTGTGATTTGAAGTATTGGAATCCTAAAATCCTGAACCAAGAAAAAAAACATGCTGTGTCTAGATTTTTTTCTACTGCATGTATACATTTCTCCCACTTGGTGGCGACTTCTGTTCATTTCTAAATGAAAGTCTTTTCTCCCTCAGTAGTACGCGAATCTTCTCTTGTAAATTGATTTTTCTTATTAAAATTGTCTAACCACACAAGTAATACATGTAAATTCATTCTTTAAAAAATAATAATGTACGTTAAAGTTGTGGGGTTTTTTTAACTCAAATTTTATACCTGAAGGTTTTTCTAGGGCTAGGGTGAAATTGATCAATGTTTTTCTTCTTGTCAAGTTAACTGATTTAGGATGCTTAACATTATTCTGGTCAGCTATTTTTCAGTTGGCATGATATCTTCTGGAAGCCTTTTTTAGAAAAGCAGGGTTATGGGTATGTGGGGTAAAAGTGATAGAGAGGAATCAAGGATGATTCATATGGGATTGAGTGGTTAGATGGATGGTGATACCATTCATTGAGGTGGGAATACTGGGAAAAAGGTTGGTTGTTGAGGGTAGATGCTGGAGAATTGGAATCAGAAGCTTCTTTTTGAACATTTAGTTACGTGCTTTAGTTTGCTGAAAGCTGCTGGGATCAATATACCAGAAAAGGTTGGCCCCCCCCCCATTTTTTTTAATTAAAGGAGTTGTAAACTTACAAAACAATCATGTATAAAGTACAGAATTCCCTCCACCAACACCTTATTTTGTTGTGGAACAATTGTTACAGATTATGAAAGAACATGATCATACTGTTAGCATTAATTGTGGTCCATAGCATACACTTGGTATATATTTTTCCATGCACCCCTTGTTATTAACACCATGTATTAGTATTGTACATTTGTTATAGTTCCTGAGAGAACACTCATTTGTACTCAACTGCAGTCCATCTTCTTCTACATGGTTCACTGTGTTACACATTCCCATGCCTTGTACAGTCTATCTAAACAGTACACTCAGTGACTCTCACTTTCTTCACAGAGTTGTGCAGTCATCACGCCTGTAAACCTTTGAATGTTTTCCTTAGTCCAAAAGAAAAATCTCATACCCCCTTGTATTAGTCAGCCAAAGGGGTGCTGATGCAAAATACCAGAATTTGGTTGGGTTTTTATAAAGGGTATTTATTTGGGGTAGGAGCTTACAGATACCAGCCCATGAAGTATAAGTTACTTCCCTCACTAAAGTCTGTTTTCATATGTTGGAGCAATATGACTGCCAGTGGCTATGAGGGTTCAGGCTTCCTGGATTCCTCCCTTCCAGGGTCTTGCTTCTCTCTGAGTTCAAGGTTTCTTTCTTCCCAGGGTTTGCTTCTTCCTGGGCTCAGGGTTCCTCATTTCCTGGGGCTTGCTTCTCTTTCCTCTGTGAGCTTACTTCCCAGGGCTCCAATTTAAGGCTTCAGCATCCAACTCCAAATCAAAACTCCAACATCAAAAACCCTCAACTCTGTCCTTTGCCATGCCTTTTTATCTGTGAGTCCCCACCCCTTGGTGGGTGAGGACTCAACACCCTAATGACGTGGCCCAGTCAAAGCCCTAATTATAACTTAATCACTCCCAGGTACAGACCAGATTACAAACATAATCCAATATCTATTTTTGTAAATCATAACCAAAACAAACTATTACACCCCTATTACTGACCCTTAGCATTGATATAGTACCTTCTTTGACCTTGATGCAAGAATACCACAATATTGCTATTAAGTATACTCTGTAAGTTACGTTAATTGTATTTTTTCCATGCATCACTGTATTCTTACTATCTTTTAATAGTAACATACATTTGCTCTAGTTCATAGAAAAACATTCTTGTATTTGTATTATTAACCACAATCCTCATCCACCTCTGGATTCACTATATTGTTCAGTCCCTAGGTTATTCTCTAGCTTTCTTTCAATTGACATTTACATACCTAGACCTGCCCCTTTCAGCCACAATCCCATTTATAAACCAGCCATGTTAGTTATACTCACTATAATGTGTTACCATTAACTCTATCCAATTTCCATACCTCTCCAGTCAAGCTAGTTGAAAATTTTACATATGTTGAGCATTTGTACCCTTTCTCAGTCCTCATCCTGTCTCCTCGTAACCTATAGGTTGTTTGTTTGTTTGTTTTAAAGATTTATTTTATTATTTATTCCCCCCCTGGTTGTCTGCTTTCTGGGTCCATTTGCTGTGTGTTCTTCTGTGTCCACTTGCATTCTCTGCAGCACTGGGAATCTGTGCCTCTTTCTGTTACATTATCTTGCTGCGTCAGCTCTCTGTGTGTGCAGCACCACTCGTGGGCGTGCTGTGCTTTTTTCGCACGGGGCAGCTCAGTGCAGGGCGCACTCCTTGCATCTGGGGCTCCCCTATGCGAGGGACACCCCTGCGTGGCACAGCACTCCTTGTGCGCGACAGTGCCACATGTGGGCCAGTTCACCACACAGGCCAAGAGGCCCTGGGTTTGAACCCTGGACTTCCCATATGGTAGGTGGACACTCTGTCAATTGAAGCACATCCACTTCCCCCTATAGGTTTTAACTCCATTAGTTTATTCTTCATATTTAGTAATGTTAGTGTGACCAAACAGTATTTCTTTTTTTATGTCTGGCTTATTACACTTAATGTAATGTCCTCAAGGTTCATCCATGTTATCATGTTCCTCTATTTCATTTCTTCTTATGGCAGCATAGTATTCCATCATATGCATATACCACATTTTGTTGATCCATTCAATGATTGATGGACACTTGAGTTATTTCAGCCTTTAGCAATTGTAAATAATTCTGCTCTAGACATCACTGTGAAAATGTCTGTTCATGTCATTGTTTTCAGTTTTCCTGGATATATTCCTTTTTTTTTTTTTTTTTTTTTTTGTTTTTAATCTGTAGTATAAACATGTACATGGTGCTTTGATGCATAAAGTACAATACAGTGAAAAAATACTAATACCAAAAATCTCCAGTATAAACTCTAGGGGGAAGCGGACTTGGCCCAGTGGTTAGGGCATCCACCTACCACATGGGAGGTCCGCGGTTCAAACCCCAGGCCTCCCTGACCCATGTGGTCTACCCACCCATGTGGTCCAAGCACAGTGTTGATACACGCAAGGAGTGCCCTGCCCCGCAAGGGTGCCCCCATGTAGGGGGGTCCCACGCACAAGGATTGTGCCCCATAAGGAGAGCCACGCAGTGCGAAAGAACGTGCAGCCTGCCCAAGAATGGCACCGCACACATGGAGAGCTGACACAACAAGATGATGCAACAAAAAAGAAACACAGATTCCTGTGCCACTGACAATAACAGAAGCAGACAAAGAACATGCAGCAAACAGACACAGAGAACAGACAACAGTGGCGGGGGGGGGGGGAAGGGGAGAGAAATAAAAATAAATAAATCTTTTAAATATATATAAACACTAGGTATGAGAATATTCCTCTTTTACTCTTACTTCTCTTTTTGTTTATAATTTGTTTCCTGAGAATTGCCTTGTTGAGTCACTCTGGAATATGTGCTCTTTCCAACTTTCAAAATTACAATAATTGTGGTATTAATGTTTTTTTTTGTGTTTTTTTACTTTTTTAAAATTGAAGTATATCATTCATACATGAACATGCATAAACAATAAGTGTAAAGATTGTGAGTTTACAAAAGAGACATACATAACATCACACAGGGGTCTCATACATCACCCTTCCACCAACATTTTGCATTGTTCTGAAACATTTGTTACAAATGATGCAAGAGCATCATCAAAATATTACTACCAACTCTAGTCCTTATCTTACATTTGTGTATTTTCCCCCCAACCCACCCTATTTTTAAAAAAGATATTTTTGTTACAGATATTGTGAACGCGCAAAACAATCATACACATGTGTAGATATCCCATACAATACCACACCCTGGTGGAACATTTGTTACAGATTATGAGATAATGCCATCAGACATCACCAATCATGGTCCATAGCATACATTTGGCACACTTTTTCCATAACTTCCATTATCAACACAGTACAGCTTTGGCATTGATGCAAGAATATTATAATAGTATTACTGTTAGCCACAGTCTATAGGTCACACAAATTATAGTTTTCCCATGCTTCTCCATATTCCCATCACCCAGCAATAGTGATATACATCTGCTCTAGCTCACAGAAGGGCTCTCTTGCATTTTTACACTTAACCACTATGATCATCCACCTCTGGGTTCACTGTGTTATTCAGTCCCTAGATTATACTTTAGCTTTCTTTCTATGGACATTTAGTTCCCCAGACTACTGTTTTCAGCCACAATCCCATTTATAAACCAGTTGCTACTCACTATAATGTGTTACCAGCAACTTTAACCATTTCCACACCTTTACAGTCAAGTTAACTAAAACTTCTACATACATTAAGCATCAGTAGTTCTTCTCAACCCTCCTCTTACCTCCAAATAACTTATACTCTAGGTTTTAATTCCATGTGTTTATTATTAGTATTTAGTTCATATTAATGAGACCATGCAATATTTGTCCTTTTGTGTCTGGCTTACTTGACTTAGTATAATGTCTTTGAGACTCATCCATGTTACCACATGTGTCCCAATTTCATTTCTTCTTACTGCAGCATAGTATTCCATTATATGTATATAACACATTTAGTTTATCCACTTATTGATGGATGGACACTTGGGTTGTTTCCATCTTTTAGCAATTGTGAATAACGCCACTATGAACATTGGTGTGAAGATGTCTGTTTGTGTCATAGTTTTTAGTTCTTCTGGATATATTCCTAGTAGAGGAATTGCTAAATCATATGGCAGTTCTATATTTAGCTTCCTGAGAAACCACCAAACTGTCTTCCGCAGAAGCTGCACCATTCTACATTCGCACTAACAGTGAATAAGTGTTCCTCTTTCTCTACATCCTCTCCGGCATTTACAGTTTTATGTTTTTTTAAATAATGGCCATTCTAGGGGTGTGAGATAATATCTCATTGTGATTTTGATCTGCATTTCCCTAATAGCTAGTGATATTGAACATTTTTTCATGTGCTTTTTGGCCATATGTATTTCTTCCTTGGGGAAATGCCTAGTTAAATCTTTTGTCCATTTTTTAATTAGATTGTGTGCTCTTTTATTGTTGAGGTATATGATCTTTTTAGCATGGAAACCTTTATCAGATGTGATTTCCAACTATTTTTCTTTTTTTTTTTTTTTAAAGATTTATTTATTTATTTAATTTCCCCCCCTCCCCTGGTTGTCTGTTCTTGGTGTCTGTTTGCTGCGTCTTGTTTCTCTGTCCGCTTCTGTTGTCGTCAGCGGCATGGGAAGTGTGGGCGGCGCCATTCCTGGGCAGGCTGCTCTTTCTTTTCACGCTGGGCGGCTTTCCTCACGGGCGCACTCCTTGCGCGTGGGGCTCCCCCACGCGGGGGACACCCTTGCGTGGCACGGCACTCCTTGCGCGCATCAGCGCTGCGCATGGTCAGCTCCACATGGGTCAAGGAGGCCCAGGGTTTGAACCGCGGACCTCCCATATGGTAGACGGACGCCCTAACCACTGGGCCAAAGTCCGTTTCCCTCCAACTATTTTTCCTTCTCACCTTCTTAACAAAGTCCTTTGATGTTCAAAAGTGTTAAAGTTTGAGAAGGTCCCATTTATCCATTTTTTCTTTTGTTGCTTGTACTTTCTGTGTAAAGTTTAAGGAATCCCCACCTATCACCAGGTCTTAAAGATGTTTCCCTACGTTTTCTTCTAGGAGTTTTATGACACTTGCTTTTATATTTAGGTCTTTCATCCATTTTGAGTTAATTTTTATGGATGTCGTGAGGTAGAGGTTCTCTTTTTTTCATTTGGTTATGGCTATCCAGTTTACACAGTGTCATTTACTGAATGTGTTGGCTTTTATAATGGGAATTTATTAGGTTAAAAACTTTTAGATTTTAGGCTGTGAAAATTTCCAAATCAGGGTATCATGAGAGATGCTGTCTCACCAAAAGTCTGCTACTGACAATCCTGGACCCCTTCCACAAGGCAAGGCACATGAAGGCATCTGCTCCTTTTCTAGGTCTCATTGCTTCAGCTTCTGGCTGCTCCATCTGTGACTTCCTCTCTCTCCGTTTACTCTCTGAGCTCCTGGGTTCCCTCTCTTCATCTCTGTGGCTTTTTCTCTATATGTCTCTGCATGTTTCTCCTGTTTAGAAAGGACTTCAGCAAGAGGACCAAGACCCATCCTTGGTCACGCCTCACCAAAGCAATCCAATCAAAGGCCTCCTGGCTGACAAGTCAGTCAAAATGTCCAACACTCACATGAATGAAACATCATCTTTTCTGGGATCCTCTTGTTGAAAAACTTCAAACTGTCACAATAAGTTTGAGATACTTGTTGGAAATCTTAGTCTATAGACTAGGCAGGTAAACAACTGGCTATGAATCCGGAGGTTAGGCCAGAGATCAAGGGCAGAAGCTATAAATATGGGGGATACCTGAGTATATGGATAATTTTTAAAGCCATGGGACTGGATGAACTCACCTAGGAAGCCTGTATAGTAAGAAGCAGTCCAGGGGCTAAACCTTCCACTAGAAGAGCAGAAGAAGAACTAGCAAAGAAGAATAAGCTTGCAATGTAGGAGGAAAGAGTATAGAATATGGATGCCAAGAGAGAAAAGGCCAGTTGTACTAATGTTGCTAAGAGATTGAACAAAAAAGTACTCATGCAATTTGGCAATATGCAGTTTATTGACTCAAAAAGGAATCAGTTCTTGAAGAAAATGTAGGAAGTTCAAAAAAAGTTTAAAGAATCTGGGGGCAGGGGACAATCCACATAGCTACCTAGAGACAACCACCAGCACCACTTAACATATTTTCCTTCAGAACTTTTAAGGTATTTTTGTATAGTTGTGTTCATAATCATATTCAGTTTTGGCTTTTTTTCTCTTGATACTATTTTATAAGCAATTTTACATGTTATTAAAATTCGTTATAAGCACCTTTAAAATATTTTTTTCTGATTATAAAAATGTACAATTGTTGTAGAAAACTTGGAAAATCCAGAAAAATATGAGATAGAAACAAAAATAATGTGTTATAACATGGCCCAGAGACAAGCACTGGCCATGTTAGCATTCATTCACTGATTGAATAAATACTTGAAGACACAGTATGTGTTCAATACATTCAAATAACTGGTCAAGAAGGTGGGCAAGGTTCCAGGTTTTATAGAACTTAACATTCACTTAGCAGGAGATAGATAATAAACCTATGAGAAGAATATGAGTTAGAGTAAGTGTGGTGTAAAAAATTTACATAGGGTATAATATACTGGAGAGTGACTAGGTAGCTATTTGTAAGTTTTTGTATTTCTCTTTTATTTTGAAATAGTTTCAAACTTTTAGAAGTGATATGAGTACAAAGAACTGTCAAGTACCTTCACCTAGAACCACCAGTGGTTGGCATTTTATTATATTTGCTTTATCATTCTCTCTAAATATTTATGTATTGATGTTTATATGTGTACTCTTTTTTTCTGATCATTTAAGAATACGTGGCAGGCATGGCACCCATTACCACTGAATATTTTTCTATGTATTTCCTACAAACAAGAACACTCTTCTCCACAAACCATATACATGTACACATGCATGGACACCATTAAATATAATCACATATAGCCTTCAAAATCAGGAAATCATCATTGATACGTTATTACCATCTAATTCACAGAGCCCTTCAAATTTTACCAACCAATTGGGAAAAGGTGGTGTTTGCCAGGCTTCTCCACTATAAAATTATTCTTTTCCCCATTGTAATTAATGTATGTTGTGTGGAAAGATATTTTCACCCAGTAGTTTTAACATCCATTTGTGATTTTTTTTTTAACTTTTTATTTTGAAATGCTTTCAAACTTATAGGACAGTTATAAAAATAATACAAACCCCGTAGAGAACTCCAGCATACCCTATCTGTCCAGATACCCAGGTTCACCAGCTTTAACATTTTGCCACGTTTGCCTTTCATTCTCTCTGTCCATCAGTCCTTCAATCTATTAACCCTTCTATCTATTTAAAATACAAAGCAATGTATTTTGTATTCAGAAATACAATAATGCTGGCATTTATTTTTACCCTCACTAGAGATCTTTATTTCTTTATACTCCTTAAATGTATTTTCCTTTGTCTTTTCCTTTGAACCTGCAGAACTCTTTTTAGCATCTCATATAGGGCTCATCTAGTGGTAATGAACTCCCCTGTTTTTCTTTATCTGGGAATACCTTAATCTCACCCTCAATTTAATTAATTTATTTATTTAGTTTTTTTTTTAATTTCTCTCCCCCCCCTCCCCCCAGTTGTCTGCTCTCTGTGTCCATTTGCTGCATGTTCTTCTGTGACCCCTTTTATCCTTATCAGCAGCACCGGGAATCTATGTTTCTTTTTTTTGCATCATCTTGTTGTGTCAGCTCTCAGTGTGTGTGGTGCCATTCCTGGGCGGGCTGCACTTTCTTTTGTGCTGGGCGGCTCTCCTTACCGTGCACACATCTTGCACGTGGGACTACCCTACGCGCGTGGCACAGTACTCCTTGCATGCATCAGCACTGCGCATGGGCCAGCTCCACACGGATCAAGGAGGCCCGGGGATTGAACCGCAGACCTCCCACGTGGTAGGCGATGCCCTATCCATTGGGCCAAGTCTGCTTCCCTCACCCTCATTTTTAAAAGAAAGAGTCCCAAGATATAGAATTCTTGGTTGGTAATTTTTTGCTTTCAGAAATTTAAATATGTTGTCCCAGTCTGCCCAGTGAGAAATTGGCATTTATTCTTACAAAGGTTCCCTTGGAGGTAACATGTTGCTTCTCTCGTGTAGCTTTCAAAATTTTCTCTTTATCATTGGCATTTGACAGTTTGATTATAATATACCACAGCATGGTTCTCTTTGGTACACTTGATGGTGTCCCACAGGTTCCTCAGGCAGAGTTCCCTTTTCTTCATTCTTCTCTATGCTCCTCAGACTGGATGATTTCAGTTATGTTATCTTCATGTTCACTCACTCTGTCAGTTGCATTCTGCTTTTCAACTCCTTTAGAGAATTTAATTTCTGTTACTGTGGTCTACAGCTCTGTTTGGTGCCTTTATGAATTTCTGTCCCTCTGTTGATACTCTCTTAAGGTTTTTATTAGTCAGCCAAAGGGCTACTGATGCAAAATACCAAAAAGCTGCTGGCTTTTATAAAGGATATTTATTTGGGGTGGACGCTTACAGTTACCAGGCCATAAAGCATAAGTTACTCCCCTCACCAAAGAGTCTTGCCATGTGTTGGAGCAAGATGGCTGCCAACGTCTGCCAGGGATCAGGCTTCCTGGGTTCCTCTCTTCCCAGAGCTTATTTCTCTCTCCACAAGGCCATCTTTATAGACTATCAGGTGAACAGTTCTTGTCTCTCTTTCCCCGGGGCTTCTGCCATGTCTAAGGAGACATCTCTGTTCCTCTTTGTTCTTCTCTTGCATGTTTACTTCCTGAGCTCTAAGATAAAAACTCCAAACTCCCTTCTCTGTGGTTGATTTCTCTTGGTACGCAGGGAATCAAGGTCCTATTGACATGGCCCAATCAAAACCTCAATCATTATTTAATCAAGTAAAAGTGAAACCTCTGACTCCAATATAATCTAATATGCCCAAAGGGACAGACCAGTTTACAAACATAATCCAATATCTATTTTTGGAATTCATAAACAATAATAAACTACCATCTTTAGTTTTCTTGATTTCCTTTAGTTCTTTGTTTGTGTTTTCCTTGATTTCTTTGAGCATTTTTGTATTTGTTTGGTATGTCTCAGGTCTGGTGCTCCTTATTGATGGAGTACTAAAGTTTTAATTTTATTCTTTGTCTGGGCTATCACTTCCTGTTTCTTTGTATATTTCGTGATCTTTTCTTGAAACCTGGACATTTTGATATTTTAATGTGTTATCACTGGTATTTAGACTCTGAGGTATCTGTTCCTTAAGCTTGTGTCCAGCTTATTTTTGACAGAGCTTTTCTTGAATGCCAGGAACTAATCAAAAAAAAAAAGAAGAGAAAACACCTTTCCTAGTCTTTGTAGATTTGTAGTTCTTTCCTTCAGAATTTATCCACACAGTAAGTTTAGAGAAGGAAGCAGATTTGGCCTAACAGATAGGGCGTCCGCCTACTACATGAGAGGTCCAAGGTTCAAACCCTGGGCCTCCTGACCCATATGATGAGCTGGCCCACGCGCAGTGCCGATGTGCGCAAGGAGTGCCGTGCCATGCAGGGGTGTCCCCTGTGTCGGGAGCCCCACACGCAAGGAGTGCGCCCCTCAAGGAGAGCCGCCTAGTGCAAGAAAAGTGCAGCCTGCCCAGGAATGACACCACACACGGAGAGCTGACACAAGATGATGCAACAAAAAGAAACACAGATTCCCCAGTGCTGCTGACAAGAATACAAGCTGACATAGAAGAACACACAGTGATGGGACACAGAGAGCAGACACGGCGGTGGGGGGGGGGGGAGAAATAATTAAAAAATAAATCTTTTTTTAAAAAAAAGTCTAGAGAGTAGCTCGAGGCCAAAGTGTAGGGGCTGCCCTGATCATTTCTGCAATGTTTTGGACATGGATATGTGGCCCTAGAACTCCCCCATTTATATGAACAGATGTGCTCTTTTCCCCTGGAAATAGATTCCTCCTCACTGTACTGGGCACTGTACTTTATGTCACATCCCTTGCCCCAGGTAGCCACTCGACTGCTCTCCTCTAGCATCTCTAGGAGAGCTCTTTGTGCAGCCTTCTATACACAGGGTCAGTCCTGGGATGGCAAGTCCCTCTGGTCACCACCAGAAAGATTGAGTCAGACATCACATGCTTCCAAATGTGCAAGTGGGTAACTCAGCTACGACCAGAGAGTGCAGAAACCTGGTGAGAGGTTGGGGAAGGGGCCAGTACCCACCAGGCACCATGAGATCCTACTGCCTTCTCCTCCCCCCCCCCCCCCCCACAAGTTTTTCATTGTGCCTTTATTCACCTTAGTGCATTAAAAAATATATTTGTTTTAAAGATCCTATAAATAAAGCAACAACCCACTAATGTGGGCTAGAAGTCACCCCTTTCAACATGTTATTTTTGCTTTGTTTTTTTTTAAGCAGTATTTCTTATAAAAACTTATTTTTTTTTTATTATTTTTTATTTATTTCTCTCCCCTTCCCCCCTCCCCCCTCAGTTCTCTGTGTCCATTTGCTGCATGTTCTTATTTGTCTGCTTCTGTTGTCAGCGGCACGGGAATCTGTGTTTCTTTTTGTTGCGTCATCTTGTTGTGTCAGCTCTCCTTGTGTGTGGCACCATTCCTGGGCAGGCTGCACTTTCTTTCACACTGGGCGGCTCTCCTTATGGGGCTCACTCCTTGCACGTGGGGCTCCCCTATGCGGGGACGCCCCTGGGTGGCACGGCACTCCTTGCGCGCATCAGCACTGCACATGGGCCAGATCCACACGGGTCAAGGAGGCCCTGGGTTTGAACCACGGACCTCCCATGGGGTAGACGGACGCCCTAACCACTGGGCCAAGTCCACTTCCCATAAAAACTTATTGACCACACAGTAGTTTACAAGAATGTCAGATGTAATGGCATACATAATCTAAACAAGACAGGCTGATTGGAAATTTATGTAATGTGGTAAAAATATACAGATGAAAATTAGCGGTATGGACTGAGGCATGTAGCAGGTAGAGGTGAGGAGGCTAAGGCTCCCTTCAAGGCTGGGTAAGAGTGTCCCCTGGAGTAAGACTGCTTTCCCCACCAAAGAGAGGCAAATCACTCTCACTAAGAGGTAAAGGCTTGGCCCAATGGATAGGGCGTCCGCCTCCCACATGGGAGGTCCATGGTTCAAACCCTACGCCTCCTTGACCCATATGGAGCTGGCCCATGCGCAGTGCTGATGCACGCAAGGAGTGCCGCACCACAAAGGGGTGTCCCCCGCGTAGGGGAGCCCCACATGCAAGGAGTGTGCCCCGTAAGGAGAGCCACCCAGCGTGAAAGAAAGTGCAGCCTGCCCAGGAATGGCGCCGCACACACGGAGAGCTGACACAGAAAGATGACACAACAAAACGAGACACAAATTCCCGGTGCTGCTGAAAAGAATACAAGCGGACACAGACGAACACACAGTGAATGGACACAGAGAGCAGACAACGGCAGGGGAGGGGGCCAGAGAGAAAAAAAATTAGTTCAGGAAAGTAACAGGAACCAGATAGGGCAGGGATTTGCTGACCATCATTGTAAGGTGACTTTACCTTTTGCTCTGGGATGGGACGCCATTGGAGAGCTTTTGAGGAAAGAAGGAGTGTTGTTTTTTTTCAAAGATTCATTTTATTTATTTCTCATCTCCCCTTGTTGTTTGCGCTCACTCTCTACTCTCTGTATCTGTTGTGTGCTCATCTTCTTTTTAGGAGGCACCAGAAACCGAACCTGGGACCTTTCATGTGGGAGGGAGGCACACAATCACTTGAGCCACCTTTGCTCCCTGCTTGTTGTGTCTCTCTTTGTGTCTCCTCATGGCATCATCTTGTGGCATTAGCTCACCATGCCAGTCCATCACGTAAGCTCACTCTTCTTTAGGAGACACTGGGAACCAAACCTGGGACCTCCCATATGGTAGGCTGGTGCCCGATTTCTTGAACCACATCTACTTCCCAGAAGGAGTGTTTTTGAAGGACCACAGTGTGGAGAATAGGTTGTAGTTAATTGGTCACACCCTTTTTAGAAGAAAGCTTATGATTATAAATAACAAATATATATTTCTGGTGTATTACACAAATTATTTTGTGGCTTGCTTCCCCTTCACTTAATATATCACAGACATTTTCTCCATTCATTAAGACACTATGGGGAAGCGGACTTGGCCCAGTGGTTAGGGCATCCGTCTACCACATGGGAGGTCCGCGGTTCAAACCCCCGATCTCCTTGACCGGTGTGGAGCTGGCCCACGTGCAATGCTGATGCGCGCAAGGTGTGCGCTGCCATGCAGGGGTGTCCCCGCGTAGGTGAGCCCCACATGCAAGGAGTGCGCCCCGTAAAGAGAGCCGCCCAGCGCAAAATAAAAGTGTAGCCTGCCCAAGAATGGAACTGCACACATGGAGAGCTGACACAGGATGATGCAACAGAAAGAAACAGATTCCCATGCCGCTGACAACAACAGAAGTGGACAAAGAAGAACACGCAGCAAATGGACACAGAGAATAGACAACTGGGGCTGGGAATAAAAATAAATAAATAAATGTTTTAAAAAAAAGATACTGGGAAACGGACTTTGGCCCAGTGGTTAGGGCGTCCGTCTACCACATGGGAAGCCCGCGGTTCAAGCCCGGGGCCTCCTTGACCCGTGTGGAGCTGGCCCATGCGCAGTGCTGATGCGCGCAAGGAGTGCCGCGCCATGCAGGGTGTCCCCCGCGTAGGGGAGCCCCACGCGCAAGGAGTGCACCCATAAGGAGAGCTGCCCAGCGCGAAGGAGGGAGCAGCCTGCCCAGGAATGGCGCCGCCCACACTTCCCGTGCCGCTGACGACAACAGAAGCGGACAAAGAAACAAGAAACAAGACGCAGCAAAAAGACACAGAAAACAGACAACCGGGGGAGGGGAGGGGAATTAAATAAATAAAAATAAATCTTTTTAAAAAAAAAAAAAAGATACTATGAGTTCTTTATGTTGAAGGGACTTTTGGATTTAGAAAGGATTAATGGCAAATTTATTTTAAATCAGTAGTCTATTTATTACAACTGCAAATTTTAAAGCCTGATTTTTCTTAAGCCTTGAGATTCAACTTATAAATAGGATAACAAGATTAGTAAATTGAATAATATTTTGCATGAAAGTAAGAACAATCATTTTTTTTCTTGTTCTTTGATGAATGCTTGATAAACTCTAATTGGATGGATTAAATTCTCCTGAACAGTTATGCCCATTTGAAAATTTAATTAATGCATCCCTTTCAGCATTTTAGGTCACATTTATCATTTAATTTATGTCATTATTTTCAGTATCTTCAAATGCCCAGTGGGATGGTAGGTTAACCCTATGAAGAAAAATACTCCTACTCCTAAGCACTTAAACGACTTCAGGCTTATTCTTTACTCTTCTTTCTCTAATATCTCTTCTATCAGCAAGTTCTTTTCTGTTTTACTTTCAGAATATATCCCACATCTGATCACTAACTCTTTGATTATTGCGCTAGTCCAAGCCATAATTCTTTCTTACCTGAATTACTACAACAGCTTCTTAACTGATTTGATAACATTCTTTAAACACATTAGTATTCTCCACATACTAAGTGATTAGAATGATTATTTTTAAATTTAAATCAAAACACAGTCATATCTCTGCTCAGAACTATCCAGTGGCTTCTGATCATAGTGAGAATAAAAACCCAACTCCCTACCATGGTAAGCAGGGCCTTATGTGATCCTGCTCCTGCCTAACTCTAATTTCATATATTCTGTCCTATTCACTGCGCTGCTAACTCTAATTTAGCCACATCAGCCTTCTTGCTTCTCATGAATAGCAAGCACACTTGCACCTTAGTCTTTCTGTACCAGCTGCCTGGAATGATCTACCCCAGATTTTGCATAGCTCATGCCTTCACTTTATATTAAAGTGCCTACTAAAATGGCACTTAGTACCCTATCTAAAAGAGCCCTGCTCCCTCCTCACACTCTGTCCCCTTCCCTGCTCTAGTTTTTTCTTCATAGCACTTATATTTCTGCTTGACCTTAAATTTTATCTTATTTAATTTATTGTTTGTTTCCCTGGTTACCATGCTTGATACAAGGACTTGATTTTCTTCACTACTATGTTGCTGACACCTACAGCAGTGCCTGGCACATAGTTATTCAATAAAATGTTGTTGAATGAATAAGGATATATTATTTTACTTTGACCATTATTTTGATTTTTGGATAAAATAATTTTTTCGACATATCTAGCTGATCCAAAGATGGCACCCCTTTTGTAGTTTTTTATGAATATGAATTTCCTTCTGACTACAACCTGTCCTTTTTAGTACTATTATCTATTGTAAATACCCTGAATCATTTGTTAAAGCCGCTTTTGCCTGGAGGGCAAATTTGAAGTGACTGCGAGCCTGAGAGGAGTTTCTCAGGTCAACCCTTCCTAGCCCAAACAAGGACAGGGACCCAAAAAGGAAATTTTCACACACACTGCCTTGGGGAAGGGGTGAAGTAGGGGCCAGCCAGGGTGCCAGGAGCTTCTCCTATGACGCTTTGAAGCTTTATTTTCTTGACTGGGCACTTGCCCAGTAAATGCAGATCTTTAACTGTCTTCCATATATATTTTTTTTACTTTTTTTTCCTTTATTAGAGAATTGTGGGTTTACAGAACAGTCATGTATCAATACAGGACTTTTATATATCATTCTATTGTTACACCTTGCATTGGTGTAGAATACTTGTTACAATTGATAATACCACATTTTTATAATTGTACTATTAATTAAAGTTCATGATTTAACCTAGGGCTCACTGTGTAATGTATTTCCATGGATTTTTTTTTTAAGTAAACTTTTACTATGGAATAATTTTAGATTTACAGAAAAATGTTAAGATGGTACATACAGCTCACATATACCATTCACCTAATTTCCCCTAAAGTACGTGCATTAAACTAAGAAATTAACATTGATACATTACTATTAACTAAACTCCAGACTTTATTTGGATTTCATTAAAATCCTTTTTGTTTTCCAGAACCCAATCAAGATAATACTTAGTTGTCATATCTCCTTGGTCTACTTGATGTGTGCCATTTCTCAGTTATTTCTTCATCTTTTATGACCTAATTTGTAGACTGTTCCTTAATCTGGGCTTGTCTAATTTTTTTTAAAGCAGTTTTAATGAGATGTATTCACATACCATACAGTCTATTCAAAGTGTACAATCAGTGGCTTTTCATATAATCACGATGTTGTACATTCATCACCATAAGAAATTTTAGAACAGTTTCATTTTTCCAAAAAGAAAAACTACTTACCCTTTAGCAGTTACCTCTCAATCTCTCTGTCCTTTACCAGCCTACATAACCACTAATCTGGGAAACGGACTTGGCCCAGTGGTTAGGGCGTCCGTCTACCACATGGGAGGTCCATGGTTCAAACCCTGGGTCTCCTTGACCCATGTGGAGCTGGCCCATGCGCAGTGCTGATGCGTGCAAGGAGTGCCCTGCCACGCAGGGGTGTCCCCGCGTAGGGGAGCCCCACACGCAAGGAGTGCGCCCCATAAGGAGGGCCGCCCAGCGCGAAAGAAAGTGCAGCCTGCCCAGGAATGCCGCCACCCGCACTTCCTGTGCCACTGACGACAACAGAAGCGGACAAAGAAACAAGACGCAGCAAATAGACACAGAGAACAGACAACCGGGGTGGGGGTGGGGAATGAAATAAATAAATTTTAAAAATCTTTAAAAAAATAACCACTAATCTAATTCCATCCTTATAAGTTGATTTATATTTATATTTTATATAAATGGAATCATACAATAAGTAGTATTTTGTGTCTCGTTTCTTTTACTTGTTTTGCTTTTGCCTGGTAATTAATCTCTTGTAACACTAACATACATTTATTCAGTTTCAAAGGAAAATAATCTTATCTATGCAGTATTACCCATATTCATACTTCACAGGAGGTTTTACTGTGCTATACAGTCCCATTTTACATATTTTAGCTTTCCTTCTAGTAATATACATGCTTTGACTCTTCCTTTAAATCACTGTCATAACCATTTAATAGCACTGTTACAAACACTATGTTGTGCTTTCACCTTTTCTATTCATTTCCAAGATTAACAACATTTTTACCAATTCTGCACATGTTAACTCTCAGCTTTCAATTCTCTAACCTCTTTCTATTTTCTGATAACCCATATTCTAGTTATTAACTCCATGAATTTATACAGTGTGTTTAGTTCATAATAGCGCAGTCATACAGCATTTGGCCTTTTCATGTCTGGCTTGCTTCACTCAACATAATGTCCTCCAGGTTCACCTATGTTGTTATATGCTGCACGATTTAATTTCTTCTTATAGCTGCATAATATTCCATTGTGTGGATACACCACAGTTTGTTTATTCATTCATCATTCATCAGTTGACAGATGGGTTGTTTCCATCTTTTGGTGATTGTAAATAATGCCACTGAACATTGGTGTGAGATGTCTGTGTCTTGCTCTCAGTCCTTTGGGGTGTATACCTAGTAGTGGTATTGTTGGGTCATATGGCAGATCTGTATTCAACTTCTTTAGAAACTGCTGAACAATCCTCCACTGTGGCTATACCATTTTACATTCCCACCAACTGTGAATAAGTGTTCCCATCTCGCCACATCCTCTCCAACACTTGTAGTTTTCTGTCTTTTTAATAGTGGCCAATCTAATAGGTATGAAATAATACCTCATTGTACCTTTGAGTTTCATTTCTCTAATCTCTAGTGATGAACATTTTTTCATGTGTTTTTTTGCCATTTGTATTTCTTATTTGGACAAATGTCTATTCAAGTCTCTTGCCCATTTTTTAATCGGATCATTTGTCCTTTTATTGTTGAATTGTAGAATCTCTTTATGTATTATGGATATTAAACTCTTATCAGATATGTGATTTCCAAATATTTTCTCCCATTGAGTCAGGTGCCTTTTCACCGTTTTGATAAAATCCCTGATGTGCAAAAGTGTTTAATTTTGAGGAGATCCCATTTATCTATTTTTTTATTTTTTTGCTTGCACTTTGGGTATAAGATCCTATCACAAGGTCTTGAAAATGTTTCCCTATATTTTCCTTCAGTAGTTTTATGGTCCTGGCTTTTATATTTAGGTCTTTGATCCATTTTTAGTTGATTCTTCTGTAGGAAGTGAGAAAGGGGTCATCTTTCATTCATTTGGTTATGGATATACAGTTCTCTCACCATCATTTGTTGAAGAGACTGTTTTTGTTCCATTAACATGGACTTGGTAGGTTTGTCAAAAACCATTTGGCCAAGAGGGTGTGGGTTTGTTTCCCACTGATCAATGTGTCTATCTTTTTTACTACTGTAGCTATTTTTGATCACTGTAGCTTTGTAGCATGTTTCAAGGTCAGGTAGTGGAAGTCCTCCCACATCGCTCTTCTTTTTTAGAATGCTTTTGGCTACTCAGGTGCACATTCCTTTCCAAATAAATTTGATAATTGCCTTTTATATTTCTTTAAAGTAGGCTGTTGGAATTTTGACTGGTATTGCTATAAAGCAGTTTAGGTAGGATTAACATCTTCACCACATTTAGTCTTCCAATCCATGAACACAGAATGTCTTTCCATTTATTTAGGTGTTCTTTGATTTCTTTTAGCATTGTTTTGTGGTTTTCTAAATATAGGTCCTATATGTCTGGTTAAATTGATTCCTAGATATGAGTCTTTTTTTGCTGTTGTAACGGGAATATTTTTCCTAATTTCCTCCTCATGTTGCTCAGTACTAGTGTACAGAAACATTACTGATTTTTGCATGTTGATCTTGTATCCTGACACTTTGCTTATCTTGTTTATTAGCTTAGATAGCTCTGTTGTATACATTTCAGAAGTTTCTACATATAGGGTTGTGTCATCCATGAATAGTGAGAATTTTACTTCCTCGTTTCCTATTTGGATGCCTTTTATTTTTTCTGTTCTAACTCATCTGGCTAGAACTTAACTGAACAATATTGAATAATAGTGGTGGCAGTGGGCATCTTTGTCTTCTTCCCAATCTTAGAGGGAAAGCTTTCACCTTGGCTCCACTGAGTACAATGTTGGCCATGGGTTTTTCATATTTGCCCTTTATCATATTGAGGACTTTTCTTTCTATTCCTTTTTCAAAGTGTTTTTATCAAGAAAGAATGCTGGATTTTGTCAAATGCCTTTTCTGCATCTATTGAGATGATCGTGTGGTTTTTTCCCCTTCAATTTGTTAATGTGCTATATCATGTTCGTTGGTTTTCTTGTGTTCATCTACATTGCATACCAGGAATAAATTCTACTTGGTCGTGGTGTATAATTCTTTTGATATGCTGTTGGATTTTATTTGCAAATATTTTGTTGAGAATTTTTGCATCTATGTTCATTGAAGAGATTGGTCTGTAATTTTCTTTTCTTGTGGTGTCTTTATGGCGTTGGCATTAGAATGATGATGTTGGCTTCCTAATTCCTAAAACGTGTTGAGTAATTTTCCCTCCTCTTCCATTTACTGGAAGAATTTAAACAGGATTGGTGTTATTTCTTCTTGAATTGCTTGATAGAATTTACCTGTAAAGACATCTGGTCCGACTTTTCTATGTTGGGAGATTTTTGATGACTGATTCAATCTCTTTAAATGTAATTGATTTGTTGGGTTCTTGTATTTATTTCTTGGAGAGTCATTGTAGGTTGTTTCTGCATTTCTAGGAATTTATCCATTTCATCTAGGTTGTCTAATTTGTTGCTATACCGATTCTCGTAATAGGCTCTTATGATTCTTTTTGTTTCTCTGGGGTCAGTCATAACTTTGCTGCTTTTATTTTTTATTTTATTTATTTTAGTCCTCTCTTTTTTTCTTTGTCAGTCTAACTAAGGATTTGTTAATTTTATTGATCTTCTCTAAGAACCAAATTTAGGTTTTGTTGATTTTCTCAAATGTTTGGTTCTCAATTTCATTATTTCTGCTCTAATCTTTATTATTTCTTTCTTCATGCTTTGGAAGTGGTTTGCTGCTCTTTTTCTAGTTTCTCTAGCTGTTCGGTTAAATCTTTGATTTTAACAATTTCTTAATATGAGTGTTTAGGGCTATAAATTTCCTTTCAGCATGGCTTTTGCTATATCCCATAAGTTTGTTTTATTTTGTTTTGTTTTTTTGTTGTGGTTGTTGTTTGGTTTAGTCTGGTTTGGTTTGGGTGTTGTTTTTTTTTTTAGATACCAGGGCTGGAGATCAAACCTGGGACCCTCGTATGTGGGAAGCCAGCGCTCAACCGCTAAACTATATCTGCTCTCCTGAATTGGTTTTTTCATTTGTTTGTTTATTTGTTTTCTTGTTTTTTGGAAGCACCAGGAACCAAATCTGGGACCTCCCATGTGGAAGCAGGTGCTCAACACTTGGGCCACATCCACTCCCCTATATACCATAAGATTTTTCTTCTTTTAATTTATTGAAGTGTATACCACTCATACATAAACATACCTAAACATACATAAACAATAAATGTATATTAGTAGTTGTGAACTTAGAAAACAAACATACATAACATCATACAGGGCACTCATACCTTACCTTACCACCAATACCTTGCATTGTTGTGAAACTTTTTTTTTAAGATTTATTTATTTATTTCTCCACCCTCGTCCCTTGTTTTGTGCTATGTCCATTCACTGTGCATTCTTCTGTGTCTGCTTGTCTTCTCTTTAGGTGGTACCAGGACTGATCGTGGGGCCTTCCAGAGTAGGAGAGATGGGTGCTCAATCTCTTACGCCACCTCAGCTCCCTGGTCTGCTGCATCTCTTATTGTTTCTCCTCTGTGTCTCTTTTTTGTTACATCATCTTGCTGCGCCAGCTCTCCACGTGGGCAGCTTGCCATGCAGGCCAGCACTCCTGTGTGGGCTGGCACTCCTCTTGGCCAGCGCACCACGCGGGCCAACACTCCACGTGGGCCAGCTCTCCACTCAGGCCAGCTCACCATGCTGACCAGCTTGCTTTGTTGTGAAACACTGTTAACTAATAATTAAAGACCATCCTCAAAATATTACTACTAACCAAAGCATCTTAAATTTGGTGTATTTTCCCCCAACCCACACTTTATTATTTTTTATATCATTTATACATGAACATGCATAAACAATAAGCGTATAGTAAAAGCTGTGAACTTATAAAGCAAATATGCACAACATCATGCAAGGGTCCCATACATCTACCCACCACAAATACCTTGCTTTGTTTAAGTTTTTTGTTACAAATTATGAAAGGATACCATCAAAATCTTACTACTAAGTTCATATCTTACATTTGGTATATTTTTCCCCCAACCCACTCTATTAATATTTTTAAAGTGTATTTTTATTACAGAAGTTGTAAACTTAGAAAACAATCATGTACATGTGCAGAATTCCCATACAACACCCTTCTATCACCACACCACACCATGGTAGAAAATTTGTTACAGATTATGAGATAATATCATCAGACTGTTACCAGGTCAATAGCATACATTTGGCACACTTTCAATACTCCCTCATTATTAGCATAGTACATCTGTGGCATGGATGCATGAATATTACATGATTACTGTTAACCACAGTCCATAGGTCACTCCAGTTGTTATTTTTCCCATGCTTCTCCACATTCCCACCACCCTGCAATAGTGATGTACATCTGTTCTGCCTCACAAAGGACACTCTTGCATCTGTACCATCAACCACAGTTCTCATCCACCTCTGGATTTACTGTGTTATTCAGTCCCTAGATTATTCTCTAGCTTTCTTTCAACTGACATTTACATCCTAGATTACCTTCTCCAGCCACATTCCCATTTATAAGCCAGCTGTTATGTACTATAATGTCTTACCATTAACTCTATACATTTCCATACTTTTACAGTAAAGTTAATTAAAACTTCTACATACATTAAGCATCAGTAGTCTATTTCAGTCCTCCTCTTATCTCCCTTAATAATCCACGACCTACCACCAAGTCTTGAAGATGTTTTCCTACATTTTCTTCTGGAAGCTTTATGGTTCTTGCTTTTATATTTAGGTTTTTTATCCATTTCAAGTTCATTTTTGTGTAAGGTGTGAGACAGGGGGTCCTCTTTCTTTCTTTTGACTATGGGTATCCAGTTCTTTTAGCACCATTTGTTGAATGGACTGTTCTGCCCAACCTGGGTGGGTTTGACAGGCTTGTCAAAAATCACTTGACTGTAGATGTGAGGGTCTGTTTCTGAACCATAAATTCGGTTCCATTGGTCTGTGTGTCTGTCATTATGTCAGTACATGGCTGTTTTTTCAACTGTAGCTAGGTAATATGATTTAAAGTCTGGAAGTGAGAGTCCTCCAACTTTGCTTTCCCTTTTTAAGATGTTTCTGGATGTATTTGGGACTCATTAGCCTTCAAAATAAATTTGACAATCATGTTTTACATTTATTTTTTAAATGCTGGTGGAATTTTTATTGGGATCACATTGAATCTGTATATCATTTTGGGTAGAATTGACATCTTAATGGTATTTAGTCTGCAAATCCCATGAGCATGGAATGTTCTTCCAATTATTTAGATTTTGTTTTGTTTTGTTTTTAGTTTCTTTTAACAATGCATTGTCATTTTCTGAATACAAGTGCTTTATATTGTTGGTTATGTTTATTTCTAAATATTTGATTCTTTTAGTCACTATTGTAAACGGAATTTTTTTTTCCCTGACTTCCTTCTCAGGTTTTGCATTACTAATGTCCTTTAAAGTCTCTTTCATCTGATATATGTATGACTATTCCAGCTTTTTTTTTTTTTTTTTATGTCGGTACCTATGTGGAATATCTTTTCCCAGCCTTTCACTTTCAGTCTATTGGTATCTTTGGGTCTAAATGAGTCTCTTGCATGCCTTAAATTTATAAAATGTGTTTCATGCAGACATCATATAGGTGGCTTATATTTTCTTATCTATTCTACCAGTCTACGACTTTTGGTTAGCAAGTTTAATCCATTAACATTCATTATTACTGTAAAGGCAGTTCTTATTTAATCCATTTTGACCTATGGATTTTATGTGTCATATTTTATTTTCACTACTCTTTTGAGACTTTTAGTTTTTTTTACTGATATAATCCTCATTTTTAAACTCTTTTCCAAGCCTCTCTTTCCTGTTTTGTTTTCAGACTATAGCACACATTGTATTTCCTGCAAAACGGGTCTCTTGATTACAAATTCTCTCAGTTTCTGTTTCTGTGAATATTATAAGCTTGCCCTCATTTTTCAAAGACAGTCTTGCCAGATATAAGATTCTTGGCTGGATTTTTTTCTCTTGCAGTATCTTTTTTTTTTTTTTCTTTTTACGATTTATTTATTTATTTAATTTCTCCCCCCTCCCCTGGTTGTCTGTTCTCTGTGTCTATTTGCTGCCTCTTGTTTCTTTGTCTGTTTCTTTGTCCGCTTCTGTTGTCAGCGGCACGGGAAGTGTGGGCAGCGCCATTCCTGGGCATGCTGCACTTTCTTTCGCCCTGGGCGGCAATCCTTACGGGTGCACTCCTTGCGCATGGGGCTCCCCTACGCAGGGACACCCCTGCATGGGGCAGCATTCCTTGCGCACATCAGCACTGCGCGTAGGCCAGCTCCACACGGGTCAAGGAGGCCCAGGGTTTGAACCGCGGACCTCCCATGTGGTAGACCGACTCCCTAACCACTGGGCCAAGTCTGTTTCCCGCTCTTGCAGTGTCTTAAATGTATCATACCACTGTCTTCTTGCCTCATGGTTTCTAATGAGAAATTAGCACTTAATCTTATTGGGCATCCCTTATATGTTATGCATTGCTTTTCTCTTGCTACTCTCAGAATTATCTTTCTGTTTTTGGCATTCGATATTCTGATTAGTATGTGTCCTGGAGTTGGTCTTTTCAAATTTATTAGGATGGGAGTATATTGTGCTTCTTGGACATGGATATCTATGTTCTTCAGTAGGGTTGGGAAATTTTCTACTATTATTTCTTCAAATATTCTTTCTGCCCCCTTTCCCTTCTCTTCTCCTGGGATATCCTTGACATGTATATTTGCACATCTCTTGCTGCTGTTTAATTCCCTGAGACCTTGTTCAATTTTTTTCGTTCTTCATCTCTTCTTTTGTATGTTCACTTTTGGAGGCCATTTCTTCCAGCTCACCAATCGTTTCTTCTGCTTCTCAAATATGCTATTATATGATTCCAGTTATTTTTAATTTTATTTGTTGTGCCTTTCATTCCCTTAAGATCTGTTATTTTTCTTATGTATGCTTATAAATTCTTCTTTGTGCTTATCCCCAATATCGTCTTAATATCCTTAATCTCTTTAGCCATCTCATTGAATTTATTAAGGAGATTTGTTTGAACACCTGTGATTAATTGTCTCAACTCCTTTTTGTCATATGGAGACTTATCTTGTTCCTTTAACTGGGCCATATCTTCCTGTTTCTTGGTATGGATTGTAATTTTTTGTTGGTGTCTTGGCATCTAGCTTACTATATGTATTTATTCTAGGTGCAGTTTTTCTCTTTAGGGCTTTCTTGCCCTGTCTCCCATGCTGGTTGTGTAGTAGGAGCCAAGGATGTAGTTGGCGCTGGATAAGCTGTGGAGGCTCAAGCTGCCCCAGGGACTGGGTGCAACATTCTGTATATGACTGTTATGTCTAACTCATTTATTTTATTGTTTAGGTTTTCTATTTCCTTGTTGATCTTCTCTCTACTTGTTCTACCTATTGATATGAATGGTATGTTGAAGACTCCAACTATTATTATAAAGATATCTGTTTCTCCCTTCAGTTTTGCCAGAGTTTGTGTCTTGTATTTTGGGACACCCTGGTTAGGCGAATAAATACTTATAATGGTTACTTCTTCCTGGGGGATTGTCCCTTTTATTAACATATAATGGCCTTCTGCATCTTATAACTCTTTTGCTTTTAAAGTCTGCTTTGTCCAATATTTATATAGCTACCCCTGCTCACTCTTTTTTTTTTTTTTTTAACTCCTCGTCTTCTTTTGATTATACTTTGCATGGAATATATCTTTTTCCAGCCTTTCACTTTCAGCTTATTTATATGCGTGGTCTAAGGTGAGTCTCTTCTAGGCAGCATACAGATGACATTTTTATCCTTTCTTTCAGCCTGTGTCTTTTGATTGGGGAGTTTAATCCAATTCACATTCAGTGGTATTACTGTAAATGCATTATTTACTTACACCTTTGTATTCTTTGGCTTTCCTAGTCATATTTGATTTTCATCTGTCATTACCCTTTTGGTTATCCTTTCTGATTGTCTTCCCTTTTAAACACTCCTCCAAGACTCTCTCTCCTGTCTTTTCTTTTCAGAATGTAGAGTTCCCTTTGGTGCTTCCTGCAAAGCTGGATTCTTTTTTATGAACTCTCTTAGTTTCTGTTTATTTGTGACTATTTTAAACTCATCTTCATATTTTTCCTGGATAAAGAATTATTGGCAGGCAGTTTTTCTTATTATGCTTATTATATCATACCATTGTCTTCTCACCTCCATGGTTTCTCATGAGAAATCTGCACTAAGTCTTACTGGGTGTCCCTTGTATGTGATGGTTTGCTTCTCCCTTGCTGCTCTCAGAATTTTCTCTTTATTTTTAATGTTTGACATGCTGAGTAGTATGTGTCTTGGAGTACATCTATTTGGATTTATTCTGATTGAGGTACACTTTGCTTCATGGACATATAAATTCTTTTCTTTCATGAGAGTTAGGAAACTTTCAATCATTATTTCTTCATATCTTCTTTCTGCCCCTTTTCCCTTCTATTCTCCATCTGGAACTCTCATGATTCATATGTTGTTGCACTTTCTGTTATCATTCTATTGAGCCCTTGCTCAATTTTTCCCATTCTTTCTCTTTCAATTTGAGCTCTTCTGTCTTCTAAATCACTTATTCTTTCTTCTATCATTTTGAGTCTGCTGTTGTATACCTCTAAGGTGTTTTTTGAGCTCACCTATCATGTTTTTCATTCCTATGAGCTCTCTTATTTTTCTGTTCAGGTTTTCAAATTCTTCTTTGTGACTGCTCAGTGTCTTGATGTCCCTTATCTCTTTAATCATGTGGTCTTTCAACTCAGATTTTGAAAATTTTTATAAATCTTGTTGATTAGTTGTCTCAAATTCTGTGTCTCATCTGGGGCTTTGATATTTTTCTTTGCTTTAGCTATTCCATTTTCTGAGTATGGCTTGCAATTTTTTGTTGTTGCCTAGGCATCTGATTATGATGGTGAGTTTACTTTGGTGCTCAATTTCCCTTCCTTTTGTGGGGATTTATTGATGGGAAGCTGTATGTTAGTGCCATTCTTTGATTTTTGTTTCACCTTGTTCCAGGTCTTTAGAATTGTCCCTGTTAGTTGCTCAAATCTGAGCAATAGACCCAATGATGGGTTGCAGACCTGTTTTCAAGGCTCATGGGGAGGGAGGCTGTAAAGACCAGAAGAAGCCTCTATTGACTTTTCTTTTCCTACATGCAGCTTCCTTGGTTTGCCAGCAGATGGCGCTCTCTGGCAACCCTCTCATTTGAAAATCTGGTCAGAGTGTGTTTGCTGCAACTCAAACCCCCTGGAACACTGTGACTGGATCTTGCTTAGAGGCAGGAGACTGTTCAGGCCCGGCAATTCAGACTTTCTCAGAGGATATCTCCAAACTTTGCTCCCAGTCTCCTCCCTTTTCCCTGTTAGAATATAATTCCACTCTCCTCTGCATCAACAGCCAGTCCTGGTCAGCAGGGAGGGTAATTGAGAGGGTCCAATCTCTTTATTCCTGTGATGGCTCCAGTGTAAACAATGATGTGGCCCCTCCTGGCCTGGAAGGGCTCATGGGACATAGCACACCAAATTATGCTGTGCCCCTCTTACTCCTGTTTCCTAGGGAGGTAGATCCCTGTAGCCACCTTTGTTTGTAGCTGCTTGCCCAAGGCCAGAGAATTCAAAATTATCTACTTTTAGTGTGGGAGACATGCACCTACAGTTGCAGCTTCTACTCATGGTCTTACAGTTGAGATTTTTTTTTTTCTGTGCCTCTCTCTCTTCTGGGTGGTGTCCAGCCTTCCCCTGGTATCCTAAAACCTAGAACACTTTTTTCCAGGCCGTTTCTGCCTGTCCTCTAGCTATTTTTCTTTGGAATTTTAAAAAAATGTTATTCTGTCCCCATATATAACCTAACATTTCCCCTTTTAATAACATTCAGATGTATACCTCTATGCTGTTATTTACATTCACAATGTTGTGCTACCATTACCACCATCCATTACCAAGACATTTCCATAGTTTCAATTAGGAATCTTTTATATTTTAAGCCTTAACTACCCATTCTCTCTCCCTATCCCATCCCCTGGTAATCTGTATTCTAGTTTCTGACTAATGTGTTTGCTTATACTATTTCATAACCGTGGTTTTGAGGAAGGTACCCTCTTTAAATCTCATCTGCCATTTTTGCCCAGAATGAATTGGAGCAAAAGCCACCCTTAGAGCTGGGCATCCCAGCAATCTGAAATAGTTAGTGAAAAGCAGTGACGAATGACCAGACCACATACCACCAGATCTTGGAAAACTAGATCTTTATAGTCCACACTGGTACCTGCAAACTGTACCAGGAGCCTGGGCTGCAGTCCCCACTGCTGCCTGATTTAGTAACCAGTACTTGGAGTGTGAAATTCACTCCTATTTAACATGATTTACCAGCCTCTTCCTCCTCTTCCCTGCACAGTGTTTTATTAAAGTCCAATGTTTCAAATAGTTGATTGAGACAGTTTCTGCTCTTTAATAGTTGTTTTGGTGTAGGGACTGATCCTGGCACTTCCTACTCTGCCATCTTTCCACAGTCTCTCTGTTACAGTCTTTTAAAACATTACTCCCTTACATTTATAGCTGTCAGTTGCAGGGATATTGTCTTATTACTCTTTGTGAATCTGCTTAATCTAGCCTGTTTGTTTCACTTAGTAAGCATTGTATAAAATACCTCTTGAATTGAATTGATGTATGTTACTGAGTACAGTGTGTCGCAAGGTTCTTTTCAAAGTAGATCCTTCCTAATGTTCACTTTCTTTCCTCCTCCAGAAATCAGAACATTAAGAAAGTGTATTCTAAGAAACTATAAACAGCATGTTTAGGTAGATTTTGCTGTTACAAAATGTTACTTTTCTTTATATCCTATCTGTGTTAAAATATATTAATTTTATTTATTTTTTTTTTTTTAAGATTTATTTTTATTTATTTAATTCCCCTCCCCTCCCCCGGCTGTCTGTTTTCTGTGTCTTTTTGCTGCGTCTTGTTTCTTTGTCCGCCTCTGCTGTCGTCAGGGGCACGGGAAGTGTGGGCGGCGCCATTCCTCGGCAGGCTGCACTTTCTTTCGCGCTGGGCGGCTCTCCTTACGGGGCGCACTCCTTGTGCGTGGGGCTCCCCTACACGGGGGACACCCCTGCGTGGCGCGGCACTCCTTGCACGCATCAGCACTGCACATGGGCCAGCTCCACACGGGTCAGGGAGGCCCGGGGTTTGAATCACGGACCTCCCATGTGGAAGACAGACGCCCTAACCACTGGACCAAAGTCCGTTTCCCAAAATATATTAATTTTAAGCAGGAGACATTATTTTGATTTTTAAAATTCACCTTTTGTTGACTATGTGCACTTGCTATTCTGTGCTTCATTTAAAGTTAGTTCTAACTAACATCTTACAAAGATGAGTTGTTGGAAAATTCCATACCTAGGCTGTCAAAATAAACTATTTGATTACTATTGGTAAATAAGGAACTGCTCTTGATTCCAGTTTCCAGAATAAACCTTATTATGTTCATAGGTTATCAGTACTATAGTGCATGCTAAAGATCATCATATGTGGAAAATTTTGAGGTTTTGAGATAAAAAGACAGTTTAAATGATGACTATCCATCTTCAGTGAATCATGTTGTACCTTGGGACTTAGAAAAATTTTCCATTAAGGTAGACTGAGAGAAACAAGCTGTCACTAAAACATTTGAGTACTTCAAAGACAGTGATTTTTCGTTGTTATTGTTTACAGTGCCTTAAGTGTGATAAAATGGCATCAAAAGTAGACAGAACCGATTTATAGACTCAAAATAAATGACAGATGACTTGGATATTTTTAAATATCTCTAGAATTGGTTTGAATTAGAAGCATTTTACTTTTTAGTAATTTATAACATAGTACATGTTTATTATATAATAGAAAATAGCAAAGGACAGAAAAATAACCTATTATCCCACCACACAGAGACAACCACTGTTAACATTTTATATATATTCTTCCGGTCTCTTCTTTTTCTGTGTATCCTTTTAGTTGTTGTTGTTCTTCTTTTTAATTTATTATAGTGCCTCTTTTTTTTCTCCTCTTCCCTTCCCCGCTCCCCCAATTGTCTGCTTTCTGTCCCCATTTGCTGTGTATTCTTCTGTGTCTGTTTGTATTCTTGTCAGCAGCACCTGGAATCTGTGTCTCATTTTGTAACGTCATCTTGCTGCATCAGTTCTCCATGTGTGCGGCGCCACTCCTGAGCAGGCTGCACTTCTTTCGTGCTGGGTGGCTCTCCTTACACCTTTACACCCCTGTGTGACACAGCACTCCTTGTGCACATCAGCACTGCACGTGGGCAAGCTCATCAACAGGACAGGAGGCCCTGGGTTTGAACCTTGGACCTCCCATGTGGTAGGCGGATGCCCTATCTGTTGGGCCAAATCTGCTTCCCTAGGTGTTGTTTTTGAAGTAATTGGGCTTTTTTAATTGATTTTGATTCCTAGCCCCTCCACTTTGGGCCAGTTGTTTAACTATTCTTAGCTCCTGTTTCCTCATATATTAAAATGGGATAATAATATCTACCTCATGGAACTGGTTATTGTTATAAGGATTAAATGAGTTTAATATTTGTTAATGCTTATAACAGTGCCTGTGATATTTAATGCTATTAAGTATTATTAAATAAATAAAATAACTCACTCTTTAAACGTAAACATTTTCTTAAGTCAAAATTTTAATGATTCTTTAGTCTTCTGTCATATGGATATACTGTGAATTAACTCTTCCCTATTATTCTTGTTTTTTTAATTTTCAATATTATAAGTAAAGGTGTGATCAATATTATTATTTCCTTAAGGGAAATTCCTACAGGTAAAATTGTTGCATGCGAATCTACATGTTTTATAAGTTTTTGATGCATATTGCTAAACTGCCCTCTAGCAATTTCACAGTATATAAATTCAGCAGTATATGATTGTTGGTTTCCCTTTAACCTTCAGTAATAGTGGATATTATTGTTTTTAAAAACTTCACCAACATGGCAGGTAAAAAGTTGTATCTTGTTTTAATCTGCATTTCCTTCAGTTAGCTTTTTTGTTTCCTTGCCATTTTTCTTTTTTCTTTCATGACTTGCCTTTTAATGTCTTTTGCCCATTTTTCTCTTGGATATTTGACTTTCTTTCTGATATGTAATGATAGATAAATTTCTTTTCTGTATACCACAAATAATTCATCCTGTTTCTTTCATCTTTTAAATTTTGTTTGAAGTGTTTAGGATATAGAAATTTTGATTTTTGTATAGTAAAATCTATATTTTTTCTTTATGATTTTTTGCCTATGATATTAAGATTAGAAATGGCCCTTCGGGAAGCAGATTTGTCTCAACTGATAGAGCGTCCGCCTACCACATGGGTGGTCCAGGGTTCAAACCCAGGGCCTCATGACCCGTGTGGTAAGCTGGCCCATGCACAGTGCTAATGCATGCAAGGAGTGCTGTGCCACGCAGGGGTATCCCCCGCATAGGGGAACCCCACACACAAAGAGTTGCCCTGTAAGGAGAGCCTCCCTGCGCAAAAAAAGCACAGCCTGCCCAGGAGTGGTACCGCACACACGGAGAGCTGACGCAGCAAGATCACGTGACAAAAAGAGATACAGATTCCTGGTGCCGCTGACAGGAATACAAGTGGACACAAAAGAACACACAGTGAATGGACACAGAGAGCAGACAACTGGTGGGGGGAGTGAAAGGGGAGAGAAATAAAAATATTAATCTTTAAAAAAAAAAGAAATGGCCCTTCATATCCTGTGATTATAAATGCATCTCATGAATATAAATATTCACCAATATTGTCTCTGAGCTTTATTAATCCGTCTTCTTTGTAACTTCACTGCTATACTTAAATGGCCATTCAGTTTGAGGATGTCATCCCTTTAAAGTGCAAAATGGAGGGATCTGTTTGTGAAGAAAGATTAAAATAGGGAAGTGGACATAGCTCAACCAGTTGGGTCCTCACCTACCACAGGAGAGGCCCCAGGTTCAGGTCCCGGTGCCTCCTAAAAGATGAGCAGACATTACCCCAACCGCAACAAGCTAGACGTTGCCCCCGCTGCAAATAGCAAATGCCAAAAGCTAGCAGGCACTGCAGCTTGCGGGGAGATGTGGCTCAGGCCACTGGGCACTCACCTCTCATGTGGGCAGTCATGGGTGTGGTTCTTAGTACGTCCTGGAGAAGGTGAGCAAACAATGATCAGAAAGCTGAGAGAACCATCTGGGAGAATAGGAGGGGGATAAATAAAGAAATCTTAAAAAAAAGAAAGATTAAAATAGCTCAGTAGGAAATTTGAGAAATAAAAAATATGCAGTATTAAATAGATTATAAACATCATTGCAAATGAATGGTCATTAAATGCAGTGTATAAACCTGGACTGGATCTGGATCTAATAATGGAGGAGTTAAGGCCCAAAAGGAGATTATTGGGGCATATGAAAAAGTTGGAATGTAGATTTGAATTTGATAGCTGTACTAAACGTGGTTACATAAGTGAATGTCCTTGTTCTGGGAAAATGTACATGGAATTATTACATGTTCGAAGACCACCATTTATACACTCTATTTTCAATGGTTTAGAAGATACATACATACCTACATACATACAAACAACAAATGTGGCAAGATATTACAAGTTGGTGGATCTGGGTATCTTCGTGGTGGGTATGTTGGAGTTCTCTGTATGGGGTTTGTTTATTTTTGCAACTGTTGTAAGTTTAAAATTATTTCAGAATAAAAAGTTAAATAATGTCATTGCAGATGAAAACAGTCTTTAAGCTTGGTATTAATAGCAAAGATAAAAGCTTAATTTTCCCTTTCAGGTAATTCCCAGTAATAAAAACATTTTCACAATTAACAGTCAACAATGACAAAAATTCATGCAACTTTTAATTTTTCTTCTCATATAATATACATGCTCAATCTTGGGAATCAAGCCTGATTTCTGACCATATTGTTCTTATTTCATGATGCTTTCATCTAACACCGGGTCTAGAAATGCCTTTCCTTGTACTTTGACATCCTTTCTTTTCTTATCCAACTGAAAATAAGACTAATTAATGGGATTTATTTCCATTTGAGTTATGTTGCAGATTTCAGCTTCGTTTCCAAAAGTAGAAATAATTTGATGGCATTACAATAATTTTTTTTTAAGATTTATTTATTTATTTATTTCTCTCCCCTTCCCCCCCAACCCTGGTTGTCTGTTCTCTGTGTCTATTTGCTGCGTCTTCTTTGTCTGCTTCTGTTGTTGTCAATGGCACGGGAATCTGTGTTTCTTTTTGTTGCATCATCTTGTGTCAGTTCTCCGTGTGTAGGACACCATTCCTGAGTAGGCTGCACTTTCTTTCATGCTGGGTGGCTCTCCTTATGGGGCTCACTCCTTGTGTGTGGGGCTCCCCTACGTGGGGACACCCCTGCGTGGCAGGGCACTCCTTGCGCACATCAGCACTGTGCGTGGGCCAGCTCCACACAGGTCAAGGAGGCCTGGGGTTTGAACCGCGGACCTCCCATTTGGTAGACGGATACCGTAACCACTGGGCCAACTCCACCGCCACAATAATTATGATTTAATATTTTTTCTATTTATTTTTACTCAACTTCACCATAATTGAATACCGAATTTTCCCCAAAACATAATATTTTCATTAAAAAGTTTTCTACTCTGGAAGTGGCTCCTCAGGAAACGGAGGTTGGCTATCACTGAGGGCACCAAGGTGGAAGGGAAAATGGACATTAAATGTGTGGAACCAAAGTAAATGGGGGGTAAGAGAGGAGTTTCTTGAGAGTACACAAGGATGGATATAAAACATGTAATATTACACCATAACATATAGGAGATGACAGACTGATAATGTAAACCATAATGTAAAACATAGGATAACTAAAAATGTAAAGAACTGTGTATCCTAAAGTATGCACCATAATGTAAACACAGATGTCACCTTGTTAGAAAGCTAATGTCTCAGACTCTGTACATCACTTTAAGTAAATATGATATGAATAGGGCGTAAGAGTATCACTGTGGAAGGGAAAAGGTTTTCTGGTGGATGTGTGGGAGTACTGTATATTATATATATACATTGCTGTGGTCTAGGACTCCTGTGAAGAAAAGCTGAATAATTGGGGGGGGGGGGGGGGGGAAAAGAAAAAAATAGGATGTGGAATTTTTTCAAGTCAACATTCTCTATCTAAGTTCTTTATCTAACTTTATCCAAGTTCTTTATCTATCCTTAAAACTCATCGCTATATGCCATTCCCTAGTAAGGGACCATGACATTATATTGGGCTTCAAATTTCGGGGAGTTCTGGATCACAGAGTGTTTCAACAATGGCAATGGAGGGATACTGGTATGGGATACCAATGACAGATGATATATGACTGACAGGGAGCTGTACAGAACATATGTCCAGGGTGCATGGTAATGTTTGGATATACTCATAGTGGCAACAATTAAAAACCACAGTAGGGGGGGTACTGGGTTCCTGGCCAGTGGTGCTCTGTCGTGGTCCCTAGGGGAGCAGCGACAGTCTCCCAGGTACAGTGGTGGGGACCGGGAGGGAGTGAGGGTTCAACAGTGAGCCCCTGATACTAATGACTATGCTTGTGAGCTGATAAACCCAAAATAATAACAAGGCCTAGAGCAACTTTGTGCCTGGGAATTTCCTTCTGTCAGCCTTCATGTTACTCAAATGTGGCCAGTCTCGAAGCCAAACTCAGCATGTAAATGCAATGCCTTCCCCCCAGCGTGGGACATGACACCCGGGGATGAGCCTCCCTGGCAACGAGGGACCACTATCAACTACCAACTGATGATGCAACTGGAAAATGACCTTATATGGAAGGTTCAATGCGGATCAGCAGAATATCCATGTCTACATAAAATACCATGACTTTAAAATGCTGTTTGACCTAAAGTAAGGGGGAAATGGAAAGGAGAAATGAGTTTATATGGCTACGAGTTTCTAAAAAAGAGTCTGGAGGCTGGCAGAAGGTTTGCCCTCATGCACAACTGAGCAGAGTCAGAGAGACAGATAAAGCAGATACAACCCCCAGATATTGGTTCCTTTGAGGGCTAAAGAGACCCATGGGAGTTATGGTCATGGCCGATGGGGTTAACTACCAGGGCAGATGGCCCCTCTTTGGAAATGGTGTTTATGTGTGATGAATCTGGACTCAGATGGGATCTCCCTTCATAAGACTTTCATGCTAATGAGCTGGAGGTGCAGTTAATGTTGGGGTTTAAGATATATTTAGGGGATTTGAATCTCTGGACTGACAATGTGATAGCCAGATCCTGAGCCTCAACAGACTCCAGCACCTACAATCTGATTTATTGGACTTACCACACTCAGCTAAGATGGAGGTGAAGAAGGACAACCACCACACCATGGAGCCTAGAGTGATTACAACTGAAAATGGGAGGATTGCATCCAGCATCCAGGTGGAATCTGAGCCTCCTCTTGACATAAAGGTGCAATGGACACAACCAATCCAGTGTCCACATAGAAGAGGTGGCATTGGATTGGGAAAAGTGGACATAATGGACAAAGGGTATGGGGAAAGGCAGGAAGAGATGAGAGGTGGAGGCGTCTTCGGGACATGGAGCTGCCCTGGATGGTGCTTCAGAGGTAATCACCGGACATTGTAAATCCTCACAGGGCCTACATGATGGAATAGAGGAGAGTATGGGCCATGATATGAACCAATGTATATGAGGTGCAGAGGTGCCCAAAGATGTACTTACCAAATCCAATGGATGTGTCATGATGATGGGAACGAGTGTTGTTGGGGGGGGGGAGAGGGGGGGTGGGGGGGTGGGGTTGAATGGGACCTCACATATATATTTTTAATGTAATATTATTACAAAGTCAATAAAAAATAAAAAAATTATAAAAAAAAAAAAAAGCAAAAAAAAAAAATAAAAGAAACATTTACAGTAAGAAAAAAAAAAAAAGTTTTCTAATTTGCATTTTTCCCAATCTTCCAATCTCCTTATTTGCATTTTCACTAACTTTATCAAACTTAAACTTTATATTTTTGTCTTTTAAGATATTAGTAGTGATATAAAATTGAAGTGGGTCTAATGCCAACTGCAACAGTTTTTTCTAGAGAATACTGTTAGTACATTGGCATCTTCAGT
The DNA here is from genome assembly GCF_030445035.2 of Dasypus novemcinctus. Lineage (NCBI taxonomy): Eukaryota > Metazoa > Chordata > Mammalia > Cingulata > Dasypodidae > Dasypus > Dasypus novemcinctus. The sequence continues at coordinate 79,042,095 of NC_080684.1, read as the reverse complement.
TAGTTGGAATAAAAATGACTCAGCCAAAAATTCTTTTGCAAATAGAACTTTTTGGTATGGAATATGATTTCTTAAGCCTATATTAAATAATAATTACTATAACAGAAGGATTATTTTAGCCTGGCATGACTTTAAACATTTTCTTATATCTTACAGTTTCTTATGCCACCATAATGAGTATAGATTATCTCTTATTCATTCCATATTCTTGCCTTTAGCCTTGCTAGTATAAACATTTTCAGAATTTGTGTGTCATGGTGTAAATTAACTTTCAATTTTCTTGAGCATTTTCTGTTTTTCAGGGAGCTCTTCAGTTCCTCACTTAAGTAACTGAATAGCATATATTAGCTTTGGATTTGGATTATTGTTCCTTAGATATCATTTTAACCTTCAGGGGTCTTGACAGCAATTGTTTGAATAAAGTATTTCTCTGGTTACTTAAGGTGCTTAGATGAGGTAAAATTTAAATATTTCTGTTGTTCCTTAAGCTTGCATAAAGCCCTTTGATAAGTGACAGCCTTGATTTTTGATAGCTAATCCATCTTTAAAGTGGATAGTGAATCTGTCTCACCACCAATGACTCACAAGGGTTTCAGAACTCATGTTAGTAGTTGTGGTTTGTTGGTCCAGGGTCACTTTCACTAATCCCCAGGTTACTTTAGAGTATGTGAAAGAGAGCCCAACCCAGTGTGGACAGGTTTCTCAAATCAAGTCTGATCATGATACAATTATATTTAGACACAAATAGAGCAAGAGTAATCATATTTTATCTCTATTCTGATTCATTATAACCAACTATACCTATCTATATCAATTAAGATTTTCTTAAGCTTATGTAGGGTCATGAATTTTTCTCAGCTTTAGTCTTAGTTAATCCAAAACCTTTTTCTTCTTGCCCTTTTCTCTGCAGCTGGGTCATCACCATTTCTTTTCCTCACAGTTGCAATTTTTTGCTTACCTCCTCCTTCCTTTTCCCATCTAGGACATCTCTGCCTTGTGCGCTCTGGACCTTGGGAGATCTGTAATAAATTCTCTGTCTTCTTCTTTTCCACCATATACCCCTCTGCTTGACTTCCTGCCTAATTCTATTCTGTTCCTCAGACTGTATCCTCCCTCTCCATCACTAGTAGCCTCATCACTGGTCTCTTCTCTTTCCACTCCATGTTCCCAGCCACCTTTCCCCCTTCTTTAGGCTAGATTCCTGCCCTTTTAACCACCCCCCTCCCACTATGCAATACTGCTTCTTCAAGCTTTTTTTTTCCCTTTAGGCATATCCCATCAAATATCCTTTGAAATTATATTGTCAAGCACTTATAACTGAAATACTAGTGAACTTTGGGTTGTGACTTAATATTCTTAATGTAACAAATACTTTGTTATATGTAGTGCTAAGATTTTAAGCTTGAATATAAGATGCATGAGGAAACGCTCTTCTTCAACAGTAGCATCATTGCATTTCATCCTAGCGCTTCATGAGCCAAAACAGCACTCACATAGTATGCTGAAAGTCCAGAATCTGCCTCTAGCAGTTAATGGTAATACTGTATTTTATCAATTCTAAAAATGTGGTTTTATATCTGAAATCAGTGTACATATTACAATCAATATTATAATCAATAATTGACAGCATTTTTTCTTAGATGTACATAAAATGATAGCATATCTTAAAATCAATGATGTAATAGATTTGATGAACTACAGTAAGGATAATAAAAATAACTAACATTTGTTGATTACCTACAATACACAGGAATATTTCTAACTGCTTTATGCATATTATCTCATTTAATCCTTATACCATACCCAGAAGTATAACCCTAGAATGTACAGATGAAAACACTATGATATAGGAGAGTTTAACTGGTATAGCCCTTGGTCTGCCCTTTTAACCACCCCCCTCCCACTATGCAATACTGTTTCTTCAAGCTTTTTTTTTTTCCCTTTAAGGCACCGTTGGCTTCACTGCATGACCGATGATCCCCCAACAACAAAACCACCTACTGCTCGTAAATTCATATGGGCAAACCATAAATTCAATATGAGTGGCACTCAAGAACAGTATGTACCTTATTCTACCACTAGAAAGAAGATTCAGGAGTGGGTCCCACCTTCAACACCTTGCAAGTAAAGACAATTAAAAATTGTTTAAATATGTAAAATATGATCTTTTCATGTAATTGCACTTTTAACTGCTTATCATTAACTTGATAAAAATTGTTTGACTGAACATTGTCTTTTGTGATTTTTTGCCTTTGTCATTCCATCAACTGTGAAATAAAAGCTTAAAAACCTGGGTAATTGAGTAGACTTCGGTTGGGGTGACAACCTGGTTTACAGTTTCCCCTTTTCTGATAACAGCCCTAAATGGTCATGTCTGTGCTTTGTGACCCTGCCTCGCTGCCATAACTGATTGATAGGGAAGAACCTGAACCCAAGCTGAGCCAAACAAATGTTCCCAATGGTATTTGAAACTTGAATGGAGACACACACAAGCTGCGAGTCAATGGAGTTGGGTGGCTTTTATGGTATCTCTCTAAAGAGAAGACTACCAAAAGTTTCCTGTTTGCTGATTCTTGGTTATTTAACAATTTATTTGAATATGTGAACTATCCCAGATCCATTCCAATATATTCTTATTTCTTTAAGCTAACCAGGTTCATTAATTTTTTGTTGCCTGCAAACAAAAGAACCTTTTACTTATATACAGATTGGTACCAGAGAATGGGTTTTGGGCAAAATACCCTTAGGGAAATGTGAAATTTCTAGAAATGGTTATTGTGTCTAGGTGGGATGAAAAGCAGTCTTTCTGTACTGTGGGTTGGAAAGCTCAACTTCAGTGACCAAACTGTGTGAGCTGCTATTCCAAGTTAGCAACCCCTGTTGTGGGCTGCTATTCTAAGTTAGCAACCCCTGCTGTGGGCTGCTATTCTAAGTTAGCAACCCACGAGGAACGGGCGGGCTTCCACGGCTCGGTGGTGAGCCCCTAGGCCAGCGCGTAGGCCTAGGTTCTCCAGGCGTGGGGGACGCGCGGTAAAAACCACGGAGACAGCCTGTGAGAATGAGCTAGTCTAATTTATTGCGGAAATACACTTGATTATATAAGGTCGGGTCAAGGGAGGGGTAGGAATTGGGGCGGGTAAACTACGGGGCGGTAGTGGATAGGCGGAACTGTGCAGGCAGCTATGAAGTAGGCGGTGATTAAGAAAGGGGGCAGATTATGAGTTGGCTAAGTGGACGGGACTGGCGGGAAGGATAGCAACGGCTGGAAAAGGGAGATAACAAAGGCTAGGAGGAGGGGTGAAGGGAGGCAGCAACAATTGCTTCTTTTGTTTTATAAAAAAAAAAGGTGTGAGAGAGTAGAGGGATGGGCTGTGGAGGGTGAGAGAAAAAGAGGGCAGGATTGACTGGCGATGGGCAAATGACATATCATTTGGCCAGAATGTATGCATAGCCCTTAGGGTTGGTGCCTGCCGGTGCTAGACGAAATATCTAACATGATGTTGCGCACGCTTTTTTTGGGGTGGATAGCGCTGTGGCTAGCTTAACTGCGAAGAATTCTCAGACGTATAGCAATAAAGGGGGGCGGAGGGTGCACCCAAGCCCTTTACGCCGAGGGAAACAAACCCGTGCCGGCGGCTAAAGTCAGGGAGTTTCACAGCAAGCAGCTTCACAGGCGGGAAGTACAGTGGGAAGGGGGGTGAGGACGTGGTCGAGATTGAGGAATGGAATCAGAGGTAGCAAGACGTTGGTAATGGATTTGAACAAATGAGGAAAATACACTGTCAGCATGATCTTTGGCAAGGCGGATGATTCGTCGAATGGCCCAAGGACCAACAGTGAGACCTAGGATGATGAGCAGAACTGGGGTTAGTAACGGGAGGAGATAGGGGAGGAGGGGCTGCAGGAAGCCCCAGGAACCAGCAGTTTGGGCTCGTTCAAGTCGGCGTTGGTTGAGACCTTTTTCAAGTTCTTTTAAGCTGGAGTCTACTAAACCGGTATAGTTGGCATAGACGCAGCATTCTTCTCCCAGAGCTGCACATAGGCCACCTTCTTTGAGGAGGAGGAGGTCAAGGCCTCGGCGGTTTTGCAGGACAACTTCTGAAAGGGAATTGAGGGAGTCTCTAAGATATTTGACTGCATCTCGGAGGTAGATGATATCAGAGTCTACTGCTTGTCTGAGGTTTTGGAGGGTGGAGGCTTGTGTGGCTAGGGCTGCAACACCAGTGGCAGCTCCAGCTGTAGCTAGGAGGGAAGTGACAGTGAGTACAGCAGTAATAGGTTCGCGTTTGTGGAGGTAAATAGCTTCTTGAGTGTGGTCAAAGGCTTCAAAGAAATGTAGAGGAGTGTGATAGATGACTCGAGGCGTGAGGAGGATGAGAGCACACGTTTCTTTGGTCTTGTTAAGTGTGGCAACAGATAAGCATGGGGTAAGTCCGGTGGAAGAGCAGAGCCATTGGGTGGTGTTTAGGGGAACTAAGTATTTGGCAGAGATGTTTGGGGAGGTATAGTTGGTACAGGCAGTAAGGCTAGGAGTGTGGGAAGAACGGGGGTGAATGCATAAACCTTTGGAAGAGATGTGCGTAAAAGTGAGTGGGACATGAGTAGATTGATTCCAATTGCAGGAAGAGGGGGAATCGTCGGTGGAGGAAGTAAAGAGTGGTGAAGGGATAGCAAGTGGATCATAGAGGGGGAGGCTGGGGGAAAGACACAACCAGCAAGAGCGAGTGAGGTTGGGGTGGGAGGCATTGAGAGAGGAATAGGAGGCGTTTAGGAGTTTGAAGTAGGGACTAGAGGGGATGAGAGGATGTGGTTGTATACCTGAAGCGGGGGGGGGGGGGGGGAAGTGGGGCTTGTAGAAGGGACGACGGCGGCCGAGGTGGAAGAGATTTTGAGGGGAGTAGATGAGGACGGAAGAAGGTGAACAGTGGGTGAGGGAGGAGGGTTAAGGATGTGGTTGGGACCAATAGCAGAGGGTGGGGTGGAGACAACACGCTTTTGGATTTCAAACAAAGCGCCACGATCATAGTTGCTCATATACAACCGGAGTCCATAGGGGCGAGCGGCCAGCCATGTATCGTCGTTTGGGTTTTTTACTGTCAGCGAAATGAAGTCCCAACGGGAATTGTTGGCTACTTGGAGAGAGAGATACGGGTCTCTGTTGGGGGCGCCGGACCATCCATGGGCCATGGTCACACATCCCCAAGAGGGACAGTAGAAGTGTGATGGGTCATGACAACCTCGAGCACTAGCAGGACAGATGTAAAAACCAGACACAGGGTTAAATTGAGGGCCAAGGAGACGATTGTTTCGAGAAAGCAGGCATGCTGTATTCCCGCCTCGACAGGATGAGGAATGGTGGAAGCCTACTTTTGCTTTTTTGATGTTACTCACTTGGCATTCGGGACGGAAGGAAATTCCAGCAAGAGGGCAGATGTGCGTGAAAAAGGAGGGAGCGACACTAGTAACATTATAAGCGAGAACACGTTTTTCTGGAAATGTCTGCAGGGTCCAGTTGAATGGCTGATGGGAGGAGGAGCTTTGGGCAGAGGAGGCTAGAGACAACATGAGAATGAGGAGATGGATGAGGTAGGGGAGGGTAGGGGAACAGGAGGTGGGGGTATGAACAGAGCGGGCTCGTCGGAGGAGTTGGAGAACTTGGCGTTCGATGGGGTCATCATCTTCAAGGGAAAGACGGCTTAGGCGGCGGGCAAAGAAACGTTGTCGACGTCGTTCGCGGCGAGAAAGAGCTGGTGTGGTTCCCATGGACGACGGTGTCGGAGAGGTAGAGTCGGGTGAATTTACCTGGGGGCGTATAGTGGTCATGGGAGAAGGACGACGAGAGAGGTGAAAGTGCGAATTAAAAGTAGAAAGGCGACAGCGAGGAGGAGGCGTTGACGGAGGTTCCAATCTGTTGGGGCTGTAGCTGCGAGGCAAACAGCTGAGAAGATTGTTAAGAAAATGAAAATTACAAGAAAGAAGCAGAGTAAGAGTGGGTGCGAGGGGAGCTTGAGGAGCATCTGCACTGAGAGTTCTTTTCTGATGAACTATAAAGCACGTTTTGGTGAAGGTAGGCACTTGTCAACGGCGGGTTGCGGAGGTAGCAAAGGCTTTTCTTGTGGAGTATGCAGAGTTGGGTCCTTTGAGAGATCTGTAATGACAAAAGAAGGAGAAGAGAGCCCTCATAGAGGAGGGGCAATCAGCAGAAAGAAACTCGGAGAGAGCACTTATTTAAATATAAGCATTTCAGGGAGGGGCTGGTTGGTGCTGAATTTGAGCGAATGGGGCGACATCTGGGCCTCCGCTGTCAATGTTGTCTCTCACGGAGGGCATAGGGTACTTATCATTAAGGGGAACCTTGGGGTCGGTGGCAGGCCTGATATAGCGCCCAGGAACGCAGAGTGGTTGTGGCTCAGAGTCTGGGAAGATACAAGCAAAACCTCTCCCCTGTGCTAGCAAGGGAGCCGGGTCCTGCCAAAGATTTGTGGCAGGGTCTTTCCAGTGAACAAGAGGGACTTGCGAGGGTTGCCACATGGGTCCCCAATGTTTGTGGGCTGGGGAAAGTCCCTTGTCATCGAAGGTCAGGAGATTGTGATGAATAAGGCAGGCAGTGATGACGTCAGCAGGGGCTTTATGGGGGGAGGAAGCTTTTTCTTTTTGAATGAGTAGCTTGAGCTGTTGGTGAGTGCGCTCAACAATTCCTTGCCCTTGTGGATTGTAGGGGATGCCAAAATGGTGTGTGATGTGGTACATTTGTACGAAGCTGGCAAAGGTGGCACTGCGATAGGCTGGTCCATTGTCGGTTTTGAGATCCCAGGGAATTCCCATGAATAGAATGGCTTGTCGGAGTGCTCTGATGCAATGTTTAGCGCTCTCTCCTGTGAGGGGCACGGCGTAGCACAGGTGCGAGAAAGTATCAACTGCAACATGAAGATACTTAAGGCGTCTAAAGGCGCTAACGTGTGTGACGTCAAGTTGCCAGCGGGAGTTAGGCCGTAGGCCACGGGGATTAGCTCCGCGAGGCTGCAAGGGTCTAAGAGGCAGCAAAGGTGCACATGTTTGGCAGGAGCGCACAAGATGTTTGCATGTTTCAATGGGGAGGTCTGGGAAGAGCTTTTGAATGGATCGCGCTGAGAAGTGGAATTGAGAGTGTAGGAGCTTAGCTTGGTTGACAAAGTCTCCCAGTCTTGTTTTGTCAGTGAGGTTTTCTTGAATGGCAACTGGGCATACATGGCGGCCGGATGCTAAAGCGTCGGCGAGGGCATTTCCTTGAGCTAGCGGTCCTGGCAGGCCAGAGTGACTTCTGATATGAGCAATGAACCAGGGTTGTTGCCTTTCTTCAAGCAGTCGCTGTACAAAAGCGAGTGCTTGGTCAATAGTTAAGTCACTGGGTAGGAAAGTAGCAAGCGGGAGGCTGCGACACACTTGTAAAGTGTATAAGCTGTCTGTGAAGATGTTAAGAGGCTGGTCCGGGTAGAAATTGAGGACTGCAGCGACAGCTAAAAGTTCACCTGTTTGGACAGAAAAGTCATTAGCAAACACCAATTGTCGTGGCTTAGGTTCTCTTGGCGTATATATGACAGCAGCGAATGCCTTTTTTGAAGCATCGGTGAAAGCAGTGATGGCAAAAGGAATTGGCTTTCTTGCGGGCAGCGGATGGAACGGGTTGGAAAATGCTAATTGAGATACCCCTTGTAGTAGTGGATGATGCGGATAGTGATTGTCAAAAGAGCCACAAAAGAATTCTATTAGGCCTTGCATTTGGGCATTATTCATGATGAGAGAGGTAACTTCTTTTGCATCAAAGGGCCAAACGATGGTGTGTGGCGGGACGCCGTACGTTTGTATGGAGAGAAGTACTAAGTCAGTGGCTAATGTGATCCAAGCCCTTGTAAATGGGCAGATTTTTGGGAGTTTACTTTTTGACGTGTGTAGAAAAAGAAGAGGACCATCTTGCCATAGGAGACCCGTTGGGGTGACTGGTGTTGGCAAAACTAAGGCAAGGATTGGGAGATCGGGAGAGAATCGCTCTAGGCGGCATTGCTGGAGTGCAGCATTTACTTGTTGGATGGCTTCTTTGGCAGCTGGGGTGATGGTGATGGGGCGAACGACTGCAGCGGATGGACTGCACTTAGTCTGCAGGAGCTCGAAAAGGGGTTGCATTTGCGCTGTTGTGATGGGGAGTGCTGATCGAAGCCAATTGATTTGTCCGCAAAGCCGTTGGAGCTCAGTCAGCGTCATGTGATCAGAAACATGGATTTGCGGGCTGGTGGGCCGAATATATTGATGAAAATGAAAGCCTAAGAACTGGAAAGGTGGCTGGGGGTTGACTTTGTCAGGTTGCACTATTAATCCAAGACTTGAGAGGTTTGTCGTAACTGCAGAGAGTAAATCATTGAGAAGTGTTTTAGAACTTGCTGCTAAAAGAAGGTCATCCATATAGTGGATGATGTATGTGTGCTCTGGATGGAACTTAGAGCGTAGCGGCTCAATGGCATGATTGACATAGAGCTGACATATAGTTGGACTGTTCTGCATGCCTTGTGGTAGTACTCGCCATTGGAATCGAAGCGCTGCGCCCTGATTGTTGGTGCGTGGGACTGTAAACGCAAATCGTGGACAGTCTTGCGGGTGAAGAGGGATAGAGAAAAAGCAGTCTTTGATATCGATGGTGGCTGCATGAAAATGCTGAGGGACTGCAGTGGGATGCGGGCAACCAGGCTGAGGTGATCCCATTGGCTTAATATGTTTGTTAATTTCTCGAAGGTCATGAAGGAGGCGGAACTTGCTCGTGTTCTTTTTATTGATGACGAAGACTGGCGAATTGTAGGGACTGGTAGACGGCTCAATATGCCCTGCTTGTAGCTGTTCTTCGACGAGGGCAGAGAGAGCTTGCAGTTTATGAGTTGGCAAGGGCCACTGCTCGACCCAGATGGGCTCCTCTGTGTCCCATTCCAGAGGGATAGGGTCAGGTCTTGAGATGGGAGCAGTGGCCCCTATAAGGGGGGGGGGGGCGGCGCAGCTATGAAGGCTTTTGTGGTGATTCGAGCTTTTAGCTGGCTGAGTACATCTCTTCCCCACAGGATGGTTTGGACTGAAGAAAGGACGAGTGGACGAATCTGGCCTTCGTGACCTTCTCGGTCGCTCCAATGCAGAGGCTGGGAGGTTTTCCAGGAGGTAGCAGCTCCCGTGGCGCCAATGACTTGAGGGCCGGTTTCGAGGGGCCAATGATTGAAGGCGGCGATTTCAAAGGGAATACAAGAGATTTCAGCACCAGAGTCTAAGAGCCCTTCAAGCCATTGTCCGTTTATTTTAAGCTCTAAGGAAGGTTTTTGGTGACGTTTGATAGGCATTGTCCACATTAAGGTTTTGGAGCTCTCTGGAGGGCCTCTTGGGGGAGGGGCTGAGGCCTGCCCCGCTGGAAGTTTAAAGGCTGGGAGATACGTTGCGATGAGCGGCAATCGCGGGCCCAGTGATACCCCTTGCCACAGCGCGGGCATGGTGTGGGGGGGCCTCTTGGTCTGTGCAGTGCTACGGCAGGGCGGGGAGCTGCCTGTTGAGGGCACTCGCGGACAAAATGACCAGGCTGACCGCATCGAAAGCAGGCAGAAGTGGAGGCAGATGACACAGCCATGGCGGAAGCGAAGGCAGCAGTAAGTGCTTTAGTCTGTGGGTTAATATCTCGACAAGCCAATACCCATTCATGTATTGGCTTATCACGGATAGGAAGAATAACGGCCCGGAAGGGTGCAAGGCACCCATCGAGAATGAGTTCTTTTGCTAACACAAACTGAGCATCTTCATTAGTAATTTTCCGCTGGCATGCTTCTAAAACGCGTGCGACAAATGCTGGAAAGGTTTCTTGCGAGTCTTGAAGCATTTGCGCAAATTTGGTGGACTGCTTGGTAGAAACTAAAGAGAACGATCGCTGGACAAGAGCTTTTACTCGGTGCCAAAACCCTGGATCTATGTTTATATAAGAACGAGGGTCAGCATAGTTGTTAATTCCTGTGTAGGCGTCAGCTGGATCTTGGATACCCGCCTGGACATTTTCTACCACTTGCTTATCAACAGCTACTTGATAGTAAGCACGCCATTCAAGGAACTGGCCTGGCGGAAGGATGGAACGGGCTAGAGAAATCCAGTCATAAGGAAGAGCAAGTTGAACCCCTAACTCTTCTATTAATTGTTGGACATATGGGCTACCTATGCCATCTTCTTTAACAGCTTTGCGAAGAGTTTTAACTTCTTCGGCTGTGAAGGGAAGCCAAGTCTGAGGGCGTTGCTGCGTGGGCAGCGGGTTGAGTGGGTATAGCTGGGGGGCGGGAGAATGTGCTTCGCTAGAAGCAGGTGGGGAGCTGCTGCCATACGGTGGTGGCGAGGGATGAACGGTAGCGGGAAACAGATGAGAGAATGATGGCTTAGCAGCGTCAAGGCGGCAACAAACTGGCGGCGGGATATTTTTGGGCCCTGGACAAGATGGCGGAGCGGCGACGTCACTTTTAGGCGCCTGCCAAGATGGCGATGTAGTTACGTCATTTTTGGGCGCCGGCCAAGATGGCGGCGAAGTCACGTCATTTCCGGGGGCCGGCTAAGATGGCGGCGAAGTCACGTCATTTCCGGGGGCCGGCCAAGATGGCGGCGAAGTCACGTCATTTCCGGGGGCTGGCTAAGATGGCGGCGACATTATGTCCGGGGCAGGGCCGGAAGATGACGAGACAGGGAGGGGCGGGTAAAGGTGAGAGGAGGCGCTTTTGTTCCCGCCGGCGGGCTCGGACATAGGTGAAGAAGAAGCCGGAAGTGCGCCATTTTGGGCAGAGGTGGAAGAAAAAGAAGAAAGTCTGCTATTTTGAGGAGCTACTGAAGCGGCTTCTGCGGGCCGTGGGGAGCGCGGGCGGGGAGGTTCGCGCTCGAGAGCGGCGGCGAGCTGGTCAGACAGAGAATTTGGGTCGCCAGGATCATCGGGCTCATAGTCATTGGGTTGCTTAACTGATTTGTCTCGGATGGCTTCTGACGGTGCACTAAGGAGGCAGGCGCGTATGGCTATTAGAGCAGGCAGCAGGCCGTGCGGAAAAGACCGCTTTTCATGCTCTATGGCGGAGGTGACTCGATCTATGAGTCGAGAGTATGTGTCTGGGCTCTAGAGCTGGCAGGTGGCGAGCCACGGATTAAGAGGGAGTAGCAGGTCCCAATATTTTTGGAGCTGTTTTAGGGAAACGCGGACTCTATTGGTATCAAGCAGGGCGGCTAAAAGCCGAACCTGAGGGGAATGGTGTGAGGAGAGAGAGGTGCCCATAGTGGGAGAAGAAAAGACGGCGATGGGGTCCTTACCTGGAGAGCTGAAATGGTTGCCAGTAGACAGCAGCAGCAGCAGCAGAGAGGGGCCGGAGGGCGGTGGAAGGAAAGGATCCCGGATGAGCCCCCAGCTGTGAGCTGCTATTCCAAGTTAGCAACCCCTGTTGTAGGCTGCTATTCTAAGTTAGCAACCCCTGCTGTGGGCTGCTATTCTAAGTTAGCAACCCACGAAGACCGGGCGGGCTTCCACAGCTCGGCGGTGAGCCCCTAGGCCAGCGCGTAGGCCTAAGTTCTCCAGGCGTGGGGGACGCGCGGTAAAAACCACGGAGACAGCCTGTGAGAATGAGCTAGTCTAATTTATTGCGGAAATACACTTGATTATATAAGGTCAAGTCAAAAGAGAGGTAGGAATTGGGGCGAGTAAACTACGGGGCAGTAATAGATAAGCGGAACTGTGCAGGCAGCTATGAAGTAGGCGGTGATTAAAAAAGGGGGCAGATTATGAGTTGGCTAAGTAGACGAGACTGGCGGGAAGGATAGCAACGGCTGGAAAAGAGAGATAACAAAGGCTAAGAAGAAGGGTGAAGGGAGGCAGCAACAAAACTGCTTATCAAGTTATTGCCTTTAATCAATACTTACCCTGAGTATCCTTGGATACTTGTTAGTAGCCACCACAGAACAATTAATGGTAAACAGTTTAACTGTAATGACAAAGAAACAGGACCATGGAGTACCACATGGTACATGGTACATGGAGTCAGATAGTTGCTTCCTAGGGCACTGGGTAACTTATGGAAAGAGTGAACGTTGGTGCCTAAATCTCAGTTCAAGGCATTGAATAAAACCCAGAGCAAGTATATGATGCAATTGAATGAAGCAAGAATCCTTCCCATGTTTCTTATGTGAAAATTAAGGAAAAGAATGTGGTCCTGACAGTTGAAGTAGGAATATCTGGAGGGAGGTAGAGTAGTGGTACTCAGCATTGGCTGCACATTGGAGTCACCTGGGCTGCTTGGATTTTTTTTTTTTTTTTTTTTAATACTGAAGCCCAGACAATTAAAACAGCATTTCGGAGGGTGAGATGAAGGCATCAATAATTTTTAAAGCCCCCAGGTGATTCCATTTGCAGCCAAGGTTGTGAACTAGTGAGCTAAAGCAATCAACACATCCAAACCAGTTCTTCTGAAATTCTTCCTTGGTCATAAGAAACTGATGTTTGCTCACACTCACCCTTGAGTATCCCTTACTTAACATGATTAGGTTGAATTTGGTACCCTCAGAAGATAAAATAGTCAATGTATTAGTTTGGACAGCTGTCTGCAGTTTGCTGATTGATTAATGTAGATCAGGGCTAAACACTGAAAGCTGGCCTGTGTTAGATTGATATTTCATAAGTTTTGTCTATCCACCCCTTCTTTAACTCTTCTGTAAAGGCCTAAAAGACTGCTTTCTAATGCCATTAGGAATGGGTTGATGAAGGAAACTTGTGAATAATTAGAAGTTCTGTCCTGGCTATTGTCATTTCTAGGTCAAGGATGCTGGAGAGCAGAAGTGGGGGTAGGGGTCAACTAGATAAGATTGTAATAAAAAAATTAATTCAGCAAATCATGCTGGGACATCTGAATAGCCACATGCCAAAGAATGAAGTTGGACCCTTATATCAATCATATACAAAATGGACCAATGACCTAAATATAAGAGGCAAAACTATAAAACTCTTAAGAAGAAAACATAGGAGTAAGTCTTTACGACCTTGGAGTTGGCATTGGATTTTTAGATATTACACCCAACACACATGCAACAAAAGAAAAAACATATATACAAATTGAACTTCATCAAAATTTATAACTTTTGCATCACAGGACATTATCAAGAAAGTGAAAAGACAGCCTACAGATTGGAAGAATATATTTCCAAATCATGTAAGGGTCTACTATCCAGGATATAAAAGAGCTCAGTAACAAAAAAGACACCACTGAGAAAAAAAAAACGGGCAACAGCTTGCATAGACATTTCTCCAAAGATGGCCATACAAATGGCCAAGCACATGAAAAGTTGCTCAACATAATTAGTCATTAGGGAAATGCAAGTCAAAACCATAATGAAATACTATTTCACACCCACTAGGGTGGCTGTAATGGAAAATAAGTGTTGATGAAGTTGTGGAGAAATTAAAACCTTCATATCTTCCTAGTGGTAAAGTAAAATGGTTCAGCTGCTGTGGAAAACAGTTTGGAGGTTCTTAAAAAAATTATACATAGAAATAGTACATGATCCAGCAATTACACTTCTAGTATATACAAAAGAATTAAAAACAGGTATTCAAATACTTGTACACCCATGTTTATAGCAGCACTAATCTCAATAGGTAAAAAGTGGAAACAACCCAAATGACTATCATCAAATGGATAAACAAATTGTAACATATGCATACAATTGAATATTATTCAGCCATAAAAAGGAATAGTGCACTGATGCGTGCTACATGTTTGAACCTTAAAACAGGCTAAGTGAAAGACATGACACAAAAAACCACACTATTTGATTCCATCCAATCTAAAATTAGCTCTCACAGAAACTCCCTCTTAGTATCATCTGTTTTATTTTCTTCATGGTACGTATTCCCTTTTGGAAGAAGGCAGAATCAATATTATTCCAATCAGTAATCTGTGTATTCAGCACTTACTGAATACCAACTATGCACCTATGAAGTGCCTATACAAATAGGCATAATGAAGTAAAACAGTAATAATCAGATTTAGTACTTTTGCTAGAGGTGAGATACAGACTGAAATTAAACAACAGCAACATCAAACATCTGAAATTCTAGCAAGTTAAAGCTTGTGTGAAAAATAGCACAGCACAGAAACTCTTTAAGTAGGGAACTGAAAAATTTTTATTGAGCAATTTTATAAGAAAAAAGTTATACTACCATAATGTTGTGCTCTGTTTTCAGAAAGACATGATCATTTCAGGGATTTGTGATCACTTGTGTGATTAGCTCTCAAAGACTTCAAGACCTGCATCACTGCTTTAAATCATGTTCTTTTGTGTGGAAAAATCCTATTTCTAGCATTCTCCTGAAATACAAGTTAATTGATACAGTGGTGCCAAGTGTCCATGAATATAAAGTACACAGTAATCAAGTCACATTTGTCATTTCTGGCTCCAGGAAGGTAATGTCTTTCCATAAACTAATTATTTATGGAAATAATGGAGCTTCCAGAATGGACTTGTGGTAGCTAGCTTAACAAATCCATTGGGACTGAAACTTCTGAACAAAGCCTGAGTGCAGTTGGGAAGTGTTGGAAAGAAGATCTAGTCTAATCACTGTCTTAGGGATTGTCTTAAAAAGGTTAGCCTTGTTTGCAGGCTCTTCAGAAGCATACTGGAGTTCTGATGAAATCCAATTGCTGGGAGGAGGGCCTGCATTCTCCTCATTGACCCATAGAGCCTAGTCACTAATCTTAGGAAAGTTGTTTCCCACACTTGTGTCTGGTGTTGATAACCACCCTCTTGTCCCAGAGAAGAGAGGAAACATAAAGGCCACTGTGTTGCCCATTTCACATAGAATGCAGTATAAATTGTACCCCTGGAATTCTGCAACACCTTAGTTCTGGGTTACACTCCAGGGTATGTCAGAGAGAATCCAGCAAATGTCTGGACATCTGTTTTTGCTTGCCTAGCATCCATTCTTTCTTCTGGTCATAGAACCCGGTTTCTCGGTGACTGTCCTTTTAACTATTTTCATTCCATGTAGGTCTGTGGACTTGCTGTGCACCCACCTTCTGATTCTCAGAATTTTGTATCACACTAGCTTCAGTGATTAGTTCGGGAATGAATAAATGACTCAAGACAAGCTAATGAAACCCAAGTCCAGGACTTTAGTTAGCCATATTGGCAAACAGAAGTCATTCTGTAAGATTTATGACTTGGAAGATAGAAGTCCGCTGCAGCTGGAAGGCACTCCACCGAGAAAGAATACCTGAAAATGAAGTAAATGAAAGGAAAATGGAGCCAGGAGAGATTCTTGATTATATTGTTAAGGACCTGGCCCCACGTGTGCCTGAAGCTGTACTTCATGTAGACTTTTCAGTTATGTGAGCCAATAACTGCCCCCCCCCCCCCGCCTTTTTTTCTGAATCTAAATTGACTTGGACTTTTTTCATTTGCAACTGAAGTACCTCACTATTTTAACATCCTTATAATTTTTTTACTTCTCTTTTAGTAATTGAATTTGTTATTGGTATGCACTATCTTTCTGATTTTATGTAGCCCTTGTTATAAATTTTCTCATTCATATATATGGACATATTATGGACCCATGGTGTTTGCCAGGGTTTATTATTGTAAATTAGTAGATAACTTCATTTTAAAAATGTAAGTTTATGTTGAAATGTATACATATATTCCATGTAGCCTCTTCATATACATTTAAGGATATGTCCAGGTCTTTAAAATTCTTGTATGTGATGGTTTCACTCTAGTTACAGAGAGCTCTGCAGATTTGCAGATTTAGCTGTGTGTAACCTGATGTTGGAACTTGAAGCCGCAACAAAATTGCTAAAAATTGACAATGATTTTTATTTCACTATTAAATAAGGCTAAAGATCAACTTCACAATTTTAGGTGATTTATGATATTCTTTCAAAGCAATAGTAAGAGGATGAAAAATTACATTCCAGAAAAGTTGCCTCCTAATTTGAAATTTAAATATTAAAATTACCATGAAAATCTATTTTTTTCTCATTTATGAAAAGCTGTATCATTACATTATAAGTAAATTTATAATGTTAAGAATTCCATCCAAGGCAACTCAAAAGCACTTAGAACCATTAACTTTAACTTGAGCTGGGTGGAAGAAAACAAAAAAATTATTCATGGAAGAAGTATTCAGCTACATAAAGTCATACAAACAAAATATGCACATCTCACAAGTATCATCTAATACAACAATATTCAACCAGAACTACAAATGGATGCCCATGGAAGATGGGGTTATGTCAATTTGAGGGACATGTATAGTTTGAGAAACCTACATTCAAGATTAAAATGTAATTTTCCATTAGGAAAATGAAAATACAATGTGAGTTTAAAAAAGATTGAGAAATTCAGTTCCAAATATGTTTCCTCAACATAAAGGAAAGTAGCATCTGCCCTAGTATAAATCCTTTTAAAGTCAATTCTGTCCCATGGGCAAGTGCCATATGATCATTCCCTCTTTTTAAAATTGAGCTTAATTGAGACTGAGTTGGGCCTCATTTACAATTACATTACCTGCAGGTGAGTGTAGTGTGGTTTGTAGGTTGGATAAGGTATGACAAAGTCCAGAGTAGGGGGTGGTGTTTGGGGAGAATGAGGATTACAAGTTCCTGAACATTATGAGACTACACAAAAGTTAAACAGCAGGTAAAGAGGCCTGGAAGGCTGATCTGACCAGATGTCCTAAAATTGGATTTTGACAACTTTCACTTAGGAACTGTCTCAATTAGAAAGCTTTTAGGGAAGTAGGTGGGGCTCAAGCAATTGGGCTCCTGCCTACCACACGGGAGGTCCCTGGTTTGGTTCCCAGTGCCTCCTAAAGAAGACAGTGAGCTGGCGCAATGGGCAAGCACAACGAGCTGAGGCAACAAAAGACACAAGAAGAAAAACATAGTGAGAGACCCAACAAAATAGGGAGTGGAGGTGGCTCAAGAGATTAGGTGCCTCCCTCCCACACTGGAGGTCCTGGGTTCAGTTCCTGGTGCCTCCCAAAGAAAAGGAAGATGACACAGCAAATACAAACAACAAGAGGGTGGAGAGAAATAAATAAATAAAATCTTAAAAAAAAAAACGCTTTTGGCTTCAAGGAAGAGAAAACCTGTGCAAAAGTGGCTTCAATAATAGGACATTTTAATAATATACATAATAAAGAGTCTGTAGTTACACTTAAGTAATGTGTAGTATCTAAGTTCAATGGTTCAATAACTTTTTTTTTTAAGATTTTTTTTTTCTCTCCCCTTCGCCCCGCCCCCCCAGTTGTCTGCTCTCTGTGTCCATTTGCTGTGTGCTCTTCTGTGACCACTTCCATCCTTATCAGCGGCATGGGAATCTGTGTTTCTTTTTGTTGCATCATCTTGTTATGTCAGCTCTCAGTGTGTGCGGTGCCACTCCTGGGCAGGCTGCACTTTCTTTCGCTCTGGGAAGCTCTCCTTATGGGGCGCACTCCTTGCACGTGGGGCTCCCCTACGCAGGGACACCCCTGTGTAGCACGGCACTCCTTGGGTGCATCAACACTGCGCATGGGCCAGCTCCACCCGGGTCAAGGAGGCCCAGGGTTTGAACCACAAACCTCCCATGTAGTAGACGGACGCCCTAACTACTGGGCCAAGTCCGCTTCCTCAGTAACATTATTAAGAAACCTGGGTTTTCTCATCTTTTCACACTGCCCTTCTCAGCATGGTGGTTTATTCTCTTAACTTGGTTCCTTTCATAGTCCTCAAATGGCTACTGTTGTTCTAGACATCATATGCAAATGACCACATCCAAAAGCAGAAAACCAGGGATACTCCTGTCATTTTTTTTTTCCATATCTTTTTTGAGAGCACAAAATTCTTCCTAGGCACCTTCAGTAGAACCTCTCATGGTTCATTGGCCAGAATCGCATCTCATGCCCAATCACCCAGCAAGGATCATGAGACTGCCTATCATATTTGTTAGGCAGAGTCTTCCCCAGAGGCTAGAGAAGTACCTAGCCTCATCTGAAAGTCAGGAAGAATGAGTAAAGTAAGTTTCCATTAGCAAAGGCTGGGAGAATAACTCAGGCAGAGCAATTAACTGTATCTGCCATGGAGAATCCCGATCTGAGTTTGGTGGATTCCAACTGGCTCTACTGGTGTCATGATTAATATCCCCCAGCAGAAAAAAACAGTCTTGTCCACTGGAAAAAAACAAAAAACAAACAAAAATCCACCTACTTACTGGGACTCTGTCTGAAAACGCAGGGATCTTTTGACAAGCCCCTCCTTTTGAATTGTGTACTTCTGTGTGACCTCAGATAACCTCCCTTGTTTAATAGGCCTTGCCAGAAAAATCTCAAAAAGATTACTACATTTGGAGGCAGCCTGAAATTTTCAAGTTGGGAGGTGAGATGACCATAAATATTTGTCATATAGCTGTGCTCGCCCCAGTTCCTTAACTGCCTCCACACTCCTATCCTACATGACCCTAAACTTTAACCCACTGGTGAAGAAGATGTAAGATTTTATTCTCAAGTTTCCCTTGAGTTACAGTTAGAGTGTAGTTGCTCCCTCACTTTTGGCTCTGTAATGGCTGCCTTGCCCTAATTTCTTGTTTGTCTGCATTTGCTCATTGAGAAGTGATTTTGATATTGAGATTTCTTTTAGGGTCCTAAAATTGGCAATTGCCTCATTTAACATACTGTGTGTCTTCTCTGTTTTTGGAGGACATTTTAAAATCTAAGGAATTGACTTGTTTGCCCAACTATATGGCCTATTTATGTAATTAACGATTCAGTAATCCTTTTAGAACACTCGATTGTGTTCAACTTCAACTGGCCTTTTTTTTGGTATTATTTTATTATTTATTTTAAATTGTGTGGTGGGCTGAATTACGTACCCCAAAATGCTCATGCCTGTGGGCGTGAATCCATTGTAAATCAGACCTCTTGAAGATGTTATTTTTAGTTAAATTGTGGCCCAACTGAATGAGGGTGGGTCTTTTTTTTTTTTTTAAGATTTATTATTTTTTTTATTTATTTAATTCCCCTCCCCTCCCTCGGTTGTCTCTTTTCTGTGTCTTTTTGCTGCGTCTTGTTTCTTTGTCTGTGTCTTTGTCCGCTTCTGTTGTCGTCAGCGGCACGGGAAGTGTGGGCGGCGCCATTCCTCGGCAGGCTGCTCCCTCCTTCGCGCTGGGCGGCTCTCCTTATGGGTGCACTCCTTGCGCGTGGGGCTCCCCTACGCGGGGGACACCCCTGTATGGCAGGGCACTCCTTGCGCGCATCAGCACTGCGCATGGGCCAGCTCCACACGGGTCAAGGAGGCCCGGGGCTTGAACCGCGGACCTCCCATGTGGTAGACGGACGCCCTAACCACTGGGCCAAAGTCCGTTTCCCATGAGGGTGGGTCTTAATCCATATTTATGGAGTCCTTATAAAAAGAAGAAACTGGACACCAGAAGTTGGAGAAGGCAACACAGGAAGAAGCTGCAAGTCAGCTGAAACCAGAGGAGCCAAAGAAAGAAGAGGACATTACCACGTGATGAGGAGACAGAGAAACAAGCCCCAAGGTTGCCGAAAGCCAGCACCAGAATGCTAGTCTGAGGAGAAAGCAGTCCTTGCCAGTATCCTGATTTGGGGCTTCTTCTCTCCTCAAAATCATGAGCCAATAAATTCCTATTGTTAAACCATCCCATTGAGTCGTATTGGTCATAGCAGAATGGCAAACGAAGGCAAATAGAATCATATTAATACTAACCAGTTCAACTAAACGTAACAACACACACATCAATAATCAATATAAGCCACCATTCAAGAATGACCCAGAATATTTTTAAATGTTATCTGAGGCAATAGTCTGTTAAGTTTTAATAGACATTCAGCTTTGAGTTATTTTTTTTACTGGTTAAAAAATCATTTATATTTAACTTACAGTTATATTTGGAAAAAAAAAAGGCTAAAAGTGTAGCTGTGTCATTAGCCTTTGTCTTTATAGTACCCTTCTTTTATCTATGGGAAAATTGGAGTTTAATATTTTCAGAAAGGTATAGCTGATCTTCTTCCTCTTATGGTGGCTAATTACAAATGATTTAGAAAATGTCTGTGACCTTTGTGAAGACAATTGAGACAAGCCAATGATAGTAGCAGGCTATGAAATTCACTCTCATCACTGAATAAGCGTGGTGGACATTTGTTATTTGTCTGCTCAGCACCAGTTTTCTCCTTTTGGAAAATAACACCCCTTCCTTCAGAAACTTCTCCTTCCCATCCCAGCCCTGCTAACCAGGGAACCCCATCTTCGATCCTTACAGGGCTGAGCATGTGATCCAGACCTAGCCGGTACGGGCACCCATCCTGCTGCTCCAGCCCAGGAAGAGGCTTATGGCCCATATCAGACCAACTAAATGAGGATTTTTTCCTAAGTGGAGCTAGTAGAGAAAGTACTCATTCCTCCCAGGGTCACAAAACTATATACAGCACCAGGGTTGTTGGTGGCCATGTTTCCAGCCACAGAGAGAAGCCTGAGGAAGTAAGGTAACATGCAGAGAAAAGCAGAGGGGCCCAGAGATCTTTAGGGCTTCCCTGATTCCTGCATGTCTTCCTCTGATTCTGTGAATTACTCCTCGGAGCCCTCTTACCCCTGGCTTTTTTTTTTTTTTTTTTTTTTTTTGCTTAAGTTCAAGCTGAATTTCTTTCCTTGGCAATAAAAATAGCCCTGACTAATGTAATAGGAAATTAGTATTCTTCAGTTGATGCTTGGTTAACAATCAGTGGTTTCCAAATTTATGAAGAGGATAATGGAAAGAAGTCATCTTTATTCTTCTGAGATCTGATTATGAGTGTTCTTATTTAACACTATGAGGCTTCACAGGAATAAATGTCATTTGTAATTAGATTAAAGGGATTTATTTGCAACCTTCCACAATCTACAGTTATCTACAAATGAAATGGTTTTCTGTGTCTAAGGCTCTGAACTTGGACTTTGAACAGTTTGTTCCTTTCATCTTTGCTCAGATGAGAGTCCATATTCTAAGATGGTCCTTGGGTCATTTTTTTGAGAGTTTATTTGGCCTAACAGCTGTCTTGCTCTTGCCACGTCTTTTGATAGCATTCTAACAGCAAGGTCAGCACATAATTTTTGCCAGCTTGGGTCTGACAGTCAGATCCTAGGCCATGTTACTGTGTTTCAACGGATCTTTTGCTTCTACTCATCGAGCTTTTATCACTTGACTTTGATTTCTTTTCAGCTGTTGCTAGGATACACCATCAGCATCCATTCATTCTTTAGAATTACAGCCAACTCAAGCTCTTCCTGACTTCTCAGTATTGCAAAAGCAGAGGCAATGTCAGAAGATTCTCATTCAATTTTGTATGGGGTCACTGGGAGGGTGGTTGGAGATGGGGGGAAGGTAGGGGCTAGCTGTGCAAATCAGATGTCAGTTGAGGGCTTCCTGCTCCCTTAGAGCCATGTAAAAGTCACTCAATCCCCTTTTCACATTTGAAGAAAGTCCAAGAGTTTATCCAAGGATTGGGGGAGGGTATACAGCTTATTTTCTTACTTAACCTCTGGCTCCAACCTCCCATTTCTTTGATTAGTCCTTCCAATAGAATATATGCTTCTATATATGGTGTCCATTTCTACTCTACAACATTCCATATGTAGAACTCAGCCCCTTTCCTTAATTCCCATAAAAATTACAATAGATATTTGTGCACCTAGCAAACTTTAGTCCGAAGATTTAGGACGAAAGGGGTCTTACATTTCAAAGAATTTATCAATCTCAAAATTAATATCAGCTATTTTTAAAATGTCTTTCTTTCTCCTGCTATGTTGCTTGACTCTCCACTCTCTCCTCTCTTTTCTGCTCTGGAGAGAAAAGTTTAAGGATTTTGCTCTGATATTGCAGTTTATTAGAGCCCAGCCCATTTTTGATTTGAGGTTATTGAAGTGTGGGGACGGAGGTTCATTCTGTCGCATATACATTTATTGTGCTCACTGTGCTCCAAACTCTGTGCTAAGTGCTTTTCATGTATTATCTCATTTAATCCTCAAAACTACCCTGTGAGGCAGGGCTTGTTACTATCCGTTTTAGAAATGAGGAAATGGAGGCACAGTAAGAGAAATGGCTGTGCTCATTGACACTCAGCTGGTCAATTTGGAATTCAAGTTCCAGTGCATTCGAGCAACTGTTAGAAAGAAACTCAAGCCAGATGATTCAAACATGATAACCCATAACCCTGGTCTTCCCTCCTTGGACTTCTTTCACGTGAGAGAAATAAATCTCTGCCTTAAGTCATATTATTTCTCAACTCCATTTCTAGCCACTGGATAGAATTCCTAACTGGGGCAGATTTATCTTGAGGAATAAAAAACAGAATTATTTGCCAATTGTAGCAGTTTGTATGGTTATGAATTCCAAAAATAAGTATTGGATTATGTTTGTAATCTAGTCTCTACCTGGGCGTGATTAAGTTACATTTAGGGCTTTGATTGTGTCACGTCATTAGGGGGTTGAATCCTCACCCCTTGGTGTGTGGGACTCACAGATAAAAGGCATGGCAAAGGACAGAGTTGGGGGTTTTGATGTTGGAGGTTTGATGTTGCAGTTTGATGCTGAAGCCTTAAGCTGGAGCCCTGGAAGTAAGCTCACAGAGGAAAGAGAAACAAGCCCCAGGAAGGGAGGAACTCAGGAAGCCTGAACCCTTGCAGACGTCAGCAGCCATCTTGCTCCAACACATGAAAATAGACTTTGGTGAGGGAAGAAACTTATGCTTTATGGCCTGGTATCTGTAAGCTCCTACCCCAAATAAATTCCCTTTATAAAAACCAACCCATTTCTGTTATTTTGTATCAGCACCCCTTTGGCTGACTAATACAGAATTTGGTACTGAGGAGTGGGGAAGTGCTTTTGCAATTACCAAAATGCTAGAATGGTTTTGAGGTGTAAGGGGTATTTTTTGGAGGAAATGTGAGATGCTTAGAAGAAAAGACCCACAGTGCTTTGGAGACTACTGATAGCAATATGGATGCCTAAAGAGGCTTTTTGTGATGGCTCAGAAGTAAATGATGAAACTATTATTAGAAACTGGAGGAGAGGCAATCTGTGTTTTAAAGCTGCAGAGAACTTAGCAAGATTAACTCCTGGTGTTTTAAGGAAGGCAGAATTTGAAAATGGAGAGCCTGGGCATTTAGCTGAAGAAATTTCCAAAATAAACCCAGAGAATGCGGCTTGGCTTCTACTTGCAGCTTATAGCAAAATGCTAGGTGACAGAGAAATGCTGAGGACTAAATTGTTGGGCACAAAGAAAACAGAAACTGATTCTGGAAATTCCAGGCTTCTGGAAATCAAGCTTGCAGATGAAAGTGCCCTACTGGAGGACTTAACTAAACTTGGAACTTGTAAATCAGGATTGAAGATGCAGTTATGTTGGAAAGACTTGTAGAAAAGTCTTACTGTCTGATGACTTGGACCCCTGCTTCCTACACGCTAAACCAACAGACTTTTTGAGAGAGCTGTATGAACAAAACCACTGTCAGCCTGGAAAAAAAGGACATGGGAAGGAGAGATTGAAGGAGAAACAGCTTTAAGAGGAAAACCGTGGAAGCTGAGATCTGGAATTAAGAGATTACCTTGGGCCAAGAGAGGAACCCCATCCTTGTGTAAAGAGAGGGCAAATTTGTCCCAGCTGTTGAAGAGGGTGGATGTTCCCACCCAATGTTCAGGGAAAGTTGTGCCACCTCAGGGTACAGAGAGGATGGAGCACATTCCTCAAGGATTAGGGCAGTTAAGATCAGAACCCCACAAGTCTGAGAGGGGTGGACCTGTCCCCCAAAGGTTAGAGAAAGCCAGGTGGTCAACTCATTGCTCTGAGAGGGTTGAGCCTGTATGCCAAAGGTTAGGGGGAATGTTGTCTTCACATCACTGTACTAGGATTGTTAAGACTCTAACCCAAAGATTGGATAAGGTGTGGCAATTACTCCAACACTCTTGGAGGGAGAGGTCTGATGATTGATGCTGAAACCTTAAGCTGAAGCCCCAGGTAGTAAACTCATAGAAGAAAGAGAAGCAAGCCCCAGAAAGAGGACCTCAGCCAAGAACACAGAGGAATAGAGACAGCTCCTTAGGCACAGCAGAAACCCAGGGAGGGAGGCAGAGTCACCTGATAGTCTACAGCTGATCTTGTGGAGAAAAGAGAGGAGCTGAGCCCTGAGGAACCCCAGAAAACTGAACCTTCACAGATGTCGGCAGCCATCTTGCTCCAACTTGTGGAAATAGACTTTGGTGAGGGAAGTAACTTATGCTTTATGGCCTGGGATCTGTAAGCTCCTACCCCAAATAAATATGTTTTGTAAAAACCAACCAATTTTGGTATTTTGCATCAACACTCCTTTGACTAATACACCAATGTTTAACAATTGAGAGATTACCCACAACAATCTCAACTTCTTTTGTTAGTTTTTTCTTGAAAAATAATAAAAACTAGCAACTGGGCCTGTATCGTAACAATCCAGGGCAGCTCAGCAACTAGTGGTCACTCGTTTATGTTACCTCCGTGACTCTTCCAGGCTCTTGAGTTTGTTTCACCTCTGCCTTTGTCACCTTGTGTCTCCTAATCCAGGAGGCTGACAAGCATGGAAGGGAGGGGTGCTCTGGGACCTTGCTGCTAACATGGAAGGTTGCTGCCCTTCTCTACCTGGGGAGTTCAAAGCCCTATAATATGGGACTTTTGTATTTCTAGACTCCAGAGACTGTTGGGGGGGTGGGGCGGGGAGCGGTTTCTTTGTCTCTTTGCTCAGGAATGAAGAGGAAGAGGATGTTCTCTAACATTTCTAGGGTTACAGTGTCAACAGTGGGGGTTGTGTAGGGGTGGCAGCTCTGGAGAAGGTGGATGAAATGACAGACGATGTCCAAAACACTGGTGTAAGTGGAAGGTGAAGAAGTCCCTTAACGTACTCACCTCCAAGACATGGAAAGGCTAGACAGATCTTGTGACTATGAGAAGAAAAATCCCCTCCGAGGTAGAGAGGAAGGTGAGTGACCCCTTATTAGGTGCCTTTCCTGGGAGCAGACCTAGAGCACTGAAATGCTTCATGCGGATGGGACTGTCACAGCTTGTTACTGAGAAGTGACTATTCTTCTGGAATTGGAATTCATTTAGATGTTAAATAAATGGAAGAAAGAGAACAAAGGGTCTGCTTTTTTGATTCCCCCAGAGTTTTTCTTTACTGCTCTAATTGGTACTGGGTTTATTCATTCACTCATTTATCCATGCATGGATGCATTTTTTCACCTTCCTCATTCCACAAAGGACTTGTGCCTGCTTGCAAGGAGAATATCAAAATTCTTAAAGAGCAAAATGTAAATAGAATTAAAGATTTACTGATGTAGCATGTATAATTTTTAATTAAAATATCTGCTGTATTTTTATTACAAAAGCAATAAGTATACATTGACAAAATTAGAAAATATGAGAAACAACAAAAAGATTTAAAGAGAGTATTCATGATCTCACCATCCAGAAAAAAACACTAACACCCTAAAGCATATCTTTTCATTTTTTCTGTGCAAAAATGTAAATATTTCAATATTTTCTAAGCAGGTTTGTAACTTCCATATTGTTTTGTAACCGGCTTTTTTTACTCAAAAATGTTGTTTGAACGTTATGCAGAGTTAGTACATTTTCATCTAAAGCATCATTTTAAATAGAATCCCATTGTAAGGATATATCATAATTTATTTAAATATTCACCTTATTATCAGGCAAAAGTTTGAAATGTATTGTTAAATTCTGACCTAATGGCTGCAGACTTCTATTTCAGATAAATATGTTTGCTCCCTCAGCCTCAGGGAACCCTTACATGGAGCCCAGTAGGAAAAAAAATCTATTGGACAACTGTCATGTGACCTAATCTATTTTACTATCTCGTCTAAGCACAAAAGAATAACTGTTCTCATTATTCTCTTCCTGCCATGTTATATAACTTGATAGAATTCACAGCTGGGCTACTCTAACATTATTAATTATATCTCTTCTTTAACTTGGGAAATTCTTCAGTGAATGAATAGGAATCCATCCATCTTCTATGGCTAACTTGAACCAAATGACATGAAGACTGTCAATATCGTGCTGGGTTTCAGGAGGAATCCATCCTTGTGAATAAATAAAGCAAGAACTTAGAACATTTAACTCAGTCTTTGGGGTGCTGGATAAGTATATGTATCAAGACCCAGCTTTGGAGTTTATTCATCTGAGTTGATTATCCTGTGTGGCAGTCTGATACCTTTGTGGATCCCAGAAGATCCTGTTCTTAAAGCTAATCCATTCCTGTGCATGTAAACCTAGTGTAGATGAGACCTTTTAATTAGATTCAGTTAAGGGACCTTCCTTTTGATTAGATCACTTCAGTAGGGCATGACTTAGAGTGGGTCTTAATCTTTTTACTGGAGTCCTTTATAAACTGAGGGATAAAAATTTTCAGATACAGAAAAAAGCCACAGTGTTAGAGAGAAGCCTCCAGAATTGAAATCAATGAACTCAGGAAGAGAAAACCCATAGATGGAGCAGCCAGAAACTGAAGGCAAAGAGGCCCAGAGGAGAGGAAGAGGCTGCGGTATGTCTGAACACCCAGAGCTACAGCTCAGGGAGAGAGGATCTCCTCATGGTGCCTTCATTTGGACACTTTCACAGCTTCAGAACTGTAAACTCTTAACCTAATAAATACCCATTGCAAAAGCTAACCCATTTCTGGTATATTGCTTTAGTAGCATTTAGCAAACTAAAACATCCTGTGTCTCATTTCATTTGGTGATCCAGTTGCTAGCCAGCTGAGCATGGCCACACTCTTACCTTAGGAGCCTTTTTTTTTTTGCCAGTCACTTGCAGCAGAGACTTGTTATTTACCTTTACACTTTTTTTTTTTTTTTTTTTTGGTAGTTTAACAGCAAACTTACAGGAACAGCACAGAAGACAGACAACATTAAAAACATGTACTTGAATGTTGGACAAATCAGTTAGAAAAGTATAAGTGAATGGATAGAATTTACTGTGTGACCAAAATGCTACAAACACCATTTAGTTGTTATCAATAAGAAATTTACTTGTTTCAAAAAAATCCAAATGCTGGCATTGTCCAGAAAAATTTAACAGATTTATTTAATGTGAAATGGGTGTGGGAACGGTAGCCATGGGGGCTGCTGGGTGTGGGGAACGGGAGGAAGAGATGAGATGTGGAGGCATTTTCGGGACGTGGAGTTGTCCTGGATAGTGCTTCACGGACAATTACGGGACACTGTAGATCCCCCCAGGGCCCACTGGATGGAACGTGAGAAAGTCTGGGCTATGATGTGGACCATTGACTATGGGGTGCAGTGATGCTTAGAGATGAACTTACCAGGTGCAATGGATGTATCACGATGATGGGAGAGAGTGTTGCTGTGGGGGGAGTGGGGGGCGGGGGCGGTGGGGTTGAATGGGACCTCATATATATTTTTTAATGTAATTAAAAAAAAATAATAATAAATAAATATTAAAAAAAAACAGATTTATTTATAATTATTATAAAGTTGAACTGTTGAAACTTGTTCACTGAAACATTTTGACTTACATTAATGCTTTAGGTCCCTGTATTTATATTAAAAATTCACGCACAAATGAAAATGGGAAAACTGCCAAAACCTGATTTCTGTGCCCTATTTTTGCATTCACAATCCTATACTTAGGTACCCTTTGACACAATGGGAAAAAAATATCTAATATTCAGAACTACCAATAACAAGAAGAAGGAAAAAAAATTATTTTTGAGAATGAACTGTTTCCCATCACAGTGGCTTTCTTTTTTTAAAGATTTATTTTATTTACTTATTCCCCCCCCAATTGTTTGCACTCACTGTCTACTCTCTGTGTCCATTCACTATGTGCTCTCCATGTCTGCTGCCTTCTCTTTAGGAGGCACCAGGAACTGAACCTGGACATCTCATGTGAGAGAGAGGCACTCAATTGCTTGAATCACCTCCACTCCCTGATCTATTGTCTCTTGCATTGTTTCCTTTTCATGTGTCTTGTTGCATCATCTTGTTGCATAAGCTCACCACGCCAGCCTGTCACACCAGCCCATCTTGCCAGGTCACGGTCTTGCTTGTCTTCTCCAGGAGGCACCAGGAACCAAACCCAAGTCCTCCCGTGTGGTAGGCAGGAGCTCAATCGCTTGAGTCATATACACTTCCCAATAGTGGATTCTTAAACACGTTCTCCAATTATGCAGTGTGCTAGCTGGGTGTCTTTGGGCATAATTGTTACACGTTTGGCATGGTTAGCACACAGATTGGCCTCAGTTGCCTCCTGCAAAGCATCAAGAAGCACAGATCTGTTTTGAAGTCCCAAACAATTTCTCCCATCAGATGTTAGAAATTCGTGAGTCAGAAGTTCAGTGGACTTCTGATAATGTCTAATTGCCCAGAGTGCCACAGTACCAGGCTTGTAATAATGAGGTTTCTTCACCCCTCCAGTAGAGGGCGCACTCTTGCAAGCAGTTTTGTAGCCAGTTGCTTCCTGGGTGCTTTACCACCAGTGGATTTGCCAGCAGCCTGCTTTGTATGAGCCATGGTATAGAGACCTCCTTACTGACCCTTTCTCCTTCTGGTGGAGCTTTGAGTGAGAGGTGGCACTTGTGCTGGGGAGCAGCTGCAAACTATTTGCCTTTACTTTTGATTTGGATTGTATGTGACATACATTCCACCTTTTCCTGGTACAGCTAATAAAAATACTAGAAAACCTGTTGGCTACCCAGCCTCTATTCCCCTTCCTTCACAATAAGTATATCCAACTTTTTGGGGGGAAGCCATCACTCCCACCATTCTCAGCCAAACAGATTTTATGCAACTGACTCCACAGATAGCCTCTGGCTAGAACTTAATTATCCTCCCCCTAGATGCAGGGGGGTTGGTTCAAAGGTAAGACAGGACTTCAGCTTGTCCAGTCAGAGTCTGGGTTCAGATTTCCCTCTCTTCTATTAGATATTAATGAGGAAGCTTGTCCCCCCAGGAACAACTGGTAGACGTCTTGCAATTACAAGTAGAGTAGCCTTAGGATGAAGGAAGAGAGTAGAGACAGGAAGAAACCAAATCTTTTAAATTGCTTCATCAAACTTTGCCCAAAGTCCATCTACATCTGTCTCTTTCAAATATGTGAGCCAATAAACTCTTTTTTCTAAGCCAGTTTGGGGAAAGTTCGGTAATGTTTACAGCTGAAAGATACCCAAGTTGTGCAGCTTGTGAAGAAAATGCAGTAGCCTTCCAGTTTTTTTTTCCTTTGATGGCCTTCTTATTTACAAATTCTCCTTCCTCTTTAACCAGTAGGTTTCCTGCCCATTGAAACCACACAGCTGCATCTCAGTCACTTCCGTTATGAACCTTTATTCCTTCCCATAGGTTGAAAGCATCCAGCTTCCCTTTCTTTTCAAAGCTGCTATACTCCATTTCTGTCCCTGGGAGTTTTTATGTCTCCAGAAGAGACAAAAAAAATGAGACACAATCTCAGAGCTTCCTTCTTTCCTCTCCTAGAACACAAGCCCTTAGGACTTTTTTGGCTTCAGGAGTTAATTGATAACCTCTGTAGGGAAACATTCAGTGAAACAAACCCAAAAGGGTTCTAACTGACAAAATTAATTCCACAATTATTTTTTTTCATCGAAAGAGAAAAAAGATACTGTAAGTCCTAACATACCATCAGTTCTCTTACGGTTAGGAAAGACAAGGCTGCTCTGGTGTCAAAAGTTGGTTCAGGGAAATGGACTTTGGCCCAGTGGTTAGGGCGTCCGTCTACCATATGGGAGGTCCGTGGTTCAAACCCCGGGCCTCCTTGACCCGTGTGGAGCTGGCCATGCGCAGCGCTGATGCGCGCAAGGAGTGCCGTGCCACGCAAGGGTGTCCCCCGCGTGGGGGAGCCCCACACACAAGGAGTGCGCCCGTGAGGAAAGCCGCCCAGCGTGAAAAGAAAGAGCAGCCTGCCCAGGAATGGCGCCGCCCACACTTCCCTTGCCGCTGACGACAACAGAAGCGGACAAAGAAACAAAAGCAGACAAAGAAACAAGACACAGCAAATAGACACCAAGAACAGACAACCAGGGGAGGGGGGGGAATTAAATAAAAATAAATCTTAAATTAAAAAAAAAAAAAAAAAAGTTGGTTCAAATGAGGACCACACACATACATGTGTCTGCCCTCAATCATTTTGACTGTTAGTCCTTTGCCAAATGGTATATATAAAACTGAGGCTTACTTTTCAAATAAAGAGGCACTAGGTAAAGTGGTCTTATTTTGCTTTGTGATAAAGATTAAAACATTAAGCTTTTCAAAAAGGTAATGCTTTCTGATATGTTCTATGGTAAAACTGGAATGACTTAATATACAAAAACAGTAAAAGCGCTTCTCAAACAATCTCTCAGCTAATTGGTCCCCACCATGACATCCTGATCTATGACTCTGTGCAATAATTGATGCAATAGTGTCATATATCTGTGACCATGGACCAAGTCTGAGACTGCTCTTAATAATTGAGGGAACTATAATTTGATACAGGGCATGAGTTCTGAAAATGGCTTAAAATTATGCATGAATTATTAACTTACAGATGCAGATTGGAGGTAGAGTAAGCTTTAGTTCTCATTTCTTTTTTGTAAGAATTATTGAAAAGTGCTAGGCTACTGACCTGTATCTGAGAAGAGAAGGTCCAAAGTCACCTAAATGATATTAGACCAAATTCATTTGATCACTTTTGGTGTAGGTATCTTAGTCTGGGATTGTCTTGTAGCAGCGAATAGAAATTCAACCAAGAAGGACTCTTGGATACAGTGGCAGAGTCAGCAGAAACTGGCTTAAGCAAAAGAAATATATTGATCTTCATAACAGCACAGAGTTCTTAGCTTCAGGCATGGCTGGATCCAGTTTTGTTCAAAGGATATTGTCAGAAGTCCTCTTCTCTCATATCTCTCTGCTTTCTTTGGTCTTTGCTTCAGTCTCAAGCAAATAAGTAGTGGTGGCAAAGGTGGCTGTCATGGTTCTAGACTTACATGTTACCTCATCCCCCATAGCTAGCTAATTCCCCGTAACTTCAGCCAAAGTTCCCATTAGACTGGCTTGGCTCATCAAATTGCTTTGACCAGGGGAGCATGCTATTCACCAGAGGTGAGATCAGCCTCTCTCAAGCCATGTAAGCTAAGATGGAGGGAGGAACTGTTCCCTAAAGAAGAATAAGGGACTTGCAGCCATAAGGAAGCAACGTCTGCCCCAGAAGAGCAAGTCAAAGGGGGATCATTAGAACAAAACGGGCATGTCAGCAGAATTGGAAGCCATTCTTTCTAGGCCACATGTTCTCTCTGCCTGTTGCTTCTCCCTCCACCTCTACTTCCTATCTTCACTCTAGCCCACTTCCTTTGTAAGACCTTTGATTCATTCTTCCAATAAGCTCCACTTGCACATGACTTTGACTCGATCCTCCTTCTCCTTTCCCCATGATCTTACAACTGCAGATCACAACATCAACTGGACCTACTACAGCTCTATGTCTCATTTATAATTGTCAAGAAAAAAATCTGACTGGCTCAGCTTGGCCAAATGACTACCACTGATCCACTCTGCCATTGCTGGCAGCAAGATCACCACTATAAAACGTCTACCTCAGGGGAAGCAGATTTTGCTCAATGGATAGGGTGTCCGCCTACCACATGGGAGGTCCAGGGTTCAAACCCAGGGCCTCCTGACCCATGTGGAGCTGGCCCATGCGCAGTGCTGATGCACACAAGGAGTGCCATGCCCCGCAGGGGTGCCCCCGTGTAGGGGAGGCCTACACGCAAGGAGTGCGCCCCATAAGGAGGGCCGCCCAGCATGAAAAAAGTGCAGCCTGCCTAGAAATGGCGCCACACACACGGAGAGCTGACACAGCAAGATGACGCAACAAAAAGAGACACAGATTCCTGGTGTTGCTGACAAGAATACAAGCAGACACAGAAGAACACAGAGCAAATGAACACAGAAAGCAGACAACTTGGGGGGGGGGGGGGTTAATTAATTAATTAATTTTAAAAAAAAGGTCCACCTCAGTCCTTTGCCCCTGAGCAGGACCTACAGATGTTGGGTCCGTCCAGGCATGGGCCCCAGGAACACCGTGAATAATCTGTTTCTCAGTCATGCACTCTGGCCCAAGGCTGTCCTTTGGGTCATGGGCTTTTCACCAAGATATTGCAAATTCTATCCTATCTAGGTCCCAGAGAGGAGTCTATTGATTTCCTGTCAGGAGGGTGTAACCTGGGGACCAGTGATCTGGAGCTGAGCTGGGGAAGGGAGCTGAGGGCCCCCTCTCAGGAGGCAGACTTCACTTAACCCTTCTGTTTGCAATAGGACATCTCACCCACGTTCTTCCCCGAGTCAGACCTGCTGGCCCAATCTTTCCAGAAAGAGCACTTCTTGGCCAGGGGTAGAGAGTAGATCTGTGGTAACAATTGATTTGTTACTGATTAACTCCCCCAATTTAGTAAATGAAAACTATTTATGTGCTTCACTTTAATGGTCAAATTCATTTTTTTTAAAAAGATTTATTTTTATTTATTTCTCCCCCCATCCTCCCCCCTGCCCCCCCCCCCCCCCGCCAAGTTGTCTGCTCTGTGTCCATTCGCTGTGTGTTCTTCTGTGTCCGCTTCTATTCTTGCGGCACCGGGAATCTGTGTCTCTTTTTGTTGCGTCATCTTGCTGCATCAGCTCTCCGTGTCTGCAGCGCCATTCCTGGGCAGGCTGAAATTTCTTTGCACTGGGCGGCTCTCCTTATGGGGCACACTCCTTGCGTGTAGGCCTCCCTTACGCGAGGGGCACCCCTGCGGGGCATGGCACTCTTTGCACCCATCAGCACTGCGTGTGGGCCAGCTCCACATGGGTCAGGAGGCCCAGGGTTTGAACTGTGAACTGCCCATGTGGTAGGCAGACGTCCTATCTGTTGAGCCAAGTCCACTTCCCTCAACTTCATTTTTTAACCTTAAGTAATCCATTTTATGAAAGAAAAAATATATCACATGTGATATACATTCAAACTTTCTTTGTGAAGCCTTTTCTTTTCTGGCCTAAAAATGATAGAAGCAGGAGTGAATATTTCTCTTCCAGCTTGCTTTGCACTGCTAAATCCCAATTTTCAGTATTACTACTTTCATAATGTTGACATCTCCAGGCTGCTGTCATCTTTTCTTTTACTCTCTTGTTTTTGTGGATTTATACCTATTTTATTCCAATATGGTCATGTTATTGGGATTTGAGAAGGGAGAAGAAATAAAAGCCTGCATTCAACTCACTTTATTCAACCGTAAGTCTTTCTATAAAACCTATGAGGACTCAAAGAAGCTTTGCTGGAAAATGGACAGACAGCATTGCCTTAGGTAGCCTATCTTTTACAAGTCCATGAACTATGCCATCTTAAATCCGCCAAATCCCAATAACTATTTTTGAGAAAATGTGAGCACTCAGAAGCTTAATACACTTCAGGGGGAATTGGTGAGAATCATCAAGGCTCTGCAGCCTAACATCTTGCAAATGAAAGTGACTAGGTTTGGCGCCCACCTGGCCTTCCATGCCCTGCTTTGTCTGCTCCAGGGATCCGAGGGTACCGGATCTTTGTC
The DNA here is from genome assembly GCF_030445035.2 of Dasypus novemcinctus. NCBI lineage: Eukaryota > Metazoa > Chordata > Mammalia > Cingulata > Dasypodidae > Dasypus > Dasypus novemcinctus. The sequence continues at coordinate 79,008,430 of NC_080684.1, read as the reverse complement.
AGGATTGATTGAGTCTCTGGAGGGCTGCTGTATTTTTACCCTTTGCTGTTCTTAGCTCTTCACAGCGCAGGAGGCTGTGGCGTTATAGCTTAGCAGTCGTGCAACCCTCGTCCAGTTATCTCTTCTATTACCAGCTGCCACTATGACTACAGAACAAAAACAAGAAGGAACGAGGACGTAATTCAGTCATCTGAAAATGGGATGCAGGAAGTGCTGATTGTTGACTCATTCACCTCAAAGGAATACACCTTTACATGTTAGAGGTCAGAATCAGCTACCCATTCAGATCATCTTATTTTCTACAAATCCTCACAAACATAGCTCCCAATCACCTCCCACTTAACTTCTCCAGGGTAAGATCCAGATTTTGTGGAGCCTAAAACTTATACAATTTGCGGGGGTGGGGGATTAAAGGGTGGGGCTGGAGATCCTTAGGAAAAACGATACAAAATTAGGTATGAAATTGGATATTTGCTTAAAATGGGAAAAGAAATTACAGCAATTACAAAATTTAAAAAGCTAACAAACACTACAAAAATCCAGAAAAATAATTTTATTATTTGACTGCTTGACACATCTCAGTACTTTTTTTCTATATATTTTTCACTGCATACCTCTTGATCTCGTCTTCATGTGACAAGGATTTTGTAATATCATTTTCTGTAGAAAGATAATTCAATCTTTCTAGCAAGAGTGAATAAAATTTCTTTTTTATTCTTCATATATTAGAAAAGTTTTTTCAGTCTCAGAAATGGTTATTGGTAAGTCATGTAAATTTTTTAAGTTGTCAAATTTGGTAAAAACCCTGCACCGAATTTCTTTCATATGTGAGCTATAACATTTCACGGGCATTTAGAGTTTTCTTGAATAAGGATTAACCTTAAATACTCTTTTTCTTGTTTGTTTTTTAGGAAGTATTAAGGATTGAACCTGGACTTCATACATGCGAAGCAGGCGCTACATCACTGAACTAAAAGCCATTCTGCCTAAAATACTCTTTGAATTAGTGATCCTCATTAACCTGTTTGTCACTGATGACCCTACTGTATTGGTGGGTTATGATGTCAGCATTTTTTTCTTTTTATTGAAGTTTATCAATCATACATGAACACACATAAACAATAAGTGTATAGTAAAGATTATGAACTTACAAAATAAACATACATGACATCACACAGGGATCTCATACATCACCCCCCACCACCAACAACTCTTTGCATTGGTGTGAAATATTTGTTACAAACTATGCTAGAGCATTGTCAGAATATTACTACCAACTATATTCTTTATCTTACATTTGGTGTATTTCCCCCCCAACCCATACTATTTTTTTAAATGTATTTTTGTTACAGATATTGTGAACTTGCAAAACAATCATGCAGATGTGTAAATTTCCCATACAACTCCACACCCTGGTGGAACATTTGTTACAGATTATGAGATAATATAATCAGGCTATTACCACCAATCATGGTCCATAGCTTACATTTGGCACACTTTTTCCATACACCTCCATTATCAACACAGTATAGCTTGACATTAATGCAAGAATATTATAGTATTGTTGTTAACCACAGTCTATAGGTCACACCAATTGTAGTTTTCCCATATTTCTCCATATTCCCATCACCCTGCAATAGTGATGTACATCTGCTCTAGCTCACAGAAGGACTCTGTTGCATCCTGTACCCTTAACCACAATTCTCAACTGCCTCTGGGTTCACTGTATTATTCAGTCCCTAGATTATTCTTTAGCTTTCTATCTACTGACATTTACTTCCCCAGACTACCTTTTTCAGTCACAGCCCCATTTATAAACCAGTTGTTACTCACTGTAATGTGTTATTATCAACTCTATCCATCTCCACATTTTTACAGTCAAGTTAATTAAAACTTCTATGAACATTAAGCATCCATAGTTCTTCTCAACCCTCCTCTTATCTCCTTAAAACCTATACTCTAGGTTTTAATTCCATGTGTTTATTATTTGTATTTAGTTCATATTAATGAGACCATGCAATATTTGTCCTTTTGTGTCTGGCCTACTTCACTTAGTATAATGTCTTCAAGACTCATCCATGTTATCATATATGTCCCAATTTCATTTCTTCTTATTGCAGCATACTATTCCATCATACGTATATACCACATTTTATTTATCCATTCATTGGTGAATGGACACTTGGGTTGTTTACATCTTTTGGCAGTTGTGAACAATGCCACTATGAACATAGGTATGCAGATGTCTGTTTGTGTCGTTATTTTTCATTCTTCTGGATATATTCCTAGTAGAGGAATTGCTCGATCATATGGCAGTTCTATATTTAGCTTCCTGAGGAACCACCAAACTGTCTTCCACAGTCACTGCACCATTTTACACTCCCACCAACAGTGAAGGAGTGTTCCTATTTCTCCACATCTCCACTTATTGTTGTCTGTTTTTTTAATAATGGCTATTCTACATGGTGTTAGATGATACCTCATTGTTTTAATTTGCATTTCCCTAATAGCTAGTGATATGGAACATTTTTTCATGTGCTTTTTGGCCATTTGTATTTCCTCATTGGAGAAAAATGTCTATTTAAATATTTTGCCCATTTTTAAATTGGATTGCTTGCTCTTTTATTGTTGAGTTGTGTGATCTCTTTTATATAGAATGGAAATCAACCCTTATTGGATAAGGGTTTTCCAAATATTTTCTCCCATTGACTGGGCTTCCTTTTCACCTTCTTGATGAAGTCCTTTGAATCACAGAAATGTTTAAGTTTGAGGAGGTCCCATTAATCCATATTTTCTTTTATTGCTCGTTCTTTTGGTGTAAGATTTAAGAATCCACCACCTACCACCTGGTCTTGAAGATGTTTCCCTATATTTTCTTCTAGGAGCTTTCATGTACTTCTTTTTATATTAGGTCTTTGATCCATTTTAAGTTAATTTTTGTATAAGGTGTGAAGTAGGGGTCTTCTTTCTTTCTTTTGGCTAGGGATATCCAGTTCTCCCAACAACATTTATTGAATAAATTGTTCTTCACCACCTGGGAGGGCTTGACAGGCTAGTCAAAAATCACTTGGCCGTAGATGTAAGGGTCTGTTTCTGAACCATCAGTTCTGTTCCATTGGTCTATGTGTCTGTCTTTATGCAAATACCATGCTGTTTTTACCACTGTAGCTAGGTAATATGATTTAACATCTGAAAGTGAGAGTCCTCCAACTTCACTTTTCGTTTTTAAGATGTTTCTGGCTATTCAGGGCCTCTTACCCTTCCAGATAAATTTGATAATTGAGTTTTCCATTTGCTTAAAAAATGCTGGTGGAATTTTTATTGGGATTGCATTGACTCTATATATCAATTTGGGTAGAATTGACATCTTAATGATATTTAGTCTTCCAATCCATGAGCATGGAATGTTCTTCCAATTGTTCAGGTCTTTTTAAATTTCTTTTAGCAATGCATTATAGTTTTCTGAATACAAGTGGTTTGCATCTTTGGTTAAGTTTATTTCTAAATATTTGATTCTTTTAGTTGCTATTGTTAATGGAATTTTTTTCCTGACTTCCTCCTCAGATTGTGCGTTATTAGTGTATAGAAACACCACTGCTTTTTGTGTATTGATCTTGTATCCTGACACTCTACTGAAATCATTTATTAGCTCCAGCAGCTTTGTTGTAGATTTTTCAGGATTTTCTAGATATACAATCAAATCATCTGTGAACAGTGAAAGTTTTAATTCTTCCTTTCCAATTTGGATGCCTTTTTTCTTGCCTGATTGCTCTAGTTAGAACCTCTAGCACTATATTGAACAACAGTGGTGACAGTGGGCATCTTTGTCTTGTCCCTGATCTCAATGGGAAAGCTTTCAGTTTTTCACCGTTGAGAACAATGTTAGCTGTGGGTTTTTCATATATGGCCTTTATTATGTTGAGAAAATTTCCTTCAATTCCTATTTTTTGTAGTATTTTTATCAAGAAAGGATGCTGTATTTTGTCAAATGCCTTTTCTGCATCAATTGATAAGATCATTTGATTTTTCTTCTTTGATTTATGAATATGGTGTATTATGCTGATTGATTTTCTTGTGTTGAACTAGCCTTGCATGCTTGGTATAAAACCCACTTGATCATGATAAATAATTCTTTTAATGTGTTCTTGGATTCGATTGGCAAGTATTTTATTGAGGATTTTTGCATCCGTATTCATTAGAGAAATGGGTCTGTAATTTTCTTTTTTTTCTAATATCTTTATCTGGCTTTGTTATTAGGGTGATATTGGCTTCACAGAATGTGTTTAGTAGTGTTCCTTCTTGTTCAATTTTTTGGAAGAACTTGAATAAGATTGGTTTTAAGTCTTCTTTGAATGCTTGGTAGAACTCACCTGTGAAACTGGTCCTGGGCTTTTCATTTTGGGGAGCTGTTTGATGACTGTTTCAATTTCTTTACTTGTGATTGGCTTGGTGAGGTCTTCTATTTCTTCTAGTGTCAGTGTAGGTTGTTTGTACATTCCTAGGAATTTTTCCGTTTCATCTACATTGTCGAGTTTTTTTAGCATAAAGTTGTTCATAGTATCCTTTTATGATCTCCCTTATTTCTGTGGGGTCATAGTAAGGTTCCCTTTTTAATTTTTTATTTCATTTATTTGCATCTTCTCTCTTTTTGTCTTAGTCAGTCTAGCTAAGGGTTTGTCCATTTTTTTAATCTTCTCGAAGAACCAACTTTTGGTTTTATTAACTTTATTGTATTTTTGTTCTCAATTTCATTTATTTTTGCTCTGATCTTTGTTATCTCATTCCTTCTACTTGCTTTAGGATTAGTTTCCTGTTCTTTTTCTAGTTCCTCCAGCTGAGTAGTTAGGTCATTGTTTTTAGCTCTTTCTTCTTTTTTAATGTAAGCATTGAGGGCTATAAATTTTCCTCTCAACACTGCCTTTGCAGCATCCCATAGGTTCTGATATGTTGTATTCTCATTGTCATTCATCTTGAGATATTTATTGATTTTTCTTGAAATTTCTTCTTTGACCCACTGGTTATTTAAGAGTGTGTTGTTTAATCTCCATATATATGTGAATTTTTCCTTTATTTGTCACTTGTTGATTTCCAGCTTTACTCCATTATAGTCCAAGAAAGTGCTTTGTATAATTTCAATTTTGTTGAATTCATTGAGATCAGCTTTGTGTCCCAACATATGGTCTATCCTGGAAAAAGATCCAAGAGCACTTGAAAAGAATGTATATCCTGCTGTTAGATTTAGTCCATTTATCATATTATTCAAGCTCTCTGTTTCTTTATTAATCTTCTGCCCAGAAGTTCTATCCAATGTTGAAAGTGGTGTATTGAAGTCTCCAACTATTTTGTAGAGATGTCTACTTCTCTCTTCAGTTTTGTCAGTATTTGCCTCATGTATCTTGGGGCATACTGATTAGGTGCATATATATTTATGATTATTATTTCTTCCTGGTGAATCATCCCTTTTATTAATATGTAATGTCCTTCCTTGTCTCTAATAACAGTTTTTCTTTTAAAGCCTATATCATGTGATGTAAGTATAGCTACCCCAGCTTTTTTTTGGTTATTGCATGCGTGGAATATCTTTTTCCAGGCTTTCACTTTCAATTTATTGGTATCCTTGGGTCTAAGATGAGTCTCTTGCAGACAACATATAGATGGCTTGTATTTTCTTATCCATTCTGCCAGTCTGTGTCTTTTGATTGGGGAGTTTAATCCATTAATATTCAATGTTATTACTGTAAAGGCAGTTCTTATTTCATCCATTTTGATCTTTGCATTTTGTCTGTCATTTTATATTTGGCACTTTTAGTTACTGTTACTGATACAGTTGTCATTTCTAGACTCTCTTCCAGGCCTCTCTCCTGTCTTTTCAGGTTGTAACACTCCCTTTAGTATTTCTTACAAAGCTGGTCTTTTTGTTACAAACTCTCTCAGTTTCTGTTTATCTGTAAATATTCTCATCTCACCCTCATTTTTAAAAGATAATCTTGCTGGGTATAAAATCCTTGGATGGCAGTTTTCTTCTGTAGTATTTTAAATATATCATACCACTACCTTCTTGCCTCCATGATTTTTGTTGAGAAATTGGCACTTAATCTTATTGGGTATCCCTTATATGTTATGCATTACTTTTCTCTTGCTGCTCTCAGAATTCTCTCTTTATCTCTGGCATTTGACATTCTGATTAGTATGTGTCTCAGAGTTGGTCTATTTGGATTTATTCAGATGGGAGTATGTTGTGTTTCTTGGACATGGATATCTATGTCCTTCAATAGGGTTGGGAAATTTTCCACCATTATTTCTTCAAATATTCTTTCTGCCCCTTTTCCCTTCTCTTCTCCTTCTGGGACACCCATGACACGTATGTTTGCACATCTCTTGCTGTCATTTAGTTCCCTGAGACCCTGTTCAATTTTTTACATTCTTTTCTTCATCTGTTCTTTTGTTTGTTCACTTTCAGAGGTCATGTCTTTGAGTACACCGATCCTTTCTTCTCCTTCCTCAAATCTGCTGTTATATGCCTATGATGTCAGCATTTTATGTTAGATCAAGAAGCAATAGATTGTTGAACAATACAAAAACCTATTTTTTACTTCTACTCAAAGCCCATCTCTTCCTAATGAGTTACCACTTGGGGTATAATTTGAAAAAAAAACATTTTTTCATTTATAATTTGCTTCCCAATGCCAGATAATTTGTATTGATTTTATAGCTCATTTATGGTCTCCTTTCTTTTCTCACCCTAGCTCCATTCCCCACCGTGAGGGGCCTCTCCCACATGTGTATAGTCACCCTAGTCCACACACTCAAACTTTATCCACAACCTCCAGCAAGCAACCATCCTTTGGCCACTTCTTGGTGGGCCAGGAGCATATACCCCTACAGCATGACCCAATCTTGGAAGACTGTACTCAGGGGATGTCCTGAGAGCAGACTCAGGGTTATTTGGAAAGGGAATTCTGGGTCCTCAATATTCAAAGTATGGGCAAGAAGTGGAGCACATACATTCCAGGTGTGCACATCCCCTTGGCCCTGTGGACTGCTCACCTTAAGGGGAGAGGTGCAGTAGGAGGAGAGCCAGAGCAAGACCCTGTAAAGTGTGGGCCTAGGCCAGGAGCCCCAGTGGCCTGGGTCCAAGGGCAGTGCTGATACCCAACTCAACTTTCCTTTATCAAATCCCCAAAATGCCTATGTACACTCCAATTCCACCACACATGAAGGGAAATGTATTGCAACTTTTACTACAACATGTGACCATGTTGAACACATTATGAGGGTCTTCTTGGGACCTTCATAGGGATTTGAAGCTTAAGGATCTTTGATTTCAGTGTCTGCTTCTTCATGATGAGTAGCAATTATTTGGTAATCTGTTCTTAGATTGAATGAACACCAGTCTCAAAGTTGAATCTCAGATTTAAATTTCCATCCTCATTTGGAACCAAAATTTTAAGGGAATGCCAGTGCTGATCTGTGCCTGGATTCTCAGATCCATTCCTTGCTTTTTCCTTGCTCTGCTCTGTACTGCCAGAGGCCAACACCTGCAGGAAACCGGAGATGCAAGAGAGAATCCAGGGTTTTTCTCCCTTCCCTCTTGCCTGAGGCTTCTGGAAAAAGCTTCCTCTCCTTATGGTTCTAGTTTTCCTTAGGTGACCATGGTCCTGGGTTCTGGTAACCCTACCTTCTCCTTTTGTCCTTCTTGCCCAGTAATTTTCAACTAGGGATGATTCTGTGCTACTTCTCCACCCCCACCCTCCCAGGGGAGATATTCCGCAACTTCTAGAGACATATTTGATTGTCACAACTAAGGGGCAGGGGGATGTTACTGGCATCTAGAGGATAAAGTCCAGGGATGTAGCCAAATATCATATGAAGTACTACTCCAGCCTAAAACTGGTGTGGTTCCAACACTTGTTAATCTTAAGTATGTCTTACAGTTCCATTTGGGGCTTAATCCTTCCATTATGTGTAACCAAATCCCTGTATTAAATTCCCTCTGTTTAAACACTTACAGTAGTTTCTGTTTTCCTGGTTAGATGGACTAATGCCTCTAAAAAGTAACAACTTCTTTTCTTCTTTTCTTCTCAATCAATGATAATGTCTCTGCTGCCTTCCCATGGGTTCTGAAAATTCCCATTTCCTGACTCACTGATTTTAGTCCAGAACTTTATACTGTTCACAGAGTACTTGTGAACTAATAGACTATTTTATTTTGTAATGAGGCTCTCCATGGTTATTAAAAGAGCAGAAGAAAATACACAATTTTCTTTTATTAAATAAAAATAGAGCAGTCAAACTAAGATAATCCAATTCCCACCCTTCAGAATGCGTTATTATTATAAAGATGCACTCAGTTAATTTAATATTACTATAAATACAAAATGTAGATTAATTTAAACCTGATTAAAGTAAAGTCTTTTGCAATGCTTCTTTATTGTTAGGCAAAATTGAGTAGAGTGAGTTTTGGGTTTTCCTAGTGCCAAAGTGACAATGCAAAGAATATATATATGTATAGGGTTTCTTCCTTGTTGGGGAATGTTGATATTTTTGTACCTTTTAGAATGATTTTTGAGTGAAGGGTCCTTGTGTGCATATTCATGTTAAAAACATATATTTTAGGGAGGTGGCTGTGGCTCTATCAGATGAGCTCCCATCTACCATATGGGAGGCCCTCGGTTTGTGTCCCGGGGCCTCCTTGTGAAGGCAATCTTGCCTGCTCACTGCAGAGCGCCCCCTGACCCACAGATGCCAAGGAGCACTGCCCAGCCAACAGACACTGCAAAGAGCTGACTCAGCAAAGGTGATGCAACAAAAGAAGGAAGACAAGCAAGAACACAGAAGAGCTGGCAGAGAATGAACACAGAGAGCAGACAGCAAGCAAGCTACAAGGGGGAGGGGAAAATAAATAAATACAGACACAGAAGAACATACAGCAAAATGGACACAGAGAGCACATAGCACACACAAAAAAAGTCACAAGGGGAGAATTAAAAAAATATATATATATATATTTTTTAAACTTTGCTTTTTCTTTAAGAGTAATTAGAAATTCTATTTGAAAGAATAGTCTTTGGGGAATTTATTCAATAAATACACATATATCACTTTTTTTTGGGGGGTTAGATATTGTGCTGGATGCTAGAGATGAACAAACATAGTCCCAACTGCCAAGGAGCTCATGGCCTAATCAGTGAAAAGAGTATGAAAACAAATAATTATATAATGCAACCTGAGAAGTGCTGTGCTCGAGATCTAGACAAGGGATTGTGGAGTGCTGAAGAATGTCTCAAATAACACTATCTGGGGATAGAATAAGGAACCCTTCGTCCAGGAAATTGCATCTGAGCTGGATCAAGGGTATGGCATGCAACAGGGGACAGGGGAAGGGCAGTGTAGGTCTGACAAGCAGTGTGTGCTGAGAACTGGGGAACAGGCGATGCTAAATGAGTCAGGAGAAGGCAGTAGAGTGGGGAGTGGAATGACAGCAGGAAGGATGAGAGATTGTGAGGGTTTCAATATGCCCTGCAAAGGAGTTGGTTGTGAGACACTGACTTTCTAAATCAAGGTGTTAACATCAGATTAGTTTTAGAAGGATCACTCTGTGAGTACAACTGTAAAGGATGCTTTTTTTTTTTTTTCCAAAATCAAAGGTCTTTTACTTGTCCTCATTTTACTAATCTCTCACCGCAGTTGACCACTTCCTTTTTTCTGAAATATTTTCCTCTTTTAGTCTCTATCACACCAAATCCCCTGGGTGAGGTCATGCTTCTAGGTTATGGCTTCTCTTCCTTTGCTGACTCTTTCTCTAGGAGTCTCAAGACTTATGTGGGAGAACCTTGAAGCTGGGATCTTCCTTCACTTCTCTTTCCTTATCACCATTCTATCCTTGATGATCTCATGCAGCCGCATGGTTTCAAGTTTGTACCCCAGCACTGCTCTCACCTTTGAGAACCGGACTTGTCCATTTAACTGCCTAATCCATACTGCCACCTGGGTCCCTATAGGCACCTCAAACTTGATATCTTAAATATTTGTTTCTTCCTCAATAGTCCCACCTTTGCCCAAGTAGTTGCTCAAACCCCAAAGCCAAGTTCTATTTTTGATTCCTTGCTTCCCCCTCCTCCCACATACAAATTCATTGCTGGGTCTTCCTAGTTCTACAATCAAAATATATTCCTAGTTCTACAATCAAAATATAAATGGTCCCACCTTTGCCCAAGTAGTTGCTCAAACCCCAAAGCCAAGTTCTATTTTTGATTCCTTGCTTCCCCCTCCTCCCACATACAAATTCATTGCTGGGTCTTCCTACTTCTACAATCAAAATATATCTTTAATCTACTCATTTCACCCCTTCTTTATCAATTACCACCACCTTAGGCTAGACTCTCATTATTTATCAGCTCGATGATTGCAATGGTGTCCTAACTGGTCTCCCTGCTACTGCACATGTCCATATTCAATCCATCCTCTACTCAACAGTCCTAATTATCTTATATTATAATATGACTCTATGTCATTTAGTGTGGAACCTGAACTTCTTACTAGGATCTTGAAGGCCTTCTATGATTGTCTCCTGCCTACCTCTCCATCTAGCCACTGGTCTTCCTTCTGTTCCTTGAACATGCTCATCCATTTCCTGCCATGAGGCCTTTGCACTTGCTATACCCTCTGTGTGGAACATTCCTCCCAACAATCTTTGAATGGCAATCTCTTTCTCATCCTTCAGGTCTCAGTTAACACTTCGTTTTCTCAGAGAGGCCTTCCTGAGCTACCTTATCTAAAAGAGGCCCTACCCTCCTTACTCTATCTTGTGTATTTCCATGGGAACACTGATCAGAATATCAAAGTATATTTGTTTATAGTATGTTCACTCCTCTTGTCTCCAAACATCAATCACTCACTGGACTCCACAGGTCAGGAGCCTGTCTATAATATTTGTTACACCACATGATACCTCAGGGAGATTTCAAAATACCCCATCCATCAAGCACTTTCAAATACTCCAAGCATTGGACTTCGTTTAATCTCCCCAACCATCCTATGGGGATGGAATTATAATCTCCATGCTGCCAGTGAGAACATAGTCTTAGAGAGGGTTAGATGACTTGCCCAAGGCCACACAGCGACCTGAGTGGCTGAGCGTAGGATTTGAGCCCACATCTGTCTGGTTCCAAAGGCCTCTCTCTTTCCACCATGTTGCGTGCCTCAGTCCCTGGCCCTTAGAGAAGCCGGAAGAAACAGAAAAAACCTAACTTACAATGCTACTTCCTTTCTTCCTTTACTTGACCAACTTTAAACATCAGTCCTCTGACACTTTGTTGTGTAAACATTCATTGGCCCATCATCCTTTCATTTAGGAAACCCCTCTCCCACGCCATAAGAATCCTGCTTAATCACATGTTGCCGGAATACTACCACCACCCGCTCCCTGTTCCCACCCTGGGCCTACACATGTGACCTAAGATGTGTTAGTATAATCAGGTCTCCGTAATGGTACAGAAACGTGCATGTGAACTGAACCAGGCATGTCAGCATCCTCCTTCGGACTTCATTGGAGCTCTAGCGGTTATGCCTGCCTTCCTCGGGGAGCATCATTCATTAGTACCATAGTATTGGGTGTTGCAAGGGGCTATTTCAGTCACATGCAAAAAGCTTGCTGGAAAAGGAAACCAAACAGATGACACAGAAATTAGAGATGGATGGAGAAAGAGACAGAAACAGAGACCTAGTAACAGAATTTCAGCACTTGTACCTAACCATTGGTATATTTCATTGACTAAGCCTGTCTCCTCACTAAACCAGTTCCTGGAGGGTTAGGATTATGCCTTTCTTTTGTTCACCGTTGTGTCCATGCCTAAGGCACTGCCTGTCTTATGTACGTGAGTGATTGAGAGAGTCGTTATCACCAGCCGTGTCTGGACTCACAGCATAATGCCCTGTTACATGTTCAAGAGAAAGAACGTCTATCTCCGGCTTTCAGAATGAGCAACCTGTTTATGGGACTTGGTTAAAATAGGAGGAAACAGTTAACCTCATAATCTGTTCAACTTTATGACATATAATGGGTCTTTTTTTTTTTTAACTAGGTTATACTTGGTGCCGATTGAAACTAGGCAGGGGTAAAGCATTCTGACTCCATTCTTTAGAAATGTGTGTGATGTCTGAAGACCCATAATTTAATTTGACTCTAATATGTCCTTAAACATCCCGTCAGACTATAACCTGATTCATCACTCACTCAGAGGCTAAAAATAGAGGGTAGTACAAGAGGTTAACTTCGCTTAGCAATGAGCATTTTCTCAGATGGATGGACGTAAATCAGAGGAAGTATGTCACTCACCCCATCCAAAACCACAGGCTGCATATGTCTGGTGTTTGGCAATTGTTTCAGAATTGAATGACTCTTGAGATGAAACTGCCATCCGTTCAGATAGGGTTTCAAAAGGAGATGTGACAAACGAAAATCTGTCCACCAGCCAGCACCAGTGAAGCACTCTTTGTAGACCCTGTGTTGCTCCCTGAGTGCTGGCTCTTCTCATCTCTTGCTGTTTCCAAGGGAGCAACTTACACGGTGGTATGGACCTTGGGAAAAGAATAGCATTTGGGATTCCTCTAGAATATTTTTTGGAAAAACCACTGACTTTACATTGTCTCCCAGCATCTCTCTCAGTAAAATAAAACGTAGTTTTCACTCCTAGAGCCTGCCAAGTCCTTATTGATCTTTATAGGAGGGACAATATGACAATAAAGGATCAACTTGTTACAGGCAGCAGAATGAATGAAATGTAGCAATTTCTACTCACTTGGGGGTAGGCAGAGTGCAGGAAAAAAATGATGGGATGGAAACTAATATCTACGGGACATGTAACTATGTACTAGCTTCGTGTTAGGTGTTTCTTCCCTACCTAACAGATATAACCATGGCATATGGTATTACCTTAAAAAATGGATATTAACCCATTCTGTAGATGAGGAAATTGGATCTCAGGGAAGTTAAGTAAGTCTTGAACCAGTAAGTGAAAGAGGCAGAATGCATCCCCAAGATTGACTCAAATGTTCCAATCTCTTTGCTTTACCATATTAGGCTACATATATGTCACATATATATGACATAGAAATGGGTGATATTTGCCCAGGTGTGATGATGGCTCCGGGCAGGTTCTAAGTGCCCCTGTTTTAAGTAGGGATGGGCACCTGCTATGAGGCTTCCATTGCTCCACAAAGGTGATATGCTGATGCCTAATTTCATGGAAGACATTAAAGTTTGGGAAGAATCCAGATCCCATTATTGAGCCTCCTGCGCTTCCTTTCATGGATACTTTTCCTTATTTCAGGGCCTCCTCTCCCCCTGGCTCCCATCTCTGTACGACTTTGATCTGGATGTCCACCTTGGTTCTTTCCCTTGTTTCCTCCCAACCACCATCTCCTTCTTCTACAAAATTTACTTCTCTGGACTTCTTTTCTTTTGGCTGCAGTCAGTTTGCTTATCTTCTTAATAAGCTAATTCATGCTCAGAGTTAATGGTAAAAAAAGAAAGAAAAAAGTGTAATACTGTAGCAGTTTAATGTGGTTATGAATTTCAAAAGTAGATATTGGATTATGTTAGTAATCTGGTCTGTACCTGGACGTGATTAAGTTATGATTAGGGCTTTGATTGGTCCATGTCATTAGAGTGTGGGAACTAATGCCCACCAAGGGTGGGGACTCACAGATAAAAGGCATGGCAAAGGACAGAGTTGAGGGTTTTTGATGTTGGAAATTTGATGTTGAAGCCTTAAGCTGGAGCCCCAGGAAGTAAGCACATAGAGAAAGAGAAGCAAGCCCCAGGAAGAGAGGACCCTGAGCCCAGGAAGAAGCAATCCGTGTAAAGAGAGTGTCAGAGTTGACGGACCCGAAGGGTATCGGGAATGAAAGACAAAGAGAGAAGGGAGAATGAAACAGAAAAAGAAAGAGCGAGAGCAAAAGAACGAGAGAGCTGGGTTCAGGGGATCTGTGAGTAGAGACTCATCAGACAACTTTATTGATTACAAGGGGCTCGTGTCTACAAGCAGGACCACGACAGCCTACGTGCCAATAAGCACAGACCTAGTAGAAACATAGCTTACGTGACATTAAGGAGCAACTCCTATTAACTATCAGCATTACCTATAGTCTAAGGAATTTTAGAAAAAAACCTTATCTCAAATTACAAAGTCTAAGTGTTCTATACATTACAAAAGGTATGAGCTCATCTTTTCCTTCAGCCTTTAACAGCTTCAGCCCATTTGCCGGGAACTCCCAATCACTGCATTCCTTAGGTTGCAAGTGTAGTCATGGAGACAGCAGAGCATGGAGACAGCACGTCTCTCCTTGAGAGGCCACTGTGCCTCAGTTTCCAACAAGAGAGGAACCCTGAACCCAGAGAGAAGCAAGACCCTGGAAGGGAAGAACCCAGGAAGCCTGAACCCTTACAGACATTGGCAGCCATCTTGCTCCAAAACATGAAAATAGACTTTGGTGAGGGAAGTAACTTATGCTTTATGGCCTGGTAACTGTAATCTTCTACCCCAAATAAATACCCTTTATAAAAACTAACCCATTTCTGGTATTTTGCATCAGCACCCCTTTGGCTGACTAATACAAATACTTTTCCTAGAACTTTGAGTAGTCCCTGACAGCAATGAGTTTTTCAGGGGAAGAGGTTGTAGCTCAAGTGATAGAGCTTCTGCCTACCATATGGGAGGACCTGAGTTCGATCCTTGTGGCTTCCTGGTGAAAAAGAAGAGAAAGCATGCCCATGCAGCAAGCCAGTGCCCGTATGAGTGCCCGTGTGGTGAGCCAGTGCCCCATGCAAGTGAATCACTCAGCAAGATGATGACACATCAAAAGAGAGACGAGGGGAGAGTCAAGGTGAAGCACAGCAGAGACCAGGAACTGAGGTGGCACAATTGACAGGGAACCTCTCTCCCCATCAGAGGTCTCCAGGATCGAATCCTGGTGAATCCTAGAGGAGAAAAAATGAGAAGAGAAGCCAACACAGACAGCAAAACCAGCAGGGCAGAAGGAGGGAAAGGGGGGAAAATAAATAAGTAAATCTTAAAAAAAAAAAAAAAGTTATTCAGGCCACTTTCTTTCTCTTTCACTGGGTTTCTGGCATTAACCCTTCAATCTTTCTCAGGAGGGGAATTTGTGGAAACCATGGCGGTTAAAAGAAATGTCTCTGTTCTCACTCTGTGGGAACTTTCTTGTCGTCAGGGTTCTATCTGGCTATGAATTTTCTGTTTCCCACACTGTCCATAGTTTACCACTCTCCTGGAATGTGCGTTTTGTTGTGCCTAGAACCTTGTTATCATGCCTGAGCATGTCCCTGGCTCTGCTTACAATGGCTCATAGTTTGAACTTCAAGTGGAATCAGTATCATTTATACTGTCAGAGATTCTCTGTCGTATTTTAGTACCCTCAGGCTCTGCAGACACCAGCATGCTTGGCCTGAGGAAGGCAGTTCTCTGTGACCCCAAGTCTCTCCAGGGCTTTCTCTGCTCACTGCCTTCTCTGCCCTCAGAGTGCTGTGCTGGCAGGAGCAGGTTTATTTCCTCTGCTTTCGTTTCTTTGTTTCGTTTCTTTATCAGGAAGAGAACCACTTCCCCTTGCACAGAAATCATGCCATCTTGAGTTCCCCTGTTGGCATATTATTTACCCATTTATTCATTCAACAAATAGTTATCAAGGTTCCAGGATATTAGACACTAGGTACTGATAAATGAAACAGACTTGATTCCTGCACCATGGTGCTTACTATTTAGTTAATGAGATAAGACAGAAAAAGGAAAATGTTTCATTGCAAGTTGTGATAAGCTCTCTGGAGAAATGAACAGGGAAAGTGATAAGAATAATTATAGCAGCATGGAATTTTACGATTAGCTTGTTTCAGGAAGCAGTCTAGTGTAGGAGATTGAATTAGTCTGGCTGGCTGTCAAAACAAATACCATACAATGGGTTGGCTTAACAGCAGGAATTTATTGGCTCATGGTTTTGAGGCTAGAAGTCCAAAGTCAAGGCATCAGTGAGGCAATGCTTTCTCCTGGAAGACTATGGCATGCGGGGGCTGGCGGCCAGCAATCACTGGCCCTTGGCTTTTCTGTCGCAAAGGCAATGGACATGATGGTGTCTTCTCTTTTCTCTTCCAGGCTCCGTTGACTCCCAGCTTCTTCCAGGCTCCGTTGACTCCCAGCTTCGGGCTGGCTTCACTCTCCCTCTGATTTTCACTCTGCTTGTAGAGGACTCCAGTGATCCAGATGAAAGCCCAATCTGATTCAGAAGGGCCACACCCTCACCAAAGTTTAACATCCTGAAGAAATCTTATTTACAGTGGTCCACGTCCACCAGAATGCAGACCAAGACCGAGAACATGTCCAGACCCGGGGACACAACTCAATCCACTACAGGCGCTAGGATGTCAGCCTTGAGGCAAGGCAAGATCAGTTCTGACTCTGCCATTTCCTAGCGGTGTGAACATGGATGAGTTACTTTAATTTCTATGTGACTCAAGCTCCTAAACTACAAAATGGGCAGAAATAATAGTACTTGCTTCAAAGGTTATTGTGGGAAGAGTACATGAAAAAAATCCATGAATTTGGAACATTGCCTGATACCCAGTAAGTGCTCAGCAAATGTTACCATTTCATAGGACTTTTGTAGGCTACCAGGACACACTTGTAACAATTCACACTTGGAATATTCTGCCAGTCTTTCATGCTATGATTCATTGACAACACAGTAACCAAGCTTATGCCTCTTGATGCTCTTGACCAAAAAAGCCTATACCTCAAGGTCCAGACCTCAAGCAGCCTCCTCCCCTGGTTAGTCTCTAGTTTTCCATCAAATTCTCTGCCCATGCCCTCTCTTCTCCTAGGCAGGAAGTGATGGTTTGAGAATAGGGACTTCAAAACTAGACCTTCCTGGCTCTGCTGTTGATCAGATGGGTGACATTAGACAGATGACTTAACTTCTCTAAGCCTCAATTTCCTCCTCTCTAAGGTTCCTTGGGAGTTTTTGTGATGATTGGAGATACTGTGTTTAAGGCACCCAGTACAGCACCGGGACCATTGTGGACAATCAATCAAGAGTAGGTCTCCCTAGGAATATCTTAAATAAAGTTGATATGACTATTTACAGTGTTGCTCTAAGTGGATGCTTTTCTGTTTTAGGAAACTTTAAACTGGGCAACTAAAGACTTAATAATTAATTTAACATTATGTCCATCACTTTTTATAAAAGTTTAGCCCTAGGCCCTTGGTCAGGAATATCATCCCGACTAAAATGTAGCTCCCTGAAAGAAAATCAGGTGAAGGGTAAAACTATCTTTAGAACACAAAGAAGGCAACCTTTTACCATTTAACTTACTGCCCATGTTTGTATTTTAATAAGACACTCCTGGGTATAAACCAAACAACTAATTCTTTAACAGTAGGAATTCCAAGGATCCTTGTAGGCAGGGATCAACAAATGGCATAAAGGTCAGAATCTGCCTAAGTTCTGTTTCTGTAAATAATAAATTATTGGAACACATTGTATATTGTCTATGCCTGCTTTTGGGCTACAAAGGGGCAGAGCTGAGTCGCTGCAACGGGGACCATATGGCCTGCAAAGCCTAAAATATTTACTATCTGGACTTTACAGAAAAAGTTTCCCAACTCCTATTGTTGGCCAAGAGGGGAGATATTTTGGGCCAAAGTCTTTTTGGCAATAGCCTTTATATCATGTTTATAGCCTTCAGCATTTATGTGTTGTCTCGGCTGTTTGTTGATGGAGTCTCCGTTCTGGGGTGCCTTGGATGTTTCCATGGGGAAGGCTTTGAGAGCCATTCATGAGCAGGATTAGCTCAGCATAGCTGTACTGTGGTGGACTAAATTGCTGTAACAAGCCCAATAATTTAGTAGCATAAGGAATAGGGAAGTTTATTTCTTGCTCATGTTAACTGTCCAGAATGAATGTTCTAGGTTGGTCGGTGGTTCTACTCCACAGAGTAATTCTGGGATCCAACATCTTTCCATCTAGTGGCTTTGCCATATCTTAGGGTCTTGTTGTCATTGGCCTGGTCCAGGCTGAGTCACCACATGCAGTTTCCAGCCATTAGAAAGGAAAGGAGACCTTGGAAGAAGGAAAACCTGTTATTCAAGAGTCAGTCCAGAAATGACACACATCACTTCTACTAGAATTCCATTGGCCACACTTAACTGCTAGGGAGCCTGGGAAGAAGAAGAAACAAATTTTGTCTCTACCATGGTAGGTAAGGGAATGCTCCACAGATGTCATTTCTCTGACATAAGTTATAGGATTCCTTTCTGCCAAAGCATGGTGGAACCTAGCTGAATATATTGCCTGACCCTGTCAACCCCATTGTAGCTTGTTCCTCCATAATATTTATGTTCTCTTACCCATCGTGGCTTCCATCTCTTTTTACTAAATCTTGGCTTTTTCTTTTTATAAGTATGGCCATTTAATTCCTAGTAGGACACTTGGCTCTTGCACCTCAAATAATGGTCACAAAAAAAGAGGTAGGTACTACGTTGCAGATAATGAAACTGAGGTATAGGGCAATTAAGTAACTTGTCCAAGGCAATGGCTAGTGATGATGGATCATGCCTGAAAAGGGATATTTATTTTGCTGGGTGGAGATTTTATTCCAGAATCTAGTTAAAATTTGTGCTGCCTTCATCAAGCTGGCAGCCTTGCAGGAAATATTCTTCACTAGTTGTTTACCTTTTTGTTTTGCTTATGCAGTGGTAGCTTTTCTTTTTCACTGACGAAGAGAACTTTTACACTTTTATGCAGTAAAACCTGCTGATTTCTCTTTTTTTCCCTTTTATGATATTTTTCCTCTTCACTTCCAAGTTTAAAAATATTCTCCTTTAAGAACGATGATGAATAGTGTGGCAGTTTGAAATTCTTTTATGAATCCCAAAAAGAGAAAGACTGTGAACTAACTCATTCCTGTGAGTGTGAGACCCTTTCATATTGGACTATGTCCATGAGGCATGGCTTGGGGTAAGCATCTGTCCTCTTGCTGGGTCCGTTATGTGGAGACACACAAGAGAAGGGAGCTTTGCCATACTTGATCCTTTAATGCTAACTCAGAGAAAGGAGAGGCTCAAAGAGCTGAGGCCCAGGGAGAGATTAGCTATATCCCTGATAGTTTGCAGCTGAACTCAGGAAGAAAGTGGACCAATGGAGCCTGAGGGAGGAGGCTGGGTAAGAGACAAGCCCTATGCCTGGTTGCCCACAGCTGAGCTCTGAGAGTTGGTACAGCCAGGAGGGGAAGACAACCTAGGCAGAGAGCACCCGCCATCTTGCTCCTGCACATGGCAGCTGACTTTTAAGAGAAAGCACCTCTTATGGTGCTTTCCACGGCCTTGGAACTGTAAGCATTTTCCCCAAATAAATCCCCTTTATAAAAGCCAAACCATTTCTGGTACTTTGTGTTGGCAGACCTTTAACAAACTAATACAAATATTCAGTTTGATTTTCTTCCAGTTTTTCAATGTTTTGATTTTTCAAGAACATTTACTCTTATACATCTTTGTTTTTTGCAGTTTATACTGCAGCAAAATAAAAATGCACTTTGATTCTGTATGTAAAAAGTTTTAGGGATACTTAACCAACTTATGTTTCTAATTATTTCCTTTTTGAGTATGGACAGAAGTAATGCATGATGAAATTATTAAAGATAATCTAAACAATTTTTTTTTAAAAAGATAATCTATCTTTGAGTAGCAGATGTGGCTCAAGCCTGCCAACCACATGGGAGGTCCCAGGTTTGGTTCCCAGTGCCTCCTAAAGAAGACAAGCAAGACAGCGAACTGACACAATGAGCTGGCATGACAAACTGACATGAGATGATGCAATGAGATAATGCAACAAGGAAACACAAGAGACACAATAAGCAGGGAACAGAGGCAGCTTAACTGAAGGGGCACCTCCTTCCCAAAGGGCAAGTCCCGGGTTTGGTTCCCAATGCATCCTAAAAAGAAGATGAGCAGACACAGAAAGCATACAACAAACAGATACAGAGAGCAGACAGTGAGCACAAACAATGAGGCGGGGGGAGAAATAAATCTTTAAAAAAAAATCTATGTTTAAATGATTCCACACTTACTCCTATGTAAACTTGGGCAAATTGGTTAACTTCTATGTGCCTCAGATGTACAAAATGGGGATGATAATGGTTCCTATAGCATAGGGTGGTTGTGAAGATTAAATGAATTAATATATTCATAGCATTTTGGTCTATTATTTAGACATGGAGGACAGTTCCAGAGCCTTCCATTTAACCCTTCTTACCATAACATTCACATCACAGGTCAGAGAGGCAGTGTGAATATTCTTCCAGTACTTTGATCATAATCAAGGATTCACAAACTGAGGAAATAATTTAAAAACTATTGGATGGGGTCGAGGACACTGGTCTCACTAAACCGTGTCTGAGCCCTACCAGCACCTGCTTCAATAAACTTCAATATACCTACTAGAGAATCACAGATGGCACTTGAGACCCCAGGGACTAGCATCAGCTAGGAGAAAATAATAATCCTCAATGGTCCCTCTTCCCAGGGCCCAGTTGCCCTGGTAATGGCTCCCAATGATTTTATTAAAGGCTAAAAGGAAGACATCAGTCTACACTTTTGGTGGCATTGCAGGGAGCTTTCTCCAGAGCATCTGGTTACCCCTTTATTCAAGGGGCTCCGGGCCTGGAAAGCGCTCAGATCTGGGGACTGAGTGAAAGCCCACGACTCTCCATCATCACGACTTGGGTTAGTCTGATGTTTCCTAGACTTAGATTTCTTTTTTAAATTTTGGTTATACATATTAAACACTTTAGTGTGCTTATCATGTATTTTATCCCTAAAGGCCCTAGGATCTATTAGTCACCCTTGAATATCCTTATGAGCCAAATCATTCTGATAATCACCACTAAGCCTTTTTATTTTGTTAACCAGGGCCAAATTGCCTTTGAAGAATCAGTGTTGGCCTCTACCTTGCCCATTTTACAGCCTCCTCTTTGAAATCCTAAACTATTTTTCAATGGAAGCATCTCCCACCATCATCCCTTTCCTACAGAGGGCACCTACTTTTCAGGAATCTTATTTCTCTCACCGATGTACTTTTTTCAGGAGATGGGTGAGCAGATCAAATATTATAAATCTACTCTAACATTCTTATCTACTTACATCTTTGGATTCATTCCTTTACATTATACCAAAGAATTGGTATTTGGCACCTCAAGTGCATAGCCACCCTTTAGACGCAGTTTCAGACAACTAAGCATGTAGTTTAAACCTCTCCCAATTGTTTAATCTAGCATGTTTAGTCCAGAATTTTTAGTGAAGGCACTTATAAGATGAATTTGGCCCAATCTAAAATCATCTTCTTTTCCCAACACTCTCAGAATATGTTCCCCTAATCTTGCAATTCTTTTGGAATGTAAGTCTTCTCTTTCCAGGTTTGATTTATTTTCTATCAGGGCATGCTCAAATCTGACTCTAGTTATGGGTCTGGGGCCAAAGCGCAGAAGCAGGGGTGGGTCATAAGGAGACTTGGTGTCCTCTTGCATGGTGACCACTCAGTGAACTCAGTCTGTTGCAGCAAAGGATGAAGTTTTAACAGGGTCTTCAAACAAGACAGGGCTAGTCTCATCAGGATAGGAGGAAGGGTTGCTTTTGTTAGTGCGAGAGGTTCTATGAGTTCTGGCATTTTATATTTTTGGACTTATATGACACCTACAAAATATCTCCATTCCCATACTCAGGAGAACCACTTTTTCCCAATCAATACCCTAAAAGACCTGGTAAGAATGTGAATTCAACCTGTTTTATAATTCATCAATCTTTAGGAACCATTCCTGCATTGATTTTCAGCTTCACCAGCCCTGTGCCTACATGAAATAAAAGAATATTAAGAGTATTTTAGGGAAGTCACAAAAACTTTTTCATTCACTGACCATGCTTTGAAGCAAGAATTTAAATCCCTGAGCCTGTCATTTTTTTTCCCTCAAATTTTATTGTGCAGGTAGATGGAACTGCACATCTCATAGTTTTTATATTCCTTCCTCCTTGGTCCACCAGAGCCTTGCCTTCAATAGGCACTTCATCCTGTGTGACTGTAGGTGATAATTTTGGTATTTTGCCACTGGGTACCATGAACTACTATGAATATAATTCATGATGTAATCAAAATGCAATTTTATATTTCTCTCTCACCAATCCTTTGAACTTTATTCAAGGATTGGAGAAAAAGAAGCTGACTTTCCTCTGCATCTGGATGAAAATTGTGACAGTTTCCATGGCTTCTCCTTCTCTTCATGATTACCTACACCCCTAGCCATTAGTTTTCTACTCCATCAGGGTTGAAGGTAGCATTGAGAGGAGAGGGAAAGGGGTATGTGAATTATCACTTTGTGTGGTGGCTTCATGCTCTCTGGGTCTGGCAGATGTTCAAAGCTGGTGGGCCTGAGATGTATCAAACTGTTTCTTTCTCTTGTGGTCCTTCCAGAGGAATTGCTGAGATTCCCTAAATGTGCCTTCTTCTGCAGTTCCCTTGACTTTAGTGGATGCATCTCTATTCTAAGTAGTTTCTTTCAACTCTTTCTTCAGCCCTTGGATATCAGCTGTACTTGCCCAACTTCTTACTGATGAAGTCTTCTCACCCCTTCTTAGAGGCCCTAGTAGACAGGACCCAAGTCTTCCTCCTATCTACACATGTGTGTTCATGGGTGATCTCCTTTATCCCTTGTCCCCCAAAAAACTTTAGAAGTGCCCTGATCCCAAAGCAGCAGTCCTCTTGACTCCTCTATCTCCAAAGCACTTAGTCAGCCCTTCTTGACATCCTGTATTTCCTGGGCAGAGTTAGACTTCTGTGTCTCCCATCTGCAGGAACATATTTCAAAGCTGTGCCTGTGGGCTACTGAAAACCCTTTCACTAGGCTTGGAGTTAGGAGATGGCACTCTGCCCTGACCTTCCTCCAAAAGAAGATAATCACAGCAGAGTAAAACCTTCTTCAAAAAATATCTTCTTAGCCATCTTCTCCAAATTCTCTTTGATCCCTTTTTAGATCTTCAATTTCACTGAAGCCCCAGGAGATGTGGAACAAGTTCTCTTTCATTCCCCCCAAAATCCTGCAGGTGGCAGGGGTAAGGTTGGGATTGGTTTCACTCTAATTTTGGTAACGTGATATTTAATCTTGTTGATGACTCAGTCTAAATTGAGGCAAGAAGAGTCTATTATAATAAGTTTAGTGACTCTTTTTTTGCTACTGGGTGCCATATTTTACCTGTATTGCATCTTTCCTACTTTCAAATCCAACCAGTCACATAACTAATCCTCCCAGATTCCCAATACCATGAGACTCTCTTTTGGGAAAAGAATCAAGTCTAGTTAGTTTTAGTAAAATCTTTTCATATGTATTAATCCTAATATCTGAGACACCAAGGAACAAAGCCTAATGTCACACAGTCAGAAGTGAAGCAGGCAGGAAATGTGCCCAGCTACATGATAGGCTGTTCTAGCAGAAACACTGCTGTGGTTACCAGCTGGTCCTCTATGTCTATAAACCCAGGACTTGCATTACTGCTGCTGAAGAAAACCAGACTGCCCAATGACCATACTTACCAGGAGAATAGTGCACCCGCAAACATTCCTCCATATTCCAAGTCTTGTTTAGGTTTGGGGATTGTTGGAAGATAGTCCAATGTCTATATCCTGCAGCAAAAGGTCTTGGGAAAGGTATTTTTCTATTTGTTTGTATGTCTCTATCTGTGGAAAGAGGATTCTCAATAGAAAAGAATGACAAAAAAAAAAATGATTTGGGGCAGACACAAATGACCAATGACCATTACAAAACTTATTTTTTTAAAAAAGGTTGACTTTAAGGCAACCAACTTGGTAGAATAAATAAGACACAAGTTGGTAGAATAAATAAGAAAGGTTCCATTCACTCAAAAAATCTTTCAATGACCAGTAACAATTATGTCAAATAAAGAAAATGCAACTTAAAAATGATAGGAGAAAACTCACAGCACCCTTTCTGGCCCCTCCTCTGTCCTCTCCCTGGTGCAGTGTGGTGCCAGCCTGCTCTTGCTGTGGATCCCTGGCCCTGTTAAGAAAGGAAGCAGAGTAACCTGTATGTGCATACTGGGTATCTTCATGTCAGTGCCAATCTATCAGGCGGCAGCATGAAGAACTGAACCAGGATACTCTTCTCTGGCTTGCCCTCCCATATCTTGCCCTACAGGCATAAGCAACTTGTTCACAGCCAAAGCAGTGCAAGAAACAATGAAATCAACATGGCCTGGAGGGAGGCAGATGTGGCTCAAGTGATTGAACCTCCCTCCTAGCACATGGGAAGTACTGGATTCGGTTCCTGGTGCCTCCTAAAGAAGATGAGCAAGACAGCAAGCTGACATGATGAGCTGGCATGGTGAGCTGATGCAACAAGTGACACAAGGAGGAAAACATAATGAGAGTACACAAAGCAGGGAGCAGAGATGGTTCAAGGGATTAGGTACCTCCCTCCCACATGGGAGGTCCTGGGTTTGGTTCCCAGTGCCTCCTTGAAAAAGAAGACCAGAACACAACAAACAAACAGAGCAAATGCAAACAACAAGGGGGTGGGGAGAAATAAATAAAATAAGTATTAAAAAAAGAGAAAAAAGTGTCCTGGAGCAAAGGGTTACTGGTTTTAAGACATACAATAGAGCATCCAAGAGTTGGCAGGATCTATTTCATATGGAATAGAGGGAGCATTTTGATTCCTGTAAATAGGGGAGTTACTAAGGCCAAAAGTGCATGCCCAGGATAAGATTCAGGCTCCATAAAGACAAAAAAGGACCCTGCATGTTTACCTGGCACTCATCTTCTTGGAAGGAGGACTAAACTCTGGAGGAGAACACCAGTATACACAGAGCCAATTGGCAAAGACTGTGAAAGGTATTTCTTTGCATTGGTTTGCTTATTTTTGTTAGCTTCTGGCACTCAAGGAAATCTGTCATATCACTAACTGGATAGAAACTTAAGGAACAGACAGCTCAGAAAATAAATTCCAGAGTTAGCACATTAAAATTTACAGTGTGCAACAAAAGATCATAAGACAAAGAAACAGGAAATGATGGCCCATCCAAAGGAACAAGATAAAATTCAGAAATCATCAACAAAAAAGACCAGACTTTGGCCATACCAAAAACTTTAAAAACAAAAACATCTGCAATATGCTCAGAGTTAAAGGAAAACATGGAGGAAAAAAACAAAAGATATCAGGGGAAAAATGAACAATATGAGCATTTCAATAGAGAGGTAGACTTTTTTTTTAAAAGAGCCAAACAGAAATACTGGAGTTGAAGACCACAACAATTGAAATATAAAATTCCCTAATGGGTTTCAACAGCAGATTAGAGCTGGTAAAGAATCAGTGAACTAAAAAATAAGACACTTGAAATGATACAGGTTGAGGAGCATGAAAAAGAGTGGGGAAAAAAAGGGAACAGTGCATAAAAGATCTGTGAGACACAATCAAGCATACTAATATATGCGTTATGGGAGTCCCAGAAGGAGAATGAGAGATCAAGAGCAGAAGGAATATTCAAAGAAATAATAGCAAAAAATTTCCCAAATTTAATGAAAGGCATTAATATAAATATTTTTAAATCCCCAAACCCCAAACATGATAAACTTGAGAAGAACCATGCCCAGAACAAAGTAGTCAAAGTCTTGAATACAAGGAGAGTTTTGATTATGTATTTGTAATGTAACTCCACTTTTTATTTCTTACAGGTTCTAAAATATAAATGCAAAGAAAGTGATGATAAATTTATGGTTTGGGATATACAATGTTTAAAGATAGCATTTGAAACAAATACAACAAAAGTTGGGGGAATGGAGGGTGCAGTAGTCAGGTTTCTCTATGGAAACAGAACTATCAAGAATTATCTGTAAATCGGGAAGTGGATTTGGCTCACCTGATAGAGCATCCGCCTACCACAAAGGAGGTCCAGGGTTCAAACCCAGGGCATCTTGACCTGTGTGGAGCTGTCCCATGAACAGTGCTGATGTGCACAAGCATGCCATGCAGGGGTGCCCCCCATGTAGGGGAGCCCCATGTGCAAGGAGTGCACCCCATAAGGAGAGCTGCCCTGCATGAAAAAAAAGGTGCAGCCTCCCCAGGAATGGCGCCCACACATGGAGAGCTGACGCAGCAAGATGACGCAACAAAAAAGAGAAGCAGTTTCCCAGTGCCGCTGACAAGAATACAAGCGGACACAGAAGAACACGTAGCAAATGGACACAGAGCAGACAACTGGTGGGGGTGGGGGTAAGGGGAGAGAAATAAATAAAATAAATCTTAAAAAAAAAAAAAGAATTATCTGTAAATAGTATAAGACTTCATAAAATTGTCTCACCCAACTATGGGGATACACAAGTCCAAATTCCATAGGGCAGCCTGCAAGCCAGGGGCTCTAATGAAGGTCCTTGATGACTTCCCCAGGAGATGCTGGCTGTCTGAAGTAGAGATGGACATTCTCTCTTTGAATGCTGAAATCATTTCTCCTTTTAAGACCTTCACCTGATGGATGAGATGTCACCCATTGCTGACAGCAATCTCCTCAGTTGGTTGCAGATGTAATCATCCATATCTGCAATCAAACAATTGATGTTTAAACTCCATGAGCTGCCCCTGTATTACAATAAGCCCAGTGCTTGCTTGACCAAATAACTGGGCATCATTACCTGGCCAAGCTGAACCATTAGCCTAACCATCATAGAGGGGTATAGGAAGAGTTTTGGGTATGCTCTTGTAGTTTACTTGGTATAAAAATAAAATACGATTGTTATAGAATTAGGCTGTTAAAATTAAGCCACATGGGAAGTGGCTGTGGTCCAATTGATTGGGCTCCTATCTACCATATGTGAGACCCTGGGTTTGTGTCCCAGGAATAAATAAATAAATAAATAAATAAATCTTTAAAAAAAATTAAGCCACATTGGAACTCCAAAGAAAATATCTGAAAAATATATGCAAGGAAAATGAAAAGGGACTAAAAAAGGTTTGCTACAAAAAATCAAATAAATATGAAAATATTATAGGCACTAACAGAAGAATTGATGGACAAAAAGAGGTATAAGACGTACAAAGATGAAATAGCAAAGTGGCAGAAGAAAGTCCTGCATTATCAGTATATACTTGAAATGTAAATGGCTTAAACTCTCCATTGCAGAGATTGGCAGAATGAATTTTAAAAAGGCATGACTAATTGCTATTTAAAAGAGAATTACCTTAAGTTAAAAGGCAAGAATAGGTTGAAAGCGAAAGGATGGGGGAAAAAAAACATGCAAATAGTAACCAAAAAAGAACTAGGTTAGCTGTACTAATATCAGATGAAATAAACATTAAGTCAAAAACTGTTACAAGGGACAAAGAAGGATTATATACACTGATAAAGAGGCCAATTTAACAGGAAAACATATTAATTTTAAATATATATGCATCTAATGACAGAGTCACCAAATATATGAGGCAAATACTGACATATTTGAAGATAGAAATAGGTGGTTCTACACTCATAGTAGGAAAATTCAATATGCTACTTTCAATAATGGATTGAATAGCTAGGCAGAATATCAAACAGGATGTAGAAGACTTAAACAATATTATAAACCAAATATACCTAATAGAGTATATAGAACACTTTACCCAACAACAGCAGAGTACACATTTTTCTCTCATGCACATAGGTCATTCTCCAGGCTAGACCACATATTAAGTCACAAAACAAATCTCAGTAAATTTAAAAACATTGAAGTCATACAATGTATCTTCTCAGAAAACAATGAAATGACACTAGAAATCAATAATAGAGGGAGAACTGGAAAATTCACAAATATGTGGAAATTAAACAACATACCTTAAACAACCATTGGGTCAAAGAAGAAATCACAAGGGAAATTAGGAAATATCTTGAGATGAAAGAAAACAAAAACACAACATACCAATACTTAAGGGATGTCACAAAGGCAGTGCTGAGAGGGAACTTTATAGTTCTAAATGCTTTCATTAAAAGGAAGAAAGACCTCAAATCAGATACCTGACTTCACATCTGGAAAACTAAAAAAAATAGTAAATTAAACTCAAAAGAGGAAGGGAAGGAAATCACAAAAATACAGTGGAGATAAAACAGAGAATAAAAGAACAATAGAATCAATAAAATCAAAACTTGGTTCCTTGAAAAGATAAATAAAATGACAAACTTTTAGCTAGACTGACAAAGGAAAAAGAGAGAGGATACAAATAACTAAAATAAGAACGGAAAGGGGGAGCATTAGTACTGACCCCACAGAAATAAACAGAATTACAAGAGAATACTATGAACAATTGTATGTCGACAAATTAAGAAACCTAGATGAATTGGACAAATTCCCAGAAACACACAAACTACCTTCACTGACTCAAGAAGAAATAGATCTCAATTTAGCAACAACAAACAAAGAGATTGAATCAGTAATCTCAGACATCCCAACAAAGAAAATTCCAGTACCGGCTGGCTTCATTGGTAATTTTTCAAACATTCCAAGAAGAATTAACGCAAATCCTGCTCAACTCTTCCCTAAAATTGAAGAGAAGGGAACTTTTCTTAACTCATTCTTTGAGGCCAGCATTACCTTAAGTACCAAAACTACATAAAAATACCACAAGAAAAGAAAATTATGAATATAGATGCAAAAATCCTCAACAAAATACTATTAAACAGAATCCAACAGCATATTAAAAGAATTATACACCATGATCAATTGGGATTTATCCAAGGTATGCAAGGGTGGTTCTTCATAAGAAAATTTATTAATGGAATACACCACATTGATAGAATGAAGGGATAAGACACAAGATCATCTCACTTGATATAAAGGTTTGATGTAAAGAAATTTGACAATATCCAGCACTCCTTATTGATAAACCACTCACAAAACTAGGAATAGAATGAAACCTTCTCAACATGATAAAGAATATTGTCTTAGTTGGCTAAAGGGGTGCTGATGCAAAGTACCAGAAATCTATTGGGTTTTATAAAGGGTATTTATTTGGGGTAGAAGCTTACAGTTACTAGGCCATAAAGCCTAAGTTACTTCCCTCACCAAAGTCTGTTGCCACGTGTTGGAGCAAGATGGCTGCCGACATCTCAAACCTCCCTTTTCCTCTTAAGGGTCTGTGGTCCCAGCTTCTTCTAATATCAGCTGTAGGCTGGGATAAGTCTCATTTCTCTCCTAGGGCTTGCTCCTCTTCAGGTTCAAGCAATAAGCCAAGTGCCTGCACGGTGAGCCAGTGCTGACGCAGGTGAGTCACACTGCAAGATGATGACACAACAAAAGAGTGATGAAGGGAAGAGTCAAGGTGAAGTGCAGCAGAGACCAGGAACTGAGGTGGTGCAATTGACAAGGAATCTCTCTCTACATCAGAGTCCTCCAGAATCGAATCCTGGTGAATCCTAGAGGAGAAAGATAAGAGGAGAAGACAAAAAGAGAGATCGGTACAGAGCACACAGTGAATGGACGCAGACAGCAAAACCAGCAGAGCAGAGGAGGGGGAGGGGAAGAGAAAAAAAGCAATTTACAGATTCAACCCAATCCCAACGGAAATTCCGACAGCCTTCTTTGCAGAAATGGAAAAGCCAACCGTCAAATTAATACAGAAGGTTAAGGGACCCCAAATAACCAAAAACATCTTGAAATCAGAGAACAAAGTACAAGGACTCACACTTCTCAATTTTAAAACTTATTACGAAGCTACAATAATCTGAATAGCATGGTACTGGCATAAGGACAGACATATAGACAATGGAATCGAGCTGAGAGTTCAGAAATAAACCCTCACATCTATGGCCAATTGATTTCTGACAAGATGCCAAATACACTCATTGGAGAAATACTCTTCAACAATTTTTTTAAAAAGTTTATGGTCCCACTCAATGAATTATTGTAATATGTCAAACAAACAACAACAAACAAAACCTCTTATGTTTTTTTAAAAATTTTGTGTCATTGTCTGTGACACATATTCAAAATATAATTTAAGAAACAATTAAATCCACTTGCTCGAAGCTCTTTCCTTGTAACGTCTTTCTTCTCCTCATTCCTTTTAGGCTGTTAAATTGTCTTAAATTGTCATTGTTCTTTAGTACCGTCATTCATTTTGACTGACCCTTTCATAGCCTTTGGTCTCATTTAGCCCTTGTGTTATTATGAGGATAAACGAGGTTGGGTATTTAAAATACTGTGGTATAGTGCTTGGCATAATAATTAGTCATTGCTTTCATTTTCCTGCCACTTTTCCTCTCCCTAATATTATTGCCTTTCTTAGTTTGTGAGGGACAAATGCTACTTAACGGGTTGGCTTAAACAATGGGAATTTATTGTCTCACAGTTTTGGAGGCTAAAAGTCCACAATTAAAGTCTCAAAAGGCCATGCTTTCTCCTGGAGTCTGTAGCATTCTGGGGCTGGATTGCTTCAGTTCTTGGGATTCCTTGGTTTGCATCTCTGCTTCTTATCATTATTAAGACAGGAAAAAAAACGGAAAGAACATGAAAGGTGGAGGACTGTTAAGATGAACTTAGTTAAAAGGTTTTTTAGAGAAAGAAATTTTCCCTTTAAAGTTAAATTGACAACCATTCCATGGGTGAATTGTTTAGCTGTATGTTCAGTTGGGTTAATCCCAGCCAGGCTGTGGAAAGTGTGTTATTTTACAATTGGATCAAACACTTCATGAGAAATGCAGGACTAAAAGCAAACCTATAAAAAAGGCCCATCTACTTCTTTCTTTGATCAGCACAGAGATACCCACCCAGAGACCCCATGAAACCATAAAATATAAGCTTTCTGTTGTCCCATTCTACTTTACTGAATTAAAAAAAAAATCTCAGCAAGCTGAATTATTAAGTATTTCTTTTAAGTGTATATGACTTTGTGCATGTGTGTGGCACTGGGGCTGGGCATTGAACCCAGGACCTTGTATGTGGGAAGCTGGTGCTCAACCACTGAACCACATCCCCTCCCCTGAGTTGGTTTATTTGCTTGTTTGCTTTTTTTTAAGGAGGTACCAGAAACTGAACCTGATACTTCCCATATGGGAAGCAGGAGCTCAACTGCTTGAGCCACATCTGCTCCCCTGTATATGACATTTTATAAATATCTTTTTTTTTCTTTAAAGATTTATTATTTTTATTTATTTAATTCCCCTCCCCTCCCCTGGTTGTCTGTTTTCTGTGTCTTTTTGCTGCGTCTTGTTTCTTTGTCCGCTTCTGTTGTCATCAGCAGCACGGGAAGTGTGGGCGGCGCCATTCCTGGGCAGGCTGCTCTTTCTTTTCACGCTGGGCGGCTTTCCTCACGGGCGCACTCCTTGTGCGTGGGGCTCCCCTACGCGGGGGACACCCCTGTGTAGCATGGCACTCCTTGCGCGCATCAGCACTGCGCACGGGCCAGCTCCACACGGGTCAAGGAGGCCCGGGGCTTGAACCGCGGACCTCCCATGTGGTAGACGGACGCCCTAACCACTGGGCCAAAGTCTGTTTCCCTATAAATATCTTATGAATTGTAGAGAAGGTTTTGAGTAAAAGAACTACCTGTAATCCCATTTTTACTTCTCCTGATTATTTTATTTATTTGCTTTTATTTTAAAAAATTTTTAAAAATTTTTTAAGTAAATCTAATGCCATGAACCTGAATTTTCTCGCATTTCCCTTTCCTGTGAGTTGAAATGAGGGCACAATCATGATAACCTACATTTTGTGAATCTATCTCACAACTTCAAGTTTCAGAAACATGAGTCCCCTATTCAAGGCCCACTCAGTTATTTTGGGGTATCTTCAGAGGGTGTATCACAATTAAGTCTGTCCACTAGAGTTACCATGTGGCATTTATGCTATCTTCTTCCCAGGCTCTGACCACATCCCCCATTGATATTTATCAGCCAATGAGCCATTGGTTGCTGCTGGTGACCGCTGGGATGACACCAAGGACTGTGCCATGGGTCCATCTTTCAGTGATCCCCAAACAGCCAGCCACTGAGATGCCAGAGCAGTTCCTTGTTCCCTGGAGCCCTAAATGGGCCAAAGCTGGGCTTCATCCCTCACAGAAGAGAAGCCCTGCTTTGTGTATTACTTTGTCTCTTGGACACACAAACTATGCTTCTTCTAGAAAGAGGCTTTGTAAAATAGAGACTTGATCATCTGTTGGCTGCTGTTCTTGCTACACTGCTCAGGTAAGAATCCCTGGGGCTGCTCAGTCATACTCCCCAGTACCACCTCCCCCTTCCTGTTAAGAGGCTCCTTCCTCTCATGTAAATCATCTTGTGTAAATAGATGCCTTTTTTTTCCATTTGTCAATGTATTTGTTGGACTTTTTTGGTTACAAATAGCAGACATCAACCTGAGCCAGCAGAAGCAAAGAAAGGGACTGGATTATAAAGTATCCAATGAAACCGTAAGGCAGGAACAAAGCTAAACCTCAAGGAAAAACTAGAACAGGGGACTGAAAAAACTGTGACGATCTTCCCTCTCTTCTCTTGATGACTGGCTTTCCCTGATTCCTGCTTCTTCAAGGAGACAAACATGGCTCTGTATGGATTTGTTGAGGAAAAATGCAAGCAATTGCCTATTTCTGAAGCACAAGGTGATAATGGAGGTGGGGTCAGATCGAGATGGATTAATCCCAAGATGGTAGCTTCATCCTGAGGGCAAAGAATGGTGGAGCCACTGAAGAGTGTAGAGCAGAGGAGAAACACAATAGATTTATATTGTAGTTATATTACACTGGAGGTATTTAGGAAACAGATTTGTAGGCTCAAGATCAGAAATGGATAGGGTAGTGATACTCTATTGCAAAACATAATCATGGAAAGAAATTCAGAAGTCCTGCTAGGAGCAAGAATAGAGAGGAATTGATGGATTGGAGAACTATTTAAGAAGTGAAATTCAGGGAAGCGGACTTGGCCCAGTGGGGGTGTCCTTCTACCACATGGGAGGTCCGTAGTTCAAACCCTGGGCCTCCTTGACCCGTGTGGAGCTGGCCCATGTGCAGTGCTGATGCGCTCAAGGAGTACCACATGCAGGGGTGTCCCCCGCACACACACAAGGAGTGTGCCCCATAAGGAGAGCTGCCCAGTGGGAAAGAAAGTGCAGCCTGCATAGGAATGGCATCGCCCACTCGGAGAACTGACACAACAAGAAGACGCAACAAAAAGAGACACAGATTCCTGTGCCGCTGACAGCAACAGAAGCGGACAAAGAACATGCAGCAAATAGACACAGAGAACAGACAACGGGGGCGGGGGCGGGGGCGGGGGCGAGAGAAATAACCAAATAAATCTTTAAAAAAAAAGTGAAATTCATAAGACTTGGTTTTATATTGGCTATGGAGAGAGGGAAGAAAACTAAAATGAGGACTGGGTAGTTGGTCTTAGAGACTGGAAATTGGTGAAGATAATGATTGAGGTGGAGGAGTCATTAGAAGGAGCAGATTTTGTTTTGGGGGGAGTGATAATATCAACTTAAGGGTTTTTAATTTGAGATGCCTGAAGAACACTCAATTGGGGATGTCTAGGAAGCCATGAACACTTAATTTAATTGTGTCACTCTGGGAGTTAGTGCTAGAGACTTATGGTAAATCTGGAACTCACCAGCATATAATATTGTATTTAAACTATGATCCCTGAATAATATCATCCAAGGAGTTCACAGTATGAGAAGAACAAGATGAAGCCTGGAGAATATCAGCATTTAAATGGAGTGAGGAGAGGGGAGGGAGGAGGAGAAGCCCATGAAAGAGATGGAGAAGACATCATCAGCCATGTCAAATACAACCGAAAAGGTGCATGGGATGATTGAAATGTGTCTGTTCATTCATTATCTGAAAATATTTCTTGAACACCTACTATGGTCAGCATGCCATCATAGTTAAGAGCTCAGGTTCTAGAGCTAGACTGCCTGGGTCTGAATCACAGCTCCACAATTTACCTGCTTAATGACCTGGACAAGTCATTACCCTCTTTGGACTTCTATTTTCTGATTCTTAAAATTGCAGTGATAACAGTAATTACTTCATGAGAGTGACATCATGATTAAACAATTATCTGGCACATGGTAATTATATAATAAAAATATTGTCAGGTCTCAGCCACTCTTCTGGGCTCCAAGGATACAACTATGAGCAAGTCCCTGAACTTGTGGAGTTTACATTCTGCTTGGGGATTGGGTTGATTTACAGACAATAAAAAAAAGAAAAACAAAAACAAAAAACCTATAAGTGTTATAAAGAAAATTGAAAAGAGTGATGTTATAGAAGACTGGGGGTCAGATGTGACACTTTAGATGGGGTGATCAGAGAAGCCTCTTAGACAAGGTGGTATTTAATTTGGAACTTGAGTGACAATTAGGAGTAAACCATGTGTAATTATAAGGGTAGGAAGTTCCAGGCAAAAGTAAATGCGATAACTCTAAGACAGGTACAAATTCTGTGTTCAAAGGAAAAGAAAGAAGTCACATCTGTCTGACTTTATGATCTGGGCTTGTCTCACTATGTCTCATGGTCTTTTGGATGCAAGTCATATTAATAAAGCCGTAGATAAATAGAAAGCCCTAAATAGGTGACAGATACAATAAATTGGATCATTCAATACATATTCTAACGTTTTCTATCATGAAAGCTAAAACATGCATTCTTAGACTCCCTTGCAACTAGACTGAGACTTGAGACAGTTTCTACCAGTTTGGTGAGGTAAAGAAGCAAGATGGTGGGTGAGCACTGAGGGAGCAGATCCTCTGCTAAGCTTGGTGGTGGAAGCACTTGGTTCTTCTGGCGTATCCACTAAAACAGTGCCATGCTGTGGTAGTGCATTTTTCTTCTGGCTGCATTGCTTCCAACTGAATCGCATTCGGCCTGATTCTCTGGTCCCTTAAAGATTCTGTGAGGGGAAGCAGATTTGGCTCAACTGGTAGAGCATCCACCTACCACATGGGAGGTCCAGGGTTCAAACCCAGGGCCTCCTGACCCGTGTGGAGTTGGCCCACGCACAGTGCTGATGCATGCAAGGAGTGCCCTGTCACACAGGGGTGTCCCCCATGTAGGGAAGCCCCATGCACAAGGAGTGTGCTCGAGTGTGCTCTGTAAGGATAGCTGCCCCCCGTGGAGTGGCACTGCACACACGGAGAGCTGATGCAGCAAGATGATGTAACAAAAAAGAGACACAGGGGCAGCAGACTTGGCCCAGTGGTTAGGGGGTCCATCTACCACATGGGAGGTCTGCGGTTCAAACCCCGGGCCTCCTTGACCCGTGTGCAGCTGACCCACGTGAAGTGCTGATGCGCGCAAGGAGTGCCCTGCCATGCAGGGGTGTCCCCCGCGTAGGGGAGCCCCACGTGCAAGGAGTGCGCCCCATAAGGAGAGCCGCCCAGCACAAAAGAAAGTGCAGCCTGCCCAGAAATGGTGCCGCACACACGGAGAGCTGACACAACAAGATGATGCAACAAGATGACGCAACAAAAAGAAACACAGATTCCCGTGTCGCTGACAACAACAGAAGTGGACAAAGAAGATGCAGCAAATAGACACAGAGAACAGACAACTGGGGTGGGGGGGAAGGAGAGAGAAATAAATAAATAAATAAACAAACAAACAAACAAATAAATAAATAACTCTTTAAAAAAAGAGAGAGAGAGACACAGATTCCCGGGGCCACTGACAAGAATACAGGAGGACACAGAAGAACACACAGCAAATGCGCACAGAGAGCAGACAACTGGGGGTGGTGGGGAAGGGGAGAGAAATAAATAAATAAATGTTTTTTTAAAAAAAAGATTCTGTGAGTTCTTTGGGTCCTTTCATGTATTTCTGTCCTAGTTTGAGTCTTTTGTGAACCCCGGAATATCCTGTTCTTAAAGCGAACCCATTCCTGTGCCTGTAAACCTGTTGTATGTGGTGGAACCTTTTGATTAGATTCAGTTAAGGGACTTTTTGATTGGATCTCTTTTGAGTAGATCACTTCATTTAAGTGCCTTTGATTAGATGGGTGCTTTGATTGTATTGAAGTCATTTAGGGCCTTTGATTAGAGTACCTCAGTGAGGTGTGGCCCAGGGTGGGTTGCAGCCCTCTTACCGGAGCCCTTAGATAAATGGGAGAAACATGCAGAGACACCTAGAGAAAGAGAGTTGCCATTTTACCCTGCCATCTGAGAGGGGACTCCAGGATTGCCTGCAGCCATAGAAAGACAGAGAACCCCTGAGAGACTGAGAGAGATGCTGGGGGCTAGAATCAGCAAAGCAGCTGAAGCTGAAGCAACAAAGACTGGAGGACAGGGAAGAGACAGCAGTGTGCCTGATTGCCCACAGCCAAGTTCAGGGAGATAGTGAGCCTGGAGGAGAGCGCAGAGACTGGCCGCCATTTTTGCCTTGCCACATGGCAGGAGTCCAGGATCGCCAGCAGCTGATCTTCGGTGAGACAGCATCTCTGATGCTGCCTTGGTCTCAGAATGGTGAGATTTTACCCTAATAAATTCCCACTATAAAAGCCAACCCATTTCTGATATTTTGCATTGGCAGCCCTTAGCAAACTAAAACAATTTCTTTCTGCTTAAACTAGTCAGAATGAAATATGTTGTTTGCAACTAAGAAACTTGACCTATATAATTCCCTACTAGTTCTGAAATCTTATCGGTTTCTCAATGTCTCCCCCCTATACCGTTCTTCTTTGGTTAATCTAGCTGTGTCTAAGAACAGGAATGTCAAACTTCACACCAACCTGAACCTCTTTAGCCGAATGGTCCAGGATGATTTGTCAACCATTTAATCAAGTACCTCTGGGTCTGGACAAGCTAGAAACTATGTAAGGACTGTAAGGGTATAACACTGAGCTTGCATGGAAATAAGAGTATCTAAGACTTAACATGAAAACAATCATTATAAGGGAACGTAAAAGTGCAAAAGATTAGATAACAGCAATAACAGTAATAATAACAACAGCAGTTTTTCATTTACTGAGTGCTGATTAGGTGGCAGGCAATAAAAATAAGAGTATTATATTTATTCTTTAATTTTATCTTCCAAGTACTATGAAGCTTACCTTATTGTCATCTACTTTTAAAGATGAAAGAATTGAGACTCAGAGGGTTTGAATGATTTTCCCAAGGTTACACATCTAAGATATGGTGGATGTAGGATTTCAATGCCCAATCTAACTGCAGAGCCATGCACCTGGCAGTTATATCCCAAAATAGATGTTATTTTAGTTAATGTTCTCAATGATTGTGTAAGACTACTATTTTTCCAACATAGCAGATAAGGAATTAAGTCTCAGGTTGACCACATGATTTGCTCAAGGTTCCAGATTTGTTCATGAAAATGCCATAAATCAAACCAACAGTTTCTGTTACCAGCTGTGGGGTTCTTTCCGCTAAAACACTCTTCCCTTCCAGTCTAACTCACCAAGTTTAGTTCAACTCAGCTGCATATTACAGACACTCAAAAATAATAATGACTTAAACAAGATCAGAAGTAGGCAGTTTAGGTTGGTATGGAGACTCTACAAAGGAAAGAGCTCAAGCTCCTTCAAGCTTTCTATCCTACTATCCCCAAGACGTAGCCCTCATTCTCAGGGTCTAGGACAGCTCCTGGAACAACAACCATTGCAGTCAGGTTTCAAAAAGTAGGGTGGGGAAGGAACACATTTAAAAAAGGGCAAATGGCATGAGTTATATGTCTTCTGTTTTCCAGAAGCTGCTACATTTTACTCCTGCTTACACTTTATTGCCCGAACTTAACCAAACGGCCAAAGCTTCTTGCAAAAGGAACTGGAAAAATAGATCATTATTAAGGGTAGCTATGCACCTAGCTAAGAATTAAGTGTTCATTTATTAAGGAAGAAAGGGAGGAGGTAGCTATCAGCCTTTTCCCTATCACCTTTTGAAGTGACTCTTTAAAGGCCTCTGTAGCTTTTGGGGTCCTAGCAGAAACAGATGGTACACACAAAAGAGTTAACTGAAGAGAATTTAGTGGAGGAAAGTAGATGTGGCTCAGACAACTGGGCTCCTGCCTACCACATGGGAGATTTCTGGTTCAGATCCCAGTGCCTCCTAAAGAAGACAGCCCGCTGGTACGATGGGCAGGTGTGGCAAACTGACACAAGAGACACATGAAGAAAAAAAAAACATAATGGGAGACATAAAAAAGCAGGAAGTAGAGGTTTCCAGTGCCTCTTAAAGAAGACGGCGAGCTGTCACAACAAGATGACACAACAAGAGACACAGGGAGGAAAAACATAATGAAAGATGATAAAAAGTAGGGAGCAGAGGTGGCTCAAGCAATTAAGCACCTCCCTCCCACATCAGAGGTCCTGGGTTCAGCTCCTGGTGCCTCCTAAAGAAAAAGGAAGATGAACAAACACAGCAAGTGCAAACAACAAGGTGGTGGGGAGAAATAAATAAAGATAATAAATCTTAAAAAAATAAAATTAATTTAATGGTGAGATTATTTTCCAAGATTTGGACAAGATTCAGGAAACAGTTAAAGTTAAGGGATGGTGAAATATTCCGAAACTAGCAACAGCAGGAAGTAGCTACCATCTGTTGGCCCCAAAGGAAGACAAAGGAGCTGGGTATTCATTTCTCCAACCTCTCTACCTCTGCCCCTCTTTTCTTCTGTAGGCACCTCCCATTGATCTAACCTGAGGATAACCCTAAGGTCTAACCCCAAGGTCTGCCTTCCAGGGACCCCATACAGGTAGGGCATGAAGAATAACCAGCACAGTCACCTCTGCAGGTGGCCAAGCTCATGACCTTTCCATATGCCAGGGAGAGGAGCCGGGCTCTTACGGTGAGATAATTGGCAACAGTTCGAATTTAAGAAAAATGGAGAGTCTGAGACCTCCAGCCAGGGCACAAGAGGGGAGAGCAGCCCATTAGTGGCTTGGAGATGACAAGAATACTCTGACTCGCTGCAGAAACAAGACCACAACATGTCCCTTCTTTGGCCAAAGAAGGTCAAGGAAAATGATCTGCCCTTTCTCTTTACTCTGTGTTACGGATTGAATTGTGTCCTGCAAAAAGATGTTCAAGTCCTAAGCTCTGGTCCCATGAATGTGACACTATTTGGAAACAGGATCTTTAAAGATGTTATTAGACGAGGCCAAACTGGATCAGGGTAGACCCTAATCCATTCTGACTGTTATCCTTATAAGAAAGAGAAAGTTGGACACAGGCAGAGAGAGAAGGCAGCCCCGGGACAGAGGCAGAGAGCGAGCCACCGCCAGAACCTTAGGGACTCCGAAGGAAGCATGCAGATGCCCTGATTTTGGACTTCTAGCCTCTGGAACTGTGATACAATAAATTCCTGTTCTTTTAAGCAGCTCAGTTTGTGGTACTTTGTTCCAGCAGCCCTAGGAATCTAAGATACTATGTTTGTTTTTTTTCTTTTTTCTTTTCTTTTTTTTTTTCTTTATTAAGACACTATGTTTTACAGCTGCTGAGATCGCTACAAGCGGAGAGGTACAAGGCTGATCAGAATACAAATGCCTCTGCACAGCTTCTAAGCATTCTCACGCAGGCAGAGAGGAGCTGCAGCAAAACTGGGAAGCAGGGGCGATTTGTCTTCATGGAGTTTTGTCTCCTCTTTCTGATTCTGAATGTGAATTGCATATTGTTTGCTATTTTTTTGAGTGGTTGTTTTCTTCCTCACACTTGAGAAGGTGTTTGTCTCCTGCTTTATCTATGTCTTCCAAAGTCACCTTTGGTGCAAAGCTGCACTGAAGCAGTACTGCACACCATGTCACAATCAGAAAGACTTGGTTCAAGACCTTGCTTGGAAAGACCACATACTGTATGATTTCATTTATATGAAATGTCAGGAAGAGACAAATCTATAGAGACAGAAAGTAGATTAGTGGTTGCCTAGGGATGGGCTAGGTCGGGTGAAAGGGAGGTGACTGGTAAAGGATAGAGGGTTTTGGGGGGTGAAGAAAATGTTCCAAAATTGATTGTGGTGATAGTTGCACATCTCTGTGCAAATATATTAAATATTGTTGAATTTTATACTTTAAATCAGTAAATTGTAATTTATGACATATGAATTATATCTCAATAAAATGGCAAGACCCTGCTTGGCCTTTACTTGCAGCTTTTACATCTGTAAAATGGGCACAATAGCATTTCCTCACAGAGCAGCTTCAAGTATTAAATTAATACTGCAAGGAAAGTAATTAGCACACTGCCTTGCACATAGTAAGTGCTCAATAAAATTTGAGTGTTTTATTATAAGATGCTCAGTTATTTGCCAGCTGGTTCCTATTTTTTTTTGTCAAAGTAGAATGAATATACAGATGAATCTTACCATAGAAAGGATCCTTAGAAATCAATCCAGTTCTGCCCTCTTGTATTACAAATGAGAAATTAGTGATAAAAACAGAAAATTACCTCTGGCAAGAGAGGTTTGAAGGAGGTATGACACAGGGAGTGGGTGCATGGCAAGGTCTTAGAAGGAAAGTCATTTTTCCATGTTACTAAATCATATGTACTTTGTGAAGGCAGCAAACTCCAAGCCCCACATGATCCTTCCACAAGAAAAGCAAGAAGGAAGAGCAATTATATAATTCATTTTCACGTGAAAGAAAATATGTTCACTAGAGTCCAAAACAGAAATAACCTCATACAGATGATAATTTTTAAAATTTTACTAAAATGACCTAAATAGGTTATTTACTGCAATGTTTATTTTCCTTACTCTTAGAAATAGTGACTTTATCTAATATTAAAACGACTGCAAACTACCTACAAGATAAGAAATAAATAGGAAGTCCAGGAAGATGGCATCAGAGTAGCTCAGGTAGGGTGGCAACTCCCTTACAAAATAGGGGAGAAAGCATAGATGTCATCTGAGAGGGCTACTTTGGGGACCTGCAGGACCAGGAGAGTGTCACACACATCATCCAGGAGGGACTGGGGACAGAGAGGCTGAAAGGAAAATGGGTAGTTACTAGCCCCCGTGGCAAGGAATGCTGCCCAACTCCCATGCTGGAGGTGAACAGCCTCAGCAGAACCTGCAGCTGAATGGCCAGCTGAGAAGGGAAAGGACACACCTGCTCTGGGAAGAGGGAGGGTGCAGTGGAGGACTCAGACTGGTGAGTTTAAACAGCATAACCCAGGTTTGAATCACTGGCTCAGAGGATTCAGCCAGTGAAAGATTCATTTCCATGGAAAGGATTGCCAAAGAGCATGATTTGCTGGCCTGCTAGAAAAGTGAAGACAGACTTGTCTCTCCTCCCTTTCCCAGGCTCTGTTGATCTGGTCTGTGTCCCATTAGCGACTCCCTGGCCCTATTTTGATAACTTAAACAAGGCAATCTTAAAGTTTTAGAAAAAATTGAACCCAAAATCAGAGAAGAGCTGCGAAATAAAGCCACTAGGCAAGAGAGAGAAATTGGCCAACAGAGTAATATCACCACACAATTAGATGTCTAGATATCAATAAAAAAATAACAAGTCATACTAAGAAACAAGAAGATACAGTCTATGACAATGTGATAGCCAGATCCTGAGCCTCAACAGACTCCAGCACCTACAATCTGATTTATTGGACTTACCACACTCAGCTAAGATGGAGTTGAAGAAGGACAACCACCACACCATGGAGCCTAGAGTGATTACAACTGAAAATGGGAGGATTGCATCCAGCATCCAGGTGGAATCTGACCCTCCTCTTGACATAGAGGTGCAATGGACACAACCAATCCAATGTCCACATAGAAGAGGTGGCATTGGAATGGGAAAAGTGGACATAGTGGACGAAGGGTATGGGGAAAGGCAGGAAGAGATGAGAGGTGGAGGCGTCTTTGGGACATGGAGCTGCCCTGGATGGTACTTCAGAGGCAATCACCGGACATTGTAAATCCTCACAGGGCCCACTGGATGGAATGGAGGAGAGTATGGGCTATGATGTGAACCAATGTATATGAGGTGCAGAGGTGCCCAAAGATGTACTTACCAAATCCAATGGATGTGTCATGATGATGGGAACGAGTGTTGTTGGGGGGGGGGAGAGGGGGGGGTGGGGGGATGGGGTTGAATGGGACCTCACATATATATTTTTAATGTAATATTATTACAAAGTCAATAAAAAATAAAAAAATTAAAAAAAAAAAAAAAAAAAAAAAAAAAAAAGAAGATACAGTCTAGCCAAAGGAACAAAACAAGAATCAAGA
The DNA here is from genome assembly GCF_030445035.2 of Dasypus novemcinctus. NCBI lineage: Eukaryota > Metazoa > Chordata > Mammalia > Cingulata > Dasypodidae > Dasypus > Dasypus novemcinctus. The sequence continues at coordinate 78,966,180 of NC_080684.1, read as the reverse complement.
TAAGACGCAGGATTTAAGATAACTAATCAATGATGTTCACACATCTCCTAAATCACCTCAAATAGTTGAAGGAAAATCAGACGAAAAAGATTAAGGATATAAAGAAGGTACTATGTGAGCATAAAGAACACTTTGAAAACCATAAAGAAAAGTAACTGAATTTGTGGGAATGAAAGATACAATGAATAAGATTAAGATGGTGCTTTTGCCTAGTTTGTAACAAATATTTCACAACAATGCAAGGTGTTGCTGGAGGGGTGATGTATGGGACCCCTTGTGCGATGTTATGCATGTTTATTTTGTAAGTTCACAACTTTTATATACAGTAATTGTTTATGTATGTTCATGTCTGAATGATATACTTCAATTAAAAATATATTTAAAAATGCATTACAGGGTGAGCTGCTGGGTTGGATGCCAGAGGCAGGAGAGAAAGAGGAATGGAGGGCAATCCAAGCCTTTAGGTCTGCACAGCCAGAAGAATGGAGTTGTCCTATATTGAGTCTGGGGCCACCGGAGGAGAACCAGCTTGTTAGAGTCAACCATGTTTTGTCCTTGTTAAGTCTGAGATGTTTATTGGATCTTCAAATAGAAATTCAAATAGGCAGTTGTGACTCTGAGGTCAGGGGAGAGGTCTGGGCTAGAGACAAATTTGGGGGTCATCCATCCTATAGAAGGTATTACAGGGTGTGATTGTTAGGTTATTGTGTCAACTCGGCCAGGTCATCGTGCTCAGTTGTTTGGTCAGGCAAGCACAGGGCTAACTGTAATACAAGGGCATTTATGGACTTCAGTCACCATTGACTTTACTGCGGTGGTAAATCACAGATAGCTGGTTACAATTACATCAATCAGGGAGATTGCCATCAGCAATGAGTGACGCTTAACCCAATCAGTTGAATCCCACAAGAGGGGACGTGATTCCAGTATTGAGAGAGAATTTCCCAGCTCGTGTTTGGACAGCCAACATCTCCCAGAACTCGTCAAGAGGCTTCACTGGACTTTCACTGCAGCCCCTGGCTGTGGCCTGCCTGCGGAACCTGGACTTGTCCATCCCCACGGCTGCGTGAGAGACTCTTACAGAATCGCATGCTATTGACAGATATCTCTTGTTGATTCTGTTTCTCTAGAGAACCCTGACTAATACATAGGTGTTTAAGGAAATTATCCAAAGCAGGAGAGTAAACAGAGAAGAGAGTCAAGGATAGAGTCGTGGGGCTTCTGCAAGAACACACTCAACCCTGATGATCCAGCCCTGCCTTGTAGTGCCTTAATGGTGGAGAGTGAGGCGGAGTACAGGAGCAGGGCTCTCCATCTCCTAGGTATTTGCCTGGAGACTTCACAAGACAGCAATATCCTAATCTGGTTGGTAGATGTTTGGGTGAAGTTTGTCGCCAGAACGAAAGGTCCTGCACTCTCCACCAAATGCACCAACCCAAACCTCTGCTGTGCCACTTCACCACGCTGAAGCAGTATCTCTAGAGTGTGGAACCATTTGTGTCCCACGGACCCCTTTGCCAGTCAGGTGAAAACTGCAGACCCCTTACTAAGTCCACACTACACTGTGTATTATTTAATAAATATATCACACCCGCACTAACAAGTCCCCATGAGAATAATGTTCTTTGAATTTCAATTCAAGCTCACAGACCCCTTGTTAAGAACCCTGCCTTAGAGGGAAGGCTTTTCCCTCCCTAAAGAATAATCACATTTCCACCTGTGCACTTCTACCTCTTAGCACCTTAGCATGGGGTAACCAAGATTGTTGGCTTTTTACAGAGATTATTACTTGAATCTTCGCTTTGGTGCATGCCAGCTGTGTGACGTTGGGTAAGTCTCCTAATCTCTCTGAACCTCAGTTTCCCCAGGTCCACACATCTCACAGGTTCATTGTTTGTTTTTTTAATGGTTAGAGAATTTAAAAAATAATTTTATTGACATATAGTTCACAAATCTTGTAATTCACCCATTTTAAGTGTACAATTCCATGTTTTTAAGTATTTTTTGCTCATTGTCTACTCACTGTTTTTGTTCATTGTCTGTTTTTTCATTTAGGAGGCACCAGAAACCAAACCGAGAACTCCCATGTGAGAGGTGGGTGCTCAACTGCTCGAGCCACATCCATTCCCCTCACAGGCTCGTTTTGACAATTGATTGGGATATTACGTGTAGAGAGATATATTACTGTGTCTGGCAAAAAGAGGTAATTGTAAAGCAAACACTACTTGTCAAGATTACTTTTATATATTAATTATCAACAACACTATGAGATAGGTACTGTTATAATTTCTGTTTTACAAATAAGGTTAAGTAATTGCCAGCTAGTAATTCATGTATCCTGTCTCTAGAAATTCATTTAACCAATATACTAAAATGTTTCTTGAGAATGCTCTAAAATTTTCTCTTTTATCTCATTTTCAAGTGTTTTTATTATCTGACTCACATTTTAAATTCCCAATGTTATATTTTTCCTTGTTATTAATTTGCATTCACCCTCTGATCCTAAGACAACTGCCTTACCCTTTATACTGAAATAGGAAGTTTAATGCAATGGCAAGAAAAACAATCAAATTTTCTGATATATGAGAGATAAGGTCTGTGGCAGTTTGATATTATTGTTTGTAAACTGGTCTTTTCCTGTGGGCAAATTAGAGTGTATTGGATTCAGAGGTTTTACTTTTACTTGATTAAATAATGAGCTGGAGCCTGGGAAGTAAGCTCGTAGAGAAGCAGAGCAGCTGAGCCTGAGAGAATCGAGCCCAGGGAAAAGAGACAGAGCCGGTCACCTGATGGTCTACAGCTGGCCTTGTGGAGAGAGCAGGGCAGCTGAGGCTGGAGAGAAACAAGCCCCAGGGAGAGAAGAACCCAGGAAACCAGACTTCTTGGCAGACATCAGCAGCCATCTTGCTCCAACACACGGCAACAGACTTTCACCAGGGAAGCAAATTATGCTTTATGGCCTGGTAACTGTAAAATAAATACTCTTTATAAAAGCCAACAAATTTCTGGTATTTTGCATCAGCACCCCTTTGGCTGATGAATACAAGACCCTATTGCCAACTTTCTCTGTGGGAAGCCAGGTTAGTATAGCTGGGCAGACAAAGTAGGTGGGAGATATGTCTTTCTCCCTAAATAGACAGAAACTCACCAAAAAGGAAAATTATGTTTTCGGAAAGCAATGAAATATTGAAGAAAGAGTGAGGGGTTTTCATTTCAGGAGAAACCAAAGTTTGTGTTCTGCGTGTAGCGTTTGCATACCTCTCTGTGAAGAAGGTGTGTGGGTGTTTGTGCCAGCAAGTGTGTGGTGTATGCATGTGTGTGTGCATTTAGAAAATGTAATACTTATTGACTACCGAAGAAGCAGGCCCTGTGGCCTGTGGGTGTTTGGCATGAAAGAGTGGTCTGGGATTAATTTTCTGGTTTATGCTTCCTCAAATCATTGAGGTGGTAACACTGAGAAGGGAAAACAGTCTCCAAGGAGAAAATAAAATTATGTTTCCCATGAAATAAGACTGCCAGGTTTAGCAAATAAAAGTATGGGACACCCAGTTAAATTTTAATTTCAGATAAACAATGAAAAAATTTAAAATATAAGTATGTCCCATGCAGTATTTGATACATACTTGTACCAAAAAATTATTTGTTATGCAGAATTCAGATACTGGGTATCCTGCGTTTTATCAGGCAACCCTACCATGAAAGGATTTGAGTTTTTAAATACCTGCTGATTTTTGTAAAGTCTTAAAATCCTCAAATCACTTTTAGATTGGCAAATACCTGTGGTCCTGGGAGGGCATGGAGTCATTCTTTCTCTTTCGGGAAGTGCCTTAATGGCTTGGCACCAGCATCTGTGAAATGGGGAAATAATCTTGATGAATGCTCTGTCCCCTCCCCAGGGAAAAGCCCTGTAGAATTTCTCATCTGTATGCTCATATAATGGCCTGGGATACTTTACAGAACTTCGTTCTCCACCTCAATAAAGAACCAATTAAGCTTTTAAAAAAAGATTGCTCGTGCAGCCAGCCAGTACCCTGTGGTGTTTACTCTCTCCTTGCACGAGCTCGCATGGTGACAGAATTCTTCCCGTCAGGAGAGCAGCAAACTCTAGGAGATGTCTGGGAAGAAGAGAATTCTGATGGGAAACGTATGACTAGAGACCCATTCACCATGACCCCCGGGAAACTCAGAACAGGCACAAGGTAAAACCGCGGACCCAGAGGGCTTGTGGGGACATGACTGGAGGGCAGGCCACAGTGCCTCCGGGGTCTGGACCAGACAGAACATCTTCCAGGAGGAAGTGACTTCCTCATCCTTTTTTATTGCAACAAAGTGAAATACAGTGGTTAAAGCGCAGACCTTCAAGTAACAGTCCCTGGGTCCTAGAACCTCCCAGGCCTCTGGTTTCCTGGTTTCCTTACTTGTAAAATGGCTGAAATACTAGTGTCTCCAGCATAGAGTTCTGTAAGGACTAAATGGTATCATTGATGAAACTATGTCTGGCATTCAGGAAGCATGTCATAAATGTTAGTTTAATTATTAATATTATCATTGTTGTTGCCTGGGATGATTTTTCCTAGCAAGTTCAATTATGGTTTTTATTAAAAACTTCTTCTGATGTAAGATGTAATACATGTTCATAGAAAAATATAGGAAAACACAAAAATTTTTAATCAGAAATACCACTCCATAAAACTCCAGTCTATTTTTTTTTTCCCTCTGAATACATTTGTGGTTCTGGATGTTGACAGTGTATCAGAAGCACCCAGGAAACTTTAAAAAATACAGATAGGTGGCTGGGCCCCAACCCAGATATAATGAATCAGAACCCCTAATGGTTGGTAGGGCCAACGGATCTGAATCTTTAAAAAAATATTCCAGAACCTTCTAATGTAAAACCATCCTTAAGAACCCTGGCATTCATTTGTACGTATGCTCTCTCTCACGTCATTTTCAAAAATTGGATACTATTGTACATCCAGGTTTTCAATCTGCTCTTGTCACGTTGCCATACCATGAACATTTCTTCATTCTCCTACAGTATCTTAGTTTTTATTAAGGCTTCAGCTATTGTTTCTAATAAGCCCCAATCCACTGATTTTCACCCAGCAGGACTCTCAAAAAATGAATCCACTGTAAAATGTCACCACTCCTGCCTTCTCCTGCCTCTCTAGTCAGAAACATGGGATGAATAGAGACCTATTCACAATTATTCCCCCCCCCCCCCCCCCCCCCCCCCCCCCCCCCCCCCCCGCCAGATTGCAGTTCCTAACAGATAGCCATGTGGGGCTTTGGCCTTTCAGTCATCCCTGGGTGGCCTTGTGGCTAATGCTTGAGATCGCTCTGGCAGACATGTCAGTGTGGGTTTGCACATTTTCTTCCGTAAAATATTAATTTGACATATAACACTTTTTCATTTAGTGCTCAGTCGACCATGTTGGTGGTTATTTCAGCTCAAATCAACCTCCACAGACGGGAGGAGAAATTTCCTTGGCTGTCCAACTGACATTTTAGGAAAATAAAATGACATTAAAACGCCATAAAAAAAGCCCTTGTCGCCAGCTGTCTCCAGTTACTGATTAATGAGAATGGACACGGGGTGAGCAAGGGCCCTAAACCAACTAAGAAGTAAATACCCAATCATTTGTGCCCATCCTGCTGCCAATATCAGAAACCACGGAAATAAATGCAGTAGTCACAAGGCAACAAACATCACTCTGACTTTCTAGCCTCCGAGGTTGATATTCCAACTGCCAAATGGAATCTCAAGTAATGATTATTTGAAAACTTTTCAAAATCTTGTAAACTTGACAAAGTGTGCATTTCTTGTCATTTATATGGAATATCAAGCAACATAGGGCATGTGAGATTACTAACTGTTCTTTTTTTGGAGTCAGGTATGGCTGGAATCAGGTAAATGATTGCATTCACTCTGTCCCTTCTTTGTTTCTCCCTGTGAGAAAAAATGAGATTAGCCTCATTTTCTCTATGTTCTTAGCTCATTAACACTAGTAGAAAAACAACCTCTCTCTCAGTGCATATTGAATATACTTAATGTATATTGGATGTAAATGTAGAGAATGGTTCTGATAAATCCCGTTTGGGTCATGTACCCATTTCTGTACCAACTATATTCACTGTTGGCAGGGTGATAACATACTATGATAAGCAAGTCCATGGCCAGGGTAGGGCAGGAAATTGTGATAAACTCCACATGAACCACATGGAATGGGGAGAAAGGAGCTCTCCAAAGGAAGTCAGGGAAGCAGAGCAGACAAAACAACAAATGTATCAGAATTAATACTAGTTCTCCAAACTGATATGGGGACTCTGAGTAAGACCATTTTGATATTGATCTTTCTGTAACCCCTAATTACTCTAAATGTGACGATAACGCATGCACCACATTATACCTTACAAAGCATTTTCACGTTCATTATCTCATGGACTCCTTCCCACAATGCCATGGAGCTGGGTATAGAAGGGCTTTACAGACAAGGTGACTGAAACTACAGAGGCCACGTTACTTGCTGAAGGTTGCCCAGTGGAAGAACAGGACTTGAACACAGACCCTCTGCCCTCAACTCTGGTGATCTCCAAATATCACCCAGCTTCCCTGCTACCAGCCTTGATTTGTGCCTCAGCATAAATTTTACAATTTCACTTTCAAAGAAGAGAGTTGTTTTCTTCCCCTCCAGCTTTAAATTATTGAGGAATGATCTTAAAGATAGATATCCCAACAACAGATTATTTGCCCCTTTTTAATAAGCAAGGTCAGTTTGAGGAATTCTTCCATATTAAAGGTTATGGTGTCAAGTTAGGAGAGAATTACATCTTTACATTTCTAGCTCTGCAGAAGAGGGAGAAGACCTTCTGCTTAAAGATATTAGGATCAATCCTTCGCACACACATTTTTTTCTCTGGACACTTAAATTTGAAATTGTTAAAACAATTTTATAACTTCAATAAGTACAACCAATGTATATACACTAACTTTAACAAAGCAACTACTTATATTCCTCTGTGCCCTCTTCAGATTCTGATGCACACACTGATATGAATTTTTATAAATCTGTAATCATGTGTTCATAGAGAACACACAATTTTATGTATTATATGCCATTTCCAAGTATGACCATTCTTTAAAAATATTATGATGGGAAGCGGACATGGCTCAACTGATAGAGCGTCTGTCTACCATTTGGAGGGTCCAGGGCTCAATCCCGAGGGCCTCCTGACCCGTGTGGGATGCTGGCTCATGCGCAGGCCTGTGGCACGCAAGGAGTGCCATGCCATGCAGGGGCATCCCCATGAAGGGTGCCCCATGTGCAAGAGTGCACTCTGCAAGGAGAGCCGCCCCATGTGAAAAAAGCACTGCCCACCCAGGAGTGGCGCTGCACACACGGAGAGCTGACGCAGCAAGATGATGCAACAAAAAAGAGACAGTTTCCCAGTGCTGCCGGATAATGTAAGCAGACGCAGAAGAACACATAGCAAATGGACACAGAGAGCAGACAATGGGGGTGGGTAAGGGAGAAAAATAAAAAATAAATCCTTAAAAAAAATAAAAATATTATGAAATACTTCAGACATTCTGAAACAAGGGATATCATTTATCCACCATTCAGTTTAACAAAATTCTGTAGATCTGTAGTTCTTGAGTGTCTCTCTCGTTGCATCCTCTTTTTTGCATTTTTCATTCAATGTTTTATTTATATCTTTATTTCTAGATGTGGCTTTGGTTCTTTCATTTTTTCCCTACTACTATATAGTATTATATGAAATAAACTGCCTTAGTTTATGTATCCATTCCTAGTGATTAACTTTTCCCATTTCAGACATTGTCATTTGAGCATTTTTTGACTCCAGACATACATGTGCAAAAGCTTCTGTAGAATACATACCTGGGTGATTTGTTGGCTCATTGTATAGTCTATGCATCATCAACTTCACTAGAGATCATCAAATTGCTTCCCAAAATGTACCAATTTACACCTTCACCAACAGGACATGAAAGTTCCATTGTTCCACATGTTTATAAGTATCAGAATTGTTAAAATGTTCTTTTTTGCCAATCTAGTAGGTGAAAGATAATATCTAATTGTAGTTTTAAGTATGCATTTCTCTGATTAATAGTGCTTTGAACATTTTGTATATTTATTGGCCATTTAAGTTTTCCCACTGTATTGCCTGTTCATATATTTTGCCAATTTACAAAATCTGGGTTTATATTTTCATATGGATTTGTACGAATTCTTAATATTTTATGGATAAAAATTCTTTTGCTGTTTATACATAATGCAAATATCTTTTACCATTAGGAGGCATGTTTTGCACTTTTTATGGTGTCTTTTTACGCCTTTTTATGGTGTCCTTTGATGCTCAGAATTAATGTTCAAATTTTACAACAGAAAAAAGAAAAGAACAAAGTAGGGGAAGGGGGGGAGGGAAGACAACAATGTACAGATTTGCTAGCTAGATTTGGCCCTCCATCCAACAGTTTGCAACCCTTACTCTAATTAAAAGTTGAATATATTTTAAGGAGCCTAATGAGCTATGTTTGCAGGGGAAAAAATGCGAGGTCTTTACTCTTAGTCCTTACCAATTAGTGATAAAATAACCCCCTATCAAATCTCTAATTGAAAAGGTGTCAGATCATTCTAATACTTAAAGGTAAAGTATTGATCTACCCTATAACCATCTTGAATAAGACATTCAATAATTTTCAATAATTTATCAACAATGACAATAATATAACAGCAGCTCTATCTTTGTTTATGGTTGTTTATTCTTAGGATGAGACAAGATTTTTGAGAAAAGTATTTTTCTGGTAATTGAACAGCAAGACATTGGTTTTAAAGCTGAGGCTATGAGTTGCTTTGTTGGAAATTCTTTGAGGACCAGCCTGAAAGAACTCTATGGGCCACAAATGCTATTTGTTAATATTATGTGTACTTTATGAGAACTTGCGTTCTGGCTTCTTTCATGTAAAGGCCTAATATGGAGAAGACAACATAGAATAGATTTGGGGAGGATGATAAAGTATTTACATTCTCAATCCAAAATCTCTCTCCTGGGGCCTGAAATTGCCATATTACCTGGAGCTGTGTGGTAAGAACGTTAGACAACCTTCTCCCCTTCTTCAAAATACAACTTCCCAGGTAATCTGGGGAGAGCTCGTACATTGAACAGATATTTCTCACACCTTATCTCCGGTTAGTTTATCAAATTCCAGTAGCCTACCCAGCCTTCAAAGGAAGACAATAAGAAAGAAGTTATTTTCGATGGAAGGAAGAGGTTAAGGAAGACACTTGCACAAAGCCACACATTAATTCATTATTCGTTTTTGAAGATTTATTGAGCATCTATTCTTTTCCATGACCTGGAATGGCTCCACATAAAGTAGGTAGCCTAGTGGAGGAGTGTGATGGCTAATTCTATTTTTTTTTAAAGATTTATTTATTTCTTTACTTTTTCCCCCTACCCCCCGGAATTGTCTGCTCTCTGTGTCCATTCGCTGTGTGTTCTGTGTCCGCTTCCATTTAGTCAGCGGCCCGGGAATTTGTGTCTCATTTTGTAGCGTCACCTTGCTGCGTCAGCTCTCCGTGTGTGTGGCGCCATTCCTGGGCAGGCTGCACTTTTTTTGCACTGGGCGGCTCTCCTTACGGGTGCACTCCTTGCACATGGGGCTCCCCCACACGGGGGACACCACTGTGTGGCATGGCACTCATTGCACACATCAGCACTGCGCATGGGCCAGCTCCACACGGGTCAAGGAGGTCGTGGGTTGAGCCGTGGACCTCCCATGTGGTAGGCGGACATTCTATCCATTGAGCCAAGTCCGCTTCCCAACGATGGCTAATTCTATCCATCAACTTTACTACATTATGGTGCCATTTGTTTGATCAAACACTGGCCTAGATGGTGCTGTGGAGATATTTTGTAGATGGCATTATAATCTATAATCAGTTAACTTTAAATAAAGGAGATTATCCGTGATAATGTGGATGAACCTTGTCCAATCAGTTGTAGGCCTTAAAAGCAAAGATCTGAGGGTTCCAGGAAGAAGAAGAATTCTGCCTCTAGACTTCACAATCCACTCCTCTCTGAGTTTCCAGTCTATTGGCCTGCCCTACAGATTCTAGGCTAAAGATTTAAACATCAATTTTAACCATAATTTCTAGGTTGCAGGCCTGCCCACAGATTTTGGACTTGTCAGCCCCTGCAATTGTATAAGCCAATTCTTTAAAATAAATATCCTAATATGTATATATACAAATATACTATCGGTTCCGATTTCTAGAGAACTCTGACCGATACAAGGAGATACAACAACAGAGCAGTGATACTGCTATGACAGAGGTATATATAGGGTACTATGGACCATGTTCAAAAGGCAACCCCCTCAGACTGGGCAGGACACCTTAGGAGGGAAGGGGAATTCTATGGATGGATTCCTGGAAGAAAGGACCCTGGATCGAATCCTGAAAAATACAGTGGTGTTAACGAGGAGGGAGCTTGCTTGTTGCGTACTTCAGGGCTCTGTCGCCAGCCCTTTCCATTGCAAACTTTTACTCAATTACTTGGGTGAATATATAGAAGGTCATTTAACACTGGCAGGTGTCACAAAGTTGAGAGAGAGAGAGAAGATACAGGTGCTCAACCACTGAACTAAATCCACTTCCCAATGAGAGTTAGAGTTCATTTTTTCATTTGTTACTTTGTTTTTTGGAGGTGCAGGGGGTCAAACCTGGGATCTCATACATGGGAAGCAGGTGCTCAACCACTTAAGCTACATCTTACATCTGCTCCCCCGAAAAAGCTTCTTTTATTCCCCCCTGCCTTTCCACTAGGATTTTTTATATTCCCCTTCCTGCTTTGAAAATCACTGTATTACTGTAATTTAGTGATAACAGCTGCCAATGTAACACTTTTTTGTGAGATGATAATTTATAGGGTCTGATTCTCCTGCTTCAGAAACAGGCTCTGAGGTAGGGGATTCCCAGATGGCCCATAAATTCCTATAGATTAATCGAGCTTCAGAAGTCCCACCCAAAGGTATAAACCATAATTCCCTCCTCACAATTTATGTCTGGTTCCTGTTTAACACTGCCTCTGCTGTGGGAACCATTGAATTACCATAACTCTCACACAGTGATACCAGTGATCTCTGCATATTGATTTCCTGATGGGCAAGGTGGAATCTGATAATAACAGGGACTACATATGGCACTTCATACATATTTGCTGAATAAATGTGATTACTTGAGATTTATTGATTTTGGGGGATGAGGGTGTCTAGGCAATTTATTTTCCTTAATGGTGCTTTCTGGGCTCTGACTACCTAGTACTATTTGATTCAGTGTGCGTGTGCATGCCCAAGAGGCATGTGCTGCCTGTAACTGCGCCAAAAAAAATCAGAGCATCTCCTCACAGGCATTCTCTAAGTGCAAAAATCCTTCATACGAAAAACTTGTCGTTATTCAAACAAACACTGTTTACAGCCTGCTTTTCTTCCAGATCATTTTCCCCTCCATATTAAAAAAAAAAAGCCTTGCCAGTACACTTAGGATACAGAACGTGAATTGTTAAATAATGATTCACTCTTTAGATAAGGATACAGACTTTTGCATCTAAGGAGATGGCTTGATTCACTGTGTACAAGGACAAAGCATTCCTTGCTGGCTTATTTATCATGAGTTTTAATGAGCTGTCAGGTCTCTCAGGGCAGTCACTGTTCTAAAAGTAAAAAGAGTTGAGTTTTTTTGAGATATTGGCTCAAGTAAGAGCTTTGCCATTAGGTCTCCTCTGATTTCTCTTTAAGGACTAAGCTCTGTTACCCAATATAGCAAAATTGGCATCCTGTCAGCCTATAAGGGATACCAGAGATAGGATGCTAGACTGTAGACTACTTTAGGCTAAGAACCTTTTTCTTCTACTCAAACAGGTATTTTCACACTGACGTTCATTCCGGCATTATTCACAATTACCAAAAGATGGAATTAACTCAACCAAGGAATGGATACACAAAAGGCGGCATATACATATAATGGAATGTTATTTAGCCATAGAAAGGAATGAAGTTCTGGTACATGTGACAACATGGATGAACTTGAAATAAGCCAGACACAAAAGGAAAAAAATCATATAATCTCACTGATATGAAATAATTAGAATAAGCAGTCAGAATGTCTAGAATTGAGTTTACCAGGGGCTGGGTGGGGGTAGGGAATGGTGAGTTAACACTTAAATTGTACAGAGTTTCTGTTTGGGTTGATTGTAAAGTTTTATTAATGGAAGGTGGTGATGGTAGCACAACATTGTGAATGTAGTTAACAGCACAGAAATATTTATCTGAATGTGAATAAAAGGGGAAATGTTAGGTTGTATATATGGTAACAGAATAATAATAAAGAAACCCGTGTGTATTAGTTGGCCAAAGGGGTGCATGATGCAAAGTACCAGAAATCTGTTGGCTTTTATAAAGGGTATTTATTTGGTGTAAAGCTTACAGCTACAAGGCCCTGAAGAGTCCAACTCAAGTCTGTTTTCTTCTCAAAGTCAGTTGCCAAGTGTTAAAGCAAGACAGTGGGTGATCTCTGCCTGGTCTCTCCTTCCTTTTTCCTCTTAAGGCTCCAATCTCTTCAGCTGAAAATTATCAAGCAAATGGCTCTGCTCTTTCTGGGGTCCCAGAATCATATATGAAAAACTCTCTCCTCTTCTGTGTCTATGGAGCTCTCTCCCTCCTGTGTCTTCTTTTGTGGGTCTTCTTGAGTGAGTGTCCACTTATATCAGCCCACCAAGGGGCTTGGGACTTAACCCTGAATCACACCCTACTGATGTATTCAAATCAAAGCCCTTATCTTTTATCAAGTAAACTTAAAACCTTTGACTTTAATACAATCGAAAGGTATCACACCCAGAGGAACAGACCAGTTTACAAACATAATTTTTCTCTTTTTGGGAGATTCATAAATAATATAAAACTGCCACACCATGGAACTATATTACAAAGTGAACCCAAAGTCAAACCATAGACTATCATTAATAGTACAATTATAAAAAGAAGATTTCATGAATGGTCTACACCAATGCAAAGTGCTAATAATAGGGTGGGATATGGGAATCCTGTATTTTATGCATTATTGTTTTGTAAGCCTACAGAAAAAGAAAGTTTTTCCTTACTGTTCTTGTACTTTCTAAGCCTAACATAATAACTAAGAAATGTCAAATTGTTCAAATGAGACCCATATAGAAGATACACCAAAGTCATCCTCTCTCTCACCTTCTCATAGCATCAGTCTCCAAGTCTTGTGGATTCTATCCAGATGTAATATTCAATATATTTAACCACCATATAGCATGGGCACTGACCATTCAGCCTCTAAGCTGGGACAGGACCCGAAAGACCCCACCTGGGATAGATATTTACCTTTTAGTTCCTCTTTCATCCAGGCAGACCTAGGAAAGGGACATTTGTCACTTCCCGGGACATCAGGAGGTGGAGCAATGGCAATTTATTGGACTGAGGCATTTAAAAGTCTTAACAATTGTAGAGCAGTGCAAGTATATATTAGTTGATGGTATCTGCTTAATTCCCTCAATCCATCTAACACAATGCAGCCACTTATCTTTTTTTTCCTCCAAAATAGAGATATTGTTGCCTTTCACCTTAGATAAACATGGTTGCTGTAAAAATAAAATAATAAAATAAATAAAATAAGTTGGGAAGTTGGTAATTGTTGTGGGAAATTGCCTTACCTATTTGTTGCTTCCTGTTATTGTATAAGATGTTCTAAATTGCTTCCTGTTATTGTAAATTGCCTTATTGTAGACGTTGCAAGTTGCTTCTTGTTATTGTACAAGACGCTCTGCGTTGTCTCCTGTTATTGTGAATTACCTTATTGTGGATGTTGCAGGTTGCTTCTTGTAGCCCACAGCTGCTTGTTAGCTTTCAAATAAATACGATGGGGAAACCAGGGTTGAGGCTCACAGTTTCAGAAGCTGTGAAGCCCCCTGGTCCCATCTTTGTTTCCTCTCTTGTGTCTTTCTTTCTGTTCTTTTATTTCTTCAGTTCTGCATTGCCTTCCCTTCGTGCAGACCTATTGCTGAGCTGGTCTCAGCAGGTAATGGTGTCATAGTATTTTAAGTTCTCTGAATCCCCACATAAAAACAGCAGCTAGAAGACAAAACCAAAAATCCATGGATATATTTACAACAAAACTGAGTGACAACACCCCCCAAATACACGCAGATCAGCATTTGTGCAGGAGAAAGCAAAGGGAAGCAGTGGGGCACCTCACGGATCTAGAACAGAAGAATCCCAAAAGAGCCAGCAAGTATTCATGGAACGTATGGCAGGCCAATGGGAGAAAAGCTGTAAGAGGGGCAAGGTGCCAACTCCAGTGGCGGGTGGATTTATAATAACACCAAAGGAGCTGGAGCAGTTTAGCTCCTAAGAGCTTTCAAAACTGACCAGCCAGGGATCCCTTTCAGAATACGATTTTATCTTGAGGGAAAACTATGGAAGTGGACATTAGAGAATGGGGAAAAAAATCCAGTGGGGGAGTGAAAGAATACTAGGAAATCTGAGAAAGTAAATTGGTATATTGTTTAACTCCTCATAAAACATCAGAGGAGGGGTTCTGTGAAGTTAGAAAAGCTATCTTGTGCCATACCTTTTCCTAAAATGTCAAGACAAAAACTACCTTCACATAAAAAAAAAAGTGATAGAGGCGTATCAAGATCAAATCCTATACAAATTTATTTTAAGAAAAAATGTGGAAAAGAACAGCATCCATTTAAACAATGAAATATCAGAAAGACATGCCTAAGGAACAGATTAAAACTGAAAACCTCTATGTAAAAACCAACTAAAAGATATTAAGAAAATGAAAAAAGATATGTAAGAATAAGATAAATAAAATTAGAAAAAAATCGTAAATAAGGAATAGTACTCAGGAAAGAATTAGAAATAAAAGAAACATGACTGAACACTAAACTAAACTAAAAACAAATAAATGCAACAGAGATGTTCTTAAAAATAGAATGTGAAAAGGAGGACTTTTTTAATAAAAAAGAAATGAAATAAAAATATATCCAAGGGAAAATGACAAGTATTGTAGATAGGAAAAGAAGATTCAATATACAGAAAATACGAATGTCTGATGGCAAAATTGAAAGGAAGGGAACAGAACACATATTAAAACTGTAATTCAAGAAATGTTTCTGAAATTAAAAATAAGATTTGAAAATACATGTTAAAAGAACATAGTGCATATTTGAGAATATTATACTTAATCTACCAACACTAAGACATATTCCAGCAGAATTATTAGCCTTTAGAGTAAAAGAAAAAATTTCTTTGGGCAACTAGGTAAAAACAGCAAGGGAAAGGAAATTATATTAAAACATCAGACTTTTCTGAGAAATGCTTTATGCTAGAGGAAAAATGGAGTAACATATTTAGGATATGTAAGATACTTCAGGAAAGAAAATGTAGTCAAGGATTTCATATCCAGTAAAAGTAACTTTCAAGAATTTATTTTAAGTATTTCACTTGACAACTTTTATCAGCAAACTATTACTGATATGCAAGAATGCAGGAAATATTGTTTCCATGAACCCTTCCAGAGGATTCTATCTGAGAACAAGCTTCAGATGAGAGCCATATCAACCTATAGACTGGTGGTGAGAATTAGTTATTTTAAAATTAAGACCAAATGGGTGTTGAAAGGAGGAACCTCTTATATTTTTAATGTAACATTTTGTGTGACCTATGTATCTTTAAAAAAAAAAAGATAATTAAAAAATGGGAAAAAAAAAGTGTGTAGACCATAATGGCATCATTATCAGGTAATGTAACTATAGTACAACCATAAAAAAAAGAAAGGGAGAATAGGGAAAATATATACAAAAGTGTGCTTGAATGTTTTGGGTAATAGCATTTGATAATATTAATATGGTTATTCTGTGACTGTTGTGGGATAAAGTAAATGAATAATTACAGGATATCCTGATTCTACCATTACTTGTGTTTCTAAGAACCAGGATTCTCATGTGGAAGAAAGAAGATGCAGATATAATACAAAAGAGGCTAAGTAAAAACAAACATGAGTTTGAATGGAAGTGTTAGCATTATCTCATGAGATATTTCAAATAAAGTACATGTATGTGTATGTGTATGTGTGTGTTTCTTGGAGAAATGGCTATGACAGGAAGTGTAGAAGAGGAGCCTAGAACATTTTGTCATACCTGAGAGCAAGAAAAGTATCAAAGACTTACAGGAATATGGCAAAAAAAAATCCACAAAAAACAACCAATCAAACAAACAAACAAAAACCCCAAATGAAAAGAAACCTCAGAAGCTGAATCAAAGACTCCTCGCTGCTAAAGATGGGACAATTTGAACCTTTCAGCAAGATGATTATGAAACCCATCAGATATGTTTAAATACATGCTTTCATACAGATATTTAAAAATAATAATTGGTCAACTTCAAAGGATGATAGGGAACCAATTTATTATCTCGGAAACTGATAAAGAAACAGAATCAAGTATTTATCTTGCTTTTTCTGTATAAACTGTACCACTGGTTAACCATTAGGCAAAGTGTCTTTTTATAAAAGTATTCCAATCAATGAGTGAAGATGAAATATAGAATTAGAATCTCTCTTTTGCAATCCTAAACAAGTTAATGGATTAAGGTATTGATCATCAACTTCTGCTAAAATCATAAAAAAAGAGACAACGAGGTGTGTTGTGCTTTTTTTTTTAATTAGAGAAGTTATGCGCTTACAAAACAATTATGCATAATGTGCAAAACTCCCGTACATCACCCCTTCACCAACATATTTTGTTGTTGTGGAACATTTGTTACAGATTACGAAGGAACATGATTCAGACTGTTACCACTAACTATGGTCCTTAGTGTACACTAGGTATATTTTTTCCTACATCCCTTATTATTAACACTATATATTAGTATTGTACATTTGTCATTGTTCATGAGAGAACGCTCTCATATTTGTACTGTCAACCACAGTCCATCTTCTGCCACATAGTTCACTGTACTATACAGTACCATATGATATGACTTTCGGTAAAAGAACATCACCACCACCTATGGTCTTGCCAAAGGGATTGACCCTGAATCTACTCAAGCTCAAGGGGTCATTTTCCAGGAAATATAAAGGACAGAGGGACATTTATCTGCACCATGAGTGCACAGATAACAAAATCCAGACTAGGGGAAACTCGACAGGACAAATGTCCCAGGTTCTTCAACAGAAAAATTTCAGGAAAAGAAGCAATGGAGGGGGAACCTGTAGATTAGAAGAGACTTAAACAACATACGGAATTATTTTTAAATGAGTAAGACTACTGTATCTAGAAGTGCATACTTGAGCAATAAAACTATAGGAGTGGGAAAGTGTGGGAGGGGGAGAGAGTGGGGCATATGGGAATCCCTTATATTTTTTTCTGTAACATTTATGTAAAATAAATCTTCTTTAAAAATAAAAAAAATAATTATTACAAAAACCGTAGGGAAGTTTCAGTATGTTTGTAGGGAAATTACTATTATAAAAGTCACAATAATGGTTATTTTTGTGAGGAGGAAATAAGGGGAGATTGGGATAGGGCACAAGAGAGGCTTTTGGGTTATCTGACCAGGTTTTATTTATGACTTTCTTGGTGGTTCCAAAATTGTTGTCTTAAGAACTCATTAAGTTATGTTTTGTGTGTGTGCTTTGTATCTGTGTTTTATTTAAAAATAAAATGAAATAAAAAGGTTTAACAATTATCTGAGGAAGTATAAAACCTCTTAATTCTCGAACCCAACTTCAGAGATGAAAACCATTAACATTTTGGCATATATTTTTCCAGGCTTTTAAATGCATATATGATTTGTAGGATATGTATGTTTTATCTAAATGAGATTATACTTCACGTGCAATTTTGAAATCAGTCCTTTCACTGAGTATTCTTTCCATGTCAAATTACAAAGAGTTGCCTTATTCTTTTATGATAAAGAGTAATTATTTTTAAATAAAAATGTTTCTTACCAAAAATTCAGTCAATACAGAAAAGTACAAAGAAAAACAACACATTCTTCAAAACTTCACCATCCAGAAATATTCAGAATTAACATAATACAAGAACTCTCTATTATATAAAGTCAGAAGATTGGAGGGTAAAGAAGAGGAGAGAAAACGAATAATTTTATGAGAATATGTAACTTTAAATAGAAATTGTTAAATTTAATTTTGCTTTAGTTAATTTTTACAGAAGGTAAAAAACTAAAACTAAACGTCGGGAAGCGGACTTGGCCCAGTGGATAGGGCGTCTCCCTACCACATGGGAGGTCCGCGCTTCAAGCCCCGGGCCTCCTTGAACCCTGTGGAGCTGGCCCATGCGCAGTGCTGATGCGCAAGAAGTGCCCTGCCACACAGGGGTGTCCCCCGTGTAGGGGAGTCCTACGCGCGCAAGGAGTGCGCCCCGTAAGGAGAGCCGCCCAGCGTGAAAGGAAGTTCAGCCTGCGCAGGAATGGCGCCGCACACATGCAGAGCTGACACAAGATGACACAACAACAACAAAAATGAAAAGTAAAATTAAATGTAAACTGAAATAATTAAAAAGTTTTATATAACTTTTTTTCCCACTATGGAAGATAATTATTTTCTAAGACATCCCTGAGGTTAAGAAAAAAACTAGGAAATCATTAAGAGGTTGAAGTAATGATGTTTCTTTTGATTTATGTTTCAAATTTAGGGGATCTCAATCGGGTCCCTGAAGGTAAGAGATGAGTTAATTAGGGCTCATATTTCCTCTCACTCCCCTTCTCCCACCTCCTGATTTTTAAAACCTTTCTATTATATTTACTCTGTCAGGATTTGTAACACATTTTGTACCACAGCTAGAATCCCATCAGTTGTTTGGTCTTAGTTCTGTATTTATATAGCTTTCATGCTTATCAGCACTTAATTTAACCCTTCCTTGGTGTCTTCCATTCCTGAATTACTTTAAAAAGAAATTCATCTCCTGGTCCTGGTTGGCTGGATTTTTTAAAAAAGAAAAGCCCATGGATGTTATACTCCCTGAGTTCTTTCATGCTTGATAATATCTGCCTGTGGTTAGGTGTAATATTCTTAGGTCAAATTTTTTTCTCTTCAAGCTGTGTAGACATTGCTTCATTGTCTTCTGGCAATGAGAGTTGTTTGGAAATGTTTGTACCCAGTTTGATTCTACATCTACCCCACCCCCTACCCCATGGATGGTTTGCCTTTTATGCTGAAATAATTATTTTCCCTTGAAGATCATTAGCTTACTCGGGCTATGTCTTGATACTTGTTCAAAGTGGGATTTTTCCTGGCATACAGTATAAATTTTCCTCTGAAGATTCAGTTCTTTCTTCATTTTGGGAAAAAGCTCCCGAATGCATATTTTGTTTATTTGATTCTCTACACCAATTAGGGACACAAATTATCTTTATGTTTGATTATCTCTTGGTTCTTTTATTTTCTTCTTATTATCTTTTGCCTAATTGTTCTATTCCCTCTGTGTTTTCCCTTTATTTACCATGATTATCTCAAGCCTTTTATCATGCCATTAATTCAATTTGTAATCATGTCTTTCCCATTACTTAGCATTTCTAAATTATATTTTAGATCTATAATGACATTGTTTCAGTTCTTGATTCATTTCCTTAGCTCTGAAATCTTTTTTACTCTCCCTCTGTCATCTTATCACCTTGATTTTAAGGTCTTGTTTTCTTGGGGTCCTACTCTTATTAAGTAGTATAAAATGCCCCCTAGGGATTTCCTGTGTCTTGTTATGTTTCTTTTCAGAATGGTTTCTTCATAGTTCACTCGTCTGCCTTCCTCCCCATTCATCCCTTTTTTGACTGTACCGCATGTACATGGTTACCATGTAATTTCTTGGTTTTTTTTTAAGATTTATTTTATTTATTCCCCCCCCCCCCCAGTTGTCTGTTCTCTATATCCATTTGCTGCATGTTCTTGTCCACTTCTGCTGTTCTCAGTGGCGTGGTTAGGTCATCTTGCTGTGTCAGCTCTCCGTGTGTGCGGCGCCATTCCTGGGCAGGCTGCACTTTCTTTGGCGCTGGGCAGCTCACCTTACGGGGTACACTCATTGTGTGTGGGACTCCCGTATGCGGGGGACACCCCTGCGTGGCAGGGCACTCCTTGTGCGCATCAGCCAGCTCCACACGGGTCAAGGAGGCCCGGGATTTGAACTGCAGACCTCCCATGTGGTAGGCGGACGCCCTAACCACTGGGCCAAGTCTGCTTCCCTGTAATTTCTTTTCTTTTTTTTTTTTTTTTAAAGATTTATTTTCATTTATTTAATTCCCCTCCCCTCCCCTGGTTGTCTGTTTTCTGTGTCTTTTTGCTGCGTCTTGTTTCTTTGTCTGCTGCTGTTGTCGTCAGCGGCACGGGAAGTGTGGGCGGCGCCATTCCTCGGCAGACTGCTCCCTCCTTCGCGCTGGGCGGCTCTCCTTACGGGTGCACTCCTTGCGCGTGGGGCTCCCCTACGCGGGGGACACCCCTGCGTGGCAGGGCACTCCTTGTGCGCATCAGCCAGCTCCACACGGGTCAAGGAGGCCCGGGATTTGAACTGCAGACCTCCCATGTGGTAGGCGGACGCCCTAACCACTGGGCCAAGTCTGCTTCCCTGTAATTTATTTTCTTTTTTTTTTTTTTTTAAAGATTTATTTTCATTTATTTAATTCCCCTCCCCTCCCCTGGTTGTCTGTTTTCTGTGTCTTTTTGCTGCGTCTTGTTTCTTTGTCTGCTGCTGTTGTCGTCAGCGGCACGGGAAGTGTGGGCGGCGCCATTCCTCGGCAGACTGCTCCCTCCTTCGCGCTGGGCGGCTCTCCTTACGGGTGCACTCCTTGCGCGTGGGGCTCCCCTACGCGGGGGACACCCCTGCATGGCAGGGCACTCCTTGCGCGCATCAGCACTGCGCATGGGCCAGCTCCACACGGGTCAAGGAGGCCCGGGGCTTGAACCGCGGACCTCCCATATGGTAGACAGATGCCCTAACCACTGGGCCAAAGTCGGTTTCCCCTGTAATTTATTTTCATCTCCCTCTCGTTTAATAGTGACAGCTCTGACGAGATCTTTTTGTAAATGCAATATAGTGTGGATGAAGTTTCCTTGGGCCCCTTCCCATATTATCTAGGACCAATTTCTTGTCCTCTCTAAGCTATAAGTTTTGTTCATTACATTAGATATTAAGTAAAGGAGAATCTGTGATCCTGTTTCACTCTATCTTTACCCTGAAATCTTAGGTTGAGCTTTCTAAAATGCAAATTTTTATCCTGTCATATTTTGCTTTAAACTGTTCAGAGGTTTCTTGTTAATTTTTAGGAAAAATGTCTATTTTACCCATTTTCCTCCCTTCATTCTGGTTTCCTATCATCCTCTACCTCATTTGTTAATTAATCACAGGAAGGTTTGTGTTATTTTGGCAGAATTTTTATGGTTTTATTTAATACAAATAAAACTTGCAAATTAGCTGTCTATTCATTTGCTGCACAGCTGGGCATTGGGATTAGTGACTGTTGGTTAGCCGAGCTGCTCTTTTCACGATGGCTCTGTGGTTCTTGGAAGAAATGGGCGCAATCTCAAAACAGGAAGATTTGTTGCACATCAGCAGCACTTCAGTATCTTGACATTGTAGACCAGGAACTTTCGGAAGCCACTGGGCAGCATGTGCTTTTATTTTTTCTGGTTGCTTTCATAATCAGTTTTGGGCATCTGGATTTGACTCTGAAATAACCTCCAGACCCCTGTCAATGCGTTTGGGCTTCCACCAGTTATACTTAATTTTGACATATTGGTCTGACAAGGTCCAGATGAACTTCTTAATCTTTCTGATGATCTTGGGCTTCATAAGGGGTTTGGGGGTAGCCATAATGCTGGGGAGGAGACGGCTGACACCATCTTAGGCAGCAGGGAGGAAGAAAGAGCTACAGAGGGCTTTTTGCTGAACCTGGAATCCTTCTCAACACAGGGCTTCAGACAATCTGTTGGCCTCTGGACTTCAGTTAACTCCTATTTATCCTTCAAAACGCAACCAGCGTTCACTTCTCTGAGAGGCTTTCCCAGAATACCCCCCTTTTGTGCTTTTCTCTTAGTATTTATCATACTTAATTGTAATTTCTTTTTGCAGCATAGGGTAATGGGCTTAGGAGCCAGACAATCTGAGTTTAGAATGTGGCTCTGCCACTTGCTACCTATATGACTTTGTGGGATGTTATGTAGTTTTCTGTGCCTGTTTTCTTATCTGCATAACAGAGATAATAATAGTAGCCCATAAAGTTATGAGAACTAAAGTGAATGCATGTAAAGCTTTCTTCAATGACCACCTGCTCAATAAATGTTGCATCATGTTTTTATTAAAAGATGTCTTCACTGATAGCAATAATGGCTCCATACCACCCAGGGCCCCTTCCCGACAACCCAGGAGTTGTCTGTGGGGCTAAAATATGCTCCTCATCACAGGATGATGTTTTCTCTATCTGTAATACATTTAACTGCATACAGTGTAAATTCATGATTTTATCTTTCCGCCTTTGGCAGTGGATGTCCAACTGTTTCTCTCATTGTTTCTATAACCACCAACTTAGTCCTGGCCTTATCACCTCATCAGCACCAATTTGTGCAGCTGAGGTCAGCCCCCTGGCCTACCTGCCTCTGGGCTTCCCCAGCTCAGGACCATTTAACCACCACCTTTACATTATCCACCCACAAATCTTTCTTTATGTCAAGTCATGTCCCTACATACTAACTCACAAGAGAACTTCGAAAGAATGGAAACAACTCAAGTGGCAACAGAAGTGGATATGTAGATGAAAATATTGAGATGCACACACTAAGCAGTCAATAAAGATCATTACGAAGGCTATATCAAGGCATAGAAAACCACTTGTTGAGGGAAAGTAACAGACTACAACACGGTTTGAACATCATTCATTCACTAAACACTTACTGAGCACCTATTCTGTGATGGGCCCTAGAGATCTAAGAATTACTGACTGTCCCTTCTTTAAAGGAGCTCAGAGTCCAGCAGGAGAGAGAGCCATGTAAACAGACTGCAAGCAATGCACATGGACAAAGACTAGGAAGGAGTAAGAAATATGTAAATAGTATTGGGGGTAGGAGTATGGATGGATTTTGTCTTTTTAAATATCCAGTAGGGGATGAATTCTAGTACAGAATGTCAGAGAAGAAAGCAGAGCCAAATTCCTCTGATAAAAGCTACATCAACCTCCAGGTAAGCTCTTTTTCACCTCACCCCTGCATCACCAGGCCACAAAAAATAAAAATGGATCAATGGGATGCCCAGCTCCCAAATTGTGGCTCAGAGTAGCCAAACAGGCACTAACAAGGGCAATAGGAAAAGAAATAGTATGGCAACCATGTAGGCCTTTTACAGCGAAATAAATGACCCATTTGGAGGAAAAATATAGCGGTGCCCTGCTGAGATCCTCAGGGCCTCATTAATAGGTCATTTGGCTTACCCTCCAGCCATGTGTCCCAGGATACCCTAAGAGTTCAGGTCTTTTTACTGGTCGTTGCTCATTCTGCAATATTCCCTACTCTTTTAATTCAAATCTTGCACTTCTTTCAAGCAAAGGACTTATCTTCTTCAAGAACTCTTTCTTAACGAATTGCATTCCATTTTAGTATTCCCACTGCTTTGAAGATATTCCAGAGAGAGAATCTGTGATACATTAGCATTCACCTGACAGTTAATTTGTTAGGCTCTGGAATCAGACAGATCTGGGCTAGAATCCTGCCAGTGCCACTTACTGGCTGTGCAACCTTTGGCAAGTTGCTAATCTCACTAAGTCTTAGTTTTCTAATGCATCACGTGGCACTAATAACAACTATCTCGTAGGGTTTTGTGAGGATTAACAGACTGAGGCATGTAAAATGGATTGTCCCGTGCCTGGCCATATAAATGCTTAATACACGTAGTTGTGATCATTATGTTGCTTTCAAATTATTGTTTCCACCATGCATGGATTGATTCAACCAATAATGTATGTCCCCCCAGTAGGTATTTAATACATGTTTTCTGGAGGGCTCCAATTTAAAACATGGCAAGGAAAACCACTATTTCATTACTAATGCATTTTTAAGGGAAGATGAAAGACTGGTAAGTAATTATGGTATTTGGTAACATTCTGTATCTGTAAATGGCAGACCAAATTATTCCTTTCTCTATGATTTCCAGTGAAATTGTAAACTGGTTAATTTTTGCTCAACTTTATATTAAATGCCTAGCTACATTAATAACGAAAGAAAGAAGTTAGGTTTCTGTTCTTTACTCTGATGCCAGTATGTTCTCTGCTGTATTTAAGATGGAGCCCTATCAAGTTGACCTGAAGATTAAGAGGACTGGATATTTCAATTGTTTGCACTGGTGACATGTTGTTATACAATTAAGAAAAAAAGAGGGAAACTGTTCTAGATGGTTTTCAAGCAAACAAATAAGATGTCTGAGTTTAGAAAGCTAATGGAATTGTGATAATAGGAATTATGCAGATTGGCTGTCTATCGTTAAAACACTTTGAAGATTCTTTCAACATATGAAGCAAAGACCCTCCTCATTAACACCCCTGCAAAAACAGAGAGGGGGGAATCTTAATATTGTGTCACTTTTAAAGTAGTTCTTGAAGTCATACAGGTGTTGGGGTTTCGGTAGATGGACAGTGTGACTGTGTCCCTTTACTATCTGATGTGTTGTCATTTATTGGGTACAGTTGAATAATTGTCTTGGTTTCTGAAGGGAGTTTAAAAATTATTCAGGCTAAGGGATGCTTGAGGATCACTCTAACAATTACTTAACAGAAACGACCCTCCTGTCCCATGCACACCAGGCGTCTAATTCAAGTCTAGGAAGAAATAAACTTTAATTGGATTAGATGTTGCATTCTAAAAGCAAAAAACGTTAATTAGAAGAGTAAGGGATGGTGGTGTAGAAAGGGTATCTGTGCTGATAGACACCAAATAGATTTCCAGACAAACTTTATTTATTCATTAGATTTTAAAGGGACTTACACTATTTAATATTATGGTCTGTATAGCATGGAAAACATTCTATCAGTGACAGAAAATTTTAACAGTATTTCTGAAAGTAGTGGTAAAAGATGACCTGCTAAAGCAATTGGCAGCCACACAATGTAAATGCTGAAACATTAGAAGTGTTTACCCAGCACAAGCCTTTGCATTCCCATTGCTATCTGCCTGCTTACCTGTCACAGACATTTCGAAAATGCAAGTGTCCTTGTACACTTTTGCAAATAAGGGAATTTTCTTTCTAAACTGAACTCAGGCTGCCTTGAATTCTGTGTTATTTAATTTCCTTTGTTCAACTGAACAGTGGAAGCAGAACAAAGAAACCGCAGGTTTCTTCCTGGAAGACACACATCATTCCATCCTACACTGTCGCTCATCGCCCCCTGCAACTCCCAGGGTGGATCTGCATCCTGTATTCCTTTGGCTCAGGACTGTGCAGTGTTTTCATGATTAGGAGGAAAGACATACGTATATTTTCCCCTCACATCTTTCCACAGGAGTTTCAACATTTGGGGAGAGGCTTCGTGTTGTTTGGAGATGTTGGAGTGGGGACGTGGGGTGGGGTGAAGAGGAAGTTTGACACCAAGGGGTTTGTCCGGAAGACCTGTGGCGTTGTGCAGTAACGGAGCCGCGGACCCCTCCCCTTGCTGAGCCCCCTCGCTGGACAAGGGAAGACCAGGCCGTCCCTGTCTCATGAAGTTATCCTCCGTCAGTCCTGAACTGATCCGCTGTTTCCCACTTTCAACTCCCACCCCAACCCTCCCCCAAAATGGTTTAAGAATGCTCGGGGCTTCCGAATGACAATCCCGGAATCTAACGAGTAGGAACGGCACCAGCAGGCTATCCTCCCAACCAATGGGCAGAACAAAGTACTTTTAAGGTGTTAGGAATTTCCACTCAGCTCTGGCCAATTATCTCTCGCTCCTCACGCGTGGCTCTCCAGGGTCGACCCCAGCGTTCGGCTCTAGCCTTCTCGGTCTCAGCGCTGGAGGGCCGGGCGGTGGCGGATGGGGGCAGACACCGGGGACCTCCGGGTCGGGAGAGAACCTGAGGAGCCGGGCGAAGCTCCTCGAGAAGGCGGCGATCGCGCGACGGGAGGAAAAGGGCCCCGGGCCCCGCGGCTCCAGAGCGCAGCTCGCGCGGGGCAGGCCCAGGGGACCCCGCGGGCCGCGCGCCCCCGCCCCGCCGCCGCCCGCCCGTCGGTCTCGGCGCACGCGTGTGCTAGCGGGGGCAGCGAGGCGCTCCCGGCCGACAGCGCCGCCGCAGCCTCTGCCCCATTCGTGCCCGACTCAACGAGCCAGGCCCGGACGGTCCCGGTACCATGCGGAGGGTGAGTGCGCGGTCGCCCGGGACGCGCGAGGGGCAGGTGGCGCGAGTGCCCGCGAGCTCGCGAGCGCGTCCCTCCCGCCCGGCTAGGGGAGGCCCCGCCCGCGGGAGCGCTGAGGGCGCGGCGGAGTGCCGCGGGGCCGCACGTCGGCAGGGCCGCAGCCCCAGCGGGGACTGAGGGGCGAAGGGCCCTTCGAACGACGTGGGAGGGGAAGGGGGCGAGGTGGGGTCTCTTCCCGTCTGAGGGTACTCGGCCCCGCGCACTCCGCGGTGGCGCGACACGTCGGGGCCCTCTGCAGCTCCAGCGCCACCCGGGGCGAGGAGGGCTGTTGCCACCCCCACCCCAACACGCCGGCTGCTAGGGGAGCCCCTCTCCGGGCTTCCGCAGCTGCGTTCTTCTGTGCAGCGCCTTACTCCTTCCTCAGGAGCCTTTTTAAAATTTGCCGGGCGTCGGAGCGCTTCGAGGTGCGCGACTCGTTCTCCCTGGATTGCCTCCCTAGGGAAGCACGAAGGGAAGGGGAAGGCGCGTGTCCAGGGCAGGCGGGGCCTCGGGCTCTCAGCGCGCGGCTCCTGCACGGGCGCCCTCGGGTGCAGCTGCGGGCTTAACGCCGGCGGGGGCGAGCCGCCCCTCCTCTCCAGGTTTTGTGTTGTCCGCTTCACTCCTTTCCGCTCCTGGGCGAGAGCTCAGTGGGGAAAACTGTAACAGGTTGAACTGTAAGGTTTATTCTACCTCAAGGGGCAGCCTGTGAGGCTGGTGCTGCTTTGTCAGCTCCAGGGAGCTCAAACGCCCTGGCGCGCCTTGATCTTGCCTGTATGGAGGCGACCTCGGATGGGCTAATTTACCCGAAGGTGTTGGCAAGTCCCAATATGCCTTTTGGATTTTAGCCTTCAGGATGAAGGCTCATTTCGTCAAATGCAGAATCTGGGCACTTATAATAATATAGAAGGAGGATAGAGATAACTTAAGGCAATTCGGGGAGGTGCCCTTCATGTGCTCCCGGACCACCTAAGACCAACTATAATGACAATTTAGCTCTAAGAATGGGTGGGCGGGAGTTTCCTGAAGAGGCAAGGCCAAGACGAAGTGGAAAGACATTATATGATTCTTTCCCCCCGGAGTTGACGCATTTCTCAGGGCTGGAAGTTGCCTTGTTGTAAGGTATGTATATGCCTGTTGTATTGGTCACCTAAGTGGCCCTTCAGAAATATCTGCCTCTCAGCTGCCGGGCTGTTTCAAAAGGAACTCTGGCCTGTTTTTTTTTGGAGGTGGTGCCAGAGTCCAGTCTTTTGAGTGTGTGTGTAGGGGGTGGGATGGGGTGGCATGTTTGTGGGACATAAAGCTGGTATGAACTGGCTACAGCTGCCTCTGGAAAGTCTATTAGTGAGCTGACCTGGAAATTTACTTGGCTTACCTTTTGGAGCTAGTCCAAACCTGTTTAGGTATTTCTGGGGAGAACAGGATTCCAGCCAGGCTAGCCAGCTAGTTTGCCTCACCTTGTGTTTGTGGAACAGCAGAAATGAAAACTGGTCTTGTTGGAATTACTTGTTTGAACACCAAATTCAAGGGTCAGCAACTTCATTTTACCCTCATTGCCAGCAGGGTAATTAAGGAAAGCAGCTGGGATGGGATATGCAGGCCTGAATAAGGGAAATAAAGATTTTGAAATTTAATTCTGATAATATATAATATAAAATTCACCATTTTAGTAATTTTAAGCTCTCAATTCAAGGCTTAATTACTTTTCAGTGTCATGCTACCATCACCACCTTCCGTTATTAAAACTTTTTCATCACCCAAACCAAAAACTCTCTACTTTTTAATCAATAACTCCCCATTTCCCCTCCCTCTAGTCCCTAACTGCTAATCTACTTTCTCTTTCTGTGAATTTATTTATTCTAGCTATTTCATGTAAGTGGAATCATACAATTCTTGTCTTTTTGTGTTTGGCTTATGTTACTTAGCATAGTGTTTTCAAGGTTCATTCATGTCCTAGCATGTAACAGAACTTCATTCGTTTTTATGGCTCAATACTATTCCTTCACATGGATATACTTCATTTTATCCATTTATCTGTCTTCAGACATTTGGGTGATTTCTACCTTTTGCCTATTGTGAATAAGGCTGGTGAATATAGGTGTGCAAATATCTGTTTGAGTCCCTGCTTTGAATTCTTTTGGATATATATATAATAAAGTGGAATTGCCATGTCATATGGTAATTCTCATTTAATTTTTTGAGGAACTGCCAAACTGTTTTCCATGGTAGCTTCATAGTTTTACATTTCCACAAACAATGCATGAGAATTCAAATTCCTTCATGTATTCAGCAACATTTATTTTCCATTTTAAAAATAATAGCCATTCTAATGGGTGTGATGTGGCATTTCATTGTGGTTTTGATTTGCATTTCTGTAATGGCTAATGATATTGAACATCTTTTCCTGTGCTTATTGGCCATTTGTGTATCTTATTTGAAGCTATGTCTATTTGTTTTTTTGCCCATTTTTAAATTGGGTTGTCTTTTTATGGTATTGAAGGAGTTCTTTATATATTCTGGATATTAAATCTTTATCAGATATAGTTTGTCTTTGCACTTTCTTGATAATGTCCTTTGATACACAAACATTTTTAATATTGATGAAACTCAATATTTTATTTCTGTTGTTGCTCCTACTTTTGGTGTCATCACTTGGAATCCATTGCTAAATCCTTGGTCATGTAGATTTCCTCCTATGTTATCTTCTAAAAGTTTTATGGGTTTTGCTCTTATATTTAGTTCATGATCCATTTAGAGTTAATTTTTGTATGGTGTGAGGTAGGGGTCCATAGCCATAGATGTGTCGGTTTATTTTTGAACTCTCACTCCAGTCCCATTGGTCTGTATGTCTGTCCTTATACCAGTACCACATAGCTTTGGTTATTGTAGTTTAGTAGTAAGTATTGAAATTGAGAAATGTGAATCCTCCACTTTGTTTTAACAGTCTGAATTTTTAACACTCACCACCATCACCTTCAGACATATATATTTAGTACCTACTATGTATAGGCACTGTTCTAGGTTCTAGAAGTACAGTGGGTAGCATGACAGCCAAGAGCTTAGTTTCTTGGAGGCTGCATTCTACTTGAGAAGTTATGCAATGAACTAAATAAATGGACAAATAATGTAATTTTATATAGTGATGAGTGCTATTAAGAAAATACAGCAGGATATGTAATGGGGAGTGAGTGGGGGAAAAGACGTTTTTAGTTTGTGTTGTCAGGGAGGACATTTCTTGAAGTGTGAACTATATGATGAGAACAAGTCAGCCCTGTGAAGGTTTGGAGAAACTGAGTGTCCAGACTGAGAAACATCAAACACAAAGGAGGAGTCTTTTCCTGTGTGAAAAACGGAAAGAAGGGGACTGGAGTGTATAATGGGTGGGTAGAGTGAAATGAAGTGAGATTGGAGAGATAGGTAGAGACCAAATCTTATAGGGCCTTGCTGGACTTAAGCTTCAATGCAGAAGGACATTATTAGAGAGTTTTGTGGAAGATGGAATGATGTGATCCGGTTCACTTTTTTGAAGACCACTTTGGGTGTTGTGTATAGAATGCATTGTGGGATGGGGGTGGTAATGGACCAGTGAGACTACCTTTGAGAGCAGATGCTGGAGAGATGGATGTATTTTGGAGGTAGAGTCATCTGAACTTGCTGATGTGGGAGGAAGAGAAAGATGAGAATCCTGTAAAGTACACCTAAGGTTACTAATGTTGGTGTGTGTGAGTGTGAGAGGAGAGGGGGGATAGAGAGAGAGAGGTGGGGGGAACAGCGAGGGAGAGAGAGAGAAGAGAGAAATGGAAGTTTACAGAGAGAGAAGAAAGGTGACTTGGGGCCTCAGTTGGAATTCCCAATGATAATGAAAATAGCTAACCTTAAGTGAACGTTTACTGTGTACCTCCTACGATGGTGTATGCATCATCTCATTTAACCCTCACAAGAATCTTGTGAAATATTAGGTTGGTGCAGAAGTAATTGCGATTTTGCGTTGTTGAAATTTGCTGTTTGATATTGGGATACCTTCTTAAATAAATGTGGTTATGTTATACATCATTTTAATGTGCATTTCTCACTTTATGTTTTTTGCTAATGACTTATTACTTGCTGTTTATTTTATATTTATTTTAGACTTGGAAATAATGTTAGACAAAAAGCAAATGTGAGCAATTTTCTTATTTAAGTTCAAAATGGGTCATAAAGTAGTGGAAACAACTCACAACATAAGCAATGCATTTGGCCAGAAACTGCTAATGAACATACAGTGCAGTGGTGGTTCAAGAAGTTTTGCAAAGGAAATGAGAGCCTGGAAGATGAGTGTAGTGACCGGCCATTGGAAGTTGACAATGACCAATTGAGAACAATCATTGAAGCTGATCCTCTTACAACTACATGAGAAGTTGCCAAAGAACTCAATGTTGACCATTCCACGGTCGTTCAGCATTTGAAACAAAAAAGCTCTGTAAGTGGGTGCCTCATGAGCTGACTGAAACCTTAAAAATCGTCGTTTTGAAGTGTCATCTTCTCTTATTCTATGCAAAGCACTGAACCATTTCTGTATTGGATTGTGACATGTGATGAAAAGTGGATTCTATACAACAACCTGCGATGACCAGCTCAGGGGTTGGACCGAGAAGAAGCTCCAAAGCACTTCCCACAGCCAAACTTGCACCAAAAAAAGGTCACTATTTGTTGGTCTGCTGCTGGTCTGATCCACTACAGCTTTCTGAATCCCGGTGAAATCATTACATTTGAGAAATATATTCAGCAAGTCGATGAGATGCACCGAAAACCGCAATGACTGCAGCTGGCATTGGTCAACTGAAAGGACCCAATTCTCCAAGAGAATGCCTGACTGCACATTGCACAACCAGCGCTTCAAAAGCTGGAGGAATTGGGCTACAATGTTTTGCTTCATCTTCCATATTCATCTGACCCCTCGCCAACCAACTACCACTTCTTCAAGCATCTCGACAACTTTTTTCAGGTAAAATGCTTCCACAACCAGCAGGATGCAGAAATGCTTTCCAAGAATTTGTTGATTCCTGAAGTACGAATTTTTACACTACAGGAGTAAACAAACTTATTTCTCATTGGCAAAAATGTGTTGACTGTAATGATTTCCTATTTTGATTAAAAAAGATATGTTTGAGCCTAGTTATAATGATTAAAATTCATGGTCTGAAACCACGATTCCTTTTGCACCAACCTAACAAATACTAACTGCTGCCACCATTTTTGAAAGGGATAACAAGCTCAGAAAGGTTGAGGATGTTGCTTAAGGTCACTCAGCTAAGTATTGGAACTGGGATATGTACCTGGACTTGCTTGACTCCAAAGTCCTGACTCTTGACATTATGCTCTACTGCCTGCAGACTGCCTGTTCTTGCCCCAGATCCTTTCTTATTCCGGGAAAGTAGACAATTTCATAGTTTGGCAGATACATGTGGCAATCCTTCAACTGTTGTCAGTAACTGCAGAGGGAGGGCAGGCATGCTATTAGAATTGAAAGTAATTCTTTCATCGCTGTTCTTGAATAAAAGAAAATGTTCTTCGGGAATGTACAGAGTGGGAGCACAGAAGATGCCCCTTAATTGAGTTTCTCTGAAGAGAGACTGAAACCCTGACCCATGCTTCTGACCTTACGTCATGAGCACAGGAGAAGCCAAGTGGTGGATTCTTTTTTTTTTACCTTTTCACATAGCTGGTTAATGTTATGTATTCCAAAATGAACTTTTTCCTATACAGAGGCAGGAGTTTCAGAGGATTGATTACTTAAAAAATTATTTGTATTAGAACTAGAAAGCAGATGTGCAAAAATAATTATAATGGTAGCTATTTATTGATTGCTTTCTTTGTGACAGGCATCTAGTGTCTCCCTTAATTGCCATAACAACCTTTAAAGTTAAAAATTAATAGGTGATATATTTACACAATATAACATTCAAAAGATAAAAAAAGGTTTACAGTGAAAATTGTTCCTCCCCAACCACAAAAATTTTGTTGTCCTGCCAGCTGGTTCTTTTCCCCAGAACCAATTTATATTAAACCCACTTCTGTGTCCTTCCAGAAATAATCTATGCATAGGCAAGCAATTATATGTACATGCTTTTTTCCTTTTTTTTACACACAAGTGGTAGTATATGAGTACATACCCTCCTGCACCCTGCTTTTTTCCCTTGTACAACCACATTGGTAAAATATAGGTCTATTTGGTTCCTTTTATGGCTGTGTATGGGATACCTTTATATGAATTTGCTGGGGTTTGTTGTTTCTAGTTTTGTGTTTGTTTGTTTTTTGCTACTTTCAGCAGTGCTGCAGTGAATAATCTTATACCTACATGATTTTGTTTATGTTCAAGTATATTGTCTAATAAATTACAGTGGAATTTCTAGGTCAACTAACAGAACATTTTAGTTTTGTTACATGAAGCAGCATAATGTAAGGGTTAAGAGCATGGACTTGGAGCTGAATTGCCTGGGGTTGAATCTTGGCTCTGCCATTTGCTAGATATGCAAGTCACTTAACCGCTCTGTGCCTCAGTCATGTCATTTGTAATATAGGGATCATTACAGACCTACTTAGTAGGATTGTTATGAGGATTTTATCAGTTAGTTTGTGTTGCATAACCAATAGCCCCAAAATTTAGCGGCTTAAAACAGTAACTTCTATTTAGCTCATGTGGGTTGGCTGGGTGGCTCTTCTCGTGTATCTCTGCTGGTTTTCTTCCTGCCTTTTTGGCCAGCTGATGGGTCAGTCAGTGGCTGGATGATCTAGGATGGCTTCATGCCCGTGTGTGGTGGTTGACAGGCGAATTGGTCTCATCTGGGATGGCATGTGATCGCTCATTCTCCAGTAGACTAGCTCAGGCTTCTGCACGTGTAGTCTCAGGGTTTTAAAGAACAGTAATGAGAGAAACCCCCACAGCACAAGCACTTTTCAAATCTCTGCTTGTGTCACATTTGCTTTTATCCCACTGACCGAAACAAGTCACAACCTCAGAGTCTGTGTGGAGGGGACTCTGCAAGGACACAGATGCAGTGAGGGTATTTGAATCTGTTGTCTGACTCTAGAGTGCCTTGGCTTGGCTTGCCACTCTAGACAAAGGTGATTCCTGTTCCTAACGCTCCCATCCACTGTTCCCCTGTCCACCCTCTCATTTCATGTCCCTCATTTTCATTTCATGTTTGGATC
This sequence comes from Dasypus novemcinctus, assembly GCF_030445035.2. NCBI lineage: Eukaryota > Metazoa > Chordata > Mammalia > Cingulata > Dasypodidae > Dasypus > Dasypus novemcinctus. The sequence continues at coordinate 78,932,520 of NC_080684.1, read as the reverse complement.
TTACTGGGTTGAGAAGGATCTTTTAATCCGTTGAAGCTTTTTAACACTGATTTTTATTTCATCCTGGCTCCTGAATTAAAAATAAAATGACTACAAAGACAGCAGCTTTGTTATGTCTGTGCAGGAATGATAAATGGACACCTGGTATTTTACCTCTTTTATCTTGAAAAAATAGGTAAGTCTGGTCTTAAATTTTGTTTTCTTTTTCCTTCATTTCCATTCCTTACATCCTTTTTCTTCACTCTGTCCTTTACAACTCAGGATTCCATTTACAAAGGAAAAGAAGTGAAGATAGGAGACAGTATTGCTTTGTGATTAAGGACTTGACCTCTGGACACACTGCCTGGGTTCAGACCCAGCTCAGCTATTTACTAGCTGTGACACTTGGATAGGTTTACCTGCATTAAAGGTTTTTTGTTTTTTTTTTTTTGAGGTCCAAATGATAATCTGCAGAAAGTGTTCAGTTGTTATTAACACATGGCAGATTATTTTTGCTTCTGTCTTCTCATTGTTTCACATCCCTTTTCCTCCAGACCTATTCCTGTATCCTTAAATAAGTCTAATAATAAGGATAGCTAACATTTACTGAGTCCTTATTCTAAGTACTTTACATGTAATTAACTCATTTAATTCTTGTAACAAATTTAAGAAATATGTGCTAATTTTAGTCCCATTTTCAAGGAAGGAAGCTAGACATTGAAGGATTAAGTAATTTGCCCAGCATATCACAACTAATAAATGATGTAGTAAGGCTTTTAAATGAGGCATACTGGCTCCAGCGTCTGTGCTCTTAATGTTTATGCTAAAAAATGGGATGGGCATTTGGGGATTTAAAATTGAGAGCTGCTACTTTAGGTAAACTTCTGGTGAACTCATACACAGCCTCAATTCTTGGCAGCAACTGAGTATACCCAGCTGTGACTTAGACTGAAAATCCTAGCACACACGAAAACATACGTAAATGTTCAATTCTTTTGCCAAAAGCCTCTCTGCTTCAATCATTATAATCCTATCAAAATTTCAGGCATTGTGCCTCCCTTGTAACTGCTGAAAAATACATGACGCTGTTTTTTTTTTTAAGGTTTGAAAGAATTGTTAGCTTGTTCTGAGTCTTGCCATCTCTTGCTCCTTTTGATGGACTGCTTCTCTGGTGACAGACATAATGTTTCCCACAGAAGCAGGAGAATAAAATATAAACACTGCAGATGATACATAACTTTCTGAGTTTAGAATTGTGCATACTTGAAGTCGAATGAAACAACTGAGGCTGTTTCATAGGCTTTGTGTGCACGTAGACTAAATGTAATATGTTAGCACTAATCAGATATTTAAAATTATTCTCCTCCCATGGGATAGGAGTCTAATGTGAGAGAGCAGGCTCTACGGACCCTGATATTGTGGAGCTGGCAGTCTGTCTGAGAAGACAGTTAAACAGTACTGTGAATTCTAGTATATACTGTGGCAAAGGAAGAATAAGGTGCTGGGGGATCGTAGTGAGAGTTCCTACCCTTTCGCGGGGCGTAGGTGGATCAGAAAAGCCTTCTAGGATAAGTCACTGTTAGGCTGAGACTTTAAGGATTAGCAAGGACAGCCAGGGAAAGAGGAGGAAGAATATATTTCAGGTAGAATGAAAAGCATACACTAAAGGGGAGAGAGGAATGGTACATCTAAGGAGGTGAGAAGCATTCAGAGTAGCTAGATGTGTACAGTGCAAGGAGGCAATGGCAAGAGTTGAGGTTGGAGATGCAGGGAGAAACCAAATGGTGAAAGGCTGTGTAAATCATGCTGGGAAGTGTTGGAGGGGCAACGAAAAGCCCCTGAGGGGTTCTGAGCCAATTTTAGAAAATCAGGTATTTGTTTCAGAAGGTTTCTTTGGCTGCAGTTTAGGGGGCAAGATTGGAGGTAGGAAGACTGGTTAGGAGGCTGTTAAAATAATCTAGATGGCCTGACTATGAACTTGTGGAATGATAAAGGGAATGGAGACATTCTATTTGAGAGATATTTTAGAGGTGGAATCAACAGGAATTGGTGACTGGATGGAGTCGATAAGGGAGAAGAAGAGAGTTGAGAATGACTGACTGTCAGGTTTCTGTTTTGGTGAAACTGAGTGTATGATGATGCCATGAGCAGAAACACAAAACATTGGAGGAAAAACCAAGGGGTGGGGCTTGGGAAGATTGCTTCCGTTTTGAGTTTGAAGTGAGGTTTGCAACTTAGAAGAATGTTTTATTTAGAGGGATAAAATTAGTAATTATTGGTGTATAGGTATTAGTTTAATCAAAACCATTGAAGTTACAGAATACCACACAGAGGATGCATATAAAAGCAGTGATCTGTATAATCCCTGATGTACGTGGCAATATTTTACCCTTGGGAAGAGAAAGGGGAGGCAGTCGAGAAGCACTGTCTCTTGTTCCCACTCTGTTGCCTTTTATCCCTTCTCATTCAGACCAGAATTGAAGAAATGAATTCTCAAAAAGCCAAACAATGACTACTCAATGTGGCTACATGCCTGCAAACACCGGGTTCAGTGAGAGTGGGATTGCCGTTCACTGTGAACTTGGAGGCTTTTGATCACAAAGTGTAGATAGTTCTGTGAGGCCTTCTGAAGTCTGTCTTCAGACTGTCTCATATCTAGACCCTTACGCCTTAGGAATAGGGTCTCTGCTTATTTCCCATGCATTTGCACATCTGTGTTTTATAGGCTAACATTGCCTCAAAATATGCTTATTTCTTTAGCATAGTTCTTGGCATGTTTTGTTAAACATAATAAAAAGAACCACCATTTACTTAATGCTTGCAATGTACAAGGCATTGTGCTGTGTATTTTATATATGCGTATATACGCCTTTGACCCTTCAAAGCCATCATTTTCTTTCTTTTTTGCTTTAAACAGTTTGTTTATTCTTTCACTCATCTAATATTCTTTGAGCTGTGTTAGGGGCTAGGGCTGCCAAAATGCACAGCGCCTGAGCCCCAGGAGCTCACAGTTTAGTGGGCAGTGGTCTTCTAAAAGAATAGATGCCATCTGCTCAAGTGCTTGAGCTTCCCACGTGGGAGGGCCCAGGTTTGGAACCTGGTGCCTCCTGAAAACAAAAGCAAAACAACAAGCAAACAAATGAAAAAACAACTCAGCCGAGCGGATGTGGCTCGTGGTTGAGCCCCGGCTCCGGTACCTCAAAAAGAAAAAAAAAAAAACCCACTTACCATAAAGTGTGATGATTGCATTGACAAAAGTATATCCAAAATAAAACATTAGCTTAGAGGAGAATATGAGAAATTTTGTGGGGCCCAAGAAAGGACCCTACAAAAGGAATTGTGGGGTCAGGGGAATCTAGGAAGATGGTGATAAAGAGGACATGACCCCTGAGCACACTCTTGAAGTCCCAGTTCTTTTCTCCAGCTTGATTTGAATAGTCAGCCCTTCCTTGGTCTCGGGTCTCGGGATGCATATAGCACATGTTCTATATCTCATGGTTGTGCTCCTAATCTGCAGGCAGTCCTTTCTCACTTTGTTCATCAGTGACTTCTTGTCCACAACTTCCTCTCTTACCTACAATTTTTAAAATTGATTTTTTAAACAACTTTATGGAGAAATTTACGTACTGTCAATTTCACCCATTTTAAGTGTATAATTCAATTATTAGTAGTAAATTTTCTGAGTCAACACCTTCATTTCAAAGTGGGTGATATTAATCCCATTTGACAGGTGGGAACGGGTTGAGGGAACCTGTTTTGCAGCTGGTCGTTTTGCAGAGCTGGTATTCAAAGTAGTTGTAATGGCTTGTTAAAGCATGTTCAGGTTTTCACCAGGGAAATAAGCCCTTGGAGTTCTTCAGTGTAAGGGCACCTTCTTTATTACCTTAGGGAGTCTAAGGACTAGGTAAGTCAGGAGATTGGAGAGTGTCATTCATAGAGGGTTTCGGTAAAAATGCTGGGAGAGGGGGCTGGTTTATGTGTGGTTTGAAATGTTAGTAAAATACTCTAAGAACCTAACCAGCAATCAATGTGTGTCATAAAGCCTCAAACTAAAATTTCTATTTTGAATGTTAATAACAAACCGCTCTGCTTACTTTTATTCTAAACCATTATGCTTATTGTTTGGCTTTCCAGGGCATCTACAAACATTAATTTCTGAATGGAGAATATTTTCTTATTTACACCCCCAAGCAAGCTGTGACATGGAATAGTCTAACAGGCAGTTCAAAGGAGTGAGACTGTCCTCACTTCCTGGTCTAAATTACAGGGTCTGAAATGTTCTGACAATTGAATTAACTGACTTGTGCAACAAAAGCAAACACTTTATAATTTGTGCTGCCTTCAGATACAGTAGAAATTTGGCTAACAATGGGCCAGAACTGCCTGGTCTCTGATAGAAGCCCTCCTGCGGTCAGTGGAAGAGAGGATAGAAGTTGTTAGCATTCTACTTTGAATTGTGCTTTACATGCTGCTTTTCTGATTTTTGAATTTTAATACTGGGAAAATGGAAGCAGTGCTTGAGATATTTGATGACAGGGTAAAGCTATGCATTCCTCAATAAAAGGAAATTTTAAATGTAGCCCACGCAAAGGACACTGCTGGATTCACATGCTTGACTGCTTCTCTTTACACATCCGTCATTCCAATAATGCAACTGAATGTGCAGAAGCCCTTCCCTGCCCCTACTTCTAGGTTACAGAACCTCAAGAGTAGTATCAATTTAATAGTGGGACACTCAGGCGCAGATAACTAGACTGCAGTATATTTTTTAGGTTAATACCAAAGAAGGTGTATTTGAGATGATACTAAATTCACTATTTTATCTTATATTTGGCAAATGAAGACTAGATCAGAGTTAGGTATCCAAAAGCATCCTAGTATCTTTCCTATGCCCTGAAGCAGAGGTTGGCAAACTTTACCTTTTTTTTAAAAAAAAGCGGTTTTATTGGGATATATTCATATACCATACATTCATCCAAAGTTACAACCAGTGGCTTTCAGTGTCATCACCGTGTTGTGCATTCATCACCACAAAAAATTTTATAACAATTTCATTACTCCAAAAAGAAAAACTCCACAGTCCTTAGCAGTCACCTCTCAATCCCTTGATCCTTCCCCAGTCCTATGTAATCGCTAATCTAATTCCATCTTTATAAATGGATTTATATTTACATTTTATATGAATAAAACCATGTAATAGGTAGTATTTTGTGTCTGGTTTCTTTCACTTTCGCATAATGTGGTTTTTTTGGTTGATATTAATGTACTATAGTATTAACATCCATTTGTTCAGTTTCAAAGAAAAACAGTCTTATGTTACCCATATTTCACATGAGGTTTTACTATGCTATACAGTCCCATGCTGCATAACATGGTGTGTAACTAGCAGTACTATATTATATGGGTATGACAGTGGTTGAAAGGGAAAGTCTAAGGAAAGCCAAACTTTATCTTTACAATAAATATTTTAGGCTTTGTGAGCAATATGGTCTCTGGCAATAACTTAGCTTTGCCATTGTAGCCTGAAAGCAGCCATATATAGTACATAGATGAATGAGTGTGGCTGTGTTCCAATGAAATTTTTATTTATGGACACTGAAGCCTGATTTTCATATAATTTTCACATATCACAAAATATTCTTCTTTTGATTTTTTTCCGGTGGTTAAACAATGTAAAAGTTATTTGTAGCTCTTAGGATGGGCTGTACAAAAACAGGTCATAGGCGGGTTTGGCCTGCAGACCATAATTTGCCAAATCCTGCTCTAAAGCCTTAGGGATTCTGCTGTGCATCAGGCATGTGTGCAATTCGTTTTCCGGGATGTGAGCCATCCTTTTCTGCCACATCTCAGCCTTACACTCAAGTTCGTGGGTTATGCAGAGCTAAATGGACAGAAAACCAGAAACCCACCCCATACCAGAAGAGATTTCAGTTCCTTGCCCGCCTCACTCACTGCCTGTTAGGAAAAACACACACACACTCCCCTATTTGATGCCTATGGCACCCTTTCCTAATTACAAAGAATTTTTTTTTCTCATTAAAAATTTTATTGAAATATTCTTTCATGAACATACATAAACAATAAATGTATAGAAAAGTTGTGAACTTACAAAAAGAAGCATGCTGTCATCATTCAGGGCTCCTATGCATCATCATACCACCAACCCCGTGCATTGTTGTGAAACATTTGTTACAAACTATGAAAGCGCATTGTCAAAATATTACTTGTAACTATAGCCCATATCTTGCATTTGGTGTAACCCAATTATTAACACCCTGTATTAGTATTATATATTTGTTGTCATTCATGAGAGAACATTCTCATATTTGTCCTGTTATCCATAGTCCATCTTCCACCACAGAATTCACTGCATTATATAGTCCCATGCATTGTACAATCCATTCAAAGTGTGCATTCCTTGGCGCTCATTTTTATTACAGAGTTGTGCAGTCGTCATTTCAGTCAATTTTAGAATGTTTCATCCCTCCAAAAGGACAAATCCCATCCTTTTTGTACCTCCCTATTATTGTCCCTTAGAATTGAAATACCTTCTTGCCATTGCTACAAAATATTACAATATTACTGTTCACTATTATCCATAAGTTACATTAGTTGTAATTTTCCTATGTATCACCATATTCTTAGCACTTTGTAAGAGAAGAGCATTCTTATATTTATGCTATTAAACGCAATCTTCATCCACCACCAAAATCACTGTTAAACATTCCCTTGACTATCCTCTAGCTTCCTTTTCATTGACATTTACATCCCTAGACATAATGACACAATCTCATTTATAAATCAGCAGTGTTATACTCACTATTATGTGTACCAAGTCTATTCATTTCTACACTTTTACACTGAACCTTATTAAAAATTCTACAAACATTAAACATCAGCTCCCATTCTCAACCCACATTCTATCACCTAGTAACCTGTATTCTAGAGTTTACCCCATGAGTTTACTCATTATATTTAGTTCATATTGGTGAAACCATACGATATTTGTCCTTTATGTCTGGCTTATTTCACTTAATATAATGTCCTAAAGCTTCATCCATGTTGTTCTGTTCATCCCAGTTTCTTTCCTTCTTATAGCTGAAAAATATTCTAGTGTATGTATATCCCACGTTTTGTTTATCCATTCAATGGTTGATGGAGATTTGGATTGTTTCCATATTTTAGCAATGTTGAATAATGTTGCTATGAACATTGGTGTGCTAATGTCAGTTTGTGTCCTTTCTCTCAGTTCTTTTTTTTTTTTTAAAGATTTATTTATTTATTTAAATCCTCCCCTCCCCCGGTTGTCTGTTCTCTGTGTCTATTTGCTGCATCTTGCTTCTTTGTCCGCTTCTGTTGTCGTCAGCGGCATGGGAAGTGTGGGCGGCGCCATTCCTGGGCAGGCTGCACTTTCTTTCCCGCTGGGCGGCTCTCCTTATGGGGCGCACTCCTTGCGCGGGGCTCCCCTACGCGGGGGACACCCCTGCGTGGCAGGGCACTCCTTGCGCGCATCAGCACTGTGCATGGGCCAGCTCCACATGGGTCAAGGAGGCCCAGGGTTTGAACCGCGGTCATCCCATGTGGTAGATGGACGCCCTAACCACTGGGCCAAGTCCGTTTCCCTCTCTCAGTTCTTTTGAATATATTCCTAGTAACAGGATTGCCAGATCATATAATAGTTCTATATTCAGCTTCTTGGGGTACCACCAAACTGTTCTCCACAGAGGCTGCACCGCTCTGCATTCCCACCAACAGTCAAAGAGTGTTCCTATTTCTCCACATCCTCTCCAACACTAGTAATTTTCTGCTTTTTAAAAAATAATTGCCATTCTATAAGGTGTGAAATGGTATATCTTTATAGTTTTTATCTGTATTTCCCTGATAGCTAATGACGTTGAATATTTTTTTCATGTGCTTTCTCGCCATTTATATTTTCTCTTTGGAAAAAAAATATCTCTTCATATCTTTTGCCCATTTATAAATTGTGTTGCTTGTCTTTTTATTGTTGAGTTGTATGATCACTTTTTAGAACATGAATATCAAACCCTTATTGGGTACGTAGTTTCCAAATATTTTCTCCCATTGAGTAGGCTGTCTTTTGACTTTCTTGACAAAGTCTTTTGAAAAACAAAAGTGTTTAATTTTGAGGAGGTCCCTTTCATCTATTTTTTTCTTTCGTTTAAGCCCGGTAGACTTGAAAGCCTTGTCAAAAATCACTTGAATGTAGATGTGAGGGTCTAAGTTCTTGATTCAGTTTCATTAGTTAATCTGTCTGTCTTTGTGACAGTACCAGGCTGGGTCTTTTTTAAAAAATTTTATTTATTTATTTTTTCTACCACTGTAGCTAAGTAATATAATTTAAAGTCAGGAAGTGAGAGTCCTCCAATTTCCGTATTCTTTTTTAAGATGTTTTGCTTATTTTGGGGCTCCTTACCCTTATAAATTTGATAATTGGCTTTTCCATTTCTGCAAAAAAGACTTTTGGGGCTTTTGGGGGGATTGTGTTGAATCTGTAAATCAGTTTGGATAGAATTAACATCTTAATAATATTCAGTCTTAGAATCCATGGACATCGAATGTCCTTCCATTTATTTAGGTCTTCTTTGGTTTCTTTTAGCAATTTTGAGGTTTTTAAAATATAGGTCCTTTATGTCCTTGGTTAAGTTTATTCCTAAATATTTGATTGTTTTAGTTGCTATTATAAATGGAATTTTTTTCTGACTTCCTTCTGAGATTGTTAATCAGGAGTGTTAAGAAACGCTACTGATGTTTGCATATTAATCTTATATCCTGCCACTTTGCTGAACTTATTTATTAGCTCTAAGCTTTTTTGGTGGATTTTTTGGGATGTTCTATGTATAGGATCATATCATCTGTGAATAGTGAATGTTTTACTTCTTCCTTTCCTATATGGGTGCCTTTCATTTCTTTATGTTGCCTAATAGCTCTCGCTAGAACTTCTCGCTTGATATTGAGTAACAATATTGAATATGGGCATCCTTGTCTTGTTGCCAGTCTCAGCGGGAAAGCTTTTAGTCTTTCACCATTGAGTACAATGTTAGCTGTGGGATTTCATATATGCACTTTAACATGTTGAGAAACTTCCTTCTTTTCTTATCTTTTGGAGTGTTTTTTTAAAAAGGAAAGGATGCTGTATTTTGTCAAATGCCTTTTCTGCATCAATGGAACGATCATGTAATTTTCTTCTTCAATTTTTAATAAGATTTATTAGGAGGTTTATTACACTAATTGATTTTCTTTTAAAGATTTATTTCTCTCCCCGCCCCCCCCCCCCAGTTGTCTGCTCTCATGTCCATTCGCTGTGTGTGCTTCTGTGTCCGCTTGCATTCTCTGCGGCACCGGGAATCTGTCTCTTTTTGTTGCGTAATCAGCTTTCCGTGTGTGCAGTGCCACTCCTGGACAGGCTGTGCTTTTTTCACAGGGGCGGCTCTCCTTACAGGGTGCACTCCTTGCGCATGGGGTGCCCCTACGTGGGGGACACCCCTGCGTGGCACGGTACTCCTTGTGCGGCAGCGCTATGTGTGGGCCAGCTTACCACATGGGCCAGGAGGCCCTGGGTTCAAACCCTGGACCTCCCATAGGGTAGGCAGATGCTCTATCAGTTGAGCCACATCTGCTTCCTTAATTGATTTTCTTGTGTTGAAAAATCCTTGCATACCAGCAATAAAACCCACTTGATCGTGGTGTTTGATTCTTTTAATGTGCTTTTGGATTCATTTGCAAGTATTTTGCTGAGGATTTTTGCATTTCTATTCATTAGAGATATTGGCCTGTAATTTTCTTTTCTGTAGTAATATTATTTGACTTTTGTATTAGTGTTAGAGTGATGTTGGCTTCCTAGAATGAGTTTGGAAGTGTTCCTTCCTGCTCAGTTTTATGGAAGAGCTTGAGCAAGATTGAATGATTGGAAGAATTCACTTGTGAAGCCATTTCATCTTGGGCTTTTCACTTTTGGGAGGTTTTTGATAACTGTTTCAATCTCTTTAATTGTGATTGGTTTGTTGAGGTCTTCTGTTTCTTCTAGGGTCAGTGTGGGTTGTTCATGTGTTTCTAGGAGTTTGTTCATTTCATCAACATTGTCTAGTTTGTTGGCTTACAGTTGTTCATGGTGTCCTCTTATGATCACCTTTATTTCTATGCGTCAGTAATAATGTCCCTGTTTTCATTTCTGATTTTATTTATTTGCATCATCTTTCTTTTTTTCTGTCAGTTTACTTAAGGGTTTGTTGATTTTGTTGATCTTCTCAAAGGTCCAACTTCCGGTTTTGTTGATTCTATTGTTTTTGTTCTCTCTTTCATTTATTTTGCTCTGATTCTGACTATGTCTTTCCTTTGGCTTGGTTTGGGACTAGTTTGCTGTTCTTTTTCTAGTTCCTACAGATGAACAGTTACGTCTTTGCTTTTTAGCTCTTTCTTCTTCTTTTTTTTTTTTTTTCCTTTCGTCCACTCGACGAGCATTTATTGAAGGACTGCTGGTGCTCTCAGGCACTATGCTGGCACTTTAAATGGCTGTGATTGTCGTAGGGACCAGGGGCCAGAGAAGAAGGGAGAAGCTGACGGAGGGAGGAGAAGCCAAGGGTGAACCCCAGTCCTCCACGACCTACTACGGAGACCCTGGACGGAGCCAGGGTGCAGGCAGGGCTCTGGACCAGCCAGTCACCCTGCCAAGACCCTTACTGTCCACACCCCAGGCCACCCTAAGATCATCGCCTCTGCAGGGCTGGCCGAGGTGAGGGGAGAGGGCACTGAGCACTGCCCCAGGGGCAGAGGTAGCGGGAGGGCTCCTGGGGCGACCTCCGGGAAGCACTGTGGGCTCCCGAAGCTTCTCCTTATCTTTTAAATCCTGAACTGGAAGAAGACAGAATGGACAGGCCATTGTGAGAATTCTGCAAGGTTCTTAAGCTCTGAATCCACCCCCCCCCCATTGCTTCATGAAGCCTGTTTTCCAAGGTTCACAACCCACTAGCAGCAAGAAGGGGGAGGTGGGAGGTGGCAACCCACACCCCCCAAAGCCGTGAGGGGGAGAGGGAGACCTGAAGGGCACAGAAGGCACAGGCAGACAAATGAGCCGCTCTCTCCTCGGACCAGCACCCCGGGGACGGGAACCCAGGCCCAAGAGGCCCTTTGGGATAGAGGTCCTCAAGCAAAGAGCCAAGGATCACCGGGGCTCCAGCAGCTTCTGCCAAGCCAGAGGAATGACAGCCCGAGCAGTCCCTTCCCCATGCCAGGGCCACCACATCTCTAGTGTGCAATCTTTCTTCTTCTTTAATGTAAGCAATGAGTTCTATAAATTTCCCTCTCAGCACTGCCTTTGTGGTGATTGTTTAATCTCCATATATTTATGAATTTTCCCTTTTTTCAATCCATTCTTGAGTTCCAGCTTCATTCTATTATGATCAGAGAAAGTGTTTTGTATACTTTCAATTTCTTTTAATTTATTGAGATTGTCTTGTGACCCAATATATGGTCTGTCTTGGAGAAAGATGCATTAGTGCTTGAAATGCTTTGAGAATCCTCTTTTTATCTCTGATATTTTTCATCTAAATAGTAGTTGTCTCTAAGTAGGTCTGTTTGGATTTATTCTGTTTGGGGTGCATTGTCTTTCTTGGATATTGATATTTATGTATTCATAAGTTGGGAAGTTTTCAGTCATTATTTCCTCAGATATTCTTTCTGCCTCTTTTTCATTCTCTTCTGCTTCTGGGACACTGATAATGCATATGGTTATGTGTTTCATGTTGTCATTCAATTTCCTAAGACCCTGTTCGATTTTTTCTATTCTTTTCTCTTTTTGTTTTCCTGTCTTTTCTAGTTTGGATGTTCTGTCCTTGAAATGACTAATTCTGTCTTCAAGCAATTAAAATCTGCTCTTATGTACTTCTAATGTATTTTATTTTTTATTTTAATTTTAAAAATTCTCATTAGATTTTTAAAAGAAGACTTATTATTTATTTATTCCCCACGCACCCTCATTGTTTGTGCTTGCTGTGTCTGTTCATTGTGTGCTCATTCTCTTTCTGGAGGCTCTTGAACCAAAGCCATGGCCTCCTGTGTGGGAGGGAGGTGCCTAATTGCTTGAGCCACCTCTGCTCCCTGCTTCACTTTGTCTCTCATTGTGTTTTCCTTCTTGTGTCTCTTTGTTGTGTCATCTTGTTGCTTCAGCTCATTGTGCCAGCCTGTTGTGTCAGCTTGCTGTCTTGCTTGTCTTCTTTAGGAGGCACTGGGAACCGAACCCAGAACCTCACATGTGGTAGGCGGGAGCCCATTTGCTTGAGTCATGTCCACTTCCCTTTAATGTATTTTAAATCTTATCCATTTTGTTTTTCATTCCCATAAGCTCTGTTAACATTTCTTTGCAGGCTGTCAAACTGTTCTTAATGCTCACAGAGTGTCTTCTTAATATCTTTCTCTTTAGTCATATTTTCCTTCAATTCTTTGAATTTATTTAGGAGTATTGTGTGATTATCATTGATTAGTCATCTTAAATTCTTTATCTCTTCAGGATATTTGGTTAGTTCTTTTGGCCGGTCCATCTCTTCCTGTTTCCTAGCGTGCTTGTACTTTTTTGCTGATGTCTAGGCCTCAGAATATGTTGGTGAGTTTACTCTGATGGTCAATTTCTCTCTCTTTCCTTATTCCACCCCCCCACCCCCAAACACAGTTGTTCTTTGATTTTTAGGTCAACTTATTCTAAGTCTTTAAAATTGCCCAGCTTAATTTATTAAAATCACTAATGGGGCACAGATTTTCTCCTAGGGGCTGGGGGCTAAAGAGAGACCTAAAATCAGTTTTCCTCCTTGTAACTTCCTGGCCTCTGGCTGGCAGATGGCACTCATTGGTGACCCTGTCCACAGAGGTGTTTCTTTCAGCCTCTGCTTTCCTGTGTTTCTGGTCTGGCCAGAGCCGAAATTCAAAACAGGCTCCTCTGACTGTGCCCCCTGAAGAGAAACCTTTCTCTGTCCTTGACTCACCCTTTCTCCTCCCTTGTAACAACTGAGAGGAGGAAGATGTCTTTTCCTCTTCAGTTAGCTACACTGAGCTAGGGGTTTTATCCAGGCTTAATGCCTTAAGGGTGGGGGGTGGAGGCCATTTCTGCCCACCGCAGAGGTTTAGTAACTTAGGTTTGTTGTTTTGGGTTCTTTGTCTCGCTGTCCCTCACTCTTCTGGGGGTTGTATAGCACTGCCTGGTCTCTTAGACAGCTTTTGACCCTTTCTCCATTGTTTCTGTGAGAAAGTTGAGCCCTGCCTGCCTACTCTGACACCATATTCCTGGAACTCTCATCCTCATTTTTGAAGTATATTTTTGCCCGATAAAGAATTATTGGCTGGCATTTTCTTTTTCATTATGACTGCCTTCTTGCTTCCATGGTTTCTGATGAGAGATTGGTGCTTAGTCTTATTGAGCTTCCTTTGTATTTGATGCATTGCTTTTTTCTTGCTGTTTTTAGAATCCTCTCTGTATCTCTGGTATTTGTCATTCTGAGTAATAGGTGTCTAGGAGTAGGTCTATTCAGATTTCTTCTGTTTGTAGTGCATTGTTCTTCTTGGATATTAATGTTTTTCATAAGGGATGGGAAGTTTTCAGTCATTATTTCCTCAAATATTTTTTCTGCCCTCTCTCTGTTCTTTACTTCAGGGACACCTGTAACATGTATGGTTGTGCATTTTATGTTGCCATTCAATTCCTTGAGACCCTGTTCAATTTTTTCATTCTTTTTTCTGTCTTTTCTCTTGTCTTTTCAAGTTCAGATGTTCTGTCCTTGATTTCACTTATTTGTTCTTCCATTTCAAATCTGCTGTTACACACCTCTAATATATTTTTAATCTCATCCATTGTGTCTTTCATTTCCATAATCCCTGTTACTTTTATTTGCAACAAGGAATCTTATTCTTACCCTTTGAGATCATCGTAAGTTAAATTAAACAAAAACTTAGAATTATACATTGAAATAAAATTAAACAATTAGCATTCAGCAGAACATTACAGGAATTAGTAGTGAGAGCAGGGGTATTACTTTAATTGCAGAAATGGGTTTGATAAGGTACATTTGTTTCATTTTATCTTCTTCAGATAAGTTCTCATTTCAAGTCATGAAATGTTTACTTCCATTAAATGAAATTAGTTTAGAATTTTACAACCTGTGTATTATCTTATAAGTTTATTAAAGTTGGTTTTGAATGAATATTTTTCAGTGCTTATATAGTGAAAAGTGTTCAGTCTGGCATCTGAGGGTCTTTCTGAACTACGGACAAGCATAATAATTTTTCAGGTATACCACAAATATTAGTTGGTGGGTTTTATGGATACTCTGTGAGATGAGACCCAAGATCAGGTTAGAGACCACCAGCTTTCAGGAATAGTATAGTGGAGACACTTAGCACCAGGGTCCAACTGAGGTTAGACGTCCAGATCCTTTGACTTTGAACAGCTCTGTGTCTTACAGTCTTCATTTGTGCAATGGAGATTACTGTCAAGTATTTGGCTTGTTAAGATCCAGGGAAATAGTTTATATGAAAGTACATTCTTTAGACTCTGAAGTACTCTGCTTATGAAAGCCATTATTGTTATATATGCCAAGTGTAGTCTTGCAGTCTTTTCATAGTTCTCTAACCTGACTGGTTATTAGAATCATTGGTCAGAGAGGGACTTTAGCAAAATATGGATTCCTGGGCTCACCTAAGATCTACTGAATCTGAACCTGCATGGGAGGACTTAGAAATCTATATTTTATTTTATTTATTTATTTATTTTTAAGGTTTATTTTTAAATTTATTTCTCTCCCCTTCCCCCTGTAGTCTGCTGTTTGTGTCCATTCACTATGTTTTCTTCTGAGTCCGCTTGCATTCTTGTCATGTGGGACCAGGAAACTGTGTTGCTTTTTTGTTGCATCATCTTGCTGTGCCACCTCTCCATGTGTGCGGCACCACTCCTGGGTGGGCTGCACTTTTTTCGCATGGGGCGGCTCTCTTTCTGGGGCACACTCCTTGTGCCTGGGGCTCCCCTACGCGGGGGACACCCCTTTGTGGCACAGACCTCCTTGCATGTGGCAGCACTGTGCATGGGTCAGCTCACTACATGGGTCAGGAGGCCCTGGGTATCGACCCCTGGACCCTCCATATGGTAGGTAGATGCTCTATCAGTTGAGCCACAACCGCTTCCTGAAATCTGTATTTTAAATAGGTTCCTCAGGTAATTTTGAATTGTTTGTGAAGGTCTGTTTTGTTCATAAGCCTCAGTTGCTGGATAAAAGTAAACCATATATTTTCCCTCAATTCTAGCTTGAACTTTCCCCCTAAAAAGTTCATGCCTGTGTTAACTCATTTGACTTCATAGACAACCATAGAATGAGAAGGGAGATGGCCAGAAATTACAAGAATTACCTTCATTTTACCTTCTGGGGAGTGACTGTTTCAGCAAATGGAAACAAAGGGAAAACTGTATTTTTAAGTCCAAGTCAGTGTGTGAACCTAAATCATGTTTTCCTTTAACTATTACTCTGCAGACCTGAGATTTACAGTGTTGTTTTCACCTTTTCCTGTGCAGTAAAGCATGTTTGCAAAAGAGAACATAAGATTCTTTCCATCACGAATGCACAACAGATTGACAGTGTAGCTTCCAATGTTGCTACTCACAACTCATCATTGAAAATGTTTTTTTCAAGTTATTTCTGGAAATAACACAATTATAATGTTGGCACACACAGATCACAAACACAAAAAGAATCTCAGTAGTACTAGATAAATTGATTCAGAATTTCTCACATTTTCTATATTGCCACTAATTTACATATGACTAATTGTGGTTTTCAAGTGAGTGAAAGCATCCACCTTCATATTGGCAGCCCAAATTGTTTTTGACAATAGAATTCAGTAGTATGTACGTACTCACAAAATGCTCTCATATATACTCTGTAACTTTCTAATGTTTGGGATCTATAACAAGTATTCCTTTTTTTCCCCCCAAAATTTCTTCCACAAATATTTATTATTTACAGGCATACCTTGTTTTATTGCACTTTACTTTATTTCACTTTGCAGATACTACTTTTTTTTTTAATTGAAGGTTTATGGCAACCCTGCATCAAACAGGTTTATTGAGCTAGTCTATCAGCAACATTTTTCCAACAGCATGTGCTCATTTTGTGTGTCTATGTCACATTTTAATTAAGGTAATGTAGTTTTTTTTTTTTAAGATTTCTTTATTTCTGCTCCCCTACCCCTTGTTGTCTGCCCTCTATGTCCATTTGCTGTGCGTTCTTCTGTGTCTGTTTCTTTTCTCTTTAGGTGGCACCGGGAACCTATCCTGGGCCCTTCTGAAGTGGGAGAGAGGTGCTTAATCTCTTATGCTACCTCAGCTCCCTGGTCTGCTGCGTCTCTTACTGTCTCCCCTCTGTCTCTTTTTGTTGCATCATCTTGTTGTACCATCTGTCCACTTGGGCCAGCTTGCTGCACAGGCCAGCAAAACTGCGTGGGCCGGCACTGTACTTGGGCCAGCTCGCTGCATGGGCCAGCTCTCCCCAAAGGCCAGCTCTCTGCTTGGGCCAGCTCACCTTCAGGCCAGTTTGCCTTCACCAGGAGGCCCTGGGAATCGAACCCTGGGCCTTCCATATGGTAGATGGGAGCCCAATCGCTTGAGCCACATCTGCTTCCCTGTAGATTGTTTTTTTAGACATAATGCTACTGCACATTTAATAGACTACAGTATAGTATAAGTGTAACTTTTAAAAAAATAACAAAACTTTTATATGCACTGGGAAACCTTTTTTTTTTTAAGATTTATTTTGTATTTATTCCACCCCCCCCCTCCCCGCCCCGAGTTGTCTGCTCTCTCTGTCCATTCACTGTGTGTTCTTTTGTGTCCATTTCCATTTTGTCAGTGGCACGGGAATCTGTGTTTCTTTTTGTAGCATTATCTTGCTGCATCAGCTCTCCATGTGTGCGGCGCCACTCCTGGGCAGGCTGGACTCTCTTTCACCCTGGGCAGCTCTCCTTATTGGGCGCACTCCTTGTGCGTGGGGCTCCCCTACGCGGGGCACACCCCTGCGTGGCACAGCACTCCTTGGGCGCATCAGCACTGTGCATGGCCAGCTCCACACGGGTCAAGGAGGTCCTGGGTTTGAACCGCGGACCTCCCATGTGGTCAGTGGTCCGCTTCCCCCTTTTTTTTCTTTTAAGGTACCAGGACCTCATATGTAGGAGGCCAGCTCTCAAACACTGAGCCACATTGGCTCCCCACTGGGAAACCAAAAAATTTATGTCCTTTCCTTTATTGTGACATTCACTTTACTGCAGTGATCTCGAATTGAACCCACAATATCTCTGAGGTATGCCTATACTGTTTACCAAGTACCTTGCTAGAAATTTAAAGAAGTCTTTGTCCCACTGTCCTTATCTCAGGAGTTCACAGGCAGATAGGAAGATGGTCATGAAATAAATCACTGCAGAAAAAGTTAGCTGCCATACTAATTTATTTTAATTAAACTCTATTTCCAAATTATATTATAAAAGTAGATTTTTTTCCCATGGAAATTTGTGAGATTGCTATAGCTACTGTATGTGTAACCTGATCCTTTATACCATGTCCTTATTTTTATTAATTTTATGGAGATACTCTTTTGAAAATAAGTAAAGGGAAACGGATGTGGCTCAAGCAATTGAACTCCCACCTACCACATGAGAGGTCCCTGGTTTGGTTCTGGTGCCTCCTACCTAGAGAAGATAGCAAGCTGACACAATGGGAGTCGTGGCGAGCTGATATCAACAAGATGATGCAACAAGAGCCACAGGGAGAAAAAGCATAATGAGAGACCCAACAAAACAGGGAGTAGAGGTGACTCAAGTGATTGAGCACCTCCCTCCACAGTGGGTGTCCCAGGTTTGGCTCCTGGTACCTCCTGAATACATAAGGAAGATGAACAGACACAGCAAGTGCAAAACATCAAGGGAGTGGGGAGAAATAAACAAATAAAATAAATCTTTTAGAAAAAAGGAAGTCAGTAAAAATGCTTAACAAATATTTGAGAGAATAAAAGAGGTATGTCATCTATGTTTGGTAATGCTAGCTAGATATGTTCATACCTATTCATGTTTGCTCAGCATCCATTTCTAGCTTCAACTGTCTTCGGAAGATGACTTTGGAGGCTGAATCTCTACCCTAGTGTCTCCAGAGACACAAAGATAAAGTTCCAGCAAAGTCCTGAATATCGCCCCCTTTTCTACTCCCACATGTTCTTCAAACTCAATGTGTCAAAAATGGAACTTATTGGTTATTCTCAAACCTGATCCTCTTCTTGGGTTTCTTATTTCAGGTAACCCTGTTAACATTCTCCCAAATGCCAAGGCTTGAAACTTTGAGATCATCTCACACTCTCTTTTCTTTCTCTCAGCTCTAAACAGGAGCCAAATTCTGTGGGGTGTGTCTTTGGAAATGTTTCTTAAAACTCTTATTTCCCTTCCATTGCCACCCTCCTACTTTTAGATCTTTGCTTCTCATACCAGGGTCCAAGGACTCTAGAGACTCCATGCAAATTTTCTTGGGGATTTGAGTCTTCTTCATCAAAAGTTTTAGAGTTTCTATTTTCATGTGCAGGATAATCTGACAAAATTAACAGACATGTTTGGGATCATCAAGAGTTTATAAGCGAGTTCTGCCACATATTTCAGTGTCCGTATTTGCTCTCTGTTTTATGTTGGTTCTAGGTTGGGTGAGTCCTCATCTGAGTTCTCATAGGCCAAGCTTTGTTCTAGAGCTCCTCATATTCTAATTGTGTGAGATCTCTGAGGACAAGGACCATGCCTTGCGTTTCAGAACCTAGCATTATGCCTGACACACAGTAGGCACTTAAGGTTGTAGTCATTGTGTATATATCATTTTGGAGTGTGTTTTTACTACCCCTCCATACATTCCTATATATGGCCATAATTATTTTAATATTTATGTAGCATTTAGTCATGTTGATAGGTGATTTTTGGCTCAACCATACCTTATTTTTAGACATTTGGATTATTTTCATTTGTTAACTCTCTTGGGTAGTATAGTTTAAAACATTTTTGAGCAAATTAATTTTTCTCTCATCTAGATTGTTTCCTTGGGAATCCCTAAAAGGAAATACTAGGTCAAAAGGCCGAAAGTAACCCACCCACAGTAAGGCTTCCAACATGCACATGTAATTATGTCACTGCTAAAAACCCAGCAGTGGCTTCCCATTGCCTGTGAGCTAAAATCCAGCCACACTGCCAGGTCATACAGAGCCCTTTAACATGTGGATTTTGCTTCCCGTTCTAGGTTCGTCTTGGCTGCTGCCCTGATACATTCTTTGTTTACCCTTCATGCACTATTTTCAGTTGGGAACGTACATGCTGTTCTCTCTGTCTAAAATGATCTCCCCATCCTTTTGCCTGCTTGGCATCACATTATTTATATCCTTTAAGACTCAGCTCAAAGTTCCAAGTGCCGTTCTTTTCCCACTCCTTATTCCTAGTTCTCTGAGAATTTTTTCCATCTTTCATTAGCGCCTTCATCACTTTGTATTGAAGTTCTTTGTTAATTTTTTCATCTTGCCATTTAGATTGTGAACTAATTAAGGACAGGAATTTTGTCAAGTCATTTTTGTAACACAGTGCTTAATTCAGTGACCAGCACATAGCTGATTCTCAATAAAATTTTTCTGAATGCAATATAATTGTTATTTTGGTTTATCATTTATAAGAGAATCCATTTAATGTATATATTGTGATCCTTAATTGCCCCATATATTCAATTAATATGTCAAATCACCCTTTTCCTAGATATTTGCTTTTTAAATGGACAGTAGTTGTAACTTTGTTTAAGCTTTGAACCCTAGACCATAAGCTACATGAGATACCTAATTCAGTACCATGTCCCCAAAGGTTAGCACTAAAACTTGACACCCCCTGAGTGCTCAGCTCTTTGTTAAATGAGTGAATAGGCGAATGAATGAAACTTCTAGAAAAGATGATAACCATGTGTTATATCACTAATCTGGATAGTTGTCTTCCTTTCTTCCCTACTTTATTGATGTGCCTACTTAACTCACTACTTACTCTATAATCTCTACCATTTCATGACCCCAAGAGTCTGTTTGAATTGTGCCAACTGCCCACTCATCTCTGTGATGGGAGATGCCTGGAAATTCTAACTACAAGCCAGAAAGCTAACACCTTGGTGCAGCAGGTACCACTACAAGGCCAGAGTTTCTAGGGCTTTATTTATCTCCTAACGTTAAATCTAAACCAAAAACTCTGTTGTTCTGGGGATAAAAATTAAATCATATCTACATGACTGAATTGTTTGTAGAGGTGTGAGAGCCTGCTGCCAATACCTGAAGAACTCAGTTTGAGGGAAGCCGGAGCCTTTGGCAGAGAGAGAGCACATTTACCCTTCCCTGGGTTGAGTCTCCTTGGGGATGGGTTTCATTTCTTGGTGTCTTGGTGAGAATTTGCACGTTTCTGACCATACCCTGTAACAAGGAACAAAAAATTCCATCTACTTCTTCGTTTCTCTCCTGGATTACTAGTCCTATTAAAAAAGTTTTTTTTTAAGGGGATAAAAATCTGAGGCAGTAATTAATGTAGTGGAGGGAGTAACATGACATTGCAAGGGAAAAAGCATTAATCTTCAGTTGTGTTTTGAAACAATGGGAGACAGGGGAAGACTTAAAAAGAAAACCAGCCTGGGATGGCAGCAAAAGTCCTGATATGTGGTTCATTTTAAAAAGGTGTTATAAATTCTCGATGACCTACTCCCAGGCTTAGGACTTCTATTAAAGTCCTGCTGTGTAAGAGCTAAAATCTTAATTGAAAACAGAAAGGATTGAGCCAATACTGTATTTATTAAAGCTGCTATCAATGCTTACTGCTCTCTTATGCATCCTCTTTATGATGCTGGAAGGATTGCAGGAAGTTTTGCAGTCCAGAGGATCATTTAGCCTCAGCTCCAAGGCTAGCTGGAAACAGCAGTGCCTGGCAGGCGTAGTCTAGGGGTCCAGCTCTCTGAGTGGCAGAAGCAAATGAAGCAGTGATAGAAGCACTGTTGTGCCTATGCAGTAAGTGCAAAATGAGGCTGATTCCTTCGTCAAGATACAGGTGAGCAGTCACAGGGGCGAGTGAACAGTGCCTGACGTACACAAAAAAGCGGAACGTGTGATGAAAGAGGAACGTGAAGATTTGGTTCTTTGTAGATGGACTGTTTCTCTCGCTCCAAATCCAAGGCCACTGAAGTTTCCTTGACCCTGAAACACAGGGAGATCTTTAATTTTCAAGTGCTTGTAGAAACTGATAGCATGTGTTTCCAGACTTCCCTCTCTCTTCCCACTATGGGCACCAAGAAAAGGCCTGGCTCTGGCAACACGAAGAAAGAGAGTGAGGTAGAGGCTATTGTAAGAACTGATGGAAAAAAAAGGCACATTTAGAATAGATGGATGATTGTTGTTTGGGCCTATATAAATTCAGGACTCTCGAGCTACTCCTGTTCCTCAGAGGAGGCTTTAAACTTTACTATTGTTGCTCCTGTTTTACACCCCCCTCCTCTGATGAAGAGGACTGAAAACGTATTTTGGATGAGAGACAAGCACGTCAGACTAAAGGGCAGGGAGATGGCGGAGGTGGGCTGGGCTGTTAGTTGGACTGTTGTGCCATTTATGTGTTTTGTGACTCTGGGCACCTGAAGAATGGTGGTTTAGGGGAAAGATGATGGGATGGGAGGCAGAAGTCCTATATTCTAATCTTGGGTCTGCCACTAATTCATTGTCACCAGAATCTGGAGCATGTCATTTGGATGTGAGGGTTTTAAATAAACAACAATGTTGGTTCCCAAACGTGGGTTTGAGATGACATTTTCCTCAGTTTGAAGCAAAATTGGGAGAAAGAAAAGGACTACGTGGTTGGCTTTTATAAGACTAAATGTACTCAACTGAATAGATTTCCTTTATACTAAGATTGGTTATGCCCTACTTTTTGATGTTGAATTCCTTTCTTTTATGAAGTGGTGGTGAAAGTAGATGGTGGTGTTATTGTTTTTATTGTTTAATTACTTCACTTGGCAAAAAAAAATTGGCAACATTGTTTTAATCTCTTACAATCTTTTGGAAATTTTAAGGATACACAAAAGCCATAAATCTCAGATCAGGATAACCTTTAAAGTTCCTTCTAGTTCTAACAATTAGGAATTCTTTTAAGATTTATTTATTTCTCGCCTCTTTCCCCCCATTGTCTGCTGTCTGTGTCCATTCATTGTATGTTCTTCTGCATCCGCTTGCATTCTCGTCAGTAGCACCAGGAAACTGCATCTCTTTTTTTGTTGTTGTTGCATCATCTTGCTGAATCAGCTCTCCGTGTGTGCGGTGCCACTCCTGGGCAGGCTGCACTTTTCTCATGTGGCGGGTGGGACACCCCTATGCAGGGGACATCCCTGCGTGGCACGGCACTCCTTGCGTGTAGCAGCACTGCATATGGGCCAGCTCACTACATAGGCCAGGAGGCCCTGGGTATCGAACCCCGGACCCTCCATATGGTAGACAGATACTCCACCAGTTGAGCCACATCTGCTTCCCACAACTGGGGATTCTAACCTTCTCTCTCTCTCTCTTTTTTAAAGATTTTATTTATTTCTCTCCCCTTCTTCCCCCCCCCCCCCCCCGGTTGTCTCTTCTCTGTGTCTATTTGCTGCATCTTCTTTGTCTGTTTCTGTTGTTGTCAGCAGCATGGGAATCTGTGTTTTCCTTTGTTGCTTCATCTCTCCGTGTGTGCGACACCATTCCTGGGCAGGCTGCAATTTCCTTCGTGCTGGGCGGCTCTCCTTACGGGGTGCACTCCTTGCGTGTGGGGCTCCCCTATGTGGGGGACACCCCTGCGTGGCAGGGCACTTCTTGTGCGCATCAGCACTGCGCATGGGCCATCTCCACATGGGTCAAGGAGGCCCAGGGTTTGAACTGAGGACCTCCTATGTGGTAGACGGATGCCCTAACCACTGGGCTAAGTCTGCCGCCTCTAACTTTCTCTTCCCACCCATGACTGTGAGGTGAGAAATTCAAGTGTCAGTTATGTTTGCATTCTGGACAACCTGTCTCTTTGCCCAGAAAAATATCATAATACTATTATATAAGAATTATAGATTGCTCAACTTTCTCTTTAACTGGAACAAAACCTGAAGCATTATTTTAAAATGATAATTTGACCAAAGATTAGAATGAAAATAGTGGAGAAACATTCTTTCTGTCATATGTTGCTGGTGGAAGTGTAAATTGGCCTACTGCAGGGGTTGGCAAACTTTTTCTGTAAAGAGCCAGATAGAAAATATTTTAAGCTATATTGGCTATATAAGGTCTCTGTTGAATTTCTCTCCTTTTCAACCATCTTCAACCCTTCTTTTTTTTTTCTTCCAATTTCTTCAGCCATTCTTAGCTCAGAGGCTGGAGTTGGCCTATGGGCGATAGCTTGCAGATCCCTGGTCTAGTGTCTCTGGAGGGTGGTGTTTTAGTTGCCTAGATGCTAAAACAAATACCATGGAATGGGCTGGCTTACATAATGGACATTTACTGGCTCATGATTTTGAGGGTAGGAGAAGTCTAAAATTGAGGCATCAGCAAGGTGATGCTTTCTTCCTGAAGACTGGCCTTCTGGAGTTTGCTGCTGGCAGTTTTGGTCCCTGGCTTTTCTGTCGCATGGCAGTGCACATAGCAGCATGTCCTCTTTTCTTTTCCGGTCCCATTGGCTTCCAGCTTCTGGCTGCTACCAATGGCTTTCTCTCTATCTCTGTCTGAATTTCGTTTTGTTTATCAAGGGCTGCCGTCATCTGGGTTAACGCCCAATCGGCTTCACTGTAACAGAAGTAACATCTTGAAGAGATCTTATTTATAGTGGGTCCATACCCACAGGATTGTGGATCAAGACCAAGAACATGTCCAAACCAAGGTACACGGTTCAGTACTCATGTGGTTTGGCCACCATCTGTCAAAAGTACAAATACACAGTTACCCACAGATAAGCAGTTCTACTTCTAGGAATTTATCCTGCAGATATGGTTTCACCTGTGCACAATTACTCCTGTACAAAGTTATTCATGGTAGCATTGCTTGAAATAGACAAATACTAAAAGCAATCTAAATATTCATCTATAGGAATTGGTTGAATAATATAATATCCTCACAATAGAATATGATAGAGTCTTTAAAAAGACTTTGGAAGTTCTTATGGAGTAAAACCTGAGATATACCATGAAGGGGGAAAAAAGCAAGGTACAAAAGAATGTTTTCAGTATAAGACCACTTATTACTTTAAAAAGAACAGTGTGTGTGTATGAATGTGTGCAGGCGCACATGCATGTGCCACGAGTGAGCACTTACTATGTGTGTATAGACTATCTGATAACTGTAGTTGTCTCTGAGCAGAGTATTGAGTGGCTTAGGGATAAAGATGAGAGGGACTCTGATTTTTCACTTTATACTATTTTGTAGCATGTGAGTTTCATGCCATGTACATGTATTATCCAAAAAATAAATTGAGTATTAAAAATGAACTGAAATGGGTAATTCCCAGTGTGACAAATTCAAAAGTTATTGCTTGAAATGGATCTGAATCTTTCTTCAGTCACAGGCAAACCTGCACTTTACTGGAAAAAATGGACAAATTTGTTTCCCTTCACACGGAAGTTCTTTGACAGAATAATAGTTTGTCAGCTTTTGATCATCTGAGGTTGTAGAACATGTATCTCGAGAGGTTGTGTTTAATGTTATGCTGTTGGCAGTGTTCCCTCTGATTTTTAAAATTGTGAGCAGTCATGCCGTAAGTTGACCTGAAGAATGAATATATCTGAAGAGAGTTTAGCTTGGTCTTGAAATAAAATCTGTAGCCGTGGAATGCTATCCCTAGAAGGTTCACTAATTCTCAACCAACCCCTCGGTTTTATCAATGTCTTAAGAAGTAAAGGGCCTGTCCAACGTCAGGTAGCTAGTGATTGCCAAACCTTTAACTCAGACTTGTTCACTTCGCCACATACTGCTGACATGAAGGCAGTGACTCTAATGAGTATTATTCTGGAAAGCCTCAACCCTTTTTTCTCTATATTCCTGACTCACTAAAAGGCAGAGATATGGACGATAGTTTCCCCAAAGCTACGCTTCCCTGGGTTTCCTGCCAGGGAATCTCTCTTATTTTCCCTAGGTCCCTCCCTCCTGGAAAAACTTGATTGGCTCAATTAGCAGCTTTTGCTCCTTACCCTGGCTAGAGACAGCACTGTCTCTTCTGGAGAGAAAGGGAAACTAGTGGAAAGTATGCAGGGTCATTTGATGTTTAGACACAGCGAGCTTAGATAGAGAGGAGAGATGGTGTGATAGATTGCAAGGATGGCCATTTCTACACCTCTCCCTGTATCCATCCATGCCTTTTGCCTTTTGCAGTCCCTTTCATTAAAGAGGCAGGATCTTTTCTCACTCCATGAGTCTGGCCTGGCCTTGCGACTTGCTTGGGTCATTAGGATGTAGTATAGTGACAGTATGTTGGCTCCAAGCCTAGGCCTCGAGAGGTATTGCAAGTTTTTGCTTGCTCTCTTGCACTTCCATCATTGCCATGAGAACATTCTCAGGAGCATAGCCAAATGACTTTAGTTTTCCCAGCCAAGGACTTCCTAAATCACCAAACAATCTGCTAAGCCCAGGACAATACTTATGCCAGGGTAAGTAATCTCCACCAAGATCAGCAGAGACACTTAAGGACCACCCCAGATGCTGGAGCTGTAAGTGTGTATTGTTATGTTATACTGAGGTTTTCTGATAGTTTTTTTCTATACAGCATTATTGTGAAAATAGATAACTCTTACATAGGGGGATGGTGGGAAATGGACAGGTAATTGGCTCTGTGTTCAGAAATGGAGTTCTTATCACTTCTATATAGTACTATCTGAAAATGTGGAGAAGTGTCTGGTGTAATAGAAAAAAAAATTAAGGGCTGAGACCCAGCATCAGCATAGTTGGTGAAGTGCCACAAAGAAAAGTGCATCTTCAGGAAGGACTACATTTAGCAGAAGCTGTAGAAACGTAGATATGCTATAACAGTAGCATTTCAAAGAACTGTCCTCCTTTCCTTCACTAAACTGTTCCAAACTTAATCTGTTGGGGTTTGCCCCCACAACCATGAGGTTGTAGATTGTGATTGCCTTTTTACTAATGAGTTTTATTTAAATATTTCCAAAAGAAAATAATTCCCATGGGATATAATTGCTAGCACACTCAAATTGAAGAGTTGTTCTAGTCATATAGCCAAAAACCTAATAAAACCTAAAATATATGAATTGGGACAGATGCAGCCCAAGTGGTTGAGTGCCTGCCTCCCACATACTAGTTCCTGGGTTTGATCCTCAGTACCAAACAAAAACAAATAAATGAAAAAACCAAGTCTCTTTGGCGAGCAGATGTAGCTCAGGGGTTGAGTGCCTGCTTCCCATATATGAGGTCCTGGGTTCAATCTCTTGTACCTCCTAAAACAAACAAAAAACATGAAAAAGCCCACAAAACCCCCAACATCTCATAAAAGAACCATCCAGGATGTTGATATAACTAATGTTTTATACACAAATACAAAATTTTTTTAGGACTATGTAGATAGATATTATAATTGAGTGTACCAGTAAGATAAATCATATGATGATCTTAATAGATTCCTAAAAGGCATTTGATAAACACTCACTTTTTGGTCTTTTTTTTTATTAGCACAGTTATAGGTTTACAATAAAATCATGCATAAAATACAGAGTGCCTATATTCTGTCCCCCCTACAATTTTCCCCTTTATTAATACTTTGCATTCATGTGATACCTTTGTTAAAATTGATGAAACAATATTATTATAATTACACTATTAAATATAGTTAGTAATTTACATTAGGGTTCAATGTGTTTGTACAGTCTTATCTGTGCATTTTTTTCTTTATAAAAAAATTTAGTACCATATAAACAACCTAACATTTCCTCTTTCAACCACATTCAGATGTATATTTAGGTGCTTTTAATTAATGTTCACAGTATTATGCTACTATCACCACTATCCATTATCAAAACATTTTTTATTACTCCAAGTAGAAACTTCTTACTTAAGCATTACCTCCTCACTCACTACCCAACCCTGGCTCTTGGTAACCTGTATTCTAGTTTCTGACGCTTTGAATTTGTTTATTCTAATTATTTTATACCAGTGAGATCATACAATATATGTCCTTTTGTGTCTGGTTTATTTAACTCACAGGATGTCTTCACAGTTCATCCATGTAGTAGCATATATAAAAACTTCATTCCATTTCAAGGTTGAATAATATTTGATCATATGTATGTACCACATTTTGTTTATCCATTCATCTTTTAATGGAAACTTGGGTTGCTTCCATCTTTTGGCAATTGTGATTAATGCTGCTATGAACATCCATGCAAATATCTTTTGGATTCCTGCTTCCAGTTCTTTCAGGTATATAACTGTAAGATTACCAGGCATATGATAATTCTATACTTAAATTTCTGAGAAACCACCGAGCTGTTTTTCATAGTGCTTACACCATTTTACATCCCCACCAACAGTGAATAAATGATCCTATTCTTCTACATCGTCTCTAACCTGTTATTTTCCTTTTTTTTTTTTTTAAATAATAGCCTTTCCAGTGGGTGTGAAATGATATCTCATTGTGATTTTGATTTGCATTTCCCTAGTGACTAGTGTTGCTGAACATCTTTGCATGAGCTCATTGGCCATTTGTCTATGTTCTTTCAAGAAATATCTATTCAAGTCTTTGGCCCATTTTAAAATTGGGTTGTTTGTCTTTTTATTGTTCAGTTGTAGGATTTCTTATATATTCTGGATATTAAACCCTTATTAAGTATATGGTTTGCAAATATTTTCTCCCATCCTGTAGATTGTCTTTTTGCTTTCATGATAAACTCCTTTGATATAGAAAAATTTTGATGAAGTCTCCTTTGTCTATTTCCTTTTATTTTGTTCATACTTTTGGAGTGGAGTCTAAGAAACCATTGTCTAATATAAGGTCCTTTGTTTTCTTCTAGGAGTTTTACAATTTCTGTTCTTATATTTAAATCTTTGATCCATGTTGAGTTGATCTTTGTATATGGTGTGAGGTAGGTGTCTATTTTCATTCTTTAGCATATGGATATCCGTTTTTTTCCCAGCACCATTTGTTGAAGAGACTCTTCTTCCTCCATCGAGTGGGCTTTGCACCCTTGTCAAAAATCAGTTGGGCAAGGATGGGAGGGTTTATTTCTGAACTCTTAGTTTGGTTCCATTGATTTGTTTATCATTGTGCCAGTTCCATGTTGTTTTGGTTACTATAGCTTTGTAATAAGTTTTAAAATCAGGAGATGTGAGTCCGCCCCAAACCTTTCTCTTTCAGGGTGGTTATGGCTATTCGGGGCCCCTTTCTCTTCCATATATATTTGATGATTGGCTTTTTCATTTCTGCAAAAAGGCTGTTGGAATGTTTTTGGGGTTTGCATTGAATCTTTAATTTGTTTTGGATAGCATTGACATCTTACTGAAAACCTTCCAATCCATGAACACAGAACGTCCTTCCATTTATTTAGTTCTTCTTTGATTTCTTTTAGCAATGTTTTGTAGTTTTCCATATACAAGTCCTTTACAACCTTGGTTAAATTTATTCCTAAATATTTGATTCTTTTAGTTGCTATTGTAAATGGATTTTTTTCTTGATTTCCTCTTCATATGGTTACTAGTGTATAGAAACACCACTGATTTTTTAGTGTTGCTCTTGTATACCGCCACTTTGCTGAATTTATTAGCTTTAGTAGCTTCATTGTGGATTTTCTAGGATTTTTCTATGTGTATAGGATCATGTCATCTGCAAATGGTGAAAGTGTTACTTCTTTCTTTCCAATCTGGATGCCTTTCATTTCTTTTTCTTGCTTAATTGCTCTGCTTAAACTTTCAGTTCAATGTTGAATAACAGTGGTGTCAGTGGGCATCCTTGTCTTATTCAATTCTTTAGGGCGTTCAGTCTTTCACTATTGAGTTTGCTGTTAGCTCTGGATTTTTCATCTATGCATTTTATCATATTGAGGATGTTTCCATCTATTCCTAGTTTACTTAGTGTTTTTATATAGTCATACTGGATTTTGTCAAATCTGTCTCAATTGAGATGATCATATGATTTTCTCACTTCATTCTATTAATGTGGTGTATTGCATTAATTGATTTTCTTATGTTGAACCTGTATTAGTATTATGTATTTGTTATAGTTCATGAGAGAATGTTTTCACACTTATCCTGTTAACCACAGCCCTTCTTCCACCATTGGATTCCCTGTGTTACACAATCCCATGCCTTGTACAGTCCATTCAAAGTATACACTTAGTGGCTCTCATTTTCATCATAGAGTTGTGCTATTATCACCTCAGTCAATTTTAGGGGTGCTTGTTTTTTTGTTGTTGACTTTTAGTAGTTCTTTTTATATCCTGGATATTAAACTCTTATTAGATATATGATTTACCAGTATTTTTTCACAATTTTGAAGTTTTTCTTTTCACTTTGTTAAAAATATCTATTGACTCATAAAAGTTTGTAATTTGATGAACTCTTGATCCTAAACTTAGGGGGAAATCTTTCAGTTTTTCAT
Source organism: Dasypus novemcinctus (assembly GCF_030445035.2). Classification (NCBI taxonomy): domain Eukaryota; kingdom Metazoa; phylum Chordata; class Mammalia; order Cingulata; family Dasypodidae; genus Dasypus; species Dasypus novemcinctus. The sequence continues at coordinate 78,902,877 of NC_080684.1, read as the reverse complement.
CAACTCTAATTTTAGCTGTGGGTTTTTCATAAATTCCCTTTATAATGTTGTGGAAATTCCCTTCTTTTCCTAGCTTACTGTATGTTTTTATCATGACTGTGTGTGAGAATTTTTCAAATGCTTTTTCTAAGTCAATTGAAATGATAGTGTGGTCTCTGTTCTTTATGCTTTTAATGTGGTTAGTACATTGGTTGACTCTTCAATTTATTTCCAATTGTAAAATACACATAATATGAAAATCATTCTAACCATTTTAATTGGGCAATATTGTGACATTAAGTATATTGACAATATTGTGTAATTTTCACCACTATCTATTTCCAGAATATTTGCATCATTCCACACCAGGACTCATGCCTATTTAATGTAATAACTCCCACTTCCCCCCTCCCCTCAACCCCGGTAACCATTATTCTGCTTCTTGTCTCTGTGAGTTTGCTTATTATAGGTATTTTGTATAATAGAAACCATGCTATAATTGTCCTTCTGTGTCTGGATTGTTTAATAAAACATTTCTTCAAGGTTTATCCATGTTTTAGCATATACCAGTACTTCATTTCTTTTGATAGCTGAATAATATTCCATTCTATAGATCACTTGTTTATCCACTCTTTTGATGGACTGTTGGGTTGCTTTTACCTTTTGGCTAATCTGAATAATACTGTGGTGACTATTGTTGTACAAATATCTGTCCTAGTCCCTGTTTTCAATTCTTTGGGGGTAGATACCTCGAAAAGGAATTGCCAGCTCATTATGATAATTCTGTGTTTAATTTTCTGAGAAACTATGTGTCTGGTTGTGGACATACAGAATAGGTTCTGCTGAAGTTCGATGGCCCTTATGACTGAAAAGCAAGCAGGCCACCCTATATAGCAAAATAGTATCAGTTTATTAGGAACTTACAGACCAGGAAGCTGGTCCTGGGTGGCTGCAGGACATTCAGCATAGTGCTTCCTGCTGCCCAGGGGTTATATGGGGTAAGAACAAGGAAGGCTCAGCAGCTAAGCTGGTGTTTGCAAGATTGTAAACATGTCTCTTTGAAGTTACTGATATGTAGCAGGAGTGGTTCTAATATAGGTAACTACTGTGCTTAGGAATGTGCACATGTACTTTGGATGCATCTTTGATGGGGAAGAGTGGGCATGGACCTCTTATTTAAGAATTTATGGATTCTCTGGTTTATGGCCTCATATTCCATCCCTTAAAAAACCCATTCTTACATTCTACATGCCCCTCTTCCACGAATATCCTTGAGCAGCAATTGAAGGGCAAAATCTGGAGGCAGAATTCACAAAAATATAAGACACGTATACTAATACCTATGCCTGCTAATGTTAAAAGGAAAACTAGTGAAGTTGATTCCCAAACCCCATTCTTTTAGGTTAAAAGGTGATACTGTACAAGGCGTTCCATTTCTGTGGGAGGTCAGCAACTGTCCACATCCCCAGCAGTTAGTCTGGTTATGAGCTGCAGCCACCATTACAGTTTATCTGGGACCTGCCTTCTAGCCATAGTACTGGACTTGGAATATCTCTAAGAGACTCATACAAGTTGGGGATGGCCTCAGGGGCCTCCCGCAGCCTGGGTCTTAGGTTGGACCTGGAACACTCTGTGGGTGGGTGCAGAGTCACAGCTTAGAGCATTTTCTGGAGCCTCATCAAGAAAGGGGAAGAAGGAGGCACGTAGGTCAGATAAAGGGATGTCATGGCCAGAGCCTGCAAGCTGCCTTCCATCTGTGCTTTTTGAAGTGCAATTGAGCAAAATGATAGCGTCTGTTCTTCTAACTAGTAGATTGTGAGGCTGGTGCTGTACTGTTGGGGCAGTGATGGAGGGGAAGTTGTGGCAGCACCCACCTTCTTCCACGCGTAGGTGCTTCTCCTAGTCGGGGCGGAAGAGCAGCGTGGCTGTGGATGTCCCTGCATATAATTCTTTTTGTTGTTGTTGTTCTGCACCTTTAATTTTATCACTGAACCTTGTCCCTTGTATACCATTCTATATCAGAATGTATAAAGTTACCACATCCTTTTTACCAACTATATAATATCCCATTTATTGGCCTATTACAATATATTTAACCACTCTCCTATCAATGACTATTTAGGTGGTTTACAATCTGTGATAGTATTAATAAAATAATGTTTCAAAGAATAATTTGTACAAATGTCATTTTAAACATGTGGTCTTCTCACTAGAACAAATTCCTTAGAATTTGAGTATCTTTTAGGACTGCATGTTCTCTTTCTTTGCAAAAGTTGAAAGACCAGGTTTGTGTCCTCAGCACTCTCCCCTGAGCACCAAGTCACTGATGAGCCATTTATTTAAAATATCTACATGGCTATCTCAAGCCTATTATGTCATAAACTGACCTCATCTTTTTTTTTAAGATTATTTATTCCCCCCCTTGTGGCTTGTTCCTTTTCATTTGCTGTCTCTTCTCTGTGCCCATTTGCTGTGCGTTTTTCTGTATCTGCTTGTCTCCCTTTTCGTTGCGTCATCTTGCTGCTTCAGCTCTCTGTGCGCATGGGCCATCAGCTCTCCACAGCACACGGACCAGCTTTGCCTTCGCAAGGAGGCCCTGGAATGCGAACCCAGAGCCTCCCGTGTGGTAGATGGGGGCCCAACTGATTGAGCCACAGCCGCTTGCCTGACCTCATCTTTTTTATCATATAAATGGCACCTCCATTCACTCACAATGGGATATTATTCAGACATAAAAGTAAAAAAGCTCTGATACATGCTACAACATGAATGAACCCTGAAGATGTCATGTTGAGCGAAACAAGCCAGACACAAATAGACAAACATTTCTTGACTGTATGATCTCACTTATATGAAATACCTATAATAAGCAAACTTCATGGAGACAGATAGTAGATTACAGGTTACTAGCAGCTATGACGAGGGGGAAGGGTGGGGTGAGGAGGGGATTATTGCTTAATAGGTGTAGAGTTTCTGTTTGAGTTGATGAAAAAGTTGAGGTAATAGATGTTAGTGATGGTAGCACAATATTGTGACTAGAATTAATGACACTGAATTGTACACTTAAAAGTGATTAAGAGGAGAAATTTTCAGTTGTATATATGGTACTGCAATGCAAAGTAAAAAGAAAAAAAGATTAAAAAACAGTTCTGTATCTCATCCCAGTTTTCCACCTCTCTTCCCAAGAGATAACTAACATTACCAGTTTCTTGAGCATCTTTGGAGAGAAATTTTAGGCATAAACAGTTCTCTGAATTTGTATCCTTTTCCCACATAAATGGTAGCACATGCTACTTACAGAAGATAGTCTTCAGAAGACTTACTCTCTAAATATTTCCTGAGTTAGCATACTTTGCATTATTACTACAGTTATTCAATCCATTGTTGAAGAGTACAGATCTGTTACTTTGTAGAATATCACTCAATTTTGCTTGTCTGGTGTTTCCTTATGATTAAATTAAATTTATGCACTTTTGGAGGTAATACGACAGAAAGAATATTGTGTCCTCTTTAGATGCTTCACATCAGAAGGCACTTCATGTGAGTTTGTGTTATTGTTGATGAACTGAATTTCCAGCACTTGGTTAAGGTGAAGTTTCCAATTTTCTCCATTGAAAAAAAAAATTTTTTTTTAAGATTTATTTATTTATTTAATTACCCCCCTCCCCCGGTTCTCTGTTCTCTGTGTCTATTTGCTGCGTCTTGTTTCTTTGTCTGCTTCTGTTGTTGTCAGCAGCACGGGAAGTGTGGGCGGCGCCATTCCTGGGCAGGCTGCACTTTCTTTTGCGCTGGGCGGCTTCTCCTTACGGGGTGCACTCCTTGCGCGTGGGGCTCCCCTACGCGGGGGACACCCCTGCATGGCAGGGCACTCCTTGCGTGCATCAGCACTGTGCATGGGCCAGCTCCACATGGGTCAAGGAGGCCCGGGGTTTGAACCGCGGACCTCCCATGTGGTAGACGGACGCCCTAACCACTGGGCCAAGTCCGTTTCCCTCTCCATTGAAAATTTATCAATTTTTCTTTTGTAATTAGTAAGTAATCTGTGAGGAGATTCTTTGAAACAGTATATATCTTGTTCTTCAGAAAGAATTCACTTCAAAGTTTTTACTTACACTGATGATTTTTGCCTGAATCACTTATTACTCTGACAAATTGCAAAATGGTATGTATTACTTTTATTTTCACCGTTCTCAAGCTCTGCTGAACTCTAGAGCCGAACTGGGTCAGTAGTGCTGTGGAACACCTCTTGGAATTACCTCTGCCTCTTGAAGTACTGCTTACCCATTTCCAGGATTCTCAACTTGTAGTCTCAGCGGAATGGTGCCTTCCCAGCAGAGTGAGAAAGATTTGGGGCCAAGGGTGATTTTTGGAGATACACTGAATTTGTTTCTCTGCTCCCTCATTCTGGTTCCAGAGAAATAAAACAGTTTCTAGTGAGGTTGGTGATCTTTTGTGTGGCTTCTATGCCTTGAACTCTCTTCTCAGAGATTTTTGTCCATGGTCATGTCTTTGTTCTAAGACCTCACCAGGTTCTATTTCTCTGGACATAGAATCTAAATCTTTGGATTTAAAACCAAATTTGGACTCTTGACTCTGGAACCCTAATTTCTTTATCAAGTTGTTCTCTGGACTCAATCTCAGGGTAAGGGCTGTTTTTACATGCCTTGATGAGAGTGCATAATTGGCAAGAGTTGTAGGAGGTATGGCACCGTCTGGCTTTTCTATATTGAACCTCTGTAGGGTGATCTTGCCTGTGATTTCACTTAATTCTAAGGCCTCTTCAGGTTCTATTCCTCTCTGGAATGAGAGTCTAGCTCTTCATTTCTGAAACCAAATCTGGATTATAGACTTTTATTTTTTAAAGATTTATTTATTTATTATACCTCCCCCCCCCCCCCCCCCCCCCGTTGTCTGCTCTCTCTGTCCATTCACTGTGTGTTCTTCTGTATCTGCTTGTATTCTTATTAGGTGGCTCCAGAAACCGATTCCGGGACCTTCTGGAGTGGGAGAGGTGATCATCCTCTTGTGCCAGCTCGCTGTTCTGCTATGTCTTCTTATTCTCTCTCCTCTGTGTCTCTTGTTGCATCACCTTGCTGCACCAGCTCTCGGTATCAGCTGGCACTCCTGCACGAGGTGGCATTCCTGCACAGGGTGGGATTCCCGCGTGGGGCAGCACTCCACATGGGGTAGCACTTCACATGAGCCAGCTTGCTGCACGGGCCAGCTTGCCTTCACCAGGCATCGAACCCTGGACCTCCTATATGGTTGACCACATCTGTTTCCCATGGATTCTAGATTCTTCAGTGTTAATTTCTAAAGGAAGTTTTTGTTTAGTGGCATAAATCAGATAAGGTTTTTGGTTAAAAGTGTCAATGAGAATTTTCAGCTGATCTGCTGTGAATTTGGTGTGACTGTAGCTATGATCTTGTTTGATGAGTTGTCCTGGGTTGTGCTGGAAGGGATTCCTGGTGTTCAATCATGTTTCTTGTTCATGTAATTCTTCTAATATGCTGTTAGGTTTGGTTTGCTAGTATTTTGTTGAGGATTTTTGATTCTATATTCATAAAGTCTATTGGTCTGTAATTTTCTTATCAAGTGGTATCTTTATCTGGCTTTGGTATTAGGGGTGATGCTAGCCTCATAGAATGAATTAGAAAGTGTTCCCTTCTCTTTAATATTTTGGAGGCTTTTGAGCAGGATTGGTATTATTTTGTGTTGAAAATATTTGGTGAAGCTCACCGGCGAAGCTTACCAGTGAAGCCATCCATTCCTGGGCTTTCCTTGGTTGGGAAATTTTGAAATAGTGAGTCAGGCTCTTTACTAGTTATTTGTCTGTTGAAATCTTCTATTTCTTCTTGAGTCAGTGTGGACAATTTGTATGTTTCTAGGAATTTGTCCATTTCATCTAAGTTATCTAATTTATTGGCATGTAGTTGTTCACTGTATCCTTATACAATCCTTTTTATTTCTCTTGGGTTTGTAGTAATACCCCCCCCCCCCGCTTTCATTTCCAATTTCACATCCCCTCGTTTTTCTTTTATCTTTTTAGTTAAAGATTTGTCAATTTTATTGATCTTTTAAAATAACCAGCCTTTGATTTTATTGATTTCTTTCCCTCTCTCTTTTTTTTTAAAATATTTATTTTTATTTATTTCTCTCCCCTTCTCCCCTGCCCCCCAGTTGTCTGTTCTCTGTGTCCATTTGCTGTGTGTTCTTTTTTGTCTGCTTCTATTGTTGTCAGCGGCACAGGAATCTGTTTCTTTTAGTTGCGTCATCTTGTTATGTCAGCTCTCAGTGTGTGTGGCGCCATTCCTGGGCAGGCTGCACTTTCTTTCACGCTGGGCGGCTCTCCTTTCGGGGCGCACTCCTTGCGCGTGGGGCTTCCCTACGCGGGGGACACCCCTGCGTGGCACGGCACCCCTTGTGCGCATCAGCACTGCACATGGGCCAGCTCCACACGGGTCAAGGAGGCCCGGGGTTTGAACCACAGACCTCCTATGTGGTAGATGGACGCCCTAACCACTGGGCCAAGTCCACCCCCCTCTCTTTTCCTCTCTTTTTATTCTCTATTTCATTTATCTGTGCTCTAATCTTTGTTATTTCTGCTCTCATGCTTACTTTTGGGTTTAGTTTGCTCTTTTTTTCAGTTACTCCAGTTATTAGGTTAAGCCTCTGATTTGGGCTCTTAAGTTTGATTGCAAGCATTTAGAGCTATAAGTTCCCTCTCACCACTGCCTTTGTTACAACCATAAGTTTTGGTATGTTGTGTTTTCATTTTTATTTGCCTTAGGATATTATCTAATTTCCCTTGTGATTTCTTCTTCCATCTATTGGTTGGTTAGGAGTGTGTTAATTCCCCCATATATGCACATTTTTCCATTTCTCCCTCTGTTATTTATTTCTTACTTTATTACATTGTTATCAGAGAAGATACATTGTATGATTTCATTATTTTTTAATTTATTAAGACTTGTTTTATGACCTAACAAATACTTTATCCTGCCAAATGGTCCATGAGCACTAGAGAAGAATGTGTATTCTGCTGTTGGATGAAGTGTTTTATATATGTATATAGATCCAGTTGGTTTGTAGGCGTGTTTAAGTCTTCCATTTCCTCATTGTTCTTCCATCTAGATGTTCTATCCATTATTGAAAGTGGTGTGTTGAAGTCTTCTATTGTGAATGTAGAACTAATTCTCCATATCTGCCTCATACATCTTGGGATTCCATCATTAGCTGCATATATATTTATAATTATTATGTCTTCTTATTGAATTGGCCCCTTTATCAGTATATAATGACCTTATTTGTCCCTTGTAGCGGTGTTTGACTTAGAGTCTATTTTATCTGATAGTAGTATAGCTACCCCAGCTCTCTTTTGGTTACTGTTTGCATGGTATATGTTTTTTTCCATTCATTCACTTTTAACCTAGTTGTGTCTTTGAATTTAAAGTGAGTCTCTTTTAAATAGCATATAGTTGGGTTGTGCTTTTTTATCCATTCTGTCTCTGCCTTTTTACTGGAGAGTTTTATCTATTTGCATATAAAGTAACTACTGATACTGTAGGAATTTCTTATGCCATTTTTCAGTTTGGTTTTTTTAAAGCTTACTTGTTTTTCCCCCCTCAGTTCTTCCATTAATGCCTACTTTTATGTTTACTTGATTTCTTGGTAATGTATCATTTTGAGTCTCATTTCATTTCATTTTGTATATATTTTTTCAGATATTTTCTTTGTGGTTACCATGGGATTAAAATTTAAAATCCTAAATCTATAACAATCCTAATTGATTTGATACCAACTTAATTTCCATAGCACAAACAACCACCTTCCTTACCCCCAGCTCTTTGTTGTACTTGTTACAAATTATATACCTATACATTGTAAGTCCCAAACCATAGGTTTATCATTACTTTCTATGCATTTTCACTTTTTTTTAGAAGTAGAAAGTAGAGTTACATACCAAAAAAAGATGATATAATAGTAGTGGCATTTAAAATTAAGCAGTTACCTTACTGGATTTCTGGATTTCTTTATTTCCTTGTTTCTTTATACCACTTTCAGTATCCTTTCAGTCTGAAGAACTCCCTGTAGCATTGATTGTAGGGCAGGTCAACAACTCCTTCAGATTTTTTTCCTTTTTTTTTTTTTAAAAATCTGGAAATGTCTTAATCTCTCCTTCATTTTTGAAAAAAGTCTTACTGAATAGAAAATTCTTGGTTAGAAATTGTTTTCTTTCAGATGCTTAGTTGTTTAATCCCTCTGCCTTCTTGCTTCCTGGGTTTCTGATGAGAATTCAGCCCCTAATTTTATTGGGGCTCCCTTGTACATAACACGTTACTTTTCCCTTGTAGCTTTCAGAACTCTTTCCTTGTCCCTGGTAATTATCTGGTTGACATTCTCTTTGAGTTTATCCTATTTGTGGTTCCTTGGCTTTCTTGAATGTATATATTCATGTCTTTTGTTAAGTTTGGGACATTTTCTGCTTTTATTTCTCTGAATATTCCTTCCTCCCCCTTCTCTCTTTCTTCTCTTTCTGATACTCCCATAATGCATATATTGGTATGCTTCATTGTGTCCCACAGGTCTCTTAGCCTCTGGTCACTTTCACATTCTTTTATCTCTCTGATTCTTAATCTGAATCATTTAAATCATCTTGTCTTTGAATTCACTGATTCTTTCTTCTGTCAGCTCCAATCTGCTGTTGAAAGAAACCCCCTAGGGAATTTTTTATTTCAGCCTTATAGTCTTCAACTGCAGTGTTCCTTTTTAAACTTTCTGAATCCTAGTCGAGATTCTCATAATGTTATTGTTTCTTATCCTTTACTTCTTATTCTGCATTTTCCTTTATCTCTTGGAGCATATTCAAGAGCATTTTAAAAAAATCTTTGGTTTGTCCAAAGTCTGGTATTTTTTATTCGTGGTTTCTGAATTTTTATCTTATTTCTTTGGAGGGGGTCATCATTTTCAATTTCTTTGTCTTGTAAGCCTTTTTTGCACACTACTATTTTTTTTTTTTTAAGGGAAGTACTGGGGATTGAACCCAGGACCTCCTACATGGGAAGCAGGTGCTCAACCACTTGTGCTACATTCACCCCCTGACACTGTATATTTTGATGTATTTTTTTAAAGATTTATTTTTTATTTATTTCTCTCACCTTCTCCACCCCCTTAGTTGTCCACTCTCTGTGTCCATTCACTGTATGTTCTTCTGTGACCACTTCTATCCTATTTAATGGCACTGGGAATCTGTGTTTCTTTTTGTTGTGTCAGCTTTCCATGTGTGCGGCACCATTCCTGGGCAGGCTGCACTTTCTTTCCCGCTGGGTGGCTCTCCTTATGGGGTGCACTCCTTGCGCGTGGGGCTCCCCGACATGGGGGACACCCCTTCATGGCAGGGCACTCCTTGCGCGCATCAGCACTGCGCATGGGCCAGCTCCACACGGGTCAAGGAGGCCCGGGGTTTGAACCGTGGACCTCCCATGTGGTAGACGGACGCCCTAACCACTGGGCCAAGTCCGCTTCCCTAGAGAATTTTCTTTTAAAAGTGTCGTCTTTAACTGCAAGAATGTCCGTTAACCAGCACAATTAAACATGCCAAAGGAGAAGCCATGTTGTCAAAATGCCCACTTAACCCACCCAAACAGCTCAAACCCACCCTTTGCTGACCTTCTATAACCCCATCAAAAAATTTTTTTTTTGTTTCTAAACAAGAGAAACTAGACAGATGCAAGTTAGTAAATGCTAAATATCCATACTCAAATAGAGACACCGTGTAATTTCAGAGCCCAATTACAGAGAAAGGAGGGAAAAAAGCCAGAATTCTATGCACTGCTACACAGAGGCCTGGCTCCCTCCAGCTTTCAGCAGAGGTTCTTCTTCTTTCCTACAGAACACGGTGGTGTGTTGATTCCATAAAGTTTTTGTTGAGACAGAATGGGAAAAAAATGAATTTGGAACAGAAAGAGGTAGAGATTATTTTCCCACTGCATTTTTCTCAAGGTATTTCCTCCAAAATAAGTTGAGAACCACAGTGAAAAGGAGAGAAGAGAGACCTCAAAAACAAGGTGACTGAGCACAAGAGGGGGAAAAAAAAGACTAACTTACTCCTAGCGACTGGAGAAAATTAAAAAGGAAAGGTTGGGATCCATCAGTGTTCATTAGTCATCTCCTTCATCCTACTCACCTTCCTCTCACTCATCATTATCTTCTTCTCTTTCTCCGCCTTTATCATCCATATCAGGAACCAAATAGTATTGTAATGGATTTGGGCAAATATTGTCTTTGATAACCTCTCCTTACTCATCTGCACCTGCATCAGAAGAGTCAGTGAACAGGTGTGGAAGCTTTCTCATTCTTCATGCTGCCTCTTCCTGCTGGCCTTATTCTCTGTTTGACTTAAATGTGTCAAGTCCTTTCCAGATTTCCATCTGATTTCAGTTGCCTTTGAGGACAGATCACCCTTCTCATGCAGGTGAATTTCTTTGGAGAGAACATTATTTTTGAAGTAGGGATTTTCATTAAAATAAAAACCTATTCTGTAACCTGATTTAATATCTTAAAATTCTGTCACTTCAACTCAGGTCATATAATGCAGCACCTCTTCATCTTCCTCCTCCTCCTCCCTAAGAAGTGCAGACACTTGTGGATGGTTGACATACGTTGTTAACCCGAAATTTGGGATTTTGGCGATCAATTCTGACTTCTTCTGAAAGAATGGTTGGTGAAATTTATAGTATTTCTGTTCTACTTACAGAATCTCCTCACTGGCTTGTTTATGCAGTCTGTCTTTTTCATTTCTACTTCATCAATATGTTCAACTGCTTCCTTCTGTTCTTTTCCTGAGGTTTTGTCAGCCCTGTTGTGGTTGGAGTTGAGCTCTGTTTTGCTGACTTTGGCCTCCAGTGCTGACTTGGTGCTGCTCCTTGGTGTGTGTGGGGAGTGGAGATGGGGAAAGAAGGGAAGGCGAAGGGGTGGGCAGGAGACTTCCCTTCAATCCACGTACATGGTCACTCACTTGGTCTGTTCTCTCTCCCCCTCCCTCTCCCTGTCTGTGTACCCCCCTCCCCCCAGCCTCCCCCCCCTCCCCCCCCCCCCCCCCCCCCCCCGCCTCCTGCGAGGGGCTGGGGCAGAGTGCTGGGCCCTGACTGGGGCACCTGCCTGCAGAGGGAGGTAGTGACAGCAGCTGGTGGGCAGGTGGCCCGGCTCTCTCACTCTGTGCTCTAGCTCTCTGTTCAGCTCAACCCGAGCCGGTTCTTCTTCCTCCTCCTACAATTTTAAAAGAGCACTTTCTTGATTTGGTACTTGCCCAATTACTGGAACCCTTAAATGTTTTCTGGAATTTGAAGAAGATGGCTCTGTCAGTTTTTACTAGTTGTTTGAAGAGTCTGTGGAGAAACAGTACTCTAGAGTATCTTACTGCCATATTGGTTAACTGGAAGTCTCATTAACCATTTTTAATTTAAAGAAGGAATACTCTGGAAAATAGGGTAATATTGTTTACATGATGTTTTAAGTTTGCCAAAAGGCTGCCAATTCAAAGTACCAGAAACTTGTTGGATTATATAAAGGGTATTTATCTGGGGGGTAAAAGCTCATGGTTCCAAAGCTATGAAACTTCCAATTCAAGGCACCACAAGAGATGCTTTCTCACCAAAGTCACTACTGTTGATCCTGGTCTTGTTGCCACATGGTGAAACAAGATGGCCGCCACCCTCTTTGGAGGTCTCTCCCTTCCCCTCCAGAATCTGCCCTCTCTTAGAGCTCAGCTTTGAGCAACCAGGCATAGGGCTTGTTTCTTTCTGGGACTCCTATGTCTGTCTTGGCTGTTCCACTCTCTCTTCAAGTTCAGATGTGAGCTATTAGGCATGTAGCAGGGCTGGTTTCCTCTTGAGTTGCTCCATGGGCCCAGCCTCTTGGGGGCTTTGTGCTTAAGCAGTCCTCTCTCTCACATTACAGAACCAAATATGCTGGCTTTCTTTGTCTTCTGCCCATCTCAGTCTCTGTGTCTCCCTTTATATCAGACCCAGCAAGAGGGCAGAGACCCCACATGAACCATGCCCCACTGATGTAATCCAGTCAAAGGGTTTCACACCCACAGGATGGATTAGTTTACAAACATAATATTTCTCTTTTTGAGATTCATAAAATAATCTCAAACTGATAGACATGAATAAGGATATTTAAAACCAAGAAAAAAATTTATGCCTGTGCACACACACACATATACTTAGATCTTAAACCAGCATCTAACATCACAGTTAGTAGTGAAACACTAGGGAGTCCTATTAAATTTCTTTAAAAAAGAAACAAAGTAACAAGATAATATTATTGTTCTGGAATTGGTTGCCAGTACAATGAAGCATGAAACATTTATTTGTATATTGCTGCTAGTATGAAGAAAAAATATATATATTTATTTACAAGCAACAATTACATACCAATAAAAGCAAACACATGTATCATTCCTAGAATTAATGAGAGTTCCATAAACTGCTGGGTATGTGTTATATACCTGCAAGAATTTCTTAAATACAAAGGGGGAAAAGCTTCCATTTACAATGGCAGCAAACAGCATACAACTCATAGAAAAACTCTCGTAACACATTGCTGGACTTACATAAGCAAAGGAATTTACTAGAAGATGTTTTTAGAAAAAGAATAAATGAGAACTACATCATATTTTTGGATGTTAGAATATCCAATATTCTAAATTTGTCATTTTCTTCAAATTACTTTATAGATTTTGTGTGTGATCACATAGTGCTGGTGAAGAGATTCATTGCTATAATGTTTCTGGAGTTCAATTTGATAATGTAGGAGGAAAGCCTTGAAAGAATCACTGTCCTTTTGGCTGCCTGAAACAGAAAACATGGCTGAAATGGTTTAAACAATAAGAAGTTTAGATTTATTATCTCACAGTCCAGAAGTAGAGTTTTCTTAGAGAACTCAGTGGCTCAAGAACATCATGAAGGACACAGAGTCTTTCCCTTTTCCTTTTCTGCTCTTTTCAATGTATTGGTTTTTCCCCTCAGGCTCGGCTCTTGTTAGTCACAAGATGGCTTCTTCAGTTCAAAGAGTCACATCCTTACAGTAGTAGAGTTGAGAAAAGTAACCATTTCTTCCTGCATGGGTATCTTTTTATAAGGAAAACCTGGGGTCTCTCTCAGACGCTAGAATTGCATTAAATGGGTCATACAAAAGGGTGGTGGGTTGGACTGGCCTGCAGTTCATAGCTTAGACTAGTCAAGATTTTCTTCTCTGTCCTTTGGGGAGTGGTCTGTCATCTGAACACATGGTAAAGTGTAGGGTGAACAACTGAACTACATGGGCTGAACCAGCAAGGAAGACTGTGTGTGTAGGCCAGTTCTAGGAGTTTATTTTGAAGACATATTCATAGAAATTGACAAGGCTTTGTGTGCTCAAATGAACAATATTACTTACAATAATAAAAACCTTTATCAATTGTTATGTACTTATAGAAACTGTAAAAATATAAGGCATAGGTTTAAGTGTTGTATATTCATAATAAACAGAATATTAGGAAATCATTAATTGTGCTTTCAGAGACTATTCCATAAGAAAAACTCTATAAAATATAAGTGGGGGGAAAATCAAGATATTGAATTATAACTTAACTGTTCCTATTTTAATTCACTCACATTCACATACTAAAGATTGGGAAGAAATACACCTGAGAATTCATTTTCTTCTAGTGGTAGGTAATGGGTAATTTTCTCTTTTTCTATATTTGCTGAACTTTCTCTAATAAGTAATACTCTTATGGCCAGAAAAATTAACTTTACAATCATAGACTTCACTTATTTCAGTTGCTGTGTAACAAACTATACCAAAATTTAGTGACTTAGCTATTTATTTAGTTCATAACTCTGCTAAATAAAAAATTGGGGCAGGGCTCAGGTAAGTAGTTCTTCTGTTCTTGACTGGGATTGCTCATATATCTGAGTCAGATGATGGTTTGAGTGCGGACTGACAGGGTGACCTCAGCTGGGATGGCTTATCTTTATGTCACATGCTCGCTCATTTTGCAGTGGCTAGCTCTGGTTTGATCTCATGACTATAGAGCAGGGCTCCAAGAGAGTGAACAAGGCCTCTTGAGCCCAGGCTCAGAACTGGCACCATCACTTCTGCCTCTTTCTTCTGACTAAAATATGTCACAAGCCCAGGTCAAATTCAGGGGATGGGGAAATAAATTTCCCTCTCTTGATAGAAGGAGCCACACAGTCACATTGACTAAAGGATGTCGATACTGGAGCGGTGGTGAATTTGGAGCCATTTTTGCACTTGATCTACTACTACATCTTAAAAATAGAGATAAACCCAAAGCCAAAAAACCTTACCTAAAAATTACAGAAATAGACTTTTGGGGAAGATGGTAGAGTAGGGTACTCCAGGAATCAGTCTTTCCACAAAAATAAATATTAAACCCCCTCCATGGGACACTTTGAAGCTGGTCTGTGCCACCTTCATGAGTCCCTGGCCCTGTTTTGGCTGGTGAAGACTGAATTGGGAAAATCTTCCTTGGGGTGACCCTCTCCCAGCATTTTCCCTCCAGGCAAAAGCAGTGTAAGACAACAAAAGGAGTGTAAAAAACTATAGAGGCAGACAATCTGGGACAAAGGCCTGCCCGCTTCCTATACCTGGGAGAGGGAGCTTTGTCCCCTGGGAAAGAAAGGGAACAACAAAATTCCTATGATCAGGGAAACTCCAAAACAACTAAGAAGCAAAATCCCAGCACAAGACAGAGACCCAGTAAGATAGGGAATACCCTGCTTAGTAGCCTTGGACAGACTTCCTTGATAGGAGGGCTGAAGTTAAAGAAAATCTGTATCTTATTACCAGCTGGTTGCAAAACCAAGAAACAGACATCCCAGAGAGTAAATCCCAGAGTTAAACATTTTAAAATATTCAAATGTACACTGTGGGGAAGCAGACTTGGCTCAGTGGTTAGGACATTCGTCTACCATATGGGAGGTCTGCGGTTCAAATCCCGGGCCTCCTTGACCCGTGTGGAGCTGGCCCATGCGCAGTGCTGATGCATGCAAGGAGTGCCGTGCCATGATGGGGTGTCCCCGCGCAGGGGAGCCCCACACACAAGGAGTGCGCCCCGTAAGGAGAGCCGCCCAGCGTGAAAGAAAGTGCAGCCTGCCCAGGAATGGTGCTGCACACACGGAGAGCTGACACAACAAGATGATGTAACAAAAAGAAACACAAATTCCCGGTGCCACTGACAACAACAGAAGCTAACAAAGAAAAAGATGCAGCAAATAGACACAGAGAACAGATAACCGGAGGCGGGGGTAGGAGAGAGAAATAAACTAAATAAATAAATCTTAAAAAAAAAGTACATTGTGCAACAAAAGAGTACAAGACAAAGAAGCAGGAAATGATGGTCCATCCAAAAGAAGAGGCTAAAACTACAGAAAACACCAATGAAAAAAATGAGAATGTGGACATACCAAAAAAACCCTTTAGCAAAATTATCTTAAAAATGCTTAAGGGGATGAAGGAAAGTACAGAGATAAAACTACAGGAAAATAATGAATGAACAATATGAGAGTCTAAGTAAAGAGAAACTTTAAAAAGGAATGAAACAGGACTACTGTAGTTGTAGTTGAAGACTGCAATAACTGAAACAAAAAATTCCCAGAAAGTTTTCAAGAGCAAAATAGAGTTCACAGAAGAAAGAATCATTGAACTTGAAGACAAGGCACTTGGAATGAGTCAGGTTGAAAGAAAAAAAGAAATACTATTTTAATAGTGAAATAGCCCAAGACAGCTATGGGACATGTGCATCAAAATATGCATTATGGGGGTACCAGAAGGAGAAGACAGAGAGAAAGGGGCAGAAGGAATGGTAAAAGAAATATCAGAGAACTTTACAAACTCAGCAAAATACATGAGTATGCACATCCGTGAAGTTTAGAGAACACCAAACAGGATAAACCTAAGGAAAAATATTGATTACACTATCAAATGCAAAGGACAAGCACAGAGTTCTGAAAGCTGTAAGAGAGAAGCAAAGTGTTACATACAAGGGAGTCCTAATTAGATTGAGTTCTGATTTCTCATCAGAAACTATGGAGGCAAGAAGGCAGTGGGTTGAAATACTTGAAGTATTGACAGAAAATAACTTCCAGCCAAGAATTTTCTATCTGGCAAGACTTTCTTTTAAAAATGGGGTGAAATTAAGACATTCTCAGATAAACAAAACTGAGGTTTACGTCATCACTAGACCTGCCCTACAAGCAATGGTAAAAGGAGTTCTTCAGACTGAAAGGGAAGGACACTAGACAGTTGTTCAAAGCATCATAAAGAAATAAAGACTTGTGTAAAGGTACCATTTGTGTAATTATGAATGCTAGTGTATTGTGTATTGTTTGAAAAGTAGCTCCACTTCTTCCTGTGATGCTAAAATGCAAGTGCATGAAAAATAATGATAAATTTAGATTTTTGGACATACATTGTACAAAGATACAAGTAGTAACAAATAAACTAAAATAGTAGGGAGACAGAGGGGAATAGGGGAAGTATATGTGCATGCTAATGAAGTTAAGTTGGTATCATACCAAATATTATTATATATTTATGGGGTAATATAAACTTAAACCATGATAACCACAAGGAAAATAGATGAAAAATATATCCAGATAGAAAAGAGAAGGCACTCAATATAGTACAATACACACAAAAAATATAAAAGTAGACATTAACAAAGTGAGAGACAAAAAAAGTATAAGACTGACAAAGGCTAAATTGCAAAATGTCAGAAGAATGTCCTGTATTATCAGTAGTGACTTCAAATGTAAATGGATTAAACTCTCCAGTCAAAAGGCAGTGATTTGCAGAATGGATAGAAAAACATGACCCACCCAACTGTATGCAGTCTGCCAGAGATTCACCTTAAATTCAAAGATACAAGTAGACTGATGGTGAAAGAATGGAATAAATATACTTTTCAAGTAAACAAAAGAGAGCTGGGGTGGCTATACTAATATCAGATAAAATAGACTTTAAGTAAAAAAAGTTAACAAGAGACAAAGATGGCCATTATACACTGATAAAAGGGACAATTCAACAGGAAGACTTAGCAATTATATATGTGCCTAATAGCAGAACCCCAAAATACATGAAGAAAATAGTGACAGGTTAGAAGGGAGAAATGTGTGGTTCCATATTAACAGTAGGAGACTTTAACAGAAAACTCTCAATAACGGATAGAATATCTAGTCAGAATGTCAGTAAGGAAGTAGAGGATTTCAGTGATATACTAAAACAACTAAACCTAACATATATGGAACACAGTACGAAACAAAAACAAAACACATGCCCTTCTCGAGTGTACATGGACCATTTTCCAGGATAGATAACAAGTCTCAATAAATTTAAAAATATTTACATCACGTAATGTATATTCCCTAACAATGGAATTAAGCTAAGAATCAGTAACAGAGGAAGGGAAAATTCACAAATACGTGGAAATTAAACAGCATACTCTTAAACAACCAATGGGCTAAAGAGGAAATCAGAAGTGAAATTAGGAAATATCTTGAGGTAAATGAAAATGAAAATACAACATACCAAAACTTATGGGGTGCAGTGCAGACATTGCTGGGAGTGAAATTTATAGCTCTTAATGCTTACATTAATAAGAAGAAAGATTCAAATCAGAGACCTAATCTCAAAAGTGGAAGAACTAGAAAAAGAAGAACAAACTAAGCCCCAAGTGAGCATAAGGAAGGAAATAACAAAGATAAAAGTGGAGATAGAGGAAATAAGAAAACAATAAAACAGTAGAGAGAATCAACAAAACCAAAAGTTGGTTCTTTGAAAAGATTCATAAAATTGACTATCATTTAGTTAAACTGACAAAGAAGAAAAGAGAGAGGATACAAATGAAAATCAGAAATGAAAAGGGGACATGCGGCGGCTTGCTCAGTCGGTGGCGGTGGGGGTGCTCTGCCCCACGTTGGGCGCCAGCTGCGGCGGCTTGCTCGGTCGGTAGAGGTGGGGTCTGGCTGCGGACGAGGGGTCGGTCCAGCTCTGGACGAGGGGTCGGTCCCGCTTGGGATGAGGGGTCGGTCCGGCAGCAGACGAGGGATCGGTCTCACAAGGGGTTGCGCGGTTCGGCTGACGGGGTCGCCCGGCGAAGCCGGCGACGAAGGGGTCGCCCGGAGAAGCAGGCGACGAAGGGGTCGCCCGGAGAAGCAGGCGACGAACTGGGGACAAGGGAGGCCAGGCCCTTGTCGGGGGCTCTCAGGACTGGAGGGCGCACGGCAGAAGAACTACCACGGAGACAAGGTAAACACGCAAGTCCCCTTTACTGAGGGAGAGGCAACAGTTTTATAGGGGCTGGGGAAGGCTGATTGGTCGAAGCCACGCCCTGTTCTGATTGGTTGCCGGCGAAAGGTCAGTGGGCGGTACTGGACGGGGGAGGGGTGGTGGTTAGGGATTGGCTGTCGCTGTTGCTGGGGGAAGGGGCAGGGTTTAGGGATTGGTGGCTGCTGTTGCTGGGGTGGAGGGCAGACTTGAGTTTCCCGCCCACGCCTGGCTGTTGCTGCTGTTGGGGGAAGGGAAAAGGGCGGGCTGGATTTTTCCACCCACGCCTGGCTATTGCTGCTGTCGGGGGAGGGGAAAAGGGCAGACTGGAATTTTCCGCCCTGCGCCTGCGCAGGGAGAAAGAAGAAGAAGGGTGCCGCCCCACAGGCATCTGGTGGCGCCATCCGGGAGGAGGGGCGGCCGCGGAAGCATGGCTGCCGAGAAGGGGAGACCCGAGGGCACTCTGCGCCCATGCCGAGCTTCCTTCAGGGGTGGCGGTGAGTCCGACCAGCCACCCTATTATGGGGGCAGCGGCTTGGCCTGCCGCGGCTGCTCCCCCGCCAGACCAGCAAACCACACTTCAGCCCGAGGGGTGACCGCAGGGACATTACTACAGACCCTGCTGGAATAATAAAGGAGTATAAATGGATACTCCGAACAACTGTATGCAATTAAATTATATAACCTAGATGAAATGGACAGATTCTTAGAAACACACAAACTACCTACAAGGTTGGTTCGACATAAAAGAATCAATTAATGTAATATGCCACATTAACAGAATGAAGGGGAAAAAACCACATGACCATTTCAACTGATGCAAAAAAGGCATTTGAGAAATTACAGCACACTTTCTGGATTAAAACACGTAGAACACTAGGAATAGAAGTCAACTTTCTAAGCATTATAACAGGCATGTATGAAAAACCCACAGCTAACATCCTACTTAGTGGTGAAAGGCTGAAAGCTTTTCCTCTAAGGTCAGTGTATTAGTCAGCCAAAGGGGTGCTGATGCAAAATACCAGAAATTGGTTGGTTTTTATAAAGGGTATTTATTTGGGGTAGGGACTTACAGATACCAGGCCATAAGGCATAAGCTACTTCCTCACCAACGTCTATTTAGAACAAGATGGCTGCCGACATCTGTGAGGGTTCAGGCTTCTTGGATTCCTGTGTTCCTGGGGCTTGCTTTACTCTGGCTTCAAGGTTCCTTCCTTCCTGGGGCTGGCTTCTCTTTCCTCTGCATGCTGACTTACCAGGGCTCCAGTTTAGTCTTCAGCATCAAACTCCAAAATCAAAACTCCATCATTAAAAGCTCTCACATCAAAAGCGCCAACTCTGTCCTTTGCCATGCCTTTTATCTCTGAGTCCCCACCCACCAAGGGGTCGGGACTCAACACCCTAATGATGTGGCCCAATTAAAGCCCTAATCATAACTCAATCAGGCCCAGGTACAGATCAGATTACAAACATAATCCAATATCTATTTTTGGAATTCATAACCATATCAAACTGCTACAATCAGGAACAAGACAAGGATACCCACTGTCATCACCGTTTTTTACCATTGTACTGAAAGTTCTTGCCAGAGTAACTAGGCAAGAAAAAGAAATAAAAGATATCGAAATTGGAAAGGAAGAAGTAGAACTTTCCCTACCTTCAGATGATATGATCATATATAGAGAAAATCCTGAAAAATCCACAACAGAGCTCTTCGAGCTAATAAATGAATTCAGCAAAGTGATGGGGTACAAGATCAACACCCCAGAATGAGTAATGTTTCTGTATATAAGCAGTGGAAATCATGTGAAGTCAAGAAAAAGGTACCATTCACAATAGCAACTAGAGGAATCAAACATCTAGGAAAAAAATCTAACCAAGGATTTAAAGGACTTATACACAGAAAACTACAAAACATTGCTAAAGGAAATTAAAGAAGATCTAAATAAATGAAAGGATATTCCATGTTCATGGATTGGAATACTAAATCTCATTAAGATGTTAGTCCTACCCCTTTGGATTTTATAGATTCAATGCAATCCCAATAAAAATTCCAAAAGCCTTCTTTGGAGAAATGGAAAAGACAATCATCATATTTATATGGAAGGATAAGAGGCCCCAAATACCTAAAGGCACCTTGTAAAAGAAGAGTGAAATTGGAGGACTTACAGTTCTTGATCTTAGAACTTATTACAAAACCAAAATAATCAAAACAGCATGGTACTGGCACAGAGACAGACATATAGACCAATGGAATAGAATTAAGAGCTAAGAAACCAACCCTCACATTTATGGCCAAATGATTTTTTCTTTTAGAAGATACCAGGAATTGAACCTGGGGCCTGGTACATGAGAAGCAGGTGCACAATCACTGCGCTACACCCACTCCCCCAAATGATTTTTGATAAGGTGGCAAAGACCACTCAATTGGGGGAAAATAGTCTCTTCAACAAATGGTGCTGGGAAACCTGGATCTCCATTTGCAAAGAAAGAAAAAAAAGGAAGATCCCCTACCTTATGCCATAAACAAAAATCAACTCATAATAGATGAAAGACCTAAATATAAGAGCTAGAACTATCAAACTCCTAGAAGAAAACATAGGGAAACCTTTTCAGGACCTTTTGTTGGACAATGGTTTCCTATACTTTATTCCCAAAGCACAAGCAACAACAAAAAAATAGATAAATGTGACCTCATCAAAATTTAAAACTTTTTGGTCCTTAAAGGACTTCATCATGAAAGTAAAAAGCCAACCTATACAATGGAACAAAATATTTGGAAGCCATGTACCTGAAAAAGTATTACTATCTAGTATATATAAAGAAATCCTTCAGCTTAATAAGAAGACAACCCAATTTATTAAAAAATGGGCAAAAGATTTGAATAGACATGTCCCCAAGGAAGATATGCAAATGGCCATAAAACACATTAAAATATGCTCAAGGGGAGTTGGTGTAGCTCAGTGGTTGAGTGCCGCTTCCCACGTACGAGGCCCTGGGTTCAAGTGCTGGTACCTCCTAAAATTAAAAAAAAGATGCTCAACATCATTAGCCACCAGGGAAATGCAAATAAAAATCACCAGGAGATACCTTTCAAACACATTAGAATGGCTGCTATTAAGTAAACATAAATTAATGAATGTTGGAGAGGATACAGAGTAATAGGAACAGTCATTTCATTGCTGGTAGCAATGTAAAGTGATGCAGTTGCTGTGGAAGACAGTTTGGCATTTCCTCAGAAAGCTAAGGGTAGAACTACAGGGCAATCCTACTACTAGGTCTGTACTCAAAGAATTGAAAGCAGGGGTTCCAAAAGATATTTGTACATGGATGTTCACATCAGCATTATTCAATTGCCAAAAAGTGGAAGTAACCCATGTCCATCAATTGACGAATGGAAAAATAAAATGTGGTATATACATGCAATATTCAGCATTCAAATGGAATGAAGATGAATACACAACTTTGTGATTATCCCAAATACCATTGATTGTACACTTTGAATTGTGTGCTTTATTAATATGCATCAATAAAATTGATTTTTTTTAAGAAAAGAGGGAATGAAATTGTGACACGTGCAATAGCATGGATGACCTTGAAGATATCATGGTTAGTGAAATACGCCAGACACAAAAGGACAAATATTGTATGATTTCACTGTTTTGTTTTTGTTTTTGTTTTGTTTTGATTTCACTGTTTTTAAGCAATTAGAATAAGCAAACTCTATTAATAGAGCCAGAATCTAGAACATAGGTACTAGGGGATGGAGTGGGATTAGGAATGGAAAGTTAAATCTTAAATGTACAGGATTTCTATTTGGAATGATGGAAATGTTTTGGTAATGGATGGTGTTGATGGCAGCACAACAATTTGAATGCAGTTAATACACTGAAATATATTTCTTTATTTGATTGAAAAGGTAAAGGTTAGAGGGTATATATGGAAACAGAATTTTTAAAAATCCTATGGCCCTATTCTACACAACAGTGAACTGTAAGTTAAACCAAATATGCTATCATCAGTGGTAACAGATGTTTCTCACCAATGCAAGATGTTGCTGATTGGGTGGTTTATGGGAATCCAGTATTTTATGCATGGTTGTTTTGTATACCCTCAACTTCTCTAATAAAGAAAAAAAATTAAAAATAAATTATCCACATAAACTCTGAAGGCAAAAGGTACGTATGTAGGTGATGTGAGCCTTTAAGTAAGTGTTTTCTTTTGAGATTATTGGGAAGGTTTATCTTCTCTCACATGACTGGATGAGTTGTGACAGCTTATCTCTTCAGGTAGCACTAAGCATTTTAGGAGAGGGGAAAGCAGAACTCTTTGTAAATGAATTAATATTGATGCAAACACAGAATTTGTCCTTTTGATGTGTTGGTTACCATTCTATATAGGTTTTAGCAAATTGCCAAGTAGTAGGAACACAGCCAGAAGCCAGAGGCTGGAACTTTGCCATGCTCACATCCTTATCACAATTTTCATCTGGTTCCTGTATACTGAAATTTAGACAAGATCCTTGGTATAAAGGTTCAACTAAATAATTAAGATTGTACGTATTCCTTCTTGAGGTGTAATCATCATGACTGTGCTATCAGTAAATAGTTGGTAACTGGGAGATCCTCTGATGTTTCTCAAACTTGGAGGAACTAGGTACCTTAAGTGTTTAAGAAGACCTCAAGTCTTAGAATAAGCATGATGCAACTTTCTGGAGCATCACTTTCTCTTTTTTGGGGTGACGTGGTTATGCTTTTAAATTTTTAAATTTAGAAATATAGATTCGCAAAAGAGTTGCAAATATAGTATAGAAAATTTTTGTGTATCCTTCACACAGCTTCCTGTAACCACATAAGGGTGGTACATTTATCAAACAGTATGAATGTGTTTGTGTGTGTGTATGGCAATAAATGAGTTCATACTGATACTGGAACATCATGATGATATGATATTGGAACAACATAGAGATATTGGTACATTTTCCTTGGATAGGTGGAGGGTGGCATGGGCACATAGACAATGTTAGAGCTCAGGACTCATGTCTCCTTGACCCTCTTGGCGCTGTCCCCATGGTTACAAGATTAGCTTTGCAGCACCAATCATTCAGTCTGCATTGCTTAAGGCAGTAGAAGGGGCAAAAAATACTTCCTTTGATGTACTAGTCAGCCAAAGGGGTGCTGATGCAAAATATCAGAAATTGGTCGGCTTTTATAAAGGGTATTTATTTGGGGTAGAAGCTTACAGTTACCAGGCTATAAAGCTTAAGTTACTTCCCTCACCAAAGTCTGTTGCCATGTGTTGGAGCAGGATGGCTGCTGATGTTCAGCCTTCCTCTTCCTCTTAAGGCTCAATGGTCCTAGCTTCTTCCAATATCTGCTGTGAGCCATCAGTCTCTTTAGGCTTTGTCTCTCTCCCTGGGGCTTGATTCTCTCTGGGCTTGGGCTTGTTTCTCTCTACAAGGTCAGCTCTAGACGATCAGGTGAACAGCTCATCTCTCTTCCTGGGGCCTCTGCCGTGTCTGTGGAGCTGTCTCTATTCCTCTGTGTTCTTCTCCTGCGTGCTTACTTCCTGGGCTCCAGCTCAAAACTCTAACCTCCCTTCTGTGGTGCAGTTTCTCTGTGAGTCTCCACCCACCAAGGGGACATCCTACTGATGTGACTCAGTCAAAGCGTTAATCATTATTTATCAAGTAAAAGTGAAACCTCTGAATCCAATATAATCTAATATGCCCAGAGGAACAAACCATTTAACAAACATAATCCAATATCTATTTTTGGAATTCATAAATAATATCAAACTGCTACATTTGCAAAAACCTTTATTTTTCTATTGGGAGGGGAAGCCCTTTCCAGCAGACTTCTTTGTACTTCTCATTAGTTAAAACTTAATCAAGTACTTGTGTTTAATAGCCAGAGGGAAGGAGAAAGCCTTGGTTGGTTGAACCCAATCATGGTTCATCTCTGCATCCTGACAGAGGGGTCTGTCTTGCCTGCGATAAAGTTCAAGTCTAGTTTTAAGGCGAGTGGAAAGACTTTAGAATAGGAAGGTGAGACTGCCTGCCATTGATCTTTGGTAGACTGGAATGCAGACTTCCTGGAAATTTTTAAAGATGAGAGATGCTTTAACAGCCCTCACCATCAAATGAGGAAACTGAGATAGAGGAAGTTAAAACACTGGCCAGGCATCACAGAGGGGGTAAGTGGTGGAGCCAGGATTTGAAGCCAGGCAGTGTGGCAGCAGAGTCTATAAACACATGCTAGCCATGGCAACCACCTGAGTACAATACACACTGGTATTGTAGCTGCAGGAGGTAGCATGGTCCCCATGTTGAAAATTCCACTTGCCCTTCATAGGCCCTGACAGTCCATAATTGAAGGGCCACATTTTTTATAGAGATGATGATTCTTGTTATCATTGTCCCTTAGAGGAAATTAGGAGTTACCTTCGTCCATTTCCATCTTTTTTTAAAAGAAGATTTATTTTTTATTTCCCCTCCCCCCCCACCCAGTTGTCTGCTCTCTGTGTCCATTTGCTGTGTGTTCTTCTGTGTCCGCTTGCATTCCTGTCAGCGGCATCAGGAATCTGTGTCTCTTTTTTTTCTTTTTTTTTAAAGATTTATTATTTTTATTTATTTAATTCCCCTCCCCTCCCCCGATTGTCTGTTTTCTGTGTCTTTTTGCTGTGTCTTGTTTCTTTGTCTGCTTCTGTTGTCGTCAGCGGCACGGGAATCTCTGTCTCTTTTTGTTGCATCATCTTGCTGCGTCAGCTCTCTGCATGTGCGGCGCCACTCCTGGGCAGGCTGCGCTTTTTTCACATGGGGCAGCTCTCCCTACGGGGCACACTCCTTGTGCTTGGGGCTCCCCTATGCGGGGGACACCCCTGTGTGGCACGGCACTCCTTGCGCGCATCAGCACTGCGTGTGGGCCAGCTCACCACAGGGGTCAGGAGGCCCTGGGTTTGAACCCTGGACCTCCCATGTGATAGGCAGATGCTCTATCGTTGAGCCAAATCCGCTTCCCCATTTACATCTTAATTTAACTTAGCCTTCTGGATTATTTTATATGTTGACATCTGCCCGGAGGAGCCTGGGGATTGGATTGTAAATTTTTGGAGTGCAGTCCAGCTTGCAGGCAGTGAGGATTGCTGAAGGGAGGGGCAACCATTAGGAGAACTACCTTTTTGTCCTGGTTCAATCACTACAAAGAATTGTGCAAGTCCCTGAATTGGTTGGTCTTGGGATAGTATGTTGTTTCATGTGACTTTGATGGCACAGGCACAGAGTCCTCTTTTTCTGCCTCGGGGTTTCCTCATATATGAAATAAGGGAAATGCACGAGTGATCTGGATTAATCTGGTCCCAGGAACCTAGGTTACTATGCCAGAAGGGCAGCTGATGGGAAAGATGCAGAGGGGCTGTAGTTGGGGGAAGGGCACTTGTTCAGCTGATCACAGGGTAGGAGGCTTCTCAGAGGGCAGTGAAAAAAGGACCTGGGAGGCCCCCGATGCTGCTCTCTCTTGTGTGTTCTGAATCTTCTGTTTTTCTGTTCGGTCTGTCCTGCTTTTCTGTCTGTTGTATGTCCACCTCTTCAATACGAATTATAAGGAGTTTCTGCAAAACATGCAAGCCAGGAACTCAAGCTGGAAGAGGTGGAAACTGAAGACAAGCAAGAAGATTTGCAGAGAAAGATGCTGGGCTAACTCTGTTTTCTTAGAGTCCATAGGGAGTTTTCTCTTGGCTCTGTGTCTGTCAATGGCCTCAGAGCCAGCAGAACTGTTTTTCCATCTGAATGTTAAAAAAAAAAAAAGACATTTCTGGTTATTCCTGGTTTCAGGGAATGGGCTGAGATCTGTAGGATAGTTGGGAACTCCAAGTCCTCAGATGACCTGTCTTAGCCTTGTGTTGTTTTTTTTTTTTTTTTTTTAATTTTTAGTGAACTGGTCTTCTGTTCAGATAGAAAAAAAGTTGGCTACTGATTAGCTTTCTCCACGATTCTCTTTTTTTCCTTTTTTTCCCAGGCCTTTGTAATCTTGTTTAAACTCAGGACTGCTGAAATTGTCACTCCCATTTTCTTTGCTCTTTGAAATTTATTCCAGTTTTACAGAGCTCTGCCCTTCCTTGACCCAATCCTCTGAGGCATAGTTTTTCTCATTTGTTTGGTGGTTTGAGTCCCCCAAACTTTTGCTCTCTCTTCCCAAACACAGTTCCTCTCCCCTTGACATTCTTAGCAAACTGAGACCCTGCTTCTGTACCTGAGAGTTAAGAATTAACAAATGATCATGATTACTGAATTGTTATATAGATGCTTTTTCTCTTTCCAGTATATTATAGAATAGCTGAAAGTTAATATCTGAAATCACTGAAACTAGCTAGAATGGTCTCGCCCCTGTTTATGGTTACTTCTGCCTGGCTTCACCCTCATGTGTACTTGTTATTGTGATTATCCCAGACTGACCATACCCTTGGTTATGGTTGTACCAAACTAGTCTTACCCTTGATATGAATATTTCTGTTGAAATGTTAACCTCTCCACCCTCCCCTGTTTGAAAGCCCTAAGAAAAACCTTGTACCTGGCCTCATTCTGTTCTCCTACTATCCCCAGATGCCTTGATCTCTGATAATGATCATCTTGTGATTGTAATAACTTTGTGACTCACACTGGTTTTGTACCTACCCTTCCCTACCCCCATCCATCCTGGTCAGCCCCTTAATGATTGTTTTTTTTGTGTTTTTTTTTTTGAGGTACTGAGGCCGGGGATGGTATGTGGGAAGCTGGTGCTCAACCATTGAACCATATTGGCTTCCCTGAGTTGGCTTATTTTCGCTTGTTTTGCTTGTTGTTTGTGGATTTTTTTTTCTTCCCTTTTTTCTTTTTTAGGAGACACTGGGAACCGAACCTGGGACCTCCCATGTGGGAAGCGGGCGCTCAACCACCTAAGCCACATCCACTACCCCTTTAATGTTTATTAGTGAAGGAACCTGAGCCAGCCCCATCCCAATTCTCAGCATAAACTGCTAAGCCTGGATATTATAAAACTATCAGGATTACTGCAGTTGCAGGAGGCAGTTTTTGGGCCCTTGGGCCACTCTCTTCCTTTGCTATATATGCAAGCAAATAAATTCTTTCTCTGTTTGAAACCCTGATGTCTCAGGAATTGGTCATTAATGAAGTGCATCAGACAAGAACCTGCTTTTCTTTGGTATCACTTCTTGGGGTTCTACCCACCCTGTTGTGGCTGCTGTGTTAATAGCCTTTAAGCCTCTTGAGACCTGGCCTGGTGCCATGTTTCTTCTTCCAAAACAACTTTTAAAACCTACATTTAAGGAAGCGGCTGTGGTTCAATCGATTGGGCTCCCATCTACCATATGGGAAGCCCTGGGTTCCTGTTCCGGGGCCTCCTTGTGAAGACAAGCTGGCCTGCACCCGTGGAGAGTTGATGGCCCATGCCTGCGGAGCGCTGGCACAGCAAGATGACACAACAAAGGGAGACGAGCAGACACAGAAGAACACGTAGCGAATGGACACAGAGAAGCAGACATCAAGCAAGCTGCAAGGGGGGAATAAATAAATAAATTAATTTTTTAAAAACCTACATTTAATAGCGAGATTGAGGAGAGGTGAGGAATTTTCTTGTTTGTCTATTTTTTGTTTATCATTATTAATATTGAAATAATGAAAAAGCTATAATAATGATTGAAGTGATGAATGCACAACTATATGATTATCCCAAATACCATTGATTGTACATTTTGGATGAATTGTGTGCTTTATTGATATGTACCAATAAGACTGATTTGTTAAAAAAGTAAAGCAAAAAAAAACCTGTTTATTTCTAAAGTAATACATGTCTATGCATAAAATTTGGGAAATAGAGAAAAGTAATAATGAAGACAATAAAAGTACTCATAATTCCACTGCCCAGAGAGTGACTATTAATGTTTCATGTATTTTCTTTCACTCTTTTTTTGAGGTAGGATGTTTAGGTATGATTATTTAACGTAATTGAGTCATACTTTACTAAATGTTTTGAAACATGTCATTGTTTTGCTTTTGTTTTCCCACTAAACACTGTTAACATGACCCTGACATGTCTTTATGCTTTTGGATGTTAAATGATATTCTACCACATATTCTTTCCACCTTTTTTCATATAATCCCCAACCTTTTTACTGTCAATCCCCTTTTGTTTTAGGATGATAATAATTTATATAGTAGTTACATCAGGCACTGTGATGATTAATTTTATGTGGAAAATTGGTTAGGTCGTGGTGTCCAGTTGTTTGATCAAACACTGGTCTAGTCACTGTGGAGGTATTTCACAGATGGAACTAGCATATATAATCAGTTGACTTTAAAGGAGATTGCCCTCAATAATGTGGGTGGGCCTCATCCAACCAGTTGGAGGTCTTAAGAGAGAACTGAGGGTTCTAGTTATTGGGAGGAATTTTGCCTCAAGACTAGACCTTCCACTTCTTCCTGAGTCTCCAGACTCAAGAATTAAACATCCTTCTCATGGAATTTCCAGCTTCTGGCCTGCTTTATGAATTCAGACTTGCCAGCCCCCACAATCCTGTGAGTCAATGCCTTATAACTCTCTTAATATATGTATTTAGATATTTCCTGTTGGTTAGATATATCCTGACTGATACAGGCACTATTCTAGAAATGCTCTATATTAATATATTTGATCCTCAGAAAACCCTACAAGTTTGGTGCTGTTACTAGCCCCTTATGAAGGATGAAGAAACTGAGTTTAAGGAATTAAGAGGCAGAACTAGATTTGAACTCCAAACCTTAACATGGGCTCAGAATCCTTATTCTTAACTCCCTTGATATCCCCATATTCCCATCGTGATCACTTACTTTCTGGTGTAGGGGCGTGCTTGTTAATGAAGAGGACGACTGTGATCCACAACAACTGTATTTTTCAGTTTGTGTAGATAAAGCTGGGTGTTAGTCTTGGCTTAGCCACTTCCATGCTCCATGGACTTCGGTAAGTTATCCCACTTCCCTGGGCCCCCGTGGGCCTTCTCTGCTCTGAAGTTCTATGATTGTGTAATGGAAAAAGAGACCTCATTCAAGGACAGGCCCAGAATGACCCATTTAGGGCCGCTTGCATTGACCCTAAGTGACATTTCTGTGAGGAAACTGCTCTTCTCCCTATTTTCTCCCTATTTTTCTGACGCAGGTACTAGGTGGTTCCCAGCAGAAGTCCACACAGAGGCTGTGAGGTTTTCTTGGATGCTGAGTTAGAGTAGTCCTCATGACAGGTAAATTCCGTGACATCTTTCCCTTGAATATTCTGAGGTATGGAGCTTTTGCAGTTGACCAGCAAGTGGGGAGGACTGAACAGCACGTGCCCTTCCCTGGTGCAGATGCTCAGCCCCCTGCCACACTGTCACTTTGCTCTCTGGATTTTCTGAGATGTGTGGCTAGAAGGATGTGCTGGAATAGTTGGGTTCTTTTTTTTTTTTTTTTTCACTGAATGTTTAATGGGACAATAGGTGAACCCTGAGCATCAATCTAAATCTGCCATAACAGCAGACTGACATTTCCAGTAAACTTCAAATGTATTTCAAACAACCAAACATATCAAAATTTTTAGAGTTTTATTAATCCTCTGGTGAAAAATCTGCAAAATCACCAATCAAGTCACTGAAGAATCTTTACTCCTTCTGTTATCCAATCTCCGGCTCACTTTTTGCCAGCACCAACATTGGCCTTTGCAGTCCCCCTGACTTTCTTCATTCTGTTCTTGCGTTCTTTTCGCTGTTTTCTTGAGGTCTTTTTCTTCTCATACAGGCCATGTCTTGCAAGTCTGTGTTTGGGTTCATTTTTGTTTGCATAATCCAAGGAATCATAAATCATGCCAAAGCCAGTTGTCTTGCCGCCACCAAAATGGGTTCTGAATCCAAATACAAAGATGACATCAGGTGTGGTCTTATACATTTTGGCTAGTTTTTCCCGAATTTCTGTCTTAGGTACTGTTGCCTTCCCAGGATGAAGGACATCGATGACCATTTGTTTCTGCTGAAGTAGTCTGTTAGTCATGAACTTCCTGGTCCGGATAGTTACAGTGTCATTCGTGATGGCTGGAGTTCTTCAGGCAGCCAGGGAGGAAAAGCGAATAGTTGGGTTCTTTACCTGCAGTGTATGCTGGTGGGCTGATGGGGTGTCTGGGCAAGCCAAAGGGGGCCACTGTACTTTTTCTGATGTTGGTAATGACGCATGTGTCTTCCTTCTGCCACAGATATTTTTCCAGAGTTCTACCCCACCCCTCATCCAACCCCGTCCCCGCTGCCCACAGCAGAAAGAAAAGGAGAACTGGAAGACCCTTATGGAACCTTATAGGATAGAATTCACCCCCATGCAGTTTCCCTTCTCTTTTCTCAAGGATTTAAATAAATAATGAAGCAAGAGGTTTTGAACTTGACTGGGTTTTAGCTGTTTATCTAAGAGGACGCCAGCCCTGTACCACAGTCCCTTGATTTTCTCTGTGGGTGACAGTAATTCTGTGGTACAGGCCTGGTAATTGCGTTACTGTGCCAGCTCCTCTGGCATATGGCTTTATTTTTTTAGTGTTATTTTGCCCTGTTTGCCAGGCATCTCTAAGGAGATGCTGACATTTTCTTCTTTGTCCAGTTCTGGAAACCGAAGTGAAAAATACACCTATTTAAAAAAATTTTTCACCACTGTTGAATTGGTAATATCTTACTTTAGCCAGGGAATGATATGACTTTTGTTCTATCCAGTGCAATGATTTGATAACTTAATTTCAAAGTATACATCCCTAAAATAATGAATGAAGATTACAGGGAACCTCTGGTTTTATTAGGTCATTGAGGGCCTAATTAAACTAAATATAGTAGTAATGAAACCCTGAATGCATATTGAGAGCATACATGTATCAATCAAGTTTTCAAACCTCTGGAGTAGGGTAAATATGATAGAACTAGGGTTGTAGTGGTGGTAAAGGTGACGATGTAATAATAAAATAACATTGGTGGTGGACTTGGCCCAGTGGTTAGGGCGTCCGTCTACCACATGGGAGGTCCATGGTTCAAACCCCGGGCCTCCTTGACCCATGTGGTGAGCTGGCCCATGTGCAGTGCTGATGTGCGCAAGGAGTGCCATGCCACGCAGGGGTGTCCCCCGCGTAGGGGAGCCCCACACACAAGGAGTGCACCCTGTAATGAGAGCCGTCCAGCGCGAAAGAAAGTGCAGCCTGCCCAAGAAAGGCACCACACACACGGAGAGCTGACACAACAAGATGACGCAACAAAAAGAAACACAGATTCCCATGCCACTGACAACAACAGAAGTGGACAAAGAAGACAATGCAGCAAATAGACACAGAGAACAGACAACCAGGGCAGGGGGAGGGGGTGGGGGAAATAAATAAATAAATCTTTAAAAAAAAAAATAACGTGAACATTCGTTGAGTACTTATGGTGCATTAGTTAGTAGGCTAGTTTAAACAGTTCTGCAGTTAGTATTCTCTTTTAAAGAAGCAAAAAACTGAGGCTCAGAGAGGTTAAGTAACTTGCTTAAGGTCAAACAATAGGAGAGCTTGGGTTTTAGACATAAGCTGAGTCCACAGCTCCCACCCTTACCTTCTTGACAAACTAAATCCAATATCACACAATAAGAGAAGCTTAGGCACTAGTAGCCTTAAATTTTGAGCTATGTGAAGAAGTTGATTTTATAAATGAGTAAAAGAAAAATGAGATTTGCTCCATCCTATATCCATTTTTAGAATGAATATGACTTATATTATGAATATGACTAAAAGATCTGCCCTGATGCAGGTCCACTGTTTCCTTTATTTTTGGGCTATACTTTTAATTTAAAAAGTAAAAGTAATTAAAATAAAAAGCTTTATAAAAGTATAATTTACATATAATAAAATTCATTTATTGTAATTATGCAATTCAAATGTTTTTAGTGAATTTATAGTGTCGTGCAGCCATTACTGTGTTCCAGGTTTAGAATATTTCCATTATTCCAAAAAGATTCCTCATGCCCATATGCAGTCAGTCCCTGCTCCCACCTCCAGGATACCACTAATCTGTTTTCTGTCTCTGTACGTTTGCCTTTTTAGGAAATTTCTTATAAATGGATGTCTACTATATATAATCCTCTGTGTCTGGCCCTTTTTTTACTTAGCCCATTTTTGAGATTCATTAGTGTTATAATGTATATCAGTAGTTTATTCCTTTTTGTTAATGAATAATATTTTATTGTATGGTGATACCACGTTTCGTTTATCCATTCACCAGTTGATGAACATTTGCATTGTTTTCACTTTTTAGCCATTATGAATAATGCTGTGAACATTTGTGTGCATGTCTTCGTGTGACAGATGCTTTCATTTCTCTTGGGTAGATGCCAAGGAGTGAAATTTCTGAGACATGTGGTAGGTGTGTGTTTAACGTTTTAAGAAACAGTCAAACTGTTATTCTATAGTGCCTGCACCATTTTACGTTCTTACCACAGTGGAATAAAGGTGTCCCAGTTGCTCTACATCTTCACCAACGCTTGCTGTTGTGTTTTTGATTATAGTCATTCTAATGAATGTGAAATGGTATCTCATTTTGGTTCTGATTTGCATTTCCCAGATGACTTCTTTATTGGCAACTCTTCAAATATATAAGAGTAGCTACCTTAAATCTTTATTTCTGTGGGTTCAAATACCTCCTGTTCCATCAACTGTTTTGTTTTTAATTTGGATTACAAACTTATAGCCATTCTGGTCAGCTCTTGTTAGATATGCTATAGATTGTGTTTTTTAAAAGTTTGGACCCAAATCAACCCTATATGTAAGATGTGGCCTGGCTAACAGAGTTCAGTGAACCTATTAATTCCTTTGGTGTAGACAAGGACTGCCCAATAAAGTTGGTCGTTTAGCAGCTGCATCACACTGCTGTTGGATCATGTTAAGCTTATGGTCTACCAAAACCCCAATGTTTTTTTCCTCCTGTGGATTTTAGTCAATCCAGTTCTCCATTAGTTTCCTGTGTAATTGCTGATTTAAAGATAAATGCAGGAATTTGCAGTGAATACGGTTATTTAATGTTAATGTTTAACAAGCATCTGTTGAGAGTTTACTGTGTTTCTCTAGGATTTTCCCCAGGATTTGCCTTTTGGGATCATTTTGAATCTTGTTTCTTCCTTTTTCTTGGTTTTCTCCTCCATCCGCTAAGAGCCTAGTTTGCATATCTAGTTCCTACTCATCTGGATCTCCTCTCCAGCAAGTTCATAATGATGGTATGTGTGCAGGAGACAGAGGTAATGCAAGGGACTAAACTACCCAGATTTCTGCATGTATATCCATGTACTCCTTCAAGTCCTTTCTGGTCCTGAGGTTACATGGTTTATTATTATACGTTTATGCTCTTTTTTGGGTTAAATCAGGTTTCTCCATAATTAGCCCATATGGCTTATATACCCCCATTAAAAGAAAAAACTGGGAAGTGAACGTGGCCCAGTGGTTAGGGCGTCTGTCTACTACATGGGAGGTCCGCGGTTCAAACCCTGGGCTTCCTTGACCCGTGTGGAGCTGGCCCACGCGCAGTGCTGATGTGCACAAGGAGTGCCGTGCCACGCAGGGGTGTCCCCCGTGTAGGGGAGCCCCACATGCAAGGAGTGCACCCTGTAGTGAGAGCCGCCCAGCGCGAAAGAAAGTGCAGCCTGCGTAAGAATGGCGCCACCCACACAGAGAGCTGACACAACAAGATGACGCAACAAAAAGAAACACAGATTCCCATGCCACTGATAGCAACAGAAGCAGACAAAGAAGAAGACGCAGCAAATAGACACAGAGAACAGACAACCAGACCAGGGTGGGGCGGGAGAGAAATAAATAAATAAATAAATAAATCCTTAAAAAAAACAAAAAGAAAAAACTAAGAGAGATTTAGAACATGAAGGAAGAAAAAATATAGACAATTTTGTCATTTTAAAATTTGTGCTTAACCAACTCAGTCTTAACACTTCTTTGTCAGTATGTTCTTTCCTCCTGTCTACATGATTTTATTTATTTTTAAAGATTTATTTTATCTCTCTCCCCTTCCCCCCACCCCCGTTGTCTGCTTTCTGTGTCCATCTGCTGCACGCTCTTCTGTGTCCACCTGCATTCTCGTCAGGCGACACCAGGAACCTGTGTCTCTTTTTGTTGCATCACCTTGCTGCATCAGCTCTCTGTGTGTGTAGCACCACTCCTGGGTGGGCTGTGCTTTTTTGTGTGTGTGCAGGGTGGCTCTCCTTGCAGAGCACACTCCTTGTGTGTGGGGCACCCCTACGTGGGGGACAACCCTGCATGGAAAGCACTCCTTGCCTGTGGCAGCACTGTGCATGGGCCAGCTCACCACACAGGCCAGGAGGCCCTGGGCATAGAAAGCTGGACCCTCCACATGGTAGGCAGATGCTCCATCAGTTAGTTGAACCACATCCGCTTCCCTGCATGATTACTTTTAAATCATTAGTGCCCCTTCCATGTTGTGGACTGAGGGTCTCTCAACTGTTCCTCATCAGAAAGGGAAATGCTCTTTTTAAAAATATTATAGTTCATGCTTTCAGATGATATTTTCCTTCCTGAACAAGAAATGGATTATTTGCTGGAGAGCCTGACTGTGCATCACAGAGGAACAGATTCAAAATCGGAGAAAATATTTGTAATATATCTGATAAGGGCCTTGTGTCTAGAATATGTAAAGAACTCTCACAGCTCAACAATAAAAACAATACCATTTTAAAAATGTGCAATTCGTGTGGATATAGCTCCATGGTTGAGCTTCTGATTCGCACATACAAGATCCTGGGTTCAATCCCCAGTGGCTTCTTAAAAAAATGTACAAAGAATTTGAATAGACATTACTCTAAAGAAGATATACATATGCCCAAGAAGCACACGAAAAGATGTTCCCCATCACTAGTCATTAGGGAAATGTAAATCAAGGCCATAATGACATAATACTTCATAGTCATTAGGATGACTAAAATATTAAAGACAGACAATATCCAATGCTGAAGAGGCTATGAAGAAATTGGAGCTCTCATACACTGCTGGTGGGAGTGTAAAATGGTTTGGCTACTTTGGAAAACAGTTTCTTGTACTTCCTCAAAATGCTAAACATAGAGTTACCATATGACCTGGCAATTCCACTCCTAGATATGAGAAATGAAAATGTAAGTCCACGCAAAAACTTGTACAAGCTTATCTTTTTATTGCTGAGTTTTTAAAATACAAACCCCATGTCAGATATATGATTTACAAATATTTTCTCCCATTCTGTAGGTTGTCTTTTTCATTTTCTTGATGGTATCCTTTGATGTGCAAATGTTTTTAATTTTGATGAAGTCCAATTTATTATTATTTTTTGACACTTGTACTTTTGCTTCTGTATGTTTTTGAAATGCTGAAAATCTTAGTTTTAAAAATTTTCCTTGTTGACTAGTTGGTTGTTCTAATACAAGAGGAGATGAATAAAAAAAAATAGAAACAACAAAAAATTTAAAAATTAAAAATATGGTAGAGGAACCAGTTGTAATTGAATAGTTAGCATACCTTTATTAGCAAAGAGTAACAACCCCCAGAACTCTGAGAATGTGTATTAATGGTTTTCCTTATTCATCTTTGTATCCTCACCACCACCACAACGCCTTTAGCATTGTGTTGTGCATGTAATAGTGCATACAAATATTTGTTGATTAAGTATGAATGAAAGTTTATCTTTGCCAAAGTTCTAGACTGTATTTTGTTCATGCTTTGAAGATAGATCTGGATTCAAATCTCAGCTTCACTGACTAGCTGTATGGCCTTTCCTAAGCTGCTTAACCTCTTGGAACCTCAGTTCTCACAGCTGGAAAAGAGGAATAATAATGTTTCTCTTGGAAGATTGTTGTAAGGATTGCACATAAAACTTTGGTACATGTAGAGGTTCCACAAATGACAGTTACTCTTTATTCACTTAATTGATCTGTATTTCATTTCTCATTTTGTTGAAATTTGAATGTCTGTTTTTAGCCATCTTACTAGTATGCATAAAAATTAATTACATTGCACACTCAGTTCTTCCCTGCTTCCTTTGCTCAGCAAAATAGTATATTTTCCAGAACCTCAGAATAACCTTCCTTGGCCCCTGGCCACCTCTATTTTTGTGAAATTCATGTTGAAGTAACTTTGAGAGTATAGGCTAGTTGTACTATCTAATAAAGTAGCTGTTAGAAACATGCAGTTATTTAAATTAAAGTTAATAAAAATAATTCAAAATTAATTCCTCAGTTGCACTGGCTACATTTCAAGTGCTCAGTAGGCACATATGACTGGTGGTTAGCATATTGGACAATGTAAATACAGAATATTTTCATCATTACTGAAAGTTCTATTGGACAGTTCTGAACAGAAATGTTGGGGAAATTTTATGTGACTTTCTATTCAGCTACAGAACCAGTGAAACAAAGCTTTTGTATATCCTCAGCTGAGTAGCCCTTCCTCTCTCCGTCCCTTTAGGGGATATTGGGCTCAAGATCGTTGAGTGCTTTAAAGTCTTGAATGTTTTAATTCTTTGCTGTTGTTATTTCAGAAACTCCAGTTTCCTCTCTGCTGATGTTCTACCTTTATGAAAATTTGGTCATTAGACAGGTAGCAGGCCCTTTGAATATGGTTGACTGAATATTGTAGTGACCTGAAGAGGGAGGCAGGATGCTTCCCCAAATCCTTAATGTTCTGCAAGGTATTGGGTACCAGGAAAAGGGACCCATACATTACAGATATTGAATGTTCTGGACAGTTTTTTTTTTCCAGTTGCGGAATTAAGATAATGTTTTGAGAGGTCTGAGTGGAGTTTTTGAAGATAGTTTGATAACAAAGAACTCCCTGAACATTCCTCTTTGTTTGTGACCTCATTCATGTGGCCTCAGTGGATTTCTCCCTGGTGACTTTGTATATAATCTAATTAAATTGTAATGAACCTGAATTCTTTACTTTGGCTTAAAATAAAGAAAAAAGAAAAGGAGAAGAATCAAATTCCTTTTGCTGCAAGATTGCTCTTTATGTCTACTTCTTCCCTTTTCTCTTTTTAAAGGTTCCCCCTGCCCCCCCACACACCCCGTTGTTTTGTGCTGCTCTCTGCTTTCTGTGTCCATTTGCTGTGTGTTTTTCTGTGTCTGCTTTTTTTCTCTCTAGGCGGCACTGGGAACTGATCCTGGGATCTTCTGGAGTCAGAGAAAGGTGCTCAATCTCTTGAGCTTCCTCAGCTCCCTGGTCTGCTGCATCTCTTTTTGTCTTTCCTCTGTGTCTCGTTTTGTTGCATCATCTTGCTGTGCCAGTTTTCCGCATGGGCCAGCTTGCCTTCTCCAGGAGACCCCAGGAATCAAACCCTGGACCTCCTATTTGTTAGATTGGAGCCCAATTGCTGGAGCCACATTCACTTCCCTTCCTTTTTCTTATCCTCCAGCTCTTCTGATATCTTGCTTCCTGTGTGCTATTATAAATTTATGGGTGCCTTCCTGGGTATAGGACATACCTCAGATGGATTCTTAGCATAGTTTCTTTTTGACTTGCTTCTTCACAAAAATGTGCATTTTGTCGGGCAATGGATATGCCTCAGGTCAACATTATTTCCCATCTGCTCTTTAATTAAAAAAAAAAAAAGATTTATTTATTTATCTCCCCTCCTCCCACCCCCACTCCCACCGTCTGTTCTCTGTGTCTATTTGCTGTGTGTTCTTTGTTCGCTTCTGTTGTTGTCAGTGTTTCTTTTTGTTGAGTCATCTTGCTGCGTCAGCTCTCCGTGTGGGCGGTGCCATTCCTGGGCAGGCAGAACTTTCTTTTGCTCTGGGCGGCTCTCCTTATGGGGCACACTCCTTGCACGTGGGGCTCCCTTATGCGGGGACACCCCTGCATGGCAGGGCACTCCTTGTGCGCATCAGCACTGCGCGTGGGCCAGCTCCACATGGGTCAGGGAGGTCCAGGGTTTGAACCGCGGACCTTCCATGTGGTAGACGGACGCCCTAACCACTGGGCCAAGTCTGCTTCCCCCCATCTGCTCTTTAAATAAGTACTGACTTTGCCAGGCCAGGTAGATGAGACTACAGTCATTCCTAAGGTGGGAAGAAGTAATTACTTTTCAATTGTTGTACCATTTTCAAAAATTAGACTCTAATAGATGCTCCTTGGGAAAGGGATCTGTGGTTAAGTCAATTCTCAAAAATATGGGTTAAGGACAACTAAACCAATTTCTTTCCTGTAAGGGGCTCAGGGTCTTCAATATGTTGATGGGTATTGTGCTTTTCTAAGAGGTAGGTATAGTATGTAGTTCCCAAACTTCTTGACGCAGAACCCTTTTTGGCTGACAATTGTTGAGGACATCTGTCTGCAGGACACCCATTTGGGAATTACTGGACTGAAGGTTGGTGTTCTGAGAAATGAGAAAACACCCATTGTGGGAGTGTGCAAATGGAACAATTTTGTGAATACTTCTGCTTTTTGTTTCTCAGTGATTATTTTTAACCCAAGCAGCAGTCATTTGAACCTCTCATAAATTTACTGGCCATTATCAAATAAAAGAGCCCAAAGCACTGCAGGATTAGGAACATCATCTGGCTTGAAGAAAAGGTAAAAATTGCTCTCTGATCTTTTAAAGGAAACTTTTAGTGAAGTTGCTGATTCAGTTCTTTCTGGTAGAGTTCTTTCTGCTGTAAGATAGAGTCACATTCTAAAAAATAAACAATTTATAGGCAATTCCTGTATACTGTGTATTTATTAATCACTTTTAGAAAACATTGAAAACTCTGGGGGCAAATTTTGTTTAAGGGATAGATTATATGTACATCTTGCTTCTATTAATACTTTTCTTTGCTGAAAGGAACTTCTATTTATCTTGGCCTAATAATGTTAGCAAGGACAGTGTTGTAACAACAACAGCAATAGCAGCAAATCTTAAATGCTTACTATGTGTCAGGCATTATTCAAAGTACTGTGCATGTATTAACTTATTTAATTCTCGCAAAAATGCAATGTGGTTAGCCATTGTTTTTACTTTCCTTTATAAATGGGAAAATACTGCAGGCATTCTATAATAGAGATGGCTAGAATTATTAATAATTACTGAATACAGGGTTATGTTTGTCAAATTCCAGTGAATAACACAGCAGGTTTTGCAGTACAGATTTTCTTTAGTTTTGAGATAGTGCTAACTTTCTTAAAATCCTAGGTAGTATATGGCACAGAACTGGTTCTGCAATTTGTTCCCTTTAGCATTATCTACCGTACTTCTTACTACTCATTTTGTGTTTTTAAATGTCAGTCAATGCTGAAAAAATGTAACGTATTTTTGTGTTTATTCAACAACGTTTTCTTGGACCAGTTTCTGCATTTAATGCTAGGGATGCAAAGATGATTGAGCCCACAGCCCTGGTCCTTGTGGAGATGTCATCAAAGAGAAGAGATAATAATCCTCTGAACAATGATCATTTCTTAAGCTGTGACAGGGAAAGTGGTTAGTGGTTTCTTGCATCTAATTAAAAAGAGTCAAAGAGAAAAAGTACGTGGGCTGCAGAGGGACAGGAAGCCAGAGAGAAGCCATAGCTGTCTGAAGACATCTGAGTTGTTCCACAGCCTAGTTGGCTTGATTTCAAGAGCAGTCAGCCTGCAGGTTTATCATAATGCCAGTCCTGAATTCGAGCTTCTGACTCCTAGCGGCTGATATATTGGGTAGGGTTGAGAAGTGGGGAGAGGGAGGCCAGCAGGAAGAGGGATTGAGAATTGTGAAAGGCACAACTGCATGTCCCTTTGATGGTCTCCTTAAATGCCCTCTCCAGGACAGGGTCAATTGTACGTTTTGTGATGCAAATGAAGAGAGGAAAGCCAGAAGAGAGTTATCTTGTGATGAAAGAAGAGAAAGGCTAATAGTGTGCTTGGTCATGATGGAACTCCTTTGACATTGAGGATTTGGGTTATTCGTACCAGCCCAGGGCTCTGCTTACCCGTGTTGTGCCCTGGCCACTGGCTCATGCTTCCTTGGTTAAATCAGTGTCAAAGAATAACAGGTGGGGGTGGGGATGGGGGGAGAATCTCCCTGGGAACTTCTGTGCCAGGTGTTTTAAGTTGATAGAACAGGGCCCTGAGCTTTTATTTATTTATTTATTTTTTAAAGATTTACTTATTTATTTAATTTCCCCCCCTCCCCTGGTTGTCTGTTCTTGGTGTCTATTTGTTGCGTCTTGTTTCTTTGTCTGCTTTTGTTTCTTTGTCCGCTTCTGTTGTCTTCAGCGGCACAGGAAGTGTGGGCGGCGCCATTCCTGGGCAGGCTGCACTTTCTTTTGCGCTGGGCGGCTTTCCTCACGGGCGCACTCCTTGCGCGTGGGGGCTCCCCCACGCGGGGGACACCCTTGCGTGGCACGGCACTCCTTGCGCGCATCAGCACTGCGCATGGCCAGCTCCACACGGGTCGAGGAGGCCCGGGGTTTGAACCACGGACCTCCCATATGGTAGACGGACGCCCTAACCACTGGGCCAAAGTCCGTTTCCCGGCCCTGAGCTTTTAGAGAGCAACCTGGGCCCTTCCTGGAGTCATGTCCTGTCCCCTGCCCCCCCAGTCCCCCACCACTTCCCCTTTGGTGTGCTGTAGTAATTACAGTAGTCATTCATCTGGTGGGTTGTGAGATTTGACAGATTACTCTCTGGATGAAATGATACTCTGAAGGGAACTTTGGGAGTTTTTTCTTTTCGTTTGTGCCAGTCCTTAACTCAAAAAGTCTCACCAGAACCCTATGAGGTGTGTGCTACTATTTCCA
Organism: Dasypus novemcinctus; assembly: GCF_030445035.2. NCBI lineage: Eukaryota > Metazoa > Chordata > Mammalia > Cingulata > Dasypodidae > Dasypus > Dasypus novemcinctus. The sequence continues at coordinate 78,861,764 of NC_080684.1, read as the reverse complement.
CTTTATAGGTGAGGAAACTGAGGCTGAGAGAGGCTGAGTGACTTGTCCAAGCCAAGACTCCAGGTGGGAGGTCTCGTATTGAAAGGCAGTGGTTTAGCTTCTGCCTTGGGCAGGAATTTAGTTAAATCATCTTGGAAAGCTGGAGATTAAAAAATAAATCATCTGGTTTGGGAGACTGGGAGGTGGTGGTGAGAAGCAACCCAGGGACTTAAGGATTTTACTTGCATGGTTTTATGGCTAGGCCAGGAGACTTGACATGAATACAATGTGATACAGTAATATAGTGCCAAATAGGGAGGACTGGAATGACTCAAGATGAGAACAGTCATCCCGCACCTGCCTCTGTCCTCTCCCCGTGATTCAGCGAACCTCCACATTCCTTATCTGTGATGTGGATGTAAACTCCAGGTTTTGTCTCTTTTGTTTACTCCTATATCCCCAGCACCTGGCACATGAAAGGTACTCAGTATTTCTTGAATGAGTGAATAAATCTCATATGACTAAAAGTTCTGGCTTTCCAGGAAGTAACATGGGAGTTTATCCTGTGGCAACACCAGTACCGGGGTCTCCAATTCTCATATAGAAGGAACCTTTCAGAACTAACTGCATTATTACTCAATGGCAGATTTCTTTTTCTTTTTAAAGAAACACCAGAATACTGATTAGTATTATACAGTTGCCCTGGATCTTAAATAGAAATTATTGGCATCTGATAGGAAAATGGTTAAATGATTAGACTGTGAAATAAGGTAACCAAAAAAAAGTAGAGTTTTATATACCGCTACAGCCACAGATCTTGCTAAAAACCTCAGTTATACCCTTCAGGGATGTTTTTATCATTATATCATTATAAGAAGGAACATTTATTGAGCTTTCCTTGTTTGTCAGGAGCTGTTCTGTGTGCTTTACATTTATTAACATTTATTCCTTGTAACAAGCCCTCTGTGTAGGTAGTATTATTATCCCCATTTTATAGATGAGGAAACTGAGGTGAAGAGAGATTTCCTCAAGTCATACACTAGTAATCGACAGAATCAAATTCAGACCCAAGTAGGCTGGTTCCAAGGAATGTATTCTGAACTTTTATACTGTAGTGGCTTTGATATCACAAAGTACTCTGAGAAATCTTAAGCAAAGGTAAACCTATCTCTCTGAAGGAAAAAGGAAAAAAAATCTTTTCAGCCACTATTTTCTCTAGTCTGAAGTTATCTGTGCTCTGGCTCTCTTGGAAAAGATACAGCCATTTAAAAATTTTTCATCTCAACTTTGGATACAGCTGGCCAGAGTTACACTTAATGTTAACAGTGATGGGATTTGAAGTGATTTGTCTTTTTTCTTATTTGATTTTCTAGTTTTTCTGTAATCATGCCATATTTCTTATATAATTTATTTTAAATTTATCATTTCAAATTCAAGGAAAAATGACTCAGCCCAAGAGCGACTTTAGACTCTCCATCATGGAGCTGACCACTCTTTTCTCTAGTCCTCATTGCACTCTGTACAGACTTCTGGCCTGGTGCCTCCAATGTAATAACACTATGGTTTCCATGTCTTCCCTGCTAATTATTTTCCTTTTTTTATTGTGGCAAAATATACATAACTTAAAATTTAACATTTTAACCTTTTTAAAACATGTACAGGTCAGTGGCACCAAGTACATTCACAATAACGTGTTACCATCACCACTATTTCTATAATTTTTCAGGAACACCTCCTCCCCAGTCCTCCCAGCCCCTGATAACCTCTATTCTACTTTCCGTTTCAATTAATTTGCTTATTTAAAGATATCATATATAAGTGAAATCACATAACATTTGTCCTTTTGTGTCTGGTTTATTTCACCTAGCATAATGTTTTCAAGGTTCAACCATGTATCATATATCAGAACTTCATTCCTTTTTATTGCTGAGTAATACTACCCCCCTCCCCGCCCCGTATTTTGTTTATCATATATATATATGATATGTCCATTGTCTGGTGGTGTGACATTGGGATTATTTTCACTTTTGACTACTGTGAAGAATGCTGATATAAACTTTGGTGTGCAAGTATCTGTTTGAGTTGTTGCTACCCTTGATCCTTTGGGGGTATATACCTTGGAATGGAATTGCTGGATCATATGGTAATTCTCTGTTAAACATTATCAGGAACTGCCAAACTGTTTTCCACAGCACCTGCATCATTTACACTCCTACCATCAGTGCATAAAGATTCCAATTTCTCCACATCCTCATGAACACTTATTTTCTATTTTTAAAATAATAACTGTTCTAGTGAGTGTGACCTGATATCTCATCGTGGTTTTGATTTGCATTTCCCTAATGGCTAATGATGTTGAACATCTTTTCATGTGCTCTTTGGCCATTTGTATGTCTTCTTTGGAGAAATGTCTCTTCAAGTTCCTTTCCCATTTTAAATGGGGTTGTTGTCTTTTTGTTGTTCAGTTGTTAAGAGTTCTTATGTATTCTAGATATTAATCCCTTATCAGATATATAATTTGTAAGATTTCTCCCATTCCATTTTTGTTTAAAGTAATTACTGCAGAGGAAGAATTTACTTATGCTTTTTAGGTTTTTTTTTTCCTGTATGATGTTTTTTTGCTACTCAATTATTCCTTTACTACCTCTTTCTTATATTTAAGTGATTTTTTATAGTTTACTATTTTAATTCCCTTCTTTCCTTTTATGTATATTTTAAGTTATTTTCTTAGTGGTTACCTTGAGGATTCAATTAGAGTTTTAAACTTTTAGCAGCCTAATTTGAATATTATCAAATTAGTTTCATTAGCATACAAACATTGTGTTCCTTATACATTTCCATCCCTCCCTCTTTATATTGTTATTGTTTCAGAATGTCTTTATATGTGAGTGCCCATTAACATAGATATATAATTATTGTTCAATGCATTTTCCTTTTAAATCACAAAGAAGAAAAGAAGTTAAAAACCAAAGTACAGTGATGCTGGCTTTTATATTTACCTATGTAATTACCATTACTAGTGTACTTTATTTTTTCTTATACTGTGAAGTATTCTCATGTCCTTTGAATTCAGCCTAAGGGGCTCCTCTTAGCATTTTTTTCTAGGGCAGGTGTACTGATACTGAACTCCCAGTTTGTATTTATCTGGAAATGTCTTTTTTTCTCCTTCAATCTTGAAGGATAGTTTGCCAGATAAAGAATTCTTGGTTAAAGTTTTTTCCTTTCAGGACAGACACATGTATAAAGAGTTCAGAAAAGGACCCATCAAAATGTTTCCAATTGTCAAGTGTAAATTGTTGATGAATTATTTCCACTTTTACATACTTTTCCTCATCAATTTTTCTAACTCACTACACATTTTACAATAAGAAAATAAAGTTTTTATAGACAGTCACATTTGGTTTGAAAAGTATCTGACTGACATGGTTTCTGGTGATAAATGAGCTGCTAATCTTATTGAGGATCGCTTGTAAATGACGAATTGCTTCTCTTTTTTTCTTCTACTTTTTAATTTAATTTTAAAAAGTTTTAATTAGAGAAGCTGTGGGTTTACCAAAAAAAATTATGTAAAACATACTTTGTTCCCATATAGCCCATCCCATTATTAACACTTTGCATTAGTGTGGTACCTTTGTTACAGCTGATGAAAGAATATTATAGTGGTACTATTAACTATAGTCAATAGTTTACATTAGGGTATATTTCCACCCATAATTACCACCCTAGTGTTAATACCTGGCATTAGGATAGTATATTTGTTATAATTCATGAAAGAATGTTTTTATAATTGTACTATTAACTACAGTCAGTCATTGTATTAGTCAGCCAAAGGGGTGCTGTTACAAAATACCAGAAACTGGTTGGTTTTTATAAAGGGTATTTATTTGGGATAGTTGCTTACAGATACCAGGCCATAAAGCATAAATTACTTCCCTCACCAAAGTCTATTTTCATGTGTTGGAGCAAGATGGCTGCCGATGTCTGCGAGGGGTCAGGCTTCCTGGGTTCCTCCCTTCAAGGGTCTTGCTTCTCTCTGGGTTCAGGGTTCCTTTTCTCTTCCTGGGGCTGACTTCTCTTTCCTCTGTGAGCTTCCTTCCCGGGGCTCCAGCTTAAAGCTTCAGCATCAAATTCTAACATCAAAACTCCAGCATCAAAAATCCTCAACTCTGTCCTTTGCCATGCCTTTTATCTGAATGAGTCCCCACCTACTAAGGGTGGGGACTCAATGTCCTAATGGCATGGCCCAATCAAAACCCTAATCATAACTCAATCATGCCCAGGTACAGATCAGATTACAAACATAATCCAGTATCTATTTTTGAAATTCATAATCATAGCAAACTGCTACAGTCATATACAGTAGAGCTCACTTTGTTGTACAGTTCTGTGTCTTTTAATTTTTATTCTTATAACATATATATGACCTAAAATTTCTCCTTTTAACCACATTCACATATATAATTTAGTGGCTGTTAATTATACTCAAAATGTTGTGCCACCATAACTATCATCCATATTTTACAAATTAAGCTTAACTTCCCATTCCCTACCCCCAAACCAGCTTTTTGTAACCTATGTTCTAGATTGTAATTTTGAGTTTGCTTATTCTACTGATTTCATATCAGTGAGATCATACAATATTTGTCTTTTTGTGTCTGGCTTATTTCACTCAGCATAATGTCTTCATGGTTCACTCATTGTCACATGAATCAGAACTTTGTTCCTTTTTTATGCTGAATAACATTTCATTGTATAAATAAACCACACTTGTTTATCCATTTATTGGTTGATGGACACTTCAGTTGCTTCCATCTTTTGACAATTGTGAATAATGGTCATCAGTGTGTAAATATCTTTTGAAGTCCTTTTCCATGCTTTTGGGTATAAACATAGTAGAGGGATTGCTGGGTTATGTGGTAATTCTATATTTAGCTTTCTAAGGAACTGCCAAACTATCTTCCACAGAGACTGTACCATTTAATATTGCCACCAGCAATGAATAAGTATTCCTGTTTCTCCACATCCTCTCCAACACTTGTAATTTTCTGTTTTATTAATAATAACCATTTTATTTGGTATGAAATGGTATCTTAATTGGGTTTTTTTTTTTTTCATTTCCCTAATAGCTAATGATTTTGAGCATCTTTTCATGTGCTTTTTACGCATTTTTATATCCTCTTTGGAGAAATGTCTTCAAGTCTTTAGCGCATTTTTTTAAATTGAGTAATTTGTCTTTTTATTATTGAGTTGTAGGATTCCTTTATCTATTCTAGACATTAAATCTTTGTTCCATTTGTGGTTTCCAATTATTTTCTCCCATTGTGTATGTTGTCTTTTCACTTTTGTGAAAAAGTCCTTTGATGCACAAAAGTTTTTAATTTGAATGGAGTCTCATTTATATATTTTTTCATTTGTTGCTTGTGCTTTGGTTATAAAGTTTAAGAAACCATTGCCTAACCCAAGATCCTGAAGATGTATCCCTACATTCTCTTCTAGGAGTTTGATATTTCTGGCTCTTACATTTAGATCTTAGATCCATTTCGAGTTAATTTTTGTGTATGGTGTGTAAGGGATGCCCTCCTTCATTTTTTGCATATGTATATCCAGTTCTCCCAACATTTTTTTTTAAATGAGGTGCTGGGCATTGAACTCAGAACCTCGTACATGGGAGCAAGTGTTCAGACACTAAGCCACATCTGCTCCCCAATGAAAGCTGTTTTTTTTCCTGTTTCATTTGTTTGTTTTGTTTTTGGGTGGCACCAGGGACTGAACCCAGTCCTTGTACATAGGAAGGAGGCCCTCAACCACTTGAGCTACATCCGTTCCCCAGTACCATTTTCTGAAGAAACCATTCTTTTTCAATTGAGTGGACTTGACAGCCTTGTCAGAAGTCATTTGGGGAATTCTGGGAAAATGGAGGATTAGAGGCACAGGATTCACTTCTCTTTCAGAAAAATAGCTAGTGGGGAGGCACAAACTGTAGGAAAACTGTTCCAAGGCTTTGGACACTAGGGGAATACTGGGCATCACCAGGAACACAGAAGGGAGAAGAAAAGCAGACTTGGCAGGGAAAATACATGAGTAAAGCTGAAGTCGCAGCTGCTGGTGCCCATCCCCCCACCCTTGGAGCAGAGCAGTGGGTCCTCCAGCCCCTGACTGGCAGCTGTAGACAGAGGGGGTTGTAGCAGTCTACCTCCCCAGGAAAGGGAGAGGGAGGGACTCACCCTACGGCCAATCCAGCTTTTGGCCAGAGAACTTGGTCTGCTGTGTTCCAAGGGTTGCACCCTTCAGGGCTGGACAGGGTCATGGTATAGTTCTTCTTGGGAACCAGCAGGGAACTAAAGAGAACCTGCCTTCTCAAACACCCTCCCTACTGACCCTGGATTGGTTGCTGAGTGAAAATGTAATTCCTCTGTGGGAAAAAGGAGGATGCAGCCAGCTGGCTTCTGAGCAAGTTTGATTTGTGGGGCTTGGCTATGAATAACCTAATCTGAGGGAATTTTTTGAAACATTGCTTCTAAACAGTCCACCCAGGCAGGGTTCCAGTGAACACAAACCCTTGGGTCTAAGATAAGTCTGCTGAAGATCACGATCTACTGGCAGACCAGGAAAGTACATGCAAAAAGAAAAAAGTAAATAGATAAAAGAGGCTCTTGGGTGCCTTTACTGCCCCCCTCACCAAGACACCTGGAAACTGGTCTGTACCCCATTGCTGGGTCCGTGGCCCTGGTTTGAAGATATGGCTAAGGGACAAAACTAAGTTCCAAATGAAACACAGGACTTGAAACAATCAGTGGTGTTCATATAAATCTCCTAATCAAATCATGAAGTTGAAGGGCAATATGGCTAAAGACATAAAAGATCTTAAGAAGACAGTAGAGTGGGAAGTGGATGTGGCTCAAGTGATAAGGCCTCCACCTACCATATGGAGGACCTGGGTTCCATCCCTGGGGCCTCCTGGTGAAAAAGGAGAAGACAAAGTGTGCCCATGTGGCAAGCCAGTGCCCATGTGGTGAGCCAGTGCCTGTGTGGTGAGCCAGTGCCTGTGCAGTGAGCCAGTGCCCACGTGGTGAGTTGAGTGCCTGCACAGCAAGCTGAGTGCCTGTGAGGTAAGCCAGTGCCCGTGCAAGTGAGTCATACAGCAAGATGATGACACAACAAAAGAGAGATGAACAGGAAAGTCAAGGTGAAGTACCTCAGAGACCAGGAAAGGAGGTGGCGCAATTGACAGGGAACCTCTCTCCACGTCAGAGGTCCCCAGGCTCAAATCCTGGTGAATCCTAGAGGAGAAAGATGAGAAGAGAAAGACAAAAAAGAGAAATAGATACAGAAGAGCACACAGCAAATGGACACAGATAGCAAAAACAGCTGGGTGGGGAAGGGGAAGAAAATTTTAAAAATTAATTTAAAAAAAAAGGAGACAATAGAAGATCAACAAGGAAACAGAGTATTTGAACAATTTGAGAAATGAGCTATACCTAACAGACATATACAGAAAATTGCACCCCAAATCAGCCGGCTTTACATTCCTTTCAAGTGCTTATGGATCTTTTTCCAGGATAGACCACATGTTGGGTCACAAAGCTGGTCTTAATAAATATAAAAAGATTGAAATTATGCAAAGCACTTTCTCTGATCACTATAGAATGAAGGTGGAGATTAATAATTGGTGGGAAAGGGGAAAAGTCACAAAAATTTGGAAGTTAAACAACATACCCCTAAACAATCAAAGAAGAAATTGCAAGAGAAATTAGTAAATAAGATGAATGCAAATGAGAACACACTTTTCAAAACTTATTGGACACAGCAAAAGCAGTGCTAAGAGGGAAATTATAGCTCTATGCACATATATTAAAAAAAGAAGAAGCTAAAATCAAAGTCCTAAGTGAACACCTGGAGGAACTGGGAAAAGATTTGCCAGGCCTGTCTTTCCCACCTTTTACCGCCTTGCAGATTCCTTTAAGACTCAGCTTAGAAATCATCTCTTCAAGTAAAGCCTTCCCTTTGTCTTAAGTCGAATTAGTTTAGATGTTCCTCCCTGTCCTGTTGCACTTTGTTCATCATAACATAGTGGCTTTCTAACTTTTACTGCAATCCACAGTACAATAAGAAAAGCATTCTTTGCTGAGATCTAGTAAAAAGACACTCTCACTGAGTAGATATTTTCCTACTCAGTATTTTTTGGGAAGCATGGAAAATGTATTTACTTTAAATTCCTCGTCTCCTTATATGGAAGGTTCAATGCGGATCAACAGAATATCCATGTCTACATAAAACAACATGACTTTAAAATGCTGTTTGACCTAAAGTAAGGGGGAAATGGAAAGGAGAAATGAGTTTATATGGCTACGAGTTTCTAAAAAAGAGTCTGGAGGCTGGCAGAAGGATTGCCCTCATGCACAACTGAGCAGAGTCAGAGAGACAGATAAAGCAGATACAACCCCCAGATATTGGTTCCTATGAAGGCTAAAGAGACCCATGAGAGTTATGGTCATGGCCGATGGGGTTTACTATCAGGGCAGATGGCCCCTCTCTGGAAATGGTGTTTATGTGTGATGAATCTGGACTCAGATGGGATCTCCCTTCATAAGACTTTCATACTAATCTGCTGGAGGTGCAGTTAACGTTGGGGTTTAAGATATAGTTAGGGGATTTGAATCTCTGGACTGATAATGTGATAGCCAGGTCCTGAGCCTCAACAGACTCCAGCACCTACAATCTGATTTATTGGACTTACCACACTCAGCTAAGATGGAGTTGAAGAAGGACAATCACCACACCATGGAGCCTAGAGTGATTACAACTGAAAATGGGAGGATGGCAGCCAACATCCATGTGGAATCTGAGCCTCCTCTCGACATAGAGGTGCAGTGGACACAACCAATCCAATGTCCACATAGAAGAGGTGGCATTGGATTGGGAAAAGTGGACATGGTGGACGATGGGTATGGGAAGGGCAGGAAGAGATGAGAGGTGGGGGCGTATTTGGGACGTGGAGCTGCCCTGGATGGCGCCTCGGGGGTGATCACCGGACATCGTGGATCCTCACAGGGCCCACTGGATGGAATGGAGGAGAGTATGGGCCATGATGTGGACCATTGTCTATGAGGTGCAGAGGTGCCCAAAGATGTACTTACCAAATCCAATGGATGTGTCATGATGATGGGAACGAGTGTTGTTGGGGGGGGAGAGGGGGGGTGGGGGGGTGGGGTTGAATGGGACCTCACATATATATATATATTTTTTTTAATTTTTTTATTTTTTATTGACTTTGTAATAATATTACATTAAAAATATATATGTGAGGTCCCATTCAACCCCACCCCCCACCCCCCCTCTCCCCCCCCCCCAACAACACTCGTTCCCATCATCATGACACATCCATTGGATTTGGTAAGTACATCTTTGGGCACCTCTGCACCTCATATACATTGGTTCACATCATGGCCCATACTCTCCTCTATTCCATCAAGTGGGCCCTGTGAGGATTTACAATGTCCGGTGATTACCTCTGAAGCACCATCCAGGGCAGCTCCATGTCCCGAAGACGCCTCCACCTCTCATCTCTTCCTGCCTTTCCCCATACCCTTTGTCCATTATGTCCACTTTTCCCAATCCAATGCCACCTCTTCTATGTGGACATTGGATTGGTTGTGTCCATTGCACCTCTATGTCAAGAGGAGGCTCAGATTCCACCTGGATGCTGGATGCAATCCTCCCATTTTCAGTTGTAATCACTCTAGGCTCCATGGTGTGGTGGTTGTCCTTCTTCAACTCCATCTTAGCTGAGTCACATATATATTTTTAATGTAATATTATTACAAAGTCAATAAAAAAAAAAAATTCCTCGTCTCTTGTCCATCATGATTTCTGAAATTTCTTCCATTAGAGACACAGGTTGGAGTTAGCACATAGTCTCTAGTATACTCCAGGAAAATGCAAATATGATATCATTTGTAATGATTAAATGATTAAATTCATGTGTCAGCTTGGCTAGGTTATGGTATCCAGATGTTTGGTCAAGCAAGCACTGGCCTGATTATTACCATGAAGATATTTTGTGGATTGAATTCATCAGCAAGTTGATTGCATTTATGGCTGATTACATACATGATCAACAAAGGAAGTTGCCTTTGGCAATGAGTGACATCTCATCTAATCTTGAAGGCCTTAAGGGGAAAATTGATGATTTCAGCAGTCAAAAAGATGAATTTCTATCTCTACTTCAGTTGGCCAGCTTCTCCTGGAAAATTCTTCAAAACCTTCATCAGAGTTCCAGTTTGTGATGTGCCCTGTGGAATTCAGACTCACCAGTACCTATAGTGGTGTGAGGAAATAAAAAAGGTGAATTTCTATCTCTAATTCAGCTGGTCAGCTTTTCCTGAGAAATTCATCGAAACCTTCATCAGAGTTCCCAGTTTGTGGCCTGCCCTATGGAATTCAGACTCACCAGTACCTATAGTGGCATGAGGAAATTCCTATGATAAATCTAATAATATTACATTATATATATATAAATATATATATATTATAAATAAATATATAAATGGCTCTTTTTCCCTGGAGAACCGCAACAAATATATCATTGAACCATTATCACCTATTAGTAGCCATTCAAGCCCTGGCAAGGCCCATTGTATCAGAGGACAGGACTTGCCAGGCAGGTGATTCACAGGGAAGAGTGGGAAGTGGGGTGAAAAAAGTTCTGTGTCCTAAACATGTTTTACAATAATTGATGATGTGCTTTTGAACAAATCACTTTGCTCTGCTGTAAAAAAGAGAGTGTCCTACTAGATGGCCTCTGAGGTCTGTTACAGTTCAAACAATCTATAGAATGAGCTATGAGGAAAATGAATGGGTCCTGCTTGGGTAGGGGAGAGGAGCTCATGGTGGCACTGTCTGGGAGGGAGAATGTGATGGTTTGAAGCTATTTGGACCCCAGAAAAATCATGTTCTTAAAGCTGATCCATTCCAATGGGTGTAAACCTATTGTAAGTAAGACCTTTTGATTAGGTTACTTCAGTTAAGGCATGGTCCAGGGTGGGTCTTAATCCTCTTACTAGAGTCCTTTATTAGTGGGATGAATACAGAAAAAAGAGAAAGCCAGGAAATCCGGAAGGTGAAAGCTATGAAACCTGGAAGAGAAGGGAGAAACCAGCAGACACCGCCTTGTACCTTGCCATTTGATAGAAGAGTCCAGGACTTCTGGCAGCTGGCCTTTGGGGAGAAAGTATCACCTGATGATGCCTTGATTTGGACATTTTCACAGTCTCAGAACTGTAAGCTTGTAAGCTAATAGATCCCCACTGTAAAAGCCAACCCATTTTTGGTATATTGGATTTTGACAGCCTAGCAGACTAAAATAGAAACTTTTGCGATTGGGAAGGGATAAGTGTGCCCACTGCCTATTGAAGTAAAGAGCAGTGGTGAGAGAGGATAAAAGGGAAGGAATGCTAACTTGTTAGCTTACATTTTGCCTAGGGCCAGCCCTGGACTAATCCCTCAGTGGAATGGCATCTACTGATATTGTTCTCAGTTTTGAACCATAACTTAAATTATTAGAAATGACCTCGAACTTCTCCTATTATAAAGGATCATCACTAAGTCCTGAAGGAGATAGGATTCTATATAATTGACTTTATATCAGTTTTCCCAGGGAGCTTCAGCCTAGCTCCTGTAAGTAGAGCCTTGCACTGAAGCCTTCACATGAAAGCCTTGTTTTGAAGGGGAAAAATTTGGTCTTTGCAGAAGAAAAGGTACAATAGGGAGAAGCACCAGCCAGAAGTTCCTTCCCTTCCATATCCATTGGACCTTCTGGGATCCTTGCCCTCAAGAACCTCAATGGAGAGAACAAGAGGCATATAAAAATGAAAACTTACTCCATAAAAATGTTGGAAATGGTATAGGAGAAGCAAGAACAAAATGTCCAGGGGACAGAGGAGGAAGATCTTCAAGGTGGTTGTAAAAACTTAATGAATAAGGGAAAAAACTTTATTTGGTCAGGCATATAAAAATACTTTGTCCACTGGGAGTCTAGACAAGGGGTACTAAATGCAGATGCAGTTAACTTCAGCTTCCCTTTATGGCACATTTCTTCACTGTGCTCACTTCCTCACCTCCTGTTCACGTGTGGACCCCACTCCAGTTACTCTTTTAGCCTCACTCCTCCACTGAAATTGCTCTCATCTGGTTCAGTATCAGTTCCCCAGAAGCCTTCCCTGACAGTGCTACTCAAAATGGCATATCTTTTTCTACTCCCTTGCCCTGATTTTTAAATTCTTAGCTTACGGCACTCCTTGGCATTATTTATGAATGGCAAATTATATTCATTTAATATATCTTTTTTTTAACTAATATCGAGGTCCCTCATGTGACAGGCACTACTCCAGACTCTGCAGACAGGTGGACAAGACAAAATATTTGATTTCCTGGGACTTATTTTCTAGTGTGGAGAGGCAGACCAAAGCCAATGAAGTAAGTAGGATAATTTCTGGTAATGGTAAATTTGTGGAAAAAATAAAATAGAGCAATGGGACAGAGTGACAGGCAGCTTGGGGAGAGCCATTTCAGACTGGCGAGTCAGGGAAGGCCCCTCTGTGGAGGTAAAAGTTGGACTGAGACTTGAATGGTGAGGAAAAAACAGCATTAGGAAGTTGTTGCAGGCAGAGGAAACAGTGCAGAGGCCCTGAAGTAGGAACGATATTGACTGCTTACCTCATTGTATTGAAATTATTTGCTTTCATATGTGCCCACCTACCCTAGACTGGGAGCTCCTCAAGAACAAGGACAGTGTCTTATTGATGGTGACTGCCCTGTCTAGCACAGCCCCTGGCTCACAATGGGTGCTCAGAAGATGCATGTTGTATCCATGTGAACATATGTTCCTTCAGCTGTAAGTTTACCTTATTGTTTAGAATGCAGCTTGTTTTTCTCCAGCTCTTCCCAGTGGTGTCAAATACTTAGTTAAATGTATTCCTTGGGATTCTTCTGCTGCAAGTGACAGAAATGAATAGCTTAAGTAACAATGTAGAAATTAGTTGACGCATGTAAACAGACAGTAGAGAGGGAGAGGATAGAGTGAGCCTTAGAGACACATGGATCCAGGGACTTACTCAACTTGTACCATCCCTCTTTCTGTCTATCCATCACTCATTTTGACCCCTGTGCATAGGTTGGCCCCATTCTCTGAGTACCTCCATGTGCCTCTACACAGAGAGGAACAAGGCTTTTGGCCAATTTGGGGATATAGCCTTACAGATAGTAGTCCAAGGGAAGATAAGGATATTTTCTTCATAGATTCAGTAGAAAAATCTCACAGATGGACCCAGTCTGGCTATTTTGGGTTGCATATGCCCATCCTTGAGGCTCAGGGTAGGCTAGGGAGCAGATTCATCCCTTCCAGAATCACACATTGTGGGGGGACATGAAAAACCCCCCCTCCCCAGAGAAAAACAGCTCACATTTCCTTCTTTGAAATCAGAGTATATCAGGGAGAGTGTACCATAGTGGTTATGATTATGGGCTCTGGAGCTAGACTACATGGGTTTGAATCTTGACTCTGTTACTTGCCAGCTTTTGGATCCTGGGCATGTTACTCTGTGTCCCATTTCCCTCAGCTGTAAATGAGAAAAATAACAGTACCTGCTCAGAGTGTTGTGAGGATGAAATGGGCCAATACACATGAAGCTGTTGGAATAGTGCCTTGCACATGGTAAATGCCATCTACGTAAACGTTATTTATTGTTGGTGGTGTTATAAAAGAATACATTGCTAAGTAAGGTATCTATAGCTTTCTCCTGATGTCTGTCCAGTAACCTTATTTTAAAATGGAATAGGGTTAACATTGTCCTGAATGCCCCAGTAATTATTTCAGACATTTTCTGGACAATGTCTTTTTTTTTTATTCTTCTTCTTTGTGTCCTGTTCTCTACTTCCATCCACATTATTTCACATATATATACCTGGCTTGTTTACCCTTCAGCCAGTTCTTAAAACCTCAAGAATTTTGTCTTTAAAACCCACATTCCCATATCTTGTTAGGACATTTAAGGTTGTTTGATTTGTTCGCCTTTACTAGAAAATGGGTGCATATTCATTAGGAATAAACTGAAGAGGGAAATGTTTCACTGTACTGGATGGACTTGAATTTGGGATCTATAAGACCTTCAAATTTTAAGAGCCAGACCCTTCAGATGAGGTGTGAAGTTTATAATAATAATAGTTAGCTTGTAATGAGTGCTCCCTGTTTGCCAGGGGCTGTGCTAAGTGCTTTATGTGGATTATCTCACTAATCCCCACTGAAATCTTACTAGATGACTAACCTATTAATTTTACACATGAGCAAACCAAGGATTAGAAAAGTTAAGTAACTTGGCAAAGCTCTTGTAGATGATAAGTGGGGGATCTGTAACTTAAACCTGGGCTCTTGATGTTAGTGCCTGAACTTCAGCCACTCCTTGGTGACCATCATTTGCCATTAAATGTTGGGTAAAAGACATGTTTCAAATTTGAAAAATCTAAAGGCAAATAAAAATTGAAAAAATCAGGCACTATAACTTGCCAAACAAATAACATTGTAGGCTGTTGATAGGTAAAGACAGTTTCAAGATTACCATAGGAATCCTGGTATGGCCTAATTTTAAGGAAAAAATACATGTATGTATTGTATTATATAGCATATATATGTTAAAATTAGTCTATCCGTGGAAATAACACTTATATCCAGGTATTTAAGTTAAGATATCATAATATTTTCTCTTTGTTATTTTGGATTTTGAAGTCTAAATGGGAGCCCACAATGTATACTTTTCCTTGAATCTGAAAATGACCAGCTGATTTTGGAAGAAAAGAAACTAGTATCTTAGATGGACATTTCATCATTTTCCTATTTGTTTTAGAGAAACAGCAACTGTGCATGCTCTTCTATACTCAGGCTGTAACTGAATGCTTATAGATTAAATCATTCCTTCAATAAGGAGTGCCTACTATGTGCTAGGCCCTGTCCTTGGTACTCGAGATACATCAGTGCACAAGACAGACAAACCACTCCCTCCCTCCTACCCCCAGAGCTTCCATTCTAGTTGGAGAATATAAACAGATAAAAACAACAACACATAGATGTAATGTACAGTATATCAGATGATGAAATTTCATGGAGAAAATAAAGCAGGGGAGATGGAAAAGAGTGCTTTGAGGGGTGGGTTGCAATTTAAAATGGAATGGTCAGGGAAAGACCCCACTGAAAAGGTGATATTTGAACAATACCCAAGAGAGATGAGTAAGTGTGCCTTGTGGGTACTTGTGGGTACCTGGGGAAAGTGTTCCAATTGGAGTACAAGTGCATCAGCTCAAGGGAAGCCTAAGTGGCTGGAGGCAAGTGGGGATGGGGAAGAGAGATAGAAGATGAGGTCAGAGAGATAAATGGGGACGGGGGAGCAGATCCCAGAAGAACAATGGCTTTACCCCTTGGTAAGAGGAGTCAAAGATCATTTTGGCCAGAGCATCTAGAAGAGCAGAGTGCCCATTGACTGAAATGGCCTTAACTGAGGTTTAGGAATATAAGAGCCCATGAGCCGTCCTAGTAGAGACGTTGAATAGGCAGTTGGATGTAAAAGTCTTGAGTCATCAGCATGTGGATTGCATTTAAATCCGTGAGATTGGATGAGAGCACCAAGAGAGTAAGTACAGACAAAGAGGTCCTGGACTAAAACCCTGAGGGGCAATCCAAGGTTAGAGCTAGGGAATGAGGAGGAAATTACAAAGGGGAATTTAAAGGAACAGCCAGTGAGGGAGAAGAAAATCTAGTAGAGAGTTGTGTCTTGGAGGTCAAGTGAAAAAATGTTCCTAAGAGGAGAGTATGCCAACTCTTTCAAATGCTGCCAATCTGTCATTTAATATGGTCAGAAATTCATCGCTGGATTTAGTGATGGCCACTGGAGGTCACTGGTGCAATTACAATGAAAACCGACTGCTAATCAATGCCACCCATCAGGTCTTTAGTGGACACCATATGCCCAGTTCTCTACCCTGTAGCTTAGAACTAACCATTTCTTAACCTACTATCCCCACAAAACTAAGTCTCTAAACACCTGTCATCATAGTTCGTAGTTTTAGAGGTGAGGCAAATTGTTTTGTCTGCCGCACTTGGTGTGCTTATTTTACTTAAAGGTGCTGAATACCATAGAAAGTCAATTCTGGGGCATAGGTAGAGTAGTCCCTTCCTTGTCCCTCTAATTCTTACTGCTTTCCCTCTGATATGCTTAATGAGCATAATGAGAACACGGTGCTCCAGAATGCGTTGGCGTTCTTCAGAACTGGGTTTGAATCCAGTTCTTCTACTCACTAACTGTGTGACTTTGGACAGGTTTACTTCATCTCTCTGAGCCTCATTTCTTCATTACAAAATGGGGATAAATAATGATGTTGTAATGGTTAGGCTAATGTGTCAACTCAGCCAGGTAATTTTGCCCGGTTGTTTGGTCAAGCAAGCACTGGGCTAACTATAATACAAGGACATATGTGGGCATTAGTCATCAGTGAGTTTACTGTATAGGTGGCTGACATCTATGATCAACAGGGAGCTTGCCATCAGCAGTGAGTGATGTTTTATCCAATCAGTTGAATGCCTTTAAGGGGGAAGTGATTTCAGCATTCAGAGAGAATTTCTCAGCTTGTCTTGGAAAGCCATCATCTCCCAGGAACTTATCAAGGACCTTCACTGGACTTTCATTGGAGCCCCTGGTTTGCAGCCTGCCCATGAAAACTGGACTTGTGCATCCTCATGGTCACATGAGAGACTCTTATAAAATCTCATACTATTTACAAATATCTCCTGTTGATTTTCTCTCTAGAGAACCCTGACTAATACAGATGCTTATCATAGAGTTGTGAGAATTAAACCACCTCTTGTTTGTAAAGTGCTTTGCACAGTGCCGATACATAATGAGTGGTCCGACATGGTGAATGCATGATTATTAGGATATTGTGGTTGTAGTTTCCAAGGCAGTGCTCTTGTTAAAACCATCTTTAGAAAGATTTTTAATTGATGCCATCGCCTGGGGTTTATTTACGAAACAGATTGATTTGAGTTACACCCACAAATCTGTTAAGATTTTTCATAAAGAAGTTACCAGATGTCTTTCTTTTTTTTTCTCGTTCCTACTACTGGGGGAAAACTTCAACAAAACAACTTAAAACCGTGCACTGCACACTCAGGGCAAACACATAATTTGTTCCCCTTTCTCAGTTCAGAAAAAACAAAGCTGTCAGTTTCCAATTTCCCTGCTTGGCATTTCTCATGCAGGGAGATAACAGCAGGAGGGAGTGGCTGGACATGTCAGTTATATCTAACAGCTTTTTTCTCTGGGAGTTTAGAGTGTTGCCATGCCTTTAAGATACTTAAAGTTTACTTTTTTGGGACATCTTTGTGGTTATTGTTAGGACAAATGCAGAGTTTTTCAAATGAATCTGCACCAATTATTTTCAAAATATACTTGGGAAATTGGTAGGGCCAGTTAAATGGTAATGTGTGGTTATAGATTTGTCTTCTTCAAATAAGCATCTGGTTTGGGAAATTATCGAATAAGTTGAATCTTCAGTTACAGCAGCAAATCATTTGTTAATTCCAATCCTTTTTGGTTTGTCAGTGAAGTGTTTTCCTGACAACGTGTGTGTGTGTGTGTGTGTGTGTGTGTGTGTGTGTAGAGCAGAGCTTGAGAAAGAGGGCAGAGACATAAAGGAAGAGTATAAATTAAAGAATATTTTCAAAATTGTTGCAGTTGTATTACTTTAAGCACATTTATCACGTTTGGAATTCACTCAAAAGTATTTTTGCATGTATTATTTGGATGGTACCCAATGAATGAATAGAAAAGATAAATGTGTTTAAATGGATTTTTAATAACATCGTTTATTTACATTCATGCAGTAAACACTGGTATTTGAATTATGTGCCAAACACTGCCAGGCATGAGTCAATAAATAATAATAAATGTTAACTGTTTTTATAAGCTTTAATTTTATGAAAATGGTAAAGAATTTCAGTTACAAAAGGACAATGAAAAATAGATTTCTTTCCCTTCCCAGATAGTTTTGATTGTCTTTCCCAAAGATTTCACTGCATATCCACTTATATATGTGTATATTGTCTGTCATCATCATCTTTTTTTTTTTAATGCAGATGTGCTGGTTTAAAGGTTTCACCTCTTTGGTTTTTTGAGGTAGCAGTTGTTCTTGCTCATATGTTAGCACCAACTGATCTACCCTACTGGTTTTGTTACATTTACATAGCATTCCAGGATACGAAGGTACCATAATTTAATTTTCCAGCCTTCTTATTTGTTTTAAAACAGAGACAATACTTCCAGAACTACAGAGTTGCTTTTTCATGAGAAGTGCACAAAAATAATGTATATGACTCTTAGACCGGTGCTGGCCCATAATAGATTCACAACAAATATTAGTGCAGTGGATGAACTGATCATATTTACTTATTTACTTTACATTTTTTTTGGCATAGAGAATGAAAACAATAAAATGCAGCACTAAGAATTATCACATATTCCAAATTAATGAAGTCTGTGTTAGTAAGGTTTGTATCCCTATCATCTGCCTCCCTAGGACCAAATTTGCACAGTGAGGTACTCAGTGAGTATCCCTGATGATGACAATTTCAGTAATTCTGGTTTAGAAGGCTGTTGTGCATCAGTACCAAGGGGAAAGTGATAGCTCTTTAAAGCCCAGAAAACACTGTATTTCATTCTGTTTGAGGTATTTTTATTTGAATTAAGGATAGAGGCCTAAAACCCAGGCATTTGAGACTCTAGGGGCATACAGACGTTGGTGAGGATTATTCTCAGAGTTCTTCAAGCCTAATTTTGGGATCTCATTCTGAAGACCCAAGAGATGCACTTTGGGCTTCCACTCCCTGTGGCAGGGATCTCTGTGTTTCACTTCAAGAGCTTCTTTGTTCAGGAGAAATAGGGGAACTCAGGGTTATCTGACAGTATAGATGTTTTGGAAAATGATTGAGTTTTTATTCATCTGTCAGTGAATCAACACTAGTGCTTGGGGGCCTTTGGTGTACATGATGCCAACTGTGTCATGAGGGAGCTCAAAACTTGTTTGGCAGGTATGGCACTAACCCCAGGCAGCAAGCAATATGATGCATCCCTGCAATAAATATCCAAGACTCTGGAGTCAAAATTTCCTGGGATTGCATTTTTAGCTGTGTGATCTTGGTAAGGTCCTTGGGATCTTTGTGCCTCAGTTTCTTCCTCTGCCAGATGGGTTTAATAATAGAATTTACCTCATTATTGTGAGAATTAAATGATTGAATACTTGAAAAGTGCCTAGACAGTGCCCGGCACATAGCACTTAGTAATTATCATTACCGATAGCACTACAAAATGGAAAGGGAGATGACAGTAGCTACTATTTCCCACTAAGCAACTGGCTTACAAATGCCAATCGATATGCTAAATGCTTCACATGCTTTATCTTATCCAATCCTTAGAATGGCTTGTGAAGTAAGGTGTTTTAAAGATGGGAAAACTGAGTTGCAGAGTGGTTAGGAATCTTGTCCAAGATTACCAAGCTAGTAAGAGGCAGAGTTAGGATTTGAACCTGTATCTGACTGAAAAACTGTGCTCTTTCCTCTCTCTATTATTAGGTAAAAATAGAGGGAAGGAAGGAATCTTCATTTTAAATAATGGGGCTCAGAGCATTTAAGTAACTTGCCTATGATCACATGGAAACCCAGGTTTTCTTACACCAAATACCATAGTGTTTCTAGACATTTGCAGGGCTGACATGTAAAAGGCAAAAACTAGAGGTCTTGGTCGAGATGACAGAGCCAGAACCAGTAACTTGAAATTTAAGCTTATTTGGGCTAAATAAATATAAGGGAAAATCTCTCCCATGAAGCTGTCCAATATGAAATAAAGCTTCCAGAAAGTCTCTTGAAATTATAAAAATCATGGGGCCTTTTAAATACAAAAGGCCTCATCAACTGTATTAGTTAGATGCAGACACATGTAACAGAAATATCAACGTGACTAACTTAAGATGGAAGCATACTCTGTCTTTCGTAAAGAGCTTTGGAGGTAGATAGTCCAGAGCTAGTTATGATTACTTTGTAAGGCCAACAGGGACTTGGGTTTCCTTTTCATTTAAAAAAAATTTATTGATATATATCATTCATACATGAACATACATAAACAATAAGTATGTAACAAAAGTTGTAAACTTACAAAACAAACATGGATAACATCATGCAGGGCTCCCATACATCACCCTACCACAAATACTTTGCATTGTTGCATAACATCTGTAACAAATTATGAAAGAGCATCGTCAAAGTATGACTACTAACTATAGTCCATATTTCCATATCTTACATTTGGTATATTTTTCTACAACATAACCCTGTTATTTTTTTGGTCATACACCGTACAATTGATCTAAAGTATGGCATTTGGTATAATCACTGAGTTGTGCATTCATCGTTTCAATCAATATTAATATATTTTCATTGCACACACACAAAAAAAGAACAACAAAAAAAACAAACCACTATCATACTCATATGTTAGTGCTACTAATTACAGATCCTATGATGTGCTTTCACCATTTCTATTCATTTCCAAACATTTACAAACTTTTTTTTTTTTTAACCAATTCTGTACAGATTAAACCTCACCTTTCCATTCTCTAACCATATTCTTCTCTCTGGTAACTTACATGCTAGCTATTAACTCCATGAGTTTGTTCATTATATTTAGTTCATAATAGAGAAATCATACAGTATCTGTCCTTTTGTGCCTGGCTTACTTCACTCAACATTATCCCTCCAGGTTGACCCATGGTGTCATATGCTTCACAACTTAATTTATTTCTTCTTACAGCTGAATAATATTCCAGTGTGTGTATATACTATAAATTGTTTATCACTTTATCAGTTGATGGGCACCTGGGTTGTTTCCAGCTTTCGGAAATTGTGAATAATGTTGCTTTGAACATCGATGTGCAGATGTCTGTTCGTGTTACCGTTCTCAGTTCTTCTGGGTATATCCCTAGTATCGATATTGCCAGGTCACAGGGCAGATCTATATCTGACTTTCTTAGGAACCACCAAACAGACTTCCATAGTGGCTATACTGCTCTGCCTTCCCACCAACAGTCTATCTCGCCACGTCTACTCTAACATTGTAGTTTTCTGTTTTGTTAATAGTAGCCATTCCAGTAGGTATGAGATGGTATCTCATTGTTGCTTAGATTTGTATTTCTCTAATAGCCAGTGATGTTGAGCATTTTTTCTTGTGTTTTTGCAGCATTGATATATCTTCTTTAGAAAAACGTCTATTCAGGTCTTTTACCCATTTTGAAATCGGGTCATTTGTCTTTTTATTGTTGAGGTGTATGATCTCTTTATATATTGTGAATATTAGACCATTGTTGGATGTGTGATTTCTAAATATTTTCTCCCATTGAGTAGGCTGCCTTTTTACCCTCTTCACAAAATCCTTTGAGGTACAGAAGTATTTACTTTTGAGGAGGTCTCATTTATTTATTTTTTCTTTTGTTGCTTGTGCTTTAGATATACGGTTTAAGAGACCCCCACTTACTGCAAGTCTTATAGATGTTTCCCTACATTATCTTCTAGGAGTTTTATGGTCCTGTCTTTTATGTTTAGGTCTTTGATACATATTGAATTGATTCTTGTATAGGGAATGAGATAGGGGTCCTCTTTCATTCTTTTGGTTATAGATATTCATTTCTTCCAGCACCATTTGTTGGAGAGACTGTTCTGTTCTAGAAAAGTGGACTTGTTAGGCTTATAAAAAATCAGTTGACCATAGAGGTCTATTTCTGAACTCTTAATTCAATTCCATTGGTCAATGTGTCTATCTTTATGCCAATACCATGCTGTTTTGACTACTGTAGCTTTATAATACATTTCAAGTTCAGAAAACATGAGTCATCCAACTTTGCTCTTCATTTTTAGGATGTTTTTGGCTATCCAGGACCCCTTTCCCTTCCATATAAATTTGGTAATTGACTTCTATTTCTGTAAAGTACGCTGTTGAAATTTTGATTGGTGTTGCATTGAATCTGTACACCAGTTTGGGTAGAATTGACATCTTTGTGATGTTTAGTCTTCCAATCCATGAACATGGAATGTCCTTCCATTTGTTAAGGTCTTCTTTGATTTCTTTTAGCAATGTTTTGTAGTTTTCTGAATACAGGCCCTTCACATTCCTGGTAAATTAATTCTTAGATATTTGAGTCTTTTTGTTGCTATTGAAAATGAAATTTTTTTCTTGATTTCTTCCTCAGCTTGCTCATTACTAGGGTATAGAAATGACTGATTTTTGCATGTTGATCTTATATCCTGCCACTTTTTTTTTTTTTTTTTTTTTTTTTTTTTAAAGCTTTTATTTTTTATTTATTTAATTCCCCTCCCCTCCCCAGGTTGTCTGTTTTCTGTGTCTTTTTGCTGCGTCTTGTTTCTTGTTTCTTTTGTCCGCTTCTGTTGTCGTCAGCGGCTGGGGAAGTGTGGGCGGCGCCATTCCTGGGCAGGCTGCTCTTTCTTTTCACGCTGGGCGGCTTTTCTCACGGGTGCACTCCTTGTGCGTGGGGCTCCCCCACGCGGGGGACACCCTTGCGTGGCACGGCACTCCTTGCGCGCATCAGCACTGCGCATGGGCCAGCTCCACACGGGTTAAGGAGGCCCGGGGTTTGAACCGCGGACCTCCCATGTGGTAGACGGACGCCCTAACCACTGGGCCAAAGTCCGTTTCCCTATCCTGCCACTTTTTAAAAAAAACTCATTTAGTAGCTCTAATAGCTTTGCTGTCTATATTTCAGGACTTTTAAATATAAGATCATGTCATCTGCAAATAGTGAAGGTTTTACTTCCTCTTTTCCAATTTGGGTACCTTTTATTTATTTATTTTTCTTGCTGAAATGCTCTAGCTAGAATTTCTAGCACAACGTTGAATAACAGTGGTGACAGCAGGCATCCTTGCCTTGTTCCTGATCTTAGAAAGCTTTCAACCTCTCCTCATTGAATATATATGTTGGCTATGAGATTTTCTTATACATCCTTTATTATGTTGAGGAACTTATGCTTGTCTTTTTATCAGGAAAGCATGCTAGATTTTTTCAGATGCCTTTTCTGCATCAATTGAGATGATCATGTGTTTTTTTCCCCCCTTCAGTGTGTTAATGTGTGTTACATTAACTGATTTTCTTATTTTGAACCACCCTTGCATAGCAGGAATAAAACTCCCTTGATTGTGATGTATAATTGTTTTTATATGCTGTCAGATTCAGTTTGCAAGTAATTTGTTGAGAATTTTTGCATCAATGCTCTTTAGAGAGATTGGTCCCTAGTTTACTTTTCTTCTAGTATCTCTATCTGGCTTGGGTGTTAGGGTAATGTTGGCTTCATAAAGTGTGTTTGGTAATTTTTAGGAAGAGTTTAAGCAGAATTGGTGTTAATTCTTCTTGAAATGCGTGTGGACTTCATCTTTGAAGCCATCTGGTCCTAGACTTTTCTTTGTTCGAAGATTTTTGATGACTGATTTAATCTCTTTGCTTATGATTGGTTTGTTGAGTTTTTGTGTTTCATGAGAGTCAATGTAGGTTTTTTTGTGCCTTTCTAGGAATTTGTCCATTTCATCTAGGTTGTCTAATTTTTGGCATGGAGTTTTTCATAATATCCTCTTATGATCCTTTTTATTTCTGTGGGGTCAGTCATAATATCCCTCCTTTCATTCCTGATTCTATTTATTTGCATCTTCTCTCTTTTTTACTTTGTTTGTCTTGCTAAGTGTCAATTTTATTGACGTTCTCAAAGAACCAGCTTTTGGCTGGTTTTTGCTCTAATCTTTCTTTCTTTCTGCTTGCTTTGTGATTGGCTTGCTGTTCTTCTTATAGTTTCTCCAGTGCTGTTAGATCTTTGATTTTAGTTCTTTCTTTTTTTTAAATGTAGGCATTTAGGGCTATAAATTTCCCTCTTAGATATGCCCCCACTATATCCCATAAGTTTTGACAAATTGTGTTTTTTTTTCATTAGTTTTGAGATTACTAATTTCTCTTGCAGTTTCTTCTTTGACCCATCTTTTGTTTCAGTAGTGTTGTTTAGCTTCCGTATATTTGCAAATTTCCCCCTTTCCCACTTACTATTAATTCCCAGCTTCATTCCATTATGATCAGAGAAGGTGCTTTGTATAATTTCAGTCTTCTTAAAGTTATTAGAGCCGTGTTGTGGCCCAGCATGTGGTCTGTCCTAGAGAAAGGTCCATGAGCACTTGAAAAGAAAGCATAACCTGCTGATTTGGAGTGTGATGTTCTATATATATGTCTGTCAGGTCCAGCCTGTTTATCATAATGTTCAAGTTCTCTGTTTCTTTGTTAATCTTCTGTCTAATTATACTGTCTGTTAATGTGAGGGCATGGTGAAGTTACCAACTATTATTGTAGAGACGTCTATTTCTCCTTTCACTTTTGCCATAGTTTGCCTTATATATTTTGGGGGATCCTGATTAGATACATAGATATTTATGACTGTTACTCCTTCCTGGTGGTTTGTCCCTTTTATTAATATATACTGGCCT
This sequence comes from Dasypus novemcinctus, assembly GCF_030445035.2. Classification (NCBI taxonomy): domain Eukaryota; kingdom Metazoa; phylum Chordata; class Mammalia; order Cingulata; family Dasypodidae; genus Dasypus; species Dasypus novemcinctus. The sequence continues at coordinate 78,837,165 of NC_080684.1, read as the reverse complement.
TCTGCATCTCTTATCGCATTTTAAAAATTTAAAGTCTGTTTTGTCTGCCACCAGTGTAGCTACCTCCACTCTCTTTTGGTTATTATTTGTGAAATATCTTTTCCCAGCCTTTCACTTTCAGTCTTTTTGGGTCTAAGGTGAGTTTCCTGCAGCCAGCATATGGATGGCTAGTATTTTCTCATTCACTCTCTCAGCCTATGTCTTTTGATTGGGGCATTTAATCAATTAGCATTCAGTGTTATTATTTTAAAGGCAATATTTCAACCATTTTATCCTATGACTTTCACATGTCATACTTATTTTTATTCATCTTTTTACTCTTTTGATTATTATTTCTGATAGTCTTCATGTCTACACTCTCCTTCAAGCCTCTCTCTTTGTCTTTTCTAACTGCAGAACTTTTAATGTTCCCTGCAGAGCTGGATTCTTATTTACAAACTCTCTTAGTTTCTATTTATCTGTGACTATTTTAAGCACACTGTCATATTTGAATAACAGTTTTGCCAGATAAAGAATTCTTGGCTGGCAGATTTTTTTCTTTCAGCACCTTAATTATACCATACCACTACCTTCTCTTTTCCAAGGTTTCTGAAGAAAAATCTGCACTAAGTCTTACTGAACTTCCTTGTATGTGATGTTTTGCTTTTCCCGTGCTGCTTCCAGAACTTTCTCTTTACCTGTGGCATCTGGCATTCTGTGTTTTATGTATTGTGGGACCAGTTTATTTGGATTTATTCTCAGTGGAATATGCTGTGCTTCCTTGACACATATATTGATGTCTTTGATGAGATTTAGAAAATTTTTGGCTATTATTTCCTCAGATACTCTTTCTGCCCTTTTCTCTTCTTGCCTCCTTCTGGAACGCTCATAATATGTATGTTGGTGTGCTTTGTGTTATCATTGAACTCCTTGAGTCCCTGCTCAGTTTTTTCCTTTCTTTGTTCAGTTTCAGTTGTTCTTTTTTCTATGTCACTGATTCTTTCTTCTATGATTTCAAATCTTATGTTGTGTACCTCTATTTGCATTTTCCCCCTCCTGGCCACCCTGCTGTTTTTTGCTGTCTGTGTCCATTCGCTGTGTGATCTTCTGTATCTATTTCTCTTTTTGTCTTCTCTTCTCGTTTTTCTCCTCTAGGATTCACCAGGACTTGATCCTGGGGACTTCTGATGTGGAGAAGGGTTCCCTGTCACTTGTGCCACCTCAGTTCCTGTTTTCTGTTGCACATTGCCTTCACTGTCCCCTTTGTCTCTCTTTTGTTGCATCATCATCTTGCTGCATGATTCACTTGCATGAGCACTGGCTCACTGCGCAGGCACTGGCTTGCCACACGGGAATGCTTTATTTTATTTTATTTTTACCAGGATGCCCCAGGGATCAAGCCCAGGTCCTCCATATGGTAGGCAAAGCCCAGTCACTAGGGCCTCATCTGCTTCCCCCTCTATTGCATTATTAATGTCACTTATTGTATCTTACCTTCCCATAAGCTCTGTTGTTTTTCTCTTCATGGTTTAAAGTTTTTCTCTGTGCTACCACAGTATCTTCATAACACTGTTATTTTTTTATTTTTATTTTTTTTTAGGTACCAAGGCTGGGGATTGAACCCAGTACCTCATCAGTGGGAAGCTGGCACTCAATACATAAGCCACATTGGCTCCTCTGAGTTTGTGTTTTCCTTTGTTGGCTTATGATTTGTCTTTGTTTTTAGGAGACAGTGAGAACTGAACCTAGGACCTCCCATATGGGAAGCAAGTGCTCAGCTGCTTGAGCCACATCTGCTCCCTCTTCTATTTCTTTAGCCATGTTGTACTTCAACTCCATGACCTGATTTAGGAGATTTGTATGAATTTCATTGACTAGCTGTTTCTAGTTCTGTGTCTTGTCTGGGGTTCTGATTTGTTCCTTTGCCTGAGTCATGTCTTCCTTTTTCTTTGTACGGCTTGTAATTTTTTTTGTTGATGTCTAGGTGTCTGATTTGATGCTGGGTTTACTCTGATGTTCAGTTTCTCTTTCTTGCCTAGGGACTTAATGTTAATTAGCTGTGTGCTACTATTGTTCTTTGACTCTTGGTTCAACTTGTTTTTAGATATTTAGGAATACCCCTGTTTAACAGCTCAAACTAGGGCTAAGGACCTAGTGATGAGGTGCAGGCCAGTTTCCAAGAGCCTTGGAGAGGGTACAGTAAAGGCACCTGCTTACCTCTTTTATTTACTACTATTTTTCAATTTTCTTGTACCTTTCTGGTCTAGCCAGCATATGATGCTCTTTGGCAGACTTCTGAGCTAATGCATTCCCCAGATGCTAAGGGGCAATGCATTCAGAGTAACTCCTCAGGTGGGTGGACAGTGCAATAGCAATGTCCTCAGGGCTGGCCAAGCCTCACAAACAAACTTTTTCAGAGGCTGTTCTCCACGCTTGGCTGGTCACACCTTCTGCCTCTTCAATTACCAGCCTGGGCAGTAGGGAGGTGTTTGAGAAGGCAAATTATCTTTAGCTTCTTAAGGGCTCGCAGTGCAAACAATGTCATGACCCTAGCCTGCCTGAAAGTGTGGAACCCCTCCAGTGCAGCAGACCAAGTTATCTGGCCAAAATCTAAATTTTCTTTAGGCTGTGTCCCTGTTTCTCACCTTTCTTGAAGAAGAGGATCCCTGCAACCCCCTTAGTCCACAGCCCCAGCAGTCCACAGCTACTAAGGTCTACAGACTGCTGTTTGCTCCATAGGTGGAGGAATGTGAGTCCCCTGCTGCTTTTGCTGCTTTCCTCATGGGACTTTTCAGTCAGTTGAGACTCCTTTCCTTTGCCTCTCTCTCTTCTGGGTGTTGTCTCACCTTACCCTGGTGTCCTGAGCCCTAGAGCAACCCTCCAGATGGTCTTCACCCATTTTCTAGGTATTTTTCCTGAGAGAGAAGAGATACCCCACTCCTCTAATCCTCCATCTTCCCGGAAATGAGAGCTGGGTTTCTTGCAGCTCTCCTGTCCATGGATCCTCAGGTGCAGCTCTTGTCCTTATCATCCACAGGGACTCTGGAGCTTCAGCCATCACATCTCTATGCCAGGCAGTGGGAAGAAGAATAGTGTGCCTCTTCTTTTCAAGGCTTCCCAGAGGACCAACCCAACAGATCTGTTTACATCTCATTGGCTTCTTAGCTGTAGAGGTCAGCCAGGAAATGTAATGTTGTAATCGGCCATTAAGGTGCTCAGCAAAAAACCAGGGTCCTGTTACCAAGAAAGAAGGAGAGAATGGATATTGAGAGGCGACTAGCGGTTTTTGACCACGTCAGATAATCTTTCTGCTGACTGAAGACAGAGTGGGGACCAGGGCACAGGATGGAGATTTCTAGGCATCTGCTCATTGCACTTCTACTCTGGATCTATACTGAGGTGTGGACGAGGGTTCTGACTTTGAGATTTTGATGGTCTTTCACATGAAACAATTTTGTCAAATTAACAGGATTCTTCATGCCTTTGAGGGAAGCAGATGATGGGAAAATTGGTGTTTTGCTTATTAATCTTATGTCCTCTAGTGTTTTACCTGGTTTAATTTTCTTTTATAGCATGTTATTTTATGAATTCAATATTATGCCTCTCTTTAGTCTGTTTAGTGCCTATTGATCTTTTCATGTGTGTGGACAGAATATTGCCTTGGGGCATTCAAATACTGGTAAAAAAAATAATTACTGTAGCAGCTAGTTAAAATAAAAGCAACAGCACATGAAACTTTGCCTAACACTGGGAATCTTTAATAAAGTCTAGACTTGCATCATTTTCTAGGAAGAAAATACCACTCATTAGAATATTTCTAGTTGAGATCTGTTTTTTTTTTTTCCTATTTTTTACTTTAGTTTGCTCATGCATGGGGAAAATGATATTTTTAATAAATTCATTTACTCAGAAGTTCTGATACTATAATCTGACCAAATAGATGCAGTTCCTGCCATCATAGACATTACCAAGTAGCAGGAAATGCAATTAAAGTAAAATGTAATAAATGCTATGATGGAATAATTACAGGTTCTATTGGAACACACAGGAGAGGCATAGTAACCCAGTATAAGGCGGTAAGGGAAGGCTTCCTGAGGAAGTGACTCTTGGGCTCAACCCTGAAGGTAATAGGATTTAGCCGCAAGATTTTTTTCAGAAAGAGAAAGCAGCATGAATAAAGACCCAGCATGAATAAAGACCCAAGGATGATGCATTTGAGAAAGTTGAGAGGCATTCTACTTAGTTGAGAAACTAGAGGTAGTATGGACTGGTCAGTTGTGGCCAGGTCAAAAAAGTCGCTATAAGCCACGTACAAGATCCTTAGGGCAACGAGATGCCATTAGAGCATCAAAACTAGAGAATGACCTCTGATATTTGAATTGCAGAAAGGTGAGGCAGTGGGAGATGGAGAGTATTTCAACATGTGCAAATGCCCTGCTATAGGAAAGACTTGAGTCTGAATGAGGAACCTAAAGAAGGCCAGCTTGGCTGGAGTAAAGAGAGCAAGGAGGAAGAGACCCTAATTAAGACTGGAGAAGATAGGAGTAAATCACTTTGAGTCTTGTAGTCTTTTTTTTTTTTTTAATTGATTTTGTAAAAATATTACATTAAAAAAAAATATATATGAGGTCCCATTCAACCCCACCACCCCCACCCCACCACTCCCCCCCCAGCAACATTCACTCCCATCATCATAACACATCCATTGCATTTGGTAAGTACATCTCTGGGCATCTCTGCACCTCATGGTCAATGGTCCACATCATGGCCCATATTCTCCCCCATTCCATCCAGTGGGTCCTGGGAGGATTTACAATGTCCGGTGATTGCCCCTGAAGCACCATCCAGGCCAACTCCAAGTCCCAAAGGTGCCTCCACATCTCATCTCTTCCTGCCATTCCCCATACCCATCAGCCACCATGTCCACTTTTCCCACTCCAATGCCACCTTTTCTCTGTGGACCTTGGATTGGTTGTGTCCGTTGCACCTCCATGTCAAGAGGAGGCTCACATTCCACATGGATAGTGGATGCAATCCTCCTGCTTTCAGTTGTAGGCACTCTAGGCTCCATGGTGTGGTGGTTGTCCTTCTTCAACTCCATCTTAGCTGAGTGAGGTGAGTCCAATAAATCAGATTGTAGGAGCTGGAGTCTGTTAAGGCTCAGGGCCTGGCTATCATATTGTCAGTCCAGAGATTCAAATCCCCTAAATATATCTTAAACCCCAACACCATCTGAGTCTTGTAGTCTTAATAATGATTTTTTTCTTTATCCAAGAAAATTATTACTTTAGCTACTATATAGGAAATGGATTGGTGTGGCGAGAGAGATATCAGTTAGGAAGGCTTTGTAGTGGCCCAGAAAGAGAGAGTGATGATGGCATGGACTATGGTGGTCAAGTGGAGAAAATGGAGAGAAGTAGACCAATCTGTGTAAAAATGGAAGACTTTGCTAAAGGGCAAGAGAGAGGGGTTAAGAGGAGAACCAGGTGCTTCTGTCCAGGCTGGTGTTTGGTTAGGAATATCAGAGTTCCTGTTGTCCACAGAGCAAGCTGGTCTGGGATGCTAAAGAGGAGGCCTCTACTGTGTAGCTGCCCAAAGGCTAACAAAAATTTTAGCAGACACCACCAGAGGACTCCTTACCATTGGGCAGGAAGGAAACCCTGGGGTTTATGGTATGATTACACTGTTTGCTTGCTTCTTGAGATATAATCTACATCCTCCCCTTCTCTCCTTCTTGTAGTTTGGATTCACTGGTTTTAGTTCAGACTTCTGGAGCCAAGGGGAGCAAGTGTAATCCCTCCTCTGCATGAAGAAGTTCCAAGACAGCTATCCCATTAACAGGTATTTCACAGGGTACAGAACATCGTCCCTTCAGCCATTTCTCATGGAGTTTATTTTTGAAACCTTTTACCAACTTGTCAGTCACCTTCCTTCAGACACATGCCATTGTGTTAGTGTCCTTCCTAAAGTGTTATGAATTGTAGCGCACTGTCACCTTGACAACAGAGATGAAGCCTTAGGAGAAGAGGTCATAAATTCTGTTTAACATTTGTAGTTCTGATTATAAAAGTGATATATGCTCATAGAAGCATATTGCACATTTCGTTTCCTAAGAATAAATTCCTAGAATGGAATTACTGGTTGCTAACATTTTCTGGGCTTTTGGTGCTTATGGCCAGATTGTCCTCCAACAGATAATTTACCCACCACCACTCCCCAACAAGGATAGGTGAACTTGTCCATTTCAGTATGCCCTCACTCAGTCCAGAAGGATATGATAAATGGAGATATAAGTCCTCAAGTGAAGATACTAGGGTAGATGGAATATCACCAATTCCAACAGCTAGAATTTTTGAGTATTTAATGTGCCAAGGTCTTGCTAAGCATGTTTCATGTATTTATATGAGGTACTTCTCACATCAGCTGTACACATCAGGTAGGGTTATAAATGAAGAAATAAACACAGAAGCTAAATGACTTGCTCATGGTCACTCAGATAGTTTAATAATAGTAGAGATAATTTTGACTGCAAGTAACAAAATACTTGACTAAACGTAGCTTTAATTCTAGGGTGTTTTTTTCCTCAAATATAACATGCATTCAAAAAAATGTACACACCTTGATGAATTATGGCAGTCACTACCTCTGTAACTACCATCTTGGTTGAAGAGGAATATTAACAATATCCTGGAAGCAAACCTCGTGGCCCCTCCTAATTAATATCAATTACCTCCTGCAAAAGTGGCCATTATCTTCATTTCTAACATTATAAATTAGTTTCACTGATTTTTTAAATGGATTTTATATAAATTTAATCATGGTATACATATTCTCTTTGGTTTTTGCGGCTTTTTTCTCAGTATTTTGATTGTGAGATTAATTTTGTGTGTGTAGCAGTAATTTGTGCACTTTTATTACTGGAGCACATTCTTGTTTTATGACTTCACCATAATTTTATCATTTTACTGTTGATGGACATTTATGTTATTTCTCATTTGGACCTATGAATAGTGCAGTGGTGATCATTCTTATAAAGCAAAAATGTGTGCACCTGGTGTAAGGGATACTATCTGTTTTTCCATGTCTGAAACATTTTAAAAAATGTATGTGTGTGTGTGTTTGAGAGAGAGAGACCATACACACAGCTATGCAGAAAGGAATACAGAGATGGGGCATTTCAGGGGACCTCGCTGAAGGAAAGGCCTGCAGCTCCTCCATGTCAGAGAAGCTGGTCGCAGCCTCTCTGAGGGATGAGTGCTCCAGTGAAGGGAGTGTTAATGCTGCTGGCAACTTCTGACAGGAGCTGCTTTGGGAGGAAGAATGTTGCTTTAATTTAATTATGAATTTCAGAGAAGCAAGTCATAGTCCTCTCCAACCTGCTGTGCTGGACTGAACGATGCTACTAGGATGTCTTCAGGTCTTTCAGATGTACTGAAGAAGAAAGGGTGAGGGAGTTTATGCATCTGTGACCTCTGTGAGGACAGTGCATCTCCACATAAGAATGTGAACACCAGAGATTTGGTCCAAAATCTGGCCAGTCCCCCCAAATCATTTATACCTGAATTTAGAAAACTGCAAAAGGATATATATGATAGAGCATTATCTTTGGCATTAGAACTAGGGCGAGCACATGTCCTAGTGTGCCTTGGACAGTCTCAGTTTGCACCTGGTTCCCTGGTGCAGTTGTTAATAGCACCCATTTTATTCCCAGAAAGATCTGGATTTATAAAATAAATTATCTGGTCACCTGTAGCAGTTTGGCACTGTTTATGAATTTCAAAAATAGATACTGGATTATGCTTGTAAACTGATCTTTTCCTCTGGGCATGTTCTCCTTTGATTGTATTAAGTTCAGAGGTTTCACTTTTACTTGATTAAATTAAAATTAGGGCTTTTATTTGGCCATGTTAGTAGATCATTGAGTCCCCGCCACAGAGAAAATGACATGACAGAAGAGAGAGTTTGAGTTTTGATGCTGGAGCCCTGGGTAGTAAATACACAGATAAAAAGAACACGTAGGAAGAGAGACGTCTCATTAGACATGGCAGAGGCCCTGGGAAGAGAGATGAACCTGATAGTCTTCTACGTCGTGAAGAGAGCTGAGCAGCTGAGCCAGGAAAGAAACATGCTCTGGGGAGAGAGAGAAGCCAGTTTACAGCTGAGATCGGAAGAAGCTGGGACCACGGAGCCTTGAAAGGAAGAGGGAAGGCTGAACCCTCACACACATCACCTGCCACCTTGGTCAAACACATGGCCGGTAACTTTGGGTGAGAAAGTACCTTTTATGGTACCTTGAGTTGGACTCTTTAGGGGCTTGTGAGTGTAAGCTTCTACCCCAAATAAATACCCTTTATAAAAGCCAGCAGAGTTCTGGTACTTTGCATCAGTACCCCTTTGGCTGACTAATACATCACCTGTTTAGATACAATGGGTTCTGAGGCTCTGCGCTTGCAGGCACTGCAGCCTTAGACAAGCTTCATTTTCCATACCTACCACATGGGGTTGTAGTAAAGATTATGGGATGGTGATGCTGTGCCCTTAGCCCTGTCCTAGCTCAGTCAAAGGACTCCATAATTTAAGGCCTTGAAAATTTTATCCTTGTTATTATTACTATAGTTGGAATTTTCTTCAAACAATGATGACAGACTATGAAGGTCTGAGATAGCAGAGACTTGGGAAGCTGTTCATTTTTTCTTGAAGAATTTGCTTTTCTTCTTTTCAGGATAGAAGGAGTAATTAATTGTTTGGACTTTCCTTCTGGGTTACACTCTAAATACTGAAGCTGATAGCATTTTAATTGTGAACTATCAGTTAAGCAGTCTTGGATTTAAATGCTTTAATCTGTGCTTTGGGGTGTGGGGGTGGGGTTGGTGATTGGGAACTCCTGAAATAAAATTTAGTATTTGTAGGGTAACCACATATGCTCGCTTATGCCTGTTGTCCTGGTATAATTATTAATAGCATCCCCTCTCAAAAGTATCTCAGTTTGGGCAATAAATTTTATAGTCATCCTAACGATTTAGGATCTGTTTGAGTCCATCCTCAGTTTAGGAGTCTTAAGCAAGAAGCAAGACAGATATTCATAAACAGAAGAATGAATTAAATAAATGATAGTTAAATTTCTACCATAGAATACTACTCTATAGCAGTGCAAATGACTGATATTTGATTATGCATGTAAATGTGGATAAATCTCATTAAGTAATTATTGAATGAAAAAGGAAGTTGCAGAATACATACTATATGGCACCATTTACATAAAGTACAGTACAGCAAGAGTGATTTATTGCTTAGAGACAAGTATAGAGAGATATAGTTGGTGAAACTAAAAAGAAAAGCAAAGGAATGATTAACTCAGAATTCAGATTGATGGTTACCTGTGCTGGAGGGGAAGGTCCTGGAATCGTAGAGGAACACACAGGGCCTCCAAGACATTGTTCTTGTTCTGTTTCTTCAACTGTGAGATTGGCTTGTGGGTGTTTCATTATTGTTCTTTTACTTAAAATGTACATACATGTACATTCTTTTGATTCCTTGGGATATTTCACAATAAAAATCAAAGCATAAACACATAAAAAACATTTACACAGAATAAAATAAAGGAAGATATTAAGTGATACCAAATATTTTACTTTTTTGTCTGTGTTTTTTGTGTCGGGATGATTGTTGATTGGCTGAGTTTAGGGAAAAGGTAGACAGATTTTCAAACTTTGGACTGAGGTGATAGACAATTTGTTAGTACTTTAAATCTTAAAAACCTGGTCATTAAAGGGCAACTGTTGGGTCTTATTTTATTGCCAGTACTACTAATACAACCACTGTTAAGACAAACATTTGGGTAATCCCTTAACATATATTAGGTCTTTTAATTCTCAAAAAATGTTGGGAGATAGAGTCCATTGTCATCTCCATTCTACTGTTAGGGACAATGAAGCATAGAGGGTTAAGGAATTTATACTGCCAATAAATGTTTGAATTGGAATTCTAACCTTCATTGTCTGATTCCACTATATGATGCCACAGTCCTCTTAGGTCAGATTACAGTGACAAGCTAAATCAAATCTTTCCTCCCATTATTTTTAAACTTGAAATGGGATTCAACCATGTTGGGTCCTTGATATCCATGATAACTGTTTCTTATATGCTTAGTGTTTAACTTCTTTCATGTCTTAAAAATAATGTTAATGGTTATACCCTTAAAATCTTCAATGGCTATTCCTATATAGTGCTTTTTTTACAATAAACATTTCTAGAGAATTATAATGAGGGAAATTCAATATGTTCAGGCCCCACTTACCTTTCAGTCCAGTTACTGTCATTAAACTACACTTACATTTTGTGTGCTGGAAGTTGGAGAAAATGAGTTTATTACCATCAAAACTTGAAAGCCCAGTGCCTTGCATAATCACTGCTGTAACTATTCCTCAGATTTTGCATCTGTCAGTCTAACCTTTCAGTGCCCTCTTTTGGGATTCTGCCTAAACAGAGCTCTAGTTACTGGTTTTAATTATTTTGAAACCCTGGTGTGGATTGTCTAGCCACCAACAGTTGCTTGTTCTTCTTGGTACATAGTTGCTTTAAGCGGAGTATCTGTCACGATTCTACATTTACCAGAATAATAAGAGAAAGTGCACCCTTGCTATGTCACTGACAGTGGACACTTTTTTCCTTTTATTAAGGGAAGTGTGGGTTTACAGAATAATCATGCATAAAATACATGATTCCCAATTGCATTGGTGTGAAACATTAGTTACAATTTATGATAGCACATTTTTATAATTGTACTTTTAACTATAGTCCATGGTTTAACTTAGGGTTCACTATGTATATAGTGTAGTTCTGTGGATTTTTAAGAATAATTTTTATTCTGTTACCAAATATGCAATCTAACATTTCCCCTTTTTATAACATTCAGATATATATATTTCAGTGCTGTTAATTTTAGTCACAATGTTGTGCTACCATCACCACCATCCAATAGCATATTAAAAGAATTACATACCGTGATCAAGTGGCCATTATCCCAGGTATGCAAGGGTAGTTCAATATAAGAAAATCAATTAATGTAATATACCATATTATTCTTTTTTTTTTCAGAATCCACAAGTTTAAGTTAGGCACATGGCCATCCAGAATAAAAACTACATTTCCTAGCTTCTTTTTGCAGCCAAAGGAGGCAAGGTGGCTAGTTATGTCTGGTAGAATGTGAGCAGAGGGTTGTTTAACAGCTTCTAGGATCCCTTTTAGAAAACAACTCCTGTATGCTCTTTGCCATTTTTTCTTGTTTATCCCTTCCTCCACCCTGCTGTCTGGAACACACTTGTGATGGCTGGAGTGCTAGTCACCATATTAGATCTTGAGAAAAAGGGCCGTACTGTAGAGATGTTGAAGTGGTGAACTGGAAGGTTTTTGGGTCTGTGAGGACTTCATGGAGCAAAGCTGCCATACGTGGCACCTCTAGACTTTCACAAAAGAGAGAAATGTATTTTAATTTTGTTTCAATTATTATTTTTGATCACTGTTGCTTACAGCTGAATCTAATCCTAACTGGTGAAGAGAGAAAAGAGACTACATTAACAATTTGTCTAAGACATTATCATTTACTGGACATAAATATTTCATGGTTAGACTGTAAGTTGAGACCAAAGTAAAAGCAAATCACAAGGATCAAACACTTCTTTCAATTCTTTTCTTACTATATTCCTTTCTGCTTAAAAATTATCTTGATTATAATAGTTATGTTTCTTAAGCTTTTCTTATATGCTAATCTCATTTAATTCCTTATGAGGAGGTACAGTTGCTATCCCCATTTTACAGGTGAGGGAGATCTTGGATCATCCTGATTCCAGAATCCAGTGTTTTATTCATGTAATGAGCTGCCCCCTTGCATGTGCTGTTCCCTCTCCCAGGAATTCCATCTTTCTGCCTTCTATGCTCACTCTGTTTCTTCAGTAAGCCTTCCTTTAATTCTCCATGCCATCTCCTAATCCTATTTAGACGTCCCTCTATTGTGCCTTCATAACATCTTGTACATCTTCTCTCTCAGCATTTATCACACCTTTTGATATTGAACATGTTACTTCCCTCCTTCCGACTGCCATGGAAGAAACTGAGGTCCTGGGTGGAGTCTAGAAGTTGTATCTTATTCATTTTATTCCTATAACCTAGCATCTTGCCTGGCACAGAGTAGGTGCCTAATAAGTATTGTTAAGTTATTTAATGAACCCTGTGTCTGTCCAAAAGATGTTTCTGCTACTTTTTAAATCTCTTCTTGTTGATGTAAACAATACCCCCACTAGAACTTTTGCTTGTTCTGGGATATACTCTTGTGCCATTGTCAAATTTGTCTGTAATTTTCAAAGACTTGATTTTGGAGATAATTTAGTTTTTGGTCGTATGTGGCATTTCCTCTTCTCAGCAGGCTAGCTCTGCTGTTAATGACTTCACAGTATGAATAGACTTGCATGCTGTTAAGCTGCAGTGATCTTTTATACACAGTCAGGAAAAAATGAGATAGCTATAAACAAGCATATGCATGAATTCATTCAGAAAGATGAGTATTTGAAACCTGAAATTGCATAATCATCCTCTTTTCATGTTTAACAGATGAGTAAGAGGTTTTGAATTTTTATAGTGCTGGAAGATGTGCTATTGTGTCAGAGAAGGGAAGGAGGACAGGAAACTAGAGCTTCCCTAGATGGAGTCAGGCTCTGGATTGCACTGTTGTTCACTCCAATCCTTACAAAATTTCCATTCAAAAAGTATGCCGGTTGAATTAGAAAGTCCTTAATGGGATTGGAAATACCACATTCCTAGCCTGAAAATTCTCTAGAGCAGAGGCTTCTTATCTTTGGTAACTTTGATTCCCCAGCACTTAGCATAGTACCTCAAACAGTATAGACCTTCTGCGACTGTGTAAACCAGCAGAAGGAATTTATGTTCACATTTTGCTGACTCATTTAATTTTGATGGCTGCTTGTTCTGATTTGAAACTTTTACTTTTTGTGTTAGGGTTGGAAGTTGGCAGGAAAGGGCAAGGTGGTTTCACAATAACGGGGGGATTTTTCTGTCTTCATTTAAATTTTGCCTTCCCGATAGAAGGCATACCAATAAGTACTTAAAAAACTTATAGCATCATCGAAACTGAAAACTTGCGCTCCAAAGGACTCTCCTGGAGAAAGCAAAAAGCCAACTCACAGAATGGGAGAAAATATTTGTAAATCATATTTCTGATAAGGGACTTATATCCAGAATAACCAAAGAACTCTTACAACTCAGCTATAAAAACAAAAGCTCATTAAAAACTGGGTAAAATATTTGACTAAACATTTTTCCAAAGAATATGGCCAATAAGCCCATGAAAAGATCTTCAGCATTATTAGTCATCAGGGAAATACAAATCAAAACCTCTTTAAGATACTACTTCATACCCACTAGAATGGCTATAATCAAACGATTGACAATAACAAGTGTTGGTAAGGACAAGGAGAAATTGAATCCTCATATATTGTGGGAAAACAGTCTGGCAGTTCCTCAAAAGGTTAGATATAGAGTTACCATATGATCCAGTGGTTCCACTCCCAGGTATATTCAAGGGAAATGAAAATATATGTCCACAAAGAAACTTGCATGCAAATACTCATAGCAGCATTATTAATAACAGTCAAAAGGTGAAATGACCCAAATGTCCCTCAGATGTTAAATGGATAAAGAGAATGCGGTATATCCATATAGTGGAATATTATTTTGACAACAAAAAGGGATGAAGTTTTGATATATGTTGCAACATAGATAAGCCTCAAAAACAGTATGCTAAATGAAAGCTAGTTACAAAAGATGACACACTGAATGATTCTACTAATATGAAATGTCTATTATAGGCACATTTGTAGAGACAGAAATTAGTGGTTGCTTAGGGTAGGGAGAAGGCAAGTGGCAGGAGAGAATGGGAAGCTACTGCTAATGGGTACAAGATTTCTTATAGGATGATGAAAATGTTCTAAAATTAGATTATAGTTTAAAGTTAGTTTAGGTGATGTTTGCAATATAATAAATGCACCAAAAAAAAAAAGAGCAAAAACCATTGAGTTGTACACTTTAAATTGATAGACTTTATTTTATGTAAATTATACCTCAATAAAACTGTTAAAAATAAAACTATAGCAGCAATATCCTATAGTCTACAAGATAAGGATATCATATCATGAAAGCAGATTTTTTTTTTAATCCTCCATAAAATAGTAATGCCATACTTTCCTTTTTAGAGAAAAAATTAGGGACTTTGTGCCATTGAAAATAAGAGGAAAAAAGAAAATTAAACATTTTGTTTCTCAGGCTTGTAAGAAGTTAAACAAGTTTTGGTGATATTTACTTATCTCCTAACAATATAGCATGTTTTTGTTTCACAAATGAGGGTAGTGTTAATGAAATTGAGTTTTGTAGCAGAGTACTTTGACAAACCTTAAAGACTGTTTTCGTCTGTCTGTCCCTTGGCTTGTAAGTCTTGGTCTTTCTGACTTTGTAGGCAAGGCAGTGAGCACCCATGTCACTATCCAGGCTTCCCCATGTACTCATGACCCATGTTAGATAATCTTTTTTGCACATTTTTCTCTTCCTCAATTAGTGTTTGGTCCTTGCTCTGCTGACCTTTGATAAACCTTCCTCCCTCTGTCCCATAATTCAATCTTAGACTTAGTAGATATGGCTAAAGTTAATTTAGAGATATTTACCTGTTAATCTTTTGAAAATATTTTACCTGTTAAAACTTGGCATAGGCCAAGTTTTATTTATCTCGCTTCTTCCTGGCTTTGGTTACCACATGGCCAAACATTGATTGGACTCTCCTTTGTCCATTAGTTCCCATTGCCTTTATGATCCCCCTCCACAACAAGGGCCTTATGTCTGGGTACAATTTTCTTCACCAGGTTGTGGAGTCCAAGAGGCCCAGGTCTGTCTCATATAGCTGTAAACTTCCCGTAATGCCTTGCATAGTGTGCTTATTAAACATTTACTGAATGAATGATTCTTGGTAGTTTGTACTTAAAGAAATGAGTCGGAGAAAAGCGGTTTCTTTGTGGTAGGTTTATCATCTAATGTCTGCTAAAAGAATGTTATACAACCATCTGAGAGAAATGTATGCTGCTTACTGTTAGATTTGGTCATGCTGAAGGTTTACAAGTGTGCTGATACACTGCAAATGTATATAAATTAAACCTCAAGAATGAAAATAATGTTTGAGTTTTTCTTCTTGAGACTCTGTGCATAAAATTTGTCAGTCCAGAATCTACAAAAGCCAGCTCTGGAATGCGAGCCCTGGATGTCGTTTTGGTTTATGTTGGCAGGATTGTTCAAAACCATTAACCCTGTCAGGTGGTTAGATCAAGCAGAAGATAAATCTAATCCTGATCCATTAACAGACTTGAAAAACAAAACTCTTGCTTCCTAATGTCTTGTTTTATATTATAACTTGATTTGAGTTGGCCATGACAAATATGATTCTTAAGTTCCTGTTTCTTCTTGTTGCTGTTTAGAAGTAAGATGTGGAATATTTATCATGACAGAGTGGAAGTTGAAAGCTTAATTTCCATTTCAGAAAGATGAATATTAGAGATTAAAGACCTGAACATGCGAATGGATGCGACGTAAATATTTTCTTAGCAGTGGAGGCCAGCAGTAAAGGGCAAGAGGCTGAGGGCCTAACTGTGCTGATACTCAGGCTTTCCACTGAGAGCCCACTGGCCATGTCCCACTTTTTCAAGGAGCAAGAGGCTTCCTCTGAAAATCAGGATCCTTGAGTTTGAGACCAGACCCTGATTTTGGATGGGTCTTAGCCTGGAACATCCTGTCCCCTTTGGGATGTTTTGGATATTTATGGTGACAGTTTTAGTTGTCATAATTATGGAGTGCTACATTATGTATGAATTTTATTTCATTTCAGGATAGTAATGGTGACATTATAAATATTACTTATAAAGAGGAGGTGATGGATCTTTAGAACTTCTTAGGTAGTTGATTTGGGCTGAGTCTTAATTTACCTTTTTTCTGCATTGGAGATAATGTCTGTTCTATCCATCTCTCAGAATTATTTTAAGCATCAAATGTGACAATAATGTGAATCTGAGTCTCTCTGAGTGTCTTTCTACAAAATAGGGATAATACTGGCTTAACATAGCCTTTGTAAAGATTAAGTGGGATTGCATGTGTAAAGCACTTGGTAAATGGTAAAGCAAAATGCAACACTGTCCATGTCAATTAATTATTTAAATCTTGACTTCTTAACATAAACTTTCCTGCCCAGCCCTACTGTTGAGTAAGATACTGCTCACTTACTCGTTTGCTGGCTCTCCCTTCTCTCCCCCTCTCTCTTCCTTTCTCTCTGTCTCTCCCTCCCCTCCTCTTTCTGGGATCCACCTCCAATCTTCTCTTCTTATCCTAATCTGCCTTTTTCCTAAAAACTTCTCTCATCTAACTCCCTATCCCAGTGGGAAGTATCTTCTCCTTCTCTTCGTCTCCTGTTTGGTCATTTACTCCTTGGAAGAGTTGGTTATCTTTCCACACACATTTATTGCTCCCTGTAATTTGAGTCCCTTGGGCTTATCTTGGAGCTTCATAATTGGAAGATACTCAATAACTGCTTGTGGATTTTCCAAACCCAAGAGGCATGCATCAGATTGAAACAAGCCACTAAAGCCAAACACAATAATAAAGTTAAAATGGTTATAGACTTTTTCGAACAAGAAAGAACCTTAGGGAAATACAGTTATCCCTTCTACATCATGACTTTCCCCATTGCAGTTTCAATATATTGTGCTTTGGCATAAGAAATTAAATGGGAATTTTGGGGGAGTTTTGTGAAAGCTTCAGATGACACATGAAAGCCAGCAGACAACACAGAAGGGGGAAGGGTTTGAGGATATGGAAGAAGGGGAAGTTCAAGTGTTACTTGACACCAACCCAGAAAGGATGAGCTTATGGAGCTGACTACTCCTGAACAAGAAGTGATGCCAGATGACGAGGAGGAAGAAGAAAAAACAGTTACAGAGGATAGATTTACATTGGATAACATTGCAGAGGGTTTGCATAGGTAAGACTGTGTTGTACTGTTTTATGAAATTGGCCCATCAATTTGATAGGCCAGAAAATTTTATGTAGATTTTCTAGATCACAGGGGTGCTGTTGCCCTAACTCCTGCAATGTGGAAGGGATGACTGTACTTTTTATTATCTATAATAGATGCTTACCATTTGTTTCTCATAATCTTAAAAGATAAGTATGGTGGGCTGTGACTTAATCAGTTGGGCTCCCGTCTGCCACATAGAAGGCCCTGAGTTAACATCCCGGGGCCTCCTTGTGAAGGCAGGCTCACCCGCACGCTGTAGAGCGCTGCCCGGCCTGCAAAGCACCTTAGAGTGCCACCCAGGCCGCGGATGCTGCTAAGTGCCACCTGGCCTGCAAGTGCTGTGAAGAACTGACTCAGCAAGGTGGCACAACTGAAAAAGGAGACAAGCAAAAAAACACAGAAGAGCGCACAGTGAATGGACACAGAGCAGACAGCAAGCAAGTTGCAAGGGGAGAGGGGAAATAAATGCGGACACAGAAGAACACACAGCAGATGGACACAGAGCAGACAGCATTCAAAAAGCCACGGTGGGGGGGAGGGATAAAAAAAAAGGTAAGTATGGCATCTTTATTTTTATAGGCAGGGAATCCAAAACTCAGGTTAAGTAACTTGCTGAAGGTCTCTCATCTAGTAGTAGTAGTAGTAGAGCAGTAAAAGGGTAATTAGAACCTATCTCTGTTCTTCAAAACTCATGTTCTACTATTTTATTCTTATCGAGAAACGAAGTTTTGAATATCACTAGCAAATAGCATCTGGGGTAATAAATCTGAAAGAGTCAATACTAAATAAAAAAAAATTATCGTGAAGTTCAGTGCCTTCACTGTAGAGGCAGCTAAGGCATGGACACTGCACAGCATGTATGTATTAGATGGCCACTATGTAATGTAGAACTGGTGTTTGCCTATGATACCAAGGAAAGGGAGAGGGGCCTCATCCCCAGGTGTTATTTTTAAAAACCTGGAAAAAAAAAATACAACACACATGTCCATGTAACAGTGGGAAGAGGCCAGTCTCTGGGGTCAAACTATACGTTTGGAACCCAGCTCTACTGCCTTTTCATCTGTGGAACTTGGGCAACTTCCTTCTCTATCCTCTTTCTGCCTAAGTTTCTGCTTCTATAAAATATGGGGGTGACAATGAAACTTATCCCTTACAATTGTTGTGAAAATAAATGATATAGTATACATAAAGACTTAGAACAGTGCCTGGCACATGGTAAGAGCTCAGAAAGTGTTGGTTGTTATTGTTGTTATTGTTACTGAGGCTGAGGAAAATATTGCACAGAGAACCTCAAAACTTCCTACTGCATGTAAGGGCCAGAAGCCTAGATTTGGCCAAAGACCTCATGAGTGTATTATTGTGCCTTTCCTGATTCCACTGAGGAGTCATCTAAAGTTCCAATACATATATATATATCTGGTGATGCACCCAGTGAAGGGAGGCTTTAGAGCCACACATTACACGTATAAAGAGTAGTGGTTTCTTTTGACGATGAGATGAGTTTTAAGACACAAAGCGGTTTTGTTTTTAAAAGTTAATAGTGGAGAGAGTGGGCCGGGGTTAGTGGGTATCAAGCTATGGTCCCAGTCTGCTTCTCACCTGCATCTGGTGGGACGTGGCAGGCTTGGGCTGCGGGGATTGCCAGGGAAGGGATGAGGAGAGTTTTCTGTATGTCGTCTATGGAAGCAACCTGCTGATGGAGAGATCCACCTCCAAAACCCATTGGCTGTATTCTGCAGCGTGGCCCACCTGCAGGATATTAAGCTTAACTTTGGCAATTCTTAAGGCAAAATAAGTGATACTTGGCGTGGAGGAATAGCTACCATGTTCTAATTCTGGAGATGCAGTGTGGGGAGTAGTATGGAAAATGAACAAAAGCAACTTAATTTCTGTGGATAAGCACGAAGGGATTGTATGGAACATATGATCCAACAGAAGTTATTGTTCACACTCAAGAAGGTAAAGAAATAACCTGTCAAAGTTATCAGATGAAAAATTATGTGCATGTTCCCCCATCACCACAGTATAAAAGGTCATTTGCATGAATGCAAAAGAAAATGGTTTACCACTGGAGTATCAAAAGGAGGTAAAAGCAGTAGAACAAAATGTCTATAAAGGAACGGTCTCAGAAGAAATTAAAGATGTTATTTTAAAAAGGGAGAAATAAAACCTCAGTAAAACATAGACTTTAAGGATATTCTCTCTGTATACTAATATAAACTCTTTTTAACATTTGAGAACAGGGATCTGGGCTATCTGTATGTTTAATATATTTTCAACAGTGCTCTGAACAGATATCTTACTTAGTGGTTCCTTCTTTTCAGACTTTAATTAGAAACTGGATGTAGCAGTTTGATATAATTGATTAATTCCAAAAAGAAATATTGGGTTATGTTTGTAATCTGATCTGTACCTGGGCATGATTGAGTTAGGATTAGGGCATTGAGTCCCCACCTACAGATAAAAGGCATGGCAAAGAACAGAGTTGAGGGTTTTCTGATGTTGGAGTTTGATGCTGAAGACTTAAGCTGGAACCTGGGGAAGTAAGCTCAGAGATGAAAGAGAAGCCAGCTCCAGGAAGAAAGGAACCTTGAACCCAGAGAAAAGCAAGACCATGGAAGGGAGGAATCTAGGAAGCCTGAACCCTCACGTACGTTGGAAGCCATCTTTCTTCAACACGTGAAAATAGACTTTGGTGAGGGAAGCAACTTATGCTTTCTGGCCTGGTATCTGTAGCCTCCTACCCCAAATAAATACCCTTTATAAAAATCAACCAGTTTCTGGTATTTTGCATCAGCACCCCTTGGCTAACTAATGCGCTGGGTTAGGAATTAAATGATTTTAAAAATGGTGTGAGGCTCTGGAATTCATAACAAATGGGTATTCCTTCTCTGAATACTTAAGCCTATTTTCTTGAGTTGATTTTAAGTGTATTGCTGCTCTGTGGCAAAGAATAAATGTGCAACTTGCTTAATGATGGTGCTGGTGAATTGCTCTATGCTATATGGGATTTTCTTATCCAGCTTAATAATAGCAACATGTAGAGGCAATTGATAATGAAACTTAAAAGGTGAAAGATGGTATAGTGTTTTTAAAGGAATAATTATATTTATGTTTTAACCCATTTTCCCTACTAAAGTACTATATATCATTATGTTGTTGTTAGAGAAATTCAAACCATCATCTCTGGATCTGGTCTTGGTCATATATAGTCTATACTAGAGAAGTATAGTATGGAGCCAAATAGAATGGGACCAATTGTCACTTCTATCACTTTCCAGCTGTGAAACTGTATTACTTGACTCTGTGTGCCTCAGTTTCCTCACCTGTAGAGTGAAGATAATCAAAATACTTATGTTTTAAGACTGTTGTGAGGATTAAATGAGTAAATATATTTAATGGGCTTAAAACAGAACCTGTCACATAATAAAGATTCACAACCTTAGCTTTGTACATAGGGTTATCCTTGGAACAGGATTTTAAAGTAGAAGGTCAAGATAATGAAGGGAAAAACTGGTTCTTGGAAGCTAAAGCTTCTTGACTTATGAAGAAATTGTAACCTTCTTAAATTAATTGAATCAATTAAGGAAGGAAAGATTATGAATAAAGCAATACTAAGTTATCAAAAAAAATCTGTCTCTGTGGAATGCAGTTAGCTATACCTTCAAAAACAGTCACTCAAATAAGTGAACTAGCTGCAAATAAATTAGAAATGAGAGGGGGCACTATACTACTAACTCCACATGACGAAAAAGGATCTTAAGAGGACACTATGAACAACTGTATGCCAACAAATTAAACAACTAGATGAAAAAGACAAATTACTAGAAACACACAATCGACACTGACACAGGAAGAAATATATATCCTAATAGACCAATTAAAGAGATTGAATCAGTCATCAAAAACCTCCCAACCAAGAAAAGCCCAGGACCATGTGGCTTTACAGTGAATTCTCCAAATCATTCCAAGAAGAATTAATTCCAATTCTGCTCAAACTCTTCAGAAAAATTGAACAGGAGGGAGCACTACGTAACTCATTCTATGAGGCCCACATCACCTTACAGCCAGAAAAAGACTATAAAAATAGAAAATTACAGGCCCATTTCTCTTATGAATATAGATGCAAAAATCCTCAACAAAATATGTGCAAATCGAAGCCAACAACACATTAAAATAATAATTTTATGCATCATTACTCTGTAAACCCACAACATCTCTAATAACTTTTTAAAAAGACAAAAATAAAAATTATTAAAGTTTTAAGACTGATTGTCAAAAATGAAAATAAATAAATAGCAGAAATCAACAGTGGCTGCTAGTGTAGGATTGAGTGAGACGCCTGCGGGCTCCACGTGGAGGTGCACGCTGGCACTATGGTAGTGACCCCCACTGACATGTTGTATAGCCTGGCCTGCTCAGCAGTCTGCTCGGAGGCACTGGACACTGTCTGTGGCCTCAAGTGCCACAACAAAGCCGAGTCGCTGGTCATATGCCTAGGCTGCATGACGGCCATCTACAGGCACAGCCATGTGAGGGTTCCCAAGGAGCTCCTAAAAGAACTCTTGCCAAGACCATTTACCCTGGTGATGGAATGTTCAGAGACGCTCAACAAGGACCTGAACCCCTTCACTCCTCTTGTAGGCACCTGGATTCCTGACCATGCCTTCATGGAGGACTTGGCCCAGGTGTTTGAGGGACCTCTTGCTCTCACCAGCACCAACCTCAGCTCCCAGTCAGTGAGTTCCAGGACCTCTAGCCTCAGTTGTCTCTGGTCATTGATTTGGGGGTGGGGATATTTGGGGATGGGCACAGCCCTGAGTGCCACCTTAGCTCAACTGTGGTTGACTTATCTGTACCTAGAGAGTTTGGCATCATTCATCCAGGCTGTGCCCTGGAAAGTACTACAGCCATCCTTCAATAGAAGTATAGACTATTCCCTACAGATGGATCCTGCCTATGAAGCTCAGGAGGAAGGAGGCACCCCAGCACTGGTGCTGGAACCTATGTGTCTGCATATGGTTGGCGAGGCCTCATTTGCAGAGGCTGCTGGGGCTATATCACCCCCAAACCTGACCCTGTTGGGCAGCATGTCTTTCTGATCACAGTAGACCGGCCCCAGAAGCTCCTGGTTTAGTCTAACACTTGGGGGAAAAGCTTATACTTATCTGTAATTTCATGTATCAGTCAAAACATGAATGGATAGATTAAGAACATTCCTAATATGGCCCTGTTCAGATCATTTTTTCATTTTCCTTTAAATTGAAGTGATTTAAATAACAGTTTTGTAGTCTAGTGAGAGCCTCCTTCCTGGTGGGAGGTGGTATTTAAGGTCCAAATGAGTTAGAGGTACCATTGTTGTTTCAAGACCTCAAGTGACCAAAGGCATGGGATTAGACTACTGAAGCTGGAACCAGATTAAAAGAAAGATTATAGAGCCACAGGACACAGTTTCTTCTGAACTAGGGAGGCTGGGGATACACTGTAATTGCCTAGTGAGGAGCATCATTTTGTCAATGGCAGGGGCTAGAAGTGAGGGGAGAGCCAAATCAAAGAATATTGGAAAATAAATCTCTACCAACCTCTTCAGCTAGTGGCTTTTCTTATTTATTCATAAAAGAAGTAATTGTTAATTATACTGTTTTAATTTGCTAAAGGGCTGCCAATGCAAAGTACCAGAAATCTGTTGGCTTTTATAAAGGGGATTTTTTTTTTTGGGTAAACACAATTCTAAGGCTGTGAAAAGTCCAATTCAATGCACTGTAAGAGGAGCTTTCTCACCAAAGTCAGCTGCCACATGTTGAGGCAAGATGGCAGGTGATCTCTGCTTGGTTTCTTCTCCCTTCCAGCTTTCTCAGGCTCTGCTGCTCTGCTTTCTTCCTGAATTTCAGGTGCAGGCTGGCATAGGGCTTGTCACTTTCCAGGCTCCTATATCAGTCTCAGTTGTTCTGCTCTCCTCCCAAGTTCAGCTGTAAGCTATCACGCATGTAGTAGGGCTGGTCTCCTCTTGAGCTGCTCTGTTTACATGGCCTCATGTGGACCTTGTGCTTAAGCAGTCCTCTCTCTCTCTTTCACTGCAGAATCAAATATGCTGGCTCTGTTTTTTCTCTCCATATGAGTGAGTCTTTCTCTTTGTTTTCATTTATATCAGACCTAGCAAGGGTGCAGAGTCTCAATTTATCTAATCAAAAGCCCCAAAGCAATCTTAACAAGTAATCTAATCAAAGTTCCCTCTGCTAGATTTGATGCAATCAAAGGGCATCACACCCAGAGGAAAAGATTAGTTTACAAACATAATCTTTCTCTTTTTGGAATTTATAAAATAATCTCAAACTGCCATGCATATCTATAACTCCTTTATTTAAATGCAGTATTTACTCAGCAACCTTTTACCTTTACTTATATATATATACCAAATGTTAAATGTAATTATTGTTGGGCATTTGAACTCTGTTTTTATTTCATATAAAACAGTGCTACTATTAAATGTCTTTGTAAGTGGAACAGAAAAGTAAACAGCAACACACTCTATCCTTCCTCCAAGAATCCAGAATAAATTGGTTTCCTAGGCAGTGGTTGTAACTGAGTACTAAGTACCTCACACTATTCCTTGGAAGTCCCAGTTAAGCTCCAGAGAGGCATGAATAATTTACCAAGGTTTTATATTTGCTGACTGGACCCTTAATAAAATTGAACTTGCTGGCTTTTAGAAAAGTACTTCAGTTATTAACTGGATGTTGGAGAAAACAGTGCTTACTGGGACATGGAGACTGATATGACCACAGGCAGAGAGTGCATTGAGAAGGTCTCCCAACAGAGGTGTCTGAAGAACAAACTTCAGCCCCCCAACCAGTATGGTGGGGGTCTGAAGAGAGACTTCAGCCCACTCCTGGAAGGGGGTGGATTTGAATTTATACAGAACTTTCCTAGGCAGGGAAATGATAGTTGGTGGGTGGGTTTGAGGGTCAGAGAGAGGTGCAGGGGCCAATAGGAAGCCCTAGAGGTGAAAATTTTCCCTGACAGTGACTAGAGGATAGTGGCTTAGGGAGTTACAGTTTCTTGGAATGCTGCAGGCACAGATGTTCTTTGATCTTCAGGGATTAAAGGGGATCTTTATCTCCCTCTGATATGCAGGTAGGGAAGGTCTCCATTTCCTTTTACTCCCGTCTCTGCCTGGTTTCTTTGTTTAACCTGTGGGGAAGTGCTGTGCCCTTGGACACGTTGGCTTATGGGGGGTGGGGTTAGCCTTTCCCCAGTGCATATCAGGGGAAACTGAGCTACAGCTTGCCAATTATTGCAAGCCTCTAACACTGGAAGAGGCTGGAAAGGTACCTGTGTGGGTGGTGAGGTATTCAGGAGCATCGAGGAGTGTTTCCCTGATGGGATGTGGGATATGTTAGAGGACTAAATCTGGAGAGGGGATTTCCATCTGTTTGTGTCCTCGCCCATTCTGACCAACTCGGTCTTCTTTGTTAGAAAATAGGAACGAGGGACCAAGATATTCATCTAGCCCATTTGATTTTCAGTCATGTAACTTGGGGAATGAAAATTATTCTTTCTTCAGCTTCTTTTTATACACCTTGTAATGCCTCTTTAATCGTTTTCCTCATCATAAAGGCCCTAGAACTGTCCTTCTGAAAACAAGCTCAGAGCTCTGCAGGAATGACCTTATATTGCTCTGTGCCGTCTGACATCAGATTCAGGAGATAAATGCCCTTTGGAGACTATTTACCCATTCTTCTCTCCAGAGAGGGCCCTTTCTAACCTTTATGGCTGTCCATGTCCCCTTCCCTATAATTCCTACGAGGCCTACAATAGTACCCCTGTACCTAATTTCTGGGACTTGGAAATGCTGCTGTTGAACAGGGTTGGTTGTTCATTTCTAGGAGATACCAGGGATCGAACCTGGGACTTCGTTCATGGGAAACAGTCGCTCAACCACTGAGCTACATCCACTCCCCAGTAGGGTTTTTGCTGTGCACAAAAAGGTAGTCTCAAAGAGATGGAAATTAACTCCCCCCCAGGACTTACAAATCCGTAAATACTGCTGGTGTTCAGGTGACGGCAACTCTGTGCACTTTTTCATGACAGCTCAGAGCAACAGGGGTTTCCCCCTTGCCCTGGAGAGTGAAAGGATGGGGAGTTAGGAAGGTTGAGGGAGGAAGAGGAGGTATAATGAGCTCACCATCTGTAACCTGAACAGTGCTCAGGCGGATTTCTGTGAACCATGCATTGTGATGCAGAAAGTATTCTCTGTTTTGGTTTCTAAAGGCCACCTTTTGGTCTTAACCCCTGTCACGTATTAATAATACTTAACATTCCTTGAGCACTTAAGTTTCTTATTAAACTCTCATTGTCCTGCCAAAAAATTACTGATCTTCTGTCTTTGCAAAAAACCAAGTCTGAGAAAGATTAACTTCCCCAAGGTGTCACAGCTAGTAAGAGATGGTGTTAGAATTTGAACCCAGGTCCACTTGCAAAGCCCTGGATTTCGCCATGATGCTACGCTAACTCAGCTTTGCCTCTTACCTTTTTCTGTGACTCCATAGTGCAAAGCTGCTTCCCATATCTTAAGCCATTTTATGGTCTGTATTTTGCATTGGTCAAGGCATTTAAATTGATTTTTGAACATTCGACTTTCTATGGTAGGAGGTTCATTTCTATTCAGTTTCTTTATGTTGTGAAAAGGAGGAGTCTCCCTCTTTTGAACAGAGCATAGAATCCTGGTAAGTCTGGGACCTGCCAAGAAGAGCCCTGAAGGAGAATCTCTACTGGAAGCCGTTGATTGAGGGGCCGCTCTTCCTTCCCTCCCATCCTGGCCTCCCTTCCTTTGATTCCTGCTGTCACTCCCTTCCTCTGGTCCACCAGAGATCCTAATTCCCACATTTCTTTCCAGCTCAAACCCTTTTCTTGAGGCATATATATAGGGAGTAATTGACGTTTTCAAGAGAACTTTTTCTCAAACTCAAGGAAAACCAAAAGAAAGTAACAGAAATTAACTATTTCTTAACTGTAGTATAATTTCCTAAAACTAGCAATTTTGTTGTGCCCCCAAGCCCCTCGCCTTGAAAGAATTACATTTTAGTGCTGAATAGATAGGAACAACCTCTCAGCCCTTTGCCTGACTTACGGGTGCCGTCTTCTTTTCCCATTTCCTGGGTATTATACACTAGTTTTCACCTCTTCACTTCTAGGTGGTTCTCATGTTTAGGTCCTTATTCACTGGGCAAATGACATAAACTATCTGAGCCTCAGTTTCTTCCTTTGTAAATGGAGGATAATAGCTTCTACCTCAATGAGTTGTATAGGTACCTTATTACTTGTAGGGTACCCAATAAATGAATAACTGCTAGTATTAATAATATATTTTCAACTAACAGAATTCTTGGTTCCTTTCACTTTTTCTCAGTCTTTCCTTTTCTCTATTGCCACAACTTATCTTACCTCCTTGAGAAACATATTTTAGAAGTTCCTGTAATACCATGTGCATAGGTCAGTTTTAGTTCTTATGTTGCAGTGTGACAGATTGCTTAAGTATCTCCCCTTACTAAATAATAAGCTTCATGAGGATTGAGACAGACTTATTGTCTTTGTTTCCATAGTATCTAACTTTATCAAATAAGTGAATGGATGAGTTACAGAGCTTCTTCTGCATTAATGTGGCTAGATCAATTTGCCTACCATGTATTTGCACATAAGCTCTCATTGGCACAGTTGTCCTGGGTGGTGCTGCAGGGACAGTTACCGGACATTGTATGTCTTCCCATGGCCCACTGGGTGGAATGTGGGAGAGTGTGGGCTATGATGCGGACCATTGACCATGAGGTGCAATGGTGCTCAGAGATGTATTCACCAAATGGAATGAATGTCTCATGATGATTGAGGAGGTTGTTGTTATGGGGGGAGGAGTGGGGTGAGGGGGTGGGGGGTATATGGGGACCTCATATTTTTTTAATGTAACATTAAAAAAATAAATAAAGACAAAAAAAAATCATTAATTCTGGTCTCCAGCCAATTGGAGTGCACATTAAAACCAAAAGTGCATTGCAGAGTTTGTTGTTCATTTTGCTCTCTGCCTTTTCAGCCCAAGAAACCTATGATTTTACTGCTGATCTGTTCTGGCTAGATAATCCTTCTCACTTCCATATCTTTTTAGTACACAAAGGTCACTGGGAAGTCAGGAATTTTGCTGTGAGAAACTCTTCATAACAGCTGGGATATTTGAGGCATTTCAGTTTTGAAACTATGATTCCAATTACTTTGGGGGTAGGGTTTTAAAATTTAAAAAAATTTTTTAAAGAAACCTTTAGATTGCATAACTATTACATAAAAAATATAGGGGATTCCTATATACCCCATTCCCTCCCCCTCCCACACATTTCCATATTAGCAACATCTTTCATTAGTGTGATACATTTGTTACAGTTGATGAACGCATATTGAAGCATTGCTACTAACCATGGACTGTAGTTTACATTATAGTTTACACTTTGTTTTGCCCTGCACAATTTTATAGGTTTTTACAAAATATATAATGATCTGTATCCGTCATTGCAATGTCATGCAGGACAATTCCAATGTCCCTAAATACCCTGACGTTATGCCTATTTTTCCTCTCCCTCCCCTCAGAAACTCTTATTTAAACCTATAATTAGCACTATACTCATTAAATATATGTCCCAGAGACTTAAATCTTTGGTCTGTTCCTATGCCGGTTGAGTCCTGAATCTCAGCAGAGTTGCAACACCTATTCTCCAGTTCTTTGGACTCACCTGGGACAACTAACAAAAGTATGATAATATGCAACACCCATCCCAAAAACCAGAGTATCCACAACTGCAAGCAAGACAGTTCCATTCATCTATCCATCTGTGTCATGGGATCTAAGTCCCCTCTCAATCAGGAACACAGTGGGCATCACCATTGCAAAAATCCTCAAGATTGAGGAATGAACAAACATAAGGGGGTAGTGCAACTATGGACTACTTTAGTAGACTCATTATTATTCTACAACAGCAGTGGAAGAATATGTCCCCTTGATTCCACTTATTTATTGGAACAAAAATTCTCAGAAGTTTTTGATGAGTTCTCATTAAAAACTTTTTTTTTTCTAAGTTGGAAGGTAGCATAGAACAGAGAAAGAGAATACATTCATTTCTGACCTAAATCTAAATAATGGTTCCACCATTTATGAGCTATGTAACTGTCCCACTGTGACTCCAGCTCTTCCCTCTCAGATTGTCTATTTGTTCTACCTGTGGATGACAATGAAGACCATCAGAGAATACTCCTTATCCCCCCTTACCCTCAATGAATCTTATCCCCTCTTACATTCCATGAATCTTCCACCAGATGTTTAATGGCTACTTACCGTATACCAATCACTGCTTGGCACAATGGCTGTAGCAACAGACAAGACCTGGTCTTCCCCTGAGGCTTCCTGAGGGCGGCAGTTGGGGTCTACACATGGGGCTAGTAGGTACCAGGCATCTCTCCGGCACTGCAGGATTAAATTTCTCTTAGCACACATTCTGGGTCTGATTCAGCCCCTGATTGTATCTTTTCAGTAGGTTTGTATGTAGCAGTCCATTGTGGTGTCTACTCTGGGTCCAGATCTGTTTGAAAATCTCCCACAGACTTTGGGAAGGAGTTACTTGTATCCCTTTCCACCAGTCCCCACACCCATCATACACTAAACCCAGAAAGACTTTTAACTTTCATAAGTACTTCGAACCAAAGAACATGTCAAAAGGAGGTGGTAGGGAGGTATCATGGAGCAATGGTTAAGAGCTTGGGTTCAGTTCTTGACTCTGCCACCTGCTACTGGGCAACCTTCAGCAAGTTACTTGCCTCAGTTAAATCTGTAAAAGGAAACAATACAAGGACATCTCCCTTATAGTATCATTGTAAGGATTAAATGAGAAAGTGCCTGATACTTTTTAGTGATTCAATAACTGGTTAATTAGTCTATTGTATAAGTAAGACCTCTGTTACCGCCTCACTCTGGAAGATATCAGATAACTTATAAAAAAAACTGGTAGGTGATTCAAATGAACCAGCTGTAAAAAATATGTGAGATAATTTTTGAGCACTAACTGGATATTCGATTTTATTACTGATTTTTTGTCAGGTTTTTATTTATTTATTTTTGTTTTTGTTTTTTGTCAGGTTTTTAGATATAATGATGGTTTGAAAAACAAGAGTCCTTATCTTTTGGAGATACATATTAAAATATTTATGGATAAATTGTTTTGATATTTGGTGTCGATTTACAAATTATTCATGTTGGGAAGGTAATGGTCGGGAATATAGATGAAACAAGATTGGCCATAAGTTAATAATTATTAAAGCTGGGTGATAGTTATTTGGGAATTCATTTTACGTTCTTTTGTGTATTTGAACTTTTATTAAATAAAAAGCTTGAAGTTCACAAATAAATAAAAAGTATGGTGGAAGATGAGCTACAATAAACATCTCAAGTCTTCTCACTCCTTGAAAAACAAACTAATACACAAACCTCTCTTTCTTTGTGATGTTCACCATACACCTGTTCTCAGATGTTAAGCTTCCTTTCAGAGGCTGTTTAGAGGTGCGTGTCTATGCATGGCACTCTCTGTCATCAAGGAGTGGCCAGGTGTTTTGCTATAATAGCAGCAGAGGATGACCATTAAACAGACCATTAAACTGTTCTTCACTTTGTACTTTCTAAAATAATGTTTTCTGTGGGGAATAAGCTCATAGGACAGTACAATTCACTTCTAGCTTAGCTTAGAGGCTTTTTAAAAGCATTATGTTAGAGACTTTTCAGGGAAGGTAAAGTGTATAGTGAAAGGGCACTGGGATGAGAAATATGAATGGCCTTGGTTTTATTTTTGCTTTCTCATTAAGATGCTGTGTGACTTTGGATATGTCACTTAGCTTCTCTGACCTTCAGTTTCTGTGTGTAAGGATTAAGAGGTTTGGACTAATATCTTTGACCCCTTTAAATTCCCCAAATTTTATTTTTAATGATAGTTTTCTGACTAAATATATTCATGGTCACTGGAGAAAATGAGGAACATCTGGAAAACGTAATACAAAAGCCACAGGTGGGAAGGCTGATAGAGGAGGAGACAACTTCAGGAGTAATAGGTAATCTGGAAGCTGCCTTCTTGCTTTCAGTAATGGACAATTCACTTCACAAGAGGAAGCACCTAGAAATCTGACCTAATATGATATAGGAGTTCTGAGGGAAAGAGCAAGTAGGAGAGGGGAAAGGAATTTTGAGAAGCTTTGATGTATTTGGATAAAGTATGTTAGTAAACGTCATTTAACTTTCACTCAACATATCAGGGTAGCTATATTATTCATGAAATTTTCCTTCTTATGTAGCTTTTTCCGTTCTGGTTTTGAAGAGGAGATATGTGATTCCCCTGCGTGGCGCAATGCCCGGCTTATGCAACACCATCCTGTCACCTCCCCCGAGTTTCAGGGGAATGTGGGTCTGTAGCCAAAGCAATCAAGAGCAGTGTTCTTGCATTATGCTTGCGTGCCCTAAACATAACATTCCACCCCCAACCTCTTCCCAACAGACAAAAAATCAGTTTGAATAGCGAATGCTGTATCTTTTTTCCTTTATTAGAAATGTTGTGGGTTTACAGACTATCATGCATATACCACCCCACCACCACTAATTTGCAATGATGTGGAACATTTATTATAATTGAGGATAGCATATTTTTATAATTGTACTATTATGGTTTAACTTAGGATTCACTGTGGGTGCAGTGTAGTTCCATGGATTTTTAAAAAATTTATTCTGTTACCATATATACAAACCAATATTTCTTCTTTTAGTCACATTCAAATACATATTTCAGTTCTGTTAATTGTATTCACAATGTTGTGCTATCATCACCACCATCCATTACCAAAACATTTCCATCATTCCAAATATGAACTCCATACATTTTAAGCCTTAATTTCCCTATCCCCACTCCATTCCCTGGTAATCTATATTGTACATTTTGATTCTATGAGTATACCTATTCTAATTATTTCATATCAATGAGGCCATACAATATCTGTCATTTTGTGTCTGGCTTATTTCATTCAATGTGACATCTCCAAGGTTCATCCATGTTGTCGCATGTATCAGTACTTCATTCCTTTTTATAGCTGAATAATGTTCCATTGTGTATAGATACTACATTTTACTTACTCATTCATGGGTTGATGGACACTTGCGTTACTTCCATCTTTTGGCAATTGTGAATAATGTCACTATGAAGATCCGTGTGCAAATATCTATTTGAGTCCATGCTTTTGATTGTTTTGGGTATATACCAAATAGTGGTACTGCTGGGTTCTATGATAGCTCAGTGCCTAGCTTTGTGAGGAACTGCCAAACTGTCTTCCATAGTGGCTTCACATTTTACATTGCCACCAGTGGTGAATGAGTGTTCTTATTTCTCCTCATTCTCTCCAACAACACTTATTTCCAGCCACCCCCCCCCCCTTTTAATAGCAGCCATTCTAATGGATGTGAAATGGCATCTCATTGTAGTGTTCTTTGAATTTCCCTGATGGCTAATGATGTTGAGCATCCTTACATGTGCTTTCTGGCCATTGTATATCTTCTTTGGAGAGATGTCTGTGTAAGTTTTTTGCCCATTTTTAAATTGGGTTGTTTGTCTTTTTGTTGTTAAGTTAAAGGATTTCTTTTTATATTCTGGATAGTAAATCTTTGTTGGTTTCCAAATATTCTCTCCCATTGTGTAGGTTGTCATTGTACTTTCATGATAAAGTCCTTTGAGGTGCAAAATTTTTAATTTTCATGAGGTCTTTTTTTTAAAAATTTTTTTTATTTATTTAATTCCCCCCCTCTCCCCCAGTTGTCTGTTCTCTGTGTCTATTTGCTGCATCTTGTTTCTTTGTCCGCTTCTGTTGTTGTCAGCCGCACGGGAAATGTGGGCGGCGCCATTCCTCGGCAGGCTGTACTTTCTTTTCGCGCTGGGCGGCTCTCCTTACGGGGCGCACCCCCCTACGCGGGGGACACCCCTGCGTGGCGCGGCACTCCTTGCGCACATCAGCACTGCACATGGGCCAGCTTCACACGGGTCAAGGAGGCCCTGGGTTTGAACCGCGGACCTCCCATGTGGTAGATGGACACCCTAACCACTGGACCAAGTCCGTTTCCCTCATAAGGTCTTTTTTTACCTATTTTATCTTTTGTTGCTTGTGCTTTGGGTGTAAAGTCTGAGAAACTATTGCCTAATTCAAGGTCCTGATAATACTTCCCTATGTTTTATTCTTGGAGTTTGATGGTTCTGACTCATATTTAGCTCTTTGATCCATTTTAAGTTGATTTTTTTTCAGGAGGTACCAGTGATTGAACCTGGGATCTTGTGCATGTGAAACACATGCTCAACCACTGAGCTACACCTGCTCCCATTTTAAGTTGATTTTATTATGCAGTTTGAGTTAAGGGTCATCCTTTATTTATTTATTTTTAAATGGAGATCCGTTTTCCTAGCACTATTTGTTGAAGGCGTCTATTGAATGGTCTTTACCCCTTTGTAAAAAATCAGTTGGCCATCAATGTGAGGGTTGATTTCTGAGCTCTGAATTAAATTCTCTTGGTCTTTATGTCTGTCCTTGTGTCAGTACTATGCTGTTTGGTTACTGTGGCTTTGTCATAAGTTTTAAGATTGGGAAGTGCAAGTCCTTCAATGTCATTCTTCTTTTTCAACATGGCTTTAGCTATTCGGGGCTCCTTACCCTTCCATATAAATTGATGATTGACTTTTTTTTTTAAAGATTTATTTATTTCCCCTTTGCCCCTGCTCTCCCCCTGTCGTCCGCTCTCTGTGTCCATTTGCTGTGTGTTCTTCTGTGTCCGCTTCTGTTCTCATCAGGCCGCACTGGGGATCTGTGTCTCTTTTTGTTGCATCATCTTGCTGTGTCAGCTCTCCTTGTATGCAGCACCACTCCTGGGCGGGCTGCAGTTTTGCGCAAGGCAGCTCTCCTTGTGTGGGGGGCATCCTTATGTGGGGGCACCCCTGCGTGGACTCCTTGCTCGCAGCAGCACTGTGCATGGATCAGATCACCACACGAGCCAGGAGGCCCTGGGTATTGAATCCTTGCACCTCCAAATGGTAGGTGGATACTCTGTCTGTTGAGCCACATCTACTTCCCTGATGACTGGCTTTTCCACTTCTGCAAAGAAGGAAGGTTGTTGGAATATTGATGGAGTATAATTGTTTTTTTTCCTACCACAAATTTTACATATGATTTTTTTGATTTAATATAGATAAATGTCCATTCCATTGTTTGCAAAATACCATTAGCTCAACCCCACAAATGGAATTTACCTTCCTAGTTACAAGAAAGAGGCATGAAAGAAGAAATAAATATTATTGATGGCATGCATTTGAGATTTCCTAGTTCTCAAGGAATTCAGGAGACTGTAACTTACTTGAGTGTTATCCAGAAAGGCAGTTTAGCAAGGGAATTTAAAAAAGAAAAAAAAAAAAAGAAAGGCTGAAAATCAGTTTTGGATTTTATGTGGAGAAGGAAATTGAAATTCCATAACATTTCCATTGAGCCATGGAAAAATCTACCTTTCTTTTAAGAGGGACGTAGAAAACATGGAGCAAGACAGGAGCCAGCCAGGATGGTGAGACCATGGAAGCTTTGGCGTTTGGTTTGGAAAAGAGAAGGTTCAGGAATAACATGCTAGCTGGCTTTAGGAGAGATTAAGTTGTTTCTCTGCATGATATAAAGGGATTGAACTGAGCTAGCAATGTGTGAAAAGTACGAGGAGACAAAATTCTCTTTAGAATAAGGAAACATTACTGGGGACCTACAAGAGTAGAAAGAGATCTTTTCAGAGAGTGGTACAAGATTTCTGGTCACTAACCAAGACTAGGAGACTGTTTATCATGCCCTCTGATTCCACTCTTCTTGCTTGCTACATTCCAGCCACACTTCTTTCGTTCAGTTCCTCCAAAGGAGCCAAGCTCCTGGATTGACCCCTGCCTTCCTTACCATCCTTTCATCCTGCTAAGTATTGTCCTTCCTGTAGGCTCAGCTTAATTATTTTCATTCTCACATAGATTTTTTCCTGACCCCCTTATGTAAAGAAGGCCATACTGGTAAAATATATCCTAACACCTTGTATTTTCCCTTTATAGCACTTACCACAGTTTGCATATGTATGTGTGCACATATATAAATATGTATAGGTTTACACATATTTATTTTTCTCACATATATATACGTGTATATGCCTACAATTTGTATATAACAACACAGTTTAACTTGTGTGATCATTTGTTTAATGTTGTTTCCCTACTAGAAGATAAACTGTAAGAAGTTTGGTCATTTCTCTAGTCTCTTAAGTACAGTGCTTGGAGCACAGTAGGTGCTGAATAAATGTGCTGTATGGATAAATGAATTAATGAGATTCAAGCATCCAAGGGTCTGGATTAATATTCCTCTATGAGTAGGGTATGTACCAGTGAAGAATTTGGATTGGGCCTGGACCTATCATTAAATAATATTGAATCACTGTGTATGAAGGCAATTTCTTTTTAATTTACTTTCAATCCTTCTTATTTTTTCAAAGAGAACAATTCAACTTGAAGACAGTCTTTAATCACTTTTCTGACACTTGTCAATCTCTCTTGTCAACACAGAGAGAGATCAGGCCCCAGCAGATAACACTCTTGAGCTGAAATTTAATAATGTTTTGTTTTTATTGTATTTATTCATAGGTTGCATTTTATTTGTGGGATGTAATATTGGATTTTCCTTTATGGAAGTGATCCAAAGTTTCCTTTAAAAATAAAGTTGTGTAAGTAAAAATGTGAGTTTATTGAATGAAAATTATTAAGGAAATAATATGTATATAATATAATGTGGTTCTTGGAATAACTAAACTCTTGTTAATTGAATATCTGAAATCTTGGAACCACCTGGAAAGTTGCTGCTTCTCAAGAGTCTGTCTACAAACCAATGCAGATACATTGCAAAGTAAATACAATAAAGTCAGTATTTCATAAAGTTAAATTTATTCAACATCATTCTGACAGTGTGTTCTATTTTAAAGTATATAAGATTTAAAAGTATCCTTTTCCAAAGTTGATGGTGGTCATTTAAAAAAAATATCCGTAATTTGTCAAAGTATTGGCAGCCCCATATTGCTCCTTTACTTTGCATTATGTTGGGATGGGGGCATGGTGGAGGCTATTTCACCTGCCTTGGAATCCAGAAATCTGAGGGGGGCATTGCTGTTAAAGGACCTTTATGGTCCATTCCAATATGGAGAGTAGATTTAATAGAATTGCAGATAAAATCTTGTTTTCCTTCTGTGTGAATGGCAATGGGAGCAGAAAGTACCACAGTGTGTATGTGTGTGCGTGTGCTTCTTCTCAAAGTAAATGCAGATGTGTTATATCAACACCCTTTCTTTTAAGGAGATTGGTGCATTGCTTTCCATTTATTTCAAATAGGAATTCCAAGTACCATATTTACAATGAAAGAGGATGAGTTAATAATTTTTAGAGGGAAGCAGATATGGCTCAAGTGATTTGGGCTCCTATATACCAAATGGGAGGTCCAGGGTTCAATTCCCAGGGCCTCCTGGTAAAGGCAAGCTTGCCCACATGGCAAGCTGCTCCGAGCAGAGAGCTGGCCCGTGCAGAGTTCTGGCACAGCAAAATGATGACAAAAAGAGACACAGAGGAGAGACAATAAGAGATGCAGCAGACCAGGGAGCTGAGGAGCTGAGGTGGTGCAAGAGATTGAGGACCTCTTTCCCACTCCGAAAAGTTCCAGGATTGGTTCCTGGTGCTGCCTAAAGAGAAGACAAGCAGACACAGAAGAACAAACAGGGAATGGACACAGAAAGCAGACAGCAAATGCAAAACAATGGGGGGGGGGCTAATAAATAAATCTTTAAAAAATAATAATAATAATTTATAGAAATGACCAGTAGTGGATATGGGATATAATAGGAGAGACAGATGGTTGGATGGGAAAGGGCTTCTGTTGTAACTTCTTCTATTGGAGAGAGGAAAGTGATGGGAAGGGGTCTGAGGGTGGTGTCTCCTAGAGGGCAGAATGAAGTTCTGAGGATAGTAGCCTCCCCATTTCCTGAGAGCAGTAGTGTCATGGACTGGGCAAGGAGGTCAGTAAGCATTGGCAGGGGAGAGGGATTCAAAAGTTAAGTGCACTCAGCACAAGGAGACCTCATATCACCTAGACATAAGTCCCAAAGGAAATTAGTTTATTGCTGCACTGGCATAACTGTTGCCTTTTCCTACTATTTGTTTCTATGCTGAGTTTGCACTG
Source organism: Dasypus novemcinctus (assembly GCF_030445035.2). Lineage (NCBI taxonomy): Eukaryota > Metazoa > Chordata > Mammalia > Cingulata > Dasypodidae > Dasypus > Dasypus novemcinctus. The sequence goes on along the minus strand of NC_080684.1, from coordinate 78,800,732 downwards.
CTTACAGAACTCAAACCCTGGGGTTAAGACTCTTAGTTCCCTTAGAAATTCAACAGAGATAATTAGTTTCCCAAGCGATTATGGCCTTAAATCAGTTACATATGATTTTGACAATAGCCTGATTAAGTACATCCAAAGAATAAGACTCTTGTAGTGACTCAAACTCAAGGGCTGTCTTTTGGCTTTGCATTTGAAGGTACTGCCCTTGGTGACATTGATCCTATGGTCAGTATCATCATCACCGTTATAGGGTATGATAAGCAGTATCAGCAGGTTATCTATGGTGTATATGTGCATATGCACTTGTGTGCCTATGTTCTCATGCATATCCACATGCATGAGACCTCTTGGTGTTCAGATCTCAGCCACGTAATCAAAGGTCAGCACCTGCAATGCAATAAATGCTTAATGGATATTTATGGAGCCCCTGTTATTTGCCAGGCATCATGTGGTGGTGGACTTGTTGTATGACAGGTTGTGTCCATATCTATTCATGCATATAGCTCATGTTTACAACAGTATCACGTAAGGTAAAATGAAACAGGTGCTGTATGAAAGGGATTAATAAAATACTTGAGGATCACAGAAGAAGAAATAATTCTCGTTGGAGAAATTAAAGAAGACTTGAAGAGACATTTGATCTGGGCTCCAAGAAGGTGTTGGTGGTGGGAAGGTGTGGGGGGTGGAGATGGTAAGGACATGCCAGCTTCAGATAAAAGAATGAATTATTTGATGGGAAAATATTTTGTTTCGGGGAATGGTGTCTTGTACAGTAAACCCTTGTTACACAAGTAGTATTCAGCAATAGTATTGGTAAATACTGTGTAAAGACAGTATTTATTCAGGGAATGCTATGCAGTAGTGGCAGTAGGTGGAACTGATAGAAGCCTGCGAATGCCATAGGACAATGGGGAAGAACCAGGAGGCATGGCAGGTTGACAGCTAAAGGAGGAATTTAGACCTAAATTATGGTTGTCAGTTAATGAATGCCTTTGTAAAGAAAGTTCTAGTAGACATATACTTTGCTTTAGGTTTTGGGGTATGTGTTTGTGTGTTTAAGAACATAGAAACTATTTGACACAACCGAATGAGTAATGTTATATGCAGCAGGGAATATGCTTTTCTCTAATACGTTGACTATAGTCAACAGGACTAAATTATGCTTTTGAAAATCAGAATTCTTTTATAACATGTTTAAAGAGCACTTCCTTCCTTAAAGTATACTTGCCATTATAAGAGGTGATCTTTTCCAAAAAAAAAAATTTACAGGTGACATTTTTAAGTTCCCAACTTGAAATAAATGAGCAGAACTACAAATCTGTCTACTGTTAAATCAGTCTGCAGAAAATTGTAATGTCCTTCTAAATGTTTGCCAGCAGGTGGTGACAGTGTTGTCTGCAGTTTGTTTCCTTTGATTTATTTCTTTATTATGTAAACTCACAATATATGTTCAATTATAGGAAAAATTCAGAATTACAGAGTAGCACTTGGAAAGTGGATGGGTAGGTGGGAAATACACATAATTCCACCATTCCTAGATAATCACTGCTGAAAGTTTTGGCATATTATATAGCCTTTGTGGTAAACTGACCTAAGGCAGTTCAGTAATTCACAGTGAGTAGGTTATTTTCTGTTGATATCAGCTTCCAATAATTACAGATCATTGACGATAAGAACAAAAGCAGTTCTCACACAAAATTCTGTTGCAGGCACAAACATTCATTGATTAGCCTGCACCAACGTCATCCCAAGCCTGTGCTGTAACCAGCTGGTGAAGCCCCAGCCTGGCCCTCCAGGCACTTAGGCAGGCACCTGGCATGAAAGGCTCTCTTGTGGCACATGCAGCAAACTGTAGTGGCAGGAGTCAGCTAACCCTTCACTCAAGCCACACAATCCCTCCACAGTTCAGTGCTAGCGAGACACTGTGTTATGACTCTTGGGCTCGTTTAATATTCACACCCTGGTCATGAGAAGGCAGAGTTGCCTGTACAACTTTTCTAGTTGATCCATATATTTGAATACTCCTCTTTTAACCAATAAAAATAATTTCTAATATCCATTTTATGAACAAACCCTCTGCTGATCAAAGATAAAGGTAGTTGAAGCCTTATAATAACCACCTATGAAGTGTCAGCTTTTGATTAGTCTTTCAAATGCTAAATAACTGCCCCCAAATTAAAACTCATACATCTTTATTTATTTTAAAGATTTATTTATTTTTTATTTATTTCTCCCCCCTCCCTTTCTCCCCCCAGTTGTCTGCTCTCTGTGTCCATTCCCTGTGTGTTCCCCTGTGATCGCTTCTATCCTTATCAGCGGCACCAGGAATCTGTGTTTCTTTTTGTTGCATCATCCTGTGTCAGCTCTCTGTGTGTGCGGTGCCATTCCTGGGCAGGCTGCACTTTCTTTCATGCTGGGTGGCTCTCCTTACAGGGCACACTCCTTGCATGTGGGGCTCCCCTACGTGGGGGACACCCCTGCGTGGCACAACACTCCTTGCTCACATCAGCACTGCACATGCGCCAGCTCCACATGGGTCAAGGAGGCCTGGGGTTTCAACCGTGGACCTCCCATGTGGTAGGTGGATGCCCTATCCATTGGGCCAAGTCTGCTTCCCTCATACATCTTTATATCACATAGTTTATTCTGGAATATTTTGAAGAGAAATAGAGACAATTTTTCCATTTGTATGTAGTATGTATATGTATATATGTATATGTTTGCATGTGTCTTGTTTAACAAAAGTGGAATCTCATGCTATATATGACTTTAAATCTACCTTTTTCATTAATGTTGTGAATATAATTTCCAAATCAGTAAATATACCTATATTATCAGTTTTAAAGACTACCTGGTATTTAGTTTTATAACATAATTTAATCACAACTCACTGTTGAACTTTGCAGTTTTTTTAAAACAACTTTTTGCTGTTATGGGTATCACTATAAAGATTATCTTTGTATATGTTTCTTTGTACACTTGCTTAATGATTTCATTAGGATACACTCTCAGAATGGGAGTTGCTGAATCATAGGGTATGCACATTACAAAAAAATTTTAATGAAATTTCAAGTTACTCCCACTAGCACCTGCTTTCTTAAATCCACTCCCACACTGGAAAGAATTTTTTAAAAAATATTTGCCCATCTGATAGGTAAAAAATGGTAATTCATTTTAATCTTATTAGTGAGGTTGGACTTTTTAAAAAAGTGTTTACTGTTCATTTGCATTTCTTTTTTGATTGTTTCAAATATTGGTAGTATAGGAAAATTAATCATCCATATATTTCCTCACTCTGTCAGTTGCCAGATGCCTTAAAATTATTTTGTTTTTTTGACTGAGAAATGTAAAGTTAACTTAAAGCATTTTAAACCATCACATTTTCCTAATTGAAACCCAGCCCCAAACTGGGGCAGTGTTTGATCTGTGCCTTTCTGATACCCTCCTCAAGGATCAGTTCATCTAATTTTCTTGTCTACTGTTGATTAGATTAACCAGAAAACTGTTACATATTCAGTTCAGTTGCTGAAGAGTTTATCTTCCTACCTCCACCTTTCAGTGCTTGGAACTCAACATATGGGATCCTGGACTAAAACAACAGTTCTGAGAGAGACATTTCTAGGTTGTCTGGAGGTATAAGAAGGGGCTGGCTTCCAAATGCAGGCAACCCTCTCTCCTGCATGGTCGCCAAGCAACTTCTTGATCTACCTGTTGTCTGATGCTCAAAATTGCTTTAAGGAGGATGGACCCTATAGTTTCATTTAGAGCTAGGGCCTGAAATTAAAATACATTGACGGGAAACGGACTTTGGCCCAGTGGTTAGGGCGTCCGTCTACCATATGGGAGGTCCGCGGTTAAAAAAAAAAAAATACATTGAAAGGTCAGAATTCTTAAGTTCACAATGATGTGCAAATTATTAGATCTTTCTGAGAGAAGACTTGAACTTTAAAGGGTAGGATAAGGGGGAGAGATCCACCAAGAAGAAAGTACCAGAAAGGAGAAGCTGTTTGATCAAAAAGTCACCTTGGATGAAAGGTTTATTTTTCAGAGGATGTTCCATTGTGTCACTCTTACTTGTAATGAAACATTTTGTAAGTAAAGGGGCATTTTAATTACTTCATCTGGTTTGTTTTTCACTCAGATATTCTCCATTTCCTTGGTGCTGTGTTGCTGAGAAGAATTTTCTCTCTGCTCTGTCTCTCTGGCCAAACTAGCAGCATTATAATAGGTTTTTAGTGAAGAGTTACTTTTTAATTTTTTATAGTTCTTTTAAAATACTGTATGCTTCTTCTTCAGATGCTTCCTGCTGATTAAATATCTACTTTCTACTTTGAAAATGCCTGGTCCACTTTTCTTTGCAGTGTTTTAGTCTCCTTGATCAGTACGCTCAGTTGTACTTTTTGCTGTTTACTCCACATGTCCCTCACTCTCACCCTGTTCCCTCTACTGCTGTTCTCACACCCTGAAACTGAAACTCCCATGAGTTGGTTTCTTTTTCTTCAAAGCCTTCCTTGAACCCTGTTGGCTTGGACGCATATGCCTTCTGTATTCCAACAATACTGAGCAGTTTATGAACACACCGTTTTCTCTAAAACCTCTGTCTTTTTAGATCTGCAGCTGCCTAGTTAGTAAACCTTAAAAAACTTTTTCTAATTTAGAAGGAATATATATATATAGAGAGAGAGAGATAGAGAGTAAATGAGAAAATGATTCCCTCTCCAAACCCCATCCCACCAGCTCCAATATGCTCTAATATGCCTAGATCATACTATATACACTATTTTGTAATTGCCTTTTAAAATTTAGTATGCTACATACAAATTTTATTTCATTCTTTTTCAAGGCTATAGTGTTCTGGTGTATGTCTACATCATAATTTGTTTAAACAATTCCCTACTGATGGACATTTAAGTTCTTTCCTAATTTATTGTGATTTATTACTATATGCAGTGCTGCAGTAGACATCTTTTTACATAGGCCATTAAAGTAAGTTTCCTGACATTCTTCTCAACTGAAATTCTAGAAGAGAAACAGCTTATATAAATATATATATACCCTCCAAAGAGACTGTGCTAACTTACACTCCCATTGACAAACCATCTTTTAGTCTTCAAGTCACAACTTAAGTGTCACTTTCTTGGGGAAGCCTGACTTGTCACCCTTACCTCCAGGCAGTGTGAGGTGCCCCTCCTTTCTATTAAAGTATCCCACCAAAGTACTCTGACATACCCAATTTTGGCACTCATCCCATTACTTGAATATTTGTTAATGTTCACTAAACTTTGCACTCTTGATTTTTCATTTTAAGATTTTTTTTTCTGATTTTGAAAACACATTTACTTTATATAATTTCAACTTATGGAACTATCTTACCTTAAGGAAATAGAAACAATCTCCGTCTATTTTAGATACTTCTCTTTGTGTCCTCTATTCATACCTCTCTCTGCACTTAGATCATGGCACCATAATAGCTAATTTACACACCTGTCATCCTAGAGGGGAGGGACCATGTCTTTTGATCTCTGTGTCCTTAACGTTTAACATGTACCTGTTATAGTACATGCTGAGTAAATGTTGCCTGAATGGATGGTGTGATCGTGTGCATGTCTTTTTGATTAGCCTCCTTTAAAAAGGGTTGACTGCCCAGCCTATCCTGCAGTCTCAGGCCCTCAAGAGAAAAGCTAATGCTGATGGACTTTACCTTCTTCCAGATGATTTGGTTTCATAGCTGTTAGATCCTATTCAGTTCCTCTAAGAAAGCAAATGTAGGAGCCTGGGAACCAGTTATTAGGTAGATTGGTTTACCCATGTGATTTGTTGCTATGTGTGTTTGTTAAACCCTGGCTCTGTGATTATGAAGTCAATATCCCCTGCATTTTGCTCAGCCACACAATCTGGTGAAATAAGAATTGAAGCCAGGCAATATTCACATTCCAGAATCTAACACCCTAACAATAATAGCTACCATATATTGAATGCCTAGCATGTATTGGATGTTTTACATGACACTTGATTCTCATTAAAAACACTCTGAGGAAAGCTTTGTTTTTCTCCAGATTCCATATGATATTCAGGTTAGGGAGGTAAACTTTCCAAAGTCACACAGTTATTATGTGGCAGAGTCTGACTTTTAATCCAGGCCTTTCTGGTTATAAACGATCTCTACTCCCTTTTTGGATCCTTCTTCCTCATCCCCTTATACCTGAAAGGTCCTTCTGCTATAGAACAGTTAAAGTAGATAATCTGATGGAAGATCATGGAGTCTATCGTCCATTGAAAACACTATTTGAATCCGTGAAAAAAAAGCCTCATCTTTGTTTAACTTTGATTTATTCATCTCTTCTAAAATCATAGATCCCAGAAGATGAAAGGGATCAAGTTTACCAGTTCACATTCTTTTGGGGGAGGAACAGGAGATCCCATGACTTTATAACCTATTTTTCTTATCATTGCAGTAGAAGGGCTTCCAGATTTCACTGGCATGAATTAAAAGTCTGATGTTACTTTGGATTTATCAGTGTGTGGTACTAGATTTTTTTTGTAGCTATTCAGTAAATACTTATTGAATTGAAATAAAAGTGCTACAGCTTTACATCAGATTATTATAGGAAATTCTCAAATGCTAATTTTCCCAGTTGTGCTTCCATTTGTTTTAATTAGAAAAGTTCTAGGTTTAGAGAAAAATCATGCAAAAATTATAGAGTTCCCATATACCTTCCTTACACATGAGATTTTAATAGAATTAAACACCATAGGTAAATTTATAAACCAGAACAAGAAATATAAGGATAGGCTGGTCCCTGGCTCCCAGAAGGACACACAAATCACAGATGGCTCTAAAGTCAACTTCTTACCAGGAGGCTAAAAATGATCTTGCAGGATTCTTTTGATTATTATTATTATTATTATTATTATATTCACCCCATCCAAAGTAGACAAACATTTCTTTCAGTTTTACTGACCGATTCAAAAAGTGATATGTGTCCACAATCCCTTATCTGAAAAATCTGAGGAAATTCTATAATCGTTATGTCTTATATAATAACTCCAGTTGAGTTTGGGGTAGTAGCACTCTGCAATGCATAAATACATCTGCAGGAAAACATATAATTGTTCATATTAGGTGGATTTAAGTAAAGACTAAGTACTTGAGGTCAGTTTTTTGTTTGTTTTGTTTTGTTTTGTTTTTTGCTACCAAATAATTTGCACACAGGAAAAAACTTACAGTTTTAAGAACTTTTTAGGTTTTAGAATTATAATAAGAGATTATGGACCTATAATTTTTGCCTTTTTTGTACTTGTAGAAGTTTAATTTGAACCACCAAAACTGTATGTGAGAAAGGATCTTTATGCTCCTGTTAAAAGCAAAATAAACTGCGTTCCCATGGAGGGACTTGCCTCCCTGACATCCAGGGGCTGCTTGGGCAGTATTCCTATATGGAAGCCTAGTTCTAAGTTTCAGGGATTTCAGGAGTGGAGAATCCTCTTAAGATGCTCTCTCTGATTCCCACCCCAACCACTTCCTTAAGCCACATTCCCTTTGTCTTCTCCTAAGAGTATCTAGAGAACAGCCAGTTTCTATTGTCCTTTGTGCAGGGACCCATCACACCTCACTCTACTCAACAGGTTTCTTTTTTGGATGCCACATATTCCCCAAACTTTGGCTCCTTGGTTTTGGAAGCAATCAGCATGGAAACCATTTTGGCTCTTCTCATTCCGTTTCCCAGGTGGTCTCTGAAATTTTGCCCACACAGTGCCACACTGAGAAATGAAGTCTGGCCCACAGGTTTGTTTTTCACATTTTCAATTGCTTATTCTAGCTTGTGGCACAACCCCAAGAATTTTTCTTTAGAGAGGTAAGTTTCACCATGTCTGGTGACCAGGCTGTTGTCTATCACCCTTCTCAGTGGGAGACACACTCACTTTTTACACCCACAGTGAGGCTTCACTGTTTCTGAAGTGATTCTGAGGTTGGGATAGGGAAAGGCTGATGGTTTGACAAACTCTTGTTCCTGCTCCCACTTTGGTTCCTTTAGGCCTCTTCTGTTCTGTTTAGCTATTGCTTTTCCAGTTTGTGGAGTATATCAAACAGCAAGTGTCTTCAGAAGTTGTTTATACTATTAAGTGTCTGACCATTGTTTCTGGTGGCTGGATATTGACAAGCTGGTACCATCAGCTTCTCACAGTACTTATACCAGATTCCAGTATTCATGCCATGTGGCTCTCATGTTACCTAAGAATCAATCCAGTAACTTAAATTGCCAAGGGAAAAAATGTCTGGGGAGACCTCAGGATTTATATCCTGTTCTCAAGCTTCAAGGTTTTCCCCAGAATTCTTGCTGACAAAGCACAAAGGAGACCCAAGAGGTACAGTTTACTCCCATAATCTCACAGCTCTGTGGGGTGTATAAATCTCTGAACTTTTCTGCAAAATTCACCTTCTTGTATCTAGGGCCTAGAACAGGAATCCTTAACCTGGAGTCCAAGAAATTGGGTTTATTAGTCAGCCAAAGGGTTGCTGATGCAAAGTACCAGAAATTTGTTGGCTCTTTTAAAGGACATTTGTTTGGGGAAGGAGCTTACAGATACGAGGCCATAAGTAAGCATAAGTTACTTCCCTCACCAAAGTCTATTTTCACATGTTGAAGCAAGATTGCTGCTGATATCTGTGAGGGTTCAGTCTTCCTGGGTTCCTCTTTTCCAGGGTCTTGCTTCTCTCTGAGTTCAGGGTTCCTCTCTTCCCAGGGCTTGCTTCTTCCTGGGCTCAGGGTTCCTCTCATCCTGGGGCCTGCTTCTGTTCCCTCTGTGAGCTTACTTCCCGGGCCTCCAGCTTAAGGCTTCAGCATCAAACTCCGGCATCAAAACTCCAACATCAGAAACTCTCAATTCTCTCCTTTGCCATGCCTTTTTATCTGTGAGTCTCCACCTACCAAGGGGTAGGGACTCAATGACCTAATGACGTGACCCAATCAAAACCCTAATCATAACTTAATCACACCCAGGTACAGACCAGATTGCCAACATAATCCAATATCTATTTTTGGAATTCATGACCATATCAAACTGCTACAGTGGGTTTTAAGGGGTCCATGAGCTTTTGGAAATTGTATGCACCATGTTATGTGGATGGGTGTATGGGCATTGTTATGGGGAGAGACTTGCTGTGAGTTCTCAGCATCATATTCTAATGCAATGTAGCCTTGAGAAAACTACTTAATTTTCTGAGCCTCTGGAAAATGAGGATGATATTAGATCTTACCCATTTATTTGTAATGAGGATACAATGAGGAAAAGCATATAATCCACCTAGTTCAGTATCTGTAAACATTCAGTAAGTATTAGCTGTCATTATTGGTCTGAGCTTATGAGCCTCAAAAGAGTAAGATGAATATGACAGCCTTTTGTTCCTTAGAATATAGGTAGCAGATTATATGTAACTAGTAATAATTATCAACATTTTTTCAGCCCTTTATACTGTGCAAATAATCTTTGCATTCCTGCCTCATGTGATCTTCAGAGCAGTCCTCATTGGTAGGTGTGAGGAAATATATTACTATTTTTTATGTAGATGAGAAAACTGAGGCTCAAGGAAGATCAAGGCTGTCCAGCTGATAAAGCTCAGATTTTGGATTCAAACCCAAGGCTTCTGACACCAAATTACATGTTTTCTCCACTACTCTGTTCTTGTTATATCAGGGTAGCAAAAGGACAAGTATAACCTGGGGATTCTCCCGAAAATTAAGGTTTTCAGCATATCATGATTATTAGAATCAGATCTGTAATCAAAGATGCACTGGAGACATAACTTGTTGAAGGAAATATCTGAGGAAGCCCAGAGAATGATAAGAGAACAAATGGATACTCGGTATTTTAGAATGAAACTCTAAAATGACAGCAATTTATGTCTCTCTTGTTCACCGCTGTATCCCCAGTGCTAAGAACAGTGTCTGGCAGATGCTTCATAGATATTTGTTGAATGAATTAAGATGCAGGGGTCTAAGAATTGAGTGAATGCAGGACAGATCAGCAGGTACCTTTGATCTGGGCAAGCACCTATATCTGGCCAGGAGGAGTGCAGAGTCTAATTGAATTTCCTCTTCTCCACCTTAGTTTACTGCCTCCTGGGAATGGGAGACCCTGGGCCTGTGAGCATCAATGGAACCAGAAGGGAACTGGAGCTCTTTAGAATGGTCCTGCCTCTGACTGAGAAAGAGATGGTGTGTTATCATCCATTCAGTAGATATTTATGGAGCATCTCTTGTGTGTTGGAGATTATGCTGGGCTCTGGTAGACAATGGTGAATTAAAGTAATAACTAGAATGATCATAGCTTATATATATAGTCATTTGCTAGATGGTGTTCTAGTACTTTCTGTATGTTTTCTCATTTAATTCCTCCTTCGAAATAGGTATTGGTCTTAATCCTTATCTTGCAAATGAGAGAATTGGATTTAGAAAGATCTAGAAAGTGGTGGAACCAGCATTAAAATCTGTCTTTAGATCCTGATCTCTCAATCATTACTTCCTACTGTGACTGTACCCCATGAATAAGTCAGACTTAGATTCTACTTACAGTCTGATGGACTAACAGATCTTAAGACAAGCAATTCCTGTGCTGATTGCCATGACTCTTGAAGGCGGGATTTAAGGCAGTCTAGAAGGGTCAGAGAAAGCTTCCTGGAGTGACACCCACTCTGAGCCGCAAAACTTAGATAGAAATAGGTCAGGAAGTGAGTGGGCTTGGAAGAATGTTGAATGTAGAGTGATCAGCATATTTTGATGATGACAGGCAGGAGGATGTCAGATCAGGTGCATCTTGGCAGAAGGGGATGTAAGATGAGCTTAGGCCTAAGGCAAAAGGGCAATTTCCTGGAGCCCCTTAAAAAGGACCAGAACAAGCAAAGAAAAAGGAAAGGAATGGAGCAGAAATTAGTTAAGTTAGGTTTTGTTGACACACCTGAAACCATGCAGCCATTTAAAGTAGGTGAGAGAAAGTCTTACCACATGAAAATGTGTTTGGTTTTAAGTGAGGAAAATTACATACAAAATTGCTGTGTAATCATGATTTCAGCTATGTAAAAACAAGTCTACAAGAGGATAAAGATTTAAAAGTTAAATGGAAGGAGGAAAATGACTCATGTTAAGATGATAGATTTAGGGAAAAAAAATATTTTAAAGTCATAGAGTTTTTTTAAAGTCGTTTTAATTATTTGTTCTTTACAACACATTGTCTGAGTAACCAGGGTTTAAGCATTGTTGGGCCTCCAGCCTTTTTTAGTTTCGGTCATTAGTTTGTTAGTTGATTTCATGCTTAGCATGTTCCAAGCACTGAGCCTCAGTGTGTCTCAGTGTATCCTGGAGCCTGACTCATGATTGAGTCATCTCTCAGAGAGCACAGAACTTCGGCCCTCACCAGAGACCCCTCCTTCCATGGCTAAGTGAAAATACTTGCTCTCTCACTCCTTTTCAGAGACACCTCTAAGTATGAAGCATTAATACTCTCCATTTGTTCACCTAAGGAAAAAGAAAATGCAAATCAAGTTAGGGAACAAGGCTTCCTCCAGGATCTAGGAGAAATGAAGCAGGGAAATTAAGTAGCCAGAGAGGTGACAACTGAAATAACCAGGTGTCAGGCAGAAATGTCCATTTGCCCTGGCTTATTACTGTTTGGAGTCTAGTGCTTTTGGAAGATTGCCTGGCTCCTTCTAAGCTTTCCACAGGGATCAAAGGCTTTGTTTCCTCTGAATGTGTTTTTAAGTGGTTAGTTGGAAATCATCCCCTTTGTGCAGGTCAGTGAGAAAAAGCAGCATACCATTAGATTGGGCACCAACTAGCAACCTTTACCCCTCAGTACTCTTTGTATATGCTCTCTGCACTTCTAGGGTTCTGTCTTTTCTGAAGGCAGCCTTAAGACACAGGGAAAGTTGAGAATTATTTTATGATAAGACGCCTGATATGAATTTTAAAATGCTACAACATACATACATAAATACACAAAGTATAGGAGGATGTGAACTAAGGAAGGTGATGGGTACTTGGGGCTCATTGTATTATTCCCTTTACCTTGTTTATATCTGGAATTTTTCATAGGAAAAAAATTTAAAATAACAGTAATAATTGATAAGAACAAAATATACCAGAAACAAATGTGAAAAGCCCTACATGACATTACCCCATCCGATCCCTTTGGAACAGCCAGCCTCACATGCCATGACCTTTCCTGGGCCCTTAGAGTTCAGTGTAATGGGAGTTGCTGAGCCAGGAAGTAGAGGCGCCCAAAGGTAAACTGCCCATGGACACTGGGCTCCCCATAACCCTCTGAAGTGTTTTCCAAGAACTGCTCAGAGCAGTGAGTTCATCCATTGCTTTCCCGAGTCTCTGTGTGTTTGGATAGAAAATTGTTTGCTTGTTCATTCATTCAGCAAATATTGATTGAGTACTGTTCTGGATGCTGAAGATACAGTAGTGAAGTTTCTCCTCAGGGTGAAGATACGTTCCATTGGTGGGGGCATGGTGAGGTTACAGTAACACATATACATACAAAGCAAGACCATTTAAGACCATTTCAGGTAGTAATAAGTACCACAAAGAATATAGGATGATATGAAGGTCAGGGGAAGATGCAAGAGCAGCTCTAGGTAGAGTGCTTGGAGAAGGCCCCTCTGATCAGGTGCTATATGAACTGAGTCATGAGTGATGAGAAAGAGCCAGCCACTACTATCCAGAGGAGCAGCTTTCCAAACAGGGAACTGCAGAGAACTGAAAGTAAATGGGAAGTAATCTTGGCATGATTGAAAAACAATGTGAGTGACCTGAGGTATGTTTGTGGCTTATTCTTTTCTTTATTCCTTTTCTACTTTCCTTATTCCTTTTAAAATTTGCCTATCTCTCCCAGTTCCATTTTCTAGTCACCTGTCTTTGTGGCTTGTTTCTTGAGACCCCACAGATGTTTTTGCATCAACTTTTGACTGGGGATCCCTGTACTGCTGAAATGAGCCCGGGCTCACATTAATGAGAAGATTCCTGTGGATTAGAGTTGTAACTCACTGCCAACCAAGTTTTCATTGTTCTGTCAATGATTTGTATGTCTGAATTCAGCGGTCAGTCCTGTAGAACTCACATCCATATCTCTCACTTTTTTACAAATTGAATATTTCTCTGAATATGGGCTTCTAGAATCAGAGGTACTTAGTTATAAAAGGAGCCTTAGAAATTTTGGAGTAATGAGGTATTGTTTTTGGCCTGTTTAATATTTAATTTTAAAAGATGACAATTTCAACTACTGAGACAATGAGGAGATGAGCACTCTTATATGATGCTGCTTTAGAGGATAAATTTGTATTAGCCTGAAATATGTGCATACACTTAAGACCAAAAACTTAAATGAACTGTGGTTTCTCTCTTGGATAGAATACTATGTAGCCATTTAAAATGATATTGTAGAATAGTAAATTTAATAGCATGGAAAGCTTCTTATGTTACATTTTATGTAAAGAGTGTTTTTGACTGCAGCAACTTAAAAGAAATTATCTACAGTGGCTGAAACAAACAGGGCTTTATTTTTCTCATGTAACAGGAAGACTGGATGTAGACAGCTGCTGGTGTTGATTCTGTTACTCAGCAACACCGGGACCTACATATCTGTAATTCCCATGGCCTTTCTAAGGTTTGTCATCTCATGGTCACAGAGGGCTGCTCCAGCTTCAGACATCGCACCTGCCTCTGGAGAAGAAAGGGGAAGGGGTGGCAATTGCTGCTTTTCTATTATCAGAAAAGCAAAAGCTTTCCCAGGTGCCCCCTAGCTGATATCTCTTTATATCCTGTTGATCGAAACCATGTCACATGGCCATCTCTGGTTGCAAAAGGGGTTAATAAATTGAGTGTTTAGCTTTTCAAAAGTGCATAGATGGGTAGATGAGGGAGATGAAAGTTGGAAATGAACTTTGGTTCAGCTACCTACAGAGTTTGCCACATGCTGAAAGAAAAATGGAGTTTGCACAATAACGTTTACAACATGATCCCATTTAACTACATATAATAGATAATTATATGAATTGCTAAAAATTAGAAAGAAATACTCCTAAATTTTATTCCTGGATGATCCATTTTCTTGTATTATATTTTCAGAGTTTTCTATACTCGAGAGCTAAATGACTTTCCCTTTTAATGCCCTGTTTTAAGCCATATTAAAGTCCTCAAAGCTATGGGTGGTAGCATTTTGAGTAATTTTTTTTCTCCTTTACTTTTTAAAAAATATTTTCTATCATGAGAATATGTCACTTTTATAAAAAATTTATGAAAGATGGTTTCATTAAATTCTACATCAAGGCATACAAAAAGATATTTAAACTTTTTATTTTGCTCACCTTCTCATTTTATACATAAGAGAGTAAGACTCAGAGACATACGTAATGAGGAGCTTGCCCCAAGTTTCAAATCCATCTAGAGACAGAGCTTGGCGCAGCCCCAGGTGTCTTGACTTCCAGTACAGGTATTTCTTAAAAAAAATAATAATAATAAGACCATTGCTTCAGTTTTGGACTCTTTTCAAATTGAGCATGAGCTTTTTAATGGTCCTAACCAAATAATTCCTAATGTCCTCCTCTGCTGTCTTCTGGTGTTGGTTTAAGTGTATTTCTCTATTCAAATTGTTGATACCTAAGACTGTACCTTAGTCACTGCATGGGCTGCCACTCAGTCTCTTGTTAATGGGTTGTTGAACACACAAGCACTGACAGACTGTGTGATATGGTAAACAAGAGCAGCCCTTCACTTGAAGTTTACAGAGGCTGGGGAGGAAGACAAGTAAACAAGCAATTAACAACATAGAGGGATCCCTGCTGTGATAAGGGGTAGGCTTGGAAACAGCACTAACCTGGCCTTGGGAGGGGGTGGTGGTGGTGGTTAAAGTATTTCAAGGACAGTTTCCATGATGAAGTTTCTCTAAGCAGAGATCTGAAAAACAAATAGGTATTAACCAGAAAGAGGGGTACAGAAGGATAAGGGGGAGGGAATCTTTCCAGGCAAAGGAAGACAATGACATTTCCCAAAGAATGTCTGAGGACCACAAGATATTAATATTTATCCTGGAAAAGGGATATTATGATTAAATAAGGTTAAGAATGTTAAACAGGTTTTTGCATGTCCCAAACTTTCCTGAACTCTTTTTTTTTTCCTTGACACATTGTTATTACCAGACTACTTTCGTCTAGAGCTCTTGAGACTTAAAATGTTTAGTCTACTGAGTATCATTTAATTTTGTGACATAATCTTGTAGGCTAATTCATGTATTTTTAAATTAAAAAATATCATAAGCCTCCTTTTCTTCACTGTTACTTTTACCACATTTTTGCATAGATTTTCTTTTAAGTGTGTGAAGGAGGAGTAATTCTGAGGATATTTTCTGGAAACTATCAGTGTTGTCTTAAATTCATTGTAGAAGGAATGATGAGAAGAAATGGGACACGAGTGATATTTAGTAAACTGGTTTTAAAAATGTAGTAAATATGGATTTGATACAATTTTTAGTAATCCTGGGTGGTTGTTTTTTTTTATCCATCTGCAAATTGCGGAATATACTTGGTCAGTAAAGATTAGTTTAAACCCAGCATAAGGGCACCATATTCCTAGGTTTGAAATTGATTGCTAGAAGGATCCAGAGAAAGAAATGGATTCAGGACTGTAAGTGTGGGCTGCCAGAGACTTTTGTTCTACCTGAGCAAGCCAGCCTCCTTGTTCTCTGAGGATATTTAATTGAATAATTCAAAAAAGCGAAGCAGGAATGCCAGGAAATATCTGGATCCTGCACACTCTGAATTTGCCAGGATTTCAACTTTTTGTCTCCATTTGTGTGCCTTCTGCTTCACATTGCCACTTGCAGAGTATCATTTAATCTTGTACAGCCTCTTTGTTGCCTTTCTTATGCAGCTCTTTATAGCTTAAACTCATTTTCCTCCCTTTGGTTCCAACATAGCTTTCTATGAATGGAAGAAGCAGAATATTTGGAATCAGGCTGTGTTTGAAACCTGGCTTGTCACTTGGGAAATTTTACTTAATCTTTTTGAACCTCCATTTGGCCATCCATAAAATGAGAATTATTAACATCCATCTCCTAAGATTGTTGAGTTTGAAATGATACCGCATGTGCCGGAGGATGTAAACCTGGAGCATCATGAGTGGTCAGTGCATAAGCCTTCATTAGCTTCCATGGGATGAATTCCAAGTCCTTTAGATTAAAACCCAGGGCCCCAGGCCCTTCATGATCTGACCTCTCTCCATGCCTTCCTTGCCACCGCCATCACTTCTTGCTGTATACCTCACACTCCAGTAATATGCCTGGCCTCCAAACAACAGGCTGATTCTCATCTGTCTGCTTTTGCTTTACACTGCCCCTTTGCTCAACTAAAGTTCTAGTCAATGTTTAAGATTCAGCTCAGCAAAAGAAACCAGAACCATGTTGTACATACAAATGATTCCATTTATATGAAGTCCAAGAATAAGTGAAACTAATCTATGGTGATAGAAGTCAGAAATTGGGAAATGGGAGTAGTGATTGAAATGTTTTCAATCTTGTTTTCATGGTAGCTAAGCAACTGTGTGCAGTTGTCAAAATGTATCGAACTAAATACTCAACATCCATGCATTGTATTGTATATTAATAATACCTTTTAAAAAGGATGGGTATCATCCCTTCCAGAAAGCTTTCCTTGATCTGTCCAGGCTGGAGTTAGGTTTCTCCTTGGGTCCCTAACTCCCTACGTATGTCTTTTCCATTGCTCTTAGTTCATTATATTATAAATATCTCCTCTTTATGCATCTTTTGTTCTGTTAGTCTGTAAACTCATGTAAGGGCCCAGGCACTTGCTATCTCTGTAACCTCGGGCAAGTCACTTAACTTTAACCTGCCTACACTGTAGTTTTCTCATCTATAAATGGGGAAACAATAGTGTCTCCTATGTAGGGTTGCTGTGATGATGAAATAAGGATATGTATGTAAAGGATGTAGCACATCATACTAAACAAGCATTAGTTCTCTAACAGGGCAGAAAATTTACATCCACTATACTCATATTTGTAAAGAAAGTGTAGCTTGTTTCCCTAAGCTGATTTGAGCCTCTCTTCCCCCAAGATAGCAGAGAAGAACCAAGGCTTATTCCAATCTAACTTTAGTTCCATCCAAAAACTTAAATGGGTGATTGTGTTTTTTATTTGGATGTCTCTGTCTTTCAGAGCCTTGTCCCCATTCCTGGTCCTCCTTAAAATGGCAGCTGAGTATAGCAGGGACGTGTGCTTTGCATGACTTGATAGGCCTGGGATAATGGAGCGTCCACCATGAGTCCTCTGGACCCCTGATTGTCTCTTGCTGAATGCCGGGTCTGAGCTGCTGCCTGGGAGGTAGCTGCTGAAATGTAACTGGTGCTCCCTGGCTCTTGGGGGTGTCATGTTGGCAACAACTATTGGGGGCATGGTGCTGGCCATTTGCCTCTAGCTCCAGTATACTGCCTGTCCATCAGCCTTCAAAAAAAAAAGCATATTGATACATCTTTAAATTACTCCTTTTTATTATTTTTGCACACCCAGCATCTGGCATAGTTTCTGGCTATAAATGCTTGATGCCTCAGTTAATATAGATTTGTTATCCTTCTTCCTTTCCTTCTGGTTCAGTTTCTCCTCTTTTCCCTTGAAGAAGAGGGCAGAGGGCAGTGAAGGGCCTTATAGGCTCAGGGAAGCATCTGGGAGATAAGACATAAGACACTTGACACTAAAATAATTGGGGATTTTTAACTTTTTAAATAACAATAATAAGATGGGAGGAACATGTTCATGTTCTCTAACTTAATTGAAGCTCTAAAAATTGTCTAGCAAGAATACTAAGATTATTATTACGACTAACATTTGTAAACTCCCTTACAGTAATTTTTCCACAGTAGGGAACCTGGCACATAGTAAGCACTTAATGAATTGCCACTACTATTACAGCAGTTTTGTTCCTTTAATTAATCCCTACAATTCCCTTTGAGGTGTACACAGTTATGATCCCTTTTCAAAGATGGGAGACTGGGGTTTAAATTAAATTTCCCAAAACTATGGAGACAGGTCATGAATCTCTGTCTTCCTGTTCTAGCTTCCAAGCTCCCATTGCTTCTTCACATCTTCTTTGTTCCGCCTGCATGCCTGTCTCCCAGCCATTCTCAATTCTGACAGGACTTCCAACCAATGTCTTTAAACCAGCTGAAAGGGAAATTCTTAAATTCTGAGACATAATCTTAGGACTTAAGCACAACTCAGTGTCATGGAATCAAACTAATTAGCTTTTGATTCTGTTCTATACGTAAATGTAGAGGTAAAGAAAAAGCAAGAGCATGCTTAAACATTTGTTTGACATCTTTAGTTCTAACATTAGATTCTGGGTACATATATACATACACACACACATGAACAACTAATAAACTTTTTAAGTAGGTACTGACAACAAAATGCATGCCACTCGCTTTCCTCAGGGTCACTGACAGCTTTCTGCAGTACATTGGTTTAGAAGATAATTCATGGTTTAAACTATTTCTAATTCCAGAAAACAACAAAAAACAAACCTAAAGAAGCATTCAGTGTCTTGGCAGAATTTGCAAATAAGACTTTAGTGTTGAAAGTGAACAAACCTTTGACCTCAGTGTGGAAAGTGAGATTTTTCTCCTGATTTTCAGTACAAAAAGAACCCATCAGAAAGCCTGGTCCTGATGTAGGTGGAGTTAATTATTTGGCACCTTCTGCTATGATCTACCATGCTCCCTATTTCAGTGGACTCCATACAGGTATGCAGATTAAAATTCATGCTGGCAATGGCTCTGACCTCTCTGAGCCATCTCCCTGATTAGTGAAACATTCCATCATTGCCATAGATGGGGACTAATTAATTAGAAGGTGAGTTCATATTCCCAGCATCTCTGCACCCAACCATAGCAAATTAATATGAGAGATATACCCTGGCCTCCAGCTGAGCATCCCTAAAGTTAAATCCTTGTTGTCTCTACCCTATTACATTGGGTATTTCCTGTTCCAGTTGCTAATCAATAATGAAGTGCTCGAACCATCTGCCTTTTGGCACAGGAAGGCCACCTAGGGTGTGGTGTGGGTTAAGGTAATGGATCTCCAATAATCCAGCTTCTGTATCAGATTCCATAGAGTGTGTGAGAGGGTCAGCTAGGCCTGGTATCTCATGCAGTAGAGGGCTTTTGTGATTCCTCATTGTGTGAGCCTTAGACAAATATTTATTCTCTTCAACCTCAATTTTCTCAGCCTCCAAAACCAGATGCCTAATTCCCACCCTATCTAGCTCCCAGGGATGGGGCGGGTGGAAAGGGGAGTGATAGCACTTGGTAAATATTCACAGTTTGAAGCACATATAAATGGAAGTTGCCTCAATGTTTCCACAACCTGTGAATCCTACAATGCCAGCCTTGAGTATTAGCCTCCCTGGGAGCATCTGTCCCTTAGAATGAGACCCCAACCTCCCTTTCAGTTTCACGTGCCCCTCTTCCTCTGTAGAGGTCTCACAAGAGCCTTAAGTCTGTATTGAGCCCGACTTGTGCCCGGCATAGGACACACAAAGATGAAAAGACACAATGCCCGCTCTCAGGGCCATATAATATGGTGAGGCACATGCAGATGCATGAATGGAGTGTTCAGATACAGTGTGGCTGTGGTGGGGTGGCCAGGGTGCTGGGGCTGGGGTCTGAGAAGGCTTCCTGGGGTCCTGCAGGACTTGTCAGCATTAAGCAGACCAGGGGACTGGGCAGAGATGCAGCCTTTGCCTACACTTCCTTTAGTGCTCCATTTACCTTCGTGCTTTTCCTTCAGCTAGAGTGCACCCTTTCCCCTTCTTTCCCCATAAAATGTCCTAGTCCTTAAAGGGCCAGCCTCAGATGCTGCCTTCCTTCCAGAAGTGTTCCCTCAACCCAGTCAAATGTAATCTCTCTTACTCCCAGTCTCCTACAGCTGCCTCTTAAACCTCCATTTAGTACATATTTCATTCTGTCAGGTAGTACAGCTGTTTATATTTCTTCCTCTCCTATTGGATGGATATAAAATATATAAAGGATTTTTGTGGTTCCAGGTAACAGTCACCAACTGGAATTGGCCTTAACATAACACAGTCATTTATTATCAGATACAGAGTGCCTTCCCCAGATCAAGACACTTCCCAGGCCTTCTGAACCTACTTCGCAGTTTCGGTGGTGGGGGTGGATGGCAGTCCATGGCTCCCAGGTTTACACTGGGTCATTGAAGAGCCCAGCCCAGGAATTATTTCTCTCCTGCTTAGGTCATGGTTACTTGAACAAGTAACCATGGCCAGGGGAGCAGGGTCACATGTCCACATGGGGTGGGCCAAGCACATGCCTCACTGGGGAGAGGAGCCCTAAAGGGGGTCAGGTGAGCTGTGCACTGTGTAGCAGTGAATCCTGCAGACCACTCACCGAAAAACTTTTAAAAGACCTGAATGTGCTGACAGTTGTATTCTCTGAAATAAATGATGTCTTAGCTGTATGTTCCATGTTGAAATCACTTGCATCTAGGGAGGAGGCTGGAAAAGGCGTATCTGTCTACTACACAGTTGTCAGAGCATAACTCCTGGACTGAATAAATTTCCTATCTTCTATTAGGCTTGTCCTGATGACTGAGGTGGGACTTGCCCTGGGGCTTGGAAAGAACCCATGAAGCACGTGGGTGCCCGCCATGAGAATCAGTGCAAGATTCTATTAGTGAGAAAGAAGGTGGGGAGTGTATGTGAGTAAACAACTTACAGCCTCTGCCACGATCTTGATCAATTTTGTGCCAGTCCATAACTAACTGGTATCAACGCTGAGTCACTAATTGAAGGGAATTCTCAGTCTCATTAGTTGTAGTTGTCAAGATTAGGCTCTAAGTACAGTCTTCTGCCCTGTACAGCTCTATCTTTTAGGAATGTTTGGTTGCAAATAACAGAGAAATTAACGAACAGTGGTTCAAACAAATAAGGTAATATTTTTCTTCATAATATGTAGCCTAGAGGTAGGCAGTTGCTGGCACTGGTTCCACTGCTCATCAGAGCCACATGGCAGGTTGGCTTTCACACTTATGGTTGCAACACGGTGACTGCATCAGGTCTACATTTAAGGGGAGAAGAAAGGGATGGGGGGAGGGTTTCTTTTGCCAACCCTGGCTCCTTTTATTAGGAAATCAGAAGCTGACTTTCATTTAGATTTCATTCACCAGAATGATATATGACCTTCTGTAACTCAAAGGGAGTTTGGAAAATAATATATTTAGCAGGGCATTTGCCCTGAACAATATTGGGGTTTATTTAACAAGGAATAAAGGAGGACAGGTTTGTGCATTGTTAGCCAACAGTTTCTGTCATATATTTCATCAAATATGTTTCTATTGTTGTAGCTATTCTTATCCTTTTTACTATAGCTGAACTCCCTTAAGTTTCCTCTTTTATCTCTTGAAATCCAAATACTTTTTGATACTTTTACAAACTGCTTTCTGCAAAATGTAGTTTTACAGTGGATAACCATGGCTTTAAATGGACAACACGTACTGGTTGGATTGAGTGTTTCCTGGAAACCACACTCCCAAATTGTATTACTTTTTTCTACTGTCAAGCTATTTAGTCAAATATTCATAATATGTATGCAAGTTTTGTTAATGGTGAGTCTGGGTGATCCACATGACATTTAAGTATTAGAATGATTTGATGTACATATGAAAACTTTTTATTTGTATCTTTATTCCTTATGGCAGTAGTTCTTTATAATTCATTCAGGTTTTTGATATAAATTTATTGGAATTAAACTTGAACAGCTTCTAAATAGTATAATTAATTTTCTTTCCACTTCAGTTCCAATTACTAATTGATTTAAAGCTACTTTTATGTATTTTCTCTGTTCCCATATAGTCCCTGAATCATTACATTCACACTGTTCTACTTTTCCACTATAATTGTATATTCTGTGAGGACATGAACCTCATCTGCCTTGTTTACCATCTGCTGACCAGAGTGCCTGGTACATTGGTGGTACTCAGTAAATATTGGTTGAATAATCTAATTACCAAATGACTCCAGACAATAACCAATTACGTATCAGCAGGAGAGGCAGGCCCAAATGGTGTACTAGTCCCTGTGTGCTAGCAAAGATTTTATTTCAAAAGAAAAGTTGAAAACATAGGTTACCTACTAGAATATACCAGGCTGTACTTGGATATTTAGGCTCTGCATGATTGTCCCCTGTCTTCCTCTGAAACATCATCATATTTTACAGTCCAGTCACCCAGAAAGCAAGTGACCTTGTGGTTCCAGTTCCCAGATCCCATGAAATTGCTATGATTGCCCTAATATGAGTTAGGAGCCTGCCCTAACCCCAGGGTGGGCTATACTGTAACTGCTCTTTGTGTAAACATTTTGACTGGGGTAGAAACAATGCCTAGAAAAGGGTGTGGGAGCAGACACCCCATAGGAATTGATGAGCTACTTCAGCAGTTTTACTGTTTAACTATTTCAAGCCCATTATTCTGTGAATAACACATGCACACTTAGGGTTCATTCATCAGTTTTCTCAGCAATCATCGGACACCAACTGTGTGGGTCATGTGTCCAGTTTTGTGCTCTGCAACTTTGTGTATGTTAATTGTACACTTTATGCCTTGTTTCCTTATCTGAAAAGTAAGGAAAGTGATAATACTTTATAGGGTTGTTATGAGAATTAAATGAGGTTTTTAAAATTGTGATAAAATTGGCATAACATAAAATTTGCCATATTAACCATTTTAAGTGTATAATTCAGAGACATTAATTGTATTCATAATATTGTGCAGTCATCACCACTGTCTATTTCCAAAGTTTTTCACACCCCCAAACAGTAACTCTGTATCCATTAAGTAATAATTCTCCATTCCTTGCCCCCCACCCAGTCCCCGATAATCTCTAATCTACTTTCTGTCTCTATGAATTTGTTTATTCTTAACAATATATAGAGCAGAATCATATAACATCTTTCCTTTTGTGTTTTCTCTCACTTAGCATAATGCTTGGCAGGTTCATCCATATTGTAGCATGTATCAGAACTTCATTCCTTTTTATAGCTGAATAATATTCCATTGTATGGATAAACCATATAAATAAGATTTTATACATATATACTATATGTATTTAGTATCATTTAATATATTAATGTTAATATGTTAATATAGATATAAATATATAAAAATTTGGACCAATGTCTGACTCATAAGAATTAACTAAATGTCCGCCATTTTAAGTCCGTAGTCCTTTTCCCACAATTCTACAGTCCAAAAAGCGCTGAAAACCAAAGTTTCTTCATAACTTTTACATAAAAACCTGACCTGATCTGAACTCACTTGGTTTTAAACTTGACCTGAATGAATATAAGGATATTTTGAGACTTTATCTAGTCATCTAGTGTGAATATTCACACATTTTGATGCAGAAATATCAGTGTGGTAGATTACAGGGTGCTGTCCTAGCCCCACAGGTAATATTACATAATATTAACATTTTTAAATGAAAACATTCTGAACTCCACAACATATCAGGGCCTAAGGTTTCAGGTGACGGTTTGTGGCCCTTTGTTATTTTTCACCAGCATCTTCATCTACATCAGTGCCTAGATGAATCAATTTTGGTCTCTGCCTACAAGGAACTCTCAGAGCACTGACTGGATTAATGTCAGTAGAGTGTGACCAGGGCTAGGTCAAAGGCCAGCCTGGGGTCCAGGGGATACTCAAGGCAGCCCCTGACTCATACTGGTGTGGGAAAAGGCAATGGGGTTAAGGAAAGCATCTCAAAGGGGACGTCTGAGGTGAGACATGAAGAATCAGGAGCTTCACTGTGTCAGGCACAGCAGAGGTAACTGAGGATCTGAGAATGAATTAAACCAGGCATTGTCCCTGCCCGGAGACAGAACACTGT
Organism: Dasypus novemcinctus; assembly: GCF_030445035.2. Lineage (NCBI taxonomy): Eukaryota > Metazoa > Chordata > Mammalia > Cingulata > Dasypodidae > Dasypus > Dasypus novemcinctus. The sequence continues at coordinate 78,776,768 of NC_080684.1, read as the reverse complement.
GTATCGTAGAAGGCAGCAGCCACTAAATAAGTAATTACGGATATGATGAAGAATGTTCTGGATGCTGTGGGAGCCCAGAAAGGGAGCCAACCTTGTTTCCGAGGTCAGAGAAGGTCTCCCTGTCCAAGTTACATCTTGGCTAAGACCTGAAGAAGGGGTGACTTAGCCCAAGTTAGAGAACTGAGAATATGTTTTTAGATAGTGGGACGTCATTGAAAGATTCTTAAAAATGTGCAATTTTGAAAGTTATTCGGGATGATTTGGGTCACTTCACTTTGCACAATATAGTCTTTTGCCTTATCCTGCTGATCGTTCTTTTGGTCTCAAGGGCTGCTGGAATAGATAACCATGCCTGGGAAAATAGATGGTTAGGTGAGAAGAGTGAGCTTTGCTGCCGTTAGACGGTAGAATTATTTATGAGACTCTGTTTGCACAAGTACATAGCAATAGAGTCAGTATCTGATGATCTTGTGAAATGAAAATGTCCACTTTATTTAGTTGAACTCTCTGAAGTTCCTGTTTTATCTGGACAACCCTTAGAAACAATTAATAGGTCTGTTTAAGAAAATTCAGGAAGGGCGATGGCCTCCTTCCTCTCTCCCCAAGTCTGGAGAGCACGTGTACGTGTATGTGTGTGTGTGTGTGTGTGTCCCCTCCATCCCTGCCTGCCTTTTCCCAATTTGATTTTCTTTGCATATCAGAGCTAGCGGTTGGCAGATAAATATTAGTCTTCTGCTTTTAGCCAAGAAAAGACAGAGGAGAATTTAGGAAAACCCGAGATTCATGTTTTACATTTTGTGTAGGATGCTTTCAATGCCTCGGAGAGACACAGATTCACCCCTTTGGGAATTCCTTTACTCTTCATTCTTTTTTCTGTCATATTTTGAGCTCTCCCGTCTGCTCTTGGGTAGGTGGAAAGATAAAAGCTACATGACAGCTGGTAATCCCCTTTAGGCCTAACAGTGGGATGCATTTTAAGGAAGCTTAACGATAAGAAGCAGATTAGTGCGCCATGATAAGGAGGAATTGGAACTTTTTTAAGCTGCTGAAAAGGTTTAAGTCTGGGCTAGTGCCTTCAACATGGTATGTCTGTGAGGATGATGCAGTTGTAGGTGAAAGGATGTTACCTGAACTGCCCTGGGGCAGCTGCCTGGGACATACAGGTTGGCTCTTACCTGGTGAATTCACCTCAGTCTTGTAAACCAGAAAGTGGCAGACCCAGACAGAATGGACAATTCATCCCTCAGGGGTGGACTTACACACACACACAGACACACAGCCTGCATAAAATATTAGAATACCAACCTATTAGTTACTCTCAAATCAAATACTTACATTATTTTTCCAAAGACAAGCTAATTTATAATTAGACATCATTATTTATTTTATATTGAAAAACAAACCTGTAGTCCCATACATATTCCATCAAGGGCAGACCCCACTGGTAGTCAGGCTATGGGAGCATTGTGTAGTGAATCTAGAATCAGAAAAAATAGTCATGCAGTTCTTGAAAACCATTTAAGAGCATCTCCACCACAGTCCCTCAGCATATACTCAACTACAGTGGTAAGGTTTATCAACTTGGGGTGCCTGGGAAGGTACGAGAAATCCAAGAACCCCATGAATTTATGTGCACGTGCATGCATGTGTGTGAGATGGGATATGCACATGTGCATTTTTCTGGGATAAGGATCCATAGCTTTCATGACATCCTTTAGTGACCCAGAAAAGCCTTGTCATGTGGGCATCCATATATGGCTAATCATTTGAAATGTTTCGAAGTGATTTTCTTTAGTATTGTGTAGCCTGTATATAAAAGGATGGCATGGAGGGAAAAAAATAGCGCTCAGCTTTTCCACTATCATTCCAAGAAATTCAACTCTGACCACTTGTGTTTGCCAGTTAGTATAAAAAAACCCTGCAGAAATACATGTCTACCACCTCCCATACTCCTCATCCCTTCTTTCTATTGAAATGATTTTTAATTAGAGTTGAAAAATCATTCTGTGAAAAGGGGAAGTATTTCCATTAAAGAGGGCTGGAGTTGAAGATAATGGGCTTTTAGAGTTATTGACCAAAGCCACAATCTTCAGTGATATCTCCTGGTGGTATTTCTCCTAAAGCATAATATAAATGCTATCGGTGGTCCAGGAAAGGAACAACATTGCATGTTATCGGCCAAGAGAGAACATGTTTTGCCTTCTTTATAAGGCTGGGTATCCACGATGGCAAACCTGAGATAGAGTGGTTGCTCTGGTTCCTACACATCACCTTGTAGGATGTTTGCTTCCTTTCTTTGATGCCTGATTTGTGCACAGACTTTTTGATTGTTCCCTGGCTTGAATCAGATGTTTAATGTTTCTTTTTAAGAAATGTATTTTATTTATCCCCACCCCACCCCTTGCTGCTTTGCTCTCCTTGTCTGCTCCCTGTGTCAATTTGCTGCACTTTCTTTTGTGTCTGCTTGTCTTCTCAGTCTTCTCTTAAGGAGGAACTGCGAACCAATCCTGGGACCTTCCAATGTGGGAGAGGGGTACTCAGTCGCTTGAGCCACCTCAGCTCCCTGGTTTGTTGTGTCTCTCATTGTCTTTCCTCTGTGTCTCTCTCTCTTTTTTTAAAATATTTTATTTATTTATTTATTTATTTATTTATTTATTTATTTATTTATTTCTCTCCCCTCCCCCCTCACCCCATTGTCTGTTCTGTGTCTATTTACTGTGTCTTCTTTGTCTGCTTCTGTTGTCAGCGGCATGGGAATCTGTGTTTCCTTTGGTTGCGTCATCTTGTTGTGTCAGCTCTCCATGTGTGCGGTGCCATTCCTGGATAGGCTGCACTTTCTTTTGCACTGGGCAACTCTCCTTTCGGGGCACACTCCTTGTGCGTGGGGTTCCCTTACGTGGGGGACACCCCTGCGTGGCACGGCACTCCTTGCGCACATCAGCACTGCGCATGGGCCAGCTGCACACGGTCAAGGAGGCCCGGGGTTTGAACTGCGGACCTCCCATGTGGTAGATGGATGCCCTAACCACTGGGCCAAGTCTGCCGTCTCTGTGTCTCTTTTTTGTTGCATCCTCTTGTTACATCAGCTCACTGCACAGGCCAGCTTGCCTTCAGCAGGAGGCCCCAGGAACTGAACCTGTGACCTCCCATATGGTAGACAGGAGCCCAATTGCTTGAGTCATATTAGCTTCCCTAATGTTGTGTTAATCTGGCGATCTGACTTCATTTTCTGTCTGTTTTTGTATTTTACAGGTGAGATATTGACACTCTTCTACTCTATCCTATATGTCCAATTTTGGCCTGTCCTGTTTTTAGCTTCACTACTCCTGTTTCAATAATAACAGATCTTAGTGATGCTGGCAGTCATATGAAAATGAGATGGGACAGCAGCAGTTAAGGATTAGTGAATAAGGCACAAAGTTGTAATTTAGCTTTCGTTTTCTTTAAAATTTTAGTGCAGTTAGAGTGTTATCACTAACAGTTGGGCTTATGAGAGACTTTCATTATCCACATTGTATATTTTAATAATATTTAATTTTGTATAATCTTATCCTGAGAACTGATCTAGGATGAAAATAGATCAGGATGTCAATAAGTTAAAGGTATTTACATAAATATGTGCATAATAAAACCAGAATGGGTTTTGAACAGTTATAAAGGAGTGTTGTTATGAAGTCAGATTGTTCATTCCTACAACAAATACTGATTAAAATTTCCATATGTTTTAGGTGGTGCAGTGAGCAAGGAAGACAGGGAATCACCCCTGAGAGTTTACTTACTGATAGAGAGAATATAGGTAAACCACATTATCTTGGATAGTGATAAGTGAGAAATGACATTCTGAGCTCTCAAGAATGAACCATTTGGGAAGCGAACATGGCCCAGTGGTTAGGGCATCCGCCTATCACGTGGGAGTTCCGCGGTTCAAACCCCGGGCCTCCTCGACCCGTGTGGAGCTGGCCCACACACAGTGCTGATGTGTGCAAGGAGTGCCGTGCCACGCAGGGGTATCCCCCGCATAGGGGAGCCCCACGCGCAAGAGGTGCACCCCGTAAGGAGAGCCACCCAGCGCGAAAGAAAGTGCAGCCTGCACAAGAATGGTGCTGCACGCACAGAGAGCTGACACAACAAGATGACACAACAAAAAGAAACACACATTCCCGATGCCACTGATAAGGATAGAATCGGTCACAGAAGAACACACAGAGCATGGACACAGAGAGCAGACAATTGGGGGGTGCAGAGATATAAATAAAAAAAAAAAAAAGAATGAACCGTTTGTCAAAACTTGTAATATAGTGTGCGGCAAAGTGAAAACCATAACGTAAACTATAGACCATGATTAGTAGCAGTGCTTCAATATGTATTCATCAGTTATAACAGATATGTCACACTAATGAAGGATGTCGTAAATGGGGGAATGTGTGGACGGGAGAGGCGTGGGCTATATGGGAATCCCCTATATTTTCGATATACCATTTATGTAATCTAAAGCTTCTTTAAAAATAAAGAAAAAAACTTAAAAAAAAAAAAATGAACCAGGCATGTGAACTTCTAGGGGAATAACTCCAGGTGGAAGGAACAACAAGGATAAAGACCCTAAATTTGGCACACTGAAGGAACAAGCAGAGAGATTGTGTGGAAGGAAAATGTAAGGGAGGAAAGAGAGTGATGGGAGACATGGATGAGAGAGATCGGCAAGGTCAGGTCATGGTCATAGAGGGCTGGTAGGCTATGGTAAGGAAGGGTTTTATTTCTTGTTTGTTTGTTTTTTTATTTTGATTTTGTGGTAGGCTGAATAATGTTCCCTTTCTCCCAGGATGTCCATATCCTATTCCTGGAATCTGTAAGTATGTTACCTTATGGTTGTTTGATCTTGAGATGGGGAGATTTTTCTATCTGGGTGGGACCTATGTAATCACAAGTGTCCCTCTATGGAGGATCAGAGTCCAGAGAAGATGTGACCACGGAAGCAATAGACTGTAGTAATGATATGAAGAAGGGGCCACGAGCCAAGGAATACAGACAGATTCTCTCAACTAAAAAAAGCCAGGAAATGGCTTCTCTTCTGAACCCTTCAGAAGGAACACAGCCCTGACAATACCTTACTTTTAGACCTCTAACATTTAGAACTGTTGAGTGGATTTGTGTTGTTCTAAGTTGATAAATTTATAGTAATTTGTTACAGCAGTAATAAGAAACTAATACAGATTTTAATTCTAAAATACAGTGAGAAGCTGTTGCAGAGTTTAAAACAGAGGAATTATGGGACCTAATTGAGTTTTTAAATTAAAGGGCTGCCAGGAGGCATAAGAAGCAGCAGCAAGGTGAGCTAGGAGGCTGTGGCAGTGGTTTAGGTAAGAGATGATGCAGTGGTAGATTAAGGTGGTGTAGCAGGATGGAGAGAAGTGAAAAGATTTTGGATAAAGAGCCAACAGTAATTATTGATGGATTGCTTGAGGGGATATAGAAAAAGATAAGGATGATGCTGAATTTGGGCTGAAGCAGTTGAGTGCTATTTCCTGAAAAGGGGCCAAGAGTAGAAAAGAAACAGATTTAGGAGGGAAATTATGGTTTCTGTCTTGGACATGTTAAAATTTGAGATGGCCATTAGACATCTAAGTAAAGATGCTGAGTAAACAGATGAATAAACCAGCAGGGCTCTCATGGGAGAGCTCATTCACATGTCCTCTCTCCCCTGGACAAAATCTCCCCTCCTACAGACTTTCTCTAGTGCCACCATCGCTAACAGACTATTTAGCATGTTGCACAAAGCCAGGAGTTCTGAATGACAGAGAAACCCAAAACAATACTCGGAGATGGGAAGGAACAGATTTATTATGCGCAGGCTCAGAGGAGAGTCAGGCTCCAAATTCTGAGCCCCGTTTTTCAGTTTTCGTGGGTTTAGATAGGATTTTATGTGGGATCAGCATGACTTTTGCTCATTGGCTAATGCGTTGCTAGGCGAAATTCTGCAAGAGGGATTACAGAAGCAGAATGCAGGTGCAAGGTTGCAGGCTGATTTACAGAAGTGGGGTGGGGAGCTGGAGTGGTTTGTTAGATTATAGAAGTGGGGGGCAGGAGCTGTTTGTTTGATATTTTCCTACAAGGCCATGTTTCCACAGGCTGATTTATAGAAGCGGGGGCAGGAATGGCCCGTTAGATATTTTTCTGCAAGATTATGCCTTTATTTCTCGACAAGCTGACTAAACTTGATCCAGAGTGACATTTCATTCTTATGTCCTTCTATTTTGTCCTGAGCTCATTTTTCATTGCCTACTTAATGTGGGCTGAATGAACAATTAACAGAGTCTAAAATGAGGCTGGCCCACTATGTTTGATAACTAAAGAATGATGAAGGAGAAACAATTTAGATTTATTTGTGCCCCAAATGTGTACAGTTATTTAGTGCTTTTTCAGAGAGCTAAATGGATTTTGTGAATTTTAATTGATGTTTAACTTTTAATTGTGTTCTTGTGGGGTGGCCAGTTGGACCTGTGCCTAATAAGACTGATGAGTGTACAGACATCTGCATACAGCACGCCTTCCGACAGCCATCCAAGGAGAGAAAAGCTTAAAGTAAGAGGAGGAAAACTGCAGGGAGTAGATAATCCTAACCACATGTATTTTTGGAAAAGTGAACAATTGTCAAATACTTTTGGTTTTTATTCATCTCAATTTAAGTTTACTATTATTTCATCAGTGCTATTATTTTTGAGAAAGGTGACTTGTATTATAAGAGGAGCTAGTTGGTAATTTATTATGCAAAGAATTCTGATTTGCATAAGTATATAGTTTAGATTTTGAGCCAGACCAGTGAAATGTTTTTTGAATATCTATATTCTGTGAGCTATACTTTGCTAAGCACCAAAGGGGGTCAGGTACGGTGGTAATTAGGATGCTTTTTGGCCAAACTAAGATTGGCTTAAGCAAGAAGGAAATTTATTGTCTTAAAAAACAAGAAGTAGGGCAGCCTCCAGGCACTACATGTTAGCCTTCTGTTCCCCTCTGTGATTGTCATGGCTCTTCCCTCCTATGTTTGATGCCTTCATCATTAGGTCAGAAGCAAGATACCTACAGAAGTTCCAGTCATCACATCTAGATTTGATATCTTTGTGGGTTAATTTATATGAATACTTGAATAGGTCATTGTTTTAGTTTCCTAGGCTTCTTAAGCAAATACCATGGAATGGGTCACCTTAAGCAATGAGAATTTGTCCCCTCGTGGTTTTGAAGCTAAAAGGAAGTCCAAATCAAGACTTCTCTGTCACATGGCAATGCACATGGGGGCCGCTTCTGGCCTCTCTCTTCTCTTCCAGGTTCTGTTGAATTCAACATCTTGCTTTTGTGGCCTTCTCTCTACCTGTTCAAATATCATTCCTCTTCTAAAGGATGCCAGTTATAAGATTAAGTCCCAACCTGACTGACATGGGTCACACCTTAACTGAAGTAACCACAATCTAAAGGTCCTACTTACAATGGGTTCGCACCCACAAGAAAGAATTAGGTTTAAGAATGTATTTTTCTGGGGTGCATTCAGCTTCAAACCACCACATTTATGTTGTCCATATGTTTGGCCCAACGCTGGCCTACTTATTGCTGTGGAGGTATTTTATAGGTGGTCCTAGCATCTGCAATCAGTTGACCTTAAATAAAAGAGATTACCCTCCATAATAAGGGTGAGCCTCATCCAATCAGGTGGAGGTCTTAACAGCAGGAATTAAGGGTTCCAGACATCAGAGGGAATTCTGCCTCAACAATACACCCTTCAAACCTTCCTGGGCTTCCAGCCTAAGGAATTTAGACTCAAGAATTCAACATCAACCTTACCAGAATCTCCAGCCTTCATCCAGTCCTATGAATTGGGACTTGCCAGTCCCTACAATCTCTTTTTTTCCTCCTCAATACATCATGGACATTTAACCATTTAACTTTATGTCAGAGCAGTTGATGACTTTTGTCCCCTAAAGAAAGACAAAAATCCTTTGCTTCTACAACAGTGCTGCCTGTTCACCCTGGGGGATAATTTTGGCTTTTGGTGCTGAATTGGGTTTGAAGTCTGACATTGTCATGGGCTTTGGCCAGAGTTTTAATTGCAAGTGTTGGGCAGTTTGCACTCATCCAATTATGAATCTTTCCTGACCCAGAATTCCCATGTGAAGCATTGGCCCCAACCTCCTCCATAGGATTTTGATTTTAGGTGACAATGGCAAAATCTGTTGAGAATTCAGCACTCTCTGGTGCCTACTATTTGGGGGCTAAGCATTTGTGAGAGCTAGAAAAAGCATTAAATTGAATTCCTATTGTGTTGTTCTGTTTATTTTTTTATAATTTTATATAGTTTGAATTCTTAGCAACCAAAATACTTTGATAACAGAGAGAATTTGTGTGAGGGAGCAGTTTGTTTTTTAGAATAGAATGGATGAATGAGTGATGAACCTTGGCTCCATTATGGAGTTTCCTGTTAATATTATGCTGGGAAATTGACACAATTTAATTCTAATCCACCTTTTGCCAAAAATCTGCTCTTGTTTATTTCCCTTTTTATCCAGATAGACAAAAGAAAAACAATCTAAGCTTAGAATTCCTTCTCTTTCTCCCTTACCCTTAAGAAACAGTGAATACCATATTTTTCATGACATATTTTCAAAGCTCTTTAAAATATTGTTACCATCATTTCATTCTTTTATCAAAAATCTTTGGATCAATTACTCTCCATAGGCACAATACTAGACACCTGGGGTGGGAAGTGCAGAGATAAATCAGTTTTCACATTCTACTTATCTGGGAGAGAATTCAGAGGTTGTGCATTAAAGAAGGGTGATCTATATCTAGAACAATGATATTTGTCAAATGGGCTTTTTTGGTGTGTGGATACAATAATAATAGATACCATTATTGATTAGTTACTGTGTATGCTAATTAACTTAAATATTTATATCAATTATTTCATTTGTTACAGTGACCTTATGAAGTTCATTTTCTTATTATTCCTTTTTTATAGATAGGAAACTGAGGTACAGAGAGATGAAATATTTGCTCAAAATCATATAGCTAAAAAGTGGTACAATCTGTATTTAAATTCAGACAGTCCAGCAACAGAATTTAAGGAATCTGTTGGCTCATAGATACATTGTATTAGTGACTTCCAGTTTTTAAAAAAGAAAAAAAATTGGTTATTTATTGTTTACCCTCAAAATCCCTGGAGTTTGTTGAGGTTTCAGCCTATGAAATGGGGGAAGGCTTAGAGTGAAACCGAGGTAAAGCTCCTTCCCCAGACACTCAGGCAGGCACCACGAGCAGCCTTCTTTGGGCTTGATTCACAGGATTTCCAAACTTGAAAGCCCCCAGTAAGTTTGTTTAAAATGAATCTGACCGTGTAATTTTTAAAATTTCCCTGAAATGAAAAGAACCACATTTTCCTCTCAACTCAGTGAATACATTTAAATTGGACATTCTGCAAAATTCCATACCTGTGCTGTTTTTTTGTTTTTGTTTTTAAAGATTTATTTTCCCCTCAGTGATTAGAAATTCCACAGGTGGGTTGTCTGCTCTCTGTGTCCATTTGCTGTGTGTTCTTCTGTGCCCACTCGTATTCTTGTCAGTGGAACTGGGAATCTGTGTCTCTCTTTGTTGTGTCATCTTGCTGCGTCAGCTCTCCGTGTGCGGCACTACTCCTGGGCAGGCTGCACTTTTTTCGCACGGGGCAGCTCTCCTTGTGGGGCGCACGTGGGGGACACCCCTGCGTGGCACGACACTTCTTGCACACAGCAGCACTGCATGTGGGCCAGCTCACCATATGGGTCAGGAGGCCCTGGGTTTGAACCCTGAACCTCCCATGTGGTAGGCAGACGCTCTATCAGTTGAGCCAAATCCGCTTCCCTGTTTTGTTTTGTTTTAATGTTTAAATTGAACACTCATATAGTCTATAGCCACTGGAATGGAGATAAAGGTTGCTCCGTTCAACAAGTATTTACTAAGCATTTCCTAAGATAGGCATTGTGAAAGATTGAAGCATGCAACCCAAATCCAAACAACCAACCCTCTAGCTTTTTTAGATGCCGCACATCTTCTTTGGATGCTTTTGGTCCAAGCACTGATTGTGCAGTGCAAGAAATTCTGAGGTCATCTATCTCATTTCCCAGGGAGGGTGGGAATATGAGAAGTGTGAGGCCTGGAAAGGTATAAATTGCATATTTACTTTGAATATTCATCAGGGAAGCATCCAAATCTATTCTTTATGTTCTCTGATAACAAACATGTGCCACCCTTCCCATTCAGTCCCCTTTCCCCCACAAATATATAATACATGCACAAACACTTACCAGTTTTAGAAGGCTACCAGAAATTACTCCTTGTTTTTTAATATATTTTTTATTTATTTTTAAAAGATACATAGATTACATAAAATGTTACAGAAAAAATACAGGGGATTCCCATATGCCCCATTCCCCATACCTCCCACATTTCCCACATTAACAACTTCTTTCATTAGTGTGGTACATTCATTGTAATTAATGAGCACATTTTGGAGCATTGCCACATAGCATGGATTATAGTTTAAATTGTAGTTTACACTCTCTCGCACTTCATTCAGTAGGTTATGGCAGGATATATAATGTCCTGTATCTGTCTTTGCCTTATCATTCAGGACAATGCCAAGTCCCAAAAATGCTCGCATATTGTACCTCTTTTTCCCTTTCCCTGCCTTCAGCAACTTCAGTGGCCACTGTCTCCACATCAATGATATAATTTCTTCCATTGCTAGAATCATAGTAAGTCTATAGTAGAATATCAGTAAGTCCACTCTAGTCCAAATTTTATTTCCCAATTCTGAGCATTCTGGGATGGTGATGCCTACTTCACCTCTAATTGAGAGGGGGCTTCAATCTCATGTGGCTGATGGATGGGACTCTCTTGCTTGCAGTTGTAGACTCTCTCGGGTCCTTGGTGTGGTAGTTGTCCATCCTCACCTCCTTGTTAGTTGTCCTGGGTGAGTCCAATGAACTGGAAAGTAGGTATTGCAACTCTGTTGAGGCTCAGGGCCCAGCAGGCACATGGATAGCCCAGAGATTCAGGTCTTTTGGACATAAACCTACCAACTCCAGCACCAACTATACGTTCAATAAAAGAGACAGAAGAGGCATGTGTAGAGACGTTATGTCTGAGACCAACTCTGTCACACTCAGGAGCACAAACTCTGAAGTAGGGTCCACTGGCAAGGCACTGAACTCTGGAGCTATCTGCCATGACCATAGGACCTGGGTGTCTCCGTAGTCACAGGATCCCCATTATTTGAGGTAGTATCTACTTTGGCTGTCTATGAGATCCTGCTGAAATGTGTGTGTTACCTCTCTGATGACCTCCGGACTCATTTTGAAGTCTCTTAGCCATATAAACTCATTTGTCTTTACCATTTCCCCCTTTATTCAAGGTGTTTTTCCAGTTGCATCACCGGCTGGTGCTTGGTAGTAATCCCTTGGTGCCAGGGAGGCTCATCCCTGGGAGTCGTGTCCCACGCTGGGGGGAAGGTAATGCATTTATATGCTGAGTTTGGCTTAGAGAGTGGCCACATTTGAGCAACATTGAGGCTTTTGGGAGGTAACTCTTAGACACCCTACAACACAAGGCTAAGTTGCAATTTCAAGAACAAAAGACTCATAAGCACAGTCATCAATGGACCATCCTTCACTGGTAATTGCCCCTGTACTTGAAGATTTGTTGCTGTTCTATTAGAGAATGTGGCAGAGCTCCCCATAATGGGAATTAAGTATTCTTTTGGTTGTTGTATGAATCTCTACCCACTGTGGCAGCAATTACTCTTATAATCAGTAATATATGTAATTGGTGTGGGGAGGAGGTTTGCTGGGAAAAGGAGGAGAATGATTTCTAATCCTAAATGTTGGGACCAAAACTTTTTCTAAAACATCATTTTAACTCAATCAGTGCAACAGAGGTTAATTTTTAGATGAATTTTAGCTTCATGGAAATAACCAGCAGCATTATGCTTGGGCTACACATTGTAAAGCATTAAGAATGGTAGTGGACTCAAATGCCAGTGCATGATCTTCCCGCATTAGCAGCTGTCACTGTATGGGTGGACTTGGCTCTCATTATCTCAGGTCACCCTGATGTGTTCCTATATTACTGTTTCACTGTCCCTGAGTGAATTTCCTGGATTTATGGTAGAGGTGATCACAACCTCAGGTAATTAGGAGATTCAGAGATTTAAGAACCAATGTACAGCCTTTCTTAAACTCTTCATTTAGGCTTTACTTGAAACTTTGTTTTTTGTTTGTTTGTTTTGTTTTTCCCAGATGTACACCTATTAGAGAGGGAAAAGAATTCAAGGAAAGAACTTCAAAAATTAAAGTGTTGTTCTGAAGGAGCCCTCAGCAATTCTAAATGGCCAACAGCGTAGATCAGAGGCTATTGAAGGAATTAGGCCACACAAGAGAAAGAATTTTTGGATAGAATTGGTTTCATGAGCAGGTAGCTGGGAACTTCTCCTGCCATGAAGCATGCTAATAGCAGTACAGATGTCCCCAGGGCTTAATCTATTTTTTTTCCCTTTATTTTTAAAAGAAGTTTTAGATTACAGAAAAGTTAGATAAAAAATGTAGGGGGGAAGTGGATGTGGCTCAAGCAATTGGGCTCCCATCTACCATGTAGGAGGTCCAGGGTTCAGTGCCCAGGACCTCCTGGTGAAGGCACACTGGCCCGTGTGGCGAGCTGGCCCATGCAGAGTGCTGGCCTGCACGGAGTGCTGCCCCATGCAGGAGTGCTGGCCCACACAGAGACCTGGCGCAGCAAGATGACACAATGAAAGGAGAAGAGGAGAGAGAATAAGAGACACAGAAGATCAAGGAAGGTGAGGTGATGGAAGAGAATGATCGCCTCTCTCCCACTCCAGAAGGTCCCAGGATCGGTTCCTGGAGCTACCTAATGAGAATACAAGCAGACACAGAAGAACACACAATGAATGGGCACAGAGAGCAGACAATGGAGCGAGGGGGGAGAAATAAATAAATAAATCTTAAATATATGGGGGGGGGATTTCCATAAACCTCAACCCCTCCCCCTCTCATATTTTATACTATTAATAACATCTTCCATTAGTGTGGTGTATTTGTTACAATTAATGAACACATGTTGAAGCATTGCTACTAACCACGGTCTGACCTCGGTCTAAAACCATGGTCTGAGGTTTACTTTATGGTTTATACTTTGTACTGTGTGATTTTATAAATTTTAACAAAATTTATAAGGCCCTGTCAGTCATTGTAAAATCATGCAGACCAATTCCAATGTCTGAAAAATGCCTCATGTTACACCTATTCTTCCCTCTCCCTCCCCTCAGAACCTCTGGGACCACTGTCTTTATATCATTGTTAAAAGTTTTTCCATTACTAGAATAATAATAAGTCTACTTTGACCCATAGATCCCCCTTATTCTTCAATTTGAGCATTTTGTGATGGTGATGTCCGCTCTGCTTCCAACTGAGAGGGGGTTTACATCCCATGGGGCAGATAGATAGAACTGTCTTGCTTGCAGTTGTAGATACTCTCTGTTTTCGGGGATGAGCATTGTCCATCATTGTCATTTTGTTAGTTGTCCTGGGTAAGTCTGATGAACTAGAGAGTAGGTGTTGGCTGCAACTGTGCTAAGATTCAGGGCTCAACAGGTGTATGAATAGACCAAAGATTTAAGTTTCTGGGATCTATATTTAATGGGTATAGTGCAAATTATAAGTTCAAATGAAAGGGACAGAACCATGTTTAGGAAATTATAAATGATTCTATCTCTGTTACATTGGGGAGATAACATATATTCCAAGGTAAGGGCCACCGACTGAGAGCCTATTTCCAGAGGCTGTCTGCCCTGCCTAGTGTGTCCAGATGTCTCTAGAGCCCTCAGGAGCACCCTGTTTGAGGCACTGTTTACTGTGGCAGTCAGTGAGATCCTCCTGAGATTTGTATAAGCATAACCTCTGGAATGACCTCCAGACTCATTTTGAAATCTCTGAGCTGTAAACACTCACTTGTATTTAATATTTCCCCCTTTGGGTCAAGATACTTCTTCCAAATGCACTGCTAGTTGGTGCTTGGTAATAATCCCTTGGTAACAAGGAGGCCCAACCTTGGGAGTCATGTTCCATGCTGGGGGAATGGCAGTGAGCTTATATTCTGAATTTGGCTTAGAGAGAGGGCACATTTGAGTAACAAGGAAGTTTTCAGAAGGTAACTTGTAAGCAATGTCTATTACTAAGCTAAGTTTCAATTTTACAAGAAAAAGTTAGTAAGTATAAGCATTATTATCAAGGGCCTGGCCTACAGGTCTGTCCTCTTTAGCTAGGTACTGCCCAGGACTAAGTCTTTTTTTTAATTTTTTTATTGACTTTGTAATAATATTACATTAAAAATATATATATATGAGGTCCCATTCAACCCCACCACCCCCACCCCACCTCTCCCCCCTCCCCAGCAACACTCGTTCCCATCATCATGACACATCCATTGCATTTGGTAAGTACATCTTTGGGCACCTCTGCACCTCATGGTCAGTGGTCCACATCATGGCCCATACTCTCCCCCATTCCATCCAGTGGGCCCTGTGAGGATTTACAATGTCCGGTGATTGCCCCTGAAGCACCATCCAGGGCAGCTCCATGTCCCAAAGACGCCTCCACTTCTTATCTCTTCCTGCCTTTCCCCATACCCATCAGCCACCATGTCCACTTTTCCCAATCCAATGCCACCTTTTCTATGTGGACATTGGATTGGTTGTGTCCATTGCACCTCTATGTCAAGAGGAGGCTCAGATTCCACATGGATGCTGGATGCAATCCTCCCACTTTCAGTTGTTAGCACTCTAGGCTCCATGGTGTGGTGGTTGTCCTTCTTCAACTCCATCTTAGCTGAGTGTGGTGAGCAGGACTAAGTCTTCATGCACTTCTAGTCCTGGGGAAAATAACTCCCGCTCCAATTCCTGTAGCTCCACCCTCATCTCATAAATTTGATTCAATGACTTTTCAATAATTTTTGTCTCATTATGATATGCCCAGTTCTGGCCTGACTACAGAATAGGGGATTGCTGATCTCTTTGATCTCTGGACCTCTTGCCTGGAACATGAATTCTAATCTTCTCTAGGCCAGTAGTCCTACAAGGAGGAGGATGTAAAATTTCTAGATCTTCCAAGATGTTAAATGTGTAATAGATGTTTGTAGAACATCCCACCCTTGTCCCTTCTCAAGAGACAACCACTGTTGTTTTTTGTCTGCTCCTATAGAGATATTCTTTTTGCACACAAACTAAACATATAAACTCTCCACACATATATTATGCATAATATGTATACATACATTATAATATAAATGTGCATATATATACACGTCATATTTATTTATCCTTTATATTTACACAAATGGTAACATGAACATGTTACACACGCTATTCTATATCTTTTTTTACTTGTCTTAGTGGCTGTTCCATGACAGCACATGTAAGAGTTGCCACATTTTAATGTCTACAGAATATTTATCCCATTGTTTGGATGGACATCATTTACTTAACCATATCTTATTGTTGGACATTTTGGCTGTACAAACTTTTACTATCCCAAACAATATTTAATTGAATATCCTGAAACATATGTCTTTGGATAAATGTGGTAATTTATCCATAGATAAACTAATTTATTTGTAGGTCACAGAAGTAAAATTACTAGGCCAAATGGTTTGTACTTTTAACATTAAGAGATGTTGCCAAATTACCTTCCTAGAGATTTATTCATTTATACCTTCCCACCAATGCATTAGAATATATACTGCTGACCTCCTTTTCCCTGTCCCCACTCCTACCAGGCCATATCAGAGTCTGTTTCTTGTAGGAAAGAAGAGGAGATGAGTATTAATATTTTGAAAAATCACTCCATTGGTTTTAGCAGTCTCAGTTCCAAGTTTCAGAAAACTATTTCAAACTGGCTTAAGCCAAAACATCTTTTTAAAAGGGAAAATTTATTGATGCATATTGGCATATATAACAAAAGTGCAGAGGTCAACATTTTCTTCAGGCATAGCTGGATCCAGGGAGAGCTGTCATGTTGCACAACTCCAGTGAGCACATTCACACTGTATTAAAAAACAAACAACAAAAAACATTGTTAACAGTGCCCCTTGTAGTAAACTGTCATATGTTCATGGGTACAATTGAGGTCATTGGCACTTGAACTTTCTCAATCCTGTTTTCCTAACAAAATTTGCTCCACATTCAGTCAGGCCTTCTCCAAGTGATAGCCCTGATATTCTAGGGTTATGTACTGTCAACTTTGTAACTTCAGAACCAAGAGCTTTCCCTTCTCTGTAGATACAACAAAAGTCCCAAAGTTAATAATCCTCATTGGCCTGTGTTGGGTCAGATGCTCATCCCTAAGAATTGATTGCTTCTGGGACCATATTTTGCTCATCCATCAGCATTCCCTGTTCTTCTGATAATAGTGCCATGATTTTCATCCTGACTCTCAGTCCATATAATTCTGGGTGTCCTGCTTTCCTTCCAAAGTGAGCATACTATCTAGGTGTGTCAATTTGGGACTTTTTGTGGATCAGAAAAGATCATGTTCTTAGAGCTAATCCATTCCTGTGAGTGTGGCACCTCTGATTGGATTGGGTTCCAGTTGTGGGGGACTTTGATTGGATTTCTTCAGTGAGGCATGGCTCAGGTGGGTCTCAGCCCTCTTGCTGGCGTCCTTTATAAATGAGAGAAACATGCAGAGATGCAGAGGAAAAGCCACAGAGATGGAGAGAAGGAACCCAGGAGCTTAGGTGGAACCCAGGAGAGGAAGCCATAGATGAAGCAGCCAGAAGCTGAAGCAACAAGATCCTGCAGAGAAGCAGTCACCTCCATGTGCCTTGCTGCCATGGAAGGAACCCAGAATGGCCTTCAGTGAGACAGCATCTCAGATGATGCCTTGATTTGGACATTTTTACATCTTCAGAACTGTAAGCTTTTAACTTAATAAATTCCCATTATAAAGCCAACCCATTTCTGGTATATTGCCCCTAGCAGCTTTTAGCAAACTGAAACACCCGGCTTGGCCAATCGACGTGCAACATTGCAATGACCAAAGTGATTCTGATTCTCAGACACTGCCACCAGCCATCATGACCCCAATCACAACCAATCCATAGGGTGGATGAGTGCTTCTTAAATTCAGGAGAGTTACAGCTTAAGAAGAGGGAATACGTACCAATTACCTGCCAATCTTGTGATAAAGCAGATTTTCATTCATTAGATCTGAGTCAAGAGCCAAGTTTCTGCATTTCTAACAAACTCTAAGAGGATGCTGATGTTCTTGGTCCAAGGACCACACTTTAAAGCAGAGGGGTGGGTATGGCCCTGATGACCTCTCAAAGTTCCTTCTAGTTTAATAATTTTGAAATTTTGTTGTAAATACAGAAGGTCACGAAACTAATGAACTTCTCCATGCAATCCATTCCAACTCATCTCCATTTCATAAAGAGAAATCACCTTTATTATCACATTTATTAAGAAAACATATTTTTATTAAAACATTTGTTCATTCATTTTTGGAATACGATTCTCTTCTCTGCCTTGGGGGAAGGAGAAGAATTTGCTGACTTATTCCTAAAGAATTGCAATTTTGACCAGTATTGGCAAGACAGTAACTTTTCCTTCTGACATATATGAACTCTTTGTTATCTTTTTTTTCAAAGATTTATTTTTATTTATTTATTTATTTCTCTCCTCTTTCCCCCATTGCCTGCTCTCTGTGTCCATTCGCTGTGTGTTCTTCCATGTCTGCTTGCATTCTTGTCATGAGGCAACGGGAAAGTGTGTCACTTTTTTTGTTTCATCATCTTGCTGCGTTAACTCTCCATGTGTGCAGTGCCACTCCTGGGTGGGCTGCACTTTTTTCATGCAGGGCAGCTCTCCTTGTGGGCACACTCCTTGCACATGCAGCACCACTACATGGAGGACACCCCTGTGTGGCACAGTACTCCTTGTGCTCAGCAGCACTGCATATGGGCCAGCTCACCACAGAGGTCAGGAGGCCCTGGGTATTGAACCCTGGACCCTCCATATGATAGGCGGGCACTCTACCACTTGAGCCACAACCGCTTCCTTCTCTGTTATCTTAGTGAAAAGACTGCTGCTGCTACTTCTGCCATCAAGCTAATGACTTATTAGAGTTTTGCCCAAGGAACCAATTTGCCCTTGGCAGATAGAAAGCTTTATATATGTCATCATTCTATCATAGCTGAATGACCTGGTAGCACACACAAGACAATTCGCTGGTTCCTTGCGAATAACAAGATCATTCTCTCTATTGCAACCAACTGCCCTTTTGGTTTTCTTTTTAAATAAATTCTTTTCTCATCATCATATCTCAGAACCAACATCTCAGTCCAGGACTAAGTTGAATAGCATTAAGGATTTTCTTTGCTCTCCCTAATTCTGATCAGATATTGAATACTCTCTTCCCCCACACATCATCACTTACAGAATCCAAAAAATGATTTCTTTTGCAAAGCAATTTCATGCACTGTAATCCCCAAAATGTCTTTAAAATACAAGGTCAGATGGTATTATCAGAAATTCCTATTCCAGAGATTAAAAGGAGAAATAAATAAAGGGCTCCACAAGCCCTTTCTATTGTCCACTCAATCGCTTCTTGCCTCTTGTGGTATTATGAAGGTATATTTTTTTTTATTTAAAAAATTTTTTTGAAGATACATAGATCACAAAAATTGTTACATTAAAAAATATAAGAGGTCCCCATATACCTCACACCCCATCCTACCCACTCCTCTCACATCAACTTCTTTCATCTTTGTGGCACATTCATTGTATTTGGTGAATACATTTTGGAGTACTGCTACACCATGTGGATTATAGTTTACATTGCAGTTTACACTCTCCCTCAATACTTTTAGTGGGTTATGGCAGGATATATAATATCTAGCATCTGTCCCTGCAATATCATTTAGGACAACTCAAAATTGCAAAAATGCCCCCACATCACATCTCTTCTTCCCTCTCCCTGCCATTTTCTCCACATCAGTGCTACAGTTTCTTCCATTACTAGTCACAATAGTTTTATAGTAGAATACCGGTAAGTCCACTCCAATCCACATTTCATTCTTCCATCCTGTGGACCCTGGGATGGTGGTTTCCACTGCACCTCTGTATCAAGAAGGGGCTTAGATTCCACATGGTTGATGAATGCAATTCTCCTGCTTGGAGTTGTAGGCACTCTTGGTTCCCTGGTGTGGTGGTTGACCATCTTCACCTCCTTGTTAGCTGACCTGGGTAAGTCCAACAAACCAGAGAGTAGGCGTTCCAACTCTGCTGAGGCTCAGGGCCCAGCTGGCACACGGCCAGTCCAGAGATTCAAGTCTCTTGAGTATACACCAAACCCAGCGCCAACCACAGGTTCAGTAAAAGTGACAGAAGAGGCATGTGAAGAAAGGTCACATCTGAGTCCAACTCCATCACACTCAGGAGCACAAATTCCAAAGTAGGGCCCACTGACAAGGCTCTGAACTCCAGAGCCATCTGTCATGACTGCAGAACCTGTGCGTCTCGTAGCCCTCAGGGGTACCAGTACCTGGGGTTGTTTCTACTTTGGCTGTCTCTGGGGTCCTGCTGAGGCATACATAAGCATGACCCCTCTGATGACCTCCCAACTCTTTTTTGAAGACTCTTAGCCTTATAAACTCATTTGTCTTTACCATTTCCCCCTTTTGTTCAAGGTCTTTAATCCCTAGGTACCGGTGCCAGGAATCCAGAAATTTGTTTTATTTTTAATTTCACCCCCCCCCCCCCCCCCCCCCGCATGCCTCCTGCAAGGATAATTGCATCCTCAAGCACTTAGGTCACTATTACTATGTAAATAGATGGTAATGGATCAATTGTAAGAAGTGGGGAACTGATGTGTCTTAAGCAGTTATGCTCCCACCTCCCACATGGGAGGTCCTGCGTTGGATTCCTAGTGCCTCCTGGAAAAACAAAAACAAACAACAGGCAAAATGAATGAAAAAACCAACTCAGGGAAGCTGATGTGGCTCAGTGGTTGAGCACCAGTTTCCCACATATGAGGTCCCAGATTCAATCCCCAGATACCATACCTAGAAAAAAAAAAGTGTCCTGTGATTGAGACTTTGCTTGTTTTTATGGAAATAACACAGCTGCATTTTCTTATGCTTATTTTTTTCTGTTCATGTGCATCCTCATACTCTTCTGTTTTACAAATACGGCTCTATCAGAAGTTTAATCTAGAGATTTTTTCAGAGTTCTCATCTTGCACTTCTTACTCTTATTACTATACTAAGTAAAGCCAGTCCTATCAGTGAGCTTGGAAAGCTGCTTTGAGACTTAATTATTAAAAGCTAACACTTCAATAAATTCTGTGATGTCTGTAGTTACCCTTTGAGATTATTAAAATCCATTCTTTAAATTGTAATGAATTTAAAATGCCTAACACGTGGGCTGTTGAATCTCTCTTCTGAATCAGTAGATGTAGAGGTAACTCACTCTGAGTGGCGGAGTAGCCCTTGGATGATGCTCAAGCTAGCAAGTCATGGACCAACAAATTATATCTTGAAGGTAGAATAGAAGGGAGAGGGCCATTTATTGCAGCAGGGAATCATCTCCATCCATTAGCAATGCAAATAGTAGGAAGAAGATTTGGGGATTTGTTAACTGGCCAAATGACATTTTTCCAGGAACTATTTATTGAGTACCTCTTGTGTTCTAGGGCATTATGAACTGCTCTCAGTATACAGTGATAAATATCACTTACTGACCTCATGGCGGTAACTTAGATGAACCATTTGTTTTCTCTTGGCTTTATTGGAAAAATATGAGGCTACTTCCTAACTTTGAAAAGGGTTGCAGTGATGATCAAAGGCATTTAGAAATTTAAAGTGTTAGATGAGTGTATAGTTTTCTAAGTCAGCATGCTTACATAGTCTCAGCAATATCTTTAACCTTGAATTTTCTAAGATTAGCTGTTTTATTATCTACTTTCATAAAGCTATCCTCAAATGGTCTACCCTTTGCCCGTTTTCTTTTTGTGGAAGTTGCATTTTCCTCTCCAAAGATGATCCCTTTTGCCTGATACTTGAACAATGTCAGCTTCTTATCTACTTGACAAAAATATTCTCCAAAAGAAGGGGCCCTTGCCCATGAAATTTCACAGGCATTTGATATGAACTGGGAAAGCAAAAAATAACTATTTGTAAAAGATACTAAGAAAAAAATCAAATATATTGTTCTGTATTATATACACAGCAAAGATCGATACTTAAAATAACACCCCAGAATGCAGTTATTATGAGACATCACTGTCATTTCATAGAGTTAGTAATAAACAGAGAACGGTTTTGGAGTAGAGCAAGCAGCCAGTCTTGTTGTTTGTGGATAAGAATGATTCGGGTCATATTCTGAGCCAGGGAGCAGACTGGGAGAGGCATTCTTTGGAGTTTGCTGGAGCATTTGAGACTTGGAAACATGTTGGGAATGTCTCTCTAAAAATTCCTTTGCTGTACATGTAGAAGGATCGGAATGCTGTCATACAAAAGGCCCCTGCATTTACTTCAATTTAAGTTACAGTGCTTGGCAGAGTTGCCCAGGGCACCTTTTTTTTTGGCTCAGATTTTGTGTGTAATCTGTTAATTGGGGGTGTTAATTGAAGGAGTCCCTCTGCCTCCAGCTCTAACATTCAGGGTTATCTGTTTCTCTGTCACTGCAGTGTGTCCCTTTCTCTGCATCTCTGCTTCTGTCACCCCCAGCCCTCCACCTCACACATGTGATTCCACAGTCTTCAAATCCAGGTCCCTAAAGAAACTTTCAGAGGCATTTGTTTCACACTTTGTAAACAGCACAATTTACACATCTTAGTGATTAAGGGCTCCTTCTTTTCTCTATCCCCTGACAAGAAAAGAGGCTGCTTGGTTGGTAGTATAGTATCATGGTACAGTGCAGGGGTTAGCAAACTTTTGTAAATGGCCAGATAGTAAATATTTTAGGCTTCTCAGGTCCTGAGGTCTCAGTTGCAACTACTCAGTGCTGCCACTGTAGTGAGAAAGCAACCACAGCCAGTATGTAAATGAATGGGCATGGCCATGTTCCAACACAACTATAGGTATGGACACTGAAATTTGAATATTATAAAATTTTTGTGTCACAAAATACTATTTTTCTTTTGATTCTTTTCAGCCATTTAAAAATGTAAAAACTGTTCTTAGCTCATGGCCTTACAGAAATAGGTGACAGGTTGGGTTTGGCCCACAGACTGTTGTAGTTTGCTGACCCCTGGTATAGAGAAGAAGCCCAGAGGAAAGCCTTGGGTTCAGAGTTCAGTTTTATTACTTTTAAACCTTGACAAAATCATTTAACTTCTCCTAACCTTGGTTTCTCCATCTACAAAATAGGAAAATAACTCTGTAACCCCATATAGTCACTATAAGGATCAAATGATAATGTACAGGAAAGCTAGGAATTATAAAGCAGCATATAAATGTGTGAGGTGGCATTACCATCACCCTCAGTACCGATTCAGAAACCCTAACCGGCAATTCTGAAATCAAAAAAGGCTTGAAAACTGTAAATTTTTTCCTAGGTTTGTAGCCAATTCATTTTGTGTTAAAACTTGACCTGAAATGCCTTGAGCTCCTTATTTATCTTATTTGGTATAAATATTCAGACTTTTCTTTGTAGAAATAATTTGTTTATGGGGCGTTTTGACATAATATATACATATCAGCTGTACCACCTTTACTAAACCAGAAAAATTCTCAATTTCCACCCACATCTTCCTGCAAGCATATGAGATTTGGATTTATGGACTTGCATTGTAATTATTACTTATTTACAAGAACCCTTTTCTGGTTGATATTTCCTTTCTGGAACAGCTTTCTAAGCCTCTTCCCTTTACCTTGGATTCTGTTTTCAATTGTTATCTAAAAGTCTGGGTTTTTTCCTCTTTCTAAACTAATGTTTGCCTTTTATAAAAAAGAGAAAATTTTGTTTTCTTCATAGCAAAATTGTACTTTTAGTTCCTAAGTATTCCTTATTTGTCATGTAGGAGTTAGTCTATTTGAAACTTAATACATTTTTATGAGTGATTTAACTATACAAATAGGTTTGGTAAATATTTGATAGGCTTGTATTAAATTTTTGTCTGATGTAAGCTTTTAAAAAATAAATTCTTCCAAGTCTTTTTTTTATGAGATTATATTGTACCTATTTTTCTTGTTACTTTTGTTTTGCTTTTTATTATGGAAAAGTTTAAACATATACAAATATAAAGAGAATGGTATAATGAAACCCCATGTACCCATCTCCTAGCTTCAACAGTTATTAACACATTGCCAGACTTTCATCTGCTCCCCTCCCCAATTATTTCAGTTCTATATTGTATTGTAACCTGTTTCTTTTAGTCAACAGTCTCTATATTTCCATTTCAAATAGATTTTCAACCCCTCTGATACCCAGTTTATATTCATGTATCCCTTTCCAGCTGTTTTCTACAAGCCAATACCCAATCAATGATCACATCTTGCTTGTGTGTCCCTTAAATCCTTTTGAATCTATCATAGTCACTTTTTAAATCATGCTGACTTATTGAGGAGTCCATCCGTGTCCTGCAAAATGGCCCACCTTGTTGGTTTATCTGATCATTTCCTTGTGGTTTCTTTTAGCTTGTCCCTCTATTCTTGGTGTTTTCTATAAATGTTTGCCATTTTTAATTTCCATTAAAAGTACAAAAACATACTGAATAGAGTTTAAATGAAAGAAATTGTGTCAAATGTGGTCCTTTATTAAAGATAGGTAATCCAACTTAACTTCCTTTCCAGTATTTTGTCTTAATTCAACACAAGAGTAGATCATAGCCTCCGTGAGGGCAGGGACCTATCTGTTTTACTCAACACTATATCTATTGTGCAATGCCTAGCACAGTGTAGGAATTTTATAAATATATATGGTTAGACTTTTTGTACAACAAACCATTTAATGAACTATGGCATATTCCTAGTCTAAGGCCTTAATTGACATATTAGAACCTTTCGTTAGACTTTTTATACAGCATGTATAAATATATATGAAATGAATGAATGATTAGTCTCAACTCAGTGTTGAATCTTCATCAGCTTACTTTACAGTGCAGTTGTGCTCCCAGATGAAATGCCAAGAAATTTTAGAATGGTGATTCTGTCTTTTAGGAAAATGTCTTTTAGTAATAGTCCAATTTCAGTGTTTGAAAAAGTTAGATCTGGTAATCCTTGGAAGATCGAAACTAACATTGGCACATGACATTTTCAACCCTTGACAGCCCATCCTTTTTTCTCTCCCTGGTACTGAGAAACCCAATATTGATGACCTAAGAACCCTGGACTTGGCCCTTTCCCTCTCTCCCTCATTTTCTTGTTGACTTTTCAAATTTCAGAGCCATTAAGGGAACAATGAATATCTGGAGCACAGCAGACACAGGATGATACCTGGCATGTATTTGGCAGTCTCTAAATTTTAGCTCCACTTTCTTCTCCTTTGAAGAAGGGGTGTCCCAACTTCTATTTCTATAATGTTTAAATTCTAAAATAATATACAAAGGAAGTAAATCAGTGCTCAATGAATTTATGAAAAAATTAAACTTTGGGGAGTAGATGTGGCTCAAGCAGTTGAGTGTCTGCTTCCCATGTCCTGTGTTCAGTCTCTGTTGCCTCCTAAAAACAAAAACAAACAACAAGCGAGCAAGTGAAAAAGAAACAATTCAGGGGAGCCAATGTGGCTCAGTGGTTGAGTGCCGACTTCCTACACACAAGGTCCGGGGTTCAATCCCCGGCACCTGGTACCTCAAAAATAAATAAATAAGTAAATAATCTTTACAGATAATCAAGGATGTATGCCTATGACATTGACAACAATGGTAAAGAAATATAAGATCCAACGCTACCAAAAACTGGAAGAACATTCTCGTGGGAATATAAATAGTTATTATTGTTTTGGAGAGAAATTTGAAATATATATCACAAGCTTTAAAAATGTATATATACATAATAACCAGAAGCAGACATGAATGATGAATGTGCATGTGAGTGTTCATGGGTAAGGAAAACAGATGGCTTACAATGTGGATGGACCTTGAAACCACTATGGCAAATGAAATAAGCCAGTTATGAAAGGACAAATATTGTATGATTCCACTTAAATGAATCATCTACTGTAAGTAAATTCATAGAGACAGAAAGTTGATAAGAGGTTACCAGGCTTCATGGGTTAGGGAGAAAAGAAGAGTTATTGCTTAAAGGGTACTGAATTTCTGTTGGTGTGATAAAAAATTTTTTGGTAATGGATGTTGGTGAGGGTAGCACAACATTGTAAATGTAATTACTACCATCGAATTGTATGCTTAAAAATTATTAAAAGATATTTTATGTTGCATGTATATGTTACCAAAATAAAAATAAAAACAAAAAATGTACATATCCTTAGTTCTAGTAACTCCACTTCCAGAAGATTACCCTAAGGAAATAATAGGACAGGTATGTAAAGATATATGTAAGGAATGATCATCTAGGCATTGTTTGAAATAGTGAAACATGGGAGATAATCTCCAACAATAGAACATAAATTGTAGATGTAGCTATTATAATAGCAAAACTTTCATTAAGTTTTTAAAAGCATATTTAAAATTAACTCCTATAGTTCAATTTATATAAAATGTATGTATATTCATGCACCATGTAGAACATATGCCAAAATTTTAGAGTCTTTAAACTGTTGATGCAAATAAAAATATTTTAATGCCTAAACAAAAATGTAGACCCTCAGTACTAAATTGTGTGATGTAAACTGTCCTTGCCTTATAAATTATTATTATTTGTAAAGTCTAAAGCATATTCCATCACTAACCATACTATCTCTTTCCAAAATAATCTCAACCTTCTTACATAAAAGTTATAGCTCATTCTAATTATTGAGTAAGGTTTTTCATTTGCAGTGTGAAGAATTTAATGCTGTCTTAACCAAAGGGAAAGCCAATAAGTAGTTTTCATTCCTTAGTTTTATTTTATGCTATAGTAGTTAAAATACCAATATATTGCCTAGTAGAAAGCTTTATACTTAAGGACACAGGGTGAAAAAATGAGATTTCAAAGGGAAAACCATCTCTTTTCACTTTGCTTATTGCTGGGGTTTAAATTAAGGCACGTTCATCCCAACCCCTTAGTTCTGTGGGTATAAACCCATTTGTAAATAGGACCTTTGAAGATGTTACGAGTTAATGTGTGCCCAAACTGAATGACAGTGGGCCATAATCTAATATGACTGAAGTCCTTAAAGCAAAGGAAATTGAACCCAGAAGGAGAAGCCATGGGAAGCAGCCAGAAGCTGGAAGTTAATAGAACCCAGAAGAGAAAGGAGAAGATGCTGCCATATACATCACCATGCGGCAGAAAAGCCTAGGACCTTAAAAATTACCAGCTAGCCAGGATAGTGACCCAGAAGAAAGCAAGCCCTCTGGCATCAGAAACCATGAATCAGTATGTTTTTTGTTTTAAGCCAATCCATTGTATGCAACTAGGAAAGTAAAACAATTACCTTAGTTTATATCTTGCTTCTTTCCAAAGTTTTTAAAAGTACTTAGATCATTCAGTGGAATGTATGCTGAGCATAAGTAAGTGTTCATACATGTGAACAATTATAATGCCTTCAAAGTAATGATTTATAAATGACTGAATATATTTCCAAAGATACCCAACATCTCTGAACTAGAGACAACCTTTAACACTTAAATGAAATGATTCAAGATCATCCTTCTCCCAAGGTCAATAGAAAACCAGTGTGGTTATGGATTCAGATCAGACAGGGAGTAGGCTTGAGAAGAAGGGCTAATAGTAACCAGAAGGATCCTTAAGTAAGTACAGCTCCATGTAACTATACAGAGCCTAGTAGAGCAATAGGAGAGAGGAAGAGGGTGGGAATGGGGGAAAGGTTTATAGGTCATCTGCTCTTTTCTGGACACTGAGCTTAAATACTTAATGTGTGCTATCTCAATTAGTAAATTTTAGGCATTATAATATTCAGATGGTAGTTTGATGTAATTATTTCTGAATAAGTGAGTCCTTTTCCCGATGTTGCTCTCACCAGCTGCGTCCTGTGGGCAGCCATTCCCTAGATTTACCAGTTATACATTTAGTTGCTAATGATCCCAGATTTTCCCTCTTCCCACCACTACTCAGTGTTTCATTACCCACCATAGCCAGTGTGAAGATGGATTGGGATTGTTTGACAAGGTCTACCATACGCCTCAGATTTCATAGCCAGAGTTTGAATAGGATTTCACTTTCTTTCACTAACTTATATCTGCCTTTTTATTTTTTCCAAAAAGGATTTGAAGTACTGAAATCTCCCAACAATATTTGTACTGTGAGGCATTTCGTAAGAGGGACGTTAGGAAGTTCACATAGAAAGGCAATATACAAAAAAGGAAGACAAGATAGTCAGGAAAGAAAAGGAAAATAAATGTCTTGCTCTATGTGGACCAAAAGGAGTAGGGGAGGAAGATACAGCAAAGATGTATATGTGAGTGGAGCTCCTTAAAAGTTGTTTTAGTTTTTAAAGTGGGTGGCTCATATGAAGGGTAAGCACTTGGCTTTGCTGCAGGAGGTTTGTCTTTCAGTCTTCCCTAGCACCAGAAAGCCTGCTTCCTGTATTAGTACAAGCCAAGGTTCTTTCTAGAACCTTGAGCCTAGTTAATTCTATGTCCATAATCCCTGCCATGCTCAGCTACATCTTCTCTTATGCTGGTATCCCATTATTATCTTCCATCTTCCCATCCTCTTACTGCTATTCCAGACCCTCCCTCTGCTCCTTGTCACCTACTCTGCTACTGCCTCCTGTTTGTGAAGTTCCATAGAGGAGCCTGAGGACTAAAACTGGCCCCCAGCCATGTTTAGTACAGCCTTCACACTTCACCTTTATCCCTACATGCAACCACTAGTAGAGCCAGGAGTCTGCTCTCTTCCAGTTTGCCAGAGTTGCTACCACTCCCTATTGTTTCCCCAATCCTGATAGTATTTCCTTTCTTGGTCTTGGTAATCAGGTAGATGTGTTCAGTTTGTGCAAATTCATAGAGCACTTATTATTTTGTATTTTTCTGAGTATATATTATATGTAAGCTTTTAAAAGTTTTTAAAGTATTTTAAAAAGTAGAATCTTGATTTCCAAACAAATCCTATAGAGTAGACATCATTATTTTCCTCATTTTATAGATGAGGAAACAGATACATGGAAAGGTTGAGCACTTTGTCCGTAGTCACACAGCTAGTATATGGCAAAGCTGAGACTTAGACCGAGGTGACATGTTTTCTTGACTACTGTTTCCTACTTCTTCCCAGGAAAGTTTGTCCAACCCTTCCATTCTTATCTTCTCTTTGCTGCCACTTATCTAAAATATGACTTTCAGAGATACGCTTTCATTATTGCTTTTATACACTAAGGTATATTAAAGATAGCCACAAATTCTTTGCGACTCCTACTTTTGAGAGGTGGGATCACATTTCCCTCCCCTTGAATTTGGGCTGGACTTAGTGGCTTGCTTTACTAGGGAATTAAGTGAAGATGGCACCTTGACACTTACGAGGTAGGATAGAAGAAGATTTGCAGTCTCTGCAAGGGCTACTTTGAACACTGACACTTAGAACCACTTGTCCTGCTGTGAAGAAGTCCAAGTAACTCCATGCAGAGGCCCCTGTGGAAAAGAAGTAAGGCCCCATGGCCAACTTGCAAGCCATGGGAGTGAGCCGTCTTAGAAGTAGATCCTTTAGCTTCATTTTAGTACCTCCCTTAATGCCACATGGAGCAAAGATGAGCTGTCTCCACTGAGCATTGCCCAAGTTGGCAGATTTCGTGAGCAAAATAATAAATGACTGTTATCTTGAGCCACTAAATTTGTTGTGCAGCAGTAGGTAATCAGAACACCTGCCAATTTTGCTTAGCCATTATAAATTAGAATCAAATGTGAGGTCAAAAAAGTTTCATTTTTTTAAATAATCATGCTGTTATTAGAAGTCTCCTCTACTGAAACCTCTTAATTCAATTATTTTTGCATAATTAAAATGTTTTTTTCTACCTTCACTAAAGCAAATGTCAAAGAGCACCTATTAGTACAGACTTTCAACTAAACGGAAAGCATTTAAGGAAAAACACATTTGCTGGTAGAATGTCAACAAAGTGCCATCAGAATAATTGCGGGAACTAAATTGATGTAAATACAGATTCTAGAAGAATCTCTGAATTACTGGAAATTACATATGAGAGCTATACAATCTAAAGTTAGTTCCTCACATTAGCTAAAAAGAGCAGAAAGGTAAAATCCAACATTTTCATTTGGGCTTCCCCCTCCCCCAAGACATCTGCTTGGCAAATATTTTCCAAACCCAACAGCACAATTGCATAGGGTGTGCTCCATCAGACCCGACCAGCCGAGATAGAAAGTGATTGATGAGCAGGGTGGCATGTTTACTGGGAAGGGAAGTCCCAGTTATCGCTCCCATTTCTCCTGAGCTTTTCCGATTTGTACTCCCTATGCTCAGCTTTGCCTGAAAGATAAGTAAGGAGTGGAAAGAAACGCCCTTGAATGCAAGGCTGGTGGTGAAACTTGATAGTGCTATGGTTGGTGGTGAAATACTTATTAGAAAGTTTATAG
The DNA here is from genome assembly GCF_030445035.2 of Dasypus novemcinctus. Taxonomy (NCBI): domain Eukaryota; kingdom Metazoa; phylum Chordata; class Mammalia; order Cingulata; family Dasypodidae; genus Dasypus; species Dasypus novemcinctus. Next base: position 78,747,033 of record NC_080684.1, on the reverse strand, counting down.
GTTTGTAGAAACTTAAGGAAAAATGGTCACTATATGGTTGAGTAAAAAAAAAAAAAGCCGGCTGAAAGACAGACATCAAGCATTATATTGAACAATTTGTTAAATATATAGATGGATGGATAAAATTTGGTGAGTTAGAAAGAAAAGTTTTTTTTTTTTCAGAAAGGCTAAAAGAATCTATTCTTTAGACATTGGGTGGCAAACCTTTTCTGTAAAGAGCTACACAGCAAATATTTAGGCTTTGCAGGCTAGATGGTCTTGGCTGCAGCTACTCAACTGTACTGCTATAGTGAAAGAGCAGCATAGATGATGCATAAACAAATAGGCATGGTTGTGTGTCAATGAAGCTATTTATGGACATTGAAATTTTAACTTTGTATAATTTTCATGTGTCACAAAATATTTTTCATTTGATCTTTTCCAACCATTTTAAAAAATCTAAAAACATTCTTAGCTCAGAAGTTGTACAAAAGTGGGTGGCAGAGGATTTGGCCTTGGGCCATAGTTAACTGACCCCTGTCCTAGACTTTTAATTGTTGCCATTTGGGTTGGGGAGGAATTGGATGATGGGGAGAGAGACAGTGGCTTGCTTTTCAGTTTTCCACACTTGAGTATTTTTGGAAATTTTAGAAAAAACATACTATTTTTATAATGTAAAAAGTAAAAATATTTCCATATTAGGGCCACAAAGGGAAAATAAAGAAAGTCTGTGCAATTGCCCTGCTAGGTTTCAGTCAGGAATAGAGAAATGATAGCCCTTGGGACTCATCATGTTCAAATAATCTAAGATCTCATTCATTCCAACTCACCTCTTCAGAATTTGAATGCAAGTTCCCCTTTACTTATCAATTTAAGATGGTAAACAATTTGAGGCAGTAAACTATTTAAGGCAAATGGTATTACTAATTGTAAGTTATTTGCATCTTTTAAAGCAGATCCTTTACAATACCTGCCTGAGAAGACTGTGATCTAGATTAAGATGCTTAAAATTAATACCATATTTCTTTTTAAATCCTATGTTAAATTAATTCACACTATTCCTCTTCTCTCATTTTACTACATCATTTATGATTCCTATCTTAGGCTAATTTCCATAATCGTTGTTTATGTTCTTGTTTTTTCAGTCTTCTCTGTAAATTCCCTGAAGACACAGTGCTGGCTCTTACACATCATAGCTCTTATTCATCCATTCATTCAACAAGTATTTATTGAGTGTTTCCTTTGTACTAGGCATTGTTCTAGACCCTGGGTAAACTGCAGAGAACAAAGCAAAGTTCCTGATCTCATGGAAAACACATTCTTTGTTGAATCTGATTATATCCTGTTCATTTGAATGAATGTTTTCTTTCAAATTAGTTTCACGTCAAAGTCAACGTAATTGATGTTTAGTGGTAGCTTAGGTATTATGTTGGGTGGAATTCTGAGAGTCAGGTAAAAGAGGACCCTGGTATGTGACTTATCTGGGGAGAGATTGGATCACAGATTTGCCATCCCTTCTTTAGACTGACTTGTACTTGTAAGGCAACTGAGGAGAGACATGATGTGGTGATGGTGGGATAGATACAGATTTGATGTCAGACAGGATTCAGATTAATTTCTCTTCTGTTTCTTCTTTGTAACATGACTTATGGAGACAGTTTTCCTCATCTTCAAAATGGGGGTTATTATATCTACCTTAGAAGATTGTTATAAAGTTTATTCTTATTACTATAATTATTATCATTATTAATAAATAACATTTATTGAAGATGTATGTAACAGTTTGATATGGTTATGAATTCCAAAAATAGATATTGGATTATGTTTGTAATCTGGTCTGTATCTGAGCATGATTGAGTTATGATTAGGGCTTTGATTGGGCCACATCATTTGGACATTGAGTCCCCACCCATTGGTGGGTGGGGACTCACAGTTAAGGGCATGGCAAAGGACAGAGTTGAGGGTTCTTAATGTTGGAGTTTTGATGTTGGAGTTTGATGCTGAAGTCTTAAGCTGGAGCCCCAGGAAATAAACACACAGAAGAAAGAGAAGCAAACCCTGGGAAGAGAGGACCTGAGCTGGGAGAAGAACACAGAGGAGTAGAGATGGCTCCTTAGACACGGCAGAAACCCCAGGGAGAGAGACAGAACCATTCACCTGATAGTCTACAGCTGACCTTGTGGAGAAAATGCAGGAGCTGAGCCCAGAGGAACCCAGGAAGCCTGAACTCTCGCAGATGTCGGCAGCCATCTTGCTCCAACACATGAAAATAGACTTTGGTGAGGGAAGTAACTTATGCTTATGGCCTGGTATCCGTAAGCTCCTACCCCAAATAAATACCCTTTATAAAAACCAACCAATTTCTGGTATTTTGCATTGGCACTCCTTTGGCTGACTAATACAATGTATTATATGCTGTCTTAGGTACTTTCTATGTATTATTTCATTTATTCTTCTCAATAATTCTACAAGTAGGTCTTATTATTCCTATTTTACAGATGAGAAAACAGACTAAGAGAGATTACAGGTCTGCTCAGTGTTACACAACTAATAATTGATGACATGACATATGTGACAGTGCTAGCACTATACCTGACACACAGTAGGGGCTCAGTACATGTCCCTTTGCCTCTCCTCCCCTACCATCACTTGCCCCTGGCTGCAGAGCAGTATATTGAGGAAACTGCCAACTCTTTGTGAGTGGATTGTTTGCAATTTGATAGGGAAAGCCCATTCACTCCTTTCCTTCCTAATATAGGTAAGTTCTTTGGATATTTCTGATGTGCCCTTCTCTTCATGAAGGAATGAGTAAATGAAGGCTTCAGTTTAGGCCTTTGACAATACTACAGCATCAACTAGATGTCAAACAGGAAATATGACACTCTCAAAATAGGGTAATTTGAAGAGAACTAACAAAGAAACTCTTAAAAGTGGGGAGGGAAAACACAAGAAATAGTATAGTATTCAGGGCTACTAACAGAGGGATAGATGCCAGCCATGCACCTGAAAAGGTGAAGAAAAGGACCTGGGGACAGAGAGGCTGTGTGGAAGGGCTGCCTGCTAGAGCTGGGACCTTCAGTTAAGGGATGTATCCAATCCATAGTAAGCCTCAAATAAAGGAACTGGGAATGAATATCTCCACCCCACTCTTCTGTCTTCCTCTAAGCCCCTGCAGGTACTCCCCAAGGGTGAGTCCAACTGAAGGTGCCTTGAGAGAGCCTTATAAGTCAGGCTCCTGGAAAAGGTAGAAAGTAGAACTTTGAGGGGCATGTAGAAAATATTCAACATAACTACCGTCTCCGGGCATGACCAGGAAATAGTGAGGCAGATCATAGGTTCGTGATTTCTCACAATTCTTAGTATTTGTGCAGATTCAAATATTCTTGGCTCCAGCTATTTAACACATGCTAGGGTTACCAGGTAGATTGTTACCAATGACATTTTATAAGTGCGCATATGCGAAAAATATCTGGCAATGGTTTAATTGGAGAAAAAAGAATTGGGATTGGTACCCTAGGTTTTATATAACCTTTGAGACTGATTGACCATCATATTACTACTTCTTAAAAACCTCAATTTACTTATTTATTTGACAAATATAATAATGAATACATCCTTCTCAGGAAAATGGGAGGCTTTAATTAGATAAGGACCATATATATATATATATTTTTTCATTTATTGAAGTGTATCACTCATACATAAACATACCTAAGCAATAAGTATGTAGTAATAGTTGTGAACTTACAAAACAAATATACATAACATCATGTATAGATCTCATACTTCACCCTACCACCAATACCTTGCAGTTTGGTGAAACATTTGTTAATAAGTGATGAAAGAATAGTATCAAAATCTTACTACTAACTAGTCCTTATCTTACATTTGGTGTATTTTCCCCCCAGCTTGCCCTATTATTTTAAATATATTCTTTAAATACACTTTTATGACAGAAGTTGTAAACTTACAAAACAATCATGCACCTGTAGAATTCCTACATAACACCCCTCTATCAACACACCACATGGTGGAACATTTGTTACACATTATAAGATAATATCGGACTAATACCAGGAAGGACCATATTTTTAAAATATTTCTCAGATCAAAAGTACATGGACCCATTAGAATATCTGCTTACTAAATAAAAAAGAAAAAGGAAAATTACAAGTGTTGGAGAGGATGTAGAGAAATAGGAACAATCATTCATTGCTAGTCAGAATGTAACATTGTGGAACTGCTTTGGAAGACAGTCCAGCAGTTCCTCAAAAAGCTAAGTATAGAATTACCATGTGATCCAGCAACTCCTCTAGTAGGTATATACCCCAAAAAATTGAAAGCAGGGATTCAAAACACTCAAACAGATATTTGCACATTGATGTTCAGAGCAACATTATTCACAATTACCAAAAGCTGGAAACAGCCCAAGTGTCCCTCATCCAATGAATGGATAAACAAAATGTGGTATACACATATAATGGAATATTATTCAGCATTAAAAAGGAATGAAGTTCTGGTTCATATAAAAACATGGATGAACCTTGAAGACATTGTGTTGAGTGAAATAAACCAGATATAAAAGAACAAATATTGTAGAATCTCACTGATATGAAAGAATTAGTGTGCAAACTCATAGAGCTTAATAAGCAAACTCATAAAACTAAAATATAGGTTACCAGGGGCTGATTTGGAGATAGGGAATAGGGAATAGGGAATTAATGCTTAATTTGTTCAGAATTTCTATTTAGGTTGATTGTAAAGTTTTGGGAATGGATGGTGGTAATAGAAATATAACATTGTGATTGTAATTAACAGCCTCTGAATTATATATGTGAATATGATTAAAAAAGAAAATTTTAGGTCATATATATGTTACTAGAATAAAAAAGATAAAACATAAGACTGTGTAACACAATGAACTCATTGTAAACAATGGACTATACTTAATAGTACAATTATAAAAATGTTCTTTCGTGAGTTATATGACAAATGTTCCACATTAATTCAAGGTATTAACAATAGGTTTGTCTGTGGGGAAAAATATACCCTAATACAAACTATGGACTATAGTCAAAAGTACATATTAATATTCTTTCATCAACTGTAACAAAGGCGCTACATTAGTTCAAAGTGTTAATAATAGGGGAGATAGATGGGAACACTATTTTTTACATGTTTCTATAAACATACAAATTCTATAAAAAATTTTTTTAAAGTGCATGGAAACTAATGGGTATTAAGAAAGCAATGAATCAACGATCCGAGAAGCTCAATAAAGAGATAGAAATTTAAAAAGGAACCAAACATAACTGCTGGAGTTGAAAACCACAATTATTGAAATGAAAACTTCCAAGGAGGGTTTCAACATCAGATTGGAGCTGGCAAGAGAATGAATCAACAAACTCAAAGAAAAGGCAAGTGAAGTGAGTCAAACTGAGGAAGAGAAAGAAAAAAGAAGTATAAAAAACAAAAATGGTTTATGAGACCTCTGGGACACACCAAGTGTACCAATATATACATTATGGGAGTCCTAGAAGGAGAAAGAAAAAGAATGGGCAAAGAAATAATGACATAAAACTTCCCAAACTTGGTGAAAGAGGTGAATATGCGCATCCAGGAAGCCCAGAAAGCACCAAACAGGATAAATTTGAAAAATGATACAACCCATCATATACTGATGAAAGAAAAAGAGAGGGTTCTAAAAGCTGCGAGAGAAAAGCAAAACGTTAAGTAAAACGGAGTCCCAATTAGATTAAGTACCAATTTCTCATCAGAAACCATAGTGGCAAGAAGGTAGTGTGTTAAAATACTTCAAGTGCTGAAAGAAAACAACAGACAATCAAGAATTTTAAATGCAGCAAGTCTTTATTTCAAAAATGAGGGAGGGATTAAGACATTCCTAGTTAAACAAAACTGAAGGAGTTCATCACCACTGGACCTGCCTTATAAGCAATGCTAAAGGGAGCTCTTCAGACTGAAGGAAAGGACACTAGACAGAAGTTCAAGGCAGTATAAAGAAAGAAAGACCTCCAGTAAGGGTAATCATTTAGGTAAATATAAATGAGACTACTTTGTGTTATATTTTTTGGGATGTAACTCTACTTTTTATTTCCTATAGGTGCTAAAATGAAAATACATAAAAAGTATTGATAAATCCATTGTTTTGGACATACAATGCACAATGAATTTGTAAAAAGTACAAAAATAGGTGGAGGGATGGAGGGGTATAGGAACAAGGGTATAAATATGCTATTGGAGTCAAGTTGGTATCAAATCGAATATTATATATTTATGATGTTAAATTTTATTCCCATGGTAACCACAAGGAAAATATATGAAAAATAACAGATCGAAATGAGAAGGAACTCAATATGGTACAATACAAAAAATAAATATAAAAGTAGGCATTAAGAGAAGAACTGAGGGACATAAAGGTTTGACTTAAAAAAAAAACCAAGTAGCAAAATGGCAGAAGAAAGCCCTACATTATCCAGTAGTAAATGGATTAAACTCTCAAGTCAAAAAGCAGAGATTGGCAGAATGGATAAAAAGGCATGACCTAATTATATGCTGTCTCCAAGAGACTCACTTTAAATTCAAAGACATAAGTAGATTGAAAGTGAAAGGATGGAAAAAATATATCCATGCAAATAGTGATCAAAACAGAGTGGGGGTAGCATTACTAATATCTATACTAGTATCAGGTAAAATAGACTTTAAGCAAAATGGAGTTATGAGGGACAAAAATGGTTCCTATATACTGACAAAGGGGTCAATTCAGTAAGAAGATAAAATAATTGTAAATATATATGCTCCTAATGGCAAAGCCTGAAGATATGACACAAATACTGACAAATTTGACAGAATTTCATAATTCAGTATTAATAATAGGAGAGTTAAATACTGCACATTCAATAACTGATAGACCATCTAGACAAGATCCATAAGGAAATATAAGAATTGAATGATACTCTAAAACAATTAGACCTAACAGACACTTCACCAGAAAACACATTCTTCTCAAGTACACATGGATCATTCTCCAGGATAGACCGTATCTTAGGTCACAAAAGAAGTCTATGTTCATGGATCCAATGACTAAATATTGTTAAGATGTCATTTCTACCCAAAGTGATGTACAGATTCAACACAATCCCAATCAAAATTCCAACAGCGTTCTGTGCGGAAGTGGAAAAGCCAATCATCAAATTTATACCGAAGAATATGGGGCCCCAAATAGCCAAGCCTTACTGAAAATGAAGAATGAAGTTCAATGACTCATACTTCCAAATCTTAAAATTTATTACGAAGTCACAGTAATCAAAACAGTATGGTATTGGCACAAGGACAAAAGATGGTAGCAACCAAAGTGACTATCACCCAATGAATGGGTATATAAAATATGGTATATACACACAATGGAATATTATTCAGACATAAAAAGGAATGAAGTTTTGATATTTGTGGCAACATGGATGAACCTTAAAGATATCATATTGAGTGAAATAGCCAGATATAAAAGGACAGGTACTGTATGAGTTCACCGAGAAGAAATAATTAAGATAAGCAAACTCATAGAGTCAGAATCTAGAATGTAGGTTATCAGGCATTCTAGTGAGGGTTGAGAAAAAGGAGTTAAGGCTTAAAATGTACAAAGTTTCTATTTGGGTTAATTAGAAAGTTTTAATAATGGATGTTTGTGATGGTAGTACAACATTGTGAACATAATTAACAGCACTGAATTATGTATTTAAATGTGGTCAAAAGGGGAAATTTTAGGTGGACTATAAGGCATGAGAATAAAATTTTTAAAAAAATCCATAGAATCAACAGAAACAGTGGATCCTAGTTTAAAACATGGATTTTAGTTAATAGTATTTATAAAAAATATCCTTTAATCAGCTGTAAAAAATGTACAACACTAATGCAAGGTGTTAATAATAGGGTAGTAGATAAAAATCATGATTTTAGGAATGATTATTCTGTAAACCTACAAGTCCCCTAATAAAAAGAAAAGTACATTGAAATGAGAAGTCTTATGCTGAATATCATATTAGTAATTAAGCATATAATCTCATAATTTACAATTGTGATATAAGTGCTTTACATTTTATATCATTAATTCTGTGGCACCTTATTTATGATCACATTTTAACAGTTCATGTTGGAGGTGAATAGCTTCACTCAAAAGGGCACAGGAGTTATCTTCTGAGCTTTTTCCATGTTAAATGGTTTCAGACATACTAACCTGGATGGTAACTGGGATAGTTTTTACCAAAAATCAGTCACTTGAAGCACCTGCCAAATCTTCTTTCCCTTATCATAGTCTTCCTCATTGGTAAAACCCAGAATAAATGATTGAAATAAAACCTGAACAGGTAAAGTCTCTGTCATGTCATATATCTACCAAGTACCTTAAGGTTTAGTCATTATATTGGAACAATGTAGAATAACTGTTATTCTTACTCATTGCTGGTGGAAGTATAAATTGAAATACTAGAAGTTCCCCCTAAAGCTGAACATATACCTACCCCATGACCAACAATTCTACTTCCAGGTATACACCCAAGTGAAATGAGTGTGTATGTGCACAGAATACATGCACAAGTGTTTCGGGTGCATGCCTTTTGGGAACAAGCAGCCTTATTCCCAGTAGCCCCAAAGTGGCAGAAATCTAAATGAACATCAACAGGAGAATGGATAAATGAATTCTGGTACTTTAATACAATGGAATATTTCATAGCTGTAAAAAAAAATAACGAACTATTCAAACACACAAAAGCGTGAATGAATCTCAAAGATATGTTGGGTGAAAGAAGTCAGACACAAAAAGAATACCTGTATGAAATTCCAGGATAGATAAAATTAATTAATGGTGATAGAAATTTAGAAAGTAGTTAATGCTTTAGACTGGAGGGTGCATGAGGGGTTGGTTTGGAAGGGACGTAATGGAGTCTCTTAGGGTGTTAGAAATTTTCTATATCTTGATAGGAATGATATTCCAGGCACATAACTATATAAAACTTCATCTGCTTGAATACCTAAGATTGTATACTTCATTTCCATTAACTTCAATAAAAACATTTTTAAAAAATGTATTGTGTTATAACCAAACTCTATCAAATGCGCAATTATAATGCCAGGGAAACACATTGAAATGTTTACCTAGATGTAAAATATATGCAATAGAACCTTTATGAAGAGTTTGGTAATATGTATAAAAAAATCTTAGGAATGTGCATACCTTTTGATCTGTCTTTAGGTACAGGTTTAATCATATGGATGTCCATTTCAATGGCCTTTGTAATACTGAGCATTTGGAAACATCCCAGTGTTCAACTTAGAGAATTGGTAAATACTCTCTGGAATATTCACTTTGTGAACCCCTATGCAGTTATTTAAAAATTGCATTGTGGGGAAAGGGGTTGTTTTGCACTCCTGTATGTTTATTAAGGAAATAAGATAGAATTTGCAAAGACTCTGAAAACCTATGTTAGTTGACTCAAAAAGTGGCTCTATAGATGGTGGAAATGTTTTAAATATGTATTTTGAATCAAGTTGAGAAAAATTTAAGTAAATATATGATTATCACATCCCCAGGAGAAAATTATATATATAATTATTATATTCTTTCCTTGAGAATGTATTTATTCTTATGTTCTTTGGTTTAGCCTTAGGTTTGTTCAGGACCTGTTTATCTTATTAAGGCCCAGCAAATAGAATCTTGTCTGTGGCCTTGAAACTACAGTTTTTCCTTTTTAGCAGTTGCTAGTTAAAGAAACTCCAAATCTTTAAGAGAGACTGGGCCCTAAACAGTAAAGCCAGTTAGAAGAAAGCTTTTGGATAAAAAAAGAAAGCTTAAAACTTTGTGTTTCTCTAACAAACATCCTTGGAGACAGCCAGACTTTCTAAAATTTAATATTACCTACTATGGAAATAACATTACAAACAAATTAATTGCCATGGGGCAACATTATTCAAATTACTATCTATAACTCCCAGAGATTATTTATATAAAGTTTTGATTATTTTGTCAAGAAGAGAATCCTCAAAAATAAATTTCTGTCTCTTCTTTTCTTGGCCAAAGGAAAAATTAATGTCAGTTTCCTAGTTTGCTCGGGTTGCTGCAACAAAGTACTGCAAGCTGGCTTAAAAAAACAACAGAAATTTGTTGTCTCACAATCCTGGAGGGGTAGAGGTCTGAAATCAAGGTTTTGACAGCGTCATGCGCTCTCTGAAACTGGCAGGGAAGACTCCTTCCTTGTCTCTTCCTGGCTTCTCTGGTGGTTTTCTGTTAATGCCTTGTGTTCCTTGGCTTGCAGTTTCAGCACTTCATTCTCTGCCTTTGTCATCAAGTGACCATCTTCTCTGACCATCTCTTCTTACTATAAGACACCAGTCATATTGGATTAGAGGCCTTCCCTACTATCACCTCATCTATCTGTACCATATTGCAAAATAAGGCCACATTCTGAGGTCCTGAGGATTAATATCTTTTGGGGATACACAGGATTGATATCTCTATGGGGGCCTCAACCCATAGAGACCCTATTTTGAACAGTATGTCTAAGACATTTGGTACTGTCATTTCTAAAAGCTTTTTATTCAAGTTAGTCAAAAATCTTTGAAAGGGGATAATTTTCTCACTGGGAAAATGGGAGATCTCCTTATTTTCAAGGTTGCCTTATATTCAGTCAAAACGTACCAGATCCTCAATTTCTGCTACTATAAAATGGAAACAATATTACCAAAATCTTAGAGTTTTTTTAGAAAAATTAGTGTCTGACATATGGCAAATGCTTAATAAATTTTAACTCTATGTATCTGTATATCTACATATATAATAACTTATATAAGTCTAGCACTATATATAAAGATGACTCATTATTTAGCTTAGTTTCTTCCTAGCACCATACTTGGCACATATAAGGCATTGTTGTTTTTGCTTGAAACTCCTTTTTTTGGTTTGTCAGATATGGCAAAGAAAGATTGGTTGACTCATTTTTTTCCCAGGCTACACCAACCTGGGGTTTCAGTAGAATTACAAATAAATCTTCTCTAATAAACAAATTAGAAATTATATTAAAATTAAACATGAAACAGCAGGTTTAACCCTTTCCAAAACTCTACTTGTTGTTCAAGGGGGTCCTTGTGGCACCCTGTCCTACTTCCTTCATTCCACAAATATTGACTGAACACCAATCATGAGCTGTGCACAGAGCTAGGTGCTGGGGACATAGTAAACAAAACAAGAGCACCTCCTCATGGAGGTTACATTCTTGTGGGGGTGCCCTCACTTTCAAGCAGTTTCCTGTCCTCATTCCCTTGTTGCGTGTGAGCACTAGTCCTGGAAGCCAGGGCTTGCTTCAGTGGGTACAGCAGTGGGCTCCCTGTCCTCAAATAAAGAGGTCTTCCACTTCATTAACAGGCTGGACTTCTAAATGGGTCAGCGGTTACACAGTCCATAGTGGCCTGGACCCTTGCTCCAGGAACTCCTTTGAAACTAACTTATTGTTGCCTGGAATGTTGGCTGAAAGACTTAGAAAATGTCCCATAAACAAATACCAGGTTATCTGAAGTTTATCCACATGATTTACCAGCATGCTTGGTTTCCAGCGATGTGAAAGGAAAACTAGGAAAGTGTGTCAGCCCTTATTGGCGTGTTCCAGATATATTTTCAGAAGAGGGCAAGGATTTCAGGCCAGTCTCTTTAGGTTCTTGAAACAACAAGGATTATGCAAAGATAAAAAGCACAAGTAAACACTAAAACCATGAACAGAGTGAACTCAACAGGGGGAAATCCTTTTATGGAAACAAACTGTTCTGGAGGAGAAAAAAACAAGAACCTGCTAAAAAAACAAATAATATATTTGTGTGTCAGCCTGGTGTAATAAATGGAGGCTGACATCTGCACAGTGCCTCTCAGGTCTATGATTCTCTGCTAAAACACTATGGTTTTTATTGGGAATTAATTTTTGGCAATTCAGGTACTGTATAGCATTCGCTGACTCCATTTTGGAGTTGGGACACAACAAAGGCAAGATGATTTCTGGAATGGTTAAACCGAGTAAGGGGGCACTTTAGTGCAAAAAAAAGGCAAGCAAATTCTGTGTTCAGTGTGAAGGTAGAGCAGCTTGATTTAAGAATTTATTCCTCCTAAACTAATATTTGCTGACACCTGCTATGTACCGTACATTGTGTTATGTGTGAGCAAGATAGTGGAGTTTGGGGTGGAGGAAGAAGCTGACATCCATTGTGGAGCCATTTGCTACATGTGGGAACACAGGCTCAGAGGTACAACAGAAACTTTCAAACTTAACCACTTATTCCTCACCCAGCACAAAGGGTCCAAAAGAGCCAGGGAAGAAATCCCATTGTTGCCCATCTCCCAGGGAGGACAAACTGCTCGGGTCGGTGTCAGTGGATGGCACTCTGCATACCCCAAAAATCTATGCTCTTTGAGAATGGTCTTTATCCACCCTGGAGGGAGGGGGCTCTGCCACTGAGAATTTCTGCCTTCATTAGCATCTGGGGCTGCTTGTTCCTGGGTTCCCGTTTAAGGTCTGGTCTGGCCGTTTCAACAGACTTAAATCTCCCCCAGTTTGTGAAAAGGAAACAGACTGAAATAAGGTTGCACAATGGGGGGGTGGGATGGGGTGATAAACAAGGACTGGGACTTCCCTGGCGTCCATTGAGTCCCTCCCATTTGCTAGACATGCCTAGAGCTTTGCATTAAAATCCTCAGCAACCCTGATATTGCTGAGAAGTGATGGAGCCAGCCTCAAACTGAGGCTTTTTGATTTCTAAGTTTACCGTCTTCCTGTTGATTTGCTATCTTTCTCCTATTGGAGTTTTGTTTTTATTTTTGCTTTTAATTACAGCTAAAATCTTTTTTCTTGTTGTGGAATGCCACTCTTCCTTTTGTCCTCAAAAGCTGCTTTAGGCCACAGTGTCCTGATCCAAAGAACCATATTCTCAGGCAATATGACTGATTCTGTCTTCTCCAGCACTTATTTTTTTTCCTCCTTAGTCTCTATATGGGTTTTATGTACAAGCTCTGAATGATCCTTTCTGTTGGCAAATGTTCTTTCTGAAGTTCCCCCAAGATTTTCACTCCTTCCCCGAGACAGACGCAGAGGCCTCTTCCCTCCAAACCACAGTGTAAACTAAAATGCAAACAATGAAAGAGCCTCAGTGCATTGCTAAAGGCACTCCAGGTTTCTGACTTTTATCATTCGGAAGTCAAATTCTGTTGGGAAGGAAAAGACATAGTTACAGCAGAATACGGTTGCGGTTAAACGAAGGTTCACTTGCTTTATTCAGAGAAATCTAATGCAGAGGCTATAGAAGAATCATAAATAAGCATGATTGTGAAAACTGGAAAATTTTAAGACAATATGTCTGTCATTAATTTCAATTATTCATTCATTCAACTATTTATTGAGCACCTGCTTTGTGCTGAGCACTGTCATCCTGGGACTACATTTGGCAATGAACAAAGCAGACAAAAAAATTCTTGCTCTCATGGAGCTTATATTCTCGTGGGACGGGGGGAACAGCCAATAAATATAACAAGTAAGTTAATTATATGGTGTGTTAGAAAAGAAGTACAAAGAAGAAAAATAAAGCCAGGAAGAAAGATAGGGTGTGTCAAGGATATGGTTGCAGTTTTACTCAGGAAAGCCACAGAAAGCCTCCCTGAGAAGATGGCATTTGAGTAAAGTTCTGAAGGAAGTGAGGGAATGAGCATTCAGATAACTCATGAGAAACATTCCAGGCAGAGGAAATAGCAAATACGATGGCCTTGATAAAGGACCATGGCTTATATGTGGTCTAGAAAAAGTAAAGTATGTAGAAAAAAGGAGAAAAAGTATAACTGGAGTACTGTAAAGTAGTAGGAAGTGTAGACCTACTGTGTAGATCCTTTCATTGTTTTGGCTTTTCTCTGAGCAAGAACTGAGCCATTAGGGAATTTTAAGCAGAGAGTGACAAGATTTGACTTAGTTTTAACAGGACCACTCTGGCAGCTAAATAAGGAGGCCAGTCAAACATCAAGTAGGCAGCTGAATGACTGAGTCTAGAGTTCAGGGGAGGGGTCAGGCATAAAGAGAGAAAGCTGGGAGGTAGCCATGAGACTGGATGGGGTCACTGGAAAGCAAGCATAGGCAGAAAGGACAAAAGAAGATCAACCTTGGAGCAGGAGAGTGGAAAAAGGATGGAGAAATGAGGAGAAACTAGTAAAGGAGATGGAGAGAACAGCCAGAGAATTAGGTGGAGAGCCAGCAGAGTGTGGTGCTTTGGAAGCTGAGAGAAGGAAAAGGTTTAAGGGGACTGAGAATGGATTTAGCAATGTGGAGGTCCTTGGTGACTTTGAGAAAAGCTGTTTCAGTTCAGAATGGAGGTGAAAGTCTTAATGGAGTAGGTACAAAAAAGAACAAGGATGAAGAGAATGTAGAGTGAATATAGACAACCCAGAGAGTTTTGCCATTAAGGGAAGAGGAAAAGTGGGATGATAGAGGGAGAAGTAAGGTTAGGAGAGGATTTCTAAGGATGGGAAAATAACAGCATGCTTGTAAGCTATTGGAAATGATCTGCAGAGAGAGGAACTACGATGATTCGGGAATGAGAGGGGAGACTAGCTGGTGTGATGCCCTTGAGTGGGGAAAAGGGTCAGGATGTAGAGCACAAGGAGAAGTTTTGACCTCAGGATCACAGACAGTTCATCTAGGGAGGGCAAGGGTAGAGAACAGAGTGTGTATGGATCCAGATGCAGATGGGGGATAGATTTGATAGTGGGAACTCGTGGCAGTGCCTTTCTGATTGCTTCAATTTTTTCCAGAGAGGCAAAAAACAAGGTCACAAGTCAAGAGTGAGAGTAGGGGCAAAGTATGAATTTACCAGCTAAGAGAATGGGAGAGTAAATGGGCCAGAGAAATGTTGTATGACTACTAGTTGGCAATCTCAGTTTCTGATCATAAATTTTAAATGAGACCAATCACGTCAGTGTAGGTTTTTAATCCAGCCATGTTTAGCTGTATGAGTGCATGCACAAAGTAGAGAGTCAGATTTAACCAAGGTGATAGTTTTGCCAGGTGACTCTTGCGAAGGAAAGGAGAAGCACGGAAGTTGGGGGTATAAATAAGTTAATGATGATCTGCTTGAAAAGGTAAGTGAGGACAAAAAGAATATTAATCATAGTGAGAAGATGGTAGGATCAGTGCATTATTGGGCTCCTTGGAGAGGGTACGAAAGCAGGTGAGCTGTTTAGGGGATGGTGATTGGGATGCTTGAAATTGATGATTGAAAATAGTTGGGATGCTTGAAATTGATAATGGAGGCAATCCAGTTATTGGGAATGACATGGTCTAGAGTATGGCCATAGGGTAGCTGAAGTAGGGCAGAGGAGGCAATACTTGATGGAGAAGTGGTCAAGGAACAAAGAGGTAGAAATATTGGGAGGCTCCTTTATGGATTTTGAAATCACCATATATTTTATGACATGGGTACTACTGGGACGGGTAACAGTGAGTCAGAAGCTAAAATCTTCAAGAAATGAGGTGGTGTAGCAGGGGTTCATTGTATTTTTTTTTTTTTTTTTTTTAGCTACAGGGGGCCAGGGAATGAACCTGGCACCTCGTATGGGGGAAGCCAGCATGCAACCACTGGGCCACACCGGCTCCCCTGAATTGGTTTTTACACTTGTTTTTGCTTGTTGTTTCTGCTTTCCTTAGGAGGCACCAGAAACCAAACCTGGACCAAACCCAGGACCTCCCATGTGGGAAGAAGATGCTTAATTGTTTCAGCCACATCCACTCCCCTGTACTTTTTTTTTAAGATTTATTTTCTTTATTCATTCTGCACCCACCCCTCGTTGTTTGTGCTTGCTTCTGCTCCCTGTGTCCTTTTGCTGTGTGCTCTTTGTGTTTGCTCATCTTCTCTTTTCGGAGGCACTGGAAACTGAACCTGGGACCTCCCATGTGGGGGATCAATCACCTGAGCCACCTCAGCTCCCTTGTAGCTTCTTTTAATAGCTTCATTAAAGAGGGGTAGGGAAACCATGGTATAATCTGAAGGCAACTCTTCAAAATCGGAGTGTAGAGAGAAGGAAGATCACTGACACTGAGGAGACCAGCAGCACGGCTGGGCCCGTAGAACAAAGGGATTGGGAGAGAAAACCGCAGAGAAAGCCATGTCCTCAGGAAAGACCCAGGCTTCAGTTAGAACAAGAAAATGAAGAAAATGTACAAAGTTTGAGGACAGAAAGGACTTTGCTGATAACAGACCATGGGTTCCAAGGACAGAGTGGAAGGGGTTGGGACATTGGGGGTGTTCAGAACTGTGGGTGGGGGGTGTCTGGTGATAATGTTTATTTGCCTGCATCCCTGGAAATTCTGGCCTTGTAGTGACTGACCTTTAACTGGGCTAAAAAGTGTGATGGGATCGAACTTGTTGGTTTTGAAGTCAGAGCATAGACACAAGGCTGAGAATGTGTGTGTATGGGGTTGGGGGGACTACTGCAGTGTTTTGCCAGAATCTCTTTTTGTCCCTCCTGCCTCCTCAGTTGCATCTATGAATAAAGAATACTTAAGAGAAAAGTAAACAAAAATGAATCAAAATTTTCATGGTTATTGTATTAGGGAGGTGAAATTATGGACAATTTTTCTTTCCTTTTTTTTCTCACTATTTTCCATTTGAACTCCATCAAGAACCTCCTTGCCACTGAACTCAGTTTAAGAATTTCATCGCCTCTTGCATATAATTTAAATAAGGTATCCAGTACTTTCTTACAGGGTTTACATGTTTTGGCTAGAATTCACTAAGGAAAAAAACACACAATTAAAAACAATGATGACCACGAATAACATCCCTGCTGGCGACCTTTCCCTGGACGTTCTTAATGTATTTTTACAGGATATCCCAGGTAAAGCAAACACAGTTCTGTCCTTGAATATGTCTAAGTACAGTGCTTCCTGCTGCATATTGTATTAATATATTTTTTTTGGCCAGATCCAATCCTCTTGGGTTCTTCTAGGAAATGTGTTTCTAAAAATTTTCCAAAGCCTGTGTAGAGAGTTCTTACATGCCCAGATACACTGATTTGTAATTAGTAACAATTAAAGGGTTGTTCTTTATATGTGTTTGCTAAATCCTCTGAAACCTTAAGGGATGTTCAAAATCAAATTATTCTAAATTTTGAGTTTGTTTATCATATCCCTTTATTTTTATTGGATGAAGAGTGCAATTATTCCTTTAACTATCATCTATCTTTATTCCCAGGAGCACGTTTTTGGTAATTTGGTCCTAAAAAACAACATTATTGTACAAATCTTTGTAGAAACTCACCAATCCATAATCTAACCCACTAAACATAGTGGATAAAGAGAAGATAGAAATTAAGCTGATTGATAAGTAGAGAGATAGAAACTTGTGACTTTTATCTAGCTAGCCACCCACTAAATGTAGAATATTTTTGAAATTTCCTATTATGTCCTACTTTAGGGAAAGTATATTGATTTTTTCCAGGTTGTAAATAGAACACTGTCTTGTCTAACAGATAGATATGAAATTGAACGTAAACATATAGAATATGCTTAATCACAGTATATATCCTGAAAGAATGAATACATACATATTTAATTAGTATTACAAAGATCCTCTAAACCTTCAAGCATTTCAAGAGCCTGCCCTGGGTCTGAGTATGATATCCTGCAGAAAAAGATCTGTTTGAAATTAACACAGAAAACTGAACTGTATCCTTGAATGTGTCTAGTAAATACCTCTGTGAACTTGCGCAGTTTACAAATGTCCAGACGTGACTAAATCTAGGTATCAAACAAAAGCACTAAACCCCAGGCACTTTGTCTCTATCCTTTAGCTCTGTTTCCTCTATAGTGTTTCAGCAGAACCATGTCAAGATTCTAGCCTGTCTCAAGGGAAATTATACTGGCACACAGTTATGGCGGGAACAATAGAGTATTCAGTGCTTCATCAGCAACAAGAAATGGAGACTTTTAATCTACCCCCCAGAATCAGTCATAACTAACAGACACTCCCATTATGGTAGAGCCAAGGATTTGGCTTAAAATGAACATGACTTTAAAGAGCCGAATTTTTAAAATGCAGATTTCAAAAACTGAAAGTTTTTTGATCTTTTTTAAAGCAGGAAGTAAACTTAACTATGATCAAATATTTCTGTGTCAGGTATTGCCCAGGTTTTTTTCAGAGTGTGGTTTGCAGGACCACTGGTACCAGAATTTCCTGGAATGACCTTTATTAAATCATAATCCCTTGTTGTGGGCCCAAGAATCTGCATTTGTTAAATTTGCTAATCTTATGGCCACAGAATGTTGAGAATCATGACTAGTAATGGTTGTGAAAACTGACTAGGCTCTTACAGGGTATTAGAGTTTAGGGATCTTGACCCCCTCTCCCAGGTGGCTCCCTGGTGTGGCTGATCCTTGTTTCTGCTCGTTGTCTGTTCATTGTGTCTGCTCGTTTTCTTTAGGAGGCACTGGGAACCGAACCCAGGACTTTCCATGTGGGAGCTGGGTGCCCAACCGCTTGAGCCACATTTACTCCTTACTCGTTGTGTCTGCTCATTGCATCAGCTCATTGCATCTGCTCATCTTCTTCAGGAGGCACAGGGAACTGAACCTGGGGAGTGCCCAACTGCTTGAGCCACATCTACTACCCGACTTTATGGATTTTAAATTGAAGCAGAGGCAACATCCTTCAGAGGGAACTTCTTTTGGGTAGAGAAAGGCTGAGGCTCACAATTTCAAAAGGTTGCTGTGTTTCAAGCAGCTCTAATTGTTAAATGATATGTCTAACTTGTGGCTTTAGACAGGTTAAAGGAATGTTCATATCTCCTTGTGCTTTATGTCCAGAGGTGTTGGTATGTATGTTCACTGCTAGCCCTCTAGAATAGAAAAAAGAAAACTGATAAACTTCATTGCTCCAGTGAGCTGTCAACTGACTACCAACAGTAGAATAGTAATCACTAAATAATAAGAGCTAACATTTATTGCATGCACTGTATTAGACCCTTGACATACATTATCTCATTCTGTCCTTTCAGTAACTTTACAAATGACTAAGTGCTGGGAAACGGATTTGGCTCAACTGATAGAGCGTCCGCCTACCACATGGGAAGTCCAGGGTTCAAATCCTGGGCTTCCTGACCCCTATAATGAGCTGGCCCACGTGCAGTGCTGAGGCACACAAGTAGTGCTGTGCCACGCAGGGGTGTCACCCGCATAGGGGAGCCCCACATGCAAGGAGTGCACCCTGTAAGGAGAGCCACCCTGTGCAAAAAAAGCGAAGCCTGCCCAGGAATGGCGCTGCACACATGGAGAGCTGACACAACAGGATGATGCAACAAAAAGAGACAGATTCCCAGTGCCACTGATAAGAATACAAGCGGACACAGAAGAACACACAGTGAATGGATATAGAGAGCAGACGGGGCGGGGCGGGGGGTGGGGGGAGAAGGGGAGATAAATAAATAAAAAATCTTTTTAAAAAAACAGATAAGTGCTGATGCGACAGGGAGACTGAAGCATAGACCTTAAGTAGCTAGTCCCAGATCACAAAGGCAGAGGCAGAGTTGGGACTTATTCAGACCAAGTCCATTTAACATTTTTTTAAAAAATTTATTTAATTTCCCCCCCTCCTCCGGTTGTCTGTTCTCTGTGTCTATTTGCTGCGTCTTGTTTCTTTGTCCGCTTCTGTTGTCGTCAGCAGCACTGGAAGTGTGGGCGGCTTCATTTCTGGGCAGGCTGCACTTTCTTTCACGCTGGGCGGCTCTCCTCACGGGTGACACCCCAAGCGGGGGACACCACTGCATGGCAGGGCACTCCTTGCGCGCATCAGCACTGCACGTGGGCCAGCTCCACACGGGTCAAGGAGACCCGGGGTTTGAACCGCGGACCTCCCATGTGGTAGACGGACGCCCTAACCACTGGGCCAAGTCCGTTTCCCCCATTTAACATTAAAGCCTGTTTGCTTTCAACCTTTGAGATATACTGCCTTATTCTCTCAACAAGTATTTATTATTCTACTGGAGACTAAAAATAAGAGTCTGAACCGAATAAGTATTGACTACAACAAACGTAAGTTGATTATATAACTGAAAATAAAAGAAAACAAGTTGTTTCCTGTGTCAGATATCTCATCAGCAAAACTAGGCAATTAATGGTGCCCACTTCCTGTAGACTTCTTAGACGCTTCTAGAAAGTTTCAAGGGTCAGGTGTCTCCCACTTCTGTGGGTCTTGAATTCTTGACTTTGTTAGGCCAGGTGCTCTTGCTGTTCTTGGCCTGCCCTAACGTCTTTTTGCTGGATTAAGGATAGAGTAGGAAGGGATAGCAGGCCTGAAAGAATCGCCCAGCGACCTGTCTAGAAATTTGAAACACCATGCCAAATTACTTTGCCTTTTGCTCAAATTTAAGCAACTACTTGGGCCAGGCCCTGAGTAAATATAATAAGATACCTGAAGATGTGTGACCTCAGAAATTCACAGAGCAGATAGGACATGTAAACAACTTGTTACATGTAGGGCAACATGTAGTGGACTATGTGAGCTCTGGAGTCAAACTGCCTGGTTCAAGTGCATCATCCCCACTAACCTTTGAAAGTACTTTACTTGGCCTCAGTGTTTTCACTATAAAAGGGAACCATAATAGCATGTTCATTCATATGGAGGCAGTTTTGGGGATTAAATTAAATAAACTGTATAAAATGCTTCACATGATTCCTATCCCATAACAAGTTCTGAATAAGTGTCCACTCCTATTATTATTGTAAACAAAATATTACTGTGGGGAAACAGACTTGGCCCAGTGGTTAGGGCGTCCGCCTACCACATGGGAGGTCCGCGCTTCAAACCCTGGGCCTCTTTGACCCGTGTGGAGCTGGCCCATGCACAGTGCTGATGTGCACAAGGAGTGCCGTGCCACGCAGGGGTGTCCCCTGTGTGGGGGCGCCCCACGCGCAAGGAGTGTACCCTGTAAGGAGAGCCACCCAGTGCGAAAGAAAGTGCAACCTGCCCAGGAATGGCACCGCACACACGGAGAACTGATGCAGCAAGATGACACAACAAAAAGAAACAGATTCCCAGTGCCGCTGAGAAGAATAGAAGTGGTCACAGAAGAATGTGCAGTGAATGGATGCAGAGAGCTGACAACTGGGGGGGGGGGGGCAGAGGGAAGATTAAAAAAAAACTTAAAAAAAAAAAGATCATCTGGTGGGCAATTAGCAAAATAAAGCTATGTTCTTAAATAAATAAATAAATAAATAAATAAATATATTACTGTGTCAAGAGGAAGGAGATACTGCTTCTAATAATCCAAAAAGACTTCTTAGAGGAGGGGCATTTGAGCTGGGCAAAAGGGAAGAATTTCTGTGACAGAGGAATGAGTTTTCCATTCAGTGGAAATGTAATTTGTAAAAGCAAGGAGATGGGAGAGACAAGGCATATGTGGGAGCTGTGGGTAATCCAGAAGGGCTGTGGTGGAGAGGGTGGTGATGGGGGGAGCCATAGAGAGAGAAGACAGAAAGGGTGGTCAGAGGTAGTTTGGAAAGTCTTAAATGGCAATCATTGTCATAGTAATTTTTCCTAGTGCCCATCTCAGTTTTGGGTACAGAATATCCAATAAAGAATTGTTCTCTTGCTCCCTCTTTGCTTTTATAGTACTCATGGTCCTAGCTAGGGCTGACTTGGCAAGAATTCATTGGTAGTGTTACCAGATTTTATTTAGGTTCTTGGCTACGCTGCAGAAATTAATTTCAAGAGCACGTTGGGTGAGTTAGGCCAATAATTTATTCAGGTAGGGAGGGAAGAGAAATGAAAGAAAATAACTGAGCAGGGGTCCCAGGTAGAGAGGAAGGGGTTGAAAAGTGATAAAGTGGGCTGATTTACAAGCTGCAATTTCCCATGATAGGTTATAAATCCCTGGGTTTACTTGTGTGGCAACGTGGCAGAGGAAAAATGGCGAGAGCGGTGCGCAGAGGGCAGGAACGGGTCCAGAAGCAAGAGAGTGGAGTGTGCGAGCCAGCTAAAGCCTCTGTGTGTGGCTTTTTGAACTGTTAATTATTCCACCCCTTTGCTAATGGCAGGGGAGGGGTTCCAGCTGTTTGCTGTTTTGATTGATTACTCCACCCATCAATTCCCTGAGAGGGCCCAGTGATAAAGTCCTTGGCGAAATCTGGGACTTCTCCTGGCTTTGAGAAGTCTTTGTTCTGAATAGCAGAATCTTGGGAGTGGGGGTCTTCCAGCAGCCATCTTGGCGTTATTGATGTCCATCTAGTCTCTCCGCCAGGTTCCAGGTCCGTCTATTGATTCCCTGTCTTACTAGCCTGCTTCAGCAGCCTTGGGAGGCTTTGCAGATTACTCCTGAGTCACCTCTTTTGTATATCATGAGCACTTTATTAATGCTTCACATTCCTTCCCTAGCCCCCTCCCTAGCCATTCCTAGCCCCAGCCTCAGGGGCCTGAGAAGGTGGGATTTGGGTGTCACTGTCCTTGGGTGGCCCAGGCACTGGGGGGGGGGGGGGGGGGAGTGGGGAGGAAGGGGAAGCTATCTCATTTTGCAGAGATATGAAAGGATGTACCTATGAATTGTGCTGAGAGGGTGATTTTAGCTGTTATCTGCTTAGACACAGGATTGATTCACTCCCACTCAGAGGTTCTCAGGGCCCAGAATGTTACATAAGTGAAAAGCCTTTAGTCTCTGTAAACTTAATGTATCCACTTCAACATTTTTGATATTCATAATGTACAGTGATATGTAAAGGGCAGGACTTGACGTTTTTTTCATTAAAAGGGGGAAAACAAGTAAAGCCTAATGGTTCCCTTCTGCCTTAGTCTCTCTGGTTGGAAAAAACCATTTCCATGTCTCTGTAAGAAATGGACAATTAGGGCATTGGTACAGGCCTGGAGTCGTGTGTGATCTTGCCTTGAGTGAGGACTTATGTCGGAAGTGTTTAAGGGAGAGAGGCTTGAAGCTTGGATGGCCTATAATTAGACTGGCTGTACTGGTTTTTCTTTGGTGTAAATGCGCAAGGTAGAAACACCTCAGTTGGAGGACTTGAGTATAAAATTGTTGCATTGTCAGATCCAGGGTAAACAAAGTGTGTCTTAACATATGCTCACACTTCCAGCATTTGCATAGAATTGACATAATTGCAAACCTCAGTTGAGGCCTGGCTTAACCCAATTTGCCATAAACCAGTGGTTCACCAGATGTAGGAATGGAAAGTAAGTATGCAGGTGTTTCTAAATATACAACATTTGGCATTATTAAGCAATCACTGAATTTTTTCTTATCTTGACTCAGTTGGCGAATGTTTACATATATCCAAACAGTTTGCTTCCAGGCTGCATACAAGTATCTGTTAACATTTACCTTCGCTCACAATAAAGCCTGAGAACTCCTTACATTTAAATAAAGTATGTTTTCTGACACCATCTCATCTGATTCTACACAGAACCTAAAGAGGTAGAACAAATATAGTATCCCCTTATCCTTAGAGGACACTGATAGTGAAGCTGAGTGACTTGCACAAGGTAACAAAGCTAAACAGTGGCAAACCCAGAAGTAACAGCCAGGTCTTCTGCCTCCAGATTCAGTGTGTGGGCCCTTTCTCTACATTGCCATGGAATAGTATAGACTTGATTGGTTTGTGTTTTTTCCTAAAGACCTCACTTTTCGGCCACTCAAGAGATCTAGATTAGGTCATCTTTTTGTTTCTTTGTTATTGTAGCGGTTTGATATGGTTATGAATTCCAAAAATAGATATTGAATTTTGTTTGTATTCTGGTCTATACCTGGGTGTGATTAAGTTATGATTAGGGTTTGATTGGGGTGAACATTCACAAATAAAAGACATGGCAAAGGACAGAGTTAAGGGTTTTTGATGTTGGAGTTTTGATGTTGGAATTTTGATGTTGGAGTTGGATGCTGAAGACTTAAGCTGGAGCCCCAGGAAGTAAGCTCACAGAGGAAACAGGAGCAAGCCCCAGGAAGAGAGGAACCCTGAGCCCAGGAAGAAGCAAGCCCTGGAAAGAGAGGAACCCTGAATTCAGAGAGAGGCAAGACCCTGGAAGAGAGGAACCCAGGAAGCCTGAACCTTCGCAGACGTCAGCAGCCATCTTGCTCCAACACACGTGAAAATAGACTTTGGTGAGGGAAGTAATTTATGTTTATGGCCTGGTATCTGTAAGCTCCTACCCCAAATACATATCCTTATAAAAACCAATTTCTGATATTTTGCATCAGCACCCCTTCGGCTGACTAATACAGTTATGTTGACCCAGTTACACATCTTCTTTTATATCGATGCTCCTGTCTTCTAGGATCTGGGAAGCAAATTTTATGAGTGTTTAAGGAATTTTTTTAAACCAAATTCATAAACAAAATCTGGATTTCTTTAGCACAGGAAGCTAAGAAAACAAAACATTCTATCTATGCAGATTGCTCATATAGACATGCTAATCAAGACTCTGAAAAGGAATTGGGTTTTAGAAATTCAAATAATTTTTTGTGACCTGAAATGAAACCCTGACTATCCCCAAGCCCCCCACCCCAGTCTCTCTGTCACTCTTCCTTACCTACATCCCTGTCATTCTCCTCTGCTCTTCACAGATCACTTTTGGAGAGAGTCAGAGGTCTGAGACACCTCTGAAGTGGTTAGTACACTGTTTGCTTCAGTTATAAGTAACCAGAAATGCTAACCATTGCTTTTATTGACACACTCTTCCCTTGTTTCTGTGACACTGTATTTTCTTATTGTCCTCCTGTAGTTTTGTCCCTTTTACTCTTCTTTGCTATCATGAAATGTTGGAAATTATTCATTCCATAAATATTTAAAAAGTGTATGTTTCATGCCCGGAAATTTTCTTGGCTCGACGGGTATATCAGTGAACATAATTAAGTTTCTGACTTCAAAAAGTTACACTTAGGGTGGGAGAGTTTAAAAACTAATATATAATATACCAGATATTAATATATGTAGTATAATATAAAACATGTCATAATATATGTGTAAATATATTTTAATAACAAATTATATATAATAAATATGTAATACTGTATAATAAAGTCTATGTTAAATAAATATTATCTTATCAGATGTTAATGAGCTTTAGAAACCAGGGAAAGGAGGATGGATGAGTGTTGAACTTAGAAAACGATTATCAGGAAGGTCCTCAATGATCGGCTGGCATTTAACTAGAGACCTGAAGGAAATGAGGGAGTGATACATGTGGAGTATCTAGAAGAACATCATTTAAGGCAAATGTAACAGCAAGTGCAAAGATTGTGATGTGGAAGAGTACTCGGTTTTGGGGAACAGCAAGGAGGACGGTGTGGCTGGAGCACAGCGAGCCAAACTGGAAAGAATGGTAGGTATGGATATGAGGTCAGAGAAGTAGCCTGGGGTTTGAAGACAGGCAGGGCAGATCATGTGGAGTTTTGCAGACCAAGTAAGAACTTTGCTGTACTCTGAGTGAAATTTGAAGCCATTGGAGGGTTTTGAGCAGAAGAATGGCATTGGTTTTAGAATAATCACTCTGGCTGCTGCATAGAGGTTAGAGTATAGGGGGTAAGGGCGGAAACAGGAGGCTGGTTAGGCGGCTATTTAAATAATCCAGCACTGCTTTGGACTCTGTCCCAGACTCTTCCCTTCCCACTCTGCTCTCTCCTAAGAGCACACCTGGCTTCAAATAGTTTCTATATGCCAACCACAACTTAGGTCTCTCTGTCTTCTCTTCTGACCTCTAGCCTTATGTTTATATGTCTTCTTACAGCATACTTGGGTGGCCACCCAGTGTGTCCAAATGTACCTATGATCCTCCACACCCCTTCTGGTTCCTGCTCTGTCCCACATCTCTGTAATGGCACTACCACCCAACCCATTGCTCAAATGTGAATCCTTCTTAGAGCCTCCTCTTTAGCATCTCACATCCAGGGAATCAACAAATCCCCAAGTCACCAAGTGGCAATTTACTCTCTACACCCTAGTCCAAGCCTCTGTCACTCCTTGCCTGGACTAGAGTGGTAGTCTCCTAATTTGTAACGCTGTGTCTGCTCTGTCCCCTTCAGCTGAATCTAAAGCTGTCAAATGATGTTTTCCATAAAAAGTTAAACTATAAGAAACAGTGGAAAAATTCTTTCTACAGTGATGTGCCTTTCCCACAGTGGGCAGGAACACTTAATGACATCTAAAGTGTTTGCTTTTGGATTACCCTAGGGCAGTAGACATCCCAATAGCATTTGCATAACCGGAGTGTTTCTTCTCAGAACAAAGAAATCATTTGCCTTTGCCCCAAATATGAATTTCAACATCTTCTTTTTGCCAAAGTAAACCTATTTCTGTCTGGTTTTGAATAATGGTTTTATATCTATATACTGATAGAGCATCCCACTACATAGTTAGGATTTCTTTTTAATTAAAAAAAAAAAAAGACAGGAAGTGAGCATGGAATATATACTTGTTTTGTTATTTACTTTTTTTTTTTAAGATTTATTTTATTTTATTTTATTTTATTTTATTTTATTTTATCACTACATGGGCCAGGAGGTCCTGGGTTTGAACCCTGGACCTCCTATATGATAGGTGGCTGCTCTGTCAGTTGAGCCTCATCCGCTTCCCTGTTTCATTATTTACTTTTACCAGAAAGATAATACACCAGGTTATCTGGGCCCACCATAACTTCAGCCAGAGTGATCTAAAACAACAAATAGTAACCATAACAATCTCTTCATATAACTCTTTTGCTTAGTGGCTTCTAATTGCCCTGGCAATAAATTCTGGATTCCTGTCAGGTCCTATGTGAGCAGGCACTTGCTGCTCCTCAGCCTCATCTCTCATTCCTTGTCTCCCCTTCTCTTTCCAGCTATCTTAGATTTACTTCCCTTTTTCCAGTATATGGCACTTTCCCTTCAGCTCTCTTTCCCCTTCTAAACCCAGTTAGAAACTGTTCTTTCTTTAGGCCTCAACTTGAGTGTCTCTTTATCATGGAATCCTTCCCTCCTCCCCGACCTGGTTAGGTCTTCTTGTCACATGCACCCTCTATTTCTCCTTCAGAGCCCAGATCACGCTGTACTTCCTTGTCTAATGTCTGTCTTCCCTAATCAATGCTGCACTCTATTTGGCCATGTTCTGTTGACGGTCTGCAAGTGCTGTCTTGCTGCCGCCTGGCCTCAGCTTGGCATGCACTAGGCCCTCAGGACATACCTACAGGCTGATTTGCTTGGGGTTTGAGGTAAATGTTAGGGCGTTTGCTAAAATAAAATGGTTTCCAAGTGAAGGTAGAAATGACTAATTAATTTGGTAATCTATTTTACTAAGAGGAGAAAGGTATAGTAGTCACATAAACTATCTCTCTTAAAAAAACTGAAACTTTTCAAATGGTGTGAAATAAGAAAGCGGGGAAGCTGAATTAATCCTGTGGCTGTATATTTTAGCCTTTTTTTATGGGCTTCATTTCACTTGTTCCTGTTCCATAAACTGTTACAGCTCCATAAGCCTAGTCTTGCAAAATAGAAGTCCTCAAAATTTCAGGTGAGAATGAATACTCAGTGTGGACTTTCTGAATTGAAGTGGGGGAGTCAGTGATAGTAAACATTAGAAAGCATCTTCACAAACCCCAAATCCAAAATTAAGTTACTCTTGCTAACCCTCCCCCTCCCCTCACCCCCAAGAAGTTTGCCCTCTGAAGCTGCAAATACGTTATGTGGAGTTGGTACCCCTATACCAATATATTTTATAATTTGTATAGTAATTAAGGATGTGTTTCCAATTTCCATTGGCATAGGAGGCATTCAAGTCCTGCCAAGATTTTTTTTCCCTTTTGAAATGACTTATCTTAAGCATAAAGTCTTGAAATTCCTTTTTTAAGATATGGCTTCTTTCCTTCAGGAAGTATGTGTTTCTTCCAGGATACAAATGGGATTTAAAATACTGAAGGAAGTAGATCTGATTTACTGACTGTACCTCTGGCAACTGAAAGAAGGCTATCTGAGATTAAGAAATAATAATAATCAGGTTTGCCATTATACCTCTTTGGATTACAAAACTATGGCAAGGTTATTGTGCCTAGAACTTTTTTATTGTTCTTCTCTTTTGAAAACACTGCCTAATTAAAAAGAAGCTAATTTCCTTCCTCGTTTCTACTCTATTAAGTACGGCCCAAGGGCAGATTTAGATTTTCTCAGTGATACAAAAGAAAATTCAGGATTATTAAAGAACACAAGCTTTAACTTTACACTCTAAAATTGTCCATTAATGTGAGCAGCAGGATGCAAAAAGTCTGCCAATGAGTAGTGTTACCTGCTGTCTGTTGAAAACTAGTATTATTCCACTGGACTCCTACAGACAGTAATAGCACATGCCCATTGAACTGTTTTTATAGGCATCACACTCTTGCCTAATGGCTTATGCAATTCAGATTTACCTTATGAGGATTTAAGGATGACCTACTTGTTCACAGCATTTTTAGTCAATAGGTGTGAGGCTTTAGGTCTCATTAGCTCTGTGGTCCAGCTGTGTTCAGTGAGTTTAGTTGTAGATGGTAGTTACCAAACTATATCAAATAAATATAAATTAATTATTCCCTTTGCCAAATAAAAATGCTTCAAATTAACAGGATCACAGAAATTGAGTACCTGTGCTCAGTTTGATCTTTTTAAAAATTTTCTTCCCCTCCCCCTCCCTGCTGCTTTTGCTGTCTGTGTCCATTCACTTGTGATCTTCTGTATCTATTTCTCTCTTTTTTTGTCTTCTCTTTTTGTCTTTCTCCTCTAGGATTTATCAGGATTCGATCCTGGGGCCCTTTGATATGGAGAGAGGTTACTTGTCAATTGTGCCACCTCAGTTCCTGGTCTCTGCTGTGTTTCACCTTGCCTTTCCCCTCGTTGTATCATCATCTTGCCGTGTGACTCACTCAGGTGGGCACTGGCTCACTGCGCGGGCACTCAGCTCGCCATGCAGGCACTCGTGTGTGCACTTGGCTCACAGCATGGGCACTGGCTGACCACGTGGGCACTCATGTGGCCACTTGGTTTGCCACGCAGGCACTCACGTGGGTACTCAGCTCACCGCACAGGCACTAGGCTTGCCACGTGGGCACTGGCTCACCGCGAAGACACACTTTCTCTTCTTTTTTTTCACCAGGAGGCCCCAGGGACTGAATCCGGGACCTCCCGTATGGTAGGCAGAGGCCTTGTCACTTGAGCCACATCTATTTCCCACCAGTGCTCCATTTGATAAAACATTTCCCAACTATTTCTGTGACACAAATGCAAAGCTCTAAGAAGTCTTAATATCTAAATATGCTTGAAATGTTTAAACATGTGTATTTCTTCTCATGCCTGGGAAGTACTGTATAATAAAAAGGCTTGTTTTTCTGGTGTCAGGTAGTCTTAAATTTGAAAAAGTTACTAGCTGATTCTTTGTGCCTTTTTATGTCTCTCACATGAACATTACATGATGGGCACATAAGATATTCTCTGTATACTCAAAAGATTATGAAATTTTTCATCACCAATTAATTAAAGTCAAGGAGCCAGTATTTCAACTTGTTTTGCACTTCAAAATATATTAATTCATACTTTCTAAAGTAAATGTCAGTTATACCACCAAAATAGAAACCAATAAATCCAGGGATTGAATACTAAGAAATAAGCCAATGGTTTTGAGAACCTAGTGAATCCAATTTTGTATAATGCCATTATAAATACCAGTTTTGAACTTAATACTGTAACTTAGTTCTGTTTATTTTCTTAAGAAGTGTAAGGAAAAGGAAAAGTGTTGGTCTCTGATATCAGACAGACTTGAGTTTAAATTGGTTACTTGGCAAGTTTCCTAACTTCTCTCAGTCTCAGCCCTACTATGTGACAGAATGCTGTGAGATATATGTGTGAGAGTCCATAGACATGGAGCGGGCCACTGGGCAGGTGCCCACGATGTCTGCAAAGTCCCCTTTCCCATTCTCCTGCCTCTTGCCCCCAGCTCCGCCATGGATTAACAAGTCATTTCACATACATATGCCTCAGTCTCATCATCTAAAAAAGAAGACTGGCGCACACATCCCTGACAGTTCTAAAGTTCTATGATTGTAGGTTTTAAATATAGAAATACTTTTAGAAAATGACTCTTGCTTGAAAAGAAAAATTGGTTCTGCACTTGGAACTATGGTTGGTATGTAAATAAAAATATCAAGACTATGAACTGTGTCTATTCTTTATGCTAAAGATAAGTTCTAAGATCAAACTAATTGGAAAAGCCAGAAAGCATTAACAATTTCTTGTATTCACCTTAAAAGAGCAATGAAATCCCATATCTCAGTTTTGAAATGAGTAAATGAAGGGATATAAATATTTATTGGAATGAGAGTGGAGCTGACTGAAGCTCTGCTTTATCTACTGGTGGGTGGTAACATCTATGGATCATTGTTTGCCCTCAACATTTAATAATCCCATCTGTTGAAAATGTATATTAGGAGGTACTTTGGAATTGCTCTAAGCTACTTAGAAGTTGGCAGGGAATTAATCCTGGAGAGATTCCAAACTCTGCAGCAGACCAAGAAATCAAACATGAATCAATAGGTAATTATAAAATCCCATATTTGGCCACAAATCTTTAAACATATTTATTTAGGCATGGTATAGATTTTGTTAAAATTTGAGACTATAGAATCATTTGCTACCCTTAGGTCCAGTTCTTTGGAGATGCTGTTTATTTGTCCTGAAAATCCCCACTCCTCATTTGACCCAGGCTCACAGTCCTTGGCAGAATACACAGAATACTCTGCATCCCCTACTTGTTATGGCTTTTCCCTACTGATAACTCCATGTTCTCACCGTCTCCAAGTCCTTTTAAGTAGAGTTTGTCTAATTTCAAAAATGAATCTGGATCTTAAATAGGCTTTATACTTCCTTTTCCTTCCTGTTATTTCCTTTTCATGCCAAAAGTTCTCTTGATCAGCCCTGCTTTAACACCTCAATCAGAAGCACCACTGCAATTTGTTGTTACCCCTTGGTAGTATGTTTATTTTTCTTACTGAACTTCTTTCTTTAAAATCTAAATTCACTGGTTTCCTTCTCTCTGATCTCTTCTGTTGCTTATCCCCTACTCTTGCTTTCTGTTCATTTATTACAAAGTTCCTCCATATATGTTTTACACAGAGGGCTGCCACTTCGAGAATTGTAGCTACTCTGAATAAGAAAATACTGAGTATTTTGGAGGTAGTATTAAAGACATTTAATGGATCGTTACCTCTTTAGTTTTCTCTTCTGATGAAATTCTTTATGTGAAATTAAAGTAGGAGTTTAAGAGAGTACATAATCAAAATGAGCAGTTTTTTACAAAAGAAATTATGGCTTTATTTTCCTCGGGTCTTGGAGTTTCTCTGAAGATTTAAAGACCCTTTCTTTTTCACTTCTCATCTGTTGCTCCCTCTCATCTCAGAGTATGGCTGCTTACATATATTTGCTGAATTAATTGTCACATAAATGGTCATAGTAATACCAAATCTGTGTTATGGCCGCCTCAAGCAGAAGAATGCAAGGGCTAGTCCTCTGTTGTATTGGTGTAGAAGATATGAGCTCTAGAAAATGGGGTGAAACAACTCTCAAGTAGTAAATAAACTTATTTGAGACATGATCTGGAATATATGTGATTTGTAACATGTTTGAAAACGTTTTTTCAATATCATATTCTAGTTTAAGGGTTTTGGTCTCTGTCTTCGTTTGCCAGAGCTCCTATGACATATACCACACAATGTGTTATCTTAAACAACAGGAATTTATTGTCTTAGAGTTTAAAGGCTAGAAGTCTAACATTAAGGTGTTGGCAGGACTTGCATTCTCCTGGGATCTGTAGCATTCTGGCAGTCCTCAGTCACATGAAAGATTGTTTCTGCTCCTCTGGTTTCCGTTGACTTCTGGCTGCTTCTTCTGTGTCTAATTTCCTTTGCTTATAGGGACTTCAGCGATATTGGATTAAGGCCCACCCTGATATAGTTTGGCCTTAACATCTTCAAAGATCCTATTTTCAAATTAGTTCATACCCCTAGGACCAGAGATTAGGACTTGCACCTGTCTTTGTGGGGGACATAATTCAGTCTTCCGTGGTCTCCCTTGAAGTCAGGGAAGAAATGTCACGAACAGGTTCAGGCAAACAGAAGCAAAAACAACCCTGGGGGCGCCCAAAGAAAGCTATCTCCTAGCTGATGCTCTGAATGACTGGCACCTCGGGTTATGGTACACATAAAAGGCTTAGATCTAGGTGAATGAGGATAAAACCAAGTGTCACCTCAGTTAACAACAACCCAGATGAGGCGAGTTGAGAGGTGCTGTGTAATAGCATGGGAGCACCGTCACTGCAGTTGGATGTTGGTTTTCAGCTTTATGGACTTAGCTTCAAAGAAGTCTTTAGAAGTACTTTGCACAGTAACTGAGTCCTTCCATGTATTTGATGACCTCTACTTCACTTCTAAAATTTTGACCTTTATAAAGTCATGAGACTTCTGGCTGGATTCAATACATTAAAGAAGAAAAAATGTGTTTTAAGTACCCTGTGGTATAGGCATCCTTAAGATAAGTCTTTACAAACCATCATTTCTGTTCTGTTTTAACTCTATTGATTTATGCCCATTGGGTAGGAACATTTTATAACAGTATACTTTATGTATTGCATAGTACATTCAGAATTCTCAACAAATTATCAAAAATAGAAAATGGCATATAGTTTTCAGAGATGGAAAAAAAGCACCTTTTTTTAATGTCTTTTTGAAATAAGGTCCTCCTACAGTGTTATTTTTTTCCATATGAACAACCTGTTATTTTACTGGTTAAGGAATAATCCATCCTTTCCCCACTGATTTATAATGCCACCTCTGTTCAAATTATGCTTCCATATATGCATGGTTGATTTTTGAGCTCTCCCTCTGACTCATTGGTCTATATGCCTATTCCTAGTCATGTTAACTTAGTTACTATTGCTTTTAAAATGTCTCAAAATCTGGTAAAGAGAACTCATTCTGCCTACCCCCACTTACCATATGTTTTCCCCAAAGTTAACTTTGCTCTTCCATTGAATTTTAAAATATTTTCAGATTTTAGAAAAACAAAATATTTTTATTGGGTTCTGTTTCATTTACCAATTGTTTTAGGGAAAATTGACATCTGTTTAATAAGGAGTCTTCCTCTTCATGTGCATGGAATATTTCAATATTTATTTAGATCTTCTGTTATAGAAAAATGAATTAAAAAAAAAAAGTCGATATATACTATATTCGAGTCCCCAAACATTTACAGAGGGATTTCCATTGCAAGGACTGTGCTTGACACTGATGGATTTTTTAAAGGACCAAGTTAGTCCTCTATTTCAGAAATATCTAAGTCTAGGGAAGGGGGTATGTGGTAGACATACACTATTTAACATAAATTAGACTGTGATAAATTCAGTGCTAAAGTTATCCATAACATGCTACCAGAAAAGGTATTAATATGTTTACATACCATTTGCCTCATATTTTATATAACAAGATGAAGAGAATACTTGTCAGTTTCTGCATTTTCATATTTTGATAACTAAAAGTGGATTTTGTTGTTAAGCTTGCTGATTTTTGTTCATGTAGTTTCCCTTTCATCAAGAGCAAAGTTTAGACCAGCACCAAGCAATAGAAAGATGATGTAAGCCACACATGTAAGTTTAAATTTTCTAGTAGCCACATTTTAAAAAGTAAAAAAAGATAGGTGAAATTAATTTTAATAACATTTATTATAATATATCCAGCATATTATCATTTCAACATGTAGACATATGTAAAAAATTATTAGACATTTTACATTCTTTTTTTTTTGTAATCAGTCTCCAAAATATAAATTAATACCAAATAAAAAATTCACTTCCTCAGTCTCAGTAGGCACTGTCAAGAGCTCAGTGGCCACATGCTGGTCCACAAGCTGGTGGGTACCATATTGGACAGTGCGACTTCAGACAATCACTTATAATATAATTAGACTTGATATCTACGTGAGGGGAAATTTTTAAAGCACAATAGTTTAAACAGGTGTTTCTGGACTGGGTTTTTGTGAATAATCTATATTCTAATTGATTATATGTAAAACATTTCAGTACGTTTGGATTGGAGAGAATGCAATTCTATTTGTAAAAGGAATCAGTTAGACACTAACAAGAATGGGAAAAACCTCCTCTCAGTAAAGCATTGTTCAGACTGTAGACAGGAAACTACAGTAAAATTTATGGATTTTCTGCCTCTTTGGGAGGACCCAAACTTCAAAATTAAGCTTTATCAACTATTTGGTCTCTCCTCGGATCTTTTGTTTTTCCTTATATAAATTCCAAGGGTCCCTTTTACAGGTGGGAGGAATACTGTGTTTCCTTTGCTTATTTTTACTTCAAATGACCAAACCCTACTAATGTTCTGAAAAAAACCTACAGGTTGTGTTTCTGATAATTCCTGTGTATGTGTGCATAAGTGCATACTATGCACGTGAGTGGGAGTGCTTACCTGCTGGGTACCTTGTTCATACCATATTATTTTAGTTACTTTAAATCTTGTTGTATAGCATTTCTCTCTCCTTGTGAAAGACAATCCTTCTAATAGAAGGAAAATTAATGGCATGTCAGAAATATTAACTGGGAGTGCTTCAGTCATGGCTGATCTGGGAAGAAGCAATGAGGAATAATAGAACCAAGAATACCTTTCAAAACTGTCAGATAGGACAGTGAGTATTTCTGAATACTCGTAGAAAATTTAAACTTCACTTCCAAAGTTATATGAGTTGATATCTCATTTTGTGAAATGTAAAATGCAGGATTGAAAACTCAGAAGTGCTTGAAAATAAGGGAAAAGATTTCCAAGGAGCCTTAAGATGGAGAATAAGTCATAATGATGTAATTTTGAATTTCAAAAGCTCTATTGGTTTTCTTTAGAGGAAGAACAGGAGACAAGAAGTTTAGAATGCAGAAATCATCTTCATTGGGATATTGGGAATGCTGGGTGATCATTAAACTGGGCAAGAGAAGCAGGGAAAGGTTGAGCAGAGAATAGGGACTTAGTCAATCAAGTTCATCTAAATTTACAATTTTTTAAATTAGAGAAGTTAGATGCTTACTGAAAAATCATGCAGAAAATAGAATGCCCATATATCACCCACTCACCCCCATTATTAATTCTTTGCATTAGTGTGGCACCCAAATATAATATTCTTTCTTGATGAAAGAATATTATAATTGTTCTATTAACTATAGTCCACAGTTTTCATTAGGGTTCACTGTGGTTGTTTTTGAAATTTTATTCTAGTAATATAGATACAACCTAAAATTTCTCCCTTTAACAGCACATTCAAATATATAACTCAGTGCTATTAATTATGTTCACAATGTTGTGCTACCATCACCACCATTCATTATCAACATTTTTCCTTTCCCCACACAGAAATTCTGTACCAATTAAGCATTAACTCCCCATTCTCTACCCTCACCCTGGCCTCTAGCAACCTGTACTCTAGTTTCTGAATCTATGAATCTGCTTCTTCTAATTATTTCATATCAGTAAGATCATCAATATTTGTCCGTTTGTATCTGGCTTATTTCATTGAACATTGTGTCTTCAAAGTTCATCTATATTTTTACATGTATCAGAACTTTATTCCTTTTCATGAATGAATAATATTCCATTGTATGTATATACTACCCATTCATTGGTTTACCCATTCATTGGCTTATGGATACTTGGCAGTTATTAATAATGCTACTGTGAACATTGGTGTGCAAATATCTGTTTGAGTCCCTGCTTTCAATTCTTTGGAGTATATACTAGAAGTGGGATTGCTGAGTCATACAGTAATTCTATACTTAATTTTCTAAGAAACTGCCACAGTGAAGTTCATATAATATAAATATTATGTGAGGGGATATGCAACAGTGGAGTTTCCAGATGCATCGAAGTTCTTCCTCATTCATAT
Organism: Dasypus novemcinctus; assembly: GCF_030445035.2. NCBI lineage: Eukaryota > Metazoa > Chordata > Mammalia > Cingulata > Dasypodidae > Dasypus > Dasypus novemcinctus. The sequence continues at coordinate 78,711,053 of NC_080684.1, read as the reverse complement.
TCTCAGTAGTGCTAGTGTAGGCCTTTGGCCAAGAAACAGTTATCATTTAGTGAGTGCACTTATCCCCATTCATCAGAAGAGCAAACTGAGGCCTATAAAGTTTAAATAAATTGTCCAAGAATATAAACCTAGTATACAAGCTTTGGATTTATATAGAATAGACCTGGAATTTGAACATTGTGTTTACCATTTACTAGCTGGGTACCTTTGGTCAAACCACTTAATCTGCTCAGAAGCCCTGGTTCCCACTCTGTAAAATGGGAAAATAATAGCGCCTATCATCAAAGAGTTGGGGAGGGGATAACTCAGAGTTGATGTATTTAATATGTCTAATGCTGATTAAGTCAGCTGAATAAACGATAATGACTGTTAATTTGCTGACTCTGTCCAGAGTACTATAGAGATGCTGTAGGAAGACAAAAGAAATGGAGAAAAAATTTTTTTTCTTATTCTTAAGGAGCAAAATATATTGAGCTTACTTCAAGAGAGTTCTTATTGTGATCTACTGTACCAGATATCACACAAAGATCCTGTTGTTTGTCTCTCCTGACTCTACCCCTAGAATGTAAGCCCTCTAAGGACAAGGGAAAAAGAATCAATTCATCAGCCCCTGCCCCAGAATGCCCTATTCTTCTTAAAACATTTTATTCTTTTGTATTGCTCTTATTACCACCCAGCAATGTGTGTGTAGTTTGTGTGTGTGTGTGTGTCTGTCTATCTCCAAGCTAGAGTATCAGTTCCATGAAGGAATTTCGTTTGTCTCTTTTGCTCATAGTCATATTCTTAATGCCTAAAACAGTACCTGGCACTCATTGGGCATTCTGCTGCAAGGATGAATATAGGTGGATTTTAAAGCCATGGGATTGTTAAATTAGTGTTTCCAACCCTGCTGTACTTAAAAAATCATATGGGCTACTTCTTAGAATTTCTGATTAACTAATTCTGTAATGTAGCCAGAATTCTGTGTTTATAATAAATACTCTAAGTGGTTGTAGGCAATTTTGACATGAAAAATCGGGCAGAGAAGGGGAATTTTAGTCATGGAGATTGTAATCAGTTCCATTTTGTGACATAATCCAATAACTAATACTATTTTTTTAAATATCCCTTGTCATTTTGAAACTATGTACCTTGAAAATAGGCTCCTGGTTAGCTTTTCATGCAAAACATTTGATTCTCAGTAACAGACAATTGACGTCAGTTGGAAAATAACTGTCCAACAATATTTATCTATTTTATTATTGATGACCAGTTGGGTCATTTCCAAATGGGGCCCTTACCACACGAATGTTCTTGTGCTTGTGTCCTCGTCCACATGGGTGTTTGCTCCTTCAGGGTATAGACTGAAGGGGCAGAGGGCTGGGACATACGTACATGTAACTTTGACTTTGTGAGATAATGCCACACAGTACTTCAAAGGGATTGTACTGTTTGTGTTCCCAACATGTGAGAGTGCTGCTTCAGGTTGTTCCCAGTGCTAAGTATCGTAATTCTTTTTAATTTTTGGTAATCTGGTAGGCTTATCTTGACTTTTTTTTTCGTTGCATAAACATTTCCTCATATGATTACAAATTTTTCCTAGATATAATTTGTAATAGGTATACAATATTTCTTTTTATGAAAGTACCATCATTTATAGAATCAACCCTTCATTTTTCAAAAACAATGAGCAATTGTTACATAAACAATCATTTAGAGAGTTTTGAACTTTTCAGAATTGTTAAACACAGTGATGAATATCCTCATGTTAAAAATTTTCCTGTTTTGCATTATTTCTTTTAGGGTAGATTCCTAGAAGTAGAGTTACTGGGTCAAAGTATGCAAGCAAAAGGAAACTGTTCTAAGTGGGATCATTGCCTAGGAACGGAGGGATGTGAAGATTACTGTAAAGAGGGGCAGTTTGCCCTTCTCAGTTCTTCGTGTTTGCAGGCTCTGAGGTGGTAGCATCAACATCCACTGAGGTGGGGGGAGAGGCCGGCTGAGGTCCAGAGCTAGCCAAAGGGTCCTACTTTCTCGCTAGTTGTTATCAAAATTTATAGTGATGAAGCTTGTCATTGGAATGAATCCTCTTCCTTAAAAGAGCACTTTTCCAGTATAACAGCATTAATCTTTGAAGTCTTAATGGTAAGGAGAAAAGATAACCTTAAAACAAATTTTCAGTTGTGTTTTCAGCAGACATTTATTGAGCTCTTATTTTGTACAAGGCACAGTGCTAAATGATTACATATATTTTATCATTTAATCCTCAGTAACAGTATAAGGTGGGTACTATTATCATCCTCAGCTTACAAATGAGCGAACCAAGGCTTTGTAGCTAGAAAGTAGCAGCTCCAAGATTTAAATCCAGGCAGTCTCTCTCTAATATCATACTGTTTCTCTGTGACAGTACAAGATTGTATGTAATGAAATGTTCATGTGAGTGATATAAGCAACAGATACTTTCAAAATTCAGAGAAGGGAGAAAGGAGTGTGAACTGGAGTAGACAAGGAAGACTTCAGCAAACATCATTCTCTATTTTTATAGGACTGTGGCTTGGACTGTTTTTAGATATCACATCAGATTTCTGTGCAGTTTCATCTCCCAACGTCTTTATGTTTATAAAATGCAAAGCAAATAGGCAGATATGGAGTTTAGTTGTCTCATCCGTCAAGACTCAGTATATGCTAAATGGAAAAGGGAATCTCCTGGGCTAGTCATACTAGAATGGAGTCAGCTAGAAATTCACAGAGAACTGCTGGGAATGATGGGGTGACATAGGAGCCCAAAGAATCACAACTCCAATTACAGACTTAATAGAATGGAGTACTCTGCCTAGCACAAAGTAAAGCATTTTCATTTGCTTTTGTTTTCTGTCACTGTGTAGACTTCTGGAATAGCAATAGCAAACAGCCGAGAGTCATACACAGTCATCAAACAGTGAAACGCTTTCCTAGTACAAAGTAGGGTCAACAGGTAAGAAATAACAAAGCACTCATGTTATAATTTGTGTGTGCATATTATAAAACAAAGACTCAAACCAATATGGGAGCTGCAAAACACAACAAAGCACACGAATTTGCAAAATTCTCTATTAAACCTTCCAATATATGTTTTTACTGTACAAAACCTATGGAACCATTTTGAGCCTGAACCAAATCTATGATCCTTAATATATTCTTCCAACTAAATCAGGACTCAATTATTAGTCACTCATTTATTCAGCAAAAACCTTACAGAATCATTTTTTTATGCCTGATGCGATTCTTGGCACTAGCAGTCGAAGGATAAAGGACACTGCCTTTGGCTCTTAGTATGCTACAGTTGAGTTTAGCTCCAGACACACAGTTGTGCTGCAGCCAGTTAATAATATCCATGGTGGCATTAGTGAGCACCATCCACAGCTTTTCCTTTGTCCCTCAGTTTCTGCAGCTGGCCCCTTTTTCTGGTAAAACAAGGGACCAGAAACTGGAAAAACTTTGTTCTGTGGACAACTTCTCCTAAGAAAAAGTGCCTGTATTACCCACTCTCACTTTCCCCTCTCACATCCCAAACCCCAAGTTTTTCCTGTGAAAATCACAACTGTGCCTAAGTTAAAACACACTTTTATTTATTGCTTATTTTTAATTAAGCTTTTATTTTGAGGTTATTGTAGATTCACATGCCGTTGTAAGGAATAATATAGAAAAATCCCGTGTATACTTTATCTAATTCCTCCATTTGCAGCATCTTGTAAAACTATAATATAATATCATATTAACATTGATATGATTCTGCTATTATATTCAGGTTTCCCCCGTTTTGCTTGTACTTATTTGTGTATGTGTGTATGTATTTAGTTCTCTGTGGTTTTATCACACAGGTAGGTTCTATCTACCACCATAGTCCAGGTTCAGAGCAGTTAGTTCCATCACCATAGGTCCCTCCTTTTGCCCTTTTATAATCGTAACCGTATTTCCCTTCTGCAACACTACCTTCCCTCCCCCTCCTCTGGTAGTCCTTAACTACTAGCCACCACTCATCTCATCTCCATTTTCTATACTTTTGTCATTTCAAGAATGCTGTATAAACAAATCATGCAGTATACAACCTTTTGAAATTAGCTTTTTCACTCCAAATAATTCCCTGGATATTCCAAGTTGTTGAGTATCAATGGTTTAGTTGTTTTATTGCTGAGTAGTATTCCATGGTATGCATATATCACAGTTTGTTTAATATTCACCATTGAAGGACATGTGGTCTGTTTCCAGTTTTTGGCTATTATGCATCTGCTGTGAACATTCATGTACAGGCTTTTGTATGAACATAAGTCTTCATTTATCTGGGGTAAATATCTAAGAGGACAATTGCTGGCCTGTGTAGTAATTGCATGTTTAGTTTTATAAGAAACTGCCAAACTGCTTTCCACTGTGGCTGTACCATTTCATATCCTCACAAGCTATGCATGAAGAGATCCAGTTTCTCTGCATCTTCTCCAGCACTTAGTGCTATTGTTATTTTTTATTTTAACCATTCTGATAGGTGTATAGTGATAACTTATTGTGCTTTTAATTTGCATTTCCCTAATGGCCAATGATATTGAGCATCTTTTATATGTATATTTGTCATCTGTATATCCTTTTTGATGAAATGTCTGTCACACCTTTCTCCATTTTTAAATTGGATTGTGCTTTTTTCTATTGAGTTTTGAAAGTTATTTATATATTCTAGATACTAGTCCTTTGCTCATATATGGTTTACAAATATTTTCTCCTAGTTTGAAGCTTGTCCTTCACCCTCTTCACAGAGTCTTTCACAGAACAAAGGTTTTTAATTTTAATGAGTTATGTGCAAGGGACATACTTCCACTGACAAGATAAAATACTTTTTTTTTTTTACTTCTTAATGTAGCCTCAAGTCTGTAGAAAAGACAAATGTTTCCAACCAGTGCCCAGAACACTTGAAGGCTGCCTGTAGAATCCTCTTTAAGAATCATTGCTCTTGAGAAATCAGGAACATAGGATTGTTGCATTTGCTAAATAAAGGAGTTTTAAAAGGCAGATTCATTAGCCTGCAGAGTTTGAGTTGGATCTTTAAATCTACTTTCCTGTTTTTGATCAAATTCTTGCCAGTTGAAGTTTTGGACTTCTATGCTAGATAATCGCTAATGCTAAATAAATAGCAGTGATTATTTCTTACAGTCATATAGAACATGCTGTTTTAGAAATTAAATATAAATGTTGAGAGTGGACATTGCCAGTTGGCTATAAACCAAGTAGTTAAAACTAGAGATTCATATTCGCATCAGGCCAGGCAGCTTCTGAACTCCAGTGTAAACATATTATATATATCTGATAAGCATGCATTCACCTCAAGCTAGTTAAATACCCTTCAAAATCTGATTTATTCTTCCTTTCCTTCTTTTTATCCTTAAATTCTTAGAAAATAATGTACTGTACTTTTTTTCTTTTCCCCTTGAAGGGAACACTTTTTGTACTATTAAATCAAAATGGAATATGAAAAGAAAAACATTTTCTTTTAGTTTAAAAGAGGTTTGCATTTTCATCTCGAATATCAGACCTTCATTTATGTATTTCCTTCTTCCTACTGTGATGACATGGTAAGACTGAAACACCTAAGGAGATGAGTTCATGAGGAAACCATTTCCTTCCTTTGTCCTAATATTGTACCACAGACCTAACTAAGTTTGCATCTCTAGCAACTTTTTGTGTGTCTGTCTGTTTAGATTGAATGTCCTTTTAGGATTAGACTACAACATTTTATTCATTTTTATAATCCCGGTATCAAGAACAGAGCCTGTCACACCACAGTTCTCAATAAATAATTGCAAAACTCACAAACGCCAGTAACATTCATCATTTGGCAAATTTTCATCCTTATATGTTATCCATTCCAACTCCTTGTGGTTACTCATCATTTTATCCCCAGTATTTGGCAAAGTGCCTGGAAAATGAGTAAACATTTAGTAAATATTGAATTCATTTGTTCATTCATCCATTCATTCATTCATTCAGCAAGTATGTATTGAATGCATGATATTGTGTTAGGAACCATAAGGGACGTACATACTTACCTGGAAGGCATGGTTCTTTCCCGTAGGTAACCTATAGTCTAGTTGGGGTGGGGGGGGGGATAGAAATTATCACATGTATTATTTAAGTAACATTATAAGCTACTGTAACTTTGAATTGTGTTAAAATGAATAGTACAGAATATAATTCCTTTGGCTGCCTAAGGAAGGCTCTCTAGCTAGTTGTGACAGTTTAAATTTGGTGACTCAAAAAAAAAAAGATTATGTTTTTTAACTAATCCATTTATGTGGCTTTAAGACCCTTTGATTACATTAGATTAATTTAAGGGACCTTGATTAGATTACTTGATTTGATTTTTTGATTGGACTATGTCAGTGAGGAGTGACTCCGGTTGGGTCTCTACCCTCTTACTGAAGACTTACATAAATGGAGGCAGAGAGAAGGAAAGACACATAGAAAAAAGACACCTGGCCAGTGAGAGAGATCTCGAGGATCTCAAGGATCGCTAGCAGCCGAAGCTGAGACACTAAGCCCCCAAGAGGCTGGGCCCATGGAGCAGCTCGAGGCTGAAGAGATGAGCCATATACCTGATAGCTCCTGGCTAAACCTAGGGAGAAAGCAGAGCGACTGAGGCTGAGAGAGGAAGCCCAGAAAGAGACAAGCCCTATGCCCGGTTGCCCACAGCTGAGCTCCAGGAGATTCTAGAGGGGAAGGCAGGGACTTTGGCAGAGATCAGCTGCCATCTTGCTTTGCCATGTGGCAGGATGCCAGGATCACCAATAGCTGACTTTGGTGAGAAAGCATCTCTGTTGGTGTTTTGAATTGAACATTTTCACAGACTAAGAACTGTAAGCTTTTACCCCTAATACAATTACTGTTTAAAAGCCAGGCCATTTCTGGTACTTTGCTTTGGCAGCCCTGTGGCAGACTAAGACACTAGTAACCTTAGAAAACACTCTGAGAACTCCACTAGAGTTCTTTGCTACTCTCCCCCGTACATGCTACTCACAGTTCTTGACTTCTTTTGAATGCTACCCTTCTCTTCACCTTCTTTTTGCTCATACTCAGCAATGAATGTGTGTATTAGTCAGGATTCTTTGGTTTGCAGGAGTCAGAAAACCCACCTCTAACTGGCATATGCAAAAAGGAATACATTGCTTCATATAACTGGGAAAAGGGGTCTAGGCATGGCTGGTGTAGTGGACTGACTGCCAAGATGGCACCAGCCACTTCTCCCATCCCTATATGTGTCCATCTCTCCTTCCATCAAGAGGTGGATACTGTTTCTCCTCTTCTTGACTTTGGGCTGGACTTTTGACTCATTTTGACAAATAGAATACAGAAGTAATACTCTGGGAGCTCCAGGCTCAGACTTAAGAGGCCTGGCAGCTTTTGTTTTTGTTTTTTTGGAAGCTAGCTACCATGTAAGGAAGTCCAACTACATTTTTGGAAAAAAAGAAGTCCTGGAAGTCAAGTGACTATAAAGAGACAGACAGACAGACAGGAAGTCGAGTGACTATGAAGAGACAGACAGGCAGACAGAAAGACACACACACACACACACACACACAGTCAGGCAGGCCTTGGCCAGCCTCCTGCCATTCCAACCACCCCCTCTAGGTGCCACCATATGAGTGACACTATCTTGGATCCTCCGCCCCAGCTAGTGTCACACAGAGCAGAGACAAGCCACCCCCTCCAAGACCTACCAAACTGCAGAATCATGATTAAATGAATGATGGTTATTGTTGTAAGCCAATAAATTTAAGGTAGTTTGTCATGTAGCAATAGATAACAGGTAAAACTGGATCTAGGTGCTATAGCAATTCAGTGATGAGTCTCCATTTCATTGCTCTCTTTACCTCAGGAAGGCTATCTTTGTTTGGTAGCAAGGATGTCCACCAAAACAGCAGGCTTACATTCCACTAGCTTAGCAATGTCCTGGCAAAGTCCAGCCAATGTTTCAGGAGTGATTCTGATTGGCTCTGTGATTGGCTCATGTGGCTATCCTTATACAAGTCACAGTGCCTTTGATTGGCCAAGGCTGGATCATATGCTTCTCTCTGGAGTCAGGGGTAGTGATAAATTGGTCACCTATACCATTGGATTTATAGTGGGGGTGGGGTGTGTCTCAAAAGAAAAATCCAGGTACTGTTTCCAGAATAAGGGACTGGATGCCAGACAGAAAAAAATGACAAATATGCACCATAAAAGTCAAGTGTACTTCATTCCTCCCTCCCTCCCTTCCTTTCTTCTTGGGATTGGACCTCATACATGGGAAGCAGGTCCTCAGCCACTGAGCTACATCAGCTCCCCAATCCTACCTTTTTTTTTGAAGCCTTTCTCTTCATTCCAAACTCTAAACTATTACAGCTCAAATAATCTCCAATTTTTGGTGCATAGAAATTGTGTTCCTTACAATTTGGAATTAAATTCTTACTTCATGCCCTAGGTTTTTTATTTGTATCCCTTATTGTTCTCGCTGCATTTGTAACTTTAACTGTGTTATATTTCCATTACTTTTTACAGAAAGAGTTGTCATTAGAGGCATTCTTATATCAACAGGAGAAATTCATGCTCACTCTCAAAACTCTGGGTGTTGCCTCCAAAAGAAGGGCCATGGTCTGTTTTTCCTTTGGGTGCTATTTCCCAAATGGAAGGCGAGATGGTGATATGTACTGCTTGTTTTCTCTCTTTTCTGGGGAGCTTGCTCTTGTGCTATTTAATTTGTGTATATAAAAATACCTATTTTGGCATATGCTAGGGACCTCTGGGAAGATGAAGGATTAGAGAGACAGAGGGCTTACTTCTCTTCCAGAAAAATAGCTAGAGAATAAGCAGAAACTGCATGGAAAATATTCTAGAGCCTGGGACACCTGGGGAAGGCTAGACACCACCCAGAAGAGAGAGGAGTGAAGGAAAGAACTCTCTGCTGGCTGGAAAAATCCCATGAGTAAAGCTACAGCAGCAGCTGCTGGTGCCTATCCCCCCAAACAGCACTGGGTCCTCTGGCCCCTTGCAAGGGGCTACGGATTGAGGGGTTTGCAAGGTTACTATTTCTCAAGAAAGGGAAGAGGGAGGAACACAGCCTATGGCAAATTCATATTTTAGCCAGTGAACTTGGTGTGCTGTCTTTAAGGGGTCACACACTTCCAGGACAGGTAGGGCCATGACATTGTTTGCCTGAGAACAGTCAGGTGTGATTTGCTTTCTCAAACACCTTCCCTACTGCCCTGGCCTTGTTACTGAGGAGACAGAGGGAGGGAGGGTACTCACAGCCAAGGGAGATCAGCTTGAGAGAGTTCGTTTGCCAGGCTTGACCCACCCTAAATTCATTGCTTCTATAGCACCCACCAAGGCTGGGTTTCAGTGAGTGCATTACCCTCTAGCATCTGGGGCCTGAGCCGAGAGGTCTTCAGAAGAGTGTCATCTGCTGGCACTCCAGGAAAGTATGCATAAAGAAGGGGAAAATAGTAAGAAATAAATAAAAGAGACAATCTGGTACCTTTACTGTTCCCCTCTCCAAGGCCCATGGAAACTGGCCTGCAACCCATTACTGGGTCCTTAGCCCTAGTTTGAGATGTTAAACAGATGCAATCCTAGCTATTTAGAACAAGTTGAACCAAGAACCAAACAACAGTGGTAGCACACAACTACTTAACAATCAATTCCTAGGCAAGAGAGAGAAACTGAACATCAGAGTAAACTCACCATTAGAATCAGATGCCTAGACATCAGCAAAAAAGGAGGATATGATTCAGGCAAAGATAAAAATCAAAGTTCCAGGTGAGACATAGGACTTTAAACAATTAATCAATGATGTTCATACAAATCTCCTAAATCAAATCATAGAGTTAAAGGACAAAATAGCTAAAGAAATAAAAGACATTAAGAAGACACTGGGTGAGCACAAAGAAAGAGAATTGAAACTTTGGATAGAAAAATAATAAAGCTTATGGGAATGAAAGACACAATAAGTCATATTAAAAACACACAAGAGGGAGGCGGATGTGGCTTAACTTCCACCTACCATATGGGAGGACCTGGGTTTGATCCCTGGGGCCTCCTGGTGGAAAAAGAAGAAGAAAAAAAGTGCCCACATGGCAAGCCAGTGCCCGCATGGTGAGCCAGTGCCCACATGAGTGCCCACATGTTGAGCCAATGCCCCGCACAAGTGAGTCACGTAGCAAGATGATGATGCATCAAAAGAGAGACAAGGGAGAGTCAAGGTGAAGTGCAGCAGAAACCAGGACCTGAGGTGGCACAATTGACAGGGAACCTCTCTCCCCATCAGAGGTCTCCAGGATCGAATCCCAGTGAATCCTAGAGGAGAAAAAATGAGAAGAAAAGACAACACAGACAGCGAAAACAGCAGAGTGGGAGGAGGGAAAGGGAGAAAATAAATATTTTTTAAAAATAAAAATACAAAAGAGGCATACAACAGCAGGCATGAAATCATAAAAGAAGGAATCAGTGATGTAGAGTACATAACAACTGATATTGAAAAGAGAGAAGAACACGGAGAGAAAACGATGGAAAAAACTGAGCAGAGGCTCAGGGAGTTCCAGAAGGAGAAAGAGAAGGGAAAAGGAGCAGAAAGTATTTGAGAAAATAGTGGCTGAAAATTCCCCAACTCTCATGAAAGACATGAATATACATGTCTAGGAAGCACAGCATACTCCAGTTAGAATATTCAAGTAAACCAACCCTAAGACACAAAATATTCAGAATGCCAAATACTGAAGATAAAGAGAAAAGTCTGAAAGCAGCAAGGGAGAAACAAAACATCATGTACAAGGGATGTCCAGTAAGACTTAGTGAGGATTTCTCTTCAGAAGCCATGGAAGTAAGAAGGCAGTGGTATGATATAATTAAGGTATTCAAAGAAAAAAACTGTCAGTCAAGAATTCTTTTTTTAAAAAGCTTTATTTTAAAAGAAATTTTAGATAACATAAAAGGTACACTGAAAATATGGAGGTTTTCTTTCTGGAGTAATGAAATTGTTCTAAAGTTTTTTTGTCATGACTGTACAATACTGTGATTATACTAAAACCCACTGATATGGATTGTAACTGCTTTAAACAAAAAGAAAATTTAGGGGATTCCCATATACCCCACTCCTTCCCTATCTCACACTTTCCCCTATGAATAATATATTAGTGCCACACATTTGTTAAAATTGTTGAACAAATATTGAAGCATTGTTACTAACCATAATCTGTAGTTTACATTATGGTTATATTTTGCACCATATAATATTATAGATTTTAAGAAGTGAATAATGGCCTGTATCTGTCATTGTAATATGCAGAACAATTCCAATGCCTATGTTCTACCTATTCCCCTCCCTCCTCTCAGAGTCTGTGGTAACCACTATCTTTATATTAGTATTACAAGTTCTCCTGTTAGTACAATAATAGTAAATCTACTTTGGTCCATGGTTACATTCCCCTTATATTTGTTCATTCCTCAATCTTGAGGATTTTGGGTTGGTGATGCCTGCTGTGCTTCAGATTAAAAAGGAGCTTAGATCTTATGGGGCAGAAAGAAGGAACTGTTTTGCTCACAGGTGTAGATACTCTTTGCTTTTTGGGATGAGGAGTTTTCCATCATCATCATTTTGTTGTCCTGGGCAAGTCTGATCATCTGGAGAGTATGTGTTGGGTGCAACTCTACTGAGATTCAGGGCTCAACTGGCATATGAACAAACCAAAGATTTAAGTCTCTAGTACATACATTTAATGGATATAGTGCTTATTATAGGTGGCATAAGAATCAATAAAAGGGGCATAAGAATCATACATAAGAAAATTATAAATGAGTCTAACTCTGTTACATTGGAGAAATATGTTATCATATATTTCAAGGTAAGGCCCATTGAAGGATTGCTGATTTCATGGGGTTGTATGCTGTTGCAGTTTGATTTGTTATGAATTCCAAAAATAGGTATTGGATTATGTTTATAATATAGTCTATACCTGGGCATGATTAAGTTATGATTAGGGCTTTGATTGGGTTACGTCATTAGGGCATTGAGTCCCCACTCCTTGGCAAAGGACAGAGTTGAGAGTTTTCGATGTTGGAGTTTTGATGTTGATGTTTGATGCTGAAGCCTTAACTGGAGCCCCAAGAAGTAAGCACACAGAGGAAAGAGAAGCAAGCCCCAAGAAGGAAGGAACCCAGGAAGCCTGAACCCTTGCAGGCATTGGCAGCCATCTTGCTCCAACACGTGAAAATAGACTTTGGTAAGGGAAGTAACTTATGCTTATGGGCTAGTATCTGTAAGCTCCTACCCTAAATAAATAGCCCTTTATAAAAAACAACCAATTTCTGGTATTTTGTATTAGCACCCCTTTGGCTGACTAATATGTATTCCTTGCCTAATGTGTCTGGATGTCTCTAGAGCCTTTGGGAGTACCCCCATATGAGGCTTTATTTACTGTGGCAGTTAGTGAGATCCTCCTGAGATGTGCATAAGTGTAACCTCTGGAATGACCTCCCTCCTCACTTTGAAATCTCATAGCTGTAAAAACTCTTTTGTATTTAATGTTCCCACCTTTTGTTCAAGGTCTTTTTCCAAATGCATTGCTGGTTGTTGCTTAGTATTAATTCCTCAGTGACAGTGAGGCTCATCCTAGGGAGTCATGTCCCATGCTGGGGGAAAAGCAGTGTGTTTATTTGCTGACTTTGGCTTAGAGAGTGGCCACATTTGAGTAACAAGGAGGTTTTCAGGAGGTAACTCTTAGGCAATAGATATTATTAAGCTACGTTTCAATTTATCAAGAATATGGTTCATAAGTACAGGCATTAATATCAAGGGCTTGGCATATTGGTCTGTTCTCTTTTATAAGCACTACCTATGTACTTTAAAGATTCCTGCCACTCTATTTGAGAATGTAGCAGGACCCCCCCAGGATGGAAATTTAATATTTTGTTGGTTTTTGTGTCATCTCCACCCATATTTATGTGAATACGACCACATGAACATGTTCCTATTCCACAGAGGCATGCCCAAGGTGCACCCTTCCCCACACATCCCCCCACCCCTGACACCCTGCAACAGTGATCCTCCCCTGCCATAGTTGCCAAAAAAAAATCTCCCACAATTATATTCTCAACCACAGTCTTCAACCTCCCCAGAGAAGGGAAAAGGGACAGAAAGAGTATTTGAGATATAATGGCTGAAAATTTCCCAGCTTTCATGGAAGAAATCATTTTACATGTCCAAGAATCGCAGCATACTCCAATCAGAATAAATCTGAATAGACCTACTCAAAGATACATACAACTCAGAATATCACATGCTAAAGAAAAAGAGAAAATTCTGAAAGAAGCACGGGGGAAGCAAACCATCACATAAAAGAGACACCCAGTAAGACTTAGTACAGATTTCTCATCAGAAACTATGGAGACAAGAAGACAGTGGCACAAAATAATTAGGATACTGAAAGAGAAAAACTGCTAGCCTAGAATTTTTTATCCAGTAAAATTGTTCTTCAAATACAAAGGCAAGTTTAAAACATTCACAAATAAAGAGAAACCAAAAGAGTTTATAAAACAGAATTCAGCTCTGCAGGAAACTCTAAAGGGAGCCCTACAGCTTAAAAGGAAAATACAAGAGAGAGAGGTTTGGAACAGTGTGTATAAGGGAAGACTATCAGAAAGGAAAATCAAAAGAAAGGGTAAAAGGGCAGAAAAATAAGATCTGATGTATGAAAGCCAAAGAATACATGATGGAGGTAAATAATGCGTTTACAGTAATATCATTGAATGTGAATAGGTTAAATTCCCCAGTGAAAAGATATAGGCTGACAGAATGGGTTAAAAAATCCTTTTTAGAGGAGACTCACCTTAGCTCCGGGAATACAAATTGGCTGAAAGTAAACTCTTGGAAAAAGATACTTCATGGAAACAAACCAAAAATGAGAAGGGGTTGCTATAACTGATATCAGACAAAAGAGATTTTATGTGCAAAAAAAATATGATAGATGCAGAAGGCCATTATATATTTATGATTATATCATAAATATCTGTGCACCTAACCAGGGTGCCCCAAAATATATACATGAGGCAAACTCTAGCAAAATTGAAGGGAGAAATGGACATCTCTGCAATAACAGTTGGAGACTTCAACACTACACTCAATATCAATAGAACAACGAGACAAAGAATCAGCAAGGATACAGAGAACATGAACCATATGAAGAATGAGCTTGACCTGACAGACATAAACAGAACATTTCACTGCAAATCAGTTGGTTATACATTCTTTCAAGTGCTCATGGATATTTTTCCAGGATAGACCACATGTTGCACTACCAAACAGCTCTCAATAACTTTAAAAAGATTGAAATTAGACAAAGCACCTTTTCTGATCATAATGGGATGAAACTGAAATAATAATCAGCAGGAAAGGGGAAATTTTGCAAATATATGGAGATTAAACAACACACTCCTAAATAATCAGTGGGTCAAAGAAGAAATTGCAAGAGATATTAGTAGGTATCTCAAGATGAATGAAATCAAGAACACACTTATCAAAACTTATGGGATATAGCAAAAGCAGAGCTGAGAGAGAAATTTATATCCCTAAATGCCTATATTAAAGAAGAAGAAAGAGCTAAAATCAAAGACCTAACTGAACACATGGAGAAACTAGAAAAAGAACATGAAACCATCCCAAAGCAAACAGAAAGAAATAACAAAGATTAGAGAAGAAGTAAATAAAATTAAGGACAAACAAGCAAACAGTAGTGAAAATCAACAAAACCAAAAGCTGACTCTTTGAGAAAATCAATATAATTGACAAGTCCTTAGATAGACTGACAAAAAAAAAAAAAAAAAAAAAAACACAAAAAAACAGAAGATACAAATAAAATCATGAATGAAAGGGGGTATTACTGACCTCACAGAAATAAAAAGGATCATAGAGAATATTATGAGAAACTGCATGCCAATAAATTAAACCACCTAAATGAAATGGACAAATTTCTAGAAACGTACGAACAACCTATACTGACTCTACAAGAAATACAGGAACTTAACGAACCAATCACAAGTAAAGAGATTGAATCAATCATCAAAAAATCTTCCAACAAAGAAAAGTCCTGGACCAGATGGCTTCACCAGTAAATTTTACCAAGCATTTCAAGAAGAATTAATACCAATCCTGTTTAAACTCTTCCAAAAAATTGAAGAGGAGGGAAAATTACCCCACACATTTTATGAAGCCAACATCACCCACCAAAGCCAGATAAAGATACTACAAGAAATGAAAAATAAAGACCAATCTCTCTAATGAACATAGATGAAAAAATTCTCAACAAAATATTTCAAATTGAATCCAACAGCATATCAAAATTATACACATGACCAAGTCAGATTTATTCCTGGTATGGAAGGGTGTTTCAACATAAGAAAATTAACAAATTGAAGGGAAAAAATGACTTGATCATCTCAATTGATCCAGAAAAGTCATCTGACAAAATCCCACATCCTTTCTTGATAAAAAACAAAACTTCAAAAGATAGGTATTGAAGGAAAGCTCCTCAACATAATAAAGGACATATATGAAAATCCACAGCCAACATCATACTCAATGGGGAGAAGTTGAAAGCTTTCCCTTAAGATCAGGAGCAAGGCAATAATGCCCACTGTTATTCAGCATTGTGCTAAAAGTTCTAGCTAGAGCAATTAGGTAAGAAAAAGAAATAAAAGGCATCCAAATTGGAAAAGAGTTAGTAAAACTCTCACTATTTGCAGATGACATGATCCCATAATGAGAAAATCCCAAAATATATACAACAAAATTATTAGAGCTAATAAAGGAGTTCAGCAAAGTGGCAGGATATAAGATCAACACATAAAATTCAGTAGTGTTTCTATACACCAGTAATGAGCAAGCTGAGGAGGAAATCAAGAAAAAATTCCATTTATAATTGCAACAAAAGACCCAAATATCTAGGAATTAATTTAACTAGAAATGTAAAGGTTCTATATTCAGAAAAGTACCAAACGCTGCTAAAAGAAATTAAGAAGACCTAACCAAATGGAAGGACATTCCATCTTCATGGATTCAAAGACTTAACATCATGAAGATGTCAATTCTACCCAACCTGATGTATAGATTCAGTGCAACACCAGTCAAAATTCCAACAGCCTACTTTACAGAAATAGAAAAGTCAATTACCAAATTTATTTGGAAGTGAAAGGGGTCCTGAATAGCCAAAACATCCTAAAAAAGAAGAGTAAATTTGGAGGACTCATGTTTCCTTACCTTGAAATGTATTATTAAGCTACAGTGATCAAAACAGCATGGTATTAGCATAAAGATAGACACATTGATCAATGGAATCAAATTGAGAGTTCAGAAATAGACCTGTACCTCGATGGTCAACTGATATTTGATAAGCCTACCAAGTCCACTTTCCTGGGACAGAACAGTCTCATCAACAAATGCTGCTGGGAGAACTGGATATCCATAACCAAAAGAAGGAAAGAGGACTCCTATCTCACTCCATATACAAGAATCAACTCGAAATGGATCAAAGACCTAAAATAAAACCCAAGACCATTATAGTCCTAGAAAATGTAGGACAACATCTACAAGACATGGTAGTAGATGGGGAATCTCTTAAACATTATACCTAAAGCTCGAGCAACAAAAGAAAATATAAAGGGAAGCTCCTCAAAATTAAACACTTCTGCACCTTAAAGGACTTTGTAAAGAGACTACTCAATGGGAGAAAACGTTTGGAAATCACATGGCCAACAATGGTCTAATGTCTATGATATATAGATATATCCTACAATTCAACAATAAAAAGATAAACAACATGTTTTAAAAATGTGCAAAAAGCAGAACCCCAGAAAAAGCCAAAGTAGATACAAACCTAGGTATTGGTTCTTCTGAAGGCTGTGGAGATCCACAGGGCGTATAGTCATGGCAGATGGATTTGGAGCTCTGTGCCATGTCAGAGGGCCCTACATTGGAATTTGTGCTCCTGAGTGTGATGGAGCTGGACTCAGATATGACTTTTCTACACATGCCTCTTCTGTCACTTTTACTAAACCTGTGGTTGGCGCTAGGGATGGACCCTACTCAGGAGACTTGAATCTCTGGACTGGGCCCTGAGCCTCAGCAGAGTGGTGACTCCTACTCTCTGGTTCATTGGTCTTAGCCAGGTCAGCTAACAGGGAGGTGAAGATGGTCAATCACCACACCAGGGAATCAAGAGTGCCTACAACTGTAAGCAGAGGAATTGCATCCATCATCCATGTGGAATCTAAGCCCTCTCTTGATCTAGAGGTAGAGAGGACATCACCATCCCAGGGTCCACAGAATGGAGGAATAAAATATGGACTAGAGTGGACTTACTGATATTCTACTATAAAACTATTGTGACGAGTAAGAAATTTTAGCATCCAGGTGGAGAAAGTGGCCACAGTAGTTGCTCAGGGCAGGGAGAGGGTAGAAGAGATGTGATGTGGGGGCATTTTTGGGATTTTGAGCTGTCCTAAATGATATTGCAGGGTCAGATGCTGAACTTTATATATCCTGCCGTAATCCACTGAATGTACTGGGAGAGAGTGTGAACTACAGGGTAAACTATTATCTGTGTAGTGCAGCAGTGCCCCAAAATGTGTTCACCAAGTGCAATGACTGTGCCACAATGATGAAGGAGGTTGTTGGTGTGGTAGGAGTGTGTGTGGGGGGGGGTATACAGGAACCTCTTATATTTTTTAATGTAACATTTTTTTGTGTGATGTGTATATCTTCAAAAATATATAATTTACAAAAATGATGTGGTGGGGAGTGGGTTATATGGGAACCTCTATTTTTTTTTTATGTTTTTTAATGTAACATTCCTTGTGATCTATTAACTTTTAAAAAAAAAGCAAATGCAAAAAACCTGAATAAACATTTTTCTAAAGAAGAAATACAAATGGCGGAATAACACATGAAAAACGTTCAACATCACTGGGTACTAGGGAATGCAAATCAAAGTTACAATGAAATATCATTTCATACCTCCTAGAAAGGCCACTATTCAAAAACAATAAATTACAAGTGTTGGAGAGGATGTATAGAGATAGGGAATGTAAAATGGTACAGCCACTGTGGAAGTCGTTTTGGCAGTTCCTAAGGAAGTTAGATATAGATCTGCCAAGGAACCGGGCAATACCACTACTAGGTATATACCCAGAAGATCTTAGAACAGGTACACATCTGCACACCAGTATTCATAGAGGCATTATTCACAATTGCCAAAAGATGGAAGCAACCCAGGTGTCCATCAACTGATGAGTGGATAAACAAACTGTAGTATGTACACATGATGGAATATTATTCAGCCGTAAGAAGAAATGAAGTCATGAAGCATATGACAACATGGATGAACCTGGAGGACATTATGTTGAGGGAAGCAAATCAGCACAAAAGGACAGATATTGTGTGATTTCTCTATTATGAACTAAATACAAAGTACAAAGTCATGGAATGAATAGCTAAATTATAAGTCACCAGAGAAGAGAATGTGGTTAGCATGGAATGCTGCTGTTTAATCTGTACAGAATTGGTAAAAAGTTATTTTTAAATGTTTGGAGATAAATAGAAATGGTGAAAGCACATAATAGGATTTGTAATTAGTAGTGCAAATATATGGGTGTGATAGTGGTTTGCTTTTTTTCTGAATAATGAAAATGCTCTAATATTGATTGAAGTGGTGTATGCACAACTTTGTGATTATACCAGATGCGATTGATTGTACAGTTTAGATAAATTGCATGGTTTATGAACAAGAAAAAAGTAATAAGGCAGGTTGGGGGAAAAGATACCAAATGTAAGAAGATATGGACTGTAGTTAGTACTAATAATTTTAAGATATTCTTTCATAATTTGTAACCAATGTTTTACAACAATGCATGGTGTTAGTGGTGGGGTGATGTATGGGAGCCCTGTGTGAAGTTATGTTTTCTAAGCTTACAAATTTTACTATACACTTACTGTTTATGTATGTTCATGTGTGAAGGATATACTTCAATAAAAATATTTTAATTGAAAAAAATATTTTGTATGAGCATCCAGAGAGTAGGTTTTTGGTAATAGCTTATGAAATAAATCTAAATGATCTGAAAAAAGAACTCTGTCCATTGAATTTCAGTGGGGTTAAGAAAATTTTAATTCGTCCCTCTCATTGAGGGGTCACCATTTCCATGGAGGTGTTCTAATTATACCATAACAGTAAAAGAAATGGAAAGTAGATACCTGTTAGTCCAACTTTGGTTTTTCAGAGGCCTCAGGTTTCGTAGCAAATCGCTTTTCTAATGTTATGAACACAATTACTCATACACACCACACACACTCCTGAGTAATACACGTATAGCCCTAAGTGGCTAGGGGAAAAAATGGATATCAGGCAGACTAAAGGGGAAAACCCAGAAATGATGGTCTAATAGATTTTTTAAATTGATCTTTGAAAGATAAAATTGACACAATGACTTAAGTTAAAAACAGACTATCTTGCATTTATATTGAGTTATACGTTTAAAAGTGCTATTATCCCCACTAAGTCCTTCTTCATTCCCCATCAGACATAAAACACTGTCCTGAAATTTATCATGCTCTTGCTTTTCTTAATAGTTTTAGTATCTATCTTTGTATTCCTAAAAAAAAAAACATAGGTTGTCTGTTTCTGCATGTTTTTTAACTTCATGTGAATAGAATTGTATGTAATTTTCTGTGGCTTGCTTTTTTCATTTTTCGGTATTTGTGAAATTCATCTATATTGATTTTTTTTAGTTGTAGTTCAGTCTGTGGCTTATTTTTTTCACTTTTATTCTTTTCATAAGTAGAAGTTTTAAATTTTTAATGTAGTCAAACCTTTATGGATTTTATGCTTGCTTTTGGTGAGTTGCTTTTTTTGTCTTGAGGGCCTAATGATATTCTCCCATTTTCTTAAGTTTTGCTTTTTCTCCTTTAGGTATTTAGTCAAGTTGGTATTGACTTTTGTGTATGCTGTGAGGGTAGGGATCTAATTTTTTTTCCTCAGTAAAAAAGCAGATCATTCACTTCTTTGCAAATCTTCCCATCTTCCTCAGAGTCAAAGACAAAGTTCTTAAAATGCCCTAAAAATACCTTTACGATCTGGCCCACTGAAACTTCTCTGACTTCATCAACTGTCTTTTCAGTGAACACTGATCTCCTTGCTCTTCCTCTAACACTCCTAAAACATTCCTTCCTCAGGTCTTTGCACTTGCTGTTCCTTCTGTCTGAAATGTTCAGCTATCTGCATGACTTTCTTCCTCTCCTTCCATGTCTCTGCTTAAATGTCACTTTATCAGAGAGGCCTTCCCTGGACACACTCTCTAAAGTCATACACTTCCCCTCCACCTCCACCCCCACCCCACAAGACTACCACCAGATCAGAAGAGATTTTTAAATAAGTTCTTACAAAGCAGAGGGGAGATATCAAATATTGGGAGTGGGTGTGTGTTTGTGTGTAGTGCAGTGTTTAATTTCTTGAATTGTTTTACGATTATACAGGTTATCTTGTTCTTGTTAGTTTTATTAAGTTTACCCTCTTTATTTAAAAATATATTTTGTTTTACTTTTTTGACTAGTTTATATATGCTCACAACCCAAACATTCAAAAGTTTAAAAATCATAAACAGTAAAAAATAAATTTCTCTCATCCCCAGATGTTCACTCCCCTGGCACTAATGTCTTTCTATTCCTGTAGTTTCTTCCTGAAATATGCTTTGCATATATAAACATGTCTATGTATTCCATTTTTACATAAATGGTAGAATACTGTATATATTATTCAACAGATTGCTTTTTCACTCAACCACGTGTTAGAGATAATTCCATAGCATACATAGCATCCTCATTTTATTACTGTTGTCTAATATTCCATTGGAAAGATGTGTCATAAAATATATTTATTTAGTCTCCTTCTGAAGCTCATTTAAGGTTGTTCCCAATCTTTGCAATGGTTTTATAACCAGTGCCCTTTACCCATCTTCAATCAGTGTTTACATTGCTATCAGGTGAAACTTTTTCCTAAATTTCCATTCTGATTATGTCATTTTCCTGTTCAGAGACCTCCAGCAGCTGCCCAGTATCCCCAAATCAGGCTGAACTTCTCAGCCTTGAAGCAGAGCTCTGCACTGTCTGCCCCCACCCACTTTTCCCATTATGTCCTTCAGTTCCCCAGGACAACCCCTAAACTGATGACTTGAGGTTTTCCCTAAGTACGCCTCTGTTTTTATGCTGAATGTTTTCCTTCAGCCTGCACTACCCTCTCCCCTCAACCTTTGAAGGGGAGGTACAAATCCCTCCCTTCCTCCAGGCTAGTCAGTGGCACTCCAGCTATGCTCTTGGAACAGCTGCACTTCAAATATTTCGACTCAGTCGCCCACTCGTGCACCCTGCATAACCAGAGCAGGTGTTCTGAATTTTGCTTTTGGTAACTTACATTTAATTGTACACCAATCAGTCCGTTCTCTTCTGGACTCCAAATTCTTTGTGGGCAGAATCTGTTCATTCATTGGAAACAGGGAATTCTAAAATGAAGAGATGCGGTCCTTACTCTCAAGGAGCTTACAACCTGAAAGTGAGTCAGACATGCACAAATAAAATACAGCACAGGGTGATCTTTGTGTTAAGTGGAAGTAGGTCTTTGTTCAGTGAAATCATAAGGAAAGATGGTCTCCCCCCACCCCCACCCCCCATCTCTGGCCCTTGACCCAGGGCTAGGTACATGGTATATGTTCAATAAATGTATGTTAAAGAATAACAATAAAAGGAACATTTAAAGCAAGTCTCGACATCTTGCCATAAAAGTCATCTTTTATTATAAACATATAAATAAATCGTCACATAGTGTAGGTTTCGATCATCCTTTGAGGAAAAAGAGGGCAGTGTGGGAGCAGGTGGAATCAAGTTTCAGCAAGAGAGGCAGAGAAATTGCACCTTCTCTGGTCCGCGAGCCTGGGCGGGGCTCGGAGTCGGAGGCGGGGCGCGGGGAAGCGGGGGCGGGGGAGAGACACTGGCTTCTCTGCCCCGCCTTCCCCCCACCCGGTGGCGGCGGCGGCGGCGGCGCGGGAGGCAGCAACAGCTGCGGCAGCCGGTGTCGCCTCCTCGGCCCGGCTCCCGGGCGATCCCAGGCACGGCAGGCGCGCGACGCGGCGTCCCCGGGAGACTGGAAAGTTCCCGGCCCGAGCGCCGAGATGCCGGGCAGCGACACCGCGCTCACGGTGGACAGGACCTACTCGGACCCCGGCCGGCACCACCGCTGCAAGGGCCGGGTGAGAGCCGCCGGGAGGGTGGCGGTGGGGGCGCCGAGGCCGGGTGGTGCAGTGGCTCTGGCGTTAACTCTTGCGTTTCGCTGCCGCCCCCCTCTCCTTAGCTCCCGGAGTTCGTGCTCCCAGGACTCTGTCAGAAGGTGCCAGGAAGGGGGGCCCCTCGGCCAAAGCCCGGACTGCCCCCGCTGCTCCTCTGTCCTCGCGCTCCGGTCGTGGACACCCAGCTGTCCCCGACGGTCCGCGCCCTGCGCCGCGCTCGGCGACCCTCTGCCGGGGAGCGCCCGCGGTGCAGCGACTGCGCGCGCGGGGATCCGGCACCCTCCGCACGGAGACCCGGCTTTCGAGCCCTCGGGTGGGACAGCCCACCTTCTCTAATGTCCCTTGCTGCAGCCGCGTCTCCCCACCCTTCGGGGTTTCTGGCTTGGGGTACGGGGGCCCGAGTGCGCGCTGTGCGCGGCCGGAGCGCCTAGAGGCGCGAGGCGCTGCGGGAAGGGCTTCCCCCATCTCTGCAGCGGCTGTTCCCGGCTCTGCCCAAGTGAAAAGTCAGTCTTGGAGCTGCCTCTTTGGAGTTTCTAGCGGCGCAGAGCGGGCGCCCTCTCCATTGTTTGCAGTGTAATTTGCTGTTGCTGATTTTGGCTGTGGGCGAAAATAGCTCTTCTGAGCTTGCAGCGCGAGCCCGTGTAGCGCTTCAAAATAATGACGGGGGCCGCGGTCTGAGCGCTAGTCTCTCCCGGGATGGGAAGCCTTCGCCCTTCTCTGGGAATACCTTTGCCCTCTCGGGCTGTTTAATCATCGAGGCTGCATGCTCCCTCCTCTCCTTGGCTGATTGAAGTGCCATTTTAAACTGTACCTCCTCCACTCTGGCATTTGTTCCGGCAGGAGATTCTTAAGAGTTGTTCTTTGCTCCGCTAACTGCTCGCTTGTTCATGATCTCGGGGTTTGGGTGTCAGCCTCCCTGTATAAAGTTCTCAGAGGAACAGCCGTTTTCAGTTTTGGCCTGCAGCCTCCATAGATCGAGAGCCCAACTGCACGGAAATAGCAATAGTGACAGAAATGTGGTGCGGCCCCTGGTATAGGAAGTAATCGATTGCCCCAGAAGTGAAGTGACTAGTCCCTGGTGCATTTGCCGATTTTTCTTTTTTCCCTTAGCATCTGTTAATCCATTTAATATAATAATTTAAATTTTTATAGATGAAGTATATTTGACTAAATAATACCTCCAGCCCCCACCCCAGCCCCCAGTTCTCTTATTTTGGCACTGTCTTTAAAAGTTCCATAACAATTTACTATGGAAATAACCAGAAACTACATTTGGAAGAAGACATTGATTGAAGAATCTTTGGATTTCTACAGTTGGAAGTTTCTTGAAAGATAGTTCACTTTGAAGAAAAGGTTATCTTTTTCTAATGCATTTGTAATTGGGGTGGGTCTATAAAGATAATGGAGTAGATGACAGAAATTTCAGACTCGAAAGATGTGTGGAAGTTTGGTTTCTCTTGTCACAACTGTGATGATTTTTTTGTAAATAACAGGATTAGTAATCCTTGATGAATGGTAGGAAGGCACATTGTGAGCTCATTTAAATGATTTGGCAAAACTCATGCAGTTTTCCAAAACTTTCGTACCTTAACTATTTAGAGAGCAAGCTTGTAACTTAACTGCTGATGTGGTTTGTCTCTGCTATATGCTGCCATTGTTCCATTCCACGCCTGCCTTTTCTATTAGAGCACCACCACCTTATATTAAGGGACTTGTCTTTATTTTCTTTAAAATTCTGCTGATAGATGTCACACCTACTATATTGTTCTGTCAGCATGGAGATACCCATTTTAAATGGATATGGGTGATGCTAGATCCCTATTTAGACTTCTCAGCTGTCTGTTTTTAGGATTTTTATTGTGGAAATGAGAAGTAGAGAGAACTAATGAAAATTTTATTGACTCAAGAAGTTTTCTGAAACTGGGCTGATAAGATTTTGCTGTCCCTAAGGCTGTAATAAGCCTGCTGCAATAAAGGGAAAGCAACAAAAACGACAATTTCCTGTGCAGAAAGGAGTCATCTCATGTGATGATTTCAGCTCTTATTTCATGGAACTCCCTTAGATGTATATATCTTACTTCATGGAACTCCCTTTGATATATATAGCTATAAAGACATTTTTTTTTACATTGAGAAAGTATGTGATGCATAGGAAAACATTAAGTGGTTAGGGTTTAATTTCTTCCTTGAGTATAAACTTTCACTGGTGTAGGATTTTGTGGAATCAATTGGTAAATTAGCTTCCCTAAAAGCACTAATGAAAACTGGAGGAGTATGGGGAGAATTGATTCACCTTTCAGAGATATACTGTTTCCTTGCAGGAAACCGCTTACGCTCTGTGAGGTCAAGTTTTTGGTTACTGAATGGTCAGGGTTTTTTAGTTCAAAATTGATACCCTGTTGAGATAATAGGGAAAATACACATATCTCTTGCTTGTCTTGTTTAAGCCTTTGAGACTGGAATAATAATGAGGCAGTGTACTATTTTAACATTGCAGATGTCTATTTATACAGCCAGGTGAACTAACCTAAATTTTTCCCCCAAGGTGAAAATGTAATATAACTAATGAATTTCATGAGTGTCTCTAAGTTGACAAGTCAGGATCATTCACATTTTTAAACTTAATCCTGTAAAACTCAGAAATGGTGCATGTTAACTTGATGCTCATAATATCTTTCTACTTTAAAAGAAAAAACATATATAATCCTCTTTTTCCTTGCCCTAGAGTGTTAAGGCCTATCATCTTTTTAAGAATATTGGCAGTCTGTTTTCTAAATGTAAACTGATTTTTATTTATTATGTTTGGATAATCTTTATGTTTTTTTAAAAATTTATGTTTAACTTTAAATGTTATAAAATGCCAAGTTCAGTGACTTGAATGTAAAGGTGACTATCTGGGACTCCAGGGTCAGACTGACCTGGATTGAATTCTAGCTGTTCCCACTTGCCAAGTGGGTGAATTTGGGAGCAACGTCCTAACCTTTCTGAGACTCAGTTCTCCACCTATAAAAGAGGTGATAATAATCCTTTCCAAAAAGAATATGTATATATTTTATATATATATGTACTATATTCATATAATATCTATGTACACTCAAGTGTTAGTTCTTACCTTTATTTAAGGTGAATACTTTTTCTCTGGTTCCTATTGATGGCACCACCAATTACAAATGTTGATCAGAATCTTCCTCTGTCTTTCTACTCTATTAGCAATTCCATGGGGTCTGTCTTTGGCAAATCTCATATGTCCCCCAGTCAAGTCCCACATTATTTAACCACATATGATCTAGTGAGATTGCTATTAAACTAGTTTCCTGATTGCTCTTCTATTTTATCCTGCCTATGTGAACCAGCTTTTTCTGACTACAGAACCACTTTCATTAGGCTTCAGATCTTGTGCTAGTGCTACCTACTGATATAATCTTGGACCCTATAATCATCCTAAACCTCAGCTTCCTCTTCTACAAGAAACAGGATTTGTGAAGAATAAATGCAGTAATATCTATAAAATGCTTAATCCAGTATAGATGGTATACCATCTATAGATGGTAGCCATTTTTATAACTCTATAAGAAGGATTCAAAAGCTTGAAAATGTGGAAAGACTGCTAGTTTTGTGAAAAGTACAGACTTTTCTAGCATTTTGTACCTCCATCCATCATTCGTTCCTTATCTTGTTCATTGTTTGCATGTTTGTTGTTTGCATGTTTGTAAACTGTAGACACTGGCGCTTTGAAACTTCATTCCACAAATACTTATTGGGCACCTTCTATGTGCCAGCTGCTATTCTAGACATCAGAAATATAATGGTAAACAAAACAGACATAGTTCAATCTCTCTGGAAGCTAAATAGTGGTGAGTATATCTTATTTATATTTGTGGCCCCAGGTAATACCCTTCCCTTTTACAGGAGGAATTGATGATAAGTACAGAAGTCTTTAGCATCTAAAGTAAAACCAGACTGACAATGCAGGGCGGGCATGCCACCAGTAACACGTCTTTCATCGTGCATGGTTTTGAAACAGATTAAGAATTGCATAATGAATAATGACCTAGAAGCAGAGAAGATGAGGTTATTGTAACCCTCTCACAGTGAAACTGGTTGGGTGATGATATAATAGGTTGATGACTGCATGCTTAATCACTGTGCAGGTACTAGGGTGAGGAAACAGACTTCTGTTGTGGATAACCCTGACCTGTGAAGTAGTAAACTGTGTAGTTTGTGATTATACTTTTAATCAGATTTGCTTTATTTTAAAGAGGTAACTAAAGGGACTTCAAATAATGGGGAGTATCTCAGTTCAGATTTTTCTTAAATTCAGAATGGATAGATGTATGTTTTTTGAGCTATGCTCTGCTGCTGGCTCCCTGGTTCTCCTCTTAAAGAACAAATTGCCAGCCACGCTAGCACAGCCATTTGTCACATCTGCTGTAGAACACCAAGACAGCTGCTACCAAGTTGGATTGCAGGATCTGATTTGCTTCAGACCCACTGTCTGAACTTCCAGGGCTGCTGTTAAGGTCAGGAATCTACTTGGTCATTCTAGATGGACATTGCCAATATCTTGACTTAGTAGAGGCTGCAACTTTTAGCCCTACTGTTTCTTAATTGTGTTTTATGTTTTCAGTGGAGGGGGATGGTGAGAGAGAAGGAAAAGAACCATGAATCACTGTACTGTGATTCAGAATGAGGATTTTTTCATTCCTTAGAAAAGGAACATCAGGATATATGATCTGTGCATAATTTTTTTACTTGGTGGGATGCTATTGGAAGGAAAACATAGTGTATTTGTTAATTACACTCCTCTGTAAGCAGACAAAAAGAGAATAAATGTAAAGAAGAATGCAGTAACAGTGATAATAGCCACCGTGTACTGATTACTTGATATACAACAGGCACAATATTAAGCACTTGAAATGCACTCCTTAATCCTCACAATACCATGTTTCTAGTTCCATTTTACAGATGAGGAAGCTCTAGGTAATTTGTCCAAGATCCTGTGGCTAGTAGGAACTGGTAGAGTTAGGATTTGAACCCAGATCTGTCTTAACTCCAGTGCCTGCATTCTTTTGTTTTAAATTTATTTATTTTAAAGAAACTTTAGATTATATAAATGTTACATGAATAATATAGGAAATTCCCATACACCCCATTCCCTCCCCCTCCCACACTTTCCCACATTGACAATATCCTTTTTTTAAAAAAAAAAAAGATTTATTTTATTTTTCTCTCCCCTTTCCCCCCACCCCCGCCCCAGTTGTCTGTTCTTTGTGTCCATTTGTTGCGTGTTCCCCTTGTCTGCTTCTGTTGTTGTCAGCTGCACGGGAATCTGTGTTTCTTTTTGTTGCGTCATCTTGCTGCATCAGTTCTCCGTGTGTGCAGCGCCATTCCTGGGCAGGCTGAACTTTCTTTCGCTCTGGGCAGCTCTCCTTATGGGGTGCACTGCTTGCGTGTGGGGCTCCCCTATGCAGGGGACACCCCTGCATGGTAGGGCACTCCTTGCGCGCATCAGCATTGCGCATGGGCCAGCTCCACACAGGTCAAGGAGGCCCAGGGTTTGAACCACGGACCTCCCATGTGGTAGATGGACGCCCTATCCACTGGGCCAAGTATCTTCCTGACAATATCTTCGTTATTGTGGCACACTTGTTAAAATTGATGAACACATATTAAAACATTGCCACTAACTGTGGATTATAGTTTACACTGTCCCATGCAATTTTGTAAGTTATGACAAAATATATAATGGCCTGTATCCATCATTGCAGTGTCATGCAGGACAATTCCAATGTCCTAAAAATGCCCCCATATTACACCTATTCATCCCTCATCCTCCTTTCAGAACCTCCAGTGGCCACTGCCTCCATATCAGAGGTAAAAGTTCTTCCAGTGCTAGAATAACAGTAAGTCTATAGTAGAATAATAGTCTACTTTAGTCCATTTTTCATTCCCCAATCTTGAGGATTTGGGGGTGGTGATCACAACTCTGCCTCTAATTGAGAGGGGCTTAGATCCCATGGGGCAGATGGAAGGAACTGTCTTGCTTGCAGTTGCAGATTCTCTCTGTTGCTTGGGATGGGCATTGTCTGTCATTATCACCTCGTTAGTTGTCCGGAGTGAGTCCAATGAACTGGAGAGTAGATGTTGCAACTATGCTGAGGTTCAGGGCCCAACTGGCACATGGACAGACCAAAGATTTAAGTCTCTTGGACATATACCTATCAAGTATAATATTAATTATAGGTTCAAATAGAAGGGGCAGAAGAGCCATCTATAAGGAAACCAAAACTGAGTCCAGCTCTGGCACACTGGGGAGCTTAAGTTCCGAGGTAAGACCCACTCGCAGGGCACCAAACTCCTGAGCTGTCTGCCCTGCCTGTAGTGTCTGGATGTCTCCAAAGCCCTCAGAGAGCCTGCATTCTTAATTAGAGTACTTCTCTATCTGCCTCCATGGAGAATCTTGGAGAGCAGCTCAGTCCTAGTAAACCTGTTGAGTGCTTGAGGATGGATGTGTACAACTTCTGCAGGGCACTTACCCAGTTCCGTGCTCTTGATTCTTAGGATGGGCACATTGCCCGTCCTTTGAAAGTAGTTATATATATCCAGTAAATATTTGATGAGTGAATGCTATAGAGTGATAATTTATGAAGTTTTTATAATGCTTAGGATGTAAGAGCTTTGCCAGTGGTTTGGGGAAGTCTTAAAGGCTGTTACATAAGCACACGGTTTCAGAACATCATTAAAGAACTATCTTCTAGCATGGTGTTTGTTCCCTGAAAGATGAACAGTTGAAGATGTATGATGAAGGTCGTTCTCTTTTTGACCATAGAGTTCAAGATGTTCCCACCAACACATTTCTCCTCAGTAGAACTCCACGCCAGCCCTGTTCATCTGTACATTCTGTTCTCATGGGCCACATGCTCATCACCTTGTGACCTTTCTGTGAATTTTTTCGTAATAGAAAGTTACTTCCTCATATGTCTCCCTGTCAGCACGTCACACTTTGAGGGGAGTGAACTGGTGTGGTTAAGAGTGCCAGTTCTGGAGTTATCTGCCTTACTGCTTCCATAGTGTAACTGTGGGTACAGTAAGTTATACTATTGTAAGCCTCGGGTAAGTTACAGCCTTGTAAAATGGGTATCATAATACCTCCTTAGGAGGCTGTTGTGAGGATTAAACGGCATGGTATGTAAAAAGCGCTGTTTAGTAGCTGCATATGCTGAATGCTCAATTAATGTGACATGGGAAAGGAATAAAATTTAAAAAACAACAATAGCTGTCTGGCTATTGCAGGAGCTGCAGTTGAGCAGTGACAATAGATGGGATTTCCAACACTTTGTACAAGATCTTTTAAAGAACTGCTTTGTGAAGTGCATCCCATTTAGTGTAGGTCCCTTCAGGGAGCTACATATTAAAGGGCCAATTGTAAACTTGTATCTGCCTCAGGTCTAAAGGCATGTGAGGAGCCTGTGCCAACTAAAAACATTACAAAAGGCAGTTTCAAGCGACTTGGAAAACAGTAACCCGGTGGCTACAACAGAACTCCCTGTGGGACTATTGCTTGACTGGATTGAAAGCAAGTGCTTCTCATACTTAAACAGAGGGTTGGAAAGTGAGACTCAAAGGTTTTACCATGTTAGTATTGGGAGGCAATTTGAATATTAGCCACAGACCATTCCTTTTGCAGAACTAGTAAAGTGATGTCTGGCAAGATTGCAAGCAATGAAATTATGTGACTAATACAGACTGATTGGGACTATTATAATATCTTCTCTCTTAAAAGAGAATTCCTTTATTACTTTAAATATTTTAAAATACCATTTAAATTAGGTAAAATAAGAGTTTAAAATAATTTCCAGTAGGGAAGTGGTTGATGAACAAACTTGTAAGTTTCTGGGAGTGGGGGGAAGAATTTGAATGATTCAGTGTTAGGTCATTATCCTTGGTTGGGGGTGGGGGTAGGGATGCCAGTTCATATAGCACATTACTTAGCTGTCCTGGATCTGTTGCCACTTTTTAAAACTGTTTTTTTTTTCTGAAGTCCCTTTTACTGCTTCATTATTATTTTATTTCCAGAAACACAGGTTGGCAAAATGAGGAATTCATCCTTGTCTGTACATTCCAGGATATTGCCAAAAAAAGGTAGAAGAGAAAGTAGGAAGCATGTTCTTTACCCTTTCTTGCCAGATGCATAAGCTGTAGAGTATACATACATGCTTTTACTTTAGGAGAGTCCATCTTGAATCTGCTCTTGCTCCTGAAACTTCCTCTTCCTGCCAGTCTTTCCTTGAGAGCCTCTCCCAGCAACCAGTGTTTCTAGTATCTGTAATTTTCATGCAACACAACTCCTAAACTCAAGCCAAAAACTCCATCTGGTTCTTGGCTAAGAAACAATAATCTAATCTGACACTGGGGGAAGGCAGGGATAGGGTCCATTGGCCTTTTGAGACATGGCTTGTCCAATACCAATCCTCAGTGCATTGCCTCCCTAAGGGGAATTCTGCATGACTTCTGCCTTACATGTTGACTTGCCCACCCAACCCTTGTGTGACTCTGCTGTGAGACATTTCCATCTAGGTGCTCCACAGGTGCCACAAAGTCTGCATGTCAAAAATATCCCCATTGTCATTCCTTTTTTTTTTTTAACTACCCCCCCCACGCCCTTGCGGCTTTTTGCATACTGTCTGCTCTGTGTCCATTCACTGTACGTTCTTCTGGTCTGTATTTATTTATTTTATTTCCCCTTCCCCCTTGTGGCTTGCTTGCTGTCTGCTCTCTCTGTCCATTTGCTGCGGGCTCTTCGTGTTATTACTTGTCTCCCTTCTTTTTGTTGCATCACCTTGCTGAGTCCGCTCTCCACAGTGTCTGCGGGCCGTGTGGCCCTGTATATAATGCCCTCTGCAGCATGCGGGCGAGCCTGCCTTCACACGGAGGCCCCAGGACGCGAACCCAGGGCCTTCCATATGATAGACGGGAGCTCATCTGATTGAGCCACAGCTGCTTCCCTACCATTCCTTTTTAATATTTTTTCCATACAGCCAATCTCCAAACCAGATCCCTGGCTAACTCCCTCCATCCTCCTCCTAACCTACCACATCCAGTGATTTCCTTAAATGTTCAACTGCCCTTCCCCTCCATCCCCAGTACCACTATCTGAGCTCATTTCTGGCTCTTGAGGAATAGAATGAAGTGATTGAGAGTAGGGAGTCAAATTTGATTTCACTTTCCCACTTACCAGCTGTGTGAGTGACCATGAAAAGTGGTGTTAGGAAACCCATTACAGCATTTGTTGTTCTGACATTGAGTCATTTGTTGTTTACCACAGTTTCCCAAACTTCAGTCATTCCCACAACTTCTACGCATAGCCTTGCACCACCTGTACTATTATTTACTTAATATTTCTAGCTAAGTCAATAAAACTTAAGTTTATTTTTGAAGTATCAGTGTTATTATTCTAGCCAAATACTGTCAGAGCCTGATTAAAAAAGGAGACTAGCAAAGGTTAGAGCATTGTTACAAATCTGTTTGCACCAGAGACATTCTCCTGGACTGAATCAGCTGCATTGGATGAGGATTGAAAAGGAAATACTCTCACTGTCTGATTCTAGGTTATTTAATGCTTTATTTAATGCCACCAAAAATAATTCAGGATCATTTTGGAAAACAGTCTTAATGTATCATCTCTCTTTGTTCCTTTATGAAATACTTATTTTAGAGCTATGTTCTGGAAGATGCTTAGAAACATTTCACCCCCATGGATTGTGAACATTTGGGTATTTGAGTATTTCCCATTTTGTTTTGACAAAGGGAAACTAGGATCTAATTTCCAGCTGAACTGAGTGAGACTTGGGAGACTGCTTATTTTTCTTTTCTTTTTTTTTCTTAAACCTCTTGACTTTGACTTCCTTTCCTAATTTTTGTTTTCCTTGACCTGGTTTAAAGTACATGTATGTTTCCGTATGCTACAGCCTACCTTAAATCCTTTGTGGTATCAGTTTATTTGATATCATATAAATTATTGTTACTTGTTATTGATATAAACAAAATCCCACTCTGGTAAATTGAAGGAGGTCTTGTCTGGGTCAGAATACATGGAAGAGGTTAGAAAAATGAGAACGATTTGCTCCAGGCTGTTTCTGCATTGTTTCCTCTTTAGTTTTCTGAAGACTTGACAGAAGCTAAGGCAATAGAAAGCCTTAGGCAAAAGAGTAGAAATCCAGAAAGAAAGAATTCTTTGGGAATTTCAAGCAAGGACAGGTAGTGGGTGGAGAAGGAATTTAAGCTCCGTATTTTTCTCAAGTAAAGTTAAACCTATTTAAGAAGTATATGTAGGCTTATTTTAATATACAGGGAATTAAATGGTGTCATAAGTTGCAGCCTTTCACAAAAATTCTGATATAAGCACTACTCCAAAAAGAAAATATGCCCTTCGTGATAACTATACTTTACCACCTAAATATGTTTATTCCAGTGTGTGTAACTGAGCATTGGAGCCAAAAGTCCCCACTTATGATCTTTGTGAAGATGTTGTGATCATCCAGAAAGCCTGTAACTCGACTTCAGATAGTCAGCAGTGAGCTATTTTAATCGCACTAATTGGAACAGGTGGCCTCTCTTTGAGACTGAATCACAAGTTGGCATAGATTTTAACTTATCTGACAATATGAGGCCCATTCAGTAAGAACTGTTCAGGCTGTGTATTGGCATCAGGCAAAGTGCTTGAAAGACTCAGTTGAAAAGCGCAGAAGAGAACAGCCAGCAAGATGATGGCAGAGTAAGGAGCTCCTGGGGTCAGCTCATGCTGCAGGGCAGTTAGTAATCCCAGAGCTATCTAAATCACCTGTTCGGGGTCTCCAGGAGCGCAGAAGATCATCCTGCATATCCTTGAAAGAATGGAAGGAGGAGACTGCCCATCTGCAGAGATTTGTGAGTAGAGCACTCTACACCCCGGAGGCCAGTGCCCATCCTCCACTGGAGGCACAAGCTGTCTCGGGAGCTGTTACGCAGCTGGAATTGGAAGCTCCACTTCCCAAAAACACGGGACGAAGAGATGATTGGGCACCAACTTCAGCTACTGATCAGTACATTCGGCTGGCTAAAGTATAATCCTAAGACCAGCCAAAGTTTGAACCTGTCCAAGTCAGAAAGAGGCCTGTAGCCACTATCTTAACTCTGCACCTGGAACGAGGGGAAGCAGGGTAGCCTGAAAATCACAGTGCTGGTAGAAACTGGCTTCTTTCCATCCAGATGGGATTGCAGCTCTAGCCTAAACCCTGGCCCCACCTCTGGCAGGGAGGAAGCTAAGGGGCTCACACCAACCTCTCTGGGGAAAAACAGATCATGCTGCAGAGGCCGGTGATCATCCTACTTG
Organism: Dasypus novemcinctus; assembly: GCF_030445035.2. Taxonomy (NCBI): domain Eukaryota; kingdom Metazoa; phylum Chordata; class Mammalia; order Cingulata; family Dasypodidae; genus Dasypus; species Dasypus novemcinctus. The sequence continues at coordinate 78,677,326 of NC_080684.1, read as the reverse complement.
GCGCAAGCCACCTCAGGAGCTAGTCTGTGCTGCAATTGGAAGCTCCATTTCCCAAAAATGGGAGGAAGAGATGGTTGGCCACTTCAGCTACTGATTAGCAAATTTGGAGGGCTAAAGTATAACCCTAAGAAGAGCTAAAGTTTGAACCTGTCAAAGTCAGAAAGAGACAGGTAGCCACCATTTTGACTACATTCCCAGCATGAGGGGAAGCTGGGCTGACTGAAAATCACAGTGAAGGTGGGAACCGGCTTCTTTCACCCAGACTGGCCTGCAGCCTAGCTTGGCTTCAGCACCACCTCTAGCAGGGAAGAAGCTGAGGCCCTGCACCAGCCTCCAGGTAACTACAGGTATATTCTGCTGGCAGAGGCTAGATAGTCGGAAGTCTTCTGGGGCAACTGCGATCATTTTGGACTCACATGGTGTAGATTGCTGCCCACAGCTGCAGCTCTTTCCCCACCCCAGGCAGGGAAGAAAGGGGCGTAAAGCTTCTTCAGTCTCTGTGGGTAACTACAGTCCAGGCCTACACAACTTAGATTATTACACACAGCTGTAGCTCTGTCCCTACCCCTGGCAAAGGAGAAAAGAGGGAGAAGCGTCATTGGTCCCTGGGGCAAAAATTGCAGCTTGAGCCTCCATAGGTTACAGTACCAGCTGCATCTTCAGCTCTTAACTTTACAACCAGCATGGGAGAAAGGGCACCTAGAATAAATATATCTAGTAAGCCAGATGCCAAGACACCAACAAAAAATTACAATCCAAACCAAGAAATAGGAAGATATGGCCCAGTTAAAGGAAAAATATGAATGTCCAGATAACATAAAGGAGTTAAGTAATCATAGATGTTCAAACAAATCTCCTTAATAAATTCAATGAGATGGCAAAAGAGATTAAGGATGTTAAGAAGACATTGGGGCGGCAGACTTGGCCCAGTGGTTAGGGTGTCCATCTACCACATGGGAGGTCCGCGGTTCAAACCCCGGGCCTCCTTGACCCATGTGGAGCTGGCCCATGTGCAGTGCTGATGCGCACAAGGAGTGCCCTGCCATGCAGGGGTGTCCCCTGCGTAGGGGAGCCCCCACGTAGGGGAGCCCCATGCGCAAGGAGTGTGCCCCTTAAGGAGAGCCGCCCAGCGCCAAAGAAAGTGCAGCCTGCCCAGGAATGGTGCCGCACACACGGAGAGCTGACACAACAAGATGACACAACAAAAAGAAACACAGATTCCCGTGCCGCTGACAACAACAGAAGTGGACAGAGATGCAGTTAAATAGACACAGAGAACAGACAACCGGGGGGAGAGGGGGGAGAAGGGGAGAGAAATAAATCTTTAAAAAAAAAAAGGAAGGTATTAGATGAACACAAAAAAGAATTTGAAAGCATACATAGAAAAATAGCAGATCTTATGGGAGTGAAAAGTTCAATAAATGAAATTTAAAATACACTGGAATCATATAGGAGCGTATTTGAAGAGGCAGAAGAAATGATTGGTAAGCTTGAAGAAATGGCCTCTGAAAGTGAACATACAAAAGAACAGATAAAGAAAAGAATGGAAAAAATTGAACAAGATCTCAGGGAACTAAATGACAGCAAGAGATGTGCAAACATACATGTCATGAGTATCCCAGAAGGAGAAGAGAAGGGAAAAGGGGCAGAAGGAATATTTGAAGAAATAATGGTAGAAAATTTCCCAACCTTATTGAAGGACATAGATATCCATGTCCAAGAAAGCACAGTGTATTCCCATCTGAATAAATCTGAATAGACCAACTCCGAGACACATACTAATCAGAATGTCAAATCCCAAAGTCAAAGAGAGAACTATAAGAGCAGCAAGAGGAAAGCAATCCATAACATAAGGGATGCGCAATGAGATTAAGTGGCAATTTCTCATCAAACCATGGAGGCAAGAAGACAGTGATATGATATATTTAAGATACTGCAAGAGAAAAACTTCCAGCCAAGACTCTTATATCCAGCAAGATTGTTTTTCAAAAATGAGGGTGAGTTTAGAATAGTCACAGATAAACAGAAACTGAGAGAGTTTGTAACCAAGAGACTGGCTTTGTAGGAAATACTAAAGGGTGTGTGTGCTACAGTCTGAAAAGAAAAGACAGGAGAGAGGCTTAGAAGAGAGTCTAGAATGATGATTTCAACAGTAATTAAAAGTGTCAAAAGATTGGTGAAAATAAAATGACATAAAACCCAAAGGTCAAAATGGATGACATAAGAACTGCCTTTACAGTAATAACATTGAATGTTACTGGATTAAACTCCTCAATCAAAAGATACAGACTGGCAGAATGGGTAAGAAAATGTGAGCCACGTATATGCTCTCTGCAAGAGACTTACCTTATACCCAAGGATACCGATAGATTGAAAGTGAAAGGCTGGAAAAAGATATTCCATGCATGCAGTAACAAAACAAAAGCTGGAGTAGCCATACTTATATCAGATGAAACAGACTTTAAACAACACTAGTAATGCCCAATCTGAGTAGGAAGTCAGGAAAAAAATTCCACTTAATTCTGTGACTAAAAGAATCAAATATTTAGAAATAAACTTAGCCAACAGTGTAGAGCACTTGTATTGAAAAAACAACTCATTGTTAAAAGAAATTTAAAAAACACCTAAATAATTTTGAGAACATTCCATGCTCACAGACTGGAAGACTAAATATCACTAAGATGTCAGTTGGACAACTTGATATACAGATTCAGTGCAATCCAGAAATGGAAAACATGTTTATCAAATTTATTTGGAAGGGTATTCAGTCCTGAATAGCCAGAAATATCTTAAAAAGGAAAGGCAAAGTTGGAGGACTCTCACTTCCAGACTTTAAACCATATTACCTAGGTACAGTGATAAAAACAGCATATTGGCATAAAGAGAGAAACATAGACCAGTGGAACCGAATTGATGGTTCAGAAACAAACCCTCACATGTATGGTGAAGTGATTTTTGACAAGCCTGTCAAACCAACCCAGCTCAGGCAGAGCAGTCCATTCAACAAATGGTGCTGGGAGAACTGGATATCCATAGCCAAAAGAAGGAAAGAGAACCCCTATCTCACACCTTATATAAAAATTAACTCAAAATGGATCAAAAACCTAAATATAAAAGTAAGAACTCATAAAGCTTCTAGAAGAAAATGTAGGAAAATATCTCTAAGACCTGGTGGTAGGTGGTAGATTCTTAAAGGAGATAAGAAGAGGACTGAGATGGACTACTGATACTTAATGTATGTAGAAGCTTTAGTTAGCTTTACTTTAGAAGTGTGGAAATGTATTGAGTTGATGGTAACACATTATGGTGAGTAACAGTTTGTTCATATAGGGGAATGTGGCTGAAAAGGATAGTCTAGGGATGTAAATGCCAATTTAAAGAAAGCTAGAGAATAATCTAGGGACTGAATAAATACAGTAAACCCAGAGGTGGATGAGAATTGTGGTTGATGGTATAGATGCAAGAGTATCCTTTGTGAGCTAGAGCAGATGTATTTCTCTATTGCAGGGTGGTGGGAACATGGAGATGCATGGGAAAAATACAGCTAGAGTGACCTATGGACTGTGGTTAGCAGTAATAATGCAATATTCATGCATCTATGCCAAAGATGTACTGTGTTGATAATGGGGGAGTATTGAAAAAGTGTGCCAAATGTATGCTCTGGATCTGGTAGAAGTCTGGTGATTTTATCTCATAATCTGTAACAAATGTTTCATCGTGGTGTGGTGTGTTGATAGAGGAATCTTATATGGGAATTCTGTACATGTGCATGACTGTTTTGTAAGTTTACAGTTTCTGTCATAAAAACATTTAAAAATAATATTAGGGTGGGTTGGGGGGAAATACAGCAAATATAAGATAAAGATTATAGTTAGTAGTAAGATTTTGATGATATTCTTTCATAATTTGTAACAAATGTCTCATGACAAAGCAAGGTGTTGGTGGGTGGATGTATGGGAACCCTATATGACATGTATGTTTGCTTTGTAAGTTCACAACTTTAACTATACACTTATAGGTTATGTATGTTCATGTATAAATGGTGTAATAATAATAGGGTGGGTTGGGGGAATAATACTCCAAATGTAAGGTACTTTGCTTAGTAGTAATATTTTGAGGATGCTCTTTCATCATTAGTTAAAAATGTTTCACAACAATGCAAGGTTTTGGTGGTAGGGTGAGGTATGAGAGCCCTGTATGATGTTATGTATGTTTGTATTGTACATTCACAACTATTACTATACACTTATTGTTTATACGTTTATGTATGAGTGGTATTATAATTCAATAAATTTTAAAAAAATTTTAGAGCACATAAGGCTAAGAGGAAGACTGAAGAAACACAGGTGTCAGTTTAATAGTTTACTGCCTTGACCTTATTCCTAAATGCTGGGTGTAGCGCTAGTGAAGTAATATAGTTGAGTGAAACATGTCCAGATGCTTGAGAAGGGAAGGGATACTTGTAACTCTTTCTCCAGATGAGGCACATGTCTTAAGTACACCCTTTGAATCCACCCCATAAAATGGCATGATTGCACCTCTGGCAAATGTTCAAGTTGAGTACCTTGAAACCCCTCTATTTACCTCAGAGATGGTCTACAGATGGTAGGCTGTTTTTACAGTAAATATATGCTTTGCATAGTGTCTTGTCAACATCTTGCTTTAAATCTTTCAGTGGGTCAAAATCCCAACTCCTTAGCCTGACACGCAAACCCACTCAGCTGACATTTATCTTTCACTCAGCCTCAACTCTTGAGCTTTGCTTCCTTCCCCTGTGGGCCTTCATACCTATGGGTACCCATTGCATCCTCCCTTATGGCAATGGTTGTATTATGTTTAGCCAGGTCTGGAGTCTGGTTGGTAGTTAGGACTCTATAAATACTGGGTTAATGAGTGAATGTGGGTATGTTGCAAAATTACACAATGGGACTTGAGAAGTCAGAGAGCATATTCTACAATTGATGTATGTTGATGCTGATTAATTTACCTTTTTTAAATTGCTGCATAGAATTTCTTTCTATGGGCGTTCTGTAATTTATTGAACCATTTCCTTATTAAAGAACATATCTGTTTCTTCCAATCTTTAGTTACCACAGACAGTGCTTCAGCAGCTGCCTTTGGACATGCTTCTTTTTGTACATGTGGAGAATATGTTAGCTGTCTAAATTCCTACAAATAAAATTGCTGGGTCATAGGATGTGTGCATTTTAAATTACATTACTAAATTGAATTAAAGCTAACTGAGTGTACTTTGTGACAAACATTAGGAGCTGAGTATGCAGCATTGAACAAAACCGGTAACAGTTTATCCGACAGTCAGTAATATCTGAGTATGCTTCAACTCACATCCTTTCTGACACAGTGTAAGATCAAGTTTTTTGATCCTTGCCAATCTGATAGGTGAAATATGGTAGCTCATTTTAATTTACATTTTTCCTGTTCTGACTGAGGTTGATCATATTTTCACATATTTAAAAATCATTTGTCTTTCTTTGATAACTATATTTTCTGGCCACTTTTCTACTGAGTTACTGATCTTTTAAATTGATCAGTAAAACTTTTTTACATACTAAGTAATTGTTTTGTAATGTATTTTTCCCAGTTTGTCATTCCTGACTATTCATTTCCTACTGTTGTATAATAGCTTTATCATGGGTTGGGAGTCTAGGCACAAGGTAGTTGGATCCTTTGATCAGTCTCATAACTGAAATCAGGGTGTCAACCAGGGCTGCAGTCTCATGTGAGACTTGGGATCCTCTTCCAGGCTCATGGGTCATATACAGAACTACGTTCCTTGCAGCTAGAGGACTGAGGTCCTGAGCTCCAGAAGCTGCCCTGCCCTCGCTGCTGTGTGGCCATCTCTACAACATAGCAGTTTCCTTCTTCTCAGCCAACAGGATAGCATCTCTGCCCCTTTCTGTCTCTTAACTCTAGCCCCTATTTTAAGGGGCTTACCTGATTAGGTTCGGCCTACGCAGGGCAATCTACCTTTTGATTAACTCAGAGTCAACTGATGAGGGACCTTAATTTCATCTACAAAATTCCTTCACCTTTTCCATATAAAGTAATATAATTAAGGGAGTAAAATCTCCTCATATTGAGAAGTCCTGCCCATACTAAGGGGAGGGGATCATACAGGGTAATGTATGTACCCTAGCTGGTGGGAATCTTGGGGGCCATCTTAGAATTCTGCCCTTCATACTGACTTAATGTGTGCTGAGCATAGAGCTAGCATATGTAGTAAATATTGAATAAATGTTAGCCGTGCTTTGCCATGAAAAAATTTTTAATTTTTATGGCAAAAAAATGTGTTTGTATTATTTTTAGCCAAGTCTGGAACCTGGTTCATAGTTGGGGTTCTATAAATACTGGATGAATGAGTGAATGTGGGTATGTTGTGAAATTACACTATGGGACTTTGAGAAGCCAGCCATTTATCATTCTTAGGATAGCATTTTGTATTTTGAGGTTATTTTAAAAAGCAAACTGCCCATGTTCTTCTAGTACATTTTTTAGCAGTTTTATTGAGATATATTCACATACCATATAATCCATCGAAATTTTATATTCTCTGGCTTTAAGTGTAGTCACAGTGTTAGGCATTCAGTACCACAATTTGAATACATTTTATTTTATTTTGTTTAATTACTTAAATCTTTGATCCAGTTAGAATTTACTTTATATTCTTTCAAATGTCTGCATAGTTATCCCAGCATCAGTTTTTGAATAGTTATCTACTCTTTAACAATATACTGTTGTCCATATGTATGAGGGTTTATTTTTATAAGTTTCTCCTACTTTTTCCTCTAGGTTTTAAAACTACTGAACTCAAAGGGTTGTAATTCTGGTTCAGTTATTCTGAGTTGATATCCCCTGATTCCCCCAGGATTTGAAATGAACATTTTGAAAATTCTAGCTCATGCTTTTGGAAGTTTTCAAGCAGGCATAATTCCAGTTCATTTATAGTGAGGAAGGTCCAAAAGATAGGAGAAAGATGGTAAATTGTTTTTAGTTTTTTTAAACTTGCTTTCCATTCTCCTTTTCAACTAAATGTTATCTATCAACAGGTTCTATTTAATGTTACAAATTCGGCCTCCCTACTTTCTTGGAAAAGCTGTTACAGTATAAAGAATGTATATTCTTGTTTCCCAAACCACCAGTAGCTCGCCACCAGTTATATTGCTGTTTAGTAATTTGTGGCCCATCATCCCAGTTAGGGAAGACGGAAGAGCAGGCACACAACCTAACTTTATGTTGAAACCACCACTGGCTCCTTTGTCAACCTGAGACCATTTTCAAACTTGCACTCCTCTCATTTATTAAACATGTAGCATCCTTTTACTGGACTGTGTCATGAGAAATTTAAGTTGATATGTCACTCAGGATAATGAACAGAAGGAAGATTTCAGATTTTAGGTAATCAGCTGTTTCTTTATTTGACTTAATTGTCCTTATTTGTAGGTTACCACTAGATATTTAGAGGTTATTATATGCACCCATGTTAATTATTGGCAGTGGTCCACCTGCCTTGTAATCTCTGTGACTGATACAGAGGGAGCCTAAGAATTGCTGGCTGTGCCCAGATACTAACAACATTTCATAACCTGGCCCAAGGGCATTTGTTGTTGTTGTTGTTATTTGGTTATTTTTTCTAATCTATTTTATTGGTACTTATTAATAAAGCATATAGTTCATCCAAAGTGTACAATCAGTGGTATTTGATAAAATCACATAATTGTGCTTTCATCTCTTCAATCATTAGAGCATTTTCATTATTTCAGTAAAAATAATAAGACATAGACAAACAAGAAAATTGTCCACCTTTCAATCTCTCTGTTTCTCCTGCTGTCCATAGCTGCTAATTCTGGCTATTCTTGCACAATTATTTATTTATTTAGCAGTTTTATTGAGATACAGCCATATACCATATGATCTATCCAAAGTGTATAATTAGTGGCTTTTAGTATAATCACAGAACATTTCATTTTGATGATGGAATGAATATGCTTGCTTTTTTTTTTTTTCCTGAGGCACTGGGGACCAAGGATTAAACCTGGGACCTCGTATATGAGAAGCCGGTGCTTAACCACTGAGCCACATCAGCTTCCCAGAGTTGGTTTTATGGTCTGTTTTGCTTGTTTGGTTTTTTTTTCGGGGGGGGGGGGGAGGGACGGGGGTGGGTGGTTCTTTTGTTTTGTTTTCTCAGGAGGCACCAGGAACCAAACCAGCAGGAGCACAACTGCTTGAGCCACATCCACTCCCATGAATATGCTTTTTATTACATGTTTTTCCCTTTGGAAAGGTGTCATGCTTGTAAAAAAACCTGCTGACTTAAGCAAATTATCAAGTAATATTTGTTGTATAAAGCCAGCCAAAGTTTACCTGGTGTGCCAGGCAGTTTAAGGGCACTCATTGAATTGGCATTTGTTGAGGCTCTTGGATGTGTGGGTACCAAAATTAAAATGAGGGAGTTATGTTTTATTCCCGTGCTTCACTTATGTCCTTCTTACCACCCAGGAAGCAATAGGGGCTCATATTTTTGTAAAATCGTTATATTTCTAGCACCCTGAGATGCTCTGTACTGTTTGGGTGGATGGGAGCATGTTAATTCTCCTGTTGAGAAATTTGACTAACATTATTGTCATTTAAAATTATCCAACAGAAAGTAAGTTTTTGACGTATTGAAGGCTCAAATTAAACTTCTATTTTTAAAGTAAGACCTAAAAATGAGAGCTCTTGAGCATTGTTGCTGTTTAAAGACAGTTTTGTAAACTGAAGCCCATCGTTCCAACAGCCACTGTTTAGAATTTTATTTCTTTGAACAAATAGGAATTAAATGAAACAGTCTTGTATTCTTGGGGTTTTCTCTAGATTAAACATTGACATCTTTTCAACCTTTGTTTTTGAAATAATTTGTTGCATGTTTGGGGGTAGTTTTAATGGTAATAGATTCACTAAATATGAATAATACATATACTCTTGAAAGGCATAAAAAACACTAAATCTGAATACAAAGATTATTTTATGTTTCCTGATACTTTCCAGTTACTTTGTTAGTAAATACTTCTTTAAAATAATTTCTGCTTAGTTTATTTACACACTAGCCTAAAATGAGCCTGGATGTTTATCTAGGTCAGCTAGCTTATTAAACTATTAGTGGATTTTAATATTCTTAAGTTAGCTTATTAAACTATTGGTGGATTTTAATATTCTTAAGTTTATGCTTGCTTTGGTTGTTGAATTTAAGGTTGAAGTTAATGTCCTATGGAAGTAACAGCAGTGACATCAGATTCCAAAATTATAAAGTAATGAAATAGCCCATCAGACAGCAACTTTTACTAAAATTAAAAAGTAAATTACAGATTCACAGAGGAAAGAATGTTCTGAGCATGAGAAGGCCCTTATCAAATGATTAACCAAATGGTTCTAGTTAAATAATATGTAGTCAAATATATTTTTAATTACTAAATAAGTCATACATGGAAAAACATTTTAAAAATATGATTCCCATATACCCACCTCTTAGATTTAACACATGTTAACATTTTGCCATGTTTGCATCAGAATTCTGTTACTTGTTTTTAAGAAATAAATGGTTTCAAAAACAACTATCTGGATCTTCTCCTTCCTACTTCCTCAGAGAGCACCATAACTTGAAGTTGTATATTATCTCTTTGTATGTTTTTATTCATTTGATATTCCCATAAATAATATATAGTATTGTAGCCAGAGAAATACAGAGAAATCCCAAGAGGCTGGAGGCTGGAATCAATGGGGCAGAAGCACAGGAAGAGGCCCCTGAGAGGCTCAAAGAGATGAAGCCCAGAGGAAAAGGGAAGGAATGAGTCACATGCCCAGTTGCCTCTAGTGAGCTCAGGAAGTGAACCTGGAGGTGGAGACAGAGACTGGTCACCATTTGCCTTGCCGCATGGCAGGAATCCAGGATCACAGCAGTAGACCTTTGGTGAGACAGCATCTCTGATGATGCCTTGAATTGGACACTTTCACAGCCTCAGAACTGTAACCTAATAAATTCCCGTTATAAAAGCCAACTCATTTCTGGTATTTTGCAATAGCAGCCTTTAGCAAACTAAAACATCTATTCCCAAGTAGCTTTCTCAAGTCGTTGTATTTATAATAGTGATTTAAAGCTGCATTTCAATATCTGTAATAGAATTTTTCCGTAACAACCCTGGATTTTGTGTTTGTAGTTGTTAAGTAGCGTCTGTGTAATAAGTTTCTGTGCATTTTAATTTTGCCTGAAAGAAAATATGAAGTTATTCTGAATTTGCTAGTAGGTAGTTTTTAAAGCTGGAAAAGAATTTAGACTCTCTACCCTTGAGACATGTCAATATTTTTTTATTGAGGTATAATTTACATATAGTAAAATTAACCCTTTTTAGGTATACAGTTCTGTGAATTACAGCAAACACATACACTCTTGTAACCATCACCCAGTCAAGATACAGAGGATTTACATCACCCCCAAAAAAGTTCCTTCTTGCTTCTTTGTAGCTAATTCTCTCTATTGACCCAAGTCCCTGGCAACTATTTTTTTTTAAGATTTATTTTTTATTTATTTCTCTCCCCTTTCTCCCCCTCCCCCAGTTTTCTCCTCTCTGTGTCCATTCACTTTGTGTTCTTCTGTGACCGCTTCTATTCTTATCAGCGGCACCAGGAATCTGTGTTTCTTTTTGTTGCATCATCTTGTTATGTCAGCTCTCCGTGTGTGCGGTGCCATTCTTGGACAGGCTGCACTTTCTTTCACACTGGCTGACTCTCCTTATAGGGCGCACTCCTTACATGTGGGGCTCCCCTATGTGGGGACACCCCTGCGTGGCATGGCACTCCTTGTGTGCATCAGCACTGCGCATGGGCCAGCTCCACACGGTCAAGGAGGCCCGGGGTTTGAACCATGGACCCCCCATGTGGTAGATGGATGCCTTATCCATTGGGCCAAGTCCACTTCCCTCCCTGGCAACTATTGATCTTGTTTCTGTCCCTATGGTTTTGCCTTTTCAGTAATGCAATATAAATGGGATCCTATAGTATGTAACCTTTTTTGAGTGTGGCTTCTTTCACTTGGCATAATGATTTTGAGATTTTTCCATGTTCTTGCACATCTCAGTAGTTTGTTCCTTTTATTGATGAGTACAGTCAGTATATTCTCAAGAGTACTGAAGTATGCATGGATAAACAGAAGTTTAAAATTGACATAAATCTTACGCTTCATGTGTGACAGAATTATCTGTGTTTCTCTTGTCACTACCGAAGCATTGTAGTTAAGAGTTAATGCTCATGTTTAAAAAGTACATTAGTTTATAATCCCATCATTTTTTAAAAGATTATTTATTTATTCCCCCCTCCCCCCTTGCATCTTGCTTGCTGTCGGCTCTCTCTGTCCATTTGCTGTGTGTTTTTCTGTGTCTGCTTGTCTCCCTTTGTTGCATAATCTTGCTGTGGCAGCTCACGGCAGGCACCGGCCGTCAGCTCTCCGCGGGCGTGGGCTGTCAGCTCTTGGGTGAGCCTACCTTCACAAGGAGGCCCGGGACGCGAACCCAGAGCCTCCCATGTGGTAGACGGGAGCCCAATCAATTGAGCCACAGCTGCTTCCCTATAATCCCATTACTTTTTAAATGTTGTTTTGTTACTTCAGAAAATAAAATGTTATGCACTAAATATTATTGTGTATAATACATAAAATTAGGATCAGGGTTCTATGTCTTCACTTAGAGTCTGTGTATTTTATGTTTATGCATGTGAGCATATTCCTAGGGTGAAATTCTATCAATTTGGGGAGCTTCCCATGGTGGCAGATGACCTTTAAAAAGACTGAAGAATCACTAATTTCAGCTCTTATTCTGAATCAAATCATCAGTGTTTTAGAAAGTATATTTATTGACAATGTCAGGAGGTCATGCTTTCACGTTGATTGAAAAAGCTGGCAAACATTGTGTACAAAAGATGCTGTTTTTGTTTTAAACAACAGTACATACAGAATATTCACAAAGCTGGCATAACTGAGTACTTGTCTTGTTCCATGGCTTTACATAGATTAAAACAATTAATTCTCACAGCAGTACTAATAAATGGGTACAATGACTCTCATTTTACAGATGAAGAACTGAGACTCAAATGGGGGTTAAATGATTTGCCCAAGATCATAGTCGTACAAAATAAAAGGGCTAGAACTTGAACCCAGGTTGGTCTGATTCTTGAACCTTTGCTGCTGACCATTCTTAGGCAAACTGCCTAAATATCTGAAAAGAGAGTGACATAGAAACCCAAACTTCAGCACTGGCTCCTTCTGGGTGGTAGAATGATAGAGACTTTATTTTCTTTTTCTGGCTTTTCTGTGTTTTTGTAGCTTTTTAAAAAAGAAGCATGTTTTGCCATTAAATGTAGCTAAATACGCATATGTAACTTTACAAATAAAAACTTTAAGCAAAAAGAGAGGTCGTGATAGTTAAATAGGAGAGTCACTGTTTGAACCTTGCCATATATATAAACCGAGCAGCCTTTGTGCTGAGAAGATCCAGCATATGGATGCTTGAACTTTCTGATTTCCTCTTCACTTGGCTCTGGGTCTGGGAAGAGTCAGGGAGGAAGACTCCTGACCACAGTGATGGAAGTTAAGAGCAGTGCTAGCTTGTAGGTATCCCAGCTGCATCCCAGATTTCTCCCCCTGGCTTTCTTCTCAGGCAGGGCAATTGGAAGCAGTCTAGGTCCCAACTGGAGACCTTAGTAGAAAATTCAAGGACAGGTTACCTTATCCCAGAACCCCCGTCTCAAATGCTTCCTCGTGTACCCTGCACTGTGCTCGACCCTGCCGTCAGTCAGATGTGAGTCCTGTCCCCAAGGAACCCAGGCAGAGGAGGACAGACCTGCAGACAGATAATGGCAGTGCAGTGTGAAACGGGGACTGTTGTTTGGGGAGGCCTGGTCTCATATGGACCCCTCTGGAAAAAACTGGCCCAGAGCCTTCCCCCTTCCCCCCCAAAAGCTCTAAACCAGATGAAGGGTCAGCTGTTAAGCATTCTTGACTACCCTCACTTCATACTTGTACCCTCTTGCAGAGGTACCTCTTGTTAATTTATGGGACATTGTTGGGAATTTATGGGATGTTATTGAGAGAAAAAGACAGAAGGTACCAATTTTAGAGGTTTTGGTTCGCCTCTGATTAGCCCTTTGATATTTCTTTTCTGTATGTGTATATGTGTGTATATATTTTTTATATTTTTGTGCCAAAGGAATCATGGATGTTGCAGATAGGTTCTTTGATTTGACTCAGAGGAAGAAGGATGCTGCTGAAAGGGGAGGAGCAGAGATGCTAATTGTCATGGCAACTAGCAGGTTTTTATCGTGGAACACTGCCTTTGTAACCCAAACCAGTCACCTTTTTTTCTAATTATAGAAAATATACTAACACAAACTCAAGAAATTATACCACCATTTCTCAGTGCATTTTTATTTGCTCTTGGAAACAATCTTCTAGTCATTTTAGTTTCTTCATAGAATTTCAGAGCTGAAAGGTACCTATTTTAGGTTCCTGAAGCTGTTGGGAGCAAAATACCAGAAATGGGTTGGCTTGTATAGTGGGAATTTATTAGAGGAAAAACTTACAGTTCCAAGGGTATGAAAATGTCCGGATCAGCTATCAGCAGAGAAACTTTCTCACCAAAAGTGACTGCTGGCGATCCTGGAGTCCTGCCACATGGCCGGGCAAAATGGAAGCCGGTCTCTGCCAAGGACCCTGCCTTCCCTTCCAGGCATACCTTCTCCCCAAGCTCAGCTGTAGGTGATCAGGCCCTTGACGGTCTCTCCCTTCTCCTCACATCAGGCTGCTCCATGGATTCCAGCCTCTGGCCTCTCTCTCAGCCTCATAGGGTTTCTCTGTCTTTCTGCAGCTGAAGGTGATCCTGGAGTCCTCTCTCACATGGCGTGGTAAAAATGGCAGTGAGTCTCTCTCTGTATCTCCATTTATATAAGACACCAGTAAAAGGAGTCCTGCAGTCTAACCAAAGGCCCTTAACGTTAGAAATCTAATCAAAAGTGATCTAATCAAAAGGTCCCTTAATTGAATCTAACCAAAAGGCCCTACATACAATAGGTTTACATGCACAGGAATGGGTTAGCTTAAGAACATAATTTTCTGGGGTCCACAAATGACTCAAACCAGGACAGTACAGTACCCTTTAGGAGCCCTAGAATTTTATCAAAAGTCAGGTACTTAGGACTTTCGCATCATTATCATGTCACACCATACCAATTTAATTCTCTTGGTTGGGGCTAAGAGCTGGGGCCCTTACCAGGGGCTTAGCATGAGGATGAGTTTGGAATTTGCAGACATTATGCATTCTGTGGGGCAGGCTTCTACTTGGGGAAAAGTATTCCAGTTCCCATCTTTTGAAAGCTTTTACTGTTTTACTTTGTTGTGATCTTGTGCTTATTTCTTAACCACCCATAACTCTTCAGATTCAGTGGATGCTGAAATGCTTAGAATATCTCACACTTTCTATCACTATTTATGCAAGTTTAGAGTCCACTGTCCACCCTTTGCTGTCTGAGAACTCCTGGAAAATTGACCCCTTTTCACTTTAGTAGCACCAGTGAGGGTTCAGAGCCCTGGGGTAGAAAAAGCCAGTGTAAGGAAAGAGCCATCATGTGAATAGCCGGGACTTAACTTGGGAAAATATCCAGCACAGTTTTCTGTTGATGAGCACTTTGAGAGGAGAAGACAAAAACCTAGTGTATTAGTCTGCCAAAGGGGTGCTGATACAAAGTACTGGCAATCTGTTGCTTTTATAAAAGGGTATTTATTTGGGATAAAAACTTACACGGCCCTGAAGAGTCCAGCTCAAGTTTGCTTTCTCACCGAAGTCAGTTGCCATGTGTTGAAGCAAGATGGCTTGCCATCTCTGCCGGGTTTCGGCCCTCCCCTCTGGGCTTCCTCTTCCTCTGAGGCTTCATGGGCCCAGCTTCTTCCTGATCTCAGCTATAGGTTGACACAGGGCTTGTCTCTCAGGGCTTCCTGTATCAGTCTCAGCTCTTTTCCCAAGGTAAGTGGTAAGCCTTCAAGCATATGGTCCATTTCTCCCAGGGGCTTTAACTGTTTGAGCCTTCTTTCTGTCACATGGCAAGATCAAAAATGGCAAAGTTGTCTCCTCTGTGTGTCTTCTTGAGTGAGTGTCTGTTTATAGTGGCCCACCAAGGGGGTGGGGACTCAACCTGAATCACTGATGTGGTTGAATCAAAGCCGTACTCTTAACAGTTAATTTAATTAATGTCCCCTCAACTGAATCCAGTATAATCAAAGAGTATCACACCCATAGGAACAGTTTATAAACATAATCTTTATCTTTTTGGGATTCAGAAAATAATCTCAAACTGCCACACCTAGGCTGTTCTTTACTCCCCTAACCTACTGACCTGGGGAATCTTAGTTCCCTTCTGCCAGGACCTGACCTTGAGTCTGACAGCTCTGAGACCATCAGCCCTAACTGAAGAGATTGTACTTCATGGAAGAAGGCTGGAAGCAGACTCATTGCAAACCCAGTCCATCCCTCTGCTGCCCACGAATGGATTCTGGCCTGATATCTCCCCTGCAGCGTGCTCCTGACTTAGTAGAAAGGTAGGCAACGAGGAGACAACTGGGCAGGAAGATATGGGAAGAAGCCAACACGAGGGGCTAAAGGGAGCCCATTCTTAAATTCAGTGCCATGAAAAGATGCCCACATGACTCCTTTTCTGTGTCAAATGCTGTGGAGACACAGGCATCACCAGTCTTGATGCTACTGTCCAAGAAACCACACCCTTTCTTCCATCTGGGCCTCAAGCTCAATAAGCACACTCCTGTCTCAAAGAGTCTCTACTGCTGTTCCCTCTCCCTGGAAAAACTCTTTGCCTGGGTAGCTGCATAGCTTACTTCCTCAGGTGTTTCCTCAAAGAGCTGTCTTTGGTCTCCTATTTAAAACTACTTTGGAGTTTGTGCTCCAGAGTGTGACAGAGTTGGACTCAGATGTGACTTCTCTACACATGCCTCTTCTGTCCCTTTTATTGAACCTTTAATTGGTGCTGGAATTGGTAGGTGTATGTCCAAGACACTTGAATCTCTGGGTTGTCTGTGTGCCAGCTGGGCCCTGACCTTCAGCAGAGTTTCACTGGACTCACCTAGGACAACTAACAAGGAGGTGAGGTTGGACAACCACCACACCAAGGAACCGAGAAAGTCTACAACTGCAAGCGAGAGTCCCATCCATCAGTCATATGGGATCGAAACCCCCTCTTGATTAGAGGTGGAGTGTGCATCACCATCCCAGAATCCTCAGAATTGGGGGTTGAAATATGGACTAGAGTAGACTTACTGGTGTTCTACTATAGACTTACTGTGATTCTAGCAATGGAAAAATTATATCATTGATGTGGAGACAGTGGCCTCTGGAGTTGCTGAAGGCAGGAAGAGGGGAAAAAAGAGGTGTAATATGGGAGCATTTTCGGGACTTGGAATTGTCCTGAATGACATCACAAAGACAGATACAGGACATTATATATCCTGTCATAACCTACAGAATGGAGTGGAGAGATTGTAAACTACAATGTAAACTATAATCCATGCTGTGTGGCTATGCTCCAAAATATGTTCATTAATTGTGGTGAATGTGCCACACTAATGAAAGAAGTTGTTAATGTGGGAGAAGTGGGAGGTGTGGGGGAGTGCAGCATATGGGAACCTCCTATATTTTTTATGTAACATTTTATATAATCTATATCTTTTAAAAATAAATAAAAAGTAATATTTTTAAAAACTGCTTCTCTCTTTCCCCACCTTGGGAAACTCCCCATCCCCCTTCCCTGCTTCATAGTTCAACATTACCCTTATTACCATTTAACATACTGTAAATTTCACCGCTTGGTCTGGTTTTTCTGCACTACCCCACTAGAATATCAGCCTAATGAGGACGGGGATTTTCATTTTGTTCACTGGGATGCACATCAAGGAGTCCACGTGGCTAGAGCATGATGAGCACAGAGTCAGTAGTAGGACATGAAGTCAGAGAGGTAGTGGGGAAACCACTTCATGGCCTATTACATGTTCTACAAGGATCTCTTTTGCGGCTGGATTAAAAATGGATTGTGGGTGGGCATGGCCTGCACAGGGAGAGACCCGTGGGGAGGCTTTCATAATTATCCAGGTGAATAATGATAGTGGCTTAGATTGGGATGAAAGCAGTGGAGGTGATAAGCTGGTGTGCCAAGAACCCTACCTGGTGAAAAGAAGAGGCAGCAGGCAGCAGGGCTCTGAGAACATCTAGCCTGGTTTTTAAGTCTGACTCTGCCATTTACAAGCTGTGTGAAATCATCCTAGTCAATTTGCTCAACACATTTGAGCTTCAGTTTCCTCATGTAAAAAATAAGTCTAATTATTTCCTTATAAGGATGTTGGATGCTTATGTAAGATAATGTACTAAAAGGGTCTTCCCTGACTCCCTTTCTCTCCTTACCACTGGCTTAGGTGCTCCCATACCCACCCTGTGCCCAAATCTCTTGTGAGCCTTCATTTCCTTGTCACTCGGGGTTTGTCTCTCTCTTTATTGAGAAGTGGACAGGGATTGTATCCTCAGTGCTTGGCACATAATATAAAATAAATGTTTGGGTGGATAGAAGAGTGGGAGGAAGCAAGAAAGGAAAACAGGAATGAATTAAGAATTTCATGCATAGGTATTAGTACCATGTTTGAGTTCACACATTCCAGCAGACAGCAGGACTTTTTCTTCTCATAGTCTAGTGTCTCAGTATATCAAATGATTACTTAGGGCCTTGGCTACATTTTATTTTATTTAAATAAGTCTAGTTAGGAAAACATGTACTATTTCCATGTTTTAAAATTGATTTCTCCCTGCTCTTGGCTTGTAGAAAAATGTTGGTTCAGAGATGTTAATCGGTGTTTTTACTTAGGTGTTCTTTAATAATAAAGATTTAGCAGATTTCATCAGAAACATTCTGATGAAGTATCTTCCCCAACATTTTTAAATGAAAAATTTCAAATTAAGTATGTACACAATACAAAGGCAATGCAATTTAACGTTGACTTAATGTACTGATGATCTAAATTATCCCTACAGTGTCAGTACAATGGTGACTACCACAAAGCAGATTTTCTTTTGAGTTTGACATGCTTCTATTATGTACTGTATGATATGGGAAGGCTCGATTCCAGCATAACTTTTCTCTGTTAGAAAAATTCTGTGTGTGATGCCTTTTGTTCACATGAGATCATTTGACCTTTGTCTGTAACTACTGCCTCCTTTATATTTGAAGTCAGCCAGGATGTTTCCTTATTGGCCCCCAACTGAAGAAGTACTAACACCTGGCCCCAGGGTGAGTAGAACTGTAAGGGGCCCTGAAACCCCAGAACAGTACTTGGTTAGAAGATGGTCATCCCTGTGATTTTTTTTTTTTTTTTGTAGCAAAACTCATGGAACCCCTAGAATATGTCCATGGATTCACTTTGAAAAGCATAGTTGTAGGAATAGGAGAAACTGCTCCAATTTGTCTGAGTTCAAATCCTGGCTCCATTACTTTCTGGCTATGCAAGATGGCAATCTTTCTGTGTGTGTATCTGCACCTTAGAGTGGGAAGGGTACCAGCTTTCCTGTGGATTGTTGTGAGGATTTGAGATAATGAAAAGTGCCTAGCCTAGCATTGTGAACATGTCAGGTGTTCAGAAGTCTCCCCATGAGCTGCTGTTGGTGCACAGAGGCTGGGATGAGAGGCGGGAAGCACGTGAGAGAGGTGGCATGAAGTGATTCAGGGCGGGGAGGGGGGGGTGGGATCTGGCTGGTGGACAGAGGGGTCTGAGTATGTAGCTTGAACTTTACCTGAGCTTTCACCCAAGTGGTTTTCTTTTTCCCTCAAATTTAAAGTCATGGATTTCTTTGCCCAAGGTGAAGAAGGGGTTTCCTGAAGAGAGCATTTGTTGTAAGTACTAGCTTTGTTTTCTCAACAAGGCATGGAGACCCTGAGAGGCAAAGTAACTGCTCAAGGTCAGGCTGTCTTGTCAATAGAACTTTTTGGGGAAAAATTTTATAAAATAGTCAAAAGCTGATTGTATTAGTTTTTCCTTTTTGCAAAGTAACAGTTTTATTGATATGTAATTAACATACCATATAATCCATTCATTTAAAGTATGCAATACAATAGTTTTTAGTATAATAACAGAGTTGTGAAATAATCACCATGATCAATTTTAGGGCATTTTTATCACCCCACAAGGAAACCCCAAACCCATTAGCAGTCTCCCATTCTCCACCCCCAATATTCCCAGACCTCGACAACCACTAATGTATTTTCTGTCTGTATGGATTTGCCTATTCTGGACATTTCATATAAATAGAATTAATACAAAAAGTGGTTATTTTGTACCTGACTTCTTTCACTTAACATAATGTTATCAGGTTTATTTGCATTAAAGCAGGTATTGATACTTCTTTTTTTAAATGTTTTCATTGTGGTAACATATATAACATATATAACACAAAATGTCCCCTTTTAACCATTTATAAGTGTATAATTCAGTGGTACTAATTACATTCACAATGTCCTTCACTATCATCCACTATCAAAACTTTTTCATCACCCCAAACATAAACTTTGAACCAATTAAAGACTTCGTTCTTTCTACTGCTGAATAATATTCCTTTGTATGGATACACCACATTTTATTTATCCATTCATCAATTGATAGACTTTTGGGTTTCTACTTTTTAGCTATTATGAATATTGCTGCTGTGGACATTTGTGTACAAGTGTTTTTGTGTACATATGTTTTCATTTCTCTTGGGTATATTCCTAGCAGTGGAATTGCTAGGCCATATCTTGTTTAACCTTTTAAGGAATTGCCAGACTCTTCTCTACAGCGGCTATGCCATTTTACATCTCCACCAGCAGTGCATGAGGTTTCTGATTTCTCCACATTTATCTGACTTTTGAATATAGTCATTCTAGTGGATGTGTCGAGGTATCTCATTGTGGATTTTGTGTTCATTCTTAAAATTTATTTTAATAAAAGTAGTTGTAGTCTTATATGAGGAAATAGGTAACATATCCTTAGCTGAAAGGCTGGGATGATTAATATATGTGACTTTAAGATTAACCTCCATCCTTTCGCCACATCCTTTCTTACCAGTCATTTCTTGAAGCTATACTATATTCAAAATGCATGGTTGGAGTAACTGTTTTGAGTTCACCAACTTGAATTTTACTTTGTGGCTAAAATTGCTAAGAACAGGCACCTAAAGTTTCATGCTCTCCCCATCGTGGGGCCTGGTTGGAAGACTTTGGGCAGTAGTCTGCCTCTGGGGGGGCTGAATCAGGTGTGTGGCCCCAGTGTCATCTTAGGAAAGTGGCCAGGGCATTTAGTCATGATTCCTCTAAGAGGTGGCTACTGCTGTGTGGATGTGGTAGCTATTAGAAGTGGGTACTGCCGGAACTCGCCCCTTGTGCTGTAAAGATGGACTCTGTGACCATTTTTTAATAGGTTGTTCTATCATAAAGAATAAGGAGCCTGAGAAACTTCATGGAATCTGTGAGGCCAGAAATAAATGTTGGTTGAATGAATGAATAGTAGCCCTGGCTTTGGGAGCCAGACCCCATTCTAACATGAGGGCCTGAGCAAGTTACTTAACCCCTCTGAGCTTTGGTTCCTCGGCAGCAGAGCAAAGGTGGATTCTGCCACAGATTCTGGTGGTGATGTGACAGAGGCCAGCTCATGATAGGCACTCAACAAATGTTAATTCTCTTCCCTTCAGTAGCATAGCATTTCGTTTCAGACATTTTTCTCTACAGGTTTGGTCCAGCTCCAGGTATGACAGAACACAGGATCAATTGTACTGTTTACAGTATATTTTCCTTACAGAGAAATAATGAACTCTGGGCAAAAATTAAATATTGGCGGAAATGAATGCTGCAATTGGTAGCTGCTGATGGACATGTTTGTCAAACTCTTATTTCAGGAAGCCAACTTAGAAGAAAAAAAATGGAAGAAATCCTAAGAACATTTTTGCCCTTTGTGACAGACATTTATTTATAAAATCATCTTTGTAAAGTCCGCTTGAGATTTTTTAATAAAACATTGGCAAGCTTTGATTTGGAATCCAAATTAGCCTGCACAAAAGCTTAAACTTCAGTGGATTTAAAAGGGCTGGGTTCTTTTTAGAGTGCCTTGCCTTATTTTTTTTTTTCTTTTTTTTAAGAAAGCTCTGGTCTTTTGGTCACTGGGTCTTTTTTTAGACCTGCAGGGAAGTCATAGTAACAGGCCTGGTGTCTGATTGGGTTCCATGGCAACAAAAGGGTTGTGACTTTAATAGGAGAGTCAAGCATGCCAAGAAAGATAAAAATCAGAGTATGGAGAATGCCCTACCAGATAAATGTGATTTGTGGACCATGTGCCCTGAAACGGAAAGGCTTCCTGAGTGGGCATCGGTCTTCATTACAAATTTGAATTCCACTGGGTTTTCATTAGGTCATAGGAATCAGTGCCTATTTCCAAAAAATCTGTCTGCGTCTTTGCTTTTATTCATTCATTGATCCTTTTTTATATCTTAGTATATATTTTTTTTAAATTCAAAATGGTAATGGTAAGAACCTAATCAGAGATTATTTTGATTTCAAAGGTAGAAAAGAAATTTAGCACATTCTTTGTGGAACTGACTACAGCTGTAAATTGTGAGACTGTGTGGGAGGGCAGATTAGAGGCAATTATAACTCGATTGAACTCTCCCTGAATTAAAGCTTGCCATGTGCTTTCCAAGATGGGGATTTTTCTTTCCCACCAATGTTTCTTGTCGATGGGTTTAGACATACTGGTTCCAGGCTAGAAATGTGGAGTCTCTGTGGGAACTGATCTCTTCTTTCTCCCAACAACAATTTGCAGGCTGTTCTTAAGTCATGGATGATAGTTAATAGCAGAATTATAAAAATGTGCTTTCATCAGTTATTACAAGTGTACCATACCAATGCAAGGTGTTAATGATAGGGTGGTATATGGGAATATCCTTTATTTTATGCATGATTGTTCTGTAAACCCACTTCTCTAATAATAATAATAATAATAAACCCCAAAGCTTGCAATGAACACTGTTCTTTTGCTAAAGGGTCTACTATTTAACCAAGAGATGATGGCATCTGAGGATTTTGAATCATTCTCTATGTTTCGGTTTCATCTGGTTTTAATTGTATGGGCTGTGTTTATTTTTCTATCAGATATGCTGCTTTCTATTTCTCATCTTACTGATTTTGAAAGTGAAAGAACTCAAAGGGGCAAGTTGAGATGGGCAGCTTTACAGCATCAACTATCCATTTAAACCCATGGCATGCTCTGATACTCTCTCTAGGTTCAGACTTCCTTAGTTACTTACTTTATGGCCTGATCATGGTGAATCAGAAACTACAGCTACTCAGACCCTCATGATTAAACACAATCATAAGCAGTATTGGTTTAAGAGGAAAAAGCTTGTCTGGTTTCGGGTCTCCCAGCTATCATTAGTCACCTTGGGTAAATTAACTTCTAGGGCTTTGGTTTCATTATCTTAAAATGAAGCCTTTGACCTGTGTTGGTGTTTCCCAAACTTCCCTGTTTATAAAAATAACCTGGACCTCTAGTTTAAAGCATAAGTTTCCTGGGACCTTTCCCTTAGAGATTCTGATTTGGTAGTTGCAAGGTGGGGCTAGGATACCAGGGGCCCAAGATGACCTTTAATCTGATGCTTGAGAAATACCGGTCTGCTCAGTGGTTTTCAAACTTTATTTGGGCATGAGAATGGGGTGGGGGAGCTGCGTGTCTATCAGTGCAAATTCTCAGGTGCCACTTCAGAGAGCTAGAAATCAGGTAATTGTGTTAATTGCATTGCAGCCACACCTTGAGAAGTCCTGGTTTCAATTGCCTGCATCTCCTTTCCAATCCCAGAGAAGGTTCTTCCTTCCACACACCTCTCCTCACTTCCTCAAGTGAGCCGGAAGAGCTTTGTTGAAGGAAGGCCTGATGACTCTGCTTATGCCCAATGCTAGCTCCAAACCCCGTATCAATGTCTGAAAAAGTTATTTGTTTTAAAATCTTGGAGTAGTGTAATACTGAACTTCTCTGTTCATAGAATTTTCTTCTCCGTGCAGTGTTGTTTCCTTCGAATAAGAGCGTGTTTGCTAAGCATAGTTACTTCTGGTGTGCATAAGGCAGTCCAGCAAGGTAGGAATTACCAAGGGAGCTTGTTAAATAACAGTTTGAGCTCCAGGCCCAAAGATTCAGTAAGTCTTGCAGAGGGTCCTGGACATCAGTATTTGTTTATCTTAAGGGTTTTATGGGGTTTTTTTCTTTATAAGGTTTTGACAAAGGTAGTAGGATCCTCCTCACCCACATCCTCCCCAATTTCCAGATTAAAACTAACTTTAAGCATAAATATACGTGTTCAGTGCATGGGAGATGATTAATTAAAGTGACTTAGATAATAAAAGAGTCTCTAACAAATAGAACAGGTACCTGAGAGAAAAAAACCCGATCTTCTGAGACTCTAAGACAAGGATTCTTAAAGTCTATGATTAAATCATTAATTGTAAAAGCAAACACATTTTAGTGTATATCTGTTATATACTTTCTATTTGCACCTCATTTTTCTATTTTCTCTCTAACAGAGATTAAATAACATTGTTAAATGAAGTGTTGAGTAGATGATTAGTGTGAACCTAAGTTATGGACTCTTCTTTTTTTCCTATTAACTAGATAATTTTTAAAAGTGCAAGTTCATAGGGAAAAAAAACCCTATTACTAAAGGATAAAGGTAAAAATTAAAGCCCCTACTCCTAAATTCTTATCCTTTTCCCCAAAGGTAAGCACTATTGTGTCTCTTACATATCTTTATAGAAAAGTTCTCTGCATAAAGTATTTATTTCCATTATTTAGTTAACCAGACCCCTACTGATATATAATTTAGGTTCTTTCCAGGGTGAGTTTTTCCCCCCGTGATTGTTTTGCTTTGCAATGTTGTATTGAATATCTGTGTACATTATTTTCTGCAATGATATATGAATAAATTTCTAAAAGCAAAATTATTGGATCAAGGTGTATGTGCATATTTTAAATAAAGATGAATACAGATGAATTGTCCTTCTAAAGGTTGCCACAGTTTACTGGAGGAATCTTTTATTTTCAAAAGGCTTCCCTGGCCCAGTTGATTGAGATCCAGCAGATAAACTGCTAGCTATGTGCTGTGCTTGCCTACTTAAAAATATCCAGAGACTCACTTTAGGGCCTCTGGTTGAAAGAATTAAATGAGGTATCCTCGTGAGAAAGTCAGAAAACTTAAAAAGATGTCCAAAGTGTTCAGGGAAAGAAGAGAGTAGGGAATGGCTTAGCAGATCAAGTAGCTAACCCTAAATTTGAACAGAGAGTGCTTTGGATTACTTGAGGACACAGAACTCCAATTGGGCTCTGAAGAAAGTAAGACAACCCTGAAGCATAATAGGTTCTTTTGTTTTTTTCTCTCTCCCCTTCCCCCCCCCCACTCTACCCCTACCCCGGTTGTCTGTTCTCTGTGTCTATTTGCTGTGTGTTCTTTGTCTGCTTCTGTTGTCATCAGCAGCACCGGAATCTGTGTCTATTTTTGTCGCGTCATCTTGTGTCAGCTCTCTGTGTGCGGCGCCATTCCTGGGCAGGCTACACTTTCTTTCATGCTGGGCGGCTCTCCTTACGGGGCACGTTCCTTGCGCGTGGGGCTCCCCTATGTGGGGGACACCCCTGCGTGGCACGGCACTCCTTGCGCGTATCAGCACTGTGCGTGGGCCAGCTCCACACGGGTCAAGGAGGCTCGGGGTTTGAACCACGGACCTCCCATGTGGTAGACAGACGCCCTAACCACTGGGCCAAGTCCTCTTCCCTCTTCTTCTTAAATATTACAGTATACTGTAGTTTTACACAACGGGTAGAATTCTGTTACTTTGACTAGGCTTTATTGGATTAACAAAAGTTTCTCTCTTCAAAACCCCACTGCACTTTTCTCATCCCACCCCAACTTTGACTTCCCTTCCCCAGCACAGAGTTAAATCAATACCACTATAGCACATAATCTTGAGATCTCTGCATTAGCTATCAATGTCTAAGATGGGAAACCCCTGGTCCCCTGAATCATTCTGGCCTGAGTTTTTCATATGAGTTGTGGCAATTCAAATATTTAACAGAGAAGGTCAAAAGGGATTTAAAGATGAGTGACTGACAGTAAGAAAGCTCATCTGTTGCAAGAGCTAAGTACTCAAGTTATTATAATACAAAGCAGTACATGATCAAAAAAGGGCAAGAGAAACTTATTAGATATTGTCTGTTTCAGGCATGACATCAGGTCCTATTCTGATGTCATTCAATCCCAGGAGGAATTTTGAGAATCAAGTCTCAGAAATGTTAATTTACTTGCTCAAGGTCATACTGCGACAAAAGTGGCAGAGCTGGGATTTGATCACATCTGCCTGACCCTAAAGTTCATGCATACCCTCTCAGTAAAGTGCTCCGAAGGCAAAGATTTCAAGTGCTGAGAAAGTTTGGAGGTGGCAGAGATCAATAGAACAGATGTGAATTAATGGGTCCCATCTGTGTGCCACATCTCAATCAACTGGGAGTAGCTGTCTGGAAGGAAGATGGTGTTGAGGATACTGAGGCAGCATCTGGCCTCCTTATAACAGCTGATTAAGGATGCCTGCCCTTGGAAGAAGCGGGCAGTGGAGTCATCCCTCGTCACTTGTTGGCCATCCCTCTGTTCGTGCTGTCTTCCCTTCTGTGAAAGGTTATGAAAACGCATAGCTTACAAATTGTTAATAGCAACAGGGGATAATTGTTACGTTTTGCATACCATTCTCTAGCTATCTCTTCACTGTTCTCTGACCTTTTTGCCCTTCCTTGAACCCTTCAATTCCTCCCCCATCATTTTCTTTCTTTCTCTATTTCTCCGTTCCCCATACTCGTACTTGTTTTTTTTTTTTGACTGACATTGAGAAATGAAGTGTATTTTTATAATTATTTGATTTAATTTTGACATGCTCTTAATAAACTTATCTTCTTTCACATTGTCCTTAGTAAATTTTTTTCTGTGAAGTCAGTGATATGCAATAGAAAGTTTCTAGTTTTGGGTACAATGTTATTGGTTTTGCTTCTGGTCTAATGTTACTTTTTTTTTTTTTTTTTAATTTTTAGAAAAATAATACTAAATGTCCTGCTCCAAGGTCATTCAAAAATGACCCAGACAGAATATAATATGTGTCCACTGTGTTATTTACCAGAGTATTCTACCATTTGGGATTGATAAGAATTGTGAGACTGAGTAGAAAATTTAGCACACCAGGTGTTGGGAGACGTGGATTCTAGAACTCATCGTTAACCAACTCTGTCTTTGATTAATATTCTTTGCATTCATCCCATTTATAAGACATTTTCATAAAAACCTTGGGTTATAGCCAGGACATTTCTTCTGCCTCTTTTCCAGTAGATGTGGAGGCAGGTCCTTTCCACATAAACTGCCTGCCCCAAGGAGCTTACTCCCCCTCTTCTGTTAGAGGCAATAAACAAAAACTCTTCCGCGGCCTTGCTTCTGCCTCCTCACCCTTGGCTGACCCCTGACCACTGCTGTCTGGCTTTGCCCTCCTGCTTCACTGAAGCTGCTTGCACCAAGACGACTGCAGTTCTTCCTGGTTATTGCCAAGGGACCCTTTCAGCCCTTTCGACAGCATATAATGCTGTTGGACCCTTTCTGCCTTGAAAAGGCAGCCTCTGCCCCCTTGGTCTGTGGCTCTAAGCTTCTGTGGTGCTTCCTTCTGTCTCTTTTGCAGCCTCTCTTCCTTACTGCCCTTAAATACGGGCTTCTTCCGTGTTTTGACCTCAGCTCACTACTCATCTCACACCTTGCATGATTTCAGCTACTCTGGCGGGCCCAATTCTGTTTCTTCAGCCCCTTTTAATCTTTGAGCTTTGACCTGTATATTCAACTGTCTGCTGGACATCCGTGCTTAAGTGTCCCTCACGAAACTCAAATGCATCATGTCTGAAGCTGAATTCCTCCTCTACCCCAAGTCTCCTCTTCCTCCCGCATCTCAGTTACCTATCTTGTGAAAGATCTTATCAACCCACCAGAAAAAATGAAAAGTAGTTTTCCTTGATTTCTCTCTCTTAACCCCCACATCCAGTAGGTGTCAAGTCCTTTGATTCTACCTCCTTCACATACCTTAAACGCTCCTCTTTCCTTGCCTACTACTTCTCTATGTCCCACCCTCACCAGCTCTTGCCTTAGATTATTACAGCAGGTGCCAGTCTGCTCTGTCAAAATGCATTTTCCATCCTGCTTTCTCAGGACTGGTGTGAAACAGGGATCTGATTATCGTGACCCCCCAACACAACATTCCTTAGGGTTTCCATGTGGGCTGTTAGATGAACTCCAGTTACCTTTTTAGCCTGATTGAACTGGGGTTCTCCTGGTCTGGCCCCTTTCTGCTGTCCCAGTTCTTTCTTTCCCTGCCTTTTTCGCCTCTCAGTGTATCCTCCAAATCATTATGTGCTGTCTGGCTAACTGATTGGGAACTCCAATAACCACACTTCCAGAAAGTCTCTTTATACCACCTTTGTCCTCTCCCCTCGCTCTTGGCTGTCCCACCCTAGGGCTCCCTCGGCACTATGTGTTGCTCTCCTGGCACAGACCAGTGACTCACTATTTCTGTCTCCCTTACCACTAGGAGGAGGGCTGTCTCTTTGCATCTCCAGCACGCCTCGCTGTGCCTGACACTCAGAGGCATCCATGGAGCGTCTGTCGAATGAATGAATCAACAGAGGAAAGTGTCCTGACCCTGGTCTTCCTTGGAGCCACTTCCCTCCCCAAGGCTCTCTGACCACTTAGGCTATTCGCCCTGCGGTCATTCATGTTTGTGCTTCTTGTGCCCAGTTCCCTGCTTCTCTTTCACTTTGCCCAACCAGGGCTTGTTGAATTGAGCCTTTTCTTGCCAGTAAACCAGGAGCACCAGACTGAATGTCCTCTAAGGTTCCCTTGCCATCCCATAGTTGTGTGATCACAGGACTCCCTTCTAGTCTGCCTCTCTGCAAAGATATAGAATGTATCTTTTCTGCTGCCAGCACAAAGAGCACATTTGTACAGCAGAAACGTTGAATACAGTGTATTATTGCCGGCAATTGTAGTAGTTACAGCCGGGGGTGTGGAGTTTCTCTGAGACAAACACAGGAATGCCTGGAGATAATGTGAGCAGTATCTCCACCAAAGTCCAGGGTGAGTCACACGGCAGGTACTATATGAATAGTGGCCCAGCTTCCTGGCAGAGACACTCAGTGCCTGCCGGGCAGGAAGGTGAGCTGCTGCTGGGCCTGGTCTGCTCTCTGATGTGTTGTGTGGCTTTTGGTGAGTCTTGTCCCCACTCTCCCATTTCAGTCAGTGTGTGTAAATATGTGTTGTAGAGCTTTGTGGTAATTAATATCCCATGAGATGCTTTAGAGAAATACATGTTATTTTTGTGTTCTTAGAGGCTTAATAGTTATCTTTGTGCTTGTCCAAATCATTCCCTAATTTCTCAGTGAGTTTCTAGGTATTTAAACCGGCTGAACTCCTAATGAATTGCCAAACTCCTTACTGTTTGGCCCTTCAAAAATGTAAATCATCTGTGATTTAAGAAATGAACAAATACCAAAATTTGAGTGTGCTGGCTAGTGGCTGGAAAAGAGCCAATTCTCCCAACTTTCACTTCCCTGTGAGCTTGGAAGTAATCCCAGGTTTAACCAGGCTGAGTTGGAATCTCATGTTGTACTTTAATCCTGGTAACCAGGTTGAGTTGGAATTCCACAGTCCTTTCCTAGAAATAGTGGACTCCAGAAAACTGACTCTGCATGCTATGCTAGCCACCGGCGGTCCCCCGTAAGGAAGCAGGTGTGGTGGCTGCCTTAGAACTGTGGGTTGGAAGAGGTAGTGGCAGTGGGGGGAATACACTGAGTATCTGTGAAGAATCAGGTTCCTACTGGGTACACCTGGTAAAGGATGCAGGGCTCCCTGCAGGGGAAATGAAAGTTCCAAGGGAACATGGCCCACAGGGGTGCTTAATCTCAAAGGGAATCTATTCATTTGTGGCTTTATGTGTGTGTGTATGTCATGGAAGACTTATGTATATTGCCACAAAATAAATATAATCTTTCTTGGACATTAAAATATTTGAACACATTTATTAATTCAGGCCATTTTTCCCAATTGGTTCAGAATCAAAGGTTTGTCTAGAATATTACAGAGGAGAGCTTATTGTTAACAATCCCCAGCTTTTAGAAATGAAAATAATCAGGGTTGGAGAGGTGGAAAGTTGAAGGAGTTAGGTCCTTGGCATCTCCAAGGTTAAGTTTCTATCATTAAGAAAGAAAGGAAGAAAGGAGGGAGGGAGGGAGGGAGAGGAGGAAGGGAGGAAGGAAAATTGGAAGGGCCAGTTGTTTCAACAGCAAACCTTCTTACAGCTGTGCAGCACGGCAAGAACAACAGCAGATATTGAAATGCATGGTTTCAGTTGGAATGAAAGGAAAATGCCACTCACAAACTGTAGAATACTGCTTGTAAAACTTCCATGTGAGGCTGGTTAAAAGGACATAGGAAGGAGTCTCATCTCGCCAGCCACTGGCTGACGGTTCTGGAGCTCCCTTCAAGCTGGCCAGGCTGGGACTTCCTCCCGGTTCCTCTCCAGCAGGCTGAGGGGGAATACCCCCTCCAATCCCCAGGCCTAAAGGGCAAGAGTGGTTGTTGGCAGGCCGACGGGGACTTAACCTGTGACCTGGGGGAAGTTCCGCGCTTTCGCGCTTTCCTCCTAACTGTCCTGTGCTCTCTGTCTCATCCGTGGTAGGAACCAGTGAGGATAAGGGAGACTAAATCAGGACCCGTTGCAGGGGGTGGCCTGAGGGCCTTTTGAGTCTAGCTACACTTTTAAGTAGGGCCTCAAATTGAGATATTTAACATTAACTCCTAAGAGATTAGTATGACTAAAAGAGGACTTATTCATCATACATTTTAAACACATATATTTAGTATATTTTACTGTGTAATTTATTCCATAGTCTTTACTTTTAAAGTGTTTGTAAATTGTGAAATGCAATACATAAAAGGTATCCTGTTTAAAAAATAACACAAAACACCCCAGTATGTAAAACTTAGGATAAGAAATTGAACTTGACCCTATGACCCTTTTTCCTGTTTACATATCCCTCCCCCACAACCCCCCCAAGAGGACACCCGTCTCCTAAGGTTCATGTTAACCGTGCCCTTACTTTTTTCTCTATCATTTTAATACCATCTTTGTGTTTCTACCTAAACAATAATTTGCAGGGATTTGACCTTTGTAAAGTAGAATTCATACTGTATATGTTCTTTTGTGACTTTCTTTTGAGATTTATCCATGTTGATCCCTGTAGCTGTGGTTCTTTTTCATTAAATTGGATGAATTTAAACTATATGTAATATATATATATTTATGCACGTGTCATGTATGTATTGTATTGTCTGTAGACCTTTGGGTGATTTATTTTTTGCTGTTGTAAACAATACTGCGGTAAGTATTTTTAATGCATCCTCCTAACATGGACCTTGTTCTCTAAGGTGAATTTCTGGGACTTAAAGGAGATGTGCATGTTCACATGCCAAACAGATTTCAAGAGTGGTTGTGCCACATTATACAACTTCAGTCTTGCCCCACTGTGGTACCTACCATACTCTATTCTCATACAACATTGTGACAAATGTTTTTAATAAATCCTTATTGTCTTTGAAGGACAATTATTGCCATATATTTTTATGTTTTAAAAATTAATTAAATGCAGGGAAGTAGCAGTGGCTCAATCAGCTGGGCTCCTGTCTACCATATGGGAGGCCCTGGGTTCGCGTCGCGTCCCCGGCCTCCTTCTGAAGGGCGGCTAGCCCACACGCCGCAGAGTATTGCCCAACCTGCAAGAGCCACAGAGAGCTGACTCAGCAAGGTGACGCAACAAAAAAGGGAAACAAGTGAAAACACAGAAGAGCACGCAGTGAATGGATACAGAGAGCAAAGAACAACAAGCAAGCCGCAAGGTGGCGGAATAAATTCAAAAATAAATACGACACACAGAAGAACATACAGCGAATGGACACACAGAACAGACAGCAAGCAGGCCATGGTGGGGAGGGGGATGGAAAAACAACCAAAAAAGCCTTACAAAATTAATTAAATGCAAACATTTCAAATACATCAGTTTTTAAAATCTGATTTTGGCATCACCTTATTTTAAACTAAATTCTAGGCCCTCAAAAAAAAAAATAAAGTGAACATCATCCTATCTTGTCGGCTTCTGAGAAACTTCTAAAGAAAACAATAAATTTTTTTAAAAAGGAGCTAGCTTTATTGTTTTGGGTTTTTTTAGTTTGTTATTACAGAAGCTGCTTTGAAGGGCAAAACCAAACTTGAAAACCTAACCATCATAAATAAAAGAATCTAGCCTTCAAGAGTCACATGAGCTATATACAGCAGTCACTGGATGAACTCGGGGGCTGTCTTCAGCTGCCATGAATAGAGTTCATCACAGACTCCCATCAGCAGCTTCTGTGAATGTTCTGAGCGAAGAGCCCATCTGAGAAACATCACTGCCTGCATAATACCAATTCAAAGCTATGATCATTGGGAAACCCACTGCTCAGTAGAAATAGCACGGGGCTTTCCATAGCAGCAGTCCTTGAGAAGATGGTGTTTGTGAAGATGTATATAAAAAGTATAATATACATTAGTATACAGTATTTCCTTTAAGAAATTAGATTTTCATTTGAAAATATTTATGACTTGGCAATTCTGCCTTTTGTTTTTGGTAGAACTGCCTCTTAAGACATGGTTTTACTTCCTCAGGGAATTGGTTTTAAAAACTCTTCCCAGGAGGGAGTTCTTTTGAAAAAAAAATCACAAATCAAGTTAGATTTACAAAAATGTGTATATCCTGGACCCAGGAGCCAATTATTTGCTACTGTTAGCAAAAACATGGATCCATAGATGAAATAAGGAAGTATCTTCAATGGGCTAATGAGATTTTGTAAATATTTGTGTATTAGTCTCACTTTGAGGAGGCAGGCACTGGGGGCTTTTTAAAAACTATGAAAATAACAAGGTGACTAAACGCTACCAAAAAGAGAATATTAAAAAGTGAGTGTCTCTGTCTCCAGATTTCCAGCTTATTCCCTAGAGTTAATTTCCAACAACAATTTCTAAAATATACTTCTAGAAATTTACCATACAAATAGAGTACACTTGTACATATCTCTGTAAACCCCACCCGCTTTTTAAAGCACGAACAAGCATGTTCTGTAGGCATAGATTTGTATCTTTCTTTTTTCCCTTAACGGTTTGGCTTGGATAGCTTTCCATGAGAGCTCATTCAGGTCTACCTTCATTTTAATGGCTGCATTGTTTTCCATTGCCCTAGAATTTTTTAAAGTGGTTCTTTTGATGAGTGTCTGCTTTTTCCAGAATTTTTCTATTAATGGGAATTTAAAATGTATTTCTAAAGCTATTGCTCATTTGTCTTTTACAACTTGAATCTTTATCACCAAAATCATCACATAAAACTCTTCTTAGATTTTGTCATAAAGCCTGGTGATTTCTCAGAGGTGATGTGGTGAAGAATAGCTTATTTGTAATTTATAGTTAGAATGCAGTTCTATTTTTCCTGTAGATGACTAAGTTTTATCTGTAAAGGCTTTGGGGGGAAAGTCTGGGCGGGGGGAAAGTCTGGGCCGAGGAAAGTGACAATGTTTAATGTTAGAGAAACAAACTCTGACTTTGTTGCTAACCAGCTGTGTGGTCTGGCCATAGACAGGCAAGTTGTTTAACTTTTTGTTCTCACTCTTTTCCTCCATAAAGTAGGATGAAATATCTAAAAGTAAGGATATGAGAGAAACAAACTAAGAACTATGATGCTGTGATGCATTCTCAGAAGTTAAAAATCTTGTGATTATAAGTATTCTCTTATAATCTGGCTTTCTCATATTCTTGATTGCTAGTCATATAAGTTATTAGAGAGAATGATTAGTGTGATTTAAGGTAAATAGAAATTATAAACTTTCAGAATTTGATATTTTTAAAAGGATAGGTTATTGCTTTCTTTTTAATCTATGTTGACCTCTTTATTCTTTAGAAGTCCTATTTTTTGACACATAAAAATGCTAGTATAATAGTAGAGGAAAAATTGTTATACTGATCCCCATAGAAAATCCTTATAATTTCATTTTCTCTTCTGTTATGACTGAGATTTTACTAGAAACACATGCTATGTCAGAAGGGATAAGAGATTAAATAGAGCTTCTCACATTATATATGAATACGTGAAAAGAGTGGAGAGAAATTGAAGAACAGTTACTTCTCGCACCCCTGTATGTACAGGAACTGTATGGAAATACCTCTAGCTGCTGAGAGTTTGGTGGGCCGTTGGGATAATCGCACAGGATGATGGTGATCACGATGGTGGTGGTGGTGATACAAGGCGAAGCATTATGTTAGAAATGGCAAAGACAAATAAGAGAAAGAGGCAAAAGTCCCATATATACTTTGGTCTCCATTTCTGTTATTTAAATTTCTTGATTATTTTTCCCTGTTTTAAGATGTTTGGCAAACTATATGGAAACTTCAGAAGGCTGGGTTTTTCCTTTTCCCTGGTGGTTGTGATGGTCATGATGGTGGAGGAGTTTGTGATGTTTAAGGATGTGAGGAAAAGGAAATGTATTTACAACTTGGTGGTTAACGAATTGGAAGTCTCTAACTCTCCTTTCCTACCTCTAATGCAAATAGCACTGTGCTGAAACTGGATATAACCTGATTAGCAAAGGTTTTAAAAATGATAAATCCCTCTATTTGGACATGGCAGGAGTTTCATTATATGGAGCTTATCATTGCATTAATATATCTCTAATGGTATTTTTGCAAACATTGTTAGTTTTCTATTTAAACACTGTTTTCCTTCCTTTCTACCTAGATGGCAGAGCCTACTCCCAAAATAGAAGCTGAAAATGTTAGACACATTTTGTCACCTCCCTGGCAGCTAGGGTATGGACATGAGATTCAGTCCTGACCAAAGGAACCTTAAGGGGAAACCTGCTGAGGAGTTTCTGGAAAATGTTTTCCTCTCTAATAAAATATGGGGCAAGAGAAGAATCCCATTCTATAGACAGAAATTGTCTACATTTGATTCCTAGAACTACAGTAGCTGTCTTGCCTCCATGAGGAACGTGTTCCTAGGGTAGTAGAGTGAAAAGATAGAGCTCAGGGTCCTCGTTGACATTTTTAAGTCACTAAACAAGCCCTGTCCTCTGATCTTCTTAGTTTGTGAGATTATAAGTGCCTTGTTATTGAAACTTCTTTTATCCGTGTGCTTAGGTACTGAGATTGTCTTACCCAACAGAGACTTTTACTCATAGGAAATATTATCAAAGTGGCAACATTACTCCATTATGAGACAGTAGAGTACCTATTACATTCAAGAAACAATGTGTGTCTCTCAGGGTAACTAATAATATGAGGCAGTAAAGGATTTACTACAACAATATGGACTTAGTAAGAATAACAGGAGTTCAGAGTAAGCGCTAATTACTTGATCAGAGGAGATAAAAAATGACTTTGTGTAGAAGAGGTTAAATTGAACTAGACCCTGGAGGAACTCCAAGATTTTGGTCAGGAGGGAGCTGGGGAGGGCATTCTAGGAAGTTTGAAGTTCTTGAAAGAACAGAGGCTATGGCATCAGACTTGGGTTCAAATCCTGGCTCAACACTCACTATTTTGTAACCTTATCATATGATCTCTTTGATCTTTATCATAATACAGTGAACATAACTTGCAGAATTAGGGTGAGGATTAGAGACAAAATATGTCAAGCATCTGTCATGCTGGCAGGCACATGGCAGACATGAAGTAGATGATATAGATGAAAAGAGTACTAGTAAGAACTGCATGCATGGGGGTGCACCATGAGCAAGACAAGGTAAACAAGTAGAAATGAGTTTGGCATGTCATTTTTTTATCTGGACAGAGTTCACCTGGACCAAGCCAGCTGAACTCTCAGATGATATAAAGGTACAAAACCTTGAGAGACAGGTTTGGGTCAAGACACGGAGGACCTTGAATTCCAAAGTTAGGACTTTAACCCTCATCCTGGAGACAATCTGTGTGGTGACTATTAAGAGGGGCAGCCTGGAGACAATAAGATGAATTAAATCATTGCAATCGTCCAGATGTGCAGTATAAAAGACCTAGACAAGGGAGGTGTCAGGAGTTGAAGAGAAAAGAAGGGTCAGCTTTTAAAATGAATATCAGGAAGGAAGAAAGGAAGCTTAGTGATATGGAAGGCAAGGGAGAGGGACGATTTTGTGATGAGTCCTAAAGACTGGATGCCTGTCACTCATACAGTGTGAAATTCAGAACAGACTTGTTATAATTCTAAATCACCATATCCCAGGTAGGGACAAGAACAGTTGGAAGGGTTTACTGAAAATTTTGGTGAAAGATGCTACATAAGTGGAAGATAAATGATGTTGCCATAATATCATTGAATTCTTGTCTATTTCTTGTTTTGGTTCCCTAGAAGGATGCTCCCCATAATAAAATAAATATACCATTACCTCTGATTAGGTATGATTGAACACTCTGAGTCAATCCAATAATATGAAATATATGCTCACTGATTATTGACTCAATATTTGTCTAGTATGCAAAGCAATCAAGGAGAGTGTTTCTTTGACACATGGATTGTAGTAATTACAGTTATATTTACAATGGCTCTATTAATAAAACAGTCAAAACATCTAAAGTAATGAATGGCACCTCTAAGAGGCATCATAAAGTATAGAAATCAAAGAAATTTTAATTTATCAAATCCAGGCTATAGTATCCTAATATCTTAGACTAAATGACATTTCATAATATTGTCAGTTGGTGAATCTTGAACAGATAGATGGTTCTCCACATTTTGAAATACTGAATAAGGTAAGTGGGCTGACTTAAAGTAATTAAGTGCACCTCTTTGGAGACACTGTTAGTAGATAGCAGCCCTTGGAGTCTTATTAACTTGATCAGCTTTCCTAATATAAGGCAAGAAGGAAACTGCATCGTTCATATATCTTAGAAAATTAGGCACAGTGTATTCTTTGGGCATAAATGAATTTGTTTTCAAATAGTAATTCTGCATCAGGCAGGTGTCCCTGTCTGAGAGTTTTCACAGTTGTATTGGAAAGCTAGGGCTCTGAGCCAGGTATATGGTCCATGATTTGGTTTATTGCAATTCCCAGTAAATAGAAAAAAACTTCTGGCATTGAAACTTTTCTAAATTACCTTCTAGCTGCCTCACCAGTTCCCCCACATTTTTTTTAAATTAATCTAACTGGGATATTTTAAATTCCTTTCAGACAGAACTTGAGTGAGAATACCTAGACTGTACAGAGAGGTGTATTGTGATATTTTCTTATGGTCAGAAGAATCTGGGGAATTTTCCATATCTGTAGCTTACTATAAGTTATCCCTCAAAAAAGTAAAATATAAAACTCCAAAAAAAAAAAACAGTTAAAATGTATGAGCTGTCAAAATACTACTTTACCTTTATAGTATCTATAACATAGCTGATGCTCAACAAATGAAGCTAATTAACATACAGTACTGTTCAATTTTTGCAAGAAGAAAATTCTAGCTTGTCAATTTGTACTGCATTTTGTCAGCTCTTTAAAATTTTCTAAAGTTTTTGAAAATGTTCACAGCACTACGTAATATTTGTTTTTAATACCAGAATATGAAAGAGCAATATATAAAAGACTGAAAAAGAGTAACAATCCTAATGGCAAAGCACTAATATTTATGGTAAAAGTGAATACATTAGATTTAGATGCAAATAGATTTAATCTTAAATTCTTCAAAGTGCAGCAAAATCCTAAAAAAAAAACCATGTTGATGCAGATTGCTAATGCAGCAGTTATTTAGACAGCTAATGTTTCTCTAAGAGGCTGACTTTAATTAAAAGCACACAGTACACTTAGGGCTTACTCACTTACTTAGACCCAAATTGTTTTTATGACAGTTATTGGAATTGATTAATTTAGGTTCCAAACTAGCCCCATAAAACTGAAGGATTTCCACTTGACAAATGTTTATCAGCATCTTCTGTGAGTCAGTGGTAAAAGCACTGGGGTCAGATGAATATGGTAGCTTCTGCCCTAGGACTTCACTGTTTAGACAAGGAGACATACAGAATCACAGAACCACAGGGTTGTAGTGAAATGTAATAAGTACTCTGGGGAACAAAGAGGAGAAATCAAGTAACCAGAAGACTTCATTCAGAAGGCATTTTAGGAAGGTAATATTTGACTTGGATTTAGAAGAGGAAGTTCAAAAATCATACAAGAGTGTAGCAAGGAACATAATGTGTCAACAGAGGCAAAAGTAGAATGTTTAAGAAACTGAAAGTCAAGAAACACATGTGGCTCAACCAGTTGGGCTCCCATCTACCATATAGGAGGTCCAGGGTTTGATGCCCAGGGCCTCCTGGTGAGGGTGAGCTGGTCCACGCAGAGTGCCGGCCCACACGGGAATGCTTCCCTGCCCAGGAGTGCCACCCTGCGTGGGAATGCCGCAGCCCAGCACAGGAAAGCCACCCCACGCAGCAGTGCTGACCAATGCAGAGAGCCGGCACAGCAAAATGATGCAACAAGAGACACAGAGGAGAGAAAATAAGATGATGTAGCAGAACAGGAAGTTGAGGTGGCACAAAAGAGTAATTGCCTCTCTCCTACTCCATAAGGTCCCAGGATCGGTTCCCAGAGCCACCTGATGAGAATACAAGCAGACACAGAAGAACACACAGCAAATGGACCCAGAGAGCAGACAACGGGGGGGGGGGGGGGGGGGGTTGGGGGGAAGGGAGAGAAATAAAATATTTTTTAAAAACCAAACTAAATGTTATTTGGGGTGACTCAAATTCAGAAGGACTAAATGGATCATTCTAAATTGGTGTATGACTGTGAGTGGGGCAAGAGAGTGGGGCAAAGGTTCCTATGGGGAGGGGACACGAGACTCTGGAAAGTCCAGTCAGCCTGCAGTTGGCTCTATAAACCACTCTGGAATTGACACTTTACCTTGTTGGGAAAGGCAGTGTTTTTAAAGTAGATGTAGATTTTTTTAAGTCATAAAAATAAAGCTTTGAGAAATACGGAAGTTGGAATATAGAAAAGAGAAAGAAGGGAGGGGAAATCACCCATAAACCCCTGCCTTAAAAAAGACGTTGTTTAGATTCTTAGGTATTTTTTAAACCCACATGGCTGTGACCACATTGTGCATAGTGATTTCCAGTTTGATTCATGGGCTGATAAGAGTCATATAAGAATGATTCATTAATGCATCAGTAAGAGTTGTTCAGTATATGCCTATACACACACACTGCAATGCAGACCAACACCAAGTGAATTTGTGGTGCAGGGGTCACATGACCATGCCTACTGTTTTTTCAAACATCACTTGATGCTAAGGACAGATGAGTTCTCACGGTCACATGAGGGAAGGCAGGCATTTTGCTTCCTCAGTACATGATCAGTAATTTATTCTCTCTCTGTTCATCTCTCTTCTAAGGACCTGAAATACTAAACAAATTCCTATTATTGTCAGAACCCGGTGCTTTTCATCAGGGGGTCAACAGATTACAAGGGGCGAAGTTTTCACTTAAGAGCAACAAAAAGGCAGATGTAAGGATGACTTCCCCAAAGGATGTGATTCCTCCTTTATTTATGGAATAAAAAGAGAAATCCTTACTTCCTATCATACTCTCCTTAAATAGGCAGCTGGGTGATTTTTTACCTGTGTGTACACTGTATCATTCCCACCTGGATTTACATTGGCTGCACCCAGGCCCTCCCTTCTGCCACCTTCTGGGAACTCGTTTTCCCCACCCCTGCTTCCCCACAAAGATGAACACTGTTGAGACCTCCACATAAAGGAATCCCTACAGCTTGTATTTTTGTGTCCGTTTCTTTCATTAAGTATTACATACATGAGATCTGTCTTTATATTAGGACAACTGTTCATCCCCTTTTTACTTGTTGCATGTGGTTTTTACTGCTTTTTGCTTTATTTTGGCAAATAAGATTTCATTATAAATAAGGGTAAATATTTAATTTGTGTTAGTTGACATGTGCTGATAATTTAGTTTATTAACAAAATTATTGGCATTTTGAATGGGGCTGCCAGCTTTACAGACCTGGTAGTGAAAGAATTGTCAAGTGTAAGAGCTGCAAGGCCCTTAGAGGTCACAGAGTTCAGCCACTTTATTTTCTCAAATGAAAGACCTAAGGTTTTAACTGGCACTTAATCCCCTATTGATTGAGTTCACCTTTCTTCCCGAGGTCACTCTGTGGTATCCCAATCCAAATTGGTCATAAGAAGGACCCTCAGTCAACAGAAAATTAATCTTGGAGTTCAGAAGTTTTGAAAAAATTTCAATTATCTAGAAAGTTCATTTGCTCATCTAGAACAGTTTCCTCATCATTGCCCATTAAATGAGATGTTATTGACTCTGTTCATGGAACTTATTTTTTTGTAGAACCAATCCTTGAAGGAGAAAGAAGGAGAAAGTTTTAAAATAATGTGCATGTTTATTATAGAATTTTCAATTTGAATGGATCATCTTGAACTTTTGCCATTATCAGATGTAGTACTTTTCCAGTCTGGTGAAAACCTCAAAGATTATATTCTTAGGATGGGAAAGTTTTATGTTGTGGGAAAACAGTAAGGAAAATGGTTTGAAGTTGAAACGTTTCCATACGCAGACAAAAAGTGTGGGCTTAGGAAGCGGGCCTTGACTAGATGGAACACCCGTCTGGTCAGCGCAAAAAAAGTTTGTATGAGGAGACATTTGAACTTCTTATGACCTGTACCTTATTATAGTAAATAACAAACATCTGCTTGTTAGTTCCTAAATAAATATGATGGGGAAGCTAGGGTTGAGGCTCTCAGTTTCAGAAGCTGTGAGTCCCCTGGTGCCATCTTTATTTCCTCTCTTGTGTCTTTCTGTCCTTTTATTTCTTCAGTTCTACATTGCCTTCCCTTCATGCAAACCCATTGCTGAGCTGGTCTCAGCAGTCTTAGAGGTAAATTCTGATTCTCTAATCTCCACAAGTGATAAAACAGTCCATAATCTTATACCTTCCTACTAAGGTTGTAATGATGCATAGAAAGGATTTTGAAGGACGTATTAGTGGCCAGGAAATAATCGCAGAATGTTCTTCAGAATGTCTGAGCCTTCTTAAGTATAATCGCAAACAAAGAAACAAGTGATTTACCTTTTTCCTAATTTTAAGGCACTATTTTTCAAATGTTGATCATGAAATAAATTTAGTTACAGCTATCATTTTATGTTTTTAGATGGAAAAGGAGGAACAGTACCACATACACACATCTACCCTATCCAGATTCAACAGCGAACACTTTTTACATAGTTGTGTCATTGTGTGTGTGTGTGTGTTGTGTAAACTGTTTCATAGTAACAGACATCAGGGCAATTCTTTTCTAATATGCATCTGCAAACAATAAGGACTTTTTCTGCATAATGAATAGCATTAGCATGCCTAACAAAATTAACTGTAATTCCCTAGTAGCATTCAATTTATAGTTGTCCAAAAAATGAGCTGGCCAAATTTTTTATATAGTTTTGTTGCATATAGTAAAGCTAAGTATATATTTTTATTAAATAAAAATAATATTTCTTACTGTGGGTCTCATTCAGAACTTGAAATATACTGCTTTATAGCATAGGGAAGTTGGTTACGTAAAAAAGTGTCTGCTACTCAGTGATACTGTTAATTTGTTGCTGAGTGTTGTGTAGCATTCCTAAAAAGTGAGTGTCTTCAGTAACATAAATATCCAACAAGTGAGAACCCGTTCAAAAGTGTAAATGAGAACCAAAATGTCTAGTCCAGATGGATCAGGATCGGGAGGAAGTGGGTTGGGCAGTAGTCCTTTGGAAATCTTGAAGAAATGGTAGAATTTGGATAGGACAGAGACTTGGAAATGGTGTGTTCAGAATGAAGTGGCGTAAGTACTGAGGTAAAAGAAAAAGTATGGGAATATGTTGAGTGTACCACTGTACTGAGCTTGGTCTGATGAGTGGTGAAGGAAGGATAAAGGCATTTGATAGCTAGAGTAGGGAAAATTACTCAGGGTTTAAGTACCAGCAGGAGGAAGAGCCTAATTCCTTTATTAAAGGAAGAACCACTGTATGTCTTGAGTAGTGTTGTAATTTGGTAGAAGTGGAAGTTTGGAAGATGAGTATAACAACTGTATATGAACTGGGTTGCAGGAATAAAACATTGAAAGCAATGAAACTTGGTTAAACTATTGCCCTTTGTATAGAAGAAATAGAAGTGAGGGTCTGGATTCAGAGAGATGGAGACAGGAAGGAAGGGTCAATTTGGAGAGGAATTACTCGTCAAAGAAATAGTAGAACTCAGTGACATGACAATATGAATAAGGGATGAAAAAATTTAAGAAGCTGAGTAAATAGCAGAATGATGGCACTGATAGGTCATGAAATTAAGTATAACCTCGTCCAAAAACTGTATAGATACATTATCTACATAAAAACAAGCCTTTGTGACAAAATTCCAAGGAAGTGATTTTAGGAGACCTGTCAGAGGATATAGTGAGTTATAATTATTAAAAAAGTTTTCCTTGAACAATTTCCCTTGTTTTGCTTAAAGATATAGAGATGGGAAATATTAGACATGTTTCTTTAGGGTCTTTATTCAGAGTCCTAGCTTTACTGAAAATAGCAACATAGAAGAATAATGACACTTATTAAAAAAATTAAAGACCAGATACTGAGATCTTAAATTTTAGTCATTTGAGATACTGTACATTTTAAAGTCAGATTAAATCACTCAAAAAATAGGTAGGGCTTAGGCTTTGTCATGGTCTGTGAGCATCTTTGAAAAATTACCTTTACTGTTCAGGCTCATTGAAACTTGATCTTTAAGGGACCTCGTGGTATGAGTTTGAGATGCTTGTTTCTTCTCCTCCCCACCTCTCTACTGCAAGGTACCTGCACAGACAGGTTCCAGGAATGTTGGGGAACGGAGGCAGACAATTTGCAGCTTCTTCTGGAAGAGCTTAATCATGGCAACAGCAGCGTCATTGTTCTTGGCTTTGGACTTTTCTGACGTTCTTGCCTAGTTCAAGGTGTGTTGAGTTTAGTAAAGATAGCCAACATTTATGTAGCACTTAGTCTATACAAGACCCTGATGCAAGCACTTCACAAATATTAATTCATCTAATCCTTACAGTCACCCAGTGAGGTAGATTTACAAATGAGGAAACCGAGGTCTAGAGCAAGAAGTGTAGGTGATACAATTAATTAGGGCAGAGCTGGGATTAGAATCTAAGCAGTTCAGCTCTGAGATCTGTGCTTTTTTTTTTTTTTTTTTTAAAGATTTATTTTTATTTATTTAATTCCCCTCCCCTCCCCCGGTTGTCTGTTTTCTGTGTCTTTTTGCTGCGTCTTGTTGTCTTGTTTCTTTGTCCGCTTCTGTTGTCGTCAGCGGCACGGGAAGTGTGGGCCGCGCCATTCCTTGGCAGGCTGCTCCCTCCTTCACGCTGGGCGGCTCTCCTTATGGGTGCACTCCTTGCGCGTGGGGCTCCCCTACGCCGGGGACACCCCTGTGGGGCACGGCACTCCTTGCGCGCATCAGCACTGCACATGGGCCAGCTCCACACGGGTCAAGGAGGCCCGGGGCTTGAACCGCGGACCTCCCATGTGGTAGACGGACGCCCTAACCACTGGGCCAAAGTCCGTTTCCCAGATCTGTGCTTTTAACCACTAATTCATGCTACCACTGTGGTAGAGTTAAGCTCTGTTTAGGATACATAACTTTGAAATCAGAGCTTTTCTATGAAATCTGAGCTGACTGCAAGCATTGTAAGTGGGCCCTGGAAGACTATTTCCTCTGTTTTGGGAATACAGTCAACTTTAATGTAGATTTGGGCTCAAAGAAGGGTTACGGTATAGCGTTTATCTTTTAAAAATCACAGCCATGATTCATGGTTTCCTTTCTTCATGGTTTCCTTTCTCCCAGAGTACAAAACAGTATGTTCCTCGAGTACCAGTCTCCACCCCAAACATGAATCTTTGGCAATTTTAAATTGCTGTGGCTGTGGGAGAAGGAAACCTCTTATCTGCTTCTTGGTAGAGCATTTAATGACTAAAGAGAATCTGCTAAGACTTAAGCCAGAAGAGGGAATTTATGTACGAGCTGGCGTATTTCACTGGTGTTGAGAATCATTATTAGTAGTCAAAACAGAAGCAACCTACTTTTTTTTTTATTATGTAAGATACCTTGGGATTTAAGCTAATTTCTTCTCTTACATATTAATGTCAAATTGGGAACATATTCACTAATTGCCTCCTGGCACTATGGAATTTTGTTAGTATTTGCTCTTCTGATTCTTCTACCATACATCTTCTTCACCTTTAAAACATTTAATGGTAACAAGAATTTGAGTAAACTATAACTGAATTCTCTATGTTGTAGAAGTAATGGCAAATAGGCATGTGTTCAATAAAAGCATCTGGCATAAATAGTAGGCTTTCAATGAAAGAAAGGGATGCTATTAGAGTGCACACTTTGGAGCCAGGTTGATGGGCTGGAGTCACAACTCTGCCATTCCTTAGCTTTGTGACTTCAGACAAGTCAATTACTTTCTCTGTCTTTAAAATGGTAATAACTATTCTAATCTCAGGTTCTTGAAAGGAAAAATAAAATATGTGAAGCATTGAGAAAATCACATGATCTTAGTAAATCCCTAATAATTGGTAACTCCTTTTTTTTAAAATAAATTTGAGCATCTTGCCAAGAGCATCTTTTCCCCAGTTTCAATTCAAGCAGCTTGTCAGACTGACATTATTTGGCCTAACTGATTTATTTTGGATCTCAATCCTAAAATTTTGTAAGAAGTGACAATTAAGAAATCATTATTCTTTCATTTATTAATTCCACAAATAATTGTGTTCTTGTAGTG
The DNA here is from genome assembly GCF_030445035.2 of Dasypus novemcinctus. Taxonomy (NCBI): domain Eukaryota; kingdom Metazoa; phylum Chordata; class Mammalia; order Cingulata; family Dasypodidae; genus Dasypus; species Dasypus novemcinctus. The sequence goes on along the minus strand of NC_080684.1, from coordinate 78,633,223 downwards.
CAGTACATTTCTGTTTGATTTTTTAGTTTCTTTGCAATATAGCGTGAGATTCAGAACAATCTTACTGAGAGGGCAGGTCAAATTATATTGTTACCATGTAATGAATGAAGAACATAAGATCTGATAAAAAATAAATGTTTTCTGTAAAAGTTGATTTAAATTTTTATTCCTTGGGGTGTCTAGAATTTTAAATGACAAAATGGGTAATTCTTTTTTTTTAAAGATTTATTTATTTCTCTCCCCTCCTGCCACCCCAGTTGTCTGTTCTCTGTGTCTATTTCCTGCGTGTTCTTTGTCCACTTCTGTTGTCAGCGGCACAGGAATCTGTGTTTCATTTTGTTGCGTCATCTTGATGTGTCAGCTCTCCATGTGGGTGGCACCATTCCTGGGCAGGCTGAACTTTCTTTCGCGCTGAGCGGCTCTCCTTATGGGGTGCACTCCTTGTACATGGGGCTCCCCTAGACGGGGGACACCCTGCATGGCATGGCACTCTTTGCACGCATCAGCACTGTGCATGGCCCAGCTCCACATGGGTCAGGGAGGCCTGAGGTTTGAACCGTGGACCTCCCATCTGGTAGATGGATGCCCTAACCACTGGGTCAAGTCTGCTTCCCGAAAATGGATAATTCTAAATCAGAGTATTTTAGTTAGCCAGGCTACGGTACAAATACCACACAAAGGACTGTTAATATGAACAAAGCTGCCTTGAACATTCTTGTATAAGTCTTATACAAGACTTACACAAGAGTGGAATTGCTGTCATAACATAGGTGTGAATTAGTTTTATAAGAAGCTGTCAGACCATTTTCCAAAGCAGTTGTACCATCTACACTGCCAACAACAGTGAAAGTTCTGGTTGCTCCACCTCCTTGCCAACATTTTGTTTTGTCATTCCTTTTCATTTTAGCCGTTTTAATATGGATATATAGTGGTACTTGTTTTTAGTCCTGTGTTTAATCTGCTTAGAAAGCAAAATTTTACCAAAATGACTTGTCTTAAACATAAATTTCAATAAGTTGCTTTTTAGATTCAATATGAATGAACTTTTTAAAATATTAAAAAGTAATATAATTCCATAAAAAGACACAGATGAACCTTAAGGGCATATTTCTAAGTGAAACAAGCCAATCTGCAACGCCTACATACTGTATGTTTCCAACTATATGGCATTCTGGAAAAGGCAGAACTATAGAGGGTGAAATGTCCAGGGCTTCTGGGTGGGAGAGGGATGAATAGGTAGAGCACAGGGGATTTTTTTTAGGGCAATGAAATTATTCCATATGATACCCTTATGACACGTAACATACATTTTCCAAACTGTACAACACAAAAAATGAACCTAAATGTATACTGTGACCTTTAGTTACTAACATCAGGTGTAACAAATATACAACACTAATGTAAGATGTTAATTGGGGAACTCTGTGTGTGTGTCTGTGTGTTGGGAGGCATGGTATATGAAAACTATTTTCCGTGCGATTTTTTCTCGTAAACATAAAACTGCTCTAAAAATGAAGATTACTGCTTAAAAAAAGGCAAGATAACTTTAACAAAATAACAGTTTTTCAGGTATTAAGAATGAGATAAATGCTGAAAGTGAGATTTCTATATGATTTAAATATTTAACTCTTCTTGCAGAAACTTTATATAAAGGTATATCTGTTCCTATGAGTTCAAACTCACCTTCCTTAGTAAGCAGTGTTTAAGTTATTCAAGTTTTAAGTTAGTTTAGATTTATTATGAGCATCAATTACTGTTTTGTAATTTATATACCTTTCTCACTTCTCCTTGGAATCTGGGTTCTTGCTGACTTCCCATTGCTTGTTTTAGTGCTACTTTTCTTTGGTTTCCTGGGGGGAGAAGTTGTGGGCTATTAACTATTCTGTGTTGAAGAGAATTTAAGAATTCTCTTAAAGACCAAGGTGATTTAAGAATTTTGACATAGGTTGTGTTTGTGTGAATATTTTGCTACTGATCCTGTCCTCTCCAGCCATTCTTATTGAGGCCTACCTTTGCTCTTTAAAAGTCATTGCCTTTGAAGGTAAAAGAGCTCCTTTATTTTTGTGTTTACAATCTATTGAATCATGATTTCCTAATAGACAAGGAACTACCTTGATAATTTTGCTGGTACATTAGATAAATTACTTTTAAAGTTTTTCATTTAATGCTATACAAAACTGTTTCCTTGGGTGTCACAAATAAAGGACTGAGAATCAAAACTTATGGATGTGTTAGAAGGAACAGCACCTGAATTCTCTGTGATAATTGTGATGATACCAGCAGGGAAATTTTCACTTAAGTGGAAGGAATTATACCTGCATAGTCTGTGCATTGCTGATCTTAATAACTTTTAGTGATTGATTACTTGTTTTCCTCTTGGAGTAACAGACAGAAAGCCATGAGACATATCCATTTTGCCAAATATTTGATCTCTTACATAATTCAAAAGACATGAACAGTTCACAGTCCAGTCTGTTTTGAAAGCAATCCAGCATAGCCTCAATTGCAAGTTCTTGATCTTATTACAAACAGCTGAGAGTATGTAAACATGAGAGACAACTGGCTGCCCAGTTGGCAGTTTATCAACCACTAATTCCTTCAACAAACACTAAGGTCTATTGATTAAGGAGTGTGGGGCAGGACAAAGGCGGTTTAGTATACAACCCCCTCCTTCTAAACGTCAAGATAGCGGGAGAATGAATGTCATACAAATTCCATACGTACAGAAGAAGCACAAAGGCATAAATTCAGTGTTTTGGGGAGAGCACAAAGGAAGTGATCAGTTCCAACTAGGTGTTAGGGGATGAGAGGGATGTAAAGGCATTATGAAAGAGGTAGCATTTGAACTGGTCCTTGACCGATAAATCAGGAAGGAAGCGTGAGAGACCATAGTAGGGTGAGGAACTAGCAGGTACTCAATGCTCAAAGGAAAGTGCATGCAGCATTCAGGTGTGGCTGGCTCATTGATAAATGGAATAAGATAAAGATTAAACACTAACCTTCATGCAAATCCTGGACTCTGTATCTTTTTACCTGGAATCACAAGGTTATTTGATACACACTAACCTTCATGCAAATCCTGGACTCTATCTTTTTACCTGAAACCACAAGCAAATTTATTTGATACCTTCCCCTTCCAAATCTATAAAGCAGAACTAATAACCTCTTCCTCGTGGAGCTGTGTGGATTAAATGAGAGCACATATAGCTCCAAGCAACTCCTAGTGCTGTGCATGGAGAATGTACTCTTTTTTTTTTTTTTTAGGATTTATTTATTTCTCCCCCCCCCCACCCCAGTTGTCTGTTCTCTTTTGTCTATTTGCTGCGTCTTCTTCTTTGTCTGCTTCTGTTGTTGTCAGCGGCACAGGAATCTGTGTCTCTTTTTGTTGCGTTATCTTGTTGTGTCAGCTCTCCGTGTGGGCGGCACCATTCCTGAGCAGGCTGCACTTTCTTCCGCGCTGGGCGGCTCTCCTTACGGGGCGCACTCCTTGCGCGTGGGGCCCCCCTATGCGGGGGACACCCCTGCGTGGCAGGGCACTCCTTGCGCCCATCAGCACTGTGTATGGGCCAGCTCCACACGGGTCAAGGAGGCCCGGGGTTTTGGACCTCACATGTAGTAGATGGACGCCCTAACCACTGGGCCAAGTCCGCTTCCCGAGAATGCACTCTTTTTTTTTTTTTTATAATTTTTTTAAAAAATTTATTTAATTTCCCTCCCCTCCCCCAGTTGTCTGTTTTCTGTGTCTTTTTGCTGCGTCTTGTTTCTTTGTCTGCTTCTGTTGTCGTCAGCGGCACGGGAAGTGTGGGCGGCGCCATTCCTCGGCAGGCTGCTCCCTCCTTCGCGCTGGGCGGTTCTCCTTATGGGTGCACTCCTTGCGCGTGGGGCTCCCCTACGCCGGGGACACCCCTGTGTGGCACGGCACTCCTTGCGCGCATCAGCACTGCGCACGGGCCAGCTCCACACGGGTCAAGGAGGCCCGGGGCTTGAACCGCGGGCCTCCCATGTGGTAGACGGACGCCCTAACCACTGGGCCAAAGTCCGTTTCCCGAGAATGCACTCTTAATATCATTATGGAGGGATCTAATGGAATATGGCTAGGATAAGACTCTAATCAAGAGAGTCTTAAATTTTTAGATAAGCATTTTACACTTTAGTCTAGGGAGTGTTAAAGGATTTTGAGATGGAACATGGAATAATCTGATTTATCTTTTAAAAAGATTATTTTATTCAGCCCAAGGAAATCAGAGTTTTCATACTGATGGCCTAATTTAAAGGCCAAGCACAACTTCACATTAAGACTTTTTGTAGAAGTAAATACTATAATGTTGGTTGAGTGTACTTTTCATGGATATTAATTTTTTTCTTGAAATATAATGCTGTATTTCATTTTGGTGCAACTAAAGGCAACGTTTTATTTCTAATTGCTACTTGGTGATAATATTGCTGGTTTATATTTTTTAAAAGTAAAACTGTTCAAAGAAAATTGCTTCAGTACTGCAAAAGCGGGGGAAACGGACTTTGGCCCAGTGGTTAGGGCGTCCGTCTACCACATGGGAGGTCCGCGGTTCAAGCCCTGGGCCTCCTTGACCCATGTGGAGCTGGCCCATGCGCAGTGCTGATGCGCGCAAGGAGTGCCCTGCCACACAGGGGTGTCCCCTGCGTAGGGGAGCCCCACACGCAAGGAGTGCACCCATAAGGAGAGCCGCCCAGCGCGAAGGAGGGAGCAGCCTGGCGAGGAATGGTGCCGCCCACACTTCCCGTGCCACTGACGACAACAGAAGCGGACAAAGAAACAAGACGCAGCAAAAAGACACAGAAAACAGACAACCGAGGGAGGGGAGGGGAATTAAATAAATAAAAATAAATCTTTAAAAAAAAAAAAGGGTGGGGGGAAGGTCAGCTTTCCTATTGCTTCTTCAAAATGGCTTATGTTATTTCTGAGCCTTGTCTGATGGCTAGTAGTGTTCAGATTCATTTATAACAAAATTCTGTACTAGAAATCATTTGGCACAAATGTTTTTTCTCCAATATTTGCAATAGTGTCCAAGACAAATTCAACCCTGACCTGCAGAGAAGAACTTAACTATGAAGCATGGGTTTGCCGTGGAATTTGAGCAGCATGCACTATTTCCTGACTCACATTTTTAAGTAACATGAGCCAAGTTGTGGCCCTAATGTGGCTTTGTGGGCCCAGGGCAGGTGCTCCAGAAGAGGGGGAATTTGCTTTGCCAATGAACTGAGTATGTTTGACCACATTTCACCTATTACACATGGGAGTGAGGATACAGTGTTCATTTCCAGGCAGGAAGACATAGCATCTATAGATTAAAGTATAACTACCTCTGTCCATTAGATAAGATATGATAAGGCACATGGAAAATAGAGTGTTGTAATAAAATCAAGAAGTCAGAAAGGAAAAGGCTAATAGGCCAGTCACCGGGACTAACAGTTATTCTAACTAATACTAAGTTTGATTCTGAACAGCCTAATGTACAAGACAAAAATAAACATAATTATGGTTATCAGTAGATACCCCTCTTGTATTTACTTTGTTATGATCAAATCAAGTAGGTCAATTACATAGGTGGGTAGTTTTAAGAATCTGTCTATTCTGATAGGTCATTTACTTTCCCTTTTGTTTAGGGCCCCAATAATGCATGGACTAAAATGAAAACTTACTTGGGTTCATTTTCAAGATGCTCCTTTTAAAAATGGGAGTTAGAAATGGGACCTCACCAAAATTAAAAATTTTTGTGCATCAGAAGACTTCAACATGGAAGTGAAAAGACCTACTTAATGGGAAAAAATTTTTGGAAACCACATACCCAATAATATCTAGACTATATAAAGAAATTCTGCAACTCAACAATAAAAAACAGCAACCCATTTTAAAAATGGACAAGAGACTTGAATAAGCATTTCTCCAAAGAGGATATACAAGTGGACAAAAAACACATGAAAAGATGCTCAACATCATTAACTATTAACTTACTGCAAATCAAACCCACATTATACCATTTCATACCCACTAGAATGTCTACTATTTAAAAAACAAAAAAACAAAAAGTTATAGGTGTTGGAGAGGATGTAGAGAAATAAAAACATTCATTGTTGGTGGGAATGTAAAATGGTACAGTGTTTGTGGAAGAAAGTTAGGGATAGAATTACCATATGACCTGGCAATTCCACTTCTAAGTATGTACACAAAAGATTTGAAAGCAAGGACATGAACAGATATTTGCACACCAGTATTCACGGCAGCATTATTCACAATTGCCGAAAGGTGAAAGCAACCCAAGTGTCCATCGACTGATGAATGGATAAATAAAATGTGGTATATACGTGCAGTGGAATATTATTCTACCATAAAAAGGAATGAAATTGTGATACATGCAACAACATGAATGAACCTTGAAGACATTATGTTGCGTGAAATAAGCCAGACACAGAAGGACAAATATTATATGATCTCCCTGATATGAAATAATTAGAATAGTTATATTTATGTCTCATAGAGTGAAAATCTAGAATATAGGTTACCAGGGGCTGGGGTGGGAGTTAGGGGATGGGGAGTTAATACAATAGTCAATACTATAAATTGTATAGAGTTTCTATTTGGGTTGATTATAAAGTTTTGGTAATGGATGATGGTGATGGTAGCACAACATTCTGAGTGTAATAGCACTAAATTATATATATGAATGTGATTAAAAAGACAAATTTCAGGTTATATATATATGTCACTAGAATAAAATTTTTAAAAAAAACAACTATACAACACAAACTGTGAACCCTATTTTAAACAATCGACTAATGTTAATAGTACAATTATAAAAATGTTCTTTCATGAATTCTAACAAATGTACCACACTAATGCAAGGTGTTAATAATAGGATGGTATATGGAAACTCTGTATTTTATATATGACTTTTCTGTAAACCCACAATTTTTCTCATTAAAAAAAAAAAAAAGGGAGGAGAGGTTAGGCCAGGCGAGATCTCTGAGGTTTCTTCCAACTCTGAAAGTCTATCTATTGTGGCAGGTAGTGTTTGCTTGAGATTGTTCCTTTGTAACCCTGACCATGTGATTTGTCCATCTTACATTAGTCAGGGTGTGTGTCTTAAGAGCCCTGAGAACCCCTCAAAGATACGTCCTCAAGCTGGAGTTGCTGAGAGGCTCTACCCTCAGGCGCTGCATTTGTAGCATTCGTTCAGACCCTTGGGTGAAGCACAAGTCCCTCCTTCCTGAGAGCACTCAGCCTGCATTTTTGGGGATATGGGAGGAGGTGAATAAATACTATAGGAAAAAGAGAAGGTGGCTGGACTAGCAGTCCTGGGACAGAGGTGGACCTTTGCCCCCAGGTGGACTGTCAGGCCAGGGTGCCAAAGCCAGCCATCTTTTCCGCTCACTGGCTAAGGGCCTTGGGGGCTCATTTTTCCAACTCCTGTAAAGCTGCCACTTCTTCCTCAATTCCTGGGGCTCTCTCTAAGTAGAACACAGTATTCCCAACCCCTCATCCTTGCTGCCCTAAAGGCAACTGCTCAAGCCCTTTTCCTAGGAAAGTTTTGCAGACAGACACTGCCAGAAACCAGTGGGAAACAAGTATGAGTGGAAAAGGTTCCAGAATCCCCCAAAACTCCTTAGTTTAATGTCCAGGGTTTCACTCACCACATACCTTATGAGTATAGAAATTAAAATCCTTAATGGACATTTGCTCTGCACTTAGCCCTAAATTTGGGGCTCCCCACTTCCCCCTTCTTTAAAACTCCCCATCCCATTTTCCCACAGGAAGGAACTGTGAGCTACTTCCTTCAAGAAGCGCAGGGTTCCTCATACCCGGACTCATAGAGGTACTCACCTCACTTTCCCAAACTTTCTCGTTTTTGAGATTCGTAGAGTCCCCAGAGACTCCTCCTTAGAAATAGCCCTCTTTGGGTGTTGACTCACATTCCTTTAGAGTTCCTCCCAAAGGGACAGTGACTGTCCTTTAACTGCAATCGGAGCCCAATAAAGGTTGGTCAATTTCCATTTTCTTCTGTCCTTCATGGCAGCCTTCTTCTGTCCTTCATGGCAGACTATTAATCTGGCCCTTTTTTCCCTTTAATTTAATTCTCATGTAGATTTAATATGTAGTTAATCTTTCCCAGGTCAGACTAATTTTGTAAGATTACTTAAAAGTATGTGTTATAAGCTATTTTGAAGAAATAAGCATTTTCTAGGGCATAAAACTCAAAATAAGTTTCCACTGTTGCCTGATAGAGGCTTAATGAGAAGATAATTATTTCTAATTACAGAATCCACTATCTGTAAGTTGTGGATGCTGAAGTATTTGTTTTTTAGAACCCTAAACATTTTTCCTTGCATTACTAATTTGCATTGTCTGTGGACAAAAGATTGGACTTTGAAAAGTATCCTGTATTCTAGCCCCTGTTCCAAATGATCCTTAATTCCAGAGTAATGAGATTTTACTTTTCCCGCAATCAAGAAATAGAACTTTTGATGTTATGGAATTTCTATTGTCTGTGATGCTAAGAGAGGAAGAAGAGGGGAAAAATAAATAAAACATTGACGGTAAAACTAGTGACTCAATGCCCATTCTTTACACAGTGAACTTACTTAAAGTTCAGAGTGTACTATTGTCAGACCTCTACTATGAAAGGAAATGTCCTTTGTCTAAACAAACTAGAGCAAACATTTTACTAAGACACCTTACTAATAAAATATTCTTTTGCATCCTATGTGAACAGCTTTAAGATTTTTCATTTCTATTATGTAGTGGGAGAAAATATGGGTTCCTTATTCTAGGAATTGAATATTTGATTTAGTTATCCACATGAATATATTAACATGCTGTATAAACAGATGACAAGGATACTTATCAAGCCTTCAGAGTTATTTTTCCAGTGCAGGTTCGCTGAGTAAGAAAACCAAGTGTTTGATGCTAGAGTCCCATGGTTTGATTAGCTTTCCTGGGTTCCATGTTCACTGTCTGACTAGACATTCTGCAAGTACATGTCAAGTGACCACAAACAGCAAGAGGGAAGGTGATTAGTAGTTTCATATATACTCTTAGAAGAAAAACAATATAACATTCTCATTCTTCTCGTGGGCCATACAAAGATGTCTCCTTTAGGGCCATGCTGAGTGAAACCTCAGCTGTATCACCCAGCACAGGGAAAGGTGCCTTCCCTTCCCTTCAGGCAAATGGACGGCTTAGCTGCTGGACGCCTTTTCCCACACACATCCAGATGTCCACCCCTTACTTGTTAGGTCCCTAGACATGGCTCACTTTTCCATTTCTGATTTGTACCTTCTGCGCCTATTTCATTCTCTTCCTTCTCTTAGTGATTGCAAATGCATGATTCTGATTTTTAAAAAACAGTCATCGCTTTATCTTCATAAATCTATTTTGCTTAAATCACTGTTTATATTTTAGAACATAGGTGAATAAAAATGTAGTCTATAGACTATATCAAACCTAAGATGAGTGTAACTCCAGGAAGCAACATCAGGGCCAGCAGGTAGGAAGTTTCGTACATGATGACTTCAGGGTCAGCCTAGGGAGAATTTCCTGACAGAGCAGACTAAACCAAACTCAAAGAATCTGCACAAGTCTGGATGACTGTGTTAGGGATGTTGTAGAATGGGTTCTCACGGGTAGGTAGTTTGCCAAGTCTTGTGTGCTTCTTAAGAGTGAGTTGAACCCCAAACAAGCTATTTATTATTCATAGACCACAAAACATACCCATTTATTCTTTAAAAGCCTAAGTTTTCTCATAAAATAGGATTACCGTAACAAATAAATGAATGCGTTAAGTGCTTCACCATAATCAGTACTCAGTTATTGTGGTTAGGGAGGTGGGCTCTGGAGATAGCCAGCTTGGATTCCAATGCTGCCTCTGTTCTTAACCAGCTGTGTACTCCTAGGCATTGTATTTAACTTCTCTGTGCTCGGTTTTCTTATTTGTAAAATGCTAATAATAGAATCTACCTCAGACAGTTTTTAACAATTAAATAAGTTAGTACCCCTAAAGTGCTGACTCACAGTAAGCTCAACTAATGTTAGTAGTATTTAGTTCACAGGTGGTGTGTGGGCCATGTGAGGTGGCCATTGGGAATGTTCACTCACATGACACGACATGACGTTTTTTCCTCCTGGTCATGTGATAGGATAGGACTTCCCTGGCCCCTTGAAGTGAGGTGTGGCCGGTGCAATGTCAGTGAATAAGTAACAGGTGTCTACTCTAGGCAGAAGTCTTGAGGAGCTGATGGGTGATTTGCCAAGGGCCCTGCCCCTGCCCTGGGCACCTGCAGTGTTCCAGATGGGAGAGGCTCCATCACAGCCCGGGTTGCTCAGCTGACTCACAGCAGACTTGCTAGCATGAGCGAGAAATAATCCTTTTTTTTTTTTTTTTTTTTAAGCCACTGAGATTTTGACATTGTTACCACAGCAAAACCTAGCTCATTCTGACTGGCCCAGCATAAGAATAGTCTTGACTCTAAACCTGAAATTAGGTTTCAGCTAAAGTGAGTAACAGTAAAGAACGTCAGCTAAAGTGAGTAACAGTAAAGAACGTCGTAGGCCGCAGAGACTTAGGAGAGCCTTTCAGTACTGAACGTGCACCCTCTTTGTGGGCCTGTCTGTAAATCTGCACTCACATATACTTATGAAATACTGGCATTTTGGGAAGTGACAGCTCATTTGAAGGACCTGACCCTTTCCTTATACTACTGAGCTCAAGCAGCTTTTCTTTAAGCAAAAGATCATTTTATCAGGCCTTGGAGACTAAGCAGCGGTCTTTATCTGTTCCCTTGTCCTGACCTCTCCATGCCCCCATAGTTTTGGCCACTCTGGGCTTTACAGAGCCTCAGTGGACCCCTGCCTCGGTCCAGCCCCATTCTCCTTTCCAGTTCTGCTGGGCAGGACTTTGGAGGGTGTGCCCCTGCATGCTTATCCTTCCCTTTGGATTCATTTCCCTCTGGAGCTTTAGGGAGTGAATATGAAGTGTCCTAGGAGGCAGCCCTTTTCAAAGCCTGAACAGTGTGTGAATCAGAAATTGAAGCACACAGATTCAACTTGGTTTACCCAAAAAACACAGCTAGTAAACATCCCTGCCCAGACTGGGGCATGGATCTCCTGATCCCCATTCCACATTTACGTTGATGAACCTTTCCTGTCCTCCCCAGGCTCAGACCCTTAAGTGAAGCTGCATTATATCCTTTACCTGAGTGCCAATTCCAGATTAAATGAAGGAGTGAGGATTACTCTCAGTTTGTTCCTAACACATAAGCATAATTACAGTCTGTACCCAGGGAATTTGCAGGCATATAATGATGGTTATGTAGCTGGCCTGGATTACCCATGCAGTGATATGGCTATAAAAAGCCAAGAGGTGAAGCCCAGTAATAGTTCCAACTCTGTTCCCTCACCAAGCGTTTTTAAAAAAGATGATCTCTTCCTATCTGTGAATTGTTTTTATTGTGGTAAAATTGACCATTTTCACCATTTTAAAGTGCCCTGTTCAGTGGCATTAAGTTCACAGTGTTGTGCACCATCACTTCTTCATGACCCCAAACAAAAACCTTGTACCCAGTAAGCAATTTCAAGTATTTCTAACTGAGATTTACTGATGCCTAGCAGGATGGATTGAGTTGAACTTTAAATGGTGTTGCTTCCCCCAGCCTGGACTCTAGAAGGAGTTATACCTTGAAAGTTGGCCCAAAGCCATCTGTGTGTGAATCCTCCTGATGTACCAGGCTGTCCTATCGTAGCAGTCTGTGAGAACATGAAGTGCTGAGACTGCAGAGTAGGAGGGATTAAGAATTAAAGGAAGAACAACAGGCGATTACTTATTGTTGAGTTTGGTAAGGTGTGAAAGCCTCTGTATTTTCAGACGTTGTGTTGGACTTCTCAATAGAGAATGTCAAGCAGGTTTAAAATTATCTGATGTTATCCATGAGCTCCAGTAGGGCAAGAGCTATCTCTTATGAATCTTACATAGGAGAGCAGATGCTCACAAGGTGAGCAAAAAAAGACACAGGAGAGTGCCTTTATATAACAGGCAAAACTGATGTATAAACTGTTGTAAGTCAGGGCCGTGATAATAACCTGTGCAGTCAGGGGGCAGTACTGATTGGAAGGGGGCACGAGGAGTGTTGCTGTTCTGTTTCTTTAACTGGGTGCTGTTTACAGAGCATGTTCAGTTTGTGAAGTTAATTGAGTTTTATACTTATTAAATGTACTCTTTTCTGTGTGTAAAGTGTAATTCATTTAAAGTTTAAAAGTCCTAATTTGTGTTTGTGTGTCTTGTAGCACACTGATACTCAGAAAATCTTTGTTTAGTTAAATCAGTTTGAAATGATGCAGTTTTTACCATCTAGGTATTGGGAAAACATGCCTATCTAAAATTGTCAGGTCTATGTGGGCAAAACCCCAAGGTCATTTTTTTATTCTATTAAAATGTATCCTGAATGGCTTCAGGTAGAATCTCCTGGAATGAAGATTTATGTCACTTTAGTTCAGCAAGCATTTATTGGCGGGAGCCTCCTGCGAATAAAAGACAGTGATAACCTTACAAACTGGGTACAGGGAAGAGTACGACACAATAGACCCCCCAAAGGAGCTTGCAGTCTGAAGGGGGGGCGGGAGGTGGTTAAAGTATACAGATGAGTGTGATCAAAGGAGTAAAGTAGTGCCACAAAAAAGTACAAAGTACCTTGGAGGTTCACAGAAAGACAAAGGAGCTTTCTGCTGAGACTGGGAAGAACTTCATGGGGAAAGTATCATATGAAATGGGTCTTTAAAAAACATTTAGGATTTTGTTATGTCCAGGTGGATGGATGAAGGCATTACAAATATTACTTGTATGAGAAAATCCATAGAAAATCCTCACACATTCTGGGAACTTTGGGTGGTATAGATCACTTAAATTGAATGTATCCTTCAAGTGCAAGTTGAGGCCTGAAAGGTAAGGAGGCCTTACAGTGGCCAGGTTTATTTAATTTGGGAGGCATTAGGGACCCAAAGTAGGTTGCTGAGATGGAGAATAACATGATCAGCTCTAATATCTCCAGTGAGATCATTTCCTGCCACAGTGTGATTATATAGTGACCATTAATCACCCTATCTGCCCCAAATAAACATTTTCTAGGTTCAGTATATTTTTATTTGCTGTAATTTGAACCCATTCCTGTTTGGGTCTACTAATGAGCCATAGACACCTAGCTTCCTGTGGTCATTCCTCTGGCCTTGAACATGATTATTGTCCACCTTCTTTATTCTCTATACCCATCCTTTCCTGTTGACCAGGTGAAGTCGCAATTCCTTTATCCTTTTTTTCATCCTTTTTTCTAGTCTTACAGAGATTTGGCATATATTTCCTTCCAACCTTTCTTATATGGTCCTCTTCTACCAGAAAAAAACAGCCAGTGTCTCTTATTCATGGCAAAATTGTATATAGAAAGAGTGAGGCCAAGAAATAATGTTGATAAGCTTTTTAAGTTGTGATGGAGGTGGGACCCAATGGCCTGGGATTGTGTCCCAATGTGCCATTGTGCTCCCTCCTCTGGGATAAAGCACTGAGTAGAATTTTTCACATGGCAAAGAGGTAATACTCATTGTTGGAAACAGTCCACATTTAAGTCAGGATCACTCAGTTCCTATGAGATCTGTTTAGTTAATATCTTCTAATTTTTTGCTGGTCCTTAAAAAAAGTAGTTTAGTACTAAATATTGTCTTATCTCCCTTGCAATTTCTATTGAGACTCTATATCACAGCCTTATTCTAATTAAAGAGATGTTAACTTGACAATTAAGATGCTTTGGTTTAGGTTTTTTAATCTTTCCTTGGGGATATTGTTCAGATTCTACGAAGACCTGTTTTAATCCCCTCTGAAAACTAATATGGAGTAAACTGATGTGGAAGGAAGAACTAGAGTTAGGATGACTTGGGTTCATATTCTGGCTCTTTAACCCTCAGTTTGCTGAGCATGGTAGTGAAGCTGCAATAAGACAACCCACACGAAGCGTCCATAGTACCTGGCACACACTGAGAGCAGTCTTTCCCTTGTAAGGCATGAACTAGCTACATCCCCTTTGCCAGGAAATTCGATGCTACTTTGCAATTCTTCCCTGCATGAGAAAGCTAATTCACATGGTCTTAGCATTATTACTATTTTTAAAATCACTGGTTGTGGTTGGAGGTTATTTTGATTTCTAAAGACATTATATTACCCAATTATTAAAATTAATCTTGCACCGTAATATTCTGTTTAGTAATTCCACTAAGAAAACAATTTTCTTGTGTTAATGATTAACTCTGTTAGAACTTCACTTTTTTCTTTTTTTTTTTTTGGTTCTCCTGTTAAATAATGTGTTCTGAACTGGACACATCTCCCATGATGGTGAAGGTCAGTGAATGGGACATGGCAGGTATCCCAGTTACCTGGACACTTTGGGAAACCAAGACTCATTGGAGACCTTTTGCCATTATGCATTTTCTACCCTGATGACCAATATTTTCCATCTAATCAGACAGAAAATCTTGTTGGAATCTTAGTCAGTATACGTGGATGTAGGAAATTGAGCTGACTTGTATTCAATATGAGAGGATAGTGGGGAATTTTTATTCTGTAAATACTTGCAGTTTGAAAACCTGGGACTTGAAAGTTTATCTGAGGGAAGCAGATGTGGTTCAACCACTTGGGTGCCTGCCTACCAGATGGGAGGTCCTGGGTCCAGGTCCCCGTGCCTCCTAAAAGCAGACGAGCAGATGCCACCTCTCACCACAACAGAGCTAGACACATAGGCCACAAACCGGCAGGCACTGCAGCCCACAGGGAGCAGATGTGGCTCAGTCTGTTGGGTACTTGCCTTTCATGTGAGAGGCCCCAGATTTGGTTCCCAGTACCTCCTGGAGAAGAAGAGCAAAGAATAAGCAGACAGTTGAGAGACCAATCTAGGGGAAGGGGGGGCAGGAATAAAGTAAATTAAAAAAAAAAATCTTTAAAAGTGTTATGTGTATACAGATTCTATCATAGTGAGTCTCCCTTTGATTTCAAAGTTTTCAAAATTTTAAGTGCTTCTTTCCTATCTCTTTCAGGTTGAACGTCATGACATGAATACCTTAAGCCTGCCCCTGAACATACGCCGAGGGGGGTCAGACACCAACCTCAACTTTGACGTACCAGATGGCATCCTGGACTTCCACAAGGTCAAACTCAGCGCAGACACCCTAAAACAAAAAATCCTAAAGGTAACAGAGCAGATAAAAATTGAGCAAACATCACGCGATGGGAACGTTGCAGAATATCTGAAACTAGTCAACAGTGCGGACAAGCAGCAGGCTGGACGTATCAAACAAGTCTTTGAAAAGAAGAACCAGAAGTCAGCTCACACCATCGCCCATCTGCAGAAGAAGTTAGAACAATATCACAGAAAGCTCAGGGAGATCGAACAAAATGGAGCCTCCAGAAGCTCAAAGGACATTTCCAAAGACAACCTGAAGGACATACAGCACTCTCTGAAAGAGGCCCAGGTGAAATCTCGAACTGCTCCCCACTGCATGGAGAGCAGTAAATTGGGCATGCCAGGGGTATCGCTCACTCCACCTGTGTTTGTTTTCAATAAATCCAGAGAGTTTGCCAACTTGATCCGGAATAAGTTTGGCAGCGCTGACAACATCGCTCACTTAAAAACTTCCTTAGAGGAGTTTAGGCCCGAGGCGAGTGCCAGGGCTTATGGGGGCAGTGCTACCATTGTGAACAAACCCAAGTACGGCAGCGATGATGAGTGCTCAAGTGGCACGTCAGGCTCCGCCGACAGTAATGGGAACCAGCCCTTTGGGGCTGGTGGAACCGGCACGCTGGACAGCCAGGGGAAGCTCACCATGATCCTGGAGGAGCTGAGGGAGATCAAGGACACCCAGGCACAGCTGGCCGAGGACATCGAGGTGCTGAAGGTGCAGTTTAAAAGAGAATATGGTTTTATTTCTCAAACCCTGCAAGAGGAGAGATACAGGTATTTTCAGCTGTTCTATTGGAATTCTATCAGAAGCATGAGTCACTAATTACAGAGATTATCTACTTGAAACTGATAAGCTAGTGGTTGTGTTTTCTATGAATATAGATATGAATCAAAGGCATGTAAGGACCAATAATTCTTTCCATATTTCATGGCTACAAGTTTTACAGTTTGTGACCTATCGCTCACTATTTAGAGAGACATTATATGTTTAAATCTTTTCTATAGCCCATATGCATATTAATATCCTCAGTAGATTTTTGCTATAAAGTCTCATTACAGTAATTCAAAGATCTGTATTTCATTCCACTCCATAATAACTGTCAGTAACAGACTACTTCATTACCTAACAAGGTAGATTTAATTTGGTACATCAATCTTGAAATCTTTAACAAGTTTTTGTGTGCTCTATTTTGCTCTTTAAGCCTTTCACCCTAAGTGAAGTTCAAAAGTAATCTTATGGGGGCGGGGAAGGGGAGAGAAATTTTAAAAAAAATCTTTAAAAAAAAGTAAAGCAAAGAAAATCTCAGAAAAAATAAGTACAAAAATGATAATAGACAAAATAGGCAAATGATCTGCAAAATGGTAAATAAACAAGTTAACTTGTTCAGTCCTATTCCCAAAGGTCACCAAAAAGAGATTTCTGGGTTAGTGAGTCAAAATGTAATATTGAAGGACTTATGGAGGGGCTTGGAGTTCCACTGCAATGTCTCCTTGTGAAGTCATCAAAAGAAATGGGCCTATCAAGGCTGTGAATCATCCTCAGTGGTTTTCCCTCACTTTTTGATCTCAACATCCCATGGCCTATGAGTGAAGCCTCTGGTAGTGGAATGCCACCAGATATGTGACAGATTTGGACTTTGTAGTTTGAATTTAAATATGTACAATGTCTTACTGTTATTCTCTAATTAAAATCAATTAAAAAAAAAAAAAAACCTTCCACACTTTTAACAAAATATTGAAGTTCCCAAAGTGCTTTGTGCTTACGTGGGTTATAGCTATCTATATTTCCCTTATTAGAAATTAAAATCTAGAATGCTACAGTGGCTTTGACCTTTCTAGTTTGAAAACTGGTAATACTATATGCCTTGAAAGAGTTCATAAGGTAGAAATTGAAAATATCCAATTCCTTTTATTGTAATGCTGCATGATTGGACTCAAAAGGATGCCATAACAAATGTGATATCGTGGTTCTATATGAAAATGTTCTGTTGCTTAAATCATAATAAGGAATATTATTAGCACTTAAAATGCTGAGGAAAAGATTTTTCATATTTTCATTTCTTATTTACAATATTGCCCAGTTTCTTTGGAGTAGGTTTATATCTTCCAAAGGCTAAAAATATCACTGTCTCTCTTTTTCTATCTTTAAATGTAGAGAGTGAAATTGTGAGTTAAGAAACCAAGTCTTCTGCACTTTATTCTTTAAGTCAACAATCTGTATGCTCTATGTCCCTCGTAATCAGCATGGCAGTAGTATCTGGGAGGTAGCCTTGGCAATGATACTCCATGCAAGGGAACAGAGAAGTCCCTACATGATTTTTAAAAACTTCTTTGAAATACAGTCTGGGTAATCATTTGTTTGTAAGTTTTAAATCTTCCATGACCCTCAATTCTTCCATTACTGCCTAATTTCATATTGATTTGGTTTTTTGTATTGAACAATTTGTCCTTTCTCATTTCTGTGTGTATTTTTCAGATGTTTGTTTTGTGTTTATATGGAGTTAAATTTACCATCTTAAATCTGTAACAAAGTATGATTTGATAACAAAAAAAAAAAAGCAAGTGATCTTAAAGTACAAATTCAGATCTTGTGGGTTATATTAGCTAATTTTAAAAGTCAAGTATTGTGTAGACTGATTTTTATGAGTTTATAGCTTAGTTTTTAAAAGTACATATACCTAAATATGAGGTAATTCTCCTCTCATTTTCCCAATAAGAAGATCTGCCAAAAGAGTTTTGGTCAAAATGAATGAGTGAGTGTCTAAGAATGTAGATAAAATAGTGAAATTCCTTTTACATATTGTGATGTTTAACTTTTAAATTCAGCTTACATACCACTTTGTATCTGATCTGTGATTTTATGTATATATTAATTTAGAAACATGACTTTTTCAGCTCATATTTTATCAAACTTTTTTTAAACTTTGCACATTTATCTTTGTTTGGTATCTTTGAGACATAAGCTCTGTTTTTTGAGTCACAGCTTTTCCAGAGTATATTGACTTTAATTCCATCTGAATAGTTTGGGATACATTTTTTTTTAACCATTTATCATTGATAACTTTTTTATTTTTATTTTTTTATTTTTTTTTAGGAGGTCCCAGGACCTTGTACATGGGAAGCAGGCACTCAAACACTGAGCTACAGCAGCTCCTCATACAGCCCAGTTTGGATGCAAATTTTATCCCAAGTCATAAATACCCATTTACAGAAATTTAGGACAGGATTTTTTTATTTCCCAGAGTTATGCTTGTGATCCTAATGATATAGCTATTCATTGTATTGCTTAAGAGACCTTTAGAAAGATTTTTTATATTACCACCACCATTTAGTGCCTATGAGCTTATAGCTAAGAATAATCATTAAATCTCTATTAAATTATTGTTATTCCTTTTTTTTAATGATTCTATCAACTGACCTATATAAGCAGCTAAAACTAGCATTGATCAAAGCCATTCCAGACTAATGTATCTTCCCAGTGTTTCCTCTTTCAAAGTAAACATTGTAAGGTTTCAAATATAAGACAAATTTCTTTTCTCTGAATGGAGGGTAGGGGAAGATGGATTTAGTAACTTGGGGAAAAATAAACTTCTGAAAATGCTACTGGATGAGCCATCTCTAATTTATAACTAGCTTAATTTTTTATTAGAACTTAAGTTCCAAGAGCTAAAAAATGTATTCAGGATGAGTGTGTGTATATTCAGGATGAGTGTGTATTGGGAAACAGTAGCGTTGGCTCCACAGTAGAAGTTGATACTAGAAGATGGTTCTTTCATTATGGACTCTTCTAGAGCATGAGAGCCATGGTGGTGAGCCCTTAGGCACTGTGGGGGACAGAGGAGGGAGAGTCTACCATAGATGCCAGTGGGTCCTTGATCCCAGACAGCCCTGTCTTCTGATTAGCTCTGGTGAATGGTCAGCCAGTGACATGTCTCCACCACAGTCAGAGAAGGGGCTAGTCGAATGTGAGCAGAAAAGCCAGATTCGGTTTGCATGAAACCTCAGCAGTGAGGACAGAGAATGAAGAAAGTAAAGCCAGTCCTTTACAGAGCTCGAATTCAGTGTAATCCAAGAGAGTTTCCCACAACTACACAGCTGGAGATAAAGCAGTCTGTCAGGGGATGAAAACAAACCAAGGGGAACTGGCTGCAGTAAGGTAAAAAGGATATAATTCTAGAACGGGCTCTCGGGAGACCTTTGAAATGTCATCTCAGAATTGGCTCCTTCTCTTGTAAAGGTATGAACGACTGGAAGACCAGCTCCATGACCTGACAGATCTGCATCAGCACGAGACAGCCAACCTGAAACAGGAGCTGGCCAGCATCGAGGAGAAGGTGGCCTACCAAGCCTACGAGCGGTCGCGGGACATCCAGGTGCCTTTCCTCTTGAGATTCGACACTCACGCTTCCCGGGCTTTAATTCATTCAGCAAACTAAGTGAATTACCCCTAAACCCTAAGGAATTTCAGGCACATGAACAAAATGTTTTCTCTACACAAATGCTCCTTCCCTACCTTATTAACCCCCTTGGCTCATGTTATAGACATTATATAAAGAGGTTATATTCTCTATGTGCTTTCTGCCTAAATTAGTTAATGAGTATTTATTATCTTGCTCAAGCCCATTATTTGCACATTGCCCTCCCTACCACTAACAAAATTTTTAACACTTTAAAAGTATGAGACAAATCCTGCTTTTAAGAGGCTCACTACCTAGATGGGAAGCCAAGAGGAGCTCAACTGCCAGAGAGCTCAGGACATGTACAAGTGCCAAATGACATAGCACAGACTCCTTGAAAGGCACAGAAATTCAGGCATGTGGTGCTCAACAAGCCTTGGAATGATGAGGGGTTCATCATTTATTGGCAAAACATCAGATTCCATTCCTTGGTTTGCCATTTACTAATTGTGTGGCCCTGAGCAAGCCTTGATTCTGCTTGCTCACCTATAAATTAATAGCTTTCTTATTTGTAAGAATGTCAAACCTTTGAGTACATACTACATGCCAAGTACTAACAAAGCACATTATATGTATTCGCCATTTACTCTTCACAACAACCATTATGAAGTAGTTCCTATTATCCCCATTTCTCAGATGTGGAGACTGACACAAAGAGAGATTAAATAATTTGAAGAAGGTCTCACAGAAAGTCCTTTTTTAATGAATGTGAATGAATGTCCTAGAGAAGGTGGGACTTGAAAGGATGGGTAAGATCCAGGTGGGTGGAAGAAAGCAGGTAGCTGATCAGTGTAAGCAAAGTATGTTCCATTTCCTAATGTAATATTAGCACGGAGAGAAACAGCCCAGGGCTTCTTGATCACCCTAACTTCAAGTAATGTTCAGCTTCAGAGTTACAAATTTCCTTTGTAGGCAGTGGTTATTTTTCTCCAGCTCTGTGAAGGCTATCGCACTTTGCCCCACTGTACGAGGGAGAAAATTGAAACATAAAGGTAGAAATTTCTCCTGTGATTTGTGAGCTAGAGTCCCAACTGCCCCTGTTTTATTCCACTCTGTGTCTAGGACTGAGCCTGTGCTAATCCCAGATGTCTACTTGGACAATTCTGGGAGCCAAAGCATCAGAGCTGATGGGAAATGTCTGTCTCTGGAGACCCCTGGCCTTCCTTTGGAGCAGAAGACACTTGGAGGATTTCTGGCCCTGTTCTGGGTCAAGAGACTTAGCTTCACCACTGACTGGTTTGAAAAACTTGAACCCATTTAAATGTTGTGTTGTCAGGACCAGTACTGACAGTTTATTAGGCCATTCTATTTTAGAACATGTCTGGGATGTCACGGGGTCATGTCTGAATGTATGGCTCAAAGTTGGCTGTCTCCCCTTTTTAAGAAACAAATTTTATTTTGGGGGTACAGAGGCCAGATAAAGGGAGGCACTATACAGGGGCAACTTAAAATTCAGATGAGTTCATTTCAACATTTTCTGATTTCACCTGTAGCTCAGAAGTGCAAAGATGCCATTTGTGTGAGTTACTGGAGGGGTCTTGTCATTATGGTTAGAATCCTGCCTCTACCACTTTCTTCTCTGTGACTTTGGACGACTTACACAGTTGTTCCTCAGTTTGCCCATCTATAAAATGGAGATATTAATGAGCTGTGTAACTCAAAAGATTGTTAAGAGGATTAAATGGGATAATACATATAAAGTACTTAAATCTTTGCTTAGCACATAAGCAGTCAGCAAATCTTGGCCATTCTTTTTAGAATATTGGTGAGTAGCCGTGTGTCTTGGGTTTTGGCAATTGGACCTGCTCAACTTCATCTTTATTTCTTGTTTCTTTTGTTCTTGTGGGTAGTTTATACCAAGAGAATGGTTAGTATGGATAAAGGTGGCTGTTACCTACAGAGAACCTGAGTTTTGTTGTTTTAAGCAATTGAGGGGTTTGTTGGTTGGTTTGTT
Organism: Dasypus novemcinctus; assembly: GCF_030445035.2. Lineage (NCBI taxonomy): Eukaryota > Metazoa > Chordata > Mammalia > Cingulata > Dasypodidae > Dasypus > Dasypus novemcinctus. The sequence goes on along the minus strand of NC_080684.1, from coordinate 78,611,569 downwards.
AACCCTTAATTCCCAATTAAAAGTATTTAAAGAAGCACCTTTCCTCTGTCCTTCATCCCCAGTATGTTAAATACTGGACCAGAGAATTACTAAAGCTTGTGGGGCCAAATATGTCTTGGTGTATGACTAAAATTCCTTGCAATTCAGTTCTTAATTTTTTTGGATGTTACTTGACTTAAAAAAAAATTTGGTGGCAATTCTAAAATCAATCCATTTGTGCAAATATTAGGTCAATAGATTTGCCTGAAATGTGGGTCTTTTTGTCTTGTTCTATCACCTTTTCCATGCCATACCTAAAATGGAGACTATCTTCAGCCCAAGTAGTTGAAAAGAATTCATTGTTTCTGGGGCACATGCCTGTTATTGTAGTAAGTTTATAATGTACCTGAGAAAGCCAGCACTTTTTAAAATGTGAGGATCTGAAAACAATTTATCTTTTCTGTTAGTTCCCTAATATAATGAAAGTTACTATAGTAACAGAGAACCCTTTTCTTTGACCCATAGAGTGTACTCAGCAGAGCAAAAGCAAATCAATGTTGGAGCCATTATGCTTGTTTAAAACCTGTGAAGATGACTGTATTTTAATTGAGCAAATGTATATTGGTAACTGAACTAGACCATAGGCTCGAGAACTAAAAGGGGCACATTGTATTTTCTCTGGTTAGGTCCTTTCTCCCAAGAGGCTTAGGGGTTTCACCCCTGAGCATCATGTCCTGTTACTGGCCCCGAGTCTCTTCACTCTTCAACAAATGTGAGTTGAACAGGATGCTGTGTGCCCAGCACTGGGCTGTTGCTGGAGATCACAGCACCATGGCAAGGTGGGCCTGGTTCCTACCCTTGTGCAGCTGATCGTCTCAGGGTGGGGGTGGAGGGGGCTTGAGGGAGACTCGGCCTCATCTGATGGGTCAGGGAATGTTTCCCCCAGGAAGTGACCATCCAGGTGAGACTTGAAGGATGAATGGGAGATCCACACGTACAAGGGGAGGGAGTGGGGAGGTAAACATTTCAGGCCGTGTGCACTGCATGTGCAAAAGCCCTGAGGTGGGTAGTTGCACCTTTGTAGAACTGGGGAAAAGCCAGTACAGCCAGAGCAGATGGGGGAGGGAGGGAGCACTGGCATAAAGTAAGACTGAAGAGAGTGGCTGGGCCTGAGCAAAGCAAAGCCTCAAAGGGCCCTTTTGAGGATTTAAAGGATTTTCAGGAAAGGAGTGACACAGATATACATCTTTGAAAGACCACTTGGGTTGCTGTGTGGCAAACAGATTCACAGGATTGAGGAACAAGAGGGTGTATGGAGAAATTATCATAAGGAGGCGAAAGATTCTGGTGTCTTATATCAGGGTAGTAACCATGGGAGGAGAGAGAAGTGAACCGATTGTGAGATATTAGATGTGGCATCGACAGGGCTGGGTGATGGATTAACTGGTATGGTCTTGGGGCATGCCTTGCAGGCTTCTGCTGTGAGGAACTGAGTAGAGCAAGGTGCTCTTTTCTGAGAAAAGGAACACTGGAAGGGAATCAGGACTGATTGTGGGGGCAGGGTGGGATGCCATACATGAATCCACATTTGGACATGTTGAGTTTGAGGGGCTTTTAAGAGGCTCAGATGGAGATGTCACAGAGGCATGTGGGTATATGAATCCATTACAGAAGGGTTGGTTGGGCTGAGGTGCACTCAGAGGCTTCTGTGCCTTGGTGATTGAAGCCTTCGCGTGAATGGGACCTAGGGAGGGTGTGTAGCTTAGTACAGCGTCCTGAGGAACATCATCGTTCAAAGAGAGCAGGCAAGAGTGGAGTTATCCCTAGCTTGGTTGGTCCCCTCAGAGTTACCCCTGGCTTGGTTGGTCCCCTCCCGTGTCCTCCTCTGTCCACCCTCCACTAGTCTGTAAATGGATACACACAAACCGAGCAGTGGAAATAAAGGCAAGCAATTGAAGAGTCCATCCACTCTGTGGCTGAAGGTAGAGTAGTCAGCTGTCAAAAAACAGAACCCACCCCTTCTTGGGTTTGTCCCTCATGGGTGCCAATATTTAGGGTCACTGTATTTCAAATGTAGTTGGAATCAAAACACTTAATCATAACTCCTCATCTTTATGGTTTATGTATTTGCTTTCTGGTTGTATACATCCACATTCTATCCGTGAATAATACAATAAAATAAACTTGGAAGTTCTTGTGTTACTCCTTTGTCTGCCATCCTCATCATCATCAGTTTGGGTATCTGAAGTTCCTGGGCATTAGGCATGCTGAGTTAGGGGGCTTTTGTGCACATCTGAGCACACACTCACATGCCACCGGTGATCTCAACAGCTTTTGACCCTCACTCTCCCTCTTGCCCACAGGAAGCTTTGGAATCCTGCCAGACTCGCATTTCTAAACTGGAGCTCCATCAGCAAGAGCAGCAAGCTCTGCAGACAGACACCATGAATGCCAAAGTTCTCCTGGGCAAGTGCATAAACGTGATCTTGGCCTTTATGACTGTGATTCTAGTGTGTGTGTCCACGATTGCAAAGTTCATCTCACCCATGATGAGGAGCCGCTTTCACATTCTTGGCACCTTCTTCGCTGTGACTCTTCTTGCAATATTTTGTAAAAACTGGGACCCTATTCTGTGTGCCATAGAAAGGATAATAATACCAAGATGAAGCCGCTGGTTCCTGCCTTCAAGTTTTTATTTTAAAGAAAACTTTGTGCACACTACCAGATTTTTAAATGAACACTTGTGCCACCTGAAGATGACCAGAAGGACCGGAGCTGTGTGGTGTAAATAACTCCACTTGTCTAATGCAGTAGTGTTGTCAGTCCGATGTACTAGGTCAAAGTTCTCTCCACACTGCTCACTGCCTTAATCAGACCAGATTTCCTGCCACCTGACTGGCCCAGCATGGTAAACTTCTGTGTATTGAGCGGGTGGTGTAATTAGTGACCCAGAAGGAAAGGGTTTTTAATTGCCTACTCTCTCTTTTAAATCTCTGTCAGAATTTAGCTTCACGATTGTTAGTGGCTGCATTTTCCCTGAGTCCTGTAAATGGCAAGTATATGGCATCATTTGGGAAAGTGAAGCAGCACAGGAGGTGGCAATGCTGAACACCTGTGACCTCTTGAAGTACAGTAAATCCCTATGTAATCCCTCCCATCTGTCCATGGGTGACTGTAGATCCCATTATGTCCCAGTGTCCACAGTAGTCGATTGTGTGTGACTCTCTGTAACATGGAAATCTCATAGCACTCCTGTTTATCCAACAGAACCTAGGCCTTCTGCTGCACTTTACATGGCCAGACACATGGATTTATGAACAGGGGTCTCCCCTTCTCATACCGAGGGACACTGGTGAGTGCATACCCTGCATCCAAAGCATGCAGAAATGCTTCCAAATCCCTCATGAAACTGTGGCTTTAACATTAATTTTGGATTCCATAAGCACTACTCCAGAGGTTTGTGTTTTGGCAAAACTTAATTGTGATAAATCCTGCTTGAGGATATGATTCACTTTACGTGATTCACTTTATTCACAGGTCTGTGAGAGATTGCAAAGCTTACTCTGAAAAATGAAAACAAATGACTCCTGTTGCAGGGTGGTGGTTTTTTTCCTTCAACAAAGACAACAAAAGCATAGGGTATAAAGCTGAAGTGCACTGAGGAAGTCATCACTGGAAGCATGAGGAAAATAGGACGCTTGGTCTAATTAGATGGTGGCTAGATTAGTGGGAGTAATTCCTGTGGATGAAGATTAGGAGGGCCTCTTAGGGATGGGAAGACTAGCAGGAATAAAATGATTTCAATCTAGGATTTAGCCAAGTTTGCCATCTGCCTCTTAGGATCTACTGAAAATAAGTTCTGAGGAATTGAATGGCCACACTTCTGAGATAAAAGCATTCAAAAGATATAATCTTCAGCCTGCTTTGGGAATGCCATTCACTGTTTCCAGCCCAGAAGATATTTTCCTTTAAATATGTTTCTCCATATACATAACAAAAAAGAAAGACCACAAAGGCTTTAGTGGAAACTGTGTTGTTCAACCCCTGCTTTTACCCCCTCCTTTCCCTGAAGGCATACAGGGGCATGTTAGTGTACCTTTTATTCTAGAAAACAGTCAAATCACCTGGATTTAAATTAAGTGCAATATTTTATAAACAGCTGCTCTTTAAGGAAATCTCCTGAAAAAAATGTGACAGAGTATGCCATGGTTTGAGAGAATGGAATAGTTTTTAGCCTTTAGTACAAATTGGGTGTGTCTGAGATTCATACAACTCAAGGGTTTTTTTTTTTTAAGTGTACATACAATTCGGTGTTGTTCAGTATATTCACAAATGTGCACAACCATCACTACTGTCTAATTCCAGGCTTGAGAACTTAAAAACAATAAACATTTCCATCAATACTTTGGTTATAAAGTCTTGTGATTCAGGGAAGAGGGCGTTATTAGTCCCACCCGGTCTCTGTCTTTGTCCCCTTTCATCATCAGAGCTCCCCCTTGATCTCCCACGCTGGCTAAACATACAGTGTGATCCATCAAGTCTGGAGGACAGATAAGGGGTCCAGGTCTGGGGAAAAGAGGGGGAAAGAATGGTGTGCATCTCCTTTTCCTTTTATGTATTAATGGCCACTCTTCCCTTTGGGGGCATCAGTTTCCATCTGGACTAAGGACTAGGTTAATTCATACCCTTGAATCAAGCTGGATTCTGGGTGCGCTCCTTTTGATAACCGAATCTTTCTGAAGAACACTTTGGACATTGTGAGTGGGGTGAGTGTGGATGTTGCTGTTCCCTTAGAGATAATGAATGAGATCGCTAGCCCTTGAGATTCAGGGTTCTGTGAGAATCTAAGACCTGGGCTTCCTTCTCCTGCCACTGTGCTCCACCTCCTCACTCAGCCCAGCAAGTTTGATTTAGTGACACTTCTCAGACCTGTGATCAGTGTGTCTTCTCCCCAAGTAGAGACATAGAAAAGAAATGGAAAGCCACATACTTTGCCCTCTCCTGTCTAGACCTGTTAACAATACCCAGTAGCAATTGGCCCTATCCTGAAATATTAATATTTTAGGGTCAACTCATCCCACCTAATCATGAATTCCTTTTGAAAAATATACCATGTTTCACTTGGATATGCTCAACCTATTTTTTTAGAGTCTTACTGAAAGTTCATGAAGCTTTTTTTAATTTTTATTTTAGAGTCTTACTGAAAGTTCACGAAGCTTTGTAATGAAATAATATATTCCAAGGTATCTTAATCTTTTACTCTGCAGTTTATTCTTAAAAATAAATCATCCCACAACTTATCTCTTTGCTGGATATCTGATTAAATAAAAATTTTGTAGGCGGCGGACTTGGCCCAGTGGTTAGGGTGTCCATCTACCACATGGGAGGTCCACGGTTCAAACCCGGGCCTCTTTGACCGGTGTGGAGCTGGCCTGTGCGCAGTGCTGATGCGTGCAAGGAGTGCTGTGCCACACAGGGGTGTCCCCCGCATAGGGGAGCCCCACGCGCAAGGAGTACGCACCGTAAGGAGAGCCACCCAGCGTGAAAGAAAGTGCAACCTGCCCAGGAATGGCGCCGCACACATGGAGAGCTGACACAACAAGATAACGCAACAAAAAGAGACAGATTCCCGTGCCGCTGACGACAACAGAAGCAGACAAAAGAAGACGCAGCAAATAGACACAGAGAACAGACAACCTGGGGGGGGAGGGGGCGGAAGGGAAGAGAGAAAAAAATTTTTGTAAATATACAATTAGAAATAGTGAATTAATTATGACATATCTTGAAATTGGATACTCAATTTACATTTAAGTTAACTAATCCTTTTTCCCACCCTTTCATTTGTACTAAACATCTTGTGCATACCTAAAGATGAAAACCAGTGTTTTGGATGGGTAAGGACCTGGTCATTCACTGAACATTATGGAGTGATTTAACATGCTGAACATTGGATTCTAGCACTGGATTTTTTTCATTACATAATATTTTCATGGCCTTCAGGATAATGATAGTTTGCTGAGGACAAAACAGTAACCTAAAAATACTTTCCTGTGGTTATTGAATTGGTTTTTCCAGCTCATATTTTGAGTGTGATTAAGCCAGAACAAAACATTCCCCCCAAAAAAACAACACAGAAACCCACAATGAAAGTAGTAATGAAAACATGCAATCACTGATTTTGAACAGTGAAGGCAGAATTAGTTTCAAGTTACTAGCATGGAACATTAATGTCTGCGCCGCCATGGTCTATAACCTATTGGTAGACTGTGATCTTGGCAACCCTCCCCCTTTCCATTTCAGCCCATGATGCTCTTGTCCCTTTCTGTCAATAGCATTTGTGTGATTTTGGCCCTCCTCCTGCTTTGCCAGTTTTTTCACTTAAATATTGCCCCCATTATGTGTGTGTATTTCCCTGCCATTTCTTGAGCGTATCAGGTTTAATTATTGGTTCAATAATAGTGACTGGAACTAGCTTCCCTTGGGCAACTAATTACTTTTGTTCTTTTGGTTGATTTAGATGTTGCTTTGGGATTTAAAATAAATTATTTTGCATCGAATGGACATTTTGTATTGAATTCAAATATAGTTGGTTTGGGAAAGCATTTAAACATCCTTATTAATATGAATGCTTGTAAGTTAACCTATTTTGCATGTTTTTATAATTTGGAAGAATGGGCTGGGAATAGGAAGAAATGGCATTGAAAATTCAGCGCTTTATCTGAAGAGCGGTATTTCAAGTAGAAGTTTAGCGAATGTACTAAGGATGGAGTTGGTCTAAAAATGTAAATCACTTTGAAAAGAATAAAATTGGCCTATTTACATCAAAAGCAGTTAAGAAGCTAAAAAGAATGTTGCATTTAACAAGAACTTGATAACCCATAAGATATAAAAGCAGAACTAACCTACAATTTTCTAAAGTCGGAACAGTTCTCTCTGTTTTAAGAAGCTGGAAAGTAATGTACCTTGATGGTTTCAGGAATGATTTATTTGGTGCAATTTTAATTCATTAAAGCATGTCTGCTGCGTTTGTCCTAAGAATGTTTCAACCAAACATGCTCTGTGTTTAATATGGTTAGGCAGAAGTTGGCAACTCTGAAATTAGAAACTGAAAATGTTTATTGTGTCTGTGAGGTCTATTGCAGAGTTGCCATTTTGTGCAATGTTATGTAGTTTCACGTCAGCCTAAAGTCATATTATCTCTGTAGATCTTCACCCCGTCATGGTGTCAGCAATGAGTTCAAAGCAGGTGCCGTTCTTTTAAACAAACCCTTGATGTTAGCTTTGATGTTAAATAAAGAGTTAGATTTCTTAAATTTTCACATTCGTCAGAGCCCATCTCAGTAGCAACCTCAGCAGCAGATCGTGTACGTGTGTGTAGCGGGTGGGGGAGCAGGGGCTTAGTTTTTAAACTAATTTCAAGTTTTCTATTCCATAGAAAGTTAGCGATATGTGATGCTTAGCCCCTTCCTTAAGTCCTGCAAGGGAGGGAGAGGGCGTCTTATTTACACTCAGGACCTGGAATGCTGGGAGATGTGTCCTAGCATTGTAGGAGGGGAAGGAGCAGTGAAATGCTGAGGGAACAGGAGATGCCAGCGTGGGCTGGAGCATTGAGGAGACCACGCCAAGGGCAACACTGACACAGGTGTGCACACACACCAGGTAGCAGAAGAGCAAGGAGACCCCTCTGACTTAGGCGGACTATTTACTGCGGTTTTTCTTGTTTGATGGTGCTTTGGTGTTGACAGAGCACCTTGTTCCATAGTGCCTGAGCTCATCTAAAGCAGTCCTATGATGACTGCCATCACCCTCATCGTATGAACGAAGGTGAAGCTCAGACACATGAGCTCTTCCCAACCTCATAGCTAGCGAAGGAAGGATTCAGGACTCTACCTTTGCCTTTGCCTTTCCATGACCGTGTCTTTTTAGCCCTCTGCTTCCAGGCAACTTGATGTCGAGCACTTTTCTCTGTTGTTTATCAGCACGCAGCCTGTACAAACAAAATAACTAGATTGCTTAGATAATAGAAAAATTCTTAAATTTCCTGCCCTGGAAAATAGAGCATATTTGAATCTTGGAAATCTTGTAAGACAGGACTGTCGCTCTACACACCCTTTGTCCTTTGATGCTCTGGAGATGCACAAGCAGAAGACAGAAGTGATTGCTTTGAGAGTGTGCCCAGCCCAGCCCAAATGTTGTTTTGGGGAAAACACCTTACCAAGTTTGTGTTTCCCTGAAAAAGATGGAGAGAGAGTGATTTGTTGGGTTCTGGCTAATAATGAAAATATTGCTGTGGAATATAACTTTTCAATTTTGAGTAATGTATGGATTCCTAATATAAAAGAAACAATTATTTGGGGCACCTGAGAATGTCTGTAGTCATCATGTGAGTACCTTTAAATTTTATAGCCTATCATAACACCTTTTTCTTAAAATATAATCATAAGAACGCAGATGATCTGCATACCCATACACAGAGTTACTTTATAACAGGTATGGCCACAAGAGAAATTTCTAGGACACACAAGGACCATGGTGATACCCAACAACACATTTCTGGGCATTCACAGGTGAGAGATGCCAGCTAGCATTCTTTGAGCATTTACTGTGCTCCTGGCACTATGCCAAGTGTTTTCAGTGCATTATCAAATATTAACCTCACAACAACCTAACAAGACACACTGTTATCCCTGTTTAACAAAAAAGGAAACTGAGGTTCAGAGTGGTTGAATAAGTGGCAGCACCACATAGCAGGTAATGGTGGAGCTGTTTATTCATCTCCAAGCCTGTGGGGCTCTGAAGCCTGCACTGGCAATGCTACCCTACACTCTAAAAGAAGGACTTGAGTTATTGCGTCTAGTCACTCAGAAGCTCCCAGCACCGGCAAGGTTAGGTGACTCTCTTGGAACCCTAGAAAGGTTTCCTGTTAATCGTAGACCCGGAGCCATCCACACCACAGTTGCAGCTGGCATTTATACCTTTGCCCTGTTGGCTGTGCTTTGGTGAATGCAGAGATACCTGAAGCTGACATCCTAGATCCTTGAAGAGCCATGGGATGATAGATTTGCAGATGAAGAGAAATGGAAAGCTATTAATTAAAGACATGTTGACACCCTCTCGGCTTCCTGAGGTTCTTGAGGTATATAATTGGCAGTTGGCTTGGCTGAGTATTTATCAGCTTTTTTGCTCAGCTCTGAGACTCTGAAGTCCCTGGTGGCTTCTGCTCTGTGCTACATGACATCTGCCACCATCTGTGGTGACTACCTATGAAATTTCTCTCCTTGGTAAGCCAGCCAGAATTTCTCCCCTGCCAGGTCTTTAATGCGACTGTTGCAGTTAACAGGAGTGATCATCAGCCATGTTAACAGCTGTTTTGTTGTTGGTTGCTCTACCCTGGCCCAGGCAGTGGGAATTGGATCCCCCTGCCCTTTTTATTCCTGTTCTGCTTAAAAATAAGCTACTGAGTAGTCGAAAGAAAGCCAAGTCATGCGTTGGTCTGTACTAGCAGTTAGGGACTTAATTTGCCAAAGAAACTCTCAGGGGCCTGGATTCCTCTCCAGTTCTTGGACTGTCCAACATCAAAAGTAACGATGCCACCTGCGTCTCCCCACCAGGTGTCTGCTCCCCACAGAGTTTTTGACTGCTATTCCCTCATCATTCTTCCTCTGATGCTTGAAACCCAGGTCCTATAGCTCTGGGAAGATAGAACCCCAAATTTAGGAAACTGGCAGGATATTCCCCACAAGCCAGCCAGGACTCAGGCCCAGGTACAGATTCACAGAGGTGGCCCTCCACAGGCAGGGTGGTCCACTTCCTGTAGTGGGCTGAGTTCCCCCTTCTCAGCAAGAAGCAATCACCTAAGAAAGTCAACGAAATGAGTGCACAAAGTTGCAATGGCAGGCCTGATCAATCATTCAAGTATTTATCCTCAAAGGAAAAGCTGGAAGGGCACAAGGAGGTTGAAGACTGGTGGCCGGCTCCCTTGGAGAGCCAGAGCATGGACAGCAGTGTGTGCTGGGCCCTGTTGAGGGAGGGTCCTGACTCACCAATGACAAAGGGTATTCTGGGTATGGTTCTCAGAGCTCATTCATGGTTCCTCTTGACAGTACCCTGAGCTGCTGGGGCGTCTAGTCAAGCCGGGGATGCTTGTCTGCTTCCTCAGAAGATCCTTTCTACTGGAGACAACCTGAGCTATCCAGCTGGTCAGCGTATTTCAGCTTCTTGGCAGGTGTATATATATATATATGAATTTAAATCAATAAATTTGCCTTTTCTTGTCAGAGTTGAGTTAGCATGAATCAGTTTCACAGGAGTGGTCATCTTTTGTAAACTCGTAGGGTAGTTTCTGAACACAACATGTTGAGAAGTCCAGTGTGAAACCACTAGGGTTCCCTCTGACCCACAATCTGATTAGCCTGGGGAAAATGTTCGCTCCTAACCTGCTAACTGCTTAGGTTTGTAATGTTTACCTGAGGCAATGTGCTTGGAGCTGGGCCTTCCCTCATTCCTTAGTACCTGCTCCGGGGACACTCTTCCAGGCACAGGTAGAGAACAATGTTCCTGGCCTCGTGGAGTTACATTCTGGTGGAAGAACACATAATGAACAAGGATAAAATATTTCTCGGTGGTTAAGGACCATCCTGTGAGCATTTTAACCTAAAATTAAAACTCACCTGTCTTCTTACAGACAATATGAACTTCCGGGGTGTTTTGTCTTTTCAGTTCCAGCTCACAGCCAGCCAGGTGGGCATGGCTGAGCAGAGCCCTCCAAAGTGGATATATTTCTAAGGCACAGAGACTCAGCGCCCCAGCAGGGGCACTCGGAAGATCTGGGTGGTTCTGTTTGGAGGGAGATGAGACGCTCCTGATACGCCCGCCCATTCTGGCTTGAAATGAATAGCCTGCAAATGAGCACCGGGGTCTGAGTCAGCAGTGAGTAAGCTCTGAGCCACCCGCACCCGGCCTCCCCTGCTGCCTTCTTGGAGTCCCTGAGGAGCTGCTCGCAGACGGCCTCTGTGCCCTGACCCCTGGCCCCAGCCCGTGCCCCCTGCCCGGTCACGATCCTGGGCCAGCCCAGCTGCTTGCAGCACCTGCGCCCAGGCCAGCCTCCGTGCTCCCTGCGTCCTGGGTATTCCTTCCTTCCTCCAGCGTGTGCCAAGGGAGCCACTCTGCTCTCCTTCCCAAAATCTCTCCCTCCACAGAGGGCTGGGATGCCAGCTTCTTCAGGCCTAAGCCCTCTAACTGCCCACTCTCAGCCCCCTTCTTCAGTCTTCTCCATCCCCCTGACCAAGGCTGACCCTTCCACTTGTGCTCCCTTATCCCCACCCTGCCTCCTCTGAGACTTTGCTCCCCACATCAAATCCTCATGCACTATCAGTGCCTGTTTCCCCACGAGTTCATGTCAGCCTCTATAAAAGTCCACACTGCGGTCCTAAACCCTGCCTTTGCTCAACTCACTACTCCACTTAGAGAAACGGTCTCCATTCCCTGCTCCCAGGACCTCTTAATCCACTAAAAGCTAGTATCTGCTCCCAACACTCCCCTAAAACTTTTCTCAGTGGGGTCACATATTTCAAAATCTGGTGCATACTTCACATCCTGTATCTTTACTCAACTTCAACATCATTTGCCATTGTAATTCTCTCTCTCTTGCCTCTGAAGCATTGTCCCCCCTCTGGTTGATTCCTTGACACACCTCTTGCCACTTCTCGACCACTCCCCAGTCTGCTTTGAGCTCCGTTTTCTCCTTTTCACCCCTTTGTGCACAACGTCCTTGATTTCAACTGACATCTGTATGACTAATACCATCAACTCTATGGAGTGAGCACCTGCCTCCTTTCTGAGCCACAGACCCATCAATATGCTCAATCATCTGCCCCTCTTCTTTACATAGTTACCCTTAGAATAACTCAAAATATAAAACCAAGCTCATTGTTTTGCCCTTGCAGCCAGTCTGCTCTTTCTAATGTACCTAATTCCATTAGTTATTTACGGTACCGGTACTATCCACCCAAACTAGAAAGCTCAAAGCCATCCTCTTTCTCCCTGGCACCATCTAGTAATGTCAATTCTACTCTCTAAATAACCCCCCAAGTTGTCCATCTCCTTCTAGCCCACCTGCCATTACCTTGTTTCAGGGCACCATTATTTCTCCCCAGTACAGCCTCCTAAATGGTCTGCCCGGTCTCTGGTTCTGCCCCCATCCAACCCATCTTCCTGTCACTGCCAGTGTGAGCTTTATAAAATGCAAAGCTGGGAAGCGGATATGCCTCAAGCAATTGGGCTCCCATCTACCATATGGGAGGCCCCAGGTTCGGTTCCCGGGGCCTCCTGGTGAAGGCAAGCTGGCCCACATGGTAGGCTGATGCAACAAAAAAGAGACACAGAGGAAAAGACAATGAGAGACACAACAAACCAGGGAGCTGAGGTGGCTCAAGTGTTGGGTGCCTCTCTCCCACATCAGAAGATCCCAGGATTGGTTCCTGGTGCCTCCTAAAGAAAAGACAAGAAGAGAAGACAAGCAGACACAGAAAAATATGCAGCGAATAGACATAGAAAGCAGCACAAAGCAGTGGAGGTGGGGCGAGGGAATAAAAATATTTTAAAAAACTGCAAATCAGATCACCTTGTTCTACTGCTTAAACCCCTCAGTGGTTCCCCACTGCCCACAGGGTGATATCTGAGTTTCTGATCAAAGCCCTCAAGGTCCTCCGTGTACTGGAGCCAACCCAGCTCCCCAGCCTCGTCTCCCACCCACCGCACAGGGTGCTCCTCGCATCTGTCCCTGGGCCCATCTGCACAAGGGCTTCCTTCTGCCTGCAGTCACTTTTCTTCTCCTTATCATTCTTCAAGACCCTCCTCCCCTGCATTCTGTCAAGGAAGGCTCTGTTGTGATCATACTCGTGCATTCACAAAGTGTTTGTTTTGTGCCTGTCTCCTGTAGTAGACAGTAAGGTCCTCGTGAGCAAAGTTATTATCTTATTCCTCTGCTTCTCCCTCCAGAAAGGCCCTCACAGGGAGACAGGCACATGAGGTGTCCCAAAGATGCAATGAGCAAACTGGTCATATAGCACGAGAATGGAATCGCCATTGGGGCTGTTTCTCTTACTAGACTGTGAGCACTTGTTGACTGGGACCTGTCCCCTTGTCTTTTTCTGCCATACATAAGATAGTGATGCTCAATAAGTATTATTGAAATTCAATTTGATTTACTCAAACCTCCTGCCAGAAACCCTTCTATCTATGCAGAGTGATAAAGTCGTCTAACTGGAACAACGCCACTCCCACTCCGGAAAGGCTGCCCTTCACTTTCACTCTCCCTGATACTGACCTTTACCTCATCCTGCTGTCCCGCTCTTCCCCCACCCCACAAGAAGAGGAACTCTGGGGCCTTAAGGCAGATCTCATAAAACCTTGCTGGGGTCCAAAGTGCACAATGGCTAAAAAGAGAGCACACATCAAAGCCCCACCCCATCCCGGCCTCGTGTAATCTTCGATTTTATCGAAATGGTGACCTCATTTCTGGAATCAAAACTAGTAACCATGCTTTACAAGTGACTCAAACAATAAGGAAAATCAGCTCCTGTTGCTTGAGCATGTTATTGGCCAGGCACAGGGCTTCTGGGTTTCATGTAATATCTCCCTTAATATCCGTAACAGCCCTAGGAAGAAGTTGCTGTCATCTTCTCATTTTACACTTGGAGAAACTGAGGCACAAATGGTGGCACATTTCGCACCATCAGGGACACTTCCAGGGGCACACGGCAGTCTGTGACGTGCCTTTGCAATCCTGAAATAATAGAACTTCTGTAACTTCAACGATTTGTGGAAAGAATGGGACAGAACGGTAGACATTTTTAACTACTGAATTCTGAGTTTTCTAAGATGATTCGGAGCCATTATTTAGAATAGATTATTTAAAAGTTAGAGGCAGGGGCCCAGCCTTCAACTAGTTACACAGCCCTCCCAAGGGCTGACCCACTGGGCCTGCAGACGACCTCTTTGGAAACCTCAGGGGTTTGCAGCCTTCCATTCAGCATGAGGAGGGCTAGCTCTGCACCCAGGCCCCAGGCCCATATATTATTTTAAATAACATCAAATCGCAAATACTAGATATTTAGGGATCTGTACTTCATATATTGAATAGAAGTTACTGGTTTTAAAATTTTTTTGAAACAATCACAAACTCAAAGAAAATTGGGTATATTTTAGTACTAAGAAATATATTTTTTTCCTGAACCATTTGGGAGTATGTTGCCAACCTGATGCCCAGTCACCATCAAATACTTTGTGCAATTCCTAAAAGTAAGGACATTCTCCTCTCCAAGCACAATACAACCATCAAAATTGGGAAATTCCTTTGATGAGGTCACTTTCAGGTTTTACCAGTTGTCTCAATAGTGTCCTTTATAGCCAAAGGATTCAATTCAGAATCACAGGTTGCATTTAATTATCTTATTTTATTTTTTCCCTTCCGTCCGAAACAGTTCCTCAGTCTTTCTTTGACTTTCATGATCTTGATGCTTTTGAAGATTGCCGGTCAGTTATTTTGTATAATGTCCCTCAACCTCACGTTTCCTCGTAATTAGATCAAATTATGCATCTTTGGTGGGAATATCACAGAGGTGACACTGTGTTCTTCTCATTGCATCTTATCAGATGATGAATGGTTTCAGTTTGTCCCATTAGTGATGCTTTTGCTTTGATGACTTGATTAAGGTAGTGTCTGCCAGGTTCCTTCACTGTAAAGTCATTTTCCCCCTTTGGTAACTAATAAGTATTTTGTGAAAGGTACTTTGTAACTCCCATCACTTATCAAACTTCCTATTTATTTACTTATTTATTTGCTTGTTTGTTCACATAAAAATGGACTCATGGTTTCCTAATTTATTCAGGGGGTTATAATCCATGTACCATTATTCATTTCAGTGCTAATTTGTCTCCTGTTTGACCAGTGGGAAATTCATTCACACCGTCTTTTGTGTCCTATTGACAAATCCCCATTATATTTTGAGCACCTCCTTGGTTTTTGGCCCAAGATGTTCCAGGCTCTTCTTGTACTTCCCCTGCCCCAGACCTGGAATCAGCCATTTTTGCAAGGTCCCTCGGTTCCTTTTAGTTGAAAATGGGATTTAAAAGCCAAGATCTGGGCAGGAAGTGTGCTCTTTGCTATGGGGGTATCACTGCTCCCAAGCCTCCTCTGTGAACAGAGCTAGGGAACACATGAGGCATTTGTGCATGGATGTGTGTATGCGTATATATTCTGTATACCTATATATTTGTATTTACTGACATGTATATTCATGTAGATACACATTAAATCTATATGAATTTGTGCATCTATCGATATACTGAAAACATGAGTTCACACCAATATTTCCAATTCCAGTCTAACACCTCAGTGTTCATTCAAGTTTCCTTCCCTTCCATATTTGTAGCATCTTTCTCTTACTGTGAAAATGCTGGCTTCTGTTGCCTCTACTGTATTTGTCCATTTGATCAACCCCTGTATTTATATCACTTCCCATCTCTGCACCCCTCCTCCCTCATGTGGTCCCCCTCCTCATCCCATGTGGACTCTCACACCCCACACCAGATGGCCTCTCCACCCCATTGCCCTCCTCACTCTACCTGGGTGTCTTCTGTGAAACCCATAATGTGGCTGCCCCCAATTTCATATGGGGATCCTGGCCATCGGCTGCTGGGGTCTAAAGTCCTTCTCAGGGTACAGGAGTGACACAGGATTGGAAGCAGGGGCTATAGACCTTGTCTCAAGATATATGTGTTCCTAGTAGCTTCTCTTGGTGGCTTAGGGGAAGCACCAAACAAAATCCCTATTGTGTCACAGGCAGAAAAAGTATAAGGACAAGATCCAGGGCAGGGAGAGAATAGAAGGCTTGGAGGGGAGTGGGGAGCTGGCACAGAGCTCCGGCTCCTTTGGGACCATCCCATTCATGTACAGAAGTGAAAACTGATTTGAATACATGTTGATGGCAATTGAGTGTGCGTGCCAATGGCCACTGAATAGCCTCCTGTCATCTTTATCAGTGCTCAAGGCTGGGGGTGAAGAATTAAGCCTCAAGCAGCAAGTACAAAACCCCTGGGTCCACCCATCCAGGAACTGCCCACTTCTTACTAACAAGAGCTCCAAAGATAATGGCCCCATCTGCAAGATCCAGCCCTCCCCACAGTGCCCTTCCACACGGCTCCTCTCACTGCAGTATTTTCCACACAGTATTTAGTAAAGCTTTGTGAGAATTTACTCGTTGTGATTGGTTAGCTATTTCTGAAGTAGTCCTTTCAAGTCCGAATGCTGAAGCACCGCCCTTGAGAAAACCGAGATAAACACATTTAATAAATGTTCCATCATTACTAGTCACTAGAGAAAAAGCCTCTTTTGCTCATAGCATTTCTTCTTGTATGGTTTTTTTCTCCTCGGAGAAGGGTGTTAGAAGAGTGGGCATATTCGCCTTCAGATAGTGTCAGCACAAACATTTCACGAATGCACGGACTGTGTGCGGTCATCAAGCCTAGGACCGCTGGCCATTTCTGCCTGGGGAGCCAGCGAGCTCCCTGGGTATAAGCCCCCACATTGCTGAGGTTAGAGCAGCCTCTAGGGGTTGCCACGGGTTACTGAGGGCTTGGTAGGAGCTGGAGCAGTTTAAAGCCGGAATTCTAGAGTGTTCCTCCAGGTGTCCCCAGGGAATAGAGGGGGCCTGCTGGCTGGACCCCAGCCCTGCCTCTGTCCTTCATTTCTTCACCCAGCCTGGCACTGACCACCCTCTGGAACTGGTGACAGAGTAAAGGCAAGAGCAGGTTGGACCTGGGAACAGGTGGCTTCCCCAGCCCCACCTAAGAATTACCCAGCTCTAAGTGCACATGCACAACGCACACGCGTGCGCACACAGAAACCTGCTCTGGGAGGGACGCACGTCCAAGCGACCGCCCCTCTCGGTGGGTCCCCCTCAGCCCCCCCAGCCCTTCCCAAGGTCCTGACCTCCTCGTGCTCCAAGCACAAGCATCCTTGACCCCGGAGAGTTCTTGCGGAGGCCCGTTTAGCTTTTTCCTGAGTTCCCAGCTCTGGTTTTTAGGATCTGTTCTAAACTCACATCCAAGCCCGTCACTCTCTGCTTCAGCATCTTCAGCGATTTCCCGTGATCGTTGGGCTGAAGGGGGAACTCCTCACCACGGTTCACAAGACCCACTCTCCCCACTCGCCCTGCACTCTTGGGCCTCCTGCGGCTCCTGACCCACCATCTCCACCTTCTGGTCGGCATGAATTTCCTGTAGCATTTCAGAAGCTGTGCTCCCTCTCAGTCCTGAGGTTTTACAGTGCAGTCCCCTCCAGTCACAGTGACACCTCTGTGTGCTTCCCACCTTTCTAGTAAGTAGTTGTGAGCGTGAGCAAATGTTTGGCAGTATACCTGCTCTCTGCCCATCAGAGCCCCGAGCTCCTGCTCTGAAAGACACCAAAGTAGTTTAACACACAGTTCCTCCCCTCCTGCCATTTTACCTTTGGACACATGGAACAACTAGAGAATTGGTAAGTGTCCACACAGGTTGCAAACTGGTCAAGTGTGGGTTGAATCTAGCCCTTAGATGTGCCCTGTTGAGAATGAACACTTTTAACCAACACTTGTTTAAATTTTTAAAACGTAGTTGGCAAAGCTTAAAAATCAGATTGTGTGCTAAAAAAAAGATTGCTAATTTCTTTTGAACAATTGGAAAACTCTGGCAGCCCTGGGCCTGCACCTTGCCCTGGAATCTGCGGGCCGGAGCTGAGCAGCAGCTGCTCTCTTTGGACAGGGGGAGGCTGTCTAGCTCACCTGCCACCATGGGCCCCGGGACACTGAGGACAAGGACAGGGAGAGAAAAGAATGTTTCTTGTGTCCATTCTCTGCCCAATGTGGGAAAACTAAAACAGCCCAGAAGGGCCTTGTGCTTCAGGAAGGAGGGGACAAGCCCATCTCCTCGTGGTCATGTACATCACCTAGTTTTTAGCTGCCAGCCGGGAAGCGGACTTGGCTCAGTGGTTAGGGCGTCCACCTACCACATGAGAGGTCCATGGTTCAAACCCCGGGCCTCCTTGACCCGTGTGGAGCTGGTCCATGCACAGTCCTGATGCCACGCAGGGGTGTCCCCTGCGTAGGGGAGCCCCACGCGCAAGGAGTGCACCCTGTAAGGAGAGCCGCCGAAAGTGCAGCCTGCCCAGGAATGGTGCCACACGCACGGAGATGATGCAACAAAAAGAACACAGATTCCCATGCCACTGATAAGGATAGAAATGGTCACGGAAGAACACACAGAGAGCAGACAACTGGGGGGGGGGGGTGGCAGGGGGAGAGGAAGGGGAGAGAAATAACTAAAAAGAAATAAATCTTTGGGAAAATAAATAAATAAATCTTTGGGGGGAAAAAAAAAACTGTGAGCCCTGTGTTTCTTACACTTAGCCACTTCACTCAATAATTACCTTCCTGGCCCCTGCTGGCATTTGAGTTTGTGATCCTTTGTTAGCCTGTGAAGACTCTTGGCTACTACGCATTCTGAGGAGGCATCACTGTGAGCCGGGTTCATTACAGGGAGTTTGAGAAAGGAGGTATTTCACCTTGGCCTTTTTTCTTTAAGTTTTATTTTATTTATTTCTCTCCCTCCACTCCCCACCGCCCCCCCCCCCCCCACCTTTTGTCTGCTCTCTTGTGTCCATTCGCTGTGCGTTATTCTGTGTCCGCTTGCATTCTTGGAGGCACCGGGAATCTGTGTCTCTTTGTTGAGTCATCTTGCTGCGTCAGCTCTCAGTGTGTGCAGCACCATTTCCTGCGTGGGCTGTGCTTTTTTCGTGCCGGGCAGCTCTCCTCACAGGGTGCACCCCTTGCGCATGGGCTCCCCTACGCAGGGGACACCCCTAGGTGGTAGGGCACTCACGCGCAGCAGCACTGCACGCGGGCCAGCTCACCACACGGGCCAGGAGGCCCTGGGTGCGAACCCTGGACCTCCTATATGGTAGGCAAACGCTTCCCTCACCTTTGCCTTTAAGGACGGGCTAGGATGGTACAGTGGGCCTATTTTATGCTCAGCACCTGTGTTCATTTCCTGTTGCTTCTTTAACATGTGACTACACATTTTGTGGCTTAAAACAATACAGGTTTATTATCTTACAGTTCTGGAAGTCCAAAGTCCTCAACAGGCCTGCAGGGCTCCAGCTCTTCTGGGAGTTCTGGGGGGGGGACCTCTTTCCATGGCTTTTCTGGCTTCCAGAGGCTGCCCGTATGCCTTGGCTCGTGGCCCTACATCTCTCTGGCCTCGGCTTTCTTTGTCCCATCTCCTTCCTGCCTCTGACTCTCCTGCCTCCCTCTTACAAGGACCGTTGTGTTTACACTGGGCCCAGATGGCCAATCCTGGATCTCAAGCTCTCCCTATCTCAAGCTCCTTCACTTCATCATATCTCAGGCTCTGTGCCATGGAAGGTAACATAGTCCCAGGTCCCAGGGACCAAGTCGCAGACATCTGTGGGGTGGGGGCGGGGCGTTATTCTGTCTACCATAGCACTCACTTTTTAGGGGGAACTTCCATCCCACACTAACCTTGAGGTTCTAGCAGGAGCCGTCCATCACAGCACCCCACCAGGGTGGTCACCTGACCCTGCCGGGCCAACCTGGAGCCTTTTGGGGGTTTCTGAATTGGAGCAGAGGAAGAAAGGAGGATTTCCCCTTGAGTGGCCAAGCAGTGCTAGTGGAGCCCAGCCTCCTGAAGATAGAAGCAAGTTTAGTCTGTACTTGTAGAGATAGGAACTGAGTATAGAGAGAAGGAGAAAAGGAAAGTCCCGGCAGTGTTTTAGTCACTGGTCACAGTTGTTCCTGTAGCCAGCAGCTTGAGAATCAATATATTCTCCATTTAGTTTGCTTCACTGCATTTCTGTCCCTGGAAATCAAAGTCACCTTGACAAATGCAGAAGGACTTTTGAACACCGGCTAGGCAGTGGGGCATAGGGAGAGAGCGGAAGCACAGATGCATCGATCGCGAAGCTAAGCCACAGGGCCACTCTCTTGCATGAGTCCCTTCTAAGGCCCCGGGTGGGAGTCATAGTCACAGGTTTGTGTAAAAATTTCAGAAGATCCTTTAGCTGCAGTTATTAAGACCATGGTAGTCTCTTTTCATTTCAACTTGTCCTCTTTTAAATACCCCTCACCACCTCCCCAGGCATTGGAGTGACCACGGACATTTTTGAAAACTGACTTGGGGAAAATTGAGTTGAAGGTACATTTAGCTGGTGTTAAAAGGGATTTACTTCTATGGCTCCCGGTCATTTCGGTAAGTTGTTGCTGGCTGACTGGTGTAGGAGCAGTTCTTAGGCATGTGTTCTGCCGTGCTGCCTCGCCCGGCCTCGTGACAGGAAGGTGCAGGGCTTGAGGTCGTAGGACGATATGACCATGTCCCAGAGCACTCAGTACCAGAAATATGTGGGGAGGGTAGAGAAGCACGCTTGAAATGTCCAGAGCCAGGGGCTGGCCTGTTGAAAAATTTTCCCAATCATCGGACACATAAAACTATAAAATGGGGGGTTGGATTCTTAACTTCTGGTCAAAATGAAAATTCTTTCCTGTCAGGATTATACCTGATAAAGCTAGGTAAACACACTATACTTTTCTTTTTTGTTGTTGTTGGGAATTGTGCAAAATTGAATTTACCAGAATTCCTATGTTCAAAAGAAACAAACCTGCACTATTAAAGTAAACAGAGAGGATGTCTGTGTGAAGTCGTGTGATTCAGACATCCTACCGTATCAGACTACATCTTAGCGTGACATTATCAATAGGCGGCTGTTAGGCTATGTTTTAGTTTGCCAACAGACTGCCAATGCAAACTCCCAGAAATCTGTTGGTTTTTATGAAGGGAATTTATTTGCAGTAAAAGCTTACAGTTCCAAGGCTGTGAAAAGTCCAAGTCAAGGTACATAAGAGGCACTTTCTCCCCAAAGTCAGCTGCCACGTGTTGAAACAAGATGGTAGACGATCTTGGCCTGGTCTCTGCCTTCCCCTCCAGAATCTACCATCTCTTGGAGCTCAGATGTGAGCATCCAGGCATAGGGTTTGTCCCTTTCCGAGCCCCCTGTATCACTCTCCGCTGTTCTGCTCTCTTCCCAAGTTCAGCTGTGAGTTATGAGGCATATAACAGGGCTGGTCTCCTCTTGAGCTGCTCTGTGGCCCAGCCTCTTGGAACCTCTCAGGGGCTTCTCTTTTCCTACAGTCCTGTCTCTCACATTATAGAATCAAATATGCCAGCTCCTTTGTCCTCTGAGTCTGTGTGTCTCCCTTTAGGTCAGACCCAGCAAGAGGGTGGAGACTACACATGACTCACCCCCCTCTGATGTAATCCAGGCAAAGGGTCTCACACCCCGAAGAGTAGACCAGTTTACAAACAGAATCTTTCCCTTTATGGGATTCATAAAGTAGTCTCAATCTGTCACAGGCTGAAACAAACTTTCCTGAACTATCAGCCACGTCAGAGGAAAGCCTGAAGTCTCTGTATTCCCTCTACGGAGTATGATATTTCAAACTCATTGTCATAGGAAGAGGTAATCAAAGCGTATGCAGCCAAAAAGGAAGGAAGAGTGTTCAGATGATTAATTAAGACAAAATAATGCTATTTTTCTACATTTTGTAAAGAAAATGTTTTCTGGGGGGTGTTTGCCAGCTTTTAAAAATTTGTAATTTGTTATGATTTCTTTTCTCAATCTAAGTAAATACTCAGTTTTATATTTAAGTTTATATTGTAAAATTGTACTCCTGTTCTTTAAAAGACAGACTCCTTGTTCAGGCCCAGGTCACCTGGCCCACTCCCCTATGCACGAGGGGGGAATGTCTAGCCTAACTAGACCGGGGGCTTCCAACTGAGGCATCGTAGCAGCAGATAGGAGGCAGCGCTTACTGATGTTGGACCGTGTGGAGAGCCAGGTGTGAGTGGAGGGGTTGGGCTCGTTGACAGTGGGTGCATGGTGGGCTCCTATCAAAAAGAGTGACATGATGAGAGAAGGCCTCCTGTTCTCTGGGAACAGATGCTTTCCAGCTGCTTCAACCTTCTGCACCTGTAATGAGTGGAAGGCTGATTAAACACTAAGCAGGTGGTACATTCCGGAATCCTGAAAAAGAGTCAAAAAAATGTCAGTTTCTGAAACTGAGATTTATAAGAGCCAACAACAAATGGCTGAGGGTTCTCACAGTTTGGGTGCTTCCCAAATCTCTGCAGGGTCCTCAAGGTACAGAGTAGCCCCTTAGTTTCATCAAGAATTAAAAGTATATCCTAAAAGCCCATCAGGAAAGTACCAATTTAACTGCAACTAAGGGAAAAAAATACACTTTTCAGGAAAATGGTTTAACGTATAATGTCATATGATGAAAGCATTTTAAAAGCAAATTATAAAAAATAAAAATGTGGAAAAAGAAAGCAAATTAAAAAGTGGCTGTCACACACAAATGAATAAAGTAGACTATAGATTCTATAAAGCAAAACACATATAATGGTTTTATTCAAAAACAAATGGCATGTGGGAAAATATTTGTAATAAATATCACAGCCAGAAACTAATTTTTCTGCTATATCAAAGATCCTACAAACTGATATTTTAATAGAAAAATGAACAAAGGATATAAATAGGCAGTTCATGAAAAAAGAATGCAAATGCTTCTTAGATATCTGGAAAGATACTAAATCTCATTTTCAATAAAAATGCAAAATAAAAGTATACTGCAATATCACTTCAACTGTCAGATTGGCAGAGACAAAGTTTGGTAAAGGTATGGGAAACAAACTCTCCCATATATTATTGGTGAATGGGCAGATACCATTTCTGTGGAGAGCAACCTGGCAATATCTACCCAAATTATAAGTGCATATGCCCTGTGACTCAGCAATTTACTTCTAAGAATTCATCCTGTAGATAAGGTCACATGCATGATATGGCATATGTGATGGATAAGTTCCTGTGTCAAGTTGGGTAGGATATAGTGTCCAGTTGTTTGGTCAAGCAAGCACTGACCCAATTGTTACTGAGTATATTCTGTGGATTTAAATCATCTGTTGATTGTATCCGTGGTTAATTACATCTACAATCAACTAAGGAAATTGCCTTCAACAATGAGAGAAGCCTCAGCCAATCAGTAGAAGGCCTTAAATGAGAGAAGTCTCATCCAATCAGTAGAAGGCCTTAAAAGGAGAAGTGATGATTTTAGCAGTCAGAAGGAATAATTTCCATCTCTAGTCCAGCCAGTCAACCTCTGGGGAATTCATCTGAAATTTTTCTTGGAAAATTTTCTGCCCTACAGAATTCGAACTTGCCCATCCCCACAGTTGTAGAACCAATTCTTATAATAAATCTCACAACATTTATATATATATCCCCAGTCAGTTCTGTTTCCCTGGAGAATCCTGACTAATTCAACATATACACTGTGTTATTTGCAACACTTTTCATAATAGCAAACGATTGGTGACAGCCTACATGTACATCTAGATGGGTCCAAATAAATAAATTACTGTAATTCATACATTGAAATATCACTGAGTTATAGAAAAGAATAGGGAAGCTTTATTCAAACTGACATGAAATTATTTTCAAGATATATGAAATGAAAAGAGCAAGGTAGAGAGGAAATACAAAGTACTCTGTTACTCTTCTTAAAAGGACAGGTGGGAGGAATATAACTGCTTTTTTTTATATTTGTGTATATTTGTTTGATAAAACAAATACATAGAATATCTGTAAGGGTACACCAGGAAAGAGTTACATCAGCTCCTCCAGAGAGAGGGAAGTGGGGGCCTGGGGGATGAAGATGGAAGTCAAGGGCCTAGGGCCTTCTGGTACTGGGTGGAATTCAGAGTTGCAATCCTCAACTCAGCTGATGTTAACTGAGGACTTGCTTCATGGCAGGCCCTGGGGCACGTGCTGGGATGTAGCAGTGATGAAAATGGACAAATGTCCTGCCCTCGTGGTGCTTACACCCTAGTGAATGAAATAGGTAATAAATAAACAAAATATATGCTTAGAAGGAAGACAAACAGACAAAGGGAGAGGCAGACAGAGATGGATAGAAAGAGAGACAGAGAGGGAGAGATTAGGTGCTTGGAAGGAAATTTAAAAAGAACAAGTAGACAGAGAGTAAGTGGGGGTGGCAGAGCTATTATTTCAGAGAGGGTAGGGGTCAGGGAAGGTCTTGCATGCTATCTTGATTTCTGAGGTAGGAGCATGCAGGGGACAAGTGCAAAGGCCTGGTGCGGGTCCTTGCTTGGTATTTTGAGGCATGGCAAGGAGGCTGTAGTGGCTCCAGCAGAGGTCCCGTGATTAGGAGGCTGCACCAACTGTTCTCCAGCCTCCCTGGGCCTGCTGGGGGTGATGCCAACCCTTCAGGAGTTCCCAAAGAAGACAAGGCCCCTTTCTGAACTTCCGAACTTTGACCAAAACAGGACAGCACCACCTTTCAAAGCGTGGAAGGTAAATGGGTCAGTACAGTCAAAATTCTGGGTCAATGGCTGTCTTTTTTAGCCAGTGCTTGTCATGACTTCTCTCTGAAATAAACTCCTAGGACCAAGGCAGCCCTTTGAAAACTCCAGGACCTCATACAAGTCATGGTATTTGTTCCAGCAGCACAGAAACAGTCCTCCGTTCTCCTGGGGAGTACATGTATCTTGGATTGAAACAGATGCAAACACCAATTCTAATATTAGCTATTCCTGAGCCTGTGTATTCTAGAAGTCATCTCAGATGGAAGAGACTTCCATGCTTGTATTCCAAAAGATGGCTGGGCCCCAAGGGACCACAGTTTCCACAGTGGACGCGTTTTCTCTGTATGACATGTACAATATAAACTCTCTGGTCACACTGGGACCTTGTTCTTTAAGACAACAAATAACCAGGGGGAAAGGGTTGCATCTTGCATAATTGGACAGTTGGCTGCATCCAGAAAGAAGTGTTTGCGGAGCACATCGGAAGCCAGCCCAGGGACCCGCATGTTTGCTCAGCGTTCACATGGCAAACAGCAAAAGCCTCCCTTGAATGGAGGGGTCAGAAGGAGATTTTCCTCAAATCTGAGTTGGCATCTGGGGTGATGGCTCATCCAGAAGGCATGGTGTCCTGGAAGAGCGGTGCCAGGCCTCCCCTCCCCTGGCATGTTCACCAAGATTCTTTTCTCTCTTTTTTCTTTCCAGCAGCAGAGCCGACCCTGGGGTCCTGAGGGGATCCTGGGCCTCTTTCAGTTCTAAATGTCTGGACCTGGAGACCCAAGGCCAGTGGTGGGGAGCAGGGCTGAGAGAAGGCGGGAAGTCCACCAGCTGTGCTGGAAACGAAGGCACAAGACGTTTACGCACATGATTAGGGCTGAAGAGCTGGTTGCCTGGCAACCACGGCCCCTCCCCCATCCTATCCATCCCCCTCAGGCTGCATGTAATGTTTGGTGACATTTTTCTTTTCATATCAGAGAAAAGGAGTCACCCCTTCATTAACTGAAGATGGTGCCCACATACCCCCATCCCGCCTTCCTGGCTTATTGATCAGACTCCTGCTTAGAAATCATCCCCCTATGCTCTGAATTGTTGATTGCACTTACTGCTCAAGGTACCCCACAGCCAGCAATTCATGGAAGTGAAGAGCTTATCCCGAGACCTGGAACAGGGGCGGTGCTATGTAGAAGTTTCCAATACCTCTTTCTTCTAGGAGAGGTGAGGAGTAAGACCTACACTGGGCAGACTTTACTCTTTTCAAAGGGCTTTGGTCTTTTTGACTCTGAGAAGGCTACAGCTGGAAGAGTCCTTAGAGATCATCTCCCTCCCAGCCGCCTCCTCTGACAGATAGTGACACCGAGGCCCAGTGAGGGGGAGCGGCTCCACTAAGGACTCACAGCTCATGGCAGCAGAGTTGGACTGGACCCAGGCCCCCCTGTGTCCGTGCTCTTTCCACAGCACCTCCAGCTCTCAGAACTGGGTGCGTGAGGATCCCGTCAAGATTCGTAAAAACGCAGGTGTATGCATGCCCTCCCACCCCCCCACCCCCCCCCACCCCACCCCCAGTAGTTTCCTCTTACTGCTAACAAATTACCACAAAGCGGCTGGCTTAAAACAACACAAACCTGAGAGTTTGGAGGTCAAAAGTCTAAAAATGGGGCCCAAAGCAGAGTGTGGGCAGGGCTGACCTCCTCCTGGAGGCTCTGGGGGGCCTGTACCTTGCCTTTCTCGGCCTCTAGAGGCTGCCTGCTTTCCTTGGCCCATGGCTGCATCTCTCCAACCTGTGCCTCCCTCCTCACGGCGCTGCTCGTCCTGCCTCCCTCTCTCCCTGGAAGGACCCTTGTGATTACACTGGGCCCACCCTCATAGTCCAGGATAATCTCATCTCAAGATTCTTAACCTAATCCCACCAGCAAAGGCCCCTTTTCCATGGAAGGTACCGTTTCCACAGGTTCCGGGATTAGTACGTGGGCATCTTTGTGGGGCCGTTAATCTGCCCAGTGCCCCATCTCTGCAGATTCCGATTCAGTCATTCTGGGGTAGGGCCCAGGAAT
Source organism: Dasypus novemcinctus (assembly GCF_030445035.2). Classification (NCBI taxonomy): domain Eukaryota; kingdom Metazoa; phylum Chordata; class Mammalia; order Cingulata; family Dasypodidae; genus Dasypus; species Dasypus novemcinctus. The sequence continues at coordinate 78,585,050 of NC_080684.1, read as the reverse complement.
CTGCATTTTAAATAACTCTCTCTCTGATAATAGAAGCAGCTCCTGGAAATGCCACACCATTCCCTGCAGCCTCTCTTAGCTACTCCTCACAATAAGATCTGCAGGGCAAAGTTGTTGTTTCCATTTTCTAGGATGAGAAATGGGGAGGCTGAAATGGTTACACAGCTAGAGTCAGGATTTAAACTCAACCCCCCTACGTTCGGTGTTTTTTTTTTTAACTACACCACAGTCACCACCTGTTTTCTCCCCTATTCAATTAACACATTACGAGTCTCCTCCCCTCATCTTAGAAATGAGTTAAGCAAAACCAGGGCTAAAGGGGCCAAGACCCCACTTCCTGGCTTCAGACTTACCTGCCTCTCACTAGACGGTCCAGGGGAGATCAGAGCAGCTCATTCGTTTTTCCACCTGGAGGTTTTATCCTTAACAGTCTGCTGAGAAACTCTTTTTACATAGAATGAGATTAATGGGCTAAGTGAATTTCATGTATATGGGACAGAAACATCTGAGCCTTTTAGTCGATTTTCCATGCACAGCAGGCTGGTGTGTGAGGTGCGGGCTTGGAAAGATGGGATGTGGGGGTGATGGGCCTTTTCTGGTCATCTCTCAGGAGGCAAAATTATTAACAAAGGAGACCTGCACTTGTGGCGCCCATGCGTGTGCATCAGCACTAGGGGGCAGAGTTTGTCCAGCAATGAGAATGCAAATGCTCCTTTGCTCCGGTTTTAATGGTGATTTTTAAAAGGGCGGGCTTGTAGTGTGAAGGGACACTGCCTTTAGGACAACCTTAGTCGATACGTTTCTAATTGGGCTATTAATCTGAAAATAAGTGTGAAGTAAGAAACCCGGAGGGTGGGATGAGAATGGAGGTAGTGTGAATAAGGAGCATCCATCAATGCTTCTTTAAGAGTCAGTTGTCTCATAATCTTGGTTCTCCTTTAATGTGAATTGACTCCTGACCCAGCTGCTTGACAATTTGTCATAAGCGGTAGGTCTAAATATTCAGAAACAGCAAATAATATCTCAGGAGTTTTCTAGAAACTAGTTTCCACAGCTGGAAACCATAAAAACAATGGGGTTTTTTTGGTTGTTGTTTTGATTTTTTTTTTTTTTTTTTAGCAAATGGGTGTGTTTGCCCACACACGGTCTTCACGTCTGCTCTGCACTCCCACCACTTAGCTGGAGCAATGGCCACAAAGGTGGGGAGATAGCACAGCAGGCCGGAGCCCTTGCCTGGGTATTACTGCCAATAACCCACAATCCCACACTCTGCGAGGCAGCGACATTTAGACAGATTTGCATATAGCAGTGGCCAGAGGGTACTCTCTCGTTTGGAATAATAATTGCTACCATTAATGAAGGCATATTAGCCATCAGGCACTGGGCTTTTCTTGCATGATCTCATTGAAGCAATACTGTATAGTAACCCTAGAAGACAGAAGCCAGTATTACTATTATCATCCTTATTTTGCTGTTGAGGAAACTGAAACTAAGAAAGGTTATGTAATTTGTATCCAGCTAGGAGGTGGGAGAGCCAGGACCAGACTCAGGTGCACCAGATGCCAAAGCCCGGTGTTCAGCTCCTGTCTTCGTGGAAGCCCAAGCAATCCTACCCGGATGGGGAAAACTGGGGCATAGGCTCTGATGCTCTACATCCTAATCTGAGCATGGTGCTGATTTATCGGGGGTGGTCTTAGCAAAGTGGCCCTGCCTCTCTGCTGAGTCAATATTTTATAATGAGGCAAATGCTTTATAATTCGACTGGCCAAAGTAAATATAATGTAACCCCTATGTTAGAGGCACGTGGGCCACCAAGCGCCCGGTCATAAATGGATGGGGGCAGGCGGCTATCACCAGCTCTGAACGTGCAGGAGCCTGGCGCTGGAGTCAGAAGGAGGTTTTTCTAAAATGGAAATGCAGTGGGATGGTGTCAGGGGTTGAGTGGGATTCTCCCCTGAGTTCCTGGTTCCCTGAAAGGTGCAAAGGAGGGGTCCTTTTGCTCAAGGGCCCAGGGGTTTGGGGATGGCACACTTGCCTGGGGAATGCCACAGTGGGGCAAAGAGAGGCGTGCACAGGAGAATTGCTGCAGGACGTCTTCCGCTGGGGCTCAGCTGGAAGAGCAAGCCTGTTTCTCACGGGACTGCTGGGAGGCCCTCTGCAGGAGTCCCAGATCAGGGGCCGCTTGGCCGGCTGTGGGGACTAACAGTCCTGCCACAGTCAATCACAAAGGGACATTTTCAGTTTTACTTTTTCTTCCTCTTTCTCCAAAGCCAGAAGGTAAACACACAGAGGGATGGGATGAAGAGAGAGTAGACCTTGTCCCCATTCTCCTGTCCCCCAATACTGTAAAGCACCAATTAAAGTCTAGTCTCCATTAAGGGCAAGAAAGAAAGCTTTGAATCAAACATAAGATTGAAATCTTAACTTGAACAGAGCTGCATCCAAACAACTGGAGAGAAACTGTTTTGATAATTAAATGATGATGGGAAACGGACTTTGGCCCAGTGGTTAGGGCGTCCGTCTACCATATGGGAGGTCCGCGGTTCAAACCCCGGGCCTCCTTGACCCGTGTGGAGCTGGCCATGCGCAGCGCTGATGCGCAAGGAGTGCCGTGCCACGCAAGGGTGTCCCCCGTGTGGGGAAGCCCCACGCGCAAGGAGTGCGCTCATGAGGAAAGCCGCCCAGCGTGAAAAGAAAGAGCAGCCTGCCCAGGAATGGCGCCGCCCACACTTCCCGTGCCGCTGACGACAACAGAAGCGGACAAAGAAACAAGACGCAGCAAATAGACACCAAGAACAGACAACCAGGGGAGGGGGGGGAATTAAATAAATAAATAAATCTTTAAAAAATAAATAAATAAATAAATGGTGAAAAGTTACAGAATCAGATGGGGAGAAAGCTAAGTGAGTCTGCTATCTGGTAGGAAAGGGGGATTCCACCAAGCATAACTGATCTTTTATTGCGGGGAAAATATTCATGTTTTTTCTCCAAAGAATTGACAATCTTCACTAAACCTGTTATTCAAAGGAAAATCAGTAAATATCATGTATTACACTGCAGCCTGCCGTTTCACACTGAGCCCATCAGCTCCTGTCCATGTGGCATGATCACCCAGTATTCTGGGACTTCGGTCTTATAGGAGTATCTTGGGCACCCCAGATAAATGTGGAGAAAGCCAAGAGTTTTTTCACCAAGCTGGTAATTATAACTCTTTCTTCTGCTTTCACAAGGAGTGCTAAGTTAGGATATTCATATTCTTGAGCTCTCTCTCTCTGCTCAGAGACTTTTGAACCCTCAGAGGTCTGGATTTGATCCTCCCCAACTTTAGAGCTCAGCTTGGGCTTCAGAAAGGCTCTATAGCATGGACTTTATTTGCAGACATAATGTTGAGACTCTCACCATAGTCCTGAATTCCTTCCACCTCTCAACTGTATATTTGGGCAGTGTAAGAACCCACAGATGGACGCATCAATGGAACAAAGGACAGAGTCCAGAAACAGACCCAAAGGCTGTATCATAATCACCTCTGTGATAAAGGTGATACCACTAATTCATGGGGCAAGGAAGGAATGTTTCATGCATAGTACTTGGATCATTGATTAACTACTTGTAGGGACAAAAATCAGATTTAAATTTTCACTTCATTCCATCAATTCCAGATGGATTAGTGTTAGAGGCAATAAAGGAAAGAATAAAAATATAGAAGAAAATATAGGTGAATATTTATCAGACTTTGGAATTGGGGAGAACTTTATAAGCATAAAAGCAATGAATAGATCACATAGGAAAAATGATAAATTTTAATACATAAAAATTTTAATTTCATACCAGAAAGCAATATAAATATAATTTTAAAAGTGTGGTAGGTATCATGGCCCATTAATCCCCACTACATCAACTGACAGCAAGCCAATAGTAAATGTGTGTGCGATCATCTGAGACCTCCCTTTCCCTAGTCATGCCATCAGCTGACCATAAATATGTGAATGAGCCCAAAGAGATCAGCCAAGCCCAGTCATGGTCATCAGATATACCCCACTGACCCATATACTGGTAAGCAATAATAAATGGTTTTTGTTTTAGAACACTAAGTTTAAGATGATTTGTTATGGAGAATTAGAGCACTGATACAAAAGGAAATGACAAATTGAAACAAATATGTGCAAGAAATATGAAAGTTAAAGATTAAGATCTTTAATACATAATATGATCTTAAAACACCATCTGCCAGATAGAAATGGATAAAGGACATGAGCATACAAATTAAGAAAGACAAATGACTAATAAACTAATTTTTAAAAAGCATAAACCTCACAAAAATAAAAGGCATGCAATCTAAATATTTAATCACACTTAGATATTTTTTACCTTTATAACAATAATTTTTAAAATTCAATGATGATGATTATGGTAGAATGATGAGCACTTCCACATCCTACAGAAGGAAATAAAATTAATAAACCATCTCTAGAAAGCAATTTATCAAAATTGAGAAAATGCCTTTGGGGAAGATGCAGTTGGTTGGTGTGAAATATTGTATCACTGTTCCCAATTCTTCACTGAAAAGCTTGACAGGCTAATTTAAGAATAGCAGTTGTTTTGCCTACTCCAATTAATGGGTAAGTGTAAGAGGCCTGATTTTTTTAAGGATCTGAAGCAGTCTACCCCCTTTGAACTCTCGAACTCACCAACTAGTGCTCCCTTTCAGGAGAGGACCCTTACCTGAGGATACTACTGGGGATGGAATTAAAATTGAGAACAATGGACACTATAAAGATGAAGAAAAGAGGGTTTGGATAAAAGTTGATGAGGATAATAGAGCCAGGAAATTTTACAAAGCAACCAACATATGTGTAATGAGATTCCCAGAAAGAGAGAAAAGAAAGGGGCAGAAAGAATATTTGAATGAACAATGGCCCCAAACTCCCTAAATCTGATTAAAAACATTAATTTACACATCCAAGAAGTTCAATACACTTCATGTAGAATTAACTCAAAGAGATCCATACTGAGACACATCATAATCATACTGTTAAAAGACAAAGAATCTTGAAATCAGTAAGAGAAATGACTCATCATTTATAAGTGATATTCAATAATATTAACAGCTGACTACTCAAAAGAACCCATTAAAGCCATAAGGCAATGGGATGGCATATTCAAAGTATTGGGGAAAAAAGTGAACTAAGAATTCTATATCCAGCAAAAGTATCCTTCAAATATAAAGGCCAACAGAATAGCCTATTCAATAAATGGTGTTGGGAGAACTGATATCCATATCCAAAATACAGAAAAGGACCTCTATTCTCACACCCTATACAAAAATTAACTTTAAGATCAAAGACCTAAATATAAAAGCTACAACCATTAAACTCCTAGAAGAAAATGTAGGAAAACATCAAGATCTTGCAGTAGGCAGTAGTTTCTTATACTTTACACCCAAAGCACGAGCAATAAAAGAAAAAATAGATAAATGGGACCTCCTCAAAATTAAACACTTTTGTGCTTTAAAGGATTTTTGTCAAGAAAGTGAAAAAGCAGCCTACTCAATGGGAGAAAATATTTGACATTTGCTTGTCTGATAAAGATCTAATATCCAGAGCATATAAAGAAATCTTACACTTCGAAAATGAAAAGATAAACAACCCATCTTAAAAATGAGCAAGAGATTAGAAAAGACACTTTTCCAAAGAGGAAATACAAATGACTAAAAAGCGTATGAAAAGATGCTCATCGTTATTAGCTATTAGAGAAATACAAATCAAAACTACAATGAGATATCATCCTACACCTATTAAACTGGTGGCTGCTAAAAAAAACCAGAAAACTACAAGTGTTGGAGAGGGGATGGAGGAAACAGAACCCTCATCCACTTCCGGTGGGAATGTAGAATGGTGCAGCCATTGAGGAGGACAGTTTGGCAGTTCCTCAGGAAGCTAACTATAGAATTGCCATGTGATCCAGCAATCCCACTACTAGGTATATACCTAGAAGAATTGGAAGCAGGGACACGAATAGATATATGCACACCAATGTTCATAGTAGCATTATTCACTACTGCCAAAAGTTGGAAGCAACCCAAGTGTCCATCAACAGATGAATGGATAAACAAAATTTGGAATATTGCTCAGCTGTAAGAAGGAATGAAGTATTGACACACGAGACAACATGAATGAATCCTGAAGAACTTATGTTGAGTAAAGTGAGTCAGTCACTAATGGACAAATATTGCATGACCTCACTGATATGACCTAAGCCTATTGAGCAGACTCACAGAGATAGAATCTGGACAATAGGTTACCAGGAGACAGAAAAGGAGTAGAGAATGGTGAGCTGATGCTCAATCTGGGCAGAAACTGTGATAAGGTGGAAGGGGGTGGTTTGGCACTGGAAAGGGGTGGGTGATGGTGGTGGAGGATGTAAGTGGGATTGATGGTCCTGGAATGTGAGAGTGAACAAGGTATGGGGTTGTTGGGTTGGACCATCCATGGAACTTGGTGGAGGTCTGGAGAAAGGAACAGGTAAACTCTGAGGATTTGTAGAACTGTGGTTGAAACTACAATTGTGGGAATTTTCTTTTGGAAAATATGGCAGGGGAGGCTCAGTGCAGGGTGTTGGTGGTTGGAGGATGTATGGGAAAGGGGTTACCTGGGGCATGTTTCTGTGGAATATGAATATATTCATCTTGTCATAGTATATTATCTTGGTGGATGGAGGCCCACACAATAAACAACAAAATATTAAACTCCTATCCTGGGAAGCTTTGCTACATTCTCAAATAGAGGGGCAAGAATCTTTGGAGTACATAGGCAAGGCCTAATAAAAGAAAACAGACCAGTATGTCATATCTTCAATAGTTATAGATGTGGAGTGGACACAACCATTCTAAGGTCCACAGGATGAAGGAATAGAGTATGGAATAGAGTGGACTTACTGATATTCTATTCATGAACTACTGTGATTAGTAATCAAAGAAAATATGGCATTGGTGTGGAGAAAGTAGCCATGATGGCTGCTGGGGGTAGGGAGTGGGAGGAAGAGATGTGATATGGGGGCATTTTCGGGGTTTGGAGTTGTCCCGGGTGGTGCTGCAGGGACAGTTATCGGACATTGTATGTCCTCCCATGGCCCACTGGGTGGACTGTGGGAGAGTATGGGCTATGGTGCGGACCATTGACCATGAGGTACAGCGGTACTCAGAGATGTATTCAAGTGCAATGAATGTCTCATGATGATGGAGAAGGTTGTTGTTATGGGGGGAGGAGTGGGGGGTATATGGGGACCTCATATTTTTTTAATGTAACAGTAAAAAAATAAAGACAAAGAAAGGTACAGTTTGCAGGGATGAGGGGGTGGGGTATATGGGAACCTTTTATGTTTTTTATGTTTTTTTATGTTTGTTTTTCTGTGTGCATGAACACTCTAATTCATTTTTTTAAATTTTTTTAAAAATTAAAGTTAATAGATCACAGGGAATGTTACATTAAAAACACGGAAAAACAGGAAACATGGGGTTCCCATGTAACCCACTCCCAACCCCCCACCACATCATTTTTGTAAATTGTATTTTTTGAAGATATATACATCACAAAAAAAAATCTTCAATAGTAATGCATGTAACTATGAACCTGATTCTTGAAAAATTGAAACTTAGTGGTTACCATAGGTTCTGAGGAGAGAGGGAGGGAAGAGTAGGTGGAGTGTAGTGCATTTTTAGGGTATTGGAATTGTTATGCACGATCTTGCAATGTTGGATACAGGCCATCATACATTTTGTCAAAGCCTATAAATTGTACAGTGGAAAGTGTAAGCCATAAAGTAAACCACTGACCGTGGTAAGTACCACTGCTTCAACGTTTGCTCATCAATTGTAGCAAATGTACCACACTAATTGTAGCAGTTTGGTATTATTTATGAATTCCAAAAATAGCAACTGGGTTATGTTTGTAAACTGGTCTGTTCTTCTGGGCATATTAGATTCAGAGGTTTCACTTTTAGTTGATTAAATTATGATTAAGGCTTTGATTCAGCCACATCAGTAGGACTCTGTGGGTGGGGACTCAAAGAGAAAATGACACAGCAGAGGAGTTTTGGGTTTTGGTGCTGGAGCCCTGGGAACTGAACACACAGGAGAAAAACACAAAGGCATAGAGATGGCTCCATCGACATGGCAGAGACCCTGGGAAGAGAGAGAGCCTGGTAGTCTACAGCTGACCTTGAGGAGAGAACAAGGCAACTGAGCCCAGAAAGAATAGAGTCCCAGGGAGAGAGACAAAACCTTATGCTGGCCTAAAGCAGAGATCAGAAGGAGCTGAGTCCACAGAGACTTAGGAGGAAGAGGAAGGCTGAACCCTCAAAGAGACCAGCAGCCATCTTGCTTCAATACATGGTAATAGACTTTGATGAGGGAAGTAACTTATGCTTTATGGCCTTGTGACTGTAAGCTTCTACCCCAAATAAACACCTTTATAAAAAAACCTTTATTAAAGGTTATAAAAACACCTTTATTAAAAGCCAACAGAGTTCTGGTACTTTGCATCAGCACCCTTTTGCTGACAAATACATTAATGTAAGATATTATTAATAGGGGGAAATGTGAGAGGGGCATGGGAATCCCCTATATTTTCAATGTGACTTTCTGTAACCTAAATCTTCTTTGAAAACAAAGTGAAAAAAGAAAGATGCTGGGGGAAAATACAGAAGAAATTTTAAACATACATGAAAGATAACAGATCTCACAGTGATGAAAGGCACGATGCAAAAAATTTTGGGGTCTTTGATTTTTGGGGAGGTTTTGGGATTACAGAAAAATTTACAACTATGGCAGGGGAGGATCCCTGGTGCGGGGTGTCAGTGGTGGGGTGCTGTGTGGGAAAGGATGCAGCTGGGGCATGCCTCCGTGGAATACGAATGTGTTCATAAGGTCACGGGGTGTTATCTCATTGGGTGGTGACCCACACAATATTAAATTCCCATCCTGGGGAGTCCTGCTACATTCTCCAATAGAGTGGCAAGAATCTCTACAAAGGCAGTACTTGGTGAAAGTGGACAGACCAATATTAATGCTTGTACTTATGAACCTTATTCTTTAAAATTGAAACTTAGCTTATTAATATATATTGCTTTAGAGTTACCTCCTGAAAACCTACTTGTTACTCAAATGTGTCCTCTCTCTAAGCCAAACTCAGACTATAAACTCACTGCCTTTCCCCCAGCATTGACATGACTACCAGGGATGGGCCTCCCTGGCACTAAGGGACTAACTATTACAAAGCACCAACTAGCAATGCATTTGGAAAAAATATCTTGACCAAGAGGGGGAAGTATTAAATACAAATGAGTTTTTACAGTTAGGAGATTTCAAAGTGAGTCAGGATATCATTTCAGAGGTTACACTTACGCAAATCTCAGGAGGATCTCACTGACTGCCACAGTAAACAGTGCCTCAAACAGGGGTGCTCCTGAAGGCTCTAAAAACATCTAGACATTCTACGCAGGGCAGATAGCCCCTGGAAATAGGCTCACAGCTGGTGGACCTTACTTTGGAATATATGTTAACCTATCTCCCCAATGTAACAGAGTTAACTCATTTATAATTTCCTACACATTGTTCTTCTTTTATTTGAACCTATAATTTGCACTATATCCATTAAATATATGACCCAGAAATTTACATCTTTGATCTGTTCATATGCCTGTTGAACCATGAATCTCAGCAGAATTGCAGTCAACACCTACTCTGTAGTTCACCAGACTAACCTGGGACAACTAACAAAATGATGATGATGGACAATGCCCATCCCTAAAAACAGAGAGTATCTACACCTGCGAGCAAGACAGTACCATCCATCTGCCCCATGGGATCTAAGCCTCCTCTCAACTGGAAGCAGAGTGGACATCACCATCCCCAAATCCTCCAGTTGAGGAAAGAACTAACATAAGGAGGAGAATGCAACTATGGACAACAGTAGACATTATTATTCTACTAATGGTAGAACTTGTACCATTGATATAAAGAAAGTGATTACCTGAGGTTCTGAGGGAAGAGAGAGGGAAGAGTAGTTAACACATGGGTCATTTTTGGGACATTGGAATTGTTCTTGCAATGACAGATATAGGCCATTATATTAACACATTTTGTCAGGGAAGCAGACTAGGCTCAATGGATAGAGTGTCTGCCTACCACATGGGAGGTCCAGGGTTCAAACCCAGGACCTCCTGACCCATGTGATGAGCTGGCCCATGCACAGTTCTGATGTGTGCAAGGGGTGCCATGCCACGCACGGGTGTCCCCTATGTAGGGGAGCCCCACGTGCAAGGAGTGCGCCCCATGAGGAGAGCCACCCCACGCAAAAGAAAGTGCAGCCTACCCAAGAGTGGAGCCACACACATGGAGAGCTGACACAGCAAGATGACACAATAAAAAGAGACACAGATTCCCGGTGCTGCTGACAAGAATACAAGTGGACACAGAAGAACACACAGCGAATGGACACAGAGAGCAGACAACTGGCGGGGGGGGGGGGGGGCGGAGGGAAAGGGAGAGAAATTTAAAAAAAAAACATTTTGTCAAAGCCTATAAAATGGTATGGTGCAAAATGCAAACCATAATGTAAACTATAGACCATGGTTAATATCAATGCTCCAATATTTGTTCATCAATTTAAAAAATGTACTACATTAATGAAAGATGTTATCAATAGGGGAAAATGTAAGAGAGGGAAAGGGTTGGGGTATATGGGAATCCCCTATATTTTCTGTAATTCAAAAATTCTTTAAAAGTAAAGTTTAAAAAAATTAAATGCTATTGTTCTTCAAAAGACTTTGTCAAAAAAGTAAAAAGGAAGCCTACTCAATGGGAGAAAATATTTGGAAAACACCTATCTGATATGGTCTGATATCCATGTTATATAAAAAGGTCATACAATTCAATGATAATGAACAAGAAACCCGATTATAATATGGGCAAACAAAAGACTTGAATATACCTTTTTCCAAAAAGGAAATATAAATGGACAAAGAGCACATGAAAAAATGCTCAGTATCACTATCTATTAAGGCAATGCAGATGAAAACTACAATGAGATATCATTTCACACCTTATAGAATGGCCATTATTAAAAAAACAGAAAACTGTAAGTGTTGGAGAGGATGTGGAGAAACAAGAACACTCCTTCACTGTTAGTGAGAATGTAGAATGGTACAGCCTCTGTGGAAAACAGTTTGGCAGTACCTCAAGAAGCTTAATATAGAACTGCTGTATGATCCAGCAATCCTGTTACTAGGAATATGCTGAGAAGAACTGAACACAAAGACACGAATTGACATTTGCACACTGATGTTCATAACCGCATTATTCATAATTGCTAAAATATGGAAGTAGCCCAACTATCCATCAACTGGTGAATGGATTAAAAATACTTGGTATATACACACTGTAGCAGTTTGATTATAATTGATGAATTCCACAAAGAAATACTGGATTATACTTATAATCTGATCTGTACCTGGGCATGATTGAGTTATGATTAGGGCATTGAGTCGTCCCCCCCCCCGCCTGGTGGGTGGGGACTCATAGATAAAAGGCATGGTGAAGAAGAGTTGAGAGCTTTTAATGTTGGAGTTTTGATGTTGGATTTGATGCTTGAGACTTAAACTGGAGCCCTGGGAAGTTAGCACGCAGGGGAAAGAGAAGCCAGCCCCAGGAAGGAAGGAAACTTGAAGTCTGAGGAACCCAGGAAGCCTGAACCCTTGCAGATATTGGCAGCCATCTTGCTCCAAATAGACTTTGGTGAGGGAAGTAAGTTATGCTTTACGGCCTGGTATCTGTAAGCTCCTATCCCAAATAAATACCCTATTTATTAACCAACCAATTTCTGGTATTTTACATCAGCACTCCTTTGGCTGACTAATACACACAAAATGGAATTCTATTCAGCTGTAAGAAGAAATGAAATCAGGATGCTTAGGACAACATGAATGAACCTAGAGGATATTATGTTGATTGAAATAAGCCAGACACAAAAGGACAAATACTGTATAGTCTCACTAATATGAACTAAATACAAAGAGTAAACTCACAGAGGTAAACTCAAGAGCAGGGGTTCTTAATCTTTTTTTCCCACAGACCCCGTTACCAGTCAGGTAAAACCACAGACCCTTTACTAAGGCCATAGTATACTGTGTATTATTTTAAAAATATATAACACCCATACCAACACATCCCCACAAGAATAATGTTCTTTTTGAATTTCAATTCAAGTTCATGGACCCCTTGTTAACAACCCCTGCTCTAAAGTATAGTTTTCTAGGAAATAGAAGGTGGGTTGAGAATAGGAGATGAACCTTAATGTATATAGTAATTATAAAAGTTTGAAAATTAATAGAGTTGATTGTAATACATTATAATAAGTATAACTAACACCTCTCATTTATAAATGTGATTGTGATTGAAAGGGGTAGTCTGGAGAAGCAAATGTCAAATTGAAAGGAAACTAGAGAATAATCTAGAACTGTATAACATAGTGATTTCAGTGGTAGATAAAGATTGTGCTTAAAGTATAAATATAAGAATGCTCTTCTTTTACCAAGTGCTAAGAATATGATGATACATGGGAAAATTTCAACTACTCTAATTTATGGATGATAGTGAACAATAATATTGTAATATTTTGCAGCAATGGCAAGAAGATATTTTTTCAATACTAAGCAACAATAGGGGGATAAAAGCAGGTATGGAATTTTTCCTTTCTGAGTAATGAAAACATCCTAAAATTGACTGAGGTGATAACAGCACAATCTGTGATGAAAATGAGAGTCACTGAGTGTACACTTTGAATGGATTGTGCAAAGCGTGGGACTGTGTAACACAGGGAATCCTGTGGTGGATGATGGACTGTGGGTAACAAGACAAATATGAGAACGTTTCATCCTGAATGATAACAAATATATAATGCTATTATAGGGTGTTAATAATTGGGTGGGTTGGGGGAAAAATACACCAAATGTAAGATATGGGCTGTATTTAGGAGTAGTATTTTGATTATGTGTTTTCCTAGTTTGTAACAAATGTTTCACATCAATGCAAGGTGTTGGTGGTAGGGAGAAGTATGGGAGCCTGGTATGATGATAAACATGTTTGTTTTGTAAATTCACAAATTTTACTATACATTTATTGCTTATGTATGTTCATTTAAGAATGATATAATTCAATAAAATTTTATTTTTAAAAAAGTGAAGACTAAATTAAGACATTCTCAAGCTAACAATAACTGAAAATATTCATTGCTAGCAGGAAATACTAAAGGGAGTCCTTCAGAATGAAATGATAGACCCCTAGAGAGTAACTTGAATACACATGAAGAAATAAAGAGCACTGGTACAGGAACTGTATAGGTAAATATGGAAGACAGTATAAATACTTATTGTATGCAATATTATTTTCTCCTATCTGATTGGAAAGGCAACTACATAAATCAAAATTATAAATCTGTGTTGGTGGGCATACACTATATAAAGGTGTAATTTGTGTGACATTAATAGTACAAAGGAGGGAGGAAATGGAATAATATATAAGCAAAGTTTTAGTATATAATTAAGTTGGTATTTATCAGAACTAGATTTTATTCATTAGGATGTTAATTATAATCCCCGAGGCAATCATTAAGAAAATAACTTTTTTTTGAGGTGGTACTGGGAATTGAAACCAGGACCTTGTACGTGGGAAGCAGGTGCTCAACCACTGGGCTCCATCCACTCGCCAAAGAAAGTTGATTTTTGGGTGTTTGTTTTTAGCAGGTACCAGGGATCAAACCTGGGACCTCGTACATGGGAAGCAGGCGCCTAACCACTTGAGCTACATGTGCTCTTCAAGAAAGTAGCTTTTAAAAAGTCAAGTACTTTTTTTTTTAAAGATTTATTTTTATTTATTTAATTCCCCTCCCCTCCCCCAGTTGTCTGTTTTCTGTGTCTTTTTGCTGCGTCTTGTTTCTTTGTCCGCTTCTGTTGTCGTCAGCGGCACGGGAAGTGTGGGCAGCGCCATTCCTCGGCAGGCTGCTCCCTCCTTCGCTCTGTGTGGCTCTCCTTACGGGGCGCACTCCTTGCACATGGGGCTCCCCTACACGGGGGACACCCCTGTGTAGCAGGGCACTCCTTGCGCGCATCAGCACTACGCATGGGCCAGCTCCACACGGGGAAGCCCGGGGCTTGAACCACGGACCTCCCATGTGGTAGATGGATGCCCTAACCACTGGGCCAAAGTCCGTTTCCCAAAAGTCAAGTACTTTGGATGGATTGATTGTACAAGACTGGAGACCATAAGACACAGTGAACCCTGTAGTGGATGAGGGACTGTGGTTAACAGTACAAATATGAGAATGTTCTCTCAGGAAATGGAACAAATACACAGTACTAATACATGGTGTTAATAATAGGATGGTTTGTGGGAAAAATACATCAAGTATAAGCTATGGACTATAGATAGCAGTAATAGTTGATGATATTCTTTCATTATTTATAACAAAGGTGACACAACAATGTAAGGTGCTGGTGGTAGGAATCCTGTATGGTATGCATGATTGTTTGGTATTCATGATTGTTTTGTAAACTCACAACTTCTCTAATAAAAAATATTAAAAAGTCAAATAGAAGGAATTAAAATGGTACACTAAAAAATACCTACTTAACACAAAAGAAGCCAATAATGAAGGTATAGAAGGACAGAAAAGACATAAGACATAAAGAAAACAAATAGCAAAATGGCCAATGTAAATCTCTGTACTTAATGTAATTATATTAAGCATAAATAGACTAAATTCTCCAATGAAAGGGTAGAGATCAACAGATTTTATTTTAAAATGCTCTAACTATATATTGTCCACAAGAGATAGACTTGAGATTCAAAGACATACATAGGTTGAAAGTGAAAGGAAGGAAAAAGATATATCATACACAGTAACCATATGAAAGCTGGAGTGGCTATACAAATACCAGCAAAATAGATTAAAGACAAAAATTGTTGGGAAACGGATGTTGCTCAAGCAGTTGGGCTCCCGTCTACCATATAAAAGGTCCAGGGTTCAATGGCCAGGGCCTCCTGGTGAGGGCAAGGTGGTCCACATGGTGAGCTGGCCCATGTGGAGTGCTGGCCCATACAGGAGTGCCTCCCCATGCAGGAATGCCACCCTGTGCAGGAGTGCTGCCCCATGCAGGAATGCTGCCCCACACAGCAGTGCCAGCCAATGCAGAGAGCTGGTGCAGCAAGATGACACAACAAGAGATACAAAGGAGAGACCATAAGAAAATGTAGCAGAACAGGATGCTGAGGTGGTACAAGAGAGTGATCACCTCTCTCCCACTCTGGAAGGTCCCAGGATTGGTTCCCGGAGTTGCCTAATGAGAATACAAGCAGACACAGAAGAACACACAGTGAATGGACACAGAGAGCAAACAGTGGTGGGGCGGGGGAAGGGAGAAATAAGTAAATAAATCTTTAAAAAAAGAAAAAAATTGTTATTAAAGACAGACAAGGACATTTTATAATTATAAAAGTGTCAATCTTTCTATAAGATATAACAATTATAAACATATATGGACCTGGCAAAGGAGCTCAAAAATTTCTAAGGCAAAAACTGACAGATTTGAAGGAAGAAATAGACTATTCAACCATAATATTTGGAGATTTCAGTACCCCACTTTGAATAATTGATAGAACAATAAGATAGAAGCTCAACAAGGAAATAGAAGACCTAAATAAGACTATAACACAACTAGGCCTACCAGACATCTATCGAACACTCTACCCAACAAAAGCAGGAAACAGCAGAATGACTGTAGACTTGGAATAGCTGGTTTACTTTGGAATGTTTTATAAGGATTTTCAACAGTGCTGGAAAATGACAGGAATGAATCTCATCAAATTTTTTTTTACATTTTCAGCAGCGCCTTCAGTTATGGTGTTTATTTTTCAATCAAATGAAGGTATCTCCTACTGGAACATCTTAACTTCTGCAGTGATGAAAACACCTGTGATAGTTTAGTCCTTTAGTTTTTCTATTCAAAAAATCATTCTTTGTTCACAGCTCTCCTTAATGACTGAGTGAACAATTAGTATATTTATATTTGACTAAACCTTTTCCCAAGCTTATTTGTCATGATTATGTTTTTTAAAATCATAATTAAAAAGCAAAACAAAACATCTGCATCACCTAACAGTCAGTAAGAGGTCAGGATTATAGATGAATTACAGAGCACCTCTTCCACTTTTATTTTTGTCCAAATAAAATGCATTGTCTATCAGAAGTTTAATAACAGGTGTGAGTATTTGGGCAAATAAATAACACTACAGTCTCACTATCATGTAACCTATTGTGGCGTGGAATTCTTTGAAACACTGTGCCAACTAGGATCAGGCTCAAGGGGGTTTCATTGCCTTCATTATTTTATAATTCTTCTTGTAGCATTGACTCTCCAGTGTGGGATATAAGGGGTCAATAAGCTAATTATACACCCTCTGATATCTTCACCAATTGTACAAAAATCTCACATGTGTCAAGATTTCACAAACATTAAGAGTTGTAAAATACCACCTATATGAAAAGCCTAGAGTATATGATGGCATAGAGTTTTCATTAGCATATCACAATATTCACAATGGAGAATTATAATACATGGTAGCAAAAATAGGCATTTTTTGTGTGTTGCTTATATTTTACCCCAGATAAAATTGTAGATATCCGGTAATAAATAAAATCCACCCATGCCTTTCAAAAAAATTTGGCAAAACTAATAAATGTGTGGAAATTAAACAAAACACTATTAAATAACAAATGAGTCAAAGACAAAGTCAAGAGAAAACTCATAAAATATTTTGAGATGAATGAAAATGAAGACACAACACATAAAATTTTTTATGGGAGTAAAAGCAGGGCTTAGAAGGCAATTTAAACTCCTGTAAAGCTCTATATTTAAAAAGAAAGATCTCATATCAATAGCCTAATCTTTCAGCATAAGAACAGCAAAGTAAACCAGAAGCAGTAAGAAGGAAGAAAAGCACAAATATTCGAGTAGAAAGAAATGAAATAGAGAATAGAAAAAAAAATGGGGCAAATCAACAAAAGTAAAATTTGGTACTTTGAAAAGATCAACAAAATTGACAAGACTTTAGCTAGACTGACCAAGATAAAAAAAGAAAACTCAAAATATTAAAATCAGGAATAGAAAAGGGCACATTACTACTGACCTTACAGAAATAAAAGGATTATAAGAACATGTTATTAATAATTGTATGTCAACAAATTATATAGCCTAAATGATGTGAAAAAAATTCCTAGAAAGGGGAAGTGGACTTGGCCCAGTGGTTAGGGCATCCGTCTGCCACATGGGAGGTCTGCAGCTCAAAACCCGGGCCTCCTTGACCCGTGTGGAGCTGGCCCATGTGCAGTGCTGATGCACGCAAGGAGTGCTGTGCCACGCAGGGGTGTCCCCGTGCAGGGGAGCCCCACGCACAAGAAGTGCGCCCCGTAAGGAGAGCCACCCAGTGTGAAAGGAAGTTCAGCCTGCCCAGTAATGGTGCCACACACACGGAGAGCTGACACCACAAGATGATGCAACAAAAAGAAACACAGATTCCTGTGCCGCTGACAACAACAGAAGCAGACAAAGAACACACAGCAAATAGACACAGAGAACAGACAACTGGGGTGGGGGTAAGGGGGGTAAGGGGAGAGAAATAAATAAAAATAAAATAAAATAAAAATAAATGTATTTTAAAAATTCCTAGAAAGACACAACTACCAAAAGTTACTCAAGAAGAAATAGAAAATATGAATAGATATATAACAAGTAGAAAGATTGAATTGCTAAATGAAAACTTACCATAATAAAATCTCAAGATCAAATGACCTCACTGATTAAATCTACCAAACAGTTAAGGAATTAACACCAGCATTTGACAAGCTTTTCAGAAAATAGACGAGGTGGGAATACTTCCCAACTCATTCTATGAGGCCAGTATTACCCATATACCAAAAAGAGACAAAGATAACACAAGGAAAGAAAACAACAGACTAATAACCCTTATAACTATAGATACAAAAATCCTCAACAAAATACCAGCAACCCAAATCCAGCAATATATAAAAAGGATTATACACAATAATCCTAGGACTGCAAGACTGGTTCAATATATGAAAACCAATCAATGAAGCATCATCTCAATAGATGCTGAAAAAGCAGCTAACAAAATCCAACAGGCTTTCATGATAATAATGCTCTATATACTGGGACTTCAAGGGAACTTTCTCAACCTGATCAAGGACATCTATGAAAATTTACAGCTAATATCATACTTAATGGTGAAAGTCTCAAAACTTTCCCCCTATGATCAGAAACAAGACAAGGACATTCACTCTCACCATTTCTATTCAACACTAGACTAGAGGTACTAGCCAGGACAACTAGGCAAGCAAAGTAAATAAAAGCTATCCAGACTGGGAAAGAAAAAGAAAACCTCTTAGCAGGTAACATGGTATTGTATGTAGAAAATCCTAGGGAATGCATTTTCAGAAAGTATTACTGCTAATGAACATGATCAGCAAGGTTGCAGTATACAAGTTCACCATACAAAATTGCTTTTACGTAGACTAGTAACAAGCAATGAGAAAATGAAACTAAAATTTACAATGGAATATAAAACAATAAAATACTTAGGAATAGGGAAGTGGATTTGG
This sequence comes from Dasypus novemcinctus, assembly GCF_030445035.2. Classification (NCBI taxonomy): domain Eukaryota; kingdom Metazoa; phylum Chordata; class Mammalia; order Cingulata; family Dasypodidae; genus Dasypus; species Dasypus novemcinctus. The sequence goes on along the minus strand of NC_080684.1, from coordinate 78,566,322 downwards.
CCCAATGGATAGGGCATCTGCCTACCACATGGGAGGTCCGTGGTTCAAACCCCGGGCCTCCTTAACCCGTGTGGAGCTGGCCCATGCGCAGTGCTGATGCATGCAAGGAGTACCCTGCCTTGCAGGGGTCCCCCCTGCGTAGGGGACCCACACGCGCAAGGATTGGGCCCCATAAGGACAGCTGCCCAGCACGAAAGAACATGCAGTCTGCCCAAGAATGGCACTGCACACACGGAGAGCTGACACAACATGATGATGCAACAAAAAGAAACACAGATTCCCGGTGCCACTGATAAGGATAGAAGTGGTCACAGAAGAACACACAGCAAATGGAACAGAGAGCAGTCAAGTGGGGGGGGAGGGAGGGAGAGAAATAAATAAATAAATAAATCTTTAAAAAAGACTTAGGAATAATTTTAAACAAAGTACAAGATTTGTACACTTAAAACTGAAACATATTGAAAGAAATTAAAGAAGACCTAAATACATGGAAAAAATCCTGTATTCTTGGGTTGGAAGACTTGATATTGTTAAGATAGCAATACATACCAAATTTATCCACAGAGTCAGTACAACCCCTATCAAAATCCCAGCTGATTCTTTTCCAGAAATTGACCAGCTCTTCCTAAATTTCATATGGCAATGCAAAGGGCCCAAAATAGATGAAATAATCTTGAAGAAGAAGAAAATATTGGAAGACACAAACTTCTTTATTTTAAAACTCACTATAAAGTCACCATAATAAAGACTATATGGTAGTAACATATGAATAGACATATCAATAAATGGAATAGAATTTAGAGCTCAGAAATAAACCTACACAACTAAGGCCAATTGATTTTTCACAAGAGAGCCAAGACAAAGGAAAAGAATAATATGGTTTTGTCAACAAATGGCTCTAGAACAACTGGATATTCATATATAAAAGAATGAAATTAAACCTCTACCTCACAGCATAGAAGTAGATATCTCTACAAGAATAGCTGGAAACTTCAACACACCACTTTCATAAATAGATGAACATCTAGCAAAGGATCCATAAGGAAATATAGTACTTGAATACTATGATTAATGACCTAATCTAACAGAAATGTAACCCCCAAACAGCAGAATATGAGAATATGCATTCTTCCATTGTGCTTATGGATCATTCTTTAGAATAGACCACATGTTGAGTCACAAAACAAGTCTCAATAAATTTTAAAAGACTGAAAGAATGTAAAGATTGAAAGCATTTCCACTGACTGTAATGGAATGAAACTGGAAATGAATAACAAGCAGAGAACTGGAAAATTCACAAATATAAGGAGGTTAAAAAACACACCCAAACAATCAGTGGGTCAAAGAAGAAATTGCAAGAGAAATCTATAAATATCTCCAGATGAATGAAAATGAAAACACAACATATCAAAACTGATGGGATTCACTGAAGGCAGGGTTAAGAGGGAAATTTATAGCCCTAAATGTCTACATTTAAAAAGAAGAAAGAGCTAAAGTGTAATACCTAACTGCACACCTGGAGGAACTAGCAAATAATAGCAAAGTAATCCCAAAGGAAGCAGGAAAGAAATAGCAAAGATAAGAACAGAAATAAAAGAAATTGAGAATAAAAAGCAATAGAGAGAATTAACAAAACCAAAGCTTGCTTCTTTGAGAAGATTAATAAAATTTACAAATCCATAGATAGACTGACAAAGAAAAAGAGAGAGAAGATGCAAATAAATAAAATCAGAAATAAGAGGGTGGACATTACTACTGACCCCACAGAAATAAAAAGATCATAACAGGATACTAAGAGCAAATGTATGCCAAAAAATGTCAACAACCTAGATGATATGGACAAATTCCTAGAAATACAAACACCACCTACACTGATTGTAGAAGAAATAGAAAACTTCAATAGACCAATTGCAAGCAAAGAGATTGGATCAGTTACCAAAAACCTATCAGAGGGAAGTGAACATGGCTCAAGCAATTGGGCTTTCATCTACCATATGGGAGCTCCAGGGTTTGAGTCCCAGGGCTGGAGAAGGCAGCTGTCCCACATGGTGAACTGGTCCATGAGGAGTGCTGGTCCACACAGAGTGCTGACCTGCATGGAGAGCTGGTGCAGCAAGAAGATGCAACAAAAAGAGACAAAGAGAGGAGACAGTGGGAGGAGCAGCAGACCAGGGAGCTGGGGTGATCTGGGATTGGTTCTTAGTGCCACCTAAAGAGAAGACAAGCAGACACAGAGGAACACACAGCAAATGGACACAGAAAGCAGGCAGCAAGTACAAAAACAAGGGGGGAGGGGGGACAAGTAAATAACTAACTAACTAAATAAATAAATAAATTTTTTGAAAAACTACCAGAGGTTCTGGGAAAGAGATAAAGAGCCTGAGGGAAAACTGGAACACAGACAACTGCAAGGATATAGAATAAAAGGAGCCAAGTATCAAAAATTAAACTTACCACGCAAAAAGATACAACAAAATAAAACCTGGGAGTAGAAAGAGGAGCAAATCAATCAATTAAGCCCATCAAGATAAACAGATGCCCAGACACCAACAAAAAATTACAAGCCATACTAAGAAACAGGGAGATATGGCCCAGTCTAATGAACAAATTAAAAAACAGAAGATGCAGAATGTGGAACAACTAATCGAGTATGTCCAAACAATTATCATGAATCAACTTAATGAAGTGAAGGAAGAGAAAAAGGATATTAAGAAGACACTGGGGAAACATATTGATGAAACTATCAATATGCATAAAAAGATAACGGACCTGATATTGATGAATGGTACAATGCAAGAAACCAAAAATACACCAGGAGCAAATAACAGCAGATTTGAACAGGCAGTGGAAAGAATCAGTGATGCCAAAGACAATAAAGCTGAAATCAGATAGTAAAACAGATAGATAAAAAGATAGAAAGAATCCAGCAGTGACTTAGGGATTTGAATGACAACATAAAATGTGCAAACATATGCATTATAAGCATCTCAGAAGGAAAAGAAAAGTGAAAGGGGGCAGAAGGAGTATTGGAGGAAATAATGGCTGAAAATTTCCCAACTCTATTGAAGGACACTGTACATGTCCAAGAAGTGCAACATGCCCCAAACAGTATAAATCCTAACAGGCCTACCACAAGACATATGCTTGTCAAATTGTCCAATACTCAAGACAAAGAGAGAATGCTGAAAGCATCAAGAGAAAAGAGATTCATCACATACAAAGGAAGATCGATAAGATTATATGCTGACTTTTCATCTGAAACAATGAAGGTAAGAAGACAGTGGTATGACATAGTTAAGTTGCTAAATGAAAAAACGTTCAGTCAAGAACTCTCTATCTGGCAAAACTAGCATTCAAAAATGAGGGAGAGGGAAGTGAATGTGGCTCAACTGATAGAGCATCTGTCTACCATATGGAAGGTCCAGGGTTTTATCCCCGAGACCTCCTGAGCTGCATGGTGAGCTGGCCCAGGTGCAGTGCTGCTGCACGCAAGGAGTGCTGGGCCATGCAGGGGCACCCCCATGTAGGGGTGCCTCACATACAAGGAGTGCACCCCACAAGGAGACCCACCCCATGTGAGAAAAGCACAGCCCAAGAGTGACGCTGCACACATAGAGAACTGACACAGGAAGATGATGCAAAAAAAAAGAGACACAGTTTCCCAGTGCCACCAGATAATGCAAACAGACACAGAAGAACACACAGTGAATGGACACAGAGAGCAGACAATGCCAGGGAAGGGGAGAGAAATAAAATAAATCTTAAAAAAAAAAAATGAGGGAGAGTTCAAAATATTCACAGGTAAACAGAAATTAAGAGAATTTTTCAATAAGAAACCTATCCCTCAAGAAATACTAAAGGGAGTTCTGCAGGTTGAAAGGAAAAAGAAAAAAAAACCAGAAGAGAGTTAGAGGAAAGTGTAAGAATAGAAATAAAAACAACATATGGCATATAAAAACCTAAAGAAAATATGGCTAATGTAAGTAATTCCTTGACAGTAAAAACATTGAATGTTAATGGATAAAACTCTCCAAACAAAAGACACAGATTGGCAGAATGGATAAGGAAATATGACCCATCTATATGCTATCTACAAGAAACTCACGTTAGACCCAGGGATACAAGGAGACTGAAAGGAATGGTTGGAAAACATGCAAACAATAATCAGAAAAGGGCAGGAGTAGCTATACTAATATCGGACCAAATAGACTTTAAATGCAAAAGTATTGTAAGAAGCTGTAGGGTGGCACCGTGTGGGAGCGCGGCGACAGCAAGGGTCGGCTCGTCTCCAGGCACCGGTGCGAGTCGGACCCGGGTGGCGGGAACGGGCGTTAAGGCCCTCCGCTTGGGGTTTGGGCGTACTGCCCGCCCCTCTGCCCAGCTGCACCCGCTTCCACCTCAGTGGCCTAACCCCGCCTCTCCCCTGAGGGCCACCTCCGCGCCATGACAGCCCCGCCTCGCTGCCGCCGAGAACCCTGGCTACCCCATCTTCTGCCCGCAACCAGTGATGCACCCCTGCACGAACCTATCAGCCATCTGCCGCCCCCCCGGCCACGCCCCCTGCCCCTCCCCCGTCTTCGCCCTATATTAACCACTGTACTTCCTGAATAAATCAGACTTGCGCACAGATCCTGGTCTCCTCGGTAGGCTTCTTCCTACCGCGCGTCCTCCGCACCTTGCCGGCCCCGGAGCGCCTTCCCGGAAGGCCCCTCCGTGTGTTGCAGCCCTCCGCCCGAGCCCACACCGCCCCTGCAGCGGCCCTCCGGGCGAGCCCACACTGCGACAAGAAGCAAAGAAGGACACTACATACTAATAAAAGGGGTACTCTATCAAGAAGAAAGAACAATCATAAACATGTACACACCTAATCAGGGCACCTCAAAATATATGAAGCAAACATTGGGCGAACTAAGTGGAGAAATAGATGCCTTTACAGTTATAGTGGGAGACTTTAATACACCGTTATCACCATTAGACAGAATACATCAAAAGAGGATCAATAAAGAAACCGAGACCTTGAACAATACATTAGAGGATCTGGACCTAATAGACATATACAGAACATTACACCCAAGTACAGCTGTATATACATTCTTCTTGAGCATACATGGATCATTCTCATGGATAGACCACATGCTAGGCCACAGAACAACTCAATAAATTCAGAAAGATTGAAATTACACAAAGTAATTTCTCTAAATACAATAGAATGAGGCTGGAAATCAATAAGAGACAGAGAAGTAGATTAGGCACAAAGATATGAAAATTAAATAACACACTTTTAGACAATTAGTGGGTCAAGGAGGAAATTGCAAAAGAAATCAGTAACTATCTTGAAAGAAATGACAACACAATGTATCAAAACCTATGGGATGCCACAAAAGCAGTGCTAAGAGGGAAATTCATAGCCATAAATGCCTATATTAAAAAAGAAGAAAGAGCTAAAATCAAAGACCTAACTGTACACCTGGAGGAATTAGAAAAAGAACAACAAATTAACCCCAGAGCAAGTAGCAAGAAGGAAATAACAAAGATTAGAGCAGAGGTAAATGAAATTGAAAATAAGAAAGCACTAGAAAAAAATAAACAAAAGCAAAAGCTTGTTCTTTGAGAAGATTAATAAAATTTCCAAACTATTTGGTACAAAGAACAAAAGAGAGAAGATGCAAATATATAAAATAATAAATGAGGAAGGGGATATCACCACAGATCTCACAGAAAAAAAGAGTATCATAAGAGGATACTTTGAAAAATTGTATGCCAACAAGATGGATAATTTAAAGGAAATGGATAAATTACTAGAAACACACAAGCAGCTCACATTGACAAAAGAAGAAATTGATGAACTCAACAGACCTATCACAAGTAATGAATAGAATTAGTCATCAAAAACCTCCCAACTAAGAAGAGCCAAGGATCAGAAGTCTTCACAGGTGAATTTTATCAAACATTCTGGAAAGAATTAACACCAATCCTACTAAAACGCTTCCAAAAAATAGAAGTGGATGAAACGTTGCCTAATTCATTCTATGATGCCAACATCACCCTAATACAAAAGCCAGACAAAGACGTCGCAAGAAAGGAAAACTATAGACCAATCTCTCTAATGAACTTATATGCTAAAATCCTCAGCAAAATACTTTCTAATCTTATTCAACAGCACATCAAATGAATTATACACCATGACCAAGTGGGTTTCATCCCTGGTATGCAAAGATATTTCACCACAAGAAAATCAATCAGTGTAATACACCACATAAACAGATCAAAAGGAAATAATCACATGATCATCTCTATAGATGCAGAAAAAGCATTAGACAAAATACAGCACCCTTTCCAGATAAAAAACACTTCAAAAGGTAGGAATAAAGGGAAACTTCCTCAGCATAATAAAGGGTATATATGAAAAACCCACAGCTAACATAATATTCAATGGTGAAATCCTAAAATCTTTCTCTCTAAGATCTGGAACAAGACAAATATGCCCACTTTCACCACTCTTATTCAATATTGTGTTAGAAGTACTTGCTTGAGTCGGGGGTGTGGGGAGTGGGTCATATGGAAATCTCCTACATTTTTAATGTAACATTTTTGTCATCTATATATCTTTTAAAAATAAAGTATATTAAAAAATAAAAATAAAAGCAATTAAGTACTGATAGAAACTACAACATAGATGAACTTTGAAAATATTATGTTAAATGAAAGAAATCAGGCAGACACACACACACAAAGAAGTACTTGCTGTAGCACTTAGACAAGGAAAAGATATTATAGGCATCCATATTGGAAAGGAAGAAGTAAAAATTTCACTATTTGCTGGTGGCATGATCCTATACATAGAAAACCCTGAGAAATCTAAAACAAAGCTTCTAGGTCTTACGAATGAGTTCAGTAAATTGGCAGGTTATAAGATCAATATGCAAAAATCAGTAGCATTTCACCAATAATGAGCAATCTGAGGAAGAAATCAAGAAAAAAAAAATCTATTTACAATAGTAACTAAAAGAATCAAATACCTAGGAATAAATTTAACTGAAGATGTAAACGACTTGTACACAGAAAACTACACAACACTGTTAAAGGAAATCAAAGAAGACCTAAATAACTGGAAGAATATTCCCTGTTCATGGATAGAAGATAAAACATTTTTAAGATGTCTATCCTACCCAAACTGATTTACAGATTTAATGCTATCCCAGTAAAAATTACCACAGCATTTTTTACTGAATTGGTAAAGCTAACTATGAATTTATTTGGAAAGGCAAGGGGTCTCCAATAGCCAAAGACATATTGAAAAAGAAAAATGAAATCAGAGGAATCATACTACCTGACTTTTAAAACATACAGTAAAGCTACAGTGTTCAAATTGCATGGTATTAGCACAAGGACATAGACATAACGTCAATGGAACGGAATTGAGAGTTCTGATAAAGATTTTTGCATACACACTTAACCGATACTTGACAAGGCCACCAAGCCCGTTCAACTGGGAGAGAATGGCCTCTTCAACAAATGATGCTTGGAGAACTGGATATCCATATTCAAAAGAATGACAGAGGAACACCATCTCACACCTTATACAAAAATTAACTCAAGATGGATCAAAGATCTAAATATAAGAGCTAAGACCATAAAGATCTTGGAAGATAATGTAGGGAAACATCTGCAGGATCTTGTATTAGGAAATGGTTTCATGAGCTTTACACCCAAAGGACAAGCAACAAAAGAAAAAATAAATAAATGGGACCTCCTCAAAATTAAAAACTTTTGCACCTCAAAGGAGTTTTGTCAAGAAAGTGAAAAGGCAGCCTACTCAATGGGAGAAATATTTGGTAAGCATATATCTGATAGGGTCCTAATATCCAGCATATGCAAAGAAATCCTACATCTCAACAATAAAAAGACAAACACCCATTTAAACAATGGGCAAGTGATTTGAATAGACACTTCTCCAAAGAAGAAATACAAATGGCTAAAAAGCACATGCAAAGATGCTCAACATCACTAGCTATTAGGGAAATGCAAATCAAAACTACAATGAGATATCATCTTATACCCATTAGACTGGCAGCTATTAAAAAAAAAAGAGGGGTGGCGGACTTGGCCCAGCGGTTAGGGCGTCCGTCTACCACATGGGAGGTCCGCGGTTCAAACCCCAGGCCTCCTTGACCCGTGTGGAGCTGGCCCATGCGCAGTGCTGATGCGCGCAAGGAGTGCTGATGCGCGCAAGGAGTGCCGCGCCACCCAGGGGTGTCCCCCGCATAGGGGAGCCCCATGCGCGAGGAGTGCGCCTATGAGGAGGGCCGCCCAGCATGAAAGAAAGTGCAGCCTGCCCAGGAATGGCGCCGCGCACACTTCCCATGCCGCTGACGACAACAGAAGCTGACGACAACAGAAGCTGATGACAACAGAAGCGGACAAAGAAACAAGACGCAGCAAATAGACACAGAGAACAGACAACCGGGGGAGGGGGGGAAATTAAATAAATAAATAAATATTTTAAAAAAAACAAAGAGGACTACAAATGTTGGAGAAGATGTGGAAGAATGGGAACCCTTATCCACTGCTGGTAGGAAAGTAAAATAGTGCGGCTATTGTGGAGGACAGTTTGGCGGTTCCTCTGAAGCTAACTGTAGAACTGCCACATGATCCAGCAGTCCCACTGCTGAGTATATACCCAGAAGAATTGGAAGCAGGGACACGAACAGATATAGGCACACTAATGTTCATAGCAGCATTATCCACTATTGCCAAAAGTTGGAAACAACCCAAATGTCCATCAACAAATGAATGAATATACACATTTTTTAAAAGATTTTATTTTTTATTTATTTCTCTCCCCTTACCTGTCCTGCCCTTCCCCCCCCCCCTCCAGTTGTCTGCTCTCTGTGCCCATTTGCTGCATGTTCTTCTGTAACAGCTTCTATCCTTATCAGCAGCACCGGAAATCTGTGCTTCTTTTTGTTGCATCATCTTGCTGTGTCAGCTCTCTGTGTGTGCCATGCCATTCTTGGGCAGGCTGCACTTTTCTTTTGCACTGGTTGGCTCTCCTTTCGGGGCACACTCCTTGCGCATGGGGCTCCCCTACGCGGGGGACACCCCTGTGTGACAGGGCACTCCTTGTGCACATCAGCACTGCACATGGGCCAGTTCCACATGGATCAAGGAGGCCCGGAGTTTGAACCGCGGACCTCCCATGTGGTAGGTGGACGCCCTAACCACTGGGCCAAGTCCGCTTCCATGAATATACATTGTGGTATAACATACAATGGACTATTACTCAGCTATAAGAAGGAATGCAGTGTTAACACACGAGATAACATGGATGAATCTTGCAGACTTTATGTTGAGTGAAGCAAGCCAGGCACTGAAGGACAAATATTACATGACCTCACTGATATGAATTAAGCAAACTGAGCAGACTCACACAGCTAGAGTCTGGAAGATAGGTTTCTAGGAGACAGAAAGGGAGAAGAAGGTGGTGACCAATTGCCCATATAGGCAAAATCCATGATAAGGTGGAAGGCTTTAGTTGTACAGTGGATGGGCATGACTAGTGATGCTACTAGGTTAGGGGTGCTGGTTTGTGAGGGGGGAGGGTAGTTTAGGCTGTCCATGAAACTGGTGGGAGGGTTGGGGAAGGGAGCTGGTAAACTCTGGGGATTTATGGGTATATGGTTGCAACTACAATGTTGGGAAATGTTCTTTTGGCAAATATGACAGGGGAGGGTTGCTTGTTTAGGTGTGGGATGTGGGGGACATGCAGGCCTCTAGGGAGTGTGTGAGTGCTAATCTTGTCATAGTGGGTTTGTATTAGTGGGTAGAGACCCACATGATGAGTGGGACGGTGTTGGACTCCCATCCTGGGGAGTCCTGCTATGTTCTCAAATAGAACTCTCAAGAGCAAAGGCAGTGCCTAATAAGGGAGGACAGGCCAGAATGTCAAGCTTTCAATGTTGTTGCAAATAACTATGAATCTTCTTCTTCAAGGAGTGAAGCTTGGTGGTTGCCGTGGGTCCTCAGGGGAAGGAGAGGGAGGAATAGAATAAATGGAACATGGGGTATTTTGGGGGCAATGGAATTGTACTACATGACCTTGCCATGATGAATACATGCCATGTTAAATTTCATCAAATTTATAGAAGTGAGGAAAGCAGACTTGGTCCAATGGATAGGGCATCTGCCTACCACATGGGAGGTCCACGGTTCAAACCCAGGACCTGCCTGACCCGTGTGGAGCTGGCCCACGCGCAGTGCTAATGTGTGCAAGGAGTGCCCTGCCATGCAGGGGTGTACCCTGCATAGGGGAGCCCCACGCACAAGGAGTGCACCCCATAAGGAAAACTGCCCAGCATGAAAGAAAGTACAGCCTGCCCAAGAATGGCACCGTACACACAGAGAGCTGACACAACAAGATGATGCAACGAAAGGAAACACAGATTCCTGGTGCCGCTGATAAGGATAGAAGCGATCACAGAGAAACGTGCAGCAAAATGGACACAGAGCAGACAACTGGGGCGGCAAGAGAAATAAATTAAAAAATAAAAAATAAAAAATTTCTAGAAGTGTATGGTCCAAAATGTAAATCATTGACCTTGGGTAGTAACAGTGTTTCAATATTTGTATATCAGTTGTAATAAATGTACCATCTACATGTAAAATGCTATTAATTGAGGAAAGGGGGAAAGGGAGATGTTGGGTATATGGGAATCCCCTATATTCTGTACATGATTTTTCTGTAACCTAAAGCTTCTATGAAGACAAAATGAGAAAAATAAGACACTGGGGGAATAAATAGAAGAAAATGTTACTGTACATACAAGATAACATCTTACAATGATGAAAGTCATAATGTCAAAAAAAATTTTTTAAATATTTCTTTCATTATTTTTTATTCAAAATTTTTTATGTATTTTATTTCTTATTTTTAAAACTATCATTATTATTTGATTTTCTTATTAATTGTATTTGGTTATTTTGCTGGCTTCATTTTTAAAGAAGTTTTGGATCTCAGAAGGGTTACAACTGTGACAGGGGAGGATCATTGGTGCACCATGTCAGTGATAGGGGATACATGGGAAGAGGTTCACATGGTGCATACCTTTAAGGGATATAAATGTGTTCCACTGCTCATGGGGCATTGTCATGGTGGGTGAAGATTCACACAATAACTGAAAGAATATCAAATTCTCATCCTGGGGAGCTCTGCCACATTCTCTAATAGAAGAGCAAGAATCTCCCAAGCACAGGGGCAGAGACTAGTGAAGGAGCATGGTCCAAAGACAGGCCCTTGATATTGATGACTGTACTTATGAACCTTTACTTTTGAAATTGAAACTTAGTCTAATATTATTGCATGCCTAAGAGTTACTTCCCGAGAGCCTCCTTGCTGCTCAAAGGTGGCCTCTTTCTAAGGCACACTCAGTATATAAATGCATTACCTTCCCTCTGGTTTGGGACCTGACTCCCAGGGATGAGCTTCACTGGCACTAAGGGATTACTACCAAGCACCAAACTAGCAATTCAACTGGAAAAAGACTTGGATCAAAAGGGGGAAAAGGTAAAGATAAATGAGTTTATATGGCTAAGAGACTTCAAAGTGAGTTGGGTGGTCATTCCAGAGGTTATGCTTATGCACATCTCAGTAGGATCTCATTAACTGCCAAAGTAAAACTACCTCAAGTAGCAGGGCTCCTGAGGGCTCTGGAGGCATCCAGACACTATAGGCAGGGCAGATGGCTCAGGAGTTTGGTGCCCTGCCAGTGGGCCCAATTTTGGAATTTATGCTCTCCAGTGTGACAGAATTGGATTCTGTTGTGGTTTCCCTACCCACGGCTCTTCTGTCCCTTCTATTTGAACCTATAGTTAGTACTGTTGTTGATAGGTGTATGTCCAAGAGACTTAAATCTTTGGGCTGTCCATGTGCCAGCTGCGCTGTGAATCTCAACAGAGTTGCAACACCAACTCTCCAGTTCATTGGACTCAAATAGGACAACTAAGAAGGAGATGATGATGGTGGGAAGCTGACTTGGCCCAATGGACAGGGTGTCCTCCTAAGACATGGGAGGCCGTGGTTCAAACCCCAGGCCTCTTTGACCCATGTGGAGCTGGCCCATGTGCAGTGCTGATGCACGTAAGGAGTGCCCGGCCACGGAGGGGTGTCCCCCGGTAGGGGAACCCCATGCGCAAGGAGTGCACCCCATAAGGAGAGCTGCCCAGTGCGAAAGAAAGTGCAGCCTGCCCAAGAATGGAGCTGCACACACGGAGAGCTGACACAATAAGGTAATGCAACAAAAAGAAACACAGATTCCCGGTGCTGCTGATAAGGATAGAAGCAGTCACAGAAGAACACACAGCAAATGGACACAGAGAATAGACAACTGGGGGGAGGGCAGGGAGAAATAAAATTTTAAAAAAAGGAGATGATGATGGACAACAACCATCCAAAGGAACAGAGAGAGTCTGTAACTGCAAGCAAGATAGTCCCATCCATCTGTCCCATGGTATCTAAGCCCCCTCTCAATAGAGGTGGAGTGGTCATCATCATCTGAGAATCCTTAGGGCTGAGGAATGAATGATGAACTAGAGTAGACTTACTGTTATTCTACTATAGACTTACTGTTATTCTAGCTATGGAAGAACATATCACTGACTTGGAGGCAGTGGCCACTGGAGGTCATGAAGGGAGGGAGAGGGAAAAACAGGTGTAACATGGGGCATTTTCAGGACTTGGGAATTGTCCCAAATAACATTGCAATGATAAATATAGGCCATTATATATCTTGTCATAACTTACAAAATTGTGCAGGAGAGAATGTAAACTACAATGTAAACTATAATCCGTGCTTAATGGCAATGCTCCAAAATGTGTTCATCAGCTGTAACAAATGTAACACATTAATGACGGATGTTGTTAATGTGGGAAAATGTGGGAAGGGTAGGGAGAAGGACATATGGGAATCCCCTATATATTTTATGTAATATTTATGTAATCTAAGCATCTTTAAAAAATTTTTTTAAGTATATATTTTTTAAAAACCTACCTGAAATAATAAAACATCTTCAAGATCTGATGGTAGGTGGTACATTCTTAAACCATACACCAAAAGCTTGAACAATGTAAGAAAACATGGATAAATGGGAAGTCCTCAAACTTAAACACTTTTGTGATTCAAAGGACTTCTTCAAAAAGGTCAAAAGGTAGGTCACTTAATGGGAGTAAATATTTGGAAATCACACATCTAATAAGGGTTTGATTTCCATGCTATACAAAGGGATTATACATTTCAACAATAAAAAAGCAAGCAACCCAATTTAAAAATGGGCAAAAGACTTAAATAGACATCTCTCCAAAGAGGAAATACAAATAGCCAAAAAAGCACATGAAAAAATGTTCCATATCACTAGCTATTAGGGAAATGCAAATCAAAACAACGATGAGGTATCATCTCACACTGCACAGAATGGCCATTATTTAAGAAAAAAAAACTAAAGCAATAAGTGCTGGAGAGGATGTGGAGAAATAGGAACACTCCTAAACTTTTGGTAGGATTGTAAAATGGTGCAGCCTCTGTGAAAGACAGTTTGGAGGTTCTTCAGGAGGCTAAATATAGAACTGCCATATGATCCAGCAATTCCTTTACTAGGAATATGTCCAGAAGAACTGAAAACTGACATGAACAGACATGTGCACAGTGATGTTCATAGTGGCGTTATTCACAGTTGCCAATAGATGGAAACAACCCAAGTGTCCATCAACCAATGAATGGATGAACAAAATGTGGGGTGTATATATGTATGATGGGGTACTGTGCTGCAGTAAGGGGAAATTAAATTGGGACACATATGATAACATGGAAGAATCTTGAAGACATTATGGTAAGTGTAGTAAGCCAGACACAAAAGACAAATATGGCATGGTCTCATTACTATGAACTAAATATGAAGAATAAACACACAGAGTTAAAATGTAGAGTACAGGTTATTAGGAAATAAGAGTAGGGCTGAGAAGGACTACTGATGCTTAAAATATAGAGAAATTTTAATTAACTTGACTATAAAAGTCTGGAAATGGATAGAGTTCTTGGTAACACATTATAGTGAGTAGCAGCTGGCTTATAAATGGGATTGTGGCTGACAAGGGTAGTCTAGGGATGTAAATGTCAATCGAAAGAAAGCTAGGGAATGAATAACATAGTGAACCCAGAGGTGGATGAAAATTGTGGTTGATAGTACAAATGCAAGAATGTCCTCCTATGAACTAGAACAGATATATGTCACTATTGCAGGATGATCAAAATGTGGAGAGGCATGGGATAAATACAATTGGTATGAACTATGGACTGTGGTTAACAGCAATACCGTAATATTCTGGCATCAATGCCAAAAATGTACTGTGTGGTAATGGGGGGTATGGAAAAAGTGTGCCAAATATACATTGTGGACCATGGTTGGTGGTAATAGTCTGATGATCTCATCATCTGTAACAAATATTTCACTGTGATGTGATGTGTTGGTTAAGGGGTGTTGTATGAGAATTCTACACACATGAATGATTGTTTTGTAAGATCACAACTTATGTGATAAAATATATTTAGAAATAATTATAGGATGGGTTGGGGGGGAATACACCAAAAGTAAGATACGAACTAAATTAGCAGTAATATTTTGATGATATTCTTTCATAATTTGTAAAAAATGGTGGTAGGGTGGTGTATGACCCCTATGATGTTATGCATGTTTATTTTGTAAGTTCACAACTTTTACTATACACTTATTGTTTATATATGTTCACGTATGACTGATGTACTTCAATAAAATTTTTTTAAAAACCTACCAACAAAGAAAAGCGCAGACTTCAAAAGTGAATTCTACCAATCATTCCAAGAAGAATTGATACCAATCGTGTTCAAATTCTACCAAAAAATTAAAGAGGAGGGAACAGTACCTAATTTACCCTATGAAGCCAATATCATACTAATGCCAAAGCTAGAGAAAGATACTAAAGAAAATTTCAGACCAATTTCTCTAATGAACATAGATGCAAAAATCCTCAACAAAATAGTTGAAAACTGAATCCAGGACCATATTAAAAGAATTATACACCATGACCAAATGTATTTTATCCTAGGTATTCAAGGGTGATTCAACACCAGAAATCAATTCATGCAATACACCACATTAACAAACTGAAGAGGAGAAACCACATGATCATGATTGATGCAAAAAAGGCATTTGACAAAATCCAGCTTCTTTTCTTGATAAAAACACTTTGAAAGATAGGAATAGAAAGGAAACTTCTTCATATGATAAAGGGTATATATGAAAAACCCACAGCTAACATTATAATCAATGGTGAAAGACTGAAAGCTTTCCCTCTAATACCAGGAACAAGACAAGGAAGCCCATTATCATCAGTGTTATTCAACATTGTGTTAACAGTTGTAGTTAGAGAAATTAACAGGGAAAAGTAATAAAAGGCATCCAAATTGGAAAGGAAGAAGTAAAACTTTCACTGTTTCCAGATGACATGATCCCCTATATACAAAGTCCCCAAAAATCTACAACAAAGCTCCTAGAGCTAATAAATGAGTTTGGCAAATGGGAGATTACAAGATCAATATGCTAATATCAATATTTTTTCTATAAACCAGTAATGAGCAATCTGAGGAAGAAATCGGGGGGGGAAATTCCATTTACAATAACAAATAAAGGAATCAAATCTCTAGGAATAAATTTGGCCAAAGAAACAAAGAACCTGCAGAAAACTATAAAGCATTGCTAAAAGAATATTCTGTGTTCATGGATTGGAAGTCTAAATATCATTAAGATGTCAATTCTACCCAAATTGATTTATAGATTCAACACAATCCCAATCAACAACCTACTTTGCAGAAATGGAAAAGCCAATTATCAAATTTATTTGGAAGGGTAAGGGGCCCCAAATAGCCAAAAATATCTTGAAAAAGAAGAACAAAGTTGGAGGACTCACCCTTCCTGACTTTAAATCATATTACAAAGCTATAGTTGTCAAAACAGCATGGCACTGGCCTAAAGATAGACATGTTGACCAATGGATTCAAATTGAGAGTTCAGAAATAGACCCTCACAACTATGGTCAATTGATTTTTGACAAGGCTGCCAAGTCTCCACTGAACTGCTTTAGAATAGCCTCTTCAGCAAATGTTGCTGGGAGAACTGAATATCCATATCCAAAAGAATGAAAGACCTCTATCTCATCTTACACAAAAATTAACTGAAGATGGATCAAAGACCTAAATATAAGAACCATTACCATAAAACTCCTAGAAGAAAATATAAGGAAGCATCTTCAAGATCTTGTGGTAGGCGATGGTTTATACCAAAAGGACAAGCCATTGAAAGAAGAAAGAAAAAAAAGATAAATGGGACCTCATCAAAATTTAAATTGTGCTTCAAGGGACTTTGTCAAGAAAGTGAAAAGGCAGCCTACTCAATGGGAAAAAAATATTTGGAAACCACATATCCAATAAAGGTTTAATATCCAGAATATAAAGAAATCCTGCAACTCAACAATAAAAAGACAATCCAATTAGAAAAATTTTTCAAAGAGGAAATAGAACTGGCTAAAATGCACCTGAAAATATAATCAACATCACATTTCTATTAAGGAAATGCAAAACAAAACCACAATGATATATCAGTTCACACCTACTAGAATGGCCACTATTAAAAAACAGAAAACTACATATGTTGGAGAGAATGTGGACAAAGAGGAACGCTCATTCACTGCTGCTGCAAATGTAAAATGGTTCAGTCGCTCAGTAAGATAGTTTAGTGGTTCTTCAGGAAGCTAAGTATAGAATTGCTATTTGATCCAGCAATCCACTACTAGGTAATACCCAGAACAACTAAAAGCTGGGACACAAACAAACATTTGCACACTGATGTTCACAGCAGCATTATTTGCAATTGCCAAAAGATGGAAACAACCCAAGGGTCCATCAACTGAAAAATGGTTAAACAAAACGTGTATATAAATATGATGGAATATTATTCAGCTGTAAGAAGGCATGAAGTCCTGATGCATGTGACAACATGGATGAACCTTGAGGACATTATGTTGAGTGAATTAAGTTATATGCAAAAGGACAAATTTGTATGATCTCACTAATGGGAATTAAGTATAATAAGCAAACTCTTAGAGTTAGAATCTAGAACAAAAGTTACCATGAAATAGAATGAGGATAGAGATAGGGAAGTGATGCTCAATTTGTGCAGAGTTTCTAATTAGGTTGGCTGTAAATGTTAAGAAATGGATAGAGGTGATGGTAGCACATTATTTTGAGTGTAAATAACAGTGCTGAATTATGCATGTGAATGTGGTTGAAAAGGGAAGTAACATACATGATGTTACTGTATGTATGTTATTAGAAGGAAAGCTAGAGGATAAAACATGGACTGTATAACACAGTGAACCCTATTGTTGACAACAACTGTGATCAATAATACAAATATAAGAATGTTCTTTCATGAACTATAATGAATATCTCTATTACTTGGATTAATAATAGGGATGTATATGGGGAAAATGCACCTAATGCAAACTGTGGGCTATAGTTAACAGTAGTATTTTAAGATCCTTTCATAAATTGTAACCAAGGGTACACACCAATGATAAGTATCACCAGTGGGGGTGGGGGGAGGACAGGTATAAGGGGTATGGGATTTTATTTTTGGAATAACGAAAATGTTCCTAAATTGATTGTAGTGATGAATGCACAACTCAGATTAAACTGAGCCATTGATTTGTACACTTTGAATGGATCATTTGGCATGTGAATATATCTCAATAAAACTGATTAAAAAAATAGTTAAATATGAAGTTACTGTATGACCCCAAAATTCCACTCTTTCTTATTAGTAAAGAAACCTTTCTGAGCACCTGCCTATCAGATTTCCCCAAATTCCATTGCCTGGAATTAGGTCATATGCCCAGGCTGGGGAGAAGAAAGGCCAAGAAAGGCATTTTCAGACTCTATGATGGGAGTTTGATATTGACAGCAAGAAAGGGGAAGGTGCAGGAGTGGTTCTGTCGAACAGAGAAAAAAAGAATTTAAATGCAGAGCAGCAGTACAGAATTTTTTAAAAATACAGACTTATTTTGAGGTCATTCTTTCAGATAAGAAGGGCTCTGGACAACTGGCAAGATGGTGGCGAAGTAAGGAGCCCCTAGAGTCAGCACCTGCTACAGGGCAGTTAGTAAACACCCAGAACTCTCAAGCCAGCTGAAGCACTTGTTTGGGACCTCCAGGAGATCAGAAGAGCATCCTGCCACATCCTTAAAGGAGTGGAAGGAGGAGACTGCCATCTGCAGAGACGATTCATAAGTAGAGCACTCCACGCCATGGAGACGGTCCCCGTCCTCCACTGGAGGCACAAGCTGCTTGGGAGCTGTTCTGTGGCTGGAATTGAAAGCTCCACTTCCCCAAAACGGGGGAGGAAGAGATGGTTGGGCACCACCTTCAGCTACTGATGCGCAAATTCGGCAGGCTGAAGTATAATCCTAAGAACAGTTAAAGTTTGAGCCTGTCCAAGTCAGAAAGAGGCCGGTAGCTGCCATCTTAACTGCGCTTGGCACGAGGGGAAGCTGGGGTGACTTTAAATCACAGTGCTGGTAGGGACCGGCTTCTTTCAGATTGCAGCTCTAGCCTAGGCCCCAATCCCACCTCTGGCAGGGAGGAAGCTGGGGGGACCTGTGCTAACCTCTCTGGGAAATTACCGGCCAAGCCACCGAGACCAGTGATCAACCTACTTTGGCAGCACAAGTTGCTCTAGGAGCTATTCTGTGGATGGAATTTGAAGCTCTATTTCCCAAAACCAGGGGAGGAGGAGACGGTTGACCACTAATTTCAGATACTGATTGGTGGGTTCGGCTGGTTAGAGTATAACCCTAAGAACAGCTAAAGTTTGAACTTGTCCAGGTCAGAAAGAGGCTGGTGGCTGCAATTTTGACTCCACCCCCAGCCCAGGGGGAAGCCGGGCTGACCAAAAATCACAGTGATGGTAGGAACCCGTTTCTTTCACCCAGGTCAGCCTGCAGCCCTAGCCTAGGCATGAACCCCACTTCTGTGAGGGAGGAGGCTGGCGGGCCCTGCAGCAGCCGATCCAGGTAACTGAGGATACTTTTGGCTGGCACAGACTGAATAATCAGAAGTCTATCGGGGCAGTCATCTCGGACCCACATCGCATAGATTGCTGCCCACACATGCAGTCCCATCCCCATCCCAGGCAGGGGAGAAAGGGACATGAAGCTTCATCAGTCTCTCTGGGAGAGAGTCTAGGCCTGCACAACTTGGATTATTGCACACAGCTGTGACTCTGTCCATACACCCTGGCAAAGGAGAAAGTTGGGAGAAGCTTCATTGGGGTAATGAGGGCAGCTCGAGCCTCCACAGCTTATAGCACCAACTATATCCTTGGTTCCTACTGCACAACCAGCAATGGGAAAATGGCAGGAAGCCCTAAACTAAAGAGAAAAACTGCACCCAGAATAAATACTCTATTAAGCCAGATGCCAAGACACCAACAAAAAATTACAATCCACACCAAGAAACAGGAGGATATGGTCCAGCTAAGGGAAAAATTAAGCCTCCAGATGGCATAAAGGAGTTGAGACAGCTTATCGTAGATGTTCAAACAAATCTCCTTAATATATTCAATGAGATTACGAAAGAGATTAAGGATGTTATGAAGACACTGGATAAGCACAAAGAAGAATTTGAAAGCATACATAGAAAAATAGCAGATCTTATGGGAATGAAAGACACAATAAATGAAAATTTAAAAACATTGGAATCATTTAACAACAGATTTGGAGAGGCAGCAGAAAGGACTGGTGAGCTTAAAGAAATGGCCTCTGAAAGTGAACATTCAAAAGAACAGATGAAGAAAAGAATGGAAAAAATTGAACAAGGTCTCACGGAACTAAATGACAACAAAAGGCATGCAAACATACATGTCATGAGTGTCCCAGAAGAAGAAGAGAAGAGAAAAGGGGCAGAAGGAATATTTGAAGAAATAATGGTAGAAAATTTCCCAACCCTATTGAAGGGCATAGATATCCCTCTCCAAGAAGCACAGCGTACTACCATCCGAAAAAATCCTAATAGACAAACTCTGAGACACATATAATCAGAATGTCAGATGCCAAAGACAAAGAGAGAATTCTGAGAACAGCAGGAGAAAAACAATGCATAACATATAAGGGATATCCAATAAGGTTAAGTGCTGATTTCTCACCAGAAACCATAGAAGCAAGAAGACAGTCTCTAATATATTTAAGATACTACAAGAGAAAAATTTCCAGCCAAGAATCTTATATCTGGCAAGATTGTCTTTCAAAAATGAGGGTAAGCTTAGAATATTCACAGATAAACAGAAACTGAGAGAATTTCTAACGAAGAGACCAGATTTTCAGGAAATTCTAAAGGGTGTGCTGGAGTCTGAAAAGAAAAGAAAGGAGAGAGAGGCCCAGAAGAGAGTCTAGAAATGAAGATTATATCAATAAAAGTAACTGAAAGTGTCAAAAGAATGGAGAAAATAAAATATGACAGCTAACACTCAAAAAGTCAGGAATAAAGTTAACCAATATTGTAAAGCACATATATTCAGAAAACAGCAACTCAATGTTAAAAGAAATTTTAAAAGGCCTAAATAACTGGAAGAACACTCCATGTTCATGGACTGGAAGACTAAATATCATTAAGATGTCAATTCTACTCAAATTGATATACAGATTCAATGTAATCTCAATAAAAAGTCCACCAGCATTTTTTTAAAATTAAAAGCACGGTTATTAAATTTATTTGGAAGGGTAAGTGGTCCTGAATAGCAAGAAACGTCTTATAAAGGAAAAACAAACTCTCTTTTCTAGATTTTAAATTATATTACCTAGCAGTTGTGGTAAAAACAGCATGGTACTGGCAT
The DNA here is from genome assembly GCF_030445035.2 of Dasypus novemcinctus. Classification (NCBI taxonomy): domain Eukaryota; kingdom Metazoa; phylum Chordata; class Mammalia; order Cingulata; family Dasypodidae; genus Dasypus; species Dasypus novemcinctus. The sequence goes on along the minus strand of NC_080684.1, from coordinate 78,545,352 downwards.
AAAGACATAAACATAGACTAATGGAACCAAACTGATGGTTCAGAAACAGACCCTCACATGTATGGTCAAGTGAGTTTTAACTAGCCTGTCAAACCCACACAGCTGGGGCAGAAGAGTCCATTCAACAAATGGTGATGAAAGAATTGGATATCCATAGCCAAAGGAAGGAAAGAGGACCCCTATCTCACACCTTATCCAAAAATTAACTCAAAATGAATCAAAAACCTAAAACTAAAAGCAAGAACCATAAAGCTTCTTGAAGAAATTGTAGGAAAATATCTTCAAGACCTGGTGGTAGGTGGTGGATTCTTAAAGGAGATAAAAGGAGGACTGAGACGGACTACCGATGTTTAATGTATGTAGCAGTTTTAATCAGCTTTACTGTAAAAGTGTGGAAATGGATAGAGTGGATGGTAACAAGTAGTAACAGTTAGTTTATAAATAGGGATGTGGCTTAAAATGGTAGTCTAGGGATGTAAATGCCAATTAATGAATGCTGGAGAATATTCTAGAAACAGAATAGCACAGTAAACCAAAAGGTGGATGAGAATTGTGACTGATGGTACAGATGTTAGCTAGAGCAAATGAACATCACTACTGCAGGGTGGTGGGAATGTGAAGAAGCATGGAAATGATACAACTGGAGTGACCTATGGACTGTGGTTAGCTGTAATAATATATTCTGGCATCTATGCCAAAGATGTATTATGTTGATAATGGGGCAGTATGGAAAAAGTGTGTCAAATGTACACTAAGGACGTGGTAACAATCAGATGATATTATCTTATCTGTAACAAATGTTCCACCACAGTGTGGTGTGTTAATAGAGGAGTGTTATTTGGGAATTCTGCACATGTACATGATTGTTTTATAAGTTTACAACTTCCATCATAAAAAAATATATTTAAAAAATAATAATGGGGGGGTTGGGGGAAAAACACACCAAATGTAAGATAAGGACTATGATTAGTAGTAAGATTTTGACAATATTCTTTCATAATTTGTAAAAAACGTCTCATGACAATGCAAGGGATTGGTGGTGGGTTGATGTATGGGACCCCTGTAAAATGTTATGCATGTTTGCCTTGTAAGCAAACTTCTTACAACTTTTACTATATGCTTATTGTTTATGTGTGTTCACATATAAATGATATAAAGATAATAATAATAGGGGGGTTGGGGGAAAGTGGTTAGTAGTAATATTTTGACAATGCTCTTTTAATCATTCATTAAAAAGGTTTAACAACAATGTAAGGTATTAGTGGTTGGTGAGGTGTGAGAGTCCTGTACGAGGCTATATATGCTTGTTTTGTAAGGTCACAACTATTAATGTACACTAATTGTTTATGTATATTTATGTATGAGTGATATACTTCAATAAATTTTTTTAAAAAATAAAAAAAGAAAAGAAAAGGGCCCTGAATTATTTCTTCTAGTACATTAGACAATGTGCAAATGACCTAGGAGAAAATACCCCTCCTTTCCTCAGACCCTGCAGTTGGCATCCTTATCATAATCTGCAATAGGGTCTTAGTTTAAATACCTAAAGCCACACTGATATTTGTTCTCCTCCAGGTCAGGAAGAAGGTTGAATTTAAACAATCCAATTCAGAGCAGTTGAGCAATAAATGAAAGTTGACTTTGAGATTTGCCAAATGGGTCACGATTATTTGCAGCTTTTAAAAGGCCTGAAATCACAGGCCTGATACAAAGCTACAGGAAGCAGAAAGTGGAGGTTACTGGAGAGCAGTTTCCAGCCTTCCCCTACTAGAAACTGCATCAAGTAAAATGTTACAACAAAAGAATTCATTTTCTTATTCCTTATTCTAGCCCAGCATTTGGGCCTAGACTCCTGTTCCTTGGGGACACATCATAGTTGTATAAGATGGGAAAAGGAGAGGGGCCAAAGATTTTTGAATGCTCTATTTATGAACTAAAAGGGAATGTCATAAAAGCTGGAAAAGGAAAAAGTACAGGCAGTAGGAACTAACCAGAAAGCTCTGATGTGTTTAAGGCTGTAGAAAAGCCACACTGAATAGAATGGCAGGAAAGAAAAAGGCCTGTGACACAGAGAGAGGAAAGGGCAAGACCATGGCCAGTAGGCCAAGGGTGGCTTAGTAATATCAGGACCACAATGGAAATGTTTGTAAAAAGCAGAAGACTTTTATAATATCATTTTTGGGGCTCTGACTCTGGGTTAGGCAACATTGCTCTAAGTTCTTTATGTATATTATCTCCACAGGTAATCTTTTACTTATTTTACAGATAAAGAAGCTGAATCCCAAAGAGGTTAAATCACCTGCTCAAGGGGACACCAGGGTATATAAAGGCTGCCTGCCTCTGGTTTGCGCTCTTGAACCACTGCTAAATTGCTTCTGCCTTAGACTGCTTTGCCCTCCTTTCTTATGGCTATGGAAGGGCAGGCAGGAAGGCGAGTGCTCCTTCTTCCATGCCAGGTGTGGAAGGTTGAGACTGTAAGTACCCCAGAAAATCACATTCTTAAAACTGGTCCATTCCTGCAGGTATGAACCTATTGTGGGTGGGACCTTTTGATGAGGTCACTTCAGTTAAGGCATGGCGCAGAGTGGGTCTTAATCCTTTTGGTGGTATCCTTTATAAATGGGCTGAATACAAACAGAGAGAGATAGAAAGCCATAGAAACAGAGAGAAAGCCATGGAAACCAGAAGCTGAAAGTGACAAGACCCAGAAGAGAAGGGAGAGACCAGCAGATGCTGCCATGTGATCACCATGTGACTTGCCATGTGACAGAGGAGTCCAGGGTTGCAGGCAGCTGGTCTTTGGGGAAAGGGCAATACCTGATGGTGCCTTGATTTGGACATTTTCATGGTCTCAGAACTGTAAGCTTGTAAGCTAATAAATCCCCAAGGTAAAAGCCAACTAATTTCTGATATATTGCATTCCAGCAGCCTAGCAGACTAAAATACCAGGCAAGAGCTAGTGCTGTACATAATCACTGAAATAAAATAAAATATATTTGTTTACATCATTATTTGTACCTCACTTCATGCCAAACAGTATTTGGGGAAGACTTTATTTCATTCAATTCTTACATCAACCATATAAGATTGGTTTTACAAAGGAGGAAATAGAAGCTCAGAAAGCTTAAGTAACTTGCTGCTAGAAAATGGTGGATTTGAACAAAGAGTTGGCTAACTCCAAAGTCTGAGTTCTTTCTACTATATCACACAACTTGGAGATCTGAGAGACTATGTGGGGCCTGCTCATTTCTATAAAGCTTTCCAGAATGGTGGCTGATCCTTATGTGCATCTGATGGGCCAGAATCTGAATGTAATTTAGTGGGGGGTGGAGGGGATGTCAGCAAGAGGAAACCATTTGCCTGTTGTCATCTCTAGCAAGAGTCTCTAAAGTGGACCCCTGGGGATTTGGGAATGGAGTAGGGCAGGGAATTTTTTTAATAGTTACTATTTCTTTTTTTTTTTTTTTAATTGATGTGTAACATATATAGCAGAAAGCACAAAGTAAAACCTATAAAGAGCTAACTGTAAGTGTAGAGCATGGTCAAGTTTTTACCTCGTATGTACCTGTGTAGTCATCACCCTCATCCAGCTATAGAACATTTCCTGCACCCCCAGAAGACTGCCTTATGCCTCATTTCTAGTTCACACCCACTGCCTCCCCAGGGGTAACCACTAATCTGATTTCTATCACCATCAATTCATTTTGCTTCTTCTTGAATTTTTTCTAAATAGTAGTGCTGATTAATTTTTAGCTCATCCCTTTTCTAAAGCAAACATACAAAATTGTATAAAGTGAAAAACGAAACTCTTCCCCTACCCCAACCTCGGCAGTCTCTCCTCCTAGAGGTTGATAGTGGCAGCAGCTGGGTGGGGATCCTTCCAGGCTGTTTGCAGTGTGGTGGGTGCCCTATCAGATGAGCAGCCTTGCTTGAGATGACATGTGTGGCTTCTCTCTCTCTCTCTCTCTCTCTTTCTCTCTTCATCTAGAAAGAGAATTGCCGGCTACAATATGTACAGACAGGAAACCACTGAGGGTGGCCTCCCTTGGAAAGGAAGGTGCTGAATGAGGCACCCCAATTGTCCTGAGGAAAAGGGGATCATTCCTAGGGAGGTAAGGGGAACAGTGGTTCTGGTTCAGGTGGTAGAGACAGAGATCCCTGGCACCTGAGATCTGTAGCTGGAAACAGCAGCCCAGCCAGAGACACTATTTCCCAGCCCCTGCCTTGCCTTAGAAGCTTGCATGTGACCAGTTCTCACCAAGTGGGAAAGGGGCTTAAGGTGGGGGAGTTGCCTTCTCCACTCTTTCCTAATCTGCTGGCTGGGTGCAAAAGACTCAGGGGTCCTGGAGGAGGGTGGGGCACAGGATGGAAGGAGTCTGGGCCCTTGAATCACCACATTTAGGGCTGCATGCCAGATAGGCGTACCCACGTGGGACGACTTCTCAGGTGAGGAATAAACTTTAAGATTTATTTATTTATGTATTCCCCCCACCCTTCCTCCTGCCCTGCTGTTTTTGCTGTCTGTGTTATCTTCTCTTCTCAGTTTTTCTCCTCTAGGATTTACCGGGATTCGGTCCTAGAGACCTCTGATGGGGAGAGAGCTTCCCTGTCAATTGTGCCACCTCAGTTCCTGGTCTCTGCTGTGCTTCACCTTGACTCTCCCCTTGTCTCTCTTTTGATGTGTCATCATCTTGCCGCATGACTCACTTGTGTGGGGCACTGGCTCACCACACGGGCACTTCTACAGGCACTAGTTTGCCATGTAAGCATGCTTTTTCTTCTTTTTCTCCAGGAGACCCCAGGGATTGAACCCAGGTCCTCCCATATGGTAGTTGGAAGCTTTGTGTTAAGCCACTGAAATATGAGAGTTGGTTTGTCTAAGTCCTAACATTAACCTAAATAATATAGAGCATAAGGAAGTGCACTCTGAAGACCAGTTGTAACACACTCACATGCCTCGGAGCTGTCTGAAAAGATTTGAGGGCTAGAGGGTTGGTACTTTGGGCTCTGGCCCAGATAAAAATGAGGATCCCTGATTTCCCCTAGTTGTGGTGGAGCCCATGCTAGGCAACGGTTTCCCACAACAGGCAGGGCCCCCTCTTCCTGCAGTTCCTGCAGTCTCCCTCTTCCTCTGCAGACATTGCCTCTCTCTCCTGCATTCTTGAACTGCCTTGTGCCCAGGGAACAGTGCCATGTGCTCAGTGACACATGTCCTCTGCCGTCTACGTTTCTACCATGGCTCACTGTGAGAAGGCAGGGAATTTAAAGAACTTTAATCCAAAGGGCTTGGGCCATTTCAGCCGGATCCTCTCTGCAAGGAATACCACGGGTAAGACTGCAGAGAATCCAGAAACATTCCCTACTCCGGGAAATGACATTGTTTTAGCCTTGTGGCCTCTGCTCAAGATGAAGGCTTACTCCAACCCTCTTATCTGGGGAACAAATTACCCCCAGCTTACCCCCCTGCAGGAACCTGAGAGAGTAGGAATCTGCCCCAAGACTTTCAAAATCTTTAAGGGACCCCTGAATACATAATGGAGGAGACCTGACATCCTTGGAGAAGGGAGAGTCTGGACTTCCAACTTGTGGCTTTCTTGAAATTTATCCTCTGGAGATAGACTAGGGCGGTAGCTTTAAACTTTTTTTGAATGTGACACGGTAAGAATAAAACTTACATGGTGACTCAACATATATATAAACACACATAGCGTTTGTACACACATTCATTCACACATGCAGAAGTTCCACAAAACAATATTTATACTAACTACATGGAATTATGCACCCTGATATTTTCCACTGTGTTTCATTACATCACATTCCACTCTATCCCATCCCATATTATTCTATTCCCTTTTCTAAATGCTGGTCACAAGACATTAAATCATTTCATGACTCACTAATGAACTGCTTTGAAAGGTGTTGGAGTAGGACATGCTAGCCACTCACCAACTGTGTATGGAAGAGTAGAACACAATGGTTAAGATCGTGGGCTTTGGGGCCAGACTGCTCAGGTTTGAATTCTGGTTCTACCACAAATTATTTCTGTACGCTTGAACAAATTCTTAACTTCTCTGTACTTCAGTTCCCCACCTGTAAAATGGGGTTCATAATAAAATTACCTACCTTCTAGGGTTCCAGAAGGATTGGTTATATGGATATGTAATTTAGAACAGGACCTGGCACATGGTAAGTGCTATCCAGGTGCTGGCTTTTATTCTTAATGGGTCACGCCTTCATATATTAATAGACAAACATCATTGGGGAGGAAGTTTTGAGGTCCCATGAAGATCTGAGAATTCCTATTCTCTAAGCCCTGGGTCCCCTGGGCTTGGAAGTATTTCTTATGTGGAAGATGTGGTGCTGTGACAGATTGGGCTCTGAGATTTCATTTGGTTAGAGGTTTTTTGTGGGGTGCTAGGACAAAAGTGCAGAAATATGACCCTCCCTGATACTTGTGCCCATGAATATGGATTTGAAAGGTAGTTCTTCAAGATGATAACTGCCCAGATCTTATTCACATTCTGGGCCCAGCACAAAATATTAACATTTTCATAAAGACTCCCTGATCCCCATTTGGAAATAAATTTTCTGTGTTCTGTGCTTCCTCTTTATATCTCTTGTGGCACTTATTATTATTGTTATTACTATTATCATCATCCTCATGACTATTAAGTAAACAAATATTATATATATATAATTTTTAGGCAGTTTATTGAGGGCTAACTCGTACACAATAAAATTAACTTTTTTTAGTGCACATTTCTGAGCTTTAACAAACATTCAGTTGTGTTAAGTACTACCACAATCAAGTGACATAACATTTCCATAACCCCAGATAATTCCCTTGTGCCCTTTTTCAATTAACTCCTCCCCCAACCCTCAGATCCATGCAACCAATTGTCTGTTTTCTGTCACTATAGTTTGGCCTTTTCCATTGTGCCCAATAAATGGAATCATATCATGTGCAGCTTTTAAGTCTCATTTCTTACAATGCGCATAAATGCACTTGAGAGTCTCCAAGTTGTTGCATGTATCAGTTGTTCATTCCTTTTTATTGCTGAGTAGAATAATAGTATTCCCTTATATAGATGGACGTATAAGTTAATCCATTTGCTTTTTTTTTTTTTTTTTTAGGGATGAAGCCTTCATTTATTGTGGGGAAAAAATACAGAGCACTACAATAAAAAAATTCAGTCTCTTTTAAAATAAGTGCAGACACTTTTAGAAAGTTATTTTTTAATCTTCTAACAAAATGGGGCTTAGAACTAGGTATTTACTGAGGGAGATATTTATAGCAGACCTGTGACTGAGGATTCTGAAATGTGTCCTCTCTCTTAGGTTTGGTCTTTTTTTTTTTTTTTAAAGGACATTTGGATTGTTTTCAGTTTTTTTTTCAAGATAATGAGCGAAAAACTACTATAAACATTTGTGTACAGGGTTGCGTGTGAATATAAGTTTTCATTTCTCTTAGTAATTCCTTGGAGTGGAATTGCAGGATCATATGGTAAGTGTATGTTTAACTTTATAAGAAACTGCCAAACTGTTTTCCAACGTGGCTGTACCATTTTGCATTCCTCTCAGCAGTATAAGAGAATTTTAGTTGCAGCCTCACCAGCACTTAGTATTGTCAGCTTGCTTGCTTTCCCTTCCTACCCTCTCATCCTCCTTCCCTCCCTCCTTCCTTCTCTTCCTTCCTTCACTCTTTCCTTCTTCCTTTCCTTCCTTACTAGCTCCCTTCTTCCCTTTTAGGCCATTCAAATATATATTTGGTGAAGTAAGCTTGTGGAGATATAATATACATACAGAAGACAGCACAAAATATGTGTCAAGCTTGAACTTTTATAGAGTGAACGCACCCATTTAACCACCAACCAGACCAGAAACTAGAACATTACCAGTACCCTGGAAACATCCTTGGACCCTCTCCCAGTCAATATTCCATTCCAAAGGGAACCTTATTCTGATTTCTATCCCCATAGATTGGTTTTTGAACCTTATATAAATAGAACCATACAGTATGTGCTCCTTTCTCTCAATATTGTTTGAGAGATTCATCCATAGTTATAGTTGTTTATTTTCCTACTATAGAATATCCCATTATATTCATATACCACAATTTATTTATCTTTTCTCCTGCTGATGGACTTTTGGGTTGTTTCCAGATTTTGTCTATTATGAATAGTGCTTCTATGACCATTCTTTCATATGTCTTTTTGGGGAACATATATATGGATTTCTATAGGATATACACCCCAGAATAGAGTTGCCGTGCCATAGATTATGCCTATGTTCAGCATTAGTAGATATTGTCAAACAGTTTTCCAAAGTGGCTGTACTAACTTACATTCTCATCAGCAATGTATAAAAGTTCCAGTTGCACTGCAACCTCTCCAACACCTGGTATTCCCAGAGGTTTAATTTTGTTTATTTTAGCCATCCTAGTGGGTGGATAGTAAAATCTCATTGTGCTTTTAATTTGCATGTCCCTTTGAATAATAATGTTGAGCATGTTTTCATGTGCTTATTAGTCATTTGGATATCCTCAGTACTTATTATTATCAACCTCTGTATTGTAATTTAATTCAACTCAATTTAACAGAGTCTTATTATGCCCCTTTTATGTGCCAGACCCTGTGCTAACGCAATGAGGAATGCCATAGTGAACAAAACATAGTTCTTGCCCACAAACAACAACAACAAACGAAGAAGCTTTTTATGTATTGATACGGAAAGATCTCCAATATATACTAAGTAAAACAAAGTGCAGTAAAGTGTGTATATTATGCTACCATTTGTGTGAAATGGTTGGAGGGAAATGAATACATACATATGTATATAGTCTTGAATATGCATAAACATTTTTCAGGAGGATAAACAGAAACTATTACACAGTTATTGCAGTTCCCACAGTTATTAAATGAATGGGGAATGACAGGAAGGGGAAGGAAACTTTTCACTGTATACATTTTTGTCTATTTAAATTTAAATAATTTTATAAAATATTTAAGAAAAACAGGCATTATTCCTGTCCACAAAATGCTTTCATCGTGTGGTTGGGGCATTGGAGGCAGATATGAACACAGACAAAGAAGTAACCACGCTGCAGTGTGAAGAGTATGGCAAGGGGCGATTACAGGTTGCTGTGGAAAGAACATGAAGAACATGGAAGAGGTACCTACTCCAGTTGTTTTGTTTTGTTTTGTTTTGGTTTGTTTTAAGAGGTGGCTCTCATGCAAAGCTTCCCAGAAGAGCTAATGTCTAAGATGAGACTGACAGGCCAGTGGGACTTAGTCTGGGAAAGAAAGAAGGGAAAGGGCGGTCTTGATGGAAGCCACCACCTGGGACTGAAGGTGGGAGGAGCATTGTGGACAGTTCTGCATGGGTGGAGGGAGGTTCAGGGCCCCATCTTGTCTGCTCTCCTGCCTAGAGTTTGGGAAGTCACTGAAGAGTGTTTAAGCTGGGGAGTGATGAGAATAGATTTGCTGTTTAGAAAGATCACTTTGGCTGCAGAGAGGAGAGTAGAGTGTAGGACTCAATTTTGGAGGAGGTTAGAGGGAGTTTGGCATCATGGTGAGTACCTGGGCTTTGGGGTCAAACCCACTTACAGATTGTTATGTAAATGGGAGAAATTAGCACCTCCCTCATAGAATTTTTGGGAAGGTAGAATGAGAAAATGTGTGTAAAGTCTTTATCACAGTGCTTAATTCAGAGTAAACCTTCAATCAATATTAGATACATGACATTATCTTGAATCTGACCACTTCTCACCATCTCACTTTTTTAAAAAATCTTTTTTATTAAAAAGATATTTTTTTAATAAGTACTGGAGCTAGGAATTAAACCCAGGACCTTGTATGTGGGAAGCTGGTGCTTAAACCACTGAGCCACATCAGCCACTCTTACCACATGCCTTCTATGGCTCTAACCCTGGCCACCAACTTCTTTCACCTGGATCACTTAGGTAGTCTCCCAGTGGGTCCTCCTGCTGCCACCCTTGCCCCCTTCAGTCTACTTTCTACATAGCAGCTAGAGTGATTCTTTCAAAATGTGCCTCACACACAAAGCCTAATTTTCCTAGTATGTGAAGAGTGACAAAAAGACTGACAACCCAGGAGAAAAATGACAAATAAGATAAATAGGCAATTCACAGAAAAGAAACAATAATAACTCTCAAATAAATGAATTGCATAATTGCTCAGCCTCATTCATTATAAGAGTCATGTAAATTAAATTTTTTTCCCCACCTATCGGATTGGCAAAGACTACAGTTTGCTAATACACTGATAATTGTAAGTAACATATTGCTGGTGGGTTGGTAACTTGTTACAACCTCAGTGGAAGGCAATCTGTCAATACCTATTAAAGCAGCAAAAGCACAAGCATTTTTACATAGCCTCTTTTTTTTTTGTCTTTATTTTTTTACTGTTACATTAAAAAAAATGAGGTCCCCATATACTCCCCACCTCCCTCACTCCACTCCTTCCCCCATAACAACAACCTCCTCCATTATCATGAAACATTCATTGCACTTGGTGAATACATCTCTGAGCACTGCTGAACCTCATGGTCAATGGTCTTACACCACAGCCCACACTCTCCCACAGTCCACCCAGTGGGCCATGGGAGGACATACAATGTCCAGTAACTGTCCCCGTAGCACCACCCAGGACAACACCAACCCCCGAAAATGCCCCCGCATCACATCTCTTCCTCCCACTCCCTACCGCCAGCAGACACCATGACCTCTTTCTCCACACCAATGCCACATTTTCTTCAATTACTAATCACAAAAGTTCATGAATAGATTATTAGTAAATCCACTCTAATCCATACTCTATTCCTCCATCCTGTGGACCTTAGAATGGTTGTGTCCACTCCACATCTAAATCAAGAGGGGGCTTAGATTCCACATGGATGCTGGATACAATTCTCCTGCTTTCAGTTGTAGGCATTCTTGGCTTCCTGGTATGGTGGTTGACCTTCTTCACCTCCATGTTAGCTGAGTGGGGTAAGTCCAATAAACCAAAGTATAGGAGTTGCAAGTCTGTTGAGGCTCAGGGCCTGGCTATCACATGGTCAGTCCAGAGATTCAGGTCCCCTGGGTATATATGAAACCCCAGCACCAACTACAGATCCAGTAAAAGTAACAGGAGAGGCTTGTGGACAAAGATCACATCTGAGTCCAGCTCCATCCCACAGAAACACAAACTCCAAAGTAGGGCCAAATGACATGGCACTGAACTCCATCTGCCATGACCATAGAACCTGTGGGTCTCTGTAACCCTCAGAAGAACCAGTACCTGGGGTTGTATCTACTTTATCTGTCTCTGGGACTCTGCTGAGGTGTGCATAAGGGCAACCCCTCTGATAACCTCCTGGCTCTTTTTGGAGACTCATAGCCATAAAAACTCATTTGTCCTTTCCATTTCCCCCTTTTATTCAGGTCAAAAAGCATTTTTAACTCCTGGTATTATATGTAGACTGAGATATTCTGCTGGTCCGAGTTGACCCTTTTATTCAAGGTCATTTTCTAGTTACATCATCAGCTGGTACTTGGTAGTAATACTTTGGCACCAGGGAAGCTCATCCCCAGGAGTCACGTCCCATGCTGGGGGGAAGGCAACACATTTACATGCTGAGTTTGGCTTTGAGACTGGCCACATTTGAGCAACACGGAGGCTCTCAGGAGGTAACTCTTAGGCACCCTGCAGCGCTAGGCCTTGTTCTTATTTCAGGTGCACAGGCTTACAAGCATATTCATTAGTATTAAGGGCTCATTGTTGGACCTTCCTTCTTTCTCGGTCTGTGCTGTTGTACTTGGGGGATTGTTGCTCTTCCTTTAGGGACTATGATAGAGCTCCCCTGGCTAGGAACTCTGCACTCCTTCAGTTGTTGTTTTTAATTGTAACCACTATGAAGCTATCCAAACATTTTATGTACTCTGGATATATGCCCTGGAGAACTCCCTGCCAACCATGTGTCCCCTGTCAGTAACATCCCATACCAGTATTCCTCCCCTGCCTTTGTTCAACCTTTCTGTGATCCAAAACATCTTCAAAAATGAAGCCAAATATATTGCCAGTTTCCATTAACAGTAAAAATAGAATATAGTGATGAGTTTAAAGGTTAGATATAGAAAACATATTAATTTAGAAAAATTAAGGTAAAAATAAATTGGGGTATCAAAAAATTTAAAAATGCAAAAGACTTTTAATTTCTGTGAACTTACCTACAGTTGCCCTAATTTACCCTAATTACACTCATGCCAAATGATAGCTGTAAAAAGTTATTAGTTTCAGCATTGTTTCAGCAGGAGATGACTTATTCACAGCTCCTTCTCTGACCTCACTTCTTATCATGCTTTCACCTTCAACACTGAACTGAAGCCACTCTGACCTAGTATTTCTCAAACATGCCAAGCTTTGCCTTTGCCTCAAAGCTAATGCACCTCTGAGACTCTGTCTGGAATTCTGTTCCCTCCACCTAGAATGCTGTTCATTCAGATGGCCAATGGCTCAGTCCCTCTCTTCATTCAGTTCTCTGCTCAGCTGCCATCTCCTCAGAAAGGGATTCTCTGACTACCCCCATTTAAATGGCTCCTCAGTTCTAGTCCATCATAATGCTCTATCAGGTAGCTTTTGCTGTGTAACAAACCATCCCTAAACCATCATGTAGTAGCTTAACATAATGAACATTTATTTTTTTTTACCATTCTGTGGGTTGGGCAAGTTTGGCTATGGCTAAATGGTCTAGATGGCCACACTCATTTGTGTAAGATCTTACTTGGGGCAACTGAAATGGCTGAGGCCAGTCAATGGTTAGTTCACATGGTAGCAGTCACAGGGTTCCAAAAAGCTAGAGAAAGTAAGCTCAATGCAAAAGCTCCTTTCAAGCTCCTGCTTGCACCAAATTTGCTAAAGTCATATTGGCTAACGAATGTCATTTGGTTGAGCCAGAGTCATTGGAGGAGGGAAATATCCAAGGATCTGGATTCTGGGAGGCATGATTCCTTGGGAACAATTACTGAAAACTTCTACACAGATTCTTCACAGCACTTGTCACTATTAGACATTACATTATTCATTTGTTTATTAACTGTGTCCTTCCATAAGAATAGAATCCTCATGAGAGCAGGAGCTTTGTTCTGTTCACGGCTTATCTCTCCAGTACCTAAACAGTTATTTGGCACATCCTATTGGCTCAATACATATTTATTGAATAATAAGTTAGAAGGCAGTTGCAAAAAATAAAGAAGGAGAGCAGAAGGGGTCCGTAACCTGAGCTATGACAATGGTAGTGGAGATGGAAAGAAGTGGTTGAAAGGGCTGGATTGGAGAAGTGTTAAGGAAGGACTATAAACACAACTCAGTGACTGATTATATGTGGGAGATGAAAGGAAAAATCAAAGATAATACCTGGTTTCTGATTTGGCCAACACATTTAATCAATCAATTAACCTGCCAATATATTAATCAATCAATTAATCTGCCAACATATTACTCAATCAGTTAATCTGCCTGCAACACAGTCCCGACTCAAAAAGCCTAATCAACTGAGGTAATTCATTGGAAAGATACTGGGGTAGCTCAGTATCAGAAGTAAGGGTTGTACAACCAAGTTGGTAAAAGGGAGGACAGGGCTTCAGTAATGCTGGATTCAGTATCCACTGTGGCTATGCTTCTGTAATCCTTTTCACCTTGTATTTCTTGAGTGTTGGCTTTTTCACACAGCTAATTTGTTTCCTACCTCTACTGCCAGCTTTACTGCCACTTTTTTTTTTTTTTTTTTTTTTTTTTTACGTTCAGTTTAAAATTCTAGGGTAGAAATCTCATTGATTCATTCCTTAACCAGTTAACTGTGTCTGGTGGTGTGGGCTACCATGATAGTCTGACTTAGATCAGGTGCCCATTGTAGGCCAATTGGCTAAGGTCAGGGGGTTGGAAGCTGAAGAACTTGGTAGCAGTGGCTGGAACCTCATGCTTAGTGTAGGAAAAAGAGAGGCTCTCAAAAGAAGGGGGTACCATTCACAGTCACAGGGAACTCAGACAATTTTGGGTGAATATTTATGGACTTGTAAAAAAATCTCTGCTATTGAACTGTATTTAGGGCAGGGTTTGTGTCTGATTCATCCATCCCTCACAGAGCCATGTACATAGTGCACACTCTTAAATGTTTATTGAATGAGTGAATGAAAGCCACAGCGATTAATTCATGAGGCAGGCGCAAACTTGTCTTAATAGGTCATGAGTCTCCTGAGTAGAACCTGCAGGGTGAGCTCACAGGAGCAAATAGGAGCAGGAGGCCTTTCCAGACCAGTCTACACACATGGCTTTGACTAGCCTGGCCTTGGAGGCTTCATGCAACCATTTACAGAGCAGCTGTTTTACTACTCAGAAGACTGCTGCTGGAACTACTGTTATGGTAGGTCAATAGAGCAGAAAGTCTTGACTTAGTTGCAAGATCTGATCTAAAAGTGGGCTTAAAACAAACAAAATTAATATATCTACATTGTGGAAAACACAAAAAATTTTAAAAAAGAAAGGGAAGTCAACCATAATTCAACCACTGTTCCTATTTTGTTATAGATAAAGAAATATTTAGATGCATTCCTAGAGTATTTTCTGTTTAGAATATGTATATCCTATCTTTCAATACTTGTTTAACACTTTTTTATCTGATTTTAATGATAGTGGTATTTCAAGGTACGACTACACCAGAACTCATTTAATCAATCCCCTATTGATATACATTTAGGTGATTTCCAAGGTTTCATATGTTTGTTTTGTTATTAAAATATAAATATGTGCCATACATATATAATACTGTAAGGAACATCCTAAAACTTGTATTTTTTAAAAACTATCTTATTGTCTTTATAAAAAGGGACACATGTCCTTTGTCAGAATAAAATAAACAACATAGTAAAGTAAAACAAAGAGAGTACAATCAGCCCACATTAATCACTGGTTGATAATGATTAATGCATCAGTGCATGTCCTTGCAGAAATCTTTGTATGTTGTTTATACATAAAATAGGTATAGAGTTTTATGTAATATAATTCTATTCATGTTCATTTATCTTTTTTTTGACATTAAAACTCTTTATATTGCTTTCAGTAGACATTGACTAGATAGAAAAATGTTTATGAAATAAAAAGAAACACATGTACAATCAAATTTCTGTTTACTGACCACCAAATTTAAGGAAAGAAACATTACTTTTACACTTTTAAAGTCTCCTGTGTTTCCGTCTCCAATCCCATCCTTTTTTCTCTCCTTCAAAGGTAGTCCCTATATGGGTATCATTACCTTGCTTTTAGTTTTACCATGTATATTTGGTTCCCTAAACAATATATAATACAGTTGTACATGTTTTTGTTATTTCTTTATATAAATTAAATAATACTATATATATTACCAACTTGCTTTTTCTCTCCACATATAGTTCCTGATATCATCCATGTAGTTGTGTATAGCTATAAGTCATTCATTTTTCTTGCTGTTTGTCTTTTGAACCATTGATGGACAATTGGGACTGTTTTTGTTTTCTTGTTCTTACAGTGTGGATATGAACACATATGCAAGAATTTCTCTAGAATACATGCCCAAGAATGGAACTGCTGGATCATAAGTCATGCACGCTTTTAGCCTTTCCAGATAATGCCAAATTGTTTTCCTAAAGTGATTGTACCAGCTTACATTCCCATTAGCAGTGTGTAAGTATTCCAGTGACTCCCATTCTTGCCCACGCTTGATATTTGGTTATTTATATCTTTGCTGTTCAAAGTAAAATTCTACACTTGATACACATTGCCAAATTTTTCCTCAAAAAATTCACATTACCACTAGCAATATTTAAAAACGTGTTTCCCTGAACTGTAGCCAACAATGAATATTTTAATTTTTTAATATTTGTCAATTTTAATTTTAATATTTGCCAAGTAGCTAGGCAGGAAAGTTGTCTAATTTTACTTTGTATTCTTTGTGTACTAGAGAGACTTATATTTTTTAGGTTTTGGTGTCTGTATTTCTTCTTATGTAAGATGCCTTTTCATGTAAAATTGTGGTGTTTATAGATTCAAGGTCAAAAGCATGAGAGCAGAGCATCAAGTAATCTAATGAGAACCTTCCAGACACAGTAGAGATAAGGTCTGTGCAGAAGAAGAAAAGACAAAATTAACTCTAGAGATTTTATTGTTTCCATTTTACCATGGCTCTTTCATTCCAATAACATAAAAAGAAACTCATGATATTAGATTTTGATAAAAAATCAAATTAAATTTTGTTTTCACTGTATTACTTAGAAATCACATAGAATTAGATATTTAAAAATAGCATTTACATACTAAGATATAAGTACATCTACAAATGAACATGAGGCTTGTCCGTTTTCTCCAGTGATCTCAAAATAATATCCCTATTATTTTTATGTTTTATAATGAAAAATATGAAACTGCAGGAAAAAAAAAAAAGATCATTGTAAGCCAGGGCACAGCAAGTCAACATCAAGGTCAAGAGTAAAACTAATTTTTAGTCTATCACTGTGGCCCAAACTCTCCACATCCCCTACAAGTTTTTTCCCAAGGAGGAAAGGCTTCAGCCAAAGAATTGTTATTTAAGACACAAAACAAAAACATTAGCATTGTGAGTTTCTAAAGTGCTGAAAGCTAAGTGTTTTAATGCTAAAATCCTTGACATTTAAAAGGCTCAGGAGCCAAGCCTACTGAAGCCAACTAAAATGCAAATTATAACAATTTATTTCTCTCAGGTCTTGGCATGCTATTTTTTGATGCCAGAAGTAGAGTGAGTTATTCGTGATTCAAACTCTTCAAAAACTTGTATAACTCAGTACTATTCCATGTGGAAAAATATCCTTGCATTATATTTTTCCTTTTCTTTCCCTCAGGATCTGACTGGACTTCCCCACTAATTTTGGGTCAGTTGGAGGGGATCCAGCTATCTCCTCATGCTATCCTTTGCCTCCTTGTAGCAGTTTGATATGGTTATGAATTCCAAAAATAGATATTGGATTATGTTTGTAACCTGGTCTCTACCTGGGCATGGTTAAGTTATGATTAGGGCTTCGATTGGGCAGTGTTATTAGGGCATTGAGTCCTAGTCCCAGATAAAAGGTGTAGCAAAGGACAGAGTTGGGGGTTTTTGATGTTGGAGTTTGATGCTAGAGCCCTGGGAAGTAAGCGCACAGAGGAAAGAGAAGCAAGCCCCAGGAAGAGGGGATCCCTGAGCCCAGGAAGAAGTAAGCCCTGGAAGGGAGGAACCCGGGAAGCCTGAACACTCACAGACGTTGGCAGTCATCTTGTTCCTACATATGAAAAAAGACTTTGGTGAGGGAAGTAACTTATGCTTTATGGCCTGGTATCTGTAAGCTCCTACCCCAAATAAATACCCTTTGTAAAAACCAACCAGTTTCTGGTATTTTGCATCAGCACCCCTTTCATTGACTTATACACCCCTCATCCTTCAGATTTTGGTATGCCATGCCTTCTTTCTATCTTCCTTCCTCAGAAGTTGTTTAGATCCAACTTCAGTGCCAATAAATAATTAGAGAATAAGGATGAGAAGCAATGAGTTAGTATTGTACCACTGACCAAAATTAGTATTTTGGAACAATGTTCTTTGCTTAAAACCAACTACCTAAGTGCCTTGGGAATTTGGTGGGGAAGGATGTGATGGGGAGTGTACTGAGTTCTTTCAAGGAATTTAACCCTTGATTCTGAGGGAATAAAAATTGTGCTGTAGTGTTGTTCTTCTGTCTTCCCTCCCTTAAGCCAAAACGGGTTTGCAGAATGAAAAGGTAGTTTACAGATATTTGGGAATCCTTCAATTCCATTCTATTGTAGTTTATTTCCTTTCATCTCCATCTCAAACTTACAGTGTAGGGATTCAGATATCATTCTAGAGTTAGAATATAATAACAGAACTAGAAATCATCTTGTAAACCTAAAAATAGGGAGGTAGTTAAAAGAATAGTTTTAGAGTAAAATAACTCTGGGATCAGATCCTGGCACTGTTACGTCTTTTTCTCTTTCTTCCTTTTAGTATTTACTGAGCACCTCCTATATGCTCCTAGACTTTGAGAATATAATAATGAATAAGTCCTGGTCCCTGACCCTATGAAACTAGTGTGTGTAGGGGGAAATACTAAAGATTTGAGTCTGAAAAGTGCTATGAAGATGATGTGATAAGCTGATGGCCCCAACAAGAAACCACTTTAGACAGGCTAAGTTCTAGGAAGAAGATATTTGAGCTGAAACTTAAAAGATGAAAAAGAGTCAACTGTAAAGATGAACTGAGGTAGTTTGAGACAGTTTATACTTTTTATATGCAAAATCCCAGAGATAAAAAAAGAACTTGATGTGTTTGAGGGAAGGAAAGGAGGACATTGTGGCCACAGCAGAATGATGGAGAGGGAGGACCCTAGATGAGACTGGAGCAAGAAGAAGGAACCAGACCAAGTCGGACCTTCTAGGCCATAGCAAGGAGTTCACATCTTCTTCTTCTAAGAGCAGTGGGAAGCCATGGAAGTCTCTAAAGCTAGTATAACCTGATTCCTGGTTTCAAAAGCTCACTAGGGCTGTTCTTCGGCGAGTTTAGAAGTAGGTGTCTTGATTTTAAAATTACTGGCTAGGAGTCCATGAAAAGGACAGTGCCTTTCACTAGAGGAGGCAACAGAGGTGAAAAAGATACAGATTTTAGATTTTGTGGATAAATCTGATTTGACTATAGATTATGAGTAGAGGGTGAGGGAAAGTGAGAAATCAAGGATGACTCTTAAGGAATTTGGCTTATACAACTAGGTTAGACAGTGCTATCATTTACTGACGCAAGGAAAAGTGAAGGAAGGACAAGGACCTGTCTTAGACCGATTACCTCTGAGATGACCTATTAGATATTAGAAATTTAATGTTTAGGTGAGCACTTGCATATACGTGCCTAATATGCATGTGAGATATCTGGGCTGGAGATACACATTTGGGAATTATTTAAAGCTGCAGAACTGGAAGTTATCTGAAGAGAGAAGACTGTTCAGGTCCAGGTCCTAAGACATTTCAACATTTATGCATCAAGCAAAACCACAGAAGGCAGTAACATGTTTGGTCAATAAAGGAGAAGGAAATACAGAGAAGAGGATAATAGTTTTAAGAAGTGGTCAACTATGTTGAAGGCTGAGAGGTCGAGCACTTACTTAGCATGTGACTTTGGATAAACTGCTTAATCTGTCTAATCCTCATTTTCCTCATCTGTAAAACGTGGGCAAAAATAGTATCATACTTAGTGTTGTTGGGAGTATTAACTAAAGATAATGTATGTAATGTTCTATGTGTCTGGCATGCAATAAGTGATGGATAAATGGTAGCTATTATTAGTCTTTTGCTGTTGAATTCAGGAATCTGTGTGTATATGGGGAAATATAAAATACGTAAGGGGAAAAAAGTGCATACATTTAGTGGAAAAGTTCTAAATAACAGCTAGCTTCATCACATCTTATGAATCATCCTTTAATGTTCCTTTTACTCTTTATATCTTTTTAGCTTTTCTGGAGTCAGGGCTTAAGAGATGAGAATTCCTTCTTCTCTGGATAGTCAAAAGTTGCTATGACAACTGACTGAAAATGAAAGCCCTCTGCTTTATTTATTTATCTGAGGGTGATGTGCTGCAGAAACAGGGAAATGTGATAGCCGCAAATGTTGCTTCAGAATGTTTTAAAAAAGACATGCAAGGTCCATGTTCTCTCCCATTCTGTCAATATTCTTTATTATTTATTTATAATTTACCCTTTCTTTTTCCATGGCCATTGGCAATATCAAAACCTATATAAGTTGAAGAAGTTTAAAGGAGATAAATTAGAAGATTAAATACCATCTGAAGGAGAAATAATGCATAAAACCCACAAAAGAGTTATTAACACTATGCAATAAATTTAGCACCAAGTATTTTGTAAGTCAAATAAAAAAGGAAAATATGATGATTTAGGGAATTCTCACAACTGTGTTTAAAGATTTCAGGTAGGCTCATTATGAGAGAGAAACTTCCAAACAAATATATATGTTGTAACTCTGCAATAATAATTGTGGCCAACATTTGCGTATTACTTTATTGTTTATAAAGCATCTCCACGCTTTACAAAAGGTGGTATTGCAATTATTCTTTTTTTCTTTTTGCCCCAAATCATACAACAGGTTAACACAGATATAGAATTTCTTTTTAAAATTTATTTTATCCTCCAACCCCCATCGTTTGTGGTTGCTGTCTGCTGTCTATGTCCATGTCTTCTCTTTAGGAGGCACTGGGAACCAAACCCAGGACCTCCCATGTGGAAGAGAGGCACTCAATCACCTGAGCCACCTCAGCTCCCTGGTTTGCTGTGACCCTCACTGTCTTTCCTCTTTGTGTCTCTTCTGTTGCATCATCTCGTGTCAGCCTGCCCACTACAGCAGCTTGCCTTCTCCAGGAGGCACAAGGAACCGAACCTGGGACCTCCTGTGTTGTAGGTGGAATCCCAATCGCTTCAGCCACATCTGTTTCCCAGATATAGAATTTAATCACGAATCTTTTATTTCCCAAATTGCTCTTTCTACTACACCAAGAGACAATTCCTTAATGGCAATTTTAAAAAAAACATTGTGAAATATGACATTTACAGAAGTACATAAAATTTGTACTTTTAATAAATAACTTTAAAAGTAACATCCATGTAAACCACCAAAGTCAAGAAATAAACCATTCCTATAATCCTGGAATGGCAGTTCTCAACTTTTTTGGTCTCAGGACTCCCTTATGTTCTTAAAAATTATTGAAGACCCCAGTAAGCTTTTGTTTATGTGGCCTATATCTACCAATACATTATTAGACATTAAACCTGAGGAATAACAAAAGTTTATTAATTCTATTTAAAATAATAATAAAGTTATTACATGTTAACATACCTTATGAAAAATAACTATATTTGAAAACAAAAACATTAGTGAGAAGAGTGATACTATTTCACATTTATTTCAAATCTCTTGAATATTTTGGCTTAATAGAAGACAATTGGCTCCTCTTATATTCTGACTTCAGGCTGTTATGATATGTTGTTTTGGCTGAAATAGAAAACATGGCCCCGCATTGTACGTTATTTTAGTGGTCTTGAAAGAGTTATTTTAATGGTCTTTTCAGATAACTGTGGACATTCTTCCTTGTACTGTACCCAAACTCCACAAGTGGTAGTTTTTAAAGGTTAGTTGGAGGGTAGAATCTGAAACCATATTGTATTGAGATACATTAAAATCAGTTGGTCTAACTCACCCTTTGAATAACTGCTGCCCACGCATGGCTTTATAACGTTATACACTGTTCTTTTGGAAAATACTGGTTCACTGAGTTATGTAGAGCTTCCAAATGTTGACACATTCCATTACACAATGTCAAAAAATCACTTTTATTAATATCACTACTAATCTCACCACAAACATCTTTAGGTATTGCTAAGTAAGTTCATGATGGTGGATACAAGTTTACCAAAATTCTAATATATTCATTTAAAAGCTTATGTTTTGGCATAGACATTAAATATCATCTGCTGTTTTCCTTAAGGTGACTGGCTCACTTTGCTTGTTTTGAGAAAATGACTCCTGAATGTCCAGGTCTGAATAACCATAGTTGGTCAAGCATTCCTTCAGGTGTAATTGGTGTTTCATTAAAAAAAAAAAAAAAAAGGGGGGGGGGGCTGGTTCAGCACCTCAAGCAATTGCTCAAGTACTTTTCCTTGAGACAACCATTGTACTTTTGGTATGCAGAAGTGCTATATGTTCTCAAAGTGTCGTTTCCAGGCCAGCAGCATCAGCATCCCCTAGGAACTTGTTAAGAAATACAAATTATTGGACTCCACTCCAGATCTACTGAATCAGAAATTCTGGGGGTGAGATCCAGTGATCTGTGTTTTAACAACCCTCTAGATTATTCTGCTTGCGTCTAATGTTTGAGAACTACTGCTTCGGACTTAGAACAATGGTTCTCAGCCTAGGTTGCACATTAGAACCACCTGTGGCGTTTATAATTTCCAATGCCTTGTTACTCTTGATTAATTAAACCAGAATTACTGAGGGTGGGGTTCAGACATCAGTATTTTTTAAAGCTCCCCTGGTAATTCCAAAGTAGAGCTACTGCCTTAGGCTATCTTTCTCAAACAGCTCTCAGCTATGCTCTTTTCAGATGCTGGACAGCAGTCTTGAAAATAGAGCTCTCTCACAAGTTCCTGGAGTGCTAATAACCAGTCTGCTGCTGGCTGGAGATATATCAATTGTGCTTTCAGAATCATTTTCCCATCTTGAATAGTCAGGAAATTGCAAATGGTGAACTAGAAAATGTCCCAGGACTCAAGAATACTTCAGATTAGTTAAACCTCTCTTTCCTGGAGCATCTGGTGAAGTCTCTGCTTTGATTATCCTCAAATTGCCCCACTTTTCAGCTGTCAGAGCTCACTGTTCTCCATAGCCTTCATGTCTCCACATACTGTCTTAGATTAGTAGTTCTCACCTCTATCAGACTCAACATTCCCATTTTATAGTAGTCTTAACAGCCCTTTTCCATCCCTAGGTGAAATATATACATACTGCAACCTACCTACATAAATATATTTTTTTAAATCAATATAATGCCCTACCTGTACTATAAAGGCTAAATACAAAGAGATTAATTTATAATAAAAATATATATTGCAATATGTAAATGTTTGGGAACAACTACGTTGGCAGGCATACTGAAGTTGTCAGCTAATGGCAAATGCATTTTATTAAAAAAATTTATTATGAAAAATATCAAACATATACTAAAGTAGAGAGAAGAGTATAATGAACTAGAAGTTTATTCAGCTTCCACAATTATCATTTAATTGATAACCAATCTTTTTCATGCTTAGCAATGCTACTTAAAACGTGATCCCTGGACCAGCAGCATCAGTGTCACCTGGAACCTGTTTGAAATGCAAAGTCATTGACTGAATTCCAGACCACTGAGTCAGAATTGCTGAGGCAGGGCCCAGGAGTCTGTGTCTTAACAAAATCTCTGGATGATTTTGTGCCTACAAAAGTGAGCTTAGGTCCGCTAAGGTTTGAGAAATTTGATCTGTGTAACACCTCTATTTTTCAGTTCATTTAAAGGCAAATCCCAGATAGCACCCAGGTATATTATTTCAACCCTAAATATTTCAATACATATCACTAAAAAATAATTATTTAAAAAAAAACTACCTTATATCACCTAAGTTTAACTAGAATTCCTTAAAATCATCAAATATCCAGAGTTTAAAACGTTCTCAGATTTTCATTAGTGTCTTTATATAGCTGATTTGTTCAAATCAGGATTCAAACAAAGTCCATATATTACATTAGTCTGCTATGTCTCAAATCTCTCAAGTATAATGATTCTTTTTAAAAATGTCTGCCATTTATTTTAAAGAAACTGGGTCGTTTGTCACATAGTTTCCCACATTCAGGATTTTGCTGATTGTGTACCTGTGCTATCATTCTAACAAGTTTCACTGATCACTGCATTTACTATAATCTGGATGTTAGATCTAGAGCCTTAATTGGATTTAGTTTTTTGGCAAGAATATTTCACAGGTGGTAGTATGACCTTCGCATGGCATCACAGCAGAAAGCACACAAGTATCTGGCTCCCTCTTTTTCCTATAGTAAGGTTGATTAGTGGGTTCAAGTGTTGTCAACATGATCTATCTTGTATAAAGTTTCCCATCAGTCTTTCACCAGTGGTTTTAGTAGCCACTAATGATCACTCCTTAAGTTCATTATTTCATTGAGATACAAAACAGTGATAGCTAATATTTATAAATCTTCCTGCATTTATTTCCTGGAATATAATTTTTTCTCCTAAAGTATATGTACAGAAAATGCAGTTTGTACAGGAAAGGTAAAGTAAATGCACAATTTTTTTCTTTTAACTATTCTTTAAATAATGAATTTTTACTCTAGCATCCTTCCAATTTTTACTTTTTGGATATCATTATGTACTCATGGATTTTAATATATATGATATTTCTAATTTATTTCAGTCATCATTTTTATGCTCAAATTGTCTCACCTTAGGCCAGTTGGAACCTCTTTAATTTGGCTCCTGACTTTTTCTGACACAACTCTTTCATACCTGAAAGCAAGGAAGGCATGAAAGAGTTGTGTCAGAAAAACTCAGGAGCCAAATTAAAGAGTAAAAATTCATTATTAAATTTAAAAATTTAAGTAAAAACCCTAGATATTAGTATGTTCTACGGTAATTTTATCTTTTAAAAAATATATTCCCTAGCTCTTTCCACTGAAAAGGCCTAGGAACAATGTTCAATCTCATGACAACAAGCACCCTTACCACCAAGGTTATGGTCTCTACAAACCATTTCCCAGTAAAAGGAACCAAAGTTCCTTAGAGAAATGACTGATACCAGGGTTGGGGTGGGAAATATGTGAAATAAGTGTGAAATATCTTTCCTTTTATACCAAAATTCTTGGTTCTTTATTGATACTAACATAATCATTTATTTGCTTTATTCATATATACTATATAAAGTATTTTCAAAATAATATCAGCATTATTAATAACAATTTGATAACTGGATAAAGTTTAAGACTTCTTTGCAGTCCTTTTTTGTCCCCCAATAGGAAGATATAGTCAAGTTACTGTGTGTGGCAGTTTGAGATTATTTTATGAATTCCAAAAAGGGAAAGATTATGTTTTTAAACTAATCTGTTCCTATGGGTATGATACTCTTGAGTGCATTAAATTTGGTTGTCAGTTCTTTGATTAGATTACTTGATAAGATTGCTTTAGGGCTTTTGATTGGACTATGTCAGTGAGGTGTGACTTGGGCTGAGTCTCTGCCCTTTTGCTAAATCTGATATAAATGGAAGCAGAGACAGACAGAGGAAAAGGGAGCCGGCACATTTTTTTAAAAATTATTTATTATTATTATTATTATTTTTTAATTACATTATGAAAAATATGAGGTCCCATTCAACCCCACCGCCCCCGCCCCCACTCCCCCCACAGCAACACTCTCTCCCATCATCATGACACATCCATTGCACCTGGTAAGTTCATCTCTGAGCATCACTGCGCCCCATAGTCAATGGTCCACATCATAGCCCAGACTCTCTCACGTTCCATCCAGTGGGCCCTGGGGGGATCTATAATGTCCCGTAATTGTCCGTGAAGCACTATCCAGGACAACTCCACGTCCCGAAAACGCCTCCACATCTCATCTCTTCCTCCCGTTCCCCACACCCAGCAGCCACCATGGCTACCGTTCCCACACCCATTCCACATTTTCTCTGTGGACATTGGATTGGTTGTGTCCATTGCACATCTATGTCAAGTGAGGGCTTAGATTCCATATGGGTACTGGATGCACTCCTCCTGCTTCCAGTTGTAGACACTCTAGGCGCCATGTTGTGGTGGTTGACCTTCTTCAACTCCATGTTAGCTGAGTGGAGTAAGTCCAATAAATCAAAGTGTAGGAGCTGAAGTCTGTTGAGGCTCTGGGCCTGGGTGTCATATTATCAGTCCAGAGATTCAAATCCCCTACATATATCTTAAACCCAGCACCGACTACAATTCCAATAAAGTAGCATGCAAGTCTTGTGAAAAGAGATCCCCTCTGAGTCCAATTCCATCACGCAGAAACACCAGCTCCAAAGATGGGCTATCTGTCATGGCAGTGAACCCCTTCTGCCATGACCATAGAACCCGTGGGTCTCTTTATCCCTCAAAAGAACCAATACCTGGGGTTGTATCTACCTTATCTGTCTCTTAGACTCTGTTCAGTTGTACATAGGGGTATTCCTTCTGACAACCTCCAGACTCTTTTTTAGAGACTCACAGCCTTATAATCTCATTTCTCCTTTCCATTTCCCCCTTACATTAGGTCAAACAGCTTCCCGAAGTCATGTTATTATATGTAGACAGGTATATTCTGCTGTTCCGCATTGAATCTTTAATTCAAGGTCATTTTCTAGTTGCTTCTTCAGCTGGTATGTGGTAGTGATCCCTCGGTGCCAGGGAGGCTCATCCCCGGGTGTCATGTCCCACGCTGGGGGGAATGCATCGCATCTACATGCTGAGTTTGGCTGTGAGAGTGGCCACATTTGAGTAACATGCAGGCTGTCAGGAGGAAACCCCCAGGCACAATGCTACTCTAGGCCTTGTTCTTATTGCAGGTGTATAGGCTCAAAAGTGTAACCATTAGTATCATGAGCCCACTGTTGGGCCCTCCTTCCTTCCTGGTTCTTGCCGTTGCACCTGGAGGATTGGGAGCCGGCACATTTGATCCTGCAATGTGAGAGAGAGGACTACCTAAGCATGAAGCCCCCAAGAGGCTGGGCCCATGGAGCAGCTCAAGGGGAGATAGTGAGCCTGGAGTAAAAGGCTGAGACCTCTGCAGAGATTGGTAGCCATCTTGCTTTGCCACATGCAAGGACAACACAATCAATAGGAGTTAACTTGGATGAGTAAGCATCTCTTACAGGCCCTGACTTGGACTTTTCATGGCTTTGGAACTGTAAAATTTTACCCCAAATAAATTCTCTTTATAAAAGCCAACACATTTCTGGTACTTAGCATCAGCAACCCTTTGGCAAACTAACTGTGTTTCAAAGTTACTTAAATTTTTTTCTGCATAGTTATATCACCAACTTGATATTATTAGGTTCATTAGGCTCAAGGTATATTGTTGGCATTCTTCTTTATATTTACACTTTTAAATAAGGGTTAAAGAAGTATATTTAAGTAAAGAGAATAATTGTATCTGAAACTGACATACATATAGATATAAATTGCATTAGTGTCTCAAATATTAGGGCAGTGTTGCAGCTAGTGACATAAAATTTCGAAATGGCAGACAATAGTTGATAAAGTTCAAGCAAAACAAACTATAATTTTCTCTTGATTTATATGGTATTTGCATTTCTGAAAAATTCAGTATATATCAGAACTGTACAAAATTTTTGTGTGTATTTATACTTAAAATAGATTAGGATTTATACAGATAATTTTAAAAGTTCTTCTTGAACATATAGGACTGTCTGGCTGGACATAAGAATGAGGGATAGGGGACTGTTCTTTGTTACCTGGGCATGTACCCCTGAGATCTCTCTTCAAGAGAGAAGCTGCAGTGTATTGTAGTTAGCTGATGGCCTCCTAATTCACACTTTCAAAAGTCACTGCAGTTCAGGTAGAGGAGACACCCTTCCTGAGCTGTGGTCAGCCAACAACTGAAGCAGATCATTCTGCCCAATATGGGACTCCTCTCCTGGACAATAGAGTTTACTCTCGGGGCTCCCCATAGGCCTGCTTGAGATTTTCACAGAGCCGCACTGCAGTCTGAGGTACTTTCTGTTCTTTCTTCTTTCCCTTTCTCTTTCACAGGGACCAATCAAAGGCTCTTCCTACCTACATCTGCTCACTCTCCCCTTCACAGATATTTTCCCCAATAAACCTCTTATAAATTTAATTAGGTGTGTGGGTTTTTTTTTTAAAGATTTATTTATTTATTCAGTCTCCCCCCCCCCACCCCCTCGTTGTCTGCTCTCTGTGTCCATCTGCTGTACATCCGCTTCCTTTGATTTGGTTTTGATGTCTGCTTCAACACAAGGTGGTGGCCCAATTGCTGAAGATTTCGCTGGTAGTGGCCTGGGAAAAAGTTCCAGGGTGAGGAACATCCTTGTAATAATACAGGCACTTGAAAGACATAAGATCAACCCTAAAAGGAGAATGAACTTGGCCGGTAAGTTCAGTAAGTTCTATTGATGCACAGCAGAGAGATAATCAGCAACTGAAGGGTGTTTATAAATAATTAAAGCTTAAGTGTGAAAGCCAGAGGACCTCTCTGACTGCTTACATAGAACTGGGATAAAATGCTGACCTTTAAGAGTAAATGAGGCTGCTGAAGAAGCACACCTACAATCAGAAGACAACAAAGATGGAAGGGCAGGGAGCTGAAGAAAGCTGACTCAATAAAAAAGTCTAATCTCTAGCTCAGTTCCTGAATTTGAGCAATTTTCAGATTTGGAACCAATTGACTGAAGAGCTGTCTGAATCCCTGCAATGATGTGTCAAGTATATATTGTAATGATTCCTCCAGTCCTTCCTCAAAGGGACTTAGGGCATTTACTAGGGTAAGGAATGTACACGGAGTACAGGGGAATACCCAGTCATTTCAAGGAACTTTAGCGCTCCATCTGAGTAGACTTTGATACCTGGAGACTTGAAGTGTCATCATGGTCCCCCTGTTAGAGAGGGAGCTTACAGGAGCAGGAGTGTCTGGTTTACAGTGAACTCACTGGTACAAACTTATCTGGTGGTTATTCTCTGATCTTCAAGTATATCTTTGTGATAGACATACTTGGAAGTTGAAGTATTGGGCCCTTGAGCTGTTGCATAAGTGTTATCACAGTGAAGAAGATCAATTGGAAGCCTCTGAAACTGTCCCTTACCCCAGCTAAGACAGAAAATATAAAATTATATCATGTCCTGGGGGGATGGTAGCAATTAGTGCAACTCTGGATTTTACAAAGTGAATGTAAATTACCACTGCAAGTTTAACCAAGTATTAGTTCAAACTGCCACTGTGCTGGACATGGTATTGCTGGTAGGCAGATTAATAAGGCCTCAAGGACATAGTATGTGGTATTGATTTGGTGAATACATTCTTTTATATTCCAGACAAAAAAGAGGATCAGAAAGAGCTCATATAGACATGGAATGGACAATATTTATTTAGTTTTGTCTAAGGACTATGTTCATTCTCCCACCCCCAACTGTTATATAGTCTAAAGAGATCTGGTTGCCTGGACATTTTGCACATTATCACATTGACATAATGATAATGTGCTGATTGGACAGGATGAGCAAGAGGTGGCTTGTATGCTTAGAAGCCTTTGGTAAAACATGCTTCCAGAGGATGGAAGATAATCTTTAGGAATATTCAGGATCGGACACTTCTTTAAAGTTTTTAGAGGTCCAGTAGTCAGGGGTATGTGAAGATATCCCTTCCAGAGTAAATGACATATTTCTGTATCTTGTGTCTCCTACTATAATAAAGGAAGCACAAAGCCTGGTGGGCATCTTTAGGTTCTGAAGGCAACACATTCCAAACCTAGGAATACTACTCTGCTCATACAATAGGTGGCATGGATGCTGCAAACTCTGACTGGAGCCTGGAGCAGCAAAGGCCTCTGCAGAACTAAGTGTGGAGTTTATAGCAAATCCCAGTGGGAGATCACAATTTAGGCCCCTGGGGTTTTGGATCATGTTATCTCTAGTGGATTATTTTACTCCTTTCAAGAAATAGTCCCTGGCATGGTATTAGGCCCTGGTAGAGTTTGAAAGCCTGCCTGTGGGGCACCAAGCAATCATGCATCTAAAACTGTCCATTACCATTGTGTGTCCTCCCATGGCCCACTGGATGGACTGGGGGAGAGTGTAAAGTTAAATGTGGACCATTGACCATGTGGTGCAGTAGTGCTCAGAGATGTGTTCACCGAGTGCAGTGAGTATCCCATGATGTAGGAGGAGGTTGTTGTTATGGGAGGAGTAGGGTAAGGGGGGTAGGGGGTATATGGGGACCTCATATTTTTTTAATGTAAAATTAAAAAATAAAGACAAAAAAAAAAGTGTCCATTATGAGCTGAATTCTGTCATATCTGCCAAGTCATAAAGTTGATGGGCCCAGAAGCAGCTCATCATAATATGGAAATGATACATCCAGAATCAAATGTCAGTAAGACCAGAGGTTATGAGTCAAACTGCATAAGTAATAGCCCAGACCCCCATGTCACCCACCATAGCTGTACCGGCACCCCTCTCTCAGGTTGCACTGGTCACAGAGAGGGTCATGTATGGTCAAATTTAGGTGGAGAAAAAAGCCAAAGCTTGGTTTATGAAAGAGTTAGCCTGGTATGTGAGTGGAAGCTGAATATGGATGGCAGCACACTATAGCCATATTCAGGGGAGGCCTTAAGACACAGTAGAGATTAATATCTTCTTAGTGGGCAAAGCTACAAAGAGTGTGCCTAGTCTTACACATTGCATTGAAGTAGTGATCCGTAGTGAGAATTTATAGATTCTTGGGCAGTGGACAAATCTGGGAGGAAAAGGATTGGAAGATTGGAGACAAGAAGTTTTGCAATAAAAGCATGTGGATGGACATATGAGAGTGGGCACAAAGGGAAAAGATTTTTGTATCAAATGTTTATTCTGACCAGAAAGCAACCATCATGGAAAAGGAACTGAACTAAGTATACAAAAAGACTTTACCAATTGCTTTTTGCCAAGCTTTGTCATGGAAGAGCATGAATTCCTGCTTCCTAAGGTCAATCTAGCTACCTCTGTTTCTGAAGTTCTAACTTGCCAGCAACATACACCAACACTGAGTTCCTGATTTGGCACTATTAACTGAGGAAACCAATTAGCCACTTGGTTAGTCAACAATATTAGGTTCTTTCCATCCTGGAGTGGCCCAGTGGCCCAGGGTTTATTCTTTTTAATTAATTAATTAATTTAAAGAAACTTTAGATTAAATAAATGTTACATAAAAAATATAGGGGATTCCCATAAGTCCCACTCGCTCCCCTTCCCACACTTTCCCACATTAACAACATCTTTCATTAGTGTGGTACCTTTGTTACAATTGATGAACACAAATTGTAGCAAGTAGATATTATTGATGAATTCCAAAAAGAAATATTGGATTATGTTCATAATCTGGTCTGTACCTGGGCATGATTAAGTAATGATTAGGGCTATGATTGGGCCACATAATTAGGGCACTGAGTCCCCACCCCTTGGTGTATGGGGACTCACAGTTAAGGGCATGGCAAAGGACAGAGTTGAGGGTTTTTGATGTTGGAGTTCTGATGCTGGAGTTTGATGCTGAAGCCTTAAATTGGAGCGACAGGAAGTAAGCTCACAGGGGAAAGAGAAGCAAGCCCCAGGAAGAGAGGAATGCTGAGCCCATGAAGAAGCAAGCCCTGGAAAGAGAGGAACCCTGAACCCAGAGAGAAGCAAGACCCCGGAAGAGAGGAACCCAGGAAGCCTGAACCCTCGCAGACGTTGGCAGCCATCTTGCTTCAACATGTGAAAATAAATTTTGGTGAGGGAAGTAACCTATGCTTTATGACCTGGTATCTGTAAGCTCCTACCCCAAATAAATACCCTTTATAAAAAACAACCAATTTCTGATATTTTGCATCAGTACCCCTTCGGCTGACTAATATAGCACCTAACCATGGATTATAGTTTACATTATAGTTTACACTCTATCTCACACAATTTTGTGAGTTATGACAAAATATATAATGTTTTGTATCTGTCATTGTTATATCATGCAGGACAATTCCAATGTTCTGAAAATGCCCCCATATTACACTTATTTTTCCCTCTTCCTTCCCTCAGAGCCTCTGGTGGCCACTACCTTTATAGCAATGATACAAGTACTTCCATTGCTAGAATAACAAGTCTATAGTAGAATAAGAGTAAACTACTT
Organism: Dasypus novemcinctus; assembly: GCF_030445035.2. Lineage (NCBI taxonomy): Eukaryota > Metazoa > Chordata > Mammalia > Cingulata > Dasypodidae > Dasypus > Dasypus novemcinctus. Next base: position 78,513,800 of record NC_080684.1, on the reverse strand, counting down.
TCGTCCATTGTTTATTCCCCAATCCTGAGGATTTTAGGATGGTGATGCCCACTCTACCTCTAACTGAGAGGGGGCTTAGATTCCATGGGCAGATGGATGGAACTCTTTTGCTTGCAGTTGCAGACCCTCTCTGTTCCTTGGGTTGGAGATTGTCTATCATCATCACCTTGTTAGTTGTCCTTGGGTGAGTCCAATGAACTGGAGAGTAGGTGTTGCAACTCTCCTGAAATTCAGAGCCCAACTGGCACATGGTGACCAAAGATTTAAGTCTCTTGGACATACACCTATCAAGTATAGTACTAACTATAGGTTCAAATAGAAGGGGCAGAAAAGTCATATGTAGCAAAACCACAAATGAGTCCAATTCCATGGCTCATTCTTATAGGGATAGATACCTATTTTGGGGTTTGGGTGTCCTTTCCTGCCTGCAGAACTTTTGCCAGCACCACTATCTTGGTGCTTAGAGAAGACCTGATCCATAGTCATGGGACCCCACCCAACATAGCATCCAAACAGGGAACTCACTTTACAGTAAAGGAGGTATAGGTGTCAGCTCATGGCCAAGGGATCTACTGGGTATATCAAATCCAGTATCACAATCCAGAAGAGGCCAGCCTGATAGAGCACTGGACAACCTACTGAAGGCACAGCTGAAGAGACAGTTCAGAGACAACTTTCAGCAAGGATGGAGTGCCATGCTTCAGGGTACAGTATATACACTAAACTAGAGACCTCTGTATTGCATTGTCTCCAATAGGAAGATTATATGGGTCCAAGAACAGATGGGAGGAAAGAGGAGTGATTCCACTTAACATCATTCCCAATGATTCAATGGAGGGACTTTGTGCTTCTATTCCTATAACTCTGTGCTTTGCAGATTTAGAAGTCCTGGTACCCAAAGTGGGGTATGTTCTTGTCAGAGAACACAAGAAATGTCCCAGTGAACTATGGTCTGAGCACTCTAGATTCTTTGTGTCTGGAACCAGCAGACAAGAAGAGGAATCCCCAGGGATAGCTAACACAGATCAGGAAAAGGAAGGACTGCTTTTATACAATGGAACAGGGGAAAATATATGTGGACCTTAAGTGATCAATGTGGGACTATTGTTCAACTATAACTGTGAAAGGGCGTATGCAGCAATCCCAGCTTGAGAAGCATAAAGTTTCAATACATATACATACTTATTAGGAATGAGTATTTGGGTCACCAGGTAGCCTCTAAGAGAGGTGACAGCTGAAGGAAAGTAAATGGATAGAGGAGGATGGAGGAGGAGGAGGAAGATAAGTAGCAGTTGCAGCCCTAAGACCAACTGAACGATGGGGGCTATAGTTTTTCCAAATAATATTACTCTTTTAAGTATTCCCTAAGGAACAGCTACTCCCAGAACATGAATGGAGTAGATTAGTGTCAGGCAAGGAGTATTTTATGGTGGCCTTAGGATATACTGCTCAGATATAAGATTTAAGAGTGAGGCTACTGGAAAGACTAGAAAGAAAAAAGAGAATTGAATAAATAGTGAAGAGGACAAGAAAAACAGACGCAAATGCTCCTAAAACTACAGAAATATCAGGAAATGACACTTATGAAGACGATGAAGCAGATAATGAAGATGAAGATGAGACTGAAATTGAAGATGAATCCTTTGAACAAATGTCTCCAGGAGCAATTATAAATGGCACTGTTCATCACCAAAAATCAAGATGCAAACTTAAAATAACACCAAGAAAATGCCTCCCAAGCTGGCCTATTCAGAATCAGCTGCTGGGCAAGTAAATAAAGAGACTAGTAAAGTATTTATTAATGGTGATATGAAGAGTTTCAAACAAAAAAAGTAAAAGACTCTCTGCCTGTTAGTCAAGGGTTCCAGACCATCAGTGAAAAAAGCATGGCTAACCATCATGCTAAAACAATGAACATGTATATAGCTGGTGATACAGTAGGGCCTTCAAAGAGTCTGAATGGGAAACCACAGGGGAGGATCTGTGTTAAGTTTATTGATATTGTAGGCTGATGGAGCCATATCTGTTAAATTCCAATGTTATTCCTGACAATCATAAGCAAAACTTAAAAGATGCTGTGAAGTTTCCCTAAAGTCTCCCTAAAGGCTCTTGAGGACAAGAGAATAAACAAACTTGTTGCAACTCTGCCACTCAATCAGAAATCTAAGTACTCATGTATCATGGGAAGGTAATTCATTCTGTTATCCACGCTGGATCTTATTTCCCAGGCCTCATCTCCCAGAATTTCTTAATTTACATCCAACTTTAACATGGCAAAGAAAATGACTGAAAAATGGAAAACTTCAAAATATAATCACCTTACAATAGCATTTAAAAGAAAATAATACCTGGGAATAAGTTTTACCAATATATAAGAGACTTGTACACTGAAAACTACAAAATATTACTGAAAGAAATTAAAGACCTAAATAAATGGAAAGGCATTCTGTGTTCATAGATTGGAGGACTTAATATTGTTAAGATGTTAATGCTACAACAATCCTGGTTAAAAATTCCAATAGCCCTCTTTGCAGAAATGGAAAAGCCAATAATAAAATTTATATAGACGGGGCAAATAGCCAAACTTTTCTTCAAGAAGAACTAAGTTGGAGGACTCACATGTCCCTATTTCAAAACTAACTACAAAGCCACAGTAATCAAAACAATATGGTGCTGTTACAAGGACAAGCATATAGACCTACGTAACTGAATTGAGAGTTCTGAAATAAACCCATACATATATGGCCAATTGATTTTTGACAAGGGTGCTAAATCCACTCAATGGGGAAAGAATGGTCTCTTCAATAAATGGTACTGGGAAAACTGGATATCCACATATGGAAAGATGAAAATGAACCCTTACCTCATACTGTATACAAAAACTAACTTAAAATGGATCAATAGCCTAAATATATAAGCTAAAACCATAAAACTCCTAGAAGAAAACATAGAGGAAAATCTTCAGGACCTTGTATTATGCAATGAATTCTTAGATTTTACACCAAAAGTATGAGCAACAAAAGAAAAAAAATAGGGAGCTGGGACTTCATTAAAATAAAAAACTTTGTACATCAAAAGACATTATCAAAAAAGTGAAATGAGAACCTTCAGAATGGGATAAAATTTTTGGAAATCATATATTTATAAGGGTTTCATATCTAGAACACATAAAGTACTCCCACAACTCAATAATAAACCACAAACAATTCAATTAAAAAATAGGCAATAGACTTCAATAACCATTTCTCCAAAGATATACAAATGGCCAATAAGCACATAAGATGCTCAACATCATGAGTCATTAGGGAAATTCAAATAAAAACTGCAATGAGATGCCACTTCACACCAACTGGAATAGTATGGCAATTAGATATTATTTATGGATCCTCCCCAAAAAGAGAAAGATTATGTTTGTAAACTGGTCTGTTCCTCTGGATGTGATACCCTTTGAATGCATTAGATTCAGCTGATATATCTTGATCAAATTACCTGTTAAGATTAGGGCTTTGATTCAACCACATCAATAAGGCATGACTCAGGGTTGAGTCCCTGCCCTCTTGGTGAGCTGACAGAAACAGACATTCACTCAAGAAGACACATGGAAGAACACATGGAAGAAGAGAGCACTCTGTCCTGTTTGATCCTGGGGCCCCAAAGAGCTAAGGCATTTGCCTGATAGCTTACAGCTGACCTGGTGAAGAGACCAGAGCAGCTGAGCAACTGAGAAGGCCCAGAAAGAAACAAGCCCTATGCCAGCCTGTAGCTGAGAGAGAGGAAGGCTGAACCCTCATAGACATTGGCAACCATCTTGCTTCAACACATGGCAACTGACTTGGGTGAGAAAGCAATCTTGAAATGGACTATTTAGGCCTTGAAACAGTAAGTTTTACCCCAAATATATACCCTTTATAAAAGCCAACAGATTTCTGGTGCTTTGCATCAGCACCCCTTTGGCTGACTAATACAGAAGTCTATTACTAAAAAAAAAAAAAACCAATGAACTAAAAACAGAAAATAAGCGTTGGTGAGGATATATAGAAATAGATATTCTTGTGCATTGCTGGTGGAAATGTGAAATGGTGTACTGTGGAAAATAAAAAGATTTGCTTAAAAAGTTAAACAAGGAATTACCATATGATTTGTCATTTCTATTTGTATTAGGTTGGTGCAAAAATAATTGCAGTTTTGCATTTTTGAAATTGGAATACTTCCTTAAATAAATGTGGTTATGTTATATATCATTTTAATGCACATTTGTCATTTTATGGTTTTTGGTAATGACTTATTATTTGCTGTTTGTTTTATATTTATTTTAAACTCTGGAATTGATGTTAGACAAAAAGCAAATTTGAGTGATTATCTTAAGTTCAAAATGGGTCATAAAGCAGGGAAGACAATTTATAACATCAACAACACATTTGGCCCAGGAAGTGCTAATGAACGTACAGTGCAGTGGTGGTTCAAGAAATTTTGCAAATGAGATGAGAGCCTTGAAGATGAGAAGTGTAGTGGCTGGCCATCAGAGGTTGACAATGACAAATTGAGAACAATCATCGAAGCCCATCCTCTTGCAACTACATGAGAAGTTGCTGAAGAACTCAATGTCGACCATTCTGTGGTTGTTTGACAGTTGAAGCAAACTGGAAAGGTAGAAAAGCTCGATAAGTGGGTGCCTCATGAGCTGACCAAAAATTTTTTTAAAAATTTTTAAATCATTGCTTTGAAGTGTTGTCTTCTCCTTTTCTATGGAACACCAAATCATTTCTCAATTGGATTGTGATGTGCAATGAAAAATGGATTTTATACAACAACTGGTGACAACCAGCTCAGTGGTTTAATGGAGAAGAAGCTCCAAAGCACTTCCCAAAGCCAAACTTGTACCCAAAAAAGGGTCATGGTCACTGTTTGGTGGTCTGCTGTCAGTCTGATCCACTACAGCCATCTGAATCCTGGCAAAACCATTATATCTGAGAAGTATGCTCAGCAAATCAATGAGATGCACTGAAAACTGCAATGCCTGCAGCTGGCATTGGTCAACAGAAAGGGCCCAATTCTCCATGACAACACCTGATTGCCTGTTGCAAAACCAATACTTCAAAAATTGAACGAATTGGGCTATGAAGTTTTGTCTCATACGCCATATTCACCTGACCTCTCACCAACAGATTACCACTTCTTCAAGCGTCTCAACGTGTTTTGCAGGGAAAATGCTTCTACAACCGGCAGGATGCAGAAAGTGCTTTCCAAGAGTTCATTGAATCCCAAAGCATGGATATTTATGCTACAGGAGAAACTATTTCTCATTGGCAAAAATGTGTTATTATTTTGATTAATAAAGATGTGTTTGAGCCTAGTTATAATGATTTAAGATTCACAGTCTGAAACCGCAATTCCTTTTGTACCAACCTAATAGGTATACAGCCAAGAGAATTAAAACCTGGGACTTGAAAAGATATTTTTCACACCAGTGTTCATAGTACTATTATTTACAATAACTCAAAGGTGGAAGCAACCCAAGTGTCATTAACAGATAAATGGATAAACAAAATGTGCTGTTTATACATACCATGGAATTTATTCAGCCATAAAATGATGATTTCTGATACATGTTACAACATAGATGAACCTTGAAGACATCATGTTGCATGAAATTAGTCAGATACAGAAGGACAAATATTGTATAATTTCACTTATATGAAATACCTATAATAAGCGAATACATACAGACAGTGGAGTACAGGTTACCAGGGGCTAGGGATCAGGGTGGGAATGGGAGTTATTGCTTGATTAAAAAAACAAAAAGGTTTATTTATTTTCCTTCCTTCCCCTCCTCCCACCCTGCTGTCTTTGCTGTCTGTGTTGTCTTCTTTTCCTATTTTCTCTCCTCTAGGATCCATCAGGATTCAATCATGGAGATCTCTTATGGGGAGAGAGGTTCCCTATCAACTGCACCACCTCAGTTCCTGGTCTCTGCTGTGCTTCACCTTGAACTCTCCCCTTGTCTTTCTTTGATGCATCATCATCTTGTTGCATGACTCACTTGCGTGGGGCACTGGCTTGCCATGCAGGCACTCATGTGGGCACTAGCTTGCCACACGGGCATGCTTTCTCTTCTTCTTTTTCACCAGGAGGCCCCAGGGATCGAATCCAGGTCCTCCCACATGGTAGGCAGAAGCTCTATCATTAGGGTCACATCTGCTTCCTTATTGCTTGATTTTTATAGTTTCTGTTTGGGCTGATGAAAAAGTTTTCATAATGGATGGTGGTATTAGCACATATTTGTGAATATAATTGATATCACTGAATTGTACAAGACAATGGTTAAAATAGGAAATTTTGTGATATATAATATATATATATCTTACAACAATAAAAAAATAATCACTTTGACAAGCATGTCTCAGGAGATGTTGTTTTTATCATCTTGTTCTTGTGCCATACAGGCAAAAATTTCCAAGTAAAATATCACTTTTGTTTTCCTTTAAAAAAAAAAAGAGAGCGAGAACCTGCTGGGAAGATTGTAGTTAGCTGACAGTCTCCTACTGCCATACCATGGGGATGCCCATCACATTTATGCTAGGCTTCGTCCTCCCTAGATGACTCCTACCAATGACTTAGCACAGCAGAGGGACCAAATCTAGGCCATGTCCACCCAAATTGGGAGCCCTGAAATGGACATTACTTGCACTGGGGTTCTCTATGGCTTAGCCAAGACTTTCTCAGAGTTGTACTACAGCCGGAGGCTCTTTCTCTCTCCTCTTTCTCCTCTTTACTTTCATGTGTGTCAGATTTGCTTTGCAGTCTGAAAGCTCTTCCCACCTACTGCTTCTTCTCTTCTTTATTTTTCACAGCCAGCCCTTCCAATAATTCTCTTGCATGTCTAATTCTACCTTGGTATCTGCTCTCTAAGCATGTGAACTGACCACAGTCCCATATGGTACAGGATGGCTAACTTCCTTTTCTCACAAAGGCTGGTACACTGTCCCCCCCGAATCTTGAGGCAACTAAATGATATCGCCACAGTTTTCCAAAATGCCTCTATTAAGAATGACTTACAGCATAATTTTCAAGATCACAGAATTTTAGAGCTAGAAGAGATCTTCAAGTAAAAAAAAATTGAGGAACGGAAAAGTTTAATGACTTAATCTATATTTTTTCTCTCTCCTATACTGCCTTCACCTTCTATTCATTTTCTAATGTACTTTTTGTACCTCAAACAAAACCAATAAACTTGAATAGTGGGCTATAACTGCCAGATAGGCTGTATAGCCTGTGAATTTTGGGACAAGTTTAGGAAGTGAACATGCCCTGAAAGTGAAGCTGGGGGAAAAAAAATCAGTATATGATAGATGAACTTAATCTTCTATATAAGTAACCTATCTGAAACTGGCAGTATGTGTATTTCTTTTGTGATTTTGGTATTTTCCAAGCTTCCATCAGGTCACCAAGATATTGGTCCAGAAAGACATTCTTTGAATGTGGAGGTACTGTGGAGCAGGGTAATCAGTAGTAAGTAACGTTGTCCAAAAAAGATCCAGGAATTGCAGTAGCTTTATAATTTTGTAGATCACTTTTTCATTTATAATTTTAAAAAATATTCATCTAACCCATACTTATTGATTGCCTGCTATATGCCATCTATTGCATTAAGCACTGAGGATATAGTGGTAAAGAGAATATATGATCTTTCCCCTCAAAGAATTTATTACCTAGAGAATGCATTCTCATTGGGAGTCATATCACTCCAAAAGGATGAAAAAACCCTCTTTGATATTACAATGGTTGTGGCCCTCCAAAGCCCCAGGACATAAATAGACATATATCTGTGGTATTAAAATTCCATGGGTGGGGGGAAGCTGCTGTGGCTCCATCAGTTGGGCTCCCGTCTACTCTAAGGGAGACCCTGGGGTCGCCTCCCAGAGCCTCCTTGTGAAGGCAGGCTTGCCCACACATGGCAGAGAGCCCCCTGGCCCACAGGTGCCACGGAGAGCTGACTCAGCAAGGTGACACAACAACAAAAAAGGGAGATAAGCCAAAAAACACAGAAGAGGGCTCAGCGAATGGGCACAGAGCGGACAGCAAGCAAGTGCAAGGGGGGAGGGGAAATAAATAAAATATAGACACAGAAGCACGCACAACAAATGGGCACAGAGAGCAGAAGTACGCAAAAAAAGCCACAAAGGGGGGGTGGATAAAAAAATCCCATGGGTGGGGCTAGCAATCAAGAGAAAAAAGTATCTAAAAACTTCTCAGAGGAGTGTTTATTTTCAATATTGAAAATAATTGAGAAATTTGGCTTAGAGGAGGAAAAAGAGAAAAAGTAATGAAAGAAAGGAAAAGTAAAATGATGAAAGAGAAATAGGAAAGGAAAATAAGAAAAAGAGAGGGTATATGAAATTTTACAAAGACAAGAATAGTTTTGTCTTCCACTGAGCCATATAACATACTTTTCCCCCCTAACATTCTGAAATACAAGCTTATTCCTCTTACATTCTTTTTGGTACTGGAAACTAAGTATTATATGAAAAAATCAATACTGGGATGTCTGCTCATTATTAAAATCCTAAAGCATAGTATTGGATGCTCAAATATCCCAAAGGCACTCTATACCTCATTTAAATTTTTTATATGTAAAAAAAATTTTTTTCCATTGCATTTTGAGGAATTCCATATTCCAGTTGGTTGTAATTTGGCTTTTGTTAACTACACAATACTGAAGCCTTTAATTTTACAGAAATTATTTATTTCATTTACCTGCCATAATTGATAAACCCATTTGTTCTTGCTTGATAGCACATCAAGCCTTTCTGTAGTTTGGATTTATCCCTCAGGACCATATATATAATTTCCTTTAATCTGAGTCTGGGCACACCAAGTAATTTTCTGATTACTGGTTAGATTATTCAGGTCTCTTAATAAAAGAAAAAGAGTGAACTTGCTAGCAGACATGAGTATTTTGTATTTCAGTTGATGGAAAGGTATTATCTCTATTATGCACTTTAAATTATATATTTTATTGTGGTATAATTTACATAGAATAAAATCCCTATACCTTAGATGTTCATTTTGAGTTTTGCCAATTTTATAGACCTGTGAAACCACCATGTAAAACAAAATACAGGCCTTTTACATCATCCCCAGAAAGTTCTTTCATACTCCTTTCCAGTAAATTCTGATCCCTGGCCCCTGTGACTACTTTCAGAAGTCTATAACCAGATTAGTTTTCTTCTTAGATTCCATATAATTAAAATAATAGTCTGTACTCTGTCGTGTCTGGCTTCTTCTATAGATCAAAATATTTGTGAGATGTATCCATGTTGCTCAGTATTATCAGTAGTTAGTTCTTTTTTTTATTGTTGAGTTGTATTCCATTGTATGAATATATAATAATTTATCTATGTTCCTACTGATGCACCTTTGGGTGGTTTCCAATTTTTGGTACTAAGAATAGGTTGCTACAAACAATTTTTTGTACAGGTCTTATTGTGAACTTTTATTTTCCTTTCTCTTGAATAACTAAGAGTGAAATTTCTGTGCTGTAGGTTAGATGAATGTTTAACTATAAAGAAATTGTCAAGTATTCCTCCAAAGTGATTGTACCATTTTACATTCATATCAGCAATGTGTAAGAGTTCCAGCTGCTTCACATCCTTACCGATATTTGATTAGAGACTTTTTAATTTTTGCCACTTTAGCAGTGTGAAATAAAATCTCATTGTGGCTTTAGCTTGCATTCCCCTAATTGCTAAAGATACTGAGCACCTTTTCAGGTTTATTAGTCATCCGAATATTTTTTGTGAAGAATCTGATCAAGTCTTTTGCTGTTATCTTAGCTGACTTACTGTTAACACTTTTTACTATTCATTTGTAGTTCTTTTTATATCTGGATACATGTCTTTTGCCAGATGTGCGTAGGGGATACTTCCCTGTCTGTGGCCTAATGGTGTCTTTTGAAAAGCAGAAATTAAAATTTTGATGAAGTCCAATTTGTCAGTTTTTTTCTTCTATGGTTACTGCTTTTGATGTTCTGTCTAATACTTGTCTACCCCAAGGCTGTGAAGATCTGTGTTTTCGTCTACAAGTTTTATTGATCTGGGTTTTATATTAAGTCTATGAGCCATCTTGAATTAATTTTTGTGTATGGAGTGAAATATGGATTGAAATTTTTTTTTTTATTTTTTACAAACAGATATCAAGCTGTTTCAGCAATCTTTGTTAAACATTTTCCTTTCCTCACTGAATTGCTTTGGCATCTTGATAAAAAATTAAATGACTGTATGTGTGTAGGTCTATTTCTAGACTGTTCCATGTTTGTCCATCCTTACACCAACACCACACTGTCTTGATTACTATAACTTTACAGAATCTTGAAATTAGGAAGCATAAGTCCTCCAACTTTGTTCTTTCCTTAAAGATTGTTTTGGGTATTCTTGGTCCTTCATCTTTTCATACAAGTTTTAGAACTATTTTGTTATATCTTCAAAAAGACCCTGCTGGTGTTTTAATAGGGATTGGATTGAATCTATAAATAAATTTAGGAATAATGGACAGTTGAATGATATTGAGTTTTTCATCCATGAGTATGACATATCTCATCATTTATTTAGGTTTTCTTTGATTTCCTTCAGCTGTGTTTTGTGGTTTTTAATGAGAGATCTTACATATCACTTATTCCCAGGTTTGTTATGTTTTTTTGATACATTATAAATGGTGTTGATTTTAACTTCATTTTCTAAATTTTTGTTGAGTATATAGAAATACAATTGCTTTTTGTATACTGACCTAATATCTGTGACCTTGCTAAATTAACTCATTAGTTCTAGTAGTTTAGTACGTTTCATAGGCTTTTCTATGTATACCATCATGTATATATATATGTCTGTGAATCCAGTTTTATTTTTCTTTCCAACTTTTTTTTAGATAGATATTTCACACCATGAAGGTCATCTTTTAAAGTGTATAATTGAGTGGGTTTTAGTATTGTGACAAAGTTGTAAAATCATCAATTATCTAATTCCAAAACATTTTCAACAACCCCCCAAAAAGTCCAATACTCATTAGCAGTGTTAAGAAAATAAAATGACCACCTGAATTGCTGTAAGGAACCCTTTTCTGAGACATAATTTTCCAGAAGACAAAAAAAATTGATCTATAGGGGATTTTATAGAAAATGGAACAATGGAACATTTCCTAGGAACTGCAGATAAGCAACACCTGGTGATAAACCAGTGTTGGTCTAGGAGAGCTAACAACAGATTGGACAAACCATACCAAAAAGGGAAAGATTGTTTGTAAACTAATCTATTCCTCTGGGTGTACTACCCTTTGATTATATCAGATTCAACTGACATGTCTTCGGTTAATTACCTGTTAAGATTAGGGGTCTGATTCAACCATGTCAGTAAGGCATGACTCAGGTTGAGTCCCCACCCATTTGGTGGGCTGATATAAATGGACACTCAAGAAGACACACAGAGGAGAGAATTTTGTCATTTTTGATCCTGGGGCCCGGGGGAAAGATGTTTTACAACGAACTTTGGGAAGAGAACAGAACTGAGAATGATAAAGAAATCCCGGAAAGAAATGAGCCCTATGTCAGGAGAGAGAGGAAGCCCTGAGAGACAAGCCCTATGCCAGCCTGCTGCTGAGAGAGGAAGCCCAGAGGTGAAGGTTGAACCCTTGCAGGGACCAGTGACCTTCTTTCATTAGCATGTGGCAACTAACTTTGGTGAGAAAGCCTTGACTTGGACTCCTGAGGGCCTTGTAACTGTAAGCTTTTTACCCCAAATAAATACCTTTATAAAAGCCAACAGATTTCTCGTTCTTTGCATTGGTACCCCTTTGGGAGACTAATACATTAACAAATTATCTTTTCCCCATTCTGTAAGACCCCCTATGTAAAATGAAAACTCAACAGTAGTCAATCAGAACATTTCCTCACTTGCTTCTGCATTTGGCCTACATAAATGTCCCCTTTCTACTCTCTCACTAGAGCTCCCTTCTACTTTCTCAATGGGAGGCTGCCCAGTTCATGAATTGCTCAATAAAGCTGTGAGATCCTAATACGCATGAGAAGTTTTTAACAGTTTAGGTGATGAGGACAGGACTGGAAGGTGATGGCTGAGAATTTGAGAGGAGAAAGACCAACAAAGGCACCTGCTAACACTTTGAGTTCTCTGTTCTTCCTGCCATTTCCAAGGGTCATGGGTTAGTCCTTCTCAGATCCCTCTCATATCTGAGCTCCACTTTCTTTTTGTATTCAAGTCCTCCAGTCTTACTCTAGTCCAAAGGTTAGTGGGTAAATTTTATTGACAAGTAAGTTCAAATTTTGAGACGACATCTCTAGCCTTTTGGTCCAGTCCTCAGTTTCACTTTTGCCACTGCTGATTTCTTTGATCTGTGTACAAATGACCAGATAAAGATGGAATCCTTAAAGTCTGAAAATGTTGATTCTCCACCCTCTGGCACCCCAGCATACTACATGTTCAAAAATTATGGGACCAGAAGCTGTGTATATCTAACAAAATAGCAAAATTGCACCAGAGACAGTGTAGAGTTCAATGGTCATTATGGAGAATGTTCCCAATTAGACAAACTTAATCATCTTACAGGTGCACTTGAGAAAAGGGTTCCCAAAGTAAACAGGCCAAATGGGATGCCTACTTTAATTGGAACTCACAGTCTACTAAGAAATTGCAAGATTCTAAAATAGCTTTTATAAACTAGTGAGCTTTATATTTTGTTTTCTGTGTTCCTGTGTTTTTATGTCTGATTCATGGCAAAAAATTTTTAAATTGAAGATACAAGCTCCCTATTTGTGTCTGTCTGTATGTTTGACGTATGATATTTTCCTGCCTCCAGATGGTATTACCGAATTAACTTATAAAACTTACAATAACTCTTTTCAAATGTGTTAAAGATAAATAAGTGCTTATACATAAACTAATACTCCTAGGGTCCAAGAAATTAAGGAAACCAAATTTCCAGTATTTTCAATGAGAAAAGAGTAGAGGTAGAATTAAACCCAAATGTTAAAAATTTCAAGTTTATATAATTCAGACAAACCTTTGACAAATGGGACTAGTTTAATATTGTTAAGTAAATAAAAAAAAACAAAAACAGCTATGTCTTCTGAGTTACCAGTGTTAAGTAAATGCAAGCATACAATTTTATTCTACTTGGGTTAAGTTCTTCCTAAATTTATACAGGTTTACTGATCAGATAAGCTAGCATTATATTTACTAGATGTTTAAGATGAAGAAAATGTAAATTTGTGTTTAACCAAATTCATTTAACCTTTATTTCAGAAATAATTATGTTTCGTTAGGATGTTGGCTCGAAGACAGTTTCCAAGATGTTTTCGGTAACTTAAATATATAAGGTATGCGCAATGTTTTTGTTAAGGAAAAAGGGAGTCGTTTTGTCTGAAAGTAAAATGACTGGTTGTTGCAGAATGACAAATGAGAATGTGTAAGACAAACCTGAGTGGATATAAAGTTGTAGAAGGTTTGCCGGAAAGGAATTTCATTCGTCATAGTCAAGGTTGGCTAAGATTTAATATGTTTATAAAATTTTTAAGAGTTTTTCTTATCAGAAAATATCTTCATACAAAACTAGAATGTGACTTTTTCTCTGTTGAAATAATTTTCTTGGATTATTGGTCTGTGCTTAGTAAAAGGCTGTTTTTTAAATCATGAGTAATCAGCCTACAAACCAAAGATTCTGTATCTTAGCAGAATAATCCCGTGCTTTACATCGACTTATCCTCCTCTATTGCTTTAAAGACCAAGTCATCTCACTTTTGAAAGAACAAAGTTTTATTTTTTCTTACAATCATATTAACTCCTCTATTTGCTTTTTAAATCTTTAATTACCACTTTGGTTAAACAGAGAAACAAATATTGCTCACAGTGACCCATTATCCTATTTAATAAAATGTTCAAACCTGGGAACTTTTGGTATTTCACCTTCCGAAAATCAAGCCCTAAACTACATCTTCTTGGTCTCAAATTATCTTTGGGCTTTTCGAGAGAACCCCTGGAAAATCACAAAGGATTTGTCCTTTCACCTATAAAAAAAGAGGTGTTAGAAATGGTTAGGTTTATCTTAATATGCCATGAGTTGCCTAGTGTGTTGGTTTGAAGCTGTATGTACTCCAAAAAAACACGTTCTTAAATCTAATTCATCTCTGTGGGTGTGAACCCATTGCAGGTAGGACCTTTGGATGAGGTTACTTAAATTAAGGTATGGCCCAGCCCAATGAGGATGGGTCTTAATCCTAATACTGGAGTCCTATACAAGCTGAATAAAATTCAGACAGTGAGAAAGCCAAAGGAAGCAAGAAACTGAACATCAAGGGAAGCTGGAACTGGAAAGAGAAGGGAAAGACCAGGAGACACTGCCATGTGCCTTGGGATATGACCAGCTAAGGACCAAGGATCACCAACAGCCAGGCCCAGAATGCCACAGTCTTTGGGAAGAAAGCATTACCTTGATTTGGACCTTTTCCCAGCCTCAAACCATGAGTGAGTAAATTCCCATTATTTAAACCACACCCATTTCATGGTATTTGCCTGAGTAGCCCAGAAAACTAAAACACCTGGGAAGTGTTGTCAAATTAAAAAAAGGACTTTCTAACCTGTTGGTTAAATTTGTATAGGTAAAATGTTACTAATACAAACCTTTCAGAAATTGTATAAAGCTCCTAGAGATTTGTCAATGTCTTCACTCTTCAATGACATGTCCTAGTACTTACCTGATATTAGACAACAGTAATATTACTGGTCATAATTTCAGTTAGTCTTAAAATAATGTTTAATCAACTCTCATTGGGTTGTTCACTTTTATAAAATAGAAATGTTAACCACAGCCATTTTAAGTCTTTTATCATCTACAGATAGTTTTTATTCTGATGCTTCCCTGACAACACCTGCAATTAGCTACAGGCCAGAGTGCTTTATCTTCAACAAAAAGGACGGTCTCAAGGACCCATAGAAAGGACTATGTCAGGTACTCTGGGGCACAGGCTTCTAGTGACATTGCTTAAATGACTTTGAGACCATTCCACAGGACTGAGTCAAGATCTCCAGAATTCTAGTGAAGATGGGTTCCTGAGTTTGCTAATATAAAAATGAGTAGGACAAGGATTAATTAGCTAGGACTGGAAGAACTGATGAGGAATGATGATAGCTTTTGTTTGGATTGCTGCTGTTGCTTTATTGGTCTATTTTCTAGGTACAAGGAGTCCCTTACTCTTTTTCTTTAACTATAATTCATAAAACATTCATCTTTTCTCCCTGCAGACAGGGAATTTGGAAACTCTTATTGAATATCCTTATTTTTATGGCAATATAATTATTTTCACAGGTCCAGTCAGAATCAGGACATATTTGGAGAAACTGATTATAACCAAGGCTTTGACAGGATGTTATATTTTAAAAATGATGCTCATTTAATTGGACATGACCAGAGACTTTTAAGGAACTAAGATTGACTTTACAGAGCCAATGCTTATAAAACCTTCTTGGGAAAACCAGTCTGGCACCTGGCTCCAGGGTTCCCAGCCATAGGTCAGTAAGGAAGGTTACTTTCTGTCAAGCATGGGAACTATATGATACTTTGGAGACCATGAAAAAGAATTCACCCAAATCTATAAGTACTGCAAGTGAAATCTGGTATTGAGTTCTTGGCTTGGCTTTCTAGCCTTGAGAGTCTTTTAAAAGCCCAATCAAAAGTTCCTTATAAAAACTATCAGCAAAGCAAACATAAAAAGGCCTATATGGTTAATCATCATTTTCTTCACTTACTGAAACCAAACATTTTATGATCAAGAATAATCTTTTTGGGAAGTGGATATGGCTCACATGATAGGTCTGCCTGCCATATAGGAGGACCTGGGTTCGATTCCTGGGGCCTCCTGGTGAAAAAGAATAGAAAGCATGCCTGCATGGTGGTGAGCCAGTGCCCGCATGGTGAGTCAAGTGCCTGCATGGCAAGCTGAATGCCCACGTGAGTGCCTGTGCAGTGAGCCAGGGGCCCATGTGGTAAGCCAAGTGCTCACACAAGTGCCCATGTGCTAAGGTGAGTGTCCCCACGCGAGTGTCCGTGTGGTGAGCCGAGTGCCTGCATGGCAAGCTGTGTGCCCACGTGGTGAGTCGAGTGCCTCCATGGTAAGTTGAGCACCTGTGCAGTGAGCAGAGTGCCCGTGTGGCAAGCTGAGTGCCTGCGCGGTGACCCGAGTGCCCGCGCAAGCGAGTCATGCAGCAAGATGATGATGTAACAAAAGAGAGATGAAGGGAAGAGTCAAGGTGAAGTGCAGCAGAAACCAGGTAGCGGCGCAGCTGACAGGAATCCTCTCTCCACATCAGAGGTCCCCAGGATTGAATCTCGGTGAATCCTAGAGGAGAAAAAAATGAGTAGACAAAAAGAGAAATAGATACAGAAGATCATACAGCGATTGGACAAAGAGAGCAAAAACAGCAGAGTGGGTGGAAGGGGAATAAATCTTTAAAAAAAAGAATAATTTTTTTGGAGTTATCTTTGAACAAAAGGAGAGTGACTGAAGGGAGAAATTTTGTTTCAATGAAAAATGATAGGTGAGCAGATGTGGTTCAAGAGGTTGAGTGCCTGCTTCCTACATGGGAGGTCCTGGGTTCTGTTCTAGATGCCTCCTAAAAATAAAGAAAAAACGACAAGAAACAAATGGAAAAACCAACTCAGTAGGGCTGATGTGGCTCTGTGGTTGAACACCAGCTTCCCACATACAAGGTCCCAGGTTTAATCCTTGGCTCTGGTACCTCAATAAAAATAAAAAAAAATCATAGCACAATCCTGTAGGTGATCAGATTCTGCTCCTCTTCTTTGTCTGAGCTATTTTGCCTACCCTTGGTAAACTGCAGATAACTGCATGGTTTGTTCCCCACATGTAAATTGAACTAGAGCCTGTCATTTTGCATATAATTGTCTAACCTATATGCCAGTCAAAAGGCTAATGTAGGATCTTTTGTCAAACTGACAAAAAAGGGATAATACCTCCTATCTCTTAACCTACTGTACATAATACAGGGTTCCACTCTTTCATGTGCAACATCACACCTTCCCTAGGAACATATAACAGGGATTAGCAGCTGTAAGTATAATACCACCCTAATAGTTCTTTAGGTCCTCCTCTAGGCTAAAGTTGACTGCTTAGCATCAGCGGTCTTGCAAAACAGACTCTTAAATCCTGACTGCCTGTGAACCATGGTGCTTTTATGTTAAGTGTGGCACAGTGATATTTAAATATTTTAAAGGACCAAGTTAAGGTGTTTTGTGATATTAGTCAGGTTCAAAAATTTCAATAGGCAGAACTATTTCCTGATCCAGGTTCTTGGTTTAGTATAATAAGAGGACAAACAAGTATACTTTGGATTTATGCTTTTAATTGTGATTATCAGTTTATATGCTTTTTCTTTGTTGTTCAAACTATGTTTCACAATTCTGTTCAAATTCCTTGTCACCCTCAAGACAGACGGTTGCTCTTAAGAGTTTTGGATTAGCTAATCCAAATGAAAGTGAGATAAAATTTGACTATCTCTAATGGATTAAGACTAAATATAAAAATAATAGACATCCTGACTTGGAGGCTATATTAGTCAGTGAAAGGGATGCTGATGCAAAATACCAGAAAACTACTGGCCTTTATAAAGGGTATTTATCTGGGGTAGGAGTTTACAGATACCAGGCCATAAAGCTTAAGTTACTTCCCTCACCGAAGTCTATTTCCACCTGGAGCAAGATGGCTGCCAACATTTGTGAGTGTTCAGGCTTCCTGGGTTCCTCACTTCCAGGGTCTTGCTTTTCTCTGGGTTCAGCATTCCTCTCTTCCAGGGTTTGCTTCTTTCTAGGCTCAGGGTTCCTCTTTTCCCAGGGCTTGTTTCTCTTTCCTCTGTGTATGTACCTCCTGGGGCTCCAGCTTAAGACTTCAGCATCAAACTCCAACCTTAAAAGCCCTCAACTCTGTCCTTTGCCAGCAAAAGGGAGCTGCCATGTTTGATTCTGCTTTGTGAAAGAGAGGATTGCAGGAAACAGAAGGTCAGAGAGGCTCAAAGAGCTAAGGCCCAGAAAGAGACAAGCCATATGCCTAGTTGCCTACAGTTGAGCTCTGGGAGTTGGTAGATTCTGGAGGGGAAGGCAGAGACCTCAGCAGAGACCAGTGGCCATCTTGCTTCACTATGTGGTGACAATGCCAGGATCAATAGTAGCTGACTTTGGTTAGAAAGCATCTCTACCGATGCCCTGATTTGGACATTTCATGGCCTTGGAATTGTAAATTTCCATTTTAAAAACCAGCATGTTTCTGGTACTTTGCATTGGCAGCCCTTTGTCAAAGCAGAACAGTTGAGTTTTTAAATTAAAATAAAATGGCTGCCTGCATAGGACATTGCTGGAAGGTAGTCCTTTCTAGAAAGGATTTTCCCAAAGACAAAAATAATTTACCTATGGGAACTTTCTGAGAAAATGGAAAAATGGGAGCATACCCTACAGAACTGAAGATAAGTGATAAATGAATTTTGGTCCAGGAGAGCTAAATTTTCAAACTGGACATACTATACTAACCAGTGTATCTCTTCTCCCCACTTTGTAGACTCTCTCTTTTGTAAAATGAAAACTTAGCATTCAACCAGAACATCTCCTCACTTGCTTCCACAGTTGTACTATATAAACTTCCTCTTTCCACTGCCTCAGCAGAGCTCCATTTTACTTTTTGAATGGGCTGCTGCCTGATTTCATGAAATGGTCAATGAAACTGTGAGATCCTAAACTGCATGAAAAGGTTTTTTTTTTTAAAATAGCAGTCACTCTCCATTGCCCCCATCTCCCATGCCTGGCAACCACTTTTCTACCTTCTCTCTGGATTTGCCTATTCTGAACATTTCATATAAATGGACTCACACAATATGTCCTTTCACTTTGCATAATGTTTTCAAGGTTCATGTATGTTAGAGCATGAATCAGTATTTTTGTTTTTTATGGCTGAATAATATTTCATTGTATAGATATAGGACATTTTGATTATTCATTAGCTGCTGGACATTTAGGTTGTTTCCACCTTTTGGCCTTGATGAATTATTCTGCTATAAATATTCATGTACAAATTTTTGGGTGGACATGTTTTCATTTCTTATGGGTACATATTTAAGAGTGGAGTTGCTGAGTCATATGGTAATTTCATTTTTAACCATTTGAGGAACTGTCGGATTGTTTTTCAAAGTGGCTACATTGCTTCAGTTTCCCACTAGCAGTATATAAGGCTTCCAATTTCCCCACATCCTTACATTTTGTTTTTTTCCTTAAAAAATAAACTCAGGGTCATTGATGTAGCTCAAGTGGTTGAGTGCCTGCTTCCCATGTATGAGGTCATGGGTTCAAATCCCCGATACCTCCTAAAACATAAATAAATAAAATACTACACATGTTTAAAAAAAATTCAGCTATCATCTAATGAGTGTGACATGGTATCACATAATTTTGCTTTGCATTTTCATAATGACTAATGATGTTAAGCATATTTCCTATGCTTCTTGGCCTTTTGTATATCTTCTTTGGAGAAATGCCTATTCCAGTCGTTCGCCCATTTTTAACTTATTTTTTCCTTAAACTTTTTATTCTGAAATAATTTCAAACTCACAGGACAGTTGTAAAAATAATACAAAGCCCATAGTGAACTCCAATATAGTCTCCCTCATCTACATCCTCGGATCCACCAATTTTAACATTTTGCCTTATTATCTTACCTAGTAGCACCTATTATAAAAAAGGTCATAGGGAACATTCTTGTGAATTTCTCTTTTTCACTGTTATTTTCCTTAGAGTAAATGTCTAACAAACGGGATTGTTAGGGCAAATGCTGATGTACATTTTTAACTTTGGAAATAAAGTTGTGCCAATTTAAACTGCACAGGGCAGTAATTGGATTCCTCACACCCTTATGAACACTAATAGACAAAAACAGATACTTTTCAAAGTTGAAAACATTTTCATCTGTTAATTGGACATTTGTTTTTCTTGGTTTAGGAGGATATCTTTTTGTCTATTTTTCCTATCCTATTGTTATCCTTTGCCAATTTTATTGAGAAGTTTTAAAAATGATTTTCAAAGAGTTCTTTGACTGTTAGGGACAATTTTCCTACTTTGGCTATATGACACAAATTTATTTCCCCCTGTTCCATTATTTACTTTATTTTATTTTTGTGTATAGATTATAATATTTATGTGGTTAAATTTACCAGTTTTTATGGTACCTAGGTCTAGTTTTAAACTTAAAAAAGGCTTTTCTCATCTCAAGATTATAAACATTCACATCACTTTTTTTTGTATTATTTTTATGGTTTCACTCTTTTAAGTTTAAATCGTTGATCCACCTGGTATTTGGAGGTGAGAAATTAGATATGAAATCTGTCCCTCAGTGGCTAGCCATTTCTCAGATAATCTTTTTTCCACTGATTGTAATGTATGGTTTACTAGTTATCACTGAGAATTCTAGAGTTGAACTGCCTGGGCTGAACATTTACTAGTAATGGCTCTGGGTTAACTTTGTAAAATGAAGATAATAATTGCATCTAATTTACATAGCTGAGGATTAAATAGGATAATCTGAAAAAGGGCCCCAGTGCCTGACATATATGTGCTTAGTAAATGTGAGCTATTATCATTAAACACCTTACACACAAAGGAATGTGTTTCTGGATTCTCTATTATGTTCCATTGATTTATTTTGCCTTCGCTCATCTATCTTTAAAACTAACTCACTTTCTTATCTAATAGCTCCATTTCCCACCACAAGTTGTATGTTAGCCTTTCTAATCGTAATTGGAAACCAAAAATGTTAACTTTGGGGATAAAAATAAGCTGTGCCTGACAAAGTCAAGAGAATCAAAATAAAAACCAAGGCACTGGAGACAACCAGCAAGATGGTGGCGGAGTACAGAGTTCCTAGTGTCAGCTCCTGCTTCAGGGCAGTTAGTAAACACCCAGAGCTATCTGGAGCTAGCTGAAGCACCTGTTTGGGGATTCCAGGAGACCAGAAGAACATCCTGCCATATCCTTGAAGGAATGGAAGGAGGAGACTGCCCATCTGCAGAGAAGATTCGTTAGTAGAGCACTCCATGCCACGGAGGCTGGTGGCCATCCTCCACTGGAGGCACAAACCACCTCGGGAGCTGTTCCGCAGCTGGAATTGAAAGCTCCACTTCCCAAAAAAGGGTGAGGAAGAGATGTTTGGGCACCAACTTCAGCTAGTGATGAGTAAATTCAGTGGGCTGAATTCTGAGAACAGCTAAAGTTTGAGCCTGTCCAAGTTAGAAAGAGGCCGGTAGCTGCCATCATAACTCCACGCCTGGCATGAGGGGAAGCAGGGCTGACTTTAAATCATAGTGCTGGTGGGGACTGGCTTCTTTCCATTCAGATCAGATTGCAGGTCTAGCCTAAGTCCCAGTCCCTCCTCTGGGAGGGAGGAAGCTGGGTAGACCCAGCTCTCGGGGAGATTGCCAGCCAATCTCTCGGGGAGATTGCCAGCCAAGCTGTGGAGGCCAGTGTTTGCACAACTTCGGTGGTGAAAGCTGCCCCAGGAGTTGTTCTGTGGCTGGAAGTGGAAGTTCCATTTCCCAAAAACAGGGGAAATGGCCCCTGATTTTGGCTGCTGATTGGTGGACTCAGCTGGCTAAGGTGTGGCCCTGGGAATAGCTAGGGTGGGGAATCTCTCCAAATTGGAAAGGGGCCAGTGCTGCCATTTGACTCCGTCCCCAGCCTGAGGGGAAGCCAGAACCAAAAATCACAGTCAGGAAAACAGACTTGGCCCAGCGGTTAGGGCATCCGTCTACCACATGGGAGGTCCGCGGTTCAAACCCCGGGCCTCCTTGACCCGTGTGGAGCTGGCCCATGTGCAATGCTGATACGCGCAAGGAGTGCCCTGCCACGCAGGGGTGTCCCCGCGTAGGGGAGCCCCACACTCAAGGAGTGCGCCCTGTAAGGAGAGCCGCCCAGCGTGAAAGAAAGTGCAGCCTGCCCAGGAATGGCGCTGCCCACACTTCCCGTGCTGCTGACCTGCTGACGACAACAGAAGCGGATAAAGAAACAAGACCCAGCCTGGGTGGGGCTTCACGGACAATTACGGGACATTGTAGATCCCCCCAGGGCTCACTGGATGGAACGTGGGAGAGTGTGGGCTATGATGTGGACCACTGACCATTAGGTGCAGCGATGCCCAGAGATGTACTTACCAAATGCAATGGATGTGTCATGATGATGGGAAAGAGTGTTGCTGTGGGGGGAGTGGGGGGTGGGGGCGGTGGGGTTGAATGGGACTTCATATTTTTTGACTGTAATATTTTTAAAAAAATGAATAAAAAAATAAAAAAAAAGAAACAAGATGCAGCAAATAGACACAGAGAACAGACAACTGGGGGTGGGGGGAATTAAATAAAATAAATAAATCTTAAAAAAAAAAAATCACAGTCAGAGTAGGAACTGGTTTCTTTCACAGAGATTAGCCTGAAGCCCTAGCCTAGGCTTCAGCCCCACCTCTGGCAGGGAGGAGGCTGGCCAGCCCTGCAGCAGCTTATCCAGGTAATGGCTGGCACAGACTGAATAATCGGAGGTCTACTGGGCCAAGTGGCACATTAGGCTGGCACAGAATGAGTAATTGGAGGTCTACTGGGGCAACTATGGTCATCTTGGATCCACCCTGCACAGATTGCTGCCCACGCCTGCAGCTCCATCCACGCCCAAGACAGGAGAGGAAGGGGCATGAAGCCTCATTAGTCTCTCTGGGCAACTAGAGTCTAGGCCTGCACGACTTGGATTATTCCTGTGACTCTGTCTGTACTTCTGGGAAAGGAGAAAGTTGGGAGAAGCTTCACTGGTGCCTGGGGCAATGAGGGCAGCTTTAGCTTCCACAGTTTATAGCACCAACTACATCTTTGGCTCCTACTGCACAGCCAGCAAGGGAGAAAGGGCAGGAAGACCTAAACGAAAGAGAAAAGCTGCACCCAGAATAAATACTCTAGTAAGCCAGGTGCCAGACACCAACAAAAAATTATGATCCACACTAAGAAACAGGAAAATATGGCCCAGTTAAAGGAACAAGATAAGCCTCCAGGTGACATAAAGAAGTTGAGATGACTAATCACAGATGTTCAAATAAATCTCCTTAATAAATGGAATGAGATGGCAAAAGAGATAAAGGATATTAAGAAGACACTGGATGAGCACAAAGAAGAATTTGAAAGTATATGTAGAAAAATAGCAGATCTTATGGGAATGAAAGACACAATAAATGACATTAAAAACACATTGGAATCATATAATAGCAGATTTGAGGAGGCAGAAGAAAGGACTGGTGAGCTTGAAGAAATGGCCTCTGAAAGTGAACATTCGAAAGAACAGATGAGGAAAAAATTGAACAAGGTCTCAGGGAACTTAAAAGACAGCAAAAGACGTGCAAACTTAAGTGTCATAGGTGTCCCAGAAGGAGAAGAGAAGAGAAAAGGGGCAGAAGGAATATTTGAAGAATGGTAGAAAATTTCCCAACCCTATTGAAGGACATAGATATCTATGTCCAAGAAGCACAACGTATTACCATCCTAAAAAAATCCGAATAGACCAACTCCGAAACACATACTAATCAGAATGTCAAATGCCAAGGACAGAGAATTCTAAGAACAGCAAGAGAAAAGCAATGCGTAACATATAAGGGATACCCAATAAGATTAAGTGCTGATTTCTCACCAGAAACCATGGAGGCAAGAAGACAGTGGTCTGACATATGTAAGATACGACAAGAGAAAAACTTCCAGCCAAGACTCTTATATCTGGCAAGATAGTCTTTCAAAAATGAGGGCGAGATTAGAATATCCACAGATAAACAGAAACTGAATTTCTAACCAAGAGACCAGATTTTCAGGAAATGCTAAAGGGTGTCCTAGAGCTCGAAAAGAAAAGACAAGAGAGAAAGGCTTGGAAGAGAGTCTAGAAATGAAGATTACATCAATAAAAGTAACCGAAAAGTGTCAAAAGAGTGGGGAAAATATGACAGATAAAACTCACACAGGATTAAACTTAACCAACAACGTAAAGCTCTTGTATTCAGAAAACTGCAACTCCATGTTAAAAGAAATTAAAAAAAAAAAAGGCCTAAATAACTGGAAGAACATTCCCTCCTCATGGATTGGAAGACTAAATATAGCGACGTCAATTCTACTCAAGTTGATATAGAAATTCAATGCAATCCTGAAAAATTCCACCAGCCTTTTTTTTCCTAAAAAATTGAAAACACGATTATCAAATTTATTTGGAAGGGTAAGGGGTCCTGAACAGCCAGAAACATATTAAAAAGGAAAAGCAAACTCTCATCTCCAGACTTTAAATTATATTACCTAGCTAAAGTGGTAAACACAGCATGGTACTGGCATAAAGGCAGACAAGTAGACCAAAGGAACCAAATTGGTGGTTCAGAAACAGACCCTCACATTTATGGTCAAGTAATTTTTGACTAGCCTGTCAAACCCACACAGCTCAGGCAGAAGAGTCCATTCAATAAACAGTGCTGTTGGTGTGGAGAAAGTGGCCATGGTGGCTGCTGGGTGTGGGGAATGGAAGGAAGAGATGAGATGTGGTGGCATTTTCGGGACTTGAAGTTGTCCTGGATGATACTGCAGGGACAGTTACCGGACACTGTATATCCTCCCATGGCCCACTGGATGGAACGTGTAAGAGTGTGGGCTATGATGTGGACCATTGACCATGAGGTGCAGTGGTGCGCAGAGATGTATTCACCAAATGCAATGAATGTCTCATGATGATGGAGGAGATTGTTGCTATGGGGGGAGGAGTGGGGTGAGGGGGGTGGGGGGGTATATGGGGACCTCATATTTTTTGAATGTAATATTAAAAAAATAAAGACAAAAAAAAAGAACAAAAAAACCAGTGCTGAAAGAACTGGATATCCATAGCCAAAAAAAGGAAAGAGGACCCCTATCTCTTACCTTATCCAAAAACTAACTGAAAAGGGATCAAAAACGTAAATATAAAAGCAGGAATCATAAAGCTTCTAGTATAAATTGCAGGAAAATATCTTCAAGACCCTGTAGTAGGTGGTACATTCTTAAAGGAGATAAGAGGGGGACTGAGATGGACTACTGATGTTTAATGTATGTAGAAGTTTATTTAGCTTTACTGTAAAAGTGTGGAAATGTATAGAGTGGATGGCAACAAATATTAACAGCTAGTTTATAAATGGGGATGTAGCTGAAAATGGTAAGTCTAGGGATGTAAACGCCAACTTACAGAATGTTAGAGAATAATGTAGGAACTGAATAGCACAGTCAACCAAGAGGTGGATGAGAATTGTGGTTGATGGTACAGATGCACGAGTGTCCTTGTGAGTTAGAGCAAATATACATCACTATTGCAGGGTGGTGGGAATGTGGCAAAGCATTGGAAAAATACAACTGGAGTGACCATTCACACTCACATTCATTGACTGTGGTTAACAGCAATAATATAATATGCTTGCATCTATGACAAAGATGTACTGTGTTGATAAAGGAGCAGTATGGAGAATTTGTGCCAAATATACACTATGGGCACGGTAACAATCAGATGATTTTATCTGTAACAAATGTTCCAACACAGTGTGGTATGTTGATAGATGGATATTGTTTGGGAATTCTGCACATACGCATGATTGTTTCATAATTTTACAACTTTTGTCATAAAAAATACATTTAAAAAATAATGGGGTGGTTGGGGAAAAATACACCAAATATAAGATAAGGACTATAATTTGTAGTAAGATTTTGACAATGTTCTTTCATAATCTGTAACAAATGTCTCATGACAATGCAAGATGTTGGTGGAGGGTTGATGTATGGGACCCTGTATAATGTTATACATGTTTGCTTTGTAAATCCACAACTTTTACCTTACATACTTATTGTTTATGTATGTTCATATATAAATGATATAAAGATAATAATAGGATGGGTTGGTGGAAAATACTTTGTTTTGTAGTAATTTTTTTAAGATTTATTTTTTTAAAATTTCTCCCCCCCCCCAGGTTGTCTGCTCTCTGTGCCCCCATTCGCTGTGTGTTCTTCTGTGACCACTTCTATTCTTATCAAGGCACCGGGAATCTGTTTCTTTTGGTTGCACCATCTTGTTGTGTCAGCTCTCCATATGTGCGGTGCCATTCTTGGGCAGGCTGCACTTTCTTTCGTGCTTGGTGGCTCTCCTTATGGGGTGCACTCCTTGCAGTGTGGGGCTCCCCTACGCGGGGGACACCCCTTCGTGGCTGGGCATTCCTTGAGCGTCAGCAATGCGCATGGACCAGCTCCACACGGGTCAAGGAGGCCCATGTGGTAGGCAGACACCCTACCCATTGGGCTAAGTCTGCTTTCCTGTAGTGATATTTTGACAATCCTCTTCAATCATTAGTTTAAATTATTTAACAACAATGCAAGGTATTGGTGTTAGGGTGAGTATGAGAGTCCTGTATGATGCCATGTATGTTTGTTTTGTAAGTTCACAACTATTACTACACTTATTGTTCATGTATGTTTATGAGTGATATACTTCAATAAATTAAAAAATACACTATTGTTTATATGTTTGTGAGTGATATATTTCAATAAAATTAAAAAAAAACAACAACAACCAAGGCACTGAACAAACATGGGGAGTCACCTATTTTGAAAATTCACCATTGTGAAAATGCTGAAAGCCTACCTTATTTCAGCTCTTGACACATAACTAATGTTCTCAATAGTACCGTCTCCTCCTAGTTTACAACCTGAAGACAGCAGTTCACAATGTTATCCCGAGTACAACCTGAATTTGAGAAAAGGACGTGAAAAGATTTGGAGGAGAAGGTGTGGGGGCGGAAAAAGAGTCTGTCCTGGGCCGTTGGTCCCGACCTGGGAACTTCTTGGAGGCAAGCTGAGCAGACTCCCCAGGCCTGGGCTGATGCCTAAGGCTGACGTCTAAGGCAGGTAACTTCAGGACTCCTTAAAATCCGCATGCCCGGGAACGACAGCACGCAGGCGGGGTGGACTGGGGTGGCTGCAGGACCCACGCGACTCGAGCCTTCGCTGAAGATAGAGCGGGGGAAGGGAGAGACGAGGAGGCACCAAAGGGGGACAAAGGAGCTGAGCGGTGGCAAGGGAGACCGGTTTTCCATACGCAAGGGTCACGCCTGCTCCTTGAGAGTCCCGGTCCTGGACTTCCCGTCCCTTTCCGACTACGAGGACTCGGGCAGCCGGCTTTCCCGCCGTTGCCGCCCGCGTGGGCCTAGGATCGCGTCTCCTCCTAACGGCATTCAGCCGCGGCCGTGACGGCGGCGTCGGGGACGTCAGCGTCAGGGCGGGACTTCCTGCTTCGCGTGCCCCGGGGTTTCGGGACTGGGCCCGCGGAGTGGGGCGTGAGGGGCGGCGGGCGGCGGGCTCAGGTCGGTGCTTCGGCCGGGGGTCAGCACCAGGGCTGGCCTGGCTCCTCTTAGGAGACCTGACCGCTGAAGCAGAGCTGGGCTTTCCTCCGCTGCCGCCGCCCTCTCCACTCTCGGCGCTCACCTTGGATACCTCTGAGATTTCCCCAGGGTCGAGAGCCCGAGGGGCCCGCCAATCCTTCCTCGTGCTGCTCTTCTTCAGACTGCGCCGCGAGCGGCCGCCGCGACCTCGCCAGGCGTGGCGGGCTGGGCGAACATTCCTGGTGTAGGACTGTAGTCCTTAGCGCCAATGCTTCCGCCAGCAGAGTTGAGTGCCCGTGGTTGGAGCTGTGGAGGTGTCCCCCGGTGGCGAGTGCGGCCAGAACACCGGTCACCGTTAAGTTTTATGTGTGCACGTTGCAAGGACCGTGTGTGAGTCTGGTACGTAATCTTTTTCAGTGGAGATGGGGTGTTGGCCGTATTTTGGAGTACTCGTTTTTTTAGCCTTCACAACCTGCCCTGGAATCCTTTTTTTGTTGTTACTGTTTTTGTAAAGTAGTTGACGCGCGCGTTGGAAAAGGAGGCTGTGAGACACGGTCACTTATTAATTAGGCGCACATGAAACGCTTAATGGAGCTTTTTGGTGCACTCCGGAATGGTAGTTGTATAGCCAGTTTAGTAATTGGTTCAACGTATAGTAACTCCAGTTTAATTTGTGATGTAAAAGCCATACATTGTGGCCTTGAAGACAGTTTTAACAGCGCGTGTGGCTGTGATAACTTCTGAAATGTGTTAAGTTTATGCAGGTTTAAGTGGACACTTTCGTAAACCTTTAGTGTCCAGCCTTTGACCATCGGCACTTGGCTCTTAAAAATGCTCACTGCCAAGTATGTTAAAAGCCTTTGGTTACATTGTTTTCAGTGATGGAACTAGTTCAATAAAATCTCAGAGATACGCCTAGGATAACAAGAGACTTGAGTGAAGTTTTAAAATATGTTGTACTTCATAATATATTCCAACTGAGCACAAAATACTTGAGTAGGTCTAAAATTGAGTAGGTTGTTAAAGCCGTGCTTCTGTTGCCAAGCAACATCTCCGTAAACAAATCTAATATTCAACTAGAATATAATTAAATGTATGTATCCTACAATTATCCGGATTCAGAATTCTCTAAATTCATGGGTTTAGCCTGTAGTTGGTTACAATTTAATACTCACCTTTCTTCCATATTGAGGCTTGATTTCAAACTCATTTTGTTTAGAATTGCTAGAATGCTTTAAATTTCATTGTCACACCAGACTCAGAGCTGCAAATGGATTTGAGTTGCCCTTTGGTTATTTAGCAGAGTTTGCCTCTTATTCCTCTTACCTTGAATATTTTCATTTCGAGTCAGATGAAGTATGTAGGCTATATTCAGGAATATTCTCAAATAAAGTAATGCCAATTTAGAGTTAGCACATTGGGTGATTGAAACGCTAATTATTGGCAGTTTTTAAACCTTGATTTAGAGAATAACCTCACTCTTCCTCCACTCATTGAATAATTAATAATGTAATTTGTATGGCATGTAATCGTCTTTAGAGCACTTTGTCATGATCTTTTGAACACAGTGACTTTTCAAGAAAGGAAGAAAGTAGGTATGAAATTTTGAGACACAGTGAGACTGAATAACTTAGAAATAAACTACTTGGAATTGGAACTGGAAGTTTGATGTTTGCATCATGCTCTTGCCGTGTTGCAAAATTCATAAAATAGACTTCATTTTAGCCCCCGCCCCTTTTTTCTTCCCTTATGCTAATATTGAAATAATACTCAAAAGTTGGACAAGATAAGTAGAGAAGAAGAAAAATCAAGAATGGCTCATGTTGTGTGATAACATCCTTAGTAATCAGAGGTCAGCATGTTGTGGGAATTTGTAATTCAAGGAGTTTAGAAAAATGAAATTTTAATAGATTAGTGAATTGTCAGAATTCTTTAGAAAATACTCTAGGTGCTGTCTGAGTTCAAGTAAGTAAGTTTAATTTCATTATATGTAATGTATTAGATTCAGTAGGTTTTCTCAAATAGTCTAAGTTGTACTTTTAGGGAATGTGTGTATGTGTCTATATAAAACGATTTCAGAGGTACTCCTCTTTCTGACGGCTGTTCAGATTCCATAACTTTCTCTGAACTCTTCAAAATCTCCTCTCACCCTGCTTTTTCAGACTAATCTTGTAGAAAAGCTGTCCTCTGGCCGAGCTGGTTTCTTCGTTAACCTCTTAGCCCTATGCTTCCTCCCCTCATTCCCTCCCCGACTTTGCCCCCCTTCTGCACCGTTCTTTCTTTATATCATATTTGACTTGATTTCTTCCCTTCTCTCTTAAAATCTGAATTCTACCCTTTCTTTCAGGTCCTACTCCATCACAACTTCTGAAATCTTATAGTCCATATCTGTCACTCAGGCTCATATGATACTTACTCTTTGTATTGCCTTGTTTTATCTCTTTAATGTTTATCTTGTCTTTCGATCTAGATTAAGCTCCTTAAAGGGCAGGGCATGAGATTGCAACAAGCTGTATTAGTCTTTTCCATATAGAAGTTACTCAATAAATGTTTCTTAAAGATGACAAATATGCATTTCTACTTTTTTTTTCCTTCCATAATTTAATGGAAGTAAGATAGTTGAGAGATGATAATAAATGAGGGAGGAAGGACAAAAAGCAAAAAGATTAAAGAGTGGGGATTCACTGGGAATTGGAAAGAAAGGTTCTGTTCCTAGAAAGTGTGAATATTTGTGAATTTCCCATGACAGTATCAGCAGTAAAGACTCCCTCAGGAATGCTGGCACTATGCTCAAGTTGGCTTGGGGAGTTTGGTCAATTTCCTTGTTCTTCTTTTGAATCTTAATTTTAAAAATACCTCTCTCTCCACCTCTTCCTCCTCCTCCTCCTCTCTTTCCCTTTTCTCCCACTCCCTCTTCTTCTCTCCCCTTTCTTTCCTCTATCTTCTCTCCCTGTCTCCTTATCTTACCCCTTTCTTACTTTTTGACTTGGTCAAGACTAAATATATGAAATTATTTCAATACTTTAATATGGCCCTCATCAATGACCAAGTCTCTTAAGGTTATTTTATGTTTCTCCATCAGGACTGCCCTCTCTTTGTCAAGGAGAGATCATTGACTGTCGAAATCTAGTATTTTTTCTTTTGTGTTTGATTAAGCTATAATCCAGGATGAAAGAAATTCAAGTCAGGTAATGCCCAGGTGTTTGTTTTCTGTAAATTGTGATTTCAGGTAGTTTTTAGATTAAAATTCATAGTTAAAGGAACCTAAACTAGCCATCCCCCTTTTTGGAATGTGCTTATCATTCTCAAAATATGTCTTTCTTTAAAAACTCCAGGTAATTTAAAATTTTTGGCTGTAAATCCTGTATCTGATGTTACTTTAGTTGGAGGTGTAAAAAAGTGAAGTTAAGTCTCAGAGTACTTTTATAAATCTTGGTTTGATTCATTTATTTCTTAGTGAGCTTGCCATCTTAGCTTCTCATTTGTTGCCCAGTAACACAATTGCAATATAACATAGCAACCATTGAAAACAGTAGCATTGGACTGCAGGGATTTTCCTGGAGTTGCAGTGACTACCTCTAATATTCACATTCAATCTTTCTCAAGCGAATCACATTTTGGTTTTTGGCAGACATTGAGATATTGTTAAGCTAAATGAGCATACAATATATGCTCTTAAGTACATTTTTGTGAGTGGCAATAAATTATACCTTCCTGTACATTGTTTTTCACATAGAGATGCATGATAAATATGTATTGAATTGAATTATAGTGTGTGTGAAAGACATGTTAAAAGATTGGTTCAGTTAAAGCTTGGTCTGTTCTGGGCAGAAAAGCTATTAAGTAATAATTAACATCACAGTTCTTTACAACTGATAGAGTCAGTCAGAACTGGAGTGGATGAAGCTGAAATAGGTTCTTAATAACATTTTTGTATTGCTTCTGGAGGTCCATGGAAAGCTTAAATCAATGTGCACATTTTAATAGGCCACCATGATTTTGTGGAAGGACAATTGTTTCAGGAGACCAAGGCTTGACTTTTTGTTTGTTTGAAAACATCTCTCAAGGTTCCTTTCAGGAATTGTATGTATCCAGTTAAAAGAAATTTTTATTTCTCCTGTTTATTGGTTTAGTCAATATTTGAGTGCCTATTATGTGTCTTGTACTGTACTAGGCACTGGGTAAGATAGTAAGTAAGACGTAATGCCAAGCTTCAAGCAGCCTGTTATCTGTGGGAGGAATAGATAAAGTAAATAGTTATTTGTGATATAACATGATAAGTGCTACAAGGATAAATAAGGGTATTATGGGGCGTGTAATTATGGGGGTGTTTTGTAGGGCTGCTGGGTCAGGAAAGGCTGTTGGTGGAGAAAGTAGTGTCTAAACTGAGGAAGTATGTAAGTGTTAGCTAAGTGAAAAGGGTTAGGAACGTGTATACAGAAAAGAGGCAAGAGAAGATGGTGGGTTTAGGGGACTATGAGTAGTTGAGAATAAACAATAGATGAGACTGAAGCAGAGATCAGATGACAAGGGGCCTTCTTTGCTTTTTTGACGAGTTTGGACATTACTCCTTAAAATGGCATACAAGGATATTCATTTGTTGATTCATCATATATTTGAACTCTTACTATGTCCGGCATTATTGTAGGCATTAAGGTTGTTAAGAAATACACATTAGACTTGCCGTATTGGGTATACTCTCTAGTGGGGTTTCGGCTGAATCCCCTACATATTTTAACTAAACTCTGAATGTTTGCTTCACTTTTTACTCTTACTGAAACTGGCTTTTCTTGGGAACATTGCTTCCCTTGCAGCTGCCTCAAGTGGACACTTGTTTTATTCCCCCTTGTCAAATATACCAGGACCTAAAGGAAGGATCTTTATGAGCCTCTGCTTTGAAACTTAATTCACAAGACTTCACTATAGTATTCCTTCTTACTGCTGTCAGCTTTCCAGTCATTTTCCCTCATACAGTAAACACTTGATCACCTAGGTCATTGTCTTCCCTTCCACTGTTACTACTCTCATTGATCTTACTAGAATAGATCAGGGGTTGGTAAACCATGACTCTTGGGACCACATCCATTCTGCTGTTTGTTTTTGTAAATAAAATTTTATTGGAACACATCCTTGCTCATTCATTATGTACTTTCTGTGGTAGCTTTCATGTTAACAGTGACAGAGTATAGTAACTGTGACAGGGACCATATGATCTGCTAAATGTAAAATATTTACTTACTGGCCATATATATATATATATATATATATATAATTGCTCACCCCTGGTATATGTGATTGATCCAAAATTCTGGCATCTTGTTTGCTTCTTAGTACCAGTGATCTTGCTCTGTACCCTAACTCAGCAATTTATGTAGTCAAATCCCAAACCTTGATATTGCCTGTAAACAGCATCACATCTGAAATCTCAATTTCAAAACATGCTCTCTCATCCCTTATCTTTCTCCAGTGTTTCCATCGCAGCAATTCTCTGATGTCAACAAGATCTCAAATTTATTGACCTTACTACTTTTTCAATGTTACCCTTCACTAAGCCTCTGTTTCTTTACCAGCTTAGTTTCCATGATTCATACTGTAACCACATCCTAGCAAAATCTCCTAACTCCCTTACCATCCTTCTCTTCAAAATCCCAATCCAGGGTAAACATATTTATCCCCCTACTCCATGCCTGGACATTGTTAGACAAATTATTTAATCTTGCTGACTGGACTCAATTCAGATTTGTCACTAAAAGTCTCACATGGTCTCTCAGCACTACCACAGTCTTATATTTCTAACTCTCTTGCATGACCATTTCATTCCTTCTCTTCAGATCTCTAGTTTTTCTTCTTTCCAGTCTCAGCTGATGACTTGCCTTATAAGAGAAAATCAGTTCAGTCATGAGCTTTACTATCCAGCTTGCATTAGTACCCACACATTGTCTATCCCTGGTGTTACAATGAAAAAGTGGTCCTGCTCTGTTCTAAAGTCCACTCCTCTACTTTTGTCCTGGATCCCATTTCCTCTCTTTTTAGAACTTTGATATTTTCTCTCCTACATCAGTTTCTTCTTTTCTGTTGTATTGTTTTCAGTTGGCCTAGAGGCATTCTTTATTATAGCTTATCTAAATAAAAATTAAAAGCCTCCCTTGATCCCATATCTCTCTCTGGATACTACCCATTTCTCTGCTGCTTTTCACAACTGAGCTCCCTAAAAGACTTACTGTCTCCTTTGCTACACCTCCCATTCTCTCTCTCTCTCCTTTTTTTAAAAGATTTATTTATTTATTTCTCTCCCCTTCCCCCCCCCCACCCCGGTTGTCTGTTCTCTGTGTCTATTTGCTGTGTCGTCTTTGTCTGCTTCTGTTGTTGTCAGTGGCACGGGAATCTGTGTTTCTTTTTGTTGCGTCATCTTGTTGTGTCAGTTCTCCATGTATGCAGCACCATTCCTGGGCAGGCTACACTTTTTTTTGCACTGTGCGGCTCTCCTTACGGGGCGGACTGCGCATGGGCCAACTCCACGGGTCAAGGAGGCCCGGGGTTTGAACCAAGGACCTCCCATGTGGTAGACGGATGCCCTAACCACTGGGCCAAGTCCGCGGTCCTCCCATTCTCTCTTAATCCTACTCTATTTAAGCTTTTAGTTCTACCACTTCTCTGAAAGATCCCTTTTCAAGGTCTGTAAAACTTATAGCTTGGCAAAGCTGGTTGTCAATCGTCTCTCCATATTCCTTTACCTTTTTTTTTTTAAGGTTTGTTTTTATTTATTTCTCTTCCCCTCCCCCATTGTCTGCGCTCTCTGTCCGTTTGCTGTGCGTTCTTCTGTGTCCACTCGAATTCTTGTCAGCAGCACCAGGAATCTGCGTCTCCTTTTGTTGAGTCATTTTGCTGCGTCAGCTCTCCGTGTGTGCTGCGCCACTCCCGGGTAGGCTGTGCTCCTTTTGCGCAGGGCGGCTCTCCTTGCGGGGCGCACTCCTTGCGTGTGGGGCTTCCCTATGCGGGGGACACCCCTGCATGGCACGGAACTCCTTTGTGCACATCAGCACTGAGTGTGGGCCAGTTCACCACTGGGTCAGGAGGCCCTGGGTATTGAACGCAGGACCTCCTATATGGTAGGAGGATGCTCTATCAGTTGAACCAAATCTGCTTCCCTCCTTTATCTTTTAGCAGTATTGGTATAGTTGACCCCTTTTTCCCTCATGGAAAAATTTTTTCTCATAAGTCCAAATTCTCCTGGCTTATGTATTATCTCTGTGATGTCTCCTTTTCGTCTCTCTTCTTCTGTCTGACTTCTAAATGTCAGAATGTCTCAGGGTTCAGTTCTTTATTTATATTCTTTTTCTAAGTGATCTTATTTGGTCTCATCCATGGCTTTATGTACCATCTATATCTGTGCTGTTTAATATGGTAGCCACTGGCCACAAGTGGCTATTGAGCTCTTGAAATGTGGCTTTGTGAATTGAGATATACTGTAGGTGTAAAATAAACCACATATTTCAAGACTTTGTATGAAAAAAAGTTGAAATCTTTTTTTACATTGTATAAATGTTGAAAGGATAATATTTTGACTATTTTGGGTTAAATGTATTATTAAAATTACACCTGTTTCTTTTTACTTTTTAAAATGTCGCTACTAGAATATTTAAACTTACATAAGTGAATTGCATGTTGTATTTCTATTGGACACCATTGATCCCTTTGCTGATCATGATATTAATGAAATTTACTTGTACTATGTATGAGATGCTATTCTAGGATTGGGAATATAGGAGTAAATAAAGTCTCACTCTGCAGGGGGCATGCATTCTAATGGAAAAAGAGGGCAAAAACCGATTTTTTTTTTTTTTTGGCCATATTACTCTTATTTCCTCTGTAGTACTTACATGGGAGATAAACTTATTTTTATTCATGTATAATATATTCCCACACTGTTAACACAAGCTCCTTGAAATCAGAGGTGTTTTTCTCTTGGACATTTCTTTATCCTTGGCAGCTAAAACAATTCCTAGCATATAAGGCAGTCAGTAATGCACTGTTGACTGATTGACATTAACCAAATGGAACAAACTTGGTGATTCCATGGATGGGAAAACACAGTTGTACTATAAAGATACATAACAAGGAAAGCTGAATGATTCCACATAAGTGATTGTTAAAGTCTAGACTTAAAAGATGATTAGGAGCCAGTCTGGCAAAATGTGTGTGGCCTAAGGTATGGAGGGAACAGCATGTTTGGCCTAGACAGGAAGAAAAATGCCCATTCCCAAGATTGAAAAATATCCAATATGGCTAGAGTAGAGAACGTGTGAGGGAGAGGAGCAAAAGATAAGGCTGGAGCGATAGGATGTGATGGTGGAAGGGCTTAAATAATGCTAGGACTTTGGTCTTAATCCAGTGGGCAGTGGAAAGTCACATAATCAGAAAGTATATAGACAGTTATATACAGACAATAGTACAGATACCATTTAGGAGATAGTAGGACAGGAGGCAGGGACAGCGGTTAGTAAGGTGTTGAAAACCAGGCCAAAATTGTAGCAGTTGTGGTGGTAAACTGCCATTATGTAGCTAGAGAAACCTTGTGTGGTGAGGATGAAAAGAGTTCAGTGTGACTCCTAGGTTAGAAAATGGGCAAATAGATGAATGATAATACTGTTCACTGAGAGAACACAGAATGGGAACAGAATTTTGGAGCAGTAAGTTTGTTTGGAACTTGATGAATTTGTGGAAGTGTTCGGCAAACTCTTTTGGTGTGTGGGTTTAGAATTTATTAGAGAGAGGCTAGAGGTAGAGATTTGGGAATAGTCACAAAAGGGTAGTTGAAGTCATGGAAATAGAAATGATCCTTTAGGAGGAGCATGTAGAAGAGACTAAAGATAACTGGATAGTAGACAGAGCCCAAATCGAGAGAAATGTATTAATTAAGAGGAAGCCTTGAAGGAAACTGAGGTGGATTCAGCAAGCTCGTAGGCACAGAAGGGAAACTGGGTTGCTTTAGGAAGAGAGTGCTTCAAGAAGAAGGAGCATATCAAATGCTGTTGAGCAGTTAAGTAAGATAAGTGTCAGAGAAGTGTTCATGAGACTTAGTAGTGAGAAGATTGCTGTTGACTTTGGCAAGAGGATTTTGAGAAAGGACCAGGTTAGAAGGCAAGTCCCTCTTTGGTTTGTCCCTCTTTGGTTTAAGGAGTAAATGGGAGGTGAAGAAAAAGAGACAGTATAGACTTTAGAGAGACAGTAGGAAATGTTAACCCAGTGGGAACAAATGAGAGAAGGCATTCATTCAAAAAACATTTAGGTGCCTGCTCTATCATAGGCTCTTAAACGTTAAGTACTGGGGGCTAGGCTTGCAAACCCTTGACTTTGAGGGATTTATAATATAACAGAGGGAGAGAGACATGTACAAGTAAAGCACTACAAGGCTATATCAGATGGTGTGAGTAGAAAGAAACCAGTGAAAGTGCTAAGTAGAGATTGTGATGGAGAGATGTGTAGTTATTTGGGAAGGGCAGGAGGAAGTGAACTTTGAGTTTAGTTTTGGCAATTGAATAGGTGTTGACCAACAAGTGCTCAGGGGCATCCCCTGCTGAATGAGGACTGGATCAAAGGGGTAGAGGTGTGAAGTGACTGGATTTATATTGGGAATGGCGTAAAATTTGGCGTGACTGGAGTGTATTAAGAGGCTGGAATGAATTATGATA
The DNA here is from genome assembly GCF_030445035.2 of Dasypus novemcinctus. Lineage (NCBI taxonomy): Eukaryota > Metazoa > Chordata > Mammalia > Cingulata > Dasypodidae > Dasypus > Dasypus novemcinctus. The sequence continues at coordinate 78,476,609 of NC_080684.1, read as the reverse complement.
TGAAGCCTGAGTGCCACGGTCTTGCCTGCCTTCTAAGGAAGTAAGAGTTTATTTAGCTGGTAAGAATTGTAAAGTCAGAATTCTCTTTAATGGCTTATTTGACATTGTGGTGGTTTGAAACTGCATGTACCCCAGAGCAATCATGTTCTTAAAGCTAATCCATCCCTGTGAGTGTAAATCTATTTTAAGTAGGGCCTTTTACTTTAGTTAAGGCATGGCCCAGGTGGGTCTTAATCCTCTGACTGGAGTCCTTTATGAACGGAATGAATATGGAGAGAGAGAGAAGGAAAGCTGCAGAATCTAGAAGGGAAGAGAGAGACCAGCAGACTCCGTTGTGTGCCTTGCCATGTAGCAGAGGACTCAAGATCATTGGCAGTCTTTGGGAGGAAAGCATTGTTTTGCTGATGCCTTGATTTGGATATTTTTCTCAGCCTTAAAACTGTAAATTTATTGTAAGAGCCAGCCTATTTTATGTTACCTCTTCGAGTAGGATAGCAAACTAAAACAGACATTATTAGTCATTTACAGAAGAATTTGCTTGTGATATCAAAATCAGATAGGAATGTGCAAAGAAATACCTTGATTATGTTTTAAATTGTGATGGAATGCTACTTTGTGCACTTTCAGAGTAATTCTTTATTTAAATTTGATCATTGGCAGAGAGGTTTTTTTTTTTCTGTATCCTTCACATATTGATCAAGATCTTCTATACTTGAAGTATGCTAGGAACTATGAGGGTACAGAGGAGATACTGGCACATAGTAAGGGCTTTGTAGATTTGTCACAGAATAAATATTACCTGCCTTTATGAAGTTTATGTAAGGCAGAATTGGATAAGTGCTTGTGTATTAGCTAATGTGTATAGAACTTTTAAGTGTGCTGGACATCTCATGAACTTAACCCAAGGATCTTTGTCACAGTTTAGTTCACACTTTCATTATTAGTATTTCCATTTTGGTAATGGCCAGAGACTTGTACCTTACTCTTTGTAGCAAATGAAATTTCTTTTACGCTTTGCTTTCTTTAGCTTGTCCTCCAGAGACAAAGTAGTATAGCTGTAAATATATAGACTCTGGTGTCAAGTTTGTAGATTTGAATACTGATTCTGCCATTTATTAGCTGTGTGACCTTGAGAGAGTTAATTAGCCTCTGGGCCTTGTTTTCCTTATTGGCAAAATGAGAATAATAGTACCTGACATTCTTGTTATTACCATTATCATTTCCGTTACTATGGATTTTTTTCTTCGAACTACTGGATTTTCCTCATGCTCAAGTAGATTCTATTTGTGGAGAAAATGGCTGGACATCAACCGAAACAGACCATTCAAAGCTCTTTGCATGGTCTCATGAACCCCACTTTGGGTGCTTTTATCTTTGTTTCCTGGAGCAGGTACGATATGGTGGTGAAAGGTTCTTATCTGTACTTGGTGGTACTTGATTACAAATGAAACTATCTCTGATATTGTAGTAAAGCCTTAGGGAAACCATGAAAACTATTGGGATGAGTGAAATTTTGATACCCTAATTAAGTTCATTAGGTATTCTGAGTATCAGAACTTCTAACTTTAAGACCAGCAAAGGATAGCTGGTTTTTATTTACCTAAAGGTAAATAGTCCTTGAAGCTCTCTAAACAGCAGCTTTATTTTCTCCTTTTCCTTCTTTCTCCCTGCCCTGAGGCTGGAGAAGGAAAAGGAGAATGGAGGAGGGAGAGAGGAAAGGGTGTAAAATCAGTTTTTAAATGCTGAGTTATTTGAGGTAAGGGAAGAAAGGAGTACTGTGTGAGTGGCAGGACAAGGCAGGAGGTACTGGGTTCATGGGAGGATGAATATACAGTTGGAACACTTGTCATAGAACTGTGATGGGTATAAGTGGTCTTAAGAATGACTCCATTTCTGAGGAATTTCCTTTTATTCATTCAATTGATGTGACCTATGAGAAGGGAGGTGATAAGCAGCAATTTGAACTATTGGTGTCTGTCATACTGTTGTAGAATTTGAGAGAGGTTCAGTTATTTGTGTATAGAGAGGCCTGGACTCAGGAATGATTTTGAGAAGGAAAAATGGTTTATTGACTGACGCTGCCGGCCAGACTCGGGAGCTTTCTGTTTGAATCCCGAGCCCCAAACAAGATTTTTGAATCCCTTTTATACAGAGAGGAAAGGCCAAATGGTCCCTTTGTTTCAGTTCTCAGTAGGCTTCAATTAGCATATATATCTTCCACATCTTAGGTAAGCTTTTAGCATGGACTTCAGACATTCTAGGTAAGCTTTTAGCATATTTAGTTTGCATTTCCCCTAAATACTTAAAGTTTATAGACTTTGCATTGTTAAACTGTTTCCTGGGACTGGAGTCCTTGCCATTGTTACCAAGGGCAGGACTGCAGCCTCTTACCGTCACACCCACAAGTCAGAGAGCTTAGGTTATCTCTGAAGAGACAAAGAGCCTTCCACCCATAGCCCACATCAATACCCTCTGACCAGTGTAGAAGTCCCATTCTTCCCATCTGCTAGTAGTGTATACCCTGCTTTCCCAGGGTCAAGGAAACCGTTTAGGCATTTATTGTAGTATTACAGGTAAAAAATGATAAAGACTTGAACTGAGATGGTATCAGTGGGGATGAAGGTGAGAAGGTAGATTTATAGGATAAGGTGACTTCTAGGTTTTTGACTTGAGCGACTAGTTGATGGTAGTATCATTGACTGAATTAAAGACGAGAGGAAAAGGTTTGAGGAGTTGGGACAAGAGGTTAGACAGAATGGCCTTGAGATATCTATAAGACAGCCAAGAAGATTTGGGATTTGGAAACTTAGTGTTATTCGGTTCTCAATAATAAGTACTTATTTAGCATCTCCTAAGTTCCAAATTCAGTGCAGGTACCAATGATGGAGGGACACAGCTACCCTATCATCAAACGGAGACCAACAGGCAGTTAGAATACCCAATAATTGAAGAATGCCTACTCCTGTGAGTGTGCTTTGGAATTGTACAGAGTATCCAATATACCTGGAGGAAGTTAGTCAAGGGAAATTAGGGAGAAAATGTTTCTCTGAATTGGAGAGAGAGAGTCAGCAGTAATTAGCAATAGTGGTAGTTGAGATCTGGGTGTGGATTAAATTACTTGTGAGAGTACTGATGAACATCAGCATGTAATGGAGGACTTGGAGAAAGAGAGTGGGAAGAAAAAACAGACCAGGGTAGGTAGGGCCTTAGAAGCCAAGGGAGGAATATATGTTACCTTTAATTTATTGAGTAAATGTATAGTTGGTCAAGAAATGTTGTGTAGCATTATAAATACAAGTCCATCTATGCAAAGATGCCCCTACAAAGATCTTAATTTGCAAATGGGGATAGGTTAAGTCTTTGGTAAGCAGCATAACAAAGAGGAAAAAAGTATATACTTTGGAGCCTGAATTCTGAAATTGAAGATTGGAATTAACTCCACCACTTTGCTAACTGCTTGAAACTGGGACCAGTTACTTATTATTATTATTATTTTTTGGTCCTCAGTTTCTTCATGTACAATATAGTACTTGGTTCACAGAGATGTATGAATTAAAAGGTATAAATTATGTTATAATGCCTGACTCAATCATACTGGCACTCTTTAAATGTTAATTCTCATCCATTCTACTATTACTGTTTCTCTAAACTATGCACCCTTCCTGCCCCTCTTCCAGCTCCTTCTTATTTTATTCTTTCCTTCAAGATACGCCAGAATTCCTGCCTTCTCATTAATGCCTTCCCATAGAGATAATATTCCAAATTTTCTACATTGAAATGAACATGTCCTTGTATTCTTCAGACTTTCATCTTAAGAAGGAAAATTTATCATCCCATATAACAAGTCTGGAGGTATGTGGTTCTAGATGATCAATTTCATGGCTCAGTAACATCAGTAAGAACCTGCATTCTTTATCTTTGCTGGGCCATCCTTTGATCTTGGGCTTGGTCCACATTGTAACAGGTGATTACAATAGTCCTGTCATCACATTTTCTACAGTTCAGAAGAGATAGCTTTTCTCTTCTACCTTCTCCCCACTATTAACAGCTTTATTGGGTAAACATTTATAGCATGAAACTCACTCATTGTAAGTGTACAATTCAATGAGTTTTAGTAAATTTATAGGGTTGTGCATCAATACAAAACAGTTTCAGAACATTTTCATCAAGCCTTCACCCCTACTCCACCCCCAGTTCTTTCAAGCTCATATGTCGTCATTCCCAACTCCACCCCTCGCAAATCACTAATCTGCTTTCTATCTATAAATTTGTCTGAACATTTCATATAGAACCAAAAAATAGTCTTTTGCATCTGGCTTCTTTTCATTTACTTAATGTATTTGAGGTTCATCCATGTGGCATGTATTGGTATTTTGTTCTTTTAAAAAATTAATACATATATATAGATATGTCACATTGTGTTTGTCCATCCACCATTGATGGACACTTGAATTGTTTATAGTTTTTAGCTATTAGGAATAATGCCGCTATGAAGCTTTCCTTATAGGTCTTTATGTAAACATAAGTTTTGATTTAGCATGGGTAGATTACTAGTGATATTGCTCAGTTAAGTGGTAAGGTTATTTTTAACTTTTTAAGAAACTGCCATAGTGTTTTCCAAAGTGGCTATATTTATTATATTCCCACCAGAAATGCGTGAGGGTTCCTGTTTCTCTACATCCTCACCAACACTTGGTATTGTCTGTCTTTTTTATTATAGCCATTCTAATGGGTATCTAGTAGTAGTTCATGATTTCCTTAAGTACTAATGATGTTAGAGCATGCTTTCATGTGCTTATTAGCTATTCATATGTCTTCTATAGTGAAATGTCTGTTCAAATCTTTTGCCTATTTTTAACACTTTTTTTTCGTATTATTGAGTTGTAAAGTTTCTTAATATATTCTGGATAAAAATCCTTTATCTTTTTTATTTGTGGAGATTCTCCCTCCACCTGTGACTTGTCTTTTTATATTCTTACTGATGTCTTTTAAAGTGCAGAAGTTTTTTTAGTGAAGTCCAGTTTCTCATTTTTTAAGTTTCATGGCTTATTTTCTTTTTCATTTTTAAAAATTGGACCATTTGTAGGTTTATATGGAAAAATCATGTAAAAAGTACAGTATTCCAGTATTCCTCCTTCCCATATTTTCCCCTATTATTAACATTTTGCGTTAGCATGGTCCTTTGTTAAAGTTGATGAAACAATATTATTATAATTATACTATTAATTATTGTCCACAGTTTACGTTTACATTAGAATTCACTTTGTTTTAATAATTGCTTGGGTTTTTTTTTTTTTCCCCTTCAATTTTCATTTTGGGAACTTATATACAACCTAAAATTTCCCATTTTAACCACTTTCAAATATACAATGCAGAGATATTAATTACATTCACAGTGTTGTGCTACCATAACCACCATCCATTCCAAAACTTTTTCGTCATCCAAAACAGAAACTCTGTACAAATTAAACATTAACTTCCCATTCCCCACCCCTAATCCACCTCCTAGTAACTTGTAGTATAGTTTCTAGCTGTTAATTTGCATGTTATAATTATTTCGTATAAGGGAGATCATATAATATTTGTCCTTTTGTGTTTGGCTTACTTTACTCTACATAATGTCTTCAGGGTTCATCCATGTTGTTGGATATATCAGAACTTAATTCTTTTTTTACAGCTGAGTAATATTCCATTGTCTGTATATACCACATTTTGTTTATCCATTCATCTGTTGGTGGATACTTGGATGTACCTTTTGGTAATTGTGAATGCTGATGCTGTGAATATCTGTGTGCAAATACCTGTTCAAGTCCTTACTTTAAGTTCTTTTAGGTATGTACCTAGAAGTGGAAATGCTTGATCATATGGTAATTCTGTACTTTCTGAGGAACTGCCAAACTGTTTTCCATAGTGCTGCACCATTTAACATTCCTACTAATAATATATGAGCGTTCCTATTGTCCACATCCTCTCCAACACTTGTTATTTTCCATTTTTAAAATAGTAGCTGTTTTAGTTTCCTCAAGGCTGCCAAAGCAATATACCAGAAATGGGTTGACTTTTATAATGGGGATTTAATAACTTAAAAGTTTATGTATCCGAGGCACTGAAAGTGTCCAGATCAAGGCATCATCCAGAGATGCTTTCTCCCCAAGCTGCCGCTGTGGGCAATCAGGCACAGGACTGCATCTTCTGGTCTTTGCCTTCTCCCAGCTTTTTTGCTTTCAGCGTCCAGTTTCCTATTCCTGGGTTCCATAAATTTTAGCTTCTTGCTTTTATGGTTTTCTCGCTCAGGTTCTGTGTGTTCCTCTCTGTCTCTGTGACTTTTTTCTCTTTATATTCATTCTGTTTATAAAGGACTCCTGTAAGAGAATTAAGACTTACCCTGGGCTATGTCATACTGGAGTAATCTAATCAAATGGTCCTTAAATGAGTCTAATCAAAAGTTTAAATGAGTCTAATCAAAAGTTCACAATAGGTTCACACTCACAGGAATGGACCAATTTAAGAAGGTAATTTTCTGGGGTCCACAAAAGACTTAAACTACATAGTAGCCATTCCAGTGGGTGTGAAATCGCATCTTATGTGGTTTTGATAATTCCTTACCAGATACATGAGGTCCAAATATTTTCTCCCATTTGGTACATTGTTGTATTAGTCAGCCAAAGGAGTGCTAATGCAAAATACCAGAAGTCAGTTGGCTTTTATAAAGAGTATTTATTTTGTGTAGAAGCTTACAGTTACCAGGCCATAAGCATAAGATACTTCCCTCACCAAGTCTGTTGCCATGTGTTGGAGAAAGATGGCTACTGACATTCAGCCTTCCTCTTCTTTCTCAGGCTCCCTCTGTGGTCCTAGCTTCTTCCATTATCAGCTGTAGGCCATCGGGCTCTCTAGGCTTTGTCTCTTTCCCCAGAGCTTGATTCTTCAGGCTCATGCTTGCTTCTCTCCATAAGGTTACCTATAGACTATCAGGTGAATGGCGTGTCTGTCTTCCTGGGGCCAATGCCGTGTCTGTAGAGCTGTCTCTGTTTCTCTGTATTCTTCTCCTGTGTGTTTACTTCCCGGGCTCCAGCTTAAAACTCCAACTAACTCCTCTCCTCTGCTGTGTAGTCCCTTGGCAGGGACTCAGTATCCTATTGATGTTGCCCAATCAAAGCCTTAATCATCATTTAATTGAGTAAAAGTGAAACCTCTGAATCCAACACAATCATAATGTACAAACAGGCCAGTTTACAAATATCCAGTATCTATTTTTGGAATTCATAAGTAATACCAAACTACTACAGTTGTCTTAGTACTTTCCTGATAAAGTCATAAGCTGAACTAAAGATTTTAACTTTGGTAAATCCCATTTCTCTATTCTTTCTTTCGTTGCTTTTGATTTTGGTATGAAGTCTAAGAAACCATGGCGCAATACAAGGCCCTGAAGATACATCTGTATGTTTTCATCTCGGAGTTTTACAATTTTGGTTCTTAAATTTAGGTCTTTGATCCAGTTTGAGTTGATTTTTGCACAAGGTGTAAAGTAGGGGTCCATCTTAATTTTTTTCTTATGAATATCCAGTTTTCCTGTACAATTTGTTGAAGAGCCTTTTCTTTCCCAAGTGATTGGACTTGGCATCCTTGTCAAAAACCATTTGGTGCCACAGTAAACATTGCCTCAAGCAAGAGTGCTCCTGAGGGATCTAGAAACATCTGGACACTATAGGCAGGGCTGATCCCAGGAAATTGGCACTCTTTTGGTGGGCCTTGCCTTGGATTATATGATAACCACTCTCCCCAGTGTATCAGAGTTAGACTCATTTATAACTTTCCTACACATGGTTCTTCTGCCCTTTTTATTTGAACCTATAGTTAGCACTATACCTGTTAAATATATGTCCCAGAAACTTAAATCTTCCAGCTGTTCATATTCTTGTCGGACCCTGAATCTCAGCAGAGTTGAAGCCAGCATCTACTCTCTAGTTCATCAGACTCAGGACAACTAACAAAAGGATAATGGTGGAGAACACCCATCCCAAAAATCAGAGAGTATCTACATCAGCAAGCAAGACAGTTCCATCCATCTGCCCCATGGGATCTAAGCTGCCTCTCATTTGGAAACAGGGTGGGCGTCACCATCTCCTCAAGATTGAGGAACAAACAAACATAAGATGGGAATGCAGCTGTGGACTAAAGTAGACTTCTTATTATTCTAATGGAAGAACTTGTAACATTGATATAAAGACAGTGGTTACCAGAGGTTCTTAGGGGAGGGAAAGGGAAGAATAGGTATAACATGGGGCATTTTGGGGACATTGAAATTGTTCTGCATGATATTGTAATGATGGAGACAATCCATTATATATTTTGTCAAAACCTATAAAATGGTGTGGTGCAAAATGTAAACTATAATATAAATTGCAGAACGTGCTTAGTAGCAGTGCTTCAATATGTGTTCAATGATTGTAACAAATACACCACACGAAACATGAAAGATGTTGTTAATGGGGGAAAATATGGGAGGGGAAGAGGTGGGGTATATGGAAATCCCCTATATTTTTGAAGTAACGTTTATGTAATCTAAAGCTTCTTTAAAAATAAAGAAAAAATTTCGGTTAAAAAACAAACAGTTGGCCATAGATGTGAGGGTTTATATCTGAACTCTCAGTTCAATACTGTTATCTATATGTCTGTCCTTGTGCCAGTACCGTGCTGTTGTTTTTTTTAACAAATCCATTTTATTGATATATATTAATAAAGCATACAATTCATCCAAAGTGTACTGGAAATGGCTGTTGGTATAATCACAAAGATGTGCACTCATCACTTCAGTCATTATTAGAGCATTTTCACTATTTTAATAGTAATAATAATTAAAAAAAAAACCTGACAAGAAAATTCTTCACCTCTTAACCTCTCTGTTTCCCCTGCTGTGCGTAGCTACTACTTTTGGCTATTCTTGCACAGTTATTTATTTATTTATTAAGCAGTTTTATTGAGATTTATTCACATATCCATACGGTCTATCTAAAGCAGGGGTTCTTAATCTTTGTTGTTCTGTGGACCCCTTTGCCAGTCAGGTGAAATGAATACTGTTATTTATTTATTGCATACATTCATAAGTGAAAGAAATGCTAGATTCTCTGACCTTGTTAGAGGTCAGAGAAAATAAAGATAATAAGTTGATTTTTTTCAGTTCAAGCTCACGGACCCCCTGAAATCTAGGGTCTGTGGACTACTGGTTAAGAACCCCCTGATCTAAAGTGTATAACCATTGGCTTTTAGTATAATCACAATGTTGTGCTTTCATCATCACAAAAAATTTTAGTTATTTCATTATTCCAAAGAGAAAAACTCCTCACCCCTTAGCATGCCTTCCCTAGCCCTATATAACCACTAATCAAATTTCATCTTTATAAATTGATTTATATATATAGTTTATATAAATGGAATCATACAATATGTTATACAGTATATTTAATTCGTAGTAACACAGTCATACAGTATTTGTACTTTAGCGTCTGCCTTGCTTCACTCAACATAATGTCCTCCAGGTCCATCCATGTTGTCATATGGTTTATGACTCAAATTCGTCTTACAGCTACGTAATATTCCATCGTGTGAATATGCTACAGTTTGTTTATCCATTTTTTGGTTGATGGACACTTGGGTTGTTTCCAACTTTTGGCAATCGTGCATAATGCCTTTATGAACATAGGTGTGCAGATGCCTGTCTGTGTCACTGCTCTCAGTTCTTCTGGGTATATACCCAGTAGAGATATTGTTGGGTCACATGGCAATTCTATATTCAACTTCTTTAGGAATGGCCAAACAGTCCTTCACATCTCTTTATATATTACAGATATTAAACCTTTTTTAGACATGTGATTTCAAATATTTTCTCCATTGAGTTGGCTGACTTTTCACTCTCTTGACAAAGTCCTGTGAGGTACAAAAGTGTTTAATTTTGAAGAGGTCCCATTTATCTATTTTTTCTTTTGTTGGACATGCTTTGGATGTAAGGTCCAAGAAACCACCACCTACCACAAGGCCTTTAAGATGTTTCCCTACATTTTCTTCTAGTCGGTTTATGGTTCAGGCTTTTATATTTAGGTCTTTGGCCTATTTTGAGTTGATTCTTATATAGGGAGTGAGATAGGGGTCCTCTTTCATTCTTTTGGTTATAGATATCCAGTTCTCTGAGCACCATTTGTTGAAGAAACTGTTTTGTTCCGCTAACATGAACTTGGTCGATTTGTCAAAAACCATTTGACCATAGAGGTGAAGGTTTATTTCTGGACTCTCAATTCTAATCCACTGAGTGTTGTGTCTGTCTTTATGCCAGTACCATGCTATTTGACCACTGTAGCTTTGTAGTATGTTTAAAGGTCAGGCAGTGAAATTCCTCCCATGTTGCTTTTCTTTTTTAAGAATGCTTTTGGCTTTTCAAGTGCATTTTCCCTTCCAAATGGATTTGGTAATTGCCTTTACAATTTTGTAAAGTAGGCTTTTGGAATTTTGATTGGTATTGCATTGAATCTATAAATCAATTTGGGTAGGATTGATGTCGTCACCATATCTAGTCTTCCAGTTCATGAACACAGAATGTCTTTCCATTTGTTTAGGTCTTCATTGATTTCTTTTAGCATTGTTTTACAGTTTTCTGCATGTAGGTCCTATACTTCTTTGGTTAAATTGACTCCTACGTATTTAAGTATTTTTGTTGCTATTGTAAATGGAATTTTTCCTCACATTTACTCCTCAGATTGTTCAGTACTAGTGTGTAAACCATTACCGATTTTTGTGTGTTGATTTTGTATCCTGTCACTTTCCTGAACTCATTTATTAGCTCAGGTAGCTTTGTCATAGACATTGAGAATTTTCTAAATATCGGATCATTCCATCCACAAATAATGAGAGTTTTTCTTTCTCTTTTCTTATTTGGATGCTGTAGCAGTTTAATATTATTGATGAATTCCAAAAAGAAATATTGGGTTATGTTTGTAAACCATTCTTTTCCTCTGGGCATATTAGAATGTATTGGAGTCATAGGTTTTACTTTTACTTGATTAAATAATGATTAAGGCTTTGATTGGGCCACATCAGATTGACATTGTTGCTGGGCGGGGACTCACAGAAAAACTGCTCTGCAGAGAAGAAAGATTGGAGTTCTAAGCTGGAACCTGGGAAGTAAGCACATAGAGGAGCAGAGCAGCTAAGCCTGGAGAGAATTGAGCCCTGGGGAGAGAGACACTGCTGGTTACCTGATAGTCTATAACTGGCCTTGTGGAGAAAATGGAAGAGTTGAGCCCGGAAAAAAATGAGCCCCACGAAGAGAGGAACCCAGGAAGCCTGAACCCTGGCAGATGTCAGCAGCCATTTTGCTCCAACATGTGGCAGTAGATTTTGGTGAGGGAAGTAACTTAGGCTTTATGGCCTGGTACCTGTAAGCTTCTACCCCATATAAATACCCTTTATAAAAACAGCCAATTTCCATTGTTTCTCATCAGCACCCCTTTGTCTAAAACAGATGCCTTTATTTTTATTTATTTTTAAAATTTTTGTCTAATTACTCTAGTTAGAACTTCTAATACAATGTTGAATAACAGTGATGACAGTGGGCATCCTTGTCTTGTTCCTGATCTTAGAGGGAAAGCTTTCAGTCTTTCCCTATTGAGAATGATATTGGTTGTTGGTTTTTTATATATACCTTTTATCATATTGAGGAATTTTCCTTCTATTTCTCTCTTTTGAAGTTTTTCTAATCAAGAAAGAATGCTGGGGAAACGGACTTTGGCCCAGTGGTTAGGGCGTCCGTCTACCACATGGGAGGCCCGCGGTTCAAGCCCCGGGCCTCCTTGACCTGTGTGGCGCTGGCCCATGCGCAGTGCTGATGCGCGCAGGGAGTGCCGTGCCACACAGGGGTGTCCCCTGCGTAGGGGAACCCCACGCGCAAGGAGTGCACCCATAAGGAGAGCCACCCAGCGCGAAGGAGGGAGCAGCCTGCCGAGGAATGGCGCCGCCCACACTTCCCGTGCCGCTGACGACAACAGAAGCGGACAAAGAAACAAGACGCAGCAAAAAGACACAGAAAACAGACAACCGGGGGAGGAGAGGGGAATTAAATAAATTAAAAAAAAAAATCTTAAAAAAAAAAAAGAAAAGAAAGAATGCTGGAGTTTTTTGAATGCCTTTTCTGTGTCTCAATTGAGATGATCATATGGGTTTTTTTTCCAGTTTTTTAATATGGTATATCACATTGATTAATTTTCTTATGTTGAATCAACCTTGCATATGGGATAAATCCCACTTGGTTATGATGTATAAGTTGTTTGATATGCTGTTGGATTTGATTTGCAAGTATTTTGTTGAGAATTTTTGCATCTGTGTTTATTAGATTGGTCTGTAATTTTCTTGTAGTCTTGTAGTGTCTTTATTTATTTTTAAAAAGATTTATTTATTTATTTCTCTTCCCTTTCCCCCTCCCCCCTCCTCTCCCTCCCCCCCCCTCTCCCTCCCCCCCCCCCCCCCCCCCCGTTGTCTGTTCTCTGTGTCCATTTGCTGTGTGTTCTTCTGTAACCACTTATATCCTTATCAGCGGCACCGGGAATCTGTGTTTCTTTTTATTACGTCATCTTGCTGTGTCAGCTCTCCATGTGTGCAGTGCCATTCTTGGGCAGGTTGCACTTTCTTTTGCTCTGGGTGGCTCTCCTTACACGTGGGGCTCCCCCATGTGGGGAACACCCCTGCATGGCACGGCACTCCTTGCGTGCATCAGCACTGCGCATGGGCCAACTCCACACCGGTCAAGGAGGCCTGGGGTTTGAACCGCGGACCTCCCATGTGGTAGGCGAACACCCTATCCATTGGGCCAAGTCCACTTCCCTCTTGTAGTGTCTTTATATGGCTTTGGTATTAGGGTGATGTTGGCTTCATAAAATGTGTTGGGTTATTTTCCCTTCTCTTTAATATTTTGGAAGAGCTTAAACAGGATGGGTGTTAATTCTTTTTGAAAAATGCTTGGTTGAATTCACTGTGAAAGCATCTCCCTGGACTTTGCTTTGTTGGGAGATTTTTAATGACAAAGTCAGTGTCTTTAAATGTCATTGGTTTTTAATTTCCTGTATTTCTTGTAGTGTAAGTGTAGGTTCTTTGTGCATTTCCAGGAATTTGTCCATTTCATCTAGGTTGTCTAGTTTGTTGGCATACAGTTTCTCATAATATCCTCTTATGATCCTCTTTATTTCTGTGGGGTCAGTTGCAATTTCCCCCCTTTTATTTCTGATTGTATTTATTTGCATCTTCTTTCTTATTTTCTTTCTTAGTCTAGCTAGGGGTTTGTAATTTTATTGATCATCTCAAAGAAAGAGCTTTGGTTTTGTTGATTTTTCTCTCTTTTCTGTTCTCAATTTCATTTATTTCTGCTCTAGTCTTTATTATTTCCTTCCTTCTGCTTGCTTTGGGATTGGTTTGCTTTTTTTCTAGTTTCTCTAGTTGTTCAGTTAAATCTTTGAGTTTAGCGCTTTCTTCTTTTTTAGTGTAGGTGTTTAGGACTATAAATTTCCCTCTCAAAATTACCTTCTCTGTATTCTGTAGGTTTTGATAAATTGTGTTCTCGTTTTCATTTGTCTCAGTATATTTATTGATTTCACTTGCAGTTTTTTCTTTGACCCATTGATTATTTTGGAGTGTGTTGTTTAGCTTCCACACATTTGCAAATTTATCTTTTTCCTGTCTATTATTGATTTCCAGTTTCATTCCATTCTGATCTGAGAAGGTGCTTTGTATAATTTCAGTCTTTTTTATATTTATTGAGAGCTTCATTGTGCCCTAACATGTGGTCTAACCTGGAGAAAGACCCATGGGCACTTGAGAGAAATGAGTTTGGATACAGTGTTCTGCATATGCCTGTTAGGTCTAACTTGTTTATCATATTGTTCAAGTTCTCTGTTTCCTTGTTGATCTTCTGTCTAGTTGTTCTGTCGATGTGAGTGGTGTATTGAAGTCTGCAATGATTATTGTAGATATATCTATTTCTCCCTTTACTTTTGCCAGAGTTCGTCTCATGTATTTTGGGGCACCCTGCTTAGGTGCATAGATATTTATAATATTTATAACTGCCATTTCTTCCTGGTGGATTGTCTTTTTTGTTAATATATAATGGCCTTCTGTATCTCTTATAACTTTTTTTGCTTTTGAAGTCTGTTTTGTCTACTATTGGTATAGCTATTCCTGCTCTTTTTTGGTTACTATTTGAATGGAGTATCAAACCTTTCATTTTCAGTAGGTTTGTAGCTGAGTCTAAGGTGAGTGTCTTGTAAGCAGCATATGGATGGCTCATGTTTTTTATCCATTCTGTCAGCCTGTATCTTTTGTTTGGAGAGTTCACTCCATTCACATTCATTGATATTACTGTAAATGCATTATTTACTTCCACCATTTTATCTTTGGTTTTTGTATGTTATCATATTTTTGTTTTTTTACTCTTTTGGTTATCCTTTTTGCTATTCTTTCTTCTGTACTCTCTTCCAGGCCTTTCTCTTCTGTCTCTTTCTTTCAGGCTGTAAGCTTGCTGTAATGTTTCCTGCAAAGGTAGATTCTTTTTTACGAGCTCTCTTTGTTTCTATTTGTGAGTATTTTATACCCACCTTTACATTTGAAGGATAGTTTTCCTGAATAAAGAATTCTTAGCTGGCAGTTTTTCTCTTTCAATATCCTAATTTAATAATGCCACTGTCCTCTTTCCTCCATGGTCTAATGAGAAATCTGTACTCTTATCGGGCATCTCTTGTATTTGATGGTTTGCTTCTCCTTTGCTCTTTGACATTTGACATTCTGAGTAGTATGTGTCTTGGACTAGGTCTATTTGGATTTATTCTGATTGGGGTATGGTATGCCACTTGGTCATTTAAGTTCATTTGTTTCATAAGAGTTGGCAAATTTTCTGCTATTGTTTCTTTCCTTAAATATACTTTCTGCCCCTTTTTCCTTCTCTTCTCCTTCTGGAACTCTTCTGACATGTATGTTGTTGCATTTCATATTATCATTCAACTTCTGTCATTTTGAGTCTGCTGTTTTATGCTTCTAATGCATTTTTTATTTCACCTATTGTGTTTTTCATTTCCATGAGCTTTGTTACCTTTCAGTTCAGGGTTTCAAATTCTTTGTATTCTCTCAATGTCTGCTTTTATTTTAATACTTTTTTAATTTTAATTTTTTAAAAGGTTTAGATTACATAAATGTTACATAAAAAATATAGGGGATTCCCTTGTGCCCCACTCCCTACCCCTCCTACACTTTCCCACAGTAACAACATCCATCATTAGTGTGGTACATTTGTTACACTGTACAATATGAACACATATTGGAGCATTGCCACTAACAGTGGATTATACTTTATAGTTTACACTGTATCCAGCACAATTTTGTAAATTATGACAAAATATATAAGGGCCTGTATCCATCATTGCAACATCATTTAGTACATTTCTAATGCCCTAAAAATGCCCCCATATTATACCTGTTTTTCCCTCTCCCTTCCCTCAGAAACTCTGGTGGCCACTGCCTCCACATCAATGTTAAAAGTTCTTTCATTGCCAAAATAACAATGAGTCTATAGTATAATAATAGTAAGTCTACTCTAGTCCATCGTTAAACCCCAATCCTGAGGATTCTTGGATGGTAATTCCCCCTTTGCCTCTGATTGAGATGGGGCTTAGATCTTATGGGACAGGTGGATGAAACTATCTTGCTTGCAGTTGCAGACTCTCTCTCTTCAATGGAATGGGTCCATCATCTCCTTGTTATTCTTGGGTGAGTCCAATGAACTGGAGAGTAAGTGTTGCAACTCTGCTGAGATTCAGGGCCCAGCTGACCCATGGACTGACCAAAGATTTAAGTCTCTTGGACATATACCTATCAAGTATAGTACTAACTATAGGTTCAAATAGAAGGGGCAGAAGAGCCATGTATAGGGAAACCACAAAAGAGTCCAGCTGTGTCACACTGGGGACCATAAATTCCAAAGATGGCCCCAATGGCAGGGCACCAAACTCCTGAGCCATCTGGTCTGCCTATAGTATCTGGATGTCTCTAGAGCCCTCAGGAACCCTGGTATTTTAGGCAATATTTACTTTTGCAGTCAGTGAGATTCTGCTGAGATGGCATGACCTCCCGACTCACTTTTTTTTTTTTAATTTTTAAATTTTTATTTATTTCTCTTCCCCCCCCATTTGTCTGCTCTCTGTGTTCATTTGCTGCGTGTTCTTTTGTCCGCTTCTGTTCTCAGTGGCATGGGAATCTGTCTCTCTTTTTGTTGCGTCATCTTGTTGCATCAGCTCTCCGTGTGCGGCGCCAATCCTGGGCAGGCTGAACATTTTTTCACGCTGGGCGGCTCTCCTTACAGGGCACACTCCTTACGCGTGGGGCTCCCCTACGCGGGGGACACCCCTGCGTGGCATGGCACTCCTTGCACGCATCAGCACTGTGCATAGGCCAGCTCCACACGGGTCAAGGAGACCATGGACCTCCCATGTGGTAGACAGATGCCCTATACATTGGGCCAAGTCCGCTTCCCCGACTCACTTTGAATCAGTGTCTTCTTGACATTGTTTATCTCTTTAGCCATATTGTCTTCCAACTCATTAATTTCATTTAGGAAATTTGTGTGCATGTCATTAATTAGTTGTCTCTAATCCTGAATCTCTTCTGGGGCTTTGATATAGTCCTTTTTTTGGCCATGTCTTCCATTTTCTTAGGATGGCTCATAAGTTTTTCTGAAATCTAGGCATCTGGTTAGGATGGGTTTATTCAGATGTTCAATTTCTCTCTTTCAAGGGTTTTAGTGGCAGGAGGCTTTGTGTTACTGCTGTTCTTTGATTCTTGGTTCAACCTGTTCTGAGTCTTTAGAATTTTCCCTGTTAGTTGCTGAAATTTAGGCCTTTGATCCCATAATGGGTTGCATACCCATTTCTTAGAGCCTTGGGTAGGAAGGCTTTAAAGGCCAGCAAAAGCCTCTCTTATTTTTTATTTTCTCACATGCACTTCTTTCATCTGCCAGCAGTTGGTACTCTTTGGCAACCCTCTCAATTCATGCCTGGTCGGAGTGTGTTTGAGCTTTGCTGTTGTGATTCTCCTCCTTTGTCCTTCTCTCTTCTGGGTGATGTCCAGCCTTCACCTGGTGTCCTAAACTGAAGAAGATCTTTTTCCAGGCTGTTTCAGCCTGTCCTCTAGGTATTTTTCTGGAAGAGAAGAGAGTCTCTTGGTTTTGTAGTCCACCATCTTCCTGGCATGCTGTTTTGATTACTGTAGCTTTGTAAGAAGTTTTAAGATAAGGGACTGTAAGTCTTCTAATTTCATTCTTCTTTTTTGAGATGGCTTTAGCTATTTGGGGCTTTTTCCCTTCCATGGGAATTTGATGATTGACTTCTTTTGCTGCAAGGAAGGCTGTTGGAAATTTGATTTGGGTTGCATTGAATTTGTAAATCTCTTTTGGTAGAATTGACATCTTAACAATATTTAGTTTTCTAGCCCACGAACATGGAATGTCCTTCCGTTTATTTAGATCTTCTTTGATTTTGTTTAGCAATGTTTTCTAATTTTCTGTGTACAAGGCTATTTTTGTTTTCTTGTTTCTAAAACAAATACCATACATTGGATTGAATTAAACAGTGGGAATTTATTAGCTCATGGTTTTTAGGCTAGGAGAAGGTCAAATGAATGCATCATCAAGGTGCTTTGTGGGAGGATTTTTTGCATCTATATTCATTAGAGAAATTGGACTGTAATTTTTTTCCCTGAAGTATCTAAGTATTAGGATAATGATGGCTTCATAGAATGAGTTTGGTAGCATTCCCTCTTCAATTTTTTGGAAGAGCTTGAGCAAGATTGGTATTAGATCATCTTTGAATGATTGGTAAAATTCACCTGTGAAACAGTCTGATCCTGAGCTTTTAATTTTGGGGAGGTTTTTGCTGACTGTTTTGATCTCTTGACTCATGATTGGCTTGTTGAGGTCTTCAATTTCTTCTAGGGTCAGTGTAGGTGGTTCATGTGTTTCTAGGCATTTGTCCATTTTGTGTCTGGTTTGTTGTCATAGTTGTTTATAGTATCCTTTTATGAACTCTCTCATTTCTGCAGGGTCCTTGGTAATGTCACTTCTCTGATTTCTGGTTTTATTTATTTGCATCTTTCTTTTTTTCTTTGTCAGTATTGCTGAGTGTTAGTTGATTTTGTTTGTCTTCTTGAAGAACCAACTTTTGGTTTTGTTGATTCTATTTTTTTCCCTCAATTTCATTTATTTCTGTTCAGAACTTTATTATTTCTTTACTTTGGCTTTGTTAGAGAGTAGTTTGTTCTTTTTCTACTTCCTCCAGTTGTGCAGTTATGCCTTCAATTTTAGCTTTCTTCTTCCTCTTCATTTTTCTTTTCTTTTTTTTTGAGGTACCATGGTGGGGATTGAACCTGGGACCTTGTGTGTGTGAAGCTGGCACTAGACCACTGAGCCACATCAACTCCCTTGAGTTGGTTTTCATTTGTTTGCTTGTTGTTTGTGTTCTTGTTTTTATGAGGCACTGGGAACTGAATCTGGGCCCTCACGTGGGAAGCAGGCACTCAACAGTTTGAGCCACATCTGCTCCCCTTTCTTCTTTTTTTAATGTAAGCATTAATGGCTATAAATTTCCCTGTCAGCACTGCCTTTGCTGTATCCCATAGGTTTTGATATGTTGTGTTCTTATTTTCATTTGTCTTTAGTTATTTACTGATTTCTCTTGCAGTTTCTTCTTTGACCCACTGATCATGAGTGTGTTGTTTAATCTCTGTATATTTATGAATTTTCTTTTTCTTGGTCCATTATTGATTACCAGCTTTATTCCATTATGATCAGAGAAAGTGTATTGTATAATGTAAATCTTTTTAAATTTGCTGAGACCTGTTTTATGACCCAGCATATCTTCTATCCTGGAGAAAGAGCCATGAGATTTTGAAAAGAATGTATATCCTTCTGTTTTGGGGTGTAATGTTCTACAAATGTCTGTTAGGTTTGGTTAATTTATCATATTACACAAGCTCTTTATTTATTTATCCTCTGTCCTGATGTTCTTTCTAGTACTGAGAGTTGTGTATTGAAATCTCCAAATATTATTTTAAAGCCATCTATTTCTCCCTGCAGTTTTGCCAGTGCGTGTGTCATGTACCTTGGGGCACTCAGGTTAGGTGTATAAATATTTTTAATAGTTATTTCTTCTTGGTGAATTGCCCCTTTTATTAATATATAGTGACCTTCTTCATCCCTTATAAGAGTTTTGCATTTAAAATCTGTTTTGTCCAATATTAGCAATGCTTCTCCAACTCTTTTTTGGTTACTGTTTATGTGAAATACCTTTTTCCAACCTTTCACTTTTAACCTGGTTGTGTCCTTATATCTGAGTTGAGGATGTAGACAGCACATGGATGGCTCATATTTTTTTATACATGCTTTCAGTCTGTGTCTTTTGATTGGGGAGTTCAAGCAATTAACATTCAATGTTATTAGTGAAAAGGCATTACTTAGTACATTTTGTCCTTTGGATTTCTGTTGTCATACCTTACTATTGTTTGTTTTTTTCACCCTTTAATTTTCCTTTCCTAATAATATTCTTTTCTACACTCTTTTCCAAGTCTCTCGTCCTTGTCTTTTCCTTTCAGGGTGTAGCACTCCCTTCATTATGTCTTGTAAATCTCATCTTTTGTTAACATACTTTTTCCATTTTGTTTGTCTTTGGAGACTTCAGACTCACCCTCATTTTTGAAGGACAGTTTGTTGGATAAAGAATTCTTGGCTGGGAGTTTTTCTTTTTCAGAACCTTAAATACATGATACTTTCTTCTCACCTCCATGGTTTTTCATGAGAAACCAGCACTTTGTCCCTTTGCTTGTATGTGATGCATTGATTTTCTCTTGCTGCTATCAGAATCCTCTCTTTATCTCTGATATTTGTCATTCTGAATAGGTTTCTTGGAGTAGGATTATTCGATTTATTTTAGTTGGGGTGTGTTTTCCTTCTTGGACATTGATATTTATGTCTTTCATAAAGTGTTTGGTTGTTATTTCCACAGATATTCTTTCTGCCCCTTTTCCATTCTCTTCTCCTGGGATACTGTTAATGTGTCTATTTGTGTGTTTCTCATTGTCAATCAATTTCCTGAAATCCAGTTCCATTTTTTCAATTCTTTGTCTTTCTCTTCTCATGTCTTTTCAAGTTCTGGTCCTTAGTACTCTAATTCATTAATTCTGTCTTTGAGTAATTCAAGTTAGCTGTTATATGCCTCTAATGTATTTTTGTTCTTCTCGATTGTGTCTTCATTCCCATATGCTCCTGGTACTTTACTTTGCATGCTTTCAAGTCATTATTTATGCTCACTCATTGTCATCTTTTTTTTTTTTCACCTACTGTCATCTTAATATACTTTATTTCTTTAGTCATATTTTCCTTTGAATTGATTTAAGAGGTTTATTTGATTATCATTGAGTAGTTGTCTTACATCCTGTGTCCCATCAGGATTTTTGGTTTGATCCTTTGGTGGGATCATCTCTTCCTGTGTCTTAATTTGGCTTGTAATTTTTTGCTGATGTCTAGGCATCTGAGTATGTTAGTGAATTTACTCTGATGATCAATTTCTCTCTTGCGTATCGGTTTCTTTCACAGCTCTTTGTATTTTTGGTTCAGCTTATTCCAAGTCTTTAAAACTGCTGAGGTTACATTGTAAAATAGGACCAGAGACTTACAAATGGGGCACATATCCAATCCAAGGGGTCTAGGATGAGAGACTTCCTCTAATGTTTTTACTCCTTGCAGTTTCCCGGCAGGCCAGCAGATGCTGTTCATCAGTGAATATTTCCATGGAGGTGTCTCTTTCAACCTGCAATTGCCCATGATTCTGGTCTGGCTGGAGGTGAGATTCAAATTGGGTTCTGTTTGCCAAACTTAAGAAAGAGAATCCACTCTCTGCTCTCCGCTGCACCCTCCCTCTTCTGAACAAGGAAGATATCTGTTCCCCCCTCAATTGGTTGCAGTGAGCCATGGGTTTTACCCAGACTACTCACCTTTAGGGTTGGGGGTGGATGCTTTTCCTGGCTGTCGGCGGCAGTAACTCATGGTTTTTCCTTCGTCTTCTTCAGCTCTGTCTCTAGCCCTCCTGAAGGATGTACAGCACTCCCCTGATCTGCAGATCCCCAAAGCAGCTCCCTTGGACAGCTTCTTGCCCTTTCTCCATTTTTTTTTTGTGAGAGAATTGAACCCTGTGTATCTACTCTGATGCCATCTTTCCAGAAGTTAATGGTATAATATCTTACATTTATAGTTTGTAAGGTGCTTTCGCCTGTCTGATATTTTGATATTTTAGTAAAATTTCACTTTTCATCTTCAGTTTTTAAATGGATTATTGTACATGCCCGTATACCTGGACAGTGCTGTTTTCATCTTTCCTATTTTCTAAACCAGGTTACTTATATCTCTGCTGTAAAAATATTTTCCAAGATAACTTATATAATTTTAAAAATTTTACCACAAGGTGTCATTGTAACTATAAAAATAATTTTTATGTAAAAATGTATAGCACCAATTGTGCAATATTTACATTTCCTGGTTTTGCTTTAAAATATTTTTTTTCTGCTTCATATCTGTTTCCTACTTTTCAGTTGTCTCTTATGATATAGTGTGTATCAAGTTATTAGAGGGAAAATCAAGGCTCTCATATTCTAGAGTTCTTATACATTTACAAAAACAAATGCTTTCTATCCACAAATTTCTTAAGAGTGTGTTGCTATAGAGATGATTGTTTGAAGAATGAGGAGGAGTAGCAGCAGGTGGACATTTAAGGAAAAAAATATTAAAATATTCAATGTAATTGTTTTTGACAGAGCCAGCTTTAGAGCTTATCACTCTGCTTATAAAATTCCTGTGGAAGAAAGGTGGATATTCAGGTGTTTCATTGTAATTATACTTGCAATATACTCAGATGCTCTTGCAAATATCTCTGTACTTGATTCTCCTGCAGAATTAATATTTGAACTAATTATAATCTTTGAAACAATATTTCTTTCACTTTAATTGGATTCCATTTGACCTTTTTAAAATTGTTTTTAATTGTACTGGTTTCCTCTCCTTTTAAGAAGAGAAATTAAAATAGTGTATTTTTTTAGGGGAATGAGACCAAAATCTAACTGTTAACTCTTGTTAACTTCTGCCTCAAATTCATTTTCATTACTTCCCTTTGACTACTTCCTACCAGTGTCTTAACTCAGACCTTCATCATCACTCTCCTGGAGTTTTGATCTACTTTCCTCTTTCTCTCTATCCAAATCTATTCTCTACACCTTGAGTAACCTAGTTATTTTTCTAAAATGCAAATCTGATTCTACCCTGTACTGTCCTCCCTGTCTTCCCAGTGTGTCCCTGATTAGGCTTTTCCTACCTCTCCAGGCTGCCCTGCCACCCCTACTACCTACCCTTTTACCCCATGGAAGAACCATATTCTTCTGTTCCATCTCCAAGTGTTTGAACTTGATGTTTCTTTTATACGTACGCCTCTTAGTTTTATTTCAGGGTTACCTTCTTAGTGAAATCTTCTCAAATAGCTTCTCTAGCAGAATTAGGCCTCTCCCCTCTGTTTACCCATACTACTATAAATATATTACAGTGTTTTATAATTTAAATGTTTTCTGAATTTATCCTATTAAATAGGTGATATGTGCACATGTCAAAAAATGTAAAAAGTACAACAAAGAATTTTCTCTCATCCTTTTTCAGCTAGCAGTAATTGTTTTTGACGTGTTTTTTACTGAATACCGTGAGCTACTTGAGGGCAAGGATTTTCTTTTCTTTATTTATGCATTTCTTCATTTAACAGTTACTTAGAAAATGTCCATAATACTCAGAATATGGACTGGCTCTTCCTTGCTGAGAAGTCTGCTTGATACGATGGTCTGTATATTTCTTCATGTCCTTCAAATCCCACTTAGTATAATGTAAGTAGGCTGTAAATATGATATAGTAGTCACTGAAATTAATACTGATTGCTTAGTCATTTTTAAAAAAGATTTGATTTTGAGCTTAACCTGTATGTCTTGAAGATAACTTTTATTTTTCTCCCTTTTCTGGCTCTGGAAAATTTTATAGTTTCTCTATAAACTATAATTTTGTAGTTTGTAGATTCTCACATATGAAAAATATAATGCTTGGGCCATTCACAATAAAAATATGGGTTGAACTCTTAACCATCAATTTACTTTTATATATTTAATTTTTCAAACCCATAAATCTCATGGAAATAATATTAAATCAGGATTTATTTATAAAACAGTTAATTTCCAGGAAATGTTGGGAAATTTGAGGTCAGTACACAATTTTTGTTGTTTGTTAGTAGTCACATGGTAGCCTTTTCTCTTTCATGAGAAAGATGGAATTATGAATGACAACTCTAGAACTCAAACGAAGGTACTAAGTGCTCATAAATCTCTTGTAAGTTCCTATGTTTCATATGTAACATAGCCCACTAAGAAATATTTAAAATGAATATGAAGTATGGTCTGGGCAAGAATCATCTTTGTCTTTGTCTTTCAGATCACAACTTTTCAGAGACTTTTATGTGTTTTTTCTAAGCACTCGAGGTTGACTGGTTACTGTATACCCTATTTTCCAGAGTTCTTTTGTGCAAATTAAGCTGTATGGAAGCAGACAGTGCAATTATAAGAGTAAAATAACATTTTAATTCAGAGTGCTTGGTAGTTGATTGCTAGCCACTCTAATATATAACTTCTTCCCTCCCTCTTTTCTTGCCCTCCCTGCTTCTTTTTAAATCACAATTATAGGGCCTGGCACCTTACCAGGACTTTGAAGGGTCCGCTCCCAGCTGTACTTCAGGTTCTGGCAGGATGTCAAGTTGTTTCATTTTTTGTACAGTCGACACTCTGGGATGGCCATCCAAAGATTTGGGTTACTAGTATAGGACTATCTCTGGGACTTTAAAGATATTAATTTCTAAATTTTATTTGTAAATGAAGTAATAACTGATATAGATTCTCCCTAGTCTTTTAATGTTATCGTTAAAAACAACACTCACTGTAGGGCTATGGAGTATTTAAAGCATTGTTTTGAAATGTTCAAAGGCATAGCATGTGCTTTTTAATGGAATGTGTTTTGGAAGCTTTCCATGAGCATCAGCAGCTGTGCTTTTAGAATATTTTGAATTACTATACTTTGGGCAGACATAGTATCACTGCTTCAGAAATAAAACTCCTATGCCAAAGAAAATGCCATATATAGGTCCCTGTAGAGCTAGGACTGGTCAAAAGAGGTGGTAGGAAGAACATGTGGATGTGGTTATGTGATAATAGTAGTTGCAAGGAAAAGAAGATGAAGAACTTGGAGCAGGAGGGTGCTGAGTCTTCAAAATTGCTATTCACAGAGATGAGCCTATCTCATAAAAGCTTACTGATTAATAGACTGACTAAGATAATATATTTCTCCTGTTTTTTTTTTTAAATACATCTTGTACTGTATGCTAACTTTAAAAAATCTGCATTGCGAGTTTTTTCATTTGGTAAACTGCAAATTGAAATTCTTACTTTAATTATGTGTATATGTTTAGGTGTTCTGTGAGTAATTGATGATGGTACCTTGTTTGATAGCAGAGAAGCCCAACTGTGATAGGAATTTAAAATTGTAGAGATTTTGAGTTTGGGTAAAATCTGCTATGAAAAGACTGAGAAGAAAACCTGTGTATTTATTAGTTACCTGCAGCTGCTGTAACAAATTACCATAAACTGGGTAGCTTAACAGAATGGAAATATATTGTCTCACAGAAGTCCAAAATCAAGGTGTCGTCAGGACCATGCTCCCTCTGAAAGTTCAGGGGAAATCCTTTCCTTGCCTCTTCCAGCTTCTGGTGGGTCCAGGCATACTTTGACTTGAGACTGCATCACTCCAGTTTCTGCCTTCATGGTCACATTGCCTCTTCTCTGTCTTACAACTCTGTCTCCCTCTCTGTGATTGCAATTAGAATTGCTTAATCCAGGAGAAGCTCCTTCTCTTAAAATCTTCAACTTAATCACATCTTATGCCATGTATAATAATATTCACTCTTTTGTCAATAAGATAATATTCATAGATTCTGAGTAGTAGGATATGACATATCTTTTTGGGGTCTACATGATTACCCACTTCAGTTTGGAAGCTCCAGTTTCTGATTATGGATCAGAAGGTGAATCAAGGCTTAAGTGCATTAGAATAGTGAGCATATTGTTTGTTCATTTAATGTTTTTCTGCTTCTAATATGTGCCTGTGCTTGTTTTAGGTATTGAGTGTATGGGATATAAAAATATAGAGATTGAATAAAGTTTGTTTCTTTCTCTGGAGGAAGTTAAATTGCATGTGTTACATATTCTAAAATACAAGAAATAATTACAAATATTTGGGAAGATCAGGGAGCACTTCATGAAGTAATGCATTTCTTACCAAGCTTTTGAAGGCTGAATAAGAGTTCACTATATCTGAATACAGAGGAATGGAAAAGGCCTTCTGGACAAAAGAATTACATTTACAAACACTTTGAGGTAGAAAATAGCAGGAGTATTTCAGGAGTTACCATTAATTAGTTCACTGAAATAATTTTTAAATTTGTTGCATTTCTAATATAAAAAATTAATATCTCACTTTACCAGTTACAAAGTAAAACACCCTTTGCTATGACAGGTTTTTTAATACTTTTTTATTAGAAAAGTTATATGTTTTCTGAAAAATCATGCAGAAAATATGGAGGCCCGATATACTCTACTTCCCCATTATTAACATCATGCATTAGTTTGGTATCTTTGATACAATTGATAAAATAATAACATTAGAATTGTACTGTTAATTATAGTTCATAGTTTACATTAGGATTCATTGTATTGTATGGTCCTGTGGTTTTAAGTGTTTAAGTTTTTACTCTCGTAACAGACATACAACCTAAAATTTCCCCTTTTTAACCACTTCCAAATAATATAGTACAGTGCCTTTAATTATGTTCACAATGTTGTGCTACCATCACCACCACCCATTACCAAAACTTCTTCATTACCCCATAAAGAAATTCTGTACCAATTAAATTGCCTTTCCTCTCCCCAACCCCAGTACTGGTAACCTGGGTCTAGAAACTAGAGTCTAGTTTCTGACTCTATGAATTTGCTTATTCTAATTATTTCACATCAGTGAAATATGTATTTGTTTTGTTTTTAAAGATTTATTTATTTCTACCCCCCCGCCCCAGTTGTCTGTTCTCTGTGTCTAGACATCCACTTCTGTTGTTGTCAGCGGCACGGGAATCTGTGTTTCTTTTTGTTGTGTCATCTTGTTGTGTCAGCTCTCCATGTAGGCGGCGCCATTCCTGGGCAGGTTGCACTTTCACGCTGGGCGGTTCTCCTTACGGGGTGCACTCCTTGCGCATGGGACTCCCCTACGCGGGGGACACCCCTGCGTGGCAGGGCACTCCTTGCGTGCATCAGCACTGTGCATGGGCCAGCTCCACACGGGTCAAGGAGGCCCGGGGTTTGAACCGCAGACCTCCCATGTGGTAGACGGTCGCCCTAACCACTGGGCCAAGTCCACTTCCCTGTATTTGTTCTTTTGTGTCTGGCTTATTTCACTCAACGTGATGTCTTTATGGTTCATCCTTATTGTCGCATGTATTGGAACTTCATTCTTTTTTTTGGCTGAATAATATTCCATTGTATGTATGCACCAAAATTTGTTTATCCATTCATCTGTTGATGGGCATTTGGGTTGCTTCCATCTCTTGACCATTGTGAATAATGCTGCTTTGAACATCAGTGTGCAATATCTGTTTGGGTCCCTGATTTTAATTATTTTGGGTATATAGTTAGAAGTGGGATTGCCAGGTCATATGGTAATTCTATGTTTAATTTTTTGAGGAACCATCAAACAGTGTTCCACAGCAGCTGCATCATTTTACATTCCCACCAACAATGAACAAGTCTATTTATCCACAGCCTCTCCAACACTTGTAATTTTCTGTTTTTAAATAGTAGCCCCTCTAGTGGGTGTACAGTGGTATCTCATTATGGTTTTGATCTGCATTTCCCCAGTTGAACACCTTTTCATGTGCTTTTTGGCCATTTGTATATCTTCTTTGCAGAAAGATCTATTCAAGTCTTTGGCACATTTTTAAGTTGGGTTTTTTTTCCTTCCGTTGTTGAGTTGTGGGATTTCTTTCTGTATATTAAACCCTTATCTGATATGCGGTTTCCAAATATTTTCTCCCATTCTGTAAGCTGTCTTTGTTTTCATGATGAAGTCATTTGATGCACAAATGTTTTTAATTTTGATGAGATCCATTTATTTTTCGTCTTTTTTTGCTTGTGATTTGGCTGTAAAGTCTAAGAAACTATTGCTTAACAAAAGATGCTTCCTTATGTTTTCTTCTAGGTCTGAGAGATGCTTTCCTATATTTCCTTCTAGGAATTTTATAGTTTTGGTTCTTATATATAGGCCTTTGATCCATTTGAAGTTGATTTTTATATATAATATGAAATAGGGGGTCTGCCTTCATTGTTTTGTAACTCTTTAGGATTTGACCCCAAATCCTTCCTTTAATGCTTTTTTCTGAATATATTTTCCATATTTTTTTGTGTATGTTTACCATGGGGTTAAAATTTAACGTCCTAAGTCTATAAAAATTACGTTTTATTTGATATCAATTTGACTTCAGTAGCTTACACATACACTGTTCTTATAACGATGTTTCTCTCCTTTTTCATACTTGTCTTCATACATTATATGTTCAAAACCCACAGATTGATCATGACTTTATATGCATTTGCAATTTCATACCTGTAGGAAGTATGAAGTTGAGTTACATAACAAAAAGTACATACAGTAATACATTTATAATTACGCATGAGGTTACCTTTACTGGGAGTCTATATTGTGTTGTTTATGCTGTTTTGAATATTTGAAAATCCCTTCCTTTCTTCTTCCTGCCCTCCTCCTTCCCATAATACATATATTGGTATGCTTCGTGTTATCCCACAGGTCCCTAATGCTCTGTTTGCTTTTTTAAAATTTCTTTTTGCATTTTAATCATCCTGAATTATTTCAATTGCCTTGCCTTTGAGATCACTGATTATTTCTTCTCCTAGGTCCAATTTGCTGTTGAAACCCTCTAGAGAATTTTTCATTTTAGTTATTGTGTTCTTCAACTCCAGTATTTCTGTTTGGTTCCTATTAAGAATCTTAAAGAGATTCCCATATGTTCATTCATTGTTTTCCTCATTTTCTTTTAGTTATTTCTCCATTTTCTTTCTCTCCTTGAGCATATTGAGGATCATTGTTTTAAATTCTTAATCTATTATTCCAAAGTCTGGTCCTTTTCATTGATGGTTTTGGATTTTCTCTTACTCCTTTGGAAGGGCCATCATTTCCTGTTTGTTTGTCTTATAATCTTTTATTGCACACTGTGCATTTTAATATTTTAATGTTAACTCAGGGGTTTAGTCCATGAGCTGTTTTTAAGTTTGTGCCCAGCTAGTATTATGAGAGAGATTTTGTTGAGAGCCAGGAGCTAACAACAACAACAACAAAATGAGACCAAAGCAAAAAACACCTTTCACATTCTTTGCAAATTGGTTGACTTTGGCTGGTGGTCACCTTTGAGTTTAGCCCTCCTATCAAGAAGATCAGTCTCAGGTGAATGGGAAGAATGGGAAGTGCATTTCTGTCTTTTTTTTTTTTTTTTTAAAGATTTATTTATTTTTTATTTATTTAATTCCCCTCCCCTCCCCCGGTTGTCTGTTTTCTGTGTCTTTTTGCTGCGTCTTGTTTCTTTGTCCGCTTCTGTTGTCGTCAGCGGCACGGGAAGTGTGGGCGGCGCCATTCCTGGGCAGGCTGCTCCCTCCTTCGCGCTGGGCGGCTCTCCTTATGGGCGCACTCCTTGCGCGTGGGGCTCCCCCACGTGGGGGACACCCCTGCGTGGCAGGGCACTCCCTGTGCGCATCAGCACTGCGCATGGGCCAGCTCCACATGGGTCAAGGAGGCCCGGGGTCCGAACCGCAGACCTCCCATGTGGTAGACGGACGCCCTAACCGCTGGGCCAAAGTCCGTTTCCCCATTTCTGTCTTTTCTGAGCCTGTGTGGAGCAGTGAACTCTGCTTGTTTTTCTGGGCTTGTACTTGCTTGTGGCCTTAGGAACTCCCCTGTTTAATGTTTACAAGACTTTCCCTCTACCTCATTGAAATAGACTTTCATTCCCTCCTGAGTGCTCTATTGTGTGGCTTAAGGCAGGTAATTATGCTCCAGGCCACTTTTTAAAAATTTCACTCCCCTCCCCCCACCCGCCCCAGTTGTCTGTTCTCTGTGTCCATTTGCTGCATGTTCTTATTTTTGTCCGCTTCTGTTGTCAGCGGCACAGGAATCTGTGTTTGTTTTTGTTGGGTCATCTTTCTGCGTGAACTCCCTGTGTGTGCGGCACCATTCCTGGGCAGGCTGCACTTTCTTTTGTGGTGGGCAGCCTTCCTCCGGTTCGTACTCCTTGCCTGTGGGGCTCCCCTACGCAGGGGGCACCCCTGCGTGGCAGGGCACTCCTTGCGCGCATCAGCACTGCGTGTGGGCCAGCTCCACATGGGTCAAGGAGGCCCGGGGTTTGAACCTTGGACCTCCCATGTGGTAGACGGACGCCCTTTCCACTGGGCCAAGTCTGCTTCCCGTGTTCCAGGCCACTTTGACTTAATTCTTACACTGCAATCTCCTTCTCTGCCTTTAGGACAGATTCTGGGATGGGCAGTCCAAGACAAGTCTTTCAGATTTTCAGCCTTTCAGATTTCCACATGATAGATTGTTACTGACATATAGGTACCCCGGTATATGCATTGGGGGTTCCTCTGCCCCCTCTGGAACAGGGCCAGGGACCCTCATGGGAGCAGAGGCCAACTCTGTCGCATGTTGGGGAGGTGGTGGTGGAAGAGCCATTAAGGGTGCCAGGAGCTTTTGAAGCTGTTTTTCTTGATTTGGCACCCGCCCACTTATTGCAGTCCTTTAACTGTTTTGAGGAAGATTGCTGTCTTTGCAATGCCTCTGCTGCTTTTGCCTGAAGAGAGTTGTAACATTGACCACCCTCAGAGCCTTCCCCTAACAATTGAAGTAGCTGGTTAGAAACAGTGATGAGGGGTCATATCACACACCTCTAGAGGTTGGAGGACTAGGTCTTTTTATTCCACCCTGGCACCAAAAAGCTATACGGCAATCCCGAGCTATTGTCCCCATTGCTGTCTGCCATAAAGATAGGGGACATGGGAGGTAGCCCCTGCAGAAAGGTGAAATTCATACTCATGTACTACCAACCTCTTCCTCTTTGGATAATGCACAGTATTCCACCAGACTCTGGAGTTTCAAAATAGTCGATTTAGACAGTTCCTGCCAGTTCAATAATTGTTTTGGTGGAGGGCCTGATTCTTAGAGCTTTCTACTCCATCTTCCCACAATCCCTTCTATGTTTCTTTTTATCTCCCTTGTTGCTTTTAGACCAGTGACTTTCAATGGTGTGGTGGTTGTGGTGGCAGGGATGGGGGTAGAAAGGTGGTGGTGGGGTGGAGGAATTTTGCTTTCCAGTATATATTTAGTGTCAAGACTTTTTGTTTTTTATAACTGAAGGTGGTGGTTGTACTGGCATCTAGTGGGTAGGGTCTAGGAATATTTTTAAAACATCCTATAAGGCGCTGGACAACTCCCTATACAATAAAGTTATCTGGCCCAATATATCAATAATGCCAAGGTTGAGAAACCCTTTTTTAGACTGTTTGTATTATTTTTATTTTTCTACAGTTTCACTATTCTTTAATGGTTTGCCCAGAGCAGGGTTCAGTAAACTTTTATAGTAAAGTATCAGATAGTAAACATTTTAGGCTTTCAAGCCCCATGTATTTGCTGACACATGTGGTTTTCTTTTGTGTCTCCTTTTCTGTCTGATTTTTAAGATTTTCTCTTTGTTTTTTAAAGCTGTCTTACTATAATGTGAGTTTCTGTTTATGTGAATTGGAGATTTGATATCTTTCATCATTTCATGTGTCGGAGAGAATTGTGTTTATGAGGCCTTTTAATCTCTGACACCATTTTAGATGACTAGCATAATTACATTTCCAAAATTATTATTGATTGATTGATACGAACTGAAGAACTAAATATATGTAGTTTATTGTGCATAATACTTAAAAGCAGATAAAAAATTCATTAAACCATTGGTAAGACTTGCAAAAATCCTGTTAGTCATCTTAGGCAGATAGTTTTCTGTGATTCTAAAATAGTCCTAGAGGAAAAGTTCTGAAAAAGAGTGTCGACAAATGCAACAAAGAAGCTTAAAACTTTATATCAGTAAGTTCTTTCCAGTGACAAATCTTAAATTTGCCTACTACTTTTAAGCCTATTCATATTCAGTCATTACAGAAAGAGAACAGTTAGTAATTAAAGTCCATACTATGGTCTCTTTTCATTAGTGTAGGATCAGAAAGACAAAAGCTATATGAACAAAGGCATGATGTTTATATTTGTTTAGGGGTTAGTGAGTATACCATTTTAGATGGAGTAGGATATTACTTACTGGTTGATGGTAGAAAATAAAACTAAACGAAGCAAGGTAGGTTGGTGCTGATTTTGTGGGGCCGATTGCATAATGCTGGAAGGTTTTACTTTGTCTTATGTATAAGAGTTTTTGAGTTAGAATGAGAAATCAAATGAAAATTTTAATATTAATCTAAGTAGTACTTTCTGGGGTGGGTCTGAAAAAGAAGGTATTGGAAAACAAGGATAACAAAAAGCTCTTATAATGGTGTAGTTATGGCGATAAAGGCCTGACTCTTTATGGTAACTAGGAATGGAGAGAAAGGAATGGATAGAAGAGATATTTTAAAAGAAACGTTGAGTGAAGCAGAGAAGTCTTTGGAATTGTAAACGTGGTTGAATGGTAGTATAGTACTGATACCAAAACCAGAATCTGGAAAGTCAGGAGGCTGAATGCGGTTTGAAAGTAAGGAGGGTAGTTTGGATATAGGGTGATTGTAGAAGTAAATATTCATTGGACAACTGCAGGTATGGGTCTATAATATGAGATGATATTCTCTAAGGTGTGTGCTAATTTTAGTATCTGAAAACTTTTGGATAATTATTTTTAAAAATAATAAAATGTTGAAAGTTCAAGGTGCATGTTGTCCTGGGGGAGGGTCCCTCTATAAGGCCTTCACCAAATTGAAGTTACCGCTACTATCAGCTTGGTATATATTATTTGATTTTTAATGTGTATGTAAACGTGTGTGTTTATGTTTTCTTCATACTCTAGGTCATTATGCTATGAACGTATTATTAATACATTTTCCCATTTTAGTGGTAGAATTAATATCCTTTTGAGTGCATAGTATAGATGTAACTTTATTTATGGAAGTTTAGGTTATTTCTGATATTTTATTTGCACTCATTGTTAAAAACAATATTGCAATGAATATTATATGTAATTATCTTTGAACACTTGTTCAGCTATTTCCGTAGAATAAATTCTTCGAATTGGGTCAGAGAGAAAGCAGATTTATCATTTTGATACAAGTAACTTGCAGAAAAGTAGTATTGATATATGTGTGTGCAAATCAATAATGTGACTTTTTTTAATATGTTATGTTTTGGGGCTTACTCCTACTGTTAAAGTGTGATAGTGTAGTTTAACTTTATTAATCACTAAAATTCACATATGAAAAGGAGATGAAATTGCAAATATCCTCTTCAAACAGTAGAACTACTGATGTAGGAATATAAAGTTGGATTATACACACATGTGTGCATAAGAACTACAATCAGAGATGAAATAGTTGTGGTGGTGATTGGGAGAGGGATATCCTGGATTTGATGAAGTCCTGAAAAGTACTTCTAGTATATTTTAATGCCAAAAGGAAAGGAGATGCAGCATTTTAAGTTCATTTTCCAAAAATGTTCAGTTCTTAGTCAATGTAATTTCTATAGAGACTTAACTCCCATTTTAAAGTAAGAGCCAATGGGAAAATTTACTTTATTGTCTACTTTACTAGAATAGAAAAATATATAAATAATTCACTTTAACTTATGTATTAGTTGGCCAAAGGGGTGCTAATGCAAAATATGAGAAATTGGTTGGTTTTTATAAAGAGTATATATTTGGAGTAGGAGCTTATACATACCAGGCCATAAAGCAAGATGGCTGCTGATGTCTGTGAGGATTCAGGCTTCCTGGGTTCCTCTGGGCTTAGCTCCTCTGTTTTCTCCACAAGGTCAGCTGTAGACTATGAGCCTTTCTAGACTTTGCTTCTCTCCACAAGGTCAGCTGTAGACTATCAGGTGAATGGCTCTGTCTCTCTCCCTGGGGTTTCTGCCGTGTCTAAGGAGCCATCTCTATTCCTCTGTGTTCTTCCCCTGGCTCAGGTCCTTTCTTCCCCAAGCTTGCTTCTCTTTCCTCTGTGTGCTTACTTCTTTGGGCTCCAACTTAAGACTTCAGCGTCAAACTCCAACATCAAAACCCCCCAACTCTGTCCTTTGCCATGCCTTTTATCTGTGACTCTCCACCCACTAATGACGTGGTCCAATCAAAGCCCTAATCATAATTTAATCACACCAAGGTACAGACCAGATTATAAACAAAATCCAATATCTATTTTTGGAATTCATAACCATATCAAACTGCTACAACTTTGAAATCTTTCTTTTACTAATAGTGGCATTAAAGGTTAGTTCTTGAATTTCCTAATATAGTGCTTTTTTACTTAATTAAAATTAAACCGTATAATGCTCTAGGTTGGTATTGTTAACAAGTAATGAAATGCTTTCATTTTGTTTTTCTAGCTCTTATAAAGTACTTTGGGCCAAAGAGCAGAATCAAAATTACATGCCAGTTTTATGATCCAATTCATTAATACTTTTGCAAATGTATATTCTTGATAGGATAATCTTTTGGCAGCTTCTACAAAGAATGCACTCTAATTTGAAATCCTAATGCATCTTTAACGTAAGAACAAGGAGTAAGGTGTTTCTGAAGACTTCTTCCCCCTCTATTAAAATATCATTTGACAGGAAACCAAACCCAATTTTAGTTTAAAAGTCTTATGTAATAGGCAGACATTGCACTAATTTATCAGAAATGGTGTATTTCAGGCAAAATTGAGTAATTTAATAATTAGCTTACAGAAGGTAAAGATCTTTTCTTGTATTAAGGAAAGGAGATTCATGGTCACCCATAACTAAAGGAGAATGCCATCAGTAAAAAATAACATATAATGGCCTAGAAAAAGGTAACAAAATGAAATGGGAAACAACTATTATTTTTTAATGAAAATTTTGGTTCTTAATTTTTTACAGTAAGAATCTTTTCATCATTTTTACTTACAGATACGAAGCACTGAATTACTTTCATGATACTGGGTCAGTGTACTAGAGGATGGTTGAGGATATATAGTTTTCTGTTTTTAGCACAGTGCATGACACATAGGTGATCTTTATTATATATTGACTGATTTCTCTTCTGAATCTGCATCCTCAGCACATGTTACCTTATGTAAAATAAAAGACTTAAAAAAAAAAGATTTATTTATTTATTTATTTCTCTCCCCTTCTCCCCCCCACCCCAGTTGTCTGTTCTCTGTGTCTATTTGCTGTGTCTTCTTTGTCCACTTCTGTTGTTGTCAGCGGCACGGGAATCTGTGTTTCTTTTTGTTGCGTCATCTTGTTGTGTCAGCTCTCCGTGTGTACGGCATCATTTCTGGGCAGGCTGCACTTTGTTTCATGCTGGGCGGCTCTCCTTACGGGATGCACTCCTTGTGCTTGGTGCCCCCTTTGTGGCATGGCACTCCTTGCGCGCATCAGCACTGCTCATGGGCCAGCTCCACACAGGTCAAGGGGTTTGAGCCACGGACCTCCCATGTGGTAGACCGACGCCCCAACCACTGGGCCAAGTCTGCTGCCAAATAAAAGACTTTTTGTCATTAGTTGCAGTTGTGTTTTTGTGAAGACTTTGATTTTCCTTAGCCATTTGTTAGGTTCCAAATGATTTTTCTCCTGTTTTGATAGTACAGATGTTATATCAGGATCCACTCTTGAAGTTTACCCAAGTAGCTTGAGAAAACATGACTCTGTGCTTTGTGAATTGATACATACCTAAAAAATACCTGGAAAATTAAGTACTTCTTAGTTTAATTCTTGAAGATGTGACCTTGATGGCCTCATGACCTTGGTGGTCTCATAACATTTACAAAGAAATAAAAAATTTGCTTAGGGTATGGTTCAACATTATTCTTGTATTTGGTTTTATGACCAATTGAGAATCTGAAAACTGGGTTTTGTTGTAAAAATGTTGAGTAATAAGTGATAAAAATATGTAACACTGAAGGAAGCTTAAATTTACTGATCACTAATGGAGTGTATTTCTCTATGCAGGTATAATATGGCTGCCTGAGATTCTGTCTTAGCAAGAAGGCAGTGGGAAGTACTCTTGGAAAGAAAACTAAAATTATAGGAAAGCCAGAACTTATTTTCACATGGTTGTAAGCTCACTTACCAATATGGATGCTTTTCCCAACCTCTTTCCTCCTGGTGGAGACAGTGGGCTGACAAGTTCTCCATCTGAGTTCCAAAAAATGTTAATTGATGAAAGGTTACGATGTGAACATCATAAAACTAATTATCAGACTCTGAAAGCTGAACACACAAGGTAAATTACTTAAATTTAGAAGTGAGGGGGGCTTGGCAAAGAGTTCGATTACTGGGAACATACAGTATAATTTTGATATTTTGTCTTGTATACATTTAGCTCTTTAAAAAATACAGTGAAAGTTTTCTTTATAGAATTCCTTTGCACAAAATAAGCATGTATCAAGTATATTGTGAATTTTGTAAACTTCTTGTTTTGAAAGTAGCATGGTATATTTATCTAGGTGAGCTAAATATATATATATTTCCCCCTCTTGAATTAAAGCTGCACTCAAAAAGTACAATGTTAATAATGAAATGAAACTCAATAAAGAAAAGATATTTGCTAGTTAATGGAATGTATAATATTGGTCTTGTTCTTCTCTATGTTTGTTGATTTGCCATAAAGTGATGTTAGAAAGTGCCATAAAGTGGTTAGAAAGGAAAGGATAAAGTTAACATTGAATTCTTTTGAAATTAGGTTGCAGGATGAGTACATAAAGTCACAAAATGAACTCAAACGATTGTTAAATGAAAAGCAAACTCACCAAGAAAAATTTCAGCTGCTGCTTGAAGAGCTAAGAGGGGAATTAGTAGAGAAAACTAAAGACTTAGAAGAAATGAAGCTACAGGTGAGAAAATATATTTGAGTTAGTATAAAAATAGTCAACTCTTTAGTGAATATAGTTTTATATTTGGTATATTCTTCTGTTTCTTAAGGATTATTTTTTCACATTTCCATGTGATATGATTTAACCTGCTTTCATATGTTTTGTAATGTTAGCTGTCCATGTAGGATAGTCACAAAACTGTAATTTTATGTAATTTGGCTTTATATTACATATTCTGATTTGCAATTTCACTTTTCAGAATTGGGAGAAAGACCAGTATGAATTTATGTGAATTCAGAATTAAAGAATATTTTTTAAAGAAAGGTTTACTAATTTCCTATAAATATTGTAACTAAAACTGAGCTAAAAAAGAGCAATTGCATTTTTAAGGAGTTTCTTAGACCTTGTAAGAACAGTATGTGCACATAATTTATGTATAGATTTTTAATTTGCCTAGCAAGTGGTGTAAAGCTAAACTTCAGCACCATACTTACCCTAATTTAAAATTAGTAGGTATTAATGAATGATCCTGTATTCATTTAATCTAAGTATAACCGCTGTATATTTCTTCTTTTTTTTTTCCTCCTGAGGTATGGGGGCCAGGGATTGAACCTGGAACCTCATATGTGGAAAGGCAGCACTCAACCACTGAGCCATGTTGGCTTTCCTAAATTGTTGTTTTTTCCCTTTTGTTTGCTTGTTTTTTTTTTTTTTTAGGAGGCATCAGGAACTGAACCTGGGGCTTCTCATGTGGGAAGCAGGTACTCAACTGCTTGAGCCACTTCCATTCCCCTGTATATTTATTCTTGGCTAGGAATGGGGTTGGTACAAAAATTAAAGTATTATTAATATGGGAGTCATCATTTCATAGAATAATCTAGTCTGCCATGTCTCTCACCTCAGGGACTTTTTTGGCAGCAGCCCTGGAAGTTTATCATTCACTATCTTCTTGAACCACCCATTGTTGGGAACACCACTAAACCTGTGTTGGAACTTCCAGTTTATTGCTAAGTATTTGTAAGGCATTTAAACAAACAAAGAAATGTAATTTAAATCTCTGTTATCAGGAAGCAGTCCAAGATGGTATCAGAGTAGCTCAGGAGGGCATAGATTTATTGCAAAATAGGGCTGAGAAGGTGTAGAAGTTGACCGAAGGAGTCTCTTTGGGAACCTGCAGACCAGAATAGTGCTGCATGTGTTGTCTGTAAGGGACTAGAGATGGAAAGGCCAAAGGGAAAAACCCCCACTGCTGGGAATGCTGTCCATCCCACACCCCTGAGGCAAACAACCTTGATAAAATCTGTGGCTGAGCGGCCAGTGGAGAAGGGAAAGGACAGATTCCTCCTGGGAAGAGGGAGGGTGCAGTGAAGGATTGAGTGTGGATTTTCTCCAGTGGATATACCATAACTAGCTTGTTCAGAAGAGCTAGTGCAAATTGAAGGATTCATCTCCGTGAAAGGGTTTGCCATGGAGTACCATTTATTGGCCAGCTAGGAAAATGGGGAGACAGGCTGGTCTCCCCCAGGTCTTTCCCAGGCATGGTGGATCTGGTTAGACCCCATTAGCAGCTCCCTGCTCCTGTTTTGACTACTTAAACAGGACAATATTAGACTTTTAGAAAAAATCAAACTAAAAATCAAAGAAGAGTTGTGAAATAAAACCACTAGGTATGAGATAGAAATTGATCAACACAGCAAAATCACTAACATAATAAGATGCCTAGGTATCAACAAAAGATAGCAATCCACACTAAGAAATAGGAAGATATGGTCTTACTATATGAACAAACCAAGAATCCAGATGAGATACAGGATTTAAGACAATTAATAAATGGATTCACACAAACCTCCTTAATTAATTGAAGGAGATGAAGAAAAATATGACTAAAGAGATAAAGGATATTAAGGTGATACTGAGTGAGCATAAAGAACAATTTGAAAGCCTGAAACAAAGATAACAGAGCTTATGGTAATGAAAGACACAATGAATCGAAATTAAAA
Organism: Dasypus novemcinctus; assembly: GCF_030445035.2. Taxonomy (NCBI): domain Eukaryota; kingdom Metazoa; phylum Chordata; class Mammalia; order Cingulata; family Dasypodidae; genus Dasypus; species Dasypus novemcinctus. The sequence continues at coordinate 78,438,291 of NC_080684.1, read as the reverse complement.
ATATATTGGAAGGGAGTGGATACAGCTTAAGAGATTGAGTGCCTGCTTCCCACATGAGAAATCCTGGTTTCAATCCCTGGTGCCTCCTAAAAGCAAAAAGCAAAACAACAAGCAAACAAACAAAAAACCAACTCAGGGAGCAGGCTGATGTAGTTCAGTGGTTTAGCACCAGCTTCACATGAGGTCCCGGGTTCAATCCCTGGCTTCGGTACCTCAAAAAAAATTAGAGGAAGCAGTTGTGGCTCAAGTGGTTGTGTGCCTGTTTCCTAGATACAAGATCCTGGGTTTGATTGCCAGTACCTCCTAAAAACAAGCAAACGAGAAAACCAACTCTCACTGGGGAGTGGATGTAGCTGAGTGGTTGAGTGCCTGCTTTCCATGTACAAGATCCTAGGTTCAATCCCTAGTACCTCCTAAAAAAAATACATTAGAGGCATATAGCAACAGATTTGAAAAGTTAGAAGAATGAATAAGTGAATCTGAAGACAGAACACGTTTAGGTATCCCAAAAGGAGAAAAGAACAGAAAAGGGATAGAAAGAATATTTGAGGAAATCTTGATTGAAAATTTTCCGACTCTTATGAAAGACATGAATATCAATATATAAGAAATACAACGTACCCCAAACAGAATCAATCTGAATAGACCTACTCCAAGACATCTACTATTCAGAATGCCAGAGATCAAAGATAAAGAGAGGATTTTGCAAGAGAGGACAATGTATTACTTAAAAGGGAGCTTCAAGGAATTCGAGTGTTGACCTCTCACCAGAAACCATGAAAGCGAGAATGCGGTGGTATAATATATTTAAGAAAGAGAAAAACTGCCAGTCAGTAATTATTTATCTGGCAAAAGTATCCTTCAGAAATGAGGGCAATTTTAAAGTCTTTACAGACAAACAAAACTGAAAGAGTATGTTACCAAGAGATCAAATCTACAAGAGATAAGAAAGGATATGTGTGTTACAGCCTGAAAGGAAAAGACAAGGGTGAGAGCCCTGGTGAAGAGTGTAGAAATGAAGGACATAAGAAAGAAGCTGAAGGGATGAAAAGACAGGCAGTAGTAATTTATAACAACAGAACACCAAGGGATAAAATGAACGGAGTAAGTAATGCCTTTGTAGTAGTAATACTGAATGTTACTGGATTAGAAAATACAGATTAAAAAATATAGATTGGTAGAATGGATTTTAAAAATGAGCCATCTATTTGATGTCTACAGGAGACTAACCTTAGACAAAAGGACACAATCAGGCTGAAAGTCAAAGGTTGGAAAATGATATTCCACATTAATAGCAATAAAAAAAAAAAGAGCAGCTGTATGAAAGCATTAAGTGTTTGAGGAGCATGATGTATATGAACTCCTCTCAATATTTTCTAGAGATAGAATATAGATAGATAGATCTAGATAGACTGAGAGAAAGATGTAACAAATGTGGCAAAATGATAATACTTGGTGAATTCTGATGTTTGGGTGGGAGGTACATTGGAGATCTGAATATTGTTTCTGTATTATATTTGCAATTATACATTTGAAATTATTTCAAAATAAAAAGTTGGAAAATATATACACCTACAAATGTTATAGCAGCTTTTCTCATAATCGGCAAAAGATGGAAACAATTGAGATGTTTTTAACTAGCAAATAAATAAACAAACAAACTGTAGTCCAAATACAATAGAATACTGCTTATCAATTAAAAGGAATGAACCGCTGATACATGCAATAACTTGGATGAATCTCAAAAGTACTTAAACTGAGCGAAAGAAGCAAGACTCAGAAGGCTCAGAAGTCTCCATTTTGTATGATTACATGTACATGGAATTCTGGAAAACGGTCAAAATTGTAGGTCCAGAAAACAGCAGTGGTTGTGAGTCGTGGGGCTGCAGTAAGGTTGACTACAAAGGGTCACAAAGAAACTCTTATGGTGATGGAAATGTTGATCCTGGGGATTGTTACATGACCTTCTGAATGTGTATGAATTCAAAGAACTGTACAATTAATAGGGTGAGTTTTACTACATTTAAGTAGTAAATGTAATTGTCACAAATGTAATTTGTGACAACTACATAAATTTTGGGGGATGAAGGGATATAGGACCGTAATTTGTATATACTATTGAGGTTAACTCACAAACGAGACTGTTATAGATGTGGGATGCTAAATTTAAGCCCCGTGGTAACTACAGAGAAAATATTGAAGACTGTAAGCTCATAGAGACTGAAATCAGAGTACAGGTTGCCAGTGATGGAGAGTAAGAGTGAATGGGTACATGGGGAGTTGATGCATAACAAGTGTAAGGTTTTTCTTTGGTTAAATGGGTAAATTTTAGTAACAGAAGGTGGTTGAAGGTACTACAACATTGTGAATGTGATTAATCCCACTGAAAGTTATGCTTGTGGGAAAGTTTATATTGTATATATGTCCCTACAATTTAAAAAATACATGGCAGTATTAACTGTTCCAGGAACATGGTGTATACAGCCTACATTCCAGTGTTCAGAAGATGGATGGATGGATGGATAGGATGGAATGACCCAAAATGTTAAAATTGGTGGATCTGGGTATCTGGGCAGATAGGGGTATGTTAGATTTCTCTGTATGGGGTTTGTATTATTCTTATAACTGTCTTGTAAGTTTGAACATATTTCAATATAAAAAGTTAAGAAAAAAGTGGATATAGTAATACTAATATCAGATAAAATAGATTTTAAATGCAAAACTCTAATAAGAGATGAAGAAGTTTACTATATATAAATAAAAGGGACAATTCATAAAGAAGAAATATTATAATAAATATTTCTGTATCAAACATAGGTGCCTCCCAAAATATATGAGATATACACTGGCAAAACTGAAGGGAGAAATAGAAGTCTCTACAGTTATAGTTGGAGACTCAGTGCTCCACTCTGGACAGAGGATAAAAAGTAAGGAAACTGAGAGCTTGAATGATATGATAAATGAACTAGACCTAATAGACATTTATAGAACATTATACCGCAAAACAGCAGTAAATACGTTCTTCTCAAGTGCTCATGGATCTTTCTTTAGGATAGACCATACATTGGGTTGTAAGTCAGATTTCAATAAAGTTAAAAAGACTGAATTTTTACAAAATACTTTCTCTGATCACAGTGGAATAAAGTTGGAAATTAATAACAGGTGGGAAAATTCACAAATACTTGGAGATTGAACAGTACACTCTTATTCAGTGTCAAATGAGAAATTGCAAGAGAAATCAGTAAATACCTCAAGACAAATGAAAATAAGAACACAACATATCAAAACTTATGGGATGCAGGGAAGCAGATATTGTTGTGGAATTTAAGAGAAGTTCAATTATTCGAGTATAGAGAGGCCAGGACTCAGGAATGATTTTGAGAAGGAAAAATGGTTTATTGACGGCCGGCCGGACTCGGGAGCTTTCAGTTTGAATCCCGAGCCCGGAACAAGATTTTCAAACGTCTTTTATACAGAGAGTAAAGGCCAAATCGTCCCTTTGTTTCAGTTCTCAATAGGCTTCAATTAGCATATATCTCTTCCACATCTTAGGTAAGCTTTTAGCAAGGACTCCAGACATTTTAGATAAGCCTTGGTTTTTGCATTTCCCCTAAATACTTAAAGTTTATAGCCCTTGCTTTGTTAAACATTTCCTGGGACTGGAGCCTGCTGGTCCCTAAGAGCAGGACTGCAGCCTCTTACCGTTTCACACCCACAAGTCAAACAACTTAGTTATCTCTGAAGAGACAAAGAGCCTTCCACCCATAGCCCACATCAATATGGCTAAATGGATAGAGTGTCTGCCTACCATATAGGAGGTCCAGGGTTCCATACCCAGGGCCTCTTGGCCCGTGTGGTGAGCTGGCCCACGTGGAATGCTGCCACATGTGAGGAGAGTCGCCCCATGTAGCGGTGCCCCCTGTGCAAGGAATGGCCCCTGTGCATGGAGTGCAGCCCCACACAGGAGGGCAGACTGCCCAGGAGTGGTGCAGCCCACACAGAGAAGCGGACGAAGCAAGATAATGCAACGAAAGAGACACAGAGAAGAGACGATATGAGACACAGCAAGCTACAGAGTTGAGGTGGAACCAAAGAATGGTCGCCTCTCTCTTGCTCGGGAAGGTCCCAGGATGGGTTCCTGGAGCCATCTAGTGAGAGTACAACAGACACAGAAGAACAACAGCAAATGGACACAGAGAGCAGACAGTGTGGGGCGGGGAGGAGAAATAAGAAAAAACAAAACAAAAGAAAAAACTTATGGGATACAGCAAAGGCAGTGCTGAAAAGAAAACTAATAGCCCTAATGCTTATATTAAAAAAGAAGAAAGCTAAAATCAAACCCTAACTGCATACCTGGAAGAACTAGAAAAAGAACAGCAAACTATTTCCAAACCAAGCAGAAGGAAAAAATTAATAAAGATTAGGACAGAAACAAAGGAAATGGAGAATAAAAACAATAGAGAAAATCAACAGAACTAAAAGTTGGTGCTTTGCAAAGACCAACAAAATCAATCTCCTTAGCTAGATTAGCAAAGAACATAAGAGAGAAGATGCAAATAAATAAAAAATGAGATGGGTAACATTACCACTGACCCAGAAGTAATAAAAGAAATCCTAAGAGGATCTTTGAACAACTGTATGACAACAAATTAGACAGTGTCAACGAAATGGACAATCTTCTGGAAGTGCATGAACAAAACAAAATAACCCTAGAAGAAGTAGAAGACCTCAGCAAAGCAATCACAAGAAATTAAAACAGTCATAAAAAAACTCCTTAAAATTAAAAGTTCAGAATCAGATGGCTTCATAGGGGAATTCAACCAATCATTTAAAGAAAGTCTAATACGAATCTTGCTCACACTCTTCCAGAAAATTGAACAGGAAGGAACACTACCAAACTTAATTATGTGAAGCGAACATCACCCTAATACCAAAGCCAAATAAAGAGTTTACAAAAAAAGAAAATTACAGAGCAGTTTCTTTATTCAATATAGATGCAGAAATCCTCAACAAAATATTTGCTATCTGAATCAAAAACACATTAAGAGAATTATACCGCACAATTAGGTATGCAAGGGTGGTTCAACATAAGAAAATCAGTGTAATGCATCATATTAATAAATTTGAGAAAAATCTAATGATCATTTCAATAGATGCAGAAAAGATTTTGACAAAATACAGCACTTTATTTTTTTAAAAATCAGAAAGATAGTAATAGAAGGAAACTTAATATGATAAAGTGCATGTATGAAAAATGCACAGCTAACATTGTACCCAATGGGGAAAGACTGAGCGCTTTCCCCCTGAGATTGGTAACAAGACAGAAAAGCCCACTTTCTCCACTGTTACTCATTATTGTGCTAGAAGTTCTAGAGAACAATTAGTAAGAAAAAGAAATAAAAGGAACCCACATAGGAAAGGGGGAAGTAAAAATTTCACTGTGCTGCTGATATGATCCTATACTTAGAAAATCCTGAAAAACCCACAGCAAAACTATTATAATTTTTAGACGATTTCAGCAAAGTGGCTGGATACAAGATTCATATGCAAAAATCAATAGTGTTTCCATACACTACTAATGAACAATCTGAGGAGGAAGTCAGAAAAAAAAATTCCATTTACAATAGCGACTGAAAGAATCAAATATTTAGAAATAAATTTAACCAAGGGCATAAAGGACCTGTATTCAGAAAACTATATAACATTGTTAAAGGAAACCAAAGATGATCTAAATAAAAGTAAGGATAATCCATGTTAATGACATCATTAAGATGTCAGTTTTACTCAAACTGATCTACAGATTTAATGCAATCCAGATGAAAATTCTAATATCTTTCTTAGTAAAATTTGAAAAGCCATTTATCAAAGTTATCTGGAAGGGTAAGTGTCCCCAAATAGCCAAAAATAACTTTACAAAGAAGAAAGAAGTTGGAGGACTCTCACTTCCAGACTTTAAAGCATATTATCTAGTTGCAATGTTAAAAAACAGAGTAGTACTGACATAAGATAGATTGGCCAAAGAAATTCAATCGACAATTCAGAAATAGATCCTCACATCTATGTTCAAGTGATTTTTGACAAGACTGTCAAACCCACTCAGCTAAGTTAGAACCGTCTATTCAACAAATGGTACTTGGAAAACTGGAAATCCATGTCTAAAAGAAAGAAGGAGGACCCCTATCTCACACCTTATACAAAAAAATAATTCAAAATGGATCAAGGACCTAAATATAAAAAGCAGAACCATAAAACTCTTAGAAGAAAATGTAGGGAAACAACTTCAAAATCTTGTGATTGGTCGTGGTTTCTTGGACTTCATACACAAAGCATGAGCAACAAAAGAAAAAAATAGATAAATGAGACTGCCTCAAAATTAAACACTTTAGTGTTTCAAATGATTTTGCTAAGAAGGTGAAAAGATAGCCAACTCATTGGGAAGAAATCTTAGGAAGCTCTATATCTGATAAGGGCTTGATTTCCATGTTGTATAAAGAGATCACACAATTTAAGGACAAAATGACAAACAACCCAATTAAAAACTGGCCAAAAGAATTTATATTAGTCTGCTAAAGGCATGCCGATGCGAAGTACCAGAAATCTCTTGGCTTTTATAAAGGGTATTTGGGGTAGAAGCTTAGAGTTAACAAGGCCCTTAAGAGTCAGGCTCAAGGTTGCTTTGTTACCAAAGTCGGTTGCCACGTGTTGAAGAAAGATGGCCACTGATCTCTGTGAGGGTTTAGCCTTCCCCTCTGGGCTTCCTCTCTCAGCAGCAGGCTGGCATAGGGCTTGTCTCTCAGGGCTTCCTCTCTCTCCTGACATAGGGCTGGTTTCTTTCCAGGGTTTTTATATCATTCTCAGTTGTTCTGTTCTTTTTCTAAGGCCAGCTGCAAACTATCAGGCGAATGGATCATATCTCCCAGGGGCCCCAGAATCAAAACTGACAGAGCTCTCTCTCTCACCTGGTGTGTCTTCCTTTTTTTTTTTTTTTTCAAGATTTATGTTTTAGAATTTATTTCTCTCCCCTCCCTGCCACCCCCACCAGTTGTCTGCTCTCTGTGTCCATTCACTGTGTGTTCTTCTGTGTCTGCTTGTATTCTTGTCAGTGGTACCGGGAATCTTTGTCCTTTTTGTTGTGTCATCTTGCTGTGTCAGCTCTGTGTGTGCGGTTGCCACTCCTGGGCAGGCTACGCTGTTTTTGCACTGGGTGGCTCTCCTTATGGGATGCACTCTTTGTGCGTGGGGCTCCCCTATGCGGGGGACACCTCTGCATGGCATGGCACTCCTTGTGTGCATCAGCACTGCGCATGGGCCAGCTCATCACACGGGTCAGGAGGCCCTGGATTTGAACCCTGTACCTCCCATGTGGTAAGTGGATGCTCTATCCGTTGAGCCAAATCCGCTTCTCCTGGTGTGTCTTATTTAGTGAGTTTCCATTTATATCAGCTCACCAAGGGGACAGGAAGTCAACTTGAGTTACACCTTACTGATGTAGCCCAATCAGAAGCCCTAAATTGATTTTGTCAAGTAAACTTAATCAGAGGCCTCTCACTGGATTTAATACAATTTAAAGGGTATCACACCCAGGAGGAATAAATTAGTTTACAAACATAATCTTTCTCTTTTTGGGATTCATAAATAATTTCAAATTGTCACACAGTCGAATAGACATTTTTCTGAAGTGGAAATACAAACGACCAAAAGATACATGAAAAGATGTTCAACATTACTAGCTATTAAGGAAATACAAATCAAAACTACAGAGAGATGTCATCTCTCCCCATACAGAATGCCCACTATTTAATTAAACAGAAAACTACAAGTGTTGGAGAAGATGTGGAGAAATAGTACCGGCCCTTCACTGTTGGCGGGAGTGTAAAATGGTATAGCCTCTATAGAAATCTATTTGGTGGTTCCTCAGGAAACTAAATATAGAACTGCTCTGTGATCCAGCAATCCCACTTCTAGGAATATATTCGGAAGAATTGAAAGCAAGGACATGAACAGGTATTTGCACACTGATGTTCATAGCGGCATTATTCACAATTGCTAAAACATGGAAATAAACGCTGTGTCTATCATCTGATGAATGGATAAACAAGATGCGCTATATTAATAGGATATAATATTATTCAGCTGTAAGAAGAAATCAATTGGGGAAGTGCAAGACAGCATGGAGGACCTTGAAGATATTATGTTGAGTGAAATAAGCCAGATACAGAAGGATGAATATTGTATGGTCTTATGGACATGAACTGAATACGATGATGTAGACTTGTGGAGTTGGGCTTCTAAGTGTAGATTGGTGGGAGATGGAATGTGGAATGAGAAGGGGGAGATGATGCTGGATGTATGTAGAATGTTTAATAAGGTCAAATGTGAAAATGTAGTAATGATGGACTTGATGGTAACACAGTATAGTGAATGTGGATGATTTATGAATGGGATGATGGCTGAAATGAATATTCTAGGGAGATTAATGTTAATTGGAAAACAGCTCGAGGTTAATAGGCAATGTATGACAATGATTTGGGCAATAGACGATTGTTGTTAATAAGATAAATACAGGACTGTTCTACAAGGAGTTAAGAATGTGGTTCATGGGAAAAATAGAAACTAATCTAATTTATAGACTAGTTAACAACAACATTGTAATATTTTTGTAGCAAAAGCAAAGAAGATACTAAACATAAAAATAATATATGGGGTTTGGTTTTGTGAGACATGAATATGATTATTTTTTTCTCTTCATTCTTTTCATTAATGAGGAGACCTGACTAATATTTATCTAATCTGTGCTCATCTGTGTATGTTTTTCAATAGTAGAGGAACAATTGAATTAGTTATTGGAATTAGATGAAATAAAAGTGTCTTGATAGAACTTTTTTTTTTTAAGATTTATTTTTTTAATTAATTTCTCTCCCCTTCCCCCGCCCCCCTCAGTTGTCAGCTCTCTGTGTCCATTCGCTGCATGTTCTTCTGTGACCACTTCTGTCCTTATCAGCAGCACCAGGACTCTGTGTTTCCTTTTGTTGCATCATCTTGTGTCAGCTCTCCGTGTATGCAGCGCCATTCTTGGGCAGGCTGCACTTTCTTTTGCACTGGGCGGCTCTTCTTACGGGGCGTACTCCTTGTACGTGGGGCTCCTCTACGTGGAGGACACCCCTGCCCTGCGTGGCACGGCACTCCTTGTGTGCATCAGCACTGCACATGCACCAGCTCCACACGGGTCAGGGAGGACCAGGGTTTGAATTGCAGACCTCCCTTGTGGTAGGTGGACGCCTTATCCATTGGGCCAAGTCTCCTTCCCTTGACAGAACTTTTTAGGAGTAATGCCTCTATAATTTGTGCTGGCTTTTACTGTTATTTTTTTAAAATTTGAAGTAAAGTTTGAATAAAAATAAATAAATCTCTGTAATCAGTGGATTAATATGTAACGCAATAATTGAAAGACTTTTGTGAATGGAGTGAAAGCTGAACTTGAGGTACTCTTCAGGTATTGCTAGTCATTCTTTCTTTTTAGAGTTTAATGTTGCAGATTGTATTAGTCAGCCAAAGGGGTGCTGATGCAAAATACCAGAAATTGGTTGGTTTTTATAAAGGGTATTTTATTTGGCATAGGAGCCTACAGATACCAGGCCATAATGCATAAGTTACTTCCCTCACCAAAGTCTGTTTTCATGTGTTGGGGCAAGATGGCTGCCAATGGCTGTGAGGGTTCAGGCTTCCTGGATTCCTCCCTTCCAGGGTCTTGCTTCTGTCTGGGTTCAAGGTTCTTTCCTTCCTGGTGCTTGCTTCTCTTTCCTCTGTGAGCTTACTTTCTGGGACTCCAGCTTAGGCCTTCAGCATCAGACTCCAACATCAAAACTCCAACACCAGGAACCCTCAACTCTGTTTATTGCCATGCCTTTTATCTGTGAGTCCCTACCCACCAAGGAGTCCCTACCCACCAATCATAACTCAATCATGCCCCAATCATAACTCAATCATGCCCAGTTACAGACTAGATTACAAACATAATCCAATATCTGGTTTTGGAATTCATAACCATATCAAACTGCTACACAGATAAAAGTCCATTTTTTTTTCCTGTCAGATGTTCTGGAGACTTTGGTTCTAAAACCTAGATCTAGAATTAATGCTTTGGGAAAGAGATGTGGCTCAAGTGATAGGGCTTCCACCTACCATATGGGAGGACCCAAATGCAATTCCTGGGGCCTCCTGGCAAAAAAGGAAAGAGAAAGTGTGGCTGCATGGTGAGCCAGTGCCCTCGTGGCGAGCTGAGTGCCTGTGTGGCAAGCTGAGTGCCTGTGTGGCAAGCCAAGTGCTTGTGTGGCAAGCCAAGTGCCCGCATGAGTGCCTGCACAGTGGCTGAGTGCCCACGCAAGTGCCTGCGCAGTGAGCCAGTGCCCACATGGTGAGCTGAGTGCCTGTGTGACAAGCCAAGTGCCTGTGTGGCAAGCCAAGTGCCCGCATGAGTGCCTGCACAGTGGCTGAGTGCCCATGCAAGTGCCTGTGCAGTGAGCCAGTGCCCACATGGTGAGCTGAGTGCCCGTGTGGCAAGCCGAATGCCCACGCAGCAAGCCGAGTGCCCGTGTGGCAAGCCGAATGCCCACGCAGCAAGCCGAGTGCCCATGCAGTGAGCCAGTGCCCATGCAAATGAGTCACACAGGAAGATGATGACGCCACAAAAGAGAGATGAAGGGGAAAGTCAAGGTGAAGTGCAGCAGAAACCAGCAACTGAGGTGGCAGGGAACCTCTCAACACATCAGAGGTCCTCTGGATTGAATCCTGGTGAATCCCAGAGGAGAAAAAACAAGAAGAGAAGACAAAAAAAGAGAAATAGTTGCAGAAGATCATATAGCGAATGGACACAGACAGCAAAATCAACGGGGAAGGGGAGGGGGAGGAACGAATTAATGCTTTTCTTCATTTGTAGTGTTACTCTGGCTCAATGCCTTCTCAAAATACCTGTCTTCAATTCCTTTACTCATTGCCCAGTTTTCTTTTCAGAGAAATAACATTTTGTTGCTGATTTTCAGCTCTTCAACTTTACAGCTATACCTATTTGGTTACTATATATAAAATTTAAATTGAAAGTTTTTAATCATTTAGAGCCTATCTTATAAGAACAGGATGGAAGACATCTTTTTAGTTGTTTCTACATACTAATATACCAGGCTGGAATATCTTTGGTATTTTTGTCTTACTTTATTTATATTTTATTGAAATATAAATTTAATAAATTTTGCTTTAATAAACCCTCTTGTTTCTCTTTTTGACCTTTATATGTGATGCTTATTTTTATTTTTTTAAAGATTTATTTATTTATTTCTCTCCCCTCCCCTCACCCCAGTTTTCTGTTCTCTGTGTCTATTTGCTGCGTCTTCTTTGTCCGCTTCTGTTGTTGTCAGTGACACGGGAATCTGTGTTTCTTTTTGTTGCGTAGTCTTGTGTCAGCTCTCCGTGTGTGTGGCACCATTCTTGGGCAGGCTGCACTTCCTTTTGGGCTAGGCGGCTCTCCTTATGGGACGCACTCCTTGTGTGTGGGGTGGGGCTCCCCTATGCGGGGACACCCCTGCGTGGCAGGGCACTCCTTGCGCACATCAGCGCTGCACATGGGCCAGCTCCACACAGGTCAAGGAGGCCCGGGGTTTGAACCGTGGACCTCCCATGTGGTAAATGGATGTCCTAATCACTGGGCCAAGTCGCCGCCCTTATTTTTAAAATATAAAAATTTCAAATACATTTCTTTGTATTTAATAATGATTTTTCTCTTTGGCAGTACCCATAGTTACAGCAAAAGATAGAATTCTCTTTATAATAAAAATTTTGTTGACAGGGGATTAGTGAAAAATTGAGAAAACTATGAAAACCTAAGATGAAGAGGATTTATTTTCTTGGTAGTGTACCTTGTAGGATATAAAGAGTCTAATTTTTATTCTGTCTGACTCTTTGGCATAATTCTGAACCCATATTCCTAACTTTTAGGTTGCTTTTGGGTACTTAAGGATATTAGAGTCATCTACCCTGATCTAACACTTGCCTGAGAAATACGATCTGGTTTAGGTCCAGGTCCAGATTGATCCTACTGTTTTGAATGGCATTGAGGCTGTGTTGGGTATAACATCTAATCTGCCATGTGCGGGGTTTCTGAATTAAACTGACTCTAATGGCAAATCTTAGGTGAAGTGCCCAAAAGTTAATGAGTTCTGATAACATGGGATGTTCTTTTTATAAGATATGGAATAAGACTATTTGCACTTTTCATTATCTTTTTCCTCTTCCACTCATTCCAGATTATAAATTGTTTTTGCTGTACTTGTGAATTTTTAAAGCTTTGTTTTTTTCATTTCTGAGATGTAGTCTAAGGATATACATGGATGAAGAACGCTACATATTCTCTATTTCTGACTGGCAGATAAGATTCTTCAAGAATAGATGGGATGTTAAATATGTTGATATTTATAGTCTGCATTGGAACCTTGTGTATTTTCTTCATTAATGTGTTGTTTAATTTCCAAATGTTTGAGATCTTCTTAGTAATCTTGTTACTAGTTCCACTGTGGTCAGAGATCATCTTCTGTATGATTTTAATTTTTTAAAATTTATGGAGACTTGTTTTAGGACCTAGTATATGATCTATCTTGGTGAAAATATACCTAGCATTTGAAAAAGAATGTATATTCTGCAATTGTTGGGTATACTATTCTCTAAATATCAGTTAGATCAAGGTGAAATAGTTCTTAATAGCATTATCAGTGGAAATTTTTTATTTTTAAACCTAAGTACTAAGGTTTATAAATGAAGATTTCATTTAGAGTACCCAATGAAGATTTCATCCCTTTTGAAAAATATGTAGACATTCAGTACCATAAGCAGTAAATTATCAGAGTAAATGTCAACATTTGAAAAAAACCCTTATTGGTTTTACCCCAATTTTTTTTTTACTTGATTTTATTTACAAATACTCCATCTCCAACAAAATACACTCCTTTCACCTGTCCCCATCCCCTGATAAATCTCCAGTCTACTGCACATTTCCTATTTCTAGACATCTCTTGTAGGTGATATCACATAATATTTGTACTTATGTGTCTTGTTTATTTCACTGAACATACTGTTTCAGGGTTCTTCCATGTTGCAGCATATCTCATAATTTCATTCTTTCTTATGGCCAAATAATATTTCATTGTGTTTCATTAATGAATAGACACTTGGGTTGTTTCCACATTTTGGCTACTATGAATATTGATGCCATCAACATTGATGTACAAGTATGTTTCAGACACTATTTTCACTTTCTTTGGGTAAATACTTTGAAGCAGAATTGCTGGGGTTGTGGTAATTCTATATTTAACTTTTTGAGGAACCACCATATTGATTTCCACAGTGGCTGTACCATTTTACATACCCATCAACAATGCACTAAAGTTCCAATTTTTCCACATTTTCTTCAACACTTGTTATTTTTCAATATTTTAGCAATAATCATCCTTGATGAAGTGGTGTCTCATGGTGTCTCCAGGCCCCTTAAGCTTACTCTTTTTAGGCTATATCTTTTTTCAGTCATTTACTTTCTTCTTGCTTGTTCTTATATTTTAAGTACATCTCTTATAGTCAGCATATAGTTGGGTCTTGCTATTTATAATTTATTGTGATTATCTCTGCCTTTTTGTGTTTAGACTATTGACAGTTAATGTAATATTATTTTTGTAATTTTACTATGTTCTTTTTCTTTTCTTTTCTGTTTTCTAATGTTTTTTATTTTTAAAAGATACGTAAATCACAAAATGTTACATTAAAAATATTCTTGCTGTTTTGTGTTCCTTTCTTCCCCTTTTCCTTCCCTCTTTTGGTTTATTTGAATATCTTTTAGAATTCTATTTTATCTATTGGTTTGTTGGCTATACTTTGCAGTACTTTTTTTTTTTTTTTGGACAGTTCTGGGAATTACAAAATATATCTTTTAGGCAGTCTTTGAGGTTTGTACCACTTCATTAAACCTTGTAAACATAAAAATCACCCATTCACTGCCATTGTTTATGCTCTAGTTGTCACGTATCATATCTACATTAATTATAAAACCCTCAAGACAATGTTAAAATTTTACTTTGAACAATGGTATATTTTAAGGAAATTAAGAGAAAAAAAAGACTTCGTATTTTTTCAGATATTTACCATTTTCAATGTTTTTCATTACTTCCCGGTCATACTTTAGTTTGCCTCTTATATCATTCTGTCAGCCTGGAGACCTTCCTTTGACATTCCTTGTAATGTAGATGAATTGGCAATGATGTCTCTTAATTTTTGTTTATCTAAAATGTCTTTATTTCACCTTAATTCTTTTTTTTAAAAAAATATTCCAATAACTCCCCTTCATCTACAGCAGTGTTTCTCAAATTTTATTTTTATTTATTTTTTTAAGATTTATTTTATTTCTTTCTCTCCCCTTCTCCCTGTTGTCTGCCCTCTGTGTCCATTCACTGTGTGTTCTGTGTTGGCTTGCATTATCAGGTAGCACTGGGAAACTGCATCCTTTTTTGTTGCATCATCTTGCTGCATCAGCTCTCCATGTGTGTGGCGCCACTCCTGGGCAGGATGTACTTTTTTTCATGTGGGGCGGCTCTCTTTGTGGGGCGCACTCCTTGCGTGTGGGGCTTAGTACTCGTGTGCATGGCAGCATTCTGCGTGGGCTAGCTTACCACACGGGTCAGGAGGCACTGGGTATCACACCCTGGACCTTCCATTTGGTAGGTGGATGCTCTTATCAGTTGAGCCATGTCCACTTCCCTCACCTTAAATCTTGAAGGATAATTTCTTCTCTTCGAATCCAATGGTTCCCAATGAGAAGGCTCCAATCATTTGTATCATTATTCTTATGCACGTAATGTGTTGTTTTTCTTTGTCTGTTTTCAATATTTTCTCTTAATCTTTGGTTTTCAGCAGCTTGACTGTATTATGCCTAAATGTGGTTTTCTTCAGATGTATCCTGTTTGGGGTTCACTGAGCTGCTTTATCTGTAAATTTATGTCTAAACTTGGCAAGTTTTTGATCCTTATTCCTTTAGATATTATTTCTTCTGCCCCATTTTTAAAAGTCTCCTTTGGGATTCTAATTACATGTTATGTTAGACCTTTCCATTTGTCACAGATCTCTGAGACTATTCATTTTTTTTCCTAATCTTTTTCTCTTTTTTTCCTTTAGGTTGAATATTTTCTAAATTTTCTAATCATCTATCTTAAAGTTCTTTTTTTTTTTTTTGAACAATAGTTCTTAGTTATTTTTCTAAAGATTTATTTATTTATTTATTTATTTATTTATTTATTTATTTCTCTTCCCTCCCCCCCGCCCTGGTTGTCTGTTCTCTGTGTCTATTTGCTGCATCTTCTTTGTCTGCTTCTGTTGTTGTCAGCGGCACCGGAATCTGCGTTTCTTTTGTTGCGTCATCTTGCTGTGTCAGTTCTCCGTTTGTGTGGCGCCATTCCTGGGTAGGCTGAACTTTCTTTCATGCTGGGCTGCTCTCCTTATGGGGCGCACTCCTTGTACATGGGGCTCCCCTACACGGGGGACACCCCTGCGTGGCACGGCACTCCTTGCACGCATCAGCACTGTGCATGGGCCAGCTCCACAAGGGTCAAGGAGGCCGGGGCTTTGAACCGCAGACCTCCCATGTGGTAGACGGATGCCCTAACCACTGGGCCAAGTTCGTTTCCCTTTTTTTTTTTTTTTTTAATATTTATTTATTTACTTATTTTTCCCCCTTCCCCTCCTCCTGCTCTGCTGTTTTTGCTGTGTGTGTTGTCTTCTCTTTTTGTCTCCTCTAGGATTCACCAGGATTTGATCTGGGAGATCCCTGATGTAGAGAGAGGTTCCCTGTCAATTGCACCACCTCAGGTCCTTGTTTCTGCTGTGCTTCACCTTGACTCTCCCCTTATCTCTCTTTTTTGATGCGTCATTATCTTGCTCACAACATGGACACTCACATGAGCGCTGGCTCACTGCACGGGCATGCTTTCTCTTCTCCCATGTGGTAGATGAAAGCTTTGTCACTTGAGCCACATCCGCTTCCCTGTGTTCAAGTTCTTTGACCCCTTTTCATTGTCATTTCCATTGTTTCATTAAGTCTAATCTGTGAATTTTTAAAAATTAAAATATTTCATATTTACTTGTTTGCTACATTCCACATAACATACAGAATTACAGTACTAGTCCTACTCAGAAAAATTATGACTGGAAACAAAAAAAATACTTCTTGGCAGGTACTCTTCCCATTCTATCCCCATTTTTATTGTTGTCTCAAATATTTATCCTTGAAAGTCAGTTTCCTTCTGGCATAAAATGCTGTTAAAAAGACTGATGATGATATACTTTTCTTTTCCCTATAAAAGTTATTGTTTAAAATACAGTAATTTTACTAGAATATGTTTTGGTGCTGGCTTATTTAGAGCTAATATTCTTAAGTATATAGTTTGCCATTTCAATATGTAGTTTCAAAAAAATTTTATTTTGGGAAGTTTTCCTGACATGTAGTTCTTGATATTTGTTCTGTTGTTTATTTTTTGTCTTCAGGGACCCCTGTAATCTGTGATTTAGATGTTCTTTACCTGTCTTCAATATTTATTACTTTCTCTCACATCATTTTTATCTTTTTTTCATTTCTTTTTGACTTTAAAAAAATTTCTCCTTTTCACCTTCTATTTCCCTTAAGGCATTTAATATTCAGCTTATTCACTCTTGTGTTCTTCTAATTTATTAGTCTTCCTTTCCAAAAGGAGTTTTCCCTTTCTTTCTAATTCTGGGTTCTGACGCCTCATTTCTGAGTATTTCTAATTTGACTAATTTTGTTCTTTAATTTTTTGTATCATTTTTCTGAGTATTTTAAACCATTTTGCATTGGTTTAAGTTTTGATGTCTTTTAACATGCCTTTCTCTTGCACTTTAATTTTCTTTAGGAGTATTATTCTGTTCCTAATTCTCCTTTTTCTCTATCATAAATTTGTATGTGATTTGTCCTTGATACAGTACTGTTGTTTAGATGTATGTGAATTTAGTTGTCCTCAACTTTTAGAAGGAGGCTTGGTTCTCATTGCTTTTCTAGCCTCAAAGAATTCCCTCTTCTGTTCTTTTGGTGTGGTCTTTTCACGTAACGTGGATTGCTTTTTCAGATTTCTTGGTTCTTTTCCTCTTCTGCTTTACCTGTGCCTTTTCTTCCCTTTGTCTCTGTTGTCCTTGTTCTGTTCAACTTTGATTCCATGTCTTGCCTCTCATTGTGTGGGGCCCTGTCCTACAAGGGAGTGCTAAGAGTCACTGGGCTGGGCCCTATCAGTGAATTTTTATTAAAGATATTTATTTTTCAGTTCTTACATTACCATATAGTTATCTTTTTTAAAATATTTTCTTTTAATTCCTGAGATTTCTGACCTTCATTCATTGTGAGAATTGCTACTTTAAAGTCCTTGTCTGTTAATTCCAATAACTAGTCTTTTTGAGGTTCGCCTCAGTTGGTTGTCTTTTGTCTTGAGAATGGGTCACTTGTATATCAAGTTATTGCGGATTGTATCATAGCCATTGTACATGTTATATTGTAGGTACTCTGCACTCTGTTGTATTGTTCAAAAAGTATTGATGTTTTTGCTTTAGTAGACAATTACCTTGGTAAGATTCCCACAATATACTCTTGTCTCTCCCCAAGTGTGTTGTAGTTCACAGTTTATTTCAAACTGCTTTTTGTATGCCCTGTGCATACATTTTTGGAGGCCAGCCAGAGACTTGGGAACAGATTATCTGCAGAATACAGAATTCTTCTCAGGCTCTCCTTTCTGGAATTTCCTTCTCACTTCCCAGAAGGCTTGATTGCCCCTGACTCCTTCCTCGCTCTCTGCTCTGAAAGATGATGTGTTTTCTACTGGATTTTTAGCTTCCTGCCAAGTGCTGACTGCAGTTGTATTCAGGACAAAACCTGGGAAATAGAAAATCCATTCTAGGCTGGGTGCTTCGTACAAGTTTTAAGTCTCCTCCCAAATCTGCTTCTTACACTTAGGTACTTTTTTGTTTTTGTTTCATATTTTGTCCACATCTTACGGTTGTTATCTATCCGTGAAAGTTTGGTCTCTTGGAGCCTTATTCCTTCATTCTGGCAGCAAAAGTCCCATTTTTGTTTTATGAATGCTATGGTGGGAATAGTTTATTGGGTGTTTAAGGAATATTGCTTTCTGTTTTAAATTTAGTTGAAAATGGTAATTTAAAGTTTTATTAGAATTGTTGAACTTAAATTTTTAGACACTATATATGGATTTTGTAAAATAACATGAGTTTTTTCAAATGACCAGGTTGTACTTCACAATTTTAAGAACTTATGCAAATTATTTAATTGTATTGGATCACATACAAAAATTGCTTAAGATCAATGGGCTTTGTTCAAGACTTTGAAATATTTTTGTTTACAGAGGTTTTTTGTAAATATTTAGTTTTCATAAATAATCCTGAAAGTAACGTGTTTCAGTGAATTAAATTCAGAGGTTTTTTTTTTTAAATCACTTCAATGTAGAAGAAACATTGATAGATATTTTTAGGTAATAAAAGAATGAATTAAGACATAACACTTGGCTTTAAGGAGATATTTCAAGGTAAGGGGTGAGAGTGGGAGAAAACTAATGATAATGAAGCAACTTACGTATAGAAAAAAGTTAAAATGCAAGGTAATAAAAACATAGGATTTTAAGATGCTATGGACTTCAGAGAGGAATTGATCCTATTCCACTGGAAGAATTAGAAAGTTTCACCAAAAAGGAGATAGCCAAAAATGACCTTGAATGAATGACATGAATGAATGGGATAAATGAATGAATTGGATTGGTTGTTTTCTTTATATACAGTATAATGTTGCACCTCTTGCCCCATACATTCCTAGTATCTCAGCATCTTAGAGCTGATAATTATCTAATCTCTTTGCCATACAAAGCAGAATTCCTCTTTATTTTTATTTACTTTTAATTTATATTTAATTGTCTTTTTTTCAAAGATACTATATTAGTCAACCAAAGGGGTGCTGATGCAAAATACCAGAAATTTTTTTTAAAGATTTATTTATTTTTATTTCTCTCCCCTGCCCCTCTCCCCCCCAGTTGTCTGTTCTCTGTGTCCATTTGCTGTGTGTTCTTCTCTGTCCATTTGTATTCTTGTCAGTGGGACTGGGAAAATGCATCTCTTTTTTGTTGCGTCATCTTGCTGCGTCAGCTCTCCTTGTGTGTGGCACCACTCCTGGGCAGGTTGCACTTTTTTTGCGTGGGGTGGCTCTCCTTACAGGGTGTACTCCTTGTGCATGGGGCTCCCCTACACAGGGGACACCCCTGCATGGCGCGGCGTTCCTTGCATGCATCAGCACTGCGCATGGGCCAGCTCACCACACGGGTCAGGAGCCCCTGGAATTGAAGCCTGGACCTCCTATGTGGTAGGTGGATGCTCTATCAGTTAAGCTAAATCCACTTCCCCTTGGTTGGTTTTTAAAAGGAGTATTTATTTGGGGTAGGAGCTTACAGATACCAGGCCATAAAGCATAGTTACTTCCCTCACCAAAATCTATTTTCACGTGTTGGAGCAAGATGGCTGCCAACATCTGCAAGGGTTCAGGCTTCCAGGGTTCCTCTAGGCTCAGCTCCTGTTTTCTCCCCAAGGACAGCTGTGGACTCTGAGGCTCTCTAGGCTTTGCCTCTCTCCACAAGGTCAGCTGTAGACTATCAGGCGAATGGCTCTGTCTCTTTCCCTGGGGCTCCAGCTTAAGACTTCAGCATCAAACTCCAACATCAAAACTCCAATATTAAGAACCCCCAACTCTGTCCTTTGCCATGCCTTTTATTTGTGAGTCCCCTCCCCTTGGTGCCCTAATGACGTGGCCCAATTAAAGCCCTAATCATAACTCAATCAGGCCCAGGTATAGATCAGATTACAAACATAATCCAACATCTATTTTTGGAATTCATAACCATATCAAACTGCTACAGATACATAGATCACAAAAAAATGTTATATTAATAAATATAAGAGGTTCCCATATACCCCAAAACCCACCCCACCCCATTCCTCCCACATTAACAGCCTCTTTCATCTTTGTGGCACATTCATTGCATTTAGTGAATACAATTTGGAGCACTGCTACACTGCATAGATTACAGTTAACATTGTAGTTTACATTCTCCCCCAGTTCATCGGGTGGGTTTTGGCAAGATATACGGTGTCCTGTATCTATCCCTGCACTATCATTCAGAACAACTCCAAGTCCCGAAAATAACCCCACATCACTTCTCTTCTTCCCTCTCAGCAACTCCCATGTCCACTGTATTCACATCAACGATACAATTTCTTCCATTGCCACAGTCATAATAGTTCTATAGTAGAATACCAGTAAGTCCACTCTAATCCATATTTTATTCCTCCATCCTCTGGACCCTGGGATGGTGATGTCCACTTCACCTCTTAATCAAGAAGGGGCTTAGATCCCACATGGCTGATGTATGTGATTCTCCCACTTGCAGTTGTAGGTACTCTTGGTTCCCTGGTATGATGGTTGACTATCTTCACTTCCCTGTTAGCTGGCCTGGGTAAGTCCAACGAACCGGAGAGTGGGTGTTAGAACTCCGCTGAGGCTCAGGGCCCACCTGGCACATGGGCAGTCCAGAGATTCAAGTTTCCTGAGTATACCCAGCCCCAGTGCCAACCACAAATTCAGTAAAAGTGACAGAAGAGGCATGTGTAGAAAGTTCACATCTGAGTCCATCTCCATCACAATCAGGAGCACAAATTCCAAAGTAGGGTCCATTGACAAGGCACTGAACTCCAGAGCCATCTGCCATGACTATAGAACCTGTGTGTCTCCACATCCCTTAGGAGCACCAATACCTGGGGTTGTATCTACTTTGGCTGTCTCTGGGATCCTGCTGAGATGTAATCTCTGCTCTTATCAGTCACCACCTGGTGATGCAACTAGAAAAAGACCTTGAATAAAAAAGGGGGAATTGGTAAAGTCAAATGAGTTTATATGGCTAAGATACTTCCTTTTAAAAACATCTTTGATACAGGGCTCCTCATTCTCTGCTACAGTGGTAGAGAATTCAGTGAACTTTTAAAAGAGATCCAATTCCATTTGTGGATTGGGGTAAGTTAAATGTGCTTCCCTTATTGAAATGAAATCATCCTCATTGTAACCACCATGTTGGTTCTTGTACTGTGTTCCTTGGAGTTACACACAATAACTGGATTTTCCTCATATAATAACTTTCCAAATGATTGCTGATAACTAAAAATTTATCTAGTTAAGTTTCTGTTTTTCTAGATAAACCTGTCTGCTTTCTTTGTAGTATTTATCTGGCAAAAATAAGCTAAAGATATATATCATTTATACATATAAATTGAAGCAATTTAGCTGTTTGCTTTAATGGATGCTTGAAATTTGTACAAATGTAAGTTAAATAAATTCATCCAAGCAAGATAAGAAATATTTCAATGGAGGTTTATGAAAGATAGTTATTTTAAAAATACACATGTATTATATTATCTACCTGCAAAAATGCCTTTTTTGAGTTAAGAATATCATCCCTTTGGCTTTTATAGAGAAGATATTAAAGACATTCATTTGAAGAACATTTCTGTATCACTTGTATAGTTCTAGTAAATGGGAGTAATAATAGTGCTTAACTCATAGGTTGATTGTGGAGATGAAATGAAACAATGACTAGAAATTGTTAATACAGTACTTAGATGAAGTACGTGGTCAGTACATATTAGCCATTAGTATTATATTGTTATTTCATATGCACCAAGTTAGCAAAACTTTTTAATATGGGCACTTATTTGATATATTTTTGACAGAAATAAAATCAATTTAATTTACCAAATATTTTTATGTTCGCTTTTCACCAGGCAATGAAAACTATGTAACCCAGTATATTTGGTCTACTAGGAAGGTCAGAATACAATTTATTACTCAGTTTCAGTCAAGAATTTATTAAAAAATTTTGGCACAACAGTATTTGTTCTCTTAAGGCAAGTAGTGGCAGTATTCCATAAGAAGTCTAAGACATGAACAATCTCTTAAAATGGGATAGGGAAAATCCTCTAATTCGATATCTTTTTATGTATGTATACTTTTAGAGAGACAGAGATGGGGCAGGGAGGGAGAGGGAAAGAGAGGGAGAAGGAGAAAGAGAAAGGAATATGTATTTTGTTTTTAATAAGATTCTTGGGAAATAAAGAATAAATTCTGTGATTAGAGACCCTTTATCACAATCTCCATAGATCAGAAGGCTCCTAAATCCTTGTCTTCTGTTAGGGGGTCCAGGCCAATGGTGAAAAGTACACTGTTATAGGATTTAAAGCAGTGTTGTTTCTAAGAGGTACCTATGATGTAAATGAAGATGTATTAGATATTGCTCAGCTATTTCAGCTGTACAGGAAATATATTCTACCTTGTACAGTGAGCAAAGGTCAGGCAATTTCTCTTGCTTAATCTTAGTCCTGAGCCTTCTGCAGGTTATTTGTCAGCAAAGTTTTTAGGAGATTAATTACCTTGAGAAGACAGCCTCTGATAGTAAGTTCCATAGTTGAGGGGAAGTCAAGTCAATTTTGGCACTTTTAATATGTAAAAAATAGGGATAATGTGATGATTAGGAGTAATAAACAGACAAGCATAAGGTTCAGCATATTTGATAAAATATGGTTCTTATCCTTTTAAGAGCTCACAATTAGTGAAGAGGAGCAGACTATATAATAACTGAAGGAAAGGTAGCATATGAGTGAATGGAGCTTTTCCCTGCAAAGAAGATGTCCTAAGACATCCCTTTAAGTGTCTTCATATTTATTAAAAAGACAATAATCAATATGTTAAAAATGATATGTTGTAGTTAATTTAGTTTAGGGTTTAACTAGGGTTGCCTGGATAACTTTGTGCTTTGATCTGTATTTCATTCTTCTAAATAATGAAAATCTCTAGCATTAATAAGTTCTAATAGCATGTGAAACAAAACTGAATCCTTCTTTGATAAAAATGGACCTTATATATACAGTGCCAATGTTTTGATTATATACAACTGCATATATAGAGGATGCAGGTGATTTAATGTAGCTTTAACTCAGGGCATTTCCTTATAATTAAAAAAATCCGTTATGTGATATTACTAATATCTAGACACAATTACTTAGTAGACAACGAGCAAAAACAACGAGCAGGTGAGCAAGACAACAAGCAAACAATGAGCAAAAAAACCCACAAAGCAAGCAGGGAGCAGATGTGGCTCAAGCAGTTAGGTGTCCATCTCCTACAAGGGACATCCAGGGTTCAATTCCGGTGTCTCCTAAAGAAAAAAAACAGACAAGGAGCAGACAAGGAATGCAAACGAAAGCAAAAACAAGCAAATAGAGGAGGGAGCCACCTCACGGTGGGTGAGGGGAGAGTTACTTAGGGTATTGGATTATTCATGGTTTTGATGATTTGAATACTTGAATTTGATTGTTCAAAGTATGCTTGCATCTTGTTCTTTGATTTATAGATTTTTATTTAATTTTCATATTTACTTAGAGTTTTTGAGAACATTAATTTGTTCATTCAGCTAATAAACTCTCAATATATGTTTAAATGTTCTTTAAGAAAATATACTTTATATTCCTCTATCATTAATTCTAACCATAACTTGCTGGGTGTTGAGTTCAAGGTTGATAGGTTTGGTTTTTTTTACCCAATACTTAAAAGATTTTATCCCACTATCTTACATCATTTCACACAAGAAATCTTGTCATCCTTATCTTTGCTCTGTGCATGCAGTGTGTCCTTTGTTAAGATTTTGTCACAGTTTTTGAGCCATTTAATTGACATGTCAATACTTTTCTTTGTTTTTGGTGCTTGAAGTTTCTTGAGCTTCTTGGAATGGGTGTATAGTTTTCATCAGATTTAGAAAATTTGCCACCATTGCTTCTCAAAATATTTTTTTCTGTTTACTTGTTTTCTCTTTTGAGGACTGCTACACATATATTAGGTCACTGATACCCTGTTTGTTTATTTGTTTATACTTTTTTTTTTATGGCAGGGAAGGCAGTCAAGAATTTATTATGAAACAGGAAAAGAAAAACAGTACACAACCCTAAACATGGTTGTGGGCATGTTATGGGGTGAGATGTGCACCTGGGGCCCCAGGTTAGGCCCTTTTAAAGCCATTCCTCCTCCCCTTTCCTAATGTTGGGGAGGAGCCCCTCTTTAGAGTCTTTTTTAATCTCTTTTTCACTTTGGATAGTTTTTTTTTGCCATGTCTTCAGTCAAATTCAAAAATTTTTTCTTCTGTATTATGTAAACTCTTCTTAATCCCATGCAATGTACTCTGCAGTTCAGAAATTGTAGTTTTCATCTCTAGAAGCTCAATTTTGGTCTGTTCCATATCTTCCTTGTCTTTTCTTAACATGACAAATCTTTTCTAAGCTTTTTTTTTTCTTTATCATTTGACTTTCAGCTTTAATAGCGTTGTTCATATATTTGAGAGTACACTGCTTTATTTTTTGAGATAGATAATTCTGAGAGTTATCTCTAATACCGATTTTTTTTAACAAATCAATTTTATTGATACTTATTAATAAAGGTTAAATCCATTCTTGGTGTATAAGCAATGGTATTTGGTATAATCACATAGTTGGACATTCATCACTTCATACATTTTTAGAGCATTTTCATTATTCCAGTAATAATAATCAAAAACAAAACTTATCACCTCTCAATCTCTCGATGCTTCCCGTGTCATACATTACTGTTATTCTATTTCCATCTCTCTAGTTTATTTATATTTATATTTTGTAAAAACAGTCATATATGCATTATCACCCATATTTGTATTTTACATGTGGTTTCACTGTTATATAGTCCCATTTTACTTTTTTCAGCTTTCCTTCTAGTAATATACATGTACTTAGAATTCCTCTTTCAACCATTTATACCCATATAATACCTCTGCTAGTTACAAACACCATGGTGGGCTTTCACCATTTCTATTCATTTCCGAAGATTTACAAACAACCTTTTTACCAATTCTGCACCGATTAACCCTCAGCTTTCCATTCTCTACCCTCAGTCTATTTTCTAGTGGTCTATATTCTAATTATTAACTTCATTAGTTTACACAAATTTAGTTCATGATAGCACAATCCTACAGTATTTGTCCTTCTGTGTCTGGCTTGCCTTCACTCAACATAATGTCCTCCAGGTTCATCCATGTTGTCATATGCTTCATGACTTCATGTCTGCTTACAACTGCATAATATTACATCGTGTGTATACACCAATTTGTTTTATCCATTCATCAGTTGATGGATACTTGGGTGGTTGCCATGTTTTGGCAGTTGTGAATAATGCCACAATGAACATTGGTGTGCACATGTCTGTTTGTGTCATTGTTCTTGGTTCTTCTGGGTATATTCCTAGTAGTGGTATTGCTGGGTCACATGGCAAGTCTATATTCCGCTTCCTTAGGGATTCCCAATCTTCCACGGTGGCTAATACCATTCTACATTCCCACCCATAGTGAATGAAGTGTTCCTATTTCTTTGCATCCTTTTCAACACTTGTAGTTATTTGACTTTTTAATAGTGGCCAATCTAATAGGTATGAAATGATATCTCATTGTAGTTTTGATTTGCATTTCCCTGATTGCTAGTGATATGGAACATTGTTTCATGTGTTTTTCCATTTCTTCCTTGGACAATTGTCTTTTCAAGGTTTTTGCCCATTTTTTAATTCGGTAGTTTGTCTTTTTATTGTTGAGCTGTATGATCTCTTTATATATCATAGATATTAAACCCTTATTGGATATGTGATTTCTAAATGTTTTTTCCCATTGAGTCAACTACCTTTTCACCCTTTTGACAAAGTCCTTTGAGGTGCAAAATTGTTTAATTTTGAAGTCTCATTTATCTGTGTTTTCTTTTGTTGCTTTGGGTGTAAGGTTTAAGCAACTACCACTTACCACAAGATCTTGAATATGTTTTCCTACATTTTCTTGTAGGAGTTTTATGGTTTTTGCTTTTATATTTAGGCCCATGATCCATTTTTAGATAATTTTTGTATAAGGTGTGAGATGGGGGTCCTCTTTCTTTCTTTTGAATATGGCTATCCAGTTCTCCCAGCACCATTTGTTGAACAGACTGTTCGGGCCCAGCTAGGATGGCTTCATAGCCTTGTCATAAATCACTTGACTGTAGATGTAAGGGTCTATTTCTGAGCTTCTGAGTTCTCCATTCAGTTCTCTTGGTTAATATGTCTGTCTTTAGGTTAGTACCATGATTTTTAAAAATTTTTTAATTTTTACCACTATAGCTAAGTAACTTGCTTTATTTATTTATTTATTTTTATGATTTATTTTATTTTTTTCTCTCCCCTTCCCGCCACCCTGCCCCAGTTGTCTGTTCTCTGTGTCCATTTGCTGTATGTTTTTCTTTTTGTCCGCTTCTGTTGTTGTCAGCAGCACGGGAACCTGTGTTTTGGTTGCGTCATCTTGCTGTGTTGGCTCTCTGTGAGTGTGTGGCGCCATTCTTGGGCAGGCTGTACTTTCTTTCGCGCTGGGCTCTCCTTACGGGGAGTAATATGCTTTAAAGTCAGGAAGTGAGAGTCCTTCAACTTTGTTGTTCTTTTTTAAGACGTTTTTGGCTATTTGGACTACTTACCCTTCCAAATAAATTTGATGATTGACTTTTCCATTTCTGTAAAAAAGGGTTTTGGAATTTTTATTGGTATTGCATTGACTCTATAAATCAGTTTGGTTATAATTGACTTCTTAAGGATATTTAAGGATATTTAGTCTTCCAAACCAGGAACATGGAATACCCTTTCATTTATTAGTTCTTCTTTGTTTTCTTTTGGCAATGTTTTGTAGTTTTCTGAATAGAGAGCCTTTATCTCCTTGGTTAAATTTATTCCTAAATATTTGATTCTTTTATTTTAAAATTATTTTTTATGTTTTTATTTTCTTAAAGGTAATTAGATTACATAAATGTTACATAAAAAATGTAGGGGATTTCCATAGGCTCCACTCCCTACCCCTCCCACATTTTCCCACATTAACAACATCCTTCATTAGTGTGGGACATTTGTTACAATTGATGAACACATATTGGAGCATTGTCATTAAGTATGGATTATAGTTTACATTAAAGTTTAATCTCTCTCATGCACAATTTTCTAAGTTATGAGAAGATATATAATGGCCTCTATCTATCATTGCAGTGTCATTCAGGACAATTCCAATGTCCTGAAAATGCCCCCGTATTACACCTATTTTTCTCCTCTCCTTCCTCTCAGAACCTCTGGTGACCACTGCCTCCACATCAATGATAAAAGTTCTTCCATTGCTACAATAATAGTAAGTCAGTGGTAGTATAGTAGTAAGTCTACTCTAGTCCACCGCTATTCCCCAATCCTGAGGATCTGGGATGGTGATGGCCATTCTGCCTCTAATTGAGATGAGGTTTAGATTCCATGGGACAGATGAATGGGACTATCTTACTTGGGGTGGTCATTGTCCATCATTTCCTTGTTACATGTCCTGGGTGAGTACAGTGAACTGAGAGTAGGTATTGCAGCTGTATTGAGATTCAGGACCTAACTGGAAAGCCCAAGGAGTCAAGTCTCTTGGATATAATCCTGTCAACTCTAGTACTAACTATAGCTTCAAATATAAGGGGCAGAAGAGACATGTGTAGGGAAACCACAACTGCGTTGAACTCTGTCACACTGGGGAGCATAAATTCCAAAGTAGGAATTCTCACTGGCAGGGGACCAAACTCCTGAGCTATCAGCCCTACCTATAGTGTCTGGATCTCTCCAGAGCCCTCAGGAGCCCTGCTGTTTGAGGTGGTATTTACTTTGGCATTCAATTAGATCCTGCTGAGATGTGCATTAGCATAACCTCTAGAATGACCTGACTCACTTTGAAGTCTCTTAGCCATATAAACTCATTTGTCTTTACCCTTTCCTCCTTTGGGTCAAGGTGGTTTTCCAATTGCATTGTTAGTTAGTGCTTGGTAGTATTCTCTTGGTGCTAGGGAGGCTCATGCTTGGGAGTCATGTCCCATGTGAGGGGAAGGTAATGCATTTATATACTGAGTTTGGCTTAGAGAGAGGTCACATTTGAGCAACAAGGAGCTTTTCAGGAGGTAACTCTTAGGCACATTATAATACCAGGCTACATTTCAACTTCAAAGGAAAAGGTTCATAAGTACAGTCATCAATAACAAGGACCTGTCAGTGGTCTTATCCTCCTTCATTAGTCACTGCCCCTGTACTCGGGATATTCTTGCTGTCCTATTAGAGAATGTGGCAGAACTCCCCAGGATGGGAATTAGATATTCTTTTGATTATTGTGTGGATCTCCACTCACTGTGACAATTCCCCATGAACACTTGAACTCTTTCATATTCCTTATTGACATGCCCCACGTGAATTTCTTCCCGTGCATCCCCCGTCACTGACTCCCTGCACCATTGGTCCTTCCCTGCCATAGTTGTAACCCTTCTGTGATCCAAAACGAAGCCCACAAAATAACTGAATAAAACTAAAAAGAAAGTGAAATAATAATGATAGTTTTAAAAATGACAAAATACAAAAAATTGAAAAGAATTTGAGCTAATAAAAAATTTTAAAAATAAATTTTGGCATTATGTCTTTCATCACTGTAAGAGCTGGTATTTTGTATGTTCAGTGACATTTCTTTCATTTATTCCCCCATTGTCTTATTTTTTTCATTCTATCTTCAAAGAAGCTTTAGGTTACAGAAAAGTCACATACAGAATGTAGGGGATTCCCAAATACCCAACATTCTTCCCCCTTTCCCCTATTAATAACCTTTTACATGTGGGTGGTACATTTGTTACAATTGATATACAAATATTGAAGCATCGCTACTAACCATGGTCGATGATTTACATTATGGTTTACATTTTGGACCATTCACTTTTATAAATTTTGACGAAATTTAACATGGCCTGTATCCATCATTTCAAGATCATGTAGAACAATTCCAGTGCCCCCCAAATGCCCCATATTCTGTCTATTCTATTCCTCCCTTCTTCCTTCAGGATCCATGGCAAACACCAAGCTTTACTCCTTGAAAAATAAGATTCATAGTTACTTGCAACAACCTTGAGGACTTGACATACTGGCCTGTCTGTCTCTGTTCGGCACTGCCTATGCTCTCGAGAGACTCCTGCCTCTATTTGAGAATATAAAAGAACTCCCCAGTATTGGAGTTCAACACCTTCTTGTTCATTGTGTGGGATTCCACTCACTGATACAATGCACTACAACAGGATGAATATATACTCCCTGGAAGCCTTCCCCAGATGCACCCTGTAACTCATACCCCTTACCATCCAACACCCTAAACCAGACTGAGGTGAGTCTCTTGTAGATAGCATGTAGATGGCTTGTGTTTTTTTATCCATTCCATCAGGCTTTTCATTGGAGAGTTCAAGCCATTTATATTCAATGTTATTACTTGAAAGGCATTATTACTTACTACATTTTATCCTTGGCATTCCATTGTCATATCTTACTATTGTCTGTCTTTTTACCCTTTAATTTACCCTTCCTAATATTCATTTCTGTACTTTTCTCCAACTCTTGCCCTTTTTCCGTTCAGGTTGCAACACTCCTTTTAGTATCTCTCGTAAGTCTCGTCTTTTGGTAGCATATTCCGTCACTTTTTGCTAATCTGTAAAGACTTTGAACTAACCCTCATTTTTGAAGGATGGTTTTGCCAGATACAGTATTCTTGGCTGGCAGTTTTTCTCTTTCAGTACTATAAATACATCTTGCTACTTTCTTCTTGTGTCCATAGTTTCTGGTGAGAGGTTGGAACTTAATCTTATTGAGGTTTCCTTGTATGTGATGCTTTGCTTTTCTCTTGATACTTTCAGAATTCTTTCTTTATCTCTGATATTTGTTATTGGGAATAGTTGTTGTCTCAGGATAGGTCTCTTTGGATTCATTTTGTTTAGGGTGTGTTGTCCTCCTTTGATATTGATATTTACGTCCTCCATAATGTTTAGGAAGTTTTGGTCATTATTTCCTCAAGTATTCTTTCTGCTACTTTTCCATACTTTTCTCCTTCTGGGACATTGGTAATTCATATGTTTGTGTACATCATATTGTCTTTCAATTTTCTGAGACCCAGTTCGTTTTTTTCCATTATCTT
Source organism: Dasypus novemcinctus (assembly GCF_030445035.2). NCBI lineage: Eukaryota > Metazoa > Chordata > Mammalia > Cingulata > Dasypodidae > Dasypus > Dasypus novemcinctus. Next base: position 78,408,073 of record NC_080684.1, on the reverse strand, counting down.
CTCTTTTTGTTCTCTATTTTCCAGTTTTAATGCTGTCTTTGAAATTACTAATTCTGTCTTCAAGCAGCATTTCAAATCTATTATGTGCCTCTAATGTATTTTTAAAAATTAATTTATTGAAGTATATCATTCATATGTAAACATACGTAAACAATAAGTGTATAGTAATAGTTGTGAACTTACAAAACAAACATAACATTCAGGACTCTCATAATTCACTCTACTACCAATATCTTGCATTGTTGTTAAACCTTTTTAACTAATGATTAAAGAGCATTGTCAAACAAAACATTACTACTAACCAAAGTATTTCCCCCCAACCCACCCTATTATTATTATCTTTATATCATTTATGTATGAACATACATAAACAATTAAGTGTATAGTAAAAGTTGTGAGCTTACAAAGCAGACTTGCAAAACATCATACAGGGGTCCCATACATCAACCCTCCACCAAAACCTTGCATTGTCATGAGATGTTTTTTACAGATTATGAAAGAATATTGTCAAAATCTTACTACTAATTATAGTCCTTATCTTACATTTGGTGTGTTTTTCCCCTAACCTACCCTGTTATTTTTTAAATATATTTTTTGTGACAGAAGTTGTAAACTTACAAAGCAGTCATACACATGTGCAGAATTCCCAAACAACATCAGTCTATCAACACACCACACTGTGGTGGAATATTTGTTACAGATAAGATAATATCATCTGATTGTTACTATGTCCATAGTATACATTTGGCTCACATTTTCCATGCTGCTCCATTATCAACACAGTATGTCTTTGGCATAGATGGAAGAATATTATATTATTCTTGCTAACCACAGTCCATAGGTCATTCCAGTTGTATTTTTCCCGTGTGTCTCCACATTCCCAACCCCCTGCAGTACTGATGTACATTGCTCTTGCTCACAAAGGACACTCTTGAATCTGTACCATTAACCACAATTCTTATCCACCCCTTGTTTTACTGTGCTATTCAACTCCTGGGTTATTCTCTAGCATTCTGTCAATTGGCATTTACATCCCTAGACTACTATTTTCAGCCACATCCCCATTTTTAAACTAGCTGTTACTCACTATTTGTTACCAACTACTCTATAAATTTCCACACTTTTATGCTAAAGTTAATTTAAACTTCTGCATACATTAAAAATCAGTAGTCTTCTTATCTCTGTTAATAATCCACCACCTACCACTAGGTCTTGTAAATATTTTCCTACAATTTCTTCTAGGAGTTTTATGGTTCTTGCTTTTATTTTTAGGTTTTTAATCCATTTTGAGTCAATTTTTGGATAAGGTATAAGATAGGGGTCCTCTTTCTTTCTTTTGGCTATGGATATCCAGTTCTTTCAGCACCGTTAGTTGAATGGACCCTTCTGCCTGGGCTGTGTGGGTTTGACAGGCTAGTCAAAAATCACTTGATGATACATGTGAGGGTTTGTTTCTGAACCATCAGTTTGGTTCCTTCGGTCTATGTGTTTGTCTTTATGCCAGTACCATGCTGTGTTTACCACTATAGCTAGGTAATATGATTAAAAGTCTGGAGATGAGTGTTCACTTTTCCTTTTTATGATGTTTCTGGCTATTCAGGGCCTCTTTTTTTTTTTAAGATTTATTTTTATTTATTTAATTCCCCTCCCCTCCCCCGGTTGTCTGTTTTCTGTGTCTTTTTGCTGCGTCTTGTTTCTTTGTCCACTTCTGTTGCCGTCAGCGGCACGGGAAGTGTGGGCGGCGCCATTCCTCGGCAGGCTGCTCCCTCCTTCGCGCTGGGTGGCTCTCCTTACGGGGCGCACTCCTTACGCGTGGGGCTCCCCTACGCGGGGGACACCCCTGTGTAGCACGGCACTCCTTGCGCGCATCAGCACTGCGCATGGGCCAGCTCCACATGGGTCAAGGAGGCCCGGGGCTTGAACCGCGGACCTCCCATGTGGTAGACGGACGCCCTAACCACTGGGCCAAAGTCCATTTCCCTATTCAGGGCCTCTTACCCTTCCAAATAAATTCATAATTGTGTTCTCAATTTTTTTTTTTATGCTGGTGGAATTTTTATCGGGATTGCATTGAATCTGTATATCACTTTGATTAGAATTGACATCATAATGATATTTAGTCTTCCAATCCATGAGCATGGAATGTTCTTCCAGTTATTTAGGTCTTTTTTGATTTCTTTTAACATTGGGTTTTAGTTTTCTGAATACAAGTGCTTTACATCTTTGGTTAAGTTTATACCTATTTGAGTTTTATCTGTCATATTTTATTTTCACCACTCTTTTGACACTTTCAGTTACTTTTATTGATATAATCTTCATTTCTATATTTTCTTCCAGGCCTCTCTCTCCTGTCTTTTGTTTTCCGGCTCTAGCACACCCTTTAGTATTTCCTAAAAATCTGGTCTCTTGCTTAGAAATTCTCTCAGTTTGTGTTTATCTGTGAATATTCTAAACTCGCCCTCATTTTTTAGAGAAAGTTGTGCTGGATATAAGATTCTTGGCTGGAAGTTTTTCTCTTGTAGTATCTTAAAATATCACACTACTGTCTTGCATTCATGGTTTCTGGTGAGAAATCAGCACTTAATCTTATTTGGTATCCCTTATATGTTATGTACTGCTTTTCTCTTGCCCTTCTCAGAATTCTCTCTTTGTCTTTGGCATTTGACATTCTGATTTGTATGTGTCTTGGAGTTGGTCTATTCGAATTTTTTCGGGTGGAATTTCATTGTGCTTCTTGGACATGGGTATCTGTGTCCTTCAATAGTGTTGGGAAATTTTCTACCATTATTTCTTCAAATATTCCTTCTGTTGCTTTTCCCTTCTCCTCCTTCTGGGTCACCCATGACGTATATGTTTGCACACCTTTTACTGTTATTTAGTTCCCTGAGACTTTGTTTGATTTTTTCCATTCTTTTCTTCATCTGTTGTTTTGTATGTTCACTTTCAGAGGCCGTTTCTTCAAGGTCACCAGTCCTTTCTTCTGCCTCTTCAAATCTGCTATTATATGATTCCAATGTTTTGTTTTGTTTTTAAAGATTTATTTTTATTTATTTCTCTCCCCTTCTTCCCCTGCACCCCACCCCATCCGCTGTTGTCTGCTCTCTGTGTCCATTTGCTGTGTGTTCTTCTGTGTCCACTTGCCTTCTGGTCAGGTGGCACTGGTAATCTGCATCTCTTTTTGTTGTGTCATCTTGCTGCATCAGCTCTCCGTGTGTGCAGCGCCACTCCTAGGCAGGCTGTGCTTTTCTTGTATGGGGCGGCTCTCCTTGCCGGGCACACTCCTTGCACATGGGGCACCCCTACACAGGGGACACCTCTGCGTGTCACAGCACTTCTTGCACACGGCAGCAGTGTGTGTGGGCCAGCTCACCACATGGGTCAGGAAGCCCTGGGTATCAAACCCTGGACCTCCTATATGGTAGGTGGATGCTCCGTCAGTTGAGCCACATCTGCTTCCCATCCAATGTTTTTTTAATTTCATTTATTGTGCCTTTCATTCCCATAAGATCTGCTATTTTTCTATTTATGCTTTCAAATTCTTTTTTGTGCTTATACAGTGTTTTCTTAATATCCTTAATCTCTTTAGCCATCTCATTGAATTTATTAAGGAGATTTGTTTGAACGTCTATGATTAGTTGTCTCAATTCCTTTCAGTCATCTGGAGGCTTATTTTCTTCCTTTAACTGGGCCATATCTTCCTGTTTCTTGGTATGAATTGTAATTTTTTGTTGGTGTCTTGGCACCTGGCTTACTAGGGTATTTATTCTGGGTGCAGTTTTTCTCTTTAGTTTAGGTGTTCCTGCCCTTTCTCCCTTCCTGGTTGAGCAGTAGGAGTCAAGGATGTAATTGGTCCTATGAGCTGTGGAGGCTCAGGCTGCCCTCATTGCCCCACGGACTGATGAAGCTTCTCCTAACTTTTTCCTTTGTCAGGTGTAGGGACAGGGTCACAGCTGTGTGGAATAATCCAAGTCATGCAGGCCTAGACTATAGTTGCCCAGAGAGACTGATGAAGCTTCTTGCTCCTTTCTCCCCTGCCTGGGGCATGGATGGAACTGCAGGTGTGGGCAGCAATCTATGCAGTGTGGGTCCAAGATGACCACAGTTGCCCCAGTAGACTTATTATTCAGTCTGTGCCAGCCACAGGTACCTGCAGTTCCCTGGATAGGCTGCTGCAAGGCCCATCAGCCTCCTCCCTGCCAGAAGTGGGGTTGAAGCCTAGTTTAGGGCTACAGGCTGATGGGGGTGAAAGAAACTAGTTCCTACCATCACTGTGATTTTTGGTCAGCTCGGTTTTCCCTCATGCTGGGGGTGGAGTCGAAATGGCACCCACAGGCCTCTTTCCAACTTGGATAAATTCACACCCCAGCTGTTCCTTGCCAGCCAAGTCTACTAATCAGTAGCTGAAATTAATAGCCAACTGTCTCCTCCTCCCCTGTTTTTGGAAAATGGAACTTCTAATTCCAGCCACCAAACAGTTCCTGGGGTGGCTTGTGCTGTCAGAGTAGGATAATCACTGGCCTCCGAAGCTTGGCTGTTAATTTCCTGGAGAGGCTGGTGCAGGTGCCCTCAGCTTCCTCCCTGCTGTAGGTGGCTCTGTGGCCTAGGCTAGAGCTGCAATCTGATCTGGTTGTAAAGAAGCAGGTTCCCACCAACACCATGATTTTTAGTCCACCCAACTTCCCTTTGTGATAGGTGCTCAGTTAAGATGGTGTCTGCATGCCCCTCTCTGACTTGGGCAGGCTTAAACTTCAGCTATTCTTAGGATTTTGCTTTAGCCCACTGAATTTACTCATCAGTAGCCAAAGTTGGTGCCCAACCATGTCTTCTTCCTGCGTTTTTGGGAACTGGAGCTTTCAGTTCCAGCCGTGTAACAGTTCCTGAGGTGAATTGTGCCTCCAGTGGAGGATGGACACAGGCCTCCGTGGCGTGAAGCGCTCTAATTATGCATCTTGTCTGCAGATGGCAATCTCCTCCTTCCATTCCTTCAGGTATGTTGCAGGAAGCTCTTCTGGCCTCCTGAAGCCCCCAAACAGGTGCTTCAGCTAGCTCCAGAAAGCTCTGGGTGTTTACTAACTGCCCTGTAGCAGGAGCTGATTCTAGGAGCTCCTTACTATGCTGCCATCTTGCTGGTTGTTCCCGTCTAATGTGTTTTTAATCTGATCCATCATGTCTTTCATTCCCATCAGATCTGTTACTTTTCTTTGCAGGCTTTCAAATTGTCCCTTATGTTCACCCAGTGTCTTCTTTATATCTCTTTACTCATATTTTCGTCCAATTCTTTGACTTGATTCAAGACAGTTGTGTGATTATCATTGATTAATTGTCTTACATCCTGTATCTCTTCAGTATATTGGTCTGTTCCTTTGACTGGGAAATCTCTTCCTGTTTCCTACTATTCCTTGTAAGTTTTTGCTAATGTCTAGCCATCTGAATATGTTGGTGAATTTACACTCATGCGCAATTTCTCTTCCCTATTTTGTTTTTCTCACAGCTCTTCTTTGATATTTGGTTCAAGTTATTCTAAGTCTTTAAAACTACCCTTTTTAAGTTATCAAAATTGGTTCAGTGACTCACTAATGGGGCACAAATTTTCTCCCGGGAGTTTGCATAAAGAGCGATCTAAAAGTTTTTCTCTGTGCCGTTTCCAGACTGGCAACAAATGGAGCTAGTTGGCACACCTTTCTACAGAGGTGTTTTCTTTCTTGTGTTTTTTGTGTTTTGGATGGCCAGAGCCATGATTCAATGTGGGCTCTGCTGGCCGAATTCACTGAAGAGAGGTCCCCCTTTCCCATCCGGTTCCCCTTCCTTTTTCCCTTGTAACAGCTGACAGGGAGTAGGACGTCTTTTCCCTTCTCAGTGGGCTTCAATGAGCCAGGGGTTTTATCTAGGCTTAATATTTTGGAGGTGGGGGATGGGAGCCATTCTCTGCCCTCTTGGGGTTTTGGTAACTCATGTTTGTTATTTGGGGTTCTTCATCTCTCTGTCTTTTGCTCTCTTGGGAGTTGTATAGCTCTGTCCTAGTCTGCTGATCCCCAAAGCCAGTCCCTCAGACAGCTTTTGGCCCTTTCTCCGTTGTTTTTGTGGGAATGTTGAGCCCTGCTTGCCTATTCAGATGCCATCTTTCCAGAACTTCCCTTTTCTAAGCTTTTTGATTATCTTTAATTAAGTTAAAGTAACTGATTTCATGTCTTTGCTTATTCTAACATAGGTGTCACTTATGAGTCAGTTTTGATTTTTTTTCCCCCTGGTCTTAATGGGTAGTATTTTCTTCTTTACACTTCTTCTTTTTTTTTTTTTTTTTTTTAAGATTTATTTTTTTATTTATTTAATTCCCCTCCCCTCCCCTGGTTGTCTGTTTTCTGTGTCTTTTTGCTGCGTCTTGTTTCTCTTTACACTTCTGACTGGATGCTGGACATTGTAAATTTTACTTTGTCAGGCACTAATATTTTTATATTCTGAAATATTTGTGAGCTTTTTTCTGGTACACAGTTAAGTTGCTTGCAAACAGTTTGATATTTCTGAATCTTGATTTTAAGATTTGTTAAGTGTGACCAGAATAGCATTTTGTGTAGTGCTAATTATTTCCCATTGCTCAGGCAAGACCTTTCTGAGTACTTCTCCCCATTTTTCTTTGAATTAAGAAGTTTTTCAATCTGGCTTTTGGGAACAGGAACTACTCATAGCCCTGTGTGAATATTTGTCCTGCTAATACTTTTTGGTGGTTATTTACCTTGCCTCAGGTAATTCCTGCTTATATGATGTGCTGATCAGTACTCAGTATTCTGAATACTCAATACTTTGTAGTTCTTTACAGTTCTTTTTCTGTATCATCCTCCTCTCTACTACTCTCCTACCCTGCTATGTCTAGATTCTCAGTTCCATATTCTTAATTCAGGGAATACTTTGGACTCTGCCTGGGTATCTCCTCCTGTGTCATGACCTGAAAACTCTCAAAGCTCTCCTTATTAATTTTCTATCTCTCAGTGGCTTTGTCCTTTACTTCCTTATGTCCAGTGTCTTAGAACCTGATGTTTAATTTTTGTCTTTTTTTTGTTTCAGGCAGGAGAGTAAATCTGGATTGTATTACTCTTTTTGTTTTTAATTGGCTCTTTATTCCGGAAATCTCAAACATGTACAAATCTATGGAGTATTGTAATGAATCATCATGTACCCATCACCCAGCAATAAAAATGATCATTTCTGATACTCTAGTTTTATTTACTATCCCTTCCTTGACATTCTCTCTTAACCTCTCTGGATTATTTTGAAACAAATCATATTATTTCATCTATAAATGTTTATATATATCTATTATATACCATCACAGTGCCTCTTTTAAAAGCAATACCACAATAACATTGTCATACCTGAAAATACTTATTCTTTAGTTCCTTTTTATATCCTGTCTTTGTCCAGATTACTCTAGTTTTCCCACAGTTTTGCCTATTTGTTGTTTATTTTTAAAGTTGGTTTGTTTGAACCAGGATCCAAATAAGGTTTGCCTATTAACCTTTTCCTTTTAGTTACCACTCCTTCTTAGTTTGGACTCTTGATACCATCATTCAAACTTTTGATGCCATAACCTTGATTATTACAGGAGCTTTCTGTCTTGTTTCTCTAGCCCCATTCACTGACTATCCTCCTCACAGCTACTACCTCCCCTCACCATTGATCTGTCTTGTTTCTTTCTAAAATATAGATATGGTGACACCATTCCTAAGCTTAAAAACTTAAAAATGAGGAAGGCACAGAAAAATCTGTATAACATGCTTTTGTTAAGGTAAAAATTAAAGGTAGCTTCTTTTATATATCTATAGATTGTTTTAGGAAAAATGTGTACAATACTTCTAATAATGGTTGCCTCAATGGAAGGAAACTGGATGACTGATGTGAAAGAAAGACTTACTTTTATAATATTGTATATGTTTTGTTTGAATTCTTTTATATCTGTAATTATTTTTATCCATTTTCAATAAAATACATATTTTTTGTTATTGATTTTTTATTGTCTTTTTTTTAAAGATAAATATATCACACAAAATGTTACGTTAAAAAACATAAGAGGTTCCCATATACCCTACTCCCCACCCCACCCCATCCCCGCTTCTCCCACATCCCACATCCCCTGCATTTGGTGAATATACCCTGGAGCACTGTCACACTGCATGGACCATAGTTTACATTGTAGTTCACACTCTCCCCCAGTCCATCTGGTGGGTTTTGGCAGGATATATGGTATGCTGCATCTATACCTGCAGTATCATTCAGGACAATTCCAAGTCCCAAAAATGCCCCATATCACACCTCTTCATCCCTCTCCCTGCCCTCAGCAACTCTTGTGGCCACCGTCTCCATGTCAATGATACGATTTCTTCCATTGCTAGAGTCATAACAGTTCTATAGTAGAATCCAGCAAGTCCACTCCAATCCATATTGCATTCCTCCATCCTATGGACCCTGGGATGGTGATGTCCACTCCACCTCTAAATCAAAAGGGGGCTTATATCCCACTTGGCTGATGGATGCGATTCTCCCACCTGCAGTTATAGACACTCTTGGTTCCCTGGTGTGGTAGTTGACCATTCTCACCTCCCTGTCAGCTGACCTGGGTAAGTCCAATGAACTGGAGACTAGGTGTTGCAATTCTGCTGAGTCTCAGGGCCCAGCTGGCACATGGACAGTCTCCTAAGCATACACAAGTCTCCTAAGCATACACAAACCCCAGTGCCAGTCATAAGTTCAGTAAAAGTGACAGAAGAGGCATGTGTAGAAAGGTTACATTAGAGTCCAACTCCATCACAATCAGGAGCACAGATTCCGAAGTAGGGTCCACTGGCACGGCAATGATCTCCAGAGCCATCTATCATGACCGTAGAACCTGTGTGTCTCCATAGCCCTCAGGAGCACCAGTATCTGGTGTAGTATCTACTTTGACTGTCTCTGGGATCCTGCTGAGACGTGTGTTAAGTGCAACACCTCTGATGATCTCCCGACTCATTTTGAAGTCTCGTAGCCATATAAACTCATTTGTCTTTATCATTTCCCCCTTTTATTCGAGGTCTTTTTCTAGTTGTCTCACCAGCTAGTAATCCCTTGGTGCCAGGGACGCTCACCCGTGGGAATCATGTCCCATGCAGGGGGGCAGGTAATGCATTTACATGCAGAGTTTGGCTTAGAGAGTGGCCACATTTGAGCAACATGGAGGCTCTCAGGAGATAACTTAGGCACCCTGCAGCTCTAGGCCTAGTTGAAATTTCAAGCACACAGGCTCATAAGCATAGTCATCAGTACCAAGGACCCTTCACTCTACTATCCTTCTTCATTGGTCTTTGTCCTTGCACTTGGGGAATGTTGCTGTTTCATTGGGGAATGCGACAGAGCTCCGCAGGATGGGAACTCAGCACTCCCTCAGTTGTCATGTGTAACTCTATCCACTATGACAATATCCAATGAACATCCAAACATATCTATATACCCTATATGCATGCCCTGGAGAACTCCCTCCCACCCATGCATTCCCTATCAATGACACCCCACACTAGTGCTCCTCCCCTGCATAGTTGAACCCCTCTGTGATCCAAAATGTCTTAAAAAATGAAGTCTAATATTAAAATACATATTTTTAAAGTGTAATAGATAAATAAGTGCTGGCTTCCTATTGAATAGTGAGTAAAACATGAGAGTCTGAACTTAGTATTTGACTCCAGCCACTCTTTCCCTTTTGTTCCCAGCCAGGGTGCAGCCCTCCTAGGTGGCATTTGAAAATGTGTTGCCTTGGCCTTGGTTGTCACAGTGTCTGGAGATTGCTCAGGGAACCAGAATTCTAAATTTATTGTCTGCAGTATTTAGTCTAGTCTCATCCAAAATGCCTTTAGCTGACCTTTGAGAATCACTTTTCTCTCATACATTTTCTGTAGTTCCAAGCAAACAAAACTTTTAACCATTCTTTGGGTTTTTGTTCTTCCTAAGCTTCTGTTTTCCCATTCTTTTGATGTACCATTCTCTCCATCCTGAGTATCTTTTCCCTTTGCTTTACTTGTCTAGTAAGCATGTGTTGACTATTCTCTTTAATAGTTATTTGTGTGTATGAGTTATTTTTAATACCAGTGTTTGAACTTCTTAGGGGGAAAGATGTGCTTTATGTGAGTCTTTGTGTTCTTTAGAACTTTATTTACTCTTTTTGTGCCTCAAGTCCAGTACAAAGGGGATGATAATGTAACTATATTTATAGGATTGTTGTAGGCATTAAACAGATTGATGCATGTGAGGTGTTTACAACAGTGTGTTAAGTAAATTATAGTATATTGCAAAATGTTTTTTATATATAGTACGTATTCAATACAATATTTGGAATATTTGAAATATTGATGAATTAATGAATGAAATAAAGTGAGCATTATTCTCAACTTTCCTAGAGGTTAATATAAGTACAAACTAGATTTTTCTGCATCCAGAGTTTGTACACTTGTTCATTCATTCATTGATTCATTCAAGAAATAATAATTGAGGGCTTCCTGTCAGGTATTGGGGATGCAATCCTGACTAAAGACTATATCTTTAGCTTCCCGTAAGGAGTTTACATAGGTATTTAATTAAAAATTGGAGAGCAGGAAAGAACCTGTGGCAATTTGAAGTTATTTTATGAATCCCTGAAAGAAAAAGATTATGTTCTTGAACTAATCCATTCCTGTGGATGTAGGGCCCTTTTGATTGGACTGTGTCAGTAAGTCAGGACTCAAGTTGGCCCTCTTACTGGAGCTTTTTATAAACAGAGACGAAGAGAGACACACACAGAGAAAGGAAGCTGCCATTTTTGACCCTGCCATGTGAGAGAGGACTCGATCACTAGCAACCAAAGCTTGAGCTCGAAGTCCCCAAGAGGCTGAGCCCATGGAGCAACTCAAGGCTGGAGATATGAGCCATATGCCTGATAGCTCTCAGCTGAACTTGGGAAGAAAGCTGAGCATCTGAGACTGAGAAAGGAGGCCCGTAAAGAGACAAGCCCTATGCCTTGTTGCCTATGGCTGAGCTTTAGGAGGTCATAGATTCTGGAGCGAAAGGCAGGACGTTGGCAGAGATTGGTGGCTGTCTTGCTTCACCATGTGGGAGGACCCCAGGATCACCAGTAGCTGGCTTTGGTGAGAAAGAATCTCTGATGGTACATTGATTTGGACATTTCATGGCCTCGGAACTGTAAGCTTTTACCCCAAATAAAATCCCCATTATAAAAGCCGACCCATTTCTGGTACTTAGCATTGGCAGCCCTATGGCAAACTAAGACAGAGCCTCTATTGTGGGTGGTCAGAAAAAAATAAGCTTTTTTTCTGAATGTCTGAAGAATACTGTTTGGTAAACTACAGTATTGCATCTTTACTTTTCTTCATTTAGAAGATATCAAACATTGTATCTAACATGAGAGCCTTAATTGTCAACATTGTTATTAATAGGCAGCAACTGTCTCTATATTGTATTAAAGGAATTTTTGACATCTCTGAAATCTGCAATTCAAGTATTGGAAAGAAAGTATTTCAAATTATTCTATTTATATAGTAGTTCCTGTAAAATGACCTCTACTGTGAAAACTTGTATGAATTGAATTTCAATGCTATAACTGGGAAACAAAGTCTTTGAAATTTGGCAAAATTCTTGATTTTAATATTGTTTGTATTTCTCTGCACATTAGATATTAACTCCACAAAAACTGGAATTGTTAAGAGCCCAAATTCAGCAAGAATTAGAAACTCCAATGCGAGACCGTTTTCGGAATTTGGATGAAGTAAGTAATTTATATAGAGAAATATGCATATATCCATATGTGACAATTAATGCTTGAGGGAAAGCATCATTTTCCTCCTCAAAAATCCTACCAAAGCTCCCATTCTCACTCACAGTCCTTACAATGGCCTTTAATACTCTACAGTCTGGCCCAGTGTTTCTCTAATCTGCTTTCTTTTCCTCTATCTCTGTTGATCTCTTTGATGTTGTTCTCGCCTGCCAGACATGGTACAGTTCAAGAGCCTTTGCTTTAGTTGTTACTTCTGCCTTGATCACTTTTCCCCCAGGTATTTGCCTGGTTGATTTCCTTATCTCTTTTTAAGTCTTTGCTAAAATGTCACTTTCTCAATGAGCCCTACTTTTGACACCTTTGTTTATAATATTGCAACCTGCCTTTTCTGTCACTGTCTAGACCTCTGGATCCCTTTTACCCTGCTCTACTTTTAATTTTCTCTCTAGTACCTATATTTTATATGTTATACAATTTATTTTATTTATTATTTTCAATTTCACCTTCTCTAGAATGTAAACTCGGTGAGAGCAGGAAACTTATTCTGTTTTATTCACTGTTATGTTCCAAATACCTAGAACACTCAGTTAATATTTGTTGGATTAAAAATGAATTTCCTGTACCCTCAAAAAAGTAAAAATTTATTACAGTTTCATTTCAGGTTGAGATCAATTTCCTTATATGAAGTGTTAGTATAATATAACTAAGTGATTAATAAAAGGGACAGGAAAAGATTGCTGAGGTACTGTGCTAGACATTTTATGTATGTTACCTTATTTAACAAATTTACCAGGCCTTAATTGGATGTTGTCTGCTTTACCATCCTCTTTGGGAGGTTGTAGTCTAGTGGTATTGTGATTGCACAAACAGTTGGGAAATTCCTCTTTTATAATAGTGGCTTGCTGGGCTTGCTGTGTTGGTAATATCTTTTGAATATCCTCCACTGTAGCAAAGCAATATACTTTGGGAGTAGATTTTATTTTTCAAAATAACAAAATCACTCAAGGTCAAACTAAATAAAAACTTTTCTTTGGTCAAAACAAATCATGTCTCTGATAAAGTCATGAAAACCTTTTTCTTGACTTGTAATCTAGTTTAGAAAAGAACTCTTTCAATTTAAGATTTACAGTGACTAAGTTTTTTAGGAGACATGCTTTCCTCATTTCCTAATTTCTTGATGCATGTTGAAATAGTGCCGCCTACTGCATCTTTCCACTCTATTACCTAGGTCATCTTCTTGACTATTCCGGATTTGAACAGTTTTTTAAGAGTGTTAGGAAGCAGGAAAGGAGCACCCTAGGAATTGCGTGTGATCCTAGTTGGTTAGGAGAGTTAGTGCTATGTATATTCTTCAGGAAAGTATGTTGAGTTCAACTGTCATTGTAGTATTTAATCAAATGTTAGGTACGGTACTAAATATTCCAATGATTCTTATCTACTTTGGACTCATCCTTTAGGAGGGTATTTAATACTTTATTGTAAAATTATTTTTTTATATAACAATAAAAAGGAGTACTGCTTTCTTAAATATTCTTTAGTTAAGCTCAGAGGTCAAAACTTTTGGCATGCTATATATTTTTTATTATAATAGAATCAGGAAATAAGGTTAATTGAATAGTAATTCGCTTTGATATCTTCTGGGGAATATACTGATTCTATATGTAGGATACTTGTCATGAGAAGTTTCCCAATGATTATTTATGTTTCTGTTCAATTTTGTTTTTCCCATTATATAAATGTAATTTGAAATTATATTTGCAAAAAATGGTTTTTGGAGCAAGTATATATTTTGTTTATAAATTTGTGATAAACTGCAATCTCCTTTTAATTTAGGAAGTTGAAAAATATAGAGCTGAATATAATAAGCTTCGCTATGAGCATACATTTCTCAAATCAGAATTTGAACACCAGAAAGAAGAATTTTCACGTATTTTAGAAGAAGAAAAAATAAAATATGAATCAGAGGTAAGTGGTTGATGATACTAGTCTGTAGTCATTACTGTTCTAGTTAATAAAATTTTTGATTGTCTTTTTGTAAATCCCAAGTTAGAATTAATTGTTTCAAGTTTTAATAATTAATGGTGAAGCACTTGTCATGATTTACATCTGCTCCATTGCCACATTTTTTGTGTGAATGTTCTGTTTTGTCTGTTAAATTTTCCTTTCCTCCTTTATTTTGTCCTGGCCAATGAAGATAGTCAGCTGTGGGGGTTTCCATCATACAAAGTCTCTTTTCTCCCATCGCCAAAGAGACAGGCTTCCCTTTGCAAGTGTTGTTTACCTGTGTAGTTTCAAACATATTGAACAATCACAGAACAGTTTATTCACATAAGGGGATAAATCAATCTGATCCAAATGATGCCTGAAACAATAAATATTTAGTAGCTGTTAGAGGAAGGTCAGTATATTTTAAATCTTAAGATAGATGACTCTTCTTCTGCTTCTTGGAACCAAACCACATCCAGGAGAGCTCTAGCTGTTAGCCCATGCATTTTTTTCCCCACTGATATAAATAAGAAGTTTAGGGAAGCGGACTTGGCCCAGTGGTTAGGCCATCAGTCTATCACATGGGAAGTCCGTGGTTCAAACCCTGGGCTTCCTTGACCAGTGTGGAGCTGGCCCATGTGCAGTGCTGATGTGCGCAAGGAGTGCCGTGGCATGCAGGGGATGTCCCCCGCATAGGGGAGCCCCACGCGCAAGGAGTGCGCCCCATAAGGAGAGCCGCCCAGTGCGAAAGAAAGTGCAGCCTGCCTAAGAATGGCGCTGCCCACGCAGAGAGCTGACACAAGATGACTCAACAGAAAGAAACATAGATTCCAGTGCTGCTGACAACTAAAGCGGACAAAGACAACGACGCAGCAAATAGACACAGAAAACAGACAACCGGGGCGGGGGTGGAGGGGAGAGAAATAAATAAATAAATAAATCTTAAAAAACAAAAAACAAAAAAGTTTATATCTTAGGGTGTATCCATCACCTTAAAGTAGTGTACTTTGATCTTTCTGACTGCAACTTCAACATTCTCACCCTACTCCATCTCCATTGCTTTTGGCATCCCTTCTACTCATTTGCGGCTTATCCTAATTTTTCTAAGAACGGAGTTTGGGTTTTTATTTCTTATTCTTCATTTTGCTTTTGGATGATTTTCAGAACAGAAAAGAGAAAGCAGTTTCATCCTGCCATATTCAAATCAGAAATCTAATGCTTGATTTGATTCTGTAAAAATTGTCTTGATGTTTGTGGTTCTGTGATATGTTCTTATATACAAACACATTTACATTATATCTTTATTACATTGTCTTTATTTGGAATTAAGAAATAAAATATACTGACCTTCCTTTAACAGTTACTGTAACATTTGTAGTGTTTTAGATATTTAATAAAAACTAAAACTGTGCTGTTTGGATCAGACTGATTTATTCTCATTAGTGAGTAAACACTTCCATGATTGTTTGATATGTAAGAAGCTATATGAACTTTGGAATAATATGTACCAGTAGGCTGTAAATATTTATGAGTTTTTTGCATTTTAAATATCTTTAAACTTTCAGTGCCTTATTCACATATTCTCTCACTTCTATTATAATAGTCAGTGAGATGGGGCAGCATTGTCCTATTTTTTTTCCATTTAAAAGAGGAAACAAAGGTGCAGGAGAAGTGACTTGCCCAAAATCTCACCCAAAGTCAGCAGCCAAATTAATAGTAGAACTCAAGTTTTAAGTTTGAAATTACCAGTGATTTGAAATTGACTCTATAAATAGGGGTCATCCAACAGCTAATTGTGTGAAGAGTTCAGTCAATATGTACTACATGCACAATGTGCAATTCTTAAAGAAAAAGCTTTTGAGTCTGTAATTATGGCAAGCTTAAAGGAGCTACACATAAAACATTTTCTCGTGCAAAAGAGGAATGATAAATATTTGCAGCCTAAAATGAGGATTAAATATGTTGAATAGTAACTTTAGTATAGTGGTGTTTTACTTTATACCTTTTAAAAAAAATCTAATGGTGATGTTTATCTGATGATGTTTATTTGTATTCTCTAGTTTCTTGGTTTTGTTTTATGTGTGTGAGTATGCGTGTTTTTAAGAATGAAACCTGCATAGGTAATCTGATTGCTAATGTGTTTTCTCCCATGAAAGACCAAATGTTATTTGTTAAAAAATTTTTAGGGATTGGTAACATTATTGATTTTCATAATTAAAATCTATTCTGACATTCCTAGGAATCTGAAGATAAACTGCTAACCAAGAAGTTGTCATTAGTAGAGGTTAGAAAAGTGTATTAGTTAGCCAAAGGGGTGCTGATGCAAAATACCAGAAATTGGTTGGTTTTTAATGAAGGATATTTATTTGCGGCCAGGCCATAATGCATATGTTACTTTCCTCACCAAAATCTTTTGCCATGTGTTGGAGCAAGATGGCTGCCAGTGTCTGCCAGAGTTCAGGCTTCCTGAGTTCCTCTCTTCCTGGGTTTCATTTCTCTCCAAGCTCAGCTCCTCTGTTTTCTCCACAAAGTCAGCTGTAGACTATGAAGCTCTCTAGGCTTTGCCTCTCTCCACAAGGCCAGCTGTAGACTGTTAGGCAAATGACTTGTTTCTCTTCCTGTGGTATTTTCTCTTTCCTCACTACAGAGCTCCTCTGTGGGCTTACTCCCTGGGGCTCCAGTTCAAGACTCCAGCATCAAAAACTGCCAGCATCAAAACTCCGACTCTGGGGAAGTGGATGTGGCTCAACTGATAGAGTGTCTGCCTACCATATGGGAGGGTCCAGGATTCGAGACCCAGGGCCTCCTGACCCGTGTGGTGAGCTGGCCCACATGCAGAGCTGCCGCATGCAAGGAGTGCTGTGCCATGCAGGAGCACTCCCACGTGGGGGTGCCCCACGTGCAAGGATGGTGCCCTGCAACAAGAGCTGCCCAATGCAAAAAAAAGCGCAGCCAGCCCAGGAATGGCACCACACACACGGAGAGTTGATGCAGCAACAAAAAAGAGACACAATTTCCCAGTGCTGCCGAGGGACACAGAAGAACACACAGTGAATGGACACAGAGCAGCAGAGGGGAGGGGAGGGAATAAAAATAAACCTTAAAAAACTCCAACTCTGCCCTTTGCCATGTCATTTACAACACCCTATTGATACGACCCAATCAAAGCCCTAATCATAATTTAATCACACCCAACAGACCAGTTTACAGACATAATCCAGTATCTATTTTGGAATTCATGCACCATATCAAACTGCTACAAAAAATAAGAATTTTTCTGATAAGACTAAAGTTCTTTTCCTCCTACCTTGCAATTGATGATGCAGGAGCAATATTAATTAGTGGACACTCGATTTGCTTTAATTCCACCACTTATCTCCATACTCCAGTTTATGCATGATAACAGTAAAACCTACTGAAGTGATTTGGATCAGGGCACAGCAGTAAAACTTCAAAGTAGAGCTTATGGTTGCTATCTTCTAATTTTACAATTTATACTGTTATAAAATATAGTAATTTGATGTAATAAAAATAATTGGATTTTCTTGCATTAATTAAGGACTCAAACAATACTTGTGCATTTTTACTTCTACCGATAAAAGAAGTAACTATTCTTTAGTGTGTTGGTTCTTAGGAGAAAACTTTAAGAAGATTTCAGTAGTATTTTCCTGAGAAGCAATCTAGGAATTCACACCTCTTTCATCATATTCTAAATTCAAAAGTATATATGAAAGAATCTATCTTTATCATGTGAAAAAGGTAATGTCATGATTTCTCAATGCATTTTACTCTAAGAATGCATTAAGCCTGGGAATTCATGATGAAACACTGAATTTACATAAACATTATTCAAAGGTGGTACTGTTGTGTTTTCTTTAAGTTCTTAGGAATTTTACGTAATTATGAAAGTAGTAATGAAGAACAATATTTAGAGCCAGGGGTTCCTAATCTTTTTTGTTCCACAGATCCCTTTGCCAGTCATATGAAAACCATGGATCCCTTACTAAGTCCACACTATACTGTGTTATTTAATAAATATATCACACCCACACCAATACTTCCCCACAAGAATAATGTTTTTTTAAATTTCAATTCAAGTGCATGGGCCCCTTGTTAAGAACCCCTGCATTAGAGTGTTTTAGGTACAGGTGATTGAATGAATAAAGCAAGAGTAATTCAACTGGGGAACTTTTCAGATCTCAGGAGAGAAGGGTAAGGAATACTGCCTCATAAGAAAAATTGTCAAAGTGACAACCCATAATGACAGGTCCTTGATGCTCTTCAAACTGGTTGAGCTTTTGTGGTATGAACTTTGGGTAAGTGAGAAGCCAAAGTACCCATGGCAACAAGGGGAACTTTTCTGGGTGCCTATTCCCACATGCTATTTTTTTCTTAGAATACACAAAACCAATAATGGTTGCACAAAACTGGTAATATACCTGTGGTTTTGGTCCTTATCCTGACATAGATGAGTAGACATCTTGAAACCTCTCAAAACACTTTCTTTTTGTCCTGGGAGGTTCTGAAATTCTAACTGGGTGTGCTACTTTAGGCTCAGATGGCTCCTTTATCTAAAACATTCAGAGTTCTCTGACCTTGACCTTACTCACATTAGGCAAAAGCCTCCCAAATTAAAAGGAAATTACCACATTTTAAAAATTTGTTTTTTTCTTTTTTTATTAGAGCATTTGAAGGCCTACAAAAAAAATGTTGTAGATAGTACGGAGTTCCCATATACTCTCCCCATCCCCCTACTCTGGGATTGATTTCGGCAGTGTTTTAGAGAGACTTTGTGAAATTTTATGCATTATAGTTTTAGATTTTTAAATACAAAAGAAATATTTTTAAATGTTCATTTAATGTGACCTTGGGAACTGACTTGATTTCTGTGTGCATCTATGTCCTCATTTGTGAAATTGTATTAACAATAGTACCTATCTCATGGAGTTGTGAGGATTTAATAAATTAAAATGTATAAAGTGCTTAGACAAGCATCTAGCACCTAATAAGCATTCAGTAAATGCTAGCTGTTACCATCATTACTTAAAATTCTCATGTATCGAATTCTTGAGTGTATGCTCCTGGCCTTTACTTTAGCTTGTTGGAGTTTTTTGATGTCAGGTCTGCATTTATATCTATTTATACTCCTGCATTCTAATTGCTCAGATCTCGGGTCCTTTCCTGGCTTTTTTTATTAGTTACAGTTGTTTTTCTTTTATTACCCTGCATGACAAATGTATCTCTCACAGCCTGAGAAAGGCATTTTTAAAAATTGTTATCTGTATTCTTTCTTGTCTGGTCTGAGTAGAACTGAGCATGGCTTTGTATCCCAATAGTTCCTATGTCCAATTCCCTAGTCTTTTCATAATTCTGTCTGGTGACAGATATATAGTTCCAAGAACTGCTTTTTCCCTATCACTGTCTTTCTTCTTGTAGAAAAAAATAAGGATAGAAGGAAAGGAGATGGTAACTTCCAAAATTAGACTAAAATATAAATATAAACTTTAAATATGTAACTTAAGTGATACCTTCCTCTTAGTATACATAGATGACAAAACACTTCTGTATAAAACATTTTTACCATTAATTTAGGAAAAATAAAATTCAGTATATATAGGGGGAAGGGGAAAAACTTAGAAAGACAGAATAGTGTTTCTATTGTGTTTTCAAGTTTATTTTTTGTTCTTTTTTAGGAATATAAAAAGTTAAACTAACTTGATTTTTTAAATTAAGATCTGGCAACTTTAAACTTGATGTGCAAATGTTTACCTTAATGTCTGCTACAGTAAATGATCAATTAACAGTAGCTACTATCATTGGTACCTGCCAGTCTTAATCATAGATTATCATAGAAAATATAACTGATGTTTTGAAATAGATCTCATTTATAAATGAGAAGTTTTAGAAATAAAAAGTGAAAGGAATAATAGAGGACAAGAAACAAACTCATTTAATATATTAAGAGAATCACTTTATATATCCCTTTGAATCTTCTCAGTGGACCTAGAACTAGGTAATCTTTATCCCCACTTTAAAAAATGAGAAAACAGAATCACTGAGAAGTCAAAATACTGACCCAAGTCCATGCAGTTAGTATGTGGTAAAACCAAGATTCAAATAGAGGCAGTCTGGAGTTTTCTACTACTGGCCATAATAGAGAAATAGGGACTAGATTTACCTCCAGTCCTTAATAAAAACTGGGACAAAACATATGAAACAGTGGTTTTCAGACATTGGAAAACAGGCAGCACAGGGCAGTAGTACCTGAGGAAATAAGGAAAGGAAAACAAATGAGATAAGCCCTATGATTGCCCCAGCCTCCATTCTGGAGTGAGCTTCCAGGTTGTAGTGCAGAAAGGGTGAACACAAATTAAGTCCCATGATATTTGGATGGAGGAATTATAGTTAAGAATTGGGGAGGGTGGTGGCAAGACAGCCAGAAATTTGAAGAGCAGAATTTTGGAAAGGCTTGGAACTCTGCAGAAAGTTACCGTTGAGTCTTCATATGAATACTAATGAGTGCATGTATGAGAAGAAACTATGCAAAGCTGGAGAAAGCCAGTGAAAATCAGATTTCACATGGAGCTGGTAATGATTTGTGTTCCCATCAGCCAGAGTAGAAAGGTTTTCTAATGCGTGGTGCATTGAGTAGAGGACTCAGAACAGTAGTGGGCTGTTCTGGTTCTAACTAGTGTGAAAACAAACTTTGAAAGGATAAAACTGTTTCTAAATAACTGCATCCCAGAGCAAAGAGTCAAAGTATATAAAGAAGGTGAATGATGTCAGCAAAAAAGTAGAGTAGGTTGCTTGAAACACCCATCCTTTCTTAGAAACATAAAAAAAACATGCAGAAACTTTTAGAACTTATTTTGCCAGAACTCTGGAAAATAGTTAAAAGTTTACAACAAAGAAGTGAATGCTGAATCAAGAAAAAGGCAACAAAAATAGTAGGAAAACTTTGTGTTTTTATTCAGCTTTGCCCCACTCCCTTCCCAGTTTGTCAGCAGTCTTGGAGACAATAGCTTTCATTTCTACTGTGGGACTCTGGTTCTGGAGGGAGCAAAGAAGATCTTATTCAGAAATTGCTGTATTTGTTCTAACCTATCTGGGGATTATGTGAAGGACTAATGCAAGGTGCAAGTATCGTTTTCATTCAGAATCTACCTAAGGTGGAAAATTGGGAGACATTGCTCGAAAAGATTTTAAAGCAAACAAAAACACCTGCAGCCATCTGGGCAAAAGATTGTAGGTGAGACATACAATAGGCAGTCTAAGGCCTGAGAGGAAAAGCCAGGGAGAGAGTTCCTTTGGGAAATTAGGGCAATCAAAAGTGCCTGTGTAGATTGGGGAATTTAGAAACCACACATGTGCCTGGAACAGAACACATGTTCAGAAAAGACTTGAGAAGACCCTAAGCTTTTACTGACTGATCTTTAGTCTTAGTGCAAGCAGGAAGTAAAGGCTGAGGCAGAGTTGTAAATAGCCTGACTAAGTGTTAAAAGAGTGTTCCAGGACAGAAACTCAATAAATGCCAAGCAGGATAAATTTGAAAATATAGAAACCAAGACACATTATAGTCAAATTGCAGATGACAGAAGTTTTTGAAAGCAGCAGGGAGAAACAACATACAGTGGATCTTCAATAAGATTAGCTGCTGATTTCTCATCAGAATATGGAAGTCAGAAGGCAGTGGGCTAACATATTTAAACTGCTGAAAGAAAAAAATATGTCAACCAGGAATTCTGTATTCCGCAAAACTGTCTTTCAAGACTGAAGGGGAAATGAAGACATTCTCACATGAATGATAACTAGAAAAATTTGTTGACAGTAGACCTATCCAAAAGAATGTCTTAGGAAAGTTCTCTAAACAGAAAGAAAATGATAAAAACAAGGGACTCAGAACATCAGGAAGAGTTAAAGAACTCAATAAGCAAAACTATGGTTGACGGGGATTGAATCATGTCACCTCAAAAAAGGTCCTGTGGGTATGAACCCATTTATAAACATGGCCTTTAAAGATGTTATTAAGATTTACTAAAACTGAATGAAGGTGGGCCTTAATCCAATATGACTGTAGTCCTTATAAAGAAAGGAAATTGGACACATAAGGAAAAGCCACAGAGAGTAGCCAGAAACTGGAAAATAACAGAACCCAGAAGAGAAAAGCAAAGATGCTGCCATGTGAGGAAATGCTAAGGAATCCCAAAGATTGCTGGCTAGCCAGAAGATACTAACAATGAGAGAAAGCATGTGCCAATAAATTTCCATTGTTAAGCCAACTCATCCTATGATAATTTGTTTTAGCAGCTGGAAAACTAAGACAATGAGTATATATCATGAAATTTACTTTGCCTCATGAGTTTTCTAAATTTTGTTTGATGATTAAGGCAAAACTTAGAATACTATGTGTGGTTCTTAACATTTATAAAGAAAATAAGACAATCATAGGGAGGACAAAGGGACATAAAGTGTAAAATTTCACACACTGGTAAAATAGTGACCCCAGTAGGATGTGATAATTTATGTATATATAATGTAATATATAGAGCAGCCACTAAAAAAGCAATACAAAATGATATACTAAAAAACATTATAGAGGGAAGCAGACTTGTCCAATAGATAGGGTGTCCGCCTACCACATGGGAGGTCCGCAGTTCAAACCCCGGGCCTCCTTGACCTGTGTGGAGCTGGCCCATGTGCAGTGCTGATGCACGCAAGGAGTGCCGTGCCATGCAGGGGTGTCCCCACGTAGGGGAGCCCCACGAGCAAGGAGTGCTTCCCGTAAGGAGAGCTGCCCAGCATGAAAGAAAGTTCAGCCTTCCCAAGAAAGGCGCTGCACACATGGAGAGCTGATCCAACAAGATGACGCAACAAAAAGATATATTCCCCGTTCCACTGATGAGGATGGGAGCGGTCACAGAAGAACACACAGCGAATAGACACAGAGAGCAGACAACTCGGGAGGGGGCGGGAGGGGGGAGGGAACGGGAGAGAAATAAAAAAATAAAAATTAAATAAAAACAGAAATCAAAATGGAATCCTAAAAAATGTTCAGTTAACTCATGGGAAGGTAGAAAAAAGAAACAAACTGAAAAACAGAACAACTAGACTAAAAATACTACAGACTTAAGCCCTAACATATCAATAATCACTTTAAATGTAAATGGTTCTGATTACACCAATTTAAAAAAAATGCAGAGCAGATTTTAAAAAGTGACAACTCTGTACTGTTTATAAGAAACTTCAAATATAATGTTACAGGCAGTTGGAAAATAAAAGGATGGAAAAAGATATAATGCCAGCATTATTTAAGAAAAGCAGTAATGGCTATATTATTATCAGATAAAATAGACTTCAGAGCAAAGAAAAATATTAGAGTTTTTGTGTTTGAATATCTACTGTATCACCACTGTCTAGAACAATGCCAGGAACATGGTAAGTACTCAACTAATATTTGCTGGATGAATGATTAAATGAATAGAGGAATTAGGAAAAGGCAACGATCACTAGTTTTGATAGGAACAATTTGATAGTGAGCTCTGAATTATAAACCTGACATCCAATCCTGAATCTTCTATTAGCTAGCTGCCATCCAGTCTCATAGCTTCAGCTATCACTTCTACGTAGATAACTCTGAAAACTACTAGAGCAAACAACGTAAGATCATGCTGGTCAAGAACATTAACTATGAAATGGGAATAAGAGAAGATTATTATTGTTAAATGAGATTTTGCGTGTAAAGCACTTAGCTCAGCACTTGATCTACAGTGAGTACTTATTAAAGGGCCTCATTGTCTGAACTTGGGTTACACATTGACCCCTAACCTAGATGAGCCACCACATCTCTAATATAGCACATCAAAACCATATTCAAGTTCCCTCTTGTGAAAGCTAAGTGGGATCTTAAAGATCAGCCCAGAGTAGAAAAGTGACTTATACAAAGTCACACAGTTAGCTGAAAGAAAGGGAATATGGGGGAAAAATGTAGTCAGGAACAAACCCAGAAATAATGTTTAGATGTACAGGACAAAAGGAGAAATAGGAGAGAGATGCTCATTAGTTGGGTTTTTAGAGGACTTGGTTCTGAATACAGTTGCCTTCTAGGATAAATTTTATTTTTGGAAAAAAATGATAGTATTTTGCCTGTTGCATAGCTCTGCCTGATTTCCCACTGGCATCTTTAATTCAGCATGTGTAAAACGAAATTGAAGTCACTACATGTTAAAGGCAAAAAGGATCTTAAAAGGCCTCCAGTCCAGTCTCTCATTTTACATACGAAGAAACAGATTTGCCCTGAGTTGGAGTTTTCCCACTTCCTACATTCACTGATAACTCTGCGAGCAACCAGTTGTCTCTTGGGCCGCTTTTGCCTAGGTTACAGAGCATTGCTTTGGAGTCCTTTTTTTTTAAAGATATAAAATTTTTTGAAGTATGCATACATAAACAGTGAGTGTATGTATAGTAAAAGTTGTGAATCTATAAAACAAACATGCACATTATCATCATACAGGGTGCCCATATATTACCCCACCACTAACACCTTGCATTGTTGTGAAATATTTGTTACAAACTATGAACTAACTATAGCCTATATCTTATATTTGGTGTATTTTTCTACTTTAGGGTCCTTTTTGATTTATAGTGGACCTTCTATACTTATCCCAGCTACAGACAATCACTATGGTTGTTTAGAGTAGTGGTTTTCAACTTTTTTTTTTTTTAAACAGCTGAACCCTTTCCTTAAGGTGAATCATAAGAAGAAACCCAGTATAACAAGAGACTAAAAAGAGGAGCTGTTCTGGTTAACAATAGACATTTGGTGGTGGTGGTAAGGTGTAGACAGTTGGGAGATCAGTAAAGGGGAATTAGTTCTACCCAAATTACTTGACTCTCTGATCCTCGAATGTGAAAGCGAGAGGCCTCTGAAGTGCCTCAGAAACTAGGGAGCAGTTTGAAATCCACTGATTTGTAGGCCCATGAGGTCTGGCAGTGATAGCACAAATGACAAGACCAGCAGTGTCGCTGCTCTACAAGTTCCTGTGACTTTTCCATATGCCCTGGAGGTAATAATGATTATCAGTTCTTTCTTGAATCTAAGAACTAAGGTCTAGGCTATCATTACAACTAGTACTTTAATAAACTCTCAGCTATCATTTAAAAACTCTTATCAATCACATTTTAATTTATTTACACAGACAAGCAGCATTTGTGTGAATTGTCACCTTAAAGTAGATAATTTTATTAGTATAGACATAACCTAAGAATTACTGTCACATGAGGAAAAGCTTAAAAGCAGTTAGTATATCCATCTAACATAAGCCCCTATAATGTTCTGATGCATTTTTAAATAACATGTTTACATAATTATTTTATAATATTATTTATAATTTTGAATTTTAGCCAACAACTGATTAAGCACTATGCTGGACAACATGGGAAGATAAAAGAAAAATAAAGCAAGATCCTTGCCCTCATTTGAGTCAAGCTGAGTACAGAATGAAGAATGTGACATTTTGGATTTTTTCCTTTGTGTGCTTGATTTGACCACATGAGCTTTCATATTATACAGCTTTTAGTTTTAATTTACTGACTCGTAAAGCCTGTTCATGACTTAAAATTCAATAATTTAGGGCTGTATGTTTTTCTTTCAAATCAATTAGATTGCAAGATTGGAGAAAGATAAAGAAGAACTACATAACCAGCTGCTTAGTGTCGATCCCACAAGAGACAGCAAACGAGTGGAGCAACTTGTTCGAGAAAAAGTCCATTTGTGTCAGAAATTAAAAGGTTTAGAGACTGAAGTAGCAGAATTAAGGACTGAAAAAGAGAATTCTGGTACTCAGGTAGAAAATGTCCAAAGAATACAAGTACGACAGTTGGCTGAGATGCAGGCTACAGTTAGATCCCTGGAGGTAAGGTTTTAATTGCTTCCCAGTAGAGTATGGCATACTTTTAAAGAATGCAATTGACGAGCTTTTGATTTTTCACAGCATAAATGTATGCTTACCAATTTAGTGCTGACGCATTTGTGGAATCCCAAGAGTATCTATTCTTTTTGTAAAGATGAAAGATATTGATTCATAAGCAGTAGCTATGCTACCCATTTACAAAGGGATTATTTTCTTTGGGAGTCAAGTCGCCCATCTAAAATGATTTAACTCTTATAATGCCACTGGATATACGAAATTTAAAAAATTATTTTAGTTCCTGCAGACTAAGTCATTTCATATTATCACAGAAAGAACAATTTCTGCCTAATTAGTAATTTCTTACTCTGGTAGTTGAGATCCTAAAATCGTAAGTCCTGTTTGAGCAGAAATGACATAGTTTTTTTAACTAACAGCTTCTTGCCATATTAATAAAATACAGTTTGGCCACTAATGCATACAAACCTTTACTGAATTATTTCCCTCATTTTACTTGAGAAAGATGAGTTGGCAGAGCCAGGCTCTTGCTCCTAGAGCTATTCCCTTATGAAAATTCTTGGTTTCTATCTTATTCACATATGCTTACTCCTAACAGTTCTTAGTGCCTAAAATGTACCAAATATACCAATTTAATTATTTTGATTTATATAAGTAATGAAGCATGTTTTTCAATTTTGGTAGGAATAGTGAAATGATTTAGGTTGGAGGAAAATTAGTAGGTACCTAGTTTGTCATTAAAATCCAATATCCAAGTCCAAATGGTGAGCTTTTTTCCCAGCCATCAAGCTAATACAATTAGTATACTGATAGGTTTTGAGAGTAAAAATCACCTTTCTATTTCTTGAATGAAGCTTCTGATAGTATTTGCTAGATTCCTGAAGTTATCAGTCTCATCAGGAGGCACTATCATATGAGGCACTTCAGAGAAGACTGTTTATATAAAGTCACCATCCTTCCATCCTTAATGTATTTTACACAGTGACAGAATAAGTGAGATATTTGTTATTGTTTATAGTATATGGTCCCAATGTGAAATTGTTCATTGAGGTCATTTAGAGTGATTAATTTCAGCGTAAATTGAGTGATGGCAAAATGGATGGTTCATTTTTCACAAGTTCAAAAGAACCTCTTTAATTTTATAATATACCAGGTAAAATAAAAATAAACATGTGACAGCAAACATTTCTTTCCCCTCTTTAACTTTTTTGGCTATCATTGTGCCCAGATAATATCATTTTATATTTGAATGAAGTTAATTTAATTTTTATGAATTATTTGTTGACTGCACTCCTTATCATATTGAAGATGTATGTATAGGAAATGAGGTGTTAAAAAAATTGAAGCTTATCCTTTAGATGCCAAAATTCTTTCATTGAACTCTTTTGAGTAGAAATATTTTTAAAAGCTTTTAGTTTTCCCTCCCTAATTAAAGATTAATATGAATATTACCAAACAGACATTTTCTTGACAACTTATAGACTTCATTAAGAATCTTAATTATGTGATGAGGTCAGGAGTTATTGAGCTGTTTGCCTGTACTTCAGAAGACTCCACCTTAGCTGAGGTTTTTAAAATTATTTTACATTTTGTGTGTTTTTAAAATCTTCTTTGAGTTTAGACTTGGATTTCTCACTTCTTACTAGTATTGATGAGCTCTCTTTTCTACTTCTAATATGCTTTTTCATATCTGCTATAGACTCAAAACTCTAAAACATGTTTTTGGAATTACATCAACAATAAGAATAAAAAGATATCAAGTGAGTGCCTTAGGTGCTATCTCTCATGAGAGAAGAGTTATGAGTTTTATTTTGTTGGTTGCTATTATGTTGTTTGTCTAGACATTTTTGTTGTGTATTTCCTGGTTCTCCCAAATCTGGCAAAGGAGACTGCCATGTAGGTAAATTCTAAGATAAATATAGTACTGCTGTGATATGATAATAAACCTTATTTTTGGATCTAAATTGTTTTATGTTTTTTTTTTTAGTGTGGTGGGGCAAATATTTTTCATTTGAATTCTACCAAATAGTTTGAGAAAACTCTTGTTACTTTGGTACATGTTATTATTGTTGAGATTTTGAATGATATTTGGTAGCATGATTGTATATGTGTTTTTCAATAGTAATTTTAAAATGTCATTTTGTTTTAATGAAAGGCTGAAAAACAGTCAGCTAAACTACAGTCTGAACGGTTAGAAAAAGAGCTACAGTCAAGCAATGAACAAAATACTTCTTTAATCAGTAAATTGCATAAAGCTGAACGAGAAATAAATACATTGACTAGTAAAGTAAGTAGTTTTATGTTTCTCCTTTATTCTTTAGAAATTTTGATACTGTATAATGCAGAAGAAATTTAGTGTTATAAATAGTTTAGTTTTCTATAGTGAAATTTGTTTTTTAGCCTGCTTTCCAAATCCATGTGAAATCTGACTGATTCTCCCTATCTCCGTATGACCACTTTAGTCTAAGCCATGTTCTCTCTAAGTGCAGTGTTTACAATAGCTTCTTAATTAGTCTATTTTTTACTTTTGACCCCAGAGACGCTTTTCTCTATATAGTATCAAAAGTGCTTCTTTTTTTTTTTTAATTTAAAAAAAAAGATTTATTTATTTTTATTTATTACTCTCCCCTTCGCCCCCACCCCAGTTGCTGGTCTCTGTGTCTATTCTGCTGTGTGTTCTTTGTCCGCTTCTGTTGTCAGTGGCACAGGAATCTGTTTCTTTTTGTTGCGTCATCTTGTGTCAACTCTCCGTGTGGGCGGCGCCATTCTTGGGCAGCCTGCACCTTCTTTCGTGCTGGGTGGCCCTCCCCACGGGGGGCACTCCTTGCGTGTGGGGCTCCCCCACGTGGCGGACACCACTGTGTGGGAGGGCACTCCTTGTGTGCATCAGCGCTGTGCATGGGCCAGCTCCACACAGGTCAAGGAGGCCCGGGGCCTGAGCCACAGACCTCCCATGTGGTAGATGGACACCCTAACCACTGGGCCAAGTCCGCTTCCCAAAAAGTGCTTCTTCTCAAATCAATGTCAGATCATGCCATTCTTCTGTTTAAAACCTTCCTAAGAGTTATGTCTTATTCAGAGTAAAAACAAATATTCTTACCATTTAGAGTTCTGAATGATCTGGCCTCTGTACCTTTCTAAGGTCATCACTATCCATTTTCATTCTTGTTCACTTTACTCCAGACTTACTACTTACTGGACTCCTCCTCTTTCTTTGAACAAGCTTATGTGTACCTTAGGCTTTTTGTGTACACATGCCTGGCATGGTTACTCCTTCAGATGACCCTTTATCAGAAAGGTCTTCCTTGGCTTCACTTCATAAAATAGCATCTTCCTTCTCCCTCTGCTCCACTCTCTATCTTCTTTACTTGGCTTATTTTTCTTCATAGCTCTTAACACCATTTTTATGGTTTTCTTCTATTTTTGTGTGTGGTTTTTTTGTCCTTGTCCTCTCTCCCCATATCCCAAAGCTCCAAGTAAGCTCCAAGAAAGCAAGGATATTACTTTCATCATTGCTGTATCTTCAGCAACTAGAACAATGCTGGCACATAGTAGGTACTCAATACATATTTGTTAAATAAATAAATTAGTATCGGCATGATCTACATTTCTGTTATTCTTTAAAAAATTATAATGCTTTCAGTATTCCAGAAACATCTTAGATACACAAGGTTTTATCCAGAAACTTATAGGATTCCCCTCCCCTCAAGTGCAGTATATATATAAGGAATCCAATAACCAGAAATAGGATAGCAGTAATAAAATTATTTTATAAAATATTGAGAATGAGAATTTCAGGCAGACTAGACTCAAATTCTAGTTCTTCCCCTTATTAGCTGTGTGACCTTTACTTTATTTCTGAAAATTTTAGTGTTTTCCTCTATAAAATGGGGCTATTACCTATTTTATAGGGTTTTGGCAAAAATTAAATGAGATATGTAAATCATTTAGCATAAGGTAAACCATTCAAATATTAGCTATTATTATTACATTGCAGTTTGTTAGTATTTTGGATGTCCCTGAGAACTTGAAACTAAAACTGATTCCTGAATCAATGAAATTGTTGCATTTTCTATTAGTGTGGAGTTATGTAATGGCACCTTAAAAAAAAGAATGGCTCCCAGAGCAGTAGGAATTTACTATAACATGGCAGAAATATATGAACTTATCTAAAGGAATAATGTGTTCATCACAATGTTGGTGAAGGGATTACCTGAGAAGAAGCAGAGGGGAGAGTAAGTTCTTGTCAGCACAATTTAAGTATGCTGGTCATGTTGAAAAGATAATCTTTATTGTGATATGAATTTACCAATCTGTTTAAATCTGTGGCCATTAAACTGTTGATCTCATTGCCTTCAATCTGATTTCATGATCATTGGGCAACTTTTTTTTTTTCATTTTCATTTTTATTTTTAAAGAAGCTTTAGATTACATAAATGGTACATCAAAAATATAGGGGATTGTCATATACTCTACCTCCTCCCCCTCCCACACTTTCCCCCATTAAGAACATCTTTAATTACTGTGGTACATTTGTTACAATTGATGAACACATATTGAAGCACTGCTACTAACCATGGTCTGTAGTTTACATTATAGTTTATACTTTGCACTGCACAATTTTATTGACAAAATTGTATAATCTGTATCCATCATTGCATTGTTAAGCAGGACCATTCCAGTTCCCCAAATGCCCCGTGTTCTTCCCTTTCCCTTCCCTCAGAACCTCTGGTGGCCACCACCTTTATATCAATGATACAAATTCTTCCATTGCTAGAATAATAATGTCTACTTTAGTCCATAAGGCAACTTTGTTTTACCTGACTCCCATGTAGTTTGTCTACAGAAAGAGAATTCATTGGTCCTTTAGGCTTAGGTTATTCCAGTTCCTATTTAGTGTTTTCTCATAATTAGTAAATTGGCATTCTGATTTTAGAGGTCATTCCTTGTAAGCGTTAATGTGAGTCTAACCTTGAGGGTCTTCTTTAAGTGGTCAAAAAATTGGATTTCTGTGCCTACAATACCAAAACCATATTATCACATGTCACCTTTGGGAGATAGTCCATCTAGTTTTTTCCATGGCAGATATATACTTCTGCATTTGCAGGTATGCATTTGGTATGCTTTTAATTTTTGTTTGAATTTCTATACTTCACAATTATAAGGTGGTTTCATAGCCATTATTTCATTTAAGTCAATAAACATGGCTGCTACCAGGAAGAATAAGTGAAAATTAAGCAAATACGTGGTTTCTTTTTTTTTTTCCACTTTGAATAAAGGTATTTATTGAAACATTGTAATAGCAAAATATCGGAAACAACTGTAATTGCCCATTAGTAGGGTCTGGTTAAACATAATGGTGCATCTATAAAATAGAATACTATACAGAAAAGGGATGAAACTTATGGTGACATGGAAAGCCTTTACAAATGTTATTAAGCTGAAAAAGCAAGGTTCCAACAAGTATTTAAAGTACAATATCATATTTGTAATGGCAAATACATATATGTACATAAATATATATACACGTGTACACATATATACAGAATATTTTTAAATTAATTTTTTGAAATACATCACCCACAAACATAAACAATAAGTATATAGTAATAATTGTGAACTTAAAAAACAGATATATATAACATCAAACAGGGCTCTCATAATTCACCCTACCACCAGCACCTTACATTGTTGTTAAAACTTTTTAATTAATGATTAAAGAGCATTGTCAAAATATTACTACTAACTAAAGTATTTTCCCCCCACTCTCCCTATTATTATTATCTTTATATCATTTATATATGAACATATATAAACAATTAAATATATAGTAAAAGTTGTGAACTTACAAAGCAAACATGCATAACATCATACAGCGGTCCATACATCAACCCTCCATCAACACCTTGCATTGTCGTGAGATGGTTTTACAAATTATAAAAGAATATTGTCAAAATCTTACTACTAATCATAGTCCTTATCTTACATTTGGTGTGTTTTCCCCCTAACCCACCCTATTACTATTTTTTAAATATATTTTTTGTGACAGAAGTTGTCAACTTATAAAGCAGTCATGCACATGTGCAGAATTCCCAAATAACACCTCTATCAGCACACCACACTGTGGTGGAACATTTGTTACAGATAAGATAATATCATCTGATTGTTACCATGTCCATAGTATACATTTGGCCCACATTTCCCATACTGTCCCATTATCAACACAGTACATCTTTGGTATAGATACAAGAATATTATATTATTACTGCTAAACACAGTCCATAGGTCACTCCAGTTGTATTTTTCCCATGTGTTCCCAATACCCTTCAATACTGATAAACATTTGCTTTAGCTCACAAAGGACACTGTTGCATCTGTACCATCAATCACAATTCTTATCCACCCCTTGGTTTACTGTGCCCTTCATTCCTAGATTACTCTCTAGCATTCTGTCAACTGGAATTTACATACCTAGACTACCATTTTCAGCCACATTCCCATTTATAAACTAGCTATTACTCACTATTTGTTACCATCCAAGCTATAAATTTCCACACTTTTACAGTAAAGCTAATTAAAACTTTTACATACATTAAAATATCAGTAGTCCATCTCAGTCCTTTTCTTATCTCCATTAATAATCCACCACCTACCACCAGGTCTTGAAGATATTTTCCTACAATTTCTTCTAGGAGTGTTATGGTTCTTGCTTTTATTTTTAGGTTTTTGATCCATTTTGAGTTAATTTTTGGTAAGTGTGAGATAGAGGTCTTCTTTCCTTCTTTTGGCTATGGATATCCCGTTTCTTTCAGCACCATTTTGCTGAATGGATTGTTCTGCCTGAGCTGTGTCGGTTTGACAGGCTAGTCAAAAATCACTTGACCATACATGTGAGGGTCTGTTTCTGTACCATCAGTTTGGTTCCATTGGTCTATGTGTCTGTCTTTATGCCAGTACCATGCTGTTTTTACCTCTGTAGTTAGGTAGTATGATATAAAGTCTGGAAATGAGGGTTCACTTTTCCTTTTATGATGTTTCTGGCTGTTCAGGATCCCTTATCCTTCCAAATAAATTTGATAATTGTGTTTTCAATTTTTTAAAAAAATGCTGGTGGAATTTTTTATCAGGATTGCATTGAATCTGTATATCAATTTGAGTAGAATTGACGTCTTAATGATATTTAGTCTTCCAGTTTATGAACATGGAATGTTCTTCCAGTTATTTAGGACTTTTTGATTTCTTTTTAACATTGGGTTTCAGTTTTCTGAATACAAGTGCGTTACATTATTGGTTAAGTTTATTCCTGACTATTCGAGTTTTGTCTATTTTATTTTCCCCACTCTTTTGATACTTTTAGTTACTTTTATTGATATAATCTTCATTTCTAGACTGTCTTCCAGGTGTCTCTCTCCTGTCTTTTCTTTTCAGGCTCTAGCACACCCTTTAGTATTTCCTGAAAATCTGGTCTCTTGCTTAGAAATTCTCTCAGTTTCTGTTTATTTGTGAATGTTCTAATCTCTGTTCTAATCTTGCCCTCATTGTTGAAAGACAGTCTTACTGGATATAAAATTTTTCTCTCATAGTATCTTAAATATATCAGACCACTGTCTTCTTGCCTCCATGGTTTTTGGTGAGAAATCAGCATTTAATCTTATTGAGTATCCCTTATATGTTATGCATCACTTTTCTCTTGCTGTTCCTAGAATTCTCTCTTTGTCTTTGGCATTAGACATTCTGTTGAGTATGTGTCTCAGAGTTGATCTATTCGGATTTTTTTGGATAGGAGTACGTTGTGCTTCTTGGACATGGATATCTATATCCTTCTATTGGGTTGGGAAATTTTCTAACATTATTTCTTTATTCCTTCTATCCCCTTTCCCTTCTCTTCTCCTTCTGGGATACCCATGACATGTATGTTTGTACATCTCTTGCTGTCGTTTAGTTCCCTGAGAGCTTGTTTAATTTTTTCCATTCTTTTCTTCATCCATTCTTTCGTATGTTCACTTTCAGAGGCCATTTCTTCAAACTCACCAGTCCTTTCTGCTGCCTCTTCACATCTGCTATTATATGATTCCAGTGCTTTTTAAATTTCATTTATTGCACCTTTCATTCCCATAAGATCTGCTATTTTTCTATGCATGCTTTCAAATTCTTTTTGCTCATCCAGTGTCTTCTTAATATCCTTAATCTCTTTAGCCATCTCGTTGAATTTATTAAGAAGATTGGTTTGAACATCTATGATT
Source organism: Dasypus novemcinctus (assembly GCF_030445035.2). Taxonomy (NCBI): domain Eukaryota; kingdom Metazoa; phylum Chordata; class Mammalia; order Cingulata; family Dasypodidae; genus Dasypus; species Dasypus novemcinctus. The sequence goes on along the minus strand of NC_080684.1, from coordinate 78,374,135 downwards.
AGTTGTCTCAACTCCTTTATGTCATCAGGAGGCTTATCTTGTTCCTTTAACTGGGCCATATCTTCCTGTTTCTTGGTGTGGATTCTAATTTTTTGTTGGTGTCTTGGCATCTGGCTTACTAGAGTATTTATTCTGAATGCAGTTTTGCTCTTTAGTTTAGGTCTTCCTGTCTTTTCTCTCTTGCTGGTTGTGCAGTAGGAGCCAAGGATGTAATTGGTGCTGTAAACTATGGAGACTCAAGCTGCCCTCATTGCCCCAGGGACTGATGAAGTTTCTCCCAACTTTCTCCTTTCCCAGAGGTAGGGACAGAGTCACAGTTGTGTGGAATAATCCAAGCCGTGCAGGCCTAGACTGTAGTTGCCCAGAGAGACTGATGAAGCTTCATGCCCCTTTCTCCCCTGCCTTGGGCGTGGATGGAGCTGCCAGATGTGGGTAGCAATCTGTGCATTGTGGGTCCAACATGAGTGCAGTTGTCCCAGTAGACTTCAGATTATTCAATATGCTGGCCAAAGGTACCCACAGTTACCTGGATAGACAGGTGCAGAGCTAGCCAGCCTCCTCCCTGCCAGAGGCGGGACTGAAGCCTAGGCTAGGGCTGCAGGCTGATCTGGTTGAAAAAAATCAGTTCCTACTGTCACTGTGAAATTGCTCAGCCTGGCTTCTCCTCAGGCTGGGGGCGGAGTCAAAATGGCAGCTACCAGCCTCTTTCCTTTCCGACTTGGACAGATTCACACCCCAGGTGTTCCCTGGGTTATTCTTTTTCCATCCGAGTCTACCAATCAATAGCTGAAATCAGTAGCGACCGTTTCCTCCTCCCCTGTTTTTGGGAAATGGTATTTCCAATTCCATTCACAGAACAGCTGGGGGGGCTTGCACCACCAGAGTAGGATAGTCACTGGCCTGCGTGGCTTGGCCAGCAATTTCCCGAAGAGTCTGATGCGGGTCCCTGCAGCTTCCTCCCTGTCGGAGGTGGCACTGGGGCTTAGGCTAGACCTGCAATCTGACCTGGATGGAAAGAAGGCGGTCCCCACCAGCATTGGGAATCTCGATCTACCCCGCTTCCCCTGGTGCCAGGCATGGAGTTAAGATGGCAGCTCCCAGCCTCTTTCTGACTTGGACAGGCTCAAACTTTAGCTGTTCTCAGGATTATACTTTAGCCAGTAGCTGAAGTTGGTACCCAACCGTCTCCTCCTCCCCCCCCCCCCCCCCCCCCCCCCCCCCCCCCGTTTTGGGGAATTGGAGCTTTCATTCTAGCTGCGGAACAGCTCCAGAAGTGGCTTGTGTCTCCTGTGGAGGATGGGCATCGTCCTCCGTTACATGGAGCACTCTACTTATGAGTCTTCTATGCAGATGGGCAGTGTCTTCCTTCCATTCCTTCAAGGATGTTGCAGGATGCTCTCTGGCCTCTTGACGCCCCCAAAGAGGTGCTTCAGCTAGCTCAGATAGTTCTGGGTGTTTACTAACTGCCCTGTAGCAGGAGCTGATTCTAGGAGCTCCTTACTCCACCACCATCTTACTGGTTGTCTCCAAATAAGAGTTTTAATTATAAGAATATTTTAATCTCGAATACAGTCTTCTAGCTTACAGGTCAAAACTCAGATATATTTAGAAATTTAAAACTATTGTTTTGGAGGAGGTAATGCAGTTAGTTGAAAAGTTCATGGGCTTTGAATCAGATGAATTTATCTTTAAATCCTGACTCATTCACCTCAGTCACCATTGACACAGAGTTGTATGACTCTGGTTTGCTTAACTATTAAATGAGACAATCTCTTTCACCTTAGGATTTTTATGAAGCTTAAAGATAACACTGAATACAATAGTAGCTGGTGATAAAAATGATTAAGATAGCAGTGATTTATACACTAGTGATATCTTTAAATGAGAAAATAATGTAATATAAATATAAATATATGGGACTTTGAGCCTATTGATTAGTTCAGTTCCACACTGTATCAATAACTGTGTATGCATCCTTTAGAGAGGTTACTTAAATCCAGTTTCCTCATAGGTGAAATGAGGCATTATTTTAGCTGATCCCTAAGAACGCTGTCAGCCTGCTAAAATTATGTAAGTTATTCTAGAAAATAGATCAATAGTCTGATTGCTTCTCAAGTAACTAAAAGCAGATTATTTATTCTATATCTGTCTGTGTGTATAGAATTATAGAGTGTACAAAGGAATGCATATAAAACACGAAGATACAGGGAGTTTTGTCATGTTTTTCTTCCAGTTCCAGAATAAATTGGTTTCACCTTTGTAAAAAAAATTATTGGATGCCCAAAAGTATTGGTTCTGGACCTGAGTAGCCAGACTGTCCTGCTAGAATAACCTGAACCATACCTGGGGCAACAGAACATTGGATTTACTGGGCTTCCATGTATGCCTTCTGACTCTCTTGGAGGCCACTCCTTTCCCTACAGCCCTTTTTACTTGAACTCTCTGACCCACCTGTTTCCTGACCCAGATTTCTTGTTTTTCTTATATAGTCTTCTCTATTGCCTTTTTTTTTTTTTAGAATTAGAGCACAGATGATTTCTCTTTAGTCCATACTCTGCTGAAGGAAGAGCAATTTAGTAGAGTATTATTTACTTCTCTTATATTTAACACACATTGTAAAGGGTTGCCTTGTTAAAGCACACTTGCATTATTTTGCATATAAATGGAGTATTAAAAACCATCCTTCAGTTTTAGACAAACGCGAATGTTCATTTGAAATCTTGCATGTAAAAAGATTCCATTGGAAGGATTAATTTTAAAATAATATTTCAAAAACGGCTGTCTCAGTTTTCTTTCCAGGTTGAAATTTTTGTCAACATTTTGCAGTTCTAGAAAATGATTGTTTGCAATGCAAAGGAACACCTGGGGTGTGTTGTAAGTTACTCAAGTTTAGTAACAATTGTTAGGTTTTAGTACAATGCTGTATCAGTGTGACTCTCTCAATGTCTTAGGTTAGAAGGGATTACCAAAAATGACCTGAAAGGATTGACCTTGAAGATATTTTACATTCAATGAGATAAAATAATTCTAGTTACCTCAGACTTTTAATCTTGAGAACTCCATTAAAAGATAACAGTTTTAAGGAACCCTTCCCACAGGTTTATGCTTATTAGCTAAGTAAGTTAATGATGTCATACCATTCAGAAAAACCATAACAGAATTTACGTGTCATCTCAATGATATTTGCTTCCAGAGATTCTTGGGTAATATATATTTTTTCAACTAAATTTCTTTTCTTTGCTTATATATATGTTGTTTGTGTGCATATGTGTTTGTAATCTAATAAATTCTGAACCCCTGTGAAAGGCCCAGTATTGCTGTTTTTTTGACATTTTAATGTTCAAGTTTTGTCGGTAGTACTGGTAGTAATCTCTGAATACTTGGTACTGTTGTGTCAAAAGCAAAATTTTAAATGTAAGGCCAGAATCTATGTGGAAAACATTTTGTGAAAAACAGGGTTGCTTAGCCCAAAGAAGATAGAGAAGAATGTGAATCTCTTGAAATTATATGCATCATTTGACATTTTATTTAGGAAATGAGCCTTAAGTTTTCCTAGTATTTTCTCAAGGTCTAGTGGCAATAAAAATTAAGAATCAGGGATCTAGAGGCAGAATGCAGCTTTATCATGACAATTTGGGATTTGGTCCAGAGTACTCATAGAACAGTACTACTGTTTTATCATTTCTGGGTAAATAATTTTCAGGTAAGGTTTTAATTTTTAATGAACAAAAGAATTCCTTTTAATATGTTTTTTAAAGTTAATTATTTTACTATTAGTATAAGTATACTTGTTTTCTCAGAATTGTGGAAATGTGGAACTCAGGGAAAACTTAGGGATCATCTAGAGGGGTAAATTTGAATATTGAGAAAAAAAAGTAACTTACATACCATGAATATAATAGCAAAAGGAGCCTGAAAGTAAATCTTCACTTGTCTGACATTCTGTCCAGTGTTCTTTCTTTTTTTTTTTAAGATTTGGTGTTTTTTTTTTCTTCCCCTCCACCTCCCCTCCCCTGCTGTGTTTTTGCTGTCTGTGTCCATTTGCTGTGTGATCTTCTGTATCTGTTTCCCTTTTTGTCTTCTCTTCCTGTCTTTCTCCTAGAATTTCCCAAGATTTGATCCCGGAAACCTCTGATGTGGAGAGAAGTCCTGTCAATTGTGCCACGTCAGTTCCTGGTGTCTCCTGCGCTTCAACTTGACACTCCCCTTCATCTCTCTTTTGTCATGTCATCATATTGCCACATGACTCACTTGTGTGGGCACTGGCTCGCTGTGTGGCACTTGGCTTGCTGCACGGGTACTCAACTCACCATGCTAGCACTCGTGCAGACCCTTGGCTCGCCTCACGGGCACTGGCTCGCTGTGTGGGCACTGGCTCACTATGTGGGCACTCGGCTCACTGTGTGGGCACTCACTTTACCACGTGGGCACTTGGCTCACCGTGCTTGCACTCGGCTCACCGAGTGAGCACTGGCTCGTCACACAGGCACACTTTCTCTTCTTTTTTACCAGGAAAATTTAGAGATCAAACCCAGGTCCTCCCATATGATAGGTAGAAGCCTTATCGCTTGAGCCACATCTGCTTCCCCCAGTGTTCTTTCAGTTCCAATTATTATAGTTTAGTTAAAAATGTTTTTTCAATTTAGGAAATCTAGGGGTGAAATGAATAAGAAATGTTTTTTTGTTTGTTTTTTTTAGTAGTTGAAGACTTCTTCAAGTTACTGTAAAAAGATCAACTTTCTACAAAATAAGATGGTTTCATTTTCTATCTCATATTTAAAGTAGCTACAGTGTGGTTTGTTAATGAGCAACTATGTCATTCTTAACCTATTACAGTTAGTATATAATAGCAGGTTATAATTACATTTGTCATAGAGATTGGATTTTCACTGTAGTTATAGTTCTTCAAATTTTTTAAGTACGTATAGTTTAAATTTTGTCTGTCCCTGAAATTATAATGTAGTAAAACCCAGTCTAAGGAAAGTTTAAGAATTAAAATAAATATATCTTTCTTAGCTGCTTTCATGTAGTTCAACATTGTTTTATGAGACTTGCTGTAACAGAAAAGAACTTCAAAAAGGAGATTTCAAACTGTAAAACTGATGTCAGTGCAAGGTTGCCATTTTATGTAGTGTTATTTTAAGATCTTTAGTTTAATTTAGAGGGCTGTATCTCTTGTAGTTAGGTACAAAGGCAGCACAGACCACTCTTTTCTGTGTTTTTTTTCCCTTTTAATTGAGCATTTTGCATTAAACCATTCATTGAAAAATTTCAGGATCTTTCATAGAGACTCATCTAATAAGTACTTCCATTTCCCTGCCCTTTCTGGCTCTAGGACCTCCTCCTGATTTGTTTCTAACTCTCAACTCAATTTTTATATGTTTTTATTGGACTTTGTAAATAATTATCCTATCTCCTCCTGTTTTCAGAATCTCACATCTCTGGTTCCATAGTTTTATACACTAGTATAATATTTCAGAATGTAGGTTTTCCTAACATTTGTTTGGTTAAATCCTTTTCATTGTACTATACCTACTTTTAGAAACTCCTTACCAAAAGGAAGAGATGTGGAAAGTTTTAGGAAACAGTGCATATGATTGTAGAAATCAAGTTTTTTTTGTTTGCTGCTGTAGTCCCAATTCCTAAAACAGGGCCTGGTACAAATAAGATACTCAGTAATTACTGTTCAGTGGGTGAATCAATACTGTTTACGAACCAGAATTATACAACCTTCAAAAGGGATGACTTAGGGAAGATTGAAAAATAAGTATGCGATGGGTTATTTATATGGAAAAGTATTGACAATTGTTCATCGTCACTTGGGGCTTAGAGGAATATTTTAACTGTAAATATATTTCACATTTATATTTATCTCCCTCTCTGCCTCCAAGCATTCACACATATATACTCACACATATATTATTTAGTCACCAAATTCCACTGATTCTTCTTTCTGGCCCCCTTTGTTAACCTTTGCCTCTTAGTTTCTTTACTTTTCATTTCTTATGGAAAATACATTGGCAATTAGAGTTACCTACTTTCAGCAGGTAACAGGATAAACAATTCTTCTGCATGGCATGTAAAATAAGAGAGATTTCAAGGTTTTTTCCTTAAAGATGATTAAATCATTGACTGTTGAAATTTAGGTACTTGAGACTATTGATATGGTCTTTAGAGGCAATGATTAGCCAGGTGTTCCCACCCAGATATTTATAAAGAAATGACTGAATTTCATTAGGAAAAAACTGTTTTGTTTTTATGTCTCCTGTTGCTAAGTACTGTTTCAGACACCTTTACCTTGCTACTTTCTCATTTCCACTTGTTTTTGGGTAAGCACTGTTCAATGGCAAGGATATGACCAATTATTATTATTATTTGTCTTTTTTCATTTTTGTTTTTATTCTCTTTTATTTTACTTTTTTTCAGTAATTTAATTTCTAATTATCAACAGGTTAAAGAACTTAAGCATTCAAACAAACTAGAAATAACAGACATCAAACTAGAAGCAGCAAGAGCTAAGAGTGAGCTAGAAAGAGAAAGAAATAAGATTCAAAGTGAACTGGATGGTAATATGTGATTTTTTCTTGCTTTTTACAGTTATAGTTGGTTCTTGTTATTTGCAGTAATTATGTTTTCTAAAATTTGTTTTGATCGCTGAATTAGGAAGTACTAAACCATTGCCCCTAAGGGAAATACTTGGTTGGGTTCCTGTAAGCCTCTGGTCGCAACATTTTACAACCCTTCAATTGTTTTACTTATGTTTTTATTTAAAGACATCTTCTCTCTGGTTTCCTCCTTCAATTTGCATGAAATGATTCTCTAGAAAGTTCTTTGTTTTACCAGCCTTTTAGAGACTGTCCCCATTTAATCCCATCTAGAACAGTACCATTGCATATAGAACATTTTAAAGCAAATCATAAATGTAAGCAAGTTTAATCATAAATAACATTAGGGGACAGGTAATTGGAGCTCATTAAGTGAAGTATTGGTTCATTAACATTGAACTCACAACCAACAGTACTATAACTCATGAGGCATATCACAGCCTTCTTGAAGTTAGTACACCATACGGCACTTCAGCACTACCCTTGGGAGCCATTTTAAACCGTGAAATCACTGACAAAAAACACAAAAATACAAAAACATATGGCAGTAAATATACCACGAAAAGTACACCCTTTTGCCATAACAGAGCTGAAACAAGATGGCAGCACATTGCCTATGTTCAATCTCAGCTGGGAAGGTACATCACAAACAAATCAAAATTTTCTTCACTCTCTGCATGTCTGCAAATGACTTGAGTGTGCCAGAAACATTGATTTTGGGTTTACAAATAAATTTTAGCAAATAGGCAAATTCACTTAATACACACTCTTTAAATAATGATGATTTGACTGTATTTTCAGATATAAACTCCAAGTAAAATTATTAAAATCAATCTGAATTATTTCTGGGTTTTGAGCTTAATTGAATTTAATCTTAGCACCTAATATATAGAATGTTTTGCTTTTTTTAATATGTTGAATGTTTGTTCATTCTGTGATCTTAACTTTAAAAGAAATCAGCCTTATATATAGTCACAGTTACTGATTGATATATAAATTTAAGAATAGGATTCCGTACTTTTCTGAGCTTATGTGTTTTAAGTCTATTTAGATCATATAGTTATAAAACCAAGACCATTTTTAAGTCTAAAGAATAAGTTGTTTCCTAGCCCAGTTATTGAAACCTACTTATACTTAGTTCAGTTCTGCTTATTTTCAAGTTCCATTGTAGTCTTCAAATGTCCATCTCATCAAGATTCGTCAGAAATTTTTATTGATTCTAACTTTCTTAGAAGTATGCTTAATTAAGCGGTCCTTGGCCTGTAACTATCCTCTCCTTGGTCTGTAATAAAACTGGCCTCTGTAGTTTCAGACAGAGCTTATGATAAATAATTGTTTTCATTATTAATTTCTATTTGAAGTTGACTCCTGGGTATTTTTTCTTAGGAACTGAAAGAGTTTGAGATCCACTTCTGCATTGTTTTAACTTTGAGTTAGATGCGAATTTTCTTTAGTTATTTTGTCTGTAAAATACTTACCAGCTCCTCACAAGGAAGCAATAGATTGTGAATTTATAAGGAAAAAATTGAAATGCTATTTATATTTCGTTCTGCAAGAATAATAGGTTTTAAAGGGTTCTATGGTTTTATTCACTCCGCTTCCAGCCAGTTTTGTTATAGTGCTTTCATTGGATCCTATGTCATCGAATCCTTTCAGAGGTGAAGTAAGTATTTAAACCTCTTTGGATAACATCCAGGTTGATCTCTCCAGCTCCCAAAATGGAAATGAGTATATTACTTTTGATCATTAAAGTTTTTGTGTGCATTTTATGTTCAATTCAGCAGTGACAGAAGAATTAGCTGAATTTTAGTCTTTTTAGTTCTTAAGGGTTTTGTTTTTTTTTTTTTTTGGTTCTTATTTTAAGGAAAGTTTATCAATACTGTAAGAATCTTTGAGACTACATATCCAGAGACACTTATTTTCTACATTCTTTTAAATGTCTTACCAGCTTATAGTGTTTACTATTAATTGTGATTTTTTTCATCTTGATGATTGATAAAATTGAATACAGTGCATTTTTCTCTTTAAAAATATACTAGGATTGCAGGCAGACAATGAAATTCTCAAATCAGCTGTTGAACACCACAAAGTGCTCTTGGTAGAAAAGGATCGTGAATTAATACGTAAAGTACAAGCTGCTAAGGAAGAAGGTTATCAAAAACTTGTGGCAATTCAAGATGAAAAGTAGGTATTTAATGAACTTATTTTGTGTTGAATCTCCTTTAAATGAAAACATTTTGCTGTCATGCCATCCTTACTGTGGTTCTTGTAACATAGTTATCATCTGTTGTTTTAGGCTAGAACTTGAGAACAGATTAGCAGATTTAGAGAAAACGAAAGTAGAACATGATGTCTGGAGGCAATCTGAAAAGGATCAATGTGAAGAGAAATTGCGAGCTTCGCAGATGGCAGAAGAGTCGGCCAGAAGGGAACTTCAGAGTATTAGGTTATATATGTCTATACATATATATATATATATATTTTTTAAACTTTTCATTTTGAAATAATTTTGGAATTACCAAAATGTTATAAAAGTAGTACAAAGAATTCTTGTATAACTGTCACCCAGATTCCTCAAATATTAACATGTTTCATAGCAATAATACAAAAATCAAAATCAAGAATTTGGCATTAAAATAATCAAGAAATAAACATTACTGTTATCAAAACTATAGACTTTATTTACATTTTACTAGTTGTCCCAGTGATGTCCTTTTTCTGGTTCAGGATCTAATTCAGATCACCTGATGCCTAAAGACTAAATCTTTAATCTGTAACATACCCTCATTCTGTCTTTGTCTTTTGTTGCCTTAACACTTTCAAAGAGTGCTTGCCCACTATTTTGTAGAATGTCCCTCAGTTTGTCTTATTTCTTCATGGTTCAAATCAATTTATGCACTTCTAGCAAAAAAAACGCAACACTTATATTGTGTCCTCTTTAGTACATAGGGAGGCACATGATTTTTTCCCTTACTGGTGATGTTAATGTTGATCACTTGGTTCAGGTGGTGTCTCCCAGATATTTTCATTGTGAAAGTACTTATTTTTTTCTTTTGAAATATATAATTACTTTGAGACTATCATATTTTCTTATCATTCATTCCATGAATTTTAGCATCCATTGATAATTCTTGCAGTAATTGCTGTAGTACTTAACAAATGGTGATTTTCCATTTCCGTTATTCTTCTGCATTTGATAATTAGTGTACTACTGAAAAGAAAGTTTTCTCTAGTTATCTAAATGTTATATTTACTTATTTCAGTATGGACTCAAAGATTCTTTTTTATGGATTCTTATTTTATTCTATGTGTTGTAATCTTTTATTATAATTTATTTTGTGCTTAGATTGTCTCATGTTGCCCATTGGGAGCTCCTTCAAATTGATTCTGTCTTTTGACCTGTGCCTATAATTTTTTAAAAATGTTTTTATTACAGAAGTTGTGAACTTAAAAAAACAACTTTGCACATGTGCAAAATTCCCATACATCACCCCTTCACCAATATACCACACCATGGTGGAACATTTGTTACAGATTATGAGATAATATCATCAGCTATTACCACTAACCATGGTCCATAGCATGCATTTGGCATATTCTGTCCATAACCCCCTCCATTATTAACAGAGGACATCTTTGACATTGATACAAGAATATTACAGTATTGCTGGTATTGAGAGTCCATAGGTTACGTTAATTGTATTTTTCCCATGCTTCTCCACATTCTCACCACCCTGTGACGTACATCTGTTTTAATTCACAAAAGGACATTCTTGCATTTGTACTGTCAACCACAATTCTCGTCCACCTCTGGGCTCACTATGTTATTCCCTAGCTTTCTTTCGATTGACATTTACATCCCTACACTACCCTTGTCAGCCACAATCCCATTATAAACCAGCTGCGTTAGTCCTACTCACTTTAATATGTTACCATACTTTTTAACACATTTACAGTCAAGTTAATTAAAACTTCTACATACATTAAAGCATTGGTACTCCTTTATAGCCCTCCTCTTATCTCCTAATAACCTATACTCTAGGTTTTAACTCCATGCATTTATTCTTCATATTTATTTCATATTAGTGAGACCATGCACTAGTTATCCTTTTGTGTCTAGTTTACTTCACTTAACATATCTTCAAGATTCATCTATGTTATGATATAAATCCCAATTTCATTTCTTCTTATTGCAGCATAGTATTCCATTATATGTTTATATCACATTTTGTTTGTCCATTCATCGGTTGATGGACACTTGGGTTGTTTCTATCTTTTGGCAATTTGTGAATAATGCTGATATGAACATTGGTGTGCAGATGTCTGTTTGTGTCACAGTTTTCGGTTCTGGATATATTCTTAGTAGAGGAATTGCTGGATCATATGGCAGTTTGGTATTTAGATTCTTGAAGAACCGCCAAACTGTCTTCCACAGAGGCTGCACAATTTTACAGTCCCACCAATAGCGAAGGGGTGTTCCTATTTCTCTACATCCTCTCCAGCACTTATTATTTTCTGTTTTATTTTTATTTTTTTAAAATTTTTTTTAATAATGGCCATTCTATGCAGTGTTAGATGATATCTCATTGTTGTTTTGATTTGAGTTTCCCTAATAGCTAGTGATAGTGAACATTTTTTTTCGTGTGCTTTTTGGCCCTTTTTATTTTGTCTTTGGAGAAATATCTGTTTAAATCTTTTGCCCATTTTTTTGAATGGATTGTTTCCTCTTTTGTTGTTGAGTTGAATGATCTCTTTATATAAAATGGAAATCAAACCCTTATCGGACATGTGGTTTCCAAATATTTTCTCCCATTGAGTGGGCTGCCTTATCACCTTCTTGAATCCTTTGGATCACAGAAGTGTTTTAAGTTTGAGGAGGTCCCATTTATCCATGTGTTCTTTTGTTGCTCATGTTTTTGGTCTAAGTTTAAGAATGCACCACCTACCATCAGATTTTGAAGAGCTTTCCCTATATTTTCTTCTAGGAGCTTTATGGTTCTAGCTTTTACATTTAGGTCTTTGATCCATTTTGAGTTAATTTTTATATGTGGTATGAGATAGTGGTCCTGTTTTTATTTTTGGCTATGGATATCCAGTTTTCCCAGCACCATTTCTGAATAGACCATTCTGGCCCAGCTGGGTGGGTTTGATAGGCTTGTCAAAAATCACTTAACTATGGATGCATAAGAGTCTGTTTCTGAACCATCATTTTGGTTCCATTGGTCTCTGTGTCTGTCTTTATGCCAGTACCATGTTGTTTTTACCACTGTAGCTAAGTAATAGGAAATCCATAAGTGAGAGTCCTCCAAATTCACTTTTCCTTCCTAAGGTGTTTCTGGCTATTCACTGCCCCTTGCCCTTCCAAATTAATTTCATTATTGTGTTTTCCATTTGGTTAATAAATGCTGGTGGAGTTTTTATTGGGATTGCTGTGAATCTGTATATCAATTTGGGTAGAATTGACATTTTGATATTTAGTCTTCCAGTCCACGAGCATGGAATGTTCTTCCAATTATTTAGATCTTTTTTGATTTCTCTTAGCGTTGCATTGTAGTTTTCTTCATACAAGTGCTTTACATCCTTGGTTAAGTTTATTCCTAAATATTTGACTCTTTTAGTCACTATTGTAAATGGAATTTTTTTCCTGACTTCCTCCTCAGGTTGCTCATTACTCATGTATGTAAATACCACTGATTTTTGCATATTGCCTTGTATCCCAACACTCTACTGAAATCATTCATTAGCTCTAGCAGCTTGTAGATTTTTTGGGACATTCTAGATATAAGATCATATCCTCTGCAAATATCAAAAAGTTTTACTTCTTCCTTTCTGATTTGGATGCCTTTTATTTCTTTTTCTTGCTTGACTGCTCTAGCTAGAACCTCTAGCACTATATTGAACAACAGTGGTGACAGTGGATATCCTTATCTTGTTCCCGATTTCAATGGGAAAGCTTTCAGTCTTTAACCATTGAGTGCAATGTTTCCTGTGGGTTTTTCACATGGCCTTTATCACGCTGAGAAAGTTTCCTTCAATTCCTATTTTTTGTAGTATTTTTATCAAGAAAGAATGCTGTATTTTGTCAAATGCCTTTTCTGTATCAATCGGTAGGATCATTTGTTTTTTTTCCTTTGATTTATTAATGTGGTGTATTATGCTGATTATTTTCTTGTGTTGAACCATGCTCACATGTCTGGGATAATGTCCCCAACATATTTTGAATTCTTCTTTATTTTTTGGCACCACAAAATGTTCTCGGCTCATCTTTTACTTTCCCTGACTCAGCCCTGGAATCATTTATTTATCTAAAGTGCTCTGTTTTCTTTTATTGGAGAGTAGTATTTAGAAACCAAAATCTCGGCTCTAGGGTGTGCTTATTGGAACTAGAGTGTCCTTGTGTTTCAGCCATGTCTGTGGACTGAGCTAGGACATGTATTTATGTATACACAGATAACACACATTTCTATAATCTATATATAATCTTATATATATCTATAATCTTAAATTTATGTTAATTCCAATGTCAGTCCAACATCATGAAGTTCATTCTAGCTTTTCCCTTCTTCTTTGTAATTCCTTTCTTTGATGGTAAGAATCCTTGCTCTCATTATCTATAATATATTTTACTTATTTCCTCAGTCTTTTTTTTTTTTAAGGAGGTACTGGGCATAGAACCCAGGACCTCATATATGGGAAGCAAACACTCAATTATTTGAGCTACGTTCACTCCCCTTTCCTCAGTCTTAAAACACACATAAAAGTAGTTTGGGAATTGCTTCCTTGTAACTGTGAAAAACAAATATATTAAGTAGTGTGTAAATATTTGTCTACAGTTTCCTTTTGGCTTTAGCCTTAAACTGTATAGTCAGAATACTTGTTTCCAAAGTTTTTAGATTAGGTCTTCTCTCCTCCAAACTCTCTTCACTGTGGTTATGTTATTTATAAAAACAAGTTCATTTGTTTCTGTTTCTGTTTTTTTTCCATTTTGTGCCCCACCTCATTCTTGTTGAGTTTATTAATGTATTTGACTACATGAAAAATCAACATTATTTAAAGGGCAGAACTGTTATTTTAAAAGCACACTCAAAAAGTGCCACCTCCCCCATCCATTCTATCCCATTCTCATTCTCTCATCTTTTCTCATCCACCCACTCCCTCCCTGTAATCATTGTCATTAGTTTCTCCCCCTATACCCCCACAAATGAGTAGGTACATGGTATGTTTTATATCTTTTTATGAACTTTTTTGTCATTTGGTTTCTTTGGTCCTTTTCCCCTTGCTTTTTAAGAGTTCTTAATATATTAGAAATATATATATATATGTATATTTTGATATATGCTGCAAATATTTTCTGCCAGTTCTTTTTTCCCCCACTTGAAACATCAACTGTATTTGTAGGTGAGAGAGAAAACAGTGGAATGAGAGATAAAAACTGGGGAGATAGATGGGATACCTCATTTTCATTCTTGCTGTTCACAGACTCTGTCCACTTCATAATCCTTCTCCAGGGCATCCAGGTCCTCTTGGGCCTCAGAGAACTCCCCTTCCTTTGTGTACATGCAGGCCCTCTTGGTATGCATCAGGTCAAACTAGTGGTTGAGGCGGGCCAAGCCACCATGAGGGGCTGGTAGTTGATGCCAACCTTGAAACCCCTTGGATACCAGTCCTCAAACTTGATTGTGCTCTTAGTCTTGATCATTTGAGGTGATGGCAGGATTTACATCATTGGACACCACTTCTCCATGGTAGAACATGCAGCAGGCCACATACTTGCCATGGTGACGGTCATACTTGACCATCTGGTTGAAGGGTTCATAGTGGACATTAGTGATCTCTGCTGCTGAGAGCTGCTCATAGTAGGCCTTCTCTGCTGAGACAGTGGGTGAGTAGGTCACCAGGATAAAGTAGATGGGGGTGGGTAGAGCACCAGGTGGTTTGAACTCGGCAAGATCCATGTTAAGGGCCCCATCAAAGCACAAGAAGGTGGTGATGAAGGACATAATATGGCAAATGAGCTGGTTGAAGAAACAGTCTTAACATCTGAACATCCAAGTCTATCAATTCAGTGTCTTGTAGTGGAAACCACTATCAACCTTGAGATCCGGTTTGTTCTTGTCGTTCTTCACTGAGTAAATGAAATATGTTAAGGTGTCTTTTTTTCTTTTTTTTTTTAAGATTTATTTTATTTACTTCTCTCCCCTTCCTGCCCCCCCCAGTTGTCTGTTCTCTGTGTCCATTTTGCTGCATGTTCTTGTCTGCTTCTTTTGTTGTCAGCGGCATGGGAATCTGTGTCTCTGTTGTTGCGTCATCTTGCTGTGTCAGCTCTCCATGTGTGCTGCACCATTCTTGGGCAGGCTGCACTTTCTTTCGTGCTGGGTGTCTCTTCTTATGGGGTGCACTCCTTGCGTGTTGGGCTCCCCTATGCGGGGGACACCCCTGCGTGGCACGGCACTCCTTGCGCGCTGTCAGCACTGTGCATAGGCCAGTTCCACACGGGTCAAGAAGGCCCTGGGTTTGAACCGCGGACCTCCCATGTGGTAGATGGGCACCCTATCCACTGGGCCAAGTCTGCTTCCCAAGGTGTCATTTTCATTCACTGGAATAGACCTAAAATGACAACCAACTATTTAAACAGGCTGTGCTTTGTTTACTTCTGGTCTGGTTGGTAGTTTGAAGTGTCTTTTGTGTCTCTTAAGTGTGTTTGCTTGAAATGGGTATAAATCAGTAACTTGAATGGGTGAATCACCTCCATCATTATCACTCTCTTTTCTGTTTCAAACATTCTGAATTTAAGTTTTTACGATGATCACAAAAGTATTTTGACTTTATTAATGGTATTTTTGCCATGGGAAATTTGTTAAATAATCAAATTTATCAATTTCTTATTGACTCTGGACTTTGAGTAATAGTCTTTCCTTGCACCAACGTTAAAGAAGAATTTGCTTTTCTTCTTGTGCTTGCATGGTTTTAGTTTTTTCACTTAGATTCCCGATCCATTTGAAGTGTATTCTTTTGTATGCTGTGAGATATAGGTTTAATTTTACCTTTTTCTTTATATACTAGTCAATTTCCCAGTTTTATTAAAAAGCCTCTTTGCCTCAATGATTTACAATGATGCCTTTATCATATAAATCTCGGTATATATGTCACATATATAATCATTTCTGGACTTTCTGTTCCTTCCACTGGTCTGTCGATTCATGTGCCATTATCACAACATTTTAATTATAGAGGCTTTATAGGATGTGTTAATGTCATTGGGCAATTCTTTTATTTCATTGTTTTCCTAGCTATTCTTGCATGCTTGTTTTTCCATATGAACTTGAGTATCAGTTCCTCTAATACCATAAAAAGAGTTTACTGGTATTTTTATTGGGATTGCAGTCAATTTTTAAACTAACTTAAGGAGAACTGATATTTTTATGATGTTCAGTTGTCCTGTCCAAGAAGAGAGATATATTTCCATTTGAAGTTTCCTTTTGTATCTTTCAAGAGTGTTCTAAAACTTTCTTCATATAGTTTTTTAAAAAACTTTTTTGTTTTGAAATATTTTCAAAATTACAGGACATTTACAAAAAATAATACAAATTCCAAACAGAGAACTCCATCATGCCTTTACCCACCCCCACCCTGATACCCAGATACACCCATTTAAAAATTTTGCCACATTTGCTATATCATTCTGTCTATCCTTACATTTGTGTCTTTTAATCTATTTCCTGAACACTTGAATATAGGTTGTATATGTCATGCTCCTTGAACCCTTAATACTCCCTTCTCTCTCTCCCCCTCTCCCCTTCTTCTCCCTTCTACCCCTCTTTCTCCCTTTCCTCCTATCCTCCTTTCTCTCTCTTTTTCTAAATTTTGGGAACATATATACCACATAAACTTTCCCATCTCAACTGCTCCCAAGCATACCAGTCAGTAGTATTCATCACAATCGCCATCTCCTCAAACAGAAACGTTATACCCATTATACATTAACTCCCCATCCCCTCTGCTCCCCACCCCTGGAAACCTGTTCTCTAATTTCTTTCTCTGTAAATGAACTTGCATATTCACTGATATTTTCTTTGTAGTTCCCATGGGGCTTTGAATACCCTAAATATATTTCATTTGCTTTGATAACAGATTACTTCATATAGTTTTGACGCGTTTCTTAAGTTTAGTTTCTAAGTATTCATATAGTTTTGACAGATTAATTCTTTTTAAGTTTAATTTCTAAGTATTTAATCTTCTTTGTTGCCATCATAACTGTGCCTTTTTTTTCCCTTTTTGTCCTTTAACTGGTTATTCTTTCCTTATGAAGACTATCAGTTTCTGTATGTTAATTTTATATCCTTCTCCTTTACTGAATTCTTTTGTTGTTTAGGTTTGTTTTATTATGAATTTTCAAGAGTTTTGCAGGTAGACTATGATATCATCTCCAAAAGAGATCATTTAACTTCTTTATCAATTCGTATGCTTCTCATTGATTTATATAATTGTACTGGCTAGTACCTCCAGTATAATATTGAGTATTATTGCATATGGTAGGTATCCTTGCCTTGTTCTTGGTTAGTAGAAATGTCTCTAGTGTTTTCTTATTAATTAAAATGCTAGCTTTAGGACTAAGGTATGTGTGTATTTTATCATTAAAGATGTATTCAGAAATTTTTATTTTCTTGAGTGGTTTTACCAGGCATGGTGTTGGTTTTTTGCATCTCAGGAGACAGTCATAAGACTTTTTCTTTATGTCTATTAATATGGTATGTTAATGGATTTCCTAATATTTAACCAGCTTTCCTTTCTGGAATAAATCATACTTGGCCTTAGTGTCTGCTTTTTTTCCTTTTCTTTTCTTTCCTTTCCTTTTCCTTTCCTTTCCTTTCCCTTTTCCTTTCCCTTTCCCTCCCTCCCTCCCTTCCCTCTCCCTTCCTTCCTTTCTCTTTACTAATGCTTTATTTAGTACTTGATCTGTACTTTCTCTAATGCCATTGTCAGATTTAAATATCAATGTTCCTTGATCATAAAAAGGAATAGGAAAATTTCCTTTGTTTTTAGTGCTCTGGGACATATATAGTACAGTGGGACTGTCTGGGTTTTGAAAATTTGATAAAACTCCCCTGTGAAACGATCTAAGCTTGGTGCCTTTTTCTGGCATAGTTCTGTGATAACTTTATTTCATTTGTCGAAATCAACCTGTTTAAGACTTCTATCTTTAATGGGGTCAATTTTGATAATTTGTATTTTCACAGGAAAGTTATCCATTTCATCTAGGTTTTCAAATTTATTTGTAAAAGGTCTTCAAAAGTTTTTTTACTTTACAATTTCTTCTATTTCAATGTTTATTTTCCTCTTTCCATTAAAATTTTTTTTTATTAGAGTGGTTGTAGGTTTACAGAAAAACCATGCAGAAAATAAAATTCTCATATACACTCCCCCCCCCCCCCCGTTTTCCCTATTATTAACAGTTTGTGTTAGTGTGATACCTTTGTTACAATTGATAAACCAGTATCATAATTATACACTATTAACTATAGTCCATAGCTTACATTAGGGTTCACTGTGTTGGATACTAGCTATGTTTTTTAAAAGTTTATATTCTAGGAACATACATATAATCTAAAATTCTCCCCTTTTAACCACATACAAATATATTTTAAAATAGTGTTAATTACATTCACAAGGTTGTACTACCATCACCACCATTGTTACCAAAACCTTCATCACCACAAATGGAATCTGTAACAACTGAGCATTAACTCTCCATTTCCTACCCACACTCCTTCTCCTGGTAACCTACATTCTAGTTTTTTGAATCTGATTATTTGTTTATTCTAATTATTTCATATCATTGAGATCTATGATTTGTCTGATTTACTTCATACATGTCTTCAAGTTTCATCCATTTTGTTGCATGTATCAGAACGTCATTTTTCTTATGTCTGAATGATATTCCTTTATGTGTATCTACTCCGTTGTTTATCCATTCATCTGTTGATATGTTTTTGGATTGTTTCTGTCTTTTGGCAATTGTGAATAATGCCGCTGTGAACATCACTGAGCAAATATCTGTTTGAGTCCTTGCTTTCGATTCTTTTGGGTATAAACCTAACAGTGGGATTGCCAGCTCATATGGCAATTCTTTACTTCACTTTCTGAAGAACTGACAAACTATTTCCCACAGTGGCTGTGCTGTTTTATATTACCATCAACAATAAATGAGTATTCCTGTTTCTCCACATGCTCTCCAACACTTATTTTCTGTTTTTTTTTTTTAAATAGTAGCCATTCTAATAGATGTAAAACTCTTTTTCTTATTTTGTATGTGTACTTATTTAGCTCTCTTTCTTCATCAAGTTAACTAGCTATTTAATTAGATCAGCTCTTTTTCTGTTTTCTACCTCATGAATTTCCACTCTTCTGTTTTTTTTTTGCTATTAAAAAGTTTTTTTTGTGTTTTATTGAGGTTTAATTTACATGAAATAAAATTTACCTATTTAATTACTGTACAGCTTGATGAGTTTTGATAATTGTCTACAGCTTTATAACTTCACCATAATCAAAACACAGAACAGTTTCATCACCCTATAAATATTCCCATATCTTTTGTAAGTTAAGCCCTCCTCCCTATCCTCAGCCTTAGGAAGACTGATTTATTCATGTTGTTGCATGTATCAGTAGCTTATTTCTTTTTATTGCTGAATAATATTCCATTGCATGGAAATAACACAATTTGTTTATCCATCTTGGTGATGAGAAAATATTTGAATAATTTTCAGTTTGGGACTATTACGAATTGTGCTGCTATGAACATTGACATAGTAGTCTTTGTGTGAACATTTGTTTTTATTTTTCTTGGTTAATTACCTAGGAATGGGATTGCTGAATCATATGGTAAGGATATGTTTAATTTTATAATATTCAGCTATACTATTTTCCAAAGTGGTTGTACTGTGTTTCATTTCCACTAACAATATTTGAGAGAGTTCCAGTTGTCAAACATCTTTACCAACACTTGGTTACTGTCAAATTTTTAAACTTAATGATTCTAGTTGTTGTGTAGTGATTTGTAATGGTGGTCTTCATTTGCATTTCCCTGATGACCAGTATTATTGACCATCCTATCATGTACTTACAGACCAATTCTTTTTATCAGTTGTTCAAGTATTATGCAAGGTTTTTAAATTGGGTTGTTTATCTTACTACTGAGTTGTAAGTGCTCTTTATGTATTCTGCATATAAGCCCTTTGTCAGATACATGTTTTAGAGATATTTTCTTCCATTTTGTGGCTTGCCTTTTTGTTTAAACTGTGCCTTTGAACAGCTAAGTTTTTTCTTTTTGATGAAATCCAATTTACCAATTTTTTCTTCTCTAGTTTGTGCCTGTCCTATTTAAGAAATCATTGACTAATCCTGCGTCAAAAATTTCCTCCTATGTTTCTTCTAAAAGATGAAATATATAGTTATTTTATGTGTGAAGTAATGGTAAACATTCTTAAAAAAAAATTTTTTTTTAAACATTTTTCCAGTTGTTCCAGTACTGTTTGTTGAAGAGTATGTTTTTCCCCCATTGAATTATCTTGGTACCTCTGTTGAAAATCAGTTGACTATTTAAATGTGGATCTATTTCTGTACTCTGTTTTTTTCATTGATTTTGTATCTCTAATCTTGACGTCAGTAGTACCACACTATCTTGATTACTGTAGCTTTATGTAACCTTGACTCAATGTCAGTCCTTTAACTTGATCTTTGTCAGGATTGTTCTGGCTCTTCTAGGTCTTTTCTCTTTTCATGTACATTTTAAAAGAAATTTTTAAACAAATCAATTTTATTGATACATATTAATAAAGCATACAATTCATCCAAAGTGTACGATCAGTGGTATTTGGTATAATCACATAGTTGTGCATTCTTCCCTTCAATTACTAGTAGAGCATTTTCATTATTTCAGTAACGATGATGATAAACAAAAAATGGACATTCCTCACCTCTCAATCTCTATGCTTCCCCATCTGTACATAGCTGCTATTTTTGGCTATTCTATCCAGTGTGTAATCAATGGCTTTTAATATATTCACAATGTTCTATATTCATCATCTCAAAAATTTTAGAACAATTTCATCACTCCAAAAAGAAGGACTCCACACCCCTTAGCATTCCTTCCTCAGACCTATCTACATAACCACTAATCTAATTTCATCTTTATCAATTGATTTATATTTACATTAATTTATGTAAATGGAATCATACAATACATAGTACTCTGTGTCTGGTCTCCTTCACGTAGTATAATATGTGGGGTTTTTTGGTCTGATATTAAAATTGTGTAGTATTAGCTTATATTTGTTCAGCTTCAAAGAAAAACAAGTTTTATATATGCAATTCTACCCTTATTCATATTTCACATAATATATTTATAGTTCACATAATATGTTTAGTTCATAATAGGGCAATCATACAATGTCCTTTTGTGTCTGACTTGCTTCATTCAACATAATGTCCTTCCGTCTCATCCATGTTGGCATGTTTCATGACTTCATTTCTTCTTACTCTTTTATATGTTTACTCCACAATTTGTTTATCCATTCATCAGTTGGTGGACACCTGGGTAGTTTCCAATTTTGGGCTATTGTGAATAATGTTGCTGTGAACATGCGTGTGCAGAAGTCTACCCGTGTCACTGCAGTCAGTTCTTCTGGGTATATACCTAGCAGTGGTATGGCCGGGTCCCATGGCAAGTCTATCTTCAACTTCCTTAGGAACTGCTAAACAGTTCTCCATAGTGACTGTACATTCTACATTCCCACCAACAGTGAATAAGCATTCCTATCTCTCCACATCCTTTCAACATTTACAGTTTTCTGGTTTTTTAATAGCAACCAGTCTAATAAGTGTGAAATGATATCTCGTAGTGTTGATTTGCATTTCCCTAATCACTAGTGATGTTGAAGATTTCTTCATATGTTTCTTCACCATTTGTATTTCTTCTTTAGACAGGTATCTTTTCAAGTCTTTTGCCCATTTTTCAGTTGGGTAGTTTGTGTTTTTATTGATGAGTTGTATAATCTCCTTATATTTCATGGATATTAAACCCATATCAGATATGTGATTTCAAATATTTTCTCCCATTGAGTTGGCTGCCTTTTCACCCTTTTGACAAAGTCCTTTGAGGTACAAAAGTGTTGAATTTTGAGGAGGTCCCATTTATTTTTTCTTTTGTCGCTCATGCTTTAGGTGTAAGGTTTAAGAAACTACTGCCAATCACAAGATCTTGAAGGTTTTTTCCTACATTTTCTTCAAAGGAGTTTTATGGTTGTTCTTTTTAGATTTAGGTCCGTGATCCATTTTGTGCTAATTTTTGTATAAGGTGTGAGTTAGGGGTCTTCTTTCTTTCTTTTGGATATGGCTATCCAGTTCTCCTAGCACCATTTTTTGAATAGACTGTTATGGCCCACCTGGGTGGGCTTATTAACAGCCTTGTCAAAAATCGCTTGACTGTAGATGTGAGCGTCAGTTTTTAAGTTCTCTATTCAGTTCCATCGGTCAATCTGTCTGACCTTTTGCCAGGACCATGCTGTTTTTACCACTGTAGTTATGTAACATTCTTTCAAGTCAGGAAGTGAGAGTTTTCCAAACTCGTTCTTCTTTTTTTAAGACATTTTTGGCTATTCAGGGCTCATTACCCTTCCAAATAAATTGATATTGACTGGCTTTTTGATTTCTGCAAAAAAGTTAGTTGGGATTTTTATTGGGTTTGCATTGAATCTATAAATCAGTTTGGGTAGAATTGACACCTTAACAATATTTAATCTTCCAATGCGTGAACATGGAATGTCCTTCCATTATAGTTTTTTGAATACACGTCTTTTATGTCCTTGGTTAAGTTTATTCCTAAATATCTGATTATTTTAGTTGCTGTTACAAATGGAATTTTTTCTGATTTTCTCAGAGTGCACATCAGTAGTGTATAGAAACGCTATTGATTTTTGCATATTAATCGTGTATCCCACCACTTTGCTGAACTTGTCTATTCTAGTAGCTTTTTTTGTGGATTTTTCAGAATTTTCTAGATATAGGATCATGTCTTCAGTGAATAGTGGAAGCTTTACTTCTTCCTTTCCTATTTGGGTGCCTTTTATTTCTTTGTCTAGCCTAGTTGCTCTAACTAGAACTTCTAGTGCAATATTGAATAATAATGGTGACATTGGGCATCCTTGTCTTTTTCCTGATGTCAGTGGGAAAGCTTTCAGTCTTTTTCCATTGAATATAATGCCCGCTGTAGGTTTTTCATATATACACCTTATCATATTGAAAAAGCTTCCTTCAATTACTACCTTTTGCAATGTTTTTATCAAGAAAGGGTGCTGATTTTCTCAAATACCTTTTCTGCATCAATCAAGAGCATCATGTAGTTTTTCTTCTTCAATTTATCAGTGTGGTATATTACACTAATTGATTTTCTATTGTTGAGCCACTCTTCCATAACTGGGATAAAACCTACTTGAACATGGTGTATAATTCTTTCAATGTGCTTTTTGTTTTGTTTCCAAGTATTGAGGATTTTTGCATTTATTTTCATTAGAAATATTGGTCTGTAATTTTCTTTTTTTCATAATATCTTTATTTGATTGTGGTATTAGGGTGATGTTGGCTTCATGGAATAAATTTGGTACCATTTTTTCCTGTTCAATTTTTTGGAAGAGGTTGAGCAAGCTCGGTATTATTAGTTCATCTTTGAATGATTGGTGGAATTCACCTGTGAAGCCATCTGGTCCCAGACTATTCCTCTGTGGGAGGTTTTTGATAACTGTTTCAGTCTCTTCATTTGTGACCGGTTTGCTGAACTCTTCTATTTCTTCTAGTGGCAGTGCATGTGGTCTGTGTTTATCTAGGATTTTGTCCATCTTGTCCACATTTTCTGTTTTTTGGTGTGTGTGTGTTTTTTTGTTTTGTTTTTTTTTGGCATAAAGTTGTTCATAGTATCCTCTTCTGATCTCTCTTACTTCTGCAGGGTCAGTGGAAATGTTCCCCATCCCGCCCTCATTTCTGATTTTATTTATTTGTGCCTTCTCTCTTTTTTTTCTGTCAGTCTAGCTAAGGGTTTATTGATTTGTTGATCTTCTCAAAGAAGCCACTTTTGGTTTCGTTGATTCTCTCTATTTTCTGTTCTCAGTTTCATTTATTTCTATCCTGATCTTTACTATGTCTTTCCTTCAGCTTGGTTTGGGATTAGTTTGCTGTTCTTTTTCTAGTTCTTCCAGGTGTGCAGTTAGATAATCAATTTTAGCTCTCTTTTTAAAATGTAAGCAGTAGGGGCTAAAAATATCTGTCTCAGCACTGCCTTTGTGATGTCCCATAGGTTTTGATATGTTGTGTTTTCATTTTCATTTGTCTCAAGATATTTGCTGAATTCTCTTGAAATTTCTTCTTTGACCCATTGATTGTTTAAGGGTATGTTGTTTAATCTCCATATGTTTATGAGTTTTCCCTTTTTCTGTCCATTATTGATTTCCAGGTTCATTCTATTATTATCAGAGAAAGTATTTTTTATAACTTCAGTCTTTTAAAATTTATTGAGACTTGTGACCCAGCATGTGGTCTATCTTGGAGAAGGATCCATGAGCACTTGAAAAGAACGTGTATCCTCTTTTGGTGTGCAGTGCTCTATAGATGCCTGTTAGGTCGAGTTCATTTATCTTATTATTCAAGCTTTCTGTTTCTGTCCAGGTTTTCTATCCAGCACTGAGAGCGGTGTATTGAAGTTTCCAACTATTATTGTAGAGATATCTATTTCTCCCTTCAGCTTTACCAGTGTGTTCCTCATATATCTTGGGGCACTGAAGATAGGTGCATAAATATTTAGAATAGTTATTTCTTATTGAATTTTCCCTTTTATTAACATATAATGACCTTCTTCATTCCTTATAGCAGTTTTGCATTTCAAATCTTTTTTGTCCCATATTCATATCACTACTCCAGCTCTTTTTTTGTTGTTGTTACTATTTGCATGGAATATCTTTTTCCAGCCTTTCACTTTTAACTTGGTTGTGTCCTTACATCTGAGGTGAGTCTCTTGTAGACAACATATAGATGCCTCATATTTTTTTATCCATTATATCAGTCCATATCTTTTTTTTTTAAGATTTATTTATTTCTCTCCCCTTTCCCCCCCCCCACCCGTTGTCTGTTTTCTGTGTCTATTTACTGTGTCTTCTTTGTCCGCTTCTGTTGTTGTCAGCAGCACAGGAATCTGTGTTTCTTTTTGTTGTGTCATCTTGTGTCAGCCCTCCATGTGTGTGGCACCATTCCTGGGCAGGCTGCACTTTCTTTCATGCTGGGCGGCTTTCCTTACAGGGCGCGCTCCTTGCGCGTGGGGCTCCCCTACGTGGGGGACACCCCTGCGTGGCACGGCACTCCTTGTGTGCATCAACACTGCGCATGGGCCAGCTCCTCATGGGTCAAGGAGGCCCGGGGTTTGAACTGCGGACCTCCCATGTGGTAGACGGATGCCCTAACCACTGGGCCAAGTCCGCCACCAGTCCATGTCTTTTGATTAGAGAGTTCAAGCCATTAACATTCAGTGTTAGAACTGTAATGACATTACTTACTTCATCCATTTTTACCTTTGGCTTTCTGCTGTCATATCATACTATTGTCTTATCTTTTTACACTTTAATTTATCCTTTCTAATAACCTTCATTTCTACACTCTTCTCCAAGTCTCTCACCCTTGTGAGACTGACTCAGTGTCAGTCCTCTATCTTGTTCTTTGTCAGAATTGTTCTGGCCCTTCTTGGTCTTTTCTCTTTTCATGTAAGCTTTTAAATCAGCTTGTCACTTTCTTCAAAAATGCCTACTTTTTAAAAAGAGATTTTTTTTTTTACTTTTTTTAAGGAGGTACCAAGCATTGAACTCAGGACCTTATAAATGCGAAGCAGGCACTGAACCACTGAGCTGTACCCTCCCCTTAATTGGGATTGCATTGAATCTATAGGTCACTTTAGAAGAATTGTCATCTTACCAATATTGAGTCTTCCAATTCATGAATATGGTATATCTCTCCCTTTATTTAATTTTAACTCTTTAATTTCTTTCATGAAACCTTTGTAATTTTCATTTTATACACCATTCTTATCTTTGTTAAACTTACTCCTAAGAGTTTTCATATTGTTATTTATTTTTTTTAAAAATCTTTTTTTTTGTTTATTTCTCTCCCCTTCTACTCCCCACCCCCAGTTGTCTGCTCTCTGTGTCCATTCGCTGTGTGTTCTTCTGTGACTGCTTCTATCCTTATCAGCGGCACTGAAAATCTTTGTTTCTTTTTTGTTGTTGTTGTTGTGTCATCTTGTTGTGTCAGCTCTCTGTGTGTGTGGCACCATTCTTGGGCAGGTTGCACTTTCTTTTGCGCTGAGTGGCTCTCCTTACGGGGTGCACTCCTTGTGCACAGGGCTCCCCTACACGGGGGACACCCCTGCATGGTATGGCACTCCTTGCGCACATCAGCACTGCGTGGGCCAGCTCCACACAGGTCAAGGAGGTCCTGGGTTTGAACCGTGGACCTCCTGTGTGGTAGGCAGATGCCCTATCCATTGGGCCAAGTCTGCTTCCCTATACTGTTACAATTGGACTTATTTTTAAAATTTCACATTCTTCTAGTTTATTACTAGAATAAAGAAATATAATTGATTTTTATGTATCAACATTGAATCCTGTGACCTTGCCTAATTCTTTCATTTTCTAATAGCTGTTTTGTTAGAACCTGAGAGATTTCTAACATCCCATCCTAGGCCTTGTGCTTTATTTTTGATTCTGTCTTTTCAAGTTCAGATGCTCTGTCCTCTAATCCACTAATGCTATCCTCCATCAATTCAAATCTGCTGTTTTATACCCTCTCCTCCCCTCCCCTCCCCTCAGGGTATTGAACCTGGGACCTCATGTGTGAGAAGCTGGTACTCAACAAGTGAGCCACATAGGCTTCCCTGAGTGGGTTTTTTTTTTTTTTTTTTTTTTTAATTTGTTTTGCTTGTTGCTTGTTTTTTCTCTTCAGGAGGCAGTTGGAGCCCAACCCAGGACCTCCCGTATGGGAGGTGGTTGCTCAACTGCTTCAGCCACATCTGCTGCACTCTAATGTATTTTTTAAAATATATTTTTATTGAAGTATATCATTCATATATGAATATGCATAAGCAATAAGTATATAGTAAAGGTTGTGAACTTACAAAATAAACATGCATAATATCATATCAGGGTCCCATACATCACCCCTCCACCAACACCTTGCATTGTTGTGAAACATTTGTTACAAACTATGCAAGAGCATCATCAAAAAATTACTACTAACTATACTCCCTATCTTACATTTGGTGTATTTTCTCCCCAACCCACCCTAATTTTTAAAAGTATATATTTATTACAGAGGTTGTGAACTTACAAAACAGTCATGCAAATGTGTAGAATTCCCGTACAACACCCATTCACCAACATACACACTGTGGTGGAATATTTTTTTACAGATTATGAGATAATGTTATCAGACTGTTAACACCAATCATGGTCCATAGCATACATTTGGTACATTTTTTCCATACTCACCACCATTATCAACACAGTACATATTTGGCATTGGTGCAAGAATATTATAGTATTGCCATTAGTCACACTCCATAGGTCACACCATTTGTATTTTTCCCATTCTTCTCCACATTCCCAACACCCTGCAGTTGTGATGTATATCTGCTCTAGCTCACAGAAGGACGCTCTTGCATTTGTAGCATCAACTATAATTCTCATCCACCTCTGGGTTCAACATGTTATTTAGTCCCTAGATTATTCTCTAGCTTTCTTTCAATTGACATTTACTTCCCCAGACTATCCTTCCAGTGACAATCCCATTTATAAACCAGTTACTACTCAGTGTAATGTGTTACCAACTCTATCCATTTTCACACTTTTCTAGTCAGGATAATTAAAATTTCTACATACATTAAGCACCAATATTTCTTCTCAACCCTCCTTTTATCTCCTAATAACTTGTACTCTAGGTTTTAACTCCATGTATTTATTCCTCATATTTGGTTCATAATAATCAGACCATGCAATATTTGTCCTTTTATGTCTGGCTTACTTTGCTTAGCACAATGTCTTCAAGATTCCTCCATGTTATCATATATTTTCCAATTTCATTTCTTCTTATTACAGCATAGTAGTTCATTGTATGTATATACCACATTTTGTTCATCCGTTCATTGGTTGATGGACACTTGGGTTGTTTCTATCTTTTGATGATTGTGAATAATGCTGCTATGAACATTAGTGTGCAAATATCTGTTAATGTTGTAGTTTTTAGTTCTTCTGGATATAATCCTATTAGAAGAATTGCTGAATCATATGGCCTTTCTACATTTTGCTTCCTGAGGAACCGCCAGACTGTCTTTCACAGAGGCTGCACCATTTATAATCCCACCAACAGTGAAAGGAGTGTTCCTATTTTTCCACACACCCCCCCAGCACTTATTGTGGTCTGTTTTTTATATAATGGCCATTCTGTGTGGTGTTAGATAATACCTCATTGTTGTTTTGATTTCCATTTCCCTAATACCTAGTGATATGGAACACTTTTTTATGTGCTTTTTGGCCATTTGTATTTCCTCTTTGGAGAAATGTCTTTTTAAACCTTTTGCTCATTTTAAAATTGGATTGTTTGCTCTTTTGTTGTTGAGTTGTATGATCTCTTTATATAGAATAGAAATCAAACCCTTTTTGGGTATGTGGTTTCTAAATATTTTCTCCCATTGTGTGGACTTCCTTTTCACCTTCTTGGTGAAGTCCTTAGAATCACAGAAGTGTTTAAGTTTGGGGAGGTTCCATTTATCCATGTTTTCTTTCAGTGCTTGTGCTTTTGGTGTAAGGCTTAAGAATGTACCACCCACCACCAGGTCTTGAAGATGTTTCCCTACATTTTCTTTAAGGAGCTTTATGGTTCTTGCTTTTATATTTAGGTCTTGGATCCATTTTGAGTTAATTTTTGTATAAGATGTGAGATAGGGGTCTTCTTTCTTTCTTTTGGCTATTGATGTCCAGTTCTCCCGGAACCATTTGTTGAATAGATTGTTCTGCTCCAGCTGGGTGGGTTTGAAGGCTTGTGAAAAATCACTTGGCTGTAGATGTGAGGGTCTGTTTCTGAACCATCAGTTTATTTCCATTGGTCTATGTGTCTATCTTTATGTCAATACCATGCTGTTTTTACCACTGTGCCTAGGTAATATGATTTAAAGTCTGGAAGTGAGATTCTTCCAACTTCACTTTTCCTTTTTAAAATGTTTCTGGCTATTCAGGGCCTCTTACCCTTCCAGATAAAATTGATAAGTGTGTTTTCCATTTGTAAAAAAAGCAGGTGGAGTTTTTTTATTGGGATTGCATTGAATCTGTGTATCAATTTGGGTAGAATTGACATCTTAATGATACTTAGTCTTCCAATCTATGATCATGGAATGTTCTTCCAATTATTTAGGTCTCTTTAAATTTCTTTTATCAATGCATTGTATTTTTCTCAATACAAGTATTTTACAGCCTTGGTTAAGTTTATTCCTAACTATTTGATTGTTTTAGTTGCTATTGCAAATGGAATTTTTTTTCCCTGACTTCCTCCTCAGATTGTCCATTAGTAGTGTATAGAAACACCACTGATTTTTGGGTATTGATCTGCTGAAACTGTTTATTAGCTGTAGAAGCTTTGTTATAGATTTTTTGTGACTTTCTAGATATAGGATCATATCATCTGTGAATTGTGAAAATTGTACTTCTTCCTTTCTGATTTGGTCCCTTTTTCTTTTTCTTGCCTGATTGCTCTAGCTAGGACATGTACCACTATATTGAACAACAGTGGTGACAGTGGGCATCCTTATCTTGTCCCTGATCTCAATGAGAAAGCTGTCAGTCATTCACCATGTTAGCTGTGGGTTTTTCATTTATGACTTTTATCCTGTTAAGAATTCCTATCTTTCATAGAACTTTTACCAAGAAAGGATGCTGTATTTTGTCAAATGCCTGTTCTGTGTCAATTGATAAGATCATGTAATTTTTGTTCTTTAATTTATTAATGTAGTGTATTAAGCTGATTGATTTTTTTGTGTTGAACCACTCATACATGCCTGATATAAAACCCACCTGATCATGATGAATAATTCTTTTGCTATGTTGTTGGATTTAATTAGCAAATATTTTATTGGGGATTTTTGCATCTGTATTCATTAGAGAAATGGGTCTGTAATTTTCTTTTTTTGTAATGTATTTATCTGGCTTTGGTATTAGGGTACTCTTGGCTTTATAGAATGAGTTTGGTAGTGTTTCTTCTTGTTCAGTTATTTGGAACATCTTGATTAAGATTGGTGTCAAATTGTCTTTGAATGCTTGGTGGAACTCACCTGTGAAACAATATGGTCCTGGGCTTTTCATTTTGGGGAGCTGTCTGATGACTGTTTACTTGTGATTGGTTTTTTGAGGTCTTCTATTTCTTCTAGGATCAGTGTAGGTTGTACGTTCCCAGGAATTTTTCCGTTTTGTCTACATTGTCTAGTTTTTTTGGCATAAAGTTATTCATAGTATCCTCTAATGATCTCTCTTATTTCTATGGGGTCAGCAGTAATGTTCCCGTTTTCATTTTTTATTTCATTTATTTGCATCTTCTCTCTTTTTCTTAGTCTAGCTAAGGGTTTGTTGATTTTGTTAATCTTCTCGAAGACCCAACTTTTGATTTTGTTATTTCTATTGCTTTTTAGTTTTCAGTTTCATTTATTTCTGCTCTGATCTTTATTATTCCATTCCATCTACTTGCTTTAGGATTAGTTTGCTTTTCTTTTTCTAGGTCCTCTAGCTGTGTAGATAGGTCATTGATTTTTAACTCTTCTTTTTTAACCTCAGCATTGAGGGCTATAAATTTCCATCTCAGCACTGCCTTCACTGTATCCTATATTTTATATGTTCTGATATGTGTTCTCATTGTCATTTGTCTCAAGATATTTATTGAGTTCTTTTGAAATTTCTTTGACCCACTGATTATTTAAGAGCATGTTAATCTTCACAAATATATGAGTTTCCTTTTTTCTGCCTGTTACTTTCCAACTTTATTCCATTATGATCAGAGAAAGTGCTTTGTATAATTTTGATCTTGTTGAATTTATTAAGATCTCTTTTGTGACCCAACTTATGGTCTATCCTGGAGAAAGATTCATGAGCACCTGAAAAGAGTGTATATCTTGCTATTTTAGGGTGCAGTGTTCTGTATATGTTTCTTAGTCCATTTATCATATTATTCAAGCTCTCTGTTTCTTTATTGACCCTCTGGCCAGATCTTCTGTTCAGTACTGAGAGTGATGTATTGAAGTCTCCAATTATTACTGTAGAGATGTCTGTTTCTCCCTTCAGTTTTTCCAGTGTTTGCCTCACGTATTTTGGGACACCCTTGTTAGGTGCATATATTAGTATATTTATGATTGTTATTTCTTCTTGGTGAATCATCCTTTTTATTAATATGTAATGTTCTCCC